>NC_069699.1:29692339-39692339 GCF_023699985.2 Odocoileus virginianus
GATACTATTCTCCTGTGTATATACACCACATTTTGTTTACCCTTTCATCCATCCATGGATGCTTGGGTAGTGAGTGTCCACCTTTTGGTTACTGTGAATAGAGGTGTTATGCACCTGGCTGTACACTTATCTGTTGGAATCTTTGCTTTCATTTCTTTTGGGTAAATACTCAGAAGGGGAATGCCTAGGTCATATAGTAATTCTATTTTAAATTCTTTAAAGACCTGCTATCCTGTTTTCCGTAGAGAATGTATCCTTTTACTGCACTGAGAATTTTGATGCACTGTCTCATTTAATTCCCGTACACCAGTACCCCCCCCCCCCACCTCCCGCCACACACACCAAGCCCTCCAAGGTAGCCATAGCCATCATCCCCATCCTGTGCATGAGAAAAGTAAGGCGTGTTGGCAGGAAGCCACACTGGTGGCTTGTGAAAGAGCCGTGGTTTGAACCCAGGCAGGACAGTAGAGTCAATGCTTTCACATGAGTATCCATTCTTCCAACGGAGGAAAGATTGGCTGGACTGCTCCTGCACAGGGCCCAGGGATGGGAGGTGGGGGCGGCTAAGAACGGAGTAACAAACAGGCCGATTCCAAAGAGAAGCTGTGAAGGTCCTCGTCCTGCCACACAGAGGAGTTTGATTGAGGCGTGGGTCAGATGCTCATTGAGAAATTGATCTTTGATCAGAATAACCAGAGGGCAGTAAATACACACCGTGGTTATTTTGGCTGCAAATAGTGGTGTTGCTTCCAGTCCTCTGGAGGTTAGTAACCATGCAGCCCATGTGTTTTAAAATGCCATGCCAGTTTCATTCCTTGCTGGAGGTGGGGGTGGTAGCGGGTTAAGACAGTACAAGGAAACAATCAGCCTTAAGCTGGCTCTGAGTGATTGCCGTATTTTTCCTTTACAGAGACAGTGGGCAGAGGACTTGGGCATTCCCCCTGCCTCCCCCCACCAAAAATGCAGCTTAATGAAGTGACTGCAAAAGAAAGCACGCATAGTCACTTTAGAGAATTAACCATTGATCAGTTTTGTGGTACCCGCATCCTTTATAAGCACCCCATGTTTATTCATTATTGTGATCACACAGCGTAAGCGGCCTGGCTTGATGTGATGAGCCAAAGCAAGATGCGAAGACATTTAAATATACTTGAAATTAAAGTCTGCACAAATAGGTAGCTGAAGGGATATTCTAATTTGATTCTAAAGGCCTAGAAATAAGCCTCCATCTGGGGGTGGGGGTGGGGGGTGAATCTTTCTGGAATCCTAAATCAGATGTGTGTAGTTCAAATATTTCTGAGCCATAGCATAAATAGACATGAACTTACAAGTGGTTGACTACATCCATATATGAGTTGCACTGCCTTCGTTTACTGAGAAGTAAGTGACAAGGGAAGATGAATATTGGGTTCATGCTGATTATAGTTTTTAAATTTTTTGTCCTCTGCAAATCTTGGATTTTTAAAAAGTCTATTTCATATGATCACTTTTGCTTGGTGATACCCCCCATTCTGGTATTATTGTAGTTCTTAATATTATTACTTGGACCAGTGCTTAAGAATCACCTGGTACAGTTCAGTCGCTCAATCGTGTCCAACTCTTTGTGACCCCATGAACCACAACACACCAGGCATCCCTGTCCATCACCAACTCCTGGAGTCCACCCAAACTCATATTCATTGAGTTGGTGATGCCATCCAACCATCTCATCCTCTGTCGTCTCCTTTTCCTCCTGCCCTCAATCTTTCCCAGCATCAGGGTCTTTTCCAATGAGTCAGCTCTTCGCATCAGGTGGCCAAAGAATCACCTGGAGGACTTGGTTAAAATACAGATTCCCATGTGCTAGTTCAGGGAGTCTGGGCTGGAGCCTGATAATGTTCACTTCTGACAAGTCTCCATAGAGCCCCTCAGACCATACTTGACTTAACACTTCTTTTTATAGCTCATCTTTTGATTTAAAATTTTTAATATGAAAATTTTTAGAAAAGGGACTGTGTTATTAGGTGGTAGGTTTTATGTTCTGTAATACATTGATGTTTGTCTAAATAGGATGATTCTGGAGATGAATTTAAATTCCTGGGCCCAAAATACAAATTAGATGTTGGTTAGATAGGTGTTATAGGTGAGAAACTGATGTTGATTATGTCTGTAAGTTTCCTTTAGAGCATAAGATGTGTTTTCTGTGGCTGAGAACATTTCTTAAAATTAATTGTTTTAATTGGAGGATAGTTACTTTACAATATTGTGGTGGTTTTTGCCATGCATCAACATGAATCAGCCACGGGTGCACATGTCCCCCTATCCTGAACCCCTAAACCACCCTCCCACAAGAATCCATTGTTTAAATGGATGGTGAGGAAATTTTGTTGTGTGGAGCACGTAACATGCATATTGCCTCTTTCTGTCATTGGACTGATGTCTGTATTGACTAGGGAAAATGTGGCTTCTAAGTACATATACTTTTGAGTCTGATTTAAATTGTAATCCTGTCGGCAGGTGACATACATGAATTTCGTCTCTGTATAGTTAAGACTCAGCAGATGTTAAAAGCTGATGTGGATGTAAGATCTCATCCATTCTGGGGATAATTGAAGGTTCAGTCAGGACCAGAAGACGGAGACAGAGATGGAGTTATGGGACTTGAGGGGATAGGGAAAGTTTTTGCACAGATGCCTGGCTTCATGTTTTCGCCTACCACTTGGAGGAATAAATTATCTATTGTGTTTGCTGAAGTGAAAAGCTTTTGGTGGATTTGACTTTTGTCTTGCACTGTTAAAAAAAAAGTGAAGTTTGCAAACTGAAGTCTCTTCTGAATAAAAGACAAATGAGAGGAGGTTGATTTTTAGTAAATCTTCAGTCTTTTTTTTTTTTTTAATTGGGGTTTCATGAGTTTTTTTTCAGAGATAGCTCAACTTACAGAAACATGTGGCTGTTGGCAGGAAGGGAAGAACTGGTAACCGCCAAGAAGAGGGGATCAAGGTCATTGAATCTCCTCTGTCTCCAGAGCTGTGTTTTAATTGCATAGCTAGTTTGTGGACTGGCGTTGGTTTCTTGGAGGCTGTGGCACATTGCATGTGGCTAGGTTTGTACTAACATCTTCTTGGGACCCATCAGTCACTGTTGTCCCTTTGACTGGTTTTTACTTTGGTCATCTCTGCCCGACTGTCCAGATGCTATGGCCCTCCTCCCCGGCCGCCTGCCACTGTGCTCTTCGTCCCCTCCAGCACTCAACTCCAGACAGTTAGAAGATGAGGCTTCCGAGCGGAAAGGCGGCTGAGGGCATGACGGAAGATAGCTTACGTGGAAGATTAAATGGCAGAAGCATCCAAACAACAAAATTACCTGATTTTTTTTTTTTTTTTTTAAAGAACAAATATCCACTTAGGAAAGAAACATGGCATTTGGTTTACTGTAGAGCCTGGTGCATGTAGACTATATTCTCTGGGGCTGAGAATGGCTGGTTGGTCAGTGTTATAACTGCTAGCGCTGAATCTCATGGACAAGGGTGACATCAGTTGTAATACAGGATCATAGCGACCTTGTGGGAGCCCCGCTGGTTAACTCACAAGTTCTAAAACAGTAAAAGCAAAATTAGAATAAAATGAAAGGTTCAGTTCAGTTCAGTCGCTCAGTCATGTCCAACTCCTTGTGATCGCGTGGACTGCAGTACACTAGGCTTCCGTATCCATCACCAATTCCCAGAGCTTGTTCAAACTCACGTCTATCCAGTTGGTAATGCCATCCAACCATTTCATCCTCTGTCATTCCCTTCTTCTCCTGCCTTCAATCTTTCCCAGCATCAGAGTCTTTTCCAATGAGTCAGTTCTTCACATCAGGTGGGCAAAGTATTAGAGTTTCAGCTTTAGCATCAGTCCTTCCAATGAATATTCAGGACTGATTTCCTTTAGGATGGATTGGTTGGATCTCCTTGCAGTCCAAGCGACTCTCAAGAGTCTTCTCTGGCACCACAGTTCAGAAGCATCAGTTCTTTGGTGCTCAGCCTTCTTGATAGTCCAACTCTCACATCCATACATGACTACTGGAAAAACCATAGTTTTGACTAGCCAGACCTTTGTTGGAAAAGTAATGTCTCTGCTATGTAATATGCTGTCTAGGTTGGTCATAGCATTTCTTCCAAGGAGCACGTGTCTTCTAATTTCATGGCTGCAGTCACCATCTGCAGTGATTTTGAAGCCCAAGAAAATAGTCTGTCACTGTTTCCATTGTTTTTCCATCTTTTTGCCATGGAGTGATGGGACTGGATGCCATGATCTTAGCTTTTTGAATGTTGAGTTTTAAGTCAGCTTTTTCACTCTCCTCTTTCACTTTCATCAAGAGGCTTTTTAGTTCTTCACTTTCTGCCATAAGGGTGGTGTCATCTGCGTTTCTGAGGTTATTAGTATTTCTCCTGGCAATCTTGGTTCCAGCTTGTGCTTCATCCAGCCTGGCATTTTGCATGATGTACTCTGCATAAAAGTTAAATAAGCAGGGTGACAATATACAGCCTTGACTTACTTCTTTCCCAATTTGGATGAAAGGTACTGATCACATTTAATTATCTCTCTAACCCCCTTCTATTCTTCACTCCCCAAATTTTATAAAGAGTTTGGCTTATATTTTTCTGCACATATTTATAATATTTAGTATGCTTTATCCAAATGTGAAGAGAAAGAATGTACTGATCACGTCTCAGAAGACTCTCTGTAACCGTTTTAAGTTGATTTGTCAATGCTCACTGATCAACAGAAGTAAGAGGCCTATCTGGCATTTAATTTGATTTAAAGTTTAAAATGCAGAAACATCAAAGTATAGTAATTTGCTGTATTTATGTTATTTACATTGTGTGTGTTTTAAAAAATATCATGTGTGTGATTTTTTATTTTGCTTAAATAGTAACATATAATAATTTGTGTCTTTCACTTACTGTTGTCTTCCAGGTCTACCTATGTTGATACATTCATAGTGCTTTTCCATTTCTTTTTTTTTTTTTTTAATCTAGACCATTTTTAAAAGTCTTTATTGAATTTATTACAATATTGCTTTTGTTTTTTTGGCTGCAAGGTATGTGGAATCTTAGCTCCCTGACCAGGGATTGAACTCACGCCCCCTGCAGTGGAAGGCAGATTCTTAACCACTGGACCACCAGGGAAGTCCCTGCTTGTCCATTTCTTAATTTACTTCTTAAAATTTTATTTTTGGCTGTTCTAGGTCTTCATTGCTGCACTCTAGCTGCGGAGAGAGCTGGAGAGTTGCAGTCCACAGGCTTCTCATTGCAGTGGCTTCTCTTGTTGTGGAGCATGGGCTCTAGGTGCTCAGTAGTTGTGGCTCATGGGCTTAGCTGTCCCATGATATGTGGGATCTTCCTGGAACGGGGATCCAATTGGCATTCCTTGGCATTGCAAAGTAGATTCTCAATCACTGGACTACCAGGGAAGCCACCTGTCCATTTATTTAACTGCCATTAATGTTCACTTATGAATCTACTGCATTTTAATTAGCCATTCTCATACAGACAGGCATTCATGTTTTCCCCATTTTTTTCTCTTACAGTGAGTATTATGAGAATATCATTGAGCAAATTTGTACCTGACACTGAGACCCATGTTTACTGTTGAAAGCCCTCTCATAATTACACATCTCTTTGTAGCCATGTGTATGTGTTTTTCTGGAGTGGAAGTGGAGTTGCTGGATCAGAGGATATGTTTTAGAGCATCAAGTTGCTTAAGAATGCATCTGGAAAATGTGGGGATGCAGAACGCCCCATTCATTATTATGTTCTGTTGGAATCAAGATGTACAAACTCCAGAAGAAGTCAGGTTCTGGACTTTCTAGATGAACAGTCTTTTAATTTCCACTAGAACTTTCTGTGATGAGGAAGAGTGTTCTAAAATCCACGCTGTCAGCTCTTGTAGCCACCAAGTGACCACTGAGCACTTGAAATGTAGCTATTGTGACCAAGAATCTGAATTTTAAATTAATTAATTTAACTTTAAATTGAAATAGCCACATCTGTTTAGAGACTCACACTTTAGACAGTTACAAGTGGATGTACTCACCACCCAGGGAGTACAGTTACTGTTTTACTTTTCAGTGCTGGAACGTTTTAGAAAGTGACTCATGCAGAGGTGGAAATGTAGTCTGTTTTGTTAAATAAGAAGCTTAAGATGTGTTAACTGAAAATAAAGGGATAAATAATCTAATGAAAGCAAGATGCTGCTGTTAAGATTTATTGGGCACTTTCCCCCCTCGTTTAGAGACTTGTCTGCTCTACGTGGTTGGGCGGCCTGGTGGGAGCTGCGCAGTTCTATTGGGGGCAGTTCTTTGTAAAGTGAATTGATGGCTATGTAAATACAGCCATTAACCGTAAGCACCTCGGACAGCTCCTTGGGCGCTGCCGCTCTCTCGCCCTTGAAAATGTCAGTTGATGGATGTCAAGATATAAAAAATTTTTTTTTTCCTTTTCCTCTAACTGGTTGAAGCAGTGGTCCTTGCATGTCACAGCTAAAGGAACCAGTGAAATTGAGGGCCTACTAGATGTAAATATTGTAACAGGGGCTGGGAACTCTTTTCTTGCAGAGGGTTATTTTAAAGGCTTACTCAGTATGAGAGGTAGGACTGTGTATTTGTGTGTACGTCTTATTTTTAAAAACACACAAACCAATGTTAAAGGAAACATATGGAAAACCTTGTTTTAAAGCAAATGATGTTTTATACTTCTGGAATGTTTATATATTTTAAAACTAGGCATACTTTGTCATCAAAACAATACCTTCTTTTCCTTCTCTTGGAAGATAGTTTTTGAAGTAGATTGAGTGGGGGTGATGGAGACAGACAGATTTTAGATAAGAGTCCCATGTTGAAAATGCATTTGTTTGCAGGAAAAGCCAAAGTTGTATTAGAGGTAGTGGCGAAACATGATTACCAATGTCTTGATTTTCTGTCTGATCTCATCTGAGCCCTTGCCCCCTTCCTTGCTTTCCAGTAATGACACTGGCCATCCCATCTTTTCCCTAGAATGCACTAAACTTATTACTTCTTCAGTGGCTCTGTACTTGCCTTGGAATGTGCATCCTCTATTAGTTTTCCTTTTCTTTCCTGATTGGCTTCTTTTCATCCTTCAAGTCTCATATGTTCCCTCGAGTACTTATGTCTTTTACCTACTCGAACCAACAGTGATCTGCCCTGTATAAAGCAGTGGTGGGAGTTTCCGGTTGTTATTATGTGGAAATCCTTGAAAAGCTGCAGCTCTGTGTCAAGATGCATTGTCGTTATTCCTGAAGTTCTGCCAGAGGCCGTGTTCCTTCTGTCAAGTTGTAGTGATCTTCCATAAGGCTGGGCATTGGAGTGAAAATTCAGAGGTGTTGAATTCAGTTTAGGTTTCTGCCATCTCATTCCATGTTACATAAATGCCATCGTTTCTCTGAACTCTTAGTCTTTTTCACATTGATACACAGGGGTATGTCAGCAGGAGAGGGCTTTAGTTCTTCTCCTGGGTTCAGTAAGATACATATACATATGGTTTTATCTATAAATATCACAGGAGGCAAAGCCCTAAAAGTTTAAACTATAAAATACTTTGGTCTCATGATAAGTGCAATTGAGATACTATTTATTCCTGTAATATTTTTATTATGTTAACAGGATAGGGAAGTATGTGATACTGACAAGTCTGAGAAGAAATACAGATAGTGGTGAATGTTGCTTTCTAAGGTGCTGAAATGCAGTCTTCTGGGAGATTCCCTGAAGTGACGAAAGGCAGCATGTTGGAGACTCTTCATTTCTTTCATTTATTTGATCCTTGATGGCCATCCACACAAAGTGCACATATACAATACAGGCTTATGGAAGAGATGCTACTTGCCTATATCTTTCCACCTCCCTTCATAATGGAACCCTGATTTCTAGCCAGGCACCTGCTGTGTGGAATCAAGACCAGATTTTAACAGCCTCTCTCATGGTGTGAAATAAATGTAGAAACACTGGGTGGTGTTTCTGGGGTGTGTTCCTAAAATCGAGAGGGAACCCTTCTTGGATATCTTAAGTCCTGGAAGGTGAAGTAATAGTTGATCCTGCCGCAGCCATCTTGGACTGTGAGGTGACCTTGAGAATGAAAGGCAGATGGCTGAAGAGAAAAATGGAAGTAGCCTGGGACCCTGCCATGTGGAGCTGAGCTACCTGCCCTGGCCCACCTACCATTTGATGAAATTTTTGGAAAGGAGCAAGCCTGGACTTTTTGATGTCATTGTTACATGCAATGAGATGAAATGATACAAGTGCAATGCAGTGACAAGCGAGGTTAGAACTTCCCTGAATGAGTTCATAATGTGGTAGAAGAGTTTATAGTCTGTCAGTCTAGAATATGGGTTTCCCTGGTGGCTCTGTGGTAAAGAATCCACTTGGCCGTGCAGGAGATGCAGGTTCGCTCCCAGATCCAGGAAGATGCCCTGAAGGGGGAAATGGCAACTCACTCCAGTATTCCTGCCTGGAGAACCCCGCGGATGGAGGAGCCTGGAGAGCTACAGTCCATGGGGTCACAAAGAGTCTGACATTGACTTAGCAACTGAACAATAACAGCAAATCCAGAACACCCTTTCAAGTTATGCGTAGACCTAGCTTTGGTTCTTGAAAACCCATTGAAGGTAAGGCTACACTGTGCAACGGGTTTGGAATGAAAGGAATGAATACTACACAGGTGGATCCTGAAAACCATTTCTAGCAGTCACTCAGAGATAACTCTATGGTTTGGGGGCAAGAAGTGAAGAAAACAGCCAAGGCTATTAAAGGCCACCAGAGGCTTCTCCAAATTGCACATATTGAAGTTAGTTACAACTCATTCTCAAATAAATTGAAGCCTTACCCATTTGATGCATTTTGACAGGAAATGTGTATTTACTGCCTGAAATGAGTCCAGTTGCTGAGCCACAATATTTCATAAATGATTAACATTAGACAGAGGCAGTAGAAACCTCATGCCTTTTCATAAATAGCATTCCACAAGAAAGAATTTTTCACAATCGCAAGGTATTTACCCTGTTTCCAAAAGGACAAATTCACCCTGGTAGATTTTGAATTTGTCTGTCATAAAAGAGTTCCTGCTTTCACACATGGAGAGATAGTCACTTAAAATCTAAGGACATGAGCAGATACATTCAGTGTATCTTGATCAATTCAGTATTTATTGAATGAGGATAGGACTTTATAAGTTTCCTTCTTTCTCTGTGTATTTCTCACATGCTTATTTTGCATAAGGTGGTGGGTGTGATTCTTGATTTTAATATGGATTTCATATTCAGTGAGCTTTCAGTGTATTAAGGGAGATTGAATTGCAGTGGAGCTAGAAGGAAGGATATTCCATGTGGAAGAAATAGGCCTTTTGGAAGTTCAGAGGTGGGAAAATTCATGTTCCATCACCCTTTCTCAGTTACTCTTTCTTATCAGCCAGTTAGCACCTCAGTTATTTTCTATTGGTGCTGTTCCAACAATACCCTTAAATGTTTATACTTTGAAGATACACTAGTGACTTGAAAAAAAAAGGTCTCGAGTTGGTTGGTTTTTAAGCAAGAACTAACCTGAGGGCAGAGTAAACATTCTGGGGAAAAAATGGCCACTTACCCAAGAAACTAGCTTCTAATATTAGCTCCTGATACATTGAGATTGCTTTGTCTTTTGTGGCTAGGATCTTCTGATAATACTCTAGCTGTCATTGGATCAGAACTTAGACACACACTGTGGGCTTTATAAGCTCAGGATTTGGTGCCAAGAATCTTATCATATCGGGTGTTCGAGGACAGCATCTGAGTGAGGAAAGAGTAGGAAAGTAGGTAACTTTATGGGCAACATCAGTGGCAAAGATGCAAATTAGCTGCTAGAGCCAGGATCCGGCAACTTTTTCTGTACATGCCCATATAGTAAATATTTTGGGCTTTGTGGGTCATGTGGTCTGTGTTACAACTTTTCAACTATGCTATTGCATCAGGAATAGAGCCAGAGACAATATGTAAATGAGTGAGCAAGGCTATGTTCCAATAACATCCTATTTGTGAACATTGAAATTTGAATTTCATATGATTTTCACATGTCAAGAAATATTATCCTTTAGATTTCCCTCAACCATTTAAAAACGTAAAAAACCGTTCTTAGTTTTGGGGTTTTAAAAAACATACAGTGGGCTGGATTTGATCCCTGGGTGTAGTTTCTTTGTTTTTTTCATTCTAGGCTAGCGTAAAGGTTCTTTTGACTTTCCTCTTTAGCTAAGGTGTGTGCTGCTCATAGTTTAGTGATTTCCAAATTTCAGTCTTTTGCATACTGCCTTTAAGCGGTTTGTTTTGTTTTACCATATTTTCCCATATTTTTATTGAAACAGACATGTCCATTCTCATGTAAACAATAATATTAATGAAATACAGTCTAAGTGCATCTGTGTTTGAATATTACTTACTAAAAGGGAACATAATATCACATCACATATCATACTGACTCAGTACTTTTTAATTTTTAAAAATTGAGGTATCCTTCTAATAAAGTACCCAAAGCTTAACCATTAGAACTTAGTGAATTTGCACAGATGTACTCCTGGGTGGCACCCCACAGGCCTGCAAGCCTTGCAGTTGCCCAGCCCCTGAGGAAAGAGCCCAGAGACAGTGACAGAGACATCAGTAGCTTATTGGACAGGGGATCTTTAGCAAAAGGTCCTGGAGTGACACTCCATCATTGACAGCAGACGGCAGGCAGGGCATGGCTGCAGTTTACTGAAGAGGAGGCGGCTACCATTTATAGAGGGAATTGACGTCAGGTTAGTTCACTAGTTAGCAGGGAAACCAGCAGCTGGGGCAGCAGCAGCATGCAGGCAGTTACTGATGAAGCCCTATAATTCAGAGGGTTGGATAGTCATGTGAATGAAACAAGGCCTGGTTGAGCAGGAACTATACAGAGAGCAAGAGAGCAGCCGTCTTGAATGGCCTCACCATATACATACACTCTCATGAAACCAGTATTCAGAAAGACTGCAAAATTCCAGCTCCCAGTTGGGTCCCTTGTATCGCTTTCTCCTCATACCCAGCCCTTCTTAGGTGACCTCTAGTTCACCTCCGCCAGCAGAGCTTAGTTTTCTCTCTTTTATAGCTTTGCATGAGCGGAAATGTACAGCATGTGTTCCTTCCTGTCTAGGTTGTTTGGTGCGCTTCATGTCTGCTGTTGCATGTAGTGGTAGTTCTTTATTGCTGTGTAGTGTTTCCTTATATGAACAAATCACTCTACTCATCCATTCTAGTGCTGAGCATACAGGCTTCTTCTAGCCTATGCTTTAGGCTGCTGTGACCTCTCATCATGTTTTTGGTTGACATACACACTTCTTTCTGTTGCATATACTCATGTTTTTCAGACTGGTTGATTGAACCAGGGCTATTTCTTGGCAGGATTGTTATAAAAGTAAAACACAGTTAACACTTAAATAACAGAAAATTTCTTTAATCTATACCAAGTTTTTAAGTAGAGTTATAGAAGGAAATGGCAACCCACTCCAGTATTCTTGCCTGGAAAATCCCATGGACAGAGGAGCCTGGCAGGCTACAGTCCATGGGGTCGCAAAGAGTCGGACATGACTGAGCTACTTCACCTTCAATATATAATATTGCATTAGATTTAGTTGTACAACATAATAAATGGGTATTTGTTTATGTTGTAAACTGATGCCCACAATTCTTACTGTCCATGCATCCCTTGCTACACAGGTACAGATACTTTCTTGTGATAAGATCTTTGAAGTTTGAATCTCTCAGCATTTCCAAAAATGCAACACAGTGTAATTAACTCTAGTCACCATGCTGGACATCACATTCCCATGACTTACTTATTTTGGACGAACCCAGCTTTCTTTTTCAGGCTTCACAGGTGGCTCCATTGGTAAAGAATCTACCTGTCAATGCAAGAGACTTGGGTTCGATCCCTGGGTTGAAAAGATCCCCTGGAGAAGGAAATGGCAACCCATTTCAGTATTCTTGCCTGGAGAATTCCGTGGACAGAGAGGCCTGGTAGTCCATGGGGTCACAAAGAGTTGGACATAACTTAGTGACTGACACACACAATGCTTAAATCGCACTTACTCTGTGTGAAACGCTATTCTGCAGCCACTGGATTTATCAGCCCTTCTTGCTGGAGTGAGTAGGGTTGTTGTCTGTGTTTTACAGGAAGCTAAGGAACAGAGTGATGAAGCATTTGGCCAGGATCACCAGCTAGTAATTTAGAGAGCTTGAATTTATTTCTGTCTCTTTTGGTCTTCCCATCTCGATCTGTCTCTCACTGAGAAAGTCTTTCAAGCATTGATCAGATTAATTACACCGATTTTTTCCCCAAATGTAGGAACTACCATGTGTCAGACCCTGTGCCAGAGACAGGGTAAGTGAGGAACAGTATTGCAAGTTGATCTCCAGCAGCTCACAACTTGAGCTGGAATTTGAACCCAGGTGTGACTCCAAGGGCTCTGCCTTTGATGATTCTGCTAAGTAGAAAAAGCTTCCTTTTGGCCAGTTTTTCCCTGTCCCTTCCAGCACCTCTCCCCTTCTCTGAGCTCTTTGCTGCCCCCACTGGCCGTGCTGTGTCCTGCAGGCCCCGTGTTCTTTTCCTGGTTGGCCACCTTTGTTTTGCAAACCCACCTAGCCACCACATGTGACAGGGGCAGAACTGGACCGTCTTTAGAAATCTGGGCTCTGGTGTCACTTGCCTGGATTTAAACCTTGGCTTCAGTTGTAACTGTCTGTGCAACCCTTTCAGGTGTCCTTGTCCATAAAATGGAGAAACTATCACCTGAGCAGTGTGTGGGAAATGTGTATACAGCTCACAGCACAGGGTTAGACACACAGGAAGTTTTCATTAGCTAGGATCAGCTATCGTGTTTATTGCTATTTATTTATTTTTGTTGTTATTCAACATGTGTGTCATTAGGGCTGTTTCAATGCATGGGCAGCTGAAAGCCTTCCCATATTAATTCCTCTAGGACAGACAATTCCTTAATAACCCCAAGAGTTGATCTTTAGTAGGATAACCTGGCTGGGGAGATATTTGGGGGCAGGGTTCCCTCCCCCACTGCCTTTGATCATGGCTTTGCCAGCAGCCAGCCTGCGTTAATACCTTGAACCTCCAAAGTGAGCTCCACAAGTGGTTTAACATCCATTTTAACATCCACACAGAGGAAAACACCTGACAACTCTTTCCTTTCAGTTTTGTTAATCTCTAGCGGTTTTCTGAAGCCCAGAGAGGGTTTCCATAGGGCTTTCCAATTTTCAGGGTTTTAACAGAAGAACAGGTGAGTTTGAGCTCTTGGGGCTTAAAGGGACAGCCAGGAATCCCAGAGCACTTGAATGGGAGCCAGCAGCACCTTGGTTCTCCTGTTTTCAGCTCAGCCTGTTGTTAATTCTCTCCGAATGCAGCGGCACACACACAGATGAGGAAGGTTGATTAACAGCATCCTGCTTGCTCGCTCATCTGGTCCCAAACACTTTGAAAATGCAGTGGGAAGAGGGTGGGGGAAACCAAGGGTGTTCACTGTGCAGAAAAAAAGAAAAACCCAGTATAGTGTTGAATGTCCCATTTTGCACTGATGCTGCTGTTTTGCATTTAATTAGTGGCCAGTCGTTAAGTCAGGCATGTAACATTTTGGTTGTGTCCTTGAGCTGCTACAGTCTTTTAATCACAGGCCCCCTACCCCGCTTCTTTTGATGTACTATTCTGCAGGCAAATAAAAAGACCCATATTTGATTCCACGGGACTGGTAAAAGTAGAAGGGGGGTTTGGGTTTGTAGGTCTTTCCTGATGTTTCATGATTAAAGGGGCCCTGGCAGGTGAAGAGAAAGAAATTGGCTTGTGTTACCCTTTAGGAGAGGGTTTCTCTTTAATGTCTCGGGAAGTGGAAAACAGACGATGGGGAAAATAATAGAATGGCAATAATGGAATAAAGGTGCAGGAAATATTCTGTGAGCCTGGACCAAAGGAATGAAGGAGAAGGATCAGTGATTCACCCGAACGTAGCAGATGAAACGTTGATCCAAGGGAGCTTGCAGGAGGGGACTGATGCCTCCGAGGTGAGGTGCAGAGAATTGAAATGATTTCATGGCGCTTGGGCTGATGAGTTGGGTGCTAGAGCCCTTCGTGTGGGTAAGAAACGTATTACTGCTAATAAGGGTTTTGAGCCAGGGTAGCCCTATCTGCTGACACATACATCCCAACACACAGACACCCTCTCCAGGAAGGTTTGCAGCATTTTATTTTTCTGTTTCACCTTGTTAGACATACTGTATATACATCAAGCCATCTTCCTTCCCTCTCCCCCTCTTGCTACCCCCCAAGATTACAGGTATTTCTGGGTCTCGCCTCTTTATTGGTCCTCTGGTTTATTTACAAGTCATGCAGTGGGTGGTGGTGTCCAGCATATAGAAGACTTTCAAATATTTGTGGAGCAGATGATTTGTTTGGGGGATTCTCCTCTGTTAGAGACGTCCTCCATATTAGGGAATCCTCTTCTGAGGGTCTGGCTTCCAGTTGCTGTTTGGTATATGTGTGTGTGTCTGCACAACTTGTGTGACCTCTCTCTCAGCTTGTTTCTCCCACTGTGAAACAAAGTTGATCATTTCCATCACCTAGGGTGAATGTGAGGGACACGTGACCTCACATAGGGACCTCATCCAGCACTGTGTCCCACACATGATGCCTCCCCTTTCCTTTTTACTCTCTCAGTCCAAAATCCACAGGGAATGTTCTTAAAAAAAAAAGAAGAGGAACATTAAGTTCTAATGGACAACAAGCTCTCAGTTGTCGATGTTTTCTCTTTATTTTATGAGAAGATGATAGAGGTGTGGGTGAAAGCAGCAAGAAATGTCCAAATGCAGGCTTCTATAGGAAAAAAGAAAAAGGATTGTAGAGGATTAATCTTTGCAGTTCATTGTATTGATTGGCTTGGCATAATTGCTCATCTCTGGAACATCATCTGCCTCTTTGCTCTCGGCAGCAAGCTGCTAGGAATATGAACAGTGCCCTTACTGGGTTTTGAGGTTACCGTTATTGAAATGTAAATTGTGTAGGAGAGAGAGATATGGAGTTTGACCCTCTTTTTGGGAATGTGAAATTAAACTGAGCCAATATTTCAGGCCAGATCTATCATCAAATCTTTTTTGCATGCTTAGTAATTTAATGGGAGGTAAGAGGATGTTCACCAAATAAATAAGTACCAGGCATTAAGTTACCCTTTTAATGATGTTTTATTAGGACAAACCTATGAGGTTTGGACAGTGAAGTCTGATTACATGTGGGATTTGGTGCTTAATTAAGTGTGTAAAACAAAACTCATAGATAGTCAGAATTGCTCTCTGAAAAATCCCGTAAGATATTTTTGTGTCAAGAGGAGTATCTCCATGGAGAAGTCTGGGCATTCAAATATATTGAATAAATGAATGTTGAGTGAATTCTGCTTAGAACTATCAAAGTTCTATAGATGGGTGATGGGTTGAGAGGTCTTAAGTATTTCTCTGGCTTAAAGGGTTGCCTTGCTTCTCTTTTAAGCCTCTTTAACCTAAATCTATCCTACTAGATTTGTTGTTGTGAGGTTTAAACAGTATCATGGAGACAAATCTGACCTTGGTTACATTCTAAAGTGAGTTTGTATATTATATGTGTCTGCAATGACTCCATTGTGCTCGTAGGGCCTCATTTTTATAGAGGTCAAGCTGCTGTGTGCTGAGTGCCAAGGTCATTGTCACAGACATTAGGTTGGCCCACAGGATCGCCACCTCCTAGTGTTCACACCTTTCTGTAGTGGCCTCCTCTTGAGTGTGGGCAAGACTTGATTTGATTCTAACCAGTGGGATCCAGCAGAGGTGATGGGGTGTCACCCATTGTGATTATGTTACTTTATGTAAACTGTTACTCTACATACTCTCTTTGATGCCTTGGATATATAAATGAAATGCTGAGGAAGCAGTGTGGCGGAGAAATACACATGACCTTAAGGAGTTGAAGGTGCTCAGCCTGAGAGCCGGCGGACAGTCCCAAGGCTGTCAGTCCTGCAACCACCAGGACGGAGGAATGAATGCTGCCAACACCCATGCGAGTGGAAAGAAGGGTCTTCCCCAGTCGAACCTCCAGAGGAGAACCCAGCCCTGGTTGACATCTTGATTAAGCTTCATGAGACTCTAAGCAAAGCACCCAGCTAACCTGTGCCCAGACTCATGGCTTGAAGAAACTATGAGATAAAAAGTGTGTGCTGTTTGAAGTCACTAAGAAAACTCACATGTCGAAATCCGTTATACAGCCATAGGTGTCTGATTAGTCCCACAAATAGCGAGTGTCAGGACTTAACGCAGTGCCATCTGATGATAGACGTGAGGCTCGTAGCAGATCTAGAAGGACCTCATATGCTCCGGCTGCCTTTTGGTGGGTGTCTGGCTCTTGCACGATGTCCCTGGAGGTGGTCAGCCAGCTCCTGTGGGACCCCTCCTGAATGCGGGAATTAATTGTCTTTTGAGGCATTTGTATTCCATTTGGATTGCTTTCTATTTTGACTGACTGATTGCTTTACTTAAGAGAAGTCTTTCCTGAGAGCTTCCTTGGTGCCAGGCAGGGTGCTAGGCGCTGGAGGTGAGTTCAGTGGCCACAGCTTCTGACGTTGTCATCATTATTAAACACTTATTTCTACACAGCCATGAATTTTATCTTACTCTGATTTCTCTGTGTCCTAGTTTTGTCCAATGGACTCCAAAGAATATTTCTAATCCCTTTTCCATGAGACTGCACTTCAGAGATTAAACACAGTTGTCATTTTGGCCCCCTGAGTATTTTGTTCAGGGTTGTTAACCTCCCAGTCAGTTCTACCATTTGACATATGGCTCTGTTTAAGGTTCTGCAGCCTAATACGGTAGCCAGGGGCCATAAGTGCCTACATAAATTTGAATTAATTAGAATTAAGTAAAACTCAAAAAAAAATTCAGTTCCTCAAGCTATATGAGCCACATATCAAGAGCTCAGTAAGCCACATGTGGGTAGTCACTACCGCACTGGAGAAAGTCAGAGTGTTAGTTGCTCAGTCCTGTCTGACTCTTTGTGACCCTATGGACTATAGCCCACCAGGCTCCTCTGTCCATGGAATCTTCCGGGTAAGAATATTGGAGTGGGTAGCCATTCCCTTCTCCAGGGGATCTTTCTGGCCCACGGATTGAACCTGGGTCTCCTGGATTGCAGGCAGATTCTTTACCATGTGAGCCACCAGGGAAATTTGAATAGAACATTTCTTCATGGCAGAAAGTGGTCTGGGTCAGGGCTGGGCTCAAATTCCTTCTCCATCCTGAGCGTAGATGCTGAATGCACCCTGGCATTCTTACACTGAACCGAGTACTATAATGTCTTTCGTTCTGTTACAACTAAGAGTACAACTGAACTATATGTTTTCCTGATTGCAAATGATATACTTTTACTAATGAAACATAAGATCAAAGTAATAATTTTAGCAGCCATTTTGTATTCCTCATTTTTAATTCAGAACCCATAAGACATTTATGAGCAGTCTCTGCCCGGGTGATATGAGAGAGCAGTGTTTCTTTTTTTTTTCCTGTAGTGTAGTTTGTCTACTTCTATTTTTAGACCCAAGCTTCATATTTAGCATTTACCTCTGGAGAATGTAATTTTGTTAGATTTCAACGAATTGGAATTTCAAATGTATTAGGATTTTTTTTTCAGTTTTGCTTCAAACGTTTCAGAATCATTGTTATCCTTCCAAGCTTCAGTTCACCCCCCAGATTTGACTGGAATGCCAGCAACATTGGCATCCAAGTTATTGATAAGAAAGATGAACAGGATGGGACTTTGGGTGGAGCCCAATGGCATAACATTAGAGGCTGCAGTCTAAATTGACATAGACATAATTAAGCAGAGGAAAACTTTGAGCTGTTCAACCCACTTACTTTCATTATGTCTAGCCTATAATTCTTTATTTTTATACTGGAATTTTATGAAAAACCTGGTCAGAGTATCTTGCAGATTTCTGAGTTTTATGACCCTTCCAGGCTCTTTTTGTTATAAATTAAAAAAAAAAATTGAAGTATAGTTGATTTACAGTGTTGTATTAGTTTCAGGTATATAACAAAGTGATTTAGTTACACATATATATTCTTTTTCAAATTCTTTACCATTTTAAGTAATTACAAGATAATGAATATAGTTCCCTGTGCTATGTAGCAGGTCCTTATTATTTACTTATTTTTTATAGTGTGTGTATGTTAATCCCCAACTCCTAATTTATCCCTCTTTCCCCTCCTTTCCTATTTGGTAAGTTTTGTAACTGTCTTTTGATTGTCAGTTTCTGTGAGGATGGTGAAGGGGGATGAGCATTGTCTGGTATTAATTATTCTTAGTGAATCCACGCGCATTCCAAGTAATCCTCACTGTTCCCTGTCTCCCCACCCCCCACCCCATGTTACTAATGGTATCTAAAGAATTTCAGTTGTGAGATTCGCAGATGCTTACTCAGTTATCATTGGCAGAACCTCTGTTTTCCTTCCCTTTCATTCGCTGCTGTTTCCTCTTCTCCAATGTTCTTCAGAGTTTGCCAGCGATGTTTTTGCCACCTCCCATCTCATGCCGTCAGTGGCATGGAGTTTAATTCATCAGGGCCAGGAAGCTCAGACTCGCTCGGAGTCTGACAATTGCTGCACTTGTTTTGGACCTCAGTTCCCTCTGACCAATGTCCCCTGTACTCTTTATGGAAAGCATCTCATCCCTCTTGACAGAGCACGGATGCGGAGCGGAGGTTGGGTGATTCCGCCTGCTGTCACCGTGAGCACTGCAGCACCCGCTCTGTGCAGGAGACCGATGTCTTGGTGGTGTTCTCCTTGCCCTGAGTGTAACAGAAATAGCCCTTTTGTTGTGCTGCACATTTTCTGCTGGGCTCAGCTCATTCCAGCCTTTTGCCTTCCTGACACTCATATCAGAGGCTGGAAGATTTTTCATTTGAGGATCGAGGCATTCTCCAAAGCAGATGACTTGAAAGGAGCCAGCTGGATAGAAAGCTATTATATTGAGAATGGCAGTTGGTGCATATCTTTGCCTCCACCTTCAATTTGAATAATGAGCATTAATTTCTTGGACCACTTTGGATATTAGTGGAGAATCAGTTTCTCTAAACTTTCTCTCCCTTCGTTCTCTTTTTTCCCATCTCGTTAAATCACTCAGACAGTAAAAAGAATCTGCCTGCAGTACAGGAAACCCGGGTTCGATCCCTGGGTGGGGAAGATCCCCTGGAGAAGGAAATGGTAACCCACACCAGTATTCTTGCCTGGAGAATTCTATGGACAGAGGAACCTGGTGGGCTACAGTCCATGACGTCACAGATTCAGACATGACTGAGCAATTCACAGTTTCACTTTCAAATCATTTTACTGAGACCCTTTTCTGGTGGGTGTAATATACTCTGGGGAGTGGTTTTCAGGTGGCTGTCAATCCCATGAGACACCTTTTCTTTATCGGCAGGCTTCCAACACCTTTGATGTGCCGCCACCACGGCACGTCAGCCGTGAGGTGCCCGCGGAGTTTAAGTCCTAGAGTTCGTGGTTAGGAGACGGACTCTGGAGTCAGACCCTGGCTGGTTCAAATCCCATCTTCCCTAATAGTCTTTATGATCCTGGTCAAATGATTAACCTTGTTGCATTTGAATTTCCTCTAAGGAGGTCCCTACCTCAGAAGACTTGTGAGACTCAGATGAGTTCATGTATAGAACAAGTTTCCAGCACTACATTTGGCACATGAAAAAGAAGTCAAAGTCGACTCTGGCCCCATGGAGTGTAGCCTGCCAGGCTCCTCTGTCTATGGGATTTCCCAGGCAAGAATATTGCAGTGGGTTGTCATTCCCTTCTCCAGGGGATCTTCCTGACACAGCGATCGAACCCAGGTCTCCCCTGTATTCCAGGCAGATTCTTTGCTGAGCTGCCAGGGAAACCCATAGTTAAGGCTAAATAGAAGCTCTCTAACGGCAGCAGTTAGGATTTGCATACTGAATCTTTCGAGACTAAAAGTCTCCAAATAATTGAAATTAGAGGGCAGTCAGGTGGCATGATCTTGAATTCTAATGCCCAGAGAGGGACACATGAAATCAGTACCTGGTATTTTGTTATGTCCATCAACGTATCATCAGCCAGGACAAGAGAAAGGAAAGGAGATGCCGAGCTGGCTTGGCCACTTTGAGGAAGGACAGTCTACCCTTTGAGATGAGTCGAGCCTGCGTCCTGCTTCCTTATCTGGCCGACTGTGTACACAGAAGGTTCCTTCAGTTCAAGGTACCGAGCCCCACTGCTCCTCATCCCTGTTCTTAAGATGGGAAAGTACTTCTTTATGGTTTGCCCTGGGACCATAGGCCCTTGGGGACTTCCTCTTGGGTTCAAGCCTGGCCGATGCTGTGAAGCTCCAAGTTCAGTGATCTGTGGATGGCAAGGTGGAGAGGAAAATTAGAAAAAGGAAAAGAGAAAAGCAATGCTTTGGTATGGTTGGAAGTCTGCCTAAAGAGAGGGTCCTGTGTGTTGTCTTAAGTTCATTACCATCTGAAAACAGGTTTGCTTTGCAAACAACTGGCTTCCTCTCAGAAGGACAGAGGAAATCTCTTGGCTGAATAAATGCTCTCCTTCACCCACCCAGTGGAAGGATGCACTGACTTGAGCTCTGACGGGCTTCTTTGCACCTCAGGGCCTTTGCTCCTGCTATGCCCTCTGTTTAGAATCTCTTCTTTGCCTGTCCCAAGGTAGATTCCTCATATTTCAGGCTCTTAAGTCAGAATGACATTTCCTGGCTCTCCTTGCTGACTCATCCTCCCTGCCCTCTCCCCTCTCCTCCTCATCCTTTCTCCTATCATTTCTGTCAGTATCTGAGATACTCAAGTTTCAGATGGCTATTATCTGAATACAAGGTGGAGGAGGGCACAGACCTCACCTGGCCTGTTTATTGCTAGGTGTCCACGTCTGGAGACAGTGCCTAGCACGTAGCTGGGGCTTAAAAATAGTTGGTGAGTGAATGGGTTTTAAATTTTCGTGCAGACATAGGTGAGTGAGATTAAAAGGTGCAAACTTTCAGTTACAAAATAGATGTCACCGGTATGAAATGTACAGTGTGGGGAATACAGTCAATAACTAAAAAATACTTTTGTATGGTGATGTACTGTAGCTAGACTTGTGATTATTTAAAATTGTGTGTTGTCGTTCAGTCACTCGGTTTAGCCCATGTGACCTCATGGGCTGCAGCATGCCAGTTTTCCCCGTCCTTCACCATCTCCCGGAGTTTGCTCAAATTCATGTCCGTTGAGTTGGTGATGCTATCTAACCATCTCATCCTCTGCCGCTCCCTCCTCCTTCTGCCTTCAATCTTTCCAAGCATCAAGGTCTATCAAAGTACCATGTTGTATACCAGAAACTAACATAGTGTTGTAAGTTAGTTGTAATTCAGAAATGTACAAACTCAGAGCAAAAGAGGACAGGTTTGTGGTTACCAGAGGCAGGGATTAGGGAGGGGGGGGGTTGGAGGGAGGTAGCCAAAAGGTACAGACTTCCAGTTGTAAGATAAATAAGTACTAGGGACATATAATCCCATGGACAGAGGAGCCTGGTAGGCTACAGTCCATGGGGTTGCAAAGAGTCGGACACGACTGAGCGACTTCACTTTCACTTTCATCTTCAGGGATATAATATACAACATGATACACAGACTTTTCACTGCTGTATGTTTTATCTGAAAGTTGTTAAGAGAGTAAAGTTTTAATAGCTCTCATCTCAGGAAAATATATCAATTTTTTTTTCTTTCTGTAATGTTGTATCTATATGAGATGGTATATGTTCACTAAACTTAACTGTTCTCACCATTTCATGATGTCTGTAAGTCAGAACATTGTGATGTAAACTCTACATGTGTGTGGTGTCGTATGTCAATTCTATCTCAATAAAACTGGAGAAAAAAAAGTTAATGCAGGGGAAGCTACTCCAGGAGAAAAAAGCTGACATCCCACCTTCACTCCGGGTAGCAGGTCGCTCTGGAACCTTATGTCCGAACACTCAGCTCCCGCAAGTTGCAAAGGACTGTCTGAGCAGGTGGAGAGGTGGATCAGTGTGGAGATGCGGACACGAGGTACCAGCAAGAACGAGTAGCTCATGCTCTGTCCCTGGCATTCGCTCAGCATCTTTTCCACCTTTGTCGTGGGGCCTTCTCTGATGTGATGATGTATAAGCAGAAGTAGCCCAGGAGAACTGGGGCATGGATGCCTCCGATGGAAAGCTGAAGTGTCAGTGCCCCCACCCTCTGTGCTTGGGTGGATGATTCTGGGAGTGATTCCCTTGGCTTCTTGGGAGGCCCTGGGGAATCCAGCTGCCCTTACTGCTCCAGTAACCCCAGTCACGTGCTCTCACCTTATGTCCTCGTCTCAGGCTCTGCTTTGGAAAGAACCCACCCGAAGACCCCATTCACACTGATAGCTTCGCTTCCTTGTTGCCTGCCCTCTGTCAGAGCCTGCACAGATATTTACAACCTTTTATGAAAGTCTCGATGAATGTTTGCCTGGGAATGTGTTTTATCTCTTTCAGGCTGACAAGGGTCTCTTGGACTTCTGAGGCTTGTTATCCTAGAAACCTAGAAGCTTGGTCTCCTTTTTCTTATAGTTGTTCACTCTGCTAGCCCCTCAACTCTCCCAGTTCTTTTCCTGAAGACAGTCATGAGATCCAGCTCACTGTTGCTTTCCCATGCGTATTTATAGCACTGGCTTTTAGATGGTGGGCCAACTTTTGAGTTTCTTGCTTTGAAATAGACTTTCTGAAGGACTTCTGGAAATAATGAGGCCATTTCTACACTGGCAAGTTGGAATATATTACAGATAGTGGTTGCAAGAAGTATTTGAAATGATGGTGCTGTCTATACAGGGCAAATCATTTTTTTTTAACCTTCCCCAGATTATTCTGCAACTGTTACCTGGTACTTTTGTGACTGGTTTATGTCCTATATGGAAGTCATTGCATCATCTGTCAGTTTTCTTCCAGACTTCTGAGGCAGTACCGGAAGAACTGATGGGTGAAAGGTTTGGCTTATGTAGGGTGGCGGTGGGGAAAAGTGACAAGGCAAATGTGATACTGCACATCGAACTTAAGAGTTTTGCTAGCTCCTACGATGGAGAGCCTATAAGCTCTTCTTTGCCGTGGGTTCCCTGGGAGGCAAAGAAGAGGTTAAGCCAGGGGATCCTGTCTCAAAACAATGTCTTAAAACACAGAAAACAAAGTTCATAGGATCACAGAAGTCAGTTCTACAGGAATGTAGTGATCGACACATTAAAATTGTTCATGACACAGAGCAGGCATGCTTCCGTAAGAATGCATGCAGCAGCATGATCTCCAGGCAGGTCCATTAACCCTAGAATTATGAGGTGTGATGGACACGTTTTGAGGTATTTGCGACAGACCGTCATGTGTCTTGAAAATACCTGTGCTTTCTGCTTGTGATCAAGTCCTAGGAACTGCTTAAATACCCCTCTGGTTTGTTGCAGACCTTTATAATTGAAGGGAATAAGGAGACTCAGGTAGGAGTACGTAAAAACGAAGATATCATTTTCCCCCTCATCCCAGGTCATAGACCCCAAATTCTCTTCAAGGACCCGTGATTCAGAAGCCCTACTCTCTGGATGGCAGGCGCCTTATGGCCTGTGCCAGAGCTCTTGTTTGCCAGGTGAGTGGTGGTCTTTTGCTTTAGCATCTGCCTCGTGTGTTGGCTGAAGGAAGACATCGCCCAGCACCGTGCCTGCTGCTGTTACGGGTCAGGTGAATGTTAAGGACGAGAGTGATGATGCTGGCTTCTTATCTCTCAGGATTCTGGTCTCTGCCTTTTTTTTTTTTTTTTGGTTCCTTTCATCTTTTATAGAAATGGCCATTGATTGGGAGAACCAATGGTGTCTGAAATTACTTATTAGATGGAAAATACTTTAGAAAGGGATTTTACTAACTTGGTTTGTCAGGTTTTCCCGCTGATTGCTACTGTGCAGAATGTCGTAGAGTGAAGAGGCCAGCCTGCATCTTGTTTTCCTTCCACCCACCCCCTTTTTATGGCTGCACTGCACAATTTGTGGGATCCTAGTTCCCCGACCAGGGATCGAACCCATAATCCCTACAGTGGAAGTACCAAGTCCCAACCACTGGACCTCTGGGGAGTCCTCTACTTTTTGTTTTGGCATTGTGTTTTTGTATCCAATAAACTTCTCTTTATTGTTGTTTAGTTGCTAAATTGTGTTGGACTCTTTGCAATCCCATGGACTGTAGCCTGCCAGGCTCCTCTGTCCATGGGATTTCCCAAGCAAGAATACTTGAGTGGGTTGCCATTTCCTTCTTCAGGGGATCTTCCCGACCCTGGGATTGAACCTGTGCCTCCTGCATTGCAGGTGGATTCTTTACTGTTGAACCACGAGGGAAGCCCAAGCTTCTCATACCCATATATAAGAATATATAAGAACAAGGGAAGAGTATTACAAGAGAAAGCCCCAAAGACAAGATTATAACTGGAATGTGCAGACACAAAGTGAGCTGTATGGGTATTGACCCAAAGAAATGATGGTGGGGTAAAAGGGAGGGAGGGGTGAATGCCTGGTTTTAGACATTGGAAAGGTGTGCCTCACTTGAATCCCCCAGTAACCTGAGAAGTTATTTTTTAAATCCATATTCAAGATGAAGAACCTGAGGTTAGGAAAGGTTGAATGATTTGCCCATTGAAAGGCTATGAAGGGGTGCAGATGGGAACTCAAGGTTTGGGGTGGTGAGACATCTGTCCACCTTACAGTGGGTCCCCCTGCTTTTAGTAGAGCGGCTGAAGTGAGCTTTTGCAGTTTGTTTCAGATTTTACATATGAAGAACACGGTTCCTGGAACTTCCTTGGCAGTCTAGTGGTTAAAGAGTTCGCCTTCCAACCCAGAGGATGTAAGTTCGATCCCTGGTTGGGGAGCTAAGATCCCACATGTCTCCTGGCCAAACAAACAAAACATGAAACAGAAGCAGTATTGTAACAAATTCAATAAAGACTCTAAAAAAAAATCAAAATCTTAAAAAAAGAAAAACATTGCTCCTTCAGGAACCCAGTCCCATCAGATGACACTTTGTGCAGTAGTGGGAATGTTCTGTAAATTTGACTTCACCTAAGTTCATTTAAACTTTAGTGACCACACATGGCTAGCAGTTACCAAGTGGACAGCGCAGACAGAGTCGCTCTTGCGTTAGAAGGCTTGGGTGGGGAGCCCAGCTCTATCACTGATTAGGTTTGCCACCTGGACAAGATAATTCCTAGAGGTTCAGTTTCCCTATCTATGAAGTGGGATAGTTCTCTTTGGATTCAATTAAAAATTCATTGCAGCAAGGTCAAACAAAGGTGAAAACTGTTATTGTTTTTTGAAAAGTTATAGCCATTCTTGAGAAACCCAGGAGAAGGGATGAAGGCAAGCCAAGGAAAGGCTGAAAACAGAATGACTTTCAGGGTCATGATCACGCTCTCCTGGGTCATGTCTACTCTTGGCACATCACGGGCTTTCTTTGTCCCTGCTGTACGTGATGAGAGAAGCCTGACCACTCCCAACCCCCAAATGTGTGTCTCCCTCTTTTAGCAGCCTGTTCTAGAATGATCAGCTGTCTCTCGGTCTCCATGCTAAGTTCCAGGACAGGAAAGTTCTCTCGGCTCATGTTAGAATTCTATTGTTTCTGCTCCCTTGGCCCCAGTTACCAAAAATACTTTGACATTGACTATAATTGATGGGTGTTCAGGGAAATCTGTCATTTTAATTAAAGGATGAAGGTCCTATAGGTCACAAAGATAGATCTGCAGCTTTGTGCATTTTTATGTTAAGCAGCAGATGATGGTAATCTTTATTTTCACCCACATTTCTCCCTTCTGAGGGTGAAGAGTGCATTTGATACCTTAAGGGCCTAAGCTTGTCCCTGGAAAGAGAAATCATTCTTGTTCACCGCCTGTGTTTTTCTGCTTTAAAAGTCTGCTAACATGTGTGTTGTGTCTCTTGTGATTGGAATTATGGGATCATGACCTAATATTTCATTATGTGAGTGTCCTTGCTGCCAGAATGTTTCCCCGATGCCCAAATGAAGCGTGATCAGTGAATTCTTATGTGGAAATGTGAATGCAACATAGAAATGTCTTAGAACTCAGGTTCTGACGACGGCTTCATGTGGGCTGTGTCTTTTTTTAGAGCTAGAATAAGAGGAATGGCCTCAGACCTTTTCTAAGTCAGTGATGTCAAACCATAGGAGGAGCTGAAGACAGCTGCTGTGAAAACGAAAAGATTTTTCCAGATGAGGAAAGCAAATAATCCAGAATCTATTGTCTGTAGATAACAACTTGTGATGCCATCTAGAAGCCTGAATTTTGCTTTTAAATTTCATAATAGATTTTATTTAACCCACCATATCTAACATACTATCAATTCAACAAGTAATGGATACTAAAAGTTACTAATGAGGGGCTTCTTTTTTGGTTTCAAATGTTTATGATTCTGTATGGTTTTTTGTACTTAAAGTGCACATTAAGTCAGATGGTAAATTTTCCCTGGAAATGTTTGCTAGGCATTTCATTTATTCCGTAGTGTTTACATAAGAAAAAGTGGATACGTGATGAAATGATGGGACCTTCCTCCAATATGGCCAGTTGTTAGGAGGACTCTTTCTTAATAGCTCCGGTATTGAAATGGGAGACACTCTGGGTTGGGCTTTCTGTACCGTGAAAATTCCAGTCTTGAAAGCCTTGGCTAACTACTTTCCACTCCCAGCCCTGTCTCTGGCGTTCCCAGACCTTTTTCTATTCTACCTCCCCTTTTCCTCCCATACGGGGACTGTGCCTGTTTCGTTTGGAACCCTGGGCCCACTACTTACTTGCCTTGTGCTCGTGGGTAGCTAGAATTACTTTCATTCTCCCATGTTGGAGATTTAAAACAAAATAAAGTAAAAATGCCCTGTGGGTTGTTCTGAGGGTTCTGTGAGATGAGAAGGGATGGTGTCTATTCTATTGTTAGCCTTGGTGTACCCAGAGCTCAGTTCTTATCTCTATGTCAGATTCCTTGATTCTCTTCTTTAGACTTAAGATATCAAATAGATAAGACTTTCTAGTGTTTTATAGGTCCTGTGAACACTTTTCTGGATTCTTAGATTATATATTATATATGTGTTAGTCTCTCAGCTGTGTCCAACTCTTTGCGACCCTGTGGACTAAATAGCCCACCAAGGCTCCTCTGTCCATGGAATTTTCCAGGCAAGAATACTGGAGTGGGTAGCCATTCCCTACTCCTGGAGATCTTCCCAACCCAGGGGTCAAACCCAGGTCTCCTGCATTTCAGGCAAATTCTTTGCCATTTGAACTACCTGGGAAGCCCATGAATGTAATATCAGAAGGAGTGATTGGTTATGAGTACTACTGGCTAGGACTGATCTTTGTTAAACATGTGTTCTTGGGTCCCTTCCCCTCACATCCTTTATCATCTTGTCTTCTGGGTCCCTTGACTGTACTCACTTCTCTGACCTGCAGGCACTAAAGCTTGTTTCTCACATTCTTACTCACCTTAAACCAAACCTTATGTCCCTTTTCCTATTCACTCAGACCATGCAATCTACCAGGAAATTCATCAGTGAATCCCAAAGTGATTTACCGCCTGTTAGTTTCTATGCTATGTAAGTCTCGGTAACATTTTTCATTTTATTATTTGGAAATAATGCTTTTCCCTGAGGTAACCATGCCATGGTGGAAATTTTGAGTTTTGGTCTGGCAAGTAGAATGGGTTGAAAAAAGGGAATTACAGGAAGAGACAGTTAGAACGTGTTGGACCTGTTAAAGCATATGATGTCTTGTTTACATATTCATGTATCTGTCCCCATCAAAGCAGATTTGAGAAAACTTATAAAAATATTTTATGAAATCAGACATAAAGGGAAGATAAGGACAACTAAGCAGAAGGTTTGCCTATGATATTCTTGGTGAACGGTCCTCTTCACTTACTAAAGGTGGACTCTAAATTTGACTCTGAGCTTCCTAGTGGCCAAAGTGAAGAATAAAAACAATGGATAATAGGATGTACAGTTGCATAGATTAAAAACTAATATTCTTGGTACCGAGACCTGAGACTTGAACCTTGCATGTTAATTCAGTAGTTTGACTGCACAAGGAGTGTCTAAGATACCCAGCAGTGTATGTGAGCAAAACTGTTCCTAAAGAGGCCTGACCTCATTATTGCTCTGTTCTCCAGACATCTGGCCAGATTCATTCTCTTGTTATTTCTAGGTTGAGACCTTAGTCTGCAGTAGTCTGTCATTTACTTTTGCTCCCCAGAGGGCCTTCTCCACCCAGCAGCTTGAGAGCTCTTGTGCAAACCTAAAGCATCTCCCATTTCTCTCGTGCTTACAGCTCTCACATTCCATTTGGAACCAGATCCCAACTCCACGCTGTTATCTGCAAGCTCACTTGTGATCTGCTCCTGGGACCTCCCTGATGTCACCCCTACCCTCTTTGCCGGGCTCACTGTCCTCCAGCTCCTTGGCTTCTGACCACAGCCAGCTTGTTTTGACTTGAGACTCCTACAAGACTGAGCTGTTTCTCTTCCTGGAACATTCTTCCTCCAGAAGTCACATTCTATCATTTGTCATCATGTCAAGATGACCTTCTCAGAGAGGCCTTCCCTAAGCACCCGGTCCATGGAGCCTCTCTTCCTCCAAACCTAGCCGGTTTCTGTTACACTATTGACTATTGTTTTCTCTGTCATACTTAATCTGAACCCACAGTTACCTTCCAATGAAGATTCATTGGATGGACTGGTGCTGAAGCTGAAGCTCCAATACTTTGGCCACCTGATGCAAAGAGGCCTCATTAGAAAAGACCCTGATGCTGGAAAAGATTGAAGGCAGGAAGGAGAAGGGATGACAGAGGATGGGCTGGTTGGATGGCATCCCTGACTCAATGAACTTGAGTTTGAGCAAGCTCTGGGAGACGGTGAAGGACAGGGAAGCCTGGTGTGCTGCAGTCCATGGGGTCGCATAGAGTCAGAAACGACTTAGTGACGAATAACAAGAACAGTTCCGTTATTCACACTTGTTTACCTGTCTGTCTGTCTTCCCACACTATAGTGCAAACCCCAAGGTACCCTGGACCTTGTCCATCTTCCATGCCCGGCACCCCACACAAGACCTGGTCCAAGAATTGATCAAAAACTACTTGTTTAAGGAGTCGTGACGAGGTGACCCGTTGCGTGTGGGATAGGACCTGGGAGACTGCTGACCTGTTCTGTGTGACATCCGCATGGGGTCAGCCCACCGCACCTGCCTTCTCTCCCTTCCCCCTTTCTCTATGTGATTTCCTTTAGCGGCCCTTTCTTCTCCGCCACCAGATCAAATGAGGACAAGGCAAAACAAACTCGCACACATGTGCAGATCTTTTCCCCTCAGCAATGACCAACCAACCAAACCAAATTTTTAAAATTCCTGAACACCTCTTTACTCTTTTCCCCAAACATTCCTTTTTTACTCCTGTGTGTTGTTATCTCTTCCAGGAAGTTTTCCTGGATTGCAGCAGTCCTCAGTGATCTTATTCTTCTATTTTCATTATTCCAAAAGACAATAGTAAATTTTTTTTTAACTTTTTATTTTGTTGGAGTATAGCTGATTAACAATGTTGTGATAGTTTCAGGTGAATAGCAAAGGGACTCAGCCATACATATACATGTATCCATTCTCCCCCAAACCCCTCCCATCCAGGCTGCCACATAACATTGGGCACAATTTGCTATGCTATACAGTAGGTCCTTGTTGGTTATCCATTTTAAATACAGCAGTGTGTACATGTCTATCCCAAACTCCCTGTCCTTTTCCCCCATCCTTCTCCCTTGTCCAGCATAAGTTCATTCTGTAAATCTGTGTATCTGTTTCTGCTTTGTAAATAAGTTCATATGTATAATTTCTTTTTAGAGTCCACGTGTAAGGGTGGTCATACAATATTTTCCCTTCTCTCTCTCACATCACTCAGTATGGACAATCTGTAGGTCCATCCAAAGACAATGGCAAATATTATTGACCTGCTCTCTTGGTTGCCCCATGTATGTCTTTTGCAATTGGTTTGTCATTTTTGGATAGACAGGAATTAGTTTTATTCTTGATTTCCCTAAGCATGTCCTAGTATTAAGCCAGAACTCAGTAGGCTTCTGTATATAAAAGCTGAATGTTTAGAGTATCTTTAAGTAGCTTGGAGAGCTTTGATAGATGATATCAGGGATTTGTGTTATAAAAGCAACAGGGAGAACCAATAAATATTGCATCTCATTAGACTTGTGTTTATTATGTGTAGTTTTCTGTATAAATAATTACCATTTCATTTAGAAGCTTTTTACCATATTTTGATTTGACTTTTTTGTGATGCAATTTTAAATTGCTCTTTAACTTATTTAGTATCTTATGCTTCTTTAAGTTTGGTTTGCATACTGTTTTTAAATGACTTTATTAAAAAAATGGAAACATGCGCTTATAATAAAAATAGATCCAAGGGATGGGGTGGAGAGGGAGGTGGGAGGGGGGACCGGGATGGGGAATACATGTAAATCCATGGCTAATTCATTTCAATGTATGACAAAAACCACTGTAATGTTGTAAAGTAATTAGCCTCCAACTAATAAAAATAAATGGAAAAAAAAATAATAAAAATATCCATTATAAATCAGGTAACATGTTAGCACTTTCAGAAGACTTCCCTTTTTGCCACAAGAGGGCACTGTTGTCAAACAAAAGATGAATTTTTAAGGTTGAAAATTTAATAATGGTTCTGCTAAAGCTTTTAAGAAGCATTTATCTCACTAATGGATTAAAATCATCAATATTGCCTGCAGTGGGAATTGTCTTGCTGTGCAATCCTGTCGAAGTTGAATTTACTGTGTATATATATCCATGAGTTGTATGTTATCAATAGCTGAATCTACCATGTTTTCCCTACAATGCTGTGAGTCATAGTCATAGCTGGTGGTTGAACATACATTGGTAATTGTGTTGTTGAACTATATTAGTTTACAGGTGAGGAATTAGGGAAGCATAGAAGTGAAATGACCATTCATTTGGGAGTAAAACTAGAGACTTTATTCATTTATTTAACAAAATGTATTTAACACCCATGGTGTGCAGAGCATTATGTTGGGGGTTAGCATAAAAGCGAAGTAAGATACCACTGCCTCCCCTCTAGAGGGTTGCATTCTGTTTGTAAATGGCCGGCTCTGACCTGAGCAGTGTAACTATTGAATAGTCACGGAATTCTATTTTTGCATTCTATTATATACAGCTTAGGGCTTCCCTGATGTCAGCTGGTAAAGAATCTGCCTGTAATGGGTTCAATCTCTGGGTTGGGAAGATCCTCTGGAGAAGGGAATGGCTACCCACTCCAGTATTCTGGCCTGGAGAATTCCATGGACTCTATAGTCCATGAGGTTGCAAAGAGTTGGATGCAACTGAGCAACTTTCACTTTCATTATATATAGCTTGCTTTATTTTTATAATATAACGTAGAAGTTAGATCGTATCACACAAAAACTTTTAAAATAAAAGTTCAGGTTCTTGGCAACTTGTGAGTCGCCTCCAAAATATTATGTGGGTTATTTATTATGCTAACTAAAATCCTTAGACACTGTTTTGATGCTTTGAAAAATGAGAAACGGGAGGAAAATTTCCAATTAAAAACTGGTCCAATTAAAAGAAACCCTTAGACATAAGGATAATTGGGCCTTGAGAGATTCATGGCTAAATTGCCATTACCGCTCACATTAGTTCAGCCCCAGACCTGGGCAGTTTCACTTGGACAACAAGCTGTGGAATCGCGTTGAGTGTCCCTGAATTTGGTGAGTGCATTTTATATTTTATGTCACTTGCGGGTTTGTTTTCTGCGTTTTGTATAGACTGACTCTCAATGAACCATCATCACTTAGTGATGATTGCTTTTGGACAGTTCATAGTCACTTGTAGGCTAGAGTTTTTCTTCACTAACAAAAGGCACTGACCATACTTCCATTAGAAAGGACCACGTCACTGCATGGAAATAAAGATGCTGCACGGTTGTAAGGAATTTCTCAGTTCTTACAGTGATAGAGTGTGAACCTTATGAGATCACAGTGTGTCTATTTAATTTGTTTAAATCATCTCTGACCAGAAGGGTCCTTTTGAAGAACTCTACAACCTAATTTAAACAAGATGGTATTGGCAACACTTGAAATGAAAATGCCACATGTAAAATTTTACACAATTCTGTACCAGACACAGCTATTGTCTAATGACTCACTTAGAACCTTTTAAGTTCTAAACATGTTTGCAGCGTGTTGTACAATGAAGAAGTAAGTTCCTCATTGATATTTTTAGGCAGCAATAGAAAAGCAACTTAATGGCATGAGTATACTGCACTTTGACAGAGAAACCTGTCCTCTTGAACGTGTGACAGTAAGCATGCTCTGAATTACAAAGTAATTCCACGCATCATGTGATAGTTATAAGTGAGAGCTCAGCTGAGGTGCTAGCCGAGTATCAGGGCTTGAAATACATTCATAAAAGTGTCGATAACCTGTTAAGTACATTTACTTTCATCAGAAGCCTTTTAAATATAAAATGTTCATTAATACTTGTCTTGTTCCTGCGTAAATTTGTCGAGAGAGGTTGCTCTTGGTTTGCATACTTTTGTGGAAAAGTGGTTTGAGAATTTCTAGAAGACAAATCAGTTGCTTGTATTATATAAACAACTAGAAATGGAAACATATTTCCTCCTCTCTGTCTAAAGAAATGATGAATTAGATCACGGAGACAACTTGTCTTTAAAAATTTTCGTTGGTTGTGAGACACAATTCTTGCTTAATGGGACCATGTTTTTACCCCTTTTTCACTCATAAAACTCTGCTTTATACATCCAAAACTCAGGTTGCTAGTTTCACCTCTGGAGGATAGAGGTGAAATTTCTCACCTCTATCATCTTCTACCTTGACTGATTTGAAATTAGTGTGAAAAAATAATTTAATGCGATGTTTAAACTTGTTTAAGGGTGTCACCTGTTACATCATTAGCTGGAAAAATTAGTCCTACTTGTTCCCTGATACCCGAGGGGCTGAGAACCACAGTTACCAGGTCATCCCAGTAGATCCCACTCCAGGAGGTCAGCTGCACTAATGGTGAATCTGAAAATAGCTCATTATTCAAGCATCCCTACTCTGCTGGTGAAGCGAGACAGGGCTTGGAAACCTCCTAGGTGAGTGGGCATGCAGGAAAGGGCAATGGTGCAAGAGTGTCTATTTGGTTTTTCAGTGAAAATCTACCTTGCTGTACTGTCAAAAATTGCTTCTGGATTTCTTGGCAGGAAATGAGCCTGCGTGGATGCACGGACAGAATTCCACTTTGGTTTGTGTCAGTGCTGAATTCCTTCATAGAAATTGACAGAAGTCATTTAGGCTTATGTTCTGGCTCTGCTGTATTTTCACCCAAGTGTCTTTGAGGAGTTCTGATCTAAAGTGTGGTTGTCTTTCCATCGTTTGAAGAATGGCAGCTTAAGTGCTCAAGGTCTTCAGAATTCTTGCATGCTTGGTCTTAATTTGGAAAGTGACCTTAAGCCTTGAATAAACCTGTAGTAAAACAGAACCCTGCAGCAAGTCAGAATCACTGTTATTCACCAACTTTTCAGAGATGAGGCAAAAATTATTTAGGGGTTAATAAGAAATAACAGAGGCTCCAAGCCAGGATCTGGTCCTCATTCAGTCCAGTCTACTCATGTGGGTCCATAGACAAAATTTTCACTTTTCGCTTGACGACCATTGTCTTGAATTCCTGAAGGCAGAGTTATTTTCAGTCTATTTAAAAAAGCATGAAAAGGACTAATACTCTTTGAAAATATTTTGATAAGAATTGAAACAGTAGATTCCTCGGTGCTAGATGGCTTGCATTTGAATCATGGCTGAGCCACTTGCTAGCTGAGCGACCTCGGGCAAACCCCTTGACCTACCTGTGTCTCGCTGTCTTCATCTGCATAGCAGGATAGAAATAAATCCTACTTTTAAGTGAGTTATTATTTTAAGGTACTTGCACAATGAACGAACCATAGTAGACGCTATGAATGTGCTATTTTTTCTCATCGAATACATTTTTAATTAATAAGAGAAATTAGGAGCACATAGTATCAATCTCCTATACTTCTATATAACTGATAGACTTTTGACCAAAACAACACATTGAATAGCAACAGTTTTTCAATATTATTGAATGTTATATTCTATTAAATGTCCTTGAAGATATTTTAGTTACATGAGAATATTGTATGAAGTAACAGGTTGAGAAATGGTAAACCAGTATGACATTTTTAAAGGAATAGCAAAAGAACACACCCAAATGTGTTTACAGAAGGTGTTTCTATGAAAGTGCTTTTTAAAAAAACAAATGAACTTCCTCTGAGGTCTTCAGTGAGTACTAAGAGTCAGATGAGCCAGAACATTTCAACTATCAACTCCTCTTATGGTTTAAGAATGGTAATAAGTTCTGAATCATTTTAGTATATGTGATAAACTGGTCTTTTTAGTGAACATCTATTGTCTTATTTTGATATAATTTCTGATGTACTGAAAAGTTGGAGAAATAGTACAAAGAATTCCTAGATTCATCAGTTGCTTACATTTTGTTCATTTGTTTTTGTGTTCATTCATTTGCTTTTCCTTCCTTCCTTTCCTCTTCCCTTTTTCCTCTCAGAATCATTTGACAGTAAGTTTGAGACAGTTGCCCCTTTATTCTTAAATATCTCAGGGTAGATTTTAATAACAGGGACATTCTCTTAACTAATTTAATATTGATATGACACCATAGTGTAATCTATAGGCTATATTCAGAAATTGTTATTTGTCCCAGTAATGTCCTTTGTAGATAAATGTGTGTGTATAAATATGTGTGTATGTTTGTGATTGTGCATGCAGTTATGACTATGCATGTATTTTTTTTCAGATCTAAGATACAACATAGGATCACCATTTCATTTGGTTGCCGTGTATCATTCCTTTATTTGGAACAATTGCTAAGATTATTTTGGTCTTTCATAACCTTTACAGTTTTTAAGGAGCAATCACTTTGCAGAAAGTCTCTCACATTTGAGTTAGTCAAACGTTTGGCATTTTTCCTTGTGATCAGGTCTAGGTTTAAGGTCATTGTGTATGGTGGTTTTAAAAAGAATGTGGTACTTCATCACTGTAGAGTTTTAGAATGAAAAGATAAGAACGTCATGCTGTATAAACTGACATCTGTGGAGTGAGGTGGGTATAGCAAAACTGACATAAGAGATATTCTTATATTGCTTATCTCCAACAAGTCAATAACTGTATCCCCCGAATGTCTCCTCTACCTGGGAAGCTCGAAGTTTCTTGGTACCAGGAAACATGAACAGGCATCCTGCTCTTTTGTAGAAGAGTGACTGTCTCCACATAAGGCCAGTGTGTAAGGTGGAAGATGAAAAATGTAACCCAGCACGCAAATGCTGTGTTTTTTTTTTCTCATTCCAACAGTAACCAGACACCTTTAAAATTGTTCTTAGTCTACATATGTCAATGTCATTCATCGTTGTAAATACTCAGACTCTTTAAAAATGAATGACTTTTTTTAAGTTTAAATATTTTTTTTATTTTAGTATTATATAATAATATTGTATCAATAAGTAATAATATACTTATTGAAGTATTGTTGATTTACAATGTTGTGTTAATTTCTGCTGTATAACAGAGTGATTCAGTTATGTGTGTATATGTATTTACACACACACAGAATATATATTCTTTTTTTAGATTCTTTTCCATTATGGTTTTTCACATGATATTGGATATAGTTATCTGTGATGTTCAGTAGGGCTTCCCTGGTGGCTTAGATGGTCAAGAATCTGCCTGCAATTCAGGAGACCTGGGTTCGATCTCTGGGTTGGGAAGATCCCCTGGCGAAGGGATAGACTACTCACTCCAGAATTCTTGCCTGGTGAATCCCATGGACAGAGAAGGAGGAGGAGGGGACGAGAGAGGATGAGATGGCTGGATGGCATCACCGACTCGATGGGCATGAGTTTGAGTAAACTCCGGGAGTTGGTGATGGACAGGGAGGCCTGGCGTGCTGCGATTCTTGGGGTCACAAAGAATCGGACACGACTGAGTGACTGAACTGAACTGAACTGAGGAAAAGGAAGGGCTTAAAGTGGAATGATAGAAAAGACTGTGCCATTGTTAGAAAACAACCTAGAGGGAAGTAGAGTGACTGGAAATTCATGCTTTTGGTGTTGTGCACAAAAGCACTGATGGTCTTGAATGTACTAAAGTTCAGAAATGACAGGAAGGAGTTAATCCTTTTAAACAAGTGCCTAGGGTACACTCAGGGAAAATCTGACTGAATGAGTTACTGCTCAGCCTAAAATTAAACTCCTGGCTTTTTGTCTAGCATGTGAACTATTGGATCACATTTGTTTTCGCTGATGGATCCTTTTTTTTTTTTTTTTAACGAATTGAAAAGAGAATCCCCAGTGGTTCCCTTTATGTGAAGAAAACAAGATAAATATTAGCTAGGAAAGGTCATTTTGGTTTCCAGTATGTGGGGAGTTCATTAGGATGGGTTCTGGTAAATTACACTGTGTACTTCTTTCTGATAACAGAAGGTCATGTCGTGCCCTTGGGTGGATATGAGGACAAACATACTTAATAAAGTTGGAGGATCTGGGAGATGAACATTATCCAGTGATTTCTTTTCCAGGTATCTTACATTTATACAGTTACTCAAAGCTGCTTCTCTCTCATATTGCTAATCACTCACAGCCTCCTCTGTGTCTCCTGTGGCCCCAAAAGGATGGATCTCAAGCCTGTCACCTAAAGAGGCCTCTAGACAAACATCTGTAATTACATCTAGGGCATCCAAAGAAGAGAAAACTATCAGTTGTATTTTGTGGTGCATTTGCAGTGGGTTCAACAGGATTCGATAATGATTAGACTGTGGAGCAAGGATCTTTTGTAAAAATAATTTTATTTATTTTTGGCTATGCTAGGTCGTCATTGCTTCACAGGCTTTTCTCTAGTTGCGGCTAGTTGGGGTGACTACATGTTAGTGGTGATGCACAGGCTTCTCATTGCCGTGGCTTCTCTTGTTGGGGGGCAGAGGCTCTAGGAAGCGCAGACTTCATTAGCGCTTGGGCTCTAGAGCACAGGCCCAATAGTTGTGGCACACAGGCTTGGTTGCTCCATGGCATATGGGAATCTTCCCTGACTTGGGATCGAACACATGTCTCCTGCATTGGCAGATGTTTTCTTTATCACTTAACCAGCTGGGAAGCCCTCAAGGATCATTTGTATGTCACATTTGCAGCTTAAATATTTATTGTTGCCCATCATTATTTCTCTTTGATCACCATCCCTTGGAGGGATGTACTTAACTCAGTAACGTTAAAAATGGGTAGTTTCATGTTCCTTTTTTATTTTTTTAAATGTCTTTTGGTTTGGAGTTATCTGAATCCTTCTTGAAAAATGTTTTCATTAAGTAGAAATGAAGGTTTGTGCATTAAAGGAGCATGTTGAATCTCAGTTATGGTGTTAAAAAGTGTTTTTTGTATTTTTGTGTGTTTTATGTTGGAAAAATTTTTGCCTTCTGTGTCCCATCAGCATTTTTCAAAAAGCATCCTTGCAAATTGTTTTATACCTGTGCTAATGAATGAGAGAAAGTTGCTCAGTCATGTCTGACTCTTTGCAACCCCATGGACTATAGTCCACTTGGCTTCTCTATCTGTGGAATTATCCAGGCAAGAATACTGGAGTAGGAAACCATTCCTTTCTCCAGGGAATCTTCTCAACCTGGGGATCAAACCCGGGTCTCCTGCATTATAAGTGGATTCTTTACCATCTGAGCTACTAGGGAAGCCTGTATATATAAAGCCCATTCATTAAAAAGCAATTTATTTATTTTAATTGGAGGATAATTACTTAACAATATTGTGGTTGTTTTTGCCATACATCAACATGAATCAGCCATGGGTACACATGTGTCCCCCATTATAGATTATTATATAATATTGAGTCTAATTCCTTGTGCTATACACTAGGTTCTTCTTGGTTATCTATTTTATACATAGTGGTGTGTCTTGCAAATTGTTTATCATCATCAGGTTTATGTCACAGAACATTGAAACTTAGGTCTGCATGCTGGCTTTTCCATTGCTCTGTGAACTTGGGCAGGTTGTGGAACTCTTGGGATTGGAGTATCTTCAATTTCATTTTCATCCTGTGGTTGATGAGAGAGTGAAATTTTGCATCATGAATGGTTTGGTACCCTCTGTCAACTTGATCATGCCTTTGCTGCAGAGGGAACTTCTACTTTAAAATTGTATTCTGTTAGCTACTGTGTGGCTAATTAATAAGTGCAGAATTCTGTATTTCCTGCCTTCCCTCCATCCCCATCTATTAGGAAACTTTACAAATGTGGATGTGTTTGACTGTCTACCACTTGCCTGAAAACACAGTTGTAAAAAAAAAAAAAATTGCTTCTGAAAACCTGTATCATCTCAGCACTAAAATGCTAATGGCTTCCTGTCTTTTTTGTATTTTAAATAGGTCTATGAAGTTAAGATAATTTTTTGGAACTGTTGAAATGGTTGGTCCTTGCTACCAATGGGAACTTGGAGTCGCTCTGAAATCCATCCTGGAATAACCGTGTTTGACTGGAACCAAATTTTATGAAGTCTCCAAGGTAAAATGATTTTAGCACATACATAGAAATGGTATCTTTATGAAGCATGAAGAATTTAGGCAGATGGAATATCTTAGAATTGATGACCCTTTATAAAAACTTTGTGTTGGATTTTTGGAAATATGGAGAATTTTAAAAAAATTAGCTCTGATCTTTGAAATTATTTCAGTTGATAAAGCAGTACTTTGGCTATTCAACAGGACCAAAGGTGATATTTTTAAGATAAACTAACTCTGTTTTACATTTGGACAAAGATGTTCAATGTAGGAGAAATTGAAGTATTACAGTAGGTATGAAAGTGAAAAGTGAAAGTGTTAGTCACTCATTTGTGTCCTATTCTTTGTGACCTCATGGACTGTAGCCCACCAGGCTCTTCTGTCTGTGGAATTCTCCAGGCAAGAATGCTGGGATGGGTTGCCATGCCCTTCTCAAGGGGATTTTCCCAACCCAGGGATCAAACTTGGGCCTCCTGCATTTCAGGCAGATTCTTTACTGTCTGAGTCACCACAGTAAATGTAGTAGGTGAGACATCTTTTTACTGGGGCTCTGGATTATTGAATGAAATGAAGAATCATTGCTAAAGAGCTGCCCACCTAGCCATAGGCATTTCTTGAGGGAATCATAGCTGTTGTTAGGTCAATACATGTTCTAGGCAATACTTGTTCTGAAACTCACCCCAGACCCTGATACATAGAATTTTCCATGAAGAAGAAGTCAGATCAGGGACGATCACCCGAGATTTGGAACAGGGGCCCAGGAGACTTTTGATTTGGGGTTTGTTTTTGGAATCCAACCAGGAGAACAGAAGCCATCCTGGAGTAGAAGGACAGGGAGTTGAATTCAGAAAACTGATTACATGTGTGGTGGCCAGAGAGGTTAAGCAGAAGACACAAAGGCAGCCCGTAGATGAGCACCAGCAGGCAACAGCTCTGCCATCCTGAGGCTGGTGGGACAGAGGAAGGCAGTCCTGCTGGCCAGTGGCCTTGGCGGGGAAGGGCCTTCCATGGGAGCTGAGCCATAGTGGGCCCTTTGGGGGGAAATTGACACCATGGAGGAGAAATCGCCACTCCGTTGACCCTGCCAAGACAGAGAAGGTGGGGAAAAAATACCATGGCCTTTTCCTTCCGCTCTGCAGGCTCTAAGTAAGTCAGGTAGGAGCCAGATCGTTCAGGAACCTGGGGAATGCAGTATAGAGGTGTCACCCAGTGGAAGTGGAAAGAATGGTGCTGAGGGCAAAACAGGCCCAGGCTGGGCTAGGGTTTATATTTGAAGTCTCTTCCCATCACATTTTAATGAGCATGATGCCCTGCCCAGCATCCCCTTCAGGAATGAAGGATTCATGCCTTCAACTGTCAGAAGCATTGCAGAAGATGGCCTATAGCATCTTTGAATTGTCTGCAATCCAAAGAGCCTCCTTGCCTGAGATGAAAGGTTTTTCCTGATGTTCAGGTGTAAAGGCCTGACCCCTCACTACAGTCTGGGACCATGGAGAAGGGGCATCTCAGCTGTGTAGTTTGTTCTGTCACTCACTCGTGTCTGACTCTTTACAGCCTCATGGACTGCAGCACACCAGGCTTCCCTGTCCTTCACCATTTCCCGGAGTTTGCTCAAACTCGTGTTCATTAAGTCTGTGATGCCATCAAACCATCTCATCCTCTGTTGTCCCCTTCTCCTCATGCCTTCAAGCTCACCCAGCATCAAGGTCTTTTCCAGTGAGTCAGTTCTTCGCATCAGGTGGCCAGAGTATTCTGGAACTTCAGCATCAGTCCTTCCATTGAATATTCAGAGTTGATTTCCTTTAGGATTGACTGGTTTGATCTGCTTTGGAACTCCCCAGAGGGTTATCTGCGGCCTTTCCCTCTTTCTGTCTTTCCTTCTTCTTGTCCCTCCCCTTCCACAGATGATACTCCCTAGAGCACTCCTTAAGTCACCCGCTGATCATCAATTTCTATCTTAGAGTTGATTTCCTATGGTACCCAGCATTTGGGACTCAGATCATCTCAGACATACTCTCCCAGTTTGGTTAACTCCATCCAGACAGGTTTAGGACTTGCAGTGACTGATGAACACATGGAAACTGAACTTCACTGGTAAATTAGGTGGGACAAATTATAGCTCATCTGATAGACTTCATCTGAATTTGGAGACTCTAAATCAGGTGGAACACTGTGGTGAGAGGCTGAGGAGCCAGCCCACGAAGCAGGAAGAAGTGGAGGATAGAACAGTGAAGAGGCCTTTGGAGACCTATTGTTTTAAACTGTTCAGTTTGGCAGTGTTTATTACACAGTAGTAGAAAGCTAGTACTCCATTCATCTGATTCCTTAACATTTTCCTTTTCTGGACCACTAATTGCTACAAACCAGAAGTTAGGGTACCCAAATCCAGTTTGCAAATGTGTTTTGTTTGATCTGCACTCTGTTTTTAAAACAAAACAAGTGGAATCCCTTGCTGACTCAAAGTGTGCAGACAGTGTATCAGAAAGCAGCTTCTCTTGAAAAGTCATTCCTGGCGTTCCCTTGGAGCAGCTGCCCCTAGATAGGACTCTACCCTCCCTACTGCTCTCTGGAGCCTTGGGCCCAGCCAGCCTACACTTTTATTGGGAGAGATTTGAAATTTTGACCCTTGGGTAAGACTAAGCCTTTGTAACAGTTAGATCAATAATGGATATTGGAGTTAACAACTGGAATTTTAAAACATGGGAGGGGGGACAGAGCACCTCATTCAAAAACTCAGCATATATAGAATTCTGAACCTCCATACTTGCCCTGTTGAGTAATAAATTAATAATCAACTTCCTGAAGATGTAATTACATACTAGCACCTCAAGCTCACATAGACTTGCACATATTCTTTGCCACATTTGAGCTGACTCCAGGGTTTCTACCCACCGTGCTTGGAGGCTGAGGTGGGGGAGACAGAGGACATGCTTTGCAAAATTAAGGTGCACACAGGTCTTTCAAAGCAGAGGCATCTAGTGTATCTGTCAGTTTCAAGCGCTCAGAATTTCCAAGGCCAAGGGCAAAATGATGTCAAGCTTCAAAGCTTGACATCACTTTTGCCACCGTGGTCTTCAAAGATAATCTTAGAATCTTGTATTACTGTGGCTGTTTCAGAGTTACACTGAGTCTCAAATCAGTGGCAATACAAGATCTTTCAACAGGATCTATGTGACTACTTTGTGAGAGGCCAGTGCATGCTCCTGGGAGTGATGTGGCCACTGGGTCCCCAAGGCTGCGTTTCCTCTTGATGATGGAGTCAGGGTTCTGGTTGAGACCCTGCGGGGTTGGCAGTCATGGGCTTGTTAGGCCCTTCCTTCAGGATTTCCTCAGAAGCTTTGCCTGTTGTGTTACTCAGACAGGAATCCATGGGCCATGTCTTTATCATCTGCCCATGAGTGTCTATACATCTTGTATATGAAAAGGCAGTTCCTTTGACCCTCTGTGGTGGATCTGTTATCCTTGAAGCCAGGCAGAACCCAGTGTTACTGGAGTTTCAAATGCCCAGAGCTTGGACTTTCACTTGAAAAAGTTAACTAAAAAAAAAAGAGCAAACTATTGTAAAGTAATTAGCCTCCAATTAAAATGAATAAATTTATTAATAAAGTTAATCTAGTGCTATCTGAGATCAGAAAAGGCAGAAAGTTAGGGAGGGAAGTAGAATGCATATTAGCTATTTTTATTTACTTATTTTGGAAAGGGTAGTGTTTTAGAATAGATCACAGCAACATTTGTAAACTGAATTGTCTTTGAGCAACTGTTTGGATACTGCCCATTCATATGAAGTGAAATATATTTTCCCAGTTTTTATTGAGATGTAATTGATTCATAACACTGTGTCTATTTAAGGTATGCATTGTATTGATCCAGTATGTTTATCAATTGCAAAATGATTCCCACCATAGGATCAGCTACCACCTTCTTACTGTTGCGTAGTTACTGTTTCTTTCTTGTGATGAGAACATTTAAGATCTACCCTCTTAGCAACATTCAAGTATATGGACAGCGTTATTAGATTAGCTATAATCACCATGCTGAACATTAGATCCCCAAACTTGTTAATCATGTCACTGGGAGATTTGACCTTTGACTAATACCTCCTATTTCCCTTACCCTCAATCCTTGGTGACCACTATGCTACTTAATCTGTTTCTCAGAGTTTGTCTTTTTTAAATTCTACATCAAGTGAGATTATGCAGTATTTGTCTTGATCTGACTTATTTCACTTAGCAATAATGCCCTCAAGGTCCATCTAAAATTTCGTTTATGGCAAGATTTCCTTCTTTCTCATTGTTTGATAATATTTCATCTTTGTCCATTTATCTATTGACATCTATATGAAGTTGTTTATATACTTATCAGTACTTGCCCATATTCTCATCAAACTCTGAGATTGGATTAATAAACTATTCAGCCAGTATTCTAGGCCAAAGGGCATTAATATGCAGTCAGAGAAACCAGGGGAAAGTTCTCAGGCCTGGTGTGTGAATTTCTGTGGTTTCTTTCACATGCAGAAACCACATATCTTTTATCTGAATCCTGCTTAAAGTATGTCGCTTTTTAAATTTTGTGCTATAAAATAGCATATAACCCCCATGTTCTGTCAGGGCCACTCAGGCTATGCTCTAGGGATTCATAAATAGACTTCTCACTGAGACATGCAGTTAACTTGAAAAGCTTATAATTATAAAAGGCGTGTATTGAGAACTGAGTGAACGCACAGTGCGTGTAAGGTTCGCCTGGCCTCCAGTCTCTTTGGTGAGGTAGGGGTAGGGGTGCATTGCCCAGCACCTTCCCCTGCTCTCCGCACCTTCTAAGGACGGTGTTGGCTCAGGGTCTCTCAGCACCCATCCATCGCTGACCTGCATCCTGCTTCCCCTCCAGGATGGGAGCCTGCGCCAGGTCTGTCTTGCTGTCTCACTGGCTCTTTCTGGCCTACGTGTTGATGGTGTGCTCTAAGCTCCTGTCCGCCTCCAGCCAGCACCTCCGGGGACACACAGGTAAGCCCTTTAAACTCGTCCTGCCCCACTGAGATCAATTAATAAAATCCTTTCAAACGTCAAAGCCCACAGTTCACGCACAGGTAATTGACAAGAGCCTTCGATGGTGTGTAAATAACCAGAGGAAGCATGAAATACAGAGGGTAAAGCAGTTTGACAGTTTGATGCTTAAAGAGACTTGTTCTAGATATCTTTTAAAGATTTCTCCAGGTTTTCCTTTTCTTTTCCTAAGTACACTTCCATTCTTTGGAAGTGATTTTTCTCAGAGAATCCTGGAAACCCAGCAGCATTTTATTCTTATATGTTCTAGCTTCCTTTGAAGGCAGAACATCTTTATTGATAAACTTGAATGAACACTGAAGGCAGTTTGCACATAATAGGGTTCTTTTAGGAAAAGATGGTGACTGATTTAAAAAGAAGAAAGGGAAAAAAAAAGTGGTAACTTTTGCACAGGACCTAAAATAGAACATGTGTGAAGTCTTAGAGACGCGTTTTTTGATACTTTCTAGTGAGACCCATGTCTGTCCTTCGCTTATTTCTAAAGACAGATGAAAATAATCAGTTAAGTATCTCTGTGTGTATTATCTATTTGTCTTCACCTTTCCCTTTTACATCTATATTTAAAGTGATACAGATTTGAAAACTCCCCAGTGAGTTGTGTTTTGCTGAATAATTCCTATTTGTCAGCAAACTCGTTGCTAAACAATTAAGTTACTGTCAATGCTTCAGTGATTGGAGGTGTGGCAGTTTTTAGTGAAAGAGTGAAGCTTGAACCCTAAACCGTGTATGTGCCAGAATTGTAAAGTCTGTGTCTGAGAAAGTGTGCTGGTCACATAGCCTTATTCTCAGATATACACCAGGTCAACGTTTCTCCTTAGTTATTCTGATAATTTAGGACTAAGACTTAACTTTAGGCTGAAGTTTTTAAACTCTCTCACATTTCAGTTTTCCTTAAGTGACAGTTTCAAGAAAACAAGAAAAATAATGATTGCAATTTTAATAAATCAGTGTAAAATCGATACTATTTGACTTCCGTGAAAGTGCCCAGGGCTAGTTGGTTATTGTGCTGTGTATCTTTGGGTGAGCTTTCTCTCAGGAATAGGGTATTTGAAGTCATCAGTCTTACCTGTTTAATACACATCTCTGTTCTTGGGTTGCAGGTAGAGAGTCAGTGTAGTACAGAACCAGAACATTTCAGTGGGGCGGGTTAGCCCCAGAACATTCCAGACTTTTCAAAACTGGGTTTGAGATTGTGATCAACAGTGATTAAACCGGAGGGAAACGGGGGCCATGACGGACCCTTCAATTCTTCATCTTTGTTGGCAATCCTCATTCCATACCATAATCTTTTAACTTTGGAAAAGGTGAGACCATAAGATGTCTGTGTGAAAGTGAAGGTGCAGTTCGGTAATGAAATGTGTTATACATGAGCAAAAAAAATTTTTGAATTAAATCTAAATTAAGATTAAAATTGTGAACACAAGAGATGCAGTATTTTCCATATAAGCCAAGCCTCAACTGTAACAGGGAGGGTAAGAAGTCTGAGCAAAGCCTTCAAAAGCTCAAGAAATGAAATTTTCATCATGGATTTCTTTCAGTGATTTTATTTGGATTTTTGGTCTTTGGTTTCTCTTTGACTTTTGGGGGATTCTTCCTGATTTTGTTTTTGGAATTTAAGTACCTATCATCCCTCATTCTTTTAAATTTATTTATTTTTAATTGGAGGATAATTGCTTGGCAATGTTCTGTTGGTTTCTACCATTCATCAACACGAATCAGCCATAAGTATACACACATCGCTTCTTGAACCTCCATCCTACCCCTCTAGGTTGTCCCAAAGCCTCGAGTTGAGCTTCTTGTGTCATACAACAAATGACCACTGGCTATCTATCTTACATGTGGTAGTGTATCTGTTTCCATGCTAGACTCTCAATGCATCCGCCTTCTCCTTCCCCCGCTGTGTCCACACATCTCTATGTCTCTGTTGCCTTGGCTGCCCTGTAGGTGGGTTCATCAGTGCCATCTTTCTAGATTCCCTATATACATCTCACCCCTCATCTCGGTAAGCATCAAAGCAGTCAGGATGGCTCCTGCCCACGGGGAGCTCTGTTCTCTCCCTGGGACTGCAGGCTGTATGTGGAGAACCATCTTTGCAGAAGTATAGGCGTGCTTTGTTTTATTGCTCTTGGCTTCTTTCTTACACTTTACTGTTTTTTTTTTCTTTTTTTTATTTTAACAAATCAAATGTTTGTGGCAACCTTTCATCCAGTAGGCCTGTCGGCTCCATTTCTTCCCAGCTGTGTTTGCTGTCTTTGTGGGTCTGTGTCATAGTTTGGTAATCCTTACACTATTTCAAACTTTTCCACTATTTATTTATTATGGTCTGTCTGACCTGTGATCTTTGATGTGGCCATTGCAAAAAGATTATGACTTGATGAAGGCTCAGATGATGGTTAGCGTTTGTAGCAATGAAGTATTTTAAAATTAAGGGATGTGAATTCTATTTTAGACATAATGCTTTTGCACACTTGCTAGACTACAGTAACATCACTTTTATATGCACTGGGGAACCGAAAAAACTCACATGTCTTGAGTTATCACGATATTCACTTTATTGCGGTGGTCTGGAATCACACTGGCAAAGTCCCTTTGATCTGCCCATACCCTTTGTTTAACCGCAGTTGAAGGCTCCTGAATCCTACTGTGAAGTCTTACTCCCTCATGGGTTTCTTAAGCTGTGTCCTTGATGCCTGGAATATAATGGGTGCTAAATGAATATTTATTAATAGGCTGATTTTGCCCATTTGTCACCATGGAATCAGTTATGTAATTTTCTGCTGGTGCTAAAAATTCCAGACAGTAACAGGCAGGTGTGAAAAGATATCCTGTTAACCTTTTGTTGATTATCAGGGTTCTCCAGAGAAACAGAACCAATAAGATATATATACATACACATATTGTTGTTTAGTTGCTCAGTTGTGTCTGACTCTTTTGTGACCCCATGGACTGTAGCCCGCCAGGCTCCTCTGTCCCTGGGATTTCCCAGGCAGAATTCTGGAGTGGGTTGCCATTTCCTTCTCCAGGAGGTCGTCCCTACTCACTGATCAAATCCACATCTTCTGTTTGGCAGCCAGATTCTTTTACCACTGAAGCACCAGGGAAACCCTACATATACACAGTGTACATTCCAGCCTTCCAAAGGCCTGTGGTCCAGGAGCACAGAGGGCGGGAGGCAGTGTCCCAGCTCAGCAGTCAGGGAAAGAACAAATTCCACCTTCTTCTGCTTTTTTCTTCGTTTCAAGTCCTCAAGAACTTGGATGAGGCCCACCCACAATGGACCATCAGCTTCATTCTGCCCCCCAGTTCAAATACTAACCTCTTCTAGGAATACCTTCACAGACATATTCAAGAGTCATGTTTAGGCAGATATCTAGGTGTCCCCTGGCCCACTCAAGTTGACAATTTCATGTATCCTTCTAGATATTGTTTTATGTAGTCATCTATATTTTCTATATTATTTTACAGATTTTATGTATATACACACTTATCCTTCCAGAAAAAGGAATGTGTATACTAGTATGTGTGTATGCACAGATATCTCACTCTACACTTTGTTTTGTACCTTGATTTTTTTTCCCATTTAACAATAGAGTTTAAGGGGTCTTCGTTGGAGTGCGTGCAGATTTATATCACTCTCTGTTGTACAGATGTGCTCTCATTTATTTGATCACTCCCAGTTTTGGTGGACATTTACCTTGTTGTCTGTCGTATTTTCCAAATATATGTCCTGACTTCAGATGAATCTGTAGTAGTGGAATTGTTGAATTAAAGTGCATGTAAATGTATTAGTGGGGCTTCCCAGGTGGCGTTGTTGGTAAAAGAATCCACCTGCTGGTGCAGGAGATGCAGAAGACGCAGGTTTGATCGCTGGGTCAGGAAGATCCCTTGGAGGAAGGCATGGCAACCCACTCCAGTGTTCTTACCTGGAGAATGCCACAGACAGAGGAGCCTGTCAGGATACATTCCATGGGGTTGCAAAGAGTCAGACATAACCAAACTTCTGAGCACACACACAGCAAATGTATTAGTGAGAGTGGGCTAATTCCTGTTACACATAGACCAAAGAAATATACATAATGGCTTAAACAAAAGAAGTTGTATTTCTTGCTCACGAGTGCTGGGTAGGTAACATGTCAACTGGCTGTCCTCTACTGTGGCCTTTTTGGAACCACAGGGCGTGGAAGCTATACTGTTCTCAGCCTGTGTTCTCGAAGGTTGTTCTGGAGCCATCTTCATTCCAGCCAGCTAGAAGGGGAATGGGTGGGGAGGGTACACCTGGGAGGTGATGATGCACCAGGTTAGAAGCTGGCAGTATCCCTTGACCTGTCCTGTCTTGCCATTGGCTGCAGCTGAGTGCCCACGGCCACACCTTGCTGCAGGGGCTGCTGGGAAATATACCCTAGCTGGGGGCCCAGGTCCAAGAGGAGATGATGGTTTTTGGTGAGTTTCCTGCATCCTCTGACAACCGCATTAAGATTTTAATACTGGGAGTTTCCTGGCGGTCCAGCGGTTGAGTCTGAGCTTCCTCTGTAGGGGGCACGGGGTCTATCCCTAGTCTGGGAACTAAGATCCCACATGCTGTGCAGTGCAGCCAAAGAGAGAGAAAGAAGGATTTTAGTAGTGCCAAGCACACTGCAAAACTCCTGAACTTAAACTTACAGCAGCAGTCGTAGTATGATAACTCCCCTTTCCCCACACCCTCATCCACTCTGGGTGCTATCAGATCTTACTGATGTGTGAATATGGTCATGAAAACTACTGTCAGATTGTTCTGACTTGCAGCTCTTTGCAGACTCTGTGCTGGGGGACTGTTTGTTTTCCTTGTGCTGTCCTATCCGTTATCTGTTTTTGTCTTGGCTGTATTGTTTACTGGTCGATTCGTGAGAGTCCTTTATAAATTGAGGGCCCCAAGTACCTGGACTATCATTTCCTTGTATCTTCCTGCTTTTTCTTTGCCCACGGTTCTAGCGAGGCTTGTATTCTAGTTGGCTGTGTGTGTTTATGTGTGTATGAGAGAGAGAGATGGGGAGGGAAATGGCGATGGGAGGCAGGTGTTGTAAATGTCTCTAATGACCTTGCAGTGGCCACGTGGATTTTCTTCCCAGAATTGTGCTCACCTGATGACAAAGTCAAGGGTCAGACTTGAGACACTCTGGTCAGGTCTTGGGTGTATCTGAAACAGCCTGAGAGTGGGAGCAAGCTGTAGAGAGTTAACTGCAGAAGACAGTGTACTGTGTTGAAAAGAACTCCTGACATCGTCCCAAGAGCTTTGTGGTTTGTGCTGGCCAATTAAAGACACCATGGCCCTAGGAAACCCTAGCTGGACGTTTATTGGACACTTTTAATGGCTCAGATTAGAACAACTTGCCGAAGGTTGTGTATAAACAAGGAGATATTTTCCAATCCCATCTCCTCTCATCCCTCTAAGACAAAGCCAGAGGGGAAGAAAGTGGGACCCCATCCCTGATTTGGGCTGATCAGATCGGGTGTTAGGTGTGGGCTGAAGTTCACTTTAGTTAAGTGTTAGAAAGCAAAAATGCACGCAATTCTCACAGAACAGGGAGCGGGAATCTTTAAGGCATTGATCATCTTCCACTAGAGTACAGAGGTCGTATTTTTAAGGAATTAGAAAACATGAACGGCCACCTTTGTTGTTTTTTAAAATTCCACCTGACACAGTGATTGAGTAGCAGACCTTGGGGACGCGAAGAGTCAGACACGACTTACTTAACTGACACACAAAGGAGAGCGTGTGGGCGTCTGTAGCCCCGAACCACAGAAGAGGTGCCTGGGGCCAATTGGTAGGTTACATTCTTTTAAAAGGAAGCCAGAGGTAACTCTTATTCTTCAAGTAGCAGTTTGTCCTTTTGTTCCCTGTCCCCCGACCCGCTGCCGCCCTTTCCCCGCCACTGTACGTAACACCATTTCCCCACAAGAGGGCAGCACATGTAATGCTGCCGAAAGATGCTGACAGTTTCACAGACTTCAGAGTCATTTGAAATGAACCACTTAGGGATGCTTGTGACAGTTTCATTCGAGGTTCCTATGATGAGTTTGGGACACAAAGCATCCTACATCTTGGAGATTTATCCCTGGGTATATTTTGCTGTTGTTCCATCGCTCAGTTGTGTCTGTCTCTTTGCGACCCCGTGGACTGCAGCATGCCAGGCTTCCCTGTCCTTCACGAGCGAGCCTAAGAATGGATATTTAGACACTTTAAATTTCCCCTTTGAAGACAGAGTCATAGCTACTTTTCCCACACAGCTGAGAGAGTTGGAAACTTGGGTGTTGTTGGTTTACAGGTTCATTTTAATAGTCCCATTTCTCCAGACAGCTTTAAATATGAATGACTTTGGTCACATTTAATTCCTGCAGATGCCATGGTGCCTAACTGCTGCTTAATATGCTCCATTTTGGTGTAATGTCTCCTGTTTAATACATGTGCCCAGGTGTTAAGGCCCCGGGAAACTGGCGCACAGCTGAGAATGAGGCAGCAGAACACAAGTGGATCTTCAGTAAAGCCTAATCCTGGTTCTGCCACGTCCCAGCTGTGTGATCTTGTCTAAGTCACTTAACTCTCTGAACTTGCTTTCTTGTCTGTAAAAATAGAATGATATACTTGCCTACCTTATGGGATTATTGGACTGACTCAATAAAATAGTAGGTGAAAGGATTAGTACGTAGTAAACACTCAGTAAATGGTAGCTGCCTTCATGTTTAGAGGCATTTAGAATGAGCAGGAGTCTGGAAACTTTCAAGGGATAATTGAGGGCTCCGTATGGGTGGGGATATAATCAGTGACATAACGTTTGAAGCTTTATCATGTACAAGAGAAAATGCTTGTTTTTCATTGTTCTAAAGAGCTGACTGTAACGAAGAGAATGTCTTTATGAAGACTGGTGTTCCACTCAACCTTAAGAAAAGAACAAAGGAAGTTCTAACAAGGAGGATTTCACCACGTTGGGGACAGAGCAACCCCAGGGCGTGCTGAGAGTCCTTCTACCTTCTAGCCTTCAGCCAGGTCTTCTGTAGAGGGAGGCACCTCACTGATGGGGAGTTGTGTCAAGAATTGTGACAGGTCTGAGGCTTAACCTTCCTTGTGAGGTCACAGGGCAGCCTATCGGTTTCCTGGATGCTGGTGGAAGACAAAAGATCCTAGACCAGAAACAAGGGGTTTCTTCTTACCACACAGCAAGCAGCGCGTGTTCAGGTTAGCTGCTGCTCTCCTTTCATATCTGAGCTGGTTCCAAAATCTCTTTGGGACTCATTGTCTTCTGGAAAGTGGAGATAGTAAACAGTAAAATTCATCCTTAAGGAGTTGTAAAGAGGAGTCAGTTAATGTCTGGAAAGTGCTAAGAATTGTCTTTGTGCTGTGAATGTTCAATGAATGTTGGTCATCTTCATTGAAAACTGCCTTCTCCTTATGAGGGCATTCCATTTTATAGAGGTTCTGTGATGTTTACGTTTACGAAGTTTAGATTTTCTGTTTTTCTCTGTGATACAGGATAATTGCAGAATATGAATGTTGCACTTGGGTGCCTTGCGTTGTTTGCAACTTTGGTTAAATTGTTTGAAAAGTAACTGAACCTAAATTTGGACTCATGTTTCTGTCCCCTAGAACAGCTGAAATTTTTTTTTAAAACTGCTGAAATTTTATAGGAACCCTGCTGATGATTTTGATTGGAATGACTACTTTAGCCCTCATTTACTGTAAGACAGTTCTTTCAAAGATAATACAGATAGTTTTGAAAAATAATTAGTCTGCATTGTCAGAGTTCTGACACGAGGGGGCAGGCAAGGCTTAGAAGAACTGAACAGCAAGAAGCAGTATTCTAGCCTGATGTAGATGTTGTCTAGTAGAAATTGGAGAGCCACGTATGCAATTTTAAATGTTCTGTATAACCACATTTTAAAAGTAAAAAGAAACACGTGAAGCAGTAATATATTTTATTTAATCCAATACATCCAAATATGATTATTTCAACCTGAGGCCCAAGCCACATTCTAAGCACTCAGTAGCTACACGCAGCCAGAGGCCAGTGTAATCTGCTTAAGTGCAGGGGAATGAATTGCGTCTTAGCATTACTTTCTGAAAGATTAGAATTATGAGTTATTTGTATTTTCATGGGTCAGTCCTAGGGCACAGTGTTTTATCTCCCTTCTGTTCACTTAATTTTTTTAAAGTTTTTAGTTTTAGTTCTTTATTTTTTTCTTGAATGACTACTTCTAAATTTAGGTTAAGTACCAGGTAAGTAGGGTGTGTAGCCTTCATAAAGTGTGGAAAAGATGGCTGCATTTCCTGATGAACTGCCTGTATGATCATTCCTTGCAAGAGTGTATTTTTTTCAGGGAAAGAAAAATGGCAGGATTGTGTGTGTGGGTGTGTGGGTGTGTGTGGGTGTGTGTGTGTGATGGCTTCAGCCATTTAGTCTTAAAGTTAGCCTCTGGAAGTTTATTTTGACCAATAACTGGTATTTATCCACTGGAGTGAAGTCCAATGATACAGATTTAATATGGTTTCTCCCGTAACTGTTTCCATCTTCCCACTCTGCCCCCAGTGAATGGTTGCTTCTTTAACTGCATGGGTATATTTCTATGTAGGCAACTCCATAGGAATATCCTCTATTTTACAAACCAGAAAAGGACTCTGGAATGGCCCCAAAGCCCACCTTTTGGTAGTAGAGAGGGTATCCATGTGATGATGCTTACTTGATTTCTCTGGGGAGCTTTTACATGAAGGAAACAGAGAGGCTCCACCACAGCTATGTTATATCTGAATCTTGCGCGGTGGAGCCCAGGCAACTATATTATTTAATAGTTTCCTGGTGGGTATCAGAACCACTCATTCAGAAGAAAAAAAAATCAGAGGTTTGACTCAAGCTTTTGTCATGCTACAGTTTGATCCCAGTGGTGATGAGTTTCCATTTCAGGCTCACTACACACAATCAGGCTTGAAGAGAGAGAGGCCTGTTTGCTCCCTGTAGTGATGACCTCCATCTCCACTTCTTTGGACGGACTGTGAAAATATTTGGTCATTTTGCACTGGCATGACTGTTCCTGGATGCTAAAAGCTCGTAGCATGAGGGATTCCTTTGACTTCCCTTGGACCCTTCATTATTTTTGTCCAATGCCATAAGAAGAAAAAGGAACCAATTATATGAGGTGTTAATATTTGATTTCTTCTTATCTTAGCTGCAAGTTCAAGTCCCAGTGCCACAGACAAGGTCTGCTTGGCAAAATATCTGACAAATGAGCATGCTTCACATTGTTTTTTGTGGGGAGGAAAGGGTGTTTCACAGAGAGGGGAGTAAAGAATTTCAGGTCCTTAAAGGAGCTTGTGAGCCCCCGCAAGTGGCAGAGCAGGCTTTTTTTCCTGATACAGTTTTGTGCCTTTAAGGCAGAAGAGGCAACCCAAGGCCTTTGAAGAATTCTCTGGGTAGTTAGGCCAAAGATTCTCTTTACCCTTGAGAAGAAAGCTCCTCTTTCTTTCTTCAAGCCATACCTTTGAACTTACCTAAACAAAGCCTACACTTTCGGATTTAAAAAGCCCAAGATCTCATCTGTGTGTTGGCTTTATCCAAGGAAACCAGAATCTTTTCTATAAGGGAAACAAAATCGTTTGGTAAGAAGAATCAGAAGGGTAGAGATAGGCATGGGGAGAAAAGTGAGGTTTTATGTTTTTCTAGGTGTAACTTGAATGCTGGAAATAATTTGGCCCATATGGTGATAGTAATATTATTGAAGGGATGTTCAGAAACCTATTAAAACTTTAATTCACTCTGAGAAGAGAGGGTGTACAATAGTTAAAAACTTTCCCACTCCTTATGGCATGTGCTGTCAGCGCATATGTCTTGGGGAATGTCTGAAATCAGATAAAAGCTACAATCAATTTAAACTGGGCTGGGAGGGCCTAACGGGGTGGTTCAGTGCTTAAGAATCTGCCTGCAATGCAGGAGACTTGGGTTCAACTCCTGAGTCAGGAGGATCCCCTGGAGCAGGAAATGGTGCCCCACTCCAGTATTCTGGCCTGGAAAATCCCACAGAGGAGCCTGGAGAACTATACTCCTTGAGGTCACAAATAGTGGGACATGACTGAACACACTCCCAATGTGTTGTGGAACAGGTAGTGAGGGATCCAGAAAGGCAAAGAGTAGAAAACTTTGTTTCAGGGAAAAGTAATATGGGCATGTAATAAAATGAAAGAATGACCACCAGTGGCCCATCTTCCTGTAGTTTGTTACTGACTCTTGCATAACTACTTGCTAAAAGGCTAGAAGTAAATACCAGCAATCCAGGCGTGTGTGTGACCGGGGACCATGAACAGTTTGAACTTGGCACAAAGTTAAAGGTGTGTGTCTTCTTCCCTCAAGCCAAACATAGTTCTAAGCTTTGCTGTTGGGAAAGCATTTGCAAGGCATAGTGGTCCAGGAAGTCATTTCTTTCAAGGGAACCATTGAAAGGCCTGGTTGGATTTGAGACACAGGCATGAATTTATTGCTGTTTTCTCTACCCGATCTTCTCCAGACATCCTGCAGTCATCTAGCCAGTTTCCAAAGTGCCAACCAGTGGAGACCAGTGACTTCTATTTGGAGAGATTCTATGTGTTTGAGCTATTACTAGTCAATCCTATTCAATCGCAAATATTGACTGTATATAAAGTGAGCAGTGGCTTATAAAGTGTATATAAAGTAAACAGTGGCAAGTAACCCTGAATATTTTTCTAGTTAGTGGGCATCTAGAAATTTGAAACATCCACACAATGGCTAGCTCAGCATTTTAGTTGCCAGATCTGTGTGTGTGTTTCTACTCTCCAGAAGAAAAATTATGGTGTTTGATTTTTCCGGGTGGGAGCCTGTCTCTTCTCTGTATGTTGTGCTGATCTTGAGTTTGTTTCCAATGAGCCTGACTTGGTGACTCTTGGCTGTGTGACACATCAGAACCTGGATTGTTTCTCTAAGTCACTGAAACCTTAAATTGCACCCTATTAGTTTTAGAATTTGTGATGATCCTGAAATGATGGGGTTGACATTTACCCATGCTCTGTCTATGAGAGGAGATTTGCTAAGCAAATAAATAGTGTAAACAGTGGGAGCTGTTGAAGTTACCTTTAAAAAATATCAAGTGCTTTGAAAGCATTTATTTAACAGGAAATCAAAATGCTTGCGCTTTGACTCTGTGAGGCCCTCGCTGTGTGAGTTATTGAAAAACAGTTATTCAGACTCTCTGGAAATGGGACTGTACCCTCTATCTCAAAGTTTTTTTCATGAGGTTTAAATTAAATAGTGCAAAGTTGGGTATTACATTGGGAATTTAATGTTTTTTAATTTTTTAAAACAGCTTTATTGAGGTGTAATTGACATGCAGGAAACTGTATAAGTGTGCAATTTGGTAACTTTTAGCCTACATAATATATATGTGTATATATACACACACACCCATACACTCATACCCATGGAAACAGTCTTGATGGTCAAAATAATGAATATACCCATTACCCCTGAAAGTTTTCTTGTGCCCCTTTGTAATCAATCCCTCTTTCCCCTACCTGCACCATTGCCAGGCAACCACTGATCTTTTTTGCCATTATAGATGAGTTTCCATTTTCTGAAATTGTGTTTGAGTAAAACCATACAGGAGCTATTCTTTTTTTGCTTGATTTCTTTTTCATAGTTGCTGTTTGGTTTATCCGGGGTGTCATATGCGTCAATAGCTCATTTCTTTCCTTCATTTTTATTGGAGTATAGTTGCTTTACAATACTGTGATTTTTTTCCTGCAGTACAGCAAAGTGAATTACCTCTATTTTGGATTTCCTTTCCATTTAGGTCACTACAGAGTATTTAAAAAATAGTTTTATTTATTTATTTTTGGCTGTGCTGGGTCTTGCTGCACAGGCTTTTGTCTAGTTGCAGCGAGTGGGGTCTATTCTCTGGTTGCAATTCAGCGGCTTCTTACTGTGGCAGCTTCTCTTGTTAGGGAGCAAGCGCTATAAGGCACACGGGCTTCAGTAGTTATGGCTCCCGGGCTCTAGACCAGAGGCTCGATAGTTATGGCACATGGGCTTAGTTGCTCCATGGCACATGGGATCTTCTTGGATTGGGGATCGAACCTGTGTCTCCTGCATTGGCAGGTGGATTTTTTTTTTTTTTACCACTGAGCCACCACGGAAGCCCATGATAGAGCTGAGTAGAGTTCCGTGAGCTATACAGTGGGTTCTCATTAGTTATCTATTTTATACATTGTAGTGTGTGTATGTCAATCCTAATCTCCCAACTCATCGCATCCCTCTTTCCCTCCTCGGTGTCCATATGTTTGTTCTCTAAGTAGCTCCTTTAATTGCTGAATAGTAGCCCATCCTATGTCACACACTGTTTATCCATTCACCTGTTGGTGGGCATGTGAGGGTGTTCCCAGTTTTGACTATTACAAGTAGAGGTGTTAGGAACATTTCTTACAAGTGCTTATATGAACATATGCTTTCACTTCTCCTAAGGAAGTTCCTAGGAACAGAATGGCTGGTTCATACGGTAGATGTATGATTGACTTTTCAAGAAACTGTCACACTGTTCTCCAGTGTGGTTGTACCAGCTCACGCTCCCCCCAGCAGAGTAAGAGAGTCTTAGTTCCTTTACTTTCTTGTCAGCACTTGGCATGTCTTTTTAATTTTAGCCCATTTACTAGGTGAGTAGTGATATCATATGGTGGTTTTAATTTGCATTTCCCTTATGACCAGTGACGTTGTGCATCTTTTTGTTTGGTTTTCTGTATATCTGTGAAGTGTCTATTCAAATCATTTGCCAGTTTTTTAGAAAGTTGGGTTATTTTCTTAATATTGAATTTTGAGAGCTCTTTACATATTCTCAATACAATTCCTTCATCAGACAAGTGAATTGCAAATATTTTCTTCCAGTCTGCTCATTCTCTTAACAGTGCCTTTTGAAAAGCAGTTTTTTGTTTTGATGAGATTCCATTTACCAGTTTGTTCTTTTAGCTACCATGCTTTTGATATCTTTTGCTTCTAACTCAAGGTCACAAAGCTCGCTTTCTATGAAATGTTTTAATTTTAGTCTTGACGTTTAGGTCTGTGATTCATTTTGAGTTAATTTCTGTAGATGATGTACTTGAATGCATTTTGAGTAGGTAAGAAAATACTGCTCATTATAAATTCTCCACCTAGGTGAAGTTGCCGAGAGTACTTGAAAATAATAAAATCATAGATTTTAAAATCATAGAAAGACTTAGGCATTTTAGCAAGCCAGACTGATAGTCCCACACTACTTAGTCTGAATTAGTGAGTTAAAATAACGATGTCCAATAATGTAAACAATACAGCTCTGCAGATAAGGATATTTTAAACAGAGTGCATTTGTGAAGCTGCTGACAGTGAGAGGACTGCCATTCTGGAAGCCAGGAGACCAGCTCTTCTTCCAAACTTGGGCAGTGACCAGCTGTATAGACCATGACAAGTTTAATCTCTTGGCCTCTGTTTCTGCAGCTGTTAAACACAGAAGTTAGATGATCTTTGTTCATAGTGTGTGGCTCTGTTCACTAGCGGTGGGTTGAATTCTTATGGGTCTTTATGTTCATCCCAGTACCAGTAACTGACTAGGTTGAATAGATGTCCCTCAACTGTGTGCAGCTCATTCGTCAAGCTTGCATTGATGGCATCTGATGGAAAAAAACAGAAATTGACTTAAAGGGGCTTTGACTTCCTATTAATGCTGTGTCAAGTCTACATTTTCATAATCAAAGACTTATCAGCAGGGCAACCACTGTTTGATTGGAAATACATTGTAAACTTTATTCTTACTAGTAGAATGTAGTGGCTCAGCTGGTAGAGAATCTGCTTGCGATGTGGGAGACCTGGGTTCGATCCCTGGGTTGGGAAGATGCCCTGGAGAAGGGAAAGGCTACCCACTCCAGTATTCTGGCCTGGAGAATTCCAGGGACTGTATGGTCCACGGGGTTGCAAAGACTTGGATACGACTGAGCAACTTTCACTTTTCAAAATAGTCTTACTCATTTTAGCTGGGAAGCCTGTGTCCAAATGATCTTCTGCTAAGGATTTTTCAAACTTGGTGGCGCAATGAGGCTGTGAGGTACTTACTCGTTCGTCATTTGTGGCTAGTGGGTTTCAGCTGAGATGCCAGTTTGTTCTGGTGGCTCCAGTCCCAGGTGGGTAAATGTCTCCTGCCTGGCCCATGACAGTGTTCCTCACCCTGCTCCATCCACACCACTGGTGGCTCAGAAAGTGGCCTGTGTGCTAGGTAGAGTGATACATGTATCTTCATAGCTCAGTCTCAAGGGTGGAGTTAGAACTTCTCTCTGGGCATCCTGTAACATGTGCCAGCTTGGAAGCCCGCAGGAACATGTTAATAAACAGGTCAGTTAGGGTGAAATGAAGCATCCTTGTAGGGACGGTCATGTGAGCTGTATGTTGCTTTCTGCTTATTTTTAGTAACTGTTTCATGTCTATGGCCTTCCCTGGTGGCTCAGTGCTAAAGAACCCACATGCCAAAGTAGGAGACACGGGTTTGATCCCTGAGTCAGGAAGATCCCTTGGAGAAGGAAATGGCAACTCACTGCAGTGTTCTTGCCTGGAGAATTCTATGGACAGAGGAGCCTGGCGGGCTACAGTCTAAGGGGTCACAAAGAGTCAGGCGCATCTGAGCAACCGAGCAACATGTCTGTATACACACACGTCATACATGGTATTTGCAAATCGCTTGGGCTCTTAACTTAGAGTATTTTAATATAACTGATTTCTTTTGCTGTCTTGTGAGTTTTATTTCATGCATTAACAGTATTCAAAGAGGAAGTTTGTAGAGTCACTGTGACACAAAAAAGATGAGGAATTTCTGTGAGCATTGGGAACCGCATCTTAGCGTCCCAGCCTTCACAAGTCTGGTAAGTGGGTAAGGGCAGCAGGTAGCACAGGCATCTCGCAGCCTCCTCAGAGAACTCTCCCCCCCCAGGGAAGTGCCTCGCTGCTCACGTGGGAGGTTGCTCTATCATGATGTCAGGTGTCCAAGAGGTGAGCTTCCCCTCGGGCCAGCGGGGAGAGGGAACAGCAGCAGGCAGAAGTGAGATGAGTTGCACCACCTGGCCGAGTTGGGACGTGGAGCTTATGTGTAACTGGTTCTGGGGGAGCATCCGTAAAGTTGTCATTGTACCAGTCCCCTCCCCACACCCCCGCATCAGGTGTCCAGTAGTGAATCTCCATTCCTGACATCTGTCATGTCGGTCCACTTTTCTAGCAGGTGGGGGAGATCAGATGATAGGTCATAGATGGCTTAGTTTCCTGCTGAGTCCTTGTGTCCTTTTTTAAACCATTTGGTGGTACTTCAGTAAGCTCTGAAAGTCTCCCATCCTTTATGTCTTAGCACAGAAAGAATTTAGCGAGAGACAAAGTAATAGATAAGAAGTGATTTATTAGAGTAAGATGCTTGGGAAGCTTACAAGCCAGGCAGGTGAGAGGGTGCCATGCTCCACGAACTTAGCGGGCTACAGTTTTATAATCAAAGGAAAAATGGGCAGGAGGGAAAGACTGCTTCTTCCTCATTCTTGAATAGATGTCACACTTCCATCATAGGGGCTTCCCTGGTGGCTTAGATGCTAAAGGGTCTGCCGGCAATGCGGGAGACCGGGGTTCAATCCCTGGGTTGGGAAGATCCCCTGGAGAAAGAAATGGCAACCCACTCCAGTAATCTTGCCTGGAAAATTCCATCGACAGAGGAGCCTTGTAGGCTACAGTCCATGGGGTTGCAAAGAGTGAGACATGACTGAGCGACTTCACTTCTTCACTTCTTGCATCATCAGTTCTTTGACCGGTATGGGCACAAGAGTTTTCTTGTCCTTATATAGTCAAGCCAGGACTGTCATGACACTATGGAAAAATTAATTCAGGTCTCTCTGTTCAGTGAGGGTATTTCACTTTGAAATGTCACCTTTCCATAAAGCATTCCTTCTCATGTGCAGAAAGCATGTCCTAGGAATCATTAACTTACTGAGCTCATTGGGCAGGATGTGGGTCTAATGCTACCATTGGTTTATTGTTTAGGGGCATGTCTCATGCTTCTGCTTATGAATTTTGTTGGTAAGCAAGCCTGCCTGATTTTGTGGTTAAGCAAATGTGCTTCCTTGAGTAATCATTAACTTATTAACCATTGTTAACCATTAACATGTTCATGTTATCTCCCATACTTTTTTTTATAACTTACAGTGCCCAAGTGGGATTAAATATTTAATCCTTTGTTCCTTTACTCTGTCCTCCTTGGTGAGGAGCAAGTGTCCTGCACAGGTAAACATGACTTTGTGGCCTTTATCGTTGTGTATGAGCGTGATTTGTGTGCGTCTCCCTTTCCAGGCAAGAGTTCCAGCAGCGTAGGCACAGGGGTCTTACTTTTGTTTCACAAGGTACCTCACACACTGATTAAAAAATTAACAGAGTGAGTGAATATTGAAAGCAACAGGACATTTTCTATCCAAAAGCACAATTTCCCAAGGCCTGTCATCCTAGCTTTTCGGGATACAAGTGGGAGAGATTTTTCACGAGTTAGTTCCTGAGAATGAATGAAGAACAAACCAAGATTCCAAGTGCCGAATATTCCATCATGAATGCCCAGCACAGGTGAATTCTTCATTTGCTTAGTCAGACAGTTAGATTGTTCTTGCTCTCTGCCATCCCAAACAGAAAGAAAACAAACAACAGTGAAAGTGCACTGGTCATAATCCCTGTGAATGTCCCTGTCTGGAGCTGTTCTGGAATTTTGGGGATATACGGATGGGTGGGAGGAATTACTGGGTAGCCAGGGACGAGGGTGAATACGTAATATTACAAAATGCTAGCAGGTGGGCTGGCCACAGCAGCCACTCTCCTTTGCAGTCCCTGAAGCTGTGTGTGAGATATATTTTGTGAAAGGAAGGAATTTGAAGGCAAAGATTGTAGACGATAATATCCCTGCCTCGCTTGATGAGTTTCGGGGTCTTAGCCCATTGATTAGTGTATATGATTAGCATTTTGGGTCAGGGGCCTAAGTGCTACATAAGTACACGAGGACTTAAAATATTCTTTGCATTCATAGGATTCAAACATTCTACATAAATATTTGTTGTTGTTGCTAAGTTGTGACTCTTTGCGACCCATGAAATGTAGCCCACCAGGCTCCTCTGTCCATGGGATTTCCCAGGCAGGAATACTGGAGCAGGTTACTATTTCCTCCTCCACGGGATCTTTCCGACCCAGGGATCGAAAACCCATGTGTCCTGCATTCGCTGGTGGATTCTTTACCACTGAGCCACCAGGGATGCCCAGATACATATTCAGTTCAGTTCAGTCGCTCAGTCATGTCTGACTCCTTGCGACCCCATGGACTGCAGCACGCCAGGCCACCCTGTCCATCACCAACTCCCGGAGCTTACTCAAACTCATGTCCATTGAGTCAGTGATGCCATCCTACCATCTCATCCTCTGTTGTTCCCTTCTCCTCTCACCTTCAACCTTTCCCAGCATGAGGGTCTTTTCCAATGAGTCAGTTCTTCACATGAGGTGACCAAAGTATTGGAGTTTCAGCTTCAGCATCAGTCCTTCCAATGAATATTCAAGACTGATTTCCCTTAGGTTGGACTGGTTGGACCTCCTTGCAGTCCAAGGGTCTCTCAAGAGTCTTCTCCAGCACCACAGTTCAAAAGCATCAGTTCTTCAGTGCTCAGCTTCATAGTCCATCTCTCACAGCCATACACGACTACTGAAACAACCATAGCTTTGACTAGACAGACCTTTGTTGGCAAAGTAATATCTCTGCTTTTTAATATGCTGTCTAGATTGGCCAAAACTTTTCTTCCAAGGAGCAAGTATCGTTTAATTTCATGGCTGCAGTCACCATCTGCAGTGATTTTGGAGCCCCCCAAAATAAAGTCTGTCTCTGTTCCCGTTGTTTCCCCATCTATTTGCCATGAGGTGATGGGACCGGATGCATTGATTTTAGTTTTCTGAATGTTAAGTTTTAAGGCAACTTTTTCACTCTCCTCTTTCATTTTTATCAAGAGGCTCTTTAGTTCTTCTTCACTTTCTGCCATAAGGGTGGTGTTATCTGGATATCTGATGTTATTGATATTTCTCCTGGCAGTCTTAATTCTAGCTTGTGCTTCATCCATCCTGGCATTTTGCATGATGTACTCTGCATATAAGTTACATAAGCATGGTGACAATATACAGTCTTGATGTACTCCTTCCCGGGTTTGGAACCAGTCTGTTGTCCCAAGTTCAGTTCTAACCATTGCTTCTTGACCTGCATACAGATTTCTCAGGAGGCAATTCAGGTGGTCTGGTGTTCCCATCTCTTTAAGAATTTTCCACAGTCTGTTGTGAGCCACACAGCCAAAGGCTTTGGCATAGTCAAAAATAGATGTAGCAAAAGTAGATGTTTTTCTTGAACTCTCTTGCTTTTTCGATAATCCAGTGGATGTTGGCAATTTGATCTCTGGTTCCTCTGCCTTTTCTAAACTCAGCTTGAACATCTGGAAGTTCGCGGTTCATGTACTGTTAAAGGCTGGCTTGGAGAATTTTGAGCATTACTCTGCTAGCGTGTGAAATGAGTAGAATTGTGCGGTAGTTTGAACATTCTTTGGCATTGCCTTTCTTTGGGGTTGGAGTGAAAACTGACCTTTTCCAGTCATGTGGCCACTGCTGAGTTTTCCAAATTTGCTGGCATATTGAGTGCAGCACTTTCCCAGCATTATCTTTTAGGATTTGAAATAGCTTAACTGGAATTCCATCACCTCCACCAGCTTTGTTCATAGTGATGTTTCCTAAGGCCCACTTGACTTCGCATATCAGGATGTCTGGCTCTAGATGAGTGATCACACCATCGTGGTTATCTGGGTCATGGTCTTTTTTGTATAGTTCTGTGTAATCTTGCTGCCTCTTCTTAATATCTTCTGTTTCTGTTAGGTCCATACCATTTCTGTCCTTTATTATGCTCATCTTTGCATGAACTGTTCCCTCGATGTCTCTAATTTTCTTGAAGAGATCTCTCGTCTTTCCCATTCTACCTTTCATTAGAGTTATAAGAGTCCTTACTGGTGGTTAAGCTCTTGGCAAAGCCGTGTGCTGGGCTGACTCGGTGCAGCTTTCACTGTACAGATGCAGCACGATGCAAGGTCGGTGCCTGGCTGGGAAGTTCTCTGCCTAACTTATTTCCATTATTTCCCAAGTCTCAGTCCATTAACTAACTTGGTCAAAAGGCCAGGAAGAGAAATGGCATTCTCGAAATATTATTAGCATTTGCGGTGAATGCTAACTACTCTACATTTACAGCCGATTAAGTTTTGCTCTGTGTTTTATTATAGCATATGACAGGGATTTTGAGACTGAATTCTGTTAAATAATAAATAGAACCAACAAGGTCATTTTCTACCTGACCAAAGGTAAACTTTGCAGCAGGAAGACATGAATGAAGAAACAGGTCAAGCTAAACATCTCAGGAGGGTGGGGTGGCGTAGGCAGGGATTCAAGATTTTCAGAATCAAAGAGAATTGAACAGATGCTGGGGACTTCGTGGTGGTCCAGTGACTAAGACTCTGGACTCCAAAGGCACAGGGCTGAGGTTTGATCCCTGATCAGGGAACTAGATCCCAAATGCTGCAACTCATACCTGGCATAGTCAAATAAATTTTTAAACATAAAAGAAGTTTCTGTAACTGGGAAGAATACTAAAGGACAAGAAAAAAATCGATCAAATGGATGCCAAATAAACACCTGCAATGAAATGTGAATATTGCCAATTATTTATTGCCAGTGATTTGATGGATTTTTTTTTTTCTCACCAAAATTGTTAGGGCTTGAAGCAGGGGTCTCCAAGTGACAGCCCACGGGTAAATTAGGCCCATGGGTGTGTTTTGTTTGGCCCAGATGATGTTTAAAAAGCATCTTCAAAATCAGTTGTATTGTTTGAATCACAGGGTTGCACACATAAATCCAGATTTTGGGCAACACTAGGTTTTCCCGTCTGCTTTGTAGCAGTTTGCTGTAGCTGACTGCTGTCTGCTCTCAGCAGATGGGCCATTTTTCATCCTCTTTGTCACCTGCTTCCCTCATTTATGTTGACCCCCCTGACTCTGAAGTATAAGCAATTGAGTTTGAGAGCCTTGACTCCCATGTTTCAAAATGAAGACAAAGATAACTAGAAGATTGTGTTTCAGGTTTCAAGCCTCTTTGTTATTTTATAGCGTAGTGGTTAAGAGTTTGGGTTCTGGGATCAAAACTGCATGGAAACATGCTGGTTTCTTCCAGTTTAGCTGTGTGACCTTAAGAGGGTTATTTAACCTCTCTGAATGCTAGTTTTCTTGTTTAAATTGGACCACAGTTTTATCTGCCTCCTAAGATTGTTACAAGGATTCCATTTGCGTCTGCGTGGATGTATATCCATTCAACACTATCACACACATAAACACACACACCACTTAGAGTAGTATCTCATTCATACTAACTCATATTTTTAAGTAAAGTTTGGTTGAAAAAGAAAATTTAATTGATAAAGGATAATTTCTCTTCTATTACTCATCAGTTGAAAAAGGCAAAAAGTGATATTTTTCAGGCTTCATGTGGTTTTTCTTAAAATGCAGGTATGCTAGGTTGATGGTATTATTAACTCCATTCTAACTTGACTACAAAAAAGAAATTGTCAAAACTGATGGACATTATCCTGCTCTTGATATTCTGCCCAGCAGTGAGACTTGAGAAGATGGTGCATTATATAAAGGATTCCAAGCGTTTCCACAAAGCGTTTTTGTTATGTATGTGAACTTTGTACCTTATACATGAATCAGATGGCTCTAAGTGATGGCTTCCATGATCCACTTGAGGAGGTGGAGATGATTCCAGGCTGATGGATAAAGTGAGCAGGATCTGACAGTCCACAGGGGGTGGAAAAGCAGGATCAGTCTCAGAGACAGTGTCTCATGCAGGTGGTTGGTGTTTGATACGCAGATGGAGCATCAGAAATCAGATTTAAATTACTGGATGATGGAAGGAGATGGAGATAAATTGGCCTGCTTTAATCATTATGTCCTCTCTTGACTATAATCAGAGCTTAATATATTGTTTTTCTTCAGCCGCTTCTTATTTTAAAAGATGATGTTGGCTTCCAAAGCTATTTAGTGCTAAAACTAAGTGCTATTTCTGAGTGTTTTCCCCCTCTCTGGAACTCTTAACACTCAAGAAAGTAACACATAACTACAGTACATGTATGTGTGTGTGTATGTATATGCTACATATATGTATATGAATTTACATTTCACTTCTATATAATGTATTTTAGGTAATGATAAATTAATACAGCAATCATAGTACGTAAGGTGAAGTGAAGTGAAAGTTGCTCAGTTGTGTCTGACTCTTTGCAACCCCATGGACTATACAGTCCATGGAATTCTCCAGGCCAGAATACTGGAGTGGGTAGCCTTTCCCTTCTCCAGGGCATCTTCCCAACCCAGGGATTGAACCCAGGTCTCCCGCATCTGCAGGTGGTTCTTTACCAGTTGAGCTACCAGGGAAGCCCTAGTAGTCTGTAAAAGTCATTTTTAATCTCAGTGATTTGATGGTAATTAAGAGCATTATCTGGGTGATAAAAGACTTCCATCTGTGGGTTCTAATTAGCTAACACCTACCATTATTTCTTGTTGATCCTTTTATACCGTGGAGTACAGACACTGTGTTTCCGTCCTTCCAACACTGTGTATGCAGACAGTGCTTAGCGAGGCGACAGGTTATGATATTTCTTTATTAAGAGGGACTTTGTCCTTTAGCTGTGCTGTGTTGTTTAACACATGTGCCACCAATTTATCTTTGAGTTTTCAGAACTGGTTATGTTAATGATATTTTGACAATTTGCATAAAGCGGAGCATCATTGAATGCCATGGTGAAAGGGAATCTGATTGTCACACTTGGTACATATAACAGGTACATGGAAGCTGATAATAAGAGTGCTCAGGAATTTAAGCTTAATTCAGAAAGAATGTTATTACATCCTCATGAGTTTAATTAATATTAATACCTAGAATGATATTATTAACTAATCATTATACTGGGCCAAATCCTCTACCCCGTGTGCGTCCCATTTGACTTTCTCTCCCTCGTGGAGTCTGTGTTTTTACTTCCTCACATGTGCACTGAGGCTCAGACCTCTTCAGTGAGTGGCCCGGCGTCACACAGCCAGTAGATGGTGGAGCTGGGGCTGGAATGGTACTGGTTTTCCTCCTTCCCTCCATATCCCAGTGCTTCACCAATGATAGGTTTGGTTTCTGGGTTGTGGTTCTCACCTGCATCTCCCTGAGAATGGGTGAGGTGGAATTATCATTTATTCCATCCATAGGGATGCTGACAGCTCCATCGTGGCCTGAGTGAGTGAATTTCTCAATACTGACGTGTGCTAGGCGTGAGAGTGGAACCATTCTTGTTTTCCAGCTTAAGCTTCCTGCCATTCTTAGGAGTTAATTTGAAAATCACATGAGGTTTACTGCTCTATAGCCAGTTAAGTCTGTTACCCCAAGAGGTTGCCTAATGGGTTGAAGCCACAGGTCAAGAGAAGTTTTCATAGACTCTGGGAGAATGTTCTGAGAGGAGTGAGGTAAGTTAGACATGCTTGGGACCATCTCAGACTTTGGCGATGGATGCTGTATGGGGCAACCGTAAGTGGCTGCCTTATTCCTCTGTGCCTCTTTACACATAGGCTCTCGGAATGATCCTCTATTTTATTATTTACTTTTATTGAAAAATGATGGCTTATAATGCTATATTAGCTTCAGATATACAACAGTGATTCCATATTTTTATACATGAAGAAATGATCACTATGCTAAGTCTAGTCATAGTCTGGCATCTATTTTTAAATTAAGTATGACATAAATAACAGCGCTGATGCTTCATTGCTAAGTCGTGTCCAACTCTTTGCGACCCCGTGGACTGTAGCCCGCCAGGCCCCTCTGTCCATGGCATTTCCCAGGCAAGAATGCTGGAGTGGGTTGCCATGCCTTTCTCCAGGGGATCTTCCCGACCCAGGGGTCAGACCCTAGTCTCCTGCTTGGCAAGCAGATTGTTTACCACTGAGCCACCTGGGAAGCCCTGACACAAATAATACAGATTGTTATTTTAAAACCTTTAAAAAGATAAAGCTGCCTGAATCTCCCAGTCCTCTTTTCCCATCATTCCCTTACTTGGTTTTCTCCTGAGGGTAACCACTTTTGTAAGAGTGGTGTATGAATCTGCTAAGATTGTGTTATCTACATGTAATCAACTAAACGTAATAAATCAGTCTATTGTGCCCTCTTAACAAGGAATCTAGGGGCGCATAGTCCAGAGAGGCACAACTGTTCAAAGATGCAGGCTCCTCCCTTTCTGCCTCACCTCCTTAGTTTGTAACGCTTTGTTTTCATAGTGGCAAGTTAGTGGCTGCCCTAGTTGTGGATAGCCTGTGTGCATTTGGGGCAGGAAAAACAGGACAGGGGCAAATAGAAACAGGTGCGTGGCTGCTGATTCTGGTCTTTTTTCTAGGAAAACAGTAACTTTTCTGGAGACCAGGGACATCTTCTTGTATTTAATGGTCAGAATGTTGTCACAAACCACTTGGGGAAAAAAATGATGTTTCTCATAGTAAGAAAGATGGGATGAAAGGATGTTGAGATGGTATTTATCAGTGTCTGCTTATTCATTCATTCTTTTTGCAGAGAATTTATGTATCTGTTTAAGTATGTATAGAGTTGCTCTCTTTTTAGTGTAACTGACATATACTCTCGATATTGTTCTGCAACTTATTTTCCCTACTTGTCAGTTTGTTACGTTAGTAATTTATTGGGCTTCATTACAGAAATAAAATTTTCCTCCCATTATGAGTAAAATGCAAGAGTAAATCAAGCTGTTTCTATCATGCAGCAAAACTTTGCTGATTTTAACCATTTTGCATAGAACTCCATCTAGAGGATAATTTACTGTTTACTTTCTTGTAAATGAAAAGATACAGAATATAATTGAAATCTGTGTCAGCCACTTTAGAAATAACTAGTTTGGAGTTCTGTTGTAATTTAGATTTTCTTTCTTACTGACTTTTGTTTCTTTTAATTTTATTTATTTTTTGACTGCACTGGATCTTTGTTGCTGCACAGGCTTTTCTCTAGCTGTGGTGAGTGGAAGCTACTCACTAGTTGGGGTGTAGGGGCTTCTCATTGTGGTGCTTGCTCTTATTGGGGAGCATGGGCTTCAGTAGCTATGGTGCACAGGCGTAGTTGCTCTGAGGCATGTGGGATCTTCCCAGACCAGGGATCAAACCTGTGTCTTCTGCACTGGCAGATAGATTCCTTACCCCTGAGCCACCAGGGAAGGCTTTTACTTAGGTTTTCTAGAACCACCTTTTACTTATCATTGTCAATTTTCTGGCCCCTAAGGAGTCCGCTGTTCGCTGTTGATGAGTTTTATTCTGTTGGGAGTTTGGGACCAGAGGTATTGGAATTGTATGTCAACCAAGAGTGAGTTGGAGGGTGTCCAGATGGTTACAAGTAAAATACAGCCATAGTGTGTTGGGAAATGATGATTGATTCTTGGAGAGTTCAGTAGACTGTTCCCTGTTTTTCAAGACTGTTTGAGAAGCTTGGGGTTGTTGGAAAATGGACTTCAGTGAAGATGAAATTGTTGTTCAACTGTCTTTGAAAGCTGGTTAGGAAAAGAGGCAATCCACTCCCCCTGCACCTGACTCCACACATACACACAAAAACAGAACAGAGAAAAAACATACTTGAAGATACTTGGTGACTTTTTTTTTTAAACTGTGTCAACTGAGAGGCAAAGATCATTCTTTCAGTGAATAAGGCTTTTATCATGAATCTGTTCCCTGCTCCATGTGAACTATATGAGCATCCAAGACTTTTAAGACTTGGTGCCTGCCAACAAGCAGCTCAGAGCTCACAAGAGCAACTAGTGAACATGTATAATTGTTTTGACAATTAGTGACAATGTATGTGATTCTAGCATGTTCTCCACATAGCAGATGATGTCACACCCCTCCCCACACCCCACCCCCAACTTGTAACCCTGAGCAGCTTCCTGCAATTCTTAGAATAAAGCCATCATCCTTCCTGTCACCTCTAAGCCTGTCTTCAGTCTGGGCCCTGGCTACACCCTTGGCATCATCTCCCGTCTTTTTCTTTGTTACTCACTTTTTCTGACTACGCTGGACCCCTTGCCCTTCCTCACGGAACATTCTCATCGTGGGCTTGAGTTTCCTCTGCCTTGAACCCTTTCCTGTTTACTGTCCCATTTCATTGAGAACTTTGCTTAAATGTCATCTCTCCTGGGATTACCGCTCCTGCTCCATCTCTCTCCCCGCTTTCTCTGCTTTGTCATTCTTTATGGAACTCATTGTTATCTGATATCCTGGTATGTCTTCATTCATTTTTCTCCTGGTTCTTGTTTTTCTCTCTCACTGAAAAAGAGAATTTTCACACTCATATCCCCTGAATAGTGTCAGGCACATAGTAGGTGCTCAGTAAATCTTGCTAAATCAGTGAATCTAAAATATGAAACAGACACCTTGCCGTATTTATCTGTGTACTTCCTGAGCCCGGGAATATGATTAGGAGTAGTGATAACAGTAACAGCTAACGTTTACTGAAGCTTTCTACGCTCCATGCCCTGTTCCATGTGCTTTGCAAGTGTTGATTTATTTGAGGACTCTTTGAGGTAGGTCAGACTGTTAACTCTCTTTGTAGAGGAGGAAACTGAAGCACAGAGGTTGACCAGTTAGCCTGAAGTCAAGCGGGTAGTAAGTGGAGCATCCTTGAACGTGGGCATTCTGTGATCCCTTAACCACTTCACTGCAGTGCCTTTGCCTCCAGAGGACCTTCAGTAAGTAGTTATTGCCTTGAAATGAATAATAAAGGGCCATATTATGGAAAATGACTGATAAGAGATTAAAGGAGTGTGTAGAGAGGCAGTTTTTGCTTGTATAAATTAGTAGAGTAGGATTTAGCCAGGGTCGGATCAGGGAAGGAAGGGTTGTGGCCCAACCCGTCCTTTGAAGGAGAAATAGGACTTATCTGGATTTTAAGAATAAGTCTCTTTTAGTAGGCGGAGAGGGGGAGAGGTGGTTTTCCAGGGGAAATGAATAGAAACAGTAAATCATGCATTTAAAACATTATTTAAAATAGACTTGAAGGTAATGGAAGGAATATGGGTGTTTCAGAGTCACACTCTCCTGCATTAAAAACACAACTGAGTCATATCTATTAACATCGCAAGGTTTATTTTTAGAACACTGGCAAGGGAAAAATTTTTTTTCCCTTTAACTCTGTAATAGATAATGGTAATAATTAAGACTATTAGATGTATAAACATTGTGACACTCCAACTTGATATCTATTTGACATTGTAAATTAAAGTATAATTTACTTATGCAGCGATCAGATTGCTGCATACACTCTTACCATGTTCTTGCAAAAGACTTGGGGGAATCACAGCTGAACCTTCGCATTTCTGTGGAATCTAAGAAGTACAACAGAATTCTGTAGTGACTATAACAAAAAAGAATCACAGGTATCCAGTGGGGGGGTGGGCAGTAAAGGAGTGAGGGGATGGGAGGTGTAAACTATTGGGTGTTGGGTAGGCTCAAAGGTATATTGTATAACACGGGGAATATAGCCAATATTTTGTAATAACCATAATTGGATTGTAACCTTTGAAATTGTATATCAGATTAAAAATTAGATTTAAAAAAGCAGACACAAATCACAGAAGGAAAAAAACCCTCAGTTTTTCTTTGAAGGGAGGAGTTTATTAAGGAGGAGTTATTTCACAACACTTTTGGGAAACATGTAAGGTTTTTAGATTCAAAAGGATTACGTAGTCTGATCATGAATAGGAAATGAGGGGATTTTTTTTGTCTTGTTTTATACCTCCCCACCACAAACCTGGGCCCTCAAGAACCAAGGAACTCAGTCATGCTAGTTAACTTTCTTTTTGGTCGATGACAGTGCGAAGTTGAGGGTGCCCTAAATGGTGTTTGGGACCTTTGTTAATGACTTTCAGTGACTAAGGATCCAAGCTTAATACATCAGAAAGGAAATTGATGACCACTGTGTATTGACTTTTCTGCAGAAGCTGGAGCTTGACCAGATCATTTTGAAACTTGTGATTGGAGTTTTGGGAGGCCTGGAAACATGCACCCCTACTTTGGGTCTAAACTGGTTGAGAGAGAGCTACGAAGTCAGGCAAATGGAGATGAGCACATTCAAGCTGGTTGGAGAATGTGCCTTCATGTCTGTAGCCAGAGGAGCTTGCTAATGCTTCTGCCTGAAATTAGATGGACTTCTCTACCCTGTCGCTGGCAGGGTTGGACAAGCACAAGCCCCTGACACAGGAATAGCCCTCAGATGACTCAGAACTGACCAAATGCAAGTGTCCTGCAGGAATGCAAGTCCCAAAGCAGGAAAGGGAAGGAACTGGGCTCAGTTTATCCTTCAAGACTCAGTATTTCAGTTAGTTGCTCCTCTTCAGATGTCTGGTCCCTCCAGATTGTATCTGACATGAAGCAGTCACCTCCCTCGAAACCAGCTGCTCCTCATCTCCCTACTTCTGTCTTAGCTGTTCTAAGTCTTGAGACTTAAGACTCACTGATTCATCTTTTCTTTTCGTCTTTGTCGCCCATCAGGGGATTAGATCTCAAGTAGGAATTTTCAGAGTGGTCTGTGGCCACTGTATCAGAATCACCAAGAAGCTGTCAAAACACCCGTTCCTGGGATCCCACTCAGATGTACTGAATCAAAGTCTCTTGGTCTGAGCCTGGGAGTCTGAATTTTTAAGGTGGTCATCTGTTCCTTCTGAGGCATGCTGAAGTTTGCTTACCCTGGTTCAACCTTAATACTGCTTCCTGAAATGCTTTCCTTCCATTTCTGTTAATATCATCCCAGGGTCCAGGCTCATTTATCTCTACCTAGGTTGTTTCCCCCTCACATCTTGCCAGACTTTCTCCTTTCCTTTGATTTTTCTGCACCTACTATGACTATATAGTGAGTTTTGAAATCAGATAACCCAATTTCTGGGCTTCCCTGGTGGTACTAGTGGTAACGAACCCATTGCCAATACAGGAGATGTAAGAGATACAGGTTTGATCCCTGGGTCAGGAAGATCCCCTGGAGGAGGGCCTGGCAACCCACTCCAGTATTCTTGCCTGGAGAATTCCATGGACAGAGAAGCCTGGCAGGCCACAGTCCATGGGATCACAAAAAAATTGGACATGACTGAAGCAACTTAGCACACATACACGACCCAATTGCTAAGCCTACCCCTCAGGGTTTAGTAGTAATGAGTTGCATTTATGTAAAGGTATAAGAGCCCTTAGCAGATCAGATGAGCTTTGAAAAGGGGGACCTAGATCTGGTTATTCTCCAGTGAAAGAGACAACTTGGGACCATGGTGGTAAATGACAACCAGCACACAAAACTCCGGAAAGGCAGAGGAGCGGGAGAGGGAAGGGACCTGGTGAGGGCTGGTGAGTGAGCTGTTCAGTAGCGGAGGAGAGGCAAGTGAGGCATCATGAATGAAAGCTGGCGTTTTGTGAAAGGACTGGTGTTGCACTTGTTTAATGCACCCTAAGAAATGACTCCCCAAACTGTGACTTAATGTTTTATCTTAGATGGTGATTTCAGGTCAGGACTTCCGCACACTTGGTTAAGAGTGGTTCTCCGCAAGGACTGGGTTGCTTGGTGATATTCAGGTGACATCTGGGCTAGTTTGAAGAATTCAGGTACTTTCAGTCACGTTTTTTCCACTTTAGGGGAGAGCTGGGAGGTCGGAGGCACTCAGCTGGGTCTCTGTGTGTGAGTCTCAGGGCCTCACCATGTTGCCTTCTGGAAGGTGGTGGCTATTGGTTATTGTACTTGTATTGGTTATTCTACTGTTGTATTGGTTATTGTACTTGTCAACAGTGGCTCAGGGCTCGAGAACAGACTTCCCAAAAGCCAAGGAATGGGAGCTGCCAGTCTCTTAAGGTTCAGACCCAGAAACTGGTGCAGTGTCATTTCTGCCCCAATCTATTATTCAGAGTGGTCACAGAGCACATCATCTTCAAAGAGGGGGCAGAGACCCCACCCCTCCCTTAGAGGAACATCAAAGCCTTTGCAGCCATCTTTCATGTGTCACAGTGACTTACTGTGTCTTTCTGATGCATCTCTTGGCCAGAAGAAAGTTAAGAGATATGAGAAGAAGGAATGCAAGAATCCTACTAGATTCTTGGAATGCAAGAATCCTACTAGAATAGCCAAGGAAAGACACATGAAGAAAAACTGTATATGTGTTATATTCATCAGCTGTAGTTTCTCTTGCACCTGTTTTTCTGGAAGGATAACTTGTCCCAGTGGTCATGTATGGTTGTGAGAGCTGGACCGTAAAGAAGGCAGAATGCCAAAGAATTGATGCTTTTGAACTGTGGTGCTGGAGAAGACTTCTGAAAGTCCCTTGGACAGCAAGAAGATCAAACCAGTCAACCTTAAGGGAAATCAACCCTGAATATTCACTGGAAGGACTGGTGCTGAAGCTGAAGCTCTAATACTTTGGCCATTGGATGTGAAGAGCTGAATCATTGGAAAAGACTGTCATTCTGGGAAAGATTCAGGGCAGTAGGAGAAGAGGGTATCAGAGGATGAGATGGCTGGACAGTATCACTGATACAATGAACATGAACTTGGGTGAACTCCGGGACATGGTGAGGGACAGGGATGGCTGGCGTGCTGCAGTCCATGGGGTCACAAAGAGACAGAAACGACTAAGTGACTGAACAACAACTACTTATGCTAAAGGTGGGAAATCAATTGCAGAGAGAGTTAGGAGTGTTTTTATTTTTCTTCCTAGGTATTTTTCATTTTTTAAGTTGGCATTCTCCTTGGCAAACCCTTCCCATGAGTCAAGATGATGTTTATGTGGTGCGCTAATGAGGTGGAAAGGAGACAGTCTACCACATTCCATGTACTATGAACTGTGTGTGTTCCCATCCTAAAACAGTCATGCCTGAGAAAGTGGCAGAGGAGCAAGGGACATTGGAGTTGGGATTATCAGTGGTGTAGAGACTTTGTTTACTCTGGAGGTGTCCATAGAAAATCATTGTCTGAGCCCCCGGCACTGGGTCTGGGTGATGTTCAAAGGGCATGGAAGAAGCAATGCAATTAAATACATGTGTCCATTTTTTACCTTTCATCCAAGTTCGTGGTATGTACCATTGCCACCAAGTCATTGGCCTCCCATGATCTGTGGAAAGGCTGAACAGTAGGATGAATGGGCTATTGAAAGTTCCCACCTTATTGATTTAGGCTGCCTACTTCCTAGAGAAAAGGTATATGGTTCATAGGAAAGGCCAGTTACATCTTGTGCCTAAAAAACAAAACAGTACAACTGGAGACCATTATTTATATTTGCTGATGCATGGCTGAGAGTAGGGAGAAGATAGTGTCCTATTCGTTGTCTCTAGTCTCATGTCCAGAAATAGAGTTCTATAGAGCCTCAGAAAATCCTGGACTGGTTAATTTTGTGTCTTTTCCATTGAAATATGGAGAAGACAGATTTCCATAGATGTGACGAGCTGGTATGAGGGGAGCGCTTAATGCTGGTATGGTGCGGGGAGCGCTTAGTATCATAAGCCCTGGGGTCATATTTCTTGTATCTGATCACGGTGCTGCTGTGGAATAGCTGTAGACACTAAGATTATTATTTAATCTTTCTTTCCTCAGTTTCTCCACCTATGAAGTGAGGCTAACAGTAGCATTTCCTTTTTGGTAGAAATGTGAAGGTTAAAATACATGACTATATTTAAAGTGGACAGAGAGCTATAAATAAGATAACTCTTAGCAGTAGTGGTGGTTATCTTTTCTAGAGCAATTCCTGACATCAATTCTTGACAAAAAGTAGGGTGAGTGAATTCTGCCTGTGTTTCACTTGGCCTTTGGTGGCCACATGTTCAAAGCAGGAAGTGCAGGAAAAGTTAGTAAATTTTTCCAAAACATGCTGTACAGCTGGGAAATTAATGTGCATTTCATGACCGAGTGATTTCATACCTTACTGTGCTCAAATCTGCCAGTCTGGAACTTGTGACCTTTGAGAAGTTCAGTTCCTCTGAAACCCCTCCAGTAAATCAATTGGAGGTGACATCACATGAATTGTGGAGGGTGATAGTCACGCCTTGCTATTTAGCTCAGAGCCTGGGGGCCTTGTGCTGTCGGGGAGGAAAGGCAAGAACTCTGACAATCAGTTGTGGAACCACAGAGATTTAATGCAGATTAAAAGATTTTTTTTTTTTTGCATGTGCGTATGTATTTTTAAGATCTTCTTCAATTTAGACTTGTAAAGAAAGGATGAACGCCTTGGAGTGTTATAAGGTTTTCACACTGCAGTGTTGTTATCTTGACAGCAGACGTGGGGAGTGGATGACGGAAAGTCCAGCATTAGTTCAGTATTGCAGGAAGTAACAGTGACTGAAGGAAGGGTCATTCTCACCATAGTGGGGGCAAGTGGTGTTTGGCAGGCATGCTGGCAACTAGGGACAGACTATGAAAAGCTTGTCATGCAGGTAGAGTGTTTGCTAAACCAACTGTGGAACTAGGATTTTTTCCCCTATGGGGAAGGGCTGGGACTCTATTTTCTCTTTTCTGTCACTGTATTGGGTACATGTAAATGTCACCTGCCCACTTCTCAGCTTCTGTCTTTGTGTGTTGAAGAAAACAGAACGTTAGTTTTAATTTTGAAAAGTCATGTGTATTATCTCTCTCCAGCATTTCTTAGAGAGACTACTCACCTAGCCTTACAATTGCTCTTTCTTATTCTTGGCAGTTCAGTTTTTAAAAAAATTTCATTAAAATTTTTTTTTTAAATTTTATATTGGAGTATAGTTGATTCACAATGGTATCTTAGTTATAGGTGTACCACGAAGTGATGCATTTATACCCCTAATAAGCATCCATTCTTTTTGAGATTCTTTTCCCATTTAGGTTATTATGGAATATTGAGCCAGGTTCTCTGTGCTACACAGTAGGTCCTTGTTCATCTGTTTTAAATATAATAGTCTATACAAGTGAATTCCAAACTCCCAGTCTATTCCTTCCTCCTACCCTTTCCTCTCAGTAACCTTAAGTTTGTTCTCTAAATCTGTGAGTGTTTCTGTTTTGTATATAAGTTCATTTGTACCAAACAAATGGTATTCCTCAAACCAGTAAGTGGCGAGACCTAGATTCTAGTCAGGGAAGGTTTACTGATGGAGCCTGTGCTTGCCATGGGGTCTTTTGTCCTACAGTTTTCATCTTTTCTTGAGATTTTAGCCTCAGGGAACAAAAGCTGCTTTTTTGGAGGAAAGACAGAATTGTATCACAGCGTCTTCCTGAAAGCGGAAGGATGTGATGAGACTCTGAGGAAGCTTTCTGACTGTGTATTGAATCTGTGGCCAGTGCTACGTGTTCATAGGGGCCCATCAGTGGCCTTTTACGTTTTCTCCTTCCATCTCAGCCCAGTGCCTCTGTGACTGTAGTTGATGGTCTGTCTGACCTCTGAAACTTGCAACCAGCTTAAGGAGTTGCCCTCTCTAGATTTTTCCTCCTTAACTGTAACTTCCCAAGGCACCTCCTTTACAACAAACTGCTTTGGTGAGGACCCACAGACTCAAAATTAATACTTCTAATGGATTACCATGAGGCTGGAAAGCAGAGCGGCAGGCCATGTGTCAGGGAAAGGAGGAATTAGAATGGTTTTCTAAGAGGCAGGGGAACATTTCTCAATATGAAAAGGTTGTGAATTGCATCAGGGTGTTAATGAAGCTTGGTTGGTACCAACTTTTCCAAGCTCTGTTTGAAGCATTTGCTTCTACATCATGTGGTAAAACTTTTTTTTTTCCATTTATTTTTATTAGTTGGAGGCTAATTACTTTACAATATTGTAGTGGTTTTTGTCATACATTGACATGCATCAGCTATGGATTTACATGTGTTCCCCATCCCGATCTCCCCTCCCACCTCCCTCTCCACCCGATCCCTCTGGGTCTTCCCAGTGCACCAGCCCCAAGCACTTGTCTCATGCATCCAACCTGGGCTGGTGGTCTGTTTCACCCTTGATAGTATACTTGTTTCAGTGCTGTTCTCTCTGAACATCCCACCCTCGCCTTCTCCCACAGAATCCAAAAGTCTGTTCTGTACATCTGTGTCTCTTTTTCTGTTTTGCATATAGGGTTATCGTTACCATCTTTTTAAATTCCACATATATGCATTAGTAAACTGTATTGGTCTTTATCTTTCTGGCTTACTTCACTCTGTAAAATGGGCACCAGTTTCATCCATCTCATTAGAACTGATTCAAATGAATTCTTTTTAGTGGCTGAGTAATATTCTATAGTGTATATGTACCACAGCTTCCTTATCCATTTGCCTGCTGATGGGCATCTAGGTTGCTCACATGTCCTGGCTATTATAAACAGTGCTGCGATGAACACTGGGGTGCACGTGTCTCTTTCAGACCTGGTTTCCTTGGTCTGTAAACTTTCACTTTCCACCTTGATGGAGTGAGCTTGTGTCCTGAGGCCCATTTCATAGTGCATGACTTCTGTGTGTGTGCTTTGGACATTGTCTCTACCATTCCCCAAATGGTGTTATTCTTCATGATGATAATTTTTTTAGAGCTTTTTCAAAATGATTTACTTTATTTTTGTCTGTACTGGGTCTTCATTGCTGTGAGGACTTCAGTTGCAGCAAGTGGGGGCTACCCTTGAGCTGTGATCACGGACTTCTCACTGCAGCAGCTTCTCTGGTTGCGGAGCACAGTCTTCAGAAGTTGTTGTTCCCTGGGCTCTGGAGCACCGGCTGTGTAGTTGTGGTATAGAAGCTCAATTGCCCTGCAACATGTGGAATCTTCGCAAATCAGGGGTCAAACCCGTGTCTCCTAAGTTAGCGTTTGGATTCTTTGCCTCTGAGCCACCAGGAAAGCCCCTCATGATAATCATTTAATGCAAGTGAGTCTTGCCCTATCTGGAAGAGGGGTACTCATTTCCCCACTTGATATAAATCTCTGCTTAAGTGTCACCTTCCTCGGCCACCTCCTATGAATGTCCTCTTTTGCTGTCATTCTTTAATCCCTTTAGTATTTTTTTCTTCATAGAGCTTAATTGCTGTCATCATTTTACTGTCTTTGTTTATTATATGTGTCCTTCTGCTAGAGCATACTCTCCATAAGGGCAGGGAGTTTTGATCGCTCCTGTATTCATTCCTATCACCTAGACTAGGGGTTGAAATATGACAACCCATAGACTACATCTGGCTCATTGCTTGTTTTTGTGGACTGCTTGAGAATCAAGAATGATTTTTGCATTTTAAAGGGTTACAGAAGGGATAACAAAGAAAGCAGAGGAATAATATAAGCCACAGACTATATGTGGCCCACAAAGCCTAAAATAATGACCATCTACCCTTTAGAGAAAACATCTGCTGACCCCTGACATAGAACAGCACCTGGCTATTGAGCCAACCCTCATCAAATATTTGTGCAGTGAAGGAATGTCATTTGGGTCCCCCAGTTTTGTTCTCTCCATCTTCCTAGAATGATATCTGCCTGACATCTGGTGTTGAATAAAGTGCCTTGAATATGGCCCTTAAAACTTAAACCTGGACTCCTGTCACCGAAAATAGTAATTGTAGTAGAATATTTTTTTATAGCTCTTAGAGTTGCAGCACCTGACTCCTAGGTAGTCACAGAGGCACTGTGAGTCTTTACAATAAACTGTAGCTCTCAGGTCTCCTGGCGGTATTTTAAGTGTCCAAAGGTAAAACTCTGACAATGATGGACACAAATGATGCTTCTTGATTTTGGCCCCAACTGTGAAGGTGGTGGTGTGGTCTCTCAGGCTTTCCTGGTGACTGTCGGTAAAGAATCAATTACCGCCAATTCCGGAGACCTGGGTTCAATCCCTGGGTCAGGAAGATCCCCTGGAGAAGAAAATGGCAACCCACTCCAATATTGTTGCCTGGGAAATCTCATGGGCAGAGGAGCCTGGCGGGCTACAGCTTAAAAAAATCTACTCTTCTAAAGCAGTGTTTGCAGAGTGATATCCTAGGCTCACTTGTGTCTGAATCTCCTCAGGGGTACTTGTTTAAAAATTCTGGAGTTTTTGACTCCATCTTAGGTACGCTGAATCAGAATCACTGGAGGGAGGTCCCAGGACTTCATGTTTCTTAGAAGCTCCATACGTGATTCTGATTTTACTAAGGTGGAAAATCCATTGTTTTGAATTCCGGTGTTGATAGGAAGGGGTAGGGTGAAATTTACATCAGTGTAGGGCGTGGGTATTTCTATCATCAGGAAACATCCCACGGCAGTGTTTCCCAGGCTTCTGTGTCATGGAATCCCACTTGGGGATCTTGTTACAATGTAGATTCTGGTTCAGTTCTGGAGTGGAACCTCAGATTCTGCGTTTCAAATAAGCTACCAGGTAGTGGTATCTGTTTTTGAACCTCATTCAGTATCACAGGGGATTAGAGCAGGGGCTGTCAAATTTTTTCCCCTAAAGGATGAGGAAGTAAAAATATTAGGCTTTGCGGGTCATAAAGCCTCTGTCTCAACCACTCAACTCTGCCTGTAGCGCCAAAGCAGCCACAGATTATACATAAATGAGTGGTGGTGTGGCTGTGTCCTAATAAAACTTGATTTGCAAGAACAGGCAGCCAGTCAGACTTGGTCTGAGGGCTATGATTTGGCAATGCTGTGTTAGAAAATCATACCAATTAATATCACTGTTCTTCAGAATTATTGAGCATCTTCCATATGACAAGTCATTTGGTGGGTGGTTTCATTCATTTATTTTCTGGTAGCATACACAAAAATAGTGCTGAAAGGTTAATTAAGGAACACTGACAGCTACCACAGGGCAGAGTTGAGACTTGAGCTCCAACTTCTAGGCTCCCATGTGAGTGTTTCTTACACTGTGCAAGGCAGGTTCCACATTAGCAATGAATCTTGCTTTGAAAATAACTTTTCTTTTGAAGGACAGATAGAATGGAGACATCATGAGAGCAGGAATTTATACCTTTGGTTCTCTCTGTATCCTCAACTGCCTGGAAGAGGGTTTAGAACACAGTAGGTAGTTCACAGTTCAGTGAACATTTATTGAATGAATGGCTATTTCATGATTTCCCACTTCTAATAATGGTGTTTTATGGGAAGGGGTTTTCTATGTAAAGTGATGCAACCCATTATACAATTAGTGACCCTGAGTGCAAGTCCTAGGAACCAGGTTGTTCAACACGCAGGCTCTTTCATTCTGAGCAGTGCACTAAAGTTAGATGAAAGATGCTTTGCAGGGACCTAAATTGTGACCTTGTAGCTTCTAGCAGATACTACCCCCTTCTTAATTTTAAGCCTTCAGTCCCTTTTCAGCATTGGGAATAAAATTGTGTTTTGACAAACCTCCTGGTGAATGGAGGAGTCAAGGACTATTCTTGGGGCAAGAGATCCCAGACAGAACTCCTGTATTCTTTTTATAGGGAGTTCCTCTAAAACATCAATAGTCAATAGTCATGTCACCAATCAGAAGAAAAAGGAGCCTGACAAGAGGGACCCTCTTCTTTTTTCTTCTTTGGAGTTTCTCATTTTAGGACTTAATAAGATTTTTGCAATGGAATCCATAGATCTTGCTAGAGTGGGTTTCTCAGTAACAGTATTGCATATTGTTAGAAACCACACTGTAATTGGCACAAGGTGCTTCTGACTCAAAGGGAAGGGCAGTTGGCTTGTGTGTTGAAAGCATCACAGATAATTTTTGAAGAAGGATATGAGAAGACTGAATGACTGCTTGTGGTGGAATTTACTAGAGATGCTGCTGCAAGGCTGGGAGGCAGGGTTTCGATCCTAAGGCAGCAAGAGGGGAAGGTGCACCTGCTAAAGCTACAAAGAGACTGACTTGAGAAGTTGTATCGAGCTGTTTATCATTTCTAAGTCTTCTTGCTTCAGGGGACCTAATGGTGTCACCCTTGAGCTAACTTTGTGCCCACGCAAGACTGCCCCCTGTCATCTAAGCTTCATAATGAGATTTCTCACAAAAGTGTTCCCTTTGTACTGCACTTGAACAACTAACTTGACTAGTTTACCTTGGATGGAGAAATTGAAACTGTACACTCTGGGGATTTATTTATTCATGGTATTATCATCAGGCCTTGCAGAAGTCAGCCAACAAGGAAGAAATATATTTGTTTCTATCATATACCTTGAATTCATTCATTCATTTTTTTTCATTGATTCATTTTACTAATATTTGCATATGACTCTGTGTCAGATAGCATTCTCATTCTAGGCAAAGTCTGCCTTCAAGTTGTTTTTAATCCTAGTGCGTTAAGAGAGATAGTCAATGGACAGAAAAAAGGAAACATCAGATGGTTACCAGTTCTAAGGAGAAAAATACCAGATTCAAGAGATCTGGGGAGCAGGGTGGGTGTGGGAGAGGTAGTTATTTCATATAGGGCCACTAGGGAAGCTTTGATGGAGTACCCCTTAGATAAAGACCTGAGGATACGTGAGAGCCAGTGTTCTGGTGGGTCACAGAGCAAATGTGAAGGCTGTGAGAGAGGAGTTGGAGGGATGGAGAGTTCAGTGGAGTGAATACGGCGCTTCCCACCCCTGAATGGAGATGCAGACGGTATTGGGCCTCATGGCCCATTGTGAAGACTTTGGCTTCTCCCCTGAATGAGATGCAAGATTTTGGAGGATTTTTTTTTTTTTTAAATTGGAGATTAGTTGCTTTACAATGTTGCGCTAGTTTCTGCTATTTGGCATAGTGAATCAGCTATATGTTTCTGTGAAAGTGAAAGTGTTAGTCGCCCAGTTGTATCTGCCTCTTTGAGACCCTATGGACTGTAGCCTGCCAGGCTCCTCTGTCCATGTAATTCTTCAGGCCAGAACACTGGAGTAGGTTGCCATTCACACTTCTCCAGGGGATCTTCCCAACCCAGGGATCAAACCCAGGTCTCCTGCATCGCAGGCAGATTCTCTACCATCTGAGCCACCAGGGAAACCAGTGTGTTTAAGTATGCCCTCTCCTTTTTGGACTTCCTTCCAATTTAGGTCACCACAGAGCATTGGGTAGAGTTCCCTGTGCTAGACAGTAGGTTCTTACTATCTGTTTCATACATAATATCAATAGTGTATATGTGACAATCCCAATCTCTCAGTCCATCCCCCACCCCTGCCACCTTGGAATCCATAGGTTTGTTCTCTGTGTCTTTCTCTCTGTTTCTGCTTTGCCAATAAGATCTATACCATTTCTCTAGATCCCACATGTATGTGTTAATGTATGATATTTGTTTTTCTCTTTCTGACTTCCTTTGTTGTCTGTGACAGTCTCTTGATCCATCCATGTCTCTGCAAATGGCATAGTTTCATTCCTTTATATGGCTGAGTAGCATTCCACTGTATGTTAGTACCACATCTTCTTTATGCTTTCTTCTGTTGATGGACATTCCATGGTTGTTGCCATGTCCTGGCTATAGTCCTGCAGTGAACACTGAAGTGCGTGTCTTTTTTAAATTATGGTTTTCTCTGGGTATATGCCCAGGAGTAGGGTTGCTGGATTATATGGTAGCTCTACTTTGAGTTTTTCAAGGAAGCTCCAGGCTCTTCTGATGTAGGAGGGTTTTGATCAGGGCGACAGGGTCTGAGTAACACTTGGAAAGCATCACTCTTGTGCTGTATTGGGAAGTAGGAGGGCAAGAACCAGAACGGGGTGGCCACTTAGTGGGCTACTGAAATAAATTCCCAGCAAGAAATGTGGGTAGCTTGGATGAGGGTGGGAGCAGTGGAGATATAATAAACTCTGAAAATGTTGTGCAGTGGAGCCAACACGATTTTGCTGACAGGTGGAATGTAGATGGTGAGAGAGAGAGGGATCAAGGATGAGGCAAATATTTGGGGCCTGAGCAACCAGCAGGGGGGTAATGCTGCTTCTAAGATGAGGGAGTGTATGCGGGGAACAGGGGTTGGGGGTGGATGTGGAAATCAGGAGTTTGACTTGGGGTATACTGAGTGGAAATGCTGATGAGCTACTGAGATGAAGCGGTCAGGAAGGCACTCGGGTGTGTGGTGGTGAAGATCGTAGGGAAGGTTTGGAAGATGATAGTGATGCTGCTAAGAGCCGGTAGGATTGAGTGCCTTTTATGTGAGTGTACGAAAACAATGAAGAACCTCCTTTTTCACAAGTGTCTGCATTCAGAACCAAGTGATACATGAAAACAAAAGCTATATAGTTAGAAAGTTGAAATTTCAACTTTATTGCTCATAATGGCAGGATTAGAGAACGTGGCTTTGAGTCTATGGCAAAGTAGACTTACCCATACTTTACTTTTGAATCACATGGGCTTTTCCACCAGGCATGGTCAAGATGGACATTTTCAGGGATGGGTCCCTTCTGGTGTGGAGGTACCGAGCAGATCAGAATGTTAGCCTGTGCTCAGGTAAGCAGATTCTAAATGAACACTTACCACAGACAGACTCTTGAATGTCCACTTCCTTCTTGAACTTGCCAGGCAGTCAGTCAGCTGCATAAGTCGTTCTTCTTCCTCCAGAGAGGGGGCTCCAGAGGTTTGGGGAGAGAAGCCAGGGTGTGCATTAACTTAGGTAATGGAGTATCAGGAGTTAGGAACACATATCTAACTGAATGTTGGATTCTTTACACTTACTATTTAAAGTAACCTTCACATCTTTATTACCATTTAACAGATGAGGCAGCACTTGCTTAAAGATGTTACTGTATCTAAAATCATATAGCTTGGAAAGGGAAGACCTCTATGCACATTTGACACTAGTCTTTTTAATTCCTCTGCTATGTTTTCCAAAGAAATGAACTATCAAAGGGGTGATCATTTTATTTTATTTTTTAAACTGCAGACGTGAAAACATTTGTTTTTTATTGTCGATGGGGTATTCAGAATATATGTCATTTAAGAGAAACTTGTATTCACATCACAAAAGAATTAAGGAAAAAAGCACATTGAATATTTACATGCAATTTAAACATAAAAGACTGTGACTGTTCATTATCATTGGACTTATTTTTAGGGAAACTTTTTACTCTCACTTTTATTCCCAAGGCTTATTCCCAAGCCTGAATGCTTCAAAGATTCAAAATCATCTTGACATTGGCATTTTTATTGAGACTTCTTAGAGAGACATGTAGCTGTTAAGTCTGGGTGCTGTATTTCATTCAAAGTCAGGTCTCAGTTGTGGAAAATTCTAGACTCTGATCTCTATGTTCATCGGTTGTATCTGTGATTATTCTATGGTCTTTTGAGAAATCAGGTCCTTTAAAATGGAAATCTTCTGAAATAACAAGGACCTGTTATTTCTTCTCATACCTTGTTGCTCTCATATTACTGAGTAAGAAAGAGTTTGCAGTAGAAAGTATTGAGTCTTCAGGAGAAACATGAGTTTTCCTGACTCTTGAGCTTCTTCAGAGCAGACTGAGTCTCCTCTCCTCCCAGTGAGACTTTTCTATTGGGGTTCTGCCCTCAAATTCAGGTCAACATCTATACAGGCTTAGTTATTTTCTTTTTGCAAACCACCTCCCTGAATAGCCTTTCTTTTATCCATTGTTATGGGCGACAGAACTTGAGATGATGGAGTGTTTGTGGTTCCACAGGTAGTGGCAGAACTGGTCCTCAAACATCAGCCTTCCAATTCCAAGTCCAGCGTTCTGTTCCTAACTCACTGCCTAGCTTCAGCCCCAACAAAACTTCTCTCTGAACTGCACCATCGTTTCTGTTCCACAGCCTTCACTCAACTGCAAAACCCTCTTCATTCTGCAGAACTCCCTGCCTGTTCTAAAGGTCCTACTGGTTTGATCTGTTTGCTTATTAAAAGCCTCTTCATGATGCTGACCTAAAGCCTGGGTCACTGAGTCCCTCCTCTATTGAAGAGTCATGTTTGCACTGGTTGATTTCTACTTATTCCCTCTCCCATCCCTTATGAGCAGTGTGTGAGCATGGACAGGTGCCTTTCTGTGTCCCCAATAGATTCCAAGACAAAGTCTTGCACCAGTGAGTGGAGATGGTCATTGAATCATCCTGAGATTCCCTGTAAAAGGCCTTAGATATTGAAAGTCATTCCCTTCAAAGGTTGCATTTTCATTCTTATGAATTATGGGGGCTATGTTCATTGAAGGATAAAGAAGCTGCTAAGTCTCTGCTCTTGTCTGCCCCCCACGCTGAAGTCTGTGCAATAACACAAGTTAATAATGAATGAATAAACATAAAATTCAGGGACATAACAATGAAAGTACCAGGCATCAGAGAGCTATGAAGGAAGCATTAAACTTTGCATTCAAGTGTAAATGAGAGTTGCTCTAGAGAGCGTGGGACAGCAAGTCTGGAGGGTAAAGTACAAGGGAATCTGGATATAAAGCATCTGATATATAGAAGGCCGGGCTTCCCTGCCTTCCCAGGTAAAGAAACCGCCTGCAGTGCAGGAGACCTGGGTTCGATCCCTGGGTCGGGAAGATCCCTTGGAGAAGAGAATGGCTACCCGCTCCAGTATTCTTGCTTAGGAAATCCTGTGGACAAGGAGCCTGATAGGATACAGTCTTTGGGGTTGCAGAGTTGGATACGACTGAGCAGCTAGCGCACACACACGTGTAAGCACACGGGCAGCTCACAGAGGCTGGAGAAGGCAGGGAGACAGCTTCTCCCCCCGAGCTTTCAGAGGAAACACAGCGCTGCTGACATTTCAGTTTTGACCCATTAGACCCGTTTTGGATTTCTGAGAGATCCAGCCCAGAAAGATAATGTTTGTGTTGGTTTAAGCCACTGAATTTGAGAGGATTTGTGGTACAGCAGTAATAGGAAACCAGTTCAGTAAGCATTCATCTGTATTGTGGTTGCGGCTGTTGTTACTATTATTTCTGCAGCAATTTACAGTAACGTAAAGCTTGAAGTTGCTGAAGTAAGTTACCCTGTCCAAGCTTTGGGTGCTCACCTGTACTCAGATACCATCACTGCACTTCGTTTGGTTCTTTTTCTGAACCATGCACCCCTTTGGCGGCACATTATGTAAAGCCTGTGTATGATTCTCATAATTCTTTATTTATTTTTTCATAATTCTTTTTTTAATTCATAAAGTCAGTACTGCAACCCAGAGAACCCATTATATTGCATCATGCTTATCAAATATATACCTATGAAACTCATGTTGCATTAAAGTGATGTTTGAACCATAGTATCACATCAAAAAAGATCTTGTGTGAGGCCTCAGATCTACTGTATGTTTGAAAGAGTAATGAGCATAAATGGTATTTCAACACATCTGCAATATCTGACATGTGAGATGAAAATATTCATGATTTCTTTTGGTGATAAAACCTCAGGTACTTCTGATACTATTGCATTTCATTGCCTCATCGTTGGAGGAACTGCTAGATTGCAGTTCAAGATGAGTGGAATGAAAATGTAACTTTCCCCCTCCCCCCACCCCGGTTCACTTGCCGAGTCTCCCAAGCTCTGTTTCTCTCCGTGGACCTCCTTGGGGCCTGAGGACCTCAGGTGAGAATCCCTGGGAAGGACAGTGCTGAAAGACCAGAAGGCAGGAGAGTGAAACTTTTAAGATCTTAGCACTTCTAGCAAGACTCTGTGTGTGTATTCTGTAAATGCTTGAGGATAGAAGGGGCGGTGGGTCTCTTAGAATGAGGAAATGACTGCTCTGTTTCATTTGGGAAAGGCCAAAACCATTATTGTAAACCCAACTGAATTTATTTGGGCTTCACGGTTTGAAACATTGTTTTGTAAAGTTACCTTACCAGGAGAGAAGACCTATCAATAAACAGTAGGATAGGGAGATGAGAGTGAAATTAATTGCAAATTAGCAAAGCATGAAACACAATGAGAGGAATGAGTAGTGTTACAAGAATTTCAGTGAAGTTGCCTCTTGGAGGAAATTCTGGGTATATAACAGTGGTCAGGGAAATATTCTTGACCAAGAACGAGCAGGATAGCCTGGAAATTTACTGACCACTGTCACAGAGCAGTATCCACAGGTGAGCTTCAACCAGAGTTGAAGGGGAGAGCTCCAATCAGAGAGAGGAGCTCGTGGGGTAGCACATCAAATAGCTTGTTTGATGAGAGTTTCAGGCTTAAATCTGGCACACGGCTTTGCACAGAGTAGGCATGCTCATGGTTGTCAAATTGGCTTGACTCAGGAACCTTTTACCCCCTTCTCACCATTTGGATTACACTTTTGGAAAAGTCAGTATCCTCACTGGATGATTTAGAAAGACAGCTGTGGCAGCCACAAGTAAACATGTAGCTTTTCAAAGCTGTCCACACCTGCCTTATAACAAGAGCGAGCATAATACATTTTTATTTTGTTAACACGAGGCTCAACGGGATTGCAAAATTAATAACAGTAGAGCTTTTCTGCAGGCAGTTTCCATTGCAAATTGACTGGAGGAGGACTTGCAAGTATCTTTGTAAGTGATGGATTTGACAGCCATGTCTTGAAATAGAAGACAGAGAGCTGCTGGGTACTTAGCATGGTTTAAACAGTCAATATTTTCTCATTTGTCTTTCAGATAAAAAGTTACATAGGGGCAAAACACCCCCAGTGAAGCATAGTTATTGGGAATATGCCTTCATGGATTCACTGTTTATGGCAAGGTTTAAAATTCGGAGTGGTGGTGGGGTTTATTGTGAGGAGTGGCACCTAAAGAAATCACATAATTCACGATGCACAATGCATCTGAGCCTTATTTTCTTCTGAAAAAAAAAAAACAAAAACAAAACAAAACATCAAATGGGGTTGCCTTCATGGACCATAAATCTACAGCCATCATGTCTTATTGTTTTGATGCTCTGTGTATTTCCTCAGCATTATTTCTAATGGCTCAGAGTTTGTTCTTAAATTTACAGCATGGTATATGTTGGCAGTGGTTCAAAAGCTATTGATTTTTTGCCGTGTTTTTCAGCATCAGTGAATGTATGGGTGACATTATTATAGATTTTTTAAAAATTTAATCTGTAAGTATTGACTGTTAAAAACAACAGCCACGATAGTCAGTAAAATAATTTGCAGAATTGGTTTCCACAATGTTAACGAAGTCTGTGTATTGGCAACTTTATATGGTATAGTGCAAACTGTTGATAGTTTCCTTAGCTCACCAACTTTGAAATGAAATCCTTTACCTTTAATTGTGAAGGATTTATGTTGTTTCTAACTTTGTATATAGAGTGAGATTTAATAATATATCTTACTATATCAAAATTGTATGTTTCAGAACTGCCTAAAAGAAGCAACCAGATTATGTTGGCAACAAATTATATTTCTGGATAGATTAACTCTAAATGCCATACTGTTAATAGTGAACTTCATGTCCATCCAAATTATTTTGTTGTACTAGAATTTCATTGCATTGGTTAACTGAGTTCATAAACTGGCAATCCAAAAGAGATGTTATTGGTTGTTACTCATACAGATCAACTGTGTTTTTGGGGTTTTAGTTGATACTTTGAAATATACAAATCCACTGCTATCATCATATTAGAACAGAATACAGGCAAAGCTCAAAGATCATATAGGTTTAGTTCCAGACCACTGCAATAAAGATTGCAATTAAGAGTCACACAAATCTTTTGGTTTTTTGACACATATAGAAGTTTTGTTTACACTGTACTGTGGTCTGTTAGGTGTGAAGTAGATAACATTGTCTAAAAAGAATAATATACATACCTTAAGTTAAAAATATATACTTGCTAAAAAACTGCTAACCATTCTCTGAGCCCTCATCGAGTCATCATCATTTTTCAATGGTCACATCAAAGATCATTGTTCATAGATCACCATAACAAAAACAGTAATAACGAAAAAGTTTCAAATATTGCAAAAATTACCAAAGTGTGACAAAGATACAAAGTGAGCAGACGCTGTTTGAAAAAGGTGCCTATAGATCTGCTTGATACACAGTTGCCACATGCTTCAGTCTGGAGAAAGCACAGTGTCTGCAAACGCAATAAAGTGAGGTCTGCCTCACAGAAACTGCTTGTTGCTGACCATGGAACTTGTACAGTCGTCTGGAGAGTCGAGGGATGCCTCGGAAGTGATCCCTAGCTATGCAAGTTGATTCAGTCACTATTGATTTTAATGTTATTTGAAAATATTTTTTGCCCCTCTTTTTCCTGTCTCATTGACATCATGTTTGGTCATGTGGTTTTCTCTGGCCAGTAAAATATGAGTGGAAATGACTTGTGAACTTTCTGGGGAAAAGCTTAAAATTTACGGAGGCTTCCCATGTTCTCTTTTCTTGATGAGCAGCAACCTTCCAGATCAAAGCTGGTTCCCTCTCATGCCCAGTTCCCAGAACAATTTCTGATGCACATTAGCACTCAGTGAACAACTACTGAATGAATATTGGTGACATTTGTATATCTTCAGAGTGTTGTATACTCTTGATCAAGTCCTGGATGGTAAGCTTCTTGTAACAAAAACTTAAACAAAACGGAATATATAATGTGAGGTTTAGCTAGGTAACCTGGAACGGCAAACAAAATCCAGGGGGATTGTGTCTTCTTTAGAAAAGTCACTTGAATTAAAAGTTTTTTCTCAATTGTTGCTTTTGACATTCTTTTAGGTTTTTAAATTTTTTTAAAAAATTGAAGTATTGTTGATTTACAGTGCTGTATTAATTTCAAGAGTAGAACAAAGTGATTCAATATATATACATATGTATCTGATTGTGTGTGGGTGTGCTCAGTCTGTCTGACTCTTTGTGACTCATGGACTGTATCCTGCCAGGGCCCTTGTCTGTGGGGTTTCCCAGGCAAGAATATTGAAGTAGGTTGCCATTTCCCCTTCTAGAAGATCTTCCCAATTCAGAGACTGGACCCGTGTCTCTTGCATCTCCTGTGTTGGTAGGTGGATTCTTTACCCCTCTTACCACCGTGCCACGTGGAAAGCCCATATATATGATTGTGCATATGCTTTTTTTCACATTATTTTCTGTTATAGCTTGTTTTAAGATATCGAGTGTATCTTATGTAGAATATTTACTTATATTCTTTTTCAGATTTGTTTCCCCTATAGGTTATTACAAACTGTTGCATATAGTTCCTTGTGCTATAAGATAGGTCCTTTGCTGTTTATTTTAAATACAGGAATGTATATCTGTTAATCCAAAGCTCCTAATATATCCTTCCTCTCCTTTCCCCTTTGGTAACTGTGTTTCCTATGCCTGTGGGTCTGTTTTTTTTTTTTTTTTTTTTTTTCTGTCTTTGTCTTTTCTGTATTGACGTATAGTTGGTACCTAATCCTGTGTAAGTTACAGGTGTAAAATATAGAGATTCACAATTTTTAAAGGTTATACTCCAGTCATAGTTACTGTAAAACATTGGCTGTATTCCCCATGTTGTACAATATATCCTATAGCTTATATTTTTATTGATTTTGTAAAAAATGTCTATTTGGGTGTTTTGGTTTTCATTGCTGTGCATGAACTTCCTCTAGTTGTGGGGGGTGGGCTTCTCACTGCAGTGGCTTCGGTCGTGGGGCTTGGGCTGTATGTATGGCATGAGCCTCAGTAGTTGTGGCGTGCGGGATCTTCCTGGAGCAGGGGTCAAACCGTGTCCCCTGCATAGTAACCACTGGACCAGCAGGGAAACCCCAATCATACAGTTCTTATTCTTCGGTTTATTCTTCAATTCTTCATGTGGTATATCACATAGATCGATTTGCATATACTGAAGAATCCTTGGATCCCTGGGATAAATTCTGCTTGATCTAGGTCTATAATCCTTTTAATGTGTTGTTGTATTTGGTTTGCAAGTATTTTGTTGAGGATTTTTGCATCTGTGTTCATCAGTGATACAGACCTGTCATTTTGTGTGTGTCTGTGATATCTTTGTCTGGTTCTGGTATCATGGTGGTGATGGTCTCATAGAATGAGCTTGGTAATATTCCTTCCTCTGCAATTTTTGAAACAGTTTCAGAAGTGTAGGTGTTAACCCTTCTCTAAATGTTTGTCTGTGAAGTCGTCTGCCCTGGGTTTGTGTTTGTTGGAAGATTTTTAGTCAGAGTTTCAATTTCAATACTTGAGATTGGTCTGTTCATACTTCCTATTTCTTCCTGGTTCCGTCTTGGAAGGTTATATCTTTCTAAGAATTTGTCCATTTTTCTAGGTTGTCTGTTTTTCTTGGTGTATAGTTGCTTGTAGCAATCTCTTATGAGTCTTTGTATTTCTGTGGTTTCTGTTGTAACTTCTCCTTTTTCATTTCTAATTTTATTGGTTTGAATCCTCTCTCTTTTTTTCTTGATGAGTCTGGCTAAGGGCTTATTAATTTTATTTCTGTTTTGTATATGTTCATTTGTATAATTATTTTAGACTCCATATGTAAGTGATAATTTTTGCTTTTCTCTTTTTGACAATTTTTAAAGTAGACAATTATTTGTGGAAACCCGTAGAAAAGTGTCTTCTACTGACTAGTTGAATTTGAGCAAAGCACTTTTTCTCCTTACTTAGAAAGCACAACATTTCTGGTGAAAGTGTTTTTTTTCTCTGCCCTCTGATTACCAGGTCATAAACTCTATAATAAACTACTGCTCAGGTCACTGGCATATGAGTTTTTTTTTTTTTTTTTTTTTTTTAACAGTGTTCAGATTGTTTCCGAGTGCTTAAAGCCATCTAAATCCAAGACACCAAGTACTCAATTTTCTGTTTTTATTTTCTTATTATAATATTTTATATGTAACTAATGCCCTTTATGTATTGACTTAATCAGAGACTGTGTTCTTAGATGTCTGTAGGTGAATAGATTGGTAGTTCCTTTAAAGGGTTGAATTGAATTCATGTTTCTTGGAAAAGTGGGCTGGATTTTCTTTTCTACTCATGGTTTAATTATATATAGTGTATATGAAAAAAAAAAATCAGAAGTAAAGATCCTGGAAGGCTCTGAGCTTCTTGAGGGCAGGAATTTTATTTGTTGGGGTTTGAGAGCTGTAAGGAGTCATATCCATCTTTTTTTCGACTTAATGAACCTTCTGAAAAGCAGACATAGACAGAGAAAAATCAAAATATCAGTTTCACCTCTGATGCTAACAGAGTAAAACAGAGTTGAAGAATGAGGCTGAGACCTCTAGCCCAGGCGGATTTCTTCAGCTCTCTATTTTACTTGGCCACACTGCACAATATGTGGGGCCTTAGTTCCCCGCCAGGGATTGAACCTGTGTCCCGTGGAATGGAAGTGTGAGTCTTAACCACTGGATTGCCAGAGAATTCCCAGATGGGCTTCTTGATTCCTGCCTCCTGACCCTGAGTTTCTTCCGTGGGACTCGCATATGGGAGAACAGTCATCAAGTAACCCAGGTGCAGCATCTTGGTGGATCATGGCCTTCATCAGCACAGCGACTGTGAATCAGTCAGCCTCGCCCAGGACCAGGTGGCGGACTGCCGGGAGCCGTTACGGGGGGGTCCCGCCCGTGACGAGGTCATGAAGAAAATACCGGGCAGACAAGGCCGTCCGGGACCCCATCTATGACGAGGTCACGAGGAAAAAACCTGACAGGCAAGGCCGTCTAGGGTAAGGGAGCCTCCAGGTTGGCCTCGGCCTCTACCCCACCCTGTATCCTCCCCTCTTTTCTGCTGCTGTTCTTGTTCGCCCTGCTGCGGATTCCTGTGTTGCCTGCCGAGAGCGCTCCTGCTCCTCTTTCATTGAATGAGGACCAACTTAAAACCCTAATTAATAAATCTCCTGGATGCTGGTACCCTACGAAGGGGCCAGGGATGAAGGAAATGCTTCAGTTCAAACCCTTTTGCTGGCATTCTGGCTTGTGTGATAAATATGTGCTCTCATTGCAAAAAAATGCTCTTGATTGTTCTAAACATCCCAAACACAGTACGCTAACAAAACAAACTATTAAGCATAGGCCCCTTCACGGGGTGAGAAAAGCTCCACAAATATGATAGCCACAAATGTGCCTAATAGAAAATACTTTAGATAGAGATTAGCTGGCGACTTCTTGCAGGTGGTTAACTTTTAGACTAAGAGCCTGTTTTGTGCCATATCTGCTGTTTCTGCAGTCCTTTGCATTTCTGTTCTGTAAAAATGTAATCCTATCTAGTTCCCATAGAGATGACGCTTATTAGAAAGAAAATAGATTAATTATAAGAAAAACAGGGTCGGCTACTGAAGTTGCTTAAGTCACACCAGGTGCAAGCCATAAAATGTTAGCAAGCCTGAAGCAAATGATAAAAAAGACTCTTGTGAACGAAAAAGTATGTGGGTGACATCCTGTTTCTGTTGAAGGTCAAGTTGCTGTGATGTTTTGAGATGCCCTGTGTGTAAGCAATATGCACTTCCCCCAAAAAGATGTTGTTAAGGGTATAAAGGAGCCGTGCGAAAATAAACTTCAGAGTCAGCCCCGAGCTTTGTCTCACTCTCTCTCTCATTCACCGACGCCGTTCATCCTGAGGATTCCCCTGGATCCTGCTGGGGCTGGACCCCGGCAGCGGACCAGGGACTTGGGATTCTCGTTATTTCACCAATCAAATCAGTTCCTCCTTTTCACATTTGGGGGACGGCGTGTGAGAAGGCTGCGGTGTCAAAACCAATTCTGTAGGATCACAGGGAGAGGAGTATTGTTCTCCGTAAATTCTTCATCCCTGTATTTCTTGTTATCTCACACAGCACATAATAGGCATTAACAAATAGATAGCTGGGTCTCACATGTGTTTATTTATTGAAGCCTGGTGACTACAAAACATTATGGCTGTAGCTGCGCAGATACAAAGCGAGCTACTTTTGTAATTCATCAGTGAAGGGAATTTTCAATAGAGATCTCTTTGGGTGGTATCTCAGGTACTCATTTAGGCAGATGGGAACAAGGGGGGAACAATCACAGTGCCTAGAGAAGGGTGGAAAGTTACTCTTAAGCAGAAGCATACTATCCTATTAGAGTTCTCCTTTGCAACGTATAGCTCTTCATCTTACTAGTATGCTGCGATTTTGACAGCAAGTTTCCAAAGAAGAAAGCACTTGAAATTCTATTTCAAGTTCTTTGTCACAAAAATGTGGTAATTTAATTGAAAGAAAGGCTAACTTCCTTGCCATGGAAGCTTTTAAAAATGGGGCTGCTCTCTGCTTTACTGCTGTGTGGGAAAGCTAGGTGACGTCTCGGAAGCTCTGCTTAAAAACCGTACTCTATGGGGGCAGGATTCGCCTTCTTCTATAGGTGTCAGACGCTTCTCTTTGTGCTGTGTGTTGTTCAACAATGTTGCGTTTTGGCTGCTCTTCAGAGCACTTCTGGGGCTTCCATATTTATGATAACTTCAGGCCATCTGCTGCTCGACTGCCATCAGAATGAAGAAGAATCTTCAACTTAAACAGAGCCATACTCCTCATGCCAAAGCACTTTCCATAGTATTTATCTTCCAGTGCAGTAGATTTTGTTGTAAACTCCCATTGAGTTCACATTGAGTTATGATTTGCAGCCTTTTTTTTTTTTTGGAATTATCTTTCATGCTATCAAAAAAATAAAAAACAAAACTAAAACCAACATATTGCCTTCTATTTCTGGGCCTGTGTATGGGGCTCTAAATATGACAAAGATTCATTCTGACCTTCTGATTCAGCATGTAAATTAGGATACTTGAAGCAGAAGGCTCCGCATTTTCTTCCAGTTCATGTGTAATGCCAACAGATTGGTATGAATCAAAATGGAACACTTAGAAGCAGCTACCATTTATAAAATGTCAATTAGGGAAGGCTAAACTGCATATAAAAGTTAGCTAACTGGTGATATCAATTAGAAGAGCTTTCTGTGTTGCTTAATACTGCTATCATCATTTTGCAATAGAGTAAAAATATAATGTAATCCCCACCCTGTTATTTTGAGAAAAACATCATGGATGTAAGTGTGCATCAATATTCCTTAATTGTATTTACCTGCAGAAAATCCTGACGCTCCCAATGGCTGCTTTGTATCTAATACACACAGTTGATCTCTGGGCTCCAGGAAAACACACACATACAAACTGCAGGGATTTAATGTAAAGAATTTGAATGATCAAGAGAACAGTTCAAAATTCAAACTCCAGGATTCCCACCCCTCCATCTGTGAATAGACTTTCTTAATTATCTAGATTTTTGTTATTGTTGTTCAGTTGCTATGTCCTGTCCAACTCTCTGTGACCCCATGGGCTGCAGCATGCCAGGCTTGCCTGTGCTTTACTGTCTCCTGGAGCTTGCTCAAACTCATGTCCATTGAGTTGGTGATGCCATCCAACCATCTCGTTCTCTGTCGTCCCCTTCTTCTCCTGCCCTCAATCTTTTCCAGCATCAGGTCTTTTCCAGTGAGTCAGCTCTTCGCATCAGGGGGCCAAAGTATTGGAGCTTCAGCATCAGTCCTTCCAAGCTAATGTTGGCCCACTGCCTCTTTCTGTAGGGTCTATGGGCAAGAATATTCTTTACAATTTTTAAATGATTATGTTTCAAATGATTGTTTGGGCATGGATATAATAGCCTTAATTCTGCCTCTTGGCCCTCAAAGCCTAATGTATTTACTGTTTGGTCTCTTAAGAAAAAGTTTGCCAACCTCTGGTGTAGATTATGGTGGTAAGACTTTGCCTAATTGCATTGCTGTGATAGGTAGATGGTAGGTAAAAAATAGGTGAAAGCAAAAAGAAAGTGTTAGTTGCTCAGTCATGTCCAACTCTTTTTGACCCCATGGACTATACTCTGCCAGGCTCCTCTGTCCATGGAATTCTCCAGGCAAGAATACTGGAGTGGGTGCCCATTTCCTTCTCGTCTGTAGTAAACTTTAAAAAAAATGCCTTTCTGAGCCACATTCACGTTGTGGTCACCAGAGCATTGTCGTAAGCAAAGCACCAGTGCGGTTGGTGCTGTGAGTGGAGAACCTTTGTAAACTAAGAAGGGTCTTAATCCCAACTTTTCACATAAGCCACTGAACAGCCATCAGTGGAAAAGAGATGAGAGTGATTCCTAACCTGGATCCGATAATCCCCCCGAAGCCTGCCGCAAAATCCATGGGCTCCTGGAGCTTATTCAGAGGTATAAGGGGAAGGTCGATCAGGCAAAGACAGTTCAACCCAGGGATACATCAGCAACATGGCAGTGCTTCCTAGTATTTCAGCTGGTGAGGATATGGTGTGAGTTTTCACTTAGAAAGCTACATGCTGGTAGCAGTAACTGAATATCGTATATAGTAAATTTACTGTTTCCATAAAACTCATGACCTTAGGGGTTAGGGGTTGGGGGGAGTCACCTTTCCTGGAACTTAAATGCAAAACAGATCTGGCTGTTAGACTCTGGGGCCTGGAGGGGTCGGTCCTGCAAGTGAACGGGGGGCTCTTTCGTGCCAGGCAGCTGTGGCCATTTGACACTTGCAAGCCCAGTTAGCTTTGTGGCTGTACAAGCGCTGCCAGCTGCTCTCTTTGCCTCGATGCTCGGCACACACCCGTGGCTTTGCTAACCAAGGTGGTGTCCCATCTCTTTGATCTGACTTTGTCCCATCTTGAGCCTTATTTTCAATCCCGCATCTTGGTAGTAATGCTACCAACTGACTTCTTCATGTGCTTCAGTTCTCATTAAGTTTGTGGAATATCCACCTGGCAGAAGAACTTGCTTTCCTTTCTCCCTTTAAGTGGTGGCAGGTCTTTCAAACATGCCTTAATGACAGTCTTCAAAACCATCCCTTGTGTTTCCGTGCCAGGCTCGGAGAGCTTGAAGAAAGTGTGGAGCAAACCTGTTACAGAGACAAGGGTGAGCTGGGAGGCCGAGAACTCACACGTTATGAGTTTGGCAGGTTGCCTGGAGGCATCACGGCTTACTTTTTTTCATAGAAGTCAAATTGTGGAGTTGAACAAGCGCCACTGCATGTTTCCATCTGTTTTGAAAAGTTTGACTTTAGGACAGAGTATCTCTGTGAAAATGGGCTTTCTGCCACACACTTGATTTCCTAAAACAACACAAATTTATTTTATAGTTCCAGAAGTGAGAACTCCTAAAACCAGACTTCCACACGGCTGTGGAAATTTGAATTTGCATGAAAGAAACAGTGAAGGTGTGAGTTGCTCAGTCATGTCCCATTCTTTGCGACCTGATGGACTGTAGCCTGCCAGGCTCCTCTGTCCGTGGAATTCTCCAGGCAAGAGTAGTGGAGTGGGTTGCCATTTCCTTCTCCATGAATTTACATGCTTTACTATTTTTCTGGGTTCTGTTTTATTTTGTATAAGTTAGTTTTACTAGTTCTGCTTTCCTGGAAAAGGAGTTGATGATTTTTTAATTTTTTGGTAAATGGAAACCTCACTTTTCTATCTCTCTGTCTAGGGGAAATCCACTTCTTTCCTGTTATGTCTTTTTTCCCTGTATGTTTCCTTTCATTTAAGAGAATGTCTCACTTCGACACTGTTCATCTAATGTGTGGAGGTATTTACACCACATCAAGCAATTAATTCTCTGACACCAGCTGGCTGTCCTACAATTTAATGGAACTCTTGTTAAATTTTATTTTGTACTGGGGTTTAGGCGATTTACAATGCTCCGTTAGTTGCAGGCGTATACCAAAGTACACCCGAATAGTTTTCTCTGAGTGTACACCTTGGACTGCAGTTTACAGATCATATGGTAGTTCTTTTGTTAGTTTATTAAGAAACCTCCATACTGTTCTCCATTGTGGCTGTTAGCAATTTACATCCCCCCAAATACTGTAGGAGGCTTCCATTTTCTCCATACCCTCTCCGACATCTACTGCTAGTAGTCTTTTTGCTAACGGACATTCTGACTGTTGCAATGTGATACCTCCTTATAGATTTGATTTTCAGTTCTCTGATGTGGCCCATGTGGAGCATCTTTTCATGTGCTTAAAAAAACCCACACACACAGTGCATTAAGTTGACCTCTTGCGATTGGCTTCTTGAAGGTCTGCCGTGTTTTGAGTTGTTTTTCCGTTACCTGCCCCAGGACGTTTGTTGAGGGCAGGTGTCCTTTACAGCCCCTCGGGCCTCGTGAATTTGAAGTGCTCTCCTGACCCACGGGTCAAACCCACATCTCTGGCGTCTCCTGCGTTGGCAGGTGGATTCTTTACCTGTCGGGGCCCTGGGGAGTCCCGGCGAGCCCCAGGCGCTGGCTGGAAAGTTGTTGTTACGGGAAATGTCCACGCGGTGGCAGCACTCCCCATGCCCTTCTCGGGTTTCTCTGGCAACTGGAGCCCTAGAGAAAGGCGTGTTCCTGGGTTGCAGATCAGAGTGGACTGTGCCAGGGCTGTGTCTCATGACTTCCTCCCCCTGCCCCTGAGCCCCCCAGACAAATCCCAGACCCTGCCAAAGCTGAGGCTGAAGGTGCTGTCCTAGTTAGGTGGAGGGACTCTGAGGGAGGAGGCGGCCGCTGGGAACCCCACCACTGGGAGACTTGTTGGAGACCAGGTAACCTTTCAAAGCTCTTTCAGCGCAGAGGGTCCATTGTTTTGGGTTGAGCTGTATGAGGGCCTGCCTGGATCTGGAGGTCGGGGTCCCTCCACAGGGAACCAGGCACTCCAGTTCCAAGAGGGGCTCATTTGCTGCCACATCCTCCCCAGTTCCCTCCGCTCCACCCGAGTCCAGTCTTGGGATCCAGGACTGTCAGACTTTAGGGATGTGACAGCAGCCTAGGTCCCCGAGGCATTTCTTTGCTTCTCTTTTGCAGTTAATTTTTATTTTATGTTGGAGTCTAGTTGACTTAAAAAAAGGTTGTTTGTTTTGGGTGGGTATACAGCAACCTGATTCGGTCATACATATATTCTGTTCTTCTTTGGATTGTTTTACATATAGGTTGTTAAAGAGCATTCAGTAGAGTTCCCTGTGCTCTACAATAGTTGCTTGTTGATTGACTTTTTTATATATGTTACTGAATTTATGTTAATCAAAGCCTCCTAATTCTTTGCGCTGCCTCTTGTGTTTTGTAACCATAAGCTTGTTTGCAAAATTGTTGAGTCTGTATTTGTTTGGTAAATAAGTTCATGTACCTCGGTGTTCAGATTCTCCCTGTAAGTGATATCATAGGTTATTTGTCTTTCTATGTCCACTTCCTTCGCTTGGTATGGTCATCTTCAGGTCCACTCATGTTGCTAGAAAAGGCATTATTTCATTCTTAGTGGCTGAGGAATATTTCATTGTATGTACATACCACATTTTCTTTATCCATCCTTCTGACAATGGGTATGTTGTTTGTTTCCATCAAGGTTGGAGTGCATGTGTCTTTTCGAATTATGGTTTTTCTCAGCATATAGGCCCAGAAGTGGGATTTCCATATCATGTGGCTGCTGTAATTTTAGTTTTCTAAGGAAGCTCCATGCTGTCCTCCATTGTGGCTGTTACCAACTTAACATTCTCCCAAACAGCACAGGACGTTTCCCTTTTCTCCACGCTCCCCCCTGCATTTTTTGTTTGTAGGCTTTATGATGATGGCCATTGTGCCCAGTGGGAGGTGACACCTCGTTGTCCTTTTGATTGGCATTCCTGTAATGATTAGGGATGTTGACAGAGGATGAGATGGTTGGATGGCATCACCGACTCAATGGACTTGAGTTTAGGCAAGCTCTGGGAGTCGGTGATGGACAGGGAAGCCTGGCGTGCTGCAGTCCATGGGGTCACAAAGAGTCGGACACGACTGAGGACTGGACCGAACTGAGCATCCTCTGCTGTGCTGGTTTTGCGTTTTTGTTTTTTTTTTTTCCCCTTCAAGAATGTGAGGAAAATTTACCTGTTGCGATTGGCTTCTTGAAAATTGGTTGTTTTTGGAACCGATTTCTGAAATAACCGTCCCAGGAAACTTGCTGAGGGCAGCTGTCATTAGCAGTCCCCCAGGCCTTGTGAATTGGAGGTGCCAGAAAGCCGCAGTGGTCAAGCTGTAGTTACAGGGAATTCCCACAAGGCGGCAGCACTTTCCCATGCCCAACAGGTTCCTCAGGCCACCAGAGCCTTAAGGAAAGCCGGCTTCCTGGGCTGTGAATTAGAGTGAAACGTGCCTGAGCAAGCACCCAGGGGCTTGGGTCTCACTGCCTCTTCCCCCTAAAGACTCACCACCCCGCCCACTCCAGGCTCATCCCGACCTGAGCCCCAGCACCCTGCTGAGGGTTCATAGGTGCCTAGAAGGCTGCATTCTCAGGAAGGAGGCTTGAGCTGGGAAACCCAGGGTCAGGATGCGTGGAGGCAAGGCGACTTTTCCAAGGTCTTCAAGGCCACAGGGTCGGGCCAGCATCATTTGGGTACACTAGGGACTCTGGTTCCAGCAAGAGCAAATCAGACACTCGAGGTCTAAGAGGGGGCTCAGTTAAGGGCACCCCCTTGGCTGTCTCGACCATAGCACAGTCCAGCCATGGGACCCAAACCTGCTGAGGCTCTAGGGACGTGATAGCAGCCCAAGTCAAGGAAGTCAGACAGTAGAAAGCATGCATTGCTTTTCAGTCCCCCCCCGCCTTTTTTTAAACTTCATTATGATGCCATGTTGGAGTATAGTCAGTTTGCAATGTTTAGCTTGTTGTCTGTTTCAGTTATGACATGTACATACCTATGTGTCTGTTCTTTTTAGGGTTTGTTTGCCCTAGAGGTTATTGCAGAAGGTTGAGCAAAGTTCCTGTGCTGAACATCAGTTCCTTGCTTCTGGCTTATCTAGTACAGTTGCAGATTTCTGTGTGTATGTTAATTCTGAGCTCCTAACTGATCCCTAGCCCTTCAACATTTTTTTTTTTCTTTTTTGTAACCCTGTGTTTGAGTTCTGAGAGTCTCTCTTTGTTTTCTACATCAGCTCCTTTGTATGTCTTTTATCATTTTGCCTAGAAGGGACATCTTACGCTATTATCTTCCTCCCCCTGCCTGACTTCACTTAGCGTGTGATCCTCCAAGGTCCATTCCTGTGGCTTGGAGGCATAATTTCATTCGTTTTTTTATGGCTGAGTGATAGTCCATTTTATGTATGTACCACATCTTTTTAAGCTTTAATCTGTCAAAGGACATTTTGCTGGTCCGGTGTCCTGGCTATTATAAGTAGTGCTGCGGTGAATGTTGCGGTGCCTGTGTCTTTTTAAATTATGATTTTCTCGGGCTATAGACCCAGGTGTGGGTCTGTCGGATCCTAGGCTTAGCTCTCTTGATAGTTTTTTCTGGCATTCGGAGACTGTCGTTTATAGTGGCTGTTGCTGATGTCTATTCCCACCAGCAGCGTAGGTGGGTTCCCTTTCTTGCAGGCTGTCTCCTGCATTTATTGTTTGTCGACTTGTGAGGATGGCCATTCTGACTGGTGGAATTTGATTTCTTGTTGTAGTTTTGATGGGCATTCCTGGATTAAGAGAGATAGGTCACACCTCACAGGTGGGGCTCAGTTTCACAAGACGACCCCCTGGCACTAGATTGGATGTTCCAAAAACCATCTCACTAAGTTCAATTCACTTGCTGTAGCAGATCACAGAACTCAGAAGCACACTTACGTCTACTAGTTTGTTAAAAGGTATGAACGAGGACATGCATGAATGTCCGGATGTGAAGGGTGTGTGGAGCAGAGTGTGTTTTACGGGCCAGAACTTCCTTACCCTCTCTCGGCCGCCACCCTCCCAGCCCCTCCAAGTGTTCGGCAGCCAGGAAGCTCTGTGAACCGCATCCTTTAGAGTCTCTATGGTGGGTTCATTCCACAGGCACGGTAGGTTGAATCATCAGCCGCTGATACTTTAACTCAATTTCCAGCCCTTCTCCCCTCCCCTGAGGTCAGGGGATGTGACTGGCAATTCCAACCCTCTAATCACAGGCTTGGCCCCACTGGCAGCCAGCCCTCTTAGGTCCTGTCCGAAAGTGACGTCAGTAATGTAACAAAAGACATCTTTATCACTCTCTTCACTTAGGAATTTCCAAAGGTTTGGGGAGCTCTGTGCCCGAAATCAGGAATGAAGATCAAATATATATTTTTTTATAAATCACTCTATCACCATTCTGTATATAGATTTCAAAAATATTGAGGCATACCCCTGTTTTCTTTGTTGAAGTCATACAGTATCTGAACCTTGCAATCAGACCTTTGCTCCTCTATAATTGGCCAAAAAATATTTTTCATAATCTCCATCCCCTAGTCACCAACCTATAGACCTCCTGCAACCAACATGTAGTTTACTGAGGGTCTGGATCTTTCATAAGTTTGCTCATGTAATTCCTTATTCTATTTAGTTCTCTTTCCAAGTGTCAGAAACTCATCCACTTTGTCTCAAGCCAAGGGCAAATATGGTGGCTCTTGTGAGGGCAGAATTTGCTCTAATTATAGCTTGAATAGCACTGAGATTCAGTTTTCCTCTATCTTTTGCCTCTGCCTTCCTCTGGATTTTATTTTTATTTTTGGGGTCCCTGTGGTAGCAAGATAGTAGCAGTAGTTCCATCCTTCCATCCTTTTGAGTTTCAATGTCATGGGATAGAGTGAGATATTTGTTAGTTTGTAAAAGGCCAGGCTAGCTTTATCTAGGTAGACTTGAACTCATCACTAAAGCAATAATTAAAAAAAATTTTTTTTGTTGAAGTATAGCTGATTTACAGTGCTGTGTTAATTTCTACTATATAGCAAAGTAATTTGGTTATGCATATATATGTGTTCTTTCTCATATTCTTTTCCACTATGGTTTATCACAGGACACTGAATATATTATACTTTCCTGTGCTATATGGTAGGACCTTATTGTTTACTAAACCAATTATTGTGACTTGCCAGAAATACAAGGCACTGAAATTTGGGTCTGGATCATAAGATCTGTAAGAGGAGTTGGAAGAATCATGAGATTGAAAATGGGGAAAGCTTTTACTGAAGTAAGATCAGGCTCTTACTAGCACTGAAGGCAGTGGATGGTGCTGAGTGGCCCCAAATTAACAGCTGTTGGAACTCTCCTCTCCTGAATGCTCTCCGCCCTCCCTATTATTATGAGTGTCTGCATCTCTTCTTTAACATCTAGCTAAAACTTTACCTCTTCTTGGAGTCCTTCCTGTAAGGTTCCCAGTGCAAAGTGATCTCGAACTTGCCTGATTATGGAATGTGTCCGTTTACTTAATAAATACCTGATGTGTGTTCATCTTTCGGCATCTGTGTTCTAAGCATTTGAAAGGTTGATTATTTCCTCTGAGGGGTTTAGTATGTAGTGGAGGTGACTGGCATTTCACAGGTAATTGTAGGTGCAGTGAAAGTTTCAAGAGGAAAAGGCGGTGTGAGAATTTAACAGGAACAGTTAGTCTGTGGGATCAGAGAGGGCTTCCATGAGGAGGTGTTCTTTAATGTGAATCCTGGATTTACCGAGATGCAGATGAGGGTAGTTTAGGGTAAATGGAATGTTGTAGATGGAAGGAGGTAGAAAGGCCCAGAAACTGTCATACTTCGAGGATCTCAGACTCCTCTGTCTGGGGGGAGGATGAATAATTGAAAGAAGTCCACCGTCATTAAGACAATACAGGTTGGCAGGGTTGTGAGTCAAAAGGCTATGTTAAATAGCCTATGTTAAATAGCTTTATCCTCTCAGCTCTAGTTCAGGTTGCCAGATCTTCGGATGTTTGAAGAGTTTTTATTTCACATTTGTCAATTCAAAAATTTTGGCAGTGGATTAAAATTTTCTAAACTCTGTATGGGAAAAATAAAATTCTGCTGGCTAAAGTGATCCTTTGTCTAGTTTCAGTATCTGCTAATCCTGGATCTGTTAGGGACATGCAACTTGTAATCTCTGGATTCTTTGCCCAAGAAGTTCTAATTTGAGATAACTAGGATGATGCTTTGTTATCCCAATTTTTTAAGCCAGTCTTTTCTGTATTATTATTAGCATGTGCAATCTTAGTTCCCCAACCAACAGTCAAACCCCCTGCATTGGTACCATAGAATCTTAACCTCCGGACCACCAGGGAAGTCCACTTTGTTATTCCAATTTTTAACTAGTGTTCTTCCCATGAGATTGTTTTAGAAGAATCAGATTATAGAGTTTGAGAAGGAAAGAGAGGCAGAATCTGGTCCTACAAACCTTCTAGGATGTGGCACGTAAAGTTTGGGTTTTATTCTGAGTTTAATGGGGAACCTTTGTAAGTTTTAAGGAGAGAAGTGTGTTGTGCTAGGGTGAGTTTCATACTGGTCCATGAGAGCTGGTTGTTCTTTATTCAAAATTAGTCAAGCAAGTGGTTAAACAATTGGTAGCTTGAAAATAATTGGTAGCCATGAGGGGCTGTTTACACCATGGAAATTGGCAGATGCTGCAAATGACTGTTCCTTGCCCTTGTGAGAATCACTAAATATTTATCATACATCATTGAGTACGTTTATCAAATGTATGTATGTTCATATGTATATGTATATAAATCTGTACATCATATATTTAATGTACAACATATTTATGTAGTATATACATAATACATATGTACATATACATGTACACACATACAGGTATAATTTCAAAGATCCATCTGGATGCATTGTGGAGAGTGGATAGGACGATGTAATAGTCTGGGTGAGAAATTATGATAGCAGAAGACAGAGATGAAAATGTTGATATATGAGCTTTTGCCTCAAAACTTAAGGCTTAAAACAATAGCATTTATTCAGCTCACAGATCTTCTGGACAGTTCTCTTGGTTTGTGACAGGCTGTTGCTTTGACTAGGTTTGCTTGTTTGTCTGTGGTCGCTTAGAAGGTCAGCAGGGGGCTGACTGGTCAGAACGGCTCCACTTACATGTTTGAGGAGGGCTGCCTGCTGGCTGGGTGAGGGGGTGATGGCACCCTATGTCTCTCGTCCTGCAGAATTACCCAGGGCTTGTTAACGGGGCAGCCAATTATAAAGAGCACCAAGAAGGCAAGTCTCCACACCGAGGGCCTTGCAAATGTTTGCTGAGCTTGTATTGGCCAAAGTAGGTTAAAGTCCAACCCAAGTTCAGATGTAGAAAAAGTCTTCTATTTTCTTTTAAACTAAAGGCTGTACTTTATTCAGATTTCCTTAGTTTCTACCCAGTGTTCTTTTTCTCTTCCAGAAATCCTGTCCAATATGTCACATTGCATTTAGTCTTCATGTCTCCATAGGCTCCATAGGGTGTGACAGTTGCTCAGACTTCCCTTGTTTTTAATGACCTTTACAGTTTTGTTTCTGTTTCTCTGTTTGACTTTTGGCCGTGCCTTGTGACTTGTGGGATCTTAGCTCCCCACCCAGGAACCAAACCCCTGCCCCTGCAATGGAAGGCTCCACCTTTTGACGGGAGAAGTTACCAGATTACACTGCGTAGATGAAAGAGGGAAGGAGTCTGTGGCCAGTCTGGCTTTCCACCATGATTGATTATGAGATAGGACACAATGTTATCAGGACATTGGTGACCGAATGTGGAGGTGAGGGAGAAGTAACTGAGGCATCATTGGTTAGCCTGTGTGTGTGTGTGTGTGTGTGATCTGCTGCCAACCAGAATTTAAATATGGAACAGCATTAAAAAGTGTAAGAAACTATTGCCCAACACTTTGAGCGATGATCTCTACCTCTTAGGCACATATTTGTTGTCTAGTGAAGTAGAATCATCCTCCTCTCAGTTTTGTCACCTGTCTGAATTTGACCAAGTCACAGCACCAGTTTTGCTCCATGTTCTTAATTTCCTTACAGATACTTACAGTTACTCTTACTCCAGACTTCCTTGTTCCAAAAAGTCCTCCCTGAAGAATAACATCTACACATCCTGGTTCTTCCTGCTACGATGCGTTTGATAATCATGTGTATTGCGACCTGGCTCTTCAGCCTCGATCCAATAGTTCGTGATTCTCCTAACAATGTACAGTGTTGTAATGTCTATTGTTACTCTCAGACTCATCCAGTGAGCGAGGCAGAGAAGCTTATATGCTCCGTGGGAGAGGGATCCTTCCTGTTCAGAGCTGTGGCCCTAATGCTCACAGGATGTGGACTCACGGTAGCCTTCAAACACCTAAGTATTAGAGAAGGAAATGGCCCCCCACTCCAGTATTCTTGCCTGGAGGATCCCCTGGACGGAGGAACCTGGCGGGCTGCATACAGTCCATGGGGTCTCAAAGAGTCAGATACGACTTAGCAACTGAACAGCCACAAATGGATAGAGGAAGCCCTTGGAATCTTTTCTGTAGTTCATGGACTCATATACCTGACTTTCTTCTCTAAACAAGACATGTGAAAGCACGTCAGAAACCCAAGCTTCCACTCAAAGTCTACTTTCTTTGCTCTTTGCTCTGATTCCTCAGGACATTCCACATCCAGAGAATCGCTTCTGCAAGCAAAGTATGTTTTATGCTCATTCTTTCTGTAACATGCTATTCTTGTCCAGGTCTCAGTAAAAATCCAGGTATGTTTTTAACTGCTAGTAAAGTACTTATAGCACTCTGAATTTAATTTTTCAAAATTAGTTGTGATATTCCTATTGAAGCATAAACATGAGTCAAAAGCACAGGCTTAGTTTAGACTTTATAATAACTCTTGGTAGCATATGTTTTTTCATCTGTATAGCACTTGGTTCTGCTGAGGTAGAGATCATTGCTCAAGTAGCTATATATTTTTTCTCTTTGTCTTTGATGAGGTCAATTCCTATTCGTCTTTGCCTTAATGGAGTTGAGTGGATGATCCTTAAAAATAGTAATAAAAAGAATCAGAATCGTTGGGCCACAATCAATAAAGGGGTGATATCTATACACCCCACACTGATGCCACGTGGTTAGCAAAGGCGTCTTTCTGGCCTTCAGTTGCTCTTACAACTGCAGGTAGGCCTAAGCTGGTCACCGAAAGCAGTATAAGGTGTGGAATTTTGAAAGAAATGTGAAGAAAGGAGGGCACTGTGGAAAACAGGAAGAAGTGATAAGGAAATATAAGGAGAACGGATAGCAGACCAGTGGCCCACTGGGGGAAGAAGAAAATGTCATCTGAAGGCCAGAGCTGTCCCTGTTGTTTTTATTTCATAGAGAGTGAGGGTCTTTAAAGTTACCTTGTGTTTCTTGATAGTAATCCAGCATGTACTTAACACAAGTCAAATAGAAAGATCTTTATAGACATTATAGCTTTTCAAAGTACAAGGAAAGAAAGAAATACAGCCAGGGTAGAAAACAGACATCCCTGTGTTATTAATGAGTTCTTCAGAAAGGGGTAAGTGGAGGAGAAAAAAATGGCACAAATTAACTGGTGCCATTTCCTTAGCTTGTATTCATGGATAGCCACTCCTTGTAGCGTGAAGTCTATATTTTCATCAATGGCAAAATAAATTGGCATATTCCTACCAGGATTTGTTAAGATCTTGAATTTTGAAGAACACCTTTTCTTCCAAAGAGAGGATTGTGAAAAAGAATAAAATGAGGGGTTGCACTGGTCAGGATCCTAGCAGATCCTCAGGGAATAAGGGGTGTTTATGTTTCATTGCTTGTGACCACCTGCCCACTTTTGAATGACTCACTGGGGACAGTTTGTAAGTGGAGCAGCTTTTCCATTCTTGACTTTTTATTATTACTATTCCATTAAACACAGAGAGACCGCATCTTGGGTGATTAAATAGATTGGCAGGTAAAGATGGCATTTTCTGAGTTTCACTTTAACTGATTTGGAATCCCTTGTTATGTGTCTACATTTGATTCATTATTACAGAGGGAATTAAACGTGCATCCGAGATGCAGTTTTCTAAAATCCATAACTTAAGCACAGCAGTAAAAATGGCAGCTCCCCTTAAAAAAAAACCCAAAAAACAAAAACCGGCTCTGAGTTTTGTTCATTGCTTTTGCGCAAAAGATCATAATTGTTACTCTCCGAAGTTCAGCTAACTGTTACCGGAGGAGATTGGTTCACACTCAGTGTTTTTAATGTTCTCTTGCTCAAATGTAAGCTCAAAATTAAAATGCCATTTTTGCCATTTAGCTTTATGACTAATCATTATCTAAGTGGCAGTTGGATTTCTGAGCTGGGCTGTCTAGCTCTGAACCACCAAATAGGATTGCTTATCTGAAACAGTTTGCTGCAAAACCAAACCCTGCAACGAATTACAAGCGAGCAATTAAAACAGAGGGTGTTCTTCAGTAAAGCAGTGATCATCTTAATGTACTTATTGGGCCTATATTCTCTTAATGATGAAATCTACTTGTGCCTGCTAAGTCACTTCAGTCATGTTCAACTCTTTGCAACCCTATGAACCATAGCCTGCTAGGCTCCTCTGTCCATGGGGATTCTCCAGGCAAGAATACTGGGTTGCCATTTCCTCTTCCAGGGAATCTTCCCAACTTGGGGATCAAACCCACATCTCTTAAGTTTCCTACATTGGCAGGTGGGTTCTTTACCACTAGTGCCACCAAAGGTCCCGTCTCCTTTTCTGTTTAGTAAATTCTGGGGTTGTGTTCATGGACCATCCTATTTTTTCTGAATTTTTCAAAGGATCTCATTTGAAAATCTATGTCCCAGAGGGAGATTTGAATAAGTCAGCTTCTACTTCCCTGACCCCAGAGAGCGATTAACTGCCTGTATTTGCTTGCCAAAGTTGGGATGCTTTGCGAAGTTAAAAATAATGAAAGTGGAAACACAGGAAAAACATAATCCTGCTATTAAGAGACAATATAACCCATTGATCTCCCAGAAGCAGTAGCGCAGCTGTACAAGGATGATGAAGAGAATGAGGAGGCTTTTTACCGGTGTGTAGATGGCCATCAATTTGATAGAAATATAAAAGTATCAAACTCATTTCATTTTAGTGTTTGAGATTCTGCTTGAATTTAAGATGAAAGGTCTGAGTTTCATTAGAAATGGAGGCACAGTTGTATCTGTCTTCAGAACACATTTTGTTCATAATAAGTGGCATTTCTTTTAATCTAGTTAATTTGGAAACATTTTAGATGAAAATTACTGCTGCATGAAGAACAATGATGATAAAATGGCATGGGCAACTTTAGAGAATTTGAGGAAACTAGAAGATTTTCATTAACCAAAAATCAGAGCAAGAGATGGCATAAATCAATCTTTTTTTCCCCCCTGAAACTTTGAAAAGTTTGAAGGGATTATCTTTGGGGTATGAGTGCATATCATATTTTGAATTTTAAACAGAGTGTTATCTCAGTGTTAGAAATGCCCTGCATTCTACTGTCTGTTGTAGAGGTTTGCAAACTTTGCTGTGCACTAAAATCATCAGGGAAACTTAAAAATCCTGGTATCTAGGCAATATCCCAGACCATGAATTGAGGATGTGTGCCCCCAAATTTGAAATTTTATTTCTGTCTCTTCCAAAAAATTTCCTTGACTTGTAGAGGAAGAAAATTATTGTGACTGGATCAGTCCACATGTATAGTTGTAGCTAATGTTCCCAACCAAACATAAGATTATATTTAATATTTTCCCTTTACTAATGGTGATGAGTTAAGGGTTATTTTTTGTCCATTAAGCTCTGTCTTTGATAAGTACTGTTTAAGTACTGTTTAGTAATGTATCAGCCCAACATTTCATTTTCGGAAAAAGTAGAAGGAGCTTGCTGGGACCTCTCTGGGGGTCTAGTGTTCAGGGCTTCACCTTCCAATGTGTGGGGTGGGGGCTCCATCCCTGGTCGTGGAGCTGGGAGCCATGTGCCTTGCAGCCAAGAACCAAAACACGCATGCACACACAAAATAGAAGCAGTATTGTAATACATCCAATAAAGATTTTTAAAAAATCATGCAAAGATGGATGATGAAGGTATTTTTCTAAGAACAACTAAGAGTATTTAATGCTTGGGAAACTCTAGACATCTCATAAAATCCATCGGTAGATTGTGAAATTTTGTAGGTGATGTGACTTTTCTGCTGATCTTGTGAATTTCTGCCTTGAGGTGCAGGGATGTGATTATATGGAGATATCATCAGCTGGTGGCTTGGGGGACACGTTCAGCCCAAATATGAGCTGTGTTCACTCTGCAGTGTTTCAGTGTGGGAATATCAAAATCCTAATCTCTAGTTTTGAACAAAATATTAGCATATCTTTGTTACATTAGGTAGACTTCACAGATATATACAGAATATTCCATCCAAAAACAACAGTGCAGATGGAACACTCTCCAGGATAGCTTATATGTTAGGCCACCAAACAACTCATGATACATTTAAGATTGAAATCATATCAAGCATCTTGGCCAACCACAATGATACAAGACCAGAAATCAATTTCAAAAGAAAACTAGAAAATTCAGAAGCATGTGGAGATTAAACCACATGCTACTGAACAACCAATGAATCAAAGAATAAATCAAAAGAGAAATTAAAAAATACCTTGGAATAAATGGAAATGGGCCTACCATTTTGTACTTTGTTTTCTGTTTGTAACTTCTCTGTTTTTTATTTCATGTTCCCCTTCTTGCCTTCTTCTGGGTCATTTGAGTAATTTTTAATGTTTTATATTGCTTTGTCTATTGACCTTTTGGCTATAGCTCTTTCTTTCTTTCTTTCTTTCTTTTTTTTTTTAGAGCTTGCTCTTGGGTTTAGAAGGTACATAGTAATCTTGCCCAGTCACTTTAGAGTTAACATTTTGACACCCTGAGCAAAATGTAAAAGCCTTACATGCATATAGATTCATTTATCTTCTTTACTTTATGTATACATTACACATTGAAAACCCTACCAGATAATGTTATAATTTTTGCTTTCAATAGTCCTCCATATTTTTAAGAATTGAAGAGGAGAAAAATAAACTGTTTACCTATATATTTACCATTTACCTGTTGCTTTGCCATCATTGATGAAAGTCAGTTTCCCTCTAAAATGATTTCTCTTCAGCCTGAAGATTATTATTTAGTGTTTGTTTTAGGGAAAAATCATCCCTAATAAATGGTACTCTTCTTTTAGAAGTATGTAACCAACATAGTTTCATTGATGTATGTGGGTATTTGTTGAATGTGTGATTTTCTTTTGTTTTCTGGTGAGAAGCAAAGTTAATTTGTCCCATGAGGTTTTTTTTTCCCATTCCTCTCCTGTACCCAGTACTGATATTCATCAGAAAAATGATGACAGAGAGGTGAATAAAACAGATAAACACCTTTGCTTTCTTGAGGCTTATTACATCATGTGTGAAGGGAGACTGACAACAAATAAGAACAAACATAGTGTATCATATGTCATGAGTTCTAGGGAAAAAATCAAACCAGGGTCAGAGATGGAATTTTATTTATTTACTTTTAATTTTCTTTTTTTTGGCCGCACTGGGTCTTAGTTGCAGCTCACAGGATCTTTAGTTATGGCATGCAAACTTTTAGTTGCAGAATGCAGGACCTAGTTTCCCGACCAGGGATTGAACCCGAGCCCCCTGCATTGGGAATGTGGAGTCTTAGCCACTGGACCACCAAGAGAGTCCCCAGAGATGGACTTTTAAAAAAGCGTGGTCAAAAAGATGACCTCTCTGAGAAGGAAATATGAGCACAAAGACTCAGATGAGGGAACCAGCCCTGATGATACCTGGGGGAAGAATGTTCCAGGTGAGGGAACAGCAAGTGGAGATGTCCTGAGACAGAGGGTGCCCAGCAAGGGTGAGGTCAGCATGGAGCCCAGTGTGGCCTGGGTACTGGGGGCAAAGGGTGGTGAGGCAGCAGGAATGGGGCCAGATGGGGAAGATGCAGCCACAGGGATGTAAGAAGACCAGCCATTTGCTATACCACATGAGACTGATGTATGGAAAACTGCTACTTCTGTTTTCATTTTTAGTGCAAGCTTTATTAATCTCAGTTTATTCTTGAAACTACACAAGGTTAGAACAAAGCTCATATGCTTAATTTAAATACATTTATCACTAAACTATTATGCAGTCACGTGCAACTACCCCTCAGGTCTGCCCCAGCTTGTTAGGCATTGTACATAAAATAGGCTGTTGGTGTTAATCGCCTCAGTAAAAATAACACTTATGCTAGTGATGGCTCATTACGTGCCAAGCACTGTGTTGGAGGATGTTAAGAACCATTTCTCCTCCTGAGAGACAGCTGGAGTGGTGTCTGTTATTTTTAATAATTCACTCTTCTGGGGCCATAAGAAGGGTAAAAAAGCTCAGATACCTAAGACTAGTCTAACCTCCTCTTGAAATAGGCCAGTGTGGCCTAGCATTGCAATCTTCTGGTTTTGCCAAACAAGCTAGAGAGAGACTGTTCAGGGACTTCTCTTAACTTTTAAATATTGACAGCTGAAAAATGAGAGAATCTTGGGGGCTTTGAGCCAACATAATACCCATGGGTTAGAATGGGGCTGCGAATTGCTTTTATATAAGTGCTGGTCTGGAAGCTTTATCAGCCAACAAGCAGCTCCTTTCCATCACTCTTTAAGGAAGACAGTGGTTTGTGCTCAGATAGTTTTGAGTCTCGATTTGCACCCTGTGTCTGCTTTTGTTTAATGCGTGTGCATGCTCTCTTCAGCTGTGTCCAGCTCTTTGTGACCCCATGGGGAGCCCGCCAGGCTCCTCCGTCCACGGGATTCTCCAGGCAAGAATGCTGGAGTGGGTTGCCATTTCCTCCTCCAGGGGATCGTCCTGACCTAGGGATCGAACTCGTCTCCTTCATTGGCAGGTTGATTCTTTACCCAGTGAGCCACCCGGCGGCCCGGGGAGTGTGTACCACAGTGAATAACTTGGTGAAATACATATTTCCTTGCAGGTGTGTCTGCCTGTGGCATAGATTAGACGTGACCCTGCGGGGCGGGTGGTGGGGCTCTGGTGTGTAAGCGGCGCAAGGCTGAGTCCCCTGATGTCACTGGGTGTCCACTCTGCCCTTCCGTCCTCCTGACTCAGCAGCTTGTGGACATTCATCTGACTTTATTGCCCGAGAGGTTCATTATACTTAGCACAGCTTTCTCCACAGCCTGGTGATATAATTATGATTGTTATCTTCTCCTTATCTTTCCCCTCTCTCCCTTTTATGAGATGAAAACCTCTGGTATAAATATGTGGCAGTGAGGGCATGCATTTTTCCTTCCTCTCCGCCTAATGGATGAACAGCTGGGAGTTAATGAGCTTTTAATAGTAAGTGTAGGGGGTGAGTTTGTTGCAGTTTCCGTCTCCGCAGAATACTCTGAGGTCTCGTTGTTTTTCTGTTTCTCTTTAACGTTAGCTTTATTGATACCTGCAAACACCTGTTTAAAATGCACTCAGCATGGAGGGAACATATTTCTCTTTCGATCACCTTGGCCTCCACTGACTCTCCTTTAATTAAAAGGCTCCTGTGCAACCTCACACAAGGTTTTTAATCTTCATTTTTAAGGACCTTGAAAATGTTCTATAGGCCTAAGTTTTTATTTAGCAGTTTTTTTTAAGTTTACACGAGCATTTATGTATGTTTTTTGCCCCTTTTTATTTTTCTATTCTGACCTTAAAGGCAAATAAGACCAAAGCATTTTTCCACTCATCTTTTGTAGCGGGGTTCTTAGCCTTTCTCATTCATCCTTTTCCCTAAAAATTTTCCTCATACCTAGCCATTGTAAATCCTGGGTTATAAAATGATTTCCTGTAGCTAAAAAATCATCATTAGCAATAATACCTAACCTCTATGCATTACAGGCTTCTCTAGTGGCTCAGCTGGTAAAGAATCCGCCTGCAATGCTGGAGACCCTGGTTCAATTCCTGGGTCAGGAATATCCGCTGGAGAAGAGATAGGCTACCCATCCCAGTATTCTTGGGCTTCCCTGGTGGCTGAGCTGATAAAGAATCTGCCTGTAATGTGGGAGACCTGGGTTTGATCCCTGGGTTGGGAAGATCCCTTGGAGTAGGGATAGGCTACCCACTCCAGTATTCTGGCCTGGAGAATTCCATGGACTTTACAGTCCATGGGGTCGCAAAGAGTTGGATGCGATGGAGCGACTTTTACATTCACTTTCTATGCATTACTCTGTAAAGCTGATAAATCTCTTTCAATGCACCTGTATTTTCTCTTTCAGTATTCCAAATACCATCTGAAGTTAACTAGACAAGTATTATTGCCATTTTACAAAGTAGAAAACCAAGATCGTTGGTCAAGGTTAAATGCTTATAAAAGCTAATACAGGTAAATGGTAACATTTGAAATAGTACAGGAGGTGCACAGAAGTTTCCCTCCCGAGAGATAACCGTACTTAATCAGTTTCTTATGTTTCTTCCTGTAGTTTTCCAGTTTCCCATGCATGTTCAAACTCGCGTCTGCTTTCTTTTTTAAACATAAAGAGGATAATGTTCTCCATAGTTTTGCAACTTGCTTTATTTACTTGTGTGGATGAAAAGTGACTATATATGATCACAGGTCCTGCAGCTATCCCTGTTATACTGTAGCAATTTAGCAGAGTTTATTTAACCAATCCCCTATGGGTGGATATCTAGTAATTTCCACATTTTTAGGCCCATGCAAGCTATATTGCAGATGCCTGTTCCTAGACAAATAGGCAAATTCCTAGGAGTAGAATTGCTGAGTTTTCAGGTAGATGTGTTTAAAATTTTGATGCATGTTTCTAAAAGTGTCTTAATACATCCTTACAATATTTACACAGTAAATCAATTTTCATGAAAGGTTATGTCTTCACTTTGTTGTTGTTGCTTAGTTGCTAAGTTGTGTCCGACTCTGCAACCCTATGGATGTAACCCGCCAGGCTCCTTTGTCCATGGGATTTTCCAGGCAAGAATACTGGAGTGGGTTGCTGTTTCTTTCTCCAGAGAATCTTCCAGGCTTAGGGATTGAAGCCGGGTCTCTTATTGCTGAGCCAGCAGGGAAACCAACTAGTCTAAAACCCTCAATCATAAACCTTTTTAAAATTGACAGTCTGTTTTAATCTGCGTTTCTTTAATTCGTGAGATTGGTCATCTTTTCATAGAATTATAGGCAATTTGTATTTCATTTCCTGTTCTCTGTTCTGTTATTAATTTTTTTAAAAAAATCTTAATGCTTCTAAGAACTCTGTATTGAAGAACATATCTGTCCTGCTGAAAATATTTTTCCCAATTTATCATTTATGTTTTGACCTTTTTAAATTTTAAAGACCCACTTTTTATTACAGTAGTAAACATGGCCATTGTAAGATTATGGTTGGTAAAACCTGGAAGCAAAAAGAAGAAAACGAAAGGCAGCTAAATTCTGTCACTTAGTGACAATCACTTTTGTCATTTTGTTGTAACATCTTCTAGTCTTATTTTGATATGTGTGTGTGTGGTAATTGTTTATCAAAATTTGTTTTAGCTTGCAGTTTCTGTAGCCACGGGGGGTTAGGAAGCTAGGTGGTAAGCTCTGAAGCAGATCCCTTAACTTGTGTGTATCACCTCCCTTTCCCCATTTTCTTTAGGGAGGAAAACGCTCAGTGCTCATGAGGACCCTTCTCTTGTTTCTCTAGGGAGGGTGTAAAAGGGTTGCTCCATTTACCTTTTGCTCACCTTGCTGAAGTTCCCAAACTGGATGGAGCTCCTTTGTCCATATTTGTCTGTCTGATTCTGAGACTGTCTTTGTTTTGGCTTGTTATTAGTGGACATAATTATTCAACTTTAGGATCACTCTCTGCTTCTCAGCTCACATTTTTTTTTCAGAAGTTAGATTTAATTAAGACATAATTTACATATACACAGTTACCCTTTCCAATGTACAGTTTGATGAGCTTTAATAGACATATATATCTGTGTGTATATATATATATATATATAGTAAGTTTAATCATCATAATCACAGATACAGAAAAGTTGCATCACCCCCAAAAGTATCCTCAGACACTTATGCAGTCTACCCTCTCCTTGACACCCAGCTCTGATTTCTGTCTCTATAATTTTCCTATTTTTAGGTTGATATATAGATAGAATCATACAGTATATAGACTTCTGACTTGGCTTCTTTCACTCACATATCGCACCTAGGATTCATCCATGTTGTTGAGTGGCAGTGATCCCTCATTTTTATTGTTCAGTAATAGTATTGCGTTATATGGATACACCACAGTTTGCTTATCTATTCACCAGGTGATGGACATTTGGGATGTTTAGACTTTTTGACTATTATGAAAGAAAGCTGCTATCACCATTCGTATAGAAGTCTTTGTATAAAAATATGTTTTCATTCCTCTCCTGAGGAGCTAGATTGTTGAGCTGTGTGGTAATTGCATGCTTACCTTTGTGATCAACTATGAACTTGCTTCCCATAGTGACTATACCATTTTGCATTCACACCAATAATGTTTGAGATTTCTAGTTGGTCCTCATTCTCACCAGCAGTTAGTTTTGTCACTTTTATGATTTCAGCCATTTTAGTAGATACTTAGCAGTTTCTTCCTGTAGTTTTAATTTGTGAAAGCTTCTCTTTTTTAATTTGTGAGAGTACTTTCATATGCTAAATTGTCTATTCATAAATTGTCTTTGATGAAATATCTCTTTAATGCTGTGCCTGTTTTTTGGTGAGAGAAGGTGTTTATTTTCTTATTGAGTTGGAAGAGGTCTTTTGATATTCTAGATTAAAGACATTTATTAGATATGTTTTCCAAATTATATTTCCCAGTGTGTGTCTCATAATTTAATTCTTAAATGTCTTTTGATGAATTAATACATTTTTAATTATCATGAAGTTCATTTTATCTTTTTGTGGTTTCTGGCTTGTTATTTCAGTGTCAAATATGTATCTAAGAATCCACTGCTAAATCCAAGCTTATGAAGGTTTACTCCTATGTTATAAAAGTTCTGGTTTAAGCTCTTATTGATTTATTTGATTTTAAATGCTGTGAAAGTGCTGCACTCAATATGTCAGCAAATTTGGAAAACTTAGCAGTGGCCACAGGACTGGAGAAGGTCAGTTTTCATTCCAATCCCAAAGAAAGGCAATGCCAAAGAATGCTCAAACTATCGCACAATTGCATTCATTTCACATGCTAGTAAAGTAATGCTCAAAATTCTCCAAGCCAGGCTTCAACAGTATGTGAACCATGAACTTCCAGATGTTCAAGCTGGTTTTAAGAAAAGGGAGAGGAGCCAGAGATCAAATTGCCAATGTCCGCTGGATCATCAAAAAAGCAAGAGTTCCAGGAAAACATCTACGTCTGCTTTATTGACTATGCCAAAGCCTTTGACTGTGTGCATCACCACAAACTGTGGAAAATTCTGAAAGAGATGGGAATACCAGACTACCTGACCTGCCTCCTGAGAAACCTGTATGCAGGTTAGCAAGCAACGGTTAGAACTGGACATGGAACGACAGACTGGTTCCAAATCGGGAAAGGAGTACGTCAAGGCTGTATGTTGTCACTTTGCTTATTTAACTTATATGCAGAGTACATCATGAGAAACGCTGGGCTGGACGGAGCACAAGCTGGAATCAAGATTGCCAGGAGAAATATCAATAACCTCAGATATGCAGGTGACACCACCCTTATGGCAGAAAGTGAAGAAGAAGTATAGAGCCTCTTGATGAAAGTGAAAGAGGAGAGTGAAAAAGTTGGCTTAAAGCTGAACATTCAGAAAACTAAGATCATGGCATCTGGTCCCATCACTTCATGGCCAATAGATGGGGAAACAGTGTCTGACTTTCTTGGGCTCCAAAATCACTGCAGATGGTGACTGCAGCCATGAAATTAAAAGACACTTGCTCCTTGGAAGAAAAGTTATGACCAACTTAGACAGCATATTAAAAAGCAGAGCCATTACTTTGTCAATAAAGGTCTGTCTAGTCAAGGCTGTGGTTTTTCCAGTGGTCATGTATGGATGTGAGAGTTGGACTATAAAGAAAGCTGAGCACTGACGAGTTGATGCTTTTGAACTGTGGTGTTGGAGAAGACTCTCGAGAGTCCCTTGGACTGCAAGGAGATCCAGCCAGTGCATCCTAAAGGAGATCAGTCCTGAATATTCATTGGAAGGACTGATGTTGAAGCTGAAACTCTAATACTTTGGCCACCTGATGCGAAGAACTGACTCATTGGAAAAGACCCTGATGCTGGGAAAGATTGAGGGCAGGAGGAGAAGGGAACGACAGAGGATGAGATGGTTGGATGGCACCACAGACTCAGTGGACATGAGTTTGAGCAAGCTCCGGGAGTTGGTGATGGACAGGGAGGCCTGGCGTGCTGCAGTCCATGGGATCGCAAAGAGTCAGACACGACAGAGTAACTGAACTGAATAGTTCTAAATTAATTGAGACATATTGTATGGCACATAGTATGGTCTTTGCTGATTCACTTACTGTATGTGTCCAGCATAATGTATTTCCTGTCGTTGAGTAGCGTGTTCTTTAAATCTTGTCCAATTGGTTGATGGTGCTGTTTTGATTTTCTGTGTCGTTGTTGCCTTCATCCTGTTATTCTAATAGCTGTTGAGAGAAGGGGATCAAAATCCACCCCCTCTTTTCTTTTGAAGTCACACTGCTACTGTTAGTACTGTCAGGCCTTTGTCCCTTGAGGTAAGTCTTTGTTCCTTGTGTTTAAACTTTGTCCTCTAGTTTTATTTTTTCTATTGGTTTATTTTGCACATTTTCTGGTTGGAGACTTTCTGTCAGCGTTGCACCTCCTTAGAGAAGAGTGGGATCTCTGAGTATGCACAGGACTTTGGTTTTGAGTGTATGGGTGGTCAGTCAGGCCTCCTCCTCTGAGCACCACGCCTTGAAGGACCTATTGAGGTCCTTGCAAGTGAAGTGATTGCATCCTCTTACTTCTCCTGTCCCAATCAGTCACTTCTAATCTATCTGCTCTCCGTCTCCCAAAACACAATGAAATGCTTCTCACTTGTTTGATGTGTTAACTTTTATTTTTTTTGCTCTTATGAGTTTGACTCTCTTGTCTTCCTCAACTGTTGTATTGGTTGCATCTCAGGAACACTGACCTAAGTGGTTAATTTACCATCTTCAACTGGAATTTAAAAAATTAAAACATTTATTGAAAACTGCTTCTGCTGAGTTGCCATGCAGAAAAGGTTCGTGGTGACAAGTCAGATTCAGAATGCTATTTTAATTCTGGGCTTAGATACTTAGTGACATGCTTATAAGAGAGTTTAACAACTAAAAATTGTTGAGGTTTTGTTAAAAAAATCATTATGTAGTATTTCTGTTCCAGTCTATTTTAGCTAGAAGTAAAATGGAACAAAATTTTCTTAGAGAAAATGTGAAAAAATCGTATATTTTTTATGTTTGAAATGTACAAGTGGAAGCTTATTGCCAGTTTCTACATGCATATAGATTTATTTATTTTTGTCTACTGAGATGGTTCTGCATATAAATTTAGTACAATGATTAAGAAATCTATCCAACTGTGCAAGAAATGTTGAAATCACAGATACAGATATTGAAGGGACTTGCAGGGACTAAAACAAGTCCTTTTGTTTATTTTTATCTTTTAATTCTCTGTTTGGCTTTATTCTGACATTAGCATACACACATACGCACACACACACACACACACACATTGTGTAACAGGTTCTTTGAAACTGAGCTCAACAGTTACACTTCTTTTTTTTTTCTTTCCTTTCTTGCACTTACTCCTGATTTGTGGGAGTGCTAGGAATGGGGAGGAATGTGTCTAGGGAGGGAAGGTGCCAGTAAATCCTAATGTCAGTTTTCTACTTCATCAGCTACCGCTATGGGAGAGGCGTTTTGCAGTCTTTTCCATGTCTCTGCAGTCATGTTCCCCTTTCAGAAGAAAGCAGCTCAATCTGATCATCTGAGCATGGGGAGCTACTTTATTTGATTTCCCATCCTCCAGTGGGCCTGCTGAATTTAAAACCTTTGAAGGTACTAGGCAGTGATGAAACCAGGAACCAGAGAGACAGAAAGTGGAACGCCCAGTATATAGCCCAGTGCAGTGGGGATAGGAGTCGTGACTCTCACGGTTGGAGATGCCCTAAATTTGGCAGCAGCTGGCTTCTAACGGGAGAGTTAGGGGTTGAAGGAAGCACTGAAGGAAGATTTCTTAAGAAATAAAGGAATTAATGTACCAGGTGAGGGTTTCCCTGGTGGCTCAGCTGATAAAGAATCTGCCTGCAATGCTGGAGACCTGGGTTTTATCCCTGGGTTGGGAAGATCCCCTGGAGAAGGAAATGGCAACCCACTCCAGTATTCTGGCCTGGGAAATCCCATGGACACAGGAGCCTGGCAGGCTACAGTCCATGGACTCGCAAGAGTCGGACATGACTGAGCGACAAAACCACCACCACACACCAGGTGGGAAAAAATTAAAACAGAGGTTGCTATTTCAAATCTTTAATAAATATCAGTTGAGTGAGGGGAGCCTTATTAGGGGGATGTTTTGCTAATAGAAGGCATTTACTTTTTCCTTATTCTGAGAAGTATCATTTTTAAAAAATGATTTGAATTCAGTTCTTTGCATTTCTTCCTAGATCTTCCCAGTGTGACAGTTATTTAAGTAGTTCGTCATAACTACAGCAGTAATGTTACTGGTGTGTGTGTGTGTGGGTGTCTGAGTCGCTCAGTCGTGTCCGACTCTGTGACCCCAGGCACTGTAGCCCACCAGGCTCCTCTGTCCGTGGGATTCTCCAGGCAAGGTTACTATCATACTTACTGTTATTAGCAGTAAAATTTTTATTGAAGTTGAACATTGAACAATGTTATGCTAGTTTCTGCTGTATAGAAGAGCGACTCGGCTATCCACATACATATTCTTTTTCATATTCCTTTCCATGTAATTTATCAGAGGATATTGAATATAGTTCCCTGTGCTATACAGTAGGACCTTCTTGTCATATCCTGAGTATACTAGTTTGCATCTCTTACTTCCCATATGTATTGAGCACTTATTGTATCAGGCATCATTTTTACCACTTCACCTATATTACTGTTTATCCGCGACCCACCCTCTGACTGTTTATTATTTTGCAGACATGGAAACAGAGGCAAAGAGGAATGAAGTCACTTGTTGAAAACCTCCCAAAAGTAGAGAGATGGCAAGCTAGCTATTGAAACAGAGGTACCTGGAGTCTTTAAAGACTAGAATGACTTTGAGTTTTTTCTTGCAATGTTAGCTTCTCCTGACCCCAACTTATTATTTGGGAACTCCTCAAATCTGGAGAAAGGTTGAATGAAAAGTATGTCTTCATATCCCTTACGAGGCGTTGCAGGCAGATTGTTTACCATCTGAGCCACCCCGGAAGCCCCCCTATCATATTAGAACTGTCACTTACACACTCCTATGCCTGTGTAGCTATTCCTTTTTTTTTTTTTTTTATTGTTTGAAAGTAAGTGGCAAACTGCATATATTTTCCAAGAATAAGACCAGTCTCCAAAACAATTTACTTGTGTAACAAACTATGCCACTATAAACTAAAGCAAATAATTAATTGGGCTTAAAAATCCAATTTAACACACACACACACACACACACACACACACACACACTTTTTCAGAAACACAAATGATCCCAGACGATGTGTTACCGCTGTGATACCCCTTGATGTGAAGCTCATCACCTACTTGCAGTCCATGAAGTGAGAATCTGTATGACAATGTATGAGTCATTTCAGGCTGCCATAACAAATTAGCACAGACTGGGTGGTTTAAACAACAGAAATTTATTTTCTCCTAGTTCTTGAAGTTAGAAGTCCAAGATCAAGGTGTCAGCACATTCATCTTCCGGTGCGATCTCTTCCTGGCTTGCAGACTCCCCTCTTCTCACCATGTCCTCACATGGCCTGTTCTGTGTGCGTGTGCAGAGGGGGCCAGGTCTCTGGTGTCTCTCCCTTTTCTTATAAGAACACCAGTCCTCTTGGGTTAGGGCTCTGCCCTTAAGACCTCATTTAACCCGAATACCTGCCGAAAGGCCCTATCTCAAAATACTGTCATATTGGGGATTTGAGATTCAGCATACAAATTTTTGTGGGAAGAGGGCATAATTCTATCTATGACAGATGCCTTGAAGGAACACTTCTGAAATAATAGGAAGATTCAGTTCAGTCGCTCGGTTGTGTCTGACTCTTTGCGATCCCATGGACTGCAGCACACCAGGCCTCCCTGTCCATCACCAACTTCCAGTGTTTACCCGAACTCATGTCCATTGAGTCGGTGATGCCATCCAACCATCTCATCCTCTGTCATCCCTTTCTTCTCCACCTTCAGTCTTTCCCAGCATCTTTTCCAATGAGCCAGTTCTTCGCATCAGGTGGCCAAAGTATTGGAGTTTCAGCTTCAACATCAGTCCTTCCAATGAACACCCAGGACTGATCTCCTTTAGGAAGGACTGGTTGGATCTCCTTGCAGTCCAAGAGACTCTCAAGAGTCTTCTCCAACACCACAATTCAAAAGCATCAATTTCTCTGTGTTCAGCTTTCTTTGTAGTACAACTCTCACATCCATACATGACTACTGAAAAAGGTACATCACAGTGTAACATGTGAAAGTACATGTTACTAATTAAAGACAGCTTTTATATTATGTAATAATTAATCTGGGAGTTTTTAGTTGGTATACATAAATAATCAGAAATACTATATGTGAAATGTATATTCATCTAATACTGAGATCCTCTCAGAGCGCTTATTCTGTGCTGCTATTCATCTTCTCTGTATATGTGTCTTCTAGTTGATGGTATTCTTTTTTTTTTCTTTCCATTTATTTTTATTAGTTGGAGGCTAATTACTTTACATCATTGCAGTGGTTTTTGTCATACAGTTGATGGTATTCTTAACAAAGAATGGCAAAGAGATAGTAGCCTTGATTAAGTGTGAAGGGAAAGTCTTTAAAATTCGTGTGTTGTTGAGTACTGAAAGGAAATTTTTGGTAAGAGAATTAAGAAGGCTGAGTATGGGAAGTTTGTAGATACTCTAAAAACTAAGGAAAGTGACTGAGTTGTGTTGAGTTAGAACATGTTATTCTTTTGACTTTTAATCTGTTATTGAAAATTATATTTGTAATATCCATTAGAATAGGATAGTAATAATTTTCTCCCCAAAAATGGTATTGCATTTTTTGAGTATAGGAAGAAGGTCTTGAGGGGGGAAAGAGCAAGTAGGTGGGATATAATTCTTAGACTGAATTAGATATGACTTTATACAGGGAAAAATAGTATAATGTGTCATTTTTTATTTTATTATTGCCTTCTGCTGATTATAAATGTCTACAAAACCATTCAGGAGCATCACTAATTTCTCTATGAGCTTCTCTTTAGCCCTTTGACACTTCAGTCAATCTCTCTCTTTTTTAGAAATATGTTTGTTTGTTTGTCTGTGCTGGGTCTTAGCTGTGGCACATGGATCTTTAGTTGCAGCATGCAAACTCTTGGTTGCAGGATCTAGTTCTCTGTGGGAACTTACATGTGGGATCTAGTTCCTTGATGAGGGATTGGGGATTGAACCCTGGCCCCCTGCTTTGGGAGCACAGAGTCTTAACCACTGGGCCACCAGGGAAGTCCCAGCCACTCTCTACTGAGAAATCTTTCCAGGTGACTTTCTTCTCTTGACCTAAATCTGCCGTATTCTCAGTAAAGTGGCTTTGAGTAGTATTCAGGCAGCTATACTGTGCCACTAGCAATGACTTTATGAAATTTTTCAGCCTTCGTAATACCTGCGTCATGGGATGTTTTGGACCATCACCGAGAGGCTGCTCTGAGTCCTGACGGTACAGTTTCTGGTCTTGAGTGGGGACTAGGTTTGTGTGACCAGGTATAATTTTTTATCTGATGATGTCAGTGAATAGTCTTATAGCAGTAAACACAGTTTCCATATAGAACATCCGGCACAATGGTGACACCCAGAAAACTGGGATAAGGAAGGTTATAAATGAGCTGTGTGTGCTCCTATCAAATGCCCACCTGTTCACATAGGTCGCGCCCATTATCTCCTACCTGCTCAGATGTCTCTATAGCAGTTTTCTATATCCAGTGGTCTCCAACAGAACCTAGGCAGCATATTAAAAAGCAGAGACATTACTTTGCCAACAAAGGTCCGTCTAGTCAAAGCTATGGTTTTTCCAGTAGCCATATCTGGATGTGAATGGTGGACTATAAAGAAAGCTGAGTGCTGAAGAATTGATGCTTTTGAACTGTGATGTTGGAGAAGACTCTTGAGAGTCCCTTGGACTGCAAGGAGATCCAACCAGTGCATCCTAAAGGAGATCAGTCCTGAATATTCATTGGAAGGACTGATGTTGAAGCTGAAACTCCAATATTTTGGTCACGTGATGCGAAGAACTGGCTCATTTGAAAAGACCCTGATGCTGGGAGAGATTGAAGGCAGGAGGAGAAAGGGACGACAGAGAAGGTTGGATGGCATCACCGACTCAATGGACATGAGTTTGGGTAAACTCCGGGAGTTGGTGATGTACAGGGAGGCCTGGCGTGCTGCAGCCTGTGGGATCACAAAGAGTCGGACATGACTGAGTGACTGAACTGAACTGAACTGATACATGTTTGTTGTAAACTCTCCTACGTTAAAATTGCTAACATCTGTATACCGTATGCGTTCTTATTTTTCTTCTGCCTTTCACAGCACAATTTCTAGCTGTAATTATTTCCAATTTCTCACTTTACGTGTTTTCTTGAAACCTGTTCCAATCATGATTTGCCTCCACTCTTCTACTTTTCTTGTGAAGGCCACCCGTGGCTTTAATTCTGTGATACCCAGTGGTCCTCATCTTATTTCACTTCACAGAGCATTTAACACGATCACTCACTCATCCTTGAAACCTTTGTCCCCCCCCCGGCTGCCAGAGTACCCCTCATTCATCCTTGGTTCTCCTTTTAGGCTGCTGCTCACTCCTTTTCTTCCAAATTTGTACCATTAAAGTGAGTGTTTAAAAAAATTCTTGAGGTCCAATTACTTCTCTTGGGGATTTGACCCAGTCTGATGGCTTTAAATACTATCCACGTATTCTAATGATGGACAGACTTAAGCCAACCTTCTCTCTTAATCTTCAGACTCAAGTCTCACACCTCACCGCCTGGTTGGTGTTCCTCAGTTAGATATCTAACCAGCACCTAAAACTGAGTAAGCTCCTGGTTTAGCTCTCATTTCTTGGAGGGTCTTCCCCACCCTTCTGATTGTTCAAGGCAGCAGCCTCAGAGTCTGCTTTGACAACGCTCTTCCGCTCACACCGTACATGTGACCCCTCCCATCACCTCTACCTTCTAACTATGTCCAGAACCCCAGCTTTCCTTATATCACCAGTGCTCCCACCTGCTCCAAGCCATCATCACCTCTCCCTGGATTATGGTGACAGGAGCTATGTCCCTGCTTCCATCCTTATTCCTCTTTAGTCTGTGCTCATCACAGTGGATCCTTTATAGACGTTTGTCATAGCAGGTCACCCTAAGTTCACACTTCCCAGGGGCTCTGAGTCACATCATCAATAACGCCCAAGCCCCCACTGTGACCCACGAGGCGCTGGGGAGGCTGCCCACGCACCCTGCATTATCTTCCTGGCATCACTGCCTGTGAATCTTCCCTTCTCTCACACAACACCAGGTGTCAGGGCCTCTCGCCCTCAGATATCTGCAAGTGTTGGTTTCTCGCCTGCTTTGATGTCACGCTGACATGTTAGGTTCTTGGGCCCTCCCGATTTTAAATTCCATCTTTGCTGTTTTGTGTTTCCTCCATCACCAGAATATGAGAGGTCCTTGAAGAGAGTTCTTTGTCCTGTCTTGGTCAGTGTTACGTTTCCATGTGTCTGGCACAGAGCACGTGCTCAACAAATAGTTGTTGAATAAATATGTAAACAAAAACCCAAAGTCATTTATTCAACATCTGTGGTGTTTGAAGTAGCTCACGATATCATTAAGCACTTTAATTGAAACTTCAGAACCATCATGTGTGATAGATGACAGACCAGTTGCAGAGTCAGAAAAATGAGGTTGAATTACTGAGTTGAATTCCCCAAGTCTGGAAGCTGGCATTCCAGCTCAGTAATTCTGACTCCAAGTCCAGTGCTCTCTCCTTGGTTACCTTCAGGGAAGAAGTCCGTTTCCATGTTGGGAGAATCGTCAGATATTGCCATCTGTTCTCTTTACTTGCTGAGGCCAGAAGCATCTCTGTTCTTTACTGCTGTCTCCTCAACCCCAGCAGAGGGCCTGGAGCATAGCAGGGGCCCAGAGGATACTTGTCTGCACAGTGAAATTAGGACTTTCATCCAGCTGATGGTCCTGTGGCTGCCATAGTCTTAATGTCCATATGTCACGACTCTCGTTTCAACAGACAGTGAAGTTGGGGCCAGGACTGGGGAAGAAAGTTGAGAGTTTAGATGGGAAGTACAAGTAGGCATAGTGAGCTTGTTTAAGGCAAGTGGCGCGCCACGGCCTCATTCTCCGCTATCATTTCACAAAGTCTTGTTTGCAGCCTTCTGTTTGCTATATTTTGCTCCCATGGAGGGGGAGGCTGAGAATACTGTAGAGAAAACCCTGCTGAAATCAAAGAAGCACTTGCTAAGATCACTGGAGTGTGAGGCTTCCCTCTGAGGATGTATTTTCCTGTGCTGGGCTGGAGGAGGAAGCAGGAAAAGGAATTAAACAAAAGCAAAAGGATGCGAGGGAAATAATAGCATCAAGAAACTCACCCTGATCCGATGCCTTCTGTCTCTCCATCAGCTTTCAAGTAGCTTCAGCCAATCAAAGTAGAACTTTGATTGCAAATGAGGTATTGCATTTTACCCCTTTTATCCTGGGAAGACCCTGACTGTACTGGGACAAATATGTATTTATTTACCCTGCTGTCAACTTTTCTTAAAAACATATTTAATAAGAAAAACAGATATGTATTTAAGCAGATAACGTTAATCTATCCTCTGTAGCAATCCCAAAGCAGTGAATTTTTGTCGTAAGGATTGGCATAACTCTTTTAATGGCATATACGTAAATTATTCAGGTGAGGGAGAAGCCAGGTATATTAGATTTTACACTTCTGCCAGTATGTTATGTCACCTTTTTGGAAAAGAACATATACAACCTGATTGTAAATTCACAAGTGTGGAAAAGAATAAGAAGGTGAGATGATTTGAGAGAGCAGCACTGAAATGTATATATTACTGTGTGTAAAATATATAGCCCGTGGGAAATTGCTTTATAACACAGGGAGCCCGAAGCCTGTGCTCTATCACAACCTAGAGGGCTGGGATGGGCTGGGAGATTTTAAAAGGAGGGGACGTATGTATACCTATAGCTGATTCATGTTGATAGGTGGCAGAAACTATCACAATATTGCAAAGTAATTATCCTCCAATTAAAAAAATAGTAAAATTAAAAATAAATAATGTTTCAAGTTTCCCCAGTTTAAAAATATGCCTCTAAGAGCACTGAGAATAGTGTCTAGCACATAGTACACTGTATGGAAGTGTTGGTTAAATAAATAAATACACTTCCATCCACCTATCCAGAGAAACCTGGAAGGGAAATGGCTCAGATACTGACAAGGATTAATGGCGTAAAAAGGAGAGTGATTTTCTTTACTTCCACCTTCTTTGGCCAGTTTCCGTCCAGTGAACCTGGCTCCACTTCTGGATAACTCATTCGTCCATCCTCTGAAGCTCTAAAGTAAACCTCACATGAGAAATTTCAGCACAACTTCGCACTTACTGCATAGCCCTTATATTATTATATATATGTAGCTGTAGTTTTCAGGACAGCTCCCCGACCAAAATGTTCCTTGCTGTTTAAGAGAGAAAATGCATCTTTGTTTTAAGTGAATTTATCTGAAGTGGCTAATTCCTGGTACTAAGCTTATTGAACAAGGCATCCGTCTTATACATCTTTGTAGAGAACTAGGCCACTAGTTTCTTGTCTGTTTTCTACTCTCATTGTTTTCCTGTCTAGCAACTTCATAGATAGATGTATGATGTTTATGATGATTACATTTATATGTCAGCTTGACTGGTAGGGTGCCTGGTCAAACATTATTCTGGGTGTTTCTGTGAGGGTGTTTTGGATAAGATGATCTTTTGAATTTATAGGTTAATCTATAGACTAAGTTGACCTCCCCTGAATGAGTGGGCCTCATCCAATCAGTTGAAGGCCCAAATAGAGCAAAAAGCTGTATGTTCCTCTTGAATAAGAGAGATTTCTTCCAACCTTTCCTGTTTTTATTTACTTATTTTCCCTTTCCTGTTTTTAGACTCTGACTGAAACATACGCACTTCCTGGGTCTGGAGCTTGTCCACCTTCGGGCTAGAATGACCCCAGGGCTCTCCCGCCTCTCCGGCTTGCTGACTCACCCTGTAGATCTTGGGAATTGCCAGCTTCCATAATCACTTGAGCCAGTTACTTAGGATAAATCTCTTTCTGTGTAAATACACACATAGACCCTATTGGTCCCCTTTCTCTGGAGAACCCTGCCTAATACAGGGTTAAAACATGAGCTGCTCAAGCATGCATAATCAGTGAATTCACCCACACTGGATCCTTTCCTCTGTCGGCATTCCTTCAGCTGTGTTAAGTACCTGTTTCTTAGTACCCATCTCCAGAGCCAGGAACAAAGATGACAAAGAAGCCAGGCACACCTTATTATTGAATGTCAACAAGTACACATATTTCTAGAAACTCAGTGGAGCCACACAAACACTGAGGTAGAAAAGATGTTTATGTGGGGGGCTGAGCCATGTCTTGTGACTTGCTGAGGTGGACACACTATTTTGGTTGTACTTAGTGTAAATATTGGGCTTCCCAGATGGTTCAGTGGTAAAGAATCTGCCTGCCAATGCAGGAGATGCAGGAAATGTGGGTTCATTTCCTGTGTCGGGAAGCTCCCCTGGAGGAGGAAATGGCAGCCCGCTATAGTGTTCTTGTCTGGAAAATCTCATGGACAGAGGAGCCTGGCCGGCTACAGTCCATGGGGTTGCAAAAAGTCACACACGACTGAGCATCTGAGCATACACATGGTGAAATATTTGCTACCATAGCTACTACATTTTCCACCATCCTCTGACATCATAGACATTATGTAGGTTTGAATCTTTCCTCTTTCCATTCTCTAGTTGTGTTAATGTGGGCAAGTTAATTTCTGGATATTTTGTTAAATGTAAAATGGAAATGAAAATAGTACCTACATCATAGCATTTTTAAAGATTACATGGGACAATATTTATAGGAAGTTTAGAACAGTGCTTGCACCCTGCCATAGTTTATCAAGTCAGAAATGCTGTCAGTTGTGAAATACACTGCTATTTTGTGTATTTCAAAGAAGGGAAAGCAATGCCAATTATAATGGTAAGATGCTATCAGTTGTGACATCTCCTGACATGTTAAAAGATGAAAAAAAAATTTCTTAAAATCAATAAAGTACCAGAGTTAGTGCTATATAAATGAATAAAATCTACACCAGGCAAGCTGATTATTCAGAGACAAGACCGAATGGAAAAAAAATCTATTTGCAATTGTGGATGGTTATCTGAATAGCAACAAAACTCTCAGCAAACTATAGTATTAATGAATGTTCACATCACTTCTTGGCTAGTCTAGGAAAGTTACTAAAGCATATTTCTTTTCTTAGTGAGGTTTAGAGCTGCTTTCATTATAGACTCTCTATGGCCATTTAAGACCTAATTAAGGCATGATGGCTGTTATAGACTTCCCCCACCAAATTCATATGTTGAAGCCCTGACTCCCAAATGTGACTGTATTTGGAGACAGGGTCTGTGAGGAGGTGATAAAAGTTAAATGAGGTCATAGGGTGGACCCTAATTTAATAGGGCTGGTGTCCTCAGAAGAAGAAGCGATGCTCGAGGGTGCTGTCTCTGCCGTGTGGGGACACAGTAAGAAGGAGGGGGACTTCCCTGCGGTCCGTTGGTTATGACACTAACCTTCCAATTCAGGGGGCGTAGGTTCGATCCCTGGCCAGGTGAACTAACAGCTTACCCACATGCTGTGTGGCCAGAAAACTAAAGTAAGTAAATTAATTTTTTTTTTTTTTTTTAAAACAGACTGTCTAAAGCCAGGGAAAGAACTCTCACCAGGAATTGAATTGCCCAGCACCTTGTTCTTGGGTGTCTAGCCTTCAGAACTCTGAGACACAAATGTCTGTTTTTGAGGCTACCCAGCCTGTGTTCGTGCGTTGTGGCAGCTGACGGGGAGGGGGTCACTGAGGGAGGCTTGGCCACCCCTCTCCCCCGCCCCCAGTCGTTACCTGTCTGGGGTCGCTTGACCCGAAGGTGCTTATGTGCGCTTGGAAACTGGGGAAAGACTCTCCCCGTGAACTCTGCCCCATCGCCACTTCTCTGCTCACGTGCTGCGGAAGTTCCGTGCTACTTTGCCGACACCGTAATTACCCTTTATTTTTTACTTATGTGCTTCCTTACAGTCATACACAACTACCTATGGGAAATAAACATTCTTCTTGCGAACATTTAATTAGGTTTATAGTTTTAATTATGTCTTTCATATTTATGTGTTCTTGTCTTGTGGATTGAAAGCTGTCTCTCATGTTGGTGGTTTGACTCTCTGGGTACTGGTTCCATTTTTATGTATTTTACAAATGAAACTGCCTTAGTGTTTGTTCTCACTGTGATTTGGATTTCTTTTTTCACCGTTTAAGATGGTATGACAGGGAAGGGCCAGAAAATCATTCAGCATGATACAGAGATTATTTTGTAGAAGGCCTGTCTTTATGGACTGAAAATCTGAAATATGGAATTTTTAAAATGAGTTTTATTATTCGAAGCACATACACCAAACAGCAGTGACTGAGCAAAACATTAACCCGTGGGACTCCTTGGGGAAACCAGTTTTAATGAGTAGATGAGATTTCTTGTAATTCACAGAACAATTTATATGTAAATGGAATCTGTGAAAACCATGAGGTGAGTGCTCTGAGGGTCCTCAAAAAACTTGCCTTTCATTAATAATTTCTAAACACTACCTCTGCAATCTTGTTTATATTGTTTTTTTTTTTAATCAGAGCAAAGCTAAGTCTTTCCATCCTAGTTATAACCAGAGTTAGTGTATTAGTTATCTATTACTGTGTAACAAATTAGCCCTGATCTTAGGCTTGAAACAACATTCAGTTGACCTTTGAACAACACAGGCTTGAACTGTGCAGGTCCAGCATACTCTGATTTTCTTTAATAAATATGCACTATGGTGCCACCTGACCTGTGGTTGGTTGAATTTGTGGATGTGTAACTATAGGTAAGGAGCGCCAACCATAAGTTATACTCAGATTTTCGATTGTGTGTGGGAATTGGTGCTTCTAACTCCTGCATTGTTCACAGGCCAACTGTATGTTATTTTACACAGTCAACTGTATATTATTTTACTCACTTCTGTGGCTGGTGGCAACAGACTTTCACTCCTGGCCACAAGACCCTCTCCAGAGAGCTGCTTGCAGCACGGTTTCCTCAAACCACTGCTTCTGGTGTTTGCTGTTGTATTGGTACAAAGACCAGGGCTGGGGCAGCATCCGAGGAAATACACCTAGAAGCTCACTCACGGGGTTTAGTGGCAAGAGGCTTCAGTGTCTTCATTATAAGGGTCTTTATAAGGGCCACTTATGCCATGGTTTCCCTCGAGTGAGTGATACAAAGGGCACAAAGAGTGGCCACCTAATTTTGGGAGGCTCTTGGTCCTGCAGACCCGCCCTGGTCCCACGTGGGAAGGGACTGCACAAACGTGTGGACTGGAGGAGGCAGGGCTGACTGGGGATCGCCCTGGATGGTGGCTGCCACAGCTGACCTGACCTTGAACAGAACGGCAGAGTCGTTGAGTAGAATCATTCCCTCAGGGCCACCCCTGAGAATAGGTTCCACTACTATTAACCTGGGCTTCCCTCGTGGCCCAGATAGTAAAGAATCTGCCTGCAATGCAGGAGACCTGGGTTCCATCCCTGGGTTGGGAAGACCCCCTGGAGGAGGGCTTGGCAACCCACTCCAGTATTCTTGCCTCGGGGAAATCCCATGGACAGAGGAGCCTGGCGGGCTACAGTCCACGGGGTCGCAAAGAGTCAGACATGACTGAGTGACTAAGCGCGCATGCATTATTAACCTAAGTTCTGTCTTTGCTCTGCACTCTCCTGATACTTCTCCAGTAAATCCTCTTTGAATTAAGTGAGCTCAGATCAGTTTCCGTTGTTACAAGAGAAGAGTTCTAACTGATAAAATGAACTCCAAAGTAAATTAAACTACTTTTTGTTTGTTACAGGACTATGGAAGTCAGGTTTGTCATTGTTGGTGTCAGGAGATACAAATAGAGACTTGTGGACAGAGTAGTGAGAATCTGTGGTGCTAGGTTGGAATTGGAGATATTGGTGTGAACTTACGCTGTGCACACACACACTCCTAGATCTATCTATCCTTTCAGCCCCAAATCACTCCCTAGTAGCAGTGAATAAACCTTTGTGCCAAGACCTTGGTTTCTAAATCTGATGCCCCACTGAAAACAATCAGGTCTCCTTTGAGTAAAATGATGACGGCAGGGAAAATAAAGGGTGAGTTTGGCACATCTTTGAGTCTCCATTTGAGCCAGAAAGTTAGTAAGAACTCAAAGAGTAATGGGGATATGTCAAAATGACAGAGCTGCCAATGTGAAGGGTCTCCTCCTGTCTAGATCTGAGATAATTTGAACATTAATATAGAATCAGTTATGCAACCATCATGTTAATAACTGGTTCAGATGGAAATCATCAATGGATGCTAAAAATAGCAGATGAACATTTGATGAAGAATGGGGTGTTGCCATCGTTTCAATATATCTCCCCTTAAAATGCTTATTAGTTACAAAGGGCAAAATAATACCTTTAGAAATGGAGAAACATGGTAGACACCACCTTAAGCATGTAATTAACAGTTACAGCACCAGTAGTGGAATAAATGGACATTAAGTGCCTCCAGATAGGATGCACAGAGAAGAACATAGTGTCACTTCTCGGGTAATCTGCCAAAAGTGCATTGCCTGACACTCATCAGGAGGAAACATCAGACAAATCCAAAGTAAGGAACATTCTACAAAATAACTGACATGCATTCTTTAAAAATGTCAAAGTTGTGAAAGATAAAGCCTGAGGAATAGTTCTAACAAAAGAAGACTAAAGAAAAGTGAACTGAATATAATGCAGGATCCTGCATTAGATCCTGAGGGAGAAGGAAAACTGCTCTGGAGAACATCTTTGGGAAATTACTTTGGCCACCTGATGCGAAGAGCTGACTCATTTGAAAAAGACCCTGATGCTAGGAATGATTGAAGGTGGAAGGAGAAGGGGACGGCAGAGGATGAGATGGCTGGATGGCATCACCAACTCAATGGACATTAGTTTGAGCAAGCTCCAGGAGTTGGTGATTGACAGGGAGGCCTGCCATGCTGCAGTCCATGGGGTCGCAAAGAGTTGGACACGATTGAGCAATTGAACTGAACTGAGGATTGTTGATTATATAATAGCTTTGTGTTAACGTTCATTGTCCTGAATTTGTTAATTATGTCAGAGAATTAATTAATTATTCTTGGGAAATACACAGTATTTAGGGATGAAGGAATGGCATGTCTTCGACTTACTCTTAAATGGCTCAGAAAAAATATATGAAAGAAAGTGAATGATGAAGCAAATGCGGTCACATGTTAATGATTAGGGAGTCTTGGTGAAAGGTCTTATATCAGTTTGCTATTGCTGCTGTGACAAATTACCATAAATTTAGTGGCTTGTTTCTATGAGAAGACTGGCACAGTTGGGCTGGTTTCTCTGGGTCAAATTCAAGGTATCAGGAGGACAGCATTCTTCTATGGGGTCCCTACGGAAGAATCTGTTTCCAAGCACATCCCTGTTTTTGGCAGAATTCAGTTCCTTGTAGTTGTAGGACTGAAGTCTCCATTTCCTTGACTCTTGACCCCTCTGTCTTGAAGCCAACAATGGTGCTTTTGAGCCCTCCTCATGTTTTCAACCTGACTTCCCCTTTTGATTCTCTCTCTCTGCTTTGAAGGGCTCACATGATGACATTAGCTCCACATAGGTAATCGAGGATAATCTCCCTCTCTGAAACTCAACCAATTAATAATCTTAATTACAGCTGCAAAAATCTCTCTGCCATGTAAATAACATAACATAGCCATGGCTATGATACCAGGGGACTAAAGGTCCCAGAAGCCAAATTTCTGTCTACCGCAGGTTCATAGGAGTTCATGCCACTATTCCTGTTACCTTGATCTAAGTTTAAGATTACATCAAAATGAAAAAGTTATGTAGACTCATGAATACAGTACATGGAGTTGGAAAGCTATAGTCGTGGCATCGTCGATCCTCTTGGTAGTTCCGTTTCTTCCTAACAGTACTGGGTCTGTTTTGTCCCCTGTTATCCACCAGGTCACCACCAAATCAAGCAAGGGACCTGTGAGGTGGTGGCAGTGCATAGATGCTGTAACAGGAACCGCATCGAGGAGCGATCGCAGACGGTCAAGTGCTCCTGCTTCCCAGGACAGGTTGCTGGCACGACTCGGGCTCTGCCCTCTTGCGTTGAAGGTAAGACCTTTACAGTCAGTTCCCCTGATGTTGCCAGGGGACCTGACACTATACGAACCTTCTGGCTTTATTGTCTTTGCAACTCCAAAGAAAAGCAGGCTGTACCTCAGTCAACTATGTCAGTGTCATTTTTAAAATAAACATAACGGGACTTCCCTGGTGGTACAGTGGTTAGGAATCTGCCTGCCAGTGCAGGGGTCACAGGTTTGATTCCTGGCCTGGGAGGATTCCCCAGGACCCCCCAACTAAGCCCATATGCCACCAACTACTGCGCCTGCGCCCTAAAGCGCATGCGTCACACGAAGAAGCCGGTGTGCAATGCAGCTAGAGAAAGCCTGTGGGTAGCAATGAAGACCCAGTGTGGCAAAAAATAAAATTAAATAAAAATGAGCATAAATATAACCCCACAAATTTCTTGATGAGTAAGGCATTAATGATGTCTCTCAAAAGGTACCAACGAGGAGTTCTCTTACTGGAGAATTAGGAAGATATGCTTTGATTTCTTCTTGCCTGATGTCTCTTCAAATATCATCCAATGGAGCAGTCACCTCCCCAAACACACTCTTCTCCCTGCTCTCAAATGCTGCTCAAAAAATTTAGCAACCTGGTTTTCTCACCTCCTCTTTAATGTTATAGACTAATACTCTCTCCTCTTTTTTTTTTTCTTCCTTCTAGTTTACTATTTGTGAGACATCTTTGGAGCAGGTTCCCTGAGAATAGTCTGGGATCATGTATCATTTATTTGTTGTTTCCACATCCCCTAGCTGAGTACTGTGCCAGTAGTTTAGAAAAATGAATGAGGGTTGATGGCTGTAGATGGAGGCCTGGGACTGATTCCTTTGATGCCCCTGGCTCCTTCCAGCAGACACCTTGTTAGACACAAGTGTCAGTCCCCAAAGGAACACACACAAGCATGAGGTAAGTCTTGTAGCTGTTTCTCTACAGTGGCGTGGAAACTCTGTGAAACAGAACACTTCCTGTCTTACCAGATGCATCTCTAAAGGTAAGTGGTTAAAACGCACAAACGCATTCTTATCTCTGGAATTATACAGTTGACAATAGCTGACTTACACGTGCCAACTCCCCTACCAAACGCAGACACAGATTTCTAGGTTCTACAGCATACTTGGGTGGTATATATGCCCGTGGTCTGTATCAGCATGATCTTAGCCACCTTTCAAGCTGGAAGGTGAAAGTGGAATGTTTCCCGACTACAGTTCCTCACCAGAAACCCTGGAGGTCAGGTGAGTCACCAAATGCAGATATCATCAGATTTTCTCAAGGTAAAAAAGTACATATACCATCTATTAGCTAACAGTCCTGAAGTCGTCTTCAGTTGCACCCCATAATCACAGATACTAATATTTAAACAGCAAAATATATGAATATTCATGCAGGATGGGATAAGGCAGGATGAAGAGCCTCATGTTAATTCAAGTCAGGTATTGCTACCATCCTAAAGAAACTCGTGCCATTTTCAGAGCTTTTTCGATTTGTGGATTAAAGATAAAGGATTGTAGACCTAAGTTAAAAAAAAAGGAATGAGGAGCTTTAACATTTTTTAAAAAATTGCTAATTTTGGCTCTCCAGCTGGAACAGTCTATTGTCATCATCGTCATTGTTGTTCTGTAGTCGCTCAGTCGTGTCTGACTCTTTGCGACCCCATGGACTGCAGCACGCCAGGCTTCCCTATCCTTCATCATCTCCCGGAGCTTGCTCAGACTCATGGCCATCGAGTTGGTGATGCCATCCAACCATCTCATCCTCTGTCATCCCCTTCTCCTCCTGCCCCCAATCCCTCCCAGCATCAGGGTCTCTTCTAATGAGTCAGCTCTTCGCATCAGCTGGCCAAAGTACTGAAATTTTAGCTTTAGCACCAGTCCTTCCAATGAGTATTCAGGACTGATCTCCTTTAGGATGGACTGGTTTGATCTCCTTGCAGTCCAAGGAACTCTCAAGGGTCTTCTCCAACACCACAGTTGAAAAGCATCAATTCTTCAGTGCCCAGCCTTCTTGTAAAAACTCGATGAATGTTTGTCTTCTCATTAGTCTACAAGTTGCTTGAGAATGGGAACGGGATCTTTTATTTACATCTCTCCGCATTGGCTGATGCTTGCTCAGTTTTAGCATGGCAGAGAATTATTTCATCTTCACTAATCACAGATTCATTTCGAAAAGTAACAACACTGTTTGCTGCCTCTGTAGAGTTTTAATTTTTTAAATAAAAATTGTGTAGATTTTTATTGTTTTTGTTGAATTACAGTTGACAGTATTATGATAGTTTTAAGTGTTCAACATAGTGATTCAACATTGATATACATTACACAGTGATCACCATGGTAAGTCTAGTAACTATCTGTTGCCATACAAAGTTACTAGAGTATTACTGATTGTATCCCCCATACTGTATATTATAGCCCCATGGCTTAATTTACACCTGGAAGTTTGTACCTCTTAATTCTCTTCACCTGTTTTGTCCAACCTCCTGCACTTCTCCCCTCTGGAGACCACCAGTTTTTTTTTTTTTTTTTCTGTATCTTTGAATTTTTTTCTGTTTTGTTTGTTCATTTATTTTGTTTTATAGATTCCACATACAAGTGAAATCGTATGTTATTTTTTTCTTTATCTGACACATTTCACTTAGCATTACCCTTTAGAAACATTCATGTTGTTGCAAATGACAGTTTCATTCTTTCTATGGCTGAGTAATATTCCATTGTATTTGTGTGTGTGTGTGTGTGTGTGTTTGTTTAGGGACTTCCCTCATAGCTCAGTGGTAAAGAATCTGCCTGCCAATACAGGAGACGTGGGTTAAATCCGTGGGTCAGGAAGATCCCCTGGAGGAGAGCATGGCAACCCATGCCAGTATTCTTGCTGGGAGAATCCCACAGACAGAGGAGCAGGGCGGGCTGCAGTCCATGGGGTCTCAAAGAGCTGGACACGAATAAGTGCACAGACACACACACATCTCACATCTTCTTTATCTATACATAGGCTATTGTAAATAATGCTGCAATGAACATAAGGTTGTGTATTTCTTTTCCAGTTAGTGTTTTTGTATTCTTTGGATGAATAGCCAGAAATGGGATAGCTAGATCATATGGTAGTTCTATTATTAGTATTTTGAGAAATCTCCATACTGTTTTCCATGGAAAATTGGCTGCACCAATTTAAATTCCCACCAATGGTGTATGAGGTTGACTTATCCCATGTGGGATCCTTTTCTGAATTTTTCTTTCTGATACTTTGTTACTAGTTTATAGAAATATAATATGCTTATGTATATTGATTTTTGTATCCTGCAACTTTACTAAGTCCATTGATCAGTTTTAACAGTTTTTTTGGTGGCGTCTTTAAGGTTTTTTAAAATATATACTATTGTAACATCTGCAAACAGTGACAGTTTTACTTCTTTCTTTCTAATCTGGATAACTTTTATTTCTTTTTCATAGTACTAGGACTTCAATACTGTGTTGAATAAAAGTGGTGATGGTAGGGATCCTTGTCTCGTTCCTGATCTTAGAGGAAAAGCTCTCAGCTTTTCACCTTTGAGTGTGATGCCACCTGTGGTCTCTTGTATTTGGCTTTTATTACGGGAGGTGCATTCCTCTATACTCACTTTGTTGTGAGCTTTTAAGTAACTGGATGTTGAATTTTGTCAAGTGCTTTTTCTTTACCTGTTGAGATGCTCATGCAGTTTTCTCCTTTATTTTGTAAATGTGGTGTATCACATTGATTGATTTGCAGATATTGACTCACCCTGGAATTCCTGGAATAAATCCCACTTAATCATGGCATGTGGTCCTTTTAGGATTTCCCTGGTGGCTCAGTTGGTAAAGAATCTGCCTGCCACTGCAGGAGACCCCAGTTCGATCCCCAGGTCAGGAAGATCCCCTGGAGAAGGAAATGGCAGTGCATTCCAGTATTCTTCCCTGGAGAATCCCATGGACAGGGGATCCTGGCAGGCTACAGTCCCTAGGGTCGCAGAGAGTTGGACATGACTGAATGACTGAACCACTACCACGGTCCTTTAAATGTATATTGTTGAATTAGGTTTGCTAATATTTTGTTGAGATTTTTTTGCATCTATGTTCACTCTGTACCATGGTCAGTAATTTTCTTTAATTTTTTTTGGTAGAGTCTTGGTCTGTAGTTTTTAGTATAAGGATAATGAGTTTGGAAGCATTCTTTCCTCTTTAAATTTTTGGAATAATATGAGAAGTATAGGTATTAACTCTTCTTTAAGTGTTTTATAGAATTCATCTGTGAAGCCATCTTGTCCTGGACTTTGTTGTGAATTTTTTGATTACTGATTCAATTTCAATACTAGTAATCAATTTATTCACATTTTCTATTTCTTCTTGATTGTCTTAGAAGGATGTGTTTCTAGATTTCTTTGAGGTTGTTCAAAGTTGGTATATAATCATCTGTACTAATCTCTTACTATTCTTTGTATTTCTGTGGTGTCGGTTGTAACTTCTCTTTCATTTCCGATTTTATTTATTTGGGCCCTTTCTCTTTTTTTGCTTGATGAGTCTAAAGGTTAATCAATTTTATTTATCTTTTCAGAGAACCAGCTGTTAGTTTCATTGATTTTGTCTATTTTCTTTTTAGCCTCTATTTCATTTGTTTCTGCTCTGATATTTCTTTCTTATGCTGACTTTGGGCTGTTTTGTTCTTCTGATTGCTTTAGATGGTGAGTTAGGTTGTTTCAGATTTTCCTTGTTTCTTGAGGCAGGCCTGTATCACTGACTTCCCTCTTAGAACTACATTTCCTGCCTCCTATAGATTTTGGAAAATTGTATTTTATTTTTATTTTTGAGATATTTGCTGACTTCCTCTTTGACTTCTTCATTGACTCATTGGGTTTTTTTTAGTAACATGTTATTCAGTTGCCTCATCTTTGTGTTGTTTCCAGGTTTCTTCTTGTAATTTGATGTCTTGTTTCATTCTTTTGTGGTTGGTAAAGATGCTTGATTTCAGTCATCTTAAATTTATTGAGACTTGTTTTATGGCAATAAAGTGATCTATCCTGGAAAATGTTCCATGACACTTGAACAGTATGTGCTTTTTCTGTAGTTTTTAAAAATTATTTTTATTGGAGTATAGTTAACAGGATTGCGTTTCAGGTGTCCAGCAAAGTGATTCAGTTATACATAGACATGTATCTATTGTTTTTCAAAGTTTTTTCCTATTTACTAAGCAGAGTTCCATGCCGCTATATAATAGGTCCTTGTTGGTTATTGATTTTAATACAGCCGTGGGTAATTTTCAGTTTTACATCAATAAAGAAGTTCTGAATTTATATATATAACATGCCATTATATACTAACTCTCACACACATATGTATATATGTTTAATCATTTTAAAATGACCTCATGGTTTGGGACATATGCTTGTAACAAATACATTTACAGATCAAAGAAAAATATAGCAGTGTGTAAATGCAAATCCCAGACTCCCAATCTAGACTTTCACCCCTGGGAACCATTAAGTTCTTTTGCTAATAAGTTAATAAATTAATTAATTATAATTTTAAAAAAAGATTCCACATAGAGGTGATATTACATGATACTTATTTTTCTCTTTCTGACTTCAGTTGATAATCTCCAGTACCATCCATGTTGCTGTAAAAAGCATTATTCTTCCTTTTAATGACTGAGTCATATTCCATGTGTATATATACAACATCTTTGTTATCCATTCATCTATTGATAGCCATTTAGATTGCTTCCCTGTCTTGGCTAATGTAAACAGTGCTGGAGTGAAACTTGGGGTGCATTTATATTTGTGAATTACTGTTTTCTGTGGATATATATGCCCAGGAGTGGGAGTGCTAGATCATATGCTAGCTCAAGTCTTACTTTATTAAGGAAACGTTATACTTTTCTCTATGGTGGCTATACCAATTTACATCCCCACTGAGAGTGTAGGAAGAGGGTTCTCTTTCTTCCATAACCTCCCCAGCATTCATTCTTTGTAGGTTTTTTGATGATGGCCACCCTGACTAGTGCAAGGTGACACCTTGTTGCTTTGATTTTCAGATGGTTAATGATGAGCCATGTGGAGAATCTTGTGCTTTTAAATAAGCATGTGTTAAACTGACCTCTTCAGATTGGCTTCCTTATGGTTTGACCTGTTTTCAATTCTTGATTTCAATTACCTACCTATCCCAGCACATTTCTTGAGGAGAGATGTCCTTTACAGCCCCGCAGGGCGAATATGAGGTGCCCGTAAGCAGCGATTTTAAAGTTGTTCTGGGAAACGTCCACAAGGCGGCCGCACTGTGTATTAATTTGTTCCGTTTCGGCTGGGCCGGGTCTTCGCCACCGCATCGGCTTTTCTCCAATTGAGAGAGCGGGACTCCTGCGGTTTGCGGTGCGTGGTTTCTCATTGCGCTGGCTGCTCTTGTTGCCGAGCACACGCTCTAGAGGGCAGGCTTGGTAGCGGTGGCGCCCGTTTGCTCCACGACATGTGGAATCTTCCCAGGCCAGGGCTCAGACTCGCGTCCACTGCATCGGCAGGCGGACTGCTATCTGCTCTGCCCCCAGGGGAAATTCCTGACAACATTGCTGATGCTCCAGGCGGGTTTCTGGGGCAAACAGAACCCCGGGGAAAGTCGTGTTCCTGGCTTGTAGATTGTAGACTGTGCTCTGCCGTCTAGTGAGTCCTTCCCCCGCCACCCTCCACCACCCGACAGATCCTGAGCCCTGTCAGAACTGTGATGCCGAGGGTGCTGTCCTCGTTGGATGGGGGACTCTGAGGAAGGAGACAGCTGGTGGGAACCCCAGCGTTGGGAGACTTGGAGGCCAGGAGACTTCTTAGAGCTCTTCCAGCCCAGAGGGTCCATTGTTCTCTGGGTGTACTAGATTTGGCTGAGCTGTTGGAGGGCCCGCATGGATCTGGAGATTGGGGTCCCATCCAAAGAGCTTCCCTGGTGGCTAAGACGGTAAAGAATCTGCCTGCAGTGCTGGAGACCCGGGTTCGATCCCTGGGTTTGGAAGATCCCCTGGAGGAGGGCATGGCAACCCACTCCAGTATCCTTGCCTGGAGAATCCCATGGACAGAGGAGCCTGGCGGGCTACAGTCCATTGGTCGCAGAGTCAGACACGACAGGACACCTAACACTTGCACTTTCCACAGGGGACCAGGCATGCCAGGTTTAAGGGGGGTTCATTTGCTGGCACATCCCTCCGCAGGGCCCTCAGCTCCACCCCAGTCTAGCCTTGGGACCCAAGGCAGCTCAGGCTTCAGGGATGCGACACCAGGCCAGGTACCCGAGGCCCGAGGGGAATGTTGATGGCATTAAAAATTTTTTTTAATTTCTATTTTCTATTGGAACATAGTTGATTTATAATCTTGTGTTTGAGTGTCCAGCAGCTTGATTCAGTGATATATACACACGTTTCTATTCTTCTTTGGATTGTTTTCCTATTTAGGTTATTACAGTGTTGTGTCGAGTTCCCTGTACTGTCCAGTAGGTCCTTGTTGATTAACTTTTTTATGTATGTTAATGGGTGTATGTTCATCCCAGCCTCCTAATTTATCCCTCCCTCTGCCCCACCTTTTCTGTTTAGTAACACTAAGTTTGTTTTCGAAGGTGTGGGTCACTGGTTTTCTTTTGCCAATGAGTTCATTTGCACGGACTTTCAGATCCTACCCATGAGTGATCTTGTAGGCTATTTGTTGTTCTCGGACTTCCTTCACTTAGTACGGTCATCTCTAGATCCATCTATGTTGCTGGCAGTGGCCTTATTTCATCCTGTTTTTATGGCTGAGTCACATTCCACTGTAACTTTGTGCTGCATCTTCTCCATCATCCATCTGTCCATGGACATACTGGCTGCTTTCCCGTCGTGGCTATTGTAAACAGTACTGCAGTCAATGTTGGCCTGCAAGCATCTTTCCCAGTTTTTCTCTACCTATAGGCCCAAGGGTGGAATTACTAGGTCGTGTGGTAGCTCTGTTTTTATTTTTTTAAGGAACCTCCATACTGTTCTCCATTGTGACTATTACCCATTCGCACTCCAAAACAACAGAATGGGGAGGTTCCCTTTCTCCATGTGCTCTCTGGCATTTATTGTTTGTTGACTTTATGATAATAGCCATTGTGACCAATAAAGGGTGATACCTCATTGTGGTTTTGATTTGCAGTTCTCTAATGATGAGCCACGTGGAGCATCTTTCCGTGTGCTTAAAAAAAAGAAAAAGGTATGTTAAATTGACCTCTTGGAATTGGCTTCTTGAAGGTCTGCCTTGTAAATTCTTTTTCAGTTACCTATTCTAGGACATTACTTGAGGGCAGGTGTCCTTTACATCCGTGAATAGTGAATTTCAAGTGTCTTAAGTCCTGGTTTTCAAGTTGTTGTTACAGGCAAAGTCCACAAGGCGGCAGCACTTTCTCTGGCCCCACTTGGGTTCCTCAGGCAAGCAGAGCCCCAGAGAAAATCTGTTCCCGAGTTGTCTCAGGGCTTCTTCCCCCTTACGCTGCACTCCCCACACAAACCCAAGCCGTCCCCTAATTGTGATGCTGAGTGTGCTGTGGTCCTTAGGTGAGAGGACTGCGAGGAAGGAGGCTGCTGGTGGGAGCCCCACCTCTGGGATTGTTGGAGGACAGGGGACTTCTTTAAGATCCCGGCCCACAGGGTCACCATCGTTTGAGAGCACTGGGTTTGCTTGAGCTGTAGGAGGGCGCATCTGGATGTGGAGATCGGGGTCCCATCCACAGGGACCAGGCCCTTCAGGTTTAAGGGGGCTTATTGACGGGCACATCCTCCCCAGCTCCAGTCCAGCCTTTCGACCCAGGGTGCCTCAGGCTCCAAGGATGTGACACCAGGCCAGGGGTCCATGGCCTATATCGTTGGCATTTATCTTTTTAATTTTCGTTTTATGTTGGAATAACATTGGTATACAACGTTGTGTTTCTTTTCAGTATATATCAACCTGATTCAGTTATACATATGCCTATATCAATTCTTCTTCAGATTCTTTTCCCATACATCTTACTGCAGTGTGTTGAGTGGAGTTCCATCTGCTATACAGTAGGTCCTGTATTACTGTATATATGTTAATTTCAACCTCCTAATTTATGCTTTCCTCCTACCCACCTTGCTCCTTTGTTTTTCAAGTCTACGCGTCTGTTTGTTTTGCAAATGAGCGCATGTGTATTGATTTTGAGGTTGCAGGCATCAGTGATACCATTGCTACTTTGTCATTCTCTGTCTGACTTCCTTCACTTAGGATGATTATATCTAGATCTACCCATGTCGCTGGAATAGGCATTTTTTCATTCTATTTTATTCCTGAGGAATATCCCACAGTATATATGTACACATCTTCTTTATCTGTTCATCTCTGGATGGAGCGTCTCATTGCTTCCATTCCTTGGGTTTTGCCAGCAGTGCTGCAGTGAACATGTGCTAATTCCAGTTATGGTTTTTCTTTTCATATGGGCCTAGGAATGGTCATGTGGTACTTCTTTTGTTTATGAAGGAACCGCCATACTGTTTTCCATCGTGACTTACCAATTTTCATTCCCAAAATGAGTGCATAGGAGGGTTCCCTCTTCTCCATGCTTTCTCTGGCGTTTATTATTTGTAGATTTTTGACGTTGGTCATCCTGACTAGTGGGAGGTGATACCTTGTTGTCATTTTGATTTCAGTTGTATAATAAATGAGCCATGTGGAGCATCTTTTCATGTACTTAAAAAGAAGTGTGTTAAATTTACCTCTTGAAATTGCCTTCGTGAAAGTCCTCTATGTTTTGAATTCTTTTTCGATTACCTACCCCAGGACACTTCTTGAGAGCAGGTGTGCTTTACAGCCCCACAAACCTTGTAAATACGGAGTGCCGGAAACACTGGGTTTAAAGTTGCTAATACAGCAAATGTCCACAAGGCGGCAGCACTTCTCCATGCCCCGCCCCGGTTCTTCCGGCGACAAGTGCTCCAGGCTTGTAGGTGAGAGGCCTGTGCCAGGGCGCAGGTCCCATTATGTCTTTCCCCTTACCTGCATCCCCAGACACCGCAGTCACCGGCGTGGGCCGCGTGCACCTTCCTTTTAGCGCTGAGTCTCTCCTGCTGCAGACACCTTGGTGGGCAGGGCTCCCGCCCCGGCTGGCTGGTTGCTTGGGTTGGCCAGGACTGTTTATGGCTCGTCCTGATGGATAGAACTGGTCTCGGGGCCCACTGGCTGTGAGGCTTGATCACGACTCTTGTGAGAGGGCGGGTGGGCGGAGGTCCCCGAGTGGGAGCTGGCTTGCACCGGGTAGGGGTGGATCTCCTCGGGAGGGACCCCGGCGGGGCACGGCACGGTGCTCGCGCCGGAGATGGAGCTGCAGAAATGCTGGGCCAGTGAGGGGAGAAGAGGGTGCAAGAAAACAGTCTCCGTCTGCACTTCTGTCCCTGGAGGTACACCAGAGGCTCGCCTCGCTGGCACAGGTCCTAAACGTAGGAAGCAATTTCCTTCCCGTGTAACGGGCACTTTCCAAGCTGCTGCCTCTGTCCTGGAACTTGGAATAAGTTGAGTTTGTGTGTGAATCCTTCAAGAGCAGAGTGTCCGTTCTCTGCGCTGGCCCCAGCTCTCCTCGCCGTGAGTCCCGCTGATTTTCAAGGCCGTTCTAAGGGCTCACCTTCCTGGTGCAGGGCCCCTGGGCCGGGCTTCCTGGTCGTGCCGTCTCCCGCCCCGGGGCTGGGGATTCTGACTGCACCGCGCCTGTGCCCTTCCTGCCTGTTTGGACGGGACGTTTTCTTCCTACTCTGCCATTTTCTCCAGACCAAAGATGACCTCTGTAGATTTTACACCTCTACAGGAAGTCGTGAATGATTACATAAACTGTGTTCATACTCTGTCTGGTTTGGAATATTTGAATATAAAAATCTTGTATGTCTAAATCATGTGCTACAATTCTGAAAACACTTTTATCGGGGCCTGGACAGTACAGATAAGGTAGTAGTTCCGAGGAGCATCTGTCTCTTAGTAAAGGAAATGCTAATACCTTACCATAAACTAGCTTGTTTTACATTTACTATGTGGGAAAATCCTTTTTGGCCTCTACTCTGGGTAACTACATCTCTCTGTTTGGTCAATATATATACTTGTGTATTTAATGCAGGTCTGTAGAAAACGTGGTAGATCTTGGTAGGAATGTGTATTACACAAACGGACATCCCAGTGGTGATTCTTAACTCAGTGTTTGGTATTCCTGTTAGTACTAGATTGTGCGCTAGGACCTATTTGCCTGTTTTCTTTTGAATTGCTCCCCAGAATTCCTTCATATGGACAGGTTGTCATTTATTTAGCTGTTTTCCTACTGAAAGGCAATTTGGTTCCGTCTGTGGCAAACGAAACATGCTCACAGGCTACATGAGTGCCTTGGTGGGGAGGATCAGTGAGTGGTGGAGACCAATTGTCTGGTCTCTGAGCAGAATCTGCACAGTAGAACTTTCTGTGATGCTGCAAGTATCTCCATCGCTGAGTGGCATCATGTACGTGTGTCCAGTGTGATCGGGAGCCGCTAAGCATGTGCACCTCCTGAGCATTCCAGATGGCAGCGAATGTATATTTAAGTGGGAATGTGGGACCTGAAGCTTCTGTGTTGGGCAAGTGCAGAATAAGCTTTATGCCACTGTGTAAGTTTAGTGTAACATTTGGAGGCCAGGGCATCCCCAAACCCCGAGACACAGGATTGTGTGTCTTCGTATCTGTGTCCCCTGCACAAACACTGCCTGAAAAATAGTCGGTGTTTGGTCAGTGTTCATTGGCTCAAAGTCACTGAGGCGGTGTTGGAAGTTGGACTTTAGACTTTAGTTAGGATGTGTGTCTGTTCTCATATGTCTCTGATCTCTGTTCCTTATTTGAATATGTTTTGAGTCGGGCTTTTTAGCTTTACCTGCTTAATCTTTATCCCATAATAATTATGCAATATCATGCTGCTAACTGGCATGTGGGGAGACCTAGTGTCTGCTGATACCTTCCTTTTATCTTATTTGTCAATAAGGATAGAGAGGATCTAAAATATAAAATTTATTTGAATTTACATTTAAATTAAAGGCGAGAAGAAGGGCATTAATTTTGGTACAGACATTGGACTATCTTTATGCATTTTTGTTAATCCATACCACAGATACTTATCTAGTGCTTTTTGTTGCTTTTCTGGGAAATCACAGCTTTTAGTAGTTAAAAATAGCTCTTTTTTTCCTCCCATCAAGCTTTTTTGGTTATAATTAACTTACAAAATCCCCCTGAATTATTGAAATGTGTCTGTAATACTCATTTGGGATTTAGGAGAAGGGATGAGGAATTATTTGACTGAAGCTATGATTACTTGGATCCTGAAACAGAAACAATTTAGCTCTTAAGCATTCTTCCTTTTTGCATCTTCTACTGGCATAGACAAGGCTGTTTTGTGGTAGGAACTGTATTCTACACATTTATCAAAATATAGCCCGATAGAATGCTGGATTGTTTTATGATAAAATGAGATAGATGAGTAGTATAATGAAGCTTATTTTGTAAACTGAATGCTCTCTAAACATCAGGTTTATAAAAGCTTAATAAGACAAAAGCCTAGGACGAGAAGACAGTTACTTTCCAAAGGCGTTTTTTTTTCTTTCTTTTAGTGAAGTCCCAATGCCTTTTCTGAGATGTCAGACTTTGCTTAGTTAAGGATAAGAGTTACTGCATGTCCTGAAGACATCTTTTGTGGATTGTGTGGTGAGATGTGGGGTCTTTAAGATTGAGTTCACGCGGTTTCGTCACTAGCTGTGTTCTCTGTACCACCCGAACGATGAAGCAGTTTTCTGAGTTTTTCTCGGTGTTGGTCGGCTAAGTGACAATGAAGTATCCTTTACTAAAGCACGTTGAAAGTCGGGAGGATACGTGTGTGCATTTATCTAGTTTTGATTTAGCTCTTTTGTGCCTGGCAAGTCCTAGATGCTGGAGGTCCTGTTTTCAACCCAGAGTTTGCTAATAATAAGCAAGATAGATAATTAAAGTCTAGTAAGTGAAGGACTCTTGGAGAAAATGGGGGTGGTACCCATGAGAAGCCCTGGGGCTGACTGCTGAGGAGGGGCAGCCTTGGGAAGTGGAAGCAGCTTGTCTGGCTCAGACATGGTAGAAGGCAAAGCTGGAGGTGTACACAGGGCCTGTGATCGTGAAGGTCTGAGAGCAAATAAAATTTTCGGACTTCCTGCCTGCCGTCTGGGAATTTGTATTCAAGGAGAGTGGATGAAGCAGGCTCTGCTGTGAGCGAAGTTCATATCAAATACCCTGAGGTTTCTCAGAAGGAAAAATGTGCTTTCTGAATTTGACAGGTCAGATGGATTGTCAGCATAGGTGTCATGGTGAACCCAGGATGTGTGTGTCTGTAGGGGACAGAGAGACATGCAGACGTTAGACTTGTGGAATTCCCTTTGGGGGAAGAAGGGAGACGGGGACTAGAGGTGATGTGATACTTACTTAGAGTGAGTTGTGTTTTCACCCGGCAAAGCTTTGACGAGGTTTGATGAACTAGCAAAGCCTCTCGTTCTGGGCTGAGGACATCTGATCATAACTGTAGGTGACGGGAGACCACTGTTGTTCAACCACAGCTGGTTTTCTCCAGCTTGGGAACATGTGACAATGTCTGGAGATGCTTTTGGTCTTTATGCTGGGGGAGAGGGTCGTGCTGCTGAATATCTTCGCATGCATAGGCTGTACCCCGGAGGTGAAGGATTAGATGGCTCCAAATGTCAGGAGTGCCAAGGCCGAGAAGCCCAGCCTTCAGGGTCTCTGCTGTGTGTGGCGGCATTTAGATGCATCTTAGATCACAGAGGAGGAGTGTGTATCTTCAGCCACAGCCTTGCTTCATACTCTGGAAATAACAATACTGGGTCATAAGTGAAATGTGTGAACAAGTAAAAGATTCCTTAAAAAAACAAAAAAATCATAGTCCTCCAGCTATTGCTTTTATGTATGTTACCTGGGTCAGCTTCTAATAGCTTCCTTTCTTGAATATCAAGAATATCTATTGGCAAGGTTTTCCACCTACCTCTCTTAAAAGTTAATCAGTGGCTTAGTGTTTAAGGAACATGTCAGGTGTCTTGAAAGAACACAGGTAAGAGCAAAATAGCTAAAGATGAAATACATCAAAGCCTCTTCTTGTTTTGATGTTCTTGTTTCCATTTTCCAGGGGATACATATCCTCAGGGAGATGTAGTCTTAAACCTTTCTGTCCATAGTGTCAGGGTAGAAACACACTTTTCTTTAGAAAAGCCTTAACTCTTTGTAAAAACAATCAAAACAAATCAACAAAGGAGAGACCAGCTATAGAGAAGTGAGCCTTTTAGTCTTACTTGAAGGTGGGCTTATCTCAATAATTATGTATTAAAGAAAAGAGAGTATGTATTGAGTAATGTTTATTTGGAACAAGGGCAAGAAACCAAAAACATCCATCTATTTTATACAACAGAGAAAAAGACAGTGCATCAGCTTTACCTAGCTACGCAGCCACCTTGTCGCACTGTCCCCCAAGAGAACATACAGGAAATACTCACTGCTACCATAAAACGGGAGCATCACTGTCTTTTTGAAAATTTCCTTTCCTGCATAAAACCAGAAATTTGTTACAGCTTGGCAGCTTGGAGATAGGGATATTTTGTGTTTTCCTAAGTCAGGAAGGCATGGGGCTTTTTAAAGAATTTCATTTTAAAAATAGAAGTGACAAGATAACTTTCTCATTTGAAGTATATTATGGTACTTGGTAACAGGGAGAAAAAAAAAATGTATTCCTCCTACAAACTTATTTTCCTGCAGAGACAAGACTCAGCTAAGTGGGCAGATGTTCCCAAGAGTTATTTTAATAGAATCCTACTTCTGCGTCCTTTGTCTCGGCCTACAGCCCCACCCATTGCACGCCAAGCTGACGCTTGCAGGCTGTTCAATACCCTCTTCTCTGTCGGGTCAAGCCCCGCCTGGTTTTCCCCTTCACTGCGAGTTCTTTTTGCTTAACTCCGAAAGGAATCTGAAACTTGTATTTTGGCTACGGGGTGGCCCTTACTGTGTCTGTTTCCTGAAAGAACATTGGTGATTAAGTCTTTCACAGAAACCTTTCTCCCGATACAGCCTCTACCCCTCCCTCTTTGTGTTCTATCAAATGCGAACAGGGTTTCTTTTTTTTACAAGTAGCAGTGTTTTACATTCCAGGAGTCAGCTGTGAATCTGTCTTTAGAAATTCCTCTCTGTGTTTTCCAATTAAATGAAAGGATCCTGGTAAAGGATTTCGTAGGGTCTTGGTGGTATCAATATATGCTTCTTTTATTGATTAAAATAAATTACAGTTCAATCTTTAAACAAAACACTAGGCAATTCAGTAGTTAGGAATTGGCCTCTTTGTGATGAATGCCTGAATCCATCATCTTTCCCCCTCAAGATCCTTTCTTAGATTTGTCATCAGCATTGTCTTGGATCCCCATGATCCAGTGAGGCGGTACTAGCACTTCTCTGCTCTCAAGGTGAGATAATTGGATTTCATCCATTTCCTCTGCAGGGAGTTTATTCCTGGACTTCTCACCTCACTTCACCTCAGCTGGTCTTTTCTCTCAGATTCCTTTTTGTTCTACATGATCTCTTATCTTCTAGGGACACAGGTTTCCTGGCTGAGGGAAGGTCACAAGCTTTCCAGAGCTTCCTACTGCTCAGAGAACCAAGTGTTCACCTGTCCTCCACAGCCCCTGAAGCTTGTTTCCCTGACCACCCTTCTCAGCTGAACGTCCATTGCTTCCTTGCTCACCCCTCACCGTCCCTCTTACCTTCACTTAGATCTCTAGCCACCTGTCAGAGCTTCTTTTGAATCATCCATGTAGCTCTGATACCTGCCAGGAGTACACAGGTCTGCACTGTTGAGTGGAAGAAAGTTTGTCTGTGAAACAGTTTTAAAGATTTTTCTGAATAGTATTTCATGTTCAATTTTAACTGTGTAAATATAACGAAGTCTGTCAACATTTCAGTAACTTTTCTGTCCTGAAGATGGTATTTTAAATTGAAGGTTGGGAACCCCTTCTTACTTATCTTTATACCTACTTGGGACCAGACTAAGGCATTCAGAAAATAAGGAATGACTAGTCAGCACTACGAATATGGTCAACTCTGTGGAGCGCTTACTCAACTAAACTATGACCTTAAACTCTGGTGTAAGCAGAAAGATTGATGGATGCAGGGTGTAGATTCAGATACTACTCACGGTGTGGAAAGCTCTGGTGTTTTGTCTGGAACCATCTGCCTCCTTGTCTTGGTTCTGGTGACAATCACAAGAAGAACAGTACATAAAAGTGCTTTCAAAATGACCCAGCTCTGTACAATTTTAAGGTGAAACTGTTGTGATATTGGGGGCTGAAAAAAATACAACTTCCCTAGACTTGACCCCAGTGTGTCCCTCCACTCAAATTCAGTCTCTGACACGATAAACCCACTTAGCACTATGCCCTTCTCAGTGTTGGCACCTTCTGATTTCAATAGCAGTTGGTTATTCTAGACCACAGACCTGCCTTACTCAGGCACTACTCTTGGTTTGGAGGGGACTTGCTGGGTAACACCTCAGAGTTGGGTCAGAACCTGGAATGGTGGCTGCGTGCAGAGAAGGTATGTACTCCCTAGCACTCGGCACCTCTGTTCAAATGCCCTTTGGCTACTTGCAAAAATGGGGACTTTCGGCAGGTTGCTTAACACCACTGGACCTCAGATTTCTCTCCTGTAAATAACACAGGAAAAAAGTAACCACTGTTAACCTTAGAATTGTAATGAATTTGAAATTACTAAGTGTCTTCCCTTCATTTTTAAGGTGTCCTGCATTCACGACAAAGTAACTGTTAGGATTTAGTCATGCCTCATTTTATTGTACTTCACAGATACTGCGTTTTGACAAATTGAAGGTTTGAGGCAACCCCGCATTGAGTGAGTCTATCAGCACCATGTTTCCAACTGCCTTTGCTCACTTTGTATATTTGTCTCACAGTTTGGCAATTTTTGCAATGCTTCAAAGCCTCTATCAGTGAAAAGGAATATGACTCACTAAAGGCTCAGATGATGGTTAGCAATTTTGAGCAGTAAAATATTTTTTTAATTAAGGTATAGATACATTGAGGATTTGCTTTTTTTTTTTTTTTTTTTTTTAAATTTTTATTAGTTGGAGGCTAATTACTTTACATCATTACAGTAGTTTTTGTTATACATTGATATGAATTAGCCATGGATTTACATGTATTCCCCATCCCAGTCCCCCCTCCCACCTCCCTCTCCACCTGATCCCTCTGGGTCTTCCCAGTGCACCAGGCCCGAGCACTAGTCTCATGTACCCAACATGAGCTGGTTATCCGTTTCACCCTAGATAATACACATGTTTCAATGCTGTTCTCCTGAAACATCCCACCCTCGCCTTCTCCCAGAGTCCACAAGTCTGTTCCATACATCTGAGTCTCTTTTTCTGTTTTGCATATAGGGTTATCGTTACCATCTTTCTAAAGTCCATATATATGTGTTAGTATACTGTAATGGTCTTTATCTTTCTGGCTTACTTCGCTCTGTATAATGGGCTCCAGTTTCATCCATCTCATTAGAAGTGATTCAAATGAATTCTTTTTAATGGCTGAGTGATATTCCATGGTGTATATGTACCACAGCTTCCTCATCCATTCGTCTGCTGATGGGCATCTAGGTTGCTTCCATGTCCTGGCTATTATAAACAGTGCTGCGATGAACATTGGGGTGCATGTGGCTCTTTCAGATCTGGTTTCCTTGGTGTGTATGCCCAGAAGTGGGATTGCTGGGTCATATGGAAGTTCTATTTCCAGCTTTTTAAGAAATCTCCACACTGTTTTCCATAGTGGCTGTACTAATTTGCATTCCCACCAACAGTGTAAGAGGGTTCCCTTTTCTCCACACCCTCTCCAGCATTTATTGCTTGTAGACTTTTGGATAGCAGCCATCCTGACTGGCGTATAATGGTACCTCATTGTGGTTTTGATTTGCATTTCTCTGATAATGAGTGATGTTGAGCATCTTTTCATGTGTTTGTTAGCCATCTGTATGTCTTCCTTGGAGAAATGTCTGTTGAGTTCTTTGGCCCATTTTTTGATTGGGTCATTTATTTTTCTGGAGTTGAGCTGGAGGAGTTGCTTGTATATTTTTGAGATTAATCCTTTGTCTGTTGCTTCATTTGCTATTATTTTCTCCCAATCTGAGGGCTGTCTTTTCACCTTGCTTATAGTTTCCTTTGTTGTGCAAAAGCTTTTAAGTTTCATTAGGTCCCATTTGTTTCTTTTTGCTTTTATTTCTGAAATTCTGGGATGTGGGTCATAGAGGATCCTGCTGTGATTTATGTCGGAGAGTGTTTTGCCTATGTTCTCCTCTAGGAGTTTGATAGTTTCTGGTCTTACATTTAGATCTTTAATCCATTTTGAGTTTATTTTTGTGTATGGTGTTAGAAAGTGTTCTAGTTTCATTCTTTTACAGGTGGTTGACCAGTTTTCCCAGCACCACTTGTTAAAGAGGTTAGAGGATTTGCTTTTTAAAAGAATAGATACAGTGTCATTGCACCCTTAACAGACTACAGGATAGTGTAAACCTAACTTTTATATGCACTGGGAAGTCATAAAGTTGTGTCACTTCCTTTATGGTGGTGGTCCAGATTCCTCCAAGCTAGGCTTGTGTAACGCCTGCTTTTTCGTGAACTTGAGTTTCAGAGTTCTGAGGCAGTGGTAGAATCCACTGGGGTACTTTTTTAAAAAGCAACCTGTTACTGTTTAAACAACAATGAAAGGTTAATCTACTTCCACCCCCAATCCATACACACCACCCCCAGCTTTGGACCTTTGTCCTCTACCAGCCTACTGCGGGCACGGTGAAGGGAAGTCACAGGTAAGCCGGCTAACTGGCCGAGAATGTGGGCTTGTGAAGGGGTACCAGTGCTCCCCAGCTGACTCGGGGTTGCTCACCTAGCTGGAATGGCATGGAGAGATGAGCACCTTCTGGGATGAAACTATTGTGTGTTCCCAGTCTTGACACAATGACAGTTAACATTTCCTGACAACACAGTCACCTGGTGCAAAGTCAGCCAGGACTTCTACACAGATCGGCTGTATCCTCTTGCCATCCTTTGGGGAGGCTCTATTTTTCTCCCCATTGTACAGGTGAAGAAATTAAAGAAGTCTGCACAGTTTGAGACCTTACTTCCTACATCATAGCCAACTGCATAAAAAAGACTTTTTCTGCTAAATATATGGGCGGCTGGATTCTTTACTTATGGTGACACCCATACGCAGTCTTGGAAGCCAGTGTAGTAACCTGCATTGAGCTTTACGTTGCCTGTATTGGAGGGAAGAAACGGCGTCACAAATGTTACATGGCCTTTGTCTTCCAGCTTCCATTGTGATTCAGAAATGGTGGTGTCACATGGACCCTTGTTTGGAAGGAGAGGACTGCCGAGTGCTGCCCGATTACTCAGGTTGGTCCTGTAGCAGCGGCAACAAAGTCAAAACTACCAAGGCAAGTATAACAGAACACAGCTGAACTCGACAGCTTCGGCCTCCTGTAACCTGCCCCCTTCATTTCATCCTGCCGCCAAGAGGGAGGGTTACGTTTGTTGGTAAAGCATTGCCCCCGCAATGCCCCTCTATGACTCGGGCCCTGTGAAAAGCCCGTTTCTCAGCATCAGCCTCCATTTCAGATTTATGGAGTCATGACTGGTGGAGGGATCCCTTATCTTAAGCAGGGCTCCTGAATTCATTTGAGCTCCTTCACGGGCCGATTTAAAGTAAAGGTTTCAGAGCTGACAGTCCCGTGCATCAAACCAGCGTGGCCAGACCACACACCCTGGTGACACACTGAAATAGACTACCTGCCACCTAGGAGGAGATTTAATCAGGCTGAAGACTCCAATTCAAGCCTGTAAGTTGTGTTTCCTCCCCATTCATCCTCGTTCTCGTTGTCTCTCTGAAACACTCCATTTTCTACCCAGTTCTCGAGCCAGAAACTGAACTTCTTTCACCTCTCCTGCTGTCCACTCTCTTGTTTTGGCTTAGGGACTGGTACTCCCACCCCACCCCACTTTCTGCATCACCATAGTTACCATCCCTGGGTGGTCTCCCCTATGTCTGGAGGACCGAGGTTGCTTCCTCATATTCACTCTTGCTTCCCTTTCTGCCTGTTCTCCATTGAATGGAGTCAGTTTTGTGAATTGCAGATCTGCTACGCTAGTCCACCCCCGAATCTCTGAGTGGCTTCTCTGTTCCTTAGCTCACCTCTGCTTGTGTGGCCCTCACTAAATAACTCTGCAGGGTACCTACCTTCGTTCTTTCTGCTCCAACCATCGCAGCCTTGGCTAGTCCTTCTTCCTGTGGTGCTTTTCCAGCTGCAAAGGAATGCGCTTTCTGCCATTCTTCTCTAGAAAGAAACCATTATTCAGGGAATCCTTCACTGATAGGATTCACATCCCCTGACTCTCTGAGCGCATCATGTAAAATGGTTACAGTTCACACGCATTGCTCTACTTACTTGCTTCATACTGTCCGCTTCCTGTCTGGGAGGAGACTGGTGAAGTCAGGGCCCCTTGCTGGTCGCTCACCCAGTAGTCCCAGAGCTGGCTGAATATCTCTGCACTGTTTATTGTACAAAAATTCATAAAACAGTTGAGTCGAGGATTCTAATGAGCTAAACACAGTGGAATGGAATGACTCTTTAGTGCTGGTTACTGCGCCAGCTTTGGCCCCCCAAGGAGGTATAATCTCTCTTCAATAGTTTCCCACCTGGCTTACATTTTTGCCCTTTATGAGTGTTTCGAATCACTCAAGTTCTCAGTCATCTTCAGCCACTGAAGGCAAGAACAGGTGAGTTCTCCTATGTGTGCATATCAGGTACTATAATAAATCTTATAAATATTTACATGATTCATTAATAAAAGATTAAGTCTAAAACATACTATTGTAAAACCAGATTTAAAAATAAACTTTACATGTAAATTCTAGCTGATCTTTATTAATAGTCTAGTAAGTTGTCTGATTTATTCTTTATTATGTAGGTAAAATAATTTCAAAATCAAGACCATTTTAACATTAATGACAATTATCAACTAAGCTGTCCTTGTTAGTGATATCATGATCACTAGGTTAAATGGCCTGATCTATGCTTTTTTATGCAGGGCAGAAGAAGTTCATGGAGGTGGTTGGTTGAGGAAGGAAGTTAATAACTTCCATCATTTAAAAGAAATTGGAGTATAATTGCTTTACAATGTTGTGTTATTTTCTGCTCTACAACAAAGTGAATCAGCCATATGTGTACATCTATCACCTCTTTCCCACTCCCTACCTTCTAGGTCATCACAGAGCCCCACGCTGAGCTCCCTGTGTTATACCCTAAGAAAACCATAATTCCAAAAGACACATGCACCCCCCAATGGTCACTGCAGCACTGTTTCCAACACTGCCATCATTTTTATCAGCTTCTCTTCTAACCCGCTCCCATAAACTTTCGATCTGGGTAAACCCAAGTGTGCCTGGTAAGCAAATCCTGCCTTAAGATAATTCCACTGTCCTTTCCCGTGGGCCCCCACCAGCCCCTCTTCCGAAATCCAAATCTTGCAGTGGCCAAGGAGCTAGGGTCTTAAATCCATCAACCATAAACCTTTCCTTTCTTCATGTTTCTTGTAGACTAAGAAATAATGTTTTACAAGATGATACTTGTACTGACTCTTACACAGAAATATAAAATGAGACTGAGCGCCAGGCAGCTATGTCCTGGGACAGAATGCATCTCAGGAGCCGCTTGCTTGAGGGGCTCCCTGCTGTTGCCGTACAGTTAGCGAGGCTATTTGCGCGAAGTGGGCCTGGAGGGGTGTGGCACCTCTGTGGGCTGGGACTAGGAGTTTGCTCTAGCGAATCTCGGTGGCAGTGACATTTCATTTAGCGCCGTGAAGAGCTGCAGAAGCATAATACAGTTCCCCCAGCCCTCATGATACATAGCTACTCTTCCTTTTTTGTGATACAGCATTGGAGAATAATCTTGGAGTCATAAAACTTTGTTTCCTTTAGTAATCCAAGTCAGTGTGACTTGAACTATATAAAACATTTTATGTCTTTTATGGAGCTTATGCACAGAGAGTAAATTCATTTGTGGAGTGGTGACTGGCTTCGAGCTCACAAAAGCTGTGTCTTAAAATTGACACTGGACCTCACACCCTAGGTGAGACCACAGTCCCATAAAGGTAGAACACTTACCTGTCTCAAGGGGGTATTATTAACTATATAGCAAAATAGTTTCTGTTTTCGTTAACAGTCCATGCATGGCAGCATCAAAACAGAAGGACTAAAAGAAAAAGATTAGTTACTGTCAGGCATCTAGGTCCAAATTTTCTTTTCCACTGAAATGCAAATGTAGCAAAGTTAGCAGTCAACCTGAGATATGAATAGTCTTAGATGAAGATAGGAACATGAGAGTGGGCAGCTTCCTAACCAGGAAGGCAGACAGAGTTGATTCTGCTTGTATTGTTTTCAATATCCCCAGAGAGGAGGCAGGTACTGCTTTGTTGGGGGAAGTCTAACTTCTCTGACATCCTGCCTTGATTTTCCTTAATTAAATTCTGAGTTTTATTACCTGAAAGTGAAAAGTGTAAGTTGCTCAGTTGTGTTCAACTCTTTGCAACCCCATGGACTATACAGTCCATGTAATTCTCCAGGCCAGAATACTGGAGTGGGTAGCCATTCCCTTCTCCAGGGGGTCTTCCCAACCCAGGGATTGAACCCAGGTCTTGCACATTGCAGGTGGATTCTTTAGCCACCAGGGAAGCCCAAGAATACTGGAGTGGGTAGCCTAGCCCTTCTCCAGCAGAACTTCCTGACCCAGGAATCAAACCAGGGTCTCCTGCATTGCTAAACGTGCTAAATCATTTCTCCCTATTTGAGTTGTCGGTATTAAGGCTCCTTACAAGTGTGCAGTGTCTTCTTAGCACCACAGGCAATGGTTTGAAGGGCTTTTTTGTGGTTTGCAAATACAAGCAAATCATGTTGAAGTTTGGGAAGTTTTAGATTTTTACATGTTCCTAATTTTAAGACCTCTAAGAGGAAAGAAGTATGCGTTGAGAGTGGTGATTCCCACGGAGGAACAGTTTTGTCCTCAAGGAGATATTTGGCAATGTCTGAGGATGTTTTTAGTTGTCACACACTGGGGAGGGGGTTGCTGTGGGCTTCTGTGGTTAGAGGCCAGAGATGCAGCTCAACATCCTGAAATGCAAAGGGCCGTCCCCACGACAGAGTTATACAGCCCCACATAGCAGTGGTGCTAAAGCTGGAGAAAAGACTACTTCATACAATAGGGTAGTTCTTTTGGTAACTGTGTGTGTAAGTATCCTACCTGATTCCGTTGCTTCCCTTCATTCTTCAGAGTTTCTATTAAGTATCCAAGCATTTGCAATATTTCATTCTGGAAAAGCTAGAGGTGGGGGGTATAAGACACTCTCTTCCACACCTCCCTCTCCCTCAGGATCTAAGCTGGCCGACTCCTCTGGCACCTTCCTCACTGGTCCCTAACTGATACCTTTCTCCCTGGCTCTTGGTCTACTGCAGCGGGTCACCCTGTGCCTCTCCCTACCACCATGTTATAATTGATGATACCAGTGGCTGTAGTGAACTGGTATCATGTGAACTTTTTAAAAACACAACTATTTTGAGCCTCATTCTAGGATGTTCTGGGATGGGGTTTAGAAAACCATGTTCTTAGAGAGATTCTGATGAGCAAACAATATACCCCCGGTTTTCGAGACCCCTACCTGCTCTCTATTCCTGCCTTCATCTTGGCTTTCTGTGCCACCAGAGTGAAGTCCCTGGAACCATCGATGGATTCCCCTTGGTAACTGCTAGAAGATACAGAACATAAGCATCTTGGGATGGGCTTTCTCAGCCACGCACCAGACAGGCCTGTGTGTCCTCACCTTCCTCTCCATCCCCTCCCACTGCTCAGGCCTACTTGTCTTTCAAAGTTGAGCCGAGGTGACTCTTTTATCCTGAAGTCTTACCTTCTTTGATCCCTACAGCCAGAGCCTGAACTCTTTGAGGTACAGTGTTAATGACGGTGGAGCTAATATCGACACGATAGCAACCTTTTATCCACCAAGATAACAATGCACCTTCCACCTACAATCAGCAAGACAAAAATTTTCAAAGTAGCTAAATCTGAAAGTACCTTATCCAACCGTCAGTGCAAAAAGGTTCCCAAACGGGTTGGGTGTGGAGAATGAGCTTCCTCAAATAAGATGCTTTTGAGAATTCCATCCTAGATGTAGACTGCTACTTGGCTGACTAGCAAGATGGTTGTGTTTGAAACAGATGCATGAAAGAAAGATCCAGGGAGACCTACCGTGACAACAGTCACTGTTCCTTGAGCGCTAACCCGACAGGCAGCGAGCACACCCTCTCACAACAACTTCAGGAGGGTAGATGCTACTGGTTTTCATTTAGCAGATGAGGACCCTGAGAGTGAGCGTCGGCCCGAGAGTTGTCCCCGATGCCTTTCTCGCGCACCCTGTGTTGGTCACAGTCCTGCTGGCTCCCCCTCTGACCACTTCAGCCCAAGAGGTCTCTCTTGAGTTAACAGCCTGGAACCACACTTCCTGTCTCATCTCTGTGTCTCCCTCAAGTAGTCAGGGCTCCATTCTGTCTGTTAAGTTTCTCTGTAGGTACCTCCTTCTCCCCTCCCTGCCCCAGTCCTGGGCTCCGTAGACCATATCACCTTTTGCTATACTTGTAATTTACCTGTGTGTCCAGCCCTTCTCCTCTAGACTAGCTATCAGCAAGCTATGTCTTACAAGCCAAATCCAGTCCTTAGCTCACAGGTCATTAAAACAGCAGAGAAAGAATGAGTTGTACTTTTTAAAAAAAATGGTTGGGGTAAAAACCAAAAGGAATATGTATTTCTTAACATGAAAATTGTGTGAATTTCAATTTGAACATCCAAAAATCAATATTATTGGGACCTAGCAATGGCCATTGGTTTATGTATTGCCTTTGGCTGCTTTCGTGGTATAAAGCTGAGTAGAGCAGATACAACAGTGACTGTGTGGCCTGCAAAACTGAAAATATTTTACTGTTTGGTGTTCTACAGAAAAACTATATCTACCCCATTTGAGCTAAGTTTCATGAGGAAAGGGTTTTAATACTATTTGTGCTGAGAATACTATATAGCAAACGAAAGAGCAGTTGTAGAATACATAAATAAAGGACTATGTCAGTTAAAAGCACATCTGAAGTTTGAATACATACCTGATTGGATGATTACTATCAAGCAGTCATGATGACTATGTGATCAGAGAATATAATTTACTTTAAGAGTATGCCGATGGTGTAGGCAGGTTAACATATTATGCTTCTATTTATTCCTAGGTGGTGTATTGATTATCTAACTTGTACAATTTATTACATGATGAAATCAAACTATAGAAACTGCAGACCTGTTTTCTTAGATCCCAAGTAATGGGAAGAAACTACACATTTTTTAATGGATGTAGGTTTTCAGAAAGGGCTTCCCTCATAGCTCAGTTGGTAAAACATCTGCCTGCAACGCAGGAGACCTGGGTTCAATTCCTGGATTGGGAAGATCCCCTGGAGGAAGGCACTGTAACCCACTCCAGTATTCTTGCCTGGAGAATCCCATGGACAGAGGAGCCTGGTGGGCTATAGCCCATGGGGTCGCAAAAAGTCAGACACGACTTAGCGTCTAAACCACCACCACATTTTCAGAAAATATTGTAGTTTTATAAAATAATCTATTTTTGAAAACAAAAGTTAACTACTTTGCGCTTAGTGACTCCTTAAAAATATAACAAAGGCAATTCTGATCCTGACACACACGGATTTAAATCAGCACTCATCTGACGAAAGTTTAGTCCTGTTAATAAAAGTATGTCTTAGCATGCGTGAGTTACCTTGATGATCAATGAATATACCTAATCTGCTGGGATTTTTTATAAACCCCACAAGATACAGAACTAGGGCCTAATACCATGTTGTGGAATGTTTTGGGTGTGTTTTCCTCTGCAACCTAAAAGGAAGACAAATATAAAGAAGAATTTGATGTCAACAGCTGATTGGGAGAGGTTGGTTACAGATAAAGGGGCCTGACTATTAAAAATTGTACACATCTGACATAGACAGGGACTTCTGGGTCTGTTAAGAGGAAGGATTCCCTTTGGTGGGTCTAGGGTGCTGATGCTAACTTTTAAAATTCATTTCAGGTCACACGGTAGCAGGGAGAGCAGCGCCTCCACGCTGGAGGAGGGGCGGGCTGCAGCCCTCTCCTGTTGGGACTGCGGTCCTGGACTCCGCGGGAAATTGAGATCTTACCCACGTCACACTGGCATATCTGTGCTATGAATGGTGGTGTTTATGTAACTGTTCCAGCTCTCACTGCCTCACGACTTGACTACAGTGAGTTACAACTATGGGCTGCCACACACACAGCGGACATCCTACCTGGATTCCTAAGGAACGTACCTCCAAGAGACTCTGGACCAATAAACTGGAAGTTGGAAAAAATGGATCATCACTGAATGAAGACTAGGTCTGCAGCTTTTTCTGCATTTACACAGGAGCCCAGACCTGTTTCTGAGGACCCTCATTCTCTTCCTCCTGTGAACTTTTCCTTCAGCCCTGTTGTGAGTCATTTGAAAAGGTCCAAATAACAAAACATTTTGGCAGAAAAATTTTTTTTTTTTGCAGATGTAGATTGATGAACTCTGATTAACTGGTGATGAAGATTTATTTTATAAACCTTGAGGAATAGAAAGACTTATGGTGGGGTTACTGTGTGTGCGCTTGTTTCACTGCTTTTAAATTCTCTGCACTGTAAGGTGCTTTGGCAGGTCAGCAGAAATAAAATGTTCCCACTGTAACTTCTGTGTGCCGTTTCACCGAGTCTAAGGAAGTGTATCAACCCCAATAGTTTATAACCAAAGCCCTCTCGTGACAGATACACAACAGGAAGGAAACCTGCTGGGGTTTCTATGGCTTACGTGTATGCAGAGAGGTAAATCATTGAAAATATAGAACACTTTCTGTTTAGATCAAGGGTGATTTCTTAGATCCAGTTTATGTCAGTCAAACTGTTTTGCTAACTCCGAGACAAAAGTCATCAACAGCAGAACTTTTAGACTGTGACTGAGTTAGCCCTACACCTTCCCTCCTTATTTGTTAGTTATCTTATTTTTTAAATGTGAGTAAAATCGGAGTCAGTTTTTTTTTTTTTTTTTTGTTAAATGACTTTGCAGCAGCTGTGTCTCCACACATTCCAGATGCTGTCATGCAGAAACGTATTAGAGACAACAAGTGACCCAGATTTTAAATGCATAATGTTATTAAACAGATACCACTATAATAATATGGGATAAATTTTATATGTTAAGAAATGCCAAAAACATACTTTCTGTACTGTTGATTATCCCTGTCCTGTCACAATTATGGAAGAAAATAATATTATCGTATTGTTTGTAACAATAACAGTTACGTCTCTTTGATTTTATTCTTGCAGAAGGAATGGAGAAAGGTGATAGCTATTTGTTTGCTAAATTTTGTTTGAATCTGACTGACTAGATGCCTACCAGAATTGTTATTCTCATATTAGTAAGTAAAAAATTTGTTTCACTGATCATGTTTGGTGTACACAGTTTTGTGACTGTTTTATTCCATAAGACTTGGTGTTAACATTTTTAGGCTTGCAAATTTTTATTATAAATATGAAAACTTTACATAAAGTTTAATGTTACTATATGGCAATTTATGTATAGATCACTACCTTGTTTCTTCTCCCAAACCTATGTAGCAGTAAGAAGAATTTAAAATGTAGGAAGATTTAATTAAGTTGAGGCATATTCATAATGTTTTACATGCATTCTGCTGCCTTTAGTATAAGATGTTCCATTGTAAAAAAAAGCGAGTTAAAATGAAATTTTATGGAACATGAGACAACGTCTCAGTTTTTCAGTCACACATCTGATCTTTTACCCCAAACAAGACCAAGTAAAAATGACATCATTTCACCTTGAGGTTCATTCCAGGATATAAACTACTTCCAGGGAGTAAACAGTCCATTTGGGAAAATGGCAGGTATCGAAGCTGCCATTTCATCCATTATTGCTTCAAAGTGTTCTTTATACCTACTTCTCAAGTTAGCTCTGAAATGGGTATTTGAGAAGCATTTTAGTGTTATCATTTCTATTTTTTTTCTGGTAGGGAAGTAGATAGGAGTCTTTGTTTTAAATTCTGTAAAAACCCAGAAAAGATACCAAAGGAGGTATCAACCTCTGGCTCTCTGATGGTGGCGCAAGTGGTCTCAACACCTGAGAGACATTTGATTCTTGCATCTTGGGACTTTGAGCTGCCCTGCTAGGCCTTTGCAGGCAGACAGGGCCTCTCCTAAGGAAGCAGCAACCTGCTATTTTAGAGCACTCCCTCAGGTTCCACTGCGCTGCTCTGAACTACACAGACCCCTGGAGCATGTGCCCTTGGAAAAGTGGAATTCTGCTGACACAGTAAATTCAACAATACTTAGTGAACCTTCCCAAGACCCCTCAGAGTTCTGGGGGGAGATTTTTCATCCTTTTACACACAAATAAATCTATCTAACCCTTTGTCCACTGTACTCCTTGCCACTGGATACACACATGAAAAATGTCACACTTCCAACATTAAAAACAATTGGAAAAATATTCAGTATTGAACTTCAACATGAGTTTACAAGAAAAACTGTATTCTTTATGTATTTAAAAAAAAATGGAAACTCACAGTTAACATCATTCTTGACGGTGAAAACTGAAAGCATTCCCTCTAGTATCAGGAAAAAGACCTGGGTGTCTATTGTCACCATTTCTACTCAACATAGTTTTAGAAGACTTAGCCAAGTTGGTCAGAAATGAAAGGAATTCAAGTTGGAAAAGAAGTAAAACTGTCCCCGTTTGCAGATAACATGATACTACACATAGAAAATCATAAAGATGCTACCAGGAAATTATGAGCGCTCATCAATGAATTCAGTAAAGATGGAAGATACAAAATTAATACACAGATGACACCAGCATTCCTATACACTAATAGGAAAAGATCAGAAAGAAAAATAAAGGAAACGATCCCATGTACCATTGGAACAAGACAAATAAAATACCTAGGAATAAACAAAAGTACTCTGAAAACTATAAGACACAGATTAGTGGTGTTAGGAAAACTGGACAGCGACATGCAAATGAATGACATTAGAACATTCTCTAACACCACACGCAAAAATAAATTCAAAATGGACCTAAGACTGAAATATACAGTGGAACACTATAAAACTATTAGAGGAAAATGTAGGTGGAACGCTCTTTGAAATAAATTGCAGCGATATCTTTTTTGAACCACCTCCTAAAGTAATGAAAAAAAAGCCACAAAAATAAACAAATGGGACCTAATTAAACTTAAAACCTTTTGCACACCAAAGGAAACCATAAATAAAACACAAAGCAACCCATAAAAGGAAGGAAAAATTTAGAAATGTGGCACCAACAGGGGATTAATCTCCAAATTATTCAAAGAGCTCATGCAGCCACATGTCAAAGAAATAAAAAAATCCAATTAGACAATGTGCAGAAGATCTAAGTACACATTTCTCATAAGAACACATACAGATGGACAAAACCACATGAAGAGATGCTAAATATCACTAATAATGGAGGCAGTGCAAATCACAGTATCAGCTCTCAGTTCAGAATGGCCATCACCAAAAACTGAATACGGTAACTCCTGGACAGAATGTACAGAGAAAGGAATATCTCCTGTAGGTAGGAATATAAGTTGGTACAGCCATTATGGAAAACACTTTGGAAGCTTCTTAAAAAACTAAAACTACAAGTACCATATTATCCAACAATCCCATTGCTGAGCAGTAGTCGGAACACAAGAATTTGAAAGGATACATACACCCCAATGGTCACTGCACCACTACTGACAACAGCTAAAAGATAAAAGCAAGCTAACCTCACAGAGGAACAGACAGAGAAGACACAGGGCATATATATACACACGGGAATTAAGACAATGAATGCAATACTGCCAGTGGCAGAAAAATGAATGGTCCTGCAGCTTATCCTACAACTGTAATAAGACAAAGAATGACGGATAGGCAATGATATCAGTGATGCCTGCAATCTCAGAATGCACACAAATGAACTCTTTACAAAATGCAGAGGAGACCCGCAGAGTTGAAAAAGAAACTTATGGTTACTAAAAAAGAAAGGTAAGAAGACATGGATAAACTAGGGAGTTGGGATTACACTATTTACAGTAATGTATTTAAACTGGATCATCAGAATGGACCTACTGCACAGATCAGGGAACCCCACTCAGTATACTATGATAATACGTATGGGAAAGAACATGAAAACACTTATTATGTGCATATGCATGACCAGATCAAGCTGGTGTACACTGAAAAAGAAACATATGGAAAACCATCCATGTTCCCGTAGAAAATAAAAAAATTAAATTTAAAATGAAAAAATGCCTGTGATATTCCACTCAGGTCTCGGGCACCTGGCCTGGTGACACATTTCTGGAGCTTGAACAGCCTTGTGTCCCACGGCTGGAGAGGGTGGAGCGGAGGCAGTGGGGGGTTGGTGCCAGCACATAAGCCCCTCTGCAAACCGAGAGCCTGCTTCCCCGTGAGGACCCCACATCTCCAGACCCTCACGGGCCCCCCTACAGCTCAGCCAAGTGCAGTGCACTGCAGTGACGTGGGCCCTTTGGGCTGGAGAACCTTTGAAAAGACCCCTGCTCTCCGAGTTTCCTGGCGGGGGGTCCCCGGGGGTAACCTCCTTCCTGGAGTCGCCTCTCCTGCGTGTGACTGCGTCCTCTGCTTAGGGTGTAGGCAGGGCTTGGGACTTGTCTGCAGCTTGAATTGTAAGGTGCAAGAAGTAATGAGACAGGACTGGACTGTTACTTCTTGCACATTCCCTGCTGATCTACAAGTGTCTCGCTTAGTCGTGTCCAACTCCTTGCGACCCCATAGACTAGCCCGCCAGGCTCCTCTGTCCATGCAATTTCCCAGGCCAGAATACTGGAGTGGGTAGCTGTTCCCTTCTCCAATTCACAAGGCCTGCAGGGTTATTAAAAAAAAAAAAACAAAACACTTTGCCTTAAGGAATGTCTTGGGGAGGTAACTGAAAAAGAATTCAAAACAGGGTAAGTCTTGAAGAAACCAATCTCAAGCGTACATTTAAAGCACAACATGGGTGTTTTGTTTTTAAAATTTTTAAACTCCCTATGCTCCAACATGGCTCATTTTCAGGGAAAGGAAATGAAAACAACAAAGACGTATCATGTCCCACCAAACAGAATGGCCATCACCAAAAATTTATAAACAGTAAATGGAGGAGAAGGCATGGAGAAAAGGGAACTTTCCTATGCCCTTTTTGGAGGGGGGGTGAAAACTGGTAACAGCCATGATGGAGAGCAGTATGGAGATTCCTTAAAAGATGAACAAGAGAGGTACCACGTGATCCAGCCATCTCACTCTTGGACCCAGGTGCAAAGACAAATCACAGCCAAGAGATGAAAGAAAAGAAAATGTCTATCTAGACATAGTTTCAATTAAGATGATGTAGCGCACACACATATATACATACAATGGAATACACCTCGGTCATAAAGAATAAAACAATGCCTTTTCCAGCAACATCAGTGGACCGAAACATAATACTGAGTGACGGAAGTCGGACAGAAAAACAACAACGTGCCACTGATATCACTTATGCTTACAATCTCAGAATGGATAGAAATGAACTCATTAATAAGACAGACAGACACCCAGAGTTCAAAAAGGAATGTACTGTTATCAGAAAACAAAGGTCAGGAAGCAAGGATAACCTAGGAAGTTTAAGTTAACATATACATAGCTACATATTTAAATTAGATAATCAAGAAGTGCAGAATGTATAGCACATGGTTTCCACACAACACACTGTTATAACATGTATGGGAAAAGAATCTGAAAAACAATGGATATATGTATGAAGGAATCGGGTTGGTCTATACTGAAAAGGAACACATGGAAAATTATCTGTATTCCCATAGAAAAGAAAAAATAAAGTTAAAAGAAGAAACAAAATGCCAACGTTATTGCCCTCAGGTCTCGGGCACCTGGCCTGGTGACACATTTCTGGAGCTTGAACAGCCCTGATGCCAAGGCTGGACAGGCTGAAGCAGAGGCAGCGGGGGGTTGGTGCCAGCACGTGAGCCCCTCTGCAAACCGAACGCCTGGTTCCCTGTGAGGATCGACATCTCCAGACCCACCCGGGCCCTCCTACAGCTCAGCCAGGCCAGTGCGCTGCAGCGACCTGGGCCCTCTCCGCTGGAAAACGTTTGGAAAGTCCCCGCTCTCCAGGTCTCCTGTTGGTGGGGATGTCAGGGGCAGCCTCTTTCCTGGAAGCTGCCTCTCCTACATATGACAGCACCTTCAGCATAGTGGTGCAGACACGGCTCGGGATTTGTCTGGGGGTTGAAACGTAAGGGGGATGAAGTTAGAGGACAGGAACCCTGGACTGTTTCTTCTGGCACATTCCATTCTAATCTATAACCCAGGTACAGAACTTTCTCTTTAGCTCTCCTTGCCCCAGCAACCCGAGTGGGGCATTCAGAAATACTGCCCCCTTGTGGACATTCCCTGTAACAACAACTTGAAACCTAGTGTTTTCGGCACCACATACTCAGCACTTGAGGGGCTTAAAAAAGCACTTGCCCTTAAAGAATGTCCCAGGGAAGAAATCGAAGAAGAACTGCAAACACAGTGGACCTTGAAGAAGCCAATCTCAGGGTACATTTAAAGTACACTGTGGCTGGCTTTTTCATTTATTTTTAAACTCATGAAAAGATGCTCCACATGGCTCATTTTTAGGGAACTGAATGAAAAGTACAGTGAGGTGTCATCTCCCACCCAACAGAATGGCTGTCACCAAAAATCTACAATTAGTGAATGCAGAAAGAGTATGGAGAAAAGGGAAGCCTCTACGCCCCTTTTTGGGGGGATGAAAACTAATAACAGCCACGATGGCGAAAAGTATGGAAATTCCTTAATAAATGAACAAAAGAGGTACCACATGATTCGCATTCCCACTCTTGGGTCAGATACAAACAAAAAGCAGAATTGGAGCAGACACACGCACCCGACTGTTCCCTGCAGCGCCAGCGAGGACCGGCAAGAGATGAAGCAAGGAAGATGACCATCGAGACTTCCATGGTTAAAGATCAGGGTGCGTAAATACAATGGACTGTTCCTCAGCCATTCGAAAGGATAAAAGAATGCCTTTTCGAGCAACATGGGTGGAACTAAACATTAATACTACGCGAGGGAGCTCAGACGGAGAACAAAATGACACTGATATCACTTGTGCCTACAAACTCAAAATCGATAGAAATTAACTCATTTACAAAAGACAGATACCCACAGTTCAAAAACGACTGTGTCATTCCCAAAGAAGAAAGTGGGAAGAGAGGGATAAACTAGGAGGTTGAGATTAACATATACACAGTAATATATTTAAACTAAATAATCAACAAACACCGACTGTATAGCACAGGGTACTCCACTCAACACACTGTAACACCATGTATGATTAAAGAATTGAAGAAGAAATTATATACGCGTTGGTGTAACTGAATCAGGTTGGTGTACACTGAAAAAGAAATGCATGGAAAATCATCTATGTTCCCATAGAAAATTAAAATTAATTTAGAAAGAAAAAAAAAAAAAAAAAAAACGCCAACGATACTCCACTCAGGTCTCGGGCACCTGGCCTGGTGACACATTTCTGGAACTTGAACGTCCCAGGCTTGGACAGGGTGGAGCGGAGGCAGTGGGGGGTGGTGGGGGGTTGCTGCCAGCACGTAAGCGCTTCTGCAAGCCGAGTGCCTGGTTCCCCGTGAGGACCCCACATCTCCAGACCCACACGGGCCCTCCTACAGCGCAGCCGAGCCCACTGCACTGCAGTGACGCGGGCCCTCTCAGCTGGAAAGCCTTTGAAAAGACCCCCGCTCTCCGAGGCTCCTGGTGGGGTCCCCAGAGGCGGCCTCCTTCCTGGAGTCGCCTCTCTTACAGCGGCCGCTCCCTCTGCAGAGTGGTGTAGACAGAGTTTGGGACTTGTCTGGAGCTTGAACTGTAAGTTGGGAGAAGTAATGAGACAGGAGCTCTGGATGGCTTCTGGGATGGTCCATTCCAATCTAGGGCTCAGTAACAGGAAGTTCTCTTTCGGCTTCCTTGCCTGAGCCACCTGAGTAGGGGGCGGGCCGGGGGCAATCCCGACATGCTGCCGCCTTGTGGCCATTTCCTGGAACAGCAACCGTAAACCTGGTGCTTCTGGGTACCACGTGCTCAAGAGGCCTGAAGGGTGAAAACCTCACTTGGCCTTAAGGATGTCCTGCATAGCTAATTGAATAACAATGGAAAACACAGTGGATCTTTAAGAAGCCAATCTCCAGGATATATTTAAAGCATACCATAGGTTTATATTTTTTTTTTTGAAGCACACGAATATATATATGCTCCACATGGCTTATTATTAGGGAACTGAAATCAAAACTAGAATGAAGTATCAGGTCTGTTTGGTGGTCCAGTGGTTGATCCTGCCTGCCAGCTCATGGGACATGGGTCTGATCACTGCCTTGGGAAGTGATTCCACATGCTGCGGAGTTGTTAAACCTGTGCGTTATATCTACTGAGCCCACAGCCTAGTTCCCGCCAGTGGCAACTCCTGAAGCCTATGTGCCCTAGAGCCCATCTCTGTAGTAAGGCGAGCCACCACAATGAGAAGCCCGTGCATCGCTTCTCGGCCTTTTGGCTAAGATCAAGTGAGAAGCCCATGCGATGCAACGAAGAGTAGCCCCCGCTCGCCACATCTAGAGAAAGCCCACACAGCAACAAAGACCCAGTGTAGCCAAGTGTGAATAATAAATAAACGAACCTTAAAGAAAAAAGCCCCACAATGAGGTATCACATCACACAGGTCACAATGGCCATCATCATAAAGTCTATAAACAATAAATGTTGAAGCGGTTGTGGAGAGAAATTAACTGTGGGGACATAAGTTGGTACAGTCAGTATGCAGAACTGTATGGATTTTTATCAGAAAAAAAAAAAAAGTAAAATAGGTACTTTACTGGTGGTTCAGTTTTAAGACTTGGTGCTCCCAATTCAGGAGCCAGTTTCAGTCCCCGGTAATGGAATGAGATCCTGGATGTCACAAGTAAGAGTTTTCAGGCCATGATGAAATATCCCACATGCATCACTGAAGTTCCTGCATGCTGCTGCTAATTACAAATAAAGAAATAAATAAAGAGGATCCCCCATTCCGAAAGTAAAGATTGCTGCATGTCACAATGATGTCTGAAAAAGGTGCATACAGCAACTAGAACCAAGCACAGACAAATAATTATTTAAAAAAAAAACTAGGAAACAAAAAACTAACAATAGCGCTCCCATATGATCCAGCAATCCCATTCCTGGGCATAAATCCAGAGGAAACCATACTTTGAAAAGACACATGTACCCGTGTTAACTGCAGTACTGTTTGCAATAACCAAGACATGGTTGCAACCTAAATGTCTATTGAGAGATGATTGGATAAAGAAGTCATATATGTATATGTATACACACACACACACACACACACAATGGAATACCACTCACCACAAAGAAAATAAAGTGATGCCATTTTCAGCAACACAGATGGACCTAGATATTATCATACTAAATGACGTACTTCAGAAATTCCATTTGCTAATACTTGTATGTGAAACTTTAAAAAAAATGAGACAAATGAACTTGTTTACAAAACAGAAAGAGACTGACAGTTACCGGAAACAATCTTATAGTTACCAAAGGGGAAGGATGTGGGGGAGGAATAAAGCAGGAGCTTGTGGTGAACATATACACACTACTATGCATAAGACAGATAAGGGCCAGCAAGGGCCTTATTATACAGCACAGTGAATTCAACTCTATACTCTGTGATAACCTACTTGAGAGAAAAATCTAAAAAGAATGAATATATTTTTACTAGAACTAAATCACACCCAAAACTAAGACAGTATTTTAAACCCACTATATTCCAATAAAATTTTAAATAGAAAACAACAAAAATTTGACCCCAAAGAATAATTTGTAAAAAATACTATTGGTCTGGTATAATATGAAAAATTAAATGAGCTGCTGTGAGTATGACTTATATATTATGAGCAACTTTAAAGCTCTCTACACCGCTGTGTACCCTGGCAGTACACCAACCCTTCTCTACGTAAGTTTCAGTCAGAGACTGTGTAAATCTGATGGATCTCAAGTATATGTTCCATGGATTTCTAAGGCTTTTTGAAGATGCAGTGACACTGAGCCCATATTCTTCCATGTCAGTGTCATCAGCAGGAGTGGAGATAGCAGCCCCTTCAATTCACAATACCACCCCTACCCATCCCAGCCCAAAGCCTTACCCACTCGGCTGGCAACCCTCACTTGAATATTTGCTCACAGTATGGGATCTTGGAAAGAACTGGTTGGTGCTCAAAGTCAGGAGTTGACTTCTGTCAATGTTTCTGGAAACAGTCTCATTGAGACGCGTGCATCCTTCAGTTCAGTCACTCAGTCATGTCCGACTCTTTGCAACCCCATGGACTGCAGCACGCCAGGCTTCTCCTGTCCTTCATGCCTGTGTCATATTAATAGGTAATTTCTCCAAGACTGGAGCATGCTTCTGCACAAAATTCTTAGTGATGGGCAATTCGGGACTCACTGACCAAGGATTAACCCACTGCTGAGCTGGTCTCTCTGAACTAGACAAAGCGTTATTAAGAATTGTACCTAAAATTAAAGTTCTACCTGGGTTCTCCTATACTGTGTGCTTCGTCGCTCAGTTGTGTTCAACTCTTTGCGACCTCATGGCCTGTAGCTCACCAGGCTCCTCTGTCCATGGGAATTCTCCAGAATCCTGGAAGAATTCTCCAAGAATATTGGAGTGGGTAGCCATGCCCTCCTCCAGGGGATCTTCCCAATCCAGGGATTGAACCCAGGTCTCCTGCACTGCAGGTGAATTCTTTTACCAGCTGAGCTACAGGGGAAGCCCTCTTCTCTACTGGGGATTGGCAAAGTGTGGTCAAATGCAGCCAACCCGGGTTTGTTAGTAAAGGTGTATTAGAACACAGCCATGCTGTGTGTTTGTGGAGCACTTCCAGCTTTGCAGCACAACACCAGAGCAGACTGACAGAGCCCGCATGTTCCACAAATCCTACACTGTTTACGCTGCAGAGATGTTGGCCATTCATGCTCTATACAATGGAAGAACATAAAATTCTTTTTTGAGTTCTCCCAAACATGGCAACACAGTGGCAGAGGGCTGAAGTGCCGGAGTCAGAAAAATCAAAGTCTGAATGTAGGCTCTGCTCCTCATTTTTCAAAGGTTTCTACTCCATCGACTGCAGTTTCTGTATAAAATGGGGATAAGGGGATGATGATATATACGGCCCGAAGGAGTTTTTTGATAAGAATTTTATATCAACAAACTCTTGGCATGGTGGTGAGCAAATAATAAACTCTGTGCCTCTGTTATGAGCAACCCATAATCCAGGAGTCACCTCATACAAAAAAAGCAAAGGACTGCGCTGGTGCTCCAGTGGATAGGAATCTGCCTGCCAACGCAGGGGACATGGGTTCGATCCCTGGTCTAGGAAAATCCCAAATGCCATGGGACAGCTACTGAGCCCACCTGCCCTAGAGCCTGTGGTCTGCAACAAGAGAAGCTGTCACAAGAAGTCCATGTGCCGTGATTAGAGAGCAGCCCCTGCTCATCACAACTAGAGAAAAACCTGCACAGTAATGAAGACCCAGTGCAGTGGGGAAGAAAAAAAAAAGCAAACAGCAGGCCCTGGGCTCAAAAGTGGGCTGTATGTTTTTTAAGTGGACACAACTGATGGAAATTGGGGTCCACTAAGATTAGACCTTCCCCTTCATGGATCACTGCATTGTTGTGGCGAAGGGGCTTGTGTAACTCAGTGAAGCTATGAGCCATGCCATGCAGGCCCATCCAAGAGAATGGGTCATAGTGAAGAGTTCTGACAAAATGTGGTCCTCTGGAGGAGGGAATGGTGAACCACTCCAGCATTCTTGCCATGAGAACCCCATGAACAGTATGAAAAGGCAGAAAGATATGACACTGAAAGATGAGGCCCCAAGCTTGGAAGTCCAGTCTGCTACTGGGGAAGAGTGGAGGACAGCTAATAGTACTCCAGAAAGAATGAACTCGCTGGGCCAAAGCAGAAACAATGCACAGTCGTGGGTATTGCTGGTGGTGAAAGTAAAATCCAATGTTGTAAAGAGCAGTACTGCATAGGAACCTGGGATGTTAGGTCCATAAATTAAGGTAAATTAGACATGGTCCAGCAGGAGATGGCAAGCGTGAACATCAACATCTTAGGTATCAGTGAACTAAACTGGATGGGAACGGGCGAATTTAATTCAGATGGCCGTTTTATATCTACTACTGTGGGCAAGAATCTCTTAGAAGAAATGGAGATGCCCTCATAGTCAACAAGAGTCCAGAATGCAGTACTTGGGTGCAAACTTAAAAATGACAGAAAAATGGTTTCTAAGGCATACCATTCAACTCACAGTAATCCAAGTCTATGCCCCAACCACTGATGCTGAAGAAACTGAAGTTGATCAGTTCTGTGAAGACCTATAAGACCTTATATAACTAAAAAAACCAAACTATAAAACCAAAAAAAAAAAAGATGTGCTATTCATTATAGGGGACTGGAATGCAAAAGTAGGAAGTCAAGAGATACCTGGCTTAACAGGTAAGTTTGGCCTTGGAGTACAAAATGAAGCAGGCAAAGGTTAACAGAATTCTGCCAAGAGAACACAATGGTCATAGCAAACACAGTTTTCCAACAACATAAGAGACGACTCTACACATGTACATCACTAGATGGTCAATACCGAAATCAGACTGATTACATTCTTTGCAGCCGAAGATGGAGAAGCTCTATACAGTTAGCAAAAACAAGACCAGGAGCTGACTGTGGCTCAGATCATCATCTCCTTATAGCAAAATTCATATAGCAGAAACCTAACACTATTGGCTTAAACTAAATAAAGTGGGGAAAACCACTGGTTATTCAGGTATGACCTAAATCAAATCACTTATGATTATACAGTGGAGGTGAGGAACAGATTCAAGGAATTACATCTAGAGTGCCTGAAGAACTATGGATTCAGGTTCATAATACTTTACAGGAGGCAGTAACCAAAACCATCCCACGAAAAAGGAATGCAGGAAGGCCAAGTGGTTGTCTCAGCAGGCTTTACAAATAGCTGAGGAAAGAAGGGACGTGAAAGATACTGGAGAAAGGGAAAGATGTACCCAACTGAATGTAGAGCTCCAAAGAATAGCAAGGAGAGATAAGAAAGCCTTCTTTAATGAACAATGGAAAAAAAAAATACAGGAAAACAATAGAATGGGAAAGACTAGAGATCTTTCAAGAAAACTGGAGCTATCAAAGGAACATTTCATGCAAGGATGGGCGTGATAAACGACAGAAATGGTAAAGACGTAACAGAGGCAGGAGAGATTAAGAAGAGGCAGCAGGAGTACACAGAACTGTAGAGAAAACATCCGAATGACCAGGACAACCACGATGGTGTGGCCACTCACCCAGAGCCAGACACTCTGGAGTGTGAAATCAAGAGGCCCTTAGGAAGTGTTGTGACAGATAAAGCTGATGGAGGTGCTGGAATTCCAGCTGAGCTATTTCAAATCCTAAAAGATGCTGCTGTTAAAGCACTGCACTCAGTATGTCAGTGAATTTGGAAAACTCAGCAGTGGCCACAGGACTGGAAAAGGTCACTCTTCACCCAAATTCCAAAGAAGGGCAGTGCTAAAGAATGTTCAGACTATCAGATAATGTTGCTAACTTCCCATGCTAGTAAGGTTATACCCCAATTCCTTCAAGCTAGGTTTCAACAGTACTTGAATCGAGAACTTCCAGATGTACAACCTGGATTTAGAAAAGGCAGAGGAACCAGAGGTCAAATTTCCAACATTCGTTCAATCATAGAGAGAGCACGGGAATTCAAAGAAAACCCCCATCTACTTCTGCTTCAGTGGCTATGCTAAACCATTTGACTGTGTGGATCACAACAAACTCTGGAAAATTCTGAAAGCAATGAGGATACCAGGCCATCTTACCTCTCTCTTCAGAAACCTGTATGTGGGTCAAGAAGCAACAGTTAGAACCAGACATGGAATAATGGATGGTTCAAAATTGGGAAAAGAGTACGACAGGCTGTATATTGTCACCCTGTTTATTTAACTTATATGCAGAGCACATCATGTGAAATGCCAGCTTGGATGACTGACAAGCTGGAATCAAGATTACTGGGAGAAATATCAACAACCTCAGATATGCAGATGATACCACGCTAATGGCAGAAAGTGAAGAGGAACAAGAGAGCCTCTTGATGAGGGTGAAAGAGGAGAGTGAAAAAGCTGGCTTGAAACTCAATATTTAAAAAAACTAGGATCATGGCATCTGGTCCCATGACTTCATGGCAAACAGATGGGGGAAAAGTAGAAACAGTGGCAGATTTTCTCTTCCTGGGCTCCAAAATCACAGTGGACGGTCACTGCAGCCATGAAAATAGAAGAGGCTTGCTCCTTGGAAGGAAAGCATTGACAAGCCTAGACAGGGTATTAAAAAGCAGAGATATCACTTTGCCGATGAAGGTTCATGTAGTCAAAACTATGGTTTTTCCAGCAGTGATATATGGATGTGAGAGCTGGACCATAAGGAAGACTGAGTGCCAAAGAATCAATGCGTTTGAATTATGGTGCTGGAGAATACTCTGAGAGTCCACTGGATTTCAAGGAGATCAAATCAGTCCATCCTAAAGGAAATCAACCATGAATACTCACTGGAAGGACTGATGCTGAAGCTGAAGCTCCAATACTCTGGCCGCCTGAAGTGAAGAGTTGATTCACTGGAAAAGACCCTGATGCTAGGGAAGATTGAGCAGGAGGAGAAGGGGATGACAGAGGATGAGATGGTTGGGTGGCATCACTGGCTCAATGGACATGAGTTTGAGCAAATTCTGGGAGATAGTGAAGGACAGGGAAGCCTGGCGTGCTACAGTCCATGGGGTCTCAAAGAGTCCGACAGGACTTAGCGTCTGAACAACAACAATACACCTTAGACCTTAATGTGTTTTCTCCTGGCTTTTTTAGTCAGTTAAATCTCTTGAGAAAGCTGGGCAACGACAAACTCTGCAAACATCTCAAGAGGCATGGCTTCCCCCTGACTTTCGCTGTCCTTTGGCAGATACTGAAAATGCTTACGCTTTTTACATGGAAAGGTCAGTCTTGAGTCTGTAATAGCTATCTGGGGGAATTCCGAGCACCAGTGGGAAGATATACTACACAGTGATGCTGATTTGCATCTGCAGTCTGAGGTGAGGGATGTAGGACATATACACAAACACCATTTTTTCAGGCTCATCTTGTAAAAAACTCAAGCCCCCAGCCAGCAGCCGCATGAAAGGAAACGACCATTTCTAGTTGCAAAGTAATCTTGTAAACAGAAACTCTGAACAAAAGAGCCAGGTAAATAATTGATGACTGGTTACTGAAGCATGTTGGGCAGTCTTTGCACTATTGATTTGGGGTTTTGAACTAAGCAGGCCACTGCAAGCTCATGCTTGAGTTTTTTCCTCTTCTCTTTGGTGCCATCCATATTCACTGTCGGTTCCCATGAGAGGAATGTGCAATGGGACTTCTTTCATATTGTTCACCTGGGCCTTTGCTCTCTGTGGATAGGGTCTGGGACCCATCCTTTAATTATTGGCTTTGATTCTCTTAATGAGGAGTTATCAAAATAGTTCAGGACACTGAATTATTAATTGAAAACTGCAATTAACAACCAAGGAATATTCCAAATCTAAAATCCTACTATCAGGAGTTTAGCTTGCATCTCTGAACTGGTCTGCCCTCTTTTTCAATTGCATCTTCACCCTTGCTTTTTCTTACATATATTAAGTTCAACATTCAGTGCTTTATCGCCTGTTCACAGACATCATAGAAAATTTAATCATGCCCTTATTATTTTAGCACTGCAATAACTGAAAAGAAAACATAAAAAAAAAAATCCATACAGTCTCTCTTCACACACAAATCGATAGGGTGGACTGCTGAGGTCAGCTAGGTGGAGGCGTGGGTTGAAACAGCAATCAGGACAATACTTTGAAACATTTAAATATGTATGAGCTCTATATATCTGACAGAGGACTGAAACAGATCCTTAATGCCGCAGTGAAGAGGGAAGGAAAGCCACTAAGCCTCAGCTGGAGAAAAAAGTCAGTGACAACTCTTAAAACTGTCAGAGTCAGAAAAACCGCTATCTGACGATGCCATATGCCGTTTCAATCACTGTCTCTCCTGATTCACTACTAGAGCCCAGATGATGAGCAGCAATAGGGGAGTGGATCTTTACAAGACACCATGTCTAATGTTCTCACGGGAAAGGGTCTTTCCTAAAGAAAATCAGTTCCGATGGCTCTGATGTGGTGATGTAGGCACCTGGGCTGTGGCCAGACGGAGTCAGGCAGAAAATGGGTTTGAGTGTGGTTTTGGACAGCTCTTATTTCACTTCTGATTAGACAGAAACCTACCAGAGAAGGTCTTCCCATTTGTCACTCCACTCATCTTCCTGCACTTTAAAGAGAGCTGTATCACTTTCTCTTCCCCAGCCTGGCATTTCAAATGTGAAAAGGGGTCAAAAGGGGAAAGAGGATCTCTTCAGGTTCAGAGTAGGACCTGGAAGGCCAATCTCCTCAGCAAGAAAAGATTTGTAAAAAGTGATAGATCTGACTTCATAAAAAGCAAAATCTTGGGCATGGCCAAACCACAGAAACTCAACTAAAAGTCACACCGGGACAAGTATTTGCAGCTTATATAGGCAAACAAAGTATTTATTCCCATATTTGCAAAATTTATACAAACTAGTAAGCCAAAGATGAGTGCCTCAATACAAAAGCAAACAAAAAGTGTAATAATTCACAAAAGAAGAAATACAAGAAGGCCAAATGGTTTGCATCTTTGATGAGAAGCTGATGTTGAAGAACTGTCTCTCATGTCAGTTTGGCTGATATTAAAAAGAAAGAACATTTAACAGGAGCTGCAAGGGCTGTGACACGATGCAGTACATATTGCACCAAGGGTCTTAGCAGTCAGCCTTCTTGTCTCAAGGTTTCTACTTAGAGAAATGTGAGAAAGTAAGAGGCCAAGTGGCGCAGGCAAGATTATGAATCTCAGAACTGTTCAGAAGGGCTAGCAGTCAGAAATCCTATATTACCATCAATCCTATATTACCATCTGGTTTTGAGGACAGTGCATTCCGTTTTACTCCTGCTGACCTCAACAGAAATCCCTGGACAAAACCCACTAAAAATCTGGCAGGGTTAAAGATGGATGACAGAGACTAGTTGGAATTTTGGGACTCAGGGGTCAACTGAAAACTGTCACTTGCCATCTGGTTATGCAAGCCTGAAGTCACTGGCCACTGTAGCCTTCAACACACCCTGATGGGAGTCCATGGAGGAGATGAGGAAGGAGGTACTCTGTACTATAGGAAAAAAAAGAACAGGGCTTTAGATAGAAAATTTCAGGAAAAGGTGGCATGAGCCCAATTTCTTGCATCTTCTCATATCTAGAAAAGCACAAAAATCATTTACAGAGACATATGTTCCTCATGAAGACCTGCAAGACCTAGAACTGACTACAAAAAAAGATGTCCTCTTCATCATCAGTTCAGTTCAGTTGCTCAGTCATATCTGACTCTTTGTGACCCCATGGACTGAACCACGCCAGGCCTCCCTGTCCATGGAATTTTCCAGGCAAGAATACTGGAGTGGGTTGCCACTCCCTTCTCCTGGAGCTTGCTCAAACTCATGTCCATTGAGTTGGTGATGCCATCCAACCATCTCATCCTCTGTCGTCCCCTTCTCCTCCTGCCCTCAATCTTTCCCAGCATCAGGGTCTTTTCCAGTGAGTCAGTTCTTTGCATCAAGTGGCCGAAGTATTGGAGCTTCAGCTTCAGCATCAGTGCTTCCAATGAATATTCAGGACTGATCCCCTTTAGGATGCACTGGTTGGATCTGCTTGCAGTCCAAGGGACTCTCAAGAGTCTTCTCCAACACCACAGTTCAAAAGCATTAATTCTTCAGTGCTCAGCTTTCTTTATAGTCCACCACTTACATCCAGACATGGCTACTGGAAAAACCATAGCTTTGACTAGATGGACCTTTGCTGGCAAAGTAATGTCTCTGCTTTTTAATATGTTGTCTATGTTGGTCATAGCTTTTCTTCCAAGGAGCAAGCGTCTTTTAATTTCATGGCCGCAGTCACTATCTGCAGTGATTTTGAAGCCCCAGAATTAAAGTCTCTCACTGTTTCTATAGTTTCCCTATCTATTTCCCATGAAGTGATGGGACCAGATGCCATGATCTTAGTTTTCTGAATGTTGAGTTTTAAGCCAACTTTTTCACTCTCCTCTTTCACTTTCATCAAGAAGCTCTTTAGTTCTTCACTTTCTGTCATAAAGGTGGTGTCATCTGCATATCTGAGGTTATTGATATTTCTCTCAGCAATCTTGATTCCAGCTTGAGCTCATCCAGCCTGGCATTTTGTAAGGTGTACACTGCATATAAGTTAAATAAGCATGGTGACAATATACAGCCTTGACATACTCCTTTCCTGATTTGGAACCAGTCTGTTGTTCCATGTCCAGTTCTAACTTGCTTCTTGACCTGCATACAGACTTCTCAGGAGGCAGGTAAGGTGGTCTGGTGTTCCCATCTCTTGAAGAATTTTCCACAGTTTGCTGTGATCCACACAGTCAAAGGCTTTGGCATATTCAATAAAGCAGAAGTAGATGTTTTTCTGGAACTCTCTTGCTTTTTCAAGGATCCAACAGATGTTGGCGATTTGATCTCTGGTTCCTCTGGTTCTTCATCTTCGAGGACTAGAATGCAAAAGTAGGAAGTCAAGTGATACCTGGAGTAACAGGCAAATTTGGTCTTGGAGTACAAAACGAAGCTGGGCAAAGGCTAATAGAGTTTTTGTCAAGAGAACGCACTGGTCATAGCAAACACCCTCTTCCAACAACACAAGAGACAATTCTACACATGGACGTCACCAGACGGTCAATACTGAAATCAGATTGATTATATTCTTTGCAGCCAAAGATGTAGAAGCTCTGTACAGTCAGCAAAAAGAAGACCTGGAGCTGACTGTGGCTTAGATCATGAGTTCCTTATTGCAAACTGAGACTTAAATTGAAAAAAGTAGGGAAAAACCACTAGGCCATTCAGGTATGACCTAAGTCAAATCTCTTATGATTATACAGTAGAAGTGAGAAATAGATTCAAGGGATTAGGTCTGAGAGAGTGCCTGAAGAACTATGGACATAGGTTCATAACACAGTACAGAAAGTGGTGACCAAAATCATCTCAAAGAAAAAGAAATGCAAGAAGGCAAAATGGGTGTCTGAGGAGGCCTTACAAATAGCTGAGAAAAGAAGTGAAAGGCAGAGGAGTAAGAGAAATATATATCCAACTGAATTCACCGTTCCAAAAAGTAGGAAGGAGAGAGAAGAAAGCCTTCTTAAGTGAACAATGCTAAGAAATACAGTAAAATGATACAATGGGAAAGACTAGAGACCTCTTCAAGAAAATCAGAGACACCAATGGAATATTTCATGCAAGAATGGGCACAATAACTGATAGAAATGGCAAGAATCTAACAGAAGCAGAAGAGATTAAAAAGAGGTGGCAAGAATACGCAGAAGATCTGTACAAAAAAGTTCTTAATGACCCAATAACCATGATGGAGTGGTCACTCACCTAGAGTCAGACAACATGGAGTGGGAATCCGGCGGGCCTTAGGAAGCATCACTACAAAGCCACTGGAGGTGATGGAATTCCAGCTGAGCTATTTCAAATCCTAAAAGATGATGCTGTTAAAGTGCTGCACTCAATATGCCAGCAAATTTGGAAAACTCAGCAGTGACCACAGGACTGAAAAAAGGTCAGTTTTCATCACAATCCCAAAGAACAGCAATGTCAAAGAATTGCACTCATTTCACATGCTAGCAAGGTAATGCTCAAATTCTTCAAGCTAGGCTTCAACAGTACATAAACCGAGAACTTTCAGATGTACAAGCTGGATTTAGAAAAGGCAGAGGAACCAGAGATCAAAATGTCAATATCCGTTGGATCACAGAGAAAGCAAAGGAATTTCAGAAAAAATATCTACTTCTGCTTCATTGAATACGCCAAAACCTTTAACTGTGTGGATCGCAACAAACTGTGGAAAATTCTTAAAGACATGGGAATACCAGACCACCTTATCTGCCTCCTGGGAAACCTGTGTGCCAGACAAGAAGCAACAGTTAGAACCAGATATGGAACAATGGACTGATTCAAAATTGGGAAAGGAGTATGACAAGGCTGTATATTGCTACCCTGCTTATTTAACTCATATACAGAGCACATCATGCCCAATGCTGGACTGGATGAATCACATGCTGGAATGAAGACTGTCGGGAGAAATATCAAAAACTTCAGATACATAGATGATACCAATCTAATGATAGAAAGTGAAGAGGGGCTAAAGAGCCTCTTGGTGAGGATGAAAGAGGAGCATGGAAAAGCTGGCTTAAAACTCAACACTCAAAAAACTAAGATTATGGCATCCAGTCCCATAATTTCATGGCAAACAGATGGGGAAAAAAATGGAAACAGTGGCAGATTTTATTTTCCTGGGCTCCAAAATCACTATGGACGGTGACCGCAGCCATGAAATTAGAAGACACTTGCTTCTTGGAAGAAAAGCTATGACAAACCTAGAGAGCATATTAAAAAAAAGCAGATGGATCACTTTGCTGACAAAGGTCTGCAGAGTCAGAGCGATGGTTTTCTCAGTAGTCACGAATGGATAAGAGAGCTGGACCATGAGGAAGGCTGAGCACCGGAGAATCGATGCTTTTGGACTGTGGTGCTGGAGAAGACTCGTGAGAGTCTCTTGGACAGCAAGGGGATCAACCCAGCCAATCCTAAAGAAAATCAACCCTGAATACTCATTGCAAGGGCTGATGCTGAAGCTCTAATGTTTTGGCCACCTGATGCGAAGAGCCAACCCATTGGAAAAGACCCTGATGCTGGGAAAGACTGAAGGCAAAAGAAGGGAGGGACAGATGATGAGACAGTTGGATGGCATCAATGACTCAGTGGACATGAGTTTGAGCCAGCTCGGGGAGTTGGTGATGGACAGGAAAGCCTGGGTGCTGCAGTCTATGGGGTCGCGAAGAGTCGGACACAACTTAGTGACTGAACAACAAAATGGTCCTCATGCCTAGCAACAAACTTTTATGATTAGCAGTAACTTTCTGCCAAAATCTGAGCTTGAATTCCTGTATTCCCTTCCACTAAAATCACACATATACTACCTTTCCCCTCACCACTTCAGAGCAGTTCTTCAGAGCTATCTGAGAGGCTGGCTCGTAGACTGTAGTCCTCATTTTACACCCTCAAAATGTAAGTGACAACTCACATGGCACATTTTTTTTTTTTTTCAGCAATGCAAGAACAACTCAGAAGTGATGTCTGATTTGTATTTTCTTTTCCCCTTGTATTCTGTGTAACCCAGATGGGTTTGGAGAAGCCTGAAACCCAGATATGCCAAAGGGTGCAGACAAAACATAGCCTCCCCAAAAACCTGCTTTCTTTCACACAAAGGACTGAGAAAAGGGCAATCCAACAGAATAGAAACTTTTGGCCTTATCTGCTTTTTCTTGATACTAGATTGCGCTTCCCTGATAGCTCAGTCGGTAAAGAATCCGCCTGCAATGCCGGAGACCTGGGTTCGATCTCTGGGCTGGGAAGATCCCCTGGAGGAGGGCATGGCAACCCACTCCAGTGTTCTTGCCTGGAGAACCCCCATGGACAGAGGAGCCTGGCGGGCTGCAGTCCATGGGGTCACAAAGAGTGGGACACTGAACTCTTTCGACACTGAACACCTTGAAAACCCTCTATGGCCACCCCTCCCCTGGTGGGTACTGCAGCTGGGGGTCTGCAGGAGGAACTCTGTCCTTCATCTCTGTCTCCAAAAGTGTGCGTCCCTCCCCTGCAGGGATAGGGGATGAACTAAGACTTCCTCCACTTTCTTGCAGGGGCAAGGAGGTGTGTCCCCTTCCTGTGCAGGCTTTGGTCAGACCCCTGCCTGCCACATACCTGTAATCAGATAGCTCTCCTTTGCTACTAAGCCTGCTGCAAAAACCTGAATTCCATGATTTCCCCTCTGAGTAATAAGGCGACTTTCCTCTCCTGTGGGCAGAGCTCTGACGTGTACCCCCACTCCACCACGACGATGATGAGGGGACACCCTGGCTGTGCGGAGCCTGTGGGCAAGATTTTGATCCAACCTTCTCTGTAGAAACAAGGTGGCCCCTCCTCCCCTAGGTCTGTCACTGCAGAAGACTCCGCTCTCTTTCCCCATCCTGCAGAGATGAGGTGTCTCTCCCCTTCCCACCTCCAGCCACCACTGAGGACACTGGAGCGTCGACTCCTGTCATCTAAGTAACATGCAAGCTGCGGGAAGAAAACAGCATTGTGGAGGCTTTATAAACTAAACTGATACTTGAACCATGAACCACAAGAGTGAACCAGGATATGTACTTAGAATAGGTTGATTAGAAGACTTAAATAGGAACCAAATCCTAATAGTGTAATATTCAAAAACCTAGGATGCAGTCCAAAATTACTCATCATATCAAGTCAAAGGAAAAATCTCAACTCAAGTGAGAAAATGTGAGCAACAGATTCCAACACTGAAAAGACACAGATTTTGCAATTTTCTAACAATGTTTTTCAAGCAGCTGTCACAAAAATGCTGCAATAGGCAACTACGAACACTCCTGAGCAAATTTAAAAACAGCCTATCTCAACAATAAAACAGAAGACACGAAGAAACAAATTAAACTTTTAGAATTGAAAAATACAACAGACAAAATTTTTTGAAAATTTCACTGGATGGGTTTCATTGTAGAACTGAAATAATGAAAGACTCAGTGATTTGAAGATATGCTAATAGAAATCATCTAATCTGAAAAACAGAGAGGAAATTGATTGAAATAAAATAAAATAAAATGAGCCTTAGAGGCACATGATACAATAACAAGAGATCTAACATTCATGTCCTTGGAGACCCACAAGGAGAGGAGAAAGAGTATGGAGTTCAAAAAATGTTTTAAGAAATGGCTGAACATGTCCCAAATTTGCCAAAAGATATAAACTTACAAATTCCAAGGTACATATGTGAATGTAAGTTTTTGTTTCTCTGGGATTAATACCCAGGAGGTACAATCACTAGGTTGCATGGTAAATGTATAACTTTATAAGCTTCCAAACTTTTACAGAGTTGTGGTACCAGCCTACATTTCCACCTGCAGTGTGCAAGAGACAGATCGACTTACTCCACCTCCTCACCAGCTTTGTACAGATGATTCTAATTATTCATGGTGGCTATGGTCTACAGCATCACTAGGAACACTGAATGAATGAATGCTGACTCATTGCTCCTATGGGAAACACATAGGGCTGTGTTTCTATGGGCTTCCAGGGACAACTTTCATCAACTTATTAATATCAGTACATTACCTTTTTCAGTGCATGTTTCTGTTTAAGGACACCATATGTAATGCATTAATGTTGAGTGATTAACATTGGACTCATGACCAACAGCACTATGACTTGTGCTTGCAGTGAAGTTTTTTTAATACACATATTTTCTCTGTAAGGCACACAGCAGCCTTCCTGTACATAGAAGCACTAGTCAGGAGGCAATCTTAACGGTGAATTTGCTGACAAAAAGCACAAAAATGCAAGAAAACATGGTGCTAAATAGACTGTCTAAAAGGCACTTATTTATAGAATGAGAGCTGAAACAGGCAGGCAGTGTCTCCATGGTTAACCTCGGCTGTTACATTTACATTGAGCAACTAAAAATTGTCATCGCCCTGTGCAGACGCATGTCCAAATGACTGTGGAAGGATTGAGATTGTTGATTTTGGTTTTACAAATAAATTCTGGTCAATAGACAAGCTCACAAATTTGAGCACCTCATTATTCAGAATCCATGAAAAATGAGGACTGATTATATCGCCATCATTTTTTTGGTTTTTGACATGGTATTATACTTATGTAAGATATTATTATCAGGAGAATCTGGTTAAAAGGTACACATAAATTCTACTATTTTTTTTGGGTAACTTTCTGTGAGTCAATGAAGGTTTCAAAATGAAGTTATTATAAAGAAGAGGTGGCTATATATGTTATAGTATTTCCAAGTAATAAATTTTATAGAACCATTAAAATGGTATTGATTTATACTGAACTATCTAGTATAATCCCGTTTTATTAAAATACAGGCAGAGATCTCATATATAAAGTATTAAGGGGAAGGAGGATGGGTGGTTTTAGATTCCTTCTTTACACAATCTTTTTTTGAGACAGATTCACTTATATATTTAATCTCTAACGGATCTCCCTTTAGATATCCTCCGGGTTTACCAAGTCATTCTAACTTAAATAACTGAGTTATTATTCCATGTCAGGCAGGACAATTTCCAGATAGCAAGAAATAACATTCTATTGACTACTGAAACTCCCCAAGACAATCACTCTTTCAACTTGATCTCTCAAATGTGAGTCTCACCAGCCAGAGATGTCATGTGTCAGAATGTTTGGAGAGAGATTTGTTTAGCCATCAGAATTCATCTATTACCTCTCCATCCAATCCCTCACATTTTAGATTTTGATGCAAGCCTAAAACATCTTTGGCTCCACGGCACAAAAAATTGCTAGAGAGAAAAAGAGAATTGATATTGACCAGACACCAAGGATATGTAAAGTGCAACATCGTAGCTCTCCAGTGTTTTCCAGATGAAAAGACTGAAAGAAAGAATGAGAAGCCACTCTGAGGACACAGGAAGTGTTTGAGCTAAGAGTCACACCTTTTGCCACATTCCTACCTAGTCTTTCTTCAAAGTGAAAGTGATTGTCAGTCGTGTCCAACTCTTTGCGACCCCATGGACTGTAGCCCGCCAGGCTCCTCTGTCCATGGGATTCTCCAGGCAAGAATACTGGAGTGGGCTGCCATGCCCTTCTCCAGGGGATCTTCCCAACCTAGGAATCTAACTCAGGTCTCTCACATTGTAGGCAGATTCTTTACCGTCTGAAGCCCCTAGTCTTTCATAGAGGTTTGCAATTTGACAGTAAATGTTAGTAAATAGTAACATCAGGACCTCAAGGCTTCAGCAAATCCAGCTCCCCTCAGAGAAGGCATTGTAAAAGCAAAGCCACACCAGGGTGGTGATAATGGAAGTCAAAAGGAGAGAGATTTGGAGCCTAATGCTATAATTAATTTTCTAATTACATAAAAGACTATCCAGAATTGGGAATGTGAGCTCTTAGAAAGTAAGTAAATTTAAATGAGAACTGCTTAACTAAAAATTTGATAAGACGCTAATTGACTTTAGTAAAAAGACATTATATGAAGTATTGTCATCAAGACTGCTGAAATGAGAGAGTACAAGTCTAAGAGTTTAATGGAACATCATCCCGATTGCTGAGACCCTGTCTCAGCAGAAAATAGGAGCCGGCGGGGTGTGATTAGCTAGAAGGAAGCTGTGTTTCATGACTCAGAGGAGGAGCAAGCAGGGCCTGGAGAAAAAAAATCTCTTCTAGTTTTGCAGTTATGCAAGTGCTGACCACCTACTCTGTGCTCTGAACATCAAACTCAAGATTTCCTTGGTCAGTTGACCATTTCTTTCAGTTAGAGAAAGATATCCCTTCTATCTGGGCCACTACTCCAAGCACGAGTCCAGGGTGAAAGTGAAAGTGTTGTTCGCTCAGTCGTGTCCGACTCTTTGTGACCCCATGGACTGTAGCCCACCGGCTCCTCTGTCCATGGAATTTTCCAGGCAAGAGCACTGGAGTGGGTTGCCACTCCCTTCTCCAGGGGATCCTCTCAGGGATCAAACCAGGGTCTCCTGCATCGCCACGTAGATTCTTTACCATCTGAGCCGCCAGGAAAGTCAGAGAAACAATGACAAAATAAAACCATGAGAGACAAAGAGGCATATTTTCTTTTTTTCTCCCAAGAAGCGATGATTATTTTTTCATAAACATCCTCATTCTACTTTCTCATAATCTTTGCCTAACAAAAGAAGAATATCTTTCATCTTTTTATCTGAAAAGTTCCCCTCAAAAAGATACTTTTTTACCATGGCTGATATCAAGTCAGTTCTAATGACTGCATTTGAAAAGAAATATAGGTATTCAAAAGGACAAATTACAAAACCAAGCTCTGTTTTGCAGTATCCCCAGGGAGGACCCCTAGAGAAGGTTGATTTAATGAATCAGAGTAAAGCCTTTGTAGGTAAAAGTGCCTAATGATCTATTTAGACATTTGATCACATGTCATGTTTGAACTCTGTCTTAATATTTCAATGGACATGGGGAAGCAATAGTAATTCCCTGGTTTCACAGTTAAAAAACAGGAAGCATCAATAAACAAAGAAAAGTTTCCTTTTGTTTTCTTCTGATCTCTGGAACATCTGTGGTGCGGTACATATCAATTGCTAGAGATTCCTTTCTCTGTGACATGCATTCAACAGGTACATGGATTTACTCATTCAGAATAATTCTGTGCTCCCTAGGAGAGGTTAGGATCCTAGAGTACTTCAGAGTCAGTGTTCCTGAAGTTATCATCTTCCACTTGTATGTGAAATGTCCAGACAGCGCCAAGACACTGTAAGGATACATGTACTCAATTTGCCCATCAGAATCTGAGAGGTTTTGAAGGGAAGGTAGATTAATTTCAGGGAACTTGACACTTTAAACAATGGAGACAGTTGTTAGGAAAATAGCAGGTTGACAATTTTGCCCCTCCAGTGTGAATGTTTTTCCTTTGGGTTTGTCAAGTTTTTTATTTGGAAATAATTACAGAAGTTACGGAGATAGCAGAGATATGGGTCCCTTGTACCTTTCTCCCAGATCATTCACCAGTTCCATTTTACATAATCCTAGCCCAATGCCAAAATCAGGAATTTCACATTGATACAATGTTTGTGTGTGTGCCACACAATGTCAGATATAAACCTATTCAATTACCCCAGATCTCACTCACGGTGCCTTTTGTAGTTACACTCCCCTGTGACCCACCATTCTTGATCTCTGATAGCCACTAACATCGAATTCTCTCTCTATAAAAATTCAGCCTGATGTCCTTGAAATTTACTTTATGTCAATAGTTTTTTTTTTTAACTGCTGAGTAGCATTCCATGGTAGGGATAAGCCACGGTTTGTTTAGTCTACTCTCCTATTAAGGCATATATTGTTTCCAGCTTCTAGCTATTATAAATATGTTTTCTATGGACAACTATGTGTAAGTTTTTGGGTGAACATTAGACTTTCATTTCTCTGGGAAAAATGCTCAGGAGTGCAATTGATGGGTCAAATGGTAATTGTACGTGTAATTTTCTTCTTTTTTTTAACAAGAAAATGACAGATTTTTTTTTTCACCATTTTACATGTTGAGTTTTAAGTGTTCTTTACATATTATAGATATGAATCCTTTGACAGGAATGTAGTTTGCAAATATTTTCTCCTATTCTATAGCTTGACTTTTAACTGAGTCTTACATAGAGTAAAACTTTAAAATTTTGACGAAGTAGAATTTATCAATTTTTCTCTTTGATCATGCTTTTTGTGTCATCTTTAACAACATTTCAACAAACCCTGGTAGGTCCTTAAGACTTTCTTCCATGCTGTCTTCTAAAGTTTTATAGTTTTACATTTTATATTTAAATCTATAATCCACTTTGAGCTAATTTCTCTATAATACATGAAATTTAAGTCAAGATTCATCTTTTGCCTATGGATGTTCAATTGCTAAAAAGGCTAAGCTCCTCCATTGAGTGGCTCTTGCACCACTGTCAAAAACCAACTGGCCAAGAAGGAAGTAGTACAACTTTTCTGAAGTGATGAAAGGTAAAACCTGCAAGGAAGAATACTCTACCCAGTCAGGCTCTCTTTCAGATTTGATGGAGAATCAAAAGCTTTACAGACAAGGAGAAGCTAGGAAAATTCAGCACCACCAAATCAGCTTCACACAAAATGCGAAAGGAAATCCTCTAGGTGGAAAAGGAAGTTATGAACAGAAACACGAAAATTACAAATGGGAAAGCTCACCAGTGAGCTTTCCAGGAAATCATCCGCATACAAACATGGTATTAAAACAAGCATTCATGAGGAGAGGAGAGTAAAAATGCAGGAGACTGGACATATATATGAAATTAAGTGACCAGCAACTTAAAACAATCTTGTTTACATACAGACTGCTACATCAAAACATCAAGGTAACCACAAACCAAAAATGTACAACAGATACAGGCACAAAAAGGAAAAAACAATCTGACCACAACACAAACAACAGTCATCACGTCACAACAGAAAAAAGGAGGAAGGGAAGAAAAAGAACCTACAAAACTGAATCCAAAACAATGAACAAAATGGCAATAAGAACATACATATCGATAATTACCTTAAATGGAAATAGATTAAATGCTCCAACCAAAAGACAGACTGACTGAATGGATACAAAAACAAGACCTATATATATGCTGTCTGTAAGAAACCCACTTTAGATGTAGGGATCCACACAGACCGAAAGGGAGGGGATCGACAAAGGTACTCCAAGCAAATGGAAACCAAAATAGAGCTGGAGTAGCCATACTTATATCAAACGAAACAGACTTTAGAGACTGTTGCAAGAGACAAAGAAGGATACTACATAATGATCAAGGGAGCAATCCAAGAAGTATAACAAGTGTAAATATATACAAAGCTGACACAGGGGCACCTCATTATATAAAGTGAATGCTAGCAGTCACAAAATGTGACAGTAACACAATAATAGTGGGAGACTCTAACACTCTGCTTTCATCAGTGAACAGATCATCCAGAAAGAAGATCAGTAAGGAAACACAGGCCTCAAAGGACACACTAGACCAGATGAACAGTATGGAGGCTCCATCAAAAATGAAAAAATAGAGCTACCATATGATCCAGCAATCCCACTCCTGGGCATATGTCCTTGGAAAACTAGTTCAAAAAGATCCAAGCACCCTGTGGCTCAATGTACCACTATGTACAACAGCCAGGACACCGAAACAAGCAAAATGCCCACTGACAGAGGAATAGATCAAGAACGTGTTGTATATACACACACAATGGGAATAGGACTCAGCCATAAAAAAGAATGAAGTGATGCCATCTGCAGCAACATGGAAGGACCTAATGATGATAATATGAAGTCAGAGAACAAAGGTCGTAGGATTTATGTGGAATCTTAAAAGGGATACACATGAACTAATTTACAAAACAGCAAGAGACTCACAGACTTAGAAAACAAACTTATGGTTCCCAGAAGGGAACATGGGGAGAGGGATACATTAGGAGGATGGCATTCACATGTACACATTAACACAGACACAACAGACAATCCACAAGGACCTACCGTGGAGCACGGGGATGCTACTCAACACTGGCAGGTCCTATGTGGGAAAGGAACCTCAAAAAAGAATATATATATACGCACATGTATATATATATGGGCTGGTGTCACAATCCTGGAGCCTGAGCAGACTTGGGTCAAGCTGAGGGAGCTGGGGAGGATGGGCCAGCAAAGGAGCCCCTTTGGACGCAGAATGCCTGGTCCCCTGTGGATGGGACCCCGATCTCCAGATCCAGGTGGGTCCTCCTCCAGATGAACCAAGCCTACCACACGCAAAGGAGGGAGGACCCTCCAGGGTGGAAGAGCTCTGAAAATCCCCCTGGTCTCCAAGTCTCCTGGTGCTGGAGCTCCTACCTCCAGCCTCATGCCTCATGATTGTCCCACCCATACAAGGGCAACGGAACTGTGAGCATTGCTCTATTGCAGGGGCTGAGATAGTCTACGGCGGTGCAGGGTAAGAGGGAAGAAGTATGAGACACAAACCCTTGGGTATTTGTTCTGGCACATTCTACTCTAACTTACAACCCAGCAAGGCTATTTATTTTCAGGTGTCTCTGGTTGCCGCAGTAACCCTGGTGGGGCATGAAGAAATGCTGCCACCTTGTGGCCATTTCTCATAACTACAACTTGAAAACCAGTGCTTATATGAGATGTTTGGGTGGCATCACCGACTCAACGGACATGAGTTTGAGTAAATTCTGGGAGTTGGTGATGGACAAGGAGGCCTGGCGTGCTGCAGTCCATGGGGTTGCAAAGGGTCGGACGTGACTGAGCGACTGAACCGAACTGAATAGACACTTCATATTCACAAGGTCTGAGGGGCTGTAAAACATAACTGCCTTCAAGAAATATCCTGGGATATGGAATAAAAAAAGAAATCCAAACAGGGGATACCTTCAAGAAGACAATTTAGACAGGTACGTTTTTTGCATGCCGTTTAAAAACCTGCTTAATGTGGGTATTTATTAGAGAAAGGCAAATCAAAACTACAACAAGGTATCACCTCACACAACTCCCAATGGCCATAATCAAAAAGTTTACCAGTAATAAATGCTGAAAAGAACGTGGGGAAAAGGGAGCCCTCCTACACTCTTGAGGGGAATGTAAACTGGCACAGCCACTGTGCAGAACAGTATGGAGATTCCTTTAAAAATGAAAATAGAGCTACCATTGTTCAGTTGCTCAGTCGTCTTTGCAACTCCACGGACTGCTTCTGTTTTCCGCTATCTCCCAGAGTTTGCTCAAATTCACGTTCATTAAGTCGGTGATGCTATCTAACCATTTCAACCTCTGCCACCCCCATATGATCCAGCAATCCCACTCCTGGGTGTATATTCTCAGAAAACCATAATTGGAAAAGATACATGCATCTTGTGATTCACTGCACGTATGCTAAGTTGCTTCAGTCATGTCCGACTCTGTGTGACGCTATGAACTGTACCTCACCAGGCTCCTCTGTCCATGGGATTCTCCAAGCAATAATACTGGAGTGGGTTGCCATGCCCTCCTCCAGGGGATCTTCCTGACCCAGGGATCAGACTTGCGTCTCTTACGTCACTTGCACTGGCAGGCGGAATAGGATCTTTACTGCTAGCACTACCTGACTGACTCACTGCACACTATTTAAATAGCCAAGACACGGAAGTAACCAAAATGTCCATCAACAAAGGAACAGATAAAGAGGCTGTGGTACATACACACGATGGAATATGACTCAGCCATAAAAAGAATGGAATCAGCCATTTGCAGCAACATGGATGGACCTAATGATGATCATACAAAGTGAAGTCAGTCAGACAGAGGACAAAGATCATAGGATATCACTTAGATGTGGAATCTAAAAATGGATCTAAATGAACTAATTCACAAAACTGATATAGACTCACAGACTAAAAAACAAACTTATGTTTACCAAAGGCGAAAGATGGGGAGGATAAACTAGGGAGTTGGGATTAATATATAGACACTAGTATATATAAAACAGATAATCAACAAGGACCTACTATACAGCACAGGGAAATCTGCTCAATATTCTGTAGTAACCTATATGGGAAAAGAATCTGAAAAAGCAATGGATATCTGGATTCAGTGAAAGTCATTCAGTCGTATCCAACTCTTTGCAACCCATGGACTGCAGCCCGCCAGGCTCCTCTGTCCATGGGATTTTCCAGGCAAGAGTACTGGAGTGGGTAGCCATTCCCTTCTCCAGGGGATCTTTCCAATCCAGGGATCAAACCCGGGTTTTCTGCACTGCAGGCAGATTCTTTGCCATTTGATTCACCTGGATGAGTAAAACTGAACACCTGTACCCCTGACACTGATACAACACTGTACTCCATCAACTATACTCCATTATAAAACTAAAATTAGATACAAAAGAGGAAAAAATCAGTTGGCCATACTTAGTGACTCTACCTCTGGATTTTCTATTCGGTTCCATGTATCTGTGGGTCTGTCCCTCCAAACATAAATCAAGATTACTATATAATCTGCAAAGTGATGGAGTACTTCCTTCCATTTTATTCTTATTTTTCAGAATAAATTTTAGTTATTCTAGTTCTGCTGCCTTTCCATATAAATTTTAGAGTAGTATTTTCTATATCTACAAAAATATGACTGTGTTAAAATCTGTATATTAATTTTGGAGAACTAGTTTTTACTAATGGGAGCCTTCCCATTCATGAACATGGAATCTCTCTTCATTTATTTAGATTCTCTTTGATTTCTTTTGTGGCATGGTCACATTTTCAGCACACAACTCCTATACAGATTTTGATAGATTTATACAGAAGCCATTTCATATTTTTAGAGCAATTATAAGTCATATTGTATTTTGAATTTCATTTTCCATGTGTTCTTTGGTAGTATATGGAAGTAAAATTGATTTTTGTATATCAATCACGTTTCCTGACACCTCACTGAACTCATTATTCTAGGAGACTTTTTTTTTTTGGTAGTTTCTTTGGGATTATTTTTGTTAAATGGCACACCATCTGCCAAAAAAAAAAAAAAAAAGCAGTTTTACTTCTTTCTTTTTGGTATGGGTGCCTTTTCTTTTCTTTCTTTATCACCGAGGATAAAACTTGTGGTACCACAGAAAATAAGAGTGGGTGAAATCAATCATCCTTGCTTGGTTTATAGTTTTAGGAGTTCAGTCTTTTACCATAAAGTATAATATTAACCCTATTATGTTTTCTCTGTGTGTGGATTCTCTTTATCAATGTGAGGGTTTTCAACTCTATTCTTATTTCTCTGAGAGATTTTTACAATCATAAATAGGTACAGAGTGTTGTCAAACACTTCCCCCCATCACCTCCCATCCCCGCCGCATTGACTGACATATGATCTTATCCTGTTTATTCTTTCGTAGATTAATGGGGTGAGCTATATCAATTGAAATCTGAATACTTCGACAAACTTGCAGCGCCAGAATAAAACCCAATCAGCCACAGTATATAGTTGTCTTCATAAATTATTCAACTCTATTTGTAAATATGTTGTTAAGGATTATTGTGTCTATGTCCATGAGAGATGCTGGTGTGGTTTCCCTTTTTCTCTGTATTGCTTTTGGCTGGTCTGGATTTAGAACAATACTAGTTTCATAAACTAAATTGAAAAGTGTTCCCTTCTGTCTTCTGTCAGAGACTTTTTAAAGTTGGTATTAATCCTTCAACAATTTGGCAGACTTGTCTAGTGAAACCACGTGGGTCTTGAGATATCCCCGGGTGTTTTGAGGTTGAGGTTTCACCCACACCCAGCCTGAGACATCTCTGAAGCAAAGAGAGGAAACAGGGAACTCACTACCATGTTCCCTGGATCCCAAACTCCTTAGCTCGTCTGTCTTCTTCTTTCCACTTTTTAGACGTCTGTTATATTTTCCCAGAGCTTTTATTGTACTTATTGGGAGAAATAAGGACCTCTTTCCAGAAGTGGAAGTTTCCCATGGGATTTTAACCTGATGGATATCTAAAAAGAAATGTGTTTAGGAGAGAGGGAAAAATGACAAATTCTACAGAACCATTCTGTCTTAGACATAAACGAAAGTAAGGCTTTGCGTATAGTGATAAACCACCTACTCCATCTGCCTTGTGTTTTTTTTTTTCTTTTTCTACTGACATATAATTCATGTACCATAAAATTCACTATTTTAAAGTATGTAATTCAGTGAATTTTTAGTATCTCCAGAGTTCTATAGCCACCACCATCTGATTCAGAACATTTTTGTTACCACAGAATGAAAACTCATACCTATTACTGTCACTCCACATTCCTCCCTTCCTCTACTTTTCACAAAGTTACTTTCTGTCTTGATAGATTTGACTATTCTAGATGTTTTGTATCTGTAGACTCATATATATGTATCAGGATTCTTTCACTAGCAATGAGACTGTTGGGTCATGTGGTACTTTTGTTTTTAAGTTTTTGAGAAACTGGCAAAAGTGTTTCCTAAAGTGACTGCATTGTTCCACATTTGCATCAGGAATGGATAAGGATCAAGTTTCTCCACAGTCTCATTTTCTTTCTTTTTTTATTATTAAAGCCATACTAGTGAATGTGAAGTGGTATCACCAAACAGTTTTATTTGTATTCCACTAATGATGGGAACATCTTTTCATGTACTTATTGACCATTTGTATATTTTCTTTGGAGAAATGTAAATTCAAATACTTGGCTGGCATAATTAAAAAGAATTTTAATTTTTAACTGAACTACAGTTGCTGTGTAATATGTTACAGGTGTACGGTATAGAGACTCACAATTTTTAAAGTTTATACTCCATTTACAGTTATTCTAAGATACTGGCTATATTCCCTGTATTCTCCAATATATCCCTATACTTCATTTTATATTATATGTAATAGTTTGTGTCTCTTAATTCCTTGCCCCTTCCCCCATTTCCCTCTCCACACTGGTAACCAAGAGTTTGTTCTGTATCTGTGAGTCTGTTTCTCTTCTGTCATATTCACTAGTTTGTTCTATTTTTAGATTCTACATATGTGACATCACACATTTTTATCTTTATCTAACTTATTTCACTTATTGTAATACCCTCCAAGTCCATTCATGTTGCTACAGATGGCAAAATTTCATTTTCATGGCTGAGTAGTATTCCACTGTGTGTGTGTGTGTGTGTGTGTGTGCGTGCACATGCATATAAACACATACACTCACACACACATCGCCTCTCATCCATTCATCTCTTGATGGACACTGAGGCTGCTTCCGTAACTTGACAATTGTAAATAATGCTGCCATGAGCATTGGGGTGCAAATATGTTTCCAGATCAATGGATTTTTTTTTAGATATACACCCAGGGTTAGATGGCTGGCTCATATGGCAAATCCAGTTTTAGTTTTTTTGAGACAGCTCCATACTGTTTCCCCCAGTGATTGCATGAATATATATTCCTGCCAAAAGTACCCTTTTCCTCCATGTCCTCATGTAAGGTTATGCTATTTACTGGAGATTTTTCTTTTCTAACATAGGTGTTTACAGCGATACATTTCCCTCCAAACACCATATGAGTTGCATCCCCTAAGTTTCGGCACACTGTGCTTTTCTTTTCATTCATCTCAAAGTATTTTGTAACTTCTTTTGTGATATCTTCTTTGACCTCTTAGTTATTTAGGAGTATGCAGTACACTATCCATGTATTTATGAAGTCTCTGATTTCCCTTCTGTTAATGAGTCCCAGTTTCATTCCATTGTGGTTGAAGAATATACTTTATATGATTTCAGTTCTTTAAAAAAATTTTAAGGCTTACTTTATTGCCAAACATATGGTTTATACCGTGGAAGTTTTCATCTGCACTTGAGAAAAAGGAGTAAGCTAGTGTTGTTGGAGAAAGTGTTCTAACGATGTCTCTTAGCTTATTTGGTTCAAAGTGTAGTTCCAGTCTTCTGTTTCCTTATTAATTTTTTGTGTAGTTGTTCTATCCATCATTGAAAGTATAGAATACTGAAGTCTCTAACTATCATTATTGAAAATATGGCATATTTCTTACTCTGTCAGTTTTTGCTTCACATATTTTGGGAATACATTGTTAGTTGCACTGTCTTCTCTTGACACCCTTGCTATCATAATTAACTCTGTGGTGGGTTAAATGGATACAGAAATAGTCTAAATGAATTTTGTATGTAACAGTCTTTACAAAGATAATTTAATAACCAGTGTTCTAGACCAGGGGCCTCCAAAACTTTCTCAGTAAAGGACAAAGTAATATTTTAGGTTCTGCAAGCCATATGGCCTCTGTCACAACTACTCAGCTCTATAGTTGTGGTGACAAAACAGTTGTAGACAACATGAAAGAAAGTAAGTGTGATTATGTTACAGCAAAACTTTATTTATAAACACAGGCAGTGTGCTGGACCACTCCCTGGTCTGATAAGTGGTTTTTGGCAGTGTGATTTATTAACCATGTTCTTTTAACAGAGACTCTAATCTACCAATCCGTGAAGAGCTTATTTACAAGAACAATGCTTCTTTCTACAAGGTCTCCAGCTCTGAACCAGGGATGTGAAAATACACGTCCATTTTCGTTACCGGCCATGTCTGCATTACCGGAAACTCACATATTGACAGATGACACATAATGAGTCTGAGAAAACATAACATTCTCATTTCAAATCAAGACATCCTTATGTGTGGATTTGAATGAGTCGCATCTGCTTTCACAACAGATGCCTGCAAATCAATTACAAAAGAGCATTCTAAGAAGCATCATATTTAGCTGAGAATGCATGAAACTACATGTCAGAAAAGAGCTGGCCGGTATTGAGTCTTCAAGACTCCACGAATACTCCTGAGGTCTCAGAGGTGCCCATTCCAACATACAGGTGTGACAACAGGAAAACTGAGCGCTAATTGATTATGTGCTGTTCACCAGTATGCAGCAGTCTGTAGCAGAGTCCAAATGACTAAATAATCAAATTCCAGCTATAAAGTAATGGGATGATAGATTGCCCAGGAAGGTTCTGTTACCCAGCCATGTTAGTCAGAGCGGCAGGAATACCTTGATACTCTGGGGAGGAAACAAGAGACCTGGAAGCAAGGTATTTATCACCATATAATTATCCCATGACATGTTTCTTCTACAAACGTCGATCAGCGGCCACATAACTCCTCAACCGAAGGAGGAGGAGGGAGAGGTTATCTCGGCTTGACAGAGTTGGAAATGATGGCCCAGAGTGGCTCAGTGAGACACGGGTAAGCTTGTTTGTTTCAGCTCTGTAGCTCCTCCTGGGACAAAGCCTGGCAGCTTCCCAGACTGCCTGCCTTCCCCTGCGTTATGGCAACAGGTATTTGTCTTTCTCTGGCAGTGCCTGGTGACGAGGATAAGGACAATAGCAGCTGCCAGCTATTGCTCCTCTGGTGAGAGGCCCTGGGTTAAGGGTTTGATGTATGTTATCTCAATGTTTTCTCACAGATAATACTGTATCGCGATTAAAAGGATCCCCATTTTAAAGATGAAGAATCTGAGGCTATGGACTGTAAAAGGACTTGAAGATGTTGCATCTTCTGATTCCAAAACTTCTGAAAACACTTTCTGCGGTTTTCCTGGCCAGCACAGTCGTTTTAGTCTTCATGGCGGTGTTATTTTGTGCCAAAAGGCAGTGATGTCATTCCTTGAAATTAGAACATTCTCTAACACTGTACACAAAAATAAACTCAAAATGGATTAAAGACCTCAATGTAAGACCGGATACTATAAAACCCTTAGAGGGAAATATAAGCAGAACACTCTGACATACACTGCAGCAAGATTTCTTTTTGATCCACCTCTGAGAGTAATGAAAATAAAAACAAACAAATGTGACCTAATTAAACTTAAAAGCTTTTGCACAGCAAAGGCAGCCATCAGCAAAATGAAAAGAAAACCCACAGAATTGGAGAAAATATTTGCATATGAAGTGACTGACAAGAGATTAATCTCTAAAGTATGCAAACAGCTCACACAGCTCAATATCAAAAAACCAACAACCCAATCAAAAAATGGGCATAAGATCTACATAGACATTTCCCCAAAGAAGACATACAGATGGCCAAGAGGCACATGAAAAGATGCTCAACATCTCTAATTATTAGAGAAATGCATATCAAAGCTACAGTGAAGGATCACCTTACACTAGCTGTAATGGCCATCATCAAAAAGTCTCCAAACAATAAATGCTGGAGAGGGTATGGGCAAACGGGAACCCTCCTACAATGTTGGTGGTAATGCAAACTGCTACAGCAACTATGGAGAACAATATGGAGATTTCTTTTTTTAACTTTTGTATTGGGGTATCACCAATTAACAGTGTTGTGATAGTTTCAGGTCAACAGTGAAGGGACTCAGCCATACATATACAGGTCTACACTCTCCCCTAAACCCCCTCCCACCCAGGCTGGGTTCCAAGTGTTATTCAGTAGGTCCTTGTTGGTTATCCATTTTAAATTCAGAAGTGTAATGGTATGGAGATTTCTTAAACTAAAAACAGAGCTACCATATGATCCACCAAAGCCACTCCCGGGCATATATCCAGAGGAAACCATCATTCGAAACAGTATACACATCCCTATGTTCACCGCAGCACTATTTACAATAGCCAGGACATGGAAGCAAGCTAAACGTCCACCAACAGAGGAGTGGATAAAGAAGATGTGGTACATATATGTGATGGAACATTGCTCAGCCATAAAAAAGAATGAAATGATGCCATCTGCAGTGACATGGATGGACCTAGACATTGTCATACTGAGTGAAGTAAGTCAGGAAGAGAAAGACAAATATATGATACTGCTTATGTGTGGAATAAAAAAAAAGGCACAAATAAACCTATTTACAAAACAGAAGTTGAATCACAGATGTAGAAAACAAATTTGTGGTTTCCAGAGGGGAAATGATGGGGGAGGGATAAATTGGGAAATTGGGGTTGATATATACACACTAATATATATAGAATTTTGCCAAGAGAAGGCACTGGTGCAAACACCCTCTTCCAACAACACAAGTGAAGACTCTACACATAGACATCACCAGATGGTCAATATCGAAATCAGACTGATTATATTCTTTGCAGCCAAAGATGGAGAAGCTCTATACAGTCAGCAAAAACAAGACTGGGAGCTGACTGTGGCTCAGATCATGAACTCCTTATTGCCAAATTCAGACTTAAACTGAAGAAAGTAGAGAAAACCACTAGACCATTCAGGTATGACCTAAATCAAATGCTTAACAATTATACAGTGGAAGTGACAAATAGATTCAAGGGATTAAATCTGATAGAGTGCCTGAAGAACTATGGACGGAGGTTCGTGACATTGTACAGGAGGCAGTAATCAAGACCATCCCCAAGAAAAAGAAATGCAAAAAGGCAAAATGGTTGTCTGAGGAGGCCTTACAAATAGCTTTGAAAAGAAGCGAAGTGGAAGGCAAAGGGGAAAAGGAAAGATATACCCATTTGAATGCAGGGTTCCAACAAACTATCCCACAATTGCACTCATCTCACATGCTAGCAAAGGCATGCTCAAAATTCTCAAAGTCAGGCTTCAGCAGTATGTGAACCGTTAACTTCCAGATGTTCAAGCTGGATTTAGAAAAGGCAGAGGAACCAGAGATCAAGTTGCCAACATCCACTGGATCATCAAAAAAGCAAGAGAGTTCCAGAAAACATCTGCTTCTGCTTTACTGACTATGCCAAAGCCTTTGGTGTGTGGATCACAACAAACTGTGGAAAATTCTTCAAGATATGGGAACACCAGACCACCTCACCTGCGTCCTGAGAAATCTGTATGAAGGTCAAGAAGTAGCAGTTAGAACTGGACATGGAACAACAGACTGGTTCCAAATTGGGAAACAAGTATGTCAAAGCTGTATATTGTCACCCTGCTTATTTAACTTATATGCAGAGTATATCATGAGAAATGCTGGACTGGATGAAGCATAAGCTGGAATCAAGATTGCCAAGAAAAATATCAATAACCTCAGATATGCAGATGACACCACCCTTATGGCAGAAAGCAAAGAAGAACTAAAGAGCCTCTTGATGAAAGTGAAAGAGGAGAGTGAAAAAGTTGGCATAAAACTCAACATTCAGAAAACTAAGATCATGGGATCTGGTCCCAACACTTCATGGCAAATAGATAGGGAAACAGTGGAAACAGTGGCAGACTTTATTTTTTTGGGCTTCAAAACCACTGCAGATGGTGATTGCAGCCATGAAATTAAAAGACGCTTACTCCTTGGAAGAAAAGTTATGACCAACCTAGACAGCATATTAAAAAGCAGAGATTACTTTGCCAACTAAGGTCCATCTAGTCAAAGCTATGGTTTTTCTAGTAGTCATATACAGATGTGAGTTGGACTATAAAGAAAGCTGAGCACCAAAGAATTGATGCTTTTGAACTGTGGTGTTGCAGAAGACTCTTGAGAGTCCCTTGGACTGTGAGGAAATCCAATCAGTCCATCCTCAAGGAAATCAGTCCTGAATATTCATTGGAAAGATTGATATGTTGGAGCTGAAACTCCAATATTTTGGCCACCTGATGCAAAGAACTGATTCCTTAGGGAAGACCCTGCTGCTGGGTAAGACTGAAGGAGGAGGAGAAGGGGACGACAGAGGATGAGATGGTTCTGGCATCACTGACTCAATGGACATGAGCTTGAGTAAACTCTGGGAGTTGGTGATTGGCAGGGAGGCCTGGCATGCTGCAGTCCACAGGGTTGCAAAGAGTTGGACATGACTGAGGGACTGAACTGGACTGACATATAGAATAGACAGCTAATGAGAACATACTGAATAGCACAGGGAACTCTGCTCAATGCTCTGTAATAACCTGTATGGGAAGCAAATCTAACAAAGGTGGACATGTGTACACGTAAAACTGATTTGCTTTACTGTACAGCAGGGACCAACACAACACTGTCAATCAACTCCACTCCAAGTGAAGGTGTAAGTCAAAGTCGCTCAGTCGTGTCCGACCCTTTGCAACCCCATAGACTGACTACACAGTCCATGGAATTCTCCAGGCCAGAATACTGGAGTGGGTAGCCTTTCCCTTCTCCAGGCGATCTTCCCAACCCAGGGATCGAACCCAGGTCTCCTGCATTGCAGGTGGATTCTTTACCAACTGAGCCACAGGGGAAGCAATACTCTTACAACCCCGTGGGCTGTAGCCCGCCAGGCTCCTCTGTCTATGGGATTCTCCAGGCAAGAATGCCAGGGTGGGTTGCCATTTCCTTTTCCAGGGGATCTTCCTGACCAGGGATCGAACCCCGGTCTCCTGCAGTGCAGGCAGATTCTTTACCGACTGACCTATGAGGGAAGCCCAGATGAAAGTGAAGTGAAAGTTGCTCAGTTGTATCCGACTCTTTGTGACCCCATGGATTATACAGTCCATGGAATTCTCCAGGCCACAATACAGCAGTGGGTAGACTTTCCCTTCTCCAGGGGATCTTGCCAACCCAGGGATCGAACCCAGGTCTCCTGCATTGCAGGTGCATCTTTACCAACTGAGCTATCAGGGAAGCCCATACTCCAAGAAAATTAATTAACTTGATAGGGATTGCATTGAATCTGTAGATTACTGTGGGTAGTATAGTCATTTTCACAATAATGATTCTTCCAATCCAAGAACATGGTATATCTCTCCATCTGTTTATCTTGTCTTTGATTTCTTTCATCAGTGCCTTGTTTTCTCTACACAGCTCTTTTGTCTCCTTAGATAGGTTTATTCCTAGGTATTTTATTCTTTTTGTTGCAATGGTGAATGGGATTGATGCTTTAATTTCTCTTTCTGATTTTTCACTGTTAGTGTATAGGAATGCAAGAGGTTTCTATGTATTGATTTTATATTCTGCAACTTTACTAAATTCACTGATTAGCTCTAGTAATTTTCTGATAGTACCTAGAAAGGCTACCCACTCCAGTATTCTGGCCTGGATAATTTCATGGACTGTATAGCCCATGGGGTCGCAGAGTTGAACATGACTGAACGACTTTCACCTTTAGGATTTTCTATGTATAGTATCATATCATCTGTAAGCAGTAACAGTTTTCATTCTTTTCCAATCTGGATTCCAATGGCATTTTGCATAGAACTAGAACAAAAAATGTCATGATTCATATGGAAACACAAAAGACCCCACACAGCCAAAGAAATTTCGAGAAAGAAGAATGGAGCTGGAGGAACCAACCTTCCTGATTTCAGACTATACTACAAAGCAACAGTCATCAAGACAGTAAGGTACCTGCACAAAAATAGAAATGTAGATCAATGGAACAAGACAGAAAGCCCAGAAATGAACCCACACACCTATGGGCACCTTATCTTTGACAAAGGAGGCAAAACTGTATAATGGAGAAAAGACAGTCCCTTCAATAAGTGATGCTGGGAAAATTGGACAGCTACAAGTAAAAGAATGAAATTAGAACACTTTCTAATATCATACAGAAAGGTAAACTCAAAATGGATTAAAGACCTAAGTTTAAGACCAGAAAGTATACAATTTTTAGAGGAAAACTTAAGAAGAACACTTTTTGATGTAAATCATAGCAAAATCCTTTACAGCCCATCTCCTAGAGTAATGGAAATAAAAGGACAAATAAACAAGTGGGACCTAGTTAAAATTAAAAGCCTTTGAACAGCAAAGGAAACCATAAACAAGATGAAAAAGACAACCCTCAGAATGGGAGAGGATAATAGTAAATGAAGCAACTGACAAAAGATTAATCTCCAAAATATACAAGTAGCTCATCATCAGAAAAACAAACAACCCAATCAAACAATGGGCAAAAGACCTAAACAGACATTTCTCCAAAGACGACATCCAGATGGATATTAAACATGTGAAAAAAATGCTCAACATCACTTATTATTAGAGAAATGCAAATCAAAACTAACACCTCACACCAGTCAGAATGGCCATCATCAGAAAAACCTACAAACAATAAATGCTAGAGAAGATGTGGCAAAAAGGGAACACTCTTGCACTGTTGGTAGGAATGTAACTTGATACCACTATGGAGAACAGTGTGGCAATTTCTTAAAAATCTAGAAATAAAACTACTGTATGACCCATCAGTTCCACTACTGGGCATATACCCTGAGAAAACAAGAACTGAAAAAGACACATGTACCCGAGTTCACTGCAGCACTATTTACAATAGCCAGGACATGGAAGCAACCTAGATGTCCACTGGCAGATGAATGGATATGAAAGTTTGTGGTACATATATATATACAGTGGCATATTACTCAGCTGTAAAAGGAACAAAGCTGAGTCAGTTCTAGTGAGGTGGATGAACCTAGAATCTATTATACAGACTTAAGTAAGTCAAAAAGAGAAAAACAAATATCATATATTAATGCATATGTATGGAACTGAGAAGAAATGCTACTAATGAACCTGTTTGCAAGGCAGTAATAGAAACTCTAACTTCTTTGGTGGCTCAGACGGTAAAGTGTCTGTCTACAATGCAAGAGACCCGGGTTCGATCCCTGGGTCGGGAAGATTCTCTGGAGAAGGAAATGGCAGCCCACTCCAGTACTCTTTCCTGGAAAATCCCATGGATGGAGGAGCCTGGTAGGCTATAGTCCATGGAGTCGCAAAGAGTCAGACACGACTGAGCGACTCTACCACGATAGAAACTTAGATGTAGAGAAAAGACTTATGGACACAGTGGGGGAGGAGAGGGTGGGATGAACTGAAAGAGTAGCATTGAAACGTATACATTACCATATGTAAAATGGATAGCAAATGGGAGGTTGCTGTATGGTGCAAGGACCTCAGCCTGGTGCTCTGTGACAACCTAGAGGGGTGGAATGGGGAGGCAGGCGTCCTGTGTATACCCTATGGCTGATTCATGTTGATGTGTGGCAGAAACCAACAACATTGTAAAGCAATTATCCTCAATTACAAATAAATTTAAAAAATTAACGTAAAAAAAGATAGTAATGTCTTTTTTGCTTATTGATTAGTCTCTTGTGAGCCCGGGTAGCCTACTTTAGGCTCTCAGAGCTAAATAGATGAGTAAATTAAACTGCCAAAAAAATGGCAGATTGTGGCTTCTTATGACTCACACGAGTGAACTAGTTTTTAGGGGTCAAGAGCTGCCTACTTTTGGTTCTCTTTTCCCTCAAATACAGATAATAACTTCTTTTTTTTTCCATTTATTTTTATTAGTTGGAGGCTAATTACTTTACAATATTGTAGCGGGTTTTGTCATACATTGACATGAATTAGCCATGGATTTACATGTATTCCCCATCCTGATCCCCCCCTCCCAGATAATAACTTCTGTGGGAGGTTCTCAGAGGCTAAATGCTGTGTGAGCTCAAAAGACCACAAAAGTCATGGGGAGCAGAATTCTCAGATGGCACCTCAGGTCCCAGCTGAGATTCTTGTCTCTGGTACACACACCCTGTATAATCTCCTCCCTCAGTCTATGAACAGGCCTGTGAAAATAATGAGATGTCATTCCTGTTATTAGATTATGTGTCAAAGTGAAGAGATTTTACAGATGTAATTAAGGCCCCAATTCCATTGCTTTTAAGTTAGGTGAAAGACCTTAAAAGAGATGCTGGCCTGTTCTGAAAAGATCGATTCTCCTGCTGGACTTGAAGAAGCATGCTGGCATGTTGTGAGAAGGCCAACACAGAAAGGAACTGCATGACTGAGAAGGAAGCCCAGCTGACATCTATTGAAAGAATAGGGTAGGGACCTCAGTCTTAAAATCACAAGGTATTGAATTTTGGTAACAATCAAATCAACTCAGAAGAATGTCATGAACTCCAGAAAAGAATGTAGCTCTGCCAACACCTGAATTACATCTTGGTGAGACTCAGAAAAGGCATACAGGGACTCCTGACCACGTGTGTGTCCTCAGTGGCCAAGTTGTGTCCGACTTTGTGACCCCATGGACCGTAACCTGCTAGGCGCCTCTGTCCAGGGAATTTCCCAGGCAGGAATGCTGGAGATCTTCCCAACTCTGGGATTGAACTCGCATCTCCTGCATTGGCAAGTGGATTCTTTACCACTTGAGCCACCCAGGAAGCCCTGAGCCATACAAACTGTAAAGTCATAAATGAAGGTTGTTTACAATCACTATATCTACATCCTTTTTGTTATGCAGCAACAGATAACAAGTAGAGGGATGTATCAACCAAGAGGCCCCAGAGAAAGTTCGATGATCTGTGCCATACAAGCCGGAGAACCAGGCAAGTTGATGGTATAATGCAGTCTGGATCTGAGAAAGGCTGAAGTCCTAGGACAGGAAGAGATAAATGTTTCAACTGGAATAGAGAGGGAGTCTGCCCTCCCCCTACCGTTTGGTTCTGTTCATGTCCTCAAATGGGTTGGATGATGCCTACCCACGTGACTGACAGTCATCTTTATCCAGTCTACTGGCTCAAGTGTTAATCTGTTCTGGAAACATCCTCACAGAGGGCACCTGGAAAGAATATTTTACCAGCTGGGCATCTCTTAGCTCATCATGTTGACACATAAAATCAACTACCACAAAGAGCTTTCTCCCTTCTCTCATCCCTCTTCAAATCCATTGTCCAAGCAGCAGCCAGAATAACCTTTCAAAACTGTATGGGAAATCACGTCTCTCCTTACTTAAAACTCTTTAATGGCCTTCCTTTGATGAGAGTCAAGTCTCAACTTCCACCACAGCTTACAACATCGTGTATGACACAGGCCTTACAGGGCCGTTCCCCCTGGGCCTCCGCTCCAACCTCCCAGGCCTTCCTTCACTTCCTAAAAGGCACCACCACATACTTTCCAATCCAGAGACTTCACACTGGCTCTTCCCTTTGTCTGAAACACTCTTTACTCACTGTGAACCACTTCATACTTTCCTACCACACTAGCTAAATTACAAGCCTTTATTTACAAGCTACTTATTCTGTCCCAAAGATGTGTAATCATGTATTGTGGGTATGTTTTATTTATTGATTGTTTAATTGTTTGTACACAGTGGAAAAAAACTTCAGTTTGTTACATAAAGGTAAATCTTATCCATAAAATTATATTTATACATAAACATGGACACAGAATCATATAGTCTGAATTAACAATGATTGTTGGAAAGCTTATAAATATAATTTCTTTGAATGTCATCACTCCCATTTTAATTAAGACCGAACCAGGCTTTGGACTTCAGTGTATCTGCCTCAAGAGCCACTCATATTTGAAGCTTGGTTAGGGAGGGTGTGTATTTTAAATGATCACTTCATTCTCCTTCCTTTATTAAACTCTAAGCTCCATGAGGGCTAGGCACATGACTATTTCATTTCACACTGAATTTTCAGAACACTGATCAGTGGTGGTTTCAGAACAATCAGAACATTCATCAGTTTGCCTCACTGATACGTTTTTTTCTCCTCGAAGGACAAGATGAGATAGCTCTATCTGACCCCCAGAAGCTCTAGGTGGACATGGGACTTCAGTGCATTAAATGGCAGAGTGTATGGCGATCATTACTTCTGAGTAGAAGGTTTTAAGGACCAGTGTGTAAGCATCTACACGCTGTTTTTGCTCTCCCCTAGCAATATATGATGATTTGGACCTACATTCTATCAGACAGTGGCTATTAATCAATTGTGGTCACTGAAATTAAAATAGTTAAAATTAAATAAAAGTAAAAACTCAGTTGGTCAGTCCCATTAGCCACATTTCAAGTACTCAAGTGCCACCTGTAAATAGTGAGTACCATTTTGGGCAGTTCATATACAGATCATTTCCTTCACCACAGAGAGATCTATTGGGACAGAGCTGCTATAGATGCTGGGGACGGCTCTGAGTGAGGAAGCCATGAGGCAGAGCCACAAGCTGACTCTAATACGCATGTTATATGAGTATGAAATTTGATATGATAATTGAGGAATTTGTATATACACAGTACTGTGTATAAAACATAACCAACAAGGACTTACTGTCCAGCAGTGAACTATACTCAGCATCTTTTAATAATCAATAAGGGAAAAGAATCTGGAAAAAATAGATTTATACGTACATACAACTGAATCACTTTTCTATACACTTGAAACACAACATTAAAAAAAACCAACTATACTTCAATAAAAAAAGTCAACCCCCCCCCCCCCAAAAAAAAGCAAACCTCAAACAAAACAACCACAACAATACAACAAAAAAAGAGCTATTGCCTCTACTTCTCACCAGGGGTCTGTGGTGCAAGGAACCCTCCCTCCTGGGAGTCAAGGGTCAGTCCTCCAGGAAAGTCACTTTTAAAGCTTGTGAGTGACAGAATTACTTTCTTTGTAGGTTGGGGACAGGTTAGAGACAGAAGAGTCAGCACCAGGGCAAAGAAAAGGAAAGCTGAGAATGAGGTTTAAAAACAACCAGGACTGTGTATCAATACAAACTGCAAAGAGGCCACTGGGGTAAGAATAAAAGAGCTCAAACTTGGTGAACTGGGTTTCAGTACTGGGGATGTCACTCAGCTGAGAAGTCTTACAGGAGGTTTTACACATGTCCCTTGGACACGACTGTTAGAAAATTAGTTTTTCCCTGAAAGTTACCCCAACAACTTGTGACTCTTCAATAAGCCCCTTTACTCTAGGACGATGCTTGAGATACGGCAAGTACTGATGACCTTCCCAGGGGCTGGAGTTGGAAAGATGCTTTAAAAATTGTCTCTCGACAGCTTTCCACTCCCATTCTTGAAGCTCTGAGTTGATGAAACAAAAAGCTACGTGAGGGATACAATTTGATATTCTTGGTGTATTTCTAGTTTTACAATTAATTCATGGATGAGACAGTCATTATCTGATAGCATCCAGAAAAACGGAAACCATTTGTTTCAGACAAATACCCCCAGTACCATTAGAGGTTTTGATTAAAATGAAAACTTACCAAGTTTTATTCCTCAAAATATGATAGGTTCACAGGCAATTGAAATCAGCTAGCTCCATTGTTGGGTTTCTAATTCCAGGGCTTATAATAATATTTTTCGGAGTCAAACATGACATAATGCTAGGACTCCTGGAGCTAGCAAAGATGATAAAGCGTTTTAGCCCCAGCAGGTGCTCAGCACAATCCTTTATTAAAAAGAGCTGCCACGCACGGGCTCTGAGTGTGATGGATTGTACAGGAATTAGGAGTGACACGCTATGAATTTACAACATTAAATTCTTCCCCCTAATTAAAGTGGTGGGAATGGCCTCCAAACACAGTCTGGCTGCAGCTGGACAAGAATGACTATATTCCCCAGGACTCCAGAAGGAGGATTCTTGACCCAGTGCTTTCACATGAGAGTGCTTGAATTAAACCACCAGCTGACAGCAAAAGATAACTGGTATTACTGAATTAAAAGTCTCTCTTTTCTGTTATACTTTGAATTCTATTCCCAGCTTGATATGTGCACATCTTCCTTTTTTTATGTGTATAATTAGACCTGGAAAGGTAGCTGTCCTATTGACAGAATAAACCCACCATAACAATAAGGGTGGCTGACTTCCAGACATCAGAAGGACCCAGAGTACTTCAAACTGTGCTGGTGTGTGTGTCAGCAGTGATGAAGAAAAGCTCCACTCAGTATCTCCCCACAGCTCCATGATTGCCTGGGATGGTGTTGAAAGATCTGACTTCATCTGCACATTCTTGCACAGAGGGAAAGGAAGGTGTGTGTGTGTCTCCAGGAGAGGGCACTGAATGAGCCACAACTATGATGCAAGAGCAGATGAATATATTTTTCACAGATTTTAGGAAGAAAAAGAATGAGTGGCCAGGTATCTGTGCCAAATGGATCATGTCTGGGACAAAGAATTATTCAGAAACAATAAGTTTACCCAAATGAATACTAGATTCTGCGGCTAAATGAGCTCATTCCCCTTCCCTGACATTTTAGTTCATCTCCTATCACTAAGGTTGTTCCCAAATGGATGCATTTGGGGACACCTGAGTGCTTCCTTCATTCAGCAGATTTTTAGTTTTCCTTCCCTCAAAACTCTGAGAGGAACATGAAGAGGAAAACATTTTCTTAATATTTCCACCCATCCCCAAACACACACACACACACACACGGAAGAAGTTAATGTCTCACTGTTCCTTAAATACATCTGTATTTCTTATCATGATAAATCATTTATTTGAATTATCTTTCTCTACTAGGATGAACAGCAGTGTTATTAATAGCATGGATTTCAGAGCCAGGCATCTCCATTATTTCCCAACTAGATGATCTTGGGCAAATTACTGAACTAAGTCTCTTTTGCAAAAGGGGGATGTTAATACTAATTATCCTCAAAGAGTTGTTCTGAAGATGAAATGAAGTTATGCATGTATATCAAGCATTGGGGGATGTACCCAGTAAATGTTAGCTCTAAGTATTTACCATTATTATATTATCAATAAACTGAGACCTGAAATCACTGAAGAGAATAAAAAATTACATAGGCAGAATGTTGAAATTGGTAATCAATTCTAAAGCTAGTTCAGCAAGACAAAGAAAGGCCTCTGATTTTATTCTTATGTTCCTTCCAACAGTCTGAGTCTTAGGGGTGGGTATTGTTAGAAAAAGAGGGCATGTGGAAAAGGTGAGACGGTGACACGGAGAAGCAATGTCAGGATGGAGGAGTAAGAAAGCAGCAGCAGAAGTACGTGATTTTAAGACTCCATTCTGACATTTTCCCCAAACTTGCAACTTCTCTGACTGTTCCACTTAATTTAATAAAGCACCAGATTCCTGCTCACATGCTTCTGAACTCTCCAAATACTTTCCATTCACTATGATTTTGTGGTGTCAGACTCAGACCTGAAATATCCTTCTTGCTACCAAAACTCCTTCCACCCATCAGTCTATTCTCTCCAAACCTATGTGACTTCTGAGTCTCTAGTTTAAGGCTGGCAACCATAGCATCTCAGACACCTTCTCCCACTGAGTTGTTATGCCCACTTGCATTGCTATACTGAAAAGATTTCAGAGTCCATGTCTGGGTACAGCAGGAAAGAGTGATACGACTCATTTCTGCCACAAGCATGAGAGTGGGGAGTGGAGCTGAGATTGTCTGGTATTATTGTCCTTCTTGTGATTTTTGCCATCCCTTATCATCACCCTCTTGTTTGGTCGCTAAGTCATGTCCAGCTCTTCTGTGACAGCAAGGACTCTAGCCTACCGGCTCTGCTGTCCATGGGATTTTTCAGGCAAGAATACTGGAGTGGGTTGCCATTTCCTTCTCCAGGGGATCTTCTTGGATCAGGGCTTGAACCTGCATCACCTGCATTGCAGGTGAAGTCTCTTCCACTGAGCCACCCAGGAAGATTTATATTGGTTATAAATCCCATCCTGCCTTGAGGTTGCTCTTGTGTAAGATCATTTCACCTACCCCCCAAACTTTTGGAGGAATTCAGAGAAGAGGTTTTTTTTTTTTTTCCTCCTTTGTATTAACAGTTCCACATGAATGCTTTGTATGTTGTAAATACTTGGTAATTACGTGTTGAATGATTGACACACAGGAGCAGAAATAAATGTGTTTGAGATAGGAGAGGCAGCCACATGACAGATCTTCCTTCCCTTTAGAATTTTTTCTCTCTCCCCATCCAGAGTGTAAAACATGACAAATTCCCTTGGTGTTTTTCAAAGACACTAACACACACACCCTATACGTGCAAAGAAAGGAGTGTTTGCCACATGCTGTAGAATTAGTCTCTGGATCACTGAATTACTGACTCTGAATAGCTCACTATTATCTTTTCTGTCCTGCAAGTCACTGGGAATGGCAGGCTGCAAACAGTAGACCTATTGAAAGGGAAGTCATAGCCACTCGCCTTCACAGGAACCACATTGAAAGGGTATTCAAAAGCCAGGCACACAAGAGCGGAGGCTTGGCAAGCATCACAGCTAGCTTGGAGAGCAAGTGACTATTCACAGTGGTGCTGCCTAACTGCCCATATTCCCCACTGCTTTTCTCATTGGTTCATCAAAAAGCCACAAGAAACCAACATGGCAGGGGTGGGCTGTCAGCTAGTCAGAATAATTGTTGACAACTTTTGGGCTGCCTGGATATAAGTGAGAGAGACAGGCTGTATGTTGAGATTCAAAGAGTGGTGAGTGAGTGAGTGTGTCTGAACCAGTGAAGGTTGAGATGGGATTAGCTCAACCACCTCAATTTCTCAGACTCTAGCCAATTTAGATCAAGCCAGAGAGGTAGGCACCATCAAGTACGCTTGGGTTGCTTTGACAAGGACTAATAGCTAGAGGAATATGGATGACCACCCTTAAAGGATATGAAGGGGATTTAAATTCTTCAGCTCAGACAAGTGTTTCTCATCCTTGGCACTATTGGCAGTTTTGGACAAACAACTCTTTTGTTAGCGTGAGGGGCTGTCTGGCGCACTGTAGAATGCCGAGCAGTATCTCTGGCCTCTACCCCTGGATGCCAACAGTACCCATCCCTCAGTAGTGATAAGCACAAGTGTTTCCAGATGTTACCAAATATTTTCTGGGGGAAAAAGTTTTCCCTGTTGAGAACAACTGAACCAACTGTCCTCTTTGATTAATTATTAATAGTTACCCGTTAGTGAGAAAGACATCAAATCAACACAGGATCCCTTGGTGATAGTTTCATAAATCATATACACGTATCTTGTGTATTTTATCACTCAGTAGTGCTTTAAGAGAAAATTCTGTCTCAAGCAGCTATTGTGTTAAAAATGTCTTTAGTGTATTAAATACTCGCACAGAACACAGCATTTTAATTTGGAAACATATCAGCTTGCATTTATCAGAGCATTTTCATGCAGATAGAAATATATAACCAAAACAAAGAAGTTATAACCATAAATCATGGCAAAGCTGGCAGTGTAACTAAATTGGAAATGAGTTTACAAAATAAATGAAAACACAAAAACATATTACAGAATAAGTATGCCCCTTACTGCATTCTTTTTGGGATTGCTATAAATTGGAAAGAAAAGAGAACTGCATACAGTGGGAGTTAAATTACAATACATTCTACCTGTCAAAATACACTAACACAAATAGATCTATGAGCAGGTGTAGTTAACTGCTGTTGTCATTAGTCTGGATTTACAGACATCTTGACTTTCCAATGAAAAGGTGAACAAAAATAAACGAAATCCTCATAAGCCTTAATTGAATGACAAAGCAATATTTAAGTCATATTGTATCACTAGCTTTCAGTCAAAATCTTTACACCTTTCATTACAAGACATTCCTTCTATTTGTTTGTGAGTTGGCTGCTATTAATTAACTTGGTAGATAAACATGATGTGAAGAGTACAAAGAGAGACAGATGACTTTAAGGAAGCTTTCTAGTTCTGATATATATTCTTTACTACAAAGACAAGCACTTAACTAAATCATTTTGGACCAGTAAATTGACTATTAATTTAGCAGATTCAAGGCTTGAATGGGGGTTGTTTCAAGTATAGTTCTTATTGCTAAAAAAAGAAAAAGGAAAACACACATACAAAGTCACTTGGGCATTATACTGAGATTGGATAATTTAAGCAAGAAGCAATTTTATCAGTGCTAATCATTACATTGTTCTTTCCCATTCTAAAATCAAGGACATTTTTTTAGTCTACATTAAAGTTTTTCTTTAACTCCCAACAACTTTCTTACCCATAGTTGAAGTCTTAAGGGAAAGTCGTCCCACTTTACCTGATAATAGTATTTGGTATTTTGCTTGATAACCAGGCATCTGCAATAGAATAATACCTGTACCACATTGGTAATTTGTTTATGCTTTTATTATGAAGTTTGCTAAAGTATCTCCCAATACTCCATCTCAGGTATCAGTGTGTGAAACTACTGATGCACTTTGCTCTCTTTCCAAAAATGCAGCTGGCTAGTCCAATTGAACTGCTCACATATTTGTGAAAATGAATTTTATTTTGCTGACTGATGTTAATGTCTTTCATGAGTCTCTCTATGTGATCAAATGACTAGAGACTGCTGTCTCTTCAAACCATTAGTGTCGGGGAGCTCATCTTTACTAGTCTCCTGTAGCATTTTGAATACAACTTGTGTTAGCATTTAGCCCATGGTACCAGGACTATTTATTTTCATGCCTTTCTCCCCTAACAGGCTGTCAACTACTTGAGAACAATGAATATATCTTATTCATTGTGTATCTCTCAGAAACTTCCTAAGAGTTAGCATAATCATAGTAGATTGTCAGAGTCCATCCTCCCTGCAGACTGCCACAAGGTAGCAGACATTGATAATAATAACTTATACCTGCATGGTATTTAAAAATCTGCTAGGCATCGCCCAAAATGTGTTGTTACATTAATTATATTTCATTTACTACAACATATGAGGTGAATGCAACTATAACCTTCATGTCATTGTTGAGAAACCTGGACCAGAGAAATTAAGTCTAAAGTAATTGCCTAAAGTAATTCAACCAGTGAGTGACAGGGCTAGGATTTGAACCCATGCAGTCTGGTTCCAGAGGAAATTACACTTAATCATTACATCATCCTGCCTATCAGGGCCTCAACAATACTTGGGAAAGAAGGGAAAATAAAAGAAATACTATGAAGGGATGAAGAAAGGAGCATATGAACTGGAATTAGACAGCAATCAAATGTTTGTTGAATAACTGAAGATTTCCTCCGCAAGAAAAAAAATGTGTCATAAATAATATTTAATGGAACCATAAAAGACCCTGAAATGCCAAAGCAATCCTGAAGAAAAAGGACAAAACAGGAGGCATAACCTTCCCAGACTTAAGACAACACTACGAACTACATTGATTAAAACAGTGTGGTATTGGGGGAAGAAACAGACATAAGCATCCACAGAACAAAATAGAGAGCCCAGAAATAAACCCATACACCTACAATCAGCCAATCTTTGACAAAGGAGGAAAGACTATACAAAGGAAAAAAGGTAGCCTTCTCAGCAACTAGTGGTGGGGAAGCTGGACAGCTGCATGTAAACCAATGAATTTGGAACACACACTCAAAGCATATACCTAATCAGAAATAAACTCAAGATGATTTTAAGACTTAATCATAAGACACCATAAAACTCCTAAAAGGGAGCATAGGCAAAACACTCTCTAACATAAATTGTACCAGTGTTTTCTTAGGTCAGTATCCCAAAGCAGCAGAAATGAAAGCAAAAAGCAACACGTGGGATCTAATCAAACTTACAAGCTTTTGTACAGCAAAGGAAACTATAAACAAAGCAAAACAAAAAAACAAGCTATGGATTGGGAGAAAATATTTGCAAATGATGCAACTGACAAGGGTTTAATTTCCAAAACATACTACGAGCTCAAACAACAAAATGCCCCAAACAACCTAAGTGAAAAATGAGCAGAAGACCTAAACAGACATTTCTCCTAAGAAGATATACAGATAGCCAAGAGGTACAGTAAAAGATGCTCAACATGGCTAACTATGAGAGAAATGCAAATCAAAATCCACAAAGAGGTACTACCTCACACTCGTCAGAATGATCATCATTAAAAAAATTTACAAATATTAAATGCTGGACAGAGTGTGGAGAAAAGGCAACTCTTCTACACTGCTGGCGGAGGTGTAAATTAGTGCAGCTACTATGCATAGAGATCCCAAGGGAACATTTCATGCACAGATGAGCACAGTCAAGGACAGAAATGGTATGGACCTAAGAGAAGCAGAAGATATTAAGGAGAGGTGGCAAGAATACGCAGAAGAACTATACAAAAAAGATCTTCATGACCCAGATAACGACAATGGTGTGATCACTCACCTAGAGACAGACATCCTGGAATGTGAGGTCAAGTGGGCCTTAGGAAGCATTTGTATGAACAAAGCTAGTGGAGGTGATGGAATTCCAGTTGAGCTACTTCAAATTCTAAAAGATGATGCTGTGAAAGTGCTTGCATTCAACATGTCAGCAAATCTGGAAAACTCAGCAGTGGCCTCAGGACTGGAAAAGGTCAGTTTTCATTCCAGTCCCAAAGAAAGGCAATGCCAAAGAATGTTCAAATTACTTCACAATTGCACTCATTTCACAGGCTAGTAAAGTAATGCTCAAAATTCTCCAAGACAGGCTTCTACAGTAGGTGAACCATGAACTTCCAAATGTTCGGCTGAACTTAGAAAAGACAGAGGAACCAGAGGTCAAATTGCCAACATCTGTTGGATCACCAAAAAAGCAAGAGAGTCCCAGAAAAACATCTACTTTTGCTTTATTGACTATACCAAAGCCTTTGTGTGCATCACCACAAACTGTGGAAAATTCTGAAAGAGATGGGAATACCAGACAACCTTTCCTGCCTCCAGAAAAATCTGTATGAAGGTCAGGAAGCAACAGTTAGAACTGGACATGGGACAACAGACTGGTTCCAATTAGGAAAAGGAGTACATCAAGGCTGTATATTGTCACCCTGCTTATTTAACTTATATGCAGAGTACATCATGAGAAACGCTGGGCTGGAAGAAGCACATACTGGAATCAAGATTGCCGGGAGAAACATCAATAACCTCAGACATGCAGATGACACCACCCTTATTGCAGAAAGTGAAGAGGAACTAAAAAGTCTCTTGATGAAAGTCAAAGAGGAGAGTGAAAAATTTGACTTAAAGCTTAACATTCAAAAAACTAAGATCATGGCATCTGGTCCCATCAAGTCTTGGGAAATAGATGGGGAAACAGTGGCAGACTTTATTTTTTGGGCTCCAAAATCACTGCAGATAGTGACTGCAGCCATGAAGTTAAAGACGCTTACTCCTTGGAAGGAAAGTTATGACCAACCTAGATAGCATATTAAAAAGCAGAGACATTACCATGCCAACAAAGGTCCATCTAATCAAGGCTATGGTTTTTCCAGTGGTCATGTATGGATGTGACAGTTGGACTGTGAAGAAAGCTGAGTGCCAAAGAATTGATGATTTTGAACTGTGGTGTTGGAGAAGACTCTTGAGAGTCCCTTGGACTGCAAGGAGATCCAACCAGTCCATCCTAAAGGAGATCAGTCCTGGGTGTTCATTGGAAGGACTATTGCTGAAGCTGAAACTCCAATACTTGGGCCACCTCATGCGAAGAGTTAACTCATTGGAAAAGACCCTGATGCTGGGAGGAATTTGGGGCAGGAGGCAAAGGGGATGACAGAGGATGAGATGGTTGGATGGCATCATCGACACGATGGATTTGAGTTTGGGTAAACTCCGGGAGTTGGTGATGGACAGGGAGGCCTGGCGTTCTGCGATTCACGCAAAGAATTGGACATGACTGAGTGACTGATCAGAACTGATTAACAATGTTGAACTAAATCTATATGCATCATCAAGGAAACTGTTCCTAAGTTTTAAAAATCAGGTTAACAAGTAGTATGAACACCTTCATGAAACATACATTACATACATGTACAAAGTCAAAAAGTGGATAATTTTCAAATATAAGAAATATTTGGAGTTGGGAAAAATAAATATCAACAGCAGCAATCATCATATGATGCTGTATTGTTTACTTTTTCTTTTCTTGTATTTTCTGATTATTCTTTAATAAAACATGTAGCATTCAGAAGAATTATAAAATACATAAAAATGTGTTAAACAGTAAGAAAGGCAGTGAAAGATGATAAAATACCCTAGGAAATCAGTTACTGCAGAATGTAGCAACCTTGTTAAATACACTCAGAATGCAGGCAAAAATAGGTAAAACTAATGGGAGAAAAGGTCAGAAACATGGAAAAATACATATGAGGAAAACCTGAAATACAACAGAATTGATGGAGCAGAATAAGGAAAAAAGAAAACAGCAGCAGGCAATTTTTCTGTCTTTAAGAAAGGCCTGAAGAAAAATTAATGAGAAGAACAAAATGTCTAAGCTTATCCTATGACAACTTTTGAGTTTTATGGATTTAAAAAAACATCTTATAAATAACAAGGAAAAATGTCACTTGCAAGGAAGAAAGACCCTATAACTAGAAAAACTAGAAAATAAGTGAATCACCAACACTTGAGAAAAACACTTAATTCAAGAAATCTACTTCTGCCTAAAAAATTTTTCATTTCCTAGGACAACAGCAAGCTGGCCTTAGATATTTAATAAAGCATACCACACATATAGCTTTCCTTAAAACAATTATGTGTGTGTGTGTGTGTGTGTGTATATATATATATATACACACACACATAAACTGGGCTTCCTTGGTGGCTAAGACAGTAAATCATCTGCCTTCAATGCAAGAAACCCAGGTTTGATCCCTGGGTCCGGAATATCTCCTGGGGAAGGGAATGGCTACCCACTCCACTATTCTTGCCTGGAGGCCTGCCAGGCTACAGCCATAGGGTCACAAAGAATCAGACATGACTGAGGAACTTTCACTTTCAAACATAAATTACATAGACATACATTTAATTATACATATATATAAAATTATATAAATTTAATATATGTAATTTAATATATTTTTAATATATAATTTTATACATTAAATTTTATTTATGTAATTATTTTATATATATGTAAAATTTAGATACATATGTGAAAACTTGAAATAAATTGCTCATAGTATAATAGGAATAATTAACACTGAAATAAATAAACAAGAATTCTATATAACTAATGTTAATGTGGTCACAAAACAAAGTTAAACATAAATTTTGAAAGAGAGTATTTATAATATTTTAAAAATCAACTGAGTAGTCATTAGGTCAAGGGAAAATATAAAAGTATGCTTAAGGACTTATCTAAATAAAGCCAGATTTTCTTTTCATTTTCAATATTAAAAAATTCATAACAATGGGTTAATTTTTTTTCTTATGTTAAAATTAACCATTAGTCAGGAGGTAGGGCAGAAGAATGAGGAACTCACATGAGGCCTTAAAATGTTCACCGCATCATTATTTACAATAATGAAGATTTGGAAGCAACCTAACTGTCCAATGATGGATGAATGGATAATCTGTATATATACATGTATAATGGAATATTACTCAGCCATAAAAAATGAAATCTTGTCATTTGCAACATTATAAAGGGTATTATGCTAAGTGAAATAAGTCAGATAAAGACAAATAATATATGATCTCACTTATACATGGAATCTAAAAACCAAAATAAACCAACAAACAAAATTAAAACAGACTCACAGATACAGAGAACAAATGGGTGGTTGCCAGAGGAGGGTAGAGTGAGGATGGGTGAAATAGATGAAGGGAATTAAGAGGTAAAGCTTCTACTTATAAAATAAATAAGTCACGGGGATGTAATATACAGCATAAAGAGTATGGTCAATAAAACTAATAACTTGGTATGGGGACAGATTTACCACAGTGATCATTTCATAATGTATTTAAATGTTATATACATGAAAATAACATAATACTGTATGTCAATTATATTTCAAAAAGTCAATCATTTTCCAGCTTTCTAAACACCTGTGACTACATAATAGATTTAATCCAACCACATGGATGAGTATTTATATTTCTCCTCCCACTAGAAATAAGAGTATAGTGGACTACAGTTTTTCCAGCAGATTTATTAAGTGAGTTGAGAATACAGGGATTTTCATCAATCACAAATATTGGGAATGACCTTAAATACTTCATCATGGTTCCTTAACAGTGAAAGGTCCAATAGGAAAAAAGAAGTAGAAGACAAAATTGGGTTATTTGGTCATGGAATACTGCTTTTTCTTTCAAGGTCAACCCACATAAAAGGTGTGCTTAGTATAAAACTACAGTAGAATGACATAGAGAATCACACAATTAAAATAGCAATAAAAGAGAGTGTTTAGATAAGGGTTACAATTTCAGACTCTTGAGACCAAAGAACAGGTGTTTCTGAAATGGGTAGGTAAAAAAAAAAAATCCAAGGATGAATTTTCAAACAACCTTCCACAAATTCTAGTGCTTTTTAAAGCAATAGCTGTTTCAGGGGAAATAGTTTCTATCTCTATAGATGTGAACTTTCAACAGATAATTTAAAAAATTACAGAGAACTGTTATGATGAGTTCACATAGACAACAGCATCACTTAGAAAAGCATGGCTTACTTTAAAGAAGAAAGATCATTCCTAATTACAGGAAAGACAATTAAGTGCATGAGTCAGTTCAGTTCAATTCAGTTGCTCAGTTGTGTCCGACTCTTTGTGACCCCATGGACTGCAGCATGCCAGGCCTTCCTGTCCATCACCAACTCCTGGAGTTTACTCAAACTCATGTCAGTAATGCCATCCAACCATCTCATTCTCTGTCGTCCCCTTTTCCTCCTGCCATCAATCCCTCCCAGCATCAGGGTCTTTTCCAATGAGTCAGCTCTTTGCATCAGGTGGCCAAAGTACTGGAGTTTCAGCTTCAACATCAGTCCTTCCAATGAATAATCAGGACTGGTTTTCTTTATGATGCACTGGTTGGATCTCCTTGCACTCCAAGGGACTCTCAAAAGTCTTCTCCAACACCACAGTTCAATTATTCAGCGCTCAGCTTTCTTTATATTCCAACTCTCACATGACTACTGGAAAAACCATAGCCTTGACTAGATGGACCTTTGTTGGCAAAGTAATGTCTCTGCTTTTTAATATGCTGTCTAGGTTGGTCATAACTTTCCTTCCAAGGAGTAAGCGTCTTTTAATGTCACGGCTGCAGTCACCATCTGCAGTGATTTTGGAGCCCCCCAAAATAAAGTCTGCCCCTGTTTCCCCATCTATTTGCCATGAAGTGATGGGACTGGATGCCACGATCTAAGTTTTCTGAATTTTGAGCTTTAAGCCTTAAGGGTTAAGGCTTAAAGTGCATGAGTAGGCTTATTTAAATGAGAAAGGGTGAAAGGGCATTGGTTTAAGGGACCTTTTTTAAAAAATTATTATGAGACTAGCAAGCTTCAAGATGTTGCCTGGGCAATATGAAAGCTCTACAAGCAGGACTCAGAAAGCTGGTATCAGTTTTGGTGTTGTCACTGGGTGGCCTTGAGAAAGTGAAGTAGCCTTTGAGGCTATTGGTTTATTGAACCCCTCTCACGGTCTGCTTTCGCAAACCCCCAGAAGGACCACTGGGCAGCTCTCAGTGCACGGTACCGGATAAGAGTCCAGGGGTAGGTGTCCAACAACTTTAGTTCAAGTTCTGATTTCACCAGAAAGGTAGCTGTGAGACCAAGGGCACTCATAGAGTTGATCTTTGCTTTTCATTGTTCTCATTTGCAAAGAGGGCCATAACCCTCATTTTATCATTATACATGGAATTAGTAAATGTTTATTACACATTCCACCGGTAGTTCAGTTGCTAATTCATGTCTGACTTTTTGCAACCCCATGGACTGTAGCCTACCAGGCTCTTCTGTCCATGGGATTTCCCAGGCAAGAATACTGGAGTGGGTTGCCATTTACTTCTCCAGGGGATCTTCCCGACCCAGGGATCGAACCCATGTCTCTTGCATCTCTTGCATTGGCAGGTAGATTCTTCACCATTGAGCCCCCAGGGAAGCCCATATGTTACACATTACAAGACTGAAAATTGGGTGTTCAAAAATTCAGTTTCCCTCTCCTTTATTAGAAGGAAAATATTCTTGAAATAAGAGAACAGTACTCATAAAGCTTGCTTACTTGTATGTCAGGCACTTAATTATTACCTACAACGATTCCTTTAGAAAGTTTTTATCATTCCAATTTTACTGATCACAAAACAGCCTGGAGGGGATAATAAACTTGCTCAAACAGTAAATACAACCACAGAGCTTCTATTCTGTTCCATATCTAATTTATTCCAGAATTCAGCCTTTAGTCACCACCATTTCTTGCTTTACTAAAAAACATATATATATATATATATATATATATATATATATATATAAGATTTTGCACGCATTACACATTTCACCTAAAAATTACACTATTAAAACAAAGTCTTCATTTCCCTTTCCTGATCTTAAATTCAGACTGCTAGTTCAATGGTGTGCACAGTTAGTTCCTTAGAGAGTCAGAACAATTAAAAGCCTGTGTGTGTGTGTGTGTGTTATCTGCTCAGTCGTGTCCGACTCTTTGTGACCCCACGGACTGTAGCCCACCAGGCTTCTCTGTCTGTGGAATTCTCCAGGCAAGAATATGGGAGTGGATTGCCTTAAGGTATCAATAAATGAAATTTGCCAAGAAGTAAAATATTATAAATGCAGTTGCTATTAATTTTTGAATAATTACTGGATCCTAGTTCCATCAGTAAGAAGCTTCATATATATTCTGCTTAATTTGATGGAGCTGAACTTCAAAAACAGATTAAGTCCTTTTTAGTTTTTTACCTCAAACAAAGATAATTAGCTTGAAATACAGAAGATGAGAATAAATCACAAATACTGTTATTTCAAAGACATTTCCTTTCACTTGATCCTGGTTTGCCTGATGTCTCCACACATAAAAAGTAATGTTCCATCTGTATGCAAGTTTTGCACATTTTGCTCAGAAATACCATTCTTATATTTTAGCCCCTAGATGGTAATTTTGAAGGTTTCATATCCTCTCATTTGACAGCTACTCAGTGATTGCTTGGAATCTCATGAGTATAAACAGCAAATAAGGAAATGCAGTAAAACTGAGAAATATCATGAGGTCAAAGATGAAGTGAGGGAATTTTTCTTGATAAGCTTGAGAGAAACAGTGCAATTCTCCTTTCTGCATGGAAAGACTAAGTCCTTCTCCTGTGGCTTGGTTACGTCAGTCTGAGCTCTCACTGGCCTAGAAGGAGTCTCAAGAAGACACACTCATGTACCTGAAGTTTTCGAGACAGATTTTATGCAATATACCAGCACAAACATCTGGGAAGTGCCTGGAAAACTGAAATAAACATTTGTCAGCAAAACCCAAAGTATGCCTGGGAAGTTAGCAAAATTTTCTGATAGTTTGAACATTCTTTAACATTGCCCTTCTTTGGAATTGAGATGAAGACTGATCTTTTCCAGACCCGTGGCCACTGCTGAGTTTTCCAAATTCGCTGGCATATTGAGTGTAGCACTTTCACAGCATCATCTTTTAGGATTTGAAATGGCTCAACTGGAATTCCATCACCTCCACTAGCTTTGTTTGTAGTGATGCTTCCTCAGGCCCACTTGACTTCGCATTCCAGGATGTCTGGCTGTAGGGGAGTGATCACACCATCATGGTTATCTGGGTCATGAAATCTTTTTTGTACAGTTCTTCTGTGTATTTTTGCCACCTCTTCTTAATATCTTCTGCTTCTGTTAGGTCCATACCATTTCTGTCCTTTATTGTGCCCATCTTTGCATGAAATGTCTCTTTGGCAACTCTAATTTTCTTGAAGAGATCTCTAGTCTTTCCCATTCTATTGTTTTCCTCTATTTCTTTGCATTGATCACCGAGGAAGGCTTTCTTACCTCTCCTTGCTATTCTTTGGAACTCTGCATTTAAATGGGTATATCTTCTCTGCCTTTCGCTTCGCTTCTTTTCACAGCTATTTGTAAGGCCTCCTCATACAACCATTTTGCCTTTTTGCATTTCTTTTTCTTGGGAATGGTCTTGATTACTGCTTCCTGTACAGTGCCATGAACCTCCATCCATAGTTCATCAGGCACTCTGTCTATCAGATCTAATCCCTTGAATCTATTTGTTACTTACACTGTATAATCATAAGGGATTTGATTTAGGTCATATCTGGATGGTCTAGTGGTTTTCCCTACTTTCTTCAATTTAAGTCTGAATTTGGCAATAAGGAGTTCATGATCTGAGCCACAGTCAGCTTCCAGTCTTGTTTTTGGTGGCTGTATAGAGCTTCTCCATTTTTGGCTGCAAAGAATATGATCAATCTGATTTTCGTATTGACCACCTGGTGATGTCCATGTGTAGAGTCTTGAGTTATTGGAAGAGGGTGTTTGCTATGACCAGTGCTTTCTCTTGACAAAACTCTATTAGCCTTAAAGTTTCTCAGAAAGCTATAAAAAGAATGAAATAATGCCATTTGCAACAACATGGATGAATCCATTATTGTCACACTGAGTGAAGTCAGACAGAAAATGACAAATATCATATGATTTAATTTTTTTATTTGGAATCTAAATAGTGGTACAAATGAATCTATTTACAAAACATAAACTTAATCACAGATGTAGAAAACAAATATACGATTACCTGGGGGAGAGGGCGAAGGATAAATTGGGATTGATATGTATACACTATTATACATATTGTAGAATAGCTAATAAGAACCATTTGTATAGCACGTGAAAGTCTACTTAGTATTCTGTAAGGACCTATATGGAAACAGAATCTAAAAAGAATGAATACATGTAGATGTATAACTGACTCACTGACTCACTTTGCTATAAGAAACAGAACATTGTAAATCACCTACACTCTAATAACAAAATTGATTAAAACAACATCTAGTGAAAAGACAACCCTCAGAATAGAAGAAAATAATTTCAAATGAAGCAATCAACAAAGTATTAATCTCAAAAATATACAAGCAGTGTATGAAGCTCAATATCAGATGAACAAACAACACAATAAAAAAAAAGCAGAGAAGACCTAAACAGATACTTCACCAAAGAAGACATACAGATGGCCAACAAACACATGAAAATACGTGCAACATTGCTCATTATCAGAGAAAATGTAAATCAAAACCACAATGAGGTATCGTCTCACATGGGTCAGAAGGGCCACCGTCAAAAAACCTACAAACAATAAATGCTGGAGAGGGTGTGGGGGAAAAGGAACCCTCTAGCACAGCTGGTGGGAATGCAAACTGATAGAACCATTATGGAGAACAGTATGGAGATTTCTTTAAAAATTAGGAACAAAACTACCATATGAGCCAGGAATCCTACCACTGGGCATATACCCTGAGAAAAGCATAATGGAAAAAGACATGCATCCCAATGTTTGTTGCAGCACTATTTACAATAGCTAGGACATGGAAGCAACCTAGACGTCTATCAATAGATGAATGGATAAAAGAAGTTGTGGCATATATACACAATGAAATATTACTCAGCCATAAAAGGAACACATTTGAGTCAGTCACTCCCGAGGTCAGGGGCGGCGGCTGAGAGGAGCAACCCCACCTCCAAGGAGCGGCTGCTGCAAGGGCGCAGGAGGGCCGAGAGGAGCTACTCCACGTTCAAGGTCAGGAGGGGCGGCCGTGAGAGATATCCCTCATCCAAGGTAAGGAGCAGCGGCCGCGCTTTGCTGGAGCAGCCGTGGAGAGATACCCCACGTCCAAGGTAAGAGAAACCCAAGTAAGACGGTAGGTGTTGCCAGAGGGCATCAGAGGGCAGAAACACTGAAACCATAATCACAGGAAACTAGCCAATCTGATCACAGGAGCACAGGCTTGTCTAAATCAATGAAACTACGCCATGCCGTGTGGGGCCACCCAAGACGGTTGGGTCATGGTGGAGAGGTCTGACAGAATGTGGACACTGGAGAAGGGAATGGCAGTACTTTTTTCAGTATTTTTGCCTTGAGAACCCCATGAACAGTATGAGAAGGCAAAATGATAGGATATTCAAAGAGGAACTCCCCAGGTCAGTTAGGTGCCCAATATGCCTCTGGAGATCTGTGGAGAAATAGCTCCAGAAAGAATGAAGGGATGGAGCCAAAGAAAAAACAATACTCAGTTGTGGATGTGACTGGTGATAGAAGCAAGGTCCGATGCTGTAAAGAGCAATATTTGCATAGGAACCTGGAATGTTAGGTCCGTGAATCAAGGCAAATTGGAAGTGGTCAAACAGGAGATGGCAAGAGTGAACATTGACATTCTAGGAATCAGCGAACTGAAATGGACTGGAATGGGTGAATTTAACTCAGAGGACCATTGTATCTACTACCTCATCCCTTGGAAGAAATGGAGTAGCCATCATAGTCAACAAAAGAGTCTGAAATGCAGTACTTGGATGCAATCTCAAAAACAACAGAATGATCTCTGTTCGTTTCCAAGGCAAACCATTCAGTATCATGGTAATTCAAGCCTATGCCCCAACCAGTAACGCTGAAAAAGCTGAAGTTGAACAGTTCTATGAAGAACTACAAGACCTTTTAGAGCTAACACCCCCAAAAGATGTCCTTTTCATTATAGGGGACTGGAATGCCACAGTAGGAAGTCAAGAAACACGCGGAGTAACAGGCAAATTTGGCCTTGGAGTACGGAATGAAGCAAGGTAAAGGCTAACAGAGTTTTGCCAAGAGAAGGCACTGGTCATAGCAAACACCCTCTTCCAACAACACAAGAGAAGACTCTACACATGGACATCACCAGATGGTCAACAATGAAATCAGATTGATTATATTCTTTGCAGCCAAAGATGGAGAAGCTCTATACAGTCACCAAAAACAAGACCAAGAGCTGACTGTGGCTCAGATCATGAACTCCTTATTGCCAAATTCAGACTTAAACTGAAGAAAGTAGGGATAACCACTAGACCATTCAGGTATGACCTAAATAAAATCCCTAATGACTATACAGTGGAAGTGAGAAATAGATTTAAGGAACTAGAGCTGATAGAGAGGCTGATGAACTATGGACGGAGGTTGGTGACACTACACAGGAGATAGGGATCAAGACCATCCCCATGGAAAAGAAATGCAAAAAGGCAAAATGGTTGTCTGAGGAGGCCTTACAAATAGCTGTGAAATGAAAAGAAGCGAAAAGCAAAGGAGAAAAGGAAAGACATTCCCATTTGAATGCAGAGTTCCAAAGAATAGCCAGGAGAGATAAGAAAGCCTTCCTCAGCGATCAATGCAAAGAAATAGAGGAAAACAATAGAATGGGAAAGACTAGAGATCTCTTCAAGAAAATTAGAGATACCAAGGGAACATTCCACGCAAAGATGGGTTCGATAAAGGACAGAAATGGTATGGACCTAACAGAAGCAGAAGATATTAAGAAGAGGTGGCAAGAATACACAGAAGAACTGTACAAAAAAGACCTTCATGACCCAGATAATCACAATGGTAAGCTCACCTAGAGCCAGACATCCTGGAATGTGAAGTCAAGTGGACCTTAGAAAGTATCACTATGAACAAAGCTAGTGGAGGTGATGGAATTCCAGTTGAGCCATTTCAAATTCTGAAAGATGATGCTGTGAAAGTGCTACACTCAATATGCCAGCGAATTTGGAAAACTCACCAGTGGCCACAGGACTGGAAAAAGTCAGTTTTCAAAGAAAGGCAATGTCAAAGAATGCTCAAACTACTGCACAATTGCACTCATCTCACACCCTAGTAAAGTAATGCTCAAAATTCTCCAAGCCAGGCTTCAGCAATAAGTGAACCATGAACTTCCAGATGTTCAAGCTGGTTTTAAAAAAGGCAGAGGAACCAGAGATCAAATTGCCAATATCCGTGGGATCATTGAAAAAGCAAGAGAGTTCCAGAAAAACATCTATTTCTGCTTTACTGACTACGTGAAAGCCTTCGACTTGTGGATCACAACAAACTGGAAAATTCTGAAAGAGATGGGAATACCAGACCACCTGACTTGCCTCTTGAGAAACCTGTATGCAGGTCAGGAGGCAACAGTTAGAACTGGACATGGAACAACAGACTGGTCCCAAATAGGAAAATAGTACGTCAAGGCTGTATATTGTCAAGGCTGCTTATTTAACTTATATGCAGAATACATCATGAGAAACACTGGGCTGGAAGAAGCAAAAGCTGGAACCAAGATTGCCAGGAGAAATATCAATAACCTCAGATATGCAGATGACACCACCCTTATGGCAGAAAGTGAAGAGCAACTAAAAAGCCTCTTTATGAAAGTTAAAGAGGAGAGTGAAAAATTTGACTTAAAGCTTAACATTCAGAAAACTAAGATCATGGCATCTGGTCCCATCACTTCATGGGAAATAGATGGGGAGACAGTAGAAACAGTGTCAGACTTTATTTTTTGGGGCTCCAAAATCACTGCAGATGGTGACTGCAGCCATGAAATTAAAAGATGCTTACTCCTTGGAAGGAAAGTTATGACCAATCTGGATAGCATATTGAAAAGCAGAGACATTACTTTGCCAACAAAGGTCTGTCTGGTCAAGGCTATGGTTTTTCCAGTAGTCATGTATGGATGTGAGAGTTGGACTGTGAAGAAAGCTGAGTGCCAAAGAATTGATGCTTTTGAACTATGGTGTTGGAGAAGACTCTTGAGAGTCCCTTGGAGTGCAAGGAGATCCAACCAGTCCATCCTAAAGGAGATCAGTCCTGGGTGTTCAATGGAAAGACTGACGCTGAAGCTAAAACTCCAATACTTTGGCCACCTGATGAGAAGAACTGAGTTATTTGAAAAGACCCTGATGCCGGGAGGGATTGAAGGCAGGAGGAGAAGGGGACGACAGAGGATGAGATGGCTGGATGGCATCACTGACTCGATGGACATGAGTTTGAGTAAACTCCGGGAGTTGGTGATGGACAGGGAGGCCTGGCGTGTTGTGATTCATGGGGTCCCAAAGAATCGGACACGGCTGAACGACTGAATGGAACTGAGTGAGGTGGATGAACTTAGCGCCTGTTACACAGAGTGAATTAAGTCAAAGAGAGGAAAACAAATATTGTAAAACAATGAATATATATGGAATCTAGAAAAATGGTACTGATGAACCTATTCACAGAGCAGAATAGAGATGCAGAGGTAGAGAACAGATTTATGGACACAGTGGGGGAATGAGAGGGTGGGATGAATCGAGAAAGTAGTCCTGAAACCTACATTACCACCTGTAAAATAGCGAGTCAGAAGTTTCTGTGCTATGTAACACAGGGTGTTCAGCCGCGTGCTCTTTGACAACCTAGAGGGGGAGGTTGTGGTGGTAGGTGGGGGGAGGCTCTAGAGGGAGGGATATATGTCTGCTTGTGGCTGAATCACATTGTTGTATACCAGAAACCAAGAGAACATTACAGGAACGTCCTTCAGTCAAAAATTAAAACGCAACATCTAGGAAGCTTGGAGGAATGAAAGTAAATTAGATTTATTTTGTTTATTTAGTTTCTTTTTAATTTTCAAATATTCCATATCATTTTTATATTTAATTGTATAATTAAGAACATTAATATGGCATACAATAGATGCACTGCTTTTTTTTTTTGAATTTTCAATAACTTAAATTTCTTTTTTTTAAATGGTAAAAAGCTAGTGCAATTTATTGTTGATGGAATGTTCAGGAGCATCCCTGACCCCTTTCTACTAGATGCCAGAGCACTCATTCCAGTTGTGAGAACCAAAAATACCACCATGTATCTCCTGGGGGCCGAATCACACCCAGATTAAAACCACTGTTCTGGACTGAGGCACAGCATAAGGAAAGATCCATGGTACAATGTATGGCACATAATGAACATTAAACAAACACCGACGTCACTGCTTACAACCATTTTGGATGCTGAATCACTACAGACGAATTGGAGGAAGCTTGGATGCGAATATTTCAAGCGAAAATCGTTGTATGGTAGTTCTGCAAGCTTTCTTAGAAGGTTAGGTAATTATTTTCTCCTTTGGAATGGTTATCTGACTAGGGTTAAGAAAAAATATAATTTGATTTTGAGCATGTCAAGTGGATGTCTAGCCCTTAATTAAAACAAAAAAGTTGCGTTGTAATTTGTTGTTTTTCCTTTTAATCAGTGGGGAGTCAATAAATCCATACACAAGACTTGAAAATGTAACCTCAAATGTGATCCACTTGTTATATTTGTGAGAATTATAATTGATTGCCTGCCTATAGACCCTTTTTTCTCCTCCTTTCCCTTTAAAAATTTAAAGCCACACACACTTTGTCCAAGGAAACCACTTTGTCAAGAAAACAAACAGAAAAGGTGAAGAAGAAAAAATTAGTGTCATAAACATCATTTTCACTTCATTCTTCAAACATACGGCCACTCCAACAGCTTCAAACATACATGAGTTTCCCTCGGATCGGGGGCACCTGACAACTGAGGATGTGATTGAACTACAAGCAGGTGTGACTTGGCTCTCCTCCATCAGAGAACTAAATGAGGACCGGTATCCCCATGGAAGCAGAGTGGACACAGATCTCAGAGAGAAGTCTGCCTTTAACGTCGGGTTCAAAATAACGAATTGGAAACCTTAGTTAGACAGGTAAAATGAAAGAAACAGTAGGGAAGCTAGCCTGAGTTCTGCCCACATTATACCACAACGGCAGCTACTCCTATAACAACAACTTCAACAGCAACCGTGTGTTCACAATGGCCACAAAGAGTGCCTATTTCTTACAAGAACTATTTCTAGCACTATACACTTCTTCTCCATCACTGCTGCAACTATACAACCACAACAAGCGCTATCACTACTGCACGGTCACCACGGCAACGGTTACAATGATAACAATAACTGCTCCTCTACAGTTGATCCTACCTCCCACTATTGCCGGAAAAAACAAACGAACAAAAACTATCCAGAAGTCACTATATACCATGGTCTTTGAATAATCCAATGAGTTAAATATTGGAACTCTGTTTTCCAAAATGGAGTCTTGGCCTTTGACTACTTGTGTTCACAGAATGCTGTAACCAGGGACCCGGGAGTCTAGTCGAGGTGTGAGCCTGGATCTCCAGTTCTACGAGCTGCTGCTACACACAGTGACTGGAGGACGTCACCTTCCTGGAAGCTGGTCATCTCATTACAGAAGGCAGAGGATAGATTAGACGATGTGTAAGCTATCTCCTCTATGTTTTTTCTTAGACTAATTCTCTCACCCTATCATGTGAGCCTGGAGAGCATGGCATCACACAGTGAGACATGTTCAAATGTGTCCCCTGGGTTCCCAAGGGGACAGATGGCTACAACTGTGACTCAGGCAAACTTTTTTTTTTTTTTTTTTTTAACACAATTTGTCTTCTCCTGGCCAAGAGGACAACACTGGGATGAGAACTGCCGCTATCCACACCAAGGCTGGCCACAGAGGGACCGTTTTTATTTGAGCTTTGAGATTAAAAAATGATGACTACGGACATAAATCAGACATTCTTCAAAAACCTGTTCCCTCAAGAAGAAAGCCTGAGGGAGGGTGAGTGAATAGGCAGAACAGGTTAAGGCCTGTTTGTAAATAACAGAATTGGGAATGACAGCGATGTTCCTGGTAATGTTTATAATAGCAACATTTTGGATACCACTTAAGTGTCCATCATGAAGGTGCTAGTTACATTTTGAATCCTCTCTACAACATCATGCAGCCATTAGTTCTATATCTGATGGAGAGTGGCACTCATTTTACATAAATGACAAGCTAAATTATTATCATAATCCCATTTACAAAAGAAAAGTATTCATTTTGAACTCTATATGAACAAAGAAAAATTTAAATAGATAGATGCAAAAACATAAATCACAGGTACCTCTTGGCAGTGAGATTACACTTGATCTGCATGTTTTCTGTATACATTTTAAGCCATAAGCAGAAAAAATGATATAAAGCTATTTCTAATTAAGGAGAAATTCAGATGTAAGTGGCTACAGTTATATACTAGTGTCTTTTTATATCTCGTGTCAACTTTGCAAATTGTAGATTTAATTTACACTGTACTAGAAAATCAGGCCTCTTTAAAGTTTCAAATTTCCTATCTGATCCGCCATGTTATTTGTCAGCCCTTGACTCAGAACATGTGGTAGTTTCTAGAAACTAAATCCCTCTGGAAGGAGATGTACTAGGATGGTGGGAGGTGCAAAATGACTCCACATAGGTTATCAAAAGCAGCTCATGTGAACATCACTAGGATAAGTGCTAAGCTGTCAAGGCAACCACTTTGAAAGAAACAAAGCTATTTGGATACACACATTGTAAGGCATGAAGGAAGAAAAGTATTTTTTTTTAAAGACATAGGGAACATATGGAAAAATACAGTCAGCTCCTTTTTTAGCATCAGTATTATGTGATTTTCAAATTAAGTCCTTTCAATCTCTAGTCTTGCCTTTCAGACCCAGTTTGGCTGGCTGATCTATTTTCATCCATCAGTTTTCTCTTTGATGAGGGTGCATTTTAGGCTCATCTTTTGCTAGAGGCCTGGAGGCATTTTAATAGGATGAGTCAACAAGTGAACTTAATTGATCCTGTCGGGCCTTCCTTTATGCAAGGCTGATGTTGAGGGGCCGATGGCTCAGTTCTTTTCTGAAAAATGCATAACTCTAGAAAAATGCATTTCCATCTTATTTTCTTTGCTGAAGGGATAGTCACCTATCTATTATTCAACACACAGTGACCAGAAGATTACAAGCATCCTCACTGTAAACGACAGGTTTTCCCAATAGTGCTAGTTTAATGCTGGAACAGCACCCAGTGATTTATAGCAGCTGTTCTCTGAAGAGGTTCAATGGTTTTCAGATGCCTTCTCGGTTTCTCTCTGCCCCATCCTGAAAAAAATCTTGGTGATGAGAGGGCAAGAAAGAAAACACTTCCATACCTGAGGATTTAGAACTACTCAATGCCAATATCAAACTTAGACATAGTCCAGCAAGATATTTTTTTCATGTGTCTCCCAATTCCAGTTCTGCCAGCCAGGGTTTGCCCTCTCCTCCATACTTTGTTAAGACTCAATGAATTCCTTGGTGGGTCTTGAAAACATTCCTAAAACCAATGCCCAGTGCCGAAGAAGTTACCTGTCCCAAGCTTCCAGTAACACAACCCGGCAGAAACTGACTCCCTCACTTTCCTATTCCTCGACCCTTCTTCTGGTGCGAACCGCACTCCTGGTACTAGTACCACATCATCTCTGTCTCCCATTTGCTTTCTGACATCGCTTCCCTTTTCCCATTCATCATTCTTAGCTGACGACCATGGCGTTTCCGTCTTGGAGAAGATTAAAGAGTTAACAAGAGAACGTCCACAAACTTCCACCGCGACACTGACTCACCTTCATCGTCTTCTTGTCATCACGGTAGGCAAGCGGACCACACTTTTGTCCCAGGACCCCAGCTCCCTCATGCACACGAGCCGCTCCTTGCTCTCACGTTCACAAGCGCGCTCAGCAGCTCGCGAGTCCCTCCTCCTACGTCATCAGAGCGCCTGTTTCTTCTTAGATTGCTCCCAGCTTCATAAAACTGCGGACTTCCTTCTCACCCTGAAAGTCTCCCTGAATCCCATTGCTCCTTCCCTCTGGAGCATTGCTTTTTGGGTCTACTTCAGCAAAACTCCTCTAAGAATGGTTAATGCAAACACGCATCACAGGCAGCACTTTGGCTCTGAAACAGTTCAACCAGTCTTTCCAGGTTTTTGCCCAGGCCACTGGGCTGAACCATTCTCAGTGATGTCACCAATGAATTCCTTATTCTCCTGTCTCATTACCTCTTCACTAGTCTGGCTTTTCCCATCTTTGAGTCCCATAAAATATTTCAAACTCCACAACGTGATGTAAATCAAATCATGTCACATCTGCTCAAAACACGCTCATAGTTTCTGTCGATGAAAACAGTCAACACACAACTGTCCAGGGAGTTTGTAATTTCCTTGGTTCTCACTGCAGCAAAAATTTGAAGCGATGAATGGACCAGTGTTACAGCTTGGGGTTACAGCTCAGTTTTATTTGGCAAGCAAAGGAAAATACATCCTTGAGGCGTGAGGGCAGGCCAACCTGAAAGATAGGAAGAGAAGCCAGCGGCTCAAATTTGGCTCCTCTTTTTATATGTTTTTTTTCTCCTCCCCCTGAGCCTGCCCTATGTAAGGAGGGCTGTTGGTTTCACATGAGGCTGTCACTCTGGTCCTTCCTTTGCTCTAGTTTCATGGGCTTTCCCCTTCTTTGTCTTTTAGCTACTGCCATTTTGGACTCCTTTTTCCTACTCTAGGTACCTAACACAATCAATAATAAGAACAGAAAAGAGTGTTATTTGAGCCAAACTACTGGATAGTCAAAGCTATTGTTTTCCCATTAGTCATGTACAGATGTGAGAATTAGATCATAAAGAAGGCTGAGCATGGAAGAATTGATGCTTCTGAATTGTGTCACTGGAGAAGACTCTTGAGAGGCCCCTGGACAGCAAGGAGATCAAACCAGTCAATCTTAAAGGAAATCAACCCTGAATATTCATTGGAAGGACTTATGCTGAAGCTCCAGTACTTTGGTCACCTGATGCAGTCAACTTTCCCTGATGGCTGGGTAAGACTGAGGGCAGGAGGAGAAGAGGGTGACAGAGGATGAGGTAGTTCAATGCCATCACCGACTCAGTGGACATGAGTGGTGACAGAGGATGAGGTGGTTCAATGCCATCACCAACTCAGTGGACATGAGTTTGTGCAAACTCCAGGAGATGGTGAAAGACAGGGAAGCCTGGCGTGCTGCAGTCCATGGGGTCACAAAGAGCTGGACATGACTGAGCCACTTAACAACAACTGAAGACTAGGCTGGAAGACCGCTTTCCAGATGACTGTAAGAAACTACTCCCGAGAAGCATGGTTTCCAGCATGGTTTTATATTTTGTTGGAACAAAGAATATCAAACAATCAGGATTACATTTTTTCAAAGTTGAAAAAACAACAACAAACAGATCTGCACATATACAGCAGTCAGTATGGCCATGGCACCTGGGAAGGGACTCCTATCATCAAAGGAATACGAGCACTGGTGTCCCAGGAAGAGGCATTTAATCTTTACTTTTTAACATGGATGTCCTTTACTTTTGGTCTATATGTTCTTTTCTCTAATAATTAAAGTAGATGTACAATGTATGTTTGATAGGCTACAAGCAGGCTCTTTTAATTAGTATAAAATTCAAGTTAACTCATGTATAAGCCAGAATGACTTCCTTCCGTTGCAATATGTGAAAATTTCTTTTATCACTTCTCATTGTATGGAGTCTATATAATTTTATGCAAGATTCTATGTGATATTCTTCCTACCTCACCCCCACATTTACTCTTAACTCGTATCCCCTCATCCTCTGACTCTTGTTCACTCTGCTTCAGCCATGTCATCTCCTTGGTACTTGTTCAATAAATCAGGCACACACCCACCTCAGGGCCTTTGCACCGGCTGCCCTTGTCCTGATCTGCTCTTCCCTTAGATGCAAGGTGGAGTATTTTTCCTCCAATCCTCCAGGTGCCTGCTCACATGTTACTCCCTCACTGAGGTCACCTGGTCTACCCTACCGTCTCCACTCCTGGGATTCCCACTCTACCACTACCCCTTCCCCATTTAGGTTTGATGTTTTCCCATGTCATTTACCACAATTCTTGATACTATATAATTTATTTATTTATTATGTTTATTGCCTGTCTCCCCCACTAGAATGAAAGATCACTGAAGGAAGTCATATTTCCAGCTTTTAGAGCAATTCTTAGCACAGTACATGCTCAGTAAATCGATCTTGAGTGAAGGAACTTGTGGCAAAATGACCAAGAGTACTCTATGGAACTGGGAATTGGGTCTCAAAGATCCTGTAAAAACTGCAAATTCAACTACTCTGCACATTATTCCTAAGTTATGGTCTCTGGAGGTGGGCCCTGAGAGTCTGGTTGGTTCTTACGCACAATGATTCCTTCTAAGTGATGCTTCCAAGAAGGCTAAGGAGCCAGAGTCAGTTCCAGGATTCTGAATGACTATTTTGTAGCAAACCAAGGAGAGGTTGGCCACTCAACTAGGTTGACTAGGCCAGTAACTTTGAACCTAGGTCCCTTTTGCTCCCTAGGACACACTTGGCAATGTCTGGAGATATTTTAAGTTGTCCAAGCTGAGGTAGTGGGGGTGGTGGGAACGGCATGCTCTGGGTCTTCAGTGGGTAGAAGGTCTAAGGGCAGACTGAGGAACTGGGCTTGACCAGTGAACATTTTATTCTCTTGATCACAGTGACTGAAACTAAATCAATAGAAATTCTGGGATTTTTTTTTTTTTGGCTCTACTGGAAATTTGACTCTTGTCTTCTGCTGGCTTGAAGCTCGGAGCATGTGACACTGAAGCTCTTGGGTGTCTTCACAAAGCTGCCCGACAGGAAAGCAGAACTGAGAGACAGACAGAAACTCAGTCCTGATGACTTATAACTGAACAAGTCCTGCCTCAAATTTCCTGGAGGATCATATAAAGAGGGAGATTAACATTGCAATGATACATGGACAGGGTGCACTAAATTGGATCTGAGAACCAATATAATCAATAATGATCCCTGGCAAGTTGAGCCTTTGCCCCCAAAGAAATGGCAACTGCAATTCAAGTTTGAGGCAGAAGGTGGGGATTAGAAGGCATCCCAGCACCCTTTTCTTTAGTGAAGTTTAGAGGGCCCCTTGTAATACTTGCAGAAGTTAAAGTTTAGGTGGGGCAAGCTGACTCTGGCCTGCTGGAAGAAGAGAGAGAGAGGAGAAGAAATTCAACAATAAATTAATATTTAATGTGCGGCAGCCCAACTGGCTTTGCTAGTAAGGTATCAGGTAATAAAAACATTCCATGATGTAGCCAGCATGGAAAGAGGGTTTATCGGCCCTAGGAGAAGGAGTCATAATTCAGAGCTATTAACAAAAATAATAGGGCTGGGGCCCCGAGGAGATTTTCTTAGAATGCCTGCACACATTCTACCTAACCTAATTTAAAGGATGTCATGAGTCAGAACAGATCCCCATCAAGTCTGTCATGCTTGTCATAACATGGCATTTGAATAGCAGACATCTCGTCCCAGGAGATATTCCTGCTAAGGAACTGTGTTATTTAATGGGGTTTAAAGACTCCTTTTAAATTTCAGGGCCTGTTTGTATAAAATCTGCATTGGGAAAAGCACCATTTGGCTAAACTTCTCTTAAAGGGAAACAAGCTTTCTCCAGGCTAGGATTTGGAGAGCAGGTGCCACAAGTGTAATTAGGTTAGGATGGCAAGGGAGCGGAGGAGAACAGGAAGGAATGGGGACTTTGAGTATGGAATGACAGAGACGGCTTTTGAAAAGCTACCATCTGTGATTTGGCGTTACTTCTAAAATAACCCCGTGGTTATTAATGACTGTGTGTATTTCCTGGTGTTAGCCTCTGGATAAGGTGACTGGATCTTCTCCACCCTCTGGATAAGGTGAACACCTGGCCCAGGTTTGGCCATCAGAGTCTCTTGGGATGTGGAAATGAGACACAGAGGCACCTTAATCTGCTTATGGTTGTTGTTTTTTGAACTTGGAATATACATGTTTCAAGAGACATAGGCTGATGGCAACCTCCGTCCTACATTCCCATTTATCTAGGAGGAAGGAACAGAGTTAGCTTTGAAGCCTTTAGAGGAAGCCCTGGAAAAACCAGAAAGGGATCTACAGGGAGAGAGATCCAGTGCCCTTAGAAACTGTAGTCTCTGCTTTCCAGACACAGGGTAGATTCCTTTCCAGGTTAGTGATTTCAGGATTAGGCAGTGTTAAGGAAAAAGAACATGTCTAATGATCAAATCCACTTTATATTTTCATTTCAAAAAGCAAACTCTTTTCATTATGTTCCTGCTGACATAGAATTAATAAAGTAAGAATGCTGCTGGAGTTACACAAGCAGACAATTCTGGAGGCATCTTAATCATGTCTGTCTTTAAATTCTTTTCTTCTTCTAGTCTAGACATTTTTGATGGATAGTCACTCACTGTGGAAATATTTTTTGACTTAATGTAGAGAAATTAATAAAAATTGTTCCTAAGAAATAGTGCCAAAATAGCACAGTAGACTTCATCTTATATAATTCATGGAGAAGGATATCCACTCATGGAAAGGTAGACACTGATTGTAGACATTATAGGCTAGCTTGATATGTCAATCATGGACTCAGATATTGCTGGTTTGTAAATATCTGTGCTCATCTTGGACAGCAAAGAGATCAAACCAGGCAGTGCTAAAGGAAATCAACTCTGAATATTCACTGGAAGGACTGACACTGAAGTTGAAGGTCCAATACTTTGGCCACTTGATGCGAAGAGCTGACTCACTGGAAAAGACCCTGATGCTGGGAATGATTGAGGGTAGGAGGAGAAGGGTGGCAGAGGATGAGATCGTTGGATGGCATCACTGACTCAATGGACATGAGTTTGAGGAAACTCCAGGAGATAGTGGACAGGCAAGCTTGGCTTGCTGCAGCCCACGGGGTCACAAAAAGCTGTACATGACTTAGCAACTGAATAATGAACAACAACATCTTGATGTCACAGGCTGGGGCAGTATCCAGGGATTCATTATTCCTATGGACATGTTTATCCAAGTTTACTTGGCAGCTAGTTCAGTTCAGTCACTCAGTCGTCTCGGACTCCTTGTGACCCCATGAACCGCAGCATGCCAGGCCTCCCTGTCCATCACCAACTCCTGGAGTCCACCCAAACCCATGTCCATTGAGTCAGTGATGCCATCCAACCATCTCATCCTCTGTAGTTCCCTTCTCCTCCTGACCTCAATCTTTCCCAGCATCAGGGTCTTTTCCAATGAGTCAGCTCCTCACATCAGGTGGCCAAAGTATTGGAGTTTCAGCTTCAACATCAGTCCTTCCAATGAACACCCAGGACTGATCTCCTTGAGGATGGACTGTTTGGATCTCCTTGCAGTCCAAGGGACTCTCAAGAGTCTTCTGCAACACCACAGTTCAAAAGTATCAGTTCTTCAGTGCTCAGCTTTCTTTATGGTCCAACTCTCACATCTATACATGACTACTGGAAAAACCATAGCCTTGACTAGATGGACCTTTGTTGGCAAAGTAATGTCTCTGCTTTTTAATATGCTGTCTACACTGGTCATAGCTTTTCTTCCAAGGAGCAAGTGTCTTCTAAATTCATGGCTGCAGTCACCATCTGCAGTGATTTTGGAGTCCCCCCAAAATAAAGCCTCTCACTGTTTCCTTTGTTTCCCCATCTATTTGCTATGAAGTGATGGGAATGGATGCCATGATCTTAGTTTTATGAATGTTGAGTTTTAAGTCAACTTTTTACTCTCCTCTTTCACTTTCATCAAGAGGCTCTTTAGTTCTTCTCCACTTTCTGCCATAAGGATGGTGTTACCTGCATATCTGAGGTTATCGATATTTCTCCCAGAAAATTTGATTCCAGCTTGTGGTTCACCCAGTGCAGCATTTCACATGATGTACACTGCATATAAGTTAAATAAGCAGGGTGACAATATACAGCCTTGACATGCTCCTCTTCTGATATAGAACCAGTGTGTTGTTCCATGTCCAGTTCTAACTGTTGCTTCTTGACCTCCATACAGATTACTCAGGAGTCAGGTAAGGTGGTCTGTTATTCCCATCTCTTTAAGAATTTTACAGTTTGTTGTGATCCACACAGTCAAAGGCTTTGGCATAGTCAATGAAGCAGAAGTAGGTGTTTTTCTGGAACTCTCTTGCTTTTTTGATGATCCAGCAGATGTTGGAAATTTGATCTCTAGTTCGTCTCTTTTCTAAATCTAGCTTGAATATGTGGAAATTAATGGTTCACATACTGTTGAAGCCTGGCTTGGAGGATTTTGAGCATTATTTTGCTAGCTTGTGAGAAGAGTGCAATTGTGCAGTAGTTTGAACATTTTTTGACATTGCCTTTCTTTGGGAGTGAAATGAAAACTGAACTTTCCTAGTCCTGTGGCCACTGCTGAGTTTTCCAAATTTGCAGTCATACTGAGTGCAGCACTTTAATAGCATCATCTTTCAGAATTTGAAATAGCTCAACTTGAATTCCATCACCTCCACTAGCTTTGTTCATAGTGATGTGTCCTGAGGCCCACTTGACTTCACATTCCAGGATGTCTGGCTCTACATGAGTGATCATACCATCGTGGTTATCTGGGTCATGATGATCTTTTCTGTATAGTTCTTCTGTGTATTCTTGCCACCTCTTCTTAATATCTTCTGCTTCTGTTAGGTCCATATCATTTCTGTCCTTTATGGTGCCCATCTTTGCATGAAATATTCCCTTGGTATCTCTAAATTTCTTGAAGAGTCTTTCTCATTCTATTGTTTTCCTCTGTTTCTCTGCATTGATCACTGAGGAAGGCTTTCTTATATCTCCTTGTTACTCTTTGGAACTGGCATTCAAATGGGTATATCTTTCCTTTTCTCCTTTGCCTTTCACTTCTCATCTATTTGTAAGGCCTCCTTAGTCAACCATTTTGCCTTTTTGCATTTCTTTTTCTTGGGGATGTTCTTGATCACTGCCTCCTGTACAATGTCATGAACCTCTGTCCATAGTTCTTCAGGTACTCTGTCTATCAGATCTAATCCCTTGAGTCTATTTTTCACTTCCTCAGTATAATCTTAAGTGGTTTGATTTAGGTTATACTTAAATGGTCTAGTGGTTTTCCCTACTTTCTTCAATTTAAGTATGAATTTGGCAAGAAGGAGTTCATGATCTGAGCCAGTCAGCTCCTAGTATTGTTTTTGCTGACTGTATAGAACTTCTCATCTTTGGTTGCAAAGAATATAATCAATCTGATTTTGGTATTGACCATCTGGACCATGGTGTCCATGTGTAGAGTCTCCTCTTGTGTTGTTGGAAGAGGGTGTTTGCTATGACCATGTGTTTGCTTGGCAAAACTCTGTTAGCCTTTGCCCTGCTTCATTCTGTACTCTAAGGCCAAATTTGCCTGTTACTCCAGGTGTTTCTTGACTTCCTACTTTGGCATTCCAGTCCCCTATAATGAAAAGGACATCTTTTTTGGGTGTCAGTTCTAAAAGGTCTTGTAGGTCTTCATAGAACCATTCAACTTCAACTGGGAAAGCTAAAGCCCACCAAAGCCTTTCACTGTGTGGATCACAACAAACTGGAAATTTCTTCAAGAGATGGGAATAACAGACCACTTTACCTGCCTCCTGAGGAACCTCTAGGCAGGTCAAGAAGCAACAGTTAGAATTGGACATGGAACAACAGACTGGTTCCAAATAGGAGAAGGAGTACATCAAGACCATATATTGACTCCCTGCTTATTTAACTTATATGTAGAATGCATCATGCAAAATGCCAGGCTGGATAAAGCACAAGTTAGAATCAAGACTGCCAGGAGAAACATCAATAACCTCAGATATGCAGATGACACTATGCTTACTGCAGAAAGGGAAGAGGAACTAAAGAGCCTCTTGATGAAAGTGAAAGAGGATAGTAAAAAGTTGACTTAAAACTCAACATTCAGAAAACTAAGATCATGGCATCCAGTCCTATCACTCATGGCAAATAGATGGGGAAACAAAGCAAACAGTGAGAGCCTTTATTTTGGGGGGCCCCAAAATCACTGCAGATGGTGACTGCAGCCATGAAATTAAAAGCTTGCTCTTTAGAAGAAAAGCTATGACCAGTGTAGACAGCATATTAAAAAGCAGAGACATTACTTTGCCAACAAAGGTCCATCTAGTCAAGGCTATGGTTTTTCCAGTAGTCATGTATGGATGTGAGAGTTGGACCATAAAGAAAGCTGAGCACTGAAGAACTGATACTTTTGAACTGTGGTGTTGCAGAAGACTCTTGAGAGTCCCTTGGACTGGAGGAGATCTAACCAGTCCATCCTAAAGGAAATCAGTCCTGAATATTCATTGGAAGGACTGATGCTGAAGCTGAAACTCCAGTATTTTGGCCATCTGATGTGAAGAATTGACTCACTGGAAAAGACCCTGATGCTGGGAAAGATTGAAGGCAGAAGGAGAAGGGGATGACAGAGGATGAGATTGTTGGATGGCATCACCAACTTGGTGGACATGAGTTTGAGTAAGCTCTGGGAGTTGGTGACGGACAGGGAAGCCTGCTGTCTATGGGGTCACGAAGAGTTGGACATGACTGAGTGACTGAATTGAACTGAACTGAACTGACTGGACAGTATTCTTGCAGTTAACTCATTCTGGTCTGGTTTGGGTAATGATTAATACACTCACTGCCCAGACCCATGGGAGGGTTCTTTCCTGGAATAAGATGTTTATGTGTGTGTGTGTGTGTGTGTCTGTGTGTGTGTGTATGAGACACTGTTTTCAGCTCCCAGTGAAACTCATAGACCAAGAGTAAAAAAAAAGGAGACTTCTCAAAGGAGAAACAAGGTGCAATTACCAGAAGAAGGGGGGGGGGGGGCTAGAAGATGTGTTTACAAAAGCAATACTTTCAGATATTTATCACAATGAGACTCTGACAAGAACTACTTTTCATACTTGAGTATGCTAGGTTGGTTATTACCCAGATGGGGTATAAATGATCACGTACCCTCATTCACATTCACATACTAGCTGAACCTGCCTAATTTAGGTTTGGCCTATTTTAAATTGAGCAGGATGAGGTTAGATAGAAGGAGAGGAGATTTCTCTTTACTGAGTGCCTATCATATACCTATCAATCGCATACCTATGATTTCATTCTCTTCTTCTGATGCTCTTCCAAGGCTGGTATTATTTTCCCATTTTAATATTGAAACCAAAAATGGGAAACAAGAAAGGGATCTGTCCCCACTCATATAGCTAGTGAGAATCTAGTCTTCAACATAGCACATTATTTTCATGTTTATAAAATTCAAGAAACTAATTAAAAAACCAGAGGTCTCATGTTTGGTGCTGATAGTGGGGTTCACTCCAAAAGACTCAAATATGTTGATATCTTTCTAGCTCCTGATAAAATTTCTGTGGTTCCATTTTTCATTTTAGTCTGCTCAAGCTGCTGCAACAAAATACCAGATACTGGGTTCCTTAAACAATAGATCTTTGTTTCCACAGGAGGCTGGCAAAGTGCAAGATCAGGGTGCCAGCATGGTTGGGTTCTTGAGCTACTGTCCCGCTTTGTAGATGGTCACCTATTTGCTGTGTCCTTATGTGTTGGAGAGAGAAAGAAATCTGGTCTCCTTTTCTTCTTATAAGGACACGAACTCCATCCTAAGGGCCCTGTCTCATGACCTCACCTTAATACCTCCCAAAAGCCCCCATTTCCACATTCGGTCACATCAGGGATTAGGGCTTCAACATGAGCATTTTTGAAATGATGCAAACATTCTGTCTATAACATCATCCTATCCTTCCATCTTAGCTGATCCTCAATCATGGCCATTTATTCTCTTATCCTTTTCCTGTTTCTGACCGCCTCATCTCTGCCAAACGTATCCATGACATGATATGAATTTTTTTGGAAAATGACTGGATTCAGTTCTCTCTCCATTCCCTTTTCCCTGAATTCAGGCATCCTTTGGCAGACATGTCAACTCAGAGAAGGGAAAACTGGCCCTCTGGACCTGCTCTTGCTTCCATGTGTAACATCACCTATGTCTTGGAGCCAGAAGAGGCACAGAGCTCATTTTCTCCTTTAGTCAGATTTGCCACATTTCATCCCAATACATTTGGGGAGTTTTCAACCAGTAATAGTTATGAATTGAATTCCCAGTTAACTTCTACCAATGAAGAGGACGATACAAAGCCACCTCACTCGATTTGATAAAACACTTTATCTGGCATTTACTGACAGTAACAGGCTTAAAGTGTTAGCTAGCTGGGTTGAGTAGATTAATAACTTGCCCTGGGTTATCAGCAGAGTCTCATCCACAAAGAAATCCTGTCTGATCTCTTGGCACAAGCCATGAGATTATTCTATCTATTCTAGAGGCAAGGATTTTTTTGCCTTGTAACTGAGCAGCAAAATGACTTTGACTAGAGCATATTTTGTGTGTCGTAGGCTTTGGCTAATTTATGAATTAGAATCATGGGAGAAAGATGGCTTGCTCACTGTCACCAGCAAGTTTTTAATCAAGGAGCATATGATCAAGTGAGAGGAGTGGTTCTCAGCCTGAGGGCAGTTGCTCTTTCTCTCCACAGGGGGCCTTTGGAAATGCCGAGACATTTCTGATCATCATGATTGAGGAGAAGAGGTACTATTCTCAACTACTGGATAGAAGCAAGGGATGGCGCTTAGCATCCTACAATACACAGGACAGCTCCACAAGGAATTAGCGAGCCAGAATGTTAATAGTGCTGAGGTTAAAGAGGTTTAGAAACCCTTGCGTAAATCATAGGTAGCCAAAGATACTACGTTGGCTTCCAATCAGGTAGAATGTTTTCTGACACTTCCATCAGGAAACGCCCCTCTCTGGCAGAGTCTGCAGATGAGGAACTTAGTCTTTGTATTTGTTTCCTATGACTCCTGTAACGATTGCCACAAACTAGGCGGCTTAACCAATACAAAGGTAGTATGTTACACCACCAGAGGTCAGACCCCTCACTTGATTCCTTCTGGAGGCTCTAGGGGAAGAAACTGTCCCTTGATTTTCATGGCTTCTAGAGGCTGCCTGCACTTCTTGGCTTGTGCCTCTCTCTTTTGTCTTCTAGGTGAGCAACTGTATCATGCTGGCCTCCGCTCCACCATCACATTTCCTTCTCTGACTTTAACACCCTGTTTCCAGCTTATTAATAGAAGGATCACTGTACTTGAGCCCATCTGGATAATCCAGGAAAATGTTCCCATCTCAAGCCTCCTAAGTTAACCATCTTAAACCCTTAAAAATCTGCAAAATCTCATTTGCCATATGGAGGTAACACATCCACAGGTTTTGGGAAATTAGGACATGGATATCTTTGGGGAACTATTAATTTGCCTACCTTCCTCCACTACAAGAATCTAGAAACTACCCCTGATTTTTGAGACACCTCTGTCCCCCAACCCCCACATGCCACTAGAATCCTGCGACCACAGAAGAATGAAAAGCAGTTCTAGACAAACCAAAATAACAACGCTCCTAACCCCAAAGAAAGACAATTCTCTTAAATAAATTTCTGGCCAGTTGCTCAGGTTACTAAAATACTACTACATAAGGGTGAATACAACAATAATTTCAATTTCAAGATTCCAAGAATATGGAAGAGTTAAACCATTCTTTCCGTCTTTCTGAATATAGATTTGTAGTACACAGTCTTATTTTAAAAATTTAATCTTTAGTCTGCCAATCCTCAGAATTTCCAAGAATACAACTAGTATTTTGATCCAGGTTGGTATCAATGTCCACTTCAGCCCTTCATGGTCCCCCAAAATGCAGATGCTGAACTCAAAGCAAATGTAACAGTATTTCCCACAGGGTCTGTATTCATTGTGTTGACATGAGCACCAACACGCTTGCCATGGTACTTTGGAGGGCAGAAGTGGGTACCAAAGAAATGCCAGACATTCTCTCAGGGTTCAAGAAACTTAAAGAAAATATATTTGGCTCTGCCTAAGGGGTTTGTGAACTAAAAGAACAGAGTTCAAGCCAACTGAGTGAACATCTATGGAGCATGTACTTTATACCAGCTTAGCATAAAACATTAGGCTATAAAGATAAATACCCAAATGTTTCTCTTGAACTTAGTCCCAGAAGAGATTTTCCCTAATCTTTCTCATTAGACTATTCTTTCTTAGGAGCAAGGCTTCAGTTTGTCTCTACCTATAAAAAGATTATAATTCTACCTAAATATGACATCAGACAAATAAGATAAGAAGTCATTTACCCTGCACCTTCAAATCCTAGAATTTCCTTCCTGTGGTCTCTTTTGAGAAAGGCAGCATGATGCAGTGGGAAGCATGCTGATTCTCAAGTACACAGACTCCAGCCATGAGCCCCAGTTTCCCCCTGACCAGGCAGTAGAGACTATTGGCAAGTCACTTATTCTCTGCCAGTTCCAGTTTCCTCCTTGTAAAATGGAGCTCATAAGGGTTCCCACTGAAATACTTTAGTAAGAACCAGAACAGGACTTTACACAGAAGGCAGGAGATGTGGGTTAAATCCCTGGGTCAGGAAGATTCCCCTGGAGAAGGAAATGGCAATCCACTGCAGTATTCTTTCCTGGACAACCCCATGGACAAAGGAGCCTGACAAACTACAGTCCATTGGGTTGCAGAGAGTCGGAGATGACTGAGTGACTAAACAATAGGCAGGCAGTGGGTAGCAGATGAGTGATGACTCTCATCACCAGCCTTAGAATTTCTCTTCTATCTCTGGTCATCAGACACATTGCTTACTTACATGCAGACTTATCAAGTTCAAGTCAGGTTACATACCTATCCTTTATGACTTCTTCACCTCCCCCAGGGGCTTGGAAAGAACTTAATATGAGGACTAGTTACAGTTGCTCACACTCCTCATTTCACGTTTGAAATTGCTTATTTTTTTTCAATATCTTTAAATGTAATTCACTTGTCATGTAATTGGATGCTATAAAAGCCTCTACTTTTTTTTTTTTTATCACCCAACTGAGTATCTTCTGAAAGGTGCTGACTCTATAGTTTTTAAAACCTGTTACTAATGGAGTCATTTTTCACTTGGAAAATAATCCCTCGTTTTCATGGAGCACACAGGGTTAGCATCACGGCCAATTAGGAAGCTTTACAGCCCTCCATTCCAGTTATGTGTCTCATTTGGAATTATTTTCCTAGAGGAAAAAAATGATGTTGACATTTTTGATCTATCTCATGTGTCTAGAAAGTTTGAGCACTGACATTTTCATTTTATGATGCAATATTTATGTGACTCTGAACTGGTGGGCAATTGAAAGCTTGGGATCTGGAGTTAGGGAGGATGGAATTTGAATTCTAACTCTGCCACTTAACTATCTGTGTGGCTTTGGGCTAGATACTTACTCTTACTGTGTCTCAGTTTACCCATCTGTAGAATGGAGATTATAATAGAATCTCATTAACAAGGTTTTGTGAGATGAAATATAGCACAATAGTGCCAAGTGCACATATTATTATCATTATTATTTCTGTTGTTATTGTTAATATTGTTGTTATTGTTGTTTATTATTACCATCACACTACTACAGAGATTTACATTTGGGATAAATTTATCTGTTAAATGTAAAGTGCTTAGAATGTCTGGCACAAAATAGGTTCTTAGTAAAAGGCAAATATTATTCATTAAGTTTTATTCATTGAAAGATTTAATAAACGTTAAATTCTATAATCATTGTCCTATGTATAAGTTCCATTATACACATTTCAAAGATGGGTAAACTGAGGCCCCAAGTGGCTAAATATATTCCTTATAGTCACACAGGTATTAAGTGGCAAAGTTGGAACTTGAACTCGGGCAGTTATTAAACAGAGATCCTTTTTATTCATGGGGCTACAAGATGCTGCTCCAAATACAATCTCTCAGGAAAATGTCCCTGGTGTGTGACTTAAGTCATGGCCATGCTGAATGGCCAGGTTGATTACTGAGAGCCAGGCAAGAGAAATGCAATTATAAAAATATTACTGCACCTAAAATAGAGTCCTCCCCTTCCAGAGCAGCACACTGTCTAGACGGCCCAGAGGAGGGAGGAAGTCATAATCCTTAATAAACCACCATCCTCCGTGTGGACCAGACTTGAATTAAGCATCCGGGGAAATGAGACAGACACCCACTGATTCAAGCAGACCGCTTCTTTAGTGAGAAGGAGAAATCTTTCCTTGTTCTTATGGCAATTTAAACAACTCCTAATCACCAGCAGCCTCGCTTCCTTCAGAAGAAAGACTGCCTGAAACGGGAAGATGAGGTTTAGGAACACAGGTTCTGATGGGAAGCTGAAGTGAGAGATTACATTGTGATGCTGATTGCAGGCGCTTGAGTTAGGGTGATTGTGAGAGAATTCAGATGGCTCCTGAAAATCAGCTGGCTGGATAACTCCATGCAGGGTCGATGTGCTGCCTCTCCCAGATAACACTCTTTGGCTCAGTGCAGTCTGCTGTGGATGCAGCTGCTGCATTTTATAGTGCAGTAGCAATGATGGATTTGACAATAGTATTCTGAATGGATACCGTTTATTGACCATTTGCCCAGTGCTTGGCCTTTTCCATACTAATTCTCATAGATCACTCACTCTAGGCATCTCAAGGAAGGAGAACTGTTTTCATCATTTCACAGATGAAGAAACCGAGACACAAAAGCTAGAATGCTCCCGTGTGGCAGAGTCAGGACATAAATCCAGGTTGGTGCGACTCCATCATGTGTGGGTCTAATTACTGAGCCACACAGACAGCCCCGTATGGCAGAAAGAACCAGATCAGAATTGCCAGCCAGGAGGTTTACGGGATGGCACTTTGGTTTTCTATTCCCTACAATGAGGAGTTTGCATACTGAATATCCTTCCTGTCCTTCTGAGAGCTGTCCTGAGGAACAGAAATCAACATATGTCAGTAAGTTTTGGAAATATAAGCAAGGACTCTAATTTAGGCAGTTCACTTGATTTTCAAACTATTACAACAAAAAAATACTAAAGCAAGGATGAGGAATATAAAAACCAAATTCAGACTAGATTTAATAAGAAATGCATAGACTGGCCTGTAGCACTGAGAACTCTGGAATAATTGTACTTGAGTTAGACTAGCTGATTTTCTAATAGCTTACTCCATAGGTCAACAGCAGTGCTCCTTAAACTTTAGTGTGAATCCAAATCACCCAGAAGGCTCATTAAAATGTAGATTGTGGAACCCCACACAGAGTTCTGATTCAGGAAGTCTGCAGTAGGTACCCAACAGCTTGAATTTCTAACAAGTTTTCAGCTAAGGCTAACTCTGCTGATGCAGGGACCACACAATGGAAAAGACTACTCTAGAGACTGCAGTATATTTCAGATGAGGTTTCATTCAAAGGTATAGACATGGGTGGATTTAGAGATTATCATACTAAGTGAACTAAGTCAGAAAGAGACAAATACCACATGACATCACTTATATGTGGAATCTAAAATATGACACAAATGAACCTATCCATGAAACAGAATCACAGACATAGAGAACAGACTTGTGATTGCCATGTGGGGGGTGAGGAGAGGGATGGAATGGGAGTTTGGGGTTAGCAAATGCAATTATAGAGAATGGATGAACAATAAGCTCCTACTAAATAGCTCAAAGAACTATGTACAATATCCTGTGATAAACCAAAATGGAAAAAAATATAAAAAAGGATGTACATATATATGTATACATGTATACATATATATGTATAGCTGAATCACCTTGCTGTACATCAGAAATGAATGTAACATTATAAATCAACTATATGTCAACATAAAAACAAACGCACAAACACTGTCCACCAGCATCTGAGTGGCTCTCCTCTGTCCTGCCATCTGCTCAATGTCCTTCAGCTTTGGGCTCTGCATTTGCCTTTAGCAACCATTCCTGCTCTCGAAAGATTTCTCAGGTGCCTTAGTAGTAGTAGCATAGAATCCATCTGCCAATGCAGGAGACACAGGAGATGCGGGTTCGATTCCTGGGTTGGGAAAATCCCCTGCAGATGGAAATGACAACCTACTCCAGTATTCTTGCCTGAAAAATCCCACGGACAGAGGAGCCTGGTGGGCTACAGTCCCCTGGGGTCACAAAGAGTCGGACACGACTGAGCATGCTGTAATGACAGCAGTATTTCTGTGGCAGAACTAGATTTCATCTCCTCACACCTCAGTTTATAGGGACTGAGAAAGCCAGAGTTGCTCATTCCTGGAAACACTCTTTCTCCCTCCAAAATGGTTCCTGTATCTTAGTGGCTCTGATATGGTCAGATGTTCATTCTTGAGCCAGTCCCTTGGGGAAGGGTCATGCCTTAGGCCTATCAGAGACTATGGAAATAAAAGTGTGAGGTGAACCCCACCTGATGCACTTGATGAGAATGGATGGATAAGGGATGAAGTTCCTAAAGGAAAGCCAGGGACCTGATTTTTGGTAGGGTGGAGTGGGGCAGATAGCAGAGAGATAAAGAACAGATTCCCCAAATTTCAAGATCTCTTGAAAAAAATACCTGACTCCTCTTAGATTACTAAACTGTGGCTTGAGTGGGGTTCAGCTCCATTTTTCTCACTTTTTAAGTGGATATCACTTGTTCAAGATACGTTTTATCTGTTCCTGCCTACATGGTTCCATCACACTTAAAAAAAAGGAGACTTTATGGTCAAAATGTCCAAACTTTGAGGTCTAAGATAAATTCTGGGGAGTAGTGTACCACATGGTGACCATAGATAATAATGCGTGTATGCGCTCAGTCACTCAGTTGTGTCTGACTCTTTGTGACTCCATAGACTCTAGCTCACCAGGATGCTCTGTCCAAAGGATTTTTCCAGGCAAGAATACTGGAATAGATTGCCATGCCCTTCTCCAGGGGATCTTTCCAACCCAGGGATTGAACCCATGGTCTCTTGTGGCCCCTACATTGGCACACAGATTCTTTACCACTGAGCAACCTGGGAAGCCCCATAGGTATTAATACTGTATAATATATTTGAAAGTTGCTAAGATATTAGGTCTTAGAAGTTCTTATCATAGGAAAAAAGAAAACAAATTATAACTATGTGTGGTGGTGGATATTAACTATACTTATTGTGATGTAGTTATTTTGCAATATATACATATACCAAACCATTACATTGTACATCTAAAACTAAGACAATATTGTACACTTATTTTGCAATATATCCATATATCAAACCATTATGTTGTACATATAAAACTAATACAATACTCTATCTCAATTTGAAAAAAGAGAGTGAGACTGTAAAAACCAGTAGTGTGAACAGTCTGAAAACCCTCAAAATCTTAAAGCGGTAAACATAGTGCTGAGGATGACTGAGTGTAAAAGAACCCATTTCTTAATTCCAGGTAATTATTTAGGCTACAAGCATCCTTACTGAGCAGCTCAGAAGGGTCCCCAGACCTCTAGTCCACTGTCAAAGCAGCAAGGAAAAATGCTTCCCTTTATTTTGTTCTTTTTTGTCCTCACTGTATGGCTTGTGGATATCAGTTCCCTGACTAGGGATCAAACCCACGCCCTCGACAGTGAAAGTAAGGAGTCCTAACCACTGGACCTCCAGGGCATTCCCCAAAATGCTTCCCTTTAGACAAAGCTTTGGTCAAGGAAAAGATTACAGACTGCCTTCTCTGCTCTGCACCTGAGGTCAGGCTCTGGGGAGGTGGTCCTGGTGGGAATGACTCAAGCTGGCCCCAGTTCCCCACAACCTCACATGTTGCTCCATAAAAGTGAGAGCTCAAAGTGACAAATGTTGGGGAATGATTAGCCATTTTGGTTGGACTTGGGCTTCTGGATAATACCCTTGTAGGATTATCATTCATTCATTTCTATAAACGAACTGTTCAGTCAATCTGTTTAGCTGCTGCTGGGGTCAATGACCGCCAGACTTTAAAAAGCATTCTTGGGAGTTTGGAGGGATTGTGAGGGGGGAGTTGGCCCAGGGAAGGAAGAAAGACATTATTCTCTCTGCAGGAAACACCGCGTCTCAGAGTCATTTCACTCGTATATTAAAAGCCATGACCTCATTTTGGACCACAGGCTAGTGAGATTACAAGTCAGTAGAATAAAGACAATGACAGCTACAATAATCTTCAGTATCTTTTTGAGGACTCACTATATGTGAAGCATTTTAAAAAGCACTTTATACATTTTAGCTCTTTTGATGTGCATCATAACAGTGACAAACACTATTTCTATCTGTATTTCCCGGATGCAAAAATTAAGGAAAAGAGGTGAGGTTACTTGCCAAAAGTCACATAGCTAGTAAGTTCACATATGCTTCTTTCAGTCTTAGATTGGTAGGTCTCAAACTTTAACAAGCAACAAATTCCCCTGGAGCATTCATTAAAACTTAGATGACTGGGCCCCACCTCTAGAGTCTCTGTACTTAGACGTTGGGGATGGGGGTCTAAGAGCCTGTATTTCTAAGTTCACAGGTAGTGCTGCTGTTGCTTTCCAAGGGTCACACTTTGAGAATCACGATCTTACATAAACAGACTTTACAAATGTGGGGTAAAAAGGTTGTTCATTGAGAAATTGTGGCACATGTCACTTGACTTTTACACTGTACACTTCTGGCACAGGAGCCCATTTTTATGACAAGGGCAGGTCATTTTCTCTCTTTCCATTCGAACTGTCAGTACCAGAGTACTTCCTATAGATTTCCCACGCCGTAGGGCGATGTCGACTTTCCTTCTCCTGAGTCATTTGCTACAATGACCTTGGGAATCCAGTGTCTGGCAGTCATCATTTAGTGGTTGTGCTCAGTAGCTCAGTCATGTCCGACTCTTTGCGGCCCCCATGGGCTGTAGCCTACAAGGCTCCTCTGTCCATGGAATTTTTCAGGCAAGAATACTGGAGTGGTTGCCACTTCCTACTCCAGGGGATATTCCCTACCCAGGAATCAAACCCACATCTCTTGCATCTCCTGCATTCATAGGCAGATTCTTTACCACTGAGTCACCTGGGAAAGTACATTCATCTAAACAAAGGAATACTACAAAGTTGGGGAAGAATGATGGTCTTCCTGAAATCTGTTTTCCAGTTTTTATTGGCTATATGGCTGGCCAGTTAGATCAATAATTTCTTAGCTTTCTGTGCAGCTAGGGGTGGCCATGGAATTAAAGGCTTCTAAGATGAGATGGATGCAGCTTTCATTTTACTGTCTTTATAAGAAAATTGCATATCTTTGGTATACTTACTTTCTCCTTTCTTTGAGCTGGTATACAGAGAGAATAGCAACCATCTTTTATGTTACAGATGAAGACAGTGCCTAGAGCAACAAGATAGCAGGGACCTGGGTATCTGAAAGACTGTATGGAGAACAGTTTCTCCACCAGCATGGACCTCACATTTCCAACCTATTTTATGGTAGGGAAACAGTCTTCTGATTTTATTTAAGTCATTGAATTTTAGGATTGTTGTTTCTTTATTATCATTTGCAACAACAAAGAAAAATAGAGTTTGCAACAACAAACAAAAATGGAGTGTGATGGTATATACTGGTTATCTAAAATTACTATCTACCCTCTAAAATCACCCTCTGTGTATGTGCTAATTCACTTCAGTTGGGTCTGACTCTTTCTGACCCCATGGACTGTAGTCTACCAGGCTTCTCTGTCCGTGGATTTCCTGGGCAAGAATACTGGAGTGGGTTGCCATTCCCTTCTCTGGGAGATCTTCCCAATCCAGGGATCATGTCTCCTGCATTGGCAGGCAGATTCTTTATCACTGAGCTATCTGGTAAGCTCTTACCTATGCACACATACACACATCAGTGTCTAAAGACTCTTTCTGAAATGATACCTAATAATATAACTGATAACAGTTCCATCAATTGGATTTAGGGGACTAGGAGGTTGCAGCAGAAAAGTAGTATCTTCTATAACGTATCATTTTCACAGTTTGATCAATTGATTGATCAATGTTTAGTGAAAACATTTTAAATAAACCAAACCAAAAAAATTAAATGCCAACAAAGTGAACACAAATTGTTATCCAAACTTGGTCCACTCTACAGTCATCCCTAAGAGAGCAAGCTGGTATTAGAATCTGATGTTGCTTCTTTTACTTTTTTCTCAGACTAGTAAGTCACATTGAATCAGATAGTATGTTTTTTTTTTTTGTCTATATAAAAAGCAGTTTTCTAAGGAAACAGTTTCTTTGCAGAGTTAATATCTTTGCTGTAATGCACAAATATTTGGAAGTTCAAGTTGGAAGTGCAGGAAAATACATGGTGTCATCAATAGCAAATGTGTTCAGCATGCAAAAATCACAATGAGACATAATGAACTCCATATTTCACTTTTAGAAGAACAAGTTTTTTTTTAATCACCAAAAGCATTTAAAATGCATATAATTGATATGGCTTGTGTCTTGAAACCAAGCAGCCCATGCCCACAGATATGCAAAGTTGTTTGCAAACAATGAAAAAACTCTGTTCCCTAGGAAGTTTTACTGAACGTTTATTTTAGACTGTGTTCTTTCAAAGGAAAAAGGAGATTTTGGAATGAGCTAGAATACTTAGTTAGCAGAGGTAATAGCAATTTTTTGTTTAGGACCTGAGGTTTGGGTTATGTAAATACCTAGGGAAAAGTTGGAGATAGCAAGCTTTTTTTTTTGCATTTGTGACCATTTATAGGCTGTTAGTCATGTCAGTGCATCTCAGATCATCAGCGGATAGCAAAGTTTTTACAACTTTCCAAGTCACTGGATGACCAATGCCACAGGTAATTCACCAGATGAGCTTGACAACATCTAAACCAGCCTATTGCCTTTGAAATAAATTAAGGCCCCTGAATATATGCTTGTATGTCACGGCAATGTCACACTGCTACAGATGTTTCTAAAGGCTTATTTCTATACTTATTGTGTTCCAGATCTACTCAGTCATTTCGCAAAAGGCATCAGTCACTTGGCCAGACACTCAGTAATACTGAGGTGGATCTCAGATAATAGCAGGGAGGTGACTTGGGTCAAAGAAAGTCTGGTTGGCTTGTCTTATACTCTGTTGTATAATAGGTTGAACTGCGTCCTCTGAAGACATGTTCAAGTCCTAAAGCCTGATACCTGTGAATATGACCAAATTTGGAAGTAGAGTCTTTCTAGCTAGAACCAAATTAAGATGGAGTCATACTGTTTGGGGTGGGCCCTAAATCCAGTGATGTTCCAATGTTCCTGTGCACTTAGTAGCTCAGTCGTATCTGACTCCTCGCAATCGCAATCCCATGGACTGTAGCCCGCCAGGATCCTCTGTCCAGGGGATTTCTTGCCTCTGTCCAGGCAAGAATACTGCAGTGGGTTGCCATTTCCTTCTCCAGGGGTTCTTCCCAACCCAGGGATCGAACCCATGTCTCCTGCATTGCAGGCAGATTCTTTACTGTCTGAGACACCAGGGAAGCCAAACCCAGGGATGGGTGTCTGTTTAAAGGGAGGGATGTAAAGATGCAAGGGAACAAAGAGATGACGGTCATCTGCACCTGGAGGCAGAGACTGAAGTTACCCAGTTGGATGTGGAGGAATGCCAAGACTTGCACTAGAGGACAGGAAGAGTCAGGAAGATTCATTCCTCCTCCTCTTGAGCTTTCAGAGAGAGAGAGAACCTGTTTGTCTAGCTCCCAGAACTGTAGAGGGTACCCTTCTGTCATTTTGACACCGAGTTTGTGATACTTTGTTACCACAGCCCTAACAAACAAACACATGCACCAATAGTGGATTCTGGGGAAAAACATTTCAATATGTATTAGGCCAAAAAAAAAAAAAAGAAAGTTTTTATGGCCAAAAAGTTTTAACAAGAAAAAAGTTCAAGATTTAATCTCTGTAACATATTTGATATAAAATTATCTGTGGACTCAGACTTGTCATTGGGTAAATGTTCTACTGCTGAGGGTATTTTAGGGAGCAAGCAGTGTGGGATCTCTGGAAAACTAAGTGAAGCAAAGTGATTATCAATGGCTCCAGAGGTGCAGACGTGTTTAAAGAGCTGAACAATTTATTTTTGTACCCAAATATTCCTATTGGAAATCAACTCATATGTGTGTGTGTGTGCAGGATTTGGGAATTGAACAGGGAGGCATGTGTTGTTTACCACTAGCAGCACCTGGGAAGGTCTTTGCATCCTATCTATCCTAAAAACACTCATATCAGACTTTGTACACAGATCATTGCACTGAATCACTCTGGTCAAGATGGCTATGGTTCTGTCTCGCCATATCTTACTCAACCTGTTAGCACAATGAAATGGCTAATCACTTCTTTGAAAGTCTTTCTTTCTTAGGTTTCCAGGATACCAAACACAACTGGTTTTTCTCCTATTTCACTGGTTGCTTCTTTTTCAATCTCCTTTGTTTGATTCCCTTCCTCTGACCTCTAAATGGTAGGGCTCAATCCTTGAAACTCTTCTCTTCACTCTCTATACTTAGTTCCTAAGAGCTCTCATCTGGTCGCCTGGCTTTAAATACCATCCATTAAATTGCTGTCTCCTGTATTTGTCTCTTCAGCCTTGAACTTTGCCCTGAGCACTGGGCTCACATAGAGAATTGCTTCTTTGGCATCCCCTCCCTGCAGCTTCCTAATAGGTACCTTGCAGGTATCCCTTCCCCTGGAGCAGAACTCATAATTTTCCTCCCCCTCTGCCCTCTAGCCAGCTTGTACAGGTTGCATTCTGTGGAAGTAAACACTGAAATAAGAGGCTGGTGAGCAGGGCATTGACTAGGGAAGGTGGAGAGGGAGTGAGAAGAGGGGTGAAGAAAGCAAAGAGAGAAGCTGGTTTGTGAGACGGGCCCAGCAAAGTCTTGGCTCGCTGGGTGGTGAGCTCTGGAGTGCGCTGGACCCATTGGAGTTGTCCCAGGTTGGGCCAGGTCTTCATCCTCCCACTGTATCAGTTACTGATGTGGGCTGCCCTGTGTCCCCTTGGAGGAGGCAACTCTCTGTAGCTGAGCAAACCATGAAGGCCCTGACAGCTGGTAGAGTGCGTCTCTGACTCAGTAACTCTGTTGTGACTAGAAACAATTTGGGTTACCATGGCTGGAGGACTGAGCGAGTGCGCGTGTGCACACACACATTTTCTAGAGCATGTCACCTTCGTGGCTTAGTTTAACATGCAGCTCATGAAGGGAGAATCCAGGTATTTTACTAATTTGGGCTATTTTATCCCAAGCTGCAAACCTGCTTTGTAAGACAACTGGACACTGTTTCTCCAATTCGTTCTTCATTCAATATGCTTGTGATCTAGGTGCCACTACCTATCACCCTACTTTATTTTAAAGAGATTTTTAAAGGCCTACTCATGGCACTGACACTTTGCAACTTGAGGGTCATATCTCCAAAAAGAAATACTCAAGACTGAAAGATAAGCAGAAATTAAATGTAAAAAATTAACCCTGCATAGGGACCTCTACAAGTATTTTAAACACTGACCGAGTGTCTTTCAGGCTTGGTTTTCCCTAAATGATGCTTGGTAGTTCAAAAGAAAGTACTTTAGTAACTTTGTATGAACTTCTACTGGAAGGTGACTCCCTATTTTCTGAATGGTGAATCTTGCCTTATATTCAGGCACATATGCTATTTAAGACTATATAAAAACCAGATCGATCGGTCACAATAGTTGAAATAAACCTTATTCTATTTACTGAAGTCAATTTCTCTCAAGTCCAAACAACAAAACCACTTTTCTTCAAGGCAACACTTCTTGAGAAAAATCCTGCATTCCTGTTTCACCTCTATTTCATTTGTCACGTAAAGACCCTCTCGAAAACACAAGCATTTCATGGAACAAGTGACAGACTCTTAATTCAAGGCACAGATTTTGTATTCCCACAATACATAGGCCCAGGAAACCAATTTCATATTTTATAACTTGTTTTTAGAAAACTTGGCCTGTCCCCTTTTCTTCTGGAGTTGGTTTCCTCATCTATGACATTTGGGTTGTCTTCTGAACTCAAGAAATAATAATGAGAATGCCTGGGGCGCGGGGGTACTACTGCCTTTAGCACAGGTCTCTGAAGCCCACACAGACTGCAGTTGTGTTCCAGTAGAAGTTAAGGGTATTTTTGCCACCTCATTCTGCCACCTCACAATTTGTCAAGACATCAGGAGTGGATGAATATAGAATTGAGAAATGAACATGTAGAGTTGAACAAGATCCAGATTAGTAAGTTTATATTTAGACAGTTCAACAAATGAAAAACTTTTAAGCTGTTCTCTATTTTTTAAAGCTTCCTACCAAAAGAAATAATTTTTCAAAGTTTCATTCCTGTGCTAACCACAACTTCACTCTGCCTACTATTACTAAAAACTTACAAAGTGATTATCATAAAACAAGGAATTGGTAATGTGGTTTAATTTTATCATATGATCTCCTAAGATGGCCTGAAGTCATGTGGACCACTATACAGCTTGCCTGGGGGTCATCAATGCACAGCCTCCTTTTCAATGGCTTGTCTCTCACTTTCTTTTTCTCCCATAACATCTTCTGGTTTTAAAAATTGAGACGAATCATTATTATAAAACAACCCAATGAACAGCGGCTATTTATAAACTATATATGGTGTTTCAGGGTGATATGTGTAAACTATCTGCTTGTGAAGTGGACACTACTGCTAAGCCCATTTTCCAGATAAGAAAACAGAGATTTAAAGAAGTTAAGAAACTTCACAGACAAGGCTATTTAAGTTGAAGTCTTGGCCTACCTGCCGAAACCCATGCTCTTGACCTCTGCATAGTGCCCTGTGCTCAGAGCTGAAATGCACTCAGCAGTTTCTCTGTTCCAGCGGCCTCATGATCGAGACAACAAAAGGGAATTCCAGAAAGGTAGAGTGACTCGGTTGAGGTTATGCAAGAGCTGACTCACATCACAGCCTGGATCTTTCCTGTTTTCAGTCCAATGGTCCAGGTACAATATGATACTGCCTCCAACATGATTGGGATTCTGAAACATGGGACTCATTGCTCACCCTGGCTTTTGATTTAAAAAAAAAAAAAAGCAATTTCAGTAGAGCTATGTACAGGCCGACACTCAAGAGAGAAAGCAGTGACTATGTAGTTCTAGCTACTTTTCAGCTTCTTTTAACTCATTTCCATCAGGTTAAATTGTTACCCTTTGGTGATGCCTGTATAAAGTGCTCCCACTGATTTTTTGTCTTAACTGTTTGGATATTTAGGTATGACCAGGAGGAAATCACTTTCGATCATCTCATCTTTTAGGACTTTGCTCTAACTTCATCCATCATGCTTGTTTGGAAAGGAAGACCAACCACGGTGGTCTTTTTCAGAGATATTTCATCTGGATGCTGACTTTTCAAGGATATATAGAACCTTTTCTCCCTCTGAGCTTCATTATTTGTTCCATCCAATATCTATCTATCTGCCTATCTATCATCTGTTTAATTATGTGCAATTATATTTTTCTGTCTGTAATTGCCAGATGAGAAAACCAGATTCATACACCACGCCAAGTATGGGAGATAAAAGAACTGGTTGTCTCACAGACTTCATAGTTGATTTTCTACACACTCTGATTCACCTATGTTATTTTCTAGGCTTTTGCAAGAACTGATAATGTTGCAGAATTTCAGAACCACTTCTGAGGTCGACTACCAAACCTACAAATTAATAAAATTAGCAAGAATGGTGACTCCATGCAGTGGTGGCATAAGAGGCAATCTTACACAGTGTACCACAGATTTTGATCTACAAAACTCCTCTAAAAGATTGCCTGGCTGGAGTTTCAGTTATTTGCCATGGTATTAATGCATACTATTTTTCATGGATGTAAACAAACGATTGTGTTGAAGAATAATTTGCCACTTCTTCTTGTGGAGTTTGATAGAACTATTCAAAGCCATGTGATCAATGAATTATTTATAAACTACAGAACTAACATTTGATAGCAATGCTATTGTTAAGGGTCTGTCAGACTTTCCAATAGAGCTTGGCTTAATTTTTTTTTTTCCCCCTCTCTGAGTGTGGATCACTTGCTCATTTTAAATTGTAACAAGGGGAAACTTGGTGGAGAGAATGACATTTTATAGCAAAAATCACCAATGGCTCAGTAGATAGCAAAGAAAATTGCCCTCTCCCCAGTCACATTTAAATTCCTAGGCACACAATGTTTGAAGGTAAAGGAGTTAGAATAAGCATATATTTCTTCTCAAAATAAAACCAAGTTGGTTTATTATCAAGGAGAATGATACAATATATTTTCAACATAAAATTTAACATAAGGTGAATATACAAATAAAATTCTAGGCAAACTTATTCTCATACTACTTGTTTCACATTTATAGGGATAAATGTCCCCTGACAGAGTCACACCTACCCCCTAAATTCTCTCAAGGCAGCATTCCCTAACATCCACTTTTCTGAACACCTTGAAAGGCCCACCATTAGGATGTAGAAAATGTGATGCCTATGGCCAAGACCGACATCAACTACAGAACAATTACAAACCTCTTAGCTGCTGAACCTGCCATGACCAAAGTGTAATTAACCCATTAGTTGTTTATGCACTGGTATTCATTGAGGATGTATTCTACTACTCCCATTTTATAGGAAGGGCAAAGATAATGTTAAAAGTTACATGGCCAGTACTGGAAGCAAAGTTTAAATTCTACTTTAAATCAGTTTAACAATTGTTCTAGGTACTGTGGAGATAGATACCATGGAGATGATGGGAGAAGAATAAGATATTACTTCAGTGCTCATTAGCTCACTGGGTCAGCCACAACATTTTCTCTGTTCTCTAGCTGTATCTCCATATCTATTTAGATAGATATGGATACAGATCTTTTGTCTATCTATGTATCTATCTTTCAATCTCTCTTATCTTTTCAGAGTAAAGTATCTCGTTCCTAACCTTAAAACCACAGATGTTCAATGAATAGTAGGGATAAACAGAATTTGGACTTAAGAGGCCAGGCCCTGGGAGTTGGTTAAAAAAAAGTTGCCATGTACATTAGAATGAACTGAGTTTTAGTTGTAAGTTAAATAAGTTCTGGAGATGTAACATAGAGCATGATGACTTTAACATTCCTGTATTGTATATTTGAAAGTTGCTAAAAGAGTAGATTTTTAAAGCTGTCATTATAAGAAAAAATTGTAACTATGTGTGGTGATATATATTAATATATTCATTGTGGTAGTCATTTTGCAATATATGCATACATCAAATCATTATGTTTTATCCTTAAACTAATAGAATTTTATGTCAATTAGAACTTGATAAAACTGGAACATAAATATTAAAATAAAATACTAGCTAAACATTGAAAAAAAAGAATGAACCAGGTTTTGCTCATTGTCCCTCAACCCACACTCTGAATCAAATCACACCAGATCTGCTGCAACTTAAACTAGAGATAATTACTAATTCTTATGTGCCACTGAGACTTTGTGGTACTTGTTATGCAGCAGAAGCTGACTAATACACTAGATGTGAAAAATATATCCACTTATTTCCCTCCTGCCAATGCAGAATTTGTAAATATGTCATAGACACAACAACGCTGAGAAGTGACTTTGTGTCATGGTAGTTATTAGAGAGACTGGTTTGCGGCTGTGATAAATTTTTTGCCATATCAGTTACCCCCAAATTGGTCTGAGAACATTCATTCTGTCTGAGGACTCACATATAGAATCTGCCAGTTTCATGGAGGAGTGGGAGAGGAAGTTATTTTAGCACCCCTTACTTGCTTGCTTCTCCATAAAGCTATCCGTAGTTGACGAATAATGATAAGGCTCTTTTGAATAATTCACTTTTTTTTTTTAAGAGAGAAGCTGACTTTTTGAAATCTGATTAAATGTGTCTTGCTTTTAGCTGAATGTATACTAGTTCTAGTTCAGCCATAAGAAAGGAAATATTTGTCAGATTAGGGAAGGTAATGGATGAAACTGTAAAAAATGTGTTTGCCAGAAAGCAAATAAAAGGCAATATATAGGAATGGTGGAGGCACTCTGCCCTGGACTAAAATTATAGCCTCGCTTACTTACAATCCATGGTCTTTGCCTACAGACTGAATTAAGTAAGACATTTACTCATTTCCACATCTTGTATAAATAGCAGCTGTAAGGCCCAGGAATTGAAAAAGGAAAACAGATCTTGTTCAACTTTCTGTCCCCAGTACATGGCCTCAAGCCCGATACTAAGTATATGCTCACTAAGCATTTTAAAAATAGATGCATAGGAGCCAGAGTGAACTTCTGAAAATCTAAGACCTGTCCTGTCACTCCTCCATTCAAAATCTTTCTGTGGTTTTCACATCACCAGAGATGAACAAAAAAGTCCCTGTGATGAATTTCAAAGCCCTATGTGGTCTGACCTTGAACTCCTAACCTCATCAACTTCATTCTTCCCTAGCCACACGGTTCGGTTCTCCTCCTATTTTTCAAACTCACCAAGGTTATTTGTGTCTCAGGACCTTGGTACTTTTCACCTCTTCTACCTGAAATGCTCTTCCCTTGAATATGTGCATGGCTCCCTTTCCTGCTTCCCTGAGGTCTTTATTCAAACATTTCCCATTCCATTTGACCTTCCCTGGCCACAGGAGATGTGAAAAATGACAACCCCCTGCCTCACTCTCAAGCACTTCCTGCTTCCATGGACAGGTTGTTAATTCAATTTTTTCTTTGTTCTCAGCCAATATAACAATAGGTATGGATATATTTATCTCTCTCTCTAGCTAGGCTGTAAGCTTACTCTAATGATGAAATTTTTCTATTTTTTGGTTTATTGTGAGATCTTAAAACAGTACTTGACAGGGAGCAGTCACACATTACCTCTTTGTTAGATGAGTGATGGAGTGGCAGTTTATGCCGCATGTTGGGTGGTTCCCTGAACAAAGAGATGCACCTTGGCAATGGATTCTATTGCTTCAGCATAGGACCAGGACTGTCCGCAGCACTCACTTGAAAGGGATGCTAGTTTTAAGAGAGGTGGAAGGTGTGTAGGAGGTAATTCTTCAAGTTGTTTGTGATGATCTAATATTGACAACTGGAATAATAAACCAACTTGGTGCTAATGTGCAGGGTAGAGGTAGCAAGTATGCTTTAGCTCCGTATCACAAATCAGCCTGCATCTTTGTACTGGTCAATGGGGAACAGCCAGATAACTGCTGTGATTTATTAACTGTGTCTCCCTAATTAAGATAAAATATTTGATGCATTAATATTTCCTCTGTCTGCTGCTTGAGCTTTAGGAAAAAGAAATCCAGTGACAGATAGGCCCTCTTAGATTCTGATGAATTATTTTAGGGGAAGGAATTTTTTTTTAATTGGAGGATAATTGCTTTACAATATTGGGTTGATTTCTGCCATATAACAACATGAGTCAGCCATAGGTATACATATGTTCCATCCCTCTTGAGCCTCCCTCCTTCCTCCCATCATATCCCACCCCTCTAGTCACTAGAGAGTATCAGATTCGAACTCCCTGCATCATACAGGAAATTTCCACTGGCTATCTAATTTTACATAGAGTAATAGATATGTTTCAATGCTACTCTCTCAATTCATCCCACCCACTCCTTTCCCTGGCTATGCCCACAAGTCTGTTTTCTATGTCTGGATCTCCACTGCAGGGAGGTGATTCTTTAAAAAGCTGATTCTTTTCTGATGGAAAGAAGTAGGGAGAGACAGCCTAGACATTCTGAGCTCTGGAAGAGATTGCAGCTGTACCTTTGCCATTACAACTGGCCATTAGAGTCAGACTCTAAGAACAAATGTTACTTCACTGGCTCTTCCTGAATGGGGAAGACAGGGGCTCAAGGAAATGATTCAGAAAGTGCCATTAATGTAGCTTCTCCAGGTAAAACCAAACTCAGTGGGAAGGGACCACAGAGCATTGTCTACCTTGAGTATCTTCCATCAGTTTTAGCTTTATCTTTTTCTATTTCTATTACATACACATTCATACATCCCTGGCATAGGCTTTTATTTGGATCAAAGAATGTTTACATCTGATAAAGCAAATTTGTGAGGTAAGGAAAACTCATATACACTCAAATAAACTAAAGCAGTTTTGAAATAATCCAAATGATAGGGTATAAAATGATTAGGGGTAGAATATGCAAAAAAAAAATTCCAGTCTATAGAATCCTGGTGCATAAATAGGGGAATCCAGTGAAGTGCAAACACATGTATTGAATATTGGCAATGTATGGCAAGATGCATTAGAGATATTACCTAGCATAATTCTCTTTCTTGGCTCATTAAGCAGGTAATATCTTCATTTATTGATAAGCATTAGAAGGTTAATATAACTTGCCTGAATTATTATAATCCTATTTTTTATCAATTCGTAGACACTTGTAGTGAAGTTCAGTAACTTGTCCAAAACCAAATAATTGGAAATGGCAGAGCCATGATGTAAACCTGGATCCTTCTCCTCCCGAGTCCTTGTTACTATACTGTATCACCTCACTGGCAGCATGAGAGGATCGACTTGATAGTACCTCAAAGCAATTCAATGATACACAGAATATAATCCACTGTAAAACTCATTTCCCCAAAATGACATTACTGGAAAGCTCAGAGGTTCAACAAGTTTTCTGTATAAATTCAGCACTTACCCACATCTTTGACTTTTATCCTATTTTATTTAACTCTCCAGCTCAATACTACTCCTCACAAGATTTCCTATCTCCATGCTTTCTCATGGATATTATTCCTCCACGCAGGATGCCTCAACTTTCAACCCAAATGCTACATATTTTCCGAAACTTAGATAAAATGCGCGTGTTCTTTGAAGCCATCCTATATTTACTCAGGAGCTGAGATACTTGTCACTTTATACACCTCACTGGGATCCAGCCTTTTTTTTTTTTTTCCCTGATGTATTGCTATGATGCAGAGCAGACACCCATTACACAGTTATAAAATGAATGTACGACAACAGATACAAGGCTATACTCTGCAAGAAATATGAACCAGAGCTGCTTTTGTGGACAACATCTCAGCTCAGCACCTTGGAGAGGAGCTGGCTCTACTAAGAACTTGGCCTTGTATGGGCCCCTGGCCTCATCCCTTTTGATATTTGTGTATGTCCTTTGAAAACCTCTCTCACTTGTTATCAAGGAGGTACAGGTAAAATAGTGCAGATAATTTACAAAGATGGGATTTTTTTTTACCTGGAGCAAAACATCACATGCATTAAGTGATGTTTTGGCTGTCATGGTTTACAACAACACATGATACAGAATTCAGAGCAATGTTCCTTTCCTCGAAGCACAAGAGGCAGCTTTTCAGTAGGGGAATAATGCCAGCATATGAGTCATGTGCTATAATCCCAGATATGCTATTTTGAGCAATCACTTAATCTTTCACAGAGCTCAATTTTCTCATTTATAAACAAAATTAATCATATGTTTCTGCCTATTTTGGAGGGTGATTACAGGAATCATATGAAAAGATATTATGTCAGATACATTCTGTATAAGCATAGTTTAATTTTTTTTGACTAAGTAACAAAACCCCATAACTTGTTAAGACAATCATGACCCCATAAACCCCAACATTGAACAACCAGCCCATTAGCCATCTGAGGTTGTGTGGGTGGGAAGAGAATATTTAAATCTATCACAAATTAGATTTCTTTTAAACAGGGCACTGTCTTATTTCTGAAGTTGCCTATTACTAGCAATATTACAACATTAAAACTCAAAGAGTTTCTTTTTTTTCTTTTTGTAGGGTTTAAATGTCTCAAGAGGTGAATTAAGAGGAAAAACAACTCTATGTTTAAGGTGATTACTACTCCTCAAAGTTTCAAAGCAGCATTTAAGACTTTGTCTCAAAAACCTTAATAGAAGGGGAAATTATGCTAATTAGGATAATGGGAATTTATTTATCTAAGTGTAAGGATCCTTTTGAGGAAGGGAGATGCTTCCTTGGGCAGCTCCTCACTTGACTGGGAGTAGAAAAACTACACTGGGAAAGGGATTAAGGTTTACTAGTCTATGAAACTACATTTAGGAGGCATTATTTTCCCCTCTGCTTGGAGAAGATTTAAAGCTGTGACCAAGACTCTGAAGGATTTCTTAGGGGTCTGGAACCAACAGATACTCGTCCATTTCTCAGTCTCTCGTGTAATTTCCCTTCACACACACACACACACACACACACACACACACACACACACACACACACACCCCGCAGTGCCCTGTGGATCTCATTTTCCCCATTAAGCCTACTTGCATGAGGAAAACCCTGCATGCCATAAGAGCTCATCAACTTTCTTTATCACTCTTTCCATTGCTCCTCCCAAGAAAATGGAATACTCATTTTATTGGTTAGATTATGGATTCCTTTATGGAAGAATTTATTAGTGGATGGAGTCATTGCAAATTAAGAGGTTACCTGTTGGTTACCTGAGAACAGTTTCAAAACTTTTAAAGTTCAGTGTCAAAATAGAGTTTGAATGAACTAAAGCAGATTGTAAATCTAGAACTCCTCCCCAAATATCAGTCTCAGGTATACAAAAATAGATCCCTTAAAATGGTCACACAATGCATAATAAATTTTCTGGGTTCTCTTTCCCTCCCAGACAACTGCATTAGATTTTCTCTTTTATTCATGTATTCAGTTCTGCAAGTCAGTTATAGTCCACTGTAAGCAAAGGTATAGGTATGAAAGGTGAATAAAAATTAGTTTTCCTATCCAGGAATTTATATTTTTGAAGTCTTATTATTGGGCTCTAAGGAGTTTATTCTCTTATCTTTGAAGTATGAAGTGATACGCTTTCTCAGGCCTCCTCCTCTCACTGTGTCTTACAGATGGCATTTATAGTCTTTGGCTGAAGGAATTAGTATGGAGCAATCTGTTACTCCTGCAATGCAGGAGACCCAGGTTCGATCCTTGGGTCGGGAACATCCCCCGGAGAAGGAAATAGCAACCCACTCCAGTATTCTTGTCTGGAGAATTTCATGGACAGAGGAGCCTGGTGGGCTATAGTCCATGGGGTCACAAAGAGTTGGACATGACTGAGTGACTAACACATACTGTTTATGTTACTTGCTATCACTCCGGAGTTATATAAAATCCTTATGAAAGCCTTTATTTCCAAGTCATCCTGGTAGAGGAACTCTGCTTGACTCTCAAGACACAGGGTACACCGACAGGAAGAACAAATCTCAAGTTGTGCCAACCTCACGGTCTTCCTTAGACCTCTTTCTTAGGGACGCTGACTCGGGGGGAGTGGGTGGCGTGGGAGTTTCATGAGACAGGACATCTCTCTCTGCTTTTCTCTCTTCTGTATCTCACTCCATTCCATGGAGATAAATGTGCATGCAGTCACTGGAGGGACCTTGCTAACATACAGATACTGATCTCATAGTTTTGGAGAGAGGACAGAGATTCTGCATTTCTCCCATGCTCTCATGTTAAACAGGCGCCGCTGGGCTATGGACCACACACAAGAACATCCCGAAGCTTCCACTCAGCTTGCCAGGGCATGCTGCCCTCTGCACAAATCCACCTAGCAGGCAGCTGGTCCTGGCTTTCTGCTGCTTCTGTCACCCATGTGTACAATTCCCTCAAGCTCTTTTTGTGGCAGAATGCTTTTCAAGGGAGGTAGGGTCTCCTGCTGCAAATACTGCACTGATACCTTCAGGATGGTACCCCTCATCCTATATCCCACCATTCCATTAAGAATTCTAGATATAAAACTGCAGGATTGAAGTACCTACTATCCGGAGGCTGATGGCCGATGGCCAAATGGGTGTCACTGCCACTTTTATTCTTTTTTTCCTTGACTTATGTTTAAGTTTCTTAAGACATCTAATCTCCATGGAAGCCATCATCAGTTAAGTGGCTGATATTTTTGGAGACTCCTGTGCAAGGGCTGGTAAGAACTTTTTCCAACTTAATGACACCAGAGTTAAAATAACTTTCACAAACACAGATTTAAACACAAACTGAAACTCAACAAAGCTATAGAGGCACATTAGCTGGCTTAACCAGGGAGGCAGGGAGATAGAAAACTGTTCTGGTTGGACTGAGAAAGTCAGCAGCCTCTGTCAAATACCTGTTCCTTGGTATCAGTAATAATACTGAGTTCTCTTTCTTTAAGGGATGGTTCTTTTATAAATGCTACTGAACATATGGTCTGTGTCAGGGACCATGTGAGGTACTGTGGGAGTAACAAAGATACATAAGTGCTTGCTTTCCAGAGATCTAAATGGAGGCCAGAACTAACACATAAACAATGAGTTTTTAAAGGATCTCATAGGCCATTAGGATATTCACCTAACAGCTTATTACTAAGCTACTACCATGTGCCAAGCCACATTAATTATCATCATGCCCATTATTTTCCACTATATTGTAAGATCATTTCCTCCAAGGAAATGTGAGTTGGAGAAACAATTCTAGAGAACGTTCTCAGGTAAGGAGTTTTTGAATATGACTTAAAAATACACTCTCCTGGTGGCTGGGGCTTCCCTGGTGGCTCAGATAGTGAAGAATCCTGCTTGCAGGGCAGGAGACTCAAGTTCAATCCTGGGTCAAGAAGATCCCCTGGAGAAGGGTATGGCTACCCACTCCAGTATTCTTGCCTGGAGAATTCCATGGATAAGGAGCTTGGCAGGCTACAGTTCATAGGGTCACAAAAAGTCAGATATAACTGAACGACTAAAATTATACAATATATTTAAAGATATCCTTTGGGTAAGAACAATGCACTAGGTGTTGGGGGATATAAGTTCCCATCCTCATTCAACTGTTTGTTAAATGTAACCTTGGGAAGAATACTTATTTTTCTCATGTATAAAATAAAAATATTGAATTATGTAACCTGCAAGGCCCCACTCAGCTCTAAATTTCTTCTGTGGAAATCAACATGGGGTTTGAAATTAGAGAACCTGGTATTTCTCACTAGCTGGGGACCTTGGCAAAGTCATTTGGTGCTCCTGAAACCAGGTTCCTCATTTGAGAATGAAGAGAGACATGATGCTATCTAGAATTGCAGACCCAGCATTTTAGCACAAGGTCAGGCACTTTGTAGGAACTACAAAAGCTCTTTTTCAATGGAGGAATACTTTTCTACCCTGTGAAAATTAAACGAGATCACGCATATGAAAGAAGTTTGGAAATGTTATAGCACTGTTTCAGTAATGATTCATACATTTCTTATGAACTCAATTTACACCATTAAAAAAAAAAAGCAAAAAACAACAGCTTCCCTGTATTCTGGTTCTTTATCCAGCATTATTTGTTAACACGAGGGTTCCTCTCCAAATTGTGCATCACACATTACAACAGCAAAAAGTAAGGCTGGGGGGAGAAAAATGACTGGGTAAACCATTTAATGAGCTATTAAACTTCCTATCAGAAAGCCAGAAACTCACAGGGAATCCAAAATAGCAACTTCTGTATAACCAGCCAAATAATAACCTACATTTAAAAGCCAGCAATCCATTCTTAACACGCCTACAAGATAAACTAAACAGGAAAAAAAGAGAAGCCAGCTTGGGCTCAGAGACTTCCCTTAAGGTAACTTTATTCATCATTTCTAACGCTTCCAATTTCCAGGCAATGGTCTCTTAATATGGACTTGCAGGTTTCATATGAGAATGACAAGAACTTTAAAGTATAAAAAGTTGCTGCTTCTGTGGCAGAGAATTTGTTTTAGGTTGGAATTTCTTTGGAATGATGGTTTGAGTTCAGCCTGTCTGTGTTATGTAAATGCCATGGCAGTTTTTTACCCTGGTCCCCCCACCATCTATCCCCTCATTTTCAGTTGCTGTTTCCCTATTCTTGAAAGGGTTGTGGAGGGGACCAGCTGTAGTTTGGTCTGGCTTTGATGTTCAGTAGACTCCCCAGGTTTCCCATGAATGATTTCTCTCATTGAGAGTTACTTTGAGCTGGAGGGAGAGCTGAATGTTCTAAAAAGACTTAAACAAATTCCCTTAGGTATATGATGGAAAGAAAGAATGTTGTCTCCTTATTTCTGCTCCAGTTCATCTATCTAGAAAGGCATGCCAGTGGGAAGGCTGGAACAAAGGCTAGGATTGCATCAGGAAGCCAGTTGGGTGCCTCATGGAGTAGGCTGGAAAGGAGAGAAGGCAAAGACGGCTGTGAGTAAAAAGGGCTTAACAGATAAGAGCTAATGTCTCCTCAGGGGGTAGTATGGGCCAGATATGTTATTGGTAAGAACAGCAGCAAAAATAGAAGCTACATCAATAACGACAAAGCAACTGCTATTTAACTGAGTGCCTACCGTGTGTCATATTCGATAACAAGGTTGATCATATATGTTGATTTGCTTATTCACTGCATATATATTGATAATATATGTTGATTTGCTTATTCATAGCAAAAACCATGTGATATTTTCACAGATGAGGAAGTGGAGGTAAAAAGAGGTTTAGTGATTTGTGCAAAATTACATAACTGGAGTAATACAGAATCAGGTTTCATATCAAAGTCCATCTCAGTCTATAGTCCACAGTCTTTCCGTTTCATCATGCTATGAAGTATCGAGAAGGGTCTCGAGAACATTTGCATGGTGGCCCTGACTTCCATGGCTTACATCAGAAAAGATGGAGTGGACTCTGAGCTAACAGAATGGCCTCGTTTTGCTGAGGGAATAAGAGAGCATAGCTTCTTTTCTAGTTTAAAGTTAAAATTATTCATAATCTGAATTATCAGAAGTCTGAAAAGGGGAAAAGTGGTAGGAAAGGAAAAGAGCATCTACTTATGAAAGTAAGCATTTTTTTGCTAACAAAAAGGGTGGCCCCCAGTCCTCTGAATCCACTCTCTCTGCACAGCAGCTGAGCTTCCACAAGATTAGGCCAGCACTCTGAGACTTGCCATGTGTGGGCAGCAACCAGTTCACAACCATCCTGGCTGAATGCCCTAAGCCTCACTCTCCTCTGCAGCAGACAAACCACAACTGGGATGGGCAAGCAGCTCAAACCCGGCCCTCTCCCTTTAGTGGCCAAGCCACAACAAGACCAGGGGAGCACCCTGAGCCCCACGCTCCCTGGGCAGCTGCCGCAGCCCTACAAGCTAGTGGGCATGGCACAGTCCATACCATAGCTCTGGTGGCCAGGGGAAACCGCTTCTTGGCCACATGGAACAGCTCCTATTGAAACAATTCCTTTATGACTGATCGAGGAAACCATTTGACCTAACACAGAGGTGACAGAGGAATATATTCCAAACCAAAGTACAAGACAAATCCCCAGAAAAAAACCTTAATGAAACAGAGATGAGCCATGTACTTGATAAAAAGAGCAAAACAATGGTTATAAAGATGTTCACCAATCTCAGGAGAAGAATGGATGATCACAGAGACAACCTCAACAAAGAAATAGACAAGAAAGCAGCTCACAGAAGTTATAACTGAACTGGAAAATACCCTAGAAGGGTTCAAGAGCAAACTGGAAGAAACACAAGCTTGAATCAGCAAGCTAGAAGACAAAGCAATGGAAATCATCCAGACAAAGCAGTAAAGTAGGAAATGAATTCTAAAAAGTGAGGGTATCTTAAGGAAACTCTGGGACAACATCAAGTGGAATAATATTCACATTATAAAGGTCCCAGAAGAAGAGACAGAAGAGGATAGAAAAATTAGTTGAAGAAAGAAAGGCTGAAAACATCCCTATTCTAGGAACGGAAACAGATATCCAGATCAAGGAAGCCTCGAGGGTTCCAAATAAAACTAAGGCAAAGAAATGACAAAAAGATAAAATTACAGGCCAATATCCCTGATGAAGACAGATGCAAAAGTCTTTAGCAAAATTTTAGCGAATCAAATTCAACAGTACATTAAAAAGAGTCATAAACTATGATCAAGTGGGATTCATTTGGAGAGGCAGATGATTTGACATGTGCAAATCAATCAATACAATATGCCACATTAACAAAATAAAGGATAAAAATCATATGATCTTCTCAATATATAAAGAAAAAGCATCTGACAAAATTCAATATTCATTTATGACAAATACTCTCAACAAGTATATATAAAGGGAACATACCTCAATATAATAAAGGCTGTATATGATAAATACACAGTTAACATCAATTCAACAGTGAAAAGCTGAAAGCGTTCCCTCTAAGATCAGGAAAAAGGTAAGGATATCCACTTCCATAAAACTGTCACTATTTGTAGATGACATGGTCCTATATATAGAAAATTCTCCAGACTTCACCAAAAAACTCTTAGATCCAATAGATAAATTCAGTGAACTTGTAGGATACAAAATACTTTACAGAAATCTATTACATTTCTATATGCTAGTAATGAACTATCAGAAAGAGAAGGCAAAAAAAAAGAAAATCCCATTTAAAATTGCATCAAAAAATAAAACTGCATCAAAAAAGAGTAAAATACTTAGGAATACATTTAACCAAGTATTCTGAAAACTATATGAAACTGATGAAAGGAACTGAAGATGATACAAAAAAAAATAGACTGATATTCTGTGTTCATGGACTGGAAGAACTGACATCGTTAAAATGTACATACTACCCAAAGCAATCTACAGAGTCCATGCAGTCCCTATTAAGATATTCATGGCATTTTTTCCCCCCCAGTGTTTGTCTAAATTCTTTTCTTTTTCCATTTATTTTTATTAGTTGAAGGCACTTACTTTACAATATTGTAGTGGTTTTTGTCATACATTGACATGAATTAGCCATGGATTTACATGTATTCCCCATCCCGATCCCCCCTCCGACCTCCCTCTCTACCCGATCCCTCTGGGTCTTCCCAGTGCACCAGGCCCGAGCACTTGTCTCATGCATCCAACCTGGGCTGGTGATCTGTTTCACCCTAGATAATATACATATTTCGATGCTGTTCTCTCAAAACATCCTACCCTCGCCTTCTCCCACAGAGTCCAAAAGTCTGTTCTGTACATCTGTGTCTCTTTCTCTGTTTTGCATATAGGGTTATCATTACCATCTTTCTAAATTCCATATATATGTGTTAGTATACTGTAATGGTCTTTATCTTTCTGACTTATTTCACTCTGTATAATGGGCTCCAGTTTCATCCATCTCATTAGAACTGATTCAAGTGAATTCTTTTTAATGGCTGAGTAATATTCCATGGTGTATATGTACCATAGCTTCCTCATCCATTTGTCTGCTGATGGGCATCTAGGTTGCTTCCATGTCCTGGCTATTATAAACAGTGCTGCAATGAACATTGGGGTGCACGTGTCTCTTTCAGATCTGGTTTCCTCGATGTGTATGCCCAGAAGTGGGATTGCTGGGTCATATGGCAGTTCTATTTCCAGTTTTTTAAGAAATCTCCACACTGTTCTCCACAGCGGCTATACTAGTTTGCATTCCCACCAACAGTGTAAGAGGGTTCCCTTTTCTCCATACCCTCTCCAGTATTTATTGCTTGTAGACTTTTGGATAGCAGCCATCCTGACTGGCATGTAATGGTACCTCGTTGTGGTTTTGATTTGCATTTCTCTGATAATGAGTGATGTTGAGCATATTTTCATGTGTTTGTTAGCCATATGTATGTCTTCTTTGGAGAAATGTCTGTTTAGTTCTTTGGCCCATTTTTTGATTGGGTCATTTATTTTTCTGGAATTGAGCTGCAGGAGTTGCTTGTATATTTTTGAGATTAATCCTTTGTTGCTTCGTTTGCTATTATTTTCTCCCATTCTGAGGGCTGTCTTTTCACCTTGCTTATAGTTTCCTTTGTTGTGCAAAAGCTTTTAAGTTTCATTAGATCCCGTTTGTTTATTTTTGCTTTTATTTCCAAAATTCAGGGAGGTGGATCGTAGAGGATCCTGCTGTGATTTATGCTGGAGAGTGTTTTGCCTATGTTCTCCTCTAGGAGTTTTATAGTTTCTGGTCTTACATTTAGATCTTTAATCCATTTTGAGTTTATTTTTGTGTATGGTGTTAGAAAGTGTTCTAGTTTAATTCTTTTACAAGTGGTTGACCAGTTTTCCCAGCACCACTTGTTAAAGAGGTTGTCTTTTTTCCATTGTATATCCTTGGCTCCTTTGTCAAAGATAAGGTGTCCATAAGTTCGTGGATTTATCTCTGGGCTTTCTATTCTGTTCCATTGATCTATATTTTTGTCTTTGTGCCAGTACCATACTGTCTTGATGACTGTGGCTTTGCAGTATAGTCTGAAGTCAGGCAGGTTGATTCCTCAAGTTCCATTCTTCTTTCTCAAGATTACTTTGGCTATTTGAGGTTTTTTGTATTTCCATACAAATTTTGAAATTATTTGTTCTAGTTCTGTGAAAAATACTGTTGGTAGCTTGATAGGGATTGCACTGAATCTATAGATTGCTTTGGGTAGTATAGCCATTTTGACAATATTGATTCTTCCAATCCATGAACACGGTATATTTCTCCATCTGTTTGTGTTCTCTTTGATTTCTTTCATCAGTGTTTTATAGTTTTCTATGTATAGGTCTTTTGTTTCTTTAGGTAGATATACTCCTAAGTATTTTATTCTTTTTGTTGCAATGGTGAATGGTATTGTTTCCTTAATTTCTCTTTCTGTTTTCTCATTGTTAGTGTATAGGAATGCAAGGGATTTCTGTGTGTTAATTTTATATCCTGCAAATTTACTATATTCGTTGATTAGCTCTAGTAATTTTCTGGTAGAGTCTTTAGGGTTTTCTATGTAGAGGATCATGTCATCTGCAAACAGAGAGAGTTTCACTTCTTCGTTTCCTATCTGGATTCCTTTTACTTCTTTTTCTGCTCTGATTGCTGTGGCCAAAACTTCCAAAACTGTGTTGAATAGTAGTGATGAGAGTGGGCACCCTTGTCTTGCTCCTGATTTCAGGGGAAATGCTTTCAATTTTTCACCATTGAGGGTAATGCTTGCTGTGGGTTTGTCATATATAGCTTTTATTATGTTGAGGTTTGTTCCTTCTACTCCTACTTTCTGGAGAGTTTTAATGATAAATGGATGTTGAATTTTGTCAAAGGCTTTTTCTGCATCTATTGAGATAATCATATGGTTTTTATCTTTCAATTTGTTAATGTGGTGTATTACATTGATTGATTTGTGGATATTGAAGAATCGTTGCATCCATGGGATAAAGCCCACTTGGTCATGGTGTATGATTTTTTTAATATGTTGTTGGATTCTGTTTGCTAGAATTTTGTTAAGGAGTTTTGCATCTATGTTCATCAGTGATATTGGTCTGTAGTTTTCTTTTTTTGTGGCATCTTTGTCTGGTTTTGGAATTAGGGTGATGGTGGCCTCATAGAATGAGTTTGGAAGTTTACCTTCTTCTGCAATTTTCTGGAAGAGTTTAAGATAGGTGTTAGCTCCTCTCTAAATTTTTTGTAGAATTCAGCTGTGAAGCCATCTGGTCCTGGGCTTTTGTTTGCTGGGAGATTTCTGATTACAGTTTCAATTTCCTTGCTTGTGATGGGTCTGTTAAGAGCTTCTATTTCTTCCTGGTTCAGTTTTGGAAAGTTATACTTTTCTAAGAACTTGTCCATTTCTTCCAAGTTGTCCATTTTATTGGCATAGAGCTGCTGGTAGTAGTCTCTTATGATCCTTTGTATTTCAGTGTTGTCTGTTGTGATCTCTCTCATGGCATTTTTAATAGAACCAAAACAAATAATCCTAAAATTGGTACGAAACTACAAAAGACTACAAAGAACCACAACAATTCTGAGAAAGAAGAAAAAAATCTGGAGGTACCATGCTACTGCAAAACTACAGTAGTCAAAACTGGATGGTACCGGCCAAAAAAAAAAAAAAAACAAACCCAAAAAACACCAAAACCTAAAACGAAACAAAAAACCCAGGCATATAGATCAATGGGCAAATTGGAGAGGCCAGAAATAAACCAACACTTACATGATCAATTAATCTACAACAATGGATATACAATGAGGGAAACAGTCTTTTCCATAAATGGTATTGGGAAAGCTACAGCTACAAGCAAAAGAATGAAACTGGACTACTTTCTTACACCATATACAAAAACAAACTTAAAATGGATTAAAGACTTAAATGTATATAAGACTGGAAATCATAACATTCCTAGAAGTAAATATAGGCAGTAAACTCTCTGACATGAATCCTAGCAATATCCTTTTCGAATCTGTTTCCTCAGGCAAGGGAAACGAAGCAAAAATAAACAAATGTGACTACCCTGAACTAGAAGTTTTATGGAGCAAAGGAAAGTATCAACTAAACGAAAAGGCAACATACAGATTGAGAGGAGATACTGACAAATGATATTATCCTTAAGGGTTTGATATCCAAACTATATAAAGAATTCATACAACTCAATATCAAAAAGCAAATTCATATGACTTGACATAAAAAAAAAACAATCTGATTAAAAAATGGGCAGAGGACCTGAATCGACATTTTTCCAAAGAAGACATACAGATTGCTCAACATCACTAATTATCAGGGAAATGCAAATCAAAAGCAGAATTAGGTATCACCTCACACCTGTCAGAATAGCTATTATCAAAAAGACAACAAATAACCAGTGTCAGTGAGGATGTGGAGAAAAGGGAACCCTCTTTTACTGTTGGTGGGAATGTAAATTGGTACCATCCATCCAGTAAAATAGTAGACAGGGTCCCTCAAAAATTAAAAATAGAACTACCAAGCAACCCAGCAATTCCACTTCTGGGTTTTATGAGAAGACGAAAACACTAGTTCAAAAAAGAAAGTTGCACTCCACTATTCACTCCAGTATCATCTACAGTAGCTAAGATATGGAAGCAACTTAAGTGTAAATAAAGAAGATCTGCTATATATGCAATGTGATACTATTTAACTATAAAAGAGAATTCAATCTTGCCACTTGTGACAACACAGATGGATTGAGGGGGTAAATGAAATAAGTTGGAGAAAGGCAAATATTACATGATCATACTGATATGTGGAATCTCAAAAAACTAGACAAAACAGAAGCTGACACCTAGATACAGAGAACAAATTGATAGTTGTCAGAGGGGAGGGTGGTAGAGGGCTGGGAAAAATAGGTAAAGTGGATTAAAAGGTACAAATTTTCAGTTATAAAATAAGTATGTTATGGAGATGTAATGTACAACATAGTCAATGATATTGTAATAACTTTGTTTAATGATAGACGGTAACTAGATTTAGTGTGGTGATCGGTTTGTAATGTACAAAAATACTAAATCACTATGTTGTACACCTGAAACTAATATAATATTGTATGCCAATTATAAATCAATTTTAAAAAGACTCTCAATGTATGTTTTTACTGTGAGTACATCCCCAGGCTCTGTCACTCCACCTGGAATACTAAAGAAATGCAGGGGCTATAGAGAATGTTAAATAGATTGACTTTATTTTTATAAATTTTTTCTGGGTTTAGCAGGTAAAATAGGAGTTACAATAGAGATGGAGCTTGCATGCATTTAATTTACAAGCTGAATTTAGATCTAACTTTTTCTTGGCCCTCCACTTCCCTTATATTCAGATTCTTCTGTATCATCTCCTCAAACAGATAATTTTAGTGGGAAATTGGCTCAGAAGCTGAACAAGCAAAGGCAGAGGTTTTTCACACTCATCTCCTGCTAAGGATTTTCTAGTTATGCTAACTGCTGAGGGTTTGAATGTCCAGATGTCTACATAGAGACCTTTCTTATGTTTCCTCCTTATGGCTTCTCAAATTGTAATAAGCATTTAATCAGAGTGGTGTCATGTAATGATCTTAAGATCCAGATGTGGCATCTGGAAACACTCTTCATAGGGCCTCTCCACTTCACACTTGACTTTGACATGCTCTGAGCATTAGAATTTTGGATGTGTTCATTAGTTTAAATTTGTAAGAAGTGTCATTCTGGGAAATCTTTCATAAGTCACAGACCTGTCTGGATACAACGAGTTAGGACACAGCTCTCAGGAAATATCAGAGTCCTCTTTGACTTCGGAAAATTTTAATCAAATGCTAGGCTGGGAGTTTGTGTACCAATATCACAGTCTATGTGGTATGATCCCAGGAGCAGTTACTGCTGTTTGAAATAAAAATTAGGAGTCCAGTGACAGTCCTTGTTTCAGCAGTTAGCAAAGGGGTGTCACAAATTTACTAGAGTGCTGTGAATCCTTCGTGTCTTTGCCTTCACATTTTGAACAATATGTATTAATATCTTCTACAACTGAGGGTTCATATTAATTATTACAGTGATTTTTGTCAGATGTGAGGTTGTGCTGAGATTTAGCCAACTCTATCAGTAGGGAACACCTGCTGACAGTCAGAAGAGTCTAATCATGATATAAAAGTCAGCATGGAGAAAAGAGCTCGGGTTTCTTAGAATACTCAACAGCTTTACATTGTGGGTGTATTAGGGAGTTTAGTCAGGGAAGTAGACCGTCTGCACTGGGTTGACGGCAATCAACAAAGAGGAGAAAAACAATGATTATCACACACTGAAATGTTACCCTGTTTTAAAGAACTGTACTGTAGATATAAAGGATTCATTAACTGCTGTCTTCAATCTCTTAACTGCTTTAATATGTGGTCAAAATTTCTGGTATTTTAAAGGTTGAGGATCACTCACTTAGCACCACAAAACCTTATCCTTCAAATATTATAGGGAGAACAACTCAGTATTTACCTGGTGAATGGGAATCTACAATCTATGTGTTTATATGTGGAATGCTCCAGATTGACTGGAGGGTTTGTGATTTGAGGAAGCACAAAAGTATGGAGGAATGGCAAGGTTGGAACTCCTTTGTATTAAAAAGTTGGGAGAATGATCACAGGAGGTCAAATGCTAAAAAAAAAAAAAAAAAAAAAAAGGCCGCAGTTAAATAAAAATGTTGCTATATGCCAGATTTTGAAGAGGCAGAATATCAGTGGTTGAATATATATTGAATATTGTTGCATAGACAGACAAATGAATTTGTCAATGAATAAATAACTTTGGCCATATACTGTGATTTCTTGTGTACTAGACATGCATATGATATTACTTAAGGAGGCAGGTATTATAATGCTCAGTCTGCTGCCATTAAGGGTTTAAGGCAAGAAATTAAATAACCTGTCTAAGGTGAGCTAGTAAATGGCAGAATTGGAATTTGAACTCAAAACTATGCAATCACCAAAGCCCACTTTACTAAGCTATTATATATTAGGCAGTGATAGGTTTTATTTTCTTGAGCTCCAAAATCATTGCATATGGTGAAAGCAGCCACAAAATTAAAAGATGCTTGCTCCTTGGAAGGAAAGCTATGACAAACCTAGACAAGCATATTAAGAAAGCAGAAACATCACTTTGTCAATCAAGGTTCATGTAGCCCAAGCTATGGTTTTTCCAGTAGTCATGGATGGATGTGAGTTGGACCATAAAGAAGGCTGAGCACTGAAGAATTGATGCTTTTGAATTGTGGTCCTGGAGAAGACTCTTGAGAGTCCCTTCGACTGCAAGAAGATCAACCAGTCAATCCTAAAGGAAATCAACCCTGAGTGTTCATTAGAAAGACTGATGCTCATGTTCCAATACTTTGGCCACCTATTGTAAAGAGTCAACTCATTGGAAAAGACCCTAATACTGGGAAAAACTGAAGCCAAAAGGAGAAGGGGGAGGCAGAGTCTAAGATGGTTAGATAGCATAAATGATTCAATGGACGTGAATTTAAGCAAACTCCGGGAGACAGTGAGGGACAGGGGAGACCGGTGTGCTCCTGTCCATGGGGTCACGAAGAGTTGGACATGACTTAGCAATTAAAGAACAACAACAATATATTAGGCATAATCCATAGCTCTATTTGCTACAGATGAGCCAAAATTTAATTAAGAACATTAAAGCTGATCATGTCCTTCTCCTCCTAAAGCCCTATGATGACTTTCCATCATTCAGAGAATAAAATCCTAAATGCCTGCTCAGGGCTGGAAAGGTTACCTACCTTTGGGCCCTCATCCTTTTTGCAATAGACACTTTTTGTTTTTCTAACCAACCAAGCTTATTCCCACTCCCAGAGGCTGGCATTTGGTGTCCCAGCTGTCTGGAAAATTCTTCCCCCAGATCTTTTCAGATCTCTCACAAATGTCACCTCTTTGAAAGACTTTTTTCGTCTTTCGCTCTGAGTAGTATGTAAGTTCCAAAGATTCTCTCAGTATTATCACTCCAACTGTAGGATCTAAAACAATGCCTGGCACATAGTAGGTCCTCAACTAAAATATTAATTAAATGAATGAATTAGTTCATTCTCTGAAGCAAAGACTGAATGCCAGCTGTAATCATGAAGATATTTCTTTTGTATGGAAGATAGCTAACACCTTGGAGGGTTAGGGATGTAAAAAATAACATCTGGGTGAAACATTGTCACTTTAAAAAAAGCACAAGATTGATCTAGGAACATAAGCCCCCAGCCTGTAAGAACAAGCCACAGAAAGATGAAGTTGAAACACAGACCTGAAAGGGTTGAAAATTTGTGGTTCTATCCTCACCGGTCAGGTTAAACTTCATGACCTCAAAATGGTACAAGTAAAAATGAATTTTGGCCAAAGTGAGCTGATGACAAATTTGGCCAGAGGGTCACCAGGCAGACATAATTTCAATGTAAACAACCTTCCACAGCAGGGGCAGTGTCCTATTTGGGAGTGTGATTCCAATATATTTTATAGGGCTGCAGCAATTTGGGCCAAACAGAACTGTACAAGTCTCTTGTTAAGCTGAAATAACTGCAGAATTCAGAATATGTCATATGAGTGTCAATCTGTGAACTCTTAACTCTTGCCAGTTCTAAAAGACGACAGATCAATTCCCATTCAGCTGCCCATCCCAAGGTTAAGGTATCTCTGAGGCACAATTTCCAAGACTCAGATGGAGTTTGGAATTTAACAGTTATTGTTTTAGGTGAGAAGTGTAATCTAATGAAGTGTGCAGTGATATCCTGTGGTGAGCACTTGAACGTTAATCTGCTTGGAATAAGGCAGTGGGTCTCATCTGACCTTGTCATCTATATTGAATTTAACACTCCCAGTGAACGCATTTTGAACAGCTCACCTCAAATGGATGCGATCTGTTTCGATTTTTATTCTTCCTCCTAATAGTTTAATACAGCTGAGTAACTCCCAGGGCCTTGGTACAAATCAGCAGTGTGGCTCCCTGCTGCCAGTTATGGGCTGGTGCATGACATAGCTAGAAATTGACCTTCATACAATACCTCTCTGTTTCTCCCACTGATCCTTATTCTAGGAGGTGGTTGAGAAAGCCAGTAAGTAATTCTCCCCTGGGGGGAGACCAACACATGGAGGGACTTGGCAGATGTAGGATGTGTGACAGATAGGAATGCCAACATCTGTTTCCTTTTATAATGAGAGCTAAACTGTTCTGAGAAGTGGGTTACCGTGGGGGGTTAACACTATGCAGTCATTTCTGGATTCCATATTTGGTAGGGCATAGAGAGTAAGGTATAATTCAATGCTGATCAATTTCATTTTCCGTTTCCACCAAAGGCTAAGGCACAGTGTTTTTTTTTTTTTTTTTTTTCTGGGTATTTGCATGAATTCAACATGACAGTCCCCATTCAAAGTTTGGGAATAATAGCTTGACTACATCCCATACATGTATATATTAGATAATTACTTAACTAATGTTATTGTACAGGCAACTGGAGAATTCAGGTTTTAGGAAAGGGACTGCTTAGATAAGCTCTGTTGAGAAAGAATGTCTTAATCTGGAAAGTGGTATAGATACCTTTGGGCTAAATATCCTCTTTGGATTTTAAGAGGATCTGAGAGTCTCTTTGTAAAAGTCAGATTAAAATAGGTTTATTAAAAAAACCCACAAAAACACACCTCCATTTCTACACAGTTTTGCTCTCTCAGGGAACAAAAAGTACAATTTACTTACTCTAAAAGGCAGCAAAACTGGGTGAAAGAGTTACCTTAATCATTTATGAAGCTCCTGCTCGGTGCTGAACCCTGGACTAGATACTACAGTCGGGAAAACTAAGACTCAGAGAGGTGAAGTGACTTTGCCAAGGTCTCACAGCTAGTCGGTGACAGCACTAGGATTTGAAGCCAAGTTCTTTCTGACCTCAAAGTACAGTGTTTTCCCAACATCCATGAGCAATCAAGTTTTGGGATTCTATCTACGAGCCATGGCTGATTCCCTTAAAAATAAGCTATTTCTAAGATAGGGGCTCTGGAATTCATTTGAATCAGTTCTAATGAGATGGATGAAACTGGTGCCCATTATACAGAGTGAAGTAAGCCAGAAAGATAAACACCAATACAGTATACTAACGCATATATATGGAATTGAAAAAGATGGTAATGATAACTCTATATGCAAAACAGAAAAAGAGACGCAGATGTACAGAACAGACTTTTAGACTTTGTGGGAGAAGGTGAGGGAGGGATGTTCTGAGAGAACAGCACTGAACAAGTATACTATCAAGGATGAAACAGATCACCAGCCCAGGTTGGATGCATGAGACAAGTGCTTAGGGCTGGTGCACTGGGAAGACCCAGAGGGATGGGATGGGGAGGGAGGTGGGAGGGGGGATCAGGATGGGGAACACATGTAAATCCATGGCTGATTCATGCCAATGTATGGCAAAAACCACTACAATATTGTAAAGTAATTAGCCTCCAACTAATAAAAATAAATGGGGGGGGGGGATAAGGTAGGGGCTCTGAAACATCCTTCCAAGAAACTACTATCTGGGGCATTAGTCACTGACATACTTTGAGGATAGTCTCTGTAAACTCAGTTTCCATTTGAATGGGGACTCATGTCTGATCTACTCACTATTTATTTCTAGTGTTTGGCAACTAGGAAGTGCTTAATAAATAATTGGGTGCATGGATGAATGAATGAATAAACAAACGGTCTCCATAAGCAGAGTCTAAAACACTTCCCTAAACAGGAAAAAATCAGATGATCAGATTTCAGTAAATTGTGCTCAAGTCAAAAGTAAGAAGCAATCAAGGATATCCTTAGTTCAGGCTGTTGATTCCACCTGGATAATTCTACAAATCATCGCATATTTGTCTCTTTCTCTCCCTTTAGAGCTCATCTCCAATGCCATCTCCTCGGAGGCACTTCCTTCGACCCTGTTTTGAGGTCACCTCTAATCTAGTCACCTGTCTCCTAACCTGGATTTATTTTCTTTATAGAGCTCATCACCAAGGCTGTCTTGATTATTCATTCACATGTATCTCTCCTTAGCTATTGTTTGTTTCCTATCTTTAGAAGGCCAGCTGGAAGGCTGCTTGTTTTTATTAGGTTGGCTAAAAAGTTCTTTCAGGTTTTTCTGTTACACACTTTACTGAAAAAGCCCAAGCTAAATTTTTGGCCAAATCAAAATTTTGGCCAAATCATAGTATATCTCCCATGTCTTGGCATTCAGTGGGTGCTTAATAATTATTTTTTGAATAAAAGAAGCCAAATCCTGGAAAATGGGCTCAAATCAGGATTTCAGAGGTCAGGATCCAAGAAAAAGGTCAAGGTTCAAGAATATGAAGATTAATTAACGCATTGGCACATAGGTGATAGGTGATGGCTCCACCGCCCTCCACACCTGACTCTCTCAGAGCTGGGGCACCTACATTCCATCTCACACCCTCTCTTGGACCTACCCTGCTCTCCAGCACCTCCTTCCCACAAAGACTGCTTGGACTAAGCTATTTCCATCACTGCCTTTCAAATAATCCCTTAGTAACTGAACACACAATCTGTGAGAAAATAGATTACACTCTTTGACCTCAAGAGTTTCAGACCTTAGTTCAAAGGGGAGAAGGCATCCCTCTGGGCCCTGGCTGGAGAGAACCAAGACCCTCTTTGCAGATACAGTGTGTTGCTTTTGTGTCCTTGAACTTTCAGAGGTAACACTCTTCAGGATTAGTTCATCTAGAATCATCTGGTCTCTGACAATTGTGGCCATTTTAGTCCTTTTGATATTCTTTTATTAAAAATTCCTTTATTTATTCCTCATAATCACCCCCATTTTATATAGAAGGAGTATAAAATGTCCCCTCAAAGAGGAGGCAGAGCCCGGCTCACAGTCACCCAACCGAAAGTGACTCTGGAGGAATCTGAAAGCGAGAAACTCTGACGTTAGGGATCGTACTTTTCCCCATCAACAGGCAATGGAAGGGTGCCCGAGGCTGAGCTTCGTTTTAGGCTCACTTGCAGCAAGGGGCTGTGGCAGAGGTTGCCTCTGTCCTGTTTCACTCTGCATCGTTTGTGAAAATGTAAACTGTATGGCTCTCTGAATTTTCCTTTAGCCCTACACTCCTAACACTACCATTACATCTAACTCGTTTTGAGTCCAAGAGGCTGAAGAGTGGGTGGTTAGATGACTAAGATGTTCCAGTACTGAACAGTCAGAGGGTAGATGGGAAACATTTTCCAGGGATGGTTGACCTAACGGATCTGTCATCAGAGGCTGTGCCCTTCACGCAGAGGAGCCCACTCTTCTCACTTCCCCATTTGTTCCCCGGCCAGACAGATGGCTTCATCTTCCACTTATGTTATTGCTTGCCTTTCTCACTCTGGGATTCAATAACTGAGTTTAACCAAAAGAAATTTGATGTGGGACAGCTAGGCTGACTCGGTATTAGGACAGGAAATGCCACTGTCGATCACTGTTCGTGCTTTTCTTGAGAAAGGCTGTAGGTTCAGGGGAGAGTTTATCATTTTCTAAAAGGCACATTGTGTTCTTCAAGGCAAGAAGGGAGATTTGTCTAAACCCAGTTTACCCTTAAGATTTTTTTTTTTTTCCTGGAGCCTGATAAGCTCGGGACAAATAGGACTATGTCAGTAGTGCATTAGTCATACCACGTGAATTGATAATAATAATGATTGTGGTGAGTGTTACCACTGTGACATTTATCAAGTGCTTATTAGGTGTCAGCCTGCACTTTATATCCCCTCACTTCATCCTCAAACTGATCTTCTGAGATAGGTATTTTTATTCCCATTTTTCAGAGGCTCAGGGATGCTAGGGAATTTTCTCAAGGCCATACAGCTAGAAAGTGGAAGATGTGAGACTTGAACTCAGATATGTTTAACCATAGTTTGGGGCTATTTTGCCTTTGTGGGGACATTTGGCAATATCCAGTGATTTTTTTTTAAATTAGCTTTTATTTTGGAATTGTTTTAGATTTACAGAAAAGTTTCAGAAATAGTAACAAATTTCCATATTCTCATGCCCACTTCCTCCTATTAATAACATCATGTTAATAATTAGTATGGTAATTTGTTCATGTTAATAATTAGTATGATATATTTGTAACAATTAATGAGCCAATATAATGCATTATTATTAAATTAATTCTGTACTTTACTCAGATTTTTTTAGTTTTTATCTGATGTCCCTTTTTGTTCCTGGCTCCCATATAAGGTTTAAGCACCTGTCTCCTTAGGCTCCTCTTGTTATTGTTTATTGTTTTTAGTTCCTAAGTTGTGTCTGACTCTTGCGACCCCATAGATTCAAATGGCTAGATCTGGTAGACAGAGTGCGGAAGAATTATGTACAGAGGTCTGTAACATTGTATGGTAGGCAGTGTCCAAAAACATCCCAAAGAAAAAGAAATGCATAAAGGTGAAGTGGTTGTCTGAGGGGGCTTTACAAGTAGCTGAGGAAGGAAGAGAAGTGAAAAGGAAGGGAGTAAGGGAAATATATACCCAACTGAGCAGAGTTAGAATAGCAAGGAAAGATGAGAAAGTCTTGTTGAACAATACAAAGAAATAGAGGAAAACAGTAGAAAGGGAAAGACTAGAGATCTCTTCAAGAAAGTTGCAGATAGCAAGAGAACATTTCATGCAAGGATGGGTATGATAAAGGACAGAAACAGTAAGGACCTAACAGAGGCAGGAGAGACTAAGAAGAGGTGGCAAGAACACACAAAAGAACTATACAAAAATGGTTTTAATGATCCAGATAACCACAATGGTGTGGTCACTCACTTACAGCCAGACATCCCAGAGTGTGAAGTCAAGTGGGCCTTAGAAAGCATTATTGCAAACGAAGTTAGTGGAGGTTATAGAATTCCAGCTGAGCTTTTTAAAATCCTAAAAGATGATGTTGTTAAGGTGCTGCACTCAATTTTATGTCAGCAAATTTGGAAAACTCAGCAGCGGCCACAGGACTGGGAAAGGTCAGCTTTTATTCCAATCTCCAGAAAGGGCAATGCCAAAAATGTTCAAACTACTGCACAACTGCAATCATTTCAGCTAGCAAGGTAATGTTAAAAATCTTTCAAGTTAGGCTTCAGCAGTACGTTAATCAAGAATTTCCAGATGTACAATCTGGGTTTAGAAAAGGCAGAGGAACCATATATCAAATTGCTAATGTCTGTTGGATCATTGAAAAAGCAAGAGAATTCCGGAAAAACATCTACTTCTGCTTCGTTGACTATCTGAAAGTCTTTGACTTTGTGGATCACAACAATCTGTGGAAATTTTAAAAAATCTTTTAATTTATTTAATTGGAGGCTAATTACTTTACAATATTGTATTGGTTTTGCCATACATTGACATGAATCAGCCATGGGTGTACATGTGTCCCCATCCTGAACTCCCCTCCCACCTCCCTCCCTATTCCATCCCTCTGGGTCATCCCAGTGCACCAGCCCTGAGCACCCTGTATCATACATTGAACCTGAACTGGCGATTCATTTCACATATAATAATATACATGTTTCAATGCCACTCTCCCAAATCATCCCACCCTCGCCTTCTCCCACAGAGTCCAAAAGACTGTTCTATACATCTGTGTCTCTTTTGCTGTCTTGCATACAGGGTTATCATTACCATCTTTCTAAACTCCATATATATGCGTTAGTATACTGTATTGGTCTTTATATTTCTGGCTTACTTCACTCTGTGTAATGGGCTCCAGTTTCATCCATGCCATTAGAACTGATTCAAATGTATTCTTTTTAATGGCTGAGTAATATTCCATGGTGTATATGTACCACAGCTTCCTTATCCATTCGTCTGCTGATGGGCATCTAGGTTGCTTCCATGTCCTGGCTATTATAAACAGTGCTGCGATGAACATTGGGGTGCACGTGTCTCTTTCAGATCTGGTTTCCTCGGTGTGTATGCCCAGCAGTGGGAATTGCTGGGTCATATGGCAGTTCTATTTCCAGTTTTTTAAGGAATCTCCACACTGTTCTCCATCGTAGCTGTACTAGTTTGCATTCCCACCAACAGTGTAAGAGGGTTCCCTTTTATCCACACCCTCTCCAGCATTTATTGCTTGTAGACTTTTGTAAGCAGCCATTCTGACTGGTGTAAAATCTTAAAGAGATGGGAATACTAGACCACCTCACCTACCTCCTGAGAAACCTGTATGTGGGTCAAGAAGCAACAGTTAGAACTGGACATGGAACAACAGACTGGTTCAAAATTGAGAAAGGATTATGGCAAGGTTGCATATTGTCACTCTGTTTATTTAACTTATATGCAGAGTACATCATGTGAAATGCCAGGGTGGATGAATCACAAGCTGGAATCAAGTTTGCTGGGAGAAATATCAACAACCTCAGATATGCAAATGACACCACTCTAATGGCAGAAAATGAAGAGAAACTAAAGAGCCTCTTGATGGGAATGAAAGGGGAGAATGGAAAACTCAACATTCAAAAAATTAAGATCATGAGATTTGCTCCCATCACTTCATGGCAAGTTGATGGGGAAAAAGTGGAAGTAGTGACAAATTGTATTTTCTTGCACTCCAAAATCACTGCAGATGGTGACTGCAGCCATGAAATTAAAAGATGCTTGCTCCATGGAAGAAAATCTATGACCAACTTAGACAGCATATTAAAAAGCAGAGACATTACTTGGCCAAAAAAAGTTTGTCTAGTCAAAGCTATGGTTTTTCCAGTAGTCATGTATGGATGTGAGAGTTGGACCATAAAGAAAGCTGAGCACTGAAGAACTGATGTTTGTGAACTGTGGTTCTGGAGAAGATTCTTGAGAGTTCCTTGGATTGCAAGGAGATCCAATCAGTCAATCCTAAAGGAAATCAACCCTGACCTGAATATTCATTGGAAGGACTGATGCTGAAGCTGAAGTTCCAATACAGTGGCCATCTGATGCAAGGAGCTGACTCACTGGAAAAAGACCCTGATGCTCAGGAAAACTGAAAGCCAGAGGAGAAGGGCGCAGAGGATGAGATGGTTAGATCTCATCACTGACTCAATGGACATGAATTTGAGTAAATTCCAGGGGACAGTGAGGGACAGGGAAGCCTGCTGTGCTGCATTCCATGGGGTTACAAAGAGTCAGACCCAACTTAGTGACTGAACAACAATTTGTAACAATTAATGAACCAATATCAATACATTACTATTAAATCAATTCTATACTTTATTCAGATTTCCTTAGCTTTTATCTTATGTCCCTTTTTGTTCTAGGATCCCACAGTCGGTTTAGGTATCTGTCTGCTTAGGCTCCTCTAGTTGTTATTTGGTTGCTTACTCATGTCCAATTCTTGTGACCCCACAGACTGTAGCCCACTAGGCTTCTCTGTCCATGGGATTTCCCAGGCAAGAACACTGCAGTTGGTTGTCATTTCTTTCTTCAGAGAATCTTCCAGACCCAGGGATTGAATCTGCATCTCCTGCATTGCAGGTGGATTCTTTACCACTGAGCCACCTAGGGAGCCCTAGGTTCCTCCTGGCTATGACAATTTGCCACAGTTTCCTTGTTTGTGATGACCTTGACAGTTCTAAGGGGTACTGGTCAGACATTTTCTAGAATATTTCTCAGCTTTGGTTTGTCCACACTTTCCTCATGATTAGGTTGGGGTTATGGGTCTTAGAAGGAAGATCACAGAAGGACAGGGTCATTCTCATCACATCAGATCAAGGGTACACACACCCACCATGGATTACCACTGCTGATCTTACCCTTGAGCATGTGGCTGGTTAGTGTCAGTCAGGTCTCTTTACTGTGAAGTTACTAATTTTATCCCTCCTTTTCATGTTGTGCTCTTTTTAAGTAAGTCACTATGCACAGTCCATACTTAAGGAGGGAGGAGTTACCCATACCTCATTGAGGACTGCCTAACTCATGGTATATATGTATATGTATATGTGTGTGTGTGTGTATGAAAATGAGTGTCAATGTAAATTACTTGAAAGTCTTCTGCAGACGAGACTGTCCATTATCTCCATTTAATTGTTTAATCATTTATTTATATTAATATAGACTCAATGGGTATTGATTTTATACTTTGCATCAGAACCCAATACTCTTTTATTTTGTTGCTTAAACTGTTCCAGCTTTGGCCTCTGTAAGCTCTTCTGTGTTCATTTGACAAACACCATCATTGAATTTGTCTGTGTGTGTGTGTGTGTTTTGATAACTATCTTTTTTTTCATCCTTGATACTAAGAGATGCATTCGATTCATCAGGTTATTCCTTCCCCAGCCATGAAATCACCCATTTCTCTACAAGCATTTTTGCTTGTCATGACTAGTGGGAGAATGCTATTGGCATTTTGTGGGGAGAGGCCAGGGATACTGCTAAACATCTTGTGATACACAGGACATCCTCCACAGCAAAGAATTATCTAGCTGAAAATGTCAGCTATGTCAGATTGAGAAGCTATAGTCTATTTCCAGAAATTAAAATGCATCATATTGACATTTACTGCCTACTCTTTGTCCAGACCTTCTGAGTGAAAATGCAGGAAAGTTATGGACACAGTCCATGGACACCATACAGTGTTCCTAGCAAAATGAAACCATCAGACTGATTCAAATATTCTTTGCATTTGCACAAATTTTCCTTGCCTTTTTGCTTGCCTGGAAGAGTGAGCTATATTAGATATATTTGACAAAAGGAGAATGGATTTCTACAGTACAGCACATGAGACAGTGAATGGAAAGGTGCAATGAATGGAAACAATGACTTCAGCATCCAGTAAATTAAAAATTAAAGCTTGTTTCCCTGGACAGCCCTATTACCTTTCCTGCTTTCCCTTCTATCGAAATTCTCTTTAGTAAGAAGAAGACTCCTTTCCAATTCTCCTCTACAGGATGATATTTTGGAATTTACCCTGAAAAAGTTATATGGCTGAAAAATATGACACAGTTCACAGAAATAGGAACAGACCCATAGCTTGTTTGTGTCTTCTTTTGGTTAAGTACCATTAGTTTAGAGTGTGCAACAATCACTTCCTTATGTTTGGTTGTTACAAGTTCCTCACACTTGTTCATGTCAAATTTCTGCTTGTAACTTTTCCGCTGGTAGAGCCTGCATGCTGTCTCCTCTGTGTGTGCTTTCTTTTTAGGATAGGAGGATACTCTTCCTCTCTCTTGTACCACTACTACCATTTATAGAACATGTGCATTCTTGCAAATAACAGGAGAAAAAAGCAAAACTATGAATGACGACAAAGCCAGGTCATTCAGAGAAAGTTAAGAGCTTATGAAGTTCAATCACAGGAACTTCCAAACATGTCCATGCCAGATTGAAACAATTTTAGGGAGAATAGAATACTATCTAATATAGATCATTCCTATTTCTCATTCTTATACCAACACATGTAATGATTCATGATTGAAAGGAGCTACGTGCATGAAAAGTACTGGATTTAGACAAATTTCTAAGCCTGGCTCTGTCACTGCCTAGCTGGTGAGCCAGGGCCAGTCATTTCACCTGTTTAGCCCTCTGGACTTTGTTTTGTGTGTGTGTGTGTGAAACTGAGCTAATTTTATCTACTTCATAGAGTTGTGAGGACTCAAAGAAGTTCTGAACATATAGCACTTGCCACAGTGCTCCATGTGTAGATGTTCCATTTATTACACTTATGAGAGATACATACATCTATACACACATTACACTGCTATGGTGATTAATGAATGAGTACACTTCTGAGAAAACGTGAAGCTCAGACAAGTTAGGTCACTGCTGTGTTCTGTTTCTTCCTTTGTAAGAGATAGACTGAGACAAGATAATCTTTAGACTTCCAGAGTTATTATACTAAAATCCTATGATACTAATAAATATGCACTGATATAATGAGCATCAGCTACTTATAAATCATATACAAACATACATATATGGTTATTATCACTATTGCTTATCATAGAGACGTCTATAGATCTCACCTATCCTTATATTTGCCCAAAAGAATGCATAATTTCCAGTCTAAATTCTCTCTTCATCCTCCCCTCTTTGTAATCCACTCCTTGCGTTTCCCAAGCCAGGAGACCTGGGGATACAGATCCAGCAAAGGGCAGAGAAGGGAAGACCCAGACAGGAATTGGGGGTGGGGTGGGAGGATGTAGACCTGGTGAGAGGTTCAGGGAAATCATGGGGAAGAGGGAAGGTTGGGTGTTAACAGGATGGGGAGAGGGTGGACAGTGGCAGAGGAGTGCCAAGGAGTTTCAGGTACGTGAAGCAAAGAGGAAAGAGGACAGAGGAAATGTTGAAAGTATTGAATCGAATCTCTCAATTTGTCTTATGAATTTATGTAAGGGAAAGTCTTTTCCCTTTGAACTGCAAGCATTATATACAACTGCCTATTCTACTGTCTTAGTCCACTTGAGCTGCTACAACCAAGTATCACAGACTGGATAGCTTATACACAGCAGAAATTTAGTTCTTCCAGTTCTGGAAGCTGAAATTCCAAGATCAAGGTGCTGGCAAGAGAGCATTCTGATCAGGGCTCTCTTCCTGGTTCATAACCAGAAACTTCTGGCTATATCCTCAGTGGTGGCAGAGGCAAAGAATCTCTGTGGGGTCTCTCTTTTTTAAAGAATACTAATCTCTTCCATGGGAGTACCACACTCATGACCTAAGTACTTCCCAAAGGTCCCACCTCCAAATACTGTCATATTAGGCATTAGAATTTCAACATAGGAATTGTGGGGAGAGAGTACAGACATTCAGACAATAGCACCTACTCTGACACTTGGGTATTAATAAGCATTTTAATACCACCTCTCCAAAACTCCTATGCTTTCTCACAAATCAACTTTACTCACATGTTTCCTATCTCAGATGAGGAAAATCCAATCCTTTAAGTTCCTCAGGACAAAGTTTTGGAGTCCAGCCTTCTGTGATCTTTCTTGCATACTCATATAATCAGAAAATGTAGTCTGTTCTATTTTTAGCTTCTTAAGGAGCCTCCATACTATTCTCCATGAGCATATACACAGAGAAAACCATAATTCCGTGTGTTAATTTTACATCCTGCAACTTTACTATATTCAGTGATTAGCTCTAGTAATTTTCTGGTAGAGTCTTCAGGGTTTTCTGTGTTGAGGATCATGTCATTTGCAAACAGTGAGAGTTTCACTTCTTCTTTTCCTATCTGGATTCCTTTTATTTCTTTTTCTGCTCTGATTGCTGTGGCCAAAACTTCCAAAACTATGTTGAATAGTGGTGGTGAGAGTGGGCACACTTGTCTTGTTCCTGATTTTAGGGGAAATGTTTTCTATTTTTTTTTAAATATCAACTTTTTAATTGAATATGATTCTATAATACAAGGAGTAAAAAAAATAAATATCTTGGGAATTTTGTTACTGAGCAGGTAATATTTTATTTTATTTATTTTTCTTTTTTTTCATTTATTTTTATTAGTTGGAGGCTAATTACTTTACAATATTGCGGTGGTTTTTGCCATACATTGACATGAATCAGCCATGGATTTACATGTGTTCCCCATCCTGATCCCCCCCTCCCGCCTCCCTCCCCATCCACCTTCTAACACCATACACAAAAATAAACTCAAAATGGATTAAAGATCTAAATGTAAGACCAGAAACTATAAAACTCCTAGAGGAGAACATAGGCAAAACACTCTCCGACATAAATCACAGCAGGATCCTCTATGATCCACCTCCCAGAATATTGGAAATAAAAGCAAAAATAAACAAATGGGACCTAATGAAACTTAAAAGCTTTTGCACAACAAAGGAAACTATAAGCAAGGTGAAAAGACAGCCCTCAGATTGGGAGAAAATAATAGCAAACGAAGCAACAGACAAAGGATTAATCTCAAAAATATACAAGCAACTCCTGAAGCTCAATTCCAGAAAAATAAATGACCCAATCAAAAAATGTGCCAAAGAACTAAACAGACATTTCTCCAAAGAAGACATACAGATGGCTAACAAACACATGAAAAGATGCTCAACATCACTCATTATCAGAGAAATGCAAATCAAAACCACAATGAGGTACCATTACACGCCAGTCAGGATGGCTGCTATCCAAAAGTCTACAAGCAATAAATGCTGGAGAGGGTGTGGAAAAAAGGGAACCCTCTTACACTGTTGGTGGGAATTCAAACTAATACAGCCACTATGGAGAACAGTGTGGAGATTCCTTAAAAAACTGGAAATAGAACTGCCATATGACCCAGCAATCCCACTCCTGGGGATACACACCGAGGAAACCAGATCTGAAAGAGACACGTGCACCCCAATGTTCATCACAGCACTGTTTATAAGAGCCAGGACATGGAAGCAACGTAGATGCCCATCAGCAGACGCATGGATGAGGAAGCTGTGGTACATATATACCATGGAATATTACTCAGCGGTAAAAAGAATTCACTTGAATCAGTTCTAATCAGATGGATGAAACTGGAGCTCATTATACAGAGTGAAGTAAGCCAGAAAGATAAAGACCAATACAGTATACTAATGCATATATATGGAATTTAGAAAGATGGTAACAATAACCCTATATGCAAAACAGAAAAAGAGACTCAAATGTATAGAACAGACTTTTGGACTCTGTGGGAGAAGGCGAGGGTGGGATGTTTTGAGAGAACAGCATCAAAACATGCATATTATCAAGGGTGAAACAGATCACCAGCCCAGGTTGGATGCATGAGACAAGTGCTTAGGGCTGGTGCACTGGGAAGACCCAGAGGGATCGGATGGAGAGGGAGGTGGGAGGGGGGATCGGGATGGGGAACACATGTAAATCCATGGCTAATTCATTTCATTGTATAACAAAAACTACTGTAATGATGTAAAGTAATTAGCCTCCAAGTAATAAAAATAAATGGAGAAAAAAATAAAAACAACAACAACAAAAAACAACCCCCCCCATAATTCCAAAAGATGCATGCATCCCAATATTCACTGCAGTGCTATTTACAATAGCCAGGACACGGAAACAACCTACATGTTCATCAGCAGAGGAATGCTAAAGACGATGTGGTATATATACACAATGGAATAGTACTCAGCCATAAAAATGAACAAAATTTTGTTCCATTTGCAGAGACATGGATGGACTTAGAGACTGTACAGAGTGAAGTAAGTCAGAAAGAGAAAAATGTACAAGCTGGATTTAGAAAAGGCAGAGGAACCAGAGATCAAATGGCCAACATCCGCTGGATCATAGAAAGAGCAAGAGAATTCCAGAAAAACATCTACTTCTGCTTCATTGACTATACTAAGGCCTTCGGCTGTGAGGATTACAACAAACTCTGGAAAATTCTTCAAGATATAGGAATACCAGACCACCTAACATGCCTCCTGAAAAACCTGTATGCAGGTCAAGAAGCAATGGTTAGAACCAGACAGGGAAGAACAGACAGGTTCAAAATTGGGAAAGCGTTATGTCAAGGCTGTACCTTGTCACTCTGCTTATTTATATGCAAAGTACATCATGCAAAATGCCAGACTGGATGAAGCACAAGCTGGAATTAAGATTTCAGGGAGGAATATCAATAACCTCAGATATGTCTATGACACCACCCTTATAGAAGAAAGCAAAAAGGAATTAAAGAGCCTCTTAAGGTGAAGGAGGAGAGGGAAAAGACTGGCTTAAAACTCAACAGTCAAAAAATTAAGATCATGGCATCTGGTCCCATTACTTCATGGCAAACAGATGGGGAAACAATGGAAACAGTGACAGCCTTTATTTTCATGGGCTCCAAAATCATTGTGGACAGTGATTACAATCATGAAATTAAAACACACTTACTCCTTGGAAGAAAAGCAATGACAATCCTAGACAGTATATTAAAAACAGAGACATTACTTTGCTTACAAAGGTCTGTATAGTCAAAGCTATGGTTTTTCCAGTAGTCACATAAGGATGTGAGAGCTGGGCAATAAAAAAAGAATGAGCACTGAAGAATTGATGCTTTTGAACTGTGGTGTTGGAGAAGACTCTTGAGAGTCCCTTGGACTGCAAGGAAATCAAACCAGTCAATCCTAAAGGAAACCAATCCTGAATATTCATTGGAAGGACTGATGCTGAAGCTGAAGTTCCAATACGTTGGCCACCTGATACGAAGAGCTGACTCATTGGAAAAGACCCTAATGCTGGGAAAGATTGAAGGCAGGAGAAGAGGAGGACAGAGGATGTAATGGTTGGATGGCATCACTGACTCAGTGGACATGAGTGTGAGCAAACTCTGGGAGATGGTGAAGGACAGGGAAGCCTGGCATGCTGCAGTCCATGGGGTTGCAAAGAGTCACACAGAACTAAGTGACAGAACAACAACAACAACAATATTAACAGAGATATCTGGAATCTAGAAAATGGCACAAATTAACCTATTTGCAAAGCAGAAATAGAAACATGGACATAGAGAAGCAACATACGGATACCAAAGAGGGAGAGGAGGGGTGGAATGAGTTGGGAGATTAGGATTGACATATATACCCTACTATGTATAAAATAGGTGACTAATGAGAACCTACTGTCTAGCTCAGGGAACTCTACTCAATTCTCTGTGGTGACCTAAATGGGAAGGAAATCCCAAAAGAGGGGATACATTTACATGTACAGCTGATTCACTTTCTTGTACAGTAGAAATCAGCTCAACAATGTAAACCAACTGTATTTCAATAGGTTTATTTTTAAGTGTAATCAGTGCTACTACCAAAACACCAGTCTAATTGTTTCTGAGAGTAATCAGAATCTGGTTATTTCTCCCCGCCTCCACTGCTATCACCTTTGTTCAACTCCCACTATCTGTTACCTGGAATATTGAAGGAGCCTCATAGCTGGTCACCCTGTGTCTGACCTGGTACACCAACTAGAGTGACATGGTTTCTATGTCAAACAGACTATGTCATTTCATTGCTGAAAACCCTTTAGTATCTCTTCATCCCATGCAAAATGTTATGTTTAATTTTAAGTGTCAATTCGACTGCTCCACAGGGTGCTCAGATATTTGGTCAAACATAATTCTGGGTGTTTTTGTGAAAGGTTTTTTTTTTGGGGGGGGGTGGGTTTAACATTTACACTGTTAGACTGAATATAGATCAGATCATTGTTCCTAATGTGGATGGCCTCATTCAATCAGTTGAAGGCCTGAGTAGAACAAATGGGCTGACCTTCTCCTGAATGAGAGATAACTCCTATCTGATTGTCTTCAAACTGGGCAAGGCATCAGACTCTTTTCCTACCTCTAGACTAAACCTGAAACAGTGAGTCTTCCTTCATCTCAGAGCTGCTGGTCTTTAGACTAGAACTACACCATTAGCTTTCCTGGGTCTCCAGCTTGTCAACTGTAGATATGGGCATTTGTGGGCTTCAATAATCATGGGAGCAAATTCCTTATAATCTCTGTCTCTACATATACACACACACACTTTCTCACTTATCCTCTTGGTTCTTTTGGGTAGTTTCTCTGGTGATCCCTGACTAATACACAAATTAAAATCCAAAGCTATTATGATGATGTATAAGGCCCCATATATTCAGGTCTCATTACCAATTACTCACTCCTTTAGACCAAAGGCCTGCTATCTATAGCAGCTTTTAGACCACAGTGGTAGGACTGAGTGGTTGTTATGGAGACTATAATCTTTTTTACTATCTGTTTTTCTACAGAATAATTTTGCTGATGCCTGTTCTAGTTGCATACTGGCCTCCTTAGAATTCCAAGAAAGATTCAGTGCTTTCCCACCTCAGGGCATTTGCACTTTCATTTCCCTCTGCAGTGCTCTTTCCTCACATATTTACGTGACTCATCCCTCAGCCCCTTCAGGTTTTGGTTAAAAGTCAGCATCTCAAAAGAGACTCTTCACTCCCAGAACTCCCAAATCCTTTTTCTTGCTATGTTTTGTGCACATCACTGATGATCAACTAACATGTCACAGTTTATTTAGATTATCATCTGCCTTTCCCCTCTCAATGTGAACTTTATGAAAGTGCTTTTCACTTAGTCTGTTTACTGTTGCATCAATAGTGTCATGCGTAGTGGCCAATATAGAAGCTGTTCAAGAGAAATGTTGAATGAGTGAATGGAATCCATCTTAGTTTACTTGTAGGCTTTTGAACTATAACTCCTAAATAAGTGGACAGCAATGACTGAACCACACAGAGCACAGATTATAAAGGGCTTCACAAGCTACCTTAGCCTAAGTAAGCACAGATCGGCAGGGAATCACATTACATGAAATAACAGTTCAAACAAAAATATAATAGAAATATATTCCATTTCTTCTGAGAACACAAAAAAGGGGGGGGGGGCGTATGCTCCAGGCATTACAAATTTTTTTTCTTTTAATATTTTGTTTTTTGGGGCCCTTCTCCCATTCTCATCAGCATGTGTCATCCTTTGCTTACTTCCTTGATATTCTGACTTTCCCTGAAAGATTACATTTGCTTTTTCTGGTCTTATTATCTTCAGATCCTCTTCTATTTGTCCTGACCATCTCAACTCTAATCCTTTCATTCCATTGAGCAAACAGAAGAGGAGAAAATGACTGAGATAAAGCTCAGGCACAGAGACTGTGGACAAAAATTTCTCACGAGGAACAGACATTTATCACTTTCATTAAACAGTTCCTGAGAATCTGCTGGGCAATTCTGCACAGTTGCTTCTTTTCATGGAAGCTGATACTCATGGGTTTTTCAGCATGTGGATAGATGAAAGGATTGTGGTGATTTGGTGACCTTTCTCTGAGATCCTATATTATGGTCTTTCTCAACTCTTAAAACCCAACATATGTATGTAGCTCTTTCCTGAATACAGCACTACACCCCTGTATATATAGATACAGATATAGACATAAATATAGATGATATATGGGCCTCCCTAGTAGCTCAGCTGGTAAAGAGTCTGCCTGCAATGCAGGAGACCCCAGTTTGATTCCTGTGTCAGGAAGATCCCCTGGAGAAGGGATAGGCTACCCACTCCAGATTTCTTGTGCATTCTTGGTGGCCCAGATGGTAAAGAATCTGCCTGCAATGCAGAAGACCTGGCTTCAATCACAGGGTTGGGAAGATCCCCTGGAGGAGAGCATGACAACCCACTCAGTATTCTTGCCTTGAGAATCCCCATGGACAGAGGAGCCTGGCAGGCTATAGTCCATAGGGTTGCAAAGAGTCAGACATGACTGAAGTGACTAAGCACATGACAGCATAGATGATATATATGATACATGTATATCTAATACAGATGATGTACATAATCTATATCTAATGTATCTATACCTATAATGTTGCTGCTGCTGCTGCTAATTCACTTCAGTCGTGTCCAACTCTGTGCGACCCCATAAATGGCAGCCCACCAGGCGCCCCCTTCTCTGGGATTCTCCAGGCAAGAACACTGGAGTGGGTTGCCATTTCCTTCTCCAACGCATGAAAGTGAAATGTGAAAGTGAAGTCGCTCAGTCATGGCCGACTCTTAGCGATCCCATAGAGGTAGCCTACCAGGCTCCTCCATCCATGGGATTTTCCAGGCAAAAGTACTGGAGTGGGTTGTCATTTCCTTCTCCAACCTATAGTGTTTGGAATTCTATAACCCCCCGAAAATTATGACAATGAGCCACGAATCAATATTAGTACATCCATCTTTGTAATCTACTTACTGCACGTGGTGTTGGTGGTTTAGTCACTCAGTTTTGTCCAACACTTTGTGACCCAAGTTCCCATGTAAATTTTTTAGTCCTTCTTGATTCATACAGAAGAAGTCTGACTCAAACCACTTAAGCAATTAAGAAATTTGTTAGCTCATGTAACTAAAATGTCCATGAAATGACTTGGGTGCAGTGCGATTCAGAGGCCCTAAGTCAAATAATCCCCCAGTTTCTTCATAAACTTAAAAGGGTTCTAATTAAATTCTCTGATAGCAAAAGATGTAGGACCTCCATGAAATTCCCTCTCAGGTCTTACTTCAGTGCAGTAAGCCTTGACTTCCACATCCTAGAATCTGTACCTCTTGCCTGAGGTCATCCTTTTGTTGGTGAAACAGCTACTGTTCTAGTGTTCAGGGCAGGTAAGAAGGAGCAGGGATGAACCCCGTGAAGAGCAACCCTCAGCCAGTGACTGAGGGGTACTGACATACCCGGGCGTGGGCTGCCTCTGAGGCTCCTGCTCTACACCAACTCCCAGAATCCCCCAATAGGATGAAGCGCCAAGTTCCCTCAGTTGTAACTTGCTAGATAACACCAAGTGTCTCCTGGGATTGCTTCTTAAAAAAAAAAATCACACTCAAATCTTTGTCTCTGGGTCTGCTTTGGAAGAATTCTTCCTGATTGAACAGGCCACAAGTCTCATCCTGATTGGACAAGTTGGGATCTCTTTCCAATCTCTGCACCAATCCCTGTGGCTAGGAGGATAGGTGTGTTCATTGGTTAGATTTGGATCCCATTCTCTATCCATGAGGCCAAGAGTCCAGCCTAAACAAAATTATGTGGGCTGAAGGTAGGATAAGGGTGGTTCCCAAAGGACATTAATGGAAACATCTCCTAAGGAGGCCATGAAACAAAACCAACAATACCCCTGTTTCCTATATCTGTTACATTTATCCATTGGGCAAGTTCATTTGTATGCCCACGTTGTTGTCAGCTGGCTGTACTTTGGTGCAGATAAGCTAGACTAGAGGTTGGCAAACTGTAACTTGTGAGCCAAGTCCAATTTCTATTTTCTTGTTGGTTAATAAAGTTTTATTCGGACCCAGCCATAATCCTTTAATGTCTATTGTTGTTTTCATGGTATTGTGGAGAGGTTGAGGAGTTGCAGAAGAGATGTTATGATTCACAAAGCCTGAAATATTTACTACCTGGCCTGCTATGGTCTGAATGTTTGTGTTCTGCCTGAATTTATGTGTGGAAATCCTAACCTCCTTATACAAGAGGCTCCACAGAGCTCCCTAGCCCTTTTGCCATGTAGGGATACAAGAAGGTGTCTGCTGCCCAGAAGAAGGCCCTCACCTGACCATACTGGCACCTGATCTTGGATTTCCAGCCTCCACAACTGTGAGAAATGAGTTTCTATTGTCTACAAGACACCCAATCTAGGATGTTCTGTTATAGCAATCCAAACTGACTAAGACATAACCCTCTGCAAAAAATTCCCAAGCCTTGAGCTATGCAGTAAGCACTTTGATTTCTAGAGCTGGTCACCAAGGTTCCAGGCAGCACATGAGCAATTACCCCTCTAAACCCCTACCCTTCTCTGTTTCTCCATTTGAGGAGCAGCACCTGAACAAATGGGGATTCATTTACCAGATTCTACTTGTCATACTTTACTAAGCAAGGGCTATGTACTAAATCACATACCCCACCCTGGGTCTTTTCAGTAATCCAGTGCCCCTGGCACTGCTAATGGAATACACAATATAAAATGCAACCTAAGCTCTTTTAAATACAGTTTTCACAAGTGTGTTTACTTCAGTGAAGTCTCCCTTATTCAGCTTGAGCAAATGAGTTACTGAAAGGCAGATGTTGGTGGGTTATCGATTTATGGTGATTATCTCAGGTGTGCAAAAATGAACTTTACTTCTATGAAACTTTCTGATTTTATGACTTAAAACTTCCCCAGAGAGAAAAATTAGCTTAACACTTTTCAGTATTTTGTCAGTCTAATTCAGAGATTTTTATTTAAGTTACTTCTGGGCTGAAACTCAGGATCATTGAGAAAATCTCATACAACCATCTTGACATTCTCTCCTTCCTCCAATTCAGTACATGTCCCAGGGTTAAGACAGGTGATGTAAGATGCCAGATCTTAGACTTATTATATCTTGATATTTTGTTAGAGCTTTTAAATATGTGAAATGTATTTTGCCTGAGTCTGGGGTGTGCTATCCAGTCTATGTTTTTGCACTTCACCTATCACTGCTTATGGTCACTGGCTTCTAGCAACTCTGTCCCTTGAGATAATCAAGGTTTGCTGTAACTCTCATCCTTATGCCTTCACATCATTCTCCATTCTTCAGACTCTTGACTCCAGGCTCATTCAGCTCTTTCAGTCCAACCTCAGTCTTCTGGGATCTCTCCTAATGGTCTGATTGCTGTCCTTCATCTTTTGGAGGTCCACAGGAGATGGGGAACTACTCTTCCCTGACACTTACTTTCAAGTCTTTGAGACTATTAATGACCAGAGTTTGAGAGAGAATTGGCAGGGTACTAATCCTCTCTATTCCAGACCCCAAATTAAAATCAATTGTGAGTTTGTCTCCCCTCTTCTTCACCAGGACTTATTCCAAGAAGGAGAGACAGAGTAATTGGCCTCTGGCATGTCTTGTCTTTCTTCTCATCCAAATTCTTTTTTTCTGTCTATAGCTTAGAGGATATTTTATAGGATCCAGGGGCAGGAATAAAACATCTTTTCCTATTCATTCTTTCCACCACTGAGAGCTAAGGATGTCACCTCTGCTCTCAGTAGTGGATTGTGTGACTTTTACAAGTGATGTTCCTCCATGTGACTCCTAAAATGGATGGTTGGTATCTGTACTGGGAAGTAGTCAGTAGGACTTTGGTAAACACTTTGAAATGTTATTCTGTTATATTGCATAATGGGCTGCTTTTTAATATTAAAAAAGCAAAGGATTATCCTAAATGATAATTATAGCTAGCTAGTTAGCATTTCTTTGATGCAAAGAATTTGCTAGATCTTAAGCTAAGCTTTTCATAAATCTCATCTGATTTTCATAAATCCCTACAGCATAGGTGTGCTCAAATTATCCATTTTTGGGGGGAGGGGAGGTTTAAATTTAATTTTCTCTGGCATTTGTTGTGCTTTATAAAATACCTAAATGTCAATCAGATTTATAAAAATATATATACAGCTTATTAAATAGTAAACACTGATTATTCAGAGACAGATACAATGCAGAACAAAACAATCTAAACTGACGTGGTTTTTGTTTTCCTCTCTATTTCAGTAGTAGTCATAGTTTGCTTGCAAAGTTTTTAAAAAGTATTTCTTTTCCAGCTTTACTAAGATATATTTAACAAAGGAAAATTGTATATATTTAAGGTGTACAACCTGATATTTTGATGTGTGTATGTTAGGTGCTCAGTTGTGTCCAAATCTTTGTGATCCCATGGACTATAGCTCACCAGGCTCTTCTATCCATGGAATTCTCCAGGGAAGAATACTGGAGTGGGTTGCCATTCCCTTCTCCAGGGCATCTTCCTGACCCACGGGTTGAATCTTGCATTGCAGGCAGATTCTTTACCATCTGAGCTATCAAGGAAATAATTACCATGACTGCTGTCTTTGAAGATGGAAGAAGAGGGCAAGAGCCAAGGAACAAAGGCAGTGCCTATAATCTAGACATGCCAAGGAAACAGATTCTCCTCTAGAGCTTTCAGAAGGAACACAGCCTGCTGACACCATGGACACTATGGTTTGAACCTATTACTACTCATTTTGGACTTCTAATGTCTAGAACTGGAAAATAACAAGTATGCGTTGCTTTAAGCTACAAAGTTTGTGGTTACTTGGGACAGCAGTAATAGGAAACTAATACAGCTACTTTGGAGTCAGAATGCCCTGATTTGAATTCTCACTATGCCACTTCCTGGACATGTATCCCTGGATCACTTTGCTGAGTTCCACTTTGCCAAGTCTCAGATTTCTTCTTATTCCTAATAATAGAACCACATCACAGAGTGGTTGATCATCATGGTGTTGGGCATACAATTTGCACTTAATAAATATAAGCTAATAAGGTGATCCTTGACTAAATAAAGCCTTGAGCCATCCATAAAAGCATTCCAGGCAAAGGGGAGAGAATAGAGAAGGCATCATAACATGAGCAAGTGGGGTGCAGTGATGAGTTTGCTATGGGTGCAGTAAAACATTCAGGGTAAGAAGAATCTGGATGTGAGGCTGAAAGGGTAGCAGAGGAATAGACTGTGAATGCCTGTATGTTATCTTAAGGAGTTTCAGTGTTACCAGGTAGCTAGGAAGCCAGGAGTGATCTTTGAGTGAGGGCCATGATAAACTTGGGTATGTGTTTAGAGAGATAGATTTTTTTTTGTCCCAGGGAGTGCAGGAATGGCAGATATTTGTTGGGGGGAAATTTCTTGAGTGTTTCCTTTGTGCCAGGCACTGTGCTAATTACTTTCTAAAGGTTATCTAATTTAATGATCCCAAGAACCTTATAACTTGGTACATCATTACCTTCAATATATAGAAAGAGGTATGTCTTCTTAGAAAGATTAAGTGACTTGCCTGAGGTTACCCAAGTAGCAAGGAGTGGAGAGACAATTCAAGCCCAAGTTTTTCTAATGCCAAAGGCTATTGTTTTACCTGCTGTAAAATTTTACTTCTATCTCTGTGGAACACTCTCGTAAGTGAAGCTATCTTTTGATGAAGCCCTTGGGCCCTTAAAAAGTAAATTTGAAGACCCTCACTCTGTCTATTGAATCCCATTCTTCTGAGATCCACATAAGAGCCAGTGTTCAGTGTAACAGTTTCTCTATGAGCTCATTGTTCAATCTAGCAGTTACACATGCTAGAGACTATTTAACCACAGAATGTCTTTATTGCTGTGGATTTATGTCCTTTTCAGCATTCAGGGGATGAAATAACAGTCATCGATGAACCAGCGAAGCTCTGCTGATGTTGGCACTCTAGAAATACAGCCAATTAAATTCACTGGCTAGAGATGAACCCTATCATAACTACTGGTGGTGACAGAGACTGCTGTTTGTCTCAGTACAGAAAATAAACCTAGGCAACTTTTGCTTTCTAAAAGTGCATCAGAGGCAGTATCTGCCCTTGTGGGTGCAGAAGATGCAGTGATAGAGACTTGGGCTGTTATGTGAAATGGGTAAGGCAGGAGATGGATGGAAAACCTTCAAGTTATGGGAATCAGATAGATGTATAATGTATAAGCACTGCCGATGGACCTAGAGGTATTATGCTAAGTGAAATAATTCAGACAGAGATACCAAATACTGTGAAAATTCTTAAAGAGATGGGAATACCAGACCAGCTTACATGCCTCCTGCAAAACCTATATGCAGGTCAAGAAGCAACAGTTAGAACCAGACACGGAACAATGGACTCATTCCAAGTTGGGAAAGGAATACATCAAGGCTATAAATTGTCACCTTGCTTATTTAACTTATATGCAGAGTACATCATGCAAAATGCTAGGCTGGATGAAGCCCAAACCGGAATCAAGATTGGGGGAGAAATATCAATAACCTCAGATATGCAGATAACACCACTCTTATGGCAGAAAGCAAAAGAAGAAGAATTAAAGAGCCTTTTGATGAAAGTGAAAGAAGAGAGTAAAAAAGTTGGCTTAACATTCAAAAAAGTAAGATCATGGCATCTGGTCTTCATGGCAAATATATGGGGAAACAATGGAAACCATGACAGACTTTATTTTCTTTGGCTTCAAAATCACTGCAGATGGTGACTGCAGCCATGAAATTAAGAGATGCTCCTTGGAAGAAAATCTATGACAAACCTGGATAGCATATTCAAAAGCAAAGACATTACTTTGCTGATAAAGGTCCATATAGTCAAAGCTATGGTTTTTCCAGTAGTCATGTGTGGATGTGAGAGTTGGACTACAAAGAAAGTTGAGTGCCCCAAAATTGAAGCTTTTGAAGTGTTGTTGGAGATGACTCTTGAGAGTCCCTTGGACTGCAAGGAAATCAAACTAGTTAGTCCTAAAGGAAATTAACCCTGAATATTCATTGGAAGGACTGACACTGAAGCTGAAGCTCCAATACTTTGGTCACCTGATGTAAAGAATTGATTCATTGAAAAAGACCCTGATGCCAGGCAAAACTGAAGGCAGGAGGAGAAGGGGATGACAGAGGATGAGATGGTTGGATGGCATCATCGACTTGATGATCATGATTCTGAGTAAACTCTGGGAGCTGGTGATGGACAGGGAAGCCTGGGATGCTGCAGTCCAAGGGGTTGCAAAGAGTCAAACACAACTGAGCAATTGAACTGAGCTGACTGAATTATTTACATGTAGAATCTTAAAAAACACAAAAACAAACAAATCAATGTAACAAAACAGAAATTAATCCATAGATATAGAAAACAAGCTAGTTGTTATCAGTGGGCAGGACAAGATTGGGATATGGGATTAAGGGATACAAACTACTCTGTATAAAATAGAAAAGTTACAAGGATATATTGTACAGCATAGGGACATAAAGCCATTATTTTTAATAACTTTAAATGGAATATAATCTATAAAAATATTCAACCACTGTGCTGTACATCTGAAACTAATATAATAATGTAAGTCAACTATACCTCAGTTAAAAAAAGAAATACAGTTACAGTGGACAAAAGTTTTTGTGTTCTCAATTCCAGTTTCTTTGGGAGACTAGTCCTTCTACTTCCTGTATGATTTTTGTCTGTGATCTATCAAATTACATGATAGTTGAATGAAAATGAGGTCAACGCATATTGAAGTAAAACTAGAGGTGGAGAAAGAAAAGCAGCTGAATATCATCTGAGGCCCTGGAATCTGCCATACCCAACAGGAAAATTTCTTCTACCTTTGTGTCCACTCTTGGACTTCACAGCTAGATGAGCCAATACACTTTCTTTCTGAATTAGTTTGAGTCATTTTTTCTACCATTTGTAACCAAAAGAATCCAATCAATATATACAGTGGTATGAGATGTGTTACCATATTTAAAATTATTACTAGATTTTTTTCCCCCAAAGTTTGAAATACATCTTGGACTTCTTTTCCTTAGAAACAGAAATTAAATAATAATTGTCTGGATATCTTCTAACCTCATTGTGTCTCACACTTAAGAATGATTTTACTCATGTTAGTATATACTAAGTCTAGTTTCTGTATACAAGCATCAGTATTGTTTAAAGGTATATAAAGTCCAACTCAAAGCACAGAACCTTCTGAATTTCAGATTCTCCACAATGTTCTTGAGACTCTTGACTTAGAATTTGCCCCTGAGACTGTGCCTCTGAGAAGCTATTCCACTCAGTGGAACTCGCCTCAGCTCTCTGAATTTGTTGGGAGACAGAAAAAGAGAACACCCTTCAGGTCGAGAAATGGAAGGATGTTGGAATGTGGCCTCCACTGACAACTTGAGGGAGTTAAGCCCGCAAGAAGAGAGGATGCCTGAGTGATCACCAGAGCTATTCCAACCTGCTGAAAATAGACCCTTGGGAGTTGGCCAAGAGCCTTCATGACCACTGCTGGCTCTGCCCTCATCTACTCATATCTGCTGCCAAACAGCCCTATGCTCTGGGGACTTCCTTGTTCTTTGGCATATGCTCAAACTCTTTATTTTTTCTGTTAAAAAAAGCTGCACACATATTACTGGATTCTTTCCTGGAGTGGTTGCAAAGGAAAACATTTCCTTCTCCTAGTTTCACTGTTTTCACAATGGGGCTTACAAATAAACTTCTAAGATGATGCTTCACCAGAACATCGCCTTGATCTTAAAACAAGTAATAAAGCCCTACCTTAAGGATATTTACACACATAAGTTGTGATCTCAGACATTAAGATTTACTTTCTAAGCTGCCCTTGGCCTGTTTCTGAGATTTGAAAATTCGTCTTGTGTAACATACTTTCGTCATTTTTTTAATGAGAGTGTTACCTATGGGTCAGTATGCTGGATTCGCAAAACTGATTTTTCTCCTCCGTGGTTTCTTATAGCCTCCATTTCTTAACTACCCTGTCTTCTTCTGTTCAGGCTGCTATAGCAAATGACCATCGACCAGTGGCTTCAACAACAAACATTTATTTCTCACAGTTTTGGAGTCTTGGTAGTCTAAGATCAAGATGCTGACACAGGTGATGCTTGCTGAGGGCCCTCTTCTTGGTTTGCAGATGGTTGTTTTTAAACATATCTCACACACTGGTGCACAGAGAGAGATAGACATCTTGTGTTTCCTCCTTTTAAAATCTATCATGAGGCTCCCACCCTCATGACCTGATCTATCCCTAATCACCTCCCAAAGGCCTTATCTCCAAATACCATCACAGGTGGGTTAAGATTTCAACATATGAATTTGACGGTGGGGGACACAAACATTTACTCCATAATACACTCCCTTTCAAGGACCCCCTATTCCTGGCCTCCATCATATCTCACCTACATTATGATCATAGCCTCCTAACTGGTCTAACTGCTTCTATCCCTATATTTTTGCCTCTTTAATCTACTTACAACAAAGCAACCAGAGAAACTTTGTTTCAAAGAGAATTAGACCTTGTTACTCTTCTGCTCAATACATTCCCACAGCTCTGCCTCATTTGGAGTCAAACCCCAAGTCCTCATAATAATCCACAATTTAACCCACATAATGCAGGTTCTTATTACCTACTAACCTCATCTCCACTCCTCTTTTCTGATCACGAGCTTGGTCACCATTCTGCATGAAACCATCAACGCTTTCTCTTTGCTTCTGGCCCACTGCTCTTCCTGTTACCTTTGTTCTTCCTTAGATTCACCAAGAAATCGCCCATCTCAGGGCCTTTCCACTTGCCACTCCCTCAATCCCGGAACATCTCCCTTCACGTATCCCCAGGGTCAGCACCCTTGTTTCCCAAGGGTCTTTCCTCAAGTCACTGTTGCATGGAGGGCATGTACGGCCACCTGATGTAAATTTCAAGCCCCACCATTTGACATTTCCTTCCGTGCTTCATATTATTTTTCACTAGCGGGTTCTGTTTCTTCTACTAGAAAGTTAAATTTTATGAAGTAGAAATTTTGGATTCACTATTGAATCCTCAAGGGCTGGAAGAGTACCTGATACATTGTATGTGTCAAAAAATGTGTAGAATAAATAAATAAGTGGATGGGTGATTAAAATGGAAGACAAGGACACATATTTGAGACATAAACTGAGGATGTGTATGGGAGAGTCTTCAGAGAAGTTGTTGCTCCAAATTGAAGAGGGGCCAATGGCTTTATAGATGCAGGGAACAGGAAACATGTGTGAAATACTACCAGAAGTTAAAAAAGGAGAAACTCAGAGAAATATACTGACATAGAACAATCTTAGAGATACACTATTAAGTAAAAAAAAAAGTAGCAAGTGCAAAGAACAAATAAATACAACCTTCTCTTCTATAAATAAATGGAAAAACAAAACTCTAGATTTCTGTGTGTCTATTTGTGTTTTTATATATGTACACATGCAGATATATGCTAAGAGAAAGTTCTGGAAGTCTATGCTAGTAGGCAAACATTTTTTTCTGTAAAGGGCCAGACTATAACTATTCTAGGCTCCGCAGGTCATCTAACAGTTTTTGTTGTGTGTTATTCATGCATTTGTTTGTAAACAACTCTTTTAAACTGCAAAAATAAAAAAACATTTTTAGCTCACAAATTATATGAAAATAAAATCCTCTGGGCTCACTGGTTGTTGTCTCTTGATCTAGCTTTGGTTAGTTCTGGTGAAAACTGGCATTGGGAAGAGTGAAGGGAGATATTAGACTATTTTCTTTTATATGGTCTCTATTGTTTGAATTATTTTTTTCTCAGGGAATGTATTCCTGAAATGTATGGGTAAAAAAAGTACTATTAAATAAATGAATAGGGGAAAATCTGCTGCAAGGTAATTATTCAAGAAATACTTGTTGAATAAATGAATGAATTTTGAATGAGTGAATAAATGCTCACATGAACAAATGAATGCATGGATTCACATGTTTTCAGCTCTTTTGCTATGCATTATGTGGAAGCAAGGAAGTGGTTTGTGAAATTCTACAGCTAACAGAAGACCACATAAGATTTGCAAGTCCAAGCAAATCTTTGTATTTGCTTTTATTTTTGCATTTTTGTATCTTTGTATTTTTCATCATTATCAGTTCTCCTAATATTAGCACTGGAAAACCTGTTTGAAAGTCAATTCTATGCAATAAAAACCCTTTTACCTAGTGCATTGCGTTAACCTTTGATTTGTATCAAGGTTTGGTACAATACACTGGAGGAAAGCTTAAAATAATATTTAGTTACTTCAACATTTTGTTCCAGGCTTAAGTGGGCATTGGACCATGAATATTTATTTATATTAAACCCACTTGTCCAGGTGTGAGCTGCTTTGTAGACTCTATGTATCAAACATAGTGTAGAATAAGCATTTTAAATCTTCTTGGATTTTTGCAAAAACCTTTTGTTTAATAGCCTCTTTGCAAAGAAAAACACATGCACATCTGTGTCCTTGTGGAAAGATGAGGTTGTCTTTAGTTTTGCTTTAAAATGCTGCTTTTATAATACTAATGTAAATTTCCAATTGTCCTTGAGATTAGTGTCTAAATTGCTAACAACTTTTAAAAACATCCCTTTGCCATGCTTTAGTACCTATCCATGTGCTTCACAAAATAGCATATTTATCATCATCAATAGAGATTTCATTAAAAATACACATTAGGCACCCATCTGTACTGTTCTGGTACTGTACCAGAGGATTTTGGGGAAAAAGAAATTCAACAATATAAGTCTGGGAAGTCTTTGAATAAATAAGTTTCTATCAAGATTTATTTTAACTCCTGAAGGATTTTAGCCTCTTAAATATCTATACTTCCCTCCTAACCTTAGGTTATTGAGATATATTTGCCATGTTACATTGTGTAAGTTTAAGGTGTACAACGTATTGATTTGATAATTAAATATCTAGATTTTCCCCTGTATTTGTAGAAAGATTTCACTTTCTACTTGGTTGATTTCCTAATTTCATTTTCAAAAAAGTATTTGAGTGAAGTCGTTATTCTGCTGTTTTAGGCTGCAGTTAGCATTGTCACATGAGAGCTGCCATCAGCTTTAATTGAAGCTGTCAAATTTGCTGCATTAAATTCCCTTTAAGATTAATGCTAAAGCACAATATTAACTGTCTATGAGCAAATATCCCACTACAATATGTGAACTACCCAATACTTTCTTATCATACTAAAAAGTGTGAATTAAATTATAATATAATGAAAAACTAGAAGTTTGTAGTAATTCTAAATGTGGTGAATCTTCACCAGTGCATAAAAAATTTTCAGTGACTGTGAAAAACAGCAGAACGGCTTGAGCCTTGAAGCTTTCTCCCAACAACCAAAAAGGACCCCAGACAAGCAAGCATAGCTAAGCATTTCATCCTGGAAGCAGCTTACTGAATTAATAAGACAAGTCAATTAATGTAATGCTCTGTTGCTTCGGGATAAAACATGAAAATGGAAAAACGTGGAGCTGTTTACCATATTGAGATCAAGCCACCAGGAAGACTCTGAACAAAACAGCCTCTTTTCTCTAAGTCTTAAAGGAGAACTTGGCATAGTTTCTGCTATGGACTTAACTGTGAATTTCTCCCTAAATTTATCCTCAAATGACTAACCCCTCAATGAGACTGCATTTGGAGATAGGGCCTTTATGCAGCAATGAAATTTATATGAGGTCCTGAAGGTGGGGACCTGAACCCACAGGATTAGCATCCTTATAAGAAGAGACACCAGAAAGCGCTCTCCCTTCTCCATGTGAGGGCAGAAGGGGGCCATCTACAATCTAGGAGGTGGGTTATCAGCCAGGAACTGAAAAGGCAGCATCATGATCTGGGACTTCTAGCTTCCTGAACTGTGAGAAAATAAATGTGTTACTTAAGCCACTCAGTCTGTGGTGTTTATACTCTGGAGAAGAGGTTGTGGTGGAGACCAGCTGAGGGTTTACCAAGCGGGTCTCTCCTCCTCCCTGGGCACAGAGCTGGGCTGCATTTCCTAGCTTCTCTTGTAGTCATGTGGGTTCTGCTGGAATCTCCAGTAAACTGGAGTTCTCTTTCATGAAATGTGGGCTGTTGTATTTTCTACCACTTCCAGGACTGTCCTGTGCTTGCTCTCTCTTCCCTGCCTGCTGGTGGAAAGCAGAGTTTCAAATAGATGTTTCTGTGGCCTCAGAAATGGTAGAGCCTCTCAGGAATTTATAACGTTGAGTCCCTGGTTGCTTGATCTATGGATAAAATTCAAGGAGTTTACGGCGTTGGTTAAAAAAGTATCACATCCCTATTTTCATGAAACTCTAACTTAAATTTAGTATCTCCTTTCATTATGAATGTAGGCAAATAACCACAATGATTTAAGTACTCCCTATGATTGTCACCTGGACAAATCACAGATTTTTCATATCCCTTAGTTGTTGCAGATATTTCAGAAGTGTTTTACACTTACTACTGTTTTAAAGTTATGATAGTTGTTAAACCTGTTGCCAGATTTTGTTATTTAATTCTTCAGTAGTAAAGCATCTATATTATTATGTCACATTTTAAAATATTTTGATTATTGAATTTTAATGTATTTTTCTTTAAATTATACATATTTTATTTTATGCATTTGAAAATTATTTTCCTGAAAAAGGGTTGACAGGCTTCACCAGACTTCCCAAAGGGTCCAAAGCACAAAAAGGTTAAGAATCGTGATGCCACATGGGAGGACTCTGTGACATATAGGGACGATAAACACTTGCTGGGTTAACCCATTGAGATCTTCAAGATGCTGTATTTGTTAGTCTTTTCACATCAAAGAGTCTATGCTCTCCAAGACGGGGATTGGCAAAGGTTTTCTGTAAAGGGTCAGATAGTAAATATGCTAGGCTTTGCAATCCACACAGTTAGTGTTGCAGTGATTCAACTCTGCCCTTGCAGTGAAAAGACAACCACAGGCTACATGTAAATGAATGGGTATGGCTGGGTTTCAATAAAACTTTATTTATAGATTGAAATTTCCCCTGGAGAAGGAAATGGCAACCCACTCCAGTACTCTTGCCTGGAAAATCCCATGGACGGAGGAGCCTGGCAGGCTACAGTCCATGGGTTTGCAAAGAGTCAGACACAACTGAGTGACTTCACTTTCTTTCACTATAGATTGTAATTTGAATTTCTTTTAATTTTGATAGGTCACTAGCATTATTCTTTAAGAATTTTTTCAATCATTTAAAAAACCCGTTCAATCATTCAAAAACCCATTCCTGCTCATAGGCCATGCAAAAGCCCATAATGGGTTGTAGTTGGCTCATCCCTGAAATAAGACTTAGGTCAGATGGTACTTTTGGGAAGGATAGGGGAGTGAAATTGTGTGAATTGTTGAGTTTGCTGGGTGACTCAATTCCACAATGTAGACCAATATTGGAGACATCCCTGAATGGCAAGCTGAAGTGATTCTGTATTGTCTGCTCTTTGTAAATTGAGGTTGCCATTTCCTACTACAGGGCATCTTTCTGACCCAGAGATTAAGCCTGTATCTCTTGCGTCTCCTGCATTGGCAGGCAGCTTCTTTAATGCTGAGCGACTGGGGATGCCCAACTATCCTCCTAACACCACAGAAGTCCTTAGTATTTAGTGATTCTCTATCTGTGCTTTAGAATGACATGGGGTGCATTAATAAAAAACATTGAGGCCGGAGCATCATACTGGATTCACTAAATCAGAACCTCAGGGCTCCGACTCCACACTGATGCTCGTACAAACCCCTCTGATGACTCGTGTTCGGTGAGCGAGAGAATACAACCACATGGGCCTTGACGATGAAGTCTGGTGTGTACCCCGCAGAGCAGGGCATAAGCAAAAATCGAGATTTCTCTCTCCAGACTCTTGGTCTTCACTTTATTTCCTTCCTACTAGGTTGAAAATAGCAATCATCGTTTAAGTTAAAGAAATATAAAACCTCTCCTCTAACACACATGGTGTCATCAGGCCTGTGTAGATGCCATATATGAATGACTGGGATGTAGCCTCTTTCCCAGAGTTTGAAAACTGGTAGTTTAAGGAACGGTTTTGCCCACGTGTCTCTTTTCATTTTGTCTGCCTTTCCCCTGGCTTGTTTTCCCTCTCAGCCTCTCTGCCTCCATCTCTCTTTCCGTCTTGGTTCCCTCTCCTTCTTGCCCTTCAAACACATATTTACTGAGAAACTACCATGTGTCTATTCAACAGTTTTCTGGGTGCCCTGAGATTTGTTGTTTGCTCTCCCATTGTCCTAAAAATGTTTAATTATTTTCCATGTTTAAATATTCAGATATTCAGAAATAGGGAGATTTCACTGAACCATTAGAGGAGATAGGGCTGCTAGACATTTCCACATGGTGACGGTCAGGTCCAGCTGAGGAACAGGGTCCCTTTCCACTGGGAGAGGAAGGGCTTTCTACCTGGCTATGTCTTCATCACTTTCAACCTTTGAATACACACCTACATCTCTTCATGTAGCTGAAAGTTGTCAACCTGTAGCTATCTGGGCTGTGACCTCTTACCTGAGCCACGTACAAAATTTATAATCTGCATATTCCTTCTCATATCTGCAACTAAGTGGCAAATTCCCACAGGAAAGCAAGATTTCTGTCATTATCTGTATCAGAAGTCTACCGACGATAACTTGTATACCAAATCGAGCCTGTTGCTTGCTTTTGTAAATGATTTTGTAAATAAATTATACAGGGATATTTATGCATTGTCTATACCTCCTTCCAGGTTCTGATGGCAGAAATCAATAACTGCCTGCAAAGTCTAACATAATTACTTTCTGGTTGGTTACGGAAAAAAGTTTGCTGACCCATGATCTAGGTATTTGATGTAAAAAATGTCTATATCTAGTTATCTGTTAAAACCTGGTTGATTTCATTTTTAGCTTTTCCTGCAGGTATTTCACATTTGTTGTGGCACCTGCTTTTTCCTGTGCCGCCTGTTAAGCAACTCTGAGGTCATTGGTAGGAGACAACACTTTGATCCTCTCATCTATATGGGAGAAAATATTCACAAATGAAGCAAATGATACGGGATTAAGCTCCAAAATATACAAACAGCTTATGCAGCTTAATATTAAAAAACAAAAACAAAAACGCAATCAAAAAATGGGCAGAAGATCTAAATAGACATTTCTTCCAAGAAGACAGCTGAAAAGCACATGAAAAGATGCTCAACATCACTAATTATTAGAGAAATGCCAATCAAAACTACAATGAGGTATCACCTCACATCAGTCAGAATAGCTATCATCTAAAAACTTACAAACAATAAATGTTGGAAAGGGTGTGGAGAAAAGGAAACCCTCTTACATTGTTCGTCAGAATGTAATCTGGTACAGCCACTGTGGAGAATAGTATGGAAGTTCCTTTAAAAAACTAAAACTAGAGCTACAATATGATCCATCAATTCTATTCTTGGGCACATATCCCAAGAAAACTGTAATTTGAAAAGATATATGCACCCCAATGTTCATGGAGGCCCTATTTACAATAGCTGGGACATGGAAGCAAGCTAAAAGTCCATCAACAGAGGAATAAAGAAATACACACACACACACACACACACACACACACACACACACATATATACACACACACACACACACAATGGAATATGACTCAGACATAAAAAAGAATGAAATAGTGCCATTTGCAGCAAGGTGGATGGATCTAGATATTGTCATACTAACTGCAGTCAGACAGAAAAAGTCAAATATCTTATATCACTTATATGTGAAATCTTAAAAAAAGGTACAGTTGAATATATCTACAAAACAGAAATAAGAATACAGATGTAAAAAACTTATGGTTAGCAGGGCTTACGGTGAGGGGAGGGATAAATTGGAAGACTGGGTTGACATACACAAACTGCTGTATGTAAAATAGATAACTAATTAGGATATACTGTATAGCACAGGGAACTCTAGTCAGCACTGTGTAGTATGGGGAAGGCATCTGAAAAAGAGTGGATACATGTATATGTATAACTAGCTGATTCACTTTGCTATGCGCCTGAAACTAACACAACGCTGTAAGTCAACCATACTTTAATAAAAATTAAACAAACAAAACTGTCAGCACTGGCTGATATCTTGATTTTGGCCTTATGAGGCTCTAAGCAGAGAGCTCAGTCATGTTGTACCTGTACTTCTAACCCATGGAAGCTGACATAATAAATGTATGCTGCTTTGAGCAAAAAAGACCAAACAACTCAAAGAGATAGCTTCAATCACAGGGAATGAATGTGGAGAGATGTTACTAGCATCTGTTGTTGTTTTTTTCCTGAAATACCTTTGCCCTCCTATTAATTTGTCACAGCTATTTTTTTTAGCCAATTGTTCTTTTAAAGAGTCATTAAGAGAAACATTTGATTTCATTTTATTATGTAAATGTTACTTTGACAAGAGAACAATATCATTGCCAGACTTTACAGCAAATTCCCACTTACTCCCAACCTCATTGAACCATACTATGTAACGTGAACTGTGATGGAGGAAAACAGGCAATGGCTAAAGAGCATCAGCCCATTTCAAACACTAGGATTGCAGCTCATCTGCTTGAAACACGGTTAAAATATTATGCTTATTTTATGTCTCTGGTCAGCAGGAAAAAGATCCAGTTTATTGGGTTAGAGCAAAATGCTTGACAGTGTTAAGATACCTATCACGGGGCTTAATCCTCTTCCAGGAAAGCTAGTTTGACCTGAAAAAATTTTTTCTTTAAAGGGTCTTCTTTTATTTCCATCTTCTCCTTACTTCTGCTCAACCAAAAAGGGTTTGTGAAAATACAATTTGTTCTCTATAAAGTGCTTACTCTGCAACACATTCTCAATCTTTCTCCATCCTAGGGAATGGGCTTTTTCATGAACTTCATGGATGGTGGTTCTCATCAAGAGAAAATATAACAGGCTATAAGCCACTGTGTTGGTTCACACGAACTGCCTCACTCTGATTAGTTTAAAGCAAATCACATCTTTAATCAATTGCATGGATGGAACTTATTTGAATCTTGACTCAAGCACTTTACTGAAAAATTGTAAGACAATCAGAAGAACACAAATATTGCTGACTTGTTCTTTGATATTAATGACATCACTCATTGTTGATTAGTTTTGATAATCATGTTGTGACTATGTCTTTTAAAAAATTCCTTGTTGTATATAGTCTGACATATTTACAGATGAAATGGTATGATTTGCTTCAAAATAATCTAGGGTGGGGGCAGTTGGTGGTGATGTGGACAAAACAAGAGGGACTGTGTACTGGTATTTGTCAAAGCTGCCTGGTGGGTAAACGGGTTCATTATATTATTTGATCTTCTTTTGCTTATGCTTGAAACTTTCTGTAATAAAAAAAAATTAAAAAAGGAAAAGAGCCCCAGCATAGAACAAAATGAAGCCAGAAATCCTCAAGTATGTTCAGGGGCTTTGACCTTAGAGTTGGCAGTCTGATGAGCAGATAGGGCAAGGCAAGGTCTCTAAAGATTCTCTTTTTAATCAAATGTTTAATTTAGGTTTACAGCTGTCAAATCCAAAACCTAGAGGATTCCAAAGCGCCCTCTGTAAAATCTGTTTGTCTCACATACACATACCTCTCAGATGTCACTGAGATCTGATAAACATCTCAGAAGTTATAAAACCAACATAATGACCACCATTTTCTTATAAATTAAAAAAATCTCCCCAGTAGGCTTTGAGCCTATCTTGCGTTTCTCTAGGAGTGTTTCTGATCTGGCACAAATCTTTATTCTTTGTTCAAGCTGATTTCTTATTCTTTTTAGAAATAAGTTTGAACAAATTTGAAATGCTGAGTGATCAGTTTGAAAGCTAGATTCCAGTTTATTCAATGAGATAATGACCTGTATGCTCAGATTATAATATTTGACCAAAAGAGTTTTTTATTTCCAGCTGTAGAAGTTGCAGTGCTTGTGTTAGGAGGCCAAATGGAACAATCGTTGAAAAATACCAGACATGTCACTAATTATACTATGAACTTGAAAAATCCACTACTGTATTTAGGAAGAGAATGGCTTTTTTTCCCCCCAAGAAAAATGCCTTTTTTTCTCCTCTCTTTGGGATTAAAGTCAATGTTTAAAGCCAAATAACTATTTCATTAAAATCCCATCCCACCAGTGGCAAAGGTTCACAGACGGCTGTAGAAAGCATTCTTACAGAGATTTCAGTCCATGGCCAGGAGTCTAGGATATTCCTTTTGAGACAGTCTGGGTTGCATTGCCCAGCCCTTCTAACCTACTCTGGGGTGTATTTTATTTTGAAAAAGATTGCAAACAAAAATGAAGTATTTTGAGAATTTAAGACTCTCCTTGAAACCATTAAGCGATCTCCTTGTGTGTACCAAAACGTGATTTGGGAATTACTTAGATCCTGATTTTAAGCCTTCAGCACTTGGTTGGGGCCAATTCATGAAACAAAAACCTGAAAAAATTCTTTGCTGTTTTTTTTTTTTTGTGTGTGTGTGTGAGACACCAGCAGCCTCTGGTGCTTCAACTCTGCCAACAGCTATTCAGATTCATATTTGAAACCACGGTCTGTGCCTGGAGGGTCTCTTAACTGCTGTTTTAAATGCAAAATCAAGTAAGAATAAAAAGTATCTTTGAGGAACAGAAAAACTTCCTAAATAGCTGGGAAGCTTTTTTTTTTTTTTTTTTAAAAACCCTCTACCTCAAACCACCACCATTGAATTATAAAGTTGCCGAGTTCCTTCTTGAGAAATACATCATCATTGAACTGTAAGGGCTGTTACAAATTCTGAGAAATACCACACATCCTAATAGTATTAATTTAGGAAAAACAAACCAGACAGAATCCTGCAAATTATTTCATGGGTCCCTGGGCAAGAGTATATTCTGCACGGCTGTTTTACAAGCCACATGTAACGCGAAGGAGACGCAGGCGAAATCACCAACAAACACAGCTTCAGTAGTCCTTGAAGTGGTCTCTAAGTGATGGTGGGTGTGTGCAGAGTCCCTTCAGTCGTGTCCGATTCTTTGTGACCCTACGGACTATAGCCTGCCAGGCTCCTCTAACCACAGGGTTCTCCAGGCAAGAATACTGGAGGGGGTTGCCATACCCTCCTCCAGGGGATCTTCCCAACCCAGGGATCGAACTTGGGTCTCTTACATCTCCTGCCTTGGCAGGCAGGTTCTTTACCACTCAGGCCACCTGGGAAGCCCTAAGTAATGGCAAATGGTGACTAACTGTCAGTTTGGAAATCAAGAAGGTCACGGTGCAAAATATTTGTATGGTTTGATTATTTTTGGTTTGATTATTGTTATGACTGTAGCTCTCAACAAGGGCAGTATCTTATCCTCATGGATCACGTGGGCATTTGTGCAGTGATTTCTTGGCTGTTACAGTGGTTGTGGGTTGCTATTACTGTGTGGTGGGCAAGGAGGAGAAGGCTGTATGCCCTGAAGTGCATGAGCTACTCCTGCTCAAGGGAGAATTACTGTCCTATTGACTTAGTAATGTCACACTGAAGATTAATGTACATAAGAAAATCCATTTATGATGTTTTGAGCCCAGAATTGAGCTCAGATACAAAAAATAGTATCTATGTATTTTTTGCCTTAAAAAACTGAGGCATAATTAGCATTTCATACAATTCACCACTTTAAAACTGTTTACATATCAATGGTTTTTAATTGTGCAACCATCACTAACATCTAATTTCAGACTATTTTCATCTGCCTCAAACAACCAATTAGCAGTCGCTTTCCCATTCCCCCTTCCACCCCCTGGAAATGAATCTACTTTTGTAAGCAGCTCCTTGGTCTCCTTTTCTGTTGCTCATCCTTGTTTTGCTTAGATGCGTTCATTAGGCAACATTTAACTCTGCTCCTGATTTCTGCTTTTCTAAATAAATACAACACCTTACCTGATTTGTTGATTCCCTCCCTGGATTAAAAAGAATAAGAATGAAGAATGAAGTAGTTAAAGCATGACTGACTCTCTACCCCTAGGTTCCCCTTAGTAAATCTGCAGGCAGACTCTGCGGGCACAGGTGGACCACGTGGGCAAGAGAACATTCAGTTACAGGTGGGCCATGTGAGCAAGATAGCATCCAAGTGAGACTGGGGTAAGTCAACAGGCCTGCATGCAATGGAAAAATGATGAAGACTCTGCCTTCCTGCTTAATAATTAACTGTTTCCCCTTTTTCCTTTTAAAAATCATCACTAGGGTTGGGCAGAATCTTCAGAGTTGCTGGATTTTCTGAATATAGCATGTTTTTTCTCTACTGGAGCTTGCTTCTCAAGTTATTGGCTGTTGCGTGGTGAGCAGCCAAATATGTGTTCAGTTACACTTTCTGTACGTGCATGCTCTGTTGTGTCTGACTCTTTGTGACCACCAGAACTCCTCCGTCCATGTAATTTTCCAGGCAAGAATACTGTCAATATATGGCAAAACCACTACAATATTATAAAGTAATTAGCCTCCAATTAAAATAAATAAATTAAAAAAAGAGAAAAGACCCTGATGCTGGGAAAAACTGAAGGCAGGAGAAGAAGGGGACAACAGAGAATAAGATGGTTGGATGGCATCACAGAATCAAAGGACATGAGTTTGAGTAAACTCTGGGAGTTGATGATGGACACGGAGGCCTGGCGTGCTGCAGTCTATGGGGTTGCAAAGAGTCAGACATGACTGAGTGACTGAACTGAACTGATGTGGAATCCAGGAAAATGGCACAGACGAATCTATTTGCAAAGCAGAAATAGAGACACAGACATTGAGAACAAATATATGGACATCAAGGGATAAGGGGGGGATAAACTGGGAGATTGGGACTGACATATATATACACCACTGTGTATAAGGTAGGTAAGGTAGGTGACCAATGAGGACCTACTGCATAGCACAGGGGGAAGAAAGAGGTATAATGTATAGGACATATATTAAGTTAACCTTAAAAATTCATTCCAATATATAGTAGATGCCGACAAATACTATTTGATTTCACTTATGCTAGGAACCTAGAGTAGTCAAATTCATAGGGTCAGAAAGTACACTGGTAGATGCCAGGGGCAGGGGATGGGAGGTGAGGTGGGGGAATTGGGAGTTAGTGTTTAATGGGACAGAGTTTCAGTTTAGGAAAGTGAAAAATTCAGGCGACAGATGAGGCTGAGATTTGTCCAACAATGTGTATATACTTAGTGCTAAATATCTTTAAAATAGTATGTCTTACATTATGTGACTTTTATCACAATAAAAATTAAAAAATAATTAGATGATATCCATAATCTGATAAACCACTGAAAAGGTAGTGGAGACGTATCTGGCTGAAATGTTCAATGACTTGCTCAGTTTTACATTTTTAAACCAATTCCTGCCTTTGACCATTTTGTTTTTCACTGATTTGGTTTGGGTCTGCTTCCTTGTTCTCAGACTTCTAACTGGTTCATCTTTGCAGTTGTTTCCACCTGACTTAATAGCCTTTTGGCCAGTCTCTGTAACAAGGGCTACTGATTTATGACAAAATCATCACCCCATTATCCTTCTCACTGACTCATCAGTGATTACTCTGGCTTGCTCCAGGTGTGGCTGGAGACTGAAGAAACAGATTCTACAGAAGTTGGGAAGGAAGCGCTTTTTCTTTGCCAGTGAGCAAGTCTTCTGGGGCTGTTAAGGGACATCTGTATGTCTAAATCAAGCAATCTCGATGTAAGCAGTCAGAGCTGCTCTTCAGAACCTAAGAATTTGTTATGTCCTAAGTATCTGACTTTAAAGATTATCTCGAATTCTATTTTCACTCTCAGTTCAGTTGCTCAGTTGTGTCCGACTCTTTGCGACCCCATGGACTTCCCTGTCTGTTACCAACTACCAGAGCTTGCTCAAACTCATGTCTGTCGAGTTGGTGATGTCATCTAACCATCTCTTCCTCTGTCGTCCCCTTCTCCTCTACCAATTGTCACTCTACTAATAAAAAATTAGGCACAGATAATCACAAATTCTGAGTACAGGATTCCTTAGGCATGAATCCTTCTATGTTTTTGTTCAGTTGCTAAGTCACATCTGTATTCTTGAGATGCCATGGACTGCAGCACACCAGGCTTTCCTGTCCTTCACCATCTCTCAGAGTTTGCTCAGATTCAGCACCCCTATGAGTTCTTCTCATCTATGCTTAAATACCATTTATAGCAACAAAGTCATTACCTACTAAACAAAGTCAATCAGGTAAGTTGTTCTTAAACTGATAAATGTTTAGTTATAAATTGCACATATGCTTTAGAAACTAGTGTAACCCCTTCTTCTAAATGAGACCTTTAAATGTCTAAATGCAGCTTCTCATTCCTGACCCACTTTTCTTTTTCCATGAATCTAAGCATCAACCTCCTTCAACTCTTTCTGATTATCATAAGTACTTTCCTCTGTTTACTTGCTTGAACTTGATCTAAACATGCCAGGTAGTCTACCAGTTTGATTGTGGATCATCTGCAAAACTGGTCTATATAGCACGTCAGTACTGTCTTTCACACAGTTGATAATAAAACAATTGCACAGGACACAGCTAGGACGGTACTCAAGATTCTATTACTAGAAATCTTTCTCTAGGATACAATTATTCTGGAAATTAGAAACACTTGAATGCCACTCTTCATTATGGTTATGAGCTCACACAATTTTTACTCTCATCTAGCCTTTTCCAGAATATACCAGGGAGCAGCAAAATGTAAAGAGCCAAACAGTAAATACTTTAGAGTTTCTGAGCATAATATCTCTGTTGTAGTCATTCAATTGCTATAGTATTGTAAAAGCAGCTATGGCCATTATGCAAACTAGCAGCTGTATTACAATAAAACTTTGCTTGCAAAAACAAGCAGCACTCCAGACTTAGTGTAAGGGCCACAGTTCACCAAACCTTAGCTTAGATTCATCCCTTTTTAATATCTGGGCATAATATGTCAATCATTTAAAAAAATAATTTAGACTAATTAAAGAAAACAGTGAGGTCAATGAGAAAGTTGTCTGGCATGATTTTTTTCCTCAGTGAACCCAAACTGGCTCCTGATAATCACTGTTTCCCTAATTATTCCCCCTAGATTTCTTAAATGATCTACTTTAGCATATTGCCCTGGGTTGACCTCAGGATCTCTGACCTATAGATTTCAGAATCTACTTTCTTTCCCAAACAATTTAAACTGTACTTAATGGTGGCTCAGAGGGTAAAGTGTCTACCCACAATGCGGGAGACCTGGGTTCGATCCGTGGGTCAGGAAGATCCCCTGGAGAAGGACATGGCAATTTACTCCAGTATTCTTGCCTGGAGAATCCCATGGCCAGAGGAGCCTGGTGGGCTATATATATATAGTCCATGGGGTCATAGAGAGTCGGACACTACTGAGCGACTTCACTTTCACTAACCCAAACTAGACATCTAGTACCTCTCCTAGAGGTACATATTTGCCCACCACTGTTGTGGTACTTTTTGGACAGAGTTTTTTTGTTTGTTTGTTTGTTTGTTTTTTGAACTAGGAATGTCATTTCCCTTACACAGTGGTATGCTGAAGCTGGCTCTCACAGGCTTGTGAGGGCCAACCAAGTGCATCTCTTCCCAACCTATCGTTGGTAGCTTGGAATCAGTTGTGGGAGTATTTACTCCACAGAAACAACAAAAATAGGTACAAATTAGAGCTTCCCTCCTTCTGCCATACTGCACCCTGGGTGCTTGAATCCTTGAAGAGAACTAGGTCTTCTCTTCCAAATCTCTTCCCCTATCTTGAGTTATTTTTCTCTTAATAACATCCCTTCCAGACATTTTAGCCAGAAGATAACTTTTATCAACATAGAAAAACCAGAAACAACATAGCTGCTTGAGAAAGTCCTGGATTCTCCATCACCTATACATCATTGGCTTCACCCAGGAGTTGTATCCGACTTACTTTTAATACAGCTACAAAAAGGTTTTTACATTGACCTTACCATGTCTGGAAGTCAATTTAAGTCATAAGTCAATGTAATTCTATCATATTCTTAGAGGTCTCTGTTGCTGTCATATATAGTCTTCACTCTTTATTTGCCTTGCAAAATCTTATGCCTATGTCCTTTAAAATTTCAAATTGGTACTTTAACTAGTTCACCATTTCCCCTACAATTACAACATGTGGTTGCCTGCACAGAATGCCATTTCTGAGAACCACTGCAAGAAGTTTAAGTCATTTCCTGGGTTATAACTAGAGATCAGGGTTCTTCTACCCCAATGCATTTTCTAGGATGCCATCTATGTTTCACCACGTGGTTTTTAGAAAATGCTAGGATTGGAGACAAACTTGGAATTTCCTTATTAATAATTCAATTTGAATCTCATTCATTGGTAGTGAGGCTAGCTAGCTGGGAACAAGGTGAATCAGAAGGGACTAAAGCTTTCTCTGTCTGAGTTACCTCTAAGAGATACAGCATAACCTTATTCTTGTTTTATCATGATGGCCTTGGATAACTGAGTCTATAAAATGGCAATTGACTGATGTAGCTGAAACCTGAATCTAAGCTATCAGCTCCTCCATGAAAGGAAAAGCATGATTCACTGCTCTGTCCTCAGGCCTTGACAGGGAAATGCTCCACATATGTTTACTAAATACTACAAAAATCTTACTGATCTCCTCAGCTCTAGTTGGTGTCCTTCCCATTTTTTTTCCATTTTGGAAATAGAGTGGTCATCTAAAAATATTGCCTTTGGTGGGTCTCTCCATAGGAAGACCTTGAGACAAAGATTTCAATGCAAAGAATGTATTTGAGAGGTAAATCCAGGCAGCACTGAAAATAAAGTGAGGAAGTGACACAGGAAGTGAAAGGAAGTCAATAAAATGTTTGGTTATGAGCATGCCATGACTTTAGGCAACTGGGGCTCAGTGTTAGTACTTCTCAAAGACAAAAGAGAACTATGCTGCCCAGTAAGGTAGCCGCCTAGCCACATGTGGCTGTCTAGTAAGTTAAGAACATTAATTAAATGTAAAAACCTCTTCTTATGTCACAGTTGACACATGCAAAGTGCTCAATAGCCACATGGAGCAAGTGGCTACCACACTGGGCAGCTCAGATACAGAATATTTTCACACTACAGAAAGTTCTACTTGACATCATGAAAGGTCAGACCTGTGCACTAATGAGGGTTATGTGTGAATCTGTAAGAATATTGTGCCTGAATGACAAGAGAATAAGGTGGGGTGGATGGGGAGTAGGCTGGTGATGGTATTGTGCATAGTTGTTGGACATTGTCCTACAAACCAGACAACTCTGGCCATTAACTCTGGCTAACTCAAGTCTTAATGGCAGTGATCAAGTGTAGGTTATATTGGCATTTTCCAGTGGTTTAAAAACATCAGCAGTGGCAACGGCAGATGGGGAACTCTACAAAGTTGAACAGAGATCTGTCTAGTAATCTGAGAACAACAAGAGCTTACCTATTGCTTTCCATGTATAACACATTTCCATCTTCTCTAGTTTCCTAGCCTTCCCATAACCTTTAAACTTTGTACAATGATCTGCATTTTACAGACTGGAAAACTCAAGAGGAAGAGGTTACAAGTTTTCTAGGTTATAAGTGGAGGGCGAGGACCTGAATCTTCGGGGGGCCCTTTTGGCTTCCAATCCTAGAACTTTTTAAAAATACATACAGTGCTTTTTAAGTCAGGAATGTAATAGGGAAAAGAGGAAATATGACAGTGATGAGCTGAATGAAAGGAGTGATGGGGTGAGAGGCCTTGAGAGTTTCTCCATCTGGCCTTCTTGAGGAGGATCCAGATCACAGGACAAAGAAGTTAAGAATTCATACACGTGAGTGTGGGAGGGTGTGTGCAGGATGAGAAAGCAGAGTGAGGAGGCCGTTTCCATTGGGCAGGTAGTACCTAGCATTTTTTCTTAAACTAAATGTTCAAGCTTCTCAGGTGTTTTAGCGGCTGCTTGTGGGAGATCCTGACCTGACACTGCTTCTTTCCAGCCCCTAAAATTGGCTCCCACACTGGTTTGGTGACCCCAACAGTGGAATCTATGGAGGTGTAATCCATTTACTCTATTCTTGTACAGTGGCTGACCTCCTTTTGCAACCCTGGCATGCCCCTATTCGAGTATAACTGATATCTATTGCTGTGTGCATAGGGTTCCCAGTGGCAAAAGCAGGACAGGTTACATGCAATGGACTGCAGACAAGCTCTAACGCCAATGCATTTTTTTCTACCACCAGAGGAAGTACACAAGAATGCAGATTCTGAGAAGAATGCCATTGTAGGCCAGATTTGCAAACTTATGTCTCATAGACAGAGTAGAATCTTTGGTCGTATCTTTTACTAAAAGTTCAATAATCTATAAATATGCACAATTTGGAGATTTCATGTAAACCTTGGAATTTCTGGATTTTCTTATAAAACACCCCAAAAACAGAAGAACTGGGCCATATTAGCTCACCAATGCTAGGCGGGAGTTATAGACTAGGACCAAATGCTGCCTGCTGGAACCTTCCAGGTACAACATCGCCACCCTAATCATGTGTGCTTTGGCAGTGACGTGCGACCGTGGTTAGCTAACTAGTGTTACTTGGCTAGCTCCTGTTGGCATATATATCTTGTAGGTCCTGGTTGGGAACTACTCATGCAGTAATTATAATTTTCTTATTTATAAAACAGTAATTGACTCACAGATGTAGAAAACAAATTTATGGTTACCGAGTGGGGAAGGAGGGGTTGGGATAAATTGGGAGATTGGAACTGACATATTCACATACTATATGCAAAATAGATAAGTCATAAGGATCTACTGTATTACACAGAGAACTCTATTCAACACTCTGTAATGACCTATATGGGAAAAGAATCTAAAGAGTGGATATATGAATGTGTGTGTGTGTGTGTGTACAGCAGGTGATTCTCTTTGCTGTACAACAGAAACAATATTATTAACAAACTATACTGTGATAATAATTTAAAATATAATTACAGATCATATTAATAAGCCATTTTTAACCCCTCTGTAAACAATGGCCACATATCCATGTTGTTGAGAAGCACTGTCATAAGGAAAGTCTGGCCTCAGGTTTTTCCTCATGGCATGAGTGGAATCGACTCTGGGGTTAGAGCCTCTCTAAGGAGGTGGGAAGTAGAGCTAGACTATAAATATATTCAGTTATGTTTGGGGTCCTGGCTTTCATGTTTGATAATTGGTTATTATTTTCTTAAATAATGTAGCTAGCTACCAAAATCAATATATGAGTGCTGAACATCTTCTTTTTGAAAATGAAACAAACTACCTAAGGAAATAAAATAAATAAATGAGAGCCACTGTGGGCCAAAGATGTCAGCATAATGTAACTTCCATTGGGAAGCTTCTGAGATCTTTTGTAAGGAAAAAATATCCTGAACTATTCAACATAAAATCTTAAAATCTTTATTAGCAGGAGACTTGTGTGTGTTGGTGCAATTAGTGGCTTCCTCTTAAATTTACTTTTAAGTGTGAACATGATTTTATTTTATCACTTTTGTATAATGTCCAGGGGCACTAAAAAATCATATTCTATCACTACTGCATGAGCTCTGAGTCTCTATATTCCTTAGAATGCCTTTTACATTGCTTTCTTATATTTATAAACAAGGTGGAAGTGACTTGAGCCCTAGAATTTGCTAGATACTAAATCTTTTATTTGGAAGGTAGTCAGTGAAAAGAGACATGATACACTTTGTCAAGCAAAACCAAATAGATTTTGAAATGGGACTGTCAAGCTTAATTAAAACAGAAACTCATTCATGATGTGATATTTGACCTTTCAAGGAGGAGTGCATGTCCCACGCAGGTGAGGAATGTGTGAATTGTGTCATATAAACAGTTTTTATACCCTTCATAACTTATTTTATCAGTAACAATGCAAGGTGGCATAATATACTGCACTATAAAATCACTATATTGCTTGGTGAAAGTTACATGGGATTTGATCGGAAAAAGATACGAATTGTGTGTTGGTGAAAACATTCCTCATTGTTCTATAATGGGAAAAAAGTAGCTAAACATCTCAATATGCTTGCCAAGTTTGTTTATGGGTAAATGCGGTTACACATAAAAAAAGTCAGCAAATAGGCTTTACCTTCCTTGAAAATCTTTGTCTTATGAAATAAGTCATATTTCCCTTTCACCATGAGAAAGGATTTGGATGAAACCCTTGGCATTTGCTCTAATTATGTTATAATATTATTCATCATTCTTAACTCAAAAGCTCAGTATCTGTATTAGTCATACCACTCTGAGCTCTTTATTAACCAGAAATACATGATATACTTTTTAAAACCATATACATTCAGATTCAATAGGCAGATGGTAGTTATTGAAAATTCCCCAAACTGCTGCAAGTTAAATTTAAACACAAGTTGACGGTTCACACATTTTTGGTAAGGGACTTGGATAAATGGAAACTGAATTTGATGACATTTACAAATATTTTCACTGTTTTCTTGGATGATTGCTTGATTCAGATGTGGTCTTTTCCTTTTTTCCCCCTTTCTCTTTCCTTCCAACTCTTTCCCAGGGAATTTACTGCCTTAAGATAACAACAGGAGATGAACTAACAGACATGGACCTCTAGACTGGATCTTTCATTGACTTACAGGCCCTAGTTACAGCACTGAAAAAGCTGTGAGCCCCACATATTGAGAATCATGAGTACGGTCTACATGTGTGAGGCCATAGAAAAGAAAAAATTTTCTCGTTGGATTTGTTTATTCAGGACAAACACGCTTCAAAGGGTATTCCAGAAAATACTAATCTTATAGAAAAGGCCACATGGTCAGATATTTTGGGCAGTAATAAGGCTTGCAGAGCTTTTTTTTTTTTAATGAAAATAGTTTCATTTTGGTTCATCCTATTTAAGAATGTTAGAAGATTGTATGTAAAAATCCAGACTTCTTGTTCTCTAGAAAAACTGAAGACATGACAATAATTTCTTGCAGCTTTCATTTGTCAGCAAATGAGTGCTTCATTAGTCAAGGACCACTCAACATGCTTGGATTCTGGAAGCCTTTTACTTTACTCCCTCTGTTTTAGTCTTTCTTGAGGACACACAGTATCTTTTGATGTATTAAAGGCTCTGAGAATCCTTTTAAATACTTCTACTTTATTTTGTTGAAAAAAATTTCCCTAATATATTTAATTATAGAAGTCTCTTGCTCCACATTTTGGGAGATACTGTTCTAGATAAATCTTTGGGTTTATGACTTCAGTTTTCACCTCTGAAATTTATAGATGAAATCAATTTGTAACATATTACATGGTACATAGATATGGACCACAAAATGCAAGCAATTCTGAATTGTTGGTATGAATTTTATGCTACCTCCTAGAAAATATTTGTTAAAGTGATTAGGAAGCTCAGATTTTGCAATAAGGTTTTCATTTCCATTTTTGGATGCTTCTATAGGCATTCAAGATGCAGAACAAATCCACCTAGTCAGAGTATTTATATATTCAATCAGATTTCAAGGTATATTAGAAGAGATGAAGGAGCCTCTGGATTTTACCCAAAGGTTAACTGAAAAATCCACTCTAGGAGACCCACTGTGCCACTGATCTAGTAACAGGCCCTAATAACACATATTCTGGAGAAAAGACTTTGGAGGAAAAAAACATACTTGCAGTGTGATATGATAAGTAACAGGAATGTACAGTAATATTATGTTCTACCAAAGTGCTAACATAATATCTACTTAAACAAGAATTTAAGTAGATAGTCTTTCCTAAAAGTGTCAGCTAAATAACTCTAAAAAAAGAATATGGACACAAACTGATCTTTGGGGGGCTGAACCCTGTATGTATCATCCAGGTGATCACTATGGAAGCCCAATAATAGGATTTGACATTTCATCTTGCTGGCTGAGAACACTGAACTTCTAGTAATGAATTTCTAGTTTTTAAATTATTAGAGTTGGAAATATTGGTTATGATATCAGCAATGACCCTGTGCAAATAATTCTGGTGGACTATGTGTCACTACATGAATGTTCTCTGGATTTGGCTAACTCTGATTGAGGAAAAATAAATGGCAAATGAAGAGGACACAATGATTTAGAAAGAAGTTATTTACCACTTTAATAGGGCTGTCCAACATTTGGTCACACAGATCATTCTGAAACCTAACTGCTTTAACAGTCTTTCATTCTCACCAGAAGAGATCTCTGAATACTCTTGGAAAAATCAAATCAAATATAGAAAGAGGTGCCATGATAAGACTTGTTGCTACAGCACTATGTTATTAATGATGTCAGACTTTGGATTTAATCGGAGGACATTTCTGCAGTTTAGGATAGCTATACAAAGCCTTAAGACACTGTATTTACAGAACTTAATACAGGGATCCATATTTGACCATCACTCTGCCAGAGTCTTAACAGCATGGTGGAGTGGCTCCCTCAAGAATCCTCATTTTTCTTATCTGTGGAAAAGCTAGTAGTTCTAAAAATATTTTCCTGGAAGAGGTTTAGAATGGTTATTATATATCAATTGAATATAAAGTATGGTTATGTAAGCCAAGCTTGCATGCTAATATTGCACAGGATAGAAAACAATAAATCAGGATGATGTGCTTCCTTGGGCCATCTGGTAGAAACAGAAGGAAGCTCTTGACTCGGTTGTTTTGATGCCTCAGATTCCAGGAGTCCACCTGTAGCTGGCCTTCCAGTGCCAGTGCCATGCCGACCTCTCAAAAGGGCACATGGTTTCCTTGCCGATAGCAAAAGAAATGACAAGAAAACAAAACAAAACATCCAAAACTCAAAGAGGTACACCAGCCGTCTCAAACTGTGCTACAGTTCATTTCTTGAAGAGAATATATAATATTTCAAAATATTATGTATATACATGTATTTCAAGTGGTACAAAGTAACTGTAGATCCAAATGAGAAGATAGTTGATCGTTCTTCGTAATCCCAAAAAATTTGCATTGAGAAAACCCATTTTTTTTTTTCTTAACCCACTTTCCATGGTACCGCCAAAACTTCGGGTCTTCTCACTCTAGGATACTCAGTGATACACAGTAAAAGCACTGTGCTTATCTGGTAATCAGTCAAAGTGCAAATAAGAAATCCATTTGGCTTCTAATGTATAAGATGTTTTAACTTTTTAAAATGCATTTTCCACAAAGTTGGTTTTCCTTTATTACTGTAACAAATGCTTCCGTTAGGTTCTTGGGTGAATCTGAAAGCAAAGAGAGAAAGAAAGAAATTTCAGGAAGAAAAGAAGGAAAAGAAGGCACGAAGAAAGAGGATTAGGAGGAAAATTAAGGACACCATGAATTTTTAGGATGTTGCTTCTTTCAAGTGCACTGAAATAAAAAATGTTCAAGTCTAGAGCAGCAGTTTTCAAACGGTGATCAAAGCACATGCACAGGCCACCGTATTTGTATCAATTCATTAATTTTTGCCACAAGTGAGGACACAGACTCTTGGAGCAATGGTTAAGCAGGACTGCGGTCATGGGCATGCAACCTATGTAACTGTGGGGAGCCCTGCGCCGAAAAGGACCTTGCACTTGGTTTAATGACCCGCAATTGCCATCTTGAAATTCGTAGTAATTTTTAAACAGGGGTTTTGTGTTTTCATTTTGCACTGGACTCTTTCTGTAAATTATGTAGTTATTCCTATGTCTGTCTGACGAGAATTTCATGAGAAGGAAATTCCTTAGCTTTGTCATGTTGGTCGCTCATAAGATGCAGAGGGGTGGCATAAGGTGAAGTCATCGCCAAGATTGGATCACACTTGTTGAGGAATTTAAGAGATCTCTACAAGGTGAGAAACTGTTCTACTCAAACAATGATATAATTTTCAAGGGCAATCAATGGCAACTTCTATAACTACTGATGTCATTCAATCCATTCAAATAATGATTCCAAAGACTCATATTCAGAAGGATGCATGCATGAGGAATCACTGGTTTAGAGTGTGACAATGGTTCTAATAAAGTTGAAGGTTCTATTTTAGAGTTCTAGGACTTAAAACAGTTTTCTTCATCATCTCTTAATTCTTTATAGTTTTAGAAACTGAGTATTCTGAGTCCAGGAGTGAAGTCCATTTAAAGCATTCAGGGTTAGGTAGGAATGGTAATACATGCTTGCATTCAAAAGTTGTTTGGGCCAGGGGCAGAATGTATAAGAAAACTTCACACATTTATTTTTTTTGACTCTTTCCATATAAATAACAGATCCTTTCAAACTTTGGTTTCCTATAGTCCAGTGGTGTTTATGACATTTGTTTTCACTGTCTTCTTTTCCACCAAAAGGAAGGAGAAAGGGACATTTCTGAAACTGACTTGGAATTGCCTTTTAAAAAAAAATTTGTAATGACCCTCCCTCTCCCCCATCCCACCCGACCTTAGGCCCTATCCTCCATAGAAGACCACGGGCCATGTCATGACCATCATCACATTCCCAAGACTTTAACTTTAGATAATAGAGGTTTAATACTATTTATTAAAGAAATGAATGAGTACACCTGGATCATTGTGGCAATTTTGATAGCATAGTTTATTCTTTAAGAAGATAGTTTACTCTTCCTTGCTGCAGTCTCTAAATACCACTCCCACTCCAACCTCCCCTCTTTCCCCATCATCTCGCTCTCTCAAAGGCATTTCTTGCAAAACGAATGGACTAGAGATCAAGACTGTAAAGACTCTCAGAACCTTTCACGCCTGGTGGAATTTTGAGTGAAGAAGCTGGAATATGTCAGAGCTGGTATTTTACTCCTCAGTAATATATTAAAAAAAAAAAAAAAACAACACTGGGGTGATTAGAATGGGTGGAGACACGCAAAACCATTAGGAGGATAAGGCCAGGAGGCTGTGGACAAATGACTGGTGAATTGTGTTGGGTAAGTCACAGGGCATACCACATCTGAAAAGATGGCTATTGTGGTTAGGTGTGTAATCTGAGGGGTTAGGTTGCAAACTGAGGTCTGTAACTTTCTCTTTTAGGGAATAAGACTCTACAGTGTACACTAACTGTTGATCTCCTCACTAATGTGAAAGACATTAACATACTGGGATGAAGGAAATCCAAAAAGTTGCTTGATATTTCCCCAGATATAAAACCAGATTACCTTCTGGTATTTTAATCTACTAATTTTCCTTCCTGAGTGATTTTGGATTTGTCCTCCTTTTATTCCCTTCCTCTTCTTGTCCCCAGACAATCATTGTTCACTTTCTACACCTAAGTTATTACAGCATTGTCAGACAACTTATTTCCTCAAAGGGGAAGTCTAGCTTTCTGAATTAAGTCATTATTCCTGAATACACAAGGTAGTAGATTCATTTTTGAATACATGAAATATAGCCTCTTCACCTTTCACATTTATGCTTTTCCTCCATCAGTTTAAAGAAAAGAGATAAACCAATGGGCATACACAACCATAGGAAAAAAAATCTCTAGTCAATATTTAGGCAGGTTAGTCTTACTACAAACTACCTACGAAGCAATGTAATAAAAAAACTGAAGCCATGATTAAGTAGGAACAGGGTTAAAATTTAGCCAACTTATGTTTTTCATATATCAGTTCAAAGAAAAGGGATAAACTAATGGATATCTAAAACCATAGGAAGAAAATCTCTAGTCAATATTTAGGGTAGTTTAGTCTTGCTCCAAGTTCCTAACAAAGCAATTTAATAAACCAACTGAAGCTATGATCAAGCAGGACCAGTGTTAAAGTTTAGCCAAGAAGCTTCACCCAGATGCACCAAGCTTCTTCTCAGAAGGCATCTATTTTACTATACCCATGCCATGTTTTTGGAACACCTCTCAAGTGTGACTACTTTCTCTTTATAGTGTCGCATTCAGGAAGTTTCCTCTTTCCCTATGATTTATTCTGCCAAGTCTCCTGAAAGGGAAGCCTCTGCTTGATTCTACTTATCTTCTCTCCTTTCTTCTGAATTTTATTGTCACCCAGATCCAATTTCCCCAAGATTTTCCTTCAGACTGTGTCCTGTTACCCTGGCTAGTCTATATTCTGTGGTGTCTGGTGGTTTAAATGAAACACTGAATTTCTACTCTCCACCTTCCTTAAAAAATGAGCATCCTAAAAATTTAAATTAGAGCACACTTTAAACCATCTTTTTGTTTATCTACATTTGAAAAAATGCTGAGAATTTTGGCTTAGGATGGTTAATTGGGAAGTAACTCAGATAATAGGGAGTTTATATGGAAAAAAAAAAAGTAGGGAGAAAGACTGAAGTCCCAGGAATCTTTCCTGCAAATTTTTTACACTGAAGTTCCTTTTAAAAAAATAACAGTTTGCAGGAAATTCACAGTTGCCATTAGCAATCTGAGTATATTTCTTCACTTTTCTACTTTTGTTTTTTCTTAAAGAACTCTTTGAATCAATCTTACCCATAGAACAAAAAGAGGTGATTTTCTTTATTCTTCCTTTCTCTTTAATAAGGTCTTGAATTTTTTACCCTAAAGGTTACTTCTTAAAGAACAATGAAAACATATGATTCCTAATTAAAATACATCTGTGACTTAACCTTTTAAAAGTTAAATTGTTAGGGTCAATATTTATACTCTGACAGGGAAAAATGCACAAGGCATACTAAAAAAATTCATATAAAACCTATTTTTTAGAGCATATGATCTAAGAACTGGTGTTAGCCATTTATTTGGGAGGGAGCGCCTATGTATATATCACCTGGACTTGTGGCTTTTGTGTTTAAAAGTGTTCATTTAAGCATGAATTTCTTTGTAAAGAAGGGGAAAGAAAATTTGTCAATTGCAGTGTTTGGGTTTTCGTAAGGTTTGAAACATTCACCTTTTTCTGTCTTCTTTTTTCCTTCTCTAAAGAGAGACTTGAGAATTCTTAGTTGACTGACGTGCCACACATACGGCTATAGAGGACTCTCTTATTTCCTTGCCTGAAACAGATGCACACATCAGAAACAGGCACATCTTCTGCTTTTAAACTGCCTGTAAGGGTGATTTATTTCTCTTATACTGTTCAACTATTAGGATTGCGTTCAGCCCACCTAGTGGTGAAGTGAACACAGTGTATACTGGGCTCTATTACCATGATCAGATTCCACACCATACTTTGGTGATTCGGAAGAATGTCTAGGATGTATTACCGCAAGCATGATGGTTTTACAATAAACTCTACGAAAGTCAAATAAAAGAAAGTGACACACAGGTCACAAATAAGCAGAATTAACAATTTCTCTGTTTTGTTTTATTTTCTGTCAGCCAAAGAGTCTTCTCATTGGTACTCTTGGAATTTTACATATCTAAATTCTGAAATATTTTGACTCACGTTATTGCTTTTTAAGGAGTTTTAAGTCTGAAGGTACTATGAGAACAAGTATTACCGTCAATAAAGGGTGATTGCTTATCACTTGGAATAGGGAATGGAGATTTGGCGAAGAGTATGTCAGCAACATGTTCAAAACAACGGCTACTGACTGGCTAAAATTCAGAGTAGCTTAAAACTAACTTGCGAGGGTATCTTCAAATTATCTGGCAAAATCATCTTCATGAAAAATGTAACCAAAGGGAAACCAAAAATCCATACTCTAGACCAGCTAATTAAGATGACTTCTGGGGTAAGTAGCACAAGCTAGGTTCAGTTTTAAACACTCTCTTCTGTAGGTGTGTCTTTGAAATGAAATACAACAGTCTGGGTTGAGCTTCTTGGCACCTTCAATTTGTAGCTTAACAGGCTAGGATGGTTTCGACAAGCCTTCTGGCTGCAAGCCAGGGAGGTGGAGCCATTTACTGGCTAACATGGTCAGTACAGGCAACTAAACTAGAAAAAGAAGAGTCTTCACTTATAAAAAGTTTCATAAAGTGTTATGTTTTCTGCATCACAAAAATGCAAGAACCAATTTTATTTTTTGAAAGGAAAATTCTGAGAAGAAAGACCAGGTTAAGACTCATGATTTAGGGGCTGGAATCAGATATGCCCTTTGAAATTCGGATCGCTCTTTTGGAAACTTACAAGTTCAACATACTGGAATTTTAACTAGTGGAGCTTGCTTTAAAAAGTACTCAATACTTGCAACATACACACATAAAACAGTGCTGATATTCTCATGATACATGTACATATCACCATACTGACTGTTAAAATACTAGTAGACTTTTCTATAGTGAATAGTTACTGTCTTACATACCCTAAAGGATCACCCTCAATACTCCCATTAGAACTTTCAAACTTTCCATGAACTAGTAACTACAGAGTCAACAACTGGCCTAGACTGGCCTCTCTAACCTGTTGCAGCCTCATGACACCAGTTCTGATGGGCTGGGTAGCCTCATATACATCATTGCATATTTTGAAGCCAATTACTGCTTCAACCACACAAAGCAAAGAACAATTATTCACATCAGAGAAACCTTTCATCTCCCTAAAAGAGCATCAAAAATTCCTTTAAACAACCTTTAGAAAATGGCAGTACTTAAATGCAGAAGTTTTTAGAAAACCATCTGGATGAATTAGGCAAGATCCTTATTTTATTGTCTATTCTGCGCACCATAGATGTCCAATGCATTATCCAAATACCCGCCTCACTGCCCCTCTTCCCTTTGGCGATGGCAGCCTAGCTTTGTTTATGAGTCCATAACAGAAACACTAAACTGCTCAGTATGGAGAAGTCAAGTTCAATCTCTAACTTCTCTTTGATGGATGGACACTGATCTGAATAATCAAAAATAGTTTCTGCTGGGGAAAAAGCTTCTTTCTCTCCTGTTCAAAGCTTCTCTGGGTGCTATTTATACAACACAAAGGCAAACAGTACAGTTTGTAACATGTATGAGACATTTGAAAAAAAAAAAAGAAAACAACTTACCCTTGTGGTCTTGATTTTATTGCCTGTAGCACACATCCATCCAGAATTATCAGGGAGCGTCTTACACTCCTCTCCTTCTAGACAAGGCTCCATCTCACACCACCATTTCCCGATCACAATGGAGGCTGTGCAAAGAAAGGAAACAAGTCTGTTTGCAATCCATCTAACCTGGGCATGAGACTGTGTCCTTCTATAGATATTAATGTTCTTTGAGACGCATTAGGTCCTTTTTAACCTTTCATGATTGGGTAAGAACACTATTAAGAAGAGTAAGATTTTAACTTAAAACATCTTAAAATGCAAATATAATGATGCCATGTAGTTTCATCAAGCTATATTTTGTCCAGAATCTCCTTGTATGATGAAAATATGAAGAACGGGGACATTCACTTTTTAGAGAAACTTCTGTGTTAGTTTTGTAGATCAAGGACTTGGTACTTTTTTTCAGCAAAAGGAACAAAAGGGCTAAATGTTCTTCAGGATGACTGACTGAGCTGTTCTTTCTCAGAAAGGCCAGTTTATTCACCCCCAGCATTAGGGTTTATCTCCCAGCATAGGGCCTTTGAGAATTAAAAAAAAAAATTTGAAAAAAAGAAAAAAATGAATTGATGGAAAGTACAAAAGAAAGCCTGAGAAATTAACACCAACAGTCATAATAAAGGAAACTATATGTTTACAGTCAAAAGTATATTTGATGTGAGCTTTCAATGTGTTTCCTTTCAATGTGTTTGAAATGGTATGAGTGGAATTTTAAAATCTGAGCCTCTGATAAAACAGCTCTACTTTTTAGGGTGACACCGAGATGACCACATTAGGAAGCTGGTGATGAATTTAGTGGCTGAATTTATAGCACACTTTTTTGGATAATAAGATTTTATAAAACTAGAGACTGGATTCACTCAGTACAAATTAAGCAGCTCCAGAGTTTTAATATCTTTAGTGAAAATGATTTCTGCATAAGCATTGGTTATTTCTGAGGATCCTCAAGGCATTTAAAAAAAATTTTATTTTTTAATCAAATTCACCTGGGCTTTTTCATGAAAAATCCTTAACATATCTGTGAGCATTTCTTTTGTGATCTTTCCAAATGACTATCTTTACACTGAACTGGAACTCAAGGTTTTTATCTAAAAAAAAAAAAAAGTCGCTTTTCAGTCCCTCACATTCCCACATTGTCTCTACCGTGATGTTTTATTTCAAAACAACAAAGAACCCACAGGACATCTCTTAACATCACGGGGCATTAATGTTAAAATGAAATGGGGTTCATGGTATAGGGAAGCAGGAGCACATTAAAATTCTCTATCCATCCAGCATACATTAGAGGGATCAGACTGCTACCTCAGAAGCAGAATGACTTAAACATCCAGACATTTATCTGCATTTAAATTTCCCTCTTCCACACTTTTCTTATTTCAGACTTTCCCTCCTTTAGAATTCAGTCTTCCTCAAACTTCCCTTTGAACAAAAATTATTCTGCAGGATTACATATGCAAAATTATATCTGTTTTATTATATGGTCAATTTAAAGATTTTTTTCGAGGGTAACTTTGCCTACATTTGATATACACCTTTGGACTAGACCAAATCACAGAAAACACAATTCCATTGGATAGAGCAAGCAGAGGAAGTAGAATCTTGCATATTATTCTATCCATATACAACACAATGTGATATTTTTGAAAAACTCAGACTAAAGCCAGAAAACACAAATCCTCTACTGCAAGGCTCTCCAGCCTCTGGACCATGGACCTGTCTCACCTTCAGATCAGCAGTGGCATTACATTGGAAATAAAGCGCACAAAGGGCTTCCCAGGGGGCTCAGATGGTAAAGAACCTGTCTGCAATGCAGGTCCAATCCCTGGGTTGGGAAGACCCCCTGGAGAAGGGAATGGCAACCCACTCCAGTATTCTTGCCTAGAGAATTCCATGGCCAGAGGAACCTGGTGGGTTACAGTCCATAGGGTTGCAAAGAGTCAGACACAGCTGTTAAACTAACATAAAGGACACAATAAATGCAATGATCTTGAATCATCTTGAAAGATTCCCCCCACATCCAGCCCGTGGAAAAACTGTCTTCCACAAAATCAGCCCCAGGTGCCGCAATGGTTGGGGATCACTACTCCAGAGGGTCCAAACTGATTATGAACGCTTTGAATAATTTTCTTTTTAATAGTAGGGTTCAGCATCAGGCTATGGAGAAGAAGAAGTATCTTGTTATGAATTAAGAGGCCTTGTGTGAATTAATAGACTGACAATACTAAATAGAGAAGCATATATTTTGGAAGCAAGAAAAACGTATGTTGTGCTGAAGGGGAATAAAACCAGACGGCAAAGCTTTCAGGAATGTAAGATACAAGTCAGTGTTCGGCAGTGCTTCTTGAGAGCTTCCAAGTTGAGGCTCTCTTCTGGCTAGAGCTCGGTCACACACAAGCCAGTGACACTTGCCATCCTTGTCCACTTAAAGCCCACCTAATAATTCAGTATTGTGCCCTGCATCTCGACCAACAAGAACAGAGACCCTCTGATCTTTGCTCCGAGGGGAAACTGCCTTTCCCAAAGTTCTTAGATTTAGCATTTGTCCCCCTTCATTCACAGAGGCTCACAGATAATGAACAACTGCTGGTAAGATCAGCCGTTAGTATCTTTGCCTCTTTCTAAAGGAGCCTGTTCCTCTTCTTCAGGCTGCTCTCTGCCCTTTCACAGATGACCTACTTTGTTGCAAGTTAACAAAGCAGTTTCTCCTCTTTCTCTCAAGCTTTAATATCTCCCGAATGAACACGTAGGCTGTAGGAAAAGGAATGCACCTCAAATCCTGAGTATCACTTTTAATTCAAGTTTATAAAGACCCACCGGCATGGAGGGGAATAGAAAAAGCTTTTTAAGAATAAAAATGTCCCAGATCTGCCGATGGTCTCGAAAAATTAGTATTATAGTTGCCTCTCCTACATGGAGTTTGATGACTTGGTATTCCCTCTGGCTTATTAGAATCTAGTTCATTTTTCTAGGATCGCTTTTCTTAAGATGCTATTAGACTTCTGTTGTTTCTGCTTTGTGTATTACAGTCATTTTAATACCTATTATTTTATGGCCTAGGTCAAAATATAGTTTCTCAATCCCCCTTTTTAAATGAACTCATATTTCCTGAAATGTCTTTAAAAAAATTCACAAAGAAAGGATTTAAAAATTGCCTCCTCTTCTCCCAATGTGGAAGCTACTGAAAACCTTCTGAATATTGGACAAGGAATGAACAATTGGATTTAATAAAATGAGCTAATATTAATGCTAGTTAGTTGTTTTTAACAATTTTTCTTACAGAGATAAGTGTAATATTAAAACTGTAAATATAAATAATTCTAAGATAACTTGCATTATAATGGTCAGTTCAATGAAACAAATGATAACTGACATTTCTGAATGCTTCTTGTGTGTCTCTATGTTAGATACTTATAAATGTATAATTTTAGTCTTCAAAGCAATCCTATGAAGTAGATACCATGAGACTCTTTGTTTTTTAGATAAAAAAAATAAAGCCCAGAAAGGTTAAGTAACTTTCCCAAACTTATATAGGTAGAGAAGTTCAGAAATTTATACAAGAATTCAGGCCTGCTTGACCACAAAACCCATGTTTTCCACCATGATAGTGTTAACTCATTTTAGTTTTGAGTTTAAAAATAATAGTTCCCTAAGAAAAACATGTATTGATTTATAAGTGGATGAATGAATTCTCTCTGCTCTATTATTATTGAAAATAAATTTTTTATCAACATGAACACTTGCAGAAAACAAAAACATTCAGTTTTTTGTAAAATTAACTTAAAAAATAATTTGGGGAGGGACAGTTGATCACACTTGTTTCTTCCTAGTCTTAGCTACATATTGCTTCATTTCATTTGTCATAGCATTTTAAGAGAAATTCCCAAGAGTGAACACTTTATGAGCCCATAAGAAACTTATGAGGTAGATGTCTAACTGCTCTAAGAACTTTTCTGTCTTAGAAGAAATGAGTTAATTAAATATCAGCTGCAAAACCCAACTCTCTCTTACCTGTGGTGATTATGAAAAAGAATCTTAAAAGTCCCTTTTAATCCTGGGATTCTGAGATTCTATGAATGCACCATATTCAGGAAAATATCTGATCTTCAACTTTTTCAAGAATGTTCATCTTTCCTTGAGACATCCTTAAAATCACTAAGGCCACTTTAATCATGAGTCTTGATTTCGCCCTTACACCAGGTCCTATTGCTATTAAGCAGAAGAGAGACCATAAAAGGAGAATGAATCCATTTTTTCGTGATAAATTGTAAGTGGAGCATAAATCCCATTTTTTTTATTTTTTGGGTTGCTGTTCACTGTGAGGAATTTTCCCATGAAAATAGAATGGGATATAATAAGCAATGGGCTTAATATATATTAAAAAAAATACTGTCTAAGAATTGTCCTTTTAAAAAATCATTTCAGTAGATGTTTGAGTTTTGGTTCAGCAAATGTTTACTGGGTACTTTGCATGGTCAAAGCTCTCTGATTTGCTGAGAGTGATAAAATAATGAACATGACATAGTCCCTACCCTGAGAGCCTACAGCTTAGCTCAGGGTTTCTCAATATGAACACTATTGGCATTTTAGTATGACTTATGGTAAAGGGAAATAAATGAATAAAAAGTGCTCCTCCAGTAGTGAATATGATAATGTACTAGAACAGCAGACTCACGATTGGGAGTAGTAGGAAAATAGAAACTCTTAGTAAGATTGTAGAAGTTTCTTAAAGTGAGGAGCCTGAGCTTTAAAAAAAATTGTTTTGTCATTAACTTATTTTTTAAGGAAAGGTAAGTCATTGAAGATTCTTGATTTTCCAAGCAAAGGGAGGACCTATTTATAGGGGTGATTGGGGGAAGATGAATTTGGCAGTGATATGCAAGATGCAAGAAGGAAGAAGCAAGAACCTGAAATACCAGGTAAGCACCACTGCCTCCAGATGGAGAAGCGACAGGTCTTGACTTTTGGATGCCTGCTCCAGAATTGTGAAGCACGGTAGAGCAGAAAGTGATGTTAGGAACTTCTGGGGAAACACAGTTGCCAGTATCTCAACGAGGTTAATTGTAATCCTAACCACACTGGACACTAATTATTAACTTATTAGCTCATGTGTCAGGGGCTTCCCTGGTGGCACAAGGGAAAAGAATTTGCCTGCCAAACAGAAGACCCAGGTTCGATTCCTAGGTTGGGAAGATCCCTTGGAGAAAGAAATGGCAACCCACTCCAGTCTTCTTGCCTGGGAAATACCATGGACAGAGGAGCCTGGCAGGCTACAGTCCATGGGGTTGCAAAGAGTAGAGCATGACTTAGCAACTCAACAGCGACAGCAAACAGCTCATATGCCTGCATACTCCTTCTACTCACTAGGTAGTGAATTCCTTGAGGGCACAGATCATATTACATTCATCTTTGAATGGCATACAGTAGCTTAAGACAGGTTCATTCACTCATAAATAAATGAATAAAACAATGAAACAAAAAAGAGAAAGAAAAAATAGTGACTATTTCAAAGGATTGTGAGGATCACATGAGAAATTCATCCCAAGCACTTTATATTGTTTAGCACTCAGCAAATGTTTAATAAATATTAGCTATTATTATCATCAGCAGCAGCATTTTAGTACTCAAAAGAATAAAATCATTCCCAAAGAGAAAAGGCAATTCTTCACAAAGTTAGCAACTACACCATTGTTCTTCAATATTATGCCAAACTCTCAACTTGCTTCTATGACTTCTGAGAGTTTGAGCATAAATTAAATGACTGAACATATGATTGCATTCATGTTCCCAGAAGTAGGTTATAAGTACATCAATCAAGACAAATTTCCAGGCTCATTTTTGTGCAACCTGTCATGCAATTTAAAGCAATGGCTGGGACTCCATTAGAAGAAAGGGACAGCTCTCCAGCCTCCATTTTTGCACAGGTTGTTGGAACAGCTGTTATGAAGCTCTTCTTCAAAAGACCTGCAGTGACTCCTGTGTGTGATTGTCTTTATCAAAGGAAACAGAAAATTAAAGGCCCTGAATAACATTGCCTATATACATTCTGAGCTCCCTCTTTCCTGTAAGCTCATGTTTAAGAACTGGATCCAGTTCGGAGGGATTAGGGAATGGTTAAGACTTTTAAACTTTCGGGTATGTGATAGAGGGACCCAGGTTTGAACCTTAACTCCATCACTTATTGGTAGAATGGCTTCTGAAAGTTCTTTGGTTCAAGTCTCAGGTTCCTGAGTTATAAATGGAGTTAATAAAAATCACCACTGGTAATTGTGAATTTTAGATGAAATAAGATACTTAGCATAGTATCTAATAAGCTTTATGCTCAACACAGGGAAAACTATTACTATTATTCATCCATGTGTCCTCTAGCCAGCTATGTATGCATTCATGCAATTATCTTTACAGAGAGTGAGTGTCTTTTTTAACGGAAGTTTATCCCAGTTTTGGAATGCATATATTTGTTTTTTTACTGTACTGATTAGACTGTACTTCTTTATAGGATCTATAATATATTTCAGAGACATACACAGAATTAATAGCTGATGATAGGATTGATAAGCATTACTTCTCTTCTACTAATTCTATTCTAGTGCTTTTCAAACAGAGGCAGTTTTATCCTGGTGAAGGTAGAGGTGAGGATGTGGATAGTGAAACGGGTCATACTTAAAGCCACAAGATAAATGTGGTACAGTCTCCTTGAGTAATAGTTTTCCTTGGAGGTATTTGAAGAAAAACGTTATCTTTTATTCATTTGAAAGCTATTCATTAACTATTGTGCTGGACATAAGAGAGACATGGTTCCAAAGTGGCACACAATCTCTTGTGGGAAATAAACACTGTACGTAATGATGGGGTAACATGTGTTTACAAATTGTGATATGTAGAAAAATATGACATGCTTTAAGGGAAACTAAATGGATCTGATTTAGAGTGTCAGCATGATGGCAGGAAAGAAGTCCTCACCGAGGAGGTAATCTAACCACCAAGTAATCACCAACGTATCTTCATACTGAAGCAAATAAATACATTTCTTATGAGGTAAAAGGTTAACTTTACCTGAATTTTTTAAGATAAAACACAAAGAAGTATTTTACTTGTCATGGGCTTTCTTATCAGGATGCAGGGGTACCATCCCCACTGCTTTAGGAAAAAAAAAAAACCAAACAACACCGTCTGCTTGGTAAGAGAATTCTTAGACCCTTTGCCAGTTTAAGGGAGCACTCCTAATTCCTGCCAGCAGTAATATCCCTCCTTGTGTCTGGACGCTAGGACTGGAGTCTCTGGCTTATTTGTGCTTTTGTACATGACAACTCTATTCATGCATCCACTTATAATTCAAACACTGGATGTTGGTCTTGCTTTCCTTAAACTGATGGTTATATTTTTGAATTTAATTCATATATACATATATATATTGCACTTATGTAAGTACATCATTTAAATATATGGTTAAGAAAGAACACAAAGAATCAGTTATTAGATAAAAAATCCTACTGTACATTTCTCAAATTTTCAAAGTTAACATTTTATGTTAAAGACTAACTCTGAGGTTTACAGTAAATAGAAAGTGAAATTCTGTTGTTCTTATTTTTTCCAACCATAAAAACTTTACATTTTTTCCTCCTTAATTTTAAAAGTAATAAATATTCTTCTCTAGAATTCAAAGCATACAGATAATTAGAAAAAGGAACATAAACCTAATTGCATTAGGCAGAGATAAACTGCTCCATTTGAGTATGTTTTTCCTAGACTTTCCCTCTGAGTATTCATGACATAGCATCCAAAATGATCTTTAAAAATGCAAATAATTTCCTACCATTCATCTTTTTAATCCATCACAGAGAATAAATCCTAAACTCCTTACAATGGCTTTCAAAGATCCACATCACTTGGCCCCTCCTAACTCCCCAACCCACATTTTCCACCATCCCTATCTCCCCCCATCTCCCCCCATATTGTTCCAATCTCTCTGCCCCTCTAGCTTTTCTGCACACCTGTAAAGCTCTCTTTCTCTCTTTTTTATTTGGCTACTCATCTGTCTGGGCTATGTTCTCCCAGAATTGACATTGCTGCTGCTGCTGCTTTGTGTCCGACTCTGTGCGACCCCATAGACGGCAGCCCACCAGGCTCCTACATCCCTGGGATTCTCCAGTCAAGAACACTGGAGTGGGTTGCCACTCCTTCTCCAATGCATGCATGCATGCTAAGTTGCTTCAGTCATGTCTGACTCTGTGTGACCCCAAAGATGGCAGCCCACCAGGCTTAATTTTAATTCTTTGTTCTCTAAGTGGCCTTTCCCGATAACTTTTTCTAAACTAATTCATACTCTCTTTCCCTGCCACTTCGCATCATATTCTGCTTTGCTTTTCTTGATAGCACATACTACTATACTACCCGAATTTACAGAATATGTTATTGACCTAATACTTGTCTTCTCCTCCCACCTGATGGTAAGCTCCATGAAGGTTTGGACTTTGTATTTCCAAATGGCTAGAACAGTGCTAGAACATAGTAGGTGGTCAGTATATATATTTAAATTGTTTGAATAAATATATTTACCAACACATACATACCAACACATACCATAATCATACCACACACACTGTCTTGTACCCTTCTTTAAAACCTAAACACTGAATCATAAACATTCCCCCATGCCGATTAATAAGTAATAGGCATCATTATCTTAGTGCCTGCATAATATCCCATAGGAGGGCTGCAAAACTGATTTAACCAATCCCCTATTATTGGAAAGTTGTCTTTTTTTTGGGGGGGGTTGGTTGCTATTAGAAAGGATGCTTATACAAATGACCTTGCACATACATCTTTGCAACATATTTATTTCTCTAGCATGAATTCCAAGGAGTGGAATTTCTGAGTCAAGAGGTTAAAAAAAAATATGTTTGGTGCTTGGGCTTTCCTGGTGGCTAAGATGGTAAAGAGTCTGCCTGCAGTGCAGGAGACTCGAGTTCTATCCCTAGGTTGGGAAGATCCCCTGGAGAAGGAAATGGCAACCCACTCCAGTATTCTTGACTGGAAAATCCCATGGACAGAGGAGCCTAGCGGGCTACAGTCCATGGGGTCTCAAAGAGTTGGACACGACTGAGCGACTTCACTTTGGTGCTTGTGATATATATATCATCAATGGGTCCTCCAGAAAGTTGATACTAACTGGTATTTCCCACCAAAAGTACCCATTTCTCTGCACAGCTGCGCCAATACTTGCTTGCATTGTTAATAATTTCAGTGAATTATGGATTTTGTCTGTCTTTTGAGGGGTACAGAAATATGTTGCTTACCTAGTGAGCCCAGCTAACTGCCAACTTTCATAGTCCAACTTGACTATCAAAAGAGTGACCTAATACAATAATAAAGTCTCAATTTATTTGTGAGTAATTCCTCCTTGAAGAAATCCGACTGAGAGGGCTGTCACAGAATAGAGAATGGCATAGTGAAGGTACTAAGCCCCAAACAAAACCCACCCCACTATGTTGGAGCTCTTAGTGCACACTGATATCTCCTGGAGTCCCCGGTGGATAGTATGTGGCTACTGCACATGGATCGCTCAGGCTTAGCCAACCCAGTGTGGAAAATCTTGCTATTTCTGAACAGAACAAGCACTTAAGCTGTCCTTCTGAAATTCTGTGTCCCTGGGAATTGTAAAGTCAATCCGTTTACATTCATGGCAATAAATGGGGAAAGATATTAACATTGATGTGGGTATAAAGAGGAACTCCACAATGGTTCTGCATTTTAAATCAAAGGAGAAATCAGATTTTAAAATGATATTTACAAGCAACTTTCAAGACACTTATACATCTATATACCTTTTGGGTGCTAGCTCTCTGTTCTTACAATGTGAGAAATTGCTCTTTATAGGGTATATTTATTTTCTCAATTTGAAAAGGTAACTTTAAAGGTTATTATTAGATTATACAATATAGTTTATTTTCTAGAATGGCTACAGATTTAACAGAATCAAATAATGCTAGTTAAGTACCATTTTTTTCCTTTTCATAGGTAAGGTAATCACTTTTACAGTTATTGACATATAAATCTATCGCTTTGGTTGGTTCCAGTTTATAAGTGATCCCAAATATTAAATTACTCCCAGAAAATTCTTGGCATCAAGATCCTTTGCAAAAACAGTGCCTGCCATCTGAGCCGTAATGGGAAAGTTGCACACTGATTGTAAGGTCTTTCATTTTAATTTTGCTCCCACTAGAGAAGATTGATATAAATAAAATTTAAATAGAAAACACATTTCAGATGCCAGCAGTAGAAAAGACTTTGTCAGCCTAATGAAAAGATATCAATTTTCTCGATTTTATTCAATAAACTGTGAGTCATTTTCTAAATGGATTAGATTAAAGGCAAGTTCAAACTTCCAGCGAGATGTTCTTGGTACTGAGGGAGACTTCAGACAAGGGAGAGAGAACAGGACACCCGGAACCTTGTAGGCCTCTTCAGATCTATGCAAATTGACAGCAAGCTGGAGACAAGTGTCTCAAACATGACTTTACCTATTGCCTTAGAAGCCAAATCCTGGGGAATTGAATGGGAAATATTGTTTCTCTTATTTTGTTAGGATGTTATGCGTGGCTGGTCGAATTACAACTGAGAGCATGGAAATCTGGGGAGGACTGAAGCTTGGATGAAGAGCCTATGACAGTCAGTGCTTTATATGCCTGTCTCATAAATGTTTGATAAAATAAGACAAAAACATGCTGTGATGCTACCATACCCACACCGTCTCTGGGGAAGACTTTGATGCCTTTTGATTAGAATTAATTTAACTTCAGAAAACATAACCCAACTTTCATGTGAGGATGAGATGTGTAAACCCTGATCACAGAGTGCTCTTGAATCTAATTTTATTTGTGTATATGTGTTTGAAATGGCAAAATATTTTGATAACTGGTTGTTTTTATAATTTAGCAAGAACTGCGTGGTATCTTTTTGGCATATGCCTCCACTCATCAATCCCTTGAGAAATACAAAATAACAATTGGTGCTTTCTTTATGTTTTCCTATACAACACCCTACAACTAGGATGGTCAATTTAGTGGAATCATTGGGATGGTTTGGAAAAGTTCAGCTTCATTTATCAGAAAATAGCTATAGACTATCTTCTCTATGCTTATCATCATTCAATATAGGCAGTCTGCTGAGTGACATAAAAGGGATATCAAAGCTTTTCGATGAGTTTTAAGGTAGATGAGCAAATGAAAAATGATCTAAGGTCCTTATTTTTAAATATCTAATGCCTAAAATATCAAACAACTTTATTTAAACAACCAGAATGAGCCTTTAGAAATTACCACATGCATGGGAAAATTCACAACGTTGACAGTTTTCAACTTTTCATGTTCAGGTTGATGATGGTAAAAGGAAAGCTATAAAATCAAAGAAAGCCAGCAATATAAATGTGGTGATGTTTTCAATGCATCCAGCTGCAAAAAGTTCTGAATGACAGTTCTACTGCCTCAAGCCACATATCCTTACTCTTCATGCTAAATTGAAAACTTCTAAGTTTACCTAAATTGGAAGCAGGATGTAATGTGTTCCTAAAATTCAACAGCAATACCTAGAAGCCAGAAAACTATGTCCCCATCTGAGGGCTGCAGATCTCTGAAGGAGGTGGTGGACGACTGTGGTTTCCATGGTGGTTTAAAGAATCTTCTTGAACTTAGTGATTTTGATTCATTTCTATTTTTTGTATTTACTATTTCTTAATGTCAGGTGACACTACCTTTTCATTTTGATTGTAGAAACGGCTGCCCAGTCTTCCTCTTCTTCTCTGTCCACCCTTTAAAATGTGACTTCACCTCTCCTTGCATCAGGAAGTGAATGAAGTCTATTTCCTCACTCCTTTTGTCTGGGTTTGGCCATGTGCTTTGCTTCGCTAATTAGAAGTTAGCAAACACAACAGGAAGAAGATTGAAAGTACTTTTGCTTGCTTGGGGCTTGCTGCCCTCTGGAATGCTGAGCGGACCATGATGAAAGGTCATGTAAGCTGAGAAGAGCTCTCCGATCTGATGCCCTCCTGGACCAATTAGCCTGCCGACCATCAGACTGTGGCTGAGGCCATCCTAGACCCCTGTTCTACAAAGTTCACTGCTAGCCTGCTCCTTACCTGCCCCCTCACCCGCCACTTCCTGTCTTGAATATTTAAATGACAACTGAAACTTCAGTGGCTCTCACCAAGGAAAGTTCAGGAAAATGGCTGCAAGGCTGGCACCTATGTCATTAAACTAATGTCAACAATCCAAGCCTCTGGACTTCTTGTTATCCAAGAAAAATCAATTCCTATTACTCCAGCTATTACAGTTGGGGATTCTATTACTCGCCAGCTAATGCAATCCTAAGTAAAACTGAAGGTATTTAATAAATATCTGGACTACTTGAATGAATGAATGAATCCAGATACTTGTGCCTAGGCCAGATCCTGCCATTTCTATCCACCAACAACTAAATATTCACATTGGTCAAAGAGTGACTTTTTTTTGGCATTCAAATTCAGAAATTCAATTGACACATAGACAGTCCTGAGAGTGGTTTTCTGTCCTCACTGTGTATGTCTCCAATTTGCATGCACAGTCACACCTTCCTTCACAACTCACCAGATGCGGAAGATACCAAACTAGCATAGCTGTATGTAAATTAGGCATTTTCCCAGAGCAATTCAGTGTCAGTGGTAATGTTGAATTTTCTTAATTACAATCCAGATATGCTCACAATGGAGTAATACTAACTGTTATGGTCTAGAGAAGCTAAATTCAATTTTGCTAAACTATTAAGATTCATTTCGATGTACTATTTGGGCAAGAAGAGGAGCACATATAGAAATTGCTCTCATGGTGAAGTATTTTCTGAGGCTGGCTGGAGCAAAGAAAGAAATTGGGAAAGGACTGAAAATCAGCCATCAAAAGAAAAAGAGAAACAGAGCAACTAAAGCAAGGGCTTCTAGTATTTATTTATTGTTGATTTAAAATAATTTTCTGTTCTACCTGTAGCCGGCTGAAATGTATCTCTATCTGAGATCAAGCCACTAGGAGAGAGTTTGAAAATTTATTTGAATTGATGTGATTTTGGGAGAAGACAGGCCTAAGGAATTTTTTTCTAATGCTCTGAGTTTATAAGTTTGCTTGAGCCTCAAGTACCAAGCTCAAACACCATTTTCATTTCAATTTCTGAGATGACAATTTTTCTCAAAGAAAGAAACTATCACTGTAACAACAGGGCTTAATGCGAAATTCTGAGTAAAGGTGTACTGCTTTCTGTTATACGATTTTGTTGGGTCATAAGAGCCCCTTTCTATAAGAAGGAATATACTGAAATTACCTCCTTTCAACTGTAAGTCTTATTTTGTAAACTTTCTTGAATAATGTCTCCCCTCAATGCAGAGAGGTAAAGCACATCCAGTATGTAAATCCACAAAACACACTCATCCTAAGGTCAGTTCTTTTCTGAAATGCATCAGCCTAGAGCCTAGCTGATACAAAACCACCAGGCAATCATCTGGAATCTTTTAATTGGCGCTTTCCTATTGTGCAGTTTAGACCAAGAAGCTTAACATCTTGAAACGTATAGGCACACATAGACACATTAACTTGCAACATATAGACACATCAACTTATACTATTTGGGAGCTGAGAAGAATTCCAGACATTTTAGAGAGGAGGAAATGGAATCAAAGAAAGGTTAGATAACTCGCCCATGTTCACACTGTTAGTAAGGGTAAGAATTGTGAATAGGCTGAAGCAACCTTCTCCAGAGCTGATGAAAGGTTTGGGAAAGTGATGCCTGATGTAAATGTGGAAGGATGAATAGAATTAGCAAAGTAAGCAAAGTAGAGATAGATACTTTCAGTGGAGATAAAGCTGTGCACAACCCAGAACTGTTGTCTAGAAAGCTGTACTTCGGGAACTATTGGTGATTCAGAATTTCTGGAACAAAAATGTGTGTGTATGTTTGTGAGGAAGCGAAGAAGGTGAGAGGCTGGGTGTGTTCTAGGTACTGAGGAATTTGATCAAGGTCTTCTTAACAAAATCAGCTTTATAAAAATGCTAGTGCTGCGGCAAATCAAAGATTCCAAGAGAATGATGGAAAGGATTGTTTTTGATCTGGAGCAAGTTCTGTTTGATCTTGAGTGGTACTGTTTCTCTGTCAGATGAATTTCTTTTCCAGGGCCATGGTTCCACATTTGGAAAGTGTATTTTAGTAGATGGAACCGGGGATGAATTAATTCATTTGGCAGGAGCAAGTGGTCTGTCCTTACCGAGCACTTCGTAGGATATCTGCTCAGCATCTGTATCACTCCTCCAATTGGAGGTCATGTGACCACAGGCCTCCACATCTTCCCCTGTATCCAGGCTGCAAACCCAACTAGGGATCCTTGGTTTATAGACAAGAATTCAGGACAAAAGAAATAGCAGGAGGCCATGACCCAAATAGAGAGCTCTCTACCTGAGTTTTAAGCCATAGGTTACCACTTTTAGGAAATGTTTCTTTTACTGCAGTGAATTTGTATGAAAAGGGACCTTTATTTCCTTGCTCTATGTGGTAGACTAGTAGCATTGTTCTCACATCAAAAATATAAACACAACCTTCACTCAAACAAGGTTATTATATCTAGTTAGATACTGCTGCCCTCCTAAACTGATGTCTTTGGTCTGTTTAAAAAAAAAAAAAGAAAATGGACAATGAGCAGATTTTAGAGAGGTATTAAAGACACAATAGTACCTGATTGAGTTCTTCAAGACATCAGACTGACAGAGAGAAACTGAAAAAAAAAAGTATTAATTACTCTGTATTCCTTATTATTTAGTATCCTATTATTACCTAAAACGATCTCATTTACCACCAGGGGTATAACACCTGCATACTGACCACAATGAAATAATCTCTTTTATTGCTTCTTCAAGAAGCAGGAGGGAAAAAGAGCTAATGCTCTCCTTAGATGTCTTACACTACCCTGATTGCTTTCAATCCAAGACCACTTTTATTTAGATGGCATTCAAGAACCAGACACATTAATGAGAGAGATGAATAAATGAAACTATAAGCTATGGAAGAGCTGCAACATTACTAGCATAAGTTTTTTGGCTGGCATTCACATTAAAAAATGTATCAACCAAGGCTAACATTTCTTGAAGGACAGCTCCCTTTCAGCCCTGTCTCTGTGATGAAAAGTACCAAGCTGAGAAGTCATCGGTCTGGTACTTTAAGATGCATTTATCTAATGGCTGAATTTGGAAGACAGCTTCCAGCACCTGAATGTCCAGGAAAAAAAAAATTAATCAATCAAGTTTTATTAGTGACGACCAATAAAAAAGAAAAGCTAAATTCAGCCCTAAAATTTCATTATTACGATGGGTTGAGTGACCTCCAATATTCTTAAGAGACCGATGGCCTTGGATGCTCAGGATTTTGAGAGAAATGAATTTTGAAGATGAAATAGGAAATAGTATGTCACTGCAAAGATGCATAGAGTCTCTCTCTCCAGTGAACAGAGACCAACCTGCATCTGCGTTTATTGATCAAACTGAACAATGTGAATTGGATTTTGGGAAGTAATGGCTGATGTAGCCTGTAAACAACGCTTGGTTTCTACAGATTTGAGACTCCCTAGGCTACTATATCCTATGCCACTCTCAAAGGGAGGGCTAATTTCATAAGAATCTCACATCTATGACTGAAGAGGTTTCATTGGGAAAGTGAGGGGGATAACAATTGCTGAGCAAATCCTAAGTACTTTATATAGAGTATTTCAGCTAATGCTTGCAGCAATTCTGGAAAAGCTATTATTATCCACATTTTATAGGAAGGTAAGGTTCAGATTTTAAATAAACAGCCCAACTTGTGGATGGCACAAGTTAGGGTACAAACTCAGGCTGAGTCCTAACTTCTTATGCATTTTTAAAATTCCAGAATGCCTGTTGGAAGCACAGGTTTGGTGATGCCAGCATCAATTTGTAACATAGCTGTTGTTTTTACACACCTAGCATCTGTTTCGTAGTCTACTGTCAACAAGATACTAATTTTCCTCTGTGGAACTACTCTCCTTACAATGTTAGTCTGATGTTTTAAGTAAATCTGATCCCACCCTATGGAATTAGAGATGGCACATGACCAGGTTTGTCCAATCAGATCACTCTCTCTCTCTGCAGGTTAAAGACTGTTGCAAAAAACTAAAAAAAAAAGCCACTCCTCTCTTTGAGAATTGGGGTTTCCCTGGTGGCTTAGCTGGTAAAGAATTGACTGCAATGTGGGAGACCTGGGTCAGTCCCTGGGTAGGGAAGATCCCCTGGAGAAGAGAATAGCTACCCAACCCAGTATTCTGGCCTGGAGAATTCCATGGACTATATAGCCCATGGGATCGCAAACAGTCGGACACAACTGAGTGCTTTCACTTTCACTCTTCGAGAATTAAAGTATTGTTGCCTTTCTGCTAAACCTAGGATGGCCCTAGTAACTTGCTTGATCAAACAAATGCAGCAGAAATGGCATTCTGGGATTTTTTATGGTGGGTCCTGAAAAGCTGTGTAGCTTCTATCCATGCTTCTTGGAATCCTTGCTCTGGGAGTCCTGAGTTATCTTGTTAGAAGTTCAGCTATCCTGAAACTACCAACCTGGAAAAGGGCATAGACACCATGTTGATAATCCCAGCTGAACCCATCCTTCCATCCACCCACTTTAAGCCAAGGTAAACGAGCCATTTTGGACCAGATCTGTCCAGTCTAGTCACCAGCTAAATACCATGCAGTAACTTCTGTCAATGTCATAACTGAAGAATCAATCTGTTGACACATTCAAATTACTGACAAATAAAATCATAGGATGTAATAAAAAAATATTGTTTTAAGCCAATAAGTTTTGAGATTATGATGCAACATTAAAGACTAGAACAATCTCTTTGGTCACAATGATTGGTTTGGGGATGGGTTGCGACCTGAGTTAATCAACGACATTCATTCCAGGAGTTTTGTTCATTCTATTGGGAAAAAGAACTCTCCTTTCATTGTTTGGTAGTGATTTGGTAAGAGACAAAATTGGGACTAATGGTAGCATTTTTATTACTGGTACACAGCTTGTTTGAGACTAAGGCCAACAGAGAAGAAACAGTAGAAGGATGGACAGAGAGAGAGTGATGTCTGAAGATAACCATAGCTTTGGCCTTTTATTTCATAGCAAAATAAACTTTTTGTTTAAATCAAATGAATTCTGTTTCTTCCAACTGAAGAAGTTTCTACCAAGGAAAGCTATGTTAATAGGATAAAGGTGAAATGGAAAGAATGCAAACAGGGGAAAGAAGGACCACATATGTGCATATTTAAAATTAACATCAAGTCACAGTTTCAGAAGTGGAGGAATACAAAGAAAAAGGACACATCTAAAAATAATTTTTCCAGGCCCATATAGGAGGGCTTTTAGTTAAGAAGCCATTCTGATCTTTCCGATTGTACTTCTAAACAGAAAAGTACAGATGCATAGTGTGATCAAAAGGAAATGGGGAAAAAATAAACAAGCACAACAGCGTGATGGTTAAAACCACTGGCTTATGTCTCAGTGGGAAAGTTACTTTGATGACCTGAGGTCTATTTTCCTGATCTGTAAAATGGGAATAATAACTGTCCTGCTTCCTTCACAGAATTTTTAATTAAACTCTGTAGTATTAGTGCTTTTGGAGGCAACTGGAAATAGGCAAGTAAATTTGTTTAGAGCTCACAGTTTAGGGGGGACTTATTTGGCTGTACTGGTCTTTATGAAATTGATGTGTGTCAGCAGGAAAGACAGGTCTGACTCCTGAAAATGAAAGTGAAAGTTGCTCAGTCATGTCCAACTCTTTGTGACCCCATAGACTATACAGGCCATGGAATTCTCTAGGCCAGAATACTGGAATGGGTAGCCTCTCCCTTCTCCAGGGGATCTTCCCAATTCAGGATCAAACCCAGGTCTCCCGCATTACAGGCGGATTTTTTTTACCAGCTGAGTCACAAGCTGACTCCTGAAGTTAATGCTAAAAATGTCCTATCCCAGTACTGTCAAATACAGTATCCACTGGCCAGGTGTGACTATTTACATATACATTAATTATAATTAAATGTAATTAAAATTTAACCTCTCAATTTCACTAGGCACATTTCAAGGGCTTAAGAGCTATATATGACTATGACAAAGGAGGCAAGAATATACAATGGAGAAAAGACAAGTCTCTTCAGTAAGTGCACTGGGCAGTGTGGAATAGAATATCTTCCATCACTATAGAAACTTCTATTGGATAGCACTGGCCTGCTGTACCTGACATTCAATCTGCCCAGCGCCTATTATCCATCACACGGCATAAATCCATCTCCTTTGTCACCAGCAGCACCCCACCACTTCTGAGCTCTGAGCTCTACATCCTTTTCGTGTCTTATGCTCACCACTCTGAAGGCACTTGTGGAGTCACATAAAGTGGACTGAAATCCTAAAAAGACCTGAATTCTAGTCCCATATCTAATATCGATGTAGATGACAACTTCAGCTGATCATGTTATATCATTAAATCTCAGATTCCCATCTGTAAAGTGGGTATACCACTCACTTCACACAGTTGTTGAAATCACATGAGCGAACCTATGTGTTTTGGAAAATGTACAAAAGTCAAGATTAGCAAAGTTCCTAAAAAGTTAATTTTTTTTTCGTCAAGAGAAAATTTTCAAGATCTAATTTTATAACATATTAATAACAACACAGTCAAGATCATTTGCTCTGATATCAGATAAAATAGTTTTTTATTTTAAATTTGCTTTAAATCCCATTTTAGCCACTTACAAGTTGTATAATCTTGCACAAGTTTTTAAGCACTTTTAATCCCATGTTTCTCATAAAATTGAAGGCAAGAACCTACTTAATACTTAACTACTTAATACTGATGCTGTGCTGATTAAGTGAGATAACATGAATTAAGAATTGTAACTGACACACAGACTGGATTAAAAAGTATCAGCTACCCCTTTCAGTCCTAATGTCTCCCAGGCCATTGTAAGGTTTTCAGTCATTACATAGGCACAATGACTGTGGGAGTGTATCTGGAATGCTGATGGTGTGTAAAGAAAATTATAGAGAACTAATGATACTATTTATCTTTTAAAAGTGTATTTTCTTAAGGTAGTTTCTCATTGTACTGAATGCTGATAAAATAGTCTTTACTTTTAAAAGTTAATGAGTGATTTTAAAAAAATTAATTCTATTTATTGAAATATAGTTGATTAACAATGCTATCTTAGTTCCTGCTGTATAGCAAAGTGATTCAGTTTTATATATATATAATTTTCCATTATGGTTTATCAGAGGATATTGAGTATGGTTCCCTATGCTATAGAGTAGGGTCTTGCTGTTTACCCAGTCTCTATCTGATAATTTGCATCTGCTAATTTGGAAGTCCCAGCCCACCCCTCCCCTGCCTCCTTCCCCCTTGGCAACAACAAGCCTATTTATTCTCTATGTCTGTGAGTCTGTTTCATAGCTACGCTTTTGTGTGTCATAGTTTAGATTCTACGTATAAGTGATACCATATGGCATTTGTCTTTCTCTGCCTGGCTTGTTTTACTTAGTATGATAATCTCTAGAGTTGGTGGGAATGCAAACTAGTACAGCCGCTATGGAAAACAGTGTGGAGATTCCTTAAAAAACTGGAAATAGAACTGCCATATGACCCAGCAATCCCACTTCTGGGCATACACACCGAGGAAACCAGATCTGAAAGAGACACATGCACCCCAATGTTCATCGCAGCACTGTTTATAATAGCCAGGACATGGAAGCAACCTAGATGCCCATCATCAGACGAATGGATGAGGAAGCTGTGGTACATATACATCATGGAATATTACACAGCCATTAAAAAGAATTCATTTGAATCAGTTCTAATGAGATGGATGAAACTGGAGCCCATTATACAGAGTGAAGTAAGCCAGAAAGATAAAGACCATTACAGTATACTAACACATATATATGGAATTTAGAAAGATGGTAACGATAACCCTATATGCAAAACAGAAAAAGAGACACAGATGTACAGAACAGACTTTTGGACTCTGTGGGAGAAGGCGAGGGTGGGATGTTTCAAGAGAACAGCATCGAAACATATATATTATCTAGAGTGAAACAGATCACCAGCCCAGGTTGGATGCATGAAACAAGTGCTCGGACCTGGTGTACTGGGAAGACCCAGAGGGATCGGGTGGAGAGGGAGGTGGGAGGGGGGATCGGGATGGGGAATACATGTAAAACCATGGCTGATTCTTGTCAATGTATGACAAAAACCACTACAATATTGTGAAGTAATTAGCCTCCAACTAATAAAAATAAATAAATAAATAAATTAAAAAAAAAAGATAATCTCTAGGTCCATCCATGTTGCTGCAAATGGCATTATTTCAATGAAAGATTTTTTTTTTTTTTTTTGGAGGTCCCTCATTTCTATACCGTGGGAAATAAATCTATGTCTGCTACATGATGAAAGAAATAGACTGAACTTTGTAAACAAATCAATAGGTCACAAGCTCTGTGGCAGCACGTGAAATGGTTGAAACTTTAACTGTGGGGTCAGGGAGACCTAGATTTACATAACCTGCTTTAAGTTATATGACTTCTGAAAACCTTGATCTCCTCTTTCATCTACTAGGGATAATCATAGTGTTCCTACCTCAGAGAGTTGTCTGAGTGATTAAATGTTAAACAGTTGATATAGAAGGAGTTTAGAAATCCTGGCATATATAAGTGTAATCAAATCATGCATTGTGGTTAGACACTCAGTCATGTCTGATTTTTTGCAATCCCCTGGACTTTAGCCTACCAGTCTCCTCTGTCCCTGGAATTCTCTTGGCAACAATACTGGAGTAGGTTGCCATTTCCTCCTACAGAGGCTCTTTCCAACCCAGGGTTAGAACCCGAGTCTCAAGTTTCCTGCACTGGCAGGCAGATTTTTTTTACCACTAGTGTCACCTGGGAAGTCCCATATAAGCGCAATATATGTTGTTAATAATGATGTTGATGGTCACTATCATTGCTTATATTACCCAGAACCATTCCTGGTACATATTTGATTTTAATTTTAATAGTTAAGTATATTGAGAGTTATAGTAAAGATAGATAAATTACTTTAGTAAATTAAGTTTATCTATGGTAACTAATACTACCATGAAAAAGTAAAAATAGTTATGACTCTGGGGAATATTAATCCATATTTAAATAATAATACCCTTGCAAAGTTTGAAATAATGATTTTTTATAATATAATTCTTAATATCAATTTTCTTAGAGTAATTAAGAGAGTCCTTAGAATCACTTCATAGGATAAAACTCATGATATTTGCCCAGATCCTGCACCTTTGCCTCTGTTCCATTACTTTTATTGTTTTGATATAAGGGAAATGGGTTCCTTTTCTAGCATATTTTTAATCAAGCTCTAGAGGAAATAAGTAATTTCAACTTGACTGCTGGTAGAAATATATGATTAGAAACCTTGCAAAACTATGATGGTAATTATGTTAATGACATTTATGACAACTGCATTTGCTAATAGTATTATTTTCACATTTGTTCCCATACTATTACTTCATGTTTAAATTTATCATAGCAAGAGGCTGAGCCTTATTTCCATATTTATTGCTACCCAGATATTTATACTATATGTTTATTTAAAAAACAGCAATGGGTGCAATCTTGAATGTGGAAAGCAAATGAAATACAGTTGCAAAAAATCTAATGAGTTTTTTCCCCTTTCAGGGGCAAGGAAATGGCATGGTGGAGAGATGCATTTGCAATTGAGTCTTCTTAATATACGCTCTGGAAAATCAATACGATAGATACCTGACCTTTCTCTTGTTCTTTGGAATAAGCAAGAACACACTAAAATCAAAAGGTGTAAAATCCTAAGGATTGCAACGAGCTGATTTACATCAGGGAGCAAATTTCTATTTACCTGATAGCCAAAGAAGAATAATACCTTGCCAATTTTCCCCCTTTACTCTTTTGTAGAGCTTGATAAATCTGTCCCTTTCCTGCATTTTTATTTTTGTTTTATTCATATTTTCTCTTTACTATGTGAAATGATACAGTGGAAAGAACATTGACTTGGGTGTCAAAATTCCCTAGTGTGAGTCTACATTCTGTTGGTAATTAACTATGTCACCTTGTTTGACTTACTGAACTTTTTGAGTTTTCTTTTCCTAAGAAGTGAGTGAACTCTGAACTTTAGATGCAGCATAAAATCTGGTAGTATCACATGGTAGTAATACACAGATGCCCTGAGACACAAAAGTGGGACATGCAGTGGTGCATGTGGTCAACCATGGGTGATTTTCTGGGTTAACAAGGAAGCTAGCTACTTTCCAGGAGACAAGAGGATTAAACTGCTTTCTCTTCATTATCCTTGACTTTTTGAGCAGAGGAAAGCTATCAAAAAGGACCATGTTTGTGTATGTGTGTGTGTGTAAGCAATCACTTTGTCACCTGAAAGCCTCCTCCTCCAGAAATAGTGCAAAACACTGGGGATACGGGGATGTCCAAGCCACTGTCTGCTTTCTTCCTTTGAGTTCCTCCAAGTCTAGAGGGAGACAGTCAGGTTGAGGGGCAATCGCAGTTCAGTGTAATAAGTTCTACAGCAGATTAAGCACAGGGGAAGGGCACCAGACTCAGCCTTGGAGGGTGACAAAGGAAGAGGTCTGTTAGGAGACAGTGATGCAAAGGAGGGAAGGATGGCGCGTTGGAGGCAGAGGGATCATCTTTACAAACGTCTGAACATGAGAGGACACGTGGAGCAAGGAGGTGGGAACAGATCACTAAGGATCTTGTAAGACATGACAATGGCATTAGATTTTATCCTGACTTGATGGGGAATCAAAGTTACATACAATGTGGGTTTTCCACTGGAGTCCAGAAAGGACATTAACTAGTTATAAAAACCCTCCGAAGCCAGGCACCTCACAGCCCAGCTAGCACTTCAGTTGAGCCAGGTAGGACACCGAGCTGAAGATGTAACTACGAACTCCAGACATAAAGAAACTATGAGTTAGCAAATATGTGCTAAGTTGCTAGGTTTGTAATTTGTTATGCAGAAGCAGAAAAATAGTATAAGATCACGGAGATGAATTTCAAATATGGCTCTTGAACTTGAAAAATGTGATTATAAGATTATATTATAAGGTTGTTAGTGTGATTATATGGTGACGGGTTAGTTATATCAAAATGTCAGGAAAGGTGAGAGAACTTGTTAAAAGACAAAAGCAGAAGTCAGAAGAATATAGCTTGTGTCATGTATAAATATCTCCCTGACAGAGGCTCTTAACTTACTATGTTTGCTAAACACTAGGAATTTGGGTGGAACACCTGAAAGGATTAGATTTACTCTGTCTCCACAGGAATCCTCCCAAACCTTGTCACAGTTAGCATTAGTCGCTCAGTCATGTCCAACTCTTTGCAACCCCATGGGCTGTAGCATGCCAGGCTCCTCTGTCCATGGAATTCTACTGGAGTGGGTTGCCCTCTCCTTCTCCATGTCACAGTTTGGATACAGCCATTTGCTGTCATATCCAGAGGAGGCGGCCCTCTCATGTTTCAGGAAACACACGCAGACCCTAAGTACCTGCTTATCAGAATGTCACACTTCTTACCTTCTAATACATGCAGCAAAATGCACTCTGTTCTTAGCATTCCACACAATCCATACATTACTTAATCTGACAGCCTTTTCTCGTAACTTTTTGTTTTAAGTATATAGCCTTAGTTTTAGCAGGAGCAATTTTTATTTCTCCATCATATTTTGGTCCTTTAAGGGATTGTGGTACACCTGTGCACCATAGCACAAAGTTGAAAGCACTATCTCTCAGCCTTGCTAGTAATACCTTTGGATAGACTTTTACTGGCCGTTGATATTTTGGTTGACAAAGTAGGGGGAAAATGTAAAGCTCATGAGCCAAAATGTTGAGGTTAGATGGCAAATTTTTAGTAAAGAGATAAGAAAAGGATGGTAACCGCCATTAGGACATGGTGGAGGATTCACTCTTCCTTTTAAAGAGACTGAGTCAGATGTGAGGACCCTGATATAAGGTGACATGACAGAGACAGTGGCAGGCCTCTTGTGACTGTGCTTGCGGGACCAGATGAAACTGATCAAGTCAGCCCAAAGTCTCAATGGAAGACACCGCAGGACGCTGTGTCTGTCCTGCCTGGATCCTGGGTACAGTCCTAGTTAAGGTGTTCAGGAAAACAACCTGAGTCCAGGGAGGTCCTCCTCAGGACAGAGTGGGCAAACACAAAACTGCCTGCTCTGTGGACAGTTTGCGTTCAGAGCCGTTCAGCTTAGGGTGGCCGCAAAGGCGCCCTGCTAGTTTTCAGGACAAAGGCCTGGCAGGCAGTTTCTGTTTTGGTCAACCTAGTGAACTGAGAGAGGGAAGCTTGGCTGTTCGTAAGATCTTTATATTTGTAAAGATCATAAGAAAGATCTTTACGGAAAAATGCCTATAGCAGACAAAGAGGACAGAGATACTCCATGGCTGGACTTACCATTTGCTTTTTATTTGATTGTATGTAAATGAGACTAACATGTGGTTATTCATCTTTTCCTTGTCCCTTCACCACAAATTTATGCTTTAAAGACAGAACCATTCAAAAAGAAAGCAGTCAGAAAGTATACACTAAGATTCAGCTTGCCGTGCACTGGATTAATTTTTTCTGTGATTATCAAGTTACCCAGATTATATGATGATGGTATAATGATGATGACCATAGCCATCATGGTGGTGAACAGCATCATCAACTATTTGCTTCATCATTCTTTCTGCATTGAGCACTTCGTTCAAATCCAAAAACAAATCCATCAGTGTTGTTTCACTGGCTTCCTTTCCAAAATATGTATTCAGAAAATGATGCCTCTTTCTGGGGAAATGCACACATAATAGCTTTTTGCCTGAAAGGCCTCCCTAGAAGGAATGATTCTTGTAATGATTTTTTTTTTAAATTATTGAGGTACAACTCACATCACTAAAACACACCACTTTAGCCATTTTCAAGTACTCAATTCAGTGGATTTTAGTGCGTTCAAAGCACAACTCTCACCACTATCTAGTTCAAGAATATTTTCAGATCCCTAAAGGAAACGATGTACCCATTAAACATCACTCCCCATGTCCCTCTCTTCACAGCCCCTGACAATCATAGGCTTCCTCTGCACTTAGGATTTGCCTATCCTGGATACTTATATAAACAGAATTATACAATATGTGGCCTTTTACATATGGCTCTTTCAAAAAAATTTTTCAAGTTCATCCACGCTTTCAAAATTCATCTATGCTGTAGCATGTATAGTATCTTACCTCTTTTGATGGCTGAATAATATTTTTTTCCCCTATGTCTGTATCACATGTTGTTTATCTATTCATCTGTTGAGAGACATTTGGGTTATGTCCCAAGTGAAGTGAAGTAAAGTCACTCAGTCGCGTCCGACTCTTTGCAACCCCTTGGACTGTAGCCTACCAGGCTCCTCCGTCCATGGGATTTTCCAGGCAAGACTACTGGAGTGGGTTGCCATCTCCTTCTCCAGGGGATCTTCCCAACCCAGGGATCAAACCTGGGTCTCCCACATTGTAGGCAGACCCTTTACAATCTGAGCCACCAGGGAAGTCCTTCTGGCTATTGTGAATAATGCTACTCAGAGCACTTGTGTAAGGAAGTTGATTTGAATATGTATCTTCAATTCTTTGGGGCCTTAGAATAATTTTCAGGGTTGTTTTTGAGTCTTTGAATGTGGTCAAGACAAGTTTTGGCAACTATCCTTTTTTTCATGTTATTATTTCTAAGAGCATCAAGAAGGAGCTGTTTGACTCCGATTGAAGGTAGCAGATGAGAATGTGTGTGGAGGAGTTATGGAGGAAGAAACATACAGAAAAAAGAGCTTGGGGCTGGGACTCTCTGAAGAAATAGAATTTCTCATAATCTGCTATATTGGTAGTGTTTGGGATTGTATCTACTTGCCTATGACTATTAGTCTGTCTATATTCATCTGTGTTCCCAAAAATAAATACATTCTGTTTCTATTCAATTACTCGATGTTTAGTAATCCACCAACTGTGTGAAATAATTAAGACTAATAATCACAAATCAAGATATTTGACGTAAGGTTCCATTAACAACTATTTTGTGTTTGATGACAGTCTTTGTTTCTATGTGTTCTAAAGCATGGAAGACCTGTATTTATTTTTCCTAGCAGACAATAAAAAGTATAATCATAATACTTATCTGTAAAACGGAGTTAATAATAGGTTAGTTGTGAGGTTTAAGTAACTTAATGCTTCTAAATTAAAAGGTGTTGCCCTTAATGAGTCAATCATTAATATCATTATTATTATTCATTCAATACACAGTAGTAAAAGCAGTGTTTTTAAAAGCAAATCAAACCATATTGTCCAATTGCTTAAAACCCTTCAATGTTTTTCCAGTTTATGGACTCAGGAAAGAATTCACATGTCCTAAGGCCTCACCTGAATGATTTTACTTCTAATTTTCCAAATGTTTTTGGACTATTTTTCTTCTTGCTTATTCTCTCCAACCACGTTGGCTTTATTTCCTAGAACAGATCAAGATTTTCCTGCCTTGGGAACTTGGCACCTGCTTTTTCTTCTGCTGGGAATATTTATAGTCTACATTTCTCTTGGGTAACCACCCACTGTTCTTCTTGTGGAACTTAGCCTCAATATCACTTTGTCGTAGAGGCCTTTTGCTAAAGGACATCCATTATTAATCTCTATTTTTTCCTCCCAGGGAAGTTCCTGGTAGCTCAGTTGGTAAAGAATCTGCCTGTAATGCAGGAGACCCAGGTTCGATTCCTGGGTCGGGAAGATCCCCTGGAGAAGGGCATGGCAACCCACTCCAGTATTCTTGCCTGGAGAATCCCATGGACAGAGGAGCCTGGGAGGCTACAGTCCATGGGGTTGCAAGAGTTGGACACGACTTAGCAACTAAACCACCACCACTAAAATAGTCTTCTTTCAAAAAAAAAAAAAAAACCACCAAAAAACTTTGAGGGGGGGGGGCATTTTTATGATCCAGAATAGACTTTCAAAAAATCCTCTACTTAAATTGGCTTTTGAAAGAAACATTTGTGTCTTCATGCCATCTTGCACTTCCAGTGACATTTTGGGCTCTGCAATTACCATGTTTGCAGTCACAAATACCCTTGGCCTTTTTGCTGTTGTTGTTATTTTTTATTAATAACAGACTCTGCTTTAAGGAGATACAACCTCTCATACCCACTTAGCCAAGTGTGCCTTTCTGATTTGATATTCATATTTGCACAGCTCCAGTGCTGTATTCAGCTCCCCGCACTCATTTCTCCCTGTGATTTCTAACCCAGTACTTCTTGAGTATGAATATCTTTGAACATGGGGACATCCCAGTGCCTGCTTCATTAGATATGTGTGGAAGGAATGATTACAAAATAATACTTATTATTGAAGATTCTGTTCATTCCAGGTGTGGTTACAAATACATTCCATACTTCTAATCCTCACTGGAACCCATGAGGTAGACACTTAGTTCTTATGTCCGTTTTACAGAAGAGGAAGCAGAGGCACAGAGAAGTGATTTTTTTTCCAAAGTCATACAACAGTCAAAAATTGCTGAGTCAGGATTCAAATTCTGACTCAAAAATCTCTCAACCTTTTTATAATATCAGGGACTGAACTTCAAGCCACTCTTAGTGAAGAGTCCACTTGCTACCAAGCAAGGAATAGGTAATCAATGTCTCTGATAGGTGATGCTCCCTGGAATAACATCAAATCCAAGTGAATCCTTGATGAAAATTCCATTAGTTGGCTACCAACTGGGGATAATTATCCAATGGCAGGTGATTCCTGAGTATTTTTCTCCATCCACACAACCACTTCCCAGTGTAAGCTATTATACTCTTCTTCCTGGGCTACATGTGCATCCTTCCAGCCCTTTTATAAAAAACAGTCAGAGCCATTTAAACAAACAAATCCACCATTCTCTGTCACTTTCCTACTCCAAAACCCTCACTGTATTTTATATATATTTAGGAAAAAGTAAAAAAGTCTACATTCTTCATCTGAGTGTAGAAAATCCTGCTGACTTTTCCAGACTCCTCTCAAGCTTTTTTTCCTGTATCCAGTCACACTCTATCTACTTTCATTTCCTGGAGGAAACACGCTCTTTCCTAGCTAAAGATATTTACTCTGGCTTCTTCTTTAGTTGGGCACACCAACACTCTGCGCTTCCAACCATCCAACTGTGTCATTGTGACCTGCTGTCACAGGTCTACTGATCTTTCCTTTTGGTCTCAGCTTGGCCAGAAAGGATTTTCTTGATATATTCCAGTCCCAGATCATACTAGAGTCCTCTAAAACACACCATCAAAGTCTTGCTTCTCTGCTTTTTAAACTCCCCTTATACTCTTATAATTATGCATTGAATATCTGTCTTCCTTTCTTGCCATATCTCCAGTACCAAAGATCTGTCATAGTGCTGATACTTCATACTTGTTGAGTGAATTAATGGACATATATTAAATAATTAAATTGTGCCACTTCTAGGAATCATTACCTTGAAGACAATGAAAGGTTTAAATATGTCTTAAAAGTGTGACTAGTTGGTAGAGCACTGGAATAGTTTACCCAGGAACACTGACAATAAAAAAAAAAAGTAATATTATAATAATTGCTAATATATTCCAAGGATTGACCATGTAAAAGGCATTTTTCCAAGAACTGTGAACAAACTGGTCAGTTTTGTTTTTGATTTTCATTGGCTTTTCCTTAAGACCAAATCAGAGGTCTCTCATTTTCCTCGTAAAAACTGGTAAGAAACAACAATATCAATGATAGTGGCAGTGCTGCTAACAGTAAAGATGATGATGATAATAGTGTTGGTGATGGTATTTTACTACATGCTATATTTTTATATGAAGGACAATCATATGTGGTTCTAAGGGTCACTTAGTGAGACAGGTAATATTATTACCCACATCATAAGGATGAAGCAGCTAGATAGAGAAGGGTTAAGTAACGGTCTATATTTATATAGATAATACAGGCATAGTCAGGATTCATATCAACCCAGTCTTGACATTCATTTAGTAGCTGAAAACAGCAATACGCTATTTCCATTTTGGGGGTTAATAGGCTCTCCTGTGTGGCCCTTGCTTAGTGTCTCTCCCGAGGCTGTAGTCAGTTGGGATCTTTAGTCATTTAACGTGTTCACTAGTCTCGGCATCAAAGACGGCTTACTTGGACAGCTGGCAGCTGATGCTGCTGTTGGCTGGGAATGCTTTTGAGACTGCTGACTGGAGGGCCTACATGTGACTTCTCCATGTGGCTTCGACTTCCCACTGCACTGAAGCTGGGTTTTGATAGGGATCATTCCAACAGGGGTAATTCCACAATATCAGGGGAAACTGCAAGGCTTCTTAGGAGCTAGAGTTGTAAGTTTAGAACATGACTATTCTCACATTCTATTGGTCCAGCAAACACCAAGGAAATCCCAGGATGAAGGGAAAGGAGTTATACTTAATGTCTGGACATGAAGAGCAGCACACTAAACACAGGGGAAGAAATTGATGAAGACCATCTTGAAAACTATCTTCCTTAAGATACAATGTTGTTTCATAATTTGTTTACACCAGCACTGATACTCTTTAATGCTGATCATGGTGGATAAGAAGGTAAGCCTTGCTACACTCCTTCCAGGTCCCAAAGGATAACAGCTTCAAGCATTCACACAAACCACAGACACAGTGGTATTTGATTTGAGAAGTTCTGTTTGTCTTTTTTTTCTCTCTTGCTTGAGGGAAAGAAGTTTCACTATCATTCTATTTCAAGAGGCAAGTGGGAAAATCCTGCAGAATAAACAGGAGCCCTTCAAAGGATGCCTCTTAAATCACTGTCCATGGAGATCACTTTTCCCTTTAAGCCTGTGAAGAAAGTTTGGCGTTTCCTAACTCGCTTTGATGTAAATTCCTTTCTCAGTTTCCTTTCTTTTTTGGTCCACATGGGAGCCAAGGGAGCATGTGTCTCTCTGAACCCTCACAATCAACCCTGAGTTGCTTCAGATATCTGTCCTCCGGCACTGCCTGCAGCAGTGTGGACTCTGGATGGAACTGAAAGTGTGCCCCCCAAGCCAAAATGATTCAGAATGGCAGCTGGTGAGCTGAAAACTCTGTGAAAGCAATAAATGACAAGTTGCTACATACCCCTCATATACATTTTGGTGCAACTTAAAACTGCTATTTCTACAATTATTTGCCAACTTAAAAATGTAAAGCTGGGGACTTTTCTCAAAATAAGAGTCCAGATTTTGAGGTTCCAAGTAGTCATTCTTGCATAAACTACATTTATTAAGCATCAGGCTTGATGCCATTTTTGTTTTCTTTCAAGTAAAATGAGAATTTAAGGGAGAACACAGAATACTTCCAAATTTCTAAATGATTTTTCCCATGTAAAAAAGGGTAATGTTTCTCTTTGATGGAATTTTTCCAAATATTAAATTATGTATTTTATATAAAATTGAATCACATATTTCAATAGCAAATATAACAGGCATGAAAGGTTTTGAAAACACTGACTCTTGGTAAGTATACAATTCAACAGGTGAGAACAGCAAATACTCAGGGGAGCTAGAAAGTGATCTAATAGAAGCCTCACTGCATTCCTGGTCTCCACTGGGATATTTTTACAGAAGGGAGGGACAGTCTCCATTCATCTAGTGTTTGGATTACAGGTCAGTTAAGAGAGCTTCTGGTGTGTTTCCTTGTTTTCCACTGTGGCTGTGACTTAGCCCCACGGAAAATCACATTGTCCACAGTCTAGAGGAGAATCAGCATGACCTTTACCAAGTCTTATGAAATCTAGGCCTCGTTTAAATAAATGTTATCATTTTTAATAGCATGTTCCATGTGCCAGGCCCTATATAGCTGTTTCATGTGGTTTATCTAATTTTATCCTTCCAAAACCCCTATGAGATAGTGCACCAATTAGAAATTGCATTAAGTTGCATTAGTGCAAAAATAACAGGGGCTTAAAAAGAAATTTGATTTCTTCTAAGGAAGATAACTTAAAAGGTAAACAGCCCTGGGCTTGGAATTAGGAATTCATTCATCATGTGTGACTTCCATTTTCAAAATTAATGCATGATCCAAGATGACCACTAGAGTCTTCACATCTGTTTTGTGGCAGCAAATGATAGAAGGGAGGAAAATTCTCTAGAAGCACTATCTAAGATCTAGAACTTATACTGGGAAGGCCACACTTGTCTGTGATGGGAGTCTGGGGTATATTTTTAGCTGTGCAATTTAATACTCAATTTGAATCTGGGTTCTTTTACAAAGCAGGAAGAGAATGGATACTAGTCCTCAACTATTAGACAAGGACCCAGCTAGTTCTTTTTACCATCTCTGTTGTACAGAGAAGGGAACTGAGGCTTATCAAGGTTTAGATCTTGATCACAAAGGTAGTTAGTGAAAGCCTAAGATTTTTATCAGGTGAGGTGTTACATTTAATCATTACCATCAACCCTGTAGTTAATACTATTGGCTCTAATTTTCAGGAAACAGACTTAAAGAGGCTAAGCTCACAAATGAATACATGGCAAATAAGATCATACATGGAATCTGGTTTACCAGATCCCAAACGGGGATCTCTAAACTATTCTACCACACCAATATCATTGCGTTTTAGGAAAGAGTCAACACAGATTCCTGGCACCATCTCATCCATCTACACTAAGTCCCCAGGGGATGTTGCTCATTGAATGAAAATACCGGGTATCGTCAGTCATGTCTGACTCTTTGCGACACCATGGACTGTAGCCTGTCAGGCTCTTCTGTCCATGGGATTCTCCAGGCAAGAACACTGGAGTGGGTTGCTATGCCATCCTCCAGGAGCTCTTCCTGGCCTAGGGATTGAACCCACATCTCTTACATTTGTTGCACTGGCAGGCAGGTTCTTTACCACTAGTGCTACCTGGGAAGCCCATTTATAATATATAACTAGATACGGTTCATTACCCTTAAATCTGCTTTCATTCTTTCTAATCATGGCAAATAGATGGGAAACAGTGGCTGACTTTATTTTTGGGGGCTCTAAAATCACTGCAGTTGGTGATTGAAGCCATGAAATTAAAAGATGCTTACTCCTTGGAAGGAAAGTTATGACCAACCTAGACAGCATATTAAAAAGCAGAGACATGACTTTGTCAACAAAGGTCCGTATCATCAAGTCTATGGTTTTTCCAGCAGTCATGTATGGATGTGAGAGTTGGAATATAAAGAAAGCTGAACACCGAAGAATTGATGCTTTTGAACTGTGGTGTTGGAGAAGACTCTTGAGAGTCCCTTGAACTGCAAGGAGATCCAACCAGTCCATCCTAAAGCAGATCAGTCCTGGGTGTTCATTGGAAGGACTGATGTTGAAGCTGAAACTCCAATACTTTGGCCACCTGATGTGAAGAGCTGACTCATTTGAAAAGACCCTGATGCTGGGAAAGATTGAGGGCAGGAGGAGAAGGGGACTACAGAGGATGAGATGGTTGGATGGCATCACTGACTCAATGGACATGGGTTTGGGTGGACTCCAGGAGTTGGTGATGGACAGGGAGGCCTGGCGTGCTGCAGTTAATGGGGTCGCAAAGAGTCAGACACGACTGAGCGACTGAACTGAACTGAATCACGTAATATCTAACTTTGCTTGACCATAAAAAGTCATCTAAAATGTTTGTAAAAAAAATAAATTCCCCCAAAATAAACAAACAAATAAATAAACAAATTCCCAGTTCTTTTCCCTGGAGATTATACTCCGTAGATGGAGTAGAGCTGAGAAATCCACATTGAAAACCTGCTCCAGCTCATCCTTGTGATCAGGCTAATGTGGGAAATATATTTACATGGTTTAACCACATGCTTCCTCTTTTACTGCTAAGTTTGCAGGAACTTGAAGGTGAAAATGTCTCCCACAATAGTTTCTTTTTTTTTTTAAAAGGCTCTCCTTCCAACACCAAGAAAAGAAAATAACAACAAAATGTTGTTTCTTCTTGATTTTCTCCTGCTTTCTCTACAAAATAAATATGGACACATCACAAACAATCATTTAGAGTCCAAAGTCACTTATCTTGAAACTTCAGGACTAAAAAGCCATCTATGAATAAAATGAAGAATGAAAGACTACAGTGAAACAACAGAACTTGAGACAACACTTCTTTCTGATTCATTCATTGGTTTCTTCTTTCATTCACGGAGAGATCAGATGAACTCAGGAAAAAAGGAGGGAATGCAGACTCTCAGAAAAGCAGCTTGCTCAGAAATTCTCTTTGTAGTCTGGCTTTCCTTTGTGCCTCAACTTCTATAAAAGAGAATCTCAGTAACACAGAAGCCTTCTTTGAGTGTTTTGGGAAAGGCTTGATGCGAAAAAGTGCACTGGTTGAAACAGAATAGGGTCTGAAAGAGGCACTGCTTCTTAATTGATCTAGACCCAATCACAGGAGGAAAGGGAAGTTTGTTTACAAATCTACCTTATGAAGCAATGTAGTTATAACTGGGGACCCACATGGACCAATTTCCCCATAGAGGTGCAATATACAGAGGAGAAAACATCTCATTCTCTAATTTCTAGTTTTGTGCATGTTTCCATTTCTATCTGGTATTCATGAAATAGTGCAGAAGTGCTAATCTGTAGATAAATATGTAAGTATACATAAATTGAGGGTATATACTCAAACTTTTAACTGATGAGGTATGTGATCAATACAATTTGATGTAGAACAACATATCTTTAGTGAGCTTCAGAATCACCTAAAAGACTTGTTAAAATGCAGATTTCTGGGAAACACACCCAGAGATTCTGATTTAATAGGTCTATGGTAGAGTCTATGAAATTACATTTTTAACAATTTCCTAGGTGGTGCTGACACTGTTCATCCATAAATAACACTCTGAGTAGCACTGTTTTAGAGGAGTGATGAGCATATGATTTAGTCTCAGGATTGCTTTATACTCTTAGAAAGGGTTGGGGATCCCAAATAACTTTATTTGCTACTATTTATGAATACTGAATTAGGAATTAAAACATGTATTTATTGGTTTAATCTTTGAAACATAATAATAATAAAATTCATGTTAATACTTACTTATTGTAATGAAAAGAAATTACATTTTCAACATGAAATAATTAGCAAGAAGAGTGGCTTGTTTTACAGTGGGTAAATCTTTCTAACACCTGGCTTAATAAAAGAAGTTGGAGCTTCATATCTGCTTCCATACTCAGTCTGTTGTGTAGCAGGAAAAGGGGGGGGATCCTGATAAGAATATTTATTTAAGAATATTATATTATCATAAGAGTCTTTGAAGATAGTTGTGGATATTCTTTGATACTCAAAACTCAAAAAGTAGTCATTCCTTAAAGTTTATTCTCAATACAGCTCTGAAATTGTATCAATGAACTTTCCATACTTATTAACATGACAGTTCATTCATCTTTCACTTTGAATGCTCTTACATCCATGCAAGATTCTGTAGTATATTCACTGGAATGTATTGGTTTACTGAATTAAGCAGATTTTTCAAATATTGACATATGTTATTATATTTTAAAAATCACATTTGTTAATATAACTACCAATTATATCAGAGAAGCCTGTAAGAACTGGGAATCTGTCAAGCTTAAGTTCTCCAAAATTTTAATTTTTCACTTGAAAGCTTGAGCTTTATCATTGGCAACAAATATTGTCAGTTGTTTCCCTTGGAAGTGACAGGCTTATTTATTTTTTTAGTAAAGAAAATGTATGCCAAAGAACAAGTCTGAATAATCATAGTTTGCCAACTTTTTGATAATAATGATATTCCATATAAAAGGTGGCTAGTCTAGTTCGCTCTCTGATCAATTACTTAGTCCTTCTTCTAGAAAAAATACTTTTATGTAAATTTATCAGTTTATCCCATGGACTATTTAAAATATATGTGTTCAAAGGTTTAGATTAAATAAATGAGTAGCTTTTACTGCTTTATTAATGGCATTCTTAAGTAAAACTGGCATTTTAAAACATTTTATTGTGAGCATGTGTTGGTGAATAAAACAATGGTTACTGGTATGTTTGGGAGAAACTGCCCTAATTTCTGCTAAGGCAACACCAATTTTACCCATGGTTTCTTTTGTATCATTAGTGCAAGTGTCAATGAAATGGAAAAAAAAATTATTGCTATTGTGAAAGAAATTTTGAACATGCAGCTGCCTCGAAAGGATCTAGGGAACCTCACCATCGGGTGTGGGGTCACATTTGAGATCACATTTGAGAATCACTATTCTAGAGAATAATACAGAGTCAATACTACAAGTGGAACTTGGCATGCAAATATATTTCCTTTGACCATCACAGCATTTTAAAATATGAATTAGCTGTAAGCATTTAATAACCAGATGATTTCATATAAAAATCTGAGCCCTGGGCTTTTCTTGAAAGACCAGAGATGTGATAACATTGGACTCTCTTTCCTTCCTCATGATAATGGACTGGCTACCCTTTACATGAGGCAGATACTTCTCTAGTTGGCACAACCGCCCCCACCCCAACTTATTTCATTCATTACCTTTACCTTCCCAGGTACAAAGCAGTCTGAGTCTGTTAGTATTATGATAGAATGATGAAAAGCAAAGCCTGTGAAGTTAATATATTCCAGATATAAAATCCCAATCTTTCTATGACTAGCTATGTGACTTGTGAAGTGACTCTCAGTGTTCTTATCTTTCTTAGTCTCAGTTTTCTTATCTTCCAAATGGGGATAATACTATGAAAGTTGTGAGGATTAAATGGGATTATAAAAGTAGAGAATTTTGCTCAGAGTCTCTCAAATCCCTAAGTTCATAATAGAAGTTAGTTCCGTTGATGATGCCAGTGGTGACAGAGCCATGTATTCAACCTTCACAGGGACCCTAGAAGTTATGTGGTCTCGTTTTAGAGATGAGGAAAATGAGGCACAGAAAGGCACTCAATGACCAGCAACCTCTCTAACACCATCTGAAAGAAAAGTGAGACAACAATAAATGCCGAGTACTGAGCACTTACCATGCTGCTGGTATTATGCTAATTACATCCATCATCTCAGCTAATCTTTATGAAACCCTGTGATAGAGATATTTTATTGCCATTAAACAGATGAGAAAAGTAAGGCTCAGGGAATTTAAGGAAGGTTCTCAAATGGAGCCTACTCAAACAGAGCTACATGAACTCAAAGCTACAAAGTTTTGGTCTTTATGAATCTCAAGTACTGTCTTCCACACACAACACTGGTTTGTACTGAAAATACTATATCCATCTTTACTGGTCGCTGATTATCAGTGCTTATAAGGAAGAAATCTGTGCTAATTCCTGTAGGCCTGTGGACATCATATCACATAGGTGCTTTTTTCTGTGGAAATTCTCCAACACACACCAATGAAAAGAACGAGCAGAAACATCTGAAAGACTACATGTTCCAATAAGACTGATATATAATTTATCACGTCACCTTTTGGTAGAGAGAACAGTTTGATATTAACAGACGTTTCAATGTTTATAGAAATAAACACACACTTCCCCCTTTACAAATATGCCATAATTTGTGAATCATATAATGAAGCATAATTAACTGGCTGTGAAAAATTAAAACCAAGAACATGGTTTTGTCAAATAAATAATGAAGGAAATTCACAGTATGTTTTAAAGAAAAGCTCTCCATGGTTTGTGACTGTAATTAGAACCACCTGAACTTTGGCAGAGAATACTATCAAATTTCCCCAAACCTTTGCTGACATTAGAATATTTTGGATTTAGGTCACATTCCTGGGCAACTGACATTCTCTCTTATTTGCAATTAAATTCTGAAGTTTTCAAACACTCTCTGACCCATCATAACATTTCTATCTTTTCATAAGTTTAAAAATAACCTTGCTTGGGTTAATTGGATCCCAAAGGGTTGTAATTTTTGGTATTTTAATTCATTTTGTCCTTGGCTGATTGTCAAAACTTACTGGAAATAAAGCTTCACAATAAACTCATATTTAGTCTAAGTGGTTTCAGAAATGAGCATACCAATGACACAGGGTGAAGCCAAACTGCCTCTGAGAAGCCTTGGAAAGCACTAGTTATGATGATAAAATGCCAAGAAGCCAGATAAAAAATAGGTAACTCAGTTATCTATCTTACTTCGGTTACCAAATGCCCAGATGTCATGATATCTGGGTAATTAATTAAATGTTAACCATTTATAAGGATTATTGCTGTGTTGACAGCCTTAAACATGAGTCCATTTCACAGATTTGAGAGATCACCATTGTTAAACAGTGCTATAATTTGTGCCACTTATTGCATAAGTACAATAGTGTTAGTCGCTCAGTCTTGTCCAACTCTTTGCAACCCCGTGGACTGTAGCCCACCAAGTTCCTCTGTCCGTGGAATTTTCCAGGCAACAATACTGGAGTGAGTTGCCATTTCCTCCTCCAGGGGATCTTCCCAAACCAGAGACTGAACCTGGGTCTTCTGCATGGCAGGCAGTCTCCTGCATTGCAGGTGGATTCTTTACCAACTGAGCAATCAAGGAAGCCTGCGTAAGTACAATGCACTCTCTTAGAACAATGACCTTGCAAGTGCTCTCTGAAAAAGTGAGTAAAGATCCTCTTTTGATAGATGAGAAAACTAAGACTTAGAAAGATTAAGTTTCTGCAGAAACCACTGAGGCTTAGCAAGATTAATAACGTTGGTAGAAACCCCTGAAAAACACCCTGATGCTGGGAAAGACTGAAGGCAGGAGGAGAAGGAGGCGACAGAGAAGGAGATGGTTGGATGGCAACCATTGACCCAATGGACATGAGTCTGAGCGAACTCCGGGAGATAACGAAGGACAGGGAAGCCTGGCATGCTGCAGTCCATGGGGTTGCAGAGAATCGGACACAACTGAGCAACTGAACAGCGATGACAGGAACTGAAGAGTAGCAACATCTGAACTAGTACATGACAAGGGGAAGATCTGAACCCGTGTCTGTGGGATTTCCAAGTCCAGGCTGTGCTTAGCGGTGGAGGCATGGTGTGACTCAGGGCCTGCAAATGGAAATGCTCCCAAGGGTCAGGCAGATGGCCTGAACTTGTGAATGTGGTTCAGTTTCAGACTGCAGGTAATGGCCAGAATGCTAAGGAACTTCATACCTTGCCTGATAGCTTTCAGATCCAAAGTTCCAAAAAACACGATGCAAGCAAACCAAAACAGAATCACATGTTCTTTCCCATTCTTCAGCTGGCTGCTCTGATGTAGACAAAATAAAGTAAAAACAATCTCATAAATATGGGCTGCTTTTTTCATTTAGCAATTTTCACTTTAGCCTAAATGAGTTGTTTAGAAAGCAGCTCAAGTCTGTTTCAATAAGAATTTAGCAATGAATAAAATTTTCCTTGCTACCAAATTTAAATGAAGTATACGTGAAACTTTTCAAAGCCGTGCCTGGAGAGGAGTCAGCAATTTTGAGCTCTCCTCTTAAATCCTTGCACTAGCTTCTTACAGTTGCTCAGTTCGGTATTCAAAGATTCCTGGAGATTAGAGTTCAAGGTGCTAATCAGTGATGAACTGCCCTCAGGCAAGTGGCCAATGAGAGGCCCTGAATCAGCTAATAAATAAATAACTGGGCATTCAAATCTAATTGTCTTGATATTGAATTCTCTATCCAGTAGACACAAAGACTTTTACAATAATTCTAATTTGCCTTTGGAGTGTCAGAGAAGAATGAAAACATTTTTTTTTTTCTTTTTTGGAGTATTAGAGAAGAATGAAAATATCATAGATGTTCCCTAATAAATATGGTAGGGAAGGACAGGGTTTCAATATTGTATCAACATTAGTTCAGTAAATTTCCATCAGATACATCAGTTTTAGTATCTAAATCCTCCTGCCTTTGCCAGTGTGTACATGCTAAGTCACTCAGTCATGCCCAACTCTTTGCAAACCTATAGACTGTATAGCCCGCCAGGCTCCTCTGTCCTTGGGATTCTCCAGGCAAGAATACTGGAGTGGGTTGCCATGCCCTCCTCTGGGGGATCTTCCTGACCCAAGGAATGAACCCACTTCTCCTGTGTCTCAGAGGGAAAAAAAGGATTGATGGACTTCTCCTAACTTTCTAAGGAAGCCTTTGGTAAAGTAGAAAAAAAAGTGTTCAGATTTATTTAGCCACTATTACCTATGTAGTGTGCCTGGGGAGAGTGCGGCTTCATTTAAACAAGTGGATATTTTGGAAACAACTGGCTGGAATCAGGTAAACATGTGGTTAAAGCAGCTGGTGAGTTGACAGCATTTACCCTTCTCCCCCAGCTGGCTTGCTTGCGATAAGTAGCAGAGTCCACTATCAAGAGAGATTTTGTAGCCTGTAGCTGTGGAAATCGCTAAGAAGAGAAAAGACACTTATTTGTTCTGGGTGGATTAGAAGCCCTAGAGGCTGGAGACTGTAACCAATGAGCCCTTTCATGGCTTCCTCAAGTGTGTAGCTACAGCTACACACTTGAGATTTGAAATTTCAATAATCCCTCCACCTTTGCAAGGGCACGTGTTGCCATGGAAGGCAATCAAGAGATGGGTTAAAACAGCCCTGGTTATGATTCTTGCCTTGAAATTAAACTCTAGCAAACAAACTGTTTCCTTTTTCCCCGAGAAGATTTTAAATCCAATTTATTTGAGGTTTCTATTTAAATTGAAAATACTGTAGCATCTCAGGCAAAGTGAAATCAATCTCTTTAGAAACAGGAGGAGGAGAAGGGAGAAGGGGAGAATGTGGGCCAAGTATATGTAGATTAAAACTTGCTTTTTCAAAGATTTTGAAATATGAAAAACTACCTCTGCCTATAAGATTAATGATGGATCTTTGGGACAGAACCACTCTGCTTAACTGCTTTCCTGGCTGCCTAATAGGCATCCCAAACTTAATGTATCTAAAACCAGATTCCTCATTCTGCTTCTGCCTGGTGTCTTTCACTTCTAGGCTTTGCTCACCCACAAAATGGAACCAACAACCGAGTTGTTTATACCAACCCCTAGAAGTCATCTTTCATTCCTCTCTTCACCTCACTTCCCAAAACTAATTCATCAGACCTTATCTCCTCAACATATCTCAAATTAATCTTGCTGCTACTATTACCCTGGACCATCACCTTTCATCTAGATCAGTGCAGCAGACTCTTAACTTGTTCCCCTAGCTTCCACTCTGGTTCTCAAGAATCCATTCTCTGCATGACAGTCAGAGATCTCTCTGAAACTCCCAACCTGGTAGCCACTAACTAAGCGGCTATCAAGCCATAGAAATATGGTTAGTTCCCACTGCAATGAGCTTTAAGTGTAAAAGTACACTGGATTTCAGAGATGTTGCACAAAAGATAAAAAAAAAAAAGGAAAAATCTCATTAATAATTTTATACTGATTATATGTTGAAATTATAATATTCTTAATGCATTTGGATTAAAGAAGCTATATCAATGAAGTTAATTTCACATTTCTTTTTGCTACAGCTAGCAGAAAATTTAAAATTATATATTTGTATTGGCCAGCACTATAATCAAAGAGATCATGTTCTTTAAAAATCCTCTTTTAGCTTCCCATAGCCCAAAGTCTGAGCTTTATTAGATCACAATCTATAAAGCCCTAAGTGATCTGGCTGTTGATTTCCTCTTATGTGCCTTTATAAACTCTAGGCATCAGTTACAGTGGCTTTTTGCCTCTTTTAAGTGTAAAAAAGACATTCTCCTCTTAAATGTTTTTCAAATACTTACAGAACATTTGTAAATGTGCTTTGTCCCCCATGAAATATTATATAGTTCAGGTATTGGCAAACTAAGGCCCATAGGCCAACCTTCCCTCCCCTCCCCATACCTTACATTGGCCCCTTCCTCCAGCCATGCTCATCTGTTTACATCTTTTTTTTTTTTTTAAATTTATTTGGCTGTGTTGAGTCTTAGGTATGGCACATAGGATCTTTCACTTGAGTGCATGGGTTAAGCGGTTGTGGTGCTCAGGCATAGCTGCCCTGCCGCATGTGGGATCTTAGTTCCCTGACCAAGGACTTAACCTGCATCCCCTGCATTGCAAGGGAAATTTTTAACTACTGGACCACCAGGAAGTCCCTGTTTACATATTCTCCAATGACTACTTCCCTGCTGCAAAGGTGGAGCTCACGATTTGTAAAAGAGACTATACATGGACTCTTGGCCGAAGTAAAAAATATTCACTATCTGGCCCTTTACAGAAAACCTTTGTTGACATATAGATAGATAGGTAGATAGAAGTTGTGCGGGATCCTTTATGAGCTGGGCCTTATCCGTCTCACTGGTGTCTTCCCAAGCCATTCCACCTCTTCCATCCTAGACTCCAGCTGAGACAGACCACACGCAGAGGCCTACAGGAGCTGACTTCTCCCAGGGTCAGAACTTGCTATTCATTTCCTTAGCTGGAAGGCCTACAGGAGCTGACTCCTCCCAGGGTCAGAACTTGCTATTCATTTCCTTAGCTGGAAACGTTTCTCTTCCCTACAGCTGGTGAAGTCCTACGGTAGTTGAAAGAGACAGCAGAAATGACTGGCTGGCTTAAGAAAGAAGTGGAATTCCGAGGTTCCATAAACGAGTGTGGGACTGCCTGGTCCAGAGGTTTAAGCTACGTCAGCAGGAGCTGTTTTCTTTCTCCTCTTCCCCTGTGTTGGCTCTATCGCAGGCAGTTTTCCTCCTGTGGTGCAAAACAGCTTCTAAGAGCTCCCAAAGCTATAAGGTTCCAGAAGTCCCAGAGAGACTGTTGCGAATTGGTTCTAATTAAACCGTAGGCCCATGCATGAACCTTTTGCTCACACTGGACAGAGGATGTGGTATTTTAATTGGCTCAAAGCTAGGTCAATTGTCAGCCTGCTGAGTGAGGTCTGCAGACCATTTACCAGGAGGGGAAGAGTATGATCTTCCTGGGGAAAATTAGGAGAGGCAGGAAATGAGAGCTATGCGGCTAAAATCATGGATGTTTGCTACCTTGTCCTTGAAGTCCTAATGGACACACCGTCACTTTCTTTTGGGTGTCTTCACAGATCCTTTCACTGCTGCTTCAGTTGAATCCTACGATCTGGTCTCCTGTGATGCTGGGCTTTCCTCTATATCAGCACTGCTCACACCACACCGGAGTAAATGGCTACCTTGCTTCTTTTCTGTGGGGGCTTCGAGCTTTTTGAAACAGGACTTTGCTCTTTGCATCCTCAGTATACAAACAGAGACCACTATAGAGGAAGAGCCCAATACATGCTGGAAAATATATGTAAACATGGGCTTTAACCATTCTTCTCTTGCGTAAGGAGTAACCATACCAAGATTGTATTTTAGGAGGATTGCTTTGCTAGTAACTGGTAGGGTAAATTTGGGAAGACTGTAGCTAGAAGGCCGTACTATATTACAGAATGATATGAAGAGGAATGAAAGGGGCTGGACCACGACTATAGGAAAAGAGATGAAGGAACCTGATGTCTAGAAATTTTCTTTCTATATCACTCATCCAGAAACAAGGTTATAAATTATTGATCAAAAGCTTCAACCAGTAAAAAAAGCTACTGTTCACTGATACTTGCCCAAGTGTTAAACATATGTATTTGTTTTATATAAATTAAAAAACTAAAGTCTCTCAATGCCACTTGGGGTAAGCAATATTCTAATTTTAGAGATGATAGGGAAAGAGTTTTAGCAATGTTAAGCAAGCTGTCCAAAGTTATGCAGTGAATCAGGGTAAACTTTAGATCTGAATGAAAATCTGCCTCCAAAAACTGTGTTGTTTTTAACAACAAAAGAGGTAGGTGATATTTCTAAAACTCTTTTAGGTCCCAACCAAATAAGTTTGGGGTTGAGAGTCCATATTATTTTTAACTATTTGAGCAAGACATAACTTGCCTGTAGTAATATTCTTTGTAAAAATTGATTACAACACCCACTGTTTATAGGTGCCTCATGTCTGTTGGCATAGTAATTCCTCAGTAGATTTCTCTGATAGCACCTGATAAAGTCAGAATTAAAATAATGATCACAACATGAATGAATAGCTCATGGCAGTCACCACATGATCTGGGATTATGTATCAGATATAGTAAAGAGATACTGGAAATAAATCATTCATATTCAAAAAAACATAATTGTTTATAAGATAGCCAAACTTATGAAGGATTTTTATAATACTTACACCCTCATTACTTGCTACACAAAGCAAAAAGTACTGGCAATTAATTAGATTCCAGGCCCACTTCTTCCTCTCAAAAAGTTTACAATTTAAAAGGAAGGAAAGAGACACATAAAGTTTTGAATGTTTAAGTTCATAGGACCTAAGAGCTGGAAGGGTTATTCCAGATCATTTGGGCCAATGGTTCTCAAACTTCAGGATCCTTCAGAATGACCTTCAGGACTTTGATGAAACACAGGGCTTGAGCCCTGCCACCATAGTTTCTGACACAGTTGTCCTGAACAGACCCTAAGAATTCACATTTCTAACAAGTTTCCAAGTCATGCGGACATTACCGGTATGTGGATAACTCTTTGAGATGCATTGATTTAGGCCAAGTTTCTCATTTTGTAAATGAGATAATCCAAGCCCAGGGAAGTATAAGACTTGTCTGAAACTACATTAGCTAATTTTACAGCTGAAAATGAGGGAAATAATTTGTGGACTCCTCTCTAAGTAGAGGTGTGTATACATATATGTATACACATGCAGATTTCTTTTTGTGCCTATGAAGCATTCATTACTCCTCCTTTTGGTCATAAGAATGCTTTCATTCCTCTGCGTTCCTATGATTTGAGTGGAATTAATGTCATGTCCACTTGCAGAGATAAGCATACAAAGAACACCTGGAAATAAGTAAAAAATTTATCTTTCAGAGGGATCACTGATTAAGCATGCATGTTTTCCAGAATCTATCCTGAAAATACAGTTTCATATGATATAAAGATATCAACTAGCATTGTTTTAATAGGAAAAAAAACCCAACAAAGAACCAAAAGATCCATCGAGAAAAGATCATTCAGCTGATTTATGATAGATGCCTGCAAGGGAATGTATGCTGTCATTTCAAAAAATAAGAGGGATGTACTGATAATGATTCCTGAAACCCTTTCAAAACTCTTATTTGGACATTCAAAGAGTTATAAGACCTAGACAGTGAGAAAAAAACAAGCTATAACATAGCTATGGCAAACCTAGTCAGCTTATGAAAAAGCAGAGACATCACTTTGCTGACAAAGGTCTGTAGAGTCAGAGCTATGGCTTTTCTAGCAGTCATGTATAGAAATGAGACTTTGACCATAAAGAAGGCTGAGTGCTGAAGCATTGATGCTTTTGAACTGTGGTGCTGGAGAAGACTCTTTAGAGTCCCTTGGACCTCAAGGAGATCAAACCAGTCCATCCTAAAGGAAATCAATATTCATTGGAAGGACAGACACTGAAGCTGAAACTCTAGTACTTTGGCCACCTGATGCAAAGAGCTGACTCACTGGGAAAGATCCTGATGGTGGGAAAGATTGAAGGCAGGAGAAGGGGATGACAGAGGATGATATGGTTGGATGGCATCACTGACTCAATGGCCATGAGTTTGAGCAAACTCCAGGAGATAGTGAAAGACAGGGAAGCCTGGCATGCTGTAGTCCATGGGGGTCACAAAGAGTTGGACATGACTGATTGAACAAAAATTAGTGCATAGAGTTACCATTTATGCAGGGTACAGGAACACATGTATTCACATAAATACACGCATAGCACGTAAGTTTGTGTATGTATGTGGAACTACTGTTTGTAGGGTAGAGCACTATATATTCTTATATATATATATATATATATATATATTTATACATTATATATTCTTAGAGCACTATATATTCTTATATGTATTTCAATACATACATATACCTTACATACATATACATGCATATACCTTAGAGCACTGTATATTCTTACATATATATTTATAAACATACATACATATACCTACATAATAATATAAATGTGAGGACTGTATGAGTTAAAGTGATGTCACTCAGTCATGTCTGACTCTTTGTGACCCCATGGACTATAGCCCACCAGGTTCCTCCATCCATGGAATTTTCCAGGCAAGAGTACTAAAGTGGGTTGCCATTTCCTTCTCCAGGGGATCTTCCCGACCCAGGGATTGAACCCAGGTCTCCCTTGTTGCAGGCAGACGCTTTACCATCTGAGCCACTAGGGAAGCCCACATATGAGTTAGTATATATCTAAATATTCCATAAAGTTACTTTTCTCTCTGGAATCTCTCTGATAAAATATAAGTACAGAGCTTGGTGTTTGCATACATGACACTTGTATGCATTTTTCAATTTATCCACCCATGTAAACAGTATTTTCAACATCCGTACTCTTACAAGTTACAGTTCAGCTTGTTCTTATATTAATGGAAAAAAACCCAAACCTGTTGGATGCTTCAAAGTGGAACAGACATTGAGGACCACTTGTCACAATGTCTTAAAATTGGTAGGTTCAATCTACACAAACTTACATTTATTCATCATTTCTCATAGCTTATCAACTACCATGCACAGAGATGATTCCAGAATTTGAGGGAAGGATGGTTATTTCAACTTTTAGCATCTTATGGGAGGTGAATAAATATTCATTGAGAAAGTGTTCCATGCTTTGCAGGTTCTAAGCCTTACTGAAAATAATTTTTACTTGTCTTTTCTCTTACTTCCCCTTCATGTCCTAGAAGTTGCTGGATGTTTTTTCTCAAACAGTTTGCTGGAAGTTCTGCAGACCTCTCATTTAGGAAGGGCCTACTTACTTTTTGTTGTTGTTGTTGTTGAGGAACATGAGCAGACCAAATAAATATGCACAGGTACCCTGAGCACATAATAATAATAATAATAAGCATGGCTGAGAATTCTCCTCAGCTCCACTGTCAACTTGGCACACCGTGTTCTGCTTTGTTAAACAAAGAAAGCAGCAAAGCTGGGAGTACCTAATGAGAAAGCAAATGCTCCTGCTGTCACTGGTGAGAATCCAAGAATCACAGGGAGAGTGTCTATCACACCTCTAAGGATCAATTTCAGTCCTAATCTCCGAGGCTCCTTCTAGTTTTAAAATTCCATTTTATGATTGAAAAACTTCCTCCCTTTTCTAGTGAATAAAACACAGGATCCAAATCTCTCATAAATAGACAAATTATCCCCAAGCCCTAGTGGAACTGCTTTTATATCACTGATGGTCTGTGCAACTCATTTGAAATCTCCAGTTCTAAAACTCAAATTAAAGTGACAATAGCATATTATTATACATCATCAGTATGATTAACCCTCCTGCCAGCAAACTTGTAAACACCAAGTATTGTCAAACATGTACAGCAATTCAAACTCTCATTCACTGCTGGTAGGAGTCTAAATTGGAAACTCTTAAGAAGACTGTCTGCCAGTATCTTTTAAAGTTGACAAAAGTGCATATTCTTTTAACCAGAAATTTCACTCTCAGGTTTATATTCAATAGAAACACTAACATATGTGTATATCTATACATGTAATGTTTGTAATAGTCTCATACAGCAAGCTACTTCAGTGCCCATCAAAAATAGACTAAGTCACAAAACATGGCATGTTCATTTTCTGGAATATCACATAGCAATGAGACTCACCAGTATTATTATACAAAAAAAAAAAAAACCATGGATGATCTCACAAACAAATGAAGTTAAAAATAAGACATAAAAGACAATACTGTGTTAAGGAAGTATGTGAGGGTGCATGCTAAGTAGCTTCAGACATGTCTGCCTCTTTGCAATCCTGCCCATGGGATTCTCCAGGCAACAATATTGGAATGTCACCCTCCTCCAGGGTATCTTCCTGACCCAGGACCAAACCCATGTCTCTATGTCACCTGCACCGTATGTCCCAGGGAACTCAAACTGGGGCTCTGTAACAACCTGGAGAGGTGGGATGGCAAGGAAGGTGGGAGGAACGTTCAAGACAGACCCATGTATACTATGGCTGATTCATGTTGATGTTTGGCAGAAACCAACACAATTTTGTAAAGCAATAATCCTTCAATTAAAAAAATAAACTTAAAAATAGGATATTGTGTTTAATTTCATTCATATAAAATTTTAGAGGTAAAACTAATGTATGAATGTTAGAAGTCAGGAGAGAAGATATCCTTGAAGAAGGAGAAGTTGAAAGGACACAAAAGAGGGCTGATATATTCTCTTTTTTCATCTGAGTGCTGAATGGGTGTGTTCATGTAAATCTGAGCAGCTTCTCAGTACTGTATTATTAATTGATAAAGATAACAGAAAACCACAATAGCTATTGTGATAGAATTTACTCATTTCATGATAATACCAAAACTGAATATTCTATCAATAATAACTACAATTAACATTGATGTAAGTCAGGTTACAAATGTGTTTTGTATCGCCTTTTATACAAACAACTCATGCAACTCAACAACAAAAACCAAATAACCCAACTGAAAAATAAGCAGAAGACCTAAAGAGACATTTCTCCAAAGAAGAAATACAGATGGCCAAGAGACATGAAAAGATGCTCAATACTGTTAATTATTAGAGAACTGCAAATTAAAACTACAATGAAGTACCAACTCACATTGCTCAGAATGGCCATCATTAAAGTCTACAAATAACAAAATGCTGGGGAGGGTGTGCAGAAAAGGGAACTCTTCTACACTGCTGGTAGGAACATAAGTTGGTGCAACCACTAAGGAAAACAGAATGAATGTTCTTCACAAAAGAAAAAACAGAATTACCATATGATCTGGCAATCCCATCCTGGGGAATATATTCATACAAAAGTATAATTGAAAAAGATACATGCAAGTCTATGTTCATAGCAACACTATTCACAATAGCCAAGGCCCAGAAACAATCTAGATGTCCATCAACAGATGAATGAAAAAAGAAAATGTGATATATATATACAATGGAATACTACTCATCCATGAAAAGAACAAAACAATGCCATCTTAATGCTAGCAACATGGATAGACCTAGAGACGGACATAGAGAGTGAAGTAAGTAAACAAGACAAATACAAATGACACATGATATCACTTACATATGGAATCTAATATATGACATAAATGAACCTATCAGAAACAGAAACAGATTCACAGATACAGAGAACAGACCTAGACAGACATACACAGGAATCCCACAAAAGAACGACTGGGGCAGGGATGGAATGGGAAGCTGGGGTTAGCAGATGTAAGCCAGTATATACAGAATGAATACACAATGAGGTCCTAGCACAGGGAACTATATTCAATGCTCTATGATAGACCATAACGAGAAAGAATATGAATAAGACCACATATACATATAACTGAAACACTTTGCTATATGAAAGTGAAAATGAAGTTGCTCAGTTGTGTCTGACTTTTTGTGACCCCATGGACTGTAGCCCACCATGATCCTCCATCCATGGGATTTTCCAGGCAAGAGTACTGGAGTGGGTTGCCATTTCCTTCTCCAGACTTTGCTATATAGCAGAAATTAAAACATTGTAAATTAACTATTGTTATTGCTGTTTAGTTACTAAGTTGTGTTCAACTCTTTTGTGACTCCCATGGAATGTGGCTAGCCAGGATCCTCTGTCCATGGACTTCTCCAGGCAAGAATATTGCAGTGGGTTGCCATTTCCTTCTCCAGGGGATCTTTCCAGCCCAGGGATCAAACTCGCATCTTCTGTCAAGTGGCTTCTCTACCACTGAGCCACCAAGGAAGCCCACATCAACTATACTTACTTCAATTTAAAATAAATTTGGTCTTGGCAAAAATTTCCTACAGATTTTAAAGGACAGATATTTGGAGATGATTCACTCTGGGTTAATTTAGTGAGGCCCAGGTCATATCATATATGTAGTTGGAACTGTTGAATCAGAGACAGGTACCTAATGACTGAAGACATCCTAAGCCAATTCAGAAAAATGATATTTATTGGGTTTCCTTAATCATGTGAAAATATTCATTCTTACTCCACACTTTCAAGTACATACTGAATTGAGAATAGGTGTGAACATTAAGATGGTTAAATCTGAAATTAAATTCTCTGGTTCCTGGTCTCTATTTTTAAGGAGATAATGGCTTGCTTTTCTACTCTCTATAGACTATGGATGGGTCTTGAGGGCATTGTGCTAAGAGAAGTAAGCCGGAAAGATGAAGACCAAAACACCATAGTAGCACTTATATTTGGAATCTTGCGGGGGAGGGGAGAAAGGTTAAGTTCATAGAAACAGAGTAGAAAAGTGGTTACGAGGGGCTGGGATGGTGATGGAGGATAGGAGAAATAGGGAGAGGTTGGTCACAAAGTTTATACCTTTTGATTCATCTCACCAGTTATGAGATGAATAGTTCTGAGGATCCAACATAAAACATGGTGGCTAGTTGATAACATTATATTATACCATGAATATTGTATAATATGGGGTTGCAAAGAGTTGGACACGACTCAGTGACTGAACAACAAGTACAATTAAAATTAAAAATTTTTAAAAATGTAGAACAAATGCTACCACTAAAATAAAAAGGAAGATATATACATATATCAAATCACCACAGTATATACACTTTAAATATTTTATAATTTTACTTGTCAATTACAGTCAGTGAAGTTGGGAAAAAAAGACTAGCTGAACTCCATGCTTCCCTTTTATAATCTGTGTGCCAAACAGGACTGATTCTAAGCACTTTCTTACTATGTCGAATGCTGGTAGGTTTCTGAAGACAGTGGCTATCTCAGACTTAACAGCTTCAGGTTAGCTCCTTCAAAATGAGAAGTCAACATTTAAAAAGTTGCTCTAGCAGGTGGTACCAGAACCTTTTCACATCTGACCCTGAGTAAAGGGGATTTTCAATTTCAACATCAAGAAAAACTCAAAGGAACAGAGCCTCTTTGATAAGAAAGTAAAACCTTCGGTAATCAGTTCAGCGGATCACATCTTACCTGTGAGAAACTCCACACTTCTAATGTTCAACAGGAAAAAATACGGTTCTACTAAAAAAACACAGTCACTAATGTGATAAACAAGATCTTTGTCCTAGGAGTCAAAGTTATCTTTGCCACTTAAATTGTTTTTTTCTTGTGCTATTTTTCCCCCTTTGCTAGAGACTGGTATCTTCGAGATGATTTATTTGACTCCTTTTGTCTTAATCTCTGGACACCTCTCTATGTATGACCTCTGTTTACTTTTTATGGAAAAGCAATAGAAATGGTTGGGAACATAGGTAGGAAAATAATCTTCAAAGGTTTATGAAACCAAGATGCTGAAGTAGCAATACACCCGGGTAAACTCAGTTCTTTAGATAATCACTGTTCTCCAGAAGCGGCATTTAACTATCTCTGACTACCTGGAAGACCAAATTTGCACAGTGAATCCATATCTTAGTGAGCCTGACCCTGGTGGCTTCAACAAAGCAACATCTAAATCTTGTAGATGAGGATAAACTTCTGATGACTGGATAGCCTTGGTTGGATGGTACAGCCAACTTAACAGTGTTTCAGTAATGGGACACAGGTGTGGATATCAACCCTTAGGCAAAGCCTCAGATTTTCAAATGGACAAGTTGACAAGTGCCACATTCCTACTGTAACCGCTGTCTCCAGCCCCTTCAGAGAAGTGAAGCTGCCTGGAATTGTGAAACTACATGCTACGGAAACATAAGAACTTACCTCCTGAGTAATTTTAGTAACCTTGGTTTACTCAATCTCCTTAGCCTCTGTTTTGTTATCTATGTTTGGGGCCAATAATACTTACATAGTAGCACTATGCTATTAGAAAACTCCCATGGAGCGAGCAGCAGCTGCGTGTCCCTGGGGCGAGGAGCAGCCCAGAGGAGACACCCTACATCCCAGGTAAGGAGAAGCGGCTGTGTTTTGCTGGAGCAGCCATGAAGATATGCCCCATGTCCAAGGTAAGAGAAACCCCAGTAAGACGGTAGGCGCTGAGAGAGGGCATCAGAGGGCAGACAGACTGAAACCACAATCACAGAAAACTAACCAATCTAGTCACAAAGACCACAGCCTTGTCAAACTCAGTGAAACTAAGCCATGCTGTGCAGGGCTACCCAAGACGAACAGGTCATGGTGGAGAGTTCTGAGAAAACGTGGTCCACTGGAGAAGGGAATGGCGAACCACTTCAGTATTCTTGCCTTGAGAACCCCATGAACAGTATGAAAAGGCAAAAAGATAGGACACTGAAAAATGAATTCCCAAGGTCAGTAGCTGCCCAATATGCTACTGGAGATCAGTGGAGAAATAATGAAGAGACGGAGCCAAAGCAAAAACAATACCCAGTTGTGGATGTGACTGTGATGGAAGCAAGGTTTAATGCTGTAAAGAGCAATATTGCATAGGAACCTGGAATGTTAGGTCAATGAATCAAGGCAAATTGGAAGTGGTCAAACAGGAGATGACAAGAGTGAACATCTACATTTTAGGAATCAGCGAACTAAAATGGACTGGAATGGGTGAATTTAACTCAGATGACCACTATATCTACTACTGTGGGCAATAATCCCTTAGAAGAAATGGAGTAGCCCTCATAGTCAACAAAAGAGTCCGAAATGCAGTACTTGGATGCAATCTCAAAAATGACAGAATGATCTCTGTTAGTTTCCAAGGCAAACCATTCAGTATCATGGTAATCCAAGTCTATGCCCCAACCAGTAACGCTGAAGAAGCTGAAGTTGAACAGTTCTATGAAGACCTACAAGACCTTCTAGAACTAATACCCCCCAAAGATGTCCTTTTTATTATAGGGGACTGGAATGCAAAAGTAGGAAATCAAGAAACACCTAGAGTAACAGGCAAATTTGGCCTTGGAGTACAGAATGAAGCAAGGCAAAGGCTAACAGAGTGTTGCCAAGAGAAGGCACTGGTCATAGCAAACACCCTCTTCCAACAACACAAGAGAAAACTTTGCACATGGACATCACCAGATGGTCAATACAGAAATCAGATTGACTATATTCTTTGAAGCCAAAGATGGAGAAGCTCTATACAGTCAGCAAAAACAAGACCGAGAGCTGACTGTGGCTCAGATCATGAAATCCTTATTGCCAAATTCATACTTAAATTGAAGAAAGTAGGGGAAATCAGTAGACCATTCAGATATGACCTAAATCAAATCCCTTACAATTATACAGTGGAAGTGAGAAATAGTTTTAAGGGGCTAGATCTGATAGAGTGCCTGATGAACTATGGAGGGAGATTCATGACACTGTACAGCAGACAGGGATTAAGACCATCCCCAAGAAAAAGAAATGCAAAAAGGCAAAATGGCTGTCTGAGGAGGCCTCACAAATAGCTGTGAAAAGAAGAGAAGTGAAAAGCAAAGGAGAAAAGGAAAGATATACCCATTTTAATGCAGAGTTCCAATGAATAGCAAGGAGAGATAAGAAAGCCTTCCTCACTGATCGGTGCAAAGAAATATGGGAAAACAACAGAATGGGAAAGACAAGAGATCTCTTCAAGAAAATTAGAGATACTAAGGGAACATTTCCTGCAAAGATGGGCTCAATAAAGGACAGAAATGTTATGCACCTAACAGAAGCAGAAGATATTAAGAAGAGGTGGCAAGAACACACAGAACTGTACAGAAAAGATCTTTATGACCCAGATAATCACGATGGTGTGATCACTCACCTAGAGCCAGACATCCTGGAATGTGAAGTCAAGTGGGCCTTAGGAAGCATTACTATGAACAAAGCTAGTGGAGGTAATGGAATTTCAGTTCAGCTATTTCAAATCCTAAAAGATGATGCTGTGAAAGTGCTGCACTCAATATGTCAGCAAATTTGGAAAACTCAGCAGTGGCCACAGGACTATAAAAGGTCAGTTTTCATTCCAATCCCAAAGAAAGGCAATACCAAAGAATGATTAAACTACTGCACAATTGCACTCATCTCACATGCTAGTAAAGTAATGCTCAAAATTCTCCAAGCCAGGCTTTAGCAATACGTGAACTGTGAACTTCCAGATGTTTAAGCTGAATTTAGAAATGGCAGAGGAAGCAGAGATCAAATTGCCAGCATCCAAATTGTTGGATCATTGAAAAGGCAAGAGAGTTCCAGAAAAACATCTAATTCTGTTTTATTGACTATGCCAAAGCCTTTGACTGTGTGGATCACAATAAACTGTGGAAAATTCTTCAAGAGATGGTAATACCAGACCACCTGACCTGCCTCTTGAGAAACTTGTATGCAGGTCAGGAAGCAACAGTTATAAGTGGACATCGAACAACAGACTGGTTCCAAATAGGGAAAGGACTACGTCAAGGCAGTATCTTGTCACCCTGCTTATTTAACTTATATGCAGAGTACATCATGAGAAACGCTGGGCTGGATGAAAGACAAGATCAAGATTGCTGGGAGAAATATCAATAACCTCAGATATGCAGATGACATCACCCTTATGGCAGAAAGTGAAGAAGATCTAAAGAGCCTCTTGATGAAACTAAAAGAGGAGAGTGAAAAAGTTGGGTTAAAACTCAACATTCAGAAAACTAAGATCATGGCATCCAGTCCCATCACTTCATGGCAAACAGGTGGGGAAACAGTGGAAACAGTGGCTGAATTTATTTTTTTGGGCTCCAAAATCACTGCAGATGGTGACTGAAGCCATGAAATTAAAAGATGCTTACTCCTTAGAAGGAAAGTTATGACCAACCTAGACAGCATACTGAAAAGCTGAGACAATACTTTGTCAACAAAGGTCTGTCTCGTCAAGGCTTTGGTTTTTCCAGTAGTCATGTATGGATGTGAGAGTTAGACTATAAAGAAAGCTGAGCACTGAAGAATTGATGCTTTTGAACTGTGGTGTTGAAGACTGCTGAGAGTCCCTTGGACTGCAAGGAGGTCCAACCAGTCCATCCTAAAGGAGATCAGTCCTGAGTGTTCATTGGAAGGACTGATGTTGAAACTGAAACTCTAATACTTTGGCCACCTGATGTGAAGAGCTGACTTATTTGATAAGATCCTAATTCTGGGAAATATTGAAGGCAGGAGGAGAAAGGGATGACAGAGGATGAGATGGTTGGATGGCATCACTGACTCAATGGACATGAGTTTGAGCAAGCTCTGGGAGATGGTGAAGGTCAGTGAAGCCTGGTGTGCTGCAGTCCATGGGGTCGCAGAGTCAGACAAAGCTACCGAACAACAGTGTAAGGTATTTAGGAAATGGTTTAGCACATTTTCTTGCAAATATACCACTTTATACTAGGCTGTAAGCTAATCCACGTTGTCCACGGTACCGCTTCTTCATTAAGTCTTTCTTTATGCAGCAAATAATTAATTTACCTGGTACATTCTATGTTCAGGTGGTCTAATCCCTGGAGATTTAGATTAGAACAATTTAGAAAAGGTTATATTCCTTGCAGGGATTACATGCTATAAAATGTAAGGGTAGAAATGAAGAATAAACAAGCATATAGGTGAATAAAATGATTACAGATTGTGAAAGCTCAAGGAAGGAAATAAACAGCAATAACAATAACAATCTAAGGTATTTGATGGAGTAACTGGGGTTGGGAAACTGAAGTAGGGAGTCTTTTCTGTGCATATAGCAAACTGGAAGCCAAGTGATTAAGACTTGGAAAACCATCATCTTTTTTTTTTTGGCCTGAGGCTCTCCTTTCTTAGCTTCCCATGGCAGATAGATTGTTAGACCTGAAGTTCCTTATCTTTGATAACCATTCTACCTTTGGCCAATTCCACTTGAAAGGAAGCAAACTGAACAGATAAGGCCATTGCTATCTGGTGGCAAGTTTCATTACAGAAACACTGCCATCCACTAATAAGATCACTTGACCTTTGGTATCTTGTGGTAAGTATGAAAGTATGAGTTTGGAAGGTTAAGAAGAAAGTCCGCTTAGCAATTTATGCCGATAGAGATATGATAGAAAATTCTTAGGTTTTTATCTCTCCTATATTTTCTGTCATTGATTCATACCACAGTCCTCACCATTATCATCATCACCATCATTATTGTCTTTGCCTTTACTGCAGTCATCCTCAATCACCATCATCCCTGTCTATATTTCCTATTTGTTACCCGGAATAAGCTTAGAATGCTATTTCCTAGAATTTCCTAGAAAATATTTCCTAGAAAATTATGTTTTCTGGTTAGATTTAGTCAATGAGAGGAGAAGGGAATGGCAGCCCACTCCAGTGTTTTTTCCTGGAGGATCTATTGACAGAGGAGCCTGGTGGGCTACAGTCCATGGGGTAGCCAAGAGGTGGACATGACCGAACTGTCCAGCTCACAGCTTTCCTGAGCTACTGAGGATTCTCAGGCAGCTGAGATAGTGGACACTGATTTGCTTTATTGTCTGTGGGTTCTTCTGAAAATCACTTTGGTCCTGAAAGCAAATGGGATCATCAAGATTTCTTGAATGTGGTCTCTTAACTACTTTCTTACTCCCTCCACTGAGCCCTCATATCATTTGGGTAAGCCTGTAATGACAGGCTTATATTAAATGTCTAGCTAGTCAAAGTATCTAGAGTAGAGTGGCTTCTATTTTTCTATTCAAAGGTTGACTGATATACCATTCCTCATTATTTATGCTCCTGTAACCCATATAAGAAGAGTCTTATAGGTGGCAATAATTTATTTGACAAGCAGGCACTTAGTAGCTATCACTGATTGAGGACTTAAGATGTCCTAGTCACTGAGCCAAATGTTACTTTTTAATTTAGATAATTTTATATTCACTTGCAGTTGTTAAAAAAAAAAATAGAGACCTCATGGATCCGTTACCCACTTTCCTCTAATAACATTTTGTCAAACTACTATACAATATCACAAGCAGATTTTACAGATTTTATTCAGATTTACCCAGCTTTACTTGTGTGTACATGTATTTACTTCTAAGCAATTTCAGCACATGTTGTAAGCTCATGCACCCAATATAACAGTCAAGATATGGGTTCCATTACTACAAGGGCTTTATATGTACTTTTAAAGTTCAATCCTTACAGTGTACCTATAGGTACTATTGTTGTTTAGTCACTAAGTCGTGTCCGACTCTGCAGCACGGGGAGCTGACTGTGGCTGAGATCATGAGCTTCTTATGGCAAAATTCAGGCTTAAATTGAAGAAAATGGGAGAAACCACTAGTCCATTTGGTATGACTTAAATCAAATCCCTTATAGGTCCTATTATTATCTTCATTTTTCAGATTAGAAAACTAAGCTTAGATACCATAAGTCAATGGTATATGGTTATACAGTAAGTATTTGACCCAGAATATGAATCCAAGTCCTTTAATATCTGGCCCCATAGGAGAGTGGACTTGCCCCTGTAAGGTGGCCAATGAAGCTTCCAATATCTCCTTAAACATCTCTTTGACTGTGCAAAAGAAAAAAAAACAGAGTAACTAGCCTTGAAAGTGAGCAACAAATGATAGATGAATAATGCTTGATGCTTTCCAATGGCTAACATACCTTCTTTCTATGTGGAGAAAAATTAAGTCTCCTGATTGTTTCTTAACAAATTCTTTCTTTCATCATCCTAGAATACCAAAACAAACAAAATATAAAAAATGCCTTTTCCAGGTTTGAGCTTAACAACTACTTGGAAAAGGGTTTCAATTTGAGCCATGTAGTATATTACTTATTTCCTCTTCTTTTTTTTTCTTCTTCTGTAACTTTCCAATGAAACAACCACTTTGCCAAGGAATAATTTGACACTTTGTGGAATTCATTTCTTACTAAAAGTGATGAAGATATTGATGAGTTGGCAGTTTTTAAAGTCAGGTAGGCAGCAAACATATGTCTTTCTTAGAAACCAGATTTAAGGATAACAGAAAAGTGCTGATAATGTGGGCTCCATGCTGGATGTAGCTCATCAGTGAGGAAGCCTCATAAATCTCAAAAATATTGCCAACTCTCAACTATTAATGGTAATAGGGGTCTAGGAGAGCACAAATACTGTAATTGAAATCCAGTGGTAATCTAAAAACTTCATTTTATCTAATAGTTCCAGTGCCCTCTTGGGCCAAACTCTTGACAGGAATGGGTATAAGCAGTCAATGGGACTGATCTGAGTTTCATCTCCCTTTTTCTGTCTTGGCACAAACAGGCACTGGAGGTTAGAATCCATTAATATTCAAAAAGGGAGCCAAGAATGGCCAAAGGGGAAAGCACAGTCTCTTCAAAAATAGTGCTGGAAAAATTGGAGGAGCAGAATAAAACTGAACCTCTATCTCATGCCATTAACACAAATTAACTTGAAATGAATCAAAAATTTAATTATAAGACCTGATTCCATAAAATTCCTAGAAGAAAATGTAGGAAGGAAACTCATCAATATTAGCTGTGGCATTGATTTTTTTTGAACATGATGCTAAAAGTACAAACAACAAAAGCAAAAAATCAACAAATAGAGCTACATCAAACTCAAAAGTTTCCACACAGCAAAGGAAACAATTAACAAAATGAAAACACAACCTGTCCAATGGGAGAAAACTTTTACAAACTATCTAAAATGTATTTTAAAAACTCAGTCAACTCTATAACAAAACAATGTAATTTAAAAATGAACAAAAGAACTAATTAGACATTTTTCCAATGAAGACCTCAGAGTGGCCTAGAGACACATGAAAATGTGCTCAACATTGCTAATCATTTGGGCAATGCAAATCAAAATTGCATGACCTGTCACCTTACAACTGTTAGAATGGCTATCATCAATAAGACAAAATACAACAGGTTCTGGCAGGATGTGTGAAAGGGAAACTTTACCCTTCGTTGATGAGAATGAACACCGATCCAACCACTGTGGAAAACAATATGGAGTTTCCTCAAAATATTAAAACTAGATCTACCATTATAATTCAACAATTACACTTTTGGGGATATAACCAAAGGAAATAGAAACATGACTCATGGATGAGATATATGCACTCCTATATTTATCTTAGCATTATTTGCTATAGCCAAGAAATAGAAACAACACAAATGATCATTAACAGGTAAATGTATAAAAAGTGTAGTAATTTTAAAAGAATATTATTTAGCCATGAGAAAGGAGGATATCCTTCCATTCTCAGTGACATGGGTAGACCCTGAGTACATTGCATCAAGTGAGATTAGACAGAGAAATACAAGCATGGTATGATAGCACTTATATGTGGAATCTAAAAATGTTAAACCTGTAGAAAATTGTAAAATGGTGGGTCCCAGGGGTTTGGGTGGGGAAAGGATAACAGTGATAACGTTTAAGGGAACAAGCTTATAACAAGCAGTAAACAAGCCATTGAAATCTAATGCTTGGTATAATGAATACAGACAATAAATGTTGTATTTTAAGTATTAATATGTAGTATGATAAATCTTGCTACATTGGCAATCATATTATAATACATGAATAGATCAAAGTAACATGTCTGTACATCTTAAACTTATACAATGTTACACACCGAGCTTATCCAGTAAAATGAAAGAATGAATGTATTTGGTTGCAAGTAACAGAACAGTCAAATCAGGGCTTCCTTGCTGGTCCAGGGGTTAAGGATCCACTTTGCAATGCAAGGGACACCAGTTTGATCCCTGGACCAGGAAGATCCCACGTGCCACGGAGCAACTAGGCCTGCGAGCCACAAGTACCGAGGCCCACACGCTCTAGAGCCTGTGCTCGGCCACTGCAAGGAGAAGCCTGCACACCGCAAATGGAGAAAGACCATGCACAGCAATGAAGATCCAACACAGCCATAAATCAGTAAATAAAACGTCAAAAAAGAACAGTTAAGCCAATCGTGGCTTAAACAAGAAAGACAGAGTTGTCTAGATGTTGGCGGTTCCACAGTTTTGATGCTCCACAGACTCAAGTTTTTTCTTTCTGATTTATGATCCTCATCATGTTAGATTTGGTCACTATGTGGTTATGAGTTGATTACTGCAATGCCAGTCATTTCTACCAGTGCTCAAGGCATGAAGAGGAGGAGATCTCCTGTTCTATTTTCATCAGGAAGCAATATCCTTCACATAAGAAGTTCATTACTGCTCTCTGCTCCTCTCCCCTCTTACCCACCTCCTTAGGAATCTTTCCTTCCATATCTAAAATGAAGACATGTGTCCTCCCCTAAACAAAGCATTAGCAAAAAGGACTGGTATTAGGGCATCATGACTCATCTCCCAGGACTGGAGAATGGGCTGACCTTACATGAGCAGACTGCTGTCCAAATAAAGTCAGGCATCTATAGATTAAAGGAGAAGGGGGAAACTGTCTGCCTCAGCAGTTAAGAATCTCTTTGACTTCTCCTTTACTTTTACACTTAGCAAGTCCCATCAGTTTAGTTCAGTCGCTCAGTCATGTCCGACTCTTTGCGACCCCATGGACTGAAGTTTGCCAGGCCTCCCTGTCCATCACCAACTTCTGGAGTTTACTCAAACTCATGTCTGTTGAGTCAGTGATGCCATCCAACCACCTCATCCTTGGTCATCCCCTTCTTCTTCTGACTTGAATCTTTCCCAGCATCAGGGTCTTTTCCAATGAAGTTTCAGCTTCAACATCAGTCCTTCCAATGAATATTCAGGACTGATTTCCTTTAGGATGGACTGGCTGGATCTCCTTGCAGTCCAAGGGACTCTCAACAGTCTTCTCCAACAACACAGTTCAAAAGCATCAATTCTTCAGTGCTCAACTTTCTTTATAGTCCAACTCTCACATCCATACATGACTACTGGAAAAACCATAGCTTTGACTAGACAGAACTTTGTTGGCAAAGTAATGTCTCTGCTTTTTAATATGCTGTGTAGGTTGGTCATAACTTTTCTTCTAAGGAGTAAGCATCTTTTAATTTCATGGCTGCAGTCACCATCTGCAGTGATTTTGGAGCCCCCAAAAATAAAGTCAGCCACTGTTTCCACTGTTACCCAACTATTCACCATGAAGTGATGGGACTGGATGCCATGATCTTAGTTTTCTGAATGTTGAGTTTTAAGCCAACTTTTTCACTCTCCTCTTTCACTATCAAGAGGCTCATTAGTTCTTTACTTTCTGCCATAAGAGTGCTGTCATCTGCATATCTGAGGTTATTGATATTTCTCCTGGTAATCTTGATTCCAGCTTGTGCTTCATCCAATCCAGCATTTCTCATGATGTACTCTGCATGTAAGTTAAATAAGCAGGGTGACAAGATACTGCTTTGACGTACTCCTTTTTCTATTTGGAACCAGTATGTTGTTCCATGTCCAGTTCTAACTGTTGCTTCTTGATCTGCATACAGATATCTCGGAGGCAGGTCAGGTGGTCTGGTATTCCCATCTCTTGAAGAATTTCCCACAGTTTGTTGTGATCCACACAGCCAAAGGCTTTGGTATAGTCAATAAAGCAGAAGTAGATGTTTTTCTGGAACTCTCTTGCTTTTTTTGATGATTCAACAGATGTTGGCAATTTGATCTCTGGTTCCTCTGCCTTTTCTAAATTCAGCTTGAATATCTGGAAATTCATGGTTCACATACTGTTGAAACCTGGCTTGGAGAATACTGAACATTGAGCCAGTCACATAGATTATGTATTTTTCCCCTAAATATATAGAACTACAACAAGAGAGAGTAGAGAGAGATGACGCTTTATTACTGTACTGCCTTTCACTCATCCTTCTACCTTCAACTTATTCTCAAATAGCAGGCATTGGGCTAAATCCTTTTTAAAACAAATCATATAATCTTATTGCTCTTGCTTAAATCCCACCTAAAACTTTCCATTTCCTGGATAAAAACATCCTCTTTTCTGTGTCCTACAAGACCCTATACCATCTGATCCAGGCTTCCCTCAGTCCTACTCCTCATGCTATGCTCTCCTCTCATTGTTCTCCAGCACTTGTGAGCAGGGACTTGTGAGTATTCTCCAAAAGTTATGAACTCATTCAGACCTTAGGGATATGAACCCCCTGTCATGTCTCCCCAGAAACCTTTATCTGACTTCTTGTCCATTCATGTCTCACTTCAAAGGTACTTTCTCCGGGAGACCTTCTCTAGCCATTTATAAAGCAGATCTCTCCTTTCCAATTCTCTCTACTTCTACCTGGCTTTGTTTTCTTCATGATAATTTCCTGATTGGAAAGGGTCTTCTTTATGCATTTATAAGTTGTTTTGTACTCTTATTTTTGTTCTTCCCCACTAGACTGCAAGATGAATGAAAGCCAGGGTATTGTCCATTTTCTTCACCTACACAGCTCTAGTAAGAAGACCAGTACCTGGTACATGGTAGGTGCTCAATACGACGAAAAAATGAACATAAATCTGGGTGATAATGATAGTAATCACGAATCATCCCTACACGGCTAAAGGAAATGACATACACTCAAGTTTGCCTACAAAAATGAAATGACACCCTACCTCATCAAGAATGTGTTAATTCAAATCTATAAAGGGTCAAGTGAGGCAGTGTACTTTTTAAAAAATAAAGTGAAAATCATAAGCCTATTCATTCACTTAAGGATTAATACTATTTTTAACCCATGTAGCTCACTGAATTTATTTTAAACCCAGTATTCTTTCAATTATTTATTTTGTAACCATATGTATCTTATTCATAATGGCCATTCAAGAGGCTATGAAATTGCCTCTTAAGCTATAGCCCATAATTCAGTAGAAATGGCTCAAGGAAAAGAAACCTGAATCCCACAAATGATGCAAAATACGTCATCAGATGTTAGCTTCACCCCACACCATACTAAAAATTCCAACTCGTTGGGCTTATTCTTGGGTATGTGGACATGCTCAGTGTTTTATATCTAGTTGCTATTTTCTGTGTAAATTTGGATCACAGGACACAGATTCAACGTGGAGATGGAAAGAGAGTTAACACATGGAAAAGATGGAGAAGATATACAATAAAATGCAGCAGGCAAGGATAGCTAGGAGCAGATCCAGAGAGAAAACTAAACTGATTATACAACTAGAATTTCCATTTGCCTGTTAAGAAAAAGAGCTAATTAAGGAAAAACCAATGAAAATAAAGCCTTTTGATAAAAACCTTGTAAGCGACTGAATTTGAAATACAAGCTTTTCGCATTGACTTTGAGATGAAATTTTTTTTTTTTCCCATTATGCTCCAGGAAATAGATGCTTGCTTAATAACTCCTTTAAGTTTTTTCTGGCATCTATTGATCATATCCATAGAAATTAAGAAGAGAAGGCAATTAAGTTTAAAATTTAATAGTGTTCTGCTGCTGTTAATTTACTGGCTGACTCAATCAATGTGTCACCGTGGATAGAAATCTATGCCCCTCTCCATGTGTTAGAAAATTCTATGACGTGCTTTCAGCTAAAATTATAATAATCATAAGAAATCAAAGAACTAAGAAGCAGGTACCATACAAAGAACTGAGAGAATGAGTTGCTTACAACAGTTTAATCCATATTTTTAAATAAGCCACTTAAGTTGAAAATAACAAACCTTGTGAGTGCTTTTGTTTATCTTAGTACTTGCCAATTTGGGAATTCATGAAACGGCACATAAGCCACACACATAATAAAAGGTAAATTTTCCCTACCAATGAGAGGTAAAATATAATATGTTCCATGAAATTTCAATATGCTTGTTAGACTGTAAAAAGAAGTCCTGGATATACGTCATGATTTAATCTGAAAATGTCTGGTTAATGGAAAAGTAGACTATTCTATTTACAAAAATATTTTAGTGTATTACATAAGCCCAAAGTTTTAATAGTTCACTCTGTGACAATGAACTTCCCTCATGACACAGTTTAATACAAAACAAGTGATAATGAAATATAATTATAAATAAATAGCAGTAACTACCTTGCTTTCTACAAAATGAATCTGTTATCTATTAAGTTTATCTAATGTTTTATACTTATAATTAACTTATTTTCTACTTAAAAATAACTATTTATAGTTTATTAAAAATCAGGTTTATGTGCATATATGCATATGTTCATGAATACTCAAAAATGCATTAAAATATAAAGAAAAAAGCAAAAATCTTCATTCTCCTAAGCTCCCTTTTTTACCTACCACTATATTGAGAATTTTCCCAAAGTTTTCAAAACTTTACTTCTTATGAGCCAAAATCTATTCTGTCTTATTGGTGCCTTACAATCATTAACTTTCCTACTGCGGCACTGTGTGACTTTTCCCCCCTTTTCTTACCCGAAACTTCTGTATTGCAACCTAGAGAACGACTCTGGGAGCAGTTATTTCTTTTCCCTAAAAGTATTAACTCATGATGCATTAACAGACAAAGGTGCCCCCAGAACTCTGGCTATCACAGGAAGAGTAACAGATGGTTGAGTCTACCGCTCTGCCCCGAGTCACAGGGCATCATCACTGGAATTGCCCATGATTTCATTGGAAGGAGGCAAATAGGACCATAAGGGCAACTGCCTCCTCCTTGAAAAGAGATGAACATGGAAACTGAGGTAGGTTTTCATTCTTAGTGACATTATGAGGAAACGCTGTGCAGGTTTGTGCTCTATTAGCACCAGTGTTTCCACGAGACCAGACAGGCCACTGTCTGTGCAGAGGGTGTAACAATAGGATGATGGAGGTATATGGACCAAGCTTCAGTCCCTCTTCAAGCTCTCGCCCCTACCAAAACTTGCAATTCGGTGAGAGAAACGATAAAAGCTGAGATAAGATGATGAATAGATTCCAGTCGGAAAGGTGGGAAGAAAAACAAACAAACTGGGTCACTTATCCATGTTCAATTAGCTAAAAACCTTTATATGGGATGTGTACATGTATGCAGCATTATTAGTGCAGACTCCTTGTGGGTATACTAGCCACGTTATTGGTCCTCTTTTTCCTTCCAGAATATTTTATAAAAAGAGCCTGCTTTGGACTCATAAAAAGAGCCTGCTTTGGACTCTGAGAGCACAGTTTAATCTCTTTTGCATTTGAGGTTTAGAAGAAAGATTTCACTTTGAGACATCTTTCTTTTTTGAAATATGCCTTTAAAATTTTTTGAGAGTGTCTGGTAAAATGATTCTCTAGATGGGGTCCCAGATCATTGGTGAGCACCAGCATAATCTGGAAGCTTGCTGGAAATGTAAATTCTCAGGCCGAGGTCCAGTTCTAGGGAATCAGAAACTCTGGCAACAAGTTTCAGCAACGTGTCTGCTAACAAGCCCTTCAGAATCTTGGTGGGAACATAAATTGGTACAGCCATCATGGAGAACAGTATGGAGGTTTCTTAAAAAACTGAAAATAGAGCTACCATTTGACCCTGCAATCCCACTCCTGGGCATGTACCCAGAGAAGAACAAGAGCTGAAAGGACACATGCACCCCAGTGCTCACTGCAGCACTGTTTACAATAGCTAAGACACGGAAGCAACCTAAATGTCCATCGACAGAGGAGTGGATAAAGGAGATGTGGTACATATACATATATACAGAATGGAAGATTACTCAGCCATTAAAAAGAATGAAATAATGCCATCTGCAGCAACCTGGATGGACCTAGAGATTGTCATAATGAGTGAAGTAAGTCAGACACAGAAGGAGGAATACTGTATGATGTCTATTATATGTGGAATCTAAAAAGAAATGATACACATGAAGTTACTTACAAAACAGAAAGAGACGCACAGATTTAGAGAATGATCTTATGGTTGATCGCAGTGGGGAGATGACTGCCGGAAGGGATAGTTAGGGAGTTTGGGATGGGCATGTTCACACTGCTATATTTAAAATTGATAACCAACAAGGACTATTGTATAGCGCATGAAACTCTGCTCAATGTTATGTGGCAGCCTGGATGGGAGGGGGCTTTGGGGAGAATGGATATGTGTGTATGTATGCTGAGTCCCTTCGCTGTTCACCTGGAACTATTACAACATTGTTAATCAGCTATACTTCAATACAAAATAAAAAGTTTTTATAGAAGGTTAAAAAGAAAAAAAATTACTCAGAATATTTTTTTTAAAAAGCCTGTCTCCCCTATCCCTGGCACCTGGGTGGGTGAATATTCATTCTCTGTGTTTCTCCTGGGAAACGCTCCTTCCTCACTCCTGGGAATGAGCAGGGGATGCTTTGAACCCAGGATATGGAGGAGAGGAAGACAGTCTTACAGAGATCTTGCCTCTGAATGAGGTGTCTAAAAATACTGTTCTTTTATTGGGATGGTTCTGCTCCTACTGGCACCTTCCTTGTACCTTATTATGCTAAAAGTCTGCCTCTTTCCTGGACCTGAGTGACAGTATTGAAAAATAAAGATCCTTTATTCATGGAGGAACCAGACTCCAGAAAGAAGAGTGGTGAGGGGAAAAATACATTGATTTCTTTCGGGAAGTAAGCGGGAGAACTGTGATGAATCAGATGGGCTCCAAAGTCCCCTCCCAAATCTGGAACTCTGAGATTTGAAAAAGTACATTTTGTCCCTTTTCCTTTGTAACTTCACTAATGCTCTCCTAACAATTTACACCTTAAGTTTTGCTGTTGGGAGAAGAGGCATGAAAACAAAAACAAAACAAAACAACAACAAAGCACCCTCATTTCCCTTTGCTTCTGAGACCTAAAAAGTTATCTCTTAAATCTATTGCAAGATTGAAGGTAAGACCTTGAGGTCTGTCAGAGATGATGGAGCAATTGTTCATCTTTTAAACTCCAACAAAGGGCCTAATGTGCATTTGTTTCCCTAAATAACAAAGCAGGGGTTAATCACTGTGTGAATCTAAGCACACTAATACTGAAAACACAGCCCACATTTAATGGTGAGTCAAACATAGCTTCATTATGTTTCCAGAGCTTCAGGTATTTCTGATTACATGTGAGAAGTTCACCTTTATTTATCATTTTCTTTTATTTCGCTGGGGATGACATTACTTCATGAGCATTTGACTGGGGCGTCTTCAAATGAAAGTTTTATATGGGCAAATAGGGAATTAGGGGAAAAGCAGGGATGAGATTTCTTTGTATTGATCTTATCACTCATTTCAAGGATGAGATAATACTTTCTATCAACTGCAAACACTTTCATTTAGCTCCCATAAAACTAGTATTAGTTCCATTTATTTTGTCCCCAGAACCAGGATTTAGACATATTTATTCAATACTCAGAACTTGTATTTTGCAAAAATGAACATTCAAAGCTGAATCATTGCTTACTTCTCCTAGTGCATTAAAAGATAAAGAGAAGCCCCCCGCAAAAGTCTTTGAAATTAGTCCCTGCTTAGAAATTATGTCTAAGATGTAGATTGCGAGTTTAAGATCAAAGTATAACAATGCACACATTTTTCTCTAATTTCAAGTGCTCAGTACTCTAAAACCTATTTATTATCTTTCTTTTTAAATGCTATTATCACTTTTGAACTGTGGTGTTGGAGAAGACTCTTGAGAGTCCCTTGGACTGCAAGGAGATCCAACCAGTCCATCCTAGAGGAGATCAGTCCTGGGTGTGCATTGGAAGGACTGATGCTGAAGCTGAAACTCCGATACTTTGGCCTCTTCATGCGAAGAGTTGACTCACTGGAAAAGACCCTGATGCTGGGAGGGATTGGGGGCAGGAGGAGAAGGGGACGACAGAGGATGAGATGGCTGGATGGCATCACTGACTCGATGGACATGAGTTGGTGTAAAACTCCAGGAGTTGGTGATGGACAGGGAGGCCTGGAGTGCTGCGATTCATGGGGTTGCAAAGAGCCAGACACGACTGAGTGACTGAACTGAACTGAACTGAGTCGCTTATTGTCTTAAAGATTAGGAACTTGTTACTTGCAGCGGATGGCAAGGCTTGGATTCCCCTCTCAGGACCAAGTGCTTCATTCTCTTGGCTCGTAAGGTGGCTTATGGCTCACTGAGAATTGTCCTCATTTGAAGAGAGCTTCCTTGCCCAATGTCATCCTCTCCCCCTACATTCAGTGACTGCCAAATGTGAGGATAGAAGGGACTACTTCTTTGCTAGGGAAAGGACAACTCTGAAGGCTCTCCCTATGGGCGGGCTGAGGTTTTCCTATGACTGTGTGCATGCATGCTCTGTTGCTTCGGTCGTGTCCAACTCTTTGACCTGATGAACCGTAGCCTGCCAGGCGTCTCTGTCCATGGGATTCTCCAGGCACGAATACTGGAGTGGGTTCCCATGCTCTTCTCCAGGGGATCTTCCAGGCCCAGGGATCGAACCTGAGTCTCCTTCATTTCCTGCATTGCAGATGAATTCTTTATCAATGAGCCACCTGGAAAGCCCTGCTATGACTGTATCGCCATTCAACTCTGCCTTCTGCCAGCCCTGCTTCTCTGCCCCACATCTTCCCCAGGGGTTGATCCTGAAGACTTCACTTAATATAACTCCTGCAAGCAAATGGGTCTTAAGGTCTGTTTCCCAGGGAGCCTAAGCTATCACTAAATATAACATGATTTACCTTTTACTATAGGAGTCCTGATACAGTTTTAAATAGTGAAAAACACTATTCAAATATTTCTCTACTCAAACCACATATGATCCTCACCCAAACAGCTCTAAGTGAACTACATATGGAGGGTTTGCAGATAAAACATTTGGAAATGTCACAGTAGTAGTTGCCATTATGTTATTTCTGGTTGAGAATCTACAGAGCCTCCTTGGAAGATTGGGGTGAATGATCAACTTAGACTCAAAATCCTGTGTCCTAGCACTGAATCGAGTCAATGTCTTTGGACAAAACATTCAACTTTACTGAGCTTTCTTGGGAATGTTAAAACAGTGAACAAGTAAGTGATCCCTGTGGGGAAAAAAAAAGCTGTAATTCTGGTTAATCAAATGTACATCTACTGATTCATACAATATGCTGCTATAGTGGAAAAAGACCAGATGCCTAAAAATGCTTCATGGATTCATCTCCTTTCTTAAGAATGAAAGGGTAAACTATTTCAAATCATAGTACAGGAAAACCTCATCAGAATCCAAGGATACTTGTTTAAAAGGCAGATTCATTGAATTCCCCACCTCCAACCTACTGAAATAGAATCTCTGTGTAGTGGTGTTAAGAGCATTTTAAGTCAACATTCTTGATCACTTACGCAATCTGGAAAGTTATGAGGAGAGTTAGCTATTGGAGCTTAAGGAGGGAATAAAGGACTGAAACAACAGCTATTGTGGATTAGCTACAATAATAAGGAATTGCCACTGAGAGCTCAAGTGAGGACGGATGAAATCATTCTTACATTGTGTCCAAGCAGCCCAAGACTTCATGCACTTTCTGAAAACTTGGGAATGAGATTTAAGGTAATAGATGTCTTTATTAATCTAGACTGTGCATTGTGTTCAGTTGCTCAGTTGTATATGACTCTTTGAAATCCATGGACTGCAGCCCTCCAGCCTCCTCTATCCATGGGATTTCCCAGGCAAAAATACTGGAATGGGTTGCCATTTGCTTCTCCAGGGGATCTTCCCAACCCAGAGATTGAACCTGTGTCTCCTGCGTCTCCTGCATTGGCAGGTGGATTCTTTACCACGGATCCACCCGGGACTCCCCAGTCCAGAGCTGGGGCCTGTATCAAACAGAATAAAGTGAGAGACTAGAGTCATGGGTTGCCAAGTTCACACTTCTGGTGCAAGACTGCAGCAGACACTGACATCTAATATCGGGAGGGAAGGACCCCCAAGACCATTGGGAATTGATAGACTGGGGAAATCCAGAGGGACTCAAAGAGTGGTAAAATCAAGTTCAGTAGGAGCAATAGAGAAGAAGGTCCAAGAGCCAAAATACATATGGCAACCCTTTTTCCTTACAAAAATGATGATAAAAGCCCAGGAAAGCTGCTACCATCCTTCTGCAATTCCTGGATTGACTAGGTAGATCTCATTTTGAAGTTGCGGAGTGCTCATTTAAAAACACTATTGCAGCCACGGCGGTAAATTTCCAAGTTGCTAAAGGTGCCCCATTGGTAAAGAACATCTGTTAACCTACTTCAACTTCCATGCTTCCATGGATGTGCAAAGAAATAATTTTTCATTTCAGCCCTCCTCCTTAAGCTTCATTTATTCAGGTGTGCTCAGAAGCTGAGTTCAGATTTCCAGCAGAGTGCCAAGGTGAGAAGATGTACAAGTTACTGCATCTTTCCCAATAAAAATTAGCAAGCAGAGGATTATGGGAAATGTGCACGCCCTGACTACAATGCAAACGGTGTGGCTGATTGTCATTTAAATCATGAGGTTGATGAATAACATCCCAGGAATAATGAGGATTCAGCTTGACAAATAGTTCTTTGGAAGTTATCTAACACAATTTTGGCATATTGCTGTTTGTCAAATTATTCTTGTGCCAGATGCTTACACAAAATCTGTTGCTCATTGCCAAATGGCCTAGCTGAACATTTTCTCATTAGATGGCATTGATATTCTATGCAGAGAATGTATCAAAATGTAATTGAGGATGAAGAGGTTTGCATTTGTATTCTACACTGACAATGCCTGTTGCTACTCCACACTGCTACTCACCTGCTGGTTCAAGCACGCTTACACTCCATCGTCTCATTTTGGGCACCAGTCGCTGTGTATGAGACTACAGTAGGCATGTTGATCATAACGGGAATGAAAACTGGCTTGAAGAAGACTTGTGCTTATAACATGCACAATTTCTGTCATTTTTGAAACATGTTGGATTTTCTGATTGGAGATATTTTCACATCCTAATATACAACCTGTCACTTCCCAGCACAAATTACATGAGGGTGAGAGCTGTCTGCAACGGCTCTCTTGTCAAGACAGAGGGTTGGGGCACTGACTCTGATCCACTCAAACCCCATTATTCTTAAAAAAAGCATTGGAAAATCTTGAGTTAGGTAACTCTCAAGGTTAGTGAGCACTTATGTCCCTAGAGATTAATCCAATTTCTCAATCTTAGTGAAATAAAGCAATGCCATAGCAATGAGGGAAAAAATGAGTATCTGGCTACTTGTAGGGTTTCAAATGGATTTCTATTATCATTCAAAGAGGTGACTGAATGAGCCCATGATTGACAACTACAGTATTCAACATTTACAATTCCCTCTTCAGGGATGCTCAGAATTGATTGAAAAAGAATGCAATGTTTAGGAACTACTCAGGGGTACTCTCAGTAAAATGCTTTAAATAATGATTGTCCAAAGCTTGCTAGACACTGTGTGAATGTCAGAAACACATTAACTATGTTAAATGGGCATGTTCAATATCTAGAAAACAACACAAGTGATTTATAATCAATGTTGCACTCGCCCAGGAACATCTCCCTGGTGGAAGACAAGAATGTCCTCTGACTGGGCACACCAATGTCAAATCTTCGTTTTGGCCCAGTATTTACACTCATATGGCTAGTCAGCACACAACACAGGCCATTATCTGGAGAATAAGATAAAAGTTCCATGTTCAGTGTGCTCTCCACGGCTGCATAAGGATAGTAGTGGATGCATTCCACTGAAGCTGGGTGTAAGAGAAAGTAACTTGCCTTCTTGGAGTTAAATTCCTATTCTCCAACCCCATCTTCCCTACCCCTGGCTTCTCTTTCTTTCTTGGGTGGTTATCTGGGCTACTCCCTCAAAATCCACCTGGATTCCTTCATAGTTCTAACCTATCATCACATGTGTCCAGAAAAACCTTGATGCAGAAACAGAACTACACTCATATTTTCACCATAAAATATTTAGTCTCCAACACTAGACCATCAGAACTGCCCTTTATCCCTTGTATGTATCAGCTAACTCTCTCATCTCATTTTTCAATGGGTCATTGACTCTTCCAAGTCTCCCCTGTCTATCCTCAAGCTCACACAGCTCTCTCTTGGCAGATGGCTCTCACCCCTCTCTTATGGAAAGAGTCTAATTCATCCCTAAGGTCTTTGTCAGCTTTCCATCCTCTGTCTTTACGCCTTTATAAATATGTACCTCTGTTTTTCCTGTTGCAGAGGTTTTTTGGCAGAGGTTTTTCTCCTGTTTTTTTTTTTTCAAAGCCAATCCCTCCATGCTTATAACATAAGTACTCAATAAATGCATTTTGAATTTACAGATGAAAGTACAGATGGAGAGAGAAAATGACAGGAATATGTTGTTCAGTTGCTAAGTTATGTCTGATTCTTTGCAACCCCATGAACTGCAGCATGCTAGGCTTCCCTGTCCTTCACCATTTTCTGGAGTTTGCTCAAAGTCATGCCCATTGAATCAGTGATGCCATCTCATCCTCTGTCGTCCCCTTCTCCTCCTGTCTTCAGTCCTTCCCAGCATCAGGGTCTTTTCCAATGGGTCAGCTCTTCATATCAGGTGGCCAAAGTATTTGAGCTTCAGCTTCAGCATCAGTCCTTCTAATGAATATTCAGGGTTTATTTGGTTTATTTCTAGTAGGATTGCCTGGTTGGATCTCCTTGCTGTCCAAGGAACTCTCAAGAGTCTTCTCCAACACCATAGATTGAAAGCATCACTTCTTCGGCACACAATCTTCTTTATGGTCCAATTCTCACAAGAGTATGAGTTCAGGGATAAAGATCTTATAGCCTTTCTTTGTGATGAAGGGATGCCTTTAGCACCCTCTGTTTCTCCCTTTGAGACATCACCAAATCAGTCACTTACTTTCTGGTATATTTTCACAAGTTTCTCCCCTCTGGCAAGTTCCTTTAAATTTGATTAATATGTTCAAGTCTTTACTATTCTAGGTACTAATTTCTCTTCTCCTCTTGTAGCCAACATTTCTCAAGTATTGATTTAACAAATACTTCTTGAGAACTTACAAACTGTGATGCAGTGTGGTTCAAAGAACTGTCGAGGCTCACAGTATTCATTTCCTGACTGTCCATTTATTACATGAGTGGAGTGATCAGATGGAATTTATCATCTAATCCAGAAAGTGCTGATTCTTTAGTAGGATGTTGAGACAATAGGCATAAACTGAATCATACTATTTATTACCCACTGTGGTGTGAAAAGATAGTCCAATAGGAGTGAAGTCAAGATCTGGACTCTTGAGTAGATTTCCTGAGTTTAAAACTTTGGTTCCATCACTTCCTTGCTGTTTTCTTGGGGAAATTATATAATATCTCGTCCCTCAGTTTTTTCATTGTATCACAGGGACAAACATAGTATCTCATAAGGTTATTGCTTTAAATGAGTTAAAATGCAGAATACTTAGGACTCTGCAGCCATATAATAACTGCTATGTAATTATTATTGTTATCTTCCATTGTCCTTAAAATGTCACTAAGATTAACAATGAACTCCAAATTTCCCAAATGCATGGACCAATTTCACTTTTTGTTTTGTTCGACACTTCTTAAAAATCTGCTTACTGGCCTCCATTACACCCTTATGTCAAGATTATTTTCTTCTTGTCTGCTTTTTTTTTTTTCTGGGTCCATTTTGTGGGATATACTCCTTAAATGTACTGCTTCTTGGGCATATGCCCACATGTCATTCTTGAACCTCAGGCTCTCCCTGACTGATGGAATTTATTCTTACAGATCCACTTACAAATTGTCTCTTCTGACTAGTCAAATCCAAACTTTTAACCCAGATCTCTCTGCTAATTTCATGCTCATGTATGCAACTTTCTACTCAACATTGATACTTTGTGTCACAATTTATGTCCAATTCAACCTGTCCAAAATGGATTTCATATTCTTTATCCTAATTTGGCTTTTTTCTCTCTTATTGAACCACCAGCAGCCTCTACTGTACAAAGTAGAGACCAGAGAAATCATCCTTTTCTTCTCTCAACCTCAAGGAACCATGAACCCTGTGATTATATCACCCGTGAACTGTGTAAATCCACTCTCCTTTCCAACCTCAGCCCCACAGTTTTAACTCTCACTCTTGTTCCTTATCTGCATCCTAGCCATCACCCAGTTGTTTTTCCTGCCTCTAGTTTTGCTTCATGAAATCCATCCTCTAGGAGTCCATCAATCCATGCTGAGGACTTTGGCAAGAGGAGCTGCAAACTCAAATGTCAAGCTCAAAGTCAGGCATCGTGAATGAGTGAAGCATGCCAGTGTAAGAAAGGAAATACGGTCTTTCCCATTTTGCTTGAAGCACATGGTCCTCTTGATCTATTTTTCACTTTTCCACTTTTGACACAGACATGAGCATGGAGAAACATTTCTGTGCTACAAGAAAAATGTGCAGTGAACCTGATGATAAATGGCCTCCCTTATTTGGGCTCAGTGTTGGCAAGGATACAAACAGGAGAGGGACCAAGGCCACTGGAGAGCCCACACGCAGTCCAAATTCTACCCTCACCAGTTAGCTTCCGCCGATGGAAGCCACATGGAATAGGAAGTCAGGGATGCTGGGTCTTTCAATTTTTTTTTGGAGGAATTATAGTCTCCTGATTTTTAAATACATGAAGAATTTTAAAAACTCAAAATACTGCCAAATATATATATGTAAACTAGATTTTTCCAGAGAGTCACTAATTTGTAACCTCTTCCAACCTCTTCCAAAAACACCGATTTGACCAAATAAATCACTTATGCAAAGACGTGAGGGTGTTCCATCCCCTATGGAATACAGTCCAAGACCCTTAGCACAGAAGGCAAGAACTCCCATGTTCTGACCTCAACTTCTCTCTCCTTATTGCTCAAAAATGTCTCTCCTCTCTACAACTTTATGCTCTGGCAATGGCAAAAATGAGTCTCATTTCTGCATTCATAAACTCATATCTTACTTCTGTGCTGCGTATTATACTGTCCCCTCTAACAGTAACATCAGTATCTCTTTAATTGCTTCACTTCTATTCACACTAAGGTGTGGTGCATCACCTCCTACAGGAAGCCCTCTCAGCCTCTTCTCTGTGCATCTCCTCCTCCACTGCGCTTCCTTCACCATTTCATGGAGATGTGACTATATTTCCCACAGTAGAATGCAACCTCGCTAAAGGCAGTAACCTATCTCATTCATTTGCGCTTCAGTGCGAAACCTATCCTGGTGTGGACACACAGAAGGCACCCAATAAAAATTTTTTTTAACAGAATGGAAGCTGAGTAACAGGCAGCTCACATTCTTATACCACTGTATAGTTGCTTCTCAAGTAATAATCAAGATCTCTTAGAAAAAAGAGTTACACCTCACAGAGTCATTTCCAACTGTGTTGTTTTTTTCTCCTTTACCTTGGTCCCATAAGAGAGGTTTATTCCCATTTTACAGTGAGAAAATGAAAATTCAGAGAGGCTAGGAGACGTATTCAGGTGACACAATTACAAAGGAGTTATTAAATTCTACTTCTGCCTTTTATATTCAGTTTTCCTTTTATAACATCAGAGCTACTCTTAATGCAGTTTAGTCACAGTGGATAGAATTTAGAGGGTCTGTGACCTTAAGTGGGAAGAAAAAAATGACATCTTCACTTTCATTAACCTTTAACGGAAATTTAGCATCTCCTTCAATTATCTAAGAAGGCAACAAACCACACTAGAATCAGCAGGCTGTGACTCACTCTGTCACAAATGGAAATCACAAAGGTTTTCGTATCAGAGTACAGTTGTTAGGGCTTCTTTAAAATGTTGTTTATGCTCTTCATTATTTCAAATTACAACTGCTTTTAGATTCATTGATGCCTCTTGTAACTTTTTGTATTAATGGAGGAACATGTATATTATTCTCTCAGAAATTTACTTCTAGTATTTTAACAAATGGACTTTAATATATTATATTAATTAATAAATATATAGTGAAAGTGTTTGTAGCTCAGTTGTGTCCAAGTCTTTGTGACTCCATGGACTATAGCCCATCAGTCTCCTCTGTCCATGAAATTCTCCAGGCTGCTACTGCTATATATTTAATTAAATATATTAAATATATATTTAATATGTTTCTTAGTTTTCCCATGTGTTTTGTTTTATGTATTTAAAACATTATTCTAAGAAGGGGTTAATGGGTCTTATAAGGTGGTTAAGGGCTCCATGGTACAAAGCAGATAGGGGGCCCCCCCAGTAGGAGGGTATCCCAGGGATGCACACCCTCCTGTTTCTTCTTCCAGAAATGACCACACACTCCACAATCTCTGCAGCTGAATTTCTGGGCTCTCAGCCCAGCTCTGCCACTTAATATCACTGAATCTGTGGATTGGGCAAATCATTTAACCTAGGTACTTTAGTTCTCTCATTTGAACTTATTTTATAGGATTGTTACAAGAATAACCAAGTTAATACGTTTAAAATGTTTGGTTCCTTATCTGGCAAGTTGTGTGTTATGTTTTATTCTTCTGATTACTATTTATCATATTCTTTCCTACAAAGCTAGAGAGTAGCTCCAGAATCCTTCTAAATACATTGTGTTTATTGATAAGAGGTGACTCAAGAGATGGAACTTATTTTTGAGTACTGAAATTAATCCTGGTGACGGGCCTGGCTATACTTCATGCTTCTCAGTGACATGACTCTATAAAAACATATTCATTTTTATCATTTTCACCCACCATCCATACTCATCTACCTATTGTTTACATCTCTAACATGAACTTTTGGCTTGTTAATAATCAGACCATAAACTAGAGAGTTCAGGGACAACGGTCACAGGTGACTGGAACCAGGCATTTCTACAGAGTAGACAAGAGGTACATCAGTAGAACAAGTACCACATTGTGGATGAATCGAGTGATCACATCCAGAAAATTCAGGGTTGGGAATTTGCAGTGGGCAGAGTAGAACAGCCACTGGTTTGGTGGTTGTTAGTCCACAGTTCAATCCTGCTCTGGCATTCAGCAATGGGTGAAGCCAAGGAAGTCTATTTAGTAATCTACAGCCCAGTTTTTCTTTCTGTGGAATATAATATGCTACAGCAAATGCCAGGGGGCTGCCGTGAGGTGTACTGGAGCTGACCTGCACAGATATAAGAGTACATGACATATTTAGGGATATTCAACAAATGCCAGTTTCCTTCCTACTCCTCACTTTCAAAGTGTGGGACATCATTCCAACACCACAAAAGTCCTCTTAAGGTTTCTTACACAAATGGTGACAGCAAATGACTTAACACCACCAAAGAGAATCTGATCCTTCAACATTCACTGTTAGACTAAAAAATGCAGTGGGAAGATATTTTATGTCCTTCAGTATGGTGGTCAAAATCCAGGGAGTCACGACAAAGAAACAGCTCTCTCTCTTTTGACTAGTCTATGCCACTGAAGATGACCTCATCAAGTAGCAATTGTCAGATCACCTGGTTCTGTCTGATGGACACCTTGTTTTACTTCCTGTGTTTCAACTGCAGGTGGGCATGGGTGCCTAATTAACTGGACATGGTAGGGAACCATTCGTGACACTGAAGGAGCCTGTCCATCATCTCAGGAGGGAAAGCTAACCAGTGGGTCTTTTCCAGGAGTGAAAGGTTTGAGAAAAAAGCTGACTTTGTGATTCTTTTTAGATGTCAGCCTTCTATCCATCTAGTAGCAACTGGGTACTGAAGTGTGTAATTCAATTCCCTTTAATTTTCATCCCTTAATGACAGGCATATATAAATGATTTGTCCTTATAATTGACTGTGCTGCTGAAGAGCTCATAGTGAATCCCTAACTCAAGGCAATAAAAGGAACTGAAATGAAAAGGCAGAGGCCAGGTCTCTTGCCATCTTCTACTCTTATTTCCCTATTCTTTAGCCAGGGGTCTGCCAACATTCTGCAAAGGAACAGATATTCAATATTTTTGGCTTTGCAGGCCATATGGTCTCTGTTGAGGCTATTCATCTCTGCCATTATAGTGTGAAAACAGCCACGGACAATGCATAAACAAATGAGGGTGGCTGTGTTCCAATAAAGATTTATTTACAACACAAATGGTGGGTCAGACTGGGGTGCAAGATGTTGTTTGCTGACCTAGACCTAGACTTCAGTCTCCCAGAGGGATCTCAAGAGCAGCAGCAGGAACATCACTAGAAGACTTTAGAAATGTGTATTTCTGAGCCTAGATGCACAGAATCAGAAACCCTGCAGATGAGATCCAGCACACTGTTTTAAGAAGGATTCTAGGTGATTCCGATGCATGAGAACCACTGCTTTAGCCTAGGGGACCATATGTCTCATCCAAATAGAGTTCTCTCTTATCCAGTTTACAGCTAGAATTCATTTCAAAAACTGTTCATGTTGAATGCTAATTTTAATGTCTGCAACTGCACCCATGTTTATATATTTGTTCAATATAAATTATCCGTGGAGAATTCCTCTGAGAAAATTAGTTTGCCCATACTTTGTTGCATAGATCATTTATTCATTTGTTGACTGATTAAAACAGTAATCTTGTAAAGCAGATAATCTTTCAGTGCTAAATTCTACAAAGGTGTGCATCTTACCGCCACACAAATTTGGATCAAATCATACATTGCTTGGCATCCAGTCAGAAGATTTTCTTCCAACAGGACTGGAGTGTTTGATATCATTTTCATAAAATGCAAAATTAAAATAGCAGAGATAGACCATGTATTATACATAAACTGCTAAGCAAGTGTCTTAGTAAATCTGTTAGTTTTGCTGAAAAGGAAATACAGTGCTCAAAATGCAAAGTTTATAAAGCATGAAATTCCTTAAAGATGTAAATAAGAGCACGTCAGAGTCCTGTTTCATTATCATTGGGTTACTACAAATCTTAAACACAGACAGTGACTATAATTACCAAGATAAAGTCAATCATTTAAAATTACTGGACATAATTTTACATAATTTATCATTTAAATATATTATTCTATAAAACAATCTTATGAAATATGTGATATTCAGAAGGGACAGAGCAATGCTTGCTTAGGCTTTTAGGGATTGCAAATGATGAAGGTAGGACTGAACTTAGATTCATTTTAATTAAAAGAAGAGCAATTGGAGCATTGTATATTACATGTACATCAAAGACTATTTATATTTCTGCAAATATTCTCAGAGAGAGATTTTTCAACGGTCAGCTCTTCATCTAATATTTGTAATCCCGTCCACTATATAGCACTGTTACTGATAAGCTCAGATGAGAGCTACATTTCCCAGGCTCCCCTCATTCAGGAAGGGTCGTGTGACTACTATTGTCCAATGGCACATGAGTGGAAATTGTGTATGTCACAGGAGGGTGAGAGAACAAAGAAATAAAGCAGACTTGAGAACTGTTTCTAAGAAATAACATTGGAAGTGGTCACTAGTGGGGAAAAATGTACATCGGAGCCTTCTGAGTGTTTGAGGGATCTCTGCTCAGAGTTTAAAAAACTAGCTGTTTGCGCTTAAATCAACTCTTGGGCTCCCAAATTAGTAGGAATAAGATGTATGCTGTAAATGTGCCACAAGGAGGGCACATTGCCTGCCACTCCTTTCAGATGATGCCGTGGAGGATGATGAACAAGGACAAAGTCCCAGAAGGCAGAGGCAGGGCCACGGGGACAGAGGGACCAGGAAACCCTGCCACAGTCCCTGGGTAGAAGTCCCGACAATGCCCACTGAGCAGGAATTCATATTGTTAGAAAGTGGTGTGACTACTGTTTTTTCTTCTTTCTTCCCTCCTCTGAAAGAGAGTTTTTAAACTAATGCTACCCTTGCTCCAACACCTATATATTTAGTATGTGGGCTGGGGTGAGGTACAGATCACGCCTGTAATGGTTTCGGGACGCTAGACAGAGGAGTTGCATTTAGACCTGATGAAGAAACTACGCACAACCTGGAGATCCTGAACTTCAGGCAGTCTCTTTGGGTGACAGAAAGTTTATTTTGTGTATATGAGGATATAATGGGTGACTAGAGATAAGTACTGAGGAAGACACAACTAGCTGCCTTCCAGAGCTCCTGTCTTATTTTAGCTTAGAGCAAGGAATATAACTGGGAAGAGCCTGCCTTACTAGGGATTCTGTTTTCCAACTGTCTTACAACAGGGTAGGACCAATGTGAGTTGAAGTGAGGTGAGCCATTTCTGAGCCAAGTTGGCTAAGAAATCAGTGGGCTTTCCTCCCTGTCTGCCCTTGATGTGGATGCCCCCAGCTGCCATCCTTGACAGAGCCACAATACGGAAGGATGGAGACTTCTGAATCTCTACCTGGAGGAGAGCCCCCTGCTGTTCAGGTACACACAAATTACTTGGGCTGTGGGTAAGAAACAGAACGCTATCATATTAAGTCCACAAATCCAGCAGCTGGAGTTATAGAGGAGTACGATATCAAATTATGGCCCCTCAACACTTGGCAGATGCTCAGTGGAGAGAAAGTCTTTAGGGAAGATTGTCTGTCCCTATTTCTGGTTTCAGCCAGACTAGCTGAGTACTGATGCCTGCACTGGGCCATTTTGCACACACAACCTTCAGAATTACTTTTACTGACTTGCGGGAGTCCCTCCGCCCACACTAGGAAGGTTGGCAAAGCATCCCATGGCTTTAGTGATGCATGGTAAAGGTCTCCTCCCTGCTTCCTTTGCTCTATCATTTATTCACTCAATATGTATTGGTGGCCACTACGTGTCATACACTCTACTAGGGTGTTTGGATGTGGATGGTGTTATTACAGTTTTACACAGCAGCCTCCAGATTTAGATCTGGAGATAGTTTTCTCTAGCATTGTTCCAGAAAAAGCTATTTCTCTCTTTAGCAATTGCCTGGATTAAGCTGGGGACCTTCTGAATCTTGTAACCCATCTTCTTTCCTTCTTTACATTGTCTGTAGAAGGCTTTAAGCCAATCTGCACCCCACTGCTGGCATATTTATAGGTCCTTATGGCCTATTCTCAGCATCTTCATGTCTCGTTAAAGTCTCCTCTGAAGCCTCTTACCCTCATATTCCCTGCCTCCTGACTTCTTTCACGTTTGCCTTACATTTTATTTCTCCCTGCTGTGTCTGGCGCATCCATCTAAGTCACCTTTACTCATTTTTGGAAATATTTATAAATGAAAAGGGAAAAGAACAGAAATCACTTCCAGCACTATTTAGAGGTTCCTAATAAAGTGGGTTGTATCTGGACAACAGAAATGGAGCTGACTGTGTGAATGAGAGCCAAGGTGTCAGGAAGACGAGCATCTGGGCACCAGGGGTTATCAATGACCAGTGACTCGCTGTTCATTTTTGAAGCTCTACGTTGATTTGATCTCAACTCTTCAGAGACATCTGTTGGTTCCACATTTGTGTTAAATTCAAATCAGAATCCAAGTTTTGTAGTGGACTCTGAGTGATCCTTTAATTTATTCTATTTTGTATAGTGTATACCTCCTTGCCTCATATTTGGGGACTATGTTATTAGATGATTCATTAATGAACACTTGCTCATATTCCAACATTAGCTTGGAACTCAAGAAAGCAATTTGGCTGCAACTTGCCTTTCTAAATGTTTTTTTTTCTATTATTCTCTGAAAGAAAGTGAAAGTGAAGTTGCTTAGTCGTGTCCAACTCTTTGCGACCCCATGGACTGTAACCTATCAGGCTCCTCTGACCATGGGATTTTCCAGGCAAGAATGCTGGAGTGGGTTGCCATTTCCTTCTCCAGGGGATCGTCCTGACCCAAGGATTGAACCTGGGTCTCCTGCATTGCAGGCATATGCTTTACCATCTGAGCCACCAGGGAAGCCACCATTATTCTCTGAAGCGCCAGCCAAAGTAATTGGTGTCCTTGGAATATGCCTTGTGATTTCCATCTCCCTGTCTTTGTTTCTCCTATTACCTAGACCTGGTTTAAGAGAAATGTGCTGTGCTTAATCATTCAGTCATGTCTGACTCTTTGTGACCCCATGGACTGTAGCCTTCCAGGTTCTTCTGTCCATGGGGATTCCCCAGGCAAAAATACCAGAGTGGGTTGCCATGCCCTCCTCCAGGGCATCTTCCAAACCCAGGGATTGAACCCAGGTCTCCCACATTGCAGGTGGATTCTTTATCATCTGAGCCACGGGGGAAGCCCATGAATACCTGAGTGGGTAGCCTATCTCTTCGCCAGTGGATCATCCCGACCCAGGAATTAAACTGGGGTCTCCTGCATTGTAGGCAGATTCTTTAACAGCTTCCATTTATTGAACACTTATCTGCCAGAAATTTGTAAATCACTTTGCTCATTAACTTATGTAATCCTTGCTGATCCTATCAGAGAGATGCTATTAATTTTTCCCATTTTTACAGATGAGGAAAATAAGGACAGAGGGGTAAGAGCTAAATTTCCTTCATATCTGTACATTTTATTTTTATCTTGCTGTGTTGGATATATCCATATAAAGCCACCTTTAGTGTTTTATGGGATGCTTGCAAATAAAAAATTAGAAGAGCAAAATAAGTATTTCTAGAAAGAGCTGGAATTCCAATTCACACTGCCTTCCTCCTCAGCCCATGCTCTGGGCTGTGACACCTTCGGCTTCCAAATCTGCTTACACTTTAGTATCCTTGTGGAGCTTTCAAAGAATACAAATACTCAGGTCCCACCCTATTTCAATGAAATAAAAATACTTAAGGATGTGGTCAAGACATTGGTGTTTTTAAGAACCTCTCTGATGACTGTATGGAGAAGGAAATGGCGACCCACTCCAGTATTCTTGCCTGGAGAATCCCAGGGACAGAGGAGCCTGGTGGGCTGCTATCTATGGGGTCGCACAGAGTCGGACACGACTAAAGCAACTTAGCAGCAGCAGCTGATGACTGTAATGTGCAGCTGGGTGAATTCACAGTACCCTTTAACACTCCTAGTGTGAAGTATCTCTTCTTCCCATGGTTAAGACATCATCACCCCAGTCTTTCTCACTTTTTCTTTCTAAGTGGAATCAACTCTCCTCTTGCCATAGTGATCTTGATACATTACCAGAAGTTCTCCTGAAGAACCTTGGACTCTTGTCCTAGACCTTTTGAATATGCACAAGTCAGGGCTTTCCAGTCCTCCAGCTAATTAGATGCTCAGGTTTCCTTTGGGATGCATGTCCTCTTGCATAATCTTCACTGAGTTTTTTTGCCAGCAAATTTGATGCACCTTTGCTGAGCGAGCATTGACTTAAATATCAGAATTGACTTGCATCTTTTCTGGCATTTCTTGGGTTTAATCTCTCTATTGCTTAGAAACATAAGTTTAAGTACAATGAATAGTAGCTATGGTAGAAGCAATGTTTTTGATTCCTTTGCTAGGTAGTGAAAAACTCTCAGGAAATTGAATCATGTCATTTATCAGCACAAAAGCCTTTAGCACCAGACTCCACCACTTTTGGACAGAGTTCCAATGCCTCATCTTGGTTACCAGGGTGCTGCATGAGTTCATCCTAGGGAATGCTCTGGTCTCACCTCTTCCAGACCTAATCCACGCTCTTCTCTCTCCAGGCCCACTAAGCATCTTTCACTTCTCTGAATCCATAAGGTCTCTTGTTGACTCCACACTTGTACATAAACTGTTCCACTGCCTTGAACATACTACTGTATCATCTTACCTGCTTAGTCAGGTCTCAGTTTGGACGTTAATTCTGCAGGGAAACAATCCAGAGCCCTTCCCTATCATGGGTTAACACCCTCACCTTGGCTCTCAGATTGCCCTGGGCTAATCCTTCTCATACAGTCTTGAAATCACCCATTTACTGTCATCTCCCCTAGATCTCATAATCATTAGGTCACCCTGTCTCTGATGCTCACTATCAACAGTGTTTATGGAATGAATCTTCGGTATGTGGGCATTTTCCTGGGCCATTTTCTCTATCATTTTTGGCTTAGGAGGTAGTATTAGACATTTTTCTCTTGAATGCTACAGATTCTGCAAGATGACACTGTCAAAAATGACAGGCTTTAGACAAATGGTATTAACTCTTAAAGACATACCAAAAATCAGTCAGTGAGCAGGCTGCAAGATCATTTGTAACATTTATTCATCTGAATAATTGAGTGCACTGAAAAACTCCTCCTTTGATCAAAAGTTCTATGTAAATTTTCTCTTTGTATATATTTTGTCTCCACCTGGAACACTAGGAGTAATCAGTGATGGAATATACCTATGCTTGAGGTCTTCCTTTTAATTTGCATTAAAATGGAATAAAAATTCTCAGCATATAAACACAAGAAGAAGGATAAGTAAAGTCAAGCTCCTTAATGTCCTATAATTTGAAGTGCAGGATCTGATGAGGCTCTATGGATGAATCTGTTAATGGGGATAATCATCACAGTACCCATCTCGTGTTGTAAAGTTCTGACATGAAAATGCTGGTAAAGTTCTCAGCAGTGTACCTGACACATGGTGCCCCCCAACTTCTAGTTCCTGCAGTCATTATTATCCTTTATCTATAAGGGCTCTTAGTACAGTGGATAATTTTTATAGTGTGCTTGTAGCTTTATTATAATGCTTCTCAACTCTATGTGCTTGAGGATTTTGAAGGGAGCAGGACTCAGTAATGTGAGAAACAACAGTTTTCTCATTATTTCCTTCTTCACAAAACAGACTTAAATAATGTCCATAAATCCATCTGAATTTTTACACACTACCTCAGATTTCGGGAATGGGTTGGTCAGGCACCCATTGGGTGTATGTGTTAGGGAAGTTTTCTTTTCCTTTTTTGCTACATAGATTAGGGTATTGTAAATTCATAATGAAATGAACTAGAGTCAAAGAGTATATAGGTTAATCAGGAAGAAAATAAACTAACATGAGCCTGTAGTTAGCTGCCATGTTTAAATATACCTCAAATTATCAGCCCTTTACCCTGATGCCCTGCCTGATATAATGAACCTAGTACTTACAATATTTTCTAAAGTCAGACAGGAGAATTGAAAAGCAGTGACTTGCAATTTCTGTCGGAAAGTTTGGCTTGTTTGATTTGGGGGTGGTTGTGAGTATTCTCTGCAGCAGTGTGACTGGCTCAGCCAGAGAGACTGAGGCATTCAGGTGACAGCAACCATGTGGATAACAGTGTGTGTGGAAGGCAGGGATATCAAAAAGACAATGTGTTTCCCTTAGATTTGGCATTGTCTCAAGTGTCAGTAGGGAGTTTTTAAAATCTGTTGTCAGGCACTACATAGGCAGGTTTCTGTCTAAATAGAGGAGTCTCAGTGCTGTCTCCTCACTCACCAAGTTCCAAGTTGACTTTTCATTCAATTACCCCCAGCAGATTTCTGCACTGCTGCCTTCCCTAAACATTTGATGAGCACATCTCAGTTCCAAGAACTATACTCAGAACTGGAGATGCACAGCTCAATTACAACACTATTGTCTGACCCCTACCTGTGTTCTCCGCCCCTTCTAGCATATGATCTCACTGTTGCTTGAGAAAATCACGATGATTTCCTCAAATTCTTGATCAAAACCCAAGGCTTTTGCCCAGCTGTTCTCTGCCTGGGATGCTCTTCACCCAGCAAGCTTAAGTCATGACTCAGACCTCTTGTCACTTCTTCCCAGAAGTCTCAGTTTCCCAGCCTCCTTTAGATTCTTTGCTATTACATCCTCTCTGAATTCCTTTGCTCCAGAACATGCAGTTTCTACTTGAACAATCTGATGTATGATTATAGTAAGATGTGTCTTCCCAGATGGACTATAGTTTCCATGAGAACAAGGGACTAACTTTGTTCATCATTACGTGAACGTGTGTTTGGCGTAATTCCTGGCACATAGTCAATGCTCTGAAGAGATCTACTGAGTGAACAGATGAGTGTCTTTAGACATAAGTCAATAGAAAGTTATACTACATTATGATAAATTCTGACAAATATTATCCAGGATATACCAGGGACACAGAGAAGGGTATCTGTTAGATTTGGGTGCATAGGTTTGAGGAAAGGCCTCTGGAGCTGGTGCTATAACTTGGTTGATGAACTTGCAGTGGGATGGGGTAGGGAGAGAAGTGCTGAGGGCACATTTTAGTCAGAGGGATTAATCAGGGTCAAGAGAAAAGTTTATACTTTATTAAAATTAGGAGATGATGAGGAAATGATGGATTTGAAATGTATGTGATGGGAATGATGAGCGTGTCTGTTGAAGCTGCCTTCAGGATGCTGTCATTCTCCAAGGAAGGGAATGCATGAAGTGGGAGGTACTCTGAACCTCTCCTACCTAGGTTTTCAATGCTGGCTTCTACTCATCATGTCCAGCAGTTCTTCATTTGGGGTCTCAGATCTCCTGCTACCATGCTTAGAAGAAATGATTTAACGTCTCTAAGGCACCAGGTTCTTCCTCTATAAAATGGGGTAATAGTAGTACCTGTCTTATAAGGCTACTGTTATGAGAAATACAAAAAGTCATACATGTAATACACAGGTCTGGCACCTATTAAGAGCTCAATAATTATAAGCTAGTACAATTATTAGTTTTAAATTTGTACTATAACTCGTGCCCCATATAGATGATAAGACCATTGCCAGCTGATATGGACTTAACCTCCCTTGTTTACAGATAAGAGAATGAAGCAGATATCTAGAAAGCGCCCAGGAGGAAAGGTGAACATCATCTGTGAACACTATGGTGAGTACATATGGACTCGCCTCAGTTTCAGCTGCCTTGAGGCCTCCTTCGTGCACTCTCTGCTCTCGGTACTCTGTGATAACCCCGGTATGTTGTCACAGTAACTTCCCTTTTCACTTGAGCCACTGCTGAGAGGACTGGTGAGAACAGGTACCCAGCACAGAGCAACGCTGGTATGTAAGCACCAAAGAAGAACATGAACGATCATTTCTGAGTCGGCACTTGCATGCCATTCTATACCTGAAGGAATGTGGTCTTCCCTTGGATGAGTGGCTAGTTAACCACCCAGCCATTATACCAGCCTAAGTAATACTGCTGACCTTGAATTTGAGTCCGTTGATTTTAAGGCTTCCCAGGTGACTCAGTGGTAAAGAAGCCACCTGCCAATGGAGGAGACGCAGGAGATGTGCATTCAGTCCCTGAGTCGGGAAGATCCTCTGGAGAAGGAAATGTTAACGCAGTCTAGTATTCTTGCCAGGATAATCCCATGAACAAAGAAGCCTCACGGGCTATAGTCCATGAGGTTGCAAAGAGTCAGACACAACTGAGTGACTGAGCATGCATGCCACTGAATTTTACCATTAAATCTTTTAAATGAAGCAGTAATGAGAATACTAACTACCATAAGGGCTTATAAGTAAAACTGGTGGCTTGGGGAAGGTGAGAATGTCCTACTAGTATCCTAGTTCAGTTGGACATTTTGACTCCAACTAGTCTTGTGTGGTCGGTGTGTGGAACTTCATTTCTATGTCCACCACACCAGTTAAGGACCCTGGTTCCTTTTTCACCTCCTGGGAGCACACCTATGCAGAGTGGAAGACTAGGGAGGCAGGTGGTGATGACTCCTGTTGGACTATTTGTGTGCAATATGCTAGCTTCTATTCATGGCTGGTCTTCACTGGAAGGAAACCAAAAGGATATGAAGAGTGTGTTGACTTACTATGTATAGTAGTTTCTCTGCTGGCAGCTGGAGAGATGGGTCCAGAGGTGATGGCACACAACCCTGGCAGGAGTGGCATGTCTGTCTTTGCTTCAGTGGACCAGTTTTCCTATTCATGTCGTCCTTCTTTTCTCCCTCCCTGGGCTCATGGCATCCATATCAGTTTGAGGGCAAAAAATTCTCATCTTTCAATTTTCTACCAGAGTTTCTGAATGACTTTGGAACTTAATAGAAATCATTTGGGCATCTCTTCTTTGGTTGGTGCATAATTCATGTCTTGTTGTTTAAGCTGGGAGCAGGCCCTCGAAACTTCAAGAAGCTTGATAGAATACAGAACTGATTTTTCAAAATACTATTCATCTGCATAAATTTCTACATGGGCCTCAGAAGGGGACAGAGTTTTATCACTTTCCTAGAAGAAGTCATCACAATCTTCCACATAGAAAGGGACCAGCATCCTCAGTAGCTTCCAGTGCTGTTGGAGAAGGACAGAGCTATAGATTTTCCCAGAAGTGTGAAATAATTCACCAGGCTCACTCATTATTCATATGGATAGCACATTAATAACACAGGACCCTGAAATCTTACCTTATCTTGGCTGGAGCCAAGCTACAGGGATGAGGACCTGACTCCATAGATTTAGAACAACATTTTTCCCCCTTTCTAAAAAAAAAGAATTGATTAAAGGTGCTTTCATATCAGACAATAACAGGTCTTTGAAAACACCTGAGCTCATTGCAGATAAATGAAAACCAATGACTTTGGAGCTATGTTAGAAAAATTTTCTTATTGATGATTTTGGAATTCTTTGTAACCAAGTATATTCCAGCTAGATAACTGACAATGATTTGGGATATGTTGCATCATAATTACACACACACACACACACACACACACACACACATGCATGCCCCAACTTACACACTCTGACAAATGTTTGTGCAGAGAGTTTTATGTTTCTCAAGTGTCTACATAGATGGGCTTTACAATAGGACTTACTATATCTAGGTGCAAGGATGGCAAATAGAAAGGGAACAAGTGGAAGCTGTGACAGATTTTATTTTCTTGGGCTCTAAATGCACTGTGGACAGTGATTGCAGCCACAGAATTAAAAGACACTTGCTCCTTGGAAGGAAAGCTATGACAAACTTAGTGTATTTAAAAGCAGAGACATCACTTTGCCAACCAAAGTCTGTATAGTCAAAGCTACAGTTTTTCCAATAGTCATCTACGGATGTGAGAGTTGGACCATAAAGAAGGTTGAGGGCCAAAGAACCGATGCTCTTGAACTGTGGTGCTGAAGAAGAATCTTGAGAGTTCCTTGGACAGCAAGGAGATTAAACCAGTCAGTCCTAAAGGAAATCAACCTTGACTTTTCATTGGAAGGACTGATCCTGAAGCTCCAATACTTTGGCACCTGATAGGAAGAGCTGACTCATGGAAAAGACCCTGATGCTGGGAAAGATTGAAGGCAAAAAGAGAGAAGGTTGGCAGAGGATAAGATGGTTAGATTGCATCACCAACTCAGTGGACAAGGTTTTGAGCAAACTCCAGGAGACAGTGAAGGACAAGGAGAACTGGCATGTTGCAGTCCATGGAGTCACAAAGAACGATATGACTTAGCAACTGAACAAGAAATATGCACTAAATATACTTTCATATTTCGTTTTCTCTCTGGAAAGGACATCAAAATTCTGAGATTTCTTAGGTGATATCTAGATTCATGAACCCAATCCTATTGAGGAAACATGGTAAATTATAAGTCTAAGAACTGTGGCTAAATAAAGTTAAGGCAAGGAGTTATAATGCATGTGATTTGTATTATGTTCCCCAAACATCCAGTCTCATTAGAAAATTTCCTATTTATCTTCCTCCTTTTCAGTGAACCAAATAAAGGAAAGTGGCTAACTAGTTGAGTTTGTAAGCTGTTTATCATTGAGTATAATTTATATGTAATTTTTCTCTCTTCCCTCCCTAATACTGCATATTACTAAACCTTTCATCTCTGCATATAACTGACTGCTGAAACATTACATTTCAGAGTTTAATTTACATTTCTTCTCTTGAGTGAGTTTAAGCATTTTTCCATGTTTACTAACTATTCTTTTATGGAAAGAGTGAAGTATTTAAGATATTGTCTTATGTTAAAAATGAAAAGGTTAAGACCATTTTTAAAATAATGTGACACCATTTTGATTTATTGAGTTTCATGTGTATATCCATAAGCCTACATGTGCATAGATATTATCTGTAAGAATGCACAGAAATCTGGTAGCGATGCTTCTCTATGGCAATTAAGGTGTGAGAGGATTAGTGGAAAAAGAGAGGAGGAGGTCTATTCTTATTTTTGATCCTTTCTTTGTTGTTTTTGGATGCACCATTTATGGTGCTTTCCTGGTGGCTCAGTGGTAAAGAATCTGTGTGCCAATGCAGGTGATGTAGGTTCAATCCCTGACTTGGGAAGATTCCCCTGGAGAAGGAAATGGCAACCCACTCCAGTATTCTTGCCTGGGAAATCTCATGGACAGAGGATCTTGGTGGGCTATAGTCCATGGGGTTCAAAAGAGTTGGACACAACTTAGCAGCTAAACAACATTTGAATTTACAAGAGGTTAGTACTTTTATATGAAAGAGCAAATTTCTTACAACATATGCTTATTAGCTTTAGAATATTAGGAAAATGGCTCTGTGAGCCAGGAACCATACATTCCACTGTGTTCAGGGATCAGGTAAGCAATATCAATGTGTCAGAGCCTGGTGTGTAAGAGGGAGTGGTGAATCCTCTGGGAATTGGAGTGTTCCATCAAAGAGCAAGCAAAGTCAATTTTCCCACTGCTTAGTCAAGGACCCAAGGAACAGGTCTGACAGTAGTTTCTGCCAGTGGGCTCTCAGAGTTGGAACCTATGGCTTTAAACTAAAAAAGGAAAAGTGATACCCACACTTAGAGGTATGGCACTATCTGAAAACTGAATACCCTTCTCTTTATCCTGACAAGAAACAAATAGAGAGACAGCACTTTTATTAGATGGTCTAAAAACTCTGTCAACTCTTGTATGCCCTTCCTCTCTTTGCTCTGACTAATGTACCCTTGAATTCCTTACCTACCTGGGCAGGAATAGGTGCCAAGGAGGAGAGCAAAAGAAAATTTGCATAATTTGGAAATCATGCTTGGAAATGTAACAGTTTTACTAATGATGCTATAAAAGGCCTTCTTCTAACAAGAACAATAGAATCTCCTTTCAGCAACAGCTCATGAAGAAACCAGTTGAACTCAGACTTCTGTCTATTAAAAAAGCCAGAGTCTGCTTTGAAAGAGTGAGAAAAACTTTAAACAGAGATTGTAATGAAGGGACCATAGACAGCTACTGTGGTGTATGGCCTTAGTCCACCATAGCAATTCATTATTTTGGTCTTCTGGTATGTGTGTATGTTGAGTAACAAATGGCAGAGCCAAAACAGGTCATCTTCTCTGTCCCCTAAAATATTTAATATGTGTGAATAAAAATAAGGGCTTAAGGTTTTTCATACTGCATTTCCCTGGAAGTTCTCTAGATGCTTTCCAAACCTAAGTTGACCCTGACATGCCACTGAAATGTGATAAACCACATTACTACCAAGACCTGTTGTGCACCGTTTGGTCTTTGGAAAAGCCAGTCTTTGGAAACATACTGAGTTATGGGCAAAGGAATTATCGACTGGTCTTGGAAGACCTAAAACACTTTCCTGGAAACAAAAACAAAAACACAGTCTAAATAGTCTAACACCAACATGGCCCAAACATGGCTCCATTTCATGGAACATTGGGTCTGCAGGATATAAACAAGTGTTACATAGAAGAGGGTTCTATGGTCAAATATGTTTAGGGAATACTGGACTAAAGTTCTACAGGTTCCTGGTCTGCAGAGCTTCTCAGGCCTTTAACATGCTATCTTGTTCAGAAGGCTAAGAAGGGGCTATATATGGAATATTTCTTGTACACATTTCATGCTATTCTACAGAAAATTGTTACTGAATTTCAAATTTACTTCAGTTCTCTGATCTATCTATTCATGATGGGAATACAATGGCATGTTGTCAAGAAAATTTTATTATGTATTTTCCAAAGGAGCAATCTTCAGAAGCAAGTTTTAGAGAGATTCTGCTCCTGGAATCTCAAATAATACAATTTGAAAAAAAAATAAAGTTTCAATCTACCAAATAACACTTTATTTTGTTAAAATTAGTTATGTGCTGTGAGACAATACAAATAAGTTGTTTGGAAAAATGAATGAAGTAATTTCAAGGATAGATGTTTTAATATTCCTTCTAGGCATCCATTGTCTTCTGTCTCTCTTTTATCCCGTCTTCCCTGGTTCCTCTTTCCCAGGCCCCTCTGTTCTTTGTATGTCCCTCTAGTTCACTGACTATGGGCCTCCTTTCCTGTAATTCTGTTTCTTTTCCTGGGTCTGAGTCTTTGTGTATCTTTCCTTTTGTTTCTTTTGCTTTCACCTTGGAAACCTAGTCGTGATAAGTCGGGAACAAAACGTAGTGATATATTTTGGAAGATTCTCTTTAAGAAAACAGCCGGGAGTATGACGCCTTTTTCATCATATTAATGTACACTAATGGTTAAAAACAAAATAGTCTGGGGTTTCTGTATCTGAGAAAGTTAGAAGGTTTTATGATGTGAGGTGGTCTCTTCTTGCTGTTATCTCTGGCTGGTAATCCCAGTATAAGAAGACAAGAATACCAGGTAAAATCAGCTAGAAATCAGTCACTGAAATGGTCATAAGTTACAAGGAATGAGAAAGGAAGGCCTATCAACTTATCATGGAGATTTTTTTTTACTTATATTGACACTAAAACTTCACAGTGAATGAAAAGTCCTCACTAAGCAGTAGTTACAATGATATTTTCCATTTATTTGTCTAAGCTAGAAACATAAACTACATGAAAATAAAATACAAAATAGAGACAACTGCATGACAATCTTCCCATCAAACAGTCATTTTATCCCACCCCTTCCCCCAGCCACTGCCAGAAACAATGACGCTTCAATCATTCTACAAAACTGAAACCATTATTTACACAAATGCTTCTAACTGTTCGATGACAATGACCTCAGGAAGGATAATCAATCAACCATCTCGAAGACACAGAAAGGGAAGGGGAAAGTATTGCCCAAAGTTCTAAATGTTTCTGTAAGTATCCGTCATAGTCGGACTTTCTGTCTCTTCTCACTCAAATGTTTTGGCATTCTGCAAGAAAGCCTTTGGAATAGAACATGTGTTTGTTAGATTGTGGTTTGCCTATGCTTGCTAAACGGGGCCCTTGGAGTCAGATAGCCCAGGTGGATCTTCTGGCTCTGCCACTGTGGTGTAAGATTTTGAACAAGTCACTCAGTCTCTGAGCCTCAATTTCCTGGTGAGTAAAACCAAAATAATCGAAGGTTACACCTTATAGGGCTGGGATTAGAACTGAATAAACAGATTTGAAGGACTTGGAAAAGTGGTACATGGTAAGCCTTCAAGAAAATGTTAGCCACTCTTTTTATTATTGTTACCATTTTTCTATTTATAGTCAATTATTTTTAAAAATTTCATACTCTTTTAATGCCACTATAGATCAATTAGAATAATAAGATACAACTTCACAGGCCTCCTAGAAATTATTTGTTTGTTTTACATCACCTGCTTGGAAAAATTCTTCTCTTAAATAAATAATTATGCTTCTTTCATCATCATCTTATTTATTGTATCCTAAATTTAGTCTCTGGAAAGTAATTGGAGATTATGGAGTCTACATTTTTAGATGATCTCAAGCAAAGATCTTGAACAAGGGGTCCACTCCATTTACTTTGAGTTATAGAATAATTAACAAAAACACAACATGATGTGAATTCTAGTGTAACAAACTATATTCTCTCAGAATAGTACTAGGCACACATTCAATTGTGTAATGCTTTCTAAAATATTTGCAGAAGACTATGAAAATTTAGGTTGTTGAGTGTGTATTTTTGGTATTTTGATATTATTAGTCAACAGAATATCACTTTTAAACTAAAAGTCCACTCCTTAAATATCTCTCCAAATATCATGCATTATACTTTTCAATGAGTTGCTAAGGTTATACTGCTAAATGTATGCCCCATTTAAAATAATCTGGTCTCAGATTGTGAATCTTCAAACAATCCAATATAAGCATTTTGAAAAATCAAGCTGTGCCTCTGTTTTTGGAAACACTGCAAAAAAGGCAACTGACCTGCAATTTCAGAGGAAAGCAAATAACAGCAATTGGAACACTTACCCTGGGAAATGCACTATGTAGAACAAAATATGTTTAGGGCAAATGTGGTATCTGGATTGTCAACTGTTGTCATGGAGAGAAACTCGTTTCTATCCATTTGCAGGATGAGAAGGGAAATGCATGAAACATCATAAATATGCCAAAGTGGAAGATAGTTAGATAAATGGTGGTACATCCTACCCTGAAATTCTGTGTAGCTATTAACAAAAATGTTTTTTTAAGAGTATGTTTTAAGTTGGAAAATGTTCATCATATTGAGTTGGCAAAAATGTTCATTTTCTTATGGAAAAACCCAAATGACTATTTTGGCTAACTCAATATATTAATAGAAACAAGCTGTCAATCAAATAGTACTATAACATTTTAGTTCAATAAAATATCTACTTTGTGAGTTTCTTTTAATGGATTCAACCTCAAAGAAGGTATACTCACCTTCTTACAAAGCAATAATATTATGGGTGATTTTAATGTATGGATGTACTGTAGTTTTCAAAATTCTTATAATGAATATACATTTCAGAAGAAGACAGACCATCATTAGCGATATCCAGTATAAACACTTAGAAGCAGTTCTAAGAAAATATAGTGGCCAAAATGCCATTGTATTGAATTACTATGAAATGAAACTTCAGAAAATAATGTCTGTTTCTAAGCATTACCCACACTTGTCAGTAAGACAGAAAACTGATACCATCATTTAAGGAGTACTTGAGGAGAACCAGACATTAGACAAAACACGTTATACATATGATTTCCTTAGTTCTCACCACAACCTCATGAAGCAGAAACAATCATTATTCCCATTGACAGATGAGGAAACAGGTTAGGAAGCAACATGACTGGCCCAAGATCATCCCATTAGCAACTGGTACAGCTGGGATTCCACTCGTGTCTAATTTCATAGTTTATGGTCTTAATAACTACACTGGAATTGTTCCTTTATATACCCACTTCCTATTCAATTTGCATGTAGAGATACAGGCCTTAAGAGAGTTTTGATCAAAGTAGCACAGACACTTTTTACCATACAGGCCAATGGATTCCAAGATTTTTGAGGAGTAGGATGCTTTGGAAATTAGAAACAATGAGTCCGAGGCTATAGAATATGCTGTACTTCATTGACTTTTGCTCAGAAGATAGACACCAACAGCTCTCCTGCCTAAACCTACTACACTAAAGGGCTCCAAGTTTCCAAAGTCAGACAGACTTGTTCCGAGAAACAGAAGTTACCGATATGTGGCTTCACTTCGCAGAGAAACTTAGAGCCAAATGCCAGTTCCCCCTGTGTCAGCACAGACAATGCACTGGCCCCTGAGTTCTCCATTCAGATCCAGAAGGCAATTCTATCTCTAGGTAATTCGTGATAAAAAAAAGGAACTGGAAACAAAATGGAGATTCATAGTTAAGAGACTCACTGCTTTCTTTGGCAGAGAAGACGAGAAATTATGGTTTTATAATGTTTATTGGCTTCAGGGGCCAAGAGTTTCCTCCTCTAAGAGGATGCAATGGATTTTCTGGTCTAGCTGCCTGCTTTCCCTGCAGTGGAGGTGCCTTATGGTACTGACTGTGATCTAGAATAACCAAAAAGTCATAGTGCAAGTCTCTCAACCACAGCCCTACTGACACTGGTGGCATGATAATCCTTTGCTGTGGGAGCTGTCCTGAGCATGGTAAGTTGGTGAGCAGCTTCCTGGCTTGTACACACCAGATGCTGGTAGCACTCTTCTGGTTGTGACAGATATCTGCACCAAAATTGTCTCCAGACATTGTCAAATGGCTCCTGAGAATTGCCCTAATTGAGAACTACAGATCACAGTGCATTCCTAAATCTAACCTTTTCACATCTTCTAAAAAAAAAAAAAAAAAAAAAAGCTTGACCTTCCCATGGTACAGAATGCCCCAAGAGCTTGTCCCTCTGGCTGTGGCTGATTGGGCAAAGAATAACATGTGACCCAAGCCAGGTCAATCATATTTAGTCTTTTTGGAGATGGCATTTAAGATACAGGAAGTGAGTCAAATATACTTGTATGCCATGATGCTAAGTGAGATCAGAGTTGGTCCCACAGAAATTAAAAGCTTTATACCAATCCCTAAGTTATGGGAGAGCAAAAGATAAAATCCTTGAAGGAACCAGTCTACACAGAAGAGAATGAGGGAAAGAAAGATCAAAACAAAGAAAATAAGATGGAGGCTGCCTAAATAGCTTATGAATCCCATGACATTTGGCTGAATTTCCTATAACCAAGTTCCCCAGGACTTCTCTCTTTTCTTAAAAAATAACTTTTGCCTTTCTTGGTCTAGTTTATGTGTGAGTGTTTCCTTTCTAACCGCCTAATGATTCACAATGAAAAAACACAACATGAGCCAATCTAGAAGGTATCTTTCTCCATCTATATCTAGAGGACCATGGAACCTAAGTCAAGAGGTTTAGCTTAAAATTCCTGCTCTATGACCAGAGCAAGTGAGTCACTTCTCTGAGTCCTGATTTCCTTACTGAAGATTTTGAAGGTCAACTCACATCTGGCTCTAAAATGATGAAAGATAAAGATGGGGAGAGATATCTATTATCCCTTTGAACTGTGGACTCTCTGTTTGACAGGCATATAACATTGTTTACAGATGGTGGTCAAGACTGGGTATTATGGTCAGTTAGTTTCATCTCAAGAGTTAGCAGAGCTACAACTTACCAATCATGGGACCAATGGAACATTAATGAACTGCTCTAAGTCTCAGTTTCCTTCATGTTTAAAAAGGCAGGGAAAGTGTATCTACCCTGGTGGTCCTTGCCTTCAGGTTTTCAAGCCTTTTTCGTCCACTTCCATGCTGGACAGATAGGGTTGACTCATATAACCCATAGGATATTGTGGAAAGAATAAAGGATAACTTCTGAGGCTCTATCATAGTCACATTGTGGCTTTTACATTGTTCTCTTGGGTCACTCACTCTGCAGGAAGCCAGCCACTATGGTGTGAGGACACCTAGCTTCCTTTGGAAGGGAAAAGAGGCCACCTGCTCACAGCTCTGTGAAGAGCCGTCTTAAAACCATCCTCCAGCATCAGTCAAGTCCTCAGATCTTGACTGCAACCACGGAAGGGACCCCAAGCCAGGACCACCCAGCCAAGCTGAATTCCTGACCTATGGAAATTGTGAGATGGTGTTTGCTATTTAAAGCTGCTAATTTCAGGGGGAATGTAAATTGTTACATAGCAAGAGATAAGAAAGATGGTATTGTTAGGATGAGTAAATAAAATAATGCATGAGAAATGTTTAGGACAGGGAATGGCAAATGGTGAACTCTCAGGGCACATCTATCTGTTCCTGAATATATATGAAGCCCTAGATCAGTGCCTGGGATATAGTAAATGCTCATTAAATACAGATTGAATGACTGTCAGATATTACTATCTTTACTACATTGATCATCATCATTATACATAAACTCGATTCAAAATCAATTTCAAAATTATCTGGACCCTCAAACTCATAGACTTGAAGAAATTCCTTCACCTTATCTTCTCTAACACACATTTGAAATACAGCTATTTGAAAAACCTAAAGCCAGAGAAACAAGAATTCAAACTCTATGCAAAGGGCTGGTATTTGTCTAACTCTGCAGAACTGCAGAGGCACCTTATTTATTATCCTGAACCATATTTAGATGAAACAAAATATATATATTATACACCACAACGACACAGATGAACCCATAGGGAGAGGAGTGAAAACAGCTACTTACCATCGACACAGGAAGGTCGGTTTCTTGTCGTTCCAGCCACTTTCCCAGGTAGACAGGAACACTTGACTGTTTGCGACCGCTCCTCAATGCGGTTTTTATTACAACATCTGTGCGCAGCAATCACTTCACATGTCCCTCCTTCTGGCGAGAGAGAAAGAAGCGGGATGCTGATTAGAGATCATTCAGTGGCCATTCAGGTATGTGCATGTGTGAGCGGAAGGGTTGGGAGAGTGAAAAACGTAAAGGGAAGGGTTTCCATAAAGTGAAGTTACTATGGGATTCTCTCCTACAACATGTATCTATACATGCGTACAAGACTGCATACAAGGGATGTGTCATGTCATCTGGGAGAAGACAGGCATCAGGGCACATTTTAAACGCAACAAACAGCAACAACCAAGAGCCCTCAAGAGGCAGCTCTTCTGGGCTGCACGTATGGAGAGGCAGTGGAACAGTGAATGCCCGGAGATAACACACAGTAAAGATGCTACAAGATTTAAATGCATTTGGAGAGCTCACTCCTGCATTATCTTTGTGTTTAGAATTCTCTGAGCTCTGATTAATGACCAGAAACTGACACTCCAGTGATAGAGAACCTGAAGTGGAAAGAAAACTGCCCTGAAATGAGCTTTCCCTCCTAGCACCCACTCACTCTCAAGGGAGTTGAATAGAAAATCTAGTTGAAGAGTCATTTCCCCGATCCAGATCTCACCCAAAAGTGATAGAAAAGGAAAATCAGTATGTGCTTCAAATGGAATCTCAAATTACAGACCAAGGCATATGGCTTCACTTAATTATTACAGATCAGCCATGCTCTCATCAGCATTTACTGGCAACCTAACGTATGCCACTCTCTGCTAGGTTCTTAACAGGTGCTCTGCTGGGTCTGTCTAAAGGCCAGTGAAATTCAAGTGGATCTTTTCAGCCTGATGGATACCAGCTAAGCCAGTTCTCCAGAGACATACGAGGTACTCCAAGTGATCATAAACCTGGGATTTATTTCACCAACGTCAAGTTTTGCATTCAGGAAGAATGTTTTTCATTTGTCCATAACACTTAGGCATTTAGGACTCAGTTGGCAGTAATTCCTCAAGCATTTGTTAGGCAACCACTGTCTACAGGTTACTGTGTTCTAAACTCTACAGGATGTGTATCTGCACATGCTGGGCACTTAAGAAACACTGAAACAAAGGGACAGAGGGAGGGAAGACAGGAGGAAGGGAAGAATTTAAACACAACTCCATCCCAATCTGAACAGTGCAGCTCGGGGGCTTGCAGTGCCGTTGGGGAATGGGATTATTTTGCTAGTCGCCCTCGCTGTCAGTGAAATGTGGCAAAGTCTGAAGACACCTTACATTGTCATTACAGGTGAGAGCTAATGGCTTCCAGTGGGTAGAAGCCAGGGATACCCCTAAACATCCCACAGTACACAGAACAGACCCCACAACAAAGAATTATCTGACCTAAACGTCAATAGTGCCAAGAAACCCTGGAATAATATGAAGGGAACCATCACAAGAATCTCTGACTGGACTTCCCTGGTGGTCCAGTTGTTGAGAATCTGCCTGCCAACGCAGGTATCATGGGTTCCATCTGTGGTCCTGGAAGAGCCCACATGTCACAGAGCAACTCAGATGAAGCACCAAAACTACCAATCCTGAGCCTGCGCTCCAGCGCGCACAAGCCGCACCTGCTCACGGGCACACAGCTCCGAAGCCCGCGTGCTCAGAGCTGGCGCTCCGCAGCAAGAGGAGTCACAGTGAGGAGCCCGCACCCTGCAACGAGGACTAGCTCCTGCTCACCACCAGCGGAAGAAGCCCACAGCGTAATGAACAGCCCAAAACAACCGAACAGAAAATCTCCGACTTAAGCGGATGAATTGTGTCTTCCTCCATAGGATGAAAGAGTTTGGGCTTTCCAACAAACCTGTTTTAGCCTCAATCTCAGCTCTGTCACTGTTGAAATCCCTCAGTTTCGTTATCTATAAAGTACAAATATCTGTAAAGTACAAATAAAAACAACCTTGCATCACAGAGTTATGTAAGAATGAACCCAAGGTAACACATGTTAGCCCTGAGCCTGACACAGAGTTGAGTTCATATATGGTGCTTATGGTGGGACTATCCAGTCACACTGATGCTATATTTCTTTGGGGATGTTGCCCTCCTTTCTGCCTCAGGAATGTTGCAAATAGGTTTTCTCCCAGAACACTCTCTCCATCTTCCCATTCCTCCATCCACCACTCACACGTCAAATGCATAGACTGATTATCAAGGTCAGATCCTTAGAGACAGTCCCTAATCTCCACCATTTTTCAGTCTCTTAGAACTGTACACATTTGCTTGCACAACTGTAACCACAAAACTAAGCTTGGTCAGAGTCAAGGTTGTTGCTTGTCTTGCCACAGCACTATAGTCAATAACTGGTGTGGGTAATCCATAACTATTGGTTGAATGAATGAAAGAATAAGTAAATTAATGAAAATCAACACAATAAGTATCGAGTTCTTCGGACATAGATGAAAAGGGACACCCATTCCTTTTTAAGGAATTAGAAAGGCTACTGAAGTTGAGTTGAAAGGTAGGGCTTCAGCAGGGGATGATGGAAGGGAAACATTTTGCTAATGTGAGAGGTTGGGACACAATTTTAAAACAAATGTTTAATCATAGGATGACATAGGACAGAAAATTTATGAAGATAGTATAGTGAGTTCCCACATATCCCACACTCTAACTACACATTTCCTAGTTTTAGGCCCTCAATATTAACATCACATATTAGTATACTATGCTTGTTACAATTAATGAACAAATATTGATACAGTGTTATTAGCTAAAGTCTAGGCTTTATTCAGATTTTCTTAGGTTTTGCCTAATGTCTTTTTCTATGCCAGGACACTTCCAGGATCCCACATTAATTTTAGTTATCTTATCTCTTTAGGTTCCTATTGGTTATGACAGTTTCTCAGACATTCTTTCCTTTTTGAGAAACTGGAGAGTAACTTGAGCAGTGTTTTTTTTGTTTTGCTTTGTTTTTTTTTATAAAATATCCCTCAACTGAGATTTATCTGATGGTTTTCTCATGATTAAACTGTTATGTGTTTTTGGAGGAGGATCATGGAGGTACAGTACCATTCTCATGACATCAAATCAAGAGTTCGTATAATCAGCACGACTTATTACTCTTGATGTTGACCTTGATCATGTGGTTGATCCAGTACTTGTCAGAGTTCTCTACCATAAATTTACACTCCTCCTCCACTCTCTATGGTGTCCTCTCTGGAAGGCTGTCACTGACTACAGCCCATCCTTGGAGAATGGAGTGTTATTTATGTTCTGTCTCCATCTCTGTGGGGTTGCAGTATCCATTACAATTTTTGGAAATTCTTCTACAAGGAATATAGGTCAGTTCTCTCCCACTTAATTATTATTTATATCAGCAAATTATTTATATTAATTGATTGATGAATTAATCATATCAGTATGGGTTCATGGCTCATTGTTATTCATTTATCCTTTGGGTTATAATCCAATACTATGCTATTTATTTTGTTGATCAAAATGGTCCAGATTTGGCCGTTATGAGCTTTTCTAGTTGATTTGCCTTCTTCTTTTTGAAAACACTTCCTTTCTTCCTGGCCCTATGTTATGATCCTGCCTCATCGTGTATATTTCCTGTCCTAGTCCTAGAATTAGCCATATCTCTAAGGAGAGTCAGGGTATTTTAAATACCTGGGACAATATTTTAAATGTTGGAACAGATGGAACTGAAGACTTGAAACAGGACTGAAGAGAAGAGGATTTCCCTCTCCAGAGAGCGGCCTTGGGGTGATTCCGCATTGCAATGAGGTACAATGTGACTATGAAGCTAAGAAAAGATGTGATCTGGATACTGCTCTTGAGCAACACCATGTCCACTCTTTGACCCCATTCAGGAGGAGTCAGAGAGGGCAAAGAAGAAGAAACAAGAGGCCACCACAGAATTCTAAGCAGGAAGTGAGCAGGCTTGAACTTGAATGATGAGAAGAGTATTTCCGTCTCACCACCTGCCCATCACTGGATGACAGTTAAAGAAAGAGCAGGGCTAGAGGCACAGTTCACTCTTTAACATCAACACTTGCAATCATGTCACTTCAGCTTATAATTGTCAGCAACAAGTGCCCCCAGTCCAGTCACTAATAACTAGTTTTATACTTCATGAAAATACCACTAATTCTAAAGTCACCCCTTAACTTTAATGTAAGATTGGAGCAACATTTTTGATTGAAGATGGCACAAGGCATATGAAAGCTCCCAGGGCATAACTTGAATCTCGTTTCATTTAGAGCCAAGCTATCAGGGTGACAGACAAGCCAGATCATCTGAATTACTGACCGAGTTTGATAATGTGGACAAGGTGGCAGCCACTGGAGGCTCAGAGCCAGTTCTCACTGCCCTGTTGTGCCGGTGGTTTAGTCACTAAGTCATGTCCGACTCTTTTGTGACCCTGTGGACTGTAGCCCACCAGGCTCCCCTGTCCATGGCTATTCTCCAGTCAAGAGTACTGGAGTGGGTTGCCATTTCCTTCTCCAGGGGATCTTCCCGACCCAGGGATCAAACCTGGGTCTCCTGCATTGCAGGCAGACTCTTTACCATCTGAGCTGCCAGGGATGACTGAATTCTGTTCCTTGTCAGCTCCCTTCAGCGAGCTCTGATTTGGGTGCGGTCCTTGGCACTTTACCTACATTAACTGTGAACCTCCCAGGAACTATACAAGGCCTTGTTCTCACCCAACAGATGAAAAGGAGGTTGAACAACCTGCCCAGAGTCACACAAGTGTGACCCAAGTCTGTTGCACTCCAAACTCACACATTTTTTGCATCTTGTCACAAGAAGACTTTCTTTGATGATGAAGAACTTCCAAAAGGAAGTTTGACACTTTGTTTAGAAGGGGTAGCAGGGTTAAGTGTTCAACCTACCCCTCCCATAACTGTGTCCTTGACCTCACTTACTCCACCCTTCTCTCCCCTCTATTCCAGGGCCACTGGTCCCCTTGCAGACTACTGGCTGAACGTGGCAGGAGTGATTCCTCTTGAGGGTTGCTCTGATTCAAGAGCAAACTGCCTCAACAAGTTGAACCCTGTGACACCTAGGACACTCTTCCAGTGGACCTCTGGCTCACTCTAAACTCTTCCATATCTTTTCCAAATGTCATTTTACCAGACACACTTTGACCACCCTACTGAAGTCAACTGAGCGACTTTCACTCATTGAAATTGTAATTCCTTTAGTCAGCATCCATGATTTCACTTTGCTCTGTGCCAGCCACTGGCCCACACCCAGCCACCAGGGTACCTGTAACTTTCCAAATACAGTCTATAATTTATTTATGTATTATACTTATTGTGTGTTTCTCAGTGGAGTGCAATTTTCCCAAGGACAGGGATTCCTGATGTTTCCCATTAAACATTGTCTGTCACATTATTGTTAGGATTTCAAAAGTACTTTTGATGCATATTTCATTTAAGCTGCAAAACTGTTCAAAGATAGAAATAGGACTATTGTCATCTGTACTCTTTTGAGTGAGGATGCAGACTTAAAGCAGCCAAATGACATAGCCATAGAAGAATCGGCAATGATAACAGTATTCCAGGTGTTAACCATTCACTGACTATTTACTATTCATACGTTACTGACATCATGGTGGATACTGTATAAAGCTTCAATTTATTACATACTCAAAAAACCCAATGAGGTCTTGATGACCCTCATTTTTACAGAGGAGGCAAGTGTCATCAAGAGCAGCTTAAACACTTACTCACATTTTACTTAGCAAGTACCTGTCAGCATCTGGACCAGAATTTAGATCCTCTGACCCCATATATGTATCCTTTCCCTAGTCCCACCCTAGCACATATGCTGCCTTTTTTTCTGAAAAGGGACAGGGAATTGACAAGTGCTCCATTTTCATTAAAATCTTGTATATAAAGTCAATGACCCCAGACCACATCCTCCTTAGGCTAATGGATGGTGGATTTGCACCTTGGAAGCCAGAGGGGTTGCTCTAAATAATGAGCCCATCTGATCTTGACAAGTTGAACTATGGCTTCAAGGGAACCTACTGCTCAGGTACACCAATGTGGAGATCAGAACCAGGTCTCAGAGAACCACAGGACCCCGCCATTCAGAATGTCTGATGGGCCCTGCCATATGTGGATATGATTCCCAAGGTTTATGCTTGTGACTGACCTAGCCACAGTCAATCAGAGAAATGTAATCTTTCAGTAGAAATTTAATCTTCCTTTAGAGTGTTAACTATGAAACCCTGGTCCATAGGCTTGCAATTACAAAAAAAAAAAAAAAAGTTAGTGTTTTGGAAAAAGTTCAGATATGCAATCTTTTGATTAGAATTTCTCAAGTTTTGCCTCATGAGAGTTCACAGATTATCTGAGGGGGTTCAGTTACATCCACTAGAAGAAAAGAGAAAGCAACTCTTGATAATTTATTTTTAATATTCAGTATAGCACTTCAATGTTTTATTTAAATGTTTATTTTAACATTCAGTATAATCCTTCAAAGGGATTCCTTTGCTACGGAAAAAGTGAAAACAACTGTACTCGGCTGATGAGCAGCTTGAAAGCTAATATCAAGTGACAAGTATTTGCTGGATGGATGGGTGGATGATTGAACAAGATGAAACATGAATTACAAGTCTGTCGTGGATTACTGCACAATCATTTAACAAGGAACTTACTGTTTCTGAGATGTTTAGATGTCTTTGGTACAGAATTCTATAGCAAGTTGGTAAGATACACTCCCCATTTTCAATTTCTATGTGTTTTTTTTTAAATTATTATTTCTTGGCTATATCAGAAGCCCACATTTACTTAGATCCACCCAAGACACAGGGAGAGGCTGATCCAATTCTGTGAAAAGAAATAAAATTCTGGATTTCTATAATAAACACGTGGATAAAACTTTTCAAGACCCTCGGGAATTGACTGTAGTTTTCTTTACCTATTGGCCTCACTAGCAGGCTACTTCAAAAAGGAGACTGAAAATAAAAAGATTCCCAGATTTGGTTCCTGTGAAAGGGGAGAGTTAGGTTTGTCATAACCCTTTCTGGAAACTAGAAAATTGTTCTTTTAAATCTATTTTATCTGCATTTTAAGAATTGCACAGTGAATTGTCCTTTCGAACCCAACTACCAAGGTTATTGCAAAATCATAATGATAATATTTGTCATGTAAATGCCTTTCAGTCTTTGGCACCAATGCCTGACCATTCTAAATTTTATCAATCCAAGTCAAAATGATTTTGAGATGATCTATGGCCTCTCAAGGCAAAGTCATTTAAATACTCAGAAAACTGAACTTTCCTTTCTTCTTACGGATTACTTGGAAACTTGCTTCTTTTCTGGATTTCACTCAGTGTCTGTAGAACCAGCCAAGAAGACAGGTGAAGTAACCTTTTCGCTACTGGCAGGGAATGTGTCATAAAGACAAGCCAGTATGGGATTTGTCTGTGCTATTCAGATATTCTAGTTTGTGGTTTATATCATGGCTTTGTGTATAGAAAACACACTTAAGGTGAAATATATTATAAGAAATTAGCCTTCTACCCTAAATCTAATCTTAGAAAGGGACCCATTGTTCTTCCAGATTAGAAGATAAATGCAGTAATTACATGATGAATGCAGGCCAATCTGAAAAAGTTAGATGTGTTAGATGGACATCAGTTTCCTAGTTTTCCCTCCAATACACATTTTTAAAACAGCGGCCTGCTTCCCACTCCTTTCCCCATGTTTCCCAGGAGGCGATGGGCAAGTCCCCAGCTGAGAAGCTCCCCGGGGCAGCTCTCCACTTTTTCTGTCTGCTCTTTCTCTTGGATTTGTCAGCATTTGGAGTGCATTATCAAAATCTATTTTTAACAGAAGAGAAAGTTCCTAATAGCCCCAAAGGAGAAAAAAAAAAAAAGACAGCATTTCAAGATTATTTCTGGCAGCAGCAACTCTCTCTGAGGTGGAAAAGTTTACAGAAATTTCCAAGCCCAATATGCTCCTAGCAATGATCCCTCCTTCCCAATTTAATGCATTGCTGTCTTGCCTTGTATGGGTGAGGAAACAAAAAGAAGATAAATTGCTAAGGAGATAATATTTCTTTAAAAGAGAGTCCTCATGGATGACAATTATATATCTTGATGGAAAGGGAAGCTGAGATTAGGAATGATTGGCAGGTGATGGCTAAAAATCTGATGATTGGGATCTTAAATGGTTTGTCCCCCCTTCCCCTGCCCTGGACATCTAGTAGAAATGGCTTATACTGACAAAACTGATTGATCTGAGCTACAAACTGGGTCAACCATTTAAAAATGGTCACTTGTGGGAAATTGCTAATATCTAATCCTTTTCATCTGTCAGAGAATTTGACACTAGTATATTTTGGTGTTGATGGTTTCATGTCCATGACCAAGTGTAGCCAAGCAATTCGAAATGATCACAGCACCAAGTTTTCTGGGAAAGAAGATGCTAGGGGAGAATGTAAAGCTGAGGTGGAAAAGAATCTTTTTTTTTTTTTTTAAAGTTAACATAAGTCTAAACTTTGTATTTTGGGAGGAGGGGGGCTCCTGTACTCACTATTCAGGTCTTCTTTAGGTGGTCTCCTTGAATCAGATTGTAAGTTAAATCTCTCTTCCATAGGACCCTACAAGCTCATATAATTATCCCATAATAATATTTACAATGCACTATTTTGGCATTTTCAAAGAATATTTCACTTTTCTTATCTCCATAAGAGCAGCAACGTTCCTATTTCGTTACTTTATTACTGGGTCCATCTGTGGCCTGTAATTATTTGTTGAATGAACTTCTTCCCCAGAGACTAGCTTTTGTCCCCCATGTCTCCTAATTGGAATGATGGGTTCATCATGTCTCCATCCTGTCGGGCTACATACTCTGTAACGGCAGGAAGCTCATCTTGTTTACTCCTTTACCCCTAGTGTCTGGGACATGTGAGTGTGTGTGCTTACTGGCTCAGTCATGTCCAAGTCTTTGCAACCCCATGGGCTGTAGCCTGCTAGGCTCCTCTGTCCGTGGAGTTTTCCAGGAAAAGATACTGGAGTGGGTGGCCATCTCCTTCTTCAGGGGAACTTCCTGACCCAGAGAATGAACCTTGCGTCTCCTGCATTGGCAGGCAGATTCTTCACCACTGCACCACCTGGAAAACCCATAGTACCTGGTGTAGACATTCACGTGCTTACTAAATCACTGAGTAATTTAATAACTGAATGAGGGAAAGAAGAAAGAAAGGAAAAAAAGCAGAGGAGGGAAGAAGAAAAGTGTGAGATAGGAGAAAGAAAGAGGAAGAGAGAAGAAGAGAAGGGAAAAAATGAAAGATGGATAGACATTAATCCTCTTTGGGGATCTTTTCCTGAGTATCCAATATGTGGTCTTTTCAGAAAAAGAACTTGAATGATAAATGTAGCTTTTGCAAAAAGTGACCTTCTAATATACCTTCTAGAAAAATCAGCTTGGAACTTTGGTTTGGGGGAGAGCCAAATTGTACAAAGGAAAAGATTTTTACTCTAAGCAGAATGACTGGAAAATGAAATTGCAGTTAAGAGTAACCATAAGGAAACTTCAGTCCTCATTAATGGTAAAGCCAGGATATATCTGCTTATAGTGGAAGGCAACTTTTGGAGCAAATGAATAAAATGTGATTAAAGAATGCTAAGATTGACATGATAATTTGGATCTAGCATTTTCACTTTATTGCAAATGGTTCCTTTCTTTAAAAGCTGTTAAGTGTAAGAAGAAGCACAGGTGTTTTGATATTCACTTTTATAGGACTTCTCGATCAAGGCCTTATAAATAGCTCTCTTGGAATCTATTGTAGCGGATGTCAGAAACGCATATTTAAGACTGTGTTAAAAATGCTTTATTGACCCAATGGACTGGAAGGAAGCTCCAAGTGTCTTTGTAAATCATTGACGAGAGAGACACTAATGAATCTTTAAGCATGTTTTGGTCAAGGAGGGCAAAATGGCTGCTTGATTTGTTTATACTTGAGATTAAACAAATTACCATCTCCTCTGTCCCAGCGTTCTGCAGTATATACAGTGCAGACAAATGCAGGAAAAGAAACAAATTCTGGGCCAAACAGTCATGTCTGAAGCAGTAGAGCAAAATGAATAAAATATTGTAGAGTCAGGCCCCCAAAGTTCAAGTCCTAAATCAACTTCCTATTGTTTTCTATTCTATGTCTCAGGGTTCTCCTCTGTAAAATGTGAATAATAATAATATTAACTTATTAGGGTTGTTGTGAGGAGTAAATTGTATGAGAATCAAGTGAGTGCAGGCAAACTGATTATAATAAATAGTTGTTAATACATTGACCAGCACACAGCATGTCTACCGTAAATAAGAGCTGACATTCTTCTTACTGTTCACATAAAAAGTGAAACCAAATTTCAAAGACACTACCAGACGCAGTTATATGTGATGTGAATTTTGATGGAAGGACACAATTCCAAAAGATTGCAAAATGGAAGCATTTACTTTTCAAGGTCCAAGACTCTCCTGTCAGATGTCTGAACTGTTGGTGCAATGATGGGTGGTCTACCTGCTTTCTACTTTGCATCCTTGCTTCATCTGCTCTTAAGTCTTTATTCATTTTTATTCTGTTTCTTTGTGATGTTTATTTAAAGGCATACCAGCAGGAATACACTCTGAGACGGAAGCCCAGTAACAAGGATAAACTTTTAAAAATTCTCTTAAGGAGGGCTTCCGTGATGGTCTAGAGGTTAAAACGCTGCTTTGCAATGTAAGGGACACTGGTCTGATCCCTGATTTGGGAGGATCCCACCTGCCATGGAGCAGCTTAGCCTGCATAGCACAACTACTGAGTCTGCTTTCTAGCAGCGACAACTGCTGAGTCCACATGCTGCAATTCTTGAAGCCCACACCCCAGATCCTGTGCTCCCAAAGAGAAGCCACCGAAATGAGAAGCCCCAGCACCTCAAGAAGAGTAGTCCCTGCTCGTCAAAACTAGAGAAAGTCCAACCATAACAATAACAATGAAGACCTGAGCAGCCAAAAATAAATAAATAAAAATAAAATTTAAAAACTAATTCTCTTAAAATGGGATTCTTCTATTAGCCTCCATGGGTAAGTGTATGGATATTAAAAGGAATGTCAGTCATGACAATACACAGACTCCATGATCAAAACACAGAAGGACAGCAGGCAATGCAATGGCTCCGCATCTATTATCTCTAAATCATAACTATTTTATGACATATTTTTCTCCAGCTAAACAAAAATACACACTCACAGAACAATATTCCTGAGTTAGCTTAGAAGCAAAAACAAGATCAAGATACAATTTCAGATTATCCAAGGAGAAATGGCCTTAAAATAACACCCCCTGAAAGAAGCATTTTTTACTTTAGCGTCTGATTTTCTCTGGTGGGTCCTCTTGCTGAGTCTTAAACTGATCTTAAATTCTAAGTCCTTTCTGTGGTACCCACAGGAGAATCACATGAAAATCCATAGGTATTAGCTTTTACTTCCATCTATGGTCTAATTACTCTCAAATTCCTAAGTGAATTATTATGTTTTAGGAAATCTGTTATACAAATACTAAAATTAACATTTTGCTATGTCTATTGAATTCTATGGGCTTCCCTGGTTGCTCAAATGGTAAAAAATCTGCCTGCAATGGAGGAGACCAGGGTTCAGTGCCTGGGTTGGGAAGATCCCCTGGAAAAGGGTATGGCAACCCTCTCCAGTGTTCTTGCCTGGAGAAATCCACGGACAGAGGAGCCTGGTGGACTACAGTCCATGGGGTCGCAAAGAGTCCGATACGACTGAGCAATTAACACACACACACGCTGAACTCTGTAACGGTTTTGTGAAGAAGTGGTCTCTACATTATCAATTACTGGGACTTTTCTTAGACCTAAAGGATCCACTTGTAGTAGGATATTTAAGACTGTAACATTTGAGATTGTATTTTAGAGCCATATTGACTGGATTTAAATGCTGCCTCCACCCTTTGGGATTTGTATTATCTCAGGAAGATCATTTAAGCTTTCTATTCTTAGTTTCCTCATCTGTAAAATGGGGAAAATAACAATACTTTCATGATTAGGGACTTGTGAGGATCAATGAAGCACTTGAAGCATGCCTGCAGTATAAGAACCGTCCAAGTGTTTGCTGTTAATAGTCTTGCTATTTTTAATTTTAGCTGTTGTAACCATTAGGACTGCTGAACGACTGTCTCTGGGTCTCCCCCCCCCCCCCAGGTTTGGGGTAGTTCCCAGTCCCCTTGTGGGAGGTGGGGCCATTTGAGTATTTTTGTATTAAAGGAAGTGATCTGTCACTTTCATGTTATTGTTTAGTTGCAAAGTTGTGTCTGATCTTTGCAACCCCATGGACTGTAGCCCACCAGGCTCCTCTGTCCTTGGGATTTCCCAGGCAAGAATACTGGAGTGGGTTGCCATTTCCTTCTCCAGAGGATCTTCCCAAGCCAGGGATCGAACATGCGTCTCCTGCACTGGCAGGAAGGTTCTTTACTGCTGAGCCGCCAGGGAAGCCCATCACTTTCATGCCAAGCTTTTAATTCCTTGTGGAAGACTCTGGAGCTCTCTTCCTGTTGGTGTAGTAACCAGCAGTGTTTGAGATCAGGGATCAGCCAACTTTTCCATAAAGGTCTCAGGTCAAAAATGTTTTTGGTATCGTTGGCCATCTGATATCCGTGGCAATTACCAACCTCTGCAGTTGGAACACAACCATGAACAAAACATAAATAAAAAGCATGGCTGTGCACAAATGAAATTTTATGTATGGAAAATGAAACTTGAACGTCATGTAATTTTTTAGGGCTTATAAAATATTCTCCTTTTGATTTTTTCCAGCCATTGAAAAAGGTAGAAATCATTCTTAGCTCATGAGCTATTAAAAAAAAACAAATGATGGGCCAGATTTGGTCTATGGACTATAGTGTGCCCACCCCAATTTTGGATATTGGCTGCTCCAGCAGTTTTAGTTCCTGGGTGACACCTCCAAACACAACCTCACTGAGGAACCACAAAGGGCATGTTGCTTGATCAAGAAATAAACCTTCATTGTTTTAAGCCAAGGAGAGTGGCGGGTGGTTTGTTATTGCAGTTCAATACAGCCTAATCTGACTCATGTATTATTCTTTAAGGTGATGAGAATAAAAAAGGTGTATTACCCCCTTAAGAGAGCTTAAATTGCTTCTGTAAATATGTTTAATGATAACTAAGGTGGAACCATTCCAAGGCTTTTACCCATGAAATACAGTCTTTCAAATTGATGCCATCCATGAAGAACAGGAATGAGATATAGCCGCTCAGCTTCCTCCTCTGTGCACATATCTCATCCAAGCCAAGGATCTGGCCCTTGTCATCTTGGTGTTTTATTGGTGTAGCTGAGAGGTAATCACAAAAATATATATTTCTTCATATCATGAGAGTATGCCTCTCCTCCACAGTCAGCAAGATCAGAAAACACACATTTAGGGGGAAAAAAGGCAAACAGAAACTCTGATTTGTGTTACACATTGTAGAAATCATTAACTATGACTCAGGTAGAAAAACTTATTACTTCTCTTTTTGACAGTGATGACAATTTAATAGTATTTGACTCTACCGAGTTACATAAAGCGTCCGGAGGCATTGAAAGGGACTGTTTATCAAGATGATAAACAAGGTTTCATTTCCTCCCTGGCTGCATGGATGCGATCAGGAGTCTGAGGCCATCTGAAATCACTTAGTCTGGCCACCAGGCAGACATGAAGCTTCACGGGACCATCTGTACTTGAAATGAGCTTCACTTAATTGACCTGCTCCACCAGCTCAGCACAAAGGGAGGCATGCTTGTGTGAGTACATGAGCACCAGGCCATTCAGTGTGGATTTGGTGACTGAGGGAAGGGTATTAGTCCTACTGAAAGGGTATTAGTCCTGCTCTCTGGAAATCTCATATTCAACTAATCTGAAAACATACAGTCACTTTTGCCTTCTGGTTTGTGTAAAGCAGGCTGGATAAATTCTCAGATTTCTGAGAATGTAGAATGAGTTTGAATGGATGAGTATAATTAAAAAAAACACAAAGCAAGTGTTTGTTTTTACTATTATTAACTGTGGCAGTCATTAATGCCATTACTCATTTCTACTTTGTGCAACTTAGTTGTGTCCGACTCGGTTGTGTCCAGTTCTTTGAGACCCCATGGACTGTAGCCCACCAGGCTCCTCTGTCCATGGAATTTTCCAGCAAGAATACTGGAATGGGTTGCCATTTTCTTCTCCAGGGGATCTTCCTGACCCAAGGATCAAACATGCTTCTCCTGTGTCTCCTGCATTGCAGATAGATTCTTTACCCACTGAGCCATTGGGGAAACTTCCTACAAAGAGAAGTTTCTCTGTTCTTCTACAGAGAACAGAGAATAGAATACTACTCCAGAATAGAAAAGTCTCTATTCTTTTTATCTGCCCAGCAAACTCTGCTACTTCTACTGGTACTTGCTTCTTTGTTTTCCTTAGGAAGCCAAAGGCCTCTTCTCCAATGTTAGCTCATGGAGTTTTGAAGTGGTTGGTTCTACCTCTGATCCAGAAGAGTGCAAAGACTCAAAACTAGCTAAGTGGATTATGAATTCTTTAGTGACCAAGTGATTGCTCCAAGGACTGGTACCAGTCCTAGCTCAAGCTGTACACAATGAGATCCAATTGTAAACTATTCATTCTTGGGAAAATATTTTTTTCTGGAAGTCTTTCTAATGAAAAGATGTAAATCAGGAGCTTGCCACTATCTTAGTACCAATGACATATAACAGTGCAAAGAAATGGAATCAACAAAGAGGCAAGCCAAGTGGAAAAATGGAGTGCTTCCTGGCATTATTGTTAATGCTACTTCATACAGTTCTGCCTGAAGCTGGCAGCTGAACTTTGGGCAGAACATGTTTTTTTTTTTTTTTTTTTAGTTTGAATTATATATTCTACCACAAAGAGTCATGAAGCTGAGTTACACCAAAGATATTAAGAAGATTCTCGCAATTATAATTTCTTCTTTTCTATACATTTGTTATATGGAGTACTCTAAGACAGCTTCTAAAACTGACCTCATCTCAGTGCCACCTCCTGAGGGAAAACTTCCTTTACTTCCCCTATTAGGTCACACCATATTTATTGTCTTTTTTTTCATTGAGTAAAACAAAAAATTTGATCAGAGGACCATATACTCATGCATTCAAAACTAGTTTTTCTATTCCCCTTATAACTATGATGGGCATGTGACACAGTTCTTGTCAATGGGTTATATATGAAAATTTGCTAAGTATATCCAGGAAGACCTTGCTTTCCTTACATAGCACTTCTCCCTTCCTGTTTATTACTTTTTGTTTCTTCCTATCTGAAATGAAGGCTAGATGGCTGGAAGTATAGCAGCCGTTTTGTGCCAATGAGAGAAAGGAAGGTCAAAGAAGAGGTCAAGAAAATCATAGAGACTTTAACCTAGAGAGTGTTAAGCAACTGAACCCAAGTCACCAAATATGCCTCCAGATTTTCTATTGCATGAGAAAAAATAGATGCCTACCAGTTTGCTTAACCTACCATCCAGATGAGATTCCTATTACTTGCAACCAAATGTAGTTCTGATATATTGGTACATGTTATAATTTCTGATAAATACTTTAAAAAATATATGAGTAAATGAAAGGAAGTATCTTTGACTTCAAAGATCTAGTCAGAGCTCTAAGACAGAGAGAAAATAAAATTGAATAATCAAAGGAGAAAGTAATAATAGCCATGAGAAGGTAGACTCTTTCCATTACTGAAGTGTCTGAAGGATTACAAGATACTGTCTTCATCCTAATGGATTGAGTAAGACTTGCTGAAGTAAAAGGATTTGATTCAGGTCTTTGGTCCTTCAAGGATTATTTGTTCTTGTGGTGATAGAATATAGACACTTTAGGTTCAAAGAATAGGGTGAGCAAATACCTAAGGATGAGGCCTGTGACAGACTCTAGAGTGGTCCCCTCTTCATGCTCTGTCAAATGCTCTCCCTCGCCTTAGTGAGGACGGTACTTTTAGGATAGAGTATGGAATGTAGTATAGCAAAGTTGATAGAATAGCACTTCTGTGACTGGGTTATATATATGGTGAAGATAATGTGATGTCATTCCCGTAATGATCTTTTATCTGTATCTCTGTCTGTACCTGTAGCTCCACCTCTATCAAGTCTTGTTAATATGCACTAAAGAGACCCGAACATTCACTGGAAGGACTGTTGTTGAAGCCGAAGCTCCAATACTTTGGCTACCTGATGCAAAAAGCCAATTCACTGGAAAAGACCTTGATGCTGGGAAAGACTGTAGGCAAAAGGAGAAGGGGATGGCAGAGGATGAGATGGTTGGATAACATCACTGACTCAATGGACATGAGTTTAAGCAAACTCTGGGAGATAGTGAAGGAAAGGAAAGCCTGGTTTACTGCAGTCCACAGGGTCGCAAAGAGTCAGATACAACTTAGTGACTGAACAATGACTATTAATACAACCACCACAGAGACACTCTATTTCCAATGCTGACTTTGGCAGAGGATGTATGGAAATATCCACATGGCAAGAAATTGCAAATGGCCTCTAAGCGCTGGGAGTAGTCTCTAGTTGGAAGTCATACAACTCCAAGGACATGGATTCTACCAACAATCTAAAGGATCCTCTGGCGGGAATCTACATGTCTGTTAACTCATACCCACGTAGTATACTTTTCCTCGAATGTTTAGGGATTAGTTAGGTAATTTCTGGTAAAAATCTCTATTGCAGTTGATATTTGATTTCAGTTACCAAGGACATCTCCTAAAAATCAACAGCACTCATAAGATCTAAACAAGTATGAAAATGTACATTTTGGTCTTTAAGAATCTGATTGTTCAGAGAAGAAAAAAAACTTAATGGTTTTACCTTCCTGAGTAAGGTAATAATAATTCTTCTCTTTAGGGTTGTGAGGATAAGATAATGGAGTATCACATTGCAGGGGTTCAAATGCTATTGGCTTCTTAGAGTTGGATAAAAAGCAGTGGATTTTAACAACAGAAAGTGACAGTCACAATTATCTCCATTTTACCGACAGCTAAATTAAGGGTCAGGAAGTTTAACTGACATGTCGAAATTTGCCAGTTAGTAAGACAAAACCCAACTGTTCTTGATGCCTATCTTTTCATTCTTTCTTCTGATAAGAGCATGTCAGGTTTCCTTTGGGGTGTGACTACTCCCACCTTATTTGCAGTCCATGTACAGCAGGTGAACTAAAGCTTTCAGGGGTGGGACTGTGACCTAGACCTGGCCACACAGCACAGTCCTTCTACAGTCATGGAGACTGGTCTGAAGATGGGCTTGTGATCCAAGTTGGTTCAATCAGGCTGAATCAAGGTTAAGGAGAAATATTGGGAAAAAACTTACTTTCTGTTGGACTAGATGCAAGCGATCTTTTCAGAGAGTCAGTGTGGAATCGAACTGATCCGGAGAACAGTGGAGAGAAGAGATAGGGATGGACCCGGCGCTCGTGTAGATCCAGCACTGCTGGCTCTTACTCTGGGCTCTTTCTATAAATGTGCTAATAAATTCTCTCTCTCTCTCTTTTTTTTTCTTTTACTGTATTGGCTTCAGTTATTTAAAGAATTCCGTGGCATTATTTTTCATGTCACTTCTCCAAGTCCCAACAGCAACTGGTATCCAATAATTCAATTCAATTCAATTCTAACCCTAACTACCTGGAGTTAGTGCAGACCCCACAGGTCGAAGGGTTCGGTCCTCCAACACCGACCTCACTCCAGACAACAGTTGCAAATGGGATGGCCAAACTACCTGCACTTTTGCCTGACTTGGTGATAACTTCAGGGGTTCTCATGAGTCCTCTGATTTAATAATTTGCTGGAATGGCTCACAAAACTCAGGAAGGCAGTTTATTTATGCTTACTACTTAACTATAAATGATTCAACTCAGGAAGAGCCAAAAAGAAAGGATGCCTAGGACAAGGTATGGTCAGGGGTTGGGAGGAGGGAGGTTTAAGTGGAGCTTCTATAACTGCTCCAGGTACTGCCACCTCCCCACATCTCAAAGCATTCACCAACCCAGACGCTCTCAAAAACCTGTCATTCTATGAAGGTTTTATTGATCTTACATAGACATGACTGATTTAAATTGTTGGCCATTTGTGATTAACACAACCTCCAGCCTGCTTTTCTCCAACCCTCTTATACCTTGTTCGTCCTGGTGATCAGCTTCTGTCCTGAAACTATCTAGGGATTCCCCAGCCACTAGTCATCTCATTACCATACAAAATACACTTATTACTTTAGACTGTCCAAGGCTTTTACCAGTTGTGTGCCAGGAACTGGGTACAAAGGCAAAACACCTTTCTATGATACCCTGGGAATTTAGTTTTAGGGTTTTAACATTGTACATAGAATCTTTATCAGAACTTAATTTTTTTTAAATGCACATAAAATATTTGATACAGTGCCTGAAACATAGTAAATGCACAAACTGTGTAGCAGTTTTTGTTAATATTAGTGTTACTGTAATAAAAATCATCTTTTAAATTTACTGAGAGTAGTTGGGAGAGAGAATAAATTAGATAATGATTTTATGAGACATCTGCTGCAGACAAAGTCCAAATAAGTCACCATATTAATTCCTAGCAATTGATAGTCAAACAATCGGGTGAACTGACTCACAGTCACCTGGATGGTTGAGCCTCTGTTGTTAAGAAATTCCAAATAGCAGAGTCATGAAATAATTGGTAAAATACTATAGTGAAGACTCCTGAGCTCAGTAGTAAACCAAATGTGGGTTTTAATCCCAACTAGGTCATGTAAAACATGCATCTCTTAAAGTCTCTGAGCTTTGTAAAATGGGATTGTAAGAATAACTTCATTAGATATTTGTGAAGAATAAATGGAGTAACAAATATGAACAGCTCAGTACAGTTTGATTCAAACTGTAAAACTTCATAATCATCGCTTTTGATGTTTTAATTATATTGACTGATGCAAATACACTGAATTTCAACTCTTAAGTGATGTAAATTAGACCTTAACATTTTAATGACCAAACAATATTGATTAACTGACATTTGAGCAATGTAGAAGCAATGTGTAGAAATAGATTAATTTAGACTTTAACTTAGACTAAATGAGAGAGAAATTTTCCCACCTAATGTGAAAAAATGCCATCTTTCAGAGTTTCAGTTTATGCCTTTAGATAAGTCAGACATAAAGTGACCTTGCAGTGAGAAGTCTGTTAAAAAAATAAAAAAGACTGCTCTTTCTTGGTTAGATGTCAGTTCGTCAGCACACATTATATGAGTGATAATCTGAACAGCAGAATATGGTTACTAAAGTTTTGAGTTCCCTGAAGAAATAGCTATGTAAGTTAATGCTTGTAATGAAATAACATTAGGGAAAAGCTGGCTGAAAAGTACATAAATTTCAACCTAAGGCTAAAGTTTTCTTCTTCACAGCAAATTATATTCAGGTTAATGGGGTCAACATGGGAATTGAAGCTATTGAGGAGGCCTAGGCGTCACATACCAAATTTTCACTGCACTCAATAATGCATGAAAGTCATTTGGAAGAATGCTGTTTCCAGACAAGTGTTTGTGAAAATGCAAGGTCCTCAGAGAGGAGTCTTACACAAGGAATGCCTTTCTCCTTTTTTCCTCCACAGATTCACTTAGACCTCTGTCTCAGCCTAGAATGTCTTCTTTCCTACTCAATCACTTCACACGCTCCAATCTCTCACCCCTAAACTCATCACTTCACTTTTTCTTTGGTTCATCACGTCGTCTTTGGAAGCTTAGAGGGCAATCTGAAATGGCAGTCAGGAGAACAGATTCCAACTATTCAGGGAGTGATTTTACCCTTAGTTCTGGGATGAATTTAACTGTGGAACCCCTGATAAATGACTCTAACCATCAGTTCCTTTATCTGTTAAACAGAGTTAATTTTAAAAAGCCCAAGGAGGAATGGCCAAAAAACACGTTAGGTCAAAATTACCTCAGAAAGTCACTACCTGCTTCATTAGACTGGAGAGATGCTAACAGTGTAGGAGACAAGACAAATTAAAAGAGGAGAACAATTGACTCACGAGGGCCATCTGTGAAGCGGGATGTTTCCTGCCATACCAGTAAACAAGGATGTCACAGCCGTGCATGATTCGTGATTCTGGCCCTCCAAATGTGAGCCTCTGAACCCCAAGGGCACCCAGGAAGAACAATGCTGGTCATTGGCAGCCATCAGTCACTCCTCAAGGTGAGCAAGGACCTACGGTGTGAATAATCAAATCCCAGGATGCTGGCCCCAGATGGGTGAGATGCATATGAAAGGAATGATTTCAGTAAGCCCAGTCTCTTACATCTTCCCATACATAGAAAAGTGCTAAATTCTGAGACATCTGGTTTTCCTTAATAAACAATAATCTTTTAATATTCGGACTACTTGCCTCTTGTTACAAGCTTCTGTATAACCTGACTCCTCCCCCTAGGTCCTCTGGACGGTTCTCTCAGGGTCACTTGAGATGCTGTCTCATAGGCTTGAAGTCCTAAAAATTCCCACCAAATAAAACAGAACTCTCAGCTTCTAGGTTGTGACTATTTTTTAAGTTGATACATCTCATGCCCACTCCAGGAAATAGCCAAGAAAAAGCCATAAGAATTAGCATTATTAAAATTCTTATTCATTTGTATTGACTCTAGATCTGCTTTACTTGAGTTTGTGTGGTTGAATTGAGTGGGTTCAGTGCATTCAGAGGGCCACTGCTGCTCTTTTGTGTTGGAAGGTTACAGACATAGTCAGTTTGACTCTATTATTATATTTTAAATTTCAGCAATGAAAATTGTGTGTAGTTTTGGTTTCTCTTTACCATGATGTTTAAGCATCTATGGAATAGTCTCAGTTTTGCCTTTTGGCTCACAAAGCCTGAACGATTCCTATTTTGCCTTTGAAGCAGATGGAAACTTCTTTCCTTGTAGGTTCTTTGACTAGTCTAATAATTAAATTGACATAACGTAGATTAAGATGAGAAAAACAAATTTAATTTCATAGGTACAGGAGCTCATTAGAAATGTGAGACTCAAAGGGTAGTCAGGTAGTTGAGGCTTACAAAACATCCTGAGCTAAGGAAAGGACTAGGGGCCTGGAGATATGAAGGGAAAGAAGGCCATTCATAGGAAAATGAGAGGAGATGTTTGGAAAACAAAAGTTGCCCTGCTTTGCAGGTAAGTTGCTTAGATGAAAAGTTATACCTCTTAATATGTTGTTGTTACTGCTCAGTCATGTCCGACTGTTTTGCGACCCCATGGACGGTAGCTGGACTGTAGCTGGCCAGGCTCTTTTGTTCGTGGAATTTTCCAGCCAAGAATACTGGAGTGGATGTGCAACCCCTAAAATCCATGTTAAAATGTTCTTAGTTTATTCTAAGGACATTGAGTAAAATGACATGATTGAAGTGGTCTTTTAGTAGAACTGATTGACCTCCTATGGGAAATTTTCTCTCTTCCAGGTATTGTAGGGGAGCAGAATTGATCACCCCAAAATATGCCTCTTTGGCATATGAATTATTTTAAGCTGATATTTTAAAGAAAATTGAGGCATAAGACAGCTCTGAAAGCCAACTAGAAGTTACTCTTTTTAAAAAACTATTTACATTTCTAAGGGAAACTCCAATTGTAGGGGTGTCTCCCTTGTGGTACCAGGAAGAAGAGGATGACTCAGTCTCTAAGAACTCCTACTAATGGAGACGGCAGGAACTTCAATCTGCAAACCAACCCTTGTGTACTGTGCTCTTTTTGGTCATCTCCCATAACTCACTGATCCCACCCCAGTATCTTTTGTCTTTAGCTAAAGACGGTATAAAGGTAGTGACTTTGTCCATTTTGGCAAGTTATTCACTTTTCTAGAGTCACTCCCAAGTATACAGGAGGTATACATGTAATTAAACTTAATTTTTCTCCTGTTCATCTGTTTTATGTCAATTTGGTCATCAGACCAGCCATGGAACCTAAAAATATTTCTCCTCCAACAAGAATAATGAAAGCAGCCATCCAAGAACTTTTTAAGAATGTTTATAGCAGCTTAATTCATTATAGTCCCAAACTGGAAATAACTTAAATGTTCATCAACAGCTGAAGAAATTTGTGGTATGTTTATATAGTAGACCAGTATATAGAAATGAGAATGAGCCATCTACTCCTGTATGGAACAAAGGCAAAAAAGTGGTCAGATACCAAAGAGGATATAGGATGTTAATGATTTTAAATGTCTTTTTTAAAGGCAAAACTATATGGCATTAAAACTTAGGAAAGTAATTCCCTTGGAGGACAGAACAGTGACTGAAAGGGGTCACAAGGGATGCTGTTGGATTGCTGGTATCATTCTATTTCTTTGTGTGAATTGTGGTATCATGCATGAATTCAGTTAGTAAGAATTCATTGAGCTGTTCACTCATGACTTGTATGCTTTTCTCAGTGTATCAGTTCAGTTCAGTTGCTCAATCATGTCCAACTCTTGGTGACCCCATGAACTGCAGCACGCCAGGCCTCCCTGTCCATCACCAACTCCCAGAGTTTACTCAAATTCATGTCCATTGAGTTGGTGATGCCTTCTAACCATCTCATCCTTTGTTGTTCCCTTCTCCTGCCACCTTCCATCTTTCCCAGCATCAGAGTCTTTCCCAATGAATCAGTTCTTCATTGGGTGGCCAAAGTATTGGAGTTCCAGCTTCAGCATCAGTCCTTCCAATGAATATTCAGGACTGATTTCCTTTAGGATGGACTGGTTGGATCTCCTTGCAGTCCAAGGGACTCTCAAGAATCTTCTCCAACACCACAGTTCAAAAGCATCAATTCTTTGGCACTCAGGCAATGGCACCCCACTCCAGTACTCTTGCCTGGAAAATCCCATGGACGGAGGAGCCTGGTAGGCTGCAGTCCATGGGGTCGTGAACAGTCGGACACGACTGAACGACTTCCCTTTCAATTTTCACTTTCATGCATTGGAGAAGGAAATGGCAACCCACTCCAGTGTTCTTGCTTGGAGAACCCCAGGGATGAGGGAGCCTGGTGGGCTGCCATCTATGGGGTTGCACAGAGTTGTACACAACTGAAGCGACTTAGTGGCAGCAGCTTTCTTTATAGTCCAACTCTCACATCCATACAGGACTACTGGGAAAACCATAGCCTTGACTAGATAGACCTTTGTTGACAAAGTAATGCCTCTGCTTTTTAATAAGCTGTCTAGGTTGGTCATAACTTTTCTTCCAAGGAACAAGTGTCTTTTAATTTCATGGCTGCAATCACCATCTGCAGTGATTTTAGAGCCCCCCAAAATAGTCTCTCACTGTTTCTACCATTTTACCACCTATTTGCCATGAAGTAATGGGGCCCCATGCCATGATCTTAGTTTTCTGAATGTTGAGTTTTAAGGAACTTTTTCACTCTCCTCTTTCATATTCATCAAGATGCTCTTTAGTTCTTATTCTCTTTCTGTCATAAGTGTGGTATCATCTGTATATCTGAGGTTATTGATATTTCTCCTGGCAATCTTGATTCCAGCTTGTGCTTCAGCCAGCCTGGCATTGTACATGATGTACTCTGCATATAAGTTAAATAAGCAGGGTGACAACATACAGCCTTGAAGTACTCCTTTCCTGATTTGGAACCAGTCTGTTTTTCCAAGTCCAGTTCTAACTGTTGCTTCTTGAACTGCATGCAGGTTTCTCAAGAAGCAGGTGAGGTGGTCTGGTATTCCCATCTCTTTAAGAATTTTCCAGTTTGTTGTGATCCACACAGTCAAAGGCTTTGGTGTAGTCAATAAAGCAGAAATAGATGTTTTTCTGGAACTCTCTCACTTTTTCAATGATCCAGTGGATGTTGGCAATTTGATCTATGGTTCCTCTGCCTTTTCTAAATCTAGCATCTTAGTATATGTTGCTGCTGCTGCTAAGTCACTTCAGTTGTGTCCGACTCTGTGCCACCCTATGGACAGCAGCCCACCAGGCTCCTCTGTCCACGGGATTCTCCAGGCAAGAATACTTGAGTGGGTTCTCAGTGTATAGTATGTTTCAATTAAAAATTATCTTAAAAAGAAGCAAACACTGCAGTTTTTTAGACTTCCTACTGATAAGACCCCCATCTCAACAGAAGTTTTGCTTTAAAGTAAAGAAATAAATGAAGAAAAATAGACCCTTATTTATAATTAGGAAATGTAAAGTTGGAAATATTTTTTCCTAATCAGTTTTATAAAAAGGATAAAGAAGGCTAATGTCCAAAGTTTATGATCTTACATAAAAGCAGACACAGACACAACTGGGGAATTATTAGCAGACATTTTTTTGGCAGTATCTATCAATAATTAAATGGATGTATTCTGTGACTCAGTCATATCAATTCTAAAAGTCTCTTCTACTGATATCCTTACCAAAGTTAACAAAGCTGTATGTACAAATTTATTCAGGGTACCCTAATTCATAATAGCTAGAAAAATGAGATAGTTATTAAAGATTACATAAATATGAAAAAATTAATTACAAAGAGGCCAGGCTGATGTAAGCTTTTTATGTGTTTCCTCTGGAAAAAAAAAATATGAGCTTAAGAAGCACTGTCAAATATCTACTATGATTAGCTACAGATGGAATAATTGAAAAATCAAGACAAAACACTTGCAGACTTATAAGTATATTCAAGTTTCCCTTGATTCAAGGTAGAGGTTGTACAGGCATGTTTTCCAACCTCTACAAGAATAAACTTTAAAGATATAGGGCTTTCTTTATCAACATGGACTATACAGTAGCTGGCAGAATTCACAATTTTATTTTAATTAAAAAGTTATCTGTGACTCATGGCAGAGATAATTTTCTTATTTTCATTGTAGGAAAAGTTCACATATAAAGTACAATTAAAGTGACCTGTATTGTGCTTCATTAACTTTCACAATAAAAAAACCCTTTTCTAAACCAGCAGTGTACAATAACTCTCTTGGGTCAGTTTCTCAGATAAATATCACTTAACAATGCAAAAAATTACAACCTAATTTTCTACAAAATAGGTTTTTGAAGTAAAGCTAAAGCATCGATGATCAATCACATGAGATCTATAGTCCATTGTGATAAAATTGTTGGCTAATTATTAAGCTTTAGAAAGACCATTCAAAAGGCCCCTTTGGTCACTTAAGTTTATATTCAAAAGACATCAGATGGTCATAAACTCTTTAAAAAGGTCTAGTAGAATTGATTGCTAGCTTCACAGTTTGGAATAGAGACCCGAAGAGGTCCAAAGGAACCTGGTACAGTGAAGATCCAGTGTGCCTGCTATCTACATCTAAAGATGATGGGGATCTATTAGGGAGAGCTAATAAATAAGAGGTTGGTGCTAAGATTTCAAAAGAAATTCATGGGATAATGAGCTGAAGATAGCAAGAAGTAGTAGAGATAAATATTAGATACAACCTATTAAAAAAAGGCTGTAAGTATACATGGAAAAGAGGTTTAACACCAACAATGGCTCTGAGAAAAGGAGACCGATTTAAATTGACAGTGAATTCAGAATGAGGCCTCTGTGTGATGCAGTACGGGGCTCGGTGTTAAAGACTCCATCTGCCAATGCAGGAGACAGCAGGAGACTTGGGTTCAGTCCCTGGGTGGGGAAGGTCTCCTGGAGAAAGGAACGGCTACCGACTGTAGTATTCTTGCCTGGAGAATTCCATGGACAGAGGAGCGTGGTGGATATAGCCCATGGGGTCTCAAAGAGTCAAATATGACTGAGTGAATGATCATGCGTGTGATGTGGCTACTAAAACTGCTAATGTGCTTTGGGGCTTCATTAGTACAAGTTGAGTATCTAGTATAATTATTTCAACCACTTTTTTCTTTTAAATTCATAGTAACTTTTTATAAAGGTAAAATTGAAAGCTAGTGATTTCAATATGCATTCATTCAGTGGCATGTTACACCCAAACTCCTTCTAAGACTGTTTTTCTGTCTTTCACAGTCAAGTTCCAAGCCTAGGTTTTCATAATGTGAGTTAAGACGTTAGGAATTTTATTTGATTTCTAAAAATAATGTTATATTGAAATACTGAAGATGCCTTTTAAAATTATACAGTGTATGCTTTATTTGTGATTAATAATTCATATTTAATCATAAAATAGCACACATTTCTTTCATGGAATGAGGAAATGTCACCTTAAATCTCAGGTATTAGTTTCAATGATAATAGAAAGGGTTTAGATTGTTTAAGGAATACAATCATTGTTTTGTATTAAGACTAGAGCTGAATGAAATGCATAATATATAAATGATGTTCCAAGGCTAGAGTTTCAGAATGTAACCATGAGCTCCTTCACACACACACACACACACACACACACACAGAGGTTGCCATGTCACTCTTAAAAACTGTAAGTACTACTGATGACCCTGTCAGGGCATCCTTAACTATGGCACAGAACTCGCAAATGACATCCTAAGTGAGAGAAGAAAGAAGACTATTTGAAATGGATAGAAAGTTTGGGCACATAAATGAACCTAATACATTCTCATGCTTTTATTTCCCCAGCACCCTTCGTAATGCCAGGTATAGTTTGTTATTCAGTTGCTGTGTCCAGTTCTTCGCAAACCCATGGACTGTAGCATACCAGGCATCCCTATCCTTCACTATCTTGACTTTTGCTCAAATTCATGTGCATTGAGTCGGTGATGCTGTGTAACCACTGAAGGTTGACTGCAGGGTAAAATCACACCAAGACTCTTCACTAAGGCATATGATTTCCATGGTACAGTGGCACAAATGACTATACACAAAATTGCCTGGAGTGCAAGTTCAATGCATGAAGCAGGGCTCTCAAAGCTGTTTATCTGGGACAACCCAGAGGGATGGGGTGGGGGGGAGGTGGGGGAGGGGTTCAGGATGAAGGGATGCATGTGCACCTCCACGCATGTGGCTGATTCATGTTGATGTAGAGCAAAAACCACCACAATATTGTAAAGTAATTAACCTCTGATTAAAAAATAAACAAATAATTGTTTTAAAAAATTGCCTGGATAGTACAATTAATATATATTCTTTATATTAAATAGTACTATCCAGGCAACTTCTGTGCATAGTGAGGACAAATAAATGCTAATTAGGCTTTATAAACATTTTATGAAGCAAATGATCCTAAAGAGATGCTTTTACGTAACTGGAAAACTCCAAAAATCACTTGACAATCTAATAATGTCTTTCTTAGAGTTTTGGAATAAGTCCCTTTTGCAAATGAACTACCAACTGTCGTTTTGAGTCTAGCACAGAGGATCTCAGACCTGTAAGAAACCTAATTATCACTGGAAGTATACTGTCTGGATTTATAGCCACCAGAATGTTCAGTCCTGCTTTCAGTCAAGAACAAAGATGGCTTTATGAAAGCATAGATTTGAGATTTATTCCATCACATTCTTCTTGGGCCTAAGGGCTTCATCCTTTAGAGAGTGTCTATATGCAGATGCCAAAAAGGAACATTAAGGTGCAGAGAGTATGGATTTAATGCCTGACTTTACAAAGCAAATTCTGAGCACACTGGCAATCAAGATGTAGGGCAAGTGTATGTATTTCCATATCAAACCAACATAGACACTAGAGAATGATCTTTCTTTCTAAACTAAAGGGTCTTGCAAATTGATCTCATGGGATATTGATCCTAGGACTTAATTCTTATGCATATAACATCTTTCAAAAGTGAATCAAAGGGAAATCATACCTTCTTAAAAAATATAAGCTTCTAGCAGGCAAAGCTTCAGACACTTGGCATGTCAATTGGCTTACACCTAACTACCTACAGGGCAGACATCCATGGAGCCAAGAGGAGACAAAGCCACAGTCTATAACCCTCCCCATCAATGGCACAGTTGGCTGTCTTCAGTCAACGCTGTTGGTGAAGGCAAATATTTCCCTCCCAGGAAAGGGAAGCTGGATGTCAGCAAAGATGAAGACAGGAAAACAGACTAGATCAAGCACATAGCAACTTGCACAAGTTCCCAACATGGATGAAATGGAACTGATTGGCTTGAACATGAACTTTAAAAATATGTACTCTGTGTCATCCACATATGAGATTAGAGACAAAGACAAAGTGACTAGGAAGCATCACAGTCGGCACTTATCATTAAAGAACTACAGAACCTCATCTGAGACATGTATTTGGAGTCATAAAAATGTGCTTTAAGTTCCAATTTTGCTATTTACTAGTTGTGTGACTGGTGAGTGTATTATCTTATGTAATAACTCTGAGTCTCTGCTGCTGCTTTTGCAAAACAGGGATAACATAGTAACCACCTAGTGTTATGTACAGAAATTATTTTCCATGTTGTGGGGATTAAATTTAGCACAATCCCTTGCTTATAGCAGAGGTCAGCAAACTTTTTCTGTAAACAGCTACAGGCCAGATAGGAAATATTTTAGGCTTTGGGTGCACAGCGGTCTGTCTCAACTGCTCAGCGTGCCCATGTAAGCACAACAGCAGCCAGAGACAACATGTAAATGATGGGACTGTGTTCCAATAGAATTTTATTTGCGAAAACAGAAGGTAAGTTGGATTTGGCTCAGACGTAATTTGTAATGCTTTAAGAGATATGCTTAATAGTAATATTATGAATCCAGTTCCAGTTCTAGTTCAGTCGCTCAGTCGTGTCCAATTCTTTGCAACCCCATGAACTGCAGTATGCCGGGCCTCCCTGTCTATCACCAACTCCCAGAGTCTACCCAAACCCATGTCAGTGATGCCATCCAACCATCTCATCCTCTGTCATCCCCTCCTCCTCTGCCCTCAATCTTTCCCAGCATCAGGGTCTTTTCAAATGAGTCAGCTCTTCGCATCAGGGGGCCAAAGTATTGGAGTTTAAGCTTCAACATCAGCCCTTCCAATGAACACCCAGGACCCATCCATATCAAATATTTGAAATTGCTCACAATATGCCACATACTGTGCTAGGCACTTCACTTAGACTAATTTATTCAGTTATCATAAGGTAGGAACTATTCTACTATTAATATGTCCAACTTGACAGCACAAAGAGGCCCAGAGGTATTAGTAACTTGCTTAAAATTATATAGCTTAGAAGCTGAAAAGTCAGAATATGAACTTAAGTCCTCAGGTTTGGGAGTTTGTTTTCTTAACCACTCCCTATGGCACTGACTATTACCTACTAACTCCTCTGTATGTGTGTGCTCATTGTATTCAACTCTGCAACCCCATGAACTGTAGCCTGCCAGGCTCATCTGTCCATGGAATTTTCCAGGCAAGAATACTGGAGCGGGTTGCCATTCCCTTCTCTAGGGGATCTCCTGACCCAGGGACCAAATCCGCCTCCTTCACTGGCAGGTAGTTCTTTTTAACCACTGTGCCACCTGGGAAGTGACTCCTCTATCAGAATGTAATTAAATGCCAGGAAAAAAGCCAGTTTGAAATTGAAGTTCAAACAAAACACTAATGTAGTTCAATTTTGAGAAAATGGACCACTCATATTTATAATGATCAGGCAGTCTTGAAAAATTTGGAAGAGCTTCAATTAGCTTTACTTTTGATTTCTACCTCTTTACACAGGTTTTTTTGGGAAGGCATTCTACTTGTAACTCACTGTATGTTCTCTCTTTGCTGTGAAATTATTTGAAGGAAAATTAACTCATAATGATGTTGATAAAGGTGGAGAGGGCTGCTCTGAATTATTTAGGCCAAAGAGAACTTTAAGAATGATTTTTATATCAGCCGTTGTGTGACAATCTAGATAGGCAGGATGGGCTGGAAGGTGGGAGGAAGCTTAAGAGGGAGGGGACATATGTATACCTATGGCTGATTCATATTGATGCATGGCAGAAACCAATACAGTACTGTATAACAATTATCTGCCAATTAAAAGTTTTAAAATAAAAAATGATTTGCTGTGGAATATTGTTACTTGAAAAAAATATATATGTAAAAAGAAAAAACAAACAATTGTATGATAGTTGACCATTCATTTCAAAACACGTAATAGGGGACTTCTCTGGCGGTCCAGTGGCTAAGGCTCCACACTCCCAATGCAGAGGGCCTAGGATGGAGCCCTGTCTGGGAATTAGAGCCCACGTACCCTGCTACAACTAAGAGTCAGCACATCGTAACTAAAGATCCTGCCTGCTACAACGGCCTGTGCTGGAACTAAGAGCTGGCGCAGCTGAATACATAAGTAAATAAGAATTAAAAAAACAAGAACATACATGAGAACTAACCAAGGACTTCACTCTGACAAGTATTTTTCCTAGACAAACACCGCAGTTTTTAATAGTCATTGGAAACATTTTTAAAAGAATAAGCAAAAGATCTTTCCCTGTTTTTCATAACAGTCTAGCTGCATGCATTATCTCATTTAATCCCAGGCACTATTACTATTTTCATTTCACAGATGAGGAACATGAGGTTCAGAGAGGTTAACTTGCCCAAGCTCACACAGTTAGTAAATTACAGTGCTAGGATATAGCCCCAAGATAGTGGGTTTCAAGGTTAAATGTTGAAGCACTTAAACTCTGCACGGAGCTGTCCCTTTCCCACTCAAGAATGTCCTATAATTGATAGAGAATGAGAATGTGAAACTCAAAGGTTCATGATCCACTGAAGACCAGGAGAGAAAGACAGTGTGAAATGGAGTGAAAGACAGATGGAAAAACCTCATCACGTTAACACAGCGGTTCTCAGGCACTCACTGGGCAGTCTCTGGTAGGCTTTAAAATATACAGGTGCCTGGGCTGCTTGTCCAGAGATTCTCATTTATTTTGGACTAGTGGAACTAAAAGCTAAGCTTTCACCCTTGACTATACCTTGGAATCCCTTGGTGGATTCATGTATGTATGTATAAAAATGAGCTACAGTGAAGGTCTCAAACTTCATTGCACATTTGAATCACTTGCGTATGTGTATATATGTACTTAGCACAGAGCCTGATACCATAGAAGGAACTCGAAAAATAATAGTTATTATTGTTAGTTGAGAATGTGAACCATGAAGAAGCAGACATAATATCTGTTTTAATGAATTGAGTTAAATCAGAAAAAATGATTCATAGTAGTCCTTGGAAATTGTCTATAAGTCAATCTGATATTGACTTCTTCCAGACAAGAAAGTTGATTGGACTTATTTATAGACAGAATGTATAGATCGTGACTGCCTTAAGGTCACAGGACAACATTTGAGTCATCTTCATTTTTTTTTTTTTTTTTTTGCCCAGTTACTTGCACAGCATAAGCACACAGTATATACTAATTAAGTTGATTCCAAATGTGTACTTACTTTATGTAAGTAAGCCAGAATCCATGATTTTAATTAACTATATACATCAAAATAGAGTTAGAAATTATTTCCAAAGTACTAGAAAGTCCTGTTAGACATTACCATATGAGAACATCACCATCTAGAGTAGAATTCACAATGGAAAGCTGTTCTTTCTTGAACAAAAGGAAGTTCTTGTCTTAGATGACATTAGCTGACCAAAAAGTAAAATGAAAAACGGAAGGCAAAAAGGCTCTTTATATTTGAGAGGATTACAGATCAGTTGGTAGCTCTGAAAAACAAACAAACAAACAAAAAAAACACTAGTAGAGTTATGTCAAAAGGGGACCTTCTTCCCCAAAGATTTTGTTGTGATAAGCTCAATACCACATAAATTTATATGCACAATGATTCTGAAATGCGATTAGTCTATGGAGAGTCAACTGTACCATCATCACCACAAGAAAAGGGTGGTGGTAGATAAGAATTTTTAAAAACTCTTCCCCTGGAAGATGATTTTGCAGGCAGGGAGATAAGAGCTGTTGAAAATAATGAGATCCTTACCAAACATATAAAGACAGAGCTCCTGGGATCATTGAGAAAATTCAAAAAGGCTGAGCTGGAGTTCCTAGCAGGATTAGAAACATTTACCTCACATGAAAGCAGAGTAAGTAATGTAACAACTAGAAGACCTGGAAGTAGGTGACTCTCATCAATACAGAATAATATGGTGCATGCCTACCACGATACTGACACTGTGGTGATTTCTAGAAATAGATGAGGAGGAGAGGGTTATATAATATAGAACAGTTGCGGGAATTTTTAATAGTCAATGTATGCATTAAGGCTTACTGAATTCTAGAGTGTTCAAAGAGCCAGTTAATTTTAATAAATATTAATCTGTGCAAACCTTTTACAATACAGTACCTTTACAGTACCCTCTCCCTTCTAAATCTACTCTGTATGTAATCGTACCCCATAGGGATATTTCTCTTTTTATAAGTACATATACATAATAGTACAGAAGGCAACAGAGAGTGATCAATCTGCTCAAAACCGACTTTCCCTCAGTCCCCTCCTCCTTACAAAGACAAGCCCCTTACTATTTGCTCTATTTATATGGCTACAGTATAGGCAATCATATTTCATAAATATGACCCCTACCTCCTCAGCTGATTGGCCAGGAATGGGTAATTGACCAAAATAGATCAAAGGGGACATGGAATTCTTATACCCATTTGCTTGATCTCTTGAATGACTGGATTTCATCACAGAAGTTTGTAGGTTTGACCACATTTGACTATGTAAGTTAGCAAAAACAAAAACTAGTTTATAGAGTAGACATACAGAGAGGAGGTAACCCCATCTTTGGTCTATTTATGGGTCTTTGATGCATTCCTGCCTTTAGGTTCAAGGAGATATTCTATACGCTTATGATAAATTTCCTTCTTGTGTTTCATTCTTGCTCAAATGGGTTTCAACTCCTGTCAAACAGGAGTCTGAATTAACACAGAAATGGGCTCTAGCTGTTTGCAGAATCTATTCGCTTTCACTCATGAAAGAGGGTCCTGACAAAATGAATGTTTGCTGGACAGAGTGACCCAAGTTTTCAGTGTGAATGCTGATAAGGATTTCCCTTGCATTGGAGTCAGATTTGAAAATCTGGCTTCAAATTAAGATTGGCATATCTGGTCTTCCAGATGGTGGCTCACGTCTTGATATAAAATGAAATGACTTCTGTCTCTTATGGTAGCTCTGACATCAACATTTATTACATAGCCAGAGTGTGCTGGGGGCTGCTGATCAGGCTAAAAAAGGCACCGTCTGCTAGGGCCGCAGAGAAGAAAACAAAGCAGTTATGGCAACTGTGGTTCTAAGGGCAGATGGACTAGAGTAAGTTACCTGGATTTAAGTCCTGTGTTACTTTGACTAGCTTAAACCACTCCCCCGAAGTTTATTATTTATGAAGGTAAACAGAATGGTGTAAAGAAAGGAGCACCCTTTTAGAGTTTAACTAGCCACCAGTTCACATCTCACTTGTGCTACTTACTAGTAGTCATGTGACTTCAATTCAGTCCCTCACAGTTTCTTAGCCTCAGATGCCTCCTCTGTAACCTGAAAATCATCGTAAGAAACACTGGAGGAGCTGGACGCATAGTAGTTATGGGAGCAGCTTTTGGCAGGAAAAAGTTCTTTGCAGCAAAGAGCTCTCTGGAGGAGGCAACCCTTTGTCTTGACACTGACCTTAAATCCAGCACTCCAAGCTCTGCTCATCTCTGGCCCTAGCACACCATTCCAACCTTTTGATCACACAATGCTTTGCCTAACTTTTTTGTTCTTTTCATAGTTCAAAGAAGTAGGAATGAAGAATAAGCAATTAATAGGTGACTAGATTTCTTCCCTAGCTTCTTCTTCAATAATCTCTCAGACAAACTGTGTGAACAGGATTGCACCTAAAGAAAGATCACAAGGAGTCAACAAGTGGAGAATGGCAACTACTCTGATCCCTTATCTCAGTGATAAATTGAGGTAACTTCCCTGTTTCCCTTTAAAAGCCTTCACGGCTGTATAGAATCTTTGGAGGTAGATTTTGGGGAATGCTGAGACCACCATTTCCCCAGATTGTGGGCACTCTGACTGAAAGCAAACTTCCCTTCTATCAACACTTGCGAGTACTGGTTTTATAAGTGGTGTGCAGCAGGACCTGATTTGATAACAGTTACTCATTGTTTGTGCTGTGACCAGTTTTGTCCAATTCTCTGAAATCCCATGGATTGTAGCCTGCCAGGACCCTCTGTCCATGGGGATTCTCCAGGCAAGAATCCTGGAGTGGGTTGCCATGCCCTTCTCCAGCGGATCTTCCCAACCTAGGCATCGAACCCAGGTCTCCCACAATACAGGCAGATTCTTTACCACCTGAGCTACCTGGGAAGCCCACTCATCACTTAGTAATCATTATTAGGGAAGGTTGTGCTATTTGGTTTAATTCATTTTTTACTTCATTTACTTTTCATTCCATAAATATTATTTTTTTTTTATACCTGCTATGTGTCATGCACTGTGTGAGGGGCTAGAATGGCATCAGTGAACAAGAGCAACACCCATGTCCACACTGTGCTTACAATAGAGCAGGCACTCAGAAAGAAACAAATATAATGAAGGCTCAAACTTCTTGGTCTTTGGAGACCCTCACAAGGCTCTGTCTGAACAGGCAGTGGTGTGTTTGCCATCATTTTAAATGCAGCATGCATAAACATATATATTTTTTCCTCATGCTCATGTTTGAACCACCTGTCTGAGGGTGTAATCATTTGGACAATTTTCTCTTGGCCACAGTTGCAACGCAATGATCTGTATCTTCTTGTAGGCAGCACCCTGGTACTCAATAAATGGTAGTGGAAACTTGCAACTTAAAACAGGAAAGATATATTAACTGTGAACTTTACATATTGAGGGACCAATTTCTTCCCACTGAGTTGGAAGCCAAATAAATCCATTTCCTTCTCCAGTGGGAGATTTGCCCGCTGACGGATTGGGGGCCTTGCACACAGGCTTCCTTTATAAACCTTGACAGTTTTTCAAATAAGTTTTGTATTTTCCAACAGATTCCTGGGTTCAGCTTCTCACTGAGGCTATTCCTTTGTGTCTTTCACTTCTTGTTTCTAATCACCGATTTCTTCAGTGCTGGGTTTATTTTATTTTTCCATCTGATTGGCTGTGCTATTTCATTTGATTAATCCAACCTTTGTTGTATGCACTTTATTCCCTAAATTGTGCTTTTCTAGTTCAGTTTTCATTTGCTTCTATATTCACAAGACTATGATGCATTATGTCCTGAAATTTCTTTGCCTTGCAATTTCGCATCACCTGCTGGTTCCACATTAGGCTATTTGTCATGTGACTAGCAATTAGTAAAAATGGCATTTTGAGCACATGCCCAGAGGAGCGCCAAAGATTGGTAGTTCATCTCCAAATCCACCTGGCCCCCTTCATCAAAGTGCTCATTAACTCGCAGTTTGAGATTCCATGCTGTCAGATTCTGGGATTGTCTATTTTCCATTAGACTTTGGATCAGCATGTGTATGGTAAAGAATCCACCTGCAATGCAGGTGACCTGGGTTCAGTCCCTGGGTTGGGAAGATCCCCTGGAGGAGGGCATGTCATTCCACTCCAGTATTCCTGCCTGGAGAATCCCATGGACAGAGAAGCCTGGTGGGCTACAGTCTGTGGGTTCACAAAGAGCTGGACACAACTGAGTGACTAAGCATAGCACAGCATCTGTGACAGTCCTTCTCTTTACCTGAATGTACTTTTTCAGCTCTTGCTGACCCATCACACTGCCACCAGGACCCAGAGGATCCCTCAATGCTGCAAAGTTATATTCTTCATCTAGGCTGGCCAGACTACAAATATTATTAACACTGTCTTGCTGCATTTCCAAAACTAACAAATAACACTGAAGTTCTATGTTTCGTTGATTTTTTTAACTGAAAATCCTTAATAATTTACTTATTTAACTCATAATCAAATAAAAATGAGACTAATAAGGAAGTACTTTCATTAAATACATTATGTGTATTTGACCACTGATCTCAGACTGCCTACAAAAATCGACTCATTTGATACTGGCTCACCTTGAGGTTTTCACAAGTTTGAATTAGAATAAAATTTCACCCAAGAATCTAGATTTTTTTATCTCTCTGCAAATTATCAGAATGTTTGGCAACTTTGGGCCATCATGCCCCCAGGGGAATAACTAGCTGGTGATGAAACTGACTGGCAGCCCCCTCCTATTGAGAATTAGCATGTGTTCCCTTGTTTATCACAGTCTTCACCTCTCCCTTCTGTCTTCCATTTGGTCACTTTGGTTATTTCTTATTTTTTTGCATCCTGTATGCATTTGAGGTGGCAACATCTGTATTATGGGATTTCAAGCATTTTAACTTTATGAAAATTCTGAGAAGCAAAGGCTCAAAGAGGTTTTGTTTCTAATAAGGGTGGACTTGTGCTTATTTATATTGTATCAATGGGGAGAGGAAAAAAAAATCACAATCTCCTTTTAACAGAAGAGTCAATAAAATAAGAAAAACAAAACGCTTCTAGCTTCGTTGGCCTTTTCATTTTTTCACTGATATCTATATATCATTATACTAGTTTAGTGTTGGGGCTTCCCTAGCAGTTTTGATGGTAAAGAATTTGCCTGCAACTCGGGAGACCCACGTTTGATCCCTGGGTCAGGAAGATCCCCTGGAAAGGGAATGGTAACCCACTCCAGTATTCTTGCCTGGAAAATTCCATGGACAGAGGAGCCTGGCGGACTATAGTCCACGGGGCTGGCATACCACAGGATGTGACTGAGCTACAGTTACGGGAACAAATTACTAAACCACAATAGCTAAAGAGAGTGAAAGTAAAAGTAGTGTTCTGGAAGATTACACCCCAAATATCTTCTTCAAACCAGAAGATGCAATCACATGATGACTGTCAATTAAGTTGATCAAAACTTTCTCTCCCTCCAGTGGAACAGGCTCCCCTGTTTGTTCCGTCAATGGCTAGAAACTGAACTGACTGGCAGGGGTCTCAGACCACACCACACGAAGGGAGGTGTGCAAGAATCAGTTGTATGTACTCCCAGCCTCCTTCCTAGCATCCTATAACTTATTCCATTTCTCAGTGATCAGGGAATTCACACAATTAAAAAACAAATAAAAATCAATACACAGAAAAGGAAGGAGGCTCAACAAAAAGAAATACTCTCCAATTTTCTAAGAGATTTTTTGTGACTTTTACATGTGGTTTCATGAAGATAACTTCCAATTCTTCTAAGGTTTTTGATACCACTTCCTTTGTCCTTCACACTTGAAAAAAGAATTCCAGTATTCCATTTATAACATCTATTTCCTTTAAGTAGCCAACAATTTATTTTAGAATTTTTGCAGTTCAGCTATTTCTTGTACTTCGCTTAAATTCACACTGCAAAGTTTTTTTTTTTTTTAATGAATGCTCTGTACTTTAAAACAAATGTATGTTTAGCCATGAAATCTCTTAAGTGTTTTAAAAGCGTATGGGTGGTCTTATTTTATTTCCTATCATCTTAAGGAAGATTTCTTTTGCCTTCTGAAGGCAGGGCACTTGCAAATATTTTGAGAAGGAACCTGGACTTGTTCCTAATAAGAATTCTAAAAAAAGAAGCCCTTGTTTAACAAGAAGAGTATTTGGAGAAACAATGCAAGAGGCAGAGCCAATTTATATTGAGATTGAAAACAATGTGTGAGAGAGTGATGGCAAATCCCTAAGAAATTGAGGATTTAAATGGAACAAGAGCTATAAAAAATAGAATCGGTGAAGGGAGAAAGATCACTCAGAAACCAGATAGGACAATATAGTCTTTGAACTGTGACTACTGTTGGCCAATAACCAGTGCGAAAACATTTTTTACAGTACTGATTTTTAAAATTGGGCCTCATAAATATTTTGCCTGTTTCAATAATTTGCTTAAACACATACATCACCTTAATTGAAGGTATAGTTTCTCTGCAAAGAATACATAATTCACTTTATTTTTGTACAATTTTGTTGAACTTTAACATTAATCTATTGACATGTAATGTGAACCAATTCATCACCTCTTTCTTCACATATACTATTAAAGGAAATTTGGATCCAAGGGTTTGTCTGAGTTCATCTAACTATTAAAATCATTGTTGATCTAATAAACATCCATTATGAAGCAGTTTATATATCAGACTTTAGTTCTATTTTTGTTGGGGGGCCTGTGTGTGTATGTTGTGTACACACTAGACTAATGTTCCAGAACGTCTGTCTCCTGAATATGCATGCAGTGTTAGGGTTACAAAACCTACTTTAGACAAGTATTTGCTATAACAAAGCACTCGATATATATTACATATAATATTGGAAGTTTATATCAAATAATAGATATTTACACATATTTTTGACATGTCCTATGCAATACATTTAATTTTCAATAGATGCTTTTCTTAAGTGATTTTGTAACTCTCCACCATACCTTTGTTCTGAGTCTAATATGAAAATATTCACATCAGAGAAGAATAGGTGTAAACCATGAATTTAGAATACATTCATGTGTGATATTGTCTTGCTTCTAAATTGCAGCCTACTCCACTGATGTGTTGCCCCCACTTTCCTTGGGTTTGTAAAGGGGTTTGTTGGGGAAGATGTTGATAGCACAGATGAAATAGTGTTATTTTGCATCCTCCTTTCCATTTTGACTAGTGCAAATATGTAATCTAAAAATGATTTTGATGAATTTAAGGAAGAAAGAGAGAAGACAATCTAGAATCTTCATTTTTCTTTACAAAGGGCACCGAAGATCTCAAGATGGTCTCACATTACTTGTCAGCTCAACATTCCAGCTGTCCTTATGAGGTACTTTTTTGGGTGCTCTGTAGAAAGGGGTTTAATTTCCTTGGACTATGCCATCCCTAGGGGACACAGGTATAAATGCTTTAAGGCCTATGAGAATAATTTCAAGGTATACCTGGTACTTGCAACCGCAAATATTCTCTCTCACCGCAAACTGAGACACACCCACTCTTTTTATTGGATGAAATTCTATAATGTTCAGTGCTTCCTCTGACAGAAAGATGAGTGACCACAGAAAAACCTATATTAACCTAACATTATTTGTAGGGTCATTTTATCTAATAAATTTGGCTTAAGAAATTACAACAGACAATAGTGATGTTGAGCACATTTTTAAAGGCCACCCAGGTTGTCTGTTACTTAAGGGGAAAAAAACTCCTATTCCACTTGGGACTGTGGACAAAATGAAAGCTGCAAGCAATTAACTGAAAGAATTGCATGTATATTTACACACAGGATGACTTATTTTTCATTGTAATTAGCTTTTAGAGCATCACTAGGGATTGAAATAAATGTAAGGGAATGTGTGTATATAAGCTGTTTGCATTTGAGTTAATTTGCTTTACCACCAGATATAGACAGCAGCTAAGAGAGCCATTAATGTTGACCATTAGTTTCACAGACAATAGCACCACTCCCCTATTCAAGCACTTGCCCTTTGTCATTCTGTCTCTATCCTAGAATCTGCCTTACTAGAACTTTTATATACCCCACTTTGTAACTTTGTCTTACCATTGAAAGGCCCTGGGGAGCTTTTCAACAAACAAACCAATATACCAACAATCTGATAATGCAGGTCCTATCACAGAAAACCTTGTATTTTGTCTGGGGTAGGTTAGATTACAGAATTTTTTAAAAGCGTCTCAGATGATTCTAAAGTTGGTCTGAGGTGGTAGACCACAGAATCCCAATATGAGTTTCATCAGATTTTAGAAGCATCTCCTTCATGAAACACCTCTTCCATTGCTGTCTCCTCACTTACAGGTGACATATAAACCCTTGACAGGTTTATTCTTTCCTTCCTGATGGAGAAAAATCACAACTTGTAACTGAAAGGTCGGTCCCCGGAAGTTTAGTCAGCCTCCGGAACTTGTCTGCGGCACTTTGGCTGACTAAACATGCCCGACCTTTCAGTAACCTTTGATGGACGCTGCAGAGTATTACTAGATTAGAAGTTCATGTGATCTAATCTTGTTTCCTTTTGCTCTGTTTTAATTCCACCACTGCATACTTTCTAAGACAAATGCACCAGGTTAAGCAAGGGGCTGCTAAATCGATTATGATTACCCAAGAGTGGCACCAGTCCTTTCTAAGAACTCCCATTTCCAAAGGAGGAACTATAAGACATTAGACTCAGAGATTTCTGTGCCAGAAATATCGCATTTAAAGCTTCAGGCTGGACTTTAAAACAGACAAGTTGGCCATTCATGTGCTGGTACTGTCCAAAGTGCTTTATGTGTCATAATTCACTCAGTTCTTACAACAACCTCAGGAGGCAGTTTATCCCTGTCATTATCCCTGTTTAAGAGGTGAGGAAACCAAGGCTAACTTAGAAGCAGCAGAAGATGTGGACAGTAAATTCTACAAGTTTGAGTCACGGTCACCATATAGGGTGTAATAATTTAAAGACAGGTCAGACTGTAAAAACTTTTGAACATATCTGGCTTTAGAGAAGCAGGTATGATTCCTGATTCTGTATCCTAAAGCTTGCTTCTAATAATTATATTGGGTTCTATTTACTGAGCACATATGATTCATCAGACACTAAATTAAGCACTCCATATTCATTTTTCTTTTTTTACTTCCACAGATCCTAGGTAAGTACTATAATTCTTTCTGATTTACAGAAAAATTAGGCTTAGAGTAGTTACTTGACCAAAGTGCTAAGTTGGGTTTGAACTGTCTGGACTTGAAACTTATGTTGTGAAACTCTGCCACAGACTGCCTTGCTATAAGGCAAGGGATTCAATATATCTGTACCCAGTATGTTTCACCACCTCCTGTGACTTTACATTTCCATCCAGTGCAGCCCCTATTTCCATTTTGAACACTTTGGCTTGAGAAAAATCAACACCACATTGTGTAATGGTTTGAAAACAGGGTCATGATGTAAAGATGTTAAAAGAAGACTGTGAATTTCTGAGTTTATACCAGTGTCCTACAGCCTCTTTCCCTTTCTGGAAGTGAGGATTCAAGCCATTTCACTTCCCACTTGGTTTTATGACATTTCTGTCAGGCTCAGCTACCACAGTGAGGGAGAGACTATGAAGGGCATGTACCTGTCTTTACTTGCAGTGTTCTGCATGCTAACTTACATTCTTGATATTTTGGATCAGTGTCCCCTCCCTCCCTCCTGCAGCTTCAATTTTCCTGCATGCCATTGTTTGAGCATCCAAACCACAAGTCTTGCCTTCTTCTATAGTTGTGGCAGTTCCACAAATACATTCAGATACAGTATGAAGATGCCCTCGGTAGCCAAGGCCCTTGAATTAGAAATTATAACTGTTGGCTCTCAAATCTTCTGAATGCCAATACTAATTCCATAAGAAGCAGCAAATAGTTTCCAGAAAAGGAACTTTGCAATAAGACAGACCTACATTAGAGTCTGGATCTATCACCACTACTTGTGCAATCTTAGGAAAGTTACTGAGGATCTTAGAAAAGAATTTCAGTTTTACCCATCTGTAAAATGGATCTAAGCATACTTTACTGATCAATTCATAAAACAATGTATATGAAGTTTTAAGTATAGTGCTTGCTTAGGATACATTAGATGCTACAACAGAAATTATTACAATTATTATTATTTTCTCATTACCACCCTCAATAAAGGGCTTTTTCAGCTTTATGACAAAGGTTAAGAACATATGCTCCTTCTTAGACAGACTGATTGTCATCCAAAATAAAAATTATATGTAGCAGACACTCCACAGCTAGATGTCTGGGTTTAGATCCCTGCCCTGGCTCTTTCTATGTTACTTTTGATAAATTAGTTCTCTGTGCTTAAGACTTATAAAATGTAATATGAGGATAGAATTATTTACGTCATAGGGTTACTGTAAAGATTTAAAAGTCAATATGAAAATGAACATATATGAGGTTCTTGGCTTAAAAAATTACAACAGACAATAGTGATGTTGACACTATAGTGGCTCATGTGGTAAAGAATCTGCCTGCAGTGTGGGAGACCCAGATTTGATCTCTGGATCAGGGAGATCCCCTGGAGAAGGAAATGGCAACGTTCTCCAGTATTCTTGCCTGGAGATCCCACGCACAGGGGAGCCTGGAGGGCTACTGTCCATGGGGTTGCGAAGAGTCAGACACGACTATAGTGGCTTAACACACATAGCATGCATGAAGCTCTTAGAATATTTCCTGCCACATATTAAAGAATATGTCAGTATGAGCTATTTTGATTATTACTTCAGTTAACGTCACCCCAAATTCATACTGCAATGGAGTATGAAAGAATATATAGTCTATGATATTCTTAAGTATGTATCCAAGTTTCCACGCAAACATGTATGCTTATAGGTTATAAACTTGTATGCCTCTACATTTATAGATGTAAAGAGTATTAGTTTCTTTTTTGACCCCATGGACTATAGCCCACCAGGCTCCTCTGTTCATGGAATTCTCCAGGCAAGAATACTGGAGTAGGTTGCCATTTCCTTCTCCAGGAGATCTTCCCAACCCAGGGATCGAACCAGGTCTCGTGCATTGCAGGCAGACTCTTTACCAGATGTCTGAGCCACCAGGAAGCCCAACACATAAGCGGAAAGCATTTCCCTAGAAACACATCTCCTCTGAAACACATCCTTATCTTCGTTATTCTTGTACTGTGTGCTGTGAGTGCTCATTTGTGCCCGGCTCTTCACAACCCCATGGACTGTAGCCCACCAGGCCCCTCTGTCCATGGAATTTTCCAGGCAAGAATGCTGGAGTGGGTTGCCATTTCCTCCTCCAGGGGATCTTCCCCACCCAGGGATTGAACCCAAGTCTCTTGTGTCTCCTGCATTGGCAGGTAGATTCTTAACCACTGTGTCACTCAGGAAGACTCTTACCCTCTTTAATTCTTTGATCCAAATCGTTCTTTAAGTTTCTCATCTTGTCATTTTGTAAGTTATTTTTTTAAATTTTGGAGACTTGCACCTTGAGTCAATCACAGTATCTAGGCTATGAAATATACATTAATTGTCATGACATATTTTTTTTAAAGGTTTCCTTCAACTTGCCTTTTCTGATGACATGATAAGTGGCAAGGATTTCTTTGCCTTGCTCTAGCTAGGACAATTTATTAATAATTTAGTGGTCAAGAGTATGCTATGTTTCCATGCACTAGCTATGAGACTAAAAAAGTCACTTGGCATCTCTGTGGATTGGTTTACTCCTCTATTAAGTGGGGACAATATTATCTACCTTATAAGATTTAGTTCAAACTGATTTTGGATTGAGACAACTCCTAACTCACTATCTCTGTGAAAAATTCATGATTTTCTCAGAGACCAAGTTTCCCATGTAAAATGAGAATAAAAAGACACAATTCACAGATATTTGGTATCACAAATAAATGAAGTAATTGTGCAAAGTCATCCAAAATAAAAGGTAACAAATCATTCCTACTCAGGAAATATTGGTTCTTTTGCTCTTTTTCTTGTGTCTTACCCAAGCCTGATGTGCTACAATTAAACCTGTTTATTTTTGCTCAGTGCTTATTGGAGGCAAATAGTGGTTACTCTCCTGTAGTTATTTAAATACTTGAAGACTATTGTGAGGTCATTCTTCAAGTGTCAGTGCTAACTCAAGGTTTCAGCAAAACTGTATTTTGTCTTATTATTTTTTTAGCAGAAAATTTTGCCACACTTTAATCCATCATCACAATAAGAAAGACCAGAAACATATCTTCTGGACATTAAAGTTATTGATTTAAAAGCCTCTAATTAGGCTTTTCTAATATTCAAGGAATAATAACTGTTATGAATAACATTTAGCTTTCATTGGAGTACTATACTACTTTTTCCAGGGTTGCAATATGTTGTCAAAACGCTAATGTATATATAGTACAGTGATTTCTGTTTTAGCATCAAATGTAAGCATTTCCATATGAGTCAGTGATTCTAGCATTGTTTTGTCTTCATATGAGGCCAAGCTGTGAATTTAAATAGCAGCATATGTCGTACTTACATGTACAGCTAGTATTTCAAATGACTAACTATAAAAATATTAGTGATACCAATGTGATATTTTCAACCTACTGAGGGAACAGTGGTGATTTAAAAAATCCACACGAGATGGCATAGCTGCTGAGTAACAAATCAGGTGAATTTTGCCTTTTTTCTTCTACCACTAGCCCCTTTCTCTCTTAGTGTGTGTGTAGCATAAAGGGAGTTGGCATCCTCTTCTGGGAGGAAAGCTTGAGTAAGTTACTCCAACAGTAACGCAGGGACTCCATGATGTCTATCAGGTCATGTATTTTGACTGTAACTAGGCAAACAACCTTACAGAAAGGAGAAGCATCCATGTTCTACTAAGCATTTAAATTGTTAACCACACAAACTTTGCATTTATAAAAGTGCTTGCTCCAAAGTGGGGTTCCTAGTGCTGCAGTCAGGATTCTCTGAATATTAGAGACTTCTATGAGGATCTGTTGAATAAACATTCTCTGCCAAATCTCCATGTCATTTAATGTTGAGAGGCATGGAATTAGAGAGCCACTGGAGTTGGTTATTTACTCATATTGTTCAAGCAGGGGCATCTGTATCCATATGCAATCATAGCTGTGAATACTATAGGGGCCTGGATTGAATTCCGATAAATATAAATATGTTGGGATCTAAAAACCATACTCAACTACCAACAACAATGAACAGCCACAAACCCTCTAGATATAAGATTTCATAAGGAAGCAAAGACTTGAATTTTATTGTTTGAATTATCCATGTTTTGCTAGTCCATCTCATTTTAAGGTCTTCAGTAATGGAATCTACAAAATGGCTCATTACAAAAATAGAAAATTGGTTCCTATGTATGGAAAAAGTCCTCTGCTTTGACAGTAGAAATAAAATTTAGGTCTAGCCACAGCCTGGTAATCTAAGAAGAAGTATTTGCAGGCTGTATTACTTTCCTGTTGCTGATGTAGTGAATTACCACAAATTTAAGTGTTTAAAACAACATAAATTCATTATCTGAGAGTTGTGAAGTTCAGAAGTCTAACATGGTCTCACTGGGCTAAAGTCGAGGGGTTGGAAGGACTGTGTTCCTTACTGAAGCCCCTAGGGGAGAATCCGTTTCCTTCTCTTTCCCAGCTTTTGGAGGCTGCCTTATTCTTAGTGCATGCCCTCATGCTTCTACGGTCAAAGCCAGCAACCACAGACTGAATCTTCCTCACATCACATTACTCTCATCTTCTCTTTTCTGCCTCTCTTTTCCAATTTAAGGACTCTGATGATTACTTTGGGGCCACCCAGAATATCCAGGATAATCTCCCTATACTAGTCAGTTGGTTAGCAACCTTAATTCTGTCTGTAACCTTAGTTTCCCTTTGTCATTTAAGGTAATGTATGCACAGCTTTTAGGATTAGGAGGTGTAAATTGGTGTGTTGGGGGGGTGCATTATTCTACTTACCACAGTGGCCAACCCAAGAAGTATCTGAATTTCTTTGGCAATTTTGGATAAACATGATTTTAAGAATATTTGCCTTTTGCCACAGAACATATAGGAAGAATTTCACATATATGCATCATGTTTAAACAATAAAAAGGAGATATCTTCATGGAGAAGGGTCCCATAACATATATATATTTGGTCCAAGAGTAGGCAATGGTGTGTTGGGCACTAAATTTATGCTGTTGACTGGATTCCTGCAAGAAATAGACTTGGGGGTGGTGAGACCCAGTTATACTGGATACCCAATAAATTCCATATGTTAAAGCAACTTCTGCCTTAAGCAGGATTAAACATAGACTGAAGGTTGGAAGTAGAAATTCATTTCAAAGCACTCAGTGGGTACCAATGATTAAAATAACAAGGTAAGGATTCTTATCTTTTCCATAATGCTACTGGAAGTTTTTACATCTATATCTAAGAATCATAACATTATCACTTGCATATGCCACACGGCTTATAATGCTGAAGGTTATGAGTTTTATTCTGAAAAAAAGAAGCTCAGTCATTCATCAGCAGTATCTGTAACTGCAGCTGAGGGTGTGGCTGACCGCATCAACTGAGGAATGGAGTAGACTAGAGGTTTATGGGGTGGGACATGAGGGTGATCAGGACAGTAATGGGGTCGGGCCAAGTCATGGGGGCAACAAGGAGACCTTCATAGGATGGGATAATATTCAACCTTATAAAATGTAAATCATATGCTACTGTGGCTGATGAAGTCCATTGGTTCATGTCTCCTTGAGCTACTTACTCTGTGCCTCTAAGCTTCAGTTTCCCTGCTTGTAGAACAGAGATAATGATAAAACTTGGAAAATGCCTCAGATTTAGTGAAATGTTAATGAGATAACTGATCTAAATATCTTAGTACAGAATCTGACATATGGTATGTCCTCAGTAATTACTGGCTATTTTGGGCATTGTAATTGTGAATAGTATAACTAGCTCAGAAAGAAGACATGAAAAGACATTTAGGATTTGAAAGCAATGCAGTTTAAGATATAGAACTAGAATAATTCCTTTTTTTTGGTAAAAACAACTCAAAATTATATATACAGAGAGTTCATATAAGCATAGAAAAAAGGTTTAAAAATATACACACCTAACTGTTAATAATAATTCTTAGAGTAAAATTCAATACAGATATATTTTTACTACCAAAGTAAGAATAAACAGCTTTGTTCAAGCCTGGATCCCTGAAAATATCACCAAAACAATCTATTGACAAGACAGTCTATTTAACAAATACACAATACTTTTATTTTTAAAAGCAACAAAGCACACAGACCAATATGTAAAGTATATCTAAGCATTTGTGTAATACTTGAAGTTCCTCATCATCTGATATCATTCCATCATCTTTCAAAGAAAAATCTTCTCTTCAATATCAAAGATTCAAAATAAAAAATAAAATGGAGCATCTTCCTCATAATTTTCTGAGACCGAGAACAAATGTAATTGAAATCCACATGTTCCGGGGACATTTGCATCCCCAGCAGAGATATAAAAATGCCTGGTCATCCCACCCTCAGGCAGCATTTTGCACAACAAACAAAAATTAGAATGCTTAGACAGAATGCAATTGCCAACAGCCATTTTATCCCCCTGTGTTCAGTCTCAGTAATACTTCTTTAACTAACCAATTGTTTAGTTCATTGGAGTTTTCTACATGGCTGGTTGAGCAGAGAAACTTACACTGACTAGCCTAGAGAGATCTCTCTTCACAATAGAAGGGGTAAAGATTGCCTAAAAGTAAACAAACATCACTGCAGTTTTTTAAGGAATTAAACAACAATAAATCAAAAAAATGTACCATCGGGTCCCATATCTGTGAGGTGTTTTTCTCCTAGTTTTCCTCCATAGCCTAGTTTCCTCTCTGAGAATGGAGGGCCTTTCTACCTTGATGACAGGCATCTATCAACAATTAAAGTGATCACAAATATATATACACAATGAGTGCTGTTTTGCTTCATCAAGATGGACAGGGTTTCACTAAAGTAAATTGCTGAATAAGAAATGTTTCTTGGTAAATCTGTTCTTTTTGAAGATTTACCTGATTCTATTTAGGAAGAATTATTCAATTCCTGTATGTTCTGTACAGTTCTGGGGGACTTAGGTGAAACAAGTATTATAGATATAATTCTAGTCTACTTAGAGCTTACAGTATCTTTGGGATGGAGAGAGATATCCTTGGCTTCTTTATTCTTGTATATGACAAAGTTCAGAGGGACATAATCCTTAAAGATTTTGCTCATTTGTCTTATAAACAAGGAAGCTACGCTGGGAGCACAGTGGTCAAACATCTGGTTCTATAGAACTGGGTCCAAATACCAGCTGAACCAGTTCCTATACATGATTTGTTAAACAAGATATTTACACCTTCAGAAAACAATTATCTATAAAATTAAAGGTTTAATTACAATTACCTATAAAATTAAACCTAGAAGAATTAAATGAGATGATACATTAATATTCTTACATAGATTTTGTCATATATAAGAATCTATGTATTAATATACTGACAGTTACACATTGCAATCATCTTGAGTCAAAAGAATCCACATTTAGTGGAGGAGGGATAGATCAGGAGCTTGGAATGAATATACACATATTTATATAAATAAGATAGATAAGGACCCAGCAAGGACCTACTGTATAGCACGGGGAACTCTACTCAATATTCTGTGATAACTTCTATGAGAAAAAAACCTGAAAGAGAGTGGATATATGTATATGGTATAACTGAATCATTTTGTTGTACGTCTGAAGCCAATACAACATTGTAAATCAACTAAATTCCAATAAAATTAAAAAAAAGAAAATCTATTTGAATTCTGTATCCAGCCACTAATAACCTTGGGCAGATCACATAATTGCTTGAAGCTTCAGTTTTCTCAGGACTAGGACCATGTGAGAAACCACCTCTCAGGGTGGTAGTGGGAATTAAATAAGATAATGTATGCAAGGAGTTTAGATCAGAACGAGATACGTGGTTAAGGGTGCGCTGGTGGTAGCTATTGATTTTGGAAACATCTTGCTCCCTGGGAGGCTGGCACAAAGTGGCTGCTTTGCTGTACTTGAGATCACAGCCTCTCCATGATTCCTTCCCTTCAGCTAAAGAGAGAAGGCAAGCATCTGTGTATCCTGCTTGTGCCAAACGCTGAGCTTGACTTCTCTCCATCTGCACTGATAACCACACTCGGGGGCAAGTTTTAATTACACAGCTGGGGAAACTGAGACTCAGACAGTGCTTTGCCTGGGGCCATGCATGTGTGTGAAAACCAGGAATTGTTTACTTGAATAAGTAAACTTCATACTACTCAGACTCTCAGTTCCTTCTTTATACCTCTTCCACACTTCATGGACTGACCTTTCCCAAGTCATCGAATTCAGAAATCCAGTGCAGGACCTGCCTCTACAATATGCTGTTCAATGGAGCTTTCTGTGATGATGGAAATGTTCTATGTCTATGTTGTCCAATAATGTAGCCACTAGCCACTTGTGGCTATTTTTATTAGCACTTGAAATATAGCTAGTAAGATGGAGGTGCTGAATTTTTAATTTTATTCAATAAAAAATCTTGAATTGTATTCAATTTTAAGTAACAAATTTAAATACTCACACATAGTTCATGGCTACCAACTTGGACACAAGAGATCTACAACATTCCTGGCAGACAGTCCTGCAGTCTTTGCTTGAACATAAGTGACAGGTTGTTGGTCACCTGACAAACAACCCATTCAATTGCTTTCTTTCTATGAACATAAGAAAGGCCTTCATTATGTTGAACCAACATCTGTTTCCTCTAACTTTTACGTACTTGGTCCTGATTTTTTCCTGGAGCTACATAAAATACGCTCAATCAATTTCACAAAACATTAATATGTCCTAACATTCTTCACCATATACAAATCTTCATAATTACAAAGCATTCTGGGATCAGGATTTTTTTTTAATGGGGTTTCAGCATCCAGGTATGATGATGACATAGTGATGATAGTAATTGTTACCCTGGCCAAAGCACTTCATATACGCCCTGCATTAGTCTGAGTCCTTTATATAGTTTAGCTCATTGATCTACTAAAACAACAGTAAAGGCTAAGACCAATTCATTAGCCCAATTTTAAGAAAAGGAAGTGAGGCAAAGGGAAGTTTCATAATTTGAAACTAGGTAATTTTGAATTCAAAGCCCACTGTCTTCACTACACTGCAGTCTGGTTTCTCAAGACCCAAGTTAAAGGATCTAAAAGAGCACAAAAATCACACATCAGTGATTGAGTTCTGAGCGCCTATGTTCTGTAAGAGGGTTAAATAGGAAACATTTTAGTTTCAGTTAAAAGGAATCTGTGTTTTCCTGAGAACCCTGGCCTAACTGCAAAGACTACTTTTTCAAATGGCCACAAAGAAAGAAACTAGAGAAGCTGCTCTTACTCAGGGATTTCAAAGCAAAATACCTACATTGGCCAGGAAGCTTATGTAAATGAGGGAAGTGGGTTGGTTATTTAAATATATCTTTATTTTCTCCAATTCATTTTTGTTCACTTTCTCCGGAAATACACTGTCAGGCTCTCTTTTGATTTCTCACTTTTCAGAGTTATGAGTGCAACGAATGCTCCATAGCCTCCGGATTGTACTATAATTGGAGGTGCCAAGTGATGGTAATGGCTACTGTCTATTGTCCAGCAGACAACAGAGAATAGAGGAGACTGTGGCAAACTGGAGAGCACATGTCCTGTTTCAAGCAGCAGCGGTGAGACTTCCCTGGTGGACCAGTGGCTAAAACTCCACGCTCCCAACGCAGGGGGCCTGGGTTCCATTCCCGGTCAGGTCGAGGCTACGGGTTCTCATATCACAGCTAAAGATCCTGCATGCTACAAAGACCTAGCGAATAAATATTAAAAAAATAAAGTAAAAAGGGGCAGTGGTGACCCAGCTTTAGCTCATCATTGCTATGATCAAACGTATCAAGTTATGTACACAGGTCTCTTGTCATCAGATCACCTGAGCCTTCAAGGAAAGTGTGAAATCCAGATCGTTTATGTGAAATATTTCATTTTAAAATACTGACAATTTCACTTTAAAACAAAATCACCTTGTACTAAACACATTACAGTGTGGTCAGGCGAGTGTATTCTCCTCGGTTCTGTCTCATTACAACAAAGATTTGGAGTGACAGACATTAAAGCCCTCGGCCTGTCACAGCTCTCAGGTCTTGGACAGACTGTGTGATAGCTCTCAGGTCTCGAATGGACTGTGTTATAGCTCTTAGACAAATCAGTGTTACAGCTCTGTGTTACAGCTCTATTTTATTTAGATAATAGCAGGAAAATCCATCCTCCAGGTGTGAGGGCATGTCGACCCAAAGACGTGAAGGGAAGAGCGCCCCAGCGCGCGGGAGAGAGAGAGAGACCCCAGCCCTTTGGCTCCTCTTTTTATGTGGTTTGTTTCCCCCCACCCACCCCTCCCCGGGCCTGCCCTATGTAAATTGGGTTAGCCAGGAGTGTTGTTTGTTCTACCTGTCCTCATTACAGTCTTCCGACCTTCCTTTGTTCTATTTTTATGGGATTTTTCTCTTCCTTATCTTTTATCCCTCGCCATTCTGGACTCCTTTTCCCTATTCTAACTACCTAACAGTATCCTAGACTAGATCTTGGGATAAAGCACAATGGTAGAAAAACAAAGGAAATTTGAATTAAGTCTGGAGTTTAGTTTTTAAATAAGTTGAAGAAAAAAGACCCTGTGGCCAAAACTTGAGGGTCACTTAATACATATGCAGCCCTCAGGCTGCTAATTCAGTCCAAGTGTCGCACTTAATGATGAGGAAGAAGAGGCCCAGAGATAAAAAATACTTTGCTTAAAGTCTCAAGAATTAGCTGCAGTGTTTTGTCTAGAAACCCCATTTTGTACTGCTCGGGCCAAGCCTGATTAATTCTGGAATTGTGATAGAACTTATTCTTTTTTTCCTCCACACCTGGAATAAAGCAAGCTTTACACATTTCACTTATGAAGTATTATACTCACACGGTAAGACATTATGTGACTGAAATGTTGTTGCTCTTGTTATAGTTGAAGCTGCTCCCTTTTCTTTCTTCCCCACCGGCCTTCCTTGCCTGCTGTCTGCCTGAGGCTTGATTTTTCTCCTTGCTACCTTTTCCTGAATATTTAGAGTTTTCCTTGTATTGTTCTCTCCTTCCCTGTAGCCACTGCTGCATGAAAAGTCAGATTATGCAGCAAATAGTGGTTATGAATACAAAACGAAGTACTTATCCATAAACCCAATTCAGAAACACTCATTCCATTACAGCCTCAAGAAATTTTCAAACTGCCAAATAAGAATTACTATTATAGCACTCGTACCACAATAGTCACATTACATGGTTGCACCACCCATGTAAAACTATAAGGCCAGGATCAGGTCTAAATGGTTAATAGGATGTGTGCCTTGACTTAAGAAACAGAGACACCTGCATGCAAATCCTTCTTGCCAGTGTGACTCCCAGAGAATAGAGAAGACTTTAGAATATAGGCTTCTCCTGTGTCCAAGGAGCAAGGGCTTAGGTGAATTGCCTGAAGCAGAAGAAGGCTCAGAGCCAGAGATAAATGGCTTGATTCCAGCAAAGAGCAACAGACATGTGCAGTGAGCTTTTATTCTCCTCTGGGCACAATTTAAGAAGTGATGAGGCAGTAACCTCATTTGTGAAAAGGAATGGGCTTAGAGTGACAAAGAGGTTATTTCCTAAGTGGGTTTCCAAGTGGTTTACTATAGTGCCAATTTGGCTAACTTGGAATTACGTTTTCCAAGTTCTCCTTTGCCTTTTGACTCTGAGTCAGAGTTGGTTGGAACAGAAGTGCAAGCGAGCTTCTGAAGCCATCGAAGTTAGAGGTATTCAAAGACAGATGTGGACTCCCTCACCCCTGCTGACTCCGCTGGTCATCAGTGACCCCGGGTCCACAGTCAGACTCTGGGACAGCACCCTTACTTCCATGGGCATCTCAGCCAGTGGTAGAGGCATCTGTCTTTCCATATTCCCACGCAAGCTCCTTTCCTGTCCACCTTCACTAGGGTGGGAGCTGTTTAGTGACTTTTCTCAGATTTTCCAGATCTTACCAACTCTCACTTCTCCAATTCCTTTCACAACTGTGTAGCCGTACTCCTATTATACATCCCTCATTCTCTAATACACTGAGCAGTTTTCTCTCCCACACTGAACTCTGCTTGGTAGGCTAAGCAACACTCTGAGTGGTCTTTCCCCACATTCACTTGACCAAGACAATCACGTCCATTACTCAGTTAAAACAGATTTCCAGGACCCAACCCTCTTTCAATGGATTAGAATATCCAGGACTGGGGTTGGCTCCTTAAAAGCACTCTGGGCGACTCTTGTAATCAAATAACCTTCTGGCTTTATATTTAGGACCTTTGCTGTACCTTAAAACTGCCTGGGGAGATTTAACAAGAAACAGTGCTGCCTGGGTCCCCCGTCCAGTGAGGCGGATTTAGTTGATCTGGAGAGCAGCCTGAACATCAGTATTTAAAAGCTCCTGTGTGATGTCATTGTGCAGCCAAGTGTGAGCAGCCCTGTTGAGGCACCTATTAAGAAGGAGTAATTTTCTTCTGACTCGCTAGCAAAATATGACAGGCACCATATGCTCCAGCACAGCATTTCTTTTATACAGTTTTAAGGTTAGTGTTCCAGCTACACAGGGTCTCAGTGGTCATTTAGCAAAGCCCTCATTTCTGCCCTCACGTTAGACCAGTGAGGCCAGAGAGGTTAAGGGCTGTCCCAAGGCTACACAGCTAGTTATGAGAAGACCCAGCACAGAGATCTTCCTGCTACAGATAAGCAGCTCTTCATCAGTCCTTAACTGTATCTGGAATAAATGTTCTTAGGTGTAATTGACTCTGTTCTGAGAAGCATCCCGCTGCTTTTTTGTTAAAAAGCAGTTTTAATTACATTCAATAAACAAACAGGAAGTTCAATACCTACATTTGTTTTATAGGAGCAGTTTTGCAAACTCTGCCACACACAGGAAACAAGGAAATACTTTGGAAACTTTTAAAAATGCAGATCCTGGAAGGTTGATTTAGGAAATCTGTGGTGGGCCTAGGAATCTTCAGCTCCTATCCACTTACAAGTGAGCAACCCTCCCATCCTCCATAATCCTGAAGCCAATAGTCCAGGGGCCAGGCTTTGAGAAGCTCTGTCCTGTCATTTGATTACAAACACTGGTGTAAACTAGCTAAATAAAAACAGCACCTGGCTCTTATTCTAAACAACATAAAGCTCAGCTTTCTGGTTTTCCAAATTTGTGCACAATATTAAACTCTCAGCACTTCTAGATCAGAGAGTACATCCACAGTTTATAAAGGATTGCTCTATCAAACAAAGCCAATTAATCACTGAGTACAAATAAACTTCTTCTTAACTGCAGTCTTGCCATCATCCATATTTTGGCTGACTAGAGTTTTAAAATACTGTTTGCTATTTATATACCAATATTTCTGCATATGTATGATTCATTTTACATCCCTTAAGCTGGTTGTAAGACTCCAAATTCTACAGAGGCCAGAAAAGCATTGCTAATGAATCAAGGCAAGAGGGTTGGGAGTTTCATAGGAAGTCATGAGGGCTGTGGCAAATGTACTACTCAGCTGTGTCTAAAAGGAACATTTGTTATTTGGCTCAGGGCTGTTACGGTGACATGGGAATACAGACTCAGAAGTGCCAAACTTCTAGTCTCTATCCTCAAGAGAAGGTGAAAGTCTAGACCAAGAGTGTACAAACTCAGGCCAGAGACAATTCCAATCTGCCATCTGCATTTTCAAGTGAAGTTTTATTGAAAAATAGTCATGGGAGGAGGAGCTAAGATGGCGGAGGAATAGGATGGGGAGACCACTTTCTCCACCACAAATTCATCGAAAGATCATTTGAACGCTGAGCAAACTCCACAAAACAACTTCTGATCGCTAGCTGAGGTCATCAGGTGCCCAGAAAAGCAGCCCATTGTCTTTGAAAGGAGGTAGGACAAAATATAAAAGATAAAAAGAGAGACAAAAGAGTTAGGGACGGAGATCCATCCTGGGAAGGGAGTCTTAATAGAGGAAGCTTCCAAACACCAGGAAACCCTCTCACTGGCGGGTCTGGGGGACGTTTTCAAATCCCGGAGGGCAACCTAACTGGGAGGAAAAATAAATAAAACCCACAGATTACAAACCTAAAAGCAACTCCCAGCAGAAAAGTACCCCAGACACTCGCATCCGCCACCAGCAAGTGGGGGCGGAACGGAGAGGAGTGGGCGGCATTGCTTAGGGTAAGGACCTGACCGGGCCTGAAAGCCCTGAGGGTAATCGGAGGGAGCTAACCTGAGATAGCAACTTAAACTGTGGGACAGCAAGAGAGAGAGGGGAAATTAACCAGCCGGAACACACTGCCGGCAGTTCGCAGAACAAAGGGACTGAGCAATTCCAGAGAAGAGCTAGCCTGCTTCGGACCGGCCCATTCCCCACTGGAGGCAGGAGGCAAGGGGGAGGGGAAAGAGGCAAACTCGGCCCCAGAGATGGCACCCCTCCCAAACTGCAAACAGGCATCCAGTCTCTAACCAAAGACTTCCTGAGATTCTGGATGGTTGACATCCGCCGGGAGGGTCGCAGCCAGAGATCAGCTCCCCAGAAGAGACACAAGGCGCACCGGACCGGCGCGTGGAAACTGAGGCTGGGACCGCGGAGGGGATAAGGCACGCTGCACCCGGGGAGAGTGCGCTTGTCAAGCTCCTGGCTGCCTGAGCTGCTCGGACGGGGAGGACGGGGAAGGCACAAAACGCAGGCCCAACTGAGCCTGTGCCTTTGTGGAGTACCTGAAAACTGGAACCGCACGCAACTCAGGGCCCACTCCCTGTAGAGCAGCCTGGAGCCTGAGCAGTGTAGACGGAGAAAGTACACACGCCGTGAGCGGGGGCAAACCCAGTGTGACCGGAATACTGTGAGCACTCCCCACACATGCCAGTGATATTTGTCTGCAGCTCCCTTCCCTCCCCACAGCACGACTGAACAAGCGAACCTAAACAAGAGACCACCTCTGCTCACTTGTGTCAGGGCGGGAATTAGACACTGAAGAGACCTGCAAACAGAAGCCAAATAAACAAAGGGAACTGCTGTAGAAGTGACTGGTGCAACAGATTAAAATCTCTGTAGTTAACACCGACTACACTGGAAGGGGCCTATAGATATTGAGAAGTGTAAACTGGAACAAGGAGTTATCTGAAACTGAACTGAACCCACACTGCCCACAATAGCTCCAGAGAAATTCCTAGATATATTTTTACTTATTTTTTTTAATTAATTTTTTTTTCTCTTTTCTTTTTTTAAAGTCTATTACTCCTCTACTACTCCTTAATTGTCATTTTTATAACCCAGTATAACCTTGAAAAAAAAAAGAACCCTATTTTTAAAGCAAACTTCATATATATTTCTTAAATTCTTTTTTTTTTTTTTAATATTGTATTTTTAAGAATCTAACCTCTACTCTAGATTTTTAATCTTTGTTTTTCATATTTGGTATCAATTTTGGACATTTAAGAATCCAACCTTCAGTACCATTTTTACTCAGGAGTGTGATTACTGGTTTGATTACTCACTCCCCCTTTTGACTCTTCTTTTTCTCTCCCAGATCACCTCTATTTACTCCTCCCCTTCTCTTCTCAATCCAATTCTGTGAATCTCTGTGAGTGTCTGGACTACAGAGAACACTTAGGCAACAGAGTACTGCCTAGATCTGTCTCTCTTCTCTTGAATCCCCCTTTTTCTCCTCTTGCTCACCTCTATCTCCTTCCTCCCTCTCCTCTTCTTCATGTAACTCTTTGAACCTCTCTGGGTGTCCCCCACTGTGGAGAATCTTTTCACCATTAACCTAGAAGTTTTATTATCAGTGCTGTATGGATGGAGAAGTCTTGAGGCTACTGGAAGAATAAGACTGAAATCCAGAGGCAAGAGGCTTAAGCCCAAAACCCAAGAACACCAGAGAACTCCTGACTACAGAGAACATTAAGTAATAAGAGATCATCCAAAAGCCTCCATACCTACACTGAAACCAACCACCACCCAAGAGCCAGTACGTTCCAGAGCAAGACATACCATGCAAATTCTCCAACAATGCAGGAACATAGCCCTGAGCATCAATATACAGGCTGCCCAAAGTCACTCCAAACCCACAGACCCATCTCAAAACTCACTACTGGACACTCCATTGCATTCCAGAGAGAAGAAAACCAGCTCCACCCACCAGAACACCGATGCAAGCTTCCCTAACCAGGAAACCTCGACAAGCCAATTGTCCAACCCCACCCACTGGGAGAAACCTCCACAATAAAAAGGAACCACAGACTACCAGAATACAGAAAGGCCACCCCAAACACAGCAATCTAAATAAGATGAAAAGGCAGAGAAATACCCAGCAGGTAAAGGAATGTGAAAAATGCCCACCAAGCCAAACAAAAGAGGAGGAGACAGGGAATCTACCTGAAAAAGAATTTAGAATAATGATAATAAAAATGATCCAAAATCTTGAAAACAAAATAGAGTTACAGATAAATAGTCTGGAGACAAGGATTGAGAAGATGCAAGAAATGTATAAGAAGGACCTAGAAGAAATAAAAAAGAGTCAATTAACAATGAATAATGCAATAAATGAGATCAAAAACACTCTGGAAGGAAACAACAGTAGAATAATGGAGGTAGAAGATAGAAGGGTGGAAATAAGTGAAGCAGAGAGGAAAAAAGAAAAAAGAATCAAAAGAAATGAGGACAACCTCAGGGAGCTCTGAGACAATGTGAAATGCCCCAACATTTGAACCATAGGAGTCCCAGAAGAAGAAGACAAAAAGAAAAGCCATGAGAAAATACTCGAGGAGATAATAGCTGAAAACTTCCCTAAAATGGGGAAGGAAATAGTCACGCAAGTCCAAGAAACCCAGAGTCCCAAACAGGATAAACCCAAGGTGAAACACCCCAAGGCACATATTAATCAAATTAACAAAGATCAAACACAAAAAACAAATGTTAAAAGCAGCAAGGGAGAAACAACATATAACACACAAGGGGATTCCCATAAGGATAACAGCTGATCCTTCAATAGAAACTCTTCAGGCCAGAAGGCAATGGTAGGACATACTTAATGTAATGAAAGACAAAAACTGACAACCCAGATTACTGTACCCAGCTACGATGTCATTCAGATATGAAAGAGAATTTAAAAGCTTTACAGACAAGCAAAAGCTGAGAGAATTCAGCACCACCAAACCAGCTCTTCAACAAATGCTAAAGGATCTTCTCTACACAGGAAACACAGAAAGGTTGTATGAACGTGAACCCAAAACAACAAAGCAAATGGCAACGGGACCATACCTATCAATAATTACCTTAAATGTAAATGGGTTGAATGCCCCAACCAAAAGACAAAGACTGGCTGAATGGATACAAAAGCAAGACCCCTATATATGCTGTCTACAAGAGACCCACCTCAAAACAAGGGACACATACAGACTGAAAGTGAAGGGCTGGAAAAAATATTTCACGCAAACGGAGACCAAAAGAAAGCAGGAGTCGCAGTACTCATATCAAATAGACTTTAAAATAAAGGCTGTGAAAAGAGACAAAGAAGGACACTACATAATGATCAAAGGATCAATCCATGAAGAAGATATAACAATTATAAATATATATGCACCCAACATAGGAGCACCACAATATGTAAGGCAAATGCTAACAAGAATTAAAAGGGAAATTAACAATAACACAATGATAGTGGGAGACTTTAATACCTCACTCACACCTATGGACAGATCAACTAAACAGAAAATTAACAAGGAAACACAAACTTTTAATGACACAATGGACCAGTTAGACCTAATTGATATCTATAGGACATTTCACCCCAAAACAATCAATTTCACCTTTTTCTCAAGTGCACAAGGAACCTTCTCCAGGATAGATCACATCAGGCCATAAATCTAGCCTTGGTAAATTCAAAAAATTGAAATCATTCCAGTCATCTTTTCTGACCACAGTGCAGTAAGATTAGATCTCAATTACAGGAAAAAGAACTATTAAACATTCCAACATATGGAGGCTAAATAACACGCTTCTGAATAACCAACAAATCATAGAAGAAATCAAAAAAGAAATAAAAATATGCATAGAAACGAATGAAAATGAAAACACAACAACCCAAAACCCATGGGACACTGTAAAAGCAGTGCTAAGGGGAAGGTTCATAGCAATACAGGCTTACCTCAAGAAACAAGAAAAAAGTCAAGCAAATAACCTAACCCTACCCCTAAAGCAACTAGAGAAGGAAGAAATGAAGAACCCCAGGATTAGTAGAAGGAAACAAATCTTAAAAATTAGGGCAGAAATAAATGCAAAAGAAACCAAAGAGACCATAGCAAAAATCAGCAAAGCTAAAAGCTGGTTTTTTGAAAAGGTAAATAAAATTGACAAACTGTTAGTCAAACTCATCAAGAAACAAAGGGAGAAGGACAACATCAGCAAAATTAGAAATGAAAATGGAGAGATCACAACAGACAACTCTGAAATACAAAGGATCATAAGAGACTACTACCAGCAGCTCTATGCCAATAAAATGGACAACTTGGAAGAAATGGACAAATTCTTGGAAAAGTATAACTTTCCAAAGCTGAACCAGGAAGAAATAGAAGATCTTAACAGACCCGTCACAAGCAAGGAAATCAAAACCGTAATCAGAAATCTTCCATCAAACAAAAGCCCAGGACTAGATGGCTTCACAGCTGACTTCTACCAAAAGTTTAGAAAAGAGCTAACACCTATCTTACTCAAACTCTTCCAGAAAATTGCAGAATAAGGCAAACTTCCAAACTCATTCTATGAGGCCACCATCACCCTAATTCCAAAACAAGACAAAAAAGAAAACTACAGGCCAATATCACTGATGAACGTAGATGCAAAAATCCTTAACAAAATTCTAGCAAACAGAATCCAACAACATATTAAAAAGATCATACATCATGACCAAGTGGATTTTATCCTAGGAATGCAAGGATTCTTTAATATCTGCAAATCAATCAATATAATACACCACATTAACAAATTGAAAGATAAAAAAAATATGATTATCTGAATAGATGCAGAAAAAGCCTTTGACAAAATTCAACATCCATTTATGATTAAAACTCTCCAGAAAGCAGGAATAGAAGGAACATACCTCAACATAATAAAAGCTATATATGACAAACCCACAGCAAACATTATCCTCAATGGTGAAAAACTGAAAGCATTTCCCCTGAAATCAGGAACAAGACAAGGGTGATCACTCTCACCACTACTATTCAACACAGTTTTGGAAATGTTGGCTGCAGCAATCAGAGCAGAAAAAGAAATAAAAGGAATCCAGATAGGAAAAGAAGAAGTAAAATTCTCACTGTTTGCAGACGACATGATCCTTTACATAGAAAACCCTAAAGACTCTACCAGAAAAGTACTAGAACTAATCAACGAATATAGTAAAGTTGCAGGATATAAAATTAACACACAGAAATCCCTTGTATTCCTATACACTAACAATGAGAAAACAGAAAGAGAAATTAAGGAAACAATATCATTCACCATTGCAACAGAAAGAATAAAATACTTAGGAGTATATCTACCTAAAGAAATGAAAGACCTATATATATAGAAAACTATAAAACAGATGAAAGAAATCAAAGAGGACACAAATAGATGGAGAAATATACCATGTTCATGGATTGGAAGAATCAATATTGTCAAAATGACTACAGTACCCAAAGCAATCTATAGAACCAATGCAATCCCTATCAGCTACCAACAGTATTTTTCACAGAGCAAGAACAAGTAATTTCACAATTTGTATGGAAATACAAAAAACCTCGAATAGCCAAAGCAGTCTTGAGAAAGAAGAATGGAACTGGAGGAATCAACCTGCCTGACTTCAGACTATACTACAAAGCCACAGTCATCAAGACAGTATGGTACTGGCACAAAGACAGAAATATAGATCAATGGAACAGAATAGAAAGCCCAGAGATAAATCCACAAACCTATGGACACCTTATCTTCAACAAAGGAGGCAAGGATACACAATGGAAAAAAGACAACTGCTTTAACAAGTGGTGCTGGGAAAACTGGTCAACCACCTGTAAAAGAATGAAACTAGAGCACTTTCTAACACCATACACAAAAATAAACTCAAAATGGATTAAAGATCTAAATGTAAGACCAGAAACTATAAAACTCCTAGAGGAGAACATAGGCAAAACACTCTCTGACATAAATCACAGCAGGATCCTCTTATGCCCCACCTTCCAGAATATTGGAAATAAAAGCACAAATAAACAAATGGGACCTAGTTAAACTTAAAAGCTTTTGCACAACAAAGGAAACTATAAGCAAGGTGAAAAGACAGCCTTCAGAATGGGAGAAGATAATAGCAAATGAAGCAACAGACAAAGGATTAATCTCAAAAATATACAAACAACTCCTGCAGCTCAATTCCAGAAAAATAAGTGACCCAGTGAAAAACTGGGTCAAAGAACTGAACAGACATTTCTCCAAAGAAGACATACAGATGGCCAACAAACACATGAAAAGATGCTCAACATCACTCATTATCAGAGAAATGCAAATCAAAACCACAATGAGGTACCATTACACGCCAGTCAGGATGGCTGCTATCCAAAAGTCTACAAGCAATAAATGCTGGAGAGGGTGTGGAGAAAAGGGAACCCTCTTACACTGTTGGTGGGAATGCAAACTAGTACAGCCACTATGGAGAACAGTGTGAAGATTCCTTAAAAAACTGGAAATAAAACTGCCATATACCCAGCAATCCCACTTCTGGGCATACATATCAAGGAAACCAGATCTGAAAGAGACATGTACACCCCAATGTTCATCTGCAGCACTGTTTATAATAGCCAGAACATGGAAGCAACCTAGATGCCCATCAGCAGACGAATGGATAAGGAAGCTACAGTACATATACACAATGGAATATTACTCAGCCATTAAAAAGAATACATTTGAATCAGTTCTAATGAGATGGATGAAACTGGAGCCCATTATACAGAGTGAAGTAAGCCAGAAAGATAAACACCAATACAGTATACTAATGCATATATTTGGAATTTAAAAATATGGTAACGACAACCCTATATGCAAAACAGAAAAAGAGACATAGATGTATAGAACGGTCTTTTGGACTTTGTGGGAAAAGGTGAGGGTGGGATGTTCTGAGAGAAAAGCATTGAAACAAGTATACTATCAAGGGTGAAACAGATCACCAGCCCAGTTTGGTTGCATGAGACAAGTGCTCGGGGCTGGTGCACTGGGAAGACCCAGGGGGATGGGATGGGGAGGGAGGTGGTAGAGATGATCAGGATGGGGAACACATGTAAATCCATGGCTGATTCATGTAAATGTATGGCAAAAACCACTACAATATTGTAAAGTAATTAGCCTCCAACTAATAAAAATAAATTAAAAAAAAAAAGAAAAGCAGTCATGCTCTTTTGTCTACATATTGCCTATAACTGCTTCCTCTCTACAGTGGCAGAGTTAAGTATTTGCAGCTAAGACCCATGGCCCTTGAAACCTAAAATGTTTATTATTTGGCTCTTTACAGTTAAAATTTGCCAATCTTGATCTACATTTTTTGTGTGTAAAATTTTTGCATGCCAGGTCAAATTCTAAAAGCATTACATGTCCAAATACAATAGATATGCTGAAGAACTAACATTTGACCCTTAAACAACTCAGAGGTTGATCTGCATATACCTTACAGTCATCCCTTCAAATAAGCAGTTCCTTCACATCCATGGATTCAGCCAACCTAGGACAGTATAGTACTATCATATTTGCTATCGAAAAACATTCGCATATAAGTGGACCTGTGCATTTCAAACCCATGTTGTTCAAGGGTCACCTGTACTCACTTTTCCTTTTGTACATATGGTTGGAATATGACTCTCCAGGGCATAGGAGAGATACTATTTTTATTCCTGTAACACTTTTTTATAAGAAGATATCACATTCAGAAAAATAGGCACTTAAGTACGATGGTATGTGGAGGAAATCTTTGGCAACTAGAAAGAATTTTGCTTGTAGAAACAAAGAAAAAAACAAGCATAAAGGACTTTGAGTTTAGAGATACCAAAGACTGATTTAAGGGAAAAATCTCAAAGAAAAATTACAGCCTAAATAACAGAGCCGAGGGAAACTCTACATCAGTTTTTATGATGCCTCAGGAAAACTTGCAAAATTTCCTGAACACATAAAGGATGATTCTGAGCTTTCCAGATAACAAACAAACAAACAAACACATCAGTCCTCCATAAAGGAACAAGAAGCAGGTTGGTATCAGCCTTCTAATGAGGTTTTAAATTTTTTTTTACAGTTTCATTGACAAATAAATGATATACCTCACTGTGTATGTTTAAGGTATATAGTATGATGGCTTGATTTACATATATTATGAAGTGATTCAGCTCAGTTCAGTCACTCAGTCGTGTCCGACTCTTCGTGACCTCATGAACCACAGCACGCCATGCCTCCCTGTCCATCACCAACTTCCAGAGTACACCCAAACCCATGACCATTGTGTCAGTGATGCCATCCAACCATCTCATCCTCTGTCGGCCCCTTCTCCTCCTGCCCTCAATCTTTCCCAGCATCAGGGTCTTTTCAAATGAGTCAGCTCTCCGCATCAGGTGGCCAAAGTATTGGAGTTTCAGCTTCAACATCAGTCTTTCCAATGAACACCCAGGACTGATTTCCTTTAGGATGTACTGGTTGGATCTCCTTGCAGCCCAAGGGACTCTCAAGAGTCTTCTCCAACACCACAGTTCAAAAGCATCAATTCTTTGGCACTCAGCTTTCTTCACAGTCCAACTCTCACATCCATACGTGACCACTGGAAAAACCATAGCCTTGACCAGATGTATCTCTGTTGGCAAAGTAATGTCTCTGCTTTTTAATATGCTGTCTAGGTTGGTCATAACTTTTCTTCCAAGGAGCAAGTGTCTTTTAATTTCATGACTGCAATCACCATCTGCAGTGACTTTGGAGCCCAGAAAAATAAAGTCAGCCACTGTTTCCCCATCTATTTGCCGCAAAGTGATGGAACCAGATGCCATGATCTTAGTTTTCTGAATGTGGAGTTTTAAGCCAACTTTTTCACTCTCCTCTTTCAGTTTCATTAAGAGGCTTTTTAGTTCTTCCTCCCTTTCTGCCATAAGGGTGGTGTCATCTGAATATCTGAGGTTATTGATATTTCTCCTGGCAATCTTGATTCCAGCTTGTGCTTCCTCCAGCCCAGAGTTTCTCATGATGTACTCTGCATATAAGTTAAATAAGTAGGGTGACAATATACAGCCTTGATGTACTCCTTTTCCTATTTGGAACCAGTCTGTTGTTCCATGTCCACTTCTAACTGTTGCTTCCTGACCTGCATACAGGTTTCTCAAGAGGCAGGTCAGGTGGTCTGGTATTCCCATCTCTTTCAGAATTTTCCAGTTTATTGTGATCCACATAGTCGAAGGCTTTGGCATAGTCAATAAAACAGAAATAGATGTTTATCTGGAACTCTCTTGCTTTTTCTTGCCAATGGATGTTGGCAATTTGATCTCTGGTTCCTCTGCCTTTTCTAAATCCAGCTTGAACATCTGAAGTTCACAGTTCACCTGCTGTTGAAGCCTGGCTTGGAGAATTTTGAGCTTTACTTTGCTAGCATGTGAAATGAGTGTGATTGTGCAGTAGTTTGAACATTCTTTGGCATTACCTTTCTTTGGGATTGGAATGAAAACTGATCTTTTCCAGCCCTGTGGCCACTACTGAGTTTTCCAAATTTGCTGACATATTGAGTGCAGCACTTTCACAGCATCATCTTTTGGGATTTGAAATAGCTCAACTGGAATTCCATCTAGCTTTGTTCGTAGTGATGCTTCCTAAGGCATCATATGAATCATATGAAGTGTGTACATATAAGTAATCATATGAAGTGATTACTACTAATAAAATTTAACATCACAAATCCAGTTTGTTTTAGAAGAAAAGCCTTCTAGAGCTTTTATCAAGCATGTTTTTTTAATTATTAAAAGAGATACCTATTCCTTTTCCTCCAACCTTCTATTTTATATGAGTCGATCTTTTCTCCTGCTTTTTTTGCAACCATGCTACTTTTCAGGAAGGAATATGATCCCTGTGGCTGGTGGGGGGTTACAGTAATTCATTCTTAACATTTCATATTGAGTTTTTAAAATTGCTTTCAGAGGTTCTGAGGATAGAGAAGAAAGGAAAGAAAATAAGGGTCATAAAGAAACTTGGGTTGAACTATGTCAGAATTGTAGCAAGAAGGAAGTCCTTGATAATCATTGGTGTTTCAGGACCCAAACTTAAATTTAACTAATAGCAAAAAAACAAAAAACAAACAAACAAACAAAAAAACGTGGGCTGACTTTTATAGTTTGAATGTCCCTCTCAAAGGTACCCAAGGCTAAAATTAGGAATAAAGGTCTTGGGTAACTTGACATTGGTACTACTTCTCCTAAATTTCTAGCTCGAAAGAAAAAGCATACGCATAAGATGAAATAAACTGTTGTTCAAAAAGTCAAATACATTTGACTGTGTAAGTCAAGATAAGCAACTGAAAGTCCACCAGTTAGAAAAATTTTAAACAAGAGGAAAATTGAGAAATACATTGTGTCCAAGTGTATCCTCTGGCTTAGAAGTTATGAAGCATTCCACCTTTATGACTATAGTGATAAACAAAAATAATAAGTTAGTATAGAATTACTATGTACCAAGTACTTTACATACATTATCTCATTTAATTATTAAAGGGTATTATCTTGTGTTACTGACAATGATCCTGAGGCTAAAAAGGTGAAGTAACTTGCTCTAGATATGCACACAAGAGGTAAAGACCATAAAAAAAAAAAAAAAGAAAACAAACTTCTGCTCTATATACCATTATTTCCCTGTGAAGTATGTCTGTTTTACAGACAAAGCATGTAAAGACTCCGGAAAATCAACATTGTGAAACTGGTAAATGGCAGGAACAGGATAGAACCCAAGTCTTCTCACATTCATACCATTTCCATCATGTCACCCCATCTTTCACCTGCAGACTTGTAGTCACCCATTCCAAATGGAGAGTCAGAGAAAGAATCTCCACAGGAGAGTAGCTGTTCAGAGACATTACCAGTGAACACATTGCAAAGAATGATAATAGTTATAATCCCCAAATATGCCCTTTCAAAAGCGGATCACGACTGGCTGTGGCTAAACTATGAAAGTGAAAGTGAAAGTCACTCAGTCGTGTCCGACACTTTGCGACCCCATGGACTATACAGTCCATGGAATTCTCCAGGCCAGAATACTGGGTAGCCTTTCCCTTCTCCAGGGGATCTTCCCAACCCAGGGATTGAACCCAGGTCTCCTGCACTGCGGGCGGATTCTTTATGTGATTTAAAAGTAAGGCTCTTAAAATAAATAAATAAATAAATAAAAATAAAAGTAAGGCTCTTATATACACACACATACATACACACACACAATAAAGTTAGAGCCAGTGATTTTAGAATGGGGGTCAGCAAATTGTGTCCCACGGGCCAAATCCATCTCCATGGGGCGAATGCAGCCTAATATTGGCTGTAAAGAAAGTTTTATTGGAAAACAACTACAGCCACTCATTTACATGTTGTCTATGGCTGCTTGCACGCTCCCATGACAGAGTCATGCAGTTGCAACAGAAACCATACAATTAGCACAGCCTGAATTATTCACTGTCTGATCCTTTATAAAATAAGACTATCAAGCCCTGTCCTACAGGGCTAACTATGTCATAGTGCTCTACTACAGGGGAACTGTTTCTAACTTGGATTTGAAGCCAGAAGTGAGTTTTTTTTGCAAGCAGTCTCTATAGAGCAAGAGTTTGAGAGGCAGAGAGAGCATGCAGGCTGCATAAAGGTATAGCATCTTCCAAGGCATTCCTGCTAACTGGTAAACAGCAGCTAATATTTACTGAGTATATTTAAGAAAAAGCAAAACATTTCATAAAGGACCAGAAAGTGAAGATTGTACTTTCTGCTAAAATATAAGCACTAAGAATATTCCACATGAATATGATGTATAATAACAGCTGTAATTCCAGAACAGGGCATCTCAGTGCAGGTGGCATGAAGGGATTAGCCATCCCCTTCTCAGGTGATCTTCCTGACCCAGACAGAGTAAGATCCCAGAAACTCAATGGGGAAAACAGACTGGAGCAAAGCAAAGACCGTTCCTTAGTTTAAGAATGGTAGCAGCTGTTTGCTCTTAGGAAGATCTGAAGACTTCTACCAGAATTTTTACCCATGCTGTCTCTTTAGTCTAATTGTTTTTATATGTGGGCATGTAAAGTAAGATATTGCCATTTCTTCACCCTCCTCCCCACCCTGGCCTGAACCACAGACTGGAGAGTTCTATCACACATCTTATTTCATGATTTCATCAGCCCTCCAGCTGCCTTTATCAGTTGAATGAATTTACCCCACCATGCTATATAATATATACATAAATATTTATAAAATATATAATTATATGTGGTAATTATGCAATAATTTATACATGACAAAATGTATAATTATATAAATATATATTTATAAATACAATAAATTTAATTGTAATAAAATAAAATAAACTATGCAATAAAATAAACTATGTAAACATATATAGATACATATATCAGGGAAAGAGGCTGGGAAACTGATACTGCTCATTACTGAGGAGTATGGAACAACTCTAGTCACTTTAAACTTGTGCATGTCACTTTGTGACTTAGAGCCTTTGAAGGCTGCCTTGGCATTTACATGAGATAATGTAAATCCAATGCTGTGTACAGTGATAGTCAGAAAAAAGGGGTTCAAAAAAGTGTTAGCAATCACTGTCAATCAACTCTTCTGCTGTCTTCAGAAAAATAGTAACTTAAAGTATCTCTCCAGGTACTGTCACTTGGAGATAATTATGCTGTGAGAACCCCTTTGTGAACCCCTTTCTGGGGCTCAGATAAGGACAATACCAGGTAAAACAGCATCCCTTGCTGAAGAATCACATGAAAAAATAAAAAGTGACTGTGTTAGTTACTCACTCATGTCCAACTCTTTGTGACCCCACTGGCTATAGCCCACTAGGCTATTTTGTCCATGGAATTCTCCAGGTAAGAATACTGGAGTGGTTAGCCATGCCCTTCTTCAGGGGATCTTCTGGACCCAGGGATTGAACCTGGGTCTCCTGCATTGCCTGAAGATTCTTTACTGTCTAAGCCAAGAAAGACATATAAAGCTTAATTCCATTTTGGTGAACTACCCACTCCTGTTGTACTTTAAAATACTTTAGCTTCTCAAATAGTCAAAGCTGATCCACATACAGGTAGGTAGTTCCTAGAGAAACTGTGTATAAAGAACAGCAAATAAGTAGCTGGCCATTCCTTCTAGATCAATTCTAAGAAGATTTTTAGTTGGCTGGTAAAACCAGATATGTAACTTAACAAACTGCAACCTCTTGCCAATCTTTCCCGTCTTTCACTCTAAGAAGGAAAGTGTGTATTTCATTATCAAGAATTTTCAGTACATATTCTAACTTTCTTTTTCCTACTTCTACCTTCCTGCACCTAAAAAAAGCATAAAATTTCCAGTGAGGTACCCCTGGTTTTCCAGGATCTTCATTTAAAATATTCTAACGCAATCATCTGGTAAACATGACACTTTTTGCTGAGGCTTATTTTTTCTTTAAAAAAAAAAAAAGAAAATTTTGGCTATAAGAGTATGTTCCAGGCTGGAAGAAAAATTTGAAAGGAATGTTATGTTTCTGCCTTAACAAAATGCTTGAACATGATCTCCTGGGTCTGCCTGTCAAGCTTAGGTGTCACTCTGCTCCTCACATCAATGTACTGCGAGCTTCTCAAGAACTTCTCTGACTCCTTATAACCGGAGCTATGTGAATCCCTTTTCTCTTTTTCTTGAGTCAGGATTTTTCTGTGTAAAAGGCTCTCTTTCTACATTTGTCCCATTATATAAGGAAAAGCTGATGTAATGAGAACTACAGGCAAATGGGAAGAGGATAGCCACACCTGCCTGGTCCCAGATTCACACTTCTAAGCCTCTTTTGCCTGAACGAGGTAGAGGTGATACCTGGCCCTGCTTGCCCACTCTGTTCCAGTCCAGTGCAGCCTATTGCTCAATGACACGTCTGCGGGCCTGGGTCAGGACGTAGCATCTTAAGAGATCATTGCATGGTCTGGTCCAAAATGATGACCCCTCCCAGGCCCTGGATGGTAGACTGTTAGCAAAGGCTAATGTTTTATTAGACTCCACTTGCTATTGATCTCCTGAGATCGAAATATGAATGAGGCACTCAATTTAACTTTTTCATTTTAAAGAAACCATATACGAACCTAATTCAAAATCAATTTATGTATCACTATGGGGTTGCAAAGGGTTGGACATGACTGAGCAGCTGAACAAGTAATAGACAAGGATTAAGAGCACAAATTCTGGTGTTGAAAAGCCTGAGTTAGCTTCACCTCCTTCTAATCTGTTTGCCCATCTGTGGCATAGGAATAATAAAAGAAACTAATTCAAGGATATTTGAAGGTTAAACACAAATAATAATGACACAAAGCATTTAAGAGTGCCCGTCAGGTATAGATGCATAGATTTTTACTGTTATTCTTGCTCTTATCTTTGTTATTAGCTAGAGGGGACTTAATGAAACCTAGAAATGCGGAGAAGCTAAGTGACCTGGCCCAAGTCGCACAGTTACATCAGAGCAAAGTCAGGGCTGGAGTCAAGGTCACTTGATACTTGGTTCAATCTAACTATTTGTTGGAGTAGGGGGAGGATGCTTATGCTGATCACTTGGACAAAAAAGGTGTATCACATCAGAGCTGGCTCATATGCACACCTGTCCTCTGGAATCCCTTGCTGAGATTATGAACTAAGATGCACTGGTGTACAGACAGAACATGTAAAAATAGGTAGACTCAGGTTAGTATTTTATTTTCTCAAATTCATGCCTTAGTCAGAGGTTTCTGAGCTTTGTCCTGTCACGTGGCACCTATAGTATCTCAGCAGTTTCTTCACAATGTATCTAGACGCAAAGAATACTTAACATTTCCATTTATAAGTAGTCAGTTCAAGCAACATAACAGATATCTATGTCCTAACAATGACCATTTGAAAATGTAATATACATAATCTAAAAGATAATATGGATAAAGATAATGTATATAAAATATTACAAAATAGTATTTCTGCACAACTTCTTAGATACCATTACTCTTATTTCTTGCTCCACACTGATTTTCTCATGGTATATGCTTGTGATTGCAGCAACTACTGAAACTCAGCTATACAAAGATATGACATCATTAAAAATATCTAGCCTGAATGGGAACAAAGTCCAAAAGAGAGGGGTTATGAATATGTATGGCTGATTCATTTGCTGTAACACAATTTTGTGAAGTAACTATGCTCCAACAAAAATTAATTTAAAATACATAAAAACAAACAAAAAACCATTATGCAGTTTCAGACTGAACTACCCTGAGCTTCAGTGTGTTCAAGAGATGTTGAGTATCATTCTAATTTCCTAAAAAATTTAAAATATTCTGTAGTGTCTATGAGAATGAGGCAGTGCCCACGGGTGACTCAGCACAGTTTGAGATACATGGACGTAAGCTTTGTTGGCCTCACTGGCCTTTGCCTACAAATACGGGGGAGGCTACTCTATGTATGTATGGGGCTTCCCTGGTGACTCAATAGTAAAGGATCTCCTGCAATCCAGGAGACATGAGTTCAATTTCTGGGTCGGGAAGATCCCCTGGAGAAGGAAATGACAACCCACTCCAGTATGCTTGCCTGGGAAATGCCATGGACAGAGGAGCCTAGCAGGCCACGGTCCATAGGGTTGCAAGGAGTCGGACATGAGTTAATGACTAAACCATCACCAGCACAGTAGGTACAGAAGTTGCAAGGATAACTTACATAGTGAAACTGCCAAGCACAGAAACCAATGGGTCTCAGATTTCAGTGAGCCCAAGAATTCCTTTTTTCTTTTTTTGAATTACTGGTCCTCTATTCCCCCTGAGGTCTACATTTTTTATTCTCATCAGGAGATTTATACGTAGGTGGTCAGAAGACTACTCTTGGAGGAAAACTGCTTGAGATGTAACATTTATTTGTTTGGGGTGTATGCAAATGCCAGCCACTTAGGGAAGAGAGTGAGTGGATGACATTTTCCTCTTAATGGGTAATGAGAAAGCTCAAAATGACTCCAGGGGCTTGCTAAGTAAGTTTCTTTCATCAAATTCCCCAGGTAATCAATCTATAGAGTCTCACCCAGGCCTACATAGTTCACCTGATAGCACTTTGTTAAAACAGCTCACCTATAGGAATTTTGATCCATGAATTTAAAAAGGCTTTGAGAAGAAAAAGGAAAGATACTTTGAGTGCGCAAAGAATCTACTATTAAATCTTAAAGGCTGCACTGCATAAAGTAAAATTAGTGTTATTAAATACTCCCCAGATTACAAGGTAGCAGCAGCTCATATTGTCAAGGCCAGATTGGGCCTTTGTGATGCCTACAGTTCTAAGCATGAAGGAAGGAAACTTGGCCTCTTGAAGGATATTTGCCTACAGCATAATACCAATAATGGAAATAATATCAGATCATATAAACTTGAGGCTTTTATTCTCTGCAGAACTGAGAAATGATGAGAGAAGCACTCTGGGAATTTTTGCTTTAGATTAAACATTTGAATCATGACTGTCTGAGACAATCACATTCAGTTTGAAAATTACTTTGCTATCTCAAGCATGCTGAGAATAAAAGACACTTTCGGTATCTCAATTAAGACATGAAAATCGTATTTTCTACGGGATTTGTACAGTTAAAGAAAGAGAAAAAAAATATTTGAATGGTACTTAACGTTTTAGCTAAATTTAACTAGCTCCATCTCACTGCTGTGTTACTGAAATAAACAAGTTCACAGTCCTTCGGAGTTGATTAAAGATAGTCAGTTGAAGCTCTTCATTCTAAAGAGGATCAGACAAGAGAACCAAAACAAAAGCCAGCAGGCCATCCATTCTGCTATTCTGCATTAAGGTGGCAAAACTCAGATTTTCTAGCATCTTCTAACATTCACTTCCAAACTAGCTTGGGCCTCTAACTCCACTGACATATTATTACTGAGGCCATGGAGGGCACAGGCAGCCCTTACTTTGTAGGTTTATACCCTTTATCCTATTCTTGCTGAAGTCAGTTGTCATTGCTTAGAAAGGCCAGCCAGCCTCAGAACTTGTCAAAAGGCTGGAAACACTCCATCTACCCATCCATCATCTAAAAGTGTGACCGGACTTAGGAGAAAGTGGTAACAATTTGATGATGTATATTCTTTAGCAGGATCCACTGCCCAAATGTAACCTCTCTCAACTATCAACTCTCAATGCTCTATGCTGCCAAACCACCTTGGTACTGAAGGCCCTGTTAATAAAGCTGACTTTTAAAATTCCATGTCTCCTCTTTGTTTGTTTTAAGCTCAGGCCAAATGAAAATAACCAGGATTTCTTGGTCTTTACGTGCTAGTCCCCCATCCCTGAATCTTTACTTCTGTGACTGCTTCTATTCAGGAAAATAATTATTGTACAATGATTTGATATGACTTTAAATCCACTTGTTTATGACACAATCAAGTTATTTATTTTTCATTTATTTTTATTAGTTGGAGGCTAATTACTTTACAATATTGTAGTGGTTTTTGCCATACATTTACATGAATCAGCCATGGATTTACATGTGTTCCCCATCCTGATCCCCTCTCCCACCTCCCTCCCCATCCCATCCCTCTGAGTCTTCCCAGTGCACCAGCCCTGAGCACTTGTCTCATGCATCCAACCTGGGCTGGTGATGTGTTTCACACTTGATAGTATACATGTTTCATATACACAATGGAATATTACTCAGCCATTAAAAAGAATACAATTTGAATCAGTTCTAATGAGATGGATGAAACTGGAGCCCATTATACAGAGTGAAGTAAGCCAGAAAGACAAACTCCAATACAGTATACTAATGCATATATATGTAATATAAAAAGATGGTAATGATAACCCTATATGCAGGACAGAAAAAGAGACACAGAAGTATAGAACAGACTTTTGGACTCTGTGGGAGAAGGTGAGGGTGGGATGATCTGAGAGAATAGCATTGAAACATGTATATTATCAAGTTGCTTTTCTAAGTAAAGTTGTTTGGATAAAAAAGTGAAGTTGTCTCAGGATGCTGTCACCTACATGCATGGTACCAATGGGTACCAAGTAGCTTGGCCTCTGAGGGGCCATGCTGGTGGCTTATCAATAAGAACATATGAACAAGCAACTATGGTGAGGAGACATTTCCACAATAAATACCAGAGTTAGTGAAGGCTTTAGTGAAGTTAGTTAAGGCTTTCCAACAGTGTTCAAGCTGAGCAAGGAGACTCTTCACTGATCTAAATAGCTCTCTGAAGACCTTAGGGCAATAGCTCCTGTCTAGAAAAGATGACTCTACCAAATAGTGGTGAAAACCATGCAGAGGCCCCACAAATGAGATCGTCTTGACTGCCTACACCAGCGCCTTCGTTACCTAGCAACATGCTCTAACTACAGGGAGTTTTGATTTTGCACTGTCAGCTGAATACCAACTCTTGATTGGAGAAACTCTGTCTCCTGAGAATCAACTCATAGGAAGATACACTGTGAACTAAATATGAACTTTATTCCTTTCATCTCTCCTCACCTGGAACAGTCATATAATTCATCTATCATTGTTTTAAAGCATGTTATTTATTTATTGGCTTATTATGTAACATTATTTTGTATTTCACTATTAGCTTGTGAAATTTTTATAATTTCTTCAGGGAATCTGTATTAAATAAAATATCATCAAAGGAACAAAACAACTACTTCACTCTTTCCCAACTTCTCTGTTAGTATCTTACCCATGATTAATGTGATCTTTCCAGGAAGTTTTCTCTGACTTCCAGCACCTCCACTGATGAACTGTTTTCTCTGATTTGAACCTGTAGCACTAATCTCAATGGGCCCATAACTCTCCTCCTGATACTAAGGAAATGTGGCTACAAGTAAGATTTCTATCTTTCCCATTAGACTGTAACTTCTCAAAAGGTAGAATTCACTTTTGCATCCTTCCTAACAGATAAGACAGGGCAGGTAGCATACTGCCTGTGAGGAGTGAATGAATGAATGAGTAAGAGAAAAGAACTAATATGCAGTTACCCCTAGAAATCCTTCAAAGATGTTAATGTATCTAAGCTATACATGATTGAACTTTTCTGTTTATGCACAAGGGACTAGTCATTGAAAGAGGACAGGAAGAGAATTCTATATATTCTGTGTAGAATATGAGGTCATCACTCAACTCTGGGGAACTGGCTGTGGAAGGCAAACAGCACAGGAGGACTGTTTAAAAGTAAACTCTACCTACTTTAGCTCTTTTGCTTCTCACCTGGCAAATGAGAGACTATTCCCCCCATTCTAATCCATGTCCATTCACATGACAAAGGCAAGATGGCATATATATCATATCAACAACATTCCTCAGTGTAATCAGCAGAATTAAGGATTTCACATGGCCCATCTCAAATGGAACTGGTGGGTAGACAAGGAGATGTTCTCTTTGACTCAGGGAAATTTTGGCTATTCAAGTTCAAACAGAATAGTAGCTTATTTCTAATATCATGAGGAATGTTTAACAAATGACATCCTGCATTATCTTATCATTCTATACTACCTTCTGATGTATGGTATGTAATTTCCATTGCACACCAAAAACACTGTGGCTTGTTTACAAGGCTTCAAACACAATATTTTCAAACTGGTGTTCAAAAATCACTTAAGCCTGGTTTAGTGTCTTGATGGTGGATGGGAACAAACTCAGGATATATGAAAGAATAATTAGAAAAGATAAAAGGGACTAAAAATACTCCTCAAAGGAACACATAGTATTATTTATAGTGGAAGAAGTTTGTGGGAGCTGGCTCATAGCAGAGTTCTGTGAGCTGGCTGTTAAGCCATTGGTAAACTGAAGGCAGCTACATTGGGAATATTTACACCATAAAAATCGGCAAATATTATATCTCAAAGCCTATTTTTGTAAATTTTTTTGAGGACTGGTTTAGTAACACACCATTGAGTAGGGACTAGTATAGATGGCAAAGAAGATAAAGAAGTAGACAGATATTCTTATTGATTTTTTGTATCCTCAAATTTTTGAGGCTCCGAGAAGCCGTCTGCTGCAGGGAAGACACTTAAGCTGGAAGCGAGCCTGGACCCTGAGAACCCCAGCCCCAGTAAATGGTCCGTGGCCCAGAAGATCGCTGTGCTGGAGGAGAGAGCCGTCGCGGTTCAAGACAAAGCCAGCGTCTCGGAGAAGAGACTGGTGTCTGAGAAAGCCACCGTCTTCGATAAGACCCCGGCCCCGAGACGCGGCCGGCCACAGGCACGGCCACGGCCCCAGCGCGGTCCCAGGCCCGGGTGCACGCAGCCTCAGAGGAGCGCCCGTCCAGCCCCGGGGGGCAGCAGGGTGCTGGGCCTGCGAAGGAGCCCGAGTCTTTGGTAGGGCCTCTGAGGGCTCCCGCCCGTCACTCTGCAGGTGAGGATCCCCAGCACAGAGGCTGAGGCCAAGGCCCCCTCACTGACACGGGCCTTGCCCACCTTCAGCAGGACCCTGCAGCGCTCCAGCGCCCCCCCCCCCCCCCCATCTCCTTCCAGATGAGCCCCCGGAGAGACAGCTCAGAGGTGGCCTTAACCCGCAGCGCCAGTGTGAGGCTCCCGGCCAGATCGGTCAAATTAGGCCCGAAGCTGGAGCGATGCCACTCGGCCATTCAGAGATCAGAGTCCGTCAAGTGTGCAAACCCGTCCCGCACTGAGTTCCTCGTGGCTCCCGTGGATGCCGCCAGAAAATGCCACGTCTTCGAGAAAGAGCTGGTGGGCCAGAGCCGAGACGGCCCAGCCTCCAGCCGCAAAGAGAACTTGTAGCTCTCAGGGGTGGCGACGTCATGGCTCAACCTTTGGATCAGCAGGACCCAGGAGTCAACACAGCAGGGCCCGCAGAACCAGCAGACGCAGGAGTCGCAGCTGGCAGGAGGCCCCAGTGGAGGAAGAAGCCCGAACTCCCACTGGGTGCCGAGGTGTGAGGAGCCAGCCTCAGGCCAGCAGCCTACATTAGGAACAGTTACAGTTACATTAGCAGTTCCTACATTAGGAACAGCATCAGTGGCTGCCTCTTAAATAACAATGAAAATGTATAACTAGAATTGTGCACATTGTAGAAGTATGTTTCTCTATAGGACAAGAGGATTTAAGTCCTAGTTTTACCAAAATACAAAGCGCCAAAGAGGTTTTAATAAAATACTTTCAGTAATACACAAATTTCCTGTGTTTCTTGTAGTATATATAACATCTTCAAAAAACAACTGACCCTTTAACTTACTTTTTCTGTCAAATCTGGTGGCCATTACCATGCATATTGGCATGTGTGCAAGAGTGCTAAGTCATTTCAGTCCTGTCAGACTCTTTGTGACCCCATGGACTGTAGCCTGCCAGGCTCCTCTGTCCATGGGGTTCTTCAGGCAAGAATGCTGGAGTGGGTTGCCATGCCCTCCTCCAGATGATCTTCCCAATCCAGAGATCAAACCCACGTCTCTTATGTCTCCTGCATTGGCAGGCGGGCTCTTTACCACTAGCGCTACCTGGGAAGCCTACATACTGTCATAATCATCTTTAAAACAATGATCGAGATATGTACTTTGTCCCTGATTCTAATAATGCAATTCACTGTATCTTTATAGCTAAGTCATCTGTGGTAAAAATGTTATAAAATTATGAAAGAATAACTTTAATAAGAGTCACGAAATAAAATCCTGTTATACCTTACAGACAAAATACAGTTTTAATGCTCTGCTGGTTATAATCCAATCACGTCTTTGACAGGGAGAAAATACGGAAGAGGCGTTCTTGTGTATTTAGTCATTGCTGTGATTCTTCCACATCCACGCCTCTCCTGGTAGTCACACTCATGTCCACACTTCCCATCACACTGATGTTAGTCTTGTCCATACAGAATGTGGGTGGAGCCTCCAGAGTGTCTCTTCTTAGTCCAAGTCCTCAAGAGCCACTGTGTGTTTATCTTCTGTCCCTGCCACTGACCACAAGTAGACAATGCCCTGAAAAGCTGCTTTTCTTTATCGCAGCCCCAGAATAAACAGGGCACAGACTTGAATCCAGCTGATTGCTCAGATCCAAGCTTAGACAAGCCTAGCTGAGATGAAGCAAACTCCCAGGCAACTCAATGAGTATACAATAAATACTTATTTAAATAAATGTTTATTTTGAGCAGGCAAGTTTTGATGTAATGTGTTATGTAGCAGTGTTGTAGCAATAACTGACTAATGTAGTTATCAGACAGTAGGCAGAAATTAAACTTTTTTTAAAATGACAGTTTATATAAATAAGGGGCTTTCTTACCGACTTAGTGGTAAACAATCTGCCTGCCAATGCAGGAGATGTGAGTTTGATCTCTGGACTGGGAAGATCTCCTAAAGGAGGGAATGGCAACCCACTCCAGTATTCTTGTCTGGGAAATCGCAGACAGAGGAGCCTGGCAGGCTACAGTCTGTGGCGGTGTAGAAGAGTTGTACATGACTTGGAAACTAAATAACAAATGTAAATCTGACTTACACAGGCTTTGTAATTAAGGAGCAAAGTTTTGAATACTGGCTCAAATATTTAGAGCCACTCTATTCTTTGCTTTATCAATTAAAAGAGGGCAATAATATTTCTTTCACAAGTTTCTAGTGAGGATGAACTTAGAATTCTGTCCACAAAATGATCTTCTATAAAGGGCTCAACGTAGAATATGGGACATAATGAAAACTTGAAATTGATAGCTACTAGGATTCTTTTATTAAATATTTACTATTTACAAAAGCATCACTACTAACTGAAATTGAGAGAGGGAAAAAGCCTATTTTGGGTGTAGAGTCTGGACTCACTAATAAAACAGGATCACCTGCAAGGCAACATATTTAGTATTGACTGAAGAACATGGCCAAAGGCAATTGCTTTGGAATTAAACACAGGTTTGGAACAGGAATTTATTTTTTGAACACTGCTAAGCACTGACCGTACCAAAAAGTCTCTATAAAATTTGATGGATGAGTTCTATTATATACGTAAAAATTAAGGCATGGCCTTATCCAAGTGTTGTTCACAACGGGTACTGAAATCCATAACAGGTAGCCCAGAACTCACAAGGGAGGAGAGTTTTCAACCTAAGCTTGTACAACAAGAACAAATACTCAGATAAGCAAATGAATTGCAAGCCGAAGGACTTTGAGCTTTGTACTTGAACAAAGGCTAATCTAATTTGACAGAGACCCACCAAGTGATCAGAAAAAGCAACCAAGTGGTCTACAGTGAATTAGTGAAATTTGTTGAGAACACAGTGTCTCTGGGTTCCTTGACCTAATGTTCTTTTCTGAATGGAGGAGATAAGACAGGTAAATAGTAAAGAATGTAAAATTTAGGGATGGGAGAGGGGAGGGAGGCTGAAGAGGGAAGGGCAAAATATATATAATTATGACTTATTCGTGTTGTTGCACAGCAGAAAACAACACAATGTTGTGAAGCGATTTTCCTGCAATTGAAAAATAAAACAAACAAAAGAAGAAAGTAAATTTAGGTGAGTGTGTTTCTTATTTAGTAATGTAGTCATGATTCTCCTTAGAAGCTACAATCCCCCTGGCTGCCTGTCTCCCAGGTACTGTTTCAAGATTATTTTCAAAGTGCAGTACTTCAACTAGTCTATGTCCACATTAGAGACCATAGAATCACCCAGAAACCTGCTTTAAAATGTATATCCTGCTCAGCACCAGACTTCCTGATTCAGCAGTCTGGAGTGAGGATGGGAATTTCTCTTCCCCACCTTATGCACTGGATCATTGTCAAACAGACGGTGCGAAGACCGTTCTTTGAGGAGGACTGACCTAAACTCACAGAGAAAGCAATGGCACCCCACTCCAGTACTCTTGCCTGGAAAATCCCATGGGCAGAGGAGCCTGGTGGGCTGCGGTTCATGGGGTCACCAAGAGTTGGACACGACTGAGTGACTGCACTTTTCACTTTTCACTTTCATGCATTGGAGAAGGAATGGCAGCCCACTCCAGTGTTCTTGCCTGGAGAATCCCAGGGACGGGGGAAGCTGGTGGGCTGCTGTCTATGGGGTCACATAGAGTCAGACACGACTGAAGTGACTTAGCAGCAGCAGCAGCAGACCTAAACTTAATGGAGTGGGGGTGGGTGGGGGCCCAAACTAGTGTTTTCTGTGCCTCACAGATTTGTTTTCTTTGGCGGGTGCCAAAATGTATGAAATTTCACACAAAAAAATTTCTGGCTTTTCTTTAAAGAGATAAGGAGACCCCAGGTGGCTCTCCTGCCTGCAATGCGGGAGACCTGGGTTCAGTCCCTGAGTTGGGAAGATCCCTTGGAGGAGGGCATGGCAAGCCACTCCAGTATTCTTCTCTGGGGAATCCCATGGACAGAGGATCTGCTGGGCTACAGTCCGTGGGGTTGCAAAGAGTCACACATGACTGAGCAACGAAGCACAGGCAACTCCTGACCTGGGTTTCAGCACGACAAATGAACACTCTGGAGAAGCTGCAAGGTGGTCAGCTGGGAGGATCCTGAAAGCATGGAAATAAGAGACCAAAGCTACTGTCCTGGTAGGGCAAGATGTTAGGACTGAGGTTCTCAGGCTGAAAGCTCAGGTCACCTGGCATTAAAACAATCACCAGCACATTTAAACAATGCATGCAGTGACCTGGACCTTCTGCTAAAGACTTTAGGTATATTGTTTCTAATCCTCACAACCACTCTGCAAAGTGGATATTGTATTTTTATTATAAGATTAAAACTTTGTCAGAATGTTTTACCTAAAGTTGTACAGCTGGCAAAGGATGGTGCTGGCTCCCCATTTTTAATGACTCACTGCTTCTCCAATTTGGTATATTAAGGAGGAAGAGGAACACAGGATAAATGTTAAAAGCATTGGGTTGGGATTCAGGAATCACAAAGAATGTTTATGAATCAAAACTTGAAAAAGCGACTAAAAAATGTTTTCCATAACTGAAGTTTGTCATGTCATGTGACTTCCTTTCTAAGAAAATTTTGTTTAAGGAGATAAGTCAAAGACAACTTGGTGTTCATTTTGGTTATCGACACCATCCATTGCGCATCTTGTAAATTTTAGAATTAATGGAAATTCTTACAATAAGTGGACTCAATTATTTGTCAAGTTTGGAATATGATTATGTGCCTCCTGATGTCATTATGTGTGTTTCTATGTATGTGTAAAATCATATGTCTTAAATTTTGTAAGATATCCCATGGGGTCGTGAAGAGTTGGACACGACTGAGTGACTGAATTGAACTGAATCCTCCATTTTAAAAAAATGGTCCCATTATACAGACATATTATTGCAATGGCCTAGAAATTTGAGTTATTCAGCATCTAAGTTGGGTGTGTGCATGCTTAGTCATGTCCGACTCCTTGTGACCTCATGGACTGTAGCCTGCCAGGCTCCTCTGTCCATGAGATTTTCTGGGCAAGAATACTGGAGTATCTTACCACTTCATTCTCCAATTCAGCATCTAAAGTCCATTCTAATTCAACTGTTTTAAAACTAAAAGGGGCACAAAACTCTTTTTAAGATCACATATACTAACCAGGGATATGGAGAAGCTGGTTTCTGTTCCACTCATTGTCTGCCACTGGTCAGAGTAACAAACAAGGAGTCATGCCATGCAAAAATTCACTGAAGTCAAAATAACTGAATTCTAGACTTGATGTTCAGGGAAGGCAATGGCACCCCACTCTATTACTCTTGCCTGGAAAATCCCATGGACGGAGGAGCCTGGTGGGCTGCAGTCCATGGGGTCTCTAAGATTCGGACATGAATGAGCGACTTCACTTTCACTTTTCACTTTCATGCATTGGAGAAGAAAATGGCAACTCACTCCAGCGTTCTTGCCTGGAGAATCCCAGGGACAGGGAAGCCTGGTCAGCTACTGTCTATGGGGTCGCATAGAGTCAGACATGACTGAAGCGACTTAGCAGCAGCAGCAGCAGACTTGATGTTCCTATTCTGAAAAGGAAAGTGATTACCTCTTTTTTATGCCTCTATAAATAAAAGGATTGGAAATAACTTCTGCAAGTCTTTTCAGTTCCAAAACTCTATTAGTCAAAAAGAATTATTAGCTTATCTTATGAGGAGGAAGAAAATCACTCCAAACTCTCTTGTAAATAGAAAACATGTAACTGAAACCTTAAGGCAAATGTATTTCTTATGAAACTTGTGAATAATGGCTTGTGAACTATTTTGTTCACGTGATAAAACTGCAAGCACAGTCCCTCAACATAAGTTCCTAAAATTCACTAATATTTCAACCTATGGTTCTATGCTACTTGTGACTATACAGAGGATTGCATTTTTCTGCTTCCTTGAAGTGAATCATGTTAATGAAATATGACTGTAAGTGACATGAGATACCTTGAGGTCAAAGTACTTAATTGCTGGGGCTCAATTTTCTAACCCTCTCATTTGTCATCCCTTGGATGGTTCAAGTATGAGATGGTAAGTCCTCCACTGATATGGGTCCCTGAGAGACTCTGAGGAGCTCAGTATCTCATTCAATCTGCACTGGGCATAACCTAACTAGGAAGACCAGGTCTCCCGCATTGCAGGCAGGTTCTTTATTGTCTGAGTCAACAGGAAGTGGTATAGGAAGACGTACTGTGTGAGTAAGACCCACAATGTGAGTCAAACATGTAGCATGAATGTGGAAATGCTGGGATTTTAGAGTCCATTTCTTCCCATGGCAAAAATCAATGTGTGATGTATATGGCAGAGCAGCATCTTATCACTTGGGAGATTATTAAAAATACAGAATCTCAGGCCCCAGGTCACAACTACTGAGACAGAGGCTGCGGATGATTTGCACACATAGTTGGAGAGGCACCAAGAGTCTATTCTGATTTATACAACCCTTAACTTTGTCCAGTGTATTGGGTTGGCCAAAAAGTCTGTTTGTACCATCTTATGGAAAACCTTGAATGAACTTTTTGGCCAGCCTGATAGATATATATTTGAAATATCTAGCTCTCCCTAATTATCATGACTCTCTCTACTTAAGGATCTTTTTCATCAAGTTTCAGAGCTGTCTCACAAATCTGACAAAGCCAACAAAGAAATAACTGAAATACATCATGGCAGCACTGCATCAAATTATACTTAACAGTATGAATATTCTCTATTCCTATCTCAAGGAATTGGGAAAGGGAAACACATAAAACACTCACAAAAATTTGCTAACGATCTCTCATGAGATGAATAGTTTTGGCTTCAGACTACCACGAAGAAAATGTTTCTCTCTGCAACAGAGGTCTGCAATATAGTCTTAGTGACCAACATAGCCCATGTTTTTTTTAAAAGTCTGTTATCTCAGGTATCCACTCATCTTTTTATTCAACAAGCATTTTTAAAACACCTATTATGTGCCTGGACTATTTTTGTGTGTATCCTAAAGGCTCTTATAGCATAAAATTTACCAGTTTGGCCATTTTAATGTGTAAAATTCAGTAGCATTTGACATATTCACAGCATTGAACAAACATCACCACAATCTAGCTCAGTAATATTTTCCTCACTTCAAAAGGAAACCCCGATTTTTAGGCAGTAATTCTCTATTCCTCTCTCCCTGTAGCCCCTGGCAACCACTATTTTACTTTATGTCTGTATGGATTTGCCTTTTCTAGATATTGTATATAAATGTAGTCATACAATATAGAGCCTTTGTGATTAGCTTTTTTCACTTAACATAATGTTTTTCAGGTATGACCCCTGTAGCATGTCAGTACTTCATTTCTCTTTATGGTTGACTTTCCTGGTGGCTCAGATGGTAAACAATCCACCTGCAATGAGGGAGACCTGAGTTTGATCCCTGGCTTGGGAAATTCGCCTGGAGGAGGGCATGGCAACCTACTCCAGTGTTCTTGCCTGGAGAACCCCCATGGACATAGGAGCCCGGTGGCTCAGTCCATGGGGTTGAAAGAGCTGGACAAGACTAACAGACTAAGCACATTATTATTTCATTGGATGGATATACCACATTTTGTTTATGTACTCCTCACTGATAAATGAGGATTGTTTCCCCATTTTTGTTGTTGTTTAGTTGCTAAGTCATGTCGATCTCCTTGCGACCCCATGGACTGCAGTGCACCAGGCTTCCCTGTCCTTCACTATCTCCTGGAGTTAACTCAAATTCATGTTCGTTGAGTCAGTGATGCCATCCAACCATCTCATCTTCTATTGCCTTCTTCTCCTGCTGCCCTCAATCTTTCCCTGCATCAGGGTCTTTTCCAGTGAGTCGGCTCTTGGCATCAGGTGGCCAAAGTATTGGAGTTTCAGCTTCAGTGTCAGTCCTTCCAATGAATATTCACGGTCAATTTCTTTTAGGATTGACTGGTTTTATTTCCTTGCAGTCCAAGGGACTCTCAAGAGTCTTCTCCAGCACCACAACTCCAAAGAATCAATTCTTTGGCATTCAACCTTCTTTATGGTCCAACTCTCACATGTGTTCACAAGACTACTGGAGAAACCAAAGATTTGACTATACAGACCTTTGTTGGCAAAGTGATGTCTCTGCTTTTTAATGTGCTGACTAGGTTTCTCATAGCTTTTCTTCCAAGGAGCAAGCATCTTTTAATTTTATGGCTACAGTTACCATCTGGAGTGATTTTGGAGCCCAAGAAAAGAAAATCTGTCACTACTTCCACTTTTTCCCCTTCTGTTTGCATTGAAGTAATGGGACCAGATGCCATAATCTTAGTTTTTTGAATGCTGTGTTTTAAGCCAACTTTTTAACTCTCCTCTTTCACCTTTATCAAGAGTCTCTTTAGTTTCTCTTTGCTTTCTGCTGTTAGAGTGTTATCATTAGCATATCTGAGGTTGTTGATATTTCTTGGTTAACAAAGTGGTAGTTTCTCAGTTATATTCCACTCTTTGTGACTTCTGGACGGTAGCCTGCCAGACTAATCTGTCCATGGAATTATCCAGGCAAGAATACTGGAGTGAGTAGCCATTCTCTTCTCCAGGAAATCTTCTAAACCCAGGGACCGAACCTGGTCTCCTATATTGCAGGCATATTTTCTACTGTCTAAGCCACCAAGGATGCCTTTTCTCCCTTTAACTATTGTGAATAGGGCTTCTACGATAAGTTCCATGTATAAGTTTTTGTTTAAATATCTGTCTTAAATTCTTTTGAGTATGGAACCATTTTTAAATGGTGAGACAAAGAGATGAAATTCTTTGTCTTAAAGGGATTTAAATCTATTAAGAAAAAAATATTATTTAACTGCTGAAAGCAGAAAATGTCAGAGCCACTTAGACTAAGATCATTAGGTAGTCTTTCAGTTAAATATCTCAGAGCTAAAAAGCTTCAGTGTTAAATAAAACAAACAAAATAAGGTTGGGAGGTATAGTAGTTAGTTATACCTAATTCCAATCCCAATGTTATCTACTACTTACTATGTGACTCTAGAAAACAATTTCCACAAGACAATTTTCTCTTTTAAAGATTGGGAATAAGGATAACATAACCTGCATGATAGGATTAGTTTGGAGATTAGATGTAATAATATATGCAAAGCATTATAGGACTCCAGAAGTCATCATTAATATTATATGCATTTCAAAGAAAAATGGGGCTAAATCAAGGTAAGGCAATAATATAAGGAGGGGACCTGGTGGTTTTCTCTGTCTAAAGTCCCTTCCTTATTTGATTACTGAAATCTTTTCCACAGTAAGTAACTCATTGTACACAGTTTGGTGAGACTGGCCTCATACTCCAGTCAAAGCAACGAACATCTGAACCAACTTGGCCCATCCCTGGGAATGGCAGGTGGCCCAAACTGAACTGGAGTCTGAGGTTTTTTTTTTTTTTTTCCTATAAGGACACTGGTAGAGAAAAGCATCTCTAGCATCTACAACCACGAGGAGGATGTAACTTGTACCTTCTTTTGACCATTTGACATGTTGTATGGACAAAGTCAGTTGCAAAAAGGAAGAATTAGGGACATACATGCTTAATAAGCAGGACTTTTCTGATGGCTCAGCGGGTGAAGAGTTCATTTGCAATGCAGGAGACACAGAAGATAAGGGTTCCAATCCCTGGGTCAGAAAAATTCCTTGGAGGAGGAAATGGCAACCCACACCAAGTATCCTTGCCTGGGAAATCCCTTGAATGGAGGAGCCTGCCAGGCTAAAGTCCATGGGGTAGGAAAGAACCGAACACCACTGAGCAAGTGTGTGTGAACACAGCATGTGCTGTTTGCTTAAAAAGCCAAGACTAATGTGAACTATTTTTCTGGGTTCCAAAAACACTGCAGATGGTGATTGCAGCCATGAAATTAGAAGATGCTTACTCCTTGGAAGGAAAGTTATGACCAACCTAGACAGCATATTAAAAAGCAGAGACATTACTTTGCCAACAAAGGTCTGTCTAGTCAAGGCTATGGCTTTTCCAGTGGTCTTGTATGGATGTGAGAGTTGGACTATAAAGAAAGCTGAGTGCTGAAGAATTGATGCTTTTGAACTGTGGTGCTGGAGACGACTCTTGAGAGTCCCTTGGACTGCAAGGAGATTCAACAAGTCCATCCTAAAGGAGATCAGTCCTGGGTGTTCACTGGAAGGACTGATGTTGAAGCTGAAACTCCAATACATTGGCCATCTGATGCGAACAGCTGATTCATTTGAAAAGTCCATGATGCTGGGAAAGATTGAGGTCAGGAGGAGAAGGGGACAACAGAGGATGAGATGGTTGGATGGGATCACCAACTCAATGGACATGGGTTTGGGTGGACTCCAGGAGTTGGTGATGGACAGGGAGGCGTGGCATGCTGCGGTTCATGGGGTCACAAAGAGTCAGACACGACTGAGTGACTGAATTGAACTGAATGCAAATTTAATGTACAAGCAGCTAAATTAACCTGTTTACACAATATTCAACTCACGAGTCATGCTGCTGCTGCTGCTAAGTGACATCGCGTCCGACTTTGTGCAGCCCACCAGGCTCCCATCCCTGGGACTCTCCAGGCAAGAATACGGGAGTGGGTTGCCATTTCCTTCTCCAGTGCATGAAAGTGAAAAGTGAAACTGAAGTCGCTCAGTCGTGTCCAACTCTTCACGACCCCATGGACTGTAGCCTACCAGGCTCCTCTGGCCATGGGATTTCAAAGCCAAGAGTACTGGAGTGGGTTGCCATTGCCTTATCCACACAAGGCATGAGAAACCTGCTATTTCTCCATCTCTCTGCCCAGAGCATCATCATAAACATGGTAGTTCAGAGAGCACTCATACATTGCCACAGGCTATCTGTGCTACTCCTAATTTTAGCTCTACAAATGTAAGTGTCTTCCAAAGTATAGGGTTTATTGACAGCTAAGACTGAAGATGTATGCCTGAGGCTTGTAGAAAGCCAACGGTCATCATGTGAGACTGAGGGCATTAAAACCAAAATAATGCAGCAAACACACAGGACTTTTGCTTAAATAAAGCAAAGACTCTGATAGTCAAGAGTCACTGAGGCTTCTGAGCTTTCAAGCCAGTCTTCATTCAGTGCGTCATTAGCCATCACTGCCTGATGAGATTTATCCTGTAACAGAACTTGATTTGCGTGACTATGCTGGTGTAGATTACCCATGAGGGGCAGTCTTTGGAAGCTGAGACACAGAAAATGGTAGATTAGCCATTAAAATGGCCACAACTAAGACAATGCTCTATTCCTCCATGGACAGCATCACAGTCCAGAGCAGCATCACAATGTTTTATTTTTTTCCATTTTGCGTGTAGCTTGGAACCAACATGCCATTTACTTTTTGCCATCCTATATGGTTTTTATTTCATTATGTTCTGTCACTCTTCTTGGTTTCCCACAAGCTCTCTTTCCCTCTTTAGCTTCCATGCCATTGCTTCTTACCATTAAGTTGTAATTTCTTGTTCAGTTTCCATTGTGTCTGGTCTTGGGAGCTGCAAGGCTATACATGCATTCATTATATATAGAGAGCTTATTCTCTGAAATGAAGAAATATAAAGTATCTGGTCATTTGTTCTATCTGTGAGTTGCTTCTCAGGCATAGTCAATTTCCAAGCAACCTGAACATTAAAAACTGGGTAATGTAACTGTGCTTCATGTTAGCCTGCTGGTTTACACAAGAAGTCCTTGGAAAATGCCCTAAATAATTTGTGATAGTCGAAGCTGAAATGTGCACAGGGCAGTCACATCAGTTTGTTACCTCAGAAAACAGCTGAAATGCTTCAACTAGCTTCCTGACCCAGCAGACAGTTTTCTCAGCAATTTCAGTTCAAGGGGCTTCAAAGCTGTGTAATAACTACTTTCCCCAAACACAAATCTGAAACTAAATAGGATCATCAAGAAGAAGAGACTGTCCTTCTGAAACTGGGTACCAATTGCTGTGTTCAATAAAAATAGCATCTTACCCAACATCAAGAGCAATTTTATGAAATTGGTAATTTCAACACTCCACACAGCCCACGCCAGACACTGGGGAATGCATTTGTGAGAGTGGCACAAAACCCTAGTTGATCACCAACTAGCTGACTCATGAAAACAAGCCATGTGGGTAAATATAAAAGTTGAGGCTAGCTTTCCAGTTAAGCCACATGAGAAAAATGAGATCCTAGGCAGCAAAGAGAAACATCTTTCTATACAAATAGATCATCTATGTTAACAAAGATAAGCTATGAATATGCCCTAGAAGACACCATAGTAACTATGCTCAGCTATTTCAATATTCAGATGCCTCTATTTAAAATTCATCTCTATTACAAAAAAACTATAGTAATGGGTTAGCCAAAAAGTTCATTTTAATTTTTCCATAACATCTTATGGAAAGAGTGATTGAACTTTATGGCCAACCCAATTGACAGTAATCAAGGATTTGGGGGATGTCTAGTTTGTAGATTATCCTGGTCCATTTATTTCTCTTGATAGAGACTGATAGAACTAAAGGTGGCCCCATGAACTGCTTTATGTAATATGATCTACTTGGAAATATCTCTTCAATGAAAAGTCCTATCTTGATAGAGACTGATAGAACTAAAGGTGGCCCCATGAACTGCTTTATGTAATATGATCTACTTGGAAATATCTCTTCAATGAAAAGTCCTATCATCATTTCTTTTTTAAAGATTTTTTTTTTTCATGGCCCATTTTGAAAGTCTTTATTGAATGTGTTACAATGTTGATTCTGTTTTCTATGTTCTGGTTTTTGACCATGAAGCCTATGAGATCTTAGCTCCCCAACCAGGGATCGAACCCACAACCTTTTCACTGGCAAAGACTTAACTACTGAACCGCCAGAGAAGTCCCAAGTCCTTTCATTACTTGGAGAAAGATTGGAGGTTTTCAAACACTTTAGTTATTATAAACAACATCCAGCTTTACACAGGGCAATAACAACACTTCAACTAATACACTTTGTTGACTATTTATTTGGTGCACAGCTAAGTGTCATGGATTTATTTGAATTAACCCAGGAGGCAGTGGTAAAGAACTGCCAATGCAGGAGACCTAATAGACACGGGTTCAATCCCTGGGTTGGGAAGATCCCCTGGAAGAGGGCATTCCAGTATTCTTGCCTGGAGAATCCCATGGAAACAGGAGCCTGGCAGGCTGCAGTCCATGGAGTCGCAAAGAGTTGGACACAACTGAAGCAACTTCACACGCACACACATTTAACCTTCTCAACAAACCTGTGAAGTTAGTATTGGTAACTCCATTTTACTGATAAAAGAATTACAACTTAGTAATGTTAAGTATTTAGAACAGAATTTCAGGCTGGTAATAGCTGGTAAAGCCAGTACTCAAACCCAGGATGGTCTAACATCAGGGCTGCTGCTTAACTAATATTGTCCTCCTTGGTTATAAATCCATTTTGGTTTCAAGACCCAGGGACTGAAGCCAGGTCTCATGTATTGAAGTTGGATTCTTTACTGCCTGAGCCACCAGCAAAGATTTTATAAAGTGTCCTTCTCACTAAAACCAAGTGATAGGCCCAAAATTCTTTATAAATTCTCCCTGTTAATATCAAAATATTTCTGGCAAATATAGCAGTTTGGGCAACATAGTCTATAGTCTTAAAACCCTGTATTTGAAGATGCCCAAACTCTGTTTTAAGGTTTTGGGGTCTGTCACACAACATCTCTCAGTCCTATGTCTTCATCTTTCCAAAGGAAACGATAATACCTGCTTCCCAGGGTTGTGAGGATTAAATGAGAGAATATCCATAGATACATCTGCTAATGTGTGTATCAAGTAATAAGAACACTTTTAATTTTCTTCCTTCTGTCATGATCACTCTTTTATATTCCATGATAAAGAAGTTCTTTTTTTTTTTTTAACATTAGATCCTGATAAATTGCTGAACATGTAAGGGGGCAGTTAACTAAAGGGTGGTATAGACTGAAGAATCCCGTGGACAGAGGAGCCTGGTGGGCTATAGTCCATGGGGTTGCAAAGAGTCAACACGATTTAGCACTGAGCATGCATGCATGGCATAGACTGAGTAGTTATGCAGGGCAAGAGAAAGAGTTTCTTGAATGCAAACTCTCAGGTAAACTCACCCCAGGCTGATATGAATATGTAGACAATTTGAATGGGAAATAACTCTGTAACACAGATAAGATCTGTGAACCCAACCAATTCTCAATGGTTCTTAATCTGCCTATTCTATTTTAATTGACTCCCCTTCCTAGGCTTAATTTCCAAATGTAATAGTCAATGACACAAGGCAAAATCTGCAGCAACTACAGCTCATTAAAAACAATGACAGAATCTTTTAAATGTGAACCTGTGACAGAAGGCACACTTCACAAGTGGGTTTCCTTCACTACTGGCATCAGCTAACTGGAAACCCAATGTTCTCTATCAGCTTGAAAACTGTAATTTCTTGTTTGTCCTATGCAAATAAGAAAAGAAGTAACTTTGGGAAAACAGCATTTTGGGATTTAAAAGGACAGGAATTTCTGCTAGACCCTTTAGTTACATTTTCTTTGGAATTGCCATTTTCTTGCATTCTCTAACATTTTAACTTGTTCTAAATCTATTCCAAATGACCCCCTTCAACACTATCACCAAAAAAGTCACATCAGTAGCCCCATAATGTAGTAGTGCCACAGTCACAGTGGCGTGACTAAGAGTTTGGGATCTGGTACAAGTGTCCTTTATCACAAGCAAAATACGTGTCATTGGGCATGCTAATTACAAAACAGTCACAACCTAAAAGTTGAGAGTTATGTTATTTTAGGTGGAAATTTCTAGGACTTAAGCCCAGGAGGCAGCATTTCAAGCAGTCCTGTGAGAACTCCTCCAAAGAGGTGAGGGGAAGAGCCAGGTTATATAGAAGTTTTGCAACAAAGGGAAGGTAATTTGAACATCAAAAGATTATTGTTAATTAAAGAAACCATATATCCCAGCTTAAGGAATTTAGCACTTTCCTATTTATGGGAAGATGCAAGAGTCTGGGATCACTGAAATTATTCCTTTCATATGCATCTCAGCTATATGGGGCCAGTATCCTGTGTTTTTCACATCCTGAGTTCCTCAGAGCTCACTGTAGGGAGTGGCTGCAGCCTAATGGCTGCTAGGTCACAGGTATTCTTCTCCTTCTTGGGTGCCCTTAGGGATCAGGAACTCTCACTGTTTACATGGCAGGAAATACTTCATTTCTCAGGCAAATTATCCAACCTTCTCAGGTCTCATCTTCCTTACTCAAAACAGTAGGCTTAGAGGAGGCTTTGAAATCCTTAGAGACTTTATAAGAATGGAGAACAGTGTTGAACTCAATTCATATCAGATATTGCATCTAACTAATACAACTAAACCTCAACCAGTTCACCTGAAAGCTCACTACTATTGCAGCTTCTAAAAGTGAACTGTATGTCCAGCCCAGCACTGGGAACACAGTAGTACACAATTAACAGTGACAGTGACCTTCTTAACCATCAGCATCATACTAGTGGATGTAAATATATAGCAAAGGCTTAGAGCTGGGCACTGCTCTAAAGTCTTTAAATATATTGCCTAACTAAATCATTAAAACAATCCTTAGCAATAGATATTAATATTTTCATCAGTTCACAGGTGAGGAAGGGGTTGAATAACTAGTTAGAAGATCACATAGTATGTGGGGAGGGGGTTGAGATTCATAGTAAACTAAGGATGCTCTTAACCATAGGCTTTACAAGGAATCAAATATCAACTCAACCTCCCACCTACAACATATGGCCCTCACATTTAGGGCCATTAAATGACTATCCTAGAGTTACACATCTAGCAAGGGACAGAGAGAGACTCAAACCCATCAATTCTAAGACTAGACTTCTATTCTCTATTGCGATGGTTCATGAGCTCAGATTTCAGGAGAAGTTGTAATATTGAGAGATGAGAGACAGACAGACACCCCTTGCTAGTATTCTTGTGTCAGCTTGAGCAAATCTAGCTCTAACAGACCACACTGTTTTCCTGCTGAATAAAATTAACTCCATGGAACAAAAGCCAATCAACATCAGATAAGGCAACTTTTGTGACCATGAAGAAGAACAAGAAGAAGAGACCACTCTCTAGAATCCCACATGAACATAAGAACATGATTTAAATTACAAAAATGACCAAACTTCCCTGTGTCTAATTCATATGATCAACTGCTATGTATTTACTAATTACTTCTTCAGCCCCACTTTGTTTCTTCCCACCTACTTACTGAAATTGTCAAGATATCCAATCATAGAATTGCTCTTACCTCTGAAAATATCCAATTCTAAGCAAAACTGTGAAACCTTCCCCAAACACCTAAGCAAGCTCAGTTTTATGAAAAGCACTTCTTCGCAATCTTGCAAATTCCCACACTTTCCCCAGGTGTGTGGTCTCCCCAAAACAAGCCTGATTTTTACTGACTTGGTAATGTTCCTTTTATTCTCCAGTGCTGACAGAGAATTTTGAAATACGAAATTTCCTTGGTATCTATGGGAGTATTTATTCTAGGACATCTCCCAAATGCTCAAGTCCCTCGTACAAAACAGCACGGTGTTACCTGCAAATAACTTACGAGCATCCTCCCTTATACTTTGAATCCTCTCTGATAGGGCCTACACGGGGGCTCATGGTTGAAATGTGGGCTGGTGTGTGGAAGTCAGCCCAGCAAGGCAAGTGGAGAGTCCAGTCCCAGAGCTCATCTCAGTTTCTTGGCAAGGTCCAAGGGAGGGAGCCCACCCAGTTGTGGTGGATCTTCCCTTTTGGGTTTTGTCACCAGAATGCAAGGCAACTGCAGAGAAAATAGAGCTAGTTGGGCAGTCAGGCAAAAAGGGAAATTTATTAGAGGGAAATGAGAGGATGACTGGCCATTAAGGAGAACCAGTGTCCTCCTTTTCTGCTGGGTCTTTCTTATACCCCACCAATGAAAAATTCTCTGAAGGGATGCTTAATTTTTAGCCTGTAGTTGAGTCTTGTGGTCACATAGCTGGAGGTCTGGAATCTGGTGGTCTCGTAGTCTTGAGAAGGTAGGTGCCAGTAAGAAAACAGAATGTCGTTTGGGCAATTTGCTCAGTCTCAAGGGTCACTGTGATTTTATTCTTTGTTTGGGAGATCAACATAATGAGCCATTTCAACCATGATCCCCCATGTAGGCCATATCACTCTCTACATTATTTATAATACTTAATACAAAGTAAATGCTACAATGTAAATGCTAAGTAAACTGTTGTCAGCCCATGACAAGTTAATTCTGCCTTTAGGAACTTTCTGGAATTTGTTTCCTGAATATTTTCCATTGTGATATTTTCATGATTGTGATCAGTTCAGTCAGTTCAGTTACTCAGTTGTGTCTAACTCTTTGCAACCCCATGGATTGCAGCATGCCAGGCTTCCCTGTCCATAACCAACTCCCAGAGTTTACTCAAACTCTTGTCCATCAAGTTGGTGATGCCATCCAACCATTTCATCCTCTGTCATCCCCTTCTCCTCCCGCCTTCAATCTTTCCCAGAATCAGGGTCTTTTTCAATGAGCCCATTCTTTGCATCAGGTGGCCAAAATATTGGAGTTTCAGCTTTAGAATCAGTCCTTCCAATGAATATTCAGGACTGATTTCCTTTAGGATGGACTGTTTGGATCTCCTGGCAGTCCAACGGACTCTCAAGAGTCTTCTCCAGAACCACAGTTCAAAAGCATCAATTCTTCAGCTCTCAGCTTTTTGTATAGTCCAACTCTCAAATCCATACATGATTAGTGAAAAAACCATAGCTTTGACTAGATGGACATTTGTTGGCAAAGTAATGTCTCTGCTTTTCAATATGCTGTCTAGGTTGGTCATAACTTTTCTTCCAAGGAGCAAGTGTCTTTTAATTTCATGATTGTGATAGGGAAAGAATAAAGAGACAAAGTAGGTGATTAAATAGTTAATCCCAGTACGGGATTGTAAGTAAAAAAAAAACAAAAAACCGACTTTGTGAGACCCCTGAAAATTAATAATTAGTCAATAGTCAAGAAAGCAGACTTGCTTAACCACAAAACCTTGCAACAGGAGCATGTGACATGCCCCCAAACAATAAATCAATGGTGACATAAGAACTGCATCCTGCCCAGTGAGTTCAGTAAGTTAATGTTCCCTAGGACATACTCTCTGCACTCATAAAAAAACAGTAAGTTATGGACCTAGCTTGGCCATGTATGGACAACCTGGAGAAGCTGGTAGGTGGAAGCATGATGTCTACTCAGGAAAGACAGAGATGTTTTTCTTCCCTTTCCCACGTTTCCTTTGATTATAAAACTGTAGCCCTGTAAGTTCTTGTGGTGCAGCATTTTTCACCTGCCTGCTTGTAAAGCCCACAAGCATCCTATTCTAACAAATCAATTCCTATCTATCACTTTGCCTCTCGCTGAATTCTTTTCTGCACTGAGACATAAAGGACTGTGGTACTGGAGCTCCTTAGAGCCACCCTACCTGGAAATGACACCAAATGGTTTCAGTTGTCTGAATCCACACATGTGGAAACCCCAGATATGAGGGACTGAATGTATGTTTTTTTATTAGGTGAAGATCATTTTAAATGAATTACATTTATTATGTCATAATTATGGCCATAATTCTTTTTTAAAAATACCCATAAAATTATGGTTAATATTATTAACTTGTCTTGATGACAAAGTCTACGTTTTTCTCATTTTCCCCATTTCATTTTGGCAGAGCAAAATCTTCACCATGGACCAGCACTGCCAAGAAGGGACCTGGGTTTGGAAAGCCTAAGGCTTATGCAATTTGTGAGTGGAGGGTGCTGTTTAAGAAAAATACAAAATTGGCAGGAAAGGTGATGTTTATTGAGAATCAGAAAGAAATACAAGGATTCCTGAAGTCTTAGAGATGGAGGTGTCCCTTTTTCTGATATTCCCTTAAGCACTTTATCAGAAATGCTTAGACAGAAATTACTCCTGATTGAAATCTGGCACCCCTCCCCACCAGGAACACAATGCAGGGGTCTGTGCAAACGGAGGGTTCCAAAGCATGGTTTCGTTTGTTTCACAGTAAATCCACCAAGTGCTGGCATTTGATAAACATTGCCTTATGTCATGCTGCTTCTGGGAATTATTTTTCAAGAAATGAATTACAGCTGATCTCACAGGCTAAAGGAATAAACAAATATGTGTACCATTTAGTTCAACTTCAATCTCTGATACTTGGTTATTCTTTCCCCCTCCCTTTCAGCTTAAGACAACTATGGGCATGTCAGCCTTGAAAAATAATCATTTTGACAGCCTAGATTACCTAGTTCCATATATGAGGACAGGCAATTTAATACATTTTGGCCAAAGAACTGTCAGTCACTGACCTGTGCTTAACTTAGATGTCCCTCCTTCTTTTGTGTATAAAATTCAATGTTTTGTTTGGTTTCTGACTGTCCCCAGTTTTTCTTTGCATTTGTGTTGGCTCCTGTTTCCTGTCTCTCCAACCTGTTTCCAAGTTCTGGCCACTTGAATCTATTTATTTCAATGAATTTTACACAGCTGGGTAGGTCTGCAGGTGGCTGCTAATGTCTTACACAGGTGGCCGCATAAATCCTGATCCATTTCGTCTAGAGGAGATAGCATCTCTCCCAGCGATGCATTTAGTTCATCTGGATCTAGGGCAGAGAGCCTGTTCAGAGTGAAGCCAATGTATAAGGTGAGATGAAATTTGGCAAAATCGTTTTAGGATTTTCCATACAGTTAATTTTTCAAAACACCTTTTAATATAAGCATTGGTACCCCTTCCAAGATGTTATAAATATTGATTATAGATCCCAATTGGCCCTGATTTTCCTCGAGGTAATGAGGCCCTGTGATACAATGGGAGGAGCTGAGGCTTCTTTAACTCACTTGATTTACTTAATTCTTGTCCAAACTCTGTCTCTAATGATATGAACTTGATTGGACAAGTCACATCACTTCTCCAGATCTGCAGATGCTAATATAGTGGAGACATTGGCACTGATATCTTAGAGAGAATTAACTAACAGAATGACTTTCTGGATATCTCGAGTGAAGTGTGTATCTTTCTAAAGGAATATTATGGTTGTGAGAAGAACAGGAAGACATGGTACAAACTTAGCAAATCTTATGGAAGCATTAATCTTACTAAAAGATTGAGCTGTAAGTAATTCACTTAGCAGGTAGGTTAAAATTCTATTTTGTAGTAAAGCAATAATGATAGAGTTGGAAGAAAAATGTAAATGTGTTCCGTAAAGGTACCTAGTAGGAAAATTTGGCTTGCGGCTCCAAGCCCATGAAATTAGAAAAGTAGCCTTCTCTGCCATTAGGCATTGTTCATAATGCTCATCTGTATTTATAAGATATTCTATGAGGTTCTGGGACAATCTTAATGTATACATGGAAAAAGATCTCTCTGCTTTTGATAATGGATATAGCTAAAATATATTTACTTATATTACAATATAAAATATTGACTTCCCCAATGGCTCATTAGTAGAGAATCCGCCTGCACTGCAGGAGACACAGGTTCAGTCCCTGGGTCAGGAAGATCCCCTGGAGAAGGAAATGGCAACCCACTCCAGTATTCTTGCCTGGAAAATCCCATGGACAGAGGCAACTCGTGGGCTACAGTCCAAAGGGTTACAAAGAGCTGAACATGACTAAGCATGCAGGCACAATACATAGCTAAAACAGGGCTTTCCTGTGGTGCTAGTGGTAAAGAACCTGCCTGCCAATGTAAGAGACGTAAGAGATGCGGGTTCAATCCCTGGGTCAGGAAGATACCCTGGAGGAGTATATGGCAACCCACTCTAGTATTCTTGCCTGGAGAATCCCATGGACAGGAGCCTGGCAGGCTACACTTCATGGCGTTGCGAAGAGTCAGACTTGAATGAAGTGTCTTAGCACACATTATCAGGCATAGTTGAAATGCAAAGGGGCTTATCTGAAGACAGAAATGTATCTTTTACTGATGGGAGTTTGCAAACTGTTAGGAAAGGAGAAACTAGAGTTTCTCCCTCTCTGCCTCCACAGTATCTGTAGAAGCATCTCTCTCCCCTCTATGGTCCTAGACTCTGTTGGAGATGACAAGTGATGCTCTAGTTGATTTTGTGTATTAGATTACATAGACCTCGTAATAACCTTATAAAGTAGGCCACATTAGCTCCTATTTTTAAAGAAAGAGACCTAAGAAAAGAGAAGTTAATTGACTTGCCTACATAACACAGCCAATGAGAGGCAGGTCAGAGGTTTGACCCCAGACAGTCTGGTTTTGGAGCTCAGTCTCATAACTGTGTGGCCTATGTTGCCTCCAGTGTAGAAGAAACATGGATGCTTCTAGGTCATGCTCCAGGAGATCAATGAGGTAGCCCTTCTTCAGCTCCTCTGTAGGGCCTTCTCTCTTTGTCCTCTTGGGAAGGGGAGTTCTTAAGTGAAGGGAGAATCCAGAGCAAGAAAAGGAGCAGGACCCCTTCTGGTTCCCACTGAGGAAGAGCCTGTTTTTGGGATGTCGTCTCAAGATCCTGCCTCTGTGGGGCAACCTTGGGTTCAGGTGAGTATAGGTGTGACAGTCTTTAGAACATGGTTTTCATTGGAAAGCTGGTCACAGAGGCTTCGTAAGAGGTGAGGAGCTAAAAGAGAGATGGGGATCAGCAGCAGCAGGGAGCCCCCTCTAGATCTGGGTCAGAAGAGCAAAAGGAGGTGCTTTCACAGGGGCCTCAGTTCCAGAATCAACCAGTAGCAGGTGGAACCATGGCAGGTGTTTCCAGCAGGGTCTAGGACTATGGAGGGGAGAGAGCTGCTGCCAAAGATACTGTAGAGACAGGGAGGGAGAAACTCTCTTGTTACTTCTTTCCTAACACTTCCAGGCCTCCTGTTACTTGAAATTAACTAGCACCGGCGCCAGGACAATGTAGCTTCACTACACAGCACAAAGGAGGGTGATGCATGGGTCTGAGGACAGAAAGAGCCGGGACCCACACGTAGGCATGTTCAACATAAAGGGAAAGACACAAAGAAGCCAGATTGTGGTCATGTATCTAAGCCTTGTTCTCAGCTTGGCTGTATCATTAATAAAGCTAAAATGGTATTATGATCTTCATGTGTATAACTTAAACCTCAATTGACTTGGAATTTGGGAGATAAAAGGCTTAATTATTATCCTCTGTCCCCAAATTTGCAGTTAAATTGTAACACAGAAGGATTTGTTTTGCATATACACACAGACATACACATACACACAAATATATATATACACATACACAAATGCACACTTATGCATATATATTCAAGTTGGACATAAAGTATTCAAGTGAAATCATTTTAGAAGAAACACTGTCTTAGTAGTATTCTCATTACTTGCTTTATCAAAGCTAACAACCATTCTAATGTTACTATGAAAAATACCAATTATTTTTATGATAATGAAGACTTTAAATAGCTCAGTAGGATAAATTGGATCCAAACCATGGCTTAGCTAGTTCCTTCCATCTTTGGAATACTAAACCAGAATGAAGGATTTTAATCCTTCTAATACAGAAATGTCTCTTTTGAACTTTAAAGAAGAAAAAAGATACTTATTCTGTTTTGAGGATGATGAATTAATTGTGAAATGGGGATGTGGAAATATGATTTTTATCTGAAGGGCAAAGCCCAGAGTGAATTTAACTTTGTCTAAATCCTTAGTGGTAAAAATGACAGATACCACCATAAATTACATATATCACACCATAAAGGACAGATACCACTCAGCCATTTAAAATGTATGTGTAGGTGATACTGGATGGACCTTCTAGGTCAGGGTTTCTTAGCCTTACACTACTGACATTCTGGGGCACATAGTTATTTGTTGGCTGTGGGGCTGTCCTTTGTAAGATGAGATGCTTCACACCATTCCTGGTCTCTATCCACTGGATTCCAATAATACTCTCCATTCAGTCATGACGACAATGAATCCAAACATCCTCAAACGTCCTCTGAGGTGGTGGTAGGGAAATGGAGCAAATAACCCCCAGCTGAGAATTTATGCTGTAGATATTGTGTTGGCCAAAAAGTTTGTTTGGGTTTCTCTGTAAGCTGTTTTAGAATGACCCGAAGGAAATTTTTGGCCAACTCATTGTTTATAGTTATCTCCCTTGTACTATTACCGGTTGTGCCTATTTACACTTCTCTCAAATTAGTTTGACTTCAAGCTTTAAAAATCATACACATTGAACTGGATTCTACTAGTGTAGACGTAACATCCAAGGATCAAATCTCTTTGTAGGATTCAATCTTTTTAGAGCTATTCCTTACATGTTCTTAAATTGAACTAAAAATTAAGCTTCAATATGGCTAATGGGACCCAAGATCCCTCAAGTAAAAAGGATCTATTTGCTCAGGACCCTTTGGTAGGAGGGGAAGAGGAGGAGAAGAAAGAATAATATTCAAATAAAATACTGTCTTCTGAGATTCTCCATTAACATAAGTCTTTGAAAAATTGGACATTTACCCATGTTATGAGCCTTGTCTTCTAGCTATGAATTTAAATTTGGGGATTCAATTATTTTATTATTAGATGCATTACATGGTGCATCTTTATTGAAAACAACATAATTCAAAAGGCTTAAATTCAATTAATTATCAAGTAAACAAGTGTACCTACACCAGACTATCTTAGAATATTGTAAGCAATCCTAAGGAAAGATATATTCTTTAGAATTGCAAAGAACTAGGTAAAAAAATTTCTCAGACAGTTTTAAAAACATTATTCTCTCCTATAAAATCTAATGGAAAGTGGAAAAGCAAATCAAATGCTCTGTGACAACCTAGAGGGGTGGGATGGGGTGGAAGGGAGGTTCAAGAAGGATGGTACATGTGTCTACCTATGACTGATTTATGTTGTTGTATGGCAGAGTGCCACACAACATTATAAAGCAATTATCTTCCAATTAAAAAGAAATAAATTTCAAAAAAGAAAGAAAAAAATACTCTGAGAGGAAGAAAAACACAACAGTAAATCAAAATAGTATAATGTTAGAAAGACAGTCAGAACAGAATCCTTGTCAAGTGTCTACAAAGCACTATGGTATGACCACAGTTATGTCACTGTCTTCATGGATCTTAGTTCCTCCGTGGTAAGATAAGAGAGTCAAAAGATAGCAGAGTGGAGACAAGGGAACTTGGTGGGCCATGGGGTGGGGCTCCCAGGCACACGTACAAGTCTGATCTCACTAGCAGGAAACCCTGTGCCTGAGTAATCTCAACATTAAATAGCAAATGAAAGTGCCAGGCCAAAGATAGAGAGAGAGGAAAATACGTTTTCAAAGCTCTAATGGTACTTTTATCCCTATTTGGGGGGAATAAAAACCCCGCATTTTCATTTTACACTGGGCCTCACAAATAATGTACTAAAGTTGATCATGTGAACAACAGATATTTACAGAGCATCTGGCATCTTCCAGGCACTGTACTAGGTACAGGCGACCTAACTGGGAACAAAAGAAAGCACATCTCAGCCCCTGGGGAGTTTGTAATGCCTTCAACATTATTACCCATCCTCCCATCCTTGACATTCCTTGTTGAGATTCCTGATAAAGACATTCCCTGTATGCTGAAGAAAAATTAGGAAAATCAACTATGGTAGGTTCCATTACTAGTTTATCAAATATTCCATTTCTTTTCCCTGGGTATCCTTCCCTGAGGTGAACTCAGGAGGGGTCATCCAACTCGCTGTAACCAATGAACACGGATGGACATGTTGGCTGTCACTTCTGGGGGTGCTGTGTGTACTGTCGTGTCCTGCTCTTTGCAACCCTATGTGACGTTGCCTGCCAGGCTCCATTGGCTTTAAAAGCCAACATATAGTTCCCCAGGTTTCTGTCCTTTCTGCTGTAGGCACCAGCAATATTCTTAATAGATGTTGGCTCTTTAACCTGGGTCCTGGGAGCAAAGTGACAGAGTAAAGCTGCAGCTGTCAAGCAGCCTAATTGAGAAATAAGCCTTGATTTCAGCAAGTAACTGAGATATAGTGGTTGATTGTTAATGCAGCATAATCTAATCTACCCTCACTAATTTATGGCACTTCACTTGGGGAGAGGAACCTCTCTAAAATCCCCAGAGGTTTAGCACAATATTTGAAACCTCTAAATACACAACATCTCTACTTTATCCAGAAAATTATTACAATCTTTTATAGTGAGCACTGGAATCCTTTTTTACAAATAGCTCTCCATTAGTCAACTTTACAGCCATCTCCTTCCACAAATTATTGACTCTTTAGTGAATATGTATTTAGTTTGATTAACTTTTTGTCCTACATAGTACCATCTATTTCAAATGTTAATTTGGCTGTGGGTCACACTCACACCACCATCCTACTGTAATGTAAAAATAGAAGGAAATAATGGCAGTATGGAACTATTTTCCCATTCATCAAAACACCCGTGAAATATTTATTAACTATGTTCTACTTTTTTCACACCTTAAGAAAGCAGATTGATAATTGACTCGTCATCAAATCAAAATAATGATACATGGTTCTATTTCACTGATTCATTCCATATATATTTACTGAGACCTACTATGTGCCAGGCAATTTTGTAGGCATTCAATCCCCAAGTGACTACCGCAGCATCAGGCATGCACAAAATGGTCACTAAATGTTTGTTGAAAAATCTGGGAATTTAATTAATTTTAGGATGAACTCAAACCACCTCATAAAAACTATCAGGTTTTTCAGTATGTTTTCTAGACCCATTGCTTTTCCTTGCCTGAAAGCAAACACCAAGCAAAGGAGAGAGAAAAGCCTGGAACCCTGCAAGCTAGCAACCTCTAAAAGGCAGAACATTATGAGAAACCCAAACATTAAAAACACATTATTCTGTGGAAGATTGAAATCCAAAGCAACAAGAAATGGTGTTGGTAGAGAATTAGTTTTGTTTCCTTTTCACTTTAGGGTAAATTCTGAGACATTTTAAGGCAGGTGAATTTTCCAAGGCACTGTAATTTTTTTTAATCATTTTGATCATTTCTAAGGAAGAGCATTCTCTTCGGGGCACGGGGTGGGGTGGGGTGGGGGGCAAACCTCCTCCTCATCTCCAAGTAGTGCCCAGCTTTGTCAGCTTTACAAGTCAAGCAGTAAAATACCTATTTAAAATAAACCATTTCAATATGTGCATTAGTATGGTGATGGAACAAAGTAGTTTTTACTCAACTTAGATTAGTGAATCCCTCATTTAATTACCACTGGAAAGGTTAGAAACTTTTTATCATACACACATATTCTCTGGGAATTATCTGGCTCTGAAATATAATTAATCATCCTCTGTCATGCTTTCATTATATGCACTGCTCTCCAGAGCCTTCGCTTTCTTCTTTCTTCATTCATATTCCTCTGACCTTCCTCTTCACTGTTACCACAGACCTCAAGTGAATTTCGTCAACTGCTCAGAAATGACTGGATATTGTTAAACCCATTTGTCAACCACATTATCAGCTCACAAACATGAGATTTCTGCATATGTTTAGCCTTTCCCATATATAGCAGTCCAAGTATTAACATGGATGGCATCTGTCAATGTTGACAAAAATTAAATTTCCAAACTACTGTAAATAATAAAGCAGTCATATAAAGATTATTTCTCTGGAGCATAAGCTACCAGTAAACATGATTTGCATATTGTGCTTACAGCTGTTTCAACATGAGCTGCTTGCTGTGGTTCATTAAAATGATTTGATTTGTCAGATTCTAGGATAGTTGAAAGTTTGATGTGAAACTGTTTAAGGAAGTTTACTGAAGTTTTTTTTATCTATTTTTTTTTTTTTTTGAGCTGTTCACATCTGGCATAAGGAGAATAAAGTTAATTGAGTAATGTTTCTTCAGGAGAAATCATTAGAGTTTTAAGGCATGAGGATTTATCACTAACTTAGCGTAAAGGCCTTAGGAAAAACCAAGTTTTCTGTCCCACCAAAGCTCATGTGTTTCCACACACAACTCATGGAGTCAGGTGGCCAGGATACCATTCCCAACTCAATGTGAGAGGACGTCATAGCTTGCCAAGCCAAGAACTGAGCATGAAAGAGCCAAGCATGGGTTCACCAACCTGGGAACCATATAAACTCATCTCTGAGAATTTTCTGTGAAGCTGATTTAATGTGGCAATTCTGCAGCTCTATTTCATCACTTTCCAATCAGAAATCATAAAATCTAATTGCTTGGTGAACTGTAAAAAGACATGTGCGTTGGTACTCTTTTCTAGAAAGAGCAGAACTTTTAGATAAATGGCTAACTTCTAGATAAACCATGATAAGTGTGGTTTTCATGATTTTCAGGGAAGAATATAACATAGTTTCTTACTTATTGAAGTCCTCTTTAACAAAGACAATTTTTCATGTCTGTTTGATGATTTTCTTGTTATACTGTGTTCTCCATTCATTGTTGATATACACATACATATTTTATGTAAAATTATCACTGTCACTGCCTAATTATCCTGAGACCAAGGAATGACCAAAGTATAGTTTTAGCCAACTCCTTCAAACTATGGACCCAAGTATGCCTTTAGATATTATTTGTGATCTTTTCTATGCTAAATCTTCTCCTGTTTCATTAAGAAGAAGGGGATAGGCTGAACTCTCCTATCATAGGTCATATATTTAAAAAAAAACTTTTCATGTTTTGAATAAAAAAGTGCTTGCTAGGCATATTTACAAGTGAAGTAACTAATATTATTGGCAAAGTGACTTTCATTCATCGATAAGTTGCTATTCTAAACAGTGTGTGCACGCACAATCCTCCACTTACATGTACCGTAATGTTTTCTCTTTCAAAAATCAATCCTGTCAAAAGAAAAAAAATTTGCCAACCTCTTCTTATCCAATAATATGTGGTTCTGATGTAAGAATTATTTGTAGACACTTAATGTGTGGAACAAGAATAGCAGGAAAATGAGAGCACAGGGCACTGAGGAAGTGGCAGAACGGTTGCGTGTAGATCAGATGAGTTTGCTGTAACTCCACTGTAAAATGGCAGATACTGGTTTCCTTTATGAATAAAGTATCCAAATAAAACTCAGCTCTGAGCATATGACCAACTCCTCTGTGAAGAGGAACAGGTGTTCCTATTTGAATTTTATAAAGAAACGTGCATTTGTCTACTCGCCCACATGCCAACTATTGCTATCTAATTGGACCATGTGTTCAGCATACAGGGTTGTTTCTTCCTGAAGATCTTTCATGGGCCATCACAGGAAAAAACAGTGGTCAAACACCAAATTCAACAAAATCCTAAAATCTAGGAAAATAAGCAAGAATTGGAGTCATTTTCATACTATGCAGGAATACACGAGAATAATGGAGTGGAAAGTATGGTTTTGCTTAATGTTGAGAAATGGATTTCTTCTTACATTTCCAGTTATTTCTGTAATCAAACATGCAAGGCACAATTGTTATTTCTGCAGGCTAGTATTTACATTCCTTTCTTAAAGGGAAAAACATCTCTCTAATCTTAGTCCACAGGCTTCTATTGAAACTGACTTTAATCCCAGGCCCTTAGAGTAGAGGCAAGGGTCATCAGAATAGTCCACACCCCAGTCATAGAGACTAACTTATGCAAATGACTCATGTCAGGCCATCAAGGGTCAAATAAATTGACTTTTGGGACTTTTTTTGTGTTCTTTTCAGGATATATACATTTATCCAGGTTGTACCCTGATGAAGGGCATTAGATCTCAGAGGGTCCCATTTATATTGATACATCTTCATTATTTTGACATTTCTAAAATTTTATCATAACTTTGATAACTCCAGCATAAGTGATTTATATATTTGTTTTAACAATTTGGGGGCAGATGGCACAAGGTTGTCTTGCTCTAGAAAAATCAGCATATTTGGACAAGTTTCAAACAGATGAAAGTAAGACTACTGTTCTAACTGTGGCTATAGATCATTATGCTTTGGCTTATGAAGGAGAAGCAAGTAGGAGAAGGGAAAGACTACCAACCTAGCATCAGCAAAAATAATGTGTGATTCTAAGCAAGGAGCTTAAAAAGCAGATAGATTCTGAGGTGCAAAACAACACTATACTTCCAAAGTTATTCACTAATATATTTGTGTAATATGAATTTAGTATGATATTTTAAACAAAATAATGCTATAAGTAACATGGTGAGCAATCAAAATTAAGCATATATAAAACACTTGGAAAAAATAAGAAATTATTTGAAGAGAAATGAAGTAATGTTTTAAAAATATATATAATTGAAGGCACATAAATGTCAAATATTTTAGCATTAACATTCACTTTCCAGCATAGAAAATATGAAATTCATTTCAAATATGAATACCATGATTATACCTTCTTTAACTCAAAACTAAAGTTTAAAATACATTTCTCATGTACTATATTTAACATTAACATAAATCACCTTAAAAATGCAAGTTAATAGTAGCTTATATTACTGTTTGATTAGATGGAATGTGAAAATTTGACATGAACATGAACTAATCCAGCAACATAAAATATAAACTTGAAACTGACTGAGGAACATAGTAAGGAATGTAATAATGAGGAAAAATCAGAATATGAGGTGCAAACCGTACACACATAGTTTTCTAACATTTATAATGTACCTTCTTAAAAAGTATGAAAATATTCACCAGAAAAATTCCACATACTTTTATTTTAAAACATACTTTTTATTTTAAAAATTTTATTTTAAAATTTTATTTATTTATTAACTTGGTAAATATTTGTCAGTGGTCAAGAACATGATTCCTCAAAGCGAACACTACTTATAGTCTCCACTATCACTAGAAAGATGGTGAAGTCTATGATTGCTGGTACAGATAGCCTTTGAAACAATTCTATTTTGTTTTCCTGAAAGGAAAACCTGTAACTGTGTATGATGTAGTAGGGATACTAGCTCAGTCATGTCCAACTCTGCGACCCCATGGACTATAGCCCACCAGGCTCCTCTGTCTGCGGAATTCTCTAGGCAAGAACACTGAAGTGGGTTGCCATTCCCTTCTCCAGGGGATCTCCCTGACCTAGGGATAGAACCCATGTATCCTGCCTTGCAGGTAGATTCTTTACTGTCTGAGCCACCAGGTAAGCTCAAATACAATGTAAGTGTCTTTGGATTCTTAATCTTTGTGATTAAAAAATTATAAATGCTGCTTTACTATTTTCAATAGTATGATTTGTTTTAATTTTTACAGTGCTTTATGTATGTTCCAATAGTTATCACTGTTAAATCATCCACCAACTTTAGAAATTTCCTTGAGAAGGAGGTACCTTTTTCTAATCTGCACAAACATGCCATATGGGCTGGCAGCAGTCTTGACTACTGTGGAAGTAAACTTGCTCATTTCCACTGACATGAAAGAGAATGTATAATGCCTGGAGCTGCTAGAACTACCCACCTGCCATGCTAACACCAAGGAAGTGGAGTGTAGAAATGGAGAGAAAAACTGGGTCTGGATGATATAATTTGAGCACTAGATCAAGCCTCCGTTAGAGCCATCCCTCCAATCTGTTCCATTTTCTGGGCTGATGCATTTATTTATCTTACTTTATATTTTTGATCAAGCAGATTTAAGTGGAAAATTCTGTCACTGCTAACAAAAATCTGTATGATACAAATTCCATAAAGAGTATTTATGTACAAACAATGATTTCTGGTGGCTAGAGGGAAAACTGTTAGATAGATAAATTTGTCTTTGAGTCTCCCATTGTATATACTGTTTTTTTTTTTTTCTTCACATTTAATGACATGGTTTTGCTGTAAGACAAACATGAGTTAAAATCCATCTAAGCTATTTATTAGTGCTGTGGCACTGAAAGGATGCGAAAGTTGAAAAGAATGAAATAATGCCATTTGCAGTAACATAGACAGACCTAGAGATCATCACACTAAGTGAAAGAAGTCAGAAAAAGACAAATTTCATGATATCACATGTGGAACCTAAGAAAATGATACAAATGAACTTATTTACAAAACAGACTCACAGATTCAGAAAATAAATTTATGGTTACAAAAGGGGAAATGTGGGGGGAGGGAGGGATAAATTAGGCATCTGAGATTAACACATACACACTACTATATATAAAACAGATAATCAAAAAGGAAGGACCTACTGTATAGCACTTAGAACTCTATTCAATATTCTGTAATAACCTATATGGGAAAAGAATCTGAAAAAGAATGGATATATGTATATGAACAACTGAACCACTTTACTGTATACCGGAAACTAACACAATATTGTAAAACAACTGTAATATAAAATAAAAGCTTACTTTAAAAATGGAAATAATTGAGTCATAATACCATAGCTTCTTTCTTTCCTCTTTAAGATACTAGAGTATTTGTACATCCTATGATTATGTTACTATTGAAGAATAAAATTACTACTGCTATTGACAAATATTCCTTGAGCACTAACTCTATGTTTAATACATTCTACACTGAGGATATGGTGGTGAAGAGAATAGACAAGATATGTTTTCTACTTTCACAGAGCTTATGTTAGAATAGGTAAAAATGAATAAGAAAGCAAACAAAACTTCAGAGTGATAAGCACTAGAAATCAGTAAAATATTATTGTGGGATTTAGAGTGTCTGGTATAAGGAACACCTTTAGTTGCAAACCTTCATGGGGGCTCTGAATTCACACAATATTAGTGGTTTGTAAATCCTAGGTTTTGAGTGTCTGCATGTTTGATTATTTTAAAGCTCATTTTCAAATTAGGAAATTTCCATTCATATCACCCAACTTATTACTATACTTGGTATTTTTGGAGAGTGACTATACACATGTTTATTTAGCACTCAGTAATATTAAAAATCAGCACTATCTTTTTAAAGTAGATAATTATTTTGGGACATTTAAGAAGGCTAACATAGTCATATTACAAATCAATGAAGTAACAAGGGCAATTATAAGTCTCTGATGCAATGATTAGCCATTTTTAATACATCTTTGCATACTTCTAACCCTGATCTCAGACTCACTTCACATGGAGTTCACATCCTTTCTATGTCTTCCCAGTCCTGGGGAAGCCACTCTCTCATGCATGCTTAAACTCTTCAGATTGAACTAATATGTTAAATCAAGAAAGGAGTCTGGGGGTATACTTCAAACCTCCAGCCCTTTCAAATGTTTTGCCTTGCTAAGATAAACAAAGCAACAATCAGATAAAACAGATAAAATTCAAAAATTGTTTCAAGGCAAAGTGGAGGCACATGTCCAATAAAACCCATAAATGAGAACTGGATGATGAAGACATGCATCCAGTAAATCTGAGAAAATTAAAATGCCATGTTATTCATATATGTCATCAGATATTATTGTTTAATAGATGTTATTTATAGAAAAATCATATTGTTGGAATTGCAGAATTTGTAGCTGTTCTGTATTTATAGACCTAGAGATTAACTTACATACAAGACTACTCTAGATTTGCACTGGGATACTAGAAAATTTATTTAAACTGTTCATCTTCTTTCCTATGATGCACTGCAAGAGTTGTCAAAAATTTTCCCTCAAGCTAACCCAAATAATTCCCAACTTTGGAGTAATGAGGTAAATATAAATATTTTAAGAAATTTGCTTTCATTACTGCATGATAAAATGGACTTTCATCCTAGAAAATGTGACATGATAAATAATATCTGAAGTTAGCAGTGTTGATGAGGTACATTGGTATGTGCTGGGCAATGTATATTAAACTTTTAGCATGCATTATTCCAATTATGCTATTATCATTAGCATTTTACAAATAAATAAATAGAAGCTGATATAAATTAAATGGCTTTCCAATGTCATGTGGTGGAGTCCTTTAACCAGTCCTGCTGGCTCTCAAGACTGTCTTCTGAACCACTACATAATTGAAATGTCAATGTCTTGAAATGTCACCAAATGTTTACAGAAAAGAAAGGGCAAATATTAGACACAAAATGGTCGAAAACATGCAAATTAATCCATAATTGGTCTCATGGGGAAGCTTGAGGTAAGGGTGGGGTTGGAATGTGGGAACTCTAGAAAAAATCCCTCCCCTGGTGGCTCAGCTGGTAAAGAAATAGCCTGCAGTGCGGGAGACCTGGGTTCGATACCTGGTTTGGGAAGATCCCCTGGAGAAGGGAAGAGCTACACACTCCAGTATTCTGGCCTGGAGAATTCCATGGACTGGATAGTCCATGCAGTCGCAGAGTCAGACAGACTGAGCAACTTTGGCCTTCCTTCCCGTACAGTGAAGATTCAGCACCAAGGACAGCAACTCAGGAGGTACCGTGGCTGTCTGGGGCAACCCGACCCTCAGGAGCCTGCAATGTGGTTCAAATACTAGAGACAAATAGCTGTTTTGGGGACAGGTTTTCACACACTGTGGCTCCAGAGACTAGCTATATCTCCTGTGAGATCTGGATCTATCCATTGGGGAGAATCAATTAATTTGTATAAGACCAAGTTTAAACTGTTCAGTCAAAAAATATTTTGACAGCATATAAATTTAAACACACACACAGACGCATATTTGAGTTCAAAAACTGTGTTTCTTCAAGTATGAAAATCAGGCTCAGGCAAACTTGGATGGTATGCAAGTGTCATATGTTTCAAAGTTAATAGCAGCCTGATAATTACTGTCACTTAATTACATTTTTGGCAAGGTCAAACTCAGAGTTACTTGTTATTTCCCTTTAGGCACTAAATCCACTGAAAAAACCCCACCCAGTAATACTGAGGTACAATTTAATGCAACTTTAAAGAAATGCAACCAGCTAGGTAACAAGCCATGGGGGTCTCTGACTAGACAATTATCAGGTACCATTAAACTACCTCTAGTGATCTCCACAACTGAGCGACTTCATTTTCACTTTTCACTTTCATGCATTGGAGAAGGAAATGGCAGCCCACTCCACTGTTCTTGCCTGGAGAATCCCAGGGACGGGGGAGCCTGGTGGGCTGCTGTCTATGGGGTTGCACAGAGTCGGACACGACTGAAGTGACTTCACAGCAGCAGCAGCAGCAGTGATCTCCCAACGGTTGGATCTACTCTTGAAACCTGAAGCTTTCTAGTTTACATTTTTTCTGTAAGAACAACTTCAAATATCCAGTGATTTCCCTTTTCCATACGCCATTGTTATGGGTTGAATTGTGACAACTCCTACTGTCCTCCTCCTACCCGACTCCAGCCAAAATAGTATGTTGCAGTTCTAACCTCTGGCACCTGTGAATATAACTTTACTTATTAAAAGTGTTCTTTGCAGATGTAATCAAGCTGTGATGCACTCATTAAGCTGGGTTCTAATCCAGTATGATGTATCCTTCTAAAATAAGTAAAACACCAGAAGAAAGAGACATAAGGTAAAACAACAATATGATGATATAGGCAGAAATTGGATTTATGCAGCCGCAAGCCTTTGGATGCCAATAGCTGATGGCCACCACTAAAAGCTAGAAAGAATCAGAAAGAATTCTATCCAGAATCTCCAGAAGAGGGAGCAAGCTCTTGCCAACACAATGATTCCATATTTTTAGACTTCAGAAATGTGGGAGAATGAAAATGAACTTCTGATGTGCTAAGCTTCCCAATTTTATGGTACTTGGTGTTGGTACTTCCAGGGAACTAACAGAGTGCTCCATATTCTATTTTTTGTTTCTTTGCATGAGAAGTAAAGTGGAGACATCTTGATAGAGATTAGCTACTATTCTATGGGGTCTACTCCAGATGACTCTTTGCCTGGCCAGCCAAAACACATAAAACAAATGAAAATACAACCAAACAATCCCTCCTCTTTCTTCAGTAAGGTCATCTTTACTTCTTTTCATGAACTAACCAAGTAATTTATCACCATCAACAGGAATATTTTTTTGTTTGCTTCTCTGTTTTAAAACTGTGATCTTGCCAACACTTTCTTCAACTTCTTTAGGTAATTAAGTACTTTTTGTATTATACTTCAGTGGCTGTTTGAAAAGAATAAACTGTAACAGTTTATTCAAGATTTATCTCACTTCCTGAGTACCTCAGGAATGGTTGTGATCTGTTATTGCTGAAAATCTGGGAAATGAGGTATTACGCTGAAACTTCATGGATGTACCAATATGTAGAGGGAACACAGGACATGTTGCAGATCCAAATCCCACCCCTTATTCATATTATTTAGAAAAGAGTTACATACTGAAAAACTTACCAGTAATGCATACAATAACAACCAGGAAGATCTTTTGTGTGTGAGCTCAGTCATATCTTATTCTTTGCAATCCTATGGACTGTAGCCTGCTAGGCTCCTCTATCCACTGGATTCTCCACATAAGAATATTGGAGTGGTTGCCATTTCCTCCTCCAGGGGATCTTCCCTGCCCAGGGATCAAACCTGTATCTCCTGCATCAGCAGGCAGATTCTTTACCAGTGAAGCCATCTGGGAATGGCTTTTAGCTCAGTTCAAGTATAAACAAAACTTCAAAAAGGTTTTTCACTGTGGTTAGATATTTGGTTGTATTGACTTGGGCTTTTACAAATAAAATTCTAACAGCATTTGGATTTTGGAAAACTTATTCTAAATGCAACCTTTTCCTTTACCCATGCTCGCGTCAGGTATGTATCATTTAAATCACAGAGCTATTGAGTATTTTCTACTTTAATATAGACAGGTGAAAATATGGTTATAATATTCCCACATCCTTTTAGTCACATTCATTTTGCCATATTTAAATATTCAATTTCAGATTTCTATCATTTTCAAATAGCCCTGCCTTATTCTTTGTGGGTAAAGAGTTGGACACGATTGGGTGACTTCATTTTCACTTTTCACTTTCACACATTGGAGAAGGAAATGGCAACGCACTCCAGTGTTCTTGCCTGGAGAATTCCAGGGACGGGGAAGCCTAGTGGGCTGCCATCTATGGGATCACACAGAGTCGGACACAACTGAAGTGACTTAGCAGCAAAGCTATTACTGTGCACTTCAGTTTTACACTACTATAATATCTACCTTTGTTAACCAAGCACTATATTATGGGTGCAGTTCTAATATTTGAAATAGGGTAACACAGTATAACACAAGTATAAAAGCTTCTTCTTTTAAAAAAATATATATTTTAATAAGGAGAATGTCTGTGGTTTAACTACTTTTCAATTAATATCATCAAAGCAGTGACTTCCTATAAGAATTTTGCCTTTTGTGACATATTTTGAATTCTTAAGAGTCTCTATAACCGTTAAGAGTTCGGTCAAAAGGCATTTTTTCTGTATCCTTTTTAGACAGAGTAAATGACAACCTTTCGAATATTACATTCAGTTCAGTTGCTCAGTTGTGTCCGACTCTTTGTAACCCCATGGACGGCAGCGTGCCATACTTGCCTGTCCATCATCAAATCCCAGAGCTTACTCAACTCATGTCCATTTAGGTGGTGATGCCATCCAACCATCTCATCCTCTGTCGTCCCCTTCTCCTCTCACCTTCAATCTTTCCCAGGGTCTTTTCCAGTAAGTCAGTTCTTCACATCAGGTGGCCAAAATATTGAATCCTCAGTCCTTCAGGACTGATTTCCTTTAGGATGGACTGGTTGGATCTCCTGGCAGTCCAAGGGACTCTCAAGAGTCTTCTCCAACACCACAGTTCAAAAGCACTGACTCTTTGGTGCGCAGCTTTCTTTATAGTCCAACTCTCGCATCCATACATGACTACCGGAAAAACCATAGCTTTGACTACATGGACCTTTGTTGGCAAAGTAGTGTCTCTGCTTTTTAATATGTTGTCTAGTTTGGTCATAGTTTTTTTCCAAGGAGAAAGTGTCTTTTAATTTCGTGCAGTCACCATCTGCAGTGATTTTGGAGCCCCCCCCCAAAATAAAGTCTGTCACTGTTTCCATTATTTTCTCATCTTTTTGCCATGAAGTGATGGGATCAGATGCCATGATCTTAGTTTTCTGAATGTTGAGTTTTAAACCAACTTTTTCTCTCTCCTCTTTCACTTTCATTAAGAGGCTCTTTAGTTCTTGACTTTCTGCCATAAGGGTGGTGTCATCTGCATATCTGAGGTTACTGAGCTATTGATATTTCTCCCAGCAATCTTGATTCCAGCTTGTGCTTCATCCAGCCTGGCATTTCATATGATATACTACATTAGGATTGATCAAAAGCCCCCTTTTCCAAAAATCTCATGCCATCAGTATGCCAGTATTTGGAAGGATCTCCATTATATGTATGAGTTTGTAAAAGCACTGTGGTTCTAGAAACCTGGTACTAGAAGACAAGTGTGTGTCCTCCAGAAGGTAATATAGTAATAAGGAAGTATATAACCTGTGTAGGTACTTATACAGTGAAAGTACTTTCACTACATTTCATTTGATTCTCACAGTAAATGATGGTGATATGAGTATTTATTGAGCATTTAGTATATACCAGACACCTTACTACATACCACAGGAGAATATACAGTCCTCCAAAAATCTTATGTGGAAGATTATTCATATTTTCTCCTATTAAACAAATGAGACAACTGGGGTACAGAGTTTTAAGTAGCTTGTCCTAGATCACACATAGCTAGTAAGTAGTAGAACTATGATAAAATTGAGTGTTTTGGCTTTAGAACTTATATTTTGGCCCTGAATCCATTAGTCCTATTTTATAAATACAGAAACTGAAGCCCAGAGATTATTTTCCTTGCTTATTTACATAATTAGCAAATGTCAAAGAGGCAATGGGAATTTAGGTCTCCCTGAATGGAGGTCTTTACTGTAGGTTAGACTGCTGCCTCTGTCTCATTCATTCAAAAAGGTTTATTGAATATCTTTATGTGCCAGAATCTGTTGTAGATGTGAGGGGTATGATAATGAACAAGACTGGAATGGACTGTGTTCTTCTGGAACTTTCATTTTCATGTGGAGGAGTAAACGATAGGCAAATGAGTAAGAGAACAGAGATTCAAAATAAGACTGAGAAGAAAGCTTTTAAAAGGTGATATATACAAGTGGCTGGGAAAGCTTAATGCCATTGTCAGCTACCAGCACCTAAACTCCATTCATTTTTCCAGTGTAGTTAGCTGTTATTTGGAAATAACAGCTCTGCATGAAGAGATTACGCTACATTTTGGGGAAGTGACCAAGGTACTCTTTGAATAAGAAATTCCTTCCCGAATATGTATACAGTGTCTGACAAATAAAAGATGCTCATAAAGATTCACTAAATTCAACTGCCTTTCTAGGAACTCTCAGAATCTCAAAGCAGTAAAAGATCATGGGGTGGGCTAGGAATAACCATCTCTCTCACTCTAGTCTTTGTTAATGAGTTAAGGTTTAACATAATACCTTGGTCTTTCGAACTCCAACTAAGAGAATTTATCTCTTCCTTTCATTTAGGGTAAAGGAAAATATCTGATCTATGGTAGTGATCACAGGAGATATTTTACATGGATTTGGCTTTTTGTTAACCATGTGCATACACACTCAACAGAAATAGAATAAATCCTGAAAATCTTTTGCTTATCACAATGATAAAGTAATAAAATTCAGATGATTAACAATAAAATGAATAAGATGAACAGAGAATAACAACCTGAATAAATGTAGTAAAAAAGTCTGTCTCTAAAAAAATGTATATTTAATTTATCCTATCTTTCTGAAATATAAGCTCTTTAACTTGGCCTCGACATTTAAGTAATATTCTTTCTTTGTTTCCCACATAAGCATCAACTGTCAGTCATCTGATAGATTTTTGATAATTTTCAGAGTGTGGACTGAGTCTCCAATGCCAATTTTTAACTCAGTTATGACCCCATTATCTTAAATAGTTCAGGTGATGTTCTCCTTGATTAGAAAAAATTCGTCCTTTCAGTGCAGAGGTGTACCCTTGCTTCAATTCTGCCTTGCTCTCCCTGCTCCCAGGCCACTTTGCTCCTCTCTATCTGATAGATTTGCCCCAGTTTACTGGGGCTCATTTGGACAGCTTCCCTCAAGCTTTCCCAAGACTCCTGTTTTGTGAGATATATGGCATCTTGGTCTGGTGTAAAAAGCCACTCCAAGAACATGTAAGTTAATTCAAGTTGCAGCATACATACAATGGGATACTATACACCTATAAAATGAATGAGAAATGCTTTGTGTGAAAATAAGAAATGATGCCCAACTTGTATTAATGAAAACAGAAAGGAGAAGATTAATTTATGTAAGTGAGCTTTTACATAAAGAGCATAAAAATACACACTAGTCTGCTTATATTTTCAAATAGATGATTGAAAGGGAAACAAAAGAGAATAGTAAAAGTGATCATTATGTTAGGGAAAAATATGATCATGGGATACAATGAAGATTCAAATGTTTCACTGAATATCTTTGAATATTATCTTACTTTGGTTTTTTAACTATGGGAATATATCACCTTTTAAGTGTCAGATTTTGGTGATAGTCATGAATCTGTGTCTTATTTTTGTGGTTATGTGAGTCTAAAATTATTTTAAAACAGAGTTAAAAAGCCAAAATTTACAATTATTAGATTGGAATATCAAGGAAATGGCACTATTGAAAGTAGAAATAACATAGGTAAGTTCTAATGAGACAAATAAGAAAAAGGACAAATAAGTAACATTTGGAAGGAAAATGGTGTCTAACTAACAATCCAACGGAGAACCCAAGGGCAGGAAAGAAAGCCAGATACACTCATGATGGGAAAGTCTTCAGAGAAAAGCAACTGCTCTTTATCTCCATGTATCTGAAGGTCTCCCTTACCCTTTCCCACTTCTTTGTATCATTATTTCTCTCACCTGTATGTCTCTACCCCACTATCTTGCGCCTTCATTCTTTTCATCACCCCTTTTCTGAACACCCCTTTTCTGTGTTTCTGTCCCTCTTTCTACCCAGTCCGCCACCTCAGCTACAAGATATGCTGTCATTGCTGCAGCCTCCTTCAATTTCTTCCTGTTACTTCCTGCCATTTTTGTTTCAATTTTCTCCCCATTTCATTATGCCCTTTCCCAAGAGCTTCTCAGCACATGACAAGCACAAACACCTGTCCATGTCCTCGAGAGCCCCTGAAGCCCCAATTCTGTATGGCCTCTCACTCCAAGTAGTCCAAATGAAGTAATTATATATGTTAGATCCCTATTTGAAATTCTTTCCAGAAGCATCTCAGTGGCTCTTTTTAGAAATGGTGTCCATCCCTCACTAATGCCAAGATAGTCATGTTACTGGTCCACTCTTTGTTTATCAAGAATTGTGGGAACAGGCCCTCCAGCATGGTTACAACCAATGGCAGACACCTCAGTCTGCCTAACAGGTGAAAATGGATGAACAGATAAGGTCAGAGAAACAAATCTCCAGGTTCAGAGAATTTATTTAGTCAGAGAGGAACTATCTTTGTCTTATGTCTGAAGTGTTCAGAAAAAAATAAATAATATTGACTGCAAGAAAGTATTTGAATTATAGCAAGTTCTTTTTAAGTGAGAAATAAGATAAAAATAGTACTATCTGAAAATGCTAGGCTCACTGAGCTTGTTGTAATAATTGTTTCAAAATACATAGAGACGCCAACTTATAAAGAACCAAAATTTTCCAAGGAGGAAAGCAAAAGAAGGGATATAAACATATAGATATATTCTTAAAAGAGAAGATCCCCAAGAAGTTCAAGAAATAAAATATCACAAAGCCCAGTTATATTGCAAGAGGAAGATCTTGCTATAAATTACTTCCCCATTAGATAATTTCCAAAAGCAGCTGCTAATATTATCTATTCTACTGAAGTTGATATTATCTGTGAATAAAGTGGTAATATACAAAAGTGAATTTCTAAGGCAATAGTTTCCAGACTTTATTGCCCATCAGAATCACTAGTAGAAGGTTTAAATGATAAAGATGCCTGTGTCCCATCCTAGATCTGTGAAGTCAGAAACTCCAGGAGTTGGGAGAGAAGGTCCCATCATCTACTTTGTTGTAAATCACACCAGAATAAAGATCCTGAATTTAGAGTGACTATTCTGAAGACATAAGGAGAAGATTCTACATTAAGTCATGGTTTGCTTAAAAAATTGAAGATAGACAAGTGATGGTTTAAATAGCCTCAACAACCTTAGTTTATGAAATTTCAGTTCAGTTGCGTTTGACTATTTGTGACCTCATGGACTGCAGCATGCCAGGCTGCCTGAAAAGGAATGCCCTATTAGAATGAAGATCAGACTAGATTTTGATAAAGACAAATGTTGAGACAAAACCTCCCAAGTCCTGCAGAATCTGTCCCTATCTGCCCCTTCAATGCTACCCTGTGTCATGCTCTTGCTTGCAGTTTTGACTGCTTGACTTCTCTGAATGTGCCATTATATTACATTCTGTACATTCTCTGAGCTTCTGTGCAGGCTGTTTCATGTATGTACAAGGTCCATCCTCCTCCTCTCTCCTATGACCTAGTTAATATTTTTTCTCATACTTTGAGTCTCAATCATAGAAGCCTTCCTGACTTCTTCAATTAAGTCATTTCCTCCCCAAATCTTCAAAATCACTGTTTGCCCTATCTTTTTATGCTACTTATTACAGATGACTTTTTACATTTGGTTACTGGATGAACTAGTCTCCCACCAGTAACAAGCTCCCTAAAGGCAGGAGTCATTTTGGTCTGTTCCCCATGTATCCTGAAAACCAAGTACTGAGTACAGTGTCTGTGCATGGTTAAGTGCTACTGAATGAATCTGTCCTCTCAAAATTCATGTTGAAGCCTACATCCTCAACGGGATGATATTTGGAGGTGAGGTCTTTTGGAGTTGATTAGCTCATGAGGGCAGAGTCTTCACTGATGGGATTAGTGCCCTAATAAGGAAAGACATGAGAGGGATGATTGTAAGGATATCCTCCCACACGTAAGGAGAAGAGAGCCATCTCTACACTGGGAAGAAGCTAAAACTGAAATTCAAGAAGATATATATGTGGAGAGACACGTCATATGTTTTAAGAGACTGTAGATACAAACAGCAAACATAGAGGTCAGATGAACTCAAAAAGTTATGAGGGTTGGTGATCCAAATACTAAAAGTACGTATCTGGCTTGCATTTTACTTATCTTGAGTAATGTTACTCTGAATTACCTCATCCTATCAATTACTTGACCTGGGGAGGATGGTGTCTAGCATACTAAAATCTGATTTGTCATTGTTCACTGCATACTTAGACAATTACAGATATTATAATATATTCCTTGAGATAAGGGAAGACTCAAGTGATAATTAAATCAGAGGCAATTTTCTTAACTGCTAAGAGGATATTTTGGTAATGTTCCTCTGAATGGTAAATGAGCAAAACAATCCTAAATCTTAATCCTTGGTGTTGCAGAGAGATTATCTGTGCTTTGACCAGGTTCTGCTTCTTTGTGTTTTTCAACAAGGTTTGTTTTTCTCCCTGACCTCATTTGTAAGAGGGCTGCAAGAAGCAACCCCTGGCTGGCCTGGAAATGAAATGAAAAATGCTTTTCCCACCACAGTTCTTGACCTGGAAATTACTCTTTAGATTCTCACAAAGGTCTCAAAAGACCAGCTTCCCTGCCCTGACTTCCATTCCCACTGCAAAGCTGGAGACACTAAATACAAATGCTTTATGAAGAACATGATAGCAAACACTGATTAAGCTCACGTGCCAGGCAACAAGTTATGCCCTGTTATATGGAGTATCTCATTTAATCCTTATGAAAACACAAATATATAGATGCTAATATTTGCCAGAAGACTAGAAGTGGGTAGTATGCCCATGGTCACATGCCTAGAAAGATGCAAGAAAGAGGTTTCAGTCCTTATTCATCTGACATTTTGACAACATAAGATTTTCTTTCCCTAGGAGGAGGACTTATAACATTTATTAAACTATTTAAATATCTTTTCTACTAGGAAGGGTTATGCACTTTTAGTCTACAGAGACGTGAAACTTTCAGTGAAACTCTTTTAGCCATCAGATTCCTGTTGTTAGTACAAAGCTAAGGTATTTAGAAAAAAGAGAAGCATCCTTTTTATGCTAGCAATTTTAAAAAGGTACAAAATTGAATATGTGGCTTTTCAGAATGAAGGAGCAGAAGAGAAGTATTCAATGAAAGATCTCTTAATCTAACTTGTGGATGAGTATGGGGAAATGATTATGTTTTCCTAGGGATTCTCACAAAATGGGAAAGGAGAGCAGCAAAAGATGGTACAAACACATGAAACTTAAAACTACATATATATGAGAACTTCAAAAGTTTGAAACATTTCTGGGAAGAAGTATGGTAAATGAGAAAAGACCAGGAAGAAAAGTCAGAGAGAAGATGATATGGGAAATATAGACAGATAATGTCTGGTCCTTCTTTGAGCCTCTAGATAGGCAAGACTAAAGAACTGCACATAGCTATTGACAATGATACAAACAAGAGTCAACTTAGCAAGGACTAAGTATGCGTAATTAGATATTTAGAATGTAACTTGTATGGGAAAAGCTGATGCTTAGTTTGGTTTGGTCTGGGAGAGAAAACGGTAATGAGTGTGTATCTGACATGAATGAAAATTGAAACTGTATTTGTAGAAACAAAGAAATAAGGTTCTAAAATTTTTGAAGGGTATATTTCTCAGAAATTTTGCTGAATCATTTTTAGAATCCTTACAAAGTTACAAACCAAAGGCATCATGCAACTTAAACATCTTAAAGAGTTTGTTTTCCATCAAGTATAAACTCCCTGTCCTGGAAACATCACTGTTTCTCTCTCTTCCTAGTGAATTTATTTCCAAGCAGGCTCACTACCTTGAGCTTCCTAGGAACAACTGACAAGTGCATGCCAGACATATCCTTCTGTGTACAACTGTAGTCAAACTGTCCAATCAACTCACATATTCTAATTGCATCCAGATGAAGAGCCATCTCTTCTGAAACACCTTTTGCAATTACCCAAATACTCCTTGTTCACATCTCTCAAAAAGTGTTTCTTTACGTCATATCTTGATGAAAGTGAATAGAGGAGAGTGAAAAAGTTGGCTTAAAACTCACATTCAGAAAACAAAGATCATGGCAACCAGTCCCATCACTTCATGGAAAATAGATGGGGAAGCAATGGAAATAGTGACAGACTTTATTTTGGGGGGCTCCAAAATCACTGCAGATGGTGACTGCAGCCATGAAATTAAAAGACGCTTGCTCCTTGGAAGAAAACCTATGACCAAACTAGACAGCATATTAAAAAGCAGAGACATTACTTTGCCAACAAAGGTCCATCTAGTCAAACTTATGCTTTTTTCAGTAGTCATGTATGGGTGTGAGAGTTGGACTATAAAGAAAGCTGAGCGCTGAAGAATTGATGCTTATGAACTGTGATATTGGAGAAGACTCTTGAGAGTCCCTTGGACTGCAAGAAGATCCAACCAGTCCATCCTAATGGAAATCAGTCCTGAATATTCATTGGAAGGACTGATGCTGAAGCAGAAACTCCAATATTTTGGCCAACTGATGTGAAGAATGGGTTCATTGATAAAGACCCTGATGCTGGGAAAAATTGAAGGCAGAAGGAGAAGGGGGTGACAGAGGATGAGATGGTTGGATGGCATCACTGACTCAATGGACATGAGTTTGAGTAGGCTCTGGGAGTCGGTGATGGACAGGGAGGCCTGGCGTGCTGCAGTCCGTGGGGTCACAAGGAGTCGGACACGCTTGAGTGGCTGAGCCAACTGACTGACGTCATAGCTTATGTTTAATTACAATCTTATTTGTGTTGGTCTAAAATCATTATATTCAAGGAGCTACCTCTCATATATTTAGGGGTAAAATAATATATGCCTGACACTGTATTCTGTCCCTACTAGATGATTTGCTTTTTAAAGGCAGGAAATTCATTTTATTTCTGATATTCCTTGTATGGCAGTTAACCCAGAATTCTCTCAACAAGCATGTGTTTATCTGAAAGGAAGTATTAAGTCTAGTGAGATTGGTGGTTTTAAGGTTTTAAATATCATTCTGGTTTATAATAGTTTAAACAATCTTTATACATGATCTAGATCATTTCTGTGGGGAATGGATAAGTTATTTCAGTCTGTACTACTTTACTGTTTTCCTTTGTGTTTTTAGTTTATTTCTTTAACTGGAAGAAAATTGCTTTACAATGTTGTGTTGGTTTCTTCCATGCAATAATTATAATTAGCCGTAATTATACATATATCCCCTCCTCGTGTGCCTCTCCCCCTCCTCCCATCCCACCCCTTCAGGTCATCACAGAGCACGAAGCTGAGCTCCCTGTGTTATATAGCAACTTCTCCCCCATCTATTTCACACATGAGAGTACATATATGTCAATGCTACTTTCTTCATTCGTCTCACTCTCTCCTTCCCCTGCTGTTTCCACAAGTCCGTTCTCTACATCTGTGTCTCCATTCCTTCCCTGCAAACAGGTTCAATACCAGTTTTCTAGATTCCATATATATGCTTTAATACGTGATATTTGTTTTTGCTTTCTTACTTCATTCTGCATAACAGGCTTATGTTCATCTACTTCTCTACTACTGACTCAAATTAGTTCTCTTTTAGGGCTGATTAATATTCCATTGTATACAAGTACCACATCTTCTTTATCCATTCACCTGCAGATGGACTTCGAGATTGCTTCCATGTCCTGGCTACCATAAATAGTGCTGCAGAGAACAGTGGGGGTACATGTGTCTTTTAGAGTTGTCGTTTTCTCCAGATAGATGCCCAGTAGTGGGATTTCTGGGTCATGTGGAAGATTTAGGGCTTCCCAGGTGGTGCTGGTGGTAAAGAATACACCTGCCAAACCAGGAGATGCAAGAGATGTGGGTTCAATCCCAGGATCGGGAAGATGCCCTGGAGAAGAGTGGCAATCCATTCCATTATTCTCACCTGTAAAATCCCATGGACAAAAGAGCCTGAGCCTGGCGGGCTATATGGGGTCTCAAAGAGTTGGACACAGCTGAGCGCACACACATATGGTAGATTTATTCCTATATTTTTTTTTTTAAGGAATCTCTATCCTGTTCATCCACACTACTTTAATGTAGAGATACTCTCTGCTTCCACTACTTTTATAGAATGATTATTTTCACAAGATTCTTTCAGTAGGAAGAGTATGATGTTCTGCACACTGATAGACTTAGGTCAAAGTCTACCTCCACCACTTATTAGCTCTTTGGCCTTGGCTACGTTACTTGGAGACGTTAGGCCACATTTTGTTTTTCTTGTTGCTGTTGTCATGAAACGGGATCAGTGATGCTACCCAACTCACAGGGCTCTGGTGGACTTCAGCCAAGAATATGCCCATTAAGAGCTTAGCACAGCACAAGGCAAGTAAAAAGTACTCTCTGCTGAAGCCCTATCATTGTTCTCAATGGGTCAGATTCCATTCTAATCCTTGTACATGCATCATTTTATATTTGATGCCTGTGGTGACCCTAAGATGATTATTTTCCCCATTCTACAGATGAGAACAAGAAAGTTTAGCAGGGTGAGGTGAAATTTGCAAGAATACATAGCTATTAAACAGAAAGTGGGTTAGGCCTTGAGGAAAAAAAGCTTGCTTTAAAAAAAAAAGGATTCTATTCATTTTTAGTTGCATTTTCCATATTTATCTATTATTGACATCATCGTAGTTGATAACATAAGTAATTTCTTTTTAAAATTATCTCTCATATGCAGATCAAAGGTTACAAATTAATAGTTAAACATACTGGAGAGTGTAATTTCCTTTTAAAGCAGCAATATAGATATCAATTAAATAGCAAATTAGATATACCTTTTGACTTATGTGCAAAGAAGAGAATTGCTACAGTGTTAAAGAGTTCTTAACTACTGGATAGTCAGGTAATTAGGAAGCTGTCAAAGCTTGTTATGTTATCTTGTAGCAGTTGGTGTTCTGAATATTTCTTGCTACTCCTGTCTGAATGGGATGTGGTTAATATGCAGCTTCAGTCAACAAAGGTTCAAAGGGGACAATTTAATTACAACTCTGTAACTTCTTAATTTTCAATTATTATAACACAGGGAACTGCCCTTGAGAAAGGGCAGTTAAAAGACATTTTACCACTTGTGTAAGATTGCAGAAATAGACAAACTTGAAAACAATGATGTTTACTACAGTAAGGCCATGGACTACTGTGTGTGTGTTTGTGTTTTATATATGTTAACATGGTAGTATATTGAAGAAAAACTTTTCCTAAAGATGATTCCATAGAATATTAAAATTCGTTTCATGGAAATCTTAACAGGTCTCCCTTTTAAAATGCTTTTATGAAAAAAAAATTGAGAAACACTAGGTTACATAAAGCCAAATAAATACTTTTTGCTCTTGCAGAGGTTCTCACAGACTTAAGTAATGTATATATTAAATGACCAAGGGAGTTAATACATAAAATATCCCCAATTACATGTAACCAGAGATTGTTACTTTGTTTTTCTATAATACTTTGAAACTAGACTTCAGTGGAATGTTCTCTGAATTATGCTGGTATAATGGAAGAAAGTTAAACTCTGGCAGCTCAAGTTTGGCCAACAACTTGCCTATTTATCTTGGACAAGTCCACTGGTTCATTCATTCACTCATTCATTCCCATAATATCATCACTCATCCAGTTGTTCAAGTCAAGAACCAAGGAAGCATCCTTAATTTGGCTTCTTCTCTCCCTCTAAGTGTAAAATTAGAAGGCTCAACCTTTGAGACATATCTTGAATCCAGCCACTTCTCTCCATTTTCACTGCTTCTACCCAATTCCTTACCCTAATCATTTCTCACCTGAACTACTGAAGCAGAAGATTCAAAATAGTCTCCCTGATTCACACTTTGTCCAGCTTCCATATTGCAGCCAGAAAGATCTATATAAGAGATAAGCTAGCCAAGGCAAGCATCTTCCACAAACATTCCGGTGATATCCTGTGACTCTCACACAAATACTAAAGTAAATTTCTGAGTAAAGTAGATCTAACTATGAAGGACAAGCAGTAAATCTTCTAGGAAGTAATAGTGAAGACTTCATGACGGTGGAATAGGGAGAGATATATAAAACAGAAAAAACATTTTTTTTTCTACTAACCATAGTGGAAAAGCTTGATAAATTAGACTGCAATAAAATTAAGAACTTCAATTCATCAAAAGACATCAAAAGAGTGAAAATGTAGCCTCCATAGTGGGTTATTAACACATACAATAGACAGAAGATTCATATCTAGGCCTTATAAAAATGTATACAAACACCACCTATAAATCATACACAAAGCAGAAATAATCCAATAGAATATGGGCCAGAGACAAGAATAAAGCACCTTAAACATATACTATTTTTGACTGTACACTTCATGATAATTCACTGAGCTATACACCTTTATGGTACATGGTTTTAACTTCAAAAAATTTTACAGAAATTTACATACCCAGACACTTCGAGACATGAGCTAACTTCCTTGGAGACTGAAGTAACTTGGCCTACTTTCAATACTTCGTTGTCTCTACAATGGTCTTCACAAAACAAGTCATTTTTTCTTTGAAAAGATAGACGTATTTCATTTTTTTCCCTACAGGGTAGTACCAGCAGAGCATTTCTGAATAAGAATTGCATGATTATATAAAGCCCTAGCTTTTCATATCATGGAAAAGTCATTAATAAGTCATTGAATCTGCCCATACAGTAGCATTTAATACAGATGGAGGGCTCACTGTTGTGTTTTGCATAAGATGAATAAACAAAGAATCAAAGAGCAAGGAGTATTAATATTTTAAGTACAATATTTAATTTGAAAAACAGGACAGGGAGGCATTAGCATTGAAAGCAGATAAAAAATGTCTGGATGAGAAATGGAGAAGAGACATTATTAAACATGTGGGCTAGGTAAGAATACAAATAGAATGCTAGCCTCCCTTGACAAACAGCCACTCTGACTTGGTGCAAATGGCATCATCATCTTCTATGGACTGATTCTCTAGTAAACTGAACTGAGGAAATGGAAATTCTCTGGATTCGATCTGCATTTTGTTTTCCTCATTTCTGTTTTCACCGAGTGTTTAAGATTCAACACAAACACTAGCCCAAGGATATCTCCATCTTCACAAAGCTGCTTTAAAAAAAAAAATTCTTTTTGTGCCTGTGACAATGGCAGGGGTCACTCGGGGGTCTGGAACCAAGTTGTGTTCTGCCCTATAATTGGTGAAAGTGAAAATCACTCAGTTGTTTTCGACTCTTTGGGACCCCACGGACTATACAGTCCATGGAATTCTCCAGGCCAGAATACTGGAATGGGTAGCTGTTTCCTCCTCCAGCGGATCTTCCCAACCCAGGGATCAAACCCAGGTCTCCCACATTGCAGGCGGCTGGCTGAGCCACCGGGGAAACCCAAGAACACTGGAGTGGTAGCCTATCTTTTCTCCAGAGGAAGGGAGTGGATAGTCTATTCCTTCTCCAGGGGATCTTCCCAACCCAGGAATAGAACTGGGGTCTCCTGCATCGCAGGTGGACTCTTAACCAGCCGAGCTACCAGGGAAGCCCTTGTGACGGTGAGCAGCTGCAAATAGGAGAGAAGGATGATCTCGAGGAGCATATTTTTCTATTTCTGCAGATTCCGAGTTAGAAACAGCCATGAACTCTCATGAACTCTCAGTCCTGCAAGGAGAGGAGAGATCACCCATGACTTAAAAAAAGTAATGGAAAGCGACAGCCAAGAAGCTTTCAGAACTCAAGTGCTTCACTAAAGAAAGTTTACATCGCCTCCTACAGTGTCTTGTGGAAATTGGTGTTAAAATAAACAAATATCAGGCCTCCAATCATTTGGGGGCTCTCAAGTAAATAAATAAATAAATATAATCCGCACCCAAGGGGAAAAAATAAATCAAACAAAAATCTTCCAAGCGTGAGAAGCGTGCCTGGTGAAAGATTTAAAAATGTCCTTTTTAAAGAAAGAAACCGATATAATTAGATTTCACAAATGGGCCTTTCATGGGCATGGTGGGGGGGGCGGAATAAATTGTCTTAAGTATATATAGTGTGTGACAGAGGCCAGGAAATACCCACGATTAAAATAATTTCCTAGGGTATATTTTTAATACCCTGAAAATGCTTATGAAAACATCAGGAGGGATCTTGAAAGCCTTCAGCAGGAGTCACAAGCCAAAGCTGAAGTCCTCTGGTCTGAGTGTGTGAATCTGTTTTGGACTTTAATGCTTCCTGTCCCATGGAGGCCAAGGAAAAAAATCTCGTTGCCCCTAATTGTGATTTTCTCACACACTAATTTCAGCTCCAAACGGAACTCATCTGTCTGCTCCTGGAATCGGGGCTGGGGCTGGGAGTGGTGGGCTGGGCAGCACAGGTCAGGGAGCAGGACTGCCATTAAAACGCAGTGGCTTGATTAGGTTTTCATAGTTAGCAGGTGATGAATGACAGGCAAAGAGAAGGCTGTTCCTCCTGTAATAGGGCGATAATAGGAGACTCATTTGGGCTGCTACAATCCACTTTGGCTGGTGTCAGCTTTTCCATTACACACACAGCTTTTCAGGAAGGTGATGATAATTCAATCCAGGAGTAGGAAAAATAAAATGAAAGTAAATTAACCATGGGCCGAGACTTGGCAAATAGGGTCTCCACTCGGGCATGCTAAGCCCAGAAGTCCAAAAGTAGGTCATCTTTAATTCTCTGCTGGAGAGATTACTGTTTTCTGGCTTTTTTTTTTTTGCGCAGTGTGGTTGACTGCAGGGCCCTGTGCTGAGCTCCCTTGCTCGAAATGCATGAATCTCGATTCCAATTGTATCCCACCAAGGATGGGCCTATGATGAGAGCAGTGTCAAGGGGCTTGGCTCTCGCAGGAAGATAATCCTCTGCTGCATCAGCTCTAGGAGGAGAGAGCATTTTCAAATTCCCATCACCAGCTCACTCTGCTTTCTCTCCCACCGTTCTGGTAAGAGTAACCAACCACTCAATGTCTTGATTGTTCTGCATTGCTGCCACCTCGTGCTTCTCCCCAGGCAGCTCACTGGGACAGTGCCAGGAAGGTGTCATCAGTGACCTGTCAACAGCCCAATCCCAGTGCCTGGATAGCAGGTGCTCAGAAAATATTTGCTGAGTGATATTCAAAAGACACCTTTTGCTATTTCCAACTTTCCTGGGCTTACTGCTTTTTATTTTCCTCCCAGTTCTCCCTCATTGATCCTTCTTAGCATCCCTGAGGGTCTCTACTTCCATTGTCTACTCTTTGAGGGTTGAGGGACTTCAGTTTCTGCTACTTCTGTTCTATTCATCTTCTCTCTTTCAAACTCAGAGCTGCAACTTGACATGTGTTTGGAGAAAGTCATAATTCTAAAAGATACATGCACCCCAATGTTCATAGCAGCACTATTCACAACAGCCAAGACATAGAAGCAACCAAAATATCCATCTGTAGATGAGAAGTTAAAGAAGATGTGGTACATACATATACTGGAATATTACTCAGCCACAAAATGAATGAAATAATGCTATTTGCAGCAACACGGATGAACCTAGAGATGATCATTCTAAACAAATAATTCAAAGACAAATATTGTATGATATGACTTATCTGTGGAACTTAAAAATTCATCCAAATAAACTTTTTTTATGAAACAGAAAGACTCACAGAGAAAACCAACATATAGAAATGTGTACCAAACTGGAAATGTGTGTGGATAGGGGAGGGGTGGAGGGGATAAATTGGAATTAACATATACACACTACTATATATAAATAGATAACCAACAAGGACCTAATATAGCACAGGAAACTCTACTCAATATTCTATAATACCCTCAATGGGAAAAAAATTCTGAAAAAGAATAGATATATGTATAACAGAATCACTTTGCCATAGACCTGAAACTAACACAACATTGTAAAGCAACCATACTCCATGTAAAATAAAAATTTTTTAAAAGAATCCATGCATAAAATACCCCCACACAACTCAGAGCTGCAATTTGAAGGACTGGTGACTCCTTCCATCTTCCTCTCCAGTCCAGAACTAAGTGATGAGCTCCTGGCCACTTAGCCAACAATCTCCTCTTGAATGGCTCACTGGAAACATCTACACTTGGACTCATTACTCATACCCTCATGCCATTCTGATATTGCTTGATTATTTTTGTTATATTTTAGTCACCCAAGTCATAAAACTGGCTTTACTCCTGAGTAACACTTAGCCTTTCTTGTTTCACCTCTCTGCTCTCACTGTATTGGTTGAAATATATAATGAAAATCCCAGAAACACTCTCATTTCACTTTGAGTCACAATAGCATAATCACATCTAATAAAATTAGTAATATACCCTTAATATAACTTAGCAACCAGTCCACATTCAATTTTCCCCCAAATGACTTAAAAATAAGCTTAAGTTAAAAATAAATTAGAACCCAAAGAAAGTTCACACAAATTGCATTTGACTGATGTTTATTATTTATTAAATAATTTTAAGCCTTTAAAAGCCGTTTTCTATCCCTTGTTTTCAATGCTACATATTTGTTGGAGAAACTGGATATTCAGAAAGTTTTTCATATAAAGTCACTAATTTCCTGTGATATATCTTATGCTAATAAATCTCTTCCACGGCAATATATAGGTTATTTGGAATTTCAAGTATAATATGGATGTAGTGAAATCTACAAACTTTAAAGCACATAAATTTTTATGTATTGAAATTATCCATATCAATATTTAAAACATTTTCATCCCACAAAAAGATATAAATGTGCCCCTTTTCAGCCATCAGCTACCCACCACAGGCAAATACAGATACTATTCTGACTGCCAAGGGCATAGGTTGCTTTTGCCTATTTGTGTACGTCATTTAATGGAATTACACCTTATGAACTCTTTTGTATTATTACTTGCTTATTTCACTCAACATAAAATTTTTTAGTTTCATCCATGTGCTGAATGTATGTTATTAGGGTTTTTTTTTATTGCTGTGTAATTTTATGAACACATCATGATTCATTTACCATTCTCCTATGGACAGACATTGTCTGTTGTGAATATAGCTGCTAAAAGCATATATGATCTTTTTAAAGACATAATTGTTTAATATCTTGTGGACATATGTTAGGAGTAGGATTGCTCGGTTATAGAGGAAGCAAGCAAATATTTTGTTACAGACTACTAGTTGTCTGAAGTGGTTTAGCACTTGACATTCTTACCAGCAAAGTATGAAATTTCCAGTTATTCTATACCCTCACCAGTACTTAATTTTATATTATCAATCTTTCAAATATTTGTCATCCTGTAGGGTGTGCACTGATTGATGGATGAGCAGTGCCAGCATTTATGTTTAACTCCCAAATTCACCCCAAATTTAGAATAAGCCAACAACTTTCACAAGTGTTGAGACTTTACTAGGAACATGCTCTTTCAAGTGGTGTTGTCTGACATCAGTAAAAATGCAATTAAGGTTGGTGAGGCTGAAAAACATGGGAAGACTCAAATCTCATCTAATTCTTCCCTCTTTTAAAATTCTTTGGCCGAAGTGGGCATTTAAGCAGATTCAATATCAAAAGCCTGTCAACCTCTGTAAGATCATATAGAGCAGCAGGTTTTCTAGGGAAATCTCAGGTCTTAGCTTCTGGTTAAAGTTGATGTATCCATCCTTTTACTCACCTAACTTGACAAGACATGCAAAACTGCACAACCATTTATCCAAAAGAATGCTACTCATCAATGAGTATTTTGGAGTTCATGCAGTTATTCAATGTATGAAAGCAAATTAAGGACAACAGAAAACAGTTGCATGGTTTTGAACCTGGGAATGACCACCCATTTCTGATTTTCAGCATGGGATGGGCTGTAGGGAACATAAGATGGGAAAGGAAATATTTACTAAGCAGATACAATGTGCCACCCATTACACACAGAATTTTCTGTACCTAGTCTTGAATTAGGTCCTCACTAAAATCTTTAAGGTGGGTTTTATTACTACATTTTACTAGGAAGGAAACTGAGGCTCAGAAACATTTAGGAGCTTTCACTGCAAGTGCTTGGACCAGAATACACCCAGGAATATAGCAGTAATGCCACAGAGTTTTCTCTTACAAGGAGGATGATTTATATTAAATTTAGAGATAATAAGAAAATTATGCAAAAGTTATTCTTAAAAATCCTTGAATTGTCTACACAGTAGGGCAGAATGGCTTGGTGCATATAACCTGAAAGAGTAATACTTAAGCATGCTAAGGCTTGAGAATCAGTAAGTTAGTCTAAAAGAAAGAACATAAGATGATAGATGCAGATTCAGGGCTCTCTTCCTCTTAGCATTTTACAGGACTTAGGAAATCTCTAGTGGTGAACAGGTATGGCAGAACAGTCTCAAGCATTCCTCCTTGTGTACATAGTTTACTTGTTTGGTTTAAGTATTGATCCTTTATAATCATAAAACACATTACATCTATTACATCTGTTGTTCTGAGAATTTTACAATACAGTGTAATTACAGCTGTAAGGAAAAAGGTTATATTCAATAATCAACCAAAAGGTAAAATGTGGACACAATAGTATTCCTATTGTACTGTGAGTAAAACTGGAGTTTAGACAGATTTAAGATATGTGCCCAGAGCTCTAGTATATGCTGGATGGAAAGTGATTCTAGTTCATCTGTTTTAAGCTGAAAGTAGAAGATCCATTCCAGGAATCAGGCCAAGGATTTAACTTCTGGAAAACTTGGAATTTTATACAAGTCATGAGGTTCTCATGGCAAGTATATAGGTGGGAGAAACATCAACAAGCTCAGATATGCAGACAATACCACTCTAATGGCAGAAAGAAAAGAGGAACTAAAGAGCCTCTTGATGAGGGTGAAAGAGGAGAGTGAAAGAGCCGGCTTAAGACTGAATATTAAATAAACTAAGATCATGGCATGTGGCCCCATTACTTCATGGCAAATAGAAGGGGAAAATGTGGAAGTCGTGATAGATTTCTTCTTCTTGGGCTCCAAAATCACTGTGGACTGTGACTGCAGCCATCAAATCAGAAAACAATTGCTTCTTGCGGGGAAGTGATGACAAATCTAGACGGTGTGTTGAAAAGCAGAGACATTACTCTGCCAACAAAGATCCATATAGTCAAGGCTATGGTCTTCCTGGTGGTCACATACAGTTGTGAGAGCTGGGCCGTAGAGAGGACAGAACTCCTATGATTTGATGTTTTCGAACTGTGGTGCTGTAGAAGACTCCTGAAAGTCTCTTAGACAGCAAGGAGATCAAACCAGTCAATCTTAAGAGAGATCAACCCTGAATTTTCACTGGAAGGACTGATGCTGAAACTGAAGCGCCAATATTTTGTTCATCTGATGTGAACAGACAACTCATTGGAAAACTCCCTCATGCTGGGAAAGATCGAGGGCAGAAGGAGAAGAGGGTGTTAGAGGATGAGATGGCTGGACAGCATCACTAATGCAATGAACATGAACTTGGGCAAACTCTGGGAGATGGTGAGGGACAGGGAGGCGTGCTGCAGTCCATGGTGTTGAAAAGAGTTAGACACAACTGGGTGATTGAACAGCAACAAAACTTGGAATTTTATATACTTCAAAATGTCTCATTGAAAAAAAGGTGGGAAAGTTCACCCATGAAACGACTGAGCACATTGGGCAAATACGTGACTCACTGGAGAAGACAGCCAATCATCGCTTACACAGGTGAGATGCTCTGGCAGTTCTTCCCAGCCTTGATTTTGCTATGAACCTCGTAATGGATGGTGGTCTTCAGGGAAGAGGACATGCTTCCTGGGTTGTAGGCTCCATGAGCCTGCTGTAGCTACACCTATTTCTATCATACTCATGAGAGCATAGCAGACTGCAAGGAGTTAAAAATTATCTAAGGAACCTTGAAAGTTCTGATTTGTAGTAAGCAGTGAGTCATCCACAAATGATGGTCTTAGAGATTTTTTTTGTTAATACATCCATAACTTAGAGAACAACAACAACCCCTAGTTTTATCAAATCTGGCATCCATTCCCATGAGAATGATACTCTTATGTGGACTTTATTTGGACAAACACGAATCTTTTGAGGAAAAGTTAAGGAAGAGAGAATAAGGTCAGACTTGTTTGGTGAAATTTCAGTTCTGTTGTTAGACATTGATGACTCAGTTCTACTTTCTAAGTCATGGTTTCCTCATCTCTAAAATGAGGATACTCTTATGCCTACTTCATAAGACTATGGTGAAGACTGAAAATATACATAATGTGCTTAGATAATATAAAATAATATAACATACACTTAGCACATAGTAAGTGTTCAAGGTGATGAGCAAGAAAATGGAGCATGGGCAAAAACAATTGGAGAATTAGTGGAGAAGAGGACCTGACACCTTACCTTTAAAAGAAATAGCTACCTTCAGCCTGAAAGAGAGACTATGCATTGAAAAGGATCTTAAAATAGTTTTCATTTTCCTGGTGTATGAAGAAAATAACTTTGATGAGAGGGAGGTCAGATATATGACTATAGGAGCTCATGGGATACCAAGGTCAGAAGAGATTTCTTCTGTTAGTAATAGGAGAGGCCCACAGTTTGGTTTAAATCAGGAAAGACAGAATAAATCTAGTCTATAAGACAATGGGTGCTGGACTTTGAAAATAGGTATGAATGTCAGTACTACTGTTTACCTGCTGTGTCAACTTGGACAAGTCACTACCTATCCTTTATTCTCAGTTTCCTCCTCTATAAAATGGGGATGCTAACTATAACTACCCCCAGAGAGTAGTTGGGAGGATTAGGTACAAATAAACACATAGGCAGAAATATACTCAGGCAAAATGGTTGTCTGAGGAGGCATAAAAAATAGCTGTGAAAAGAAGAGAAATGAAAGGCAAAGGGGAAAAGGAAAGATAAACCCATTTGAATGCAGAGTTCCAAAGAATAGCAAGGAGAGATAAGAAAGCCTTCCTCAGTGATCAGTGCAGAGAAATAGAGAACAATAGAATGGGAAAGACTAGAGACCTCCTCAAGAAACTTAGAGATACCAAGGGAACAATTCATGCAAAGATGAGCTCAATAAAGGACAGAAAGGGTATAGACCTAACAGAAGAGAAGATATTAAGAAGAGGTGTCAAGAATACACAGAACTATACAAAAAATGATCTTCATAACCCAGATAACCATGATGGTGTGATCACTCAGAGCCAAACATCCTGGAATGCAAAGTCAAGTGGGCCTTAGGAAGCATCACTACAAACAAAGCTAGTGGAGGTGAAGGAATTCCAGTTGAGCTATTTCAAATCCTAAAAGATGATGCTGTGAAAGTGCTGCACTCAATATGCCAGCAAATTTGGAAAACTCAGCAGTGGCCACAGGACTGGAAAAGGTCAGTTTTCATTCCAATCCCAAAGAAAGATAGTGCCAAAGAATGCTCAAACTACTACACAATCACACACATCTTGCATGCTAGTAAAGTAATGCTCAAAATTCTCCAAGATAGGCTTCAACGGTAGGTGAACTGTGAAATTCCAGATAGTCAAGCTGGTTTTAGAAAAGGCAGAGGAACCAGAGATCAAATTACCAACATCTGCTGGATCATTGAAAAAGCAAGAGAGTTCCAGAAAAACATCTACTTCTGCTTTATTGACTAAGCCAAACCTTTGACAGTGTGGATCACAACAAATTGTGGAAAATTCTTAAAAAGATTGGGATACCAGACCACCTTACCTGCCTCCTGAGAAATCTGTATGCAGGTCAGGTAGCAACAGTTAGAACTGGACATGGAACAACAGACTGGTTCCAAATTGGGAAAGGAGTATGTTAAGTCTGTATCTTGTCATCCTGCTTATTTAACTTATATGCAGAGTACATCATGAGAAATGCAGGACTGCATGAAGCACAAGCTATGATCAAGATTGCTGGGAGAAATATCAATAACCTCAGATATGCAGATGATACCACCCTTATGGCAGAAAGTGAGGTAGAACTAAAGAGCCTCTTGGATGAAACTGAAAGAGGAGAGTGAAAAAGTTCCTTAAAACTCAACATTCAGATCATGGCATTAAGATCATGGCATCTGGTCCCATCACTTCATGGCAAATAGATGAAGAAAAATGAAAACAGTGATAGGCTTTATTTTCTTGGGCTTCAAAATCACTGTAGATGGTGACTGCAGCCATGAAATTAAAAGATGCTTGCCCCTTGGAAGAAAAATTATGACCAACCTAGACAGCATATTAAAAAGCAGAGACATTACTTTACTAACAAAGGTCTGTCTAGATCCCTGTTTAGTCAAGGGTCATGTATGGATGTGAGAGTTGGACTGTAAAGAAAGTTGAGCACTGAAGAATTGATGCTTTTGAACTATGGTGTTGGAGGAGACTCTTTAGAGTCCCTTAGACTGCAAGGAGATCCAACCAGCCCATCCTAAGTGTTCACTGGAAGGACTGATGTTGAAGCTGAAACCCCAATACTTTGGCCACCTGATGCGAAGAACTGACTCATTGGAAAAGACCCTGGGAAAGATTGAAGGTGAGAGGAGAAGGGGATGACAGAGGATGAGATGGCTGGATGGCATCACCGACTCAGTAGACATGAGTTTGGGTAAACTCCGGGAGTTGGTGATGGACACGGAGGCCTGGCATGCTGCAATCCATGGGGTCACAAAGAGTCAGACACAATTGAGAGACTGAACTGAACTGAACTCAGAAAAGTGCCTGATAAGTTCTCATCACCTGTTGTTCATGATTGTCACAATCAGGAATAGTAATAAAAGCAAAGCCATCTCACTCCCTTCTGTGGATCAGAAATGATACTGATAATTTATTTTAATGAAAATCAAAGTGGTAGAACAATGGTGCCACAAATCCACTCTTGTAAGTATCTTGAGAAATATAGAAACTTTCCATGGGAGAAAAATACAAATTCATCTATGCCAACAAAGCTATTCCATCAAACACAAAGTCCTCATGCCTTTAATCGAATTTGAGAGCTAATGGCAGATATTTGTGATCAATGGTCCAGATGACTGGAAAATGTGAATATGAATGCAAAGTGGGTTCATCTGTATCACTATGGTGCTATGTATAAAATAAAACTAAATATCCTAATTGCATTCCCCTGGTCTTGCTTTCCCACAGTAGCTTTATGCTTCATTTAGAATGGTTAATGTGGAAATTGGTGCCCAGCAAAACCAAAACGTCTTAAATAACTGATTTTAAGGCTTGATGTCACAGCATGTATTCAGCATGTCTGATTTGAAAAACACTAAAAATAAAATCATAATATGTTAAAAAGATAACCCTAAGGGCAAAATGATAAAGTGGAAAAAGCTTTGAGTCAGAAAATGAGGGTTTTAGTCACATAACATCATTTCTTTTTGTTGAACTTTAAGTTGTTCTGTAGTGTATAAGGCTGTCAGTTCACAACCATTCTTTACCTTACCTGAGCCTTAATTTACTCAGTTGTAAAACCCCAATTAAAACAAGCATGTATCATGCCTATTAAATAGGGCTGTCATAAAAATGGACTTGTGTATAAACTTTAAATTGGTAACATCTTATAAAATAGTTTATTAGAAATGTATGGATTTTTTATTCCATAAGAATATTCCAAAATGTTAAGAAATAAGTACACACAAGATCAAAATCTTTCTAACCATCCCATGGTGCAGAAAAGACAACTAAATCAGGACCTGCTCAAAGCTAGACCAACTCCTCTAAAAGTGGAGGTAGGATTGTTTAATGATGATGGGAGGCTGTCAGTTGATACCCATGCCTCCCTTTAACCACAACGATAACCTGTCTAAAAGTCACTCTATACTACCACTTGAGGAATTTCCTAATTCCCTTACCAGGCTGCATTCATCAAGACAGAATGTTGAGACTGCCTAACAGTGAACTGAAAAGCAGGGCAGAAGGAATGCCACTAACTTTGTAACTTACAAAGAGTGATTGCAAGCCAATGTTGTTAAAGGGATCAATGGTATTGAAAGAATGAGTTGTGGCGAGTGGAATATCGACCACTGAAGAGAATGATGGACAATCACAGTCCCAGTCCAATAGCAGTGATATAGAGGTCACTGCTGAAAGATGTCTCAGTTCTCCCTTTGAAAAGTCCTGTGATGTTTGATTACCATTCTTTTCCCTCTCCATTATTCCATTTTCTCAAGTGGTTCTATCAGTATCTCGGTGACAGCAAATAGCATTATCCAGCAGATGGTTACCACATCATTTATGTTATTAGCAGTTTGTGATTTTTACACCCTGCATAGGAAGCTTTGTAAATTGAGATTTTTGGGAGACTCAGAATGCTATGCAAGACTGCAACTGGCACATTATTTAAAATGCAAAAACTACCATTGTACATTATTAGGATTACAGATTAAAATTCTCCCTGAGTCAAGGAATGAAGGAAGCTACGGTTCTCTAGGTGGTGTTCATTTCCCCACTGTAGTATGTACCAGTAATGAACAACATGTGTTATACTTGCAAGCCTAGCTAATAGTCAGGAATACAACCCATGTGCAAATCCTATATTATGACTTAATGTTACATGAAAAAATTATCACCCTGGCATTTCTATGCTTTTGTGATAGTTCTTTCTGAAATGGAAAAATTCCTATTAAGTGTACTGAACGTTCAAAAAGGAGGAAACAAGGGAGAATTTTTTTTTTCTTCTCTGATTTCCTATATGTGTTGGTTATGTATTCTTATGCTTCTACCTTTCACCAGATTGTCAGGTCTAGAGAAGTAGGAGCACCTCTGATTCAACTACTTCTTCATTTTTGTATGGCTGCCAACATTCAGCATAGTTATGTATAATACATGGTCAATGCAAATACAAGTGTCTTGGTAAGATGGATGGTTTGGAGAGGGACCAGATCTATCCAAGAAAGAACACCTACCTAGGCATCATCATCCGTGACATGTAACCTAGCGGCTCAAACACTTACCTGTGCCCCAAGATTGACTAAAGGAAACGAGACTCCAAGGCCCCACTTCAAACTTATTGAATCAGAAGTTCTCATTGAAGGGCCCTGGAATCTAAATTTCAATATAAGTTTCTAAGTTGCATATTTTGTAGCCAGTTTGGTTCTGGTCTGTAGAGTCCTATTTAGGACTCTTTGAGATAAAGGAAGCCCTTTTGTCTTGGTCAGGCACAGGCAGTTGATTCACCTGATACACCATTTCTGGCAGTGGTCACTGAGGACCTAGATGCTCAAAACTGGGCTATAGAACAGCAGTGTCCCCGGGAGCTTGTTAGAAAAGCTGAAGTGCAGGCTCTGCAGCAAACCCCCTGAATTAAAAACACATAAAATAAAAACCTGCATTCCCCAGAGAAGGAAATGGCAACCCACTCCAATATTCTTGCCTGGAGAATCCCACGGACAGAGGAGCCTGGCAGGCTACAGTCCATGGGGTTGTAAGAGTCGGACATGGCCTAGAGTAATGTTAACAGAATGTGACACGTAGACAGGCACTATCGACGTTACCAGTCAGGTTGTTTGAAATGCAGAATCTGACGCTCCATCTCAGACCTAACTGAATGAGAATCTATGGGGAAGGGATCCAAGACTGGGTTTTTCTTAATACTCTTTTTATTTTTTTCATAAATTTTTCTTTTCGGTTGCACTGGGTGTTTACTGCTGGCATGATCTTTCTCTAGTTGCTGCGAGTGGGGGCTACTCTTGGTTGCAGTGCGTGGGTTTCTCACTGAGGTGGCTTCTCTTGCTGTGGAACACAGGCTCTTGGGTGCCCAGGCTTCAGCAGTTGCAGCCACAGGCTTAGTAACTGTGGCACAGGGGGTTCAGAGCACAGGCTCAGTAGCTCTGCAGCATGTAGGATCTCCCTGGACCAGGGATTGAACCCATGTCCCTCGTGTTGGTAGGCAGATTCTTACCCACTGTACCCCCAGGGAAGTCCCAAGACTGTGTTTAAACAAGCTCTCCAGGTGATGCTTAAGCATGGGAAAGTCTGAGACCTATTGGTCTAAAGCCCTGTGTTAAAAAGGTTTGCATAGATAGGCTGGGCTTCCAGCAAACTGATGCATTCATTGGTTCATGATACCTACACAAGTGCAGAGGGGGAAGTGATAACACTCATGCTATACATATATTATTTCTGCTCTAGATGGAAAACTTGACTCACAGGTATGAGGCTTCAAATCAGAACTAGTACTAGGATGAGGAGTGAAAGATGAACAAACAAAAAAATGAAAAAGACTATGGCAGGAAAATTAAGAAAACGATTAAACCTCATGCAGATAAAACAAGTGTAGCCTTCTATTAGTAATTGTTGAAGTTGGATGATGAGTAATGAGAATATATTATACTATTTCTTATACTTTTGAGTATATGTGAAATTCTTCATAATAAAAAGCTGAAAAATAAATGCATCCAGAGATACATTATTGCCTATGTGGTTAGAAAACATTAAAAGATGGATAATATCTATTGCTAATGAAAGTACGAGAAAAGCAAACTCATACACTGATGGTAGCAGTGTAAGTAGTGAATGATTTTTGGAAGATAATTTGAGAGTAAATGCTAGACAGTTTAAAAATGTTTCACATATACTGATCCATTAACTATTTTTAGAAAGCTTATCTACAGAAGAACTCAGCCATTTGTGTATGGATACAATACAAAGAAGATGACTGTGGCTTTACTTGTAATAACAAGAAGTAACTTGGAGTCTACATATCTATAAAGATGAAACATGTTCATAATGAGATCTACTGTACAATTATTATTTCTAAAGATACATCTAAATGTACTGATCTAGAAGACTGCCAATAATATATCACTGAGAAGATAAAAATGTCTATCATGCCTTTCAGTGGGAAGAAAAACTCCTAATGTTTATGTGTATGGCTCTCTTTGTATGTACATAGGCAAGTATCTGGAAGTCTAATACTGAACAGTTAATGGTTACTTGGGGGAGAAATTTGTCTATTTTGAGGAGGAAGTCTATCACTTTCAATTTTGTATAACTTTGCACTATTATCCTTTTTTGTACCTTGGTCCATGTGACAGTGTTCCTGCCCATGAGATATAAATGGGTGTCACAGGGAAAACTCTTAAATTTTGAGAAAGCTGGTTGATAGGGCCAAATTCAGGAGGCCCCTATAGTTTGTTCTTTACCTTCCCCTTCCTTATAGCTTGGAAACTAGATGAATACCTGAAAAAGAGAAGCTATTTTGCAAGCACTGGGGTAATGGACCCATGATTTTAGAGATGGCACAATGGAAAACTAAAAGGAGCCTGGGTTCCCAAAGTAAGTGTGGAATCAATCAGACCTGAATGCTTTTTTCTCAAACTCTGCATTATATAAATAAGATAAAGCCACTGATTTGTTCATATTCTTTAGACTTCTGTCACTTACAGCCAAACAATTTTCCACCCAAGCATTATTTAACTACCCAGGGATCTAGGTACATCAAGCATAAGTGGAGATCAGATATATAAATACTAATATATGTGCAGATCAGTTTCATCTAAAGATGTACATCTGGTCCACCATAAACTCTCAGCCTTGGCAAAATGCTGGGTACATAATTTAATGAAAGAGTAAGGGAATCTATAAAAGAGTAATGTACACAGTTATCTCTAGATGGTGAGATTATGGATGATTTTAATTTCCTTTTGTATACTTGCCTGTATTTTCTGAATATTTAAAATCAGTAAAAAAAGAAAAAACAAAACCAAAGCTATTCTTAAAAATTATTAAAGTTGTGTAAGTAAGCTGTGTGGTAGGGCTTAATGATAAAGTGAAACTATGTTATTCCATAGATTTCAACATATTGCAAATCAAACCTTTCCTCACCTCCCTCTCTCCAGTGAAAAAAAATAGAATGAGATCCTGATGAAGCTTGATATATAAGATGAGTGTTTGTCTGTTTCCCCACCAGAATGATAGAGTAGTTTTACTTTACAATTATATTACATATTTATAAAGAAAAATTTTGAAAATGGTTTCTTTTACATTGATGGATGTCTGAACACTCACCATAAGAAATAATAAAAAATTAAGCATCTTTGTTTTCTGCTGCTACAAATGCATGTATGATGTACAGTATTTCAATTCAGGGGGCACATTTATCATACCTCTCTGTAAAACTTTGCCGACAAATCAACTGAAACCCCTCTGGGTGGTGCAACAATTTTTGCAACATTTTTTTTAAAGCATCATGGCATGAATACTTTTATACTAGTGGTCTCCTCTGGACCATAAGGCAGTATCTAGAGACATTTGGGGTTGCTACCACTGAGGGGATGATATTGGTACCTCACGGGCAGCGGGCAGTAATGCTGCTAAACAATACACAGGATAACTTCCATGACACAGAGTTATTCAGTGCAAAATGTTCACAGTACTGAGGCTGAGAATATATATGTGTGTGCATGTATACATATGTGTGTGTGTGTATATGTGTATTATATATACATGTGTGTGTGTGCCAAGTTGCTTCAGTTGTGTCTGACTCTTTGTGATCTATTGAGCATAGCCCATCAGGCTCCTCTGCCCATGAGATTCTCCAGGTAAGAATACTGGAGGGGGTTGCCATGCCCTTCTCCAGGGGATCTTCCTGACCCAGGGATTGAACCCGGGTCTCTTGTATCTCCTGCAGTGGCAGGAGGGTTCTTTACCACTAGCACCACCTGGGAAGCCCCATAAATAAATAAATACACACACACACACACATATACACACACACACACACATACACATATACACACACACATAGATTCCCTATCTTGTTATTTAGGCTGTATCTACTGGTATGGGTAATTTGACTGGTTTAACTTCTGGGTTTCTTATTGGGTTATTAAATTACTAATTAGTTTTCAACATTGAAAGTGTTTTCTTTCCCAGTCTTAGAATCCCAAAATTAGGCATGTGACCACTTTTTCTTAGAGATCCCTTCACACAACAATTTTTACTCAGTATCTAGTAAGGACTTGCCAGTGGCCAGACAGTGAGTGTACAGATGTAAGTGGGCAGACATGGCCAATGCCCACATATTTACCGTGCTGAGAGAGAAAATACTCCTAAATCCTGGAGGGCAAGGGACCCAGATAGGGGATGGCATTTGAAGGTAGTGACATGAACTCTGGATGTGGACTCAGGGCCCAGGTCCAAATTCCAGTCAACCATTTCCTAATTTCTGTTTATTAACACATAGCCCAGTCCTGCTTCCTCTGGGTCTGCTCTGTTCACTCATCTGCTTGCATTACCCTTTCTTCAAATCTCTTCTCTATTGTCTCTTTTGTGCCATTCAGGTCTCTACTCAAACGTCTCCCCCTCAGAGAGGACATTCCTGTTCATCCTAGCTATTGCCTCTTCTAAGCTTTCTCTGTCCCACCCCCTGTTTCATATTCTTCATCTATAATCATCTTGCTTCCTTGTTTAGTGTTTGTCTCTTCAACAGTAACTTTTGGGAGAATGTGCCCCAACCCTTCAAGGCGCTGGAAGATGTAAAGTCTGAGGATGTGAGTGGTCTAACCTGGAGCTCTCCTGCCCTCCCTCCCTCTCCTTTTCAGCCACACTGGTCTTGTTCAGCTTCTTCATCAGAACATGCAGCCTCTGATCCTTTGGACATGTCTCTGCTCCTACTAAAACTCTCTCCTCATTTTCTGACTAGTAACCATTCATCCCTCAGCAATTGTCTTTAAGCATGATTTCTTCCACTATCCACAAAGATTGCCCTCCGCCTTGCTCCCAAACATTCCTTCCTGCATTTTAATTGTTGGCCCCCTTGCCTGCCTTCTCTTATGGCTAGAAGCCCAGTGAAGGCAAAGCCCTCGTCTTCCGGTTCACTGTTGCCACCCCCATGTCCACCCTGATTCCTTCCTTACGATACACGCTCCACAAATATATACTGCTTAAATTACTCCATCCTGCTGATCTGAAACTGATTTCTAAAAATAAAAGCTAATAAAACATTAAGTAACTTTTGTTTGTTTTTCTCAAGAAATATTAACTTTATAAACCCACCTCTACTGTGCTTCTGCAAACTGCATGTGAACTAAATATTAATTTTCCAGCAACAACAAAAATGCAAACAAGGTTCTTAGCTAACAGAAGATCTTCTAGAGTATAACTAAACAAGAGAGAGAGAGGAGGGCATATATACATAGTCATAATCTAATTAAATTGAAGAAGAAGCATATAATTGAACTTCTGTCTAAGACTAGGAACACACACACACACACACACACACACACACACACACACCCTCCACATACATACAGAAACACACACACAGTTTTACGTGAAAAAAAACATGCAAACACCATAACTTTCACTACGTTTTTGAGGTTTGATGATTAATGAATGGAGTAAACTTCACATTCCCTCGAAGTCCTCCCAGTGGACAATATCACTCCCCATAGCAATCCAGGCAAACGTCTGCAGCAGCCAACGCAGGACAAGCCTTGTCCTTGAGGTATTAGTTGCAGAACGATTTTTGCAAAGCACACCGAGAAGCTCCTATTGATCTGCCGACAAGTGTTTGAATCTGCAGGCAGAAATGAACTTTGGCTTTTTCTTGAATGTATTGGCATCCCATACTGTTTTGTTCTTCTATTAATTTACCATTTTTTATCTGAACACTGGAAAGAAAAATGTTGGAGGAGTTTTGGAGAATTTTCTCTTTTGAATTCCTCATTTTATGAAACTTTCATCACAGCTCTTTTTCATCTTTCGCACTTCTTCATGAAAAGCATCACCCTAAACACCGTGGAGTGAAATTTAACATTCATAATCTGGACATATGAAACTTACAGTCTGAATTTGGAAGTGAAAATTCATTTGTGGACCTGAGTGAACCATTGTGAAGTCATTCCGAGGGTAACAGAGAATATAGCACCATTTTAAGGCTGGCCAACTGCCGCAGCTCTCAATAAGACATAGACTAATTTCTTACATCTTTGGCTGGTCAATATTCTCACATCTCTGCCTTGGGGGGATGGCTGAGAACTGGTCAGAGCAAATCACTGAGTCCTACTAAAGTCAAATGGATTTTATAGACAGGTTGGTCTGGCTTAGGATATTTGTGAGCTGGAACCAAATGCTGATCTAGAAGAGTCCTTAGATACTGCATTCTACGTGCTTATCTTATAGTGAAACAGAGTCCCAGAGATGAAAAGAAATTATGTCAAATTAACACAGATAGAGGTAAGATGGAAACATTTCTTCCTCTAGATTGTACTGTCACCATCTGACATAGGTCACTAACCTCTCTTCTCTGAATTTCTCTGATAGCTTTCTAACTGGTCTCCCTGTTTCCATTTTTTAATACCTGCCTGTGTTTCTCTACAGTAGCAAGAGTGGTTTTAAATTATAACTTTAATCATTCTCATCTCTTTCAACAGTATTTCAATGCACAAACAAAACAATGCAAGGTCTTGGCAACAACACAAGTTCATTGATCTGGCTCCTTCCTTTCTCCAATCACATATCATATTACTTTCTCTCCCCATCCAATCATGCTGCAGCCAGGCTTTTTGTTCAATTCTTCAATTATATACTTATCTTTCTTAGCCCAGGGCCTTTGCACTTGCTTTCCCCTTTGCTTGGAATGTTCTTCTTTCCCTCCTTTGCATGTTTGGATTCCTTTTACTTTATATCTTCGCTTAAGTGTCACCTCCTTTTAGAGAGCTTGCTAAATGAAAACGAGGCTGCCCGCATTGATAATACTTTTCTCTTGTTTACTTTCTTTTCTTCCTAACTTGTGACATGATTTATGAATGTATTTTCTGTTACATGTTTTTACCCCCTCCTCCCAGTTAAAATATAAGTCCTGTGCTTATCATGGATGAGGGATGGAGGGGCCCTCAGTTTACTTTTATAGAATAAAGGAATGAATGTGAGTTGAATTCAAAGCTCTGGCCTCCCATGCCCCACTGTATGAACGTGAATGCATTAAAAGAAATGTTTTTATGATATTTCAGCAGTTTCAGTCACGATTAAATCATTGCTTAGCTTAACATAAAAGTTAGCTCTATTTCGAAAACATTCAGTATGTTATTACAATGCTCAAAAACTAAAGGTATCAAAATGTTCTACTGAGAATTTTTTAGAGTTGTAAAGTCTGAGAGGATCCTATGAAATGAAATCTCTCATTTCATAGATGAGGAAATTACGGCCCAAAGGGATGAATTATAAGTATCACAAAATCTTAATACTCTCTTAATCTAACACTGACTGATTTTTTAAATCCAGTCAGTTTCTAAAAAAAATAGACTAAAATTACTATTTTACCTAATGTGCAATGAACTATTACAGTCCACCTGCTGCTTTCTCGTGTACCTAAGTGCCACATGAGAGATAAGACAATTTATGCATACATGCTTAGTCGTGTCCAACTCTTAGTGACCTCATGGACAGTAGCCCACCAGGTTCCTTTGTTCACTAGGTTTTGCAGGCAAGAATATTGGAATGAGTTGCCATTTCCTGCTCCAGGGGATACTCCCAGATCAGGGACTGAACCCATGTCTCCTACATTGTAGGTGGATTCATCACTGCTTGAGCCACTGGAGGGGCGTTGCCACATGCATGCATGCTAAGTCACTTCATGGAGTCTGACTCTTTGTGACCCAATGGACTATAGCCCGCCAGGCTCCTCTGTCTATGGGATTCTCCAGGCAAGAATACCAGAGTGGGTTGCCATTTCTTCCTCCAGGGGATCCTCGCCCATTAACAAATTATCAGTGACTGCATAATATGCCAGGTACCATGTAATAGGTTTTATCCTTTCTGTCCTCATGATTCCCTTTGCTTTGGATAGCTTGATTACAGTCATTAAAGAGATGAGGAAACCTATCATTAGTAAGTTGAGCAGGTCACCCAGGCGAGAAAGGCAAATTGGTAACAAAGCCAACGGTTTTGAGCTCCCTGCTCTCTGCCTCCCTGAATGGTATTCCAATGGTGCCCAGGAGCTGATGTGCTTTACCAGAGTACTGTGCTTTATTATGAAAGAGCAGCTTGTCACCTGGTGAGAATAAGGCTCTTTTTATGTAAAGTGATTTTTATCTTTGGCAGAAAGAAACTCTAGTACAAAATCATATTTCACTCTGCTCAGAGCTCAGATCTCCTCATATATCTCCATAAGTCAATAGGATTGGGGAAAGAATATTTTCCCAGAGCACCTATTTATAGTTACATAGTGCAAACCGCTATATACTTGAAAATCACTTAACCACATTTCAATCATTTGAGTAAAATCCTCTGGCTGGCATCACATCCCCATTTCTGAGGTGAATAAGTTCATTGTACACATTAAATAAATGTGTATGTGTGTGTGTGTGTGGGGGGGCTTCTCTGTTGGCTCAGATGGTAAAGAATCTGCCTGCAATGCAGGAGACCTGGGTTCCATCCTTGAGTTGGGAAGATCATGGGGTTGCAAAGAGGCAGATATGACTGAACTCTAACACGTATATTTACTATATATATATATATATATATATACATATATATACATACTTACTATATATATATATATATATATATACTTACTATATATAAGTATATATACACTTACTATACATATATTTGTGTATATATGTATATATAAAAGCTTCCCTGGTGGCTCAGATGGTAAAGAATTTGCTTGCAATGCAGGAGACCTGGTTTGATCCCTGGGTCGGGAAGATCCCCTGGAGGAGGACATGGCAACCCACCCCAGTATTCTTGCCTGGAGAATCTCATGGACAGGGGTATATATAGTCTAGGTGTTTGCAAAGAGACACAACTGAGCAACTAAGCATGCAGGTGTGCATGTACACACACACATAAATAAATATATATACATGTATATATATATACACACACACATGTAAGCGTGTGAGTAAACCCTGATATTGAAATTGACAGATGAGATACAGGTAGCTGTTACCCAAATATTTCCCCATGCTCAGCACCTGAACTTTAACCCTTTGTAAACAGTAAAGTATTTGCTAACAACACCTTGTTTGTGATAGATATCAGAAAATTACATTTATTCTCTTTATTGAAAAGGCTTTCAATCTCTTTTTTGTGTGTGTATGTGTGTGTGCATGTTTCTTTTGGAATCTCTCTCTCTTGACCAAGTTCTTTAAAGGAATTTATCACCTTAACTCATTTTTTTATCTTGGAAATCAGTTGTGTTTTTTACCCCACAATTCATTCATTCATTCTTTTTTTTTTTTTGAAACAATAGCCCAGTTTTACTGGGAAAATAATCTTTGTCCCATTCTTAGTGACATGCTTTACGTGACCAAGCCCTGAATAGTTAGAGGGAAATAATTTCATATTTTGAACCACATAATTCATTCACAGATGAGCCTGTGACAAAGCCAGGCTTACAAAATAAACTCTGGACTTCTATGGGTCCTCTTGGGAAGCAGGTGTTCTGTGACTCATTGAAATTTTACAACCTCATGGGAAACAGATCTTAATTGGCTAATGGCCATCCTTGCCACTGTGTGGAGAGATCATTCCCAAAACTGAAACCAATGCGAGAGATGGAGAAGCTGAGGGAGAGAGGGGTGTGAGAGGTGTGTGTGTTTGTGTGTGTGTAGTGTGGGTGGAACATGACACTGTTTAACTCCTTTCAACCTGCCTGTCCAAATAGGCTGCATTCTTGCAAACTTACTTTTTAACCACAACAAACTACCTCCTTCTTTTTACCTTTTTTTTGGCCTTAGCAGTTTGGTTTGCTATGGTTTCTATAATTTTCAATAGAAATTCTTGATTAATACATATTGATAAACAATAAAGACATTTTCAATAGAAATAATAAATGCTGTTATTTTCCCCCCTCTGTGAGCTCTTTTTCTAAAAAGCTATATATGCTAAATGGTTCCCATGTGCTTCCCTAACAAATTTTAAATTATTAAAATTTCTGTTTAATCCATAATATTCCATATAATTGCTGATAAGTTAGTCTACCATAGTTCTCAAGAAGTGAAGTTATTTTTGACCTTTCTTCTGATGCCTTTATCTAAAGGATCAGCTCTGATGATGGAACCTTCAGGAGAAGAGGGAAGATATTTTTGAGAAAGCCTTTTGATAGTCTCAGGTTATACTTTTGCACTTGATCCACAGATAACCTGGTCTTCTTGATAAAATTTTTACATCTATGTTAAGCAAATTCCAAATAATTGTACTCACAAGTAATCGATCATGCACAAGCATCAAGAGACTTAAGAATACATTGAGAATTGTCAAGCTTTTGGTCCATATAAGGTAACACTGGATATTTTCTAACTCTAAGCAGAATCAACATGAATGATTTTGGAATGTTCTCTAATCATATTGTTGTTGTTGTTCAGTCACTCAATCGTGTCTGACTCTTTGCAACCCCATGGACTGCAGCAGGCAGGGCTTTCTTGTCCTTCACCATCGTTTGGAGTTTGATCAAACACATGACCATTGACTCATTGATGCTATCCAAGCATCTCATCATCTGCCAGCCTCTTCTCCTCCTGCCTTCAGTCTTTCCCAGCATCAGGGTCTTTTCCAATAAGTTGTCTCTTCACATCAGGTGCCAATGTATTGGAGCTAGTTGTCTTACTAGACACAAAATATACCAATTGTGACAAAGGTCACCTCAAAATATTAACAACATGCATTTTTGATTTCTGATGATTGTTAACCCTTCACTGAAGGCCTTTCACCACCTTATTAGGTAATTACTATTTTCATCCTCATTGTAAATAAGGACACAGAGAGATTAAGTAAGAAGGTGATAACTGGAGATTCAAAGCCCCTCCTGCCTGCATCTAGAGGTCTCAGCCCCCTAAGTCCTGCAGCACAGCAGAGGGAAGGACACAACCCTCAGTGTGGGTCCCTGCAGCCTGTCCTCAGCACTGGACTAAAGAGGCACAGGTTTGCCAGGTTGGTGTGAGAAGTCTTTCACCAGATGAAAATGTAAGCAATGGGTTCCGGCACAGTGTTTGATTGGCTTAAAACTGGTTATCTCTAACAGAAGTAGGCAGCACTAGTGGTAAAAAACAAACCAACAAACAAACAAAAAAAACCAACCAGCTTGCCACTGCAGGAGAGGTAAGAGATGTGGGTTTGATCCCTGGGTTGGGAAGATCCCCTGGAGGAGGACATGGCAAGCTACTCCAGTATTCTTGCCTGGAGAAACCCATGGACAGAGGAGGCTGGCACAGGGTTGCAAAGAGTCAGATACAGCTGAAGCAACTTACCATGCATACACAACAGAACTAGAAATGAGTGGGCCATTGTCTTGAAATTTCTCAAAGCATAGTGTCAGGGATCATCATCATCATGGCTTTCTAAAAGACTATGGGTAAAAAGGCAGACTCTTCAGGACCCACTCTAGACCTACTGCATCAGAATCTGCTGTACAATGAGATCCACAACAACACAAGATGAGTCTTCCAACAACATAAGAGAAGACTCCACACATGGACATCACCATATAGTCAATACTGACTGATTATATTCTTTGCAGTCAAAGAGGGAGAAGCTCTATACAGTCAGCAAAAACAAGGCAGGGACCTAACTGTGGCTCGTATCATCAACACCTTATTTTCAAATTCAGACTTAAATTGAAGAAAGTAGGGAAAACCACTAGACCATAGGAGTGACCTAAATCAAATCCCTTACAATTATACACTGGAAGTGGCAAATAGATTCAAGAGATTAGATCTGATAGACAGAGTGCCTGATGAACTATGGACGGAGGTTCGTGACACTGTACAGGAGGCAGTGATCAAGACCATCCCCAAGAAAAAGAAATGCAAAAAGGCAAAATGGTTGTCTGGGGAGGCCTTACAAACAGCTGAGTAAAGAAGAGAAGCTAACGGCAAAGGAAAAAAGGAAAGATATACCAATTTGAAAGCAAAGCAGAGTTCCAAAGAATAGCAAGGAGAGATAAGAAAGCCTTCCTCAGTGATCAATGTAAAGAAATATAGGAAAATAATAGAATAGGAAATTCTAGGGATCTCTTCAAGATCTCTAATTAGAGATACCAAGGAACATTTCATGGAATTATGGGCACAATAAAGTACAGAAATGGTATGGACCTAACAGAAGAGAAGATGTTAAGAAGAGGTGCCAAGAATACACAGAAGAACTATACAAAAAAGATCTTCATGACTCAGATAACCACGATGGTGTGCTCATTCACTTAGAGCCAGACATCCTGAATGTGAAGTCAAGTGGGCCTTAGGAATCATCACTATAAACAAAGCTAGTGGAGGTGATGGTATTCCAGTTGAGCTATTTCAAATCTTAAAAGACGATGCTGTGAAAGTGCTGCACTCGACATGCCAGCAAATTTGGAAAACTCAGCAGTGGCCACAGGACTGGAAAAGGTCAGTTTTCATTCCAATCCCAAAGAAAGGCAATGTCAAAGAATGTTCAAACTACCGCACAACCGCACTCATCTCACACACTAGCGAAGTAATGCTCAAAATTCTCCAAACCAGACTTCAACAGTATGTGAACCGTGAACTTCGAGATGTTCAAGTTGGATTTAGAAAAGGCAGAGGAACCAGAGATCAAATTGCAAATATCCACTGGATCATCGAAAAAGCAAGAGTTCCAGAAAAACATCTACTTCTGCTTTATCGACCACATCAAAGCCTTTGACTGTGTGGTTCACAAAAAAACTGTGGAAAATTCCTCAATAGGTGGGAATACCAGACCACCTTACCTGCCTCCTAAGAAATCTGTATGCAGGTCAGGAAGCAACAGTTAGAACCAGACATGGAACAGACTGGTTCCAAATAGGAAAAGGAGTACGTCAAGGCTGTATATTGTCATCCTGCTTATTTAACTTATATGCAGAGTACATCATGAGAAATGCTGGGCTGGATGAAGCACAAGCTGGGATCAAGATTGCTGGGAGAAATATCAATAACCTCAGATATGCAGATGACACCATCCTTGTGGCTCTAAGTGAAGAAGAACTAAAGAGGCTCTTGATGAAAGTGAAAGAGGAGAGTGAAAAAATTTGGCTTAAAACTCAACATTCAGAAAACTAAGATCATGGCATCCAGTCCCATCACTTCATGGCAAATAGATGGGGAAACAATGGAAATAGTGACAGACTATTTTTTGGGCTCCAAAACCACTGCAGATGGTGACTGCAGCCATGAAATTAAAAGATGCTTGCTCGTTGGAAGAAAAGCTATGATCAACCTAGACAGCATATTAAAAAGCAGATATATTACTTTGCCAACAAAGGTCTGTCTACTCAAAGCTATGGTTTTTCCAGTAGTCATGTATGAATGTGAGAGTTGGACTATAAAAAAAAGCTGAGCACCGCAGAATTGATGCTTTTGGTTTTGGAGAAGACTCTTGAGAGTCCCTTGGACTGCAAGGAGATAAACCAGTCCATCCTAAAGGAAATCAGTCCTGAATATTCATTGGAAGGACTGATGCTGAAGCTGAAACTCCAATAGTTTGGCCACCTGATGCAAGGAACTGACTCATTAGAAAAGACCCTGATGCTGGGAAAGATTGAGGGCCGGAGGAGAAGGGGACGACAGAGGATGAGATGGCTGGATGGCATCACCGACTCAATGGACATGAGTTTGAGTAAGCTCCAGGAGTTGTTTTTGGACAGGGAAGACTGGTGTGCGGCAGTTCATGGGGTCTCAAAGAGTTGGAGTGACTGAACTGAAGTGAACTGATACCTTAAGGTAATTCACAGGCTCATTCAAAATGAGAACAGGCTTGTCTGAAACACGTGGTCTAAGTGTGGTCCTTGGACCGGTGTCATCAACATAAATGGGAGACATGAGGAATGTCTTCCTCATTGAGGAAGAAAGGAAGGGAGGAAAGGATGGAGGGATGGAGAGAAAGACAGAGGGAGGAAAGAAGGGAGAGAAGGAAGCAGGGAAGGAATTTCCAGGTAAGAAAGGGAAGGAAGGAAGAAATATCTCCACTGGCTGGCAACTCTGATGTGCCTGATGTAACGGGATATTGGAATTAATGTTAGTTCAGTCAAGCAAGGCAGCTTAGTGTAATGAGTTAGTGTCAGCCACTCTGAAAGTTTACATCTTTTGTAATTATCATGATTACCCAACTGACTGGTTTCTTTCAAGTGGCAGGAAAACTGCAGGGAACAAGTGAGTTTAGGCCCTTTAGCATGTCATAAGGAAAGCAGATTGGAAATGTCAATCAGTCAAGAAGTGGAGAGTTTTAAGTTTCTAGAAGAAAACCAAAGGGCTTCCTCTGACCCTTCTCTCCTGGGGTCAGGGTGTCCGGCCTCTATCTCTTCTTCATCCATTCTCTTCTTTTCTATCGCTTTCACCTTTCATTTCCTTCGCTGTTTTTTTCTCCCAGTCAGGAAAAATGATGATAATGCCCATGAAAGAGAGGTCAAATATCACAGGAAGAAAATACCTCAAGGACTCATATTTAGCTGACAATTGAACTGCCTGCCCACCCCCTCCCCTTCTCAGCACACACCGTGCATTGAGTCAGGGGCCAAGCGTCTTTTTGGTCTCTGGTTTGGATCTGCTAACCCTTAAAATGTCAAACTTTAGGCGACACGTGAAAATATATCTTTCTTCATTGAAACTGAAATGGTGCTCTCTCTCTTATCTTCTTCTATCTTGACCTGGCTTGTCCTTTTTTTTTTTAACAATATCATCTTTTGGAGCCAAAACTTTAGATATCTTTTCACAATAAGAAGGACTCATAATGGCAGTCAAATACCTAAGAACTTTATTTTTGGAGCTGGTGTTATAAAAGAGAGGCACAGAATGATTCTCAAAATATGCCTCACCTTTTAACACCTTTTCAACAGAGTCTGAAAATTCCAACATAAAGAAAAAATAAAATGAATTGTCTGGACTGCCACTGGCAAGGGACTACAGCTCTTCTAATGAGCTCATGACTATGAACAACTCCAAAACTAAGTCCTCTTTGCCAGTTCATATCCATAGCGTCACCTAGCAACCTTAATAATATCTGTCAATTGTCTAGCAGAGATTTATCGCGTGCTAGTGGTGTACTCATTGCTGACTTCTTACGTGAGGAAAGGAGTCACAGAAAAAGCACTCAGGATTATAAAAGGTAGGCTTGAAAAGTTACAGAGACAGAGTAATATAAGGTTTAGAGCTCCCCACTCCCACCCCTTAAATATTAAAAATGAAATCTTTCAAACAACATGTGCAGGACAGAAGAAAATTGATTCTGTCAAGACTGCTGTCTTGAGTTCTATAAATTATCTGTTCAGGCAGGAAAGTCCACACACATATGTATACTCTACAAACTCACTTAAGTCAAGGTGGTGATAGAGAGCTCTCCATCCCTAGGTGGGTTCATTCCTGTGACCACCAGGTCCACAGGCACCAAGATTCCACAGCTGCACTTCAAGGTCTGACTTCATACATAATTTTCTGTGTAACTTATATGAGCTACTTGAGGTTTTCAAGCTTGGTTTCCTCAAAGTATGGGTTCAGAAGACTTCAACTACGTGTTCTGATGGACCAGTTTATAACAAGAGGTGGGAATAAATCTGGATAATTGAGAATAGAGACTCAGCTTTGTCTTGCTAAAGTACCCCCTGGGAACGAGGACCATTTGCATGCAGGAAGTCTAACAGTGGAAAAATCTATTTCTAGTGGAACCCAAAACCCCCTGATCCTTGGGCAAGATTCACAGGAGAAACTCAAATACATTAATCCAAGGAAGCCTCTTTTGCTTGACTGAGCCCAAAAGTGGATGTGCCTCATTAAATACCAGTCAGGCAGGCCATGTAGCTTCAAATTATGGTAACAAGCCAATTAAAATCACACACTTATTCCTGGGAGCTGGGCAGCATTCCCTGGACAGGAAGGTTATGGAAGGCAGAAGCACAGCCAAACACGGCAGCCAGATGCTTTGGCATTCCTTTCCCCACTCTGCACGACCCCTCACATCTAGGAACTGTGTTTATCCCAGCTCTTGCCAAGGACCCCTTTCTTTGTCTTCTGGAATGTCCCAGGCTCCCATTCCACATAAAATAGTTTGCAGCCCTACTAGAAGTGCAGTTCTAGAAATTCAGAATTTCAAACCTGAAACAAACCTTGGTAAAGAGAGAATAACAATACTGTGTACACCGGAGAGGCAAAAATTAAGCAAGTTTCTGTTTGTGAAAGCTCTCTATAAACCATAAAAAGTAAATCAAATGTCAGATCATTAATGATGACATGAAAGTGGGACACAGAGTTATCAACACTTAAGGTAACTTAGGTTTACTTTAAGGTCAAGACAGTATTTCTATGTCTTATTAAACTCAGCTTCACAACTTCCTTCTCCACCAACTGCAGGGACAACTTCATTACAGAGTATAGAAGTTTAAGTATCAACCTGGCTTAAATTGCACTATGTGAAAAAGATGGCATTCCACTTCTGTCTCAATTCAGTCCCAATGCTGACCAGTTTTAAAAAATGCTGTCCTTATTGTAGATGCTTTCTTTCCCTGGTAGCTCAGATGCCAAAGAATCTGCCTGCAACGTGGGAGACCTGGGTTCGATCCCTGGGTTGGGAAGATACCCTGGAGAAGGAAATGGCAACCCACTCCAGTATTCTTGCCTGAGGAATCCCATGGATAGAGGAGCCTGGTGGGTTATAGTTCATGGGGTCACGAAGAGTAGGATGGGACTGAGAGACTAATGTTTTCACTTCTTTTCCTTAGGAAGGAAATGTTGTATGGCCTTAAGGGCAATAGCCAGGCCCATGTAAAAAGAATAAACATTTGATGACTGTGTCTGGGGAGCCTAATCTAAATATGCTTTCAATTTAGAAACTCAAGATGTTAGCATTCCACTTACTGTCTCAAATTTTTCTTCTCCATATTCACAGCTTGTAGTTTCAGGTATAAATCCTTTAACATGACACACGAGAGCTGTGAAGTAACCTGGATAAAAAGAGCCCAGTACTACTCAGGCCTGGCACTTTCTTTACCCATGTCCCAGTCATGCAGACTAGACCTTTCTAGAGGGCCGAGTTAGCCTCCCTGGCACTCGGCAGTGCTCACAGGCCATGGGCATGAAGGGACGTCGCTATTAGGTGCCAGTTCCTTAACAAGCCTTGCAGAGACTCTCCTTTAAACTGGCTGCAAAGCTATGCTTTTCCGTTCGTGTGCTCTTTCTCAGGTCTGGAGATGAACTCAGTTAGTTCAATCTTCACATAGCATCTCTGTCCTAGAAAACTTCCTCTCCCTAGAGGGAGAGATCAAAACATCTTTTAGAGACTTCAGAATTCATAGAAATTCCCACTGGGGCTGTAAACTGTGACGTGGCCGAAAAGTCAATTGGCTTGTCCTGATAGGATGCTGGGCGGCTGTGCATAATCATCTTTAATTAAGGGATGGGTTGCCCTTGATGATGACGAGTCATTTTCACATAAAAGGACCTCTCAGATTAGGTTGATGTTGAAAGCAACAGAGCCAGGGCCCCTTTGGAATACTCAGCGAGAATGCCATGGTTAGAATTCCTAGCAAGAAATGATTAAGACAAAGAAAATGAAATCAACACATGTTAATGATGACTGAGGAAAATTAAACACAGATCTAAAATCAGAGCCTCAGAAAGGGTTTTTGATGAGACTCTTTTAAAAAGAGGTTCCAAGTTCAACAGAACTACAATGAGATGACAATCAAAATTGGGAAGACATAAATTATCCTAGATTGAACACAATTTCTTGCATTGCCAGCTAAATAGCATGTTAATTTCTTACTTCAATATTTTATTTAAAAAATGCTCCAATCTTTTGTGTACATTTTCATATAAATATGCTAATTTTATATGGAGGGACATATGCTATTATAGCAGATTTTAATAATTATCAAACTCTGCATCTTTTCCCCCGGCATTATTGACATATAATTGACAAATGGTAAGATATTTAAAATGTACAGCATGATTTGATATATGTATAAACTGTGAAAGGACTCTCTCATCAAGTTATTTAACACATCCATCATTGTACATATTTATCTCTTTTTGTGCATATGAGAGAATATTTAGGTTCTACTTTTTCAGCACATTTCAAGTACACAATACAGAGTTATCAACTACGGCCTCCATGTTATATGGTAGATCCTAAGATGTTATTAATAACCTGCAGATTCCAACTCAATGACTGTGGGTGAGCCTGGAGTTTCTTAATTTCCAGAAAGCTCCCAGGTGCTGCTGTTGGACTCTGTACCGCATGTGGAATGGACAGATGCTAGGGTATCTTTGCTAATATCTTCAGCAAAACATGCCCTACATGATGCTGGAGGTGAAGGCTTCCACTGTTAGGCATAAATTTGTATAGTTTTTATATGATTCAAAACCACATCATCGGCAGCTGGCTTTTCTTGTGCCTTGGCATTAACTTTATCTGATATTTTAATTTGAAAATATTCCTTGAACATGTGGATTCACCAAGACAGCCACTCAAATAAAATGAGTAAAGTTATATAACAGTTTCTTATTCTGAAGAAAGTCTTTTAAAGAAAATGCTCCAGAGTAAATAGAAAGTTGATTACACATTTTCTGAAAGAGACGGAGAAAGTGGAGCATACATGTAATATTCAAAAGAGTCAATGCCACCATATGATCCTTGATTAATCAAAACTGACATGTGACATCAACTTAAGTCATGGCGGCGGTAAACAACTAGTGTATACTAACCAGAGGTCACCACTGGTTTCTAACCCAGTTTAGCTATTTTAAATAAATTTTCTTATACTGGAATAATTTTAGATTTACAGAAAGCTACTACAAAGAACTCTTGTATACCCTTTACTCAGTTTGCTGTAATATTAACATCTTATACGTCACAGTGCATTTATCAGAACTAAGAAATTAACTTTTGATAGTAACTAACCTACAGACTTAATCTGAATTATACCAGTTTTCTCACTTTTGTCCTGTCCTAGGATCACTCAAAGTAGTATTTAGTGCCAATGTCTCCTTGCTTTCTTTGGATCTCTGTTTCCCTGTCTTTCCAATTTTTTCATGATTTCGAGAGTTTGGAAGAGGTATTTGATAGAATGTCACTCTAACTGGAGTTTTCTGATTTTCCTCATGAATAAACTGGATTATGAAGTTGGGGGGAGGATATCAAGCAAGTGAAGTGCCTTCCTTATTACACCAACATCAGGGGGTACATGATATCAACCACTTATTAAGTTTTATCACTTGGTTAAGGCAGCGTCTTCCAGGATTATCTACTAAGAAGTTACCATTATTACTTTTTTTTAAATTTTCCTTTCCTTTCTCTCTTCTTTGGAAGCAAATCACTAAGTTCAGCCCATAGTCCAGATCTTTAGAGAGATCTAACAGCCCTTTCTAGGTCCACTATATTCTCATTTGTAAAATGGGGATTTTCATGGTAATTAACTCAAAAGGTTATTCTGTGGATGAAACAAAATCATGAATATTGACCTAGTGTTTGACACACAGGAAGCATTCACTTATCCATGCATTCATTGACTCATCACCTACTCATTAACTACCAACCATGTCTGAGGTGTTACCATGGGAGTCAGGATACAGGGTTCAAAAAAGACAGTCTTTGCCCTTATGGAGTTAACCGTCTATTGCAGAAGATGGATGTTTCAAACAAACACATAGAAAAACATAGCACTACATATTGGAATAAGTTATACAAAGAAAAAGGTCAGTATGCTATTGCTGAAAATTAGCATTATGATGGGCTGGGCTAGGTTTCAAAGAACTGTTTTCTGAGAAAGTTATGTTTAGTTGTGGTCTGAAGGGTGAGTAGGAAATAAAGTGGGACTGGAAGATGTCCACATAGAACAGCACATGCTCATGTGTTGAAGCTGGAAATGCTTTAAAGACCAGGGAGAAGGAGAGCAGAGTGAGACCACTCTCTGTGAGGAGACAAAGCTAGAGAAGGAAGCAGAAGCTTGATGCTTCCTATTAATCCAAAGTCCAACCGACATGCGATGCTAAGCAGGGGATGATGTGACACGGCAGAAAATCATAAGAAATCACATAGGCTGCATTGTAGGAAACAGGGTGGAGGAGGAGATGTAACTTTCGTGGCTACAACAAAAACTCAGGGGAGAGAAGGTGGCGGGAGAGGGGAGGGGGGAAGTGAATGTACCACTTGATAAACATAAATATACACCAAGCTCTTTCAATGTTCTCTTCCCAAATCACCCAGTCTGATTTATGTTATAATTAACCCTCTGGGCTTAAAACCCTCCAGTTGAATTTGCTGTCCTCCTCTCCCATAGTTCCCAAATAACATTCTTCACAAAGTCAAGGCTGTCTCCATGAAACTAGACACAAGACTATGTACATTAAACAATTAAAAAATCATTTTATAAATAGGATGCTCTACATGACATCCTTATCTCTTAGACACTGAGACTTTTAACAAAGAATACAACTCATCATCTCAACAAAGTAATTGTTGTCCCCAAAAGACAGTAACAGCACATAAATACCACCACAGGGCAAGCCCTATTTTATTTTATTTTTTTTTTTAAGCCCTATTTTCAATGTGACTTTATACTACCATGTGAAGAGATAGGTACAATTATTATCCCCACTTTAGAGAAGTGTAGACACAATCATGGGAAGGAACTTAATCAATGTCTTGATCTCACAGCCAGTCTATTTGCTCTGGACCAGTATGATGTAACTCAGTGCTAATGGAATTTTAGTTTAAGAGAATCCCTGGCAATTCACTGTGGCTTAAGGGAGACATTTTGAGGTGACAAAGTGTATTTAGAAAATGTGGGAACTGTTTAGTCAGTGAGCAGAATTACTTCCTGCCAGAAGTCATCCCTAGACTAAAAATTATTTTATTCTACTCCACACCTGAAAGGATTGTTGTAATATTCCAACTTAAAGCAGTAGGAGTAGCCATCTGGTCTGATTTTAAACTATAGTATTTGGAAAATGTTTTAATGCCATTTTGGGGCTTTGATAAATAGTATGTATTGTAGCAGAGATAGGGTTCTAAAAGAGAGTCATATTAGTAAATAAAGTCATTTACAAAGTGATTTGTTAGACCCTTCTCTAGTAATTAAAAATATATTTGGTGAAGCTGAAATCTACATTTTTTAAAACAAATTTAACTGCTGTTGTCAGCCAGAGAAAATGAACTAGTGTTTCAATTTCTATCAGCCTGCCTACAGCCATTACTCTGCAGACATATTAGACAAACACAAATCCTGTGAAGCTCAGGAACCCTTAAAGAAGTCGTTATCCCTCACAAAACAAACTATAAAAATCTCTAGTATGGGTTTTCCATTCCTGTAGTGATTTCCTATGCTGTGGCCATTGATTCTAGGAACCTCTAAATGGACTTATAGACAACAGTCAGCTTATGATACCAGAAGTAAAGTGGGATATACAGGTTTCTTTCCAACTGGTATCACATTTAAGAAATAATGCTGGTGACTGCTGATTACACTTCAAGACCTTGAAGTCCTCAATTCACAATTCTTTTGTACACTGAATAGTGGGTCAATATCCTTATCTATCTAGATTCCATGATTACCTGCACCAGAACCAAACCAATAAACGTAAATAGATTACATTTCTTTAAATTGTACACAAACCAGATTTGTAAAATATAGTTATTTAAGACAAACCTAATAAATAAAAAACAATAATATTTAATAGACAGTTATTTGAGAACTACAGTGTTCTCTTTATTCCTTCTTTACCTAGTCACACTTCTCGAATTGGATCATTCTACTTTAATAGCTTGGGGTTGTAGATGACCTAAACATGAATGAATATTCTTCATCTGTTTCACTAGCACTTATTTATTTCTTTGTTGTTGTTGTTTTTGCAAAATCATCTCTCTTTTGAATTGTTATGTTTCCTATTGCAAATCAAAGATCACTTGAGTGACAAGTAATTTATTACAAAGTTCATCTTCTCCTTATCATTTCAATGGGGCCAAGTGGCTGTCACTTCCAGAGCTAGTTTTAACCAGAGTATCAAATTACCTTATCTATTTATTGTGCTATATAAGCTGGCACTGTGGGTTTGGTTTGCTTCCAGCAGGATTAATTGGGTTTTCTCTAGTTAATCAATTTCATTACTCCCTTCTCCCTGTATGGGATCATGACCTTTGATAGAGTCAGACATGAACACTCTAGAAGGTCACATTCAGAAAACTGGGACGTAATTGTGGCAGATCCAGTGCTAAAACCTAAGGTTGTTTGTGAAGAGAAGTCGCTCAATCGTGTCCAAGTCTTTGTGATCCTACAGACTGCAGCCTACCAGGCTCCACTGTCCATGGGATTTTCCAGACAAGAGTACTGGAGTGGGTTGCCATTTCCTTCTCCAGGGGATCTTCCCTACCCAGGGATCGAACCCAGATCTCCCGCATTGTAGGCAGATGCTTTACCATCTGAACCATTAAGGAAGTCAAGGTTGTTTGTAATATTTCTATATATTCCTCCATAGAGGTAATAACTATCTATAACAGGATCTCTTTGGTTCCCATATAGATAAATTCCAGCAGTAGTATTTATAAAGTCGTCTCAGTAATTATAGCTCACTCCACACCATGATGGCATATGGAAAAGTATTTCATTTCAGAGACTTAAGCAAAAAATGACATGTATTTTCCTTTCAGGTTTAAGTAATTCTTCTGTTTGACTGAATTTTAGGAAGCATTCTCTGACATTAGTGAAAAAGAATACTTCTGAACCTCCCATCCCCACTAACAAACATCTCCTTAGGTTCAATCTTGATATATGTAATTGGTTTTCACACTTTCCCAGTAACTAATTTCATCATCTCCATTACATAACCTATTATATGTTGGATTCTCATCCTTGGTCTTTTATCCATGTTGAAGACCAAGGCCAAACTCCAAAGAAACTGATCCCCTGGTTATTTTTACAGATTTTCCAATTAGATTTCTAGCTTCTATAAGGTAGGAAGGAAATAAACCATAACACAGTTGCCACATGATAATGACCTGCAATTTGGAAGTAGTGTTACACAGTAATGACCTTACACATCAACCTATATTAGAAGGGGTGAAAAAGCCATTTCAAAGCTCTAACTGTGTTATTCATAACTGGCTCTTTCACTGTTTCACTGATTAGACAGAAACCTGACCTTCTAACTTAGTTTTGGTAGCCAAGAAAAATGTCATGATAAAAATTTCCCTCATGAGATCTCAGAAAATAAATTTTGTACTCTGTAACATTGGTGCCAACTATCTGCCAGCGAGTTGAAACAAGACCCAATTGTCACCTGTCATACATCTCCATTAGGATGCTCCAATTTGATTAGAGAGATAAAACATCAACACATGACAGTTAAATGCCAATGCAAAGGGAGAGATGAGTACACAATGGGTAGCACAAAAAATCCAAGGTAGAGGAATGGAGACCAGTGAGAAACAATAAGCAGATAAAGTAAGTTGGCGAAGTCTTCATAAAGGGGAAAGCTTGAAGATTTTAAGAGATGGATAGAATTCAGTAATCATAGAAGATTGGATAGGCTATTTGAGACAGAAGATTAAGGCACAGAAGAGTAGAGAGATAGGATTGCAAAAGGTATGTTCAGTTGCCAAGGGTACCAACTTTATTGATAAACAGCAGGAATTATAAGAAGCAACTTACTGACTGCTTTCTATGACCATCCATTGTTCTAAATGTTTGTGTATGTATTAACTCATTTAATCACACCAGAGATATGAGGTAGGTATCATATTAGCTATATTTTACAGGGCTGCCACAGAAAGCTTAATTCACCAGTCAAGGTAGGAAGATTAGTAAGTGTTAAAGCTGGGATTTGAACCCAGGTAGTCCAGCTCCAGAAAGTACTTGCAGCCACCATTCGTAACTATTGCCAAAATATGTGTGAATGCTTCCAAGGATCGGACAGGCTACAAGTGATGCCTGTGGATGTCTGACTATGGACACTGCAGAGAACTTGAGAGTTTATGGCCCATACAAAATTGGTGGATGATGCTCAATTTCAGCCTTGTGGGAATATGCCCCCAGTGTGTTGTTTTTTTTTTAAGAGAATTCAGTAACCTAATTTTGTATGCATTTTTAAAAAGACTGTATGGTCTAAATATAACCTGCAGATAGGTGACCAGTAAGAGATGTAAGGGAATAAGGAGAGGTGAGATTGAAAAGGTACACTCGTACCAAATTGTTGAGTATTCAGAAATCTTGAGAAGATGGAATACACACTGCTAAAGCTCTGATAGTACTAGGACCAATGGAACAGGAAAGGTACATCTTATGACTTTAATAAGGAACAAATAATTGATTCTGTGATTGGAAGGGCAGACTTGGTGAAAGTTAAGCAATAAGAAGTCAGTTGAGATTTTTGAGTGAGGGAGTATCAATAGAAGAAAGTAGTTAGTTTCAAGGGTTAAGCTTATTTTTAAGGCAGGAACAGAGCATATATACACAGAATTATCTACTGAATAACTGAAAAGCAGTGCTGTGATTATAAATGATTAAGGCTTGGGAATCGAATAGACCCTGTCCTGACGCTGGGTTTTCCAGATGTGTGATATTAATGAATTATTTAACATCTCTTTAGTTTCTGTTTCCTTGCACATAAATCATGTCATTCCCTTGCCATTAGTCATGTATGGCTTCTCTTGATGGTCAAAAAGAAATCCAGAGTATTTACCTGGCCTAGGAGGTCCTGGGCTCTTCTCCCAGCCCATGTCCCTCCTACCTGCAGAGGTGTTGTTCTGTTCTTACAAACCCTATCTCTGCCACCGGACCTTTGTACATGATGGTTCCTCTGCCTGGAATACTTTCCATCCTGAGTTCACATCATGGCTCCCTTTAGGTCTCTGCTCAAATATCATCTCTGTGGAGCTTTCTTCTTCTTCTCCTCTACTTTCTTCTTCACCTCCTATTTACTGTCTTTCTTTTCAATTAGAATCCAAGTTTTCATTCACATTGCTATATCCATAGCACCCAGGGTGTAGCCTGACATTCAATGAATATTCATTGATGTGTATGAATGAATGGAAGGAAACTGCCAAAAAAGGAAATCATAGAAACCCTAACAGAGAAGTAGTATGCCAGTTGAGTCACTCAGTTGTTTCCGACTCTTTGTGACCCCACAGGCTGCAGCACACCAGTCCTTCCTGTCTGTCACCAACTCCCGGAGCTCACTCAAACTCATATCCATTGAGTCAGTGATGGACATGAGTAGTGTGTAGAGTAGTATGTAAGTAGTATGTAGATTAAATGAAAGAACATGTGTAAAGCACTCATCAAGTTGCCAGAGAAGAGTTTTTTAAAGTAGTTGAAAAGAATAGGAAATGACAAGATGGGGGCAGGGAACTGGAGGCAAGCCGTGGAGCTTGGAGTCTAAGACTGTGAACAGCTTTCTGGGCAGCTAAATCTGGATCTGCTGTCATCACCCAAACTCTCAAGGGCCTATCCTCTGAATTTTGGGGGAGATTTTTGAATGTTGTCCAGTGAGAAGTGTATTAGCCACAATGGTGTGCTGTTAACCAATCATTTGTTTTGTTTTGCTTTCTTGCTTAAAGATAACCTACAAACTGCCACTTACTGCTGTTTTGCTGATAAATTAGAGATTTGGGAACAAAATGGTAATATTAAACTAAAAGCAATGAGAAATTCAAAGGAAGCAAATGTCGTTTCTATCATATGCATTGTAGTTCTTTCAAAAATTACCATTACATTACCATAATAAGAGAAATTGGGTTCCTTTTCTGACTTTTATGTAATTATGCCCTTTATGAATAGTAATTGACTTGAGCTAGTTCCTTGTCCTACAGGGTCAGGCTCCAGAGAAGAAGGAAATTGCTAGAAAAATGACTAAAAGGATCACTTAGGCTTGCTCAATTTCACTAAAAATCTGCCTTTCTCCTCCAAATTCCCACTCAAGCAATTTTCATTTTGCCTTAAGGGCTGGTTGCCTGAAAAAGGAATAAAAGGTAAGAACTTCAAAGTATGCAAGATGACTGAGTACATAAATGTTTTGCAAAGAAAACTAGTCTCTTGAAACTAGGAAATATCACTGGTTATTCCTCAGGAGGCTAGAAAGATGAGGTAAGGGCAATCCTTGGATAAACTAGGTACCAGGGGCCACGTTGAGCTAGGAGTAGTGTAACTCCTGGTGAAGTTTCCAGTACCCTAATGCTGCGCATCAGTATATTTCATATGTTCTTGGAATACTCTAAGCAAGTACGTCTGATTAGTTCTGAGACCATTTCCAAATGAAACTGAAGTGCCTCAACAATAATTTCAGCCAACCTATGATTACCCTCTGTCAGGCACCATGATAACCAACCTTGCAGAAGGTATTATTATTATCCCCATTGGACAGATCAGCACACTGAGATTTCTTAAGGGTGACACATTTAGCAGGGGGAGAAATTTGAAGTAGAATCATTACACCAGACAATGAGGCAGGAATATGACTAGAGATGATAAGAATGTAGTTATTCACTGAAGTATTTTTTCCATAGAATGCATTTCTTGTATGTTTTAACATTAGTAAAGCCGCCTCAATATGCATCTCAATGGACTTGAGTTTGAGCAAGCTCCAGGAGTTGGTGAGGGACAGGGAAGCCTGGCAAGCTGCAGTCAATGGGGTTGCAACGAGTCGGACATGACTGACTGAACAACAACAATGTCCATTTGGGAGAACCCTCATATATCCTGATTTAAAAGGAAGGTCCTCCCTGGTAGGGAAATCCACATAAGGAAGACAGAGTGAGGGACGAGGAGAGATCAAATCCTGATGCCATCATCTAGTTCCTAGGTTTGGTTTCATTTCTGGATTATTTTACTCACTTGAGCTACTACATTTCTTTTGGCGCTTAGCCAATTTCAATTGGGTTTTCGAAGACAGGTGGCTTGTGTGTGGGTTACTGTCTGACTAGTCATGCCAACTTTAAAAAGATGTTTACTTTGATGTCTCCTTTCAGTCATTTTATGAATTTTATTCTTTCAAAGTTTTTTTCTTTCTCATTCTTAATCTTTTCTCAATAATTTAATTTCTAGAAATGTCAAGCCTGAGGAAAACTGAAGTCTCTTCTCTACTAATGATCTAAAGTTACATAACTTTATGAAGTGTTTCCACTTAATGGTTCTTATTAGGGTTTTGAATGAACAGAACTGGGAATTTCTTAGTTTTATAAAATAAATAATCCTACCCTCTGACTTTACAAATAAATTTTTATGTGATATTTTCACTGCATAATTTTTGTTAGAAATATAATGAATATTTTTAGGGTTAGAAATTAATATGATAAATCATTTTCTTACAATCATCCATTAGAAATCAGTTATGTTCTAAAGATTCACAGTCACCCTATTTTCAGTGTCCAGATCTTAAGATGATATTAAAAGACTTTTTAAAAAAACTTTTTATTAGGGTATAGTTAATTTGCAATGTTGTGTTCATTTCAGGTGTACGGCAAAATGAATCTGTTAAACAAATGCATATACCTACACTTTTAAAAGATTCTTTTCCCATATAGGCCATTACAGCGTTTTGAATAGAGTTTTTATTAGTTATCTATTTATGTACAAATTTATATATCTATATATAGTAGTGTGATTATGTTAATTCCAAATCTTCTAATTTATCCCTCCTCCCCTTAAAATGAGACTTTTCTTCTAACAGTTTTGCAACTCAGTACTCCAGAATTACTCATCTGTAACTCTGCCCTTTAGCTAATAGTGGTTTGATACTCAAATTGGCTTCAGTTTATAAGGACTATAAACCACAGCCTGAAAATTTAAGTCACCTTTCCAAAGTTACTTACATTATTAATAAGGACAGAATTTCAACTCATTTCCACACAAATGAAGAGAAAGAGTGATCAGACTAATTGATGTAGGTTTAGCGCAGGACATTGCAGAGAGCTCAGAGCCCAAGATGCCCTACAGACATTGATTTAATCATCTGATTAAGAGAGGGAGATTTTTTTCCTCTTCCCATTCTGTTGTAAAGTCACAGCTATGTTGCTATTAAAAAAAAAAATCATGCTTATGATATTCCTTTCTCCCATAGGGCTACACTCAGATATTCGTTAAAAGGAACTTGTGAAAATGGAAAGAATTCAGAAAGTGCATATATAAATGGTGGAGGTGGGGAGAGAGTAAAACATACCCAACCTTACAGCTCTGCAGAACCTGGTCCCAGTGTGTGTGGATCCTGACCAACCCATCACTGCCAAGCCCCTCAGCAAAAATCCAGAGAAAGAAGGACTTCAGACAGCTTCATGGAAAAAAGCACTGTAAAATTGACAAAGTTTCAAATGCAGCCCCTCTGAGGAAGTCCTCCCCAGGACACCAGAGCTGGAAACAGGACAGACGTGAGCTCTGGTGATGCTTTGGGGAAAAGAAAAAAAAAAAAATCTGTGCATGTGACTTTGTTTGGTCTTTGTAGGTTTTTCTTTAAAAGCAGAAAAAATTAGAGAACTTTTCATAATAAGAGAAAGAATCTCTTCCAAAGAAAACATTCAAAAGAAAGAGTTTTTGAGTGAACCTTCTAGGTGGATTGTCTTCAGGATGATACAGGACAGAATTCTTTGTGTTTCGAATCACACCCATTTTTCCAGGTCCCAGATAGGAAGAGGGAGGAAGGAGAGAGAACTGGTTGGGTACCAGGGGTCTTAATCAAGGCAATATCATAACTCATGCTTATGGAAATTTATTATGTGCCAAGGCTATTGCTAATCATTTTATATCATTTCAATTCATTTCATTCCATTCTCAAGTCAACCTCATGAAGAATCATTACTGTATGGCACTTTCTTGACAGAGAAAGAGAGGCAAGAAGTTCAGTAAGCATCAGGGCCAGCATCTGAACCCAAGCAGCTCGATCCCATGTTCTCGTTTTATCATCCTTTTGAATACTCTGGTTTACCCAATCTTACCCCCATTTTACATACGTTAAAAATGAGACTGTGCCCATTTACAGTATATTTTACTACTGGCATTAAAACTAAGATTTGAGCAGTAACAGAGCCATAGTACTACTTCACTGTTGTAACAGTGACAGTCCTCTTTAGAACTGGGTATGCCGCCTTGCCATTTGGGAAATCCAGTCACTATACAGTCTCATACATACATTCCGTACTTTCAACAGAACAGTGAAGTCAGGAATCATTTCCTCACTCTACTGACAGAACATGAAAACATAGGGGGGAAAACTGACTGAGATCATCCAGGACTCCTTTTTCTTGGTTTACTTTTTTTCCCCCAGGATGATCAGGACAACTTGGGAAGCTTTTCTGGAGGGCATAGTGCAAGCAATAGATACCCAGGGAATTGGAACATTGCTTTAGGATGGAGCATGGAGTTCCAAGGCATATGTGGCTAGTTTTACTACCTTACAAGCTCTCCGTGCAGATGGGGAAATAGGAAACGAAATAGCTGACTGTGGGGAGTGCCTGATATTGTTGTTAACTCTGGAGATAGAACAGGGAGCCAAACACACAGATCTCCTGTCCTCAGTGAGCTTCTTCTTCTATTTTTAAAATTTATTTATTGTTTTATCAGTGAGCTTCTGTTGCTGGAGACTGTTCTGTACTACAGTTAACTTTTACTCATGCCTAAGTCTTGCTTACTGCCCTAGATAAGCCCTTCTTGTGGCTCCTGTAAAATACCCCCTCTAACTTACCTAGTCTTGCTTCTGAAAGGTGAGCTCATACATATCACAAACAAGAAAACAATAAAAGCTAACTCTCAAGGGTAAAGCATTTATTTTCTTTTTGACCCCCACCAGCAAGATGGAAGGTTCAGAATGGGAGGCTACTCAAGGTCACACAACAAGTAATCAGTAGAGGAAGCAAGGCAACTCATCTGATTTTTGTTTTAACCACGAGCTTTCCTATTTGCAACAGGTGACCAAGTACCAAATGTTTAAGAACAAAAGGAGAACTATGATTTAAAAACAACAATAAAAAAACCCTGCTAATCATCTTCCGGGCAACATATGGCACTAGATGACCCCTGTTGTTCATTTTGCTTTAACATGCAACATCTAAGCAAGCCTCCATGAAATGAAAAGTAGCACATTGGAAATGTATGTAAATTGAGGGTGTAACTTGTAAATCACATAGAAATCATTACTACAGGTTTATGTCTGGAAAAATCGTCTCTCAAGATTTTTAAATAAAAATTAGAGACTCAATTAATAGGGAAAGTCACCCTTAGTCACATGACCTTTGTGGAAAAAGTAAAGGGCTCTGGAAGAAGTTCTGTTAAATTACAAGCTGAATGAAAAAAGGCCAAAACATGTCAGATGCTCTGGCTGTTACTATTGGCATGTTGTTGTTCAGTTGTTAAGTCATGTCTGACTCTTTGTGACCCCATGGACTACAGCACGCCTCTGTCCTTCACCATCTCCCAGTGATCATAGCAGAGTACTGTTAAAAACTGTTACTAGACAAAGGGACCATTTTATTTTCTAAAATGGTTATATTTAATATGGCAAAAGCCTAGTCAAATTCCAGAGCCAGACTCCAAACTCATAGCTGATTTCTCAAGCTAAAGAAATATTTTTAAGTGCCTGCCAAAGAAGTCATCAGTTCTTACTATACAACATAATAACGGCTTGAAAGATGAAAAGCTTTGACTCTGAGTTTCCTTTGACGGTAAAACATTTTAGTATTAAGCATGATATGTGCTTTCAAATCACACAGATCTGACTTCTAATTCTACCTTTATATTGTATCACCTTCATGTCCTTGAGCATGTCACAATGTTTTTCAAATCTTAGCTTCCATATCTCTAAAGTGAAGATAGTAATACTGCCCACATTTTTTCCCTGTAAATAAGATATGGTTAATAACGCAGGTAAAGAGACTGCGCAGTTAAAATGCCTGGCACTGAGTAGGTGCTTCAACATTTCTATTTATTATTATGTAGCACATGTAACTTATTTAAGAGCTATACATCTTAAAAAAATATGCTGCAATTCAATGGAGGAATAACCTTTCAACAAATAGTGTTGGAGTAATTAGACATCACAAGCAAAAGAAATAAACATAAACCTCCTACTGTATCTTTAAAAATGACTGAAAATGGATGATGGGCTTAAATGTAAAATGTATATCATTCAAATCTCTAGGAAAAAAAGCAAAAGAAAATCTTCAGGATCTAGGTAGGACTAGGCAAAGAATACTGAGACTCGACAGCAAAAGATCAATTAAAGAAAAATATCAAAATTTAAAGCTTATGCTTTGTAAAAATACCCCAGTAGAAGAATGAAAAGACAAAATAGAAAGCAAAAGGACTCATTTTGCAATTCACATGTTTAACAATGGACTTGTTTAAAACTCACCATTAAAGAACAATCTAATTAGAAAATGGATAAAACAGTTATTTCATGGAAGAGAAGGATAGCTTTATCAGTAAAATGATACATAAGCACACAAAATGATGTTCAACATTATTAGTTATTAGAAAAATGCAAACTGAAACCACAGTGAGGTATCACTACACATCCACTGGCATAGCTAAAATGAAAAAACTAGTGATCAACCTAATGTTGGTGAGGACTCAGAGAAACTTGCTCGCTCAAACATTACTGTTGGGAATGAAAATGATACAACCACTCTGGAAAGTAGATTGGCACTTCCTTTAAAAGCTAAAAGTGAACTTACCATATGATCTAGAAATTGCATGCTTGGGTATTTTCCTCAGAAAACCTGAAAAACTATATTTCTTTCAGAATGTTCATAGCGTCTTAATTCCTAATAAACAGTAACTGGAAGCTACCCAAATGTCCCTCAAATTGTGGCACATCCATAACCTGGAATGTTACTCACAAGTAAAAAAAGAATGAACTATGATGTATATACACTATATCTATATCTCTATCTATATGTATAGGGCTTCCCTGGCAGCTCAGCTGGCAAAGATTCTGCCTGCAGTGCAGGAGACCTGGGTTTGATCCCTGGGTTGGGAAGATCCCCTGGAGAAGGGCATTGCAACCCACTCCAGTATCCTTGCCTGGAGAATCCCATGGACAGAGGAGCCTGGCGGGCTCCAGTCTGTGGGATCACAACAAGTCAGACACGACTGAGTGACTGAGCTCATGATGTATGTACACTATCGGATGTAAAATAGCTAGTAGGAACCTGGTGAGCACAAGGAGCTCAGCCTGATATTCTGGTGACCTAGAGAGGTGGGAGGGGGGCAGGGTGGGAGGAAGGCTCGAGAGGGAGGGGATTTGTGTCCATACATGTAGCTGATTCACTTTGTTGTATGGCAGAAACAATATTGTAAACAACTATATCCCAAGAATTTTAAAAAAGAATGAACTTGGATACGTACAACACCCTGGATAAACTTCAAAGAATGGAAAAAAGTCAATTTCAACAAGTTACATATGGCATGATTTCATTTATGCAATATTTGTGGAATAACATAGTCATAGGAATAGAGAAAAGATCAGCAGTTGTGAGGAGCTGGGGTGGCAAGAGGGGTAGGTGTGGCTATAGAGGGGTGGTGTTATAATGCTACATAAAAGGCAACCTATGGGGACAGTGTAATTAAGCATATTCTTTGTGGAAGTGGCTCAGACAGTAAAGAATCTGCCTGCAATGGAGGAGACCCAGTTTTAGTCTCTGGGGTGGGAAGATCCCCAGGAAAAGGAAATGGCAACCCATTCCAGTATTCTTGCCTGGAGAATCCCATGGACAGAGTGGCCTGGTCAACTACAGTCCATGGGGTCACAAAGAGTTGGACATGACTGGGAGACTAACACACATTGTGGAAGTGGTTGTGAGTGAAGCTACATATGTGATGAAATTGCATTGATCTACACACACACACACACACGCACACATGCGCGAGTACACCTGGAAATAGTGAAATCTGAATAAATTCTGTGGATTATGTCAGTGCCAATTTCCTAGCATAATTATTGATAAACTATAATTATGCAGCATGTGATCACTGGGGGAAACTGGGTGAAGGGTACATGTGACATCTCTGGACAGATACAAATTGCTATGACTCTGTTATGATTTCAACATAGAGAGTTTAAAAAATTATGCTGATTTCAAAGATTTAAAGATTAAACATATGATTTCAGCTTTAAACATAAAGCTCAGTGCTGCCTGAGTTATCCATGAGAATAAATATCAAAATGCTTCCTGGGAAATAAGAAATGGAAAAGGGAGTTCATTTCATCACATCTTCCAGCGCACATTCACACACATCTCCACACCTTGCATCATTGCTTAGGAATCACCATATGCTCAGTGTTACAGATAATGTGTAGAGCGAGATTTTATGTAGTCTACATCAAAGTTACAGTTTATAGGAAAATATATGCCTGCACCTAATTCTCATCAGTAACACTGAAGTAGGGAAAAGAAAGCACATTTTTAGTTCTGTAACTAAATCTGTGATGATCAGCAAATGACTTCAACTCTCAAATAGTCTTTAATATGGTGATTAACCTAGGTGATATGAAAGATTCTAACCATAATTAAACAGCACCTAATTACTAGGAGTGAAAATTCATTAGTCACAAGTACTAGAGATGTAGTATACTTAATGTACAGTAAAACCTCATTAATGTAGACTCTACTAATTTAGAACTTGTAATAGCTTATGGTGGATATTACCCATATCACTATTTCTAATATTTAAGAAAAGACAGATTTAGTATCTAAGTAAATTGTGCAGAGAAGTATCTGAGAAGAATATTTAAATACAGCAAATTTATAAAGACTCAAAGAACACTTTAGAAATTCTTGTGTGTACAAGGATGGAGGGGTTATTAAAAACCTTTCTTATTTACTCAGCGTGTTGTAGGGGGACATAGGATAGTACAAGGACAGGGAACAGACCTTCATAAAAGATTCCCCTAAACTCATTCATGCCAAGGGCATCCTTTACTCTGAAATCATCTCCAGCTTGCCAGTCAGTTAAAAGCACCTTAGGCTCTTTTACTGCAACTTTAGGCAGAACAAGAGGTCAGTCAGGCCAAACTCAAGGTTGATAGGATTAAAAAAAAAAAAATTAACACAACAAAATGGAAACACAAAATCTCTGGATCCAAATTTGTATCTGATATGTGGCCCTCCTCAGATAATTTGCAAAGTTGCAGGATATTCAAAATCCTGATTTTTTAATGTGTTTCTAACATCCTATGCCTCCTGTTGGTTCTGCTTCAGGCTTTGGCTCTGAAGTTAGTTGGACTTCTGGGAGTTTTTGTTCTGCTGGGAAAGAAAAATAAAACCTCTGAAACAAGCATGAAGTTGAGTGTGATGCCCAAGTGCCTGCCACATGCTTTCCTCTGTCCAGTCACATATTCACCTACCCATTGCCCCCCAAAGAGAAGCAAAGTTGGGTCATTTTCCTAAAAAGGAGGCATATGAAAGTATAATGGTCAGTTCACAGAGAATTAAGATACAACAGCTCAACAAGGGCCACTAAAGCCATGTGTGGAAAAGACTAATTATATCCTTGGAAAAGGACATTAATTTTGAGGTTAGAGTTGTGCTATTTTCCCCAACGTGCTACTATCCTTGGCACTGATTCATTCGTAGCTGAAAACAAGTTGTTTAAAAGTCATGAAGAGATGGACTTCTCAGAATAGTTTCTTCCATTGCATGTTGAGTCCAGAAAGCCTTAAAAATAAAATATCACTGGAAATTATTTGTCCAGGAATATCTTCAGAAGATACTTGTGCCATCTCAGGGTATATGGAAAAAATAACACAGAAGATCACCAAACAACCACTGTATTCTTTTTCTTCTGTTTAAATCTGTAATAAATAGGCATAACTCATTTCCTGCTCTTTTCAATAGGCTCAAGCAGCACAGTTTTATATGAAATAGTGATTTTATGAAAAAAAGTATTATTTTGTAACTTCAACTTTTCCCTTAGATCTTTGATAACTGACCTAACCATGGTGAAGATGTAAAAATTTCATACTTTAGTTTTAAAAAGGCAAGACAAAAATATTATATGATGGTTTATGTCAGTGGAGATCTTTTTTCCTCACTCAATCAAAGGAAAAAATATGAGAATATCCACACCAGAGCTCATTTCATAGCCTCAAAGCTTTCTTTGGCAGAGATAAATGAGGCCAAAACTCACAATTATTTAATGCTTTTTATAATTATGTGTCCACGGTTAAGTTTATTTGCCTCTCTGCCACAAAGCCTAGACTTAGAGGCATATCTGCTTTATTTTTTTCCCCAGGACAGACAAATTAATAAAGGACAGTCCATGAGTTCTTTGAAAAAAACAAAAACAAAAACAGGCTTTGTAAAAATGCACGGCAGCTTCAGAAAATGTGTTGAACTCTAATGTAAGGATACAACTGAGTTTTTTTTTTTCCTTCATGAAACACCTGTGTATTTTTCCAATCTCATAAGCACAATTTGTGTTAAGAAATACAGAATGGAATGAAAAAGTAAAAAAAAAAAAAGAAAGAAAGAAAATCTATGGGGAAAGTCCTTGAATATTTGATATGTTTTCCTCTAGAAAATACACAGCTGTATCACAAAATTGGAGTCATGAGAAGCAAGTCTTTTCCTCACCTTATTCCCTGCCTGTTTTGCTCTTTACCAAAGGACAGTGACACACAGTCAGTGAATCAGAGTCTGGGACATACTCTGTATATGTTACCCATTCAGGACCCCTAAGCTCCAATAATTTCCTGATAACCTTTCTAATATCAGCTTAAGTCAGCACTAAATTTATTCCTGGACATTACTTTCCTGTTTGTTACATTTATTAATAACAAATTCTTAACAAATACAAAATGAGATAAAGGAGAGAGATGGAAAACTAAGAAGACTTGTTATTTCTCATTTGACTGAGGTATCCATTAAAGTTAATTTTTGTCCAGATAAGTATAAATACATATCTCTATCATAATTCAAGTATGTGCCTCACAAAATCACACTCTTGTAAAAATTTTACGTGCAAAAAGCAATATTTAAATTAAGTATTTCCATCTGGGAAAAGCTACCTGTGAAGAAAGCTGAGCGCTGAAAAATTGATGCTTTTGAACCATGGTGTTGGAGAAGACTCTTGAAAGTCCCTTGGACAGCAAGGAGATCCAACCAGTCCATCCTAAAGGAAGTCAGTCCTGGGTGTTCATTGGAAGGACTGATGCTGAAGCTGAAACTCCAGTACTTTGGCCACCTCATGTGAAGAGTTGACTCATTGGAAAAGACCCTGATGCTGGGAGGGACTGGAGGCAGGAGGAGAAAGGGATGACAGAGAATGAGATGGTTGGATGGTATCACCAACTCGATGGACATGAGTTTGAGTAAATTCCGGGAGTTGGTGATGGACAGGGAGGCCTGGAGTGCTGTGATTCATGGGGTCACAAAGAGTCGGATACGACTGTGTGACTGAACTGAACTGACTGACTGACCAGAGGATTAGCTTAAATCAATCCATAAAGAAGCAAAAAGTGGGAAATGTCTTAAAGTTTCATTCCAAAAGAACTCCACAGACCATTAATTTTCACATATTTCAAGGCAAACTAAGTTTAATCTATGGACTCATTAAGAAGGTAACATTCCCTTGGATGTAAATTTTCTCTTATAAAATTAGGTATGCATTGATAGGAGCCATGGACAGAAGAGAGACCAAAGTAGGGATTTAGTATTACACGTGTCTATGAACGTATTTACAAAACAGAAATGGACTCACAGACTTAGAGAACTTACGGTTACACGGGGAAGGAGGGTTGGCAGGGGATAGGTTGGGAGTTTGGGAATGACTCGTACACACTGCTATATTTAAAATAAAATGCCAAAAAAGAACACTTGTTTGAAATGGCCATGTTTCTATTAAGAAATTGTTGTTGTTGTCTAGTTACTAAGCTGGGTCTGACTCTTTGCGACCCCATGGACTGGAGCCCACCAGGCTCCTCTGTCCATGGGATTTCCCAGGTAAGAGTACTGGAGTGGGTTGCCAGTTCCTTCTCCAGGGGATCTTCCCAGCACAGGGGCTGAACCTGCATCTCTCATATTGGCAGGCAGATTCTTCACCGCTGACCCACTAGGGAAGCCCATTAAAGTATTATCAAACATTTAATCATCAGCCATCTTTTTGGCAAAGGAAAGAATTAACAAAAGAATTCCACTCCTCCCTTTGGTACTTTGTCACTTTCTGCCAGCATCTCATTTTGTCACAATCTCATTTAAACTTCTACCAAGTTGTCATCATCAAAACATCCAAAAAAATTTTTTTTCAAAAGTTAGCTGAATTAGGGGAAGTATAATGTATTATGAATGCAACACAAGAGCTTCATTTCTGGACAATTCACCTGCAGGAGATGCATTAATTGGTGTAGAGAATCTTGCTGCCTGTCATGACATTTAGCATCAAGTGGCCAATCCCTCACAGAGAAAATCCTGAATTTCTTCTCTATCCAGTGCATGTAACCAATAAGGTAAAATTAGCTGCTGAAATTAACGAGGCTCATGAAAGGCAACAAGGTCTAGGTCTCCGCCTAGGGGAGGAAAATTTTTCTAGAGTGCTCCATTTCAGCCCTAAGGGTAGTGACTCTTCCTTATATCTGCTATTCTGATGTTAATTAGGGTTCTCTTTTAATTTCTAGTAACAAATCCCTTGATATTCCTATCTCCTATTACAATTCACAATTTTTATATTAAACTTCCTGTTCCAATTATTATGTGGCTTTTCTCTTTTCTAATTGGACCCCTACTAATTCAACATCTTTGGGTATACTTTACTTTTTTATAATGAATGAGGATATAGTTGAAATTGAACAAAAACCAACAAAGAAGTTTTAAAGCAAAAAAAAAAAAATGGGAAGGTAAGAAAAGTACAGATTTTAATAATATGTATATGATGAGATCACCTACGTTTAAGGTGTGTCATTCACCAGTATTCATGAATTACTTTAAAAAATATATCAATTCATACATACATGCCTAGTTATCCACATGCACCTGATGTGTGGGTAGCATTTAAAACAAACCAACTTGGTTACTTAACTGCTTAAAGATTAATAGTCTTTATTGTCTAACTTGTACTACAATACTAACATATGCTAGAGATGTTATTCATTGGTTTACTGTTTAGTGAACACAATCTAATTTTGATTCTAATCAAATCAATTAGATGCTCTAGCATCTAATTCATCACTGAGATTCCTACTGAGGCCCCATTAATTCCAGCATACATTTTATGAGCTCCTATTGACCCAGTCTCAATGATCCTCCATAAAGGATTCCATGACCATGATCTCATGAGAAGGTGCTGCTGATTCTTACATTACTCAGCTCAGAGGTTCAAAGAAGCAGTTTAAATGTTGATGTCCTTCCACGAAACCACAATTATGCAACCAGACAGAGACAGTCTAATGGAGGAATAATTAAAATGCACTTAAAGATGTACATTTTCCCATAAATGACATTAACTCTCTTGAATATGAAAAACCGCAATTAAAACATTTGGTCCAATACAGAGGCTTTCAACAGCTCTATCATTTTTTCCCATTATGTACTTTGTTAGTTAATATCAGTCTCCTGAGTAGGTTGAGTCCATTAATATCTCCTTTCAGCCCATCTTATTGTTACTGTAACTCTGCCACAGAGTACAGTATCAAAAAAATGAAAGGGGGTGACTTTAGCCTCAACTCTGTATTTTGCTATGTAAGAATGTCATTTCTGGGGTTTACCTGTTGGTCCAGTGGTTGACTCTGCTCCCAAGGCAAGGGGTATGGGTTCAACCCCTGGTCAGGGAACTAAGATCCTGCATGTTTCATGGAGTGGTTAAAAGAAAGAATGATACCTTCTAATTTTAGTAATAATAGTAATCATAATTTTACTCTAAATAGGCTAGTTTATGGAAATATATATTTTTAAAGTATAAACTACTGAAATCACCTACGACCAAAACAATCTTCCCAATATTTTCCCCCAAAATTTAGAGCATTATCCAATATGCCCTAAGGAGTAACAGGTATAAATAATTAAATAGCTTCAGAATTCCCAACTTTTTGAAATAAAGTGATCATTTTCCTTGGTTCTACTCTGCTTAACTATGAGCTTTCAGATGATCAGATTTTATCAAGCTTCAATCATGCAGAACCTGGTTAACTGACAGAGGAATGGGATGCTGTGGTGGTTTCACTGCTAATATATATAGCAGCTCATTAATTAAGGCTCCCAGCTGCAGATGTCAAAAATCCAACAAAGACCAATTCAAACAAATAAGGGAAATTTATAGTCATCTAATGGGAAAATTCTAGAACAGATCTAGTTTCATAGGTGACAATAAGATACTCAACCCCTATGATAAGGAATCCATTTTTCTCTTTGTCATGCATGTGTGCTAAGCTGCTTCAGTCATCTCCAACTCTTTGGACCCTATGCACTGTAGCCCACAGGCTCCTCAGTCCATGGGATTCTCCAGACAAGAATGCTAGAGTGCATTGCCATGCCCTCCTGCAGGGAATCTTCCCAACACAGGGATCGAACCTGCATCTCTAAAGTCTTCTGCATTGACAGGTGGGTTCTTCACCACTAGTGCCACCTGGGAAGCCCCTTCTCTTTGCTATATATCAGCTCTATTTTTGTGCTTTCTCTTCACCCTGAAGAAGTTTCAATGCATATTGTCGTTCTTGGAAGCTCCAGGTATATGCTCTCCCAGTTTCAAGCCTAACAGAAAGACAGTTTCCTTTTGCCAATCCATCTAGGTAGGTCCCAGGTCTGAGTCTCACTGCGTACTATGGGCCACAAGAAGATTTGATTGGCCAGGCACACTTGATACTGAGTGAGTAGAACTGGCACCGATCAGATCATAAGGTCTACCCACTCTTTGGGAAAAATGGAAATAGGTGTTTACAGACATAAATTTCTCAGCTTTCTGCCAGTTTTAATTTATTTTAACTAGGTACCAACTTAGAAGGTGACATTTAATCCTCATAATACCACCTATATTTTTTAAGGATTATTATATGTGGTTTAAGGATGAAACTGTACTTACTCCAAAAACATTTCAAAATCATACCCAGAATTCACAGTTACATGATAGAGATGCTTCCAACATGACAAAGACAAAGAAAACCGGTCATAAGGGCTTCGTCTCCAAAATGCTTTCCACAGCTAGCATGGTACCATATGGGATGGAAAGGTGTTTAACTAAAAGTAAATCCCTCATATTAATTTAAATAAATTAACACTACCAAACTGAACTCAAAGCTTCTGTACAGAGTTGTCATATTTGAGACATTCAAGCCCTTATGACCTATACAGAAACAGCAAATAGCTCCTTCACCTTGAACTAAGATGAAAATGCCTATTGGCTTTTAAGAGCTAAATGGTTTAAACTCTAGGGAGTGTGTGTGTGTGTGTGTGTGTGTGTTATGTGTGTGCACACATATGTATGGGACAAGGAGCCAGGAATGAATGATTCAAGTATTTAATAAAGACCTTAAATGTTCATTTGTGTGTCTCATTGACTCCTTTCACAGGTATTTACTGAGCGTGGCCAGTATGCCAGAAATTCAAAGCAAGCTGCTCCAAATAGGCACTAAAGCTACATTGTTGAATTAAAAGTGACCTATCCGCCACTTGGGTTTTCACCCTGAAATTTTCAGAGACTGAGTAGCCTGAGTAAATCTAAGTACATTTATCACAACTACCATAAATGCTAATTTTTGTTTTGTAGGTGTTTTTTTTAGCTTCCCAAGGCTGAAAATAAAATATAAGAGAAATTAACCTGTTAGTGACAAATGTGGGCAGAGATGACTCCACTTAAGAACTATAAGCAGAGCTTTGATGGGCCAGGTGACAGTGGTAAGAAGGAACCCAGGGCAGGATCACTTGAGTTAAGAGCCAGTCTTTTTGTAAATAGAAAAATGGAAACTGTGGCAGCACAGTAGGGCAGAAGAACTGGTACTTTTTAAATATTTTAATTGCACCCAGGTGGCTCACTGGTAAAGAATTTGCCTGCCATTGCAGGAGATATGGGTTTGATCCCTGGGTCGAGAAGTTCCTCTGGAGAAGGAAATGGCAACCCACTCCAGTAATGTTACCTAGAAAATCCCAAGGACAGAGGAGCCTGGTGGGCTACAGTCCATGTGGTCGCTAAAGGGTCAGACACAACTTAGCAACCAAAGAACAACAAAAGGAGTTGATAAATCCTAAATATTCTCCTTTGGGTTTGCACTGACAATTTTATCTCTGAAAGAATAGATACTCAACACATGATGTTGGCATTCCTCTAGCTCCCTCCTATCCCCATATATATATTCAGGGGATTTTAACATAAAAGAAACCTAAATCTGTTTGACTGAAATCCTGCCAAAGAAGCAACTCCCCTCTGAGAAGACCATGGACATCGCTCACCACCCACCAAATCAGCATCCAGCTCCTTTCTGTTGGAGGCCAATTCCAAACGTGGTTTCCAAACATCTGCCATCACTGTTCTTTGATTTCACTCTCAAATGCCATCCTGGGGAATCTGTTCACACAATCACCATCCTGGCCGATAACCCACAGAAATATCAGCTGCTGGGTGATCTGGATATACTCCTTCATCCAGTGCCATTTGGTTCACAGAGGTACAGTGACACTCGACAAAGCCGGCTTCGGAGCAGTGAGCAGAGTGGTAAACGGGAGCCCCTGACGGGTTTCTACCACTCTCATAGCTTTCTGGACACTTTCAGTGTTTCTGACCCTTCTTTCCTGCCTTTTATTTCCTCATCAGTAAAGCAGGAGCGATTTAGTGCTCTGGGAATAAGGAATCAGGGTCATCATAAACTGCAGGGAGATTTTTCTGCACATAAGCTCTGCTTTGTGAAAAATATCAGGTCCCTCTGGTTACAGACAGTTTCTCTGAGATCTTTTAATCCCAAAAGTCATAGGACAGGAGCATCCCCATGAATCTTTGTGATGTTGGTTAAAACTTATGGCTGTTCAGATCTATACAGACAGAAAGTAGCTTAACAATTGCCGAGGGCTAAGGCGAGAACAGGTAGCATTTGCCAATAGGCATGAAGAATCTCTTTGGGAAGATGGGAATGTTCTAAAATTGGAGAGTGGTGATGGCTATGCACTTTGTAAATGTGCTAAAAATAATTAAATTGCACGTTGAAAACAAGTCGATTTGATGGTGGATAAACTGTATCTCAATAAAGCTGTTAGCAAAAATAAGAATGATTGAGGGGTGGATAGACTGGTAAAGCAAATATAATAAAATGTTAAGTGCATGAGCTACATGTTGGTAATGGGTGTTTATTGTATAATTTTTATATTTTTATGCATATTTGACATGTTTATAATAAAATATCAGGAAAGAATATTACAAAAATTGGTGTCTGTGCACTTGTTGGAAAGGATTAGACCTTGACTTTTTATATCTCTGCATAAATACACAAATACATGCATATATTTAAATAAACAAAGATATGGACAAAAACATCTTTACTGTCTGAGAAAAATACAGTAAATATGATAAGATTCTTAAGGTTAGAGATGGTACTCAGTAGAGAAAGACTGAAAGATACGAAGAAACTGCCATATATTTGCTGTTCTAAGGATTTTACATACATTATCACATTTAGTTGTCATAAATAGCTGTTTGAGGCAGGCACTATAAATATCTCCATGTTACAGATGAAGAAGCTGAGGATTAAGGGGTTTTAAATGCATGTATAAGTGGAGGAGTTATCATCTGAAATAGATCTGACTTGAAAGAATTAACAGCACAACTTTGGTCTAATAGATGCACATTATTAGGAGCTGCTAAAATCATGACAATGATCTCAACTTTATTAGTTTTCTTTTTATCCCATCCAACAAAAAGTAAGATTGATAATTTGAAAAAACAAACAAACAAACAAACCTTGTCACTGTATTACAATGACTTTGGCCATGCTATATTTCAGTCTATATTTCCACATTTGCAAAGTAGTTTGCAACAATGGAGTGTTACTACTTTGGTTACTGTAGGGGTACTTGCCCTTATTTCAATTATAAATGAATGGTGAAGAGATAATATTTTAGACTGGAGAGCCACGGGTATATTTTCTGTTTTAGAGTTAGACATCCTACCAAAAATTTACATATTTTTCCAGCTAGCATATAAGGATATCTTATACATGTTTATTTCACAGAGGCAAAACTTGGTTTTTTTTTTTTTAACACTGAAAAAAATAAGAAAGAGCAATAGAAAATCCTAGTTACGTGCCTGACTGCCAATAAAGAAAATCAGTGAAGAAACATTCAGTATGACTTTCAAATCTACTGCAACATAGAACGTTGCTAAGACTCTTGTGCTTACTTGATTCAAAAATATAAAGTCAGTAGCTAAGATTTCTCAACTTTGATGAATATCAAGCCATCTGGTTTTCCAAAGTGGAGTCAGATGCCAAATTGGGAGGAGGCAGAGGGTAGGCAGCCTTGGGGTTAGAGGAGGAAAAGTGAGTTGGAAACTGTCTCAGGCAAAATGCATTCTCCTGGGGCAATCCTTTGGCACACAGTCCCCCACAGTATTCCCTTTTTCCTTATTTCTCCCAATTCTTCTCCTTCCTTCAACTTTCACTTAGCCACAGAGCTGCACTGGCTCTGAAACCCAATGCAGGTGGAAGAAGGGTGCCATCCTGGTTTGTTTCCCTTGCAAAGTTAGCATCAGATCAGATGGTTTTATTCCAGTCTTATATTTCCCTAAGAAACAAAGAACTGCTGCTTTCAAGTCAATTAAACTTGTATCTACTGAGAACTAATAATGTTGAGCCAGTGGTAGACAATAAATCTAGTTCTTGAAACATTTATAGAATAATAGGAGAGATGGGTGGGTAAACAAATTCCAGTCAGTTGAACCAGAGCAAAGGAAACAGTAGAAGTATAGAGCCATATGGTACCACTATACAGAACAGAAACTTTACGGTGATAACATATTTATTTTCCATAGAAATACTTTTAAGTCTAGTTATCAGGCTACCTTGATACTCTATTAGTTAATATTTATCAGGGGTTCACACCATGTCACATGACATGATGATTCTTTACATGAATGATCTCGTTTTATTTCCACAATTACCTAACCAGGTTACTACTTTTATTTTTTCCATCTTTACACATGAGTGAACCTCAAATATACCCATTGAAATAGGCTGTGGTCTGTCTTGCCATCCTGGAGACCCAGTTGCAAACTAGATACAAATGCATTTGTCAACCTGTCTCTACATTCAGCCTTTTGCTGTTTTCTTCACAAAGCAGCTTCCAAAATAAAGTACATGCTCAACTTTAAGTTACAGCTTGAGATAAAAGATTTCCTTCTGGGGAATCACTTTTCACTTATAATGTACAGACCTTGCTCCATGGAGCATCTGTGGTGGGAAAAAAAAAGAATCATTTTAATAAAATGAAAAACCCCAGATGCTCCCAATATTGAGTGATAAATTCACACCCTGTTTGGGAATTCACCAAGGATTTTAGCCAGATCTGCAGAGAGAAAGTTAATATCTCTGACCAAAGTTGGGGAAAAAATATAACACTCTCTGCTATAATACAGAAGTGATCCGTATTGTGGGGTTTTTTTTTTTTTTCCATTTTCCATTCAGTCTTACACTTAGTTTTGTCCTTTGATGGTCTTTTATGAGTCAGTATTTCTCCCAGTTGGCTGCATGGAGTCTTGCTATGTGGGAGGTGGCATTTTGAGTTTGAAGTACTCATCTTCCAAGTTCACCTGGAAGTTGGCTGTCTCCAACTTGGCAAGGCATAAAAGGACCTGGCTGAGTGCCAGCCCCCATAATTATGTTCTAATCTGTCTTCATCCCCGCTCCTCATTTTTCATGTAATGTTTTTAAAGCAGCTTAAACCACAATTTCATTGCTTTTTAGCAGAAAGGGAAATTAATGGATGTATTGAGAGATTATCTAATGACATGTGATTTATTTTTAGTTCTACTATTGTTATATGAAACCAAAACAGATATTGCTAGGATACAAGCTAATCTACCTTTAAAAAACATTTTTTCTTAGGAAATATATTAATTTTGCAAATAACTAAAAATTATATGATACATTATATATGATTATATATTATATGGCATGCAATATTTGAATATGTCAGATTTACTAGATATTTGCCTCTTGCCCACCTTCCAAAAAAGTCTTGAAATATTCAAAGACTAAATGACACCAGTAACAATGACCACGTGACTCCAGACTCATGGCAACTCAGTGTTCCATTCATTTGCATCTTGGCTCCTTCATCCCAACAATAATTCTCTAAATGACAGAGGACGCATCAGCGTCTATCATGTGACCCACAATAACTAGGACAGATTGGGACACTTTGCTCCTCCAAACTCCCAGTTGGCTTCCTGATGGCACTCCTTGGTGGTCATTGTCTCTCCTAAGAACTGTTTTCCAAAGAATAGGCATGATGGGTGTGGTAGAATGAGGAAGCGCTGGCATCAGGAGGGGCTGAGTTGGAAGTGACCAGTCTCTGAGAATTACTGGATCTGTGACTTGGGCCAAAACCCAAGATTTTTCAGACTTCAAAACAATGAAAATAATTCATGCTCTGTCTTCATCTCAGGAGTCCAGAGTTTTAAGTGAAATAAGTACACATTGAAGTATCTCGTCAAATGTGCTCTACAGTGGAAGCTAAAATGGAGAAGGCCAAGGAGATGAGAAGGAATGATTAAGATCTCCTCTCCCATTTAAATTACAAGCTTCTTGTGGTGAAGGATAATATATTGCAGGTTTTATTTTTCTTAATGCCGGTGGCTCGGTGGTAAAGAATTCACCTTTCAATGCAGGAGATGCGGGGTTCCATCCCTGGGGAGGGAAGATCCTCTGGAGATGGGAATGGCAACCCACTCCAGTCTTCTTCCCTGGAGAATCCCATGGACAGAGGAGCCTGGCGGGCTACAGGCCATGTGGTCGCAAAGAGTTGGACATGACTTAGTGACTAAACACGTGTGTCTCTCCTCTGTTGGAACCTCACAGAAAGAATGACAGAGAAGGGAGTAAGCGGTGAGAAGGAGGAGGGCGAGGAAATATTTTGAAGTGATAATTCATATGCCCATATCAAACTTCGTCCCTCAGAAGCAAAAGAGCCACTCCTCTGAACAAGTGACACAGAAACCGGAATCCTGTCGTCCTGATAACGTGGTTGGTCCTGTTTCTCTGTTAATGAACATGACAGAGTGTCAAACACTTCTGAGCTTATCAGTCTGCGGAGGAGTGGAAAGCATTTGTACATGGCATGAAATCATTTCATTTTGAGCTATAACCTGACTCCTTGCTTTTAATTGTCTAATCAAGAAATGCTAAGGAACAGTGTGGAAAGGTGGGAAACATCACAGTATGTTTCCATCCATCTGTCTGTCTGTCTGTCTGTCTTTGAATGTAAGTAAATTGAACTCTAAAAATAAAACTCGAATTTTCATTCTTTTTAATGACCACATGCCAAGGGAGTGTTTTGATATAACTACTCCTTTTGGTGAAACTATTTTTTCAGTCATATCTCCACTCTATGCTGTCAACTGACATATGACAATATCTTTTCTCTCCATTTTGCCAGATGGTTTCCAGAGAATTTTCATATGAGTTATGTTTATTTGATTTGGTTCATGGCCACCCTGAAATGCAAGTATTATTACTGTTTCCCTTTCAGAGATGGGTTATCAGAGGCTCAGCAACATTAGAAAACTTGATCACGATTCCACAGGTTGCCCAGTAAGAACAAAGACAAAAAAGAATTTAAAACGTGGAAAGTCAAGCTTAGAGAAATGAAATAGCCTACTTGAAGTCTCACAGTCAGTAGTAGAGGCAAGACTTAAACTAAGAGACTGACTCCCTGGTCTACTCTCTTACCACACTGCCATCTACTGTGCATGATGGATGCCTGATACAGCGCCTGGCATGTGGCAGGCGCTCCGGGAATATGCATTTCTTACCACTATTGGCAACCATGCCCTGAGGCAGAGAGGGCAAACACATTGAGAGGAGATGTGACCTTTTCAAGGTCACCAGCTGGCCCTCCTTCCGTGGTACCATATTGCCACCACAGGCAGGAACTATAAGGTGATCTATTTTGACTGTTGCTCTCATGGATTTGTTTGGTGGAGGTCAATTTAAAGAGATGATCCTGTAATAGTCACTATAAATGCATGAGCATAAAATCCTGATTAGAAATTACAGACTGTAATGAAAACTCCTACTTGCGTCCCCTCACACATGTAAGACTATGTAAGTTGAACCCAGCAATATAACTGTCACCCGAAAAAGAAAGTGTCAGAACCCAGAGGTTTCTGAAATGTGAAACACCAAGGCACATAATTACAGGCCCATTCACCCCGTCTTCCACCACCTGCCCCATTAAAAATCTATAAAGTCTCCTCTTTACTACTGACTATGAATACAAGTTAAAGGCCTTTCAGGAATCATTCAGGATAAAAGGCTCATTTCAAAGACAGGGAGACTGAGGCATGGAGCAATGAAAGGCATTGTTAAAAATGCGAGCTTGTGAACCTCAGCACAAGGGTGACTGCTGGCCAGTCTTTCCACGTGATGCTGTTACCAAGTGTGTGCCCCGCCTGGGAATGAAAGCCACAGGCCACAGAGTTTGTCAAGAAACAACACACACCTCTAAGTCTGGATTTCTAAAATGCCCAAGGATTAGCCACAGAAACTAAAATTAAATTAGCGACCCTTTAGCTTAGATGACGCAATTTTTAAAAACAGAAGAATTAAAATTTATTTAAATGACATGATTTCCTTTGTCAGAGCTGGAACTCTAAAGAATCAGTGTAATCTCTTGTGTTTGAACTTAAACTTAATAAGCTGGGGGTCAGGGCACTGGGAAGGAAGAAACCCACTCGAAAAAGAACCAGTGCTAGTATTAATCTTAATTCTTTTGTGTAAGCTTGTCTTAAATTTGCCTACACCTACCTTTATTTACTGAATGTGATTTGGACATGCATTTAAATCTCTCTAAAGTGTTCTAGACTTTATGTCAAATGTGAGCAGCCAACCAGAAAACATTGGTCAAGAAGGGAGATATAAAACACTCTAAAATACTAGCAGTTTGTCAAGGCTCACATAGTTAATGGCCATAAAATTGGTGCTCAATAAATTTTACTCTCATTAACTACATTCTGGAAAAGAAAACAATGGATTAAGGTTTAATCAAATTATTTAATGTTGAGGCATTCTCAGAAACATGACCATACTGCCTTGTACTCAATTTTAAATACAGATATTAAATCAGTTTGAAACCCAGACAGATTTGATCCATTATAAATTTTAGCCCAAGGCTGCTAATAACTTGGGTTGTGTCATGAATTGTTTTCCCTGACTGGCATTCATCATGGCCCCGGATCAATAATCATTACTGATAAAATCCTGCCATTTTTTAAACTTCCTCATCCTGTCAGTGGACATGGGGAAAAAACTCTTGAGTGGCTAAACGTTTGGGACATCACTTAGGAAGCTTGGGGGACAGCTTGCATGCTCTCTACCTCTTTGTAGATGAAAGTCTGCAAAGCCAGATTTTTATTACAAGGGCATGGCTATGATATGAAATGAGCATGAGAGTCTTATGTGTATATATGTGAGTATGTGTTAATCACTCAGTTGTGTCCAACTCCTTGCAACCCGATGGACTTCAGCTTACCCTCCTCTGTCCATGGAATTCTCCAGGCAAGAATATTGGAGTGGGTTGCCATTCCCTTCTCCATGGGACCACCCTGACTCAGGGATCAAACCCAGGTCTCCTGCTCTGATGGCAGATTCCTTACCATCTAAGGCAGTAGGCAAGCCCAATATATGTATACAAATACATACCCCTTGAACACAATAAGTAATGGTTTTAAAGTTGCTTTATCTCTATGGCTCAGTTATCTTGGTTGTAAATACTGGATGACTGTATTGAATAACACAATGTGTATAAAGTGCTTAGCATAGTGTCTGGGACATAGTAAGTGCTCCCTTCTTAAAAAAAACACTTTGAGTGGAAATTCCAGCTTGCTGTTTGGCAGAGATTTCCTTCCAAGTGTTTGTGAAAATTTTGAAAGCCTTGGTAAGCTATTTCACCCTTAAGTATTTTGGAAATGCATTTTAAAAATTATCTCATAGGCTTTCAAGGAAATCACCATGATTATTTTAGCTAGAAAGAGGACCACGCATCCCGATCACCTACAGTAATCACCAAACTTGGGTCTGAAAGTCTTGATTTTTTCCCAAGGGGAAATCAAGCCTTAAGGATAAAAATGAATATGATCATTAAGGATGCTCAGTAGAATCTGAGTTATATTAAAAAAAATACTCCTCATTGTTCAGAAAAAAAAAGTCTTAAGGTATGAATTGGAACAATCATCTGTCAGGAATTAAGATTGGAAGAGAAAATGATGCTGTACAAATAAACTCAAGAAAATAAATTCAGTGACATTAATGGATCAAATAGATACTGAATACCCTCTAGGTGGAAAAAAAAAAAGAAAGAAAAACTAGGCTAGAAACAGCAGGGTTGAGAAGGCAAGGAAATACAGAGAAAAGTAGCCCTACTCATCAAAGACCTCAGAAGCCATCAGAGAAGGAGACAATGAGGTAAAGACCAACCCCAACTGCCTTACTTTAAACTCTGCAAATAAAGGTCTATCAGAAGAGGAGATGGGAAGGACAATATAGTGCTTTCCTCTCTGGCATGAAATTTATCTTATGAAAAGAACAATTATCTAACAGCAGATTTCTTTCTCAATGACATCAGATAAAGTCTGCCCTGAAGGACAAGATGAAGCCCGTCAGCCTTTATTCCTTAAGCTCCCTGCAGTTCTTCTGAAAATGCATGGTGCTGCATGTGTGAACTTTTCACTTGTAAATCAGAAGCACAAGCTTAAATAACTCAGGCTTTCTCTTGCATTCTTCTCACCCTCAATAAAATCATGAAAATAAAAAGTTAGAGGATTTTTGGCTTGCTCAGGACCAACCATTATTCATCTTGAGGGAATCAGCTCTCGACAATTGGCCCCAAAGCAACCTCCAGGTGTCATTCCCTATTATATTTCTGTGTTCAACAAACACACCATGAATTCTCATTCTACTACACAAATCAGGAGCAATTTTTGTGTTCAGCTTATATGGCAAATTATTATGATTTTTAGTGGAGCATCTTAAGAGGTTAGAAGAATCAGAATGCACAGTCACATCCTATTTAGTGGGTATTCTATTCACTGAAAATGTCCCCACTGTGTATTTCCTCATTCTCTTCTCTCTACCTAAATACTCAGCTTGTTGAAATACTACATAACCTTCTCTGAAATAATTTTTAAGGACATTAATGTGCTTTCTCTCTTTTCAGTTTGACTTTTTTTTTTTTTTTTTTTACTTTTTCCTTAATTGTTCATGCATCCGTTTGCTTCAAGCTAGAAGAGGAGGGATGTCAGGAGGGGTGTTAAGGACAGAAGCAAGACGTGGTGCAGAAAGGTAGCTTTTTGCTTCTATTATTAAAAAAGAAAATAAATGTTGTTGCAAAAACTTGCCTTTCAAGGCAGGCTATTTTCTTGAGAAAATACAGTTGAAATTATTTTGTTTCTCCTTTAACATATCAAGAGGCAACCTAGTCTGTTGTGTTAGGGTTTTACATAAAGAATATCCAGACAAAAGAGGAACAGGGACAAACCTATCCTTTTGGGGCCCTAGTAAATGATGGGAAAGAGAGCAGAAGAGAAAGGGAGCAAAATTGCTCCTTAACTGTTCACTCCAGGCAGAGCCCAATGAGTGGAGATAATCAGATGAGCAAATGAAAACTGGCATCTAGTACTGGAACAAGACGGTCTTTGGGCCGCTTCTCACACCAGTTTGAGGACATTGTTTGACACAAGAGCAGGTAGACGGAAGCTCTCAGACTTGGCCTCCCTGAGTCACACTTGATCCCTGTGTGGTAGGGATAGGACTAGAGGCTGCTGAGGATGTGACTGGGGGGCCTCTGACAGGAGTACATTAGCAGGAGTAAGAGTTCTGTGACTCGGGCCCTGATGCAAACCATGGAAGCTGGGTCTTGATGGAGGTCACAGGTGGTCTGCAGAGGGACCCACAGTGCCAGTAGGAACAACTTAAGGCTAAGTCAGCCAGGAGCTCCACGAACTCGAGTGAAGACAAGAGACACTAGTCAAGACTCCCAAAGCCAACAGCACAAACAAGGAAGAAGTGAAGAAGGACTATCACTCAGAGGACAGAGGAGCCCAGGACACCACGACCCAAGGCCCTGAGCTCATCTCCACGGAGAGACTGAGACAGCCATGCTCTTCCACATGTGCACCATCCTGGAGAATATCTTGGAGGTGATGGTGGAAACCTGAGAAGCTGAATGTGTTTTCCCCTGGTCATTTCTGTACAAGGTCCTGAAATCTCCCTAAAGAGACTGCGGGAACAGATCAGACAAATTGTAAAACCTGACTGGACATTCCCCTGGAGCTGTTGTTCTTCGCTGCACTAGTGAGTGGTTAAAGGATTTAGGGAAAAGACCACATTAATTATAAAGAAATTAAAGAAATTCCATCTTCTCTGCACTTTCAAGCTGCAGTATTACATTTGCTCCTCTGTTCTGCTGCCAGCCTTGGTACCACATCTGTGGGAATGAACTCGGTTTGAATTAAGCACTTCCTCATCTGAGAGCCACTTCCCAGGTGGTGCAGTGGTAAAGAATCCACCTGCCAATGCAGGAGACATGGGTTCAATCCCTCGGTCAGGAAATGGCAACTCACTCCAGTATTCTTGCCTGGAGAATTCCATGGACAAAGGAGCCTAGTGGGCTACAGTTCATGGGGTCAACACAAGTGAGACTGCATGCATGCATTTGAGATTCACAAGATCTCACTTATTAAAAAAAAAAAAAAACAACAAAACAGAGTATAGTTGATTTACAATGCTGGGTTATTTTCTGCTGTGCAGCAAAGTCATTCATATGTATATGTAAATCCCCACTTTTAAAAATTTCCTTCCCTTTTAGGTCACCACAAAGCGCTGAGTAGAGTTCCACATGCTCACTAATACACAGGTCCTTCTTAGTTATCTATTTTATGCATAGTCGTGTGTATGTGTCAATCCCAATCTCCCAATTTATCTCTCCCTTCCTTACCCACTGGTATCCATAAGTTTATTTTCTACATCTGTGGTTCTACTTCTGTTTTACAGATAAGTTCATTTGTACCCTCCTTTTTTAAATTAAAAATTTCACATATAAGTGATATAGGCTATTTGTCTTTCTCTGACTTCTTCACTCCGTAGGACAATTTGTAGGTTCATCCATGTTGCACTGACATCATTCAGCCTTGTAGTGAAGGTACTATTTGCATGTTTATGTTACAAAATTATAAACTCTTTGAGGGTACCCAGTGAACATACAATATTTTGTCATATACATTAACTGAATTTAAAAGCTAAACGGCATTTTTTCTCATTAAGACTGGTTGGTTTCAAAGGTCTAATTCATGCTCTACTACAGTTTGTATTGTCACTTGTGTAATTAAGCCACAGGTAAATAACAGATAAATAACTAAGGTGGGCAGTAGGAGAAGGGATGACAGAGGATGAGGTGGCTGGATGGCATCACCGACTCGATGGGCATGAGTTTGAGTAAACTTCGGGAGTTTGTGATGGACAGGGAGGCCTGGCATGCTGCGATTCATGGGGTCGCAAAGAGTCAGACACGACTGGGCGACTGAATTGAACTGAAGGTGCCATGTGAAACTTACCAACTATCATATTAAATCCAAAAATGGGACGAAACTTCCTTATGCTTTGATAACTGCTGAACATCTTGTTTTTAGTTTGCCCAGTAGGTGCAAGGTATCCTATTTGTTCTGGTAATAAACTACAATCTGGAGATTTGTGAGTCCCAGACTCACAACCAATGCTGAGCCCAGCCTGGTACCTATCTGAGACAGGAAGCATTGAGGGTGGTCCCCAAGGTTCCTGCTCCCTGGTGTATACATGTTGTAGAATTTCTTCCCTTGACCATGAGCAGGATCAGTGAATATGATAGGATAGCGTTCTCTATTATGGATTACTAATCAGTTGACTTTGAGTTAATCAAAAGGGAGATCATCCTGGAGATGAAACTGACTGAATCAGATGACCCATTTAAAAGGTGAAATATAAGAGAAGTGTTCTCTGGCAGGCCTAGAAGAAAGCAATCAGCCATGGGTGAGACAAGGGACCTCCCAAGGGCAAAGAGTGACTCTTATCTGACAGTCAATAAGGAAGCAGGTTGGAGGGACTGGATGCAGAAACAGGGCTACAGTAAGTGATTATATGGACACCTGTATTTATGTACAACTGTTATTGACAGAGCTGAACGAGAAGAGTCAGAGCACTATAATATCACTGTTTCCTAAGTACTGTGCCTTCTAAACTATATTTTGATATTCAATAATGTCTATATTAGTAAACTACATTCACAGGTGGATTGAACTCCCCTGGGTTTTCTTTTATTATACTTCATGTGAAATTAAAATTGTTTTAAAAAATGTGTTTGGGTTATAAGGAAGCCTAGTTCACTGTGGAATATAAATTCATCTCTCACTGTCAAGCTATGTCTACAATTTATACTTTTAAGATATAATAGCTGCAACCATATTTCCCTAGTGATAAAAAGAAATCCTCTTCATAATCCCAACAAAATCCTAAAGTGCTAAAATGCAATGAAGAGGATTTCTAATGGTAAGTTATAAATCCTTTTAGAGAACATCTTGGTTTAAAATAATTTCAAAAAAAAAAAAAGAATGCTTAGGAATTAAGTAGTACTATTTAGACATCCTTCAGCAGTATCAAGGACACTCGAAAGGATTTCACACTTAAAGATGAAATGAAGTTATGTTTGTGATAGTCATGGACAGTAAGAAACTGACGTTACCAGAGAAACAACTGTACACTTTCAAAATGTGACAGAAATTCAGGGGCCATTCATTCAGTCCACCCCAAATTCAGACACTCCTTTACATCAGCTATTACAGGCAGAAGAGATCTACACCTCATAAGTCAATACATGCCTCAGGTTAATGAAGCAGAAACTTAAGTCAATGTAAGTGTTAACCTTTATATAAGTTTTGCTCCCCAATACCCCAGAGAATAAGTTCTGTCTCTCTTCTATCTGGATGCATTTTAATATTTGAAGGTAGGAGTTATTCGCTTTCATAAACTGGACCCCTATAGGATCAAGCATGAAGTTCCACACAGATATAAATTTACAAGACAATGCGACTGATGAGCACATGATAACTCTAAGACCAACAACCCCATAGACTGTAGTCTGCCAAGCTCCTCTGTCCATGGGGTTTTCCAGGTAAGAATACTAGAGTGGGTTGCACCTCCTTCTTCAGCAGATCTTCCCGAGCCATGGATTGAACCCACATCTCCTGCATTGCAGGTTGATTCTTTTACTGCTTAGCCACCAGGGAAGGTTCTCTAAAGGAGCAGCTACTACTTACTCCCCAACAAGTGTGTGGTAATTTGGGAACTAACCACAATAAACCAAGAATCTAGATTATCAGGAGTACATTTTTCCCTTTAAAAAACTGTAATAATTAACCTCTATATTAAGAAGTCACATTTGATTCTCCTAAATGCATCATTCCATCAAAACATGATGGAATGAACTGAAACTTTAGAACAGCATTCACAGCTAAAGCTACTTGTCATTCAATGTTGAGAAGATAACCTGAATTCTTCATCTATTTAAATACATGTAAATGGAAATTTTAGGATCCTTTATTAGGCTTCTACATTTATAATTGAAAAGCTGGAATTTTTCACATTGAATTAATGCTGGAACATTGAAACATCATGTCCTGCAGGATGCTGATTCAACTTCCAGGGAACATATTGTTTAAAGACCTGAAGACATGGTGAGTGCTTTGGACCCTCCCAAGAAAGTCATACAAATACAAACCATTTAGTCTATTTTTAGAGGTTTTCTGTGAAGGGTATTCATTTTCTTTCAATCTAAATACCATTCAAAATAAAAATGATAATAATACATGCTAAAACATGTTAGGCAATACACAGGGTTATCATGAAGATTATATGAGTTGTTACATGCATTTATCAAGAATGAAATAAATCCATACATGCAAAATATTTGGAGTGTACATTATCTCACTTATACCAATTCCCCATTAAAAAAAATTAACCTTATTTTTTTGAACAGAAAAACTGTGACTATAGTAGAGTTCCTAAATCTTCCTTTCCAGTTTTGCTATTATATATAATTATTTTTCATTAGTATGGTACATTTGTTGTAATTAGTAATTCAATACTGACACTTTATTATTAACTAGAGCTTAATCAAATTTCTTTAGTTTTATGCCCAATGTCCTTTTTCTGTTCTAGGACACCATCCAGGATCCCTATCATTTAAGCATCATGTCTTCTTAGGTTTTCCTTGACTGTAAGAGTTTTCCAGATTTTCCTTGTTTTTTCACTATCTTGACAGATTTGAAGAGTACCAGTCATATAATTTGTAGAATATCCCTCAATTTAGATGTTTTCTAATGTTAAGACTGAGATTACCAGTTTTGAAGAGGAAAACCACAGAGACCAAGTTTCCTGTTCATCTCTTACAACAAAGGGACACACTCTCAACATGGCGTCACCGTGTACGTCAGTCCCAGTCACCTGGCTGAGGTAATGTTGGCTCTCTCTCTTCACTGTAAAGTTACTCATCCTTGTGGCCTTTTCTACATGTTCACTTTAGAAGGAAATCACTATCAACAGCCCACACTTAAAGCATGGGGAGTTTTACAACCATCTCCTTGGTGGGGGGGGGGGGGGGGGGCAGGTATCTACATAAATTATTTGGAATTATTTTACATAGTAGAGTTGTCTATTCTTTTCCAATTGTTTATGTATTCCATTATTTGCTTATAGTGGCTTCCCAGGCAGCACTAGTGGTAAAGAACCCACCTGCCAATGCAAAAGACGTAAGAAACATGGGTTACATCCCTGGGTTGGGAAGATCCCCTACAGGAGGAAATGGCAACCAACTCCAGTATTCTTGCCTGGAGAATCCCATGGACAGAGGAGCCTGGTGGGCTACAGTCCATGGGGTCACAAAGGGTCAGACACATCTGAAGCAATTTAGCATGTATGCATGTCCCACAGAAACAGGAAACACTGTGGACTCAAAGATACTTATTTTTAACTTTGGGTTACAATTCACTACTACTTTATTTTCTTGATCAAAATTTTTTCCCCCAATTTTGCTCATTGGGAGTTCTTTCAATTGGTGTCTATGATCTTTTTTGACTCAGTGTGGGATGTCTGGTTTCTTGTGCACTTCCTCACTTTCTAGCACTGTAAGATGTCCTAGGCTCATCTTGTTTATTTTCTGCCCCAATCCTTGATTTAGCCATTTCTTCAAAGATTCCTGGATTCTTTTATCAGATAGTGGTATTAGGAACCAAGATATGAGCATTAGATGTACTCAGCACTCATGCAAGAAAATACATGTGTGTTTAGGTGGCTCAGATGGTAAAGAATCTGCTTGCAAGGAGGGAGACGTGAGCTTGATCCCTGAGCCAGGAAGATCCCCTGGAGAAGGGAATGGCAACCCACTCCAGCATTCTTGCCTGAAGAATCCAATGGACAGCAGAGCCTAGTGGGCTACAGTCTATGGAGTCGCAAAGAGTTGGACTCGACTGAGTGACTAACACTTTTCACTTACTATGTACATGTTTTTATACACATTTAACCCTTGTGGATACATCATTAGCAGCTAGAGTACAGTATTTATATACAGCTTGTTTTACCTTTTGCTTTACAAGCTTTACTTATGCCCAAAATTGCTTATCACTATTGTTTATTTCCCCACTCCTTTCAATGAAGCTATTTTATATGTTTTATTATAAATAGTCCTTTAAATCACTTTTGCATTCATTTGGGATTACCCAGACCTCTCAAATGACTTTTGTATATTTGTAAACATTAAGATTTACTCTTTCTTTTGTAAGTTTCAATGAGTTTTGACAAATGGACAGTGTCATGTATCTACAACTGGAGAATCATACAGAATAGTTTCACCACATTAAAACCCCCCCTGTGCTTTATCTATTCAACCCTGGAAACTTCTCTATCTCTGGCAATCATTGAACTGTTTTCTGTCTCTAAAGATCTCTAAAGTTTTACTTTTTATGAATGTCATATAGTTGGAATCATGCCTGTAAACTTCTCTTTCGTGGAGCAATATGCATTTCTTTTCTCTATATCTTTTCTTGACTTGATAGCTCATTTCTCTTTATGGCTATGGCTTCTGTGTTATGGACATATCACATTTTGTTTATATATTCACCTGTTGAAGGATATCTTCCAGTTTGAAGTGATTATGAATAAAGCTGCTATAAATATTTACGTGCACATTTTACTGTGGACATAAACTTTAGAATCAGCTGTGCATATATCCTAGGGGCATGATTGCTGGGTTATATGTTAAGACAATGTTTAGCTTTGTAACAAACTGCCAAACATTTCTCAAAGTGGCTGGACCAGTTTCCATTTCTGGCAACAGTAAATAGAGAATTCCCGTTGCTTCACATACTTGGCAGCAGTTGCTGTTGTCAGTTTCTAGGATTTCAGCCATTCTAATGGCTTTATTGGATATATGTTTTGCACATATTTTCTCTAAGTCTGCAGTTTGTCTTTCCATTCTCTTAGCAAAGTGTTTCACAGAGCAGATGCTTTATTTTAGTAAATAGTATTTTTCATGGTATTTTTTTCATGGATCATGCCTTTGGTGTTTTATCTAAAAACTTGCCATTAGACACTCCATCACCTAGATTTTCTCCAACCCTCCATTTTTCAGGAATTATATAATTCCTTTTTTCCAGATGGCGAAAGTAGAATGTGAATGTTAGGGGAAGCACACTGACTGAAACTGCCAACCTTAGCCAGGCTCTCTAGTAATCATTTGCATGAGTTGTTTTACAACAGGAGGTCCTGGTAAAAAACACGGAATAAGCCACCACCAACTGAAAGAGTTCAGGAAAGGTCAAAAGGAGACACCGTGTGTCTGTCCACCTCCCAGAATCCCTCTTGCTAGCATCCATCTTGGCTGAGCAATGTGTGAGCCACCAGGAAGGACTCTGAGGCAGAATGACTGGCCAAAGACCACCCGGAAACTAATCCCATCAACATAAAACCCAAGACTGCGAGCCACGCGGCAGGGCAGTTCTCCCGGGTTCCCTGAGCCTGCTGCTCTCCCCCTGGGTGCCCTCTTCCAGTAAAGTCTCTTGCTTTGTCAGCATGTGTCTCTCAGACAATTCTATTCTGAGTGTTAGACCAGAGCTCACTCTTGGGGTTCTGGAGTGGCCCCCCTTCCTATAACATGAAGAATAACCTGGCTAATGCTACATAGCCTGAATTTCAACTCAGAATGTCTGAGCCTCAATTTCTATGTTCTTAGCATGTTTTTATGTCTTCTGAGAACCATGTTGCTTAGTGTGATAGTAAGTGAGATGCTACATGGAAAGTACTCTGGGCCCACTGAGTACAGTCTATTTATTATTGTTGTTGTTTTGTTTTTATTATTATTCCTCTTAAGCATTACCTTATAGGTTTGATTTCAGTTAAAACAATGCTAATTCAAAATGAACCTCTTTGGCACACTGGATGAACGATGCATCACTGAATTTAAAGTAGTTTTATGGAGCTTTATAGTGATATGATTAAATAATGCAGAAATCTGAGTGCCCTTTATTTCACAGATCAGTAACAGTATATACAGCCTCTAAGCAAAACTTTAACTTTCCTCCTTATTATGACACTTGAGTTAAGATTGTGGCAAAGTCCCCACTTGCTCCCTGGGGTCTGTTTCCTTGTCACCATCAGAAGAAAACATCTGGTATTCATTGTTTAAAAGGCTGGGGCAATGGATTCTCTTATGAGTACAATAAATAACCAAAGACTGTTTGTATAAGAGGAGACTGGGAACATCTTACAAAGCATCTTGTAAGGGCAAAGTGAAGCAATGGCTGCTAATTTAAAACACTTTCTGATTTTTTACTGTGTGCAAAACACAGGTACTTGACATGTATAATATTTAACCTCACTTATTATACTTATTTGAAAGCAAGGAAACAGAGGCCTAAAGAAATAAAGTAACCTTCCCAGAGTCACATGATCAGAAAAATGGTTTAAGGATTTGAATTCTGGTCTCTCTGAACTCTGAGCCTGTCCTGTGAAGCACTGTTCTTCTACCCTGTGGAGATCATGTGGAAGACTCGATCAGTAGAAGACTAGAAATTTATGACGCCAAGTTTTTTACAAGGGGAAAATTCTCACAGCATCTAAGAAATTTAATTGGAAAATTTTGGAAGACTAACCAAGTTGTGTTACCTATGCCACAAAGCACCACAGCTTCTATAGACAGAGTTTAATTCCTGATTGAATTTATAGGTTATCATCATCCCAACAATGCCAAGTAGGTTAAGAAAATGACCATATTCTTTAAGTAATCAGAAGGAATGAGAAGGCAGACAAAGGCACCCAGTATGATGTTGATGTGGAATGCTGAGTTGTCAAAGTATGTCAAAGACAAGACCAATAGCCTAGATGATCCATTCTTTCTAATGGATTCTAAACTAATCCAAGAAATCAATCCTAATGTATTTGACAGGGATAGTCAGAATCAGTTGAGAATTATCTTCAATACAACTCAATGGTATAGCACAATAGATACATATGTATATATATATACACACACACACACATACAGATGATAACATGATCAATAATACTGGCTCTGAAGTTAAGTCATTTTTAGATAATTGTGTTTTACATGTAATAACATCCATCAGGCCTCAATGACTCAATAGACATGAACTTGAGCAAACTCCGGGAGATGGTGAAGGACAGGGAAAGTGCTGAAGTTCTTGGAGTCACAAAGAGTCACACGTGACTTAACGACTAAACGACAACAACAATACCCATCTGAGGCTAAAATAGGCAAAAGTCAAGTATGTTTAAAATCAAAGTTGATTTGATTCAACATTGAACAATGTGCTAAAGCCTCTTCTGGATTAAAGTAGAACTTTCAGGGAACTCAAATGGTAAGAAGATTTAAGCAGGCCATACCCTCTGGTTTCAAGCATTTACTATTGGTCTAATTCCTAAACTGAGGTTTATTACATAGAAAGACATGGCATGTGACTTTCTGTAGTTTACTGATCAAATTAACTTGAGTATGTAAGTTGAATGTCTTCTTGACTGTATTGGTAGAATCCACAGCCTTAATGACATTTTTCCTAAGATTTAATATCTTTCATACATGCAAAATACTATTTGCTGAACTTTAGGAATTTGAGAGTAGAAGGGAAAGTATCACTTCTGATAAAAGCACCCTGATTTTCTTCTGAAATATTAGTTCTCCAAACAGTGACTGACTTTATTTTTCTGGACTCCAAAATCACTGTAGATGGTGATTGCAGCCATGAAATTAAAAGACACTTACTCCTTGGAAGGAAAGTTATGACCAACCTAGACAGCATATTAAAAAGCAGAGACATTACTTTGTCAACAAAAGTCTGTCTATTCAAGGCTATGGTTTTTCCAGTAGTCATGTATGGATGTGAGAGTTGGACTATAAAGAAAGCTGAGCACAGAAGAATTGATGCTTTTGAACTGTGGTGTTGGAGAAGACTCTTGAGAATCCCTTGGACTGCAAGGAGATCCAACTGGTCCATCCTAAAGGAAATCAGTCCTGAATACTCATTGGAAGAATTGATGTTGAAGCTGAAACTCCAATACTTTGGCCACCTGATGTGAAGAGCTGACTCATTTGAAAAGACCCTGATGCTGGGAAAGATTGAGGGCAGGAGGAGAAGGGGACAACACAGGATGAGATGGTTGGATGGCATCACTGACTCAATGAACATAGGTTTGGGTGGACTCCAGGAGTTGGTGATGGACAGGGAGGACTGGCGTGCTGCAGTTCATGTGGTCGCAAAGAGTCGGACACGACTGAGCGACTGAATTGAACTGAAACTACATACTGCTAAGTTAAATAAACTCTCTCTTAAGATTTTTAATATGAATAAGAATTACACAGAAAAGGAAAATAAACAACAAAAATGAATGAGAGAACCCATTCATTCCAGAATTGACAATCTGAAGGCACTAAACTAGATGCTACATCTTAATTCATGGACAGATGGTGATTTTAGGTTTATGTTTTATCCCCTCCCACAAAGTTCTATATCCAACATTCTCTTCAGTTTCCCAAGTCTCCTGGCCATCATCCAATAAATTCATTTTCTACATGTATTAGCTGGAGTTGGTTTCTTTTCTACTGGCAAAGGAATACTAAAACTGATTAATTGTATCACCCAAAAGAATTGAGTACCAATTTCTGCTGAAGTGTAGAGTAACTGGTAACATTACTAGGTTTGTGTCATACTTTTCCTCTGCCTGAAATATTTTTATAAAAACCACCATTTGCAACTCGAGGATGCTGCACCCTGAGGAATGTTATTGAGGGAGAGTTCAATATCCTGAGATTGTGGAAAGATGACAGCTCCCCCTGTGGTTTGGAGGGTGTGTTGTAATCTCATTTAGCTGCTCAGTGTCTCAGCAACCACAGGGCTGAGTGTACACACACAGAACCAAGCAAAGATGCTTACTAGATAAGGATGAATATCTCCATGGCAACTATCTCCTTGCTCCAACATTGTCTCAACTTCTCACTTTGACTAGGCTCATTCAGTGATTGACTTATCAAAAAGTGCTTATGGTTTTAAGAATATTCTAGTAGTAGGGGGAAAAAGAGTGACTGCACATTGCAAGGTCTAAAGCTAAAGACACTTGGCCCTATAAGAGGACAAAAAGAGGAAGAAAAAAGCAGCTGAAACTGACCATCTGTTTTCTACTTAATGGCAAGGCTGATGAACCCAAAATATAAAGAACATGCTTTTGATTCTCTACTAAAACTCAAGGACTCCTATTGCATTTAGAAGTGATCTGCAGCACCCTGGGAGAGGCCCATGTGGCCAGGAACTGAAGCCTTCTGCCAGCAGCCAGCTTGGAAGTGGGTCCTCCACATCTGGTCTTCTCTTCATTCTCACCGCTCATCCCTCTCCCCTCTATTCAGTCCTCTCCCCTCCAATCAGTCCTCTCCCCTCTACTCAGCATGTCTCAGCCATGCTGGTTTTTGTTTTTTTCCAGCTCTTCAACAGGCCAAGCTTTTTCCCCTAAAGGCACATGCCCGTGCTCTTTCCCTCTGACTTGACCCTATTCCCCAGGGCTGCCCATTTTCCTATCAGTTTCCACAATCATGCTTGAGGTCTAGGATGAAATGTTTTTGGTGGTACCCTATCTTAGGTAGTCTTCATTTTCCTATCAGTTTCCACAATCATGCTTGAGGTCTAGGATTAAATGTTTTTGGTGGTACCCTATCTTAGGTAACCTCCACTTCTCAGTTATTTTCTATTTCAGCACTAATTTGTTTTCATCATGATGCTCAGCATTACCCCTATTTATTCATTCAAAGTCTCTTGTCCCTCAATTATAAGCTCTGTGAGGGCTGGTATCTTGCCTACCTCAATCATGATAGCATCTCTGGTGCCTAGAATGGAGACAGATTGTTATAGTTCAGTAATTATTTTCAAATATCTAGATTCAGATATTAATATCATGAAAGGGAAAGCACTAAAATTGGTATGTTCAGAATCTACATTCTACCTACATCTGGTGGTCACTTTTCAAGATGGCCCCCATAATTCTTGCCACCTGGTATTCTTGCCCTGTGTAATTCTTTTCTGCATGGAGTAGTGCTAACCTACATAACAATTAAGATATTATAGAAAGGGTGTGTATGATTTCCAAGGCTAGGTTACAAGATACAGATCTATGACCATTTTGCACTCCCTGGATGACATGTTTTGATGGAAGCTAACTGCCACATTGAGAAGAGATCCTAGCTGCTCCATGGAGGGATCTGAGTGGTAAGGAAGTAAGGGCTTTTTCTAGTAACCAGCATCTACTTGCCAGCCAGGTGAGTAAGTTAACTTAGAGTTGCATTCTCCAGCCCCAATCAACTCTTCAGAAACTGCAGTCCCTAGGTTCTAACTTGACTGCCACCTCATCAGATACACCCTGAGCTGGACCCACCCAGCTAAGCCAGTCCTGAATTTGTGACCCAGAGTAACTGCATAAGACAATAAATGTTTGTTGTTGCTTTATCTGTAAGTCTCAGGGTGATTTATTATGCAGCACTAGCTGACCAATACACTATTAAAGCAGTATCTGGAATGTAGTAAATATTATTTAAAAAATAGTAGCAAGCAGCAGCTGCTGCTTTAAATAGCAGTGACAGCAGGGTGGCTACCCAAATGAGACTGGCAAAGAATGGGTACAAGTGTAGGAAAGAGAACTTTTAAGTCTTTATAGTCAGGCCTGGAAAAGAGACAGTGTGTGGTGGACATAAACACTGGCTTCCATAGTTGCTTGCGTTATGCCAAGTCAATTGTGGATAGAGGTGGCAAATTGGAACTTTCACATAGTTCAGTCTCTGTTAGGTAATTTTATAGGGCATGATAACCAGGGGAGAAAATCCCAAGACAGTAACCTTCAAGTTTCATTAATGGATGAGCACCTAGCAAAGCTCTGATCACAGAAGTGCATAATTAATATGAATTAACATTGATGATCGTGGTGATAATATCTAGACTCTAAGGATGGTCCTGTGAATTGACATTTACTTAGGCAGACTTTCATCTTAGAGAAAAGACCTGAAGGAATAGGTCTTGTGACAAAGTTCAGTTTTCCTGATTTGAGTTGAGATGTTTGTGGTGAAATTGTCTAAGTCAGTTTCAGTTTCCTCAGGTTCTGATAACTGAATCACACTTCTAAGGTAAAACAAATGGAAGATGCTAAATAATAGAAAAAAACCTTCAGAAATCAGGGTTGGTTGTAATAGAAAGAATAGTTTCAATTATTTTCTCCCTTTCTTTTTTTCTTAAACACAAGCTCATTACAAACACAGGGCAGCAAAAAGGAAAAAAAAAAATAGATTTGTCACAGAGTATGGTGCTTTCATATGTTTAACCATGTTTCAGAAAAAAATTAAAAATTAATATTAATGAGCTTAAAAGTTAAGCCTGTAATTTCAATCTGTATAAGTTTCACATATTTTGATTTGGATGACATATTTTTGAATTTCAATCTGAGACACTAAATTATATATAAATTGTGTTGGCTTTTGTATCTTTTATCATGGATGTATCTGTATTATAAAACAAAAAATAAGTTGTCTAACACAGCAGACATGAACAATATCAAGGGAAAAAGTCTTAGGGATACTGCAGCATTTGCTAATAGAATGCTAGTGTTTCAACAGTTCAAAAAATCAAAACATGCTATTGCAATTTTGAATCACTGTGTAAACACATTGGAAGCCAGAAAATTGCAAACTGCCGAGAACAGACACATAACATAATACTGCATTGGGAAATGGAGACTAAACTGGTTAAGAAGCAAGAAGGGACAATGGATAATATAATATGCTACCCTCTTAACTTAATTGTCCATGAGAATCACAACATTTCTGTGTTGCATTCCATTTGTTACAAAACCGCATTATCTCGTTTTGGTCTAAAAATCTTAGAAATTACAGCTGCATAATATAGTATTCCGGACACAGGATTAAGCATGTTACGGATTGTATTAGTTTTCTATTGCTGCATAACAAATTATCTCAAATTTAGCAGTTTAAAACAGCACACATTTATCACCTCACAGTTCTGTGTGTCAGCAATCTGGCAGGTTTCTGCTGGATACTCTGATCCGGGTCTCACAGAGGTGATATCAAGGTATTGGCTGGCCATGTCATCTGGAAGCTTGACCAGACAAAGATGTACTTCTAAGCTCCCTCAGCTTACTGACAGAATTCACCTTCTTGCAGCTGTAAAACTGAGGTTCCCGATTTATTTTTTTCCTTTGGTGAGCTGTTGGTTGGGGACCTCAGCACCCAGAGGTCATGCTCAGGTCTTTTTCATGTGGCCCTATTCATGAAATGGAATTTTTTTTTTTTTAATAAAAAGTAAAGGAGCAGGATGCATGTCTCTGCATCTTTGAATTTCTCAGATTTTTCTGTCTCTGACCATTAGTAGTAGTTGTTGTTTAGCTGCTAAGCCATCCAACTCTTTGTGACCCCATGGACCGCAGCACACCAGGCTTCTATGTCCTTCACTATCTCCCAGAGTTTGCTCAAAGTCACGTCCGTTTAGTTGGTGATGCTAATCTGAACATCTCATACTCTGCCGCCCTCTTTTCCTTTTGCCTTCAATCTTTCACAGCATGAGGGTCTTTTCCAGTGGGTTGGCTCTTTTCGTCAGGTGGCCTAAGTGACCATTAGAGCCTCTTCTAAAGGGTTTACCTGATTATTAAAACCCACTACACTCAAGAGGAAGGGATTCCCCTTTTAGGGCATGCACACCAGGGGGTGAGCTTGGGGAAGATGAGCTTCTTGGGACACTGAAAAGATGCAGGTGAAGATATTCTTCAGGGACAAGTAACACTGCTTTCTTCTCATAAAAAGGAAGAAGTACTTGGGGGGTTCAGATCACCTCAAGAGCTTGCCATTCCCTGAATGAAAGAATCCAAGTTGTCTGAATAGATTCTCCTGATTGATGACAAAAGGTGCAGTGATGAAGAGAGGATTTGGGTCTTTCTTCAAATTTAGCAAGACCCTAATCTGCACAGAAAGGGTTTTCTGGAACTAGGCACCTAAAGAGGACTCAGAACCAAGAGAAAAGCCACACTGACTGCACCGATTTTGCTTGTATAACCACCTTGCCAAAAGGAATGGGAACTTGGTTAGCCCTTTGATCCAATCAACATAGTGACCTTTAATACAATACATGTGTGGTGGGCACTGCTGTTGCAGCTGGTTGCTGAAATAAAATGGCACTGTTGGTACTAGTTCACAGGTCACACACAAATGGAAAGGATAGCTCCCAATCCCCGCATATTCCGCGCAGTTATGGTAGGCATACTGCATTTTATCATGGAAAATGCACTATTTAAAAATAACTCTACTTTCTATTTTCCCATTCAACTAAAAATAAAAATGGACAAGGTTTACATTCACGTGACTAGAAAGGTCTTTCACTATTCTGCTTTGTATCTTTAAAAGTCTGAGTCTATTGTTACTCCCTTGCTCTATTGCTGCCTGAGGAGACTAGCTTTCTAAGCAACAAAATCATAATAGGATGGATGATAAAGGTTAATGTTATTTAGTAGCTGTGTGACCTTATAAGCACTTCATTTCCCCCCTCAATTTCCTCTTCTGTAAAATGGGAATAGTAAGAGCACCTAATATCTGCAGGTATGATCATAGATGAGATATGCACAACGTCTGATTTATAGTAAGAGATTAGTAATTAATTCTTACAACTACTACTGCTGCTAATACTATCAGAATAAAATTTTTATGGAATCTTTACTGATATAAAATTGTTGACAACAACACTTGACATTGAGCAGTTGGTGGTTCTTAAACTTTACAATCGATTAGTTGGAGGACTTAATTAAACAGACTATGAGATCCACTCCAAAGTTTTTGACTCAGTAAGTCTGAGGTGTGGCCCTGAAAACTGACCTGACATGGTGATAAACACTGTCTATTCTGTGAAGCTTGTCACTTCATCAAGGGAATAGGAGAAAAGGTTAATCCCAGTAATCATGATATTCCACTGCACAGGTAAACCTTTAACATGTGGTATTTTTCACTTTTATGAATTTTTCTGATGGTCTATAGAAACAGTACCAGTTTTAATTAGCTGTGACATTTTAATATCATTTAATTTGGAAAACACAGGGAAAGCATAATGTATTAGATCTTGAAGCCTTGCTCAAGAATAGGGAATTTTCAGACAAAAGTAAATTTAGAGATCCTGATTACCAAGAATTCACTCCATATTATTAAACAGAGGGGAGTCTCTTAATTTTTGGCAATTTGTGGTTGACAAATGGCTGTTTTCTAAAAATCCATCAATTACACAGTTTGGTAACATTCAGTGTAATCCTCACCAGGCAGCTTAGTATTAACCTTTTAGTTTTCCACATGCTACATACATAAACATCTGAATTTTATTGATGTTAAAGCAGTCTACCTTCTTAGAAAAAGCATATCCATCACTTGGAGGGGGAAAGTCATCTCCACTCTTTGTCAATATGATTTGTGTATGACTGACCCCAGGTTCTGTGGAAGTCATGTGACTTGAGTCTGGACAATCAGCACGATTCACTCAATAAACTACAGAAATTGGTTCAGGTTCAGGCATGTGGCCCAAGTTGGCTCGATGAGATGCAACACCAGCACTTTGACTGGAAAGAATTGAAAAACAAGTTCTCTTGGGTTTAAGGTAATTAGGATGATAAGAATGTAAATCAGGAGCTGATGATACCTCTCTTGTGTTCACACAGGAAGACCTCACTTGATAACGAGACCAACCGAGAGGATGGCAGATGTCAGAAAGGAGCGTAATTCATACTGACATTGAGCAACCGGATCCAGCTATGCCTGAAACCATGGTATCATTTATTTTCATGTATGTGAGCCAATAAATCATTTTTCTGCTTAAGCTAGTTTAAGTCAATTTTTCTATCTGCAACTGGGAGAGTCCTGAATAATATCATTTAGAAATTGTTATTTTTCTATAAAATGAGTAATATCAGTGCATAATTGATACTGTTTTATAGCAGTTTAAGAAAAATCAGACACACTAGACAAGGTGTCTACACTGACAGAGAAGTAAATTCAAATCAGCGATTATCCTCCTTACTTAATAAACACATAGTGTATCTCATGTCATACCGATAGACCTATTTTAAAATCCACCCCAAATTTCTTTACTACTCAAAGACTGTTGGTCATTTCTGTGTAAATCTGTGGTTTAAAAATAATACATAGAACAAAGAATGACAATAATTAAAATCATTCCAGCTTCCCTGTGACATGTGGAATAATAAAAACTTTTGGACCATGTCCTTAATCATATTGTTTCTATGTCAGGGTGACTGCAAAGGATTCCAGTGTGTTGTAACTTCAGAATGCTATTGCGTATTTCCTGAAACTGCAATTCAACTGAAGACAAAATGTGTAATTATCTACTTTTTACTTTTTCCATGTTAGTATTTTGCTACCTAATATATTTTATTAGTGTGAGGAGGACCAATTTTATGACTAATTCCTCTTTTTCCTTCATCCATCCTTATATGAACAATCATTTTGGTTTTCTGGTATACTGCTTATAATCATTTATGTTACTTTTAATCTATTTCTGTGGAAAGTCACAGCAATTATAAACATATTCAGTGGTCTGAAGAAGATAACCTAGGGATTATTTCCCATCTTTAAATTCACCTTTGCCTGATGATAGTAACTTGTTGCTGTTGTTCACGTGCGAAGTTGTATCCCACTCCTTGCAACCCCATGGACTGCAGCACACCAGGCTTCCCTGTCCTTCATTATCTCTCAGAATTTGCTCAGGTTCATGCCCACTGAGTCACTGATGCTATCTCACCATCTTGTCCTCTATTGCCCCCTTTTCCTCCTCTACTCAGTCTTTCTTAGCATCAGTGTCTTTTCCAATGAATCCACTCTTCACATCAGGTGGCCAAAGTATTGGAGCTTCAGCTTCAGAATCAGTCCTTTCAGTGAATATTCAGGGTTGATTTCCTTGAGGATTGACTGGTTTGATTTCCTTGCTGTTCAAGGGACTTTCAAAAGTCTTCTTTAGCACCACAGTTTGAAAGCATCAATTTTTCTGCGCTCAGCCTTCTTTAAGGTCCAACTCTCAAATCCATACATGACTACTGGAAAAACCATAGCTTTGACTATACGGAAAAAAGTGATGTCTCTGCTTTTTAATGTGCTGTCTGGGTTTGTCATAGCTTTCCAAGGAGTAAGTGTTTTTTCTTTTCATGGCTATAGCCACTGTTCACAGTGATTTTGGAGCCCAAGAAAATAAAATCTGTCACTGTTTCCACTTTCCCCTTCCATTTGCCATGCAGTGATACATATCTAGAGTTTACAGATGAAGAAAGGGACATTCAGAGGTGATGTGCCTTGCCCAGAGTCACAATGTCCTAATGGACTCCCAGCCTTATTTTCTTTTCCATTCCCCAAGCTCCCTCATAGTCATTTGCTTTGAGGACAAAGTCTAGGATATTACCATGGATACTAGCTGGACAACACAGACTGTTAAGAGGGGCTGTGAAATGAACACAGCCGGAGCCTCGTTCCTTGCAATGATTTCCATTGGGTTTATCGACTAAGACTTTCAGCTCATAAAGCACAAACCCTTGTTATTGAACTGATTTAAATCATCTCAGGAAGAGTGTGATGTCTAAAAACCACCCATACCTTATAGAACAAGTTAAAAGAAATCCTCCCACACATAATCCTTGCACTGCAGTGCTATTAAGTCATGGTTCATTTTCTTGGGCTTATCCAGGTTATGGAATTTCAACTCATTATATACAAGGTCAGTTTTATACTGTATGTGGAACTGCAATTTGGCCAGTCTACTTTATAATTCTGTAATAAGGTATGATATACTAAATGGGAGTAGTTATGCTTCAAGTGAAAGGAAAAAAGGGAAGCAGGTTTATAGGGCACCTGGGAGGCCAAATAGTGCAATGGGAATAGGCTCGAGACTAGGAAAGTCTAGCTCTTAGTTATCTCATAGATTAGTCATTAACTTACCGGATGACCTTGAGCAAACCACTTCAGCCTTGACAATTTCAGTTTGCTCATAAGGGATGTAGGTGCAAAAGTTCACCATCAAAATCAATTCAAACTCTACACAGGAAGCTTGTTATAGGGAATATGGTGGGCATCTGGACATCTGTGGTTGTTGCTTTTACTGTGTCCTTACTTTTGGGATCTGCTTCTTTAAAAATTTTTTTTTTAATTGGAAGATAATTGCTTTACAATGTTGTGTTGGTTTCTGTTATACAACACTGTGAATCAGGCGTAAATATACATATGTCTCCTCCCTCTTGAAACTCCCCACCCCCCCACCCCACCCCGTTCTCCCCTGCAGGTTGTCACAGCACACTAGGTCAGACTCCTTGTGTTATATAGCAACTTCCCACTAGCTATCTATTTGACATATTGTAATGTATTTATCTCAGTGCTACTCTCTCATTCCAGTGAGTCCCATGGGCTGCTAGTTCCAGTTATACCTTCCTTGTCCCAGTGATGATATATGATTCAGGCTGATCTATCAAAGTATTCCTCCCTCCCTCCCTCTGGCCACAGTTATTGGTTCAGAGGTGAGCAATGTCACAAAAGAGGGTCGATCTACAGGTCTATGGGATGAAGGACTAGACTAATTTTTCTGGGATCACTAACTCTAAAGCCAATGTAAGTATGGACCTTCCCATCACCATCTTTGGTGCTAGGTCAGGAGATTCTGTCCAATAACTAAACCCAAACCAGAGGAAAGCAGAAACTTGAAAAAAAAGGGAATGAGTCAGAATCCAGTTTACATCATTAGGACCTCTGGATCCAGCTATAACTGAGGTCATTTCTCCTCCTCTAGACTTCCCAAAACATAAGCTCGTCTTCCTCACTTAAGATAATTTGAAGGGGGGCTCAGTCACTTGCTCCTGATTGAGTTCTAATTAGTACATTCAGAAATGATGTTATTTACTCTCTACAACTGAGTTCAATACTCCTATGAAATAGTTGCCCATCAAATATATGTTGATACATTAAATGCATATATGCTATGAATGATTCTATGATTCTAAGAAATATATATATGTGCAATATTTAAATCTACATATTAAGTGACACATCATGATTTTCATTTTAAAAGATAAACTACAATTCATTCACTCATTTACTGAGTAGTGAATGACTTTTACATGCTGTCTTGAGGATGCAATGCTCAACAAAACAGACAATCTCCACATCTACTGAGCTAATATTCCAGCAGGACCAGAGTTATATTTAATTATATACAATATGCATCTCAGAACTACCCAATCCATTTATCTGTATTCAGGAACAATTAAATACAGAATGCAAAATAACACTCTAAGACTTACAGATCTCAGCTTTGAAATGCTTTTCTTTTACCAGTGAATTTGGAACCCAGTTAACCACCAGAGCCTAAGACCACAATATTTATTATGTTTTTAAACAAAGAGTCCCTGCTTGCTGTTTTGACAAAGATCTATTCATGCCTTGTCTGATTGCACATTTCTGTAGGATAATCTTGAGTAGTTCCTGTCAACAAAGTTAGATTTAATACAACGACCCTGCCAAAAGCAACAAAATTGACCTTTCCTTCTTAATAATTAGATGTTGCCACTGATATGAAGATACTGTGGTCCTAAATTTCGATTGGTGCCTGTTGCAACACACAAGTATCCCATTTCCTGAGCCACAGAGGAGCTTGTTCTGATTAAACTGTTATCAGACCTACACCTACCAGGTAAAAATCAAGTAATTCCAAAAGATACCCCTGATCTGATAAAGACATATACTCCAAACTGTACACTTTCAATTCTCTTACACATTCAGTTTCACCATTTTATTGTTAAGAAAAGCAAGACAGCAAGCATGCTGGGGAAGACATATTTTAGCAGAGCATAAATGTTCTATTTATGGGCTAGAAAATCTTTCATACACTATGCTGGCAAATCATCCTAAATAAACCAGTGTGTTGGCAACACCTTACATAGTAAATTATGACACATTTTCTTCAGTTGGTGGCTATATATACATTCACCAATTACTGCTGGGATATAAAGCATGATTTTAGGCCTTGCAGAAGACAGCAGAGTGACACGTGTTGAAACTGTGATAGGCTATCGCACATCCTGAGTATTCCCTATGCTCTCGTTCAGCAGTGATTTTCTGCCTTTTCTCCTGGGGATGAAATACCTTTTCCTTCCCTGATCCATTCCATGCAGTTGGCTGGAACTGCCTCTACCTCCTCCAGTCAGAGGGATGGTTCTGTGGATGGCCCTGACGAAATAATCCCATCCTTGTGGCCAACGTGATTGGCTCAGTCGTTGGTGAATGACCTGTAAGTTCTTAGAACTGTTCTAAAAAGGTTATGGGGCATTAGTCCTCACCAGGGAGCCCACTGCCCACTAGGTTGCGAGATTCAGTTTACGAGATGGCCAAGAACATGGATTACTGCCAACAGTAGTCTAAGACCTTGGTTCTAATTATAAATAAAATAATGCTGCTACTGGTAAAGAACCCACCTGCCAATGCAGGAGATGTAAGAGATGCAAGTTCAATCCCTGGGTTGGGAAGATCCCCTGGAGTAGGAAATAACAACCCACTCCAGTATTCTTGCCTGAAGAATCCCATGGACAGAGGAGCCTGGTGGACTACAGTCCACAGTGAGTTGGACATGCAGTGTACAACACAGAAAAGCAGAAAGGAGGAGAAATGAGAAATAGAAATATCACAATATCACTTTTGCTCCCCATATGCAATTACATGTTGGTTCTTTGAAAATTTCCAAAGCAATAATCCTCCCTTCATTTTCCCCAAGGCTATAGTTTTTCCAGTGGTCATGTATGGATGTGAGAGTTGGACTATAAAGAAAGCTGAGCACTGAAGAATTGATGCTTTTGAACTGTGGTGTTGAAGAAGACTTTGGAGAGTTCCATGGACTGCAAGGAGATCCAACTGGTCCGTCCTAAAGATCAGTCCTGGGTGTTCATTGGAAGGACTGATGTTGAAGCTGAAACTCCAATACTTTGGCCACCTCATGTGAGGAGCTGACTCATTTGAAAAGAACCTGATGCTGGGAAAGATTGAAGGCAGGAGGAGAAGGGGACAACACAGAATAAGATGGTGGATGGCATCACTGACTCAATGGACACAGGTTTGGGTGAACTCTGGGAGTTGGTGATGGACAGGGAGGCTTGGCATGCTGCGGTTCATGGGGTTGCAGAGTCAGACATGACTGAGCGACTGAACTGAACTGGAACTCGATTTCCTCAGCCTAAAGAACGCTGAGCGTACACTAGCAAACAGGTGAGCCAGAACAGATGTAGACCCCACATAAGCATTATCCAAAATGATGGACTGATTTATGGACTGACCAGTAGATTCATTCATCCATTCAAACATTACCTGATCACTCATCATGTTCCAGGTGCTGGGGAAAATCTTTACTTACAAAGATGAGAGAGACACAGTCCCATTAGGGGTTCACTGTGGAGCAGGAAAGGTGTTTTAATATAATGTGATGACAGCTTTAACTGCAGTGTGTAGAGTACCTTGAGGATTTGGGGTCTGATGAAATTGTGCCTGGAGACTGAGAATGCTTCTTGGAGGACAGGAGGACAGCTCAACCAATTAAACACAAGTTATCCATTGATGTGAGAATATTATTACCACTCAACTCCTTTGAAGGCTTAGGGGAAGATAGCAAGTTATGTAGAACAGAGTAATGTGTGGGCCCAGTGGGAAGCTGCCTTCACACAGATGGGAAGGGAAGAACCAGGTCTCCGATTCCTGAGCAGCTTCCACCCCACCCTTGTTCAAGGATTACTTTTCCCCCTAAAACCTCAGCTCTGTGATGTATGACCCACATTCTAAGAACCCTGTTACCTCTGAAAGTCTATGCATTTCTGATGCTGTTTGAACCATAAAAAGATAGAAATATTTTTCTATCTGTGAGTGGCCAAGTGACATGGGCACAGGTCATCTTCGTAGCAGTAGATTCCATCTATCAACAAGTACTGAAGCCTACTGTTCCAGGATCAGTGCTAGGAGCTAAAAGGGATACACTAACACCTAAGACATGAATTTGCATGGAGAGACAGAGGGAAAATAATTAAATATTATATGGTAATGATCCTAGTGAAAAATATAAATCTCTATGGCTGACACGACCCAACACAACTTTGTCATCTTTGGCATAGTTTAGAGTAGGGTTTCTCAACCTCTGCACTGTTGACATCTTGGGCCAGATAATTTTTGCTTTGTGGGATCATCTTAGGCACTGTAGAATCTTATACACCATCTCCAACCTCTAAACACTAGATACAAGTAGCTTTTTCAACTATGACAAAAAATGCCTCCAGATGTTGTCATATGTCCCCTGGGGAGTCCAAGCACTCCTGACTTGACAACCATTGGCCCAGAGGTGCTGATGCTTAGAAATGGAAAGGCCATAATAAGAAATTCCAGCTAAGACTTGGTCATAAACATCTACATAGAAATCCTCAAACTCTCATTATCAGACTAGGATACTGATAAGCCCAGGAGTTTACAACAGTACACTGGGGGGAGGGGGAGTGGATGGGAACAGGAAGCCTTATATTCTAACTTCCTAGGACCTGAACTCTTCATTTGAGGATTTAAAAGTTAAGCAACCTAGATAGTAATTCAGAGTGTACTTATTTATATTTAAGTAAATGCACATATATTATGGCATAAAATCTAATTTAGTTGAAGCCTGAAAGAACATTTCTAAATGTCATGGGCTATTTCTGACTATATTCCCAGCCCCTTCAAACACACACACCCTCCTCTGCCATCAAAAGCAGCACATTGAGGACCCAGACATAGATTAGCACAGAGGGGACACACCCAGTTTTAACAGATTTATAGGAAATTAAGTGGCTTTTCCAGTAGTCATGTATGGATGTGAGAGTTGGACTATAAAGAAGGCTGAGTGCCAAAGAATTGATGCTTTTGAACTGTGGTGTTGGACAAGACTCTTGAGAGCCCCTTGGACTACAAGGAGATCCAACTAGTGCACCCTAAAGGAAATCAGTCCTGAATATTCATTGGAAGGACTGTTGCTGAAGCTGAAACTCCAATACTTTGGCCACATGATGGGAAGAGCTTAATCACTGGAAAACACCCTGATGCTGGAAAAGATTGGAGGTGGGAACAGAAGGGGACAATAGAGGATGAGATGGTTGGATGGCATCACTGACTCAGGGGACATGAGTTTGAGCAAACTCCGGGAGATGGCGATGGACAGTGAAGCCTGGTGTGCTGCAGTCCATGGGATCACAAAGAGTTGGACATGATTGAGCTACTGAACAAAAACAACAGAAAAATCTAGAAGAAGACAACTACCACTGATTGAGGATGAAGGATGATAGCAAAGCCTCACCTGTGATGAATACGTCCCTATACACCAGTCTCTATGCTATATACACTTTACAAACAAAACCTTACACCAACCCAAGGGGAGAGCTACTGGTGCCACTGTCATCTTAAGGAAACAAAACAAAGCTTTCATACTTTGAAGTATGTGTCCTAGAGCCACCATTTCAAAATACCTTCATCCGGGTGGCTTGTAACAACAGAAATTTATTTTCTCACAGCTTTAGAGGCTAGAAGTCTGAAACCAAGCTGTTGGTAGAGCCTTGCACCCTACAATACCTAGAGCAACATTTTTTCTTATATATATGTATATACACACACACACACACACGTGTGTGCAAAGTCACTTCAGTTGTGTCTGACTCTTTGTGGCCCTATGGACTAGCCTGCTAGGCTCCTCTATCCACGGGGTTCTTCAGACAAGAATACTGGAGTGGGTTGCCCCTGACCCAGGGATCAAACCCAGGTCTCATGTCTCCTGCACTGGCAGGTGGGTTCTTCACCACTAGCAACACCTGGGAAGCCTACACACACACACACACACACACACACACACTCTGAATCACCAGGGAAGGGTGGCTCAGATGGTAAAGAATCTGCTTGTAATGCAGGAGACTAGGGTTCAGCCCCTAGGTTGGAACAATGCCCTGGAGAAGGGCATGGCTATTCACTCTAGCAGTCTTGCCTGGAGAATTCCATGGACAGAGGAGACTGGCAGGTTACAGTCCATGGGATTACAAAGACTCAGACACGACTGCGTGACTTTGTCGTATGACATGGTAATAATGAGTCCCTTTATTGGAAGCAGAGTATGCATCTCTAATGACTCTGAGCTTGGCCATTTTACTTATGTTGACCAGTGGGCAGAAGTGGGCATGGGTTTAAGCCATAATGTTAAGATGCATTGCAAGTATCCACTAACCCTGTTGAGATTCAGCCCTTTGCCAAAGGAAGAACATACCCCAGATAGACATTAATCTTCCCTGAGTCTCAGAACAGCAAACCCTTGAGCCTGTAAATAAATGTTTACAGTTGTCAGCAACTAGGATTCAGAGGATTGCTTGTTACATAGCATTAGAGCAACAGAAACCTGACCAAAACAACCAGCATCTAAGATAGATAGATACAGAGAAGATCTGTTCTTGTTTTCTTTCCCAAATTAGTTTTAAAGCCTAAGTAACTTGAGAAACTTGGGAAAAACAAAATTTCTGTCAACAAAATCATGTTTTCCTATTGACTCACAATCATTTCAGAGATGTTTTTGCCTGGGGGGGAAATGTCTTCGAAATAACAATGAAAGCTATACTCTCAAGAATGCAGCAGACTTCAGAACTCTGCCTAACTCCTTGCCCTTGACAGTGGGGAGGCGGGAGAGGGGGAACAGTGAGTATCAAAACTTGTCAAGGGAAGAAGGCTCACTGGAAGAACATATAGTATAGCCTTTTTATTTTCTTGTTTAAGTTTCAAAGGAAACTTTTTGGAGGCAAGTTTTCTCTGTGTAAACTCTATTTAACTTCTTTCTTTCTTGACACTTTTGGCAAAAATGTTGAAACTATGTCTCATTATTTCTTCATATTAAAAATAAATTCTTGATGCAAAGGTTAATAAACATTTGATGATAGACAAGTATCTAAAATAAAAATGAGGTATCTCTGTCCTGTGCATGCATGCTAAGTCACTTCAGTTTTGTCTGACTCTTTATGACCCCATGGATTATAGGCCATCAGGTTCCTCTGTCTATGGGATTCTCCAGGAAGAATACTGGTGCGGGTTGCCATGCCCTCCTCCAGAGGATCTTCTAACCCAGGGATTGAACCCACGTCTCTTTTGTCTCCTGCATTGACTGGTGGTTTCTTTACCACTAGCACCACCTGGGAAGCCCATCTCTCTCCTACCAGATCCCATTCCCCAAGGGCCATATAGCTAAAAACATGATGTGCAAAAGTAAGACTTTTCCAAATCTGCTGTTATTCTGACATTCTCTGCCCCCAGAGAACAATCTGCAGTAAATTTAAGAAGCCCTGAATGATTTTCGCTCCCCACCGTGTAGACACATTCCAGGACACTCCCAACTGTATGTCCCACTATTTGCTTTTCAGTCACCATGGACCTCATTGTGCACATTTCCATGCCCTGTTCTTTCTGCTGGATTATTAACCATAGGTCCCTCCATGCCTGACTTAGCTCATAGTCAACTTTCAGGTCTCATGTGATCCATCACGCCCTCCAAAACCACATCTTTCACTTGCTTAGCCTAAATAAAGCCCCTTGTTATGAGCTTTCAGAGGTGCCTTTACCTTCTTAATAAATCCCTCATTCTAATTTGAATCTCATCTGTTTACTTTTTTCCAGCTTTACTGAGGTATAATTGACAAATGAAACTGTGATATATTTGAATGTACAATAGCATGATTTGAAATGTATACACCATAAAATGGTTTCCACAATCAAATTAATATATATATCTATCACCTCACTGTTACATTTTTTAATAAGAGAGTTTAAGATCTACTTTTACAAAATTTCAAGTGTATAATACAGTTATTAGCTATAGTCACCATGCTATATACTAGGCCTTCAGAATTACACATAACTGAAGGCTATTAGTTTAATTTCAATTATAGTAATCCCTACGGGCACAGAAGCCATGCTGCTTATTCCCTTATAATTCCTGAGTCTGGCACATATTAGTCACTCAGTACATAACTATTGTGCCAGAGTGAACATAAACCTTGTAGCTCCGAAGACAGACAGTTAGGAATTAAAGCTAGGGATCCAATTAGGCAGGGTTTGGGGAAGGAAAGAGGAACCAATACAAAAGTAGAGAAGCAGAATACAAAAGGAGGCAATAAAGGGACAATGAGAATTCACCTAAGAATGACTGAGTCAAAGAAAGTGAGAAATTCCTTTAGCAGCTATTGTGACACGGTGGAGATGAGCAAACACCATCAAATCATATGCTGTATAATGACGACATCAATCAGGTCTCCTAAACTGCCCATAGTGAAAACCAAGTGCCCATTACCATGTACCTTATGGATCCATTAAGTGCTGGCTCCGAATCTATATGACAAAGTTTATCTGTCATGTTGGGACCTTAAGTCAAGTAATGACCCTGTGTAGTGAGTCCTCTCTCCTCCTCCTTCATTTCTACTGTCTTTGCTGTAATAAAACATTCCGTGATGACAACAGAATTAAGCACAGCTGATGAGTAAAGTCCAGCTTACTAGTATTGAACTTGACCTATCTACAAGCACTTCCTTAGACATTCTACTCCATCAGTTCTCCAAGTAACTACACTAAAACTGAAGCAACCGAGATACCAAAAAGGCAAAAATAATAGGATACAATTTCAACATAGCACCTTTAGTGTACCACAAGATTCAGCTTCAGTTTACCTGTAAAAATGATTCACTTTGACTGTAGTGATGGTTTTGTACTGTTTGAGCAGGTTTAATAAATGCATCCATGATGATATCCCTATGTATCTTGTGGGAAACACTTTTAAACTCTAAATTGGTGATACATGCTGCTGTGAGCACACACTCAGCTCTTTTCCTTGTTATTTGGGATTCTATAGGAGGGATATTAGAAGAGAAAGTACACCATACAGATAAAATGTGTTATAATGTATTTGCCACTAAATTTAAAAATAAAAAAAACCAAAACCAAGATAGACATACTGTAGACTCATCATAGAAAGGCATTTACTACTCCCTTTTCTAAGGGTTGTTTGAAGATCACTCACTGGGATTTGCTTTAGGGCATGTTTGAAGTCTGCATCTTAGACTAGCTGAATTCAAATCTTTGAATTCAACTAGTTATGTAGGTGAGTTTTTAAGGTCTCTAAAATAACAATTCCACAATATACTTAGTAATTGAAATTGGTAGGATGTCAGTGTGAAGTGGAGGTATTTGTTAAAATTGTGTCTTGGTATAGATACTTTATGCCATTGATACTCTGGTGTCACTAGAAGTTCATATTACTTGGAGGAAACACCAGATAAATATTAAATCAGAACTAAATGAAGAAGTCACACTCTTCTGGTTCATACAGATATACTTAAAAATATTAAGAGCCCATGTGGTGAGCTATTCTATTCTCACAAAATCCTCTCATCACACGTACCTTTATTTATTACCATCAGGGTAAGGCTGTGATTCTCAAATTTAATATACAGCAGAATCACATAAGTATCCACTAAAAATGCAAAGGCTCCTATTGACAAAGAACAAAAATAGGAAGACGAGCACAGCCTAGTTTTTTCATGTTTTACTCATGTCTCAAGTGACCTTGAGACAGGTGGTCTGAAGAACATATTGTGAAAAACACAGACTCTGTAAGAGGGCACTCTTCCTACCTCAGTATTTTCTCTTCAGAAAACAAAACTCAGAAATCAAACAGATGTGTGGAAGCACCTTCAGGAAATATTTGGAAATGTTTTCCTAAAGACATGCTGGTATCACCTACAGCTTATCCAAAAGTGTAGCCAGCCTTTTTGTATCAGAAAGACAGCCAGGCTATAATGTAGAAAATGCCAGATAAGCTGTGATCTAATTAATAATTTCTTTCACTGCTGGATAATACAACCACAAAAGAAGATTTTGGTGACTGAGAATGAACACTGAGGGGAAAAAAAGAATGACAAAATGTTAGGATTCGTTAGTATCTCTTTCTGCCACTATTCAAAGCAGAGAGCGGGCTGATTCCACATGACTAATAGTAGCTCTTCTGACAGAATCTCCTTCAAGTGGAGAAAGACAATTCATTTAGCCACTGTAGCTTGAAGTATCTGTGAAGTTCACTAGCTTCTTTTGTTCTAATCCATCCTCTTCAAAGCCATCTTCTCTGTAACTGGGTCTCCAAAGTTCACTCACCTGCCAGGAGAAATTCCCTGGTGCAGATGACTAATAGTGGCAATGGTGCCAATGAGAATTACAAAAGCTACAAAATCAATATTAATGGCAACTCCCTTTCTGCTGGGATTGTATCCTGCATTATCTTATTTCATATTCAAAGCATTTCTATCAGGGAGGTATAATTATTATCCTGAAGATAAAGTTGAAGAAACTGAGGCTCAGAAAGATTAAATAATTTGAAAGAAGGTCACATTTAATTAGGTGGAGCCAGTGATTCAGGTTATTTTTATCTGAATGTAGGATAAACTTTCAGAGAAGACAGTGACACTCTACTCCAGGACTCTTGCCTGGAAAATCCCATGGATGGAGAAGCCTGAGGCTGCAGTCCATGGGGTCGCTAAAAGTTGGACACGACTGAGCAGGTTCATTTTCACTTTTCACTTTCATGCATTGGAGAAGGAAATGGCAACCCACTCCAGTGTTCTTGCCTGGAGGATCCCAGGGACGGGGGAGCCTTGTGGGCTGCCGTCTATGGGGTCGCACAGAGTCGGACATGACTGAAGTGACTTAGCAGCAGCAGGATATACCTTGCATAATTCTTAATTTGTTCTCCTTCTTTATTAATAGAGTACCAGTCACTGACCCATTTTGGGAACTTCTAAAAGGCTAGTTCTAGAACTTTGAAACTTTCACTTAGGCCATTAAATCAGGGTATTGGATACAGCTGTGAGTGAACAGCTACGTTTGACAAATGAACTGAACTGGGTTGCCGACCCCAGAGCTGATATTTAAATTGGGAATACACAGCCAGGAGTTTATAAAACAGACAATAAGAACAAGGGAAGAGTTGAATGTTATTAAAGATCACTATGAAGCAACATTTAAAACAAATGTTGCTCTCTGGGGCTAGATTCCATATATCAGACAACTGGCATGTGGCTATGTTGAAGTTAAAGAGTTCTAAGATGGGACAGATATGCAAGAATATCATTCACTGTTTCTTTCGCTGAGCTAAAATTTACTGAGTACTTACCATGTGACTAGCCAGTGATGATATAAAGATGAATAGGACGTAGACTGCATCTTCTTAAAATTTTATCCTCCAAATAAAATAATTGAAAAAACTTTCTATTATTTTGCATTCCAAGATTTTAGATCATTTTACAAAGGATTTTGGTATAAATCAGCCTCTAAGTACATCATCACTAGTGGCAATCCAACATGAAAGTCTGATCGTCTAAACCTGACAATTACAGCCAGGATCTGTAAAGACTTGAGCATGGTCACTAACCCCTACTCCCCAGTCTCACAGCATGCACCTGGTTCAATCCATTAATGAAAGAGAAATGGCAGGCCACAAAAAGTGTAATGACTAAAACTACCTTGAACAATAAAAATTAACCAGAAGAAGCATCACACAAGATGTTGGTCAATGTCAAAAAGTCATCTTTCCCTACCCATCTATGGTTTTGTCCTCAGTGCAAAAGGATGCGGAATCTAACTCAGAGTTAAGAAAGCCTACTATCCTTTCTTTCTAAACTGCTTAATGGAAACACAAAGACTAGTTTGCAAGAGCCAGATGTTCTTTTATGAACATTAACTGATATAAGCACTGCTAGTTTCAAAAGGCTATATTGAAAAATATTTAGAAAGATTGCTTCAAAAGAGAAAAAAAAATAAAAACAGCAAGAATAGGAGAAAGGGAAATAGTCTATTTCAATATTCTTTTTTAAAGTCAAATAACCATTTAAAAATTAATGTAGTAAGTGATATGAGGAACCAACATTGTAAACTTGCTCTTACCAATATCCAAAAAAGTTAGGGAGCATGGAATTTAGTTTATCTTAACTCAGGATTTCCTGTAGAGGATGCAAAAAAAAATACTGGGAAATTTGACTGTATTAAAGTTAAAAAAGAATCCCATTTATTTTCAAAGCAAGCAAGCAAATACCCTTAAGACAATGAAAAGATAATCCACAGAATAGAATATGCAACATGGATAACAAAGGTCTTACACTCAGAATACAAAAGAATTTCTAAAAATCAGTAAAACTAGACAATCCAGTAGAAAATGGGCAAGAAATTTAAACAGTGGCCTCACAGAATATTCCAATGGCCAATAAGTCAATCAACAAATGCTCAACTTCATTAACAATAAAATGCAAATTAAAGCCAAAATACCACCTCAATACTCCCTAAAATGGCAAAAATTAGAAAGACAGAATCAAGTGCTGACACAGGTTTTAAGGAGAAAAGAATTATCATATATTGCTTCTAGCATAAGTATAAATTTGCAGAGCATGTTGGAAAACTGCTTGCCATTTCCTACTAAAGATAAACAAATGCTTATTGTATATAATGACCTCAAATTCCACTCGTAAGTATGTATCCAATAAAAATACATGCTTCCAATATACACAGAATAAAGTTCACAGGACCATTACTTGTAATGGTCCCAGACTGAAATTCAATATTACAGAGGATACCTAGAAACTGTCGTGTAATCGTACCACCCAGTAATAAACCACATCACTCAAGATAATCAATTTCACAAAACTTTTGCTGAACCAATGGAGCCACAATATATTAGCCCATCATATAAAGTTCAAAAGTAGGCAAAACTGATTTGTAGGGTTAAAAGTTATGATACTACCTTTGGCTGGGGGTGATCAAGGAGGGCACAAGAAAAGCTTTAAGTCGCTGATAATGTTTTATTGCTAGATCTATGTGTTTTCCTTGGGGTAGCTCATTGAACAGTATATTTATGATTTATGCCCTATGTGGTTATACTTCCATAAACTAAAGTTTTAAAGACACCTTGAGAGGCTGCTTATACAGAGAAAATAATGTCAAGTTACATGGGCAGGGAAAAAATGGCAATGCTCATGTTTTATTCTTTATCTGTACCAAATAATGATAGGAAAAATTGACTTAGCATAGAACTTAGGGCTTAAATTTTTCAAACATACTCCAAATTTCCATGAAAGTTTGGCCTGAAACAAAGAGTGCAGATTTAAAGATGGGTTGCACAGTTAGGAAACTGGCTTGGCTCACTGTCTTCACAAGTTTTACATGTTTTCAAAGATCTACTTATCACCTATAGAGGGAAAGAGGACAGAGGATTTTTACAAGGGTACTTTGTGGGTGAGGGCTACTAGTAAGTTTGGAAAGGAGGAAATCAATGTGTCATTTCCAAAAGCTTGAGCTTTCTTGGCAGCCAAAAGGAATTCAGTGCATCCTGAGCACTTGGTAATGAGTCTGGCACACACTTGTCCTTGGTGAATGAATTAGAGACAAGGAGAAATGCAGAGAGGGAACTGGAGAAAAGGAAGGGGAAAAGACAGGCAGATGGAGTAAGAAAAGAAGGAAAGAAAGAGACCAGGCAGGTTAGACAGCCAGATGCAGGAGGAAGGTGAAGAGACGGTAAAGTAACTACAGTAGAATCAATGATGATTTCCATTTCCAAGTGGGTATAAACAAAGATTCTTTCCAGCAGTGGACATCTGACCCACAGTCCAACGTGTTAACACAGAAGCTGAGTTGTGTTGGTAAACCTGAGTAAGGAGATGACAGAGCCCTGTTTCCTTAGTAATTGATGCCAGAGACTGCTTAGAAGCATCTTTTAGATAAAGAAATATCAATGCACTGACAATTCAAAAACATATTTTCTTTCAGTATGAGAAAACTTACAACACATGTGTTTAGAGGCCACTAAAAGCCACAATGAATGTGTCCACTTACTAACATCTATTTATTGAACACCACTATATGTCCATCTCTGTGTAAGTGATGAGAGGAACAACAGTGAAAGAAAAAGCGTACTCTCACATCTTAGTAAAATGAATTTTACTCAACGACCTATTATTATTGTAATGAGAAGGGGCAGTATTATACTTTAGAGCAGGAAATCACACTTGAATGTTGAAAAGAGAGCATGAGAATTCAAAGCCATTTCAATTTGCTTCTCTGGCTTCAGGCAGTTCTGGGTACCTCCCTAGAAGAGTTTATTGTCTTTGGGACAAAATTTAAAGTCTACTGGATTTATAATTATTCCCCAATAGTGAGAAATGTATTACAGAAGACCTTCAAGCTAACAGTAGACAGTCCTCTAAGGGTGGGAGGTGATACATGATGAAGGCATTAAGCATTTATGAATTCACAATAAGAAGGCTGTTTGGTTTTTAACTTTCTTTCCAGGGAGGAAGCCTCATGTTGGTGCTGGGGTAACTTTACCTCCTTCCTAACACTTGCTCCATTTTTGACAAAGAGCAGCCTCCATGCGCATCATCTCCCATTGGCAGCAATGCTGAGTTACAATTTAACAACTCTGTTTTGTTTCAGCTTCATTTTAAAAAGTGACCTGCTTATGTGAGAAGAAGCTGGTGTCATATATACACAGTGATGTCACACTTTCTTTCCTTGAGAATAAATGTGTTTAAGAAGTAAATAGATGTACAGCAACGTATTAAGGAAATGTACAAGTGGAACTCTGGTGGACAAAACCATGAAAATCATATGAAAGTATTGAACACTAGTGAACTGAAGTCTATACTATCCTGTAATTCTCACCTCTGCCCAGCCCCTCTCAAGCCCCAAACTCACTCACTCCCTTCTCCAACTACTACGTCTTTCCGTCTTTCAAATCTACTCTGTTTCATCGACTCTGGTCCGGTCCACAAACACAGTTTTCGCTATTTGGGAAAGTCCCTTCTTTTTTTCTCTCTCTTTTCCTTCCCTTGACTGACTCTAATTCATCCTTAAAGGCTTTGAATGTCATCTTCAGGGCTGTCTTTCCTGCTGTCCCGGCAGGGATTAGTCCAAGTACATGTTTACTGCATGTTCCGATGTCAGTCTTCCCTAAGAGCCTGAGGGTTTTCATGGGAACAGGGACTTTGAGACAACTCTCTGGGGAGAGTAACAGTCACATAGCAGAGTTAAATATTTATCAATCTGAACTGAAAGGGAAAAACAACATCCCAAGTGAGAAACAGAATTTATACCAAAAGTTGTTCTAGTAAAGCATATACAATGATTTCCTGGGTGTCTGTGTAGAATACCCTTTTCAAGGCTTCAGTCCCTGTGAAGCTGCTTCACTATATTATGTTCAGGAACCAATGTATTAATATTTCAAAAGTAAAATAGTGGTCCACAGGCCACTGTGAGAGATCTATACATATCACAGTCAACACCCATACTTTGGACTTGAAATCTTTCTTTTCCTGAGATCTTGAAGATCTTGAAATCTTCCTACTACAAGAATGAGTAGTTAATCTTTGCTCATTTGCCCAAACCTAATATTTATTCAATACCTGCTTTGCTAGCAAATGGGAGCTTCTATGTTCTCAGTATACACTGGAGTTCATCAGTAGACCTAATTTAGGAATAAAAGAAAAGATACCCTGTAGCATTTTGGGTTATTTTCTTGAGCTAAAGTTCAATGTTAATACTTGTGAAAGACAAAACTCTCATTCTGTTTTTCTTATACACATACACACACACACAGAGCTTATCATCTTAAATGTGAAAAAAATATGTTGGTATACCTTCTAGCCATGGTGTTTCCAAAACATGAACTGTAATAATTTTCTAAGCCTGCAGCCATGCAAAGCCCATTGAATCTGATAATTGCTTTCATGTAGGATTTAGGATGAGATGGCTAGAATGTATCCTGTGGAGGTGATCTATTTCACCACCAAAGCCATCCTCTGTCAGTCAACTGAGTTATAAATGTTAACTGTCATCTCAGTCATTTGATTCTTTATTCACAGAAATGCATAGAAAAGTTCAGAGTAACCATAGCACATAATGTACTTTTTGCTGTCCTTTTCCTCTCTGAGGCATATGAATGCACAATGTCATACTGACATTCTGGGGAAAACCAGCTTAATGCTAGTGTTTGGATAAGATGTTTGCATTTATGGATATGGATAAGGTTATGGATAAGAAACAATTACACTAAACTGTGATGAAGGGCAGTGTCTTTCTGATTAGCTTTGCATTACTAAAAGCCAAGGTTAGCTCATTATCCCTCATCGTGGTTATCTCTGAAGCACATGGCACTCCACTGCACATTTCTGCATCCATTTTCCCTGACAAGTTAACTACGGTTACGGCTGCTTTCTATGCACAGATTCCCATTCTCAGAGCAAAGGGAAACCATAGAACTGACTCTGATCTAAATAGAATGTGCTTAGCAGAAAATACACTATCTTAATCCTCTATATTATGAAAGTGGGTTTGGAATGAACACACAGGAGATGAAGAAACAGACAGTCGCTAAATTCAAAAGTGATGCATGACCAAAAAGCTATGTTTCAAGTGAATTGCACAAGCTCTGGAATGAGCAAGTAACCTTGTTTCTCAAGGTTGAGGGCAGCAAATAAACAGTAATGAAAGATAAACGGGCTCCAATAGGATCTTACAAATCCTAACAGTTCAAATCAGAAAGTCTTCATTATACTGAAGATATAGTTCATTCTCAAAATGGGGACATGACTGAGATGTTACTAAGCACCTCACTTTATACCTCACTGGAGACAATACATCTGAAACATAGTAAGTTGCTGAGTGTTCTAAGGCATGATAATGCATGCCTTCTAGTTCATTATTCCGTGATGTTATGACACTGCTGTCCAATCCTGGGGCATAATGAGGAGCTCGAGATTTTATATTATCACTTAATGAAGTCCAATTAAGACTTGTTAACCTTTGATCTGCTCCACATACTTAACGGACAATGAGTGGTCCCGGGAAAACTTTTAAAGGTGAACTTGGCATGATTAGTCAAACAATTTTTTTTGTTTTTTTTTGAAGAGGAAAAGCCCTTTCAGACCACCATTTTCACCAGAAGCAAGGGCCAGGGTATGCTAGTGACTGATGATAAAACAATATACATACCCCTCAGGTCAAATATGTTGAATAATGCAAGGATGTTATGGCGGTATGATTATTTAGGAGGGTTTATAGAACCAAATGATAATAGAAGCATGATTTTCATGATTTATGTTTTTAACATTTTATCTATGAACTGCATGAACTTATGTACAAATAGTACTTCTTTTTATTTTCAACTAAATCCAACTCATGTTTATCACTACCACATAAATGCATAAAATATAAACAATGTTCATAAAGCATGACATTATTACTAAATAAGAAATTCAGTTGGTGAAATTACTAAGAAGTGTGTATAATGCATAAAGCAATAGGCTTTTCCTAAGTTTTACAGAAATGCAAGGTTTATACAAAGACATGGTTTGACGGTTACCATACATTACATTAAAACACATTAAAATCTATATATATGATTATCATTGCACCTTAAAAGGAAGTTTAGGCTAATCTAAAAAAAAGTCAGCTTGCTAGAGGCACAGAGGAATGAAGTATTAGCAGAAACACAAGCTAAAGCAACAACCCAGCACTAATAATTCCTCCCATCTCGATATTCAAATATATTTTGCTGTCAAATTAGTTTTGAATAAAATACTACTGCATTGTATGTAGGCTTTATTCAAATACCATAACCTCAGAAGCTGAAGACATCATGCACAGCACTCTATATCTGATTCATTTTCTCTCCAAACTGAGCATAATAACTGCTACAATACTGGGCCTTTTATAAAGCTCGCTAAATACAAGAGTGAACAGTACCTTATTTTCCAATTGACAAAGTAACACTGAGTAATCCACTAAGGGTTACCTGGTTTATCAGTAAAGAATAACATCGAGATCTTTGTAGACTATTCAACCTTACTCTGCTTCTTTCTTAGGTTTCACCCTATTTTATAGATTGAAGAAGGTTCTATCTTCAATCTATACCAAATGTCTGCATAATTTCAAGTAGTCTCTGGTATTCTGAAAACTTAATGTGGTTAATATTTTCCAGCCTTTTTATGTCTGACACACAGTTTTGATCATCAGAATATTTGGAAGAACATCGAAAGAGACCAGAAGGACAAACTCAAACAATACTGAAAAAGTAGCACTGTAAGAAACACTTTAGTGCAAGTCTCTCACAGCGTTTAAGTCCTCACTGGTCACCTTTTATTCATTTCCTAGTTACTGAGTGTGTCCAACATCAGCCATTACAAGGAAACTACTGTCATGGGAATAGAGAAACTTACTACCTTAATTTATATCATCTCAAGGCAAGGTTTTTGCACATGCTAGTCAACGCACCATCTTCCTCTGAAGTAATAGGGAATATTATTTATCTATCACCACATAACAAATTACTCTGGAATTGAGTAGCTTAAAACAGTAGAGAATTTTGTGAGTCAGCAATCTGGGCTGCCTCTTGAGAAATCTGTATGCAGGTCAGGAAGCAAGAGTTAGAACTGGACATGGAACAACAGACTGGTTCCAAATAGGAAAAGGAGTACGTCAAGCCTGGATATTGTCACCCTGCTTTTTTAACTTATATGCAGAGTACATCGTAAGAAACGCTGGGCTAGAGGAACCACAAGCTGGAATCAAGATTGCCAGGAGAAATATCAATAACCTCAGATATGCAGATGACACCACCCTTATGGCAGAAAGTGAAGAAGAACTAAAGAGCCTTTTGATAAAAGTGAAAGAGGAGAGTCAAAAAGTTGGCTTAAAGCTCAGCATTCAGAAAACTAAGATCATGGCATCTGGTCCCATCACTTCATGGGAAATAGATGGGGAAAGAGTAGAAACAGTGGCTGACTTTATTTTTCTGGGCTCCAAAGTCACTGCAGATGGTGATTGCAGCCATGAAATTAAAAGACGCTTACTCCTTGGAAGGAAAGTTATGACCAACCTAGACAGCATATTAAAAAGCAGAGACACTACTTTGCCAACAAAGGTCCGTCTCGTCAAGGCTATGGTTTTTCCTGGGGTGATGTATGGATCTGAGAGCTGGACTACGAAGAAAGCTGAGCACAGAAGAATTGATGCTTTTGAACTGTGGTGTTGGAGAAGACTCTTGAGAGTCTCTTGGACTGCAAGGAGATCCAACTGGTCCATCCTAAAGGAGATCAGTCCTGAGTGTTCATTGGAAGGACTGATGTTGGAGCTGAAACTCCAATACTTTGGCCACCTGATGCGAAGAGCTGACTCATTTGAAAAGACCCTGATGCTGGGAAATATTGAGGGCAGGAGAAGGGGACGACAGAGGGTGAGATGGTTGGATGGCATCACTGACTCAATGGACATGGGTTTGGGTGGACTCCAGGAGCTGGTGATGGACAGGGAAGCCTGGTGTGCTGTGATTCATGGGGTCGCAAAGAGTCAGACGTGACTGAGCGACTGAATTGAACTAAATCTGGATCCCTTGCTTCAGGGTCCCTCACAAGGCTGCACTCAAGGTGTCAGTCAGGGCTGTGGTAAGGATCTGCTTTTCTGCTCCCTTATGTGCTTGCTAGCAGGATTCTTTTCCTTGTGGGTTGTTGGACTGAGGGCCTGAGTTCTTGACTGGCTCTTGGTCAGAGGTCACCCTTAGTTCCTGTTTAGTGTGTTTCTCCAACATGACAACTTACTTCATGAAAGCAAGCAAACTAAGAAGGCAAGACAGACAGCTAGCAAGAGGCAAATCACAACAATTCATAAATTCATCTCAGAAGACAGATCCCATCACTCTCACCGATTCCAGTTTCTTTAAAGAAGACCATCACTAAGTCCAGACCACATACAAAGGGAAGGGATTATACAAGAGTGTGACAACTAGGAATAGGGGATTGTTGTGGGGTAGAGGTCATTCAGAAGGTGCCCACCATATAGGTGAGGTTACGTTCTGATCATCCAATACTTACAAGGCTACAGGGGTCAGTAAAATACTACAAATAATTAAAGCATGTCAGATGCTAAGAGAAATAATAATGACAGAGGCTATGGTAAACTAGAAGGTATGTGCCTCCTCTAGAAGGGGCCAACACTATACAGTTCCAGCTGATATTGATCAAGCAAGAATAAAGGTTCATTTTTGCCAACTGACTAATTTTCCTAAGGAGACTACATAAGTACTACTTCCTGTCTCAGATCATCTGATTTTCAAATACTGGGTCAATAGAGCTGGCCAAATAAAATGTACCTACATGTTCTTGTTCAGCATCCTTTACCTTTTACTTGCTACAATCTCCTCTGCCATTTCTGCTTACCACTTGGTCAGCTCAATATAAGATTCACAGTTATAAGTAACATATCTGTTCTCAGCTACAGGCAGGAACGAGTCTGTTGCAGGTATCAAAATTTGATGTACACTGGTTGACTTGCTTATAGTGCTTAATAATGGTTGATGATTTATTTACACTCAAATTAACACAGATAAATGAGTGAAGTAGATGAAGAACACACAGGAGGCTGTTTTCCCTAATTTCAAAAGCATATATTGAAGCAGAGTTACCTTATTTGACTTCAAATCCTATTCAAGAAAAGCTATTTTCTATTTCACAGAGGTATATCATCAAATGAAAGGCAAAAAAGAAAAGTTACACCCATCTGAATTGAGAGTTCCAAAGAATAGCAAGGAGAGATAAGAAAGCCTTCCTAAGTGATCAATGAAAAGAAATAGAGGAAAACAATAGAATGGGAAAGATTAGAGATCTCTTCAAGAAAATTAGAGATGCCAAGGGAACATTTCATGAGAAGATGGGCACAATAAAGGACAGAAATGGTATGGATCTAACAGAAACATAAGATATTAAGAGGTGGCAAGAATACACAGAACTATACAAAAAAGATCTACATGACCCAGACAACCGTGATGGTGTGATCACTCACCTAGAGCCAGACATCCTGGAGTCCGAAGTCAAATGGGCATTAGAAAGCATCACTATTAACAAAGCTAGTGGAGGTGATGGAATTCCAGTTGAGCTATTTCAAATCCTAAGAGATGATGCTGTGAAAGTGCTGGACTCAATACGCCAGCAAATTTGGAAAACTCAGCAGTGGCTACAGGACTGGGAAAGGTCAGTTTTCATTCTAATCCCAAAGAAAAACAATGCCAAAGAATGTTCAAACTACCACACAATTGCAGTTATTTCACACATTAGCAAAGTAATGCTCAAAATTCTCCCAAGTAGGCTTCAACAGTATGTGAACTGAGAACTTCCAGATGTTCAAGCTGAACTTAGAAAAGGCAGAGGAACCAGAGATCAAATTGCCAACATCTGTTGGATCATCGAAAAAGCAAAAGAGTTCCAGAAAACATCTACTTCTGCTTCATTGTCTGTGCTGAAGCCTTTAACGGTGGATCACAACAACTGTGGAAAATGATTCAACAGATGAGAATACCAGACCACCTCACTTACCTTCTGAGAAATATGTATGCAGGTCAAGAAGCAACAGTTAGAACCAGACATGAAACTACCGACTGGTTCCAAACTGGCAAAGGAGTACGTCAAGGCTGTATATTGTCACCCTGCTTATTTAACTTATACACAGAGAACATCATGAGAAACGCTGGGCTGGAAGAAGCACAAGCTGGAAACAAGACTTCCAGGAGAAATATCAATAACCTCAGATATGCAGATGACACCACCCTTATGGCAGAAAGTGAAGAACTAAAGAGCCTCTTGATGAAAGTGACAGAGGAGAGTGACAAAGTTGGCTTAAAGCTCTTATTCAGAAAACAAAGATCATGCATCTGGTCCCATCACTTCACGGCAAATAGATGGAGATAACGGAAACAGTGACAGACCTTATTTTTTTTGGGCTCCCAAATAACTGCAGATGGTGACTGCAGCCATGAAATTAAAATACACTTGCTCCTTGGGAGGGAAGTTATGACAAACCTAGACAGCATATTAAAAGTAGAGACTTTTGCCAACAAAGGTCCATATAGTCAAAGCTATGGTTTTTCCAGCAGTCATGTATGGATGTGAGAGTTGGACCACGAAGGCTTAGTGTCAAAGAATTGATGCTTTTAAACTGTGGTGTTTGCAAAGACTCTCGACAGTCCCTTGGATAGCAAGGAGATCAAACCAGTCCATTCGAAAGGAAATCGGTGCAGAATATTCATGGCAAGAACTGATGCTGAAGCTCCAATACTTTGGCCACCTGATGCGAAGAGCTGACTCATTAGAAAAGACCCTGATGCTGGAAAAGATTGAAGGCAGGAGGAGAAGGGGATGACAGAGGATGAGATGGTTGGATGGCATCACTGACTCAATGGTCATGAGTTTGAGTAAGCTCCAGGAGTTGGGGAAGGACCCAGAAACCTGGCATGCTGCATCCATGGGGTGGCAGAGTCAGACACAACTGAGTGATGAACAATAACATATCATCCAACTCATTTATCTGATAATTTATAAATGAAAAATTTTTCATTGCAGGGGTACACCAAGAAGAAACAGATTCACTCCAAAGTTTCCTTTTGAAACTGTAGAAAGAAAACATTTTCAGGGATAAAGTTGCAAGTAAGAAGTCCTTGAGTAAAGTGCTAGATAAGTATTTGTTATTATATTATTACTTAATAATTTAGCAACATACACAGAATACAATAAAAGGAAAATCCTGTTTGTTTTTTTACAATTTCTATTTCTCTAAAAATATAAACCAAAAAGAACTGAGTAAAAAGGAAAGATGAACAAAATAAACAAAAAAGATCAGGTGTTCTAATAAACTCCCAGTCTCACTCTGTGTTACTTATGCACTCAAATTAAATTCTGAAGGTCGTTTAGTCTTATAGTGTTGTAACATGCCTAAAAATATTTTTGACCTAGAGAGGAGACAATCAGAGAAATATGCTGATCTGGTACATGTCCTTGAATTTTAAATTTTAAAAATACCAAAAGTGATGTTTTGTGCAGGGAAGGTGGGGAGATGTAATATAGTTTTCCTGGAAATATGTTATGACCTAATGAAATTGTAAATGATGAAGTGAGTCTCAAAACAATAGTTAAGTGCAATCTTAAGTGGTTCTGCTATAAAAAGCTGCTTTTACTTAGCAAATAAATGCCTTCTGAGCACCAGCTCCTCCACTCCCTGATACGTGCAGAATGAAGAAAATATCTAACATCTCAAAGTTCATCAGATACAAAATAGCCCCAGCAATGGAAGGTTGAGGATTTCCTCTCTGATCAGTGATGAAGAAGCTCAGGGTGACACCTTGGATTTTCTTCAGGCCATTCTCCACAAGGCAGCAGTTTAAAGCATCTTCTTACACTGTCAACTTTATTACCTTACCTCTTCTAGGATTATTTACTAGGTCCTCTCTCTCTCTCTCTAAATACACACACACACACACACACATATATACATATATACATTTGATTAATGTGTAGTTGATGAACAATATTATATAAGTTACAGGTGTACAATAATAGTTATTCAGTTTTTACAGGTTATACTCCATTTAATGTTCAGTCACTAAGTTGAATTCGACTCTGTGACCTCTTGGACTGTAGCCTGCCAGGATCCTCTGTCCAAGGGATTTCCCAGGAAGAATACTGGAGTGGACTGCCATTTCCTTCTCCACACTCTATTTATAGTTACTATAAAATGTTGGTTGTATAACCTATGTAGTATATCATTGTAGCTTACTTTATATGTAATAGCTTATATTTCTTAATCCCCTAACCCTACACTATCCTCTCCGCCTTCCCTCTCTCCCTTCCTCAAACCACTGGTTTGTTCTGTGTCTCTCTTTTCTTTTTTGTCATATTCACTGCTTTGTTGTAATTTTTATTTTTATTTATATATTTTTTCATTTATTTATTTAGTTGGAGGCTAATTACTTTACAATATTGTAGTGGTTTTTGTCATACATTGACATGAATCAGCCATGGAATTTTTAGATTTCACATGTAAGTGATATCATTGTCTTTGTCTTTATCTGATCTATTTCACTTTAGCATAATACCCTTCAAGACCATCCATGTTTTTGCACATGACAAAATTGTTCTTGTCTATGGACGAATAGTATTTTGTTGTGTCTGTGTATACACACACATAAATATCACATTTTCTTTGTTCATTCATCTGTTGGTGGGCGTGTAGGCTGTTTCCATGTCTTGGTAATTATAAATAATGCTGCTATGAATATTAGGGTGCATGTACTTTTTTGAATTAGTGTTTCCAAAATTACATGAGTAAGAAACTGGGCTAGCTTGCCCAAGTTTCGTCTCCAAGCTAATCTTATTTCTGCCTTACCTTCTCTGCCATAGGCAAACTGGTCTTCTTTCAGATCCCTGGGCATACCAAGGCATGTACACATGTTGATCCTTCACCAGGAATGGTTTTCTCTGAGTTTTTCTACTCTTTGTCTCTCAATTATCAGCTTTATAAGTTCTGCCTCCTGGAAGCCTTCTCTGAATCCTGAATTATTTATCATGCCCCTCTTCCCTTGTTTATTTCCATCTTAAGCCCCTGCTTGTTTGTTTCTGAACACCTAGCATAACCCATGATTACTTGTCTGATTACTTCTTTCCACCAGATTATTAGCTAAATGAAAAAGGGACTCTGCCTACCCTACTCACCATTTTGTGTGCATGTTAAGTTGCTTCAGTCACGTCCGACTCTTTGTGACCCTGTGGACTGTAGCCCACCAGGCTCCTCTCTCCATGGGATTTCCCAGGCAAGAATAGTTGAGTGGGGTGCCATTCCCTTCTCCAGGGTATCTTCCCTACCCAGAGATCAAACCCACATCTCTTATGTCAACGGCATTGGCAGGCAGGTTCTTAACTACAGCGCCATCCAAGAAGCCCATTCACCACTGTACCAGCATCTAATCAGTGTCTGGCACAATGAAAACTGATAAGTATGAGTGAGTGAATGAATAAATGACATGGAAAAGTCATTTTGTTTCAGCTGCTGCATAACATAGTAATAGCCGTCACATAGCAGCTGTCTGTTTGGCTGAGTTATTTTGTTAACTTTTAGAACAATCCTCTGAAGTAGCTACTCTTATCAACATCACATTATAGAAACAGAAACAAGCTAAAAGGAGTTACTTGCCCAAAGCCCAGAGAGAGTGAAGAGAACAGGAACAGTGTTTGAACCCAGTTCTGTCTTACTCAAGAACTCTAGCTTGTAAATATTACACACACCATTAATATTAAGTCCCTTGTTGAAAATAAAGAGTTCCTTTTTAGAGTGGGATACATTTTAGGTAACTGCCTAAAACCACATTTAAACTTGTACCCAAGATGATGATGTATCTAATTACAGTTTGACTATAATAAGAGTGCACTCCTATTATATTCTTGATTACTACAACTAGAAGTCTCAGGATATCAAGTTGCTCTCTTCAAAAGAGCAAAGTGATTCTAAAGGAGCACAGAATCCCAGGACTTTTTTTTTTTTTAGTGAGGTTTTCCCCTTAGCCACTAGCTGTTGGAGAAGGAAATGGCAGCCCACTCCAGTATGCTTGCCTGGAAAATCCCATGGATGGAGGAGCCTGGTGGGCTACAGTCCATGGGGTCGCAAAGAGTTGGACACGACTGAGCAGCTTCACTTTCACTTTCTGTAGCTATAACTAAAGGAAGTTAAAAGTGCATCAGCTTTCTAAAAAAGCTGGATCTAAACTTTCCTAAGCATTAATGTTGATTTAACAATTAAATATCCCAGAACAGTCTATAGGAGTATGCCTTAGGGTCTCCTTGGCAGAAAAAATAGAGGCAACTAAGGAATTCACTGCATCATACTTCATTGAAATATGTTACCATTTCTGCCTGATTAGAATTACTCCTTTTTCTTTTTTAACTACATTCCTGTGCATACTTGCCCCCATTTATGTAATATAAACAGTGACATCCTCTGAGTTACTGTAATATTTATAGTTTGAGTAAGGTCTATGAAGACATCCATGAAAATACCAGTTCACGATGATCACCAGTCCATAAAACATCTTAATTCAAATGCCACCAAGAATCAGATGAGACATATAGCGATTCATAAACAAACGAATCAATTTTCCCTCACATTCCTCCCAGATCTGGCAAATAATCTACTCCCAGGTTGAGCTTTTATGCTGAGTTTCATTCCAGAGTACAACTTTACAGCACAGTTATAAGCCCTTAAATTGCTGATACAGCCTTAATTATTGCTGTGCTGGTGACACAGTTGTAATGAACTCTTTGCAATTTTATGTGGCCTGGGTATCCCAGAAGGGGCATTGTCTAAATGTACAAACACACTGGTCAGGGCTTAGTGGGATACTTTTGGAATAGAGTATTGGTAAGTGTGGGTGTGGAGCTTGTAGTGCAAATATGAATCATGTAAATTTTAATGAGTGACATCAAAATGGTTCTGTCTGCCATTATAGAAAACACCTGAAGTAATATAAACCTTTTCAATTTAAAAAAAGTTACCAAAATTAAAAAGGATACTAAAGGATCTGTAAGTTGTAGTTTTATTTGTATTATTTTTTCTATTGCCTCCAACAGCAGTAATTTGGCTTTCAAGCTGTAAAACTAGCTACCATTTTTTGGTTCCATCATAACCAGTGTTTCCCAAAATGTAATGTGCAATTTGGTTAAAATTCACATTTTGATTCTGTGTATTTGTAACGGGGCCTTGAACTGTGCTGGGAAAGATTGAAGGCAGGAGGAGAAGGGGACAACAGAGGATGAGATGGTTGGATGGCATCACCAACCTGATGGACATTAATTTGAGCAAGCTCTGGAGTTGGTGATGGGCAGGGAAGCCCGGCGTGCTGCAGTCTGTGGGGTGGCAAAGAGCCAGACATGACTGAGCAGCTAAATAGACTGACAAAGTTGCTGGTCCATGTCACTGTTTGCTTGGAATGGAACTTCTGCAAGAGATTTTAGTCACCATGGTGTCATTTTTATAACATTCAAAAATCATTTTGGAAATGTTAGGTGACAGACTCACATCCAGAAATGTATGTTTTCTTAAAAATTGGAGAAATGATTTTTTTTAAAAAAATAAAATTCTGTAACTTGTTACCTAAACACTCTTTCAATAGTGGTTTTAGTACTGCCTTTTTTTTTTTTTAAAGCTTCTGAAAATCAGTGACTCTGGAAGTTAAGGGAATTGTTTAAAAAGATCACAAAGAAAGGCAAATAACCAGTATGACATACCACATTGTTAATTTAGGGAAAAGAACAAATATTCAGAAAAAAATTAATGCTGAGAAGACAAAAAAAAAAAAAAAAAAAAAAGACAAAAAGCAGCATGAAAGCAATTATTTGAAAATTCACATCCCCCATCCTTTAAATGTACTCTTACAGGAAAATAAATCTTGAATCCTGAAAGTTTATTGTTTGAGGTTTTCAAAATACACTCTGTGCATAAATATGTGAACTCTCATACATTTAAAATATAAAATAGGATAAACAAGGAACCTTATATTATACTATTTCTCTGATTCCCTCTGCTTCTTTCAAGTCTGATGTCTCAAAATAATTAAATGCTGTTTACAACATGAGGCTATTCCATTACCTTTAAGGAAAATCTTAGAAGCTGGGCTGGCTCAAAAACCCTAAGCTCAGTATGAAAAAATATCACATTGATAATAGGCCACAGTCTATGACTACAGATTCTAATTTCTACTATGAAAAAACAAATAAAACAAGCTATGAACACAGAACACTGCTATTAAGCTTGGAGAATTTGCTCAAAATGTGTGACATGATCCAAATATACTGGGAGATTAAAAAATCAACCTAGAGAGGAGTATGGAGAAGCTATCAAGTGCACTTAAGAAATGAATACACGTTCTGTTGTGTTTACGGGAGGGATTATAGCTCCCACTTGTCAGAAAACATGTATATTTAAAATACACAGAGAAATGTATTTAAAAGGAAAGTCTTTACATACAGATCTTAGAATGATATAGCTGAAAAATCCTTCAGAAATTGTCTAATCTGGGAAGTTTTGAGCTTTCTTTTTAGCCAAGCAAGCAAAACACTGTCTAACACACGAAACAGATAAAATCAGATCTGCTCTGCTCTCTTGTCACAAGAATTTGTGTCACATTCTTCAGCTCCTGAAGATCACAACGTGGAGCAGACTTTTCTACTGCTGGTCTGATACAACCCCCACATTTTACTCCAGAATCAAGAAGTGACTTGCAGATAGCACACACGTACATGCTGTCAGAACTTGAACTAGGATTCTAGCTAGGTTCGCCCTTATTCTTGGCCCACAGCGGTGCTTCACTCTGATACTGTGTTGCCCTGTTGACAGGACAGTACTAAATCTCTACCAAGAATGTTCAGTAAAGCGTTCTGCTCAATGTACACATCATGGCAATGATTTAGTAGCTTTCTTAATTCAAACGGCTGTATTTAATCCAAATTACAGCTTTATAGAGATATAATTTAGAGACCGTAAAATTCACCCTAAAGTATATAATTCAGTGCTTTTTAATATATTCAGTTTTGCAGCCATCACTGCTATCTAAGTATGGAACAGTTCGTCACCCCCAAAAAGACCCCATATCAACCAGTATACCAGCCAGTCACTCCCTATTTCTCCCTACCTTCAGCCCTGGTAACCACTAATCAACTTTCTCTCTCTACTGGTTTGCCTACTCTAGACATCTTATATAAATAGCTTCATATATTATAGAGCAGTTTTGACCAGCTGTGTTCATTTAACATAATGTTTTCAAGGTTTATGCATGTTATAGCCTGTAGCAGCACTTTATACCTTCATATGGTCAAATAATATTCCCTTCTAGGATAAACCACATTTCATTTATCCATTCAATAGCCAATGGACATTTGGGTTGTCTACAACTTTGGGCTATTATGAATAGCAATGCTATAAATATTTGCATACAAGATTTTGGGTGGTTGGATGTTTTCCGTTCTTTGGGGTATACACCTAGGAGTGGAATTGCTGAGTCATATGATAACTGTACTTTTTATCATTTCAAGGAATTCATCACCTACTTCCCAGAGTGTCTGCACCATTTTACAATCTAATTGGCAATACATGAGTGTATAAGCGTTCCAGTTTCTCTACATCCTTTCCAATGCTTGTTATTGTCTTTCTTTTTATAATGGCCATCTTGGTTGGTGTGAAGTGGTATTTCATTCTAATTTTTATTTCTATTTCCTGAGTGACTAATGATCATGAGCATCTTTTCAAGGGCTTATTGGCCATTTGCAAATCTTCTTTGGGGAAATGTCTATCCAAATCTATTGCCCATTTTTAATTGAATTGTCTTATTGTTTTCATTGCTTAGTTATGAGTTCTTTATATACTTTAGATACTTATCAGTTGTGTGATTTGAAGTTATTTCCAAATAAATCTTAAATTATTAAATTATTTTCAACTCCATTCTGGAGTTGTATTTTGACTTCTTGATAGTGTCCCTTAAACATAAAAGATCAGTGATAATAAATAACGATCAGTAAAGTTCAATTCATTTTTTTTCTTTTGTTGTTTCTGTTTTTCACGTCATACCTAAGAAACTATTGCCTAATACAGTCACTAAGATTTGTTCTCATTTTCTTATAAAGTTTTCTAGTTTTAGCTCTTAAATTTAGTTCTATGATCCATTATGAATTATTTTTTATACAGTGTGAGATACAGCTCCAATTTCTTTTTTTTTTTTTTTTGCATGAAACTATCTAATTGTTGAATAGACAAGCTATTAGCCATTGAGCTGAATTGGCACCCTTGTTAAAATCGACTGTCTAAAATGTAAGTAATCAACACCAGAAGAGCCCTGGAGAGGGAAAGGCCACCCACTCCAGGGCCCTGGCCCAGAGGATTCCATGGACTGTACAGCCCCTGGGGTCGCAGAGTCAGACACCACTGAGCGACTTGCATATACCATAAGAGAATATGTAATATATATATGCCTTAAAGATGGAAATTAGATAGTAATTCCAGAAATATACTGTCCTGTTTTTGCTATTCTGGGTCACTTTTATTTCCATGTGAGTTTTAGTATCAACTTGTCAAATGCAAAAAAAAAAAAAAAAGTATCCTGTAATTTTGACAGAAATTACATTAAACCTGAAGAAAAATTTGGACAGTTTTTTCATCTTAACAAGATTAACTTTCAATGATGAACATATAATGCTTCAAATTAACTTAGGTATGTCATTTCTTTCTATGATGTTTTGTAATTTTCAATGTGCAAATCTTGTACTTCTTTTGGTAAATTTATTCCTAAGTATTTTATTCTTGTTGTTTGTAGTATAAATAGAATTTCTTTCTTAACTTCACCTTGGGATGCTTCATTATTACAACATAGAAATACAATTTTTTTTTGGCATTGATCTTGTATCCTGGAATTTTGTCAAATTCATTTATTAGTTCTAATGGGTTTTTAGTGGATTCCTTAGAATTTTCTATATTAAAATCATACTATAGGGAGGTGGAAGCGGGGTTCAGGATGGGGAACACATGCACACCTGTGGCTGATTCATGGCAATGTATGGCAAAACCACTACAATATTGTAAAGTAATTTGCCTCCAATTAAAATGAGTAAATTTACAAAAAATCCATGGCTAATTCATTTAATGTATGACAAAAACTACTGTAATGATGTAAAGTAATTAGCCTCCAACTAATAAAAATAAATGGAAAAAAAAGAGATAAAGAAATAACAGAAAAAAAAGTAAAATGAGTAAATTTATAAAAAATAAAAGTGTTCAATTAAAATAAAATCATACTATCTTCAAACGGAAATAGTTTTGCTTCTTCCTTTCCAATCTGTATGTCTGTTATTTCATTTCCTTTCCTAAATTCCATGGATAGAACCTCCAAAACAATATAGAAGTGGTGAGGACAGACATCTCTCTCTTGTTCCTAATCTTAGAGGAGAAAGTATTTAGTATGATATTTATCTTTATTAAGTGTGATGTTAATTGTTGGGGGGGTGGGGTTTGTAGACATACTTTATTAGGTTTAAAAACTTGCTTTCTATCTCAAGTTATCCTAAAGCTTGATTTTTTTTTTAAACTGATATTCTGCATCAAAACTGATATTCTGCTTTTTTTCTTGATTAAGTACTTCTTTTGTGGAAAGGAAGATTTTTGGAGGTCCTTACTCCTGGAAGGGATTCTTAAAATGTCTTCTTAATGTTCAAAATATGTCTTTTTTGCAACTAACATACTTTATCATTACCAGGACAGCAAACCTTCTGACAAACCACTGAAGGCAACCAGCCTTCAATCTTTTGAGAATTTACCGCAAATTAAATATACTTTTTTCTATCTTACCACCATAATCTGTTCTGGTAAAACCTAGTTAAAAACTAACTTCTCTCTCCACACAATGAACAGAATGAAGTATAGATTCAAGATCATCACAGAGTTTGGCATGCATCCAGTAATTTGAAACTTTCACATCATGCTCTTGTCTTTGACCATGAAATTCTGTATTTGTTATCTATTGTTGAGAAACAAATTACCCTAAAATGTGTTGGCTTAAAGCAATGATCATCTTGTGTTAGCCAGAAATTCCTATCTATTAAACAGATGTTCAGGTCTATGTAATCAAGCAGCTATTGCTGCTTGGTTTCTGTGGGAAAGAGTATTAAAGTTGCTTTGTTGAATGGTTCCAGCTTGGGCTCTACTTTGTCCTATTCGGATATTGACTGGCTCTGGAAGATCTACTTTTCAGGTGATTCAATTTTAATGCTGGCAGCTTAGCGTTGGCTTTTATTCAGGGGTCTCAGCTCATCTCAAAGGGCTGTCTGAGTGTCATCATGACATGGCAGCTGGTGTTCTCCAGAGTGAGTGAGCCAAGAGAACAAGGAAGAAGCTCCAGTGCCTTTATGACCTAGCTTTGGAAGTCACACATCACCACATTTGGTACCTTCTGTTGGTCATGCAATGCCGATTCTGATTCAGTGTGGGAAGGGCACAGGTACATGGAGACATGAATTATTTGAGGACATGATACAAGCTTATTGCTACAATACCTATTTAGCTTGAGACCCTGTGGATAAAGAGGCACATGTTCCAGTAACAATACTACTAAGATAAATCATGTGTTGACAATGAAAGATTATATACTTTAAGAAGTCAAAAAAAAAAAAAAAGGTAGAGATGGCACCCAACTTCTTTAACGTGGGTGTTCAACTGACTCTTGGCTTTGACTCTTGGCAAAGACTCTTGGCTTTGACTGAGAAATCAGGAAACAATCACCTATTTATTAGTCACAATAAATCCTTTGCAGATAGAAAGGAACAGGTGTTTATTTTAGTTTCTTAAGTTAGAAGCAGATTTCGACTCTTTGAACTAAGGTTTTGTGGAAAGACTTTCAACCTCATTGTGGACAGAGCAATTTCAAACTACCATAGATAATTTTAGCTTAACCGCTGAAACCAGAAGGTATTGACCACAATTACAATCTGCCACCAGTATCTAAAGAAAAATCAGTGTCTTCTGAATTTCCACTTTCCTAGGCTGGATAGGGATTACCCGGATACTGTTTACACCAATCAACATCTAAATTATAACTCTTTCCAGAAACATAAAGCTGTATTGGTTTAAACTACTTGTTTCAAACTCTGTCAAATATATAAATAAAAAATGGATAATGAATATGTGATTACTACGTCATCTGCTTGAACATTAGGAGACATAAATAAATTATTCCCTTCAAAATGCTAAGTTGGTTCACAGGCACACACTTATTCATCATTGAAACTGAAGTGCCCATGGTTACTGCAAATGCTACCCATCTAAGAAGAAGAGAATTCAAACCAAGGTGTAGCCATTGTTACCAAAAGCCATTGTTACCATTTCCTTTTGTATCTAAGAAGTTTATTACCAACAGACAAGATTTTCTACATTCATAATCAACTGACCCCAAATCAGAATATTTGCAGTCAAAACCTGAATAAAATAGGACTGCATCCTCTGGCAAATGACACTGAAATTGATCTTTGCTACTGCTACTGCTAAGTCACTTCAGTCGTGTACAACTCTGTGCGACCCCATCCCTGGGATTCTCCAGGCAAGAACACTGGAGTGGGTTGCCATTTCCTTCTCCAATGCATAAAAGTGAAAAGTGAAAGTGAAGTCGCTGGAGGAGTTGCTTGTATATTTTTGAGATTAATCCTTTGTCTGTTGCTTCGTTTGCTATTATTTTCTCCCAATCTGAGGGCTGTCTTTTCACCTTGCTTATAGTTTCCTTTGTTGTGCAAAAGCTTTTAAGTTTCATTAGGTCCCATTTGTTTATTTTTGCTTTTATTTCTGAAATTCTGGGATGTGGGTCATAGAGGATCCTGCTGTGATTTATGTCGGAGAGTGTTTTGCCTATGTTCTCCTCTAGGAATTTGATAGTTTCTGGTCTTACATTTAGATCTTTAATCCATTTTGAGTTTATTTTTGTGTGTGGTGTTAGAAAGTGTTCTAGTTTCATTCTTTTACAGGTGGTTGACCAGTTTTCCCAGCACCACTTGTTAAAGAGGTTATCTTTTTTCCATTGTATATCCTTGCCTCCTTTGTCGAAGATAAGGTGACCATAGGTTCGTGGATTTATCTCTGGGCTTTCTATTCTGTTCCATTGATCTATATTTCTGTCTTTGTGCCAGTACCATACTGTCTTGATGACTGTGGCTTTGTAGTAGAGTCTGAAGTCAGGCAGATTGATTCCTCCAGTTCCATTCTTCTTTCTCAGGATTACTTTGGCTATTCGAGGTTTTTTGTATTTCCATACAAATTGTGAAATTATTTGTTCTAGTTCTGTGAAAAATACTGTTGGTAGTTTGATAGGAATTGCATTGAATCTATAGATTACTTTGGGTAGTATAGCCATTTTGACAATATTGATTCTTCCAATCCATGAACACGGTATATTTCTCCATCTGCTTGTGTCCTCTTTGATTTCTTTCATCAGTGTTTTATAGTTTTCTATGTATAGGTCTTTTGTTTCTTTAGGTAGATATACTCCTAAGTATTTTATTCTTTTTGTTGCAATGGTGAATGGTATTGTTTCCTTAATTTCTCTTTCTGTTTTCTCATTGTTAGTGTATAGGAATGCAAGAGATCCAGATGCCCATCAGCAGACGAATGGATGAGGAAGCTGTGGTACATATACACCATGGAATATTACTCAGCCATTAAAAAGAATTCATTTGAATCAGTTCTAATGAGATGGATGAAACTAGAGCCCATTATACAGAGCGAAGTAAGCCAGAAAGATAAAGACCATTACAGTATACTAACACATATATATGGACTTTAGAAAGATGATAACGATAACCCTATATGCAAAACAGAAAAAGAGACTCTGATGTATAGAACAGACTTGTGGACTCTGGGGGAAGGCGAGGGTGGGATGTTTCAAAAGAACAGCATTGAAACATGTATATTATCTAGGGTGAAACAGATAACCAGCTCAGGTTGGGTACATGAGACAAGTGCTCGGGCCTGGTGCACTGGGAAGACCCAGAGGGATCGGGTGGAGAGGGAGGTGGGAGGGGGGACTGGGATGGGGAATACATGTAAATCCATGGCTAATTCATTTCAATGTAGAACAAAAACTACTGTAATGATGTAAAGTAATTAGCCTCCAACTAATAAAAATAAAAAAAAATTTAAAAAAAGAATTTGAAAAAAGAAAAAAAAAATCTGAGAAGAAGAGTGATACAGATGTATACAGGGTAACTTAAGAATAATATTTTATACATAATAAAAATAATAAAATAAAAGAAAAGAAAAAGTAGCTGTAGTATGTTAAGCACTCAATAAATGTAGTTAACTTGAAAAAAAAAAAAAAAGAAAGTGAAGTCGCTCAGCCATGTCCAACTCTCTGAGACCCCATGGACTGCAGGCTACCAGGCTCCTCTGTCCATGGGATTTTCCAGGCAAGAGTACTGGAGTGGGGTGTCATTGCCTTCTCCGGAAATTGATCTTTAGATCTACTACAAATGTGACTTTGCAGTTTGCACACAGGTTCTCCTTTGTTTCTAAGATTTATCTAGGAATAATTTGACTTTTAAAACTTTTACTGAGTGCTTCAGCCTATGTTAGGTGTTCTTATTGGTGCAGTGGTTCTCAAAATTTTCTGCAGTAAGGATTCTCTTGAGTGCTGTTATTAAAAATGAAGATTCCTGGGGCCCTATTTCCAGAGACGTTGATTGATGGAGGACCTCAAAGTTGCATTTTACCTCCTACAAGGTGACTTGGAAGCAATTATCTAAGACTATAGTTTGGGAATTAGATTATTATGGTATGCGAGTTGCACTGTCAGAGCCAAAATTCTGACTCAGCAGACCTGAGTTCGTGTCCCAGCCACAGCACTAACTAGTCATGTGACCTTCAGTGGTTCCCTTGATCTTTCTAGGACTCCTCCTGATCATGGTGCAAATTTCTGTCTTGTTCTGGTTAGTGAAGACAAAAGAGGCAACATGAAAGAAAGGCTTTGTAAATTATAAAGCCTCCATAAATGATATTCAGAACATCCTTACTGCTTGAAGCATCTGCCAGAAGTGGCCAGGTTACATCATCGATCTTATTTATCATTTAGAAGATATTTACTGCAATTCTACTCTGCATAGGGCTTCATGGCAGATGTACTTCCCTTGGACTTTATACACTGTAAGAGCATTTCAGGACTCACAAATGGACAATTCAACCTATAGCCTCTTCCTGAGAGTTCTGCCCTCTATTTGATATGCAGAATTTCCTTTTGATGATTCAGCTGGCACCTCTGTATGAAAGTGCCCTCTTCCCACCCTCCGGGGAGGTCTGTTTTCTCCCATTATGAGCTCCACAAGGGAGGAGCATGGCAGGCTTTGCTGTGCATTGCACTCTGTTAATTTTTAATGTGCAAAGCCAGACTGCCAGTAGTGGGTCTCTCTCCCACTATGCAATGCACCCCTTTAGCTGCGCCATAAAGGTGTCTTTTGTTGCTAGAGATCTTGAGATGGTAAGCTGTTTAGTTACTATCCGAACACAGGGGCACACAATGGAACTCTGCTCATTTTAAGAAATGATCTGAGAAAACCTCCAAGGAAGCAGAGGCTGTGTGATTGGCTGACAGTTGAGGGACAAAATGCACTAAGAGGAAAGAGAAACCACCAAGTGTGATAGAGAAAGTGGCTCAGGAAAGGAGGAACCCAGAAAGGCAGATGGGATCAAGACCCATCTTGCTTAAAAACCTTTAGGTGTCCCCAGACTCCCTGAGAGAGCAAAACCTTTTCCTTGGCAAATAAGAACTTCGTGATCAAATTCCAACTCGCCTGTCTGGCCTCTGAGCTCTGGTCACAGTGAATGTCAGTGTCTGGAACGAGCTATAGTCTTTCACACCTGCCTCTGCTTGGACATTTCCCTCCTCCATCTGCCACTGCTGCTTCACCTCTTGCTTTTCTTTCTCCAGCCCTTGCATACAGAATGAGCTCTCCCCCCTTCAATTTCCTTCCTCCCTGATCACCTTCACCAGGCAAATAGTTTCCCTTCTGAAGCAACCGTAGCCCTCGTTTTATTCATATGTCTGTGTGTGTGCACATACACATGGGTACTAAGTCACTTCAGTCATGTCTGACTCTGTGCAAGCCTATGGACTGTAGCCCACCAGGCTCCTCTGTCCATGGGGTTTTCTCCAGGAAAGCATACTGGAGTGAGCTGCCATACCCTCTTCCAGGAGTACCTTCCCCACCCAGGGATTGAATCCGTGTCTCCCACATCATCTCCTAAATTGCAGGTGGACATTTTTTAAATCACTGAGCCACCTGGGAAGCCCATTTTACTCATAATTATGTCCATTCAAGTTTCCAAATATTTGTCGAGTACATACAACGTGCCGGGCACTGCTCTGGATGCTGGGGATATAGCGGTGAGCAAGGCAAAGCCACTTGCCTCCCAAGCTTAATGACTTGTGTGTTGTCTGTTTTTCCTGAGAGCAGGAGAGCAGGGTCTGACTATTTAGTGCGTTATTGCACTTCCACAGCCTAGAACCCTGCCTGGCACACAGAAAACACCTAAGGGATGTTTTACTTTAAAGTGTTACTTTAACATTAAATTGGACTAAAGAAGGCTGGCCAGGTATCTGTTTTGCAGCACAGACTGCAGGCGATTTGAGGGTAAAGGTTACACATTTACCTCTTGCATCTGCAGAGCAGAGCCATGTACCTGGCAGGGACCAGGGATAAATAAAACTCTCTAAGCTTCCTGTTGTAGCTTCATCTATGCACTTTACGTTCAGAAGCTAGGTGATCAATTTAGATAATCATTCATCCTGGGATAGCTTAAGATCAAATGTTACCCTAAGAAATCTTTCTCTTACTTTAGGCCCTCAGAAAGATGTGGGAAGAGGCAGAATCTGTGTGTGGGGAGGTCTCCCTGCTGCTGATGAGGCAGTTTGGCTGGTGGGAGAAAGGGTTTTGGAATACCCACCATTTGCCCCAGAGCCTGTAGCAAACTCAACAATATTTTTCAGCATTAGGAGGGTGGGTTGATTTCGGAAGTCACTCATTACATGGAACATTCTAAAATTCCAAGAGTTCCATGCATGAATGCAGATTTCCTGCTGCACCATGGCCTGAACTTCATCCCTTGATCCTCCTTGCTATCTACTATGAACACTTGTGCCCAGAGTACAAGCTCGAGAACAGCCATCCTTTGTTTATTGCTAACATGCAAAGAAGGAGTTCCGGATACTACAAGTTAGTGGCGTATGCATAGGAGCATTTAAACAGCTGAAACTCAACATTTTATGAGGTTTGGAAGACAAAATACATTCCTCAAATGACATGTCTCAAATAATCTACAAAGGGTTTTTAAGTCACTAAAGGTTTTCAAATGGAAGAAAGAGGCAATTTGGTTATAATCCGGATAACTAGGGAAAAGTTAAATTGTAGGAAAAAATATATCATAGACAATATGGGGGTAACCATATGGGAAATTCTGAGAGTTGACCATAAGCACTAGATAATAATTTAATCTCCATGTAGACACCTCTTACACACACATTTTGCAATGACAATGAACATGGTAGATTAGACCATGAGGAAAAAGCTGAGTAAGAGCAAAGGCAAATGGAAACGGTATACAGAATATAATGAAAAAGAAGAGATTCTGCAAAAATGAGAAATCTGTTGATTTTACAAAAACCGGGAATAGTCTACATAATATACCCTGGGCAATTACCCAAGAGGGGAGAAAATGATCTGTTCAAAACTTGCCTGATGACACCTCCATGATGAAGTGTCAACATTTCAGGTAACAGCATAAGTTATAATGCCTTAAAGGCCCTTTTCAGAATTCCATTGGAATACTTGTGAACCCCACAATACTGTTCATATTCAACAATGTAGTTTGTGATTCTGTTTGAAAAAACACTTTCAGAAGTAAGATCTCCTGTGATTACATTTCTAACCTGAGTGAATTTTTATGGTCAAGTTAGAAAGCCTGGAAAAGAAAGACTGTAGTGAAGGTGCTGACTCAGCAGTGACTTACAGAATGGCAATGGGATAGTACTTTAATGATGCCAGAGCTCAAAAGTGTCATCCCTTTCTAAAGTCCATATATATGTGTTAGTATATTGTAATGGTCTTTATCTTTCTGGCTTACTTCGACTCTGGGAGAAGGCGAGGGTAGGATGTTTCAAGAGAACAGCATTGAAACATGTATATTATCTAGGGTGAAACAGATCACCAGCCCAGGTTGGGTACATGAGACAAGTGCTCGGGCCTGGTGCACTGGGAAGACCCAGAGGGATTGGGTGGAGAGGGAGGTGGGAGGGGGGACTGGGATGGGGAATACATGTAAATCCATGGCTAATTCATTTCAATGTATGACAAAAAAACTACTGTAATGATGTAAAGTAATTAGCCTCCAACTAATAAAAATAAATGGGAAAAAAAAAGTGTCTTCCCTAAAACGAGCATACTTGTTAAAAAATTTAAAAAAATAAGAACATTCAGCCACACATAAGCATTCTGCCACTGGTCAGCAGAAAGGGGATGTCTGCATAAATAATGAGATTAGGAGATAGGGTCAGAAAATTTTAAAGGAATTATACAGTGACCTAAATGATCTGTGGAACTCCAAATTGGATCCAGTCTCTTTTTGCCTAACAAGTTCCAAAAGGGTGTTCTTTAGCACGGTCCCTGGCAGATTTTGACAGTTTACATGGTCATTCCCATCCTTATAGTCGATCTTCCAGTTGATTAGCAAAAATTGTCTCTTTAATGAATTCACATACCTGAAACTGATTTAGCATCTACCACATACTAGGTACTTGGGATACTCTGAAAATTAAGGTCAGTCTCTACTCTCAAGAAAATGTCATCGTCTACAAGGGGAATACAGCCTAATTTCAGTCCGGAATGAATTATACACTGACAGAGATGAGCAAGTAGAGAGAACTATGGGAATGCAGAGATGAGATACTTGACTTGGGTTGAAGGAAGTAAATGAAATGAAAGGTTTAAGTTTTGACTTAGGATCTTAGGGTTGACTTCCCTTTTTTGTATACTTCACTAGAGTATTTTTCAGGTCCAAAGTGAAGCATCAACTTCAGACATTAAAACCAGTTTAATGCCTATTTACGGGTGGAATCAGCTGATGAAGTGAAGAGGGTAAGTGTTGGCCTTAAAACAGGACTGCAAATTGGTGCACAATTTACCAGCTGAATGACTGTGAGCACTTGAGCAAGTTTCTTGGTCTTGCGGTCCTCTGCTGCTGCTGCTAAGTCGCTTCAGTCGTGTCCGACTCTGTGCGACCCCACAGATGGCAGCCCACCAGGCTCCCCCGTCCCTGGGATTCTCCAGGCAAGAACACCGGAGTGGGTTGCCATTTCCTCCTCCAAAGCATGAAAGTGAAAAGTGAAAGTGAAGTCACTCAGTCGTGTCCAACTCCTAGCGACCCCATGGACCGCAGCCCACCAGGCTCCTCCGTCCATGGGATTTTCCAGGCAAGAGTACTGGAGTTGGGTGCTACTGCCTTCTCCGTGAGCTCCTCTAATCTAGAAATAACATACCAATTCGTATGAACACTTAGAGATTTGAAGAAATTAATGTAGACGGTGCATCTGACAGAAAGCATCAAGAACATACTCAATAAAATGATACCTGCAGTATTGTATCTGCTGTTGCAGTTGCTCTGCTTACTAATATTATTAGACATAAGCAATCTAAATAATTATGGTTTTTCAATTTGAAGTCACCAGATACAAGAGAGTTTTCGTAAGTATGGCTCTATTCCTACATTTCTTAATGTGTAATTGAAGGAGACTGTTCATCAAAATAGTACAAGGCAGTGCTTTCTAATAAATTTTCTGCTACAATGAAAACATTTACTAGCCACATGTGGCTACTCAGTGCGTAAGTGTGACCACTGTGAATGAGGATTTGAATTTTTTAGTTCATCTTGTTTTATATATGAATTAACTGTATGTTCTGAATGTTTGTGTCCCTGCAAAATGCATGTTGAAATCCTAATTCCCAAAGATGATGGTAACAGGAGGCGGGGCCTTCAGGAGGATGGAGCCCTTGTGAGTGGGTTATGCCTGATAGAAGCGGCTCTCGAGAGACTCCTAGCTCCCTCTTCTGCTGTTTGATCATCCATCACGAAGTCTGTGACCCAGAAGGGCCCTTACTGCACCATGTTAGCACTCTGCCCCCACACTCCCAGCCTCCAGAGCCGAGAGAAATAAATGTCTATTGGTTATCAGCCACTCTGGCCATAGGTATTTTGGCTATAGTATCCTGAATGGACTAAGACAACTGTGTGGCCACTGGCTACCAACTGGTGCAGTTCTATGGTGATTGTTAAACATAAAGATACCCAGATCCTACCACAGACCCAATCAGGAAGAACCCTGAGAATCTGCATTTTTAGAACACACACTAGTAGATTCTTACACATGCAGATATTGAGAATCACTACTCCCTTTGTGAGTTTGATTTCATAGCTATGTGTTCACAGATGGGCCCTGAGGTTATAAATTAAAACAGATAGATTTCCTTGGAGGTTATCCTGTTTTAAAGGAAGTTTTGGTATTTTGTAATCTAGTTAAGGCTTATGGAGGTGGGTAGTCTCTCTTCTGTGGATTCATCAGGAAAGCCATCCAAAGGAGGCAAGCTCGAGAACAGAAACTAAAAGGACAGGAGTGAGTGTGGTTAGAATGTGAATTTAGAGACAAATGCAATAATACTAAAAAAGCCTTTATAGTCTCATCTAAATAATTAGATGATAATATAGTAAATATTAATTGATCCTTTACTTTCTACTGAGATACTTCACCCGTACGATCTTAATTTCCCCAATGACCCTAAGAGGAGATACTACTATCATCTTCCATTTCACATCTGAGGAACTTAGTTCAGTAACTCTCAAGATCACAGAGCTTGACCATAAAGTAGTATCAGAGTCAGTCATGGAAAGCAATAGGTCCAGAATTCAAAGGAAGGCATTAAATCTTCAATAAGCTGAACTGAAATCCTGGTCAAATAATTGTTGCAGAACAGATATTTAGGAGACACAAAAGATGGAAAGCACAAAAACAACAAAATAATAGCTAGCTATCATTTATTGAGCACTTTCTACTGCCAAGCACTCTGGTAGGATTGTATAATTACCATTCAGAGGTTTCTCCTAACAAGTCTCCAGTAGGCATTGAACAATGATGGGAACAAGAACAAACTGCCAAGCATGCATCCAAATAGCCATGGGTGGAATCACTTCACATGAAGAAAATTTCTTCCCTTTAGTTCACCACTTTGCCCCTTAGTTTAGGTCTCCAAATCAGAAAAGCACGTACCAATGGAGAGAGATAGGCAGTGCTCATGTAAAGTGCCAACAATTACAGCTCCATTCACCTTTCTGGGCTGAAATGACACATTCTGTTGATTTCTTCAACATGTAGGTTGTGTCTTTCACCTCTGGGTTACATTAACAAATTCAGGGAACTCTAGGGTCACTTTCTGATATGTCAACATCTGTTGGTAGTTTTCCATCATATAGTAAGGGATTCCTCTGCACACATAAGCACTTACACACACCACAAACCAATACAGAAAACTGGAGACAGAGAAGAGAAATATCTATAAACAGATTTCAGGTAGAAAGTTTTTTTTTTTTTTAAGAAATACATAAATTTTTTTAATCTCATAAATAAGGGCTTCCCAGGTGGTGCTAGTGGTAAAGAATCTGCTTGTCAATGCAGCAGACGTAAGAGATTCTGGCTTGATCCCTGGGTCAGGAAGATTCCCTGGAGGAGGAAATGGCAGCCCACTACAGTATTCTTGCCTGGAGAATCCCGTGGATGGAGGAGCCTGGCAGGCTACAGCCCATAGTGTTGCAAAGAGTTGGACATGACTAAGACTCTGAGCAACCAAATATGGTCTATATAATAATAATACAAAAATTACCAAAATATTAATGTATCAGAGGTTAATGTTTTTAATTCCCCACTATCTTTTTAATATTAGATAAGGTTTCCTATTTAATATACTAACCACTGGATTTCAATGTATAGTAGTAAATTAGAGCTGTTTCTGGAGATTATACTTCAACAGTAACCAATGGTTAATGTATTTTTTTAACAATTTTAATTTCTTCATCTTCCATATCTCCCAGGAACTTTTTTAAGACAAAGCAAAGTTAAAAGTTTCATTGTAATTTTCTTCTCCCTCAAATAACCAAGGGGTTATTCATTCTTCTGGGTTCAATCCATACCTTAACACATGCAGTCTTTAAAATGTAGGTTTATTATCAGAAGGTGAAACTACAAAATATAGTCAAAAAAACATTACTATGATACTGCACATCATCAAAGAGCCCAGAGAGCATGTACTTGTTTATTGGTAAGTGGTTTTAATTTACATAGCATTTCCTATTTCTTAACATTAAATGCTCAGAACACTCACTTGCCACTAATTTTGTTTATATTTTACTTTAATTAATAAAGTGACTGCCACATCAAAATGCAGTCTTATCAAAGCTCTTTGGCAAGAGCACAGCAGAAATAGTATGAAGATACTTGTTGGCTGACACCCAAGTCAAAAGCTTTCCCACTGCATCAAGCTGTAATCATCCCATGTTTTTCTTTCTTTTCCTTTTAATTTTTTTTCTCAAAAATCCACAATACTTTGTTAAAATCTAACTAAACACACTGGAAAAGTCTGATCAATACATAGATAAGAACAGTCCTTCAGAAGATTACACTGAAAGAAAAATGGCTATGCCCTTGAAAGGAAAGCTACTTTTATTTACGTTAATAAAGCTTTATTTGTTCTCTAGTCGTTAAGTTTATAGAAATTAAACGTCTTGACTATTTGTCTTTTGCCAACATGAATTTAAAAGTGGCTTTAAAAAAATCTCATTAACATTGTGCTTCTTTTTTCTGTCCCGAGCTGATTCAATACAAAACAGATTACCTCCTGTGTGTGCCACTAAAATGCACATAAATATTTCACAAACCAATTTATCTAAAAATTTTGTCATTCCTCATTCTGAGTCTGGACATAGAGCTCACTATAAAACACTTCAGGTTTTTCAGAGAACATAATCACTGAGGCAAGCGTGTATTTCTTGTTTTGATTCTTGCCTGGGCTCAAAACATTCCTCTTGAAGAGTTTTCAGAATGTCCCTATGTCACACTGGCGCACACATAGTTAACAACACTTACTGAGAATAACTAGAAAATACTTAATTGTGGTAATTTGATGGTCAGAATGCTGACAGAGTCCACACTATTGAACCATAGGGAAAAGGGGAAGCAGACTTAGCTTTTACTGACTCTAGTGGGGAGAATGATAGTTCTCACATCAACAGTCATCCAGCACACTGAGAAACATGCAGAAATAATAATAATAATAATAATAATAATAACAACTCTCTATTCTGCTAGCTCCTTCACCAAAGTGATGTGAGACACTGGCTACCTCCAGACCAGTGATTGGCAAAACTTTTCCGGAAAATGTCGAATAGTAGAGGATTCTTGCCCTGGGGGCGTGTAACCTGTTTCAACTATTCAGTTCTGCTGCTGCAGTGCCATAACAGCTGTTCATAGACGATAGTTATACAAATTGTATTACTGTGTTCTGATAAATCTGCATTTACAAAAACAACTGATGGGCCTGCGTAGCTCCGACAAACTGTCATTGGCTGACTCCTGCTCCAGAGGACTAAAAATCATGGATCCTACCCATCTTTGCTTCCTTGCTTTCTACCAACTCTTTTTTCCTTCAGATCAGGCTGTGAGCTCTTTGAGACCAGAGTTGGTACCCTTCTCATCTGTATCCCCAGCAGATTAACTGAAGCTTACAGTATGGGAGGTGCTCAATAATCAGTAGTTGACTGAGCAGGAGACTGAACAAAAAGGCCCTTTCTCAGTGTTTGGAATTCCTTCATTCAGTCAGCATTGGCTTGGTAACTTTAAAGATGCAGGTATTTCCCACAGACACTAAGATTCTCTCTTAAACCTCTATGCATGCAAAATGCCCTCTCCTGATACAAAATACATATTATAAAGTTATAGCATACATTTATTCAAATTACATGAAATCAAATGCACTTACTTTATAAAAGAAAAAAAATAATGTGCAAATGGAAGAGAACAGAAACATAATTTCGTTGCAAATTTCTGACCTCTCAAATTGAGACTCTCTCATTTCAATGATTCTAGGGTTTAAGAGTATTTTTCACACTACATGACTCTCTATGCAAGTCAATTATCATCATATATTTAATGGAAGAAAGAGTAAACTTGACTAATCCTGATAATTTGTCTTGGTAGACTTTTCAATTGATGAGTCCTCATATCCATCTCCAACCTGGCATAAATATAGCCATACTGTATCTAGTAGCAGTGCCAACAAGATTCAATAAAGAGAAACTGACATCACCTTTATTAGTAATCTACACATTTTACACAGGGCAAGTTGAACTTGAAATCAACACCCGGAACAGAAACTATTCCACAACACTACACATCACGTGTTCAAGGTCGGCAGACTCATGGAGAAGTAGGGACTCCCATGGAATGCTGGGAAGTGAGCGCTTGGACCACATGATACCATGAGCAGGCACTTCTGAACTGGCTACAGCACAGAGCAAACTTCAGTAGGATGAACATCAGTGAAAAAGATACACTAAAATCTGAAGCCTATTTCCTATCAATCTCAGCTGTCAGGAGAATAAAGAACCAGCAAAACCATTTCACTGGGGCCTGAATATTTGGGCTGCTCCTCAGGGCAGGTTTTGTAAGGGGGCTGAGTGAAGCCTCAACACAGATTTTAATTTCAGCTGATTCTTACTGAAGGTATTGATCTCTGGAACTTGTTAAATTTAAGGCTGAGAGGATACACCTGAGAGTGAAAACGCTCAAAATGTGAAAGCCGCCCAGGTCTCACAGGCCTCTGCAAGGACCAGAAACAAGATGTAATTTTTCATGATCATAACCCAAGACTTTTAAACCGAAGAGTGTTATTTCTGTTAATAAGAAAATCAAAGGTGATGTCTGGCTACCCAACTAGCAGGTGATTATGATAATGACAGTTATAAAATGAAATTTGCAGCCAAAGCTATTTGGAGATAAACTAAAGATGCCAGCCCTATTTGGAAATGACTGAAGAGACCACATATGAGTTTTTATTATCTTGGTTAAATAAATGGGAAACATAAAACCTAGGAGATGAAACCAAAGGACTTTTTAGTCATTTCTATTGATTGGAAGACAGCTCCAAAAGGACTCCAAACTGTTTAGAAAACAAACTATAATTTTTCCTGTGTGTCTTCCAAGCAAGGTTTTTTTTTTTTTTTCTTTCCTCTCTACGGCAATTGGGAGAATTCCACTTCCAGTAAAGAAAATGTTTATTTATCAGATGTTCTTGACAGAATAGTAATCACCATTTTTGTAGTTACTTTTAATATCTTGTGGCAATGACTTTCTGATTTAAGATTACAGACCTATCCAAGTTTCCTGCCCACCACTGATTATTGACTTAAGCACGGATTTCAATAGGATGATCCAGAGCACGGTTTAAAGCACAAAAACAGCAAACGAAAACAGAGAAAAGCTACTAAATAAAAAAATAAATGTAATAAACAAAAAAAGAATAATTTCCCTGGATCCTTTCTGAACATGCTTTGAATGCATAGTTTCCAAGTCACAGATTGCTTCTGAGGGTAATCTGCATTGTAACACACTTGAGCTGGTATTACCTGGCACTCCAACATAAAAGTTTGTTCATATTGCAATAAAGAGCCTGAGAACACTACTTCCAGGGTTTATGAAGTCAGAAAAGCACACTAGTTAATGGTGAAAGAATAAAAAAAATTGAGTTCTAACTCATCTCCCTCATTTAGCAGCTAAAAATAGGTATAAACCTGAGAGAAGTAATAACCTCTCCTGCCTCGGTTTTTCATCTGTAAAATGGACATGTTAATATCTGTTTCAAGTTTAAAGATAACATGAGTTAAATATAATGTAAGATGATTTTTCTCCCGTGGCATAAAATTTATACTTAATAAAGTGTGGCTATTATTATAAAAATAAAGATGATAATGTTGCATTTCAAAGTTTAAATTTATTGGCAATCATCCTAGCTCAAAGTGTAGGTCTCCTCTTTTGGAGACAATACAATTGAAACAGGTTAACACTAGTGGATCCATTTACTGGACAGCAGACATTGTGCTAAGCAACATTTACTCATTTTCTCATTTAGTAGAGACTACACCATTTTGCTGATGAAAAAAACTGAGGCCTGAAAAAGTCAAACAATCTGCCTTAAGTCTCACATTTAGTATGAAGCAAATCCAGGAGAAAAAAAAAAGGTCCCAAACAACTAAGCTAGCAAACAACCAACCAACCAGGCAAAATACTGCCTCATTTTAAATTCCACGCTTATGTACACCACGTAATGTTGCCTATACACTTGGATTGCACGCCTACCTTCAAGTCTTCATCCCTTCTTGCTTCCGAGACTCTGGTTAGAAGAGGCAAGCTTGCAGGTCAAAAGCCCAGATACAACAACTGTAGGTCAAGCAGTCTTTTTCTTCCTCCGGACCTTATGTCAGGATCCTGGTCCCCAGTTCTGCCTCAGGAAAGCCGGCAGGGTTCTTGTGCTTTATTTACCCTATTCTCATCGACTAGCATGTCCTGCCACAGCTCTCAGTTTCTTCAAAAGAACTCCAGAATCAGAAATGGCGCCCTTGGGCCAATCGCAGTCTGCCTGACCCCGGGGTTTAGACCACCTGGTACTTGAGGCAAGTCGGGAGAAAACAAAAAGTAACAACCTAATTATTGCAACCACCTGCCTGCCATCACTGTTGTGATCCTGACTGCTACCAGGTGCTAAGCTGGCAGGTTGGATCAATCAGTAATTGTAATCAAAGCTGAGTGTAATTAATTACATAACTTTAAGCTGTTCACACTTAATAACCCTGAAATTACTTCATGAAACTGCAGTGTAGTAAAGGATTGCAGCAAATAAAGGAAAAAAGCTGTGGATAAGGTTTCTGTAAGTATTGTCCTCAGGTTTGGATCTAACTTGATCCTCGTATGTACTGTGGATGCCCAACTTGTCCTGTTTACCGTAGGTAAGGGAGAGCTTCTCCCGGGGCCATGCTGTCCAGGTCTTCAGTGAGATATAAGGGAGTGCAGGGGATTATGGCCTAGGGGGCCATACAGTTCAGGGTTTTCATCCTGGCCCCAACTTTAAATAACTGGGCCAATGAGAGCTTCACTCGGCCTCCATTTCCTCCTCTGTAAAATAAGGATAATATTAACTGTGGAGAAAGGCAAACAGAGCCTGCAAATTGATTGACTGAAAGTCTGGCACAAAGTCAACTCTTGATCAATGGCAAGGTGCCGCCACTGTGTGCTAACCTCTGCAGAGTCCAGGGGACTGGCAGACCCTCTCCTGAGGCTCTGTCATAGCTGCAGCTTCCCCACCAACCAGGTACTAGAGTGTCATAAAGTTGTTAATGACTCAGGAATCTACTGTACGCGGATTCCTGCCACCTACTGAGGTGAGCTTCCAGTAACTTTCCAAGTCTTAGTTTCCACATCTGAAAATGAAGAGGTGTGTTACCTAGTTGGTAGTGTGAGTTTGTTGATTAAATGCAATAAGGCACTGAATGTCCCAAGTGCACTGAAGAGATAATACTAGACGTGTATGCGATGAGAGAAGAGAAACAGGAGCCTCAGTGAAATGGCATGGCCTTAGGTAAGAGTGTAAGAACTTTGCTAACTGTGATCATAGCAGGCATTTAAATTCCCTAGGTCTTACTGCAGCCCAGAAGCAAAAGAAAGTCCCAGGAATGATGGTAGCAGGAAGTGGCCGAATATTCATTAAACCCATTTCTTTCTCTTGGGTGAACAGAGAAATTAACGTTACCAGATCTGGGCCCTGGAATACGGGCATAAGTAATGCATACAACATTCAACCTGAAACTCGGCAGGCAATGTCCTATACACTTTCTCTTTGCTCACTAGTTGACTGATGCATTAGAGAATATGAGGACACTTAGAAAATGGATGGAAAGATCCACTGAACCACCATATGAAAAGTCATTTGCCGAGTATGCAATCAGGCTATGTATGACAAGACTGAGACATATAAATGTATATGCTATTAAGCCACAAAGAATTGGATTCTGTTTATTATTAATACAATGGCTAACAATAATTATTGATTAATAAAACACCTGACGCAGAATTTTTCATCAGCCCTAAAATGTGAAGGAAAGAAAACAAAATTAATTTAAAGAACATGTAGAATATGATATGATTCACACCTAAGCTTGTGCACAGCTTTAATATTACAAAAATTGGATTTTCCATGTAACAGTCTAACATACCAGCAATAAGCATCATAAAAAAAGCAAGTACTTTACATCACAGGTTGTTTTAATAACTAAATCATTTGAGTCGTATGACAGGGTTCTCTCGCTCAAGAAGTGTCAAGATTAGAGTTGCCATCTCAGCCATTCTACCAGGAGAACACCAGAGACTGATCAGACCAGCATAAGAATCTTAACTACCCATGAAACGCTCTCTGAAAATATGCATGATGCTAACACCTGGAGGTTTAAAATAAATAAAATATAACAAACGAAATAAACTTACTTTGAGAACTCAATTCCAAACCCTTCAAAGCTATAGGAGAGCTTTTCAAATTAAATCTAAGAAACACCCTCATCTCGATCCATATTGTTCAACTTTCATACAAAGTCCCTGTTCTCTTCAGCCCCTCATCTGGCCTCTTTGTCAGCTTCTAGTTAGGATGATCCTGTTGTCCTCAACCTGCAGCAGTTTTTAGTCGGTCCTTTAATGTGTCCTATGAACTATCATGGCTGCTTTTTCCATTTAACTGATTTGAAGCATCTGGGAAATTAATTTTATTAGAACATTAATTGGGTCTGATGTGAATATTGATCTATAGGGAGATGTACCTCACAAAGCACTGGATTATATTAGATTTGATAACATTTAAAAATATTTGCTAAGAAAATTATGCTACATCCAAACACTAAGGAGAAAAACAATAGCAGAGCCATAAGCAGAGTGTGGCTTGTTTTACTCATTCATGGTAAAAAGGATAACTACTGATTTGCCAGTCCATCATTCCCTTTACTTGCAGCATTAGCACTCAAGTTTCCCTTGGGAACCAAGCCTCTCTTGTCATCAGTTCTTACGGTTCATCAGTGGCTGGATTCCACCTTTCACTCCCTCTTCCCTGCAGTTTCAGAATCCTGTGGACAGGATCCAAGTCTGGCCAAACTTGGGGGACATGCCATCCCTTATCTTCTCTTTGGTTCAGGGAGATTATGGTAGTAATCTGGCTCTTGAAGGAATTCTGTTGAAAGATGTACTCTTCCCTTTGGAAATTCTAACCTGGCAGTAGATAAACCTGCATGTGGTGGAGGCAACTTCATCCCTCCTTGGAAGTGGCCACCTACGAACGAAGCCCAAACAGGGAAGAGGTGACCCAAAGCTCAATTCATGCTGACTGTGTGTAAGCATCTTGGTCAAAATATATTGTCCATAAGCAAATCAATTACCTTTTATGCTTCTTCCAGTCAGCATTAGGTTTCTCTAAAAGCAACAAGTCTAATATCATGGGGATGAATTAAGCTGATAGGAACAGGGTCAGATTTTCCTGGCAGTGGTGTATTCAGTTATCATTTATTATAAGCTGTCCAAAATAATTTCATTCACTGATTTATACCAGTGTCACCATACTAGTAGTTACCTTTTGAGGGACTTACCAAAAAGTCATGAGTTTTTTAACCCAAGTAAAAGTTATATGGATTCCAGGGACAATTGGGAAAATGGCAAAAATTGCAGATCCCTCAGCTCTTTATGGGTAGATTCTGATTTAGGAGACCTTTGAGCACTCCACAAATCACCATTCTCATCAAGCAGCCTAGATGATTTTGATACAGGTAGCCAAACTTTATGAAATAGTACTGTGACAAATGGATGAGAACTCAGGGACTAAAATGATATACAAATGAATTTCAAATCCTGTTTCTACTGCCTACAGGCTATACCTGGGATAAATGGTAATCTTTTAATCTTTTTATGCTTCAGCTTCCTAATTTACAAATGAAGATAATAAAGCCATCATAGAGGGCTTTGCGAGATAAAGCTTATAAAGTATTTAGCACAAAGCCTGTCACACCATAAGACTCCAACAATGGTATCTATTGGTAATTCATTTACATGGATTAGCTTCTCAGATAAACCAATTATTACCAATTAGAAATATATAAGACCTTGAAGCAATGAAACACAGGATATATAAATTTTGGTGTGGAAAAGAGGACATAGGCTTAGCCTGATAAAAGTTCTGGTGTACAAAGAATGGGAAAATACCAAAAAAAAAAAAAAAAAAAAATCATACCTTACCTATTATCTTGCTTAAAGCCACTTAGGACTAATGTCCTTAAGGTTAATAGCTTACCAGTACAGTTGTAGGCCTCACACTGCAAAGTCTTGTGCGTTAAATAGCAATGCCCTAAACTTTCCTTGTTTAAAAAAAGAATAACAATGCCCTAAACACAGAAGTGAGTAAGGCAATGGAACTGGTTTAGCAGCTTGTATAATAGGCACAGCTACACGAAGGAGGATGTTCATGGTTAACGTTGTGGAGGAAATAAGAATACCTGTACAAGGTACGGTTTAAAAGTCATCCTGACATGGAGGACAGGCTTTGAAGGAGGGCTGGTTGTTCCGAGTTTAAATTACCAAGGTCCCATTTACTAGAAGAGCCATGACATTGATGAGTCACTTAGCTTCTGGTTTCCCGAGGAAAATGAAGCCAATCTCATTAGGTTGTGTTCAAGACTCAGTGAAATATCTGATGTAAAATGTTTAATAGAATGCTTAACATAGGATGAGTGCACTATTATTATTACTGTGGTTTTACTATGGAGATACTAGTTTTAAAAATAATTAGCAAGATGAGGATAGGAAAAAACATACAAAATATTTCATATTTCTACAGACATGAGAGTGGGGAGAAGAAACAATCAGAAAGAAACCAAGGCATTAATTTCAATTAATTTCAACAAGTGGCAAAAGAAATAAAGAAGAGGCAGGCTTAAGAAAGTACTTCCTGCTAGTCCAGTGTTGCATGCCCTCGTTTCCTTCGTTGACTTTGCCTGTGCGTATGGTGGAGCAGCAAGAACCCATGAGCACTCACAATGGTTCTGACGTTAATGGACCTTCAAGGGCTATCTCCCAAATCCACTTTTAGCCTTTGCTGCCATAACAGTTGCAAGGAAAAAAGAAAAATCAATTTCACAGTCCTCTCCTTTTCCAAAATGCCTGGGCTTTGGCTGATAAAGCAATGATTTAAGTCAAGGGCTGAGGTGGAAATTTGCGTATGTTCTTAAAGGATAATCACCAGGCTCCTTCTTGAAATGCATCTGTTTTTAACCAGTTTCTCAAATTCTGAGAGGGGTAATTAAACAGAGAGGTGCACAAAACATAAATAGTGGAAACTGAAAACTAGCTTCATTAGCCTCCTTATCTTTGGTAACTGCAGGTGTGTGCTAATGAATTACATGACTGGTAAAATAAAATTAAAGGCAGCTGCATGTGTTTACAAAACTGCAGCCACAAATTACAGGTATCTGTAGCATCCATAATTCATCCATAATTGACAATTTTCATATTACTGGAATAAAGAATCAAGTCATGCAGATGATTACAGTATTGCCTCTCAGCACTAGAGATTTTGCTTCATTTCCTTTGCAGCATCTCCACTGAAATAAATCACAGTTTTATGGGTGGAGTTATATGTCAAGGTAAAGGACCAAATACGGCAGACAACCCAGAACCCAGTTCTGTCTCCCATGTTTCCAACTTCTCGTTTCCCATCAAGAGAAAAGTGAGCTTACACATAAGCTTTAGAAATGTACACACTGGGCCCACTTTTGACATTGCTAGCTAGAAAACTGAGGTAAGGTTTCTATGCCTATGTCTCAATGTCTTCATCTGTTAAATAGGATAATGATAGTGCCTACCTCACGAGGTTGAAAAGTTAGAGTTAATTAAGATTGAGTTAATGCATGTAAAGTGCTTCAAGTAATGACTGGCACTGAGAAAGCAGTGAGTGAATTTTTAACTATTAACAACTCCAAGCCTCAGTTTCCTTAACCATAAACTGGGGTAAGAACACCACCCATCACATACGATTGTCAAGATGATGAAATGAGACAATGTATGGGAAGTGCATTATGTCCAGGCACACATAAAACACTCCAATTCTAGTCAGCAGTAGACACAGTAATGACAGTATTGTACCCAAATAGACAAACAAATATTAAAGGGCTGGACAAAAAATAAACACTGCTATTTTTTAAAGTGTGTGTGTATGTATGTGTGTGGAAAAACCCCAACTCTTGGGCTTATCATTTACTTAGAAGAATTTTCTTTCATTTGGGTATTCTGATACAGATACTCTTGTGGGACTGGAGTTTTACAAAGCACCTTGGACTTGAATAAACATAATCTTGATAAAAGTCCCTTGCATGTGAGATGCCCTGTACATTATTGGAAAGCCCCGGAGAGAGCTGACCAGAGCTGCACATGGAACTCTCCAGTACTTGATGAGGATGAATTTGGAGGCCACTTTAGAAAAGCTACCAGGGTTGGGAGGAAAGCGGATGTGATGGAGACAGAGCTGAGAAGTTACAGGAACGCAGACCAGATGCTTTTGTGAAACCTCTGTGACATGCCTTAGAAATGACTTTCTCAACTGCGCATCATTTCATAGATGAGAGGTCAAGGGTCTGCCCTCGGGTATTTTGGTTCCTATTCCTTAAATGTAGGAGGAAAGGACAATGCAAATATGCTATCATGTCAACACAGAATTTTTTAAACAAACTGAACATGTATCAAAGTTTATTGCGCATTATGAGGGACCTAGCAAGTAGAAAACACTTGTTCAAAATGCACGGGAGAGAGGTTAAATACGTAAGTCTTCTAGTGAGGTAGAAATGCTGTATTATTTCAAATGGTCATAAAAAGGTCATATTTGTATCCGTGATAGGGTGAATTTATAACATATTATGAAATGATCTGGGGACATGATCCATTGGTCAGAAACCAATCATCTATAAGAGAAGCAAATGATGAATCTATCTGTGGCCATTCATTAGAAATACCAGGTAACAAAATTTCTCCTGTCTTTTCCATTAGAGTTGATATGTACCCAGGTATTGGGTAGAAGTCAAATATATAATAAGAATACTGACAGAAGCACAGAGTCCTGCTTTTTTACTAAACAAATTTCTGCAGCAAACGAAGATATCAAACAACATAGCTAATCCTCAGAAAGGTACATGACATTTTTCTGGCACAATGAGAATATTTCATAACATTTTATATGTGTTTGGTACAATAGTTTACCAAGTGTTTTCTCTGCATTGGAGGTCCCATTTACTTTGCACAACAGGTCTGAGATGCAGACAGGACAGGTGTAAGTCCCACTTGATACCTAAGGAACATGACACCAAGAAGAACTAAATGTCTTTGCTAAAGATCGATCAATAAATGGATAAAAGAGCCAAGAGTGGAGCTCATGTCCAGCATAGCTATGAAAAATATCTCTCTTTCAAACATTTTAAGGATGGTAAGAAAATTCTCAGGTCAGAGCCTATAGCAGACAGAGACATGTAGTCAACAGTTTAGAGGATTTGACTGTTTCAAAGTTCTTGTGGTCTTTCCTCACCCAATCTGTCAGCTCCAGTGTCCCCATATTCCCAGACTGATTTAAGCCATTTAAATCTGTTCAAACAAGGCACCTATTATATAAATGTAGGCCTAACAATTCAGGAGTTGTCATCTTTAGCATTAGATTCAACAATGTGTTATCATATGAAGTATTTCAACTCCCTAAGGGAGATCTAGTTTTTCCTCTTTGTTGGCTGTGTGGCTTGTGAGATCTTAGTTCCCTGACCAGAGATTGAACCTGGGCCCTCAGCAGTGAAAGTCTGGAGTCCTAACCACTGGATCACCAGGAATTCCCCCAAACAAGCTCGAGCTCTATGTATTGTAGAATGTCCTCCTCTTTACCACTGTCCCCATTACACATTGGAATCTCCAGGGAAGGTGATATCTGATATCTGGGGCCTGTCCCTAAGACTCAGATATTGTAAACAACCTAGTTTGAAGACACTTGCAGAATATGTAAGAGATATTCTATATTTTAGAGAAGTAAATGGCAACCACTCCAGTAGTCTTGCTGGGGAAACCCCATGGGCAGACAAAGCTGGTGGGCTACAATCCTTGGGGTCATAAGAGATGGACACAACTTAGAGATTAAACCACCACCACCATTCTATATTTAACCATGTACAATGTTTTTTTAGCTAGTTTCTTGATAGTAGGATTTCTCAGAGTTTTTAATACATTCATGTATCCTGTGGGTCTCCAAGATGTAGTGTTGGGCATATTTATTTCCCTCTAGGGTCCTTTGAGATTGCACACCTCCTAGGACTCTTGTTCCACAGCGACTTAATGAGTTCTGGGAGAGAAGAAGGGATGTTTTGCTGGAGTCTGAATTCAGTAACACCCTAAGGCACCTCCTAAAATGAAGGACAGCACCTAAAGGAAAAGGATGTGATGAAGATAGTCTTTCTAGTCTAGAAACTCGCTGTATTGTGTGGTTCCTGCAATAGCCTCAGCGGCAGCTCGGGAAAATTGTTACAAACGTAGAGTCTCAGGTCTTGTTCCAGACCCACTAAACCACAGATTGCATTTTGACAAGATCCTCAAGAAAGACTAGATGCATTAAAATTTAAGAAGCCCTAATCTCATCCATCACTTTTTAAACCCCTTCCTGGGTTTTATCATTTTGGCTTTGAGGAAACCTTTATGCATCAACAGTAGTTTCTTCTGCAGCTTATCTTCAACATTCCCCTGAAAGGCAGGAAAACCCTGGGCTGTGGCTCTACAACTCCACGGGGTGCCAATCACATAGGACATACGGTGCACGGTGTCCCCAGAGTTATACAGACCCAAGAAATCTTTTCAAAATTGACACTCTACTGTGTGGAAAACAGAGCCTTTGTATTATCAGTTTTGTCAAAGAACTTTTATTAGTCAAGTTTATCAGTAACACTTTTTGAGCACTTAATAGAGTCTAGACATCATTGTATTATTAACATAGCACCCTAAGATATAATCTATTATCATCTCCATTTACTGATAAGGACAAGGGGATCTTTAAGGATTTATAAATGATGTTATACTCAAAGTCAAATAGTAGAGTTGGGATTTGAGTGTAAATCTAACTCCAGAGAGTATGTTCTTACTACAGAAAAGCTGACTTTTGAAAATCTATAGAATAGGATAGAATATTGAGGTGGGAAACTACAGGAGAGTTTAGGAATTATGTTTGACAACAGAGATTAGTTACAGAAAGTGTGGGGGGCTTCCCGGGTGGCTCAGTGGTAAAGAATCCACCTGCCAGTACAGGAGACATGGATTTGATCCCTGGTCTGGGAAGATCCCATATGCCGCTGAGCAACAAAGCCGATGCACCGCGACAATTAAGCCTGTGCCCAAGAACTCAGGAACCACAACAAGAGAAGCCACTGCAATGAGAAGCCTGGGCACCAAAGTTAGAGAGTAGCCCGTACTCGCTGCAACTACAGAAAAGCCTGCACAGCAACGAAGATGCTGCACAGCCAAATATAAATAAAAATAAATGCATAAATTTTTTTTTAAAACTGTGGCTAGAATATGTTTCTAGGGGACATGGTCTTGGTTTGCCCTAATTTGAAATTAAGAACCCTGCATAAGTGGACAATAATTGAACAAACATTTGCTACATGACTGCAATGTCTAATTATGTTGACGAATACTTTGCATAGTCATTGTGAAATCTACAAACAGCTACTCTCTGTTTTATCCTCACTGCAGTCTAGTGGAAAATTTTACCATCTCCAATTTTAGGGACAGAGGAAGGCAGAAAATTTTAAGAATATTTCCTAAAATCTCCAAGTCCAGAAGTAATGGTGATAAGGTTCAAAACCAGGTCTTAAAATTTGAAATCCTGAACTTCTTCACAGAGGCACAACCCGCTTACCAACCGTGGGATAAATGTTAGGACCTTAAGAATAAAAGACGAGAGGTATACTTCTAGCTGGCTAGCCTAGCCCTGACAGCTGACAGACAGCAAGCTAGAGGGCTCATGGAAATGAACTGATAAAACAACAATGACAAAATTGAGGAAATGCCTTCCAAGAATTTTTCACACTTTAGCAGAAGCTCAATTCTAACAAATGGTTGATTTTGGTACCTAGGAGCACAGAAAGTTATTTTTCCACAACTCTTAGATTTAATTTTTCTTCTCTCTCTTTAAAAAAAAAAAAATGTTTCTGCCAAGTTTTCTCAAAAAAGAAAAAAAAAAACAACTCCTCCAGGCTTCCTGCAGACATAAAGGTGTGCTGGATAGTGAGGCTGCCGACGAGCATTATCATTAGTATAGGCCCACAGGGACAGAGAGAGAGAGGAATCAGGCCAGGTCATGAATAAACAGTGTCCAAGGGATCTTGGGAGGTCACTTAGTCCATTCGTCTATCTCTAGGAAGGACTCACCTTTCACCAGTAAATTGGACCACCATCGGACAAATTCATTCTCTTTTAGAAAATATTGGGAAGCAGATTTTTCTGTGGATCAACACGTGAAAACTTCTCCACTCTTACGTGTCTAACTTTGGTCTTAGTTCTTAACTGGGAGTGACTTTGCCCTTCCTCCGCAGCCAGCCAACCACCCAGGGGACATTTGACAATGTCTGGATACTCTTGATTGTCACAACTGGAGAGGAGGTTGCTACCGGCATCTAGTAGGTGGAGACCAGTGAAAGTAAAAGCCACTCAGTTGTGTCCAACTCTTTGTGACCCCATAGACTATACAGTCCCTGGAATTCTCCAGGCTAGGATACTGGAATGGATAGCCTTTCCCTTCTCCAGGGGATCTTCCCAACCCAGGGATCGAACCCAGGTCTCCTGCATTGCAGGCGGATTCTTTACCAGCTGAGCCACAAGGGTACCTAGTGGTAGAGGCCACGGATACCCCTAAACACCATAAAATGCCAGGGTAGCCCAACAAGAAAGAATGATCAGGCCCCCAAGTAAACACACCAAGATTGAGAAACAGAGCCATGAGCAGGAGAGAGCGTCTTTCCTTGCATTTTGCTATATGATACAAGGACCTACCTATAGTGGGACTGAAGTTCCATGGTTCAGAAGTTCAGAAACACATTTCTTCATAAGATGATGTGGAACTCTTTTTTTTTTTTTTTTGGTAGTCAGAACAACCTAATTCTCTATTGATTAGCCAGTCTTACATATTGGACAGTACGTTTCATGAAGGCAGGAACCATATATGGTTAATTTCTATTCCCCTAGGGCCTATCACAGAGAACTGCATACAGTAGGTGTTTTCGGGGAGCCTCCTCAATGGTGCAGTGGGTAAATAATCCACCTGCAAAGCAGGAGACACAGGAGACTCTGATTCATTCCTTGGGTTGGGAAGATCCCCGGGAGAAGGAAATGGCAACCCATTCCAGTATTCTTGCCTGGATAATGCCAAGGACAGAGGAGCCTGGCAGGCTACTATTTATGGGGTTGCAGAGTCAGACACGACTGAGTGACTAAGCACTTAGCACTCAGATTTATTTTGCAAATCTCTATGTGAAAATTCAAATCATCTAGTTATGTAAAAACAGCGAGACAGATTTTCACAGAATTAGGGACATGTGCTAGAGATGGTCTGTCTTAAAATTACAGGCTATTTCATATACATGATATTTTGGAGTCCCTGAGTAAGGCCTCTCACAAACATAGATAGTCTTCCAGAGCAGCTGAAACTAAGGAGTCTTGGTGACTATAAATGGGGCACAACACGCCATATGTATGAAGATGTTGTAGACTTAATAAAAAAAAATTGTGGTTTCCAAAGTGAGTCCCAAAGTGAAAAACCTCAGGCCAGCCAGGTTCTGTTAATTGTGGATGTTGCTTTGCTTTCCACAAGGGGAACCCTAGGTAGATCTGCATGTTCCACTCCTTGGAAATGAGCCACCTCTGTCTGAGGGGAATGTCTTAAAGAGAATCAGAGCTGAGCAATTCATGGCACGGGGTGTATTTAAAGTGCTCTTGGAAAGCTACCAATTACCAATATCACAGACACAACCCATTTCTGTTTTAACAGGAACTGCTTTAGCCCATCCTGTTAGAGTAGGAGGTTTTGCCAACTTCCTTTAGGCTTTAATTGATAACACACAAATCTGTTGCCACAGATGGTTGGGTGGGCAGCATCTGAAGCTGAGGTCTGGAGAAAGGCTTCCCACCCTCAGCAAATGCAAGAATGTTCAAGGAATGTAGATACATGGGGCACCATGGAAACCAAAGAAAGGGAAGAGATGTAGGCTCCACACCAAAGCACCAGATCTGGATTAAAGATGCCCTGGCATGAAGAAGGTTACAGGTCTCCAGCTTGCCTTTCTGCCATGTGCAAATAAGATTATATGCTTCTGAATCCCAGGCATACCAGCTATTAACTATGTCATCTTGGGCAGCTTATTTAATTTGTCCAGGTTCTGCTTTTCCCCATATGCAATAGAGATTGATATTAATACCTCTCTTTTGAGACTTTGAGGAATTTGAATGAGTCATAAAAATTTTTTTCTATTAATTATTATTCTTTTCTCATGCATGAAATAAAACTGTCCTGTAGATGATCTCTATTCCCCTTGACATAGACTCTTTACTTTTCCCCAATAAAACTTGAATAATCTTTGAAATTTTGAGTGAAATCCAAAAGTCAAGAAGCTCAGTGACCTCAGATTCTTCAAAGACAACTTACATGGTCTCAAATAATTCCAAGTGATCACAAGAAGTGTGATCAAAAGTGACCTGGGAGGGCAAATGTCTCAGATTTGCTAATCTGGTCTCTTTCAGGGGCAGGTGATTGAAAGTCAAATAAAGCTCCTGGAAGGAATAAATAGGAAGATATCTATCAACTCTTACCATAGACGAGAAACTCAGTGGAAGGCGTCAGGTTAGGCAGAGTCGGGTTGCTCAAGAGATCATTGGCAATCTGCCTTTCCATCTCTTGACTTTTCTTTCCTGACTGTTGGCTTCCCTCTCATCAAGGCCCTCTGCAGTGGTGAGCCCCAGGAGGCCCAAGCATGCATCCTTTCACTGTCAAGCCCAGCAGACCTAATGTGTGTTTCCCAACAACTCTGGGGAAAGTCTCAGTATTGAGTCTGCTTCGCTCAGACCTGGTTCATGTGCTTACTCCTGCAATTGGCACCACACTTGAATCAGGTAGACTGAGGGGGCAGAGAAATAACCAGGAAATGGCACAATAGATGCCAGTCAGGCAAAAACAGGAGCACCTGCTGCACTTTCTGACCACCCAAGTTCTCTTTCTTGATAAAGGACTTACCTCCTTTCTTTCTTCCTTTTATATTACGTGGGTGGTTATGGAATTGAGTTGAGCAGGGGTTGAAATGAGAACAGATTATGCACAGCTGGACTGAAAGGATTTTTTTTTTTTCTTGTGTGCTATTTTAGTTGTTTTAAATTATCCTCCTTGGAAATAGGTGCCATGTGCCACATCAGCTATCTCTCATGGAGCTGTTTGGCTGCATGAGAAAAGTAGACTCCACAAGTTCCTGCCAGCACCTGACCTGTGGCTCCCCTCTAGATATTCTCATGCTCCAAAGAGTTCAGACTGTCAAAGTGAGATGAGGAGACTTAGCTTAGGTACAAGGTTCCATAACTGCATGGTCTCAGAATCTCAGAAAGCAGAAATCTGGATTTATTCCAGGACACTTCTGCTGTGTCTATTTCCAACAAAGATTTGGTACATTTCTTCTTAAGCTCACTGGGCTCACTTCAACTGACAGTAAGGAGATTTTAAGGATGGCAATCCCTGGACCTGTAGTTATTCACAGTGGATGCTATGAAGCAGGGTAGTAAAAGACAGAGGATGAGATGGTTGGATGGCATCACCAACTCAATGGACATGAGTTTGGGCAAACTGCGAGAGATAGTGAAGGACAGTGAAGCCTGATGTGCTGCCATCCACGTGGTTGCAGAGTCGTACGTGGCTTAGCAACTGAACAACAGCAAAAGACCTAAATGCTGGGACTTTATAGGTAGACAGAGTGAGCTCTGAATCCCTAAGCAAATTGTCTAACTCTCCTGAGACCATTTCCTCCTCTGTAAAGTGGTCATAGTGACTGTTGCCCACTGAACATTTTAAGTTTGCCCCATGCCTACTCCAAAAATGTGCTTTCATGCATTGAATCCACATACCAAATTCTGTGAGGTAAGTTCTCTTATTATCTCCATTTTACAGATGGTGACACAGTGGGTTCAGGGACTTGACCAAGGATACACCTCTAGAAATGGCAGGAAAGTATTCAGCACAGAGCCTTGTATATAATAGCCAATCAAAAAACAGTTTGCAGACGGGAAGAGCTGGTGACAGAGGCACTTCCATTAAGAAATGTGTAATTCCAAAGTAGTAGATATCATTTCAGATGACTGTCATTTCAGTACCAAAAGGTGTGATTATTGATTGGGATATGCAGTAGTTTAATCTGGAAGGGCTTTGTGGAAGAGGAGATTTATTTTGCTATTCTATTCAGACTGCATCATACTCAGCAACCTCTGAAAAAGGCCTGGTCCCCGTCCTTCAAAGTTTTAGAAACAGAGCACCTTTGTGTGCAATGAATAAACAGGGGAGCTGGCCCCCAAGCTGCCTCATTTTCTGAATCAATTCTGATGATTGATGTCAAGTGCTACTCTCACCAAATAACCCTCCCAACTAAGTTCTGAAGAGACAGATGGTGTGACAGGCTGGAATTTGGGACTGATTTCACTAATATATTATGTGTTATTCACCGTAATTGGAGACTCAACTATGAAACTGAGCCCAGGATACACAGGAACGCAGAGTTAGGTGATACCTAGTGTTTAAGGAGGACTTATTTGAATTTTACATGCATTATGTCATCTAGTCCTGACAACTGCACAGTCAGTTTATTTCCATTATCATCCCCATTTTGCAGATAAGAAAAATGAGGCTCACAAGTCACATAGAGCTAACAAGCAGAGGAGTCAGCCAATGTGGAAGAGCTTATCTTAAGCACTAAATGCTCAGTGTCCCATGTTGACATGGACTGAGATGGAATAGGAGATGAGTGCAAATAAGTAAGATAAGTTTTGCTACTGATGGGAAGATATTCCCACACCAGACTCCATGCATAAGCAAAATGCAAAAGCCAGATCTGACATAACTGTGTGAACTCAACTTTTTCATGACTTTAAGGTACATAGGGCATGAAAAAATTGTTGAGGCCCGAGGAATTTTCTAGTTCATCCCATCAAAGGAAGCAAAATAAATATTCCAATTACAGTAAGCAATTCCACACAGTTTCAAAATAAGAACACAGTGAGAAAAGAAATGGCCACAGACTCTTTCTTTACCATAACTAGACTCACTGTGCCTGCAGTGAATCAATATTTTCCCATAATGTTACTTGTCTCCCACTGAATTCCTGGCAAATTCTGCAGAGGAAAGCAATGCTTACAGTACATTATTACTTTGGTGTTTCAAGGGGAATAATTCATACCCACATATTATTGAAACAGTGCTCACTTTATAGAACCTATTCCCAACTCTAATATCCAACGGTGCATATTTCTCCACTTACTGCTATTTAAATATACAATTAATTTCTATGGTTAATTGACCTGGTATTTGGTATGTCAATGTTTGCATGTGTTAACATAAATAAATATTATATATACTGATGGATGTAACAACACAGTAGAAATTCATTTCCCAGAGGACCTCCTTAACAATTGAAATAAGTTGATAGTTTCCAGAATTCTAAAGGTACATCCATGCAAATCTAAAATAGAAGACAAAAACAATCTGATTCTACACAGCCACACTCGGGAGCAGTAATTCAAAGAGCAGAGGAACTGTCACATCCTGAGTCATTCAGAGTTGCTCGCTTTGATCATGACATTGAGAGCCCCAATTCCACCAGTTCTAGCAACTCACAGCAACGTAAAACATATCCTAATTCTACCCGGAAAAGAGTTGCAATGATTCAGTTCCCTACTAAATGCAGCCTCACTATCACAGAAACCAACTATTGGTAACAACATCAAAGGCAACTGCCAATACTACTGAATGCACATCTTGTGCTGAGCACTAAATGCTAAGTGCTTTCAGTTCAGTTCAGTCACTCAGCCATGTCTGACTCTTTATGACCCCATGAACCACAGCATGCCAGGCCTCCCTGTTCATCACCAACTCCCGGAGTCCACCCAAACCCATTCCATCAAGTTGGTGATGCCATCCAACCATCTCATCCTCTGTCGTCCCCTTCTCCTTCTGCCCAAACCCCTCCCAGCATCAGGGTCTTTTCAAATGAGTCAGCTCTTCGCATCAGGTGGCCAAAGTGTTGGAGTTTCAGCCTCAACATCAGTCCTTCCAATGAACACCCAGGACTGATCTCCTTTAAGATGGATTGGTTGGATCTCCTTGCAGTCCAAGGGACTCTCAAGAGTCTTCTCCAACACCACAGTTCAAAAGCATCAATTTTTCGGCACTCAGCTTTCCTTATAGTCCAACTCTCACAACCATACAGGACCACTGGAAAAACCATAGCCTTGACTAGACGGACCTTTGTTGGCAAAGTAATGTCTGCTTTTTAATATGCTGTCTAGGTTGATCATAACTTTCCTTCCAAGGAGTAAGCATCTTTTAGTTTCATGGCTGCAATCACCATCTGCAGTGATCTTGGAACCCAAAAAAATTAAGCCAGCCACTGTTTCCACTGTCTCCCCATCTATTTCCCATGAAGTGATGGGACCAGATGCCATGATCTTAGTTTTCTGAATGTTGAGCTTGAAGCCAACTTTTTCACTCTCCTCTTTCACTTTCATCAAAAGGTTCTTTAGTTCTTCTTCACTTTCTGCCATAAGGGTGGTGTCATCTGCATATCTGAGGTTATTGATATTTCTCCCAGCAATCTTGATTCCAGCTTGTCCTTTCTCCAGCCCAGCATTTCTCATGATGTACTGTGCATATAAGTTAAATAAGCAAGGTGACAATATACAGCCTCGATGTACTCCTTCTCCTATTTGGAACCAGTCTGTTGTTCCATGTCCAGTTCTAACTGTTGCTTCCTGACCTGCATACAGGTTTCTCAAGAGGCACATCAGGTGGTCTGGTATTCCCATCTCTTTCAGAATTTCCCACAGTTTATTGTGATCCACACATTCAAAGGCTTTGGCATAGTCAATAAAGCAGAAGTAGATGTTTCTCTGGAACTCTCTTGCTTTTTCGATGATCCATCGGATGTTGGCAATTTGATCTCTGATTCCTCTGCCTTTTCTCAAACCAGCTTGTACATCTGGAAGTTCACGGTTCACATATTGCTGAAGCCTGGCTTGGAGAATTTTGAGCATTAGTTTACTAGCATGTGAGATGAGTGCAGTTGTGCAGTAGTTTGAGCATTCTTTGGCATTGCCTTTCTTCGGGATTGGAATGAAAACTGACCTTTTCCAGTCCTATGGCCACTGCTAAGTGCTTTACACTACTAGTAATTTAATAGAAACTGCTCTGTAGAAGGAGTTTGCATGTTATACATGAAGAAACTGAGGCCCTGAGATAGTAAATCACTTTCCCATCATCTATTACCTTGTAAGTGGTAGAGTTAGGATTCTGATCCTGCTCTGTTTAACCACAAAGCCTACAACCATAACATCTGCTCCATAAGCTTCCTTCATACTAAACAAGTGGCTGCAGATATTCAGACTGAGTAACATACAGGTTTATTAGTCAGGATAGGGAAAGTGCTAGAAGCTCTGACTTATGCTACAGAATCTGATGCAGGATAGGCACCATTCCAGCATTTCCCAATTCCATGCATTTATGCATGTATTTTCAGTGCGTATCCTGTCCTTCTGCCTTGTGGCCCCATCACGTTGCATGATCCCATGACAAGCGATGTCAAACCTGGGGCATCTTGCATTGGCTCAAATTCTTCAGCCCACAAAGAACACACCAATTCTGCTCTTAGTCCATTGGCCTTAGTCCACAGTGCTGCCCAACTGCCAAAAGATTGGAAAATGTTGGGGCAGGGCACATGGATATTCAGTGAACAACAGATGTCACTGTTGTAACCCTTTTCATGATTCCTAGGTAGGAGGTGGCTTATACATGGGGCACCTGCAAAAACATACTTCACTATGCATTTTCAAGTTCTTTGCCCTAATATTTTGGAGGTAATCTGTTCGCTGGATCCACATTTTTTTTCACTCTAAATGGTAGCTAAGGTTAATCATGTGTGTTAACAGGATACTTGGCAACAAGAAAATACCTTTAATAAATGTATCTGTGGGTTGTCAAGAGATGGATTTGGACATCTTTATTACTCTATTACCAACACAACAACATTGCCATTTCTTGCCAAATATCACAGATCCAATTTTCACTCAACAGTCTTTATGGAAAAATATCAATTTAGTGTCAGTCAGATGACAAGATGGCTTATTCGGGCCTTTCTCTACATCTCTCCCATGATTTATTGTTCACACCCTTACTTTCCAACCAAACACACTGACCAGTACAACTGCAGGTCCACAGGACATGCGTATCAGGAGAGACAACTTGTGTGATAGGCAACCTTTCCATTTATCATTCTCTACTTCACTCTAGGTCTGTCTAGTCAAAGCTATGGTTTGTCCAGTAGTTCATGTATGGATGTGAGAGTTGGATAATAAAGAAAGCAGAGTGCCAAAGAATTGATGCTTTTGAACTGTGGTATTGGAGAGGGCACTTGAGAGTCCCTTGGACTGCAAGGAGATCCAACCAGTCTATCCTAAAGGAAGTAAGTCCTGAATATTCATTGAAGGACTGATGCTGAAGATGAAACTTCAATACTTTGGCCACCTGATGTGAAGAGCTGACTCATTTGAAAAGACCCTGATGCTGGGAAAGATTGAAGGCAGGAGGAGAAGTGGATGACAGAGGATGAGATGGTTGGATGGCATCACTGACTTGACGGACCTGAGTTTGAGTAAACTCTAGGAGTTGGTGATGGACAGGGAGGCCTGGCGTGCTGCAGTCCATGGGGTTGCAAAGAGTCAGACATGACTGGGCCCCTGAATTGAACTGAACTGACTTCACTCTAGAGCAAAATTTCAGAGCAGGAAAACCTCTGCATCTGTCAATTTACTGGTCTGGGTTTCTTTGCTTTTTGTGTACTCCAGGGTTTCCTATTTTCTAGAACTTTATTTCATGCAATATTGTATCCCCTCTGCTGTTGTTACTTACAGGCATTCTGTGATGTGGACTATACTTTCTTGATTTAAAATCCAACTCTCTTTGGCTGAATATAATCTAATGGGATATTAGTTAAGAAAGACACAACATTAAAGGAAGGTCAATACCTAGTCAGTGCTTACTCCTCCATTTAATCATAAAATTGAGAGAATAATTAAAAATAGAAGACTTAGAAAGATAAAAATAATCAGGGCATTTGTATGAAGTAGTTTAAAGTGACTGAATTCTTGACGGTTTTTGTTTGTGTTGTTTTTCTGTTTAGAGAAACCTCTTAAATTATACCATGTGAAGAAAGAGATTTTCCTATACATACTCTTATTTAGACCTTGTAAAAAGAGTCTAGAAAACAATATTTCCCTGAAATAATGGAAAAATCATTCATTCTAGTGTTTTCACTTTTCTCTTCTGACAACTTATGTCCTTGAAAACACTATTCTGGGATTTTCCCCTCAACCAAATGCTCCAGGCCTGAGTGGCTAAAGACAGTCCTCAACGAACAGGTGAAAAGTGACTAAAATTTCAGCAAACCACTGGGTCAAAACTTAGTATCAACTGAGATACATATGAATTGGTCCAGGCCATACCTCATTGGGACACTCACTGACGAATCAAAGAATCCAATGTACTGATGATTTTTAATCATTTCTTTTTGACCCATATCCATCCAGGAAGGAGGCAAATTGAGAAAAAAAAAATCCTCTGCTCTTTCCTCGGAACCTGTCATCCCTCCCTTTCTCTTTTATGCACACAAAATATATATATTCCACTTCCTTTCCAGTGTGTTCAGTTACAAAGAGAGATGTAATGAAGGCGCTCTGTGAATGGGGTTGCCATGGAGAAGCTGTTCCAGGTAAAGAATAGACACTACAGAAAAGTGGCATGTAACTTGTCATTGGAAATGCTGCAGCAATCCCCAGAGATTGTAAGTTCTGGCCCCACTATTTTAAATACAACACGATTCTGTGGGTATCTAGAATATGCTCTGTCCTTTTGTGAGTACACCTCACTTTACAGAAGAACTGTGTCCTGATTCCATGGATTTAAACCAAAGCACGTTTCAAAATCATATATATGGTGTCATATTTAATAGAACCCTAATGGCAATCCTTTGTTTAAAGATTTTTGCCCTCCTAAATAGGGTTTCAAGGTATTGGGTTTTCTTACAGTGGGATAAACTGTTGAACTCTGTCTCTTGATCTTCCCTAGTGTGAGGAAAACATAGATCCATCATGTGCTGCCTTAGCTATACTTTTATATACTTAGCTATAAAAAATGAGCTATATTCTCATTTTTTAAATTGAAGTAGAGTTGATACACTATATTATATATGTTACAGGTATACAATACATTGATTCACAATTTTTAAAAGTTATATTCCATTTATAGTTATTATAAAATATTTGCTATATTCCCCATGTTGTACAATATATTCTTATAGCTTATTTCACACCTAATAATTTATACTTCTTAACCTCCTGCCCTTGTGTTGCCTCTCTCCCTTTCCCTCTCCCACTGGCAACCACTAATTTGTCTCTCACTCTTGAGAGGCATTAGCCAAAACCGGAGCAATATATACAAGTTCATCTTTCTGAAATCCAATCTCCTCTCTGCTGGCTGAGGCTTATTTAAAGAATACATAAGCAAATTTCAGTTCCTTTATTACATTTCAACATAACTGCCTGAGTTTTCATGAAAGGAAATATATTTATGAGCTACACATGAGATACACACTTCAGTTCAGTCATTCAGTCTTGTCTGACTCTTTGCAACTCCATGAATCACAGCACGCCAGGCCTCCCTGTCCATCACCAACTCCCAGAGTCTACTCAAACTCATGTCTATCGAGTCTGTGATGCCATTACACCATCTCATCCTCTGTCGTCCCCTTCTCCTCCTGCCCCCAATCCCTCCCAGCATCAGGGTCTTTTCAAACGAGTCAGCTCTTCGCATCAGGTGGCCAACGTATTGGAGTTTCAGCTCCAGCATTAGTCCTTCCAATGAACATCCAGGACTGATCTCCTTTAAGATGGACTGGTTGGATCTCCTTGCAGTCCAAGGGACTCTCAAGAGTCTTCTCCAACACCACAGTTCAAAAGCATCAATTTTTCGGCACTCAGCTTTCTTCACAGTCCGACTCTCACATCCATACATGAACCCTGTAAAAACCATAGCCTTGACTAGACAGACCTTTGTTGGCAAAGTAAAGTCTTTGCTTTTTAATATGCTATCTAGGTTGGTCATAACTTTCCTTCCAAGGAGTAAGCGTCTTTCAGTTTCATGGCTGCAATCACCATTGGCAGTGATCTTGGAACCCAAAAAAATAAAGCCAGCCACTGTTTCCACTGTCTACCCATCTATTTCCCATGAGGTGATGGGACCAGAAGCCATGATCTTAGTTTTCTAAATGTTGAGCTTGAAGCCAACTTTTTAACTCTCCTCTTTCACTTTCATCAAGAGGCTTTTTAGTTCTTCTTCACTTTCTGCCATAAGGGTGGTGTCATCTGCATATCTGAGGTTATTAATATTTCTCCCGGCAATCTTGATTCCAGTTGGTGCTTCTTCCAGTCCAGCCTTTCTCATGATGTACTCTGCATATAAGTTAAATAAGCAGGGTGACAATATACAGCCTTGACATACTCCTTTTCCTATTTGGAACCAGTCTGTTGTTCCATGTCCAGTTCTAACTGTTGCTTCCTGACCTGCATACAGGTTTCTCAAGAGGCACATCAGGTGGTCTGGTATTCCCATCTCTTTCAGAATTTCCCACAGTTTATTGTGATCCACACATTCAAAGGCTTTGGCGTAGTCAATAAAGCAGAAATAGATGTTTTTCTGGAACTCTCTTGATACACACTTACCCTCCCCCCAAATATGTGTTAAATATCCACCTGTAGTCATGCCTACAGTTGCCTAAATAAAAAAATGAAAAGAAAAATCCTGATAGCTTGAAAGGAAAGAGGAAACCATGGTTGTATTTTAACATGAACCATGTAAATAAACTGCTATTCAGCAAGCTCAAATGGTTTCAGCCCCATGAGTCAGCCTCCAACTCTGAGCATTCAACAGATACCACTGAAATTTCTTAAACATCTACTACATTCCAAGAACAAGGCTAGATGCTATATATTCATAACTGCATTTGCTAATCAAAAATAGAAAATAGAGACTTAGAGCGGGTAAGCAATTTGCCCAGGTTCTTTCTTTCATACAGTAGCCACACAGGGTTTAAACCTGGGTCTTGAATACTCCAGAGTCTGCGCTTCTTATTCCATGCTGCCTGGAAATCAGGAAATGCCAAAATTCAAATGCAGGATCTCAGTCATGTAAAGTACATGGCCCATTACTGAGTCCTGGAACAATGTCAGAAAAGAAATTATACGGGTTTTTTTTGGCCAGAGCTAGGTATCCAGGAGGAGAAGGTAATGGCACCCCACTGCAGTACTCTTGCCTGGAAAATCCCATGGACGGAGGAGCCTGGTAGGTTACAATCCATGGGGTCGTGAAGAGTCAGACACGACTGAGCGACTTCACTTTCACTTTTCACTTTCATACTTTGGAGAAGGAAATGGCAGCCCACTCCAGTGTTCTTGCCTGGAGAATCCCAGGGATGGGGAGCCTGGTGGGCTTCCGTCTATGGGGTCGCACAGAGTCAGACATGACTGAAGTGACTTAGCAGCAGCAGTAGCAGGTATCCAGGACATATGTTTTGGCTGATATTGGTAGATAACCACTTAAATCCATCCACCCTCCTCTTAACTAAGAGGTGGCAATGTGCCCAGATAAACAACTGTATTTGCCAGGCTATCTTACAAATACATGTGCCTAGTGAATTGTAATTAGAAGATTCGGGTAAGCTTTTCAGCAAAGGTTTTTAACAAGGTTCTGTTTGACTGACATGTGCCCTTTTAGCTTTACTGCCTGCCTTGTTCTTACTGTCTTGAACACCCATCCAATGACTGAAAGGTGAGCCACAAGTCATAATTGTATAGCAACTCAGAAGGCAGAGACCACACAAAACCTGAAGACAAGTACAGGCTTCAAGTTACACAAAAGAAAATTACCTATATCTTATTCTAAGACACTATTATTTGGGGTTTCTGTTACACAAACTCAAAACCAGTCCCAACTAAAACATATCCTGGTAGGAGAGAAAAAAGGCAGGATTTATGTCCCTGTCTTACCATGATAATTACCTTGAGGTTGGAGACCCTGCTCTTACATCTACTTTTATGTCTCCTCCGTCACGTGGACTTTCCATATAAACAACATGAGGTCTATGGTTACTTGCTTACTTCAACTAAGTAGATATCTTAGAAGAGGCACCAAGGAAGGTCTATCTTTCTTAATGTCATTTTTAAAGCTAAATCCAGTTTAAATTAACTATAAAAAAATTTATTCTGGAGAGATGCCAGCAGGCCACTGACTGACAGCAAGAATCAACTGTTCTTCAACCTGAAGAAAACAAAAGAAAGTGAAAGTGAAAGTCGCATCTGACTCTTTGCGACCCCACTGACTATACCGTCCATGGAATTCTCCAGGCCAGAATACTGGAGTGGGTAGCCTTTCCCTTCTCCAGGAGATCTTCCCAACCCAGGGATTGAATCCAGGTCTCCTGCATTGCAGGCAAATTATTTACCAGCTGAGCCACAAGGAAAGCTCAAGAATACTGGAGTGGGTAGCCTATCCCTTCTCCAGAGGATCTTCCCAACCCAGGAATCGAACCAGGGTCTCCCGTATTGCAGGCAGACTCTTTACTAACCGTGCTATCAGGGAACCCATAATCAAATTTGTCCCTCCAAGAGACAGTGGTTCACAAGGGAGGCCTGCGGATCTTTAGATTACACTTGGCAAAGGAGGATCTTTTTGTACACACATCAGAGGTGTTTTCAGAAACTCATCCTATTAAGAATTTGAATGCAACTTGAGTGTTGATCTGATTTCCCCTCTTGTTCCTCTACAGAACTACGTCCTTGTTCAGCTTCAGAACAGCAGATCTATTTGCTGTTGAAATCTCCAGATCCCCCTCCACCTGAGGGCCTAGTTTGCATTCTCACCCTTCCCTTCTACATGCCATTCAGGAAGGCTTTCATCCACAGCCATAGCATCTTCTCCAAAGCCAGCCTCTCCAGTGGTAGTGGGAACACCAAGAAGGTGACCTCATGCAGTTGATGGGAGGATTAGAGGTCAGAGATGAACCTGCTTGGCATTGTATCTGCTACATGAGATGTTTTCAACCAGTAAATATTGGTGGCCTTGATTACGTGAATCAATCAAAAGTCAGTTCAAAAAATGGGCCAAAGGACTACACAGACATTTCTCCAAAGAAGATGTACAGGGCTAGCAAACATGTGAATAGATGCTCAACATCACTCATTATTAGAGAAATGCAAAGCAAAACCACAAAGAGGTACCATTTTATGCCAGTCAGAATGGCTGCTATCCAAAAGGCTACAAGCAATAAATGCTGGAGAGGGTGTGGAGAAAAGGGAACCCTCTTACACTGTTGGTGGGAATGCAAGCTAGTACAGCCACTATGGAGAACAGTGTGGAGATGCCTTAAAAAACTGGAAACAGAACTGCCATATGACCCAGAAATCCCACTGTTGAGCATACACACCGAGGAAACCAGATCTGAAAGAGACATGTGTACCCCAATGTTCATCACAGCACTGTTTATAATAGCCAGGACATGGAAGCAACCTAGATGCCCATCAGCAGACGAATGGATAAGGAAGCTGTTGTACATATATGCAATGGAATATTACTCAGCCATTAAAAATAATACATTTGAATCAGTTCTAATGAGGTGGATGAAACTGGAGCCTATTATACAGAGTGAAGTAAGCCAGAAAGAAAAACACCAATATAGTATACTGATGCATATATATGGAATTTAGAAAGTTGGTAATGATAACCCTGTATGTGAGACAGCAAAAGAGACACAGATGTACAGAACAGTCTTTTGGAGTCTGTGGGAGAAGGCAAGGGTGGGATGATTTGGGAGAATGGCATTGAAACATGTATATGATCATATGTGAAACAGATCACTAGTCCTGGTTTTGATGCATGATATAGGGTGCTCCAGGCTGGTGCACTGGGATGCCCCAGAGGGATGGGATGGGGAGGGAGGTGGGAGGGAGGGTCAGGATGGGGAACACATGTATACCCATGGCAGATTCATGTCAATGTATGGCAAAACCAATACAATATTGTAAAGTAATTAGCCTCCAATTAACATATATAAATTTATATTTGAAAAAAAAGTCAGTTCGATTTCAGCTCCTTTTATTTCTATTGATTAACCAATCATAGAGTTCCCTGCTAGTTATCATCATGAATTGGCCATTTCAACTAATTTTCACCTCTGTTCTGAGGTCAAGCCTGAATCCTAACAAGATTGGCCTCCTACAAGAGGCCAGTCCTAACCACTACAACCTCAGAGAAGTCTCCATTCCTTCTCTTCCTAATTCTCTGTCCAATCAATTATATTTTTACTTAAAACTGTCATTTACCATGTGAAAGTCATTTTCCATCATCTAGTTTCTAAGATCTTTAAGGGCAGGGAGTGTGTCTTCCCTGTCTTTGATACCTGCTTATTGGCATGATGTCTGATGCCCCCAATAAAATCTTGACTATTTGCTCTTGGATGTTGGTTTCTTGGAAGTTGGGAACCAGGTAGCTACTGTGATAAGGAAGAAAAAACACACAGGGTCCAAAGAAAGTCAGTGTTAACTGCTTCCTAAATCATATGTTGACTGCTTAGTACATTCCAGATACTAGGTTAAATATTTTCTTTCATATGTTGCTTCTCAGCAGATGTGGAGGTTCTGTAAGTATTTCTATTTCATAGATGAAGATACTGAAGCAAGGAAACTAAGTAACATACCCCAATCCACATCTGGTAGTGGCAGAGCCAGAACTTCCATGCAGGCCCTTGGGCCGTAAGAACTGGACTCTAACCACAACATTACAGTGACTGTAAGATATGAACTTGCTGAAGGTTCTGTGCAGCCCAGCCCCATGCAGTGGGACTCATGACCCATCCAACACAGCCTGATCAGCAGTCACGCCTGTGCTTAATTTCTGTGGATTTAGCAGCTCTCCTGTGTGCATGTAGCCTGGCAGGCTACAGTCCATGGGGTCGCAAAGAGTTGGACACTAACTAAAACACACACACACACACACACACACACACACGTGCTCAGTCAGTAAGTCATGTCCGACTCTTTGCGACCCCATGGACCGCAGCCCTCCAGGCTCCTTTGTCCATGGGATTTACCCGGCAAGAATACAGGAGTGGGTTGCCATTTCCTTCTCCAGGGGATCTTCCCGACCCAGAGATCGAATCCACATCTCTTAAGTCTCCTTCACTGGCAGGCAGGTTCTTTACTGCTAGTACACTGGAAAACCCAATAGCTTACAGCAGCAGCTAAAAAGTTTGCTTAACCTATCTCAGAGAAGCACTAATAAGTAAGGAGCAGATAACTAAGCTACTGACAAAGGGCATTAGCATGATGGTGAGAAATCTGAAAATAAAACTAAGGATGCAGGAAGGGTGAGACTTGAAGGTAATTAATTTATGTTTTTCTACTGGGGAGAACAGAGGTCAACTAAATGGCTAGCCAGTTCTGACAGCTACCTTAAAGTCAGATTCTCCTTTTGGGGATGAGTGTGTGATTTTAGGGGTGATTGTTGAGAGAGACTTTACACATTACCGAGAATGGAGGAGAACGTGAGATCCCCTAGGAGGAGCTATAATAGAGACACTGATGAGTAAGAAAAAAACCCACCACTTAAAGATGGCTTAAGTGACCCGTGTGTGACCAGTCATATACAGTGCAAGCAATGATCTTGGGAGAGCATAATTCAGCAATTCATTCATTCTACATGGATTTTTCCCTAAAATATTTATTAAGAGAACTATGTGCCATGCATTACACAGTACTAAGGATGAAATGGTAAAGAGTCAGAAAAGGTCTCCGCCTTCATGAAGCTTGCCTTTTATTTGGGAGAGGTAGATAACCAACAAGCTAACTAATGGATGAAGACATGGACTGTGTTATGAAGGAAAGGGACAATGTAACGGCTAGAGTGGGCCTGGGCAGGTGGCAGGGAGGGTTTGTGGGGAAGGTAACATTTAAGCTGAAACATCCCGGATGAGATGGAATCATCTCTGCAAAGATCTGGTATGGAGAGAACCTTTGAAGCAGAGGGATCCAAGGCAGAAAAGAGTTCTAATGCACCTGAGGAAGAAAAATGTGAATGAAAAGAAAGATAGTAGGACAGGGAAATTGACAGGAAAGAGTTGGAGATGGACAGGAGCCAGACAGGAAGAATTTGTAGTCCAGGTGATAAACTTGGGGTTGTATTTTAAGAAAAGGGAAGTTTTAGAGGGTCATATGGGACAACTAGGTGAGCTAGAGGAGGAAATAGTAACCCACTCCAGTATTCTTGTGAGGAAAATCCCATGGACAGAGGGGCCTGGTGGGCTGAGATCCATGGGGTCACAAAGAGTCAGACACGAGTTAGTGATTAAACAACAATAGTGGGAGAACATCATGATGTGCTGTGGATTGCAGTTTAGTTTCTGGGTAGAAAAGGAAGAAGAGAAACAGGGAGACTCATTAGGAGGCTGAGGTGGAGGCCCAGATGGTTTGGGTGGATGTGGCAGCAGCAAAAATGGAAATAAATGAAAAAGTTTGAGTTGTGTCTTGGAGAAGGAATAACTTGTGCCTTTTGCCCAAGGCTTCACTGCTCCAAATGTCAGCAGCAAACTTCTCTAATGCCTAAAATTTGGGGAATTAGATAACTAAAAAGATAATGAGTTTTGTTCAAAACTAATTCAAGATAAAGATATTAAGTAGTCTCTCTTACAGATTCAGCTTCCCACATGAATGGCTGTTTTGTTGTAGGCCAACTTCTTAACCTCAGTGAAGCTCATCAAGCTCTACATCTACAGCCCTGGCTACCTGGCAGGGTTGTTATGAAATTAAACTCTGTGGCAGGGCTTAAGTAATGAATAATAAAGTAAAAGCCACTAAGCCCCTATCCCAGTATTTCCCAAACTGGAAAATATTTGCTCAAAAAATATGAAAATAAGCATTTGATATTCAAATACCCCTCTAGGCTTCTATATTGCAGGACTTATCAGGGCCTTTAATGCATTAATGTGCATGGCTCTTTAGTGAATTAATGAATCACCAATAGAATACTGTATTTCCTACTTACTTATTTATTTATTTTTCCTACTTATTTAAAGAGAGAATTTTTTCTTTCAAACCACCTGATTAGGGATTTTGTAGAACACAGTTTGGCAAGAATTGTATTAATATTATAGAGATGTAAAAGATGCTGTTGAGGCAGCAGGAGAACTTCTAAAATTCAAATTCTTCCAGCAGAGAAAACATGTTGCACTTATGTTGTAATTATCAGTCCTTTGGATAAGAATTACCAGGTTAGGGAGCCAATATCTTACTTAGGCACCAAAAACATAAGATACCGGCTACAGAATAAAATGAAAAATGGGGCTTAGATAAGATATCTTGGGAATACAGTATTCCTGACTTTAACAAGAAGCCTATGGAGTAGCCATTATGATCCCCAAATAACAGGTGAGAAAACTGAATCTGGAAGCAGCTGAGTTACGTGCATAAGTTTATCCAACTGATGGGTAACCAGCATGTGCACGTCTAAGCATCATACCCAACAGCTCTTTTTAAATGCTGGGACGACAGAGAGCTGTGGTTAGGCTAGTATGACCTCTGTCCTAATCCTAAACACAAGTAGAGGCAAGAGCAGAGCAAAGGAGTCAAAGCGTTTAAATCCTGGCTTTACCACTTAGTAACTGTGTGATGTTAAGTGAGTTACCTCACCTCTCTGATCCCTGACTAACTTATCTGGACCTGACAGATGACAGCAAAGATCCCACCCACCCTAAGGTTTGTCATGAGGATGAAATGGAACAATACAAGTCAAGTACTTAGCCCAGCTTCTGGAAAAATAGGAGCACCTCCTAAGTGTGTGACCTTATTACTTTTTACAATATCATTTGTATAGTATGATATTTTTGAGGGGAAGATGCTCCTAACAGAATACTGGTTATCAAAAGATGAGGATAAGTTGTGCCCCCTTCAGAGTTTTGATGAGCTTGCTGTATTCTGTCAAGGGCTTCCCTGGTGGCTCAGTGGTAAAAAAAAAAAAAATCCACCTGTCACATAGGAGACGGGGGTTTGATCCCTTGGAGGAGGGCATGGCAACTCACTCCAGTATTCTTGCCTCTAGAATCCCATGGACAGAGGAACCTGGCAGGCTACAGTCCATAGGATGGCAAAGAGTTGGACATGACTGAAGCAACTTAGCAGGCAGGCAGGCATTCTGATGTCAAAGTGCAGGCTTAAATGACAAAAGACAAAAGTTGCACATAATCACTTAATCTTGGGAAATGACTTTTTTCTAGAAATAAACTTTAAGTAAAAGCCTTTCTTTTTCTTCTCGGCTTTTTTCAAAGCTGGGAACACTTGGTTTAAGGTTAATTCACTGAGCCTGAGTAGTATGAAGAAAATTGAGTTAAGGACATAGCTACTGAATGGCTAAATGATTCCTGAGGTACTGGTCTAAGTACCACATGTCTCTACTCCATGGAATGGATCTACATCATATCAGGTGGGGATAAGAACAGGGAAGACAGATAATGAGACTTGCTAAACAATTGGAATTGTGCATGTGTGGGGAGGAGGGTCTGCTCTGACTATGAAGAAAGCTGCTGATTTCAAATCACACTTTACTCTTGGCTTCGTTAGATCAACATGAAACCAGTTTTGACCTTTAAAACACAATATCACCTTGTTCACAGTCCTTCTATAACTAGCTTGTCTACCTAATGCAATTGTTGCCTGGCTAACAAAGTTGTGGTTGAAGTCCTGCCTCATAGTCATTAACTTCAAGATCTGAGCACAGGTTTCTATTCATTACACTTAAGTCTCTTAGCAGCAGGATGTAGGGTCTTTCTTAAAACTGAATTTGGAAGGTCTCTGATCTTGATGAATTTAAACTGAAGCACAGGATGCAGATTTGGATAAAGACTACGTGAAATTAAGTGTCTGGCCCCTGGAGTCACCCTACCTGGGTTTGAGTCTTGGCTCCACTGTTAACTGCGTGACCTCTCTGAAAACTAATTATAATAATATAATAATAATTACTATAAAAATGAATCCTTCCGTGAGTACTTATAAAAATTAAGAGAAACATGGTTCCTGGATTATAAATACTGGCTATGACTGCTGTCACCACCATCGCGTCACCATCACCACCACCACTGTTACCTCTGCCATCAGCACCGCCATCATTCCCTCATCATCATTATTACCACAATCAGGAGCGCCATCATCACCACTACCTTTATCATCTCCACCCTTGTCATTAGCAAAGGCAGTAGCAGCAACAAAAATGGCATGGTCCGCCCAAGCCCATTAGCTGAGTTCTTTAAGATCCACTTAATGTCTCTACTTCTTCACCATTATCAGCAGCAACAAAAATGGCATGTCCACCCAAACCCATTAGTCCAGTTTTTTAAGACCCACTTAATGTCTCTTTCTTTTCTTCTTGAGTCCAAATATTTTCCTTTTCTCTCATATCCATCTCACCTATGCTCAAGTGTTCCCTCTTACAACTAAAAGCAGCTTTAAAAGCTAACAAGACACTAAGCAAAAGCCACTGGAGCAACTAGCTGAGGTCTTTGATACCCCCCATTTTTGCCTCTTTTAGGTAGCTTAATTCAAATGTCCTGCCCTTAAACCATTTTTCTGTCTCTCTGACATTGTCAATGGCCTTAATATTTCATTATGAACCACTAAGTAAAACTCATTCTTTTCAAAAAATTTATTTATAAAGACTTCCTCCTTTTCTTTAGTGATCCAGAGAGTCGCAGATGTACACACTGACTCTAGACTTCTAATTAGTGAATATTGCTTGTGGTCTGATCAACTCAAAAGTCAGTTAATAAAGCTCATTCATGAGTTTTTCAGTTTTACTAATTTTTTTTCAGTGAAGTCCTGCTGTACACATTTTGTATTTTCAGGTGTGGTAGTTATATCATTGTTTGAAATCAATATGCAAAAACACTGAGTTCATCAAATTCTGCAGATTAAATGTTCTAAAATTAAAATCTCCCTTTAGAAAGGCTGCAGTTGTGAACCTACTGCATTGAGGAGTTCATGCAAATGAGTTTGTGTAATGAAGTAGGAATATGAAACACTGAAGAATAATCTACTTTCTCAAGTCAGCCTGGGAGGGCTTCTGTGTTGTTATTGTTAGCAAGTGAGGTGTGTGGTCAAACAAACTCCCATATAACATGATGTACCTTGGATTATAAGCTCCTGGCATCCAAACTTATTGCCTTGTAGTATTGACTGTCCATTTGGTCTATAAGCTCCCTCTTAAAAGGTTTGCATCAAACAGTTCACCCTTATCTCTTATCCCAGCCTGGAACAGGGTCTATAAAAGACCAATGAATATTTGTTGACATGTAAAACATTTTTATCTTTGGAAATATACATTTTTTTGTAAAGCTAGAGAATCACTGAACTGATCACTTTTCCCCCTTCAGGATTGTGGAGAAAAACAATGCTTTCCGCGACTAAAGATGAAAGAAATTAGTTAAGATAAAAGAACCCTCCAAGGAAGCTTTTGACAATCAGTCACCATGTTTTGGTACAGCACTTAGTAAATAAGATTGAGTGGTAGCCAACCTACATGCTCACTATCAAGTACTAAGAAGCATGTTGACTTGTTTGTCCATTGCTTCAGTCACTCAGCTAGCATTTACTGAGTGCCTAGGCTGCATCAGACACCACACTAGGCACTGGAAATGGCAGCAAAGGGAAAAAATGGAGTTTACAGGAGATTTACACAATGATATTGGTTTTGGAATTAGGGTTTTAGAAGAGGGCATGTTACTTAGTGTGGGTCCCAGAAAACTCAGTGGCTGAGATAAGCACTTATGCACAAGTTGTTTACTTAGAAGGCAATTCTATAGACAGGAGGGAGAGAACAGGGAGAGTGACACAGTGAAGGGTAAAACCCAAGATGAGGGAGTGTTTTGAATGTCTTTGTTGTAGGAGAAGGTACTCTGAAAGCACCTTCTAGGACTGTCCATCTGGAGGGTGAGAAGTATCCTCTTTGGTCAAGGGTTTCTTTGAGGCCACCTTCACATGTAGGCTCTCTCAGTGTTGGAAAGAACTTGCAGCAGGCATCTGAGGGCATCTGAGGCAGGTGCTGTGGCACGAAGTGAATCTGAGTCCCCAAGGCAATGCCCACCACAGCTGTGGCTCAGATGAGGGGCAAGCTGAGGGAATGAGACCTGAGACGCCAAAGGCAGAGTGACAGTCACCCTTTCACAGAAATTTTAATAAGGGCCTGTCTCTCTGACAGGCCCTGTGCCAGGGCCATGTGAGCTGAAAAAGACAAAGGGCTTCAGCATCTAGATCCCACACGTCCACAGACAGGGACCAAATTTCTCTTGCCCATTTAAAACATCCTTCAGCACATAACCAAAGATCAAATAAACAGGTGTGGTGATCAGATTCACTTTTTAAAGCACATTAAGTGCTACTCTTTCAAAACAACAACAACAATAAAATGGTACTAAAAACAATAGCAAAAATAACAATAGTAGCACAATTCACTCTGTGTATGCAGGAGGCTCTGATCTAAGTGGTAAACCTAGTTCATCTCTCTTAATCTTTACAATAATTTAGTGACAAAGATACCATTGTTATCACCCCCATTTTACAGATTAGGCAACCAATGCACAGTGAAATTTTAAGATATGCCCAGGGTGAAACCACTAGTGAGATGCAGGGCAAAGACTCAAGCCTACCAGTCAGATTTCAGATTTCTTACTCATCACATCTTTCAGTCTGTCTCAGCCTAATGGAAAGATCAGGCATCACTCCTATTCCAGTCATCTGCATCTCTTCCCTGTCTGTGTCTAACATGCAACCAAGAGTTCTCAGATATCACAAAAGCCTCAGTCAATGCCTGGTGGAGGAAGAATCAGTTTGTTTTTATTCCAGAACTGAGAGGAAATAGACCCTGATCCCAACCTTTTACACCTTATTCTTATCCTCATATCCATATTAACAGATGCTACCAGGTAGCAAAAATTCTGCTCTTTGGGGTAGTGACACATCATAGCTAGGTAGTGACAGAGCAGGTTCCATAGCCCCTGTTCTATAGAAGGGCTGGGAGCTCAGGATCTGGACTCACAATTCCTGGGTTCAAATCTTGATTCATGTAAGTTTTCCCAAGCATTGGTCTCCTTACCTGCAATATGGGCATTATAACAGTGCCTAAAGTCTTAGAAAATATTTCAAAATTCTATAGCACAGTGTCTTCAACATGGAAATCACTGGATATTGTCATTATTTCCTCCACTGCCACACATTCTTTGTGAAAGGAGCCCTTGCTCTTAACTTAGTGGCTCATGTCTCCATTTGAGATCTTGTTATGCTGTGGACACCCTTCCCTCACAAGTACACACATACACATGATTTCATCCAGTCTCAGAGACATCACAACTCGCTAAGCATCCACGTGGTCCACACAGGGACATCTCTAGGTGGGGCCTGTGAAGACATTTCCAAAGGAAATTTTACCCAAGGACGTGTTGGAGAAAATATAGGGGGACCAGAGTCTGCACCTGCTAAGAGCAGTGGGAACACAAAGGAAAAAAAGAGAAGAATCTTCTCTCATTTTTAAGCCTCTGCTAATTATAAAATCCTTATTACCAGTGAGTGGTGAAGCTTACAGCCAGCACAATTAAAATTTTAATTAATTAAGCTGAAGGCAACATTAACTTATACTTAAAAAATCCTTTATACATAGTGATTAACATAGGTCAGCAAATCAGCACATATTGCAAAGGTTTCAACACTAAAAGGACAACTATCCTCACACGCCCAATAGTTTGACTTAAGGAAATCATGACGAAACCAAGAGATCTAAAGGACAGTGGTTCCTAAAGTTTCTAGTGAGTGAAACACATTTTAAAGTGTTGTTCTTTATCAGAGTACAAAAGTAGTGTAAATGTTCTTATAGCACAGCTGGTTAAGAAGGCAAAGGTGGCCTGAAACATCAGTACAATCACTATTATAAAATCTATAATCAAATATCAGATAGACAACTGTATGGATTTAGAAATATTTCCAGTGGATACACTACTGAACTAGTTGATTATTAAATCAACAACAGACCAAGCCATTTCATTAATTAAGAAGAGATGAACACATGCTGAATGAAACAGAATCAATCGTTGGTCTATTCTATCACCAAGAACAGACCATCTGCCATTTCAGACAAATAAAGAAGTCTTCACCAGACCTGAAGCTGACCGCAAACATGACTATCCACCCTAATGTTTTGGGCATACAATACAGAAAGTTCTGAATCATCTCAGGCAGGACTCCTCTAGGTCTGGCAAGGTGTGCAAGAGGAAATGACTGTTTTCCATTCTTCCCATTGTTCTCTTCAGGTCCTTCATTTATTTCTTCCCACTCCTCTAGGTCTGGCAAGCTGTGCAAGAGGAAATGACTGTTTTCCATTCTTCCCATTGTTCTCTTCAGAGTCCTTCATTTATTTCTTCCCGTTAGATGACATCCCTCTCAGGTAGTCTGGGAAATAATCAAACTCTGTGGAGCTTTTGGCATACCTTTAAATGGTATCCTAAAGGCAGCAGCCCACTCTCCCCATGCTTCTGGTCAACCCTGCTCCTCTAACCATCTTAACTTCTCTGAACTCAAAACACATCTTTAGCACCTAAGGAGGTGAACCAGAAAATGAGCTTGATGGCAGGTTGAAAAGGGAGAAGAATAAGACACCTTCTATAGCAAGAAGAATCTCATGTGCAAGAGCTGTCTGGGGTAGGGAGGGGAGGAAGGAAGGAAGGAAAAAAGGAATAAATCTATAGAAATATTTTTGAAAGAGAAGGTTCTAAACCTTGCTAGTTTCTTCACTGCTATTTCCAGTAGATCAGTACCCACTATTCAATGAGTCATGAAACTTCAATGAGACACACACACACACCACATTATAAATGCCATGAAGTAAGTTATAGTGAATAAGAGCAGCTGAAATCTTAATATAAAAATAAATAAATTTCTCATTTATTTCATGTTCTGCTCATGGAATTTTAAGCAACTTGCTTTTTTCCAGGCTTTGCATTTTTACGATAAACACATAAACTATGCCAATGGCAAACTATTAGGTTTATCTCGATATTGGTTTTCATTAGAACATGGTCCTAAATTCACATGTAACTCATTTTCTCTCCTCACACAAGAGTAAGTGTTCCTGCCACGTGGATTCCTTAAACTGCATATTATGTTTAGCTTGGAATCTTCTCATTCTATTTTCTTCATCTCATTTACAATTCTTTTCCAGTCTGTGCTTCTCCTGGGACATACGTGATTATTTAATCTTTTCTAACTTACACTGCATAGAAGACAAAACTCCCTCTGGGCCAATTCATCTATAAATAGGATGAAATCTACACACGACATGGACAATTTCTTTCAGTACGGGAGCAGATGGAAACCTGAATGTGTTCTTAAGTGGGAAATATTCAAAATTACTAGGTGGGCTAAAATACAGAGAGAGCCTAGAAAATAAATAATAGAAAATTAATATAAAGAAGAGTTGTATCAGAGTACCAATGCTCCTACTGAGCATCACAAAAACTCGATTCTGGAGTTAGATGAAATAACTCTTGAATTCCAGACTCACAACTTATTAGTATACTTCAGCTTTCTTCTTTACAAAATGGAAACAAAAAGAACACCTACTTCATGAGACCCCATAGACGATACAGTTCATGGAATTCTCCAGGCCAGAATACTGGAGTGGGTAGCCTTTCCCTTCTCCAGGAGATCTTCCCAACCCAGGAATCGAACCCAGGTCTCCTGCATTGCAGGCAGATTCTTTACGAGCTGAGCCACAAGGGAAGCCCATTTCTTGAGATAGATGTGAATATAAAGGGACTATATACCTAAGTATATAGTCTTAGTGTATGCCTTTAGGATACTGTTTAAAGGTGTGCCAAAGGCTCCACATAGTTTGACTATTTCCCAGGCTACCTGATGTTGTCTAATAGGAAGAAAGGAATGCTTGGCATATATTGCCATTTGTTAGTATTTTTACAGATACAAAGAACCAACAGATAAACATCTTGCAATTAATTTTTCCTCTATACTTCCAAATGATTCCTTGCAAAATTCAGGCATATATCAGGAATTAAACCTCTCAAGTAAAGGACACTCCATTTATACCTCATTGTCATTTGTTGTTAGAAATCACAGTGTGTGCTGTATTTTAATTGATCTAGATGACAGAGTTATGATATTGCACAAAATAGTAAATTATGTCCATTTGTGATAATATTTTTATGTTCAACCATGAACAGTGCCTCGTTTTGACAGAAATAGAAAACATGTGATTATTGAATTAGGGGCACCATGGAGAACTTTGTAGCCCAGCTGGTTCATTCTCACTCCAAACACATACTGTTCTTATTCAATTACAGCCTGTACATTCAGTTCAAGAGCGTTCTTCAAAAACCTTGTTAGTGAACTTCAGATTTCTTGGAACACCAAAAATAAGCTTGCATATGTGAAAGAGCCACTGACACAGAATAATGAGTTCTGCTGGGGTTTTTAAAAACAGAGGGAAGCATTCTTATTTTTTCTCCATCATTTAATAATTATCAAGCCAGAATATCCTGAGTTCACTTATATGAGGCCCCAGTTCTAATGAGGGCCTCTCTCTCTATATATATATACATATATATATATATATATGTATATATATATATATATGTAGCGTGCGCGCGCTCATGAGCAACATTTGAAAATTCTATTGATAAATTGTATCCTGTGAATAATTAGGATGAAATACATTACAGAAAGCATTTTTAGCCTACAGCCTATAGAAACATTATTAGCAAGGGAACTAAAATACACTTCTCTTTTATTAAAACTTGGAGAATTTACATGCTGGCTTGTTATTGCAACTCTGCTGACTCAGTAATGGAAATTAGCTGAGACAAAACAAAGTTACTGGAAGAAAGAAGAGACTATTGACTCCATAGAGGATTTGAATTTCAATTCAGCTCTCAATTCAAGTTACATATAAAGTTTTTAAATGGTCTTTAAGTAGCTTTTCAGTCATTTGTCAATAAAAGATGGAGGCAGACCCTCACATTCTCAAAGGTGACAGGTCCTTGGGAAAAGTGTATTATCCTTTCAGTACTTCATATAGTCATTTTCATTCTTTTAGGATAACTACATCTCTGGAAAATATCTATTACCATGGATTCTAGAACAATGGTCCTCAAAGGCACACAGGAAAACACACTTCTTCTATGAGTTTTCATAAGAGAGCAGACCCGTAATAAGTTTATGTGGCATAGAAACATGAAGGTGGACAGTGGTGTATTCAAATGTCCCTTTACCCTAAGGTTATCAACCTTACCTCAGATATGGTGAAGCTGTATCATTTCTGTAACCTTCATGAGAGTAAACAGATCTAGACACAAAAGTTAAGGTTTGGAGACTTACTTTGAACACTGACTGGCAAAGTTGCGGCTGCAAAAAGGGCTACTTGACTAGTCTTTACCCAGTCCCAGGTGTTGAGGCTTTTACAGTTCTACTAAAGGAAGAATGGGTCAACCAAAAACTCCTACCAGATATTTGCATATGGATCTCCTCCCCTCATTGTATTTTTAACATGTCAATAGTTTTATAAACCTAAATATACCTTGTAGACTTGCAAGAAACTATGCATACTAAATTGCAAGGGTGATCCTGAGTAGCCAAAATAATACTGAAAAAGAAAAAAATTGGAGGTCTCCCAATTTCAAAAGTTATTACAAAGTTATGGTAACCAAAACATTGTGGTGCTGGCATAAAAGCAGTCATACAGACCAAAAGAATAGAATAGAGAACCCCAAAATAAACTCTTGTGTATATAATCAAATGATTTTTGACTAGGGTGCAATATTATTCAATGCAAAAAGGACAGTCTTTTTAACAAGTAATGTTGAGAAAATGGAATATCCACATGCAAAAAAAACATTTTTTTGTTTGCTCCTAACCTTATACCATATACAGAAACTAACTCAAAATGGATCAGACCTAAAAATATGAGCTAAAAAAAAATAATAAAGCTCTTAGAAGAAAACATGGGGGAAATTCTTCTTGACATTGGATTTGGCAATGATTTTCTGGATATGACACCAAAAGCACAAGAAATGAAAGTAAAAACAGATAAATATGACTGCATAAAAATTATAAGTTGTGCATCAAAGACACAATCCACAGAGTGAAAAAGCAAACAGTAAAATGGGAGAAAATATTTAAAAATCACAAAAATATTTACAACCCCCTGATAAGGGCTTTATACACAGAATGTGTAAAGGACCCCTACTACTACAACAACAAAACAACTCAATTTAAAAATGTGCAAAGTCGTCAATTAGATATTTTATAAAACGTTGTACCAATAGCCAATATGCACCTTAAAAGATGCTCAATATTGCTAATTTTCAGGGAAATACAGACAAAAACCACAATGAGATACTGCCTCACATCAAGATGGCTACTTTTTAAAAGACAGAAAAGTAACAAGTATTAGTGATAGACTCTGGAATGCTTGTTTGTGTACTGTTGGTGGGAAGGGAAAATGGTAAATCTATCATGGAAAATGGTATCGAAATTCTTTAAAAAAAAAATAGGATTACCATATGATCTGGCAATTGCACTTCTGATTCTATACCCAAAAGAGTTGAAAGCACAGTCTCAAAGAGATAGATTTGTACCCCCACGTGCATAGCAGTGTTATTCACATTATCAAAAAGGTGGAAGCAACCCAAATGTCCCTGAAGGATGAGTGGATAAATAAAATGTGGTATACATATATGTGCTCAATCACTCAGCCATGTCTACTCTTTGTGACCCCCTGGACAGCCTGCCAGGCTTCTCTGCCCATGGAATTTTCCAGGCAAGAATACAGGAATAGTTTGCCACTCCCTTCTCCAGGGGATCCTCCTGACTCACACATTGAAACTGTATCTCCTGCATCTCCTGAACTGGAAGGCAGATTCTTTACCATTGTGCCACCTGAGAAGCCCATACACACATGAATATTATTCAGCTTAAAAAAGAAAGAAATCCTGACACATGCTATAAATGCAACATGAATGAAACTTGAGGCTACAGTACTAAGTGAAATAAGTCACTCATCAAAGGACAAAGATAGCATGATTCCTCTTATGAGGGGTTCCTAAAATAGTGAAATTCATAGAGACACAAAGTAGAATGGTGAGGTGGGTAGGCTGGGGAGAGTGGGAAAAGCAGCATTGTCATTGAAATGACATTTGTCATTTCATCTTTAAAAGACAAAAAAGTTCTGGAGGTTGGTTGCACAACAGTGTGAATGTACTTAACATTGCTGAATTGCATGCTTAAAAATGGTTTGATGGTAAATTTTATGTGATGTGTATTTTACCACAATTTAACAAAAATGCATGTGTCACTTATGGAAAAATCAAAGGTCATTTAGACTATATGAAAATTTCTATAATGCAGTATTGAAAACCTCTAAAACCTAACCTTTAAATTAAATTTTGATTCTACCATATTTTCTGGCTATTATTTAGTTTCCTATTTATAAATCAATAAAATAATAAGCAACTATAAACAAACATCAACTAACCTAGATTTCTTTTTTTAGTTAATAAGGAAGAACCAAGGAATATGGGGAAATGGTCTACTATACAAGTTTATAAACAGCTAATGGAATGACAAACCTAAAAATCAGTCCACATGACATTTTCTGTTAGTCATCTGTTAAAAGATAATGCACTTCATTCCTGGATACTGATAACCTATCATTAAATCCAACTGGGATACTTGCCGCTGTAACACTCCACGTTCCATTCTTGGCTCTTCATTTAACCTGTAATCTGATACACTATTGCCACTCTCCTGAGAATGAAAGAGAGCTGGAACAAATCTTATGGTGTCTAATTAATGTACTCCTGAGTTGTTATGCTTAAACTGATCCATATACTCCCATATCTCATTGTACTTTAGCATAACAAAACCCCACACTAGCTCCAAGGGAAATGAAGGGCATTTAATGATACAATAAGGGGAGTAAGTTTTTGAAGAGAGACCACAGTATAATAAAAATGATTCACTAAGGATAGCTTGCAAAAATAAACTTATTTGGGCAAAAGAAATGCTTGGAGACACTGATAAATGATTTTTTCATTTATTCAATAAATAGTTAAGTTATTCTACAGAAGTATATTTACAGTTATGGAGAACTCACTATACTGTAACTATTCTTCTTGGAGGAGGAAATGGCAACCCACTCCAGTATTCTTGCCTGGAGAATCCCATGGACAGGGGAGCCTGGCGGGCTACAGTCATGCGGTCCCAAAGAGTTGGACATGACTTAGCAACTACACGCATTGTTCTAGATCAGGGACCAGCATACTGCTTCTATGAAGGAGCAAATAGTAAATATTTCAGGTTTAGCAGACCAGATGGTCTCTGTCTCCAAACTACTCATTTCCGCCCGTGTAGCATAAAGGCAGCTACGGATAATACTTAGATAAATGAGCAACGCTGTGTTCCGACACAACTTTATTCATAAGGATAGGCAGGTGGGCCAAATTAGTCTCGTAGGCCATAGATGCTAACTTCTGTTCTACATTTTAGGAAACAGTGGCGGACTAAGTCCAGAGGATTTGTTTTCATGAAGCTTATATTACACCAGAGAGGCAAGGGGAAAGCAGAGAGAGATGGTGAGGGGGGAGGGAAAGGAAGCAGGAATGCACAAGAGAAAGGAAAAAAGGAAGGGAGGAAGAGACAGAGTGAGAAGGAGAGACACAAAGAAACAAAGACGTTTCAAATAATGTAAAATGATATGGAGTTATTTCCTTTCAAAAAGAGTTTGCTCCAACATCTTCCAAACTATAAGGTTTTGACCTGGCTACTTAATAGATTGTCAAAAACCCACATTACAGAATTTCATCTGGAAAAAAATTCACTCAATAGGTATAGGGTAGAGCTTGAGAGGAATACTTTTCAGAAAGTTCTGCAGGTGACATATCTGGTCAAACAACCTTTGTTTCCATAGGTATGGTTGAGAAAAATTATTGGTATTAATTTCAGTGATGGAGAAATAAGAAATAGCAAAATTGAATCAATGAACTATTAATGAATTAGCTTCCTCAACACACAAAGAACAAAGTATGTGCATTGTAAACAGTTTGGCTGATAGAAATACTTACACTTCGCTCACACAAGAAAACTAAATACATACGCATTACATGTATGACATAAATTCCATGTTAGTATTTAAGAATTTCTCAGATGTAGACATTTCTATTGGAGGATAACTTTACACATCAATCGTAGAGGGTAATTCATTCCCATATTTTATTTTCACAGGAGTGTTTGATGAACAATAGGAAATGTGCTACACAAGTATCAGTATTACTAACAATTTCCAATCACCCTAGAAATACTGAGCAGGCTTTGAATTACACAGATAAACCATGTTCTTGCCACAAAAAGATAAGATAGAGGAGGAGCACATGTGGAATGAACTGATGAGACATAGGTACCTTCTGATTTGGGCTTCCCAGGTGGCGCAGTAGAAATGAAGCCGCCTGCCAATGCAGGAGATGCAAGAGACACAGGTTTGATCCCTGGATCAAAGAGATCCCCTGGAGGAGGAAATGGCAACTCACTAGAGTATGCTTGCCTGGAAAATCCCATGGAGAGAGGAGCCTGGTGGGCTACAGTCTATGGGGTCACAGTGAGTCCGACACACGTGAGCGAATGAGCATGAGCACGGGCGTAAGCACCTTCTGACTTGCATCTTCCTGTGTTTGCTGCTGACAAGTTTGAGACTGCAGGCAGGGACGAACACATGAAGCATGACTCAAGGCACCCGGAAAGCACAGAGCAGCGCACTCCAAGGGCACCTCAGCTAATGTAGGTTGTTGCTCAGATTACATCAAAACCTCAACCAGGCCCATTGGATGTCATTTCTCACTAATTTGGGGGCTCACTATCTGGATTGTGTGTCAAAATTGGACTTCCTACAAATACCATAATCCATGAATGCTGGCTGAAGTTCCTTATATAAAAACACATAAAACTGTCCATATTCCTATTTACAGATTCTGTATCTGTGTGTGTATTGAATCCTTGACTGTGAGGTGCCAGTTATACTAGCTTCTCCTTTAGCACTTCACATCCTAAAATTCTAAAGGAGGACTTAAACCCACCTGGTCAACCAAATTTTTGCTTCATAGACAAAATAGTTGTCATAACAGCAGGGGGAGCAGTAGGGTGGTTGGCTTTCAGCAACAGATTCACACCTGCCACTCTTGAACTCTGTCTCTCCTGTTTCAATTGTGAAATAGTACACATTCATAGCAAGTGCCGAAAACATTAATAAATTACTACATAGCATGGCTTCATCTGAGTATCACTTAAGATAAGAAATAAAACTTGGCCAATATCCAAGAAAACTCCTGGGTACCCCTTCCCAATTACAGCCCCTCCCTCCATGATAATTATAACCACTGTTTTAATTTTTATACTTACCATTACTTTGCTTTTCTTAATTTTTGATCATTTATGAACTATAAATGATACTAGTTTGGTTTGGCTTACTTTTGAGGTTTATATAATTAGAAGAATATATATATATTCTATGGGGCTTGCCTGGTGGCTCATTCGGTAAAGAATCTGCCTGCAATGCAGGAGGCCCAGATCTCCTGGAGTAGCGAGTGGCAACCCACTCCAGTCTTCTTGCCTGGAGAATTCCATGGACAGAGGAGCCTAGCAGGCTATGCAGTCCATGGGGTCACAAAGAGTCAGACACGACCGAGTGACTAAAACATGCACATGTATTGTATATATTCTTCTAATTAAGTAATATAATATATGGTATATATCTGACTTATGTTATTCAATTCATCAAGTTTCTGCTTTTAACTGTAGTTTCTTTTACCTAACTGTATTTTTTGTAGTTATATTCTATTCCATTATAAAAATGTATCACTATATTTTTATAAATTGATGGATATTTGTGTTGTTCTCACTTTAAGACTATTATACATTATGCTGAATTGAACATTCTTTTATATGTCTCAGTACACAAATACATGTTTTTCATATCTACAAAAGAAATTGCTGAATCACAAGATATTTGTATTTTCAACTTTGTTAGCTAATGCCGATGTGTTGGTCAACGTGTTTTGTGTCAGTTTACATTCCAACCAGCACCGCATGAAAATTGAAGCTGTTCTGTATCTTTATCAGCACTGGCATTCTTAGTCCTTAATTTTAGCCCTTCTGGTAGGGCTCTCATTGTGGTCTTGTATTTCCCTTAGTAATGAGATTGGGCATCTTCCTACACTTAACTGGTCACTCATTTTGCTCCTGTGTGCAGTACCCATTTAGGTCTATTGCCTTTTATTCAGTTAACTGTTGCTGACGGACAAACTATTCCACAACTTAGTGACTTAAAACAAACTCAAAGAAGGAATTTTCAGCATTTAACCATGAAGTATGATATCTACTTGTGTTTTCTGTGAATAGAATGTATTAAAGTTCTCTTTTATGTCTTAAGAATTTTTTCAACTATGAAATTACATCTAATTTTGTTTAGTTTCCTTGATGCCTGGATTCTTCCATCACGTATTTCAATCAAACACTTAGGAAAGAAGTAACAACAATCTTAAAATTTTTTCATAAAATATTAAAGATTGCAATACTCAGTTCCTAAGGAGGCCTGTTAAGCCTGCCAAAACTCCCAAAAAGGGAATTACAGAAAAGGTAAATTATAGGTACATTACAATTTAGATTCAGAAATTTTAAACAAATATTAGTAAATGGATTCCAGTCATATATAATGTCATGCAGGGTTTGTTAAGAAATTCAAAATTCCTTAAGTTGATTGATTTTTAAGTGTAACATATCACATTAACAGAATAAAAGAAGGATGTCATTTCAATTAATGCAGAAAAGTGACAAACAAATGATATTTCATAGATTAAAAAATTCCTAGGAAATAACAAAAAGAGAATTTCATGTAGCATATTCACCTAAAACACAAGTAGATAATTTACTTACTTAACAGTAAGCAACAGTTAGAACTGGACATGGAACAACAGACTGGTTCCAAATAGGGAAAGGAGTACGTCAAGGCTGTATATTGTCACCCTGCTTATTTGACTTCTATGCAGAGTACATCATGAGAAACACTGGGCTGGAGGAAGCACAAGCTGGAATCAAGACTGCCAGGAGAAATATCTATAACCTTAGATATGCAGATGACACCACCCTTAGGGCAGAAAGTGAAGAAGAACTAAAGAGCCTCTTGATGAAAGTGAAAGAGGAGAGTGAAAAAGTTGGGTTAAAGCTCAACATTCAGAAAACTAAGATCATGGCATCTGGTCCCATCACTTCATGGCCAATAGATGGGGAAACAGTGGAAATAGTGGCAGACTTTATTTTTCTGGGCTCCCAAATCACTGCAGATGGTGATTGCAGCCATGAAATTAAAAGACTCTTGCTCCTTGGAAGGAACGTTATGACCAACCTAGACAGCATATTAAAAAGCAGAGACATTACTTTGTCAACAAAGGTCTGTCTAGTCAAGGCTATGGTTTTTCCAGGGGTCATGTATGGATGTGACAGTTGGACTATAAAGAGGGTTTAGCACTGAAGAATGGATGCTTTTGAACTGTGGTGTTGGAGAAGACTCTTGAGAGTCCCTTGGACTGCAAGGAGATCCAACCAGTCCATCCTAAGGGAAATTGTTCCTGGGTGTTCATTGGAGGGACTGATGTTGAAGCTGAAACTCCAGTATTTTGGCCACCTGATGCGAAGAGCTAAGTCATTTGAAAAGACTCTGATGTTGGGAAAGATTGAAGGCAGGAGGAGAAAGGGATGCTAGAGGATGAGATGGTTAGATGGCATCACCGACTCAATGGACTGGAGTTTGGGTAAACTCCAGGAGTTGGTGATGGAGAGGGAGGCCTGACTGCTGTGGTTCATGGGGTTGCAAAGAGTCAGACACGACTGAGCGACTGGACTGAACTGAATGGTTAGATGCTGAAAACTTCCCCCTTAATTTTGTTGCCTTTCTGTACTCAGTTTCTATATTAATTAAACTCTAGTCAGAAGACATATACCCTGTAACATAGTTTTTTTTAAAATTTGTTGAAACTTACTTATTCTAAAATAGTATAAATGTTGTAACTGTATTACATGTACTGGGGGTAAAAAGGTGTTTCCTGCAGTTATTTGGTACAGTGTTAAAGAATCCACTGAGTTTTTAAATCTTGTTTAGTCTTACTGATATTTTGTCTGCTAGTTATATTAGCTACTAAGCAAGAGGTATCAAAATTTTCCCCTATTCACCAGAACCCACTGATTAATCATATGCCTCATGAAGAGTTGCAATAAAAAGTATATAACACCATCCAGGAAGAAATCTACTCTAAAATAAATTGAGCCTGCATCAAATCAAGTCTCCAGGACTATCTACCAACATACTGGGAAATGAAAGGTAGAAAAGCAAAGGTAAACCACATTATGAAGAAGCAATTTGTCAAATACAGAATATGGGCATTCCAAAGGATGAAGGATGTATTTGAACAATGGCTTGGAAAACAAACAGAAAGGGCAAGATCGTTAAAAATAGAATATATTTGAGACAAGATTTTAATTACTCACTATGATTTCTGCTTATAACTATAACCATCTTTCTGTATATATTTTTTCAGCCATGTTCCTAACTGCACACTTTAGAACTGTTACATCTTCCTGGTGAATTGAGTGCTTTATTATAATACTGTTCCCCATTTTGCCTCTAGTAATGTTGTTTTATAGTTGGTTTTATATTTATGATATTACTGTAGCTACACCAGCTCACTTAGTTAGTATTTTATAGAGTATCTTTCCTGTTGTTTTAGTAAAATAACCATCTGAAAAATGATTGGCTTTTAATTGGAGCACTTACTGCAATTATTGATATATTTCTACTTAAATAATCTACAGTCTTGTTAATGTTTTAAATGTGTCCTATTCTATGTTTCCTCTTTCTCTTTTCTTCTATGTTTATTTTACTAAGTTTTTTAAACATTGTAATTTTTGCAGTTATCATAATGGCTACCAGAGTTATTATAATGGCTACATGTATTTTAGTATATTTTAGTCTACTGTTAATTGGTAATTTAAATTACAATCTCTTCCCAAGGAATTCAAGAAATTTAGAACACATTAGCCCAACTGACCCCCACATGACCCATATGCTGTAATTGCTATATATTTTAATTCTATATATGCAGTTTATACTCATAATCTATTTGTTACTTCTCTCATTCTTTATTCTTTGTTATTTCTCCAACGTTCTCTCTGGGAACAGTTTTCTTCTCTCTGTAGAACTTCCTTTAGCTTTTAGTTTGGGTATTATGGACAAATCACTCACTCTTTTCTATTAATATGTCTATTCTGTTTTCCTTTTGAAGGCTATTTTTATAGGCCATAGACTGAATGATTGGCAGCTTTTTTTCCTTTTGGTTCATTGAGGGCCTTATTTCATTGTTTTCTGGCTTCCATTATTTTTGTTAAGAAGTCTACTAGTAGGTATTTCCTGGCCAAAATGTGGCCCAGGAAACAGCAGCAGATTAAATCTTGTGTGCCACGTTATCTTTGATTGTGCTATGGAAATTTTATTGAAAGTGTAATTTGTAGAAATAATTTCAGCTTTATAAATACCCTATATTTCTCTAGGAAAGAGAATATTCTTTTTTCAGCCTGAGGTCTTGGACCTAGCAATTTAGGATCATGTTAATGCTAGTGGTAAGAACAGAGATTTTTGAGGCTGACTCAAGCAACTCATAGTAGATACAGTCCCTGTGACATCAAGCTTATCTGTGGTTCATCTTCACTCCCAGGATGCCACCCTTCAGGATCCCGGTCCAAAGTAGAAAGGGTTTGTATGGACTCCATCCCTAGTGGGTTCTGGTTTCCAACTTTTTCAGTCTCCGTAGAAGCACTTCTCTGTCAGAGAACTTTCTGATGGTGGCAGTTTATCCCTTTCCATCACGCCTCACAGTGAGATCTTCAGCAAGTCCTATGTTTTGCTTCATTGGAGAAACAGACATAGAGAACAGACCCATGGACATGGGTGGAGGAGAGAAGGGAGAAGCGGGGAAGTATGGGGAGAGTGACACGGAAACTGACAATACCACATGTCAAATAGAGAGCCAAAGGGAATCTGCTGTCTGGCTCAGGGAACTCAAACAGGGGTGCTGTGACAGGCTGAAGGGTGGGGTGGGGAGGGAGGTGGGAGGGAGGTCCAGGAGGCAGGGGACATGGGTGTACCTATTGATGTATGGCACAAATCCACAACAGTCCGTAAAGCAATTACTCGTCAGTTAAAAAATTAAAAGAAAAAAAAAAAAAAAAACTGGGGGAAAATGTACCGTTAATCTGTATCTGCTCTCCATCTGCAATGCCCCCACCGCCTCTTCCTTGAGTGACCTCAGTATCATCCTACCTTGTTTCTACCCTTGTCTCCTGTGGTCCATTCACCAAACATTTAAAATCAGCCACACAATTCACATAAACCAGATTATGATGCTCCAGTTTAAACATCTCTAAGAGCTTCCCATTGAACTTGGAGTGCCTTGTTTCTCTAACATGCAAATTTTTTACTCTGACCTTCAAGGCATTCCATGGTTTGGACCCTGTCTTTCTCTCTAGGCATACTAAAATATTTTTTTTTTAATGAATAATCCAAATTAGTTCCTGCCTTAGTTGCTTTGTACTTGCTATTTCCTTTTTCTGAAAGAGCAGTTTCCTCACTGTATCTCTTCTTGGACCCTCAGTTTCTCCTTGAATGTTGCATCTTACAAAAGGACTTCACTCAAAACAAATAAGAAAAAAACCCAAGAGGTCCTCACTCACCATCCCATTTAAGTCCTTCTCTCTCTGGACTCTTGTGCTTTGCCTCATTTAACTTCATTCATACCATTTACCAATCCCTGAAATTATGCTTTTTATTCCATGCAACAAACCTCAGTCAAAGATAATGTGAAAAGACCTCTTTTTATATAGGGGAGACACTGCTGAAAATGTCATAATTGTTTATACAACTAAGTCAACAAAAAGAAGGAACACATTAAAGCATGTGACAGAATGTTGTCATATAGAAGATATATAAATACAGTTGCTGAAACTCAGAATATAGATCTCTGTATACCATACATAAATCATTCATCCAGTCATAGTCTTATGAATTCATCCTTCCCTTTTATCCTTCATTCAAAATCTCTCATTCGATACCACTCAATTTCCTCCCCAATAAAACAGAATTTTTTTCACCCCCCCCCAAATCTACTACTAGTTATATATCCAAAGAAACAGTCACATTAGTAAGCAAATAACTGATAAAAAATGTGCACAGTGCTAGGGGAAAAAAATAGAAAAACTAAATATTCTCTAAGAGGTTCAGCTAAGTACATCAAAATGTATCTTAGAGCTTAATTATATGCTGCCTTGAGGAAGACTTTAAGGTATTTTCATGGAAGAAGTTAATGATAAGCTTTTCACTGAGAAAAACTGTAGAAGTAGATGTATAAAATGATAAAGCTTCTATTTTAAAAATACACGTCTGTATATATGCGTATGTTAAAATACGTAACATGTTACTCAGTGAAACTGCCACTGGGAAAAAATTGTTTACTATTTCTATATCTCTGCTTTAATATTTCATTCTACATATTATTTTTTTTATAATAATGAAAGACCAAGAAACCTACTCAGAAATTTAAAATATCACATCTCATTTAATTTTGAACATCTCATTTAGCTGTATTTTTACATCTTCATCTAATCAGCAGTGACACTATTCTCAAGGTGTTAAAAATTACTAATACACTTGTAAGGGTTATGCTGCCTGGATTAATTTGTTCTTCCCACTTCATGCCTAGTCTGGTAAGCTCATCCAGGAAATTTGCCACACACCAATCAATGATATGATATCCCAAGCACAAATAGGTAAGAATGAATGACAGCCAGTGCATGTTGTAATGTTTAACTCTGTAAAAAATTTCAGATCAGTTATCTCTCCCACTACCTTATCTTGGTTTTATTACCCTGGACATTCCAGAGAGAAGTTGTCTAATTTGAACATACTTTGGTTTACTTTGAGGGGTTCTAAATCTACTGATACATTAGGTAATACTTATTACAATAATACTTTTTTCAAGTCAGTTGAACTGGTAAACCTCATTTAAAAAAACAGCTCCCATTGCCCTTGTCTGAGCAAGTGTCTACATTTTTTTATACAAAACAAACACTTTACAGAAGAAAAATAATAAACTGTCATACACTGTCACAGACATCCCATAGAGTTATCTAATAATTATTGGCTAAAGGTGATTTTGCTTTTACTAACCCAATATTCTTGGAAAACGTGGCCAGAAATATTGAGACACAATATGATTGGAAAACAAATCCAATCAGCCTGTTAATCTCTGTATTCCCTGACCCTGACCTTTAGCATTGAATCACCAGAGCTGGACATGAATAGATAATTTGGTTCATAATAAATGGGTCGCAAAATGGGTCACAATAGTCGGATATGACTTAGCGACTAAAACCACCAAATGTTCAATAGAAAGTATCCTAATGACTAAAACAGAATTATCTAAGGGCCACTGCAAAATCAAGAAAAATACAAGAAGTAAATTGGAACAAGTGCTAAATTATATGATTAAAGACTTTAGCCCTTTGAATTTGGATTTGAAACTAGACTTTATTATTTGATGCTATTTTGTGAGTATCAGAAATCATATGAAATCAAACCACTCATATAATTTCTTGATAAACATGAAGAATTTCTGAGCTCTTTAATTTGATGTAAGATGTGGCATGTCTGTAAAAACCCATTTGATGATTTAATACCAACAACTGTCTGGTAATTCAAGAATACCTTTTATACTCAAATAATTGGGGCAATGTGGAATGTATTGAAAGAAAATACTGCAGATTCAGGTCCCAAGCAAAACATCTAGACTAATGCATGTTTGCAGTTTTATTTTTAAAGGAAAGAGAGATAAAGAGACAGACAGAGATAGAGACAGAAAGAGATCCCCTCACCAAACTCTCAAATTCTCTTATGCATTGTGACTGCTTTCATATAAGTTTTCAGAAAAGTTTCTTTGCAAGAGAACCAAAAAGTGCAACACAGGTATTTTTCCAGAGGAAATCTGTTTTTTTACTCAGAGTGAGACTTAGTGAGATATAATTTAGATACAATAAAAACTGCACCAGCTTGAAGTGTAACGTTGTATACATTTCAACAGAGATATATATAGTATATTCTCATCACCCTAAAATTTCTTTGTGGTCCTTTGTAGTTAATCCCTCTTCCCTCAATTTCAGTCTCTGCAACTACTAATTTTATTTGTGTCCCTATAATTTTGCCTGTTCCATTCTTATAAAATGTCATCTTTTGTGGTTTGTCTCACTTAAGTCTAATGGTCTAATGTTTTTTGTAAAAAGCAATCATGTTATTGCATTTAACTGCAGCTTATTCCTTTTTGCTGTTGAGTAGTATTTCATTTGTCAATGTACCACAATTTGATTATCCATTCACCAACTGATGAACATTTTGTTCATTTTCAGTTTGGGGTAAGCATGAACAGAGCTACTATAAACAATAATGTAAAGTACTTGGATGGGCATACTTTTAAATTTCTCTAGAGCTACAATTTCTAGGCTATATGCACTGCCATATGGTAGATATTTAATAATTGTTTCCCCTGAAGAAAACTTTTATTTGTGGCATTTGCCAATTTCTGAGTATAGACTCCCACCTAGCCTGTTTCAAGCTTCCCATGTGCTACCACTACCGCTAAGTGTGGAGTTGGATGAATGATTTTCATGAGTGAGTTAAGAACTGACTCCAACACAACAATGATCATAAGTGTGTATTTTACTTTATAAGAAATGCCCAACTATTATAAAGGGGCTTTGAAATGTCACATTTGCATCAGCAATGTATGAGAATTCCAGTTGCTCTACATTCTAGCTGGCATTTTTTATTGTTAGGGTTTTTAAAGTAATTTACTTTAGCCACTCTATCAGGTATGCAACATCATTGTGGTTTTAATGTGACTTTCTTTAATGCCTAGTGATGTTGAACATCTTTTCTTATGCTTATTTACCTTTTGTATCTTTCTGTTGAAGTGTCTGTTCAAGATCACCAGCCCAGGTTGGGTGCATGAGACAAGTGCTCAGGCCTGGTGCACTGGGAAGACCCAGAGGGATGGGGTGGAGAGGGAGGTGGGAGGGGGGACCGGGATGGGGAATACATGTAAATCCACGGCTGATTCATTTCAATGTATGACAAGAACCACTGCAATGTTGTAGAGTAATTGGCCTCCAACTAATAGAAATAAATGGAAAAAAAATAAAAATAAAAAAATTAAAAAAAAATAAAAATAAATGAAGTGTCTGTTCAAATAATTTGCTTATTTTATTTTCTAATTATTGCATTTTGAGAATTTTTCATACACTCTCAGTACAAGTCATTTATTGGGTATTTGATTGTAAATATTTTCTCTCAGTAAATTGTCATTTCAGTTTTTGCTACTGTCTTTTAAAAAGCACATGTTATAAACAGTGCTGCAATGAACATTGGGGTGCACGTGTCTCTTTCAGATCTGGTTTCCTCGGTGTGTATGCCCAGGAGTGGGATTGCTGGGTCATATGGCAGTTCTATTTCCAGTTTTATAAGAAATCTCCACACTGTTCTCCATAGTGGCTGTACTAGTTTGCATTCCCACCAACAGTGTAAGAGGGTTCCCTTTTCTCCACACCTTCTCCAGCATTTATTGCTTGTAGACTTTTGGATAGCAGCCATCCTGACTGGCGTATAATGGTACCTCATTGTGGTTTTGATTTGCATTTCTCTGATAATGAGTGATGTTGAGCATCTTTTCATGTATTTGTTAGCCATCTGTATGTCTTCTTTGGAGAAATGTCTGTTTAGTTCTTTGGCCCATTTTTTGATTGAGTCATTTCTTTTTCTGAAATTGAGCTGCAGGAGTTGCTTGTATATTTTTGAGATTAATCCTTTGTCTGTTGCTTCATTTGCTATTATTTTCTCCCAATCTGAGGGCTGTCTTTTCACCTTGCTTATAGTTTCCTTTGTTGTGCAAAAGCTTTTAAGTTTCACTAGGTCTCATTTGTTTATTTTTGCTTTTATTTCCAATATTCTGGGAGGTGGGTCATAGAGGAGCCTGCTGTGATTTATGTCGGAGAGTGTTTTGCCTATGTTCTCCTCTAGGAGTTTTATAGTTTCTAATCTTACATTTAGATCTTTAATCCATTTTGAGTTTATTTTTGTGTATGGTGTTAGAAGGTGGATGGGGAGGGAGGCAGGAGGGGGGGATCAGGATGGGGAACACATGTAAATCCATGGCTGATTCATGTCAATGTATGGCAAAAACCACTACAATATTGTAAAGTAATTAGCCTCTAACTAATAAAAATAAATGGAAAAAAAATTAAAAAAATAAAAAGCACATGTTTTTAGTGTTGATAAAGTTCAGCTTGTCATTTTTTTTTCATTTATGATAACTGCTTTTTCATCCTAAAAAAAATCTGCCAAATCCCAGTTACAAATATGTATTCCTGTAATTTCTTCTGAAACTCAAATGTCCAGTACAACAGCCACCAGTCACATGTAGATATTTTAACTTCAAATTCATTAAAATTAAATAAAGTTAAGACTTCAGTGACTAAGTTGCACTAATCACATTTCAAGTGCTCAGTAACCTGACTAGCTAGTGGCTATCCTATCACACAGAGTAGCTACTGAACACTTCCATCTTGGTGCACCGTTCCTTTTGGACATTATTCACCTAAAGGTTCCATAGCTTTAGGTTTTACATTTAGCCTCTAATATATTTCAAGTCCATTTTTTGTATATGGTGTGATATATTGGTAGAATCTTTGTTTTTGCATCTGAATTTCAAATTGTTCCAGCAATATTATTGAAATCTACTTTCCCTTTTACTACCATAACAATTTTTGTATGTCAAAGTAGACACAAGACTTTCCCTTTGGAATCTTTATGATTTCCTTAAAAAAAAAAAATGGGCATACCTGCGGATAAAATGTTAGAGACCAAAAACTGTGGTTGAGTTAAAAAAAAAAAAGATTGTTACTCATCACTGAGTCTTGACTGACCCTTTGTGACCCCATGAACTGTAGCCTGTCAAGACCCTCTGCCCATGGGCTTCTCCAGCCAAGAATACTCAGTGGGGAGCCATTCCATTCTTCAGAGGGTCTTCCCAACACAGGGATAAAACCCAGGTCTCCTGCATTGTAGCTGAATTCTTTACTGTCCAAGCCACCAGGGTGGTTGAGTTAGGGTCATCAAATTCACTTGGTGAAAACTGTTCTCTACTACCTTTCATCTTCTAAACCAACATCTGTTTCTGACATCCTGTCTGCTAGGCTTTAGGTGATCAATCTGTTAAGTACCAGGTAGATTAAGCCTGGTTTACACAGGGAGGTAGCTCAACTGCAAAGAAATTCTGCCTCTCACAAAGAAACTAATAGAATGATCCAAAGTATGAAAATACTACTTTGTATTCTTATTGTATAGAAGTGGGTCTCTGAAAACAGACATCTATTAGTGGGAAACAAGTGTGAGTATGTTTTATTTTTACTTTAAGTTTATTTAGTAGAAAAAACATATTTCTCACTGAACTTTGGTATTTTTCTTTTCCCATTATAATTCTGCTTTAAAGAAAAAAGTAAATACTGGATTCTGAGTTTTATCACAAAACCTTACATTGGTTTCTGTGGCTCTCCATTTCCACTTAGTAACTAAATTTGACAAATATAGTTTTGCTTAAAGAACAACCATAGGATTGAGGGAACCTCACCTTGATTTTGCAAGTTTTCTCAAATAAATGTGGCAGTAAAATAAAACATTCTGTTTTTAACTGCCTGAACATTTTAGAGACCCCAAACTGTGTGGACCTGATAGAAGTAGAAAATATTAAGAAGAGGTGGCAAAAATACACAGAAGAACTGTACAAAAATGATTTTCACGATCCAGTTAATCACGATGGTGTGATCACTCACCTAGAGCCAGACATGCTGGAATGTGAAGTCAAGTGGGCCTTAGGAAGCATCACTATGAACAAAGCTAGTGGAGGTGATGGAATCCCAATTGAGCTATTTCAAATCCTGAAAGATGATGCTGTGAAAGTGCCACACTCAACATGCCAGCTAATTTGGAAATCTCAGTAGTAGCCACAAGACTGGAAAAGGTCAGTTTTCATTCCAATCCCCAAAAAAGGCAATGCCAAAGAATGCTCACACTACCGCACAATTGCACTCATCTCACATGCTAGTAAACTAATGCTCAAAATCCTCCAAGCCAGGCTTCAGCAATATGTGAACCATGAGCTTCCAGATGTTCAAGCTTGTTTTAGAAAAGTCAGAGAAACCAGAGATCAAATTGCCAACATCCACTGGATCACTGAAAAAGCAAGAGAGCTCCAGAAAAACATCTATTTCTGTTTTATTGACTATACCAAATTCTTTGACTGTGTGGATCACAATAAACTGTGGAAAATTCTGAAAGAGATGGGAATGCCAGACCACCTGATCTGCCTCTTGGGAAACCTGTATGCAGGTCAGGAAGCAACAGTTAGAACTGGACATGGAACAGCAAACTGGTTCCAAATAGGAAAAGGAGTACGTCAAGGCTGTATATTGTCACCCTGCTTATATGCAGAGTACATCATGAGAAATGCTAGGCTGAATGAAGTACAAGCTGGAATCAAGATTGCCAGGAGAAATATCAATGACCTCAGATATACAGATGACACCACCCTTATGGCAGAAAGTGAAGAAGAACTAAAGAGCTTCTTGATGAAAGTGAAAAAGGAGAATGAAAAAGTTGGCTTAAAGCTCAACATTCTCAAAACTAAGGTCATGGCATCCAGTCCCATCACTTCATGGGAAATAGATGGAGAAACAATGGCTGACTTTATATTGTTGGGCTCCAAAATCACTGCAGATGGTGATTGCAGCCATGAAATTAAAAGACGCTTACTCTTTGGAAGGAAAGTTATGACCAACCTAGACAGCATATTAAAAAGCAGAGACATTACTTTGCCAACAAAGGTCCGTCTCGTCAAGGCTATGGTTTTTCCAGGGGTCATGTATGGATGTGAGAGTTGGACTATAAAGAAGGCTAAGCCCTGAAGAACTGATGCTTTTGAACTGTGGTGTTGGAGAAGACTCTTGAGAGTCCCTTGGACTGCAAGGAGATCCCACCAGTCCATCCTAAATGAGCTCAGTCCTGGGTGTTCATTGGAAGGACTGATGCTGAAGCTGAAACTCCAATACTTTGGCCACCTTATGCAAAGAGCTGACTCATTTGAAAAGACACTGATGCTGGGAAAGATTGAGGGAAGGAGGAGAAGGGGACAGTAGAGGATGAGATGGTTGGATGGCATCACCGACTCAATGGAAATGAGTTTGGGTAGGCTCTGGGAGTTTGTGAGGCCTGGCGTGCTGCAGTTCATGGGGTCGCAAAGAGTCCGACACGACTGAGCAACTGAACTGAACTGAACTGAAACTGTGTTTGACACAACTTTGATTTAGTCAATTTGGAATGTCTCTAGTTAGATGGGACTCTTAAATTATTATTGAAATATATATTAACCAACATTTCTGTTTGGAAAATTGCTTAGTGTCTTTAAACTTTTATATGAAGGACTAAATAGTAATTATCTTATTCTTTGCATGCCAGTGATGTCTATCACAAGTACTTGACTCTGCTGTTGCAGCACAAAAACAGTCATAGACAATATGTAAACAAATGAGTTGTTTTTTTTTCAATAAAACTTTATCTAAAAAAATACAGGCTGTGGGCCTGATCTGGCCCCTGGTTTAGAGTTATAGTTCTTCACTCCCATTTCATTCAAAGACAGAAAGTTCAATCCAAAAGTAATAGGGTACAAATAAATGAAATATAAAGGTAATTCATTTCCTTGAAAGGTGAAAATATATTCTAGGATTGTGATGTTTTTAATTTCAATAAAAAATTAATGATGTTTTTCTGTTAATGTATTTCACAATATTCACATTTTACATCTCATTTAATATTTATTTAATATTTACATTTATGTTTAATATTTACATCTCATTTAAATGTTTATATCTGCCATACATCTTATAAAACAATAAAGACTTAATTGAGTGATGTGATGATTCTTAGGGAATTGTCCTTGGAATTGTTCAATGCCAGTTTATCACTTGAGTGGTTAGTTAAGTAAACACAGTAGACCCATATTAGTATGAATGTTGGCAGTCTCCCAAGTTTCTTAATGATCAGGATAGGAGACTGGTTTAAAGTGGTTACTGCGTTTAGAGTGGGACAATTATAATAATAAAAGCAATAAAGATCAATTATTATAGGCAAGATGGCTTAACATTAAACTTCAAATTCCTATAGTGCACTGGAGACACATGAATAATGATAAGTTAGGTTGACAAAAGACATATGCAAACAAAGCAGGAGTCTTAAGCCAATGGGAAGGAGTAATCAGAGACTTGGGTTCAAAGTTTAACTCTGCTACTTATTAACTCTAGAATTTGGGAAAATCATTTACACCCTCTGAGCCTCCGGTTTTCTCATCTTTACAATATGGATAAAAAAGAATCCACTTCCTATGTTCTACAGGGGTTGAATGATATGATCCTGGTAAGGTGCTTAGAGGGCTTCTTTGGTAGCTCAGCTGGTGAAGAATCTGCCCGCAATGAGGAGACCCAGGTTCGATTCCTGGGTCAGGAAGATCCCCTGGAGAAGGGATAGGCTACCACTCCAGTATTCTTGGCCTTCCCTGGGGGCTCAGTCAGTAAAGAATCCGCCTGCAATGTAGGAGACCTGGGTTCAATCCCTGGGTTGGAAAGATCCTTGGGGGAGGGCATGGCAACCCACTCCAGCATTCTTGTCTGGAGAATCCCCATGAACAGAGGAGCCCGACGGGCTACTGCCCACGGGGTCGCAAAGAGTCAGACAGGATTGAGCGACTAAGCACAGCACAGCACGGTACAAGGTGCTTAGAACAGAACCAGGTACATAGCAAATCTTCAATGAATGTTAACTACTTATTCATTACTTATTATTACAGTGCTGATTAGTTACTTACTATTATATTATTACTTATTATTATAGTGCTGAAACCTGTAACTTAGAAATTCAGGGAGTTCTAATAATCTTCCAGACAGTAATTCACCACCAGTTAAATTACTAAAACCTGTGTGTTTCCCTTGAGCCTTGGTAAGTGACTGACTAATGGGATAAACACAAGCAAAAATGTTAATTGCTGCTGGTGAAAAATACAGATGTATTTGCACCCCCAAAGAACTTTCTATATTTCAACAAATATTCAATGTTAAAACTCAAGGAATGAATTCCTAAGGCTGACATCACTGTGACAGTAGTTAATAAGCATATTTGCAAACAAGAAAATCTTTAAACACACTTACCCCACGACACTTTCAACCTAAAAGCATTAGGCTATCCTTCTAGCAGCTTATCCCTCTGCATCTGCTCCTAGAGAGCAGGTGCTCAAGGGTCTAAGCAAGCCTGACCCAACACTGGAGGGGCAGGAAGCAGGAGTACAAATGGAGATCCTCTCTCCAGCCTGCCTCCCTTCTCTTATGCCTGATACCAGCCTCTGGTCTTTAACGTTGAGCACATGATTTCAGACACCCAAGTCCTTTGTCTCCAACCCAGAAATATCTACCCTTTGGTCCCACCATGTCTTTACACCCTCAACATCCTTTCCTGACCTTGACAGAATAAACTCAGGCAAAGAGAGTCTGAAAACAGGTTCAGGGTGTGCTGAGAATCCTGGGGTTTCAAATATTCACAGTGTGGGAGGTAGGGAGGGCATGGGTTCTGGATGGACACCGTTCTGGGCCTGAAGGTTCCCATGGGGAGTGACACAAGAGGCCGAGGGCAGAGCTGGACCCTAAGGACCAAAGCTGAAAACAGGGCTAGCTGGGCTGGGTGGGAAGATGGTATTGACTGTAAGTGATGAAAAATCTAAGAACCAGACAATTATGTGGTTTTCTTCCTGGCAAGTGGTGGAAGTAGATTCCTAACTGAGATAGCCTGCAAGTCCAGGCTTCTTTTTCCTACCATCCCAGAAATTGATCAGTGATATTCTAATAATCATAATACAGAATAGCAAATTACAGATTTCATTATATAACCATGGGTCTAAGACTCAGTCCCAGCTAAAATTTTTTTTGTATAGATAGCAATTCAGTATGGGAAATAAAAGCTTCCTGTGCATGTGATGAGTTAACTGACATTAATGCCTCTACCCAGTCCCCTCCCTTATTAATTAGGTTAGTATAAAACCCTGCTACATATACAACTGAATGCTTGGATAGCACTATAGGATGTCACAAAATGATCATATCACAGTTACCTGAGAGGTAGATAATTGAACGGTAGTAAAGCAACAGGATTTTAAATCCTAAGCTCAGGGTATTTAAAGAATTGGAAAGTGGCTTTAGAATTTTTTGTTGGGGGAGAATTTTAAGAGAATTGTCTCAGAACTTCTAAACTTTAATTCTCCAAGCCAGGCTTCAGCAATACGTGAACCGAGAACTTCCAGATGTTCAGGCTGGTTTTAGAAAAGGCAGAGGAACCAGAGATCAAATTGCCAATATCTGCTGGATCATCAAAAAAGCTAGAGAGTTCCAGAAAAACATCTATTTCTGCTTTATTGACTACGCCAAAGCTTTCGACTGCATGGATCACAATAAAGTGTGGAAAATTCTGAAAGAGATGGGAATACCAGATCACCTGATCTGCCTCTTCAGAAACCTATATGCAGGTCAGGAAGCAACAGTTAGAACTGGACATGGAAAAACAGACTGGTTCCAAATAGGAAAAGGAGTACATCAAGGCTGTATATTATCACCCTGCTTATTTAACTTATATGCAGAGTACGTCATGAGAAACACTGGGCTGGAAGAAGCACAAGCTGGAATCAAGACTGCCAGGAGAAATATCTATAACCTCTGATATGCAGGTGACACCACCCTTATGGCAGAAAGTGAAGAAGAACTGAAGAGCCTCTTGATGAAAGTGAAAGAGGAGAGTGAAAAAGTAGGCTTAAAGCTCAACATTCAGAAAACTAAGATCATGGCATCTGGTCCCATCACCTCATGGGAAATAGATGGGGAGACGGTGGAAACAGTGTCAGACTTTATTTTTTGGAGCTCCAAAATCACTGCAGATGGTGACTGCAGCCATGAAATTAAAAGATGCTTGCTCCTTGGAAGGAAAGTTATGACTAACCTAGAGAGCATATTAAAAAGCAGAGACATTACTTTGCCAACAAAGGTCTGTCTGGTTAAGGCTATGGTTTTTACAGGGTCATGTATCGATGTGAGAATTGGACTGTGAAGAAAGCTGAGCGCTGAAGAACTGATGCTTTTGAACTATGGTGTTGGAGAAGACTCTTGAGAGTCCCTTGGACTGCAAGGAGATCCAACCAGTCCATCCTAAATGAGATCAGTCCTGGGTGTTCATTGGAAGGACTGATGCTGAAGCTGAAATTCCTGTACTTTGGCCACCTCATGCGAAGAGTTGACTCATTGGAAAAGACCCTGATGCTGGGAGGGATTGGGGGCAGGAGGAGAAGGGGATGACAGAGGATGAGATGGCTGGATGGCATCACCGACTCCATGGGCATGAGTTTGAATAAACTCCGGGAGTTTGTGATGGATAGGGAGGCCTGTTGTGCTGCGATTCATGGGGTCGCAAAGAGTCGGACACGACTGAGTGACTGAACTGAAATAAACTTTAAGAGATCCCATCAGCCTCACAGCTCAAGCCACTCTTGATGTGTCTTGCTGAAATGAATTAGCACGGAAGTAAAGAAAGAAATCATTTCCACCAGAATCTAAAGCTATAATTTCCAGAGTAGAAATGACAAAAAGTTACTGTAACACCTTCATCTTTACTCTTGTAAAAAGTGAAACACAGTCTGGGATGCATTTTTGTCTTTGACAAGGCATTTGATTGTTAAATAAAGTCTCACTCTACCCCTTCTCTGAAGAAAAATCTAAGCTCACTTAATTCTCCTTGCTCAAAACCCTCCCAGCCTCAGTCTTCTCATAAGAGCTGGACAGCTTTCTAGTTCTACTGCTGCTCCCCTTTTCTCTGCTTCAAAAACGAGGGAGGCTCTTTCTATTGCATAACCTCTCTATTTTGGTATGTGGGACCTTTGAGACCTCCCTTCTCTTTAGAGATTTACCTTGCGCCTTTCCCACAGTCAGGACAGAGTCTACACCTCCTAGGACCTGCAGAGGTCGGCCAGGTCCCTAAGCATGCGCTGCTGGCAAAGTGTGAAAACACCAACTTCCGCTGTTTCTCAGCCTTCTGTTTCTGCTCCTAGCTAGAGCAATCTGCATTTTCCCCTGCATTTTCTCAAACTGGGAGCTTCTTAAGGAGAGGAATGGAATTCCACTTATCCCTGATTTCAGAGTATAGTACTGGAAACACAATATGTGCTCAGGAAATATTTCTTTATCGATTCATTGCAAGGAATATCAGGAAATATCCTCATATTGATTAACGGATTGATGTTGGATAAACAGATAGCTGGAAAAATGAATTATGATCAGGAAAAGAATGCTTAGATTTGCATTGAGCTGAATGCAGTCTAAAGGTTCACAGCAGACCTACTGACAAGCAGTTTTAAACATTGAATTTGGGGCTAGGATTATGAAATCACAGGATCTGTCTGGTGGACCTAAGAGTCCTAGACTGAGCCAAAATCCTCATTGTATATGAATGGCACTCTTAGCACCTCTCTCTACCATAACTATCTTCCCTTATAATAATGTGTACATATGTTTGCTGTTCCCCTACTTCCCTACCACACACTTCCTTGAGGCATGTACCCCATCTTATGACTGTATGCAGGTCAAGAAGCAACAGTTAGAGCTGGACTTGGAACAACAGACTGGTTCCAAATCGGGAAAGGAGTACGTCAAGGCTGTATATTGTCACTCTGCTTATTTAACTTCTATGCAGAATACATCATGAGAAATGCTGGGCTGGAAGAAGCACAAACTGGAATCAAGATTGCCAGGAGAAATATCAATAGCCTCAGATATGCAGATGGCACCACCTTTATGGCAGAAAGCAAAGAACTAAAGAGCCTCTTGATGAAAGTGAAAGAGGAGAGTGAAAAAGTTGGCTTAAAACTCAACATTCAGAAAACTAAGATCATGGCATCTGGTCCCATCACTTCATGGCAAACAGATAGGGAAACAGTGGAAACAGTGACAGACTTTATTTTTGGGGGCTCAAAATCACTGAAGATGGTGATTGCAGCCATGAAATTAAAAGATGTTTGCTCCTTGGAAGAAAAGTTATGACCAACCTAGAGAGCATATTAAAAAGCAGAGTCATTACTTTGCCAACAAAGGTCTGTCTAGTCAAGGCTATGGTTTTTCCAGGGGTGATGTATCGATGTGAGAGTGGACTATAATGAAGGTTGAGTGCCAAAGAATTGATGCTTTTGAACTGTGGTGTTGGAGAAGACTCTTGAGAGTCCCTTGGACTGCAAGGAGATCTAACCAGTCCATCCTAAAGGAATTTAGTCCTGAATATTCATTGGGAGGGCTGATGTTGAAGCCAAAACTCCAATACTTTGGCTACCTGATGCAAAGAGCTGACTCATTAGAAAAGACCCGGATGCTGGGAATGATCAAAGGTGGGAGAAGAAGGGGGCAACAGAGGATGAGATGGTTGGATGGGATCACCGACTCAATGGACTTGAGTTTGAGTAAGCTCTGGGAGTTGGTGATGGACAGGGAAGCCTGGCATACTGCAGTCCATGGGGTTGCAAAGAGTCAGACACAACTGAGCAACTGAACTGAACTGATGACTGGCATGATGCATTGCTCATGACTAGTGACCAATAAGTATTTGCTGACTCAATGAATCAAAGAAGTAAGACCTAGAAAGACTTGGATTCCTAAAAATTCTCTGAGATAGAAAAGGAAATGCCTTTATACATTCATTTTTATTCTTTGCATTTCAGAGCTTTAGGAACTGAGGCTTAGGAAGTTCCAAGGGCTACTCTCAAATCACAAGGCACTTGGGGTAGGGGAAGCAGCAGAGCATAGTACAACATCCTGCTCTTCTTAAGAAAACACTGGTCATTTATTTGGATGTATTTAATAGAAACCTTTAAAAAATAACCACACTTCAAAATGTCTTCAGTTAGGAGGTTGTGATTTTTACTTTTTTTTTTTTTTCTATTTGAGGCATTCATTTATTGAGTTTCATCATGAGTCTTTTAGGACACTGAATCCACTGCAAAGTTTTGTCTGAAAGGAATAGCATAGTCCTACACAATGAGAACCCAACCAGTCCTTTGAAGACAATGGCAATTACTGATATTGGCTGCTTAGCATGTGCTGGTCACTAGGAGCATTACATGAGTCATTTACCATTTTACATATAAGGAAACAGGAGGGGCAGCCCGTCGATACTTCCATGCTGAGCATGTGAGCAAGCAGAATTGGGATCCGTATTTTTCTGACACTGGGGCGTGGTCTGGATCGCCATGCTGTGGGGGTTCTCTTCCAGTGAGGCTGTCAAGAATGGCAGAAAGAGCTTCTGCCTCCAATCTCTGTTGGGGAAATAGGTCCAGTGCTGGACATTTCCATGATTTCCTGGTCATCTCTTTATCATAGTCCTTACTAAACTTCGCTGTGAATATACTCATTCAACAAGCATTTATGGAGCACTTATTAAGTGCCAGGAACTGGGTACAACAGGAACAAGACCAATGAAATATCCTGATCCATCTTTCTGCCAGACTATAAGCTACATAAAGGAAAAAGACACATTTTCCCCTTCTCCATTCTCCTATCATTATTGAAGGATGAGATAACTCAATCTAACTGTATTCAAAGCACCAAATAATTTTTCTGAGACAACATAATACAAGCCCAAGCTATACATGAAAAGATACTTCATCTGATGCTCATTTCAGGACAAATGGGAAATGTTTTGTATTGGTTTGCCAAGAAGTGGACACAGGATCAAACACAGATCATGATGGAAAACAAACAAAGGAGATAATTTCTTTTGTTTACTCAAACTTAAATAGAAACAAATTCTTCTTCAACCTGAACATAAGTATTATGGCCTTGAGGCTGAAAGGTGTTTCTTTCATATAAGGGTTATGATGGGAAAGAAGTGTCCTGTGTAAAACTCTATGTTAATGAAGTGGCAATTCTGTCATTATCATCATGAGAAACCCAATCCCATTGTGATGTCTACTGTGTTTTTCTGTCAGATGATAATTTCTTTTAGGATGTGCTCATGGTGAACACTGGGCAAGAAATGAATCTATGGAGGCAATTCTTTAGCCTTAGTAAGAATGATCCCAGAGCACCTGTTATTAAATCCATCAGCTCACAAAAACATGGTATAGAGAGAAAAGCACACCTAGGGAAAGAACTGTTCACTCTTATCCCAAGACGCCACTTTACCTGCTGTGTGAGCCTGGGGGTAGACACCTGCTGGATGGTAATCAGGTGTTTACAAAACCCTCCAATCTTCACCACGGCTCTTCACCACTATCTCTGAGAATAACTTTCCAAAACTCTCACTTCTAATCTATATGAAAGTGCTTTGCGATTATAACTCTCTGAAGGTGTAGGGGATATATGTGTATATACATTATTCAGACTTGGTCCATAGTAATACTGAGTTTTATTGGCTATCAAGTTACTATAATAGTTTAATTTAAAATTTAGGACTATAGGCTTTGTTGTTTTAAATCCCAGGTCTTCCATTTACAAGCTGTGTGATCTTGGAGAAGCTACCTCACCTTTCTGAACATTAGTTTCCATAGGTGGAAAATGTAACTACTGTTTCTATCTCACAGAGTTACTGGAATAATAGAATAAGGTAATGTATCCAAAACACAGTGATAGGCAGGAAATTTTCTGAAGTCTGCTCCAATATTTTGGCAAGTCATTTAGCTTCTTTGAGCCCAGTTTCTTCATCTGCAAAATGGGGACACTAAGAGTACCTAATCCATTGACCATTTTGCCAGGAATAAATTAATTAATGCATGAAAAGTATTTAACGTATTGTTTGAGACACAATGAGTGCTCAAATGTCACTGCTGTCAATGTCATTATTATCATCACCACCACCATCATCATCTGTAATCTGTTGGTGGGCAGGAACAATGGCTCACAAATGTTTCTTCAAGACAGATCTTGAGTAGCTAAATATACCTTAATAATTTTGTATGGTTATCATGGGACTTGGAGGTGAAATACCTACAGAGTAAAGACATGCCACCAGGGAAGAAAAACTCTGACACTAAATAGTAAGGTACTCAACTGACAATATGAAAAATCAATGTGTTCCAGGACTAATTGTAAAAAGTATTTCAAGTCTGAGTGCCCACAGGCTTGAAGAGCACCAGGCAAAGGTATATCATTGCAGAAATATCTCTGAATCCTACTCTTTGAATTAATAAAACCCCTTTTACTGGCAATACCACTTAAAAGAAAGTCGGGCAGGTCTTCACTTGAACTGATATCAAGAGCCAGGAATTCCCTCTCATGGGAAGTGCGAAATGAGAGACTGTACTCAGCAGAGTTAAGAATCTAAGAGCTCTATCAAACATGAGCAGAACAAGAGTGTCCAGGGAGCTGCAAACACACTTTGGAAAACAGCCAATCAGATCTCGCTTGCTTGAAGACGAGGGATCAGAATGTCACTTGCTTGAGGCCAAGTCACTGAAGGGCCTCTGAGAGGGTCACAGCCCATTTTCTGTGATGGGTGGACTTGTACACTGCTGCAGGAATAATTCCATGTGCTCCCCAACAGTTATGCTCCAGGTTGACACCTCGTTAGCCAGAGGAAAATGATTATCAAGAAGTAAAGCAAATTTCAGCTATGGTTAAGAACCAAAAAATATTGCTGCAATGTGTGTCAAAGAGTGTTCTGTCTTTTTTCCCCCTAGGAGTTTTATACTTTCTGGTCTTACATTTAGGTCTTTAATCTATTTTGAGTTTATTGAATGTTCACTGAAGCACTATTTACAATAGCCAAGTAATGGGAGCAACCTAAATGCCCAACAATAGAAGGACGGATAAAGAAGATATGGCATATATATATATATATATACACATATATATATAATGTACATGCATATGTATATATACATATGCATATATATGTACATACATATATATATGTATTTATATAATGAAATATTACTCATCCATAAAAAGAATGAAATAATAACATTTGTAGCAACATGGATGGACCTAGAGATTACCACACTGAGTGAAGTAAGCCAGACAGAGAAAGACAAATACCATATGCTATCACTTGTATGTGGAATCTAAACAAATGATATAAATAAACATATATAAAACAGAAATAGACCCCGGACATAGAAAACAAATTTATGGTTACCAAAATGAAAGAGGGGGAGGGATAAATTAGGAATTTGGGAGTGGTATATACACACTAATATATATAAAATAGATAATCAACAAGGAAGAAGTGTATAGCACAGTGAACTATAGTCAATATTTTATAATTACCCATAAGAGAAAAAAATCTTTAAAAACTATATATTTACATACATATACACATAAAACTGAATCACTTTGCTCAACATCAAAAACTAACACAACTCTGTAAATCAACTATACTTCAATAGGGCCTTCAGGTGGTGCTAATGGTAAAGAACCTGCCTGCCAATGCAGGAGACATTAGAGATAAAGCTTCAATGATTCCCTGGAGGAGGGCATGGAAACCCACTCCAGTATTCTTGCATGGAGAATCCCATGGACAGAGGAGCCTGGTGGACTGCACTCCATAGGTTCGCACAGAGTCGGACACGACTGAAGAAACTTAGCATTCATGCATGTATACGTCAATAGAGTATAGAGCTAAAGCGAATTCCAGTTATGGTTGAGAATCAGAACCCATGTTTGACTTTTCCTTTTTTCTCCATTTTCCCTTTATTTTTCACATCAGTTTATAAGTTGATACTTGTTGAGGTGAAAGAGGAAATTAACATTCACTGAGTACGTGTGATGTGCAATGTACAAAACTATAGGATCAGTTCAGTTCAATTGCTTCAGTTCAGTTCAGTTCAGTCGCTCAGTCATGTCCGACTCTTTGCGACCCCATGAATCACAGCTTTGCGACCCCGTGGACTGCAGGTTTCCCTGTCCATCACAACTCCTAGAGCTTACTCAAACTCATGTTTGGTGATGGCATCCAACCATCTCATCCTCTGTCGTCCCCTTCTCCTCCTGGCCTCAATCTTTCCCAGTATCAGGGTCTTTTCAAATAAGTCAGTTCTTCACATCAGTGACCAAAGAATTCAAGTTTCAGCTTTAGCATCAATCCGTCCAATGAATATTCAGGACTGATTTCTTTTAGGATGGACTGGTTGGATCTCCTTGCAGTCCAAGGGACTCTCAAGAGTCTTCTCCAACACCACAGTTAAAAAGCATCAATTCTTTGGCACTCAGCCTTCATTATAGTCCACTCTCACATCCATACATGACCACTGGAAAAACCATAGCCTTGATTAGACAGACTTCTGTTGGTAAAGTAATGTCTCTGCTTTTTAATATGCTCTCAAGGTTGGTCCTAACTTTTCTTCCAAGGAAAAAGTGTCTTTTAAATTCATGGCTACAGTCACCATCTGCATTCATTTTGGAGCCCAAAAAATAAAGTCTCTCACTGTTTCCACGGTTTCCCCATCTGTTTGCCGTAAAGTGATGGGACCAGATGCCATTTCTGAGTTTTAAGCCAACTTTTTCACTCTCCTCTTTCACTTTCATCAAGAGGCTCTTTAGTTCTTCACTTTCTGCCATAAGGGTGGTGTCATCTGCATATCTGAGGTTATTGATATTTCTCCTGGCAGTCTTGATTCCAGTTTGTGCTTCTTCCAGCCTAGCGTTTCTCATGATGTATTCTGCATATAAGTTAAATAAGCAGGCTGACAATGTACAGCCTTGACATACTCCTTCACCGATTTGGAACCAGTCTGTTGTTCCATGTCCAGTTCTAACTGTGGCTTCTTGACTTGCGTATAGATTTCTCAGGAGATAGGTGAGGTGGTCTGGTATTCCCATCTCTTTAAGAATTTTTCACAGTCTGCTGTGATCCACAGTCAAAGGCTTTGGCATAGTCAATAAAGCAGAAGTAGATGTTTTCCTGGAACTCTCTCAATTTTTCAATGATCCAATGGATATTGGCAATTTGATCTCTGGTTCCTCTGCCTTTTCTAAATCCAGCTTGAACTTCTGGAAGTTCATGGTTCATGTACTGTTGAAGCCTGGCTTGGAGAATTTTGAGCATTACTTTTCTAGTGTGTGAGATGAGTGCAGTTGTGCAGTAGTGTGAGCATTCTTTGGCATTGCCGTTCTTTGGGATTGGAATAAAAAATGACCTTTTCCAGTCCTGTGGTCTCTGCTGAGCTTTTCAAATTTGCTGGTGTATTGAGTACAGCATTTTCATAGCATCATCTTTTAGGATTTGAAATAGCTCAACTGGAATTCCATCAACTCCACTAGCTTTCTTCGTAGTCATGCATCCTAAGTCCCACTTGACTTCGCATTCCAGGATGTCTGACTCTATGTGAGTGATCACACCATTGTGATTATATGAGCCATGAAGATCTTTTTTGTATGGTTCTTCTGTGTATTCTTGCCACCTCTTATTAATATCTTCTGCTTCTTTTAGGTTCATACCATCTCTGTCCTTTATTGAGCCCACCTTTGCATGAAATATTCCCTTGGTATCTCTAATTTTATTAAAGAGATATCTAGTCTTTCCCATTCTATTGTTTTCCTCTATTTCTTTACACTGATCACTGAGGAAGGCTTTCTTATATTTCTTTGCTGTTCTTTGGAACTCTGCATTCAAATGGGTGTATCTTTCCTTTTCTCCTTTGCCTTTAGCTTCTCTTCTTTTGTAAGGCCTCCTCAGACAACCATTTGCCTTTTTGCATTTCTTTTTCTTGGGGATGGTCTTGATCACTGCCTCCTGTATAATGTCACAGAGCTCCATCCATAGTTCATCAGGTGCTCTATCAGATCTAGTCCCTTGAATCTATTTGTCACTTCCACTGTATAATCCTAAGGGTTTTGATTTAGATCATACCTGAATGGTCTAATGGTTTTCCCTACTTTCTTCAATTTAAGTCTGAATTTGGTGATAAGGAGTTGATGATCTGAGCCACAGTCAGCTCCCAGTCTTATTTTTGGTGGCTGTATAGCTCTTCTCCAAATTTGGATGCAAAGATTGTAATCAATCTAATTTCAGTATTTACCATCTGGCGATGTATATGTATAGAGTCTTCTCTTGTGTTGCTGGAAGAGGGTGTTTGTCTAACTCAATGATACTATGAGCCATGACGTGTAGGGTCACTCAAGACGGACAGGTCATGGTGGAGAGTTCTGACAAAATGTGGTCCACTGGAAAAGGGAATGGCAAACCATTTCAGTATTCTTGACTTGAGAACCCCATGAACAGTATAAAAAGGCAAAAAGATAGGACACTGATAGATGAACTCCCCAGGTTGGTAGGTGCCCAGGAAGCTACTGGAGATCAGTGGAGAACTAACTCCAGAAAGAATGAAGAGATGGAGCCAAAGCAAAAACACCAAGTTGTGGATGTGGCTGGTGATAGAAGCAAGGTCCAATGCTGTAAAGAGCAATATTGCTTAGGAACCTGGAATGTTAGGTCTATGAATCAAGGCAAATTGGAAGTGGTCAAATAGGCAATGGCAAGAGTGAACATCGACATTCTAAGAATCAGTGAACAAAAATGGACTGGAATGGGTGAATTTGACTCTGATGACCATTATATCTACTACTGTAGGCAAGAATCTCTTAGAAGAAATGGAGTAGCCATCATGGTCAACAAAAGAGTCCAAAATTCAGTATTTGGATGCAGTCTCAAAAATGACAGAATGATCTCTGTTCATTTCCAAGGTAAACCATTCAGTATCACAGTAATCCAAGTCTATGCTCCGACCAGTAATGCTGAAGAAGCGGAAGTGGAATGGTTCTGTGAACACCTACAAGACCTTCTAGAACTAACACCCAAAAAAGATGTCTTTTTCATTATAGGGGACTGGAATACAAAAGTAGGAAGTCAAGAAATATCTAGAGTAATGGACAAATTTGGCCTTGGAGTACAGAATGAAGTAGGGCAAAGGCTAATACAGTTTTGCCAAGAAAACCCACTATAGGATAAATAACCCTATTTCCAATTTACAGATTCAAATACTGAGGCCCATAGGGATTGGATAACTTTCCTTTTATCACATAGCTAATAAATGGCATAGCCAGGATTGCAATTAATATCTCTCCCTCTCTTCTTCCATGAGAACTGACACATATCTCTTTGTTCCTCCTCGTAACCTCAGTACCTAATGGACACTTCCTAAGCATTCTTCAGTGCATATTATTACAACTTAATTTCTCAGCTTTATGTAAGACCTGACTATATTTTTGATATTTGTTGCTAAATGAGCATAAAAGAACCTGTTTCTTGTATCCATTCATTCTTTATTCATTCAGCAAATAGTTATGAGGCCCTACTAAGTTCCAGGCACCAGTAACATGAGTGAGTAAATAAAAACAAAGATTCCTGCTCTTGTGGATCTTATATTGTAAAGGAAGAAGTGATACAATAAGTAGTAAATTCAGTAAACAAACAAATTATTAAAGATGCCAGAGAAAGATTCACTGACTAAGAGGAGATGAATGATTTAAACATCCATGAACCCATCGAAGTTGGGAATCATGACTGCATGGAATTAGAGTTTTGATAGGTACAATATTTTTTGAAATATTAAATTGATGTACTTTTCATTCATCTTAAATCATAATACCCTGGGGCTCTCCTACCCTAATGGGTTTCAGTGCCTCAGAGAAAGGGCATCAACAAGAATAACAAATCCTATGCTTCATGTTGACTGTCAAATTAGATTTATTTTGAGTCTATAACAAGATAATAGTTCTGATAGTTGGGCCTTGTCAAAAAAGAAAAAAGAAATTCTCAAAACTCCTTCTCCATATCAACAGACAAATCTAGTGACTGCATACATGGGCTTTTCTATATGACTTTGGTAGAGAAAATTCAGAATAGAACATGACGTAAGTTCCCGTCAAAGGAAAAATAGAGAATGCCTCCAAGGGCAGCAGCAGAGTTCTTAATTCTCATCAATCCCTATCCACTTTTGAAGACCAATCCTGAAAGGGAATAATAAAAACACAAGACATATTGACATGGAATATCATAAGCAGGTTTCTACTTTCAACTTGAAAAAAAAAATGCAACTGCCAAGGTGTTGAGAGTTGGACCATAAAGAAGACTGACCATCAAAGAACTGATGCTTTTGAACTGTAGTGTTGGAGAAGACTCTTGAGAGCCCCTTGGACTACAAGGAGATCAAACTTGTCAATCCTTGTCAATCCAAAGAAAATCAATCCTTGTCAATCCAAAGGAAATCAATCTTGAATATTCATTGAAAGGACTGATGCTGAAGCTGAAGCTTCAATACTTTGGCCACCTGATGCCAAGAGCTGACTCACTGGAAAAGACCCTGATGCTGGGAAAGATTGAAGGCAGGAGGAGAAGGGGATGACAGAGGACTCAATGGACATGTGTTTGAGCAAGCTCTGGGAGATGGTGAAGGACAGGGAAGTCTAGTGTGCTGCAGTCCATGGGGTTGCAAAGAGTCAGATGCAACTGAGTGACTGAACAACAACAAAATGTACCCTTTCGAGATGTCAAAGCTCCACAGGATATAACTGGCCACCTGACATAGTCAAAAGGTAACTCCTTCAGGCTGATCCACCTTCCCAGAACCCAGCATGGTGTATAATGGATTGTCTATGATCTGACTAAGATTTGAAAGTGTCTCTTGGATATAACAAATGGTAGCTGAGAATTAAGAACCAGGAACCTGCCATTGATATGCTAGAGTAATTTTTAGTTTCTCTTTTACAGTTGAAATGAGGACGATGAGCATCCATTTAACATTATCATAGCTGATAACAAGGAGGATCACCTGGGCCAGGAAGAGCCAAATGAGACCAAGTTCTAGACCGTGAAATGGGAAATGGAAAGAAGAGGTGGTAGGCTCTGTTGTGTGGAAAGAACAGTTTCACCAGCTGTAAACTTGAGAGACATACAGAGAACGATGTTTAGTCACCATGCTGGACAAGAATGATCTCAATGGAGCCCAAAAGAACCCAGGGGATAGTCAAGCCACCCATCCTCACTCACTCCAGCTTTCCTTTCTGCATCACCATGAGTACACAAAAGCGTTTTATCCATACCTAATGCCATCTTGGATTTTGAGGAAGGACTAGGAAAACTTTAGAGAGGAAATAAACATATATGAAAGTACTTTCAAATATTAATTTATGAGTATGTATCTAAAAGAGGCTGAGATAATCTGAGAGACTGTTTAAAATTAGCAGTGAAAGAAACACCTAAAATTAAGCTATTCTCAGCCAACATTATGCAGTTAAAGACAATAAAGCTGAGTTGTAGTACATAAATCTTGATCCATGGATAAAGATTTAGCTCCTGACTCAGCCATTAGGATTCATCCTGCCTTATTCTGTATGCATATAGAGCCAACTGATTTTACTTTGGCACACTTGGGGAATGCAATTGCTATTCTGGTAGGTGTCCAGATATTAAGAACTTCTGTTTATGATTTCTGAGAGATGTATTTTGGAAGGAAGAAGTGTTCTTTTGCCTGTTGAAGTACTTACAAACTCTTTGATAAAAATTGCTTAATAAGCTATATTTAAGATTTACTTGAGAGAGGAGAAAGAACTTACAGGCAGAACATGGTTCAATTTCCTTCTTTTCTTGCCCATTTGTCACAAGAGCTCTCTCATTGGTCTAAAACTCTTCTTCAAATAAGGTGAAATTTTTCCCATGCTGGTATCTATCCTTTCCAGTGTCTACCTAGACACATACAGACCTCTTCCCAAATTATATGCTGATCTCAATCTAATCAGAGCCTTCCTCTCCGAGAATCACTCAGGTTTTCAAGTCTTTCTAATTTTTTTCTCTGTAACAAGTTACTGCTGATAAAACATTTTCTTCTTGTTTTTTAAGCCATTTTCTTCTTCATGTGTGTTTCCAAATTTTAGTAAGTTTTATTCTAAATCTGACTCAGCAATTAAATCTGAGTGAAGAAAGCTTTAGACATCCGAAAAAAAGTTCTTTCATTCACTTTTCAAGCCAAAGAGCAGCAGGAACACATTTTAATCGAGTAATGTTGTGTTTATTGTCTTATGGCAAGGAGAAAGAGCTCCACCCTGGGGAACACCATGGCTAAGGCAGGAGGGGGAAGTATTGAAAAGGGTTCATTGTAGGATTTGAAATTAGGTCATCTGGGAGATGATTCAAGGAAGTGAGACTCTGCTCTGCATGGGATGCTGCTAGAAAGCTGGGATAATTCTGTGATTAATAATTCTCACCTAGAACGTAAGCACCCAGTGATTTGTTTAAAAAAAAAAAAAGAAAGAAAGAAAAAAAAGCAGCAGTCACTCATATTAACTGCTATGGAGAAATGTTTGGTCATTTTTCTGGTTTGGACAATGTTCATGTTTTTGTCTGTATTCAAAAATGATTACAGTGTCATTGTCTTGATCAGTTACAGACTCAGAAAGGATGATGTTGATGTTTTGTGAAATTTTTTATGTTCAACAGGAGCAAACCAAGGCCCACCTATGTGTGTTTGGGGCTAGTTTCTGCCTCTCAGGGCTGCTTTTCTCTCTTTATGTTCATTCATTCACTCACTAGTAGCAGTTTTTAAAAAATCATAATTATTTAATTTGTTGTTTTGCTCACTTAATATTTTTTTCTTTTCTTTATTCTAGAAAATAAGCTCTATTAAGATAGATATCATGACCAACTGGCTCTTAATTTTATCCCGAGTGACTTCTCAGTGCCATGAGACAAAGCACCTAATAGACTGAGCAATCTTGGAATGTCTCAGATCAGACACAGATATTCATTTAAATCTTATGGCCCAGAGTTCCGAAGAAATGAGAATGGTTCAAAAGTCAGCCAGTTATTCCCAACTTCAAAAAACAAAACTTTCCAGTGAAAAGCTTTTAAGATATGTTCTCAGAAGCTAACCATTAGGGTATACTTCTTTATTACACTGTTTCAGATAATCTGCCAAGCTATTTAAAACACCAAATTATCAGAGTTCCATTATCCCCCCAGAGAGAAGCCAGCTTGTCGGTGCCCTGGGTGTTCACAAGGAAGATTTGAGAAGCATTAACTTATACTTTCATTTAGGAGGGGAAATCATTCAGCTACCATGGTCTAGTTTATTAGAACATTGAAGAATAAAAAAAACCTTCATCAAGAAAGGTATTCTAGAATATATTGCTTTTCACACCTGATTTCAAGACATTTCAGTAATTGACAGATTGATATTTAACTCAGATTAGATTGTTTTGAAGAATAATAACTTTCTCACATATGTTAGACCACATATGTATTTTGGTTGTTTTGGTGGATGGAAAACTTTCTGAGGACAGATTTGTAATTAGAGAAGCAAAGGTCTTACTGACATTGATTTTTGAAGAAGCATCACCACTAACATCCTAGTTTTCTATGACTTGTCACAGGGGTGACTAATTGATTCTCTCATCCAAATAAGACCCTCTGCATCAGATACTTTGTCAGATGCCATAGAAACAGTAGGGAATAGTAGATGTAATTTTTGCCATTTGAGATTTGAGTCACAAAAGAAAACATTTTCTAAACAAGTAATTTCCTGTGAGCTGCGTGTTACAAAAGGAGGAGTATACAAAAAGCCCTAGAGCAACATACAGAAGGTGTATCCAGACTCACAGGGTCCCAGACAGAGGGAAGCCGCAGAGGGTACAAAACAGGGAAAGTATCATTAGCTGAGATATCTTTGCATGTCTTTAGACTTGTATATTTAAATCTTACATTTGTGATTCCAAGTCTTAAAATAGTCTTAAGGTTTCATTTCTTCATATAAAAATGAATTGTCAATATCCCTACAGTGATATTAACTGTAGTTTTACACGATGTTACCATTGAGGGCAAGTGGGTAAAGGGTACACAGGATCTTTTGTGTGCAAATTTACAAGTATCTCAAAATCAATGTTTGCTTTCTAAAAAATGAAATATATTTTGCAGGAATGTGTCTCATGTATTGGAGAGAAGACTTTGAGTAAGCAGACAACTCAGCCATCATAACTTCAAAAACTGCAATTCTCAGCTAGTAGGATGTCTGGCTCATATTAATTGCCCTTCACAGCTTTGGTGATTGAATGAATGACTGCAAATTCTTAGTGAGTAGGCAGTCTGCTAACATCAACTGCAAAGTCTTGGTCATTATAGTGAAATATTCACTTAGTGTTTAAGAGGGGCCCTTAGGAGGTCAGCCAGCCAATTCCATTTTCAGAGATTACACACATAATAGCTTCTCTGAGTCATGAACACTTTCTTTAACTAGAAATTGTAATTCAAGTCAGGATTGTTTATATTTCTCTCTTTAATATTTTATCCTTTATTACTAACAAGGCCTGGCCCAGACATCGAGGGACCATGTAAATGCAGTTGACTGAATGATTAAAAGGATTCTCTCTGAGCACCTCAACGACTACACAACGCTTCTTTAGTTAACATTTCCATCCAGGCAAGGAAGGTCAGGACCACACTTCAACCACAAAGATTGGACTTGGCATAGACAGCCGTGAAAATATGAGCCCTGGGATTCATGGCTTGGTTTCCCTGGAAAATGTAATTAATCACCCATAGTTACTAAACCTCTAATCTAAATGCATTTTAGGATCTGCTTTTTCTCCTATACTTCTACATCCTACACTGAAAGCAGATGAACCCATGTTTTCTCCATTTCCCCAAAATGGGTTGAACTTCTGAACTGGGTTTTAAAAATGTTCACATTAATTTATCAACACTGCAATCATCCACCTACCCATCCATCCATCATCACAACAAGAAGGAGGAGGAGGAGGTCATATTTATTATCTACTCACCACATGTCAGGCAGTATGCTGAAATTTTTATAAAATTTGTATTATTTCATTTGACTTTTACAAAAAAGCATCATACCCATCTTATAGATGATTAAATTGAGGTTCAGAAAGATTAATTGCCTTGATTAAGATCACTTGGCCAGTGCTGATAATTCTCAAATTTAAATCTCCCACTCTGACTTCTCTCTCTTGAGCTTTAGATTCATACATCCAATTTCACACTTGAACATCTCCAGCTAATAAACTCCTCACAACCAAAATGTTGATCACCCTCATCTCTGCCTCCATGAAACCTTTGCTCCCTCCTATCCACAATCAGTGATTGACAGCTAGTGACTGACAACCTAGTCTCTCAGGCTAAAAACTATAGAATTCACCTGAACATCTCTTTCCCTCTCACCTGACATGCTAACCATCAACATATCCAGTCGTCTCTACCTTCCACATAGATCCAGAATGTGACCATTTTTCACCATCTCTAGTGATAACACAGCCATCTCTCACCTTGTCAACTGTAACTGCAGTTACAGTTGCTCAGTGTGGCATCAGGAATAAAGCCTTTTAATGGCCTTGGAAAATAATAACCAGAAGTATTAACCTTCTCTAACAGATGATAACGACTGTCTCAGGAAAAACAAATGTTACCCTAATCTAAATTTCAAAGATCTGGTTTTATCTTTCTATCATGGACTTACAGAAAGACAGAAACATGAGCTGTTTCTAACATTGTTATAACCCCAGTATGTGGCACATAGTGTCAGTTCAATAACTATTTATTGAAAAAATGACTTTTCATTATCTTTATCTGTTTAGAAATGTTTATATTAGTCAAAAATTAGAAACAATATAAATGCCCAGAAATGAGAGTTTGGATATACAATTTATGGAACATTAATACAATGAAATAAAATCCCTGTTAAGTAGCAGTATATCTACTGGCTTGGAAGACACTCAAAGTATGCTGCTTCATTACCAAAGCAAACTGTAAGAAGTTTATATCTAATATAACACCATGTTTTAAATACAAGAATAGATGAATGGATAGACAGAAAGGAGGGATGGAAGAAGACCAGGAAGGAAGGAAGGAAGGAAAGGGAAGGGAAGGAAGGAAAGGAGACAATTAGAGGAAGAAAAACAAAATAGTAATCAAGAAGGGTATTTTCTAAAATGTTTTCTCTAGGTGATAGTTATAAATAATCTATTGCTTATTTTTATGCTTTTGCACTAGTAGAATGGATTACTGCATGCACAGTAATCGTTTTTTTAAAAATGTCTGGTATAGAAAGTCAAATTTTATTGGCAACTTCATGTTTTACAAGTTAATTGCAATATGTTGAGAATAAGTAATTTTTTTCATTGCTGCAAATAACAAAAAAATTCTCCAAACCAAATAAGCATCTATTTACTAGTATGTTCAACTATTGTCTCAGAAAAATTTCCACTAGAAGTATCTGGGTATGAGAACTTTATGGATTTTGCAAATCAGATTCATTTCCTTTCTAAATGCAATTCCTGTACAACAGTAGGTATCCAATGGTAACTAAGCAGGGTTATTTGAACAATGCATAAATATTTCATTGTGTGCGAAGAGCCAGAAATGCCAAACTCCAACATGTCCGCAAACACGCAAGATTTCCAGTTCCAAGACTGTAATTACTGCCTTGGGATTTGTGGGGTGTCTTGTTGAAGACTCTTTTTATTTTGATAAAATGATGATCTTGCAAGAAAAGTGATACTCTTAACATTTCGTGTTAACCTCAATGATCCTGATCAAGGAGAAAGATTCCTTTTATAAATCATTTAAGAGAACACTACCTAAAGCTTTTTGTTATCCGATAATATCAAAGAATTCCTCTCCAATGGGCCCCTCACTGTCTGGGAAAGTGGGTTTATATAGACTGACAGCTTCAAAACCACATATTATGGGCAATGAGCTGCCATCACTCTTTAGGCTAAATTAAAAGTAAATGACTGTCTCATGCTCCTTTTCTCACATGCACATTACAGAATAAAGATTTTTTAAAAAATAATAAGCCAACAATTCAGAAACCAATTTTGAAATCAGAGGGGAAATTCTAGTGAGAATGCTTTTTTATACAGTTGGTCAGTCTTTTGACTTAAGAATAAATGAATATGAGAGGCAAGACTGCTGTTTTAACATGCAACCGAGAGACAACAATCAGGCAATAGAGACATATAAAATTCATGGCTCACATTCAGGAAATGAAAAGGCAGAGAGAAAGGTGAGAGATCTGCAAATTGTGTGGACCACCCAGGAAATAACCTGCATCTCCAAGAAGCTCCAAACATAGGACCCTAGACAGTTCCTTACATCTGACACTGGTGGGGTCTCTCTCCTGGATGAAGGTGATATTCAGTGCCCTCAATAACCAGGACTATGTTCTGGAAATGTCTGTGGTCACAGAACACTTTGGGAAAAGAGAGGAAGTGACTTTGCTTCCTCTTCAAAAAGTCTTGATTCTGAACTACTAATCAAATCAGAACATCAGGTTATCCTCCACTTCCAGATGTCTTGATTGAGGACTGGCCATTTTAGTATTTATAAATGGGCTGTGCCTCTTATGAACAGAGAAAAATCCCTTCAAGGCAGGAGGGAGAAATGTGAATTTCAAGTATTTGGTGTTGGTTTTCTTGAATCCCGGAATTATCACTCAGCTCTGTAATGTAGATCAAGACCTGTGGCTGGAATTATCCACATCGGGCACTTCTGCTCCAGAAGGGATGTCTGTGGAGCTGTAGTTGTCCATTAACTGGTACATCAGTGTTTAAAAAGATTGGAGGGAAAGCACAGCCCCCATAAGGACACTTCCAAAGGATGATTATCAAAATCCTCCCACTGGGGGCATTTGTTGAAAACTCGCTCAAACTACAGACAATCTAAAGTTGTAACAAACTTTTTTCCTAGTCTCTGAATGACTAGGTAGTTCTAGTGAATGCTGAATATGTGACAGAAACTTGTATTTATTGCCACAGGTAGGTATAATCTTTGAAATGGATAAAAGTTAAAAAATAAATAAAATTCACTTTTAAGCTCTGAAGCAGGCACTATCTCCATCTTCGGTCTCTTGTAAGGGTCAGGAGTGGTGATAACCTGAGAGATTCATACTGAATCTTTGGTGGTGTGTGAGCTGAATTGATGAAAAAGCAGAGACCACGAGGAAACAGAAGTGGAGAAAGAAACAAAGATTGAATGAAGGCTGGTTGATAATGGACCAAAAGTAAGAAAACACACCAAAAGGAGCCAAGACCAATAAAGGGGTTGAGCCTATAACTGCCACAGGGAAGAGGGAATGATGATGGAGGTCTGCAGTGATGCTCTGCATTCTTCTCCATTTCTGGAGAACCTCAACAGTGTGACAGTGCATGTTCAGATTATCAGGAGCGCCCCATTAGCCTCACGGCCATAAGCATTCACTCGGTTGCTCCAGCCTGAATAAATCTGTTCCATGCCACTAAAAGAGCCTAAATTAAAGCAAGTTTACAATAAGAAAGAACAAAGAAATCACTTATAATCTCACTGCTCACACATAAAGATCATTAGGGGGTATTCATCCACAGTGTTTTTGATGTATAATTTTGTTTTAAATGATGTTCATATAAGATCTATAGAAAAAAGCAATTAAAATTCAAGTAATTGAAGCAAAAACGAAAGTGACGATCACCTAAAATATTTAACAGCTTGGAAATGAATAGGTGAGGGCTGGGGCTTGGTGCAGTTAAGTGCCTCAATTAATTTTCTTACTGCTTGCAATGTTCTTTTTGCCTGGACAGATATCTCCTCTGATTTGAGAGGCACTATCTCATTTGGTATGTGTGTGACATAAGGCATGGCCTTCACACTCTTTCATTCAGGCTCCTTTAAGCTCGTAAGCATATTGCCACTACAAAAAAAAAGAAAGAAAATGAATGGAGGGAAATGGATGGCTATGAACTTCATTAATATTAAATATTAATCCCTCACAAATTAAGGTACAATTTTCCACTGAATGTTAAAATCATTCTTATAGCACATCTAAAGGGCAGGTAGGATACCTCCTCCTTATATATGGAAAACTGGATAAACCAAGGGAGGAGATGACTTCTTCAATGTCAAACAGCAGCATAATCAGTAATGTAAGCCAGGCTCAATTGCTCTTAAACTCTAATTTATTCAATTCAGTCCTATATTTATTAGATGCTTCCAAATTAGTCAAGGCTTCCCAGGCAGCACAGTGGTAAATACACCTGCCAGTGCAGGAGACGCAAGAGACACGGGTTTGATCCCTGGGTGAGGAAGATCCCCTGGAGTAGGAAATGGCAACCCAGTCCAGTACTCTTGCCTGGAAAACTCCATGGACAGAGGAGCCTGGGGGGCCGCAGTCCAGGGGGTCGCAAAGAGTTGGACACTGCTGAGTGACTAAACAACAACAAGACAGCCAACACTGTTTAAGTCTCTGGGGACACAACAGAAATACAATTCACTCCTACTTTAAAGGCTTTCACTGTTTAGTGGGGGGAGGTTGGCAGAAACAAATTATTATAACACATTTACAAAGGAAATCTTCATCATCTTTGTCATTGTCACTATCCTCATCAACACGTATGTATACTTTAGCACTGTCCTCTTTTCTTCACTTGAATTCTATGTTTCCATCCTCAAACAACCAAAACAATTTAGGCACTATCAATGGCTCCAGTTTACAGACATGGAAAAAAGACTTTGAGGGGTTAATAACTTATTTGATGTCACAAAGTTAGACCATGTCATGCTTAAAGCCTAAATCCAGGTTTATTAGCCAGCAAAGTTCAGGCTTATCGTCACTTATATTGATGTGTCTCCTATATTTACAGAGAAGGCAATGGCACCCCACTCCAGTGTTCTTGCCTGGAAAATCCCATGGATGGAGGAGCCTGGTGGGCTGCGGTCCATGGGGTCGCTTAGAGTCGGACACGACTGAGCGACTTCACTTTCACTTTTCACTTTCATGCATTGGAGAAGGAAATGGCAACACACTCCAGTGTTCTTGCCTGGAGAATCCCAGGGCCGGCGGAGCCTGGTGGGCTGCCGTCTATGGGGTCACACAGAGTCGGACACGACTGAAGTGACTTAGCAGCAGCAGCAGCTCCTATATTTAAGGCTTATATAAATTGCTCCAGGAATAAAAATGAAGGACACTTTTAATTAGGAAATAGAAATAATGCAAAGACTCCTGATGGCTTATTGGTTTTGTGAGAACATTTTCGTATTTAGGTCTCTTTTATCAATCTCTGATGCCCAATGACAACTAAGAGTCAAAAGACCTGGTCTCAGGTCCCAGCTCTTCCATTCAGCCTTCACTAAGATTGCTCAGAACAACAGAACAAAATGCTCAAGGGCAACAGAGCAAAAATATCTCACAACATTTCCATGATGCTTATTTAATTCTGCTGATGGCAGTGTTTCTTAAATGATTGGGGGGCTTTCTTTTTCTCTGAAAGAAAATGGTACTTGGTCCTTCAGCTCTAATGTTGACACCTACTACTTTTCTATCCACTTGAGAAAACTGGAATATGTCTAAGGGTTAAAAGGTTAACTTACTTAGACAACATCTTAATTGCTGCTCCTTCATAATGTGTAATAAAACAGCATTTACTTTTAACATCCCCCTTGTTAAAATCCTTGGGACTTAAAATAGTGTACAAGAAAAGCAATTCATTATAATTCTACTGAAGTGATCTTTTCTTTGTGGAGTTGAATGTAACATCCTAGTTAGGTTTTCAATATTCTTACCACAAACTACAAGTTGGTTTCTGAATCAGCTTACAGAAAAGAAACAGAGAGGAAGAAAACTCATTGAAGGTGACTAAGAGTCTATTAGCCTAGGAGTAAGAATCAGAGTCACAGGGGTCCCAGACTTCAGTGGAAAGTCAAAAACCACTAATTTTATCCCCAGTGCCAATTAATAGGGAAGGCAGTAACTCTGCAATCCCTATAAAGAAGAATCCAATGCCGGGCAGCCCCAACACAATATTGTATACAAAAGAAGCAGTCAGATTTATAGTTTTAAATAATATTTTAACAACAGCATTTATTGACCTCAAATCTATCTTCAGTGACTACTTTGTTCAGTCTTCAGTCTTGCAAGTTAAATGTGTACCTTTTGTCAGCTGTCAGATTTCTGGGAAAGGCCAACCATTTATGACCCAAAAGACTAATGACAACAGAGGCATCTTGCTGCAACAATTTCAGAAAATTCAGAAATGGAACATCCTATATGTTAAAAAAAAAAAAAAAAAAAGCCCTCGGATAACAAATGCAAAGAGGTTTTTCAAGATTTAAGAAGCAATACTCAAAAACCAAGATTGAAGTAACTTTTCCAAAGAACACACACATTGTGGTTTTGAACCAGGTGAGGAGCCATATAGACTTGGGTTTGAATTCCAGCACTACCATGAAAAAAAAGACTTGGGAATTATTTCAGCTCCTTGAGCCTCAGTGTTCTCATATGTACAATGGGGATAAAAGTAAAGCCTTTGTCACAGAGTGTGGGTTGTAAGCTTTGCCAGATGCTTCATGTACTTTTCTGTTCATTTTAGTCTCACTTTATCCATTTCACGTAGACACTTTCATTTTCTCTATTTTTACTGGTGTGGAAATCGAGACTTTAAGAATTTAAGTATTTGCTCAAAGTCAAATAGCCAGGAAATGTTTGCACTGGGATACAAGCCCAGGAATCTGAACTTGAGCAGTAAAGTTTTGAGTTATATTCTGTACAGTCTCTTATGTATAGAGTGCCTGGCCTATAGAAAGCACTTAAGAAACACACATCACCATTCTCACCCTCACCATCATCACTGTTAACTGCTTCTGCTACTATCATCCTTCTATAGTTCCTACCATGACTTCTGCTATTGCTCACTGCTGTTTCTACTACCACTACCATAACTAATATGTACTTGGAGGAAAAAAAAAAAGATTGTGCAAAAGATTGTGATGCTTGTCCTTTTAATCTATGGAAACATTTTAATCCAACAGAATTTTATAACCGAATCTTACTGGACAGTTTGAAACAAATATGCCATTTTCACTGAGCAGAATTTCCAAGCCGACACGTCTAACCTGATTGTGCTCTATTTATTCACACTTTTATGTTCTCCTTAGATATAAGGTAAAAAATAGAAAGGGTAAAAGGAATCAAGGGGTGCAAAGATTAGATAGGTAGAGATAGCTATTTCAATACTGAAAAATGAGAGCCCGTATGGAACCCCGGAGAAACCCACTGTCCCGATCCAGAGGGCTTTGCTCTTAGAGCCTGGTCCTGTCATATACATGCTGTGAAATCTAAAGTACATCAGTCAGCCTCAGTGAGTCTCTCTCCTTTTTTTTTTTTTCTAAATCACACAGAATATACTATCAGGGTGCTTCTAAGTCTAATAGTCTGTAAATCTATAAAAATGCTGTTTTTCTTATAATAAAGCCATAGGTCTAAGTCATCCTCATAGAAGCCCACAACAAATGGAAAAATCTGCCAAAAGGAGGTCTCTTCTGCTGGTTTTTCTTATTTTCTAATTAACCAAGAACATGAATGGCCTGTCTGAAAATTTCCTTTGAAATTCCAGAATTTAGATGCATGTCACTGCACACAGTGTTTTCTCTTCAGAAATCCTTCTAATGAGCTGGGGAAAGAGCATATTATTCCTTTTTAGAAAAATTTCACTGGAGTTCTTTGTATCCTAAAATAAATAATTATTGCTGAAACCTGCAAAAATAGGATAATACTGCTCTGAATGCTTTATATTTGTAGCATCCTTTTCAGTTTCCCAAGCTTTTGCATTTATTATGCCATGTGTTCCAAACTTCGGATCAAATCAGTGATGCAAACTTTAAACCCATAATGTCCAACTGGCTGTACACCTTTCTATGCAGACATCCTGCTCTGGGTACCAGAAACTCCACAGTCCAAAACTGAACTCATCAAATCTGTAAGCACTCCTTTATGCTTTATCTCAGTTAATGGCATTGCTGTTCATCCAGTTCTCAAGGCAGAAATCTGACTCTTCTGTTCTTCTAAACTTGCCCTCAGACAGTCAAGACCTACCTACTGAATTTCCTAAGCAATTTTTAAAAAATTTTTATTGAGGTATAGTTACTGTATAATGTTATATCAGTTTCAAGTATACAGTGAAGTGACTCAATTATATTTTTTTCAGATTTTTTCTTCCATTATAGGTTATTACAAGATATTGAGTATAGTTTCCTATGCTATACAGTAAGTCCTTGTTACTTATCTATTCCATATATAGTAGTGTGTATGTATTAATCCCAAACTCCTAAGCATTTAAAATATCCTCTCTCCATCCTTTCACTAGCGTTCATATTCCATCTCTCCATCTGTCACCTGGATCCCCATAGGTCCTCCTAACTAGTCACCTGGACTGTCATCTTATTTCCTTCAAACCTATGCTCCATAGATCCACCAGAATAGTATTAAAAAATATCACCCCCTTATAGCCCTGCGAAGGAGTCCACAATATAAAAACCAAGGACCTTAGTGACTGGACCCTCATCTAGTTCTATGGCCTCACATCCCCTGCTTTCTGGTCCAGCAGTCTGTCTCTTCTGCTTTTACACATGATGTCTGCTCTGCTAAGATGGCCACCTGCTACTACCACATCTGATACGTGACCTGGCAGACTGCTCATTATTTAAATCTCAGCTACCCTCACATAAAAACATAATAAAAGCAAATAATTAAGTAGTACTTATAATGTGCTAGGCTAACCAAATTACAAGTATAAATTCATTCAATTTGTCCAATGACCATATTCACCAAGGGCTCTTTTTATTAATATTCTTATTCTCATCTTAATGTGGGAAAACTGAGGCACAAAAAGGCTAAATGCCTCGCTCAGGGTCACACATGTAGCAAATGGCAGAGCTGGAATGTGAATTCAGGTTGCCTGGCTCCAGAGTTCTATTCTTAACCACTACACCTCACCTCCTCCAGTGTCTTCCATAATTTACCAATATCACTCCACCCATCTTACTGGTATGACATAGTTGCTGGCAGTCTCAAGCTCTTGTTTTCCATCCTAGTGGTTGATAGTGCATCTAGACCATTGTTTCCCAAAGTGCAATCCTAGCAACACCTTCATCAGAATGATCCAACGTATGTGTTCCAAGATACAGAGTTCATGTTTCTCTTTTTTCTGAAAATCATCCCTGAAACTCAGAATTCTGCAACTCACTCCAGACCTACTGATTTGAAAATTCAAAGGAAAGAGACTGGATATGTGCATCACAGATAATCTACATAGTAGAGTCTTATGTGTAACAATGTGGGGGATTAAATCAGCTAAGGCATAGCAAAATACTTAAAATGTTAGTCCTATTGTTATCATGGTTGTTTTTCACTACTATTTGACCCAGGGAGAAGAAACAAGAACAACTATTCTATTCACTAAGAAAAAAGGTCAGAAAGGGAGACAGCAAACCATGTACCTAACCATAACATGGGGATCTCCCTTGATCAGACAGAGAAAATTTTGAAAGGAAATAAGTTTGTGGTTTCCAGCGCCATATTCTTTCGGGCTTGTTACAGGGAAACCACAGGGGAAGAAAAGACATAGTTACACTTTTATTTTAGTAGCTCTGTTCCTGAGAATAGTGGCGCCTACTTAAGTAACATGACCCCAAGTACAGGAATTGGCATGATTAAAGATTTAAAAGCCGAGAACCATCAGCATTGTCATACAATGATATCTCAAGGCTCAGAACAGCAGAAAGAGCCAGCTAATATAAACAAGAGGACTCTGAGCTAGAAATAGATGTCTAGCTCTGAAAGAGCAGATTTACAAGAAAGTTAACCCCATGAGGGCATGAAGATCCTTGATGGACAGAATGACATCTTGACTACAGTCATCCATAAGTTGAAAATCTTGCTCCATCTTGTATATCTTATTTTGAATGCATCAGTTATTTAACTTATCTATTACCTAATAGTCAGTTCAAAACTTTTTTTTTTTTCAAGTCAGGAGTCTTTGTCTGATGTGGATTAGTTCTTAGTCTCTAGTTACCAGTGCCCAGAGCCAGCAGCCAATAATTTAATCAATTATACCTACAAAATGAAACCTCCACAAAAATCTTTAAACGGTAGGGTTTGAAGAACTTCCAAGTTGGAGGACACATGCAGGTATTGGAAAGTTAGTATACTCCACCTTGGAGGGGATAGAGGTGTTGTGCTGGGGGCCTTTCTGGACCTCACTCTGTGTACTTCTTTATCTGGCTGTTCATTTGTATGCTTTCTAATATCCTTTAAAATAAATTGTCAGTGGTAAGGAAAGTGTTTCCTGACTTCCATAAGCTATTCTAGGAAATCTGCCAGTCTGAGGAAGGGGTTGTAGGAACCCTCAATGTATACCCAGTTGTTCAGACTATGGGAGGCTTGGGACTTTGACCAACACGTGCCAGGGGTGAGGAACAGTTCTGTGGGGCTGAGCCTTTAACCTCTATCCAAGTAGACAGCATCAGAAAGGAACTGGGTTGTAGGATGTCCAGTAGGTGACCAGAGAGTTGGAGAACCAGTAGTGGTGTAGAAGAATATCTCACACAGTTGGTGTTAGAAGTGTGGCTGCAAACACTTTCAAAAGAAATGAGTTTGAAAGACCAAGAGTAAGATTCAGGCATTAGGCAAGAAAAGTTGCCCAGTGACCCCAATGGTGTCTTTAAAAACAGCAACACACTACAGACCCTCTCAATCACTCATTAGATGCCCCTCTAATGGGCTTCCAGAACACTCAATGCACTGCTCACCATAGTCAATTGCTCTCACTCTGATTTAGAAAATCTTCTCCCAAAGATCCCATGTTCAGATTTATGTGATTAAGTAAGATGCCAATTGGCAGTCATCCTTGGTAGTCCCAAGTAAAACAAACTAAAACAAACAAAATCCCCTACAGTATACCAGGTAGGTAAGCCAAAACTGAAAAACTGCAACCCGACAACAATGAAAGTGATGGGTACTGAAAGATACTTCCTGTCCCTGATAGAGACAGAAGCTTTCTGGTCTCCCTAACTTACTTGATGGCTATCATGATTTGATTAAAAGACACAAACTAGCTTAATATATGACCATAGGAAATCATTTGCTAAGTACAAAATCCATACCTGTATACACATTTTTGCTCTACTCAACATGTCTAGAGTCACTCATGACTCCTTTGGTGCATGACAATCACAATGCAGTTATTAAAAAAACTAACCATGACAAGTGATAATTAGCTGAGATGTACATACCAAGGCCATCCTTTTTCTCTCTCAAAAATGTAGGCATTTCCCAGAAAGAGTATGAGAAAAAGAATTTAAATGAAGAGGGGAAAGCACTCCTAGAGCTTGCCTCATTGTCTTATTAAATTTACAACATGAAACAATTTTATCATCAAAATTATATAATGGCAGAAGCCAAAATAGGATACTTCTCAGGCAGGAAATAGAAAAATACACACACACATACACAAAATATTTTCCAAGGAGTTAAGAAGCTTTCTTGGACAAGTTATGTTACAATAAAATATTAATGTGTGCTCATTTATCATGTGTTAATTAGCAGAATAAGCTGTAGGAAGTCCGGATTACCATGCAAATGTTAATTAGGTCATAATTTATGTTAAGCATTTCTAAGTTTAGGAGCACTGCGTCTCATTTAGCAGCAGTTGAACTTTAGAAATAATTTGCATGTGCAACTGCTCGTTTTCAATTTTAATATGACAGTCACTTCATTTTAATAAATACAAGAACCTGCATTTAAATAATAGCAAATTCAGAGCTAATTTGGTCACAGTCAGTACATTTCCCCAGGAGATAGAAACTCTGTCCTTTAATCACCACTCAGGTAAAAAAAAAAAGCTTCAGAAGACGCTTTTTCTAAATAGCTAAGAGAGTGCTCCCTGCTTCCCAGCCACTGTCCAGAATATTGATGCCCTACTTTTGTTTTGAAGAAATTGTGCACTTGGACGGTTTCTACGTGAGCCAGCTTGACCAGCTTGAGGTCCCACTTGATCACGTTTTTATTTCCTCATTTTGGTTTGCCGCAGGTACAAACATATAGCAAGATTCTGTCATCTTCCTCCCTTATTCTGTTTTTTTACATTTGAACTCAACTGTTTTCAAATTTTTTAAATTCTTTTTTGTTCTGTTTCACAACAGTGAATTATCCCAGTTACTCCTTGAATCTTTATAAGCAAGAAGAAACTCCAATTGGAAAAGTTGTTCTTACATTCGTACCCCAGATAGGAAACCTTGCAGTAAAAAAAAAAAGAGCAATCTCAGAACCTCCACAATGGAAAATCTTTTTATTTACTGGTTCAGAGCCAGGCTTCTTAACTCTTCTCATGTCACAGACCCCTTTAGCGATCTGGTGAAGCCAATGGACTCTGCTCAATGTAATCATTTAAACACTTAAAATATGGATTAAAAATGAAATCACTTATTGTAAAATAGTATTTTTTTAATATGTGACATAGTAGTACATGTACTTCTTTATTAATGCATGGAAGAACATGATCTGAGTCTGCTAACTGCTGTGATTTTAAGTATCTATAGTAATAAGCCTAACTATGACTTCCAGCCATTTGCATTTCAACAGTATGAAAATTTCCTGAGATTTCCATTGGTGACAAAGTCGCAAGGGTAACACTTAAGCTTCTATGGTTTGTTAACTATTTCATAATTGAATGAAATGTTACACTTAAGTTAGAGGATAATGGAGATAAAGATGTGATTATGTTTTTGCTCAAGTTCACAAACCTGAATTTTCTCTGCTTTAAACTACTGATTCGGAAGAAAATATTTTTTCTAAACTTCTAAAAATATTTTAACTAATGTGTCTCTAATTTAAAATTTTATGCTATAATATGAAGCATAATACATGAAAAAAAATCTTTTTACACACAAAAAAAATCTTCATTTAATACTTCTTGTCTGTGTGCATGCATCTTTTTACATATTTATAATTACAATGCATACAAAATTTATATCTTTTATCTTTTTCTGTTATCAGTAGCAGGAGTATTTAAAATCTACTCTTTGATGAGAGACCCCCAATTGGCTCAAGAATAGAGAGAATATAGGCTCATGACTACCTTCCCCCCGCCCCCCCCACAGATCTAAGTTTATTTTACACGTGGGCTTCCAAATAAGCTTTGATTCACACTTTTCTTTTTTCATGTGCATGTGCTGCCAACATTTAAAAACCGTAACTTTCAAATAAAAACTAAAAACTTAGATTTCCAACTTCTCGTGGGCAATGCTGGTGCTGCATTCCTACATGGCAACAGTCCACTGGAACTGAGCCTGTTTTTTCATCTAGATACAGTGGACTCCTATCCAAATTAACTTTTCTTTTTTGTTTCCTGTCTGGCCTTTATAGACATTTGAATCGGCAACCCCCTGCTAGAGGATAAAGCTCTTATTCTTCAGCCTGTCATTTAAGACCCTCAATAGCTGGTGCTTTCAATAAATTGTGTTTATTGATCAAATTAATGATCAAAACAGTGTCACCATTGTCCCAGGAAAGGAATAGCCATCTTTTCCTACCATGGACTTAACTTGACTTAATTTAACTATTAGGACTGCTCCTTCATTATGTTTTTGCTCTTAATCAGGTCATATCTATATTTCAAATCATAATTCAAACATTACCCACCCACCCGCAAAGTCCCCTATCCTACTCCAAACAGAAATACGTGCCCCTACTCTCAATGTGCAGCTAACAGATAATACATATTTTGGTTTACGGTTTAGATTTTCCAGTTGGCAAAACCTAGGGTCCTGTACATACATAGAAAGTAATTTTAAATGGTTGTTTATTTTATATGAATTGGTTAGGTCAAGAACCTGCTTTTTTGTTTGGTTGATGCTTTGTTGTCGCTTTCTTTTTATTTGTTGAACTTTTCCCTTTATCAGATTATTCTCCAGAAGTCACAAACTAAGGTTTTGGGGGCCTGTACATCATTTCAAATGACAGAACTCTTCATTTCTTTGAGCATATTTCTGGCATTTCTATAAAATATTTGTACAGAATCACAATTTTGGGCCTAGAGCTCCAAGTGGCAGCTATTGGCTGAAAACGAGCAGCAGAAGTCTCCCTTACCAAAGGAATATGACGTCCAGTTTGCTACAGTCCTCACCATCTCCTACTGAAGTACACTTGACCCATTTCAGGGCTTCCCTGGTGGCTCAAATGATAAGGAATCTGCCTGCAATGCAGGAGACCTGGGTTTGATCCCTGAGTTAGGAAGATCCCCTGGAGAAGGAAATGGCAACCCACTCCAGTATTCTTGCCTGGAGAATTCTTTGGAAAGCCTGATGGGCTACACAGTTCATGGGATTGCAAAGAGTCAGGCACAACTGAGCAACAAGCACCTTGACCCATCTCAATAGTCTATATTATTTGCCTACCCACCTGCTCTGAAGCATCTTGATTTGAAACCACCTAGTCTAAACAAAGATAAAATTATCTTTTAAAAAGCATAAGTGATAATCTACCAAGAGGTTTTGATAGTTAGAAATATAGTAGCAGAAGATAAATTGACAGCTTCCACAATAAAATACTACTTTCTTATGCCTGGTGTATATATATGTACACTATATACACTAGCTGAAAACATCAGAATCTCTAATATGAATTTGAGAACAGAGACCAAATTGTTTGAGGTGTCATTTCTACATTTGCCAGGAAAGAGGAAAATCCTATTTTGATCAGGGATAAATGTCATATATTCAGGAAACATAAAAAGAGAGAAACCCTGCTTGACAAGTGGTCCAACTTCCCCATCTTTCCCTGAAGGGTGTTTTGTGGAGAAAAATGACCTCATCCTCAAAAATAGAGATATTTCCTGAATGTTCTTAATGCACCTTTAATCATCAACTATAGTTTTATTCTTCACTTTTTAAACGGCTCTTCTTTGGAATCTATTTCTCTTTCAAGCCACTGTACATGATCAATAGTGCTTATGACCTGTGCAAAATGCATCCATTATTGTACATCTTAAATCATCACTTTCAAACTTTGAACAAAACCTCTGGTTTTTAGGGATGTGATAAACAAAAGCACATAATCATGCCTGACCCCTTTCTAATTTTGTGGATGTGTGTACCATGCCTCCTCGGACCTATTATCCCTATGCTGACTCCCACTGTGCTTTCTGGTCTGTTCTCATAGAGAAACCGTCTCATCACAGGGAACTTATTCAGTCTCTTTTCTCAGGACTGCTCCTGCTTTCCCCATCCTCCTTGAGGCATATCAGACTGAATGTAGAATTATTGATATGTAAGGTCCATATACACAGAGAAACTTATCAAATACTATATTTAAAAAAAAAATTGTTTTATGTCATTTTCATAATCAAGATACGAAAACTCTTAGCCTGAGGCTTAATAAATGTCCTCAAATTCTGCCACCAGACATAAGCCATCTGCACCAGCATTGATGAGAATAAGAAACTCACACATGCCGTGTCCCAGAGCTCTCCACTGGGAAAAGTTCATGGTCTCTGCCGTGGCCACTGTCCACTCAGTTTAAGTAGATATTTACCCTCTACAACTCTTAGCTCTATCTCCAAGCAAAGGTGAGAGAAACATCCAGAGAGAGAGAGCACACACACACACACTGCTAAAGAGGAATTAGAACCTATGTCAAATCTGAAGCAGTGTCAAAACACACTATGGGATGATTTTGAATTATCCATCTTGACAAGATGGTTTGTGACAGTGGGTCATGAAGAATCCACATTTTCATTATATAGAGTCTACCCGCTAAGAAGAGCAATCAAAACCCAGCTAATTGAATTATCCATGAGCCCACTTAAAGAAGAAATATTGCTCAATAAAATTATACAGCCTCTCTCCAGACTGCCCCTCCAACTCTTTTATCTTGCCTCTGAGGCGTATGTGTCTGACATCCATGACAAAGACCCATGGCTTAATGGAGAACAGGCCAGGACGTGGTCTCAGTTGAAGCCAGTTTCTCCACATTCATGGGGGCCAGGGCAGTGTGATTCATAATCAAAATGGAAATCCACTATAAAAATACAATGCACAGATTTCCCAGGGAAGGCCCAGAATCTTACTGGTTGGTCTACCCATCAGCTTCTCTGTCCGAGATTCTCCCATTCTAGCTTCCCTCCTACAAGGTAAGGTATCATGGCCTCCAACATCTTTTGAAATAAAATATACCCATCCTGGTGGTAACAACTTGAAGTTCCATTAGTCATCATATAGCTAACATCTGCACGTGTGAATGTCAAACAGCTGGTATAAAAGTGATGATAAAGGGGGAACAAGGGAAGGTGGGATGCTATGTGTGTATGTAAACATACATACATATGGTTGCAATGGGGATTTTCAAAGCAGAGGAGCATGCAGGTTAAAGGATAACATGAAGACATCAAAGATCAACTTCTCTTCCTTCCCAGTTCTGTTTGGGCAAGCCTTGATTATCAAAGGAGAAAGCCTTCTTAAACATTCAGAGCAAATTATCTCACTTTAGCCTTCCAAATGGGATATGAATAGCTAGGGCATCCAGCCCCAACTTGAAGGAGCCAGAAACAAGTCTATGGAGCCCCACCCCCACCACCACTGACTCACAGAAATAGATTCATTTGCATCCAATAATTTAGGCTCAGGTGCTCTTCTCAGTAAAAACAATTACCTTCTCTCTGTCATGGCACTTGGGTTAATAACTCCCAACTGAGTCAGTAAATCAAACAAACACACTTTTACCAAGACCTTATTTCCTCTGACTCTTTCGTGTCTTTAGTTAGTGCCATCCCTTGGCTAAATCATGGAATAGGTAAACATTATTCACGAGGCCTCTTCTCTCCATTTGTTTTCCTGCCTCCCAGATCCTGGCTGTCACTGCATAAACATATGCTGAGTGGCCCTTGCTAACCACAGAGTTCAGAGACCCTATGGTGCTGTCTTACCTGACTGCATATTCTCTACCCAGCATCCCCTCCTTTTCCTCTGAAAACTCACCTCTCCTGTATTCTGCTCTCTCAGAAATTTGTTCTCTACCTTTTGAGGTAACTTATTAGTAGTGAGTAGTAATGTAGGCTCTGGGGCCAGGTCACTTGAGTTGAAATCCCACTTCCAACACTTAATAACTCTGTGACCTCTAAGTTATTTAGCCTTTCTGCTTCAGTTTCTTCATCTGTAAAGTTGGACAACTAATTGTTTCCACTTTACACGGTCGTTTTGAGGAATAAATGTAGTATTTATATTTAAAACATGATTAGAGCAGTGCCTGGCATTTTCTAAACACTCAATAAGCATTAGCTATTGCTGCTATTATTATGAATGTGAGCATGCTAAGTCACCTTATTCTTGTCTGACTCTTTGTGACCCCATGGACTGGAGCCTGCCAGGCTCCTCAGTCTATGGGATTCTCCAGGAAAAAATACTAGAGTAGGTTGCCATGCCCTCCTCCCGGCAATCTTCCCAGCCCAGGAATCAAACCTGGGTCTCCTGCATTGCAGGCAGATTTCTTTACCATCTTAGCCATCAGGGAAGCCCTATTATCATTACAAATGGCATCAAGTATCAATACAAGATTCCTCTCATCATATGGTTTATTTTCCAAGCCATTATCATTAATTTTCTTCAGTGCTTTTTCTCAGCCTCCTGTAGGAAATATGAGTTGTCAGGAAAGCAGGCATTTTGACATCATTCATACCTTGAAAGTGATAGGAATGATTACCTATTACTTGGCATGTGGGGATTTTATATAAAATAGCAAACTTATCCACAATTGGGTCCCATCTTCAGCAATCACTGGTAGCTTCTGATTCTGAAACTTCTCAATTTATGACATTTTTTTTTTTTTCTGTCACCAGAGCTTATCTCTCTTGGTAGTCAGTGACTGAACTCAAATATAGAGCAGTCTTTTGGGGAAAAAAAAAATTATATGAGCCTTTTTCTGTGGCCTGTTCATTAAAAGTAACCAAACTAAACATTTTTTGAAGTTGGGAAACTTAGATATCAGTATATAACTCTACCCAATAAAAGGAAGCCAACTGCATTCTGAGATGTTATAAAACATATGGAGCTTTGCATGTGCCATTGTTGAAGCACATTTGTGTTTTCTTTATCTCTGGAACTTTGCACTTACTGCGTCATATTTTCAACATCGACTCAGTACTGAAAAAGAGCACTAAGTTAGGAGCCAGTCTCAGACCTTGGGAATTTCCATTATCCCCTCCATGATTCTATGTGTCCCTCTGGAGAAGGGTGAGGGAGAGAAAAGGCAAAACGATCTCACAGGATTGATTTAAGTTTATGAGAACACTGTAAACTTTGAGATCATCACAAGCACAAAGATCATTATTTTTAGATTACAACAATAATAGTCAGTGTTTTTGAGTTTTCAATATGCTCTCAGAATACTTTTAAGTGCACTATATAGATTATCTTATTTAACACTCACAACACTATAAGACATATATTATTAGGATTCCCATTTTACAGGTGAGGGAACCAAGACTCAAAATTGTTATGTAACTTTCTAAAGGTCACATTGCAAATAAACCATAAAGCCAGGGGACTTCAATTTAGTCCCTAGATTCTCAGCATCAACACTATACTTTCACCAGAAATACAAACATCTCTGCCTCTGCTCTAGCTCCAAAGATGACTATAATCTGTTTTACCCTATATATTAGTTTCCTCTTGTTTCTGGAACAAGCTACCACAAACCTAATAGTCTCAAATAACATAAATAAATTATCTTACAGTTCTGGAGGTCAGAAATCTGAAATGAGTCTTACGGGTCTAAAATCACGGTGTTAGCAGGGCTGTATTTTTTTCTGAAGGTCCTAGGGGAGAATTCATTCTTTGCCTTCTCCAACTTCTAGAGGCTGCTTCCACTGCCTGGCTCATGACTCCTTTCTTTGTATTCAAAGTCATCTGGTCACATTACTCTGACCACTCTTCTATAATCACATCTTCTCTGACTCTGACTAGGGCCCCTTTCCTAGGACACTTGTGATTACATTAGGTCTACCCAGATAATCCAGGATCATCTCCCCTAGCAAGATCCATAATTCAATCACATCTGCCATGTCCTTTTTGCCATGTAAGGTAATTTGCAGCTTCTGTGGATTAGGATATGATCATCTTTGAGGGAGCTAGTTTTTATTTTTTTTGCCTACCATACTCTTCCATTGTCAGGTTAACTGTCTGAAAAATTGTCGTATTTAGATGCTTCAGTCGAATCCAACTCTTTGCAACCCCATGGACTGTAGCCCACCATCTCCTCTGTCCATGGGATTATCCAGGCAAGAATACTGGAGTGGGTTGCCATTCCCTTCTCCAGGGGATCTTCCTGATCCAGGGATCAAACCTGCATCTCCTGAGTCTCCTGCATTGGCAGGAGCGTTCTTTACCACTAGCACCACCTGTCTCTAGCATATGAAAATGGAAAGGAAGTAAATTGTTTCCATCCTACCATCTTGGACTGCAAGGAGATCCAACCAGTCCATCCTGAAGGAGATAAGTCCTGGGTGTTCATTGGAAGGACCGATGCTGAAGCTGAAACTCCAATACTTTGGCCACCTCATGCAAAGAGTTGACTCATTGGAAAAGATCCTGATGCTAGGAGGGATTGGGGGTAGGAGGAGAAGGGGATGACAGAGGATGAGATGGCTGGATGGCATCACCGACTCGGTGGACATGAGTTTGAGTAAACTCTGGGAGTTTGTGACGGACAGGGAGGCCTGGCGTGCTGTGATTCATGGGGTCGCAAAGAGTCAGACACAACTGAGCAACTGAACTGAACCATCTTTTCTGTGACAAAGATCCATGTTTAAATGAGGCAGTGAGATGGATGTGGTCTCACAAAAATAAAATTATTTATGTGGTCAGCTACAGAGGAGTGAAGAAAATACATAGTGTCACCTCTCCCAACAGTAATGAGAGGAGGCTGGCTTGGGTGGGGCTCCATTTTAAGTAATGGCATTTGGCCAGATGGTATAACTGTAACATCTCTAGCTCCAAGTCAAGTAGACACTGCTTGAGTTATCACAGGGGCAAATCTGTAAATGATTTATTTCTATCTTTGGCTCCCAATTCAGGGTTGTGAACTATACATTGACTCTGATACAGGAAAGGATGCTCTGCCTCTTTGTAGGAACACCTGGGGCCAACATAACTGCTGGCCAAGAGGGAAAGAAATCTAAAACAGGCGGGAGAGGACAGAGATTATGGACTTGAGTGGCAGCTCAAGTCTAAGAGCCAGGACTGAAGCTTTTTCCCATCAAATTTCCTGTGTAAGTTGTGTCCAGCCAACCCCTTACTATACAACAAAGCAACTTATCATGGGTCATAAGTGGATCTGAGTACTTCCAGGAAGGAAAGTTTTAACAAATATTATGTTGCCTCACTCACATCTTCCAGATCTTTCAGTGTCTCCAGGCAAATTCTGGATGCCAATCTCTGCATTTTGGGGCCTGAAAGACTTTTTTTCTGGAAATATTATACCAAGGCAAGTGGCTTAATAATGCACCCTACTGACTGACGTCACTTACCTTTCTTATTTCCCCACTCTAGGGTGTGTTTTTGTTAACAACAACAACAACAGAATAGTTGCACCCAAATCCTTGCCTGAGCGTCTGCTTCAGGGAGATACTAAGCCAAAGTGTGGAGGCAGAGATCTCATTACTGAAACTTCAGAGAACACTGTTTAATCTATCACCCCAAAAATTAAAAGAAAAAAGAGAAGCATATTTAGTACCAGATTAAGAATCTGAAGATCATAAAACTATTTCTCCCACTGTGTTATAGCCTTGGTCTTATAGAGCAGGGTCTGGCACACAGTGCCTACTTATCAAATATGTGTTCAATATATGATGTGAAAAAACAAATGAATAAATGAAAAGATTAGCTCCCACCAGTTATGTGGCCCAGGAGTTGGCAAAACTGCCCTTAAAGGGCTAGATAGTAAAAACTTTAGGCTTTGCAAGTCCCATAATCTCCACCTTCTCTGTTGTTGCAATGTGAAAGCAGTCATAGATAATATGTAAGTAAATGAGTGTAACTGCATTCCCATAAAATTAATTTACAAAAAAATTAAAAATTAATGTAGGCCAATTTGGCTCATAGGCTATAGTCTGCCAAATCTTGATGCAAATCAAAATTAAAGCCATATCAAAACTTCAAAGAAGTGAAGTTTAGAAGAAATTCTGACTTATCTGATGGTCATTTTGATACTTTTTAAAATATAAAATTATTTTTTTTAAATGCATTTTCTCATTTTTGGTGGTCCTGCTTTTCTGAAAGTCATTTGGGTAATTCTATACTACACAAACTACTCTAAAATAAATTTTACGAAAAAAGAGCAAACATATTCTGCTGCATAAAAATAAAATAAATACACCTGAAATTTATGTAATATTGTAAATCAACTATACATCAATAAAAAATTAATAAAATAAATCTTAAAAATAAATTTATAAAAATAAAACTTCTCAAGCAACTGTAAATTAAACCTGCTCCTTTTTTACTTAGAGGCAACCTGTTTAATACCTCTATCTCTGCTAGAGATAATTAAAATTGCATTAATAAAACAACAAAAATTTAATAGCTTTCTAATTTTACTATTAAAAATAATAAACAGATATTTTAATTTTATACATAAAATTATAAATTATCCTATGGAAAACATACTCAAAATTATAAGCAATCATTAATAAAATTTAAGACAGTTCTAAAGTACTGCTACATATTTTCTAATGTACTAAAAATACATAAAATAAAACCATTAAAAGGTGTAAAAAATATACAGACATCAGGTTTCGGAAGGGGAAATAAAAAGACATGGAGAAGACTTGTCAATACACCCAATTTTGTTTTTATTTCTAGTGAAAAAACTACCAATGGACTCTGCTAGTAGCCTACACTGATGCCATAAATATCAACATTTTCCACTTGTAGAATAAGTTCTTTATCACAGCTGTTAAAATTTAAATAGGTAATGTTGGGAGTATTACTTTAACCAATTCTGTTACATCCTCTTCGTTATGCCATCTAAAAATTGTCCCACCCTCACCCAACCACCTGCTTCCATAGCACACTGCTTTGTTTCTCAGCACACTCACCAATTACCTGAAATGACTCCTTATTTGAACACTGTGCTAGTGTTAAAAGTTGTGAAGACTTTAAAATGAACCAAGAAAGACTGCTGCAGAATGCTGAAGGATGTCAACAGATCCCTCAGAAATAAACTGATTAACATGAGTGCACATCTTTGATTGCTTTCCACTAATCTGTTTCACAATTGTGAGAAGAAAGTTAAATTCTAGATGATGATGCTGAAATAAATCTTTTCTCTCTTGCTGATGGCAAGGCAAATACATATTGTCCAATAGAAATGATAAATCTCTATAAATCTAGTTCTTATTTGAACCATATTATTGGTTCCCTCATTAACAGTTAAAATCTTTGACATGTGTTCATTTTGCATTTGTGTGAGAGTCATGGTTTTGTCTTTTTTTTTTTTAATTATCCTTTAACACCAGATATGAGATTCAAAAGTCAACCAGATGAGGGACTTTGTGTTACTGTTAAGCCAGGCACATGGAAAGAACTTAGTAAATATTTATTGGCAAAATAAATAAATGAATGGTGATGTCCCGACAAGAGAGAAAGTCAGGATACAAGCATAGCTACAATACAACTTTCAGGAGAACCCTGTAAAAGTATCCAAGTTGTGCAGCGTTCAAGAGTTCCCATTCAAGGCTCTGTGTACTGACTCATGGGGAATTTTCACGGGGCATTTTCATGGCGTATTTTCTCTGAATAGGATGCCTTTCTTCAAGAAGCCCAAAGGTTCCACATGGATTAGGGGAGGATGCAAGAACACTGTGAGGTCATTTGAAGACCCAGAGTAGTCACGGAAATCTGCAGAGATTTAAATGAAAATTGAGCACCAAAAGAAAAGAGACTGTCACTCAGAAGTGTAACAGTGTTTGGTTGGAGATAGCCTATTTAGAGCCGTTTTTTTTTTTTTTTTAAATAAAAATTCTCTAGCAAATTCATCTGTCAAGTTGAGAATATATCAACACTTAAAAATAAGAGAAAGAAGAGGTCATGGTGATTTCTTGACAGTGAAGAGCTATTAACAATCACTCCAATGTGGTGAAATTCAGAACAGAAAGCATTTTGAATTGAGATAGTTCGTTTCAAAAATCATACTGTCATAATATTGAGAGTTAAACAGGTATAAATAATAGCTTTGCACACTTCTCATTGCCAGATACCTTGGTAATTTATAAAGAAAAGGTTTCTTTAAATCACAACAAAGATGACAGATTTGAGAGGCTGTCTTCTATCATCTCAAACTGTCCTCAATTGATAGAAAGATATGGAATGTAAAGAACATCATTCATATTGTCAAAAAGATTCTTCAACAGTTAAAATTGTTTTAGAAGAAAATAAAGTATGTAGTTTTGTCAACCAGGCATCTAGAGTATTTTTTAAATGATAATGTCATTCAAAAATATAATACTTCACACCTCAATCTATTTATCTTGACAAAATATTTCCATGCACCTTTTGGAAGCCTGTGAACCAGACAAATCAAGATGACAATTTAAAACTCATGTGAAAAGTTGTGATAGACATTGCCAAATGTTAGAGGGTAGAAGTTGAGAAGGGGCATATTCTATCTAAACCAGGGTTTCTTGACCTCAGCACTAGTGTATTTTGGGCCACATCAGCTTTTGCTGTACAGAAGTATCCTGTGCATTGAGAGATGATGTTTAGCAGTATGGTGGCCTCTACAAACACTAGTAGTTTCCTCACCCCTGATTAAGAAGGAAGGAAGTTAGTCGCTCAGTCGTGTCTGACTCCTTGCGACCCTATAGACTGTAACCTTCCAGGTTCTTCTGTCCATGGGATTCTCCATGCAAAAATACTGGAGTGGGTTACCATTCCCTTCTCCAGGGGATCTTCCTGACCCCGGGATCAAACCCAGGTCTCCTGCATTGAAACAGATTCTTTACCATCCAAACATTGTAAAATCACCCCTAGTTAAGAACCACTGACCTAAGTCCATGCAGTTTAATAGGTTGCTCAAATTTAACTGGCAAATCTTTGTGCCAGATCTAAATCTCAACAAGGATATCAAGAACTATCCTATCTTTTTACCCAATAGAGTTTCAGTAGATTCTTCCAATGAAAAAGCAGAGGAGTGATAGAAATCAAAATGAGTGTGTTGGAAACACTGAGTTCTGATTATGTGTCACTATACTAAGTATGGGACATGGAATAATCCATTTAATCCTCACAGGAACCCTATGGGGCAGGCAGTACTCTTACTTTTCCCATTTTATAGATGAGAACACTGAGATTTACAGAGAATAAATGTTTTGCGTAAAATCACCAAAGTACAAAGTATAACCACTGGGATCCAAAACTTGGCAGACTGACACAGATTCTAATTTCACAGTCCGTGCTCTACTGCTTTCTGCAAAGTAAACACTATTTTTTATTTCACATTAGATAGTTGTGGAAAAGATAAATTGGCTTATGGGCCAAACAATGGTCTAAGAGTCAAATCTAGCCCATCACCTGGTTTAGCAAGCAAATTTTTATTGGAACACAGCCACACCTATTTATTTACATTTTGTTCTGAGGCTACTTTTACTCTGGAAAAGCAAATTGAATAGTCAAGACAGAGACTGTAGGGCTCACAAAGATGAAAAGTATTACCATTTGGCCTTTTAAAAAAGATTTTTTATTTTTTAGCTCTTTATCTTGTATTGGGGTATAGCCAATTAAAAATATTGTGATAGTTTTGGGGCTTCCCAGGTGGTGCTAGTGGTAAAGAATTCACCTGCCAATGCAAGAGACCTAAGAGAGGTTTCGATCCCTGGGTCAGGAAGATCCCCTGGAAGAGAGCACGGCAACCTACTCCAGTGTTCTTACCTGGGAATCCCATGGACGGAGGAGCTTGATGGGCACACTCCATAGCATTGCAAAGAGTCAGACACCACTCTGAGCGACTTAGCATGCAAACACATGATAGTTTTAGGTGAACAGTGAACAGACGCAACCATACATATACATGTACCCATTCTCTCCTGGCCTTTTGCACAAAAGATCTGTTGGTGCCTCCCCCTGCTCTAGAGGCTAAGAAGCTAGTCCCTCCAATGGTGAGAAGTATAAAGAGAACTTGAACCTAGCCCAATGACAGCTAGGCTCTAACCCACAGGGCTCTACTGACCACAACAGGAATGGCAGCAGCACGGGGCTGGGGCTTCCTATGATCCAGGCACTCCTCTCGGCATCCATCTGTGGAAACTCATTGAATCCTCGGAGTAACCCAATGAGGCATCATGACGGGTGACAGCAGATGCTGTTGGTGTCTTGCTCGTATTTCCCCAGCAGTCACATCTACACAGTGAGGGCTTTTCTTCCCTTGCCTTGGGAGTATATACGGCTCAAGCATGGGACAAGTGGGAAGCACCAGACGATAAATAACACAGAAGCAACCTTCAACAGCTTAGCCATAAATTCTTCAGAGTCTTTGCCCCTGTTGTGGAGTATATTGAGGTCTCTTCTATACTCACTCCTCAAGTTCCCTGTTTCCCACTGTGGTAACCGCTTTTGAAAACACGTCTTCTGTTGGCTTTCTCCCTTCCCTCTTTCACTTGCCCATTTCCCAACCTATGTTTCCTAGAAACATTTCCCAGATAAACTACCTGTACTTGAATTCTTATCTCAAATTCTATGTCTGACGGAATTTCAATTTCTGCCATTTTTATAGGTAGAGAACTAAAGCCCAGAGAGGTTATGTATCTAGCCCAAAGTCACACAGCTGGTAATTGGTGGTGTGAGGATTAGAAACCGGCCATCTGGCTCCAGAGTCTACTCTTAACCAAACCATTCCCAAGTCATAGTCACTTATAGGGGCATTCTGGATATTCCTATTCTCCTTTCTCTACTATGCAGGAAAAAATAGATAGCCATCAACACTGTCTCCAAGTTTGTTTTAGGAGGGATATAAGTCCTTTCAGAGAGAAACACACACACTTAACACACACACACACACATACACACACACGATGCCTTCTTTCTTCTTCTTCCTTTCCCTATCTAGGAGGAATAGTCCATTTCCCTGCCAGCACCCAAGAGAGAGGGACAGAGGAAAATTTTCCTCTCCTGAGTCTTAGAAAGTAACATCTATACAATCCTTTGCCTGTGCTCCCTTATCGCCCATGACCCAGAATATTCCCTTAAGCTCCAAGTAAACAATCAAGAGTCACCAGGCCTTAGAGTAGCTATGAAACTCTGTGGAGATTCAGAATACATGTGTGCCCACATACACAAACCAGACATCTATTTCTCTTCAGTGTGGAAAACAAACAGACTATCATTCTCTTTTTTATTAGGGATTAAGGATCACACATTTGAAGGATACACCACAACCATAATTCTTTATACACAGCTCACAATCCTCATATAATAAGAATCATTGAAATCATGCTGTCTGTCACATGTACATCCTGCTTGGTGGCTAAGAGCTGCTCCCCAAGGGAAAAAGTCTTTCTTTATTGACACCCCTGACTTGCCCTTACCTCAGGCATTATAGGCAAAGATTTGGGGATTATTTTCTTTTAATAGCCCATGTGCTATTAAAATCAGGTTTCTGAGAAAATGAATGGTCTCAGATAGAGAAAATAAGGAATCCAGGCAGGGCCAATACATAGTGTGGTACAGTTTAGACTGTGTGATTGGTGCTCCTTACAATTGTACAGTGAAAAATCTGGCCAACTATACATGACAGGCCTGCCTTAAACCTATTTCCTAGGTCCATGAACTCTGATTGTATTTGTCCTGCCCAATACATTCATATAATCATAACTGTTGTATTATTTAGTATTAATGATTTTCAGAGTCTCAGAATGCTTCCACTTGGCAGCAAGAGAGCACTGAACTAACAGCAGTTATATTTCATGAAGCAGGAAGGCGGAAATAGGGCCTTGTAGAGTTTGTTACCTTAACGATTCCATGATATCAGGTTGATTCCTCTGCATTTACCTTAGCTTCTGCCTCTTGGTCACAAAATAGCTACCACAGCTCTCAAAATCATCTGTCAAAATACTTGGCCAATTTGATCCATTTACTTACACTGAGAGGCTCTTACAGTAACTATGTGCCTGTTCCTGGGCTGGGAAGATCCCCCGGAGAAGGAAATGGCTACCCACTCCAGGATTCTTGCCTGGCGAATTCCATGGGCAGAGGAGCCTGGCAGGCTAGAGTCCATAGAGTTGCAGAGTCGCACACAACTGAGCAACTAATATTTTCAGTTTCTCTTGTAGTAGAGTGATAGAGTTAGAAGCTTGGATTTCTATCACATATCTAGACTCATCCCAGAGGTCAAGAGGCAGTATCTTCCCGAAGCCTGGTTGCTTTGTTCCTTGGTTCCTCATATATAAATGTTTGTAATATATTCCTATCCTCCATTACTTAACTTAATGAGCTTCTACTCTTTGCAACCATATTGCTGTAACAACTCAGCTGCCTGTTACCAGAAAGGAAGGTTTCTTTCACTGCAGTCTGAATCCAATGAAGTTACATGGCATTCCAAAAGAAAGAACAGAATCTATGAATTCCTAGTTTATTCCAGAGATGAGGGCTTTCAGTTCTCATTAAAGGAACATGCTACTCAAATAAACTTCCCTTTGGGGTAAAGTTTAATCCTTTGTGATGTGTTCTGTCTTGAATTTATTTATTTTTCTCATATTGTCTGTATGTTTTATTTCAATTGGAAGATTGTTTCGGAGTTGTTTCATACCTGAGTTCAGGGACTCAGATGAATTTATGCTGCTATCTGAAAAGGATCACTGTGAATCTCTACAGGAGTTTCCTATGTTGAAAAATGTGACAGTACCTCATATCACACCCTAGAATTATCTGGAGGAGAGGAAAACTGTTCTAAGTACATTATGAAACTAATGTGAGCAAACCCACAGCTTGCTTACCATCATGAAGATGGATGTATTAAGGAGATAAAACTCTTCTAAATATTAAAACAGTTTTTCATAGATATTGCACTAGAATGACTAATGAGACAAAAGCTATTCCCTAATTTTTAAGTACCGCACTTACACTTTATGTCTAACAAATTATGATACATCTGGTGCACATTTACCTGTACTTTTCTTTTAAAAATCAATATGCTGTGTATGATATTACTTACCAAGGATAAGTTCTTATCAGCAGGTTTTACCTAATCATGTTTCACAGCCCAGGATTCAGAATCAGTCTACCTACAATAGTTCCCAGCTCTGCTACTTGTTGGCTGTCTAACCGGCTAAGTTACACAATCTTCTTGGATTTTGGTTTATTTATAAATTCACCTGGTGTACCTACCATATGCAGTATTGTGTGAATTAAATGAGATAAGCCTCAGACTACATTCATCATGATGCTTGAACATAGCAAGCACTTAGTCAATATTTACTATTATCAAAAAATCAGTCTATTCAACATTGATCCTAACAATAAGATAATTAGACCCTAAATTGGTCAATTTTGTTGATTTATTTCTAGAAGGCTTACTTATAACTAATCAATTGCTTAAAAAGTTGAAAATGTATGATTGCAAACTCAATAACTGTTCCTAATCTTGAAAAAAAGTGTTTTTAAAAAAGTTGAATTAAGTAAATTCTGAGATTAAGGAAGCTACAGCTTCCAAAAGTCTACTTAGCCATGTCTTCCAAGATGAATTATTTTATACTCTGCAATTAGTCACTAAACATAACCTTATCATTATAGGAAACAATGTAAAAAAATTTATTTAGACCTTCATTTCAATTTTTCAAGTAGTAGAGAAATTAAATAGAGATATGGATTTGTTTCAAATACTGAAAACTACTGCCAAAATAACTGTATCTCATCCAACATTTGTGGTTGCAAAAGCAAATATCCTCGATGGGAATATGGCTTACACAAATAATGGAGATAAGGGAAAAATGAAGGATTTACTCTAAGTCTAAGAGGAACTGTAAACCTATTAGGGACAATATGCTGCCAATGGGGGAAGTTAATTAAAACATGTAACTAAGCTAATTCCCCAAACTTCACTAAGTAATTTATGACAATATCACTAGAACACTTCAGATTATTTACAGCTCATAGTCATTTATGAATGAAATTTTCTCTATAATACAAGGTGTTCTCACCATAAGAATGTTACCCTTTGAGAATTTTAGCATATTTTCAAAATGGAATAAAACTTGAGAAAATAATAAAATGAATGATTAGAGAGCTAGAAAGGATTTAAGAGATCATCTAGTAGCTATGTGATAAATAAATCATAATAATACATACAAATCACCTGTGCTGTCACTTCCCTCTCTTGTGCCCTTGTGAAACATAATTTATAGGAGCAGATTGGTTTCACAGCTCTAAGCCCTCCCAGCCAACATCAGATGACTCCCAGTTGTATAAGTGGGTTAGCTAAGATAAATCAAAGGTACCCCCAGAGACTTGAAGGAAAAAAAAATGCTAATATTTTAGGCCCTGAGATTATGTGGATATTTGTTACACAACAGCAGCTGATTAGTGTAATTGTGCTACATATGATGATCATTATTACTAACTCAAATAACTTCTATATGCCAGGCACTTTGTCATTTTGTCTAATCCTCGTAACAATTCTGCAACAACAGTAGCCCCACTTTAGAGATTGGGAAATGAGATTCAGAAAGCTTTTAAATGGGCCCAAGTTGCAACAATTACTAACTGGCTGGTCTATGGTTTGAATTCTGATGCAATTCCCAAAACGCATGACCTTTCTTAAACACCAGACTTATTCTCCCTCTCTTTTTATTTAGCTATCAATATTGTCAGGTAGTTAGAATAGGAAACAGGAGTCCAAAATGGCGGTGGCTAAAAGACAAGGACGGGAAAAGCCCACGAAAATAAAACAAAGGAAGGTTCAAGGAAGGTCGAGGACCGGAGTGAAGGCCTCAGGTAGAACAAACAGCACTCCTGGCTAAGCCCAATTTGCACAGTGCAGGCCCAGGGGGAGGAAAAATCATATAAAAGGAGGAGCCGAAGCGCTTTCTCTCTCTCCCTCCCGGTCGAGCTGTAACACTGATTTCTCTAAGAGCTGTAACATGGTCTGTCCAAGACCCAACAGCGGTGAAGTGCCGAGGACTTTAACGTCTATCACTCCAAATCTTTGTTGTGACGAGACAGAACCGAGGAGCATACACGCGCCTGACAATATGAATATCAATATACCAATGTGAAACCATACAACGTCCCAGAAGAAAATATATATGTCTTTTAACATAATAAAGCATAGCTCAATGCTGAAGCGTACAAAGGTGAAAATAGGTAGTAGGACTAGAAGTCAGGAGGAGGACCAGGGCTGGGTTATACAGGGCCTCCCAGGTCATTGTAGAAAGTTCAGAGCAAAACAAAGGTCCGACAAATGGGGGACAAAGAATGTGCTCATCCATATAGTCACTCGTGTGTGCATGCTCAGTCACTCAGTCACGAACAACTCTGCAGCTCCACGGACTGCAGACTGCCAGATTCCTCTGCCCATGGGACACCTCAGGCAAGAATTCTGGAGTGGGTGGTCACTCCCTTCTCCAGGGGCTCTCAAACCCATGTGTCTCCTACGTCTTCCTTCATTGGCAGGCAGATTCTTTACCAGTGCGCCTCCTGGAAAGCCCCATGTATTCACTCAGTAGATATTCAACAGGCACCTTGATAGACTTTAGGTTTCCAATGGTGAGCAATAAAAGTACAAAAGTCTCTAGTGTCATTAAGTTTACAGTTCAGGGATTAAGAGCAAGATACTAATTAAAGAACCAAAAATAAAGGTAAAAAACAGAATAATCATAAATGCTAGAAGGAAGAAGTACATAATGTAGCTAAATGAATGAATAAATAAACAAATGAATGAACAAACTGATAGAAACAATTCCCATCCAAATCAAAGGATATGACATGTTTGTCATCCATGGTACCAAATGTGGATCCTCAAAGAATAGAATCCTAATGCTGACGGCTATGAATTTTCTCACATTTTTACTTCAGTGGAAGGAGTGGGTGGAATGATGGGAAAGGGATACAGGTTAGAAAATAGAAATGAGTTTTCCTTGAAAAAATGTCCATATGAATCCCTTAGAAATACTTTACTTCAAAATGAATGTTGTCAGCAGCAACCTAGGCAGGTTTTGATTCTGGCAAGCAGCATCCTGTATAGAATGGCCCAGGAAGAAAGAAAACAAGAAGAGAAAAAAAGTTTGAATCCTACAAGTACCACCAGCCTCTTTTAGGATTCAGGGAGGGAAAAAAAAAAAAAAAGAAGCAAAACTCCAGCATTACTTTTGGATTCCAGAAAAAAAGATCTCATAGAAAATTCTATGAATAATGAACTTGCATTTTTATTTTTCATGTGAAAAATTCGGCTTCTTTCTCAGAAGCAAAAGTAAAATCAATCTACTTTGAAAAAGTCTGATACATATTAAGGGAAATGTGTTTCGTTTCTAAAATATAATAAATGTGTATGTGTTTTAGGAGGGCTAATCTTTTAAGCATTTTTCTCCAAAACATGCATTAAAATAAGTATTTCATCAAATACATACATCACCAAAAATAAAAATTTTGTGAGTAATTTCTTAGAAAATGAATAATATTGCCTGTTCTATCTGGATAGTCTGCACTTTGGAAGGAAATTCTTTTAGCAAGTTAATCTTCCAGTCAATTCTTTAAAACAATTCTTCTCTCATCCCAACTGGAAAAACTGTAAGAGATTCAGAGGAACTAGGTGAATTTAAAAGGAACGGAAATGAGAAATTACAGAGAAGACAATTTTAACTGTTTCTTTTTCCCTCCAAGACTACCACCTTCCCCTATTTAAGCAAGCAGAGGCAGAGTCGCATAGCAAACAGTGAAACAAAAAATACTGTTTCACACAAAATACTCCACTCTCCTTTTGTTAACATATAAACTCAGAGCAGCACAATATAAATTGCAATTGAAGTGGAAATTAATGTACATGTGAAGTTTTGGAAACTAAAACCACAGTACAGTTTTCTGTACCTCTTATCTATAGAGCAGGTGAAAAATAATCTGTTACAAGAGATGTGAAGTGAGGATTAAATAAATATGCACACACCTATAATGTACACTATAGACATTGCTGCATTTAATTATATATAAAATTCTGCTTCCATTAATCAAAATTGAAAACAATATTTGCTATGCATAGGAATATAATCCTATAAGTTAAATAAATGTAAAGGATTATTATGATCTCAAGCAATTGTGACTATTTTACATTGATTAAGTTCTCAGATTGGAAGTTGAGGCTATAAACAGAATATCCTACAAGCTCAAGGCAGCTGGTAAAATTAGGGCAAGAAAACAGTAGTCATTAAACAGGGAGTGATGGAGTCTATGCTGAATTGTAGCTAAATGTGGGAAAATTAAAGTTCATTGTGGCCAGACCTGTCAATTTTTCCAGAGAATCCAGAACCCTGGATCTCTCAGCATTTTGTAAATATTGGCAAATAATTTGAGATTTTTTTTTTTAATATGATGACCATGTCCAGCAAAATCTCTCTGTGAAATATGTTTGCCACTTCCATGCTAGGTCAATAGTATTCAAATCATACTCCATGGAATATCAACAGCTACGTTGGGAGATTAGGACTCATGGGGTGCTCTGTATTCCCTTTCTCCAGAATAACTCAAACATTATTTTTCTAGATATTGAACTTCTAGATAAGATACAGTTTGAATCAGTGGGTTCCACCATTGTCAGAACTTAGAAAAACATTGGTGTGTAGTGGGGAATGCACTATGGAGCATGGGTTTTGCCCATCTTGAACTGGAAGCTCACTCTGTCCTCTTTCCCCACACAGCCCTAGCACCCAGAACAATGCCTAATATAGTAGACACTCAATACAATTTTTTTTTCCAACGACTAAATTATGTAATGAGCAAAGTGTTCAATTTCAAACCTTTTCAACCTAGGTTCATTTTCTGAGCCTTTCCACATTTGAGTTATTCCTATCTATTCATATTAGGAAAATGAAAGAAAAAAAATGTATCTTTCATGAGGACAGAGCAAAAATTCATGAAATTCATGAAATCCAGACAAGCTCAAAGGCATATATGCTGTGCTCTCTCACTTTAATCCATGTATAAACTCTTGGAATGCACAAAATTGAATTCTGGTAAACCAAATAAGTTACTTTTATTATTTTTTAAGCAAATCATTTTACAAGCAATAAATATGTTTTTATGTAGAAGAACCTCAACAGAGAGACTATTGTGAATGTCAACAATCACATACAACAGTGGAGAAAGGGACTGGTATAAAAGTTTCGGGGTTTTGGATTACAGATTCCTTTACAGTGAGGTACATGCCTCTATAATTACTAGTCATGTTATTTGAAAAATATAATCATGTCATTCGATTAAAATAATTGAAAAGACATAACCATAAGATAATTAATTTTTGTCGTTACAATAATCCTTGATGTGTGGGCAAAACATAAGAATTGTCTTGATATGATTTTCAAAATAACATTGCCCTTACAGTTGCATAGTCCATAAACATGCACAGATTAAAGGCACTGGAATCTTCATTAGTGATATGTTATTAAAGAAAAAAAGAAGTTGTTAAATGGGAAGGAATTTACTATTTTCCTAAAAAAAAAAAGAAATTTTATTTTATAAAAATTAATTGGCCATAAATACTTGGACTAATGTGAATTATAAACAGCTACAACTGTTGTTTTAAATTTTTAGTGGTTATCAAAATCTCCTGAAGGGCTTTTTAAAACAGACTGCTGAGTCCCACTCCAGGAGATTCTGAGTTGGTAGGTGTGGAGGAGGGAGAGCCTTAGGATGTGAACCTCAAATAAACTCCCAGGTGATACTGAAGCTATATGGTGAGGTACATGCCTCTATAACTACTAGCCGTGATTTTGAGTTAACCAAAAAGTTCATTTATGAGCTCCTGGACTAGAGGAAATCTAATACCCTTTTCAAAATGAAGCTGTAGTGGCTATGGATAAATCATTAATTCATCATTGGAGCACCAGCAAAAATTATTACAATCTGCTTTAGTCATACTAAAAAAGACATTTTCTTGGACACACAGGTTGCATTCAGCTCCAGAGTCACTTAAGCAGTGACTGCATTCTTTGACTCTATTCACTTGAAACCCAACTATAGGAGCAGTAAACCTCCCCTGGGAGAAGAGTACAGAGTTAGATTGTTTATCAGGAGGTCCAGAGTGTTTCAAGACAATTAAAGTAAATGGCTGACTCAGCAGGGGAGAAAGCTCAAAAGGAATAGAAACAGTTCTGCATAGAACTGAACAAGGCAGCAGGTGAGTAAGAAGATTGCCTTGCAAAAGAGTTTGCCACAAGAAAACACATCCAGTCAAAACACAAGGTCCAGTTAAAAGTATTAAAGGAATAATTTCAAAATTTTTCTCTAAAATACTTATTAAGACACAGACACAAACTTACAAGAAAGCATGCACAGGAACATTGTAGCAGATGTTCTCAATGCCTTGCCCATATTCTTTCAGCAATCAGCATGCCTTCATGCTGACAGCTTCCTCCTGTGAGCACCTGATGGGGAACTTTCTAAAGACATGAATGCAGGGACATGTTCAGCCCATTCACAGGACAGGTCAGAAGTGCTGTGGAGTTAATACCCCTGGGAGCAGCCCACAGCCAATGACAAGCTCGAGTTGATGGATTCAAACCTGTTTGCTAATCCTTAAATAGGACTTCTCAGAGACATATTGTGCACCATTCCCCAGAAGGTTGTAGTGAAATCGAGTTACAATTGTCTGGAGCAATGATCTGCTATGGAAGCAACACAGATAGACTTTCTCCCTTTTCCTGAGAAGCAATCACCTTCAAGGAAACTACCTGCACTCGAATATATGCTTCAAGGTCTGCATTTGACAGATCCTACTTGTTCACTGAAACATTGTTTTAAATGGTAAGAAAGAAACTGAATTGTCCATTATGATGTAATTATGAAATAAATTCCAGCATAATCACTGAGGGGGCCAAAATTTGTCAAATAAGAATAATGATATTATATCAACTATACAAAAAACATACACATGAAATGATGGTATATAATTTTAGGAATGTCTATTTATTAAATAAAAGTCAAGAAGTGATCTGCAAAGATTCAAATTAAAGAGAGGACCAAGATGGCAGCCTAGGGAGACCCTGAACTCAACTGCTCATGTGAAAGAAACACATAAATTCCTAGAACTATATAATGTTCCAAGACTAAGTCAGCAAGAAACAGAAAATCTAAACAAATTAGATACTAGTGATGAAATCTGAATCAAAAATTTTTTAAAAATCACATTAAGCAAATGTCTTTTTCCTGATGGCTTCACAAGTGAAATTTACTAAGCGTTCAATGAAAAGTCAATACCTATCCTTCTCAAATTACTTCAAAAAACTGAAGATAATGAAACAACTCCAGACTCATTTTACAAAGTTGGTATTTTCCTAATACCAAAACCAAAGACACTACAAAAACAAAACAAAACAAAAATTACAGACCAATATCCTTGATGAACATAGATGCAAAAACTTCAACAAAATTTTAGCAAGCTTAATTCAACAAGACATTAGAAGGATTATACATCATGATTTAGTGGGTGCTATCCCAGACATGCAAGAATGGTTCAATATTTGCAAAAAAATCAATGTGATACACCATGTTAAGAAACAAGGGAAAAATATCATATGGTCATCTCAATAGGTGCAGAAAAAAAATCTGACAAAATTTAATATTCGTGTCGGATAAAAACTCTAAACCAAGTGGTACAGAGGGAACATGAAAGTGTTAGTCTTTCAGTCATGTCCAACTCTTTGCAACCCCATGGACTGAGCCTCTGTCTGTGGAATTCTCAAGGCAAGAATACTGGAGTGGGTTGCCATTCCCTTCTCCAGGGGATATTCCTAACCCAGGGGTTGAACCTGGGTCTCCCGCATAGCCGGCAGATTCTTTACCATCTGTGCCACCAATGAAGCCCCTCAATATAATAAAGGTCATAAATGACGGTCTCACAGCTAACATCATATTCAATGGTGAAAAGCTAAAAGTTTTCCTCTAAGATGAGGAACAAGACAAGAATGCTCACTCTTGCCACTTTTATTCAACACAGTATTGGAAGTTTCTACAATAGCATTCAGATAAGGAAAAGAAATAAAAGACATCCAAATTGGAAAGGAAGAAGGCAAGCTGACACTATTTTCAGATTACATAATACTCTATACATAAAACACTAAAAACTGCACCAAAAAATATTAGAACTAATGAATGAATTCAGTAAAGTAGCAGGATACAAAATCAGTATGCATAAATTTGTTACATTTCTATATACTAATAACTTAGGAAACAATCCCATGTACAAGTGCATCAAAAAATACTTAAGCATAAATTTGATCAAGGAGGTGAAAGATCTGTACTTTGAAAAGTGTAAGATACTGATGAGAGAAACTGAAGAAACAAATAAATGGAAATAAGCATGCTTATAGATTGTAAGAATTTAAATTATTAAAATTAAATTAAAACTATTTAAATAGTACCACAGTACCCAAAACATATCTTCACGACCCAGATAATCATGATGGTGTGATCACTCACCTAGAGCCAGACATCCTGGAATGTGAAGTCAAGTGGGCCTCAGGAAGCATCACTATGAACAAACCTAGTGGAGATGATGGAATTCCAGTTGAGCTATTTCAAATCCTGAAAGATGATGCTGTGAAAGTGCTGCACTCAATATGTCAGTAAATTTGGAAAACTCAGCAGTGGCCACAGGACTGGAAATGGTCAGTTTTCATTCCAATCCCATAGAAAGGCAATGCCAAAGAATGCTCAAACTACCGCACAATTGCACTCATCTTACATGCTAGTAAAGTGATGCTTGAAATTCTCCAAGCCAGACTTCAGCAATACATGAACCATGAACTTCCAGATGTTCAAGCTGGTTTGAGAAAAGGCAGAGGAACCAGAGATCAAATTGCCAATATCCGCTGGATCATCGAAAAAGCAAGAGAGTTCCAGAAAAACATCTATTTCTGCTTTATTGACTACACCAAAACCTTTGACTATGTGGATCACAATAAACTGTGGAAAATTCTGAAAGAGATGGGAATGCCAGACCACCTGATCTGCCTCTCGAGAAACTTGTATGCAGGTCAGGAAGCAAGTTAGAAGTGGACATGGAACAACAGACTGATTCCAAATAGGGAAAGGAGTACATCAAGGCTGTATATTGTCACTCTGCTTATTTAACTAACATGCAGAGTACGTCATGAGAAACACTGGGCTGGAAGAAGCACAAGCTGGAATCAAGATCACCAGGAGAAATATCAATAACCTCAGATATGCAGATGACACCACCCTTATGGCAGAAAGTGAAGAAGAACTAAACAGCCTCTTGATGAAAGTGAAAGAGGAGAGTCAAAAAGTAGGCTTAAAGCTCAGCATTCAGAAAACTAGGATCATGGCATCCAGTCCCATCACTTCATGGGAAATAGATGAGGAAACAGTGGAAACAGTGGCTGACTTTATTTTTCTGGGCTCCAAAATCACTGCAGATGGTGATTGCAGCCATGAAATTAAAAGACGCTTCCTCCTTGGAAGGAAAGTTATGACCAATCTAGACAGCATATTAAAAAGCAGAGACATTACTTTGCCAACAAAGGTTCGTCTAGTCAAGGCTATGGTTTTTCCAGTGATCATGTATTGATATGAGAGTTGGACTATAAAGAAAGCTGAGCACAGAAGAATTGATGCTTTTGAACTGTGGTGTTGGAGAAGACTCTTGAGAGTCCCTTGGACTGCAAGGAGATCCAACCAGTCCATCCTAAAGGAGATCAGTCCTGGGTGTTCATTGGAAGGACTGATGTTGAAGCTGAAACTCCAACACTTTGGCCACCTGATGTGAAGAGCTGACTCATTGGAAACGACCCTGATGCTGGGAAAGATTGAGGGCAGGGGAAGAAGGGGACGACAGAGGATGAGATGGTTGGATGGCATCACCAACTTGATGGACATGGGTTTGGGTGGACTCAGGGAGTTGGTGATGGACAGGAAGTCCTGGCGTGCTGTGGTTCATGGGGTCACAAAGAGTCGGATACGATTGAGCAACTGAACTGAACTGATAGTACCCAAAGCAATCTTTGAATTCAGTGCCATCCCTATCAAAATAACTGTCTCATTTTTCACAGAACTAGAACAAATAATACAAAAGATCCAAATAGTCAAAGCAATCCTGAATAAGAAGAGACATTATCTGAGGAAGCTGTAGGTATCACACACATAATTTCAAACTATATGACAAAGCTACAGTATTTAAAACTGTATGATATTGGCACAAAAGCTGACACATAGATGAACAGAATACAGAGCCTAGAAATAAGCCCATTTTTACATGGTCAATTAATCTATGACAAAGGAGTCAAGAATACAAAAACAAGACAGTCTTCAAAAAACTGTGTTGGAAAACTGGAAATTTACAGCTTTTCCTTTTTTTAATCTCATCAGTGTTTTCAACCTTTCAGTGGTTAGATCAATACTGCATCCATCCAGGCATTATTTATTCACACAGTTGACATTTACTGATTTTCTGCTACAGTCCATGTTCCATGCCACATGCCATGCATTCAGCTATTAGCAGAGACAGATGTGGAACCTAGCTTCATGGAGCTTACAGTCCAGGAAAGAAGACTGACTTATGGAAAGCATTTGGATAAATTATTATAATGACCTCAAAAGAAAATTCTACATGGGTTCCAATGTAATTCTATTGAAATTAGACATTTCCAAAAATGTTGACTCAAGATTCCTATGACACAGAACTTTGGTTATCAAAAGCATTTAATTATTTGTCTTAATTTCTTTCAAATTTTTTCTTTCCCATCACCTTCCCAAAGTGACTCATGAAAAACGTACAAGGAAGACTTCTCAGACTCAGTGATCCATTGTTCTTAAATGTGGCAATGACAGTCTTTAAAATTATGATAAAATATGATAAAGTATTCTACAAGGCAAAACAAGAGTGCATTAAGCTAAATATATGTAGGCAAAATTCAGTACCACTGTGGAATTTCCTAATGCTTCTTCTGTGGTCTGTTAATGGTACAGTCAGTTGAGAATCATGTAGAATATAATAATTCAAATGACATCAGGGTTTTATGCAATTATATGGAAAGGTTCTTTGTGGTTTTCTTTGTTTTTCTTTTCCTTGCTTCTGTGTTTCAGAGAGAAGGAACAAGAGAGAGACCAAAAAATTTTGTTCATATCGCATTCCCACCGGCAGAGTGAGAATTTGTTTTCTTTCTCTGTCATCCTATCTGGCCATAAGATACTTAAAAAGGATTTGCTTAAATTAAACCTCCAAAGCAGTAAAATATATCTTGCCAGAGACCTTCCTTCTCCATACCATCTCTGGAATTATCTTTCTAAAGTCCAAATCTCACTGTGTCTCTTCCCTGCTGAAAACCACTTAAAAGGACCCCTTTCACCTAACACAGAAAAAGATAACAATATTTATGGGCTGAATTTTTTTCCACTAAAACTGAAACTACTTTTACCAAAGCCCATGCATGCACTGTATATTCTTCCAAAAGTGGATTATCTTCTTTACTGAACAGAAGACTGTCACTGGGAAAGATGGAAGCTGCAGTTTATCCATAGAAAGCTAATACCTGGACATTTTTGGAGGGTAGCTTTTTCATCTTTCAACTTCAAACTGAACCGTTGGGTTAGGTAGAATCAGATGGAACTTGTGCCTTATGGGGTACTCATCACAGACTTGCAAGATAAAAGTACAAATTTCTTGGCATGATACACCAGGCCCTGAAAATCTGACCTTCTCCTCTTTGGCATCATCTCCAGACAGGCCCTGTATATGTCACTTCCCAGCAATTCTGCACTATCACATTTCCAGAAGCACACTGCACTTGTTCATGCTCTGGGGCTTCTCTATGAGTTCTTCCCTCGCTGGAGTGACCTCTTCTCACCTTTTTTTTTTTTTTTTTTGCCTGGAAAAAATGTACTCATGCTTAAAGACTTACTGAAGCTACCACCACTTTGGTTAATTCTTCCCTAACCTCCCCAAGGATTGGGGGCAGGGGTGGGGGGAGGCGAAGAAAACTAATCAATGCCTCCTAGTTCTTTGCAATTCTGCAGTTACCATGCTACATCTATCCACTGTATGTCTGCCCCACCTGACTATGAGTTTCTGAGGCCAAGACTCAGTTTCACTTCTTCAGTTCCTGGCCCAGGAGTTGATTCTTTGTGGCACTCAACAAGTGTTCAATAAACAAGTAAAATAAAGTATTCAAACTTCTGTTGACCCCAGAATGGCCACAGATGAGGTTTTTCTTTCTTTCTTTTTTTTTCCTAAAAACTGTAGTAGTTTGTATCTGTTAATTCCATACCCTTCTTTTGTCCCTCCCTGCCCTGAATTTTTGGCCATTCTAGTCACAGGATCTTGGAGATGGGTTACTTGGAAACAGAACGTGATATTCTAAACAGGTAATCAAAAAGTATTCATAATATGACAAAATAAGTTAATGGAGCACTGACACAGTAACAATCAATAGTTTTCTTTTTACCAAATATATTAAATATTTAACATCATAGAGAAAATACAGGAAATGTATACAAAGAGAGTCTGGGGTTTAAGACAGCATATGCTTATAGGTGAAGTAGAAGTTTTGTGCTGATGAAATAGTAGTCCATGGACTTATGAGACCACAGGCTGGAATGAGTCACAATCATCTGAAAGGAAGGTCTGAATTCATTTGATAATTCAGAGAGATACTTTGTTTCTTTAAAATCTGTCTGAAATAAGGAAAGATCTGGGAAAGGAATTAGAATTAAGGGCTTTGAAAAACAAACCAAGCTAGAGTCCTGATGGAATGCAGAGAAGGTCCAAGTTCACTGTTTCAGCAGCCTTATTGGTAAATGTTGGGTGAGTGAAACATAATCTTCAGGTAGAAATAAAGAGTCTATGAATCAGCCCTAAGATGCCTCCAACCTGGGAACCAGTTTGAGGATAGACGTGTAAAAGGTGATGAGTAGACAAGACGTCTGCCTTGGTATGTAGAATTTTTTATTTCTCCTTTCTAAGACAGTGACATATATTTGCCAACCCACACAATCAGCCAAACTTTCCTCCCAGCAATCCTATCCTCACCAACCAATAATGTTCCCAGTCTCTCTCTCCTCCAAACGATCATATGGACAGGGACAGAGGATCCTTGGGGCTTACATCTTAAAACAGAAAGTGTTCTCACTCACCAAGCAGGGACATGAAAGGATAATAGTGACTTCCTTGTACTCCACCCCAAGAAAGACAGGAACTAGAGGCTGAAAGCACCACTTCATAAAGGAATTCTCCAAAGTTTCTTATGATAGGCCAGGCTGGAGTAGCCCATTTAAGGTCTTTTTATTAGAGCCTGGCATCTAGAATCAGACTGCTTGGGCTCAAACCCTTGCCCCCTGCCCTCCACATACTGAACATGTGATGTCATCCAGCAAGACAATGAAGAATTGTGCTGCAGGTTCTCCTTAAGCAAAATGGGGTTAATAATAGTAGTTCTTTACAGGTTTATGGTAAGGATTCCATATATTTACACAAGTAAGGAGATTAGAATAGTGCTCAGAACATCATAATTGTTGCATGTTAGTTCTTATTGCTTTTAAGTTTCTTATTGTCATAATGAATATAAACATATTTCAAGTGAAGGAAGTCTTCTAGGGGATCTAAGTCCCCCTTTATGCTAAAACTACACAGCTTGTTTGGCAGAAACCAACAAAATTCTGTAAAGCAATTATCCTTCAATAAATAAATAAATACATGACTCTATATATGCTATAAGCCAAAGGTACTATTTGGCTCAATCTATAAATGAGTTCATACCTGCATTAAAGGTAGATGAAAATGAAAGTATTAGTTGCTCAGTTGTGTCCGACTCATTGTGACCCCATGGACTGTAGCCTGCCAGGCTCCTCTATCCTTGGGGTTCTCCAAGCAAGAATAGTGAAGTGGGTAGATATTCCCTTCTCCAGGGCATCTTCCCAAGCCAGGAATCAAACCCAGGCCTCAAACATTGCCAGCAGATTCCTTACCATCTGAGTCACCAGGGAAGCCCATGGGTTCTCAAGGAGGCAGGGCTATACTATAAAAGACACTGCTATATCTAGTTTATAGTTCAAAGGTGAGGGATCAGTTCACACTGACTATCCTGCTTCTGACTATGTTATTTTGCTCCTCTTTAGTCTAATGGTGTTGTCATTTGTTTTACAGTGATACTGTCACCTGTCCATCCTGCCATGAAAATGACTGATCTGAAGATTACATCAAACTCCAAACCAAAAGATTCCTTCAGAAACCCAAGCAGAGCATCTATTTGTTCATCTTGTCTAACTCAGCAGAGACTATCATATATTCCTAGTATTCACACACTGATAAACTTGTCCTCTGGTAAAGGTTTTTTGACAGGAGACATATTCCAGTTACAGTAAAGAATAAATACTGCTGCCTGCTTTCAAAAATATTCTTTAAATGCTAATTTTTCTATTATATCGATTGCCTTAGTAAGGAAGTGTCCAGCATACGTATAATCCACAAGTCATAAACTGGTATTTCTCATATTATATTGGCTTATAAATATACAAAAGCACTGTGCCATCAGAGGTGCATTAAAATTTGATAGAGAATATTCTTGTCTAAAAGAGAAACATCTAACATATGATGCGATGTTAAGATCAATGTCAGATGCTAAATACTTGCATGATGAATGGTTTTTAAAAACACACATGCCAAAAAAATCTATACAACCAGAAAGTAAACCCATAGTAATGCAATGCTCATAAAAGAAAGATGTAAAGATGAATGTCTTTGAGACAGATTGTTCCAGATATTTCAGGTGTTGAAAGTAAAAGTTCAGTCCCCAACTGTAAGGACAGAAAGAAGGTGGAGACTGAAACAGCTGAGCAACTTGGCAGAAAAGGAAATGAGTAAAAAAGCTCAGACGCAGAAAAATGTCTGGGTCTCCACTTCCATATGATCAAACAGTAACTAGGTCAATGAAAAATGTGAAAAAATTACAAGAGATGCTATCTATTCCTGTTGAAATTGAAGACAATTTAGCTACTTTTTCATGATTGTAAAAGTGTTTCACAACTAGGCATTGCTCTCCTAAATGGTCGTTAAGTATATATATTTTCATCAACTATATATATCAAATGTTCTTTCCTCTGATTTAATTTTGGAAGAAATAAAAGGATATTACCCACAGGGCTTCCCAGGTGGCAATGGTAGAGAATCCACCTGCCAATGTAGGAGATGCAGGAGACTCAGGTTTGATCCCGAGATTGGGAAGATCCCCTGGAGTAGCAAATGGCAATTCACTCCAGTATTCTTGCCTGGAAAACTCCATGGGGAGCCTGGATGGCTACAGTCCATGCGGTCACAGAGAGTCAGACACGACTGACACCTGCATGCAAGCATTACACACAGGAAAGAAAAGCAATGGAATGAAGAGTTGGGAGCAGGAAAGGAAAACATAAAGGTGAGAAGGTGAAGAAGGCAGAGCAACAGAGCAAATGATGAATTTACAAGTGTTAAGAGGTGTTAGGCATGTGAACAAACATAACAAAAGGAAGATCCTTTTGCTTTGCTGGGCAGGATGGTATGAAGGTTAATCCTCAGAGAAACAGATTTCTGTACTTGAGAAATGGCTTGGGATTCCCCTGAAGGAGACAGAGGAGTCTGGAGGGTAGGAGCAGAGGCAAGAGAGGAGAGGGAGGGTGAAGAGGGAAGCCAAGTGATAGGAAAGGCGTGGACCCAGGCAGCGGCGAGAAGGAGACTGGGCTGAAAAGGAGGATTAGAGCAGTCTCACTCCATGTTGAAAGGTATAAGTCCCTTTGGATTACCTCTGCAAGAGGTTGTGTGTCACCCAAGGTGTGCATTACCTTCTAAAACTTTTGCTCTCTGATTGGCATTTCTTTTTAAGTGTGTTACCAGGATGAGACTGGCTTTTGGGTGGGAGCTAGGTGTCCACAACTTGTATAGGGTGAGGCACAGTAGGAGGGAGGAAATAGGGGTAAGAGATTAAAAACAACAGCTTGACTAAACTTGCCTTTGTTTGACCATTTTAGCAGCCTTCTTGCATGTTTCCTTTTCTTGTGTTTCCTTTACTTGCTCACCAGAGAGATTTGTCTACCTTCTAGAACTCTATAAAAATACAAAAATATTTTGAGAGATCCAACTAGTGAAGCTCAGACACAGACCACATAAGTCCGTGGTTCATTCTGCCAAGAGGAGGCTGGTCAAACCCCCAAATAGTCTGAAAAGACATGATGGTACCTGCCTGAGGCTTAAGATTAAAAACATGATGAAATATAGAAAAGAAAACTATCAAGACTCAATTTTCCGTGTGTCCAATAAATAAATAAACCCTGCAGCTTAGAGAAGGAAAATCTATATGAAGATTCAAATAGGTATAATTTAGAGATTAAGTAGGAAAACTGTGTCTCCTCAATTCTGGCTTGATTTATCACAATGGGATATGACTCAAGCACTATGTAAGACTAAAAACAGACCACAGGAAATGTGACAGAGGACTCAAGTCACTGAAGCAACTCTCTGAAAAAAATAGTACACAGCTCTCCTTTGTTTGGAATGGATGTTTATACAAAGGAGCCTGAAGTTTTGTTTTTCAACTTTCTGTATATGAGTTTATCTTATTATATATAAATGATTATATATTATATTATTTTATTTTATGGCTGTGCTGGGTCTTCAGTGCTTCACGGGCTGCTCTCTAGTCAGGGTGAGAGGAGCCTACCTCCCAGCCGCAGTGTGGGGGCTGCTCATTGCGGCTTCTCTCGTTGTGGCTTCCAGGCTCTAGAGTGCAGATTCAATAGCTGGGGTGCACAGACTTAGTCACTCCACGGCATGTGAGATCTTCCCAGACCAGGGTCTAACCCATGTCTTCTACATTGGTAGGCGGATTTTTTACCACTCAGCCACCAGGGAAGTCCGGGAGTTTTTTTAAAATCAAACTTTTTAAATTCCTGGTTTCATTTATTCATGAATTGTTTAACATTACTGGCCACTCTGTGGTGCTAGGTTTTGAGATTTATGACAAGTCCCCCAAACTAGGATGACTAGACAAATGGAAATGATTATTCTCATCTATCTGTTCAGCCTACTTATCTGCCATTTACTCTACAAACGAGATCCTCTCTCTAACCTTGGTCTAAATCCAGGTTAGAATCATTACTGGTTTCTCCTCCTCAAACCTCTATTCAGTACTTCCTCCTCTTTGCCTTATGTAATTGTTCCTTCTTTAGGCATTCCTCACTGCATTTTTAAGAGCTTTGATGATGAGATCTACTTTTATTTCTCTTCTCTTTTGGCACCTAACAGTGTTACTACAGCACCACATAAATGTTGGAAGGATGAAATTGGAATCCAGGTAGGACACAAAATTAGTCACCAGACATCCCACTAGAAAATTACTTCAACATCAGTCTCTCCATATGGATAATTCCAAGTCCCAATACCTACTGAATATTTATCCTTTTCTAATAATGATTGCATTAAAATATTTCCAACTGACTGCAGGTTTCTGCTCTTAAATAAGCTTTTTTCTCCCCTAAAATTTGCTGGGAATTGATTCTGAAAAATTCTGAGTTAAGAAACAATTCCAAAGTTGGAAATTGATGCATGCCAGCCAAGTTGTAGCAACATGTTTTAGTTGCCTGACCATCTCAAAAGCCACAATAGTTTTTTTGGTGCAATTCTTTCTGGTATTGAACCTAAGTTCTTGTAATGTGATATATAAGCTGACTTGTGGTCTTTTCAAAACCACTAAAAAGGGGACATCCTTTCTCTTCCTAAGAAGGGTACATTTCAGCCTAGGATTGTTACTACAAACAAACAATCAGCATTTTATTTGGGAAACCTCTCAGGCAAAATGTACTATATAAAAGACAGATGGCTTAGAACACCATTAAGATGTGTGCTGGTCAAGAAAAAGCATAAACTTGTTTTATCTTTATAACTTGTTTCACTGATGTGACATTACTGTTTGCTATTATTAATAATGCTATCAATTTTATTTCCAGTTACATTCATTCTCTTGACATTTTAAGTATATTCTCTTATTTCCTCATCTTACAAGACATCAAGTTAATGTCCTGAAAAGAAGTTAATTAGACAAACTTAGAAGAGCATTTAGATCATGCTTGATGGAAAGCCCAAAACAAAGTTCTGCCAAAGTTCTGAGCACAGTATTGCTGTAGATTAAATTCGCTTCTTAGGCAAACATTTTCAGATGTATTTCCATTAGTTTACATCCCTATTATCCCAAACCGATTCCTGTCAAGGGGGACATAGATAGGGTAAGAAAACAAAAGTGAATTCAGACAGAAAATTCCATGAGGGAGAGATACTGTCTCTCTTGTTTATTATTGTATTTCCAAGTCCTGATACACTATAGGTGCTCAGAGATACTTGTATTGCAATTGGAAAACTTAGTGCTGCTGAAAGTTGTCAGCACTATATAAATCTGAGCACACTGGCTATTATGTCTTATAATTAATATTTAATAATTGAAGTAAGCTCGAGTGCTACAATACACCAGCCACACTTGACTACTGAGCATGTGAAATGTGGTTAGTAAGACCAAAAATAGAGAGTTGCAAACTTTATTTATTTAATTTAAATTTTAAAACTGATGTGTGATTTCTTACTAGAAAACTTCCAATAGTGTGGAAAAACTCAAGTATGTGAATCCATACTTTCAACTTTAAAGTTTACAATATCTAAATAGAAATCAAGCCTTTCTAGTGAAAATTTGGAGTCTAAATTGAGATGTGCTGTATGTATAGAACATACACCAGAGTCCAAAGACTTAGTACAGTAAAAATAATATCCAACTCTTTAAGACCCTATGGACCTGTAGCCTGCCAGGCTCCTCAGTCCATGGGATTCTTCAGGTATGAATACTGGAGTGGATTGCCATGCCCTCCTCCAGGGGATCTTCCCAACCCAGGGACTGAACCTGTGTCTGTTATGTCTCTTGCATTGGCGGGCAGGTTCTTTACCACTAACACTACCTGGGAAGCCCAAACGTTGCATTAGCAAGTCTTTGTATTGATTACAGGGCTTCCCTAGGGACTCAGGGAACTCACTCCAGTACTCTTGCCTGGACAGTCCCACAGACAGAGGAGCCTGGAGGACTGCAATCCATGGGGTCTCAGAGAGTTGGACACCACTGAAGCAACTTAGCATGCACGGCCATGACATCTGGAGTGGACGGAATGGTGCTCTTCCAAAAGTTACATCAACAGCCTAATCTCCAGAATTGGTGAATACCATCTCACATGTAAATGAGGGAATGCTACCTCACACAGCAAAAGACATGTAATTAAGAACCTGGAGAGGAGGCTCTTATGCCAGATTATCCAGGTAAGCTCTCATTCCAAACACAAGAGTCCTTCTAAGAGTAAGGCCAAGAGATATTTGACAGACAGCAAAGGAGGAGACAAGATGGATTGGAGAGAGGTGGCCACATGTCAAGGAGCACTAATATCCATGAGAAGAAGACATGGAAAAGGGATTGCTCTCTAGGGCCTTCCAATCTCTGGAAACTTGTTACACAGTCATAGTTTAGATACATTGGTTAAAAAATTATTAAAATTGATTTCTCTTTTTTTAAGTTTTAGAAGTGTGACTACTAGAACATTTTAAATTACCTATTTGGCTCTCATTTTTTTTTTCCTGTACTACACTGCTATCAAATAAGCTCTCAGAGATTATCTATTTTTCCAAATAATATTTTGTGTGGAATTTCCATCTCTTAGGTCATATATGTAAGAAGCATCTTAAAAATCTTAAATTCACAAAATGATAGCATCTTATTAAATTCAAAAAAATGTTAGCATCCTAGAATGTAGGATTATTTGATTCATGTTTAGGAAATAATTTTTTCAATATTTGTAGATATCTCTATTCATTCAAAGCCATTAAGTTTGGGCAGTCTAGTTAAAATATTAGATGTGAGAATTGGAACTTTGAAACTTTCCAATAAGATGAAATGAAGGTTGAAACCTAACAAGATAGAAAGTAACAGGGACACATTTAAAATCCACACTTGGGTCCAAATAGCCAACTGTGAAAAAAGAGACTTGAGGAGATATGACTTCACTGTGGCGTGTGAAAGAGACCTGGGGGTTTTCACTGATGATAAATTCAATCTGAGTTGGCAGGTTGGTAGAGCTGCCAAAACAGCTATTGTGACCTTGGGCTGTTTAAATAAAAATTGGGGTTCCACAGGCAATAGTCCTGGCTTAGCTCACAGCCACACTATTTCATATGACAATCAATTAGCCTGGAAAAGGATGTCCTAGGAGAGATATACTGTCTTTACATCTAAATGGTTCTTTTATGGAAAACATATTGAGCTTGTTCTAAAGCCTGCCACAGAACTAAAAACCATCCAGATGTTCTTCCCTAAGATTCTGCTAAGCATCATAGGGGTATAGAAATCTAATCATTTCAGCTATCCAATATTGAAACAGGCTACCACAAAAGGTAATAAATATCACAGATCTTACAAGAGACTCAGAAAAAGTCAGAGACTATTGTTCATTTTCCATAAGAGTGACATCCTAAGATAACTGTGCACCCCTTTTCTGAAATAAGGCCACACAAGTTAGAGTTACGGCAGTAGTTAGGAGCATGAACTGCTGTCTGGGTCTGAACCCTAGCTCAGTCATTTGCTAGCTGTGTGACATTGAGCAATTACTTAACCTCTCTGAACTTATATTACTTCATCTGGAAAATTGAGATTATAAAAGTTCCTTCTTCCTCACGTTATTATCACAGGGTTTGGCCATGGACTGTGGGCTTCAGACCAACCCCTATGCTCATTCCTGTGGCCAACAGAGTCACGCCAGTTCAGAGGATTGGGACCAATGGATCTAGGACAGAATTTCCTTTTCAGCGGTGGACTGAAGGCTGTAGCAGGTAATTTATGTACACTTATTTTACAATATTTAATGTGGAATAGAAAGAACGAGCTCTATCTCATGAGGTCCTAAAATTTCTCTTTCGTTTATTCATGCATTTATTAATCAGTGTGTCTTAACAGCCTTCTTTGTGCCCTGTGATACATCAGGGACTAAGTTTGGTTAAAGAAAATCTATGTTCTTGTGGAACTTAGATTCTAATGGGGGAAGACAAATAATAAAGTTAACAAATAAGTGAATGATATACCAAGTTAAAAGGCAACAAATACTACTGCAAAAGGAGAGCAGGGTACAGGATCTGAAGTGCTGGGAGGAGGGTGAAATAAGAATTAATATTAAGTGGTTGTGTGAGATCTCACACAGGAGGCAATATTCGAGCAGAAACTTGAAGGGGGTGAGAATGTACTTCATATAGATATCTAGGGAAGAACATTCTGGGCAGAGCAAGAGCCGACAAACACAGAAGTTGTGTCTGTTTTTGAAGGGACAGCAAGGAGGCCAGTTTAGGGACCTAAGAGAATCCATCACAGAGGTAACAGGGGAAAGGTGAGAAGTGGTTAGAGTCTGGATATATTCTGAAGTTAGGGAATTAGCAGTCTTTTTTTTTTTTTTTTGAGTAAGCTGAGTTATACCGTTGTGTTAGCTTCAGATGTACAGCATCGTGATTCAATTAGACGTAGACATATACTCATTCAGGAAGTATGGTCTTGCTGATGGATTGAACATGAAATGTGAGAGAAAGGAGGGAGTGCAGGGTGATTCCTGGGTTTTGATGAAGAAGATGGGGAGGATGAAACTGCCATTAATTGAGGTGAAGAAAACTATGGATGGAAGAGGCTTGAGAATAGGGGCAAATCAGTTTTATGATTGAAAGAATTTTATGTAGATCAAAAAATGAGTCCTGATTTCAGAATGCCCCTGATTTCTGAACAAATCAGAGGACCCAACCAGGGAATCCATAACCACTCGGCAGGGGTTGTTTTGAGGCAAATGAATTGTCCAAGGAAAGCTTGATCTAGATAATTGTTAAAAGTAGTTCCTAGTTCTTAAGTTATCTAAGTATGATTTTTAAGTAATTTAACAATGTTTAATGAAGTGTGTCTGTGTGTACCAAGGAGACAGTCTTGTGCACAACAAGGAGACAGTCTTGAAAGTCCTTTAAAATCCTGACAAAATAATTACCTCAGCCTTATTCCACCTCTAAGAGGTGGGAAGTTAGAGACTGAAGCCATGTTTAACAGGACTAAATCTGATATGTGTCGTCTTCCTGAACCGTCCATGGGAAATGCTCCTTGGTAACGACATTTGTGACAGAAGTGTTGATGGACCAAGCTAGTCTTCCTAGTTTTTTCTTCTCTTCCTTTAGACACATGGTGGTGAATTACAACTTCGTCTGCTCATCAACACAGTTTTGTAGCTAATAAGAAAAAAACCTGTCTGTTAAAATAACAACTCCCAGGAAGCCTGACTCTTCCTAAAACAACTTTTTGTCAGCTGAGGCCACTATGGATTATAAGAGCACCTAATTAAAGGAGGGAAGAGAGGAATAATGTTATCATACTCCTAGGGTATGAAAATAAGTCATTTAGCACCTACAATTGCAATGTGCTATGCTATCACTGTTTTCCCTAGCTTCATTAATTTTTTGTCTTCCAAAATCAGCATCTATCCTTACAACCTTTCTCTCCTGCTGTCATCAGAGCATTTATATGCATTAATCCATGACAAATGGGCACATTTGATCCATAAATGATTTCTTTGCCTGCCAACTAGGAACAGATACAGTTTTGAAAATGAAAATAAGAAGACTAAAAAATAACTAGGATAATATAAAAATAATATTTTCTTACCTAATATGCTTTATAAATGCTTCATCTAAAGCAAACAGCAGCCTCCCAGATGGTAGAGTATTGAAAGCTTTAACTTTTTGGTCACTGGCAACAATTTTTAAAACAGGGGTCAGTTCACAGATGGTGTGTGTTTGCGCGTGCTAAGTCGCTTCAGTCGTGTTTGACTCTTTGTGACCCTCTGGACCCAGAAGAGCCCATCAGGCTCCTTTGAGGCAGACACTTCACAGATTAGGCTCACACAAATGAGAGGGCAGAGGGAGGGAAGGAGAGACAGTGAGCAAGCGAGTGCTTTAGGTGTTTGCTATGGGAAATGACTCAGTGGAGAAGAGTGCATGGTCTCTGAAGGCCCCAAAGGTTTGCTTCACATTCACTTACATGGGGAGTTGGGTCCTGTGACACCCGTTTGTTCATAAGTCAGCTGTATGAAAACAGAACAAAACAAAACTGTACGCTTGTTGTCACATTGCATCTGATTTTGTTTTGCTTTTGAGATTCACGAACTGGATTATCCTCTTCTTTATAGACGGAATAACTGAAATGTCTAGAGCCTTATTCAAATACTAAAATAAGCAGAGATATCTGAACTTGGATATCTAAACATGAAAGGGCACTGTAACAAAGAAAATATTATTTCCTAATCATTAAGGCATTTCACAGTTACCATGAAGGCTCTTCACCAGATATTTCCTGTTATCTGCCTTCTGGGAATGTAATAGGATTGTACTCTAGCTTTTTACCATTGGGTTGAGCCAGATGACCAGATTTGGCCCGTGAGTGGTGACATGTGTCACTTCCAAGTTGAAGCATTTATTTGCTAATGTTACCTTCAAATTCTCTCTTCTTTTCTGCCATGATGAATGACAGATGCTGCTCCTAATTCTGGATTGACCATAGCACAGACCACAGCCTCCAGCCAATCCCAGAGGACAGCACCATAAGCAAAAAATAACTTCTGTGCTTTAAGCCATTGAAATTTGGAGCTGATTGGTCATCATAGCATCTTGTAGCCTCTTCTGAAACACATTCATTTCCTTCTTAATTCTTTCCATCACAATTAAAACTAATGATGCTGGTAGAGGCAAATAATTTTAGTATTATAGACATGAAGAGCATGGGATCTGGAACTAGATTATCCCAGTTTAAATCATAACTTCACCACCTATTGGCTGTGTACTTTGAGCAAGTTATTCAAACTCTTTGAATCCTATTTCTTTCATTGGTAGAAAGAAGAGAACAAGAGTAGCTGCCTTCAGTGGTAAGTATAAGGGTTAATAAAATAATATGAATTCTTAGCACACTGCCAGGCACACAGTACTTAGTAAAACTATAAATATATATATATATATATATATATATATATATATTCTAAAATTATATATATCTCAGACAAGGAGGAGGAGTGCTAAATTAGCTTTTCCCTTCCAAAGTCAGCATATACTCTTTTTCTCCTATTATGTTCAAAACATCTAGATGTTTTATACTCTTTTTCTCCTATTATGTTCAAAACATCTAGATGTTTTAAAACATGCCAAAGAAGTGCCCTTTCCATGATCTTCTGATCTTTAGAGTTTTCTAATGCATCTTCTTTTCTGACTCCAGATGTTCATAATGCTATTTGTCTTTGCCTGCCTGGAATTCTTTGCTGTCTAAACTACATCCCTAACTCTGTCTCACCTTTTCTACTTTTCTAGGTCTCATTTAAAGCATTTTTTTCACAGAAGACTTGATCCAGATCTTAGACCTTTCCCCCACCAAATAATCCCTCAAAGGAAGGAAGAAGAGATGAATAGATGGTCTTGGAGCTCCTTAGGATGCATAGTAGGACAACAGGGATGTCTGTCTTGGCAGGAACCCCACTTTATCTATCTAATACTGGATGCAAAATTGTAAATGTTATGTGAAGCTTCCACTTCCAAATGTTCTATTATAATAACAACTTTCTCAAATTAGCATTTTTATATTGCTTTCTGTTGATGAATAATACCATACCCATGAGAAAGAACTTTACCCCAGATCTTATTCACACAAATAAGTACATCAATAGAGCTTTCTGCCTACAATAATAATAAACTACCCTTAGTTGTTTTCAACAATTTAATTAAATACAATTAACTCTAGTTTGTTTTGGCAACCTATTAATGTCACTATTGAATATAAATAGGCTCATGAAAAGAGTATAATAAATCCTTTACACTACTGTAAAATTACTTTGATGCTCGGCTTGCCAGAAATACTTAACAGCATTTTTGAAGTATGTAAATGAGACAGTAAAAAAGAGATAAAGTTAAGTAACTCGTCAAGACTTCTATAAGGCTTTGACCTCTTCAGTAGAGAGCTCTTGGTTATGTTGGATATGGTTCTTAAGAGACTCTTAAACACTAATTGCAAATTTATCATGATCTTATAATATATTTAATCCATGCTTCTAACTGCATAGGCTATTCTCTTATGTTAATTCAAATTCCCTGGAGTCTTAAAATATAAGAAACTGACCACTGGCACTTTATTTTGTGTTGGTTTTGCTAAGGTTCAAAATGTTAGACACCAAGCTACTTAAGCAATCCTTAATACACAAAGAAATCAATTTGCATTCAGAGTAGAAAATATGGGGTACACATAATAATACACAAAAATGGTACCCTGGGATGAAAACCATGGATGTTTAGGTACTAATGTGCAAGTCAGTATACATATGGGTTACTTCCTTTAGTAGTTAGGTCCTATGATAAAGAGGTGATGGATTATTGGAAGGACAACACTATAAATGGAAAAAGAAACAACTGAGGAAGTATGGATAAATGGTATAAGATTTCAGTTGACTAGTGGCTCTTTTAATAGGGTTTTAATACAATTATAACCCATTCTGAGAATCACAAAGAACCAAGGCTGACTTTTAGACCATTTCTTGTTAATGAAATATTGGCCAGATGTTTTAATTAATTAACAAAACTTCCCTATTATTTGACATCATACAGACTCTACCAAACTTATGGATTAGAGCACCTTCTTCAGTAATTATCTACACAAACTGCTGTTGAAAGGAAGTATACTGTGAGTATTAACCTAGTCGTATTGACTTAGAACTAATGGCTAACCATTATGTATTCCAGAGTAGAGACTACCCCTAAAATCCCTACCTTTTGATTCTGAGTACATGAATTTTATTATCAGAACTCTCAGATGTATTCATAAAGTGAGTCAAATAAGTCTAAGCTATAAAATTTCTATATGCGTCATCTTATAGAGTAAAATATCCAGAGGGATCGGGTGGAGAGGGAGGTGGGAGGGGGGACCGGGATGGGGAATACATGTAAATCCATGGCTAATTCATTTCAATGTATGACAAAAACCACTGCAATGATGTAAAGTAATTAGCCTCCAACTAATAAAAATAAATGGAAAAAAAAAGAAAATATTATGGGTATACATGTTAGTATAAAGCAGTCCTTCTATATCATCTTTGCTGTGACATTCATATATTTACATAACACTATAGTGAGATGCTTTGTGCTGGACACATACTATATGGCAGATATAGAAAGGATACCTTCTCTATTCCTTATGTAAGTCAGCAAGGTGGAAATTTTATAAACAGGAATCCCCATTTCATGAGTGAGGCAGGGAGAATTACAATGTCTAGTCCACACTTGGAGCTAATAGTAATAGACTTAGGATGAGAACTCCTGGTTTGATTAGGATACCAAGCTACTCCAATGCCTACAGCTTCTTTGGCCAAGGATCACAGGTGGCAAAAAGGGTAAGATCAGGTAAAAAACCTACAAGCAAGTCAGCTCTTTACCTCATTCCCAAAGATGTACACAGTTGTTACACAAATGGGGTGTAACTGTCTTGCTATAGGTACTATCCTAAATACTTTACATGTTAATGCTTATTTATATCATTATTTTAAATGAATAATATAGCCACCTTGATGGGGACTTCAATTACATATAAGAACAGCATAGCTCAAGAATGGCCAACTGTCTCACCTCAAAATTAAACAAGTCCAGGTAAGAAACTTTGCACAGTATTTGACATTGTAGGTGCTGAATGATGATGGTTGTGGGACTGGTTGTTGTGGTTGTTTTTGAAGGCATCCCTACCTCTTTTAACAACTCATGATTGGAACACAGTGCTTGGAAGGATTCGGAGATTGAATCTAGGTGAAAATACAAAGAGTGTCATAATTGATTAGCAATCATATGTGCAATGTATGGTTATAGGAAGAGTTGACTATGTTTCAGGAATTTGCCACCACTGACCATGGGGATATTTTCAAACAAACAAAAGGATTTGTTTTGATGGTGAGATGAATTTGAAAGGGAGACTTCAGGTCTGATTATGTAAGCAATTTCTACCAAATATGTTATTGAGTTACGAATCTGGCAAGTTTTATTTGAAAGATAGCAAATTCTATATTTTAGCAAAAAGATACTGCTGCAAATGATCAAACCACTTACCAGAAAGGTCAGACCACTTTACAATATTCTAGATAATTTATAAAGTCTCAACATGATAAATGCCAAAAAATCTTATCAAAAAGTTAAACTGCAGTTAGGCAGAATTCTTCTCCACTGTGAATGATTTATAACTTCATTTTAAGTAAAACAGAAAATCTACACTAAGACTGAGTCTAATAAGCGTAGATTCATCTTATGCCGCTTCTTCCTCCCCTGGAGCACAAGAAAAGGGCCTCCAGAGTCTAAAAATCAAAACAAAATATAAGACCACAGCCCTATAAAAAAAAAATAGTTGAAAATGAGGTCCTGTTAATGCAACAGGCAAAGAAAGCATGCTCTCAGTCAGGCCTGTATGCAAAGAAATATGAACACTAAAGTTCTATCGAGCACAGGAAATTAAAATTATAGCATCATGTAGCCAAGCCTAAGACAGAGAGCCTATTAATACAGCACAATGCCCCACAATATAGAAACTTATCTTGTAATTAAACCAAGACTAACTTGCTGATATTCCTAAAAGTAGTACTTGGTTGTGATGGAAAGAGCACCTGAGTGAAAGACAAGATATAACCTGAGTTTTCCTCTCAGCTTTTAATTATTATCCATACTTTGGGGCTTCCCTGGTGGCTCAGCTGGTAAAGAATCTGCTTGCAATTTAGGAGGCCTGGGTTTGATCCCTGGGTTGGGAAGATCCCCTGTAGGAGGGCATGGTAACCCACTCCAGTATTCTTGCCTGGAGAATCCTAGTGGACAGAGGAGCCTGGCAGGCTACAGTCTATGGGGTTGCAAAGAGTTGAACACGACTGAGCGGTTAAGCACAGCACCGAACCATGGGCCAGATGGGGCTTTCCTGCGTTGGGAAGATCCCCTGGAGGAGGGCATGGCAACCCATTCCAGTATTCTTGCCTGGAGAATCCCCACGGACAGAGGAGCCTGGCAGGTTACGGTCTATGGGGTCACGAAGAGTTGGAAATGGCTGAGCGATTAGCCACATGCACATGGGCCAGATACCCAGTCAGGGATCCCCAGACTGCTCAGTTCCCTACCCACACAGAACTGGTGATCCAATCAGGAAAGGCAACATTAAACCAGTGATTATAGTAAAGAGGAATTGCTATAACTATTCAGGAAGTGTAGTTTTCTGAACCTAGTAGGCAGTTCATAAACATTTGTTGAATAACACATTAAATTTGTTGTCCATTAAAAATAAAATTATTATCCTTAGGTTTTGACGTAAGAGATATGTAGTTTACTCTAATGTAACAACCAGACTTTAAAAATCAGCAGAAGTAGCATATTTTGTCTTGTATTATTAAAAGACTTGCTTTTCACAGAGACTCAGACTGTGGATGCTGGGGCTTCTTTCTTCCATTTTAACTAGCTGTTCATCTGTGATCATCAGTGTACATTGATAAGGCAACCTTTAGATTACAAAACAGTAGCAACAACAAAATCTTGCTTTCCCTTTAACTGCAATAATATGACGTTCTCCAACTAGTTTAGGGCCTATAGACATTTAGGTCACAGTTCTACCTTATCCCCCTTACCTTCCACTAAGATGTTAATTGTTCTGTTTCCTCTGGTTCAGTATGGTACCCTTGATCTTTCCCACTAGCTGACTTCCTACCCAACATTCAAAGTCAACACAAAATCCAGCTTTCTACGAGGGCTTCTCAAATCCTCTCTGTTCAGAATGAAGTGCTTCATGCTTTATGATCAAGCACCTAATTGGTTAGAGCTCCTATGACAAGCAGCTTGTGTCCCTAACATAGAATGGGGAAAGTAATAAAAAATTTCTGGATTAAATAAAAAGAAAGTTCTGCAACTCTTAGAAGCTGACAGAATAGCTAAAGATCCAGTATCTTAAACCATCATTACTAGAATGTGTGGCTATTCATATTTGCTTTAATCACACTTTGGATCTTTTTATTTTTTATGAACTGTTTTGTGGCATGCATTTTTGGATAGGAGAGGGATTCTAAAGATGGTCAGTCAATGAACCAGCAGGGACGGTCAAAGACTCTCAACTTGCTTGTGTCAATCAGTTAATAGGTGGTGTCCAGAGAAGGGTTGAAAACGAGTATGAAATCACATCTAGGCTCTGTGGGAACAATCATTGTGATTGATTCCTTTGGCCTGTGATAGATAGAGGGTTGGAGATTGGCAGCATGTATGCCATAAATCTGCTTATTCTTCTAAACAATCCTGGGAATAGCTGTCAAAAATGCTGCCCTATAAATGTTCACCCAGTGACCTAGTTTCTCAAACACATGTCCAGTACATGGCATCTTGCATTTTCATCAGATAAAAAGTGTAAGAAGCTACAAAAACAATTCAACTTAATAAGACCTCATCTGGGAAGCTTCCAAGTAGCCTCTTCTTCTGTCTTATATCTTATCATTTTATCTCAGAAAAAAAAAATGGTTTTATTATTTTATTTTTTGCTTTTTCGTATGGTTTTTAATTCAGAGTTCCAGTAGGTCTGGCCTCTAGATACAATTTCTTCAAAGAACAGTCGTGTTCAAATTTTCCTAATCTCAACACCCTGAGGAAGTGCAATATCTAATTTTGACCTGTTTCCACTTCCAGTGGGAAAATATTTAGGTAGTAAATACTTGGAAAGATGCATTTATGAATCACTTATTATTTTGGTAAAATAAGATGAATCTATTAATATGCTAGTATATTATAAAACAACGCCTTACAGACATAAAAATAACCCAAAAAATGTTTCTTCTCTTGAGAATTTATGTTGCGTAGGTTCACAGGCAATATATAAAATGTTACTAGACTAGTGTCACCATACAAATAAGTTTTGAGAGTGATACAAACACATGTTTTACAATAAGCGTATAGGTGAATCATTTCTAACCACAACCAAAGAATGTTTCAAAGTCTAATCCTTAGCAAATTTGAAACCCCAAGTATGCAAATATGCATTATTATAGACTATAGGGTTAATGAAATAGCCCGCAGCAGACCTAATTGATAATGATGAAACTGAAGCAACACTAATTTATAATTAAAAAGCAAGGACCACAGCAATGGAAAATCACTAACAACTCAAACAACACTCAAGATCCACTGATAACAAATTATCCTTCCCCAAATTGCATGAGTTCTAATTATTTGCATGCAGGCACTTTGCAATGTTTCCCAGAGCCAGCAGCCAGTTTTCTTAGCAGAATACTGAATTAAGGAAGCTCAGTAAACCTTAGTTACATGTCATTTGGGTAGAATGATAACTCAGCCAGTATATTAATAAGTAGCCTGTGTTCATAAACAAAATGAATGTACGAAAATCTTAAATCATTTGCCCAAAAGAACAACAACACAAGAAAACAAAAAACCTTGGGTTTCAAGATAAATTTATAATCTGCTAGTGGACTGCAGACTAGATTTTGAGAACTTTAATGAATAAAGGGTTTTACATAGGCATCATTATGCTGTCCATGCTTCCCTCTGTTTTATTACATTTACAGATTACTCTTTCTGCTTAGCCTTAATCTAAAGTTAAGTTAATTGACTTTTAGCTAAGATTCAAATGATACCTCTGCTTAGGCCACTGGCTTCATAATACAAATGTTCTCTGTTCATCAGACCCCCTAGTGATAGTAGTTCACTGCATATAAAAGACTCAGAGACACACAGCATTTTAACATGTTGAATTTAATTCAAAATAGGACTCATCCGTGGGCATAATTTTAAAGCAGGCCAGAACAAAACAGATCTGCGTTGAGATTCCCCTTTTGGCCCTACTGCCTTCACCTCTATCTACTGTGCTCGCATAAATTCATTAGGAATCATAAAATGTTGGAGCCGGAGATAATCTTGTCTGAGGTCACCCACTGACAGCTTGCAAGTGGGATATAGCCCTGAGTCAAGTTTTGTTTGGCTCACTTGACATTTAAAAGATAAAGAGCTTACACATACAATTCTAGGTTTCTGACTTGCCTGGAAATACTGGATAACTGGTCGCATGGAGCCCACCTGAGGTGTGGCCAAGTCTGTGCTATGCCCTATAGATGTGCCTCTGCTCTTAAGCTGCCACCTTCTCAGCATTCTGTAATATCTGGCCTCCAGGCTGATCCAATTATTTTTGTTAACTACCTGGTCTGTGAAGCTATTTGCCTTCTCCATCTATGAAATCATCCAGAAAGTTTTCAAATAGCTTTAGCAGAAGGCTTTTTAAATATACAAAGGTGATTTTGTACTGCTTCTTGCTCTATCAAATGGATAAAGGCAATGAATCAGTTCCTTGGGCCGCTTAAAGCTTCCTTATTTGGCAGGATATACTTTACTATTTGTGGAATGCATGGATCGCCTCCTCCGAGTTGCTAGGAGCAATATTAAAACAGTTGATTCCTTCCAACCTTCTAATCTGGAGCCTTGCAATTGGTAACATAAGTGAGATGCTGAAAGCTCCAGTGTCCCACTCCTGCTCTGGCTCTTTCTTCAACACCATTAGGAATAAGAGAAGGTGTAAAATGGTGCTTTCCCACCAATATGTGCATTTTTAAAGGATATAAAACTCTTGCCTAGTTGCTCAGCAAATATTGATTAAATACCTACACAGTATTTATTCCAGGGATAGGATGAACTGCTGGCCTGCTGTCAATTTCAGGAGCATTGAAATCCTTTCCCCTACCACCACCCTCACCCCACCACTGTGCAGTAATTCATCTAAATCTGGAAGCTGACATTTATTCACTTCAAAGCATATGACTCAAGAGGTCCATTCTTCATCCACATAAGTGGAAAATCAGAAAACCCCTTTAGATATACACAGATTCAGCTTGTATTTAGTCTTAGATATAAAGGAGGTACATCTACAAGTGAAGGTCTAGTTAAGGGCATGGTAAGGTAAACACAGGTAATTCCATCAACAGAAGATGGCCTTTGCTGAGGATGTAGGAAGCCTTCCTCCCTTTTAGACTGAGGGGAAAGCTTGATTGGATTCTTGCCCTGCAAGGAGAAAGGATATGCTTAACCAGTAGGCAGATCACTCTGATGTCTATCTATCTTCTGAGAGAAAGTTGCTGTGATATATCATTTTTCTTTTCTTTCTCTGGACATTTATTATATAAATTTGGGGAAAGAGAAAGAAATAGAGGGCCAGGAAGATTCCCTAAATACTTTGAGGACATTATCTTTGGGAATCCAATTAGTTTATACAAATTGTTAGCAAAATAACTCTTCTTCTATTTATCCCAAATAAACAATAAACTGCCGGTCTGGTGTTATTTTTTTCCTTCTGCAAAGATAAAGTGAATATTTTTTCTTGATTTCAAAAGATTTGAAAGCAAAAGACCTTTTCCTATTTGCTAAGTGAAGTTTCCTTTTCAGATCCTCAAGAGCACACCTATATTTTCTAATCTATAGGAGAAAATAAAAACTCATTCTGTGACTGAAAACCTTAGGGATTTGATTTTTTACTACATCTGTAAGTATGTTCTTTGGACCATTTTGATTACTGTACTATAATATTAGTGTTACTTACTTAATCATGTCTGACTCTTTGCGACTCCATGGACTGGTAGTCCACCAGGCCCCTCTGTCCATGGAATTCTCCAGGCAAGAATATTGGAGTGGGTAGCCATTCCCTTCTCAGGGGATCAACCCAGGAATCAAACCCTGGTCCTGCATTGCAGGCAGATTCTTTACCATCTGAGCCATGGCTTTTGATTAATGTCAAATATTGATTAGAGTCAAATATCTACCCAAAGATACTGCACAGAAACACACACATACATGCATATGTTACAATGACAATTTAGTGTTTATAACTCTCCATTACAAACACACATATAGACACATATGTACCCAACCATATACACACAAACAATCATACATAAGTAGGAAAAAATGAAGGAGAGTTTGATTCCACCAGAACAGTCATTACCTCTTTCTTTAATAATCTAACATATATTTTCTGAGTACCTACTATACACCAAGTTCCTTACTAGAAATGAAAGATAAAAAGATGACTGCTACATGATTCCAGGATTAGCTTGGCCTATATATCTCAATGCATGTGATATGAGTAGGCACTGCAGATGTTTTCCAAATTTAAAAAAAAAAAAAGTTTGGAAAATTTTAAACACAATCAGGACTCCCATCTGCAAACCTTTTCAGAAATTTCATACACTTACATACACTGCAAATCTCCAAGAGAAAGACATACCATACAGTGAGTGTTTCCTCAGCAGTTAATAGTTTTTCTCCAAAGAGCATCTTGAGGGGCCAGTGGTTTTGAACTGGGAAACGCTAATCTGAATATTTTATTGGATTAAGGCTCTTAGAAGGAAAAGGGCCTAATGATACTTTTGCAACCTACATTTGCTTCTTTTTCATTAAACTGGGAAGGAACACTGATGCATTTCTGATTTAATCATTGAATTCTCTATAGCTAATATTTTAAGCTTTTCATTAAAATCATTACATACCCATCCTAGAAATGAATTTGAAAATTCTTCAAAATTAAAGGACATAAAAAGTCAAGTCAATCCAATCCTCCCATCAGGTTTAACTAACAGTGTATAAAGAATGTTTTTATCTTTTCTGATATTTTTTATGCATGTACAGATAAATATTTTCTCCAAACTATTTTGCTCCTATGGACAGAGGAGCCTGGCAGGCTATGGTCCGTGGGGTTGCAAAGAGTCAGACATGACTGAGGTGACTAAGCATGCACACACATCCCTTTTGATAGAGATGGAAATTTCCTTTAATTTTTTGTCATCAAAATTACTGTTTCAGTGACTAAACCTTAAACATACATCTTTTTAAACCTGTCCAATCATTTTCTTAGGATAAGCATCTAAAAATGGAATTGTGTCAGGACTTTCACATTTTATGTTTTGGAAAACACTGCAGATTGTTGTTGTTGTTGTTTTAATGATGTACCAATTTTTATACCCAAGCTTTGAAATTTTTACACAGAGTTCAAAATTGGAAGATTTTAACAAGCAGTTTTCATTTTAAATGAACTTTAAAGAGATGAACAACTGAAGACTACTGTTCATTAATGCCAGTTCTAAATATCTGTTTGCACTGTTGTATAAAATTGAGGCCATAGGCTTGAGGTCATAAGTAACAATACTTAGATTGCATTGTACTAATTCTCTCATAAATTCACGGGGATGTCAGAAAGTCTTTATTTGCATCTTTAGGTGATTTTGATTTTGAAAAGAAAGTGTGAAAGTGAAAGTTTTAGTCATTCAGTCATGTCCACCTCTTTGCAACCCCATGGACTGCTGGAGGAGCAAGCCCTTTCCTGCTGGAGAAGGAGCCTGCCAGGCTCCTCCGTCATGGAATTCTCCAAGCAAGAACACTGGAGTGGGAAGCCATTCCCTCCTCCAGGGAAACTTCTCGACCCAGGGATTGAGCCTGGGTCCCCTGCACTGCAGGCAGATTCCTTATCATCTGAGCCCCCATCAAATGCTCATGCTTGCACTTTGATTCTGGGACGAGGTCAATATCATCAATCACATGATCGACGGATTATCACCAGCACCAGTTACACCAAATAACAACCTGTCTGCTCCAATCCTTAGGCCAATTCACTACACTTAGCAATCTAGAACTGGTACACATTCTAAATATCCAATATACAATCACTCTTGTTTTCACTATTTCTTTTATACTACAATCATAAAACAATACTTTATTGTAAGGAAACTTGGTATTCTAATACATATTCCCTAAGCAGCTTTCAATAAAGTAATATATAACAGTAAGGTAAAAATAAGTATAAGGTATACAAGAATGCTTCCCAATCTTTACAAAAACACTCAGTTTAAAATGGATGGTGATGTTCAGTATGTAATAATTAAGTCACAAACAAATACCTCTAAGTACAGTTTGCTTTATAAAGCTTTAAATCAAACCAAGTATAAGTTACACAGACAATTCTATTCAGTGTCATCTTTTTATACTTCCATACACCCTTGTCAATAAAATAGCAGTGACGTGAGAATAAATGATTCATAAGGCATTTACAACTTCTTGTCTCATGTAATTTATCTTTATAATTTTAAATTGCTAAAGAATCCCAAAGATCTTTTCTCACTAAAGTATTTTGAAATCATCCATATTTTATTAAGTTTCAAGGACAACCCCTCACACTCATACCCATATACCCTCACACTTGAAATTAAGTAACCATTAAAATTGCTGTCATAATCTTATACCTATAAGGGGAAAAAAAATAATCCTACATCAGAAAGTTACATTTAGCAAACCACTCATCTTTTTTTACCTGTCACACAATAACTGGTGATTATAAAGAGTTGAAGCTGTCTATTTTAACTTCTCTAAACAATGGAATACCACTCTGAGTTTTCATTGTTCAGTCTGTCTTTTTTAAATTAAATGTCCTTTTTCTAGCTTTACTGTACATATTTTTTAAAAAGGCATGAGTATCTTTCAAGTTATTACACTAATTTCTTACATTATTCCCAAAATAAAAAATTTGATTTAGCCAAATATTAAATTATTGATATTACAAATCTGTTAATCTATAGCACATTTATTTGTGTAATTTTAAAATTCACTTTCATTTGATTGACTGTTTTAATCTTCCTTAACTAGTGAGTCACTGAAAACAAATGGTGCATTCCTAATACTATAAATATGAAAAATAGGAAGCACTTTGGGACTGCAGGGGAATACATTAAACTCAGTCCATTTTCTAGTTAACATATTCTCATTCTGTTTGTGTAGAAACCCACAGCATTGAAAAGACAGATCACAAATTCATGACCTCACAGAAACAAGGTCCTGAGACTATGTGCTGACAGCAGAAATTGGCCCAAATCTCTAACCATTTCCCGTAAAGGACTCCGGCTGGCTGGTGCCATCCAGGTGCGGCATAGTCTGAATGAAGAGAACATCCAGTTTCACTCATCTGTCAGTGGAGTGGATTATTTCTTGAGAGACTGAGATTGGCTGCTTGGGATCAGAGCACCATCCATCTTACAGTGTAGGGGATGATGGTAAAGCTGCCTATAAGAGCCTGGAGAGAGGCAGACCAGCCATTCTTAAGCAGGTGAGGAGGCAACGGTAAAGCCTTCACTCCATCCAGGGCTCTGAGTGAAAGATGCGTCATTTTTCACATTTCCCAGATACTTGATATGCACACGGTGTCTGCCAGCTCCTACTTTATGAAAGAGGCGATTTTTCAAGCTTAGGCAAATGTGGCAAAGCTCAGGGTCTGCTGGTGTCTCATTTTTTCTCATCATGTCACTTGTTTTAACCGATTTGAGAAAATGAGATTATGTTTTTCCTTTTTGCTCATTTATCCAGCTATTTATTTATTTATTTGCTCATTGAAGGAGGGGATTGTCACAGATAACTGGCCCTGATTTCTCTCTTGTTTTCATACACATTTCATTAGTGTCCCTGAAGATTTAAGACCCATGAAGGGAAACATCACAACTCTCATCACAGGAAGCATACATTTTCCCTTAAAATCAAGACCGAAGATTGCATTAAAGGAGATTGTATTTCTGACTGAAATAATGTAGAATATTGCTGTGTCCAAGATCTATGACTTTAATCTTTGCAGCTATTGTTGAAAACCCAAGGAAGTTGAATAAACCTAATACATAGAAACATTGGACTTTAGTTTAATATTATTTTCATCTTTCTGCATCTAGAAGGGAGTATTTATAGTTTCTTCATTTCATCAATGAATCTGAAATAGGTCTCAAATGTATAAGTACTTGGGGTGAAATTGGTTTCAGTGCTGCAGTTTCTTGGAGTATTAGAAGTACAGATGAACCATGAACTGACGATAATAAGCAATTACTAAGAGTAAACAATGAAAATAAATACTGAGTTTAATTGCAGAGAGAACTTATGTGTTTCCCATTTTAAAATTACTGTATTTTGATAACAAGCCCCACAAAGACATGTTAACTTGTTACATAGCCACAATCCTTCACCAAAAACAAAATCTAATGTATTAATCAATTAATTGAGAGACAGTCTATGTGAAAACTCATTGCAAACCATGCCATATTTCTTGACTGTATGCATAGGGCACAAAATAAGACAAGTGGCATTTGGTGGTATATTCTAGCCAGGTACCACATTGTTAAATTAACAGCAGGAGTAAAAACAATATTATTATCAGTAAGGATACTTAGCTGTGTGAACAGCAAGACATCACTAATTCAACATCTATGACATGCACGTTTGTAGTCTGTTAGGTGGTGAAACTGTGTTAGTTGCTCAGTCGTATCTGACTCTTTGTGACCTCACTGACTGCAACCCGCCAGGCGCTCTGCCCGTGAAATTCTCTAGGCAAGAATACTGGAGTGGGTACCCATTCTCTTCTTCAGGGTATCTTCCCAACTCATGAGTCCAACCCTGGTCTCCTACATTACAGGTGGATTCTTTACCATCTGAGCCGCCAGGGAAGCCCCAGGATGTCAGTAATTCCTGATTTTTCTGTTTTATAGTTTATAAAGTACTTCTCTGAAGATTATTTTATTTACACTCCCCACAACATCCCTAAATGAGAAATTGGGCCCAGAGAAGAAACGTGACTTGCCCAGGGTCATGTCACTAATGTTAAGTGACAGATGCAGACTCAGACATGACTGAGAGCGCCTGTGAGCACTCACGCGCACGCGAGCGCGCACACTCACGTGCACACTCACGTGCACACATACTGATGGTCTGGCCTGAGTTCTGCCATCCCCAAACTTCACCCCTCTCCAGTTCTGCCATAGACACCTTTCGGAATGCACCTCCAATGAGTCCCTGTACTGACATAACTGGAAAGTTTTCTTGAATTACATGAAGGTTCTCACAAAGCTTCAAAAAAGTTACATGGTAAGATTGTTCTCTGCACTTTGAGGCAGTATTTCCTCTTTGGGAAACAGGCTCTGGAGATGGAATCAGACCGAAGTCTCCAATGACAGATATTAGCTGTGTGAACTTAAATCACACAGACCCTCAGAACTTCAGTCTCCTGAGCAACACGGTGGGAAATCACACATACCTGAATAAGAATTAAGCCAAGCAACGTGAATTAACCTTCAGATTCTGTCTAAAACACTCACATGTGCTGTTTCTATTATGCATGCTCATCGTTAAGTATTACCATGACTAGAAATTTCTCACGTTATTTGTATGACTGTGTAACAACTCAAAGACGTGTTTTTGCCAGAGCAGATAGGTAATCTACTGATTGGAGGTAACCTGGGGATTCCAAGACCCACGTTTGTTTTTCCTCCAGCTCCGCACTGATGTCTCGGACTCTGGCAGTGGTAGATCCAGTCTCAGAACGCACGCGGAGGCAGAAACACCAGCGCGCAGCATCCGCAAAGCCGTTTCCTTACCCACCTGCGGGGGCACCAACGCCCCCTCGCCGTCCCTCCCGGACCCAGGGCGTGGAGAAAGGGCAACTGGAGCCCAGAGGCAACCCGAGGCCTCTGCCCCAAGCTAAGGCCCCGCCAAACCCCTCCTCTCGGGGCGGCCCAAGTTGCAGCATTCAGCAGGCTGGCGCGCTCGCCCGGCAGCCGGCACGGGAGAACCTGGGCGGCAACAGCGCTCTTTCGATCCCGCCCCCAGCCAGGAAGCAGAGCCCCGGAGAGCAGCAAGCAGCGCCCCGGGAGGCGTTGCTGGAAGTGAGTGGCGAAGAGCCCAGGATGGGTGCCCAGGCCGGCTGCAGAGGCAGAGAAAGGCAAAGACATAGACGCTGGAGCACGCAGCTGCAGGAAGCCGGGCGGATGGGGAAAAGCCAGAGAGGGATTTGGAAGGGAAGGAGTGTGTGTGGAAAGCGGGCAGCGCTAGAGAACTAAGGATCCGGAGCTTGAGCGCGCAACTGGTCCCCAGAGCCCGGACCTGGCTATCGGGTGGGAGGGGGAGGGGAAGGGGTTCGCTGAAGGTGGAGGAATAAGTTCAAGGGCTGAAGCTAAGCAGAAAATGGAAGGTAACCTTTTCGAGAACCAGGATGGGTGAGGACAGTCGAGCTGAGGGAACAGTAATGAGAAGGCTAGAGCGGCAAAGAAGGAGAGAAAAACACAGACTGAAGAGTGAGACCATGGAAGGGTGAGAAATATATTCTGAAAAGAAAAACGAAGAAAGTAAAATGCATCTGGAACTTAAAATTCGATATGGGGGGGCGGGGGAGTCACGCTAGAGAGAACTTGTCCCCGATACTGCCAAGAGAGATAGGAAAAAAAAAAGCACCAAGCGTACCGGAAGAACAGAAAGTGAAGGAGGGGAGAAAAGAGAGGAGACAAACCAGACAAGAAATAGTAAGTTGCTGTTTAATTTCTTTTTCATTGACAAACTACTTCCAAAGTTGATTTTGGCACTAACATGCGCACAAAATCCTTAACCACATACACATCAAAATTATCGTATCTATGCTACAGACAAATGCAGCCCAGGATCATGGACACACTTTCTAGATTGCAAATATCGTATTTTGCCTCTAAAAAATTTTCAAGTCTTGAAAGTTATCCCACCTTTTGCAGAACATTTCACCATTGGCCAAGGTATCCACAAACAAGAGACTACTTTTTGCACCAAGGGATGGTGGGACTCCTAGACAGAATCACGTTTTCCGAACAGTTATTGGAAATACATCCATGGCATTTTAGTATCCCCCACTCTCTCCATAGCATCCAGCCAACAGTAAGTCTTGGAATTCCGAGGCAAGCTGCCCACACTGTAGCACTTTCTGTCACTTGCCTTCAACCATCTGTTAGAGGATCACAGTGAGGCTGGAAATTGGAGGCTACTGTGGAACCAGCCTCCAACTTACCTGGTCGGTGCAGGTGATGCTGCTGGAAAGTGTGCTGAAGGGATCCATGGCAGAGCAGCACCGCGCAAGCACTTATCCACAAATACAGGACCCAGGACATCGCAGAGACCATTGCCATTCTCTAAAGAGAACATTAGAAAGGAAGAATTACCCCTGGCTTTAAGCCCCCAACTGTCAGTCCCACTGATGAGAGAAGGGGGGTCTCAGATGTCATGTCCCTTTGCTACTTTGCTGGCTAGAATTAATGACCTGACAGAGGTCATGGCATGAAGTGGGATTGAGAGAAATCACTCTCCACGAGATCATGAATCCATTTTTGAAATTCTGCAAAACCAAACTCTTAGGATAGCTGAAATACAGAAATAAAGTTTTTGACTATCTGTTAGGCAGTTTGAAACCATATACCCTGACTAAACATCCTGTTTTACACAATTATTTAAGCTATAGTTATTCCAGGCATTGAAAGGCTGCATGCTCCTGTTCATTCTAACTTCGTTGCAAGTCTGACATAAGCCTGGAAGGAAAGAGTGGATTCTTTTTTTTTTTTTTTTTTTAATTCTACAGTCATGAATTTTTAATTCCAGTGCTGTCTTCTAAACTAAGAAATCATTTCTCAGAGGCATGCTGTAATATCCTGAAAGAACTGGTGTTTTTGGCTGGACTTAAAATCAGAAGGAATTGTCTTCAGCCAAAATGAGTTTCAGATATAAGATCTAAGATCTATGCCTCTCTCCTAAAGCAAACCATAATTTAGAATATTGCTTTGCCTCCTAAGATCTTATTGTGGCATTTGTTGAGTGTTGATGAATATGCATATACAGGTGGTGTCTGTATTTATGGATGAACATCCACCTTTTCTCAGGCGCTGAAACTTTGACAGTCATCTCAGCACCTATGAGAATCTTAGGAGGTACAAAAGCTCAACTGCGCTACATATTGTCCAATTTCTCAAACAACACCTTATGCTGCATTTCATATTTGCCAAATTAATCAAACTTGAAGCATCGTCCTTACTCAGACAGTGATACGGAAGCATTTTCTATATAAGAATCCAGTTAAGTATATGCTTTTCTCTTAGAGCTTTGGACCCAATATTGTTTCTTTCTTTTTTTCATCTTTCCACAGTCAAATCATTTACTTCAAGTATTTAAACTCTACATTTAAAACCTCCTAGTGACCTCCCAGTGTGGCTTCTTTATTCGTGGAAATTGGCACTCTTTCAAAAACTGTGATGTTCAGCAAGCAAAATATATACATTATACCTGTGTGTGTGTGTATGTATACAGACATAATACAAGATAATTTGTGGGTTTTAGGAGAGAGAGACTTAATCTTTAAGAAGGGTTTTAAAATTATAATAGACAAATGATGACAACCGTAATTAAGTGCAAAGTAGGAAAACATTATGTTCAACAGCATGATGCCTTTCATTCCCTGGTCTGTGATTCACATGGACCATTCACTTTATAATTAGTTTCACAGCCCACTGTTTACTTTTGTGTACAACAGATTTAGCCTCATTGTCTTCCGAACTATCAGTGTACCATAGATGCATTCTCTTCAGATAAGAGCAACACCCCACCTATGAATTCTGAAATGAATGCATCTGGGTGCCTGCAAATTATAGAAAGATAAAATAGAGCGGATGGTGGCATGCAGTGACTGTTTGTGAATTTCAGTTAAAATGTACTAGGAATTCATCTAAACTTGAAAAAACCCTAACAGGATAAAAACTTAACAGTTTTTCAATGACTGCTTTCTCTTCTTCACCCATATAGACCTTAGCACTCAAGATTGCTGTGGTTTGATGTTTGCAATATTTTCCTTCTTTTTTTTTTTTTTCATTCAACTTTCTTTAATTCTCAACATTACTTCCAAGGCTCCTGCAAATAGCTCTCTTTGCTCACTCTCTTAGCAAGAGGTGATCTCTATGTTAATAGGTGTTTCCCCCCAAAATAATGCATTAAACCTTACATAGGTCTCTAGACCTGACTACATAGATTTCAAATCTGCTTTCTGAATCTTAAACCCTTAAAGAGGCTTCTTACCTGAAAAATCCAGCCAAGAGCAGAGTACTCTATTAGTGTTCATTGGAAAGCTCTAACACTTTCTAAAATCCATCTGTGCCACAATTGGAGATTTTTTTAAAAAGAGCTTCCCAATAATCTTCTTTATCAGGATTAAAAAAAAATATGTTTTTCTCTTCCGATGCTACTTCCACAGTAAAGAAGACATTGGGTTCATTCAGACTGTATTGTCAGAAAAGGAACCAAGGTTTGAGGGCTGGAAACCTTGTCATTTTCACCTTTAAATCATCTCCTGGCGTCACCTCTGCCAGACGAGACCTTTGAAATGATGGTGAGATAATGTGCAGTTTCCTGATGAGAATCAGTTTTTAGTTAATGACGGACCATCCCCACTCCAGAGCATTCAGGGCAGAGTAAGGCAGCAAAATGTAGGAGCAGGGCTGCTATACGGCGCTGTAAGTAGCAATAGTCTCTTTCAATACATCCCTCCTCTGTAAAGTATCACATGTCTTAAAGTGACATTACCCTCTATTACAGCTACAGTGAATTATAATACCTGCCCACTAACTATTGAACAACTCAAGCAGCACTTTAACACTGTATTGCCCAGTACTTTCTATTAGAGATTTTACTGATACTGTTCATTTACCAAAAGACGAAAGAGGGAAGGAGAAACAAAAGAAAAAAGCATTCTGCAAAATACTGATAGTGTTAATGGGTGTTAGCTTTCTAACAGCAAATGGTAAAGTGAAAAATGTAAGCCATTTCTTACCTCTTAAGGTTCTTTTAACCAGTAAGTTAACCCGAAATATTGTTGAGTTTATACAAATTTAAGTCTGTCAATTATTTCAGCAGCTAAATGTGGGAACATGATCTAGCTAGACTACAGTATAGATGTTTATAGGAGTAAGCCTAAAACAAACCTTCTGAGTTTTTTTAAAACATGTTTAATACATAGAAATATATTATTTTCAGCATCTAAGAGTGGGTTTTGACAAAGAAATATGCTCAAGACATTTTATAAAAATTTCCTTCAAATAATATGCTGGGGTGGGAAGAGGAAACACTCAGAAGTTCAACATTTTGTTTCCAGTGCTAGGGTTTAGACACTTTCTTCTTTGGAAATACAAATATGATGGTACCTACACATAAATGATGCATATAAAGTGACCTAGTTTTCACTTACAGATTGCATTGACAATGATTCACTCGAATAAGTCAATCAGTTATCCACTTATAAAGCACCTACTATGTGTTAGATGCTTGGGGACAAGAGGGAAAATAACATTGATGTGATTGCCATTGTCATGCATCACACTGTCTAGTCTTTCTTTCTTTTTTTTTTTTTTTATTTTTCAAAATTAAGGTAGTTCTTATAATATTCCGGCTTCAACAACCTCTTCAAGTGCCTCAGAGTACTCTCTGGGCTTTCACAGTCATTGTAAGCAAAGTTTGATGTTGCAGTGCATCTTCAGAAGCCATCCTCCTCTCTCTCCATTTACAGAGTGAGACACTGAGAGACCCTTCAAACACATCAGTCTTCATCCCTGGTCCTGCACAGAATAGCTCTTTGGACCCTAACAACTGTTTATTAAAGCTCATCATTAAACAAATTTCAAGGTAACAGTAAATACAGATCTTAGAGTGAAAATAAGTCAAGTACCAAAGTTCTAGGTGCGATGGTGTATTTCATTTCTATGGTTCATTATTGTTGAGTTGGTGAATATGTATAGTAAGCTCACACCATTCAATCTCAAGACAAAAGTGATTAAAACTACAGTAGCAGTTGTTTTGTCGCTAAGTTATGTCTGACTCTTGCGACTCCATGAGTTGCAGTTCACCAAGTTCCTCTGTCCATGAAGTTTTCCAGGTAAGAATATAAGAATGGGTTGATATTTTCTTCTCTGAAGGATCTTCCTGACTCAGGGATCAGACCCACATCTCCTGCCTTGGCAGGCAGATTCTTTATTGCTGAATCACCAGGGAATCCCACAGTAGCAGTAGGTAAGGTGTATTTAAACCCTCACTATGTGCTGATGCTACTCCAAAGTTCATTGCTTATAAGGTGTAACTTAATCCTTTTTACCAACCCCATAAGATAAGTATCATTATTGTCTTCATTTCATGAATGGGGAACCAGAGGGTGAATAGGGAGATTAAGAAACTTACTCAAGGTATTATAACTGCTAAGTGATAGAACGATTCCAATGATCTGAATTAAGAGGCCATCTTCTGAACACTAGGATTAAATACTTCATAGAAAAAACAAAAAAACCTACCCTACAAAATTAGCCATTGTATTTTCTTATTTCTTTACAATATAGTCTTCAAAAATTATTATATATTCATTCAAGACTTACATGCTGAGTATATTCCAGGCATTTGAAGCATAGAAATATGAAAGGCAGTCTTTACCTCATAGTTTTTTGTTTTGTTTTTCTATGCTAATGTGTGCGTGTCTGACTCTTTGAAACCTTATGGACTGCGGCCCATCAGGCTCCTCTGTTCTTGGGATTCTCTAGGCAAGAATGCTAGAATGGGTTCCCACACCCTCCTCCAGGGACTCTTCCCAACCCAGGGATCAAACAAACATCTCTTATGTCTCCTGCATTGGCAGGCATGTTCTTCACCACTAGCGCCACCTGGGAAGCCCTTGCTATGATAATGCATTAAAACTAGAAGGAAAGGGCTTCCCTTGTGGCTCAACTGGTAAAGAATCTGCCTGCGATGTGGGAGACCCAGGTTCAATTCCTAGGTTGGGACCATCCCCTGGAGAAAGGAAAGACTACCCACTCCAGTATTCTGGCCTGGAGAATTCCAAGGGAGTCACAAAGAGTTGGACATGACTCAGCAACTTTTACTTTTCACATTTGCTAATAAAGGCTACCATTTTGAAAACTATACATTATTTTTTTCACTTCTAGGGATTAAACTAAGGTTCAACATCATTTCTTATCTATGATTCAATTTACTAAACTTGAAATACATACTAATGGATTATGTTCAAGACACTCAGATAGGCATTGTTAGAATTTTTTTTAAAAGAGTGGAATAATGACTTTCCCTTTCAGTCTTAAGTGGCTTCTGTATTTGCATATGATGGAACAAGAATGTCAGATTAGCTCCATTTTCTTTTCTAAATACCCTGTCCATTGTATTGCTGCCAATGGTCATTTTCCCTAATAATATAAGCATCAACAGATATTGACACTTAAGGCAATTTAGTCCATTCTCCCAACACAAAGCAAAGTTACTCTCACACATTTCAAAGAAGTTGAGCCTTTCCACCTTTGGCCATCATAGGACTTCATCACCTGATCACTTTCTCGTTGGGTGGGCCATAATATTTTGGCCAATGAGGTGACAACTAAACTGATGGTATCTCTTTGAGGCTGAAGGACTGTTGAAGCAACACTTTTCAGATTACTCTTTGCCTCTGGAACAGGGACTATCTTCCTGGATCCTTGAGAGACTGCAAAGAGCAGAGGCCCTCACCTTCACCTTGCCACTCACAACAGATGTAGATAGTAAATAAGAAATATTCTGTTCTTTAAGCAGTTGAGATTTGGGGGCCATTTGTTACTGCAATATAACCAATCTGTCCTGACTGATGAAGACTTTAACCTATATCAATCATGTATGACTCGAATTATGTTCCATTTACTTCCCTAAGCTATAGCAGAAGATATACATCAGGCCCAGTTCATGTCTTCACAGAGCTCCATGGTATAGAAACCCACTGGAGATTTTTGATCAGAGCAGTGTAAATCCAAAGCATTGATTATTGCAGCCAGTATCCCTTCAGATTCTCATAAACCAGGAGTTATAAACTGAACATTCACATGCCCATGGCCAGGCTGGTTCAGTTATACAAGCATGATATTGCAAAAGGCAAAGGGCTACTGCACCACTGTTACAGCCCTTCCAGTTACAGGACTTCAAGATACCTACTCAGTGGGGCCAAACTCCTAAAGATATAATTTCAAATACAGTATCTATGCATATGTACATCTGTTTATGTAAAAAAGAGAGAAAATCATATTCACTAGAACTTCTCCCCATGGAAAAACCTACTCAGAAGACCCAATAAAAATAATTGGGGGTAAAAGATAAAACTCAGAATGCTTACATAGCCAAGAATATTCAGCATATTGCCCTGCATAATGAAAGGCCTGGGGACGGAGGAATGGAGGATAGAGGAACCAGTAGGGCAGAAACCTGGAGAGGGGAAAAATGGTGGGGGTGGGCAGAAAAACAGAGAGAGAGAGAGAGAGAGAAATGCAGAGGTTCTCTGGAGGCTCAGGAAGAGAAGCACTGGGGGCAACAGAAATGTCCAAAGGGAATTTCCTGGTGGAAAATTGCATCCTGTGGAGTGTGACTTCACTCTTTGTCTCTTCAAATGATTAAAAACAGTTTTAAAATACAAAAAATTCATATATACTTTGTGTTATTGAGTTAATTGGGAAACGCATTGAAGGGACAAAATCCTGGATCCAGGCCTGAAGTACCACCAGAAAATCCCTCAGTTCCCTGATTACCACACTTTTCATTTCTTGCTGTTAGAAATAAAAGCCATCTTCGCTTTAGTTTAGGAACAATCCACTTAATAATTTGGCTAATTTGAATTCACAAATGTGCAGGAAAAACACATTTGAGACATGCAAGATTTTATGTCTATGCATATTTCTAAATTAAAAAACAACTAAAGGAATTTAAATAAATTACATCTGGACTGAGAAAGATGCCAAGTTTCAGTCCAATGCAAATGAAAGTGGTTTAGATGTATGCCATTTAAAGGAGTTCTAAGTATTTCCTGAAATAACAATTTTGGTTGTGATTTCACAATGCTATTATTTTTTTTCTTGTTCCATTTCAATTGGCTAATGGTAATGAAGGTATGGATGAGAGGATCATTGTCATTATCTCTAATCTAGATGCTTTCTATATGACTGAAACTCAGTTTCTCTTTTCTGTAGTCACTGGGGCTATCCATCAATTGGCTGACAATGTCTGTTTTCAGTCCCTGATTATGAAAAGACAATATACCTCTTCCCTTGGCTAAGTAATAATGGTACCCTATCTTTCTCCCATAACACAGTTACATAAATCATTTGTGTTACATCATGCTTTGTCTGGAACTCACTTGAAATTTTCCTGTCTCTCCTGGTGTCCTAATATGTGCCCCATATCAGATACACAACAACATCCCTAGCTTTTAAGTCTTACTTTGGGGCCTAAATAAAATGTATATGCTTGTCTTATTTGTTTATTCTGTACCTTTTTTGTTTCAAAATATATTTAAGCTAAGATGAGGGAAAAATGAAGAGAAAGCAAATGAAGTACAAGAGAAGATGAGTTATATAATATCTATGATGATTGATGAACATGTATTAATAATGATGATGATGATGATGCTATTGTATTAATACCGTTTGTCTAGAGAGAGGAATCTTTTTATGTGCCAAGCCCCTGGATAAGCGTTCACATGCAGGAGCTCATTTAATACTCACAAATATGCTAATAGGTCTGTATTACAGCCATCTCTATTTTATCAGTGAAAACACAAATTTCAGAGAAGTTAAGTGATTGAACTAATGTCACACCTCTCATAAGGTTGAAAAACTTTGATATAAACTCATATTTGATTTTCAGAACCGAAGCTCTAAGCAACCAAATTCTAGGCAAGTGATAATTCCAAGAAATGGAAAAAAAAATTACAAAATAAAGATAAAAGCCACATAAGCTGAGTAAGATAAGCCTAATGAGAACTTTGAAAGTGAACTCCAAATCATCAAGTGACAGAGGAAGTACTAATTTGACTCAAAGCTTCCTACCAGTAGAAGCGAAGAAGAGACAACTTATTTCATAAAAATGTACAACATCCATAAGGTAAAAAATCAAGCAAAAGCACACACACCAAAAAAGCCAAAAACAGCTCCAGAAACAAGACTTAATGAGCAGAGGCTGAATCATTTGCTGTAAAACTGGCGACTCTCAGTTTGGTGATTTGGATGTGGATACCCAAGCCAGAATTTTCAGTAACTGAAAGAAAAGGGAAATGGAAGGCAAGATTTCTCTTAGGCTAGAAGATAACCTTCGTGTAGGAGTCTCATTTTTCACCTCCAGCAGCCTATCTCTTCAATTACTTTATCAATTATAATTCCTCACTGCTTATCTTGTCAGTCTTCCAGGCAGCAGGAAAAGAAAGAATAAGGTCATTTCTTTTGTTCTTCCACATCTCATCTCCTTATTCTCTTTTTAGAACAGAAAGAAAGTTGAAACCACAAACAGCTTCACTTCCATTGCAATAATGAAAGTGATAAATAAACTGAACTTTTAAAGAACAAGTGGTCTCTTTATTATGAGAATATGAATACATATTATGAGCACATAAAGGTTGTGAATATAACTGCTTTGATGATAATAATAAAAACAATAACATGATTTCTTTGGTTTATAATACACTCAGATCCATAGCCAGATTCATAGTCACTATCTCCCATACCCACTCTGATCTAAGAAATGGCCCTTCACAGACTCTGTGTTTTAAATCTCTCCACTCTCTCCCTGTCCATTTAAACATATACACCCCAAATACCACCATATTTCATTTGAATTATAACAATACTTCCTTAACTAGTCCACTTGCCTTCAAATGTGAACATTCCACACATCTCTTTCCCACTCTGCCACCAGAGGGAATGGGTTTGAGATGTATGTTGATCATGCCACTCAAGTAAACCTGAAAACCTTTCAATGATTTTCCCATTGTGCTTAAATAAAGCCCAAATTCATGGCCATGGTTGACAGGGCTCTGCATGAGTTGGCCCCTGTCTACTTCTCTAGGCTCATCTTTTACAAACATTCTCACTCAGCTCCTACTACACTCTTGGGTCCTTGAGTGGGATAGAGCATATAGTAGAGATTTTAGTGGTTGTATGTGTAAATAAACAATAATGAGTGAATCAAAAACAAAATATGTGGCCACTATCAAGATGGCATATACGATTAACTGTTTTTTCAGAAATAAGTATATTTTGTTCCCTCCTCCAACGCCTTTCTTTGTTCCTTTTAGTAGTACACATGTATGAAGTAGCAATACATATTAAGGATGACTGCCTTGTTCAGTTTGAGTCTATTGTTTTGACACTTAAGTAACAGAAAGTGGCCCATATGTTGTTTAAACCCTTACCTACCTGCCACTAAATCTATTTTGGATACTTTTTTTTTTCTAGAAGAAAAAAATATAACTGTCCTGAATTTTCATCCCTGGTACTTAGTATCTAAATACGGTCTGATGGTAGAATTCACAGCTGACCCCTGAAGAATAACAAAAATCGACAAATGTTAAAAATCTAAAAAAAAACACGTAGAATTTCATTACTCTGAACCTAGAAGAAATCTCCCCCAAACCTCCTGTTCACCCTCTCTGTTGTACAAGAAATAAAAAGACCTAATAAAGGGAAGAGGCTTTCCTGAGGGAATATAGTGAGTTCACTGGTGTGGGTCACATTAGAACACAAGTCTCCTCATCTTATATGCTCTCTCTTCTCTTCTTTCTTTCTCTCTCTCTTTCATACCACTATCCAGTAAAACTCTCTCTGAGACTGGAAATGTTCTGTATCTGTGCTGACCTAGATGGTAGCCACTATCCACATGTGGCTATCAAGTACTTGAACAGTGTCTAGTGCAAACAAAATGAAATTTTTCATTTTATTTCATTTTAATTAATTTAAACTTAAATAGCTTCATATGGTTAGTGGAAATTGTACTGAACAGCACAGCTCTATAAAATGTTAGCTAGGTTAAGGAAAATAAATGCAATGATGTCAAATAATTTTTAGTAAGCTAGCAGAAAAATCTGAATTACCTCACAGTAACCTTCCAGAATTAGGATAACATTGAAGGAGGTAAAATGAGCTTGGTTACAAGTAATAGGAAAAGAAATCAGAAACAATGCAAACTGGAGTAAATAACACAGAGGATGTAAGTTTTCTTACAGGTGGAGCTAAGCTCCTGGTGGGTTTGACTCAGTAACTACACTAAATTATCAAGGATGTAGCTCAGTTTCAACTTTCTCTCTGCTGTGCAAGGTGTCATTCTAAAGTAGGCATCCCACCATGGATGAAACATAGCTGCCAAAAGCTGTCTGAGATATGATCTTTTTCATCCACGTATTGGGAACAAAAGGGTTGTTTCAAGAAGCTCTCCTCAGATAAGCAAGGAAGAGTCTTTATTAGCTTCCCCTAGCAAACCACTTCTCACAGCTCCTTAGCTTGTCTTGGATCACTTGCCCCTCCCTGAGCCGGCTACCTTGATCAGGGGGAGAAGATCACATGGTTGGACTGAGGGCCACAGCATTAGTCCCAAACCCAAGTCAAGAGAGAAATTAATTTCCTCCAAAAGAGATGAATGGAATGTGGGAGGTCTGATACTTAAATGAAGTGAAAGAGAAAGTGAAGTCGCTCGGTCGTGTCTGACTCTTTGCCACCCCATGGACTGTAGCCTATCAGGCTCCTCCGTCCATGGGATTTTCCAGGCAAGAATACTGGAGTAACTTGCCATTTCCTCCTCCAGGGGATCTTCCCAACCCAGGGATCAAACCTTGGTCTCCCATATTGTAGGCAGATGCTTTACTGTCTGAACCACCAGGGAAGTCACTTAAATGAAAATCAGGGCAATAATTTGGAAGAAAGGATGAATATTGAAAATAACCACAGTGTGGACAAAAGCTGGTGGTATTTTCATATATATTTTAGGACTAAAGTATTTTTCCATTTTTATAATTTTTTCTACTTAAAAGTAGTATGGGTTTGTTTTTGAAAGGTAGTAGACTTCCCCTCCCTCTTTGAATCTCCTTCCCTCCTCCACGCCTATCAGAGAGTCCTGGCCTGTAAGTAAGAGGGCAGATGGGGTAGGAGTAGGGTAGGTCCTCTCCCAGCGAACTTCTGGAGTCAGTGAGGAGGCAGTGGTGCTTCTCAAGGAGTCGAGGAGAAAAAGAAGAGGTGACATTGCAGGAGAAGTGGGATGCTGAGACCTTGAGCAGAATTGTTTCTGGACTTTCATTTGGTAGTTTCTTCCATGAGGAAATGCAAGGATGTGTGACCTGGAACAACTGAAGAAGGAAGCTGAGAAGCTGCGGAATCAGATCCAGAGATGAAGTCCTGAGCCTTTGGAGCGGGAGCACTGACTCCAAGACCCTAGACTACCAGAGAACTAACCCTAAGGAGTATCAAATAGTGAGAACTCACACAAAGGAAACCACTTGAATACAAGACACAGCATCACCCAACCACCTGTAGCACCTGTGCAGGACGCCCCATCTAAACAACAAACAAAATGAAAATACAAACCCAATCATCAGCAGAGAGGAGTACCATCTCATTCAGCCTTGCCCCATAAGAGGAAAAACAAACAAACAAAAACTCAGCACAAATCTCACCCTATAAGAAGTTTGCACAAACTACTGAACCAACCTTAGGAAGGCAGAAACCAAAAGGAAGAAAGAATTAAACCTTGAAGCCTGGGAAAAGGAGACCTCAAGCCCAATAAGTTTAAAACAAATAATGAAAAGGCAGAGAAATACTACACAAGTGAAGGAAAAAACTAGAAACACAGAAGTCCACATAAATGAAGAGGAAATAGGCAAACTACCTGAAAAATAATTCAGAATAATGATAGTAAAGATGATCAAAAACCTTGAAAACAAAATGGAGAAAATGCAAGAATCAATTAACAAAGACTCAGAAGAATTAAAGAATAAACATGCAGAGACAAATGACACAATTACTGAAATTAAAAATACTCTAGAAGGAATCAATAGCAGAATATCTGAAGCAGAAGAACAAATCAGTGAGCTGGAAGATAAAATGGTGGAAGTAAATTCTGAAGAGCAGAATAAAGTAAAAAGAATGAAAAGAACTGAGGATAGTCTCAGAGACCTCTGGGACAATATCAAATGCACCAACATTCGAATTATAGGGATCCCAAAAAAAAAGAAGAGAAAAAGAAAGGGTATGAGAAAGTTTTTGAAGAGATTATAGTTGAAAATTTCCCCAGCATGGGAAAGGAAATAGACAATTAAGTCCAAGAGGCACAAGGAATCCCATACAGAATAAACCCAAGGAGAAACATGCCAAGACACATACTAATGAAATTAACAAAGACTAAACACAAAGAAAGCATATTGAAAAGAGCAAGGGAGAAGCAGCAAGTAACATAGAGGGGAAACCCCATATGCCTAACAGATGTTCTTTCAGCAGAAACTCTGCAGGCCAGAAGGGAATGGCAGGATATATTTAAAGTACTGAAAGGGAAAAATTACAACCAAGATTGCTGTACCTGGCAAGGATCTCATTCAAAATTGATGGAGAAATAAAGAGCTTTACAGACAAGCAAAAGTTAAGAGAATTCAGTACCACCAAACCAGCTTTACAATGAATGGTAAACAGACTTATACAGTCAAGAAATACAACAGAAGAAAAAAGATTTACAAAATCAACCTCAAACAATTAAGAAAGTGTCAATAAGAACATATACATCAGTAATTACTTTAAATGTAAGTGGGTTAAATGCTCCAACCAAAAGACACAGACTGGCTGAATGGATACAAAAATATATGCTGTCTACAAGAAACCCACTTCAGACCTAAAGACACATATAGACTGAAAGTGAGAGGATGGAAAAATATATTTCCTGCAAAAGGGAAGCAAAAGAAAGCTGGAGTAGCAATCCTCATATCAGACAAAACAGAGCTTAGAATTAAAGAAGATTGCAAGAGATAAGGAAGGACACTACAGAATGACCAAGGGATTAGTTCAAGAGGAAGACATAACAACTGTAAACATCTATGCAGCCAACATAGGAGCACCTCAGTACATAAGACAAACACTAACAGACATACAAGGAGAAATTGACAGTAACACAATAATAGTAGGAGAATTTAATACCCCACTCACACCAATGGATAGATCATCAAAGGAGAAAATTAATAAGGAAACACAAGTCTTAAATGATAGATCAAATGAGATGGATTTCATTGATATCTTCAGGACATTCCATCCAAATACACCTTATTCTCAAGTGCACATGAAACATTCTCCAGGATAGACCACATCTTGGGTCACAAATCAAACCTCAGTAAATTTAAGAAAATTGAAGTCATATCAAGCATCTACACTGACCACAATGCTATGAGATTAGATATCAATTACAAGAAAAAACTGTAAGAAACACAAATACATGGAGATTAAACAACACATTTATAAATAACCACCAGATTACTAGAGAAATAAAAAGGGAAATAAAAAAATTTCTAGAAACAAGTGACAATGAAAACACAACTGGAAACCTATGAGATGCAGCAAAAGGAATTCTACAAGGGAAGTTTATAGCAATACAATCCTACCTCAAGAAAGAAGAAAAATATGGACTAGACAAGATAACTTTACACCTAAAACAACTGGAACCAAAAACAAACAAACAAAAAAATCAAAATTAGTAGAAGAAAAGAAACCATAAAGATCCAAGCAGAAATAAATGAAAAAGAAATGAAAGAAACAATAGTAAAGATTAATAAAACTAGAAGCTGCTTCTTTGAGAAGATAAACAAAATGACAAATCTTTAGCCAGACTCATCAAGAAAAAAAAGAGAGAAGAATCAAATCAACAAAATTAGAAATGAAAAAGGAGAGGTTACAACAGACAATGCAGAAATACAAAGGATTATAAGAAACTATTACGAACAACTACATGGCATTAAAATGAGTAAACTGGAAGAAATGGACAAATTCTTAGAAAAGTTCAACCTTCCAAGACTGAACCAGAATAAAATAGAAGTTATGAACAATCCAATAACAAGCACTGAAATTGAAGCTGTGGTCAAAAATCTCCCAAAAAGCAAAAGCCTAGGACCAGACAGCTTCACAGGAGAATTCTATCAAACATTTAGAAAGGCACTCATGCCTGTCCTTCTAAAACTCTTTCAAAAACTTGCAGAAGAAGGCACACTTCCAAACTCATTCTATGAGGCCACCATCACCCTGATACCAAAACCAGACAAAGACAACACAAAAAAAGACAACTACAGACCAATATCACTGATGAACAAAGATGCAAAGAAACCTCAGCAAAACTTTAGCAAACAGAATTCAGCAACACATCAAAAAGCTCATAAACCATGATCTAGTTGGGTTTATTCCAGGGATGCAAGGATTCTTCAATATATGCAAATCAATCAATGTAATACACCATATTAACAAATTGAAAGATAAAAATCATATGGTCATCTCAATAGATGCATAAAAAGCCTTTGACAAATTCAGCACCCATTTATGATTAAAACTCTTCAAAAAATGGGCATAGAAGGAACCTACCTCAACATAGCAAAGGCCATATATGATAAGCCTACAGCAAACATTAGTCTCAACAGTGAAAAACTGAAGGCATTTCCCCCTAAGATCAGAAACAAGACAAGGGTGTCCACTTTCACTACTATTACTCAACATAGTTCTGGAAGCCCTCACTATAGCAATCAGAGAAGAAAAAGAAATAAAAGGAACCCAGATCAGAAAAGAAGTAAAACTCTCATTGTTTGCAGATGACATGATACTGTACATAGAAAACCTTAAAGATAGTATCAGAAAATTACTAGAGCTAATCAGTGAATTTAGCAAAGTTGCAGGATACAAAGTCAATACACAGAAATCATTTGAATTTCTATATACTAACAATGAAAATTCAGAAAGAGAAATTAAGGAATCAATCACATTCACCATTGCACCAAAAACAATTAAATATCTAGGAATAAACTTACCTAAGGAAACAAAAGAACTGTATACAGAAACTAATACAGACACTAATGAAAGAAATCAATGACATAAACAGATGGAGAGATATTCCATGTTCCTGGGTAAGAAGAATCAATATTGTGAAAATGACTATACTACAAAATGCAATCTACATATTCAGTGAGATCCCTATCAAATTACCAATGACATTTTTCACAGAACTAGAACAAAAAAATCTCACAATTCATATGGAAACTCAAAAGGCCCCAAATAGTGAAAGCAGTCTTGAGAAAGAAGAATGGAGCTGGAGGAATCAACCTTCCTGACTTCAGATTATACTCCAAGGCTACAGTCATCAAGACAGTATGGTACTGGCACAAAAACAGAAATATAGACCAATGGAACAAGATAGAGAGCCTAGAAATAAATCCTTGCACCTCTAGGTACCTTATTTTTGACAAAGGAGGCAAGCATATAAAATGGGGCAAAGACAGCCTCTTCAGTAAATAGTGCTCGGAAAATTGGACAGCTATATGTAAAAGTATTTAACTATGCCAAAGACTTTAACTGTGTGGATCACAATAAACTGTGGAAAATTCTAAAAGAGATGGGAATACCAGACCACCTTACCTGCCTCTTGAGAAATCTGTATTCAATCAGGAAGCAACAGTTAGAACTGGACATGGAACAACAGACTGGTTCCAAATAGGAAAAGGAGTACATCAAGGCTGTATGTTGTCACCCTGCTTATTAATTTATCTGCAGAGTGCATCATGAGAAACGCTCGGCTGGATGAAGCACAAGCTGGAATCAAGATTGCTGGGAGAAATATCAACAACCTCAGATACACAGATGACGCCACCCTTATGGCAGAAAATGAAGAAGAACTAAAGAGCCTCTTGATGAAAGTGAAAGAGGAGAGTGAAAAAGTTGGCATAAGCTCAACATTCAGAAAACTAAGATCATGGCATCCAGTCCCATCACTTCATGGCAAGTAGATGGAGAAACCGTGACTGACTTTATTTTTCTGGGCTCCAAAATCACTGCAGATAGTGATTGCAGCTATGAAATTAAAAGATGTTTACACCAGCCCAGGTTGGATACATGAGACAAGTGCTCAGGGCTGGTGCACTGGGAAGACCCAGAGGGATGGGATGGGGAACACATGTAAATCCATGGCTGATTCATGTCAATGTATGGCAAAAACCACTACAATATTGTAAAGTAATTAGCCTCCAACTAAAAAAATAAATGAAAAAAAAAAAAAGATGTTTACTCCTTGGAAGGAAAGTTATGACCAACCTAGAGAGCATATTAAAAACCAGAGCCATTACTTTGCCAACAAAAGTCTGTCTAGTCAAGGCTATGGTTTTTCCAGTAGTCATGTATGGATGTGAGAGTTGGACTATAAAGAAAGCTGAGCACTGAAAAATTGATGCTTTTGAACCGTGGTGTTGGAGAAGACTCTTGAGAGTCCCTTGGACTGCAAGGAGATCCAACCAGTCCATCCTAAAGGAAATTAGTCCTGAATATTCATTGGAAGGACTGATGTTGAAGCTGAAACTTTGGCCACCTGATGTGAAGAGCTGACTCATTTGAAAAGACCCTGATGCTGGGAAAGATTGAGGGCAGGAGGAGAAGGGGACAACAGAGGATGAGGATGGTTGGTTGGCATCACTGACTCAATGGACATGAGTTTGGGTAAACTCAGGGAGTTGGTGATGGACACAGAGGCCTGGCATGCTGCAGTCCATGGGGTCACAAAGAGCCAGACACAACTGAGTGACTGAACTGAAATGAACATGTAAAAGCATGAAATTAGAATACTTCCTAACACCATACATAAAGATAAACTCAAGATGGATTAAAGACCTAAATGTAAGACCAGAAACTATAAAACTCTTAGAAGAAAACATAGGCAGAACACTCAATGACACAAATCAAAGCAAGTTCCTCTATGATCCACCTCCTAGAGTAATGAAAATAAAAACAGAAGTAAACAAGTGGGACCTGATTAAACTTAAAAGCTTTTGCACAGCAAATGAAACTACAAGCAAGGTGAAAAGACAGCTCTCAGAATGGTAGAAAATAATAGTGAATGAAACAAATGACAAAGGATTAATTTCCAAAATATACAAGGAGTTCGTACAAGTCAATACCAGAAAAACAAACAACCCAATCAAAAAGTGAGGAAAAGACCTAAACAGACATTTCTCCAAAGAAGACATACAGATGCCTAACAAACACATGAAAAGATTCTCAACATCACTCATTATTATTAAAGAAATGCAAATCAAAACCACAATGAGATATTACCTCACACAAGTCAGAATGGCCATCATCAAAAAGTCTACAAACAATAAATACTGGAGAGGGTGTGGAGAAAAGGGAAAACTCTTGCACTGTTGGTGGGAATGCAAATTTATACAGCCAGTATGGAAAACTGTATGGAGATTCCTTGAAAAACTAGGAATAAAACCACCATATGACCCAGCAATCCCACTCCTAGGCATATACCGTGAGGAAACCAAAACGGAAGAAGACACATGTATCCCATTGTTCATTGTAGCACTATTTACAATAGCTAGAACATGGAAGCAACCTAGATGTCCAGCAACAGATGAATGGATGAAGAAGTTGTGGTACATATATACACTTTGCCATCTAAGCCAACAGGGAAGTTCCACAATGGAATATTACTCAGCCATAAAAAAGGAATGCATTTGAGTCAGTTCTGATGAGGTAGATGGACCTAGATCCTATTATACAGAGTGAAGTGAGTCAGAAAGAGAAAGATAAATATTGTATTCTAACATACATATATGGAACCTATATATATGATACTAAAGAATTTATTTACAGGGCAGCAATGGAGAAACAGACATAGAGACTAGACTTATGGACATGGGGAGAGGGGAGGAGAGGGTGAGATGTATGGAAAGAGTAACATGGAAACTTACATTACCATATGTAGAACAGATTTTAAAAAAAGAAGAAAGATGGTAAATTGAGATATAAGTAGAAGTTTTTCAAAAGTCATCTAGAATCTGTTATATGAAAGTTACCAGTATTCACATTTAAATGTACACATCTTTCACTTTCTAAACATGCCTACTTGATTTTGTTGTTTTCTTTAAAAAAGTATGTATATGTTATATATAATAATATAATTATATACAATATGTTTTATATATAATTTATATAATATGTTTTATGATCTGTTTTTTTCTCTGAAAATGTCACATTTTCCAATGTCAATAACAATTTCTCTAATGGTGAACTTAATCTAGATAATCAACGTTAAATACTTTTCTTTTTCTAAGCATTCCACGTCCCTCTATTGCTTGTAAATTGTGGTTAATCTTCTTACTTTTATGGCAATAAACTTCCTCCTGTGCAAGACAGAGAATTAACAATGAAAATATTTTTCTTTTCTCTGCAGGATCCTATATGATAACAATGGTTAACTGCAACAGAAAAGCATACATTCCTGTTCATTGGTGTGGGCTTAAATCTTGTGAACTTTATTTGATAATGTTGGTTTGTATCTGATCTGCCTTCAAGTAAATTTCTCTTCTGGTCTTTGTCTTATTTTTAATATGCTGATTAACAATTATCTGGTTTGAATTTTAATTATGAGAAAGAAATAATTTCCAGAAATGCAAAAAATATAGAAAAATAGATATGTATATCTTTTAATCCGTATCTCCTTGGCCTTCCCTCCTTTTATTTCTTTGCTTTTCAACTTGGTCAGAGAGGCAGTAAAATAGAAGGGCTAAGAGAATGGACTATGGAGTCAGACAGCTTGGGTCCTTCTTTCAGCAGCATCTCTTACTAACTCTCCAATCCTATTCCAGTAACTTTTCCTGAGTTGCCAAACACTGATGTCTAATTCAAAGGATTATTGTTAAGATGCATATTAGAATATCTGGTATAATAAGTCTCTGTAAACTTTTAAAATTAAGTTTGATATCTAGGATCTAACTAGGATTTAGCTCTACATTTTAAGATGCTTTCACATGTCTTTGAAACCTCAGTTTTTAAAATTTGAAACATTCTTTCTCCCCTCTTTCACCTCCACTTACCTTTCCTATTCCCCTTCTTTCCTCTAAATCAAACCACTTTTTAGGGTTAGTTCTAGTGCTTTATTTTCCATGGATTTTTTGTTGGCCTCCCAAGTCTAGATTGGACACCCCTCTATATAGCTGTGTCCTATAAGGCACACTTCGATCTCTACAAGATTCAGTGCCAACCACAATTGCTACAGCATCTACTGCTCAGTGCTACAGAATAGATGGAAGAATGTCCCAGATGGAGGGAATAAATTGTGCAAAAGCTTTGACTCAAGAAGGCATTTTGTTTGAAGGACTGAAAGGCCCTATGCTTTATCTGAGGATGTGGAGGTGAGAGATAGACTAGATAGTGATAGTGATCTTGTGATCACTAGATAGTTATTTTCACTTCACTAGTCTATCTCTCACCTCCACTTCCCCAGATAAAGCATAGTGCCTTTCGGTCCTTCAAATATAATGCCTTCTTCAGTCAAAGATTTTGCACAATTTATTCCCTCCTTCTGGAACATTCCTTCATCTATTCTTTTCCCAGACGGCTCTTTTTTTATCCCTCTGGTCTCACAGAGATTTTCCCTGACCTTATCATTCCCTGTTTGAAAACACATGATGACTTTAGTGTGGTTTAAAAACCACAGACCACAAGACCCAACATAACCAAAGTCTGCCTTTGTTTTCAATCTAAATATCATTCCATTCCTCCATACCTACTCTCACATTCACTATGCTCTAGTCACTCTTAACTTCTCTCAGTAATACACTTCGGTATTCTTTCCTTTAGGAAGCATTCATGCAATAAGCCAAGTACAGAGAACAGAACTCAAGAACTGGTATATAAGATAGAAATTGCTCACACACTCCAAAAGCTTTCTAGATTCAGGGCCTTTGTACCTGCTCTAAACTCCTGTTTTATTCATCATTGTTCACTCTCCCTCTGACAATGTACCTGGCACATAGTAGGTAATCAATCATTATTTATAGACTAGATGAATAAATTAATGTGTCAGTGAATGGATAAACACAACCATTTCTCATTCTCATGTTTTAGGTGTCTTATGAATTTGCAGCAATATTCTAAGCAAGTGGTTGGCGGTGGGCTGAGCAGGAAGGAGGCTGGGAAGAATTTCAGATGATGTGTCTGTATGTGTATGGGTGTTTGTGTGGGAATCTGAGTCTGAGAGTGCCTAAATGTGCATCTCCAACCACAGCCCAGTGCCAGAAAGGCTTTTTGAATTGCTTCTTGTCTTTTCTCATCCACCCTTTTGTCCTTTTCTCCTACCACACCATATTGAAAGTAGGCCTTTCCTACTCTTAGTTTCCACCTTCATGTTCATACTGTAGTGAAGAACATGTGGTATCTCTGGGAGTCCCAACTAGGAGATCTAGCAGTTGCTAGTTTAGAGTAGAGGAGGAGAGAATTATAAAAAGGAGTTCAAGGGAGTCATCGAACATGACTAAAGCGGGTAGGACAGAGTACTTGAGCACACCCACACTTGGATTCCCTAAGCCAGAGGTCCTCAGTCTTGACTGTGAGTTACAATAACCTGGGAAGTTTGTAAAACTCTAAATGCCTCGGACCCTAACCCAGATCAACCAAATTAGGACCTGTGAAAATGAGATTCGGGCTACAATATTTTCAAAGCTCTCTGTGTGGTTCCAACATGCAGCCAAGTTTGAAAGCCACTGCAGTAGAACAAAAACTTACTGCAGTGTTTGGTCACTATGGCAACCCCATAAATACCTGTGATATTTTGTTAATTAGTTGCCAACTAAGAGGCACATTCTCCCTGTTTAACAGATTTAAGGTTAAGCCAGCGTTTCCAGTACATCTTTATAGAAAGTTTACTATGTGCTTGATATGATAATATTTACCATATAAGACCTCTATTTCATTACTTTGTGATTTTTTTCCTACCTCATATTTAAGTGCATCGATTATGTGAACTTTAGCTGTTCCAAGAGATGGTTAGTACACACCATGATTGCTCCGCTTACATACATTCCCCCCCTCCTTGCCTTTCTATCATTTAGTCACAATCTCCTGTGCTGAGCTAACTGCTGGTTCTAGGAGTCTCTTCTGTGGTTCAGGGTAGCCCCATTCCCTGCCATAATCAGGGATGAGCACAAAAGTCAGTCTGTGCCAATAATTACACAAGGACAGGTTTACAGAGATCTCTTGGAAAGATACTTTTTTTCATTCATCCAAGACAGTTTTAGGAAGTAAATTTTTTTCTCTTCTCCAGACCTGAAAAAGGGAGCAGGTCATAGATTCAGTGTCATTATGAAGCAGTGCTAATCTTAGCATGAGACTGATACCATGAAAAGCAGAGGAAACAAGTGTGGAAAAATGTCCTTCGTTGCACCAGACTCTTAAGTCCACTCAGTGTTAGATTTGCCCTGTAATAGTTTAAGGCAGTTTGAGTGTGTCTTTCTGTTACTTGCAACCAAAAGCATCCTAATTAATGGAGCTTTAAGAGAGCCTGGGTTTCCCACGTGGTGCTAGTGGTAAAGAATCCACCCACTAATGCAGGAGATGTCAGAGATGTGGGTTCTATCCCTGGATGGGGAAGATGCCCTGGAGTAGGAAATGGCAACTTGCTCCAGTATTCTTGCCTGGAAAAGTTCACAGACAGAGGGGCCTGGTGGACTATAGTCCATAGGACCACAAAGAGTTAGACATGACTGAGCACACATAAGAGACGGCCTACAACAATGGAAATATAAAACTAAAAGTATCCCCAAGATTATTTAACCCAAACTTTCATTTTAAAAATGATAAGTTTGAGGACTTCCCTTGTGGACCAGTGGTTAAGACTATGTGCTTCCACTGCAGGCAGCGTGGGTTCAGTCCCCGGTAGGGAAAGTTCCACATGCTGTGAGGTTCAGCCAAAAAATAAAAAATGAGAAGATTAAGACCCAAACAGCCAAAATGACCCATGGAAGACAACGCAATCTACTGGGTCTTATGTTACCTAGAATTGGGCCTGGATTTCAAGTGTCCTCATTTCCAGTGCATTGTTCATTCTACTAAAGAATAAAGTCTTTATTGTAAACAGTCACTTTAATTTTCAAATGTTGCTAAATTAACTGTGATGACCCTAATTTTTTAAATGTCATTAAATTTCCTTGGAAGGAACTCTCTCTAGAAATAGATATTCTCAGCCTTTTCTCAAAAGACATACTCAAAGCCTGTGGAGACCATTTGATTTTCAAATGCAGACGTCATGAAAGAATATGCAAAACTGTTGAAAATATATATCACACAAGCCACCCCCAACCAAAAAAAAATTTTAAGTTCTATCCAGCTAGGCTGCTTCAGTAAATGATGTTTCTGAATATATAAAATACTTGAATCTAAATTTAAAAATACTCCCCCCACCCCTTGATTAACCAGATTGTCCCCTCCCCTATATATAGGAACGCTATGTGCCTGAGCCCACTTGCCATCTGTCATCACATTTTCCAAACTTCTCTTCCACCCCCTCCTCTTACACAATCTTATCACATAAAAATATTAGATTTCAGGGATTTGTATAATTTCATTAAATGTTCTGAGCCAAGTAAAAATAGAGGAAGTACTGGTATCTCAAACTGACTCAGATTTTGAGTGTCCAACAGATATCCATGGTAGCCAGTGATGACCTTTAGGCAGAGCATAAGACTTTTCCCTTAGTTTGGCATTTCACATTAGGACTTTGCAAGTATTCCCCATATTACAGAGAGGGATTTGGATAGCTTCCAGCAAGTCCTGACTCATATACCATCTTATTGCTTTGTTTATTACCTTTGTAAAGTTTTGTGAGTTTTCTCAGATCATTAGAAAAATACTTAGAAGCCAGTTGGGAATTATCCATGTTGCTGTTTCCTCTTTCACAGATTGTGAAATGATTTTTAGCCATCTGAATACAGGGCACCTCTTCTCAGTTCAGTTCAGTCACTCAGTCGTATCCAACTCTTTGTGACCCCATGGACTGCAGCACACCAGGCTTCCCTGTCCATCTACTCAACCAAGTCCTTAAGTCAGAAGTTTAAGTGCCTTCCTTGGTTGCTCTCTTTCCTGCTTCTCACCTGCAATCCATGCAAAGTCTCTGGCAGTGCTTTTGTTTCCAGATCCCACAGGAGGTCTTTGAGGAATGCCCAGTGAGGTTGGCTATAAAGTATCAAGGCTACTACACAGTGAAGAATTGCTAGAAATGGTTCTGTCCTGCTTCTCTGCATGTGCAGGAGAAATGAAGCTTATAAAGTGCAGCCTATTGTTTCTACCAAGTACTCCTTTTTCTCCCATTCCTACCCCAGGTGGTCCTGAAGTGTTTATCAATCACCATGTCTCAACCATTCTCTGATGACTCAGGCCTGACCAATCAGGAATTCCCATGTCCTCTCAGCAGAGGTTGATCCAAGTGTGGCACATTATTCAAGAGGAACATCAGGAAGACAGAGATTTGCTTCCTTTATAGCATAGACTTGGGGCTACTGGTGGCTATTTCTATTTGCTACAAGGAAAAATTATATCTGTGGCATCAGCAGCACAGCCACACCCATAAGGGAAAGAGACAAACTAAGACTGAAAGATAGAAAAACAGAAAGAGACGGGGGATAAGAAGAGAGTCTAAATCAGGGGTTGGTAAACTAGGGTCTGCCTCCTGTTTATGGGAACACAAACACACTCATTTTTATTGTATTATCTAAAGATGCTTCTATTCTGCCATGGTAGCATTTAGTTGAAATATATACCAAACCTAACTGACAGTGGCTAAATGAGGACATATGAGGTATCTCGTACTTTTCAAAGAGCTCATAATTTATTGAAGGGCTAGAAAAGTAAATATATATGTGTAGTATATAATGGGGGGAAAATATAATACAGAATAATACACCCAAAAACTAGCAAAGCAGCAATGGTCACAGATGATACTTATCCTACTGATGATGACATCTACCATTTATTGACTGCATATTATGTGGATGCTATACATATATTTTCACTCATCCTTCAATCTTGTACAATAAATATATCAGTAAGGATAGAACAAGTCTTGCTGCAATAACAATGAACCTGGTATCTCTTGCTGCACATCCATGGTGGATCAGTAGCAGAGTGTGCTTAGTCTTAACAACCAAGATCTCAAGATGATGGAGGTTCCTTTTCAACACATGTTTTCATATTTGTCTCACTGAGGGTAGGGAACATAGCAAATCTCACACTGCCTCTAGAAAAACTTCTATCCACAAGTGAAATACAGCACCTTCACTCAGATTGCATTAGCAAAAACAAGCCATAAAGCCATGCCTATATTGAAAAGTGCTGGTGAAATGTGGTCAGAAGAAGAGCTGGAAATATTTAGAGAATACCAGGAATGTTCACCCAAAGAAATATTGGGTAAACACCTTTCCAGTGAGGAAATGCAGTAAGAGAAGTTAGCAGACTTTCTCAAAGTTAGAGTTAATAAAGTAGCAATGTTTGAATTGAACCTAGAGTCAGTATGACTCTAAATTCTAAGTTCTTTTATGTTGTATTGTGTCAGTATACTTTCCCTTTGTGCTGGAAAATAGGAGAATTTACTGATGAAAGGAATAGTAGGTTTTTAAGGACCAAGAAAGAGATGTAAAATGTTTAGATTAGGTGAGCTTGCAAAAAAGGAAACCCTTTCATCTTTTTGCTAAGGACGTTTACATTATATAAGCTGTATTTAAGAAAGATATGAATGACAGTTTCAACTAGTGAATTTAACCTGGGGTGGGATGATTAGGGAGAGGAGAGAGCAGTATGGAAACAGGAATGAGATAATACAAAAAAAAGAAGGGATTCAGAGAGAGAGAGAGAGAGAGAGAGAGCAGCAGGCAGGGGGAGGTTGAGAGAGAGAGAACTAGTAGTTGCAGGGGAGATTTTGGACTGAGATCATCTCTGTTCTTGAGGTACTTTAAGTATAATTCTTTCCTAAAAGGTTCAGATTCAGATATTTATGAGACAGCGTTGCTATTTCTTTTAGAGGCTTGTCAAGTGTAAAAGAGGAGGAAAAATCTGTTTGTGAAAGGAGTTTACAGTATACTTAAAGTTTATTTTAAAAATAAATAGGACTTGATAGATAGGGCAGTAAACAACAGGCCCCACCAGGAACCTGCCAGGAGCACTAACAGGAAGCATCTGTAGGCTGCCAAGAGCCAGAAATAAGAATGAACAGTTCTTACCGTCAGAGAGTCACAGGAATACTCACAAACAAAAAGGATATTTGGGGCGCAGCGTCTCTAAGCCAAGTTACTCCTGTCATGAACGCACTCACAGTTTACATAGAACACACCCACACAGGTAAAGCCACATCTGAATCAGATGCTGCTGGTCCCTTTTGCTATAAGTTCCTGGTTTTGTTTTAGCCTGAAACTGTGACATGACATAGAAAAATAGGCAGAATCCTTTAGAGAACTTAATACCATAGGGATATAAAAATTTGCATGCTCTCAATAATTAAGAAGCATGAATGACCAGAAAAGAGTATGTGTGCTCCCTCCAAAATTTTATTATTTTAACATTTATATTTATTAACTTTCAAAGGTCAGACTAATTATGGATATGTGCTTACTATGTGCTGAGCATGATCACAGGAGCTGAGGATACAAACATGACAGAGAGAAACAACCTTTACCTTCCTGGAATCTCCTATTTTCACAGAGGAAGAAAATGAGAAAAAATGAATGAGGTAATTAAAGATTGGACTAGGACTAGTAATAAAAAGCTATGAAAATAATGATATAATAGAAATCCTAGAGATAAAGAGTGGGACCAACATTAGGCAGGGTCCAGGTGGCCCTTTCGAGTGGGGAGCTTTGAGCTAGGGTTTGAAAGGTAATAAGCAAACCATGTGATGACAAACATAGTGTATAGTTTATCCTGTTTCAATTAATAAAGAGTTTTTTTCTAGAGAAAAATACAATAGAGCTGGGTTATAAAGCTCATTGGAAAAAGACTTAAGAGAACTGAGTCTCTTTTCTGCCACTTAATAGCTGTATGCCCTTAAGCCAGTCATGTAACCTTTATAAGTATGGCTTTTTTCATCTGTGAAATGTGTGGGTTGGGCTGGAGGATCTCTAAGGTCCTTTTCAGCAGTAAAAGTGTATAGTATTCCTCTCCTGTCCCTACTGCATTTGTGTGCACAGAGCACTTGTACACACACAGCAGATATAAGTCTTCTGTTAATATTTTCTAATTGTTGTCTGGAATAAACTCTGAGCAAAATAAGAAATGCTTATGCAACATAATCTCAGTGTAAGGGAAAACCACCATGCCTCCTTTTAGCATCTTCTCAAAATTCACCCTTTCCATAAAGGTCTCTGAGGATAAGTGGGACCATATTTGGATATATCCACACCCCTTTAGCTTCCCTGATAGCTCATTTGGTAAAGAATCTGCCTGCAATGTAAGAGACCTGGGTTCGATCCTTAGGCTGGGAAGATTCCCTAGAGAAGGGAAAGGTTACCCACTTCAGTATTCAGTCCTGGAGAATTCCACAGACTATACAGTCCATGGGGTCACAAAGAGTCGGACATGATTGAGTGATTTTCACTTCACACCCCTTTCTCAAACTATCAGTCTCTGACCATAGCCTCTGATACTCCATGTGTGTATATGACTCTTCCTCCATACTCTCGCCTTAGAACAGCCCAGTCTAACATCATCTGATTGAACCAGAGGTGGATACTCAAATTGAGGAAGAATCAACTATAGGCTGGCCACTGACCAGGAAAATAAACGGGAAAGATGAGGTCAGGCTAACCAATCCACTTCAAGGAAGCTGGATTTAGGACTGTAAAACATTTATGGGTTGGTGGCAGGGCAAAAAATTAAGGACATGTGAAAGGCACCAAAGCATTCGAAGGAAGTTAGTGGCTTCTGTGGCTCTTGAGGCCCCCAGATCCTCCCATCTCCAAAAGGCCCTGGCATTACAGTGTTTCCCATCCCCTATTTCTATGAAATTTCTTGGTGTTCTATCAACAATCCCCATTTCTACTGAACTAGTTTCACTGGATTTCTTTCAGCCAAACTGCATTCACTAAAACAAAATGTGGCTCATTCAATAAATAAGCTGAACTCCACAGAGATGTTAATGGTGACCAGAGTTAGAAAAAAGAATAATAAATGAAAATGGAGGAAAGGCTCTTTTTTTATGAAATAGCGGTTAGATGGTTATGAGTTGCTGGCCTAGGGAGAGGTGAATGGCACCTGAAGCAGAAAGCGGATTCCAGATAATATACCATTTAGGGGATGTTCCAAAATTGGTCTGGAAGGACTGAAAGGAGATGAGTAGGATGGAAACATTTGACCTACGGTTTTACTAATGAGCAGTGCTTAACTCTGTAGGAAATAAATAGCCCCCAAAGCTTTCAGATATGTTTTTCTTTCTTTCCATTCACCTTCCTCCCAGCACAATGCATAATATCTACTAAAAGGAAAAAAAAAATAATACTTATTAGTAAAGGCATAAAATTCTGTCTTTCAGGAACCACACAGGAAGATATTTTCTCCTAATCTCTCTTCAAAGAACTGTATTTTCCCACCCCTGCATAACTCTTCAGAAGTTTTTGTTAATTCTATGGCTTATGCTCCTCAAATTAGGGATCACAGAGAGACAAATCAAGCTCATCATTTTTCAGAAGAAGATGGTATGGAATGATCGTCCAATAGTCACTTCCAACTGCCATCTGTGACAAGTCTGTAAAACATTTCGTTTGCATAATATATGGGAACTCTATTAAAATACAGCACACTGCTACAAGAAGTGGGAATATTCTAAGTCAAATTATGTCTCCACATAAAACCATCCCCCTAGTATTGGCAACAAAGCAGAGTTCTCCTGTATTGCTTTAAATAAGAAAACCCACTGCTCAAGGAATTACTGAATAGATGCTAAACCTAGTTTAATCCAATGCTGCTGACATGTTGTGAAGTTATAATGAGAAGAAGGCTGAGGGAAGGTCATTTAGCATAAAGATGCCTGTTTGGGTTGAACATCTTCTCTGCACTAGGGTAAGCAAGGACAGAACAGCAATCAGTTTATAAAAGCAGGCACTGGGTGCCATCCATAATGTAGACCTATATATCTGACCTAAAAAGGCCGCAGCTCGTGTTTCCAGAATAGAAAAATGTATATCAAATACCTTACCTTTAAAAAAAGATCTTCATGTTTAGTCAGAAGTGGGCCAGCAAACTGATATCCTGACAGCACATTGGAGATTCCAGCAAAGGAGAACGGCGGCTACTTGCGTTTTTCTTTTTCTCTGCCTCTCTAAACCACTGATGACATCCTTGCTCTAAAAAGGACATTTTGTTTGTCTAGGTTCAGAATTTTTTAAAACATGCTATTATTCTCACAGGTGGCCATTGCAGGAGATGTAAGAGATGTAGGTTCACTCCCCGGGTCAGGAAAAACCCCTGGAGGAGGAGATGGCAACCCACTCTAGTATTCTTACCTGGAAAATTCCATGAACAGAGGAGCTTGGCAGGCTATAGTTCATGGGGTCGCAAAGAGCTGGACATGACTGAGCAACTGAGTATGCACACATATCTATTCTCACAGCTTTAAACTGGATTGTAGCTACATATATAGTTTTCCAAAAGCAACAAATGGTTAGCAAAGACAATGGTTGTTAAATAATGACCCTTTTACATCAGCCCGACATCCTAGCCATACTTCAATCATCAGTTGGGGAAAATTTGAGGGAAAAAAGTAGGACAGGAGAGGACGGAAGAGAGCTTCTTACCTTCAATGGTTTAGTTAGCACGGTCTAATACAGTCATTTGAATTATCAGTGACTTAAATTTCACTGGTGGCTCAGACAGTAAAGAATCTGTCTGTGATGAAGGAGACTTAGGTTCAATCCCTGGGTTGGGAAGAGTCCCTGGAGAAGGAAATGGCTACCCACTCCAGTATTCTTGCCTGAAGAATTCCACGGACAGAGGAGCCTGGTGGGCTATAGCCCATGGGGTCACAAAGAGTCGGACATGGCTGAGCAACTAATGCTTTTACTAAAATTCACTGTCAAAGCATTTCTATTGACAATGGAAGCCCTGGAAATAACTTGAGGAGGCATTTTTAATAGTTTGGTTCAAACTCTGTACAGGGTGCTCAATCTGAGACTGGTAAAACATATTATGGTTTTCCTTCCCAAATAATCTGAATGACAGCCAGGCCCATGTTATACCTCTCTCAAAATAGATGGTAAGAGTGCAGTTTACTGTTCAGTTTTAAATCACTGCTGTCTTTTGTGAGACAGCAGCTAAAGTGAGATATTGCATAATTTTAGCAATATCAGGATGAAACCTTGTGTTATACTACGGGTCACTTTCCTGCAGTGTTTTGTGAAACTCCGTTTATATTTGTCACCCCCAAATTCATACCTAGTCAAAAGTAAAAACTCTCCTAAAAGAGAAGGTTGTAATTTTCTTGGCTGTTCTTGACATAGTGGTCCACCTTTTGATATGGGCAGGTGTTTCACATTTCAGATCTCTGGCTCATATAGTTTTCATAGCTCCATCTCTCTTATCCCATGATATCACTAAAGATAAGCGAAGAGCTACCAAATTCAAAATCTGCCACATTTGGATTTGTGTCTTCCCTTGAATAGGATTAGTGAGTGCTGACTATGGATCAGCCGCTGGGCTACACGCTTATATTCTTTAGCTGTGTCCATCTCATGACACAGAAATTTTAATGCCATTTTATAGATAAGAAAATGAAGCCTCAGGTAGGTTAGGCAACTTTTTCCAAAGTTATATGGCTCATTTATGGTTGAGAAGACATGTTAATTTTGGTATAAGTTTATGGCCTCACCTGCTAACCCACCTCACTAATCAGCTCTTTCTTTCAATTCCATTATGCAGGGGTGTGCTTAAGCACTGACTCTAAAAAAAAGACCTGCTCAATAGCAGCTTTACCTCTGATAGGCCAATCCAGGCTCTGTTCTGGTGAATTCCCACCTGGCTACAAAATACCTATATTATTTTGTGCCTACTAGATGAAAGGAAATTGATTTTCTTCGGGGTGAATAACAAGACACCTCAAGCAGGTCTTGTCCCATGAAAAAAGTGTCTGTGGTACAACCATGCACTCACATTTTATCCCTTCATACAGTGCATTTTTTGCATACAGTGCATTTTGCACACTGATGCTTCTGAACTGTGGTGTTAGAGAAGACTCTTGAGAGTCCCTTGGACTGCAAGAAGATCAAACCAGTCAATCCTAAAGGAAATCAGTCCTGTATATTCATTGGAAGTACTGATGCTGGAGCTGAAACTCCAATACTTTGGCCAGCTGATGTGAATAACTGACTCATTGGAAAAGATCCTGATGCTGGGAAAGATTGAAGGCAGAAGGAGAAGGGAACAACAGAGGATGAGATGGTTGGATGGCATCACCAACTCGATGGACATGAGTTTGAGCAAGCTCTGGGAGTTAATGATGGACAGGGAAGACTGATGTGCTGCAGTCCATGGGGTCGCAAAGAGTCAGACATGACAGAGCGACTGAACTGATACAGTGCAAGTTCCATAAATTCACAGACCTAGTCTTGTATCCCAAGCCCGGAGCCAGAATGTAGCACTTGGGTATCCAAGAATCTCTTGAATGACTGAAGGAATGAATGAGTAAGTGAGTGAGTGAACAGCAATGTCAAGATCCAGGCACAAGAGACACCAGTGTAGGAGCCTTTTACTCCCTGTTCTGCTTTCACCAACTATATTGCTGATAGCAGCCCATTTCCTGGATCCTGGCTTATTAACCCAATAAGATCCCCAGTTCTAGCTCTTCCCTTGGGTCTCTTGCCCTGAGAGAAAGCCCAGTCCACCTACGGGTTTATCATTAGTTTTAGAATGAATTTAGCATTTCTTGGGCTTCTCATGTGGCTCAGCTGGTAAAGAATATGCCTGCAATGCGGGAGATCTGGATTCAGTCCCTGGATTGGGAAGATCCCCTGGAGAAGGGAAAGGCTACCCGCTCCAGTATTCTGGCCTAGAGAATTTCATGGGGTCGCAAAGAGTCAGACACGACTGGGCGAGTTTCACTTTCACTAGCATTTCTGGTGAGGGGTGGGTGAGTACTTTCATACTACCCTCTGCATGCCTAGCCTTCAGGGAGTGAAAAAAAGAGAGAGATTGTTTTTGTGGTAATCAGACTTCTTAACAGTAAAATGGCCTTGTTAAGCTATTTCATTTTCATTCATTCAGAATAGATTTACTGACTGGTACTGTGTGCCAGGTACGTTGTAAGAGCTGAGGATATTGTGAGAATGAAAATAGAAAGGACAAGAATTTTGTCATCATGGAACTTAAATTTCAGAGAAGGGAGCCAGACAGTAAACCAAATAGATAAGTAAAACACAGGAAGTTTGAGGAAGTGATAAACAGCAAAAAGAAAAAGAAAAGAAGTGGGATAGGAAGTGCTGACAGTGGACTGCAGTGTTGAATAGGGTGGGTATTAAGGGTTTAATTGTATTCCTCCTAAGAGGAATTCAAGTCCTAATCACCAGGACCTCAGAATGTGACCTTATTTATAAACAGAATCTATGCAGATATAATGAGTTAAGAGGAAGTCATACTTGAGTGGAGTGGACTCTTAGTCCAATATGACTATTGTCTTTTGATCAGAAGGTAACATTTAGACACACAAGGAGAGCATCATGTGTCTACAGAAGCAGAGACTGGAGCATTGCAATTATAAGCCAAGGAACACCAAGGACTTCTGACCATCACCAGAACTAAGAAAAGGCAAAGAGGGATTGTACCCAACATCTGAGAGGGAATGTGGCCCTGCTGACACTTTAACTTAGACTTGTAGCCTCCAGAACCCTGGGAGAATAAATAAATATGTTTTTTTCAAGCCTTCTCAATAGTTTGGTACTTTTAATAGTAGCCATAGGAAATTAATATAGTGGGCAAGGAATCCTCAACTGTGGGGATGACATCTGAGGAAAGACCTGAAGCTGGTGAGGGAGCACCCATACAGTTACCCTGAGGAAGAGGGAACAGCAAGTACAGACTCAGAAGCAGGAGTGGACGTAGCAGGTTCATGTGGCTGCAAGGAGGCCAGAGGGGCTGTGGTCAGGTCAGGAAAGGGAGAGCATTCAGGTCCAAGTGTAATAGAATCTAAATACCAGGGAATCTTGGCTGACCTGTTAAAACACAGATAGCTGGGCACACCCCTGGACCCTCAGTGTTTCAGTAGGTCTGAGGTAGGCTCTGAGAATATATGTGTCTAACAAGTTCCTGAGGCTGATATTGTTGGTCCAGGGGCCATGTTTTGAGAATCCTTGTCATAGGACATATCGGGCATTGTAACAACTTAGATCTTTGCTCTGTGTGAGCTAAAAATTATTCGAGGGTTAGATTAGAGGGGTGACACAGGTGGACTTCTGTTTTAGCAGGATATTGTGCCTGCTGGGTGGGGAATAGGGTCACCAAATGGTGACTGGTAGAAGCAAAGAAACCAATCGTATGATTATTAGAAAAAAAAATTATATAATATGAAGCACCTGTTTAAAAGTACCTAGGGACCAGTATGTATTGTTTGGGTGTTATTTGGATGGGGGGAGGAGCATTTGGGTTAATTCGTAGAAAACAAATACATAAATAAGAGATTTGAATTAACACGATACCTTGAAAGCCTGGCATTCTTGGAGAACAGCACTTACTTAATAAGAGCTATATGACCTCTGCATGTCATCAGCTTCCCCTCCATTCATGTCCATGCACAGCCAGTTCAGAGACCAAGCACCTGTCAAGTCTGGAAATTCTTAATACACCCTGCAGGTCATCACTTGAGGAAGTTTTTTCTTTAACTGCCATTGAAAGAAAAAAGTGTCCCTTTACTCCATCCTAACAGCAACTCAGAATTCTTTGAATTTTAAGAGTTTTTGTTTCAGTAGCTAATGAGGACTCCAGTGAGCATATCTGTTAAAGCTCTCAGATCATTCTCAGAGTGACCTTTACAAAGGTCCTAAAATAGGTTAGAATACCTATTGTCTTTTTATATAAAGCCAGAATCTTACCATGGAAGAAATTTCCTATGTGAGGAATGAAAGAAACTACTAGGGTTAATAATGACCAAAAAAAAGTAATACTTAGAATTATACATCCAACCTCTTTATAGCCTCTTTCTATTAACACGTTCTTTTTCCACTTCCTGTGTTCTCTCACCTTCTTATGGATTTATCATCTTGAAGGTAAAGCTCACAGTAGCTACTGAGATGGCTTCAAAACATAATGGTTATATTTCTTGGCTGTTTGTAAGGTTCTCAACTTTGCAATTTGTATTTTATAACTATCTTAACTTTAAAAAAAAAAAAAAGGTAAATTTTGAAACAATCAAAATCCTGGATAAAGACATAGCCTATGTCCTTTCTATTCCAAGGGAAAAAGTGAAGCATCTTCAAAGTGTTATTTAGACCACTTCAGTGCTGATATACTGTATCATTAGCTAAAGCAGAAATTAACTTCTCTGTTGCTAGTTTCCATATCAGTAATATAAGGGAGTTTGGGTCAAACTCCAAAGTCCCTGGCAAGCTCTAGAATTAGCTGATTTAATTTGTACCATTGTATCCTAGATTTATTTTGACTTTAAAAAAGGGAAGTCATGTTATTTGTGTCCTTTCTAATCCTGAAACTGAAATTCAAATCTTCTGGGGGCCAGACTGTAGTATAATTGAGTGAAGCAGATGACGAGCAAGAAAATAGAGTCAAGGATCAAGAACTGGCATCTGTGAGGAGACCATGGAGACAGATGCAGGGACTGTGGTGATCTGTGACTGAAGAACATTGATACTATGCTCTAGCCTCTGTGAGCACTAAAGAGATTTCAGAAGCTCAAAATATTCATTTTTGTTGATACCACCTTGATCTTTAAACTGACAACCAATTCAAATTAAAATATCATCACTGTGCAGGCCAAACTCGGGTAGCTCAATCCTATCTAAAAGCTACTGGTTTTCATGATGAAAGCCATTTTGGATAAGATTTATCCCTCCAGGGGGTTATTGTTGCAAGCTAAGTTTCCAAAGGGGAAGGATCCAGTAGCCTGAGTCCATATTAATTTTCTCTTTAAAAAAAAAAACAACAAAAAAACTACTTACCTTTTCCCCTACAAGGAAAAGGCTAAGTAAAGCATCATAATAGCCAGAGGTTAAACTGATAGTCAGAAAGATAGACATGGGATACCATAAAAATGCCTATAGGGCAAGACAAACAGGTTTTGCAGAAGTGTCTTACCAACTGAGATTTGAGCTATAGCTCCATTGGCCAATTGGTGAACAACACAAGCTATGGCTGGGCTGACTAGTGAATCAAAATGGCCACAGGATGAAAATTTGCTTTCTTTTTCTCCCCTCAAATGTATTGATATATCTCCCCATAGACTCCATTCATTTCCAGCTTCAGAGTTTAATCACTGGTCATAAATCACAAGGACTACCCACCTAGAAAATAGACAAGTGAAGACAGAAAACTATAAATAAGATTGTTTCTTTTAGAGAACTATTAATCAGATAAAGAAGTTAGCATCTTTAGAATATCTAAGTTTTTATCTACTGATAATTCATTTAATAAATGGAGGCCCATAAAAATTTCAAGGAAAGGTACATAGGTTTATGGATTTTCTATATAAATAAAATTAGTTTTCTTTCAGTTTGTTTCCTTGCTGTTACATGATACAGAAAGAAATAATCTGAAAATTTCCACTAATATAGTTGTGACATCCAAGTGAAAATATAGGCTATGTTCTGTATTGGAAGTTGGATTCCTCCACAAAAAAGCCTGAGTCAAAGTCTTGGGAATTTATTTGATGATCCCAGAAGCAGGAGCATGAAAGGAGAAAAATCCAATTAAGCTGTAATATTGAATTGATGATGGTTGTAAGCAACTAGGTTTATTCCTACTAGGGGGCCTCTGAGAACAAGGTAGAAATGTCTCAGAACGCTCCCACCAAAAACCAAAGTGTCTGATCCATTTATAGATTCTTAGTCTCTAATAGTTGAGATTTACTGTGGGTTTTATCTTTCTTGTATGTAATAACTGTTCATGGCTTTAGGAAAAGTCTTGAAGCAGAACAGCAGAGAGATACTTGGGGGCACTTGAGGTAGGACTCACCCATCAAATTAAGGGTTCACTAAGATGTGTATAGATGTTCCCTGGGTCAGGAGAATCCCCTGGAGAAGGGAATGGCTACCCACTCCAGTATTCTTGCCTGGAGAATTCCATGAATGGAGGAGCCTGGTAGGCTACAGTCCATGGGGTTTTTGCAGAGTCGGACAGGACTGAGGGACTAACACTTTCACACTTTTAAATTAAGTATACAAGATTGGACCACACCAAAAAGATAGGATGTCACCCTTTAGAGCATCTAGAAATGAAGTGGGATATAAAGAGAAACCCATGAATATGCCAAACAAGAGAGAAAACCTGGTACCCTTATATCATGACTGCCAGTTCCATTGGGTGCTGCCTGTGTGCCTATGCGAGTTCTATGTGTTTCACAAGCATCAGTGTATGTAATCCTGACCACAACTTTATGCCATAGGCACTACATTTATTTCATTGTTCAATGATAAGCAAACTAATGATTAGGGAAATTGAGTCATAGTGTTTTAATATGCCACAGGAACAGAAAACTAACCATGGTTCAAAAACATGCCTCTTTCCCCCAAAAAAGGCCCAAATCAAAAGTCATCAGGGATGATATCTTGAATCTCAGGCATTGATTTGCTGCCTCATATGTGATAACCCTAGAGAATGTTCTCAAGCCAGCAGTTGTTAAAGATATATTTATTTAATTATGGTTTCTGATCTTAAGCAATGATCAGCACACTAGCAAGTCACAAATGAAAAGTTTTCTCAACATCTAGTCAACTTCTCTGGGAAAATAGGAATCAAGTTAGAAATGTCTCGTGGGTATTGAATTGTCAAGAAACACACCTACTGTATATCAAAAGATCCAATCATATAAAACAAGTGCTTATGCAAGTGTACCTGAACAGAAATTTATGCTAGAAAGGAATTATGTTCTTTAAAAAAAAAAAAAAAAAGTCCTTTTTTTCTCCTGCTGGGTATTACCATTGTGTGTCTTCAGAACAGAAGCAGGTTTTTACAATTCGTTAACTCAGTACCACCACTGGAGTGCCAAAGACTTGTGTGCCCCACGCAGAGACCTTATTTCTCTTTCATGGTAACTAATGACTTCCCCACCCTCTGCTTTCTTGGCTTCCAATACGGGTTTTGAATACCATGGGGAAGAAAATGGAAAAAAAAAAAAAAGACAATGGAAAAGGCACTTCTGAAAAATAATGGGTAAAGTTATATCATATCACAATGAGCATTTTTATTCTGTTTCATTTAATTTTGTTAAGCAGGTCAGGTGGGCAAATGTGGGCATGATTAAATGAGTCCCAGTAGGTGATACAGTAATTTGAAATCCTCTTAATGATGCCAACTGAACTGTTACAATGTGATTCTTGGCAATTAAGACATTTATCCACCCAGATTGGTATTATTTTCTTTGCTGTTTATGATATACACCTTTTTGTGATTTAAGTTTCAATTTTGGCTCAAATGGAGGGATTTTTTAAAACTGTATTCAATTATTTTCTATTAGTTACCTAGTCAATTTAATTTTCTTGGATATGAAATGATACCAACAAGCAGATATACACCCTGCCACAGAAATTCTTTCCATGTTGCTTAAAAATATAACAGTGAATAAAATAGAAAGAAAAAAGTAGACACTTAAACAATGTAGACATAAATGGTGACAGACTTGGATGCAATATGAAAGCTGGCTTGTCCAACCTGTTTAACATATGGTCAGAGATACCAGTGTCTTTCATGGTTCCTTAATTTTTCTCAGAAGGTCTTAATTTTCAAAACATATGGTTCTGTTAATAACTGGCCAAAGAATATTGGCATGTGATTTTTTTTAAAATCAGAGCCTACAACAGTGAGTATGTTTCTCCCTTTTTCATGCTATTATAATAAAGGGAAAATGGACATCATTGGGTTTTTGCTTGGGCTTCAGACCTCCTTGACATTCCTTGACACTGTGTTCCCAATTAGGGGTGGATATAATTTGGGGACAGGGGCTTGGTGGTAAAGAATCTGCCTGTGATACAGGCAGGTTCAATCCCTGGGTTGAGAAGATCCTCTGGAGAAGGAAATGGCAACCCACCCCACTCCAGTATTCTTGCTTGGGAAATCCCATGGAGAGAGGAGCCTGGCAGGCTACAGTCCATGGAACTGCAGAAGAGTCAGACCATGACTTAGTGACTTAACAACAACAACATAATCTGGGGGCAGGGTCCATAGCTTTCCTTAAAGTCTCAGAGGGGCTTGAGACATTTCTGCACAACACACACACACACACACACACACACACACACACACACACACACACACACACACCAAACAAACAAAAACAAAACAAGATGAGGAGAAAATGAACTACAATGCTGAGATAATTTGACCTTTAATTATTGTCTTGACATCAAAGGATGTCAAAGAATCGTCTACTCTGTTGCATAGTTCTGATCCGTGCCAGAAAAAAAACTTTCTGAGTCTCTATTTTAGCAAAATGTTCTCCTTAACCCCTTGGCAGTACTCAAGTTTTGATGTTAGATAATCTTAAGGATTCCTTGAATAGTCCTCTGTGCCAAATTCATGGCTCACACGCAGCACCTAAACCAGGCTGTAAGATCTGTATTTGTGTGATCTAATTTAACCTTATAATATAATTATACCTAACTCCCTCCAATATTTATACAATTATTCTGTGCCTTGTTTATTTGTATTGTTGTTCAATCGCTCAGTTGTGTCTGACTCTTTGCAACCCCATGGACCGCAGTACACCAGGCTTCCCTGTCCTTCACCATCTCCCAGAGCTTGCTCAAACTCATGTCCATTTGTATAAACTGCTTTAAATTCTCATGCAAATAATAATCATATGTGAGAAAAGTTATTTTTTGGCCCTGATCTTACTTTATTTTCCCCAGTAGCACTTATAGTTAACCAGCTGACTTTACATTTATGTTACTTTGTTTCTGAGTTTTGTCTGTCACTCCAATAAAAAGTAAGTGTCATCAGGTTTTGGCAGGATATTGGCTAACATGTTCAGCATTATACCCCAGTCCTTAAAACAAAGTGTAGCCATAACAGGACCTTGGTGGAGATTTGCTGAATGAACTCGGTTATCTGAGCTCATAGAAACGGTTATAGAGACCAAATGTTCCCCAGAGACGAGCCAGCTGATTCGCTTCTCTGTGTTGTTTTGATTCCTCCTAATGAACTGTCCAAAGTGTTAAAACAGAATCATGTTTTAGTTCTGCAATAACTTATGTTTAGACAGAAATCCATTCTTTATACATGAATGTTCCCTATTTGAATAACAATATAATTCTTAGCACTTGTTTTAAGTGATTCTAAAAGGAGGAAATCATTGGCTTTACAAGCATGGCATAATTGAAAATCTGGGTACATTTTAGCAAAGGCTAATGGGTACATATTTATTTTTCTGTGGAGTTGCTTTTGTATAGTGCCTTGAAAGGAACTCTTATTAAACTTTTAATGATATTCAAAACAAGCTCTCTTTTATGTTTCTAAAGAAAATTAGCATGCTGTTTGCAGCCTTATACCAGCTTCAGTTTCATGGCCTTTAAATCATCATTTATATATTCCTAGTGTTCAGCACAGAACAAAATATGTCCCATAGAATTCATGGTTTGTTTTAAGGATGCATGAGAGTACAATTGAGAACCATGCAATTCATAACAAATTCAATCTAGACAAGACAGCATGTCATTCAATGCAGCCCCACCTATTTCTCCTTTCCCACAAGAGACTGAAGAATGGAAGTCATTTGCTCAAATATGAAATTCATGAAACACTTTAATTCTATGACAGCCATACACCAAGGACCAGAAAAATCATTTCATCTTATAATGTTTTAGAGACCCCAGGCAAATGTAAACAGTAGACGCTGTTAGACATTAAGGATTCATTACAACTGCTAAACAGCTAAACTGAAAATCTACTGATTTATTTGGAATTCCATAGGATTCTGGTGGGAGACTTATTAAATTATTTATTAAACTTCAGTGGAAAAAATTACTTTTTGTTAAATCTGAATATAGCACTTATACGTGTCCTTGTTTCATACCATGGTTTACATGAAGGGATAAAATACATGGTAACATAACATTTAGTGTCTAACATTAATCCACCAGTAGTAATCCATTTTAATATAGGACTATAGTTTTTCAATAAGCTGACTCCATAGTGATTTGTCGGCTCAGTGGGTAAAGAATCCACCTGCAGTGTGGGAGACCTGGGTTCGATCCCTGGGTTGGGAAGGTCCTGAACGAGGGCAAAGCAACCCACTCCAGTGTTCTTGCCTGGAGTATCCCCATGGACAGAAAAGCCTGGCGGGCTACAGTCCGTGGGGTCGCAAAGAGTTGGACACGACTGAGTGACTAAGCACAGCACACGGTCTTGTGATAAGATTTGCCTCAACAGTGAGACTTGTCTGAGTCCCAGAGACCAAGGTTTGGTTTTCACACAGAATATTCCTGTCAGCCAATGTCTTCTGAGAAAACTATCTATGTAATTTCATCATAACTGGTTCTATATCATTCATCTTCCAAACTTTTCGAATACCTAGCACAAGCAAAGGATGCTGTTCTTAAGTGGGTGTGTTCTTGTCAAATACTTATGCCCATAAATCACATATAATTATAGGTGTGTGTCTGTACCACATCTGTTCACACAGCCAGATATCATCTGTATACATCCAGATATTGTGTGTGTGTGTACACACACAGACATTGTGAACAACTGAACACACAGCAAAATGGATATAGTGAACTCTAGGAACAGTTGAGGGGCATAGAAAGAATTATATAGAGAGGATGGAATGAGCAATGCCAGTTGTGACACATAGTAATCATGCAGAAAAAGCATCCAACTTGATGCTTTCAAGTTTGTATTGTTTCAAGTTTATGGATTAGTCAAAAGTCCCAAGAGGAAGGTGACTGAGTGAACTTGATCTCAGATAAATCTGGTGGATAAAGCCTCTAGTATAATAGTGGAATAGAATCAAATAAGCTATCTAAGTGACACAACAGTAATTTAAAGTAGGACCCGTGACTACTAAAACTTGATCACTGAAGAGATGGGAAGAGAGGGGTGTGTAAAGCTGATCACAGGGAAGACAGGGACAGCACAAAGGAATTGTGTCTCTGTAAGGAAGGCGGGTTTCATCAGGGTGGAAAAAAAGAGATGAGAAAGAGCATGTGTGAAAGTCAGAGGGAGAGATTTGAACATGCTATTCTGTTGTCCTTCAAGATGGAAGAATGGGGCCAAAAGGAAAGACATGCAGGCAGGATCTAGAAATTAGCAAAGGCAAGCAAAGAGATTCTCTGCTAAAGCCTCCAGAAGCACCCCAGCCCTGCTGACCCATTGATTTTTACCCCAGTGAGATTTCTGGTCTACAGAACAAATCTCTATTGTTTTAAGCCACCAAGTTTCTAATTTGTTATAACAGTAATAGCAAGCCACTACACCCATTCTTGGGCTTTACTTGTGGCTCAGATGGAAGAACCTGCCTGCAATTCAGGAGACCTGTGTTTGATCACTGGGTGGGGAAGATCCCCTGGAGAAGGGAATAGCTACCCACTCCAGTATTCTTGCATGGAGAATTCCATGGAGAGAGGAGCCTGGCAGTCTACAGTTTATGGGGTCACAAAGAGTTGGACACGACTGAGTGACTAACACACACACACACACACACACACACACACACACCCATTCTTACCAGAAGTAGCCAGTTTCCATGTGAATTTTATCAAACTATCTTTTATGGTACTCACTGGATCCAGTAAACTAGAAACAATATTTTTGGTTTAAATAAAATGTATTCATCTTCCATTCTTCCTGCCACCACCTTAAGTTAGAAATGAATGATTTATTTATTTTTGGAGGATTATTTTTCAAGCTAGAAGGATCCAAAGAATTCTTGTCATCTCCATATCAAATCTGGCTGCTCAAATCAATAAGACCAGTAGACTTCATATTAGTTCAGATACATTACTTAAGATAATTTTTAACCAGTTTAATAATAAAGGAAGAAGTTGATTTTTTTTCTTTTATTAGCAAGCAATTAAATTAGTTCAATTTTCTTTTACCTAATTTTAAAGTTATTTAATCCATTAATAACAGGTCTGTTAAAGATCCTGAAATTTGTTTGATCATTTAATGCTTTTGTTGGGAGATAAAAGTTAAGCTCTGATGTCTCTAAACTGAGAAGCAAAAAGTCATTTTTCACAGTCCATTTGCTCCTTCAATCACTTTATATGTCCCTCACGGAAGTGTGTCTATATATCTTGTCCATCATAACCCAGCTAATTCCTCACCCTGTATGTTTTTTCCCAATAAGATGAATAGATCAAGGGCCTCTCAGGTGTTAGCCCCCGGCTCCAAATCATAAATCTTGGACTATCTCCTTTCTTTTCTGGCTGCTGCTGCTGCTAAGTCACTTCAGTCGTGTCTGACTCTGTGCAACCCCATAGATGGCAGCCCATCAGGCTCCCCCTTCCCTGGGATCCTCCAGGCAAGAACACTGGAGTGGGTTGCCATTTCCTTCTCCAATGCATGAAAGTGAAAAGTGAAAGTGAAGTTGCTCAGTCGTGTCCGACTCTTAGCGACCCCATGGACCGCAGCCCACCAGGCTCCTCCGTCCGTGGGATTTTCCAGGCAAGAGTACTGGAGTGGGGTGCCACTGCCTCCTCCATTCTTGCTGGCATTTGCTGCCAATTAGAGTCTGGATTCGACAAGATGCTTCCAATTCACCTTCATTATAGACTAACCAAAAGTAGAGAGTTTGTATGTTGCCACTTTACTTTACAAACAACAATAATAAAACTAACGAGGAAAACAAAATACAAGATCAAGCCCACAAGTTTTTAAGTCAAACTAGTTTCTACATTGGTTCTCAGTCTACCTTCAAGGGGACCTTGGACAACTAAGACAATGTCTTCCAGCTCTCATTTTCTCACATTTTAGTTGCTTGTTTAATTGCTTACATGAGATACCATCTTCTAAGTTTTTACATACCTCCAGCCTGTGGCAACTCCTTAATAAAATGCAACTATTGTCTTGCTTCTCTTAATTAAGTATTTGAGTGCAAGACATGACTTTTAACTTTTTTGGGTGGCATCTTCTTCATCTGTTCACTAATGAAGTTTGACGAGATAATAACCTATCATTTTCCCTTTAGTAGTGAAATTCTAAGAATATAAACATAAAGAACACAGTTGCCAAAGTGTATAAAAGGATGTCAAAAGACAATAATGTTATTTATATATGTTTCTACAACTGTCTTTTTTCAACAATCACTCCCATATTAGCAATGAAGTTCTACTGTGCCATAGATCATTTGGGAAATATTATGATCTCTGAGGTTTCTTCAATAAGCATTTATAATATAATAAAATCTAATATTTATTGTTTATACTGGCACTGTGCTGTGCTGTATGTGTACAACTCACTTGATCCTTGAAAAACTCATGAATACACACACACACAGGGAAAGTTGTATGTGTGTATATTTATAAGTATAAATATAATTTATATTTATTTATAAGTATAAATATGCATATAAATTTATGTATATGTATATATATGTTGTATGTATGTATATATAAAAATATATTTATATTTATAAAGTTTATATATATATAAGGATATATATCCTTAAACTAATATCTTAATACATATATACACATTATTATGTATGATATATATTATATAGTTCTAATTGATATAAAATTCTAACTGATATATAGTTATACATATATAAAAGGGAAGTTATATATTATATGTATATATAGACTATATATATATATATAGTTGATGAGGATACTCAGGCAGAACTTTCTCAGTGTATTTATTCAGTAAAATTTTACTATATCATTAAATTTTTATCATTATCATTACCATTTATCAATAAGTTCTAACTTTGTAGGATAAAACTGCTTTGTGATCTAACTCTCTCTCTACCTTTATACATCTTTTAGAACAAACTAGACTTTTAGGACCCATCTGAAATTCTAACTTGAAAATTTTTTCAAGTATCTAGAATGATTTGTAATAAATTTTTAAATAGACTAGTAGGTTCTAAATAAAAGTACAGAATGCCAAGTATAGGAAATAAACACATAACTATGTTAATATGAGGCTTAAGTACTGGCATAAAAGTTTCAATCACTTTAAAAGGAAAATCACGTTAAATAAAGAGTGAAATCAGGAAGCTACATCCAATAAAAATGATAATTCTTGGGCAGCACTGCTCAGTAAAAATACAGTATGAAATATGCATGTAAACCATGTGTATTATTTTACACTTTCTAGCAACCATAATTTTAAAAATGTAAATAGATGAAATTAATTTAACAATATGTTAAACACATTACATTCAAAATATTTTCATGTCAACATATAATATTAAAGATTATTCATGAGCTCTATTACTTTCTGTTTGTCATACGTACTCTGAAATCTAGTGCATATTTGATACTTACAGAACATCTCAGTTCAGACTATCTACTTGCAAGTGCTCAACAAATACATAGAACTAGTGACTACCAAGTTGGACAATACAGATTTAAGTCTGTACAGACTGTGGCTAAAGTCTAAGGCATTACAATAGATTAATCTTCTAAAATCATGTATTCAATTTTGAGATTCTAAAATTATTTGAAGAAGATATTATCTCTAATTTACATAGAAATCACCACTAGTTACAGGTGATAGGTGTCAGCTTTGCAGGTACTGGAACTGCAGGAGGGAGGAAAATGAACACTAGGGAGAAACAAAGGGTCTAGAATCGAGTCTTGGCTTGACTAAGTCATTTAAAATGCACAGAGCTCATTTTTCTCACCTCTAAATTGGGGCATATTACATATTCTATGTACTTCTCTGCCTCATTCTGAGGATATAATGAACTAACTTAATTTGTAGAGAATATGATATAAAGAATGATAACAATGGTTGTTTTTGAGATAATAGTGATGATTAATGTTTGGTGAGGAGGAAGATGATATCAGCATTGTTGTTTTTAACCTAAAATCTATACTAAAAGATCTTTCCATAGGAAAATTGTTCTAAAAATAGATTTCTACTTATATCATTAACATATAAAATTCTTAAGAGTAGAAATGTCAACCAGTTATATAATTATTAAATTTGTTTAACTGTTGTTCTTAATGTATTTATTCACCAAAATTAGATCTTTAGTCCTAAAAATATGTCAAGAGATAAAGAAAGTCATCATGGGACATGAGGGTGCCACAACATAATGGGAATGATAATGTTTATTTCCATGAGCTATATGAACTAGAAGTATATTATAGGCCAGGGAAAAGTCATTTTGACTGTATTATCATAATAAACCTCTACATCAACACTCTGTGTCAATGAAACAAGTCAACTAAAAGGATTTTATATTTTACCAGGACACAGGAAATTTTAATAAGAAATAGTTCAATTAAGCTCTATGGTTTGCTGAGTTGTTAAACGTTCATTTATTCTCAACTGGTTTACCATAAATATAAAATGCTCTTCTAAGTAAGAGTACAGGATTGCACATTAAAAAGGAGTTAAAGAATCTTAGGAAAAGCTTGTAGTTAAAGATATAAATTGTAATTACCCTTTATTTTTGGTGAGAGAAATGTCAGGGACAGCATATGAGAGAAAAATTTGGATTAACTCACATATTTGTAGAAGTTTCTTGAGAAGTTTTGTGTATGTTAGTCAAAGTGAAGCAGAGAATACCCTGATTTGAAATAATATTAATAACAACAGGAAATCTTAAGGTTCTATATCAAAGAGTAATAAACAGGTTAAGAATTAGATATCTAAGGACAAGATACATGCTTCATACTTTGGTTTGGTTTAGTTAGAAAAACTGTGTTCTCAGATGGACTATTTTGCAGAAACCCAATATGTAAAACAAGCTAAAGTGATATCTTATTAAAATAAATTATTTGTATGTTCAAATTTATATTTTCTTCTTAATGTCCATCAATAAAAAAACAATTGTAATCAATTAAAATATTTAGAATTAGTTTGAGATTATTTTCAAGCTTTGGTTCTCATTATCTGTTTGTGCCTTTATATATGACTAACTATAAATAAGAGGAGAAGCAACGTGAAATTTCTGCTATCAATTAATTGTAACCAACAATATGAAAACATCATGTAGTTCAAGGTAACAGTAGTCATTGTGTTTGTGTTTCTTAAGTATTTCCACCTGTGATATTTCCATTCTCTCTAATATAGAGCACCCAGAACTGGAAATATGGTGAGCTTTGTTTTAAAGTTTAATCACTAATGATATCAAGAACGGGCTCACACACACTACCATAAGAGTAAGAGCTGTTCTTGTTCAGTCACCAAGTTGTGTCCGACTCTGCAAGCAAGTGGACTGCAGCATGCCAGGCTTCCCTGTCCCTCACCATCTCCCAGAGTTTGTCCAAGTTCGTGTCCACTGAGTAAAAGTTATACAACACCAATTTAGTATGTTTCAGAAGTATCTTTTATATACGCTAAAGGGTGTGTTGTTATTGTTGTTCATGTTTAGTCACTCAGTCGTGTCTGACCCTTTTGAGACCTCATGGACTATAGCCCACTAAGTTCCTCTGTCCATGAGATTTTCCAGGCAAAGAATATTGGAGTGGGTTGCCATTTTTCTAGGGGATCTTCTCAGAAGATGCATATCAAGCAGAAGAAAAATTATGTCACATGGAAAGGCTAAGTTGCAAGAAGAAATGTGATAAAATATATTGGTACATATGTGAGTAAATTTAAAAATAACTAACATTATAAAATATAATAATATTGTCTAATGTGGGAATAATTAACACTGAAACTGGATAATGGCAATATTTAAGTTGGGAGGAGATAATTAGAGTAAACTACTGTAAGGTCTTATATTATTTGTAGTATGATAAAAATATTAACTTCAGATGTCATTAAGATAGGCAGACATGTTACAACAGCTTGGGTAATATTGACATACAACATAGACCTCTTAAACTAATAAAGTCATAAAAGAGAACTAAGAAAAAATCCATTACCAATATAAAGAGAAGAAAGAAGAAAAGACTACAGTAAATCAACATGATGACAACATACAGAATTGTCATACAGGTTGTAAAAAATCCAGCAGCTGTCTGCTATTTCCAGGAGATAGATCTACATTTAAAGACTTAGAGGAATTGAAAGATGATTCTTCGCAATCCTGTGGACTATAGCCAGCCCCTCCTCTGTCCAAGGGGTTTTCCAGGCAAGAATACTGGAGTGGGTTGCCATTTCCTTCTCCAGGGGATCTTCCTGACCCAGAGACCGAACCCACATCTCCTGCATCAGCAGGTGGATTCTTTACCACTCCACTAAGCCACCAGGGAAGCTCTACTTATCAGGTAAATATTAACTAAAAGAAAATGAGTATAGACATAATAATATTAGACAAAATAGACTTTAAGACAAAGATAATTCATATAAATAGTAATATTTTTGTACTAAGCACAATAGCAATTTAGTTCACTAAGAAGATACAAAATTCTAAACTAGTATAAACCTAAAAGCACAACTTCAAAATACATAGAGTAGAAAATGTTGAGTACATGATGAAAAATAGGCAAGTTCACCATCAGAATGGAAGAATGGTGTGCATTTTGTACAAGCAGAAGAAGACTTACTAGAGATAAAAAAAAAAATTAATCAATACAATTAGGTAGCTTGATCAGAAATTCTTAATATCTACATGGTCTTCTTGAATTCCCTGACCTCCTTTCAAGAGGAAAGGGGAAAGTCCACAGGTCCCTATGATCTTGAATGCGTTTAATCTCCTGTGTACACAGACTGCAGAAGTGTAGGAATGATGGAGACAGTTTTCAATAAGTGTCACATGGATACACCGGTTCTCTTTTGAACAAAGGGATTATATAATACCCTAATTCCATGACAAGTAAAGTTCAATCCTACATCCTATCAGTCTTAGAAAACTGCTGAAACTTTCCAGAACAGGACAGCGCCAGCACACACCTCACACATTTCTGTCACCTCACTGTGTGCTGCTCTACCCTTAGGAGGACTAAGCCAGAACTTAGTTAACTATCTCAGAGAACTTAGAGAACTATCACTGGCCTTTATTGAGCTTGTTCTTACCTGCCTGGTTTTAAGCGAGCAGACAATTGTGCACTTCTGAATTTTAATTCAGTGACACTTTGCAGAGTTAAACAATCCCTAATCATAACATGTTCTCAAGATTTTCAAGCACTGCCTACATATAGAAAAAGGGTGTATGTTTCAGAGAATGGGGATGGTATTTCAGAATCTGCACAAAAAAAGTTTGTGAACCTGGAATTTCAAAGTGTTTAAAACTGGTTCACAGTTATTATGAAAGTGTATATTGGGTTTTATTAATATTTGAGGTAGTTAAAAATAAAATCAGAATTAAAAGTACTAAGCACCACGGAGGAGAGGACCCTCAGCAGAGAACAATTAAGAAAACCACGAGCCTGTTAAACAGACGATTGCTACACAGATCTTTAAACACACAGGAAAAGCAAAATACAGGTGTTGGGTATTTCCCACCAAGGAGGTCATTTCAGCCGTCATATGTCATCATGCGAGTCACTGTGGGGTCATATCCCTGCCAGCAAGTATATAATCCAGGTTGTTTGTGCTAAGTCACTTCAGTCGTGTCCAACTCTGTGTGACCCCATGGACTGTAGCTCACCAGGCTCCTCTGTCCATGGGATTCTCCAGGCAAGAATACTGGAGTGGGTTGCCATTTCCTCCTCCAGGGGATCTTCCCGACCCAGGGTTTGAACCTTCCCCTCTTATATCTCCTGCATTGGCAGGCAGGTTTTTTTACCACTAGTGCCACCTGGGAAGCCCAATATAATCCAAGGACATGCACAAATAACCATCGCACAGATACACATACAAACATACACCATGTATGACTCAATGTGGTTAAGTACCATGTACAGTAAAAGTTTCTGCCGAAACTTCTTTACTGATTGATTTAGTAATTCAACTAAAACTTTTAAAGCTTTCACCAAGTGTTGGGCACCATGGTAGACACAGGAGATGAAACACTGACCAAGACAGACAGGATTCCTGCTCACATGGAGACTGCATCCTAATTCAGGAGACAGACCAAATTAAGAAAAGAATGAATGAATGATATAGTTTCAAAGAATGTCAACTTCCTTGAAGGAAATAAAAATCCTAGATGCAGTTTCACAGCTTCAGCCTACTGACATATTGGGTCAAATAATTCTTTACTATGGGAGTGGTACTGTGCATTGTAGGATATTTAGTAGCATCTCTGGCTTCTATTTACTAGATATCAATAGCACCTTTTCAGTTAAAACAACCAGCAAAATCTCCAGAAATTGCCACATATCCCCTGGGGGTTGGGGGGTGGTGGTGCAGGCAAATTCCTCCCCCATTGAAAACCACTGTACAAGAGTGATGGGAATAAGGATGAGTTTTTTGCTTTTGTTTTTCTTGGATGGTCAAGAAAGACCTCTTTGAGACAAAAAAAAAAAAAAAAAAAATCCAAACAGGAAATATTTTGGAAGAAAGCTTTCTAGGCAGAGTTGAACAGTTAAGTGCTAAAGTAATAAGGTGATAATGAACTTGATGTACTAAAGGAACAGATAGAGGCTTATTTGACTGAAGAAAAGCAGGATATGGCATCAGAGAGGCAGACAAGAACAGATAGAGCTTTACAGACCATGGTAGAAAGTTTAGATTTTTTTAAATGTGATAAATTTAGATAAAAAGAGAATTTCAGATTAACTGTGAAGGAAGAAAGATTTCTAGTCAGACATTTAAAGGTCGAAAGACCTGGATTTTTACAGGCTAGAGTGAAAGACAGAAGTATTTGAGGTACTGATAAAAGATCAGAGAGGATGGAACCTGCCTGGAGTAGAGTAAAGGATGCACAGAAATGGAATTGAAGAATTGTCAGTAAAGTAGAATCTAACTCAGGAGGAAGGGACTTCTGAGGGGAATCTTCTACTCCAACCACCAGTGGATGACAACTCAGAAGAACACTCTCAAGGAGAGGATGTTCTAGGCAACATACTGAAAGCCGCTGTGAGCTATGGGGCCCAATACATGTGCATGAATTCTGGCTCAATCCCGAACATGCCCCTTTAGGGAGGGAGGGCCCAAAGCCAAGTGCAAGCCAAGCTAATGCCTAAGAGGACCCAGAGACCAACAATCCAGGGACAGGCAACTAACAGTACAAAGCTGTCAATGGCTTGATTCTAATATTGGATTGGCCAAAAAGTTTATTCTGGTTTTTCCCTATGCTGTTATGGAAAAACCCAAACTAATTTTTGGCCAACCCAATACATTATTCTTAGAGGTTTTTAGGGGCAACACTCTCAGACCAGTAAAGACAAAAATAATGAACATTAGCTCTTTATTCCAACTCCCTCATAGTTGTAGCATTGCTACAATTTTTAAAAATATTGACATGTGTGAGGCATGTGTCTAGGTAATTTTCTCATTTAATCTTCTGAACAGTCCTATGAGGTAGATTCTCTTATTTCCAGCATTAAAAACATAAGGCACTAGAGCCTTGAGATATCCTGTTACTTGCCCAGGGAATCTGAAACTTAAGTAGTTCTGACTCTAGTCCAATTTCTGAGCCAACACATAATACTCAGATAAATCAATCCATACCATATACTGCTCAGATGAAGTGATTGACAAAGGTGAAATCTCTTGCCAAAGGTCATGCCCAGCTAATGTCTGGTTGAGGAACAATTTGTAATGAATTGCTAACATGTGAATACCCATTCAGTCTGGGAGTTGGTGATGGACAGGGAAGCCTGGAGTGCTGCAGTCCATGGGATTGCAAAGAGTTGGACACGACTGAGCAACTGAACTGAACTGAACTGAAGACTCACTAATGCTAGTTATTTTTCTAAGCATTGTTTACACATTATGTTGTCTCATCTTCACAAAATCTACAATAAAGGTCTTATTAGCTGTCTCTTTTTATAGATGAGAAATTGGAGGGTGAGAGGTCTTAAATAACTTATCCAAAGTCACATGGGCTTCCCTGGTAGCTCAGAGGTAAAGAATTTGCCTGTAGTGTAGGAGACGCAGGTCCACAGGTTCAGTCCCTGGGTTCTGAAGATCCCCTGGAGGAGGAAATAGCAACCTACTCCAGTATTCTTACATGGGAAATCCCATGGACAGAGGACCCTGTTGGGCTATAGTCCATAGGGTTGCAAAAGTCAGACACGACTTAGCGACTAAAACCACCACCAACACCAAAGTTACACAAACAGCAAGTGGTAGAATTGAGATTGTAATTTAGACAGTCAAATGCCCAGGTCTTCATTACTGCACTAAATATCATAGAACCCAGTTCTTTTCAGAAACAAGAAACTTTTAGAAACTCTTATATAGTCTTATTTCTTAAAAATAAGACATATGATTTTAAATATTGCAACCTTATTTAAAAGAATTCACAAAGATGTCTCATAATGTTCTAAGCAGAGGTAATCCCTTGGAAAGCCTCAGTTACTGCGTTTCTGTTTGTGCAGAAGTCCTAAAGAAAATATGATAAATTCATTATTTAATTCAAGTCACATGATACCTTAACTTCTAAATAAGCATAGGAAAAGAGAGCTTTGGGCATTGATTCTACAGTCCCTTTTAATGCACAGGCCAGTTAATGAGCTCAGGTATGTCCGCATTACTTCAGGTAAAGATCTGTTCCTGTCTCATCTGCACTCGCATCTCCAGATCTTCTAACCAAACAGCTTGAGGAATCAACAAAGACCTAGAGTTCACACTTCCCATGGCATCATTGTGACATAAGAGACTGACCCAACTTGTTGGTGACCCATTCTGTAGAAAAGTGTATATTCTCAAGCAAGAAAATTGGAGGTACTAAAAGGTATCTGTGAAACATTAGAAGAGAGGCAGTGCTTGGCATCAGAAGTGGCAGATTTCAGTCCAGTGTTACCCTTTACAAGTTTCGTGGCCTTGGGCAAGTCACTACAATGGTTCTGAGATCAGGGCTCCTCATTCTGCAGGAGGCAACATGATCTTGACCTGGCTACCAGGCAGGTTGCAGTGCAGATCAATAACACAGTGTGTTGGGTAGTTTATGGGCTGTATAATGATGCTCTCAACAGTAAAGTACAATGTTCATAATAGAGATAATTTTAACTGAACTAAACAGAGCACATCTCACTTGTCCTCAGGTCCTTTTGATAATGCCAGAGTGCTGCAGCCAAGCTGACTCAAACTGATGTATTCTGGGGCTACAGGAAAGACGAAGTCGACAGGAATAATATATGCATTCTGCTGGCAGCTTCCTGAGATAGAAACGGAAAATTCTTAGTCTTTCAAGGCACTAAATCCAACCTGACTAGGCACAACTAATGTGAATGAGACAACCTTTGCGGACTCTGTAGCAACTAGCTTTGAAATCTTTAATATTAATAGTACCAATAACAATAATAGCAGTTCATGTATCAGTTAATTACTTTTGCAAACAAAATGCTCTAAGACTTATAGGCTTAAGAAAAATTGTTTATTCTTGGTTTCTCTAACTGCAAGTTGGTTGAACTCAGGCAGCCCTGACTCAGAATGAGACCCACTGGGGCTTGGCTTCTCATCCTGGGTTGGGGTCCTGTGTGCCCATTCTGGAGCCCAGGCAAAGGGGACAGCAGCTACGCAGGGCAAAGCCTTTTCAGAGCAATGTCACAGGTGCCAGGGAACCCGTGTGTGAGCTCATTTCAGACCTCTGACCAAATATGTTTAAGTCATATTTGCTAGACACTTACTATGTGTTCAAGCAACTGAATGCTTTACCCTTATTCTTTCAAATAATTTTCACATCAATGCTATAAAACCAGGCCTATTTTCCTCCTCATTTAAAAGAGAATGAAATGGAAGTAAAGAGAAATTAAGAAACTTTCCCAATATCTTGTTGCTAGTCAATGGCAGGGCTAGGATTCCTGTATCGTCAGTGGACTCCAGGGATTTGCCAGTATATTCTATTGTCTGCTTAAATCCTTAATCTATCAATACTGCAATTAAAATGAGACTAGTTTCAAAGTGTTGGATATACCTGTGTTCCCATACCATGACACTTAAATGTGAATTTTGTTTTGTTTGTGTTATGAGATATTTGCTACACACAAAGTGTATATATTGATAACACGCATCTACCCTGTGAAGTCTAATAAAATCAACACAGAAATCTACCACCCAGAATCTAGAATATTGCCAACATCTTTGTGTGCTCTTTCTCTGTATCAACTTTATGCCTCCTCCCTGAAAGTAACCACTCTCTTGAATTTTATATTTATTAATCTCTTGCTTTTTTAAACAGGTTGATCATATATGTCTGTGTCAAATAATTTTGCTTAATTGAAACTTCAACTGTGCTGTAATGTATAACTACAGTTAATCTATTTTTTTTATTATTGTATAATAATATTTTAGTGAATATATTACAATCTTTCAATTATCCTATCTGTGAATACTGGGTTTCTTCTAAAGTGTACACTATTAAAAAATAATGCTTCTATGAACAATTTCAGTATTAATGTATTGGTTTTTGCTATTCCACCGTCCTTACCAATACCTGGTATTGTCAGACTCATAATTTAGGGAAAGTAAAATAATATTTTATTGTGATGTTAATTTGTGTTTCCCTGCTTACTAAGCAATTTTGCAACATTTTTCCTTAGGTAATCTACCACATATGTTTTCCTACCTGAAAACTGCTTATCCGTGACCCTGGCCAATTTTCCTACTGGGTTATTTGTCTTGCTTATTGATTCATATCCACTGTTTATATAGTTATTACATACATATGAAAGTACACTTTAAATATATTACTGATATCTTCTTTGTCTTTTCATTCTCTTTATAGGAAATAGTTAAAAGGCTTATCAACCTTTTCCTGCACAGTTGTACTGACTTGAATAGTGTCCGACTCAAAATTCATGTCCACTCAACACCTGTGAGTGAGACGATCTGGAAATAGGGTCTTTACAAATATAATCACATTAAGATGAAGTCACACTTGATTAGGGTGGGCCCTAAATCCAATCACTGATGTCTTATAAAAGGGAAATGAGGACACAGAGAGAGAACAGCCACAGGGGAGATCGCATGACAATAGAGGGAGCCACTGAAATAGGGTCACTGGACCAAGGCTTGCCAGTAAGGACCAGAAGCCGGGAAGAGTCTAGGAGTAATTCTTTCCTAAAGCATTCAGAACACAGAGGCACCTTGTAGTCTTCAAAACCATGAGGAAATATATTTTTGTATTGTAAGCCACCCAGTTTGTAGTAGTAATTTATTACAGCAAGCACAAGAAACTAATACAGTTGTCAACCATTTTTGTATTATAACTTCTTTAATTCTAAAGCTATTAAAAAAAAAACTCCATATTAAAAAAAAAAAAACCTCTAAAATTGTGAATCCTTGCCTTCACATTTAAGCTTTAAATTCATCATGTACTACTTTTCTTTATGGGCATGAGATAGGAATCTCATTTTATTGTTTTGTTTGTTTATTTGAATAATGAATTGTTCCAGTACCATTTATTGAAAGGTTCATTTTTCTCCATAACTTTGCAAAAGTTCCATTATATATGAAAATGCCACATAAGTTTGGGTTTCCTTTTGGGCTATTGGGTACGTTCCATTGGTCAAATTGCCTATCATGCTATTCTTTATTGATTATTATAAATTTATCATAGTTCTTCCTATCTAATAGAGCTAATACTTTCACATTCTTTCTCTTTTCTTTTTTTCTTCAGAAGTCTCTTTGGTTGTTCTCAGGCATTTAATTTTCCATTTAAATTTAAAATCAGCTTGTAAAGCTCTTTTATAAAACTCTGTTGAGACTTTTATATAATCTATATGTCAACTTGAAAGAATAACATTTTTATAATATCAAGCCTTCCTATCATAAAAGTGATTACATATTATTATTTATTTATATTTTAAAATAAAGTAATGCATGCATGCACGCTAAGTTGCTTTAGTGGTGTCCGTCTCTTTGCGATCCTGTGGAGCCCACCAAGCTCCTCTGTCCATGGGATTCTCCAGGCAAGAATACTGAAGTGGGTTGCCATGCCCTCCTACAGGGGATCTTCCTGATCCAGGGATCAAACCTTCATCTCTAACGTCTCCTGCATCAACAGGTGGGTTCTTTACCACTAGTGCCATCTGGGAAGCCCCAGATAAAGTAATAATGTGTTATAATTGCACACTTACTGTTGAATTTATTCCTAAATACTGTACATTCTTTGTTGCTCAGTGTAACATTATCTTTCCAAAACTGTGTTTTAATAATTGTTTGCTTATATATAACTGCAAATTTTGATTGACAGTATTATATCCACCTTGCTATATTCTATTAACTAATTTATATATGCTTGTTTATATATTTGTATATATTTACTTATATATTTATTTATAATCACATGTCAAAAAAAAAAGTTGGAGCTTGGTTTCTTCCTTTCCAGTTCTTAGACTCTCTGCATTCTTTCTTTCCTTCCTGTGCTTGCTGGGTCTCCAGTACAATGTTGTACAGTAGCAATAAAAGTTGGCATCTTTGTCTTATGCCTAGTCTTAAATGTAATGCTTTTACTGTTTTAGTGTTAAGAATTATGTTTGCTGTAGGTTTTCATACTGTTTAACAGACTAAAGAAATTCTTTTCTATTCACTGTTTGCTCAAGTTTTATCACAAATGAGTATGAGATATAGCAAGAGCTTATTTGACATCTATTGCAAATTTGTGGGTTTTATTCTTCAATGCATTAATGTGGAAAATATATAAATAAATTTATTTAAGAGCCACTTAAGAGAGGTATGACTGACACACAAAAAGTTGTACATAAGTATACATCTAAATGTCTTTGGCATTAAGTATACTGGTGGCTGAGGGGTAAAGAATCTGCCTGCCAATGCAGAAGATGCAGGTATGATCCCTTGGTTGAGACTATCTCCTGGAGAAGGAAATGGCAACCCACCCCAGTATTCTTGCCTGGGAAATGCCATGGACAGAGGAGGCCAGTGGGCTACAGTCCATGGGGTCGCATAGAGTTGGACACAACTTAGCAACTAAACAACAACACTACATCCATGAAACCACCATGACAATCTTTGCCATAAACAAATTCATCACTTCCAAAAGTTTCCCCCACCCTTTTTATTTATCACTAATTTTGAGTGTTGTAAAAACACCATGGCTACACAGCACTGGAGCAGCGGCTGCGTGGTGCCAGAGTGGCCATGAGGAGATACACCACGTCCAAGGCTAGAGAAGCCCCAGCAAGATGGTAGGTGCTGGAGTGGCGGCTGCACGACACTGGAGAGACTTTGAGGAGACACCCCACATCCAAGGGCAAAGGAGAAGCCCCGGCAAGACAGTAGGAGGAGCAAATTTACATTTAGAATGAAACTACATTCCTGCCAGAGATGCTCAGAGGGCTCAAACAAACCTTGTGTGCACCAGGACCCAGAGACCCCACAGAGACTGAGACAGACTGTGTTTAAGCATCTCCTGTGGAGGTAAGGGTCAGCAGTAGACTGCTGCAGGGGCAGGGGCTTTGGTGCAGCAGACACGGGTATGGCATAAGCCCTCTTAGAGGAGGTCACCAATAACCCCACCAAAGAGCTGCCAGTACTTACGCAGGACTAGGAAATAGACTCTTGGAGGGCACAAACAGAATCTTGTGGACACCAGGACTCAGGAGAAAGAAGCAGGGATGCCATAAGAAACTGACCCAGACTTGCCCGGGAGTGTCCAGGAGTCTCCAGTGGAGGCGTGGGTCGGTGGTGGCCTGCTGCAGGGTTGGGGGCGCTGACTGTAGCAGTGCAAACATGGGGCCTTTTGAAGGAGGTTGTCATTATCTTCATTACCTCCACCATAGTTTTGCCCCAGGTAAATAACAGGGAGGGAACACAGCCCTATCCATCAACAGAAAATTGGATTAAAGATCTACTGAGCTTGGCCCTACCCATCAGAACAAGACCTAGTTTCCCCCTCAGTCTCTCCCATCAGGAAGCTTCCAAAAACCTCTTATCTTTCTCCATCAGAGGGCAGAAAGACTGAAAACCACAATCACAGAAAACTAACCAATCTGACCACATGGACCACAGCCTTGTCTAACTCAATGAAACTGTGAGTCATGCTGTGTAGGGCCACACAAGATGGATGGGTCATGATGGAGAGTTCTGACAAAATGTGGTCCACTGGAGAAGGAAATGGCAAACCACTTCAGTATTCTTGCCTTGAGAACCCCATGAACAGTATGAAAGGCAAATAGGTAGGACACTGAAAGATGAACTCCCCAGGTCAGTAGGTGCCCAATATGCTACTGGAGATCAGTAGAGAAAAACTCCAGAAAGAATGAAGAGATGGAGCCAAAGCAAAACCAACACCCAGTTGTGGATGTGACTAGTGATGGAAACAAGGTCTGATGCTGTAAAGAGCAATACTACATAGGAACCTGGAATGTTAAGTCCATGAATCAAGGCAAATTAGAAGTTATCAAACAGGAGACGGCAAGAATGAACATTGACATTTTAGGAATCAGCGAACTAAAATGGACTGGAATGGGTGGATTCACCTCAGATGACCATTATATCTACTACTGTGGGCAAGAATTCCTTAGAAGAAATGGAGTGGCCCTCCTAGTCAACAAAAGGGTCCAAAATGCAGTACTTGGATGCAATCTCAAAAATGACAGAATGATCTCTGTTCGTTTACAAGGCAAACCATTCAATATCACAGTAATCCAAGTCCTGTAATCCCCAACCAGTAATGGTGAAGAAACTGAAGTTGAACAGTTCTGTGAAGACCTACAAGACCTCCTAGAACTAACATCCTCTAAAGGTGTCCTTTTCATTATAGGGGGCTGGAATGCAAAAGTACAAAGTCAAGAAACACCTGGAGTAACAGGCAAATTTGGCCTTGGAGTACAGAATGAAGCAGGGCAAAGGTTAAGAGAGTTTTGCCAAGAGAACATACTGGTTATAGCAAACACCCTCTTCCAACAACACAAGAGAAGACTCAACACATGGACATCACCAGATGGTCAATACCAAAATCATATTGATTATATTCTTTGCAGCCAAAGATGGGGAAGCTCTATAAAGTCATCAAAAACAAGACCAGGAGCTGACTCTGGCTCATATCATGAACTCCTTATTGACAAATTCAGACTGAAATTGAAGAAAGTAAGGAAAATCTCTATACCATTAAGGTATGACCTAAATCAAATCCCTAATGATTATACAGTGGAAGTGAGAAATAGATTCAAGGGATTAGATCTGATAGACAGAGTGCCTGAAGAAATATGGACGGAGGTTCCTGACATTGTACAGGAGACATGGAGCAAGACCATCCCCAAGAAAGAAATGCAAAAAAGTAAAATGGCTGGCTGAGAAGGCTTTACAAATAGCTGTAAAAAGAAGAGAAGCAAAAAGCAAAGGAGGAAAGGAAAGATATACACATTTGAAAGCAGAGTTTCAAAGAAAAGCAATGAGAGATAAGAAAGCCTTCCTCAGGGATCAATGCAAAGAATATAGGATAAAAATAGAATGGGAAAGACTAGAGATCTCTTCAAGAAAATTAGAGATACCAAGGGAAATGTTTCATGCAAAGATGGGCTCAATAAAGGACAGAAATGGTATGGACCTAACAGAAGCAGAAACTATTAAGAAGAGGTGGCAAGAATACACAGAAGAACTATACAAAAGAAATCTTCATGATCCAGATGATCATGATGGTTTGACCACTCAGCTAGAGGCAGACATCCTGGAATGTGAAGCCAAGTGGGCCTTAGGAAGCATCACCATAAACAAAGCTAGTGGAGGTGATGAAATTCCAGTTGAGCTATTTCAAATCCTAAAAGATGATACTGTGAAAGTGCTGCACTTGACATGCCAGCAAATTTGGAAAACTCAGCAGTGGCCACAGGACTGGAAAAGGTCAGTTTTCATTCCAACCCCAAGGGAAGGCAATGCCAAACAATGCTGAAACTACCATACAATTGCACTCATCTCACACGCTAGTAAAGTAATGCTCACAATTCTCCAAGCCAGTCTTCAACAGTACATGAACTGTGAACTTGCAGATGTTCAAGTTGGTTTTAGAAAAGGCAGAGGAACCAGACATCAAGTTGCCAACACCTGTTGGATCATTGAAAAAGCAAGAGAGTTCCAGAAAAACATCTACTTTTGCTTTATTGACTATGCCAAAGCCTTTGACTGTGTGGACCACAACTAACTGTGGAAAATTCTTAAAGAATTGGGAATACCAGACAACCTGACCTGCTTTTTGAGAAATCTGTATTCAGGTCAGGAAGCAACAGTTAGAACTGGATATGGAACAAAAGACTGGTTCCAAATAGGGAAAGGGGTATGTCAAGGTTGTATATTGTCACCCTGCTTATTTAACTTATATGCAGTACATCATGAGAAACGCTCGGCTGGATGAAGCCCAAGCTGGAATCAAGACTGCCTGGAGAAATATCAATAACCTCAGATATGCCAATCACGCCACCCATAGGGGTGAAGTGAAGAAGAACTAAAGAGGAGAATGAAAAAGTTGGCTTAAAGCTCAACATTCAAAAAACTGAGATCATGGCATCTGGTCCCATCACTTCATGGCAAATAGATGGAGAAACAGTGGAAACAGTGACAGACAATTTTTTGGGCCTACAAAATCACTGCAGATGGTGAATGCAGCCATGAAATTAAAAGACACTTGCTCCTTGGGAGATAAGTTATGACCAACCTAGACAGCATATTAAAAAGCAGAGACATTATTTTACCAACAAAGGTCCATCTAGTCAAGGGTATGGTTTTTCCAGTAGTCATGTATGGATGTGTGAGTTGGATTATAAAGAAAGCTGAACACAGAAGAATTGATGCTTTTGAACTGTGGTGTTGGAGAAGACTCTTGAGAATCCCTTGGATTGCAAGGAGATCCTACCAGTCCATCCTAAGGGAAATCAGTCCTGAATATTCATTGGAAGTATTGATGCTGAAGCTGAAACTCCAATACTTTGGCCACCTGATGCAAAGACCTGGATCATTTGAAAAGACCATGATGCTGGGAAAGATTAAAGGCAGGAGGAGAAGGGGATGACAGAGGATGAGATGGTTGGATGGTATCACTGACTCAATGGACATGAGTTTGAGTAAACTCCGTGAGTTATTGATGGACAGAGAGGCCTGGTGTGCTCCAGTCCATGGGTTCACAAAGAGTCAGACATAACTGAGAGACTGAACTGAACTGAAAAACACTGTGTGTATGTGCGCACGCCAAGTCACTTTAGTCATGTTCAACCCTGTGCAACTGTATGGACCGTATCCCACCAGGCTCCTCTGTCCATGAGATTCTCCAGGCAAGATCGCTGGAGTGGGTTTCCATGTCCTCCTCCAGGGAGTCTTCCCCACCCAGGGATAGAAACAGTGTCTCTTATATCTCCTGCATTGACAGATGGGTTCTTTACCACTAGTGCCATCTGGGAAGTCCCCCAAACACTACACATTTTACCATATTCTTAGCAAATTTTTAAATATATAATACAATATTGTTAACTATAGATACTATGTGGTTCCCAAGATCTCCAGAATTTACTCATCTAGCATAAATAAAACTTTGTGTCCTGCGACTAATACTTTCCTGTTTTGTCTTTCTCCAGTCCTCTGGCAACCACTATTTTACTCTGTTTCTATTAGTTTGACTACTGTAAACTTCTCATGTTAGTGGTATTCTACGGTATTTGGTCTTCTGTGTCTAGCTTATTTCACTTAGTATAATGTCTTCCAGGTTTATCTGTATGTATTTTCACAAATGGAAGGATTTCCTTATTTTATTAAGCTAAGTAGTATTCCATTGTGGGTATATACCACATCTTCTTTATCCGTTCATCTGTTTATAGACATTTATGTTGTTTCTGTGTCTTAGCTATTACAAATAATGCTGTAATGAGGTTGCATGTCTCTTCGTTAGTGATTTCACTTTGTTTCAATACACACCTAGGAGTGTTACTGCAGGATCATATGGTAGTTCTATTTTTAATTTTTTGAGGAACCTCCATATTCTTTTCAAAAGTAGCCATACCAATTTACATTCCCACTAACAATGCAGGGGATTACATTTTCTCCACACCCTTGCCATCACTTGTTATCTTTTGTCTTTTAAACAATAACCATTCTAAGAGGCATGAGGTGATATCTCATTGTGGTTTTGATTTGCATTTTTCCTGATGATCAGCCATGTTGAGCATCCATTTATGTACATATTGCCTATCTGTCTGCCTTGTTTGCAGAAATGTCTGTTCTGTTCTTTTGCCCATTCATTTTCAAGTCAGGTTATTTGCTTTTGCCATTGACTTATAAGAATCTCTTACATTTTTTGGAATATTAACCCTTTAACAAGTGCATAGGCTGCAATTTGATTGCATTCCATTCCACAGGTTGCCTTTTTATTTTATTGTTTCCTTTGCATTGCAGAAACTTTTTAGTTTGATATAATCCCTCTTGTCTACTTTTGCTTTGGTTGCCTGTGCTTTTGGCAAGAAATCATTGAAGAAACATTTAATGTTAACTTACTTCTGAATCCCTGGAATAAACTCAGTTTTGATGCATTACCTTTTGTATATATTGCCAAATTTTATTTTGCTGTTATTTTGATTAATATCTTTGCATTTATACTTATGAATGAAACCATTTCTTGTTTCCACTTTGGCTCATACAATGGAATTGTTTAGTAATCTCTCCTCTTGTATTCTGTGAAAGACTCTGATTGAAATTGGAATGATTTGTTCTTTGAGAGTGTTGTAGAATTTTCCTAGAAAGTCATCTAGGTCTGGTGCTTTCTTTGAATGAGGGAATTTATAAATTTATAAAAGATTTCAGAGAGACAATTAATAAGCCTGGCTCTCTAGAAAATACACACTAAACATTATGGCTAACAAGTAAATGGGACACATTCTTCTTAGTGGACATGGAAATTTTATAACATAATTTCATGTTGGATGTTGAAGAGTCAGACTCAATTGTCTTCAAGGAACTAGTAAAATTGAAAAGATTAAAAAAATAAATAATATCTAATATGATGCACATGTGCCAGCCCTTTCATAAATGAGAATGATATAGAAATATCCTAATGTGATATTACACTGTCTCTGTGATTCTAACAACTTTGGCTTTATATTTTTTGAAGCTATTTTGTGTAGTGGATACATGTTGAGAATTATTCCATTTTCCTAGTGAGTTGAGATTTTTATTTTTATTTAATGACTTTTTATGCCTAATAATCTTTGAATTAATTTTTTTTCTGTATACATTTCCATTCATGAATCACAAATGTTTATTTTCTAGCACAGTTCCAATATCAAAGAGCGAGCTATACTGGATATAAAAATAGATCTTCACTTGTCAGATATCTGCTTATTTTTGACAACTTTTAAAAGTTGGATGCTCATTTTTATTCTACCTTTTATTTCTTTAAATAGTTCATACTACAGCACTTTTCATCCTCCTGTCCCATCATTCACTCTAGCTACTGATGTCAAGATGGTTTTCTTCCAGGTTTTGATCAGCTTGGTGCTGGTGCAACCTCACAGTAACTCACTCCTTTTGAAAGTTGGATCAGCTTCCAACTTTTTGTTCTTCCAAATATTTTATTCTTTGTACTTTCAATGTCATGAAATAGCCTCAAGATTTTTTTCAATGTGAAAATTTTGCCAGTCTTCACATATCTCTTTCTTCTTTCTCCAGAATTTATCTAGGTCATGGCATGGGGTACCTACAAGAAGATGGTTAATTCCTGAACCTGTGAGGTACTTAATGTCCATGGGACTACTTCTGACCTTGGGGACTAGAAGTGGATGGAGAAATGTGTCCCCATTCTTAAGTTGGATAACTTAGGTAGGTCCATAATCTATTAAGATTATTAAGATTAATGGCCTTATAAGAAGAGAAAGAGGAAGATCTCTATCTCTCTCCTTGTGTGCAAGCACACAAACAAGCATGGAAGCATACAACGAGATCACCGCCACCAGCCAAGCAAGAAAAGATGCATCAGAATGAAATCTACCCTGCCAGCACCTGTTCTTGGACTTCTTGGCCTCCAGAACTGTGAAAAATAAATTTCTGCTTTTTAAAAAATCACCCGGTCTGTGGTATTTTGCTATGGCATTCCAAGCTGAGTAAGACAAGGTGTTTTATTTCTTTGTTTAAAAAAAAAAATCATATCAAGCGTAGTTTAAACTCTGCTTGCCTTCTTCTTTTACATCACAGGACTTATGATACCCAGCCAGCATCTTTTCTTGCCTTGGAAAATTGTCATAGCCCTTTCTAAGTACAAATCACCTTTCAACATTTTATCCTTGAGTTTCAATGTCATGAAATATCTCCAAGAGCTCTTCTACTGTGAATACTTTTTCTGATGTCACTTCTTCTAGGTCACCTTCATATTTTCATCACAATCCCTTTCCCTGTTTATGCTGATAAGTTTGCCTTCACTAAGTTCCTTTGACTGTAAATCTAGATAGCTTAAAAGATGATATGTCCAATGATCCATGTAGGATCATTTGAATCCTACATCTGAAGACTATTACCTATCTGACTTGACAAGTTATTTATTCTAATTTTTTTGAGTTTTGACATCTTTATTTGTAAAACAGGGTTCCTTGATAGCTGGAGCTAATAACAGCACTTACCATTGTTTTTGTTTCGTTTCATTTTTTAATTTTTTTGCTATCACTCATTAGGCATTCATACACCAGGTAGGATGCTAAAAGTGTTAATATGGTAATGACTAGGAAATGTTACATTTAATACTTCCTTTTCTTTATATATGTTAGTGTTTTCCATGTTATTGGTGAATGTGTATTTTTTAATTGAAGTATATTTTATTTATAATATTGTGTTAGTTTTAGGTATACAACAAAGAGATTCAGTTATATATTTTCTTCAGATGATTTTCTATTATAGGTTATTATAAGGTATGGAATATAGTTCCTTGTGCTATACAGTAAATCCTTACTGCTTATCTACTTTATATATAGTAGCTTGTATCTGTTAGTTCCAAGTTCCCAATTTATTCTTCTGCCCTTGCTTTTCCCCTTCAGTAAGCATAGTTTGTTCTCTATGTATGAGTCTGTTTCTACTTTGTATAGAGTTTTTTTTTCAGTTTCCATGTAAAAGTGATGTTATATAATATTTGTCTGATTTCACTAAATATACCATTCTCTAAGTCCATACACATTGCTGCAAATAGAAGTATTTCACTCATTTTTATGGCTGAGTAATATGCTTTAGGGTTTTTTTTTTTGCAGTCCCCCAAATGTGGTTTACATGTTTAAAAGATACTTGGCCCACACCAATTGCTATTTACCCATAAGATGAGAATATCGTTCAGAAAAGTCATGACCTGTAAATAAATACGAACAGCCTTTTTTCATGTCTTATTTTAAATAATAATTTAAATAATTAGTGGCTAACTGTACATGAACTAATGTTTCTTGTGACATTTCCGCTAGGGTTACTATAAATGAACCAATGCCTAAAATCAAATCAAAATAATATCATTTGAAAATGACTATATCTTTGATTTATAAAGCGTTTTGCAGCACAATATTTAAACCAAGAAACTCCAACTTTAGAAAGATGGTCACAATAACCCTATATGCAAAACAGAAAAAGAGACTCAGATGTATAGAACAGACTTGTGGACTCTGTGGGAGAAGGCGATGGTGGGATGTTTTGAGAGAACAGCATCGAAACATGTTTATTATCTAGGGTGAAACAGATCACCAGCCCAGGTTGGATGCATGAGACAAGTGCTCGGGTCTGGTGCACTGGGAAGACCCAGAGGAATTGGGTGGAGAGGGAGGTGGGAGGGGAGACTGGGATGGGGAATACATGTAAATCCATGGCTAATTCATTTCAATGTATGACAAAAACCACTGCAATGTTGTTAAGTAATTAGCCTCCAACTAATAAAAATAAATGAAAAAAAAATTCTGCCACCATTATATTTGTAGAGTAATACTGTCTTCCAATAATTTATATGATTTTAACTTTTTCTTATCTATTTATAATTTATTGAGCAATTCACAAAAATGCTATTATTGACTTTATAATAAAGCCATAGTTCCCTAATCAAAAACTAATGAAAATGTAATTCTCCAAAAATCATATGCTCTCTAGAGATTTACTATTTTGATAAATAGCTTATATTTTGAGATGCAAAAGGGGAACTTTCATGTATCCATGGGCTTTTTCTTTAACTTAAGCATATGCTGAGAAAAGGTAGCCACAGGTATTTCTTCTACATAGAATTGTCTTAGGATTGTAATGCAAAAGACTGCTTTGAAAAGACTATTTTATAACTTTAATTAGGCCTTGATCATACTTAGGAAAGAAAACTCCAATGGAAAAAGATTGTTTATTAAAATTTTGCTTTTTAAATGAATATACAGTGTGGGTTAGTCATTCCTAACAGTTTGATTAGGGAGATAAAAAAAAATAACACAAACCAACTATCATCACTTTTAAATTTATAATTTTTCGGTGTTCTATTTTTATGAAGGTGAGTTTCAGTATAATTCTGAAAAATAATATCTTCTCTCTAATAATATATATACAAAACTTCAATCTTACTGTATTTTAGGTAAGGTAACTATACTGGCTAAAAAAATGTCAGTGGAAAAAAAGATGAAAACATGAATGGTCCATGACTGAAAATTTCTTCTCCTGGGTACATTCACAACAGAAATGTGTGCATGTCCATAAAAGATATGTATTTGAATATTTTAATATTCAGGCCAGCATTTTTTAATAGCCCCAAACTGGAAACTACTCAAATGTTCATGTCTCTGGAATGGATTCATAGCAGTATATTCACTCATCATCAATGAGGATGAATCATCCAAATATCATGCAGTCTCACATACCAATTTGCCAATTCAGTGTTGAATAAACGTCAGACAAACAAAAAGATGTAGACCATTGATCCCATTATATAAGTACAATGTAGACAAAATTACTCTATCGTGTCAAAAGTCAGAATAGTGGTTACTCTGGGCATTGGGGGAATCATATGTGGACAAATGCATGAGGGGGCTTATAGTGGGCTTCTTTTTGAGTGCTGCTCACACAGGTGTATGCAACTTGTGAAGATATATTTAACTGCACACTTCTATGTGCATGCCTCTTTATAAATGCTTGTGACAAAATAATTTCATATGCTTACTTCAGTTTATACACTGTTTATGTTAATTTTAAACAGCTAAGTGTACTTAATAACAAGGTTATCTTCTACTTGCAGAATATTCTTTACAAATTAACTACTGATACATTCATAAAACATGATGCAAAATCTAGTTCTTCCACAAAATGGATGGAGTAGTGTTTTTGCAGCATTACAGTAGCATTGTCGTAGTTATGCCACTTATTTTTCTGATAGGCTTAACTATATTAACACATCTGAAGAATGCAGAACAAATATTTTGTACCCCACTTCAAAAAGCATATTATTATACAAGCATTAAAATTTATTTCTCTAGAAAATACTATATAGCAGAGTTAACTGAATTTGCATATTACTGTGGATTAAGATCAGAACTTTGCTCTTAAAGCAAAGAGTATGTAGAGTTGAAATTAGGACTTCCCTGGAGGCTCAGACAGTGAAGAATCTGCTTGCAATGCAGGAGACACAGGTTTGATCCCTGGGTTGGGACGATCCCCTGGAGAAGGGAATGTCTACCCACTCTAGTATTCTCACCTGGAAAATTCCATAGACAGAGGAGCCTGGTGGGCTACTGTCCATGGTGTTGCAAAGAGTCAGACATGACTGAGTGATTAAAACACACACACACACACACACACACAGTCAAAATTACCCTTGAAAATTCTCCAATAATGTGACAGACCAAAGATTGCATTACAACTCACAACCCTGCAAGATGATTTTTTTTTCCTCTAATACTAATTTGATCATTTTTCCCTCTGATTGACTATAAGATAAAGGAGATGTCTTATATTTAGAGCCACATTCCTAAAAAGGAACAAAAATATCAAAATCACATCCACCTAAGAGGCACCTGGAGCTGTAATAACCTGTGCTAAAGTAGGTTTGAAAGTGAAAGTGAAAGTCTCTCAATTGTGCCCGACTCTTTGTGACCCGTCCATGGAATTCTCCAAGCCAGAATACTAGAGTGGGTAGCCTTTCCCTTTCCCAGGTGATCTTCCTAACCCAGGGAACAAACTCAGGTCTCCTGCATTGCAGGCAGATTCTTTACCAGCTGAGCCACAAGGGAACCCCAAGAATACTGGAGTGGGTAGCCTATCCCTTCTCTGGATCTTCCTGACCCAGGAATCGAACCAGGGTCTCCTGCATTGCAGGTGGATTCTTTACCAACTGAGCTATCAGGGAAACCAACAGTAGGTTTATAGCTCTCAAATCAGGATTCCAGTAGGACACATATTTATTGGGTAAAATGGCTGGCTAGATTATCCATAATATTTAAATCACTTTCTCTTTCGTTCTCTCCCAATCCACATATCTGGACCTTCCATGGCACATCCACAGTTGAAGTAACAAAAATTAATTCCAGATATGGAACTCCACTGTGCGAAGAAAAGGCCTGAATTTTATAGCCACACAGATCGAGATCAATGGCCTCATCTGCCACTGTCAGTCAACTGATGAAACTCAGTTTATAATAAAGAAACTGAAATGAGACCTTACATTAGAGCAGTAAACCTGAGAGATAAATGTATATAAATTAACTCGTGAGTTGATAGCATCCAGCGTGTTAGGAGTTCTCAGTAAATTATAACTATTATTATTGTGGTACAAAAATATGAAAACAAATAAAACAGATGGAATTACTATGATATATTCTTCTGAAAACATTAAAATTACTCTTTTTTAAAACAACTTGGAAAATTAAATTTTTAAATTTAAATATATTCCTTTTACTCAACTTAGGGTCCTTGCCATAAAGCTTCAAGACCATGTGGCAAAATGGGTTTCCTTTCCAGGACCCCTTCTCTTAGAAAATGTCTTTGAAGGCCCTCCATCACAGCCCCTCGGATCTAGGCTGGCTTGTGGAGTGCTTGGCCAAGAGAATGCAGTAAAGAGGGCATAATGTCCATCCCAGACCCGGGCCTCAAGAAGTCACGTGAGCATCACTTTGTACTTTGCCTTGGTCATGGAACAACCTCAAACTAGCCTGCAGGAGTTGGGAAGACAATGTGAGCCAAGGGCCAGTCAGCCTAACTGATCCTGGACAGGCGTGAGAACCCAAACTAATAGGCAGAGTCAGTCTGCAGGTTTCATGGTCATTCCCAAATGGCCACACATACATGAGGGGGACCAGTCCACATCAGGAGAGCCCAGCAGAGTCATGAACCAAATAAATGCTCGCTACTTTAAGTTATCACATTTGGGGTGATTCTTTACTCAACTGTACCTAACTGACACAAACTATGAATTTTTTCATCAATTTTTTAAAATTTTCTTTTTCAACTACAACTTAGTATTCCTATACATTCTATAGTATGTTCAGACAGCCCACAAGATTCCAATGACACATTCATACACACAGACCTAGATGGTGGTTTTACAAAAATGCCTCAACTTGCACTGGAACCATCTACATTTCTTTTTCAATGGAACTCCTGTAGATCTACAGTGACAAAGCCTAAGACTCTAACTAACAGTGATCTGGTCATTTTCCATCTATCATGTTATTAAAAAGCTATTTAATCAACATATGTACAAGAGGTTTTTGTCAAGGTATTGGGCTAAGCACCTTACTATTGATGTATAATTAGGAGACATCTAATTGAAGAGATAAGCTTTAATATCAGCTTTGCTCCAGAATAGTTACATAGGAGAAGTTACTTTCAAACTTGTTTTTAAATTTACATAGGTACATAAAGTGAAAATTAAATTTGTCTTCTTCCCTCTGTCTCATTCTAAAGGCAATCTCATGCCAAATCCTATGCATCTTTTCAGAGACACTGAATGTTTGTATACATAATGTATTAACCTATGCAACATAGATACATTTTTATGTGTATACATGCATTACATATATGTGTGTATATACATTACATGCACATATATTTATGCGTACACATGTAGACTTGTTCCCCTTCTTGCTCCTTTGCATTTTAGTTTATCTTAGCAATCACATCATATCCACATAGACAGATTTTAAGGCAGAACCTTCAACAAGACAAGTCAAGGGATACAGATGTTAATGCTCTGGGGTGACTGTCATGACAAATCTGCCAGCATCTGGAAGACTGCTAAACACTTCACATTTTTTACTCAACTTTCACATTTTTATTCCTTTCACCGAAGCAAAAGACAGGGTATGATTTCCAGAAAGTTGGCCATCCCTGGATCAGGAAGATCCCTGAAGAAGGGAATGACAACCCACTCCAGTATTCTTGCCTGGAGAATTCCATGGACAAAGGAGCTTTGTGGGTTACAGTTCATGGGGACACAAAGAGTTAGACATGACCGAGCAAATAACACTTCCACTTGCCAGAAGCCAAGGCTTAACTAGTTTATCACCAGTTCATGGTTCATGAAGTGTGTGTTTAAGATTCAGAGTCATGGGGCTATGGATATGAAAGGGACCTGAACTAGGCCAGTTCTTGGTTTTACACGTGGGAAACTGGTGGTCCTAGAGATCATCCCTCCCCTCCCCTATAAATGAACATTTAATGAACGTATACTATGTGTTGAGCCCGGCACTGATTTTAAGAAATAAATATTCAATAAAACCGCTGATTTTAATAAAATCAGCCTCAAGGGCAGAACAGATTGAGTTTCAACTTGGATCAAATTCTTTTAAGCATAGAATTCTTTAGAAATATTTTATTGCTTTAATGATACTAGCAAGTCTTATGTTTTCTCAGAACGCTTGTGTGAGAAATCAATCTATATCCTTATATTCTAAGGAAGGCAGCTGTGCTACTGAATGTCAAAATGGCTGATTTATAGACCGAAGCCTGGAAATAATTAGATTGTTCAGGAAGTGATTGTGCCGATACAAACTCTCAGTTCAAAGGTCAAAAACCATGCCCGCTCAGAAGCTAAGTTATACAGCTAAAGAATCTGCATCTTTCAGAGTGATGTTTGTGGGCTCAATGTTTGCTCTTCTTGAAACTAGCCTTAAAAATAGTTCAATGCATCACACACACATCTAAATTCCCTTAAGCACCTAAGACAGAAAGAAAAAACAAAAACAAAACAGTGATACAATTCCACAACTTTTGAAACAGTTTTCAGCCTGTATTATATATTGAAGGGCTCCCCCAATGGCTCAGTGGTAAAGAATCCACCCGGAATGCAGGAGACTCGGGTCTGATACCTGGGTCAGGAAGATCCCCTGGAAGAGGAAATGGCAACCCACTCCAGTATTCTTGTCTGAAAATTTTCATGGGCAGAAGAGCCTAGTGGGCTACATCCAAAGAGTTGCAAAGAGTGAGACATGACTGAGCAACAAAGCATACACATTACTTAGTGAAGAAATACAGGTTGTTTGGGTTTTTTTATTTGTTGGTTTTCCTTTTACCACCCACTTCAAATGATGCTGCTAAGTCACTTCAGTAGTGTCCAACTCTGTGTGATCCCATAGACGGCAGCCCACCAGGCTCCCCCTTCCCTGGGATTCTCCAGGCAAGAACACTGGAGTGGGTTGCCATTTCCTTCTCCAATGCGTGAAAGTGAAAAGTGAAAGTGAAATCTCTCAGTCGTGTCGGACTCTTAGCGACCCCATGGACCGCAGCCTACCAGGCTCCTCCATCCATGGGATTTTCCAGGCAAGAGTACTGGAGTGGGGTGCCATTGCCTTCTCTGTCAGATGATGCTGACTAAGTCCTAAAGACATCAGGTCAATAAAACAGTAACAAGTCATTACAGTAAATTGAATCTGCAAGTCTTTCTTAAATAATCATATTAAATTCTGAGTATATAAAAATCTCAAAGTTAAAATCTGGGACAGATTTTTTCAGCAGTGTTACAGGAACAAATGTGGGAGGAAGAAAGAGCAAGGAAGGTGAAAAAAGGGAGGGGAAGGAGGAAGAGGGGAGAGGAAAGAAAGAAGAAAGGATGAAGGAAGGCAGAAGGGTAGGAGTGGAAGAGGAGAGACGAAGGAAGGAACAGAAAGAACCAACGTAACTTACTCCCCAGACTTCCTTCCATGAAGAAGCAATTCTTATTTTAGACAGAGACTTTTAGACTACTCTGAAGACTAGTAAACATTCCTATCTGAACTTTAAATTGGAAGATGATTGTGTATGCTGGTTTTATCACAGATGAGGCAGCAAATTTTCTTAGAACATCAGCAAATGGGCTTCAGAGAATTGCATACTGAAGGCACAGTGACGGCTACAAAAATAAACAAATGCTTTTGGTTTATTTCTGATTTGATAAGAGCCTATAAAACACTTGCCATTTCAAAAGAGAAATCTGATACAAAACTCCATCTGAGGAAACATTGACTTGAACATCCAGGGAGGTGGGGGTGGGCAAGAGTTCACACTGTTTTTCCCCCTCTGTTTTCTCTTCCTGATAATTTTGGGAATAACATCATGTCCTATATTCCTCCACTTACTGTTAATGTTCTGAACTTTCTGTTTCTGCCTGGCAGGGATCCATCAATCCACAGTCTTTCCACTATTAAATCTATTTCTCAATATAGGTCACTTGAGTCAAAATTACTCAGTTATGGATAAAATATAACCCTCCACTAGAGGGACATATTTTTATCTCAACATTCAGAGTTGCCTTCTTAATATTCCCTAGTGTTAATGGAGGTTATACTCATAACTCTTCTGGAAGAGACTATAATTTAGAAATCTACTCTCCCCTTGATAATTAGGCATAACTTCTATTAACATAAAATGAGAATTATGTGACTTAGAGCAGGCAAGATCAGATCCCCTACTTTAAACTAATGGTAAAAGTTGTGATTTCTACATATTGTGAAAGTCTTCTCTGAAAGCATGCCAGCATCTATGAAAATGCCATTATTACCTCCATAGCATTGCTTAGAGTCCAAACAATGAGAAGAAAAACATTAATAGCAGCTCTATATCGAGTGCATATGTTATCAGTGTCACTGAGAATCCCCTCATTCTTTATTTTAGACAATGGCTTGCTGTATTTCCTAGTTAGGGAGATTCACTTTGCTATTATACAGCTGACCACAAGTGATAGATTCATTTTTAAAATAATTGTCTCATGGCAAGTAGATGGGGAAACGGTGGAAACAGTGGCTGACTTTATTTTTCTGGGCTCCAAAATCAGTGCAGATGGTGACTGCAGCCAAGAAATTAAAAGACGCTTACTCCTTGGAAGGAAAGTTATGACCAACCTAGACAGCATATTAAAAAGCAGACATTACTTTGTCAACAGAGGTCCATCTAGTCAAGGCTATGGTTTTTCCAGTGGTCATGTATGGATGTGAGAGTTGGACTATAAAGAAAGCTGAGTGCACAAGAATTGATGCTTTTGAACTGTGGTGTTGGAGAAGACTCCTGAGAGTCCCTTGGACTGCAAGAAGATCCAACCAGTCCATCCTAAAGGAGATCAGTCCTGGGTGTTCATTGGAAGGACTGATGCTGAAGCTGAAACTCCAATACTTTGGCCACCTGATGCAAAGAACTGACTCACTGGAAAGAACCCTGATGCTGGGAAAGATTGAGGGCAGGAGGACAAGGGGACGATAGAGGATGAGATGGTTGGATGGCATCACTGACTCAATGGACATGGGTTTGGGTGGACTCCGGGAGTTGGTGATGGACAGGGAGACCTGGCGTGCTGTAGTTCACGGGGTCACAAAGAGTCAGACACGACTAAGCGACTGAACTGAACTGAACTGTCAGCTATTTATAGAGGGAGCCGGTGAAGCGTTTACCCCAAATCCTAATTTAAGTTTAAATCACTATAAATTTGAAGTATTTTATACATTTAGCAATATAAAGATGCAAATTTGGCCATCAATAAGATGCTTAATGAAGACTACAACACTTAGACAATTATGATCAAAAACTAAGTTTTTATAATACTGAAAAATCCACTGCATACCCAAGTGGTATACTGTTGCTAGTACTTAGGAACTGTTACCTTTAAACCCTCATATTTTCCTGTTCATGTCTTAAATACTCGAAGACAAGTCTTTTCCATATCATTTGTTTTAAAAATAACACTAACTAATACCTACCAATTGAGCTCATGGATATGTAAGATATCTTACAAGAAGAGTTCATACAGATAGAGAAGCTTTTTAACTAAATTCATATATGAAATTCAACTGAGGATGGAAAATTGGGGTAAATATGACCAAAACAGAACCCAGAGGCACTAAAATGTGTAAAATAAGTCAGCTGCTACGGTTTTTCCAGTAGTCATGTATGGATGTGAGAGTTGCACCATAAGGAAAGCTGAGTGCCAAAGAATTGACACTTTTGAACTGTGGTGTTGGAGAAGACTCTTGAGAGTCCCTTGGAATGGAAAGAGATCAAACCAGTCAATCCTAAAAGAAATCAGTCCTGAATATTCATTGGAAGGACTGATGCTAAAGCTGAAGCTCCAATACTTTGGACACCTGACACGAAGAACTAACTTGTGAGAAAAGACCCTGATGCTGGGAAAGATTGAAAGCAGGAGGAGAAGGGGACAACAGAGGATCAGATGGTTGGATGGCATCACTGACTCGATGGACATGAGTTTGAGTCTCCTCCAGGAGTTGCTGATGGACAGGGAAGCCTGGCGTGCTACAGTCTACGGGGGTCACAAAGAATCAGACATGACTGAGCGACTGAACTGATCTCAACTGATGTATTTTACTCCTAAGAAAGTATACTCACTAATGACTTACTCTTATTTTAGACATACTTTGAACAGTTTTAGTTATTTCATTTCCCTGTAAAATAGCTATTTTTAAAAAAAATGAGAAAGGGGAGGGGAGCTGGTAAGACACACACTGAGCAAGAAGTGGTGTCTAACACTTAGGGAAAGAAGATAAAATAATACAGCACCTGACACAAGTGTTCAAAAGTCCAGCTCTCGTGGACCAGGAAGGACATCTCATGACACCACTGCTGTCCACAGAGTTCAATAAGAGCAAACAGATAACCCTAAGGTATCTTACATAAAACACAATATTCTCTTCAAAATACTGTTGAAATTGGCAGAGACAGCTATAATTCATTGTAGAAAGGCTTTCATTTTATGGCTAAGTTTTTTGTTATTGTTCTTTGTTATTGCTTGGTTATTGTTGTTAAGGTTTTATTCATAGAAAAGAGACCTATAATTAGCAAGCAAGTCACCTATGAGGACTCAGACTTCTAATATAATAGGGTCAACAAGGTTATTGTGTTTACTCGGATCATGAACTATCAGGGATCTATTTCATTCAACCTGTATTGAGCCCCTATCCCCAGGCAAGATAACTGCTGAGGGAGATGTGTTGGGAAAGAATGACATTATTAAGAAGACTGGTTAAAATTTCTCTTCCATTCAACTTAATGCATTAATTCAGTCACTAATTACAATGGCTGTTATAAAATTTTTAAACCTATTCTATCAAAACACAGCATTAACAAGGAAAATGGATTACAATGATGATAAATACTTATCTAGCAGTAGGTAAATTTCAGGTACTGATTGGCGCCCTCTACATATTACTTCACTCAGTCCTTACAACCTTCCTGAAAAATAGGGACAATTATCACTCTTAATCTAAAGATGAGGAAACAGAGAGATTAGGAAATCTTATCAGGATCTCATAGACAATTAGTAGCAGAACCAGATTTCAAATGCCAAAGTTTCTTACAGGAAGGAGATAATCCCTATATCTATGAAGAAGGATTTTTAAAGAGCAGTAAGGAAATATTTTAAGTATCATGAGTGCCAGTTATCCCCAATATGGAACTATCAAAATGGTATAATGTCCCCAAATTTGTCATAGTTTGTTCCAAACGGTTTGCATTGCCTAGAGCCAGTTCAAATGCAAACTGCCTCAATGGGCCTGAATGTCACAAATATTATATGCAATGACCCAAGAATGTTTTCTGTTTAATTTGATTTATCATGCAGTATTCAGATTTTACCAACAATAATGGATAATGATAATTAAAGTTTCAAATACATTGAAAAATACAAACCATAAGAAATGAAAACAAATAATAAATGTTGGAGAGGGTGTGGAGAAAAAAGAACCTTCCTATATTGCTGGTGGGAATGTAAACTGGTACATCACTATGGAGAACAGTATAGAGGTTCCTTAAGAAACTAAATATGGAGCTACCATATGATCCTGCAATTCTACTCCTGGGCATATATCAGAGAAAACCATAATTTGAAAAGATACATGTACTCCAACATTCATAGTGGCACCATTTTCAAAAGCCAAGATATGAAAGCAACCTAAATGTTCATCTACAATGAATGGATAAAGATAAATATCTATCTATATATATATATGTGTGTGTGTGTGTGTGTGTGTGTACAAAGAATTTGCCTGCAATGCAGGAGACCTGGGTTTGATCCCTGGGTCAGGAAGATCACCTGAAGGAGGGCATGGCAACCCACTCTAGTACTCTTACCTACAGAATCCCATGGACAGAGGAGCCTGGCAGGCTGCAGTCCATAGGGTTGCACAGAGTTAGATATGACTGAAGCAACTAAGCAGCATATCATGGCATATTACTCAGTCATAAAATCACAAAAAGAATGAAATAATGCCATCTACAGCAACATGGATGGACCTAGAGATTATCACCCTAAGTAAGTCAGACAGAGAAAGACAAATATCATATGATATTACTTATATGTGTAATTTTTAAAAAAAATGATACAAATGAACTTATTTACAAAACAGAAACAGACTCACAGACATAGAAAACAAACCTATGGTTACCAAAGGGGGAAGGTGGGGGAAGGGATAAATTAGGGGTTTAGAAGTTAGCATACACACATTACTATATATCAAATAGATAACCAAGTATCTACTGCATAGCACAGTGAACTATATTCAATATTTTGTAATAACCCACAAGGAAAAATATGTACACACACATACACATACACATGGCATCACTGAGATTGCTTTATGGCCCTGCATTTGGTGTGTCTTGGTGAATGCTATTCATCCTATCAATTACAAAGGGGACTACTGAAACTTTCAACTATACTTGTTACTATTCCATTTATCCTTCCACCCATCTATCCATCTATTCATTGGATATAATATGTAGTAGTTAAGATCACAAGCTCTGGAACTTGATTTTGTTAGTTCAAAATCAAGTTCCAGAGTGAAATTTATGTAATCTTGAATAAGTTACTTGGCTTTATGAAGCCCTATTTTCCTTGCCTTTAAAATAAGTGTACTAGTTTGCATTCCTACCAACAGTGTAAGAGTGTTCCCTTTTCTCTGCACCCTCTCCAGCATTTATTGTTTGTAGACTTTTTGACAGTAGCCATTCTGACCAGCATGAGCTAGTACCTTATTGTGGTTTTGCTTTGCATTTCTCTGATAATGAGTGATGTTGAGCATCTTTTCATGTATTTGTTAGCCATCTATATGTCTTCGTTGGAGAAATGTCTGTTTAGTTCTTTGGCACATTTTTTTTATTGGGTGGTTTATTTTTCTGGAATTGAGTGCATGAAGCTGCTTGTATATTTTTGAGATCAATTCTTTGTTAGTTGCTTCGTTTGCTATTATTTTCTCCCATTCTGAAGGCTGTCTTTTCACCTTGCTTATAGTTTCCCTCATTTTGCAAAAGCTTTTAAATTTAATTAGGGCCCATTTGTTTATTTTTGCTTTTTTTCCATTACTCTGGGAGGTGGGTCATAGAGGTTCTTGCTGTGATTTATGTCAGAGAGTGTTTTGCCTATATTTTCCTCTAGGAGTTTTATAGTTTCTGGTCTTACTTTTAGATCTTTAATTCATTTTGAGTTTATTTTTGTGTATGGTGTTAGAAATTGTTCTAGATTCATTCTTTTACAAGTGGTTGACCAGTACAGCCACTATGGAGAACAGTGTGGAGATTCCTTAAAAAACTGGAAATAGAACTGCCATATGACCCAGCAATCCCACTGCTGGGCACACACACCGAGGAAACCAGAACTGGAGGAGACTTGTGTACGCCAATGTTCATCGCAGCGCTGTTTACAATAGCCAGGACATGGAAGCAACCTAGATGTCCATCTGCAGATGAATGGATAAGAAAGCTGTGGTACATATACACCATGGAATATTACTTCAGCTATTGAAAAGAATGCATTTGAATTGGTTCTAATGAGGTGGATGAAACTGGAGCCTATTATACAGAGTGAAGTAAGTCAGAAACAAAAACACCAATACAGTGTATTAATGTATATATATGGAATTTAGAAAGATGGTAACAATGACCCTATATGTGAGACAGCGAAAGAGACACAGCTGTAAAAAACAGACTTTTGGGCTCTGGGGGGGAAGGCAAGGGTGGGATGATTTGAGAGAAGAGCATTGAAACATGTGTATTACCATATGTGAAACAGATAGCTAGTCCAGGTACGATGCATGAGACAGGAAGCTCCAGGCCGGTGCTCTGGGACAACCCTGAGGGATGGGATAGGGAGGGATGTGGGAGGGGGGTTCAGGATGGGGAATACTTTTATACCTATGGTTTATTCACATCAATGTATGGCAAAAACCACTACAGTATTGTAAAGTAATTAGCCTCTAATTAAAATAAATAAATTAATTTACAAAAAAACTAAGTGTAATAATAATATATGGTTTATAAAGTTACTGTGAGAACTAAATGTATATGAACGTTTTGCCATGGTCTTACCCGGCGACTCAGTGGTACAGAATCTGCCTTGCTAAGCCGGAGACACTTGTTCAATCCTTGGATTGGGAAGGTCCCCTGGAGGTGGAAATGGCAACCCAGTCTAATGTTCTTGCCTGGAAAATCCCACGGACAGAGAAACCTGATGGGCTACACTCCATGTGGTCACAAAGAGTCAGACACAACTTAACAACTAAACAACAAAAACAAAATCTATAATTTCTTTATCTTCCTGTTGCATTGATCTGTTTTGAATCAAATATCTCTCCTTGTCTCTATTAAGCCTTGCCTTAAAGTCTGATTTATATGATATTAATGTATCCATCCTCTTTTTCTTATGCTTACTTTTTGCATACTGCATTATTTACTATCATTTTCCTTTAATTTCTTTGTATACCATATATATCTCTTATTGAAAGAAAACAGTTGGATCTTTTTTCTTTAATCCAAGTTTTGCCTTTTAATTAGAATAGGTAATCTATTTATAGCAATGTGATTTTTGTACAGCAATATTTTAATCTGCTATTTCATTATGTGTTTCCTAGTTGTCTCTTCCTTTTATTCCTCTCTTCTTTGTTTTTCTGAAAATATTTTTGCAAGTCATTGTAATCCCTATTAACTTTTTACTATATTTATTACATTATTTTTATTAGGTGCTTAAGAATAACAAAATACATTGTTAATTCATAACAATCTACTTTTGCCTGACACTGAATTACGAATTTGATTAGAATACCAAAATCTTGAAACATTATAATTCCATTTACCCATTCTCATTTGTTCTTTTATTGTCATATATACTAATATACCTTAAACATTCTATACTGCCTTTTTTTAAAAATTAAGAGAAAAAATTATTTGTATATCTTTTATATTTCACCATATATATACATTTTCCAGTGCTTCTCATTTCTTTCTGAACATCATTGCTATTGTCTGGTGTCAGTTCCCCTGAACCTAAAAGATAATTCTTTAGTATTTCTTGAAATGCTAGTCTGATAGCATTGTGTTTTGTAAATTTTTGTCAAAAACTTCTATCTTGCTTTCATATTTATAGAATACCTGTAGGAACTCTAGATTTCTTGATTTCCTAACAGCCAGGGTTTTTTGTTGTTGTTGTTTGGTTGGTTGGTTTTGTTTGCTTACTTATTCTATATTTTGAATATGTAAGTCCAGTGTTTTCTTGCCCACATCATTTCTGGTGATAAGTCAGTTGTGAATCATATTGTTAGTTCTCTGCATGTAATGTGCCTTTCAACATCTTCTATCTTTGGTTTTCAGATGTTCTACTATGGTATATTGAGATAGAACTATTGGGTGTATGTGTGTGTGTGTTTATGTGAACTTTACTGAACTTCTTGGATTTCTAAACTTAGAAGTTTGGACTTTCTTTGGCACATTTAAGAAGATTTGACCAATCTTTCTTCAGTTTTTTTTTTTTTTTCCTTTTCTCTCTCATTTTGCCATGTGTGACTCTATTTGCACATATAGTAGACTGTTAAATATTACTCCACAGTCCTCTACAGTTTTTTTCATTTTTGCTAAATATTTTTCCCCTTGTTGTCCAGACTGAGTAATTCTACTGATACTTTAATTTCACTGACTTTTTTTTTTCTTTTTCTATTTCAAATTTTCTGTTGAGTTCATAGAGTGAGGTGTTTATACACAGTGTTACACTTTATAGTGCTAAAATTTTCTTTTGCTTTTTTTCTTTTAGCTTACATCTCTCTGCTAAAATTTACTATCTGTTTACTCATTAATGTTATATTTTCCTTTAATTATTTGACAGTATGTTAAATTGCCTATTTGAAAGCTCTGCTCAATACATCGTCAGGGCCCACTCAATTTCATGTTCTACTGACTGTCACTCATACTTAGGCAAAGAAGCACTTTCCTGCTTTGCATATCTAGTAATTCTTGCTTTGAAACTGTATCCTGTAGATTATACTTTGTAGTGACTCTGGGATAGTCTGAGGATGATTAGGTTGTTTGTTTTATTATTTGTTCTAAAGGCAATTTTCTTGCCCAGAATCAAACTGTGAAACAGTCCTCCCTGCAATGTGCAGCAGCTGGTATTTGATCAATTTTCTTTGGCTTCCAGCTGCTGCTTATTTGGCTCAACCCCTGGGAGTCTCTCTGTGCCTGCATAGCTTGGCTGTCAGCAAAAATTTGGGTCTCCTTTACATTTAGGTTTTAGGGTTCACACTCAATGGTTATTTTGTTTCTGGGACGGGGTTCTCTAAATTTGCAGATGTTTTTCCAGTCCCAGCTTCATACTTTTGATATTTAAAATAAAGAAGCAGTCTCCTTTCGGCTGCTTAAGTTGTGTGTGATTTGGAGGAAACACTCAGTCAAAAATACAGCAAACTCAAAAACCTTACCACCAGATAGTTATGAATTTTAGTGGCAGCTGATTCTCTAGTTTCCACTTCACTTTTTTTCCCCCTGGGGTCTCTTAATTCCAAGCATGTGTAGGTTTGTGGTCAATTAGGAATTTGAGTCAAGTTTATACTTAGATTTTGGACTTAAGCACCTTAGAAGCTTTTCCACTTTTGAAAGTTCTTCTTTGAAGCTCAGACATTTCTGTGCTCTGATCTATCATCTGATAAGGAAAGTTGGGGTAGTTTTTATTGAGATAATTATGAATTATGTGAAGTTGTAAAGAATAATTAAGAGAAATTCCAGGTATGCTTTAACTCAGTTTTTCCAATAAGAACATTTTGGAAAACTACAATGCAGTATCATAGCCATGGTATTGACACTGATATAATACATTTATCTTCTCCACATTGCCCGGTTTCACTTGTGTTTGTGTGTGAATGTGTCTTATTCTATTAAATTTTATCACTTGTGTACCCACCACCACAGTTAAGATACTCGACAGTTCTATCACCACAAGGATCCCATGAACTGCCCTTTAAGGACTGTATCTACCTCCCTTCTACCTCATCCTTCCTTAACACCTGGAAACAACTAGCCTTTATTCCATTTCTAGAATATTGTCATTTCAAAATATTATCTGAAGGAATCAAACATTATGTAATTCTCTTGGATTTACTTTTTTCACCTAGCATAATTCCCCAGAAATTCATCCTAGTTGTGGGCTATATCAATAGCTACTTTCTTCTTATTGTTGAGCAATATTCCATAGAATGAATATATACACATTTTCTTTAGTCTTTACCTGTTTGAGGAATATCCAGCATATTTCCAGTTTTTAGCTATCATGGATCAAGCTACTATAAACATTTGTATATAATTTGCTATTTTTGTGGATGTGAACACAGGTTTTCATTTCTCTGGGACAAATGCCTAAGAGAATAATCACTGTATCATCTGGCAACTGCAGGTTTAGTTAAAAAACAACAACAACAACAACAGCTGCAAGCTCTTTTCCAGAGTTACTGCACGATTTCTCATTCCCTTCAGCATGAATGACCAAGTTTCTTCATCCCCTCATCAACACTCTTACTTTAGCCATTCTAATAAGTATACAGTGATATCCCATTGTGGTTTTAATGTGTATTTTGCTGTAGACTCATACCTAGGATATACAGACAACCTTAACAATGAATTAGAAAGCAAGAAAAGACATGAAAAGACAATTCACAAAAGAGGATATATGGATGGCAAATTTTAGACAAGAATCTTTTTAAACTATTTTCTTCAAGAGGAATTACCTGCCACCTTCATGTCACCCTGGTGGCTCAAAAGATTAAAAAAAAAAAATCGACCTGCAATGCAGGAGACCTGGATTCAATCCCTGGGTCAGGAAGATCCCCTGGAGAAGGGAATGGCTACCCACTCCAAGAGGAGTGGAGGGCAGGAGGAGAAGGGGGCGACAGAGGATGAGCTGGTTGGGTGACCTCATTGACTAGATAGACATGAGTTTGACCAAACTCTGGGAGATAGTGAAGGACAGGGAAGCCTGGCATGCTGCAGTCCATGGAGTCTTGAAGAGTCAGATGTGACTGAGCCACTGAATAACAATGACAACCAGTATTCCTGCCTAGGAGAATTCCATGGACAGAGGAATCCGGAGAGCTACAGTCTGTGGAATCGCAGAGTCGGACATGACTGAGCAGCTGGCATTTTCACTCTTACACTTTCATGTCACCATTACCGTATTGCAATTAGGTAGAAAAACATGTATAACAAAAGTATAATACAGAATATCATTTCATATTTGAACATAGCACTGTATGAAACAAAACCAGGCTCTGTATATATAAGAGACTGAAATGTATCAAAAGATATGATGATTATCTTTGATGATACAAAACTTGAGTACTTTTTGACTACATTTCACTAATGGGTGGTTAGAAAGTTATCCTCTATAGTTACTAACTTATTTCACATTTTCATTAGCTTACAACTTAGTCTTGATCAAAATGTTTCTCTAAAAGGTTAATGGAAATTCCAACTTGAATATGCTCACAGAAATTTCTACCTATTCCTGAACTCAACTTTGAAAAGGTAGTTCAGTTCAGTTCAGTTCAGTCACTCAGTCGTGTCCGACTCTGCGACCCCATGGATTGCAGCATGCCAGGCCTCTTTGTCTATCATCAACTCCTGGAGTCTACTGAAATTCATCTCCATTGAGTTGGTGATGCCATCCAACCATCTGATCCTCTGTCATCCCCTTCTCCTGCCTTCAATCTTTCCCAGTATCAGGGTCTTTTCCAATGAATCCGCTCTTCGAATTAAGTGGACAAAGTATTGGAGTTTCAGCTTCAGTATCAGTCCTTCCAATGAACGTTCAGGACTGATTTCCTTTAGGATGGACATGTTCGATCTCCTTGCACTCCAAGGGACCCTCAAGAGTCTTTATAGTCCAACTCTCACATTCATACCTTACTACTGGAAAAACCATAGCCTTGACTAGATGGACCTTTGCTGGCGAAGTAATGTCTCTACTTTTTAATATGCTGTCAGTCATAACTTTTCTTCCAAGGAGTTAGCGTCTTTTAATTTCATGGCTGCAATTACCATCTGCAGTAATTTTGGAGCCCAAAAAATAAAGTCTGCCACTGTTTCCACTATTTCTCCATCTATTTGCCGTGAAGTGATGGAACTGGATGCCATGATCTTTGTTTTCTGAATGTTGAGCTTTAAGCTAACTTTTTCACTCTCCTCTTTCACTTTCATCATGAAGCTCTTTAGTTCTTCTTCACTTTCTGCCATAAGGGTGGTGTCATCTGCATATCTGAGTTTATTGGTATTTCTCCCAGCAATCTTGATTCCAGCTTGTCCTTTCTCCAGCCCAGCATTTCTCATGATGTACTCTGCATATAAGTTAAATAAGCAGGGTGACAATATCCAGCCTTGATGTACTCCTTTTCCTATTTGGAAACAATCTGTTGTTCCATGTCCAGTTCTAACCATTGCTTCCTGACCTGCATACAAATTTCTCAAGAGGCAGGTCAGATGGTCTGATATTCCCGTCTCTTTCAGAATTTTCCACAGTTTATTGTGATCCACACAGTCAAAGGCTTGGCATAGTCAATAAAGCAGAAATAGATATTTTTCTGGAACTCCTGCTTTTTCTTTTTCTTTTTTCATTTATTTTTATTAGTTGGAGGCTAATTACTTTACAATATTGTAGTGGTTTTTGCCATACATTGACATGAATCAGCCATGGATTTACATGTGTTCCCCATCCCGATCCCCACTCCCACCTCCCTCCCCACCCCATCCCTCTGGGTCTTCCCAGTGCACCAGGCCCGAGCACTTGTCTCATGCATCCAACCTGGGCTGGTGATCTGTTTCACCCTTAATAATATACATGTTTCGATGCTGTTCTCTCGAAACATCCCACCCTCGCCTTCTCCCACAGAGTCCAAAAGTCTGTTCTTTACATCTGTGTCTCTTTTTCTGTCTTGCATATAGGGTTATCATTACCATCTTTCTAAATTCCATATATATGTGTTAGTATACTGTATTGGTCTTTATCTTTCTGGCTTACTTCACTCTGTATAATGGGCTCCAGTTTCATCCATCTCATTAGAACTGATTCAAATGAATTCTTTTTAATGGCTGAGTAATATTCCATGGTGTATATGTACCACAGCTTCCTCATCCATTTGTCTGCTGATGGGCATCTAGGTTGTTTCCATGTCCTGGCTATTATAAACAGTGCTGCAATGAACATTGGGGTGCACGTGTCTCTTTCAGATCTCATTTCCTCGTTGTGTATGCCCAGGAGTGGGATTGCTGGGTCATATGGCAGTTCTATTTCCAGTGTTTTAAGGAATCTCCACACTGTTCTCCATAGCGGCTGTACTAGTTTGCATTCCCACCAACAGTGTAAGAGGGTTCCCTTTTCTCCACACCCTCTCCAGCATTTATTGCTTGTAGACTTTTGGATAGCAGCCATCCTGATTGGCGTGTAATGATACCGCATTGAGGTTTTGATTTGCGTTTATCTGATAATGAGTGATGTTGAGCATCTTTTCACCTGTTTCATACATGCCATCTGTATGTCTTCTTTGGAGAAATGTCTGTTTAGTCCTTTGGCCCATTTTTTGATTGGGTCAGTTATTTTTCTGGAATTGAGCTGCAGGAGTTGCTTGTATATTTTTTAGATTAATGAATTATCCTTTGTTTCTTCGTTTGGTATTATTTTCTCCCATTCTGAGGGTTGTCTTTTGGAGGACATAGGCAAAACACTCTCCAACATAAATCACAGCACGATCCTCTATGACTCATCTCCCAGAATATTGGAAATAAAAGCAAAAATAAACAAATGGGACCTAATTAAACTTAAAAGCTTTTGCACAACAAAGGAAACGATAAGAAAGATGAAAAGACAGCTCTCTTGCTCTTTTGATGATCCAGCAGATGTTGGCAATTTGATCTCTGGTTCCTCTGCCTTTTCTAAAACCAGCTTGAACATCTGGAAGTTCACAGTTCATGTATTCCTGAAGCCTGTATTGGAGAATTTTGAGCATCACTTTACTAGTGTGTGAGATGAGTGCAATTGTGTGGTAGTTTGAGTATTCTTTGGCATTGGCTTTCTTTGGGATTGGAATGAAAGCAGACATTTTCCAGTCCTATGGCCACTGCTGAGTTTTCCAAATTTGCTGGCATATTGAGTGCAGCACTTTCACAGCATCATCTTTCAGGATTGAAAGAGCTCAACTGGAATTCCATCACCTCCACTAGCGTTGTTCGTAGTGAGGCTTCCTAAGGCCCACTTGACTTCACATTCCAATATGTCTGGCTCTAGGTGAGTGATCACACCATTGTTATTATCTGGGTCATTAAGATCTTTTTTGTATAGCTCTTCTGTGTATTCTTGCCACCTCTTCTTAATATCTTCTGCTTCTGTTAGGTCCATACCACTTCTGTCCTTTATTGAGCCCTTCTTTGCATGAAATGTTCCCTTGGTATCTCTAATTTTCTTGAAGAGATCTCTAGTCTTTTCCATTCTATTGTTTTCCCCTATTTCTTTGCACTGAGCAGTGAGGAAGGCTTTCTTATCTCTCCTTGCTATTCTTTGGAACCCTGCCTTCAAATGGGTATATCTTTCCTTTTTCTCCTTTGCTTTTCACTTCCCTTCTTTTCACAGCTATTTGTAAGGCCTCCTCAGACAGCCATTTTGCTTTTTTGCATTTCTTTTCTTGGAGATGGTCTTGATCCCTTTCTCCTGTACTATGTCATGAACCTCCATCCATAGTTCATCAGGCACTCTGTCTATCAGATCTAATCCCTTAAATCTATTTCTCACTTCCACTGTATAATAGTTAGAGATTTGATTTAGGTTATACCTGAATGGTCTAGTGGTCTTTCCTACTTTCTTCAATTTAAGTATGAGTTTGGCAATAAGGAATTCATGATCTTAGCCACAGTCAGCTCCTAGTCTTGGTTTTGCTGACTATATAGTACTTCTCCCTCTTTAGTTGCAAAGAATATAATCAATCTGATTTCAGTGTTGACCATCTGGTGATGTCCATGTGTACGGTCTTCTCTTGTGTTGTGGAAGAGGGTGTTTGCTATGACCAGTGCGTTCTCTTGGTGAAACTCTATTAGCATTTACCCTGCTTCATTCTGTACTCCAAAGCCAAATTTGCCTGTTACTCCAGGTGTTTCTTGACTTCCTACTTTGGCATTCCAGTTCCCCATAATGAAAAGGACATCTTTTTTGGCTGTTAGTTCTAGAAGGTCTTGTAGGTCTTCATAGAACAATTCAACTTCAGCTTCTTCAGCATTATTGGTCAGGGCATAGACATGGATTACCATGATATTGAACGGAAACGAACAGAGAAAAGGTAGTACATTTCTCTGAATCTCTTGAAACTATAAGTAATTTCAGATTGGAGAACATATAGCTTTTCTATTGTTAAGTAAGTGTTTGGATAATGCTTCCTGATATATTTCATGGTATCATTCATACAAGTAACATGCACATCACCTATTATTAATCTCATGAATAATTTGTGCAAGTTTTAATTATTTTTTAAAATAAAGACTTTAAGAATAGCTTTCTAAAATATTGCAATTAGTATGAAGTCAATTAAGGTGAAACACATCTAAGGAATATTATCCAAATGTAAGATATTTTTTGAGTTGAACACTTTCTAAAGTAGCTTCATAATGATAAATAAGAACTAAGTAGTGAACTGTGATTCTATGAACATTTAGGCAAAGTCTCTTAGAATAAGCTGGGCAATAAGCCCTGGGCAACTCTTTCTAATTTGCTAAAGATGATACACTCAAGTTACAGTAAGTCAATTAGAATTTCCTATAAATGCAGTGAGCATTCTGGATCTGCTTAGACAAATCTGCATAATCCATTTAAAATTTATTTTGGTTCATTTTCCCCCCAGGACTAACAAAAAAATTTGTCTTCCCCCTAAATCAGTAAATCCTGCATATTAAATTCAGTCTTCTGGCTCAATTATTATACACAACATACCAGAAAGTTTTGCTTTTAAATTTATAAAAATTTATAAACACCTATAATTAAAGAGAAGTAAAAATGATTTATTAGATAATCAAGCCATTCCTCTGCCCAGATTGCAAAATTCTGAAATCCCTAGGTAGAATGCATAAACCTTTCATCTTCACCATAAGGCCATTAACATTTGAAAATTGGCAAGGTTGGCATTTCATGTAGTAAATAACTTCTTATAATACTACTGTCCACATATCAATGCCAGTGGCTCATGTTCTAACCTGACCCGCCTGCTTATTGAAATCATTGAATATTACTTTTAAGATTGTTCTTTTTGTCTGAAATAGGAGTTGGAGGGAAACCCTTAGAGTACAATATTAATACTGTGTTGATGATTAGTGTAGCTTTAAGAGCCCATAAATTAGAAGTTCAAGTCATGAATACTGTGAACATTCCTCCAACACACAAGCTACTAAAAACACAGAGGGCCACAGTGAGAGAGTTGAGAAGGGGTAGTTTTTAAAATGTATATACTATTCATTTCCCTTGTTTTTTTTTAAATAACAAATGACTATGCAAAGGAAATAAGCTGTTAAAGAAAAGTCACAGTAAAGTAATCATGGAGCTGGGACTAAATCAGGAACAAGAAAAACATTTACTAGTACTAAAAAGTTTGCCCCCAACAGATAGAGCAGTGGCCAGAATGTGGGAGCTCTGGCTTGCTTCCTCAGTCCCCAGGGGATGTCAGGCATTTAATTTGCTGCTTCTGGAAAACATTCTAAGTTATTTGTCGACAGGAGTGAAAATTGGCAATAAGGTTATACTGATATTAGATACCTCAAACAGTCCTTCAAAAATTTCTCAGCAGCCAATAGTCTCAATTTACTTCATCTAGTAAAAGTGTTAGTTTCTGCATTAGGGACCTTATTTTCATTTGAAAACATCTCCTTTGGTATTAAGCATGTATGATGATTTTATGCCTGAGAACTTTTCCCTCTTGATGCCATCTCTATTTAGGAAAATATGGTTGAACAGGTATACGTCATACCTTGGTAGAAATACCCTGCTGGCTGCTTGGAATATAGTAGGTACAAGTAGGATGCATTGGTCTTTTCATCTTTTTCAGTGACACATTTTGCAGGGAAAGAGTTAAAAGGTTGGGGATTTGTGCAAGCTCACTTCCAGTGTATTGAACTCTCTGCCTAGAAACATTCACATTTATCCTCAACAGGGATGCCCACTGACCTAATGCTTGCATCCTGTAACACACTTCTCTAAGACACTCCAAACACAGATGGATGATCTTTAGGCCCATTGCTTCACTTTCACCCTACAGGCACAGTGACCTTATAGGCTTGCTGCCAGTGACTGCCCTGTTAAGAGGAAATCTGTCACTTTTGCAATAATGTTCAGATGGCCTATAAACTCCTCATTTATGTTTTTGAAATTAAAATTCAAAATTAAGAATTATCTGTTTCCAATCATGATTGGTGTGCCATGCTCAGTTGCTCAGTCGTGTCCGACTCTTTGCAACTCCATGGACTATAGCCCGCCAGACTGCTCTGTCCATGGGGATTCTCCAGGCAAGAATACTGGAGTGGGTTGCCGTGCTCTCCTCCCGGGGATCTTGGCAACTCAGGGATCGAACCCAGGTCTCCCACAGGTGGATTCCTTACTGTCTGGGCCACCAGGGAAGCCTATGGTTGGTAGGACATACTTTTTAAAAACGCATTCCCTCACTAGGGAGGGGTATTTAATCCTAGGGAAGCATGACTGAGGGAAAGAGTGAATTCAGGCAAAATGGAAAGGCAACCAAGACCGGATGGTGAATCATTAAGATGGCCTTGGCTTCCCAGAAGAACACAGAGCAGCCACCCAGTCCCTCACAAGCCATACTGGATGACTATCAATAAGAACAGTCCGTCAAGGGCAACAGTAGCAGCACTTCATCTGCTGGTTCATTTTCCTCTCTTGTCACTTACTAGCCAAAGTTCTCCCCATGGGCTACTATCTTCCTGCACATTTGGGTTACAGTACAAAGCCCTTCCTGGAAGCTACTGGGAAAGCCAGAGCTCTGTGGGTCCAGACCTGAGGCTGGAACTGCTGTGGTTTCCACCACAGCAAGCACAATGCAGTTCACACAGTAAGTAGTCCAGCTTTTGTCCCCAGAGGAAGGAAGACCAGAATCCTAAAACCATAAGATCAGGAGACCCCACTGAGGGCTTTCCATTAATAGAACACAAGGTGAACAACTGACACCCACAGAAAAAGGTACGCTGAGCATGTAAGGGGAAACATACACCCTAGATTTCATACTGTCACCCACAAATCCATAGAAGGAATACAGGGTGCTTTCTCACAGATAGAAGAGTTTGGTCAAAAATACCCTTCAAGGTATCTTTGAGCAGCAAAATGTCATCATGATTAATTGTAACCAGAGCTAACTACCCTACTATTTAGCCAATTAAAATCCTAATATATGGAGAACTGCAGTAAGATGTCAACAGTCTTCTTGACTTTAGAATTTTTGACATCCAGAACTTCTTCCATGCATCTAGTGATTCCAAGCCAAGTCTGTCTGTTTGTGATGGCTGTGGGGTATGGCTGCTTGGAAGCAAGGGATGGAGGCAAGTGACTTCTGCTACAGTCCTATTTAAGAAATGGTGCAGACATTGAACCCTAAAGCAACAGGTAACACTCAGCATTAAAAGTTCCCCCAGCCGGTGTCATGAATTGGTCCTTCTCTCTTACAAATTTTTGCTTCAAAGCCTCTCCCAGGCCTGGCTGGGCCAACAACCAATTGTGTTGTGCACCCCTGATCACTTGTCCAGCTCTCCTACCAATTAGGTACTGACCCCTGCCTTCTTCGGCAAAAATGCACTTGTCCTTAACCTCTGATTGATGTCACCAGCTCACTGTTTTGTCTCATCAGCATGTTTTCCCTAGCTTCTTGCCAAAATCAATTCTTTGTGCAATTAGGAACTTAATACTTAAATTTAAATAATGGCAGAAAAGTAGCTTCAGAGTCAGTGACAGCAATGAAAATGGCACTGAAAGTGTTTGTTTCTTTATGTGTCTCGGCTTGAGAAGCTCCTCGGTGGCAGGAATGCTTTCTTGCTCAGCTGCACATTCTCACTCAATGCTGAAGCCAGAACCTACAGTATTGGAACTGCTCAATACTTGCTGAATACATGAATGGCACAGACAAGACAGAGGACAGTAGCCCTTAAAAGCACAAACTTACAATAGTGGGAAGAAAATTCACCTTTTCATTGTAATGTTATGTGGAACATTACATAAAATACAGCATGTGACTATGTGAATAAGCACCTTGAAAACTACATATTAAATGGAAATTTGGTTTAAGGAGCATATAATCACAAATAAATGCATGCATTTAAAAAAATGTATCCAAACATAAATAATAAATATCTGAGGCCAGTTGGATTACAAGAAATTTTTATTGTATTCTTTGTATTTTTCAGATTTTCTAAAATGAACATGTATTAATTATAATTTATAATCTGAAAAGTGATGCTACACAAAGTCTGCCCCAAATTCAACAAAAATAAAGGATAGGGAAGTAGAATAAGAAATAGATATTTTATAATTTATCAAAATATAAGACCTGTACCTCTTAGAGCACCACGAATCAATATCATAACAAATATGATAACATAATGCCCCAGACCCTAGGGTGAGGCAGAGTAAATTCTCTGCCTCAAATATGCTTCTGCTATATGGTTTTCTAACATCCCAAGAACCTGTATCACAAGATTACTGAGCATGGAAGAGATTCCTCAAAGACTCCTAGAATGAGGATTGTGGAGAATAGTACAAGATGCTCAGTTGCTGCTCAAGATACACCCCCAGGTAGAAAGTAATTCAGCCTACCTAAACACAGTCCTGCTGTTCCAGTGATAGAAAGCCATGCTGTGATCCTTGTCCTAAAATTCCTGCTCTGTGTAAATATTTGAAACCTTCTCCCTTTTTTCCAATCTTAACACAGAACAAAACCAAACAAGAGGATGAGAAGGATTGTAGAATAGGCTGCCTGACTTTAGATGGGTAGTTCTCCATAGAAGTTGATTTTAACCCCAGGGGACATCTGGCAATATCTAGAAACATTTTTGGTTGTTAAAGCTGGGGAGAAGGACAGGTGCGATGGGCATCTCATGCATAGACGCTCAACATCCTACAGTATACAGGACAGCTCCCGGGACAGAATTACCTGATTTAAAACATAATACTCTACAGACACCAGACACTACTACTATCACAACTACCGCTCTCAGGGCCACACCCTGCTTCCTTGATCCATAATGGTGAGAAGACAAATGGGGTGTCCTTCACCCTAACCTGAAACCACAAGCTCGTGATTACTCATTGCAGCATCTCTACAGAAAACTCAAGACTTTTCTGTGGGGGCCTGAAGGCAGAGAGAACAGAACTTAGGAACTTTAGCCCAACCTAAACCAATAGCTGCTGGGGAAGGAAAGCTCTACTGTTACAACTTTGCATTATCAAATGGAGACGAATGAGTTACTGTCCTATACCTAAAAGATATTATATTTATATTCAAATGATATCCATTTTCCCATAGGACCTTTTATCATTCCTGGCTTTGTCATTCTGACTGATTGCTCAATTGGCTGACTTCAGTTTTCAAGATATTTTTCTTCCAATAAGAGCTCATAGAAATATATTTCTTGATTTATTTCATATTTGATAAGGTCTCTCTGTAACCATTCCCTTCTTCAGTATTCTTGCTTTGAGAACCTCATGAACAGTATGAAAAGGCAAAAAGATAGGACACTGAATATGAACTCCCCAGGTCGGTAGGTGCCCAATATACTATTGGAGATCAGTGGAGAAATAACTCCAGAAAGAATAAAGGGATGGAGCCAAAGCAAAAACAATACCTAGTTGTGGATGTGACTGATGATAGAAGCAAGGTCCAATGCTTTAAAGAGCAATATTGCATAGGAACCTGGAATGTTAGGTCCATGAATCAAGGCAAATTGGAAGTGGTAAAACAGGAGATGACAAGAGTGAATGTCGACATTCTAGGAATCAGCAAACTAAGATGGACTGGAATGGGTGAATTTAACTCAGATGACCATTATATATACTACTGAGGGCAGGAATCCCTTAGAAGAAATGGAGTAGCCATCACAGTCAACAAAAGAGTCCAAAAGGCAGTACTTGGATGCTATCCAAAAAAGACAGAAAGATCTCTGTTCGTTTCCAAGGCAAACCATTCAATATCACAGTGATCCACGTCTATGCCCCGACCAGTAATGCTTAAGAATCATAAGTGGAATGGTTCTATGGCCAAAGGACTGGAAAAGGTCCATTTTCATTCCAATCCCAAAGAAAGCCAATGCCAAAGAATACTCAAACTACCACACAATTGCACTCATCTCACACGCTAATAAAGTGATGCTCAAAATTCTCCAAGCCAGGCTTTAGCAATACATGAGCTGTGAACTTCCAGATGTTCAAGCTGGTTTTAGAAAAGGCAGAGGAACCAGAGATCAAATTGCCAACATCTGCTGGATCATTGAAAAAGCAGGAGAGTTCCAGAAAAATATCTATTTCTGCTTTATTGACTATGCCAAGCCTTTGACTGTGTGGATCACAAGAAACTGTGGAAAATTCTGAAAGAGATAGGAATACCAGACCATCTGACCTGCCTCTTGAGAAATCTGTATGCAGGTCAGGAAGCAATGGTTAGAACTGGACATGGAACAACAGACTGGTTCCAAATAGGGAAAGGAGTACATCAAGGCTGGATATTGTCACCCTGCTTATTTAACTTATATGCAGAGTACATCATGAGAAATGCTGGGCTGCAGAAAGGACAAGCTGGAATCAAGATTGCTGGGAGAAATATCAATAACCTCAGATATGCAGATGACACCACCCTTATGGCAGAAAGTGAAGAAGAACTAAAGAGCTTCATGATGAAAGTGAAAGAGGAGAGTGAAAAAGTTAGCTTAAAGCTCAACATTCAGAAAACAAAGATCATGGCATCTGGTCTCACCACTTCATGGCAAATAGATGGGGAAACAGTGGAAACAGTGGCTGGCTTTATTTTTCTAGGCTCCAAAATCACTGCAGATGGTGATTGCAGCCATGAAATTAAAAGACGCTTACTCCTTGGAAGAAAAGTAATGACCAACCTAGACAGCATATTAAAAAGCAGACATTATTTTGCCAAAAAAGGTCCGTCTAGTCAAGGCTATGGTTTTTCCAGTGGTCATGTATGGTTGTGAGAATTGGACTATAAAGAAAGCTGAGCACCCAAGAATGGATGCTTTTGAACTGTGGTGTTGGAGAAGACTCTTGAGAGTCCCTTGGACTGCAAGGAGATCCAACCAGTCCATCCTAAAGGAGATCAGTCCTGGGTGTTCATTGGAAGGACTGATGTTGAAGCTGAAACTCCAATACTTCGGCCACCTGATGTGAAGAGCTGACTCATTGGAAATGACCCTGATGCTGGGAAAGATTGAGGGCAGGAGGAGAAGGGAATGACAGAGGATGAGATGGTTGAATGGCATCACCAACTCAATGGACATGGTTTGGGTGGACTCCGGGAGTTGGTTGTGGACAGTGAGGCCTGGCGTGCTGCAGTTCATGGGGACACAAAGAATCAGTTCAGTGACTGAACTGAACTGAACTGAACTCTGTAACCATTAGAAATAAAAGCCATTTTGCCAGGTAATGTTTCCTTGGGCGGTACTCTCTTTGTGTCAAAACACTGTAGACATTGCTTTCTGTCTTCAGGCACTGGACATTACTATATTACTAAGGAACCATCTGAGGCCAGTCTGATGTCTTACCCTAGTACATGATTTTATTTTTATACGTAGAAACCAGAAGGACTGACTGTGTTCGTGGATCAGTGTGTCGTATGTGTGCTCGTTGATCTGCAAACGTAGTTCTTTCTTCATTTTAGGCTTTTTTTTTCCTTTTGGAGGAATAGCCAACTCAGAGAGATCAGCTCTTCTCATGTCAGCTATTTTAGTGTTATTCATCTGCTAGCATTCTTACTGTTTTACTCTCATCCGAATCCATTATGATTATGTCTAGTCTTTCCTCTATGTCAATAATTTAATTTTCAATGTTGATTCTCTTCCTTAGTATTTCTAATTACTGTATCTGTTCTGTAATGACACTGTTTTAGTAGTAGATTTGTTTCCTTGGGTCTACCAAGTACTTTTCTGTTTGTATAAACAACAACATATGAAAAATGCTGGACTCAACCAGTTACAACCATGAAAAAAGTTGGTCTAGTTACTCTCCTGACCTGGACTGCATGCTGATCCTTTCTGCTTCTTACCTGAGCTGCTGGAAAATCCCCTTAGTTTCTACCAGCTTTTTCAAGTCATAGAGCAATCTCATTTCAGTAACTACAGTCCAGTCCAAGGTACATTAAAATCAATATAATTAGGGAACACATTCTCTTGTTCCCCTGCTCATCCTTCCAGAGCTTCTTCTGCAAACTGCTCTCTGAGGCCTGGAGAATCTAATCCAAGAAGGATGCTGTTGTGTAGCAGCTGAGCCTGGGGCATTCTCCAGTTGAGAGCTTCTAACTAGAGCTCCCATGACACTATCTGTGCTTGTTGTCCAGCTGGCCAGCCACTTTCAACTTCCCTTCCAGCCCAGGACTTCCTACCATTCACCTCTGTCTGGAGTCCCTTCCATAAAGTTCTCCTGGGTAGAGTCTCTTTCTCAATGCCTCTGTAAAACTACACTATGGTTTATTCTTCCCTCTTTGTAGTAAGTAAGTGTTAGTCACTCAGTCATGCCCGACTCTTTGCAACCCCATGGGCTGCAGCCCACCAGGCTCCTCTGTCCATGAGATTCTCCAGGCAAGAATACTATAGTGGGTTGCCATGTCCTTCTCCAGGGGGTCTTCCCAACCCCGGGATTGAACCCGAGTTTTCTGCACTGCAGGCAGATTCTTTACTGACTGAGCTACAAGGGAAGCCCACAGGTATAACTAAAAAAAAGAGAGAGAGATGGATACCACACTTTTGGCATTTTCCTTATTTCCCATCTCGTTGGGTTTAGATAGAAGGACACATATCCTTCCTGTTCCTGGTGGGGCGATGATGTGAAAACAAAAGTGTGCAGCACGCCCACACTTTTCTTCATTCTTCCCTTCAACCTTAACTGCCAGAGGTGGTTATTCTTAAAATTCTTAAAATCAGGTTTGCCATTTTTCTAAAGTTGTACCCAGGATTTAATTTAGAGTGGTCTGACTGAGTGACAACACAGAGGCCAATGCCAGGAAAGGAAGAATTTAGCACTCACATTTCACATGAGAAGGGGACACACCACACTACAAACGGCCAAAGGGGGAGCACTGAGGTGGTCAGGAGGCAGAAGACAGATAGGGGCAAGGGGAAAGTCTTGGCCAGAGCCTGTATTTGCAGTTTCTACAGGAAAGGCAAGGTATCACAGAGTCAACAACTTAGGGTGGGCAAAGTTTGAATCATTCCAGGGGACTGTGGGGCATAGGGATGGTCCTTGGCTCTGGGATGGTTTAGAGCAGGGGAAATCTTGGCATGGTTGTAAGAACTAGATAAATGAGGTGGTTGGGACAATAGACTTGGGATTGGTGGGTTTGCACATGAGAAATGTGCTCCTGGTTGAGCCCCTGCTGTCTCTAAGAATTGGTCAGCCCTGAGAAGTGTATATCTCCCTGGATCTATAAAGGTTCCCAGATACCGGAGCATCAAGAATACAAAATGTAAGAAAACAAAGTTACTTCAATTGGCCCTGTAACAAATGAATTCCAAACAGACAAATGTACAATCTAAGAGAACACAGAACAACCAAGTCTCAGCAAGTCTGGCTTTGGTTATCTAGCTCACACTTCAGATTATGGACTAAAATCAAAATTTTAGTTGATAAGACTGCAAACATTTCAGGAGGTGGTTCCTGAAATGGAACCACCATAGGGAGGTGGTTCCTCCCAATGTGAGGAACTTCTCCTCTCTGTGAACAGTGATAATCAAGGTGCCTTGCCCTCCTCTGGCCTGTGAAAAATCAGACAGTTTTTTCCAAGTATATGAATTTTAAGTGAAGCAATTCAAAACTAGAACTCAATGCAGCTCTTTCATCACACCTGAGGGGGCCTGAAATGATTGGTCATTTGTCCACATCTCCTAAGAAGCTGGCATTGATTTCTGTCCTTTTCTGAGGCTTGGGTAGGACCTATTTTCTTGACTTTTTGAATTATATTTTATCTTTCTAAAAAGTATTTTTTTAACCCAAGTTAGTCAGAGTCCATTTCTGTTGATTTCTATCAAATAAATATGATATCAAGTGTTAATATTTAACAGAAGTAAAGGTGGGGGGGGGAAGCTTTGAATGGTAATTCAACAGTATTGGTTTCACAGTCAAGTTGTGTTTCTGTGTTTCTGTGACATATTGGATGCTAAGAATCACAGATCGATGACATTAATATCTTAGTAAAGTACAATCCTTCACTTTGCCACACTCAGGGAAGAATTCATTTTGTTTGGGAGAAGTCAGTGAAAGAAAATAACTAATAAAAACTCAGTGTTTCCTTATAGTGATTTAGGTTTTTGCTGAATTTGAAATTTTTATGCCAATACTTCTTGGGTCACTGATTTAGAAAAATTAAAGACATAAATCATATGAAAGCTGTAATTGCCAGGGTGGTTTGGTTTTCACTTTATATTTATAAAATCTATTTGTTTTGCTGTATTTTATTGTCTTTACCTGATTTTGTTTTTATGCTAAAACAGTTTCTTCCTTAGGATATCTATTTATCTAGGTGCTGCTTAGACACTGTGTTAAATCACAGCTGGGGCATGTAGGGCTTTTCCCGTTTGCCAAATAGCGCTAACATCTTTAAAAGGAAGCCAATTTTTCTGTGGTAGCATTCGTGACATTATCTATCCATGGAGAAGTCCTTTGGGAGACATCTTGGTTAATAAGTACCTAGCCAGCATATTACAATGTAGAATTTTCCTTTTAAGAGATTTGTTTCATAATTAATAGTAATTATAAATAATAGCTACTTTATTAATTTTGGAACATTTATTAACTACTAGGCAATGATAAAAATTTAATTTATTTTTCATAGTAATCATACGATTTAGGAATTCATCATGCTCAATTTACGGATAAGGGACGTGAAACTTAGGGACTGTAAGCAATGCTTCAGCATCACACAGAGCTAGAACTAGGATTTGAAACCAAATCTGCATGACTCAAAACTCATTGCTTCCAACAACTCTAGCATTTTGGCTCCTCCTCAATTTTCCATTTACCTCCTAAATGATTCAAAATGTGTGTATATTCATATTTTACACTTTCAACAAAATGAAAGCACACATTTTTCTATGAGTTATCACAGAGAATCCAAAAATCTCAGCTGGGTGTTGACTCTCTCAGTACTGTGGGCCATCCAGTCAATTTCACAGTGGTTGGTTATATGTTTATGGTGGACACTTAATCAGTACATGAAGGAGAAGTGTTGAATAATCACTTTGGGAACAACTCTCATGAAGGTATGTTTTCCCAGCATCTGTGCATTTGAACCATTGCTCCACCACTGTCTCCTGTAGGGCAACAGATGGGAGATTCCAATGAGTAAGACTGATCTTTTTCTTGACTGAATCATATTCATAGAAGAAAAGAAAGTTATATGATAGAACTTGAGATCTGAGAAGATGCTCAACACAGTCCATCCTTTCATTTTCCATATGATGACACTAAATCATATTCAATCAATGATATACATTCTTCTTAGCAATCTTTTCAGTTCAGTTCAGTCGCTAAGTCGTGTCTGACTCTTTGCAACCCCATAGACTGTGGCACACCAGGCCTCCCTGTCCATCACCAACTCCCGGAGCTGGCTCAAACTCATGTGCATCGAGTTGGTGATGCCATACAACCATCTCATCCTCTGTCATTCCCTTCTCCTCTCACCTTCAATCTTTTCCAGCATCAGGGTCTTTTCAAATGAGTCAGTTCTTCACAACAGGTGGCCAAAGTATTGGAGTTTCAGCTTCAGCATCAGACCTTCCGATGAATATTCAGGACTGCTTTCCTTTAGGATTAACTGGTTTGATCTTCTTGCAGTCCAAGGGACTCTCAAGAGTCTTCTCCAACACCACAGTTCAAAAGCATCAATTCTTCAGTGCTCAGTTTTCTTTATAGTCCACTCTTACATCCATACATGACCACTGGAAAAACCATAGCTTTGACTAGACAAACCTTGTTGGCAAAGTAATGTCTCTGCTTCTTAATATGCTGTCTAGATTGGTCATAGCTTTTCTTCCCAGGAGCAAGTGTCTTGTAATTTCATGGCTGCAATCACCATCTGCAGTGATTTGGAACCCAAAAAAGTCTCTCACTGTTTCCATTGTAGCAATTTGTAGATGCTTTTGTTTCTACTAATGTCTATATATTTGTGTATTTATAAACGTGACATGATTAGTGTATCCCATGGACTCTGAACTCTGAACACTTGCACTGCAATTCTGCCTTTGTCACTTATGAGTTGTATATCCTCAGAGCATTTACTCTAACTGCTCTGCATCTAATAACTTTTATAAAAGCTATTAAATTAGTATAATTAATAGACATTAGCTATTACTTTTATTTTGTCCATACATTCACATATGTATCAAATTGTTAAGAGAGCATTTGATACTGGGAAAAGCATGATCATAAAATGACTTCCAAAAAGATTCACTATAACACACAATAATGTATTGGCATTGATGTTTAACTCAGATATCAGTTAGCTCAAGCTAATTTTTACTACCATGCAAAACAATGCCAAAATCTCATTGGTTTGCAATAGCAGAGTTTAAGTTCTGGATTGCACTTCATACTGATATCCGTAGAAGTAAGGCTAGGCTGAACAGAATCTCAAGCATGCTTCATCTTTGAAGGAGGAGCTCATGTCTGGAACTTGGCCAGTTTCATGGAGGAAAAAAGGGAGCACTGGAGGATCAATGACTTTTATAATTTCAATGTAAAAACAATATATATCACTTCCACATGCATTTCACTTACCAAAATAAGTCACAAGGCCTAACCTAACCTCAAAGAATCAGGATTGTAAAATCATCCCACAGAAAAGAAGAAAAAATTTTGAAGAATACTACTGCTACCATACCTAATAATGAGTAGTATTTATTGAGCAACTACAATATGCCAAGAATTACTCTATCTCACCTCCAAAAAATCCAAGTAAGATCATTGTATTTGTTCCTTCTCTATAAATGAGGAAACTTGCACACAATAAAGTTTTATTTATTCAAGCACAAGTCTTGCATTAAGATCTATAATGTGCTTTGCATTACACCTCACTGTGGATGTACATTGATGCCCAGAAGAGTCAAGACCTTTACCTGCAGCGAACCTGACATTAACAGTGAGATGAGTTAACAACTAATTGTTTGATTGCCATCGTGGCAAGTACTCAAAGTAGAGGTACAGGAGGATATGAGAATAAATGCAGAAACGAGTCAACGAAAGTTTCTCTGAGAAAAGGATCTTTAAGTTGATGAATACAAGGCAGTAGGATGAATATATGAGTGGACTTCTTGTGCATAAGGCCTGAGGATGAAAATGACACAGACCTGATGTCTCAGCAGCTTTCAAATGATTGACTGATGGAAACATATCAGAAGTTACAGGCAGAGAATACAAGTTCTTTCAAGAAACAGAAAGAAGTCATGTGCCATGTAGGTCAGGAGTACAGGTTTGCAACCCACATTATCTGACTCCAAATCTTCATTTTCCCACTGACCACCTCTACAAGATTTAGGCAATGTATTTAACCACTTATTGTCTCAGTTATCTCCATTACAAAATGGGGACAGAAGCAATATCTATTTTGAATTTTGTCAAGTGAGCTCATTTTTGCAAGGCACTTAAAACTGTGCCAAGCCCACAATTGCTAAGTCACTTCAGTGGAGTCTGACTCTTTGTGACCCTGTGGACTATAGCCCACCTGGCTTGCTGTCCATGGGATTCCTCTGGGCAAGAATACCAGAGTGGGTTGCCATTTCCTCAGTAAATCTTAAGTTTCCATCTTGTTGCTATTGAAGCACACAGAATGGGAAACACAGTGGCATATCGGTTGAGCAATCTGGTGTCAAGGTAGCCAGATAGGACAATGAGCCCAAATGAGAACAACCATCATGGCTTCAGTCACTCACTATGATAGTGCAACTGAGATGCAAAAGAAGGGTGCTGGGACCTAGATGCCCATCAGCAGACGAATGGATAAGGAAGCTGTGGTACATATACACCATGGAATATTACTCAGCCATTAAAAAGAATTCATTTGAATCTGTTCTAATGAGATGGATGAAACTGGAGCCCATTATACAGAGTGAAGTAAGCCAGAAAGATAAAGACCATTACAGTATACTAACACATATATATGCAATTTAGAAAGATGGTAACAATAACCCTATATGCAAAACAGAAAAAGAGACACAGATGTACAGAAGAGACTTTTGGACTCTGTGGGAGAAGGCGAGGGTGGGATGTTTCGAGTGAACAGCATCAAAACATGTATATTATCTATAGTGAAACAGATCACCAGCCCAGCTGAATGCATGAGACAAGTGCTCAGGCCTGGTGCACTGGGAAGACCCAGAGGAATCGGGTGGAGAGGGAGGCAGGAGGGGGGATCGGGATAGGGAATACATGTAAATCCATGGCTGATTCATGTCAATGTGTGACAAAAACCACTACAATATTGTAAAGTAATTAGCCTCCAACTAATAAAAATAAATGGAAAAAATGAAATAAAATAAAATCAGGGGGGAAAAAAAGAAGGGTTCTGGGCCCCCATAGTTCTCCTGCCTCTCAAGGAATTGTAGTAGTTGAAGGTCACATGGACACAATGCACATGTGGGGGGAATCATTTCATCCTGGAGCCCCAAACAAAGGCTTCTGAATCTTTCTGGACCATGGGCTAAGGGAAGGGAGACAAGAGAGAGGGACTTGTGTACCAAGTCTGGTAGAAAAAGTCTTATCATTGGTCTGAGAAAACATACATTGAATTTGGCCTGGAACCAGACTTCTTAATATTCATTCAGAGCTATAAATTTTTTCAACTTAAATTTTTCCAGCTGCTTATCATACCATGACTGGAGTAAGAATTGCAGCAGGTCAGCTGGAAGGGTCTGCTTATCAGCCTCATTTTTATTTGTGTGTTTCAGTAGGCCTCTGACTCATCTCAGTGATTTTGGAGACTGACTTTTAAGCATGTGGAAGTCATTGTTAAGAGCCTTGTGCCTAGCTCAGTATCGTGCAGGATGAATTCTCCAGGTACATCAGTCCCCTAGTAACTGGGGACTTCGGATCCTCTAGAGGCAAATCCTGCAACTTGTTGCAAGAAAGCAAAAAAGACCAGTTATGACTGAAGTAAAATTAAATGGCAGCTCAAGATGAGGCTGGAGATAGTATGGGACCAGATCAAAGTGTAAATGAATCGACCAATGTCATATGGTTAAATCAAGAGGGAGTCAAAACTCATAGACACATGTGCCTGGTTCCAAAGCCTTGTTCAGTGTACTGAGTCAGATCAGAAAAAAAAAAAAAAAAGACATTTGAAAATGATGATGGGTGAGCAAACTGTCTCGGTATTTTGACAAAGTCATACCTGGAGCAAAGGGAGGACATTGTACTATTAAACATAGTTCATTGTCAAGAACAGGGAAAACTTTGCTTAAGATTCTAGAATCAAATTTTGATCTTTTGGTCTTAACAATAGAGGGTGAAGCTCGGGGATATCGAGCTGACAGAAGCTGACAGACCAGATGAGCAACCTGAATCCAATAGCCTATCGGTACAGATGTGACTCATACCCTCTCCAGCATTTAGCTTATCCATGTAACACAATGAGGGAAAAAGTAAACCTGAGTCAATGCTCACAAACTTCCATTTGTTAAATATGAAGCAAAATTCTGACAGCCATAAAACAGGGTGAACAGTTGTGTGTTTGTATTAAAATATCATTGAGATAAGCAATAACCAACTACCCGAGCAAAGGAACATCTGCGATATTATCGTGCTATTTCTGGCTGAGTCATCTCATGCTGAGAGAAAACACAGAGAAATGGAGATATCATTGTGGTGTTCTTAATTGAGTGAAGAAAGGGCTCTTTTTTTCAATCTTCCCAGGGTGGGCCCTAGAGATGCAACAAGTATCATTTAAAAATAAATTTTTAGCTGATTGCTTTACTTGTCTGCAAAACAGGCATTGTGACCTACTTAAAAAAAAAAAAAAAGTATCTGCCCTGACAATTCCTGGAATAAAATGTGAGCAAGCAAAGTCTTATAATTAATGAATCTGCCTGTAAGTTTTTATTTTTTGGAAGGACTTCTCTTTTTGACCTCTGGAGAGGAGAATAGTACGTTAGACATATTTGATAATACTGTTTCTCAGATTCTTAATTAATAGGCAAAACCCCCTCCATAACAAGTCCTAATAAGGTGCTAATTTATTCACTAACCCCCTTGAACAGGGATGAGGCCAAGAAAGACACTCATTACACTGAATTACACTGAATTATATCCTATAGAAAAACAATGAATTAATGGAATCAAGGTTTTGTGTTGTTGCAGGAAGCCTTAGAAGTAACTTACTGAGGACCTTTCATTATACAGTTGATAAAACGTATCTACAGAAATGCAATCTCCTGCCAGGTCTATATAATTGTCAGATAAGTTATTAAAAAGTTACAGAAAAACTTTGAGTCTAACATGCCTAGATTTAAACACTGGATTTTTGGCTTTGAACAAGTTCCGTAATCATTCTGATCTTCAGCTTATTCATTTATAAAAGGGGGAAACATTACAGATTCTTCTTTTGTAGGATTCTTGCATAGAATAAATTAGATACTATATTTAAACTGCCAAGGTACAGCATTCTTCTTACAGTCAATACTCAATAAATAGTTATTTTCACCTTGAAGAGAGCTGGAAAAAATTACAATCCATATAGCTAGTTTAGTATATAAAGTTACTTCTGCACATACAGTAAAAAGAAAGAGACAGAGAAAGAAAGAGAGAAGAAGGAAGGAAGAAGAAGAAATCTAGATCTTGAAACACTTCATCAGTTTTTCTGCATATACTTACCAAGTCCGTGAGAAGCACACTACCAATACAGCTAAGACAGAAATCACAAGCTACTTAGCAAGACTTTTTTCAACCCAAGCGATAAAAAGGACAAAGCAAACAATCTGAGGACTGACTGAGTTCAAAGAACTGACTAGATTGATCAGGTTATCCTGTCGCTTAACTTATCTAACTGGGAGGGAGGAAGAGATGTTTTTATACTTATTCCTGACAAAGTAAATCTTACTAGCTGGTTTTGCTATAACCATGCCTGATATTCACAACATCTGATTCACAGAAGTCCTCAGCCTTCCTCAATGCCTATGAAAACAAGAGCCTAGAGCCCAGGAATCCTTCATACAGGCAAATTCAAAGTCAGACATGCAGACAAAATGTGGACCGAAGTTTAAAGAAAATGATCAGTGTGTTCCTCCATTAGATATATGAATCCTTTAGAAAATTATCTTCAAAGAGGGAAATACAAAATAAACAGCTGATGACTTGAAACAGAAATTTGCTTGTAAGTAGCGCAAACTCAAATCATCAATTTAAATTTGTGTTCTTTAATAATATAAGCTATAACTTTGTACAGTACCTTTTATCTATACTTTATTGATCAGAGAGCACATTAGACATATAAAAATTAAACAACTCATTAGAAATACTGAAGGCTTAGAATGCAACCCTCATATTTAAATATAAACTACTCAATTCTTCAAAATACTCAGCCCCTTTACCAATAAGTTGGATATCATGATATTTCTGTAAAGTCTGAACGCACTGGTATTCTACCTTCATTTTCTGTGTTGGGAATAATTACTTCCCAGTGTGAATGATATGGAGAAGGCAATGGCACCCCACTCCAGTACTCTTGCCTGGAAAATCCCATGGATGGAGGAGCCTGGTAGGCTGCAGTCCATGGGGTGGCTAAGAGTCAGACAGGACTGAGCGACTTCACTTTCACTTTTTACTCTCATGCATTGGAGAAGGAAATGGCAACCCACTCCAGTGTTCTTGCCTGGAGAATCCCAGGGACGGGGGAGCCTGGTGGGCTGCCGTCTATGGGGTCGCACAGAGTCGGACACGACTGAAGCGACTTAGCAGCAGCAGCAGCAGTGAATGATATTCATCGGAGCACAGTGGAACTGGCACCCCCTGGAGGTGTGCAGCATGACAGCCCTGTTTGTTTCCCAAATGGTGGCTTCCTTTTAGATATGTTATCCAAAATTAGTCCAAGTTTTTATTGCCTGTCTTTTTTCCTGTAAGCCCTTGCTTTGAAATGGACAGCAACTTTCTTCTTGCTTTGTATAAGTTCTTATAGGTGTTGATTTCAGCTAACACATGAGAGATATCTGGCCCTTCAAGTTCCAAATACATCAGATATCCCTGCTCTTTCCACACACAAAAAAATCAGAATTATGCAACCTTATCAATACATCAACTGAATATCAAGAGTTGACAGAAAATGAGTCATCCCTACATGAAAACCTAAACTACCTTTAAAATATCACAGGACTCATACATCTAGTATATGCAGCCCTATAAGGGATTTATAGTCAGTTGCTGGTATCTATTAAAATCTGAACAGAAATTGGCAGGAATGTCACCAGCATGCATCCTCTAGACCTTGATGGTTTGGTATTAAGTATTATTTTGGATTTTTATAAATACATTATTTAATATCACATAAGAACCTATTTGTCATCTTTAATTATAATTTACATTAGTGTTTATATTGATTGGTTTTTGATTGACTCTGAATGCTTTGTCCAGGGACAAAAAAAAAGTAATTTCAATGATAAATTGCTATTAGATACTTTCTGCGCTGTTTAAAATATGCTTTTTAAAAATGCATGCTTTTATGGTAACTGGGCAACCATCATTTTTAAGTGTATCTAACCTCTAGTTATTAGGTTATGTGAGCAAAATAATATGTTTTATATGTAATTTCTAAAATAATTTAGAACCTATACTTGCCAGTTGGTGTTAATGTTTAGAAGGTCTGATTTTCCTAATAATGGAATTTTTAGTTTACATTATCTTAAAATGTTTGACTTTGCATCTACCCAGTGAAAAAGAAACATGAAATAACACAACATTTTTCCACATACAGTTTGGAATTTCAGAGAGATGCTTGCTATAAATCACGGGTCACTTTCCAGGGCTAATGAAGCAGATGCTATAAATGTTATTTTGATGAATTAGTGTTTGGCTTTAAAGATTAATGATGATGATGATGATGGTGAAGACAGTGCCACCAACTTTAAAAATACGGAAACAGAGTTTGGGGAAGTTAAGAAACATGTCCTAACTCACTTTGATACTGAGTAGCAAAACTTAAACCTTTGTATGTCCAACACCAAAGCCTATATGTTTCCCAACAGATTTTCAAGATAAACCAAACTTAAATGAAATTTCTGAATGTATACAGATTTAAATGAAAGATTCACAGAGAACATGGTTAAGACAAACAAAGGAGATAATAAAAACATTCAAAGGCTGCGAAAACAGAAAAAGAAGTTTTTTCAAGACACTATAAAGAATTCTTATTGACTCCAACTGTAGTTTCCTGTTGGGTTTCAAGGGTTAACTTAGGCAGCAAGCTCCATATTGGAAAACATCTAGAATGTCAGGTTGAGGAAAGGCCTATAAGTAATGTAGTGGTTTCTGATTAAGGATGCTAGTCAGTCTACTTCTCTGGACACCCTCACTTAAGACCACCATCACCTATCAACGGGACCACAGCAGCATTCTCAGCAGACTCACTGCCCTCAGTCTTGCTTTCCCAATGTACCTGTCATGCTGTATTCATAGTGTGGTCTTTCCAAAATGAAAATTTCATATCCTTACTCTGCTTAAAACTAATCTTAAACTCCCATGACCCTCAGAATAAGGGAGCACAGGGTGCTTACCATGCCTTCCCCAGCCTTTTAAAATCAAACCCCATCCACACCTCACTTCTTTGGTCTCCACCTTTAATGATGCCTTTACACTGATTCCATCTCCACCCAGGCTCCCACTCACCCATCCCACTCTGACACCAGACATGCAGACCTTCTTTCATTTCTTCTCAAAGTAATGATCTTTTTTCCCACTTGGCCTTTACATATCCTGGTCCCTCAGCATGGAACCCTTTTACATATTTCTCTACATATTTCACTGCTAACTCTTATCTAGCCTTCAGATCTCTGCTTATACACAATCTGCCTCTACCTCAAATCCACCTGTCTAGGCACATTGCATATCATTCCTCTCATTTATTCTAACATTTATCTCACTATGTCATAATGAGCTTTGTGATTTTCCAAAAATCCCACTAGAGGTACTGTTCCCTTAGGGTGGATTCAAGCTCTCTGTCTTATTGACTAGGGAATTCCTAGTTCTGATTACACTGACTGCCAGTAATGGCTCAACAAATATTATTTGTCAAATAAATGAAGAGATGGATGGATAAATGAACTATATGGAGGAATATGACAGGACAGATGAGAAAGTGGAGATGTGACCAATATAACAGCACAATTTAGTCACCTCAGCTACCAGAATCAAACAATAATAAAGACCACGATATAAGAAAGCATTTCTTAAGGAAAAAAAAAAAAAAAGACCTGCATCTTCTTGTTTCTCTAATAGCGTGTCCATAAAGTCTAGAAACACAAATAATGCTTTATTTCCTTTAATTTGAAGGTTTCTTTAATGATATTATATAATAATAGTGATAAATCCCATTATTTCTAGATTTTGGGGGCACCCATAGACACAAGCATTTTGCAAATGATTTTCACAAGCATTGCTCCAATTTCTGCCTGATGTGGGAGCAATTTTAGCTCTTTTAGTCAGAGAAAGGGGAGAACCAGTTGGTAGGCAGAGGTTGATCCAGAATGTTTTCTTTATCTGGAGCATGTTACCTGTGGGATGGCCTTTTCTGTCTATGAGCTTGTTCCACTTCTGTCTTTAGAGAGTTCCTGTGAGAAGTTGAGGGGAGCACATTATTCAAGAGGATGTCTTCAGGCTCATACAGATCTAGGTTCAAAGCCCAGCAGGGTTAGTGTGACTTTCAAACATTTTAAGTGTCAGTTCTCACACACAGTCCTCCACACTCAAATATTTTTGCAAAACCCATGCATTGGAAAGTGGCCCTGAAATGACCACTATAAAAAGGACCATAAACAAGATGATTTTCCCCAAAGTCTCCTCTTGATTTTCCAAAGCCATCTTTAAAATGAAACTGTAAGTTACTCTAGAGTAAATGGACAATATCAGTTTCCCTGGTGGCTCAGGAGTAAAGAATCCACTTGCCAATGTAGGAGATGTGAGTTTGATCCCTGGGTCAGGAAGATGCCCTGGACGATGAAATGGCAACCAACTCCAGTATTCTTGCCTGGGAAATCCCACAGACAGAGGAGCCTGGGGGGCTACTGTCCTTGGGGTTGCAAAAGAGTCAGACACGACTTAGCAACTAAACAACAACAACAAAGGGATAATATGGAAGAAAATAAATTGAATAAAAGGTTTGCCTTCTTAGAAATCAGAACAGTTGTTGACCACAGAACTAGAGGCAAAAAGGAAATAAAGATCTAGAAATTTCCAATAAGGAAAGAGAAAATCTTACACATGAAAAAAAGCATTTCTAGTACGAATGCTACAAACTCAATATAACCACGTAAAACTATACACAAATCACTGCTAACCATAGTTATCCTAGTGAGGGGAACAATTTTCACATTTGCTTCCCATACCATTTGCATTTGTTACTTTGACAATGATTGAAAGTGAAAGTGAAGTTGCTCAGTTGTGTCCAACTCTTTGCGACCCCATGGACTGTAGCCTACCAGGTTCCACTGTCCATGGGATTTTCCAGGCAAGAATACTGGAATGGGTTGCCATTTCCTTGATTACCATTATTTAAAACAAATGAAAAGTGCTATGGTGAATTGTTCTGTAAAAGTAGGGACTTCACTCTATTTTCAGCCCTATTGCTCCAGGCCCAGAACTCTTTCCAGACTTTTGTATATCTGCACTTTTGTGGCAGGATAATCCCTTTGAGGCATTATGCTGTATATTAGTTTCTTTAAAAATAACCTTTCTCTATCAAATATTAAATTCTTCATCTTTTTGTTAATTTTTAGAACATTTCAGAATTGGGGGATATACTGCCCCTTTTCAAAGGAAAATCACTCTTTGCACATTTTTGCAGTTAGAGCAGGAAACACAATCCTCTTCGAATTGTCTTTTTTATTTTTTATTGTTGTGTTACAGCACAACCTTCTGTGTATAGCATACAAATGATAGGTGGTGAAGATATTGCAGGAATGCATGCATAATAAATATGGTTTCATTTCAGTAGTTGGTGAACATTTCATAAAGCAAGAGTAGAAAATGGGACAATTTGAATATTTGGGGAGGCTTCAATATATATTCATTGTGCATGCATATACATATTTACATACAATTTTCAGCACTCTATTTATAAGCAAATAGCCAAAGAGGCAATTATTTGTATGTGGGCCAATATGACACAGTCAATGGTTTGGAAAATATAGGCTAGTTAACTGACTCATTATTGTAAGTAGAAAACGCAAGTAAGGTATATCAGCTCATTTGAAACATAAGCCACTGAAGACAGAGTAATTTCCTGAGAATCAAATTCAAGAGCTATGTTTAGATATAAGTCTCTCATTTTTGTAATATTTAAGAGAACAGGGAACTATGAAACATTTTGAAAAAAACATTTTAGAGTAAAACGTGGCCCAGTACCTTTCTATAAAGGAAACCAGCAAATCAAAACCAACACATTCCTTGTGATTTCACATTTTCATTCCTAGGAATATGATGTTAGTTGGGCTACGGTTTCTAATACAGCTAGTCACTTGAATCACAAATGATCGTACCTGTGGAAAGTGGTAAAATCAACCTAATGAGCCCTTATGTGAGAGTCAGAGTCCCTGTTGAAGTCACATATTTGAAATTACTCAAAAGACATATCAAGAGGAGACAGACATACAACAGGACGGGCTGTTTTGGTGAGTTAACGTGTCATATGCGTGCGACGGATGCAGCCAGTGCTCCATCAAGGCTCATCTTGCTAAAAACAGTGAATGAAAATGACTGATCTACAATTTGCATCCTCTTTTCAGTCCATCAACAGAATATTATTAAAACCAGTCAGCCAAAACCCATTAGAACAGCACTCACGTATGAAACAATGCCCAGGTCCGCTTGTTCTCCATTTTTATGCACTGCTACAGGACTATAAATATTCATCGTAATGTAACTGAAAATTATTGAAGTGAGAAAAAAGAGAAACAGGGAAGCCATTTGCTTCAATTCATAAACAGCATCTGTTGGGAAGTTATTCATAGATTGCTTCAGGGCCTGCCGAGCAGCAAGCCCACGGAAAAGGATGCCATTGCAAGCAAATTGGCACAAACTGCATGGAGATGCTATTAGACATGATTCACTGACAGCCAGGGAGAATGATCAGGCACTGGGTTGTTTTATGTGTTCTTTTATCACTGGGACACAGAACTACCCTCCAGCCAAAGTCTCACACAGTTCAAATTAGAAGAGCAACCTTCTAAGTGTATTAAGGCCTAACTAGTGGCTAGAGAAAGTTAGAAGCAGCAGCTAAACTCCAGATGATAGAACTTGTTCATCTGCCCACACCTTAGGCGCCCTTCAAATCCTGCCTGTACAACCTGGCAGATTTGAATGGCCCTGGTAATGCTGTGTCCATCAAAAATTAAATAGTAAAGAAAAAAAGTTTCTCTAATGTTGATGCTGATTTTGTGGTGTGTTACCCTAAACAGAATGAAATTGAATGCTTACTACTTACCAAACCAATGTTAAGGAAAAAAATTAGCAAGGAATGTTTTCCAATCTGGCATTAGTAGCACAATGAGTCATATTTCATTAAAAAATGGATTTATGGCTTCCTAGTCAAAGCCCCAAATTCAGCTCAAAGAAAATAAACACAGCAAGAGCTTTCAAATGTGAAGTGATCATGAATAAAATAGATGGGTTGATTTAGTAACTGTTTATACTTGTATATTGATTTATGTGTTTGTGGTAAAAAGGCATCTTCAAGAGAGAGAAAGAAAATATTTATCTCAGATTTGGGGTGTTTTTTGGGCAACAATGAATGTCATCCATTTCAGGCTGAATTCACTGATCAATCTCAGTATCAATAAAAGAAAGAGAACCAGACAGAATATGTTCCATCATAAAAGACCCATGTGTATGCCCATACACACATACCTGCACACACAGAGAACCTAAAATCAGATCAAGGCTTTACATATGATTATCACTGTACAGAAGAAAAAAAAAAAAAGACACCTGGGGACAGGAGAACACATTAGTAATACCATGCAAGCACAACCAGCAAAATCCAAACTATGGAAAACTACAAGTGACCTGGTTTCCCTAGCAAACAAATCACAAAGAAAATAAAGGAAGTGGGGAAAGAAAGAGGGAACTTATATATTAAAAGAGTCTTAAGAGATACATCAAGTAAATGCAATGAGTAGCTCTTGTTTGGATTTTGATTTGAATAAAACAATTCTATATTCCCTCCAATGTATATATATAATCACTAAAGTGTATATATATAATCAGGTAAACTGGAATACAGGCTGGATAGTTGATAATTTTAAGAAATTGCTATTAGTATTTTTTGTGTTGTGGTTTTATTTTTAAAGAGTCCTTCCCTTTTAGAGACATTGTAGTACGGGTTTCAAAATAATTAATTTGGGGATGGAAGGAGCAGGTGGAGTACAGATGAAACAAGAATTTGCCTGGTTGGATCATTACTGAGGCTAGTAATGGAACATGGGAGTTTATTAGCCAACTCTCTCTGCTCCTTGAGACCCTCCATAGTAAATTTTCATATTGCTAGAGTTGGCTCACAATACTCCTGAGAACTGACCATTAAATTTTTTACAAGCCCATTTTTAAGCCAATGGTGGCTTGAATTCAGCCATAGTGGGTATATGGAAATAAGCTAATGCTACAGTCAAGCCTTTTTGTTTCTGAAGGATTAATTGTTGAACATTAACCAGTATATCACTGCTTATGATCCCAGGGAACTCTTTATGTACACTGGAAATTTATCAAGAGTAGTACAAGAAGCTGGCTTTTCACCTTAGTTCTTCTCTGCTCTCCCTCCCCACTGCCACCAGGTTGCTTTTGCTGCCTTTTTTTTTTTTTTTTTGCCTCAGATCCCAAGGTGTGGCAATTCATGGGCCCACTCTGAAACATTTCACCTGGACTCCAATCATTTCTTCCCTCTATAAACGCTTACTTTACTCCTTCTGTCAAACGTATCCAATCTATGGCCCTTCTCCTTCAGGTCTTACTCTGACACAATACAGTGCTCAAATTTCTTCCTAAGTAAGAAGGAATCTGAGTCCTTCAGAAATAATTTTCTTTGGAAATTTCTGATCTCTTAGCAGGCTTCATAATCTTTAGTAATTCTATAACTCTAAAGCTCTTTTATAAACTCTGGTTTGTTTACTTATTTATTTATTCCTGATATTTACCAAATGACTACTTCTTATATACAAGATAAACTCTCATTAGCACATTGTCTTATTAAACCCTCAGAATAAACACATGAGCTAATAAAGAGGCTGATGCTTTCCTCCTTTGAGAAGTAAGGACATAAAAACTTAAGAAACATCAAATGTCGTATCAAAGGCCGCCTGGTTAGAGAGAAACTCAAGACCGAGCCTAAGAATATTTACTATCATGATTCAAGAATTTTTCTACAAACCACAAGCTCATTGACTGGGGAAACAGAGTAGATTTTATCTCCTCTGCAGGGCAGATTTGTATAAACATGTGGTCCACAAAGAAATTTTTTCTCAACAGCATATTTTTATTCCCATATACAGGAGTGTGAAGACTACTAGCTACTTAAATCCAATCTACGCATTTATTAATTGCCAATAAAGCACCTGCCATATGATATCAGCAAGTAACAATTTCCTAGATTTGAAGAGAACGGGATGTTAGCTCCTCTGATTTATAGTTAGCCTGGATTTCCAAAATGGTGTGTTTTGTTTGAAATACTATGATTTGCAAAATTACATGTCTGTCATTACTGGTTTCTTCCTGAATTTCCACAGAAGCCAAATCTGCCCAGAACTATTTAGGAGGCTAAGGCTGTTGTTCCACTGACATCTAAATTGACAGCATTTGTGTCTTTCTCAAACTAGATAAGACAAACAATACCATCAACTCTTGTGGTTTCCTTCTGTTTCTCTATGACAGTTAATTCTGACTCAATCTTGCAAGAGAGAAAATGGCTGAGTGTAGGGGGCAACACTAATGCTAACACTAAATATAGAAGACATACTCTGTCCCTATGTATCCCTGGCAGAAATTTGAGTAGAAATTAAGTATTCCTAATAGCACATTAATTCTATTATCTCTTTTTTATTGGTGCATTTGTCTATTTTATTACTGACCACTTGTAAATGCCAAGGACTGTGATAAAAACACGGGCTATACAGTGAAAGACCTCAGCCCCAAGTAGCTCACAGAGAAGTCAAAGGGAGACTTACAAGTAAAGATGCAGGCATATTAGAGCATGCAAAATGCTAAATACCAAGCTGCTCAATGGGAAAACAGGGCAGGAGAGTCTCATCTTTAGCCTGGGATGAAAAGAAACATTCTTAGAGACTGGGACATCTAAACTAACACCTGTAACACAAAGAGAATTTTTTTTAGTGAAGTCACTGAACTGGGGGAGAAAACACTATAGGCATTGCAAGAACATATGCTGAGTTTGGGAAGATCCCACGGTGAGACATTTTGGTTTGATAAGTCTGAAGAGAAGCCCTGGAAAATAAATTTTTAACAAACACACCCAAGAGATTTTAATGCAAAAGATTAAAAACCTTGAGAAGGTCAGAGGCAACATGGTAGTCTGAACCAATTCAGAATGTGGTCATCCAGGAAAATTTGGACAACGTGTCTCAGGTATCCACACAGCTCCTTCCTTGGCACCATTTATATCACCAAGTCAAGCTACAGGGATTAGATATGTGTTACATGTAAGCGTGGGAGGCAGCTAAAGTAGAGGGAAGGGCCAGAGAGTGGTGTAAAGGAGGAATATACCATAAGATGTAGAACATGAAAGGAAAGTTTCCTGGGCTGCAAGATGCTGAACTAGGATTTGTAGAACAGGTGGAACACAAAAGGGGAGGGTACAAGCACTTCAGGCAACTGAGAAATTATAGTTTCAAAGTCTGGATTGAATTTAGGTTTGGCCACTTCCAAGCTGTGACATTCATTAAGTTGCATGACTTTGCTTCACTTTCCTCATGTGTAAAAGGGAAATGATAATCATTTCAACCTGCGAAAAGCAAATTAAATAATCTGTTGAGTAAAATATGTATGGGTTCTAGTGCATAGTGGGTGCTCACTGCTGCTGCTGCTGCTAAGTCACTTCAGTCGTGTCCGACTCTCTACTTACTGAATTAACAAAAATGGAAACTAATTCTTATTACTTTCTCTCTAGGAGTCCCAATTTTACTACAACCTCAATAAGTATCTTTATAAGCAATGACTTGATATTTAGCAACGAACTCTCGCTTCCCAGGTGGTGTAGTGCTAAAGAATCTACCTGCCAATGCAGGAGACACAATAGACACAGGTTCAATCCCTAGGTCAAGAAGATCTCCTAGAGGAAGGCATGGCAACCCACTCCAGTGTTCTTACCTGGAAAATTCCTTGGACAGAGGAGTCTGGTGGGCTCTAGTCCATGGAGTCAAAAAAAGTTGGACACAACTGAGCACACATGCATGCACATGATGATTTCTAAAAAGTTTGCATGATATCATAGACCCCTTGAGATCATTTGGTTCCAGCAGCCCTGTATTTTTCAGATAATAAAGGATAGGAAAGCCTGGCGTGCTACAATCCATGTAGCTGAAAAAAGTCGGAAACAACTGAGTGACCCAACAACAGGAGTATAATGAAAAGGCCAGAGATTTTGGAATTAGATTATCTAAATTTGATAATCTAACTTCCTAACTCTCAGGATTGTTAACAAGCCTCACTGATTCATTCAGTCAAAAAAAGAAAAAGAAATTGAGTATTCGGTGAATGTGAGAAACTGTTTCAGCACCTGAGGATTAGTAGTGAAAAAATGAGAGACATTTGCCCTCATCTAGTTCACACAGAAAAGAAAAGAGAGGTGTATTATTTCCCTAGGGCTCTGTAACAAATTACTATGAACTGGATGACTTAAAGAATTATATCCTCTTATTGTCTGGGGGCTAGAAGAGTGAAACCCAGGTGTCGATAGGCCCATGCTCCCTCTAAAGCTCTAGGAAAAGGGCTCTTCCTTGACTCTCCTGTCTTCTAGTGGTTAACAAAAATCCTCAGTGTTACTCAGTTTATAGACCCATCATTCAAATCTGTACTTTCATGGTCACATGGCATTTTCAAAAAGTGCCCATATGTCCAAATTTCTCTCATCTTATAAGAACACCAGTCATTGGATTTAGGGCTCACCCTAATCCATTGTAGCCTTATCTAATTATATCTGAAGAGATCCTATTTCTGAATAAGGTCACATTGATAAGTATTAGGGGTTAGGACAATAACTTTTCTTTTGGGGAGACAAATACACATAAATTCATGACAGTATGTAATAGACAAACTGACCACGTAATTTCATGGTCAGATCACTGACCATGATCGCAAGATCATGACTTCCAGGAGGTCTTCAATAAATAATGGCTAATATGAGATAAAATATTTCACTCACATTTTTCAGATAAGGTCGCTGAATTTGTCTGGTTCATCAAGAATGACAAAATATAATGGAAACCAGAAACCTCGTCTAGTAAATCCCTAAGAGAAAGGCTCTTTCCAAATAGCAGTGTCTCATAAAATAGATTATTCATATGCCTTAGGTCTTCTAAAAATTTTTATGTGTTAAATGTGCAAACTTTATTTTTAATAGTTATATATTCATTTTAATGTGTGTTAGAAGATATATTACCAACAATTAAAACCCATCCTTTCACAGATAACACTTTTTATGATGTACTTAACATAGATTTGTCATTTAAAACAATTAGGCATTTAACATGAATCAATTCATAGAAACAATGAGAAAAAAGTAGGTAAGTGGCTATAGCAAAAAATACTACAACAGTACTTGGTGACTCAAGATTCAGAAATGCCACACTCCCACATGATGTTTGTTCAATCTGTCATACAAACTAGGATTCTAGCTGTATGTCTTGACATGGACTCAAGTGGCAAAATGCAGTTTGGGAAATTCCCAAGTTGAGGCACTGAACATAAAAACTATAATGTGTCTTTGTTTCAGCTGTCTGTTAAACTGATGATCCCTTCTCTCAAGTCCATACCTTGAATGCTTCTGAGGTTCAATTTCAAAATTTAGCATTAAGCTACAGAAAGCAAGGCTGTGTGGTGACAGCATAAAGATATATATATAGATATAGATATAGATATAGATATAGATCAAGGAGAAAGAATTAAGAGTCCAGAAATAAACCCATAAATGTCTGATAAATTGATTTTAAACAAGGTTGCCAAAACAGTTCAACTAACAAAGAAGAGTCTTTTCAACAAATGGTATAAAGACAACTGGATTATCCACATACAAAAGAATGAAGGTGGATAACATCTCATATCATATACAAATATTTTATTACATCATATATCAAAAAGGGCATATTATCCATTGTGTGTGTTTATGCAAATATTTTCTTCCATTGTGGGGGCTATCTTTCTACTTTCTTGATGCTATTCATTGACCTGTGTTTCTTTGGTTCCTTGCACTTTAGGTGGCATTGCTAAGAAACCATTGCCTAAGACAAGGTCATGAAGCTTTACACCTGTGTTTTCTTCTGTTTTATAGTTTTAGCTGTTACATTTAGGTCTTTGATCCATTTTTGAGTTAATTTTTGTATACAACATTCTTTCAAATCTGTTTATGTCACAATGATTTAATTTCTCCTTTATTTTTGAAGGATAGATTTAATGGATTTATTGGTTGATATTCTTATTCTCTGAACACAGTGAATATATCATGTCACTCCCTCTGCTGTCCATGGTTTCTGATGAGAAATCAGGTTAATCTTGTAAATGATGAGTTACTTCTCTATTGCTGCTTTCAAGACTTTCTCTGTCTTTGCATTTCAACAATTTGATTATGCTTTGTCTAGGAGTTACTCTCCTTGAGGTTATCCTACTTGGAGCTCACTGAGCTTCTTAGATATGTGGATAAATGTTTTGTTTTTATTTTATCAAATTTGGGATATTTCAGCCATTATTTCTTCACATATTCTCTCTACACTTGTTCTATTCTCTCCTGGGATTCCCATTATGTGTATGTTCATACATTTGAATACACTACAGGCCTCTAAGGCTCTGTTCATTATTTTTCTTCTTTCCTTTTTCTTTCTGTTCCTCAAGTGACCTATCTTTAAGTTCAATGATTCTTTCTTCCACCTTATCAAGCCTGCTTTTGAGCCCTTCTAGTAAGCTTCTTTTTTTAAATTTCACTTACTGTATTCTTTTGCTCCAGAATTTCTATTTTGTTTTTTTTAATAACTTTTATATATTTATTGGTAGTCTCTATTTGGTGAAACATTGTTCTCATGTTTTCTTCAATTTCATAAATATGATATTCTTACGTTATTTTGAATATATTTAAAATAGTTGATTTAAAATCTTTATCTACTTAGTCCACCATCTGGGCTTCCTCAGGGACAGTTTCTATCATGTGCTTATTTCCTCTGTTTGGGCTATCCATTCTTGTTTCTTTTCTTTTTTTTTTTTTTTTTTGTTTCTTTTCATGTCTCATAATTTTTGTTGAAAATGGAACATATGTGGAAACTCTGAAAATTATATTCTGCCTCTTTTGCAGAGTGTTATTATTGCTGACTGTTATTTGTTTAGTGACTTTTCTGAACTATTTTTATAAAATCTGTATTCTCTGTTTTATTTGGTAAATGAGATGTCTGCTCAGTTAGCTTAGTAGTTGCTAATTATTAAACAGAAATTTCTTTAAACTCTTGAAACCAGTAGGTGTCTCAGTCTTTGTTTAGAATCTTGGTGTGCATGTTGCGGCAGATCTTAACACTCAGCCAGCCAGCTGACAACTTTACCTTAGTCTTTACTTCAGATTTATATAGAACTTCAAAGTGAGCCAGAGCTGAGAGCTTAGGACATTTATCTCAGGTCTTTCTCAGTACTCACACAGCCCTGAGCATGCACAGAGCCCTACACATGTGTATGACTTTCTAAATTCCAAGAAACAAGCAGGAGTTTTTCAGAGCCTTTATAAAGGGCATCTCATTCCCTAGCTTTTTCTTTTAAGTTTTTTGGTTTGCCTATGTTTGCCCCAACTGTTGCCCATTGTCTCAGACAGACATAAAGTTAAACCTTTGTCTCTACATATTTTTGACAAAAGCCCCCATGGAAAACACTTTCTTCACTAAGGCTCTCTTCACTCAGTGAGCTGTAAGCCAGGTCAAATAAGGATGGCTTTGCAGGTGGGGTTTCCTCAGGAACCATTGCAATCAGTCGCTCAGTCGTGTCCAACTCGATGTAACCATGTGGACTATAGCCCACCCAGCTCCTCCATCCATGGAATTTTCTGGGCAAGAATACTGGAGTGGGTTGCCATTTCCTACTCCAGGGGATCATCCCAACCTAGGGATTGAACCCACATCTCCTACATTGGCAGGTGGATTCTTCATCACTGTGTTACCTGGGAAGACCTAGGAACCATCATACAGGTCAAATAATGACAATTCTCTGGGAATGTGACTTTGAAGAAGCTCCAACCACATTCTATCTTCCCATTCTTCCACAATAATTGTGATCTTCTGGTTTTTAGTGCTACTGTGGAGCTATCAGGAGGGAGATGGAAACTGAGCAAGTTAAAGTGCAACAAAACTCTCTCCTCTGATGAAAATTCTCCAGTTTTTCTTGAATGAACACTTTCCAGGTTGCTACAAGTCTTTACTCATTTCCAAAGTTCTGAAAAAGTTTATTCAGACAATACATCCATTTTTGGCATCGCTCTTATGAAGGAGGAAACTTCTGGAAGTCCTTACTCTATCATTTTCAATGATGTCACCTCTGTGCTTCTTTCTTCATCTACAAATGCAGGGTTGACTTATAGCCTGCAGTATGCTGGTTTTCCCATCTTTCTTCCTTTTTAAGTCTCTCCCTTATTTTACTTCTGGAAAAAATGAAGTGTCAAGATTGGGAAAGATGCCAGTATCAGATTTAGTAATGGTTCAGAAGATGAGGAGCATTGAAGACTAAGCCATTTTTTATTCATTTCACCCCATCCTAAATAGTGATCATCCTTCTAACTACATTGCTATTTACACTAAAATAAAACTGCACATATGTTAATTGACATTCATGTCCTGATCTTCAGAAGTAAATGCATAATGAGACCATTGCAAATGCTCAAACTAATAAATATAGGTTGGCTGCTTCCTTTTCAATCACATCAAGAAACACATGCTTCCTCTGCATGGCTTTACCCCACCAATAATAGTTCACTTTTCAACTTTCCTCATCTTCACCTTCACTTGGTAGCCATTTTCCCAAAGAATCAAAGTTGCTACTAATTTCAATTTTAATCAATGGATAACTATTACTGAATATAGGAAACATCAACAATATCAAAGTCTCATTGAGATTTTGATGCTGGGCAGTTAGCTGGGTTCATCACTAGCTAAGTGACACATTCTTTCACCTTATCTAAGAAAGCTGAAAATGATTACCTGCAATGAAACATTGAGGTCACCAAGGCTTATCTTAAAATCTGAACTTTTGAAAAACAGAGACCAATACTTCTATACAAACTTCAGAGTTTTTTATAAAAATAAAAATGCTTTCTAGCATATGAAATAACCAATGATTCATAAGAACAAAAGTAGTATTCACCAGCTGTTACAAATGCCCTTTCCCATCAAACTTGACCTTTTACTCAATGCTTCCCTAAATTCCAAATTCTTTTCTGCCTGAGGGAAGGAAAAGCATTTCCTCCTGCCAGCGACAGCCGAGACACTGCAGAACCAACAGCTGGCCAGAAGCGATTCTCCCTTCCTGTGGAGCAAGACAAGCCATAGAAGTAGATCATTATGTTTCTAGGTGAAAATCCCAGATTGGTAGTTCTTTGATCTTTTTTTAAACATCTTTTGTTTGATGAACATTTAGCATGCCATTTCTTTACACTCAAAACTCTCTAGCATTTGTGTAACCTAACCAGAAATATCTCTGACCAAATAGGATAATGAAAACTATATCAGTTGAGGATAGAGTGTCATCATTAAGGCAATACCTGTACCATAATATCTTACTACAATTAACCCACAAAAATATACACAAAAGAAGGACAGTTATAGTCCTGAGGGCTCACTGGCAGCTGGGAAATGGAAACTTGTGTTTTAGTATAACAAGTACTCACCAAGTGGAAACTTGATGTTCCAAATTTGTCCATAGTTTCTGGTTGCATTGGGGAATTGACTTACCCTTTATTACCTAAATGTTTATGACTTAGAAACTGTTAGTATTTGTTTTTTTTTTTTTTCCTTTGGACTAAATTGTGAGCAAAATTTATTCATTGGCTTTTAAACTATTGTTTTAAAAGAAGGGCCTGATTCCCTATCCCAATCAGAGAAGAGTCCAGGTATTTCCTAACTGTTCAGTGAGGCCATTTTGATGTGCCAAAGACAAGGTCACCAGTACAACTAGTGACTGCTCCACTGGACATATTTGTCTGCCTTCAAGTTTGGTCTAAAACATCTGGATGGGACAGAAACTCACAACCACCTTACTCATGGCTGCAGACAGGTTCTGAATGATATGGGTCTGGGGAGGAAACAGACACCAATGTCTTGGCCACTTATTTTAATTCGAAAGGGAGATAAGGAAGTAATAACCTTTCTCCTAAAGTGAATTCCAAGGAAGGAGCTAAATAAATTTTGCCTCTACTCTATCCACACCACTATTAATCTATACAGATACTGGTCAGTTAAATTAAATTGCGTTTATAAAGTGCTTGGCCCCTGGGCCCGATACATAATAAGGTTTCCAGTAAATCTTAATGGTGATTAATAATAAATCATATTCAAAACTACTTTTATTTTGCATGCATTTAAAATTCTAACAGAGAAAATGACCTCAGTGCAAAGATACCAACACAAAGTGCTCTTTGTAAATACATCAGACATTATGCAATATTTCACATGTCTGAGGAGTTGGGTGTTCTGCTTTTGCACATGTATGAATATTAAGTGAGTGTCTGTTTGGGGAGTATAAAAAGAATACTAGCAACTAAGAAAACGAGGTGTTGAAGGCATATGATCACTTAATGGAACTGAAATGGGAAGTGCCTTCTACTTATCTCCTATGTGGATATGGTACAGCCAATGAACCAACCAAAAGCATCTGGATCTTTATGGATTAAACAATGACATCCTACTTTGTCTCAATATCCTCTGTGTAAGAACGCTAAGTTAATTTCTGCTTTGATATTCATCTCAGGAAAATCATTGTCTTTATGGATTAATATATCTGCTTTCTATTTTCAGAAACCACACTTGAGTCACTTGTTATCATTCTTTTCTTACTTTAGCAGTTTTAGAATTATACCTAACTTTATCACTCAGGTGGGTAAAATCTGTTCAACCAATATATGGAGTGGTAAAAACATCAACTCCTTCTGTCTTCTCCAGATGGTTTAGAGATACCTTACCCTACTCAGTGCTTGAAATTGCATTAGTATATAAAGATATAAAAATAGAAAAAAAAAAGGCATTTACAGGATAGCATTCATAAGAGAGCAATGTGGCATAACTGTGGCTACATGCTATACATGTTCAAATACCGGAGGGTCAAATCCTACTTCCATCAACTACTTTCCTCTTTGGTTTCTCAACATCCAAGATCCTTTCTTTGTCTTTGCTCCTTAGTTTGCCTTAGTTTGTCAGAAAGTCTTCCCTTTTCTCACAAACCAAGTGATTAGTCAAAACCTTCAAGTTCCACATTCTTGGCAGGTCCTTTATCTGTAGACAGTATGTATCAATTACTAGATTTCTGTCCTTCCCAGTGAATTGCTCAGAACACGTGACCACAGATGGCTTCACCAAAGCAAAGTGTTGTGGCACCTGCCACTTAGGCTGGGATAACTGAAGAAGAGAAAATCCCTTCTTGGTAAGCACAGGACATTCTGGTTGCCATCTTGCTACCCCAAAGGAAGAAGTTGTCTGAAATCAATGCCAGTACTGAGGAAAAAAGTTTCAAGGTGGAGACACATATACTTTTGAGTACTTGGGCCCAATCATGCCTGAAGCCTTATATCAAAAGACTTTTTACATTACGTTGAGTAATAAGTTACTTTACATGGTCATGCTTACCTGAGTTACATTTCCCTCACTTACTGTTAAAGGTCTACTGACTAACAGTATTGCCTATAGCATTCTCAGTGCTGGGAATTAAATAGTAATCCTGCTTCACTGAATCTACATTCTTGTGAGAGGTATCAATGAGTCAATGAGTCATAACAACTGCTAACAGAGGATAAATACAGGGAGATATGGGAGCTCTCAGCAAGAGCATTGACCCAATTTAGGGGAATCAGGCAGAGAAAGACTTTTCAGAGGGTACACTATCATATGGATTTCCCATCATCTGTTCTTAAGGAGTTAATTTAAAGATGTTACATTTTCATCCTCAAACTGAGTGTATAGTGAGTAATAATAGTGACACCTAGCCATAGGTATTATCATTATAACTCTAAAACTATCACTTTTCCTTAAAATTCCCACCCAGTAAGATGTTATCCCCTCATTCTCTTTTAATAGCTAAATTTGCATTATTCATGATTATTGCCTCTAAAACATAGATTATCACAGCTGTTCAGCCATCACATATATAGTTTCCAACCCCACCACCCACTCCCAATCAGAGTTTTGGCCATAGCCCCAGTTGGTACTGAGAGAGAACACATAAACGTTAAATACTATAACAATCTGTGGATAAGGGGGGTGGAAATCAGCAGCTGACAGTGCTGTAATATTATAACCAGGAAAACAAAAATATCTTATGCAAGTGCCCATTTTTTTAAAGTGATACCTTCTGACACAGCAGTTCTTTGATAGGTTTGGTAAATCCATCCAAAATCTGATGGAATGGACTCAATAAAACCTTCCTTTTATGAATTCCTCACTTTAAAAAAATAGAGTTTGATCAGGATTTGAGCAGTAGACTAAATGTCAGTAACCAATGAAGGACAATATAAATTTCCAAGCCTGTATATAATTTTTAATTATATACCAGAAATTATAAGAACTTAAAATGTTAAACTTAGTAAAACAGTTAAAATTTTCAAACAAGTAAATACTTCAAACAATAATATTAGATTGTTCAATATCTGCTCTTACAGATTTTTCCCAATTTATTTGCTCTTTTTGGTTAACTACAAAAGATTTTGTGAGGAATTACTCCATAAGATATTCAGGGTTGAATGCTGTCAAGCTGTGCTTCAAAACACCCTTATAAAGAGTGAAGGGGGATCGGGTGGAGAGGGCGGTGGGAGGGGGGACCGGGATGGGGAATACATGTAAATCCATGGCTAATTCATTTCAATGTATGACAAAAACTACTGTAATGATGTAAAGTAATTAGCCTCCAACTAATCAAAATAAATGGAAAAAATAAATTAATTAATTAATAAATTAAAAAAAAAAAGAGTGAAGGGGAAAATAAAAGTAAAAAAAACAACAACCCTGAAATACAGAATTATGCTGAAATTCTCCTTGACTAAGATACTTCAAACTTGGAGGAATATTTGAGACATGAATCCACAAGGATAGCCAGAAGACGTGTGATACCCAGCCTCTGGGACAGACCCCAGTGTTTCTTGCCTCCTGTGTTAATGCCATTGTGTAGTCTCTTCCCACAATGAACAGGACTGGCCTGTGAAACCAATAGGATATCGGAAAATGGCAGTGTGGTTCCAAATAAAGACACCATGGCTTTTGCCTTGCTTGCTCTTGGACCAGCCACTCTGGGGAAGTCCAACCTCCATGCTACAAGGACACTCAAGTAGCCCTCTGGAGAATCTTAAGTGGGAAGAAACTCAAGCTTCTCACCAATAGCTAGTACTAACTTGCCAGCCATGTGAGTAAACCACAGCAACAGATCCTCTAGACTCAGTTAAGCCTGGACAGCTGTAGCCCTGGTGGGTATCCTGATTACAACATCATGACACCCTGCGAGCCAGAACTGCCCAGCTTAAGCCACTCACAGAATCCAGATCCGCAGAAGTCACGCAGTCATAAATGATTATTGTTGTTTCCGGCCAAATTGTCTGGGATAATTTGTTTTTGCTATGACATATAACTAATTTACTAGGCATGCTAAGTTGCTTCAGTTGTGTCCAACTCTTCACGAACCTATGGACTGTAGTCTGCCAGGCTCCTCTGTCCATGGGGTTCTCCAGGCAAGAATACTGGAGTGGGTTGCCATTTCCTTTTTCAGGGGATCTTCCCAACCCAGGGATTGAACCCCGGTCTCTTACATCTCCTGCATTGGCAGCTAGGTTATTTACCACTAGCACCACCTGGGAAGCCCAATTTACTAGGCTATTAATTTCTTTATTCTCTAGACTATAAAGCTATTGTTTATTTAATAATTGAGTGAAAATTTTTCTATGTATCTGTTAATGCTGATTACTGTTAAGAAATGAAGTGCATAATATTCTTTCAGTGATCTATGCACCTCAAGGTTGGGATTTGCCTAAGACTGAAGAGGTCTATCTGTTCTTCTACTTGGTATATATCTAGTTACAGGGTGCTTTGGCATAGTGAAAAAATAGCCCACCTACTCCTTCTGCAAGGCACTGTGTGTGTTAAAAGATGCTCATCCTATCCATGCACCTAAAATGACTCTCTGCACCTTGACCTTCAAGAAATCATAAAGTAGCAAAATTGATAATAATAAATAAATAAATATTCTCAAATTAAACACCTCTTCAACATGTCAGCTATAAGTTTTCCAAGGTAAACCTGAACTCTTTCAGTGATGGGAACTCAGTACTCATCAGAATTCAATCAAAATCTCAAGCAAATACATCCAAGCAAAATCTCTTTCTTCCTCTGGATTCCAAATACTGGCCTCAGACACTAAGTCCTGTTTCACTCTTGTCAATCCTTCAGACATCTAAGGAAAATTTTATCTTCCTTTTGACTTCTCTTCATGTAGGGTAAAGTATTTGGCTCCAGCTACACCTCCTAAGACATGATTGAACCCCTGATAATCATGATGCTTTTCTCTGAAGTTGGCCCAGTTTGGTTTTAATCAGAACCCAACAACTAACAGTCTAAAAGGTCTGTGGATGCTTTTTTGTTTTGTTTTTTTCCCAGAGATTGAATTTGGGTACTTTTAGATGTAACAAACCCTCTTTATTTCCCACAAACCCCACAATGCCTTCTTGTCTTATAGATCACTTCTTGTCACCCATTTCTTTCCTATCTGGTCAATGGTTCCTATAATACAATAAATATTCCTAATGTCAAAAGGCTTATAACTGCTGCTGTTCATGTTGCATATGCCACAGGTAGAGCTGATACAGAAAGCTTCTTGTGCTTATTATTGGGAGGGAATTAGGGCTTCATTGTCTTCTTGCCTCATTCTTAAACATACTAACTTAACAGGTGCTGATCAAGCATTTCCTGAACACCTCAAACCAGAGATTATGTTGAATAATACAGGAGAAAACTGGTCTGTCTATTCCTCAAAGATGGGAAAGAGCTCCCCTGCACTAACCTAACAGATAAAGATGACTCAGAGTGTGACAATAGAGGAGAAAGCAGAAGATATGCTGCTTCAACTGGGATATCAGGCCAACAACCAGCAAATCAAAATATAAGCAATAAATACTTGCAAATTTTAACCAGGGCAAAGAGGTGTACTCCTTGATGTAGAGAAAGGAGGGGATGTAAAAGGATAAACTCCTCACAGGACAATTAGTAGTCTGCTCTGTCCATCTCAGGAGTCTCTCAGGAGAACGACCACTTTGGGTGTGTTTAATCAGTGTCTGGCAATGGCTAACTCTGCCTTTGCTCCCGTGTTGGCAACCTTAAGGATTAAATGATTTGGGGGGGGGGGGGTTGAATACTATGTGATTTACTGATGATATAAATTTGGGAGAGTTAGACCTAAGGTCTCTTTACCTTTCTATTAAGGAAAAGCTTACAGCGGATCAAAAATGTAGACAGTGAGTTGTTCTCAGAGGAATATTAAGGTGAAATAAATAATCCATGGCACACCTCAAGAGGTCTGTCTTTATTGTTTGTTTCACAGTACACACTTCTTTGCAAGCCCCAAGGAGGATAATTACTTCTCCAAATATCAGCCAAAGTGGGGACAAAACCCAGCATACAATAGCACTCAACTTTTAATTCCAGTGGCAGCCAAAACACCATTAAACTCTACTTCAAGTCTTTGAAGTCCTAAAAAGTTTGGTCAGAAATTAGTATACGGTCAAGTATCCAACTTAATAGCTAATGCAGTTCCCTCTCTGTCTAGTTGAGAAGAACATTCAAAGTACAAAAGCATGGTGTAGGAAGCTTTAAAAACCCAAAGGAAAGTAGCAATTCTTTCGGAATGTGGACATCATAACCTAGTTCCACTTGATCACCGTTATCCAATCATATTAGACACTCTTGAGAAGCAGAAGCAATTACTGGTTAACAGCGTGAGCTTTCTTCAAGTTCAGAGAGACCTTAGTTTACCTCCTACTCTGAAGCCTGCGTTGTCTTGACTCAACCACCTAACTTCAGTGACACTCAGTTTTTTCATCTGAGATTGCAGGTTACAGTAGTACTTACTTCACTGAGAGTTTGCAGTGTGCCAAACTCAAGCTATGTGACACATTTTCTTTTTTAATCTTATTTGATATACCCTTTACCACTTGATAGAGAACACTGAATAAAAAGCAAATTTGAGGGGAAAATTACCAATTCCATTTATGACATGTAAAGTTTGAACTATTAACAGGCCAGAGAGAAAAAATGTGCTTTAACTTGGTCTTCATGTCTTTGAGCAACATTTCCTGGTCTTCTGTAAAGCCAGCTTAGAATTTTAGACTTGCCTCAACTTCTCAACTGCCTTATGAAAGGAACCTACATTCTAGACAATACCTGTATATGTACTTGACAATACTGTATATGCAGTGGCTCAAGACTTAACCTAAGATTGTATCATCTAATAAGCAACTGCATTATATAAGCACTGCTTGATCAGCTAAGATCAAGATCAAGATCAAGCTAAGATCTTGCTAAGATCTCTACTTTTCCCCTCATAAGTAGATTTTAATCCAGATCATCCTGATACAATTCTTGGATTTTTTGATGCCTCTGAAACTTCACTGTAATCAGAAGTAATCTTAAGGGAATTACTCACCTTTTAGCTTGTCACTTTAGATTTTTATTTTCATTTTGGCATTTCTCACAGTAGCTCTCCCTCCCAACTTTGATATTATAAGGAATCCTTCATGATGGACTTTTTTTTTTTTCATGATGGACTTTAAGACCTCCCCCCACTTCCCATCTCCCTCAACACAAACCTCTTAGTTCTTGATGAAAAGAAATGGGGAAGCATTTTTAACATTACCTGGGATGTCACAGCAACTGACTTAACATGTCCACACAATTTTCTAACATGATCCAGTGTAGAGCAACTGACATATTGTTTACATCAGACAACAGGATAAAGCCTTTGTACTTCTGTCTATCTAAGGATTAATACTAGGGCCATGAAAAAAATGTACAACATAAAAAAATCAGAAATTTAAAAGCCAAAAGTTTTCATTCAGAAAGAGTAATTTCCATTTTCTGTAGGATGGCAAAGTTCTATGTTCATAGTTACTATATAAGGACAAACTTTATTTAAAATAATTAGCCCCATACCTCACTAGATATTGAGAAACAAAGCAATGAAAGAATTAAAAACAGATATTGGTTGAAAAATTTAATCAGTAAAGTTATATACCAAAGTTTTTTTTTTTGTTTTTTTTTTTTTTAACATAGAACAAAAACAAATGCCTAGGAGTGTGCCTCAAGCTATGAATTTCAGAGTGTCCACTGACAAGGACTATTATGGGATATAGTGTTTAGAAATTTATAGGGGCTTTTTTTATATAATCTTTTTTTTAATTTATTTATTTTAGTTGGAGGCTAATTACTTTACAATATTGTAGTGGTTTTCGCCATACATTGATATGAATCAGCCATGGGTTTACATGTATTCTCCACTCTAAACCCCCCTACCACCTCCCTCCCATCCCATCCCTTTGGGTCATCCTTGTGCACCAGCCCCAAGCACCCTGTATCATGCATCAAACCTGGACTGGCAATCTGTTTCACAATGACAATATTCATGTTTTAATGCTATTCTCTCAGGTCATCCCACCCTCACCTTCTCCCACAGAATCCAAAAGGCTGCTCTATACATCTGTGTCTCTTTTGCTGTCTCGAATACAGGGTTATCATTACCATCTTTCTAAATTCCATATATATGTGTTAGTATACTGTATTGGTGTTTTTCTTTCTGGCTTACTTCACTCTGTATAATAGGCTCCAGTTTCATTCCTCATTAGAACTGATTCAAATGTATTCTTTTTAATGGCTGAGTAATATTCCATTGCATATATGTACCACAGCTTTCTTATCCATTCGTCTGCTGATAGACATCTAGGTTGCTTCCATGTCCTGGCTATTATAAACAGTGCTGTGATGAACAATGGAGTACACATGTCTCTTTCAATTCTGGTTTCCTTGGTGTGTATGCCCAGCAGTGGGATTGCTGGGTCATATGGCAGTTCTATATCCAGTTTTTTAAGGAATCTCCACACTGTTCTCCACAGTGGCTTTACTAGTTTGCATTCCCACCAACAGTGTAAAAGGGTTCCTTTTTCTCCACACCCTCTCCAGAATTTATTGCTTGTAGACTTTTGGATAGCAGCCATTCTGACTGTTGTGAAACAGTACCTCATTGAGGTTTTGATTTGCATTTCTCTGATGATGAGTGATGTTGAGCATCTTTTCATGTGTTTGTTAGCCATCTGTATGTCTCCTTTGGAGAAATGTCTGTTTAGTTCTTTGGCACATTTTGATTGGGTGGCTTATTTTTCTGGAATTGAACTATAGGAGTTGCTTGTATATTTTGAGATTAATCCTTTGTCTGTTGCTTCATTTGCTATTATTTTCTCCCATTCTGAAAGTTGTCTTTCCACCTTGCTTATAGTTTCCTTTGTTGTGCAAAAGCTTTTAAGTTTAATTAGGTCCCATTTTTTTTATTTTTGCTTTTGTTTTCAATATTCTGGGAGGTGGGTCATAGAGGATCCTGCTGTGATTTATGTTGGAGAGTGTTTTGCCTATATTTTCCTCTAGGAGTTTTATAGTTTCTGGTCTTATGTTTAGATCTTTAATCCATTTTGAGATTATTTTTGTGTATGGTGTTAGCCGTGTTTCAGTTTCATTCTTTTACAAGTGGTTGACCAGTTTTCCAGCACTACTTGTTAAAGAAGTTGTCTTTTCTCCATTGTATATTCTTCCCTCCTTTGTCAAAGATAACATGTCCATAGGTACATGGATTTATCTCTGGGCTTTCTATTTTGTCCCATTGATCTATATTTCTGTCTTTGTGCCAGTATCATACTGTCTTGATGACTATGGCTTTGTAGTAGAGCCTGAAGTCAGGCAGACTGATTCCTCCAGTTCCATTCTTCTTTCTCAAGATTACTTTGGCTATTAGAGGTTTTTTGTATTTCCATACAAATTGTGAAATTATTTGTTCTAGTTCTGTGAAAACTACCGTTGCTAGCTTGATAGGGCTTGCATTGAGTCTATAGACTGCTTTGGGTAGTATAGTCATTTTCACTATATTGATTCTTCCAATCGATGAACATGGTCTATTTCTCCATTTATTTGTGTCCTCTTTGATTTCTCTCATCAGTGTTTTACAGTTTTCTATACATAGGTCTTTTGTTTCTTTAGGTAGATATATTCCTAAGTATTTTATTATTTTCATTGCAATGGTGAACTGAATTGTTTCCTTAATTTCTCTTTCTGTTTTCTCATTGTTAGTGTATAGGAATGCAAGGGATTTCTGTATGTTAATTTTATAACCTGCAACTTTACTATATTCATTGATTAGCTCCAGTAATTTTCTGGTAAAGTCTTTAGGGTTTTCTATGAAGAGGATCATGTCATCTGCAAACAGTGAGAGTTTTACTTCTTCTTTTCCAATCTGGATTCCTTTTCTTTTTCTGCTCTGATTGCTGTAGCCAAAACTTCCAAAACTATGTTGAATAGTAGTGTTGAGAGTGGGCACCCGTGTCTTGTTCCTGACTTTAAGGGAAATGCTTTAAATTTTTCACCACTGAGGATAGTGTTTGCTGTGGGTTTGCCATATATAGCTTTTAATGTTGAGGTATGTTCCTTCTATTCCTGCTTTCTGGAGAGTTTTTATCATAAATAGATGTTGAATTTTGTCAAAGGCTTTTTTTGCATCTATTGAGAATTATATGGTTTTTATCTTTCAATTTGTTAATGTGGTATATTACTTTGATTGATTTGTGGATACTAAAGAATCCTTGCATTCCTTGGATAAAGCCCACTTGGTCATCATGTATGATCTTCTTAATATGTTGTTGGATTCTGTTTGCTAGAATTTTGTTAAGGATTTTTGCATCTCTGTTCATCAGTGATATTGGCCTGTAGTTTTCTTTTTTTGTGGCATCTTTGTCTGATTTTGGTATTAGGGTAAATGAGATAAAAAACACTCTGGAGGAAGCCAACAGTAGAATAAAGGAGGCAGAAGATAGGATAAGTGAGGTAGAAGATAGAATGGTGCAAATAAATGAAGCAGAGAGGAAAAAAGAAAAAAGAATTAAAAAAATGAGGACAACCTCAGGGACTCCTGGGACAATGTGAAACACCCCAACATTTGAATCATAGGAGTCCCAGAAGAAGAAAACAAAAAGAAAGGCCATGAGAAAATACTCAAGGAGATAATAGTTGAAAACTTCCCTAAAATGGGGAAGGAAATAGTCACACAAGTCCAAGAAACCCAGAGAGTCCCAAACAGGAAAAACCAAGGCAAAACACCCCAAGACATATATTAATCAAATCAACAAAGATCAATCACAAAGAACAAATATTAAAAGCAGCAAGGGAAAAGCAACAAACAACACACAAGGGGATTCCCATAAGGATAAAAGCTGATCTTTCAATAGAAACTCTTCAGTCCAGAAGGGAATTGCAGGACATACTTAAAGTAATGAAAGAGAAAAACCGACAACCCAGATTACTGTACCCAGCTAGGATCTCATTCAGATATGAAGGAGAATTCAAAAGCTTTACAAACAAGTAAAGCTCAGAGATTCAGCACTGCCAAACCAGCTCTTCAACAAATGCTAAAGGATCTACTCTAGACAGGAAACACAGAAAGGGTGTATAAACTCGAACCCAAAACAACAAAATAAATGGCAACGGGACCATACTTATCAATAATTACCTTAAATGTAAATGGGTTGAATGCCCCAACCAAAAGACAAAGACTGGCTGAATAGATACAAAAACAAGACCCCTATATATGCTGTCTACAAGAGACCCACCTCAAAACAAGGGACACATACAGACTGAAAGTGAAGGGATGGAAAAAGATATTTCATGCAAATGGAGACCAAAAAAAGCAGGAGTAGCAATACTCATATCAGATAAAATAGACTTTAAAATAAAGGCTGTGAAAAGAGACAAAGAAGGACACTACATAATGATCAAAGGATCAATCCAAGAAGATATAACAATTATAAATATATATGCACCCAACATAGGAGCACCGCAATATGTAAGGCAAATACTAACAGGTATGAAAGGGGAAATTAACAATAACACAATGATAATACCCCACTCACACCTATGGATAGATCAACTAAACAGAAAATTAACAAGGAAACACAAACTTTAAATGACACAATGGACCAACTAGACCTAATTGATATCTATAGGACATTTCACTCCAAAAAAATCAATTCCACCTTTTTCTCAAGTGCACAAAGAACCTTCTCCAGGATAGATCACATCCTGGGCCATAAATCTAGTCTTGGTAAATTCAAAAAAATTGAAATCATTCCAATGATCTTTCCTGACCACAATGAAGTAAGATTAGATCTCAATTACAGGAAAAAGAACTATTAAAAATTTCAACATCTGCAGGCTAAACATGCTTCTGAATAACCAACAAATCATAAAAGATATCAAAAAAGAAATCAAAATATGCATAGAAACGAATGAGAATGAAAACACAACAACCCAAAACCTACGGGACACTGTAAAAGCAGTGCTAAGGGGAAGGTTCATAGCAATACAGGCTTACCTCAAGAAACAAGAAAAAAGTCAAATAAATAACTTAACTCTACACCTAAAGCAACTAGAGAAGGAAGAAATGAAGAACCCCAGGGTTAGTAGAAAGAAAGAAATCTTAAAAATTAGGGCAGAAATGAATGCAAAAGAAACAAAAGAGACCATAGCAAAAATCAACAAAGCTAAAAGCTGGTTCATTGAGAAGATAAATAAAATTGACAAACTGTTAGCCAGACTCATCAAGAAGCAAGAGGAGAAGAATCAAATCAACAAAATTAGAAGTGAAAATGAAGAGATCACAACAGACAACACAGAATTACAAAGGATCACAAGAGACTACTATCAGCAACTATATGCCAATAAAATGGACAATTTGGAAGAAATGGACAAATTCTTAGAAAAGTATAACTTCCCAAAACTGAACCAGGAAGAAATAGAAGATCTTAACAGACCCATCACAAGACAGAAATTGAAGCTATAATCAGAAATCTTCCAGCAAACAAAAGCCCAGGACCAGACAGCTTCATAGCTGAATTCTACCAAAAATTTAGAGAAGAACTAACACCTATCTTACTCAAACTCTTTCAGAAAATTACATGGGCTTTTAAATGTTTCATTGGCTCCCTCCCCCTAACAATTTGTAGAAAAGAGTATCTGACAAAATTTGTGACTTACAGACTTTTTTGCTAAAAACCATTATTTGCGACATTTTTCTAGAATTATTTTCCTAAGACTATATCATGGACCAATCCTTCCCACTTCCTCTAAGCTCAGTGGAGACTAGCAGGGCTTTGTTTTTAATCCTATCAAGTTTTGACCCAGAACTCACAGCTTTATAATTCTTGATCTGACTCAAATTCTATGAGCCTCTAATTCCTCATCTGTAAAATGAGGATTGAAGTGGTTTTAGACTCTTCACAATGTTTTAACAAAGAAAGTTAGCTCTTTTTCTTTTTTCTTTATGAAATTCAAAGATCAATTCTAAGATTTTCCTTTCACTTCCTGACGCGGTTTCATTTAAGTTCATGATTTTGAAGAAAAAGCAACTTTAGGGGGAATTGCCAAAAATTTGCATGTGGGTTTAACACATTCCTGTCAATTGTTAAAAAACAAGAAAAATTAATGTTTACCAAAAAAAAGTGAGGATAAGAAGGAGAAAATGGAAGAGACAGCAGAAGAATCAAAGAAAAGTAGAAGAATTAGATAAAATTTTCAAAAAGCTCTGGAAGATTAGTTGTTTCATAGGGACAACTTCCATAAAAGATTGAAGACCGTCTTCCCAGAAAGATCCAGATATGCAAACTCACAGAAGGATCACTGGGCATGGCACAGCTCATATAGACTAGAGGATCAGTGAGAGATTGAATCAGCACGCTCATCACTAATTGTGCAGCCATTGTTAAGCAAGGAACATGCCAGTTGACCTTCCCTGAAAGCCAAAAGAATAGAACAGCACGTATAAACCCAGCAGGCATAAAGTGTTTACTTATGGAAGACGAATTGGTAGATTTCACCTGACTGGCCCATGACACCCCATGAATACACCTCTTAACTCTTAAGGAACCTATAAGTCCTTCAAATGATCATGAGTCTCTGGACATTAATTCAGGTGATAATGGAAAAATTATACCTGTCTTCATTTGGTGCGTATGTGAGGTGAAGTTAAACTGAATAAATCCAAGATTCTTACACTAGATCAGTGATTACACATTTCATATTAATTCCTGTTTCATTAAGTTCTTGGCAAGATTAAGTGAAATGATGTGAAGTTCTTGGTATTGTGAGGATTTTAAATGGTAGCTATCTACATCACCATTACTGCAGCTGCAGGATCTTCCTATGTTATGGAGCATTAAGAAACAAAGGCAGAAATAAGAAACGGAGGTGAATGGCAGGGCATACTCTGGAAAATGGTAAAAGTTAGTCTTGGTCATCAGGAGTGGTCAGCCAATATGAGAGATCATAAGGTCATTGGAAGAGAGGCTGTTGCAGACTTTTACACTTTGACCTCAAAATAACCTTAAGATCATCTAATTCCATCACCTATAGCTATAGAAGCACAAACATTGTTGAGAGGTTAAGTTTTTAAAGATATGTTTTCAATAACTAATTACCTAGATAGGCTAGATGACATATACTCCTGACTTTCACCAATCTAGGTCTGAGGGCTTTGCTCTCTAAAGAATAAATTCCATTAAAAAGTTTTTTTTAATCAAAATGTATTAATCAAGACTCTTCTGAATTGCAAGGTAACTCCCACTCAAACTAATGTGAGAGAATGTGCTGGCTGACCTAAGTGAAATGGAGCCTCAGTAAGAAAGGATTCAGATGCTCACACATAATCTTAAGACCTCAGTTTCATTAGTTTTATTTCTTTGGGGTTCTATTTAATTGAGGTAGTTTCTCTTCTTTGGGTGTTAGTCAATGCAGAAGCCCTAGTTAAAGAATAACTTCTCTCTTCCAACAATTAAACCAAAGTTCCAAGAGTGAGTGGCCTCACCTATCTTGGTCTCTGCGCTCCATCTCTTGAGTCAAGCATTGTCACCAGAAGAAAATGGTCTATTCTGATTGTCCTGACCTGGGTCACATGGCCATTCCTGGCAATGGAAGAGTAGCCCTTCCTAACACTAATCAAATGAATGAGGCTAGGAAGTTACTCCCCAGAACAAATTGAGATGCTATTAGGACAAAAATAAAAAAGGCAATTGATGCAGGGCAAGCAAAACCAGCAGATACCCACTAAAACTACTTTCATGAGGATACAGAGAAAGTTACAAAAGACAAAACTCAAGTTTAAATTCAGAGTTCTTCAGGATACATTATTGTTTTCAGACCACAGGCAACTGTCCAATTTTTAAAGCACTTCCAAAGAATGAAAAAGGTCAGAGATCTGCAGACTCTTGTCTCTAATCTTTCTTCATAGACTTAAAATTACTAAAGCAAGAATTTACAGTTAAATTGCGGTTCTCCTAATAAGACCAGTTTTAAGCAATCAGATGGGTCATTCTATTGATCCCACTCAGAAAGATAAGTCAAACATCAAATTGACCTTTTCAGTCTAGAATTTTTTTAAGTCCTAGACCATGTCTTCTTTATTCTCTTTTATGGTTTTCTTATCCATTTTTTATTCAGCTTTTTTTTCTTTTTCGTTCTTCTCCTATTCACCCTCATTCATATGTTTTCATATCAAACCCCTGAATTCAACTTTATGTTCTCCTTTATTTTATGTGAGTTAAATAAAGATCTTGACTAAATTTTACTCTATTCAGTCAGTTAGTTCAGTTCAGTCACTCAGTCGTGTCTGACTCTTTGCGACCCCATGAATCACAGCACACCAGGCCTCCCTGTCCATCACAAACTCCCGGAGTTTACTCAAACTCATGCCCATCAAGTCAGTGATGCCATCCAGGCATCTCATCCTCTGTCGTTCCCTTCTCCTCCTGCCCCCAACACCCCTCCCACCCCAGCATCAGGGTGTTTTCCAACAAGTCAACTCTTTGCATGAGGTGGCCAAAGTATTGGAGTTTCAGCTTCAGCATCAGCCCTTCCAATGAACACCCAGGACTTATCTCCTTCAGGATGGACTGGTTGGATCTCCTTGCAGTCCAAGAGACTCTCAAGAGTCTTCTCCAACACCATAGTTAAAAAGCATCAATTTTTTGGCGCTCAGCTTTCTTCACAGTCCAACTCTCACATCCATACATGAGCACTGGAAAAACCATAGCCTTGACCAGACGGACCTTTGTTGACAAAGTAATGTCTCTGCTTTTTAATATGCTCTCTAGGTTGGTCATAACTTTCCTTCCAAGGAGTAAGTGTCTTTTAATTTCATGACTGCAGTCACCATCTGCAGTGATTTTTGAGCCCCCCAAAATCAAGTCTGACACTGTTTCCACTGTCTCCCCATCTATTTCCCATGAGGGGATGGGACCAGATGCCATGATCTTAGTTTTCTGAATGTTGAGCTTGAAGCCAACTTTTTCACTCTCCTCTTTCACTTTCATCAAGAGGCTGTTTAGTTTCTCTTCACTTTCTGCCACAAGGATTGTGTCATCTGCATATCTGAGGTTATTGATATTTCTCCCGGCAATCTTGATTCCAGCCTGTGCTTCTTCCAGCCCAGCGTTTCTCATGATGCACTCTGCATATAAGTTAAATAAGCAGGAATACCTGAATTCCAGATACTATTTTAGGTACTTGGGTGATAACCGTCAACAAGGTAGACAAGATTTCTATTCTCATAGAATGCACACTCCAGGGTGGGGAAAATGTTATCACCTACTTATGCTTCCTTGTCTGCTGTTATCCACCAAGATCTATGGTCATCATAAGCTCTGGTACCTTTCAAAGCACATCAGATTGAATCTTCCTAACTCACTGTGGGAGATAGAGCTAATTTCAAGGACCCTATTTTATAGATATCATTTAACAGAGGGGTAAAATAAGACCACTAATTTAACCATTAATAAGTGTCTTTAATATGCCAGATATTATTGGGCTGGCTGAAAAGTTTGCTCAAATTTTCTGTAAGATGTTACAGAAAAGCCCAAATGAACTTTTGGGCCAGCCCAATATATCAGGTTTTGGATCAGTAATATTGACCTGCATTAGCCTCATGAGTCTAGCAAGGGACATCAATAAATAAAACAAAAACTTCAGAGTAAATGATGTCAAAATAGCAAATTAGTGATGAACCTAAAATAGATTTCAGCCTTTCTATCTTGATGTATAGTAACACAACTGTGAGCAAATGATCACTTGACCAAAGTCCCTGTGAGGATGTGGCATCAGCAACAAAAGCCATCTGCAGTGCTTGCTACACAAGGCAAACTAAAGAAAGAATTTCATAATTCCCAGTCAAGACCATGCTGCCACTTTACAAGGATCTCCACTGATCCACCTCTTTCAAACATGTCTACTATTCAACCTTGTACTCAAGGTTTTCATGAATGCAATGTGATAAGATAAGGTGGACAGGACAGGATACGATAGGAAAATAGCAACCCAGCTTCCATTTCAGGCAGTCTGGTTTCCGAGACAAATATTCTAACCATTCTGCTATGCTGCATCAAAGAAGCCCTTAATAAAGAGAAAGTACAATTCACAAAAGAAAGAACAAAATTCACCTGAATGAAAAGTATCAACTTAAGGATAATGTAAAGTAATATGAACAAGTAACAGAATACAAATAGTTATTTGTAATGCATACACAGTTAGAAAACAGTGTTCAGAACAGATTAAAATGTCTACTAATGGGAGCTCCCAGGTGGTCCACTCGTTAGGATTTGCTGCTTTCCCTGCTGTGATCTAGGTTCAATCCCTGACCCAGAAACTAAGATCCTACAAGCTGCAAGATATGGGCAAAACAAACAAAAGCTCACATGTGAGTTAGAAAATATGAGCCAAACATGTAGACAAACAAAAATGTAGAAAACATTTTATGCCCCAAGAGGGCAAAAAAGAAAACAAAAAAATAAAAGAGATGAACTTCAAGTAGCAACCAAAAGCATCACCTACTAAAGTAACAACAGAATACCATTTCATACATCTCAAATTGGTGGGAAAAAAGGGCTGACCTCATGAAGTGATGATAGGGTAAACTTCTGGAAGCAACTGAGTTGCTACAACCACTTCTAAGAACAATTTGGCAACAGATCAGTAATTTTTAAAAGGGACATAATTTACTACTCAACAATACCATTTTTAAGTATGTAACCTATAGAAACTATTGCGTCGGGAGGGGAGACCGGGATGGGGAATACATGTAAATCCATGCTAATTCATTTCAATGTATGACAAAAACCATTGCAATGATGTAAAGTAATTAGCCTCCAACTAATAAAAATAAATGGAAAAAAAAAAAAGTAACTATTGTGTCCCAGAAGACTGTTTGAGAATGCTTACACCAGCATTTGTGACATTGTATTATAAACAACCCAAACACCCATCAGTACAAGAGAGATAATTAAGATGGGATGCAGTAGAATTTTAAATGAAAAGCCATATGTATGTGATTCAACATGGACAGAGGTCAAAAACATTATGCTGAAAAAAATACCATAATGCTGAGTGAAAGAGGTACCCTGTAGATTATTACACATAGCATAGTATAATTTCTGAGTATTTTAAATATTCAGTACTATACATATGTATATAAAAATTGCCTAGAAAATAGAAAATTATTTCCCAGAAGTAGAGAAACATGACCTGAAGTTCACCTCTGACTCAGGAGAAGGTAGGACAGCAAATGGGAGCAGGGCGGGATAAAGGGAATGAACATTATCTATTATGCTCTGTTTCTTTTACATTAAAAAAACATGAAACAAGACTGACAAAACAAAACCTTTATCAATGTGAAAATCCTAGGGTTATACAATTTTTATAGTTTTACGTTTTCTGCATTCCTCAACATTTTAAAAAGAAAACTCCATATGCCCGCTATTTCCCATCTCTCCCTCTTGTTCTCTTTCCCTTCCTCTGCTTCGTGGTTCCAGATTGGCAGGAAAACAGAAGAGCAGGGGTTCTGATCCCCACTAGTGTTTTAAGCACTTGTTCTCTCGCCTGGACCATCTTCCACTCTTACCCAACTATAGTCCTACTGTACAAAGTGGCAAAAAGAAGACTTAAAAAGAGCAACTCATACCACTTAAAATCTTTAAGAGTTGCCCACTGACTTTCACATGCAGGTGAAAATCCTGGCTATAAAGATTGGAGTTTTTTAAACTTAGCTGCTCAGTCTTATACTACAGAGCTTTCCCTTTCATTCTCTCTCACTAGCCCCAGTAGCCTTTCTGTCCTTTCAATGTACTACTACCCATCTGGCCCAGACATATATCACATGGTCAACTTTCTGCTAGGACTGCCCAGCCCTGGCCTTGACTCCCCCAGTCCCACTTATCCCACAGAGCCCTCCCCACACGTGCTATCTTCAGGGAAGCTTCCACAACAGATGCCTGGCCCACCTTAGACCAGAAGATGTGGTTCAGTGCTCTGGGTGCAATCTTGATTCTTTCAGAACATCACTTAGTCAGGGGGCGATGGGTAGGGCTTAAATTCTATTACCCAGTGTATCTGCTGATTTGCATTCATGGCAAACTGTTTCCTTTATGAGCTATCAGTGAGAATCGTCCCCTCTTGCTCCACAAACAAAGCTACCAGATCTTTAATTCACACTCCTCTCTCTTTTTTTTTCAGTTTGTTTTTTTCTGGCCTCTGAGAGTTTCATTGACTTTTGGAGACGTTCAATCCCACCTATGAAATATTTCTTACCATATTTCATCCAGTGTTTGGGATATTGTGAAACTGGAGGAATTCTTGTTACCCTATTAAACACTATTACAAGAAATGTAATTTCTCCAACTAAGAATGTAAATGTGCTCTTATGTTATTGAAAGTGGGGTCAGGCTATTGGCCACTTGAAGGCCAATAAAGAGGCAAGATTGGTTGGAAAGGAAACCTTCCTTTATTGTGGAGGCTGGCAACCTGGGGCAGGGGACTCCCCCTACGGACAATCAGTGGGCAAGAGCTTTTAAACGGGAGTTTCAAGGGTATATAGGTGGAGGGAGGGGCTACACTTAGAAACTGCACAGTCAGCTCCGACAATCTACTCGAAATTGGTCTTATCAGCATCATCTTGATTGTTTTAAGTAGCATTGGGCTTCCCTTGTGGCTAAGTTGGTAAAGAATCTGCCTGCAACACGGGAGACCTGGGTTCGATCCCTGAATTGGGACAATCCCCTGGAGAGGGGAAAGGCTACCCACTCAAGTATTCTGGCCTGGAGAATTCCATGGACTGTATAATCCATGGGGTCGCAAAGAGTCAGACACAACTGAGCAACTTTCAATTAAATTAAATTAAGTCTTCAGTTCCAGGGTCGGTTTCTCAATTCTTTGAAATAAGTTTCTGGAATTATGACAGCTTATGTCATGGCTACAGTCTGATCTTCACGTAGTTAACTTCTTTCACTTGGTGGGGGTTTCAGTATCTACAGAACAGCTCAAAGAATATAGCTCAGAATATTACCAATAGCTGTTGAGGAGGAACTAAAGGTCCTTGACACTGCTTAATGACTAAACTATTATTATTTGATCTTGTTTGACTCTTTTTCTTTGCTTTTCTCCTCTCTCCTCTGATTAAACCTGCTCTGTAACTAAAGTTTTTCTACAGACAAAAGACAGGTTGAGGGGACAGAAGGCAGGGGAGGGAAGGATCATAGTGTCCTGCTCTATTTCATTTACTTTCTTATTTAAGAAAACTCATCCATTTCACTATGCTATAATCTCCCTGAGGGAAGGCAAATATATGTGTTTTGACTTGTCACCATTTTTTTTTAACAGTGCTGCCACAGAGTAGGTACTCAAAACACATTTGCTGAATGAATGAACAGATCAGAGCTGGAGGGTAGGGGTTTCCCTTGGAGCACCTTACTGGAGAGCAGGCTGATAAAACATAACCATAGGTGATACGACAAATTCCAAGATGTTCAACATTCTCCCAGGCACTGGGAGATGAAAGCCTCAGAGTCTTTGATCACCAGAAAATGTGGCTCCCCCACTAGTCTACTGTCATTAATCTTTAATGCATGTTTCACTCCATCCATCCCACACTTAAGTTTCCATATTCTTCATTAATTCTAACATCAGCAGGCTGAATTCCTCTGAGGCCCAAGGTACTAAAGCTTTCCCTTCAAATACCAAAGGCATGTTTTTTAAAAGACAGGCATAATTTTTGCCTACAAGATTTTGTATAGCAATATTACCAATTAGCCTCTTGTACCATCCAAATAAATTGCCTACTAGTCATCACTTTAAGGGATTAATTGACCATGCAAATACTGAGAGGCATAAAATTCTGCTGCCAGAGACCTAGTTAAGGCCTCTTTAAGTGTTCCTTCTTGGGAGTGAACTCCTTTATATTTTGATCATATTGTATCATTTGAATGAAACAAAGTCCACTTAAGTTTTCTGTCCCTAGGATGATCCTCAATTTATTTGTCCTTTGCCATTTGGGATTAGCCTTTCTTCAAACAGTTCACACAAAGCAAGTAGGATGTTAGAAGGTAAATGTTAGAACTCCAGCCTGTTTTCCAAACCTCTCCTTGAAGCTGGGGGAGACCAACCATGGCAGAATCCCACCTGAATTATCTGAGCTATGGATACAGTCAGAGTGTTGGTAATGGGAAACATTACCTTAAATACCACATTTAAAGAACCATATTCCTACAGAGCATGTTTTTTAAAAAAATTGAAAAGTTGAGTGTACATCTGGAGGGTAAAACAGAACATATCCAATACAGCAGGGACCAGAGGCACCTAGGGAGGACGCACAAAAACACACATGCCAAAAACTCCACTCTCCCTGAACCGAATCATAGCAAAATTCATAGGCAGATGAATTTTGGGCAAACTGTACAGGCTATTATGATGCACTCCTGTCATTAAGATTATGCAGCATTTTTTATTTAAAACCCTGATATTAACTTTTATTGTATAATTCTTTTTGTTTGTTTGGATACATGCTTTTATTTCTCTTGGATAAATACCTAGGAGTGGAATGCCTTAATCATATGATAGATATATGTTTAATTTTATTGAATTCAGTTCAATCACTGAGTCATATCCGACTCTTTGTGACCTCATGGACCAAAGCACTCCAGGCTTCCCTGTCCATCACCTACTCCTGGAGTTTACTCAAACTCATGTCCATCGAGTCAGTGATGCCATCCAACCATCTCATCATCTGTTGTCCCCTTCTCCTCCTGCCTTCAATCTTTCCCAGCATCAGGGTCTTTTCAAATGAGTCAGTTCTTTGCATGGGGTGGGAAAGTATTGGAGTTTCAGCTTCAGCATGGGTCCTTCCAATGAATATTCAGGACTGATTTCCTTTAGAATTGACTGGTTTGATCTCCTTGCAGTCCTTTTATAATTCTTATTATTCCAGAAAAATTAAAGATCTTGGTGTTGCAAATTTGGCTTTGTATAACTAACATCAATTTTTATTGATTATCCAAAGAGTAGGGTATATTAAGGAACCTAATCTTTTAACTTGGGTACATAAATCCACCCTGTTCACACTGATATTGTGCCCATGGTTAAATGCTTGTTTGTTGGTAAACAGCCACTATCCTAAGCTCCCAAGAATCTAACCTCTACCCCAGCTGCCCAGAATTTCCTCAATCCAGCAACCAAATCATTAACACTTCAATAGACTAATACCCCAGCATCTAGCATGACTAGATATTTAGAAGATCATATTTCAGTTTTCAACAGATTTGTTCTACTCTTCAACCAACTTTCCCTTTTATTCAGGAATTCCAAATTTTCATATTTGGTAAATCTCTAGCAGAATGGTGTTTTTTTTGAGAATTTTTTAAATTTTTATGCAGTTCAAATCAGAGCACATGGTTCATTTTATATAAAGAATAGTTGATTTACAATTTTGTGTTAGTTTCTGATATACAGCAAAGTGATTCAGTTATACAAATACATATATACATATATTCTTCTTCATATCCTTTTTATTATGGTGCCATTACAGGATATTGAATATGGTTCCCTGTGCTATACAATAGAATCTTGCTGTTTGTCCATTCTATATATGATATATTGCATCTAGCAGAAATATTAATGAACCCAACAGTCAAACTCTATTATCAAAGAGCCATAGGGCTCTACCAATTAATCAGCTGGATGGTTTGCCACCAAATTAACAGTGCTGAATTATACATTTTTTTCACTATATCAGTTTTCAACTTCACAATCCAATAACTCTTTGAGTCCAAGAATAATCAGAGGAGCATAAACCTAAGAAAATGGCATTTGCGACCAGAATCCTGTGTTCATATTCTTCTCTGTCACAGTCAGCTGCTTGATCTTGGTCAAGTTATTTAAACTCTAGGTCTCAGTTTCCCTGTTACTTAAAAATCAAAAACAAACAAAAGTCCTACTCATAATGTTTCTGGTCAAAGTACCATTATTCAAAACAGACCTTGTTTTTAATCAGTGAGGAAGAATAAAGAAAAGAAGAAAACAAGAAAGTTAAAATGAGAAGAAAAAAAATAGTGACAACACATTCTAATGTATAATCATATAAATAATGACACCTCCCATGTATGAAACTATTATGTCACCAAGCACATAGCAGTGCTATTGCAAACATATAATTCTCACCAAAGTCCTGGTAGGTAGTAGTCTTAAATCCACTGCATCAAAAGGGAAATTAAGCTCTGAAAACAACATATTTAAGAGCACCCAATAGCAGTCCAACAACTTCTTGAACTCCGAAGAGATACTCTGAACTGCTACCTATAATAATAAAACCATCAATGTACAGTCCCATGATTATACACAAGATATTTAAAATTGTTTGCCAATCAATCATTTACATCTTACTTCAGAAAAACAAAAGGAAATGAGTATTGGTTTTTAATGAGAGACTCTTTTGAGACTGTAATATTGAGAAAGATACATTTTCTGAAGACCTCTGTATTTACCTGGATGGGCTAAATTCTAGATTTTTAATATATCAGAAAGAGTCACTCTTGTAAGTAATTTAGAGACTTGTTCTTAAAAAAAATGAATAAACTAACAAAAAAAACTATTGATTTCTGTCCTTGCAAGAGTTTGTTTACCTGTTTATTAACAAGATCAACATCAAAGCAACTCATGTCTCAGGAACTTTAGTTATATTTGTAGCAAGCAGTTTCTCAGGAGACTAAAGGTGTAATCACATGATTTTAGGTCCTTCTAACTCTTCCTTCACAACAGTAGGTAGATGATTTGATCTTCAATCCCCCATCACATCTTGGAAAATGACCTCATGGGATCTAAGAATGTACTATTTAACAAAAAGACCACAATGGTGACAAGAATAAATGCAGTTCATTGACTTTCAAGAATAGAAAAAGAGGACTATTTTTAAAAATCAGTGTTTTTCTGTTTAAGAAAATACACTGACTTTGTTTCCTATATTTTAGAATTTGTAGAAAATGCATCACAAAGATCCATTTTCATCTAACACAGGGCTCTAAAATCCCCAAGAACTCTTGCCTCCCAATCTCAGGAAATTCACACAAGAGCAACAGAAAGGCCATGTTATCACTGCCCTGCTCTTTGAGGAGATGTAGGCATTCTTCTGAGTTGGTAATTCTAGTGATGGCTGCTTTTTAGAAAAGCAGGATCTGGAGCTTCACTTCAACCTCCTGAATCAAAAACTTGGGGGTTTTAATAAGTTCTTCAGGTGATTCTGACTTAGCCTCAAGTCCAAGCACAGTTGCTCTACACCAGATGTCTTAGATTTGCAGATAAACTGGTAAAATGGATCAGCCTCTGAAAACCCTCCAAAATAAATTCTGTCTCAGTGAGTCTCAGATCTTGTTACCAACTGAATTATTTCCCTGTCCCCAAAATGCATATGTTGAAGCCCTAACTGGCACATCCTCAGAATGACTGTATTTAGATATGTGACTTTAAAGAAGCAATAGTTACTTAAGTGAATGAGACTGTTAGGGTGTGTCCTGGTTCAACTTCACTGGGATTAGGACAAGCAGAGGAACACCAGGAACAAACAGGCACAGAAAAAAAGAAATTGTGCAAAGGCAACAAGAAGGCAGCCATCTGCAAGACAGAGAAGCCTCAGAAGAAACCTAACCCTGCCAACTTTCATCTTGGACCTCCAGCCTCAAGAACAGTGAGAAATAAATTTCTGTTATTTAAACCAGCCAGTCTGTGGTATTTTGTTACAGCAAAGTATCTGTATTTTCAACCACCACAGATATTTCTTCTAACCAGCAAGCTTGGGAAACTCTATCCTTCATACTTTCCACTCAGATGTGGTCCTCAAAACAGCAGTCTCGACACTGCACCCACTGAATCAAATTTCATAGTTTAACAAAATTCCCAGGTGATTTACATCCCCAGTAAACACTGCCATGTACCATAACCTAGGAAATCTAGGTTGTTACCAAATCTAACAAATAACTATTTGCAAGTGTTGGGACATACTCACCCATACATATATAGGTAGTCATATTTATACTAAAAAATTAGTTCTCTTTACTGGAAATTCAAATTTACCTGGGCATCTTATATTTACCTGAAGGAAACCAGATATGTTTACCAGAATTTCAAGAAAAGGTATTCAAAGACTCAATTTTGGTTTCTGAAAGCATACTTTAGGACTGTGTATTTCTTATCCCAAAATTGAATAATGTAACAACACTTAAAAGGACTGACATTTCCATTAGTTAAAAAAAGAGCAAATCTCAATGATCTTGTCTAATCTTAAGGTACTGAAATTTCTCACTGGAAACATCTATATCAATCTTTGCCCTTAAAGCCGACAGCTTGTTTTTGGAAGGCAGCCCTGAGTTCAGAGCTCCTCATGACCCAAGCGGCCTCCAAAACATCACATTATTGTATCTTGTGGGGATGCCATATCTTTCAACGAAGTTCATTTATTTACTTATTTTAAATCACAAAATGTTAGCACTGGAAATTTTCTTATAAAGTTGTGAGCTTAAAAATTTGTTTAAATAAATGTATGAACTTAACCTCAAGGTACAGTGATAGTAATCCTAACAATTAGTATTTATAGAGCGGTTACAAAACATCAGAGAACTTTACAAACATTTTTTCAAACTCCCAAAAGAGTAGATATGACCTCATTTTCATAGCAATAATACAGCTAACATTAGTGATTATTTACTATATGCTGGGCACTGTGCCAAAGTGATTTACTATATTACACTGTCTATCCTTAAACTAATTCTCTAACATAGATATCATTTGCCACACTGTGCAGATAAGACAAGTTATTTTCCCAACATTCAGAGACCTGATAAACAACTGAGCTGAGATTCAAACACAGGCAAAATATCTCCAAAGCTCTCACTGCAAATTACTGACATCATATCTGATAGAGGAAGCATCTGACATTTAAGAATTGAATCCATTTCCCTGATGTCAGAACTGAACATTGAACTCATGCCTGTGCTTTTAAATATCATTTTTATGACAACAAATTGGAAGCCTTAAGTGGCTGAAGGAGCAGAGTACAGGGTGTTTCAATGAGCAGTGCTAGGAGTCTTCCCTGAAAAGCTTCAGTTCAAAGATTTCCCCACTATATCAATATGGCAGAGGAACAGGAGAAAACTAACACAGCAAGGTCACCTGGCAATCCACAGTTGCCATGATTGATCAACTGGATCTCTAGTTGGTGGTATTGTGTGGAAAAAGCAGAACTGGACCAGGAGGAAAAATCACAAGAGGACACAGAGAAGTATGTCATCAGTGCCTGGGTTCAAGGACTAACTTTTGCAGAGTTTTGGAGTATCTGTACTGGAACATATTTAGTCATTCAACAAGCACACATTGAATGCTCTCTATTCACCAGTCATTGATCTACTCTCTACTAGTCGACCTCAGTTTCAATAAAAGCATACTTCAGACGTACCTCTTTGACCACAATGGGAAATATTCCCTGCACATCAGCAACAGTGGTAACAACCTCTTACTTTAAGAACTTCTGAATTTACAATTCAGTAAGAGGTAATTTTTTATTTAAGTTTTACACCACCATATTCCACACGTATTATCATATCTTGGCTCTACTGCCTACTAACAGTGTGGATCTTGGGCAATTTACTTAACTTCTCTGAACCTCAATTTCCTCATCAATAAAACATGGGTACAAAGAATATCTAGCTCATAGGGTGACTGATGGCATTGAGTTAGTCAATGTGTCTAAAGTAAGAGTAAGGGTATCTGGCATACAGTAATGGCTATAAAGTGTTGCCTATTTCAGACAAGCAAATTGAGGCTCCCAGATAAGAATTTCTTCAAGCGTCGTCCTGGACTACCTGAGTCAAAATCCCTTAGGGTGCCCGTAAAGAAAAGCAGATTCCTGGGCTTATCTAACTGTATCAAAATGTCAGCTGGTTATCATGAGCCCTCTTTGTCCTCCAGGTGATTCTTATCTATGTAAATATTTGAGAAGTTCTATCTTGGAGGATAAGAAGGCTGTCTTTGCCACTCTACAGTACATAAGGCAGACAGGTCCATTATAAAGGGCTCAATCCTTTGCACATATCAAAGTGCCAAAGAGAATGGAATTTTAAGTGGTTTTTCCAAGGAAACATGTTACCCTAGTAACAAGCAGAACCAGGATTTTGATGTACATTTGTGACTGTTTAGGTCTGCTCTTAGCCACCCTACCAGCAGGAACAGAAATGTAGCCAGGAGAGACTTACCTGCCTCTGAAGTTGGAGTCAAATGAAATCTCTCAGAATATCTTGTTTTGTGTTGGACTTCAGGCCACCTTGTCCAATAAACCAGAGTGTCATTTCTGGAGCTAATTTAGAGTGGTCTCTCTTACTCTGAGTAAGGTTTAGCGAAGAGCAAACCTCTCTCAGGGCTTCCCAATGGCTCAGTAGTAAAGAATCCACCTGCCAATGCAGGAGACGCAGGAAACTCAGGTTTGATCTCTGGGTCAGGAAGATCCCTGCAGTAGGAAACGGCAACCCATTCCAGAATTCTAGCCTAGAGAATCCATGGACAGAAGACCCAGGCAGGCTACAGTCCATGGGGTCACAAAGAATAGGACGTGACAGAGCAACTGAGCACACACACACACACACACACACACACACACACACACACACACACAAACTCCTGTCAATAGCTAGCTAGTGGGAGGCTGCCCTATAGCACAGGATGTTCCGAGCTCTGTGATGACCTAGAGGGGAGGAATGGGGAGGAAGCGTGAGAGGGAGGGCCAAGGGGAAGGGCATGGCAGCAGAAACTACACAACGTTGTGAAGCAACTATACTGCAATGCAAATAAAAGAAGCACAGCCCTGAGTCTCTGCTGGAAGGGTGAGACCTCCCCAGCAGCCAGCCAAAACTAACCTTTATATTTCAAAATACCTGTCTACCAAGTAGAGCGTCACTCTGGAGCAGTCCATACTCACTCCAGGAGGGCTGTCTACAATTGGATGGCCTTTGGGCCCAATAATGTCACTTCTGAGCATTTTCTTTAAAATGAGGTGGGTTTTTGTTTTTTTTTTAATGGTGAGAAGGTGAAAAGGTCAACCAGCTTTGGTTGTTCAACAAATCAGTATTAAAAATGGGAAACAAAAGTAAGAAGGGGCTGCTTTAGATGGAAAAATTCTTAAGAGACAATAACACCCAAAGGTAATTCAGGTTCATGATTGGGTCCTGATTTAAAAAAAAAAAAAAAAAACTGTAAAAGATGTAAAAGGCAATTTGGAAAATTCAGAAATTTTAAAATAAATGTGTTAGATGATATTAGGGTATTATACTTAATTTTCTTATATATAGTAATGGTATAACAATCATACTGGAAAATGTTTTTATGAGACACAGTAGTATTAGAATAAAATGTCATGATTGATGTGTTTTATTTTTAAACACTCAAGAAAATCATGGATCAATCAAATAAGGCAAATGCTAACATGATAATTACAAGTGCTAGCCATATATTTGTGTGCATTATACAATCCTTCCTAATTTTATTCGGTTTGAAATTCTTCATAGTATAATGTAAATTAAAAAATACTCTTGAATGGCACAGTTTGGGCCACAGTAAATCTACTTCTAGAAATTTGTAAATATTCATTTGTTCATTGAACAAATGTGCCAAACAGTAAGAAAACAATTAGACAAGTATTTAAGTTTATTGCAGTATTACAAGTAATAGGTAAAAATTAATTTTTAAAAGCTAACTATTCAACATTTAGAATCTATTAAAGAAGCTGTAGTTCATGTGCATAATGCAGAGGTGTGCATCTCATAAAGACAATGATAAAAGTGTCTGTTTCCAGAGTCATATGGGAATATGTTCAGGGTAAAATTATGTGGGAAAAAAAAAAGTAGTTACAAAACAGCATACATGCTGTTTCTGTAAATGAGACCATTTTTATAAAAAGAATGATGTATTTATTTAATAATGAAATTACAAGCTAATGTGCATTGAGAACTTACTTTTTCCAGTCCCTGGGCTGCCTTATAGAATTATTTCTCAATTATCAGCATTTTCCAGATTGGGACGTTGAAGCGTAGAGAACAAATCAAGATCATCCAGCTAAAAGAAAATTTAAACCTGGTGTGTGGGATTTCCAAACCCGTACTTTTTATACTCTGCTCTGGGGCTCACCCAGGCAGACAACAGGACCTAGCCAACACCAGCACATGTACATGGACTCTGGACCTATGGTGGGATGATGGGCGACTGTTTTCCTCCTGTTATGTTTCCCTATAGCTTTTGTTTTTTTTCCTGTAACATTATTACCTGGGCTCCTTTTATAAGTTTAGGAACAAATCATAAAAATGATAGGAAAAAATGCAAAAATGAGCAGAATTTTCCTGATCTGGGTCCAGACATTCATCGTCATCTGGCTGGATGATACTGTCTGCTTATTCTGCTGCAACTCCGGCAGGCTGTTTCCAGTTACCTGCTCTAAATTTCTCCCTCTGTTTACTTGTGTCTGGCTTAAACCCAGAACCCAATCTGTCTATTTTTATCAAGCCTTCTTGCCTTGATGAATTTCCCTTGTAGTAATACTTTCCAATTAGTTGTGGATCATATTTTCTGAAAACGACTTGAATAACCTCTCTCATCCTACATGCTTTTTTTTACCTATGTGACTTATATGTAACTTTGCTCCTTCCCCAGCAAGAGTGGTGTCTATAACCCTTCTATTAAAGGGAATCTGCTTCGATTGTTAAGTATGATAAAACTGATTCTATGTGACTTCACAGACTCAATCCATGAAAGATAATACAGCTTCCACCTGATTCTTTCTCTTAGGACACTTGCATCTGAAACCTAGTCAATCATGCTGTGAGGAAGCAGCCTGGGTCTCATGAGGCCATGTTGATGTTCTAGTTGACAATTCCAGCTAAAATCTTAACTAAGAGCCAGCACATGTGAGTGAGGAAGTCTTTGAGCTGACTCCAGTCACAGCACTATCTGACTGCAGTTATGTGAGAAATTCAAGCAACCTTAAGAGAAAGTATCACTGATTCCTTACGTTCAACCATCAGCATGTTCTATTAGTGCCAGCCTCAGAACACATGCAGCACTCCATCACTTCTCCCATTCTCTCCTGGTCCAAGCCCCAGTCATCACTTCTGAAATTAGAGCAACAGTCCCAACAGCCTCCCCTACTCTGCACTCACTAGTGCATGAGTCTGCTTTCCATACACCTGCTGAAGTGACTCTGTAATCATACAACCACATCGTGTCACACACATCTTCTCAAAACCCCCAGTGGCTCCTCACTCCACCCTGAGTCCATGTTGAAGTCCTTATAGTAGACAGCCAGCTGTGTGTGCATGATCTGGCCTCTGTAACCTCTCCCAATTCTTCCAGCTACTTCAATTTTTCTCTCTTGCTCACTCACCTTCTGCCTGACTGACCCATCTACTCATCTTCTATCCTCCACCTCCCAACACTTGCTGTTTCCTCAATCTGCAAGAAATTTTCTCTAGTCTTCTTTCAGGCTCATGCTTGCTCCACCTTAAAGCCTTTGCTCAGAGAGTAGCCTTAACTGAGGCGATTCTGGCCTATCCTATTAAATTTGCACCATTCTTGTTCCCCAGCATTTCCTATTCACCTCCTATAATTTACTCTCTCTATGGTGCTTATCTCTTAGGTGTTCCATATAATTCAGCCTGTCATTTGTTTGTCTATCTCCACCCACCCCCACTAAATTGTAGCCTTCATGAAGACAGATTTCTGCCAATTTTTTTTATTCCTAAAGTCCCAGATTCAAGAACAGTTCCTGGCATATAGTAGATGCTCACTAAATATTTTTTGTTCATGAATGAGTGCCTACAAAATGGTAAAAGGTTAGAGTGTAGCTATTGGGAATTCCCTGGTGGTCTAGTGGCTAAGACTATGAGTTCCCAATGCAGGGGGCTCAGGTTGGATCCCTGGTCAGGGAACTAGATACCAGATGCCACAATTGACAGTTCACAAGCCACCACTAAAAATTTCACATGCCACAATGAAGGTCTCGCTCCTGTCCATGAAGATCTTTCCTGCTGCAACTGAGACCTGGCACAGCCAAATAAAAACAAATAAAAATAAAGTGTAGCTATTATCATACTATTAATTGAGGTTAAAAACCCGAGTTTTCTGACTCTGTATCTACTGTAGTAGGTTGAATGGTGGCTCCAAAAACAAATATGGCCAAGTCCTAAACCCCAGACATGAAAAGGCAACCTTACATGGTGAAAGAATCTTTGTAGAAGTAGGTAAGAATCTCAATATGAGATAAGGAGTCCTTATCAGAAGAGGGGAGGACGATATGAAGAGGGTGGCATATACTAGAGTGGTGCATCCACAAGTCAAGAACCCCCATGGTTGCCAAGCAGCCTCCAGAAGCTAGGAGGAAAAGTACGGGATGAAATGTTTCTCAGAGCCTCCAAGAGGAACCAACCCTGCAAACACCTTGACCTTAGACTTGTAGCCTTCAGAACTGAGAAAGATTAAATATATACTGTAAGTCATCAAGTTTGTGATGATTTCCTATGGGCACACTAGGAAAATAGTACACCCACTATAATCTGTCTCCCTGGATACTAAACTGGCGTGCAGTCTGGCCCAGCAATCTGGACTTGACCTTATTTTGCCAGCAGGCCTCATCATTAACTACACACCCTTTCCATGTGGACAAGTACAGCTTCTGCTCTAGCATGGGCAATGCTTTGCTCTTCCCCTCACCAGCCCAGCCTGGCCTCTGGTTTGGATCCTTCTTAGCTGGCCCTGACCATGATTCTGTGCTGCAGCGAGATACTGATTAGGCTCTTTCGTCCCATCTCTCTGTCTGTATTCCTGCCTCCAGACCTAAGCAGAGTGGGTGAGACACAGCATCTGGAGCCAGAATAATTACCCTCCTGAGTCCCAGCCTGTCTGTGGGGCTGGCGAGGAATCACCCCAGGCTCCATACCTGCTGGTGATCTCACTGCCTCTCAGACCCCATTGGCCAGACTGCATTAGTCAAGTGCTGGAAGTACCTTAAGTTCCTGTAACTTTTTCCAGCCTGATGTCTGCTATGATGTTTAATTTATATCGTAAGAAATAAAAGTGCACTCCTTCCTGCTTAAAATGTTTATATCAGCAGAGAACTGGCACTGCTCTTCCTGTGCTATGGAGAGAGAACATCAGGAGGAAGACTTTCTGTCTGAATCCAGAAAGGTTTAACATGTTCCTCCCAACAGGTTTGAGCAGCAGCATCTCAGATTTCCCTAAACCTCTAGATAAATGAATACCCCCTACACAGACAGGTAGCTAAATTTCAAAACCCCTTTCGTCTCAACCTGCAAACAGGGATTGGCAGTGACACAGATGGATTTTAAAATGTCTTTTGCTCCCTGTTAACCAAGCTGCTATGCCCTCCTTCCCCAACCCACCCTAATTTATGAAGTCTTCTCTCAAGCCAGACAAGAAGTAAGGACATTCACCTTCTTCCCACAATTCTTTACACATTTGCTGAAAGGTAACCTAGTTTTTCATAAAAATAAACAAGCAAAACACTCATCAAAGGGAGTACTTATCACCCTGAATAGGTGAAGGCTAAGAAAAATACTCTCCTATTTGTGTTGAAGATTTTTCAGTCCAAAAAAGGAATTCCATTCAATGGAACTAAGTTGTGTTGAGTACTCCCACACACTGTGAAGAGTTCAAGGAAGGCCAGCTCATCCTTGCAGGAAGCCTTCTGAAGGACAAGGATATTTGTCTGTGCTCAATGTACCCCTAGTGCTTTGAATGGTCCAGGCCCATAGTAAGTACTCAATCACTACATGTTGAATGTTGAGTCCTAGGGAAGAAAGTAACCGGGGAGTCTGAGAGAAACTTCAAAAGGTATCCTAAAATTCCAAAGCAGCAAGACCCCTTTGGGATTATCTAGTATACAAATGAATTTTTCTTAATGATCACAATAGCCGGCACTTCTTGCTGAGTGCCAGGCACTGAGCTAAGCACTTTAAATGTACTGCCTTACTTAATCCTTTCACTATTCTAATTATGGGCTTCCCTGGTGGCTCAGATGGTAAAGAATCTGCCTGCAGTGCAGGAAACCCAGCTTTGATCCCTGGGTCAGGAAGATCCCCTGTAGATGAGAATGGCTGCCCACTCCAGTATTCTTGTCTGGAGAATTCCCTGGATAGAGGAGCCTGGCAGGCTACAGTCCTTGGGGTCACAAAGAGTCAGACATGACTGAGTGACTAACACACACACACACACACACATTCTCAGTTTACATATGAGGAAATGAAAGATCAGAGAGGGTACATAACTAACCCATAAAGTCACACAGGTGATGAACAGCCAAGTCAGGATTCACACCCAGTTCTTTGAAGCCAGAGACTGTACTCTATAATTCTGCGCTATGTTGTCACTTTTTACAGTTTGGTAAACTGAAGCCAAGAAAGAGGAAGAGGCCACCCTAATTTATAAAACTAAAAAGTAAAATAGCTTTAAACTTGGCATTACTGGATCTCTAACCTAGTGTTCCTTGTGTATCACCACATTCTCTCTTATCACGAGTGAAACCATGAATTTTTAAAACTTTAGCATTTCTCAGAAAAAGTGCTTTCTCATCTTGATACCCTTCCTCCTGGTATTGAGAAAGAAATCTGTCTTATGCCTTTAAAGAAGAAATTTTTGAAAAATCAAAAAACTCTCTGGGGAAAAGGGAGCATGTTTGATTACCAAAATAAAAAAAGACTTTTATTCACATAGAAAAAATTAACCTGTTTCAAATATTAATACAGTGTTTATATACTGCCTTTCTTCCAGGAACTGAAAGAGTTTAATATAGTTCATTAATTTTTAGACTATTTCTGTAAGAGAAGAAAGCAAGCATCATTATCTATATTTTAATACAAGGAAACTGAAGCATAGACTCAAATGGAGAGTAGGGAAATGGAACAAATTCAAATTCTAAGCCAAATGTGAAAGACAAGATCATTTTCTCAAGTTATATCCGGGATGTTTGCTGGATGTGGATCACTCTCTGAGGTATGTCGATCTTTGTTGAGTAGTAAATGTCCTGAGAAGCCTTTGGAGTCTTAGCACAATCAGTGAAACCTGTAATTTACAGCATTTTTCTTGAAGTAGATATCAAAATAAGTGATTCTCAAGTTTAAGCATGTATTGGAATCACTAGGAGGGAGAAAACACACCTCACTGGGCCTCTGCCCCCAGAGCTTCTGATTCAGTAGATTTGGAGTGGGATCACAATTCTGCCCTCCCACAAATCCCAGTACATGGAACACACTTGAGAATCACCAGTCTAGAGAGGTGTGCTTTAGCAGAAGGCCCCACAAGAATTCATCATTTAGACCTAGAAGAAACCTGTGAAGGTTTGAATCCTGGCTCTGCTAATTTACATAATTATTTCTTTTGTATTTCAGGTTTTTTTTCTTTTGAAAAAAACAAAGTGATATGGAGATGGTGATAATAATAATTTAACACAGTGTGTGGCAGAGAGGCAGCATTCTCAGTAATTGTTGACTAACCTCATTTTGTCATCACTCAGGCTACAAGTGCTTAGCCATTTTCTTTGATGCTACCTCATAACAAGGTATATAAATTAGGAAATATCCCTTCTAAGAAGCTGGGCAGTCTTTAGGGAAATTAAGATCAGGCAGAAATCTTCATTATGAATATGATCATGAAACTTGTAGGTTCAAAAACTTTGATCAATGGGTACTTTGCTTTAGGATATAAACTTCCAAGATGTGTTTTAAAAGTCCCATTAGCAAGGGTAGAGACCCTAATTTTGATACATTTCCAGAAAGTTAAGTAATGAATTATCAAATTTTAATGATGCTGGCAAGGATAACCATGTTTGATGGAGGTATGTTCAGTAATACTTAAGTCTGAATTTTACCAGAAGGGATTTTCCTCCATTGCTAGGTTACAGTATTCCCCCCTAGAAGAAAGGATGCTGTGTGCCTGCTGAATGATAACTGTATGCTGAAATTTTTACCCAAGTCTCCACAATTTTTCCAGATAAATGAAGATTTAGTACTATGTATTAATATTTAAATCAAATTGCTTAAAATCTTCATTGCTTGAAAGCATAATGGGGAAATTATTCAAATAATTTATGTTAAATATGTATCTCAAGTAGTTGATAGGTTTCACATTGTTACTGGCATTTTACAAGTACAAACAGGTAATATTGTGTATTTTTTAAAACAGTTTGTCAAACAGTGCTACTTCAACATTTCATAAATGTCCAGTTCCACACTCACATTCTTCTCCAGCTAACAAGGATGGCTGCATACTCCATCTCAGGGCACCATGAAAAATTTCACATCTTTGCACACAAATTCTCAAAGGAAAGTGCATAAATTGGTTCTGAGTTATTATATACAGAGCTGACAGTAGACTGTAATGACCTCTAATGAAGGATACTCCAGGTGTTCATAACCATTAGTAGCCCCCTCCCTTAAACCTGGACCCTCTCTGTAACCACCAGAATGTAGCAGAAATGATGAACAAAGCCTATGGCTTTGGCTTCTGCACTCTGGGGGAAGCCTGCTGTCAGGTTAGATCTGAGTATCCTAAAACTGCCTTGCTGGGAGAAGTCCAACCTAATCATGTGGAGGGACACACATCGAAGAGAACTGAGGCCCCAGCCAGGAGCTCCAGTCAAGCTCCCAGTCAACAGCCAGCAGTGCCCTGCCAGCCATGTGACTGAGGCCATCTTAAAAGTGGAGCTTCCACCCCCCGTGAAGCAGTCCAGCTGTGATTTGGGAGCAAATCAATAAAATGGGTTTTGTTTAAGCCACTGAGTAGGATGTATTTCATTAAGCAGTAACAGATAAACCAAAAGAGCTAACTTGAAGAACGGCCCAGTCCTGCTCAGCACATAGTGAGTGAAAGTTACTCACAGTCGTGTCCGACTGTGGGCGACCCCACAGACTACACAGTCCATGGAATTTTCTAGGCCGAAATACTGGAGTCAGTAGATCTTCATTTCTCCAGGGGATCTTCCCTTCTCCAGGGGATCTTCCCAACCTAGGGATCCAACCCACGTCTCCCGCATTGCGGGCAGATTCTTTACCAGCTGAGCCACAAAGGAAGTCTAAGAATACTGAAATAGGTAGCCTATCCCTCCTCCAGTGGATCTTTCCAACCCAGGAATTGAACCAGGATCTTCTGCATTGCAGGTGGACTCTACCAACTGAGCTATCAGGGAAGCCACTCAGCATATATGTTCTGTATAAAAATTTACCTTGATACAGCATTCCCAGCCCATAGCATCTCTTTCTGCTGGTTTGTACAACATATTGATTCCAAATGAGCGATTATGCATACATTAGTTGATCCCAGTTTCTAACAATGGTCTTCTTTTGCTAGTCTATTCTCACCCCTTTGGGTTTGACATTTGTATCAGGAAGAAACCCAAGAGGAGCTATTTTGTTATCTGATTCTAATAGTCCAATAATCGAGGCCTGGGATTAATTACTTTTCATATTCATTTTTATCCTGGGAGCATCAGAAAAAAACCTGAATGGTCAAATATGCAAAGGTCATGGCTTAATTAACACACAGATGTCAAAGGTCATGGCTTAATTAACACACAGATGTCAGTGTGTCGAAAACTGCAAGTGCGTCAGTGCATTTGGGGGTGATGATGAAAAGAACTGACTCTAATGTGACCCATTCCATCCTTCAGCCTATATCACCTACCTTGGCAGAGCTACACGTTTCTGTAGGTTATGGGGACAACAGTGTACAGCCAAAATTTCTAACATTTCATCTGGAATGCCATTCACTTTCACACCTAGTCTTTCCAAAATGAGAGAAAGCACACAAAATCCAGATGTTTAGATCAGCAAACTGTCAGTAGTAGGAAACAGTAGGAAAATATTTTGTAAATCTGATTTCATTCTTTTTTAAACCCTGAAGAAATACTTATATGTATCCAGTTGTAACAACCAGAGACTTCCTTTAAAGGGGTCTTAATTCTCTACGGAACCATTTCTCCAGATTTCACATCCCCTCTAAATCTCTTGTCTCTCCAGAGAACCAGGTGGCTACATCAACTGTTTGCCAACTCCATTCTGCAACTAGGGAGACTGAAATACGTATAAAGATTTTGTGTTTACCTTTGCAACAGTGGGATTTTTCAAAATTTCTGCAAACAGATACTTTAACCTCATGAAAGGTTTCATGGGAATTGAATACAGAAAGGCATACACATACAAGGGAAATGAACTGCACTGTTTGCATAGCACATTTGTCAGCTGCTGCCTACTGGGAGGTACGGGGAAGGTGCACGCATGCTGGGTAGGGATTCAGACAACTTGCACTTAGACTGCAATTGATTTCATAGCTTCTTGGGCAAATTATTACATATCAGAGCCTCAGTTTTCCCTTCTGTAAGAAGAAACTAGAACTACCTTGATATGAAAGAAAGAAAGTCAACAAGATGTGTAAGAAAGCACATTGACATGTGCTCTACAAAGAGCTGAAATTGCCACTACTAGTATTATTGTAACATTCCTAATTTCCCCTAAATTTTAAGAACAGCCACCATTTGTTGACTATTGATTATGCACTTTTTGAATAGGAACATCTTTTCTTATAATATTAATTGTATGATTGTGGACAAGTTGTATTTTCCTCCCCAAGGTTTTGTTTCCTCCCAGCCTGATGTGAAGAAGTGGTCATGAAGACTGAATGAAAAGACCTCGGAGTAAATCCCTGACTACTGTGGCACTCCCTTCTGATAGTGATGACCCACGATTCTGAGTGCTTCAGCCAGGACTTCCTCCCTACAGAAGATTCCCTGCTGCTTTGTTCTTTTAGCACCTAGGTCCCCAACATGGAGCAGTTGCTGTTGATGCCCACCCCCCAACCCTGCCCCATATCCCCTTGGCCCAGCACTGATGTGACTACAGCAAGCAATTCTTGTCACTCTAGTAACGTCCCATCTCTCTTGTATCTTTTTACTTTGCCTCCTGGGACTTTTTTTGGTGGTCAGGAGCTCACTTGGCCCATGCACTGGGAAAAACCTCAACCAGTGATGTACAGATGTTGGTGGCTAAATAGCCCAACCGAGGCTCTTCTTGCCTGCTTTCTAGAAGCTTTCTTAAACAGTAGTCAGGAAAATTACAACTCATCTCTTTATAGCTGTAATCTGCTCATCAACATTCCTTTTAGTGAACATTCCTTTAGTGAGCTTTCTCCACCTTCCCTCTCACTTTTCTATTCCTTCCCTTGAGCTAGTAGGGATTACTCCCCAAATAAACAAACTAACCAAAATCCATGCTTCAGGGTGAGCTATTGGAAGAACCAAAACCAAGACACCCCTCAAAGCCTGGAGTGGGCAGTCTGAAAGACCAAGTTTGTCTTAGCCCATGCATGAACTTGTAAGGCAGACTGGAAACTTGAGTTCCTGACAGTATCAGCTTCTATAGTGAGAATAATCACATCGGTTCTACCTCCATGGCATTCTTATTTTCTAAATTTTCTGAGCAGCTGAAATCTATTTAGGTATGTGTACTAAAAAGTTTTAAAAATGTCTGCTACCAAATGTTTCTTTTATCACCAGAAGGAAGTACACCTCACTTCATATTTCTCTGGCATGTAAAGATGTTGTGAAAACTTAAACATTGCCTTTATCTCTACTTCTGTGTTTCTAAAACTTTGTTCATGAGCCCTCATAGTCCCTCATCCCCCCCCCCCCCATATCCACCTGAGATTTCTGGGGCCTTTATTATCTCATGTTGTATTCAACCAGAAGACCCACTGTGTGCTAATCCAAAGATTAGAAGAACATCAGCCCTCAACTTGCCTCCAGTCAAGTTAAGGAGACAATCTTGGGAATAAATAGCTCCAATTGAAGGCAGACCCTAGCTTAGGCTGACAGATAGCTACAAAAAGCAGGAAACAGGAAAAAAGAATTTGTCTCCAATGAAAGGAGTAGAGAAAGCTTGGGCACTGAGCCATGTGGAGACTCTGTGGCATCTCTCAGAGATGGGCAACGTGGCCAGCAAAAGCATAAGAACTAATCTGAAACATGCAGAGGGCATTTTGGGGGCCCTGTGAACCATCTGTAGCTGCAAGAACATTTATATGAGTGACACAGTTTGTCACAGATTTACAGGGACTTCCTCCAGACAACTGTGCCAAGTGGTTTTCCAAGTATGTCTGTGATTAAGGGCAAAGTCAGGGCCAGTTCAAGAAGGGAAAATGGGCTTGTACTGGACAGTGTTGAGGCTCTGGTCAGAGAGTTTGTTCAGGAGATTTGCACTGATGGTCACAGCCCATGTATTGTCTTCATGCTTGGGATAAGGCAGTATTTGGATGCATAAAGGTAGAGCTGGTTCATCTTGGTGAAGTGCTGTTTTCTCTTTTTTAACAGTCATAGCTTACAAGCACAATGTCAGGATCTGTTTTCAGACTTCAGCAACCTTTGTATATGCATTCCCGGTCCTAGTGCATCATCATATATCCCGTCAGTTGGCAATCCATGCAGATTCTATCCTAACAATGGACCAATACTCATTCTCTCCCAGCCATTGCTACCTTTATCTCCCTCATTTTAGTGTTGTTGGATCACATTTGGACTTTTGCCATCTGATCTCCCTGTGTCTGTTACCAGTTTTTGCTTTCCAATCCAGTTCTTTCTGAAGCCTATTTTGAGCAATATAGTGGTGTGATTAAGAGAACAGACTCTGGTATAGACAGACTTGAGTTGGTTTTGTAGATTAAAAGATATTAATGGGGATGATGACCTACATCCAGGGGTTGCAAATAAATTTTTATTGGAACAAATCCATTCTTACTCATTTACATGTCATCTATGACTGTTTTCCTCTACAAGGGCAAAGTTGAGTAGCTATAGCATAGATTGTACAGTCAACAAAGTTTAAAACATTTACTATGTGGTAATGATAACGGAAAAATAATATATAATATAATAATAACAGAAAAAGTTTACAGATTCCTGCTCTATATCACAGAATTGCTGGAAAGACTATAAAGATACATGCAAATGCTAAAGTACTTGACACACTGCATATGCTTAGTAAATGCAAGGTATTACAGTTATCATTGCTTTAGTCTCTCTATTCACTGACCTCCATGTAACCAATTCACCCAATTAACCAGTGCTCTCCACACCTTCCATATTATGTAATGACTAATGCTCAGGGCACATGGAGAATGCTCAGTTAGCAGATTGCTCCTCACCACAAAACTATTCTGGAGGAAAGGAACTTGAGAACCACAACGTTTAATCTTTATGCATTCTAGTTTCTTCCATATCTTCATTGTCTACTAGGTAGTTTGGCTTCAATGTCCAATATTCTCATATGATAGAGCTCAAAGTATATTCTTTTATCGTCTCTTCCAAATGGGCTTTCCCTCCTGAATCCCAAATTTCTATCAAATGTACTACTACTAATACAGCCTGGAGTTAAGGTTAAAGAGTTAGAGAATGTTAGAACTCACAAAACATAGAATCTTGGGCTTTAAACCTCAAAGAGGATCATGTAGTTCAGCAATTTTGTTTCTTACAAATCACGAAGTTTTACTGCTTCATTCAGTGCATCTAGTTGTAGCCAAGTTGGATTTACTCTTCTTTCTAAGTGTTTCTTTTTCATATCTATTTATACACTTCCATGTGTACTAGCCCCTTTCATGCAAATATTTATTCCTTTATCTACTTGTTTCATCATTCATTTATTCCTCTGCTATTTATTGAGCATCATTAAGTGGCATATGTTGAAAGAGATACTGGGGATCTGACAGTGAATAAGTCCCAGCACCTTCCCCACAAAGTTATAATAACTATTATGTAACTGAAATTTTCATTTGGAATAATGAAAGCAATTCATTCTTTCTGCTCTACAGCACTGGAATTCAACTTTTGGGGGACCCCATATGCTTCACATTGGATAGGATATATCTACTTGTCTCTGCTATGAAGAAACAGATCTTCTACTTGTACCATGAGCTTCTCACAGTTCATCTTAAATGTTGCTACTGGTGGTTTAGGTTTAGCCATGGTTTTCAAAGAAAAAAGTATAGATTTCCTGGTTTGCTACACTGCTTCTTTGAATAACACTTCAGGGTGGAAAAGGAATGGAAGCAAGTAGATGGACTTCTCCCGTCAACCACAGTTACTTTCACTAGTCATGCTGTATTAACCCCTTATTGTAGTTTGAAGAATGAGGCTCCATAATTTTTCCAAAAAATATTTTTAAATAACTGAATCTCCTATTTATAATAAAAATCCATTTTTCATTCCAAATTTCTCAAAAGTAATCCAAATCAATAGGAAAAGTGATAATATAGGGAAGTATACTCAATATTTTATAATACCTATAAGGGAAAAAGGATCTGAAAAAGAATATACATATATATTATATATATACATATACATTATGTATATTCAGTTTATATACATAGAAACTGAATCACTGTGCTGTATACCTGAAACTAATACAACATTGTAAACCAACTATATTTCAATAAAAAAAAAGGAAAAATGATAATAAAAGGTCCTTTATGAACACTTGCAATATGCTTTTAAATCCACTCAACAACAGCATGCAGTAGGTATTCTAATTATGTCTGTGTATTCAGGAGAATAAGTTTAGGGTCAGAGAGGTGAAGCCACTTGCCCTGAGTCCCATAGGTAGTAAGGCAGAAATAAGCTGAAAATAATTCCAAGATATCTCTCTCAACACTATTGTCCTTAATGACCCTGCTGTCTTCTATAGTCTACAGACTGCTTTCCCCCTTTTTACCACTCTGAATTATTGTTCACTCTTTTTTTTTTCCTTTTGAAATAGCAGGTTCAATAATCCTTTGTTTTTCATTTACTTTTTTAAACTTGCTTATTTGGCTTGGGTTATTGTTTTAATAATAACTTGAGTTATTTGTTTTAATTAAACACTCAAATGTATTTACATGCCTCTCTGGTCCAATCCTTCACCAACTTGTCCCACATATTTATCAAATTAATCCACTCCAAATACAATTTTTACATTTCTTTCCAATATTTTATTATAGTCTTCTAATTCTTCCTACTTCCTCCAATGGCACTAATCAAAATGTGTCCCTCAAGATGTTGGTAGATAGTTTACTTAAATAAAAAGAAAAAAAAGACTTCTTAGTAACAGTTAATATTTCAGTGCTTTTCTTGGAGGAGAAAGAAAACAGAGAAGAATCTGGATTTAAAAAGGAAAAAAAAAAACTGTAATTCCATAAAAGAATTTGGGAAAATGTTTTTTGGAAAAAAATAACTTTCTTCTGAATCAACTAGACATTTTTGGTTTTATGGCTGAGGTTTTGTGGAGAACACTTCTGGAATCATCAAACTGAAATGTTACTAGATTTGTTATTTTAAAACCTTAATTAAGAAATCTAAAAGATGATGAGCTACAGCCTAAACATTTTCTTGAAATACAATAGTTTAGTATCAAAGAGATATGTTTCTTCCATTATTATCCAAATTAATGCTGTAGTCATTCAATGGGTTAAGAAAAGGATAAGAGGAAAAACATCCTACAAGAAAAAAATAACTATAGTGTTAAAGATGGCTTCCTCATGAGAGCAATGGTGTTAACCATTAGAAAACTTTAAAATAGTAGTAATTTTGAGACCATGTGTTAAAGATGATGAAGCCACAGTATGAAAAAGTCAGAGTCCACCTCCCCACACACACTCCTTAGGCTGAGGTGAATGAGAAAGAAACTTTCATTTTATTAAATCACTGAAATGTTGAGGTTGTCTGGCATTGCAGCTAACATTACTTACCTTGACAGAAACTAAGGTCCAGACATGTGGCAACATGCTTAAAGTTCCATAGTGAAATAAGGGCATAGCAATTCAGTACCCAATTCATAGCAATTCTTTCTCCCAATGATACTGCTCTATTTATAGGAGACTTCATTTTTTAATTTCTCTTATTATTAAAAACTAACTTGTACAAAAACCACTACAATATTGTAAAGTAATTAGCCTTCAACTAATAAAAATAAATGAAAAAAAGAAAAAACTAACTTGCAGAAGTTTCCTGTTTGTAAATAATCATTTGTTTCCTTTCATACCTTATCTCAGGTAAATGTAAAAACTTCACTGTACCAACACAACATTAAACCAAGTCATTATATCATAAAATTGCAGTGGCAACTACAAAACATTTAAACCATCTCTGTAACACAGCACATTCAGATAAATGAAGAGACATCACTTAGATTTTCTACTTTTATCCAGTATAGGAGAGGACAACCTGACATGACACAGTCAAAAGATTCTAAAGTCTTAACAGTAAGAATTTTATGTACTTTAGATAATGCTCTCTCCTCCCTTACACCAATTTTTCTACTCTAAAATTAATTATATGGATAGTTATTGCTTTAACAATCCCACAATGTAGGGCATAGTGTCTTTAAACAAAGTCCTAAATAGAAACCCTAATAAATCACTGTTTTTTTTTCCTTTTTTTCTTTTTTGATCAGAGCCTTGTGTATCGTATAAACTGGAATGGAAGATAAATGATTCTGCAAAGGAACGTTCACCTAAACAGCTTTATCCTCAGTAACAATGACAGTCTCCTACCTGGACTGTAGGCATATAAAGGAAGCTCTGGGGAAGCTGGAAGGGCAAGATGTCAGTAAAGTGAAGTCAGGCCCTTCCTATTCAATAGCCATGTCTAAACTAATCTTGACCAAGAGTCAAGGATTTCAAGAAGAAGACCAAGCCATGAAAACATTAAAAACCCTTTTCTTACTTCCTTTATTAAGGTGAAGCTAAGATTAGGATAGGGCTTCCAAGGTGGGTCAGGGTGTAAAGAATCCACCTGCAATGCAGGAGACACACGTTCGATCCCTGGGTCAGGAAGATCCCTTGGAGGAGGGGATAACAGAGGAGCCTCGCAGGTTACAGTCCATAGAGTTGCAAAGAGTTGGACACGACTGAAGAGACGGAACACGCACACACAAGACTAGGATAAAAGCTTGGAAACTCATATCCACACAGGGTAAAGTCAGTGAGCAAAAGGCAAGTGTAAGGACACAAGTGGTCAGATTTTAGGATGGATGCGAAGACCAGCAGACTTTAGGCCCAAGAGACTACGTAAAGGAGTGAGAAAGATACTCATGGGGACAAAACTTAACTGTGAAAACTTAGATTCAAAACAACTTTACTATATTTACAAAGCCTATTTCTTCATATATATTATTGGAATACAGAATTGTGTGTTATTGGAGTTTAGCTTATGCAAACTCAAATGTAAGTGCCCAGAGAGGGAAACAATATTTCTCACACAAGAGTCTTGCTATCATTAATGGCAATGACTGTGTGTCAGGGGACCTAGACCATTGTTGCTACATTCTGTGTGCCACTCTGGTTCATCACTGTATTAATAATATGTGCAGTGTAGGAGGCCATAAAATTTAGGAAAGGAATGGATGGAGGGAGATATGGAAGAAAAGAAAAAGGAATGAGGAAATAGTGAGCATCTTGCTGTATTGTGTCTCTGTTTTTTGGTATGGCATGATCCAAAAGAGAAGTCATCCATTTTACCAATTGTGAGTAGAATAGATACAAATGAATTATATTTATGGGAAAACTAGCTGTGTTGGACTTTTTGAAAGATAGAATTCTCAGGGGTATCTATGACTATACACAAGGTTCTGCTTCCATTCTTTAGATCAAATTGCCAACATCTGTTGAATCATAGAAACAGCAAGAGAGATCCAGAAAAAAATCTATTTCTGCTTTATTGACTATACCAAAGCCTTCGACTGTGTGGATGACAACAAACTGTGGAAAATTCTTCAAGAGATAGGAATACCAGACTACCTGACCTGCCTCCTGAGAAATCTGTATGCAGATCAAGAAGCAACAGTTAGAACCAGACATGGAACAACAGACTGGTTCCAAATTGGGAAAGGAGTACATCAAGGCTGTATGCTATCACCCTGCTTATTTAATTTATATGCAGAATACACCATGCAAAATGCCTGGCTGGATGAAGCACAAGCTGGAATCGAAATTGCCGGAAGAAATATCAATAACCTCTGATACGCAGATGACACCACCCTTATGGCAGAAAGTGAAGAAGAACTAAAGTGCCTCTTGATGAAAGTGAAAGAGGAGAAGGAAGAAGTTGGTCTAAAACTCAACATTCAGAAAACTAAGATCATGGCATCTGGTCCCATCACTTCAAGGGAAATAGATGGGGAAACAATGGAAACAGTGAGAGACTTTATTTTCTTGGGCTCCAAAATCACTGAGAGGTGACCTGCAGCATCATAATTCAAAGAGTTGCCCTGGAATGAATAGCTGAGACCACACCAGACTAGGATAAAAAGCTGGAAACTCATATCCACACAGGTATAAGTCAGTGAGCAAAAGGCAATGTAAGACACAAGTGTCGATTTAGGATGGATGCAAAGACCAACAGACTTAGCAAAGAGACTACTAAAGGAAGTGAGAAAGATAACTCATGGGGACAAACTAACTCTGAAAACCTTAGATCAAAACAACTTTACTATATACAAGCTATTTCATATATAATAGGAATACAGATTGTGTTATTGGAAGTTTAGCTTATGCAAACTCAAATGTAAGTGGCCCAGAGAGAAAGATATTTCTCACACAAGAGTCTGCTATCGTAATGAATGACTGGTGGTCAGGGACCTAGACTTTGGGTTGCACATCTGTGTGCCACCCTGGTTCATCACTGTATTATAATATGTGCATGTAGGAAGCCATAAAATTTAGGAAGGTATGGATTGAGGAGATATGGAAGAAAGAAAAAAAATGAGGAAATAGTGACATCTTGCTGTATGTGTCTCTGTTTTTTGGTATGCATGATCCAAAGAGAAGTCATCATTTACCAATTGTGAGTAGAATAGATACAATGAATTATATTATATGGAAACTACTAGTTGACTTGAAAGATAGAATTTCAGGTATCTATGACTAATACAAAGGTTCTGCTTCCATTCTTAGATCAAGATTGCCAACATATTTGTATCTTAGAAACAGCAAGAGAGATCCAGAAAAAAATCTATTTCTGCTTTATTGACTATACCAAAGCCTTTGACTGTGTGGATGACAACAAACTGTGGAAAATTCTTCAAGGGATAGGAATACCAGACTACCTGACCTGCCCCCTAAGAAATCTGTAGCAGATCAAGGCTGTATGCTATCTCCCTGCTTATTTAATTTATATGCAGAATACAAACACTTCAAAGCTGTTGCTACCATTGTGAAGCTTGTAAGCATGTATTCATTACTATTTGTGAGGTGTTTGATAATCTAATGAGAACTCTGTTGGTCAGTCACTGATAAAATCTTGCAGGCTTGTAGTGAAGGGAGCCACCTGTGTTTTCAGACACACCTAAGTTCAAGCTCAGGTTCTCCACTTATTTATCATATGACATGGACAGATCATTTATACCCCTCTTTGATTTTTCTTTCTCAATTGCACAATATCATGCCCCTATGTATCTCAAACTTGAGAGGTGCTAAAAAGAGCTCTTCTGTTCTCATTCTAATGCTCATATTATAGTCCTGTTCTTAAATATGGCATCCCTCTGCCCCCAGATGATTAAGACAAAACCTTAAGCATCATCACTGATGCCTTCCTTACCTTTTATCACTCCTGACATCTAAACATGACCAAGGTCTGCAAGTTTTTCATCAAAAATATTTTTGGAAATATTTTCAACCACACGTCAGTAAAACTTTTTTGAACTTCAGTAGCTCCTTAACTTGGTTTATTTTCCTCTCTTACCCCTTGTTATGATGATTTTTTTAAACCTCAAATCAGAACATGCCACTACACTGCTCAAAGTCTTGCATTGACATTGCCTTTCATCTCCATTAGTATAAAACTCAAATTCCCATACTGTGTTCTACAGAAAGATTTTGCATACTCTAAATGTTATCTTCCTCTGTGAGTTCATCTCCTATTCTTTCCCCATCTCTCACTACTGTCCAGGTAGACTATTCTGTTCCTCACACACATCAAACATTTTCCCAGCCAAGGTCTTTGCCATTATTGTTCTTTCTTTTGTCTGCAATGGTCCCGTGGGCATTTGTCAACCCTCGTCTTTCAGGGTTCAGTCACCTCCTCAGAAAAGTTTTCCCTGACAACCTTCACTGAAAGTCTGCTTCTCCTTGTTAATCTCAGTAATCCCAATCTTTCCAGAAACTATCCCAGCTTATAATTACGTTGTTTATCTATTTAATAATTTTCTTATACACTAGAAAGTAACTTTCATGTGATCAGAGAACTTGTCATGTTTCCATGCTAGTATACAACACATAGAATGTGCTCAATAAATATTTTGGACCAATAGAATGAACAGTGTAAGAGATAGAAAAGGGAAGCTGGCTAAGTCATACATGTTGAAGGCTGGGATTCTCAAAGGTAACCTTAACTATATATAATTATTGAACCTATCTCGTAAGTTAGATATAATTCTACTGCAATCTCTTCTGTGTAACCTAAGTTATTACACTTACAGAATCTCAATGAGATTAAAATGTGTAGTGGGCAAATTTTAAAGTATAATGCATTCTGCAGATGATATATGTATTTTATTATTATTGTATTTTGATTCTCAGTATATCCTTTTATGTTACTACTGGTATATAACATAACAGGGGCTTCCAAGTTGGCACTAGTGGTAGAGAACCCACCTGTCAGTGCAGAAGATATGAGACATGGGTTCAAACTCTGGGTTGGAAAGACCCTCTGGAGGAGGCATGGCAACCCACTCCAGTATTCTTGCCTGGAGAATCACATGGAAGAGGGGCCTGGCAGGCTACAATCCATAGGGTCACAAAGAGTCAGACACGACTGAAGCAACTTAACATGCACGCATGCTTAACATACAGAGTATTTATGTAATAGAACAGTTTTAGAGACAAGGAACAGAATGTCCATTTCAACTCTGCCTAAATGATAAAGAGAATTTATTGGCTCAGCATATGAAAAATCCTACAGATAGGGCAGACTAACCAGGACCCAGAATTTGTTTCTTTGAGATTGTCTTGTCCTTTCCTTATTCTCTGTTGACCTCATCTTTGAGCTGGCAGTGAAAAGGCTACCATAATCTGTCATGACATTGTTCACAGCCAAGGGAAGTCATCTTTTTCCATGACTTTCTCTTTTCCAAATGCCCTCAGCAAACATCCCTTCCTGTCTCCTTTGCTTACACTGAATTACATGCAATTTTCTGAACCAATTCTTCTGTCCAGAAATGGTTGGCTATCTTATGCCTAAGTCCCTACACCAATTACTATCAAAGACACAGGAGACAAATCAGACTCATTCTGGAGTTGTAAACAGGTTTGCTTCCTCTTCAGTACTGGTGTTACAAGGAGTTAATGTAAATTGTTGTCGTTGTTGTTTAGTCACTAAGACGTATCTGATTTTTTCAAGACCCCATGGACTATAATCTGCCAGGCTCCTCTGTCCCTGGAAATTCCCAGGCAAGAATACAGGAGTGAGTTGCCATTTTCCTTCTCTAAGGGATCTTTTCGACCTGGGGATTGAATCCTCAACTCCTGCTTGGCAGGCAGATTCTTTATGTAATGTAATTGTAAATGCCTAAGGATAAATCAGGCAGAAAGGTGCAATACATCCACTCTGTGTATGAAAACTAAATGACTTAAAGCAGATAGAAGAGCACTTAGACAATACCTGGGATATGGAAAAATGCTGAATAATATTAACCACTGTTTGGCTGGGAGAAAAGAAAAGCTTTCTAAATAGAATTCTAAAAATTTCAACAACAAAGAAGTGATGTCAAACCAAGAGAAATTATACATATAAAGAGAAAATACAAAAAAAAAAAGAGAGAGAAAATACATATATTTTGTTGATTTTTTTACTTGACCTGAAATTAGTTATTACATATTTTCAAACATTTTGACTTTGGTCAATCAATATGCTTTAATATCTACACTGTGAAAGACATGATTTAAAATGCTGCATATGACATGAAGCCTAAAATACAGTTTTCTCTAGGAGCTTGGAAGCTAACACATGACATATGTTCTAAGTCAATGTACAATAATATTTTAAGTTAAGTACTAATTAAGTTGAGTTATATCAACATGCAAAAATAATACATGTTAAACACTAATATTGAATGAATGTAAAGTTGTATATATCACGTATTTATGTAGTAACAGAAGTACTAAATGGGCGATTGACCTCAGCAGTGTTTAAGAGCCTGCACACTAACTGGGCCCATGCAAAACAATGTTTGGATCCTAACCTTTGGATTAGTATCTGGGATCAGCACTCCTTCCCTAGCTTTAGTCCACTCACCTGTAAAATGTACCTATCTCATTGGGTTGTTGCAAGGGTTGAATGAAAAGAGTTGATCCAAATGAGTGATGTCACTGCATCTGACACATGGTGAATGCTCCATAAAAGATAGTTACTCTTAGAATCACCATCTTTGTTAAGATTAGGTTTTATAAAATTCTGGAAAAAGAAATCAGTTGAAATAGGTAAGATGTGCTCTTGGTCTTAAAGGAAGGATATGAGATAACTGGCCATGCAATCACAAGTCACACTTGGAACTGTCTAGGAGGTGGAAACCCAAATAACAACAGATTGCATTTGTACAACATCATCTCACAATCCTTCCATTTTTACATTTAAATAGCTATTATCTCCCATCGCTCTCATTCACAACTCAATTCAATTCACATCTGCTTTCTTTTTAACAAACATGAAAACTGAGACCAGTAATTAAGTACCTCAAATCCCTTTTCAGAATGAGGTATGTCCCAAGAGGGAAGAGACCTATTCGTATTAGCTACTGAAATTTAAAGGACCACAGTGCCTAACACTCCCGCTCCCGGGCCGCCGGTGGGCGGCGGGCCCAAGACGAGGGTCGCCCCCTACTTCCTCCACGCCGCCAAAGCGGCGTGCTGCGCCCCTAGTGGATTGAGCCTGGGCAGTCTGCCGTCCTAGTCACTGGCTGGGCAGTGGTTCGGGCCACCGGTGATCGCTTTCCCCCTTCCTCACTTCTTGGGTTTCAGCCGCCACGAGTCGCCCCGCGCCCCGCGCCGAGCACGCCCGACGCCTTGTGATTGCTTCTGGGCTTCCCTGGTGGCCCAGCTGGTAAAGAATCCGCCTGCAACACGGGAGACCTGGGTTACATCCCTGGCTTGGGAAGATCTCTGGAGAAGGGAATGACTACCCACTCCAGTATTCTGACTTGGAGAATTCCATGAACTGTACAATCCATGGGGTCGCAGAGTCGGACACGGCTGAGCGACTTTCACTTCACTTCACTTCTCATGCATAATTATTGAATGGCGATGATGGGGTAAAAATAAATGTGTTAATAAACTGACTTGCTTAGAGTTATCTAGCTAGTAAACAGCAGGGATGAAACTGGACAAGAATTGGTGCTTCCTAGTTTCAGAATTTTTTTTTTTTTTAATGTTTCCTATGACACTTCGCTCTCTCCACATAAAGGAATTAGGAGAGAGGAGATTGGAAGGAGCATCTCTGGAGAGCGCAGTGATCACCTGCGTTCAGGTGAACACATAGAAATTGGTCCATTATGTTCTTAGGATCAGCACAGTGTAGTGGGGCAGTGCACAGGTCAGGTTAAAAGCTCAGTTCCTTCTCCTATGTGAATTTGAATGTTGTTTAACCTTTCTGTATCTCATTTCCCTCACCCATAAAAAGGGGATAAATGATAGCCTTTATCTCATAGACTGATAATGATTAAAGAAACAATGTATGTACACTAAATAAAACCGCTTAGAACATAGAAAGCACTCAGTAAATGTTAGCAATCATTATGTATAAAGATGCAAAACCCTATCTTTTAGAATATTTGCTCTTTTTTATTCACCTGCCCCTAACTGTGGCCCTTTGCATCTGAGTGCATGCAACTCATGGTTCTGTTGCTCCCTTGTCAAGGCCTTTGATGTTTGTTTTTCCAGCTCTAGGAAAAGTGCTCTCAAAGTATGGAAATCACTGAAATCACTCCAAGGAAGCAATCACCTCCCTCATCAAACATGTGATTCAAACTAAGGAAAATGGCCAGTATTCCATTTACATGAGTCTGACACTTGAGACTGACTACACAATGTGTGGAGCCCAGTGCAAAATGAAAATGTGGGGTTTCTTGTTCAAAATGTATTAAGAATTTAAAGACAGCAACACAGCATTAAAGCATGTATGGGGCCCCTCTGAGCCCATGTACAGTTGCATACCCACAGAGCCAGGTCTGCAGATGCTTTAGACTTTGTACTTCTCTTTTTCGTCTTCCTTTGTAGTCATCTTTTTGTGACTCTTGCCCCCAAACACCTGGCAGAAAGTGTTCCTCTCACCCTTGATCTTGGCATTAAACGTGCTTTGCATTTTGGAATCCAAATACCTGGATTCAGACTTGAATTCCACCCCTTACTGGCCTGTATGTTCACAGGTATGATGCTTAACTCTCTTCATCTTTCTTTTCTCATTTGAAAATTGAGGATAGCAATAATAATATCTAGTTTGCAGACTTATTATGAGGATTGAAAGAGCTATTAATTTAAAAGCTTTTAAATAACATCTAATACAATGATTCTCAACCCTGGCTGCATATTAGAATCATCCAAATCTGTTCAGAAGTAGCATTTCCTGGGTCCCAGCCATGACCAATTAAACCAGAGTCTTTGGGGGTGAGGCCAGGACAACTATAGTTTTAAAAAGCCCCCAAAGATATTTGAATAGACAGGAGGGTTGTGAACCACTGGTCTTGTGCATGATGAGTGTTCAATAATAAATAATAAGAATAAATAATAAATGCTATAATAAAAAATAAAATTGAAATATAAATAATATAATAATAAATAATAAATGTTGGCCAGTTATTATTACACAGCGTAGCTACACAAGGAAGTAAAATGCCCTATATTTCAGTTTTCCCCTGGATCAACTCTGCATTTGACTTCTTTCTCCCACTCTCATGTGCTTTGATTCAGCATGTACCTGCAACCAATATAAATCAATACCAAAGATGTCTTACTGTGCTCCCGCTGAGACAAATGTACCTCTGACTACAGGTCTTCCCATTAACCTGGAGATGAGAGGGGAAATGTCAACTCTTCCAACAGGGGTCCTTCCTTTGATATGAGGGCAGTGTATATTCCAAAAGCTCAGCACTCTGTGGGTTTGGGGGAGCAGGGAGGCCTTCAGTCAAGTCACCAGAGATGCCTAAATAATGCAAAGCAAAGAGAGACAAGGCAGTGGTGAGAATGTTAATTTCTTAAGCTTGTATTTCTCTCCCATCAGAGTGGATAATCATCTTTTTGAAAATGTCCTTTTGTCATATTTATGATGGTGACACATCCATTATGAATACAGTAGCTCATTTGCAATATATCCTGACAAATATTGATGTGATCTAGGCTACATTTAATTCCAAGGTAACTAAAATCATTTGTGTTTCTTAGTAACTGAGAAGGATTCTGATCACATGATCACACAAAGCTTAAAATAGAAAGGTCCTTTATGAATGTCCTTCACAGTGAATCTACTGATCAGGACCTAGACTGGAGTTGAGGTAGGAGCTGGAGAAGAGGTCACTTGACTCAATTTGACCTTGAAGTCTAGAGGATCTCAAACTCAAGCTGAGGTTCACAGACACATTTTTGGAGGGGAACTGGCTGTTAGTCACAGATAGTTTCTTCACTGACACCCACTGACCATCTCCTCCAGCTCAATAATAGGCTTACAGACTCAAGGCTCTTGGGACTCAGAATATGGAAGTCGATTGATGGAAACCCTCAGAGGCCCCAGTCCCATCATCCAAGAGTCAAATACTTGTTATATTCCTGAGACCATGGGTCTAAGGGAAAAGAGCAGATCCTACCCAGAGCTATTTAAGTTCTAGTTGACTTCCTAAATTCTAAATACCTGAGAAGGCAACTCTTAAGCAATATAAGGAGATTTTAGATCGCGACAATATCCTTAAGATGTGATAGAAGACCCGGATGAAATTTTTGGCCAACTCGATAGGGGTGTCCCAGGTGGCGCTAGTGGTAAAGAATCCACCTGCCGATGCAGGAGCCTCAAGAGACAGGGGTTCGATCCCTGAGTCAGGAAGATCCCCTGGAGTAGGAAATAGCAACCCACTCCAGTATTCTTGCCTTGAAAATCCCACGGAGAGAGGAGACTGGCAGGCTACAGTTCATGGGGCTGCAAAGAGTAGGACATGACTGAACACACACACACATAACATAGATTCAGAGGATAAAAGAATCATCATAGTCAGTACGGTGTTTTTAATAAATTTTGAAACCGTTGTGAGTCCTGAAGTTAATTTAGTATGTCAAGTCAAACATTTATCTTTATAACAGAATAGATTAGTTCAAAGTAGAATTGATCAGAGTGTTTTCGTTTCAGTTAAGTCTATTGTTAGGATTGAGTATTGTTTTCTAGAAAGTTTTGCTTCATTTATCTGTGTTTATGCATGTGTATATTAGGTTTCAATGTAGAATGGAATTTTTGCTGTGGTTTAAGGTCCAAAAGAATGAAATTTACCATATTAATGGACAGTGTCTGTTCAGGGCAGTGTTTACAAATTGGGGATTCACAGGATACATATGGTCCATCAGGAGTGAGTGAACTGGGGGCTTTATTGTTGTTATTATTATTTAGTTCCATGGTTCACAAAAAGAAGTTGTGAAAAAAATATGAGTTGATAGCCAGCATTTTAAAGTCAGGAAGCTTTTTAAAAAGACAGATTTTTTAGTTTCTCTTCAAATACCAGAATATCTAGAAATAATAAATCGGCATTTCCCCAGCCCAAGAAAGTCCAGGCAAACTGTTTTCCCAAAAATGAAAAATCTGATATGTCAAATGGGTCCATTTGTATAGTATTTTCTATCTCTGGGTCCTTCGACTTGACAATGATTTCTTATCTGCCATATGCTCCTGCCTCAACCTACATTTCTGGCCTTATCCCTCACTCATCTTCTGTTCTAGACAGAAGAATTAGAAACTTAGCTTATCCAAGGATATTCCCACCATCCTCTGATTACATAGCACTCTCCTCCCCAACCTTCTGTCAACTGAAACTTTTACCAAAGCCCAACTTTCTTTTTTGTTTTTTTTTCAAAGCCCAATTTAAATACATCATTCCAGTTAGCCTTTCTGTCTCTTTCTTTATCTCTGGTTGTCCCCGTCTCTGACTTCTGCTTGCTCATTGTACTTCTCTACTGGTCATAGGATACTTACAATTCTCTAAAATATATTATCCTAATTTGTCATCATCTGTCTCTCTCAGTAGGTCATAAGCTCCCAGAACGCAGAAATCATGTCACATTTGTCTCTGCTTTCCCAACCCATTCCTCAGACCAGTGAATTGCATAAAGCAGATACTCAATAGTTGTTTGACGAATTAGATTACAAAATACTTCAATATAAGGTTATTCATTACAGCGTTGTTTGATATACCAAAAAAATGGAAAACAATCCATTTGTCTATCAGCGAAGGTTGAATAAAGCAGTTATACTACCTCAAAATATTCTGAGTCTATTAAAAATGATTTAGATCTATATTTGGTGATGTAGAAAGATGTTCAGGATAAACTACTAAGTAAGAAATCAATTGACAGAACCATAGAGAGCAATATCCAAATAAGTTTTAAGTAGACACTTGTATGTACTGAATAGATTTGAAAGGATATTCACTCATTCACCTTACAGATGTTTACTGGGGGCCTATCAGTCAAGGACTATTCTCAGATCTGCATATATGAGAATAAACAAAGCAAAATTTCTATGCACATGGAGTTAGCATTCTAGTGGGGGAGGAGGCAGAGTGGAGAGACTGTATTTAAGATAGTAATAAGTGCAACAAAGAGAAATAAAACAAGAATATTGAATAAAGAGTGATAGGGCTGGTGCAGGGAATATTTCAACATTATATAAAGTAGTTAAGAAACATTTCTCTGATGAAAAATTATTTCCCTAAAAACCTGAAGTAAGATAAGAAGTCATGTAGGTATCTAAGGGAACAGGATTCCAGGAAGAGGGCACCGCAAGTGTAAGGTCCAAAGTGCAAGTGTACTTGGTGTGGGGGATAAAGTGAGAGGAGAGGAGGTAGGAGGTTAGGTAAGCACATCAATGTGAAACCGTGTTATGTAGTGCCCCTGTAAGTACTCTTTTCTGAATAGAGTGGAAAGACTGGCAGACTTCATAAAAATAATCAAGAGACTGGTAATAGACAGGAGTTCCAAATGGGAGATAGAGAGTTGGGTACATTATCTAGAGTTCAAGAGTGAATTCCAGACTGGTTTTATAGACTTGAACTGGTATTTAAATCAATTTTCTAATTAGGTAAAACTACCTTGAAAAGAAGTGTGGAAGGCAAAGAAGTCTGAGGACTAAGTCATGTATTCTTTTGTTTTTTACAGAACAGAAACTTGAGTTCAGCAAAACTTAGAAGGAGGGACCACTGAACAAAGAGATAAAGAAAGAGCAATATGAACGAAGCCTAGTGTTGAAAGTATGATACCCTCAAGAGGAGAATACGATAAATTCTATCAAATCCTGCTGAAAGGTTGAATAAGAGCAGGACTGAGAAATGACCACTGAATTTTGTGACATGAAGATCACTGGCGATCTGAATAAAAGCAATCTTGGTAGAATGATAGGGAGAAAAGTCAGGGTAAATTAGGATCTCAAGAGAGAATGGGAGGCAGGGCTGACAGTGAGTTTATACAACTCTTTCAAAGCCCTTTCAAAATTAAGAAATATCAGATGAATTGAGACTCATTCTAGAAATCAACTGGCCTCTTCTCCACAAAAATGTCTATGTCATAAAAGATAAAGAAAGGCTGAAGAAATGTTCCAGATTTAAAGAAACCAAAGAGTCATGTCCACTAAATTCTATACTTGATTCTTGATTGAAACCTGGATTGGGGGGAAATTGTTATAAGGAACATTACTGGAAAAAAATGACAAAATCTGAATACAGATTTCATTTTAAATTAGGATATTGTATCGATACTAAATTTCCCCAATTTGATCATAGAAATATAGATATGTAATGGAATGTCCTTGGTCTCAGGAAATATACCCTGATACACTTAGGCATATAGGGTATGATAGTTGCAACTTTCAATCAAATGATTCAGAAAAAAAAAAAAGTAAATATATATACAACTCCAATACTTGGGCCACGTCATGAGAAGAGTTGACTCATTGGAAAAGCCCCTGATGCTGGGAGGGACTGGGGGCAGGAGGAGAAGGGGACGACAGATGATGAGATGGCTAGATGGCATCACCAACTCAATGAACTTGAGTTTGAGTAAACTCCAGGAGTTGTTGATGGACAGGGAGTCCTGGCATGCTGCAATTTATGGAGTCACAAAGAGTCGGACACGACTGAGCGACTGAACTGAACTGAACTGAACTGATGTGTATACATACATATATATAAAATAAATTTACATATAAGGAAAATAATAGATTTTATATATGCAGAATGTAGAATATATATATATATATACATATATATATATATACACACAATCTAGGTGAGTGGTACATGGAAGTACTCTGTATTATTCTTACAACCTTTCTGTAAATTTGAAATTATTTTGTAATAAAGCATTTTTGAAAATGTTATCGTGGTTATTTCTGAGTAATGAAATAGTGGATGTTTATTCTATCTCCTTATCCTATTTTTTTTTCAACAGCAGAGATTAGCTATTTTAAAACATAAGTATTTTAACGACATTTAAAGTATTTAAGAAGACATATCTATTAACTTTATCAACCACTCAAAAAGATAGTGTTTTAATGATCTGAGCAAATACTAACTTCATGAGACATATTTATCGAATTTTTTGAAGTTATAGAACAAAATTTACAACAAATCTCTAACAAAGAGATTATATACCCACATACAATACTTTATGGGCCAATGTTCACTTCTCAAGTTAAAAGAAAGTTAATATATGTGGATATTGCTTGAAGTTTTTTTTTTTTTTGCTTGAAGTATTTTAATGTTAACTATAATGATTTGGATTTTTTAGTACTTAAATTATTTCTGTGTTTTATGTACTGGCTTTACCACCACAAAGGAGAAATCTCCAAAAGCAATAAACTAGTCTCCCTGAGAAATCGCTATAAGGAACCTGTGAAAGAAGGTGCAGGGTTAGAGTAATCATAGAAGGTCTGTTTAATCAGATTCTCACCTTGTGGAAGATCTGGTTTAATATCCTACTGCTATCAGAACAAGTTTGCCATTATCACATAGAGATTTGTGGTGGAAACTCAATGGCCACTTGTTGATTCATTGTGAAGAAAGGGAAGAAAGCTTATATTAGAGACAACTTGACTTTGCAAAATCTGGCAAGGTTACCACCACCTCTCACCTACTCAGAATATAAAGTGTTGACCATGGTGTTAGGAAACTGAGTGGGATTTTTTTTTAATGTCAATCCATCTAACAAGAAGAATAAGATAACTTTGTTGACCACAAGCCTTAGAGCACTTTATTGACTTAACAGCCAAGTAAGAAAGAAAAATGAGGGGGGTGGGAGAAGGAACTATTTAAGAAGATAGAGTGATAATATTTTTCTATTAAGATTGTAATTCAATTGAAATAATTTACTTATATCAAGCCTTTAAAAATTATTATAAAGGTATATTTTAAGAATTTGATATATACCTTTATAATAATTTTTAAAGGCTCAATATAAGTAAATTATTTCAATACATATTTATTCAATAAATATTCAATATTATTATTCAATATATATTTATTCAATAGATATATATTCAATATATATTTATATATATATATATCTGTACCTGTATCTCAATTCCAGTTTCTGGCAACATGGCAGACTAAATCATCTAACCAGCTCTCAATTAAAGTAAATTAAAGTATGAATACCTATCTGTGTTGTTGTTTTGACGAATTGGTGAGAAGGTAGGAATGCTTCAGAGACCTACAGTTAAGGGAAAACGGGAGCACAGCATGGTAAGCGAAGACCCAAGTTCACCTTTACCCTAAGAGCATCTTCTGAGCCCAGACAACTCTGAACTTTACTTTGTGTAAAGTTCACAGAGAGTGAAGGCATAAGAAAATCTTTCAGAGTGGGAAACCTACTAGGAGCTTCCACATGTTAACCTGAACTAGAAAATTATACCTTCAGCAGGCAAACGAGAAATAAAACTGTACCTCTCAGGAGTAGAAAATAAAACTAGCCACCTAAACCTTGTGTCTGGATGGAAGCCAGGAAAAAATATTTATAAATTAAAAAGTACAGAGTACACATATACCAAAAAAAAAAAAAGTTTCCCTATAGGATAAACAGTTGAAATATGTAAATGTTTAAAAGATACCATTTGCAACAGCACCAACAAGTGAATTTAACCAAAGATGCACAAAACCTTAATGACATCAAAAAACTGTGAAACTGTTGAAACCACTTAAATAAGAGCTAAGTAAAGATGTACCATGGTTCACAGATGGAACGATTCAGTACTGTAAAAATGTCACTTCTCCCTCAAATGATCCGTATTTTCAATCTGAATAGTTTTTACTTTGAAATTTGACAAAAAAGATTGTGAAATTTAGAGGACAAAGGCCAAAAATAGTCTAAAGAGCCCTTAACAGGAAAAATATACTGGAAATACTTGCCTTACCAGATATCAAGAGTTATAAAATCTAACATTTAAGTTATGGTCATAGTGATCCAGGGATAGATCCCGGACTATGCTGGAGGAACTGAATGGAGAACTCAGAAATATTTCCATACAACTATGGAAGTTCAACTAATAGATTAGTGGGAAGTAGGATTTTTCTACAAACAGTTCTGAAACAAAATTAACTCCTAACTGAAACAATTCCATAGGAATTAAAGATCTAAACATGAACAGCCAAAGTATAACAATTTTAGAAGTCAGCATAAAAAATGACTTTACCATTCCCTCCATGAAATTCTCCATTTTTTCTAGAGTTGATCTATAGTAGAGATAGATTTCTTAAATACGGTAGAAGTAGAAAACACAAAGAGAGTTAGGTTCAATTACATTACAATTAAGAGCATCTGTTCATATAAAACACCATGTGGTAGAGACCACGAGGACTCCCAAATATCAGTGTGGGAGTATTCTACACTTCCCAGCCTCCTTTGGAGCTGCATGATGAGATGCAATTTCGACAGGAGTGACAGAAGCTACTTTCAGGTCTCTCACTTAGAAATAACCTACAGAGTCCCCAACTTTCCTTCTTTTACTGTGTGTTTTCTAAAACACAGCTTCAATATGGAGGATCATCTACTAACATCAGCCTTCATTATTCACTGATATTCAAAGTCTGTTACCTTAGTTTCGTGTATCCTACACTCAAGAATAAGCACCATAGAGAAAATGACAACTACAAAATGGAAAAACCATTTTCAGTACACCTACTTGACAAAATATGAGCATCCAATATATTTTTAAAGTTTTATGAAATAATAAGGAAAGGATAAACATATCAACAGAAAAATGGGCAAAAGGTTTGAACAGCCTCCTTCATAATGTCAATAACCATGTAACAAGATAGCCATTCTCTTTAGTAAATGAGAAAACAGTATCTCACAATTTTTATTCCCATTAGTAGCACAAAAATTTTTTGAAGTCTGATCCTACCCAGTGTTAACACAAATAGGGAACAATAGGAATTCTTATTTACTGTTACTGGAAGTAAAAATAAATAAAACTACTTTGGAAAACATCTTAGTGTTACATAGTAAAGGTTAAGAAGCTTGTACTCTTCTACCCAGTAATTCTGCTCTTGGGTATGTACTCCAAGCCAGTGCTGCTCAATGGAAATTTGATGATGCTGGAAATATTCTATAATCTTGCTGTCCAGTATAGTAATCACGTGCCCCATGTGACTAACTGAGCACTTAAACTGTGGCTATTGAGACAGCAGAATTGGATGTTTTATTTTAATTCATTTTCAATTTTAATTAGAATACTCACTTATGCTAATGTATTGAACAGGCAAAGAAAAAAGAAAACAAAGAATGAACTGGGCCACTTACATTTCTGGGAATAAAGAGTGGAGGCAGTTTTTCTTATTCTTCCCACTAAGTGTAACTAAAGTCCTGGTGGGGTTAGGGGAAGAGATATATATATATATAACTCTACAAAGTTATATCAATAACCTCAGATATGCAGACAACACCATCCTTATGGCAGAAAGTGAAGAAGAACTTAAGAGCCCCTCTATGAAAGTGAAAGAGGAAAGTGAAAAATTTGGCTTAAAGCTCAACATTCAGAAAACTAAGATCATGGCATCCGGTCCATCACTTCATGGCAAATAGATGGGGAAACAGTGGAAACAGTGGCTGACTTTATTTTTGGGGGCTCCAAAATCACTGCAGATGGTGACTGCAGCCATGAAATTAAAAGACGCTTACTCCTTGGAAGGAAAGTTACAACCAACCTAGACAGCACATTAAAAAGCAGAGACATTACTTTGCCAACAAAGGTCCATCTAGTCAAGGCTATGGTTTTTCCAGTGGTCATGTATGGATGTGAGAGTTGGACTGTAAAGAAAGCTGAGCGCCCAAGAATGGATGCTTTTGAACTGTGGTGTTGGAGAAGACTCTTGAGAGTCCTTTGGACTGCAAGAAGATCCAACCAGTCCATCCTAAAGGAGATCAGTCCTGGGTGTTCATTGGAAGGACTGATGCTGAAGCTGAAACTCCAATACTTTGGCCACCTCATGCAAAGAGGTGACTCATTGGAAAAGACCCTGATGCTGGAAGGGTTTGGGGGCAGGAGGCGAAGGGAACGACAGAGGATGAGATGGCTGGATGGCATCACCAACTCGATGGGCATGAGTTTGAGTAAACTCTGGGAGTTGGTAATGGACAGGGAGGCCTGGCGTGCTGCAATTCATGGGGTCGCAAAGAGTCGGACACGACTGAGCAACTGAACTGAACTGAACTGAATGCTCATGGAAATGTTCTGTATCTTTCTTTATTATATTAATGTCAATACATACTAGAGTTTTACAAGACATTACAATTGGGGAAACTGAATAAAGGTTATGTGGGACATCTTTGTGTTGTTACAACTTCATATGAGTTTACAATTATTGCAAACAAAAAGTTTAATTTTAAAAACACTGGAAAAAACTCAAATATTCATCAACATAAAATGCAGAAATAAATTGTGATATATTCATTTACTCATTGGAATGCAAGCAAAAGCAAAGATGATAAACTAAATTCAATAAATGGTATTACTTCTGAAGGGGAGAGAAGAGATGATTTCAGGGGTACTTAAGGGGATTTCAAAGGTAATATTTTTCCCCACAAACTGTGTAATGGGTACACAGGCATTCATTATATCATTGTTCTTTATTCCTTACAAACATTTTATAAATTTTAAAATAATTTACATTTTAAAGTTCCTTTCAAAGTAAGGGAAAAAATTATATTTTATTCTGTTTTAAAGGATATCTTAACTGCACCAATAAACTAGAAATTGAACAGTCCACACCGCTCAGTGATATGGGCCAAATACTTCAATAAAAAGTGGTGCATTTAACAATTAAGATTAAAATTTATTTTCTCTTTCTGAACAAATTGTGTCAGACAACAGAAAATGATTAGATGATAGAGCCAAAGTAACAGTGAAATGTGAGATGACAGATAAAGGAGAAACACATTATTCATTTATTTATTTTTATTATTTTTTTGGCCATGCTACACAGCTTGTGGGATGTTAGTTCCCCAATCAGGGATCAAACTCAGTGCCCAGCAGTGAAAGCACCAAGTCCAAACCATTGAACACCCAGGGAATTCCCAAGGGAACTCATAATTTGAGGTTAAAAATGAGAGGATCACTTTCTAAATTCATATCATATAATGATGTTGGGCTAGGTCTTAGAACAATGGGCAAAGTGAAAACTTGTTGAAGTGCAAAAGCAGATGAGGGCTTTACTATTTGGGATGGAGAGGACCCAGGAGGCTCTGCCCATCAACCAGATTACTAGCACTTCAGTATATGAACAGATTTAAGGGCATTTCAGAATACAGCACTCAATGAAGTAAGCACCTACAGAATTCTGTGAATGATACAAAACCAAATCATTGGGACAGAGGATACTAAAAACAGAAATGTAATGAAAAAGTCTGCAAAATTTTTAACAAAGTTCTTACGAAGGAGTAAGTTTAAGTCTACAGGTGGCATTGCTTTTGGAGCTAAAGAAAATACCAAATAAGACTGACCCTAATTGAGCACTTACTATATGTCAGGCCTGGTGCTAAATGATTTACATGCATTTGGTTCATTTGATAACCACTGAATTCTTCTGTAGTGGTACTATTATTTTTCTTTATAGGTGAGGAATCTGAGACTCAGTGAAATTAAGGGATTACCTGGAGTCATGTCGCTAAAGGGTGGCAGAACCAACACAAAGACCCAAATCTGTCTGTCAGTCTCCAGAGCCTATGCTCTAAGCCTAGCCATGCTGCTGCAGCATCAAGAAATAGAAAGAGCAAAGGAAAGTTAATATAAGGACATTCCCCTGCTTAGGAGAAGAATTAAGGTATATACAGCAGGCACACAAATAACTTAATTTTGGTCCATCTTTGTCAATTGCAACAAAGTTCAACTGGCATAAGCTTTCGATTTTTGAGGTGTTTTCATGACTAAGATTCCCACTGTTCATTCTTTTTCCTTTGCCACTCTCTGTACCATGATGTAGATGGTGAAAAAAAATACATACTCTTTTTGCATGCATGTTTGTTATACATCAAGCAAATGTAAGGGGCGGGGCGGGAGGGGGGGGGAAGCTTCTCCTTACTTTACAAGAAAGGAACCCAAAGAGTATCAAATTGTAACATTCTTGCTGACTACCTGCAAGAGGGCTTAACCATGAGGAAGGATATCCTGATGTGGTCTAGGAAAAAAAAGAAAAAACCTAGGATTTCTAAAGCAAAGTACTTAACTTATGCATCTGTGCAAAGAAGACCATACATCATCTTTGCTAAGTATTTTGAAAGAAGGTAAAAATCTAACTTTGTATGGTTGTTTGCAAAATGAAAAGCCATTTTCCAAACAACATCAGCAGCCTGAAAAAGTAGTTCTGCTCCCCTAAAGGGCAGGACACTTTCTGAGAGCACACAACTAACTCGCCCTTGATGTAATTTAGCAATGCCTCTACCCATTGGCAGAAATAGCACATATTTCCTGCAGATCAAATTTGCAATTTCACTCAGAAAATATCTTGGGTTTTATATATGCATATTCATAAAATGAAAATAACTTGATTCGTTGGCATTCTGAGCCTGGAAGCAGTGGAATTTGGGGAAGAAATAATCCCAGGGGTTGAAGAAAAAGGTGTAGGGCCAGAGAAAGCAAGAGAGTGAAGTGAGAATATAGGACAGGGCTTTGGAAAGGGCAGGAACATACAGATGTTAATGGTGTAGATATGCTAGGGAAAGAACGCAGCTTTTCTACTCAATATATGATTGTATGAACTTGAAAACCCCAGTTGCCTGACCCAGATGGTGGAGATTCTCTCGTCTGCCAGTGCAGAACTGAAGGTGTGTCTGCATGCGAGCTGGCTGGGCCTCCAGCCAGGGAGGCAGAAGTGAAGCTGGGAATGAGGAGGAGGCATTCTGATCTTTTCTAACAGAAATGCCCTTCAGAACAGGGTTCCTGTCTACTTTGGTGGCAGCAGCTTATAGAAAAACAGGGGAGATATATCATTTTTTGGCCCTCCAGTTCCACTCTCTCCCTTCTCTATTATTAGTAGTAGTGGTATTTCTATTATTATTGTTGATGGAAGGAGGCGACTTCATCACATTTATTCCCCAGCTCCTTCCCTGCTAGGCTGTGAGGACACAAGGGCTGTGTTCTTCTTCCAAGACTACCGCTGGCCTTGGGCAACAGTACCTGCTCCCTGCTGCTGCTAGCCATGGGGTGCTTCACCACCTTTCCTGGTTTCTCTTAACACTGCCCATACTTTTTTTAACAATCCCCTCATAATAGTCAACTCAAATACCCCATTTGAATGTTTTATCTATTTCCTGCAGGACCCTAACTTGGGCAGTAGATTTGTTCTGGCAATGAGTTCTAGAAAGGCAATTTGAAGAGAAGGAAAAAAGGGTAGTAGATCTGATGGGAGAGAAACCTCTAGGACTACATGCTGTTTGTGGTCCTTGGCTGTCCTCTAGGAAAGCAGCACTACTATTGTAGCCATCTGCCTTAGGTTATGGTGCTGCAGAAATTAAGAAAATGACATTGGGTGTCATTGGGAGCTTGGGAGGCAGTATGAGGTTATTATTTAAAAAAAAAAAAAAAAAAGACACCAGACTTGAGAGTCACACAGACCTGATTCTGTTAGCACTTTTGTAGCCTAAAGAAAGTTACTTAAATCTCTGAGCCTTGTTTTTTTCATCTATGTAAAACATAATAGTACCCACATCTTGAGGATTTTGTGTGACAATTATTGCAGTAACAAAATGCATCTAGGATGGGATTCAGAACATTGCAGGTTCTAGGTCATTCTCAGTTTCTTTCTTCCTTCACTGTTTCAAAGCAACAGGACAAGTGATGGGAGGCCAAGGCCTAGGAAAGCAGGTCTTCTGGTGGGGAGATGTGATGATGGTGCTGGACAGTTGCTTTGCCAGCAAAAGGCCATGGTACCTAACAGAAAATGCACTGTAGCACCATCAGGTCTGGATTCAAGGTTCAGATCATCCACATAGTCAGTCGAGTTCATGTAAAAAGTCCTTCTCTCTGAGTCCCAGTGTCCCATCAGGAAAGTGAAGTCTTTAGGCTAGATTAGTTCTTCCCAAGGTATGGTCACAATCTAGAATTGAAAGGGAGACTAGGGAATAAGGAGGGGAGCACATGTCCCCTAACTCCCAAAAGGAAAATAACTAAGGCAATAGAAATGAAAATAGTTAAATTACCTAGATTAGAAATGATGTATTGGCAGGCCATAAGCTAGATCCATGTGCAGATGTATTTTCTTTGACCTTGTGTGGTGGTGTTTTAAAATTTCACACTATTAGACAGGTTTTAAAAATCAGGAGACATCATATAAAAATTCAGAATACCGGCTTACTTTGAAGGTCTGGCTATACTATCCCATCACCTCCTCCCCACCACCACCACACAACTTTCTATAGGGTAATGGTGACCAGAGCTGAGGGACCTCTGCCACCCTCAGGGAGGACCTGCACCCTCCTGTTGGCCACAGCCTTCACCTGGACCACTTCATTCATATATGTTCCATGCCAGGTGACTGGACACATTGGGTGCCTGGCACCAAAAAAAAGAAGAGATGTTAGTCTCGATATTACAGGCTCTATGATAGCTTAAAGATTGCCATTTACAGTCACTAAAATAGAAAATAAAAGTTAAAACCAAGAGCACACTGGTACAATGAAACTGATAATTGATTCAAGGGCCAATTCAATGATACAGTTTTGCCAGCAAGATTTTGACTGTGTCATCTATTATATTGTTGGTCACTTTTACCAGAGAAATAGCCACATTATTTTTAGAACCAGTAAATGAGGGGGATTCTGGAAAAGACCCCGATGATGGGAAAGATTGAAATCAAAAGAAGAGGAGCAGCAGATGATGAGATGGTTAGATAGCATCACCATCTCAACAGACATGAATTTGAGCAAACTCTAGGAGATAGTGAGGGACAGGGAAGCCTGGCATGCTGTAATCCATGGGGTTGCAAAGAATTGGACATGACTTAGCAACTGAACGACAACAAATTTGAAAAAATAACAGGGAAGAGATCAAAAATATACCCTATCTTTCTTAAATGAACTCTATTTCCAGGTATCAATAGTTGATAAGGGAATATTTCCCTTTACAGAGAAGTATTTAAGCTAAAAATTGCAGAAGGAATGCTAGAATTAGAGTTTCATTGTTTTGTAACACCCAATGAAATATGGACTTCGATAAACATCATGCATTCTTAGTCACTCAGTCATGTCCTACTCTTTGTGACCCCATGGACTGTAGACAGACAGGCTCCTCTGTCCATGGGATTGTCCAGGCAAGAGTACTGGAGTGGGTAGCCATTCCCTTCTCCAGGGGATTTTCCCAACCCGGGCATCGAACCCAGGTCTCCTACATTGCACATGGATTCTTTACTGTCTGAGTCATCAGGGGATCCCTTGATAAGCATCCGTGATGGCTAACCCCACAAAATAAGCCAAGACCAGATGATTACGCACACTCCTGATAGACGCACACAATAACACCTAAAGTATTCTCACCAAAAAATCAAAACTGTCTTATCAAAACAATCTCACTACCCACTCAAAAACACAAGCAACAGAGAAACTGATTAAATGATACCATGAAGTATCAGCAAAATCGAGACCTCAGAAACTCTATGTTAATTCAACATAGATACCAAGGAAAAAGTAAAGGAAAGAGGGGATAATCTATGGATTAAAAGAGATGATGTGAATCAGTTAATGGCAACATATGGACCTTCAGAGTCTGACTGAAGCAAATTGAAAATCAAAAATAAATTCATAAAGCAAACTGGGACATTTAAATATTGAGTGGATGTTAGATGGTATTTGGGAATTACTGTCATTTATTTGGTATAAAAATCATACTGTACTTTTTGTTATTAACAAACTTTATTTTTTAGAGCTGTTTCAGATTCACAAAAATTGAGCAGGATATATATGGAGAGTTCCATATACATACAACTTCCTCTGCTAGGCACATCCCTCATGAGAAGCCTACACTTGTTACAACTGATAAATCTACACTGATACATCATAACCCAAAGTGCATAATATACATCAGAGTTGACCCTTGTTGTTATATATTTTATGAGTTTGATAAATGTAAAATGACATGTACCCACCATTGTAGTATCGCACTGAAACTGTTTCACTGTCCTAAAAGTCCCTTGTGCTCTACCAATGCATCTCTCCCCTCCCCTACTCCCTGCAACTACTAATCTTTTTACCATTTGTAAGTATTAATAATTATGACTTTTCCAGAAATCATACAATATGCAGCCTTTTCAGATTGGCTTTATTCACTTAGTAATGGGCATTTATGTTTCTTCCATGTCTTTCTGTGGCCTGATGGATCATTTATTTTTAACGCTAAGTATTTCAGTGCGTTTCCCAGGTGGCTCAGTGGTAAATAATCTGCCAGTCAAGCAGCAGATGGGCATTTGATTCCTGAATCAAGAAGATCCCCTGAAGAAGAAAATGGCAACCTACTCCAGTGTTCTTTCCTGGGACATCCCATGGACAAAGAAGCCTGGCAGGCTACAGTCAATGAGGTTGCACAGAGGTGGCCACAGCTCAGTTACTAAACAACTATATCACAGTCTATTCATTCACCTGTTTGAAGGGAATCTCGGTTGTTTCTAAGTTTTAAAAATTATGAATAAAGTCCCTGGTGCAGGTTTTTGTAAGGGCACAAATTTTAAAATTCATCTGTGTACATACCAAGGAGCAGGCTTGCTGGATCATATGTTAAGAGAATGCTTAGTCTTGTAAGAAACTGCCAACTGTCTTCCAAAGTGGCTGCACCATTTTGCATTCCCATAAGCAATGAATGAGAATTCCTCATGCCTCACATCCTCACTGCCATTTGGTGTGGTCATTGTCTGGGTTTTGACCATTCTAACTGATGTGAAGTGAGTGGCATCTCATTTTTTTTTTAGTTTTAGTTTTCATTTCCTTGATGTCATAGGATTTGAAACATCTTTTCAAGTGTTTATTTATCATCTATATATTCTTTTTGGTGAGGAATTTTTAAGGGCCATGATATATTTTTTAACCAGAGTATCTTTTTTTTAGTTGAGTTTTAAAATTTCTTTGTATGTTTTGGATAACAGTCCTTTAAAAGATGTATCTTCTGCAAATAATTTCTCACAGGCTGTGGCTTATGGTCTCATTCTCTTGACACTATATTTAGCTGGACAGAAGCTTTTGATTTTAGTGAAGGCCAGCTTATTCTTTCTTTAATGCACTGTGCGTCTTTGGAGGTAGTGTATCTCAAAAGCCTACATACACCCAGGATCACCTAGATTTTCTCCTGTGTTATCTTCAGGGAGTTCAACAGTTTTACATTTTGCACTTAGGTCTCTGATGCAATTCACTTCATTTTGTCAAGGATGTCAGGTCTGTGTCTAACTTCATTTTTTTGCATATAGATGTCCAGTTGTTCCAGCAACATTTGTTGTAAAGACTGTCTTTGCTCTATTGTATTACCCTTGTTCCTTTGTCAAAGATCAGTTGCCTGTATGTATATAGGTCTATTTCTGCCCTCCACATTTTGTTCCATTCATCTGTTTGTCTATCCTTTCACAAATACCAGTCTCATGATTACTACAGCTTTACAGAAGTCTTGAAAGTCTGGTGCTGTCAGTTCCTTAACTTTGTTCTTCTCTTTTAATACTGAGATGCCAATTATGGATCTTCTGCCTTACCATTTAAATTTTAGAAACAGTTTTATTTCCACAAAACTATTTGCTGGCGTTTTAATTGGGATTGAACTGAATCTAAAGATTAAACTGAAAAGAACAACCCAATAGTATCAAATCTTCCTGTCCATAATATGAAATACTTCTCCTTTCACATTTGGTCCATCTTTGATATGTTTCAACAGAATTTTATAGTTTTCTTCATATACATCATATACATATTTTGTTAGACATAAACCTAGCTATTTTATTTTGGAGGTTGTTAAGAGCCCCTGGAGAAGGAAATCACAACCCATTCCAGTATTCTTGCCTGGTAAATCCCATGAACAGGGGAGCCTGACAAGCTTGCAAAAGAGTCAGACATGAGTTAGTGACTAAACAACAGCAAACAATGTAAATAATAATGTGTTCCTAATTTCAATTCCACCTGTTCATTGCACATATATAGGAAAGCAATGTATTTTTATATATTAACCTTGCTATAATCACTTATTACTTTCAAGAGTAATTTTTTGTCAGTTTCTTCAGATTTTCTACAAGAGGATATCTTTATCTGTAAACTTTTAGGACAGTGTGGCAGCTTATAAGTTCCAGACCAGAGACTGGAAGTCTACTTTATTTTTAAAAGTGGTTGTTATCTTTTAACGATACATGCAGAGATACTTATAGATAAAATAATATAATATCTGGGATGCCTCAAAGTAATCTAAGAGAATAGGGATATAGAGGAAACAGGATTGGCCATCAGTTGATCATTATTGAGTTGGTGTTCAGAATATCATTCTCTATATTTTGAATTCATTTTCAAGTTTTCAATATTTTTTCTTATCTCTGAGAAACTTTCAATAGCTATACCTCTCCAAAAGTCAGATCCATCTCTCTTCCTTCCTCACTCCTTCTCTCTTCTCCCACCCTTTTGTTCAAATACCTTGTAAATTTTGAACACAGCTTAATGATGTCTTAAGAGAAAGAAAAATAACTAAACCTTAGCAGTATTTTCCATTCTTCAGTCATTCACATTTACCTATAACTTGAGTATCCCATGCTATTATTTTCTTTTTTTTTTACATTGACTCTTTCTTTAACTGTGCCTTAATTATACTGTCAATGAAGCTAAAAGAAAAGAGATTCTAACAATATTTAGGTCAAATATCATTAGAGATCAAACCAGTCAATCCTAAAGGAAATCAGTCCTGAATATTCATTGGAAGGACTTATGCTGAAGCTGAAACTCCAATACTTTGGCTACCTGATGCAAAGAACTGACTCATTGGAAAAGATCCTGATGCTGGGAAAGACTGAAGGTAGGAGGAGAAGGGAATAACAGAGAATGAGATGGTTGGATGGCATCTCTGACTCAATGGACATGAGTTTGAGCAAGCTCTGGGAGTTGGTGACGGACAGGGAGGCCTGGAGTGTTGCAGTCCATGGGGTCACAAAGAGTCAGACACGACTGAGCAACTGAACTGAATTGAACAATATTTAATAAATATAAAAATGAATGTCTAGGGACTTCCCTGGTGGTCCAGTGGCTAAGACTCTGTGCTCCTAATGGAGGGGGCCCAGGTTCAATCCCTGGTCAGTGAACTAAATCTCACATGCCACAACTAAAAGGTCCTGTGAGCCGCAGCTAAGACCCAGCACAGCCAAATAAATAAATATTTTTTAAAATTAAAATAAAATAAATGAAAGTTTAAAGAAAATGAATCTTTAAGCAGTAAAACAAAATGCATTGATTAATGTACCTCTTTAAATCAATTTGCATTTTACCAGAAGATCTGTGTGCTATTCTCTGGGAAATACTATGCTAGCATGAGGGCTGGTCGCCCACAAAAAATGTAAGTCACGCTATACCTCCTCATTCCTGCTCTAACATTTGGAAGATGATTAAGTGGCAGAATTAGAATCTTGTACTTCTCCAGTATAGCAGTTTGTCTTAAATCTGAATTTCTAGCCAGGTATTTTATTGCACCTACTTTACTATGCAGATTCCTAGTAGTTTCAGAGAATTCAATTGTTGTCCTAGCTGTCCATCAAATGAGGGGCGTATAAATACATGTTTGCTTCTTGAGAAATGTTTGTTTCTTCAGAACTCTACCAAAAGAGAGAACTGCTACTTTGGATTCACTTTGTTTTTAATTTATCTTAAAAGAGAACTGAAATGAATTGGTCACAGAGAGTGGTATTTTGTTTCTGAATACAGTCATGTAAAAATCAATGTACATATAAATGTGGCAATCCATATCAACCGTGCCTGGAGTTTTGGGTTCTTTTTCACTTCCTAGATTAAGTTTTCTTTCATTGAATCAGTGCTTTAGAGACCTTGAGGGTAAAAAAAGAAAAAATAGAAGAGTGAAAGCTTAGACTCTGATTAAATCTCACAGAACTTGACAAATGATAATTCTTTGTTTCTTCGGTCATTGCAATACAACAGAACCAAAATCTTACTGATTACAAGAAAATAAATACACCAATAAGTTGGTCACCACCTGCATTAAAACCTGAGCATTTACTGCTGGGAACCCAACAAAATCCATGCAAGAAAATGCTTCTGATAATTGAATGACTATTGAATATTGGAACTTTACAAAAAGCAACCAGAAAAACTTCTATAAAAGCATCAGGCTTTTAAATTAACCTTAAAAATAATGAATGCCAATTTTAAACCCTTTTAGGCCATATTATATAAAAGAATATGATGAATGTTGCAATATCACTTTTTACTCTGGTGCAAAAAAGTATTCTCTGTAGACATTACAACATAAAACAAAAATGCTTTTATTACTAGTAGCAACGATGTGACAAGCCTGATAAATGCAAGTATGAGATTCCTTTGGGTTTTGGCATCCCTTCACACTTATTGTCAAGTTACTAATAGATTCTGTAGGTTTGACTAGCCATCATTTAAGAGTGTCATTTAGTTTGGAATGACAGAAAAGTAAAATGTTCTTAAATGTTCAATTTTTCTCTATTCCCTGACTGAGTTGCTAATGACTAAGAGTAATATCTTTTATTCATGTTGCCTGAGTGATGAAATGGTCATTGCCAAATGATGAATATCAAGCAGAGATGTTTTCATTTAACACTCTTGGGAAAAAAAACTTCAACAGGAACCTGACTGCCCTGTTTTAGTTGCTTCTTTTCTTGAGTCTCGGATTGACAGATAAATTCTTCCAACTGAACAGGCCTTAAACATTCCTCATGTAAAACCTAGGTGTGTTACATGATGCTTGCTACAAATGCTTGGATTACAGGCTAATTAGTGCATTGAAGACCAAAGCATTGTTTAGCAATTTTCTCTTACACTAGAGAGAGGTCTCTAAAATGGAAACATTTGGGGACCTACATGTAAATAACTAATAACAAAACAATCTATTATTTTTAAGCAGCATTTTCTTTGAAAGCTACATGATCACATTGTTAATACCACATTGGGTATCTCTGGGCTGGTTACCATGAATTTTGAAGTGTGAATAGCCTGCTCAGATCCCTCACAGTGTCTTAGAGGCTGAAATTTAACTCAATATTTTGATTTGCCATTTGGCAATATATAACTTTTTTTCTTTACAAACAGTTCCGAAGAAGCATTAGGCATCTCAAAACATGTACAAAACAATGCTCATCACTATTGGAATTCTTCATTTATTTATTCATTTCTTCATTTATTAATTCATTCCAATGTTTTTTCTCTTTAGTTCCAGCTGTATGACAAGCACTGTGCTACACACAAGAGGAACAGTGGTTAACAAGGCAGACAGAATTTTCCTATGAAGACTATACCAATGGGAATTTTAATAATGAATGATACATAAGGCAGATTCTTATGGTGAGAGACTGGCAGAAAAGGATAAGAGGATGGAAGCAACTTTAGATAGAAGGGTCAACAAAGAAATCAATGACTAGGAGTAGTGATACTGAAAATGAACTCCCTGGACCAGCAACAACTGCGATACCTGAGATCATGATAAAAATGCACATTCTTGTGTGTGCCCCCATCACTCTCTCTCTTGATCTATTGATGCAGAAACTCTGAAAGTAAACCCAGCTGTCCTGTTTTAATAAGCACCATCTCTTCCCAAGTGATTATGAAGCACTTCTGCACCTCGAAGTTCCAGGGACTCTTAAGTAACAGTTTACCTTCTTATGACCTCACATCTGTCTTCCGTCTTGAGTTTCTATTTCTTTGATCCTCAAAGAGAAGCTAATTTCTTGTCTCACAATCTTTCTTAATCCTACTCCAGTCAAGTTTATGCCCATACTACTATGTCAAAACTGCTCATGCCAAAATCCCCAGTGACCTCGCTTTGCTGAATCCAGAGGATTTTCCGTTCACGTCTTACTTGAGTTACTCACAATATGTGACACAGTTGAACACCCTCTCTTCCTGAAGCACTTTCTTCCCTTGGTTTTCACTTACCTTGCTAATAGATCCTTTCTGTTGGACCCCTTTATCTACTCCATTTGTAAGTAGCAGGGCCCCAGAGCTTAGACCTAGGACCTCTTTTCTATCTACAATCACTTCCTCAGTGATCTCACTTAGTTTCATGGATTTGAATGCCAACTATATGTTTTCAACTCCCAAACTCAGATCTCTATCTTTGACTTTTCCTTAAACTTCAGATTTCCATTTTCATGTATAGATATCCAGAGGCATCTTAAACTTAATAAGACCTTAATGGAAATAATTTTCTCCCTGAAACTTGCTTCCCCATCTTGATACATGAAAACTCCATCTCCCAAACTGCTCTAACCCTATATCTTGGAGACATGCATGACTCTACTTTCTTGTTCACCTAACATTAAGTCTTTCAGTATATCCCTCCTTTGGCCTTCACTCTCATAATACATCTGTTGTTGTTTAGTCGCTAAGTCATGTCTGACTCTTTGTGACCCCATGGACTGTAACCCACCAGGATCCTCTGTCCATGGGATTTCCCAGGCAAGAATAGTGGAGTGGGATGCCATTTTTTTCTCTAGGAGATCTTCCAGGATCAGAGATCAAACCTGCATCTCCTGCATTACAGGCAGATTCTTTACCACTGAGTCAACTGGGAAGTCCCCAGATACATCTAGAATCCAGCTATTTATCATCACCACCACTACTACCATTCTGGCCCCAGGCACTGTCCTGTCTCATTTGGATTATTGCTCTAGCATCCCAGTGGGTATCCCTGCTCCCCGTTAGGGAAATTAACTAGTCTTGTTTGGGCTTCAGAGACAAAGCAGAGCAGGCCTCTGACCTTGCTTCTCACCTGCCTGGACACTGCCCTGATTGTGAGTGAATGTGACTGCCTGCTGTAAGTGCGAGCCTTGGAGCACCATAGATAAGATAGGGGACAAATCTTGAGATTCTTGAGCCCTTGGAGGGGCCCTGGACAACCAAGCCCCAGGCTTAACCACATTCCTAGTTTAATAAGACAAAACAAACAGCATTAACATGACACTGGTGCTGCAATTTGCTCACAGATTGATGATGATATCAATTGGCATCCGATTATAAGCAGAGCCCGAAATGCAATCTTTGAAGTCTCACCCACAGAGCTGATGTGTGGCATGGGACCTTTTCCCAGTTGGGACTCTAGATGTGCTGTGACACGGGACTTCCTAGTGCTAAGTCTGGATGTTGGTCAACACCTAATTTGGTGATGTATCCTCTGCTGTTTATATTTCTCTTTTCTTTTAATGTTAGCACATGGAAAGTAAGCTAGATAATTCTCTAATAAATATTGGCACTGTTTATTTATATATAATGAGTGGCTTATTTTGTTAACAAATTCATTGAACCTGAGAAGAAAGTGAAAACTTTTGACGAAACACTCAATACAGTCTGTTTCACACAGGCAGGGTCATCTATCTGACTGAAAGAAAAAGGCAACATTTTTACTGTAAACTCCAAAGCCCCATGTGCTCTGGACCCCTGCTACTCCTCAGGGTTTCTCTTCTACCACCCTCTCCCTGTTTACTCCACTCCATTCACCTTGGTTTCCAAACTTTCCTCAAACTGGTGGACACACTCCTGCCTCAGGAGAAAATGCTCCTTTGCATTTGCCTTTCCTATAGGCTGGAGTACTTTTCCCCAAGATTTTCTCACAGCTCACCTATGACTCCCTTTGGCGCCTACTCCAATGACTTCTTAGCAAGGACATCTGTCCTACTTTACTTTTCTACTTTAGTTTTCTTCATAGAATGTACTTCCCTTTGAGATAGTATGTAATAACTTATGTAATTTTTTTTATATCTATCTCCCCTCACTAGGAATGAGGGCAGAGGCTGTCAGTTTCGTTCACTGTTTCATTTGTAGTGCCTAGCATATTTTTGAAGAAAAATTTGCAGAAAGAATTAATTTTATGTTTCAAATCTTAAATCAAATACTCATTTTCCTATGGTGGATTAACCTGTAACATGAGGGAAAGGGGCAGGGTACAGTTTTTGAAAGAATGTCATAGTCCAGTTCATTTCAGTCACTAGTTGTGTCTGACTCTTTGTGACCCCATGGACTACAGCACACCAGGCTTCCTTGTCCATCATCAACTACCAGAGCTTGCTCAAACTCATGTCCATCAAGTCAGGGATGCCATCCAACCATCTCATCCTTTGTCATCCCCTTCTTCTCCTGCCTCCAGTCTTTCCCAGCATCAGGGTCTTTTCAAATGAGTCAGTTCTTTGCATCAGGTGGCCAAAGTATTAGAGCTTCAGCTTCAGCATTAGTCCTTCCAATGAATATTCAGCACTGATTTTCTTTAGGATTCACTGGTTTGATACCCTTGCAGTCCAAGGGACTCTCAAGAATCTTCACCAAACCATAATTCAAAAGCATCAATTCTTCAGTGCTCAGCTTTCTTTATGGTCCAACTTTCACATCCATACAGGATTACTGGAAAAATCATACCTTTGACTAGATGGACTTTTGTTGGCAAAGTAACATCTCTGCTTTTTAATATGCTGTCTAGGTTGTTCATAGCATTTCTTCCAAAGAGCAAGTGTCTTTTAATTTCATGGCTGTGGTCACAATCTGCAGTTATTTTGGAGCCCAAGAAAATAAAGTTTGTCACTGTTTCCATTGTTTCCCCATCTATTTCCCATGAAGTGATGGAACTGGATACCATCATCTTAGATTTTTTAAAGTTGACTTTTAAGACAGGTTTTTCACTCTCCTCTTTCACCTTCATCAAGAGGCTCTTTAGTTCCTCTTCACTTTCTTCCTTAAGGGTGGTGTCATCTGCATATCTGAGGTTATTGATATTTCTCCCAGCAATCTCGATTCCAGCTTCTGCTTCATTTACCCCAGCATTTCACATGATGTACTCTGCATATAAGTTAAATAAGCAGGACGACAACACGCAGACATTATTGTACGTATTGTGTGCTTGACGTAATCCTTTCCCAATTTGGAACCAGTCAGTGTTTCCATGTCCAGTTCTAACTATTACTTTTTGACCTGTATACAGATTTCTCAGGAGGCAGATCAGGTGGTCTAGTACTCCTGTCTCTTGAAGAATTTTCCACAGTTTGTTGTGATCCACATAGTCAAAGGCTTTAGCATGGTCAGTGAAGCAGAAGTAGATGTTTTTCTGGAGTTCTCTTTTTTTTTCTATGATCCAGTGGATGTTGGCAATTTAATCTCTGATCCCTCTGCCTTTTCTAAATCCAGCTTGAACATCTGGAGTTCTTGATTCATGTCCTATTATTGAAGGCTAGCTTGGAGAATCTTGAGCATTACTTTGCTAGCATGTGAGATGAGTACAACTATGCGGTAGTTTGAGCATTCTTTGGCATTGCCTTTCCTTGGAATTGGAATGAAAACTGACCTTTCCAGTTCTGTGGCCACTGATGAGTTTTCCAAATTTGCTGGCATATTGAGTGCAGCACTTTCACAGCATCATCTTTCAGGATTTGAAATAGCTCAAGTGGAATTCCATCACCTCCACTAGGTTTGTTCACGGTGATGCTTCCTAAGTCCCACTTGGCTTCACATTCCAGGATGTCTGGTTCTAGGAGAGTGATCACACCATCGTGGTTATCTGGGTCATGAAGATCTTTTTTGTACAGTTCTTCTGTGTATTCTTGCCACCTTTGCTAATATCTTCTCTCCTGTTAGGTCCATACCGTTTCTGTCCTTTATTGAGCCCATCTTTGCATGAAATGTTCCCTCGGTATCTCTAATTTTCTTGAAGACATCTCTAGACTTTCCCATTCTATTGTTTTCCTCTATTTCTTTGCATTGGTCACTGAGGAAAGCTTTCTTATCTCTCCTTGCTATTCTCTGGAACTCTACATTCAGATGGATATATCTTTCCTTTTCTCCTTTGCCTTTTGCTTCTCTCCTATTTTTAGCTATTTGTAAGGCTTCCTCAGACCATTGTGCCTTTTTGCATTTCTTTTTCTTGAGTACGGTTTTGATCACAGCCTCCTGTACAACATTAGGAACCTCATCCAGAGTTCAAGGACACAACATAAACAGATTAGAATCAAATGGGTCCAAAATGGCAGACAAGTCCACATTGATTAGACTTTAGGGATCCTCAGTTGCAGTCTAAATGACACACCCATGACAGTTCCAAGGCACTGTCAAAAGACTAGAGAGTGGGCGGTGGATGGCTTAATTCGTGGAAATCTCCACCCCTTCCCAAACATACTTGGAATAATCTTCCCACTTATTATCATATGAAATTGCCCAGCCTATAGAAACTAACCAAGACATACTTCGCAGCTACACTCGTGGCCTGTAATGGCCCACATTCTGTGTAGAGTGTGTTTCTCTCTGAATCGGAATAAATCCAGTTCTTGCATGCTTAGCTGCTCAGTCATGTCTGACTCTTTGTGACCCCATGGAATGTAACGCATCAGACTCCTCTGTCGATGGGATTCTCCAGGTAAGAAAACTGGAGTAGTTTGCCATTTCCTTCTCCGGGGGATCTTCCCAACCCAGGGATTAAAGCTCCATCACTTACGTCTCCTGCATTTGCAGGCAGGTTCTTTTCCAGTCACGCCACCTGGGAAGCCTCATGTCACTTTGTCTTTCACTGAATTCTTTCTGCAATGAGACTTCAAGAACCTGAGCTTCATTAGGTCCTAAAACAGGTACCGTGTGTTTTGACTGGGCTCCAGTCCCATACACGTGGGTTCAAGTCCCAGTCTGAGGTAAACGGTTTCAAACCCATCAAAAATATCTTTGCACAGCCCCATTCTTTCACCTATCACCTATTTATTTCTTCACGGTAATCATGAAAATCTGTATTATCTTATGTTTTTGTGTTATTTATGTTCTTTACTTGAATATAATGCCCTTCTCCCAGACACAGTAGTTTGTAAACCCCAGGACCACATCTTTGCTCATGATGCTTAACATAGCACCTAACACACTGATGCACCTTGAGCATTTTTCATACAAGCATGGAATAAAATAAGGTGCTTTCTCTACCTTGTCTTGATATTATCCTATTTTTATCTTTATATCAAACTCTGAGGTATATGATGTCATCTCCTATTTATGAGAAAATCAAAACTCAGGGGAAGTTAAATTGCCTAAAGTAACATTTAAAGTCCCACAGCAGCTTCCCTAGTGGCTCAAGTGGTAACATATTTGCTTGCCGATGCAGGAGACGTGCATTCAATCCCTGATCCCAGAGGACACCACATGCCATGGAGCAAATAAGTCCCTGCACCATGACTACTGAGCCAGTGCTCTAAACCCTGGAAGACACAAGTACTGTAGCCCATGGGCCTTTAAGCCTGTGCTCCGCAACGAGAAGCCACTCTAATGAAAGCACTATGCAATACAACCAGAGAGCAGGCCCTGCTCACCACAACTAAAGAAATCTCATGCAGCAACAAAGACACAGCATAGTCAAAAATGAATATAAATAAATACATAAAATTATGTTTTAGAAAACCTGAGGCAAACTCAAAAGTCCACTTTCTCTATGACATTGCTCCTCAAGGAAATCAGTCAAAGGGTCAATAGGATTTCCTTGACATAATACCCTAATTTGATGTAAAAGATATCTTGTTGAAGGTGTTAATAATCAAAAAGCCTTTATATCTACCCCTATTACTTTACTGTTACTTTGAAAGAGAAATTCAGTATTTTAACCCAAGTAAATAATAAAGATAGACCTATGACAGAAAGATATATGGAAAAGTAAATGTTTTGTTCTCATTAATGACTCCAAAATGGTAGCTAGTTTTTTCTGGACTACATCTAGGGGATGGTGGGGTTGGAGGGGAGTATTAAATTTAGAATTCAGGTCTGGGCACAAATTAGACTTTAAGAAGAATTATGTTCCTTCTCCGAGCAGCAATTTTTCTCATTTAAAAAGTGAGAATAAAATCTGCCTTGAAGAACTACAGAGATAAGAGTAATGACAAAGTATGCCAATTGTCTGCTGTCACCTTGACATCACTGTCATCCCCTTGTGGGGTGCCCTCTACATTGCACAAAAAGTGCTAGAATAATTCCCACCATCTTTTTCTCAAAGCACCTCCAGGTTGGATTCTGCCAGGGACAATCAATAGTACAAGCAGTGGTGAACAGAAGCTGAAAGCAGGTGATTACTACTGTGAAGAGGTACTGCAACAGCTGGGAGATCTGCAAGAGCTTCTGGGTGCACCCCTCATATCCCCTGCTTCAGTGCTGTAGGTATGTGAGGCGGTGGGCAACGTTTTCTGGGCTCTTTACCCTAGGTCGTGCAGACTGAGCTAATCGCTTCCTGGAGCTATTGAAAGTAACAGCAGCTTTCAGGGAGTGTTCACACCAACCAGCCTGTTAGGGCTACAGGCTGAGATGATTAGAAGTGGCTTTCCTGACCTTTCCTCCCTCACACTTTCCAAAAATCGCACACACCTCTAATTCCCAAAATTCAGTCACTTTATAGTGGAATACATAGAGTAATTTCTGTTTATTCAGTGAAACCCTGAATGCCAAACAATAGTAACTGCGTAATCATATGAAGCACTTTTTAGACCCAGCATGGAGCTCTGTGCTTTCAGTTGTCCCATCTCCTTGAATTCCTACAATAGTTCTGTGAGGTAGAGACTAACATTAGGTTCACTAAACCTACGAGGAATCTGAGGCTTAAAGGGGTCACTTGGACAAAATTAATAAACACCACACTCGGGTGAAATAAGTGTCTTAGTTCAGGTTGCAAAGTACCGTGGACTGCGCGACTTGAACAACAGAATTTTATTTCCTACAGTTCTGGAGGCTGCAAGTCCAGGATCAGGATATCCACCTGCTCGGATTCTGGTGAGGGTCTCTTCCCAAGAGGACTTCTTCTACCCTTACGTGGCAGAAAAGGGGCGGGGGAGAAAGCTCTCTGGAGTCCCTTTTATAAAAGCACAAATCTGATTCATGGGGGCTCCATCATTTCCCCAAAGCCCTACCTCCTAATACCATCACACTGGATGTTGAGATTTCAGCATACAGAATTTTGGGGAGGACACAAATCTATAGTCCATAATAATAGGAAAGTACATTATAAATGGAAAAGCATTGCACAAAAAATACATGTGACCATATAGCCTTCCCAGGCAGAATTTCTCACAAGCGTGAGAACAGATTCTTCCTTCTGTTCCTTAAAGTTCCTCTATGCTGGACTTTCTCAATCCTGGCACTACTGATGTTATGGTGGGGTAATTCTTTGCTTGTAGGGAGGTTGTGGTCCTGTGCATTGTAGGCTATTTCACAGGACCCCTGGTCTTTACTAGCTAGATGCCAGAAGCACCCCCTACAGGTGCAACAATTGAAAATGCCTCCAGGCATTGTCAAATACCTCTTGAGGGCAAAAACACTCTCCCTGCCACACCCTCCCAGAACCCCTGAGTTGAAGGCTTTTGCTCAGAGACTAGAGCTGTAAAGGCCACAGACTTGTTCTCTTTTTTTTCAGGGGATGATGTAGTTTTTATTGACAAGGGAATATTTGAACAATACATTATTTTTTTTTAATTGTGGCAATAAAACACATAAAATTTACCCACCCAACAATTTCCAAGTATACACTATAATATTGTCAAGTGTTGGCATTGTTGTATAACAGAGCCCCAGAACATTCTCCCATCCTGCATGCTGCTGCTGCTGCTAAGTCACGTCAGTGGTGTCCGACTCTGTGCGACCCCATAGATGGCAGCTCACCAGGCTCCCGTGTCCCTGGGATTCTCCACGCAAGAACATTGGAGTGGGTTGCCATTTCCTTCTCCAGTGCATGAAAGTGAAAAGTGAAAGTGAAGTCGCTCAGTCGTGTCTGAGTCTTCGCGACCCCATGGACCGCAGCCTACCAGGCTTCTCCGTCCATGGGATTTTCCAGGCAAGAGTACTGGAGTGGGTTGCCATTGCCTTCTCCCATTCTGCATGACTGAGACTCTTTGCCCACCAAAGAACACCTCCTATCTTTTTCTGCCCCCAAACCATAGCAACCACCAATCTACCTTCTGCGCTATGAATTTGACTCTTTTAGATACCTCACCTAAATGGAATCATGTAGTATTTGTCTTTTTATGATGGACATATTTCACTTAGCATAATATCCTTAAGTTTCATTCATGTGCCACAGCCCTATTCTTTATTGTGATGCCCTCACCAGGTATATCCATGTTCTGTAAGAGCAGGCAGACCCCACAGGGAAGTGCATGCTTTTACAAAACTTGAAAAGAAGATGCAGATTATTGTGTTTCACACACTATTTGGTAAAAAAGAAAAAAATGACACTGAAACATACCTACAGCAGAAGATAATGAAGAGGCTCACATTCATTATATTAAGGATATTGGTGGAACAAGAGTAGGAGAGATGATGAGATTTTTTTAAATGTGTTCCTTTTGTGGTTTGACCTATTAGAATGAGCAAAACCTTTCCAAGCATTTTTTTCAAATAGTTTTATCAATTATAATTAGGCAGTAATAACTAGAGTATCCAGTACATGCAGACCCGCAGTTACATGCAGACACATGAAAGAGACCAAGATGAAGAATATAAAGTCCCTTCCTGAAGCCACCAATTCCTTTTGGAAAGATAAGGAGGTTTGAAAAGCTAAGAGAATGTTCTCAGAATGTTCTAGAAATATTCTCTCTTGAGTGTTCTAGGAATGGGCTCTCAAGGTTGTGGGCCTTAAAGCAAAGCACCAAGCTGGAAACTAATTCCGAATCCATCACTACCCTGCGTGCTAACAGTCCCCGAGCATATCTATTCTTGATTACCTTGTAATAAAAGTAATCACCCTTCAAGTTACCCAATTCATAGTCAACAGGACCTTTATTCCCCATGTTCAAAGAGCTAACAATCCACTCTCCCTACTTATTCCTTCCTTTCTTCAACCATCTTGACTCCTGCAGAGGCAAGGTCAGTTCTGCTCCAATAGAAAGCAGAACAAACCACTGATTCAATGAACATTGTCCTCCAGAGATATAAGTTCTAGGACTATATTACTCAACTCTAGAAGCCTATAAACATTCAGTACCTTTCTCTAACTAACGGAATAAGATCACTGGGATCCACACCAAACATTCTGGGTCTGAATGTAAGGGCAGGAGCAGTGGTACAGAAATGCAGTTTTCAACAACTCCTCAAGGAGATATCTTTGCACAGAAAGTATAACTTATTTTATACACTGTGCATTCAATAAATAATTTTCAGTCATTTTAAACTGACTCAGATGAAACCAAGTGAATCCTTCTTGAATGCTGAAGAATAAAGAGTTGAAAAAGTGTTTTTTCACTGTGTCATTTCCCTTCTACAAACCTCTGTGATTCGGGTAAAAGCAGAGCCCCTTTCAAATTAAAGAACAGTCAGAAAGGCCTTTAGAAATGGATATTACTTCAACATCACAGCAAATGGCCCCAAATTTCATTTGACTTTGGAATTTAAGCCTAACATCTGGGCAAACTATTAGTCTACTCTATTCCTCTGATAAGTGTATGAGAGCAAATGATTATTAAAAACATCACCAAAAGGTCATTTCATCATCTTCCTAATTTCATTTTAGAGGATCTAAATTTCCTTTTACCTGCATGTCTGCCTGGAGCAATCATATCATCTCCGTGTCAGCCAGGTGAAGACGACTGATATGTGAATATACTTGTAAGGGCATCTGAGCTTTCAAGTTTTGAGTCACTGAAAGTTTCAAGCCATATTCCAACTCAGAAGGGATGTGCTGTAAATTATGATGTGCAAGAGGGAAATACGAGTGTCTCTTTAAACCAAGTCTAAAAGGAAAATGGCTAAAACCAATGAAAAGGAGATTTTCAGCATGCAATAAACAGAAGGAAACAGGTTTAAAACAGTAAATAAACATTAATTAGTCTTTATAGAAAGGTTGTTAAATTATATCTAGACCGAAAGGATGAAATTTTTGGAGAATGATACACTAAAGACCTTATTTTAAATTATAAATTTTCAGCTAAAGAGCAAATTGTATTAAAGGCCCAATTTTATTACTCAGCACTGTTTTCAGTTTATGGAATATTTTGCATTACATTTTAATTAAACTTATAATTGCAGAACTAAATATAATTAGCTTCTTTCTTTCAAAGAAATTAGAAGTGAACTTACTTTATTAAATTTTCAATTTGTTTCCTGCAATGTTACATAGTTTATTCTAATTAATTGAAAGAGAGCTCATAAATATTTTATCAACATGGGAATGTGATTAAAAACTCAAGAATTTTTCCCTTGTGTTTTTTTGTGTGTGTGTGTGATTTTATACTCTTAACACTTTTGGCTTGTGCTCAGATGTGTGCAGATGAAGTAGAAGGATGAAGAAGCGCTCTTGATATATTCTTTCTGGACCTGATGCTTAGCATGCAAGCTGGTTGCAGCATTTATTCCACTTTATTATTTTTTTTTTTTCCTTTTGGGTCAGCATTTTGAAGTATTCCCAAAGGAGGAAAGGGGATTGGCAGCCTGCTTTCATCTTTCCTGAACGGCTATGCCAGTGGATACTCTATGATATCTCTGCCTGCCTCTACTTACCCTACAAACCTTCTAAACTATAAATTCCACCAGGACAGTTACTTCATTTGTTTTGTTGACTGTCTACCCATAGCACCAAAAACGGCACCCAGCATAGAATAAGAGTTCAGTAAGTGTTCACTGAGTACATGGACCCAAATTTTCCAAAATTTGTCTCTTTAAAGATTATTTCTAAAAGATAAGAAAATGTTTGTTTAAAGATGTCCATGTCAAGTAAGGGGCATACTGAGCTTATTATTATTATTATTTTGTACTTCAGTTTTACTGAGGTATAATTAACACATAAAATTGCAAGATATTTACAGTGTACATCACGTTGACTTGATGCATACCAGAAGGACTCTGTCCAGCTAGTTAATTAACACATCCATCACCTCACTTATTTATCTATTTTCTCTTTTTGATGGAGGGAGGTGGAAACATTTAAGTTACACTGTCTTAGTAAATTTCAATTGTACAAATACAGTGTTATCAACTACTTTTGTTGTTCAGTCGCTCAGTCGTGTCCAGCTCTTTGCGACCTCATGGACTGCAGCTCGCCAGGCTTCCTTATCCTCCACCATCTCCCAGAACTTGCTCAAACTCATGTCTATTGAGTCGCTGATGCCATCCAACCAGTCACCACATAATACATTTGACCCTCAGACCTTATTCATCTTAGAGCTGAAAACAGTACCCTTTGATCAGCCTCTCCTTATTTTCCCCATCCCCAGGCCCTGGTAACTACTTTTCTACTCTCTCTTTCTCTGAGTTAAAAAAAAAAACAAAAAAATATAGAAATACACTTAGTTTCTTAGCAGAAAGACTTCCAGGAAGGGGATCAAATATATACTATTACCCATTCTTATTTGATCAGGAACAACTTTTTTCCTCTCAGAGGTATTTTATGAGACTAGTGTTTTGTAGAACATACATTGGGAAACGCTGTTGCATGTTTATGGGATCTTAGGGGGGAAAATGTTTAACCTTAAGTACTTGACAGTACAGTCAGTAGTGTCTCTCAGTTTATGTATACCATCTTCACTGCCCCATAGTGCAAGGTTCCCACTTTGATCAACTGACTGATCAATTCACCTCTAACTCATTTCCTTTTTGTTCCCCTAAAGACAACCATATAATTAGGTTTAATGTGAATACTTTTGTTCTAATACATTGTCATGTTGGGGTGGGAAAGGAGTGGAGAAGAAAAAAGTGATATCTCTGAATATTCTTTTTTGCCTGTAGTTAGACTTTCTGAAGGCTTTAATCTCCTATATATTAATATATGTGTTTGTGCATGCCAAGTCGCTTCAGTGGTGTCCCACCCTTTTGGACCTCATGGACTGTAGCCTGCCAGTCTCCTCTGTCCATGGAATTTTCCAGGCAAGAATACTGGAGAGGGTTGCATTTCCTCCTCCAGGGATATTCCCAACCCAGAGATCGAAGCTGCATCTCTTATGTCTCCTGCATCAGTAGTCGGGTTTTTTTTTTTTTTTTAACACTAGTGCCACATGGGAAGCACCAATATATATACAAATATATATATGGTGTACACATATGCATATATACAGAAGGAAAAGAGCACTAAAACAGGAAGTCAACTAGACAATATAAATTCAATTGTTTTCCAAACAAATGCCATAACTACCCTTAAGTGGAACAGGAGAGACAGGAAGGGGGAAAAAGAAGGAGGGAAGGAGAAAAGAAGGAATTAATCCCTGTAATTAACTATACACCCTCAGTTTCTGGCAGAATGGGATGAGGGTAAGAATTGCAAACAGATCTTGAACTATTTTTAATATGGCTTGTTTTTTGTAATGGAATGAGCAAAGGAATTGTGGAACTATTACAGATGTGTTGTAAGATGGAGCAAGTAAATAAATTTGGGAGCCAAATTCCATGTTGCAAGGGAAAAAAGTATATTGACTATTCAGTAGAGAAATCAGGCAATAGCCTGACTAAGTGTTGAAAATAAACACCCCCAGTAGATGAGTGTTCTACTTCTGAATATGACATCTGAGAAGGACACACTGTCATAATCTATGCAGTGTTCTGGTCAAGAATATATAACTGAATACAATAATGAGGAAATATTAGACAAAGTCCAAATGAGGAGAATTCTATGAAAACAAATGCATACAAAGGATAACTGTAATTTTTAAAATTGTCAGCATCACAAGTAGCAAAGACTGGAGGAATGTTCCATACTATAGGAGGCAGAAAGATGTGAAAATGTAAATGCTACACCTGACTCTACTCTAGATACTATAATGGAGGAAGAGAAATGCTATAAAAGACATGTCTTGGTCAACTGATATACTTGGAACATAATAAAATTCTATCAATATAAATTTATGAGATTGGTAACTATATTATGGTTATATATGACTGTGTATTTATTCTTAGGAAATACATGGTGAAACATTTGGGGGTAAATTTCCATAGTTTGTATAAATTATCCTTAAGTTGTTCAGAAAAAGAAAATGTTACAGAGAAGGAGAGAAAATGCACACGCACTTGTGCCAATGACAAACAAAAAGGAATAAAATATTAACAGTAAGTGAATTCAGATAAAGGATTCCTGCATATTCTTCACACTATTCTTATTCTTACTTAAAATTATTCTATTTTTATTATATTGCTGTATATTATTCTATTCTTTTCTTATATGAAATTACTTCCAAATGAAATTGTTTAAATACTATGTTCCCTAAAGGAATTTGTCTTTCCAGAATGGTGATAATATTGAAGTTGGGTGAAGGGTATGTAAGAGGACTGATGCTCTATTCTGTCCACTTTGTAAACATTTCAGTTAAATTTTTTCATAAAAAAGAACTCTGCTTTTTCAGAAGTTATTTGACTTGGTTTTTGTTTAAAGCCTGATTTCATGTGTTGACCATGGGCCATTTCAAAGGGCTACACTTTTGAGATCCTATAAAAACTCTCTGGCACTGGACAAGTGAGTGTCCATACCACACAAAGCTTGCCTTCATACCTGCAGCTCACACAGCTCTCTAGGTTCTCTAGTCCAATGCTAGGACTCTCTGGTCTTTGTTTTTATCTCACTGAGCCCATTCGACCTCTCTCGCCTTCTCTCCCTCCTTCCCTTTCTCACTACGAAGTTTAGAGACACTTGTTCTTTTGGGCAACCCACAGTGATGTGATAGAATTGGATACCTTCCAGCTTCCTCTTATCCAGCTATTTATTCACTTTCTTCTGGATTTTTTTCATCTATTTTTTTCACTTGTTTAATATCATCCTCTACCCCTATAATAAAACTATGGATTTTCAAAACACTTTTACACACAGAAAGGCATACTATCTGTAATTGATGGGAACAGATATATGTAACAATGCCACTTTGAACGAGCAAAAAACCTAGAAAAGCAGTTGGTGAATTCAGACTCACCAGGAGCAGGGATTAGAACCCAGCCTGTTTTCCTCTATATAATACACTTGCCCGATTAACAGCATGCTACATCATGAAGTCTGAAACAAATGGCAAAATTATGCATGGTCCGTGCCTATTAATAGTTTCTGGTAAGATTTTAAATAACAACACTGGGCTTGATTTTAGCTGATGATCCACTCCGACACTGTGTCTTTTTCTGCTGTGACTATGCATAGCCTGGCATTCCCAGTCTTGGAACTGTGTCTTTTGCATGTGTCCATATTGATTTCACTTCCATATGAAATATTTACATATGTTTATCACTTTGTCATCATTTAGCATGGCATCTGTTTGCTGCAAATGAGTCAGGTCTCAGCCACAGCAGCTTGTCAGATTGGTGTATCTGAAGGGAAGGGGAAAATGCCTTTGGGTAAATTCCTATAAAAGTGGGTGACTTTATTAATCATTGCCTGACAGTATTTTACACTCTCAAATGTGCTCCTGCATGTTCCCCTTCATTTCAGGCTTATAACAACCCTGTGAAATATGTAAAGCAGCTTTGATAATCCTATTTGACAGTTGTGAAGTCAAAGCCTTTGGAAGGTGAAATGGTTTGGAAAAGGTCACAGACTGAATCAACGCTGACCCAGGTGCCCTAATTCGTAGACCCTGTGATCTTTACATCAAATGTGCTGAGTCACATCATTAAAACAAGCAGTAAAATGTGCTGGCTTGTCAAAGATGTTAGAAACTAATTTTTTAATTTAATTAACAACTAACACTTAATGAGCATTTAAGTATTAATTTAAATACACATATACAAATTATTAAGCAGAGTGTTTTCTGTGACTTCTAGAAATTAGCTAAGTCCCAAAGAGGCAATAGATAACCCCTTATTCAAAAAAGATGGCCAAACTGGTCTTTTGACCCTCACACCCATCACTGATTCAGACTGCATAAGTAGAAGACTAGAGTTAGGACAGACTGGTTAAGTCAGGATGGTTGTTGACCCAGTAGCCATTCCACAAGCCAAGTGAAGAAGTTTCCAGTAAGAGATTGAATATAAGATAAGGAGATTAGTGTCTCATTCCCTCAGTCAGTTCAGTTCAGTCACTCAGTCGTGTCAGACTCTTTGTGACCCCATGAACCACAGCACGCCAGGTCTCCCTGTCCATCACTAACTCCTGAAGTTTACTCAAACTCATGTACATTGAGTCAGTGATGCCATCCAACCATCTCATCCTCTGGCATCCCCTTCTCCCACCTTCAATCTTTCCCAGCATCAGGGTCTCTTCAAATGAGCCAGCTCTTCGCATCAGGTGGCCAAAGCATTGGAGTTTCTGCTTCAGAATCAGCCCTTCCAATGAATATTCAGGACTGATCTCCTTTAGGATGGACTGGTTGGATCTCCTTGCAGTCCAAGGGACTCTCAAGAGTCTTCTCCAATACCACATTTCAAAAGCATCAAATCTTTGGCACTCAGCTTTCTTTATAAATCCAACTTTCACATCCATATAGTCTCATTCCCTAGCAGATTGCTTTCAGATCTACAAAAAAGTCTTAGCATTCCCCACTACTCTCCCCATCCCTCTCTATACAGAGCTCAGTGACAAGACTCAGGAAAGAGTTTCACATGTGTCCCCTAAGTTTGGGAGCATTTGTGAAACAAGAAGCTGACATCATTTGCTGTTAAAGTTTTCTGAAGCTGGAAGGGAATGCTGGCTAGAAACAGCCTCAACAAATGGGGAGAAGAGGCAGCAGATAGTGAACATTACCAAACCCTCAACCAACAGGAGATGAGCAATGTTGAATAATTGCCTCCAATGTCCCTGTCTTAGATCAAGTTCCCTTGAAGCAGAGATTGAGACAGGGATTTTAAATGTGTGAGATTAAGCACTGTGGATGTATCAGGAGACACTAGTAAGGGAAGGAAGGAAACACAAAAAGTAAGGGGAAAGAATCAAGTTAGGTACAGCCACAGTCATTCTAGCCTTGGCCTGTCCATGGTAAAGAGGGCTCTGTGCCATCAACCAAGCAGCAGAAATGTTTCCCTGGAGGCAAAAGGCTGGCTTTTGTATCCCCATACAAGTCAGTCAGTGCTACTGGCAGCTGGGACAGGAAGGTCCTCAAGCAAGGACAACACTCCAGAGAAGGGGTAGGGAGGAGAGGCTGCGAGAAACCCGAAGTTCACAGTAACTAGAGGCCATGTACACCAGCTCAGTAAAGGGATCCAGTTCAGGAATCAGAAGCATCTATTATGTTCACCTTTCTCTAAAGACAATGTTCTAAGGTCTGTTGCATGTGGAATTTCAGAGACATTGAGCCCTAGTTACTCAGAGTAGTGACCTGCTCATACAACACTTTTACTAACAATTATTTCTTTCCTCTCTCCCCATTTCTTCACTTATGCTACTTTGAACCACCTCCCAGACAGGCTGTGTGTTAGTCATTCAGTCGTGTCCAACTCTTTGTAACCCCATGGACTGTAGCTCACCAGACCCCTCTTGTCCATGGAATTCTCGTGGCAAGAATACTGGGTTTTGATTTGCATTTCTCTGATAATGAGTGATGTTGAGCATCTTTTCATGTGTTTGTTAGCCATCTGTATGTCTTCCTTGGAGAAATGTCTGTTGAGTTCTTTGGCCCATTTTTGGATTGGGTCATTTATTTTTCTGGAGTTGAGCTGGAGGAGTTGGTTGTTTATTTTTGAGATTAATCCTTTGTCTGTTGCTTCGTTTGCTATTATTTTCTCCCAATCTGAGGGCTGTCTTTTCACCTTGCTTATAGTTTCCTTTGTTGTGCAAAAGCTTTTAAGTGAAACACATCACCAGCCCAGGTTGGGTGCATGAGACAAGTGCTCGGGCCTGGTGCACTGGGAAGACCCAGAGGGATCGGGTGGAGAGGGAGGTGGGAGGGGGGACCGGGATGGGGAATACATGTAAATCCATGGCTAATTCATTTCAATGTATGACAAAAACTACTGTAATGATGTAAAGTAATTAGCCTCCAACTAATAAAAATAAATGGAAAAAAAAAAACCAATCAAGAAAAAAAAAAAGAATACTGGGGTAGGTAGCCATTCCCTTCTCCAGGGGATCTTGCCAACCCAGGGATCGAACCCAGAGCTCCTGCATTGCAGACAGATTCTTTACCCTCTGAGCCACCAGGGAAGCCCAGTAGGCTAATTGCACCCAAATTCTTGTCTTATAGTCCTTTTGCAGGGGGTAACCCAAACTAAGATAATTACCAGGAAGAAATTATTCTTAACACTCAATGTTACTTATAGCCATGGTTCCAACTAGATGACCTTATGGAACAAGGAACTGAAATTGTGTTTGGAGGGAAAAATAAATGATGCTTTTTCCTGTTTTTACCTCCCTGAAATTTAAGTTGGTTAATAAACTGATACCCATGAATTATCTCATTTAATCTTCACAGCAACTCTCTGAGGTAGATATAATTTTTTTTTCTAATAAATGCTTTCTTTTTTTTTTTTCCATTTATTTTTATTAGTTGGAGGCTAATTACTTTACATCATTAAAGTAGTTTTTGTCATACATTGAAATGAATTAGCCATGGATTTACATGTATTCCCCATCCCGGTCCCCCCCCCCCCCCACCTCCCTCTCCACCCGATCCCTCTGGGTCTTCCCAGTGCACCAGGCCCGAGCACTTGTCTCATGTACCCAACCTGGGCTGGTGATCTGTTTCACCCTAGATAATATACATGTTTCAATGCTGTTCTCTTGAAACATCCCACCCTCGCCTTCTCCCAGAGTCCACAAGTCTGTTCTATACATCTGAGTCTCTTTTTCTGTTTTGCATATAGGGTTATTGTTACCATCTTTCTAAAGTCCATATATATGTGTTAGTATACTGTAATGGTCTTTATCTTTCTGGCTTACTTCGCTCTGTATAATGGGCTCCAGTTTCATCCATGTCATTAGAACTGATTCAAATGAATTCTTTTTAATGGCTGAGTAATATTCCATGGTGTATATGTACCACAGCTTCCTCATCCATTCGTCTGCTGATGGGCCTCTGGGTTGCTTCCATGTCCTGGCTATTATAAACAGTGCTTCGATGAACATTGGGGTGCACGTGTCTCTTTCAGATCTGGTTTCCTTGGTGTGTATGCCCAGAAGTGGGATTGCTGGGTCATATGGCAGTTCTATTTCCAGCTTTTTAAGAAATCTCCACACTGTTTTCCATAGTGGCTGTACTAATTTGCATTCCCATGAGGTAGATATAATTATCTCTACTTTATTATACATAGGAAAACAGAGGTTCAGAGAAAGTGTGATATTCTAAGTTTCTCAGCCAAGATTCAAATTCAAGTAATGTGATCCTAAAGTCAGTATTCTTGCTCATTAAACCAGATCACTTTCCTCAAGGTTTTAGAAATATGACATAAATATTTGCTTGCTCATTTCTAAAATTAAATGCTGGGCTCCTAAAACAAACTCTTCAGACAGTGGTGGTGGGAAGTACAATTTTTAATGTGGTGAAGGGGCGCATTTTTCCTTTTCTAACATAACCAGGGAGATGAAAAGAGCAGATAGCTTGTTCTGCTGTTAAACTGACAGCATTATTGATATTTTTCAAATTATTACAAGAAAGACCCAGGCTTCACATGTTTTATTTAAGGCAGTTCCTGCATTGTTTGGATATTACATTATTTATGTCAAAAATGGTATACTGGATGAACATTTATTCACCCAATAACATTTATTAGTTATAACCAAGCAATTTTAAGACCAGAATAAAAGATTGGAAAACGGAGGGAAATAAACCAGTGTCTTATTTCTCTGGCACTCTCCTTGACATGTGGACATTTTGTTCAAGTTATAAACTACATTCCTGATGTTTGCTCTATAGGTTTGACACAACTCTCTATGCTGCTAGCTTCTAGGAATGACTATTAAATCAGCCAAGCAAGTGGAAAGATGTCAACCACAGTTTTCATTCAAGAGGCCACACTGTACACTGATTAGGGTACAAACACAGGTATCTGACATTCTTTGATTTGACTAGGCTTTGACACTTACATGCTGTGCAATCTTAGACTAATTAGTTTTGCTCCTTAATACTCAGTTTTTCCAGTAGAAAACTGGAGACAATAATAGGTGCTCCCTGATGTGGTTTGGAAAGAATCAACTGCATTATGTCTACAAAGGGGTTCCATGGTATCTGGCAACAGAGTGAGCACTCACTAAATGTTATTTATCTATAATCAATAAAATATTGTTTTTTCTGACTAGACTAGAGTATAAGAAGGATGAAAAAAGTCCTATTTGCTTCACAAAGATTTGGCCTAGGTAAGCACGCCAAACTTTCTTTTAGCCACCAGCTAGAAGCTATACACAAATTCACTGTGCAACGCACACTGGAATGACTGCATTGCTGACACTGTTTACCTGGGACAATGCCACCTATAACATTACCCTAGGGGGACATTTTGGGGATTAGCCCCTTCCTCTGGAAAAACAGCAGAAGTAGAGAGGAATTGAAAACCCAGTGGAGAAAGAATATATGTCGATTTGGAGTGCTGTAAACCTACATTACCATGAATCTGAGATGACAACATAAGTCACAGGAAGGGAAGCATCAAATGAATTACACAGCCCTTCCCTTAGAAGTGGTAATAAAACAGTGAAGGACCCTTTGCCATTGCATATTTCATGTATGCCAGAAAAATTCAACTCGAATTTTGTCTTAATTTTTCCCCATGTTTAGCCTCTTTCTCACTCCCCTTCCCGTGTGACTCTGGGACTTATTCTTTTATTTGACATGTATTTGTTGAGAGCCTTCTCTGTTGTATAGAAGTATCTACTGGGCATTGTTAAGCTATAAGTGCCAAGCTATAGTGGTTATTTCCATGGATATATCACAAAATTAAATTGTTGTCCTATTATTTAATATAAAGGATGGAAAGCAGACAGCCAGGTAAAAATAAGTGCTTATTAAACATCGCATGTAGTCACTCTCTAGCCAACACCATTATTTTATGTAAAATCATAGTAAATGTCAACCTAATATATTGATTGATATTCTAACAAGGAAGAACACTAGAAAATCATCCCTCATTAATTTGCTGAAAATGCAATGTTGGTTCCTCATGGGTGTCTGGGGGGAGGGTGATCATAATTATTTAAATATGAGGTGAGCTAGCTTCTCAGGTCATTTTGGAAGCCCATCATTTTCCTGATTGAGAGATGCAGAAATGCAACACATGATTAGCCTTATATATGCATACACATACCCTGAGAACTGATCACTTTTCCCCAGTGAATGTTGATATTGACTCAGAATTTGTCTCAATTCAGCATTTCAGGAAATGACTTCCACCATCAGTCTGGACACATGAATTTATTAAGGATATAGCAATCTTTAGAGCTGATGGGGAGAGGATCTTTTTTCAACTTCTTGACAACTACTGTGTCCCTCAATTCCTTAAATTTGTGCATTTGGATACACACTTCACTTACAATTTTTTTTAAAAGTGCTTTGAATTGAGAAGGTTTGCATTTAATCTCCTGATTTTAAATAGTTTTAAAGACAGATTTATTTGTATATTCCATGAAGATTTTCACTCTGCTTTCATTCATCAGGGATCTAGAAAAAAGTTGGGGTAGTTATTATTTACAAAAGGAAGTACTTGTACCAAGCAATCTTTACCTTGGCATACCGTGAAAGTGAAACTGCTAATACATGAAATCCTAGCTTCTGATTCTGAGCCCACAGACTCAAAACCAACATAACATTTTTAATAAGTTTCAGAACAAAGTGAAGGAACAAAAACATTTTCTATTTAGGATAAAGTTCTTGCTTGTTTATCCAAAAAGAAAACATATCCTTCAAAATCCAGTTCAGATATCATCCCTTGCAGATAGCCATCTTTGCTCATCTACTCTGACAGTTATTCATCTGTTCCAAGAGGTTTTGCCCATTTCTCACACGGATACCCTTATCATTCTGCACTGTGTCCTCTACCAGATGGGGAGTCCCTTGAAAGGCCAGGTGATGTCAGAGCCATTTCCTTGCCCTAAGCACCCAGCAGAGTTCCTGGCTGAAAGGTAACACTCACTAAATGTTGTCACAATGAAGTAGCAGTATGCTCAGTCACAACACAGAGAGTCACCTTTATAATCATATATTCTTAGGAGATATCAGAGATGGTGGAAATGTAAAGAACAATTAATATAAAGAAGGTCAATAGCATGGAAGAGAAAGATATAATCATCCATTCATTACTCAACAAATATCTACTAAGTGTTTATTATAGGAAAAGGAAGAGAGCATGGAACTCCTGCTTGGTTGGAAATTATCTACAATCCATCACAAGTAAACAAGTTTTCCATTACCACTCACAAAGAAACTTAAGCATTAAGTATAAAGGTGAATGCTTGAGACTGGAGAGCCAATCAGTATGAACAAAGCATGTCAATGACCATAACACTATATTGATCCTATTTCTGAATATTCTATTAATTGTTGACAATTACACAAGCTTTGAATTGAAGCTCAAGAGTCATAAAAACTCTCAAAATCACTTTATGTCTATTGTTGCAGGAAGATGTTAAAGTGAAATGTTCATCTTAGCACCATGAAGAAAAGTTGTACATTCCTAAATACACTTAAAAAAATAAAATGTAGTGATATAATCTTTTATATTTACTGATACATTAATTTTTAGTATACCATGCTTGTAAGCTTTTGCATGTTTCAAAACCAAGTGTCTCCAATGTCTCTAATAATTGGCAACAATACACACAAGTGTGGCGTGTGTGTGTGTGTTCATATTGATATAGATACTCAGACAAACAAACAGAGCAAGGGCTTTCGAGTCAGTTGTTGTTCACTCACTAAGCTGTGTGCAACTCTTTGCCACCCTATGAACTGCAGCACACCAGGCTCCCCTGTCCTTTACTGTCTCCCAGAGTTTGCTCAGATTCATGTCCATTGAGTCAGTGATGCTACCTAATCATTTCATCCTCAGCCACTCCCTTCTCCTTTTGCCTTCAATCTTTCCCAGCATTAGGGTCTTTTCCACTGAGTTGGCTCTTCCCATCAGGTGGCCAAAGTATTGGAGCTTCAGTGTCAGCATCAAATCTTCCAGTGAATACTCAGGATTGATTTCCTTTCAGTAGGTCATTATTTAAATTCTAGCATGGTTCCTCTCCAGCAGTATGACTGAATAGAAAATTACTTCACCTCCTCAAGCCTATTTCCTCATCTATTTGTGTGGTTGCTTCAGGAGCCACAAGAAAAACATACACCCTACTAGGTTGCTGTTTGGTGTTAAGATCTTACACGTCTTAAACAAAGAACTTAACATATGGTAGAATCTCAACAAACAATAACAAAATAAAAATATTATTACTGTAACTATGATTATTATATTCATGTATCTTAAGCCACTCTACCTCTACTATCTAGCCTGACAACTCTTCCCCTGTCCCCCACAGTCTGTAATATTTCATGATGAATGGAGAAGTCACTAACAGTTGGTGAAAATGGGAATTGAGGGTCCATTAGAATGATGGCAGCATGGATATTAATAACATTTTTCAGATCACTTTCATGGACAAGACTAATAAATTCATGTAGTAACTTCTAATAATGTAAGATCCCTCGTTTATAAATTAGAGATAAAAGAATGCTTTCTTTGCAAGTTTATTTTGAAGACAGCTTACAATGAATATAATTTATCTAGCACAGCTTATGCAACATAGCAGACACTCAAAGATGGCAGCCATAACTATAAATAATATAATTTATACTATGAGCTTATTGTTCCCAGGATGAAAACAATGATCAAAATTTATCTCTCATTCCAAACACTCCCTCTGATGGCATGCGTGGTGGAGGTGTGATACTTTCTTTTTCAGTATCCTCACATCCTTTTGTAGCCCAGCTCATCCTAGAACTACTAATGTAGACATCAAAGCAGGTCTGGGAAAGTGAACAACCTCAAGGAGAACATCTCGCAAATCTGGATGGGATGGTCTATAAGCAGCTGTAAGTACACAAGAATCTAGGCATAAAATGGGCTGCTCAACTCATAGAAAAGACCTTTGATTCTTTATAATATTTTTCCCTTAATCCCTGTGGCTGTGGCTGTGGTTTTAAGTAGAGCTGGGTCATGTAGAATTTTAACAAAAGTTTCTTTGAAAATCCAAAAGAACTCTACTCTCTGTATTATTATGTAGCATCTTTTGTGAATTTATTACATAGAGGTATTTAGTTAAACAGAAATTTCTCTTCTCCAAACTAGTACAGAACATACTTTACTTTTTTGTTTCTGCAAAGTTTCTAAACTTCTTCTCAAATTGTGGTTCATTTAACCCAATTATAATTTCACGTAAAGAAGACAAACCACAATATGAAAATAAGAGACTGTGAATATAGAGTACAGCCAGTCTAGAAAACACTTTGTCAGATTCTTTAAAAACTAACTATGGAACTACCATATGACCTAGCAATTGTGTACTCCAGCAGAAATTTTCCAGAAAAGTGAATTTATTTTCACCCAAAAAAACTGTACACAAACATCTATAGCAGTTTTATCTATGAGTCAAGAATTGGAATCAGTCCAAATGTTGACAGAACAGTTAAATAGACTACAGCACAGCCATGCCATGGATTATGACTCAGGAGTAAAAGAGATAAACTGTTGATACAAGCAATCATTTACAAGGATGTTAGGGAATCATGTTGAGTGGAAGAAACTAATCTCAAAAGAGTACATACTATTGATTCCATTTTTTGTAACATTTTTGAAATGACAAACATTTTTAAAAATGGAAGACAGATTTGTGGTTGCCCCACGGTAGAGGTAGGGTGAAGGACATGTGTTGGAGGCAGGGGGGAGGAGGATGCAGGGGAAGGGACTGACATGGGAGGGAGGGAGGAAGGGAACAAGTGGGAGGTGGGTGTGATTATAAAAGGGCAACATACAGGACCAGGTGACTTCATAGGTGAATTGTACCAAAAGTTCAGAGAACGTATCTTGCTCAAACTCTTCCAGAAAATTGCAGAGGAAAGAAAACTCCCAGACTCATTCTATGAGGCCACCATCACCTTGATACCAAAACCAGATAAAGATGCCACAAAAAAAAAGAAAGAAAGAAAACTATAGGCCAATATCACTGGTAAACATAGCTGCAAAAATCCTCAACAAAATTCTAACAAACAGAATCCAACAACACATTGAAAGGATCCTACATAATTACCAAGTGGGATTTATCCCAGGGATGCAAGGATTCTTCAGTATAGGCAAATCAATTAATGTGATACACTATATTAACTAATTGAGAGATAAAAACCATGTGATCACCTCAATATAAGCAGAGAAAGCCTTCAACAAAATTCAACACCCATACATGATAGAAACTCTCCAGAAAGTAGAACAGAAGGAATGTACCTCAATATAATAAAGGCCATATATTACAACCTCACAGCAAACATTATTCTCAATGCTGAAAAACTGAAAGCATTTCCTCTAAAATCAGGAATAAGACAAAGGTGCCCACTCTTACCACTATTATTCAACTTAGTTTTGGAAATCATAGCCATAACAATCAGAGAAGATAAAGAAATAAAAGGAATCCAAATTAGAAAAGAAGAAGTAAAATTCACTTTTTGCAGATGCCATGATGCTCTACATAGAAAACCCCAAAGATGCCACCATAAAATTACTCAGGTAATTAATGAATATAGTAAAGTCACAGGATATAAAATTAATACACAGAAATCCCTCACATTCCTATACATTAACAATGAAAAATCAGAAAGAGAACTTAAGGAAGCAATCCTATTCACCACTGCAACAAAAAGAATAAAATACTTAAGAATAAATTAACCTAAAGAAACAAAATACCTGTATGCAGAAAATTATAAGACACTGATGAAGGAAATCATCAGACACTGATGAAAGACCTAAACAGATATTTCCCCAAAGAAGACGTCAGATGGCTAATAAGCACATAAGGAGATGTTCAACATCACTCATTATTAGATAAATGCAAATCAACACTACAATGAGGTACCATCTCACACCAGTTAGAATGGCTGCTATCAAAAAGTCTACAAACAATAAATGCTGGAGAGGGTGTGGAGAAAAGAGAACCCTCTATGTTGGTGGGAATACAAACAGACACAACCACCACGGAGAACAATATGGAGATTCCTTAAAAAACTAGGAATAAAAATACAATATTACCCAGTAATCCCATGATGGAGGCTAACTGAAAAACACACATGTGCCCCCAATGTTCACTGCATCACTATTTACAATAGTTAGGACATGGAAGCAACCTAGATGTCCATCAGCAGATGAACAGATTAGGAAGTGTGTTCTTCATACACAATGGAATATTACTCAGCTAGAAAAAGGAACTCATTTGAGTCAGTTCTAATGAGGTGGGTGAACCCAAAGCCTATTATACAGAGTGAAGTAATTCAGAAAGAGAAAAACAAATATATTAATGCACATATATGGAATCACAGACAATCCTATGTGCAGGGCAGCAAAGGAGACACAGATATAAAGAACAGACTTTTAGACACAGTCAGGGAAGGAGAGGATAGGATGACTTGAGAGAATAGCACTGAAACATACACATTCAGTTCAGTTCAGTTCAGTCACTCAGTCATGTCTGACTCTTTGCAACTCCATGAATAACAGCATGCCAGGCCTCCCTGTCCATCACCAACTCCTGGAGTTTACTCAGACTCATGTCCATCGAGTCGGTGATGCCATCCAGCCATCTCATCCTCTGTCATCCCCTTCTCCTCCTGCCCCCAATCCCTCCCAGCATCAGGGTCTTTTCCAATGAGTCAACTCTTTGCTTGAGGTGGAAAGCATTGGAGTTTCAGCTTCAGCATCAGTCCTTCCAATGAACACCCAGGACTGATCTCCTTTAGGATGGACTGGTTGGATCTCCTTGCAGTCCAAGGGACTCTCAAGAGCCTTCTCCAACACCACAGTTCAAAAGCATCAATTATTTGGTGCTCAGCTTTCTTCACAGTCCAACTCTGACATCCATACATGACCACCGGAAAAACCATAGCCTTGACCAGACGGACCTTTATTGGCAAAGTAATGTCTCTGCTTTTAAATAGGCTATCTAGGTTGGTCACAACTTTCCTTCCAAGGAGTAAGTGTCTTTTAATTTCGTGGCTACAATCACCATCTGCACTGATTTTGGAGCCCCCAAAAATAAAGTCAGCCACTGTTTCCACTGTTTCCCTATCTATTTCCCATTAAGTGATGGGACCAGATGCCATGATCTTAGTTTTCTGAATGTTGAGCTTTAAGCCAACTTTTTCACTCTCCTCTTTCACTTTCATCAAGAGGCTTTCAAGTTCCTCTTCACTTTCTGCCATAAGGGTAAGACAGATCACCACTGCAAGTTTGATGTGTGACACAGGGAACCCAGTCAGTGCTCTGTGACAACAAAGAGTGATGGGGTGGAAAGGAGGTGGGAAGGGGGTTCAAGAGGGAGGGGACACATGTGTGCCTATGGCCTATTCATGCTGATGTATGGCTGGGGCCATCACAATATTGTGAAGTATTTATTCTTCAATTAAAAGAAAAAAAGAAATAAAAGGGTAACATAAGAGATCATTTTGTGCTATTGGAACTGTTCAGTACCTGACTGAGGTATGTATAAGAACATATGAGGTATATATAAGAACATATAGGTATATATATACATATGATGATGAAGCTGAAGCTCCAATACTTTGGCCACCTGATTCAAAGACCTGAGTCATTAGGAAAGACCATGATGCTGGGAAAGATTGAGGAGAACAGGACAACAGAGGATGAGATGATTGGATGGCATCATCAACTCAATGCACATGAGTTTGAGCAAACTCTGGGAGATAGCGAAGGACAGGGAAGCCTGGCATTCTGCAGTCTATAGGGTCACAAAGAATTGGACACGACTGAGCAACTGAACTACAACAACAAATACATATAATAAGACTGTATGCATGTGTGCATGCTAAGTCTCTTAAGTCATGTCTGACTCTTTGTGACCCAGTGGACTGTAGCCCCCCAGACTCCTCTGTCCATGGGACTCTTTAACAAGAATACTGGAGTGGGTTGCCATGCCCTCCTCCAAGGGATCTTCCAACCCAGGAATCAACCCTGCATCTCTTATGTCTTCTGCATTGCAAGTGGATTCTTTACCTCTGAGCTACCAAGGAAGCCCCATAAGACTGTACAGGACTCACAAATTAGTAGAAATATAACTGGGAAAATGTGAATTGCTGAATGGTATCACTGTCAATACACTAGTTACCATATTATACCATACCTTTGTAAAATGTTACTATTGGTGAAAACTGGACATGATGTACCCAGAATCTTTCTATACTATTTCTTACAACTAATATTAGTCTACAATGTCAAAAAAATTTTCAATTAAACTAAATGTGTATAGCACTGAGGATTATAGCCATTATCTTGTAATAACTTTTAATGCCATGCAATCTAGAAATACTGAATCAGTATGCTATATACCTGAAATTAATGCACTATTGTAAATCAACTACACGTTAATAAAAATTTAGACTAAATGAACGCACTAAGAAAAAAAATTATACAATGCCATTATTGAAAGGAAATTATACAGTTCAAACTCTTAGAAAATTCTTGAATTATTAGCTAGTGATTGCTTAACCTCTATTTACTTGGACCAGAAGAACATTTACCTCCTCCTGAGGTAATCAGTAACAGTTTTCCTCAGTCTGAAAAGTTCTTCCTGAAATTGAAAATGGAATCTCTTTTAAAGAAGCTGCACCCATTGTTCCTACAGAATAACTTTAAGCCCTCATGCACATGGTAAGCCCTTCAAAATCACAAAAAGAGCTCAATTTTTTATTTTTGCTCTTAGTTTGATTTTCTTTATGACATTTTGTTATTTTTCCTCATATATCATGCTTTTATGGTCCTTCCCCATCCTAAACAGCTCTTCTCTAAACACATTCCAGCGTCACTGTTTGTTTTTTTTTTTCTTAAAGTAAAAAAGGTAGTGTTTTAAGTGTGACATAGACAATGGGGCTATGGTTGCCATTAAGATAAGGGAGTGGAGTAAGGGAAACAGGAGTGTTTGTAAGGAACACCTGAAAAGTAGGGATTTTGGTGATGGAATTGTTTTGAAGGTTGACTGACTCTAGGCTAATAACTTAAAATATGATGCCGTATAGTTCTGTAAGAGGTCATCATTTGGAGAAACTGAGTAAAGTATACCCAGAGTCACTCTGTATTATTTCTTTAAGCTACTTGTATGTCTAAAATTATTTAAAAACAAAAAGCTTAATTAAAACAACAAAATAGGAAGGGAGCAGAGACTACCTAACTTCTTCTTCCTCAGTCATAAAAGGCTGAGCACTTGTAAAAACAAAGCAAAGCAAATCAAAAACACCCAAACCCCAACCAACTCTGAGTCATTAACATAACCAGATGTTAACATCTGTGAGTAAATATGCTGAAGTGGTTTATGCTTGGCTCCAAATTGTGTACAAATATATACATGAACTCTGGCATCTGTGTATTTGGAGAAATATGCATGTTTTTAGTATGTGTTTGGAGAAGTATTGCATTGTCCTCATACTTTGGTTTTCCAAAACTGTATCTAAACACACCTAAAACCTTGGCGTTTTCCTTGATTGGTCTCATTTTTTTAATACCTCATGTCCAATCTATCAGTAAATTCTGTTGTTTCTGCCTGCAAAATACATCTAGAACCTGACCACTTTTTCACTGGTTTCACTATTATCATCATCTCTCACCCAAATTATTCTAATAGCATCATAAATGGCTTCTACCATCTCCTTGTTCTGTGGTCAATATTCCGCACCTGAAATGATCCCTTAAAACACGTCAGAGCATGACATTTTTCTCTTCAAAACCTTTCAATGGCTTCCAAAAATAAACAGCATTATAGAAAAGGTCAGCGCTTTCCATGTCCTGCATGGTCTGACTCCCACTGTACCCCTCTGACCTTGCACCGCCTACACTTCCCTCCCTCCATCCTTCAGTGCATACTGGTCTCTGTTATTATTCAAATACACCAATCAAATCCCAGCCTCAGGGCCTTTACACTGGCTGTTCCCTCTACCTCAGATGCTCTTCCTCAAGATATCCACATGACTAACTCCCAAACCATGTCTAGGTGTCTGCTTGAAGATCATGTTCCCACTGCTCCCTATTCCTTTCTCCACATTTTTTTCAGAGAACTTAACACCATCTGCATGGTACTTATTTATTAGTCTCTACCATTAGTCTATTTGGTCATCAACATAAGAACATTGCCTTCAACATAAAGGCACTCTACACTTATTGAAAAACACTAATGAATATGTAAGGAAAATGAAGGACTAAGGCATTTTCATAGTAGGAAATATTAAATATTTTAATAAAATTCCCTTCTTTCCAATCTAAACCAGAGTTCTCCTCCACCGTGCCTGTTCCTTTCCACAAAGTACAACTCCTTCACTGAATTCATAAATCCTCCACAACAGTTACAGCTTGGTTTTTGTTCTAATTGTTCCATATATGGCTTGTCCTCTCAAGTAAATGAGAAGCTCAAGAGTAAGAGCCATGTTCTGGTTTTTCAATCCTCTCCCATGACTGGCAGAGAACAAAGCACCCCACAGATATTCATGAGATAAACACTTCTTGACTTAATTCCATCTCTGCATTTCATGACCCCTCCTATATTATTCTCACTTTGATATTATTTTATAATACATTGTAATCTTATGATGATTATGTCTCTTTTTCAAATGTAATTGAGTGCTGTCTGTACCCTGGCTGCACAAGATTTTCCAGTGATGTGATTAAATATAACCTCTCACCACCTACCTCACTAACGTTCCCCAGCAGTAGAATCTGTCACCATGTCCTTACCATTAGTTGATTTGGAAGGTAAAGGCTGTCACCAAGGCTATGTAAGTCACATATGAAAGAGATTTCATGAGAAGTTCATCATCACGGAAGGGGAAAATGTTTTGTAGCTTGCAGAAATAAGGAAAGGTTTTAGATTAAATCCTCCTGGCTGAGAGAATTTTACCTTGCCATGCATAATAACTGAAGCAGCCATTTTCACTAAGCTTTAGAAATGCAGATTCAGAGAATTCATTTTCGAGCAAATCAGAAACTTATCTTTTTATCTGACTGTTTCTATCCTTAAATGTCACTCCAAGTTTAAAGCTCTTGAATATTGTTTTATGTAAAGTCCTGAGAGATAACTTTGTATATTGCAAATTTGGTTTGTATAGCACTGAGTTTTAAGAAAAAGACCAGGGCAGTTTGAAAAACTACAGGGAATGAAAATTCATAAAAGTGATTCTACTGATAGAAAAGGGGGCAAGCAGGAAAAAACCAAACCCCATTTTTATGAAAGATAATAAAATACTGTAAATGTGGGGCAGATCCTAAAAATCATTTATTTCAGCCGCTTTATGGAATGCAGGCAAGTACGTCTGTCCAAAATGGTGAAATAAATTGTACAAAGGTCACACTGTGGTTAAGGACAGAAATACGATTAGAATCTAGCTCTCCTACCTCCCTTCCATTTTTTTTTTCCCCGTGTTATCAGGGTTTCTCAAGCTTGGCACTACTAATATTACTGAATGTGTTAGTTGCTCAGTCATGTCCAACTCTTTTCAACCCCATGGACTGTAGCCCACCAGGCTCCTGTGTCCATGGAATTCTCCAGAAAGAATACTGGAATGGAGAGTCGTGCCCTCCTCTAAGGGATCTTCCTGACCCAGGGACCGAACCCCAGGTCTCCAGCATTGCAGGCAGATTCTTTACCATCTGAGCCACCAGGCAAGCCCTTTGGGGCCAAATAATTGTCATAGGGGGCTGTCATGTGCATCCTAGGATACTTAGCATCATCCGTGGTTTTTCTCCACCCATGTCCCCTCCCTAGTTGTAACAAACAAAAAATGTCCTCGGACCTTTCAAATGTTTCCTGGAAAGAAAACTGCCTTCCCACTAATGAACAGTGGTGTCAAACCACTGTTCAACATGATCAATGAACAAGAATAGTTGAGAGGTTTCCATTTCCAGTGCAATGATCTATATGAGATTTTATGCTCAACAGGCACTTGTGCCAGTCAAAATTCTGGTTGAATTTTGAAATCTATCTGAAACTAATTTAGACAATGTAGTAGTTTATTGACTTGAGTGAACAAAGCATCAAAGGCAGGGCCTAGGCTGTCTGGAAGTAGGAGTACCCAGTATTTCTCCACTGACCCTTTGCTTGGTTCAGTTCTCCCTTGTTGACCTTACTATCTTAGACCCTTTGTTTAGGAGTGGACATGGCCCCAATAGATCTGGAGTTACTTCCTTTCTATATTCAACACTTAAAGTCAAGAAGCAACAATCCTACCACCATCAGTCGAGAAAATTCTAGAAAGACATCATGGACCCAGAATGATCATGCATCTGATCCTACAGTCAGGACATGGCAGCTCTATTTTTATCAGAATAGGGGTGGATGTGGGGGGAGGGGTAAAGAATACTGATTCAAAGTATAATAATAGCAAAGATAATAATAATGTCCTCTATATTGCCTTGAAAATCATTGGAAATAACTATTCTAATTTACTTTGCCATTTCCTTTAAATCCATATGTACTACAACTTAAGGTGAAGGCTCTTTCAAACCAGATGGAACACTCATGGCTCCAATGCTCAATTTCTTAGCATGAATACTTTTACTGTTAACAAGCTCTGCCTCTAATATTGTCCAGGTCCAGAGTAAGATGACTAAAAGAACTAAATATTTCAATCTCACATTGTGTTAAGTAAACACAGTCTCTCTTTCTACATTGACAGATACTGTTGTTGTTGATGTTCATTTGCTAGGTCGTGTTCGACTCTTTGCAACCCCATGGATTGCAGCACACCAGGCTCCTCCGTCCTTCACTGTCTCCCAGAGTTTGCTCACATTCATGTCCATTGAGTCAGTGATGCTATCTAACCATCTCATCCTCTGCTGTTCTTTTCTCCTTTTGTCTTGAATCTTTCCCAGCATCAGAGTCTTTTCCAATGAGTCAACTCTTCATGTCATATGGCCAAAGCATTGGAGCTTGACAATAAATTTGTGAGTTCATACATTGACAAATATATCATCATAAAGACCTGGAAGGTCAGATTTGAATTTAGAATTATCAAAGTCCTTGTTGTTCTAAAGTAGAAAGGGTAGCCTGAGAAGAGCCAGCTTCCAACTTTCATGCCAGGCCCTGCTCACCTTTGTTTCACACACACAGCTTCATCTCACACTGTGAGGTTCTGCATGTCCAATCCCAGACCACTCCCCGCAAATAACTGCCTCTCAAATACACTCTGGTTCTAGGTATTCCAAACTGGCAGCTTGATCTGTCCTGGGTGGGAGAGATTCAAAAAGAAGCTCACACAGGTTCTGTGAGTAGAATCTAGAGAACTCTAGGTCTAGGTACAGAGAGCATTTTCTAGAAGGTTGCACAAGCACTTTCTCCCTAACCACATAAACTTTTTACCCTGAGGAGTGCCAGAGGTGTGTCTTCTGAAGCATGGGGCCCAGGATATCTTTTGCCAAAATCTTAGGGGAGTACTTGGTGGAAGATGACACATGTGGTCTGAACAAAACATCGGTGTTCTATAAAATAGTACATTAAAAATTATGCCCTTGTGGGAAAAAAATACAGTTATGGGCACACCAAACCCTATCCAAGTTCAAAACCAAATCAACAATGAAACAACATTTGGTACCTTTGAAGAGAATCCAAACAGCTCAATAAAGCAGCAGCATTAGACTTCCTTAGAGGAAATAGAAATGAACAAGAAACAATACGGTGCTAATGATGGCTTATGGGCAGAGTCAATGTTGATGGAAAGAAAGTTCTGAGTCAGTGGAGCTGCTGCTAAGGTGGGCACACCAGGAAGTGCAACCTGCTGCAGACAAGAGCCAGACACTGTGGAGGTGCTCCTTCCTAGGGAGCATATTGGATGCAGGCATTTATTTTTATCTTTCTTTAACATGTAGTTAATGTACAGATATTAGTTGGACCACAAAGAAAGCTGAGCACTGAAGAATTGATGCTTTAAACTGTGGTGCTGAAGACTCTTGAGAGTCCCTTGGACAGCAAGGAGATCAAACCAGTCTATTCTGAAGGAAATCAACCCTGAGTAGTCATTGGAAGGACTGATGCTGAAGCTGAAGCTCCAATACTTTGGCCACCTGATGTGAAGAGCTGACTGAATGGAAAAGAAGCTGATGCTGGGAAAGATTGAAGGCAGGAGGAGAAGTCAGTGACACAGGATGAGATGGTTGGATGGCACTGCCAACAAATGGACATGAGTTTGAGCAAACTCTGGAAGATAGTAAAGGAAAGGGAAGCCTGGTGTGCTGCAGTCCATGGGGTTACAAAGAGTCAGACATGACTTAGCGAGAGAAACAAAAACAACATGGAGTCAAAAAGTCTCCTGCATGAACAACAGATAACCTGAAAGTCTACCCTTTTCTGCTGAAGTTTATAATTCTACTGCCATCATTCCAGCTTTCCTTGCCTAAGGAAACACTTGTGCAACTCCAGTATCACTTTTGTGTTAAATTAACATCATTACCTATTAACAATTGTATGTGAACTGACAAGCATTATGGAAATATGTATAACAGAAGAGCTCATTTATTTTTATTATAAAAAAATTATTATTTCATTTACAATTATTGAAAGAATGAAATAGAGTCTGTCACCCAATTGAAAAATGTGTATTTCCAGCACACAACTGTGTGCCACACAATTCCACTCCTTGTTCAAAACCACATCCAAATGCCACCTATTCGCACATACTTTCTTGAGTGTTACAAATGTAGAGTGATCTCATCTGCTTCTACAAAATTTTGTATCCTCTCCCTATATGTTCTTTAAGTTATTTATGCAGGTTTATTGTCTCTTTGAGAAAAAAAATTTAGGCTGCATTTATCTTTCCACTGTATCTCATTCAGGGCTTGGCTATGAGAGTTCAATAAATGCTTAATAAACAAATAAAACCTTGAAACTGGAAACCACTCTGATCAAACTCAGTCTTGAATCATAGAAATGAAATGATAACCCTTATCTCAACTATCCATTCACTCTGTTCCCTCCTGTGAGGCTGAACATAGTATAGAAAAACATATGAAAGTAATACAATGTGATAATAATTATTTTAGCATTTTTAGAAAATCAGGCATGAAGCTAAGTATCTAATGTACATTAACTCATTTAACAACCATCCTAAAAGTAAATGGTAGTACCTTTATTTCATAAAGAAGGAGAAGCTGATGTTCAGAGAGGTTAGGGAATTTGTCCAAGATGGCATAGTGAAGTGATGGACTTCATTGGTAAATCCTCTGAATCTCAATTCCTCATTTATAAAATCAAGACAAATATTTTTCCTGCTGACCTCATAGAACCGTTGTGCAGTTGAAGTGATCTGCAAAAACCTCCAAGAAAATCCTAATTTTTACATATGAAAAAAGTATTAGTGTTTTTTTTAAATGCTTTCTCATGCATCTAGCACTTAAAAAGCCCTAGGGTTCCATATAAATGTAAAGCATTATTAATCTCTGATGCTGTTTTTACTCCCAAGCTCGTTTTGTGTACTATAAGGTAATAACAGTATCAAGAGCTAATATTAAAATATGCTAAGCTCAGTGCTAAGAGTTTTATACTGATTGTCTTAATTTATACTAAGAAGAAAAAAAAAGGTTACTATTCTTAATAACCCATTTTGAGGTAAAAAATATAGAAATTAAACAATTTGCATAATTCATTTTTAGTACATTAGCAGATCAGGATTTAAACATAACACTACTTCAAAAATAACATTTCATAGTAGAATTCATCCAAGATATCACTGCAATATTGTGTAAAATTCAATGTACATGTACTTGTTATTGATAATGATAACCTACAGGTATGGTTGGTTAGGAGAGATGCTTAAATTTTGAATTAATTGTGCCTCCTAAAGCATTAAAAAAAAAACTTAATTATTTCAAAAAATTCTGAATATATCAATCATTTCCATTAAGGAATGTCTCACTTTGCAAGAAAATACTTGTAAATAAAACAACATTGTAGATAGGTTGGGTGGAGCAATTCTTTTAAAAACTTAAATAATATTTTATGAAATAATAACTAAAATGTGAATTAGTCTCCTAAGCTATGTGCGTGCATGCTAAATCGCTTCAGTTGTATCCAACTTTTTGCGACCCTGTGGACCATAGCCCGCCAGGCTCCTCTGTCCGTGGGATTCTCCAGGCACGAATACTGGAGTGGGTAGCCATTTCCTTGTCCAGAAGATCTTCCTAACCCAGATAATAAACCCATGTCTTTCACTTCTCCTGCACAGGCAGGCGGTTTCTTTACCACTATCACCACCTGTGAAGCCCTTCTAAGCCATACCATAGATTAATATCATTATGTATAAAATTTTCTCAGTGATAATACATGCTATAATAAGTGTTATTCTTTTTAAATTTTATTTATTTATTTTAATTGGACGCTAATGACTTTACAACATTATAGTGGTTTTGCCATACACTGACATGAATAAGCCATGAGTGTATATGTGTCCCCCATCCTGAACCCCCTTCCCACCTTCCTCACCATCCCATCCCTCAAGGTTGTCCCAGTGCACCAGCTTTGAGTGCCCTGTTTCATGCATCGAACTTGGACCGATTATCTATTTCACATGTGGTAATTTACATGCTTCAATGCTATTCTCTCAAATCATCCCACACTCGCGTTCTCCCACAGAGTCCAACAGTCTGTTCTTTATATCTATGTCTCTTTTGGCTGTCTCGCATATAGGGTCATCGCTCCATCTTTCTAAATTCCATATATATGCATTAATATGCTGTATTGGTGTTTTCCTTTGTGACTTACTTCACTCTGTATAATAAGCTCCAGTTTCATCCACCTCATTAGAACTGATTCAAATGCATTCTTTTTAATAGCTGAGTAATATTCCATTGTGTATAGGTACCACAACTTTCTCACCAATTTGTCTGTCGATGGACATCTAGGTTGCTTCTGTGCCCTAGCTATTGTGAACAGTGCTGTGATGAACATTAGGGTACATGTATCTCTTTAAATTCTGGTTTCCTTGGTGTGCATGCCCTTGCTGGGTTGTATGGCAGATCTATTTCCAGTTTTTAAAGGAATCTCCACACTGTTCTCCATAGTGTCTGTATTAGTTTGCATTCCCACCAACAGTGTAAGAGGGTTCCCTTTTCTCCACACCTCCTCCAGCATTTATTGTTTGTAGACTTTTGGATAGCAGCCATTCTGCCCTACATGAGATGGTACCTCATTGTGGTTTTGATTTGTATTTCTCTGATAATAGGTGATGTTGAGCATCTTTTCATGTGTTTGCTAGCCATCTGCAGAAATGTCTGTTTAGATTTTTGGCCATTTCTTGACTGGATCATTTATTTTTCTGGTATTGAGTTGCATGAGCCACTTGTATATTTTTTAGATTAATTGTCAGTTGCTTCATTTGCTATTATTTTCTCCCATTCTAAAGTCTGTCTTTTCACCTTGCTTATAATTTCCTTCATTGTGCAAAAGATTTTAGGTTTAATTAGGTCCCATTTGTTTATTTTTGCTTTTATTTCCATTACTCTGGGAGGTGAGGTATAGAGGATCCTGCTGTGATTTATGTCAGAGTGTTTTGCCTATGTTCTCCTCTAGGAGTTTTATAGTTTCTGGTCTTACATTTAGGTCTTTAATCCATTTTGAGTTTATTTTTGTGTATGGTGTTAGAAAGTGTTCTGGTTTCATTCTTTTACAGGTGATTGACCGGTTTTCCCAGCACCACTTGTTAAAGAGATTGTCTTTTCTCCATTGTATATTCTTACCTTCTTTGTCAAAGATAAGGAATCCCTAGGTTCGTGGATTTATCTCTGGGCTTTCTATTCTGTTCCATTGATCTTTGCGCCAGTACCATACTGTCTTGATGACTGTGACTTTGTAGTAGAGCCTGAAGTCAGGCAGGTTGATTCCTCCAGTTCCATTCTTCTTTCTCAAGATTACTTTGGCTATTGGAGGTGTTTTGTATTTCCATACAAATTGTGGAATTATTTGTTCTAGTTCTGTGAAAAATACCATTGGTAGCTTGATAGGGATTGCATTGAATCTACAGATTGCTTTGGGTAGTATACTCATTTTCACTGTATTAATTCTTCTGGTTCATGAACATGGTATATTTCTGCATCTATTTGGGTCATCTTTCATTTCTTTCATCAGTGTTTTATAGTTTTCTATATATAGGTCTTTTGTTTCTTTAGGTAGATTTATTCCTAAGTATTTTATTCTTTTCATCGCAATGGTGAATGGAATTGTTTCCTTAATTTCTCTTTCTGTTTTCTCAGTGTATAGGAATACAAGGGATTTCTGTGTATTAATTTTATATCCTGCAACTTTACTATATTCAATTGATTAGCTCTAGTAATTTTCTTGTGGTGTCTTTAGGGTTTTTATGTAGAGGATCATGTCATCTGCAAACAGTGAGAATTTTACTTCTTCTTTTCCAATCTGGATTCCTTTAATTTCTTTTTCTTCTCTGATTGCTGTGGCTAAAACTTCCAAAACTATGAATAGTAGTGGTGACAGGGCACACCCTTATCTTTTTCCTGACTTTAGGGGAAATGCTTTCAATTTTTCACCATTGAGGATAATGTCTGCTGTGGTTTTATCATATATGGCTTTTATTATGTTGAGGTATGTTCCTTCTATGCCTGCTTTCTGGAGGGTTTTTATCTTAAATGGATGTTGAATTTTGTCAAAGACTTTCCCTGTATCTATGGAAAAAATCACATGGTTTTTATCTTTCAATTTGTTAATGTGGTGTATTACATTGATTGACTTGCAAATATTGAAGAATCCTTGCATCCCTGGGATAAAGCCCACTTGGTCATGATGTATGATCTTTTTAATATGTTGTTGGATTCTGTTTGCTAGAATTTTTTTGAGGATTTTTAATTCTATGTTCATCAGTGATATTGGCCTGTAGTTTTCTTTTTTTTGTGTGGCATCTTTGTCTGGTTTTGGTATTAGGGTGATGGTGGCCTCATAGAACGAGTTTGGCAGCTTACCTTCCTCTGCAATTTTCTGGAAGAGTTTGAGTAGGATAGGTATTAGCTCTTCTCCAAGTTTTTGGTAAAATTCACCCATGAAGCCATCTAGTCCTGGGCTTTTGTTTGTTGGAAGATTTTTTTTATTACAGTTTTGATTTCCAGGCTTGTGATGGGTCTGTTAAAATGTTCTATTTCTTCCTGGTTCAGTTTTGGGAAGTTATACTTTTCTAAGAATTCATCCATTTTTTCCAAGTTGTCAATTTTATTGTCATATAGCTGCTGATAGTAGTCTCTTATGATCGTTTGTATTTCTGTGTTGTCTGTTGTGATTTCTCCATTTTCTTTCTAATTTTGTTGATTTGATTCTTTTCCCTTTTTTTCTTAATGAGTCTGGCTAGTGGTTTGTCTATTTTATTTATCTTCTAAAAGAACCAGCTTTTAGTTTTGTTGATTTTTGCTATAGTCTCCTTTATTTATTTTTCATTTATTTCTGCCCTAATTTTTATTATTTATTTTCTTCTACTAACCCTGGGGTTCTTCATTTCTTCTTTTTCTAGTTGCTTTAGGTGTAAAGTTAGGTTATTTATTTGACTTTTCTCTTGTCTCTTGAGGTAAGTCTGTATTGCTATGAACCTTCCCCTTAGCACTGCTTTTACCAAATTCCATAGGTTTTGGGTTGTTATGTTTTCATTTTTTGTTTCTATGCATATTTTTATTTCTTTTTGATTTCTGCTGTGATTTGTTGGTTATTCAGAAGCATGTTGTTTACCCTCTGTATGTTTGTATTTTTAATAGCTTTTTTCCTGTAGTTGATGTCTAATCTTACTGCATTGTGATCAGAAAATATGCTTGCAATGATTTCATTTCTTTTTTAATTTATCAAGGCTAGATTTATGGCCCAGAATGTGATCTATCCTGGAGAAGGTTCCATGTGCATTTGAAAAAAAGGTGAAATTCATTGATTTGGAGTGAAATGTCCTATAGATATCAATTAGGTCTAGCTGGTCCATTGTATCATTTAAGGTTTGTGTTTCTTTGCTAATTTTCTGTTTGGTAGATCTATCCATAGGTATGAGTGTGGTATTAAAGTCTCCCACCATTATTGTGTTACTGTTAATTTCCCCTTTCATACTTGTTAGCATTTGCCTTACATATTGTGGTGCTCCTATGTTGGGTGCATATATATTTATAATTGTTATATCTTCTTCTTGGATTGATCCTTTGATCATTATGTAGTGTTCTTCTTTGTCTCTTTCATGGCCTTTATTTCAAAGTCTATTTTATCTGATATGAGTATTGCTACACCTGCTTTCTTTTAGTCTCCATTTGCATGAATTATCTTTCTCAAGCCCTTCACTTTCAGACTGTATGTGTCATTTTGTTTGAGGTTAGTGTCTTGTAGACAGCATATACAGGGGTCTTGTTTTTGTATCCATTCACCCTGTCTTTGTCTTTTGGTTGGGGCATTCAACCCATTTACTTTTAAGGTAATTATTGATAAGTATGATCCCATTGCCATTTACTGTGTTGTTTTGGGTTCAAGTTTATAAACCTTTTCTGTATTTCCTGTCTAGAGAAGATCTTTAGCATTTGTTGAAGAACTGATTTGGTGGTGCTGAATTCTCTCAGCTTTTGCTTGTCTGTGAAGTTTTTTATTTCTCCTTCATATTTGAATGAGATCATTGCTGGGTATAGTAATCTGGGTTGTAGGTTTTTCTCTTCCATCACTTTAAATATGTCCTGCCATTCCCTTCTGGCCTGAAGAGTTTCTATTGAAAGATCAGCTGTTATCCTTATGGGGATCCCCTTGTATGTTATTTGTTGCTTTTCCCTTGCTGCTTTTAATATTTGCTCTTTGTGTCTGATCTTTGTTAATTTGATTAATATGTGTCTTGGGGTGTTTCATCGTGGGTTTTTCCTGTTTGGGACTATCTGGGTTTCTTGGACTTGGGTGGTTATCTCCTTCCCCATTTTAGGGAAGTTTTCAACTATTACCTCCTCAAGTACTTTCTCATGCCCTTTCTTTTTGTCTTCTTCTGGGACTCCTATGATTCACATGATAGGTTATTTAACATTGTCCCAGAGGTCTCTGAGGTTGTCCTCATTTCTTTTCATTCTTTTTTCTTTTTTCCTCTCTGCTTCATTTATTTGCACCATTCTATCTTCCACCTCACTTATCCTATCTTCTGCCTCAGTTATTCTACTGTTGATTCCCTCCAGAGTGCTTTTTGTCTCAGTTATTGCATTATTCATTATTGATTCACTTTTTTATTTCTTCTAGGTCCTTGTTAAACATTTCTTGCATCTTCTCAATCCTTGACTATAGACTATAGTTTCTAGTCTATTTATCTGTAACTCCATTTTGTTTTCAAGATTTTGGATCATCTTTACTATCATTATTCTGAATTCTTTTTCAGGTAGACTCCCTATTTCCTCCTTTTTGTTTGGTTTGGTGGATATTTATCATGTTCCTTTACTTGCTGAATATTTCTCTGCCTTTTCATTTTGTTTAGACTGCTGTGTTTGGGGTGGTCTTTCTGTAGGCTGGAAGGTTGTAGTTCCTCTTTATTGTGGAGCTTGTTCCCATGGTGGGCGTGGACTAGTGGCTTGTCAAGGCTTCCTGGTTAGGGGAGCTTGCATCTGTGTTCTGCTGGGTGGAGCTGGATCTCTTCTCTCTGGAGTGCAATGAAGTGTCCAGTAGTGAGTTTTGAGGTGTCTATGGGTTTGGCATGACTTTGGGCAGCCTGTATTTTAATGCTCAGGACTGTGTTCCTGTATTGCTGGAGAATGAGTGTGGTATGTCTTGCTCTGGAACTTGTTGGCTCTGGGGTGGAGCTTGGTCTCAATGTAGGTATGGAGGCTTTTGTATGAGCTCCTGTCTATTAATGTTCCCCAGATTCAGGAGTTCTCTGGTGTTCTCAAGTTTTGGATTTAAGCCTCCTGCCTCTGGCTTCCAGTCTTATTCTTACAGTAGCCTCAAGACTTCTCCATCCATACGGCACAGATGATAAAACATCTAGGTTAATGGTGGAAAAATTCTCCACAGGGAGGGGCACTCAGAGAAGTTCACAGCGTTACATGGAGACGTGAAGAGTGAGGAGGCAGATAGAGGTGACCAGAAGGAGAAGAGGGAGTCAAAAGGGGAGAGATCTGTCTAGCTGGTAATCAATTCTCTATGTGCTCTCCACAGTCTGGAACACCCAGAGAGATTCACAGAGCTAAGTAGAGAAGAGAAGGGGGAGGGAGGAGATAGAGGTGACCTGAGGGAGAAAAGGGAGAGTCAAAAGTGAAGAGAGCAATCAAGTCAGTAATCACACCTCTAAGTGAAAATGGATATTGAAGATTAGATTCTTAAAGGTACAAAATTGATAACAAATAGCAAAAAGCAAAGATTAAAAATCTAGAGTTTAAATTATTAAAAATATGAAACCAAATTAATTTCAAAAATTATAAAAATGTAAATTTGTTTTAAAAATAGGGTCTTTGTTCCACAAGGTAATAGTAGGTTATAAAGTGAAAATTAAAGGAGTAATAAAGAACTTTAAAATAAAAAAATTTAAAAATGGTAATAGTAAAAATATATCTAGGAATTTCTTTGAAGCTCTTGTGGGCAGTGTAGGGTCAGTTCAGTTTCAGAATGTTCCTTGTTTCAGCTTGTATTTCTTCTCAAGGTCTATAGGCCCTTTCCAATGCTTAGTCAATGTTAACTATAGGGTTTTAACCTGTTGCACCTGTCGCTTCCAGAGTGGTTCCCTCTTCTTTGTTTATTTTGGCTTCAAGTTTCTCCAGTGTCTAATTTCCGCCCTGACACAAGGGGGCAAAGGTGGTCACGTATTTAGGCTCACTTGTTCAGTTGTGTTGTAGGGAGGGAGGAACACTGTAAACAAATATCACTGGCATGTGTGGGGCGTGCTCGCAGTGTATGGACCACACTGGGCTTGCCCCAGCTCACAGTAGCATGTGCTTTCTGGGTCTACACTATTGAGCCTCCAGCTTGTTCTGCAGGGGTACTGTCCAAAGGAGGCCCTGTGTTTTGTGCACTTCCCAGGTCTAAGCTGCTCAGGTTCAGGTTCTCGGGTACTCTGCAAGGGCACAGACTCAGTTGGGTGTGCATTTTGTGCCCTTCCCAGGTCTAAGCAACTCAGGCGACCAGGTGCTTGGTGAGCACACTGTCCCAGGTGGACCATGCATCTTAATCACCTCCCCGACCTGGCCTGCTCAGTTTCCCAGGTGTGCTGAGAGAGCACCCTCTCCAGTGTGTCGTGTGTCTCCTCTGGGGAGCTGATCTCAGGCTGCGAACCTCCTGGCAGATGTTAACCATCTAGGATCCCAGGAAGGCATTGTTGGCAACTGAGAGCCTGCTCATAGTTTGGTGGAGGATGCCGATCTCTAGGGCAGAGATTGCCACTTGCCTTCCAGCTCTGGCTGTCGCATGCCTGTCTCTCTGCCTCCGGTGGGGGTAGGGGCCTGTACGCAGACAACTAACTCTCCTTTGGTATTCACTCAATCCTTTGTTCTGTGAGTGGGCCAGGCTGTGTGTTAGGTAGGAGCCTTTCACGGAAAAGTTCCCTTATTTTTCTCTCTGCTATCCCACAGTTTGGGTTGCTATCTCACATTAGCTCCCCCAGATTGTTCTCAGGGCTTTCAGGCCTGGTCCTGTACCCTAAGCATTCAGCCCGTGCCTCCCTGTCCAGCTCCAGCTCACTGGTGGCAGCTGCCAGCATCTGGGCTACTTCTCCCCTGGGAGTGGTGGTTAGGAGCCTATTCTGTGGGGGGTTTGGTTTTTTTTTTTTTCCTGGTATGTTGCCCTCTGAGATTCCAAAACTCCCCACAGACCCACCAATGAGAGGATTTCCTTCTGTTTGGAAACCTCCTCCTTCACGACTCCCTCCCCAAGACGGGTCTCCCTCCCTAACACTTTTGTCTCTCTTTTTATCTTTTATATTTCATCCTACCTCCTTTCAAAAAGAATGGGCTCTTTCTGAGTGCCTGATGTCCTCCACCAGCATCCAGAGGTTGTTTTGTGGAAGTTGCTCAGCATTCAAATGATCTTTTGATGAATTTGTGGGGAGAAAGTGGTCTCCCCGTCCTAATCTTCCACCATTTGGGGACCACCCTCAATAAGTATTATTTTCAAAGCAGCTTTTAATTTACAGAACAAATGAGCAGATAGCACAGGGAGTTCTCATATACTCTGCCCACCCAACCTCTGTAGACTGTTACCCCTATTATTCACATCTTACATTAGAATGGTATATTTGTCACAATTAATAAACCAATGATACATTATTGTTAGCTAAATCCCATACGTTGTTCAGATTTTCCTAAATTTTACCTAGTGTCTTTTTTTCTGCTCCAGGATCCCACCCCAGATACATGTTACATTTAGTCTGTCTGTCTCCTCTAGACTGGGACAGTTTCTCAGATTTTCTACATTTTGATGACTGACCTTGACTGTTTGATGAGTGCTTGTCAGGTATTTTGTACAATGTCCCTCTTTGGGCCTTTTCTGATATTTTTTGTAATTATACTGAGGCTTTGGATTTGAGGGGGAAATGCCATAGAGATAAAACACTATTTTCATTAAATTATATCAGTTTATATCCATTTGATTTATAGCTATTGATGTTGGCTTTGATAACCTGACTGAGGTAGTGCTTGTCAGGTTTCTCCACTGTACATTTTTTGCCCCACCTTTCCAAAATGTATTTTTTTGGGAGAGAGGGGAGAAAATCACTACATACATCATCTAAGGTTATTGATACTTCTCCTGGCAATCTTGATTCCAGCTTGTGCTTCCTTCGGCCCAGCGTTTCTCATGATGTACTCTGTGTATAAGTTAAATAAGCAGGGTGACAATATACAGCCTTGACATACTCCTTTTCCTATTTGGAAGCAGTCTGTTGTTCCATGTCCAGTTCTAACTGTTGCTTCCTGACCTGCATACAGGTTTGTCAAGAGGCAGGTCAGGTGGTCTGGTATTCCCATCTCTTTCAGAATTTTCCACAGTTTATTGTGATCCACACAGTCAAAGGCTTTGGCATAGTCAATAAAGCAGAAATAAATGTTTTTCTGGAACTCTCTTGCATTTTTGATGATCCAATAGATGTTGGCAATTTTATCTCTGGTTCCTCTGCCTTTTCTAAAACCAGCTTGAACATCTGGAAGTTCATGGTTCACATAATGCTGAAGCCTGGCTTGGAGAATTTTGAGCATTATTTTACTAGCATGTGAGATGAGTGCAATTGTGTGGTAGTTTGAGCATTCTTTGGCATTGCCTTTCTTTGGGATTGGAATGAAAACGAACCTTTTCCAGTCCTGTGGCCACTGCCGAGTTTTCCAAATTTGCTGGCATGTTGAGTGCAGCACTTTCACAGCATCCTCTTTTAGGATTTGAAATAGTTCAACTGAAATTCCATCACCTCCACTAGCTTTGTTTGTAGTGATGCATCCTAAGGCCCACTTGACTTCACATTCCAGGATGCCTGGCTCTAGGTGAGTGATCACACCATTGTGATTATCTAGGTTGTGAAGATCTTTTTTGTATAGTTCTTCTGTGTATTCTTGCCACCTCTTCTTAATATCTTCTGCTTTTCTTAGGTCCATACCATTTCTGTCTTTCATTGAGCCATTCTTTGCATGAAATGTTCCCTCGGTAGCTCTAATTTTCTTGAAGAGATCTCTGGTGTTTCCCATTCTATTGTTTTCCTCTATTTCTTTGCACTGATCACTGAGGAAGGCTTTCTTATCTCTCCCTGTTATTTTTTGGAACTCTGCATTCAAATGTGTATATCTTTCCTTTTGTCCTTTGCTTTTCACTTCTCTTCTTTTCACAGCTATTTGTAAGGCCTCCTCAGACAGCCATTTTGTTTTTTTGCATTTCTTTTTCTTTGGATTGGTCTTTATCCCTGTCTCCTGTACAATGTCACAAACCTCCATTCATAGTTCATCAGGCACTCTGTCTATCAGATCTAGTCCTTTAAATCTATTTCTCACTTCCACTGTATAATCAAAAGGGATTTGATTTAGGTCATACCTGAATGGTCTAGTGGTTTTCCCTACTTTCTTCTATTTAAGTCTGAATTTGGCAATAAGGAGTTCATGATCTGAGCCACAATCAGCTCCCAGTCTTGTTTTTGCTGACTGTATAGAGCTTCTCCATCTTTGGCTGCAAAGAATATAATCAATCTGATTTCAGTGTTGGCCATCTGCTGATGTCCATGTGTAGAGTCTTCTCTTGTGTTGTTGGAAGAGGGTGTTTGCTATGACCAGTGCATTCTTTTGGCAGAACTCTATTAACCTTTGCCCTGCTTCATTCTGTACTCCATGTCCAAATTTGCCTGTCACTCCAGGTGTTTCTTGACTTCCTAGTTTGGCATTCCAGTCCCCTATGGTGAAAAGGACATCTTTTTTGGGGTGTTAGTTGTAAAAGGTCTTGTAGGTCTTCATAGAACCATTCAACTTCAGCTTCTTCAGCATTACTGGTTGGGGCATAGACTTGGATTACCATGATATTGAATGGTTTGATTTGGAAATGAACAGAGATCATTCTGTTGTTTTTGAGATTGCATCCAAGTACTGCATTTCAGACTTTTTTGTAGAGTATGATAGCTACTCCATTTCTTCTAAGGGGTTCTTGCCCACAGTAGTAGATATAATGGTCTTCTGAGTTAAACTCACCCATTCCAGTCCATTTTAGTTCGCTGATTCCTAAAATGTCAACGTTCACTTTTGCCATCTCCTGTTTGACCACTTCCAATTTGCCTTGATTCATGGACTTAACATTCCAGGTTCCTATGCAATATTTCTCTTTACAGCATTGGACCTTGCTTCTATCACCAGTCACATCCACAACTGTGTATTTTTTTTGCTTTTGCTCCATCTCTTCATTCTTTTCAGAGTTATTTCTCCACTGATCTCCAGTAGCATATTGGGCCCCTACCAACCTGGGGAGGTCATCTTTCAGTGTCCTATCTTTTTGCCTTTTCATACTGTTCATGGGGTTCTCAACGCAAGAATACTGAAGTGGTTTGCCATTCCCTTCTCCAGTGGACCACATTTTACAACCTTGCTATAATCACTTATTAGTTTCAGGAGGGTTTTTTGGTTTTTTTTCTCTTTGGGATTTTCTAAATAGAAATGTTCACATGTCATCTGCAAACAAAGACACAACATTTTTATTTTCCTCCCCAATCTGTGTACCTTTTATTTCCTTTTTTGTTTGTTTTTTTACTAGCTAGTACTTCCAGTAGGGTGTCGAAAAGATTTCCTTTAATTAAGCATAGTTTATAAAATTACATTTAGTCTCATTTCTTAGCATATCAATTATATTTCCTTTTTTAATATTTTAGTTGTTTTTCTATAGTTTGCAATATGATTTACAAGTAACCACAACCAATGAACACAGTTATGCTTCCTGAGCAGTGAAAGTCGCTCATTCATGTCCAACTCTTTGCTATCCCATGACTGTAGCCTGCCAGGCTCCTCTGTCCATGGGATTCTCCAGACCAGAATATTGGAGTGGGTAGCCATTCCCTTCTCCAGGGGATCTTCCTAACACAGGGATCGAACCCAGGGCTCCCGCATTGCAGGTGGATTCTTTACCATCTTGAGCCACCAGGGATGGCCTCCTGGGTAGTGCAGTCGCCATATAACAGAGCACTCTCACTTCCTCCCTCCAGTCCCTTTTACCACTGCTGCCATTTACTTCACTTATCTACAGGGTATATTTGACTTTGATGCGGTCTTTCAATGCTTCCTTTCTTTATGTAGATCCAAGTTTCTGATGTCTATTATTTTCTTTCTTTTTGAAAATGTCTCTTAACATTTCTAGTAAGGCAGGCCTAGTGGCTAGATCCTGTGATGCAGGAGACCTGGGTTTGACCCCTGGGTCGGAAGAGCTCCTGGAGAAGAGAATGGCTATCCACTCCAGTATTTTTGCCTGGGAAATCCCATGGACAGAGCAGCCTGGCAGGCTTCAGTCCATGGTGTTGCAGAGTTGGACACAACTGAGCGGCTAAGCACATTTGAGAGCACAAGCCTACTGGTGGCAGTTTCACTCAGGGTTTATCTAAGAAAATCTTTATATACCCTTCACTTTTGAATAACAAGTTTGGTGGATACAGAATACTAGGTGGGACCTTTTCTTTCAACAATTTGTATCTTTTATTCATTCTCTACTTCCTTGCATGGTTTTGAGGTTTTTGATAAGAAGTTTGATATAATTCTTAGCATTATTCCTTACAGATAAGCTTTTAAACCCTTTTGTAGCTTCTTTCAAGATTATCTCTTTGTCTTGGATATTCTCCAGTTTGAATATGATATGCTTACATTTAGATTTTTGGTATTTATCCTGCTTGCTCTTTTCAGACTTCTGAATCTGTGGTTCAGTGTCTCTCATTAATTTTGGAAAATTCTTGGCTATTATCACTTTAATAATTTTCTCTATTTTCTCTATCATATATTCCAAATATGCATAAGTTATACCTTTTTCAATTGTCCTACAATTCTTGGATGTTCTTGGGTGCTTTTATTTCCATTCATTTTTAATTCTGCATTTAAGTTTGTAAAGTTTCTACATACATAACTTCAGTTTTACTGATTCTTTTCTTGTCTGTGTCCAGGCTACTGATGAGATTATTAAAAATATTCTTCATTTCTGTTTCAGTGTTGTTGTTTTTTTCTTTTCTATCATTTCCTTTTGAGTCTTTATTAAAGCTTTCATCTCTGTTTATATTACTCATACATTCTTGCATACTGTCTACTTTTTACATTAGAGATCTTAATGTCATTCAATTCAGTTCAGTTCAGTCGCTCAGTTGTGTCCAACTCTTGATCCCATGGACTGCAGCATGCAGATTAATGTCATTAATCATGGTTATTTAAAATTCCCTACTGAATTATTTTAAGTTCTGTCATATGTGACTTTAGTTCTTGCTTTGTCTCTCCAGACTACCTTGCTGCTTACCTTTTAGCATGTCTTATAAGTTTTTTTTTTTTTTTTTTTTTTTAAGTCAGATGTGATATATCAGGCAACGGGAATTAAGACAAAGTGGTCTTTAGTGTGTGGTTTTATGTTAACCCATCTAGGAACTGGGTTATGTTTAATATTTTCTGTAGCTATGCATACCAGATGCTTCAGTTTCCTCTGGTGTTCTTGTTAGCTTCTTCTACTATTGGATTTTCCTAAGAACGCCTTCTTAAATAAAGTCTGTGTCCCACAGCTCCTTCTGTTGTAATTCACTGTTATTTTTGTGGAGTCCTTGTTGAGGTGGTGGTAAGTTGTGTGTGGGTAGGGGGAGGCATTCTACAATCGTGTTATTAAATGTCAGTCTTTTAATGGGCCTGAATCGCTGGGTTGTGACCTTCAGAAGTATTTTTCTTAGCCTTTTTTTTTTTCTTCCTTTAGGTGACACTTGAAGATTAAAGGGGCCTAAAGTTGACTTATAGACCTCTTCCCAAGTCAAATAAAACTCCAATAGCCTTCAAGAGTAAGTCTTTTTTTTTTGGAGAATGCCCTGAAAGTACTTCAAAAGGGTAGCTTTCACCGTTCCACTTGACCAAAACAAGAGGTCTTTTCCCTAGGAACATTACCATTGAAATTTGGTGAGCTTCCTCAAGTTCAAACTCATGAGAGTGTGAGGGTCCCCTTAAGACTGTGCACTGAAAGTTTCTTACTCTCAAGTTAATTCACACTCAGTCTCCAGCAATTCATTCCTACCAATTTGTGACTCTAGTGTCTTCAGCTCCAGGTAAGTTGATCTTGACTGAGATTCTCTGTAATATTCCTCTGTCTCTCCAGATTTTCAGATGGTGCTTTGCCCTGGGGCCTCAGTTCTCTGATGCAGCTAAGAAAAGCTCATTGATTTAGTCAGTTTATTTAGCTGTTTTGTCATTGTTGCAAGGATGAGAGTGGTTGGAAGAGATCGCCAATCACATTACATGTTGGAGCTGAAATTGGAACTCCATGCCCTACACTTTTAGAGCACTCATTGTTTAATTCTTTTGGAATCTTTATTGTGTATTTTCTAATTCTATTTCACAAAGCTGCTGATTTGGTGAGGGTGACCCTGTAATTATCCTCAGATCCCTTTTAATTTCATTATTCTAATATTAAATTATGTACTATAAATCTACTAAAAATTTATTACAAATGAGAATGGTAAATTTAAAAAAGTTAACCCTAGAGAAGATGCTGGAATCTGTAGGCTCCTATGGATTCATTGTCCACTGGTCTTGGCTCTGCATACTCTGAAGGTTTTTTTTTGGTCTATAATTTCCTTTCAAAACAATGTGAGATAGTAAAACTGCATATCTAGTGCACTTTGTATTAATATTTTATGTTGTTGAAAAAATCTACATGATCCAATATCAAATTCAGTCATGGTCCCCTTCTTTGGAGACTTACAATTAATGAGAAGACCATTTTAAGGTATTAAAAGTTACTTTTTGCTAAAGTAAAAAAGACTATGAATTAAAATATAAAATACTCTTTTTTTTAAATTGAATATGTCTCTGTTTATATATTCAGGAGTCTGACTTCATTCCACTGGCTTTTAAACAATAAGTACTTTCTAAAAACCCAAGAGACTATTTATTTAGTCTGTAACTAAGGAAAATTGCTGAGATGATAAGCATTCATGTTGGTAATGTGTACAGTGTTTAGAGAGAACATCAAAAAATGTGTGGAAGAACATGCAAACTAAGCCAGCAGTAGGTCTTTGAAAAGGAGAATGTTGATTTGGGGCCTCTGATCTGTATGCTACCCCATTTCTCTACTGACAAGATGTTCATTTTTAGGCACCTACAAGTCTGAACTATTAAGAAGCTCTACTTCAGAATCAATGTTGGTTTTGTCTCCAACTCCTTCACAGACAGACTTTCTTTGAAATCAATTCCTCTTTGGGGCTAATTGTTTAAAAGCCATGACATCATTTCCAGGTTAAATACATGTCTGTACTATTCTCAGAGTAAAAAGAAAAAAGAGAGAGAGAGAGAAGGGAAAAAAAGCAGTCTTCAAGTACTATGTTCAACATACTGAAAAATGTCTAGAATACTAAAGCAATTCCAAAGGCAAATTTTTGGTGTGACAGATGCATAATAATATAGGCTGAAGGGTCTTAGAAAAGCATCCTGTAGCTACTTTAACAAGAGTACTGAGTATCATCTATAATTCATGCAAGTGTATTGAAACTTTCTGCTGCCATCCAAGAAAGATGGTTTTCAAAACTACAGAGTGCAATAATCCAATATTCCTTGTAGAGAGTTCCATACATCTCATATAGATTTTACACTGGAGATCATTTCCATGCTGAAATCCTCAGAAACACAATGTTATATTTTCAGAAAACACAGATTTATGCTATGTGTTATGTCTGGAGGCTTGGAGTGTAGCCATTAGATCATCAAGTTGAGGATCTATTTCTAGTTAGCTTCCTCAACATTGCAGAGGTCACCACAAAACAAATGGGTGTCCAAATGTTTCAAGAACTTCGTTTTTTGTGTTCAATATATTTTTCAATTAGAAAATAAGTTTGACAATTAGAATATACTCCTGGTGAAAGCCAAAATGACCCAAGAGTATAATTCAATCATTTCTTTTACAGAATGGAACTTAAGAAATGAGACCAACTTCTGTTGAATTGTGTTGCAGACCCAAAATGGTGAGCTTCATAAAATGGTTTATTGCTACTTTCAGAAAACAATAGTGCTATAGTCAACCAGAAACAGGTAGTCATTATAAGTTCTGAGTAACACTACAAAAAATTAGATTATATCATCAAAAAAGCAAAGTAATCTTAAATAGACCAGTGTATGCAATATAATCAGCTTCCAGTTAGGGAAATTCTCCATCCACAGTAATCTTCCAGTGGCCACCTCTCCCTCCAATACTTCTCTCCTTTCTTTTGGGTACTATGAAATATCTTCATTGCACTGCACTACACTGCCCTAGAATTCTGGACTGTATGCAACTTCTTCCCTAGGACTGTGCCAATCACTAGATGCCAATTGTAGAGCTGATGTATCATTACAACTTAAGACTGTACTACCACAAAGGAGACATGAAAGAATATTTGTTGAACAATTAACAATTATCAGTGAATAAACAAACAAATGAACAAATGAACTGATAATTAGTAAATAAATACATTTTCTTCTGACAGGCTTGCTTTTCCCACTTTTTATTTCAAGGCTAGAGAAGTTTTTTTGAACTGTGATTTCATTATAGAACAGATTTACATTTATGAAAAAGGTACTAAGATAGTAAAAAGTTCCGATATATCACATATCCCTCTCCTATTATTAACATCTTACATCAGTATGGTATGTTTGTCACAATTAATGAACCAATATTAATGTGTTATTACTAGCTAAGTCCCATACTTTATTCAGATTTCAGTTTTCACCTAATATTCTTTTTCTGTTTTGGATTCCATTTCAGATACCATATACACTTGTCTTGTCTAAAGATTCTAAAGAGTTAGGTTCTTCTTGGCTGGGACAATTTCTCAGCTAAGCTCATAATGACCTCGTGTTTTGAGGAGTACTATTCAAGTAGGTTGTAGATTGTCCCTCTATTAAGCTTCATCTGGTGTATTTCTCATGATTAGACTGGAGCTAGCTACAAGGTTTTGGGAAGAAAGACCATAGAGGAAAAATGCCATTCTCATCATATCAAATCAAGGGTACATGCTATCAACTAGACTTATTACTTATCATTTGACCTGGGTCACGAGGCTGAGGTAGAGCTTGTCAGGTTTCTCCACTGTGTTATTGTGTTACTCTCCCCCTTAATACTGTCCTCTTTGGAAGCAAGTTACTGTGCACATCTCACATTTAAGGGATGGGGACTTAAACTCCATTTCCTAGAAGCAGCGTGTCTATATTAAATATTTGTAATTTTCTGCACAGGAGATTAGCATATTTCTCCAGTTAATTTATTTGATTATTTATTTATATCAGTACAGACACATTGATATTTATTTTACACTTTGGATTGTAATCCAATTTTACTTTATTTTGTTCCTCAAATAGTTTCACTTTTGGCCATTAGGAGCTCTTTCATTTCACTTCTGTGTCCCTTTGACACACCCCATCACTGTGGGTTTTTTCCTTTCACTTTTCAGAGCACTTTACTTCCTGACTCCACAAAAAGGTCCAGGCTAAATCTTGTCTATTTTCTATTCCAGACCTAGGATCAGACATTTTTCCAAGAAACCCTGGTTCCATTTTTTGGTGAATGGCATTAGAAACTAAGATCTTGGCACAGGGTTCTATAGGGTTTTGTTCCTGTTGTTCTTAGTTTACATGTTTGTTCACAGGTTATTGGTAATGTTTTCTCTGGTGGTTCCCATATGTAACTTTTGAAAAATTACCTGAAAGATGGGTATAATAATTTGTGTATTTTAAATGGAGTAACTAGCACAGTGTCATGAGTAAAAACAAAAGCAACAGTAGCTCTAAGTGATAATTACAATTTACTAGAAATGAAGCAAATGATAATTTGCTTCCCAAAGCCAATTTCAATTCTCTAGAGGTTGTGTTTTGTTTTGAGCTGTACTTGCTGTCTGTTTGAGCTTCCCTTGTGGCTCAGATGGTAAAGAATCCACCTGCAATGTGGGAGACCTCAGTTCGATCCCTGGGTTGGGAAGATCCCCTGAAGAAAAGAAAGGCTACCCACTCCAGTAGTCTGGCCTGGAGAAGTCCATGGATGGTATAGTCCAGTTCAGTTCATTTCAGTCACTTAGTTGTGTCCGACTCTTTGTGACACCATGGACTGCACCATGCCAGGCTTCCCTGTCCATCGCCAACTCCGGAGCTTACTCAAACTCATGTCCATAGAGTCAGTGATGCATCCAGGCATCTCATTCTCTGTCGTCCCCTTCTCCTCCCTCCTTCAATGTTTCCCAGCTTCAGGGTCTTTTCCCATGAGTCAGTTCTTTGCATCAGGTGGCCAAAGTATTGGAGCTTCAGTCTTAGTGTCAGTCCTTCCAATGAATATTCAGGACTGATTTCCTTTAGGATACACTGGTTGGATCTCCTTGTAGTCCAAGGGACTCTCAAGAGTCTTCTCTAACACCACAGTTCAAAAGCATCAATTCTTCACCACTCACCTTTCTTTACAGTCCAACTCTCACATCCATACATGACAACTGGAAAAATCATAGCTTTGACTGGATGGACTGTTGTTGGCAATGTAACATCTCTGCTTTTTAATATGCTGCCTAGTTTGGTCATAGCTTTTCTTCCAAGGAGCAAGTGTCCTTAATTTCATCATGGCTTCAGTCACCATCTGCAGTGATTTTGGAGCCCAAGAAAGTAAAGTCTCTCACTGTTTCCATTGTTTCCCTATTTATTTGCCATGAGGTAATGGGACCAGATGCCATGATCTAAGTTTTCTGAACGTGGAGTTTTAAGCCAGCTTTTTCACTCCTCTTTCACTTTCATCAAGAGACTCTTTAGTTCTTCTTCACGTTCTGCCAAAACGGTGGTGTCATCTGCGTATCTAGGTTATTGATACTTTCTCCTGACAATCTTGATTCCAGTTTGTGCTTCCCAGCATCTCACATGATGTACTCTGCATATAAGTTAAATAAGCAGGGTGACAATATACAACATTGACATACTTCTTTCCCAATTTGGAAGCAGTCTGTTGTTCCATGTCCAGTTCTAACCGTTGCTTCCTGACCTGCATACAGGTTTGTCAAGAGGCAGGTCAGGTGGTCTGGTATTCCCATCTCTTTCAGAATTTTCCACAGTTTATTGTGATCCACACAGTCAAAGGCTTTGGCATAGTCAATAAAGCAGAAGTAGATGTTTTTCTGGAACTCTCTTGCTTTCTCGATGATCCAACAGATGTTGGCAATTTGATCTCTGGTTCCTCTGCCTTTTCTTGAGCCAGCTTGAACATCTGGAAGTTCACGGTTCACATAATGCTGAAGCCTGGCTTGGAGAATTTTGAGCATTACTTTACTAGCATGTGAGATGAGTGCAATTGTGTGGCAGTTTGAGCATTCTTTGGCATTGCCTTTCTTTGGGATTGGAATGAAAACTGACCTTTTCCAGCACCTTCATAGCATCATCTTTCAGGATTTGAAATAGCTCAACTGAAATTCCATCACCTCCACTAGCTTTGTTTGTAGTAATGCATCCTAAGGCCCACTTGACTTCACATTCCAGGATGTCTGGCTCTAGGTGAGTGATCATACCATTGTGATTATCTAGGTTGTGAAGATCTTTTTTGTATAGTTCTTCTGTGTATTCCTGCCAGCTCTTCTTAATATTTTCTGCTTCTGTTAGGTCCATACCATTTCTGCCCTTTATTGAGCCCATCTTTGCATGAAATGTTCCCTTAGTATCTCTAATTTTCTTAAAAAAATCTCTAGTCTTTCCCATTCTATTGTTTTCCCCTGTTTCTTTGCACTGATCACTGAGGAAGGCTTTCTTATGTCTCCTTTGCTATTCTTTGGAACTCTGCATTCAAGTATGTATATCTTTCCTTTTCTCCTTTGTCTTTAGCTTCTCTTCTTTTCTCAGCTATATATATGGCCTCCTCAGACAACCATTTTGCCTTTTTGCATTTCTTCTTCTTTGGGATGGTCTTGATTCCTGCCTCCTGTATAATGTCATAAACCTCTGTCCATAGTTCTTCAAGCACTCTATCAAATCTAATCCCTTGACTCTATTTGTCACTTCCACTATTTAATCATAAGGAATTTGATTAAGGTTGTACTTGAATATTCATTGGAAGGACTGATGCCGAAGCTGAAACTCCATTAGTTTGACCACCTGGTGTGAAGAACTGACTCATTTGAAAAGATCCTGATGCTGAGAATAATTGAAGAGGAAGAGAAGGGGACAAGGGGATGTGATGGTTGGATGACATCCCTGACTCAATGGACATGAGTTTGAGCAAGCTCCAGGAGTTTGTGATGGACAGGGAAGCCTGGCATATTGTAGTCCATGGGGTCGCAAAGAATCAGGCATGACTGAGTGACCAAACTGAATTGAACTGAATGGTCTAGTGGTTTTTCCTACTTTCTTCAATTTAAGTCTGAATTTGGCAATAAGGAGTTCATGATCTGAGCCACATCAACTTCTGGTCTTATTTTTGCTGACAGTTAGAGCTTTTCCATCTTTGGCTGCAAAGAATATAATCAATCTGACTTCAGTATTGACCATGTGGTGATGTACATGTGTAGAGTCTTCTCTTGTGTTGTTGGAAAAGGGTGTTTGCTATGGCCAGTGCATTCTCTTAGCAAAACTCTGTTAGCCTTTGCCTTGCTTCACTGTGTACCCCAAGGCCAAATTTGCCTGTTACTCCAGTCACTGCATAGTACATGGGGTCAGAAAGAGTCAGACAGGACTGAGAGACTTTCACTTTTACTTTATCATCTATTTGAACAAGTGGGAAATTAAGGTTCCCATTCTAGCTCTGCTTATTAAAAAGGATTTAATCAAATCATCCAGTGTATCCTTTTCTATAATGGGTATAATAGTGAAAGTTGCTCAGTCGTGTCCTACACTTTCCAACCCCATGGACAATACAGTCCAGGGAATTCTCCAGGCCAGAATACAGGCATGGGTAGCCTTTCCCTTCCAAGGGATCTTGCCAACCCAGGGATTGAACCCAGGTCTCCTGCACTGCAGGTGGATACTTTACCAGCTGAGTCACAAGGGAAACCCAAGAATACTGGAGTGGGTAGCCTATCCCTTCTCCAGAGGATCTTCCCGACCCAGGAATTGAACTGGGGTCTTTTCCATTGCAGGCAGACTTTTTAGCAACTGAGATATCAGAGAAGCCCGAGTATAATAAAGATTGGCTCAATATAATGCCACAGGATTAGTCTGTATGTAAAACTGATGCAAATCAATGTTTATACAAATATATACTGGCTATGTTATTATGAATTTTGTATCATTAACCTCTCACTCTTTTATTGCTATTTTACCACTTGACTTTTTTTCTCATTTCCCTGGTGGCTCAGATGATGAAGAATCTGCCTGCAATGCAGGAGACCTGGGTTCTATCCCTGGGTGGGGAAGATCCCCTGGATGAGGAAATGGAAACCCACTCCAGTATTCTTGCCTGGAAAATCCCATAGACAGAGCCTGGAGGGCTACAGTCCATAGGGTCACAAAGAGTCAGACACGTCTGAGCAACTAACACTTTCACTTTGCCCAAAATTATTTACCATACTATCTTGAATTCTTCCCTTAATTATAAATTTAAATGATACTAGGTTTTTAAAACCGGTATCCAAATTCAGATGTGATAATTGCTTTCAAATTCTACTACAGCAAATACACATTAGATGCTTAAAATTTAGCTAACATTTTCCTAACTTGTCCACAGATATTATTTTAAGGTAATGAGCCCTCTTGGTTCTTCTTTAAGAAACTTAAATTAAACCAAATGTACTAAGTCCACTGAGTTATGTCATAATGAATGTGTGAAGATAGATGTTTGGCACAGCAAGATATGACAGAAAAGTGTAGCATCTCAAAAATGCCCTTATATTGAATTATTGATGCAAAGCAGTTGACTACTGTCCTAAGAGGCAGGGCCATCAACTGTCTAGACATGATCATATATTAAAGTTGATGGGTTTTGTAATCTGATCATCTTATTTTCCTTTTACCAAAGTAAAGGCCATGAGCTTCATGACATCTGATAAACTACAGTATCAGTACACCCACAGGAGTGAAGTTGGCCTCCTAAGCCTGTGTCAACCTAAAGAGGTTGATGCTACTTTTTTATCAGTCTGTTTGTTGGAAAGGATGGATAAGGTAGGATAAATATTTATCTCTTAATCCTTTGAGCCTCACTTCCTTTAAGATACCAGTCATATCCCATGCAAAAACACTCTAATTGATCTTAAGACCTGATGGAAACATGTTGAGGAGGAGAACTGAACTAGGTTTCCATGCTTATGTGTTAAAAGTCACTGCTCCCTCACTGATTTATTTTCATGGACAACAATTTAACTATTTGTAGGCAGTGTTACTATAAAGTACTTCCAGATGTTCAAGCTGGATTTAGAAAAGGTAGAGGAACCAGAGACCAAATTGCCAAAGAGAGATCATACAAAAAGCAAGAGAATTCCAAAAAAAAAAATCTACTTCTGCTTCATTGACTACGCCAAAGCCTTTGATGGTGTGGATCACAATAAACTGTGGAAAATTCTTAAAGAGGTGGTAATACCAGACCACCTTACCTGCCTCCTGAGAAATCTGTATGCAGGTCAAGAAGCAACAGTTAGAACCAGATATGGAACAAAAGACTGGTTCCAAACTGGGAAAGGAGTATGCCAAGGCTGTATGCCGTCACCCTGCTTTTTTAATTTCTGTACAGAGTACATCATGCGACATGCCAGGCTGGATGAAGTACAAGCTGGAATCAAGATTTCCAGGAGAAATATCAATAACCTCAGATATACAGATGACACACCCTTATGACAGAAAGTGAAGAGGAACTGGAAGTGAAAGAGGAGAGTGAAAAAGCTGGCTTCAAACTCAACATTCAGAAAACTAAGATCATGGCATCTGTTCCCATCACTTCATGGTAAATAGATGGGGAAACAGTGACAGGTTTTATTTTCTTGGGCTCGATAATCACTGCAGACAGTGACTGTACCCACTAAATTAAAAGACACTTGCTCCTTGGAAGAAAAGCTATGACCAACCTAGACAGCATATTAAAAAGAAGACACATTACTTTGCTGACAAAGGTCCATCTAGTCAAAGCTATGGTTTTTCCAGTAGTCATGTATGGATGTGAGAATTGGACTATAAAGAAAGCTGAGCACCAAAGAATTGATGCTTTTGAACTGTGGTGTTGGAGAAGACTCTCAGTCCATTCTAAAGGAAATTAGTCCTGAATATTCATTGGAAGGACTGATGCTGAAGCTGAAGCTACAATACTTTGGTCACCTAATTTAGCGAAGAGCCAGCTCATTAGAAAAGACCCTGATGCTGGGAAAGACTGAAGGCAGGAGGAGAAGGGGACAACAGTGAATGAGATGGCTGGATGGCATCACTGACTCAATGGACATGAGTTTGAGCAAGCTCTGGGAGTTGGTGATGGACAGGGAAGCCTGGCGTGCTTCAGTCCATGGGGTCACAAAGAGTCAGACATGGCTGAGCAACTGAACAGAACTGAACTGATGCAGTGACCAATGTTTTTATTACTTACATAAAATCTATCTGCAAGTCATCAAAATGGTTAATAAAATATTTCTTATGCATATGTGATCTCTTGATCCTTCAGTATATCTGATTTCTAGAGTCAAGTATGTTAAAAATCCTAAGGCAGATGTGGTCTTATCAATTGATGCATGTTCATGTCCATTTTAACTAATTTGTCAATTTATATTTTTTCCTAGTTTCCTAGCTACCTATTTTTTTAATTTATTTATTTTAATTCGAGGCTAATTACTTTACAATACTGTAGTGGTTTTGCCATACACTGACATGAATCAGCCATGGGTGTACATGTGTTCCCCTGAGCCCCCCTCCCACCTCCCTCCCCATCCCATCCCTCAGGGTCATCCCAGTGAACCAGCCCTGAGCGCCCTGTCTCATGCATACAACCTGGGCTGGAGAGCTGTTTCACCTATCCTAGCTACCTATTTTTTAAATTTACACATGACTCTTCTACCAGCATACACTTCAAAGGTGACTTAATGACGAGACCATATAGAAAGGAAAGGGCTTAAAAATCCACATTTCAGTGTTTTACCTGGAGATGAGTGTAGCTTTCAGAGGAGAATGGAAAAGATGTTTTCTCCCACTGATGCTAAGTGTTTTGTTTGATTTAAATCTTGCTGTTAATGGCATGGAAGAAAGAAAGAATTTCTGAAGTTAGGAAATTCCCTGAAGAATCTGAAAGCCTAGAAGTCCCACCACTTGCTTTTTCATGACTGGAATCAGTGATGCATTGGTTTCTTTTTCCAGGCTTCTAAAATGTCATTAAGAACCAACCGGAGGATCATCAGAGAGTCTGGTGCACATGGGAGCAACATTTGACAACGTAGTGCATACTACGGCAACCTCCTTTGAAAGACAAATAGAGAAAGTCAAATTGAGAGGATAGAAAGTGCAGGAGGGACTTCCCTGATGGCCTGGTGGTAAAGACTCCCAGTGCATAGAGTGTCTGTTCAATCAATGGGCGGAGAACTAACATGCCACATGGCAAGTATTAGTATCAAGTACTTCTATACACTATGCTAATTTGATTGTAATGACGAAATATATTTTTAGAAAAAGAAAATCCAGGAATTCAACCATGCAGCCCATTTCAAATTAAATATCCCTTCCTCTCTAACCAACCTATTTTAGCAGGGAAGAGGGCATGACCTATGATTCTGTGTGTTTACCTGACAAACTTGTAGTTCATAACAAGGGCCTATGTGTAGAGTCAGAAAAATTCTTCACTGTTCCACCAAGCCAAAACTTGCAGGCTTTCCCCTTCATGGAACAGCAAGTGTACTACTGTTTTGGGGTCCAGATTAAGCATCTCAGCCAAGCTATGTTCTTTTAAAAAAAAACAAAACAGTTTTAAGGGAGGGAGTCCTAATTCAAACACACAATTAAAAATTTATTGATGTACCTACATTTCCTCAAAACAAATTCACATTTGGAATATGTGAAGAACTCCTTAAAATCAATGAGAAAAAGAGAGATAACCCAATAGATAAATAAGCAAAAGACTTGGACACTTCATCAGAAAGGATATCAATAAACATAAATAAAAAGTGCTTGACCTCATGAGTCATATGAAAAATGTAAATTAAAAGCACAATGCAGTATTGCACTATTCTGAGCAGAATAATTAAAATGAGTAAGATGGAAATACATCAGTGCTGAAGAGAAAGTGGGGCAGTCAGAACTCTCTTACATTGCTGAAGGAAGATTCACTTAGGAAAATGATTTTGTACTATTGAATAATGCCTAACATGTGTATCCCCTGTGATCCAGGAGTTTCACTGTAAGGTACACACCCAGTAGAAATGTGGATATATACTCACCAAAAGACATGTTCAAGAATGTTCATAGCATTATTATTCATGATAGACAAACACTGAAAATGTCCATCAACTATAGGCTAAATAAATTGTACAGATGTGCACAACAATAATCTAAATCTACAGACAACAGCAAGGAAAAATGTCATAATAGAACATTGGATGAAAGAAGTCACATGAAAAGAGTATATAATATATGATTAAATTTCTACAAAGCTCTAAAACAGAAAGAACTGATATATGTTGATAAAATTCAAGATAATGTTTACCATTGGGAAGTTGAAAGAAGGCAAGAGGCAGGGGTTTGGGAAAGCTGTACACATTGCTTTCTTGACCTGATTGTGTCTATTTTTTAAAAAACTGATCAACCTGTAATTATGATTTTTGTATATATGTAATCAACAGTTTGTTCTTACACCTGGAATACCCAGGGTTAATCCTCAGAAATGGTTCCATAGATGCTCTCTCTCTCATACACACATACACACACACACACATTATCTCTCTTTCTCTCTCTCAATAAGTCTGCCCTGTTTTCTTCACTGGTTGTTGTCTTGGACAGGGTCTCCCTGGATGCTGCCAAAATGTCCACTAGCATCCCCAGATTTACATGCTATCCAGTAGGAAGCATAACAAAAACAGAACTCGTCCACTCTTTCTTACTGTGAAGATCAAGGAACTGAGTCTCACCAGACCAAACTGAGATGCATGTCCATCCCTATAGGAAGCAGTATGTGCAGGCTGGTGGAACATAGTGAAAGGCTTGGACCATGTCATATGCTCATTCCATCATCTCCCATTTTGGGAGATTAAGTGCACTCAGCTAGGTTGTTCTTGCTGGGGGTCTCACAACCTGGTTGCAGTCAGACAGATTTTGTCTGGGCTGGACTCATCTTGAAGATTGCCTCCTCACAGATCTGTGAGAAAAGACTTGGGCAGCTGGGGCTACTTGAGCATCTCCTTCTTCCTCTATGTAGCCTTTCCTCATGGCCTCTCTGGCAAGGTGGCTTCAGGGCAGCTGGACATGGTGGCTTGAATGGAGAGCAAGATGCCATAAAAGATGTACAGATATTAAACATATGGAAAGGTGCTCCACATTGTATATCAGGGAAATACAAGCTAAAACAACAATAAAATAAACTACTTATCTACTAGAATGGCCAAAATCCAGAATACTAACACCACCAAATGCTGGTGAGGATGTGAAGCAACAGGAACTCTCATTTACTGCTTGTGGGAATGCAAAATAACGCAACCACTTTGGAAAACAGTTTAGCAGTTCCTTACAAAACTAAAACACACTCCTAATGTACCACCCAGCAACCGTGCTCCTTGGTGTTTACCCAAATGACTTGAAAACTACATCCATATAAAAACTTGCACACAAATGTTTACAACAACTTTATTCATAACTACCAAAATTTATCCCTCAGTAGGTGAGTGGATAAATAAACTGTAGTACACTCAGACAATGGAGTACTTCTCAGTGCTAATAAGAAATGAACTGTCCAGCCATGTGAAAAGACATGAAAGAATCTTAAAAGAATATGACCAAGCGAAAGCAGCCAGTATGAAAACACTACATACTCTACAATTCCAGCTATACGGCATTCTGTAAAAAACAAAATTACAGAGACAGTAAAAAGATCAGTGAGTACCAGGGCTGGGGGAGTTGAGGATGAATAGGTGGAGCACAGAGAATTTTTAAAGCAATGAAATTCTTCTGCATGATACCATAATGAGAGATAAATATCATTATACATTTGACCAAGGCCACAGAATTCACAACATCGAGAGTGAACCCTCATGTAAACTATGAACTTCAAGAGATTATGATTTGTCACGGTAGTTCTATCAATGTGATGCAATAAATGTACCACTTGGTGAGGGAAGTTGATCATGGGGGAGGCTATGCATGGAGCAGGGGGTATGTAGAAAACATCTGTACCTTCTGTTCAATTTCGCTGTGAACCTAAAACTACTCTAGAAATATTGTCTTTTTAGATTGAAAGAGAAAGAAACAGCACAAGTCACATCATCTTTTATGACCAAATACCAGGGTTGGCAAACTATGACCTGTGGGACAAATCTGAGTCTTCATTTAATCTTATAAATTTCCATCAAACACAGCCATGCCTGTTTGCACTACCCATTACAATAGAAGAGCAGTATAGCTATGGCAGAGACCAGATAGGTACGGCCTGAAAAGTCAAAAATATTTACTAACTGACCCTTTACAGAAACACTTTGCTCACACAGTCTCACTTCTGCGGCATTCTATTCGTTACAAATAAGCCTCTAAGGTGAGCCCATGCTCAAGTGTAGAATTAGTTGACATGCACTAAAGAGATCAATAAAATAAACAATTCCTTGGACAGAGGAGCGTGGCAGGCTACCTTCCATGGAGTCACAAAGAGTCAAACATGACTGAGCAACTAAGCATGCACACAGAAGATCAAACCAGTTCAGTTCAGTCGCTCAGTCGTGTCCGACTCTTTGTGACCCCATGAATCACAGCACGCCAGGCCTCCCTGTCCATCACCAACTCCCAGAGTTTACTCAAACTCATGTCCATTGAGTCGGTGATGCCATCCAGCCATCTCATCCTCTGTCATCCCCTTTTCCTCCTGCCCCCAATCCCTCCCAGCATCAGGGTCTTTTCCATTGAGTCAACTCTTCACATGAGGTGGCCAAAGTATTGGAGTTTCAGCTTCAGCATCAGTCCTTCCAATGAGCACCCAGGACTGATCAAGATCAAACCAGTCAACCCTAAAGGAAATCAACCCTGAATATTCATTGGGAGGACTGATGCTGAAGCTGAAGCTCCAATACTTTGGCCACATGATGCAGAGAGCTGACTCACTATAAAAGACCCTGCTATGGGAAAGACTGAAGGCAAAAGGAGAAGGGGGAGGCAGAGAGTAAGATGGTTATCTAGCATCACCGACTCAGTGGACATGAATTTGAGCAAACTCCAGGAGATAATGAAGGACCGGAAAGCCTGGTGTGCTGCAGTCCATGGGATCTCAAAGAATCAGCACAACTTAGCAACTGAACAACAACAAAACTACTATCCAGAGGTGGCACCACTTAGTACACACACATTGAGAGGACAATGCGGGTAAAACAAGGGCTCAGAGATACTGAACTGCCCTGAACAAGAACCCACTATGAGGTGAGACAGTATGCTTCTAATTCTCGGGGCTGGTTAACTGAGTGGAAAAGGTGCAGATAGTACATTCTTTCTTCAAGTTAGTTAACACCATTGCCCACACCAGGGTGGTAAGAACAGAACTTGTTTCTCTCCAAAATTATGCCTATTGCTTAGGGGCACTTATGTTGAAGTCATTCTGACAATTTTACACTGCTCTAATTGAACTGCCTGGGCACAGAAGGATTGCTTTTTGCAAAAGAAAAATAGCTGGGAGAATTACAAAAATGACATATCAGAAAAAGTGCAACATATTCTTGGGCTTTTGAAATGTCAGATTTCTGGGCACCAATTTATCTGACTTTCACATTACAGCACTACAAACAATCAGAAACTCTTTTTGGCCATTTTTCACAATAAAAATACATTTCTAAGTGTTATTTTAGCTCAATAATGATTGTACAGATCTATTTATTTTGCATTTGTGTGAGTGTATGTTGGGAAGGGGGTGGTTCCCTAAGTAATACCTTGCCTTTGGCAATGTTGGGCAACAGAGGAGAATGCATTATATTAATCAGATTGGACCACTCGCTTAGTGAGAAGACTGTAATCTGGATTTTAGCATAATACAAAGCATTCAAAGTCCACATGTAAAATTAAGCAGTCACTGAGTTCCTTCTATAAGAATATGTCACCGACGTCATCTCTCCTGCTCCAGAGTAACTGAGAAGGCTCAAGGCCATTATTATAATCATGAAGAAATTTCTTTTGATTGTATTATGCCCGGAGAGGCAGCTTAAAAGGTGGCTTGAAAATGAAGGGGGGTCTATCACTGCAGGAGAATAGTAGACTCCTTTATCAGCCATACTTCTCACACCAGGAGATGCATAAATAGCATCTTAAGAGTGAAATACTGACCAGCACAACTTTATGAAACATAGGGGGATATTGGCAGAAATTGTATTTTTGTCACCTACATTTCAAGTGTTGATGTGAAGAGATTTTTCAAAATTACCTTTCTGCAACTAGCACTGTATCCAGTGAGAGATGTGGGCAACACGCACCACAGGTTCTAATTCAAGGCACAATGTGAAGAAGGCCTGCCACACAGCAGGTGCTCAACAAGTACGAGTTGGGTGAAATCTGACATTTATTTAGGGTTTATCCATAGCAAGCAATATGGTAAAAGGTTTACACATTTAATCCTCACAATAAATTTATTGACTGCATATTATCATTATTGCACTTATTTTAAAGGCAAGGAAAATAGGGCTTTGTAAAGCCAAGTAACTTGTTCAAGATTTCATAAATTTCATTTTGGAACCTGATTATGAACTAATGAAATCTGATTTCAGAGTTTGTAATCTTAACTACTATGTATTACAACCAATGAATGAATGGATGGATGGGTGGGTGGATGGATGGGTGGACTGACAGATGGAATGACAAAAATATTGTGATCATGTAGGGTAAGGAGTAAGTACATCTGACTAGCTAGAAAAGAAGGCTAAACAGAAGAAGTGACATTTGACCTGAGTCTTAAAGACAGATGCTTCCAGGTGGGGGCAGGGAAATGGGCTTCCCAGGCTGGCAGGGGAGCATGAGCAAAGATATTGACATGCAAGTCTCCATGAATCTAGAGGATGACAGGTAGTCCTGCACAGCTAGTGCCAAGGTCATCCAGGCCAACAGCCCAGAGAAGAGGCTGCTGATGGGTCTCTGTGGTGTAAGAGTTGGAATGCTGTATTGGGTTTGGGTTTTCTTCTGCAAGAAGTTGAAAACCTTCAAAGATATATATATATTTAATGATGGATAACATTTATCAAGGACTTAACTATCTGAGCCTTGAAGTGTTAAAATTCTCACAAGAACTCTATTGAGGTAGTTCCTTGCTATTATTCTTTTTTCAGAGAAGTTAAATCACTTGCCCAATGTTATATAGTCTAGAACTATTTGTATCTGTACTTGGACCCAAGCAGTCCTCCATAGCTACAGAGCTAAACAGAGCAAGAGAGAGGCATGATTTTATCTGTGTTTAAAGAGACAGACAAAGCAGCAGTGTGGATGAGCATGAAACTTAAGGTAAGGAAACTAATTAGGAGGCTGTTTGTGTTTAGACAAGAAAGCCTAGGGAAATGAGCTAAAGCAGGGCTCCTTGGCACTATTAACATTTTGGGCTGGATAATTCCTTGCTGAGGGAGCCTGTCTCGAATATTGTAGAATGTTTTGCAATGTCCCTAGCCTCTACGCAATAGATACCCTGTAGTATCCCCCTTCAAGGTGGAACAAAAATGTCTCACCAGAGGGCAGAATGTCCCTTTTGAGAAACAATGAGTTAAGGTATTTCAGGGGGATTGGAAAACAGGGGATATTTCAGAAATAAGATTAAAAGAACCAAGTAATCAAAAGGTAGAAAGTGGAAAGATGTAACATAGTCTTGGTCATAGTCAAGGCAATGATAGACCCAGGATTCAGCTCAGGATCTAAACTAGGCAGTGAGTAAAGTAAAAGTCATTCAGTCGTGTCCAGCTCTTTGCGACCCCATGGACTCTACAGTTCATGGAATTCTCCAGGCCAGAACACTGGAGAGGGTAGCCTTTTCTTTCTCCAGGGGATCTTCCCAACACAGGAATAGAACCCAGATCTCCCACATTGCAGGCAGATTCTTTACAAACTGAGCCACCAGGGAAGCCCTGGTTCAAAACCCAGTTCTGTCGTTTACCATTGGGTGAACTGGATAAAATTACTTACATTTTGCAGGTCTTAAAAAGAAGATCCTAATAGTAATTCTCTCCAAAAGTTTTTGTGAAGGTTTAAACAGAACCCACTCCAGTACTCTTGCCTGGAAAATCCCATGAACTGAGGAGCGTGGTAGGCTACAGTCCATGGGGTCACAAAGTCGGACACGACTGAGCGACTTCACTTTCACTTTCATCATGAGTCAAGTGCTTTGCAGAGTTTCCTGGCCCTTAGTAATTGCTCAATATATGGTATTACTAGCAGATAAGGGAAACAAGGAGTAACTTCTTCAACCCCAGATCGTGGAATTCATGGTTTGAGAGTTTTTAGGGAGTGGACACGGTGAACTCTATAAGCAATTATCTACTCAGTAGAATATCTCTCTTAACTCATTAAAGTCAAGTTGAAGAAAAGAATATATAACTGAATTTGGTTTTATATCAATTGTTTGGTGTATGTATATAAGTGTGTGTGTATGTGTGTGTACTTCTAGGTTTCTAGGTATACTTGTGCATGTACACACATACATACACAAATTAACTTTTTGGAATTACACTAAAACATTAACACTAATTATACCATACATTAGATGATGAGTGAATTTAACTTTTATCTCTATTATTTATATTATCCTTTTTATTTTTTTCTATAATTAATAAGTATGATTTTTGTAAATAAGGACCAGAAGTAAATGTTCTAAAATACCTTCCTTTAAAATGTACAGATTGAAATCCGACTGTGTGTCAGGTATTGCACTAGAAACTAAGGATACAGTAATGAGAACTCCTACCCTCATCCTACACCACACACACATACACACACAGGGGAACAACAAAAGCAACAAAAGACACCTTAAACCACATGCTCATGTACTGGAAGGCCGGAACTTGGAAAAATCAAGTTTAAATGTAACTGTGCTACTCCAGAAGCAACAAAAATGACGGGCTTCTGTGACACCATCCTAATCATGTTTTTTAAGTCTGACAGAAGATCCAAAAGAATTTTCTAATTCTCCTACTTTGCCAGGGTTCAGTAGGAAACTCCACTGTTCCCTTCTTTTTGCTTCCGCTTATTTAGTAATTCCTGTCCTGAGGGGATATAATACAGTTTTGCAATGTCCAAATCAACCTTGAGTCTAATTAGTAGGGATAGCTCCCCTGGAAACTACGATTCTTCACAGGGAGACTTGTTTCAGTAACAAAGGCTTTCCTCAGACAGTATGGAGGGGTTTCCTATTTCAAAGTACAAATCCTTTCCTTCCTGCACATTCAGGGAAATTTAGAACAGTATGTATGTTTCTGAGCTCCCATAGATTTACAAGAGCAATTTGGGCCTCTGGAAAACTCTGCAACATCCTGACTGTGTGTGTTAGTGAGATGGATATGCCTGCCTTCAACTCTGTAACAAGGAGATTCTGGCACAGAATTGTCACTCTCAGTTTCAACTGGTGTCTGTGTGAAGAGTAATGGAAATGATCAATTAAGGATGCTCACTCTACCCTCCGCATCCTTTTTAATTAAGTACCTACTGAAATGATGGACTTTACACAGATGACAGTTCTAGGCATTCTGTGTCTGCCCCCTGTCATTCATTCTTACTGCATTTCTGGAATTAGGATTCATGTTCTGTCATCTTGAATATTTTAATACTTTACTGATCTCAAATGTGTTTAGCCATAGGAGGACAGCAGTAAAATAAAATTTTATAGCCAACAAAGTCCTTTATACCTAAAGTTTATTGCACATTTTATATTTTGTTTAACAACACATGGCTCCTTGAGACTCTGAAATAAACATAGCTTCTTCAAGTCACAGTGGGCTTGTGCTGTTTCATTTCTTAAGAGTTGATTCCATCATTGGGATAGAAAGAATTCCTCATAATTGATCAGAGAGGCTGCAATTGTATCAGGCAGGTGCTTCTTTCTCTAATAGTATTAAGACAACCTTAAAGTTCCTTTGTGTTAGAAAAATGCCCCCGTTTTTTTCTTTGCTCTCAAAATACAGCTATTCAAAGTGACCTTTTTCCATAGACTCCCTGGATTACATTCTGTTTTAACCAGTAAGTCAGGGATCAATCAATTGAGAAGACATGAAGGAGTCCATTGACTCCTAAAGTAGTTGATATTTTCCAGCAACAACTTTTCTCACTGTTTGGCTAGGACCTGTAAAATTTTATGATAGTGACAAAACTACTGTTTTGCGTAGTGATGGTTTCTTGTGGTAATTAACACTACCTTATTTCTGTTCTTTGGTTTGCAAAGTTGGCATGGTAGACCAAGAAGTGAATAAAGAAATGTAATACCAGGCAGGACATGAGGGTAGTTTCTGTTGTTCCCTGATTGAGCCAAATAACTGGTTTGGGGGATTTTTCCATTGTTATTTTTGTTGTTGTGTACAGGAATTTAAAACAAACAAACAAAAAATTTCCAGGTTTTTCCACAAGACAAACTGCAGAGAGAACTGGCATCCCAGAAGAGTAAAATGTAAGGGCAATATCATTGAACTAGCTTCATGCCTTCAGTTCCCTGTTCTGATACTATTATTCTAGGGGGGGGGGGGGGGGGGTGGCAAATTATTTTGTTGCTCCATGAGTTTAAAAACTGAGTTTTAAAAAATGGATTAGATTCATTTCTTGAATGAACTCCAATTTTCTGTAGTTCTAAATAAAATACATTAAACCTATTTATACCATTTGTGTCATTGTCAAAATTTCATCTGTTCATTTGCTCATTTGTATCTCCTGCCAAGATTTACTAAACCAACATTCATTGAGAACTCAAATATCTTGAACTTGTCTTTTCCTCTAACACTTCCAAACAGGACATACTACAGGACAGGATACTTTGGGGACAAAGAGTTAAAAAGAATGGTAACTGGCATATAGAAATAAACCGCTGATCTCCTTGGTCTTACTGAGCTCTTGACCTATTTTCCTGCCTGAATGGCCAGAAAGAAATTTCAAAAGGCTTTAACCCTCCTCAAACTCAGAAACAGAATCTAAAAATATAAACGCCCTATAGAAGTTCCTTACCACCTCTTTTTATCTTCAAAGATGAGATCACTGGGCCTTCAAATGAGAGTGGTGTTGCGGGGGGGGGTCACCATTTCCGGATGCTGACTTCAGATTTTCAGGACTCTTGGGCCTTTGCTATCAGATGCTGAGTTTCTACAAGGCCATCTTAAGAACTGAAACAAACCAGAAAGAGTGGAGGTTAGTCCTTGGATTTTTTAACGACTTGTTTCCCCTGATATCTTTGTGGTCAGGAAGTTCATTGGACTGTCTACGTTTTTTGGCTTCAATTTAAAGTATATTTTCTAGTCTGTCTTTTACTGAGCTGGAAATAATGCATCCTATGCCTCTTTGAACAGTCCTTCTTACTGCTGAATATGATTGTTAAGGTGCCCTTCAACTATCATTACTGTAAGCCATGTATCCTTTGCGATAAACATAATTAAAAACTGCTCCAGGGTCTTCTTAAAGTTATGTGAGATTTTAACATTTTTATGCCTGGTATGGGTGATGTTTAAAAAACAGTACTGGGATGGGAAAGCAGGTGGGATGTCAAAAGATACCCTCCATCTTTAACACTCCCCTGATGGAAATGACAGCCTTATTTGTTTTGTTAACCAGTGCATAATTAAAAGTCAATATTCAAGATCATAATAAAAATCTGTATAACTACTCATGTTGTGAGACTGAGGCTTGGAAGGAAAATCCATTAAAACACAGCCATGTGTAATTTACAAGAAATCAGTAATAAAATGTTTGCTCTCAACATTATCTGCAAAATCGTCTGCATATTATGGGAATAAATCCATATAACTTGGAGGCTGTAGATAAATATCCATAGGCAAAGTTCACATTGAGGTTATCTGCCTTATGCTCTGAACTGGGGAGTGCTATTTAAAGGAGAAAAACTGTGGTTTACTTCTCCAAGTCTCAAGTACATTGTGCAGAAATGAGTTTAGTTCCTGAGAAGGTATCTGTCATATCCAAATAGGAAAAGAATGCCACTGCAGGGTGTACCCATTGCAGAAAGAATATAACTTTTGTCCTCAATGGGAAACAGAAGGAAGCTTCTTAACTATTTAAAGTCCTGAATGAACCTTCTGTTCATACAAAAATGGGAGATATTTGATACTTTGCAAAACACTAATTCATTGGGCAATAGAGTGATGTCGTATTTTAAACCATCAGTGAATTCAGTGCTCAAGTATGTGAAACTTTCATGAAGCTAGATCTTGGATTTTGAAGTAAGACTAATTCTTTATGCATAGGAGAAAACCTAATAGCAATAGGAAGAAGTACTGAAACCCACAGCAGGAAAGTTTTCATGACAGAACCTTTCAAGTCAAGAAAATGGGCACTGGCTTTGGATAATATTTGGTTCCCTGGCATTTACTAAGGATTGTTGCTTCTTGCCATTTAAATTAGACTCTAAGGTTGTAGGGAGAGGCAGCAGGTCTCTCTTTTGTCACTTTTTTTCCTTTCCCACCTCTCTGTCACCTCTCTCTAGCAGCAGAGGTGGCTTCAGATCTTGTCTGGTGATGCCTACTAACATTTATTTACAGTAAAAACCCAGTTTTAGAACCCCAGGCTTCACTTTTGATATGGAAATGGAAACTCTGAAATTTATAAATCTCTTTCTTTCTTGATACACTTGATCTTGAGGAATTATTGTCCTCTGGGAGGGGGGCAGTGGTTCTCAAAATCAGCAGCATCAGTGTCACCTGGGAAAGTATCAGAAATGTAAATTCCTGGGTCCCACCCCAGATCTTCTGAATCAGAAACTCTGGGTGAGATTTTGGAATAAGGCCCAGCATTCTGTCACTTAGCAAACACTCCAGGTGATTCCTATGCTCGCTAAAATTGAAGAATCAGTGCTATGGGAAGTCCAGGATATTATCCCTGAGGCTCAGAGTCCAACAATGATTTCTTTGCTCTGAGTGATACCTGTCTTTTCCCTTAAGCCAATGAATGCTGTGGATTCCGTTGACAGGGAATCACAGAGTGATACAATTCACTTAAATAAAAAATGGACTTACTATATATCTCAGAAACATTAACCCCTTTACACAGGTCCTGTTTTCTGTCCTGAAAAACAACTTTGGTAAGTCTATTTATGTTCCCATTTTCAGTAGGATTTCTTATTCTCACAAACTTATGTCTCATTCTCCTCATTGTTTTCAGAAAACAGAGGCATAACAAAGTCATCTGAAGCTCTAGACCAATTTCATATTAGTCTAATTAGAAAATAATATATTGTACAGTACAGTGAAGATAAAATCAGCATTCTGACAACATAAATCTATAAACTGGGCCTCAGTGAACTCATGAAGTAGAACCATGTTAGTAAATAATTGTGGTGAGGACCTCAAGACTTAGAAGTGCTTCCAAATCATGAAAAAACAAATACATCAAGCCATGTTGACTCTGCACTCAAGTAATAAGTGTATTCCGTTATCCTCTCCAGATTGAATACTTCATCTCCATGGACGTAGTCCAGTTCAACGCACCTGATCTTGATTCAGCTTACTGGCAACAGTGTCCACATCCTGACTCGGCAAAATCCTTCATTCCCTGTTCAAACCTGAAAACAGGACTTTGGGATAGAGGCCATAGATAACACTAGGAGAAGGTTCTTGTACCAAAGTGAACAGGGAAAAGACCGCTAAGGTCCTGGTTCCCAGACTATGCACAGGGCACTGCAACAAACATAAGAGTGCTACAGGGGACTTTAAACTTGTAAGAGAAACACAGCGATACTCCAGATCCATCCACACTGCATGAATTACTAGCTTGCAGTATTCCACAGCTTCAACATTACCTCCAGCTCCTTTGAGGACACCCTACCTTCTCAAAACTGGATTTTCAGAGGTTTCTGTGATCAAAAGCTGTTATTGTTATTCAGTTGCCCAGTCATGTCTGACACTTTGCGACCTCATGGACTGCAGGATGCCAGGCACTAAAATAGGCAGTGCCCTGCAAAAATCGCTGTAGAACTGGAAATAAGGATGTCAATGTTCAATCCAATGCCAAGATTTGAAAAGCTGTGCAGTGCTCAACAGGCACAAACATCCGTCAGAAAGTAACTGTGGTTATGAAAGAATGGAAGGAATGTTTTTTTCACTCAAGTATATATGTATTTTTTTTCAAATGGCTACTAAGTTGTTAGGACACAAGTTCATTATATATTTTAATCTGCTTAACAAACAAAGCTGTTAGGCATTTCTTTTGGCCTACAGGTATTAGGAACCAAGAAAGTTTGTGAATCTCTGGGTCAGGGGATTCTTCTTATCTGGAGCTACAAAGAGTAAGATATTCACCTCAGAGGTGAAGGCAGAAATGGTAGGAGCCAAAGGCTGTCAGACAGAAGCTTACAGACAAGGTCAAGAACATGGGGTTGGGGCTGTCCTGAGTCCTCCCTTGGCCCAAAGCTTATACAGCCAGCATGGCAACTATTTCTCTCTGCCTTGTGTTATAATGAACTTCTACACATCAATCTCTTCCATTAGAATGTAAATTCGAAATCTTTCCTTATTTGTTACTCTGTTTTCCCAGCACAACATCACAAATGCTTTCTGAGAGATTACCTTGGAATTAACTTTTTGATTCAGTTAAGGACATTCTTTCAGTCTAACTCTTTGGTTATTCTTGGATTTCTCAGATTTCAGGTGGATTCAACATCTGTGATGAGGCCTCATGATACTTTCCTGCACACTGGGGCTTGAGCAGATGTCAGAATTTAAGGTTTATGTAAGCTTGGGGCTTGGAGGCTGGCTGTCCCCACCTTTCAGAGTCTTGGACCTGTGTGTCTCAGTGAATGAAAGGATGAATGAATGAGTGGATGAAATCCTTGAAAGACTGAACTGTGTTTAGCTTCATGGCCATTAGTCTTACAAGTCAGGAAATCAAAGGTAGCAGACAAGGGCAATCAGGACTGCTTGGCCACACCCCTAGGAAGTTCTCTCTCGGGAATCATATTCTTTGAAAGGACTTCTCCCAAGCCATCAGCTCGAAGAGTCTGCCTATCTTAAGAGTCATTGAGATCTTTTTATCTTTATGAAAATAAGATGTCCTGATAATTCCCTGGACATACGAAAACTTCCTTAATCGCTCCTCTGTGCTCACCAGGAAGGATAGTGAGTTCTGCTTAGCATGGTCCTCTCTGTATCATCTGTACACATAAACACAGGTGACCCAACTCATATGTATGAACATATCTGCTCTGACTTTGCTCCAGGTAGATCCTTAGTTATTGAGTAGAGGAAGAAGACTAAATTTATCAAAATGGTTCCGTGTAATTAAAGTTCATTGACGCATCTGCCAGATTGCTTAGCAGTGTGGGCTTGTGAATGGATTGTATTTCAATGGCCCATTTGTAAACCAGTTGTGTGGAACATGAAATTCATTTTTCCATTAAAAAAGTTTTTATTAAAGGTAGTTACTTTTCCAGCTTAGCCCCCAAACTTATTTAGCCTGTAATTTTGCTAGAATAGCATATATTCACAAGGATGTTCATATAGCCTTGGTGTTTATTGTTAAATAAAGAACAAAAAGTAAAATTAAAAAATAAGTTTCTAGTTTTAAATGTCTCTTGAAGGCTTATATTTTGACAAAGACAGTTTTAAATAAAACTTTAGAAAGATTCTGAAACAAATTTTGTGAAAAATCTGAACCTATAGAATCCCATCCCCAACTCAGAAAAGATACTTAACCCAGCAACAGCAGTAATGATAGCCTTGGCATTCATGGGAATAATTCTTCCCTAACCTCATTCTCTACGTTACCACCTCCTCCACAGGTAATAGATACATGTCAATCTATCCTCCTGGCATCCCTTCCCCCTTCATCGGGCGATAGCATCTCAATATTCCTTCAGAGGAAAAAATTCTACACTCTCAGTTTATGAACTTTACTGACTCCATCTGTGAAGTTAAGAAGTATGCAGGGAATTCAGTCCTGGTTTGGCTAATCACAGCATTTTGGCCTTCACCTTACAGACTGCTCCAGAGTTGAGCACGTGATCTTAGGAGTTCTAGTCAGGACCAAGGTGCATGACTTTACTCAGACTCTAAGGAAAAACACCCTCATTCCCCTAGAGTTTCTAAGCTTGAAAGAAGCAAACCTGATGCTGCTTATAAGACAACAACAACAAAAAGCAACCACTGAGCCTACTTGGAAATTAAGCCAACACAGAAAGGTAGAGCAAAGGAACATAGAAAATTAAACTTCTGACTACACATTTTAAGCACCTGTGTCTCAAGCCTGTTCCTTAAATACATGAGCCAATGATTTGTCCTGTATATTTCATGCATTTTTAGTTGGCTTTCTGTCACTTTCAATCAAAAGAACTGATTTATTTTACAACAAATGTCAAGTTATAGTTTATGTTTTAGAATACTTCTGTGAGGATATCAAAGAAGACCCACACAAGCTGTCTCCAGATTCTGATACCAGTGGGGCTGGTTCCAGAGATTTCCAAAATCTGAATTAGAGGTCACTGATTATTTTGTTCATGTTTCTCGATTTGGGTCTATTACTACCATTGATCACCCATTGTGCAGTTCAGTTCAGTTTAGTCACTTAGTCGCGTCCGACTCTTTGTGATCCCATGGATTGCAGCATGCCAGGCTTCCCTGTCCATAAGCAACTCCCAGAGTTTACTCAAGCTCATGTCCATTGTGTTGGTACTGCCATCCAACCATCTCATCCTCTGTCATCCCCTTCTTCTCCCACCTTCAATCTTTCCCAGCATCAGGGTCTTTTCAAATGAGTCTGTTTTTCGCATCAGGTAGCCAAAGTATTGGAGTTTCAGCTTCAGCATCAGCCCTTCCAATGAATATTCAGGACTGATTTCCTTTAGGATGGACTGGTTGGATCTCCTTGCAGTCCAAGGGACTCTCAAGAGTCTTCTCTAACACCACAGTTCAAAAGCATTAATTCTTCGGCATTCAGCTTTCTTTATAGTCCAACTCTCACATTCACACATGACTACCAGAAAAACCATAGCTTTGACTAGATGGATCTTTGTAGGCAAAAGTAATGTCTCTGCTTGTTAATATGCTTTCTAGGTTGGTCAAAGCTTTTCTTCCAAGGAGCAAGTGTCTTTTAATTTCATGGCTGCAATCACCATCTGCAGCGATGTTGGAGCTCAAGAAAATAAAGTCTGCCACTGTTTCTATTGTTTCCCCATCTATTTGCCATGAAGTGATGGGACTAGATGCCATGATCTTAGTTTTCTGAATGTGGAGTTTTAAGCCAACTTTTTCATTCTCCTCTTTCACCTTCATTAAGAGGCTCTTTAGTTCTTCTCCACTTTCTGCCATAAGGGTGGTGTCCTCTGCATATCTGAGGTTATTGATATTTCTCCCAGCAATCTTGATTCCAGCTTGTGCTTCTTCCAGCCCAGCGTTTCTCATGATGTACTCTGCATATAAGTTAAATAAGCAGGATGACAATATACAGCCTTGATGTACTCCTTTTCCTATTTGGAAGTAGTCTGTTGTTCCATGTCCAGTTCTAACTGTTGTTTCCTGACCTGCATACAGATTTCTCAGGAGGCAGGTCAGGTAGTCTGGTATTCCGATCTCTTGAAGAATTTTCCAGAGTTTGTTGTGGTCCACACAGTCAAAGGCTTTGGCATAGTCAATAAAGCAAAGGTAGATGTTTTTCTGGAACTCTCTTGCTTTATTGATGATCCAATGGACGTTGGCAATTTGATCTCTGGTTCCTCTGCCCATTGTTAGTAATGGTTTGTTCTTTCCTCCTCTGTTCCCAGGGAGATTATAGAAATGTAACAAAAAGAGAAAGAAGAAATCATGGAAATATAATAAGAATTTTTCTTTGGTTAGAGAATTGGAGTTCTTCTCTCTTTTCACTGTCAATATGCATATCTTAACAAAACCACTTTAATCTCCCCAGGTCTTTGTTCCTGTATTAGTTTAAGAAGAGAATGTGATTTTGAGATTTCTAAAAGTAACTGAAGTTGTAAGGGAAAAGAATTGTGAACCAGAGTTAAAACAAAGGCATAGGCAATCCTACTCTTGCACACATATCCAGGAAAGACAAAGACTCTAATTTAAAAAGATACATACACCGCAGTGTTCTTAGCGGCACTATTGACAAAGCCAAGACATGGAATCAAGCTAGATGGCCATCAGCAGATGAATGTACATGCATGTGTGCTCAGTCACTCAGTCGTGTCCAACTCTCTGTGACCCCATGGACTGCACCCTGCCAGGCTCCTCTGTCTATGGCATTCTCCAGGAAAGATATTGGAGTGGGTTGCCATTTCCTTCTCCAGGGGATCATCACAGCCCAGAGATCAAACCCAGGCCTCCCACATTGCAGGAAGATTTTTTACCACCTGAGCCACCAGGCTAGCTTGATGAATGTACATATATGTACACACATGTGTACATATATACATGTGTGTGCACATATGTGTACACATATACACATACACATAGACACATGGAATATTACTTAACCATGAAAAATAATGAAATAATGCCACTTGCAGGAACATGGATGAATCTGGAGATTATCATACTAAGTAAGACATAGAGAGAAAAATAAATATCATATGTTATCACTTACACGTGGAATCTAAAAAAAAAAAGTAATATAAATGCAATTATTTACCAAACAGAAGTAGACCTACAGACATAAAAACCAAAAGGATGGTTACCAAAGGGGAAAGGGGAGAAAACTAGGAGTTTGGGATTAACAAATACACACTACGATATATAAAATAAACAAGAAGGACCTACTGTTAAACAGGAAAGTGCATTCATTATCTACAATAATCTGTAAGGGCAAAGACTACACTTCGCTGTACACCTGAAATTAACATGACATGGTAGATCAACTATACTTTTCAAACAGTTCACTTTAAAGAGGTGAATTTTATAGTATGTAAAATCTATCTCAATAGCCAATTAAAAAAACCTGGGAACCAGTAAGAAAGTGATTTCCTGAGACGAACCGAGCTGAGAGCAATGAAGGATGGGAAAACTGGGTATTCGCTGGACACAGTCCCAGTGAAAGGCAAGACAGTGCTTGGGAGGAAACACTGAAGCAAATGATTCCCCATGGGACCCCACGGAGCAGACCATCAGTCTTCCAAGCACAAGGCGCTGCAGTTAAAATTGCTCCATAGACAAACGGCTGTAAGTTCCTCTTCCATGAATGCATGCAAGCAGTCTATGCTTAATATATCTGGTCATTTATATCACCCCTATAGTAAAACCCAGTTAAAATAACACAACTTTTTATAATAGGGAGGTGGGAGAGGAGGAGAGATATTTTATGACAGAAGACTTTTATTCCTCTGAAAATTAATATAATCCTGGTTAAAAATGAACAAGCAAAAAAAAAAAATGAGCAAGCCTTTTTAACTTACTGGAGTAATTAGTTGACATTTGATTATAAAATAAGACAATTTTACAGTGCTGATTTCTGCCCTTTCTACAACATTAATGTCCAGAGAGAGGTTTTAATTCCAAACAGAATCTGTTGCTAGCAGTATGCTAACAAGATACTCAAGATTTAAAAAACAAAAACCAAACAAAAACGTCATAATATGCACAAATTCAAAGGCAGCTGTAAAAGGTCAGCCCTGAATTGTATATACAATGTATTTGTCAACAGTTCCTTTTGGAAGACTGTGATGCTAACTTTATTACCAAAGGCTGCTTGACACCTGTCCTAGGGCGTTCTCTTGACTCAGGCAACAAACAAATGAAAAGAACCCTTGTGTTTGTTCTCTCTAATCTAGAGAAGCAAGGTGCACATCGTAATAAATTAAAAAGCATTAGCCATTAAAGTGGCAGAGTTTGAGGGACTTTCGTGTCAGGGAAGATGGAATAAACATACTTTTTCCTATTCCTTGTGTCAACTACAACTAAAAACTCTGAGCATTACATATGACAGAAACATACAGAGATTGGAAAAAGTAGAAAAGGAAGACAAATGACCTGGGGGCTTTGGAAGTCAAGGAACAACACAGTGGTAAGTTCCCTGGGTTCGTATGCATTCATTTCACATGCTAGTGAGGTAATGCTCAAAATCCTTCAAGCTAGGTTTCAAAAGTACACGAACTGAGAACTTCCAGAAGTACAAGTTGGATTTAGAAAAGGCAGAGGAACCAGAGATCAAATTGCCAACATCTATTGGATCATAGAAAAAGCAAAAGAAGTCCAGAAAAACATCTGCTTCATTGACTACATTAAAGCCTTTGACTGTGTGGATCACAACAAACTGTGGAAAATTCTGAAAGAGATGGGACTACCAGACCACCTGACCTGCCTCCTGACAAACCTGTATGGAGGTCAAGAAGCAATAGTTAGAACCGGACATGAAACAACAGACTGGTTCAAAATTGGGAAAGGGGTACATCAAGGCTGTATATTGTCACCATGCTTATTTAACTTATATGCAGAGTACATAATGCAAAATGCAGGGTTGAATGAAGCATAAGCTGGAATCAAGATTGCTGGGAGAAATATCAATAACCTCAGATATGCAGATGACACCACCCTTATGGCAGAAAGTGAAGAAGAACTAAAGAGCTTCCTGATGAAGGTGAAAGAGGAGAGTGAAAAAGCTGGCTTAAAATTGCACATTCAAAAAATGAAGATCATGGCATCCAGTCCAACACTTCATGACAAGTAGATGGGGAAACAATGGAAACAGTGACAGACTTTATTTTCTTGGACTCTAAAATCACTGCAGATGGTGACAGCAGCCATGAAATTAAAAGACACTTGCTCCTTGGATGAAAAGCTATGACAAACCTAGACAGCATATTGAAAAAGCAGAGATGTTACTTTAATGACAAAGGTCCATATAGTCAAAGCTATAGATTTTCCTGATGCAAAGAGCTTACTCATTGGAAAAGACCCTGATGCTGGGCAAGATTGAAGGCAGGAGGAGAAGGGGACAACAGAGGACAAAATGGTTGGATGGAATCACCGACTCCATGGACATGAATTTGAGCAGGCTCCAGGAGTTGGTGATGGACAGGGAAGCCTGGTGTGCTGCAGTCCATGGGGTCACGAAGAGTCCGACACAACTAAGCAACTGAACTGATAAACGTACAGATTGAGAGACTCGAGCAAATCCCAAAGGGTGTAATTTTTCCCTTATTCCACAGCAAGTATATTTATCTGCTGAGGCTACTGTTACAGAATATCACACACTGGGTGACTTGAATAACAAAACTTAATTTTGTCACAGTTCTACACGTTAGAACTCTAAGATCAAAGTGCTAGCAGAGTGATTTTCTGGTGAAGCCTTCCTTCTTGGCTTGTAGAACAGCTGTCTCCTTAGGATGTCTTCTCATGTCCTTTCCTCTGTGTGTGCATGGCAGAGGGGTGTGGATGAGAGAAGGGAAGAGAAAGAGAGGGAACAAGAGAGAGAGATCTCAAGTCTCTTCCTCTTCTAATAATGATATGAGCTTTATCAGATTAGCACCTCACACTATAGTCTCAACTGACACATAATACCTCCTAAAAGGAGTGAATATATAAACTGACAGGTTCAAAATTCGGAAAGGAGTATGACAAGGCTGTATATTGTCACCCCGCTTATTTAATGTCAATGCAGAGTACATCATGCGAAATGACATGCTGGATGGATCACAAGCAGGAATCAAGATTGCAGGAGAAATATTAGCAATCTCAGATATGTAGATGATATCACTCTAACAGCAGCAAGTGAAGAGGAACTAAAGAGCCTGTGATGAAGGTGAAAGAGGAGAGTGGAAAAGCTACCTTAAAACTTAACACTCAAAAAACTAAGATCATGGCATCTAGTCCCATCACCTCATAGAAAATAGATGAGGGAAAAGTTGAAGCAGTGACAGATTTTATTTTCTTGGGCTCCAAAATCACTGCAGTGACTGCAGCCATGAAATTAAAAGACGCTTGCTCCTTGGAAGAAAAGCCATGACAAACCTAGACAGCGTATTATAAAGCAAAGACATCACTTTGCCAATGAGGGTCAGTCTAGTAAAAGCTATGGTTTTTCCAGTAGTCATGCATGGATGTGAGAGTTGGACCATAAAGATGGCTGAGTGTTGAAGTATTGTGGTGATGGGGAAGACTCTTGAGAGTCCCTTCGACAGCAAGGAGATAAAACCAATCAATCCTAAAGGAAATCAACTCTGAATATTCATTGGAAGGACTGATGCTGAAGCTGAAGCTCCAATATTTTGGTCACCTGATGTGAAGAGCCAACTCATGGAAGAGCCCATAATGCTGAGAAAGATGGAAGGCAAAAGGAGAAGAGGGCAGCAGATGAGATGGTTTTCACTAACTCAAGAGACATGAATTTGAGCAAACTCCAGGAGATAATGAAGTACAGGGAAGCCTGGTGTGCTTCAGTCCATGGGGTTGCAAGGAGTCAGACACAACTTAGCAATGAACAACAACAACAACCTCCTTAAAGACCATATCATAAAATACAGTCACATTGTGGGTTAGAGTTTAAACATACAAATTTGGGAGCAACATTTCATTCTGGAGCACCAAGAAACATTCATCGCAACAAAACTTCTGAAAATTACAGACAAAAAATTACTCAAGACAGCAACAGAGAAATGACACTTCTAGGGAAAACAATTTGGATGATAATGGATTTCTCATCAGCAGCAGTGGAGCTCAGGAAGTATTCCAACACCATTAATTGATTTAAAGAAAAAAGAAACCACAATAATACCCCCCTAAGGAATGGAGGGACTGAGCTGATATCACATTCCAGAGCCTGAGCAGCCTTAGTTCCCAAGGCAGGACTGGGGTGGAGCCGAGAGGAAATGACGGTACCTACCAGCAAATTAGCCCCCTTTGGACCTGGAGAGTCTGGTCCCCTGTGGATGGAACCCCAATCTCTAGATACAGACAGGCTCTCCAACAGCTCAACCAAACTTAGTGCATTCAAAGGACAGTGGGTTCTTGGGGCTTGAAGAGCTTTGAAAAGTCCCCTGCTCTTCAAGTCTCCTATTGCTGGAGTTCGCCCTGACAGGCTCCTTCCTGGGAGTCGCCTCCCCTGAGTATGATGGCACCCTCAACATAGTGGTCTCGGCGAAATGCTTGGAATTTGGGGAGTGAAGGTAAGGGGGGCTAAGTATGAGTCATGAGCCCGGGCTGTTTCTTCTAGCATATTCCACCCTAATCTACAACCCAGTAACAGGACTTTCTCTTTAGCTTTCCTTGTCCAAGCAACCTGCGTGGGGCATCAAGAAATGCTGCCTTGTGGACGTTTTCTGTAACAACAACTTTCAAACTGGTGTTTCTGAGCACTTCATTATTTCTAAGGCCTGCAGGTCAGTAAATCACACCTGCAAGCAACCTGCGTGGGGCATCAAGAAATGCTGCCTTGTGGACGTTTTCTGTAACAACAACTTTCAAACTGGTGTTTCTGAGCACTTCATTACTTCTAAGGCCTGCAGGTCAGTAAATCACACCTGCCCTCAAGAAATGTCCTGGAGTAGGTAATTGGAAAACAGTTCCAAACAGGGCAGACCTTCAAGAAGCCAATTTCAAGAGATAAATTAAATGCACACTGTTTTGTTTTGCTTTAAGTCCATGAAAAATGCTCCACATGGCTCATTATTAGAGAAATGCAAATCAAAACTCCAACAAGTTATCATCCGGAATGAGTCAGAACAGCCAGCATCAAGAAGTCTACAAACAATAAATGTGGGGGAGTGCATGGAGAAAAGGGAACCCCCTTAGGCTGTTTTTGCAATTATAAAATGGTAACATCCATGACAGAAAAGAGATTCATTTAAAAAACTAAAAACAGAGCTACTGCATCATCCAGCAATCCCACTCCCAAGCCTATATGCCAAGAAAAAATATAATTCAAAAAGACATATGCACCCCAACGTTTACTGCAGCACTATTGAAATAGCCAAGACATGGAAGCAAGCAAAATGTCCATTGATGGATGGATAAAGAAGATGTGGTATATATTTATACAATGGAATATAACTCGGCCATAAAAAAGAATGCAATAATGCCTTTTCCAGCAATGTGGATGGACCTGGGCATGATCATACTAAGTGAAGGAAGTCAGACAGAGAACGATAAATAGCCTATTATATCACTTATTAGAGATGTAAACTCATTTACAAAACACAGATAGACTCACAGACTTAGAAAACTGACTTATGGTTACCAAAGAAGACAGCTATAAGGGATGAGGAGTAAATAAGGAGGCTGGGATGAGCATTTGCAGAGGAACACATCTGAACAAGGTAATCGATCAGGACCTGCTACTGAACACATTGTGATAACACGTTTGGGGAGAAGACAATCCAAAGGAAGAGTGCGGCCTCTGTATGTGTAAGTGAATCAGGAGTCCCTTACAAAAAAAAAAAAAATTTAAATCAGCTATATTTCAATATAAAATAAAAATCAAATTTAAAAAGAAAAATGCCCGTGGTATTTCCCTCAGGCCTGGCTGACCTGGGCTGGTGTCATATCACTGGAGCCTGAGCAGCCTTGGCCCCAAGGCAGGACTGGGGTGGAGGGAGCTGAGGGAGCTGGAATGGATGTGCCAGCAAATCAGACGCCCTGGACCAGGAATGCCTGGTCCCCTGTGCATGGGACCCCAATCTCCACATCCCAGGGGGCCCTCCTACTGCTCAACCAAGCCTAGTTGTTCCTAGAGGATGGTGGACCATCTGGGCTGGATTTGTCTGGGGAGTGAAGAGTAAGGGGGACGAAGCAAAGAGACACTAGCTCTGGGCTGTTTCTTCTGACACATTCCACTCTAACCCACAGCCCAGGAACACACTTTCTCTAGGGCTTCCCTGGTGGTTCATCTGGTAAAGAATCCGCCAGTAACATCGGAGACCTGGCTTCCATCCCTGGGTGGGGAAGATCCCCTGGAGGAGGGCATGGCAATCCACTCCAGTATTCCTGCCTGGAGAATCCCCATGGACAGAGGAGCCTGGTGGGCTACTGTCCATGGGATCACAAAGAGTCGGACACCACTTAGCGACTAAGCACAGCCCCGGGAATCCAAGAGGGGCATTGAGAAGTGCTGCCACTTAGTGGACATTTCCTGGAACAACAACTTTCAAACCATTGCTTCTGGTCACTCATATTTCCAAGGCCTGTGGGGCTGTAAAGCATATTTGCCCTTGAGAAATGTCTGTGGGTAGGTAATCGAAGAAATGTTCGAAACAAGCAGACCATCAAGAAGCCAAACTCAACAGATAAATTAAATGCACACCAGTTTTATACATATATATATATATATAAAATACATGAAAAGATGATCCACATGGCTCATTAACAGAGAAATACAAATCAAAACTACAACAAGGTATCACCTTCCACCAGTCAGAATGGCTATCATCAAAAATCTACAAATAATAAATGCAAGAGAGGACATGGAGAAAAGGCAACAGTCCTATGCATTGTTTTAGGGAGTGGAAATTGGTAACAGCCAAATGGAAAATAGTGTGGAGATTCCTTTAAAAAAAAAAAAAAAAAAACCTAAAAATAGAGCTACTACATGATATGCCAATCCCACTCCCAGGCCTGTATGAGGAGAAAAGGTATAATGTGAAAAGACACATCCACCCCAAATTTCATGCACTATTGACAATAGTAAAAGATGAAAGCAAGGAAAATATCCATTGACAGCTGGATGAATAAAGAAGATGTGGTACATATTTGCAATAGAGTATTACTCAGCAACTTAAAAAAAAAAGAATGAAATAACACCTTTTCCAGCAATGTGGATGAACCTGGACATGATCATACCAAGTGAGAAAAGTCAGACAGAAAAGGACAAATATCCAGTGATATCACTTATGCATGGAATAAAAAATTATGTAAATGAACTCATTTACAAAACAGAAACAACTCACAGACTTAGAAAACAAACTTACAGTTTCCAAAGGGTTAAAGTGGGATGCAAGGAGGGATAAACTAGAGCTTGATGTTATCTTATACACTGTAATCTATTTAAACTACATAATCAACAAGAACCTACTTGATAGCACAGGGAACTCTACTCAATATTCTGTAATAAAGAATATGGGGAAACAAGCTAAAAGAGAATAAACATATACATAACTGAGTCACTCTGCTGTATACCCGGAACTGACACAACATTGTAAGTCCGTCATGCAGGTGTGCTCAGTCGCTCGGTTGCGTCCAACTCTTCTCAACCCCTTAGACTATAGCCTGCTAGACGCCTCTGTCCATCGGATTCTCCAGGAAAGAATACCAGACTGGGATGCCATTTCCTCTTCCAGCAGATCTTCCCAACCCAGGAATTTAACCTGCACTGGCAAGCAGATTCTTTACCACAGAGCGACCTGGGAAGCCCCAAGTCAAATATACTCCAATATAAATTTTAAATTTAATTAAAAAAAATATACTGGTGTGATATTGTACTATAGCGTTGTGATCTTCTACCATTGGGGGAAACTGGGGAAACAGTTCATTTAATTTCTTGCAACTGCATATGAATCTACTTTTTTATATAATCATAATCATCTCAAATTGAAAAGTTTAATTAAAAAAAGACACTGTTCATTAGTATGAATGCAGCCATCTGCTAACAATGATAGGAGTGTCTACAAAATGTATACTTAGCTCTAGTTAAAAGTGAAATAAAGGACAATGTGGATCTAAAATACACAAATCTTTCTACAAATTAAATACTGACAGCCCTGAGTATATTCTCAGCTGTTTTCAACACAAATTTGAAACATCTGAATCCACAAATTATGAGTCCAACATGCACTTAAAATGATTTAATTAAACTTTAGACCACTTCTCTCTTTTGTTAAATTATCAGAAACAGAGCATATTTTCTAAATGACCCGCCATAAAAACACTTGTATAATATACATCATCTGATTTCCCCACAATTAGAGCAACCGTGACAAACGTGTTCCTTTGACACAAACCTCAGAATCACACATGTGCTAACAAGTCAAATGGGTTGATTGATGAGACCCTGTAAGGTGGAACACTTGGGGAATAACAGACAGCGATTTTGTCAAACACTCCACCTGCCTGATTTCTGAAAGTGGCCAGAGGGAGAAGCCAGAGTAGGAAGGAAGCCTTGTTTTCCTCCATGCTATGCTGTCTTAAGTACGCTTTGCCTTAGCCACCAGGAAGCCCTTTCCTAACAATGAAACTCTGGCAGTAGCACACTAGCTAATGACTTCTGAGAACTTACTATGTGCTGGACACTAATAAACATACATTTAGTGTTAATATTAGTAACCGCATATGCCAGATATTGTTATTTTCTACCGTTTACAAAAGAAAAAGGAAGGAAGGAAGAGAGGGTGGGAGGGAAGAAAAAAGAAAGAAAAGGAAAGAAAAAAAAAGTACACCTAAGTTTAGAGATGTTGAAAAACTAGACCAGAGTAATGTAGTCTAGTAGTAAAGGTGGAATTTGAACTAAGATCTGATTTTAAAGCTTAAGCCTTTGACCATTACTCCAGTGGTTTTCAGCCTTTGCTGTACATTAAAATTGATGGTGATTTTTTTTTCATCTTCATGCTGGGTAACACTGCACATAATGGAATTAGAATGTCTGGAATAGAAACCAGCTTCAGTATGTTTTAAAAGATCACATGTGCATTCTAATGTACTGCCCATCTGGGAACCACTTTACTATTAACTAACCTTTTGATTAAAACTCTAGCCCTCCAGGAGCATCCCATTATCAACCTTCACCCCAAAGCTCTGCCTCTTCCACCTTCAAGGTCTAAGTACACCGTGCTTCGTTGAATGCCCTCGTCCTGAACCTAGCCTGAGAAACTAGTTAGAATTTCTTGATTACCCAGGAGACTCTTCTACCCTAGGGGTTAGGCTAATGAAGGCTCAATACCTTTCTTCTCTGATGTAATGATTCAAACTGTGGTCTTGAATGCCTCAGCCCCAGAACACTATAGAAAATAAAGATATCTGGGGGCCCTGAAGCTTTACAGATGGAAATCAACTTCATATCAGAATTAGAAACAGCACACCTGAATAAAGGAATATAGCAAATTAGAAAAGATGAACAGAATCCCCAAGACGTAAGCCATTGACTTTCCTAAATAACCTCAGAAATGGCTTGCAAAGACTCTCAGTATGAATTGTGTATGAGTTAAGTTCTTCACATTGGCAGAATAGACTGCACATAATAAAATTGAGTCACTGACAGCAGAACAAGCAAAGCCACCCAGCTAGCGTGAGGAGTGCCACTGAGATCACACTCTCCAGAAGGACATTGTTATTGTAAGGACAGATGGACAAAGGCATGGTACAATTTGCATAGTGCCTGCTCTATGCACATTTGTCCATGGACAGTCAACAGACATCACCTGGGCCATTAGTTTCTTTTTTCTTGTTCAACATCTGTACAGACATTACAAAACCAGAGATACATGGGTAATGGATGGGCACAAAAGTTGGTAGATAGAGAAACGAAAAATAAAGATGCAAAGAGCTAATAAATTCTTTGAATCCAAAAGCAAGCAATCAAAGTCAATGGGTACGGCCCAAAATAAGTTGCATATGTAAAACAAATGGAATTTAGCCCCACTCTGTCTGAATCCACATTTGAGACCAAAGCTGACTGGGAGACACATGGAACCCAAATACATTCTGACTGTTCTTGCCTGTCTCATATCCCCAGCAAGTGCAGCTGAACTCATTAGCTTGTTAACAGTGGCTTGGAGGAAGTTGCTATCTTGAAAATTTTCAGAACAATATTTTCAACTGTCTGTTTACAAATTACCCTAGAAGGCATTTCTTACAGGGTGTACACTCTAGGTTTCCTAGTCCCATCCAGTGACCGTGTATCTCTCTTAAAATTTTGTCAGAATAACCCTCTTGACACTTTTTCTTTTACATTTAAAAAATGATAAAGTTCTGAGAAACATCTGCCTCCCAAGAACTGGATTTGCCTGGGCTGGTGATGAGAGAGAGAAATGGTTTCCTTCAAGCAGCTGTTACATGGATGGTGTGGAGGGGATCACAGACAATGGGAGGGTCAGGATTCACTGCCAAGAAGCCTTTGGCAATGCTCCTTTGAGGCTAAGGCTGGGAAATCCTGCTTCTGAAGCGGGTCTGAGGCATACATCTACTCTTCTCAAGCAAACTTCTGGCCCACCAAGTAATAAAGAGACAAAGCTGAAGGAAAATGCTTCAAGGTAGAGAGAAACTCTTTTCAAAGCACTAATTGAGGATGCTCATGAAGGAAGCATTAACTCCACATCAGTCCCTTTAGCTGTTCCTTCATAGAGTAGTTACTATCGGCTTCAAATGTGGCCACGTTCTACAGAGCAGAAGGAATAAATGTTTCTAATAAACATAACATGATGGGGACTTCCCTGGTGGTCCAGTGGCTAAGTCTCCACGCTCCCAATGCAGGGGGCCTGAGTTCAACCCCTGGTATGGGAAATGGATCCCACATGCCACACTTAAAGAATTCCCATTGCGCCACTAAAGATCCTGCACCTACAACTAAGACACAGGACAGCCAAACAAATAATTTTTCATAATAAAAAATAAATAAATAAAAATGAACATAACATGATGCATTGCTCTCATGTCTCATTATCATGCTAATAGAGTTAGTAAATATAACCAGTAGTTCAGCCAATAAATTCACCTTATTTTGAAAAAAGCAGACATCTCAGTAGGAAGCATACTCATGCATCCTGAGAAGTGAAACCAACCTGTGTTAGCTATCTAATGGTGCCTAAGAAATTATCCCAGAACAGTAAATTAAAATAACAAGAACGTATTATTTCATGGTGTCTGACAGTCATGAATCTGGGCACAGGTCAGCAGGGCATCGAGGCCTCACAAGGTGCCTCAGCTGGGTCTACAGGCTTCTCACACTCTAACTAGAGGAGGATCTGAGACCAAGCTTACTCACACTGTTGGCAGGCTTCATGGCCTTGATGTTTGTTGGCTGGACACACAAATTCCTTGCCACTTGGACCTCCCCAAGGGGTTAGTCACAATAATAGTAGCTTAGTTTCCCCAGAGAAAGGGCTACAAGAAGAAGCAAAGAGGGAATAGCAATATGGAAATCACAATGTTGTATAATCCAATCTGAGGTTACAATCCATCATGTTTCCCCCCGCCCCCCCATTCTATTCACAGAAACCATTTAGACTAACCCAGGCTCAAAGGCAGCGAATTTTATAAGGGCATGAATACTCACAGGCAGGAATCATTGGAGCCATTTTAGAGGCTGCCTGTCACACAATATAATTCCTTCTCCCTTATTACATAATCTTGAGTGGGGTATGTTTCCTCTACAATAAAAAATACTTAGAACAAACAAATATTACCTAGAGGCTTACTCCAATAAATACCTGATCTTGGAAGGTAAGAGTGTAAACTAAGACGGTTTACTCAGCAAGACTAATATCTTGCTCATCAAGGTGACTTGAAGACCCTCATGTTGCTCTGTTCACCAGTCCAGATCAGGTCACAGACTCTGCCCAATCACAGTTTTCTACCTTGGAAGACTGCCCATAAAATCACCCAGCCTGTACCCTAAAATGCTATAAATGTCCTCCCCTAATTTCACATTTTCAGATAGCACTAAGACTTTACAAATGTGATCATCTCTCTAAATTCAGTAGGTTTAGGAAGAGCTTTGCATAACCAACGTAGTTGTTTCTGTGGGTCTTCTGAGATGTCAGGAGTCAAAATTTCAAGTATAAGAACAATTGTTTCAATTTCCCATTATCCCTGAAATGTTGGCCCCCTGTCACTGCAGAATGGCAAGTCATTTTAGTCAAATGTCTCTTAAAAGAAGAAGGAAGTAGAATTATAATTTACTTCTTCAAGAAAAGGTACTATGGCCTACTATGTATTCATTTATTAAAGCTAGATCATCTTACTAGAAGAATACACTGGATACTTTATGGATAGAAAAGGATCCAAATTAATGTTCATATTTTCTTCTCATCATTTGTTCTTTCTTAATTCTTTATGGTATTGGGGATTTTGCTGCCCTTCCCTCACATCCCATGAACAGGGAAGGACTGCTGAGCTTTCACTTTACCACACAGGCAAAAATTTCACAAGATTCATCATTCACAAAATAAAATTCTCCCACATCGCAAAATATTAACTTGGTGTTTCAATGTTTTTAAGCTATTTGTAATAGTAATATATTTAGAATCCTCCCTGACTTTTAAAAAATTATAATTAAAGCATCAAGATCTCTATTCTATATCCAGTGGTAAGAGCAAACACCCCTGTGATTCACAGCACTTATCTCTAGGGTACTTAATTAAAATGAAAGTGTTTTGAGGGGTGGGGTGTTTTGTTGTTGCTGTTAGCCTGTGAAAATTAATGGTGTTACTCATGTGAAAATTATAGTTCCTACTTAGAAGTCTAACATGATTGTGTAATCCAAAATATAAAGCTATCTGATGTCCTTCAGACCGCAACTTAGATTAAGATTTCCTTCAGGATATTCATCTTTTTTAACGTTATCATTTTACTTAGATTTATTTGTAAAGTGGAATTACAGAAATAATAGAATTCAAATTCTATATTTGAATTCAAATTCAAAGTCTTTTCAGTGAATGATGATGATACTGATTTCCTATTGGCAAATGTATTCTTTCAGTGGCACTAATGGATTTGTATTGATTGTTGTTTAGCAACTAAATTGTGTCAGACTCTCAGCAACCCCATGCAACCTCTGGCCACATGCCAGGCTTCCCTGTCCTTCACTATCTCCCTGAGTTGACTCAAACTCATGTTCATTGTATCGCTGATGTTATCTAGCCACCTCATTGTCTGCCACCCTCTTCTCCTTTTGCCTTCAATCTTACCCATCATCAGGGTCTTTCCCAATGATACATTTTCCCTAAATTCTTGGGTGGCACAAAATTAAGTGTTCTCTTCCGTGCATCAGAGAGCGCTGTAGTTCATAGACATGGAACAGCAAAAAGGTGAGGAGCCCACAGGAAAATCAGATCCCTGGCTTTTTCATTCATTAGGCATTACTGAATGCCTACTATATATCCTGAATATGAAATAAGACATGATCCCAGCTTCACTGATTCCTTGTCACTACTAAACAGCTGAAGTGTTTCAACTAATCTGAAGCACATAAAAAGTGCAAAAAGTAACACTTTAGGATATTCATCTTTACCTAACAGCAGGTTTTCCTCCACTCTGAGCTGCAGTATTCAGTGGTAATGATGGAGAAAATATTTTTAATATATAAGAAAGTCATCCTTACATGCACTATTTGTCTTCTAATGATGATTAATGCTGCTAATCTGATGTCCAATTGAATTTATGAATCTTAAAGTTTGGTTTTACTGTTTAAACAGACACAGAGACCACCCATGCAATTAGGCATGGGGAGTGGAGGAACAATTACCTTATCAGTAAATGATCAAGCATTCAGTAGATTAAAACAAATTACATATTTCAAATTTTTAACTTTTAAAATATATGCAGGCAGATAGAAACCTGGTTCTTTATCTCAAGGTAGGGACTTTCGATTAAATAAAAACATACTAAAGAAAGGTCTTATTATGTTAGAGTAACTTGAGACATTCCTAAGATAAGTTCCCTCTCATTTTAGATCAAAACCATGCATGTAAAGCTCAGAATACAATTTCACTGAGAATTTGGGACCCAGCCAACACTTGTAATGAAAATCACTATTTTCTCAAGTCCTAGGATATTTTAGTCCTTGCATTCTAATGAGTAATTAGTACCACCACCAACTTATTAATCACACATATGGCTGCTTTATAAGTAATTTTTCAGTGACTATAGCTTAAAGATTATGATTGAAATTAAAATGCCCCTGATCTATCAGCTTATTGATATTCTTGATGAATTAATTTAAGTCCCATGTTTTCATGTATTTGGAATTGGTTTCACAAAATAAATTATGTAATTTTTTATAAATGTTGGTACTCATTCTCATGTTCAATATTCAATCTAATCAAGCATTACAATGTGAAATATTAAGATTCAGTGAAAAGTCTGATGTCAACATGTAACAGCATAAATCATTTTAAAAGAATAAATCTTTATTTTAACATGAATCACTGGTAATTTACAAATGTGCCTCTAGACAGAGAGTTACATAGGTATTTAATGTCTGCATATGTATAATTCCTTCACCTACAGAAAACTTTCCCCACCAGCCTTCAGTCATCCTGACTTTCATCTGAGGAATCTGTTAGTCTAAAGAAAAAAGTCAAGTTCTAAGCCTATTTCTTTCTAGAATTGAGGTTCTGTAAAGGACAAAAACTCTTCTTTTTTCCTCTGTGAACTGGTATGTATCTGCCTAATCACCACTAACAGGATTAGAAGGGATTGGTTTAGAAATGTCTAACTTTTCATTATAACTTCTTTCCAGTGCCAACTTCCCAAATGTACTTATCTGTCCAAACCATAATTGTGAATCTAAATCACCATTCATAATCTAGGGCTTTCCTGGTGGCTCAGATAGTAAAGAATCTTCCTGCAATGCAGGAGACCTGGATTTAATCCCTGGGTTGGGATGTACCCTGGAGTACTGATAATCAAATGATTTTAAAATTCAAAGCAGTCAAACTTTGATTTTTTTAAAAAAGGAAAATAAAAAACATTCATGTTATAGGATATAAAATCCTCCCTTAGCACACTCTTTTCTCCTCTCCCTTCCCATGGTGGTGGTTGTTCAGTCACTCAGTTGTGTCCAACTCTTTGTGACCCATGGACTGCAGCATGCCAGGCTTCCCTGTCCTTCACTATCTCCTGGAGTCTGCTCAGACTCATGTCCTTTGAGTCACTGGGGCCAGCCAACCATCTCATCATCTGTTGTCCCCTTCTCCTCCCACCTTCAGTCTTCCCCAGCATCAGGGAAACTTTTCCAGAGTTGACTCTTTGCATCAGGTGGCCAAAGTATTGGAGTGTCAGCTTCAGCATCAGTCCTTCCAGTGAATTTCATGATGGATTTCCTTTAGAATTTGACTGGTTTGATCTTGCAGTCCAAGGGACTCTCAAGAGTCTTCTCCAACACCACAGTTAAAAGCATCAATTCTGCCTGGCACTCAGCCTTCTTTATGGTTCAACTCTCACATCCATACATGAGTACTGGAAAAACCATAGCTTTGACTAGATGGACCTTTGTCATCAAAGTAACATCTCTGCTTTTTAATATGCTGTCTAGGCTGGTCATAACTTTCCTTCCAAGGAGTAAGCATCTTTTAATTTCATGGCTGCAGTCACCATCTGCAGTGACTTTGGAACCCCAAAAAATAAAGTATGTCACTGTTTTCACTGTTTCACCCATTTATTTGTCATGAAGTGACAAGACCAGATGCCATGATCTTCATTTTCTGAATGTGGAGTTTTAAGCCAGCTATTTCACCTCCTCTTTCACCTTCATCAAGAGACTCTTGAGTTCCTCTTCTCTTTCTCCTAAAAGGTGGTATCATCTGAATATCTGAGGCTATTGATATTTCTCCCTGCAACCTTGATTCCAGCTAGTGTTTCATGCAGTCCAGCATTTTGCATTTTTTACCTCATAGAAGGTAAAAAGGCAGGGTGACAATATACAACCTTGACATAATCCTTTTCCAATCTGGAACCAGTCCATTGTTCCATGTCCAGTTCTAACTGTTGCTTCTTGACCTGCATACAGCTTTCTCAGGAGGCAGGTCAGGTGGTCTGCTATTCCCATCTCTTTAAGAATTTTCCACAGTTTGTTGTGATCCACACAGTCAAAGGTTTTGGCGTAGTCAATGAAGCAGAAATAGATGTTTTTCTGGAATTCTCTTGCTTTTTCTATAATCCAACGGATGTTAGCAATTTGATCTCTGGTCCTTCTGCCTTTTCTAAATCCAGCTTGAACATTTGGAAGTTCTCAGTTCATGTACTACTGAAGCCTAGCTTAAAGGATTTTGAGCATTACCTTGCTAGCATGTGATATGTCTTTGACATTGCCCTTCTTTGGGGTTGGAATGAAAACTGACCTTTTCCAGTCCTGTCGCCACTGCTGAGTTTTCCAAATTTGCTGGCACATTGAGTTCAGCACTTACACATCATCATCTTTTAGGATTTGAAATACCTCAGCTGGAATTCCATCACCTCCACTAGCTTTGTTCATAGTGATGCTTGCTAAGGCCCATTTGACTTTGCACTCCAGGATGTCTGACTCTAGCTGAGTGATCACGTCATTAAGATCTTTTTTTGTACAGTTCTTGTGCATATTCTTGCCACCTCTTCTTAATTTCTTCTACTTCTTTTAGGTCCTTGCTGTTTCTGTCCTTTATTTTACTCATCTTTGCATGAAATGTTCCCTGCTATCTCCAATTTTCTTGAAGAGACCTTTTCCATTCTATTGTTTTCCTCTATTTCTTTACAGTGTTCACTTAGGAAGGCTTTCTTTTTTTTTTTTTTTTTTTAATCTCTCCTTGCTATTCTTTGGAACTCTGCATTCAGATGCCTGTATCTTTCCTTTTCTCTTTTGCCTTTTGCTGCTCTTCTTTTCTCAACTATTTGTAAGACCTCCTCAGACAACCATTTTGCCTTTTCACATTTCTTTTTCTTGGGGATGGTTTTGATCACTGCCTTCTGTCTAAAGTTACAAACCTCTGTCCAGAGTTTTTCAGGCACTCTGTCTATAAAATCTAATCCCTTGAATCTATTTGTCACTTCCACTATATAATCATAAGGGATTTGATTTAGGTCATACCTGAATGGCCTAGTGGTTTTCCCTACTTTCTTCAAGCCACGGTGGTAGTCAACCTTATTTGTTTTTTAAACTTTCAGACATTTTAAAACTCATTTTGAAAATACGTATTTATATATTTATGCAGCATTTTCAGCAAAAGATTAAGAAAAAGTTTAATATGCATTACTACAAGACCAATAAAAGACTCATCCATGTAATAAAATTCTCTGAGGCCGCAAGCAACAAGTCAGGAAACTTTGATGTATAAATATGGACAGGTCTCAAATATACTCTCAAATGAAAAAAAGCAAGGTATACAACACTGTGTAAAGTATGTGTCCATTTTTATTTATCTTTTCTTCATTCAATTTCTAGGTTGTGTCTGACTCTTTGCCACACCAGGGACTGCAGCACGCCAGGCTCCCCTGACCTTCACTGTCTCCTGGAGTTTGCTCAAACTCATGCCCATTGAGTCGGTGATGCTATCTAACCATCTCAACTTCTTCTACCCCCTTCTCTTCCTGCCCTCAATCTTTCTCAGCATCAGGGTCTTTTCCAGTGAGTCAGCTCTTCGCATCAGGTTGCCGAAGTATTGGAGCTCCAGCTTCAGCATCAATCTTTACATTGAATATTCAGGATTGGTTTCCTTTAAAGACTGACTGGTTTGATCTCCTTGCAGTCGAAGGGACTCTCAAGAGTCTTTTCCAGAATCAAAATTTGAAAGTAGCAATTTTTCGGCACTCAGCCTTCTTTATTTTTTTAAACAAATTTATTTTTCTTTATTTATTTTAAAGGCATGAAAATATTTCTGAAAAGGTTAAAAAGATTAAACAAACTTGATAACCTTTAGGGAAAGGAGTCAAGTGGCTGGGACAGAGGTGAGAAAGAGTTTCAAAACAGATACGTTTTTGTATTATTTAAGGAAATTTGTGATAAGAAAATCAGATTGCCAACAGTATATGTCATTATCTCATTTAGAGAAAACAATAAACTTGAATAGAAAAAATTCTGAAAGAATACATAGCTCAAACATTAAACAGCAAATTTTCCCCAAACTGGAAACATAATCTTTTATTCCTTTCCTAATAAATCTTTTATAAATTTTCTGAAATTGACATGAATCACTTATAAAAAAGTGAAACAAGCTTCAGTAATTGTTTACTAATCAAACTTTGTTTACTGTAAGTTGGAACATATCAAAGGTCAAAGCATAGAAATAATGAATTTAACAACCTTCTATATTTGCATTTTAACACCTAGAACTGGCAACTATTTGTGTATGGTGCCCTTTGTTGAAAAACACTAATAACAAAAATAGCTGCTAAATGGTACAAAGTTTAAGTTACAATACTAAAAAGTTCTGGGAATCTAATGTATAGTACAGTGCTTGTAGTCAATTATACTGTATTACATACTTAAAGTTGCCAAGAGCGTAGATCTTAATGTTCACACCACCACAAAAAGAAAATGGCAATTATGTGACACGATAGAGGTATCAACTATGGTGGTAGTCATTCTGCAATACATTAATACATCTGTATCAAATCAATGTTGTTCATTTAAATGTACACAATGTTATATGTCAATTATATCTCAATAAAGCTAGAAAATATAAAATATTGCTGCTGCTGGGGAGCAGGCAAACAATGGGTCTAACTCTAATTAAGGACTGGACTGAGTAGTCATCCTCCCAAATGACAAGACCTATTTCCTTGTAACAGTCTGTAACTGATTTTGCAAAATGAGAAAGTAACTCTTAGAATTACAGAATATCAGCTAGTACCATGCAAGAAGAAAAAAAAAAAGTCTGAATGAGGAAGAAGGATATGAGCAATAGTGTGCGTGAGGCTTACCCCTAAGTAAGCAACATGGCCTTTTTCCTCATAAATATTCTGCGATACTTCGTGAAGATTTTATAGGAACTCCCTGTACCTTGGCCTCACCCCACTAATGCTCAGAACAGAGCATTTATTGCACCATGTTTGTTACTTGTGTAAACACATTTCTCCCTGTGGACTGCATGTGGAGTTTGTGAAGAGACGCTGTGTCATGGCCTTATGCCAGATATTCTCTGAAGGCTTCCTTTTGCTGTCTAGTTATTCTGTTTTTGCGTGGAGCTTTAGACAGATTGACAAATCATGTCCCCAGCTGGAATCTTATCTTCACAATACATTTTTCAGGGGAAAAAAAAATTAACTTACAAACAGTATAGATCACAGGATCAGTAGGATACCAATTTCTCTAAAAAGCATAGATAACGTATAAAAGGACACCTTGCTATCCAAATCTGATTTCTGTTAGGGGGAGTTTACACAGAAATTTCCTATAACAAGGCATTCTAAGTTATCTAAAATATATTTGGTAGCAGCAGTTTGGTTAGTGTAACATTATCAGGAAATGTCTCCTGGGTTCAAATAGGAGCACTCAAAATTTAATTAAATACTGGAAGTTACATCTTAATCATACACACTGAAGATGAGATTTCAGGAGATGAGATCATTTTTACTTACTTCTCTATTACCGCTATCTTCTAGAAATTTTCTAAATCAAATTTGAGGGTTTCATTTTCTAAGAAAAGATTTCACATAGTGACTCACATTTCAAAATTTCTTTAAGGAGAAAAGATCTAACTCAGTTCAGTGTGAATTGTATCACTGACCATAAGTTTGTTGCTCCTTCAACATTAAAAGCATCACACAGAGGCACCTTTTAGATCCAAACAAGCTTTGCAGTCACCTAAACACATGATGATTCAAAGATATATTCTAAGAAACATGCTTCCTAATGGCCTCCAAACAATTCTGCACAACTCTAAGTAAAATTCATCTTCTTTATTTACTATATTAAGCCAATACATTTTTGAAGGAAAAAGAGTCTGTAATGAAATAAGAAGGAAAATTATTTTTCTCATAACGACTATGTTTTTTAATCAGGTAGCTGTGAATTCAATAAAACCAATCTATTTTTGCTTCGCCTGCCTTGTTGAGATCAATTCTCAAACTGCAAAAGGAATAAAAAAAAATTAATGTCTGAATTACAATCAATATAACTTATTCCAGAACCCACTCCCATTTTCTTCAAATGATGTATCTAAGGTCTTTGGACATGGCAAGCCACTCCAGTATTCTTGCCTGGAGAATCCCCAAGGACAGAGGAGCCTGGTGGGCTACAGTGCATGAGGTCGCAAAGAATCGGACATGACTGAGCATCAGCATCAGCCTCACCGAGGTCTTTGGACATGTACCTCCATGTCCACTGATGTGAGTATAAAAATAAAGTGTATCCTAAATAGAGCAATGCAATAGGCTTCCTGATAGATCAGTTGGTAAAGAATCTGCCTGTAATGGAGGAGGCTCTGGTTCGATTCCTGGGTCAGGAAGATCTGCTGGAGAAGGGATAAGCTACCCACTCTAGAATTCTTGGGCTTCCCTTGTGGCTTAGATGGTAAAGAATTCGCCCACAATGCGGGAGACCTGGGTTCAATCCCTGGGTTGGGAAGATCCCTTGGAGAAGGGAAAGGCAACCCACTTCAGTATTCTGGCCTGGAGAATTCCATGGACTGTATAGTCCATTGGTGTCGCAAAGAGTCAGACAGGACTGAGCGACTTTCACTTTCACTTCACTTTCAAATACAACAGTGGCAGCAAAAAACAATGAGATGTATATGGTCTGTGGTATGTGGGGTATTTTGAGAGGCAATAGAAATGCAAATGTCCATGATATAAATGTATAAGACATGAATCCCATGCCACAAAACTTATGCTCCTGTAGACATCAGATGGGCTGTTTGCACAAAAATATGTCATTTAGGACAGATCTTTATAATAATGATCCTATAATGAGTGCTCAATAAAGGACACAAATGGTATGGACCTAAGAAAAGCAGAAGATATTAAGAAGAGGTGGCAAGAATACACAGAAGAACTATACAAAAAAGATCTTCACAACCCAGATAATCACGATGGTGTGATCGCTCACCTAGAGCCAGACATCCTGGAATGTGAAGTCAAGTGGACCTTAGGAAGCATCACTACGAACGAAGCTAGTGGAGGTAATGGGATTCCAGTCAAACTATTTCAAATCCTAAAAGATGATGCTGTGAAAGTGCTGCACTCAATATGCCAATTTGGAAAACACAGCAGTGGCCACAGGACTGGAAAAGGTCAGTTTTCTTTCCAATCCCAGAGAAGGGCAATGCCAAAGAATGTTCAAACTACCACGCAATTGCACTCATCTCACACACTAGCAAAGTATTGCTCAAAATTCTCCAAGCCAGGCTTCAACAATACATGAACCATGAACTTCCACATGTTTAAGCTCATTTGAGAAAACACAGAGGAACCAGAGATCAAATTGTCAACATCCGCTGGATCATTGAAAAAGAGAGCTCCAGAAAAACATCTATTTCTGCTTTATTGACTATGCCAAAGCCTTTGACTGTGTGGATCACCACAAACTGTGGAAAATTCTGAGAGATGGGAATACCAGACCACCCGATCTGGCTCTTGGGAAACTTGTATGCAGGTCAGGAAGCAACACGTTGAACTGGACATGGAATCAGATTACCAGCCCAGGTTGGATGCATGAGACAAGTGCTCGGGCCTGGTGCACTGGGAAGATCCAGAGGGATCGGGTGGAGAGGGCAGTGGAAGGGGGGATCGGGATGGGGAATACATGTAAATCCATGGCTAATTCATGTCAATGTATGACAAAAACCACTACAATATTATAAAGCAATTAGCCTACAGCTAATAAAAATAAATGGAAAAAAAATAAATAAATAAATAAAAAAGAAAATGTAAATGTAAGACATATTCCAAATCATTTTTAAAATTCAAATCAGTCTAATAAATTTAATAGTGCTTAGACCATAAAAAAAAAAAGAACTGGACATGGAACAACAGACTGGTTCCAAATAGGAAAAGGAGTATGTCAAGGCTGTATATTGTCACCAAGCCTATTTAACTTACATGCAGAGTACATAGTGAGGAATGCTGGGCTGGAGGAAGCACAAGCTGGAATCAAGATTGCTGGGAGAAATATCAATAACCTCAGATATGCAGATGACACTACCCTTATGGCAGAAGAAGAACTAAAGAGGCTCTTAATGAAGGTGAAAGAGGAGAGTGAAAATGTTGGCTTAAATCTTAACATTCAGAACACAAAGATCATGGCATCCGGTCCCATCACTTCATGGCAAATAGATGGAGAAACAGTGAAACAATGGCAGACTTCATTTTCAGGGGCTCCAAAATCACTGTAGATGGTGATTGCAGCCATGAAATAAAAAGACATTTGCTCCTTGGAAGAAAAGTTATGGCCAACCTAGACAGCATGTTAAAAAGAAAAGACATTACTTTGCCAACAAAGGTCCATCTAGTCAAGGCTATGGTTTTTCCAGTGGTCATGCATGGATGTGAGCTGGACTATAAAGAAAGCTGAGTGCTGAAGAATTGATGCTTTTGAACTGTGGTGTTGGAGAAGACTCTCAGTCCATTCTAAAGGAAATCAGTCCTGACTATTCATTGGAAGGACTGATGCTGAAACTGAAACTCCAGTACTTTGGCCACCTGATGTAAAGAGCTGACTCATTTGAAAAGATCCTGATTCTGGGAAAGATTGAAGGCGGGAGGAGAAGGCGACGACAGAAGATGAGATGGCTGGATGGCATCACCGACTCAGTGCACATGAGTTTGAGTAAACTCTGGGAGTTGTTCATGGACAGGGAGGCCTGGCGTGCTGCAGTCCATGGGGTCGCAAAGAGTCAGACACAATGAGCGAATGAACTGAACTGAACTGACCTGAAGGAGTCACATTCCCTGTGCCCATGTTTGTTCCATTGTCACTCCTGTCGTAAGGCCGAGTCTATTTAGTTACTCTGTTGAATTTTGGCAAGTCTTTTAACTTTCTTTACCAGTAGAATCTGGCAATGTGACTTTGCACATGTTCTAGTCTGCCTTTTAAAAGGCCTTACAGCTTCTGCTTTCACTCTTTGAAGCCCTGAGATCACTGTGTCTGACAAAATTAAAGAATATGAGATGAAAGAAAAAAAAATATAAGATGAAAGAATGTGTACAGAAAGAAGCTCAGACACCCTGGCCATCACTTGGGAGCCCAGCCAGACCACCCAGAGAGAACAGCAGAATTACCTGACCACCCACCAAGCCAGACAAAGACAAGGGTTTCAATTTCAGCTACTTCATTTTGGGGTAGTTTGTTAGGCAGCAATAAGTAAAGTACCGCTTCAGCTATTTATCCATCCAACAAATATTTATGTATGGAGCCCAAACTATATGCCAATCACCAGCTCTGGACAAACAGGTGGACATCAACAATGATCCCTTTTTCCAAGGCCTTTACATCTACTGCTTGAGGGTAGGGAAGGGAAAGACCGATGATTTAAATATGATAAAATGAATAATAACTTTACATACAAAGAGGTAACAGCTTTGAGGAAAACAAAGCAGGATAAAAGGAGAGTGACTGAGGTGGGCAGGGACAAAGAAGACTTTCAGAGGTTTTCTGTTGTTTGATGTTTAATTAGAAACCTGAATGTTGAGAAGAAATAAGCCAGGCAAAAAATTGTGAGGGAACAGCTTTCTATCAATAAACACTATCTATAAACACACATGAAATCAGGCTTCCATGTCTTAGGGACATCAAGGTTGGGGGCAAGAGGGCAATGACTTCTGGAGGGTGGCTGAAGTTGAGTGCTGAGAAACAGGTGCTAAAAGGATCTCGTGGAACCTGGTGCACCATAGTAAAAAGGTCTGTTATATTTGACATAGTGATATTTTTCTTCACTTTTAACATTTAGTTATATAGAGACACAAATATCCATTGCTAGAAATGATTCAACCAACACAGCAACAGACTCTCCTCTTAACCTCTAATAAGGCCCGCCTATTGTAATGGCCATCTTGTCCCTTGATTTAAAAATAAAATCTGGGACTATCCTGAAGGTCCAATGGTTAAGACTCCATTCTTTAACTGCAGGGGATGCAGGTTGAATCCTTGGTTGGAAAACTAAGATCCTGCATGCCATCTGGCACAACCAAAAAAATTATAATAAAATCTGCATCAGTATGAGCTTTAGAAATTGTTTGTTGCATGGATTCACATTTGATAAGCAAAATGTCACCACTGGGAGTCATGTCTTTAAAGTAGCTTGTTTTTACCCCAGGAATCCCTGACATTGGAAGGAAATGTAATTCAAATTTGGGTCCAACGATTAGGAGTTCAGAAAGCAAGTATTGTGAGGACAGTTCTGAAACTGAAGAAGCTGTCACTCAGTCAGAAACTCAGAAGGAAAGCTGAGCCAAGCAACAAAAGCCTTTTCAGGGCGCCTTGCGCTGTGCAGGTGAAACAGTGGTTGATTTTATAGCTAATAAGGCATTAAACTGAATCTCTTAAGCTTTTCATATTGAAAGTAATTGTAAATTGAATTTGCTAAAACAATAACTTAAAGGGGCAAGACTTGAATGTTGTTGGAGCACAGCAAATGATGTGGAATTTAAAGAACCACTGAAACAAGTGTCTTTGAGTACTTTATTGATCTGCCAGAAGCAGCTTCTGTTAACCCTGAGCTTTGCTTGGCAAGTGGAATTATTGTGCATTGATTATTCATCATGGAGTCAGGCTATCAGACTCCAGCTCCAGGTGGGATGGTCATTTACATTTCAACACTTTGCCTCAATAGAAATAATGCGTCTTAGAAAGAGCAAAGAGATAGCATGTCACCCAGGTTCAGGGGCTTCATTCTGCGGTTTGTAAAAGCATCAATCCAATCTCTGTCATCCCATATGTGGGTGTCTGTCTCCAAATATACACTTTGTATAGGGATTACCAGTCACACTGAATCAGAGCCCCATTAAGGATCTCATCTTAACTTGATTATCTCTGTAAGGACTCTATTTCCAAATAAGGTCACACTCTGAGATACTAAGGGTTAGGATCCAGTATATGGATTTTGGGGGAAGAGAGACACAATTCAGCTCCTAACAGTGATAGTCCAAAAGGGTAACAAATGACTTAGTATTCTCAGTCTTGGCCATGCCTCATCATCTCCTGGCAAGCTTTGAAAAAAATAGCTCTGCCTGGTTCCCACTTTCATTTTCTTTGATTTAATTGGTCTGGGTTAGGACCCCAGGCATCAGTATTATAAACAAGCATCTTAGGTAGTTCTAAAGTGTAGCCAGAATTGAAAACTGTTCATTAAATATCTCATTTATTAGAATATTTAAGAATAGGATCTACTCATTCAGAATGAAAACTGTAACATAGATCAGTTATTTTAAGCACCATGAGGGAAGAGACTCTCTTCATTGATCAGCAACATATCCCTAGCAGTATCCGGTCTGTGGTAGCTTTCCCATAAATATTAATGGAAGAATGAACATGTAAATAAATTCAATATACTCACTGAGTATCTACCATATGTTAAGCATTACAGTAGGCACTGAAGACGTGTAAATATTTTTTCAGTAAGTTAATGAGTGAATGAAGGAATGAGATTATATCCAATATTCTCTTCCAGTATAGGAAATGGGGTTTTGCAATATCGGAGTTAGCATTTTCAGTATGCTGGAAAAAATCCACTCTAACAAAAATATTTACTTTAAATCAATTAAACAGCCTGCCTTTTGCCTAGAAATTGTTGAGAGTTTTTTCTTTTCTTTCTTTTTTTCTTTTTGTAATGGTTCTTACACAGCTAGACCTTGGGGCCATCCTCTTTTACTGAGTATATACATGTTTATGTAACATCTGATAGACTCTTTATTGACACCTTCAGTATCACTGTATAATGTTTAAGAGTTGGCATTACTCTATAGGAGAGAAAGACGAATGGTATACACAGAACTATCATAAGAAATTCTTGCATTCAAATACCATTCAGATGTCATTGCCAATGGAGTAATACAATCTAAGATACAGATGTCAAAGTTTATTCTTCACAGCATTTGTCAGAGATCAACTAGAATAAAGAGATGAGCAATTACTTGTTGAATCTGATTAGTTTTGATATCTAGACTAGATAGTACTCTTAGGCCAGTGAAAAAGCTTCTTTAACTTTTTTTGTTTTTTAAGAGTCCTAGGAATTATGGGGAACTTCATTCACTTGTTTGTTTATCCACCCATCCAACCAGGTCTGCTATTACCAGGTACAATAGCCTCTATGGAAGTTGTAAAAAGGGGTCCTCCTTGGTAAATAAATTACAAAATAGCTGCCCTTCCTTAGGTCTACTACAGATCTACATCAGGGACACACCATGGCAAGTTAGATTTCAGTGCACTGCCCCTTAGCTAGATGTTTTTGTATATGATGCTAATAATCATATAAAGAAACCCTGCATCCAGCAAATGTCTATGAAGGACCTACCATGTGCCAGGCCTGGGCTGGTCTCTGAACGTACAAAGATGAATGAGATATGGTCCTGCCCCTTTGGAAGTCCAGAGTCCACTTCAGTTCAGCTCAGTTTAGTCACTCAGTTGTGTCTGCTTAGGCAGACCCAAACCAAAGGAATAAGTTAAGAAATGCAAACAGTGAGGGCAAGAGTTAAGTGAGAAATATAGCCAAGACCTCATGGAGGAGGTGATATTGGAAATGAGGATTTAAAGGTGAATAGGACTTTATCACGTAGAAAAAACTAACAGACAAACACAAACAGTGAATAGTAAATGCCAATGTGTGATCACAGTAAGACATAACCAGGGGAAGTCAAACAACCCTAGAAAGATGGGGAAAAGATTGGGGGGATGGAAATAGCTGGAAAATTAGCTGGGAAATGTACATTGGCAATAGACAACTCATATTAGCTGGCTAATAGATACAGATTGATCTATTCATTTAAGACAGGAGAAAAGATTTGGGTGCCTAAAGTAATGTTAGAAAGCAAGGAGGATTAGGCAAAGCCACACTGGGGGAAAATGCACTTGTTCGTCTCGGAAAACAGGAAATTTTCACTATCATGTGGCTTCCACTCCTTAAGACATGTCTTTGAATTACTTAGTTAATCAGATAGATTTTGAAATGTCTCATGGTGTATTTCACTTAAACTATGTTTTCACTAAAATGAAATTGAAGCATCAATCCAGATTGGTCAAGTCATTTTGGTTTAAATTCTTAATTTCAAGGTACAGGATAATTTTCCAATATTTTTCATCTGCAAATAAAGAAATTCAAACTGTGTGACTTTTCTGTCAGCACAGAGGAGAGGTAAAGATGCCGTTAATCCTGGGGTACTCATTGCTTTGCCCTGAAGCCAGAAAATATTTTTCAGTAAAACTGCATACACCTGAGTCTTTGGCTTATAACCATCTTTTGTTTTCTTCCCTGTTTGACCTCTGCACAGCTGTAAAATTTGTAATAATTAACCAACCCAGTTAATGATTAGTAATGATTTGACATTACATGGTATCATAACAATCTGTGACCGCCAGGTTTCTATGAAATTTCAAACTTCAAACACAGCTGTCAGTCTATGTTCCTTTCCTAACTTGAAAAATTCAGTGGAGTTTAACTATAAATCATTCTGTGTTATATTCAAACTAGGGGTTTTGAAATTGATCACATCAGCAATGTGTGGCTCTAATTGTATTACGTTATCTGATAATGTTCTAACAACAATTTTTGAAGAGTGTTGCTTTAAAGATATTTCTTTGGAATGAATGGCAGCATCAGGCATTGATGCTGCAAAAGGAAACTGTCAGACTGAAAATCAGTTATGGTCATACATAGGGCCAAATTAATTGCCTTGTCATATTATACAATTGATGCATATCATTGCAACTCTGTGAATTGGGAGGCTTTAAGTATTAATCATTTTTTACCATAGTTCTGCTTTGCTATATAAGAATAATTCCAGAACATTTTGTGAGCTCCTCAAGGGTAAATTAAACAGGGCTCACCTTTGCATCTTTAAGCATTTGACCTATGTCCAGTATATACTAGGTATTCAAAACACATTTAACAACCAAATGAAGAGCAGTGATAACCTCTTCCTAGATACTAAACTCTATGTAGATTGTTTTCCACAAATTTGGTCATTAAGACTTCACAATAGCACCATGAAATCATTGCTGCTGCCGCTGCTGCTGCTAAGTCACTTCAGCCGCATCTGACTCTGTGTGACCCCATAGTCAGCAGCCCACCAGGCTCCTCCATCCCTGGGATTCTCCAGGCAAGAACACTGGAGTGGGTTGCCATTTTCTTCTCCAATGAAATCATTACCATTGTTAATTTTACAGATGATAAACAGAGGCATCAAAAGGTCGCACAGCTAGTGCAGGATAAAGAATGTGTCTTGGTGGCTCTAAACTCCCCATTCTTAACTGTTATGCTATACTAGATGAGTGCTTAGAAAGTTTAGGCAACTAGTGACTGACCTGTGTGAATCTTCATTTCTATAGTCTAAAGACAGCATCAACACAAACATGGGATTCTGTCCAGGAAATAAAATTCTCATCTATTACACTCATAAACTTTGACCACGAATGGGGGAAAGGGGCATTCCCCTACACCAAGCAACTCTTTAAAATACCAGCTCGATGTCCTACAATTCACTTCAATGCTGACACTAACTGGAGTTAGTGTAGATCCCACAGGTTAAAGTAGGGAACTAGGAAGAGGAAAAAAAGAAGAAGAAGAACAAAAAGAAAGAGGAAGAAAGGAAGACAGAAAATATCCCAGGGTTGTGTTGAGGTCTAAATGAGATATAGTTGTAAAAGTACTTTGAGATAGAGAAAGCAAATGTGCAAGGGACAATCACAGAATAGTACTGATACCTGTCAATAAGCCTTGGGAATAAAATGTCAATACCAATGGAGAAAACAACAGTAAATAAGACACTATAAAGCCAAGTAAATTAAAAAGAATGACTTGACTGGTTATTTTCTGAAATTATTGGCAAAATGCACTCTCATAACCCAGTCAGCAACACAGAAATCTTCCTTTCTCCTCTGTGTGTAGAGGATGAAGGCTTTAACTGGGGAAAACTCCTCCTGCCGCTTCATTCACAGCACAAAATGACAGCACAGAGAACCTGGCTTGAATCCACTGGCATCAAATAGATCTAAGCATTCCAATGTCGCAAATAGACCAAAAAGACTATTTCATGACATTTACCAGGCAGTTCATATAGCACTGGACCACCCTAAAATAATCCTCCTATTTCCTCTCTACTATTCACAACAAAGAAAAGAAACAATCCAGGTTCAAAGAGTCACTTGGAGATACAATCAGTGACTACAGGTGAATGAATTATATTTCACTCAAAATGCTTTATTACCCACAGCAGAAACATTCAACACAGGGGGAAATGGGATATTTGGAAGCAGTAAGTGCTAAAAACAAACAAACAAACGCCCTAGAAGGACGTGAGTGGCAGGCTGTTTATCTAGCGTTCTAAGCAAGATTCCAGAAGTGATCCTGAAACTGTGGGACAAGTCACCAAGTTACCATAGTGCCTTGAGAAAAGGGATCTGAAAAGTCCATTTTGTTCTTTAAGCCACTGTTTAAAAGCCACTTCATCAGAAGTCTTTTAATCTTCAGGCTAGACTAGGTCCTCTGTATACATTATCAAGAGAACTCTGTTCCTTTACCTCAAAGCTTTTATAGAAATTTTAACTTTTTGCATTTTTGTTACAACAAATTAAAAAATACTCGAGACTGTTCTCTAATACAGTCAACACTCAGATTCAACAACTGTTGTAATTTACTACATTGCTTCATCTACCCCTTTTCTTCTCTTTCTTCTTTTATGTTGGTGTAAACTTTACTTTTATTTTCTTTATTGAAGTACTGTTAATGTAAAACATTAAATAAATTATAGGTATACAATATAGTTGCTTCACAATTGCAAAAGCTATACTCCATTTATAGTTATTACAAAATACTGACTCTGTTTCCTGTATTGTACAATATATTCTTGTAGCTTATTTTATACAAATAGTTTGAACCTCTTAATTTCTTACCCCTATGTTGACCCTCCTCACTTTCCTCTTCCCACTGGAAACCACTAGCTTGTTCTCTGTATCTGAGTCTGTTTATATCTTTTTGTTATATTCACTACTTTCTGTTGTTTTTTAGATTCCACATACAAATGCTATCATACATTGTTTGTCTTTCTCTGACTTATTTCACTTAGTATGATCCATCCTGTTGCAAATTACAAATATTCATCCTTTTTTATGGCTGAGCAGTATTCCAGTGTGTGTGTGTGTGTTTATACCACATCTTCTTTATCCTTTCATCTCTTGATGGATACTTAGGTAGTTTCCATCTCTTGGTAATTGTAAATAATGCTGTTATGAATAATGGGGAGCACGTATTTTTTTAATTAGTGTGTTTCTGTTGTTGTTGTTGTTTTGGATATATACCCAAGAGTGGACCTGTTGGGTCATATGGTAGTTACATTTCTGGTTTTCTGAGAAACCTCCATACTGTTTTCCACAGTGGTTGTATATTGATGAAATATTTAAAGCCAAACCTAGGGATCATGTCATTTCATCTCTTAAGTCTTCAAAATGAGTGCCTCAAAATGATAAATTTTTTCACAACCACTGTATCCACCAAGGTTCCCCCCAAAAGCAGAACCTAAAACAAAGGCTTGTATGCAAGTCATCTCTTTGGGAAGTGATCCCAAAGGAGAAAGCAGGACTGGGAAAATGGAACAGGGAAGGCGGGAAAGCCAACCCAAGGATGCATTACAAGAGGATCAGCTCTGGGGACACCTGGGGCTTGATTCTGTAGAAGAGTCCTTGACAAGCTGTTGGATTTTATTCAGATTGTGCAGAGAGTGACCAAAGTGAGGAATAGGGCTTATCTACCAGTTCCCATACTGCCTATAGTCAGGGATTCCCCGTGGGATAGGTATTAGCTTTTTTACACTCCCAGGTTTGCAATGGAGGGCTTCAGAATAAGACAGAAGGGCTGGAAATGTGGCTACTGGTGATCTGCAGGAAGCAAAGAGAAGCTCAGGGCAGAAGCTGAGAGGTCTGTGAGGCACTTTAGCAGAGATGTTATCAGTTTCCACCCATACTGCTCTGCTTACCAACAGAAACAGCCAGATAAACAGAGCTGAGAGGACAAGATCTAGGATACAAGAGGTGCCTGACACAACCATAATGCCATTGCCACAGCTAACTAAATTCATCCCAGCTCCTTAGTATCATCCAGTAGTCTAAAATCAAATGTCCCCAATTGCCTCAGAAATGTCTTTCAGAGCTGCTTTGGTCTAATTAGGATCCAAACAAGGACCAAAAATTATGTCTTTAATTAGTTAAGGCTACTATGTCCTCAAATCTCTTTTATTCTAGACTAGTCCTCCCTCGCCATTTTTTATGCCATTATACAAAACTAAAAAAAAAACAAACAAACATGATAGTTGTTCTATACATGGTTCTACTTTGGTTTTGACACATTAGAGAGTCATTTCACTTAATTCTCTATCCCCAATATTTTCAGGAAGGATCATAACTCTACAGGCTTTATTCAACTCAGATAAAACTTTTGTGGCAATAAAATATGACAAGTGATGCCATGTGCTTCATAGCACACCCCAACAGCAGACATATGTAGTGGGAAGAATGTGGTCCCCCAAAAGATATTTTTCACAATGTAATTCTACATTGTAATCCCCAGAATTTGTGAATATTATGTTATATGGGGAAAAAATGTGATTAATTTAAGGACTGTAAAAAAATGAACTTATCCTAGATCATTTGAGTGGACTGTAAATGCAATCATATGTATTCCCATTAAAGGCTGGCAGAGGACATTTGGGACAGCTGCAGAGAGCCTGTGCGAAGTTGCAGTCACAGACTGGAGTGAAGTGACCACAAACCCAGCAACCAGAAGGTGGAAGAGACAAGGAATGATTTCTCCAGAGGCCCTGAAGGGAATGCAGCAGTACTGGATTTCAGATTTCTATCCTCTAGAATTCTGAGACAGTACATTTCAGGTGAGCAAACGAATGTATCAGCCTGATCCCTCCCTCACCAAGTTCCCCAGGAACTTTCCTTCTAATGGCTCCATTCATTGATGAGTGTGATCCGCATTATTATTTAAGAGTAATAAAATGGTGCTTTGTGAATTCCCTTATTCTTTTCCCCTTTATTAGTAAAAGCCCTTTTATAAAGAATATTCCCTTACCAGCTTGGGCTCTTTGCTTATCCTAAAATGCTGTTGATACAAGAAACACTAAAGATAAATACTTAATTATTCTGTTTTAATTGCTATTTCCCAATTAAGGAAATGGTCGTGATAATAATTTTTTTCATTGCAAGACTCTTTCTTTTTTTAGCAATTGCATTTTATTTAGATTTTTTTTCCTTAGTTTTTTAATGGAAGGATAATTGCTTTATGGAATTTTGTGGTTTTCTGTCATATGTCAACAAAAATCAGCCATAGGTAAGCCCATATCCCCTCCCTCCCAGACCTCCTTCCCATCTCCCTCCACATCCCACCCTTCACAGACCCTGTGGCAGAGCCCCTGTTTGAGTTCCCTGAACCATACAGCAAATTCCCATTGGCTATCTATTTTACATATGGTACTGTAAGTTTCTATGTTACTGTTTCCATACATCTCTCCTTCTCCCTCCTCTCCTCCCACCATGTCCATAGATCTGTTCTCTAGGTCTGTTTCTCCATTGCTTCCCTGAAAATAAACTCATTAGTGACATCTCTTCAGATTCCATATATATGTGTCAGTATACAATGCTTATGTTTCTCTTTCTGACTTCCTTCACTCTGTATAATAGGCCATATTTTGTCCACCTCATTAGAACAGATTCAAATGTGTTCCTTTTTATGGCTGAGTAGTAGTCCACTGCATACATGTACCACAGCTTCTTTATCCATTCATCTGTGGATGGACATCTAGGTTGCTTCCATGTTCTAGCTATTGTAAACAGTGCCTCAGTGAACATTGGGGTACATGTGCATAAGACTTTTAAAGAGCAGTTTTAGGTCCACAACAGAACTAAGCAGAAAGTATAGAGATTTTGCATATACCTCCTTCTCTCACACATGCACAGCCTATCCCACTATCAACCTCCCCCACCAGAGTGGGACATTTGCTGCAATCAATGAAACTACAACAACACATTATCTCCTGAAGTCCATAGTTTATCTTAGGGTTCACTCTTGGTGTACATTCTATGGATTTGGACATACATATAATGACAAGTATCCACCATTATAGTATCATATAGAACAGTTTCACTGCTCTAAAAACCCTCCGTGTTTCACTTTTCATGACAGTAATTTAAATTCTTACTTGTGTCATTGTTTAATATCTATCTCCCCTGCTACAGTTTAAAACTGCACAAACAGAAAAATATGTCAACCTTCTTCACTGCCTAATCCATCCTGCCTGTCACAGGGAAGGAACACACCTAAGATATTTTAATAAATAAGACCTTCTACTATCTTGAGGATCCCCAGAGCTCCAAGAGGACTGTGGAGCTCTCCCCCTATCATTTCTGCTTGCCTTTGGTCACAAAGCAATGAAATTATTTTATGGGGATTTTTTCTAAGCTCTTACTTAAAGCAAGGAAGTAAAATCCTCTGAGGAAACATCAGCACCTCCTTGTGAAGAGAACCGAACTTTGAAGGGAATGGATCTCAGAGATGTTTTGGTGAAGTTTGGGGCATTATTTTTCTCATCAGAACCATCTTCTAGGATGTCAAAGTGGGAAGGGACTTTAACAATCATCTAGTCAAGTGCTTAAAGAATGCAATTCAGAACAGCTACCACTAAAATAATAACAAGAACAACAATAAAAATAGTAATAATACATCATACAAAGCCCTAGGATAACTGAATCAACAGCTTCAGGAACAAGCCTAGGAATCTCTACTTCAAGTTTTTCAAGTAGTTCTGACATAGCCTATCTTAGCCTTAGGCTTGGAAATACTGCTATAGTTGCAAGATAACAAAACCTTTGGTAAGCCTCCATATGTTTGAATTTTTAATAATTTTTTTCCTGTAATTGAGATCTAATCTTACTGCACTGTGGTCAGAAAAGATGACTGGAATGATTTCAATCTTTTTGAATTTACCAAGACTAGATTTATGGCCCAGGATGTGATCTATTCTGGAGAAGGTTCCGTGTGCACTTGAGAAAAAGGTGAAGTTGATTGTTTTGGGGTGAAACGTCCTATAGATGTCAATTAGGTCTAGCTGGTCCATTGTGTCCGTTAAAGTTTGTGTTTCCTTGTTCATTTTCTGTTTAGTTGATCTATCCATAGTTGTGAGTGGGGTATTAAAGTCTCCTACTATTATTGTGTTACTATTAATTTCCTCTTTCATACTCGTTAGTGTTTGCCTTACATATTGCGGTGCTCCTATGTTGGGTGCATATATATTTATAATTGTTATATCTTCTACTTGGATTGATCCTTTGATCATTATGTAGTGTCCATATTTGTCTCTTTTCACAGACTTAATTTGAAAGTCTATTTTATCTGATATGAGTATTGCGACTCCTGCTTTCTTTTGGTCTCCGTTTGCGTGGAATATTTTTTCCAGCCCTTCACTTTTAGTTTGTATGTGTCCCTTGCTTTGAGGTGGGTCTCTTGTAGACAGCATATATAGGGGTCTTGCTTTTGTATCCATTCAGCCAGCCTTTGTCTTTTGGTTGGGGCATTCAACCCATTTACATTTAAGGTAATTATTGATAGGTATGGCCCCGTTGCCATTTATTTTGTTGTTTGGGGTTCACGTTTATACCACCTTTCTGTGTTTCCTGTCTAGAGAAGATCCTTTAGTATTTGTTGAAGAGCTGGTTTGGTGGTGCTGAATTCTCTCAGCTTTTGCTTGTCTGTAAAGCTTTTGAGTTCTCCTTCATATCTGAATGAGATCCTTGCTGGGTAGAGTAATCTAGGTTGTAGGTTATTCTCTTTCATTACTTTAAGTATGTCCTGCCATTCCCTTCTGGCCTGAAGGGTTTCTATTGATAGATCAGCTGTTATCCTTATGGGAATCCCTTTGTGTGTTATTTTTTGTTTCTCCCTTGCTGCTTTTAATATTTGTTCTTTGTGTTTGATCTTTGTTAATTTGATTAATATGTGTCTTGGGGTGTTTCGCCTTGGGTTTATCCTGTTTGGGACTCTCTGGGTTTCTTGGACTTGGTTGGCTATTTCCTTCCCCATTTTAGGGAAGTTTTCAGCTATTATCTCCTTGAGTATTTTCTCATGGCCTTTCTTTTTGTCTTCTTCTTCTGGGACTCCTATGATTCGAATGTTGGGGCGTTTCACATTGTCCCAGAGGTCCCTGAGGTTGTCCTCATTTCTTTTGATTCTTTTTTCTTTTTTCCTCTCTGCTTCATTTCCACCATTTTATCTTCTACCTCACTTATCCTATCTTCTGTCTCCATTATTCTACTCTTGGTTCCCTCCAGAGTGTTTTTTATCTCACTTATTGCATTATTCATTTTTAATTGACTCTTTTTTGTTTCTTCTAGATCTTTACTAAACATTTCTTGCATCTTTTCAATCTTTGTCTCCAGGCTATTTATCTGTAACTCCATTTTGTTTTCAAGATTTTGGATCATTTTTATTATCATTATTCTAAATTCTTTTTCAGGTAGATTCCCTATCTCCTCCTCTTTTGTTTGACTTGGTGGGCATTTTTCATGTTCCTTTACCTGTTGGGTATTTCTCTGCCTTTTCATCTTGTTTAGATTGCTGTGTCTGGAGTGGGCTTTCTGTATTCTGGAGGTCTGAGGTTCCTTTTTATTGTGGAGGTTTTACCCAGTGGGTGGGGTTGGATGATTGGCTTGTCAAGGCTTCCTGGTTAGGGAAGCTTGTGTCGGTGTTCTGGTGCGTGGAACTTGATTTCTTTTCTCTGGAGTGCAATGGAGTGCCCAGTAATGAGTTTTGAAATGGGTCTATGTGTTAGGTGTGACCATGGGCAGCAGGTATGTTGACGTTCAGGGCTATGTTCCTGCGTTGCTGGAGAATTTGCATGGTATGTCTTGCTCTAAAACTTATTGGCTCTTGGGTGGTGGTTGGTTGCAGTGTAGGTATGGAGGCTTTTGGACGGTCTCTTATTGCTTAAAGTTCCATGTAGCCAGGAGTTTTCTGGTGTTCTCAGGTTTTGGGCTTAAGTCTCCTGCCTCTGGATTTCAGTTTTATTCTTCCAGTAGTCTCAAGACTTCTTCAACCATACAGCACTGATAATAAAACTTCTAGGTTAATGGCGAAAAGATTCTCCCCCGTTAGGGACACCCAGAGAGGTTCACAGTTACATGAAGAAGAGGAGAGGGAGGAGGGAGATAGAGATGAGCAGGAGGAGAAAAGGGGGGACTCAAGAGGAGAGAGACAGATGTACACAGTTGTCTGTTCCCAGAGTGGTCTCCGTAGCCCAGACACCCACAAAGATTCACAGAATTGGATTGGGAAGAGAAGGGGAAAGGAGGAAATCGAGGTGTTCTGAGGTAGAAAATGGAGAGTCAAGATTGGGAGAGAATAATCAACACACTCCTGTATAAAAATGGGAACTGAATCTTGGATTCTTAAATGTCCACATTTATATCATATGCTGAAAAACAAAGATTAAAAATCTAGAGTAGAGGTTAGACTCTTAAAAATACTATATTAAAAACAAAAACCAAAACACACAAAAAAATTTTAGAAATATATATGAAGTTCAGTTTAAAAATAGGGCTTCTCTTTTTTTTTTTTTTGGTAAGGTTATAGTGTAATGAAAATGAAGATTAAGGAGTAGTAGAGGAGTAATAGAGGACTTTAAAAGGAAATAAGAGAAAAAGAAAAATAGAAAATAGAAGAGAAAAAGGAAAAAAAAGAAAAAAAAATTTTCCTAATTAAAAAAATCGTAAAACTCTATGAAAATGAAAGTTAAGTTGTAATGGGGGAGTAATAGGGAATTTTAAAAGAAAATAAAAGAGAAAAAAGAAAAAAGAAAAAAAAATTTTTTTTAATTTACTTTAAAAAAAAAAAAGGTAAAAATATATCTAGGAATTTCTCTGGAGCTGTTGCGGTCAGTGTGGGTTTGGTTCAGTTTCAGATAGCTCCTCGTTCCAGCTTACACTTCTCAATATCTACAGGCCCCTTCCGGTGTAGTCGGTGTCACCTACAGGGATTTTAATCTGTTGCACCGGTCCCTTCTGAAGCGGTTCCCTTTATTTGTTTGGCTTCTGTTTGCTGGTCTCTTCAGTGCCTAATTTCCTCCCTGACACAGGCGGGCGGAGATGGACTCTTATTCAGGTTGCTAGTTTCGTCGTGCTGCGGGGAGGGGCTGGTGCTGCTTTCCCCTCTACGCTGCTCAGGCTCCCGGGTGTTCTATATGGAGCGTGCCCTGCGTTGCACGCAGTTCCAGCCCTTGGGTGTTCCACAAAAGCCCGGAACAAAAAGCTGCGCCTGCTTTTTGTGCCTTCCCCATCAGAGCGGCTCAGGCAGCCAGGGGCTTGACGGGCGCACTCTCCCCAGGTGCGGCGCGCCTTCTGCCCTCCGCATTCCCAGCCCCAGTCCCCACCCGCACTGGTCGGGTGCATGCGCCCTGTGTCTCGCCATGACCCTCCCAGCGGATGTCGGCCATCCAGAATCTCAGGAGGTCTTTGATTAGAGACTGGAGGCCTGTTGGCAGTGCAGTAGGAGCTGCGGTCCTTGGGGCCGAACCTGCCCCTTTCCCCTCCCCACTGCCTCCAGTCTCTGGCGGTGCTGGGCCGGTCTGTAGCCTGTGAGCTCTTCCTCTGGACTTGCTCGGTCCCTTTGTTCTGCAAACGGCCAGCAATGTGTTCGGGCCAGTTAATTTTCTCTCTCTCTTTTGCTGTCCCACAGTTTAAGTTGGTAACTCACAAAAGCCCCCTCCGATTGTCCTCAGGGCACTCAGGCCCGGTCCTTACCCTAAGCAATGACGCCCGCTCCTCTCCGTTCCGCCCCTCCTTGCTGGTGGCGGATGCGGGTGTCTGGGGTACTTTTCTAATGGGAGTTGCTTTTAGGCACATAATCTGTGGGCAACCCCTCCCAGTCAGGTTGCCCTCCAAGATTCAAAAACTTCCCCCAGACCCGCCAGTGCAAGACTCCCTTCCCGGGACGGATCTCCGTCCTTAGCTCTTTTGTCTCTCTTTTTATCTTTTCTGTTTTGTCCTACCTCCTTTCGAAGACAATGGGTTGCTTTTCTGGGCGCCTGATGACCTCAGCTAGCGATCAGAAGTTGTTTTGTGAAGTTTGCTCTGCATTCGGTTATTCTTTAATTTGTAGGAGAGAAAGTGGTCTCCCCGTCCTCTTCCTTCGCCATCTTGGCTCCTCCGTGTCTGACTCTTTGTGACCCCATGGACTGCAGCACACCATGCCTCCCTGTCCATCGCCAAAAACTCCCAGAGTTTACTCAAAATCATGTCCATTGAGTTGGTGATGCCATCCAGCCATCTCATTCTCTGTCGTCCCCTTCTCTTCCCGCCTTCAACCTTTCCCAGCATCAGAGTCTTTTCAAATGAGTCAGTTCTTCACATCAAGTGGCCAAAGTATTGGAGTTTCAACTTCAGCATCAGTCCTTCTAATGAATATTCAGAAATGATTTCCTTTAGGATGGACTGATTGGATCTCCTTGCAGTCCAAGGGACTCTCAAGAGTCTTCTCCAACAGCACAGTTCAAAAGCATCAATTCTTCGGTGTTCAGCTTGCTTTATCATCCAACTCTCACATGCATACATGACTACTGGAAAAACTATAGCCTTGACTAGATGGACCTTTGTTGGCAAAGTAATATCTCAGCTTTTTAATATGCCATCTATGTTGGTCGTAACTGTCCTTCCAAGGAGCAAGTGTCTTTTAATTTCATGGCTGTAGTCACCATCTGCAGTGATTTTGGAGCTCCCCAAAATAAAGTATGTCACTCTTTCCACTGTTTCCCCATCTATTTGCCATGAAGTGATGGGACCAGATGCCCTAATCTTAGTTTTCTGAATGTGGAGTTTTAAGCCAACTTTTTCACTCTCCACTTTCACTTTCATCAAGAGCCTCTTTAGTTCTTCACTTTCTGCCATAAGTGTGGTGTCATCTGCGTGTCTGAGGTTAGTGCTATTTCTCCCAGCAATCTTGATTCCAGCTTGTGCTTCATCCAGCCCGGCATTTCTCATGATGTACTCTGCATATAAGTTAAATAAGCAAGGTGACAATATACAGCCTTGACTTACTCCTTTTCCTATTTGGAACCAGTCTGCTGTTTCGTGTCCAGTTCTAACTGTTGCTTCCTGACCTGCATACAGGTTTTTCAAGAGGCCAGTCAGGTGTTCTGGTATTCCCATCTCTTTCAGAACTGTCCACAGTTTGTGGTGATCCACACAGTCAAAGGCTTTGGCATAGTCAATATAGCAGAAATAGACGTTTTTATGGAACTCTCTTGCTTTTTCAATGATCCAGAAGATGTTGGCAATTTGATCTCTGGTTCCTCTGCCTCTTCTAACACACAGCTGCAAATGACTAGACTAGTTATATTTGTTAGAATAAAATAAAGGGTGCAGCTTATTCATACACACTCTGAAGCAAAGCTGTTTGCTTTGTCTGGTTACAGAGAGGATCATGGGCCCTGAGTTAAACTAGAAAGTGGCTCATAATGTTATGTCCATCACAGCTTTCAACAAGATATCAATGTCTCAGGGCAGGCCCACGTAGAAGAATAAAGTGGGTTTCTACTTAGGTTTCCCCTTCCTAACTTCTTTTCCCTCCCCCTCAGTGTTTATATTTAGACCCACTCTTTACTCTTTCTGACCTTCCTTCTATTTTCTTTCATATCTAACTCAGGGGTTGGCAAAGCACAGCCAATAGGCCAAATTCAGTCAGCTGCCTATCTTTTCATAGTCTTCAAATGAAAAATAATTTTAAGTTATGACACTTTAAATGATTATAAAAGTTTCTGTATAATTACCTTTATCTTACCTCTTTACCTGCAAAGTCTGAAGTAGTTATAAACTGGGCCTTCAAGAATAAGTTTTTTGACCCCTGGTCTAGCTCACAACAGAGAAGGCAATGGCAACCCAGTACTCTTGCCTGGAAAATCCCATGGATGGAGGAGCCTGGTAGGCTTCAGTCCATGGGGTTGCTAAGAGTCGGACATGACTGAGCGACTTCACTTTCACTTTTCACTTTCATGCATTGGAGAAGGAAATGGCAACCCACTCCACTGTTCTTGCCTGGAGAATCCCAGGGATGGGGGAGCCTTGTGGGCTGCCGTCTATGGGGTCGCACAGAGCTGGACACGCCTGAAGTGACTTAGCGGCAGCAGCAGCTAGCTCACAAAGCAGCATTTGTGGACCAGAAAGGTTGCAAAAGAGTGCCCATTTTTACTTACAGTAGACTTTTTTAATATGGTTATCATGGACTTGGGAATACATGCCATATGAATGGCCAGAAGTGATCAAGGTGGAATCTTGTGTCCTGAGGCCTCACCAAGCTTTCTCTTTCAGAATGGGCTCAGATGTCTTTTTTGGGATCCAGGAGACTATTTTCAAGCTGGTAGTGGATTTTAATTCACCCCTTTGACAAACATGTGCTCAGTGCCGAGTAAAGACATGCCAGGCCCTGTAACAGAGACTGGTTATGCTTAAATGAATGAAATGCGGAAATTTGGGACCTTACGGAGATTGCAGTTCAATCGTCCTGTGCAGAGTCCAGATGTCTGTGATGCTCAAAGGTGGTCTGTGATCCAGAAGCATCAGCATTACCTCCAAACTTGTTAGAATTACAAATTCTGGGAAACTCCCTGACAGTCCAATAGTTAGGATTCAGTGCTTTGACTGCCGGAGCCCTAGTTCCATCCCTGGTTGGGGAAATGAGATCCTGCAAGCCATGCGACTTAGCCAAAAAAACAAAACAAACAAACAAAAATCATATTCTGGGGCTCTAGAGTAGACCTCTTGAATCAGAAATCTGGATGGTGCTAGCCATGTGTGCTTTTGCCAGCCCTCCAGGTGATTCTGATGCATGCTTAAGTTTTAGAACTACTAAGCTGAAACCAGCAAAGTTTGTGCTGGGATAGTGGTTTTATGAACCAGGTTTTAGGAAAGTATTTAGCCCTTTACAGTGCTAATGTCAGAAGGTACTTGGGCCACCTTATGTTAATTATTTATTTTTACTAAAGTTATAGAAAATAGTAAAAGTAAGCTACTGAATGCATAGGTGGCTGAATATGTGCAGAACAATGAGCTAGGCACTACAGTGAGTGTTCAGGAAATATAGGCTGCCTTGCTGTCTTCCAGTGAAAAAGGAAACAAACCCATAGTATCAACATACATATATACCAGCAAACATTTTCTGTAAAGGTCCAGATAGAGATATTTTAGGCTTCATAGGCATATGGTCTCTGTCCCAACTATTCAACCATGCTATTGTAGCACAAAAGCAGCATGTCTATAGAAGATATATAAATGAATGAGCATTGCTATGTTCCAATAAAATTTTGTTTACAAAAGCAGGCATCAGGCCAATGGTTTGCCTACTCATATTATATACCATAACATACCATATACTGTTACATATGATGCCAGGAACCATCCTGTATGGTTTCATTATATATTTCATCCTGTTCATATTTTTTTCACGATTCTTCTTATAATCTTGTTGTATCTGATCATTTAAATTTGGCCCTCCTAACTGTACTAATGATGCAAAAGTGTTCAGAGCAGTAACCTTTAAGATACAGCCTTACCCCAATGAAAGAATACCCTACTTATTTACTATCTCATTACTATAAACTACTGACCAAAAAAATCCCTGAAGTTAATATTATTATTTTAGAGGTTAAAAACTAAATCTGAAAGAAATTAAATAAATTATTGAAGTTCATACAAATAATGAGTTTCAGAGCCTAGGGTCAAAATATTTTTTTCTGACACCAAACCAGTTACTGAGAACTGCCTCCCTATGCACTGAATGTGTAACCAGAAATTTGGTTTAGGGTACAAATGCAATATTTATATTGGCTATTTCTGTTCTTGACTCTTCTATGATTGTGATCTCAGTTTCAGGGCAATTAATATACTTAAGTCTTAGGACAATCACACTTAAGTTATGGGGGGGTCATAATCCAAAATCCTAAGTGCAATACTAGTGAAGTAATTCTAGAATAGTAGACATTCTTTAACAGCTCCATCACCAATACAGTATCTTTTGCAACATGATTTTATAATTATCTATCCAAGATCTAGCCTCCCATGTGACCATTGGCAGATTTTCCCCTTCTAGTATGCTAATTTTTTCCATCTGAAAATAAGAGTCTTAGTCTATATATTATCAAGAGGCCTAAATTTGAACTCAAAATTCTAATTCTGTATCAACTTGACATTCTTCCTCCAAGTTTTCCACTCTTATAGAGACAATCCCATGTGTTTTTCTGTGGTTATAGAATGCGCACTTCTTCTGTTGATACATATGTTAAACCAAATGCCCAACTTTGTAGGATGTACAACCTTAAAATTTAAGGTAAGAATCAATGCCAAATGTACAGTATAAATGAATATCTTCTTAAAAACTTGTAAACAAAGCCATGGATGACAAGATTTTCAGGGAGTTCCCCTGTAGTATTCTGAAAATGGGAAGGCAAAATAAGGCATTCTAAACCTGAGAATGTGAGCAGATATGTACAGATGGGAACATCAGTGAACAAGCACCCATATGCATGTTATCAGGTCAGATGGAGAGCCACTGAAAATACACCAGAAAGCTGTAAAGCCTGACAAGGATGCATTTGAAAAAGCAGAATTTAAAATCAATCTCAATGGGACAAAAAAAGACTCAACACCATTCTACTTCCCTAGTAAGATATGACTGTGACGTGTTGACCATTCAGAAAACAAGAGGCTCCCAGCCAAGGAGAGAAACATGGTTTTAGACAAACACATCAACAAAGAAAGGATTTCAGGCCTTCCTGAAAATTCATCAGTCCAACCAATGCCTGCTTCGGATGAATTGTTTTTACCACTCATAGCAAAGTGAAAAAAAGTAAGAACTTATTTTACAAGGTGTATTTATTAAATTTAAATGACAGTATTATTTTCTTGGATTATGTATTTTCTTTCTTTTGTCATTGTTGTAAAAATTCCTTTCTTTTAGATAAAATAATGAGAGTAAATGATAGTTGAATTGACTTTCTTATTTAGTGTCTTAACAAGATAAAAGTAAAGTTTGTCAACTCTCTATCAGCTCTGTCAAAAAAAAAATTAATTATCTTAGTTCAAATCCAAAATGCTAAGGGGGCTGACTTGTCTCACACTTGGACATTATCACCTTATGAATTCTCACAACTTCATTGTTGAAGGCCTGTTTGAATCATACAGTTACATTTGTTATTTATAATTGTCCCCTGGATCAAATCATGCAAGACATGTATCGCCATTTATAATTTACAAATGAGGATGCTGAAGTTTGTAGAAATCAAGGGATAAACTTAAGATAAACAGCTATTAAAATGTAGCTCATATAACACCTCATATAACATCAGGGAAATGCAAATTAAAACAACAATGAGAAATCACTACACACCTACTAGAATGGACAAAATCCAGAAAACTGACAGCACCAAATGCTCATGAGGATGTAGAGCAAAAGAAACTCTTATTCCCTGTTGAGAATGAAAAATGCTACAGCCACTTTGCAGTACAGTTTGGCTGTTTCTTTCAATACTAAACATATTCTTACCATAAGATCTAGCAATTGCATTCCTTGGTGTTTAACCAAAGAATTTGAAAACCTACATATACACAAACACCTGCATATAAATGTTTACAGCAGTTTTATTTATTTCTAATTGCCAAAACCAGGAAGTAAACAAAATATCCTTCAGTAGGTGAATGGATAAACTGTAGTAATCCAGACAACGGACTATTTTTCAGTGCTAAAAAGAAATGAGTTACCAAGATGTGAAAAGTCGTGAGGAAAACTCAAATGCATATGGCTAAGTGAAAGCAACCAATCTGAAAAGACTATATCCTGTTTGACTCCACCTATAAGACATTATGAAAAGGCAAAACTACAGAGACAAAACGAAAAGGTTAATGGGTGCCAGGGTTGGGAGTGTCGGGAATGAATAGGTGGTGCACAGAGGATTTTTAGGGCAGTGAAACTCCTCTGTTTATAATGAGAGATACATATCACTACATATTCATTGAAATCCATAGAATGCACAATATCAAGAGGAAACTCTCATGTAAATTATGAACTTTGGGAGACTATGATGTGTCAAGGTAGTTTCATCATTGTTGTGTAACAAATGTACCACTTTGGTGGGCATGTTGATTGTGGGTGAGCTATGCATGTGTGGTGGAAGTGGGTATGTGGGAAATATCCATACCTTCCCTTCAACTGTGCTGTTAATAAAACTGCTCTAGTTCATGTAATTCAATACTGAAAATACACACAAGCCAATAAAAATGGACAGAAGACCTAAATAGGCATTTCTTCAAAGAAGACATATAGTTGGCCCACAAGCATATGAAAAGATATTCAACACTGCTAATCATTAGAGAAATGCAGATCAAATCCCAATGAGGTATAACCTTACACTGGTCAGAATGGTTTATCATCAAAAGGTCTACAAATTCTAGAAAGGGTGTGAAGAAAAGGGAATGTAAATGTGTTGGTGGGAATGTAAATTGGTGCAGCCACTATGGAGAACTATATGGAGTTTCCTTTAAAAAATCTAAAGACAGAACTACCATTGTTGTATTCAGTTGTTCAGTCATGTCCAACTCTTTGCGACCCCATGGACTGCAGCACGCCAGGTTTCCCTTTCCTTCACCATCTCCTGAAGCTTGCTCAAACTCATGTACATTGAGTTGGTGATGCCATGAAACCATCTCATCCTCTGTCATCCCTGTCTCCTCCTGCCTTTAATCTTCCCAACATCCTGCTGCTGCTGCTGAGGCTAAGTCACTTCAGTCGTGTCCGACTCTGTGTGATCCCATAGACGGCAGCCCACCAGGCTCCCCGGTCCCTGAAATTCTCCAGGCAAAAACACTAGAATGGGCTGCCATTTCCTTCTCCAATGTGTGATAGTGAAAAGTGAAAGTGAAGTCGCTCAGTCATGTCTGACTCTTAGCGACTCCATGGACCGCAGCCTACCAAGCTCCTCCATCCATGGGATTTTCCAGGCAAGAGTACTGGTGTGGGGTGCCACTCCAGGTCTTTTCAAATGAGCTGGCTCTTCGCATCAGGTGGCCAAAGTATTGGAGTTTCAGCTTCAACATCAGTCCCTCCAATGAATATTCAGGATGGATTTCCTTTAGGATTGACTGGTTTGGTCTCCTTGCAGTCCAAGGGACTCTCAAGAGTCTTCACAAACACCACAGTTCAAAAGCATCAATTCTTTGGCTCTCAGCCTTCTTTATGGGTCAACTCTCACATCCATACATGACTACTGGAAAAACCACAGCTTTGACTAGAGCTACCATATGATCCAGCAATTGCACTGCCAGGTATATACTCAGGAAAGATAAAAACTCTAATTCAAAAAGATACATGCTCCCCAATGTTCATAATTGTACTATTTAAAATAGCCAAGATGTGGAACCAACCTAAGTGCTCGTCACAGACTGCTGGTTTAAGATGTGGTATATGTGTGCAGTGGAATATTGCTCAGCCATAGTAAAGAGTGAACTATTGCTATTTGTGGTAGCATGGATGGATCTAGAGAATATTATATTTAGAGAAGTAAGTCAACTATTAAATATATCACGTAAATGTGGAATCTAAAAAACAATACAAATAGACCTATATAAAAAACGGAAACAGACTTACAGATATAGAAAACAAGCTTATGGTTACCAAAGGGGAAAGGAAGATAGGGAAGAATGAATTAGAATTATAGGATTAACAGAAACAAGCTACTTTACATAAAACAGACAAGCAAAAAGATTTGCTATATAGCATAGGAAATTATAGTCAATATTTTACAATAACTTTTAATGGAAAATAATCTGAAAAAATATATGTGTAACAGAATCACTTTGCTATCTACATGAAACTAACACAACAGTGTAAATCAACTATACTTAAATTTCAAAAAAGGAGTGGCAAATGAAAGTTTCAGTAAAAAAAAAAAAACTACTCTAAAACATTAACTATTAATGTTTTTAATGGCTGTCCCTGACAGTTCTGTCCTTCTTCATAAACAATGCCGCCTCAGACACTTGATCACAAATGGCAGAAAGCCAACTGAAAATTGGCAAAACTCATTCTTCTAAGGAAAGCAGAAAGTAATCAACAGACAGACTCTTATGCTTACCAGCAACCTCCATGACTCAAACGTTAACATTTTTCCCAAACAGCAAGAAGATGTAAGTGATTTTAAATGTTTATGTGTCTTACTGTGGCTCAATCTATCAGAATACTTCATAGCATTTTGGATATACTCCACATTGGAAGAGTTGGAGAAACAGTTGGCAGCATTTTGTGTGCTTCATTTTAATTTGGAGGGGGGACATTTGAGATTAATCTGCAATTAAAAAGAGGTTTGGCTGTGATGAACTGATGTAATTCACAATTTAGCTTATTTGAGGAAAATAACAACACTCACATTTGCCATGTGCAAAAATGAGATGCACAATTCAGAAGGGGAGTACCAGCTTGTTGATAGTACTATAGATTAGGAATTAAAAGGGCAGGACAAACATCTAGGGGCAATCATTTGACATTCTGTGAAACAACATGGAGGCTTTGCTTAGCAACCTTTTCAAAGAGATTCATCCAAGAAGCTTTGATATTGATACCCTTAGTGTAGCTACAGCCTAATTATGGGTGCAGTTTTGAAAGAAGGAATTATTTTATACTGAACTGTTAAGAATGTGAGCTGAAGCCTTGAGTAATATGAAAGACGTGGAATCAGTAATCCTAGAGGAAATCTTTCAGTTACATCCTTCCATAGGAAAAAACTCAAATTCTCATGGTTTAAAATTTTAATTCCTGGGGAAATTATAAATGGTTCAGTTTACTTGGTAAGTCACTCTGGGTTTGCAAAACCAATATTTACCCTTTGAGTGGGTTTCTAGAAAGCCTATGTCCTCGTGAGGCTTACTGCAACATTCCCTCTCTAAAAAATTCCTCTTGTGTTACAAGTGAAAGAAACAATGACAAAAGATGCTTTCTTCCCAAGCTTTGGGGCCTAAAAAGGAGAATAAAGTTAAGTTTCATTTCACAGAAGATGAACTCCAGCTAAGGCTTGATGTTCTGAATGTTTCATCCAATCAGTAAACAAATATGGAGGGAATGAAAGTTTTAAATATTAAACTGTATTTTGCTTCTCTGAAGAAAAATGGTTTCCCCCATCCACAGCCCTTCTGCCATGATAATTAGACCAAGAAGTTGAGGCAGTTTAGTTCAGGGAAACAGAGACCAGATCTTTCAAAGAGGAAAACTAGGAAGCTTTGGCAGAGTAGACAGGAGGAGTCTTGTGGGAGAACAAAAAAAAAAAGGCAAGAATTCATATCCTTGAGTTTTCCCAGTCATGTCTGGTAGATACACCTTAGGATGCCAACACGCTATATACACAGACAAAATAGATAAAACATGCTATATACAGACAAAGCCAGAATTAAGGACTTTCACCTCAGACACCAGAATGTTATGGGAGCGCCACAAAAGGGCGCTTTCTGCATTTTGCTTTCTGCCATTTGTGATCAAGTGTCTGAGGCGGCATTGTTTATGAAGAAGGACAGAACTGTCAGGGACAGCCATTAAAAACATTAATAGTTAATGTTTTAGAGTAGTTTTTTTTTTTTTTTACTGAAACTTTCATTTGCCACTCCTTTTTTGAGGAGAAGAAGTGGAGGGCAAGAACCCAGTACAGTGCCGTCCAACAGAAATAAACAGGAAACCACATATACAGCTAAAAATTTTTGGTTTTTTACCACATTGTAAAAAGTAAAAATAAACAGGTAAATTAATTTTAATAATGTAGCTTATTTACTCTGACACAATCAAAACATTGTCATTTTGGTAACTAATCAATATGAAATTATTAATCAGGTATTTTACATCTCTGAAAGCCAGTATATATCTCACAGGATTTCATTTACAGCACATCTCATTTCAGACTAGATGCATTTCAGGCCCTAACTAGCCATATGTATTGGATAGCACAGACCTAGAATAAACTGAGTGCAAATCCTGGGATAGTTAAAAATGGAAGAAACCAAATGACTCTGACTGGACCACCCTACTTGTCTTTTGCCAAATCTGTAACAACATCTACCAAGTATAAGAGACTGGGCTGGACTATGGGAATACAGTGATGAATAAAACACTGAATCGCTCATGAAGCTCAGATGTGGGCCCACAATAAAAAAAATAAAGACATAGAAACAAAAAAAGCAACAGTGTGGGAACCAAGGAAGGCAGTCCTTAATTTTTCTGGATTTATCTAGGCTGTAAATTCCATGAGGGCTGCAACCAAATCTCTTATTCGCCATTTTCTCAGTAGTAAAACCAATGGAGGGCTCCATAAAACCTTGGTGAAAGAGGGAGTGAGTGAATGATTTCTGATCAGAGAGAACTAGGGCAGGAGAAGCCTCTCATTGGACATGATGTTCGAAATTGGTTTAGAAGAACAAATTGTTACTTCACTTTGGACAGTGGGATACTTGAAACCAAACATCTGAATGTCCTGGAAGGTGAACATCTAAGGCACTTTCAGTCAATGATATTTGACTTTGGAGGCAGGAGTGTAGGTGAGGATGGAAGATGAGATGGGAAAGATAAGCTGGGGCCAGATGGCAAAAAGTGTGGAAGGCTTTTTATGAATTATTTGTAGCATCAGTCTATTCTAGCCACCTGCTGATAGCACTAAAGTGTAGAAAGATTCCCACAATGCTAAAGCAGACTTCTCTTGCAACATATTGATCTCCTGTTTTTTGAGTTTTCAGAAAGCAATCAACCATCAGACAGTCAAAGGGTTGTAAGCAGCAGCATATATTCTTTGAGACTACTATACGCTGCTATTGAATTCTCCCCATCTCAGTTAACTGTTTTTTCCCTCTTAAATAAAGTTACTGAGAGAATAATAAAAGCAGGGAATAAGATGAAAATGGGCTGGTTTATATTTCACCCCAAAATAATCGAATGAGTTTTTTTTTTTTTAATGGGAAGAGGAGTGGCAATTTTTGCTTACTGCTATCATCAAGCCTCCTTTCAAGGATTTCTTATCTACTGAAGTAATATCAAACACACCATCCAACTGGTGATATTAATGCATAAATTGCAGGAATATATCTGGAAATGTTTGTGCTGTAAAAAAAATAGAATGTTCCTGAGTAATATGGTACTTTATAAATTCAATGTGCATACAGCAATAGCAAGTTTAGAGAGTGGCAATAAACAAAACAAAACAAAAAAGAAGGGAGGATAGTTTATGAAGCTTATAAAGGCATTTATTCCAGCATTTGGGTAATTGGAAATTTGATTATTCTCGACCCTATTTGGGTCCATGTTAAAACAGAGATGTTGCCATGTGATGATTAATAAAATAAACATTAGAGTCAGATAAACAAGGACTCCATTATTGGCTCCTTTTCTTACTAGAAAGTGTCTTAATTATCTGTTCTTCATATTTTTTCATCTGCAAAATGGAATAACAAAAATAGTATCTAACTCCAATGGTTCTTATGAACAGTAAGCAATATTTTAAAGAAATGCCTGACACATAGTAAAAAGCTCAATAAAAGATAACTATTGTTTTAATTTTTGTCCATTAAGCAATTATTGAACAGCTACTACATGCAAGATCCCGGAAATTCAGAGGTAAAAAACACCTGACTTGAAAAAGTTTACTTACTCACAAATATTTTTGATGAAAGCATCCATCATTACCCAGGCTTAGACTATACGCTCTCCACAGTGATGGCCATGTTTTCTCAAGCTCTTTCACATTGCCCAGGGTTTCTCAACCTTGAAACAATTGATATTCAGTGCTGGTTAATACTTTGTTGTGGGGAGCTACCCTTCACATTGTTGAATGTTTAGACACATCATTGGCATCTACCCACAAGATGTCAGTAGAAGCCCCAGTTGTGATAACCAGCAACGTCTTCTGACATTACCAAATGCTCCCTGAGGTTACGGGGAGGGTGCTAAGTCTTCCTTGGTTGAAAACCACTAGCCTGGCCTGATGGGGAATGTGTTCCCAAGTCTTTATAAATAGGTAAGGTATAAACTGACAGAACTAAAGATAGAAAATATTCTATCACCTAAGTTAGGGTTTCTAATTCTTATTTGTTAAGAAGCCATTGCCTATATTAGCCTGCACAGTTAAGGTTCTATTTAGTCATCAAACCTGACTCCACATAGAACAGTTTGGTTTTGTGGTCACTTACCACTACAGGGTCTTTTGAACCCTGCCCCTCCTCTGTATTCCTGTAGTCTCTTTCCTATTTCAAGCATTCTCTCCCCTCACTAGAGCCACTGTACCCCTAGAGCTAGGCTCCAGCCTCTTGTTCCCAGCTCACCCTACATACAGTAAGGAGATGGATCTTCCCCAAACACAGCTCTGGTTAGTCTCCTTTTCAAAAACTTGTTCTTATTCTGAGCCATATTTTATAACTGTTTCACTGGCAGCAAGAGTAACCAGTTCTTCCTGTTTTGTTCAAGACTTCCCCAGTTTTAACATTTTAGCACTGAAAGACTGAAGAAGCCCCTGGCCCAGGCAAACCAGCATGATGAGTGACCCATAGCAGGGAGCCCCGTTTATTTCCAGACAATGCTGTGGAACTCCAGAATGTATACAACAGATATGAATCTTTGGTTCAAAGACAGATGGTGAAATTTGTCATAACTGCTTATTTTTGTTATTTTAAAAATAATTTAGCCTAAGTTCTGACTTCAACTTTCTGACTGCACTTCATTTTTTAGAAGGAAAGAAAAATCTTAGTCTAACCTATGACCTCGCCTCCACAGACAGCCTCAGTGCTGGGATTCTAAGCAGAGCCCCAGGTGAGGGGTAAAGGGTCTTCCCTGGCCCTCAGTCAAGTGTGGTGCTTGGGAAGCAGCTGCTGAGTTCTTCACTGTCCCTGGGCCTGAGGCCCCATCCAGTGCTGAAATCTCTGCTGCTTCTGGATCATGTCTGCCTTTGCTCCGAGGAAGCAGGGCCTCAGAGCAAAGGCAGACATGACCCAGGAGTAGCAGAGGCAACCTGGATGGAGGGAGTTTAGGGGCTTCATAAGCCCTGCTTTTGGTCCCTTCTTACTGCAATTGGGAGGAATTTCCCCAACTTAGGGGGTAGAAAAGGGGAAGCTGTCCCCTTGCTTCTTTAGCACCTTTTAATATACCTGTAGATTTTTGCACTTAAAAAAATTTTTTTTTATTGAAGGATAATTGCTTTACAGAATTTTATTGTTTTCTGTCAAACCTCAACATGAATCAGCCATAAGTATACATATATCCTCTCCCTTTTGAACCTCCCTCCCATCTCCCTCCCATCCCACTCCTCTAGGTTGATACAGAGCCCCTGTTTAAGTTTCCTGAGCTATACAGCAAATTCCCATTGGCTATCTATTTTACACATGGTAATGTAAGTTTGCATGTTACTCTTTCCATACATCTCACCCTCTCCTCCCCTCTGCCACGTCCATAAGTCTACTCTCTATGTCTTTCTCTGTTGCTGCCCTGTAGATAAATTCTTCAGTACCATTTCTCTAGATTCTGTGTATGTGCGTTAGAATACGATATTTATCTTCCTCTTTCTGACTCACTTCACTCTGTATTATAGGTTCTAGGTTCATCCACCTCATCAGAACTGACTCAAATGCATTCCTTTTATGGCTGAGTAGTATTCCATTGTGTATATGTACCACTACTTCTTTAGTCATTTATCTGTCGATGGACATCTAGGTTGCTTCCATGTTCTAGCTATTGTAAATAGTGCTGCAATGAACAATGGGATATGTGTGTCTTTTTCAATTTTGGTTTCCTTAGGATGTATGCCTAGGAGTGGAATTACTGTGTCATATGTTGGTTTTATTCCTAGTTTTTTAAGGAATCTCTATACCATCTTCCACAGTGGCTGTATCAATTTACATTCCCACCAATAGTGCAAGAGCAGTCCCTTTTCTCCACACCCTCTCTAGCATTTATTGTTTGTAGACTTTTTGATGAGGGCCATTCTGACTGGTGTGAAGTGATATCTAATTGTAGTTTTGACTTGCATTTTTCTAATAATGAGCTATGTTGAGCATCTTTTCATGTGTTTTTAGCCATCTGTATTCCTTCTTTGGAAAATGTCTATTTAGGTCTTTTTCCCACTTTTTGATTGGGTTGTTTGTTTTTCTGGTATTGAGTTGTATGAGTTGCTTGAATATTTTGGAAATTAATCCTTTGTCTGTTGTTTCATTTGCTATTATTTTCTCCCATTCTGAGGGTTGTCTTTTCACCTTGCTTATAGTTTCCTTTGCTGTGCAAAAGCTTTTAAGTTTAATCAGGTTCCACTTGTTTACTTTTCTTTTTATTTCCATTACTCTAGGAGGTGGGTCATAGAGGATCTTGCTTTGATTTATGTCATCAAGTGCTCTGCCTATGTTTTCCTCTAAGAGTTTTATATTTTCTGGTCTTACATTTAGGTCTTTAATCCATTTTGGGTTTATCTTTGTGTATTGTGTTAGGAAGTATTCTAACTTCATTCTTTTACATTTAGCTGCCCAGTTTTCCCAGCACCATTTATTGAAGAGACTGTCTTTGCCCCATTGTATATTCTTGCCTTCTTTGTAAAAAACAATGTACCCATAGGTGCATGGGTTTATTTCTGGGTTTTCTATCTTTGCATTGATCTATATTTCTGTTTTTGTGCCAGTACCATACAGTTTTGATGACTGGAGCTTTGTAGCATAATCTGAAGTCAGGAAGGTTGATTCCTTCAGCTCCATTCTTCTTTCTCAAGACTACTTGGCTATTCAGGGTCTTTTGTGTCTCCATATGAATTGTGAAACTTTTTGTTCTAGTTCTGTGAAAAATGTCATTAGTAATTTGATAGGGATCACATTAAATCTGCAGATTGCATTTGGTAGTATAGTCATTTTCACAATATTGATTCTTTCTACACAGGAACATGAAATATCTCTCTAACATGGAATATCTCTCCATCTGTTTATGTCATCTTTGATTTCTTTCATCAGTGTCATAATTTTCTGTGTACAGTTCTTTTGTATCCTTAGGTAAGTTTATTCCTAGAAATTTAATTCTTTTTGTTGCAATGGTGAATGGGATTGCTTCCTTAAATGCTCTTTCTGATTTTTCATTGTTAGTATATAGAAATGCAAGTGATTTCTGTGTGTTGATTTTGTATCCTGCAACTTTGCCAAATTCACTGATTTGCTCTAGCTATCTTCTGACACTACCTTTATGGTTTTCTAGGTACAGTATCATGTCACCTGCAAACAGTGAGAGCTTTACTTCTTCTTTTCTGATATGTATTTCTTTTATTTCTTTTTCTTCTCTGATTGTTGTAACCAGGACTTTCAGAACTATGTTGAATAATAGTGGTGAAAGTGGACACCCTTGTTTGTTCCTGACCTTAGGGGGGGATGCTTTCAGTGTTTTGCCGTTGAGAATAACACTTGCTGTAGGCTTATCATGTGTGGCCTTTGTTCTGTTGAGGTAGTTTCCTTCTATGCCCATTTTTGGAAGAGTTTTAATCATAAATGGATGCTGAATTTTGTCAAAAACTTTTTCTCCATCTATTGAGATTATCATACGGCTTTTATCTTTCTGTTTGTTAATATGGTGTATCACAATAATTGATTTGCATATATTGAAGACACTTGCATCCCTGGAATAAACCAAACTTGATCATGGTGTATGAGCTTTTTGATGTGTTGCTGAATTCAGTTTGCTAAAATTTTGTTGAGGATTTTTGCATCTATGTTCATCAGTGATATTGGCCTATAGTTTTCTTTTTTTGTGTTGTCTTTTTCTGGTTTTGGTATCAGGGTGATGGTGGCCTCACAGAATGAGTTTGGAAGTGTTCCTTCCTCTGCAATTATTTGAAAGAGTTTTAGAAGGATAGGCATTAGCTCTTCTCTAAATGTTTGATAGAATTCTGTGAAGCCATATGGTCCTGAGCTTTTGTGTTTGGGGAGATTTTTTATCACAGCTTCAATTTCAGTGCTTGCAATTGGGTTGTTCATAATTTCTATTTCTTCCTGGTTCAATCTCAGAAGATTGAACTTTTCTAAGAATCTGTCCATTTCTTCCAGGTTATCCATTTTATGCCATATAGTTGTTTATAATAGTCCCTTATAATCCTTTGTGTTTCTGCATTGTCTGTTGTAACCTCTCCTTTTTCATTTCTAATTTTGTTGATTAGGTTCTTCTCTCTCTTTTTTTTTTTCTTGATTAGTCTGGCTAAAGGTTTGTCAATTTTGTTTATCTTCTCAAAGAACAACCTTCTAGTTTTATTAATCTTTACTATTGTTTCTTTCATTTCTTTTTCACTTATTTCTGCTCGGATCTGTATTATTTCTTTCCTTCTACTAATTTTGGTGTTTCTTTTCTTCTTTTTCCAGTTGTTTTAGGTATAAAGTTAGGTTGTCTAGTCAATGTTTTTCGTGTTTCTTGAGGTAGGACTGTATTGCTATAAACTTCCCTCTTAGAACTGCTTTTGCTGCATCCCACAGGTTTTGAGTTGTTGTGTTTTCACTTATTTGTTTCTAGAACTTTTTTATTTCCTTTTTTATTTCTTCAGTAATCTGGTGGTTATTTAGAAATGTGTTGTTTAACCTCCATGTGTTTGTGTTTCTTACAGATATTTTTCTTCTAATTGATATCTAGTCTCATAGCGTTGTGGTTGGAGAAGATGCTTGATACAATTTCAATTTTCTTAAATTTACAGAGGTTTGCTTTGTGACCCAAGATGTGGTCTATCCTGGAGAATGTTCCATGTGCTCTTGAGAAGAAGGTGTATTCTTCTGCATTTGGATGGAATGTCCTGAAGATATCAATGAGATCCTACTCATCTAATGTATCATTTAAGACTTGTGTTTCCTTATTAATTTTCTGTTTTGATGATCTGTCCACTGGTGTGAGAGGGGTGTTAAAGCCTCCTACTATTATTGTGTTACTGTCAATTTCTCCTTTTATGTCTATTAGTGTTTGTCTTATGTACTGAGGTGCTCCTATGTTGGGTGAATAGATATTTACATTTGTTATGTCCTCCTCTTGAGTTGATCCCTTGATCATTATGTAGTGTCCTTCTTTATCTCTTGTAATATTCTTTAATTTTAAGGTCTATTTTGTCTAATATTAGGATTGCTACTCCAGCTTTCTTTGTTTCCCATTTGCATGGAATATATTTTTCCATCCTCTCACTTTCATTCTATATGTATCTTTAAGTCTGAAGTGGGTTTCTTGTAGACAGCATATATATGGGTCTTGTTTTTGTGTTCATTCAGCCAGTCCGTGTCTTTTGGTTGGAGCATTTAATCCATTTACATTTAAAGGAATTATTGATATATATGTTCTTATTGCCATTTTCTTAATTGTTTGGAGTTGATTTTGTAGATCTTTCTTCTTCTCTTGTATTTTTTGACTATATAAGTCCTTTCAACATTTGTTGTAAAGTTGGTTTAGTGTTACTGAATTATCTTAACTTTTGCTTGTTTGAAAAGTTTTTTATTTCTCCATCAATTTTTAATGAGATCTTTGCCAGGTACAGTAATCTTGGTTGTAGATTTTTCTCTTTCAGTACTTTAAATATATTCTGCCATTCCCTTTTGGCCTGCAGTTTCTGCTGAAAGATCAGCTATTAAGCATATGGGGTTTCCCTTGCATGTTACTTGTTGCTTTTCCCTTGCTGCTCTTAATATTCTTTCTTTGTGTTTAGTCTTTGTTAGTTTGATTAGTATGTGTCTTGCATGTTTCTCCTTTGGTTTAACGTACATGGAACTCTTTGTGCCTCTTGGACTTGATTGACTCTTTCCTTTTCCAGGTTGAGGAAATTTTCAACCATATTCTCTTCAAAAATTTTCTCATATCCTTTCTTTTTCTCTTCTTCTTCTGGGACCCCTATAATTTGAATGTTGGTATGTTTGCTATTGTCCCAGAGGTCTCTGAGACTACCCTCAGTTCTTTTCATTCTTTTTACTTTATTCTGCTCTTCAGAAGTTATTTCCACCATTTTATAATCCAGCTCACTGATTCGTTTTTCTGCTTTAGATATTCTGCTATTGATTCTTTCAAGAGTATTTTTAATTTCAGTAATTGTGTCATTTGTCTCTGTATGTTTATTCTTTAATTCTTCTAGGTCTTTGTTAATTGATTCTTGCATCTTCTCCATTTTTTTTCAAGGTTTTTTTTACTATTTTACATATTTGCATTACAAGGTTTTTTTAAATATTTACTATTATTCTGAATTCTTTTTCAGGTAGCTTGCTTATTTCCTCTTCATTTATTTGGACTTCTGTGTTTCTAGATTGTTCTTTTATTTGTGTAGTATTTCTCTGCCTTTTCATTATTTTCTTTAACTTATTGTGCTTGGGGTCTCCTTTTCCCAGGCTTCAAGGTTGAATTCTTTCTTCCTTTTGGTTTCTGCCCTCCTAAGGTTGGTCCAGTGATGTGTGTAAATAAGTATAGGGTGATATTTGCACTGAGTTTCTTGTTTGTTTGTTTTTCCTCAATGGGCAAGGTTGAGTGAGGTGGCAATACTGTCTGCTGATGATTGTGTTTGTATTTTCATTTTGTTTGTTGTTTAGATGGGGTGTCCTGCACAGGGTGCTACTGGTGGTTGGGTGATGCCGGGTCTTGTATTCAAGTAGTTTCCTTTGTGTGAGTTTTCATTATTTGAGAATCCCTAGGGTTAGTTCTCAGAGAAGGCAATGGCACCCCACTCCAGTACTCTTGCCTGGAGAATCCCAGGGATGGAGGAGCCTGGTGGGCTACAGTCCACGGGATCGCTAAGAGTCGGACATGACTGAACGACTTCACTTTCACTTTTCACCTTCATGCATTGGAGAAGGAAATGGCAGCCCACTCCAGTGTTCTTGCCTGGAGAATCCCAGGGACGGGGGAGCCTGGTGGGCTGCAGTCCACGGGGTCGCTAAGAGTCGGACACGACTGAAGCAACTTAGCAGCAGCAGCAGGGTTAGCTCTCTGGTCGTCTAGGTTCCAGGAGTCAGTGCTCACACTCCAAAGGCTCAGGGCTTGATCTCTGGTCAGGAACAAAGATTCCACATGTGGTTTTTTATGGCATTAAATGAGATGAAAACAAATACCCAAAAACGAGAAACCAAAGATGAACCCCAGACAAGTGGCAGTTACAAAATCAGGCAAATAATAATTAAAATAATGGAATATACACATACACATATACACCCATAAGCAAAGTCAAAACAGTCCAAAAAAAAAAAAAAAGTACAGTAGATTGACCCAACGAACAAAGGAAATAAAAAATTATATTTACCATTTAAGAACAAAACTAACTAAAGCACAAACTAGAAAGCCAAACTAAACCAAGGACCAAGTGGGAAACAAAGCACTGTAAACAAAACTAACAAATATGCAGAGAGGAAAGAAAAGAAAGAAAAGAAAGAAATAATAGATATATAAAGTTAGATAGAGGTAGATGAAGAAGATTTATATACATTGAAGATTAACTGCAAGGGGAAAAGAACATCAGGAAAAGCAAAGGAATAAATGCAGAAAAAATAATAATAGGTTTAAAAAATTAAAAATTAAAATTAGCAATAGATAAAAGAAAAAAAGAGAGAGAAAAGAAAGAAAAAAAAGAAAACTCCACAGAACTGCAAAAGCCCAATGTAGAGGCAGAGGTTTATAACAACAATAAAAAATGTGACTGAAAAAAAAAAGCTCAAAAACTTAATTAGATTTCATAGTGCCAATAAAATTGACTCTACAACAGAGCAGGGGGGAGAAAATAAATCCAAAAGAATCTACAGAACAAGTCAAAACATAAGAATAATAAATGTTTTTCTTGAGTCACTGCTGTCAGAGTCCTTTCCCTCGCTGGGAGTCACAGTCCACCTCACTTCCCTAGGATGCCCTCCAACACTGTGCTGATCTCTGGACCTGCTGTGTTGGCATCTCAGATTCTAATCAGGTCCTACTCTTGTGTGTTGTTGCCTCCAATGTCCACAGCTATCAGAACTACTGTGTTTTCTTTTGTGGGCACTTTCAGTGTTCTTTTATATATACCATAGACACACAGTCTGCCTAGTTGACAGTGTGGATTTAACCTGCAGCTTGTACAACTGGTGGGAAGGTTTTGGGTCTTTTTCCTTAGCCACACTGGCCCTGGGTTTTAGTCGTGGTTTTATTTCCACCTCTGCATGTGGGTCATCCACTGGGGTTTGCTCTCGAAGGTGCCCTGTAGGACTTGGGTTTGCCCCTGTGAGGGCCAGGTGTGGAGGTGGTGCAGCTGCTTGGGTTGCAGGGATTCTGGCAGCACCAGGTATTCAGAGGAGTTGGCGGCTAGGGCAGCAGGAAATATAGTGCTCTATATTATATATATAGTGCTCACTATATATCTAGAAGGGTGTGGCAACCAGTATTGGCCAATATGCTCCAGTATTCTTGCCTGGAGACCCGCCCTGACAGAGAAGCCTGGCAGGTCACAGACTATAGGGTCACAAAGAGCTGGACACTACCAAAATGACCTTGTATGCACAGATGCAAGATTTTTTTTTGCCTGTGGCAGCTCTGCCCCAGTGAGAGTTGAGTGTGAAAGTGGCATAGCTGCTTGGCTTGCAGGGACCCTGGTGGCACCAAGTGTGCAAGGACATGGACTGCCTTCACTGCAGGAGTTATGGCCCTATCAGAGTCTTTTTTTGAGCCTCTTATAGCCAGCAATCAGAAGGCCTCTTTGGCCAGTCTTTCTCCATAACTCCACCCATTCAGGCACTTAGAGGGTTCCCTTGTCTGGGGTCCTTCTCTGTTGTTCAGCGTGTCAGGAACTTAAAGGGTCACCCTGGGTGGGGTCCTACTCTATAGTTCGGCGCATCAGTCACTTAAAGGAACACCTTAGATGGGGTCCTACTCTGTAGTTCAGTGCATCAGGCATTTGATGGGCCAGCCTCTCTATTGCTCAACTGCGGATGCTGGCCTGTGGGGAGAGAGAGGCTATGGTGAGGGCTCCACCCCCTACTTGTGACTCAGCCATACTGCCTTACTTCCATGGCTGCCCAGCTTTCCTCCACAGGCATTTTCCACCACAATCTCCTCCCTCAGATCCCCTTGATCTGTGTCTCCAAAGCCAACTGCAGCCCTCACCCTGGGATTGTTCCACAATCCCTAAACTCCAGCTCCCAGCTGCTGTGCCTTCCTGGGAACGTGCATCCCTGTCCGGGGTATGTATGGCTTCAGAAAGGACTGTCTGATTCTCATTCCATTTAGGCTGCCACAGATCAGCTGTTCCACTCTCAGCCTTAAATGTTTCTCCTCTGACTCAGACAATTGCCTTGATGTGGGGATCGAATCCCTGCTTCTGTTCCCCCACCTGACTAGTAGGTCCAGTCTTACTAAAACTCCTGTTTTTCCCGCTAGTTCCTTCCTCCTACCTAGTTTTGCGTGATTCTATATATTCTCTGCTGGTCAGGTACTCCTGTTCGCTCTCAGCTGGTGTTCTGCATGCACTTCTGTGTGTGAAGGTGTATTTCCTGATGGACCCGTGGAGAGAGATGTACTCCATGTCCACCTACTCCTCTGCCGTCTTGTGCTTCCCAGATTTTTGCATTTTAAAAACTTTCTGCCACGTTCTTCACCCAATTCTTCCAAAGTTTAGTCCACAGGAACCGAGAAACAGCCTGCAGATAATCCTTGTGTGGCTTCCTTATGTGTTTTTGTTCAAGGTTAAATTTGAATTCTTTAAAGAAGAAAAGTGCTTCCCAGTTTTCCACAAACCTCATCACTCATTGGTTCTTTTGCACCCAATCCACTTGATCTGTTCCCACCACCCGTCTGCTCTTTCTAGGCAGTTTAAGCTTCCAACACGTGTCTCCCACTGGAGAAACAGAGCAGACAGTGAGCGCAGAGCAAACTTCCATTTGAATGGAGAGAAATACAGAGAGGGAAGATAACAGATTAGTATCTCCAAATACTGTCTTAGCCAAATATGGAAAGACAAAGCAGTTGAGGGGCACGTGGGATGTCCAGAGCCCTGACACACAGCATCCCAAGTTGAAAAACCCAGGTCTGCTGAACTAATGCAAATCTTTACGACAATGTTCTGGCCTGATCATCATATGACAACCAGCTCCTTTTGTCATCCCAGCTCCCTCTCAGCCTAACAATCAAACTGCATAACGTGCTCTTCTCTGTATCTTCTCACTTTTCAGCTCATTATGTTTCCTCCATCTCCAAATGTTCTTTTCACTGATTTCTAGTCAGAAGCTTAATTATCCTTTAAGTAGGGGCTCAAACTCTGCTTTCCTATGCTTTGACAAAAGGTTCTTGTCACCTTTTCAAGTGTAGCTTCCTCTATCAGCCCATTAGCTATAGAATTATAGCTATAGAATTCTTCAAGAATTCTAGATCCACTCCTTTGATCCCAAAACGTCCCCCAGAACAAAAATCTCACCCATGACCACAGCTTCAATTATAACTATTTTGCAGATGGCTCACACATGTATATTGCTAGTCTAGTAGTGACCACATATTTAATTGCCTTTTTTATATATCTTTTTTAAATATTTAAAAGGCATCTCCAAATCAACTTAACTAGTGATCTTTCTCTACTCAACCTGAGCTGTTTTTTCAGTGAATGAAGGTTGCCCCCAACCAACCATGCTCTTAGCAACCAGAAACCTAGGAATCATCCAGGATCTGCCCTTCTCTCTTAATCTCCATATGTAAACCATCAAAAATGCAAGTTTTTTTACAAGTAGGGATGACCTGATCAGGCCAACTGAAAATGGTCTTTTCCAACTACTGCAGTGTAAATTATTGGCATTTGAATTTCCTTCATCAGTATACTTTTGGAAAGCATCACTCATCAACTCTGGGCCAGTGATAGCTTGAATTTCAAAACTGGTCAGGCTGAGAAGGGCATCACACAAGCCAATGATACAACTTACAGTTAGAGTCTTCAGTCCAAATCTGAAGTTCAGAAAACACTGATGTCTCAGCTTGAGGACAGTCAGACAGAGACAATTCTTTCTCACCTAGCCTTTTGTTCTACTTGGCTACCTTTTTTGTTGTTGTACTTTCTTACTTAGCCATTTGTTCAGTGAATTGCATGAGGTCCACCCACACTGGGGAGGGTGATCTGCTTTACTCAGTCTATGGATTCAAATGTTAATCTCATCTAGAAATACCCTCAGAGACACACCGAGAAATAATGTTTCAGTCAGTTCAGTTCAGTTGCTCAGTCATGTCCGACTCTTTGTGACCCCATAAATCGCAGCACGCCAGGCCTCCCTGCCCATCACCAACTCCTGGAGTTTACTCAAACCCATGTCCATCGAGTCGGTGATGCCATCCAGCCATCTCATCTTCTGTCGTCCCCTTCTCCTCCTGCCCCCAATCCCTCCCAGCATCAGGGTCTTTTAAGAGTCAAATCTTCGCATGAGGTGGCCAACGTATTGGAGTTTCAGCTTCAAAATCAGTCCTTCCAGTGAACACCCAGGACTGATCTCCTTTAGGATGGACTCGTTGGATCTCCTTGCATACCAAGGGACTCTCAAGAGTATTCTCCAACATCACAGTTCAAAAGCATCAATTCTTCGGCACTCAGCTTTCTTCACAGTCCAACTCTCACATCCATACATGACCACTGGAAAAACCATAGCCTTGACTAGAAGGACCTTTGTTGGCAATGTAATGTCTCTGCTTTTTAATATGCTGTCTAGGTTGGTCATAACTTTCCTTCCAAGGAGTAAGCATCTTTTAATTTCGTGGCTGCAGTCACCATCTGCAGTGATTTTGGAGCCCAAAAACATAAAGTATGTCACTGCTTCCACTGTTTCCCCATCTATTTGCCATGAAGTGATGGGACCAGATGCCATGGTCTTAGTTTTCTGAATGTTGAGCTTTAAGCCAACTTTTTCACTCTCCTCTTTCATTTTCATCAAGAGGCTTTTTAGTTCCTCTTCCGTTTCTGCCATAAGGGTGGTGTCATTTGCATATCTGAGGTTATTGATATTTTTTCTCAGCAATCTTGATTCCAGCTTGTGCTTCTTCCAGCCCAGTGTTTCTCATGATGTACTCTACATATAAGTTAAACAAACAAGGTGACAATATACAGCCTTGAAGTACTCCTTTTCCTATCTGGAAGCAGTCTGTTGTTCCATGTCCAGTTCTAACTGTTGCTTCCTGACTTGAATACAGATTTCTCAAGAGGCAGGTTAGGTGGTCTGGTATTCCCATCTCTTTCAGAATTTTCCACATTTTATTGTGATCCACACAGTCAAAGGCTTTGGCATAGTCAATAAAGCAGAAATAGATGTTTTTCTGGAACTCTCTTGCTTTCTCGATGATCCAATAGATGCTGGCAATTTGATCTCTGGTTCCTCTGCCTTTTCTAAAACCAGCTTGAATATCTGGAAGTTCATGGTTCACGTATTGCTGAAGCCTGGCTTGGAGAATTTTGAGCATTACTTTACTAGAATATGAGATGAATGCAATTGTGTGGTAGTTTGAACATTCTTTGGCATTGCCTTTCTTTGGGATTGGAATGAAAACTGACCTTTTCCAGTCCTATGGCCACTGCTGAGTTTTCCAAATTTGCTGGCATATTGAATGCAGCACATTCACAGCATCATCTTTCAGGATTTGAAATAGTTCAACTGGAATTCCATTACCTCCCCTAGCTTTGTTCATAGTGATGCTTCCTAAGGCCCACTTGACTTCACATTCCAGGATGTCTGGCTCTAGGTGAGTGATCACACCATCGTGATTATCTGGGTTGTGAAGATCCTTTTTGTACAGTTCTTCTATGTATTCTTGCCACTTCTTCTTTGTATCTTCTGCTTCTGTTAGGTCTATACAATTTCTGTCCTTTATTGAGCTCATCTTTGCATAGAATGTTCCCTTGGTATCTCCAATTTTCTTGAAGAGATCTCTAGTCTTTCCCATTCTATTGTTTTCCTCTATTTCTTTGCACTGATCAGTGAGGAAGGCTTTCTTACCTCTCCTTGCTATTCTTTGGAACTCTGCCTTCAAATGGGTGTATCTTTCCTTTTCTCCCTTCCTTTTCGCTTCTCTTTGTTTCACAGCTATTTGTAAGGCCTCCTCAGACAGCCATTTTGTTTTTTTGCATTTCTTTTCCATGGGGGTGGTCTTGATCCCTGTCTCCTGTACAATGTCACGAACCTCTGTCCATAGTTCATCAGGCACTCTGTCTATCAGATCTAGTTCCTTAAATCTATTTCTCACTTCCACTGTATAGTCATAAGGAATTTGATTTAGGTCATACCTGAATGGTCTAGTGGTTTTCCCTACTTTCTTCAATTTAAGTATGAATTTGGCAATAAGGAGTACATGATCTGAGCCACAGTCAGCTCCCGGTCTTGTTTTTGCTGACTGTATAGAGCTTCTCCATCTTTGGCTGCAAAGAATATAATCAATCTGATTTCAGTGTTCACCATCTGGTGATGTCCATTTGTAGAGTCTTCTCTTGTGTTGTTGGAAGAGGGTGTTTGCTATGACCAGTGCATTCTCTTGGCAAAACTCTATTAGCCTCTGCCCTGCTCATTCCGTACTCCAAGGCCAAATCTTCCTTTTACTCCAGGTGTTTCTTGACGTCCTACTTTTGCATTCCAGTCCCCTATAATGAAAAGGACATCTTTTTTGGGTGTTAGTTCTAAAAGGTCTTGTAGGTCTTCAGAGAACCATTCAGCTTCTTCAGCATTACTGGTTGGGGCATAGGCTTGGATTACCGTGATATTGAATGATTTGCCTTGGAAACAAACAGAGATCATTCTGTCGTTTTTGAGATTGCACCCAAGTACTGCATTTCAGACTCTTTTGTTGACCATGATGGCTACTCCATTTCTTCTAAGGGATTCCTGCCCACAGTAGTAGATACAATGGTCATCTGAGTTAAATTCACCCATTCCAGTCCATTTTAGTTTGCTGATTCCTAGAATGTCGTCATTCACTCTTGCCATCTCCTGTTTGACCACTTCCAATTTGCCTTGATTCATGGTCTTAACATTCCAGGTTCCTATGCAATATTGCTCTTTACAGCATTGGACCTTGATTCTATCACTAGTCACATCCACAACTAGGTATTGTTTTTGCTTTGGCTCCATCCCTTCATTCTTTCTGGAGTTATTTCTCCACTGATCTCCAGTAGCATATCGGGCACCTACCGATCTGGGCAATTCCTCTTTCAGTGTCCTATCATTTTGCCTTCTCATGCTGTTCATGGGGTTCTCAAGGCAAGGATACTGAAGTGCTTTGCCATTCCCTTCTCCAGTGGACCACATTCTGTTAGACCTCTCCACCATGACCTGTCTGTCTTGGGTGGCCCCACATGGCATATTTATTCAAACTCTAAAGATCCCTTGGTCCAGTCAAGTTGACAAATAAAATTAACCATCACATGAGTTAAATTTTGACATTTTCCTTCTTACCTGCCATTGCCTTGCTAATTCTTTGGCTTCTACCTTCATGCCACACCAAGTCTGGGTCTACTAAATGAGAACATACCCCTTCTTTTCCTGATCAGAGCAAGATCTGTCTATTCCTGGAAGCAAAATGTTGTGATAGGACCATTAGCCTTTCTCCAAAATGGAAAAAAAACTTATTAAAAATGAAGCATTTCTGGAAGTTAATTTTATGGAATGCCAGTCCCATAAGATACACTGGGAAAAAAACAAAAGGATTTCTTGACAATCAAATGCTATATTCCTCTATTAGTTTTCTATGTTATATAACATACTACCATAAACTTAGCAGCTTAAATCAATAGTCATGTATTATCTCACTGTTTCTGTGGGTTAGGAGTCCAAGCAAGTCCTAACTGGGCTCTCTGCTCAGATTCTCATGGGGATTCATCATGGTATTGACTGAGCTGTGTTCTTTTCTGGAGCTCAGGTTCTCCTCCAAGCTTATGAAGTATGAGGCAGAATTCAATTCCTCTTGGAGACTGCCCTCAGCAACAAAAGACAGTGTCTCTCCATGGGCAACCACACATGGCTGCTTGTTTCTCAAGGTCAGCAGGACAACTTCAGTCCCTTTTAAGGACTTTCTCCTGGTTAAGTCAGGTTCATCTGGGATCATCCTATTTTTCATTAACTCGAAGTCAACTGTTTTGAGAACCCGCGTACTTCCCAGTTGGTGACACTGGTAAAGAATCCACCCACCAATACAGGAGAAATGGGTCAACCCCTAGGTCGGGAAAATATCCTGGAAGAGGAAATGGCAACTCATTCCAATATTCTTGCTGGGAAAATTCCATGGACAGAGGAACCTGGTGGGCGCATGGGGTCACAGAGAGTCAGACATGAGTGAGAACACACACACACACACACACACACACAGAATCATTTGCCATGTAATGTAGCCAAAACATAGACATGATATTCCATCAACTTCACCAATCTGACCTTCACTCAAGGGGACAAGATTACACTGAACTCAAATACTCAGGGGTTGGAATCTTGGGGACAACCTTAGAATTCTTCTTTTGACAGCCCAGATCCAGTATGTGAATTAGCATGTCATGATCTCTGAGAAACCCTAGAGGATAGAAATCTGGTTGACTTTTTTCCCACCTATTCGCCAGATTCATTTGGCCTCAATGAAAACTTTATTTTCACATAACACCATCATTGTCCTTGAAATTAATGTTCTGTTTTATCTACATCTTGGGATATACTGGAACAGGGGAAAAGAAAAACAAAACTGGACCACAGTTAGTCCAGGATTCAAATTTCTATCCTGTCACTTCCCTGTGTTTCCAGCTTGGACTTGTTCCCTGAACTCACAGTGACTTGTAAAATGGCTGCAGAAGAGCAGTGTACCTGCTTTTCAAGGCTGAAGACAATGGGATAAAAGTAAATAACACTGTGGGAGATGTGTAGCACAAGTTAGAGATTCAACAGGTGAAAAAAAAATCCTGTTGGCCCCTCCCTCTCCTTTCGTACATGAAATTTTATTAACAATTACAAAAGTGATACCCTATAAGCTTTCAGATCTCAGACTTGAAGGTCTGCAACATCCTTAAGCTAAAAAAATCTAAAATTAAAACTTAAGAGGAAGAATATTTTTTTGTTCTGCCCACGATAATTTTAAAGTCTTTCATCATACCATCAGATTATAATAAATCAAAAAATGAATTGTTAGCACATGTAGGTAGTTTTTGTATTATTCTTAACTATAAAAATAACAAAAATATGAAAACTTCGGGGTTATTGTCAAAGTTGAATAGGTTAAAATTGATGGAGATGTCAAAAAAATGTCAACTACTACTCCTTTTATCAAGCAAACTAATATGGAAAGCTTTCAACCATACAGTGTAAAGTATAAACTACCTAATGCTTTTGGAATGGTGCCAGGTTTTTAGTTTGTTTGCTTCTTTGCTTCAAATAAGTTTTATTTTTAATAGACAGAAACTAAATGACCTAAATGTTCATTAACAATTGATGGATAAACAACTGTATACCATGCATACACAGGGAAATATTACTCAGCAACAAAAAGGTATAACCTATTGATATTCCTAACAGTAAATAATCTCAAAACAATTATGCTTACTGATAGAAGGTAGGAAAAAACCTCATACAGTGTTACACTTATAAAAAAATCTAGAAAATGTAAACTAATGTGTTATGAAATAACACAAATCGATAGTTGCATGTAGATTAGGGAAGGACAAGAGGAAGAGATCATTAAAGGGCATGAGAAAACTTTTGGGGGTAAAAATATATGCATTACCACTAGGTACATACCTATGTCAAAATTTAGCACATTGTACAATTTAAGTGTTATTGTTGTTTAGTTGCTAAGTTATGTCCAACTCTTGCAACCTCATGGACTGTAGAACACCAGGCTCCTCTTTGCCCACACAATTTCCCAGGCAAGAATACTCATGTGAGTTGCTATTTCCTTCTCCAGGAGATCATCCCAACTCAGGGATCGAACCTGCATCTCCTGCTTGGCAGGCAGATTCTTTACCACTGAGCTACCTGGGAAGCCCCACAATTTAAGTAAGTGCTATTTATTCTATTCCAATTATAAATCAATAAAGATGTTAAGAGATAAAATGGGCCTAGATAAAAATCTGGATCTCCCAGTTCTTTGGGAAAATCAACCAATCCAATTATTGTCTCAACCATCTCCCACTCTGCATGTCTTGGTAGGGTCAAATCTGCTGCAGAAGCAGCAAAAGGTGGAGAAAATTAAGACCCTGACCAGCTAAACACTGGCTGGGTCACAAAACTCATCCAAGACTACAGAGACTCTTTTTTCTCTGCCCTAGGCTTCCTGCTTGTGCAGTGATGGCCATAATGTCAACAGCCCAGGAAGATACAGGAATCCAAGAAACCTTTAGATTATTTGTTCTGAGACTGACCTTGGTCACAGGAGAAAGAGATCTGTAGGTCCTGAGAATTTCTATATACCTTTAACCCACAGAGCCATAGTCACATGAAATCTGTGTATGCCCTTCAGAACAGACACATAAATTCTAGTTTTCCACAACCTCCAAACACTCTACTTCTCAATGTTTTTGTATGCATTATTTTTTTTAATCTATGTACTTTATTAACTGTTTTAAAGTTTCTTTTTTTTCTGTAAGATACAGTCAAACCTACTTTAGGATTTCTAAGTAAAACAACATTTACCAGAGCTAGCTTTACTAAGTGTTAAGGCTTAAAATTTGAGACAATAGAAAAACAGAATTTATACCTTTAACCCTTAACTTTTGAACATCAGAAAAAATAACAAGATACGCAGGAGAACAAGAAATATATCAATTATGTTTCCCACTTAGCCCCTGTATGGCTTATCTACCACTAGACTCTAAACTCCACAGTGGTTATGACTTCTGGCTAGGTCTTAGGAGAAAGCAAACAACAATGCTGAAGATTATGTGACACACTCCCTGGGAAAAGGGGACTTAGCACATGCTATTTATAGAAGCACTGAAAGTTGTCATGCCAATTACCCCTTCGTCAAGGTTAGCATAGGGATCATAGAAGATTCTGGCATTGAGGTCGAAAGCTCAGTCTCACAAGTGAAGTGAAGTGAAAGTCATTCAGTCGTGTTCAACTCTTTGTGACCCCATGGACTATACAGTCCATGGAATTTTCCAGGCCAGAATACTAGAGTGGGTAGCCTTTTCCTTCTCCAGGGGATCTTTCCAGCCCAGAGATCAAACCCAGCTCTCCTGCATTGCAGATGGATTCTTTACCAGCTGAGTTGCAAAGGAAGCCCAAGAATACTGCAGTGGGTAGCCTGTTCCTTCTCCAGTGGATCTTCTCAACCCAGGAATCGAACCAGGGTCTCCTGCATTGCTGGCAGATTCTTTACCACCTGAGCTATCAGGGAAGCCCTCAGTCTCACAAGGCTGAACAATTTTTCTTAAGACAGATTAGCCACCATTGCCAATTGGGCAAAATTAGGTTGAGAGCTAATTCATTGGAAGGACTAGTGAATATCATTGGCAGGACTGATGCTGAAACTAAAGTTCCAATACTTTGGCCACCTGATGCGAAGAGTCAACTCATTAGAAAAGACCCAGATGCTTGGAAAGATAGAAGGTGGGAGGAGAAGGGGACAACAGAGGATGAGATAGTTGGATGGCATCACAGACTCAACGGACATGAGTTTGAGCAAGCTCTGAGAGATGGTGAAAGACACAGAAGCCTGGTGTGCTGCCGTCCACGGGATCACAAAGAGTTGGACACGACTGAGCGACTGAACAACAACAAGAAGGCTGAGAGCTGTTCTCTGTCATCCTGCTATCTTCCCTGAGACACATAAAGTTTGGGGCTCCCACAAAAGGTGTTCCTGTCTTCATGCTTGCAAAGCCCATTTCTTTAAAAAAAATTTTTTTTGGAGTATAGCTGCTTTACAATATTGTGTTAGTTCCTACTGCACAGCAAAGTGCATCAGCTATATGTATACATACATCCTCTCTTTTTTGGATTTCCTTCCCATTTAGGTTACCACAGAGCACTGGGTATAGAGTTCCCTTCGCTATATAGTAGGCTCTCTTTAGTTATCCGTCCTTTTTCTTTCTTAAAAAAATTCAATAATATTCTATTTAGCCCAATATACACCAAACAGCTTTTAACATATAGTGAACATAAAGATTATTAGGTGTTTTACACTCTTTCTCTTTTTTTTTTCAAACTGTCTTGAAAATCCAGTGTGCGTTTTTTTGCTTGTAGCACACCTTAGCTTATTTCAAATGCTCAATAGTTATATGTGGCTAGTGCCTTGTTGTTGTTGTTTAGTCACTAAGTTGTGTCCCACTCTTTTCTGACACCATGGACTGTAGCCCGCCAGGCTCCTCTATGGTTTTTCCCAGACATGAATACTGGAGTGGGTTGCCGTTTCCTTCTCCAACTGCTAAGTTTTAGAGACAAAATATTTGACATTTAGGCTAGCTTGTAGGGCAGGGTCTGTATGCAAGACTAAATAGGATTAGTTATTAAGGAACAAACTGATAAAGCTTGTGGGTAAAATACAAATACCATAATGATTGTGTGCCCTTCAGCCAAATGTTTATCCTTTCTAAGTCTCAGTGTATTTATCTAAAAAATGGGTATAATAATAGCATCTGTATCATAGACATATTATAAGGGCTTCCCTTGTGGCTCAGCTGGTAAAGAATCTACCTGCAATGCAGGAGACCTGGGTTTGATCCCTGGGTTGGGAAAATCCCCTGTAGAAGGGAAAGGCTACCCACTCCAGTATTCTGGCCTGGAGAATTCCATAGACTATACAGTCCATGGGGCCACAAAGTGTTGGACACTACTGAGTGACTTTTATCATCATCATCAAAGGCTTCCTAGGTGGCACTGGTGGTAAAGGACCCATCTGCCAATGCAGGTTAGGCTTAAGAGACATTAGTTTGGTCCCTGAGTTGGGAAGATAACCTGAAGAAGGGAATGGCAATCCACGCCAGAATTCTTGCCTGGAGAATCCCATGTCCAGAGAAGCCTGGTGGGCTACAGTCCATAGGGTCACATAGAGTGGGACACGACTGAAGCGATCTAAGATAAAATAGATAAAAATAGAGTAGTGTGTGTCACTTCAGTATGAAGTTAATTATTGTATAAGCTTAAATTGTCATTTGATCTCAACTCTTGTTGTGTTGTGCTTTTAAGTCCTTGAGTGAAAACATGGTGCTGAATTCTGAAACACCCAGAAAACTTCAGATTGAAGTTCATGTTGGGCCTCTTATTAAAAAGAAAAGAAAAGCAGCATGCTTATATTATTCAATGTCATTAGTCATTAATAGGAGGGAGAAAAATGCAGAGAATATATTACTCATAAACAAAATTCTTCCTAAAAGGAATTCTCTGCAACATATCCCATGAGGCATCTGCAGATCTTTAGGGACACAAAACAATTTATTGAAACTTCTGTGCAAAGTGAAACTTGTATTTGGAACAATGCATTAAAAACCTACAGATCACTTATTCATGCTCTTCACTGAAGGAATTACAGACAGCACCTCTATTACACAAATGCTCCTTTAGTGATTAAAATTCCTTCTCTCTGGCATATGAATGGAAAAGAAAGAAAAGCAAGTGAATAAGAAATGAAACCCTCTCTGAAACTGATAAATAAATTGCATATATTTAAGAACAAGGAATATAGTGTATGTTTGTTATAGTATTAAAAAATAAAATATATTGAGAACTCCTTGAATTTCCTTCCCCAGGAATGAGTGGCAAGGATGAAAATGTCACTTACAACAGTTTCATTGGCACACCATCAGTGAGGCCAGAGTGGATAGTTGAAATACATGTCAATAGGGTATCATTTGGATATTAATTCTGCAGATACAACTAGAAGAACTAATGTCATTTAAAACTGCATGTCAGCGCTTCAAAAGAATCACAAAAAAAAAAAAAAGGAAAAAAATCCTTGCAATTTAACTAGTTTTTCCTGGAGTTACCTTTTCCAGGTATTATCAAACATATAAGAAAAAGATGCTGGCATTTCCCAGGTCCACTAGGTAAGCTTGTATTAATTGTGCACACAACACCACCAAAGGGGCCTGGCTTCAGAGTTGCAATAGAGCATAAAACGAAGAATTGAGAGCTACTCAGAGTTGGGTGGAACCTGACTTTGCCACTTAATGTATGAAGTTGGGACATTTCTTCACTTTTCAAAGACTCAATTTCTTTATTAGTCAAATGGGAATAAAAATACCTACCTCTGACATTAATTATGGGAATTGAATAGGTTAATGCATAGGAAACACTTCACCCAGTATGTTGCAGATGTGCAACAGTGGTTGTTATTACAACTTTTCTAGTTAATGTCTGTCTTTGGCTTTCCCAACAGCAGCCTCTTAGACAAGGATTTGGGTGCAAGAAATTTATTTAAGAAATCACAGAAAGCACAGGGGGAAAGGAGTTGGAAAGGGAGACACGGAAGGGAAGGAAGACATTGCTACTGCTGCTAAGTCACGTCAGTCGTGTTCGACTTTGTGCGACCCCATAGACGGCAGCCCACAAGGCTCCCCTGTCCCTGGGATTCTCCAGGCAAGAACACTGGAATGGGTTTCCATTTCCTTCTCCAATGCATGAAAGTGAAAAGTAAAAGTGAACTCGCTCAGTTATATCTGACTCTTAGCGACCCCACGGACTGCAGCCTACCAGGCTCCTCCGTCCATGGGATTTTCCAGGCAAGAGTACTGGAGTGGGAAAGACATTAGCAGGTGATTTTTTGACCAAGTGGCTGGTAGGGGTAACTTGGGCTCAATTCCTCAGGGGAACTGTAAGAGATCAAAGCAGAACAATTTCAGTATTATCCCCACCTAAGAGGTGAGAAAGCTAGGGTATTTATCCTATTATTGGTTGAGAACTGTTTCTGGAGACATTAACCTTTCTTGCCCTTCTGGCCTGGCCTGAATGCTAGACCAGTCTGTTCCCAAAAGCAAAGAAATGACCACAGGCAGAAAGAATCAAAAGGATTTCAGTAACTGGCCTTTCAAGTACAGAAGGGCACACACAGGGGATATGGGCAGAGCTCCAGCAAGTTCTGCTGAATTCTCCTTAACCCAGACTTTATTAATCTTCTTAACTCCTTTATGATGATCCTACTTTATTATGTTATTATAATACAGGTAAACTCTTTCAAACTATATTCTTAGGCATCTGCTCATCTGGAAACTGTAGGCTGGCAAGATTAGAGTGTCAACCCTCTGGTTGAATGGACTTAGAAATTTGAACTTAGACAACCAGATTTTATAACAGGGTTGGTTTGGTAGACACTCTCACAGAATTTACTATTGGAGAGATTGGACATACACAAGTAAAAAATGTAAATTTAGAAATTTAAGGTACCAAAGTAGATAGGAGGTGCAGTATAGTTTTCTAAGTGAGATGTGAGGTTTTGTCACTGGGAAAGCTGCTGAAATTCCTAATGCTTTCATCTAGTATCATTTCCCATTTCACTTTGAAACTTCAAGGGGTCTAAATAGGGCACACACTTAGTGTTGACTTCTTAAACTATCACCTGCGTAGCTCAGGAGTGAAATGATACATGATTTTGTGCAACAGAGTAAAAATGGCCAAAGATTGAACATGTGCTAGGAAACAGAATTATTCTGTTCCATTACTTTTAAGAGGAAAAAGAGCAGGAAATGGGTTATTTCCCAATTGCGGCATAAAGAACGCATCAAACCTGGAGGCGAGACTTTTAAGTGAGAGTTTAAAATTGGAAAACATCTTTTGAATATGTAAATTTTGCTAATTAAAGTGAATAACAATCAATTACTGAGTGTCAAATTTGTGTTCTTAGAAAGATGGGTAGGATGAAAACAGCACAGAGTTTGCTGAGGGAAAAATCTGAGATCTAAGCTCCACTACTTATGAGCTAAGTGATCAGGTATCTTAGTTCATCTCTCTGAGCCTAAATATCTCTTTTGTAAAAAGAGTAGAGTAAGACTTACCCCACAGTATGGTGAAAAGAATATGAAATATAAATATAATATGATACATGAAAGTGCTAAAATACATCAGCTCGTGAACAGATAGACAAATTGCAGTACTTCTACACAATAGGGCTTCCCTGGTGGCTCAGATGGTAAAGCGTCTGCCTACAATGCAGGAGACCCGGGTTTGATCCCTGGGTTGGGAAGATCCCCTGGAGAAGGAAATGGCAACCCACTCCAGTATTCTTGTCTGGAGAATTCCATGGACCGAGGAGCCTGGTGGGCTACAGTCCATGGGGTCGCAAAGAGTCAGACACGACTGAGTGATTTCACTTTCACTTTATACAATAGGGAGTTACTCAGCAATAAAAATGAATGAACTAGTGAATGATGCATGAAACAACATGGATTAATCTCAATCTAAGTCAAAAACCAGAGTATCTATTGAAGGATTTCATTTATATAACCTTCTAGAAAATGCAAAGTAATCTATAGTGACAGAAAGCACTTGAGCAATTGCTTGAGGACAGAGGAACCAGAAAAGGGAGAAAGTGATGGGTAAGAAAGAGAAACTTCTGTAGTGATGAAGATGTTCTTCATCTTGATTGCTATAATTGTTGAATGGATGTATACATATGCCAACATTTCTAAAAGTTATACTTTAAATATATGTCCTTTATTGTCTTATAATTATACTTCAATGAAGCTGTTAACAAAAACTGTTAGTGACACAGAAGATTCTCAGTAAATGTAATTTTCCTTCTCTGAATGTGTGTTTGGGCTTTCATCATAGCTCAGTCAGTAAAGAATCTGTCTGTGGTACAGGAGACCTGGGTTCAATCCCTGGGTGGGGAAGATCTCCTGGAGAAGGGAAGAGCAACCCACTCCAGTATTCTTGCCTAGAGAATTCCATGGACAGAGGTTATCAATCATAGAGAACCAGTACCTTGGCCACTCAGGGATAAGCTTGTGTAGCATACACCAGTGCTGTGTGCCCAGCCCCCAACTTCCCTGGGCTATGCTGGAAAAGGCTGGTACCTGCAATCTTCCTCAGAGGTCTGCATTTGGGCTGCTAGAGCTGCCTCACCTCCAGAGAGCCAGAGCTGAAAGTGCCAAGGAGATTATACCTTCTTAGGGCAACCGGTAGCTAACTTACCAGTGCACAAGTGACAAGCCCAGCTTCCCTGCTTCCACACAGGGACAAACTTTGAAATGCAATTTATGGTCCAGAGCTCCCTGTTAGACCAGGAGGAGGCTGGCGCTTTATCTGATATTGCAGCTTTGGCAGACTCTTTTCCTTTCTTTACCCTGTTTCCCCCATTTGCTTATCATTTTCCACAGGGAGAATTTCCTGGATAAAACCATTTGTACTGGAATCCAATCTAAAATATCATGGCAGCCCTTTCTGGCCACAGAGATGCCAAGAAATGGAACTGGGGCCCCAGATGGCCTCATCAGAATCTTTTAGATATTCTTTTAGAACTTGAGTTAGGGAATGAGGACTCTCTTTCCTCTATAATCAAGAGGCAGTAAGGATGTGATATGGAAGCTCCTGCTACCCACTTCTTCATCTTGTGAAAAATGCTTTTAAAAGCCAAAGTAAGAGAAACTCAAACCATGATGATGATGATGATGATGATGATGATGATGATGATAGAGACAGAGAGAGACTCCTGTGCTAAGTTGCTTCAGTTGTGTCTGACTCTTTGCAACCCCATGGACCATAGCCTGCCAGGTTCCTCTGTCCATGGAATTTTCCCAGCAACAATACTAGAATGGGTTGCCATGCCCTTTTCCAGGGGATCTTCCCGACCTGCATCTCTCATGTCTCCTGCATTGGCAGGTGGGCTCTTTATCACTAGCTCTACCTAGGAAGCCCCTTCTCATGATATTTAGGTCCAAACAGTTATATTTCAGAATAGATACTCTTTCCTTCTGGAGTGTTTTATGTTGGCCAATAAATGAATCTGGTTTAAGTTTTTGCCACTTGTAATAGAAGAAGTCTTGATCAAAATTTCTAGTTAAGCAATGGAACTAGGGCTTTCTGCCCTTGCCATGTGAAATGCACAGGTTAGAACAAACTGGATCAAACAGGTGAACTACTCTTATCCAGTAAGGCCATAGGCAATAACCAATATTCAGTGTTCAAAATTTTGCCTTTCAGAATTAGAGTTCAAATAGATTTCACATTTTTCCCCCTCTGGCAAAGAAATACAACTTGTATTCTGAGGTATAATCAAATACTTTGACAATATTTTTCATACTGTATGTCAGTTGTTTTTAATAATTCAAACTGATTCTCTTTAGAATGCAAAACTCTCCCTTTGCACAGACTGATGATATAAAATCACTAAGGGGGAATGTGGAGGCTGATTTTAGGTTTGTTCCATTAAAAATTATACTTTTCCCTGAGACACAGAATGATAACATAAAAACCCATTCACCAAAGGAGAAAAAGAAATGATCCTAATTGCACAGACTAACAGTAATAGTATAAAAATGACTTCCTGGGAAAGTTTAGCTCACAAATGCTCTGAACCTTTACTAATCGAATGAATAACAGGACCATCAACTGCTTGGAGAACTTTCAAATTGTAGTTTTCTATTTTGTGCTGAATATTGGAATAGTACTTACTTGGCTTGGCTAAAATCAGACTAATGACTTGAGAGTTACTATTTTAATTCATTTAATGATTGCTTGATGACTTAAAAAGTTTTTGCTTTCCTCTTGCTATGGCTTTTTAATGAAATTAATCTACAAAATGATTAGATTTATAAAATGAACATTTTGTGCAATAACCTCTGTTGCTCTCAGTTTGATAGTTGGAAAATTGGTGGAAGAAGAGATGTATCTAGGATTATGAATGTCCATAGGGGAAATGACAATATTAAGTATTGCATTTCTGCTCTAGGAATAAGTATTTCTATCAGTGGTACAAATATTTATACAACAGGAGATTTTGCTCCCTCTCCTCCTCCACTAATACCCCACTCATCTCAAGGACATTTGGCAATATACAGTAACAGTTTTGATTGTCACTATTCAGGTCATTTGCTACTGGCATCTAGCGAGTAGAGGCTAATCTTGCTAATAAATATTCTACAATGCACATCCTAAAAATGTTAATAGTATTGAGGTTAAGATCCTCTAATTTATACGCTTGCTACCAAACATTCTTTCTTTCACCACTTCTGAGTTGTACACTGCAGTGGTTAAGTGGTTAACGCTTGGAGATGATCTGTGTTCATGGTACATATACACAACGGAATATTACTCAGCCATTAAAAAGAATTCATTTGAATCAGTTCTAAAGAGATGGATAAAACTAGAGCCCATTATACAGAGTGAAGTAAGCCAGAAAGATAAGGACCAATATAGTATACTAATGCATATATATGGAATTTAAAAGATGGTAACAATAACCCTATATGCAAAACAGAAAAAGAGACACAGATGTACAGAACAGACTTTTGGACTCTGTGGGAGAAGGCGAGGGTGGGATATTCTGAGAGAATAGCACTGAAACAAGTATACTATCAAGGGTGAAACAGATCACCAGCCCAGGATGGATGCATGAGACAAGTGCTCAGGGCTGGTGCACTGGGAAGACCCAGAGGGATGGGATGGGGAGGGAAGCAGGAGGGGGGATCGGGATGGGGAACACATGTAAATCCATGGCTGATTCATGTCAATGTATGGCAAAAACCACTACAATATTGTAAAGTAATTAGCCTCCAACTAATAAAAATAAATGGGAAAAAAAAAAAGTCAGCCCTGCCCCCTTCTAGCCATATAACTTAAGGCAGATCCATATAACCTGCCCCTCTGTCTTTCTTCTAATCTGTAATAGAGGAATAGCATTCATCTCACAGAGTTATTTTGAGAACTGATTCAGGTGGACACTCTTAGTAAATGTGCTTAACACACTGATTGCACATATTATAGATCCAACTCAACCTAAGTATTGTTGTTTTTATTACTATGAGAAGAACTTGGGTGGGGGTATGGGGTGGGGGTGAAGCAAGATATTTTGTTTGGTCTGTTTTGATGAAGCCGTTTTGGCACTAGAGATATTCTGATATAACCTAAAATATAAGACACTAGAATTTCATTTTAAAAATTACTGCATAACTTCTACCCAGACACCCTTAGTCCACCCTTAGTCCTAAATGTATTTAGGATTGAAGAATGGACTATCCTCTCCCTTCTCCCTAAGTCTGAAATATCTTGTCCATCTGTCATTTTCAATCTAACCCCATCCCTATTTTGAACTTCAGTTAAGTTTAGTCACTCAGTTGTGTCCGACTCTGCAACCCCATGGACTGCAGCACACCAGGCTTCCCTCCCCATCACCAACTCCTGGAGCTTGCTCAGACTCAAGTCCAACAAGTCGGTGATGCCATCCAACCATCTAATCTTCTGTCGTCCCCTTCTCCTCCTGTCTTCAATCTTTCCTAGCATCATGGTCTTTTCCAAGGAGTTAGTTCTTTGCATCAGGTGGCCAAAGTATTGGAGTTTCAGCTGCAGCATCAGAGGATCAGATAGTTGGGTGGCATCACTGACTCATTTAGGCTTTCTTGCTTTGTCTTCTAAAGGAAACCAGGTTTTCCACCCATGACAGTAGATGCTGTGGGAAGATGATGCTGTTGGAAGGACTTAGGGATGCAACTGGGAAGAGCTGGGCGCTTCAGGTGAAGGATGGCATTCTGGACAGGACAAAAGCTATGACTGAGTGTGCCAAGGCAGAATTTATAAGGCCTTTCCTGAGGACAAAGAGTTAATATCCAACTCTGGCTGAACAAACCCCTCATGAGGGAAGCCATTGCGGAGACAGTTAGAAACAGGTATTTAAACCAGTGGTTCAATAGCCTTAAGCACTGACTGGAAGAATTTAGATTTAATTTATAGTGATGGGAAGTATCAAATGATTTAAAATAGGACATATAAGTGACAAGATGAAAAGGATCTTTTGGGTCCTTTAAAAATATAGTTTTTTTCTTTTACTGTAATATGCATTAATTATGACAAATTTAGATAACAATAAAGAAAAACCACCCCAATGCTACTTTCTAGATTTCAAATTATTTATGGTTATATACCAGCTTCCTGAGTGGCTAAGCGGTAAAAAATCCACCTGCAGTGCAGGAGACACAGGAGATTTGGGTTTGATCCCTGGGTCAGAAAGATAGCCTGGAGGAGGGCAAAGCAACCCACTCCAGTACTCTTGCCGGGAAAATCCCAGTTAGATAGTGTAGACCTGGAGTAGTCAGTAGGGCAGCCATTAGCTATGAGTAGTTATTCAAAATTAAATATAAATTAATTAAAATAAATTTAAATAAAAAATTTATTTTCTTAGTTCCACTCGTAACATTTTAAGTGCTCAAAAGCCATCCATGACTGATGGCTATAATACCAGTCAGCCCAGATAAAGAACTTTTCCCTCACTGCAAAAAGATCTATTGGATAGTGCTGGCATAGATTCAGTCCCAGATTGATTGAGATTGGCCTCCTCCTAATCATTACCTAAGGCAACTTACTCTCTTCCGTGAGACTCAGTTTGCAAATCTGTAACATAAGGCTGTGGTGGGGACTAAGTTCTGTAAAGGTTGGAGAAAGCACATACTTATTCAATAAAAGTTGGGAACAAGAGAGAGAGGTTGGGGAGAGGTGGATCTTGAAGGCATCTAAGAACTCTGAAGAACAGTGAAGAAAACCACTATGTTCATGTGACACTGGGCAGGTTCTTTCCTTTCATGGGCCTCAACTTCCATTCTTGTTAGAAGGTACTGGCAGATTTCTAGATATTTTTGAATCTTTGAATTTTCTTTTTAGGGTGATTTTTGCACTGGTTTCATCTTTATTTTGTTATCCATCTAGCCAGGATTGGTTGAGTACCTCCTGTCTTCCAGGCACTGTACTGGTTGCAGGGTCGTAAAAGCAAGGAAGACACAGTACCTGTCATTGTGGATTTTTAGATTTATAGCAGAAACTAACACAACATTGTACAACAATTATACTCCAATATAAAGAAAGAAAGAAGCAGACAAGAAACCATTGGGGTAATTGCCTAGTGATAACCACCAAGATGACTCCCAGCCTTGCCTTCAGGGAAGGTTCCTGAAGGGGATGGTGATTGAAAGAGGAGGGATGAGATAGTCACAGTATGGTGGGCAACAGGGAAGAGTTGTTTCTGACAAAGGGAACAGCATGGAACCTTCTCTTGGAGTTTCATTCCATACTGTTTGATCTCATGTAGTAAATTAGACTTCAGAGAGGTAGGGAAAGGTTAAGGAACATACTAGAAGTGGGGTAAGAAATGGAAAAGAAAATGAGAGAGAAAGAAAATTGGATGACTGCTTTTTTTCTCTAGCCTACTCAAGTCCCACTTTCTGGGTCAGTGCTTCTCCAGTCATGGTAACTGGATCACCAACAATAAAGATGGTGGGGTAGGAGAGGTACTTGTAAAAATACAGAAGGGCTTACTGAATCAGAACATATGGAGTATATGGTCCCAAGGATATTAAAAAAAAAAAAATGAGATTCTATTAAGAACTCTGCTGTGACTGCTTATTTCCCAACAAAGCAGGGCATTTGAAATGGAATGTCTTTAATTTTAATTTTGTTATTTAAATAAAGGATGTCTTGATAACAGTGAAAATGCTAAATTCCACAGCTCCCAATTGCAATGGAAATGCAGATTTTGTTTCTGAAGAGAATTTTTCTCTTTCAGTACATGTTTCTTCACTATCCTTTGTATAAATGTTCTTCACTTCAACCATTTCCTAATTTCCTGACCAGTAGAATGACATCGCCTTTGTTTCTATCCTTACATCTTATTCTCCACTTTCAGCTTTCAAGTGACCTTCTCCCTGAATGCTCCCTCTCTGGGTTTCTGATAGTCCTTACTCTTCCTTCTTTTTCATCTTAACTTTGATCTGTTACTATAGCTCAACCTTGCCTCCCCCAAATTCTCTCCAGGATACAGTGAGAATTTCTCTTCAGTTCACTGCAGTTTTGTCAAAGAAGACACATTTAGTTTCAAATCCCTTTTCTTCTGTGCACCTTATCATTTAAATAAGCTGCTCAGAAATGCCATCAAAATTAATCATTTTAATGCATTATTGAAGAGGGAAAAAAATAACTTCAGCACAATGGCACTTCTTTCTGTGCCACTGGCAAATAACAAAATCGAAGCATTGGTTAAAATGGCTGTCACGAACAGCAACAGAGATATTACCTATGTACATAATGAAAGGCCAAAGTTTCTTTGTCTGTGAATTCAAGAAATCTGTTATCCATTAAAGAAGAAGTAACCAAACAAAATCCACAAATGCCCTTTGTTTCACCATTGTAATGGTGATTTTCATTCCTGACAGGAAGCAGCATGAACTCAAACACATTATTCATGGAAATTAGGGTTGTTTTGTAAAAAATTCTATTCAGTTCTACTGGTTATAACAAGTTTGTATTTGTCAAGTGGTTTTTATGCTTAAATGAAAAGGTAATGATAAACAACCACTGGAACTGCTGGATGCATGATCCCTGTGCAAGGGTTCCTGACATGCCTCTTTGGCAAATCGGGGCCCCACCCCTCGAGTAATCACTGTGTATATGAAAATGAGCACATTATTTCACTGTTAATATGCACTGCTAAGATGAAAGAGAGGACGTGTGGGCTTACTGATGTTTTTATTTGCCTTCCTGGAACAATTAACTCAATAAGAAATAGTGTAGGCCATTTGTTCTAAATCCAAAGTTTGATCTATGAGTTTTGGAACTCAATATTTCTAGTGCATGCAAAGCTTATGAGAAGTGCTACATTGTTCAAATAAGATGCTGTCATACTTGGCCTTCATTTTACTAAAGGGGAACCAGGCTTACAGAAGTAAATAGTTAATTAACAAACATGAAAAAGCATTTCTTAGTCAAGTAAAGAAAGCCTAGTGGCTAACATCCACGGGGAACTCCAGTGCTTGACAATGCACTTGTAATAGGGAAGAACTTTTGTATTCTATCAATATTCTGAGTTAGTTACTGAAGGGATGTTGTATATAAGCTTAAGTTATACATAATGACCAATATCTGGGAACCCTGTCTCCTGAGTAATGAGCATCAAGCTAAAATACCTTTGTTCAGCTCAGGAAACATCCTGACCAGGTTCAACCGGTAAATGACCGCAGGGAGGAAGAAATTAACAAATTCCCTCTGGAAGCTGACTAGAACCGGGGAATGCTTGACATTAGTTCTTCCCCTTTTAGTAAAAAGAAGCCTGAATTCTAACTTGCACAAGATGATTCTTTGAGGCATGAGTTCAGCATATTGTCAGTTTGCTGGCTTTCCAAATAAAGTCACTATTCCTTGCCCCGATAGTTTGTCTCTCGATTTATTGGCCTGTTGTGTTTGTGTGGTGAGCAGTACAAGCTTGGACTCAGTAACACACTGGCAAAATACATACTATTATAACCCCTTTTTCACATATAAAGGATTGAGGCTTGAAATACCTGCCCCAGGTCAGAACTTTTAAATCACAGAGACAAAAGCTGAACTCAGCTTGTCTACCTCTGTGCTTCAATCTGATACCAGACAGCACAGAATGCTTTTGGTAGTGCTACTGCCTATGGCCACAGTTACTACTCAAGCAGTTCACAATTGCAAAATTGATCGAAAAAGGTATAGAATCACTGTTAATCACCCTTAGCCAATGCTTCCATGCGTCAGGTCTGACCTAGTCCCCTGGTAGAAGATAGGTCTTACATCCACGTGTCAAAAATCTCTGAGAGCAGCATTTAGTCATCACCTCCATCCATGATTCATAGGATTTTCATTCTACACTAGGAACTCAAAGGAAGAAGGCAGGGTAAGCTGTCTCTTGAGTCACTGGGATAGTTCACTTGAGCGTTTACCACTATGGTTTGATTTGTTTGCTGTTTTTTTTTGTTTGTTTTTGTTTCAGTTTCTGAACTAAAGAACCCTTTGAGAAAATTATTTACAATGCAGATCTCAGACTTTATCCTAAATGATTCAGTAGGTCGAGAGTGGTGCCTAGGAATCTGTATTTTCAAAGCTCTAGAAATGTAGAGGTTCCCTGACCCCTATCTTCTACCCTCTTCCAGGAAGCAACCACTTTAGACTCTTTTAAAAGTTTCATCTGGCATGTACACACCTCTGCCCTTGTCCAATGCTATCAACGTAAGTTATAAAGTGTCAGGGGTCTTATAACCCATATCTCAGATTGGCTCTGGTGTTTTACATTAGATATCAAATAAATATTTATTAAGAACTTAGAGGAAGAAACATAACGTCTTTTTTTTTTTTTTAGTTTTTAAACATGAGGCTAGACTTTATTATTTAATGCATTAATAAAGAAGGACATTTACCATATTAACATTGTTTTTTAACATTTTGATAACTATTCTAAATGTAACTGGTTTCTTTTATCATTCCAGGCACTTTATTTTATATATTCAAAAGCATTATTCTGAATAGGGGTCGTGGGCTTTTCACCAGGCTGCCAAAAGTGTCCATGGGCCTTGGTTACACACACACACACACACACACACTGATCCTTGATCCTCATTGAGAGTGGGGGCAGCCTTTCCCTGGAACCAGAGCCCCTGCCAGGTCCAGGCAGCCCAATGCTCTGAGCATGTTGAGGAAAGTAAACCACTCCTGACACATGACAAAGATACTGCTTTGAGACACATAACATTTATTAAGACCCTACTATGTGCAAGGTCTTTATACACATCTTATTGAATACTTACTATCACTGTGTGATGCAGGTAGATCCTCAGGTCACAGATTCAAAGAAGACAGATATGGGCTTGAACCCAATCCAGTTTCACAGAAAACTCGGTGCTCATCTCAGTAAAGCACAGTGTATAACTCTGGTGGAATCCTTGACCTCAAAGAGCTTCCTATTTGGGAAACAAAAAGGATAGAAGATACGGAGAAGTCTTAGGAGGAACTCCCAAGTGTAAGTTATCCTACATGTGTTTATTTCAAACTTTCTCTAATCCTGGCCTAATGCTAAGCACTGGAGATACCATATGAAGGCCCTTACGCTCTATATTCCCCAAACTCTGGGCTGCAGAGATGCCAGAATGAGAGAATCTAGAATGAAGACACTGAAGAATTGCAGATGCAAAACTTGAGCTCCAAAGCTGACGACTAGCCTGTCTTCCAGTTGAAATAGGAAAACTCATATGATGCTACCCAGCCCAAACAGTCACTAGTAGATAATGAAGCAAAGATTGCCACATGTACTTGAATGGTAATCAGAAAGCTTCTGCCCACTTCACTTCCAAAAACTCTACCCCTATAGAAAAAAATTCCATCCTAATAGAACACTCCTCAAAGAGTGTCTAAATAGGTTCACCTTCCTCTTTATAAAATGTACTCTTTTTTCCAAACCCTTTCAAGTCTCGGCTGGAAAGGAAGTGATAGTAGCCAACTCCCTTGCCATAGTACTGTCTGAATAAGCAGACTTTGATGAATTCTACAGGTGGTCTGCTTCCTTCTGTCAACATGTTCAAAGCTCTCACCAAGTTTAAACATTCAGTCTGCAAACATTAATAAGGGTCTTTTCTCCATATTGACTAGATGGCAGAACCCAATATGAGTAATGAGGATGAAGTGGGAACTCAGATTGACTCATGTCAAGAGGAGGGTATAGTCAGATTCCCAGCTTTGGAGTCTGCTCCCAAGCTGTGACCCTGGGCAAGTTACATTTCTTTCATGCAGTTACCCCTCTGGTAAAATGAGAATAACAGCATCATCCTTTACAGGGTTCCTGTGAGGATTAAATGACCCATATTCAGAGGCAGCTGAACTGAGTACATGTAAAGGAATGAACGTAAGTTTGACAGTGAAAAAAAGGGATCTGTGAGTTGATACTGATACAAGTGAAAACAACAATAAAGAAAGAGGGATTTCCCTGAAAAAATAGTGGTTGGGAATCTGCCTTCCAGCTGGGCAACTAAGCCCCAATCAGCAAGATCACGAGATCTGGAGCCTACCCTCCACAAAGAAAAGATCTTGTATGCCACAACTAAGATCTCAAGTGTGGCAACTAACACCCAACAGAGCAAAAAATAAATATTAAAAAAAAAAGAATAAACAAACGTGGGGGACAGTAAAGCTCTTCTGAGTAGAACATAAACTATAGAAATGTAGAAAGGAATGGAATTAGACAATCATGATTTTTGAAACCACCACAGTAAAAACTGATTTAAGAAATAATCATCAATGGATATGAAATCTAGCCAGTAAAACTATGATTAAGAATGGGCTATAAAGCTACATATCTATATCTATAAAAAAAAGGGATTGAGGCAAAATGTAAACAAGTGCTATCAATAAATCTGGGTAAAGGATATTTGGGGGTTTTGGGATAATATTCTTGCAACTTTTCTGTAGATTTAAAAAAAAAAAAAAAAGGATAGCTCAGTTGGTAAAGAATCTGCCTGCAATGCAGGAGACCCCAGTTGGATTCCAGGGTTGGGAAGATCCCCTGGAGAAGGAAAGGGCTACCCATCCCAACAGTCTGGCCTAGAGAATTCCATGGACAGTACAGTCCGCGGGGTCACAAAGAGTGGGACACAACTGCGCAGCTTTCACTTTCAAAGAAAACTAGCAGAAATAGTTGCTCAGTTCTGTTAAATTTGTACCTTTTCTCATGATCATAGGCTCAAGAATAAAGTAAGGTTAAAAATTCGAAAATGACACTTTATAGGGTTGGGAGAAGAAGGCATGAGTTTGAAACCCATTTTCAATCCTTATCAGATCTGTGACCCTCAATAAGCAAGGAAACTTCCTTGTGTCTCAGTTTTTTTTCTTCTGCCAAATGGGGATTTTTTTCATTGGTGCCTACTGGAAGGCTTGCTATGAACACTAAACGAGTCCTTATTTGTAAAGTGACTGCCACATATTAAGCATATTTGCTAGCTATTTTTATTCCACGGACAGTGCTTAGAGTCATGTAAGCTCCAAGTAAACTCTTGGTCTTACTCTGGCGACTACACGTTTAAAATCCTTCAATATCTTTGTCTAAATCTTCACAAAGAGACAAAGTCTCAGTAAAGCGTAGAGAGAGGACCTCCACTGACCTCTTCAGACCTGCTTGCTTCTCCCTTACTCCTTCAAGGTTCACCTCAAACACCGCTTCCCTACAGAAGCCCCTGAAGCCCCAGGACCAGAGCAGAGGCCTATCCCTCACTTGGTATCCCATACGGGCCGCTCCTCAGAGCACTCCCTGGAACCGGCAACAGGCACTGGCCTCTCGCTCCAGTGCACTTTAAGTCCACGACCGCTGGGCTCGGGGTGGGTTTTCGCTCACATTGTGACCCGCGGTAGCGCGGAGAGGAGGCTCCAAATGCTGAAAGCGAATTTGGGGCCGAGGTGGCGGTCGTCGTGGGGGACGCAGGGCTTCGACAGGTGCTCCCTCAGGAGTGTGGCCGCGTCCCAGGGTCACCAGGCGCGCCCGGGCGGAGGGGGCGGGGCGGGCGGCAGGCGGCGGCCGGCCCCGCCCCTTCCCCTCCCTTCCTCTTCCAGCCCCCTCCCGCCCTGCCGGCACCCAGTCAGGATACCCTCGCTGGTTTCCTGGATAAGATGGCGGCCCCCGTGGGAGCGCAGGCCCGGAAACTTCTGAGAGACCTGGCGCTCCGGCCCCCGCTCCTGGCGGCCAGGTCCCAGGTGAGCGGACCCCTTGGTGGGGGCCTCGAGCAGCCGTTGGTCCCCTTCCGTCCCCTTCTGTCCTCCTCTTCCTGGTCCCGGGTGCGCGGTCGCCGCGGCGCCACACCTGTGGAGAGGACGCGCGGTGCGGCGTTTGGGGCGCACGAGGGACCCCAGCACCCTCTCCTTCAGGTGTGGGGGGTGGGTCCCGGGCTGAGGGGTTAATGACAGCCGGGGCCACTTCAGAGTGAGAGCCACCCAACTCTCAGTTGTCGCTGACCTGGGCTCCCTCAGCGCCGGGGAGGGCGCCGGGCCCAGTACCAGGCGCTGCACCGGCAACTTCAGGAAAAGTTCCTGGAAACGGGGTTTGAAGTCCCGAGGTGTTATTGTGTTCCCAACACACACACACACACACACACACACACACACACACACACACACACACACACACACACACACACACACACACACACACACACACACACACACACATTGTGTTCCCAACACACACACACACACACACAGACACACACACATTGTGTTCCCAACACACACACACACACACACACACACACACACACATTGTGTTCCCAACACACACACACACACACACACACACACACACATTGTGTTCCCAACACACACACACACACACACACACACACACACACACACAGAGGGTTTGAAGTCCTGAGGTGTTATTGTGTTGCCAGCACACACACACACACACACACACACACACACACACGGGGTTTGAAGTCCTGAGGTGTTATTGTGTTGCCAGCACACACACACACACAACCAAAACACAACCTAGAAGTTGAGAAATAAATTTTTTTGAGGCATTTATTGAGGACTGTATCCTGACGAAGTTTTTGGATAGCCCCGAGAAATTGTTGGAAAGAGGTAGGGGAGGAGCCAGGATTTATAGGAGTTTTTGCTGGAAAACAAACAAAAACCAAACCTTGTGGAAGTTTAAAAGGTTAAGATTAATCACAAAATATAGATATGACAAGTTAGTTATTTTGATGCTTTTCTCCATGTGGAAGGTGTAAGAGTCTGGCATATTGAAATTATTCCTTTGATATGCATCTTAACCTTATCTGGGACCTGTTTACAGTTCCTCTGAATCCTCAGTTCCCCTCAGGGTGCACTGTATGGGGCCCCTGCAGTGGCTGCTGATTTGATGGTAGGCGACATTACCGCTTACTAAAATGTCAGGTAAAATTTTTTTCTTGTCCTGTTATCTGTTCTGAGGTAACTGCCAGTCCTCAGTTGCCAGTCCTGCTTTTGAACCCATTTAACAAATGGCCATGTGATGAAGGTACCTAGAAACCCACCCCAGCCTTGCTGGTTTAGTAACTCACTTCCTGGAGTGAGCTGCCTGCGTTTGCAGACTGGCAGGGTTGGGTGTGGGTGTGGGGTGCTGAGTTGGTGAAACGAGGGGGTCAAGGAGAATAATGGGAAACGGCCTTCCTCAATTTAGTGAAAATTCAGTCCTGTCAATGGAACACATTCGAGTATTGCCCTTGTCCTCTTTCTCCTTGTTTCTAGAGAATAAAATCCTAGGAGGGCCAGTGATGGACACTGAATAGCTATTTGAGCTTGGCCTCTAGGAGAGTTTACTTTCTGTAGGTGGCAAGAGCCATAGTAGCCAGAAGGCCTTTGGGGAGTTAGGAGTTGGTCATGACTCTTGGAGAAATGACTCAATTACTCAACTTTTTATTCTCCATTAGAAATATTTCTTCCCTTTTGAAGAAAACAATATGGGGCTTGGCCACAGCACAGCCTTGTCCTTGTCCCCATTTTTAATTGATGAGAGACAAATGATCATTCCTGCAGTTTTATCTAGGATGTGCATAGTATGGGTTTTTTTTTTTTTAATTGAAAGATAGCTACTGATGATTTTTTGAGTTACTCTAAACTTTGGTTAATTATGACATCTGAGTTTTTTTTTTTTTCCCCTTTTCCTGACTTCTCATTTGTATGTTTTTGTTAATGCAAATTTAAAAGGTGCTAATAACATTACTGTAATATCTTTAACAGGTACTTGACAGTATGGTAAGATAGCAAAGGGAATGGTGGCTTTTGTCTAATTAAAATCACTAATAACCGTTGTAATAGAGTAAGGGGAATATCTCCAGGTGATTAAGTTCCATTCATTAAATGTTAGGAAAAAAACAAGAGCTGTGGTGCTAACTCTGAGAGTAGACTTGAATTGATGAGACACATGAGGCCTAAGGCAGTGAAAATTCGAGCAAAAGAAGTAATTGTGTAGAAAAATTCAAGTGTTTAGCTGAAGTATGGTAAGGCTTCTTGCCTTAGCAAGAAATGGGAGCCTGAATACAACATTTTAGAAAATCTGGTGGGGGATACCCTTGGTTTGGCAAAAAGACTGGGTAAAAGAATCTTCTACCTCACTCTGTCTGAAAACTTTGATTTACGTAGTTGTAGATGAAGTGTTGTCCTGTGAACACACACTTAAGAGATGAGAATTCTTTTTTTTTTTTTTTAAGTCAAGAATAGTACACAGTGTTCAAGAACTGGAAATGGGCATTAGCAAGTATCTGATCCAAAAAACTCATTTCACAGTTCGAAAAATGGAGCACTAAAGAAGTTCAAGGACTTATTCAAGGTTATAAAGAGAGTTTGTGGCAGAGCTGATTCCAGGTTAAAGGTTTTCTTTTCAGTTTCCATTATACCAGTTTCTGATATAAGTTTCTTCATGAAAATACATTATACCAGCATGTAAGTTAGTCTGCAGAGCACAGAGTAAGTAACCATGACCAATACTACTGATCCATTTTAATTTTCTTCTTTGTAAACATCTTAGAAAAAAATAGATGTTATGTAAGGAGCCCTTTTCATATTATTCGGTGTTTCTTTGTATCTGCTCCACCTGTCAATGCATTTATGTTGTGTTTACTTACTCCCTTGCCCAGGGCAGACATTACACTTGAATAGGACTCTGTTTTTCCAGAAAACTTTAGAATCCTCCCGAAGTGACTCAGAAATCGGTTGCTATTCTTGGCTCAGATCTACTTTGTGCCGTGCCTTGTGCAAAGCTTTTGTGTGTACAGAGATATAAGACCCAGTTTCTCATATATGCATCAATATATGATACATGTTTTTCTGACTTACTGCACTCTGTATGACAGACTGTAGTGATGACCTAGATGGGTGGGATGGGAGGGGGTAGGGAGATCTAAGAGGAAGGGGATATGTGTGTGCTTAGAACTGGTTTACTTTGTTGTATAGCAGAAACTAACATAACATTGTAAAGAATTATACTGTTAAAAAAAAAAAAGACCCAGTTTCTGCTGTGAGAGGTAACTTCAGCCACTCTCACAGAATGCCATAGAATGACATTATCTATCCCCTCCTCATAGTTAAATTTGCCACATATTCTTATGGCTCCCCTTGTGGCTCAGCTGGTAAAGAATCTGCCTGCAGTGTGGGAGACCTGGGTTTGATCTCTGGGGTGCGAAAATCCCCTGGAGAAGGGAAAGGCTACCCACTTCAGTATTCTGGCCTGGAGAATTCCATGGACATACAGTCCATGGGGTGGCAAAGAGTCGGACACGACTGAGTGACCTTCACTTTCACTTTCCTGATGCTTAGTGTCATTGACAAACTGGAGGTAGTGAAGGACGGGGAAGCCTGGTGAGCTCCAGCCCTTGGGGTCACAAAGACTCGGACACAGCTGAGCAACTGAACAACAAATGTTGTTGACATTTTGTTTTCTCTGTTGTTGGGCCCCACATAGTTAGCACCACAGTTCTTGTTTTTTTCCCTAACACTTAATTAATGACTTTGATGTTAGATCCTTAAAGGGCCACCCTTTTGCCATTTATTTTACATGTATTTTTTTCTATTCAGTTTCTACCTGGAAATAGGCTGTTTGAAGTGCTGATATTTGGGGATGGTAAACAAGACAGGTAGAGATCTTGGCCACATGATACTGCATTTTAATAGGGGTGGGAAATGGCTAGACTGTACTTACATAAACAGTAATGAAGATGATTTCAGTCAGTGACATGCTATGAAGAAAGTAAAACAAGGTCTTGGGGTAGAAAATGAATAGTCTAGCCCAGATGGTGTGTCTTAGATTAGTTTATCAAGGAAAACCAATTTGACAACTTGTTCTTTTTATTGTTTTGGTTTAATTTTTTTATTGCAGTGTAACACATACACTAAAAATATGCATGTTATAAGTGAACAGTTTGAGTTTTCACAAACTGAACGTGTCCAGGTGAGCAGATCCATATCAAGAAATTAATCATGTAGCAGCAACTCAGAGGACACCCTTGTGCTGTTACAGAACTACTACTGAGAAAAGAGTGGTCTCCTGAGTTAAGTCACCACACAGTGCTCTTGTTTGGTACTTTAAGTAAATGGAATTATATGCACTCATGTGATCAACATCATGAGATACTGGAGGTGGCATTTTCACATTTGAACTGAGGCCTGAGTAATGGAAAGTAGCCAACCAGGTGACTTGACATTCTGGGGAAGAGAGGACAGCAAATGCAAAGGCCCTTAGGTATGGCCTGAACTCAACATACACAGACCATTAAAGAGGTGGAATGTGATAGTACTAGTCATGGTGTGTAAGGTAGCCACGGCCTGTGATACTTTTAGCACTAAAGCAGAGCTAGTTGTTTTTTCCTAGTTTCATGTTGGCTTATTTTAACAGATGGAAGTAGTTACGTTTGTTGTAAGGTGTGTATGTAACCTGTGTTAACTTTGTGGTCTGAAGTGTTTAGCTATCAAGCGGATTCTTTAGTAGACCAAAATTTTCTGTCACTGAAGTGTTCTGAAGTATATACCGTGATGTTTAAAAGAAACACTTGTTAAAGCAAGTTTTCATCTTCTGGGACATACTTTTTAAAACTTCCATGCCCTGTAGTTATGACTGCATGTGCCAGGCCTCTAGAAGTTAGTGTGTTAAGCTGAACCAACTTGATTGGAGTCGCTGTCCATACATAGGGCTTGTTTTCCAAAGAAAAATATTGTTTAGAGTAGCAAACTTATAAGCCTGCTCAGGCATGTTGTAAAGCCGCTGGAAGAGTAACTTGGAGCAAGTTTTGTGAATGGAAATGTAGTGCTCAAGTCACATTCTGCTTTAAAAAGTTGTAACAAATACAGATGACTTAAAAAAAAAAAAAAAAAAGAACTTTAAGTTTTTAAAAACTCCTTACCAGGCCCTGCAAGACCCCACTTGATCCAGGCCCTGGCTACCTTACACACCATGACTAGTACTATCACATTCCACCTCTTTAATGGTCTGTGTATGTTGAGTTCAGGCCATACCTAAGGGCCTTTGCATTTGCTGTCCTCTCTTCCCCAGAATGTCAAGTCACCTGGTTGGCTACTTTTCATTACTCAGGCCTCAGTTCAAATGTGAAAATGCCACCTCCAGTATCTCATGATGTTGATCACATGAGTGCATATAATTCCATTTACTTAAAGTACAAAACAAGAGCACTGTGTGGTGACTTAACTCAGGAGACCTTGCATGACTTACCCACAGTTTTTCAGCTAGTAAAAAAAATAGCTGAATCCCAGTCTGGCTGCCAAAGGCCAGGCATGTAATTATAGTGCACTATTAAAAATAGCACAATATAGCAAGGCACAGCCTTATTGGGCACTGAAATGCCCTGTTACATTAGTCATGTCTTAGGAGAAGTCTTGATTGAGGGCACTGTGTTTAAATGTTTAATGGTAATCTAATCATGGTATTTAGCTTTTTAGTATGTTTACCCTCTCATAATGGTTGGGTGAAGTTCACAGAGCTGTTCTGTTGTAGGAGAAGCAGAGACTTTGTGGGAAAGACTGTCCCTAAGGCCCCTAGCTGTACAGTCCTTGGTGTGTGTTTCTCTATAAAGCCCACAGCTTCTGTCCAGGAACTCAGGGAGGAATGTGCCTTGTTGAGGGAAATGGAAACCATGCCCCTGCTGTTATATACCTTACAATAGATGACTCTGGCTTGATTTTCTGCTCTTTGCAGAAGTGGGAAAAGAAAGATAGATGCTTGGCTTTTAGAAGTGAAGGCTGAAGTTTACGTGGACATTTTTAATCAGCTAAATATGGCTGTGGATGCTGTGTTGGAAGTTGTGACTGACCTTTATCTGCCTTCTTGCCTAGAAGAATAAATATCTGACTTTTTTATTTTTAAAAATGAAGTACAACTGCAGTGTCCTTAGAAAAGGAAATTCATGTCAAATTAGATGTTAACCTACTGATTTCTGTGTGGGGAAGATCTTTCCCAAGTTGGTTTTGTTTACTGAGAAGGAAGCATTTCTTTCATGGATGAGAGATGGAGTACACAGACCCACAGTCACGAGAATCTTGCTGCCCTTGTATCCTGCCCCAATTCTATAGGCACAATGCCCAGAAACTCACTGACATATCTTGTATTTTGGGGAGGAAAAGCAGTTATACATGCAACTTCAGATCATTTGAATTCAACTCGTTTTACTATTCACTCAATCTGGTATTGTCCTTTGCTAGCTACATCCATCATTCTCTGTTACTAGATGAAAACGTTTGCCTGAAGAATTTGAGCTACTTGTATACATTTGGGCAAATAATAAAATCAGTATGTGTGTGTGCTGGGTGTGCTCAGTAGTGTATGGCTCATTTGCAACCCCTAGGACTGTAGCCTGCCAGGCCTCTCAGTCCATGGGCTTTTCCAGGTGAGAAAACTAGAGAGAATTGCCATTTCCTCCTCTAGGGCATCTTCCCAACCCAAGCATCGAACCTACGTCTCTGAATTGGCAGGCATCTCCTGAATTGGCAGGCGGATTCTTTACCGCTGCAACACCTGGGAAGCAGTGCAGAAAGTCAGTGATGAAATTTTGGGAAATGACATTGGAATTAGTCTGGTAAAGAGGATATAGGAGAAGGCATGCCAGGTGGAGTGTATTACGGGCCAAGGCAGAGGAGAGAGAGATGGGGAGATTAGAGGAGTCATTGCAGAAGACTTGAAAGGCTGGTGGAGATCTTTTAGGCAAATGAGGAAGGAAAGAAGGGCTGTAGAAAGGCCAGAATTTGCCATGATATTGAACTGCATAACTGAACATCAAGCACATATTGTTCACTTAGTGAATATTTTCTGTATGCTTAGTCTTTGCCCAATGCTATTTGTTGTAAGCTCCCTGAAGGCAGAGACTATTTATAGGGAAGACTATCTTCCCCATAAATCTAGTGCTTGAGAGAATGTCCCATGAGTGAGGGAGTGCAGGAAGAAGACATATAGCCCTACCCTCAGGAGGCACATAGTCTAGTGGCAAAACTGGTGTGTAAACCAGCAATCATACTGCAGCATTGTGAGGTCAGTAGAGTTATGTTTTTAGTCCTCTGAGGCACTGTTAGAAGGCACTTGCTTTTTCCTCTGCCTGAAACGCTGTTCCCTCTGATCTCAGACCTTGTTCTCCTCTCTGATCATTCAGCTTGTCATTCAACTTTCTGATTCTAACTAGTCTTCTAACAGGGCTTTTGCTATATAAGATATTATCTGACTAACCCTCTCCCCTGAGACTGTTTTCTGCTTCTCACCTGCTTTTTAACTCTTTGTGCTGTGCTTTGTCGCTCAGGTGGAAGATCACCTGGAGGAGGGCATGGCATCCCAGTCTAGTATTCTTGCTTGGAGAATTCCATGGACAGAGGAGCTTGGCGGGCTACAGTCCATGGGGCTGCAAAAGAGTTGGACATGACTGAAGTGACTGAGCACAGACACACACAGAGAATTTAGGCAAGTGACAAAGGAAAAGTCTGGTGGTGAAAGGGCTTTCATAATAATAGTACTGTGCATTCATATGTGACAGACTCTGTGCAAAGTGACTTCTGTGCATGATTTCCTTAAACCATGCTACTGCAGGCAGATTGTACTGTCTTCATATCGCATGTAACAGAGTAGAGGCATAGACCAGTCACGTAATAACCTGCTTAAAATCACAGGGCCTGGGAGTCACCTGCCTCATGATGATACCTGTTAAAACAGTAAGTTATGTTGCCAGATGGTCCTGTTTGACCTGAACTGTTTAATTATGCTGATTGCTTACCTTTCCACATCTTTTTGTCCCTGAGGGATGGGTACCTTGGTGTTTGAGCTTATGCTAATTTATTGTTGTTCAGTCACTAAGTTGTATCTGACTCTTTGTGACCCCATGGGCTGTAGCACACCAGGCTTCCCTGTCCTTCACCATTTCCTGGAGTTTGCTCAAAGTCATGTCCATTGAGTTGGTGATGCTATCCAACCATCTCATCCTTTTTTGGCCCCTTCTGTTCCTTCGTCAATCTTTCCCAGTGTCAGAATCTTTTCTAGTGAACTGGCTCTTCGCATCAGGTAGCCAAAGTATTGGATATTCACCTTTAGCATCAGTCCTTCCAATGGATATTCAGGGTTGATTTACTTTAGGATTGACTGGTTTGATCTCCTTGCTGTCCAAGGGACTTTCAAGAATTTTCTCCAGTATCACAATTTGAAAGCATCAATTCTTCAGCACTCAGCCTTCATTATGGTCCAAGTCTCACATTTGTACCTGACTACTAGGAAAACCAAAGCTTTGACTAGATGTACATTTGCTGGCAAAGTGATGTCTCTGCTTTTTAATATGCTGTCTAGGTTGGTCATAGCTTTTCCTTCCAAGGAGCAATTGTCTTTTAATTTTATGGTTGCAGTCACCGTCTACAGTGATTCTGGAGCCCAAGAAAATAAAATCTGTCACTGTTTCCACCTTTTCCCTTTCTATTTGCCATGAAGTGATGGGACTAGAGGCCATGATCTTACTTTTTTTAGATATTGAGTTTTAAGTCAGCCTTTTCGCTTTCCTCTTTGACCCTGATCAAGAGGCTCTTTAACGTAGATGGACTAATCAACTTTTCATGATTGTCTTCTTGTCTGGCTCTTTTGTTGTTCTTTAATCGCCCAGGCATGTCTGACTCTTCGTGACCGCATGGACTACAGCATGCCAGGCTTCCCTGTGCTTCACCATCTCCCAGAGCTTGCTCAAACTCATATCCATTGAGTGGGTGATATCATCCATCTGACTCTTACCAGGCTCTTATCTGACACCCTCCTTCCTAGGCTCCAGGGTCTGGGAAGCAGGAGAAAAGGGTATGATTTCTGTATTAAAACAGGACTAAATTCAAATTCTAGGTCTGCCAAATTCTAGCTCTACAAATTACTGAACTTGACTGACCCTCAATTTCTTGTTCTCTAAAAGGAGATACTTGTTACAGATGGTTACAAAGACTGAGTGAGATGATATGCATGACATCTGATGTTCTGGTAAGATGGTAGGCTAGAGTCATTATATCTCTTGCAGTGAATTTTTGAAGCTAAATTTAGTTGCTTTATAAATTTAGGCTTTATTAGGTCAGAATAGTCTTCCTTTCCCAGATTTGGTAAGCATTTATCATTTGCTGCCATTATCAGGGTTAGGTACTGCGTTGGCATTTCCAAATGTTTTATTTCACTTAATCCTGTAGCAACCACTTGAAACAGGTGATTATTCTCAGTTTACATCTGGGGATCTCGAGGCTCAGAGAGTTGAAGGCCTGTCTCCTGGGCCCCAGTTCTCAGTGCAAAGATGGGGTGAAGGTCTGGTGAGGCTTAAGGTGGCAGTAGGGAAGGTCACACGGGGAGCTCAGTTGCACCATCCTAGATGTTGCTTCATTCCAGAAATGTTTGCGCATCTTAGTGTTGACTTAGTAGCTATGGTTTCTGGACCTCATGTGCGTCAAAGATTTGAGGTGGGCGGACACCCAAACACTAGATTATAGTGCTTAACATGTATCCAAGGGCAGCAGGCACATACCCTTCACTGTCTGCCCAGCACACAGCACTGCCTTTAACATTTCAGGAATACTGAACAAATTGTGAAACTGGCTTTAGAGAGTGAATTTTGGGGAATGGTGATAGAGGATGGAGTTTTCTAGTATTCTGAGTTCAGACTTTGATCAAATGTGCTGATTATGTTGCCAGCTTTTGTCCCTTTGTAGAAATGAGCCAATAATACAGCACGTGAATACCAGTCACAGAAGCATAAATTTCTAACATTTACCTCTAAATTTTATTTTCATTTTAAAATGAAGGAGTTTGATCTAATGTTTGAGTTGATATTTGAGACATGGCAAAGCTTAAGGAATAGATTTGTGTAAGTTTGGGGCATAAGAATTGGGGTGGAATGAGAGTCTGATATCTCTTTTTCTACCCTCACTTCTCCATGAGCTTATCCCATTTCCATTTCTAGGCTGTGTTAGGTCCAGGGTTGTGACTCAAGGATCCTGAGGAGTTGGATAAGGTGGCTTGTGAAGTTAGAGGTCAGGGAGCAGTGAGAGATGAGGTTGGAGACATAAGCAGGGGCAAAATTTTGCTAATCCTGTGAGTCTGGTAATGCAGTTAAGATTAGTTCTTGAGGACAAGGGGAGCCATTGAAGTGTTTTAGACAGTGGGGTGGCAGGGGCAGCTTTATGCTTTAGAGTATTCCTTCTGTGGAGAAGGTTGGAGGGATATAAGTGTGGAAATCATTCAGGAGATTGTTGTACTGTTTGAGTGCTGGTAGTAATTAATGCCCAGGATAATAGACACAAACCAGGACTGGACTCACGGTGCGTGGGTTTAAGTCTTGCCCTCAACACTGGTTATCTTTGTGATGTGTGAAAAGTAGTTACATATTTTATTATGATTTATTTTTTTTTCTTTTTCACATTTCAGCATCTCTGAAAACCAAATGTGGTTGTAGACTTGTGTCACAGATTGAGGGACAGTTTTTTGTTTTTCCTTGAGTGGTAAAAGTGAAAGAAGATGAGGGTTTTGGATCAAAATCAGGGTGACCACATAATTTATTGTCACATCAGGATACTTTTCAGAGTGAATGTGAGCACTGTGAATAATTATACCAGCACATGTAAGAGAAACCCAAGCTGTGACCGGAAAACTGATATATGGTCCTTCTGACTACAATGGACTGAACGTTGGCAGTCAGGATAGAAGAGAAAGATTGGCATTATTAAGGAAAGAGGCCGAACAAGATTCATGTTTTCCCTGCTGGGTCTCCATTGCTGGCTTCTCTCCATTGCCGTGTACCAAAAAGGTGATAAAAGGCTGTTTACTGTCCCTTAGCAGAGAAGGTGTGAGTTGCTGTAGTTATGAAAGATCCTTGCTTATCTCTGTCATGGAACCATGTGCTCTGTCCTTATGCTCCGGAGTTCTCTGGACATGTTGTTACGGCCTACAAAACAAGAACAGGTGAATAAAAGAAGAGAAATATAAAGACCCTTAAATTTGCCAAGCTTGCAAAGTGCAGGTTTCTAAACTTGAGCACAGTGAAGAGCTTTCCCAAGCCCCAAGCCTACCTTATCCAGTATTCATGGCATTCTGGGCCCTGTGGAATCACGCCATCTGGCTTAGTTATTTCCTTTTGTGCTGTCACTCTTGTATGGACGATGCAGTTGATTGTTATGCCTTCTTTGGTTGAAAGATCTCCTTGGACTTATCTCAAGGGGGTAAAAAAAGAGACAGGTTTATTGAAAGGGACACATAACAGAACTCAAGATTAATCTTCCTTGATGTTGGCTCCTCTGTGCATCTTCGTTTGTGTTAACTGGTTGCTACTAGGAGTACCATTTCTCTATAACTTCCACCTGCCCATAACTTTGTCCATTCTTTGGTCCACTCCAGCTTTCTAACCCTAACACATCATCCATCTCTGTCTCCCAGAATGTTACAGTTTTAATAACAAGAACGTCTTATTAATCTAGCTCATCATTTTGGTCTAATGTTCAAATCACTGGCCAGCTGCAAGACCTGATGCTTCTTTGTAAAGTATGCATCTCCACTCTTCCATTTGTGGTTGAGGTAGGGAGGTCTTGGAGAGGAACAGCATCATAGCCCCTTGAGTAGGAGGTCTCTGGGTGCAGTGTTGGTGGGGTGGCCTGATCTATTTAGAGTTCCTTTATGAACTGCTACTAACTTGTCCATCTTCTTCTCCAAGTTCACATGTTCACTTTTGCTTTGTTTCCTTTTTTGCATTCTCAAATTTCTGAAGATTGTCTCACTTTTCAGTTGGCTGGTCTTAAGCTAATTTATCAGAAATTAAGGTGAGGATGAGACAGTTGGATAGCATCACCGATTCAAAAGATGTGAATTGGAGCAAACTCTGGGAGATGGTGAAGGACAGGGAAGCCTGGCATGTTGCAGTCCATTCCATGGGGTCACAAAGAGTCAGACACGACTTAGTGACTGAACAACAAGGTGATGTAGTGGGCTTTGCTTTAGATCATTTTCTTATGATCACAATGAAAATAATTCTCTGGAAAAAATTATTAAGTGGGAAAAGGGTTATCATGTCAATCATCCAAATAGTCAAGTGAGTGTTTTCAAGACAAATGTAGAAAGCAGGCTTTATGTGGCCCTGGAATACTTCTCAGCTTTGTTTGGAGCAATAATCTGAGTTGAAGTATCCCAACTTCTCTTGGGTTCATCTCCACTTTTCACTTCCATAAGAGGATTTGTTTGGGTTCTTTTGTCATCACTCAATAAAAACCTGCCATATTGGGCAGGACTTCCTTGAAGCTATCTGCAGAGGGTGCTGGCTCCCACATTAATACCTGGTGCAATCACATGGGACTCAGGGCACAGGATTTATTTCATTTAAACCATGAATAGGAAAACTATATTTTATCCTTGAAACTGGGGTACTTTTGATAGTTAAAGGGAGCACTGTTAATAATTATGCCAGGATAATAGGCTTCCCAGGTAGCCCAAATGGTACAAAATCTGCTTGCTATGCAGGAGACCCGGGTTTGATCCCTGGGTCAGGAGGATGACCTGGAGAAGGGAATGGCTATCCATTCTATTATTCTTGCCTGGAGAATTCCATGAACAGAGGAGCCTGATGGGCTACAGTCCATGGAGTAGCAAAGAATCAGGACAAAACTAAGCAACTTTCACTTACTTACTTAATGGGCATAATTTGGAGACGGAAATGGCAACCCACTCCAGTATTCTTGCCTGGGAAATCACATGGACAGAGGAGCCTGGTTGGTCATAGTCCATGGGGTCTCAAAAGAGTCAGACACAACTTAGTGACTAAATGACCACAACAGACATAAATCAGGACTGGAACAAGGCTGTCTGTATTCAGGTCTCACTTGTGATCTTAGTAGATTTGTGATCTTGTGAAAATTACATATTTTCTTATAAGACACTTTATGTTTTTCACATTTCAGCATCTCTGAAATATAGATGTGTTTTATCCTTGTGTCATAGATTGATTGGCAGGTTTTTTCTAGTGGTGCGTTAAAGTGGTGCAAAAAAGTTGCTCATTCTTGAAACTTGATGAAATTTCTCTGTTTTTGGTTTTCTCATCTATAAACTGTAGACAGTTACAGTATTCACCTCCCAAAGTTATGCTGAGGATTAACTGAGGCCCTGTATACCCTCTTAGCACCATGCCATAGATGATCAATAAATTTTAGTTATTGGTTTTTGTATTATTACCACTGACTTTAATAAATTATATTTAAATCATAGTTAGTTAAATCCTATTATATAATGTGATTAAATTTCATTTAACTTAAATGTGTTTGTTAAATATGTTATCTAAATAAATATATTAAATAAGCTATCAATTAAAATGTAATTAAAGCACATTGATGATGGTCAGTTAAAATCACTGCAGATGGTGATTGCAGCCATGAAATTAAAAGACATGTACTCCTTGGAAGAAAAATTACGACCAACCTAGACAACATATTAAAAAGCAGAGGCATTACTTTGCTAATAAAGGTCCATCTAATCAAAGCTATGGTTTTTCCAGTAGTCATGTATGGATGTGAGAGTTGGACTATACAGAAAGCTGAGCACCGAAGAATTAACGGTTTTGAACTGTGGTGTTGGAGAAGACTCTTGAGAGTCCCTTGGACTTCAGGAAATCCAACCAGTCCATCCTAAAGGAACTCAGTCCTGAATATTCATTGGAAGGACTGATGCTGAAACTGCAATACTTTGGCCACCTGATGTGAAGAACTGACTCATTTGAAAAGACCCTGATGCTTAGGAGCCTGCCAGGCTCCTCTGTCTGTGGGATTTCCCAGGCAAGAATACTGGAGTTGGTTGCCATTTCCTCCTCCAGTGGATCTTCCCAAATGAGAAATCGCACCTGTATCTCTTACATCTCCGGGATTGGCAGGCAGGCTGTTTACCACTAGCGCCACCTGGGAAGCTCCTGTTTTCCATAGGGGCTGTACCATTTTACCTTCCCACCGTGTGGGAGAGTTTCCTTCTCTACATACCCTTTTCAGCATTTATTCTTTATGGGTTTTTTGATGATAGCCATTCTCGAGCCATTTATAATCAGAAAATGTTACAGGTTTCAGCTTGTATGTGGAGATCTCATTACATTTTTATAAGGAAACGATCTTTATCTTTTGTTTGATGTTACCATCTATGTTAGTGTTCTCCTAATTGCTGTCCAGATGACCACCTGGACTTTGAGGGATGTATTTGGGTTAACATACTTTGAAATGAAGGGCAGGAAAACCACATTTAATATGCAGTCATATAGCAGCCTTAGGGCTTACTTACATAAGTATTTAATAAGTAATATAAAGAAAGCTGAGTTATTAATTATTTTTGATTAAGTGTATAAACTATTAATGGTGAGTGTTTGTTAAGATTCAGAACTTTTTTAAAGTGATGTATCATTAAAGTTGAAAACCAATAATACAGAGAAAGAAAAGACTTCAGTTTTTAACCTTTTTATAATTAGTATGAAAAAATAAATGTGCTATTTGGTTGGTTAGAAAAACTAAATTTTGAGATAGTGAAATTATAAACAGATTTTCCTCACTAATTTAAAAATGATGAAAACAATGTTGAAGGGCTGAATGGCTGAGTGTGGAAGAAAGTTTGAAATGGAAGCAGAAGTCTTGTGACTGGTTTGGGGCAATGCTGAGCCTGAGGGCGTAGATTCTAACATTAGTTCCATTGTATGAGTTTTTAAATACCACCAAGCAATTCTTGAGCAGCTGGGTGTCCTACAATGCAACTAGTCTGACACTGTTGACATGGAAATAGCATTAGATTCCACAGGTTAAGGGCACAGTCCAACAGGACTGCCGCCGTCCCACTTCAGAGACCAATATCAAATCTAGGGTGTCACATGTACTGATCCACTGGTTATAGATTGCAGGTTCCCATGACCCCCTTCTCAGGTTTCATTAATTTGCTAGAGTGGCTCACAGAATGTAGAGAAACATTTTACTCATTAGATTACCAGTTTATTGTAAAAGGCTATAACCCAGGAACAGCCAGATTGAAGAGATGCCATAGGCAAAGTGTGCAGGGAGGCTTATGGAGTGAAACACTCTCCCTCAATCTCCACATGTTGATCACACTTCTGCTGTCCAATCTCCTGGTACATGGATTCTTATTACAGAACCAGGATTGATTAAATATTTGGCCTTCAGTGATTGAACTTAATCTCTAGCCCCTCTCCCCTGCCTGGGGTGGAAGGGTGAGACTGAAAATTCTAACCCTCTCATCACTAGGTTGGTTCCCCTGGCAACCAACCCCCGTCCTTAGGTTGGAAGTGGAAGTGTTAGTTGGTCAGTCTTGTCAGACTATTTGCAACCCCATGGATGGTATCTGTCCATGAGATTTTCAAGGCAAGAATACTGGAGTGGGTTGCCATTTCCTTTTCCAGGGTATCTTCCCAAGCCAGGAGTTGAAACTGAGTTCTCCTGCCTTGCAGGCAGATTATTTACTGAGCCATCAGATAAGCCCTATTCTTAGGATCAGTTCAGTTAAGTTCAGTTGCTCAGTCGTGTCTGATGTTTTGCGACCCCATGGACTGTTGCACACCAGGCTTCCCTGTCTATCACCAACTCCCGGAGATTGCTCAAACTTCTGTCCATTGAGTCGATGATGCCATAGAACCATCTGATCCTCTTTTGTCCCCTTCTCCTCCTGCCTTCAGTCTTTCTCATCATCAGGGTCTTTTCCAGTGAGTCAGTTCTTTGCATCAAGTGGCCAAAGTATTGGGACGTCAGCCTCCGAATCAGTCCTTCTGATGAATATTCAAGACTGATTTCCTTTAGGATGACTGGTTGGATCTCCTTGCAGTCCAAGGGACTCTCAGGAGTCTTATGTGGTGTAAGACTGTCCACAGTTCAAAACCATCAATTCTTTGGTGCTCAGCTTTCTTTATAGTTCAAAACTCACATTTATACGTGACCACTGGAAAAACCATAGCTTTAACTAGACGAACCTTTGTTGGCAAAGTAATGTCTCAGCTTTTTAATATGCTCTCTAGGTTTGTCATAGCTTTTCTTCCAAGGAACAAGCATCTTTTAATTTCGTGGCTGCAGTCACCATTTGTAGTGATTTTGGTGCCCAAGAAAATAAAGTCTGTCACTGTTTCCATTGTTTCCCCATCTATTTGCCTTAGGATACCTAGTGGCTTTTCAAAAATTGTCTCACTTACTTAACAAAGACACTTAAAAATTTTTTTTTGAATTTTAATTGGAGTCCAATGGGTTTATATATTGGGGTGGTTTTTGCCATACATTGACATGAATCAGCTACAGGTGTACATATGTCCTCCATCCCAGACGCCCCTCCCACCTCCCTCCCCATCCCATCACTCGGAGTTGTCCCAGTGCACTGGCTTTAAGTGTCCTGTTTCATGTATCGAACTTGGACTGGTCATCTCTTTCACATATGGTAATATACATGTTTCAGTGCTCAAATCATCCCATCCTCGCCTTCTCCCACAGAGTCCAAAAGTCTGTTCTTTATATTTTTGTCTCTTTTGCTGTCTCACATATAGGGTCATCATTACCATCTTTCTAAATTCCATATATATGTGTTAATATACTGTATTGGTGTTTTTCTTTCTGACTTACTTCACTCTGTATAATAGGCTCCAGTTTTATCCACCTCATTTGAACTGATTCAAAGGCATTCTTTTTAACAGCCGAGTAATATTCCATTCATTTTGCATTCCAAGAAAAAGAAATGCAAAAAAGCAAAATGGCTGTCTGAGGAGGCCTTACAAGTAGCTGTGAAAAGAAAAGTGAAAAGCAAAGGAGAAAAGGAAAGATGTATCCATTTGAATGCAGAGTTCCAAGGAATAGCAAGGAGAGATAAGAAAACCTTCCTCAGTTATCAGTGCAAAGAAATAGAGGAAAACAGTAGAATGGAAAAGACCAGAGATCTCTTCAAGAAAATTAGAGATACCAAGGGAACAGTTCATGCAAAGATGGGTTCAATAAAAGACGGAAATGGTATGGACCTAACAGAAGCAGAAGATACTAAGAAGAGGTGGCAAGAAGACACAGAAGAACCGTACAAAAAAGATCTTCATGACACAGATAATCACGATGGTGTGATCACTCACCTAGAGCCAGACATCCTAGAATGTAAAGTCAAGTGTGCCTTAGGAAGCATCACTAAGAACAAAGCTAGAGGAGGTGATGGAATTCCAGTTGAGCTATTTCAAATCCTGAAAGAGGATGCTGTGAAAGTTCTGCACTCAATATGTCAGCAAATATGGAAAACTCAGCAGTGGCCATAGGACTGGAAAAGGTCAGTTTCCATTCCAATCCCAAAGAAAGGCAGGAAGGAAAGTTATGACCAACCTAGACAGCATATTAAAAAGCAGAGACATTACTTTGCCAATAAAGGTCTGTCTAGTCAAGGCTATGGTCTTTCCAGTAGTCATGTATGGATGTGAGAGTTGGACTGTAAAGAAAGCTGAGCACTGAAGAATTGATGCTTTTGAACTGTGGTGTTGGAGAAGACTCTTGAGAGTCCCTTGGACTGCAAGGAGATCCAACCAGTCCATCCTAAAGAAAATCAGTCTTGAATATTCATTGGAAGGACTGATATTGAAGCTGAAGTTCCAGTACTTTGGCCACCTGATATAAAGAGATGACTTATTAGAAAAGACCCTTATTCTAGGAAAGATTGAAGGCAGGGGGCAAAGGGACAACAGAGGACAAGATGGTTGAATGGCATCACCAACTCAATGGATATGAGTTTGAGCAAGCTCCTGGAGATGGTTAAGGACAGGGAAGCCTGGCATGCTGCAGTCCATGGGGTCACAAAGAGTCAGACAGTACTGAATGACTGAACAACGAACATACAAACTTAGGTGGAGGGGGACAGGTATGTACTGAGACCCTAGACTGGTTGGAACCAGAAGGTTGATGAATGAGATTCCTGGAGTACTATTCTTACCATACCACTAACCAGTCAAAAAGATACACCCTGAAGCCATCACCTCAAATGTAGCCTTTAAAAATTACTTCCCTGAAAACCATTGAGGAATTTAGGTCTTTTGAGTACAAGCCACTCATCCTTCTTGCTTGGCCCTTGCCATAAACCTTTCTTTACTTTGAACTCCAATGTTTTGGTTTATTTTGCCTCGTTGTGCATTGGTCACACAAACTTGGGTTCAATGACGTGTCGTATTTTTCTTCCTTTTTAAGGGTGGTTAAGATATGTGTATGTGTATATATGACATTTTGTTTATGTTGCTTCATCAGTGGGCACTTGGGTTGCTTCTGTATGTATGTATATGTCATGGTCTGTGTGTGGGTTGGAAAAGAATTTCCAAACATGAGGCAGAATAAGAGGAGAATATTTTATTAGAGTGGGAGGCACTGTTAGAACAGTGGGCTGGCTCATGGAAGAGCCGGCTCTTTTTGTGGGCTGGTAGCCAATTTTTATAGCCTCAAGACAGAAAATTTCTACTGGAAGGCTGGCATTAGGTGATTGGTTAGGATGCTATAGGGTGGGTAATAGGATGGATATTTTACCTAACATTGGGTCAGGAAACTGTCCAGTTTAGATCTGGAGGCTCATGGCAACAGTTGCTATGGGGCTCAGTCAGTTTCAGAGATTTTTGTCCTTTGAACTTGGTACCGTGTTCCACAATATACTTACAGTGTGTGTATGAATAACATTTTGTTTATATTGCTTCATCAGCGGACACTTGGGTTTCCATCTTCCCATATCCGGGCAAAATGTCTGTTAAGGTTAATATTTCATTAAATTTTCATAGCCATTTACCCTTATGTCAGGTATTTGTTAAATTCCTAATAGGTACACTGTTAGGCCCAGAAGACAGTAGGTTGGTAGGAAGCTTGAGCATATGAAACTGCTACCACCTTTAAGAAACATATAGACTCACGTGGTGGAGATCAGTGGTACATGGACAATTACAGTGAGAGGTGTTTGGTGTTACGAGCACTCCCCAGGGCTCTCTGGGTACACAGCTGTACTGCTTCTCTTGGACTCAGCTACATGGTGGCTGTGGATGGCGTCTGCCGGATGATCTGAAGTTAGCCCAGGTAGAAATAGACACTTGCCATTTCTCAAGCACATTCCTTAGGCCAGGCCTGGTGGTGTGCTCATGAAGAGGGTCGTCTCTTTGAGTCCTCACAGCCCCCCTAGGAGGTCGGCACTCTTACTGCCATCACTAAGCCCACTTTAAAATGCAACAAACCTTGGTTCAGAGTTTTTAAACAACTTCCCTGTTGTCGTAGCTTTTGTTCTGCACAGCTGCTTGCTATGCCACTCACATTGGGTCTCTTCAGTTGTGCCTGTTATTCATTAAATTGTGTCTTCTCCAAAATTCATACCTTGAAGGCCTCACTACTAGTACTTCAGAATGTGACTTTATTTGGAAAAAGGGTGTTTCTGGAGATAATTAAGTTGAAAGGAGGTCATTAGGGTGGGTCCTAATCAGGACTAGTGTCCTTATAAAAAGGGGCCTTTTAGACTCACAAATGCAGACAGGGACATTACTATCTGAATACAAAAAAAGAGAAAAGGGTGATGCTTCTACAAGCTGAGGAACACCAGAGATTACTAGCTAATCACTATAACCCAGCTGAGAGGCATAGTTAGAGATTCTCCCCCATAGTGTCAGATGGAACCAACACTGAAATCAACCCTTGATCTCAGACTTTCCAGAACTGTGAGAGAATGCATTTTTCTTGTTTAAGCCATCCAGGCTGTGGTGCTTTGTTATGGCAACTCTACGAAGGGAATACTGTGCCTCTTGGTGTTATGTGGTGTACATTGCTGCTTGGCTCATCTTAAACTTTTTCACCTAGACATTTTTGGAATCTCTGAGCTTATCCTAGAGGGGTACATCTTCTTTTATTGCTGGTTGGGAAGCTAGTCCATAAACTATGACTGTGAATTGTCTTGCTTTAATAGGCTTCATATGCTTGTTGTGGTACTGTTGCAGGAAAGGGGATCCCTTCCAGGACCCAAAACTGGGCTCTTGTCTAACACTCGGAAATGAATTGTCTGAGGAGACACATCTGCTGACAAAGCAAGAGATTTTATTGGGAAAGGGCACCCGGGTGGAGAGCAGGAGGGTAAGGGAACCCAGGAGAACAGCTCTGCCACATGGCTTGCAGTCTCGGGTTTTATGGTGATGGGATTAGTTTCCGGGTTGTCTTTAGCCAGTCATTCTGACTCAGAGTCCTTCCTGGTGGTGCACGCCTTGTTCAGCCAAGATGGATGCCAGAGAGGAGGATTCTGGGAGGCGGTCAGACAGGTGGTGTTTCTTTTTGACCTTTCCCGAGCTCTTCTGGTTGGTGGAGGCTTATTAGTTCCCTGTTCCTTACCAGGACCTCCTGTCGTAAAACAGCTCATGCACATAGTTACTATGGTGCCTGGCCAGGGTGGGCAGTTTCAATCAGTGTGCTTCCCCTAACACTACCAAAATATTGCTTCCCACTGTTGTGTTCACCGGTGTTGGGTTTGAGAAGCTCTGATTATTTCTGAAAGTGAAGTCAATTTAAAGGAAGAAGAAAAGAATGTTTTAGGTATGGGGCACAGGCTTTGATACCACATTCCAAATAAAAGTTCTAGAAATACCTTGAGCAGTAGCAAGAAATTGGAATAAATGCACAGCCTTACTTACTCAAATGTGTCAATTCTGGTATTTTGCATTTTGGTTAAAATAAAATAACAATAAAGCTCATTATTTTTTGAGCTCACCCAGTTTTTAACTGTTCTTTTTATTGAGATAGCTCATCCAAGGTTAAACAAAAAAACTACATTTTAAAACTTGTGTTACAGACGTTTTAAAAAACAGTTACATAACTTAATCCAACTGATTTTGTAATCAGAAGCATAACACCAAGTACTGTTTTTCTTCACTAGTATAAAGTTGAAATCTGAGAATAATCAGCGTGTAATCAAATGCTGATTATAAATGAACAATAATGAACTTAAAAGTGAAATCAGTTCTGAGGGTTTTAATGAAAGAATAAAAGGAGTAATAGCAGTATTCAAAACAGGAGAGTAATGAAAGTCAGTGTCGTTGTGCTGAAAGGAAGATAGTGGATGAAAATCAGCCTGCAGTGGTGTTCCACGAACGTCTCAAAGAGTTTGGGGAAGAATGGGGGAAACAGACATTATAAGAGAGTGAAAATCTATATACTTGTATTGATTTACTGCCATTGATGAAGTCATCTAGCAAACATCAACAGTGGGTTTTTAGGAATGAATATCTTGATTGTAGTTGCTGGCAGATGGCATGGAAAGGAAAGGTTAATTGTGTCTGTTTCTGGCCCATTGATCAAGTGTGTGACTTTAGGTAAGACATTCAGCTTCCCTAAGACTCAGTGTACTCATAAAGCTGTTTAATATTTTTATATATTGATCATGTACCATGAATTATGGTATGTGCTAGATACATACACAGTGTGCAAAGTGGCCACTAAAGCAACACTTCTCTAGATACAGGTGCGTACTGCTGGCACTGCACAAGACCAAGTAACTTGGGGACATCTTCCTGTTGTCAGATACCAATGAGTCACATAGTGAGGAAATTACTTTCTTTTAAATATCTTTGAAACCTTAAGATTTTGTCAAGGAGAATTATTTAGTTCTGTGCCAGTGTGTTTTTTTAAGATCTTCATCTAAAGACTTTCTGCCTAGACTGACCAGAATTGAATTTCTTTTATTTTTAAATTGTACTGGCATCACCTTCTTATAATACAAGCAGAGTAGGTAGTGATATACAGTGACCTTTTAAAATAAAGTTCTTTATCTTAAAACTAGCCACATAAAGAAATTGATAATAGTATTAGTGTTCTGTGACTATGGCAAGAATTGTGTATGAGTGATTGTCTTTTGGGGAACTCTGAACCAGTGTAACCCATGGATTTCTCTTAGTTTGTGTTTCTTGGTAACAGATCCTGAGAAAAGGATTCATGTGATAGTGATTTTGGGGGAAGGTATTCCGAGGGCAATCTGGAAGAATTGGGGAAGATGAATCAGGAGGAGGAGAAAGCTGAGAAGGCTGTTACTCAGCCGAGTCACCAGAAGATAACTTCTTTATTTCTACAAGGCAACTGTGGAGAAAGTACATGACAACCTCAGAGTTTTTACCATTAGGGGAAGAAGAGCTGGAGTATTTACACACCCTTATCCCTCCCATCAGGATGCAAATTCCCAGGCATTTATGGGTCTTCAGGTCCATTGGCAAGTTGGCTTCAGTACCTCACGGCAAAGGACCACAGGGTTTGACTGCTGGAAGTGAGCACACAGAGTCTGTGTGCAGAAATGGTGGAGGAATCTGAGGCCATGTGTGGGGCACCAGTAGTATTTAAGTGACCTGTGAAATAGTGACCTTGTGTCTTGTACATTTGGTTTAAGCCTTTGTGTCTTGATTTCCTTATGTTGGCTAGTATAACAGTTGAACTTGTCTCTGGGGTTTTTATGATGTTTAAATAACAGTATATGGATTTACTATTTTTCTGGTAAATCTGTTTATTGTTTTTTTCTAAATTAAATCCACAGTTAAGCTGCACCTTAAGCAGTAATACCCTTGAAATTATGGGCTTGATAAGTAATTGACATATATTTCTTTCCTAACGTGTTAACAAGCACACAGAGGAGAGTCTTGATGCAGAAAAAACACTCATGTCAGAATTATCATCTCTTAACTGAAGCTCTCTCTCCTTTTCTCCAGATGCATGGCTGTACTGCATTTCTCAGCCTGCCTTGCAGCTGGGCATAGTCCTGTGACTGAACTCTAGACCAGTGGAATATGCCTAGAGGTGTGAGCCAGTCTAGCTTATGATCAGTTCTTGTATGGTTCCTTTATGCTCTTGTGCCTTCCTGTTGACTGAGATGGTGATGTAATTTGGAAGCCCTGTGGTCAAGATGGCATTACCTCTGTCACCTAGGTTTCTGAGCTCTTGTGGCTAAGAACTCCCTCCCTACCTGTTTGCCCTCCCAGAACTGACTTTAGCAAAGAGGACTCTTTTGCTGTGTTGAAGCACACTGTGTTTGTATGTATTTGTTACCTTAAGTTCGTGAACCTGAACTAGTACAGAGCTCAAAAAATATTAGCTAAAATCCCGCATAGGACCTTGGGCAAATCGGTTTACCTCATTTATAAAATTGGGATAGTTAGTCTGACTTCAAGGGCGGTTGTGAAAGTCAAAATGGAAATAGCGAGTGTTCGGTGGATGGTGAAGAGCTGCACACAGAAAAGGCTTATTGTGGTCTTTCACTTTGTGCCTATGAAGAGGAGGGAACAGAGGGCAGTGTTCCTTGGCTGCTAGTCTCGCTTCTGAGATTTCTCTCAAACTTAAACATATTGACAGGGCTCCTCATTCCTTGTGACCCCCAAATTACACTGGGTGTGGTGAACGGGGGTGGGGGGCGGGTCCAGAGGAAAGGCCAACATTTGCCTTGATGTGATATACAGACAGTTGGTGACACCAAGGTTGATAACTTGGGATACTTTGGTGAACATTCTAAATGCTCATTATAAATGCAATTTATAATTGAAAAATATATCTCTCATTCTAAACATGTACTTTATATAATTGCTTGAGGTGAAGTTCAAGTAAGTATTTGAGTAAAACATAGATAGTAGGCTTAAAAAAATAAGTATACTTCTGGTAAGGAGCTGTAGCAAAAGTCAAGGAAGTTGGATTTGCAAGGTACTATAATGACAGAGAACAACATATATGTCATTTTTAGTTCATCTGTCTTTAGTTTATTCATTGAACAAGTAATATTCAGGTACCTGCTATCATTTAGGAACAATTTTAGTGACCAGGGATATAACAGAACAAAACAGATGAAAAATCTCTGCCGCCTTTCTAGTGGAGAAAGAGATACATTAAACAAAGAACATGTATGGTGAGATAGATGACAGTATGTGCTGTTGAGAAAAACAGGGCAGAGAAGAGACTGAGTGTGGGTAATGGTGTTTCACCCTTAATTAGGATTGTCAGTGAGGTAGTCATTGATAAGGTGGTAGTTGAGCAAAGATCTGAAGATAGGAGAGCTGTGGAGAAGTCTGGGAGGAGAGTGTTCGAGGTAGGGAAGGGGCAGGTGCAGAGACCCTGAGATGGGGTCATGTACCTAGCATGTTTGAGTAACAAGTAGCCAGTATATCTTGGGAGAGGAAGGAGCTTGGTGAGATGGACAGAACTGTCATAAATTACCACCAATGAGGTGGCTTCTGAGTTCAGAAAATTTTTTTTTCTCTTTAGATTTCTGGAGGTCAGAAGTTCTGAATCTAGGTGTTGGCAGAATTTGCTCTCTCTAAGGGTTCTAGAGGAGAATCATTTCTTGCCCCTTCTACCTGCTGATGACTCCAGGCATTCCTTGACTTATATCTGCATAGTTTCAGTCTTCCTCACCATCTTCATGGGGCTTTTTCCTCTTCTGACTACCATCTTAGCTTTTTTCTCTTAGAAGGAAACTCATCATTTGAATTATGACTCACCTGGGTAATACAGGATAATTTCTTCTGCAAATCTGTGTTGTAATCAAATATGCAAAGATCCTTTTTCCAAAGAAGGTCATATTCAGAGTTCTTGGATGTGGATGTTGCAGATGGGACCACCATTCAAGCTGTTAGTAGGCAGTCAAGAGTATTACACGTCTTGAAGGACTTGTAGGGAGTGTTTAAGACTTTAGTTTTTACTCATAAGTGAAATCTCTGAAAGGTTAGACTTAGCTTTTAAAGAGACCTAAAGAAGGCCCTTTTTCTGTGAAAAACATATCCTGTGTGTGAGTAGGGATCAAACCCAGGTCTCCCGCATTGCAAGTGGATTCTCTACCAGCTGAGCTACAAGGGAAGCCTGTGAGCAAGGAGACCAGATAATAATCCAGAGAAATGAAGATGGCTTGGACCCTCAGAGTATTGGATATAGATTATAAGAAGTGGTAGGATTCTGGAAACATTTTGAAAAGAAGATTGAAGGATGACTTAACCCTCCTTGCCTAATTGGCAAGATGGATTTTAGTTACCAATTTTACTCAATACTGAAAAGTTTCTTAGAAGTCTTCTTTCTTAAACATTTTGTTTTAAAGTAAGTATAGATTCACAAGAAATTGCAAAGACAATACATAGAGATCCTGTAGTATTAATACATCTATGATATTACATCTTCTTTAATTAGAAGTTTGCTCCTAAAACCAGGAATTTGATACTGATAAAAAGTTTGTGTATAGCTGCATGGCATTACATCACATGTTAAATTTTTGTAACCACCACCACAATCAAGACACAGAACTGTGTCATCATCACAGAGATCGTCCTTGTCCAAATCTTAACTCCCCCCCCCCCCCCCCCCCCCCGCCCCGCTATATGATGCCTTATTCCTGGCATCCTGAAATCTGTTTCCTATCTCTGTACTCTGTAATTTTTTCTGGAATTTGGAACTTAGATAGTTTTTGATATCTCTTGCAGTTGATAAAGCAGCTGAATTGCATAGAAGTTAAATGTGGGAGACCAGTTACACTGCCTTGCTCAAAGTGGGAACTTGAACCCTTGTCTTATGACTCCCATTCCAGGGCACTTAGAGTTTCTAACACCAGTGAAGTAAATGTATTTAGGTGTTTGGATAAATTTTGTTTATGATGTAAACTCAGTTGTTTGTGTCTTTAGATGACACTGTTTAAGACCATTTGAGATGCTGGAAAGAAATGTTTTATGTTTGTGCTTAATATTCCCATGAGTTCTGGACTAAAGAACCCTGGCGGTGCTCATCTGTCCACCTGCATTAAAAAGATGTTGCCTTAAAAACTTGGTATTTTGGTGAAGTCAGTTTATATATTTTCCGTTTAGAAGCTTTCTTCCTACAGTTTTGTAGTGTGATAGACCACCGGAACCTGGAGAATGTATCCATGAGTGATAGTCTTGGTAACGTTTATAACCTGTTGATCAAATAAAAATCATTGAAATGGGTTCAGGTGGTGTGATGACAACAGATTTGTTTCAGCTTCCTTTCCCTGGTTCTCTTAGGGAAAATACCGCTGGAAACTCGAATTTTCCTTGAGTCTTTATAGAGCCCCACACAATCTTGTACTTCTACTTCGACAGTGTTTTATAGAATCCTAGGACTGTAGGAACTTTGGAAATGATTCAGTCCTAGTACAGAAAATCATGGCATCCAGTCCCATCACTTCATGGTAAATAGATGGGGAAACAGTGAGAGACTTTATTTTCTTGGGCTTCAAAATCACTGCAGATGGTGACTGAAGCCATGAAATTAAAAGATGCTTGCTCCTTGGAAGAAAAGCTATGACTAACCTTCTAGAAAACATTTTAAAAAGGAGAGACATTACATTGCCAACAAAGGTCCATATAGTCAAACCGATGTTTTTCCAGTAGTCATGTATGGATATACATAACTAAAGTTAGCCCATAAAGAAAACTGAGTGCCGAAGAATTGATGCTTTGACCTGTGGTGTTGGAGAAGACTTGAGAGTCCCTTGGACTGCAGGGAGATCAAAGCAGTCAATCCTGAATAATCATTGGAAGGACTGATGCAGAAGCTTCAGTACTTTGGCCACTTGATGGGAAGAACTGACTCATTGGAGAAGACCCTGATGCTGGGAAAGATTGAAGGCAGGAGGAGAAGGGGACGGCAGAGGATGAGATGGTTGAATGGCATCACTGACTCGGGGACATGAGTTTGAGTAAGCTCAGGGAGTTGGTGATGGACAAGGAAGCCTGGTGTGCTGTAGTCCCTGGGGTTGCAAAGAGTTGGACACGACTGAGTGACTGAACTGAACTGAACAGTAGATGAAATTTAAGCAAAGAAAGTAAGACAAGAACATTTTGAGGTGTGAAGTTCCTGGGCTAGTATCATAGAAAAATGAAGGATATTTAATGGATTATGAACACACTGAGCAACTGAGCTGAACTGAAGCCATTGCCATTTTATATGGGCAATGAAAGCTTGATTATGGTCACCAGGAACAGAAATCTTTTTTTTTTTTTTTCTTTTACACTAGACTATGACTGTTGCTGCTAAGTCACTTCAGTCATGTCCGACTCTGTGCGACCCCATACACGTCAGCCCACCAGGCTACCCTGTCCCTGAAATTCTCCAGGGAAGAACACTGGAGTGGGTTGCCATTTCCTTCTCCAATGCATGAAAGTGAAAAGTGAAAGTGAAGTCACTCAGTCGTGTCCAAGTCTTGGCGACCCCAAGGACCACAGCCCACCAGGCTCCTCCATCCATGGGATTTTTCAGGCAAGAGTACTGGAGTGGGGTGCCATTGCCTTCTCTGAGAATATGACTGTTATATGGAATCAAATTGGTATTTTAAAGCCTTTGTTTTTATTCATTTTCAGCAGCAAGTACTGTAACTAAAGACTCTAAAAAGGTATTCATAGTTTGGTGGGTTAAACCATAGATTGAGGCTGAGTGTGGGGGAAATAGGAAGAGATTGGTAAAAGGGTACAAACTTTCAGTTTTAAGATGAATATAATCTGAATATCTAATTATAACTCCGTGACTATAATTGATAACCCTACTGTATGTTTGAAATTTGCTGAGAGAGTAGAACTTAAATTTTCTTAACCAAAAAAAATAGAAAAAGATAGTAAATATATAAGGAGATTGACATGGGTGTGTTAATTAACTTGATGTTAATCCTTTCAGAAAGTATACATACATCATATTATCATATACTTAAGTATCTTGCAATTTTATTCATCAGTTAGACCTCAATAAAATAGGGGAAAAATAAAAATTAAGCAATAGAAAGGCAAATAAACAGAAATCTTATATGGCCATGAGAGTTGAACCATAATGAAGAGTGAGTGCCAAAGAATTGATGCTTTTGAATTGTGGTACTGGAGAAGAGTCTTGAGAGTCCCTTCAACTACAAGGAGATCAGATCTGTCAATCCTAAAGGAAGTCAACTCTGAATATTCACTGGAAGGATTGATGCTGAAGCTGAAGCTCCAGTATTTTGGCCACCTGATGGTCAAAGACTTTGATGCTGGGAAAGATTGAAGGCAGGAGGAGAAGGGTGTGACAGAGGATGAGATGGTTGGATAACATCACCAACTCAATGGAAATGAGTTTGAGCTAACTCCAGGAGATAGTGAAGGACAGGGAAGCCTGGCATACTGCAGTCCATGGGGTTGCAAAGAGTGGAACGTGACTTAGCAGCTGAAAAACAACAGCAGCTACATGTAGACTTCTGGCCCTGGCCTAACTGTGTGTTCTTAGGCAGGTAGTTTGAACTCTCAGAACTTTATTTTCCTTTTGTGTCTACTGAGGAAATAGAACAAGGAGGTTGTAAACACTTAAAAGGTTAAGACTTAAGAGTACAATAGTGAGTGCTCAGTAAATGATGGTGATGGTATTAGTAGTTCTAGTTGTTTTGTTATGAATTATAAAAATAATGCATTTTGATTTTAAAAGTTTAATAAGTTGAACATTTTCTTAATCATTTTACATACAGGGATGTTATAAGGTTGGATTATATATTATGCTTTCTTAAAGTAGCAAGATAAATAACTTAAGATAAATGCCATAACTGAGCAGTTTGGAAAGTAAGAATCCATTCTGTTGATTTTCTCTGGATCACCAGAAGCCTGTTGCAGAAAGTAATCTTGGTCCCATGGTATGTATGGGCCACATTCTCGTTTCCTCTCCTGACTCACTGTGAGCCTCGTCCTCTTTCTCCCGTACGTGGACTCACATACAAACCCAAGCTCATGTTCATATGACACTGAACTGTGAGGTCCCTTCAAACATTAGACTTGGATGTCCTCATATTTTTATATATGATGTTTGCTGTGCTGGAAATGCCATTTCCTGACATCTCTATTGTCTTTTAATATTTAGCTCGATGTTACTTCTTGTTATGTTTTCTGTTTCTCACTGTTAACTTTTCTCCCACCCACCTCCAGTGGCCGAGTTTCTTTAATCTTTGTATTTTCAGCGTCTAGCACACAGAAGCTCTTAAGAATGAATGTGTCCCATTTCTGGTTAACAGAAGCTTACACGTACTTGAAAGCAAGGAGTTTTCTGCTTCTGATGAATAATTAGTCACTTTAAATTGTCCAGGAGAAAGTGTGGGTGTCTGGAAATCATCATCAGAACTTGGAAACTTGAGAGACTAATTTTGTTTCTTAGTTAATAAAAAAGTTTCCATGAATAACCAATAAAAATCTAATCGAGAGAATAATCATATATTGCTTCCAGCCATTCTCCCCTTCCCTCTCTATATGTGGAAAACCAATTACTTCACTCTTTTACCTGAGGAACTCTTTAATCAATGTGATTTGGAATAGATTGTAATGGAGAAGTTGATAGTTTAATATCTGATCTTAATTTTCAAGTCTTGGAAGCTTGGTGCTATACCCGTCTTAATTTTCAAGTCTTGGAAGCTTGGTGCTATACCTGTAGTTGAATGCTTTAATATTATTTATATTTATTAGTGTGTTTTTCAGTACATTAAAATTTATTGTATTAAATGGCAATATTGTACATAAATGTGGGCATAGTTGGATAAGTTTTTGGTTCTAATGTGAGGTCAGCTTTACAGAGGACAAAATATTTGATTCTGCTTTTGGTGGTGGTGGTGGTGGTTAGAATCTTAGCTTTGTATTTAGTGTCCAAAATTTATGTGTTACTCACATTTTAATTTATTTTGTGGCATAAAATGAAGGAATGAATGACAACGAGATAAGAAACTATTTGAGGGGAATAGTAGAGCCAAAAATCTTGTCTTTTCAAAAATATCTCATTTGTTTAGGTATGAAAATTATTTCAGGGAAATCATTTTTTTTTAATATTATTTTGTCATCTGGATATTTTGTGCCTCTTTGCCCAACACTTCTGGTTTATTCTGTGACTAGTCTATTCAGGTTTTTATTAACCGTCTCAAAATTAGATGTCTTCTAGCTTGACAGCTAACAGTTGGCTTCATATCAAACTTCAGTTCTGCTAGGAATCTGAGAAGATTTAAAGAAAACTTTTTTGACAGTTAAGTAATATTTTGAAGGTATCAAGTTGCTGACATGAAATGATTGATATAAAGCATAGTCTTGAAGAAAACCTATAGATATCAGATTTTTTTTATGATATCAGATATTTTAAATGTTATTTCTGCATAAGAAAATTTCAGTTGCTACTTTTTCTAAAAAAAAATCTTGGGAAGCCACAGAAAAATGTTGAAAGGCCATAAAGATTCCTGCAATTAACTATGCCCTAGAGAAAGCCATCGTGAGCAGTAGCGGGTACCTTTTCATTATTTTTATACCCGTATGCCTTATGTACATACATGAATCTTCTAAACAAAGTTAGGGTCATACTGGTTAGATAATTTTGTTTTGTAATTTCTCTCCCATTTTGCGTAAAATCACAGGTACTAACCTATGCATCAAAAATTTTTGCAGATATTATTTCTGATGCCAGAGGTTTTGGAGAAAAAGAAGTTGTGCTCACATAGACTTTCTCATCTAGTTTGCTATTTGCTTATTAGTGGGCATTGGTGTTATTTTTGATGTTCCACTCTTTTAATGTTGTGATGAATATTCTTTAAGTTTCTGTTTATTAATCAAATAAATTCTTAAGATGTTTTATCAAATTGTCTTCCAGAAATGCTTTACAAATTTACACTCTTTCTGTGGTGATTAGTAATAACAGCAATAATAGTGGCTCTTACTTATTGGCACTTTATTGTATGTTATATGCTACATCCTAGTCTAAGCACTTTGTGTGAATTACCTAATTTATTCTTAACAAAATACTAGCCTCCTTTCAGAATAAGAAAACCAACATAGAATATATGTGAACGTATGGTTTTTTAATCACTTGGCCAACATCAAATATGTTAATTAAATTTTTTTAATAGATGGGAAGTAACTTCTCATTGTTTCAGGCTGTTTGCTCTAATGCTACAGAGATTGTACATTTTTTCCCTAAAATAAACACTATGATCCTCCTCTGTCTTAGGAAGAAATTTGTTTCTGAAAATGACCTAAGACAAGTTTTAAATTCTTATGAGTCAAAAATATGGTTTTTGACTCCTGATTTCAATAGGAAAAGTTTTGAATGCATTCTTGACTTATAAAATTAATACCATTGTATGCTAAACAATACTAAGCCCTGTTAAAATGGACACAGTTTCTTTAGGAATTAAAGTCAATAGTGGCCACAAAACTGGAAAGGGTCAGTTTTTATTCCAGTCCCAAAGAAAGGCAATGCCAAAGAATGCTCAAACTATTGCACAGTTGCACTCATCTCACACGCTAGCAAACTAATGCTCAAAATTCTCCAAGCAGGGCTTCAACAGTACATGAACTGAGAACATCCAGATGTTCAAGCTGGATTTTAAAAAGGCAGAGGGACCAGAGATCAAATTGCCAACATCTGTTGCATCATAGAAAAAGCAAGAGAATTCCAGAAAAACATCTACTTCTGCTTCATTAACTATGCTAAAGCCTTTGACTGTGTGGATCATAACAAACTGTGGAAAACTCCTCAAGAGATGGGAATACAAGACCCCAGGACCTGCCACCTGAGAAATATGTATGCAGGTCAAGAAGCAACAGTTAGAACCGGACATGGAACAACAGACTGGTTCCAAATAGGGAAAGGAGCATGTCAAGGCTGTATATTATCACTTTGCTTATTTAATTTATATGCAAAGTACATCATGCGAAATGCCGGGCTGGATGAAGCACAAGCTGGAATCAGGATTGCAGGGAGAAATATCATTAAACTCACAAATGCAGATGATACCACCCTTATTGCAGAAAGTGAAGAGGAACTAAAGAGCCTCTTGATAAAAGTGAAAGGGGAGTGAAAAAGCTGGCTTAAAACTCAACATTCAAAAAATTAAGATCTTGGCATCCCGTCCCATCACTTCAATGCAAATAGGTGGGAAAACAGTGGGAACAGTGATAGATTTTATTTTCTTGAGCTCCAAAATCACTGCAAATGGTGACTGCAGCCATGAAATTAAAAGATGCTTGCTCCTTGTAAGAAAAGCTATGACTAACCTAGACAGCATGTTAAAAAGCAGAGATATTACTTTACCAACAAAGGTCCATCTAGGCAAAGCTATGGTTTTTCCACTAAGCATGTATGGATGTGAGAGTTGGAGCATAAAGAAAGCTGAACATTGAAGAATTGATGCTTTTGAACTGTGATGTTGGAGAAGACTCTTGAGAATTCCTTGGACAGCAAGGAGATCAAGCCAGTCTATCCTAAAGGAAATCAATCCTGACTATTCATTGGAAGGACTGATGTTGAAGCTGAAGCTCCAATACTGTGGTCACCTGATGGGAAGAACTGACTCATTGGAAAAGACCCTGATGCTGGGAACGATTGAAGGCTGGAGGAGAAGGGGACAGTAGAGGGCGAGATGGTTGGATGGTATGACCGACTCAATGGATATGAGTTTGAGCAAGCTCTGGGAGTTGGTCATGGACAGCAGAGCGTGGCATGCTGCAGTCCATGGGGTCGCAAAGAGTCACACACAACTGAGCAACTGAACTGATGATGACACGACATAGCACGAGGGTGTCCTTTCACTGTCTGCTCTGTGATGCATCTGTTCTCTGAACACCTTCAGCCTTTGTTTACCTGTATATTTGTTGTTGTTCAGTCACTCAGTCATGTCCGACTCTTTGCGACCCCATGGATTGCAGCACACCCGGCTTCCCTGTCTTTTCATGTCTGCAGTCACCATCTGTGGTGATTTTGGAGCCCAAGAAAATAGCCTCTCACTGTTTACATTGTTTCCCCATCTATTTGCCATGAAGTGATGTGCACTTAATATTCTTTTTAGCAAGTATTCATTGATACTCAGTGTTTATGTAATTGAAAGTTTAATGCAAGCTCCATTCAAGAAAACCATAAAGCATACAGAAAAAAGTCAATGAAAACAACGCAAGTGATACATGAGATAATTAGTATGTATTATGAACCACCAGCCATGAGCATACTTATATCAGGTGTACAGATAGAAGGCTACTTGCATGATATTTCAGCTTTTGGCTGCTCACAAGGATGAGGTACCAAAAATGATCCTTAGAAATAAATGCCATGTCAGTTGAACCAGATTTATTATATGAAACTCCTCATTAAGTTGAATTCTTGTAACTGGATGGATATATCTCAGAGTCTTACTGTATTATAAATAATTGGGAAGAGGGAGGGAGTGAAGGTTATTTCATGTCATGTAGCTCAGGTAAATGTTTTAATTGAGTTTCACAAATGAAGGTTGTGGTGCAAGATGATTAGATTTCAGTTTTCGAAGTATCACATTGACTGTTGGATGGAGAGAAAACTGCAACCAAAAAGGTATAGAGATAGTCCTGAGTTAGGAGGCTGTTTGAAGAGTCAAGTGGAAAGGTTCAAGTGTGATTCTTAGATCATTTGTATCAGGATCACCTGGGATACTTGTTTAGAATTCTGATTCCTGGGTCCTCATGTATATAATCTATAGTTAAAATTCAAAAATCTGCAATGTATTAATGTTTGTCTCATTAATGTTTGAGAATTAGTGATCTGGAGATCTGTAGAGTCTATTTTAGCCCTGTATAGGAAAGAAAACACTCTTTGGTCTGTTTTATGAATTTTTGAATAAAGGAAAATAAATATCTTAATACCTTTCATAAGAATTCATTTTGATAGTGTGTCTTGAAAAAAAAAGGATCATTTATCGGATATTTAATAATTACCAGGCATTGTCCTAATTGCTTTTGATATCTTTTTTATTTTTTTTCCCTTAAGCTTTCCACAGCTGGGCAAACTCAGCATTAATAACCCAATTTCTAGATGAGGAAACTGAAATTCCTAAATCTGAAGTTAGAATACTTTTGGCTGCATGTACAAAAGTCTTGACTCAAATTGACCTAAGTAATAATTTTTTATTGCAATTATTAGGGACTCCACAGTAGGTTGTGCCTCAGGTTGGTAGATTTCAGTGGCTTATGTATGTTATTGAGACTCCAGAATCTTTGCTTTTCTCTGCTGTGAGGGTGTTGGCACTGGTTTTACCTTTTGGAAGCAAGGTGACTTTCGCATTTCTGGGAGAGAGAGATTCTTCCAGAGGAAGTATAGAGATGTTTTCTTTTTGTCATTTTTCTGAAGGGAGAAAGTTCTTCCCGTAACCCTCCCATCAGGGTTCATATGTTTCAGGTTTCATATGTTTATGGGGAGAATTGGGTTACATACTCACTGCTGAAGCTGTAGAGGTGGGATTCCCATCTCTGGCTGGGACTACTGAATGATTTAGAAAAGGTACTGGAAGTCACTTAGAGTGTCTGCTATGGCCAGACTGCTGGTGAGTGGCTGAGTTAGGATGTGAACCCTCTTATCTGTCAGACTGCAAAGTGTTCATGGTTCTTCTTGATCCCGAGTTATGTTTCAGGTATCCATTTCAAAGCCTTCCCATTCCTAGGCTGTGAGGGCATCTCCAGGTGCTGGAGCTCATAGCCACAGTAAAAGGACTACATTTGCTTTCAGCTCTCTGCTACCCTAAGGCAGTGTGAAAAGCTGCGTACTGTCCGCTGAGAGGGAAAAGGTCAAGTGTTACTACCAACTGGAAATATTGACGTGTGTCAGCCTAGCAATGAGCAGTGGTGCAGGAGGCAGTTTCTGAGCCTTTACAGAGACAGCCCAGCCTTTATAGGGCCCACTATGTGCCAGGTTAAGCACTCTAATTGTGTTTTCTACTTGACACAGCAATATCATGAAGTATGTACTATCATTATCATTATCTGCCATTATCCTTATTTTAACAGAAGAGGAAACTGAAGCTTCCACAGGTTTGCCTAAATTCACCCAACGTGTAAATGGTAAAGAGTCCAGATTTGATTTCACTTTTATTTAAAAGATTTTTACAGTTATACTTTTATTTAAAGATTTTTACAATTGTGAAATATAGCATAAAATACTGAAAACAAATCTGTACAATATATGTGTAGTTTAATTTGTAATTATAAAGTGAATATCACTCCCTGGACCAAAATAGAAGGTTATCAATACCCTAGAAAATCCTCATCTCACTGTTTCTACTGATCAGTTTCCATACTACTTATTTTTGTGGTACTCTTTCAGTTGTGAGACTTATACTCTTAATTACTCTGCTTAATTTTCCTCCTTAACAGTCTTAGAGCGTCCCTGGTAGCTCAGCTATTAAAGAATCCTCCTGTTATGCAGGAGACCCCGGTCCGATTCCTAGGTCGGAAGTTCCCCTGGAGAAGGGTTAGGCTACCCACTCCAGTATTCTTGGCCTTCCCTGGGGGCTCAGACGGTAAAGAATCCTCCTGCAATGTGGGAGACCTAGGTTCAATCCCTGGGTTGGGAAGCTCCCCTGGATAAGGTAGTGGCAACCCACTCTAGTATTCTTGGCTGGAGAATCCCCATGGACAGAGGACCATGGTGGGCTACAGTCCATGGGGTCACAAAGAGTTGGACACATCTGAGCTACTAAGCACAGCACAGCAAGTCATAAAATGGCATAAGAGGAAGCTAGATGGACCAGAAATCAGAAGCATTGATGTTCCCCTTTTGTAATTATATTTACATTAATTACATATCAGCCAAGTCACATCTTCAAAAGGGCAGATGTAAGGCCAGATAACTTCTAATAACCATTATCTAGATAAAGAGTTGGTTAACTAAAACTTGAAAACCCAAGTTGGAGCGCAGGTTTTGCTTGCTTTTTTGTTTGTTAATTTAAATTTAGTATTATTGGTTATAGAAACCCTTAACAATTCGATGGTATACTTCACTCATTTTGAATAGTAAGTATTTTGTTCACTATGTAAGTCAGTAAATTGCCCTTGCACCTTATTGATTAAAATGTCCTAGCTCTTGAAGGACTCATGAGTATAATTTCTCTAAGACAGACTGTACTTGCGTTTTTTAAAATCCACCATTGAGGTCTGTGCATGATAAAGTGGAACCAAGTGGTTATTAATTTTTCATTGAAATCTTCTGAATAAGTGTTTTTTTCTTGGTTGGTTTCAAAAGGAGTCATATTCCTGAATCTAATTAGAGGCAGTTCATGTACTGTAGGCTTATTAAGATTCAAGGCACTTTTTTATTTTAGCCTGTCTGATATCCCTTTTTAATTTCACTTAAATTTGAATTACTCTAAGCATCATGTGGGCATATTGAAGATACTCAGTGTTATTAATATTGATGATGTTGACGAATCTGTCCCATCTTACTCTTCTCAAGTTCCATAACCTTATTCTTGATCTTGGCTTATGAATACGTGTGACTGTGTTGCTTCCCTTTTCTTCCTGTGGCAAACATCAGTAATCAATCATGACATTATTCTGGTGGGTCCAGACAAAGCCCTTGGGACTTTTTTCACATAGCATACCAAGCAGACATTTCCATTTGGCCAGTTAGCAGGCCCTTTGCCATTCCTGGTCCTGATGTTGGTTGTCTTAGGTCTAAATGTGTGTATCCTTCTTTATGACCTATTGAGTAAGCTGCTCTATCAGCTGTGTGGTTTTTTTCTTTTTTCCTCAGTTTCTGCCTCGCAGTGCCATTTCCCTCCCTATTTGGATGAAGGTCTTTCCCCTTACTGTTGGCTCTCTGTATTGCGGTGCTTCCTTTGTATGCTCGGATCACTCAGGCCCTCCACCTCTCAGTGTGTGCACCTCAGAACAAAGTGCTGGGCTTACTCCTTGATTAGTCTTTGTTCATTTCTTTGGAGTTTGTTTCGAGAAGTGACTCCTTTCTTAAGATGAGGACTCTTTCCTGTTTTAATAACATGAACTCGTAAAGACTATCTCTGCTTGAATTCCTCCTGCATATGTATCAGTCTCTATTTATAGCATGGCTGTGTAAGCTCCTAGCTTTGGCCACCTGATGCAAAGAGCCAACTCATTGGAAAAGACCCTGATGCTGGGAAAGATTAAGGGCAGGAGGAGAAGGGGGCAACAGAGGATGAGATGGTTGGCTGGCAACATCGCCTCAATGGACATGAGTTGAGCAAATTCCAGGAGATAGTGAAGAACATGGAAGTCTTGTGTGCTGCAGTCTCTGGGGTCACAAAGAGTTAGATGCAACTGACTGACTGAACAACAAAAACAAAGCTCTTAACAGACTGAACTTTCCATAGCAACTGACTATATATTCTGGAAAAAATGCAAAAACAAAGAACTTGAATGTTCTGGAGAGTGAAGAAAAGCAAGGGGATCCCAGAAGAGAATTATATATTCCCAGTTTTTACTTCCAAGATTTTTCTTCATAACGGGTCACCCCAATCCAGGGGTCAAACCTAGGTCCTCCCTCATTGCTGGTGGATTCTTTACCATCTGAGCCACCAGGGAAGCCCCATAGCAGGTCACAGTGATATGTAAAACTCCAGTAGAAAACCTCTAGTCTTTCTGCTCTGGAGAAGCAGAGAACAGAGTTAGGGATAACCACAGCAACTAGAAAGTTGGGGGTGAGGTATCCTGAATAGGAGAGAGACAAGGGGTGAGTCCTGGATCCTGTGCATAAACTGTCCAAATCAGAAGGTTCCCCCTGAAGGATACATGTAGGAGGCTGAGTGCAGGTGGCCCAGCTAAAGTGAAAAAGAACTGAACTAAGATTTGAGCAACTGCCAAGAGAGAGTTTGTAGTCTGAGTCTGAATGTGTGTCACCAATGAATCACTCTTCTCTGAGAACTCAGCTTTTTTTTTTTTAAACTTGTGTCTGACACACGCAATGTAAATATGCTCCTTTTCCCACTGCTCAGTTGCCTGTCTGAGTTTTGTATGCTTCGTTCACAGTTCACAGTTTTTGGGCTTAAGAGGCAGGAAAGAGGTCTAATATATTTAGAATTGGTGCAAAGCCTATCCAAGGCAGGAGTTTGATATGGGATTTTTAAGAATGGTGGTTCTGCCACAATTCCCACTTCTTTTGCACAGTTACTGGTGTGTTGTGAAGGTTGCCCCCATGTGTACTAATGCCATGGTTACCTCCTTTGTTGGCTCTTCAGCATGGTGTTGGGTAGCAGTGTTGCCTATATTACAAAAATTACCACTTATTGTTGTTACCACTTATTATTGTTACCACTTATTAGTGGTAACAGCTAATATTTTCTGAGCTCTCATTACACAACAGGCACTGTTCTAAGCACTTTATATAGTAACTAATTTTATTCTCTTGGTAATCTTTTTTATTATTCCTGTTTTATGGTTGAGTAAATAAAGGGTTAGAACTGTTGTTTAGTCACTAAGTCATGTCTGACTCTTTATGACACCATGAACTGTAGGCTGCCAGGCCCATCTGTCCACGAAATTTCCTAGACAAGAATACTGGAGTGGGTTGCCATTTCCTTCTCCAGGGGATCTTCCCAACCCACGGAACAAACATGTTTCGTGCATTGTCAGCTGGATTCTTTACCATAGAACCACCAGGGAAGCCCCAGCAGTTGGATATATATCTATAAAGTGGTAAAGCCAGGAACCAAGTGAAGAGGAAGATAGGTTGGTATGGTATATACACATGTACACACTCTCAGAGAAGTTTGGTTTGAATTGGGAGGGGTATCTACTGGGCTGAGTTCCAGTAGACTCCTGAGCAAAGCAGATGTGACAAATACCATTTTCCTGCCACTGTGTCCTCTCAAGTTTACTGGCATGATGTTGGTAGGGATAAGATTAAGAAATACTTGTGTTAACCCAAAGATTGAAGCCTAATTTAGTTAAAGGGATAATTAGCCAGCGAGTAGTTAGCCTGTCTCAGTTGAGTTAGATTCTATCTAGGCAACTGTTTTTTGACTCTTGTGACTAAAATACCACTGAAATTTTTATGTGTATTGAGGAGCAAATTATTGAGTATAGTCAGTTAGAATGAAAAGAAGAGAAGAAACTAAGAGAAATAATAGTTCATTTTGTTTAGGCTAGAGTTTCTGACAGAAAGGCCTACAGAACCTTGATGATGGTAGTGGTCCTGAAGTCAAGAATTGAAAAATGTACCAAAGAGCTTTTAATGATACACTGAGCACCAAAATTTACTGATGAGATGACTCAGGGTCTCTCTGGATACAAAAGAAGGCTTACCTAATTTATAGAGGATGTCCAGGATGGAGATGTGGGGTTTCTTCTCTGTTCCATATTGTTCAGACCACGTCTGAAACTTTGTCCTCTTCTGAACACCATGGTTACAGAATAGACACTTCATCCAGTAATGGAGTAGCTAGTATTGGACTAATGGATAAAATGTAAAACAATGATAACTTCTTGACAAAATATGAAAAAATTCAAAAATATTAAAATATTTGATGATGTTATCGACAAAGTGAGGTAGATACTGGAGAGAATTCCATCCTTTAAGGAAGGGAAGTGCAGTGAGTAAGAACCACATTTATACAGCATTTCCTTTGACGGCTCCTCCCATCCTACCTAGAGCGTTAAACATCTATTGACATCTTGTTTTTGTGTATTTGCCTAGACAGGTTTGTGCTGTGCCTTGCTTAGTTGCTCAGGTGTGTCCAACTCTTTACGACCCCATGTACTGTAGCCCGCTAGGCTCCTCTGTCCATGGGGATTCTCCAGGCAAGAATACTGGAGTGGGTTGCCATGCCCTCCTTCAGTGAATCTTCCCAAGCCAGGGATCAAACCCAGGTCTCCCACATTGCAGGCGATTTCTTTACTAACTGAGCTACCAGGTAAGCCCTAGACAAGTTTAGGCTTTACTATTGCCAGGAAAAGTTGTTGACACTGATAGGAAGCATTGTTTTTTTAACTGATACTGATTACAACTTTCACTATTACAACTAAATGTTTTCCTGGCATTTCATTATGGAATATGTCCTTAATTTCATGTATACTTGGGGATTTACACTATTCCATAGGTTATAGGACATGAGGAAACCAAATATACAGTGAAGGAGTCATATGGATTTTGGTTTAGAACTTGCTTTATGAAAATATGCAAAATTCATTTGCTGTTTCTGTATTTTAAAGGTTTGACCTCTGTGTAAATGACTTCACTTCAGAAATTGATTGCAGTGTATTGCAGTGTTTTTGAATATTGATATAATAAATATTTAATGGATACATCTTGGTAGTAAGTACTCCATCTAGCATGGAATTAGAGAAATTTTACCTGAATCAGCCTGTAAAACAACCAGAAAAACATAATCATGTCCTTTTGAATAACCTTAAAAACATTTAACTTTTCATTATTAATTTGTTCTTGCTTTTTGGGGTCTGGCTTAAGCTTATTAATTCATATCTTTACACTTATGGGTTCTAGGGATGACAGCAGTGGAAAAGCAAAACCATACAACTCAAATTTGTATTTGTGAAGAATTATGAAGCATTTTTGTACACATCCATTACATCTATGGAGTACCAAACAGATTCTTTTATTGACTGTTGATGTTTATGGCAATATAATAGTTATAATAGTAAAAGCATTTATTGAATGTCTTCTTTGTGTTAGGCACTATGATTCATAGTTCAAGGGGAGGATCTCATTGATGACAGATGATAACCTGACAGGATAGTTAAGCTCATGAGCTCCACAAATTTGGTTAGAATTCTTGAGACCTTGGAAACATGTCTAGTCTTCTGTGCTTCAGTTTTTCACCTGCAGTTGGGGATAAGCCTCTTCCTACCTTGCTGTTTCTAAATTTATATACTGGGACAGTTATCTCCTGTGGCCACTTCCTGTTAATGGTCATGGTCATCAACATGGTAGGGCAAGGGCTCAAAAGCAGGTCTTTGCAAAGTCCATGATTTTAATCACCTTCCTCTGTGTCTTAAGCATGCCTGACCCATAGTAGGTGTTAAATCAGTGTACTCTGAGGTACATCTTCCCTGTAGAGTCTGTGTTTGTTTGAATTGCCATTTGTAGGTAATACATGGCAAAATGTAGAAAGAAACTTTTCACCATTGTAGTCTTAGAGATAAATGGTGGGCATGTAGACTGAAAATTGGATCACTCTAACAACATGACTACTGAACTGCTTGGAGAAGGAAATGGCTTAGCTCAGAAAGTGCCTGACCTTGTCTAATTTAGCGTCACAAGAACTATTGTTGTCTCCGATGAAGGTAGTTTGGTGGCCCCAGTTTTAGGTTGAGATCATTTTATCTGTGGTCTTTACATCTAATAAACTGTTATCACTCTGCCAATACTTGTAAAGTGCGTTGTTCACACCAGGACTGACCAGTCACAAGGGATGCATTGATGAAGCCATCAGGCCTGGTATGTGCCTTTGAGGCCATCATAGTTTCTTGGGATGCCCAGACATTGACAGATCACACAGAAAACTCATCAGTTGCACTTTGAGAGATGCTGTGAGGGAAAATGATGGACTTCAGTGATAAAGATTAAGCTAGGAGTGGAATGCTGATGTAGATTTTGGGTTAGCAAATACTTTCTCTTAAGGACCATATAGTAAATATTTTAGACTCCTGCTCCTTACATTCTTGATTGGAACCACTCAACTCTTAACAGCTGTAAAGTGAAAGCAGCGTTGACAGTATGTAAAAGGATAGATGTGGCTGTATTCCAATAAAACTTTATTTACAAAAATTGGCTGGTGGGTAGATATGTCCAATGGACTGTAGTCTGCTGAATCCTGATTTAGGAAATCAGGAAAGGTTTTCTGGAGAAAATTATTTATTTGAAAAAGTTTATCCCTTTGGTACAGAATTAAAATCATTGGGTGTTATAATAAAAATAAAATCTCCCACACCCTGTGCCCTTCCTCGGAAGAGAGCACCCTTGCTAGTTTGGGGTGTAGCATTCTATGTATAAAGTTCACTTCATAAGCCACACCAATAAATGTAAATAAACTATTTAGAGGTTGTTTATTTAATAAGCTGAGTTAGGCACATTTTGTGGAGAAAAAGCTGGTGCTGCTGCTGGATCTGCTGCTGTTCAGTGATGAGATGAGGCTAGGGAACTCTGCTCATCGTTAGTCTTTTTTTTCCATCAATAATGGGACACAGTCTTTCAGTTCTTAATACAGATAAGGATTTGTGAAAATTAATGTCTGCTCTTGAGACTCTCTGATCATAACATGATATTAGGAGGAGAAGGAGCACCCCTGGAATTGCTGTAGAAAGGCTTAGCAAAATGAGATTTACAGTCTGGAGCTTCTCATGCTCCTTCTACTTGCGCAGTTTTAGAGAAGGAACTGTTCTCAAGGAAATTGACTATTGTGGTCCTCTGCAGAAAATGTGCTCAAAACTTGGATTTGATAGCTCCTGGGTGAGAATTTTCATCTTATTTCCTGTAATGGAATCACATGCTGAGTTAATTCCTGGTTGTTTTGCATTTTCTCAATTGGGAAATAAAACAGCATACCCAGAATTCCCGTCCCTTTTCTTTTGCCCCGTCCCTCTACAAATAGACCTCTTCTCTCGTGATCTGGACTGGTGAGAAAGGACATTTGGGCTAGCAAGATGTTTCTGATGCCCAGTCAGGGAGTCTCTCAGTCAGAGAGACTCAGCAAAATCTATAGCTTGACTTTACTTAATGAAGTAGTTTCTTACTGTATCTGCCCTTCACTTAGCTAGTGAGGTAAAAAAACTCTCCTGTGGGACTCCCATTGCTGATGAAGGAGGCTATGAGGATGCAGTTTCCTTCTCTGGACTCTCAAGTAACCTGTCCCCTCTCATATAGCGGACAGGAGTCATCAAATTGTTTCTTCAAAGACCACATAGTAGGTATTTTAAGCTTTGTAGCTGTGTAGTCTCTGTTGTGACTACTCAACTCTGCAGCTGTAGTGAGAAAGCAGTCAGAGACAATATGTAAACAAGAAAGTTCACCCCAGACACCTTGTCAAAATATTGCTTTCAACTATGTATCAGTCCTCCTGAGAGATTTTGGAAGTTGATGTACCTTTGTCCATCTTGAATGTTCACACATGGCGTTCATTCCATAAAAAACTGAATTGAGTATTTGCTGTGTACCATACAGTGTTCTAAGCAGTGGACATGCATCTGTGAACAAACAAGTTTGGGCCTGATGGACTTGACATTCTAGCTCTATAAACATATAATATTAGTTACAGATATGGAGAAGGAAATGGCAGCCCACTCCAGTGTTCTTGCCTGGAGAATCCCAGGGATGGGGGAGCCTGGTGGGCTACTGCCTATGGGGTCGCAGAGTCAGCCACGACTGAAGCGACTTAGCAGCAGCAGCAGCATAGATAAGGAGTCATCAAACGGGAACAGCATTGTCTAAATTTCTCTGTATTCATACTTGCCATTCCTGCTTTTTTCATTTGGAGTTCAGTCAACTGCACTAGTTATTTTAACAAGAATAATTTAATGTAGCAAGTTGATTAAAGAAATGTTGGGAGCGTTGCAGGAAAGGGGACCCCTTCCAGGGCCCAAAACTGGGCTCTTGTCTAACACTCGGAAGTGAATTGTCCAAGGAGGCACATTTGCTGACAAAGCAAGAGATTTTTTGGGAAAGGGCACCCGGGTGGAGAGCAGGAGGGTAAGGGAACCCAGGAGAACTGCTCTGCCACATGGCTTGCAGTCTCGGGTTTTATGGTGATGGGATTAGTTTCCAGGTTGTCCTTAGCCAATCATTCTGACTCAGAGTCCTTCCTGGTGGTGCACGCCTTGTTCAGCCAAGATGGATGCCAGAGAGAAGGATTTTGGGAGGCGGTCGGACAGGTGGTGTCTCCTTTTGACCCTTCCCAAGCTCTGCTGGTTGGTGGAGGCTTATTAGTTCCCTTTTCCTTACCAGGACCTCCTGTCCTAAAACAGCTCATGCAAATAGTTACTATGGTGCCTGGCCAGGGTGGGCGGTTTCAATCAGTGTGCTTTCCCTAACAGGAGGACTGCAGGGACAAAAAGAGAACCCTTACTAAAGCAGAGATTGTAACTGTAGGAAGCAGCTACCACCCCTGGAATAAACTCTCCAAGAACTTGGAAATGGGGAGGAAGAATCCTGCAGTGCTGGGACCCAGAGCATTCAGGAAGAGGCACTGCCTGGCTGGGTTCCAATGGCTCTGAGGCTAGTCTAGGAATATAGGCAGAACCTTTTAAACTGAAAGCAGGTGCTCTTGGAACCAACTGATACTGCCAGGGTGAAGAGCTGTGACTCGGAGCTCTCATGAAGGAATATCATACACTGAAAGGAGCAGATACTTTCTCCATCTTCCAGCCTTCTCGTCTTGCAGTGGTGCCATGTATTGGCAGAATGTAATAGGAAGCCGGCTGGCAAAGGAGAAGGTGATTTGCAGGGTTTCAGTTAGCAGAGTGGTGGGCGCCTAGGCGGGAGGTTTCAGAACTGATGAAAAACAGGTTAATAACTGGCGCATAGTGATAAGGCTGAAGTGTGGGCCCTTGTTCTGCACTGAATCCCAAAGAAGTTGTGCAGAACAATAAGATAAGTGGAAATACCTGAAAAAACAAATATGTACTTTCACACAAAGGTAAACAACTCCTGTTTCCTTTCATCTGATATTATGGTTAGTTGTGTACTTGAAGTTGTTTGCAATCTATGGTATTTCCTAAGGGAATAACTAGTTCCATGGGATCTAAAGCAAATGTCAAGTGAAAATTGGTTTGCAGAAAACTGTGAAATATATCTAAATATGCATATTTTTTAAATGATTGGACTTCTCAGAACCTTTAATAAGATAATTTGTGTTGAGAATTTGTACGTAATGAAGTAAAATGGTGTATTTGGTAGATATTTGACTATGAACTTCTCTCCGCCAGTTTCTAGTTCACTAATTTATCTCCTGAAAGTATTTCCTTTACTTTCAACGGATCTCTTCTTGCCTGTTTTTTTCCACTAATCAATTAAAAATTTTCAAGATCTTTAGATAAATTTTTTAATTGCTACATTATTCTGTGACATGTCTGATGTGTTATATTTTTTAAGGCACAGTTTTGTGCTTTGTTCTACATGAGCTTTTTTGTCTCAGATAATAGTTCTTTTCTTTATTTCTCTTTCATGATGTTGGTGGGCTTCCACTGTTTATTACTGACTTTGTTCTTACAGCGTCCTGCTGTCAGTGACTGTGGGGGAGGGGCCAAGCATGGAGTCCCATGGAAGGTGTCAGTAACCAGTCTCTTCCCAAGGTGTCAGGGGGCACATGGGTCACTGTGTCAGCCCTTGGGCCCAGGTGCCCCAAAACACCACTTTTTGTCTCACATGTCTGGTGCTTCCTGACATCAGTTAAGTTACCCTCATGGTTGCCTTGGCCCCTCCTGAGCTCCCTGTGTGCCAGCCTTCAAGTTTAAAGTATAATCAGTTACTTTCACTTCTGGTACAATTCCTGTCCTAGTTGTTTTACATGTGGGATTCTATTTCAGTCTAGTTCCTATTTGCCTGACATTCTTCAGGGATTTTTCTCAACTTCTGGTCTACCAAGTGTACTCCCTTCTTCACTATTATTTTCTCCAGTGCTGCTATGACTGTTTTGTTTAGACATTTTGGCCCAATCTTGTGTTCTTCCTTTCTGTGTCCCTACTCTGCTTAGCTTTATTCTAACCTTGTAGAGTAGGTGATGCTTACTAGTCAGATTGCTTTTGGGAGGGGACTTGGTCTCAAGGTGGCAGGTCACTTCTCCAGCCATCATTTTGGCAGTATTTCCTTTGGGTGTTTCCTCTGCCTTGGGAAGGTCAGGTGCCTCAAAGATGGCAGGATCTGTGGAAATCACAGATATCCACAGATCTGAGGGGAGTGTCCTCCACTAGAGACAAAGGAGGAGGTCCTCCAGAAAAGAGCTTGGCAGCCAACAAAGGAAAGGAGTTATTATTATCTTTTTTTGATATTTATTTATTGGGATGTACTGGGTCTTAGTTGCAGTATATAGGATCTACTTTGAGACCAAGGATTGAACCTGGGCCTCCTGCATTGGGAGCTCGAAGTCTTAGCCACTGGACCACCATCGAAATCCCAAGGGCGAGTTATGTAAGCTGTTTATCTTGGGATAGCCATTGGATGCTGGCTGAATCTGGCCACATGGAAAGTAATGGAGCACCATCTTCTCATTTCTTGCCTTTCTGTGTTGTTTCTTGATCCCAGATCAGATTGAAAAACCTCATAGACATTCATTTTTTTTTCTACAGCCCTGTAAGGTTGTAATGGTTGATAATTTCATTTAACTTAGTTAAAGAAGATAAAAGGTCATCTACCAATGAACGATAGGGCAAAGATGGACCACCAGATCTTCAGCTTCACCCTTTTAAGCCCGTTTCTCACTGTCAACTCCTGAACCCTTCATCACATTACCAAACAGTACATCATATTTTGTAGTTTTATTTCTCATTTTCTCTGTTAACTTTTAGTTTGGACCAGGTGTTTATTTGTAGTAATAATGTATAACATTTCACTCTAGGCTCTTGAAAGAAAAATAATTAGGATTAAACTTTCTTGAGATTTCTTAGGTTCTTTTGAATCCTTCAATTTTAAGAGGATATAAAATGATTAGAATATTATTTTCTTTGCTGCTCAGATATTGAGTGTCACATTGTCTATTTTGCAGGTCCTTTTGTCTGTGTGTGCTTTTCAGGTTTTTCTGTCATCACAACATACTTTTCGAATGAATGACAGTATTTCTTTCAAAAGTTTCCTGGAACAAAGTGAATGTCATGTATCCTATGCTGTGGGATAAATTCTCTTTTCAGGAATTATTTTGAAGTTTCATTTTCATATTATCTAATTTTCTGAAAACTTTCCGTGAAGATTCACTTCTGTGGGTTATTTATACAGATATATGTAAAATTTAGCAATCTCTGCCTTTCCAACTCTGACTAAAGAAACTCAGATTATTGCAAGAGAAGAGATGACTAATATAAATCAAAAGGTCTGGTGTCTATATTTCTAAGTAGGACATTTATATAGGATATTGGGCAGTCAGATTTAACACTTGAGACTAATTTCTCCTCTTAAGTGGGAATTCTGACAGTGGAAACATGAAGAAAGGGACACTCTATATGTTGATAACTTTCTTAATAGACAATTCTAAGATCTCACTCTCCAGAGTAGTAGTATTTCATTCACCAACAAGAATGAAGTTTCCTTCTAAACACAAATAATGCACTTGGAACCTTGCAGACACCAATTATCATTCTGTACAGCAAGCCTTCAAAATGTCAGATGGTCTCAGGAATTTGCCCAGCAAAGGTCGATCATTTTCTACTCTCCGAGTCATTCTTCAGGGTGCCAGGCGAACCTGTGAGATTGAGTTAGCTGGGTCACTCAGAGCTGCTGCCATAAAGAAGCCATGAGAAGTCTCTTTCTATCAGGTGAATCCCATTAAACTCAAATGTATCCTAAACTGTTAAGTGCTATTAGATTGTTAGAAGGAGCACAAGTGGGTTGATTGAAATAAAGTTGGCCCCTTGCAAGCTTTCAACTGAAAGCTTTATTGGAAGGGACTTCAGGGAGTAATTTAAGAAGAGCTGACAAATTGGGAAATGAAGGGAAGGGAGTGGGGAAGGTGGCAGGGCTCTATTGGGGAACTGAATCTGATGCACTGAGTTGACACATGTGACTCATGGTAATGGCCATGCTGAACACATGTAACAAAACACCTTCATAGACCTTCTGTGTTTATATCCTCCCAGCAACCCTGGAAGGTTTGGTGTTCTGCTTCACTAATATCTCTGCTTTTCATACTCAGTGTCACAAGCTCATTTGGGGTGAAGTTCTTGAGAGCAGGTTTCTCACACCTTTGGGCAAGGTTGCTGAAGAAAAGTATCTACCATTTTCTCTTCTCTGAGTATCACATGTCATCTCCTCTGGTGGCATGTATAAAATGATTGGCTGGGATTACTGAGCAATTAATGGCCCCAGAATACAAAGTTGAGCACTGGCTGTTATATTATTCCACTATTCTGAATTTGTTCTCCTGTGAGCGCTTTGCATGAAGACTATTCTTGGAACCCCAAAGCCACAGAGACTACCACAGAGACTCACTTGCGTGAGTGAAGTATCTCTCTCTCTCTCACACACACACACACACACACAAACACACACACTTTTTATGAGGTGAAACAGTAACCTGATTTTCAGGAAATTACTTGTAGAGTTACTCACTCATGCTCTAGAAATGAGCAGAAACACAAGTTTTATGAACGTGAACCTGACATAAAAGCAAGCCACCTGGCCCAGCCCTGTGTCAGTTCATGGATGAAAAGCCGTATCCCCCTGCTTCCCTGAGCTCACCTGCTGTGCACAGCTGTAGAGCTGGTGTGCTGGAAGGGCCTGAGCACGCGGGCGGATGCTTCGTGCTGGCTTGATATGGCTGTGACAGCTTGGCAGCAGGGGTAGGAAGTCCTCCAGAGCTCAGTTACTCAGGTACAGTGCGAGCTGTTGGCACCACGTGATCCCAGATTTCTTGTAGATCTGACTTTTTACTTCTCCTGATGAAGATTATTTTTGGCTTGCTGTCTTGTATTTTATTGATTAATAAATCCATCTTAATTCATGGACTTAGGCATAGTTATTAAGTTTATTGTGTTAAGTACATAACTATTTTAAAAATGGATAATGATGAGATTACTGTCAAGTCATATGTGTGTCCAATATGAAGAAGTTTCAAATGCTGCTTTCTTTTTATATTTGCTCAGATAATGTTTAAATGGGCTTCCCATGTGGCATTGAGGTAAAGAGTCTGTCTGCCAAGGCAGGAGACACAGGTTTGATCCCTGGATCAGGGAGATCCCCTGGAGAAGGAAGTGGCAACCCACTCCAGTATTCTTGCCAGGAAAATTTCTGTGTACAGAGGAACCTGGTGGGCTACAGTCCATAGTGTCGCAAAGAGCACATATGCACGCAATGTTTAAATAAAGGTCATAAAGTGTACTTGATACTGTTAAAGTCTCTTGGTGCCCCTTTCCCAAACTCATGTCTCTCTCTGACTGTCTAAACTAGTCACTGTTCTAAACTTGGCATGTCATTTTTTAAATTGATTTGATATGTTAACTCACATTGTTGTAGAGGGAAGAACTTTTCCTCTACCCATCTTAGGTTCATTGTCTGGGTTCCTTCAAATTAGGCTGAGGAAAAAAGAGAAAAAGTTTTTTTAACAGGTGCAGTGTGCACACACATGGCAGCACTCAGTGATGAGTAACTTAAAGGGGTGGTCAGAACTCAGGCTTTTATGGCATCTTAACAGAACAATAAATTTGTAGGGGAGTGATAGGATGAAGGAAAAGGACTTCTAGGGGGAGCAAATTGTGGGAGGTTAAATAGATGGGGGATACTGATGGAAGGTAAGGACTAGTTAGTAGGTTTCTTGAGTTGATCCCTCTGGTGCTGTTTCTGTGGTGAGTCTAGATTTATCTCCCGTGATTAAGAATCATTCTACTCTTGGGAGGGGAGTTTGGGGGAGAATGGATACAAGTATATGGAAGACTGAGTCCCTTTGCTCTCCTCCTGAAACTATCACAACATTGTTAGTCAGCTGTACTTCATATGAAATAAAAAAAAAATTGAAAGAAGGATCATCCTGTCCTTCCTTGTTTGTGCATGTGTGTGTCAGGGACGGGGCGGGGAGGGGGGGAGAGGAAGTTGGGAGCAGAGTTTTTCTTGCATCTGTTTCTTTTTGTTTACATTTAGCTCAGAATAATCCTTGTGCCAGAATGACATATTTTGGGGTAGCATGCTCTGAACCTCTTTATTTATCTCCGTAAAATTGTTTAATATTATTGTTTTCCCTGTTTAAGTGTGCATAGTCTTATGTGTCCCCCTCTTGTCTGTCACTTGCTTTTTTTTCCTCTCTCTGTTTTGCTTTGAAAATTTGTTTGTGTTGATCTATTTCAAGAGCTGGCTTATTCATTCGAAGCATTTAAAGAAATTCCATTGGATATGCCACATTTTATTAATCCTTAGGATTTATTTCTTGTTTATTTTATTTTATTTTTTTTTTTTTTACTATTTCTGCTTGCTGTCTCTTTAATCAAGGGAGGGCTTCTGTTTTCTCCTTGGAGAGAAGCTGCAGATGGGCCACTGTAGCAGGAGAGTGCTATAGGAGGGCCGTTTGCTTGTTGCCCACTGGGATCTATATTAAATAATGGAAGAAGGTTATAAGATCAAAGACCCAGCAGCTCTGATGTTGTGAAATGATGTACAGAAGTGTCAATAATTAAGTGTAATGCAAAGGCCAGTTTGGGCAAAAAAGTCCAAAGTTAAGATTGTTTCTAAAAAAAATGCTTTTTTATAACTAGCAGGTACATAAAACTCACCAGGCTTAATGAATGAACCTTGTAAAGTGTGTGTGTGTTGGGTACATGTGTGTGTCTAATACTAGATTTCTTTTTACTTATTCCCACATCTGATCCATGAGGAAGCTTTGCTTAATTACCAAATTCTGCCGTCTATTTCTGTTTACATCTCCACCACCTTCTCTGTGGTCTAGTTGAGGAGTCTACAAACTGTGGGCTGCTAGCCACATCGTTTTTGTAAATAAAGATTTATTGGAACACAGTCCTGCCCATTTATTTATGTATTATCTAAGTGTGCTTGTGCTATAAAAGCAGAGTTAAATAGTTGCAACTGAGACTATGTAGCCTCAAAGCCTATAATATTTACTATTTGGCTATTTACAGAAAAAAGTTGCAGGCTGTTTTCTGGTTTAATATTGCTCTATTAATTTGTTTCGTTCTGTTAAACAGAAGACACAGTGACTTTTCTAAAACGTGAGTTTGATCTTCTCATCCTCACTGTGAGTGAAAAAAACCTCAACTCCTCTCTGTAGCTTCAAAGCACCTGCATGGCCTGGTCCCTGCTCACCATCCCACCCGCATCCCTTTGAGGATCCCCCTCGCTCTGGTCACACGGAGCCTTTCCTGCAGCAGATCGGTCTGCTTGAGTTCTCATGGTTACTTCACACGTCTCCCTGCTTTCTGACGTCAGCTTTTTGCCTGGATGACATTTCCTCAGAGGTGACTGCTCAATCTGCAGTTGGCCTCCATCATTCATTATGCATATTTTATTTCCTTCATAAGCTTCTTTGTAATTATACTTTTCATTTATGTGCTCACGTCTTTCTTCCTTGCTTCCTCTCTTAGGATGCAAACTCTGTGATGACAAAAAACATGCCTGTACTGTTGATCTTTGTTGCCAAGCATAGTGGCCGCCACATTGTAAAGTCCAGTGGAAAATTGTTGAATGAATGAACAAGGTATAGCTTCTGCCTAATTCTTTGGTAGTAGTTAAAATGCACGCATATATTTATGCTACCTAATTTGTTTTCTTTCTCTATATAAATAAATCTTGCCCACTTCTGTTCACAGTGTAAACTTAAGGTGATTTTCCTTCAAAACATAATCAAGCTGGCATACTCTTCACCAGGGAACAGGCAGGCACTTTGAAACACTGTTTCTCAGGATTTTTAGAGCCTTTCATACATTTGTTTCTGCTGTTGTGTTAATATGCTAACGTTTTTGGAGGTTGTATTTTTTCTTTCCCTTTCTTGCTGCTGGCAGAGCAGCAGTGTGGAGTTATGGAGTGAAGCCTCCTTTGGGCATCTGTCCTTACTACAAAGAGTTTTACATTTCTTTGCTCCTTAAAAAAAGTGCTGCTTTTCTGCTGAACCTAGGATAAAAAGAATGAAGCAGTTATCTTTGAGCATCTTAATTCTTTTGACTTAGTGAAATCCATTCAGGAACCTGTCTTATTCAGAGCTTCTCATTTTTCCCTTGAACCTCCTTTCCAGTTCAGCTCAGTACTGTCCTACAGTGAAATCCACAAAACAGAACCTCCCACTTCTCCTCTCGCCCTAGTTTATTTCACTGCCCGGGACCCACTTTTGTGGGCTAGGAGGCCATTCAGGATTTCTGCCTTACTGAAGAGCACAGACTCTGGAGTCTGGCACGCACAATCCTGGACTGGAATGCGGCTCTGCCTATAACACTTAGCTTTCCTGAGCCTTTACTTGCTCATGTATAAAATGGGCTTCTGCTAGTTTGTTTCCTTCTAGAGTGGTTGTGAGAATTAATTGACAAAGTACTTTTCTGGTAACTAATACAGTTTCTGCAGCTTCGTGGCACTTAACAATTGCCAGCTAGTATTTGATGTAGTCTTAAAATAGAAGACTTTGCCGAGGTACTTAAAGAAGAATTAAATCTAAATAGCAACCGGCTGTGATCCAGTGTCTGGAGAGTCTGAAAGGGCAGCTTTCAGTTCTTTCCTGGTAGGACAGATTCTTTTATTTTTGTAACAGTTGCTGCCCCCCTTACTGTGGGCCTTAGAGAAGATGTACCATCAGAGATGCATTGTAAGTGAGGCGTGAATAGCCTCCGGCTCCTAGTCTGATCCTCATCTAATAGTTTATTGTAAAGAAGAATTCAAGTATTACTTCTCTTGATCACTGTATGGCCAGGCCACTCAAGATGGCTGTTCTCTTGCTTTCTGTCCATCCACTGTCTGACCAGTGCCTGCTTCACCTACACCCTACTCACTCGACTGACCTTCCTGTGAACTTGCCCCATGTCCCAGCTATTGATTGTTCTTATCAAAGGGGTAGTAAGGAGCATGCCCTCTCTGGTTTCTGTGGTAACTAAAGAGCCCACCTGATGTCCATTCCCCCCTAACTTGTAATCTCCTCCTCCCCCCAGAAGCAATCCTCCGCACACACAATGGGGTGTTGCTGCTCCAGGACCCTGCTTCAGGCACATACGTTCCTCATCTTATTGTTTACATGATCACCTACTGTTTTTATTCTAATGAGTCCTGTCTCCTTGTCACCCTGTTCTCCTGACTTGTTTTGCTACATTAAATAATCATAGCTAACCTCTTTTTGGTGCTTATGATACACTGGACATTGTTCTAATTGATTTGTATTTAGTCCCTACAGCCACCTATAAGGATGGGCCTGTTCATTTTCTCCCTTGTAAATGAGGAACCTCATTTCAGCTGCCATTTCTCTCATCCATAGAGGGTGGCTTTCCTCTGTACCTCTGTTAAGAGTTTAGGGACTCAGCCATAGGGGACTCATTAATTGGTTAATTAACTTCCTTACAGTGTGCAAAATGGGAATAACATGAATGGCACATGGCCAGTTCTGGACAGAAAGGATGCTATATTTTCAAAGGTTACCCACACAAAGGCCCCACACTTTAGCTTGAACACACAGTAAATATAACAGTCTTGGTACTCACTTTCCTGCTCTTTCTTCCGACATTATTCTTTCCTTTCCATAGGCTTAGGCTTCAAATCATGATGCTGCTCTTCCTTATCTGTTTCTTTAGCATGTTTTCTTTGTGAAGCAGGAGTTGACTTGCTGGCATTATCACATAAAGGGCTAAATAGAAAAGTGCTATTATTATTATTGTTATATTATTTTATAAACAGGATTCCACTTAATCTCTTCTCCAGGGCATCAGTGAAGTTGCTACTTCATCAGAGTCAGTTTTAAGCAAGCAGACCTTTTTCTTTATGGCACTTATACTGAGACACATCAAGTTATATCTGTCTTTTCATTTGCACCAGCATGTTTATTTGAAGCCTAGTATTTGCTAGGTAACGTGACTAAGGTAGATTTATGGGTCCTAATTTGCATACAGAATAACATTGGCAAAAACAAAAATATAGCAAACGATACCAACTCTTAGCTGCCATAGCCCACCGAGCATCTGCCTTCCTTACCTGTAATGAGAGGGAAATATATTTTCTTTCGAGTTTACAGCTAATTCCTTGTTTGTATTCTACTCCTGTCAATGCTTGTGAGAGCTCAAAATGAGGTTTAAGAGCCTCTTCCTGCCTAATAGCAGGTGTTCCTGTTAGAGGTGGTAGTTCTGTGTCACAGAGGAAGCAAGCCTTTGCTCTCCCACCCCAGTTTCACACCTCACTTGAAGAAACCTCGCTACATTTAAGTAAGCGAGCAAACCCTTCATTGTCTAGGCAAGTTAATAGACTTGAGGTTATGCATTTGGGTTAAAACCTAGGTTTAATGACTTCCCCTCAGTGTTGTTTGAGTAAATTGATTTTCATTCCACAAATAATAAATTTTTTGTTTGTTTTAAGTTATAGATTAGGTTAAATCTTTCTTTGATCACCATGTTCCTGGTCTGCCCCCCTCAGATTCACTGGCATTTCAAGTTTGGTGAACTTCTGGCCCCTTTCTTACTTACCTACTTACTCATATGTTTATCCTTGAAAGATACAAAATACTTCTTTGTGTGTGCACACGTGTGTCTGAAATATATATGTTATTCTACTTTGCCATTTTCTTCCAACGTGTGTTGGAAAACAGTGTTAGGCCTCCATACTTCTGAGGCTAGACTAGTCAATGAGAAAGTTACTCTGAAGATCTCGGTGGTCACCACATCAACGGTTTATTTCTTGTTCATGCAAATGTGTGACTCTGAGGCAAGGGTCCTCCACGTAGTAACTCAGTGATCCATGCTCTCTTTCAACCTTCGGACTCCGCTGTTTCCACATGTGGCTGCCAAGTCTTGTAGCCAGCAGAAAAGGGCACTGAAGGGTTGCACGTGGTGCTGCAGAGTTTTGGCACAGTAGGTATAAGAGAGCTGAGAATGGAGGGAGCGCGTGGACACTGGTGGTCGTGTGTTGCCACAGGAGTTTTCAGTGCTTCATATAGCTTGATAGCTTGAATATATTGTGGTTTAATCAACTAGTCTCCTATTGGATGAGCATTTAGATCACTTTAAACTAAACTCTTTATTATGTACACTGCTACACAGAAGAGCCTTGTATGTATCTCAGGTACACATGTGAGTATTCTGCTAGTTTAAACACTCAAGAGGTAGACTTCCCAGTTCAGAGATTGTGGGTGTTTTGGTTACTGCCATCGGTGCTGTCAGCATTGTTTTTGGAGTTGGTCTCTCTGGTGTTTGATCACCAATGACATTATCAGACCTTCATTGTTTTCCCCTATCAAATAGCATCTTTGTTACTTTTGGCAAAATGGCTTCTCATTTTTGTTGTAAATTCTATTTTTCTGGTTAGTAGTGAGTTTTCGGCTTTTTCTCACTGTCTGTTGTGCTGCCTTCCTGAGTGAAGCAGGACCGTGGATGGTCAGGCTGAAGAAAGACAGGGCGTGTGGAGAGCCGGTGGGCGGATGTGGCTTGTGTGTTCTCTCTTTGAGGATGGGGGCACCTAGCTCAGTGACATTTCTTTCTATACCCCCTTTATTGTTTTTTTTTTCCTCCCATGGTGTTATTTCAGTAGTCTCTACACCTCTAATTTTAAAACCACGGGGAAGGATGCTTTCTTTGTCGTGTCATTTTTTTTTCTTCTGTCTGTCTAATTATGTGCTTTGAGTTTTCTTATGAATTTTTGCCTGCTTAGTCATTGTCTTTTTATCTCTTGGTTCTCTTTGTCCTTTCCCTCATTTTTCATTCTTTTTCTTCTGCCTCTGCTCCCTTATTCCCATAGGCCCTTAAATCTTTATGTGGTGTTTTTCTTTTAAGTTGTATTTTCCCTTTCCCCTCCAAGCTTAGAAATGCTTGCTTTGTCAAAGAGATGTGGAAGGGAAGGGAGCAACAGAAATCCGGAAGGAAACCAAACCCAGGTGCCCACCCACTTCAGCTGTTTTGAGAATATGATGCTGTCCCTGATGTGGTCACGTTGCCAAAAGTTGTATGAAAGAAGGAAAGGACACTGAAATTAGTCCCTTTCACAGTAGGATCTCTGGGCACATTACTTCCTATCTTTAGATCTCAAGTTTTTGAATACAAAAAGAGGAGGCTGACTCTAGTGGCTTCTCTAGTGGCTCAACAGTGAGGAATCCGCCTGCCAATGCAGGAGACACAGGTTCGATCCCCCGGTTGGAAAGATCCGCTGGAGAAAGAAATGGCAACCCAGTCTAGCGTTCTTGCCTTTTAAACTTCATGGACAAAGGAAACTATTGGGCTGCAGTCCATGGGATTGCAGAGTTGGACAGACTGAGTGCGCACACAGACACAGTTGCAAAGAGCACAGGAAGTGATTTAAAGGCCAGCAGGCAAATGTAAAGGCAAGCAGGCAGAAACAACTAAAAGGCATGGGGTCACATGATCTTTAAACTCTTTTCTGTTACATTCCAGAGTTCATAGATTCCCTGGGAGATTCTTGACTTCTTCAGTGAAGATGATAGTTTAGGGTTTTAACAGGTCATTCCTGTTAGGAGACAGAATAAACTACTCACACCATTTTAGAGTCTTCGGTCAGCATCCACTCATACCTTCTCTTCCCTTACTCCCAAAACCTGGAGCAGCTACATTTTTCCTTACATGCACTGTGCCAGCATTTCATGAGAATCTTATTTCTGGTAGATTTTTGGCTTTTTGAAGACAGGAATATGATCCTGCTCATACCAGTCTCAGTCTTTATTATCAAGAGGCTTCTGGGAATGTGGGGCCAGAATATAGTCACAGGGCATCAACAGTATTATATAGTCAGTCGGTGCCATTGATCGGAGGAGCTTTGCTGTGTTATAGTCATCTGTGTTATATTGGGGCAGTGGTCAACCCTGCACCCTGGGTTTCCTAACTGGTAAGACGGTTTTTATTAGGAAAAATTAGGTGCCACAGATAGGCTAAATTCTGCAGCAACAGCAAAAAGCTAAATGTCAATGGCTAAAAGTCCACAAAGGGTTATTTTTCACTGCACATTGATTATGATCCACCTGGGGATGGTCAGTCCTTTCTCTAACCCCTAGCTCATAGATCAGCTACCATCTTGAATACTGACACTCTCCAGGTCATGAGAGAGCCTGGATGGGTAGAAGGGTTGACAATCAGATGCTGGACCTGATGTGTCATGTACCATATGTACTCATGCCTTATTACCTGGAACTAGTTGCATGGCCTCACCTAACTTCGGCTAAGGCAAGGAAGTGCCTGATAGAAGGACAGTTTGGAATATTTGTTAGTTAGCATTAATGGTAAGTACAGAGATAGATAATAATACTTGACTTTTCATGATTTTTTGGCCATTAGATAATATGAATACTAACATGCTCAGTCAATAATAGGTAGAACCATTATTATTATTATTGTTATTATTTAGCAGTTGATTACATTTCCAGCATTCTTTACAACATCCTTCTACTTAAAAAGTGTTTCTCTTCTTTTTTCTTCTCATGAAAATGCTAAAGTAGACTTAACTTGTTTGTCTCTAGACATATCACAGATTCTTAATGAAGTTGAGTTAATGAAGTTTTAGAGCAAGACAGGGGCCATAGTTTAGAGCTGACAGATACAGGTCATTATTCTGTAAGATGATCACTTTGTGAAGTGATGGCTTGAATATCAGCAGTGGCTTCAGAACTATGTTCACTGTGTTGGTTTTCAATTTAAGAGCCAAGCAGCTTTTCATTTTGAGTCAATGCAGAAACAGTCAATATGTATTATATGTCTATGAAGCTGGTCTCTGGATCAATTGCAATTAGTTTGCAGCAGATTGCATTAACATATCTAAAATTAATACAGCGAATGTTCTGATGAAAAGAAATTGACCACAACCACACTATGGTTGTTTTTAGTCTCTCTCAAATGTTCTTTTCAAACAGTATTTTTTTTCTTCTTTTGTTAATGGCTTTAAATTGGTATGTCAACTTAGACTTAATGTATTGACCCTTCCCTAATTTGCCTTTTAAAAGTGGTCCCAGAATGTGGCACATTACTAATGTTCAGTCGTTTCTTTCTTTAGGGGACTTTTACTAAATGCCTTAAGCTTGATTTTTTTTTTTTTTGTCATGTTACATGAGGTGCTGTTAAGACTGCTAAGTCAACAAGTACATTAATCTTTCAATTGTGTTTTTCAAATTACTAATGTTTCATCAAGATTTAAAAATTCAGAAGTAAGATTAACAAATTATATGTAATTAACAAATTATATACAGTAAATGTGAGCATTATGTCTGGTAGTTTATTTTTATCTTAGCATTTTCTGTTTCTAAAGAAGAAGTGCAGGCAACTTCAGTTTTAATAACATCATTACCAATATTTATAAGGTTGGAACAAAGAGACAGCTTGAGGCTTGATCATGTTGAAATGTGAATTTTTTACAAGTGTGTATAAATTATGTTATGCTTATTTTAGATCTGAAGGAGTTTTACTTTTTTTAGAGCAAGTCAGTTTCTGGAAATGAAAATTATCTGTATCAGGGCACAAAAAGACAAAAGGCAGAATTTATTCATTTGGCTATCTTACTGGTAGTTTTTCAGTTTCTTCTGTATGCCAAGCACCATCACATGCTTCATACAGATGCAAAGAAGTTGAAGACACACTCTGCTGTTGAGTAGAACCCAGCCTTGCTGTAAGGTTCTGGAGCCTTTTTGGAATGCCTGCCGCCCAGAAAAGCTTCATGAGTGCATTGTAGCTTGGAGATGCCAGAAGAACATGCTGTTTTAAGGACACATTAGAGGTCTTGAAAGCTAATGGCTCCACGTGGTAAAGCCCTGTGGACCTCAGTTTATGGTCCGTGTGATATTGCTGTCACTCACCGAGGCCCTTGCCTGAAGTTTCTAGGAAGTGTGTCAGGTGATCTTCCACAACCAGTGTTGTGATCCAGTTGTGTGATTGATTTTTTGGTTGGTTTGTGTATTAATGGCATTGTTATCTTACCTCCTGTGAACAGTGGTTCCTTTGTATCATAGCCCATGGATAGAAATGAAACTAAGTGCATTTATTTTTTCTTTTCTTTTAAAAACAAGGCTTATGAATTTAATAGGCTTCCCTGATAGCTCAGTTGGTAAAGAATCCGCCTGCAATGCAGGAGACCCTGGTTCAATTCTTGGATTGGGAAGATCCACTGGAGAAGGGATAGGCTACCCATGCCAGTGTTCTTGGGTTTCCCTTGTGGCTCAGCTGGTAAAGAATCTGCCTGCAATGTGGGAGACCTGGGTTCTTTCTCTGGTTTGGGAAGATCCCTTGGAGAAGGGAAAGGCTACCCACTCCAGTATTCTGGCCTGGAAAATTCCAAGGACTGTATAGCCCATGGGGGTTGCAAAGAGTCAGACACGACTGAGTGACTTCAACTTTCACTTCACTTTCGTGAATTTAATAGATAATGTTATTGATCTTATTGGATAGAATGAGAAGAGTGTTTTCATGTCATGCTATCCTTTGATCATTTTCTTTGAGTACAAATGAAAGCTTACTGATCAATGCGTAGTGGAAGACCACTTTCACATGATTCTTAAGCAGTTACTTTAATATACAAATTGCAGTTTTTAGGAATTAGTAACTTAATTAATGGTGACTATTTCAGGTTACTATACTCAGCTTTGGTGATTTGGAGTTAATCTCATTAAACACGTAATGGAATCCATTAAAAACCACAATAAAGAAATGGATTAGTCTGTGGCCCATTGACCTCAAAGGGTTAAAACAAATTTCCTGAGTTATCTTAATGTTTAATGATGTATATACAGTTATTTAAATAACCCTGTGAACTTTATTTGTTTGGAGACAGGGGAAAGCATATGCTGTATAACAGAGCCCTTAACAGTTTTAAAAGTAATTTTTTATTGAAATCCTTACAGACTCACAGGGAGCTGCCAACTAGTGCAGCAGTCCCATGTCCTCATCACCCAGGGTCCCCTGGTGTTGACATCTTACATAGTTTAACTCCAGTATCAAAATTAGGAAATTGGCCTTGACTGAGCTACAACTGAAGCCCCCCATTAACTAAATTTAGACCTTATTCATTTGGGTGTATGTGCAGTTGTCCTTAACAGTTTTGATTAGAAAAACAATTAAGCATGGAGAATTCATTTATATATATATATATATATATATATATATTTTTTTTTTTTTTTTTTGCCTGTAAGATTTCTGTTGCTAATTGATGTTTGAGGTACCTATAAGACTGGCCCTACCTGTTGAGTGTTACTTTTCTTTCTCTTTTAAGTCGTCTTATCTCTCTTCCCCAATTTCTCTAGGTGGTTCAATTAACCTCCAGAAGATGGCTGAACCTGCAGGAATACCAGAGTAAGAAATTAATGTCTGACAACGGAGTGAAAGTTCAAAGATTCTTTGTTGCAGACACTGCCAATGAAGCTCTCGAGGCTGCTAAGAGACTAAGTAAGCTAATTCATAATGGGTGAAATATGCTTGGCCAAATTAGTGAATTCACAGGTAGTGGTTTCCCACTAGTTAAATTTCTCAGTTGCAGGTTATAGTAACAGTGACAGGTACAGTGGAGAACTTTGAGCTGTAAGGGCAAAATGCCCAATTAAGAAAGCTTTATTCTTCTACATGAGACGGAAGCGTATGTGGTACCACTCTATAGTAATTTTTCCATGTTTCTCAGCCACCATTTCACCTAGTTCTCTTATCTGTGGTTTAGTGGCTGTGAGAAAATTGCTTGAAGGGTATAAAGTGTCAAAGAGAAGCTTGTTGCAGGATGAGTCAGGAAAGACAGTTGGCATCCTTCTTTAAGCCTCTGAGAACAAGGAGAAAGTTCCCTCTTAGTGACTGGAGGAGAGAAAGGGAAGAATGTGCATTTTGAAATCCTGCTGACTTTGGTTCAATGTTTTGCCCTTTGATTTATCAGCTCTGTAACTTTGCATAAAACTTTTTATTTTCTGTGCCTCATTTTGTTTGTCTGTAAATCAAGGCTAATATGTTTACCTCCCAAAGCTATTTAGAGCCTTTAAGGTAGCCTTTAAGGGAGACTGCATGGAGCTTCCCTGGTCTGAGTGGTAAACAAGCCACCTGCCAGTGAAGGAGACACAGGAGAAGTGGGTTTGGTTCCTGAATTGGGAAGATGCCCTGGAGTAGGAAATGTCAGTTCATTCCAGTATTCTTGCCTGGGAGATCCCATGGACAGAGGAGCCTGGCAGGCTACAGTCTGTGGAGTTGCACAAAAGTCAGACACGACTTAACCAGCTAAACAACAACAATAAGGGAGATGGCACACTAGCACATGGTAGAAAATCTAGTTCGTTTCCCTAGTTATGGATTGAGAAATGAGGACTCAGACTTTGCTGTTTTTCAGTGAACATTCCTTTAGTGCCATGTAGACTCTCGTTGTCAGTTTGGATAAGTACCATCCATTAGAAATGTGAGCCACACAAATATTGTTAAATTTTCTAAGGCACCTTAGTAAAGGTAAAAATAAATAGGTGAAATATATTTTAATAATATATTTTGTTTACTCCAGTATATCCAAAATACTATCATTTCAAAATGTAATTAATATAAAACAGTTTTCAAGGGGTTATTTTATATTCTTTTCTTGTGCTTAGGTCAGTTCAGTTCAGTTGCTCAGTCGTGTCTGACTCTTTGCTACCCCAAGAACCGTAGCACACCAGGCCTCCCTGTTCATCACCAACTCTCAGAGTCCACCCAAATCCATGTCCACTGTGTCAGTGATGCCATCCATCCATCTCATCCTCATCCCCTTTTCCTCCTGCCCTTAGTCTTTCCCAGCATCAGAGTCTTTTCCAGTAAGTCAGCTCTTCACATCAGGTGGCCAATTGGAGTTTCAACTTCAACGTCAGTCCTTCCAATGAACACCCAGGACTGATCGCCTTTAGAATGGACTGGTTGGATCTCCTTGCAGTCCAAGGGACCCTCCAACACCACAGTTCAAAAGCATGAGTTCTTTGGCACTCAGCCTTCTTTATAGTCCAGCTCTGACATCCATACATGTCTACTGGAAAAACCATAGCCTTGACTAGACAGACCTTTGTTGACAAAGTAATGTCTCTGCTTTTTAATATGCTGTCTAGGTTGGTCATAACTTTCCTTCAAAGGAACAAGCGTCTTTTAATTTCATGGCTGCAATCACCATCTGCAGTGATTCTGGAGCCCCCCAAAATAAAGTTAATCACTATTTCCACTGTTTCTCCATCTATTTGCCATGAAGTGATGGGACCGGATGCCATGATTTTCTGAATGTTGAGCTTTAAGCTTTTTTTCACTCTCCTCTTTCACTTTCCTCAAGAGGCTCTTTAGTTCTTCTTCACTTTGTACCATAAGGGTGGTGTCATCTGCATATCTGAGGTTATTGGTATTTCTCCCAGCAATCTTGATTCCAGCTTGTGCTTCTTCCAGCCCAGCGTTTCTCATGATGTACTCTGCACATAAGTTAAATAAGCATGGTGACAATATACAGCCTTGACATATTTCTTTTCCTATTTGGAACCAGTCTGTTGTTCCATGTCCAGTTGTAACTGTTGTTTCCTGACCTGCATACAGGTTTCTCAAGAGACACATCATGTGGTCTGGTATTCCTATCTCTTTCCAAATTTTCCACAGTTAATTGTGATCCACACAGTCAAAGGCTTTGGCATAGCCAATGAAGCAGAAATAAATGTTGCTAATGCTCAAATATCTGGTTTATATATTACATCTCCAGGACATCTCATTTCATATTGACCACATTTCAGGTGCTTGAATGACACATGTTGTGGCTACCCTGTTGGACAGTACAAATCTGGACCCTAGGAAGATGTGTCTGTGCATTCTTTGCTTGCAACCTGGGAGAGCAGTTGTTTCCCATTAAAGAATAAAGAATAGAGCATCTGCTCACTGGCATTGCCCAGGCAGCTGTAGCAGAGTTTGAGAGTACAAAACAGAGGCAGGCTCTGTATTTCAGTTTTTTAATTTTCTTTGCTCTGTTAAGAGTAAGCAGTGAGGTACTTCAGCTAGTACTTGTTGTTTTACCTCCCTTTCAGAGTTCCCCCAGGTGCTTAAATGCGGCTCCTTTATTATGTCAATTGAAATATATATGTATTCTTTCTTTCAACAAATACTTACTGTCACCCACATGTTTTAGGCACAGCTGATGCAGCTGTGGAGGATGAGTGAGCCCATTTTCTCCTTTGAAGTTGCATTCTAGAAAGGAATGAATTTGTACTTTTCAGATGCTAAATGTAGAAACTGAGAGCAGTTTATATTTTAAGAAACGAAAATTGGTTTTATTTTCAAGAACTATCAAAATTGGTTTTTATGGTGGAAAAAACATTAGACCTACACCTGGATGAGAGTGCCCCAGTGAACTGTGGTAATAGACTCAGTAAAGTTAGTATTGCAACATCTTTACGTGAAAGGGTCATTTTTGTTTTATACTCTTGTGGTTTGGGGATTGGGTAATGAGAGCAAGATATGTAAAGTTCAGGTTGGTCTTTGCTCTTCATTTCCCCCGTTATTTCCTCAAATGTGCTGACTCCCTGTACTCCAGGTGAAGAATCTTTGTTGAGGGAACTCTGGAAGCCAGCTGACGACCGCCCGCCCCTTTAAGTGGCGCACAGCTGCTAGGACTCATCTTTCAGGCTTTCACAGAGGTGCGGAGTTGACTAATTGGCCTCTTAGCCATGGATTTGTTTTATAAGCATTTATTTAGCCACCACTTTGTGGTTGGGGCTTGTATACTGTGTCAGACAGGATTTTTGCTCTGGAGGAATTAACAAGGTGATTTCACATTCTAGGGGAGGGAAAGAAATGAACAGTGAAGCAAGCTTAAATAAAAACTAAAATTCAAAAATGAATATCACCTTTTAAAAAAAGGCATTGTGGTACTTGAACAGTGGTTTTTAAAGAAAATGAAACTGAATTGAGAATGATGTGGCTGTATGTGTGCCTTGGCCAGTGCATACCCATGATAATCCTTAGATGAGGTGGCGGCAGGAAGGCCTCCCTGTGATCTGCTTAGAGCTAAAAGGGAATTTAGAGAACTAACAGAGCATCTCATTTGCTGCACGAATGAGTAATCCTCCTCTTACTCAGTGAGTAGTTTTGGTGGAAGGAAGAGCTCTGATTTTTGTTGTTTAATAGATACTTTTGATCAGAACAGTAATTTATAGTATTGGAGGAGGAGGTGGAACCAAGTCTAGTTGATAAAAATGAAAGCAGTTAATAGTGAATATGAAAGGAAGCATGGACATCACTGAGATAGTTTGGAGAGAGCAAAACAAGAAGAATCTGGCAAAATTCCATAGTGTTTATGTTCTTATCAGTGTAAATTGATAAGCATCAACAGCACAATTGAGAGATTCACCAAATAAATTTGAAGTTAAAGCTGGATCACATATATATGTTCCCAATTGTTCTGAAAATGGGACCTCTGCCTTATAATTTTAGTATTTTAATGGGGAAAAATTATATAGAAGAATAATGTGTGTAACATGCAATAAGCACTCTATAAGATATTACTGTTGCCACCATAGGTGACAGCAGAGTCATGTAACTCTAAATGGTTCACTACTGTCATGAGGTAAAGTCGCAGACAAATCAGAGACCTATGATAATGAGTATTTTGTTGACTGTATGTTCAGAGAGTTCATATTATAGTTTGCAAAGTTTGTAAGCGACTGAAATGTATTAGCTTACCTTTCTGCTTTATTGATATTTGGGTATGTTTTGAAATAAAAGACATTTTGTAAAATATTAATATTTTGTAAAAATATTAATATTTTGAAGACAAATATTGATATTAGTCATGTCTGTGATTTCCATTGTAATCTCTGTGTGGATCAGCTCACAAATCTCTTTGTGTTTAAACTCACACTGCTGGTTTTCTGTTTGCCACCCACTTATGGTGATCTCCTTTCCTGGCCCACATGGAGCTTGTCTCTTCGCTGCTCTGAACACTTTCTCCCATTTAGCTCTTCGTACTTACCTGCTGAGATACCCCTGTGTCATCTTTAATGCTTCTCATGTCTGTCATATTCATGCATTTGCCAAAACCTGCTATTTTTAGCACAGCATTGTTATTTTGCTAAAGCAACTAAACAGGTAAGGAAAGGTTAAAAACAGCTAGTGATTGACAGAGATGGGATTTCTACCCAGGCAGATTAGATTTAATTTCCTCCTCAAACATTTTTGCTCTTTGCTAACTTGATGATGTTGTTCTTAGGAGATTTTAATAGATGGATCAGCATTTTTAAGATAGGAAATGCATATTAATAAAATTAGAAGATTGAATTAAAACTAGATGTGGCAGGTTCTCAGACAATTTATAGAAACTCTGTAATCTTCAGATATTTTCTTAATGATGCATTTTGTTGTATCTATTTTGGAAAGACAACTTTTTGCTATATAGTGATGGAAATCTTGTTAATTTGAACATTTGTTTCAAATGGGTAATACAAACCTTTTGTTTTTGAAACAATTAATGACGATAAGATATTGAGTGAGACCTTCATTTTCTTGCACAGAAAATGGACTTGTGTCTGATTAAGAGAGTAAATTTGGTTTAGGGAATTAAATTTTTAATATATGGATAATATTCAATTCTGCAGCATTTTTTATGAGCTACCTTTTGTAATCATGCTTTCAGAAAGGAATTGTTTCCCTTGCGTGTAATTTTCTCAGGAGACTTATTAATTATACAAATTTCTCCTGTATGGATTGCATTTAATGTATACAGTCAGCAAATAATTACAGAATACCTATAGTGTGCATGACTAACTTCTGTGTTGTCTTTCAGTTCACTTTAAAAATGAAGACATTCATCTCTCACATAACTCTCAACTCTAAAGGCCTGTCTCAAAGGAGATGTTTATAAAAGAATAGATGAAATTTACTTCAGACCACCACTTGTTAGTTTTTGGAATCTCCACAGTTGTTGCTTTTTTAAAAAACACTTTTATTTATTTATTTGTTTTGTTTTTGGCTATGCTGGGTCTTTGTTGCTGCGCAGGCTTTTTCTCTAGTTGCGGCAAGTGGGGGCTTCTCTGCAGTTGCTGTGCATGGGCTTCTCATTGTGGCGGCTTCTCTCGTTGTGGAGTGCGGGCTGCAGGGCGCATGGGCTTCAGAGCGTGGGCTCCGGAGTTGTGGTGCGTGGGCTTGGTTGCTCTGCCGCGTGTGGGATCTTCCCAGATCAGGGACAGAACCCATGTCTCCTACATTGGCAGGAGACCTGTGAGCCACCAAAGAAGCTCTTCCCCCCCTTTTATATAATCACATCCTAAAGCCTGGTGAGTTACCTATACCATTAAGGGATTGTATTTTATATAAAAAGGGAACTGCTGTCCTTTGACTGTAGATTGACATGTACTGTTTATCCTGTAGGCAATTAAATACATTGTAAGCCTCCTTGGTGCTTTGTCATATCCAATTATGTGGTGAGGACCTTGCACAAAGATCTTAAACAACCTTGTGTTGAGATGGTGGTCATTATGCTGTTGTAACAACAGGTGAGGATAACACTGGATGCTCTGTAGTAAATCTGTTTACCACTGTATCATCTGTCTATTATTTTGAATCTGCAGTCAGGAATGCAATTGCAAGGGTGATGGCAAATACAGGCCATTTAGAGGATAAAGCAATGTCTGTTTTCTGGGAATCATGGTGGTGAGTCATCCAGATAGAAGGTGTTTATGGTAGGTTCTGAGGCATAGTGAATGTTCAACAATAAATATTATTGTTGCTCACAAAATTTTCATTTGCCCATGTTTACTTAGAAATGCTCCCTAAAGGAGCATCTGAATTGATAATAAAAACTGTCCCTGACTATGTTTATTAAGACTATGTTTATCCTATTCAAAAAAGTAGAGCCTTTAGTATTATTTCCTACTGAATATACTTTGTAAAGAGATCCCCCACTTTTATAAACTGGTCATCTCCTTAGAATTCCCCTTTGCTAGAATATCTTTTCCTAGTTATTTTGTGCTGTTCAGTAAATAAAAGTGGCAGGAGATCCATCGAGCGAAGGGTAAGATCAGGACAGGTTGTGGGCAGGCAGGGTTTATTGGGAGTGAACATGAAGCTTCCTGTCAGTTTCCTTCGAGAAACAAATGAGAACAGAGCTTTGAAAATCAGTGCCTCAACTTGATTTTTGTCTATGTAATAAGGTAAGGATTAATTCTTCTCACATTTTGACCAATAAAAATAATATTGGTGGGATTTAACCTTTGGCCTCTTGCCATGTTCCTGGTATCATGGTGAGCATTTTGCAAGTGCAGTATCATGTCCTCATTTAAACCAAAGGGAAGGCTTTCCTTTAGGAACTCGTTCCAAATATTACTGGATCCTATGTGTCACTGATTGTGTATCCACAGTGACCCAACAATTTCATTCAGTCTTTTCAATGTGTTTTTAATGGAGTTACTTATTAATTTGTTTTTTAAAGCTACCTCATTGTGAATGAACAAAGAAGTTATGTGCATTATCTCATTTTGCATGTCTTTCCTATGAATAATTTGTGCCTGCGGTCTTTGACTCACCCCAGGGTATGTTATGAATTCTAAATGTCCAGAGGGTACTCTGTAGGGGGTTGTAAATGTAGAATAGCTTTGCCTAGGGTATGTTGGCATAAAAGCTAGCTTCTTATCCTTCTATCCTTATCCTTCTTATCCTTCTATCTGGACATACTGGTCTTTTAAAAGAAACCTTAAATATAAACAAAATCACCGCAGTGGAGACTGCAGTCATGAAATTAAAAGACACTTGATACTTGAAAGAACAGCTGTGACAAACCTAGACAGCATATTAAAAAGCAGAGACATCACTGCCTTCATTGGCAGTGGGAAGATCAAAGGAGATCAAACCAGTGAATCCTGAAAGAAATCAACCCTCAATATTCATTGGAAGGACTGATGCTGAAGCTGAAGCTCCAGTAGTTTGGCCACCTGATGAGAACAACTGACTTGTTGAAAAAGACCCTGATGCTGGGAAAGATTGAAGGCAGGAGGGGAAGGGGACAACAGAGGATTAGATGGTTGGCTGGCATCATCGACTCAATGGACATGAGGTTGAACAAACTCCAGGAGATAGTGAAGGACAGGGAAGCCTGGTATACTGCAGCGCGTGGGGTTGCAAAGAGTCGACATGACTTAGCAACTGAACTGAACTGAAACATAAACAGATAAATCTCTTCTGATTATCAAAGAAATATTTTGATTTTGAAACTACGAAAAAGCACAAAGACCTCCTATAGTCTCATTACCCAGGGAGAACCTGCTTTAATATCAACTTATTCCCTCCATTTTTCTTCTGCATTCATTCAGTCAACAACATTAGTTTCTGTGCACAAATTTACATAAATATAATTGACAAAGAATGTTTGTTTTTAACTTTAGGAAAACACTATGCATATAGTTTGTGTCCTACATTTAAAAGTCCACATAATAACAAGCATTACCTAAATATTAAATAATGTTTTTCATAAATATTATTGTAATAGTTGTAATCCCTCAATTGACTGTTTCCTATTGTGACTTACTTAGATTGTTTTTTCTATGTTTGCGTGTTAGGGAATGCTAACTTATAACTGCCCAATTCTTGATAGATGAATATAGTAAGGAGTTTTTAGTCACATATGGGTTCAGTATGATGTTCTGGTTTGCCTCTAATAGGTGACTCACAGATTAAGACTCCTTCATCATTTCACTCTGGCCTCTTCAACACATGTCTCAAAGACGACCTGAGGATTGTGTCTCTTCCAGCCACATAAGAGAGAAAAAGAGCTTGGAGTGTTGTGTGTGGAGATTGCATGGACTGTATCACATTCTATTGGCTGAAATTTATCACATGGTCACAATGAACTGCAGGAGAGGCTGGGAAATTTAGTCGTAATGTGTGTAAAGGAAGAAGAGGCAATGGGTTTGGTCATCATGGTAGTGGCTTCTGGAGCTTTTAGAATTTGGGGGAAGTTTGTTTATTTGCTTCTTGATTTAGAAACAGCATGAACTGTACAGTCAAGACATCATCCCAGGGCTACTTTAATTACCTAAGTCACAATTTGCTTGATTATAAAATTGAGGCTAATAATACATGCGTTAAGGAATGATTTGAATTAAAAAATAAAAAGATAAACATAGTGCATACCTCATTTACTCATGAATTTACCTTCTTTCCTTCCTTTTTTTTTTTTTTTATCTGAACTGAGTGAATGTTTCAAGCCATCATAAAAGGCATATAATAACAGCTGTTAAAAGCATCAACATCAGATAAAAAAATAACAGTGATCACCGCCTTTGCAGTAACACCAGAGTGTTTACCTGTACTTATTGCACAGCTCATCAGATGATTTGTTAATGAATATATTACTTGTATTCTGTTGGTTGATACTTTCTAGGGAGATGAAAGTATGTGAAGTCAAAAGTGCATAATTTTAAAAGAAAATGAAAGATATTCTTTCTTTACATTGCAGCAGAATAAATATTACTTAAGGCATTATGCTTTTAAGATGCTACTCTATTCCCCAAGGTGGTTGTTACAGGAATTGACACTGTTTAACAGCTGTTCATAAATAGTACTAAGACTCCACTTGAGTTTTCTCGGTTACTTAAAAAAAGGTCAGGAATGGAATTGAAAAAACTTAAAAAAATATATATTTCTTGATCTACCTTAGGATACAAACCAGATGAGTAAATGAGCTACCTCAATTATGTATCTTTTTTTTCTTTTCATTCTGTGTGGAACAAGCTAACGGATTTGTGAGTCCATTATTTTTCTCAGATTAAGTGTGGGGCAAGTATTATAATTTTTTTGTCTTTAAGCTTTTATATGAGCAAATATACCAGTCACTTCAGTATGGAGGAAGAAGCAGCAGATGGGATATCCATAATAGAGGAAAAATGATAATGCTAGAAGTATTTGATTTGCAAAAGTCAAACTGTTACCAAAATATTCAGGTGTGAGATGTAAAACAGCTTTATATAAACATATATTATCTTTATAGGTAACCTTACTCAGAATCCCTTACTACTCTTTCCTGTTTGTGGGTTCACAATAACCAGAAGTTCCCTTCATTTCCTTGTTTACTGAGTGTTTTTTTAAATCATTAATTGATACTGAATACTGTCATGCATTTTCTGCACCTGTGTAGAGCGTCACCTATAATATTATCCTGTTAATCCGTGTATTGTGGCTTGTGTGCATGCTCAGCATGTCCAGCTCTTTGCGACCCCATGAACTGTAGCCCAGTAGGCTACTTTGTCCATGGATTTTCCAGGCAAGAATACTAGTGAGTTACCATTTCCTTCTCCAGGGAATCTTCCCGAGCCAGGGATTGAACCTGTGTCTCCTGCAAATCTCCTGCATGGCTGGTGGATTCTTTACCACTGAGCCACTGAAGAAGTCTTAATTTATATTTTTTTCTTTATGAGTTATTAATGTAGTGAATTATGTTGATTGATATTTGAAGTTTGAACCAGACTTGTATTCTTAGAATGAACCTGCTTGGTTAAGGTGTGTTATCTTTTATTTATCATTGAATTGTGTAATATAATATTTTGTTTAGAATTTGTATGTCTATATTTCTGAGGGCTGTTGGTGTATCGTTTACTTGTTTTTGTAATATATGTCTCTGGTTTTGCTATTAGGATCATGTTGGCTGTATAAAATGAAAAAATAAATAAAAAAGATACCCACCCCGCCCCCCCACCTCTCATATTCACCTCACCCCCTCTGGCAACCGCCAGTCTGTTCTCTGTATTTTTGAGTATGTTTGTTTTTTAAGATTCCACGTGTAAGTGAGCTTATATGATATTTGTCTTTTTCTGTCTGACTACTTAGCGTAAGAACCTCAAGGTCCATGCATGTTGTTGTAAATGATAGTATTTCCTTCTTTTTTTTTATGGCTGAATATTATTCACATATCCTTTATCTGTTCATCCACTGGTGGACAGTTAGGTTGTGCCCATGTCTCAGCTCTTGTAAATAGTGCTGCATTGAACATGGGAGTGCATATATCTTTCCAAGTTAGTGTTTTAGTTTTCTGTGGATAAATACCCCAAAATGGAATTGCTGGCTCATATAGTGGTTCCATTTTTAACTGTTTGATGGACTTTCATACTGTTTTTCATAGTGGCTGTTCCAATTTGCATACCCACCAGCATGATGTTGTCATCTTATGGCTGAGGTTTTGCTGTTTGTGGTCAGTGGTGTGCTCTGCATCTCAGGAGTGGTGGTAGAGGCTGTCATGTGACTTGTGGTGTCTTCTTTTTCAGAAGGAGAAGGCACATTACTTACAAGACAGTTATGGGCTGACCTTTCCACACAATACTGTTCATATAAAGAAGAGATTATATGCGCTCCTGCAAACCAGGACAGGTTTCAAGAGTCATGTGGAATTTACCATTTTCTTAAGGGTCTTTAAGCATAGATGACCATCACTGTTGGCTTCTTTGGATAGACTTTATACATCTGTTGTTCCAGAACTATGATTAATAGTAATCACATTCACTCTCAGACTGTCTTCATTTAAACAATAAAGTACATGATCACCTTGAAGAATGACTTTAAGAATGACTTAAGAACTTAAGAATTCTTAAACTTAACTTTAAGAATGACTCCTTGACTTTAGTGGTCTTTGATATGAAGCCTGTTTTATGAATGGAATATGATGGCCTTAAGTATTGCCATATTAATTCATGTAGCTTTTGAATGAAGGATGAAGAGGAGATGGAAGGGCCTCCCTGATACTCTTAGGGATGGCGACAGGGAGCCAGAGTTTAAAAACAGTTGCATAGGGCAAAGCTTGATTCTTTGTTCCAGGGCCAAGGCTGTTTCCCACTCATCATTGCTTTCCTGGCATCCAGAACATAGTATGGGTTCAATAAGTGGTTACCAAATGGAAAAACTAGTAAGAGAACAAATGCTTTAATGAACTTTCCATCTAGTTTCACAATTGCCAAGCAGGACTTCTGTCATGTACACACACAGTGGGTTTTCTCTCATGCCACTGGGTCATATCTTTAAGCTTGGCTTAGGAAGAAGGCAAAACTAAGGGAGCAGCAGTTCCATGGGCCATGTTGATAAGGTAGGAGGTCATGATGGGGGATGTTAACCTGACGGCTTCATCCTTTGCCAGCTTTCTGACAGAAGTCAGTTTAGGATTTTCTTCAAGCTGGTCCTCTATTGCCACAAAACAACCCTGGTTAGTATGTGGGGTTGGTCAGGTCCTTCTGATATTGCCAGGAACGAGTCTCCTTAGACAGTGTCAGCTTCACTTTCTCTCAGGTTCTCTCTGAGCTCATGGTAATGGTAGTCCCTATTTACATCACCCTCTTCTGCTTTCAGTTAGAGCATCAGTGGATATTTTTTCATTTTCCATTGAAAGGTACCTCAAGAATGCTTCATTTCAATGCCAGTTTTTGTCACTTCATCTGCCTACTGATGGAAACAAAAATAAATATTGCATGGTATTAGCTAGTAGCTTTCCATCCTTGCCATAGTGCTGTGTTTTATTACCCATGGACAAAATAAGAGAATGGACTATAAGGAAACAAAGGGAAGGCTGAAAAACACCTGTAATTTAAGTAATCTTTTCTATGTGATGTTAATTCATTTAACAGTGATTGGGTGTCTGAAATCATTTAAGCACTGAATTTGGTTGGGCACATGGATGACTCAAGAATAGTTGCTGCTTCCAAGATCTTCACTGCCTTTTAGAGAGACTGATGTATAAACACTTAGGAATGCAGTTATGGTGGAAGCATGGCTTAATGGTATGGGCACACAGAGGGGAAATGGGTACCTATCCCATTGTGGATGCTGAACAATCAGGGAAGACTTCCTGGAAGAGGTGAAAATTACATTTCTTTTTCTGACTCTATTAAATCTAATATATGTAATGAACAGAGTTGATTCTGACCCTAGAATAGAAACTTTGGCCTTCTTTACCTTTTTTTTGGTCTCTCTTTGGTTCTAATGGAAATGATGTCTCAAAATGATTGGTGAGGTATTGGCAATACTAACTCTGAGGAGGCTAGTCATAACTTAGGTAATTTTGTTATTTGTGTGTCAAGGTAGGAAAGAGAGAAGTGTGCTGCCTGAGGGGAGTGTGCTGCCTTCCGAGATATGACTCTGTGGATATTGCCCCAAGGGATACTTCTTTGAGTAAACCCCAGGCCTCTGTTTGCCTTTGTAGGTTGTAAACTTTTGGGAACCTAGTCAGAATTTATCAGACTGAAGAGACTGAACACTCACAAACCAGACTTATGAGAATGATGCATAAACCAAAACCCAAAACAGAATGTTTCTGTTAGATTGGAATGTTCATATCTGCCATCCTGTTTGATGTCTTAGAACATTGGTCCACAACCTTTTTGGTACCAGGGACTGGTTTTGTGGAAGACACTCTTTATGTGAACCATACTGGGGGGGGGGGGGGGAGTAGTGGTTACATTTATTGTTCACTTTATTTCTATTACTTTTACATCAGCTCCACCTGAGATCATCAGGCATTAGACCCGGAAGATTGGGGACCCCTGTCTTAGAAGGGGTTGCTTTGTTTTACGTTTGCACCAGGGTTTTTTTTTTTTTTTTTCCCCTTTTTAAGCAGAAGACTACATGTCAGCAGAAGCTGAGACTTTCATTTACTCATGTACTCAGTAGATATTTATTGGGTAAATGCGCTGCTTCTGCTGCTGCTGCTAAGTTGCTTCAGTTGTGTCCGACTCTGTGTGACCCCATAGACGGCAGCCTACCAGGCTCCTCAGTCCATAGGATTTTCCAGGCAAGAGTACTGGAGTGGGGTGCCATTGCCTTCTCTGGAGTAAATGCACTCGGTGGTGGAAAATACAACAGCTAACATAGTCTTGAGAACTCTCTGTTATGTTTAACAACTACTGTTAAATGCTTTGCCTGAATTTTCTTGTTGAATCTTCATAAGACATTTCTAAGATACGTCATCATCCTTATTTCTAGTTTATAGAAGAATCCTCTAAGAGGCCAGCACAGCAGCAGCAGTAGCAGCAGCCTCTAAGAGGCCCTAAGTTGTCCACATAGGCAGACTTGTACCTTGAACTAAGTGGACTTTACAAATTCCAGACTAAATGACGAACCTCTGAGTGATAGAAGAGCAAAGTCAAGGGCCCTTTACTTCTGAGGTCAAAGTCAAAGGACTAAGACCTCTATAGTCTCTTGAGCGCTGTTCATAAAGTTGTTTGCTTTCACCCAGGAACTCTAATTCATCTTTTCATACCTTCTTGCTCCCTAAGAAGCTTAATGTAAAACACCTTAGACTGGGCAAGCCCCCACCAGAGCCCTCCCTTCCTGCTTGGGGCCAACCTGACCACCCATCTTCTGGGTTGATTTTATTAGTCAAAGCTCTCAGGAGTCCTGGTATCTCCTCCTTCCCTTCATGAATACTGTAAGCAACACCCATTAGCTAACAAGGAACTGAGTCTGTTGTATTTCACATTACAGTGATATTCTCAATATAGAAATACATCCACTACCATGATCCAGTACCTTTTAACTTCACAGGAGTTGAAGTTTAAAGAGGTCTTTTGTGAAAATTGAAATCCCTGAAGAAGGCGGACAGCTAAAGTTTACCTCTAGGCCAATAGTATGGAACTATAATGATGGAGAATGATTCTTTCATTGCTTCTGTTTTAACTTCTGTAGCTAAAAGGTCAAACAATTTTTATTTGTTCAGCTTCCTTCAGTTTAAACAAAGTAGTTTTAGTAGTGGTGGAGGATTGTTACAAGGTTTTGACGATGAGGTTGTCTTTCATTTGGAAAAAGTGATGCAACTAAAGTATAATTCTGTCTGGTTTTTAATAAGCTTATATCCAGCTAACACTCCCCCCTCATTAAATCCCTTTGAACTTTTCGATGGATAAACAATCAGTAGCACTACTATCATAGCAATTTTCACTTTCTGCTGTCAATAATAAAAATCTTCTACACTTCAGACCAGGATGGTTTCAGATTAGCACATTTTCTGGACCACTGGGTACCATTCAATTGATATTGAGTAACTTAAAAAATATTGAATATTTCAGCTTGGTTGAGATACAGAGTATGAACAAAAAAAAACTTATGTACAGAATGCAAGAAGTGTGGTGACAGACATAAACAAGTGGTAAATCATAGAGGACTTAGGATGATCAAGAAAGTCTTTGAGGAGGTGATTTTAAGGTGACATGCAAGGATAAAAAGGAGCCAGTCATGAGAAAAAACTGGAAGCAAGGTGTTCTAGGCAGAGGCAGCAGGTGGGTCAGAGATCATAGGAGACCAGTGAGACTTAAAGACAGTGCAATAAGAGGGAGGTGAGAGTCCAGATCCCACAGAGTTTTGTGAGCCAAATAAGTCATTTTGGATCTATTTTTCTTTTGGCCATGCCATGCAGTATGTGGTGTAGGATCTTAGATCCCCAACCAGGATCAAACTCATACCCCCTGCATTCGGAAGTGTGGAGTTTTAACCAGTGGACCACCAGGAAAGTCCCAGTATTTTGGGTTTTATTCCAGGTGGAATGTGAAGCTATTGAAAGATTTTGATAAAAACACCCCTGAGCTAGAGATTACTTCAGCAATGCTAGATGCCAAACCATCTCCAAGCTTCACTGAGTCATTTGTTCTTGCTCAAACATCTGCATATTGACTGCTCTATAGAGGTTTCACTGAGTTTGGCTATAAGCTGCTATTTGGGGCCAGGTCTGCTCCATGTGTCTTTCATCCTCCTTGAACCATTGGACTAGCTGGGGCAGACCTTCACAGGGAGATGTCCCAAATGCAAGAGAGCAAGCCCAACAACTAGCATATATCAAGCCTCTTTGCACTATCATCTGCTAACATCATGCTGGTTGAGCCCAAGAACAGATGACCCAGATCTCTGGTGGAGTGAACTGAAGGGGCACATGGCAATGGGTGTGAATTCAAAATGGGGCCAATGATTTGTCTGACCACAAGCAGTTGCCTGATTTTATCTGTTTGTAAAAAGTTCACAGTTGAACTAGGGTGACCGACTATCTTGCTTGCCCAGCAATGAGTAGCTTCCTGGGCTACAGATCTTTCCGTGCTAAAAGTGAGAAAGTCTCAGGCAAAGTAGAATGAGTTGGTTACCCTATGTGGATTGTGCTGTGGTGAGTTGATTAACAGGGCTGCAGAAAAAGTAGGGAAGAGGTAGACTGATATGATCATCCAAGTGAGAGAAGATAGTGGTTGGATGGTGAGGATGGCAGAAGAGCTAAGAAGAAGTGGATGTCTTAGGGATGTATTTTGGAGATAGAGCTCATGGATCTTGCTGATATGTGGGATGTGGTGAATGAAGAAAGGTGTTGAGGATGAGTTAGACCAATTGAATATACTGTTTGCTCGAGTATGATGATCTAAGCTAAAAAGCAGTATCACAAATTTTAGTAATTGTAAGAATATGATAATAAGCTAGTACTTGCAAGTGCATTCTATATTGAAGTCACACAATATGGTATTTCTCTGGAAATTAGTGGAATAAGTGGGGAAGTTGCTCTATCTAGACCCAGTCCTAAGCTAATGAAAACAAGTTGTATCAGAAAAAAGATTGCTGCTAACAAAGAGCATACTGTTCATGGGGTTCTCGAGGCAAGCATACTGAAGTGGTTTGCAGTTCCCTTCTCCAGTGGACCACATTCTGTCAGACCTCTCCACCATGACCCGTCTCTCTTGGGTGGCCCCACACGGCATGGCTTAGTTTCATTGAGTTAGATGAGGCTGTGGTCCTGTGATCAGATTGGCTAGTTGTCTGTGATTGTGGTTTCAGTCTGTCTGCCCTCTGATGCCCTCTCTCAGAGCCTACTGTCTTACTTGGGTTTCTCTTACCTTGGACATGAGGTATCTCTTCACAGCCGCTCTAGCGAAGCCCAGCCGCCACTCCTTAGCTCGGACAGGATATGTGAACCGTGAGCTTCCAGATGTTCATGCTGGTTTTAGAAAAGACAGAGGAACCAGACATCAAATTGCCAATGTCCGCTGGATCATTGAAAAAGCAAGAGAATTCCAGAAAAACATTTATTTCTGCTCTATTGACTATGCCAAAGCCTTTGTGTGGATCAAAATAAACTGTGGAAAATTCTGAAAGAGATGTTAATACCAGATCACCTGACCTGCCTCTTGAGAAACCTGTATGCAGGTCAGGAAGCAACAGTTAGAACTGGACATGGAACAACAAACTGGTTCCAGATAGGAAAAGGAGTACGTCAAGGCTGTATATTGTCACCCTGCTTATTTAACAATGCAGAGTACATCATGAGAAATGCTGGGCTGGAGGAAGCACAAGCTGGAACCAAGATTGCCGGGAGAAATATCAGTGAACTCATATATGTAGATGACACCACCCTTATGGCAGAAAGTGAAGAGCTAAAGAGCCTCTTGATGAAAGTGAATGCAGAGAGTGAAAAAGTTGGCTTAAAGGTCAACATTCAGAAAACAAAGATCATGGCATCCGGTCCCGTCACTTCATGGCAAATAGATGGAGAAACAGTGGAAACAGTGGCTGACTTTTATTTTTTTGGGTTCCAAAATCACTGCAGATGGTGATTGCAGCCATGAAATTATAAGATGCTTGCCCCTTGGAAGGGAAGTTATGACCAAACTAGACAGCGTATTAAAAAGCAGAGACATTACTTTGTCAACAAAGGTCCATCTAGTCAAGGCTATGGTTTTTCCAGTAGAATGTATGGATGTGAGAGTTGGACTGTAAAGAAAGCTGAGCGCAGAAGAATTGATGCTTTTGAACTGTGGTGTTGGAGAAGACTCTTGAGAGTCCCTTGGACTGCAAGGAGATCCAACCAGTCCATCCTAAAGGAGATCAGTCCTGGGTGTTCATTAGAGGGACTGATGTTGAAGGTGAAACTTCAACACTGGCCACCTGATGCAAAGAGCTGACTCATTGGAAAAGACCCTGATGCTGGGAGGGATTGAGGGCAGGAGGAGAAGGGGATGACAGAGGATGAGATGGTTGGTTGGATGGCATCACCGACACAATAGACATGGGTTTGGGTGGACTTCGGGAGTTGGTGATGGACAGGGAGGCCTGGCATGCTGTGGTTCATGGGGTTGCAAAGAGTCGGACATGACTGAGTGACTGGACTGGACTGGACTGAACTGAACTGAACGAAGAGCATCTTCCTAAGAGCATTCACAGGCTTCCCAAGCTCAACACAGCACTTTGCTAATAGTGAGGAAGCAAGCCATAGATGTTGGAGAATGCATGTGTTCTCTTCATTTTGATTTGTCAGTGGCTCATCTCCTCATGATTTATAGTTTACTTTGACATTGTAACACTATCTTGGGTGATCGTGTGCCTGATGTGATGGAAATCAGGTTAGAACAGGATTCAAAAGGTGTGAATTTGAGTTGTGGCTTTCATATTCACCATTTTCTCTCTCTCTCTCTCTTTTTTTTTTTTGCAGGGATGGGAACATTACATGGAATTGTGATTAGGCACTGCCAATGCCTTTTCCCCACCTGTTTAGTTTGCTATCTTGAGTGATTAGGAGAACCATTTCCCCAGAACGTTCAGGGATGCTGTGTGAATTATTGAGTTAATACCAGTTTTCATGAGGGTAGTGCCACTAAATACTTTTGTGATCTGAATGACTTACTTGGCATATGTGGATTCTGTAAGTCCTCTGTGAGCTGGGAACCACAATTTAAGGATGTTGTAAGGATCCCATGAGGGATTGTATGTGAAGGTGCTCTGTGAGGTCCTATCAATATTATGCTCTTTTCCATCAGGGCAATCAATTTCCAGGCCTGAATTCATATTGGCTTCCTTTTTTTTTTTTCCATCCACTGTACCAGCACCCATCCATGTAGTGGTGATGAAAACGTATTTTTTTGGAAGGCATGGCAGAGAAAATATCTCCTTTATAATAGTTCTTGATTCTTCTACTTACCTCTTGGCTGCCTTTGTGAAGCTAAATCTCCTGAATTCTTCTATAATTTTTTTTACATTAGATCTTGGAAAGGTACTTAACCTCCATGTGCCTTAGTTTCCCCCTCTACAGGACTAGTAATATTTCTTACTTCAGAGATTTTGTCTCCTCTTCATGTTTTTAATAATTGTAATAATGTATTGTGTTACCATTAGAACAGTGGATGAAAATTGTAACTGTTTAGTGAGTGTTACCTTCTTTATTATTAGTGCTGTTACTTTTTGCATGTAAGTTTCCTGCTAAATTTACTTGATTTGTAGACCTAAGAGTGGGATAGAACTATCTGGTTATATATTGATAGAAAAATGCAGTCCCTGTTGCTTTGAACTCTAAGGGGTACTTCAGAATAGATTTTCAGTATTTATTTTTTGGTGATTTGTAGTTTTTCTAGTGGTTAGTGAACCCCATTTAATGAGTTTATTGTATTGTGCAAAATGGTTTTGATCATATCAAATGCAGTCTTTTTGAATCTCAGCCCACTGAAACTTTACTTTGTTTTCTCTTGTGTATTGGCCAGAATCCGTTTTAACTTTTACTGCACTTTGGCCAACTCTCTGCTCTTCTTAAGTATTTGAGTTTTTCTTTCCTTGTCCTAGCTTCTTTATGTGTTCTGTTTGTGCTCTTGATTTATTAAATCTCTAGGATCATCCTTTCTTTGGGATGGGAGCAGAGTCTTTTGGACAGACAGCCTGGGAAATCTAACACAGCCTCCAGGGTGTACTTCATGTTCAGTTCACTCCAGTAACTGATTAGAGATCAATAAATGCACAGTGCTAGTGTATATTATGTGCTTTTCCTGGAAAACAGATCTGTATTCAGTGGGCTAAATAGTAGAAGAGGCATTTTTCAGTTGGCATGCCTTTGTAACTATAAATAACTACAACGAATTCCAGAAGATTTTTTCTTAAAAAATAAAATTCTGTTTTAATGTTTAAACTCATGGGCAGTCTGGTATCTTTTTCCTTTTGGAAGGATGTGAAACCTTGAAGGATAGAGAAATAATTTTATGAATATTTAACACTTTGAACAAATGAATCCTAAAACTCTGTCTAGCTAAAAAGTTTCTCAAGGCCACAGTAGCTTTGAGATTGACAGTAGAAATTGTCATGGTCTTCACTTGACTGAAATATGTATGGAGGCATATTGAAAGGAATGCAGTATTACTACATTATACTTTTTATAGGTAGTTATGTATAGTCTCATTTGTTCTTTACATAATATATGGGGCAAGACAGGAATTATTTCTGTTTGATGACAAAACAGGCTCATAGAGCTCAAGAGATTTGGTCAAAGACTCACAGTGGCAGATAGGCCTACCCCTAACATTTGTAGGCCTGGATAGAAACCCACATCCCATATGTTCAAAATACAGTTATAAATCAAGCTAACAGTTTATTGCAAAGAGTGGGACAAAGTGTTGGACACGACTGAGCAACTAAGCACAGACACGCAACAGTTGATCAGACCAACTAACATATACCCAAAATGGAATAAAATGTCTTACCTAGACAAACATACTTTCATAATGACCTGGTAGGTTTGTCTTGAATCTTATATTTCTGAGTTCTGTTTTTGTTTTTTTTCCCCTGGCCACACTGTATGGCTTGTGGAATCTTGTTGCTTGACCCGGCTGTTCTTGTTCTTTGATCTTGGCAGGGAAAGTGCAGTGGCCCAACCACTGGACCATAAGGGAATTCCACATATTCCTGGACTTTCATGTAAGAATGTACAGCATAGGGATTACCAAGCCCTGGCCTGTGGTTTCTCTTTTCACACCAGCTCCATGCAGTATTATTGTAAGATGTCTCATATACATTCACGCCCATATCCACCCTCCTCTCCTGCACATAGCCACTCCACAGGCCTAAGAGTATACATAGAGGCACCATACTCTTCCCTTAGAAGGCCAGGTCTTGAGAAGAGACCCACACTGGATCATTTGGGCACAGATTTTAAGGAGATAGACTCTGGGCATGTCTCCTTTTTTTAATGGACTCTATCCCATCCTGTCATGAAGTCTGATGATGAGGCTAGTAGTGGAGTATCCAGTATACAAGTTGGATTCACAAGGATTGTTTGTCCACTTCAGTCACATTATTAGTAAGTTTAGAGGAAAACAAAGTTTGTTCCTTCATTCAGTATGCATTTATCACGTGCAGGTACTTGGGACTAGAGATGTAGCTGTGAGTAAGACATTTCTTTGGAATAGTTTGATTTTCTAGTGGGAGGAGATAGAAAAATAAACATGTAAGTAATTGTAAAATAATGTCTGAAGATTATCAGTGCCATGAAGAAAATAAAAGAGGATAGTGAGTTAGTGATCTAAGGGGAGGAGAGGGTAAGGGGGCGATGATCAAGGAACCCTTCTCTGAAGAAGCGACATTTGCAATGTGAATGCTAAACAGCTGCAAGAAGATCTAAGGGAAGAGTGTTTCCAGCTGGTGGAATAACATGGGTCTTGGCCATGAGATTGGAAGCTTCAGGGGGACAGAAAGACCATCATGGAATCTTGGGTGTAGTTGATCCGGGAGAGGAGACAGTTGAGGCTGCAGAGAAAAAGAGGTTCTAGGAGGTCAGTAGGGTGTTGTCTGCCCTGTAAGGGATTTGGATTTTTTCTGGTAGAAACTTTTGGATGATATTAAATAGGGGAGTGACAGTAAAACTTCCAGATACAATTCACTACTTAACAGTTAACTCAAAGTGACCTGTCAAAATTTTAATTAATTTTCCAATTTTAAAGGAAGCCCCCTGCCATACAGAATCCCTCCTCTCTTACAATAGTTGAATGTCATAGATATATTTTGTGGACATTTTGAAGACTTAAACATCGGTGCTCCTGGCAAGTAATGTGAAAAAAAGATGGCCATATATTTAGCTATCAAGTTTCATGTCTTTTGCTAAAAATATAAAACCAAAGAGCTCTGAGCATAAATATAGGCATGCTCTTGGTGTTGGTTATTTCATAACTATTCTTAGGTGCCAAATGTCTTCATCTTTGTGCGATTTATAGTAATGTAACTAATGTGTTGGAGACTAACAAATCAAAATCTCATTTCAGAAATGTGACACAAATGTTGTGTGTTGACTTATTGTTTCATGTGTTAGATTTCTGATGCATTTCCTAAAATACCTTCTTGAAAGGAGTAACAGGAAACAATTGTGGTACCAGATATTCTGCTGTATGTACTTCCTTATTGTTAAGAGGTTGCTAATCAATTCTTAATTGTGTTTAATAACTTATTAGTGTACTTCAGTGTAGGGACATGCAGCAATTTAAAATCTTTTGATAGCAAGGCACTGAGAAGTAGTTTGATGCTTGTTAAAAGAGAACAAAGAGCAATTTTGGGTTTTATTATAATGATTTTTTTTTTTTACCATTAAAGATGTTTTCTCAACAATAACCAGATGTGTAACATAGAAGCAGCTGCATGAAATTTTCATTTTTATGCATAATATTGGAAATCTTAGACAAGGTTTATTGTATGTTTGGAAAATGAAATGATCTTTTTGTAGTCTGAACAGCTGTGTAAAACAGAATGAAAACATCTTCTCCTGTCTCCAAGTGACCATCTGGTTTTATGGGACTTGACAGGTAATTTATTAATTTTAAGAAGTTTGTTTTAGTGAAATGTTGGCAAATGTGCTTGTAGCAGATTTTTAGGAAATACTGTAAAGCTCTGGAGTTTTTAAGGGCCATTCTAAAGGTCTGGTAGAATGTTTAAAATCTTTTTTTCCTATATGTTTTGAGTAGATAAAAATATTTGCCAAAGAATGATAGAATAGGGAATACAGGCATCAGCGACACATTTAAGTCTTTCATTTTGCTTTTGGCTGATTTTAGGAATACGACCTGTTCCATTAAGAAAGAGTTTATTTAAAAAAATAAAGAGTTTATTGAATTTTTCTTTCATGTGTCTGTTCTTTTTAACAGAAAAATTAAAGTAAAAAAATAAGTGGCAAGTTACTTTTACAACTGTGTCATCCTCTATTCTAGCTGTCACTGCACGTTGTTAGGGTCTTCCTGGCATCGCCTCACATTTTGCAGGAGATATCAGCTCTTTTTCATATTCATCTGTCACCTTTAAGGTGTCACTGAATTACCCAGACTGAATGCAAAATGCTATGAAACGCCATAGTTATTATACTGAGTGCAAATGCATGTGGGAATTCTTTATGATGGGCCCTTACTCATGTCTTTATACTTTATTTATTCCAGTGTGCTTAGCAAGCCAGCCTGGCCTTGTTTCTCTCCAGGTAGATCAAATGGCTGGAAACTGTCCTACCTATTTTTATTTGGGAAGCTGAAATATTTTTAAGATTATTGCTCATGGTGGATGAATAGAGTCAAGCTTCATCAGTTCTCCCTCTGCCTCAGTCACCAACTAACGCTAGAACTTAATCATCTTTAGCTTAATTCCACAATCTGCACAGTGAGGTTAATGACATCTTCCTCTCTACTTCACTGGGAAGCATTAGAAAAATGAATTGAATGTGGTGACTGTTTTTTGGAAAACCTTTGCCTACTCTATCTTTTCAGACTTCAAGATGTGATCAGGTAAACAAAACAGTTTAGATTATTGTCTGTAATACTGCTCTCTGATAGTGGGGATGAGGATAATGATGATGGTGGTATTGGTAGAAGAATAAGAGTGATTATTGTAAATGGGAAGCATCTTAGACTAGTGACCAAGCTCATGGACCTTGGAATCAAACTGTCTTGGTTTAAATCCCTGTTATTTACTAGGGACATTGTAAATAACATTGTAAATTGTGACACTGTATAGGAGATAGGAATCAAGACCATCCCCAAGGAAAAAAAAAAAAGCACAAAAGCAAAATGACTGTCCGAGGACCTTACAAATAACTGTGAAAAGAAGAGAAGCAAAAAGCAAAGGAGAAAGGGAAAGATATACCCATTTGAAGGCAGAGTTCCAAAGAATACCAAGGAGAGATAAGAAAGCCTTCCTCAGTGATCAGTGCAAAGAAACAGAGGGAAACAATGGAATGGGAAAGACTAGAGATCTCTTCAAGAAAACTAGAGATGCCAAGGGAACATTTCATGCAAATATGGGCTCAATAAAGTGGGCCTAACAGAAGCAGAAGATATTAAGAAGAAGTGGCAAGAATATAGAGAAGCACTGTACAAAAAATATCTTTATGACCCAGATAATCATGATGGTATGATCACTCACCTAGAGCCAGACATCCTGGAATGTGAAGTCAAGTTGGCCTTAGGAAGCATCACTATGAACAAAGCTAGTGGCGGTGATGGAATTCCAGTTGAGCTATTTCAAATCCTGAAGGATGATGCTGTGGAAGTGCTGCGCTGAATATGTCAGCAAATTTGGAAAACTCAGCAGTGGCCATAGGACTGGAAAAGGTCAGTTTTCATTCCAGTCTCAAAGGAAGGCAATGCCAAAGAATGCTCAAACTACCGCACAATTGCACTCATCTCACATACTAGTAAAGTAATGCTCAAAATTCTCCAAGCCAGGCTTCAGCAATACGTGAACCGTGAACTTCCAGATGTTCAAGTTGGTTTTAGAAAAGGCAGAGGAACGAGACATCAAGTTGCCAACATCCGCTGGATCATCAAAAAAGCAAGAGAGTTCCAGAAAAATATCTATTTCTGCTTTATTGACTATGCCAAAACCTTTGACTGTGTGGATCAAAATAAAATGTGGAAAATTTGGAAAGAGGTGGGCATACCAGACCACCTGACCTGCCTCTTGGGAAACCTGTATGCAGGTCAGGAAGCAACAGAACTGGACATGGAACAACAGACTGCTTCCAGATAGGAAAAGGAGTATGTCAAGGCTGTATATTGTCACCCTGCTTATTTAACTTATATGCAGAGTACATCATGAGAAGCGCTGGGCTGGAAGAAGCACAAGCTGGAATCAAGATTGCCGGGAGAAATAGCAATAATCTCAGATATGCAGATGACACCATCCTTATGGCAGAAAGTGAAGAGGAACTAAAAAGCCTCTTGATGAAAGTGAAAGAGGAGAATGAAAGAGTTGGCTTCAAGCTCAACATTCAGAAAACTAAGATCAGGGCATCTGGTCCCATCACCTCATAATAGATGGGGAGACAGTGGAAACAGTGTCAGACTTTATTTTTTGGAGCTCCAAAATCACTGCAGATGGTGACTGCAGCCATGAAATTAAAAGACGCTTACTCCTTGGAAGGAAAGTTATGACCAACCTAGACAGCATATTAAAAAGCAGAGACATGACTTTGCCAACAAAGGTCCGTCTAGTCAAGGCTATGGTTTTTCCAGTAGACATGTATGGATGTCAGAGTTGGACTATAAGCTGAGCACCAAAGAATTGATGCTTTTGAACTGTGGTGTTGAAGAAGATTCTTGAGAGTCCCTCAGACAGCAAGGAAATCCAACCATTGTATCCTAAAGGAGATGAGTCCTGAGTGTCCATTGGAAGGACTGATGCTGAAGCTGAAACTCCAATACTTCGGCCACCTCATGGGGAGAGCTGACTCACTGGAAAAGACCCTGATGCTGGGAAAGATTGAGGGCAAGAGAAGAAGGGGACGACAGAGGATGAGATGGTTGGATGGCATCACTGGCTTAATGGACATGAGTTTGGGTAAACTCCAGGAGTTGGTGATGGACAGGGAGGCCTGGCGTGCTGCAGTCCATGGAGTCACAAAGAGTCGGACACAACTGAGCATCTGAATTGAACTGAACTGATCACACAGAGTTCACCAGGATAATCTCTCTATATTAAGGTCAACTAATCAGTAACCTTAATTATAACCATAAAATGCCTTTGGCCATTGCAAGTCCCATACCCGTGGGTACAACACCAGGGGTGAAGGTCATAGGGCCAGAATTCTGCCCGTCACACTACCCAAGAGAAACAGACACATTCCACATAAGATCTGCACACAAATATTCAAAGCACAACTAATCAGAACAGCCAAGAATTCAAAACAACCTAAATGTGCACCTACTATCAAGTGAATAGATAAAATGTGCTACATCCATACAATGGGTATTAATTCAAAAAATATTCAGAAATACAAAAAAGAAACTACTAATGCATTTAATGACATAAATGAACTTCAAAAAAAAAATACATTATGTGACAGAAACCAGAAACAAGACTACATGTTACATGATTACATTTACAGAAAAGGCAAATCTATAGGAAAAGAAAGTAGAATAATGGTTGCCTGCAGCTGGAGTTAACAGTGAAAAGGCATGAGGAGTCATACTGGAGGATGAAACTTTTCTAAACAGGTCTACGTTGATGGTAAACCTATTCGCAAAAGTCATTAAACTGTGCTCCTGATGTGAGTATATTAAATGATATGTAAAACATGATTCAATAAACTTCTGAAAAGTTACAAATAAACAACACCATTGCAAAGTGATCTCTTTTTATGCAGGTTTAAATTCAACACTCCTCCGCCTGCTTATAAGGTCCTACACAATTTGAATTCCCAGTATCCCAATATGACCTCATTTCCTACTGTGCTCTCTTTCCCATTAGCCTGTTTCTGCTATCTTGACCTCCTTATTATTTCCTGCCTAGTCCGACACATTCAAGCCTCAGGCCACTTTTAATTTATCCTACCAACTCAGCCCTCTGAACGAGACTATCACTGCTTTGGATCCAGCTCTCTCTTGAATCAGTTCTGAATCAACATGCTGCTGACCATAGTAACAGAAGAGGACACTCAGGGCTTCCTTTTTGCTCTCCTAGGAGGGTAAGGAAAGGTGTAAGGAAAAAATGATCATACTGATTACAGTGATAAAGGTTGAGCACTGTGACACTTAGACCGCAGGCAAAGGACATTCTTTGAAACATGGCCACTACATCATCCTTCTCCAGCTACCACCGATGCCAATGAGCTTCTAGAATCACTACCTGACTACACCAGGAATGCACATATCACTGCCAAAATGCTTTCTCCTTGCTGCTGCTCTCACTCCCCTGTCTGAGTCCCCGGTTATTTCAATTATTTCTGTAATAGATTTTCTCCAACATTTGCAAAATGATGCCAACGTCAACCAACTTCAATCTTCAAATAACAAAAAATCGCCCCCACTTTATCAGAACCACTTGTGCAGTGAAATAAATTGCAGTGTAATTTTAAAAAAGCTTTTATTTCCACTTTTTAATCAGACTCTTTATTATTCCTTTCTGTTACAAAGACAGAGTATCTTTATCACTGTGTCACCCGGGAAGTTTATAAGATACTGGCCTGTCAATGCAGGAGGTAGAAGAGATGTGTGTTCGATCTCTAGGTTGGCAAGATACCCTGGAGTAGGAAATGGCAACCTATTCCAGTATTCTAGCTTGGAAAATTCCACGGACAGAGGAGCCTGGTGGTTTACAATCCACGGGGTTGCAAAGAGTCAGACACCACCGACCAGGCTCACACACAGACTGAGTATGTTACTTATAAGTCTCAATGACTTCCTGAGAGACTGTAGCTACTGACAATCTAGATAGCTTCTTTCCTAGCTATGGCCAAAACTGCATTACCAGATTTACAGGATAGAAACTTCCAAATGAAGATAACAGTACCAGTTAACCTCAGAGATTTCATTTATCAGTGTGTGTGCGGGAGTGCTCAGTCGTATCTGACTCTTTAGGATCCCATGGACTGCAGCCCGTTAGGCTCCTCTGTTCCTGGGATTCTCCAGGCAAGAATACTGCAGTGAGTTACCATTTCCTCCTCCAGGGGACCTTCCCAACCCAGGGATCCAACCTGAGTCAAATAATTTACCAGTTTACCAAGGCAAATTCTTTATCCGTTCACCACCTGAAGAAGTTATTTCTCAACAAGCCCCCGGAACAACCTACAATGCACGAGACAATAATCTCTTTTTGCAAACGAAGTGCTTTACCTAAAAAAAAAAAAAGAACTATTCCTAATAGCAAGATTCATTGATTGTGAGAGAGCAGAAATAAGCAAACTTTGTAGCAGAGTTCCAATATGCCGATTTCAGTCCTCAGGGAGTCAATCTACCTGATTCAGTCTATGAGTGTATGAAGTAAAGTGAAATTTTAGTCATTCAGCCACGGCAAACTCTGAGACCCCATGGATTGTAGTCTGCTAGGCTACCTTGTCCATGGAATTTTCCAGGCGAGAATATTCTGCCAATAACCAGTGAACTTGGAAATTGACCCCGATCCCTGAATCAGTATCATGCATGTGTGTGTGCAAAGTCACTTCAGTCATGTTCAACGCTTTGAGACCCTATGGACTGTATCCTACCAGGCTTCTCTGTCTGTGGGATTCTCCAGGCAGGAATACTGGAGTGGGTTGCCATATCCTCCTCAGGGGATCTTCCTTACCCAGGGATTGAACTCATGTCTCTTGAGTCTCCTGCATTGGCAGGTGGGTTCTTTACCACTAGTGCCACCTGGGAAGCCCAATGAGTATCACAGTCCTGGCTAATATCTTGATTTTATCCAGATGAGATCCTTCCACACTGTGCTTGACCTCAGACCCACAAACACTGTGAGATAATAAATGAATGCTCTTTTAAAACATTATGTTTGTTGTATCTGTTACAACAGCAATAGAAAACTTAAAGAGAGTAGGTTCCTAGGATGGAATTGCTGGGTCAAATGGTAAGTTCCTACTTTAAGAAACTTTGCAGTGGTTTTGAATGGAGCAATAACATGATATTTTGAAAGGATCCTCTGGCAATGCTGAATTAGGCCTTTAGAGGGACCAAATGAGGATGCAAGCAGAGTCAGAGTTATTAATTTATTGCATGCCCGTCTCTTTTAGAAACACACTTAACATTTATTCTCTTAAAGAAAAAGTGTTTTGGGTAAGTCACTTGTGATTGACAGACCTCCCAATTCTTTTGACAAACAAATGTGGGAAAGTATATTAAGTTGAACCCAGTCTATTTTGTGCCAAGTCTGGTTGCCACGATCCTTTTTAGGAGGAGACAGCTGTGCACTAAGTACTTTTGGTCTTGTGCCTTACTAGTTTAGTTGAATATTTGGAGTTTGCTCTTGAATAAACAAACTGCTGTGGGGAAATCTAAAGATGGTGTTAAGCAGCATTGGTTAAATGCCTTACTAACTCCCCTTGTATCACTGCACAGGGATATGTGAATGAGAAATGTGTTTATTAGAAAGGGGCTGGACAGCCATGTATTTAAAGGATAAAATACTCTTTAGAGGCAGTTAACATGGTTTACTGTGCAAGATACTGTGGAGGGGGGAAAGCTTTGGTTTCAGGAGCACAAACTCAACCAAATACATGGGATCTCATTTTCAGAGGGTCTTGCCCAGGTTTCCTGTTCATGCACCTATAAGTTTCCACAAACAATTCAATTTTATTTGACATTTATTGGGTTACACTTGACATTTCCAAGTACAGCAGACTTTTTTTTTTTCCTTTCTGACAACTCAATTGTGAAATTATGATTGGCACTCTGTAATACTCAGCTCAATTGTGTTCACAACTGACCAATGGTAAGTTTATAAAAGATGAATCAGTTTCAGATTTTGTGATCCATGCATTCTGACCCTACAAGTGGAGCTAATGTTAATTGTTAATCAAAAGGGTGTCTTTGCTAGTGGTCTGGTATCTTAGGCTTCATTTCTGGACTCAGTACTTTGGCTAGTCTGTGTGTGTCTCTCAGTGTCCTCTGAGGAGCACTCAGCAAATTTTTGGTTAAATAATAAATATAGCTACTTTATATCTTTCATTACTTTTATTTAGCCCTTTCCCCCCCCCCAATTAAAAAAAAAAGATCAAGTGGAATTATGCCACCGAGAACTTTCCACTGTTGTCAGTTTGATTTATGGCCTTCCAGACTGAGGTATGAATGTGTAAGTGCATATACTTAGCCACAAAATATGACTTATAATGTACCTAACTATTCATTTCACTTAAGACATGATGGCTATCCATGATGAGGGAGTAATGCTCTACACTGTAAATATATACAAAATCATTATTAGCTACACTTGACCTTACCTAACCAATCCTGTTTCTTAGGCATTTAGGATGCCTTTTTTCCCCCTTTATGAACACCCCTGCTGTGAACACCCTTAGTCTGTGTATCCGTGCTCACTCAGGTGTTATTGCTGTAGGAGGGGAATTGCTTGTTTTTAAGCGTACGATCCTTACTGCCTGTGAAACGTACCAGGGATCCCCTTTGAAGGTATGTTGGTTTGGGATTTAGCCACAATAAATTTATTAAAATCTATTCAGATTTTTTTCCCCTTAACTTTATATCACATACAGTATGAATGATAAGGTGTTTTTAAGTGATGAGAAATAAAACCTTTTGTTCTAAATGGTGAGGAATTTAGTAGTGATTACTGTGTCAATCTCATCCAATTTCAGGTTTCATCTCAAAAACAAAGTTCTCTGAGCACTTGGCATTAATTAAGTTAGGTGTAGAAAACATATTCCTCACTTAAATTAATGCCACTTGACATTCTAAATTCTTCTACTCTTAATCTTGTAATTGCCTCATTTTGCCCTGATTTATAAATTGTGAACTTGGATCCTTTATTCTACTGAAAACTTAATTGTAAAAGGATCTGTTAATGAGAAGCAGTAATTTTATTTTATTTTCAGCTTTAATATACATTTGGATGTTACATACAACTGAAACTTCTAATTACTTCTTTTAAAGAACATTTAGGATTTCGTGATTTGAGTTTTAGCCTTTGGAAAACATAACATTTTAGCAAGTGCCGTGGACGGACCTCAGGATTTTATGCAAGGGCAGGAATTCTCAGACATTTTCACAGAGGCCCAGCCTCCGCTGTACCTCCGCATGCTGTGGGCCTGAGTGAATAGGCCCCAGTGAATCACACCAGACCCTCTGAGGCTCAGGCTCCTCCCACCGACTTTTGGCAAACTTTAACCAGTAAAAGAAAGGAGATGGAAGACGGAGGAAGCCTGCAGATAAAGCCCTTGCTCTGCTCTTCTGCCCCATCTCCTCCCGTCCCCCTCCCGCCTGGCCTGTTCCCAGGCGCAGTGGTACCTGTGGCCTCTCTGCAGACGTCCGTTCTCCATGGCCGGCCATCCAGCAGCAGCACTGGCCCCAATGGCGGCTGCCACTTTGGATTCCTTTCCTGCATGCCTACCTTGCTGCCCTGTTCCTCTCACCTTGGCTACCCTGATATTCTACCTTCAAATACAAAATTCATTTTGCATACGTTTTTAAAAATATGCTCTTGTTTTTTAGATAAGCCAATCTAAGATGTCTTGAAAGCATAAAATGCCACCATTATTTTGTGTAAATATTTATTAAGTTACTAGATAATTTCTACAGACACAAGCTTTTATTCTTGATGAGGTGACTCAATTTTTTACTTCTTGTATACAAAAATAGCTTTTAAAATTATATATGTATGAAATTTATATTACTGTGTGTTGATTGTATTATTGATTTTGTACTATTCATTACAAATAGTATATGTTAATTGCATAAATAATTGTATAGCAATATATATATTAATCATCTTAATGAAAAGTAGCCTTGTGATTTTGAAGTGGTGCAACCTAATAATGTTATTTTATGACTATATCAGAAAGAAAAGCACAAAGAAAAAGGAAGAGTAAAAAATAATAACCGCCTGGTCTTTCCTTCCTCCATTCACTGTCACTAAGGTCTGTTCAATTGGTTGATGATCTTTTTTTTTTTTTTGAAAATCACATTTGGTGGGTCATTCTCCTTTCCCTTCCTCCAGTTGTTCTTAAGATAAAGGACTACCTTTAATTTTGGCCTTTGGTTCTTTGGGAAAATGGAGATTTGATTCTATTACTTAAGATAAAACAGAGAAAGTATATGTAAAATATCTAGCATAATGGCTGGCTAGACTGTAATGTGACTTGCCCTCTAGAGCAGAGCTGTGTCTGGCCACCCTGATTGCATAATTCTCTCTCTTCCCATTCCTGCTATTACTAGAAGGGAAAGATCCAGTCAAACCAGAAGCTTTGGTGCAGCTTCTTGACTGTCAGATTTTTGCCCTGAGCATCAAAAGAAGTTATTTTAGGTATCATTGATTTTAATGCCACCAGATTTTGAGTCTCTGCTCTATAATAATAGTAAGTCTTTTAGTTAACATTTAGTAGCTATGAAAAGTTAATGTTGAAGTCAGATTTTCTTCTCACATGTCATTTATTTCCCATGTGTTCTTTTACTTAATCTCACTTAATCTAACTTTGTCTAGGTCTTAATTCTACTTAAAATTAATAACCAAATTGTTCTGAGTCCTAATTCTTTTGTAATGAAGAGTATAACTTGTTCTTGTAAAAGTCTTTATTTTTGACGTTGGATACTAACGTATCCAAAGTATCCAAAGTATACTACTTGTTTTATTTTTGTTTATGTTATGTTCACCATGGGCTCTTTTTCAACTGTTCTTTAATTTTCTCCAATGTAAACTCTCTTGTTAACAGCTTATTTTTAGCACAAAGTGAACTTTACTCTTAACTTCTGTAGTTAACTTAATTCCTTACCCCCATCCAGCTGGGTTGGGTCACTCAGGTGACATCCGTTGTGAGTTTTTGTCTCTTTTTAAAATCACTGTTATGGTATTGTTAGTAAAAGTTCATTTGATCAATTTGGTTACTAATCCTTAGAATGGATAAAGTGTTTTCTGTCTTCTCAACCTGTATGCTGTGCCCCCAACCCAGTTGGTATGAGATATTTATTTTTAGTTGGCAGGGAGAAGTAACTCCCAACTGAAATTCCCTAAAATCAACAGTTGGGAAAAATGAGACACTCAGTAAGGTTCTTTGAGAAGGTTTCTATTTTCCTTAAGATAATCTCCATTGTACATAGCACAGCAGTTTTCTCAAGCAGAGGATGTTCTTGACATTTTCCCAAACTGTCGCAACTCCTCAAGATTGCTCTGGGAATTTAAATATGTTTATCTAAATCCATCTATTTACTATTTAAAGAGGATAATGTTTCAACACATTTGTGAATGGGAAACACTTCTTAAAACTCTGTTTGATTCTAGAATCAGGAAAATTTCCTGTCTACCTTTTTTCCCTGAAGAATTTACAGATTATTTAGTAGTACCCACCCACTCCAATATTATTGCCTGGGAAATCCCACGGAGCCTGACAGGCTATAGTCCACAGAGTTGCAAAGAGTCGAATATGACTGAGTGGCTAAATAACAACATGAAATGCTTTGGTGTTTTGCTTTGTACAAACCGTATCCTAGCATAGTTTGTTTCTTCCTTCAAAGAGAGTCTCTGGGTTATGAATGAACAGTGTCTCTGTAAATTCAGTGAATCTGTCATGAAAACAAGACTTGATCTGTGATTTTGTTGAGTTTTTTTCTCATCATTCTGTTGATTGGTAAATAATCAGGTTATTTATAGTTATGGTCACATCTACATAAAACTTTGGTGTCAAAATAGCAAGGGAACACATTTTTCTTTTAATTGTTCATTTATTCATTCTTCTGTGTGTTCCTCCATTTGCTTTTATACATCTATTTGGCCATCTTTACATTTGTTCTCTTATCCATCCAAAACATATGAGTTAACATATCCAGCATGCCAGGTGTGGTGTTAGGTTTTTGGGCTTGAGAGGGAGAAGTTATGCCTCTTGTCTGAGGAGTTCACTTTATCATAGAGGGTGGTGGGAGAGACAGAGCCAAAAGCAAACAAATGAAACCTTTTTAGTTCTCAGATATAACATGCACAGGTCTGTGCCCTTAATCATTTCAAGTGTTTATCAATTTGTAATTTTCTGGGAGATGGTCTTATAGTAGGGAGTTGCTTACCTGTTGGTTGAATTTAACAGGTGCTTATGTTCAACTGACTGCCCATCAGTGTCATTATTGAATTGCTTGGTTTATTTTCTTTGTCATTGCTTCTAGAGTATTTCTCATGTGTGATATAAACTTTGTTTCTTGATATAAAATGAGCACCAGGAAAATCTACTATGTGTGATGGTAATGAAAGCAAAGAGGGGAAAAAAGGGTCATGGACAGAGAAGACAGATTTTACATAGAAATAATTTTTTGGCAGCTCATATTTATGACACCAAGAAGCCATCTATCTGTTCTGCAACAAATTAAGAGGAGGCTGATTTATAAACCTGATTTTCCCAGTGTTCCAATCATTAAAATTTTTTTTAATGCTTTCATCATACAAGGAAGATTACGTGACATAGAGTGAACATTAAACCAGTGCTTACTTTGGTCCAAAAACTTTGCTAAATCATTTTAATATATGACTTTATATCTTCTGTAAATAATTATGAGGGATAAATTGTAATCACTAATTTCATTTTACAGATTAGGAAATTGAGGGCCAAAGGTTTAGAAATTTGCCCAGTGTCAAATCATGGTGGTTTATATGGAATGGGCATTTGAACACTGACCCTTGGAATTTAGTGTTGTCTCCTCACTATTTCTAGAGTTGTCATCTCAGATCTGGGGTTTCATCCTGACACTCTCAAGGGTCTAAAGCAGGGGTTTTCAAAATTGAGACCATTGACACTTTGGATTGGGTAATCCTTTGTTGTGGGGATGTTGCTGTGCTTTGTAAAATGTTTAGTAACATCCCTAGCCTCTACTCCTAGAATTTGGTATCATCCCTCAGTTGAGACCACCAAAAATGTGTCCAGACATTGTCAGATATCCTCTGAGGGACAGAATCACCCTGAGTTTAGAACCACTGTAACTATTAGCTTATGTTTTGCTGTGGTATATACTGAAGGAAATCATAATGTATGGTTTGGGGCACTTATAAAAAATTGTTACTGCAGTGGTAATATCTGAAGCTTCATTTCTACCTGAAGTTAGCCAAAGTGCAGAATTAGAGGGTACAGTCTCCACGAGTGTCTTTAATTCTGACACCAACTTCTAAGTTTGGGGGTTTCCAGAAACTACTCTCAGATTTGTTGGTTTGCTAAGAGGACTTATAGATCTCACTAAAAGGTGTTAGGCATACAGGGAAAGGATATGGATTAAAAGCAGGCAAAGGAAGACATGAATAAAACAGAGTTTGGGAAGGGTCCATACATGAAATTCCTTTGTCATTTCCCTATAGAGTCAGCACACATTACCATCCCAGCGTTAATGTGTGACATGACACAAAGCATTGCCAGTCTATGATGATGGCTTCAGTTTGGCAGTCAGCGTTTTTATTGAAGCTCTGTTGTGTAGGCTTAATTAATTAGTTGTGTGGTTGCCCGTGTGATTGGTCTCAGCCTCTGTGTGACCCAAATCCCCCACACTGAATCATATTGTTGGTTTTTCCTGGCATGGCCAGCCCTTACCCTAAGACAATCCTAACAACCCGCCTCCTGAACAAAGACACTCCATCAGATATGACATAGATTACTTCCTGGAAGCTGAAGACAAAACACAGACCACTCTTTGGGTAAAGCCAAACTGAGCATCACAACCCTTGAGAAAATGGTGGCATGTATTCTCAGCCAGGAGCAATTTTCGGATAGAATAAATGGCAGGTAATTTGGTTTAGTAGGTCTGCCACAACAAAATGCTGTTGACTGGGTGGCTTAAACAAAAGCAATTTATTTCTCACGATTTTGGAGGCTGGAAGTGTAAGTAAGAGTGAAGTGTTGACAACGTTGATTTCATTCTGAGGCTTCTCTCTGAAGCTTACAGGTCACTTTCTTACTATATCCTCACGCAGTCTTGTCTCTGTGCCCACCCATCCATGGTGTCTCCTTTTTATAAGGGTACTAATTGTAATGAATTAGGGCTCTGCTCTCATGGCTTCATTTTAACTTAATCACCTCTTGAAATGCCTTATTTCTAAAACAGTTATTTTCTGTGGGACTGAGGTTGGGACTTTAACGTATAAATTTTGCCAGGGACACAATTCAGCCTCTGACTTTCTGTCCTCTAGTCTTCCACATCCCCAAATTCATGGCCTTCTTTTATGTAAAAGATACATCCCATCAACCCCAAATGTATCATTCTAACATAAACTTTAAGACCAAGAGTTCATTTAAGTATCTGTATCAGCCATGAGTGAGACTCTTCAGTATGATTAATCCTGAGGCAAAATTCCTGACTATGAACCTTTGAAACCAGGCAAGTTATCTTCTTCCAAAACACTATGGTAGGACAGGTATAGGCTAGAAGTTCCCATTCCAAAGGGAGAAGTTGGGATGAAGAAAGGGATCATGGGTTCCAAGCAAATTCAAAACCTAACAGGGCAAATTCTGTTAGATTTTAATGGTCAAGAATAATCTTCCTTGTTTTGATGATGCCCTGTCCTCTGAGCCCACTCAAGTGGCAACCCTGCCTTCTGAATTTTCGGGGGCAGCCTTGTTGCTCTCTCATTGATGGGCAACAGCTTTGCCCCCACAACTCCTGGCTAAAGTAAATATGATTAGATATGAAAAATACTGAGTTTTCTTTGATCCTTATATGCTTAAAAGCTGCAGTCAAGATGGGTAGGTAGGCATCTTAACAGACGGTTGTAACAAATTAATAGTAAGTTCCATGAGCGCCAGAGAGATTTTGTATTAAGAGTTAAAAAATTCTCATCTAGGATATCCTTAGGAATATTTTGAGATTTTGATTAACCTCATTTCTTAAAAGAAATGATTCAACTAATGAATCATGAAAGAGAATTAATGCATTTGCTTTAGTAACTTTGATAGTTTCTGGATCCCATATAGCTTTAGGGATCATAATTGGAAAAATTCGACAGTCTGGTCATCATTCCTAAATATGCTTCTAATATAATTTTAGCTTCCATTATCTTTGTTTAGATTTAGAAATGTTTTTCCTAAATAGCTCTAAGTTTGATCTGAGTGCTTTCAGTTTTTATTTTTAAAAGCTTGCTGCTTTTGGAAGAAAGAGGCCAGATAATTTTAAGGATTCACACTTTGCATTCAGAAAATATTTGTGATATTTCCTCAAAAAAGAAGTCACTTGTCCCTTCAAAAACTTGCCATGGATGTTTATAGCACCTTATTCATAACTGCCAAAACTTGGGAGCAGCTAGGATATCCTTCAATAGACGAATGGATAAATAAACTGTAGAATATTCAGACAGCAGAACATTTTTTAGCCCTAAAAGGAAATGAGCTATTAAGCCATGAAAAGACATGGAGGAAACTTAAATGCTTAATACTAAATAGAAGAACTCAGTCTGAAAAGGCTATATACTATGTGATTCCAACTGTATGACATTATGGGAAAGGCACAATTTTTGAGACAAAAGATTAGTGGTTGCCAGGGTCTAGCAGGGAGGGAAGCATGATCAGATGGAATACAAAGGATTTTTAGGGTATGAAACTATTTTGTATGATACTATGATGATGGAAACATTTGCCCAAACCCACAGGATTACATCCAACACCAACAATAAACTCTAATGTAAACTATGGACTTGGAGTGATTATGATGTTTCTCTTGATTGGGTTCATCAATTTTAACAAAGGTAGTACTCTGGTTGGGGAATGTTGATAACACTGAGGCTGTGTACATGGAAGGACAGGAAGTATATGGGAAGTCTCTTACTTTCTGGTCAGTTTTACTGTGAACCTAAAACTGCTCTAAAAAAAATAAAATATAGTTAAAAAAAGAGAGAGAAGAGAAAGAAGTCACTTAGAGCTTTTTGTAAGACCAAAATGGAAAGCATTTTTTTCTCACATTTTCTCTCATTTGCCTCTTTTTGTGTTGCTATGGAATCTCAGGCTTACATTAGGAGCAAAGAATCATATTGATTTTTAGACTTTATTTTTCATTCTTTACTACTTTAAATTTTATTTGATTTTCCTTCAGAGTGGTAGCTGGCTGTGTTCCACCATTTGTTGGAAAACTGCGTCCCACCCTTTTTTCTCGTTTGAGGGATCCCTTTGGAATCTCCTTAATCTGTTGCCTTTGTGTTAACATGAATACCATTTTCTTTAACATATTTAAGCCCAGCAGTGATTTTTTTTTTTTCCCCTCAAGTTAAAAAATGTTCAGTGACTGATACAGGTTCTTTTTTGGCCTTAGTCTCCATCTCAGGTACAATAGTCTTGGAAGGCTGGCCTCTAAGGTGCCCATGCTTTACGTTTTGATGGAGTTTCGTTTGTGCCAACTATTCTTGAGAGAGCTAATGAACACTCATCTTTCTTCTGTGCTGAGGCGGCTAGTAGTGTTGTCATTATCATCTTTTCATTTCTCCCTTTCACTTTCTGGTGTTATGTCAATTGAGTTAACTTTCCCGAGGAATAGTTTCTGAAAGCATGTTCTCAAGAACAGAAAGACAGATTTTCTTTGTGTATAAATAAAGAAGATGGTTTATGCTAGGGGAATAAAGAATCTTTTAATAAAACATTGCCCCTCCTCTACTTTGGTTCAACTGGGAAAAAATCAATTTTAGGTTCTTCAAGTGCAAAGAAAGATCAAAAGAAAAAACTGACAGTCTCAACAGAGGGCAAGCTGGGATGCTGCATTTGGGTCCCATCTCTCTTGGTGGACTTTAAGCAAACTCTTTCCAAGTGGAATAAATTAAAAAGAGACTAGAATTTCCTTCTCTGGGAGTGGGATAAAGAGTGATATGACCACAAAGATTGTCAAAATGTTTTTGGATTACTCTTTCAGTCTTGACATTCTTGACAAAAGAAGCATAGTTCTTAGTTAAATGCAGTACTACCTTATATTTAAAAGTATAATTTCATTGATATTTCTTCCTCCTATCCAAAAGATGTTAAACGTATTGCAGCTATGCGGCATTAAAAATGAAGAATGTAAGAAATTCATAATTATAAGTGTAACCATTAATCTTTAAAATCCTAGATAATTGTATCTTTCAAATTTCTTAAAAATTCATTGTATTTGCTATGAAGAGAATCATAGTGGCTCATTTGTGTATGTGTTTTTAATGAATACAGTTCAATTAAAAGTAGAAAAAGTGTAATAGTGGATGATTGTGGAAAAAATGTTACTTTGCAGAAATCTAGTATAATTATCTGTTAGGGACATGCACTTTTTAATTTTAAAAAGTACATTATTTTCTGAATTTCTATAAGTAATGCTTGGTCCTGGTAGAAAAAATTTGAAACAGAATTATGAGGAAGGAAGTAGGACTTACTCATTTTTCTTGTGCACTGAGAGATAATAATTTAGTTGGCCCTTTTTGTTTTTCTGTATGCAAGTATATACATATATTAACTATTTTCATATAGCCTTGTTTTAGAAAATTTGATCATAGTTTATGTAAATTGTAGTCTGTATATTAACATGAAAGTGAAAGTGAAGTCGCTCAGCCATGTCTGACTCTTTGTGACCCCGTGAGCTGTAGCCTACCACACTCCTCTGTCCGTGGGATTTTCCAGCTAAGAGTACTAGAGTGGGTTGCCATTTCCTTCTCCAGAGGATCTTCCCTAACCAGGGTTTGAATCTGGGTCTCCCACATGGTAGGCAGATGCTTTCCCATCTGAGTCACCAGGGAAGTCCTGTATATTAACATAGTATACGAGAAATGTCTCTTAAAACAGTTTCCCCGAATGTAATTATAATAATTATAATAAAGTCCATCAGTTGATGAATTAGAATTTTTTAAACCATTTTCCTCCTATAGCATTTCCAGATTGATTTCTCTAAATTGACTCTCAATTTACAGTCTCTCGAGGGGTAAAGACATAACTTTATAAGGTCAGGGAACATTGGAATGTTCACCATATTCAGAGAATCAAAGAATTCATTAAAGAGGCTCATCAGCTGCATGACGGTGGAGCATCTCCCTACAAGTGCTTGTTTTAAGTTGGAAATCTCATCTCAAGTGGACAGGTCTATGGTTCCTTCTAGCAGGCTGTTCTCTCTCTGACTGAAGGAGCCAAGGTTGTCACCACAGTAATTGGAATAGAGTATACCTCAGTAAAGCAAAGATAAGAGAAAGGAATGGTTTTCAGATTTGATAGACAGCTGAGATGGACACAAATTTTACAGCATTTCCGGTTTAAGCAGTGAATATGCTTTGTGGAACCATGGAGAACATTGAGTGACAGCTGCCTTGTAGGGTTTCATTCACCCTCTCTCACACGTGCATTCAGCAGCCCTGAATTGAGTGACTGAAGCGTGCCAGGCACTGGGGAAGGTTCTGGTGACACACCACGAGTGAGGCATAGTGTATGCACCCAAGGAGCTCCCAGGTTACAGAAGGTGACATAACTTTAGTACAGTGAGATAAGTCCATAGTGGAAGTATGGATAAGTTATTGTAGGAAGGTGGAAGATTACAAACCTTAACTAGCAATTGGAAAGACTTCTCTGGGGCAGTGGGATTTCTCATGCTGGTGGGTATTTTTTTGTATACCGGTCTTAAATGGTTTGAACTTGAGCCAGTGACCAGTGATACATGTTACATTTTTAGAAACATGGCACATTTGTATTTTAATAACTAATATTGGATTATAAAGTTGGATGTAAGACTGAAATCATAAAATACCTGGCTTTCACATGGATACCCCCGAGGGATCCTGTAATGACTATTAAAAAGAAAACTATACTATATTCAGTAGAATTTTTATTGCTAACTCTTCATAAAATCAGGAACTATTAAAGAATGTCTATGTCTTTATCAAATAGTTTGTGAAATTATTTGTGGAATGTACCACCCCCCACCATTGGAGTTAGGACATGAGTCCAGTGAAAGCAAGGACCTTGTTTATTATATTTACTTCACTATCTCCAGCACCCAGCATAGTACCTGACACATAACACATATTTAGTAAGGCAGTAATGTCACTTTCTATTTAAGATAATTTTGACTGATTCCATTAGGTTCCATTATTTTTATTTTCCTAGGCCACAGTTTGAAAATCTAATGCGTGTTCATTATTTTTAAAAAAAAAATCCTGTGGGAAGAAGTACTATAATGCAAGGTATATTTTACAAAGGAAAAATGTTGCTCTAAGATTACAAATAGCAGTATATGTTTCTGTCAGTGCTTATTTTTTTAAAAGTTGTTACACTTTCCTACTGGAGTACCAAGATTTCAAGCTCTGACTGTTCTGTGCAGATTCTGAACCTGATAGTTGAGACAGGGATGTAAAGGACCCACAAGAGAAAATTTCATTTAGGAACTGCTATTCATTATGGTGAATATAGAGTTCATGACTGTGGTGTTTGGTTTCTTCCCAGTTTCACTAATATAACCTGCCATGCCAACTTACTCTTTCCTTATTTTGGCAGACTTCTTTGTAGGTTGCAGAAACTCTAAATCAAGTTCCAATATGAAATATATACTGGAGTGAATGCTAGCAGAAAATAAAAAAAAAACAACCCAGTGAGCCCTTTAAATCAACTCAACACGGTGTCTATGCTGGAATCTCAACCTTCAGATATAGTGTTCCAAGGAGAAGAAATCTGTCCGGAGACTGTTTACTTCTGATGCTGGCACTGTGCTCTGTTTACACAAAGGAAAAACATGTGAGGTTGGTCAGATTACATTGCCATTACAGATACACTGTTTTTCTAGTAGGAAATATTTTTATTATAATATTAAAGTTTTCACCTTCTTATTCTTCCCTTTATCCCTTCACACATAAGAAAACTTCAGGGACAACTAGTACTTTTCTGTCAGCTCTCTCCACCATGACCCATCTGTCTTGGGTGGCCCCACACGGCATGGCTTAGTTTCATTGAGTTAGACAAGACCGTGGTCCATGTGATCAGATTGGCTGGTTTTCTGTGATTATGGTTTCAGTGTTTCTGCCCTCTGATGCCCTCTCACAACACCTACCGTCTTACTTGGTTTTCTCTTACCTTGGACATGGGGTGTCTCTTTACGGCTGCTCCAGCAAAGGGCAGCCGCTGCTCCTTACCTTGGACGAGGGGTATCTCCTCAGAGCTGCCCCTCCTGACCTTGAACGTGGAGTAGCTCCTCTCGGCCCTCCTGCGCCCGGAGTAGCTGCTGCTCCTTGGATGTGGGGTTGCTCCTCTCGGCTGCTGCCGCTGACCTCAGGCATGGGATAGCTCCTCTTGGGTGTGGGGTAGCTCCTCTTGGCCGCCACTCTGGCCATTATGTCTACTACTGTGGGCAGGAGTCCCTTAGAAGAAATGGAGTAGCCATCATGGTCAATAAAAGAGTCCAAAATGCAGTATTTGGGTGCAATCTCAAAAATGACAGAATGAACTCTGTTCATTTCCAAGGCAAACCATTCAATATCACGGTAATCCAAGCCTATGCCCCAAGCAGTAATGCTGAAGAAGCTGAAGTTGAACGGTTCTATGAAGACCTACAAGACCTTTTAGAACTAACACCCAAAAAAGATGTCCTTTTCATTATAGGGGACTGGAATGCAAAAGTAGGAAGTCAAGAAACACCTGGAGTAACAGGCACATTTGACCTTGGAGTATGGAATGGAGCAGGGCAAAGGCTAATAGGGTGCCAAGAGAATGCACTGGTGATAGCAAACACCCTCTTCCAACAACACAAGAGAAGACTCTACACATGGACATCACCAGATGGTCAACACCGCAAATCAGATTGATTATATTCTTTGCAGCCAAAGATGGAAAAGCTCTATACAGTCAGCAAAAACAAGACCAGGAGCTGATTGTGACTCAGATCATGAACTCCTTATTGCCAAATTCAGACTTAAACTGAAGAAAGTAGGGAAGACCACTAGACCATTCAGGTATGACCTAATCAAATCCCTTATGACTATACAGTGGAAGTGAGAAATAGATTTAAGAGACTAGATCTGATAGACAGAGTGCCTGATGAACTATGGACGGAGGTTCATGACATTGTACAGGAGACAGGGATCAAGACCATCCCCATGGAAAAGAAATGCAAAAAGGCAAAATGGTTGTCTGAGGAGGCCTTACAAATAGCTGTGAAAAGAGAAGCGAAAAGCAAAGGAGAAAAGGAAAGATATTCCCATCTGAATGCAGAGTTCCAAAGAATAGCCAGGAGAGATAAGAAAGCCTTTCTCAGTGATCAGTGCAAAGAAACAGAGGGAAACAACAGAATGGGAAAGACTAGAGATCTTTTCAAGAAAATTTGAGATACCAAGGGAACATTTCATGCGAAGATGGGTTCGATAAAGGACAGAAATGGTATGGACCTAACAGAAGCAGAAGATATAAAGAAGAGGTGGCAAGAATACACAGAAGAACTGTACAAAAAAGATCTTCATGACCCAGATAATCACGGTGGTGTGATCACTCACCTCAAGCCAGACATCCTGGAATGTGAAGTCAAGTGGGCCTTAGGAAGCATCACTATGAGCAAAGCTAGTGGAGGTGATGGAATTCCAGTTGAGCTATTTCAAATCCTGAAAGATGATGCTGTGGAAGTGCTGCACTCAATATGCCAGCAAACTTGGAAAACTCAGCAGTGGCCAAAGGACTGGAAAAGGTCAGTTTTCATTCCAATCCCAAAGAAAGGCAATGCCAAAGAATGCTCAAACTATGACACAACTGCACACATTTCACACGATAGTAAAGTGATGCTCAAAAGTCTCCAAGCCAGGCTTCAGCAATACGTGAACCGTGAACTTCCAGATGGTCAAGCTGGTTTTAGGAAAGGCAGAGGAACCAGAGATCAAATTGCCAACATCCACTGGATCATCGAAAAAGCAAGAGAATTCCAGAAAAACATCTATTTCTGCTTTATTGACTATGCCAAAGACTTTGACTGTGTGGCTCACAATTAACTGTGGAAAATTCTGAAAGAGATGGGCATACCAGACCATCTGACCTGCCTCTTGGGAAACCTGTATGCAGGTCAGGAAGCAACAGTTAGAACTGGACATGGAACAACAGACTGGTTCCAGATAGGGAAAGGAGTACATCAAGGCTGTATATTGTCACCCTGCTTATTTAACTTATATGTAGAGTACATCATGAGAAATGCTGGGCTGAAAGAAACACAAGCTGGAATCAAGATTGCTGGGAGAAATATCAATAATCTCAGATATGCAGATGACACCACCCTTATGACAGAAAGTGAAAAGGAACTAAAAAGCCTCTTGATGAAAGTGAAAGAGGAGAGTGAAAAAGTTGGCTTAAAGCTCAACATTCAGAAAACTAAGGTCATGGCATCTGGTCCCATCACTTCATGGCAAATAGATGGGGAAACAGTGGAAATAGTGACTGACTTTATTTTTGGAGACTCCAAAATCACTGCAGATGGTGATTGCAGCCATGAAATTAAAAGACACTTACCTCCTTGGAAGGAAAGTTATGACCAACCTAGATAGCATATTAAAAAGCAGAGACATGACTTTGCCAACAAAGGTCCGTCTAGTCAAGGCTATGGTTTTTCTCGTGGTCATGTATGGATGTGAGAGTTGGACTGTGAAGAAAGCTGAGCACCGAAAAATTGATGCTTTTGAATTGTGGTGTTGGAGAAGACTCTTGAGAGTCCCTTGGACTGCAAGGAGGTCCAGTCAGTCCATCCTAAAGGAGATCAGTCCTGGTGTTCATTGGAAGGACTGATGCTGAAGCTGAACTTCCAGTACTTCGGCCACCTGATGTGAAGAGCTGACTCATTGAAAAAGACCCTGATACTGGGAGGGATTGGGGGCAGGAGGAAATTGGGACGACAGCATGAGATGGTTGGATGGCATCACCAACTCAATGGACGTGATTTTGAGTAAACTCTGGGAGTTTGTGATGGACAGGGAGGCCTGGTGTGCTGTGATTCATGGGGTCGCAAAGAATTGGACACGACTGAGAGAGTGAACTGAACTGAAGTACTTTTCTAGCATCTGCTAGTATTTGAAAATGCAGGTTGTGTAAGTACTTCTGCCAGGCCTGGTCAGCCTGAAAGTTAGAGTATTACACATTCTGCTCTGTACTTTGCCATTTTTCCCGGAACAATTCCTTGAAGATCATTATGTAAGGAACTTCTTTATTCTTTTCTGCCACTTTGTAGTATTCCAGTCTGTGGAAGTACCATATTTACTGAACCAAACTTTTTAGCCTAATAAGAATAATATTCATAGTAGTAATAGGAGCTACTACTTGCTGAGCACTTAGTTTGTGCCAGGTGTTGTCTTGGAACATTCAAACAGTTTATAAAAGTCAAGTGGTTTTCTTTTTTGTTTTTGACCATGTGGCTGGGCATGAGAGATGCTATTAATATGTTCCCTACCAGGAATTGATCCTGTGTTCCCTACAGTGGAAGTGTGGGTTCTCAACTGTGGACCACCATGGAATTCCCAACTCAGAACATTTTAATTCCTCAGCCACCTTATAAGGTGAAAGATATTGCCTTCATCTTATAAGCAAGGAAATTGATGTTGAAAACGTTTGTGTAATTTGCTATGTTCTTGACCATTAGTATCATACTGCTTCCATTTTACATGTAATTGAGGTACTTGGGTTCTTTGGGTGCACTTTAAAGGACAAGCATGGAGGAAAATCTCCAGTACTGAAGATTATGCAGGGAGGTGTTTACAGTGAAAATGTCTGTGCTCTGCTCATCAGCTGTAAGGGAGGGTACCGAAGGGGTACGGTGGATTTAATGAGCAATGACTTCTCATCCTCTTACTCACATGTTCTTCTTACCACAGAAAATGAAAAGGGAAATGGAGGCAGGGAGTAGGAACAGGACTGAAACCTTGGTGGAAATCACATGTTGGTCTCACTGAGTCCTGCCTGAGGCCTAACTTTGTGATTTGAGTCTCCTGGATGACTGATAAATAGGGTGTGTGTGTGTGTGTGTGTGTGTGTGTGTGTGTCTCCAGCATGACTGTTAAATAGGGGATGTATGTGTGTGTGTGTCTGTGTGTGTGTGTGTGTAAGTCTCCTGGATGACTGATAAATAGGGGATGTGTGTGTGTGTGTGTGAGTCTCCTGGATGACTGATAAATTGTGTGTGTGTGTGTGTGTGTGTGTGAGTCTCCTGGATGACTGATAAATAGGGGGTGTGTGTGTGTGTGTGTGTCTGAGTGAGTCTCTTGGATGACTGATAAATAGGGTGTGTGTGTGTGTGTGTGTGTGTCTCTCTCTCCTGGATGACTAATAAATAGGGGATGTGTGTGTGTGAGTCTCTTGGGTGACTGATAAATAGGGTGTGTTTGTGTGTGTGTACACTCAGTCATGTCCAACTCTTTGCAACCCCATGTACTGTAGCCTGCCAGGCTCCTCTGTCCATGTAATTTTCCAGGCAAGGATACTGGAACGGGTTGCCATTTTGTACTCCAGAGGATCTTCCCCACGAGGGGTTGAACCCACGTCCCTCTTGTGTCTCTTGCATTGGAAGGCAGATTCTGTACCTTTGCACCACCTGGGAAGCCCAATAATTAGAGGAGTGACCTTCAAAAAGTGGAAAACTCGGGTTTTGGAAACCCTTATAATGTGATAAGAGACTAGCAACCACTGGGTTTATTTACCCAAGTATGTATCATGTGTATTTGTCTGCATTTTAAATGATAAAAAGAGGAGTATAGAAACCCAGGATGCACATGATAAACACAGTTATTCTCTAAGAATTTCTTGAGTTGTTTTCATGGAAGTGGTGGGAATAGAGTGGAAAAAAGAGGGAAGCAGAGGAAATGACAGATCATTGAATATTGAGGGGGGGAGGTGTTTGATCAAACTTGGTTTTTTTTTAATATTTATTTTTGCTTAAATAGGAAGATATACTTAATCTGTCAAACTCATTTTGGTTTATATGGCTAGCAGAGAAGGTTGGATGCTGCACCTGTTAAGCTTTGTGCTATTTTTTTGTTGGCCAACAAGATTTTTGAAAAATAGTTGTCAAGAACTGAATATTTTCTTAGTGTGAAATACCACATAAAATATTGTCTTAACATTGACAGGGTTTAAACTAAAATTAATGCAAGGAAACAAAAGATATCAAGGAACTGGCTTCATCTTGTTGGTGTTCATCAGTGTCCACAAGCAGGTGGGTGAATGACAGTTGTGTTTAGTGGTTATTAACTTCTTATAACAAAAAATAAAAGGCATGGTGCTCATTATTTTTGCTCATTATATTTGTAGGAGACGTTAAAAAAAGATGAAAATAGCCTCTGGGAATAAGACAAACCAAATATTACACTAAATGACTGAGAAGGTTGTATCATTCCTTGTAGGAAAAAAAAAAAGGTTAGCTATCAAAGAGAATTTTAAAAATATTCTCCAAGCATCTGGCAGGGTCAGAAGTCTCCCATCCTAGATGAGCAAGGTATACAACTGTGTTAATATTAATTTGCTGATTTTATGTTTGTGGTGCTGTTTTTATATTCACTCCAGGAGCTTAGCTGATGGCGGAAGGGAAAAAAGTGGGGCCAGCTGGGGGAAACTGCCTTTTCTAATATTAATAGTTATCACTGCCACCTAGGACATCTCAAGGCTGTTCACAAAGACTGGAATATGGAGGTTTTGCTATTTAGTAACTTGAAAGAAGAGAAGAGTTTGTTATTCCAGGGACGTGAGAAGAGAGCTGGGCATGACAATTCAGGAATGTTGGGGTTACTGAGAGGAGATGCTGTAAAGTCACTGGGGGTTATCCTTTAGTGGTGGAGGCTGGCTTACTCTCGTGGGTGAAGGTGGTGATGAGTAGTGTGGGGGCTAGTGCAGTCACCTGCATTGCCCTCACATATAACTAGGAGGAGGATGCTGTTATGACAAAGTTGTTCTCACATAAAAAGTTGATGAGTTTAGAGTCGAAAATAGTGAAAGACTAATAAAATTGAGGATTTTTATTTTCTGTCACAGTGTTTATCTTGAACAGTCTTCCTGTGTTTTGCTTTGTTTTTTAACCTCCCAGCTTATGATTCTGCCAAAATTGGACCCTTAGGAACTGACAAAGTTATACCCTATGCTAAGTATAAAAGGGCCATCCCCTTAGTTTCCAGAGGGAGCATTTCTTTCCCCAGCCCTCCTCAGCCTAGAACAATTATTTTCACTGCTTGAAAAAAATCACCTGCTTTCAGTGGGACTGTGTATTCTCCTCCTGGCTTGGGCAGATGGCAGCCTTGTTTCAGACATCACCTTTTAGAAATGGGTCAGTAGAAAAGTTCTACTACCAGAAATCACTTGTTTCAAAAGGAAACAGTTCTTTCAGCCCAGCTCACTGATGTGAAATGGACAGCCCAGCACTTTCTCACAGCTTCCCTGAGACACTGCACCAGGGGAAGAGCAATGAGGAAGCAAATAGGCAAAAAGCCAGGCGGGACCTCAGCCCTCACCTAGCCACTGCCAAGCTAGAAGCTGGAATGTCAGGACTTAATTGTGGAAAGTGGGGCATCTTCTTTCTAGAGAGCTACAGATGCTGTTGCAGTTTCAATTTTCTCTGTGGCATTTAGACCGTATGATTTTCTTTCTTTTTTTTTTAGTGTCAAAGAATAGAAAATTAGTTTTAATTGTTACTTATGAGGCACCATATGGCTACTCTATAATTCTGGCTTCCCATGGAGCTGCATGTGCATATGGAAAATGAAATTAATTGGAAATCACACCCTGAAATCTATTATTAAGTTAATATAGCTAACAGCTTGTGGGGTGTCCTCATACTCAGCATGATGTAATTGCACATAACAACAAGTAACGATAAACTCATAGAGGAGACCAGGAGGGATAAACAGAGGTCAAAGGGACGGCCTTTGGAAAGGAATGGCATCAATAATGGATGCTACAGCAAACATCTTGGTTCCTCACTGTCCACAAACCCAGGGTACAAGGAAGCAGTTTAATTATATTCAAATGAATTAATCAGCAGTCTTGTGAATTTCACAGCCAAGGGACTTATTTTTATCTTACCAACTAGTGTTTTAGTGAGCTAAGGTCACTCTTGGTAGAATTAGTGATGGTTGTTCAAGTCAAAAGTTCTCAAACTTACCTGTGTATCAGAATCCACTGAAAAACTGTTAAATGAACTCTGGGTCTGATTCTTGGGACTTTGATTGGTTAGTTCTGGATTTCTGATTTAAGATTGCCATAAGTATTCTGATATACCTCAGACATAGACCTTGGAAATCACTTAAGTGATAAACCATCACACATGGCTTGATATATTTAAATGATGAAGCCCACAGTTAGCATGCGTTCAGTTTCCCTATTTGGTTCCTAACTTTAAAACACAGTAAAATAAGTTAAAGTAAAAACATAACCTGAGATTCGGTACTTCATTTGGAGACCTAGAAATGGTGAACAATTTTTTATCATAGGTGTTTTTTATTTATTAGTTTACATTGTCCTTCCCAAGCCTGTGGACTCAGTGAGGGCACTGTTATTTAAGTCATCTTGGTGTTCAAGGCTCAGAGTGGTACGAATTCAGAATATGTTTATGGACTGTGAATTTGAATGTGAAAAGAGGCAAAGTGTTCATTTTTAGAATTAATAGCTGCATGCTTTCCTAATAATAAGCATTGGACACAATTGCTATTCATCATAAATTGATATGAACAGATGTTATAAATGACAACACAGTTTGTGATATTAGTATTTAAGTGCCCAGCCTTCTTTAGGTGATTGAGGAGAGAATCTGTGGATTTGAAACTAGGAATGATGTTTTCTTCCATTGTCTTTATTCTTTTTTCTGTAAGTGCTAGGTCTGCAAACCTAAGTTACATTGATACGAGCGGTATCTAGAATTCTAGTTGAGAGACTCATTGATTAGACTTTCTGGAAAAATACAAAGTCCAGGTAGGTCGTTTGCGCTTGTGGTGGATCTCTGTGCTTGTTGTACAGGTCCGCCAAGGCTGTGGCTCTGAAAACTTGCTCTCCCTTCTGTTTTGTCATCTATATTTTGTGCTGTCACATGCTCCCCACCTTGCCTGAGTTGTTCTCCAGTTTTCTGGGCGTGTTATTTCCATTCTTCTGCTCCTGCTTTCTGCCTCTGAGCAGATTTGTGCCAGGAAGCTCTTTGCTGTGCAGATACTATGATGTTGAAAACACCTTCTTATCTGCCTGAAAATGTTATTGCCTGTGGTAACTGTGACCGGTTTGGAAGTAAGGTGGGTTGGAATCTTACTGATGGACCAGAGGAAAAGGTATGATGTTGCTAAAGCAAACAGCTAGAGCACGACCATGGGAAGAAGGATTATGACTGCAGAGCGGAACAGAGACAAGGAAGGTATGCAGATGCAGCAGCCTGGTGTGTGGCCTGACCGGCAGGGACCGCTAGCTGTCTCTCACTGTCAGGATTCTCCTTCCTGAACAACAGACCTTGAGGTGTTTTTTTGTTTTTTTTTAATACAGTATTTTGAAATAATTTCAAACTTGTGGCAAATTCTAACTCCCATATTACTCTCACCCCAGTTCACTGACTGTTAACATTTGAGAGCAAGTTGCAGACACAGTGCCTCTTCGCACTAAACATTTTAGTGTGTACTTCCCACATCATCACCATTCCACCCGCCAAATCAGGAAGCCCTGGTTATTTTTAGTAGAGGTGGTATTTGAAAACCACTTATGTGGCTGTACTCATTATTATTGAGGTGTCATTGCTTTTAGGTCATCTTAAGAGACAATTGGGTACATATATGCACCTACATGTATGTGTGCATGTACACATGTACAAATATATAGGTATGTAAAATTATATACTCATTCTTCTTTATATGCTACACACATTTACAAACACTCATATATCAATAACCATTTTGTCTGTGTATGTTACAAAAAACCTTGTGTTTATGTCAGTAATTCTAATCCAAACCTTGAATCTTTCTAGCCTCCCCTTTCCATATTTGGAAATACCCTTCTTCAACAGAAACGTGGCTCTCATTATCTTTAATTATATTTAATATAACTAAATAAAAAATATTTAATTTAATTATAAATTTGTGTCCACAGTTGATTGTGACCTATGAATAGGACCGGATGGAACTCTACTGTCTGAGCACCGCCTGACACCTTCCGGTGTCTTTAGAGTTCTGGGGTGCTGCCAGGTATCCTGTTGACCTGTCTGAGGCACCTCTTTTCCTCCTTCAGTAACTGTACTCGTGCTCCAGCAGGGGTATGCCAGTACCTTCCTGACAGTCCTCTTCTCCCCTCAGCGCCCCTTGTTTTCGGGTACCTGGGGGCTATTAGTGTTTCACTAATAAGCACATGGCTACCTGGAGCAGAGACCATGTTTCCCAGTCTCTGGCAGAACTAACTATATAGGCTTATGATTTGGTTATAGCCAGTGGCTACCAATTTGACCATGAAGTCAAAGTGGTATGTTGAGGGATTTGTGATGGTTGTGAAATTGTGATACCAGTTCTTGACAACTCTCTTTGGGACTTTCTGTGAAAGAAAAATAAACTATCTTATTGAAAATTTCAGTTTTATTGTTTAACATTTTTTGGTCCCTGAACATCTAAGCCTAATTCTAATACTACCTCTGCTAGGCAAGAAAAATAAAAAAGAAAGTCTGAATTCCATGAGACAGTAACGAATTGTGTAGAGGAGACCAGTACCAAATTGACAGAGGTCCACTGAGTGCTGAATTTAGTCTCCTTGAATCAAGTGACAACATTTATAGACATTTAAAGGAATTATAGTAGAATATAAAGGATCTTATGGAATGGCATTAAAACCCTCAAACAATAAAAAGACAACTGAAATTCCTAAAAAGCTTTTAAAAAATCCAGAAATGTAAAACACAAAACCATATATGTAGTCAGTGAAAATAATATTTAAAGCCCTACAGAAGGTGGCCAACTTCTGTCTGCTGAAATCAGATGGAATTCAGCAGAATTAGATGGTAGTATTACCTGAGTGATTCTGGGTTACATATATAGTCCACGAGACCACCCTGCTTGGGGTCCACATTTCTCTTGGCAGTTATTAAAAATAGTTCTATCCTGCCCATCAGGAGTACATGAAAAATTACTCCCACCCTGACTAAGAATGTAACTTCAGTTCCTCTCAGTTGTTATCTCATCTGCGACATAGAATATGAAAAATATTTCATTAGTTGTTACGGTACTTTTAAGCCAGGTAGATAGATACCTTAGCAAAGAGATGATGAAATTTATAAAACCCATATGATTAGTCCTAATCAGTTATTCATTATCTGTGTATATTGTTTCAGTTGATGTGTTCATAATGTTTAAGAGAATTTGACATATTCAAGTAACAGTGTAGACATTAATTCTATAAGTTTAATTTAGTAATTGAAATTGCTTATAAATTTTATGTTGAAAGATAAGGCTTTTGACAAAGATTATAAATAGTATTGCAATGGTTTTAAGATCCACTGAATCTTTTAATTTGTTAGGGAATTACTGGTGCAGTTTAGTACTTGAGAAGGTTTTACTCATTGAGTCAGACAGTTGAAGTGCTTGAGAAAAGAAAATGGATACATTCAGTTTATAAATTTAGTTTAAAATGTTTAAGAAAAATTAAATGTGTAAATGATACTGATTGCTGAGGAGCAATTTAGTATGTCCAACTTGAGTTGTTTGAACCTTAATCAAAGCCACCTTGAAAGTAAATGTTAAATTTTTAAAGTAGTAGAATGTTAAGAACTAGAAGTTGAACTCAAAGGCTTATAAAAAATGAGTTAAAAAAAAACCAAAACCTGTTACTTTAGCAAAGCAAATGTTTCATTTAAAATCACAGGTGGACTCTTTGCAGCAAAGCCACCCTTGGTCTCCCAAACACACCGACATGAGGAGCCTTCCCCCTGCAGTGGCTGTAACTGAAGATCTGCGGTGGACAGGACTGTGGTTCTGGCAGAGCCTGGTTGCCAAAGCTGATTTCTGGTGATGTCCCCTGGGCCATGGAAAGATTAGGGGACTGTCAGACTTCAGAAAATGGGTAGCTGTCCTGGGCAGCAAAATAACAGTCACATCCCCTTCTTGCTTGGAATGGAAAACTGTAAGAGGAAATGCATGGACTGGAGGTCATACTCCATAACACATCACTTAAAACTTTTGAACTCCATTCAGTGTTTTCTTCTGTAGAACGGGGACAGCTATTTTTAAATTTTGGAATTATTGGAAGGATTAAAGATAGTAGATGCAAAGCACCCATTATATTGCTTGCTGCCTCGCAGAGGCTCAAACAACAGTGACATTTGGTAGAGGAAAACGTGAAGGCTAATTCATTTGTTTAGGGAATGTGTGAGACCAAATCAGAGGATGTATGTCATCAAACCTATAGTAGGTCACATGCTTTAGTCACCCGTTGTATTGCCCGGTGTAGTTTAAAGTATTCACATGGATTGCACGTTTGAATTAACCCAAGAGATTGACTGATATCTTCTCTGTTTTACAAAGGGAAGTTTAGAGAAGTTAAGTAACTTTTAAGATTATGTACAACTAAATAAAGGAGTTGAACCGTAACGAATGCTGGGGAGTGAACCCTGATGCACATGATGGCCTTTCTGTGTTGTGTACGTCTCTGTCTCCAGTAGCAGTGCCTCAGAGAAGGAAGGACCAGTGTTGCCTTTGACCTTATAGAATTTCTGTCTTGACTTTTGCACCCCAACAACCCAGACTACTGTCTTTAAAAAAAAATAATGATAAGAAAAATACAGAAAAATACACTGATAGAGTAGACTTCGTTTTATTGCAAGATTATCAGATATCAGTTCAGTTCAGTTCACTCAGTCATGTCCGACTCTTTGTGACCCCATGGACCACAGCACATCAGGCCTCCCTGTCCATCACCACTCCCAGAGTTTACTCAAACTCATGTCCATTGAGTTGGTGATGCCATCCAGCCATCTCATCCTCTGTCGTCCCCTTCTGCCGACTTCAGTCTTTACCAGCATCAGGGTCTTTTCAAATGAGTCAGTTCTTTGCATCAGGGGGCCAAAGTATTGGAATTTGAGCTTCAGCGACAGTCCTTCCAATGGATATTCAGGACTGATTTCCTTTAGGATTGCCTGGTTGTATCTCCTTGTAGTCCAAGGGACTCTAAAGAGTCTTCTCCACCACCGCAGTTCAAAAGTATCAATTCTTCGGTGCTCAGCTTTTTTTGCTTTTTTCTTTTTATTTAAATTATTTATTTATTTTGCTTTACAACATTGTATTGGTTTTGCCATACATTGGCTTGAATCCACCATGGGTGCACATGTGTCCCCATCCTGAACTCCCCACTCACCTCCCTCCCCATCCCATCCCTCTGGGTTATCGCAGTGCACCAGCCCCAAGCATCCTGTATCATGCATCAAACATGGACTTGCAATTCGTTTCACATATGATAATTTACATATTTCAATGCCTTCTCCCATATCATCCCACCCTCACCCTCTCCCACAGAGTCCAAAAGACTGTTCAGTACATCTGTGTCTCTCTTGCTGTCTCGCATACAGGGTTATTGTTACCATCTTTCTTAATAGTCCAACTCTCACATCCATATGTGACTACAGGAAAAACCATAGCCTTGACTAGACGGACGTTTGTTGCCAAAGTAATGTTTCTGCTTTTTAATATGCTGTTGAGGTTGGTCATAACTTTTCTTTTAAGGAGTAAGCCTCTTTTAATTTCATGGCTGTGGTCACCATCTGCAGTGATTTTGGAACTCAAGAAAATAAAGTCTGTCACTGTTACCACTGTTTTCCCATCTATTTGCCATGAAGTGATGGGACCAGATGCCATGATCTTAGTTTTCTGAATGTTGAGCTTTAAGTCATCTTTTTCACTCTTCTCTTTCACTTTCCTCAAGAGGCTCTTTAGTTCTTCACTTTCTGCCGTAAGGGTGGTGTCATATGCATATCTGAGGTTATTAATAATTTCTCCCATCTGTCTTGATTCCAGCTTGTGCTTCATCCAGCCCAGCGTTTCTCATGATGTACTCTGCATGTAAGTTAAATAAGTAGGGTGACAGTATAGAGCCTTGTCATACTCCTTTCCCTATTTGGAAAGGTATAATACATCACAAAAACATTTGAGTGTATAGACAGTTGAAAGGATTGTCCATGAAACTGTTAATCCTTGTGAGCTACCTGATGGGCATAGCCTTTCCTTTGACTCAAAATGGGCAGTATTTCTTGTTGTTGCTCTTATTGGGTCATCACGTTTTCTTCTTTGTACTTGACAGACCCCATAACTCATGGTCAGGGATTCTGGTCACATTGGAAGTGGTTGGCTTGCCTTCTCTGTGACCATTATCATATCACACCTTCACAAGCTCATTCATTCCCGCAGTTGTGAATGGGCAAGGGTAGTAGCAGGTCATGCTCAGATGGTGTTGGTGGATCTTCTCCTCTGGCCTGAGCCTGTGCTCTGGAATTTACAGCTGTGTGATCTTAGACAAGGGATTTTATTTCTCTGAGTTCCACTGTCCTGATATCCTGGACTAGTATCTTATGCAGAGAACTAATGTGAAGATTAAATGAGATGAAATGTATAAAGTCCTTTGAATAATTCTTGGTAGACAGTCACTGCTGAGAATGTGATGTCTTTAAGACATGTACAACAGCTTCAACCACCATAGTAACAAAAATGACAACAGCAGTGATGACACTGAAGGACAGAGAGCCATGTGTCCTGCCCCCGATGTCCAGAACGCCAGCCAGACTCCGTGTCTAGCTTGCTTCCCAGCTCATTTTCCCTCCCCTGCAGGCTGCCACAGGGTTGGAACGGACCCAGCATCAATGCTGGGGGAGGGATGTGTTGTGCTGGTACAAGCCTCAGCCTGCTAATGAGGCCTGAAGTTGAGCAACTCCAGATGGAGTCAAGCGGCATGTTCTCTGCCAGGAAATGTGGTGGATGGGCCAGGGCCACTCATTCCAGGCAACAGTCATGGATATCAAAAAGCAAAAAGTAAGGAAACATGCAGGCGTTGGAACTGAACTATCCAAATGTAAATAAAAACACAGCATGCATGTGTGGCAGGGAAATCCTATCTGGGATCCAGAGACGGTTTTCTTACAACAGCAGTAGTCCATCTGGGAGGGGACAGGAAAGTGCTAAGTGTCTGTAAATGTGAGCTTCTCTTGTATCTGACCTTTTAAAGCTTGATTTGAACTACTATGTTCTCATCAACCATGAGTATGTTTTATTGATCATTTCTGAATGATTGGGGAAAAAAGACATTGATATCTTAAGACTTAATAAAAATTGGTAAGACTAGATTTCTTACTATGAAACATTTTTGCCCAGTGTACAGCATATTCACCTCTATCATCACCATCTATTATTTATTTGAAACTTAAGATGTAAATGTAAGTGAGAATGTAAGCCAGATATTGTGTTAAATAAGTAACTTAACATACCTTATATACTCCCCCCACCCCCTACTCCCACACAGTGCCAACTTCCTAGCATTTAATACTCATAGAAACTTTCAAAGGTAAGGGCTACATTTATGAACTTCATTTCATAGATGAGAACATTGAGGTTCTGTTTTCTTTAGCCAAGATCACTCAGTTGGCTGGTGAGGAAAAAGGCCCGAGTTGTGATCCAAGGCCATCTGACCAGTGGCTCATTAATTTACCCATGTACTCTGATCATCTCCAACATGTTTTCTTCTTTGAATGGGGCTTAAGACAGATGATAGACTAAGTACGTAGAAAGAAGATGCTCTAGTTTTCCGCACATACATCTGAAGGGCACTTGAGGAGGGCACTTGACCCCTGTATGTAGCCTGTAAGGAAATTGGTGACTTAAGACCCAGTGACTTATCCTGAATGTCACAGGGATGAATCTTTATGTTTCTTGCATGGATCCGATACAGTTAATTCTGAAAAGTCCAGATGTGTGAGTCTCCAGGCCCCAAGGAACACCATGGCTGACTTTGAACTGGAAGATTAGTTGCTGCATTAAGAGGCTGAGTCTTGCCTTCATCCTCAGTTCCAAGCCATACTGCTTATGAAGTGAAGAAGGGGTGCCAAGCCCAGTAAAGCTGAATGGCAGCATTCTGTGTACATCTCAGGCACCAGTGTAATCTAATGTGTGATAAATGTGTTTAAAAAATGAACTATTATTTCCCCCATTTACAGAAATTATACATGTTCTTTGTAGCATATCTGTAGTCAAAAAGAAGAAAAAAATTACTGGTAATCTCCCCCTCTCCAAATAATCAGTTAATAGTTTGGTATATTACCTATATATATATATTGGTATATATATATTTATTGCAAAAGCTTTACTGCTCTTACCACCCCACCCTATTTAGCAATAATGTTATTGTTCTTACTAGGTAACATAAATATATATTTTATTTAAATCTGAGAATAATTTTCCTCTGATTATAAAAGGCATAAGCAGTCATTGTGAAAAGGATAGGTAATATCATGGCTGTAAAGAAGGAAGTAAAAATCATTTGAAACTTGACCCCACAGAGATAACTGTTGATATAGACTTCTTGTCATTTCAGACTTTTTTTGAAAAAAAAAAAGCATTTTTATCTGTATTTTTCACAGTTTGCAAACGAGTAATGTACTCTAGGTTTTAACATATATGTGTTTTGCCTTTTCTCTTCTAAATACTTTCTAGTGGTTTTCTTTCAAAAACCTTGGACGCTTAGGGAAAGTCTCGAATCCCAATATGTTAAGCTTCAGGCAGTGACAGTGACAGTGACATTGATGGCCTAGAAAAGCTTTGGGTTGAAGATAGTCCTTTTCATCACTCCATCACTTAAGCATCAGACCAAGGCTTGAAACATCATCCTGGCTTTTCTGGAGGTTGCAGGAATACCCAGGAGAATTCACTTCCTTTTTCAAAATGAAATAACCAGTCCAAAATACCAGGACACACATGGTGCAGGCAAACACATTTGGTGCAGCTATTGTTGGAAGTGTCCCTGAACTTCCAAAATATCAGTGCTGGAAAAGTTCATATTTTAAAATAATTAATTGTTTTCAAAAAGTTCTTTATGCTTGTGGTTTAAAAAAAATGCTCTTGAAATCAGCGCTTTGCATTCTACTAACTCTGACTAGGAATGTTTCAAGTAGAATTCTGATTTGCAGGTGATGGGGTGGGTAGTGGGGAACTGATTGCTTTTTATACTCCCTTAAATAGTCCAACACTTGTTGGACTGTTGGTGGCCTGTTATAGGCCAGACATGAATCTTTGTGCTGTTGGTGTAAGAATTCTAACATTTTGTTATGTTTCAATGAAAATTCAGTAAGAGACTTAACATCCCCATTGTCAGTGCTGCTCTATTTTGATATTTTGTCCCAAGGACACTCTTGTAATATGCTGTCATAAATAACAGTATATTTCCTGATTGGGAAACAGTATATTTTCTGATTGAGTCACAGAGGTAGATGCATTTGTCAAAATCTATGAAATAGTACATTTCAGACTTGGGCATTTGACTCTATGGAAATTTTATCTCTTGCCAAAAAGGAACTGTAAACAAGTATCGGCTTTAGTTACTGATGGGAGTGCTGAGGGGAACTGCACTGATGCCTGCAACTTACTTTGAAATGCTTGAAAAAATAAGATGAACTGTGATGGATGGAGAGATTTGGAATAAAGCAAATGTAGTTAAATGTTAGCAGCTAAAGAATTCAAGTGGTGAGTATGTAGATGTTTACTTGTAGTTCAACTTTATTTTGAAATGTGGTTGGTAATTTTAATAACAAAATGTTTGGGGGGAAAAACCCAATAACAAGGCTCTATGTGGAAGAGCTAAAGCACAGTCTATAGAATTATTTTTCTTGCTGAAACATTCTGACTCTGCTTCTTGCTAGCTGTGTGACTCCAGATATTTCAGCCTTGGTGAAGTTTTTCAGTGTGAGTAATGAATACACTTAGCACAAATCTTACTCCACAGTAAACACCTGATGATACTGTGATGATAATTCCACAGTGCAAAAGAAGTGGTGATTGTAAATGAATGACTTTATGCTGAGGGCCCACTGTGTGTCTGGCACTCTCTTGGTCGTTTCCAGAGGAATGAGGCCGTCTCATTCTGTATCACGATGTGTGTAGCCACAGACACTAGAGAAGGTGTGAGGAGCATGAGTGGGCAAACGGAGCGTGGCTTCACTGAGGGTGACAGAGCCTTCCCCAGCTCTGTGGCTCCCCTTCGGTGTGGCATCTACTTTGAATAGAAGGCTCTTCAGAGGAAGGATAGCATCTGCTTTGTTAGACTTCGTAGTATTCTCGGGTTGACGTTGACTTAATTCATCACAAAAACCGTTCCCTTTGTGTACGTCTAAGGCATTCTATTTTGAGGTTGTCATGTTTTAACTTTATGGACCTGGGAAATTCGTGTAGGGTGGCACTATCTTCTTTCGTCCCCACAGTGAAATCATGTTTATGCATTATGACAGCCTGTTCCAAACTCCCGCTGTGAGGCAAAGAGGAAGGGTCAGGGATCTGGAAAAAGCTGCAGCTGGATTTAGGAGCACCAGCAGTGGGGGATGAAAGGAATATTTCAGGTAATTCTGTGCATGTGCTGTTTACTTCCAAGTGTCTAATACCATACTCCTGAAAATTAAGGTAAAAAACAGTAAAAAAAAAAAACCCCAAAAACCCAAAAACTGCGATGGTGAGGAAGAGTGGGGGAATAGAACAAATGTTGGCTACATTTTGAAGGAGAGATTGGTGGGCAGGAGGAATAGATTTATTCTGCTAACTTTCCAGCTGCCATAATGAAATCTGAATCTTGAGTCTAAATGTCTCCTAATGATTGGGATTCCAGAGGGTATCCTTATATAGGACTGCTTGGTGGGTCAAGTGTGAAACAGGATTTGATTTGTCTGCCACACTAATACCATTGGAGAATTACTTAAAACCTGCCAGAATTTTCTTTTACCACATCTTGATCCCAGCTCTTTTACCACATACTGATGCAGGTATTTCACTGTGTTTTGGGCTTTACAGTTCCAAACTCAACTCAAAAGACTGTGTTAGCTCTTTTCCCCAAGAAGTAAAATGCACATTAGCTTGTTAATTCTTTACTTTCTTCTTTTTTAAATTGGAGGATAATTGCTTTATAGCTTGTTGTAGTCTTTGCTGTCCATCAATGCAAATCAGTCATAATGAGACATATATATAAATATATGCTGCTAAGTCGCTTCAGTTGTGTGTGTATATATATATATATATATATATATATATATCCTTTCCCTTTTGAGACATCCCCCACATTCCATCCCTCTTTAATGTCTTGTTTGTAATACTTGGCCTGGATCATTATGGTATGAATTCTTACTCAAACCAGGCTTTTTTTTTTTTTAATGATTCAGGAAGTTCCAGAAGAGACCATCCTAATTTGAATGCTTCAAAGATCATCAGAAAGGTTGTTCTGAAGACAGTCTAAGAAAGTAGTTTCTGGCTCTGTGGCTTCTGAGGTCAGGTATAGATCATGTTAGTGATGAGTACAACAATTCTGAGGAATTTAAGTGCATTAAACCTTTCTGGGGAGTGGTTCTGAGGAAGGTGTGATGGGAGGTGAAATTTAAAGTTAGTCCTTATCTTCTGGCTGTTGAAATGAACTGTTGAAACTGAAGTTAGTTATCTTTAGATATAATTTAACTTGCACTTACAAAAAATTAGAAATAATACAGGGAAAGATCAAAGGAGGAAAGAAGGATGGGGAAGAATAAGGAAGAAGAGGGAAACACAAAAAGGAAGGAAGAAAACCAAAGAAAGCTGACATCGCAGGAGAAGGAAGAAGTAATTATTTCTCAGGCCTCAAAAGTCAGCCAAATATAAACTGTTCCCAGTTCAGGGTAATTGCTTGATTTCATCCCATAGGATGCAGTCTAAAGTCTTCCCTGTGTTTAACATTCTAACATTCAAGCAATAGACTTAGATTTCAGACACAATGAATGGATCAGGACAGGCAATAAAAGAGTAAGACATTGCAGTTTAAAACTCAGTGCAATTTGAAAGCTACATAATAAATTATGCTGGAGCACAGTAGATATATGTATCATGGGAAAGTGGTTCTGAGGTTTTTCATCTCTCTTGGGTGTGGGTCATCCCCTGTTTCTGTCATCCTCTGACACTACTCCAGAGTGTCATCCAGTACTTCAGCACTTTAAAATGGAAAATAAAAACGCCCTGAGTTCCTTTTTATAGCAACATCACCAACCCGGTGTTTGGAATTCTATATCTCAGGCATTTAGGATGGTTGCACGTATTAAGTCTGGAATATGTGTTTATTTGTAGGTTAGGAGGGGGTGGACATATACTTAACTCTTGCTATCATTAAACAGCTGCTTAGTTTGAATCTCACTGACCCCTTGGAAGCTTTCACAACCCTCTTTGAAAGTGTGCCTGATTGGGGGCTTTTTAAAAACCATCATGATAAAATTATTAGAGATCTTAAAAGCACTGAGGACAAAACAACTAAATTTAACAAAGATAATATATGTGTTTTTTTTTTTCACTTATATGCTTTTCTTGAGTATGGAGAAACAAACTTTAATATGTAGAGTTTTTCTGAAGATCTGAAATAAGAAATTTGAGTGCTGAATCCTTGGCATGCTTGACTGGTTTATTTGAAGCAGTGCTATAGTGGTTTCTAATTTAAATAGGTAACTGCAACAGCCAAGTAAGTATAGCAGAGTAGCCTTTCTTAGCTATTTACCCATTGGTATCTTCACTCCCTGGCTTTATCTACCTAGAAAACTCACAGCTCTTCTCTCCATGGTTCTTCTGTTCTCTCTCCTGCCCTGTTTAACTTGACACTGTTTCCCCTTCTCACTGTCCTTAATTCTTGCCATTTATGAAAGCATTCATATTTTTCAGTAATTCTTTGTTTGTATCTCTTTCCTTCAGTGGATTTTAGGTTTCTGAAAGGCAGTGACTATGGCTTTTTAAAATTTTTGTATCCCCTTAGGTGCTCAATAGATGTCTTAAAAAGGCAAAACATTTTTCTTTTGCTGTCAGTTTTCTTGCCTGGTACTTTAGGTCATATTGTAAGATTATGAGCCATGTTTCTTGAAGGTGTTTTCTGGAGGCCTGCTCAAATATAGACATCCCTGACCCCACAGAGAAAAACTATAAAGACTCATACAGAAAGGAACATTTAAATATTCAAGACAAAACACTATAAATAACTGCCTATATTTATCTCACAGTTTTAAAGTCTCAGTTTTATTTTTTTATGACAGCCCATGATAATTGCCAAAAATTTGCGTCAGCACTGAAAAGTACCAATAATACTCCTCGTTACCTCCTTAAGATAATCTTAGTTAATCTTAGTTAATAATTTGATTATTGTCCATTTAGATTTCATTATGACCGTATAACTATTCACAAAAGTGAATATTTATTTTTAAATATTGTTAGCTCAGTTTAAAGCTTATAGTGTCTATGGATATTTCCCCTTGTTTTTGCATAAAGATTTACTTAAATCATATTGTTTACTCACTAAGTCATGTCTGACTCTTTGTGACTCCATGGACTATAGCCTGCCAATTTCCTCTGACCATGGAATTCTCCAGGCAAGAACACTGGAGTGGGTTGCCATTTCCTACTCCAGGGGATTTTCCCAACCCAGGGATCGAACCCACAACTGCTGCTTGGCAGGTGGATTCTTTACCACTGAGCCACCAGGGGCCCTAATAAATATATATAGTATTTGTATTATTTCACCATATGGATATGTACAATTTGTTTTTCCAATCCCACATGTTCAAATACTGATGGACATTTTGGTTGTTTTCACTGTTTCCCTCTTATAGTTACATTGCAGTGAAAATTCTTATTTCTATAGTCGATTTTCACAGAATTGGGATTGCTCTATCAAAGGGTGTTCTGTGTATATTGGACAGATGGACCTCCTAATTGTCTTAGAACATTCCAGGTTTCTTAACCATCATGAATTTTTCAGAAGCATAGAACAGATGCCCAGTACTATTCCTTGATTTGCATTGGACTCGAGAGTCTGTGAGAAGGATTTTGAATGTATTCTGCAATTGAAAAATCAGGGCCTATCTGGAGAAAGGGTCCCTAAAGAGCAGAGTGGCTTAGAAAAATGCAGGGTTCTTGTGAGATCTCTGTAAGGAAAGGGGACGGGTGGCCAGCAGGAGCTACAGCTCCCAGGGCACAGGATTGTCAGGTTTGATTGATCCTGGTGTCCCCTGGAGACTTGTGTCCCAGAGGACACAGTCCCACTTGCTTGAGAAGTCCCCCAGAGAGGACCCACGTGTGAGAAGTTGGGGGTCTTTCTTGAGTAGGGGAAACTGGTGACAGTGTGGCCAGTAGACCATGGGCAGCAGAATGAGAACAGCAGACAGGCAGTGGGGCTGATTCCGGACAGTAGTGCTTGAGACCATCTCTCACCAAGTGGAGAGCCAGATAGAGGAATGGATTTAAATAAGAGAAGATAGTGAACAGACAAAATTTCTAATCATGAAAGTGAAAAATCTCAGAATACTAGTAGTGTTGCTCTGAAAGTGAAGGAAACATCTTTTAATGTGGATGCAGCCAGACAATGTATATGTTACATACATTTTAAATGTTACAGCCTTTCCACTTGGCTCTGAAAATAAAACCTTTGTGAGTTTATCTTCCCATATCAATTCCAGGCATCGCCACCTTTTCCTCCTTGTTGACCACTGGTTCAGATCAACAAGAGATTGATCCCCTTATACTTTTGTATTATCAAGTAGCTTCCAGTTGTCTGCCTCTGAAGCTGGGATATACTCTTGCCCAGGATATGTTCTCCGGAAACTGTCAAAAATGTTAGTTCTGAACCTGCCAGCAGTCATGGTCTTTGCCTTTTGATGCCTTTATTATTAGCTCTGGTGATTTATTCTGTGTCAGCTTGGTTAAGGTGGAACTCTGTCTCGCAGAATCTCCTTCCCTGTATAATTCAGGTTAGAATTGGCTAGATAAGGGATTGCACAGAATTTAGAATGCAGCTGTTACTCTGTGATACAGTGATGCACAGATGTAGACATGCTAGCAAGAGGGTTCACCTGTCTTTGCTGTTCTGTGCTCCATGTCTAACAATTTTCCTCAATTGCTGACCTTGCTGATCAACATGAACACAAACCCACTTGGCCACAAGTCCCATACCCTTCTCCGTGAGTCTGGATGTGCTGGCTTCTCTGATTGGCTGGTTGGTGACTCTTGCGATCCTTCAACTTCCACTTTCACATCTTCCCTTCCTCAGTATCTTTTACAAGTTCAGCTTTAATTCCTGTAATAAGTCTCTTATCCATAACTCATGGTGGTTCTGCTTCCCTAATTGAACCCTGACTGAACACACCTTTGCCTTAAAAATGATTTTTTTAATAGCTAGCTTTCTTTTATCATTCTTTCCTTTCAAGTGTACCACACAACACTGTAGAAATGCTATTGATGTTCATAAATGCTTTTCATCATCTGTGACTATTTCCAGGATATGTTGAAGTTACAAATGTTACACAGGTATTTTTATTACTAGTGTATATCATTAATCCCTACTATAATCTGCATAGAGATTTCTTCTGGAGATTTCTTTTTCTGAAGAAACTTGTTTGTTCTGAAAGATTGTCTCTTTTTTCCCAAGTGGTTTCATTTGCAGAAGGTTTGTTTAATGTCCTGTGGTTTTAGTCTTAGAGTATTATACTTTTTTTTTTTTTTGCTACATGTGCTTAAATAAGATCATGTTAATTTTGCCATCAGTGACAGGAAGTTCTATCCTTAACCTTTCTTTCAGAAACATATCTTTTAATCTAGTAGGCAAAATGAAAGATTGGTTTATAAGTGTTAAAGGATAGAAAAGGTAAGATATTACAACTGAAAGCCTTTCTGGAGGTAACTTTTACCTAGCTTTGAAATTTTTATCACAAATGGAGTGTGTATTAATGGTTATTAAAATAATTAATAGCACCAGTGACAAGGTCAGAAGAATAAGCTAATTTATCATTACAGATTTTAATGAAGCCTATAACGTACTATTACATATACAGTATTTTTAAGAGTATGGCAGTTTGAAAAAAACAATGATTTATCAAACTGATTTAGGAATTTTTTGTGTATTTGTGTGTGTGTGTGTGCATGCTCAGTTGTTTCCGACTCTTTGCAACTCCATGGACTGTAGCCCGCCAGGCTTCTCTCTCCATGGACTTCTCCAAGCAAGAATACAGGAGTAGGTAGCTGTTTCCTCCTCCAGGGAATCTTCCAGACTTGGGGATCATACCTGTGTCTCTTGTATCTCCAGGCGGATTCTTTTACCACTGTGCCACCTGGGAAACCCAGTTTTATAGGAACTCAAGTTAAAATGATTCCCTTGAAAGTAAAACTCTTTCGTGTTAAGATAATATTATTATCTCCTTTATAATCAATAAACTGTTCAAGTGAGCATTATCATGCCTCCCCAGTGTCCAAATGAAGGAATTATTTTAGATAATGTGAAGTTAATTGACTATCATATTCAGTGGGAAATTAAGATTTAGAACTTACACAAAAAAGCTTTATCAGTGAAGAATATTTTAATGTAAAATAATCTCTCCCTGGACAACTTCCTGTTTGTATCATAAAACCCCTGTACTGGAGAGTCTTATTTTCATCTTTTGCTTCTATTTGTAAATCACTGCTGTAAGTATATATAATTTAAGTCTTTGATATAATTTAAGTCTTTAAGTCTCTAAGTAGCATACTGATACAGAGTCAAGTATCTCCAATTCTGTTTCAGTCTAGGGATATGACCAATGGTGAAATGACTTACTCCAACACCTCATATGTTTAAAATTCTCTATCTCAGTGTTTGTGAGCCCTTGTCAGAGTTATTGAAAGTTGAAATCGTTGTTTGGTCTCAGAATCAGTCTTCTTCACAGCGAGTGACCTAGTCACAATCAAAGGAAATAGGTAAGTCAGTCTGTAGGAGATATTACAGTAATAAATGAAGATGAGTAATTCACCATCTTCAGGTTCAGGTTCTGGAGTTGTTACGAAAACAGGGATGTTAGCTCATTTCTTTTGGGAAATTGCCACTTGAGTCTCCATTATCACCCTATAATTGTATGTTCTTTATTAAGATTCATCTTTTCATAGTATCTTTCAGCTCTTCTCTTACCTCCCCCTCCCTTTTCTCCATGCCTTCCATTTGTAATCGGTAAATCTGAAATACATTTACTTTCTTCTGTTAAGAATTCTATCATACCTCGTGAAAGGTGATCACTGTGCTCAAAATTATGCAATTCAGTTGTGCTGAAAACTAAATATTCCAATATTGCTTGTCAGTGAATCATAGAAATCATAGTTCCCCTCAAAGCTCCAGTGTTATTGATTCAAAATAGATGATCATGGCAGTAGTCATCTCGCTGTAGTATTGGCATGTAGAGTAATACATTTTGTGTTTAGAAAGTATTATATTTTGAAAGAGCAATGCTGAATAAAAACCAGTTCAGTAATACAGATATTTGGTTCAATACCAAACTGTTAAAAAAGGATAGCTGAAAATAGCTTACTCTTACTGATATTCTTGGCTAACATTTCAGACGTTTGCTGTGGCCCATTTGTGTTCTGGTTCTGAAGTATATCTTGTAAACATTATTTTGCATTGATATGTTTTCAGAATTCTATCTCTGAAAAACAAAGGGAACTAGTTCTACAAAGTTTTTCTAATTAAAATGTTTATTATTTATTCTATTTAGGCTTTGTTGTTGCTGTTCAATCACTCAGTCGTGTCCCACTCTTTGCCACCCCATGGACTGGAGCATGCCAGGCTTCCCTGTCCTTTACTATCTCCTGAAGTTTGCTCAGATTCATGTCCATGGAGTTGATGATGCCATCCAAATATCTCATCCTTCGTTGCCTCCTTCACCTCCTGCCCTCAATCTTTGTCAGTGTCAGGGTCTCTTCTGATGAGTTGACTCTTTGCATCAGGTGGCCAAAGTATTGGAGCTTCAGCTTTTGCATCAGTCCTTCCAATGAATATGGGTTGATTTCCTTTAGGATTGACTGGTTTGATCTCCTTGCAGTCCAAGGGACTCTCAAGAGTCTTCTCCAGCTCCACAGTTCAGTCCATCAATTCTTCAGTGCTCAGTCTTCTTATGGTCCAAATCTCACATTTGTATGTGACTACTAGAAAAAGGAATCAGTCCTAAAGGAAATTCTTCAGCTCTCAGCCTTCTTATGGTCCAAATCTCACATTCATGTGACTATCAGAAAAAGGAAATCAATCCTAAAGGAAATCAGTCCTTTAGGACTGTATTGTAATTATACAATTACAAAAAACTGTATTATAATTATAATAACACTCATTGTGAGGGAGAATGAGAGGAGAACAGTGAGAAAACATTATTTTAATGCAGCTAATAGAATGAAATAAAACTGTGGCTTAGAGAGTTTCCGTTAGGTTTTCTTAATGGCTATAAATTTTGTTCTCTTAAGTGATATAGTATTTGGAAGTATTACATATCTATTAAGTTTATCAAATATGTCTCTTATAGTGCTTTTTTCTCCTAAAATATATGTATATGAATTATAGTAAACTGGTTTCCATCAAACCCAGTAGAAACCTTGCCCTAAGCACTGCTCATTATCAGAAAACTCACCAGGAAAGAAACAGAATAAAGTAGATGTATTGTATATTTAGGCTACTTTATGTAAGACTGTCATTTAAGAGCCAGAAATTTGGAGTTAAATAGACTTTGGTTTTACCAGTAATATGGTTATTAATGTATAGATGAAATCTGTATTTGTACAAAAGCTATTGGAGGAAAGTTTCACCCTCCTCTTGTCTCTTTTTAGCTTTATATCCTATAATACAGTTAGATCATCTTGTGTATTCATGCAAAAATTGAATTTCCTCATTGAGATATCATTTATTTATTTATTTCCGGCTGTGCTGGGTCTTTGTTGCTGCATGCAGGCATTCTCTAGTTGCAATGAGTAGGGTCTACTCTCTCTTTGTAGCTTGTGGGCTTCAGTAATACGTGGGCTTAGTTGCTCTGTGGCATGTGGAATCAAACCCATGGATTCTTAACCACTGGACCACCAGGAAAGTCCCTGGAATATTCTTTTGTAATTCTCTTTGGAAACAGTGAGGTAATGTTAAAAAAAAAATGGAAATTTGTATGAGTTTTTGGAGAAGTTAGATTTTTAAATAAAATGGAAACAGTGACATTAAGTATGAAACCACTTGGTAAATACTAAATGAAAAAGCTAGTTCCTGTTCAGTAGAATCTGGTCACTTAATTTTCAACAGTTTGAGTAAATAATCACATGAATTAAATTACTTCATGTGAGTTTCCCACAAGACAGGACAAACTTATTTTACTTTGGCTTCTGACATACTATATTGCTTTATTAGCATTGGAGAACTAACCAGAAGAGGTGATTGTAGTGAACTTATTTTTAGCCTGTGATGAAATTAAAAGATGCTTACTCCTTGGAAGGAAAGTCATGACCAACCTAGATAGCATATTAAAAAACAGAGACATGACTTTGCCAACAAAGGTCCATCTAGTCAAGGCTATGGTTTTCCCAGTGGTCATGTATGGATGTGAGAGTTAGACTATGAAGAAAGCTGAGCTCCGAAGAAGTGATGCTTTTGAACTGTGGTGTTGGAGAAGACTCTTGAGAGTCCCTTGGACTGCAAGGAGGTCCAACCAGTCCATCCTAAAGTAGATCAGTCCTGGGTGTTCATTGGAAGGACTGATGCTGAAGCTGAAACTCCAATACGTTGGCCACCTCATGCGAAGAGGTGACTCATTGGAAAAGACCCTGATGCTGGGAGAGATTGGGGGCAGGAGGAGAAGGGGACAACAGAGGATGAGATGGCTGGATGGCATCACGGACTCGATGGACATGAGTTTGAGTAAACTCCGGGAGTTGGTGATGGACAGGGAGGCCTGGCATGCTGCGATTCATGGGGTCGCAAAGAGTCAGACACGACTGAGCGACTGAACTGAACTGATAAATTGCAGAAGATATACATAGATTTGACAGAGTCTCTTTCTTTCCCTCTTTCTCCATGCCCCAATATGTGTCTTCAGTCTCCAAAGATTTGACAGAGTCTCTTTCTTTCCCTCTTTCTCCATGCCCCAATATGTGTCTTCAGTCTCCAAAGTGGTTGCTTGGTCTACCAGTTGGGTGGCATGAAGCCCTTGGATAAGTGATCAATAGTGATGTGAATAATTGACAACACTTTTATTGAGCTTACAACTGTTTCTCTGTCTTGATGGTTAGTGCCTAAAACTTAACTAATCAAGCCCATGTAATGTCAGTTAACATTGCCCATTTAGGTAGTCTGCATGGCTTTGAAGTTTTGCTACTGGAAAGTTTGGAGAGGAAAGCATCTCTTTTTTCAGATTCATGAGGTTATGAAAAATGATAAGGCAATGGAATGCTGGCTATTTTTAAAGAATTTGAAGAAAATGCAATTAAAAATTGAGTAAACAGCAGAAGTGTTTTTTTCCACTTAATATCTTCAAAGAGAAGTTGGAAATTTCTTTCTGAATTCTACTTTTGCTGAATTGCTGAAAATAATTATGATACTGTAATAGCTATAATATTTTGACTCTTTGTTTTAAATGTGCCAGACTTTGAGATGAGTATTTTACCTACTCTGTTCATTTATTTTCACATCATTCTAACACTGTAAATTGTTTTGACTATTTTATAGTTGGATATGTTACTTTTACCTTTCTGAATCTCATTCTCTTCTCAATAAATAAAGGAATAGGCAGAGTTGGAGATTTTAACTAAGTCTGTTTTACACCAAAGTTCTTATCTTACTACTACTCCTACATGCAGTAGCCTAAATGCACAATAAATTCATTTTACTTGGTTCCGTTCCTAGTAAGGGTTTGATAATGAGCAGTAGCAATAACTTGGCTTCTACTTAATTTGATGGGAACTAGTTTATTCTAAGACATTGTTTGACTGATGTGATGATTTGTATCCAGGGCAGAAACTGTTGTCAGAGGTTATAGAGGGCAGCAAAGAAGGGGCTGTGTTTGCTTCTGAGAGAAAGTGAACCTTGATTTTTTGAGTGTGAGCAAATATATAAAGGAAGACCAGCCAGTAAGATTATGAACCTTAACAATCTGATTACATCAGCTAGAGTGACTGTTTTACCCAGTGCCTTCATTGTGTCAAATCCTTCCATAGCTCTCCCATTTCCTTCTTGAAAATACCTGTGGCTCCTTCTCTTTGAACCTTTGCCTCCTTGCCTATGAGTAATAGTAACGATGGTAGTACTGGCTAAAATAGCCAACATTTACAGACCTGGCATGAATGGTGGCAGATTCCATTATTTTTTACCATTTCTGCTTGAATGGAAATAATCGTTTTGGTTCTTCACAATATACAAAGATAATAAAATGAACTAATTGATCATAGCGATAATTTCTCATTACTTATATGAGTTTTTAGTCTGTTAGGATAGTCACATATATTTTCTAATTTAATTCTTGAAACAACCATGATTGAGTTGTTTCATAATTGAGTAAACTGAGTCTTAAAGACATTAAGTAACTTGTCCATTGTCACACAGCTGGGCAAAGGCGGAAGCCTCGATTAAAACCTGGGTCTGCAATTTTAAACCTGGTGTGCCAAACAGGAAAACTGTTAGAGCCATATCGGAGATTGTCTGATTTCATTCTCTAATTTTAGATAAAACTGAATCACATACAGAGAATGATAATTGTGGCTGGAGGATGTGTACTATCTGGTTTATTAAACACATCTAATTTGTGGGTTGCCTTTTTTTTTTCATTTTGTTGATTGGATAGGGGAGTATTCCTATTGGCTGATGGTCCTTTCTCTATCACTGGGCTGCTTCACACACTCAGCTTTCCCACCAGGCCCATAAACGTGTTTGAGTTTATGACTGGTCTCAAATGTCAAGAGCGGACCATTCACTCTTTCCTTGAGTGTTTTGACGAAGAGAGATTCCACAGCCACTTTGCTCTGGGATACTCTGTTACCCTGCCAACACTGATAAAATACTGCTTCCTTTTAGTTTTAATCCATTTCTTCCTCCCTTACCCAACCCTGCTGATACATAGAACAACTGGTCAAAAAACTGTTGGTTTCCAAGAAAACAGCTATTAAATACTCCCTTTGCAACTTTTCTTTAAAACTTTCCTCCAAGTAAACCAGTCTTCCTTTTGACATCTCAGATGGCTGACAGGTAGTTAGCTCCTCTGACTGGCAGATTGGTGTCTCTGTCACATGGGAGTGTTGTTACACAGTAGAATTAATGCTTCCAGCCTGGATTTATTTAGCATCTTCTGACACTTAGAAGAACAAGGGAACACATACCTTGTTCTCCCTTGGGATGGTTGAGAATTAGATTAAACTGGCAGGAAATATTTGAATGTCTTCAGTAAACAGACTTTGTATTTAGGGTATCGATGTTTTTTGAAGTTCTTTATTGCCTTCATTTTCAAAGTTGTTTTGAGAGAGCTTCTGCCAGTCACTTTTGGAAGTTATGTCATTACCACTTGCTGGTTGCTAAAAAAAAAGAATTTTAAATCAGCTACTAACTCTGAATTTTCTTTTGCAGATGCAAAAGAAATTGTTTTAAAAGCCCAGATCTTAGCTGGCGGAAGAGGAAAAGGTGTCTTCAGCAGCGGTTTGAAAGGAGGCGTTCATTTAACAAAAGAGTAAGCATGGAGGTTTTAATTCCTTATCTTTGGGCAAAGCAGTTATGGAAGATGCTGCTCATGATGGAAAGGAGCACTGAGGTTGGGCCCGGGTGGGGGTAGGAGCAGAAGGTCACAAGTAAATGACGTAGACAGCAAGTAGAGGGCTCTGCAGTGTCGCCGTTTTCCTTCTCCTGTAAAAGGGTTTTGTTCACCGATTGGTGAAAACTTGACACCCCTTCTGTTCTAGACAATCAGTGAAAACACTTTCCTCTCCTCTCCTGTCACATACCTTTCAACTGTTTTCTTTGATCCTTCCCCTTCCCTTTATCCCCATCTTTGGGCATTACTTCCCAAGTTGCCCACTATCTTACCTAAGTCTGCTGTGCATTTCAGCATTGTCTCTCTACTATGACTGTAACTTGTTTGGGGGGAGGGAAGAACAAACTTAAGCAAACTTATTTTTGTTTTCCTTCCCTCCTCTTCCTTCCTTCTACTCCCATTCACTCATTGATATATATTTTGCACTCAGGGAGCATCTGGTACACTGCTAGGCACCTGGTATGTAAACAAAAAGTACCATACATTCTGTGAAGGTGGAAGGTGGGCCCAAGGCAGGGTGGATGAGGGGGTACAATATGGACTGTGTCTTAAAATTGTGTTCAATATAAACATTGACTTTCTTTTCTTTCTTCTCTCTCTTTTTTTCTCTTCTCTCTTAGCCCTAAAGTTGTGGGACAGCTGGCTAAACAGATGATTGGATATAATCTAGCAACAAAACAAACTCCGAAAGAAGGTGTGAAAGTTAAAAAGGTAATGTGAATGCTTTTGGCCATCTTCTGTGTATGTGTTAAAAAAAAAATCATACTTCAATTTTGACGAATCTAATGAAGCAGTACACTTTGTCTATGTGTCATTTTTTTTGAACCTCATGTAGTTTTTGGTGTAGTATGACTTTGAGGAGAGATAAAAAAGGATTCTAAATTAGTAATACTATTTATTATTATCAGGATTGAGTAACAATGGGTAATGATTGAAATAATAATTTTTTGTTTTAGAACACAGACACATTTTGTTTAAAGTCAAAAAGGACTTAACATGACAGTTCCTAGAATCAGTGAGGGACATTCTCTGCTTCCTCACAGCCCCACCCTCATCCAGTATATCAGAATTACTGTGCTTGTTTTGGTGGTTTTTCTGTGTTCCCCTGTAACTTATTTTGAGGTTATTACCATTTTGACTCACTGTTATTACTGGGAGTATGTCATATTAGTGGGATCTGCTGGGACACCCAAGTGTGTACAGGGCACATACTTGTACCACACAGAAAATAAAGTCTAAAGCAAAGTGGCTTACCTCAGCCATGAACTATGACTGGTAGATCTAACAGAGCCTAACTTGCCCTCCTATCAGTCTGATTAGCTTTGCTGAACTCCCTGTTATGTATCAAGGCACCAGAATTGACTGCCTGATTTGCAGGATCCAGTGCACAATGAAAATGTGAGATTCTTGTTCATATTTCAAATTGGCTGCAGCAGAACATCAAATCAGACACCAAGAATGGGACCCTCTGGCATGCAGGCCTGGGTGACTGCACAGCTGACTCACTCTAGGCCTGTGCGCTACAGATGACTAGAAGGCCCCATCATGACATTGTAACAGCAGGTTAGGGCCCACCATTTTGGGGAGGCAATGGTCTGCTCCACAGACACAGCATCACATGTGGATTATCACATGGTAATCTCTTCCAGAGTGCCATTCTTCAGGCAACTGAGGCAGTGCATTCCATTTTTACATTTCAGAGGGAGTTGTCTGGAAAACTGTTGATATGACGGCCCCCCAAAATCACCAGCTGGGTCTTCTTAGCATACTTAGCTTACCAAGCACACTGCCTTGGTCCTGAAAAGGACACTGAGCTGGAGGGAGATGGGGATATTGGTGGGTTGTTAGCCCCTTCCCTCTAAGAACACAGAGCCTTTCTGAAGGTTGAGGAAGTGTACAGAAAAAACTGGCTCTGGTTGTTTCCCTTTCCCAGTGCCTCGCAGCTAGATACAAGAACTCTTTACATCTTACAGTGGTTTTGAAGAATTATTTTTGTTCAGCTCAGCACCATACTTTTATTTTCGCCTTTAAACTGGTTATGAGCCTCTACCTATATAACTTGTTCAAAATTTGTTTACAGGGGATATGATTAGTGGTTTTGTTTGTAGGAATTTATTATTTTTTATGGACACATGGAGTTTGACAGTAGAGTTTCTGATACCTTTAAAAAGCATATAAAATACACACAAGATTCTCTCTCTCACACACACACACACACACACACACACACACACACATACTATATATATATATATGCATTAAATTAGTTTGTAGATAGGTTCCTGAAATCCTGGGGATAAGTGCATTCTTGTAATAGAATCATTGCCAAGAAATGACCAGAATGGTATAGTTTTAAGTAGTTTTTTCCCTGATTGCAAAAATGATTAACGTGAGAAAAATTCCAATAGTACAGAAATATAAAAATTAGAGAGTAAAATTTTCTATTCTCACCTTCTAGAAATAATTGTTAAATATTGTTTTTGTCCTTTTCCCATGTAAAATATGTATTACCACATACTTGAAGCAGTAACATTACATATACTTTAAGGAACCTGCATTTTTTTTAACTTTCAAAAAAATATTTTTATTGAGGTATAATTTGCATACCATAAAATTCACTCATTTAAAATGTACAACTTCAGTAGTTTTAATAAATTTATGGAGTTGACAGCTATTACCACAATCTAATTTTTGAATATTTCTATCAACCAACCCAAAAATCTCCCATCCATTTGCAGACAGTTTCTATGCTTACTCCCAGCCTAGAGAAACACTAATCCAGTGTGTCTGTATTGATTTTCTTTTTAATATGATATAATCCACATATCATACAATTCATCCATTTAAAATGTGCAGTTAAGTAGTTTTTAGTATATTCTTGGGTTGTGCAACCATCATCACTATCCAAAACCAGAACACTTTGATCACCCTGAAAAAGAAACACATACCCATTGGAAGTCATTCTCCATCGTCTTTCCACCCCTTGGAAACTATGAACCTATTTCTATAGTCATGGATTTGCCTATTCTGGATATTTCATATCAATGGAATCTTTCAAACCTTTTTTGTCTGACTTCCTTCACTTAGCGTATTTTCAAGGTTCATCCATGTTGTAGCATGTATCAGTACTTCATACATTTTTATGGTTGAATAATACTGCTTTATATGACTGTAACACATTTGGTTTATTCATTCATCAGTTGATGAACAATTAATTGTATTGTTACCACTTTTGAGCAAGCATGAACTTTTGTGTATGCATTTTTGTGTGAACATTCATTCGTGTTTTCATTCTTCCTGAGTAGAGCTTTGGGGGTGAAATTCCTGGGTTAAATGGTAATTCTATGCTTAAGTTTTTCTGGAATCATCAAAATGTCTTCCAAAGTGACCATGCCATTTTACATTCCCACCAGCAGTGTAGGTTTAGTTGCTCAGTTGTGTCCAACTCTTGTGACACCATGGACTGAGCCCACCAGGCTCCTCTGTCCATGGGATTTCCCAGCGAATATTGGAGTGGGTTGCCATTTCCTTCTCCATGCATTTTTATTTATTTATTTAATTAATTAATTTTTTCATACGTTTTAAATTTATGGAATCCTGGACATTAAACAGAAGTTCCCAGATGATAGAAACTTTAGGTCTTAGTTTGTTTAAGAAGCTATTTAAGCACATTACTACATCTGTTCACATTGGGGCTTTTTCCTAAATCTGTATTTGTAGTGTTTTCCTTGGGATAGTAATAGGGGAGGTGAGACAGTGCTACTACACATGTGCTCCATGGGTCACTGCCAGTAATGGTTCCTGTTCCACAGAGAGTAACTGAGTACCCTGTTAATCTTAGCTAATTGCTGTTCTGTTACAAATAGTTTGTGCACCAGCTCTCATCCACATACTATAGTCTTAATAGCATGATATATAAAAAATAAAACAAAATGAACCGACAGTAAGAAACATGAAAAACAGATTCATTGCTCAAGGGTAAAGTACGTTAAAAAGGTTCTCCATACTGGAAGCCTCCATGAAAAGGTTGTGTTGATACAGTTTATATCCGTCACAGATAAAGATGGTTGAAATGTGTTTAACTGAGCTTTGCATGACATGAGAGTTCACGGAGTCTATTTAAGTTCTCTCTGTCACAATTCCTAAAGGATTTCAACATCCTGGGTCATACAAAGGGCATCTCAATGTCAGAAAATTTGTCTGTGTATAAAAGTCCATGAATTATCTATTGAAAATCATCATTTTCTTGGGAATGTTTTCTTAAAGAGTGATGGGCTCTTCTAAGAGCTGTTTGAGACAGCAGCTGGTCTTTACAAATAGAAATTTGATAGAATACAGAGCACATCTGTCAACACTTGAGAAAATTAAGAATAGGACACTTGAATGACACTTATCCTAAAAAGTTATAACACTGTGTTGTTTGTTACAGTAACTACTGAAAGTTGTTAAATCTGGTTCTCTAGACTAGCTGTGGATTAGAAAGTGAGCTTGAAATAAAAATGGTTCTATGAAAATCCTAACACCATGTGCCAAGAAATATTTCTTACAAACTCATGAGCTACCATTTATGATAGAAGAATCACTATGAAGCCCCTTCTGAGGTACTCTATTTTTAACCAGTCATAAATTCTATAGCGGTTTGAAAAGAAGGAGTTAATTGTATTCATTACATTGTAGCTTTCTAGGTCATCATATATTTATCCCGCTTCATATGACTTAAAAATTAGTGCTTTTGTGGCTTCTAGGGAGCTAAACTCTATTATTATTTAATCAGTAACATTTTTGGTGAAACATATTACTGAATTCCTTTTTAGGGAAAGCAATGTATGTGATTTTATTATTTTTACTTCAAGTGCTGATTCCTTATAGATGTTCTTATTTTCTTTTAAAAAGCATCCAAGACATTTTTTACTGTTTTTTTTTTTTTGGTAGTATAAGTTGGTCCAGCATCTCTCTCCAAGGAAATTTGATAGTACTTATCAAAATTTTAAATATGAAGAATCTATTGTAAAACCTAGCCATTTTATCTTTATGTCCCTTGACCAGGGGGTTACTAAAACAATGGAGCAAAGCTACACATACAGAAATAATCACTCAGGTAGTATTTTTAGAAACACAAGTCCACATAAACGTCTGTCAGCCAGGACTAGGTCAAATAAATATTGACATATAAGTACTATGTGGTCACAATGCAGAGAGAAGACCTTGTACAATCTAAGTTATAATATTAAGATAATAAACAAAAAGGAAGAAAGAGAGGCATTCAAGCATGTGTAATATTTATCCGTGTGCAAGATGATTCCATGTTGGTAATGCTTACCGATGCATAGGGAAGAGGTAAAAATTAGTGGATTTTCCTGGTAGGGCTGCTTCATGCTTTTGTTAAGGTTGTGCAGAGCAAAAAGGACCTGGCTGGAGCATGTGTGGAGAAGGAAATCCATTTGTCCAGTTTGCCTCCTGCCCAGTCATGGCCCTGGAATGTGACTACATCCTCACAGAGAAAGGGATGTTTTTTTCTGGTCATCACAAAGGTTCTATAGGGACTCATGAACATCCTGACTGTGGGGCCCAAAGGGTATGTATGTGCAGGAGGGGAGAGCTTTCACTGTCCCCTCTATATACTTTTAGTATCGTCAGCATTTATTTTCGAACAAGCAAATATTATGTTTGTAATTTAAGAGAAAGTATAAATTGAAATAAAAATACAGTGATCCAAGAGACAGAAGTATCCAAACATAGGAAGCATCAGACACACCATAAAAAGAATCCTTCTTTGGCAAGCAAACTTGGTTTCCCACCAGTGCAATCTGAGAAGAATCAGTGTAGTAATATATATGTACTGCTAATGTCTCAAATTAAAATAACAGCTGCTTCCCTGGAGTTTTTCTCAAGTGTCAGGGTTTCTGAAGAAGAAAAGGAAGATTAAAGTGGGAAGGTTCCTTGAGGCAAACTGAATACCTGTCACTTGAAAAGTTAACAGGATCAATTAAGGAGGTGAAAATGGGCACTGTGCACCATGAAGGCAGAACTCTCAAATCTCACTGGGTTTAAAGAGCCTGAAAATGAAGCTGTTTGATTTGTGTAGCAAGTTTGTATAGATTTCCAAGTGGAAATCAGCTCGATGCTGACTTAATTGACTTTCCCACTAATGTGGTAGGTGATGGTTGCTGAAGCCCTGGACATTTCCAGGGAAACCTATTTGGCCATTCTGATGGACCGGTCCTGCAATGGCCCCGTGCTGGTGGGCAGCCCTCAGGGGGGCGTTGACATTGAAGAGGTGGCAGCTTCGAATCCAGAACTTATTTTTAAGGTATGCTTAGATTCCTGACTATGTTCTGTTCATTGATTGTTTCTGTACACACTGTTAAAGACTGAGTATGGGCCTAATTTCTGAGCCTGGTGTACTGTTTCTGGGATTTAAGGCATGAAGATATTGAGTCCTTTTTCATATTGGATATCCAGTAAGAAAAGGTTGGGTAGATCAAAATATGTGCTTTTCAAGAGCTTTTCTTTGCTTTTATTCTCCCTTCATTCTTTCCTTCTTCTAGCCTTTTCTTTCTCTCTAGTCTCTTTGCATCCAACTTGCCACAAGAATTAACCAATGGGAGAGGAATGTGAAATTTTCATTTCTTCTTGGTTAACTCTACCTCATTCATAAATATGACCCAGAAATTGTCTCCTAGAAATCAGATGTGAACTAGAAACTGCCTCGATGTCTTTCAGTACTGGTAATAAAGCAACTTAGCACAGTGTAAAGGAGAATCTTTCTAAGGCCCAGATTCTGTTTTTTTCAATCCTTTAAATATTGTATGTGTAGTTTGTTGTTGCTGTTGGGGTTGTCCTTTTTTTCTTTTTTTAAGATGTTAAGATTAGTTTCTAGTCAAAGAGACCTGGGCTCAAATCCTAACTAGCCAATAAGTTTCTCAGTTTTTTGAATCAGTAAATGAAAATGGGGATAATTCCCTCCCTATAGAATTGTGAAGATTAAATTAGATAATATATGCAAAATGCTTCTCAACCTACCTCAGCTATAAGAAGAAAATCCTAAGATCTTTAGAACTATAACCCTAGCTTTTAATTCCGAGTTCTTAGTGTCAAAAAAATCACACAAAAAATTTCTAGTAAAAACCTTTATTATATCTTTTAGAAAGTGATTTTTTTTCCTTCTAAAAAGCGAGAATTTTATTTTTTAAAACTCTTCATTTATAAGGTACTAATACTTTGAAGACTGGTTTTAAAATATTTTCACCAGTGTTGCATATTTAAGTTAACTACTTTGGAAGTTAAATTGGGACTTTACTTGCTGGCTTACCAATAACACCTACTTTTTTTTTTTTTAAACTAACATTTTTAAAACAAGTTATTACATTTGTTAAGAGAGTACATGAAATAATATATCTAAACAACACTCATTATCTTGGAGGGAATAGCCCTTTGTAGAACTTGGGTATTATTAATAATTAACAGCAGCAGCAGAGTATTTAAATCGTAAGGTAATATTTAACCTATATAAGATAAACTCTGAACTTAACAGCAATATTAGGCAGGAAAAACTTACTTTGGAAGCCTTCCAAAAACATGTCATAAAAATTAACTGACTAAATATTCGTCACTGCCATCTGTATAGTAATTAAAAGTGAAAACTGGCATCCGATCATCTTGTCAGCATGCCACCCTGAAGAGTTATGTAGTTTTGAAAAGGCTGTTTTATAGGTGGTGTGCTAATTAAAATACCCCATAGGCAGCTGTGGCGGCCCGACTCAGAGAGCTTTGGGAAGGTGCCACACTTTTCATTACTCATTTGCACATAAATACTAAGCATTTTCTTTTGAGGTTGTAAATCTTTTCATTTGATTGTCTGAATTTTGTTCATCTGATTCATTTTTACTAGGAGCAAATTGACATTATTGAAGGGATAAAGGACAGTCAAGCTCAGCGGATGGCGGAAAATCTAGGCTTCCTCGGGCCTTTGAAAAACCAGGTACTTGAGCAATTGGAGGCTGGTTTGTCTAACATGTTTCAGAAAGCGTTTGGGAACTTTGCCTAATATTGTCTAATGTTTGTGATTATCAGGAAATAAGGCAATTTATTATTTTCTCTTTTTTTTTCCTGCAGTTGTTTATAGTGAAAAAATACTTCCCTGGTGTTCCAAAGAGAATGTTATGACGCATGTGTTTGTGTGTGTGTGTGTGTGTGTGTGTGTGTGTATAATAAGGGTATGTTACCTGTAGACACATACAGCTTGTTAAGTATGTTAGTTTCTTTGTTTTTTCTTTAGCAGTGCATCTCCAGTAAATCAATTTTAAGATGCAGTGCAGTGGTTAGAATCACAGGCTGCAGAGTTAGGCAAACTGAGTTTGAATCCTGCACTGCTGCCCAGTACATGTGTGATTCAGACCATCTGAACGTCACTTTCAAAGTCTGTAAAATGGGGGTGATGAAATCCTAACTGAGAGGGTTATTATGAGGATTGAGTAACCTGATGTGTGAAAATACATATTCAGTACTCCAGAAAGGTCAATTCTTAATAATAATATACATTACCTAATTAGTTACTGTTCTTTTATAGCTAATGGGCATTTGAGATGAATACTAATTACACAGAGGTGATATTTGACTGAAAACAGCTTGAATTATGCTAATTTAGTAATTATATCTTTTGGTTTCAAAGACAGGAAAATTGTTCTTTGAGCTGTAAGGGAGAGAGTCTGTCTTGAGCATCACAGTCCTGCACTGCCCTCGGTCCTGCCCATGGAGCCTGATTTTATGTCTGTGCAGGTGTGCTTCCTTGTCTCATAATTAAGTCAGAAGACTTACTGGCTGTTGTTTTCCCCCTCTGTTACTAAGAGAAGCCACCTTAATAACCCTTCATTGTGTGTCTGTTTGTGTGTTGTCCTAGGGCTCTGGGATTCTTGTAGTTTCCCTTAATTTAGTTGGGCAGCATCCTCCTAATAAAACAGTCAGTTGTACACTCTTTATTTTCTCTCTTTACCTTTTCTTTTGATTCAGTCTAACTTTAAAAGCTTAAGGGTAACATGAAGGCAAGTTATGGAAAGGCGAAGCACAATAAGACTTTAAAATATATTTGTTTAAATTAAGAGAGGACAACACTTATTTGAAGATTGGAGGAAAACCTCCAGTGGAAAGCAGAAGGTTCAACATGGTAGTGGGAAACAGGATCATCCGGGACTAAGCCTCAGTAGGAGATAGAAAGAACCAGGATTCAGTGGATGGTTAGAGGAATTAGTCATCAATTTGAGATTGGTGAAGAAATGCCAGGTTAGTGACCTGCTAAAAGAGAGATACTGGAGGATTCATGGGTAAGGGCTGCAGTGGTTGGTTTCACTTCCTGAGAATGAGGCCATGAAGTATATTAGCTGCAGACTGTATTAACTGATCATTTGACATTTAGTAAGTAACTTCTTGTGTATTGATGGTGGTCACAGAGAGCTATAGTCACTGTGTTCTAACCATACTGTCCTACACTCAGCTCTGCAATATGCCTTGTAACTTTGTTTGTATCCTCTATACCTTGCACATCTGTATTTCTCTTGGACATTTGCAGTCTCGTTTGCTGGATCTTCATCTGCATCACGGCAGGGACTTGGTTGGTCTTGCTCACTACTGTGTTGCCAACAAAGTGTTTGGCAAATATATTAGATGTCCAAGAAATATCTGTCATATGCATGAATAAGTGAAATAACACACCTGAGGTGTCTGCTTAGAAGAAATTCCTGGGGAGTCAGGAATGAGTAGTTGTAAATGGCAAGAGAATAAATCTGGAGTGGGTAAAAATCTACTCACCGTGTGGTTTGAAAGCTCAAGAGGTAAATATACCTTAAAGTTCTAGAGAAGGCAGTAACAGTATTATGCACATCACAAGTCCCCCCCAAAAAAGTAATGTAAGAGACAATTAGCAGTTATTTATAGCTCTTAAGTGACTACATCATGTTTTCTGAGTACCTTACATACTCTAGGTTTTAAGTGAGTTATCTATGGAAGGAAGATAAACCTGCAAGTTCTCAGGGATTGGTAGTAGCTATATTGTCATTATATTTTTGATTTTATTTATCTAGGAAGGTATATAAGTCTTTTAACTCATGTTTTTCCTATTATCATTGCCAATTATATGAAAGACTTTAAATCTTCATTTCCTCAGCAGGTTGAACCAAGCTCATTTGCTGAACCCTGTTGAACAGAGGTGATAAGAGCAGCCATTGTCCTCCAGGGGCTCACAGGGCGGTGGTCCGCCTGCTGACGTGAACACAGGAAGAGGGGATGGAAGGAGTGAAAATGGCGGGGTGGGGGGGTAGGAGAGATGGTGATCTCAGCTGCAGTTGTGTCAGAATTTGTTCATCTGGGGACATCCATTTGTATTTGAGCAGCAGAACATGCAGTGCATGGCCCAGGAGCACAGGGAGTGCTGTAGACCCAGGAGTCTCTGTTTTACACTGTTTCCTCCATACAGGAGCCGCCATGTGCAGTGCGCACAGGGGGTGCCTGACAGGAGAAAACGTTTATTTAAATGATCAACCATTGGTGATCTTTTGATAAACAAGTGGTATCTTAAAGGCCCCTTGATCAATGTGACTTTGAAAGTTACTTAATTTTCAGCTAGGATGTGGTTTGGTCCTTTGGAAGTGCCTCACTCGTGGATGAACAACATATAAAATGATCCTCTTGTAAAATTAATATCTTTCCTGTGACTCATGCCTGATGTCTCTAAAATATGATGTATTAATATTAGATTTAACAAAAAATAAACATCACCTTGCATAAAAACCTACAAAATAATGTTCCTGGTGAAAATATATTTCAGCAAGAATTGGCTGAAAAGACTAAAGCCATGAGAAAACTCAATATGACTAAAATCCACAAATTTCTCAAGAATGTCTTAATTATCATCTATACTATTCATTTCTAAAAACATAGGCTCCATGAGTTGTCAGCATGTGCCTCCAGTATTTAAACTGATGAAAATATCTGATCAGTCAAGTTAATACCAGCTCACTAACCCTTTTAGGTATGGTTTACATCTCTGGTTAGCTTTAAGAATCTTATTTGAATAGTGCACGTATTAGTTCCTGGGATGCAATAGAAGTTTTTTCCAATTTTTTTTAACCTGTTCAAACATTTTTCAAGACATTGGTAAATTTGTCAGAGTTTCATGTGCACGGCTCCAAGGATGTTTGATTTTAGGCTTGATTTTTTAATTGCTTAGCATATAACCTTGAAATAACATTAATTGTGGCAAAAAATAAATATTTGGACAGCATGGTTCCTGAGGAAATAAGTGGCAGTAACAAACTGGCTCACAGCACATTAACTAGCAGAATGTTTCCTTTGACTGGTGTTTAATCTGTTTTTTAAATTTGAACACATTTAGAAAGTAGAAGAGCCAACCTCAGTTTGCCATAGGCCCTGCCATTTCCTGCTATTACACCTGGGCAGACTGACACGTTTTGCCTGGATGGGCTTTATAGTCATTTGGTGTATAGCCTCTGGAATAAGGCACATTCTGTCTGCAAGCCAGGCTGGTTCTCCCTTGTGGATATTACAACACAGATTTTATATAACGTTTACCCCTTGCAGATCTTACAGCACAGATTTAGTCTTGCTTCAAAAAATGTTTATAGTCGCCTTTGCACAATAATAAACAGTTGTAATATGGATGCCCTCCAAGTGCTGTGTTAATGTATAACTACAGTGGCAGTAGCCTGAGAAAATTCAGGCTTCATGCTAAGCAAGGTTAATATAGGCTTTAGAAGTTTTGAAGCTACCGAGGTGTTCATAGACAAGTAAATGGATAAACGGAATATAGTATATACCTACAATGGAAGGTTGTTTGGCCTTGAAAAAGAGGGAGGTCCTGACACATGCTGCATTGTGGTTGAGTCTTGAGAACATTGTGCTAAGTGAAGTTGTGTGTGTGTGTGTGCGTGCGTGCACACTTAGTCAGTCAGTCATGTCTGACTCTTTGTGACCCTATGGGACCATAGCCCGCTCCTCTGACCATGGAATTCTCCAGGCAAGAATACTGGAGTGGGTAACCATTCCCTTCTCCAGGGGATTGTCCTGACTCAGGGATCGAACTCATGTCTCCTATATTGGCAGGCGAGTTCTTTCCCACTGAGTTGCCAGGGAAGACCTGAAATTTATGTTATGTGTACTTAAAACCAAAAACTTTTTGAAGTAACTAGGATAAGATCTTATACTTGTATGCACTCAGAATTTATTTCTGTTATGAAGTCTTTCCATATTATTACATTAATGATTTTTTCTACCATTGTTTATTGCATTGACTGTATACAGACGCTGTGTAGGTATAGTGATGCTATGATGTCCAGAATAGACGTCATGCTTTTGTCATGCAGCTCACATTGCACATTTGTTTGACAACCTGGGAAATCTCTAAAAATATAAAAAAGTTTGAACAGTGAGTCACTTACCTGTTTTACACTGTGATTCAAATAAAATGCACTTGGATTACACCCAAAAAGAAAAAAAAACAAAAGTAAACATTAAATAAAGGAAATCTTAAATTTTTGAAAAAATAATGATAGAATTGTTAGGTTGGGAACCAACCTTTTCCAAGTCTGGCACAAAGCCAGAAGCTGTAAAAGAAAAGCGTGACATTATTATTAATGTTATTAGATTTCCATGTGGCAGAAGTAACAAAAACATGGGCAAAAAACAAATGTTAAAGGACAAAAATATTGCTATTTCTATGACATAAAGAGCTAAATTCCTTCATGTAAAAATGCCTCCTGTACATTAATATGAGAAACACCAAAAAAATATGTGGATTTTTCCTATGCAGAGTTCACAGCATAGGAAATACAGATGTCTCACTCTCATAGAATACTCAGGTCTATTCATAATTAGAGCGATTCAAATTAAAACCGTAAATGAGATACCCAAATAGCTGATGGTTGTGAGTTAAAACAATAAAAATCTCTATAATGCTGGTTTGTGGGAGGGGACATCAGTGAAAGCTTCAATTTAAGATAAGAGCAAGAACAATTTAAGATAATCTTTTATTATGTAAAATGCCCACCCCCTGTTCCCCACTTCGGAGAATTTATCCTATAGATGTTTAATCAGTGTAGGATATAAGGATATATATATATATATATATGCATATATATATATAGGTAGATAGATAGATACACACACAGATAAGGCAGCATTTGAAGTAATGTCAAGCTACTGGAAACCAAATGGCCATTATTTAGGAGACAGGTTAAATGAATTATGATATATCCATACAATAAGATATTATGTGATCATTTACAAGATTGTTCTGTTTTGCTGCTGAAGGCTCTCTGAAATCGATCAGTAAAGAAACAAAGTGTAGAACCAAGTTTGTTATTTTAAAAAGATGAATGGAAAAATGTGTACACTTGGATTTGTATAGCTATATCCCTTAATGAACCAATAGAGTGGCTGCTGCAGGAGGACCGACTGGGGGCTCTGTCGCTGGGGAGTCTGGTGAAGATCCTGAGGGGGAGCCTTGTGGACCTTGGGTATTTTGCATTATGTACATGTACTATCTAGCCACAAAAAATTAGTATTATAAATATTCAGTCTAACTCATTATATATATTTGGTTATATCCACTGGCTTTCAAATTAGGATTTAAGGATGTTTACACATGTACATCAAACAAAATAAGGTAAAATGAATTACTTACATCTCCAAGAGTTCTTTAGTTAGTACCAGAACAGAGAAATCACTCCTAGTGTTTACCACATGCATGTGTGCTAAGTTGCTTCAGTTGTGTCCAACTCTTTGTGACCCTATGGACTGTAGTCCAGCATGCTCCTTTGTCCAAGGAATTCTCCAGGTGAGAATTCTGGAGTGGGTAGCCATATCCTCCTCTAGGGGATCTTCCCAACCTAGGGATTGAACCCTCATCTCTATGTCTTCTGCATTGGCAGGCAGGTTCTTACCACTAGTGCCACCTGGGAAACCCCAGTATTGACCACAGTGGGACTTTATTCTAGGTAGTTGGTTAAGTAGGTGCGGTGAGAACTGAGAAGTTTCTGAGTGAACAGCAAGGCAACACAGAGAGCTGAACAGCAATAGAAAGTTGTTGCCACCTATGTGCTCAAGGAGCAAAGTGAAGTGGTAGTGTTACTGGACTTTGAGATACAGAAGTTGGGACCCTGATGGGAATTAAAGTGAGAGGATGCAGAAAGAGAGGAGTAAAAATATCCACTCTTTTTCCTTCTTCCCAGCTCCTGTCTCCCACTGCTGCTTCCCATTGGCTGAACTGAAGCCAGCTGGCCCAGGAGCCTTGAAAACCCAGTGTACAAGTGTCAGCTCCCCTGATAAATAGAGTAGAGATGGGGAAAAACTGGAAAGGAATCTGAGGGCAAATAATGCAGGTTGGGAACCATGAAAAAAAATGTGGAAATGGGGAGAGTATGGCTGGGAAATAAGTTGGAGCTGAGAATAAGACTAAACCCCAACATTCAGCCTTGATTGCACATTACACAGTCTCACTTTGCTTTGTTAATGGTGAACAGGCTGTGTTTACTGCAGGTGCGGGCTTTCCTGGGTGCTGTCACACCTCATTTGTGATCCTCCCCCTAGCCCCAGATCACAAAGTGCCAGCCTGCTGTGACATGAGCAATTAATAAATGTTGGTTGAAAAGAATGAATGAGCGAGTGAATTTCAAGCAGAGTGAGAAAAATGAAGTTAGGGTATAACACCAGGGAAACTGTTGAATATTCTGGTTCTTTGTGGCTTATGCCTTCGGGACAAACTGTTTGCAGTTTGAATTGTGCTATCCAGTAAGTGTACTGTTTAGGTCTTCCATCTTCTTGTTTTGCAACCATTTCCAATAGATACTCAGTAATTGTTGTTTCACAGATTATAGGTTTGGATTGCTGAATATAATAACAGTTTTATTCCAGCATACCAAGGAAAACCTCATCGTTTAAAACTCTCAAAATCATGTTTACCTTTTACTTAAATGGAGTTTTTTTGTACTAGTAATTCTAGCTCATATTGCAGTGTAACTCAGCTAATAGGGACATGATAATTTTCAAAAAGATTCACAACACTTTTGGGCCATACTGAAAATATTTTGTTTCTTGGTGATGGTCTTTTCTAGTGTCTGGAGGAAAGTTGAACAATTTCTTCTAATGAATAGCAATAGAAATTAAAATAGTTATGCTTCTCTTTTTTTCCCCTTCAGAAAACCTAACTGAAAATAGACAGCTTGTTATTTTTAAGGTATCATTAATGTAGCAAAATAATTTTTTTCTACTTTTATGAAGTTTCATTTCACTTGATCATATTTAGGCTGCAGATCAAATTAAGAAGCTATACAATCTCTTCCTGAAAATTGATGCTACTCAGGTGGAAGTGAACCCCTTTGGTGAAACTCCAGAAGGACAAGGTAAGAGAAAAAGAGAGAAAATGAATGAATGTAATTATTAATGCAAACTATAAATTATACAAAAGACTATAGAGCAACCTTGCATTAATTTCTTTCAGTAATTTACTTCCTGCCATAGTTTCAAATGCTCCCATGATGCAATTGAACATTTTAGCACTTGAGTTTGTAGCCAAATGCCAAGCCTTACGGGAAGTTATCTCTTGTTTTATTTAGAAACATCCATCTACCATCATCCCCTAGTTTTCAGGTCCCTCCTTGTTGCTATGATGGTAAAGATTTAGGTGTGAACAGGAGCCACAGTGCTTGTGTGTGATGAATATACCTGCTTTTATGGAACTGGAGCTTTTTAGTTTCAGTTTTTAGTTTCTCTAAATCTGCATATAATTTCACATTGTGTCTCCTACTGAAGTTATGTCATCATGGTAGAATCCCTAACGCCCCATCATCGGTCTCTTTCACCCCTTGATTAGCAGCTCTTGCTTCAGGTGGGAGAAGGAGACTTTTCTGTGGGGAAGGTTTTATCTTTTCACTGGGTACTTGTAATCAATCAGTAGCTCTCTTACATCTCAGCACCTACCACGATTGCACTGTCTTGCATACAGCAAGTATTCAGTAAGGTCTTGAGAGCAAAAGCTTAAAGATATGCATGTTTAGGGTAGGAGGTAGAATATCAAGGGAGTAGGATTGTGTTACCAAAATGTACTGGTAAATTCCAGGAGCCTTGCCTTTTTAAAGTATATCTCAACCCCATTTCTTGCTTTTTGCTTAGCATATTGTGGGCCGCCAGTAAATAAGGATTTACCACTGAACTAATAAATACCCATTATGTGCAAATACAAATAAGTTGTAGACCAATGTGGATGGTACAATGCTTTTTCTTTAGTATATTTCAGAGACTATATAGTCAGAGTCAGAAAATCTAAAATATCATGTCCCTGAAACCTAGAGGCCTGGGATTGCCATGTTCCAGCCACATACATTGGCTAAGCCTCAGGGATTTTTTGTTTTTGTTTGTAAATCCAAAACAGTGAGTAAAAACATGATAACCTATCTTGTAGGGCAGTTTTCAAAGTGAGGTGACTGATGATTGTGTAATAAGCATCCAGTGTCAGACACAAAATAGGATAGTCCCACCCATTCATAAAATATAGTTGTTCTTCTCAAGTAGAATAAAAGTAGTTCAGGAAAGGTATAGATTTTACATTTTTATCTATTTATTTTTGTTTTGTTTGTATATGTTTGAAGGCTTCAAGTTAGGACAGGCAAAGAGCTCATGTTTAAGAAGCCCTTGAAATTAATGTTTCATGGCTTATCAAAGTGACCACTAGATAAAATTTTGTGGCTGGTGGCTTATAAGCAAACTACCTGTATAATTAAATATTTTAAAAATTGCTTTTGACTGTAAAATAATCAGTATTTTCTAGAGAGAGGGGAAGAAAATCGTTTCTTGATTTCATACATCTGGTGCTGTGATAAACGTGCATGTCTTCTTTTTTTATCATTTAACATAATCCTGCAGAGTGAGGAGTTGTTATCCCATTTTATAGAACACCAAAAAATGAATTTGTTTCCCCCAAGGGGAGCTAGATACTGGAGCTGGGATTCAAACCCTTGTCTTTCATAGTCTGGTATGCATGTTGATTCTGATATGCCAGACTAACTTACGGTGACCTGCTTTCTTTTCTTTTCTGTTTTTTCCTTCTTAAGCTATTAATTTGCTTAAGAGTGATCTAGAAATAGTCTCCAGTTTGAGAGCATCAGTTAAAATTCATGCTGCCTTGAGTGGCTGATAATTAAATCCAAGAGAGGAAGTTCACTGTAAATTCTTAAAGGTCATATATATATTGCTTTTTAAGCTAATATGCATAAGCAACCTGGTTATTTCATAGTAACAAAAAATGGGAATTGAGCCATAGAATAGGATAAGAATAGCATTTTCATTTAACCCTTTTGGAAGCCGTCAGTCACAAAATGGTTTGCAGCAGGGAAGAGGGATATGAGAACCTTTTCCTAGAGAATGTTTGTAAAACCTCATGAAATCTGTAAAACCTCATGTTACTTATTAAGAGAAAGTATAATTATTGAGCTTTTTTGAAGGAGTTCCCATAAAATACATTCCATGTATACAGTTCATTAAAACGTAAGTCTTATATGATATTTTTAACAGGAAAGATTAGCTATTAATTTGTTCATTGTACCATAAAGGTTCGGCTATTGAATTATAATCACAATTAAATGAATATGTTGGTTTATAACTCTAATGAGCAGTAGTCAAATTAAACCCAATTAGGAAACATTGATTACTGACCAAATGTACAAATCAACTTCATCATTGTCACAGTTCCCTAAAACTTTCCTTTATTTAGGAGCTATAAAAGCAGTCATATATATTTTAGCAATATTGACAATATTTATAATCAGAATATTTAAAGTTTTTCCTTTTAGATCAATAATAGGAAAATATATAGCAACCACTAATGTTGAAGAAGCTGAATGGTTCTGTGAAAACCTACAAGATCTCCTAGAACTAAAAAAAAAGATGTCCTTTTCATCATATGGGACTGGAATGCAAAAGTAGGAAGTCAAGATAATTGGAGTAACAGGCAAGTTTGGTCTTGGAGTACAAAATGAAGCAGGTCGAAAGCTAACAGTTTTGCCAAGAGAATGCACTGGTCATAGCAAACACCCTCTTCCAGCAACACAAGAGATGACTACACATGGACATCGCCTGATGGGCATTACTAAAATCAGATTGATTATATTGCAGCCAAAGTTGGAGAGGCTCTATACAGTCAGCAAAAACATGACGGGGAGCTGACTGTGGCTAAGATTGTGAACTTCTGAGTGCAAAATTCAGACTTAAATTGAAGAAGTAGGGAAAACCACTAGGCCATTCAGGTATGACCTAAATCAAATCCCTTATGATTATACAGTGGAAGTGAGAAATAGATTAAGGAAATTAGATCTGATAGACAGAGTGCTCGAAGAACTATGGACGGAGGTTCATAACATTGTACAGGATGTAGTGACCAAAACCATCGCCAAGAAAAAGAAATGCAAAAAGGCAAAATGGTTGCTTGAGGAGGCATTACAAATAGCTGAGAAAAGAAGAGAAGCAAAAGTCCAAAAGGAAAGGAAAGATATATTCATCTCAGTGCCGAGTTCCAAAGAATAGCAAGGAGAGATAAGAAACACTTCCTAAGTAAACAATGTAAAGAAATAGAGGAAAACAGTAGAATGAGAAAGACTAGAGATCTCTTCAGGGCTTCCCAGGTGGCTCAGTGGTAAAGAATCTACCTGCAATGCAGAAGACACAGAAAATGCCATGGGTTCGATACCTGAATTGGGAAGATTCCCTGGAGGAGGGTAATGGCAAGACATTCCAATATTCTTACCTTGGAGAATCCTATGGACAGAGGAACCTGGCGGTAGTCCATTGGGTCCCACAGACTCAGTCATGACTGAAGTGACTGAGCATAAGCATGAGAGATCTCTTCAAGAAAATTAGAGATACAAGGGGAACATTTCATGCAAAAATGGGCACAATGAAGGGCAGAAATGGTATAGACCTAAAAGAAGCAGAAGATATTAAGAAGAGGTGGCAAGAATACCCAGAAGAACTATGCAAAAAAGATCTTCATGACCCTGATAACCACAGTAGTGTGATCACTCACCTAGAGCCAGACATACTGGAATACGGAGTCAAGTGGGTCTTAGGAAGCATCACAATGAACAAAACTAGTGGAAGTGATGGAATTCCTGCTGAGCTATTTCAAATCCTGGAAGATGATGCTGTGAAAGTGCTGCACTCAAGATGCCAGCAAATTTGGAAAAGTCAGCAGTAGCCACAGGACTGGAAAAGATCAGTTTTCATTACAGTCCCAGAGAAGGACAGTGCCAAAGAATGTTCAAATTTCTGCACAGTTACACTCATTCACATGCTAGCAAAATCATGCTCAAAATCCTTCAAGTGAGGATTAAACATTATGTGAACCAAGAACTTTCAGATGTACATGCTGGGTTTAGAAGAGTTAGAGGAACCAGAGATCAAATTGCCAACTTCCACTGGGTCATAGAAAAAGCAAGAGAGTTCCAGAAAAACATCTACTTCTGCTTCATTGACTATGCTAAAGCCTTTGACTATGCTAAAGACTAGGCTGAAGCCACTGTGTGGATCACAACAGTGGAAAATTCTTCAAGAGATGGAAATACCAGACAACTATCTGCCTCCTGAGAAACCTGTATGCAGGTCAAGAAGCAATAGTTAAAAGCAGACATGGAAATGGCCTGGTTCCAAATTGGGAAAGGAGTACATCAAGGCGTATATTGTCACCCTGCTTATTTAAGTGTGCAGAGTACATTATGCGAAATGGTAAGCTGGATGAAGCACAAGCTGGAATCAAGATTGCCAGGAGAAATATCAATAACCTCAGCTATGCAGATGACACCACCCTTATGGCAGAAAGTGAAGAGGAACTAAATAGCCTCTTGATGAAGGTGAAAGAAGAGTGAAAAAGCTGGCCTAAAACTCAGCATTCAAAAAGTTAAGATAATGGCATCCCTGTTCCCACCCCTTTATGGCAAATAGATGGGGAAACAATGAAAACATTGAGAGACTTTATTTTCTTTGGCTCCAAAATCACTGCAGATGGTGACTGCAGCCATGAAATTAAAAAACACTTGTTCTTTGGAAGGAAAACTATGACCAATCCAGACAGCATATTAAAAAGCAGAGACATTACTTTGCTGCAACAGGTCTGTCTAGTCAAAGCTATGGTTTTTCCAGTCATGTATGGATGTGAGAGCTGGGCTGTAAAGATGGCTGAGTGGCAAAGAATTGATGCCTTTGAACTGTGTTGAAGAAGACTCTTGAGAGTCCCTTGGATTGCAATGAGATAAAGCCAGTGAATCCTAAAGAAAATCAATTCTGAGTATCCATTGAAAGGACTGATGGTGAAGCGGAAGCTCCAGTACTTGGCCACCTGATGTGAAGAGCTGATTCATTGGAAAAGACCCTGATGCTGGGAAAGATTGAAGGCAGGAGGAGAAGGGGATGGCAGAGGATGGATGAGATGCTTGACTATCATCACTGACTCAATGGATGTATTTGAGCAAGCTCTGGAGATGGTGAAGAACAGGAAAGCCTGATGTGCTGCAGTTCGTGGGGTCACAAAGAGTTGGACATGACTGAGTGACTCAACAACAAGCAAAATATATTACCTTTCCCATTAAAACTTTGTGTAACAGTTTCTCTTTTAATTTAGAAGTTTAAGAAAGTTGGCATTATACCAAGCATTTTACTTTAAAAATTTTATTTTAAACTTACTTATTGTATAGTTCCTTTGTAAAAACTTTCTTCACTCTTCTCTTACTTGTTGAATATTTTTTAAAAGTCCAGGAGACCGGTCCTATGAATGGTACATAGTGGGATAAATAGCATTGGCCTCAATAATATCTATACTGGTTAGTCTCCAGTGGGGAATTTTTAGTAAGAAGTACACTCAAAGAATGATTTTTTTTCCAGTGTGATTAATAGTCTGGTTCAAACATCTAAGTTGGCACTACTGACTGTAATGCAGTTTAGTGTCTGCTAGTTAGGATTATAATGGTTGTTAGTGACAGAGACCTGCATCAGCCTGATTTTTGTTAAAAAGCCCCCTGAGGACGAGGGTTCTCATTTTACTTGTTTTACAGAGAAGTTTAGGAGTGAACTGGCTAAAGCAATGAAGGGAATCAGGGATTCTCTGCTTGTCCATGGCTGCTTGCTTCTAACTGCATCTTTGTCAGCCAGCATCTCGAGCTGTCAGTGAAGATGGTTCCCAGTTCCCATCATCCCCCTTCAGCAGCCTTTAACAGTGCTTTCAGATGATACTGATTGGTCCTGCGTGGGTCCTGCTGGAATCACATGGTGTCAGAAAAAGGCAGTTTCTCTGTGGAAAAAGGAACATTGAGTCAAAACATGCCTATGAGAATGACCTAACTTTTCTTGAACTGAAAGCAAGCTGTCAATTAAGTAGAGATAAATGGACTATTTTCCTTACTGTCTAATTGCAGTGCCAAATTTTATTCATTAAATCTGTAGCCAGGTAAAAAACAGGGTTTAAAAAAAATATTTACCTATCTTCATTCATTTAGTTATTTTGTAAGACACTGTGAGAGTTTACGTCCTATATCTTTTCGCCTCACTTTCAGTCCGATCTGCCTGCACACAGACACTTCTCTTTGGTATCTGTAAAGCAATGTCTCTCAGTGGCAAAGATGGGCGTCTTGTTCCCCAGGGACTCTCTGGCAACATCTAGACACATTTTTTTTAACTAAAATATAATTGACATATAGCCTTATGTTAGTTTCAAGTATATACCATAATGATTTGATATATATCTGTGTCTGTATCTCTTTAGTCAAATGATGACCACAGTAAATCTAGTTAGCACCTATTTTTGCTTGTTACAACTTGAGATGTGTGATGTTCCTTACTTCTAGAGGATAGAGGCCAGGGATGGTACTAAACATCGTACAGTGCACAGTGCTGTCTCCTTCATCAGAAAATGATCTCACTTAATATGTCAGTAGTCCTGAGATTAAGAATTCCTGCTCTAAGGCATTTTCATCAGTTGGAGACCAAATTCATTCACTGAGCTAAAGAAATTAATCCCAATTTAAAACTGAGACTCTCTGGCCAAGATTCCATGGGAATTAAGGCTGGGTGATCCAAAGTTAAATGGCATATCAAATTCCTTTCTTTCTTCAGATTAATTTCCCTAAATAACTACCCTGTTGCTTTGTGCCCATGTTGTTGGTGGGTGTTTCTCTGTATTTCTCTCTTTATACATAAGACTATTTTCGAGAACATTCTCAGTTCTTTACCTCCCTCTGAAGTTCCCTCCCGCCTAGTATCTATTTTTCTCCTTTCACAGCAACTAAAGAAAAGTTCTCAGAAAGTATACAACTCTTCAAACAGTAATGTTTAACAGAAAGTGGGACTAATTGGGAAGTATCAGCATTTTAAGGCCATCTTGGCAAAGTGCTTTTCTGTAGCACGTTATGGTTATTTATCATAAATGAAAATCAGTACATTGCTGGAGACAAGCTGTTTTTCAAACTAATTATGACAGTCTTATTTCCTGTTGTGTTTATGTTTCTTTTATGTGTGAATCTTCCCCTCTGAAATGTATTTTTATTTTAATTCTGTGGCACATTCTTCTGTTAAAACTCTAGGGTCAGAGGCCAATAACTGCCAGTCACGTTGTTCATTGAGGTTGTTGAATTAGCAGCTCACAGGATCTCACACCATTAAACAAAACGACAAAAACACCCTATAAATATAAGTACCGCAGCTTTCTTTGATATTTGTTCAGAAGGAAAATTCATTTGTATAATCTATCAAGCATATAACCATGTGCTTTTGATGGTGAAAATTGTTCTATAAATATTAATAGGTGTGTTTTTTCACCCACTTTGTACATAGAATGGCCTTTGTTCAAGTTGAATTTTCTATAGAATTGAAGTGTCATTAATGTGACATTGAAAATCTTAATGTCTGAACCAAGCTCAGCACCTCCAAAAATATATTTTACCATAGTGTATTGTTTTATTAAATGAAAAAGCCAAGGTCTGAGCAAGGAAGTTTATTTTATTGTGCTCTTATTGACATAAACAGTCCATTTTTAATCCACCAGTTCTGAAAGTGTTCTTGGAGGGGGTCTTACGGGGGGAAATTAGCATGTAAGAGTCAGTCAGTGTTCAGGGATTGATCTGTTCCTTTTGTGCAATCTGCAGGTTTGGTTTAGTTTGTTTGTTACTCTTTTTTGTTTTCGTATTACTGTGATGCACTTTTCTATGTTTCTCTCTCACCAATACATATATGATACCTGTGTCTATTTTTTTAGTTGTTAAAGTAGGGTATGGATGTGATGCGAACTGGAGTTTAGCTGGGAGTGGCAACCTGTTTCTGTAAAGTGACAGTTAGTAAATATTGGGGAGTTTGGAGACCTTATAGTCTCTATTACAGCCACTCATCTGCTGTTGTTTTGGGACAGCAACCAGAGAGGTATGTAAATGAATGGTGGTGACTGAATAACAGTAAAACTGTGATTACAAAAACAGGCAGTGAACTGGCCTAAGGGCTATACTCTACCCCTGTCTGACTTATAGTCTCACTTGGGGCTTTTTTACACCTATCTGTAACCACCCTGACTTTATGCAAAGGTGTGGTGTGATTCAAGCATCACCAAGTCATCTCTTTCAACATCGCCTTTTAAGGAAAATCTCCTTCTCTGTCAGTTCCAAAGCCTGGAATGCCAACCATTAAAATCCTTCCTGTGGGAAAAGGGTAAATGTGTACATGTGTAAACTCCAGTAGGCATTAGTTTAGATTTACTCTGAATAGAAGTCTAGGATTATAAGGGAGAGGAACAAGTACAGGTCATTTTCAGTGATAGGAAGAGAAGAGAATCCTATATCCTGGGCTCTAAGGACCTGTCCTGTTTCTGAAGCCCTAAGAAAGCACTGTGCATGTAGAAGATGGCAGTGGTAATAATAAAAATCACCAGTAAGTGCCAGCTGTTAGTGAGACTAAGTGCTTGCATGCATCCTGCCCTTCCAGCAGCACAAGGCAGTAGAAAATGCCCTGGTCCCACTTGATTGACAAGACCACTGGTCTTAAGAGAGACAATGGCTCCCTGGTTAGGAAGTATGATGGTGGTAATTTCTCCCCAGGTGTTTTTGATACCAGAGTCTACATTAAGTGATCAAGTTCAAGGGAAAACTTTCAAATGAGGTAACATTATAAACAGAGATTGTTAGGCTGGAAAGCACTATGTACGTTTGGGACCATTTTAAAAATACTGAGCAGATTTAACAAATACGTGTCTAACAGACTCAAAGGCCTTATTTCCCCTCTGCCACCACCTTCCCCAGAAAAAATTTAGGTATTAATGATGGCAGTTCAGTTTTGGTTATCTTTCTTTACTCTTAAGCTGCTTTATTTGCTTCCTGTTTGTGTAGTGTTTTTAACTTCTAAAAGCACTTGGACATATATACACTTGACCTAATTATGTTGTTTACTTTTCTCTACAGAGAGAGAATGTTTGGCAAGGGCCCATTGTAGATACACCCTTTTTTTACCTACAGATAACCCTATCATCCCACTGTCACTATCTTTAAGTCCTTGATTAACTCTAAAGTTCTCTCAAGGTGTTCCCCAAACAGTGAACTCATTTCTGTGCTAGGCATACATGCCATACTACAGGAAAAAGAGACTTTTGAAAACCTGACTTTGCAGGCATTTAGCTGAGACTGCTTTCTGAGCTTTGCATACGTATTAATTATCCTGTCTCTCAAGTAGCTTGTAGTCTTTGCAAGGAGCAAAGATCAGCCTGGACCTATTTTGATATACTGGTTTATTGATCTTGACCAAGAATTCTGTTATTTGAAACTCTTCACTTAGGAAGTCAATTTCATAGCATTTGCCCATTCATTCTGAACGTGTTGGTTCCAAGTAATCTTGCAGTGAGTAATGGAGGAGCTAAAATTGCTAATAAATTAATTAAAGTATGTTTGTAAACCCAGTGGAAAGCCAACAGTGACATTGCTTTCCTACTGATTGTTATACAAGTCATTAATTGCTGAGACAAGTCTACTGTAGCAAGCAGAGAACATTGGCCTTTGCTAACTAGGATCCTGTCGTTAAGATTTCTGAAATCATTCCAGTCATCTTTTCTGACCACAGTGCAGTAAGATTAGATCTCAATTACAGGAAAAAAAATATTAAAAATTCAAACATATGGAGGCTAAACAACACGCTTCTGAATAACCAACAAATCATAGAAGAAATCAAAAAAGAAATCAAAATATGCATAGAAATGAATGAAAATGATAACGCAACAACCCAAAACCTATGGGACACTGTAAAAGCAGTGCTAAGGGGAAGATTCATAGCATTACAGGCCTACCTCAAGAAACAAGAAAAAAGTCAAATAAATAACCTAACTCTACACCTAAAGCAACTAGAGGAAGAAGAAATGAAGAACCCCAGGGTTAGTAGAAGGAAAGAAATCTTAAAAATTAGGGCAGAAATAAATGCAAAAGAAACTAAAGAGATCATAGCAAAAATTAACAAAGCTAAAAGCTGGTTTTTTGAAAAAATTAACAAAATTGACAAACCATTAGCAAGACTCATTAAGAAACAAAGGGAGAAGAACCAAATTAACAAAATTAGAAATGAAAATGGAGAGATCACAACAGACAACACTGAAATACAAAGGATCATAAGAGACTACTACCAGCAGCTCTATGCCAATAAAATGGACAACTTGGAAGAAATGGACAAGTTCTTAGAGAAGTATAACTTTCCAAAACTGAACCAGGAAGAAATAGAAGATCTTAACAAAACGATCACAAGCAAGGAAATCGAAACTGTAATCAGAAATCTTCCAGCAAACAAAAGCCCAGGACCAGATGGCTTCACAGCTAAATTCTACCAAAAATTTAGAGAAGAGCTAACACCTATCTTACTCAAACTCTTCCAGAAAATTGCAGAAGAAGGTCAACTTCCAAACTCATTCTATGAGGCCACCATCACCCTAATTCCAAGACCAGACAAAGATGCCACAAAAAAAGAAAACTACAGGCCAATATCACTGATGAACATAGATGCAAAAATCCTTAACAAAATTCTAGCAAACAGAATCCAACAACATATTAAAAAAATCATTCATCATGACCAAGTGGGCTTTATCCCAGGAATGCAAGGATTCTTTAATATCCGCAAGTCAATCAATGTAATACACGACATTAACAAATTGAAAGATAAAAACCATGTGATTATCTCAATAGATGCAGAAAAAGCCTTTGACAAAATTCAACATCCATTTATGATTAAAACTCTCCAGAAAGCAGGAATAGAAGGAACATACCTCAACATAATAAAAGCTATATATGACAAACCCACAGCAAGCATCACCCTCAATGGTGAAAAATTGAAAGCATTTCCCCTGAAATCAGGAACAAGACAAAGGGTGCCCACTCTCACCACTACTATTCAACATAGTTTTGGAAGTTTTGGCCACAGCAATCAGGGCAGAAAAAGAAGTAAAAGGAATCCAGATAGGAAAAGAAGAAGTGAAACTCTCTCTGTTTGCAGATGACATGATCCTCTACATAGAAAATCCTAAAGACTCTACCAGAAAATTACTAGAGCTAATCAATGAATATAGTAAAGTTGCAGGATATAAAATTAACACACAGAAATCTCTTGCATTCCTATACACTAATAATGAGAAAACAGAAAGAGAAATTAAGGAAACAATACCATTCACCATTGCAACAAAAAGAATAAAATACTTAGGAGTATATCTACCTAAAGGAACAAAAGACCTATACATAGAAAACTATAAAACACTGATGAAAGAAATCAAAGAGGACACAAACAGATGGAGAAATATACCGTGTTCATGGATTGGAAGAATCAATATTGTCAAAATGGCTATACTACCTAAAGTCATCTATAGATTCAATGCAATCCCTATCAAACTACCAACGGTATTTTTCACAGAACTAGAACAAATAATTTCACAATTTGTATGGAAATACAAAAAACCTCGAATAGCCAAAGTAATCCTGAGAAAGAAGAATGGAACTGGAGGAATCAATCTGCCTGACTTCAGACTCTACTACAAAGCCACAATCATCAAGACAGTATGGTACTGGCACAAAGACAGAAATATAGATCAATGGAACAGAATAGAAAGCCCAGAGATAAATCCACGAACCTATGGTCACCTTATCTTCGACAAAGGAGGCAAGGATATACAATGGAAAAAAGATAACCTCTTTAACAAGTGGTGCTGGGAAAACTGGTCAACCACCTGTAAAAGAATGAAACTAGAACACTTTCTAACACCATACACAAAAATAAACTCAAAATGGATTAAAGATCTAAATGTAAGTCCAGAAACTATCAAACTCCTAGAGGAGAACATAGGCAAAACACTCTCCGACATAAATCACAGCAGGATCCTCTATGACCCACATCCCAGAATTTCAGAAATAAAAGCAAAAATAAACAAATGGGACCTAATGAAACTTAAAAGCTTTTGCACAACAAAGGAAACTATAAGCAAGGTGAAAAGACAGCCCTCAGATTGGGAGAAAATAATAGCAAATGAAGCAACAGACAAAGGATTAATCTCAAAACTATACAAGCAACTCCTCCAGCTCAACTCCAGAAAAATAAATGACCCAATCAAAAAATGGGCCAAAGAACTCAACAGACATTTCTCCAAGGAAGACATACAGATGGCTAACAAACACATGAAAAGATGCTCAACATCACTCATTATCAGAGAAATGCAAATCAAAACCACAATGAGGTACCATTACACGCCAGTCAGGATGGCTGCTATCCAAAAGTCTACAAGCAATAAATGCTGTGGAGGGTGTGGAGAAAAGGGAACCCTCTTACACTGTTGGTGGGAATGCAAATTAGTACAGCCACTATGGAAAACAGTGTGGAGATTTCTTAAAAAGCTGGAAATAGAACTGCCATATGACCCAGCAATCCCACTTCTGGGCATACACACTGAGGAAACCAGATCTGAAAGAGATATGTGCACCCCAGTGTTCATCGCAGCACTGTTTATAATAGCCAGGACATGGAAGCAACCCAGATGCCCATCAGCAGATGAATGGATGAGGAAGCTGTGGTACATATACACCATGGAATATTACTCAGCCATTAAAAAGAATTCATTTGAATCAGTTCTAATGAGATGGATGAAACTGGAGCCCATTATACAGAGCGAAGTAAGCCAGAAAGATAAAGACCATTACAGTATACTAACACATATATATGGAATTTAGAAAGATGGTAATGATAACCCTATATGCAAAACAGAAAAAGAGACTCAGATGTATAGAACAGACTTGTGGACTCTGGGAGAAGGCGAGGGTGGGATGTTTCAAGAGAACAGCATTGAAACATGTATATTATCTAGGGTGAAACAGATAACCAGCCCAGGTTGGGTACATGAGACAAGTGCTCGGGCCTGGTGCACTGGGAAGACCCAGAGGGATCGGGTGGAGAGGGAGGTGGGAGGGGGGACTGGGATGGGGAATACATGTAAATCCATGGCTAATTCATTTCAACGTATAACAAAAACTACTGTAATGATGTAAAGTAATTAGCCTCCAACTAATAAAAATAAATGGAAAAAAAAATTAAAAAAAAAAGATTTCTGGAAAGTAATTACTCATTTGCTCTGTATATTCATAGTATGTGGGTAAAGTGGTTGGACATTTTGTGGGAAGACAAAGGACTCAGGCAGACATTAAATTACATATAAGATTGTCCCTTGTCAGTCACTGCTACCTTAAGTACTTTGTGGTTTGGACTTTTATTTATGCTGAGAATTCTTCGATGTTAATATGCCAGTTCTGCACGGATTTGTACCAAAATCGTCACTTACTATGGTAAAGAGACTTAAAAAAACAACCCTCTCTCTGGGGTCTTTAACTCCAGGATCCTACAAGGTAATAATATTTTCTTTTCATAAGAAGCAGGTGGTATTAACAAACCATGGTCATTACTTTCCAGTGAAATGCATATAGGTGATTGTTTTGCTGAAAAGACTTAGGTGCCTATGAGCAATGCTGGTGGAGAATGAATAATATCTAAATTCATGGTCATAGATCCCTGCCTGTTGATATCCCAAGTGAAGTAGAAGATTATTATGGAGTATCATCCTAGACAATAATTTCTGCTCTAAAGGATGTAATAAAGAGATCAGATCCAAGACACCAGAATTCCATTACTCCCCACCGCATTAGCTCCCTGATTGCACATGTGGAAGATCTACAAGTCAAGGAAAACTATCTGTGGTCCATTCCTGTCACTGAGTAAGTTTCACTGTGTCTCGGGCTCCTCGCCAGTAGGAGAGTTAGAGATTCCTGCCGGCACCAGCGGGTGGAGACGGTGGTGCTAATAATGCCTGGCAGCCTTCCATTGTAACAGACCAGTCTTGGTCGCTAAATGTTTTGTAGCTTGAATCACAAGAATCATAAGATGGTCCTGCTCACATCAAGATCATGGTGTACTTTCAGCAGACCCCAGAGTAAGTATATCAGCAGTCTGGGGAGTGTCTTTTTCCACTTTTCAAATAAGAAAACTGAGGTCCAGCAAGAAAGTAGGTTATTTTTATGAAAGTTACAGAGTTAGTTAAGGATCAAATAAGTTAAAAAATCTAATGATTCTGACTTGGTATTCTTTCCACTAAATCTTCTAGACATATTAGTGAGCATAGTGACTAAATAAAAACTTCATTTTGCAACATCAGAAGAAGGCTATAGGAGGACAGCAATATTAAGCATGATTGTGTAATCTCTCTTTGCATTGACAGGAAAGGTTAACTACTTAAAACAGGAACTGTAATAAAAATTGCAAATCACAGCTATATTTAGCTATTCCAGTATGTAGCTTTTAAAGAGTGATGGCAACTTATATTGTCATTTCATAGAAACCAACAGATAAAAATTATTATGCTTTTTATTAGAATATAAGTCCCTTGAAAACAGGGATCATGTCATATTTGTCTTTGTAGCTTTTAAGTTTAAAGATAAAGCCTTAATAGCATCTCCTGTCTGAAGCTTGAGAAAAAATGACAGTATTCGATTTTATTTCTCCTGTATTTTTCAGCCTGGAGAACTCATTGGATTGGCCAAAAAGTTCATTTGAGCCTTTCTGTTACATCTGACGGAAAAACTTGAATGAACTTTTTGGCCAACCCAATAATTTATAGATCCTCAGGAGATATTTATGTATGTTTGTGTTTCCTTTATTAGTTGTCTGTTTTGATGCCAAGATAAATTTTGATGACAATGCAGAATTCCGACAAAAGGATATATTTGCTATGGATGACAAATCAGAGAATGAGCCCATTGAAAATGAAGCTGCCAGATATGATCTAAAATACATAGGACTGGACGGGAACATTGCCTGTTTTGGTAAGAAAGCATTATATCAAAATAATAATTTGTGAATTTTTGCAGAGTTTATAGAGACCCCTGGTTTCTAAAATGTTATTTCCCAATTGCAAGTGAACATATGAGATTTGTGTAGCCAAAAACTCTTAAAAAAAACCGCAAAATTTCTTTCAAAAGTTCATTTTGGCCTGTGGTCACTGGTTTAAAGCAGGGTTTCTCACTTCTTGCCCTATGGACATTTTGGGTGGGAGAATTCTTTGCTGTCAGGCTCTTTCCTTTGCTGCATTGTCACCAGTTGTGACAATCAAAAATGTCTCCAGACATTACCTTCTGGTAAGCAGTCACCCCAGTTCAGGACCAGTATTTTAAAGCATCTCAGTTAAACTTTGACTAGTAAAAGTCAGAACCTTTGCCGAAATTTTATTTAAAATATATTGCTTTCTTAGAGGAAGTTGAAGAGAATGCATGCTTTAATCATTATACTAAAGTTTGAGTTTCTGTGAAAACCAAATGATCAAATGTTTACTCCCTTATGTCAGCTTATTAATAAGACAGTTGATTTTATCATAGTCATCTAAATTTGTGATATTGGCTTATTGGCAGAGATAAGAATGGGTGTAAAGAGGCAATACAATTTCTGTTATTGTCCACAGCATATAATACTGAGATTTATATGCTTCTGTGTTTCTGGTGGAACCAATTCATTGCACTTGAAACAGAGGTCTTAATCTTAATGGAATTAAAATAAAAAAGATTTGTAGCTCATTAAACCAACAGTATCATTATATTCAGAACTGAACAGACCTCATCTAGTAGTTTGCTGTTCATACAATAGAAAATGACATCCAATTACAAGTGATACCAAAAGCTCTTTCTTTATATAGGAGCAAAAACTCTTATGTACTAGATCACTCACATCATTCTTATCTTGATAAGCTAATATGCTTTCAATATTTGTAGGCATTTAGAAAGGGGAAAGATTTAATGGTGTGTTTAGAGCAAATTAAACACATATTCTTTGTAGCCTCTGTAGGAGTATGCATGATTTGGCCAAGGTGGCAGTCTCAAAAGATAGGATTAACACATTTCACATTGTTTTAACATCATACATAAATTATTTTTATATTAGTTGTCCCAGGCTTGCTTAGTTACAGTTCATAGGTATTATCTGAGAAATACAGAGTCAGAAAACGTGAAAGGTACTTTACCTGAAGAGTTTCTATAATGTTCAGGAGGTTGTTTTTTTTTTTTTTTTTTTTTTTGTGGGAAGGACTGTCTAACTAAGGAAAATAATTTCCTATAATTAGACATAGGAAGCAAAAGAAGTGCAATTGATCAATAAAACTTAGCTCTGGAAAATAAGAATTTTGATGTTAAAACTTGTTTTTTTTTTTTTTTTTAAAGAAAGCTTTCTAGGATGTTGGCTTATTTTAGTTCTAGTTTTAATGATCAGGTTGTTAGCGAACATTTCTTACATTAATTTGAAATAGTAACAAGGGTTAGGAATATTGTTTTGATGCTGTCATTTGTTCATTTGTTTTCTTCGTTTCTCCAGAGAACACATAAACATGCACAGTTGCACTGAGTGTAAAAAAGTGTTTCAGTCCTATTGACGTTGGAACCCCTGTGGTTCAGTCCCCCGAGGGATGCCACATTCAAAGGAACATATTCACAGCAAGCAAAAAATGGGAAAAAATCACATTCTTTACTCAAATATCTTAAAGAATATTAAAAAAGATGTAATTCATAGGCTCTGGCAACTTTTTATAGCCTTTTCCCTCTCTCCCAAATCTCTTAAACTTTATACTGTCTAGAACCTAAAACTCTTCCCTCTACTAATAGTCCAAATTTATTGCTTACTGAATGAAGCTCTTCGCTTCTTTGTCTTTCCCAGATTGATTTAACTTCTCAATAAATCCTTCTCCCTATTCCTGGGTATTTTTTGTTTATTCTTTGTTCATTTTCTGTTTCTTTATTTTTGAGGTCTATGAATTTATCTGGTTGAATAGAATGTCAAGTAGGCTGGAAACTGGCTTATTAATGTCAGGTTTCTCTTTTAGTAGTGTGGAGAAGGACCAAAGTTTATGTACCCTTTGACGTTGCTGTATTTATCCTGTCTTGTGTACCATTTGCATTTCATAGTTAATGGTGCTGGACTCGCCATGGCTACCTGTGACATCATTTTCCTGAATGGTGGGAAGCCAGCCAACTTCTTGGATCTTGGTGGTGGTGTAAAGGAGTCTCAAGTATATCAAGCATTCAAATTACTCACAGCCGATCCTAAGGTAACTTCTCTTTTTGTAGGAGAGGTTGCATGGTGTAATGATTTCTCACCATAACGATCTGCCTTGTACCTGCTGCTGAGGATTAATAAGCCAGCACATGTATAATACTTTCAAGCCCCAGGTACAAATACTGCCTTATATCACACTGGAATTCATGATGGCTTAAATCATCTGGGTAAAAGGCTTATAAGTACCCCTAAGATCTTAATTCAGGGCCTGTGCTTACAAAGTTCTGAGAAGTGGAAGGAAATTTTTTTAAACAGTGTCATGCAAATAAAGAAATATTGGTTGGCATGAAATATTTTTTGTGTGTACTTAACAATGAAGTGATTAGTTCTATGCTTACATGAATTAGAGAGGACTGAGTCTCAGATTCCTTCCTCAAAGGTGCTGAGGTATTATAAGATTAAGACAGAAGAAAATTACAGTGTTATAATATTATGTATTACTGGAAAATGATGACCTCACATCCTTCTATATGCTTTTTAATTTTCATCTCTAATGATTACATGTGTTACAGCTTGTATCATATGCTCTAGGTACATATAATGTTATTCCATGGGTATCTTTTCTTCTTAACTATAATGTAGCTGTCATGCTAGGCGCATAGTAGGTATTGGGTAAATACTTAATCAGTTTAAAGACCAGTATGATTTGCATCCATTGTAGACATTTAGTTGTCTATGATAAGATTTAGGTAGATATCATTATATAGAAAGACTAATATTTTTCAAATATGTATTCAAATGTTGTCTGAACTTAATATGGAAACTTCCCATTCATAAGTAGACTGGCATTTTGGGCCTCCTGTGTATGCAGTTTTGTCTTAGGTTGGTGGTATGCTTGTCTGTTTTCATTGTGACTTAGTTGGTAACCTTACATTTTTGCGAAATCTTTTTCTTATAATTAACACACACACACATAAAATGGTTAAACATTATCAGCAACTTATCTTCATTTCTGCATTGCTGTTCAGAAATAGCAAAGTGACTGAAGTCCAGAGTCACTCAGCCATGAATTGTCCACAGGTGATTTTTCTGTTAACAGAAGCGGCTTGTTTTCATTGGTTAAGTAGGGACATTATCAGAGGCTCCCTAATCATTTATGAATTCATTTATCCCTCTTTTCTACTCCTTTCTAAGGGAAGAATCATTTTTATCCCAGAGATTTTCAAAGCAATTGAAATCTGTAAATACCATGTACATAATACACAGCTCTTTCAACTGCTTGAACCACAAAATACCCAGAGGACAAGCAACTGTAATAAAATACTGCACGTTTAGTGTTGACTGAAATTCAGTGCTGAGCTTTAAAGAGAGCCAGGAAGGATTAGATCTACCAGGACAATCATATTGCATTTTCTTTAGAGAATCTTTTCTTAGTGGCTGATCCTGAATTTTAATTTTCTTAAAGTACAGGAAGGGAATGAAAATCACTTGGAAAGTCTTTTTTTTTTTTAAACAATCTCTTAAAAAATGTTGACTCTTCCTATTTTCAAGTGCTGGGAGTATTTAAACTTTTTTGAGATTGGCTGTCATCTTGGGTAGATAAAGGTATGTGGGAGTTATTTTATTTTTCTCATGCTATATCAGGAAAATGAATGCTTGGCTCATCTCACAGTACATTTTCCAAATCTTGAAATTTCAAAGTCAGTTAAAAAGCATAGAAATGTAATGGGTATTTTCAATCCTGGCGTTGTTTCACAGATTTCAGGGAACTGAGGCTAAAAAATAATATAGATGAATTGATTGGATCTTGCAAGGAAACTGGTTGTAATTCTGGCAGTAATTATTTCAAGTAGAACCCCATCCGGTTGCTCAGAACTCGAGATTCCCCAGAGCCCAAAGCTAATTATTTCAAAGGTATTGATTTTCTTGTTAGATATAAGGATTAGTCAGTTGAATACACTGAAACTAAAAATAACAGAAGGCCCATTGTTGTTGAACTTAAATCAAGTGATAGTAGCAACTGTTTGTGTGTTATGTGTACAAGCTAATTCTATTGATCAAGTAATAAACATGCTCATTCAAGAAAAATATTATGCATTGACATGTATTTCTACTCATGATGTCTGCCATGGAGCTGAGACTTAACATTTATTTCGCTTGACTTTTATGCTGTTTTTCATTGGGACCTAACACAAGTACCTTTATAACTAATGTGTCCCTTTTTTGTTTGTAGTATATGTAGAGTGAAGTTCCTGTGCCAAACTATTTAAAACAAGAATTTTTCCAAGATAGCACACTTTCTAAACTGGATTCCCATGAAAAGTATCATTAAATATTTTATAATTCTCTTATTTTCCAGCTGGGCTTGAGATGAGAGAAAGGTAATAGAGTTTGTTCTGCTGGTGGTGGAATAGATATGATCTCACCCTCATCATTTTAACTTATAAGATTCTAAACACAGGTGTTCTTAAAATCATAGGGAGTAAAATTGTTTTAGAAAGTAGAAGTAGGATTCTGTGCCAGTCTATCTATAAAGAATTTGAGCACATTGAAAGGAGAAGTACTACTATCAAGAATGTTAGCATTATGTTTTTATTTTCCTGAGTTGTGCTTTTGACTTTTGTTTTTAATTTTGAACTTAGAATTCCAAAGGTATAGAAAATGAGTACAACATCATGTGGAGTATGTAGAACATGTTGCATAAATGAATTAAAGGAAAAGATGGTTGATATGAATCTCAACAGTAACTGCTCTGTTGTCCAAGGTTAAGCCAGTCTATTGCCCTCTGGAGGCCTGATTTTGAAAAGCAGTAGCTTATGACTTGAGAAGTCCGTTCTCTTGATTTGACTGTGCTTCCTGGTTTAGGTCCAAAGTAGAGTCCAATTTTCAAAGCCTTTTAGGAAGGAAATGTGCTATGTAAGTACCAAATACTTGGAAGAGATTCTTAGTGGGGCTCAGGTGCCAAGCAGCCTGGGTTCCAATTCTGTCTTTAACATGTGTTGACTGTGGCACCTTGGGCGTGTCATGTAACTTTTATGTGTCTTGGTTTCCTATTTTATAAAATGGAGATAGTAATAGTACTTATTATTACCTCAGAGAGTTACTTCATTGTATGAATTGAGATACATATATTTCCCATTTAAAGGGCAATGATTTCATGTGACAGTACTATCTAAAAATTTTAATAAACTTTTATTAAAATATAGCTTTCATAAAGAACACTGTACAAATTGTAAGTATATAGTTCAATGAATTATGACAAAGTGAACATATTTGTGGATCCTCTGATCACATCAAGATATAGGACATTCCCAGTGTTATGGATTGAGTATGTTTTCTCATAATTTATATGTTAAAATCCTACCCCTCAGTGTGATGGTGTGAAGAGGTGAGGCCTTTGAGCTGTAATTATATCATGAGAATAGACCCTTCATGGGTGGGATTAGTGCCCTTATGAAAGAGATTCCCAGAGAGCTCTCTCACCCCTTCCACGGTGTGAGGACATTGCTGGAAGATGGCCACCTGTGTACTAATTAGCAGCCACTGAATGTGCTGGTGAGTTGATCTTGGACTTGCCAGCTTCCAGAAGGGAGAAATGAATGCTTTTTACCACCAACTACCCAGTCTGTGGTAGTTGGTCACAGCAGTTTGAATGCCCTAGGACAGTCACCGTCCCAGCGTTGCTTTATGCCTCTGCACTATCTCCCTCAACCCTGCTTTCTTCCCAAAGCTAATACTCTCCTAACTTCTACTATCAAAGATTTGTATTGCCTGGTTTTGAGCATAATACAAGTGGAATCATACGATGTATATACTTTTGTATTTGTCATCTTTCATTTGACTTTTTATCAGATTCAACCATATTTTATGTAGCAGCAGTTCACTTAACCTTATTGCTGTGTAGTATTCTATTGTATAACTTGACAAGAGCTTTTGTATGTTATCTTCTATTGATAGACATTTGTGTGATTCTCATTTTTTACTACTATGAATAATGTTGCTATGAATATAACCATACATGCCATTTGGAGCATATTTTTGTGGTGTATATGCTTGGATATAGAATTTGTGGGCAATAGGGTAATGTATATACTCAGTTTGAGTGATACTACCAAACAGTTTTCTAAATATGCCAATTTACATTTTGATAGGCATGTGTAGGAAGCCCAGTTTTTCCACACCCTCACGAATATTTTTGTTATTCTGGTAGACATGTGGTAGTATTTATTGTCGTTTAATGCCGTTCCCTCATAACTAATCAGGATGAACACCTTTTCATGTGTTTATTAGTGATGTGAATATACTCTTTCAATTTCTGTCACCTCATGAATAAAGTAGACCTGAAAATAATACCCCAATGCATTGTTTTATTATCATTTAAGATACATGTAAAGTACTTGGCAAACCTTTCTAAAGCATAATGAAAACTTTAGTTTGTGTGCTTTTTTCTTGAGTGTTTATTTTGATTATCATTTAAAGGCTTAGATTTAGAATTATTGAAACAGTGGGGAATAAATGGTTGTCTGCAGAAATGGGAGCTGTCTGAAGCAGTTCATTGATACCAGTGTTACTGCCTGGGTTGTTTTGAAATTGATGAAATGTGTAAGCAGTTTCAGTAGTGTGCAGTGATTCTCCCTCCAGACAGCCAAGGAAACACAGTTTAATAAAGGGAGGATTAAATTCATATTTTGGGAGAACCACAAAATACAATTTGTTTTAAATTTGAGGAAAGGCCGGCTGGTTTAACTCTGTGGTAAGTACTTGAAAAGTCTTTAGAATTTGAGGCCGAGGACGTAAAACTGCGTGCTGTACTTTTGATAAGGGGTTTGTGCAAATGCCATGAGTTGTAATAAGTATATTTTGAAATTAATAACATACTAAATGCCTCATATATTGTTAATTGTCATACAATTAGAGTTTATTTAAAAGCAAAACAAAATCCTCTTTTTCCGTTAAATACATGCTTATATCAAAGGCATGAAACAAAACTCATTTTATCATATACCACATGTATTTGCTGAAATGCCTTATCTGCAAGGGAATATTTCTTTTTAGAATTAATAGAATTCTTTTAGGGATTTGTTTTCAGATATAAGGTCCAATACTTTTTAAACATGAGCATTATTTTTTGAAATGATTCCTGTGCATTTCTATTCTTACAGACCAGTTTGAAAACTAATTTTACTTTCATATAGAGTTGAGAAGCAGCCATTCTTTATGGTGATCACCTCTGATAGCCTAGTCAGAAGAGAGTAAAAATGGCTTTGTGCTTCTCAATCTACAACCTGTCATTTGGTTTCGCCCCTTGTTTTACGTAACCACTATGCTTACATTGGAGCATGGAAAACCGTCCTCCCTGTGCTCATTTCTCCTCGCAGGGATTTTCCTACTGCCGTGAATTCATAAATGCTGACATTTGCTTTTCTTTTCCCAATGGCCATTTGACCCAAATTTCGAAGACTGTCTGGCTCTCCATGCCCAACTTAACCTGCCAATACTTCCCAGTAAGAGCCAAGTCCTGGCAAAGACAGTTGTTTCTGAATCTAACACATGATCAGTGTGTCTGATAGCTACCACATTTTCAAAGCATCTGTAATATAACACTCTAAATCTGTTTTCATGCTCCTTGCTGACATACTGTCAGAAATAAATAAAAAAATAAGATTTGTACCCTTTGCTCCACTTCTCAACATTCAGATTTTAACATACCTGACTTGGTTTCATTGTAAGTGATTTAAAGAATTTAACATATTTTGGGATATTTTAGTAAATTTTGTGATTAATCTCAGCATGCTCAATAATTTATTATGAATCCTATATGGAGAGGCCTTTGTAGACTGTTAAAGAGAAATGGACCACTAATCAAGTTGTAATATCATATAGGTTGGAAATAATATCTACTTATTAAATGTTAGAAATTGTTTTATTCTTAATTTTATTGCATTGAGAGAGGAAGCAGTTGACCTCAGCAATTAGAAAATAGTGTATACCCTAACAAGTTGAACAAATAATGGCTGAGATTAGTGTCAGGCATCTCTGAATCTTAAGAATAACGTTAGGATGGTTGAGCGATCAAGGCATCTGGAGGTTTTACTGTGTTATGTTTGAGGTGTTGGTTTAGAGTCCAGGGCTCCCCTATTGGCTCAGACAGTAGAGAATCTGTCTGCAGTGCCGAAGACCCGGGTTTGACCCCTGGTCAGGCAGATCCCCTGGAGAAGAGAATGGCTACCCACTCCCGTATTCTTGCCTGAAAAGTTGTAGAGACAGAGAGGAACCTGACGGGTTATAGTCCATGGGGTCGCAGAGAGTTAGACACTACTCAGTGACTGTCACATTTAGAGTCCAAATTGCCTGGTAGAGGAAACCACTGGATATGGAGAGTGAACTGAGTAAAATTATTCTGGAGAACAAGGTTAAAAATTGTGAATACCTCTGGTTCCTCTGCTCTGCGACTGTGGTCTGGTGGGATGAGCCCCAATGGGTTCAGGAGACTGAAGACACTGAATCCTCTTTCTTCTTCCTGCCATGCCGTGCCCCTCCACCCTGCCCCTACTGCCAGAGAATTAGGAGTTACTGTCTCATTGTCTACTTCCTAAATGAGTAGCATGTCCACGTGGGCTTGCTGAAGAAATTGGCTTGACTTGGAGTGGATTTCTATGTGTGTGCCTTTCCCCCTAATTATTGAATTAGGGAAACATAAAACAGAAAAGTACAGAAATACACTAAATTTTATATATGTAAGTGTTGCTGAATGATATAGCATTTTTGACAAAACTTTTCGATAATATAACTGACTATTATATAATCTTTTCACTTTTTATGTGCCTTTTGCCTGTCTTAGTACAGTACTCAACATTTTCAGTGGCTAAACAGTATACACTTGTATAGATATATGTTTACTTAACCAGTCCTCTGTTTGGTAGTCAGGGTGTTTCCAACTTAATATAATGCTGCTGTGAACCCCCTTATATTCATAACTTCAGAAACAGGTCAGATTTATTTACATAAGATGAACTTATAGAAGTATGAGGGTAAAGATGAATGCAGAGGTTAAGTTTTTCACATTTAGTGCCAAATTATCTCAGTATTAGTTGAAGGAACATAGAGGGTTTTCATCAAATAAGTTTTCTTGCATCCTGGCCATTGTTACTGTGACTCTTTACTGTCATGAGAAGTAACATTTTAAATTATTTTTCTTTTATTGAGCATTTTTATCACTTTTGTTATGATCTGCCTATTAATGTATTTTGCCCAGTTCTCCATTGTGATGTCACTCTTTTTCATATTTAAAATACAGGCATGAGTGTGGTTTTGAAAATCAAAGAAATGGGCTCTTTTATATATCTTGCCACACTTTTTTTTCCATGCTGTCTTATGTCTTTGAATTGGTCTATGTAAATTTTTATTATTTCATTATATGTATGTCCTCCTGAAATAATATGAAGTGAGACCACTTAATGCATGTTTTTTTTTTTTTTTTGGCTGTTATTTACTTAGTGTTTCATAAAACTTTTAGTAAAACTTTTTAAATTTGTTGCTTCGTGAATCACCATATTAAGGTGCATTACAACTGTTTTTTGTAAGTGGAAGCATGGTACTCAAAACCCCTCCAAATGTGACTTAAGATGAATGTTGTGATTAAAATGGCATAGTTCTCTAGTTTAGTTATTTTCAAGTAATGTTTTTCAAAGTATTGAAGGAATTTCATTGTAACCTAATATGCATTTTTTTCAACCAGGATTCTTAGTACAGTTGATCATACTATTTGCAGGTTCAATATATGCAAATTTGCCTATGTGCTAAACTTTATTTGTGATCCTATAATCAATACTCAGTGCTTTAACAGTTGCTTGCAAAAGTACATAGAACTGGAAAAATTTTAGTTATGTGGTACACTGTTCTCAGTGAATGTCAAACAAGGCAGCATTTTCCTTTCTTATTTCAGTGCTCCTACAGTAAACAAGTGTCATTTTCATAATGTATTTAGTGCCCCATTTTTCATGTTTTTATCCTATTTGGTGTGTGATTGTGCTGTTTAAAATGGACCCACATGTAGTGCTAAAGTACTGTCTAGTGTGACCTGCCTTATAGAGAAAATACATCTTAGATAAAGTTTTTTGAGCCATGATTTACAATGCTGTTGGCCACAATTACACAAAAAACAAGGTTATATATTGATAGGGTGACAAAAATGTGACCAAAGGCTCTCAGGAACCTAACCCTATATTTCCCCTAGGAGCAATGGTTCAGTATTCAGTAATTCAGTGTTCACTGCAACTTATAGACCATATTGCTCTGAATAATGTGAATTGCTTTTATAAAGTTTTAGATAATTAGGATAGCTCTTCAGAATTATTTGCTAGAGACCCTCCATTTTATCTTTCTAAGAAAGGACATTTAGGAACTCCTACTATAAAGTAAAATAAAAAACAAAAACTTTTTGTAATTTGCACTTATATGTTTCCTAAGGGAAGTATTTGATTATGAGAAACTTTGAAATGTGTCATAAATGACTTTTGAGACATAGCAGCTTTATACCTATGGATTAAGTGAATAAACCTTGAGAACATTTTGATTTAGTTTTCACATTTCAGTTAAGGTGATTTCCTTACCCATTTAAATCCCTTCACTTTATGCTTTTTGAAAGTTTTCTTTACATTTACAAAATTGATCATTTTTCACTTTTATAAATTTACCTTTCCTACTCAAAGTATAAAATAAAGTGAAAAAAATTGCCCCAACTTTATATCTGTAACAGAACTGCTGTTACAGTTTGTTATATTTTCTTCTAGCATTATCTATGCCTATCTTCTTTATAAGGTTATAACTAGAATGTTCTTCCTTTTGATGGCTTTTTAAAAAATTAGTTCAATATTACATGATAGACATATTCTCATGTTATTAGTTGGTCTCTCTGCCCATGAATTTTACTAGCAATATTAATAATCAGCTGATTAAAGCTTCTTTTTACTTTAAAGATAATTTAAAGAAGCATTCTATTTAAAATTTTTTTCAGAAACTATATGAACTTTGTAAATCAGATTTGCTAAATCAGTAAAATATCATTGTAAATGCAATAGTAACAAGCATAAAAAGCTTTATGGTACAAAACAAATTTTTATAACATCAAAAATGAGAATTAGTATAATCCAAAACCACATTGGATACGTGTTCAGTGTTCTGTGCAATTACTACTTTCATGCACTGCTAATTTGAGTTTAATTATCTCAGAATTAATGGTGAATTATTCATTAATATTTGATACAGTCATTCTGAATTGCCTGGACTTGAAATAACCTAAAAATCCTAGAGGTGTCCTAATGTCCCTTCCTGTTTACTCAGTTCAATATCTTCCTGATCTGCTTGCACATGTGCTCAGTCATGTCTGACTCTTTGTGACCCCATGGACTGAAGCCTGCTAGGCTCCTGTGTTGAGGGAATTTTCCAGACAAAAATACTGGAGTGGGTTACCATTCCTGACCCAGGGATTGAACCCACATCTCTTGTGTCTCCTGTCTCCTGCATTAGCAGGTGAATTCTTTACCACTGCACCTTACAATGAGTCTTTTTAGCTTCCTGATACCTTCCTGTTACATACAGTTTAATAAGATGAAAGGGAGTTAAGAATGAGACTTGCTAGAAGTAGGAAAATAAACTCACCTTTATTTTTGGATGCTTTTTGGGGCAGGGACAGGATTCCCTAATGAATTACTTTGCTTAAGAACTTCATGAGAATCCATTGATTTCTATTTGCATTCTCTGTAAAGGAGTAAGACACCTCAGGCAAACTTCTAAAATAGGTGGTTGTTTTTTTTTTTAATCTTTATCACCCTCATCAGATGCCACCTTGGTGATAATTTGTCCCAATTTCCCTTTTCTATATGATATTTACAGTTTATAGTTCTCACCACTCAATAATCTCCTTTTTTTATTCATTTCTCTTAAGTCTCGTAAAATTACCTTGAACTATTCTTTTTCCCCCCTCCCACTTCTTACTGATTTTTCAGTAAACTTTCTATTTGCTCCATATTCTTTATAAATAGCTAAAAATACAGTCTTTCCTTGAGTTGTTTTTTTCAGTTCATAGTTTTGTTCAACTATTATTATATTTTCATTATTTCTAGCCACCCATCTCATGTGTAGAACATAATAAGTTCTCCAAAAATGTATTTTCAGAGCAAGTTCATATCGACAATTCATGTTTGTTTCCATATGCATCATCTAGCCAAATGTTCTCAGTCTGAAAGAAGAGTATAATGAATCAATGAATTGTCTTTGTGAAACAATTTATTTCCTAAACTGGATGCTAGTGTCATATGTTTGGTGAGACTTTAATCAGAAAGGACTGCCTGGTAAGGACCATAATCTATAACTAGACTTTGTCCTACAAGGTCAAGGAAATGATGGAAGGAAGGACCTCACTTCAGAGGGTGGAATGAGGCTTTATCCAGCTGCCAGATGCAGGAGAATAGTTGGTTTTACAGGGAGGATTGTGAGGGTAGGTGGCAGATCTTACCCGAAAGCAACATGTTAGTAGAAAACAACAAGAGTACAAACATAGGCAATTCCTAAGTAGTATTTAGGGTGTTCTAATAACAGGTAGCCATTTCCACAGTTCACAGGCCATAGTGCAGCGATCAGACGCCATTCATGCATGGTACCTTGTAAATAGAAGCTTGGTTATAGGGAGACTAGCCTACCAGGCACATAGCTAAGGCAGGAACTCAGCTAAAATTACAAGTCAGAATGTCAACCATGAGGTTGGCAAAGGCTCATTCAACAGTAAGAATGACTTTATTGAAGAGGGAGATATCCCTAGCCTGTTGGAAGCAGGTCTTCAAAGATCCCTTCTGAAGTTAAGACTTGTTCCTGAGACCACAGAATGACTAAGCTGGACTGTTCAGAAAACAGGAATATATGGTGTCTACATTGGGGGTGGAGAGAAGGGATTTTATACTCTGATAATCTAGATGGAGATATCTTGTGGTTTAGAGCAAGTGTCCCACCAAAAGCAATTCACATTTCAGCAAAATTATTTCAGGTTAAAACAGAAAAAAAAGGAATATATTATGTCTATATGCCAGGCATTCCTCTGGACACTAAAGATAAAGCAGTGATTGAAATAGAGTCTTACTCTCTTGGAGCTGCCATTTTAGAGGTGATCAATAGATAAATGAGTGAGTTCACAGCCCAATGAATGAAAAAATCCATAATATAGGACAAATATATATTATGTGATGATATTCAACTAATTTGAAAAATAAAATTGAAAACTCCTGAAAATGCCAGGAGTTTTTTTTTTTTTATTTAATAGATTGATAGGTTTGTCCAAGAAAGCCTCTAGATAAATTTACCTTGGAGAACAAAATGCTGTAGCTGTTACATGAGTTGTGGTCTAGGTTTGTGATGATGTATTTGCTGCTATTGAGGGAGGCTCTTCCACATCTACATCCATTGGAGTTGCCCTCCTTTCCTTTGTCTCTATTCACTGCTTCTTTGCCAAAGTGTTCTAATCAACATTTCTTGCTTTATTATGGATCTAAAACAAGATTTTGTTCACTTGAATAGTTTATGCTGCAACTTTAATAATTTGGGTGGCAACTCTCTTGCAATTAGAGGTCCTTTGTGAACATCGATTGATATTTTATCTACATGTCTAAGACCCTCTCCTGGGATGCTCTTTTTACCACCTTTGAGGTCTTATGAAACAGAGCACTTTGGACACATGTATTAGCATTCCCAATGGACAGCTGGCACAAATCCTAGTTAATTATTTTTCTTCCAGCTTATCTGTGAGTTCTTTCATTAGTTGTTTTATGTAAGCATTCTGGACACATCCCTTTTTTCTCAATTAGAGCTCCAGTAGAATATTTTTTGAGCACACATTTAGGTGTCTGGTCAGAGGCCTTAGGATCATAAACAGTGAACAGAAAATCCATTTGGAGCTTTAACCCATGACCTTCTAGATTCACTTGCTCGTTAATCCCAAGCAGTATATTTCTCTGAGAAGGAGACTTAAGTGATTTAGAGTCTTCGCCATGTCAGTGTGGTCCAAGAATATTGGCACTTGGGTAGCAGTTTGGCAGAGAAATGTCCAGCTCATAGTGTATTTAGATGATTTCAGATATTTTTCTGTGTTTTGCAATCTGTGATTAGTTGTTTTACTTTATAAAGGGAGCTTCTTCATGAAGATGCATTTCCAGATAGTTAATCCAAATGCTCACAGTGTTAAGCAAGTTCCAAAGAAGAGATGTTTGATACTCAAATGAGGAGAGTAAAAGAAGCAAAGGTAAAAAATACAAAAGCCAAGAAACATGAAAAGATGTTTTACTAAAAAAATAGATTCAGTCATTCCATTTTTTATCTCCAGGTACAACATTAAAACACTACCTATTGAAAGGTGTATCAGTTTATCAAACAATGCATAATATCTTAGGAAGGATAACTGGACAGAAATTAGAGCCTCATCATCATAAAAAAAAATCTTTCACCATGTTTTATGTGAAAAGCACTACTCTGTGAATAAAGATAGATAATATGTGCATAAAACCAGTATCATAAGTGAATTTGATTGCACCTGGTACATCTTGATGCCAAAGTAAACTTTGTTGTATGCTATGAGAATCATATTGTCATATTATTCCTTGCCGATCATGTTTTCTCATGATTGTTTTTCTTGTTCCTTTAAGGATTCTTCTCCTCTTCCCTGTGATCTTGGGAATACCATCAAATTCAGTGCCTCCTCTGATGCTCTGTGTCTCTGCTTGGATCCTCTGTTCCCTACTCCTGCCCATGGGGTATCTTTAACTAGGAGTAGGCCACTTGCTTTACTGCATCCCTGAAAGTAGAATGCTTTCACAAGTGATATCTTAGCACAGGCCCCTTGTCTAATCAGCTTTCCTCCTAAAACTCATGGAAAAGGCCGTCTGTCTCTGGGATCATGAATGAAAACAATGTGGCTGAGGAGGTGCCCTCCTACCTGGTAGAAGTCTGAGTAAGATTCAGGAGCAAACCTTCCTGATGGAGACTCCCTTGGCCTTAGGACCTCATTTCTATATAGCCTGCTTACTCTTAAGTCAGTGATTCTCAAAGTGGTTGACCCAGCAGAAGTAGTGTCACCTAGAACCTTTTTATAATTGTAAATTCTTGGTACCATTCAAGCCTGTTGTATCAAAAACTCTGGGGTGGGGCCCAGTACTGTGTTTTAACAAGTCTTTCTGGTGATTTTCATGTTTGCCTAAATTTGAGAATGATGACTATTATGGTTCTGCAGCTTCTCTTTACTTCTTTGAGCTGCTCTCCCTTTCCTAGCTATGGGCCAAATCATTTTTTCCCCCTTTGAATTAGATTTCATTGTATAACACTGACAACCCAGCAGGTCTGCTTAGTATACCATACCTTTAAAATTCTCACCAGACTTGAGAACTTGTCCCAGCATTCTCTTGTGCTGTATACTGGCCCTGGGCCCCCATCTGTTAACACTTACATTTAGTTCTTTCCCCATGCACTCCACACCCCCATGTATTTTAACTTTTTAGCCTCTTATTTTTATGTCAGAATCTCTGTGAAACTCAGAGAAATTTTATCAATCCTAAAGTGATTTTTCTATCCAAATGAGAATTAAGGATAATCTCCTAGTTGATAGGTAAAATTTATCAGCTGGGATTGTAAATGCATTTTTCTGAAGACCAACTCCCTTGTGGAGAATTTTTATTTCTCTTCTCTCTAAGCGTAGAATACAGCAACAAGTTGTGTGATTTTCAAGTGACTTTCTATAAACTTTATGAAATCACCTAATCTTGAGCTCAGTCATTGAACAAAATCTAATTCATTTTTGTCCCGATGAAGTTACCATCATCTACTTCTTTTCACAAGAGATTTCCTTTCCTATTATTGTTCTCTGTGGCTTTAATCTGTCTTGGTACTTTTCTTCTTCTCTCTTGATTTGTAAGTGTTTTGCTGTGATTCAGTCTCCTGTCTATTCTTGTTACAAAATACAACCTTCATTTGCTATCTGGGTTCCTAGTGCTCTTTGGGGAAAAGGGAAGTGGTCAGATCTTTCAGTATTTGACAAAAATTGTAATGTAGAGAGTTTCAAGAGGGAGATGTTGAATCAAGTTTTATGTTTAGTCAAGAAAATGGATCCATCAAAAAAAAAAAGAAAAAGAAAATGGATCCATGATGGTATGTGACATGAAGAAGGTCTTTACTGAGTCTTCTTTTGGTTTACATGGGGAATGAAAAAAATCACTTAAAAATACAATATAATGTTTCTTTATGTTGATGTCTCTTTGTGAAGACTCCTTTTACAAAAATTCTTTGATCAGAGAATAAACATATAACTTTTACTTACCATTGGATAAACCATCTTTATGTCAACCATCTTTGGAGAACTGAAATTCACCTGCTTTTCTTTTAATTTGTATGTTCAATTTCAGGGTGAGACCTTGTTGCTGATTCTTCTACCCATGAGGTTGTCACCATGAGCGCTTATGATATTGAGTGTTCATGTTTCTCTTAGAGAATGGACTAGGCAAGAAATGGAGTAAGAAATGGGCTTCCTTAGACAAGAAATGGGCTTCCCTGGTGGTTCAGTCACTGAAGAATACATCTGTCATTCAGGAGACTGCCTGCAATATGGTCTGCCATTCAGAATCCACCTGCCATTCAGGAGACCTGGGTTGGATCCCTGGGTTCAAAAGATCCCCTGGAGAAAGAAATGGCAACCCACTCCAGTATTCTGGCCTGGGAAATTCCATGGACAGAGGAGGAACCTGGTAGGCTACAGTCCATGAGGTTGCAAAAGTCAGACATGACATACTGACTAAACCACCACCATCAGGGCATGAGCTAATTTTTATTCCTCTTTGTCATTCCTGTATATCTCTAGCTCACTGCAAGCACTACATGGTGGAGTCACAATCCATGTGCAGGTGAGGCTCTAAAGACAGTTCATAAGGCAAAAAATAAAATCAAAATTAGCTTTGAAAGTCCTTTAAGTTACCCATATATCTTAATATCTTTAATCTCTAGAGTCCTTATAGTGTGGTGAGATGCCCATCCATTAAGCATTTGGGAGTGAGCAGTGACTCTCAGTCCCTCCCATCTTCCTCAGGGACTGAGGTCCTTTGAATGAAATGGCAGTGAGGTCACCCACTAGATTTTATTCATGGATTTCAACTCTTTCTCACTTACTTATTCTATCCCCATGCCTGTAAAGGCAGATTCATATAAATTAAATGTGTTTATTTTTGGTGACTTTTTATTTTGTGGTGACACAAAAATGTGACTTTTTGGTGTATGAGATGAGATTAAACAAGCTGGGGAAGTTATGAAGAGAGCAGTGAAAAACAGGACCCAAGAAGTTGCTTCAGGGTGTTCTTGTCAAGCATGTTAAACCCAACTAGAAGGGTCATCTATGTGGTCATTAAGAACTTTTACTTGATCAGCAGACAGAGTTCAAATGAGATTCAGTTCTGTCAGTTCCCAGCTGTATGACCTTGGACAAATCGATTCACCTTTCTGTGCCTGCCATTTAATCTGTAAAGTGGGGTTGATAGTCTGTGGTACTAGATGAAATAACACATCAAGTACTTTTAGCCTGGAACTTTAGGCAGTCATTCCATGAGGGCAGTGCCAGTGGTGGTTATCCTCAGGCAGTGGTTGCTGTGGTGGTCATTAATGGGGTAGTTGGCCCCTATTATATATATGAATTCCATCAGAATCACTTGGAATGGAGATGGACTGAGGCTGCAGGAATGTTTAAGTTCTTCTCGTGAGTCCACAATGCATCCAGTTTCAGAAAGAATGACGGAGAAGGCACTGCTGTGGGAATGTGAGCTAACCAGCAGATACAGGGGATTTGCCTGCATTTTCAGATTCAGCAGTCATTCAGGAACGTCATAAGAAGTTCTGGTCTTAGAAGCCTCTTTGAGTTAATCCCAAGAAAATGCCCTTACTATTCCATAGACTAGATTCAGAGCTGGTGCCAGCTACCCCAGATTTTCTGAGCTTAGTATTATTTATAATAACCCCCCAATAAAAATAGCCATGAGTTTCAGTTTTCTCTCTTTTTGCTTCCATTGCTAAGGCTTCCAAACATACTGGCTCATACCATCTGAAATCATCAGGTTTGGTGAATAGTCTAGCTTGATGGCTGCATTGCTTAGAAGAAAATTGTGAGGCAAACCTGGTCCCTTACGTGAATGTGGACATGACTCTTGATCTCTTAGAATCAACAAAATATTTAGGGTTAAAATTGGGTTTATAAATTATGTATAAATACACATAAATCAAATCCCATTGAAATCAAGTAAATGGGCAAAATGACCTTTGCACTGAGACAGAGGGAGAAAATATATATTCAAATTATATAGTTCTGAGGGAGATTTTTCTATACCATAATCATTGAAGTTATCCTCCAAGACAGTATTTCAGTTTCGTAACTATGTGGGCTTTCAAATGGAAAAAGAGCATGTTATAAAGGAGTAGGTGAAGGCAGTGCATGTGCCCAGCATATCAGAGTTGGTGATGGACCTGGAATAAGACTTTCCTTGTGGCTCAGTGGTAAAGAATCTGCCTACCAATGCAGAAGATGTAGATTCCATTCTTGGGTCAGGAAGATCCCCTGGAGAAGGACATGACAACTCACTCCAGTATTCTTGCCTGGGAAATCACATGGACATTGGAGCCTGGTGGACTTCAGTCCATGTGGTCCTGAAAGAGCTGGACACAAGAGACTTAAAACAACAACAAAACAACAACAGATGGAAGCAGTGCTTTTGTACAACATATCAAAGTTGGTGATGGACTTGGACTATTTCATGCCTAGCAAATCATTTAATGCAATGTTTTTGGACCAGAGGCCTGTCTTTTCATTGCAAATTTATAATAGGGCAAATTGCAGTGAGCTGGCAAGTTCCAGGACCTCCTTGGAATTGTTCCAAGGGAACAATTGTTCCAAGGGAATGGTTCCCACTGCTTTCTGTTGGTCATTCTCTTGAACTCTTCTCTGGGAGACAGTGCTTTCTGAATTGCGGCAGATTCACCTTTATCAGAACTCGCAAGTCCAAAGCTTCTGTTACATAGAAGAGAAACTCAAAGAATGTTCCTCTTCCCAATGTTAAAAGGATGAAAAATAATTCAGTTTTTGTATTTACATATGAAAGAACATTTTCATTGGTGAGTTCTTAATATCTGAAGTTAGCTATTGTCAGTATCATTTTTCTTCTTTCTCTTTGACTAATATATAGTAGACTTAACTAAATTCTCATGCTCTATCGGGGTTCATTTCCAACCCGTGACTTTGGCGCTCAAGGTAATAGTCTTGATGACGTTTTGTCCATTATGCATCCCATTTACTTCCATAGTGCTAATAAAAACACAGCATGGGTATTAGGACTTTAGTACTTGTGTTTTTATTCACTGCTTGGTGACATACTTCCTCCTTTTCCAGCTCTCATCTTTTCAGACCAGGAAAGGAAATGGTGTTTGACACTGGATGTGCTTGCTTTATTACTGTCAAGGGTGAGCAAGTCTGAGAACAGGGAAGGCAGAGCTAATTATGTGTGAGTTTTAAGGAACACAGAGCTCAAAAGAGATGAAGTTCCAATCTGCGAGCCCCTGTCTCTTACCCTTCCTAGGCCTGGGATGGGACTTTCCTGAGGGAGAAATCTCTCAAGTGGAAAAGGACCCAAGAACTGCGAATGACCTGGATGCTTGCATGAGGGCCTCAAAACAAACAGACATACAATAAAGGTAAATTAAATTAAAGGACAGCTACATTAAGCCAGTAAATCTTGTGTTTAAATTTGATTTTAAGAGAATTTTCTTTAAAAATCTGTTTTAAAACTTTCTATGTAACAGTATTTTAGAATTGGGTGAGACCTTCTAAATATGATAAAAGCAGTATCTTAAGGCGAGTTAAATTTGAGCAAATATAGGATGATTTGGCATGTTTTCCTGAAAGGGGGCCAAACCTGTTATAGTTACCCAGCAAATCAAGTCTTGCTTCATCTTTGTTAGCTTAGTTAGAAATCAGTCTCAGTTAGAAATTATCTTAGTTTTAGAAATCAATAGAATGAGACCAGTAAAACCATAGCAAATAAGCTGCCTGTTTGGGCATTGTTTTGAGATATTTCAATACAACATTCCTGTCTTCAGTGTATAGAAAATATAAATTCTAAGAATTTTAGTTTTCAACACTTCCCAAATCTCTCATAATTTCTATGGGCCATGTAGTCTTAAAATGTAATGACCGCACAAAGATGCCCATGCCTTTTTGCCATTTTCTGTCATTAAGGATGTCAGCAAGAGCCCCCTTTAGAGAAGAGCATACAGGCCTGACAGTCACTATGGACTCTTGTTCCATTTACTTTGTCATTTGTTCCAGTTACAAATGATTATAATTAAACGCCATTCACAACTTTAATGTTGTGCTTAGCAAGTCCAGACTGGTCCCGCCACTACTCAGAAATTATTCTATAGAAAACAGCCTTATGTCTTTCCCCAAAAAATCTTTTTAAAATAAAGTTGGGTCAAAACTCAAAACTCACCCCCAAATAAAGTGTGTAATGTCTGTTCTTACACAGTTTGTACTTTGTAGTTAAGGTTCTTAATGAGCACCTGGGAACTTGGTGCAGAAGGCTTTTTCTTTTTTTAAACAATGCTTAAACATACCTTTTAACAGTCATTCTTTTTGGAGTCATAAATTAATTTACACATCACTAATACTTTTTAAAAACGCTTGAATTAAGTGTCTGGGAGATTTATTTCATTTTCTAAATAACTGTTCCATAATTTAATCTGTGGTCAGTATGGAGTATTTGGAATACAGAAAAGCACACAAAATAAAATAAAATCACTCATGATACCTTAGCTCAGAGACAGGTATTATTTAAATTTGGCCTGTCTGCTTCCAGTGTTTTCTTTTTACTTCTTATATAAATACATATATGTTTTAAATAAAATTGGAATCATACTGCTTTTTCCACATAACAGTATACTGAAATCATTTTACCACATCATTAAATTTTTTCCTACAATGAGAATTTTAATATGTGTGTTATATTCCATTGTGTGAATACATCCTTATATTTTTAGACCTTTCCCTATTAAAACATTTAACCAGTTTCCTATTTTTTGATGTCACCATAATGTGATCATCTTTTATATTTTTGTATTATTTTATGCATGGAATTGGAATTGTAGTGACCTTTTCTTCCCCTTCAGAGACATGGGACTATATTAAATATTTCTTTTAAAAATTATTTATTTATGTTTGTGCTGGGTCTTTGTTGCTGTGCTGGCTTTTCACTAGTTATAATAACCAGGGGCCAACTCTGTAGTTGTGATACACAGGCTTCTCATTGCGATGGCTTCCCTTGTTACTGAGCACAGGCTCCAGGGTACACTGAACTTCAGTAGTTCTGGCGCATGGGCTTAGTTGCTTCTGTCCATGTGGGATTTTTCCAGAACAGGGATAAAACCCATGTCTCCAACACTGGCAGGTGGATTCTTTACCCGTGAGCCACCAGAGAAGCCCCTAAATGTTTCTTTTAAAAAAATTCTAGACCTAAATATGAAATTATTTTTGTTGTCCCTCCTTAAAATGATACTCTGAGAAGTTCGTTAATTGAGCTTGGTTGGCTTTCATTGTTCACTGAATGAAGTGTTTTACTAAATGATCCCACATGTTTAATGAAAACTGATTAACAAATAGATGCTTAGATATTAACAGATGTCTTCAGGAGGTCTGCATATAATTAGAGGAAATAAATCTTACCCTGATAGTGACAGTTGGTAAAAACAAATTATCAAGGGCATTTCATTGTAAGACAATCCAATAAACAGAATGTGTGTTAAAAGTCACATAAAAATCTTGTATATCTTGTAATAAATATGTGGTTATCCGATTTTAGATCTGATAGTAAATATATGATACTTTGTGATTGCTACAGACTGCCTCCAATAAGAAAAGAAACATAATCCTTTCTAAAAATAATTATTTTCTTAAACTATAATAGTAGAATATGAACATGGGAGTTTTCTAGATTTTACCTTTTCCATATATTGAAGAGATGAATACTACTGAGTTCAAATTGCATCAAATTAGAGTCCAGGAAACAGCTTTTTTGCTTTGTTCTTATTGGACTCATTTTATAAATTTTCATGGACAAAGTAGGTAATTGAAATGAAACTCAGCTTGGTTTTTTTCAGTGATGCTATTAATTTATAATGTAACATTGAATTATTTTCACTTATTTTGTATATTTTAAACCAAGGCCCTCAGGCACTGTAAAGACATGGAAATTTTTTTTTTAATTGGTAGCATTATGATGATTTTGTAAGTATCCATGTGTAGGTGTGTCTGTGTTTTTACTATTTTCTTTAATCACATTATGGCCTCTGGAGGAACAAGTTTCTTACATGTACTTTTTCCTCCTAACTGCTATAAGGAGGAAGAAAGCCATGAATCAGATTTGTTTCATTAACATACATTTTGTTTGTCAGTGTCTTGGTGGATGGAATCACAGTATCCAGTTAAAAGATTTGAGAGCCCAGACTTACTATGGTCCCTTTTGAAGGTCCTGCCTGAGAATAACAAGAGGCCAAGATTCTCCCTCAAAGCTATATATTAGCTTTCTTTCTTGTCCTATTCATCATCATCATTTCTACCCAGACCTCCTCTTCTGTATTCAGCGCCAGAGAAGGCAGGACCAGTATAGAGCAGACCATTTGCAGAGTAAATACCATGTGTTCTCTAACTTTCCTTTGACTGTGAAACAGTGAAGTTTCTGCCTTCAGTGGAGTAGTAACTTAAGAAACTTGGATTTAGTGCTTTGGAATGGCGTACAAGGGAGGAAAGAGCTATGATAATATTCTAATGTCATCGACCTAATCGGGATAAAGAAGCCCACAACACAGTCGTCCATAAGACTTGGACGCTCTTACCGCAGCTAATACCAGAGCTCACATTGCCTTTCCTTCCTTTGTTAGCATACTGTCCCATCATTGGCCTTGTGTGGCCACCGCAGACTCAAGGCTGAGAGACTTCAGACTTCCGTGGATGCTCTGGCCAAATGTCATTTCTATACCTAAAATAGCACACCGGCACTATGATTTTTAATAATTATTGCTAGAACAAATTCTTACTTTAGAAAATACACAAAAGCAAACATGCAAAACAGATGAAGACCACCAGATCCCAACACTGTTAGGATCATGTTGGATTTCTCAAGTTTTTCTTATCAGAATGATTCATGCTTCAGAGAGCAATGTCTTGGCCTCCCTTTTTACACAACCCAACACCCTCCCAGTCTGTAGGCCTCTGTGTGACAAAGGAATAAAGTATTTCAGATCTGCAGCAGCTGTGCTTGGGAGGAGCTCTCCAATCTTTAGACTGTCAGGTAGGGATGGCATTGGGCCTGTGTACAGATATCAAATGATAGTCATTAAAAATACTTGGGTGTTTTAAAGAAAAGCATGTCAATGAAATAAGTAAATATAGTTATAGACCCAATAGAAGCAGAAAGCTGAGGCAGAAGCTCAAGTACAAGAAACTCATCATATCCACATCTTTAGTTAACTTGGGCCTGAGAAAAACCCTGTGAAATGTGAAAGAATTCATTGAATTTCTTATTCAAACCATGTCATTCTTTTTGTTTTATTTTCTTTATTGAATTTAGCCACATTCCACTCCCCAGATTATGTCAGATTTGCATTTGGACTCTGTACTTAAACAGAGTCAGTGGTAAAGTTGTGTCAGTGGTAAAGTTTGAATTGAGAAAGTTAATTCCCTGGACACCATAATTTTTTTTTTTTTTTAACCAAGATGCTTCTGGACATCTGAGGCCTAAGTAAAGGCTAGTTTTCACTTCAGGACATCCTGCATTTGGATCTCTTAAGATCTCGTGTCCACGTGGATTCCCCATTGATTCTCCTTGAGACCCTGCTTATGGTGACAACAGTGACCACAGATCTGTCATGTCTCTTGTTTGGCTCCCATTGCTCTCAGGATATAGTTCCCAGCACCCACTGTGACTTACAAGGCTCCATGTGACCCAGCTCTCCAGGCCAACTCCTGTCCTTTTATCTATTTGGTTTAATTTGGTCACTGTCCTCCTCTCTCTTTCTGGAGTATATGAGCACATCTCCATCTTTGGGACTTTGCCCGGGCTGTTCTTTGTGCCCCAAGCTCTTTCCCTTTCATATTTTTCTTTGTTCTAGTCACTTCTTATGTCTCATCCTAAATGTTGTTACGCAGAAAGCTTTCCACAAACCCCTCAGATCTCGTTGAAGCCAAGGGTATTACTGGTTATGATTTCTTAAATCATACTCTACTACTTTTTAATTATGGAGTTGTGTTGGTGATTTGTATTCAATTCTGTTACAGTTATCCACTGCTTCCTAACAAACCACCACCACCTCCCCCACCACCCAGTGTAGTGGCTTTAAATAGCAGCTTATTCTTATTTCTTCTGGTTCTGTGGGGTACCTGGGCTCAGCTGGGTGATCTTGCTTGGAATATGTCATGAAGCTGCATACAGTGGTGGCTGGGGCTGGAGCCATCCTAAGATTCCTCAGGGCTGGCAGTTCTCAGTCACTTTCTTACCTGTCTGGCACGTCACTGCTCCTTGATCCCTCTCTTTTCTTTTTCTCCACATCCCACCTCATCTCTTCATGTGGTCTGGCCTTTCACGGTGGTCCCAATATGATTTTGTTGACCACTGGCTTCCAGGAGGCAGGAAATGGACGCTGCCAGGGCAGGACTGGTACTGTCAGTTTTGCCATATTCTGTTAATCTGAAAAGATTTGTTAGTAAATAAACATATTAGAAATTTTGAATACTTCCTTCTAAGACATGCTACCCTGTACCCATTCAAGGTAAAATTACAGTTTAGGTTTCAAGACATAATCCTTCTACTAAAACTCATTTTGAAAAAGCTGTCATTCCAGGCCTTGTCTTTTTTGTTTGTTTGTTTTCATATTATAAGAGGGCAGTAGGGCTGGATTTTTCCTCACTTCATTTGTCAAAGTTGTTCCCTCAAGAGCTTACATTGGTATAATACACGCTTTGACTCAACCCTTTGCATTTGATAAGAAAATTGTGAGAAACTAAAAAACTTCATATGCTTCTGTGCTGTGATTAGAAAAAATATAGCAGAGCTATTATTTTGATTTGCAAAATTTAAGAGATTCTGACTAGAATGACAAAACTTAGATTTCAGCACAGTAATTATGTAGGTAAGTGTATTTATACCACTGACGTCAAGATTTAAGAGAAAAAAGTTTTGGACAACATTTGAAGTTCTACAGATGGCTTTGCAGGCCAGTGGTCATTAATTAGTAAGAAAGGTCCTTGTTTCTGAATTCATATCATTGTGGATGTTCCCTTTCTCTATTCTTAAAAACAAATTAAGTATTCTTACTTTTCAGAATCCTGACTTGTATCTCAAGTTATAATAGGCTAGATTTAATACATTTTCCCTCAAGGAAAGATATTTAAGGATTTACATTAGAAAGGAGATTTTCTGCTGCCTGCCTTTTGTAAGCAGTAAAGCATGTTACAATATATTTCTGTATCTTGGCTGTTCCACCAGGTAGTATTTCATACCTGACCATCTGTAAGTTTCTTGATTGTAATCATTCCATTCTGTCGATATCATACTTGCTTGTACTATGACTCAGCCACCACTATTCACCAAAACCTTAGCATTTCTTCGAGGAGATCATGCTGTCTAATCTTAAAGGAAAAATAGGAGAACGAGGCACAGGTTTTGCCACACAGAAGTCGGTAGCTGCAAACTTCAGAGCCATTTCATCCTGCCAGATGCCATCTTGATAGCACCACTGCTTTTCAATGTTACAGTAATAGCAGAACATCAGATTAAGATTCCCTCACAAGAGAGTGATGTAAACTGAGAAGTTAATTTTTATTGCCTAAAAGCTATAAAGTCAGTTGGATATATGGAGGCAGTCAGCCATGTTCAAGTCAATGTTTTAGAAATTCTTTTGAGTTACCTGTTAATGTTAATTTATTAAATCCATATTTAAAAAAATAGATGTGAAACACTGACCAGTGTTAAAATTCATTTGTTAAATCAGAGTACTTAAGCAGGTATACAGTTTTAAGGGTTGTGTGTTTATTAAATGTGTTGGTTCCTGAGATATGCACTGTGATTTTATAAGGTTAAGTCCTGATTCTTACTCTGACTGTAATTATCTGTGTATTATTAGGTCTTTGTTTCTCAAACTTGAGTATGTCCCAGAACCACCTCAAGGGCTTGGTAAAATACAGAATGTAGATTCCATTTTAGGTCATCTTTAGTGGTCAGGGCTAAGAAGACAATAAAACAGGATGAGGTTTTGCTGAACTTGTAGATCAGGGTCCCAGATACCACCAAACCAGGATTCATATGCAAGGCTTTTGTTTGGGGAATTGCTTTCGGTGGAAAATGAAGAAGAGGCCAGGAGAGGCTGGGAGGGCCACCAGACTGTGATGGAGATCTGTCTGTGAGTGAGGGAGAAGGGGAAGGAGGAGTGGGAGAAGTGTCCCAAGCTGACAGGCAGAGTGAGGAACACTTGGCAAGGCTGTAGGGGTGTCCTGGAGCCAAAGTCACCTGATAGTAGAGTCCCCCCTCTCCCAGGGATGAGTCAGGCCTCGTGTCCCTCCAGACCCAGTTGTTGGCTGGGAGCAGGGAAGCATGGCTCTCAAGTTGCAGATCCAAGGTACATTTACCCAGTGAGCAGTTATTTGAGATGGAGTGACCACAGGGGGCTTCTCCCTTAGATGTGTGTGCTGAAACCTGAATGATACCAAGGAACCTGTGTTGACCTGGGGCTTAAGGAAAGATCTGGGGTAGCAAGTGTGGAGGCTGAAAGACAAAAAACACCTCTGGACACTTCAAGGGCAGAGCAAGTGAGGAGAACTGAGTGGAAAGTGAGAGTCTGTGGCCAGTTCAAGAATTGCTTGTAGGCCCAAGTGGGAAGTTTAAATTTTATTCTAAATAAGATAGGAAGCCTCTCCGAGTCTTTAAGCACCAAAATGATGACATCTGAGAAAGAGCTGGAGGTGTGTGTCATGGAAAGGGTAGAGAGAGCAGAAATCAGTTAGGATTTTAGTTAGCATTAGTCTAGGCAACCCCAAACTATCTTTTGAATAGTGTTTCTTTATTGAAAATTATACCTTTGAATCACCCTTTTTTTTCTCTATGCCTTTAGGATTCTGAAAATGTAGTGAGTAGTCTGCTGGTATTTAGGGCAACAGTTGCCGGTCCCTGTTTTTTCCCCACCTGTCTTCAATAACGTATTTCAGGCTGTCTTTTTGTCCACCTGCAGTTCCAAAGAGTGTTCAAATTACTGTACAATTGCACTCATCTCACATGCTAGCAAAGTAATGCTCAAAATCCTCCAAGCCAGGCTTCAACAGTACGTGAACCATGAACTTCCAGATATTCAAGCTGGATTTAAAAAAGGCAGAGGAACCAGAGATCAAACTGCCAACATCCATTGGGTCATCGATAAAGCAAGAGAGTTCCAGAAAAGCATCTACTTTTGCTTTATTGACTGTGCCAAAGCCTTTGACTTGTGGCTCGCAACAAACTGTGCAAAATTCTTCAAGAGATGGGAATACCAGACCACCTGACCTGCCTCCTGAGAAATGTATATGCAGGTCAAGAAGCAACAGTTACAACTGGATGTGGAACAACAGACTGGTTCCAAATCAGGAAAGGAATATGTCAAGGCTGTATATTGTCACCCTGCTTATTTAACTTATATGCAGAGTACATCATGCAAAAATGCCAGCCTGGATGAAGCACAAGCTGGAATCAGGATTGCCAGGAGAAATATCAATAACCTCAGATATGCAGATGACACCACCCTTATGGCATAAAGTAAAGAAGAACTAAAGAGCCTCTTGATGAAAGTGAAAGAGGAGAGTGAAAAAGTTGGCTTAACATTCAGAAAACTAAGATCATGGCATCTGGTCCGTCACTTCATGGCAGATAAATGGGGAAACAATGGAAACAGTGACAGACTTTATTTTTTGGGGCTCCAAAATCACTGCAGATGGTGATCACAGTCATGACATTTAAAGACACTTGCTCCTTGGGAGAAAAGATATGACAACCTAGATGGCATATTAAAGAGCAGAGATATTACTTTGCCAGCAAAGTTCCATCTAGTCAAAGCTCTGGTTTTTCCAGTGGTCATGTATGGATGTGAGAGTTGGCCTATAAAGAAAGCTGAGTGCTGAAGAATTGATGCTTTTGAACTGGTGTTGGAGAAGACCCTTGAAAGTCCCTTGAAATGCAAGGAGATCCCACCAGTCCATCCTCAAGGAAATCAGTCCTGAATATTCATTGAAAGGACTGATGCTGAAGCTGAAGCTGCAGTACTTTGGCCGCCTGACATCAAGAACTGACTCATTAGAAAAGACCCTGATGCTGTGAAAGATTGAAGGCGGGAGGAGAAGGGGACGACAGAGGATGAGATGGTTGGATGGTGTCACCAACTCGATGGACATGAGTTTGAGTAAGCTCTGGGAGTTGGTGATGGACAGGGAAGTGTGGCGTGCTGCAGTCCATGGTGTCACAAAGAGTCAGACACGACTGAGTGACTGAACTGACTGACTTCCAGTTCATTCCAGTGGTTCTCATTTCACATGTAATCTCTTTCCTTACTCTGTGCTCCTTTGGCTTTTGACACCAGGTGATAACATTTAGCCTCATGTTTTATTTCCCACAAGCACTGACCATCACATCCAAACCAGCTGAGATACTGATCCACCCATCTTACTTATCTTTCTGTGTATGGTCTGAGAAATTACCTGCATTACCACTCTCATGGGCAAAATTGAAGCAGGACATTGGTTAATATATGGAGGCAACTTTTAGAGGAAAACAAATGAGTGGAATTTGGCTAAATTTGATTAATATGAAATACTAATAAAATATTTGGTTTGATTGACATGTGTAATTTGTTTTGGAGGTGGGTGGTGGTGTTGACTCCTGTTCCAACCCTGGGCACTTTGGTCTGCTTGGACCTATCGAAGTCTTTGACATTGACTTTTCTTTTCTGTGCCTTCTCATTGTGTTTTGAGCAGCCACAGTGAGCACGAAGTAAATCCTAGCTTGCAGTTTGGAAACATACCTCTGGGAATGGGGATATCTCCATTTCAGAGGGGTGCCGGCTGGGAAAGCACTGTTCCCTTGAAGGGTGTGTGCTCAAAGGCTTGTAAAATTTCACTACCATGAGGACTTACCACCTTTTTCATTTGTGAATTTTTCTGTTCTTAAAGCAGTTGGGGAGCTCTCTCAGATCAGGAGAAGCTGGTGCTTAGCCTTTAAGTAAAGTGCTGATTGCCTTGTCAGTCAGAGCACCAAGGAACTAGGGACTTCCAAGATTGATTCTTGACAGAATAATTAGAAACGTGTCACTTTCAGTAACTGTTTGAACACTCTGTAAAGGAATGCCCAGGTCTCTGCTGTCCACATCCAGAGGTTAGATGTTCAGGAAGACAAAACACGGCGTGTCATGGGAGAAAATTGCCTCCAGTGTGCAGGACAGGATGGCCCTCTAACTCCGGAACAACAGTGCCCAGTTGTCTGGGTGTTTGCAGATGTGTTTCCCTGGCCTTCTTCCAACACTGCTGCTGTTTCAATACCTGCTTGAGGTTATATCTCTCTCTGTCCGTTTTTTGCCTTGGAATGAAGTGCAGACAGCTGGCAAGGCAGTTTTCTCCTTGACCTTTTTGTCGGGATGACCCCTTCTCCTCAGTTCAAGAGGGCTGGCCCTTGCATAACATCAGAATCCCAAAGCCGGGGTTTTTCTCCAGACAGTCCCAGGTACTTGATCAGGGCAGTGTTTTCAAGACTTACACTGTCTCAAGTCTAGGGGGACATGAACATGTACTCTGAGGACAAGAAAAGAGTGGCCTCATGGACCAAACTAATTGCCTCAAGAAAAGGTAAAAAAAATTAGTTTATGTTTTCTCCTTTTATAGGAAAATACAGGTTAGGGAACTTAAGCATTTATAACAAAATACATGGAGACAAAGATAAATACCTCTTGTTTTTTATCCTTTGTTATAAATAGTTTCCTTTTTAAAAAAATAAATTTTGGAAAGAAAGTAATTCACTGTGCACATCTGCATGTTTATACGGATATTTTTAACACTTCCCTAGATTCCAGAGTTTATTGGAACAGAGCTGAGAAATGCTGACGTCAGCCATCATTACCCTGTCTTCTTTTAATAATCACAGCAGCAGTAGTGATAACAATGAAGAATTAACATTGCTTGGAGTACTTTGTGTTTGAGGCAAAGTGCAAAATGCTTTCTATGTGTTGAAATATCTCTGTTTTAAAAATCAGAAAAATTTCAGTGGTGTTTAGCTGCTTTGTTAAGTAGACAGTTTAAGGGGGAAGGGGCATTGTCATTTCTTCGTCTCCCAGTTGACTTTACTGCTGTGGCAGAAGCCACAGCAGCATGCCCTCTAGTTCACCTCTTAGGACTGGCTTTTTGTCATTGCTCACAAACCTGAGTTGATCCTCATTTTCTGCAGATGGAATTCTAAACTCTTTGAGTCAAATTCAGAAACTTGTGTCATCAGGCAGAGACCCTTACCTTCCATTGCTGTCATACTCTACCATCTATTCTAAGTACCCTTGTCTAAGAAGCTTCTGCATCTCCCTCCTTACTTTTCCTGCTTCAGTTAGCACTACTGCCTTGCAAATCTTCCCACGTTGAGTGAACTGGAGGGCATCTAACATCATTGGACCTCAGCTAGAGGTCATGTTCCCCCGCAGCCCTCCCTGGCCCATGGGACACTTGGCAACATCTGGAGTCATTGTCCCAATGATTTGGGTAGTTGTGCTACTGGCATCTAGTGAGAAGAGGCCAGGGGTACTTCTAAACATCCTGCCAATAGTCCTGCAAAGATTTATACAGCCCAAAGTGACAATAGTAATCAGGTTGAGAAAACTTGTACTAGATGTAAGGTCCTCTCATTTGATTTATCACCGTCTTCTCAGTGTTTGATGCATAGTATGTGATTAAAAGCATCTTGAAATTGATATACATACTCCTTCCTTCCCAGAACACCAACTTCCTTTATATTGCTTCCATTATAGTTATATAGAAATCTAATTACATTTTATGTTTTTGCTTGCCAAAATACCAGAGTCACTTAAACATATAATCTACACTTAAGATTTCAAGCAGACTTATGGAATTGGCAAAAGAAAATGAGAAATGAGTTGGCTTCAGTGCATTGCGAATGTTCAAACCCGGAGTTTTGTTTGGGGTGTTAAACTCGTGTATAGCATGGTAATCTGTTAATAGTCACATTTCAGTTTTCTTTATCTTGCTCCTTGAAAGAGAAACATATAAATGCATTTTCTTAAGATCTCAGTAAAAGAAAGGGCGATCTCTCTGTTTCAAAAATTTCCAGGCATGCACATACATGGGATGTCTTATAGAAGGAAGGTTAAGACTTATGAATGTGCTGGGGCACTGAATACACAGGAACCTTGGGCAGAGTGGACTTGAGTCCTGTCCTCCTGGCTTAGAAACTTGAGGCAAATTACTTAATCTGTCTCTCTCCATGTTCCCTTCCCTATCTATAAATCTTGATCAAAAAACTCCGAGAGAGTGCTTACCAAAACGTTCACGTTGGTAGTAGTATCTTTGATTGGTGCTTTGTGGGGGTGATTTTTACTTCTTTTCTGCATTGTACTGATTTTTCCTTCTCAGTGGACATGTATTGTTTTGACAATCAAGTTGGAATTACTATTAATACATAGTCAGGATGAGAAACCAGATTTCCTAACTCCTTCTCTGGGCCCATTAGGAGTCAGTGAGTAAAAAAATAATTTTTTGCAAATAAAATTCTACTATTAGTTTGAAATTATAGTAAATTATAATTGTAGTAAGTCAAAGCACTCTTGATTATTTAAACCTTAGTTTTATCAACTATAAACTGAGAGTATTAATGACCTTATCAAGATAATGAATAGCACCAGTATGATGAGGAGGGCACTGGTGGCATTATAGCTCTGTCTCTTCTGAATGACGTATAACCTTAGAAAAGTCACTTCCCAACTCTGAAGTCGGTGTCTTCTCTGTAAAATGGAGTTATTCAAATCCTTGCAAAGCTGTTATGAAAATTGGTTAAAATAAGGTATTGCATCAGTTAACATAAAGCATAGTGTTTAATAATTTGTATATACTGCACTACTTTCTGATATTAGAAATAATTATTAATATTATTGTCATTTTTATTGTTACTATAATGCATTATGTGAACCAGATTATAACTTTTACTTGGAATTTTTTTTTAGACTTAATTTATCATTAGCACTCATTATTTTTAGCTATATGTCTGTCATTGGAAATTATAAGACCTCAATCAGGAATAATTTACTCTCAAGACATTTATTGGTATAAGGCAGAGACTCTTTGTTCTGGGATATAAAGTTTCAGTTCATTAGTTCTTCTTTAGTAGCAGCATTTCAACAGAATGTCAGTCAATTCTGTGAACTTTTTTTTAGCCTCTCTTTCAGCTAAGTAGAATTATGTGACTGCTTTCTGGTCATTGAGATATAAACCAAAATGTAGTATGGAACTTCTGTCAAGGCTGTTTTTAATAAGCTGAAGCAGTTGGAAAAGAAGCCCTTTTGCTTTTCCCCTGTTCTTCCCTGCTGCTTAGAATGCCTTGATTATGGCTGGAGCTCTAGCAGTATTCTTGGACTAAGAAATAAACTTATTATGTAGTTCTGCATGGTGACAGTGAAAGATCAAGGGGGTCTGAGTGTCTGATGGGTTTCCTTGATAGCTCAGTTGGTAAAGAATCCGCCTGCAATGCAGGAGACCCTGGTTCAATTCCTGGGTCGAGAAGATTTACTGAAGAAGGGATTGGCCACCCACTCCAGTATTCTTGAGCTTTCCTTGTGGCTCAGCTGGTAAAGAATCCGCCTGCAATGCGGGGGACCTGGGTTCGATCCCTGGGTTGAAAAGATCCCGTGGAGAAGGGAAAGGCTACCCACTCCAGTATTCTGGCCTATAGAATTCCATGGACGGTATAGTCTATGGGGTCGCAAAGAGTTGGACACGACTGAGTGACTTTAACTCATTCACTTGGGTCTCTGATTGACTTTAGGTAGTGTCAAACCAGTCCTGGGTACCCACCACCAGTCTTCTTTTATATAAAAGAATAAATACTTACATGTTTTAAGTTCTTGTATTTCTTTGTTCTTGACTGATCCAGTTTTGCTGCTGAGCTCTTTGGCATATTTCCTCTTATTTATCATGGAATACTTCCAGTGTTTTTGATCTTCCCTGGTAAATTTCTCTTCCAGTATAAAACAGATAGATAAGTTAACTCCAGTTTAAACTGGACCTTTGAGCAAATGAACAAACAGAAACTTCTATAGGAAGTGCAAAGACAAATGTACACTGTTCCTTGAGATGCATTTTAGGCTTATTTGGAAGATGAAATAGTTTTTAGAGAAAGCAGTGCTTGGGTCTGCTGCCTGCATTTTGTCTATATGTGGGGTCCCAGTCCAGTTGGTCATCTGGTAGTTGATGCTACTTTAGTGCCAGTGGAAATGCATGGCATGTGATCTGGTGTTCTAAAGGTGGTACCAGTATTTCTGTAAAGCTGTTACGATGTTTTCCTTCAGATAGATAGTTGAAGCATGAATCTGGTGAGTTCTTTGTATACATTGACTAGAGAAAGGCCATGGAGAATATGTTTTTGTTCGAGAAAACAAAGAACATTTAGTGTTTGTTCTCTCTTCTTAAATGTAGTTTAAATAGTAGAAGAAAAGAAAGCTGTTCACATGTGGTAAGCAATTCTTATTAAAACACACACACACACACACACACACACACACCCCTGCCCTTTGAATGGCGCACACACACACACACACACACACACACACACCCCTGCCCTTTGAATGGCGCACACACACACACACACACACACACACCCCTGCCCTTTGAATGGCACACACACACACACACACACACACACACACACACACACACACGCCCTTTGAATGGTTCACTGGCCACCAAGATCAGGTGCCCGCTGAATTAAGAGCATTTGGATAATTGACCTTCCATGTGAATAAATTAGAATAGATTAGTGTTGATTGACCACATAACAATTTAAGTCATAAAAAAGTCCCTTTCTCCTTCTCAGCTACTTCGTTGTGTTGAGTCTCAAAGGTGATTTAACTGTGTTTTTTTGTTGTTGTTGTTGGAAGACTTTCCTAATCACTAGAAAGGAATGGTAACATGTCGATGTGTTATTTCTGTTTTAATTAAAGGCCACAAAGGACTGTATGACAGACCGAGTTGTTTAAAGACATTCTAGAAGGGCAGTGTGGTTAGGGTGTTTTCATTTGTATTGAACCTTCCCTTCCAGGTGGTGGGGTTGTTACTGTGATTCCAGTTGCTGGGGCAATTAAGCTCTGATGTTTTGGGGGTTCTTTTTACCCTTCTGACCTTTGCTCAATTGAGGCCACATGTTTGTGCATGGATGTGCTGTGATGAAGGCCATGCTATATAAGCAACAAATAATTATTACTTCAAACAATCATGAAATTATAGAGCTGGCAAGGATCTTAGACAGCCATGGATTCACTTGCTTTTCTTTATAGATGAGAGGTGACACAGGCCAGTAAGAGATGTTATGTCCTCAGATCAGGAAGGAAGGTACTGGATGTAGTATAATGTACAGAATCATTCTTATACACAAAGCCTTAGCCCTGCCTCCTGCATATACTGGTGTGTGGTTGTATTCAAATTGGATAAACCCTCCTATAGAAAGAGGATATTTTTAGTACCTAATTTTAGAGTTTTTGTGAGATTGAAATGAGACAGATGTCTATATAGTACTGTTTTGGTTGTTAACTCCTGTGTAGCAGACCATTCCAAAATTTAGTGGCTTAAAACATGACTCATTTTGTTTCCTTATAAATCAGCAGTCTGGGTTGGGATCAGGTGGCCACTTCTACCCTTCTCAGTGTTCACTCTCTTGGCTGCATTCAGCTTGCAGGTTGGCTCATGTTGGGGCTCAGCTGTGATGCGAGGGCCATTGGGCTCTTTGCTCATCCCCACATTGAGGCCTTTACTTCTCCACATGATCTCTCCACATGGTCCCTTCTTATGGCCTTCCCAGCAGAGTAAACACACTTATTGCATGGCACCTCAGGGTCTCTACCTGAGACTGCCAGGCCTTTTTAAGGCATAGGCCTAGAACTAGTGGAACATCTTTTTTGGTCACATTTCTAGCAGTTAAGGCAAGTCACAGGCTCAGCCAAGATTCATGAGGAAAGCATTATAGGAGATCATATATTAGTTAGCAGTGACATGGCTCAGTGTAGGAACCAGTACAGCAGATCATGACAGGGACCCACCTCTGAGCCTGGTGCATGCCAAAGACACAATAAATGTTAACTGCTCTCTTTTGATGTAGTACTGAGAGTTGTCTTTATTGTTTGTTGTTGTTACTGTTGTAAATAGCCGTAGGTGGAAAACAGTTCAGGTAGAAGTTTTGAAAGATGGAAAAAAACCTTTATTTCTGACATCTTTTAGTATCCAGAGTTTTACTGTGAAACTCCAGATGGAAACATATTATTTGCAGTAGGCATAGAATAAATTTCCTAACTCAGTAATTCTCCAATAAATTCCTCAGTTCTCTAATTTAAGCAGATGTGAGTTGTGGCCATAGAGTCTGCATTTCTGATCAGTGTGACATTGAGAATTATACAATTAAAGTTGTTCAAGCTAAAAAGTTAATTTCTGTAATTTCTCCTCATCTGTATTTTATAGTACATATATATATACATATATATAACTTTATACATATATATAAGTTATATACATATATATAACTTTACAGCATTACATATTTAGGAGCAGCAAGAAATTTAAAATCTTCTCTTTTCCTCCAGTGTGATCCTTCCACCTTTTTTCAGATCATTTTCCTGTTGTTGATGTAGAGAGCCATACTTGTAGAAGCAAAGCTCTAGTCTGGGACTCAGAGATCCTGGCCCTTACTGTTACTGTTGTTCGGTCTCTAAGTCATGTGCAACTCTTTGCAACTCCATGGACTCTACAGCATGCCAGGCTTCCCTGTCCTTCACTGTCTTCAGGAATTTGCTCTAACTTAAGTCCATTGATTCCATCTGACCATCTTATCCTCTGTCGCCCCTTTCTCTTCCTGCCCTCAGTCTCTCACCTTTCTTTTCCAGTGAGTTGACTCTTTGCATCCAAAATATTGGAGCTTCAGCATCAGTCCTTCTAGTGAATATTCAGAAGGGAATAGCAAACCACTCCAGTATTCTTACCTCAAGAATTCCTTGAATAGTATAAAAAGGCCTTCACTATTAGCAACATCTAAAAATGAGTATCTTTAGGAGACTCCATTCTTTCATTAAGAGCAAGTTACTGTTTTGTTTTATAGAGGGTATTTGGGGAATATTTGGATTTGATGAGCCTTCTGTGTCTAATGTTTATACTAAATTATTATGTAACTGCTTGAATGCTTTTTGCGAAGCTGTCTTAATTTTAAAATTATTCATACACCATTTAAAATTATTAAAGCTTGCATAAAGGTATAAAGAAGAAAGGAAAATAAATTGATAAACTGTAGATATACATGTTAGTATTAATATTTTGGTGTGTATTATCCCAAACTTTTCATTTTAATATTCCTTCCCTCCCCTAACACTTGTTCCTGTCTGGAAATTATGTGAATTTGCTTTTAAATATTCACAACTGAAAATCTTCAAGAAACTTTCAAGTTTAGTCATTTTGCTTGAGAGAAAGAGATAATCTGTTTTTGCTAATATGTTTTAAATTTCACATTATTTATAATTTCTCCTTAGAAGCTTGAAATTAAGTTTTTTTTCCTTCCTTATTTTGATTCTTTCCTTCTGGCTTACATTGATTTCACCTCTCTGTGTTCCCAATGAAGCCTGAGATTATTACACTCTAGTTGAGGTGAGCGTGTTTCTTCCTGTGCCCTCACCTACCATGGATAGCATAACAGCTCTCTGTTCCCGTTATCAGCTACACCTTCCCCTGCTGTCTACATTCAATCCAGTGTTCCAGAAAACCTTTGAATGAGAGCTTATACTGGGACTGAGCAAACATCTTGCTTAGTAACATTGGAGGAGCATTGGTTTCCTCCATAGAGGATCCTATTTTCCTTTGGTTTCTCTGTTATTCCCTCTATAAGATCTGCCTGTATTATGACCTTTGCATGCAATGGGTCATGTATTTTTCACTCAATTAATTTTTATTTTGATGGGTGATAAGGGTGATGAGTCCTGTGTAGTTTTATTTAAGATATTCATATTTTGGGGTGGGGAGTGACATAACGGCCAGACTGGATACTAGGTGTCCCACATTGTGCTTTGGTTTATATTTCACTACCCAGAAAATATTGACTTGGTTCTGAGTTGAAAAGGAGGGTGAAAAATATCATAGAATTGTTATACTTTTGAGATTCTGCAGCTACGGGAAAAGTAAACAATCAGTGGTGGTACCCCAGTAACCCCTGCCTTATACCAGTTAGTGTCTTGACAGTGAATGATCACTGATGGAGGTCTTATTACTTCTGGTGGCTTGATGGTATACCTAAAAATGATAACAATGGTAATAATACCTTAAATTTAAAGAGCACTGGGTAAAACAGTACCCCTTATGCCAGATATCCCTAGGACAAAGTGAGAGTGCCATGTGAGGACTGGGGACTTTGTGCTGTTCTCCTTGGGATTGGAACACAAAGTAAGAGGACAGAAATGAAAAGATTCACCCTTTTTGGTGCCCATATTTGAAAACCTTCAGTCTTCATGTTTTCACTTTCTCTGCCACATTTCCTAATAAGATCTCTGCATTATCAAGTATTTTCCCCCACCCTGTACTTGGAGCACATAATAGTGTTTTTTGATTAGAGTGATAATGCTAACATTAAGAATTATAAAATAGAAGCTGTTTAAGTTAGAAAATTAATTTCATCATACTGTATCAAAAGTATTTTATATTTCCAGTTTGTATCACTCTAAAGCATTCCATGCAGGAAGAAATTAAATATTCCCTATTTTACTTCAGTTTGATTCTAGAAAACAGCCTCCCATTTTAGTCAAAGGTTTTAAAATGAATTGGTTAAGCAGTCATAAAAGATGCTTGTAGTAGTTTATAGCCCAGATCCCAAGTGTATATCAAGTACAAAATTATTCCTAACCCACATGACCTCTGCTTACTGAAAGGATGGGACGCATGAGCCAGAGGTCTCCATAATGTCCTTTTAACCATAATTCATAGAGCTCAGTTTCAAGTTACAGGTTTAAAAATACTTGATGTAAGTCAGACACAAATGGAATAAAATATATAAAAGATAAAAAATTTGAAATGAGTGAATCTTAAAGACTGACCATAGGTCCAAAGAACCATATACAATGTGTGAACTTCAGTAGATCCTGTTTGTGTATCTGTGTCTGTAACACATTTTGGGGATGATTGGGAAAATTTCACTGTGGACTACATATTAGATAATAATAGGGAATTATTATAAGTTATGATAATACTATGGTTGGGTGATAGAATGTCCTTATGTTAGGAAATGCATCCCAAGGTATTTGGGGCAGAGTCATTAAGAAGGTAAGTTACTTTGAATGGCTCAGCATAATCTTTACATGGAGACACAGATAAAGCAAATATGGCAAGATATTAAAAACTATTAAATGTAGGTAGAGGACATAGCAGTGTTATCTGCAATTATTTCAGCTTGTCTATATTTTTCTAGATATTTAATGTTTTTTACCCTTCAAAAGGTAAAAAAGCATTGCTTAGTAAACACTAGTATAAGCACAGCCTGTTGCTCATCGTATTCTCCAGTTCCCCAGATGGTGTTCAATTATCATTTATTGAACATCTGCTATACATGCCAGGTACTCTTCCAAGTGCTAGAGATAAAAATTAGTAAGAAATTTTCTCTTTACTTCAAGAGCTAATAATTTAGTATGTTTCTTTTGCTTCTTTTATTTATTAATAATTCTAAGCCAAATTTATATAAAATCTTGGGAATTAAATGTTTAATCTGCTTATACCTAAGCATTTTTTTAAGCAGTGTATATTAATCTAAGATTGTTGCCAGTCAGACCTGTAACATCATATTTTTTGGATAAGTTTTGTGTAACAACAATAGGCAATAATGAATATTTTTAAGGTGTTTGAACATATAAATGTGCCATTGATAACCTTAGGGGTTTGCACAAGTACCTGGTGACTTTCTGGACAAATTTGGATGTATTTCCAACATTTGCAGGCTTCCCTGGTAGCTCAAACAGTAAAGAATCTGTCTGCAATGTAGGAGACCCAGATTCGATCCCTGGGTCAGGAAGATCCCCTGGAGAAGGGAATGGCAACCTACTCCAGTATTCTTGCCTGGAGAATCCCATGGACAGAGGAGCTGGCTGGCTATAGTTAAAGGGGTCACAAAGAGTCTGACATGACTGAATGACTTTAACACTGTTTCACTTGCAAATATTTGCCATTAGAGTTATGTTTTAACAGGATAATGTCTTTTGTAACCAGTGTTCATGTGACCACTGACCCAAGTTTCCAAGAGTCAGGGCCTTCTTAAAAGCCATGGGCTGATATGGATCCTCCATCATAGAATATTAAGAGTTTCCCACTATCTGGAAATAGCTGTGTTGAAACATATTTTTTCCTACTTTCTAATTTTTATCCAGGTAACCAGAAAGGAAAAAAAAAAACAAAAACCACTGTCACTCTAAATATTTTCTTTGCATTATTCCTTTGAAGAAAAAAATGTCCATATAACTCAAACATCATAGCATTTGAAATCCAGTGTTGCAGTCCTTGCACATCAACTCCAAGGTAAAGAAAGAGAGATATATTGAGAGTGAAGGGCAATACAGAAAGAAGTAAATGAAGAATTTCAAGATTCTACTTATTTTAAGGAATTTAAAGACAGGTCTACTATGGACCTTCATCTGTGATTCCCTTTGAAAAGGAGATAATACTAGAGGCTTCCTTTCAAGCACATTAGATCATGCAGTTGGAAATGCAACTGATTTGGCAAGAAGACTCTTCCACGTATCCACCAGATCTGCAAAATTTAAACAGTATTTGTGACTTGTAAACAAAGCTACTTAATTGACCTATAATTTTAGAATATATATCTGAATGGAGTTTCAGCTGCTGAATGACAATAGATGAATTTATTAGATGTCTCTGAGGTGTAGGAAGGTCTTGGATTGGATTTAGTAGCCTCTATAAATATTTGAATGGAGGGATGAAAGTAAAGAAAACAGGGAGGAGGGAAGGGGAGTGGGAGGGCAAGGAGGCCAAGATGGATGTGGAATTATCTAGTTAACTTGATAAGGAACTTGTGATAATTAATTTAGAGACTTACTGAAAGTAAACTCTTTTCTCTGTGTAAGAAAGAGTTGAATAAACTAATAGAAGGAAAAATATTTTAATTTGTTAAGTGAACTATTCAAGAGAACATTGCCAGTTTGTTAAGCAACACAGAAGCACTCATTTAAATAAAATCAGTGCACTAATTGCAAGTCAGTCTCAGTTTTGTAAAAGCAGGGCCAAAACCTTAGAAAATATTTCAGTAGTTATGATTCATGGCTGCATGTGGCAACAGTGGGAATACCAGCCCACCTGACCTGCTTCTTGAGAAATCTGTATGCAGATCAGGAAGCAACAGTTAGAACTGGACTTGGAACAACACACTGGTTCCAAATAGGAAAAGGAGTATGTCAAGGCTGTATATTGTCACCCTTCTTATTTATCTTATATGCACAGTACATCATGAGAAACGCTGGGCTGGATGAAGCACAGGCTGGAATCCAGATTGCCAAGAGAAATATCAGTAACCTCAGATATGCAGATGACATCACCGTTATGGCAGAAAGCAAAGAACTAAAGAGCCTCTTGATGAAAGTGAAAGAGGAGAGTAAAAAAGTTGGCTTAAAGCTTAACATTCAGAAAACTAAGATCATGGCATCTGGTTCCATCACTTCATGGCAAATAGATGGGGAAACAGTGGAAACGGTGGCAAAATTAATTTTTCGGGGCTCCAAAATCACTGCAGATGGTGACTGCAGCCATGAAATTAAAAGATGCTTACTCCTTGGAAGGAAAGTTATGACCAACCTAGATAGCATATTATAAAGCAGAGACATTACTTTGCCAACAAAGGTCCATCTAGTCAAGGCTATGGTTTTTCCAGTGGTCATGTATGGATGTGAGAGTTGGACTGTGAAGAAAGCTGAGCGCTGAAGAATTGATGCTTTTGAATCATGGTGTTGGAGAAGACTCTTGAGAGTCCCTTGAACTGCAAGGAGATCCAACCAGTCCATCCTAAAGGAGATCAGTCCTGGGTCTTCATTGGTGGGACTGATGTTGAAGCTGAAACTCCAATACTTTGGCCACCTCACGCGACAAGTTGACTCATTGGAAAAAAAACCCTGATGCTGGGAGGGACTGGGGACAGGAGGAGAAGGGGACGACAGAGAATGAGATGGTTGGATGGCATCACCAACTTGATGGACATGAGTTTGAGTAAACTCTGGGAATTGGTGATGGACAGGGAAGCCTGGCGTGCTGCAATTCATGGGGTTGCAAAGAGTCGGACACTACTGAGCAACTGAACTGAACTGATGATGAGTACATGGATGGTCTCTGTTCGGTCTTCTTTTTTAAACCTTCTCTATATGCTTGAAATATATCACAGTTGGAAAAAAATGAGAAAGTTTGTTCACTCTTTAATTCTCTTTCAGTTATTGAAAATCTCAGTTTCTGGGTGCAATAAGGCATTACCACTATGCTTTTGCTTGGGCAAATGAAGAGTTTTTTGGTTTCCGCTGGTCACTGTTAAGTTTCTATATGTGGTGAAGGGTGCCTGTGTTCACATTTCTTCAAAACATTATGAAAGCTAAGCCCCAAATCTTACCAATTTTCTAGTGCTTATAACATGGCATCCTTTGTGTGTTCTGTGGAACATTGGCATATTTCCTGGGGAAAATGTGTATGTATGTATGTTTTCTTTAAATAGCAAAGAGCCGTTTAATTTGACTGATTTGCCAAGTAGGGCCTGGACCAGATATAGTCTGTCTATCAGTGTTACTTTTTATTGATAGAATTTTCTTCTCTTAATAGAATTTTAAAAACATCACAAATTACATCGTTTCTACAAAATAAATATACAATAATGTGTTTCTGTAAAGGCGAAAAAGCAAGAGATATGCAAGGTAGTGTTTTTATATTACTTCTGTCTCTCTACTGATAGGATTTTATGTTCATTACTATCTCAATGGAATTTAAGATTTTTTTTTGCACTACCAGAATCAATAAGAACACACCCAGTCAGAATAACTGGAGTTTACCCACTAAAAGGGAAAGCTTTTTTTTTCCCCCCTTTTCCATACATGACACAAGAATGCCACACAAGAATTCTCATGCACTGTTTAAACAATTTAAAAGTATATTGTTTTCCAGGACCAATTTCAGTCAGAATTTAGATATAAGCTTTCTCACTCAACACTTTGAGATGTTGGTATGAATGTACATATACGTTCATACAAACACATGATTCTAATTTGTTCTTTAAATAAATGGACCCATCTTACAAAGATTCTTCTGTGACTTGACTATTTCACCTAGCCATAGATCTTAGAGAGCTTTTTATGTTAATATACATGACCTTTCTTCATTTGTTTTCATGACTGAACAGCATTCTATAGTATGAAGGTTTGATAACTTATAACTTATTACCAAGTTCCATGATGTTGGATATTAGGTTATTCATAGCTTTTTAATTTTTCCCCCGTGACCATCATTAATATGTGTCTTTGTGGGCATTTGTGTATATTTTTGATAAATTGTCAGAAATAAAATTGCTAAAACAGTATATGAATATTTTAATTTCAGCTGTTTTTTTAAACTGTCAAATATTTATGAACTGTCTTCTCCATTAGCAAATATGTTGATTTAGAGTATATTTTATTGGTGATCTAATAATAATTGGGAGTCAAAGTTTCTTCTTAGTATCTTGCTCATGTTTGCTCTGTTTGCACATTGTGTTGTAATCTGTATCCATTCCCTTCCTACACTCCACATTCCTTCCAGCCACTCCACCCATAGATTATGAGCACATTCAAAACAGAAGGACTGATATTTGTAGTTTATTCCATCTGTCTCAGTATCTGCCATATAATTATTGCCCAAAGAATATTTAGAAGACAATGGGGAAAAAAACCCCACTCCTACTCACTTATAAAATCATAATATTTTTTATATTTAGACAGTTGCTTTCCTGTAATGACTTGGTAACATTTCTTCTCATTAGAGTTCAAGTTTATAGTGAATTTTGTATTTAATTGCAGTATTTTATGGTACTTCTAGTATTCTTACATTTGGGAAATGAGGTAGAAATCCTAGAAGGGAGTAAATAAAACATTTCTTAAAAAATTAAGCTAGTTTTATAGACCTTGAATTTTAGCATGTTACCAGTTGAGAGTGATTCCTGTTAACATATGCATCTTGATAATACACACTAAATAAATCTGGTAAACGAAAGTACAGTGTATTTTCATGAGCTAATTGCTACTCATGATTTTTTTTAAAACATATCAAAAATGAATGTTGATCTTTAGATTTTAATTATTTTCTTCCTTGAATATAGATGACTGTTTAAAAATTTGCATCTTATTTGAAAAGTATTAATAGAAACCTGTAGTTAAGAGATAACCTGGTTTTAATAACTCATAATTTCAAATAGTTAAATGTATAGTGCTTTTATATACGTATGTAGGTAAGGTATGTGTATGTGTGAAGTGAAATGTCCTTTTGATAGCCAACATACTTTCAGTATCTGGCATTGTTTTGCCTAAAAAGATGTGCACATATTTACATACCAGATAGATCTAATTATTATCTATGTATGTGACTTTTTATAATAAGAATGGGGTACACATTGTGTCTTTGTATTTTGTCTGAATTAGGATTGGGAAATGATTAATTGTAGGGCAGTATTTCTTGTCAAGTTGTGGATAAATATGTTTAGCATTAGTATAACTGTTTACAAGCAGGAAAACTCATACTGCTTGCCAAGCATTTGATTAAAAAATGCCTTCAATTCATCACATAGTCTCTCTGTAGGAAAGATCTTTACATTTGTGTGGCTTGGCATTTAGTAATTAAATCTCTTTAAACATTTTAATTAGGCTGAAGGCCACCCAAAGCCTTTGCTCTCATTTTGAAAACACTTTCAGCTATATTAAGGCACAAAGCTGTAGGATAGCCATGGTCACTTTCACAGGAGTCCTAAATAAAGCAATGCTTTTCATACTCAGTCGTGCATAAAAATCACTTGGAAAACTTGTTAGAACATAGATCGTTGAGCCCCACTTTAGAGATGCTGGTTCAGTATTCTGGGATGGGATCTTCTAAGGAATTCTAGGCCTATCCTCAAGATGCTGATCCTTGGACCATACTTTGGGAACCACTCTACTAGGAAATTCTATTGTGATTTGAAAGTAGACAACTTTATTGACCTTCTCTAATGATTTTTTTAAAAGCAAACTTTTTTAAGAGTCTTCCATTTGGCAGGTATTTCAGATGTGTCCAAATAAGATACTGCCGCTGCTAAGTCACTTCAGTCGTATCTGACTCTGTTCGACCCCATAGAAGGCAGCCCACCAGGCTCCCCCGTCCCTGGGATTCTCCAGGCAAGAACACTGGAGTGGGTTGCTACTTCCTCCTCCAATAAGATACTACTGAGTAATCAAATGGCAAAAGTGTTTCTATAGAAGATTTGTGAGGAAAAGCAGAGGCAAACACTATGGTTCCCCCTCCATTTCTCTTCATTTCATCAGGAGCAGGGGAAACATTCTGAAAACAGTTTTAGTTCCATTCATGCCTTCTCCAGCTTCCTAACAAGTGTATTGATGTGGTTGAGAGTTTGACCTCTACCACTTCTAGCTGTATAACAAGTTACTTCATTTATTAGTTAGCTATCTGTAACAAAATACTCCAAATTTAGTAGCTTAAAAAAAACATTTATTATCACTTGACACTTTCCAAGGTTCAGATATTCAGTAAATTTAACTTAACTCATCATTTAATTTAGCTTTGCAAAACATTAAGGTTTCAGGTTACTAAAAAGATTTGGGGAAACTATTTGAAAAGTTCACCTAAAATTGTTCATCCTGATTACATCTATTTAATTTGCTTGTTCGTAGCAAACAGTCTTCACAAAAGCTCCATTAGAGCAAACAGTCTTCACAAAAGCTTCATTAGAGATTAGATGATATCACCCTAAGTTTTGTTTTGTTTTGTTTTGTTTTTGGCTGATGAATTTTATAACAGATTCTTGAACTTACTTGATTAATAATCCCAGATTGAATAAAAGTTTTATATTTAATGCTGATAACTATTAGTATAAAGACTTGCCTATCTTAAGGAAGTCAGCAACCTTAAACTGCCTTTTATACCAAATACTTTCTTAAATCACAAGGGCCTGAAATTCATTTCTGTTAGTTTCTGAGAAATTCTGTTATTTCTGAGAAATTAATTTACATAAGTGCCTAATTTATTTAAGCCAATTTTAAAAAGCTCTTTTAATTTTAGCAACACCATGCAGAGGTAGAAAATATCATCCATCTACACCACATATATATAGACACACATAAATAGACACACAGAGACCTTATAGTTTTGTTCTAAAATTTTAGTCGTGAGATGGGTAGGATAATGCAAAACTCACTAGCTTATAAAAGAACAGTTGGGATAAGTTTAAATTTATCTACTCAGATGTTTAAAGCTTTTTAGAAGATACTTAAGATTTGTATTTGTCCTTGACAAGTAATCTTAATGTAGTTCTTCCAAGAAGGGTTTTTGGTTTCCTAAGGCTAGAATTTTTATAATGCTTGCAAGGCTTTTGATATAAATAGGGGTGGTTTCAGGATTGCTATAAAGGAATAGGTGAAATTTAAACTTTATCTAGAGCTGTATTTCCAGTTTTGCAAAGATGTGTAAGGTTAAGACAGTTGTCCCTCAGTTCAACCTCACTTCCCAAATTGGGTTATAGCCTGGCTGATAAAGGACTGGTTTACCCTTCCACCTTTGTTGTAATGTTTTCTTCTCCTCTGGGTACATTTAGCTTAGAGGAAAAGGCCTTAAAATTTTTCGTGTTAGGCTGTGAATGTCAGCTTCTAGTTTGTTCAAATTTCTGACCATAGAGTTGTTAAATTCTTTTAGATATATTGTCAGGTTTCAGATAAGACAGACAGTAAATATTTACAACAGTATTAAACAGCCCCATGGACCCACGAGGTGTCCTCAAAGAGGATGCAGAGTTTGTTTTCTTCCCAAGCTCCAGAGTCACTCTCAACAATAGCCAAAAGAAAGAACTGCCAGCCTGCATGTATGCCAGGCAGGTGAAAAGCCAAGCTAAGTTCTTAGAACACAAAACAACACAAGTGTGAAGGCAATATTTATTCCTAGGAGAAAAAAGATCAATAACCTATGGGTCTGGAGATGGAAAAGAAGGAACAGCATGAAATTGTATTTTCCTCTCTCGACTGGGCGATAGAGATCGAGGTCTAGGGAGCTGACTCTGGCTAGAATTTTCACCCTTGGTCTACTGGTGCCAGCTTTCCTAGAATCTCCTCAATGGACCCCAGTGTCAAAATTTTTCATTAATTTTAGTCATTCTTGGCTGTTTAAAGGAATAATGCAGCAGTTTACCTGTATATCACTCAGTTTTGTCAACTCTGGGAAGGGTCTGTACAGAGGCTCTTCTTTGAAGGAAGAATCAGATTGTCTATTAGGTCAGTAACTCAGTGGACTTTTGTTTGTGGTTGTGTAGCTTTTTCAGCCTGGAGAAACAACTCAGACAGGTTATTACTTGAATGAGTACTCAAGTAAAGTAGCTGTAGGAGTTATTTCAGGCTTAATGTTTTGTTTTAGATACCTCTTACATCTTAATTTTTCATTAGCCTTTTGCAACAAATCTTTCAGTGAAACTATTTTGGGATATTGATGCCTTTTTGAGGCTTTTGCATGCCAGGTAAAATAGGTACCCTGTTCTGTTTATTAATTTGGCAGCTCCTGCTTTCAGTCTCTTGATCTTAACTGATCTTATCTAATTGAAATGTTTCTCATAATGGCCCTTGTAATTCTAGGTTGTTTTCTGTAGATATGTATAGCTTTCAGGACCATAACGCTAAGACATAAAATAAGCACGTGTGCCAGAAGGTATCCCACTTAATTCTTGATATTTTCAAGATCTTATTATTAGCTAAACCTTTGGGTCTCTTAGAGCCAGAGTAATACGTAAAGGAATGTGCTTCTAGGTTGAGAATTGTATGATGTTTTGCAAAGAAATTTTCTTGAGATGGAGAGATGACTTATTGCCAATCTAACCCATTCCATGATGAACTTTGCCTGACACGGGAGTCTTTAGGTTAGGTAGCAGGCATTCCAACAGCTTTGAAATACTCAACGCATGCCCACCAGTTTTGGGTTTTTTTGTTATTTGATTCCAAGATTTCCATTAGCAATAAACTTAAAGCAAAATTTTATTCACCCAAGGCTTTGCGCTCGACTCAGCCCGGGTTAAACTGGCCCAGGTTCCATCCCAAGCTCAGTCTGGTTTTTAAGTTGGACCCAGTTTGACTCTGGCCAGTAGTCACTAGCAGTTTCCAGTGTGTAGTCTGGGGATTGGTAAAAAGATTGAACAGTAGACCTCAACAAATGGGGATTGCGTGCTGGGAGCTCTGCATAAGTGGGGAACTGCAGATTGCCACTAACAATTCCACATAGAACTGAAGACAGAATTAAGGGCTGCAGGTTTCCAGTCAGATGGGATACTGTGAAAAGCCAGTTAGATTGGGAGCTCATTGCAGAAAGAAGAACGCAGAAAGAGGATTAACTTACCACAACCCTCAGAAACAGGGAGAAAGACAGTGAACTCAGTTGGCTTATGGGGTGCCACACCTGTGTTTCTCATTTTTGATTACTATCAGAAGTTTGCTTTAAACCCCAGTGTGGCCACCAAATTTGTTAAATAATGAAATTCAGCTGAGAAAATTTAAAAATCAACTTGGCTTTTATTCAGTGATTTTTGAATTAGGTAGCGTCCTATCTCACAAATGAAAAGAACTTCCAAGGAACTGTACAAAATGCAAAGCTTTTATAGACAGAATGGCACAGGGACAGGGGAAAAGCAGATTTTCTCGTCTTTCTTGTCTGAGGGCTGGAAGGTGGCAGCAGAAGGAGTCTGTCAGGTGGATGACCTTACTAGTACTGATCACAGAATTTCTGACTGATTGATTAAGCCTACATTTTGGGGAGAGGCTGAACTAAATGGCTGTTGTTATTGTTCAGTCACTAAGTCATGCCTGACTCTGTGACCCCAAGAACTGATGAATACCAGGCTTCCCTGTCCTTCACTGTCTCTCCAAGTTGTCTCAAACTCATGTCCATTGAGTCACTGATGCTATCCAACCATCTCATGCTCTGTCATCCCCTTCTCCTGCCCACAGTCTTTCCCAGCATCAGAGTCTTTTCCAGTGAGTCAACTCTTCACACCAGTGGCCAAAGTATTGGAGCTTCAGCTTCAGCATCAGTCCTTCCAGTGAATATTCAGGGTTGATTTCCTTTAGGATTGACTGGTTTGATCTTTTTGCTGTCCAAGGGACTCTCGAGAGTTTTCCAGCACCATAGTTTGAAAGCATAAATTCTTCAGCAGTCAGTCTTCTTTATGGTCCAACTCTTTCATCCGTACATGACTAATGGAACATAGCTTTGACCATACAGACCTTTGTCGGCAAGGTGGTATCTCTGCTTTTTAATATGATGTCTGGGTTTGTCATAGTTTTCCTTCCAAGGGGCAAGCATCTTTTAATTTCATGGATGCAGTCACTGTCTGCAGTGATTTTGGAGCCCAAAAAAGAAAATGTCACGTTTCCACTTTTCCACTTTATTTGCCATGAAGTGATGGTACTGTGTGTCATAAGTTCTTTTTTTTAGTTTTTTTTTAATTTATTTTTATTAGTTGGAGGCTAATTACTTTACAATATTGTAGTGGTTTTTGTCATACATTGACATGAATCAGCCATGGAGTTACATGTATTCCCCATCCAGATCCCCCCTCCCACCTCCCTCTCTACCCGACCCCTCTGGGTCTTCCCAGTGCACCAGGCCCGAGCACTTGTTTCATGCATCCAACCTGGGCTGGTGATCTGTTTCACTCTAGATAATATACATGATTCGATGCTGTTCTCTTGAAACATCCCATCCTCGCCTTCTCCCACAGAGTCCAAAAGTCTGTTCTGTACATCTGTGTCTCTTTTTCTGTTTTGCATATAGGGTTATCATTACCATCTTTCTAAATTCCATATATATGTGTTAGTATACTGTAATGGTCTTTATCTTTCTGGTTTACCTCACTCTGTATAATGGGCTCCAGTTTCATCTATCTCATTAGAACTGATTCAAATGAATTCTTTTTAATGGCTGAGTAATATTCCATGGTGTATATGTACCACAGCTTCCCTATCCATTCGTCTGCTGATGGGCATCTAGGTTGCTTCCATGTCCTGGCTATTATAAACAGTGCTGCGATGAGCATTGGGGTGCACATATCTCTTTCAGATCTGGTTTCCTCAGTGTGTATGCCCAGAAGTGGGATTGCTGGGTCATATGGCAGTTCTATTTCCAGTTTTTTAAGAAATCTCCACACTCTTCTCCATAGCGGCTGTTCTAATTTGCATTCCCACCAACGGTGTAAGAGGGTTCCCTTTTCTCCACACCCTATCCAGCATTTATTGCTTGTAGACTTTTGGATAGCAGCCATCCTGACTGGCGTGTAATGGTACCTCATTGTGGTTTTGATTTGCATTTCTCTGATAATGAGTGATGTTGAACATCTTTTCATGTGTTTGTTAGCCATCTGTATGTCTTCTTTGGAGAAATGTCTGTTTAGTTCTTTGGCCCATGCCAGCTTTTTTACTGTCCTCTTTCACCCTCATCAACTAAAAAGGCTCTTTAGTTCCTCTTTGCTTTCTGCTATTAGAGTGGTATCATCTGCATATCTGAGGTTGTTGATACTTCTCCCAGCAGTCTTGATTCCAGCTTGTGATTTATCCAGTCCAGCATTTTGCATGATGTGTTCTGCATAGAAGTTAAATAAGCAGAGTGACAGCATACAGCTTTGATGTACTTCTTTGCCGATTTTGAGCCAGTCCATTGTTCCATGTCCAGTTCTAACTGTTGCTTAAACTGTGTACAGGTTTCTCAGGAGACAGGTAAGATGGTCTGGTATTCCCATCTCTTTAAGAATTTTCTACAGTTTGTTGTGATCCACACAGTCAAAGGCTAGTGAGGTCAATGAAGCAGAAGTAGATGTTTTTCTGGAATTCCCTTGCTTTCTGTATAATACAATAAATGTTGACAGTTTAATTTCTGGTTCCTCTGGTATTCTAAACCCACAAGCTGGGTACATTTGGACATTCTCAGTTCACATACTGCTGATGCTTAGCTTGAAGGATTTTGAGCATAACCTGCTAGCATGTGAAATGAATGCAATTGTATGGTTGTTTCATCATTCTTTGGCATTGCCCTTCTTTGAGATTGGAATGAAAATTGACCTTTTCCAGTCCTGTGGTCACTATTGAGTTTTCCAAATCTGCTGACATATTGAGGGCAGCACTTTAACAGCATCATCTTTTAGAATTTTAAATAACTCAGTCAGATTTCTGTCACCTCCACTGGCTTTGTCCTAGGGCCCACCTGGCTTCACACTCTAGGATGTCTGGCCCTAGGTGAGTGACCATACCATAATGGTTATCTGGGTCATTAAGACCTTCTTTGTATAATTCTGTATATTCTTGCCACCTCTGATTTAATAGCTTCTTTTTAACAGCTAACAGGTTAGGTATGTGTCTTGGTTTACTGATGGGAGACTTGGCACAAATGACTTCCATGATGGCTGATTCTGTCTCCTTTGGAGTTGGCTACAGGTGACTACAGTGTGGGTATCTAGCCAAGAGCAGGTGAACAGAAATGTCAGTTTGCTTCAGATTGCTTGGACGCCCTTACCTTTTCTCAAGCAGGAACTGAAACAAAGCAAGGTTTTGTTTCTTTTGATTAGAAGGGCATTGTGTTTGGAAAAAGAAATAGTATTTTTCCACTTTTGAGTGCTTTGTTAAAATTGCCTGAACTACTTTGCTAAGATTGGAGTTCATTGCATGTATTTCTGTGATACTCACAGGTAATGTTCATTCTTCGTATTTTATTTTATTCTCTAAAGTGGTCAAACCAAATGAAATAGTTTCCAAAGTACCAAATTTACTAGAATTCCAAGTTTTAAAAAATTCATCTATAACTAGAACATATGCATCTCTCTGACAGCAAATATAATTTCAGAAGCCCCTTTTGGGTGATAACCATTTTTCATACACTCCTGTTTCAGACAATTTGTAGAACTTCACCTCCAAAATGTAAGAGGAAGGAAACATTAAACTGTTTTAAATGGTCAATGTAAATTTCATTTAGCTACATGCATATTTGTTCCTAAGTGAAGTTATTTCAGGGGAAAAAATTCATACTTTAGAAGAGCATATAATGTTCTGTAGTCAGTACTTGTTTAGTTTAAAAAAATTAATTCGTTTTAGAATGTAGTTTCCTTTAAAAATACATCATAAAAGAATATTTTCTTTGTTTTGACTAGCTTTTCTATTTCTGCAGTCTTCCAGCCACAATATGTGTGGACGTAATAATGGACTAAAATAATGTGTATTCTTTTTAATCTATAAGATGAGGCATATACATTCTCCCTACTGAGTCTTAAGAGCTGCTTCAGCTTGAACTGTGCAATAATTTTGCATTTTCATTTTCTCTGATTTAACTGATGTCTATAAATAAAGGCTGAAACTTATTTTAATAATAAAAAACCCATTATCACCATGTGGTAGAGATAACGTATTATCACTACCACCATTAACAACTGCTGGTGTTAATAATACATGTTTTCTGCTTCATCGCAGAGCAACCTGCATTTGAAGCGAAGAATTGAGGTATATAGTTTTTCAAATTTATTCTCTCAATTTTTTTTTCAAAAGGAAAATAATCATTGAAAGATCTTGAAAATGAATTGTTTGGACCTCAGTTACTACTACAGGAGAGCAAACTGCACTCATGCAAGATTACTTGTGATTTGCTGAGAATTATATAGAGTAGTGGTTCCTGAACCTTCATCAATTATAGACCATACCACCAGGTGGAGGAGAGAGATTGCTTTAGTTTTTCAACCAAGCAAATCTATAGAGATGCAAGTGAGAGAAAAATCAGTATAAGGTTGACCTTGAGGCCTTTCTGCTGCCTTGAAAAACCCAAATAGATCATTCGTAGATTTACATATTCAGCCATGATCAGTTGCTCGTGATGGGTTTGCTGAGCGCTGAAGAATTGATGCTTTTGAACTGTGGTGTTGAAGAAGACTCTTGAGAGTCCCTTAGACTACAAGGAGATCCAACCAGTCCATCCTAAAGGAAATCAGTCCTGAATATTCATTGGAAGGGATTCATGCTGAAGCTGAAACTCCAGTACTTTGGCCACCTGATGCAAAGAACTGACTCATTTGAAAAGACCCTGATGCTGGGAAAGATTGAAGGCGGGAGGAGAAGGGGACGCCAGAGGATGAGATGGTTGGATGGCATCGCTGACTCAATGGACATGAGTTTGAATAAACTCTGGGGGTTGGTGATGGACAGGGAGGCCTACATGCTGCAGTCCATGAGGTCACACAGAGTTTGGACATAACTGAGTGACTGAACTGACTGATGGAACATATGAAGAAAGCATACTTGAGAATAGTGGAATATGTGAAATTAGGCTTGGCCTTCCTGGGGCCTTCCCAGGTTACTCAGTGGTAAAAAAAAAAGCCACCTTCTGTGCAGATGTGGGTTTGATCCCTGGGTTGGGAAGATCCCCTGGAGGAGGAAATGGCAACCCACTCCAGTATTCTTGCCTGGGAATTCCATGGACAGAGGAGCCTGGCAGGCTACAGTCCATGGTCACAAAAGAGTTGGGCATAACTTAGCAACTAAACAGCAGCAACAGCCCTTCTTGGACAAAGTTCTCTTGCCTATTTCAATGGAAAGAGGAAATAAATGAAGGGTTTGAAGCTCATTCTACCACATAGCATGCATATTCACAAGTATTTAAAAATTAATAAAAAAGGAAATTCACTTTTTAAGTGAAGTGTTTGCTTTGTATTCGTATTTGACCTCCATATTCCGTCTCCCCAGCCAGTGTAAAATTTCAGTGCTACCATTCCCATATCCAATCTCGGTGTTGAAAATAATTTTGATATATCTTTCTGTTTTGGTATCCTATATGCAGTTTTCAGTTCAGTTCAGTCAGTCATGTCCGACTCTTTGTGACCCTATGGACTGCAGCATGCCAGGCCTCCCTGTCCATTGCCAAATCCTGGAGTTTACTCAAACTCAATGTCCGTTGAGTTGGTGATGCCATCCAACCATCTCATCCTCTATGCAATTTTAGATTGAGCTTATTTTAGCTGTATCCCATTTCATAATTCATAATAAAACAGTACTGATCATCATTCTTTGCATGTATGTCTCTGTGTGTGCATGTGTGTACTTTTTTGCTTTTCAGGGGGATTTTAAACTATTTCCTTTGATCAGTTTGCCTGTGTGGCAGTTGTGCTCATGTTAATGGTTTGGGGATGCAAGATCCGCACTCCTGATACCATGTCTTCCCGAGTGTTTTGTCCACCTCTAGATTTGTGGTGGTGTTTTGGATTTACTCTTATTGCTCAATTAGGTGGGCTTTCCGTCAGTATAGAAAACTTTTTCTTTACAATTTTTTTCTAGGAACAAAAATTAAACCTACTGTTAAACCAGCAAGTAGATAGTTTAAAAACACATGTTGTAGATGCTTTTATGGAGCCAAACTTAACCAAGCATCTCACTGCAAATTAGTTCCCCTTACTATAAATCCTGAACTTCACAATTCCTGGCTACTGTGACCCTGGTTTAGTGTTCAGACCTTAAGTTTAATTTATCCAATCTCTGGATTTAATAATAATTCCCTTGGGACTATCCGTTCTGAGTGTTTTAGCGATTTGATCGATCAGCTAAAGTAGTAAGCTCAGTCTGCCTCACTACTCCAGTCATCTTAAGTATTAGGCTCATTCTGCCTCACTGCTAAGTTTCTATCTCACTCTCAGTTTTCTTTAGTAAGAAATAAACTCTTCTTCCCCACACAGTCGCCAAAAAAGAGAGAAGTCACCCAATGACTTGTTCCTGGGCCACTGTCTTCTCTCTTAACCAAGAAAGATTTTTTTTTCTCCCTCAGCGCCTGCCTTCTACCCATCAACTTTTTGTTGCTGTTGTTGATAAAGCATCACACCTAACTGAAATGTCTTTTAAGTGAATAAAATTTATCATTTTTAGCCAGTTTTGACTGCTGATTAGGTCACAACTGGTAAATGGAATGAGAAAATAAACTTCAAGTAACATTCCAGCTAAATATTTTTAATCTTATCAAACAAGTGTATGGGAAAACTATGAACTGGTTTCTCTTCAAGGTCCACTTTAGGATTTTTTTTTTTTCCATTTATTTTTATTAGTTGGAGGCTAATTACTTTACAGTATTGTAGTGGGTTTTGCCATACATTGACATGAATCAGCCATGGATTTACATGTGTTCCCCATCCTGAACCTCCCTCCCCATCACTTTAGGATTTTTAATATGGTTATCAAGTGATGTTTTCTGTGGATAACTTATAGACATGCTGTTTTGAACTTTTATCGGAGGTTATGGTTAGCACGGCTTCTGTTGTGGCTCGGACCGTAAAGCTCTGCCTGCAATCCGGGAGACCTGGGTTCGATCTGTGGGTCGGGAAGATCTTCCTGGAGGAAGAAATGGCAATGCACTCCAGTGCTCTTGCCTGGAAAATTCCATGGATGTAGGAGCCTGGTAGGCTATCGTCCATGGGGTCACAAAGAGTCAGACACGACTGAGCAACTTCACTGGCTGGCTAGCACCAGCTTTTCCCCAGAAGTAATAATACAGTGAAAAGAACAGAAAATAGACAGATGCAGTGTTCCCTACTTTAGAGGGCTGTCTACTCAAAGGATTTTAAGAAGAAAATTCAGACGATATCAGCATTCCTTGCAATTTAAGTCAACTTAATAAATGTGTACTGAGCTATTGGTCATTTTTAAACTCTAACTGATGTCGTAGGAAAGGGCTGCAAAGTGGAAGGGTGGTGGAAGTAAGTAAGGTTCCATTTCTTCCTTAGACAAATTTAGAATAGGGAATCATGTTGTGTAGCTGGAATATCCATAGCTAATGACAGACAGTGTCTTTCACAGCTGTTTTCTCTGCATTTTACTATTGCATGTGAGTTGTTTGGCCTTCGTGATCATAAAATTTATATTATCACGTATACCGTGGTCCTATGCTCCTGAGATACAGCTTTTACTAAGACCAATTGCTGTCCATTAAGAAGCCTTAAGCCCCATGTGCATACTGCTGTATTTAAAATGGGTAACAAACGGAGCTACCGTGCAGCGCAGGGAGCTCTGCTCAGTGTTGTCCGGTGGCCTGGATGGGAGGTCGGCTTGGAGGACAATGGTAGATGCATATGTGTGGCTGAGTCCCTTTGCTACTCACCTGAAACTTTCACAACATTGTTTGTTATTTGGTAAAGAATCTGTGAATGTGCCTGCAATGCGGGAGACCTGGGCTTGATCCCTGGGTTGGGAAGATCCCCTGGAGAAGGCAGTGGTTCTCCACTCCAGTATTCTTGCCTGGAGAATCCCATGGACAGAGGAGTCTGGCAGACTACAGTCCATGGAGTTGCAAAAGAGTCAGATACGACTGAGTGGCAAAGAGTACACACTTACGTAAAGTGGAAGTCGCACAGTAGTGTCTGACTCTTTGTGACTCCATGGACTGTAGCCTGCCAGGGTCCTCTATCCATGGAGTTCTCCAGGCAAGAATTCTGGAGTGGGTAGCCTATCTGTCCCTTCTCCAGGGGATCTTCCCGACCCAGGAATCGAAATGGGTCTCCTGCATTGCAGGTGGATTCTTTACCAACTTAGCTACCAGAGAAGCCTTATACACACTTACACCCCAATATAAAATAAAAAGTTCTTTAAAAGAGAAAACAGAAACTCTCGGTCAGTTGCTGGTTGCTTGTTTATTGAAGCAGGTTTAATGAGCAAAATGGTTATTAGTAATCTGAAAAGTGAAAGTAAAATTGCTCAGCCGTGTCCAACTCTTTGCGACCCCATGGACTGTAGCCTACCAGGCTTCTCCGTCCATGGGATTTTCCAGGCAAGAGTACCAGAGTGGGTTGCTTTTTCCGTCTCCAGGGGATCTTCCTGATTCAGGGATCGAACCCAGGTCTCCCGCATTGCAGGCAGATGCTTTACCCTCTGAGCTACCAAGTTGCTAGTTTTTGCAGTAAAGTTGCTGTTGTCAGCTGCCAAGGGTATAGCCAGTTAGTAATCATGCCCCCAGGTGGTTTCTCATTGTTGAATCTGGCCCCTGCAAGTGCACCTTCGGCAGCTGAAAAATGCAGCTGGGACAGAGGGAGTCTGAGCACACCATCCGTCATTCCTTCTTGCTCTTCTTAAGGTCACTTGGCCTCAGTGTAACATCCAGGGAGAGCAGACGGCCTTCAGTGCCCAACCAAGCCACCAGTTGCTGACCCCTCAGTGATTATTATTTGTTTATGCTTAATTTCAGTTTGAAGATTGAACTGACTTTTCTTCCCTAGTTGCAAACTAGTCAGTTGACCACATTAATTTCAGAAATATAATAGCCCAAAGAAATAGTGCCAACCAACTGCTTCCTTGATAACAATGTACTTCTGAAACCAAGCATTTGTGTCCATGAACAATAAAGAAAGTCCAGGTCTTGAGTTGGTGACCTGGTTTCTATTGTTACTCTCCTTTCAAGGGCCTCTCCTCCTTGGAGTTATTTTAAAACATCTCATAGAAATAGCTTCAGTTTCCCATGTGAATTGGTGGGCTATTTTGAAAGGAAAATCTTTTTTTGTTAAAAAGAGAAGAACAATAAAAGCATAAAATACGTTTCTGTGATCAGAATTTTATTTAGAGAAAAGCTATCCTGTCTCTATGATAATATGCAAAACCTTTTTACAGTCTTACTATAATAAAGCTAATAAACAGGAATAGATCCTATTGTGAATTATATTCTTAATGCCATTTACTGTTTTTGAATGATTAAAGTAGGCAAACAATCCTTGATCAGTTAGTTGTCTTTTGCTACCAATTTAAATTAACCAAAAGGATTGCCTTGTTATTAAGGAATCAAGTATTTATAAATTTGATGGTGAGACATTTGATGGTGGCAAAATGTTTGTTTCTTTAAATATGTTAAATATATACTTCATAATCTTATTTAAGTATTTTTTTACTCAGCAAATCCTTTTTCCTAGGTGATACAAAAGTAAATTTTATATAAGTCCACATCTACATTCTGAACAAATGGAATTTGAAATGAAGAATTACACCTGTTTGTGTGGAGACATACATATTTTGAGAAGTAATCAGTGATCTATCAGCCATCATATCCTTCCTTGTATCTCTGTTTGCCTGCTGACTTTTTTTTTTTAATTGTATAAACCAGGCTTTACTACCCCAGGTACTAATATAACACTTGGTTTTATAAGTAGTGAAATAATAGTGATGATGGCATTCTGTTGTTATTTGTTTCCTTGCTTATTTTGTTTGTATTTTTAGCTCGGGAAAATGTACTATAAAATACTAAGATTTGAGAATCCTCTTTTCTTGCCTAACTTCCTGGAGCAGAGCTCCTTAACATTCTGCATTTCTCTCTCACACAGTCTTTCACACAGGAGTTGTGTCCTATTTACTTCAAGTGGGTCAATTGATAAATGTGTTGTATTTTAGATTACAGGAAGTTAGGGTCTCTCTGAGCTCAAATTCCTTTCTTTCTGTCCATTAAACTGCTTTTGAGATTATGTTAACATTTTACATGTCTCAACTTAAGACTAAGGGGTTTCCCAGGTGGCTCAGTGGTAAAGAATCTGCCTGCCAAAGCAGGAAGATGCAGGAGACTTGGGTTCAATCCCTGGTATGGGAAAATCCCCCAGAGGAGGAAATGACAGCCCACTCCAGCATTCTTGCCTGGAGCATCCCTTGGATGGAGGAGCCTAGAAAGCTATAGTTCATAGGGTCGCAAAGAGTCAGACTCAACTAAGCAACTGAGTACGCACACATGTTTAAGACTAAATCTCCTTTATTTTAAGATTGCTGGAATCCTTTATGGCCCTAATGTTAAGCAACAACATGTTGTCCAGTGAAGATTTACTTCACTTTTCAAGGTTCCTGATATTAATTCTACAGATAACCAGTACACTTAAAACATGTGAGTCAGTCCACTGATACTGTCTGGGTATTATTCTTCATCCCCAGAGTGATGCTAAGTGCACAAAAGCAATACCATATAAGAATAGGAAACTCTTTACCCTGTACTTATTTAAAGACAAGTTTAATTCATGAGTCAATTAGAAAGCTGTAAATCATAGTAATTCTCTATGGCATTGAATTTAAAACTAACAGAGCACTTAATCAGATTTGAAATCATTATCTGAATAAAGGTGAGGAAGAGGAGATAATTATGAGTAGAAGATGTCAGGTAAGCACAATGTGCAGATTCATGGAGGCAAGAGAAGTGTTGAAAGAGTGGAGGAGAACCAGCAAGGCCTTTAAGACTGGATGCTTAAGCAGGAAAAGCCAGTAGAGGTTGTTCACTTTGGAGAAAAGTGAAGGGATCGGTAAGAAATTCAGTTAGGTAAGAAGGGACCAGGTCATACAGGCCCAGGAAAGCTGTTGTCACTTCTGTACCCATTGTTGCACCAAAGCAGTGTCCATTTGGAGTTACACATCATGCCACGAGAGTAGTGACAAAGCTGGTGGTAGTGGTGGGGGCAATATTGGTATTTGTAATGGTCAACAGTTTTTGAGTTCTTACTGTGTACCAGTCTCTTGTATTCTTTGTGGATCATTGTACTTGAAGACATTATTATTATCTATTTTATAGCCAAGAAAAGAAGGCTTAATAGAGATTCTTTACTTATCCAAAACCACAGAGCTAGTTTGTTATAGAGCCTAAATTTGAACCCAGGTAATTTTACACCAAAGTCCACCTTCTTTAGCATTTCTCAATGTCACTTAGGTATAATAAATATTAGCGAACAGCAGTTCAGAGGCATGATCCTACATTTTTAAAAGGGACATTTTTAAAAGGGACATGGTGAATACATGTAACTCCATGGCTGATTCATGTCAATGTATGACAAAAACCACTACAATATTGTAAAGTAATTAGCCTCCAACTAATAAAAATAAATGAAAAAAAAAAGGGGGGGGAACATTGATAGCTGAAGTCCATCCAAAGGAGGCCTAGTGGGATGATAAAGAATCCTTGAATCCCTGTGAACTGAAAAGAGACATCACGAAGAAAATCTGGTTTCTGAGACAAAGTGACGAAGTTGGCCATATATCTCCCTTTATTCTCTTCTTCAGTCTTGGTGGGTTGAGTTCCCTCACCATTATGTAATCTAGAGATTGAGGAATTAGGGAGAAATGTTTAAGTGAATCACAGGATTATTTTGATGGGACTAGTTTTGCCAGTGACAGAGGAGTTCTTAAGAGTTGTCATTCATTGGTCTTTTTTGAATGAGTCGTCATTTGCTTTTATATGGCACCAAAGCAATTCTTGAAGATTGAGTACACAGAAAACAAAATCAGGGTACCTATAAATTTCTGCAGCTGATTCTGAGTCACACACATGGGGTCCTTTGGAGACTTCACAAAGTAGATGAAGAGGTTGGTGTCTGGATAGAGTTGGAGTTAGTCCTGTTTTTGGTCAGCATCTAAACAACAAACATGCAGTGTTCCTTCTTTTCAAGAATACTGAACTATTCTAAGATACGCCAAAAACCCCCATTCAGTAAAGGAAGACATCTGATCTAATTTGGATTCTGCTGTCAGAAGTATTAAAATATCTAAAGGCTTTTATCTTAGAGTAGAGGATAAAGAAGGAAGTTCTGCCCCAGTCTATACAAAATCTTGTAGGGCAATAAAGAGAGAGAGAGAGAAGGGAAAAAAAAAAAAAACAGGCAAATTTGGGAGAAGGCAGTATGATTTGTGGATATTTTGTCTCTAAGAAATAAAAGAAGAATTAGGAAGACAGATTCAATGGCCAGACATAGAAAAGATCAGAATGACATTAGTGGGTATCAGAAGGAGGGACTTCTAATGTCTGGACTTGGATACTCTGGTCAGTTTGGCATAATATCTGATGAAGGCTATGTTAGATCATTCCTTAAGGCCCACCCATTAACTATCACCAAATAAGACTAAATCAACTTTAGCAGCCCAGTCCAAGGAAATCTACCTTCTTCAATCTAATAGATCTACCTCTAAAGGCACTGACCAAGTTGTCCCACTTCCTACTTTCAGATCTGAAGGCTTCAGCCTAAGGTGATGGGTGTCTTTGTAAACTTCTGACTGCTGACCATCCCTCTTAGTGTAGATGAAGGAGGTTATTCAGTGTGAATGTAGGATAAAAAGTAGATGGTCACCTCCTTGTAGACATCATCCTAAGTAGGGGGTGAATAGCCATTAAATGGGAGCTTAGTCATGAATAAGGAGATATTCGTAGTTGAGCTGTGCCTTTCAGTTCAGTTCAGTCGCTCAGTCGTGTCCGACTCTTTGCAATCCAATGAATCGCAGCACGCCAGGCCTCCTTGTCCATCACCAACTCCCAGAGTTTACTCAGATTCATGCCCATCGAGTCGGTGATGCCATCTAGCCATCTCATCCTCTGTCATCCCCTTCTCCTCCTGCCCCCAGTCCCTGAGCTGTGCCTTTGAAATCCTTTTTTTGCCCTCTGAAAACCCACTGGGTTATAAAATCAGTAAAGGCGAAGACTGTGACTTTTTTGGTCACCAACTTGCTCTGTCCCCACATCTCAACATTGTAGAATCTTAGCAAATTTTTGTTGAATGTTCTTTCTTTTAATATCCCTGTCATTCTTTAATGTTCTCCAAGGCTGTCTAGGGGGAAAAATGAATTTTGAAGCTTAGTCTCTGTGAGTCAGGTGGAACTGACAAAACTTTGTTTTGCATTTACTTGCCTCCTTTTAGTAAACTTCCTACCTTGAAGAAAATTACATGCATTTAGACTGATTAATGTACAAATCTTGAGTGCTTTTAATTCTCAGAATTAGAAATACTTCTCATTGAAATATTCAGCTCTCAACATAACTCATTTTAATTATTTTCCGGTCCAGTTTATGCCAAAAGATGCGATTGAGTTCTGACAGTGTCTCTGTATTATAATTAAACTCTTTAAATTTGTATTTCTTTTTATCAATCTTCATTTATCCATAAACACCAAATTTGACCTAGGTATGTAATAATAGATAACAGCACATTGAGTTTCTAATCCCTGTTCTCCCAGTGAATATTGCTTTATCACCTCTCCTTTTGTAGATTAAAAGTTTCATAAACCTATCATAGCAGTGAAAGCCAAACAGCCTAGTGCTGGGTGTGTTCACCATGACTGGCACATGGGCTTGATCATACATTCAGTACATTTGTGCAGGGATATTTCTCCAGGATTTCCTGAAAGGATGATGCAGTTGAGGTCATGAGAGATAAAGAGATGTTTCCAAGATCCCATACTTAATTTAGGGCAGAATAAAGACCCAAGCCTCCCACCTGACTAGTAGTGGAATGTTTTATATGTTTGCTTCTTTGCTTGTTTGTTTTTTACTGAAGAAGGATAACATAAGGATATATAAAAAGACTTTCTTTTAGCATGTTTCTGGGGTCATATTGCACTATGGTAGAGAAGTTCAGTGTACTCTCCAGGTGGCAGGACAGTGGGTCTCTGAATGTGATAGATTGTGTGCCATGCTGAATGAGAGTTTAGGGCTTATGGTCAGGTTCAGTTCAGTTCAATTCAGTCGCTCAGTCGTGTCTGACTCTTTGCGACCCCATGAACCACAGCACACCAGGCCTCCCTGTCCATCACCAACTGCCAGAGTCTACCCAAACCCATGTCCATTGAGTCGGTGATGCCATCCAACCATCTCATCCTCTGTTGTCCACTTCTCCTCCTGCCCTCAGTCTTTCCCAGCATCAAGGTCTTTTCAAATGAGTCAACTCTTTGTGTGAGGTGGCCAAAGTACTGAATTTCAGCTTCAACATCAGTCCTTCCAATGAACACCCAGGACTGATCTGCTTTAGGATGGACTGGTTGGATCTCCTTGCAGTCCAAGAGACTCTCAAGAGTCTTCTCCAACCCACAGTTCAAAAGCATCAATTCTTTGGCACTCAGCCTTCTTTATAGTCCAATTCTCACATCCATACATTATTACTGGAAAAACCATAGCCAGACTAGATGGACCTTTGTTGGCAAAGGAATATCTCTGCTTTTTAATATACTGTCTAGGTTGGTCATAACTTTCCTTCCAAGGAGTAAATAAGTATCTTTTAATTTCATGGCTGCAGTCACCATCTGCAGTGATTTTGGAGGCCCAAAAAATAAAGTCAGTCATCTATTTGCCATGAAGTGATGGGACCAGATGCCATGATCTTAGTTTTCTGAATGTTGAGCTTTAAGCCAGCTTTTTCATTCTCCTCTTTCAATTTCATCAAGAGGTTCTTTAGTTCTTCTTCACTGTCTGCCATAAGGGTGGTGTCATCTGCATATCTGCGGTTATTGATATTTCTCCCGGCAATCTTGATTCCAGCTTGTGCTTCCTCCAGCCCAGCATTTCTCATGATGTACTCTGCATATAAGTTAAATAAGCAGGGTGACAATATACAGCCTTGATGTACTCCTTTTCCTATTTGGAACCAGTCTGTTGTTCCATGTCCAGTTCTAACTGTTGCTTCCTGACCTGCATACAGGTTTCCCAAGAGGCAGGCCAGGTGGTCTGGTATTCCCATCTCAGATTGAAATTTCAGCTATTCAGGATATTAAGCAGCTGTAGGATCTGGGGCAAGTTGGTAACATCCTCATCCTCCAGGGTCCACACCTGAACTTTTTATGAGGATAAAAGAACCTAATACATATGATGTGCTTAAAAGTTAACTATTCTTAATATTCTTTATTTACCTGGTTATTGACAAAATTTATATGTGTCTTAAGGTGAAATCTGGGTTACCGCAGTGGAACAGTACAAAATGATAACCATTTTTCTCATTAATCTCTAGCTGGAACACACAACAAGCATATATATGTGTGTATGTCTTTGCTAGTTTAATTTTTACTAAATCAACCTGCCCTTAGTAGGATTTTTTAACCTAGAAAGAAATATTTAGCATGTATGTATGTCATGTTGCAGCACAGTAGTGGACTGGGTGGGGTACTCTTGAGGTTCCCCTTATGAAGACGTTTACTAAGAAAGGTCAGTAATTTTACTTTGTGATGCATGGATTTAAGTCAATACAGGAAAATATTTTACTATTTCCTATCCTGTTCTGCACTCATGCTTAATAATATCTCTCCCACCTTCTTTTTTTAATTCTATCACTTCTCCTGAAGCCAGAGGGGAAAACTTTAGATAATTTGCCTATGGACAGTCTAATTTATTTTGGAAAACATTGTTGTAGATTGTTATCTTCTTCATTTACTGCCATTTATGGCACAATACAGTGTTTGAAAAGAAGATCATTTCAGTAAGATCAGTCCATGGTTTTGCATGCTTTATAGACAGAGTACCCCAGTTACATTAATGCCTGACCTTAATTGGGCTGTAAGTCTTTTTGAAATAAATCCAATTCCATTTTCCTTTTTCTACCCCATCACATTTTCCCAAATGTTCTTCTGTATTTGTGATGACAAGCATTTATTTCATGGAAGCAGCTCTGTGTAGCAGTGAAAACTCTCATAGTAAGATCAGCGCATGTTGAAACCCTATCTGACCATGAACTAGCTGCTGAGTATTGCAAGCTAGTCACCGTTCTCCTGATCCCCAGTTCTTCTATCTCTAAAAATAAGGGTAATAAGTCATCCCTCATGGGAGTTTGGTAAAGGCTGAATGACTTATTTGTTGACTACGTAGCAGTGGTGGCAATTACTGAGTACCTATTTTCAAGACATTAGGCTTTGTGTTTTACTTGAATTATCTCATTTAATCCTGGCATCAACCCTGCCGAGTGAGTATTATTATCATCCTCATTTTACAGTTGAGAAAACTGATGTCCAATGAAAGTAACTAATTCACATAGCTTGTAACTGACAAAGCCAGTACTTACGGGTCAGAAGGCAGGATCAGAACCTCATGGGTGGAATTTTACAGCACCTTGAAGTCAGCATCATATGTTGTTTATCTTTGTATCTTGCCTCCTCTTTTTGACCTCATGAACCAAAGCAACATGTTGTTGTGTGTTGGATGAGTTCTCTCCGTGTGAAGATTAAAGAATTATTTTAAAACATTTACAGCCAAGATAGTAGAATGGGCCACCTTGCAAAAATAGAAGCTCCCTGTCTTTGAAAATGTTCAAGCTGCTGTTGGCCGACCTCTCAGGTCCTATCCGCATCTGAGGTTTTATGGTTCATTAATCTCCTTGGCATGTCCACATTTTGTAAGGTGCCTTTTCCTGCTGGAGGAGAGGGGAACAGTACTTGTCTGTGGATTGTGTGTTAGACTGTTTCATCTTCTCTCTTAAAAAGTAAAATCTCCTACATAGGATCCTACCATCTGTTATTATTTAAGCTTTATTAAACAATCAGATTCTCATTTCTACTCCTAATTTTAGTTTGGAGAGCCTAGTTCAGTTCCTTGCTAAAAGAGTATTGTAAGCATCATGTAGCACCATTATTAAGAAATGTATTATTCAGTATGAATGGAGTGCTAGATGAATTTATGTGAATTATTCCATGTCTGAGAAGGAACCTTTAGGTACTTGTTCTGAATAAAATTCTTTAAGGGAAGGAAATTGCAAATGTACAGTTTTTCCACCCCTTCTCAAAACCCTTGGCTTTGTCTGGGCAGCTAGCATGATGATTGCCCTCAAAACGAGATTACCATGGCACTTTCTAGGTATTCCAGATCTTTTAATTATTTCTAATGCCAGTGCCAAATAAAACATTTATGGAAAAGCTTACAATTAATCCAGGTAGGTTGAAAATTTGTGCTTACATTGTGAAACATCAGAAATTAAATAGAAATACTATTTTTTTTTCTGGAGACAGGAATTCTCTTTGCCTAATTTTTCATGAGTCATCGTTTCTTTAATATCTTATCCTTTGAAATTTCCTCTTCAGAGAATTAAAAAAAGCTTTCTTCATCGTTTTTCTCTTCAATTCACAAGAGCTCCACTTTTAAGTGGGAGAAATAATGTTAGTCTTTCCACAGGGATTGATTATAAATTCCTTCTCCATGTTGAATTACACTGGCCTCTAGTGGTTACCTGTCACAATTATATTTCATAGGGCTCTTGCTTTAACTTATTGTAACACTATACCATATATTATAATAATTTTTGAGAGTCTATTAAGCAGCACAGTCAGATTTGTCAGGGGTTTGAAGTAGATTTCATCATGAAATTGATTGAACTTTATGTACCTTGTGCATCTATGAAGACAGCCATTTGGAACTACAGCATAAAACTGTTCTCATACCTGCCTGTTCTCACACACAGGAACTGGAATTCCTGATCTCACACCTGCCTGGCAGACATTATGGTTGTCCCAGCTTGCTGATAATAACTTTGGAGAACTAGATGACATGGTGTGAAAGGAAACCTTACAGGTCGCACCGTGAGGCAGAAGTGTTAGCTTACTGTGGGCACACAAGAAATGGGAGATGACCTTAACTAGTCTTGAGCTACTCGGAAGACTGTCTCAGGGTTTCTGGACTGAAAACTGGGATATGATTTTTTTGTTTCAAGGTAATCTTAAAAATAAAAAGAAATTTTAAAAGAGGTACTTCAGGACATTTAAAAAAAAAGTATATCTGCCTATTCAAGGAGCTGCTTACACTTGGATACAACATTAATAGTTGTTAACCAGATTTAAGACGACCCTTTGGATCTAGCACGTAGGAAAATGACACTTCAAGAAATAAATGTGCCGAGGGACTGTGTGAGGTGAGTGAGGTGGGCTTTCACAAACAAAGGGACTTTGGTTCAGGTGTTTCAGAGAATAGAGTAGTTACAGGTTTAGGGTAGACAAAAGCAAGCACTATCAGGAAAGCGAATGCTTATCTAAACTGTGTGGATTTGGGTAATAAGCGTGCATGGCTGGCCTTTCCAGGTGCTGTTCACTTCCTAAAAAGCTACATGGATCTTGTGTGATTTGAGAACTACTGTTCCTTCCCTATATATTTTTTCTTTTTTGTAAAGCTGTCCTGTACCTACTCCCTTGGGGTGCATTTTATTGTAGACTATTAATTGCTCGATGACACAGTTTATTTACTTGATAAAAAAAGAATAAAGTAACTTTTGGGATAAATGTGAAGCCACTACTACTTGCAACTGGGTCATTGGAGTTTCGTGGATGTTAAACATTATCTTTTGGCTAAGGCTGCAGACCTACATTTTTACTTTTTAACCATCTTTTCTGGTTTGTCTCCCTGCCACTTGTGTTCCTTTAGACAGACTGGGAGGCTGCATGGGGATTCAGACTTACTGAACCTATCTTTCTTTATGCTGAAAATAAGAATTGCAAGTCACCTTCTAGACGTGTCTTCCTTAGTTTCTATTTGCAGCTAATAAGCCAGATGAAACCATGTCAGTGCTGAGAAGTTCGTTTTCACCTGCAGGCTATCATTTGTCATTTATAATGGACGGGACCCAAGATAACAAAGCTTTTGGCTTGTTTTCCTTTGCCTGCCTTTACCTTGAGTGTAGATTCAGGCAGTTAATGAGCAGTAATCTCAGATTTTTAGGTGTTAGCCATCTCCCAGGAAGAGCAAGAGGAAAAAATCATTTGAAAATATTCATTAAATGGCTTAAACTGAGAGTGTTCAGATATTTTTCTATTATTTTATTGTTTAAGTCATGTCCATAGAAGATGTTATAGAGGAAAACTACACAAAAATTAAGCTTCCAGTTTTAGAAGTTTCAGCCTCAAAAGGATTTTCTCAAATTCAAACTGAGTTGGTCAAAATAAGATGTTCTTATAAGTCTTGCTAGGAATTAATGACTCACAGTTTATTTATAGAGATATTGAGAAAGAGTGTGGATAGAGGGTACGAAAACCACAAGAGAGAGTATAAGAACCTGGGGCAAGTCTGAGATGAAGACTTTCTTGACATGATCAGAGACCTTTTGTGGAGGGACCCAGCCACTCAAAACAGCCTCTCTGGGAGGGGCGTGAATGAGTAGAAACACCTCGACTACCCTCTCCTCCTGCCAAGACTTCCCAGTGCCAACAGAGAAAGGAGTCCATTGATTTAGCCCTTGAAGTCAGCCTTCTAGGACCCAGAGGAGCAGGGTGGGAGTGCAGATTTACAGCCTGGATACATCCCAAGTTTGACTGTTGAGTATGTGCTTCAGGTAGAATATTCTGAATCCTTTTGTCAACAACTGGAGAAATCCACTGAGGTCTACAAAAGGTTAACCAGAGATGGGAGAGGGTGTGGCAAATCAGTGATTTAGACATTGAGATGCAAAGAGTTTGGTTAAATTTCATTCTTTTCAGGCTGTGGGGAGTGCTTTGCCAGTATAGTGTCTAATTTGCTCCGGACATGGTATTCTGACATTTGCTGAACAGCTAAATAAACAAATCAGGCTTCCACACAACAGATTACAGTGAGGTCAGACAGTGAAATCAGCAATTTTAAAATATGGTCTACAGCAGAGCATAATTTTTGATGACAGTGACAGCTGATGCTGCTAGTTGACATAGATTGAATTCTATAGATTTTCCTCTTTTCCTGAGTTTAAATATTACTAGGCACCCGTCCTACCCTGACGTTTCAGAAGAGCCCTATTTCAAATGGGATATTGATTTTTAATAATTACAGATGTTTTAATTGGTACCTTTTTTGGAGTTTTTGTTGACTTGTATGTTTCGCCCGAATTGATTGACCTGAAATTAAAGTTTTTGATGCCAAAGTATATTATCTTCAGTGACAGTTTTGGAGATTAAGATTGTGGCTGTAAGATTTGGTGTTGGAGGTCATTTTACTGGATAAATAAAGGGTAGGATTTTAGGAAATGAATTGGAAACTTGTTCTTACAAAGAAACTTGGTAGTAAACTGATTTTCACAAATATACTGATGAGATCTCTTATAAAAAGAAACATATGTATATGTTTTTAAAATTATATTATTTAAAACAATTTAAACATGAATTTTAGTGTATAATAAACAGCTGGTCACTTATTGAGATCTTAACTGGAAACTTATGTTACTACTTTTCCTAGTCACCTATTTTTCCATTAGGGGTTTTTGATAAGAATGTTTGTCAGCTCTTTGTTTTTCCAGAAAACTAAATGATCAAGTAGGTTTGAACAGATTGTATGAGGCATCACAGAATCATTATATGCCACCTTCATCTTACATAGACTTGTTATTTACAGAAACAGTGGGTTTTGCTATTAACTAAATTTATCTTCATTTCTCTGTGGTGTGAAGTGCAAATCTGTGTGGTCCTAAGTTTTGGCTCTGTCTGCATAGCTAACTTTTTTTTACTTTGATTGTGTCAGTCGTGAATAAAAGCAAAGAAATCACTCATAGAAGCATTTTTTTCCCTTTTCTGTAGGAATAGTTACCCTGTGGAGATGATTATGTTGCAACAGTAGATGGAGAGACATCCTGTTTATAGATTAATAAATGAGTCCTTCACCAAGTTGCCAATTTTATGGGTGTTCTGTATATTAACTCTCCAACTAATGATGATAGAGTATACATATTCACATTTATCAATATGACATAAGTTTGAGATGATTGGCGAAATACTGCTCAGAAAGAATGTGCCAATAAATATTCTTAATCTGCATCAATGTAGCTTCCATTACAAATAAAATATAGATATTGCATTATGAGCAGTGAACATCCTGCCTTGAAAGCAATTATCTGTTAAGCTGGGAAGGCAGTTTTGTAACCAAAATATTTCTTAACAGTCAATTTTAATAGCGTATTTCTTAAGTGAGCTTACTCACTCTCTTTCTTTAAGTCTTTTGAAGCTTCATTGGTAAAATCATAGGACCAAAATCTCCTTGCTCTGTTTTTTTTTTTTTTTTTTTTTCTTTTAGTTTCAAATGGCACTGTGGCCAAATTACACATCATAGTAGTTTTTGCAAGAGCTATGTTAAATGCAGAACTCTGAAAAAGAACCTTACATTTGCCATTCTAAATGTTCAAGTGGTTTTTGTTATCCTGGCGATGGTTCTGATTCTCAGTTCAAAAGGATTTGTAAAGTATCTCTGTAAAAGATAAAAAGTGTCTGTCTGTGCTATTCCCTCGAATATCTGTGTTCTTCAGTCCTTTTAACTTGTCTCCTGTGCCTGCTTATAATGACAACCAGTATTTCCATCTTTAGATTTTTCCTTCTCCTGAAAATCCTGTTAATAGTTGACTTCACTACCACCACTATGTTTACTGGCAACTGGGAAAGCATTTGTGTCCCGCCCTTGCACTGGCCAAAGTAATCATGGTTGCTGTTCTTAATTATAAAAACCTTCCAGTTTTGCAGATTCATGCAAATATGATCTAAATAGTGCAGCAATTAGCATCTTTGGGGAGAAGGACCCTAAATTCCTATGCCACCTAGCACCCCAATATGCCAGCTCCTGAATACTTTCCTTGACAGTTTTCTGGGGATCAAATTTTCAACCCTGTGACACTTCCGCAATAAATGACTGAAATTGGGTATTCTAAGTTAGAACACACATCCTCTGCTAAAGCTTTCGTAAGAGTGAACCCATACTATTTGACCAGATCATTGCTTTTTCATGAAGCATTACATAAGCCTAATGCTTCATAGACCACACTTCAGAGCACTTTGACTTAAAGAAATAGGTACTTGCCCTGGGAGCAAGAATGGCTTTATAGTTTATATAGGTTCAGTATGCAGAATATCTTTTAACTTGTTAAACCAGTATTCATAATGGAAGGTGCCTTGGTCCTCTCTAGTGCTGGAAGTCCATATTCAATTTTTTTTTTTAATTCATGTATCTAAACATGCACAGTTAATGAGACTGTGAGTGATCATGCTGAATCTGAATTGGGTTTTCTGATTGTCTGATTATTTTCTTTGTATTGAGTAAAGGCCATTAAAAGAGAACATTGTTGACAGACTAAATCTTTAAGTGCTAATTATCAAAGTATGCAGTAGGTAACTGTGAAGTTAGGGAGACATATCTCTAACACACTTACTGTGCCTCTTTCCCCCACTGCCGTAGCAGAAATCTCTCTGAAGAGGTCACAGATCTCTCTAAACCAAGACGTGGCTCCATCATTAGTCTCAATGCAGCACTTTGAATAGTTCATCAAATGTAGTTACCATTTAAAATCTGTGTCCACAGTGATGTCTCTAATGGCATGTGTCTCTCTTAGAATATTCTTGGTCATAAAAATAGAAATAATACTATTAGCAAAGGGATAAATTTCAGTGCATCAGAAAGGGGAAAAGGATGGCTTACCCGTCTACAGAGAGGAGTCTTGTAGGGATATCTACCCCAGTTCAGGAGGGACTGTGGGTTTTGAACTCATTCTATAACATTATGACCCCTCTGCAGTCCTAAGTAGGGATTGCAAACCACAAACTCTGGACAACTCTTTTGTCAGTAAGCAGGGAACATGTTGGGTTGTGAAGAACCAAAACCTCTGGTCCGTGAAACTATAAAAGATATCTTACTCTGATCCATTTTAATTGAGCAGTGAGATATGAAAGCAAGGAATAGTTGGCCATCAGAATTTAGAACTCAAGACTGTCCTTGAAACTTGGAAATAAGATCAAAATAGAACTGGGATTCTTGATTAATCATGAAAGTGACTGGTTATAGAAAGACTGTTGAAAGGAGTAGAAACACCATGGACTTTGAAGTAAGACTGACTTGGTCCAAATCCTTACTCCAATGCTTAATAGCCATGTGCCCTTGGACAATTTATTTAAGCTCCTTGAATCTCAACTTACATGCCAGGGAAGGCTGCAGTGCATCTCTTTTAGTACCTGGGAAAATTAACATGCAATAAATGCTGAGCCTCCATACCATTTTACTTAACCTAGTGAGGAGCAGCTCACAAGATACACATGTGGTGAAGAATTCAGGAATAAGTAAATGAAACAGGATGATTTAGACACATTTTCCTTCTTTCATCCTGAGTGATCTTAGAGGTTAAGCTTAAGGGAAATTTCGCTTTCCAACCAAGCATTACTCCTCTATCAGATGTCATTTCCATGCTATCAGTTTTGGGATAATGGATGGATACTCCAAAATTGGAGAGGAGAATGGTCAGATATTTATCTTGATGACTTAAAAATGCTGAAATGTTGTTTGGGATTAAAATGTTTACTTTAAATTCTGAGCTCTTTAAGCCGGTTGTTTACTCACTCATAGTATTTCTCTTTTAGAAGAAACTAAAAGGGCAGAGTGGGTGGGCGTTCTTCAAGAAATACTGTTGTTCTCATGTCATGTATAAGTTTGGACATCATTTACTTTAACCCAAGGATCCTGGAGCTTGATTTTGTACAAGAGAAAATAATATCAAACTTAAGGAACAAATCAAAAGTAAAACAGCAAGCTATGGAAGCTCACTCATATTTGAGCAAAAGGCAAATCTGGTCCCAATTGAACTGATCTGTTGGCTTATTTGTAAGATTACAACAAATCCCAGGATTGAATGCCTCACCTGAATCACTTCCCTATTGACTGAATCCATTTAGACTCCTCTCTAATTTAGCAGAGTGTTTTTATTAAAGCCAGGCATACAAACATCAATTATCCAAGCTGCATCTAATTTCCTTCATCATTTATTTTCCTTCTTTGGCTGCCAATGGATTAGAAGACATGATTAGAATTCAGCAGGAAAATAAAAACAACAAGAAAAAGAGAGAAAAACAGTTTGAGAAAAACAGATGCTTAAACAAGAGCAACAACATTCAGAATTAAAATAAGTTGTGATTAAAAGAAAGTCCTTATCTTCTCTAATGTAAACACGCTTGCTTGATTTTTATCAGCAGTGCTTACTGCACTGGGACCGAATTAGCACTGTGAACTGGAAGAAGCAGGCGGAACCCAGTAGTGGTGCTTACTATGCTTAATGTATCCACCACAGTGTGTTCTGAATGCAGTGTAGTATTTAACTGTCTGCAGTAATCGTTGCGAAATGGATGGCTTATTGCTGAAGTCTTTCTGCTTGTTTGCTTCCAGCCAGTGTCAGGAAGAGAAAAAGAACAAAGGCATTCAGTTCATTTTATGAACTTGTTAAAGGTAGACGTTTGTTTCAGATGAGTGATATTGATGTTGGAGTGGATACATTTATTTAATTATCCATTGCTACAGCCTAGGTGCATTAATGCTGTTGATGAGAACAAGAAAATGGTCCAACAAAGGAAGAGATGTTAAACTCTGAAAAGTCACTCTCAGAGAAATACAATATGATTTAAAAAAAAAAAAAAAAAAAAAGGAGAGGTGGTTGCAGTGAATCTGAGAATAACCGTCAATCAAACTGTGTCTGTGTCGAGGGGTGGCAAACTATGAGCCATGGGCCAAATCTGGCCTCCCAGATTTGTTTTTTGTGAATTAGGTTTCATGGAAACATAGTAGCTTGTTTATTTACATGTTGTCTAGGACTGCTTCAGTGCTACAACAGCAGGCTTGAGTAACTGAGACAGAGCCTGGCCCTCAAAGCCTCAAATATTTACTAACTAGCCCTTATCCTGGAGAAGGCAATGGCAACCCACTCCAGCGTTCTTGCCTGGAGAATCCCAGGGATGGTGGGCTGCCACCTGTGGGGTCGCACAGAGTAGGACACGACTGAAGTGACTTAGCAGCAGCAGCCCTTATCCCAGGCATCCGTAGTGTATGTAAAGAATCCACCTGCCAGTGCAGGAGACAGGTTTGATCCCTGACTTGGGAAGATCCCCTGGATAAAAAAAATGGCAGCCCACTCCAATATTCTTTCCTGGAAATCCCATGGACAGAGGAGCCTGGTGGGCTTTAGTCCATGGGGTCTCACAGAGTCAGACACAACTGAGCACACACACCATACTAGTCTTTATGAGAACAAGTGTGCTAACCTCTGGTGTATGTCAGCAGTGCCGCTAAGATCGCCTAGCTGTTGCAGGCAGCTCTGCATGTGATGTGGTGAGAAAGAGCCTCATTGATACTGTGACTTCTTAACAGCTAAGAAACCCTAAACTCTCAACCTCAGTCTATCCATGAAATAGAGGTTCTAAACCCATCTTATAAACTTAATGTGAGTGCACTGTGGATGCTAAATAATGATAGTTCCCTTCCCAACCTCCCTGAAGTCTGCATAGATATATGGAGATGGAAGGCTTTTCAAAACTCATGATATTTGCTCTGTAAGACTCTGATTTGGTTCCTGCTGCTGTAGTCCATCTCGTTTCCCAACGGTTCACATTGGAAGTCCCAGCCTCCTGATACTCCTCCAGGTTCTGTTCAGTTTTTCAAAGTCATGAAGTTCTGTCCTGCCCCCTTGACCTTTGCCCATAGCGTTCTCTGGTCTTGAAGTACTTACTCCTCATTACTCTCTTAATCTACCTGTCCTCTTCTAGAGTGTCCTTCAGATACTGTGCTAAATCTCCCTGCCTGCATGAGGCCCTCCTTCAGCACGCAGTGTAACAGGAACCTGTCCTGTGATCTCAGAGTACGCAGTCTGCCTCGCCTTCATGACTGATAATCAGCATTTATAATTTAATATATACATGTAGAATATTTCTGGTCTGTTGTATAAAAATCTTTCTTGTCGAACTAGCTACCGACCACACTTTATGGTTAAAAGAGTGCCTAGCACAGAACAGACTCTCAAGAATATACTTTTCATTCAGCAGTCTGTGAATACTTACGTTTCATTAAAAGGAGCCAGGATAATCTTAAAGAGAAAACAACTGAAGTTTCGATTCTGATGACATAGTGGGTGCATAATTTGGTACAAGTCACTTTATCTCTCTGAGCCTCACTTTTCTCATATGTAAAATGTGATAGATAATATTTACCTCATATGTTTATGGCAGAATCAGATCTGATAATGAATGAGACAATACTAACCATAGTATATATTGTGGGACCTCAGTAGGTTTACTGGCTCCAAAAGACATTTGACAATAAAGGTGCAGCTCCAGTGATTCTTCAGAACTTTGGTACTCTCAGGTTTCTTATCTATAGAATGAGGGTAAAAACTGTATCCATCTCGTATACTACTTATGTATTTAGTGTGTTAATATATGTAAAATAGAATACTGCCTACTGTGACCTGCTAAATGCCTAATTGCTGCTTTGGTTGCTAAATCATGTCTGACTCTTTCAAGACCCCATGGACTATAGCCCACCACACTCCACTGTGCATGGGATTTCCCAAGCAAGAATACTGGAGTAGGTTGACATTTCCTTCTCCAGGGGATCTTCCCAAGCCAAGGATCAAACCTGCATCTCCTGCATTGGCAGCTGGATTCTTTGCACTGAGCCACCAAGGAAGCCCTTAAATACTTAGTAAATGCTAGCTATCACTGTATTTGAGATTATTATTATATTTTGATTCTTAAAAGATTTTGAACACTTTCCTGGGGAAAGTGTACATTCTAACAAAATTTTATAAATAGTTGCAAAGAGTTCACAATTCCTCTGAAATTTGCCCTATGCTGTCAAATAGTCAATCCTAAAGGGAACAGTCCTGAATATTCATTGGAAGGACTGATGCTGAAGCTGAAACTCCAATACTTTGGCCACCTGATGCGAAGAACTGACTCACTGGAAAAGACCCTGATGCTAGGAACAGATTGAAGGCAGGAGGAGAAGGGGACGACAGAGGATGAGATGGTTGGATGGCATCACTGACTCATCGACTTGATGGACATGAGTTTGAGCAAGCTGTGGGATTTGCTGATGGACAGGGAAGCCTGGTGTGCTGTAGTGCATGGGGTCACAAAGAGTCAGACAAGACTGAGCAACTGAACTGAGCTGATCTGTATATACTGTACATACCTTTTGCTGTTATCTGCCTTGGAGGCCAAATTCTAAAGGATAGGACTTACCTAAAATTATGTCAAAGAATTTCTCTGTGTGTGAACTTATCTGACTGAGGTTCCCTAGTGTTCATTGTTATTTAGTTGCCAAGTTGTGTCCCACCCTTCCGCAACCCCATGGATGGTAGCCCACCAGGCTTCTCTGTCTATGGGATTTCCCAGGCAAAAATACTGCACTGGGTTGCCATTTCCTTCTCCAGGGGATCTTCCTGACCCAGGGATTGAACCTGCATATCCTATGTTGGCAGGCGGGTTCTTCACCACTGAGCCACGAGCGAAGCCCCAGTGTTCAATTCTCAAAATGATTACATCCCCTCAAAAGGGTTTTAGTTGTGATTTTTGTTTGTTTTCCGGTTGAGAAGAACGTGTTAAATACCAAAGCTATAGCTTTTCTTCTTTTGAACTTCATTCTTTACCTTTAATTGTGGATTAAAATCTGCAGCTGGAGTGTATTTTGCAAAGCCAAACACACACAAACATTTGAAAAGCCTGCAGTTGCACTGCCCGGCCACCTGCAGAGCAGCCAACAGCTGCCTCCTTGGCAGTGGCTGTCCGTGGTCCAGGGACCTGTGCAGTGGATCTGACACCATAACCTCCTCGCTAGATGATCTTTACTTTTGTGAAACAGTAAATAGCAACCCTTGTAATCCTCACCCGAGAATTTAGAAAAGCCTGCTCCTGAAAGCACTTAGGAATCTTTGGGAGAGTTTCGAATTCATGAATAGGCCCGGTGCCAACTTTTAAAAACATTCCCTTTGCCAGAGGAGAAAAAAGACTTACTAAAAGTTTGTGTTGGTATTGTCATGGAGCAGCAGTTAGGGGTTATAATAATAAATGATCACATGAGGCACACATTGCATATTTGACATGCTTTATAAATGCCAAATAATAATAATGATGATGTCACAAGGCTTTCATTTTCAAACTGTCTTAATTTCATTCTCAGTTTGAGATTGCAGATTATAGTAGTTAATTATAGAAATTAGCCCAAAGTGAAAGCTTAAATCAGATTTCCGTTAAAGTGCTTGACTACAGAAAATCAGTTTGTAGGAGGAGATAACCACATCATCTCTGGTGGTGTGGGGTCTTTCCATCACCCTTGTGGTGATTTCATCGTGGTGCCCGTGGTACACCATGTTTCCCCAACAACCCCATGTCCCTGAGCTGAGCGGCCTGTTCACTTCTGTGTCTTGCTGTTCTTCTTGTAAACATCTTAACTGCTTTGTTAGTATCACTCATACTCTTTCTCTCCTTCTCTTTCTCTCATAGACACATTCTGTCATGCTCTCTCTCTCACTGGTGGTCTTTCTTAGTGGCTCTCATGCTCTCACATGGTTGCTCTATATTTTTCATCTCACATTTGCTCACGTACTCACTCTTTCCCATCACTCCCCTTTCCATCCCAAGGGAGACTTACAAGGCTTGTCTTCACCCAGCTCTGGGAAAGAAAGGAGTAAGCCAAAAGAACCAAGTTCCCATCCCTGGCCGCTGGTGACTTCCAGTTTACCTCACCTGCATTTTCTCAGGTTATTTCCCCATTCAGCCTGTAGGTCCTGAGTGAACCAAGTTGGGTAACAGCTCTGCCTTCATCCTGGCTGCCCTCTATTACCTGAGTTCCTGCTCTCTCTTCCTCTTTGTCACCTGGAGCATCACGTCTTCCAAAAGGCCCTTCTTGCTACAGTAGTCTGCACCACTTGTGGTGTTCTCTTAGCTCTATGAGGCTATGGAGCCAGGACTGCAGTTGACAGTTTACTAGTCTGACTCTAAAACTCGTCTTTGTTCTTTGAGTACAGTGATGACACCTTACTCATCTCCATATCCCAAGGACTTAACTCTGTTGTGTCTAATATAAGGGAGATGACCATTAAGTGTCTATTGAAATTAATTTATTCCAGTCTTTAAACTCTTATTTATTAGGTGATTGCACTATGTCATGGATTGCATTAGCTCCTAATTAAAACAAGCAAACAAACAAACAAACAAAAAACTCCTGTTGTAGAGGAGTACAGAGGCGGCCTGCCCTGAGTGTTGTGCCTAGGGCATGGAGATGTGGGGTGAATATACTACACCGGAGAACAGCTGTTCTTCTTTCAGCACACCTAACAAAGTCACCCATTCCCCCACCTTTCGAAAAGAGGACTTTTCTGAGCGTTCAGTACTGGTTGAAGTGGTTGACTTACTTTTAGGTACAAGTTGTTGTATGAAGAGTATGTTTTTATTTGTCAGGTGCTGATTAAACACAATGAAAGACTGACGTGAAAGACTCATAGGTACTTATAGTGTATAAGGCAATACCAGCTCTTATCTGATACTGACTCCAGGGTATACATCTACTGAGTCTTAACTGGATCACAGGGCCAGAGGCATCTTCCTGCCTCTGGTCTCCCACTCCTGCCACTGTGGATGACTTCACGTATGTTCGTGGTATGTGGTGTGACTGCTCTCTAGAATGACTTTATGGTTTTAGATGGATTAAACAGAATAATTCACTGTAACTTGATGACACAGGAAAGCTTCACTGAGAATTTGTTGACATCTGAGCTCATCCTTAAAGAATGTACAAGTTGGATCATGGCAGAGATGTACATGGGCCAGTGTATACTTTACTAGAAAGCTTAGTTCTTCTACAGAAACTGAGTAAGCCTCAGCTGTTCCTGAGTTTCTCTCTTGGACCCTGTGGAGTCATTATTGCTCTTAAGTATATTTTTCTTCCATTGTTCTGGCAAACTTCTCCCTATCCCACAGCTATTTGGAAACCACTGCTGTACCAAGCCTCAATACTAACAGCATTTAATAGCTATCATTAGAAAGGAAACTTCTGCTTACCATTCAGCCTGCTGTGAATAGTAATGGGAGATTTCTTTTTTGGGAGTAGCCCCAATCTCTTAATTGGTTTGAAAAATATTGCTCATTTATTTTATTCTTAAAACATTACCTTTTTGCTGAACTTTAATAAGTTCATTTTTCTATTACATTCAGATTCAACATAGCTGCAGTCTGGTGAAAGGTTTCCTTCTTATACATGCTGTCTAGGTAACCTGTCCACTTTCACCATTGCTTACGTCAGTAAATGCATGTATAAATATCCATAAAGTACCTTGCGTGTCCAGTTGCTTCATGTCCAACTCATTGCAATCCTATAGCCTGTAGCCCACCAGGCTCCTCTGTCCATGGGATTCTCCAGGCAATAATAGTGGAGTGGGTTGTCGTGCCCTCCTCCAGGGGATCTTCCCGACCCAGGGACTGAACCTGGGTCTTCTGTGTTTCTAGTACCACAAGTGGACTTTTTTTTTTACCACTGAGCCACCAGGGAAGTCCCATAAAGTACCTTATAGGCATGTAATAAGCATGTCATGTGTCTTATCTCATTTAGGCCTTTCAATAACTTTATGGGCTAGGTATTATTATTCCCATTTCATAGGTGAGAAAGCCGTATTCAAGATAGTGTATGTCCCTTACCCAAGATTCTAGCTCTAGGATCTGGCATGAATGGGGTATCTGCAGGCCATCTAGAAGCTGACTTGGAGCCTCACCTCTGCTGCTTGTTAGCTATGTAACACTGGGACACATTGTGTGGGTTTTCTGAATGGCTTTATCTGGTATAGAGGGTTAATCCTCACTGTACTTTCTGTACATACTGTGAGTATCAAAATTAAAAATGAGAGTTCATGTAATGGCACTTTTAAAGCAGTTGAGTGCTGAACAAATGCAAGGTGTTCTTTTCTCATATGTTTTGTGTAGTTAATGTAACATATTGGAATAAATGGAATTTTTAAATGGCATGCAGCACACACATATATGCTTTGCAATTAGTGTGGCAGAATTTAATTGTCACTCCATTGTTGGAATTTTGATGCCTCCAGCTTGACGAATAGCCATTATCTGTGGGTGTTATCAATTAATCTAGGTAATGAATTCTCTTCATTATCTCGTTCTTCATGTTAATTATACAGGATTTTCTTAAACCTATTTATCAAGTCAGGGCAAGTACAATTTTTTTTTTTTTTTGGGCCCACGTGCCTTTGAATATAGAATATGTACAAACACGTTAACATGATGGGTTTAAATTTACATTTCAGAAAAATTCTAGTCAGTAGCATGACTTTTCTTATATCTTTACTTGTAGTGTAAACTTGTATCTCTTTATTGGGAAGATATTTTTTTAATTAAAAAGGTCATTATCTAAGATTATTAAGCTACCTCTGAATTTTAAGTATTAATATATACTTCTGGCATATCAAAGAAGTATTAAGGAGGCATAGAAAAATTTGAATTTTTACCTATTAGCATAAAACAAATAATGTCACTAGTTTTGAAATATTTTAAGAGGTACCATGACAGGTAAAAATTAAGTATTAAACCATAAAGAGAAAAGATGTAAGTACATGAAATTTTAAATGACACTACTTATAAAATAACAGTACCAGACAGTAATATAAGACAAAGCAGAAGACAGTATGTAAGAAATAAGTGGCTTATTCATTTTGAATTTGGAGAACTGATTGATAAGATAATTTGGGTTAATATGGTAATGTTATTTAGTGATATTTATTAATTAAGTACTAAATTTTAACTTTCTTAACATCTTGGTCTTTATATTGTGGTTTTTTTTTAAAGAGAGCATTATTTTAATTATCTTTGTTATTTAGCCAGTTACTTGAGGGAATGTTGACTGTCAGCATTTTGATGAGCACCTTCCTATTTTTATTTCAGGTTGAAGCCATCCTAGTCAATATTTTTGGTGGAATTGTCAACTGTGCCATCATTGCCAACGGGATCACCAAAGCCTGCCGGGAGCTGGAACTCAAGGTGCCACTGGTGGTCCGGCTCGAAGGTAAGTTACCACAGATGTCCACAGTGCCAGTGCCTCCTTCTTCAAGATCAGGTGACCAGCATGTTTTGCATTCACAGACTCCCTGAGACAACATAGAGAAACACTGGGTTACATAAGATGACACAGATGCAGTCCAGCAGTACCTCTCTGAACTTCTAATCTGGTTTGCAACTCTCTAAGAACAGCATATGTTATAAGTCTCCAACTTTTCCAAACATATTCCAGAGTGGAACCCTTTTACTATGAATCATATCTTGAGTTTGATGTTCTGCGAAAAACACTCTTAAGAAATGCTGCTCCAAGAATTTTTCAACATGCAACAGCAGAGGTTCTCAAACTTTTTCATCTGACATCCTTACTTCTTAAAATTGAGAAACCCAAAGACCTCTTATTTATTTTGGGTATATCTGTCAATATTTATTAATTTACTTAATTTATTAATAAATTAATTTGGTAATAAAAATAATGACTTGGAAAATTTTAAATACTTATTTTTAAGTAATAATTTAATTTTTATATTATACATTTTATATGTAAATATATATAGTATATAGATATGAAGAATAACTCTGTCTTTTAAAGTTTAGTAATAATAGCAGCATTGCTTTATGGTTTTACAAATCCCTTTAATATTTAGTTTAATAATTGCTTCTACATCAGAACTTTTTGCAATATGTTGTTTTGGTAGAAGTATATGAATAAAATCTGGCCTTATAGAGTCACATATCTGGAAAAGTGAGCAGTTTTTAATAATCAATTTGTATAATTCTGAACATTAATCCTTGTTACTACACTAAAACCTATAAGTAATAATTTCTTTATTAAAGATTAGTTTTAATGAAGAATCTGAAACTATTTCAATGAACTTTTTATACTGTTATATTAAAATCCATTGGTCTGTCTTAGACAGTAAGTGGATTTTACACGTATGATTTATTGATCATTTGGAAAATTTTGTATTGTGCAGATCTTCCAAAGGTTAGCACATTTCAACATACAGTATCAAAAAATTCACATCTGTTAATATCACGCCATTATGAGAAAAGCTTCTAAGTATTGAGAATCTGTCAAGGTGGTAGATGCAAATTTTCCAGAATTCTAATTTTCATTTGAAAATACTAATTTTTCTCAGTATCCACAGGATGGTAAACTTTTCCTTGCAGTAACAGTCTTAATTCACCCATTTTGGGGACAATGTCTACCAGATAGATATCTAAGACTGAACAAGCGTAGTATGTTCTTTGTTCTTCCAAGAAAAAAATAGTATTCCATGGAAGAGTGGGGATTTTAGCTTGCTACTCAAACAATTATAACGTGCTTTTCATCATAGTTCGGTATACAGCCTAGTGCTTTTTTTATACTGCCCATGTGATCACAAAGAATATTAGGAAGATGTGTACTCAAGGGTTGAAAGTTAAATTACTATTTTTTTTCATTAAGGACATTCTTACTTGAAAGTGAAAACTTTTCGTTGTGAATGTGAGGTGGTGAAAAATAAAATGAATACTAGTACACATCAGTGCTTCTTGATCCTTCCTAACATGCCAGCAGTTTTATCCACAGTTGCTTCATCAGGGCAGATGCCAACAGAGAAGTAGTATTATTATTATTACTACTTTAAAAATAGTTCTTACATCATGGACCTTGCCCAGGGTCTGTAAACTACACTTTGAGGAGCACTGTAATGGAGAAACGGAAACAGATAGTTTGATGTGAAAACTATGTAAAAGTCCCATCCACATCGTCAACAAATTCAGGTTACGATGATCAAGCAGACTTCAGGAGTATCATTTTGGGGACAGTTTAATTTGTCCATTCACCATGCTGGTGCTATAATTTCTTAGAGACCTTCTTCTTAAGATAAAGTCCAGGGATATTTTGACACTAACTGTGTAGCACTGTATTCTTTTGAAGTCTAACCTCCAGAGCAGCTGCAGTCCATTTTCCTCTGCTTGCTTCTTTCTTTGTGTCTCTTTCTTCTCTTACCCTCTACCTCCTTGAGATTCTCTACCTCACAGACTTAGACGTACACCATATGGACTTGACAGAAATAATGATCACAAAGGAAAAATGAAAACAGCAGGGGTTCCAGTTGGCAAAGTTTAATATGGACCTTAAAACATATAATTGAATTAAAAGTTCTTACAAATGTAAATGTGACATAATTGATCCCAATAAAAATAATTTCAATGAAAGGATAATGATTGAAATGATTGGCAAGACTGCAATGAAAATTCATCAGGTAATTAGTGTGTTCATCAGTGTATTTATAGTTCTAATTAAAATATTGATCTCAAACTGTTTCCAGGGTCAAAATAATCAGATTCTAGAAGTCAGCTCTTCATGTGTTCTTAAAGGAGAGCAGGTCTCCATGAGCAATTCAGGGTTTGAAATGTCTTAAGTCTGTCAGACTATTGGATTTGCATTTTTTTCTTTTTCTTTTTTAGATTTGGATCTTTTAAATTAAAACATTACCAAGGTACATGCTTGTGGTTTTTTTAATTATTTAAGTGATATTATAAGTACTATGTGTAAGCCATTGAGCTTTAGACATTAAGGAGTGTGCTTAGACCTATAAGAAGTGATGTCAGTTACTAGATAACTGGGGAAATAAAAAGTAAAATTAACAGTGCAAGCTAATATATATGTATATATAACGCAAACCATTGTTTGCCCTAAGAAAACCTGCTTCTATATTAGTAGCAGAAGCTTTTGGGGCATCTCACAAAATCACCAGCCTGGCTTTTGGAAATGTTCATATCTAACGGCAACCCACTCCAGTATTCTTGCCTGGAAAATCCCGTGGACAGAGGATCCTGAGGAGTGGGCTACAGTACGTGGGGTCACAAACAGTTGGACACGACTGAGTGACTAACACTTAAGAATGTCCACCCTATCATGGGGAACTGAAGATGAACTTGAAGCGGATACTGGGCCACAAATGTATCTAGCCTGCAAATGTGGAGGGTGATGTTTTCTGTCAGTCCCCTCATTTCATCGTCATAATTTGCTGTCTTGGCTGTGATATTTGATAACAACATACAGAAATTTGGCGATCGTATTATCCATAAAGACAACCAGATACAAACCAGGCTTTGTGCTCTTTATGCTGAGGGACTAAAGCATGTGTTCTTTAAGTTGTGCATGTTGTAGCTCAGCCCACATGTATTTTGTTTTTTGAAGTATAGTTGATTTAGAATATTGTGTTAATTTTTACCATATATATGTACTTTTTCATATTCTTTTCCATTGTGGTTTATCACAGAATTTTGAATACAGCATATCCTTTTTAAAAAAAAACTTACTCAATATTGACTACTATAATTATAGTACATTTACAGATATAAATTAGCAGTGACATGCTATAAAGGAGGATTTCCAAGCTGAACATGGAAATAACTAAGCTTTGAATCTTTGAAAAGAAGGAAGAAGGAGGAAATCTGTAAAGGACCAGAAGCAAGTTGTCAGATCTGTTACATATTTGGGAGTTGGTACTGGGATCATAACAGAGGCAGAAACTGAAAGCCAGAACCCAGTTGATCAGTAGGCTCTCCTGGAGAAAGCAGTGTCTTTGTAGCAGCATGTTATGAATGAAAAGAACTGAGTGGGACAATTAAGTTAGTAGCCAGAATTTACAGTGTTTGGTAGAATCTAAAATCCAGGCAAATTTGCCAGATAGAGGTAAAATTGAATAGGAACAGAGCTAGAAAAAGAGATGAGAGAAAGCAGGGCCCGAAGGTTTAAATCTATGACCAGAAGAACAATGGCACAGTTAATGGACTTGGGAAAGTCAGAAGTGGAAACTAGATAGAAAGATTGGGAGAGGATGACATTAGGGTGTAGTCATCCTTTATTTGCTCAAACTACCACACAATTGCACTCATCTCACATGCTAGCAAAGTAACGCTCAAAATTCTCTAAGCCAGGCTTTAACAGTATGTGAACCATGAATAGTATGTTGAACAGAATATTCAACCTGGATTTAGAAAGGGCAGAGGAACCAGAGATCAAATTGCCAACATCTGTCGGATCATAGAAAAAGCAAGAGAATTAAAAAAAAAAAATCTGCTTCATTGACTATGCTAAAGTCTTTGTGTGGATCACAACAAACTGGAAAATTCCTAAAGAGATAGGAATACTAGCCCACCTGACCTGTCCTGAGAAACCTGTATGCAGGTCAAGAAGCAACACTTAGAAGTGGACATGGAACAACAGACTGGTTCCAAATAAGAAAGGAGTACATCAAGGCTGTATATTGTCACCCTGCTTATTTAACTTATATGCAGAGTACATCATGAGAAATGCTGGCTGGAGGAAGCACAAGCTGGAATCAGGATTGTCGGGAGAAATATCAATAACCTCAGATATGCAGATGACACCACCCTTATGGCAGACAGTGAAGAAGAACTAAAGAGCCTCTTAATGAAATTGAAAGAGGAGAGTGAAACAGCTGGCTTAAGACTCAACATTCAGAAAACTAAGATCATGGCATCTGGTCCCATCACTTCATGGGAAATAGATGGGGAAACAGTGGAAACAGAATTAATTTTGAGGGGCTCCAGAATTACTGCAGATGGTGACTGCAGCCAAGAAATTAAAAGGAATGTTATGGAAGAAAAGTTATGACCAACCTAGACAGCATCTTAAAAAGCAGAGACATTACTTTGCCAACAAAGGTCCATCTAGTGAAAGCTATGGTTTGTCTAGTAGTCATGTATGGTTGTGAGAGTTGGACTATAAAGAAAGCTGAATGTCAAAGAATTGATGCTTGGAGAAGACTCTTGAGAGTCCCTTAGACAGCAAGGAGATCCAACCCGTCCATTCTAAAGGAAATCAATTCTGAATATTCATTGGAAGGTCTGATGCTGAAGCTGAAACTCTAATACTTTGGCCACCTGATGTGAAGAACTGACTCATTTGAAAAGACCCTGATGCTGAGAATGATTGAAGGTGGGAGGAGAAGGGGATAACAGAGGATGAGGTGGTTGGATGGCATCACTGACTCAATGGACATGAGTTTGAGTACACTCTGGGAGTTGTTGATGGACAGGGAGGCCTGGCATGCTGCAGTCCATGGGGTCACAAAGAGTTGGACACGACTGAGCAACTGAACTGAACTGAACATCCTTTATTTGAGATGAAGCTGGTAATATCAGATGGAATCTTTGTGGTGCCAGAGATGTAATACGGGGTAAGATCCAAGGTGAAATATGATAGACAAGTGGACAAGTCACCTCTATTTTGAAGATAAACCATACTCAGGACTCAGGGCATTGGGAATTATTCCTCAGTAGCACAGCTCTGTTCAAATGAGAAACCAGTCAAAACCCCAAATCCCTTGTCACAGAAAGTCTTGTTCTCAGTACTTTTAGTGGGGAAGAAGTTGCTAACCACAGGGCCTGCTCAGGAATTTCTCCTAGACTCAATATAAATGTTTTCATTTGCTTTCCTATTGGTCAGAACGTAAATTCTGTACCTCACAAATCTCTGCATTTAGTTATATATTACCTAACCTTGGAGTATCATTGGATCCGTCTGTTTTTCTAAACAGAGCAAACTCTTCTTTGTCTCTGGTAACAGGCAGAGAAAGGCAAAGTGGTAAAAAGAAGCAGAAACATTTTGAAGAATTCTAGTGATAGTTTCTGTTTAACTTGACACCATACTTTGTTTTAGCTGAGATAAACTTCAAAAATAACGTTTTTTGTATTAGTCCTAAAATTGGTTCACATTCTCGGAACACCCACCATTGTCTGCCTAGTTAGTAAAAGTGAGATGAGAAATGGGTGTCCACCATCCCAGCATCTTATGAAAAGCCAAGCAATGACACATGAAAGTGAAGTGTGATAGAAAAACCTTATCAGAGTCTGAATTACAATAATAAAAAATTATTGCTATTGTTTATTAGCTGCTTTCTAAGATACTTTGACACATAGCTGTAGAGTCTGAACAAATGTGAGGTTTTTAATGATTCAGATAAGAGATATTTCAAAAGCTTGATAATGTGATTCATTACTAGTTTAGTATCTTATTTCTTATAAACAGAGAAGGTGGCCTCTCTTGGCTGTTATGTGACTATTCAGAAGAGCCAAGTTCCTTGCCGTAAGTCTGACCAGTTTGTGGGTCCACATTTTAAAGACTGTGTTGCCACGCATTGTGTATTAGAAATGTCCAGATGTGAAAAGTTTTATTCAATCAAATCAGGCTTTATTATAGTGGGATTTTGTGGACAAATCTTTGTTCTCAGCTGTATAATAATTACAGGCTATTTTACCAGTGGGTAAGGAAAGGATTACTCTCTGAAAACTTGGTGACTTTATAGTTACATGTATTTACCTGCCTTATCAGAATAGACTTTACCAGCTGAGATACAGGATTATTTTTATGTAAAAGACACTCGGGTAAATGGAACAAGCACACTTTTGCGGGGAGTTTAGCTTTTATAGACACTTTGTTCCTGACATGAATGAAGAACAAATGAAATTAGTTTTAGTTTTTCCTTCCTTTTTGAAATGTATACAGACTTGGCACAGAAATTACCTAGATGTTTAGTTTAGCCCAACCTGTGATCCTACTGAGAAGTGTACAGACATTTATTGACAACTTGGTGTGTTCAGTGTGCAGACGTGTTTTTGCCAAGGCTCTGTATTTCACATGGGAAGTTTTATGGTGCTGGATCAGAATCTGCTAAAACCTTCAGAGTTTTCTTTTTCAGAATTCATTTTTCTTTCTTACTATCCCACTTCAATCTGCAGCTCACTTCTTTGTCTCAGGTATGCCTGAAGAAGAATTTACTTTTCTCTCAGGTGTTCATTATAATTCAAAGTTAAGTTCATAAAGACGTAATCATGAGTCTAGACAATCTTTAGAATGCATTCTGTTTCTCATAGCCAAATCTCAATTTGATTTTTCTACTCAATACCAAAATTTTGTTTCAGCAACATAAACATCTTACTTTTCTTTTGCCACATGTCTTTAGAAACAGGCATCCCTTGTGGTGTCCCTCCTTATCCTTCCAATCTCACTAATGTTCCCTAAGCTTTCTAAAGTTACTGAGAATGTAAACATCCCTGAGTCAGAAACTTTGTCTTCTGTTTCTCTTATTAACACTTTCTTGATAAGCCTTCCTGAAATACTGACAGATTGGACCCATAGCCAGAGGTAGGCACATCAAGTGTCCTTCTTAGCATGGACACAGGAAAATTGCTGTGCAATGCTTTGGTCTGCTTAAGGGGAAAAAAAAACCCTGAGCATTGAAGCATTAAGAGACAGGCATGAGCCTTCAGCTCTGTCCGTCTACTTGGCAGCCGTCCATTCGTCAGGGCTTCATTTATGCTAGGATATGAGACCTGGAGAGGAGAGTGTGATTGTCTTTGTGACTCCCATCAGAAAGTCAGCTATGGCAGATTGACTGCAAGCGACTAGCTTGGAAAAGTTTTCATTCAGAAGGTTTGTGCTCTAGGCTTGCTGTTTATACTTAGACTGCAGAGACTAAGGGATGCCCAGCTGCGTGGTGGCACCATCCTGGGCAAAATAAGTGCAGATGCCCAGCAGGACTGGCGTCTGGCTCTGTGTTTGATAGCACCACTGGCCTGTCTGCCTTTTTGCATTTTCCTACTGTGCTTTCTACCAAGTTTTCTTCTTCTCTTCCTTTCTCAGTTCCTGCTCCCTGCAAGATGAGATGGACCTGGTCCTCACCTGCACCCCAGCCTCCCCGAGTACATCTTCCCTTCTCTCCACATTTCAGTTCTCATGTGGCTGTCATGGGGAGCATGGCTCCTGGATGAGGGTTCTGATGTTTTCTGTCAGGGTATGTCTCTCTTCCTCTCTGTTTGACTCTCATTTTTCTTCTGTCCCTACTCTTCCAGTTTCCATTTTCTGCACACCCCATTCCTCACCTGACTTTCTGCCTCACTCTTTTCATCTCCTCCCTCCTTCAGTGTCACCTGTGGGTGCTTCTTTACTGGGACCATTTTCACTTCATGTTGACATCTGTCTCCTCTCCTTTTTATCACTAGCATCTTCTCCCTGTGTCTCCTCCATCATGTTTAATTCATCATCACCAGGTTAAACAAAAGGAGCCATTGGAGACAATCCTGTTCTGTCAACAAGACTTAAATCCTCTCATTGTCTCAATCGATAAACACTTCTAAATGCTTAAACTTTGCCACTCTTAAACCTTAGGCCAAGTCTCAGAGGACCTACCTAAAGTATTAGACTAGTTAAAGCTTTTTGCGATCTAATATTTAAGTTTCCAGACAAAGAGTCTACTGTATTTGGCAATTTGAACTCTCATTTTACCCCTCGGTACTTTGTGTGACTAACTGAAATTTATATCATGTTGGACACCTGCTGCCTTGCACAAGTGAAAGCCTCCTGCACTTCAAGGAGGCAGTCAGTGTGATTACAGGACTAGGGCTCCTTTAAGGAAGATGGCCTCTGTATTGTGCAGCTTTTTTTTTTTTTTTTTTCCAGTTTTATGGATGTGGCAACTTTAATGTTTAGTGTAAAGTTTTAATGGCATTGCACTTGGAAACCTCCCTACTCTGACCGTCTCACTCCCTGTTTTTCTTTCTTGGTGCCTCTACCCTCTCAGCCTCTCACTAGGGCCAGCCTGCTTCCTCAGTTCCCTAGAAGTCCAGATCCCACAGATTGTCAATCTTCTAAGCTTCCATGAAAACCATCCCTCCTATTGACCACAGCCCATCGAGCCAGACCATGTTATTGGGATCTTTGAGGGGACCAAACAGATTTTTCCCCATCTGGGTTCTGATACTGTGAGAAATAAGAAAAAAGGACAAAGGAAAAATATCACCTTCATTCCTGGTAGAGAAGTTGAAGTAGATAACTTACTATATACTAAAAATAAGCTGTTACTCTGCCTAACCCCCAAGTTAGGCAGCTGTCCACAGCCAGCCATGGGTACCACTGGTCTTGGGTGGGCCTCCCTCCCCTACACCAGGGCAGAGTGCTGAGTGGCAGAGGTTGACCTGGGCTGACTGTGAGCATCATGGCAGAAGGAAGGCCAGAGGATGGGGCTGGGCCATCCATGCCAACTTTGTCCTTTCATACATTTGGTCAGATACAGCCCTCCACTGCCACTGTGGAGTCAGTCAGAGACGAGATGGGGCATATAATGCCAGTGACTGCCCCCTGCATGGGAGGAAAATGCCCCTGCCAGGTACATCACAGGTCATTCATCTGCCTGAGGAGTGGACTGCCTTTTGGTCAGGTGCCCACCCCAGTCTAGGCAGTGGACATCTCTTCAGAAACAAGTCGATTTCCTGAGCAGAAGCTGGGGGTGGGGCACTTTAATAAGGAGCAATGGGGACTAGCATATCCTGAGTCCTGCTTACGACCTCACAGTACTGCCCTCTGCTCCCTGAGTATTTTCTCTGTGACCAGTCAGTTCCTTATGTAACATCTGAAAGTCGTATTCTATCAGCCATCAAAGAGAGAGAGAGAGAGAGAAAACACATAGGTATGAAGGAAAAGACAGCAGATTCAGTCTGTTCTGTTTTACAGGTGACAGGCATGATTTGTGTATAAGCCTCTCCCAGAGTGCGCCACCTTGAGGATGTCCAGAGGCAGAGCTGCCCACGCCGAGAGACTAACTTTCTCATGGAATGTTTTAGGACAGGAATGACAAATAGCTTTTATGTCATGCCACCTCCTATATATTTATTGGCAGTAGCTGCCAGGAGTGCTGTGCCAAGGAAGATTCCGAGGCTGTAGTCCCAGTCAGCAGGAAAGAGTTCTGTGATCATTACTGATGTGGGTAAGGAGAGTGAAGGCACTTGAGCCAAGTACTGGCCATTGTTGATTCAAAGAGAGCATAGGAGGAATCTTCATCCCTAGAAATATCACAATCCGTGCACCAGAAGTAGGAAGTGAGAACTTAAAGCTGGAGAAGCAACAAACGAGACTGGGCCACAAGGGCAAAATTTTGGATTGTGCACCACCAAAATCTGTAGACTTTTTCTATAAACAACAGAATTTTTTTTAGGCTTTGTGAGCCATGTATTCCCTGTTGCAATGACTCAGCTCTACCATCATTGTGCTGAAGCAGCATAGACAATACAGAAAGGAATGGGCATGGTTATGCCACAGTAAATCTTACTTTCCAGAAGCAAACGGTGAGACATAGTTTGTTGCTTGGTGTAGAGAAGAGACTAGCATCAAGACGGAGAACTCTGGAAACTCCCCATGGTACCTGTGTCTAAATCTCTCTAGACCCAACAAAGCATTTGACAGGCAATATTAAGCTCCCCAAATCTAACTTCTTCTCAGGAAAACGTTAACAATGATGTCTTCTCAGAGATTTCCCCCAGGTATGTTCAGAGCATGTGCAGTGATGCAGTCATGTCACATCACTTCTTAGGCAGCAGCGGGGTTCCAAAGACAGCATATCAGACAGAAGTCTCACACCACCAAAGTTACCTGTGAAAACCCCTGTGATCACTGTAAGTTAGAATATATCAATACAGGGATTGAAAGTCATGAGATGTACTGAAGGAAGGCATGAAAGGAAAGTCCATATGCAGGTAGATGTTCAGGTGAAGGAGCATTCCTTCTTTGTTAGAACATTCTTACCTGAGCAGGTGCAGACTGTAATGTTTCCTACTTGCCAGAGGGCTCCTTCCATTCTAGTTTAACATTAAGTCTCCTGAGCCTTTGGTTTACATTAATATCTATATTACTTGTCTGAGAGTTCATCCAGTTGAAAGCAAGAACATAGGCACTTGTCATAAGCCCTCAACCATTATGTTAGGTTTGATCCTAAACCTGCTTGCATGATCATAAACACATACACACCATTCAAGGAAACGTTGTAAAGAATATGGCAGTCAGCTTTCTGCCACCTCCGGCTGTCATCATAGGAATTCTAGTCATGCTCCCAGCCTTGGCATTTGGTTTTTTTCTTACCAAGTGAGAAGAAATCATTGAAGCCAGTAGGTATGTATGATACAGCCCCACAGGCTATCTTATGTCATCTTCAATTTTTATAAAACATGAGGGATACACAGTATTCAGTAAGGTACTCATCCAGCTACAGTGACTTTCCCAGGATGTTCAGCTAGTCAGTACCAAAATGAAGTTTAAATCTCAGCTTCCTCGTCTATGAAACAGGAATAAAAATATAGCAGCCTCACAGGGATATTCTAAGGAACAGATGAATTCTAAAATAACCTAGAATGATCCCTGTCTCAGTGATCATCAGCTCTCATTTTTATCTGAGGTTTTATGCACAACTCAAGTGATTCCATATGGATGGACTCCTGCAAGGTGCTAGCTGTGAGACGCCCATCATCTCAGACGAATGAGGGCCCACGGATGCCGCAGGAGCTTTGCCTCTGATCCTCAATGAATTATTCCGTTTCTAACAATACAGTCACAAGACACAAGAGGTGTGATAAGCTTTCTAAATTTACGTGTCACCAAGAAAATGGACCTCCTCTATCTGATTGTCACTCGGAAGAATAATGAAGAAGGATCAAGGGCACAGGGACAGTGAACATTTGAGGAGGAAGCTGCTGCTTTATAGAATTTGGTTTGTTCCTACTGACCTCTCCTATCCTGGGGAAAAGGAAAAAAGACTCAATTATTCAAAGCAGGGGTCGAAGTATTTTAGGATTTATGAGCCATGCTGTTTCTGTCGCAAGTCCTCAGCTCCACCACTGGAGCACAGAAGCAGCCATTGATGATCTGTAAATGAATCACTTTGGCTGTGTTCCGCTGAAACTTTATTTATGGGCACTGAAATTTGAATTTCATGTAATTTTCATGTATCACAAAATATTATTCTGATTTTTCCCAACTGTCTAAAAAATGTAAAAACCATTCTCAGCTCACAGGTGGTACGAAAAGAGGAAGCAGCCTGAGTTTGTCCCCCAGGCCATTGCACCAGCCTGAGACACAGGCCTGTCATGGTTTGCTGGTTGTCTGGGTACATTATCTCTCATCTCTGGACCTCAGTTTCCTCTAATGAGAACAAGAGACTGATCCTAAAGGAGCCCTGATATTCCTTCCTGCACTAAAAGGCCAAGGCTGCGTGGTTGTCATGCGGTTTTATAGTCAGACAAACACAGGTTCTAGCCTGGGATTTGCTGAGGGACGTTGGGCAAATTCCTAAGCCCCCATGTGCCTCAGTTGCCTCTTTTGTAGAGTGGGGATGGCAATGATGTCAACTTTAGGGTTGCTGTGAAGATTCAACTAATAGGATACCTGTGAACCCCTCTACTGACGTGTCCAGCGAACATTTATTATACCTAATATACACTAAGTGCTAACTATTGTATTAAAAATAACTTGTATTAATTGTAGTAACTTTTTTTTTTTTTACAAAAAGCTAAATTCCTATTGAAATAATACTTTTTAAAACTAGAAAGTAGTTTTCTTCATAGCCCTGTGATAAAAAGCTGGCCTAAGTGGTGGGGAGGGGCTGCACCTTTTGAACAAAGCCCTGTAATTAGCGTCCACTACTGTTATCTTCTCTCCCATGTAATGAAAACAAGGAACAAATTTTGATAAATTAACCTTGCATCTCTGTATACAGCTCTCTCACTCCACCCAGTGGCAGGAAGTAAGTGGTAAATCATGTGGAAGAGACGGGAAATTTTTTTTAATTTTAATAATTATTATTGTTCTTTTTATAATATCCTCTACCAATAGAGCAAGATTTCATTTTAAACTCAGTCCCCTGTGACTCTCTATAGCTGTTTTTAAAGCCTGCAGTGGTAGGTAACCATTTAGCTGAGTGGCTTTCAACAGGCAGATATTAAGAAGTGCCTGAACTTTGACCAGCACAAGTTGATCAGCTATCTGTACAGGTGGTTATTAAAAGTGTTGTCCTGCAGCCTCATTAAAAAGCAACCCAGCCTTTAAGAAATATTAGAAAATGCCAGCAGCACAATTTAAATGTGGGAAAGAGATCAGTTTTCTTTGTAATTGTGTGCATAGGCATAAACAGTCTGTTTGGAACTCTTGATTCTGTGTCACCGTTTAGCAGCCATGATGGCTTCTATTTACAAGGAAGGACAGGAAGGGAATGTGGAGTAGGTGTCAGCCACTTGGTGAATCAAGAAGAAACTAAGCTGAAATACTCACATGATGTCATTAACAAAAAGACTCTGCAGACTGACAAGCATTTGTTGAAGGCTCCCTCCATTCCCCTCATCATTTCCAGTGACCTCATTTCAGTGATGGCTGTTCTTTGTCACCATCGTCTTTGCATCCCCGCTTCCCCTTCCAGCTGCTCTCAAAACCAGAATGAGGAGGTGATTTGTAATTCCTCTCCCAGGCAGGGTCCCTGGGCTTTGCTTCTCCCTGGCCTGTCCCTCGCCCTGCCAGCCAAGGAGAGATCAAGCAGGGTGCTGACAGGGAGATGCTGGCAGGGGCAGGGCAGGGCTGCTGTAGAAGAAACTCCCTCACTTCTTTCCCCCTCATTCTCTCTGTTTGACTCTTCATCCCTCTTTGTCCTTCATTCTTAGTCATCTCCTCTTTCATCCATTCTGTCCCTTCTCCTTTTTTGTTTGTTTGTTTGTTGGTCTCTTTCCTCTTCTCCCTCTCTATTTATCTTGTCTCTCTGTCTCTCCCTCGGTCTCTCTTTCTGTCTCTTTCTTTTTGACTCTTCTGCCTCTGGCTCTGCCACGCCCCCCATCTCATCTGTTCTGTGTGTGTTTCTCTCTTTCTTAACCTGTTTCTGAAGCCACCCTTCACCCCCCCACCCACCTTGTGTGACAGATTTTCATTTGACCAAGGCCCCTCTGTATATTTCCCCTTTCTCCTCATAGTCCTATGCCTGAGCTTTCTATTTTACTGCGAGGTTCTCTTCCAAAACTGCTTGGCTCTGAGCATGCCTAGTATGTGCTTAATAATTAAGACTGTAATTGAAGTGTAACTGCAAGTATAATTAAATTCACTTTAGTGGATCCTGGAACTATGAAGAAATTAGGCATTTTGATATGGCCCTGCAGGAACAGCTGGAAGGAGAGAAGGACCCTGTGTTAGTGTGGAGCTGCCCTATCCACTCTGTTACCCTGGCCACCACCTCTGGTTGTTAACCTTGAGCACAGTGACCTTGTATGCCTGGACAGCTAGAAGTGGCAGGAGCTTGGGGCCTCCCTCAAGGACACTCAACACAGCCAGCTGCTGTGTGGCCCTTCTTAGAGAGAGGAACCAATGAAAGCATCTAAGGACTCAGAAAGCTCAGGAGCAACCCTTTTCATTTTCTCTGAGGCCATTTGGGTTTTTTATTTCAAGCTTATAAAGTTATCTTGAGGTGTTGGGCCAGCAAGGTGCTCAGAAGAGGAGTCACCCACACTTGCTGCCTGAAGCTCACTTTGTATGAATGAGCCTGTCCATGGTTATTCAGTCCATGCACGGGAACATCCTTTGTGGGGGACACTGTGCCTGGAGGTACACGGTGAGCAAACCTGAGCAATGGCGGCCCTTCCAAAGCATATGTTTAGCGGGGACAAGAGCAGTGTCAGTAAGCAGTCATAATAGTGCTAGGATTTTAGATGTACCAAGTATCTGGGAAGCTCATTTTCCAATCCGCTACTCTAGGTTGGGGGTTGAGATGTGGTGACAAGAAAGCGTCCCCAAAGAAATGTCATTTTAAAAGATAGTTCACGGGCATATGGTGTCTTCCAGGCAGAGAGGGCAGCAGAGCTCAGGGTGGAGGGCATAGCAGGCTTGTCTGCAGGTTCACAGATTTCTCTGTCAGTCATTTTCCCCCTTGGGTGTATCTGGTGCCAAGTTGGATGCTGAAAAGGGTACTAAGTCAAGAACTGGCTAGTTGGTTATAAGGAATAACAACCCATTTATCAGGAGGTTACTTCATGCATGCTCATGGAAACGAAGGTGAACCAACTGTTCTCTCAGTGGGTGGGGGCCGTAATAAAACTGGCCCACAAGGAAGAGCAGGGTCTGAGTTGGAGGCAGACCTCTGAAACATCATTCGAGCCGTTGGTCTCTTCACTTGACTTCTCCACTCTGTGTATTTGCACGGTCTTTCTCTTATCTGCCTACTTACGACTGGAAGTCCTGTTCATGCTACCACTTTCTCTTTCATGGAAACCACCGGTTGATATTCTCTACGTAGCAAATCTAATTGGACTGGTGACCATGGTCTGTATTTGGACTGCCCTTGGGTCAGGCGCAGTCAGTGTCTTGGAAGCAGTCAAGGTCTGCCTTGGGGCAGAGAATATGCCATGGTCCATCATAGAGCAGGGACTGTGGGGACAGAAGGTTTAGCCAGAAGAGCAGACATCCTAGTTGTACATGATCCTTGTTCTTGAATAATTTATAGCCTCATTGAGGTTCCAATGATCTCATGCATGGGAAAGAGCTCCGTGTTTTAAATGTCAAACAGGAGTCACTGGGAAATCAAAATAGAGTCCAGAAAGCAAAGGATTTTGAAACTGAATTCTGCCAATCAGTTACTAAGCCTCAGTGCTCTTGGCCTAAAAAAAAAAGAAAAAGAACTGATTTATAAACACTGAACTCATGGGTTTATTTAGAAACATCTAATACACGAGTTCCTTGTAAGGGTCAAATAAAGTAATGTGGGAGGACTTTGTAAACCAGACTTTTCATTGTTGTTGTTATAAGGATGATGATGACATATCTTTACAAAATCATAAGAAGGACTTATTCAGCTATCAGAATGGGTGTGTCAAGCATTATTTGAATGTTCATTCCACTGCTTCCTATTACTAGCCATACTTACTGGACTAGCCTTTAATTTATTTGTGCCTCAGTCCTCTCCTCTGTAAAAGTAAGATAATAGCAGCTATTTCAGGGTTTCTACTGAGAAACAGGGGAGCTAATATACTTAGAACCCCAGAGCAGTGTGTGACCTGTGTGAAGCGGAGGCTGCTCTCTGCTTTTATTGTTGTCAGCCCCACTCCTAGCAGAACTCCCTCAGTCCAGTTACACAGAGCTTGATGTACGTGGGTGAGACCTGTATGCACAGGAGGAGTCATATCGAGGAGAAGTAGATTAGAAGATGAGGGATGTTTGCGCAGAGAAGACTGCCTCTTGGGGTGATGCCTGGGGACCTGGGGAGCTGTGTGTTGAGAAAGAAAGAAGAATTCTGAGTCTTTTGTAGCATAATGTAGATTTTTCTTCTCTGGCAAATTGGAGCCCAGGTAGAGAGAGCGCTCTAAGTCTATATCTCTGTTGAAGGAGATAAAAATTTCCATCTTTAACTTTCATTGACCTCCTAGTCCAAAGACTGATTCAATTCTGTCTGTCAAAACTGATTCTTGTTGTACCACTACTATTATACATAAGCCTGCAGATTAAGGTTGGAATCCCTTAGCCTGGTACCAACACCTGCCACAATCTGATCCCCTGTCCTACTTTTCCGCCTCTGGAACCTTGGCTGAAACTTTACCAAATGAATCAAAATGCACATTGAGGTTGTTCTTAATGAAATAGTAGATCTTTTCATCTGCATTAGTTAAGTTCTAGTGTGAAACAAACTGCCCCAAAATTTAGCTGCCGCTTAGAACAAGAAACATTGACCATGTTACAGTTTTTTTTGGTGGGGAATCCAGGGCTGGCTCAGCTGCGTCCTCTGGCTCAAGATCTCTCTCAAGTCCAATCACTGTGTCGGCCAGGACTGGGGTCCTGTTGCAGCTTGCCTGGCAGGGGTGACGGGAGAGGGGGTTGTTGCCTATAGGCACACTCACACAGTTGTTGGTGGGGTGCAGCTCTTTATGGTTGTTGGAATGAAGGCCTCAGTTCCTTGGTGCCTGCTGGCTGGAGGCTGCCCTAAGTCCTTTGCATTGTGAGTTTCCCCATGGGGCAGCCCATAGCCCATAGCATAGCAGTTGGTATCATTAGAGTGAACAAACAGAAAATCAGAGGAAGCAAGACCGCAGTGATAGACTTAGTCTCAGAAGTGACCTTCCATCACTTTTGTTATATTCTTCTCCTTTAGAGGCAGGCCACTGCTCCAGCCTGTACTCAAGGGGCATGAACACCAAGAGGTAGCGGTCAGTCATCTGAGAACCATTTTAGAAGCTGCCACCCACACTTAACACAATAGTGTGTTAATTAAAGGAATGCTTGTGACATATGTATACCTATGGCTGACTCCTGTTGATGCATGGCAGAAATCAACACAATATTGTAAAGAAATTACCCTTACATGAAAATAAATGAATTTTTTATAAAAATGTAATGCTCACTCCTATAACAACAGATATGTTCAGAGCCAATATAGTAGGGGTTTCGTTCTGATTCATACGAAGTCAGAGAGGGTGAGTGAGCCGGGTGCTTGGCTCTGCAGGGTTACCCAAGCTTGTATGCTAAGGGAGTCATTGTCATCTGAAAAAAAGCTGCCATCCAATATTTTTCTGGCTGGCAACATTTCAGAAGGCAGACAAGGAAAGCAGAGGGAATACAGAGAGTAACAGTGGAAGAAACTTGACGGGTGTGTGTTTCATTGCTGCTCACAGTGTATTGGCCAGGACTCAGTCACACGGCCCACCCCCCGCCGGGAACGGGGCCTGGGAAATGCAGTTCCTGTTTGGCAGCTCTTTCCCGGCAGTAGCTCCCCACTGTAGCAGAGGAGCATGGAGCTTTGGTAGACAGCCAGCCACGACTGCCACAGAGACTGCCATTTACAGAGTGCTTTCACACCTCTTATTTCATTTGGTTCTCATGGCGACCTATGCTACCAGCATTATTATCCTCATTTAAAGATAGGAAAATAGACTAGTATGCCTTTAGGACATAATTAGAACAGGATTCAAGTACCGTCTCTGCCTCTTACAACCGGTGTGACTATGGAGAAGTTCTTTAAACTCTCTGTGCCTCAGTTATCTCATCTGTGAAATAGGTACAACCAGACCTATCCAAATTCATTGTAAAGTTTTCATGTGTCACATGTAAATCCCTTAGCACTGTACCTGACATATGCTTAATCAATATTCATTGTGAGGAAGATGATCACAGTATTATGTCTGAGGATAAAGAAGTTGATGCTCAAAGGATTTAAATGGTTTGTCTAAAACTACACAACTAATACACGACAGAGTCAGGATGGGAGTCTGGGGCGTTTAAGTAACAACTTCCCTATGTTTTAAGTTCGTGCTTGTCATGGAGTCCATTCATCAGATTCCTGTGTAAGGCAGCCCTGAGTCAGCCTTGAGCCAAAGACACAGTGTCCAGTGTCTGCTTCAGCACGACTTTGGTGGACCCAGCATGCCATGAGAATCAGTACTATACCACCTTCTCAGCTCAGTTCTTGCCTTTGCCTTTGGTATGAAACATGCTGACCAAGCATCTCCTTTTTATTTGTACTCTGAGGTCTTCCAAGGCCTATATTTCAAGGTCTTTTGTTTATAAATAGGCTCTGTCTTACTAACTAGATAAAAGCACTGGAGATGATGTAAGGTGAGATATTTCATTAGACACTTAAATTTTATCACATTTCTCCCAGGGGCTTGTTCACATTGAAGAGAACAGAGTGATGTTTTGCATGTTAAATAGTCACCGAAGAACACAATGAGGTGGGGTGGTTTGGCCTGCATATGCTACAGATCCACCAGAAATGGCCAAGAGATGTCATCAGAGGTTACAGTACTCATTTTCATGGCATCTGCCATTTTTGTTAGGTAGAATGAGGATGAAGCATAAAGGGACACATTAAATACTGTCACTGTCTCCAGCCTGTGAATTTGAGCCAGTGAGCAGATTCTCTAACTTCAGATCTCAGATTAGCTCATGACTCAGACTTTTTGTTTCAAGAGATTAAGACAAAGGACTTCTGGAAGGAGCCAAAACTACGCTTAATTCACTTGAGTGTGTGGATTACCAGCAGCAATTTTAGCTTTTATCAGGAAAAAAATGTCCCTTAGTCTCTTGCAAATCCTGTCTTTCGTCTTTTTTTGTAGCTGGACTATCACTTGATACAGATTTTGTCACATCATCTTTCCTGTCTGTGGCACTGATTAGAATCTGTGTTTTAATTTTCTTCCTGGTGAAAAGCTCCAGGTAGATTCACCCTGAGCATCTTCCTGTGTTACTGCCGTGCTCCATATGGTTCTAAACCCTGCCTTACCATCCTCGTGCTCTTGTTTGTGTGTGCACAACGTTTTTTTCTTTATGTTCCATATTCTGACTCTCCAGTCAAAGGATACACCTATTTCAGAAGATTTTCGTCTTTTAAGCTAGTTGAACAAGTGGTTGTTAATCTTTGCTTACAATCTTCTAAGAACTTCATTATTTCAGTTTTTTTAATGCCAGAGAAAATATAGGCAATATCTTTTTAATGCCAGGCATTTGAATTAAAAAGAGGAAAAAAATAAATTTGCCATCTAAATATATCTGAATAGCCAGATCTGGATCATAAAAAGTTGACCTGAATTGTAATTAAATGGTGTTAGAAGATTTAGGTGGTCTTCCCAGGTGGTAAAGCACCCACCTGCCAGTGCAAGAAATGCAAGAGGTGCAGGTTTGATCCCTGAGTCAAGAAGATCCCCTGGAGGAGGACATGGCAACCCACTCCAGTATTATTGCCTGGAGAATCCCGTGGACAGAGGAGCCTGGCAGGCTACAGTCCACAGGGTCGCAAAGAGTCAGACACGACTAAAGCAACTTAGCATGCACGCATGTACAGGAGACTCAGGCATCTCACGACTTCAGGTTGTATGAAACTTCCTGGGGCACCACCTTCAGTTCCGTCTCAGTGACTGTACAACATCCCCCCACTCCCTTCCAGGAACCAATGTCCACGAGGCCCAGAACATTCTCAGTAACAGCGGACTCCCCATCACTTCAGCTGTCGACCTGGAGGATGCAGCCAAGAAAGCTGTGGCCAGCGTAGCTAAGAAGTGATGCCTTGCCCTGATCCCCTGGAAGAAGTGCACTTACCCATAAAAAGGGATGATTCTCTCACCACTGTGAAGAAAATGGTTATTCCACTGGGGAGAAAGGGGGGTGGGTGAAGGGGAAAAGCAATTTTGTTTGAAAAATTTAAATCTGTATTTTTTTGAATAAGATACCTAGACAGCTTAATTTCCCTTATAGCCTTTATTAATTTAATGTCTTGCATTCTCATAATGTTCTGTCATAGTGAGTCAGCTCACCATTGTTTTGCCAATTTGGGGGAGCAATCTACGAGGCCGAATAGTGTGTGTGTATACAGCATTTGAGATCAGGCCCTGGTTCAATTTGCAGCAATTTTGGTGATATTTGTACTGTGTTAAAAAAAAAAAAAAAGTTAGACAAGATTACATTCAACAGATTTGCTATCAAAAAGGTGCAGCTAAGACACTGAAACAAGTAGCTGTTATAAACTGCAAGAGTTTTTACTATTTTGAATTCCAACATGTTTATTTTAGAAATGTATTTTACAATGGAAGATTCATAATTAATACCGTATACATGTATCCTACCATTTGCCTTAATATTGAATACATTTACCTCATACTAAAAATGAAGCCAGAAGCCTTATTTGTGATTTTGGAGTATAAGTTTCTCTTTTAACATCAGAACTGAAGGTTGATTCTTATGGAAATCTCTGATTGAGTCATTTCAAGATGAGACAACACTGAAATCAAATTATGCTGTGAGTGTCACTGTCTTCTCTCCATTCCTATCCCCCCCCTGAATCTACCATCTGGGAAAATGTAATTGAGAATGTGGCTTTTTTGCATAGTGTCCATTTTTGTGGTGGGAAAGAATGTGATTTAGGTTTGTGTTAAAATTTTGGTAAATTTTTATCTGTATGTAAATTCAAATAAAATCCTCTGTTTTATAAACTCTAAGATCTGTGTATTTTCATTTTAATACATTTTATTTATCATTTTTTTTCTTTTACTAAGATACTAGTGTCTTAGGCAATATAGCCAAAGATAGAAAATTTGGGTTATCCCCCGATTATTCCAGTTCTACTCAACTTTTTCAGTGAGTATTTCCATTAGGAGATTACTTAATCAAAGGATGAAAATTTTATACACCCTGGAAACCCAGGTAAGTGCCACAAATATCTGACAGTTAAAACATGGCCTTAGTTTGCTTAGCACTGTAGGAAATATTCAGACATAATCTCCTCCCACTTATGCGGCTCAGGTTCCAACATTAGCCATTTTCCTCTCAACATACAAATGTGTCACACACCATACTTTTTTTTTAACCAGTTTATACGTTGTTCTCCAAAATTTCATATCTGGACAGAAGTTAAAACACCATTGTTTTATAGATCTGTGTTTATCATGGAGGAAGAACTCATTTGATAGATCGGTCTTACATCCTTTATTAATTGTTACACAGTACATGAAAAATATTAACAGTGTCTTTTTAAGTGTGTTTTGTAGTAGTCAGTATTGTAAAAGAAATAATGTATACTTGGTCAATTAGACAAAAACTACATATTTGAATCCTTTACCCTTTGTTAAGGCTTGTGTTCATCTGGCTGTGTATATGGGTATTTCTAATCAATACAGTATGGAGGAGGGGGTAAAGAAATGAAATCATTCTTGTATTATTTTGTTAAATAATAACAAACAGCCCTTTGTTTTCAAAGACGTGGGAAGCTATATTTTCGTAGAAGCTCAATGTATTGAGTTTATGTGGTTTGCATAGTAACCCTGGTGCTAAACACAGTACAGTTTCCATGGATTTCTGAGGGTACACAGGAGAATTGGGGGCAGTTGGTGGTGTGGACCTGAAGCCTGTATATTACCTACTCCAGCGTGTGCTGCATTTCTGACCTTCTGATGTCCCCTTCCAGTCTTTCAGCTGTACTGTATGTAAGGGTGAAAAGTAATTTCCTTTAAATCTGATCAGTATTTGTTTTACATGGCCCTATCCTAAACAAGAGTATCTATGAAAGGAAGTGAGAGTCTAAATACAGTACTCAAAGAAGCATAAAGAGAATACACACCTTTTACCCAGACTGCTTTGCATGTAGGATTTTAATGGGTTTGCTAGTCTACCCTGTCAGTCTTGTAGAACCAGCTTCAGATTTAGAGGGGATTGAAGTCCTGACCTTCCCACTTACCAACGTTCACTTCTTTGGGCTGAACAACCTCTTGTATTTGTATAATCTCTTTTGCAGTGGCAAAAACCAACTCAAGCTTAAGAGAAAAGGCTGAGAGGGGGAGGATGGTTTTGTTCTTGTAATTACAAAAGGCAGACATTTTCAGCTACAGTTAAGGCTAGATCCAGAAACTCAGAGCCCCAGAATGTGAACTCTGCATCTCAGAGATGCTAGTCTCTGTGTTGGGTTCATTCTCAGGTGGGCCATTTCCACAAGGTGGCAAAAGGGCTGCTGGCCATCCCAGGTAGGTATTCTCAAAAGTTTGCATCTGTAAGAGAGAAAGAATGGGGCAGGGGGCAGGAAAGAGTAAAGGATGAAAGGAAGGGAAGGGAAGAGGGAGGGAGAAGGAAAAGGGAAGGAAAGAAGGAAAGTTGGTTCTCTCCTGGCAATTCTAAGAAACATCCCAGAATTTAGATGACGACTTTAGGTCAGAAACTTACCTCTGAACCAGTCCTCTGGTCAAAAGAGTTTATAGGGTTCGGATGAGTCCTCTCTGGGTTAAATCCCCACTTGTTGGCCTGATAACGAGACTACCCTCATTCAAACTTCCAGAGCTGAGAGTAAGAAAAGGAAGTTTCCATAAGAAACCTGGGGATCTAATGAGAAGAAACAGTGTATTCTGGAAAGGAAAAATAAAAGATTACCACACTCATCATCCGTAGAGCAATGATGTTGAACAGGCTGTTCTATAAGGACTCTTCCAACTCTGAAATGTCATGATTTTATTTTATTAATTTCTCATCATTTCTTGGCAGTCCATTCTTAACCTATGCATACAAGTTACCAGGTTTTTTGAATAGATGCTGCTTGAGTCATCTAAATATTTGACCTTGATTTATTTGTGTAGAACAGTAATGTGAACTTAAGAAGTAATGGCATTGAGGCTCTCAGCTCAATTTTGGTTTTCTATTTAAGTTTTAATTCAACTCATGAATTAGTAAAATAGGTAGGAAACTTTGAATGACCTTATTAGATCTGTGAATCACTTAATTTGTTATTTTACAGTTTATATACTATGACCATCCTTCTCAGTTTGCTATCAGCATGAAAATAAAAGTATCATCCTAAAGAATTATATTATTTATATTCAATGTCTTTATAAAAATGAGAAGAAAAAATGTTTTGACATTTCTTAATTAAACATTTAAAGCTCATTATTTGTAGGATACAGTGTATGTTCAAATAAAATAAATGAAAAAATCATATCATGTAAAAAATACTGTGAAGAAGAGCAGGAAAAGCTATGTTCTTCCATGTCCTTCTACATATGAAGTTGGCAAATGTAGGCCTGAGGGACTATATAGTTTTATTGACACAACCATGCGATTTATTTACATTCTGTGGTGATTTTCATGCTACACCAGCAGAACTAAGTAACTATAATAGAAAATTTATGGCCCTAGACCATTTACTCTGGACCTTTACAGAAAAAATTGTCAACACCTTCTCTGTATTAAAAATAAATAAATAAATTACAGTATTATCCTCACAATGACAGCCCAGATTATTGTTTCTAAATCTGGGAAAGGCAGATTAAGGCATTAAAATGAAACAAATAAATAAGTAGAAAATAGGATCTCTGACCTTTACATTTTAAACCCAGTGAAAATTGATTTGTCTAGAAAGGACATTTGCCAATGAACACCTTTTTAACTGTGTTACTTTGTTTCTTTCTATCACCCCAAGAAGTGCCTGCACATAGCTAGGTGTGCTTCTGAAATACGCTATTCTTAACTACTTACAGGTGTGTTGGAATAACTTCAAATCATGGCTGTGAATATTGAACTCCCAAAGAGCTGTATCTATTGACTCATACTCAAAGTGGTCCTTGCTAGTTTTTGTGCATAATTTAATCTTGGGGTCCTGGGAAGATGGTAAGAAAGCAAAGAAAAATTATTTCAGTGCACCTCATCTCTGCAATGTTGCTGTAAAGGCATTATTACACTCTATCTTGAGAAACAGTAGCATAGTGAGATAAAGTTGCTCTGCTAAAATTACATAGTGGCAAGGATTTAGGCTTCTGGGCTTCTGGTTTTCATTGAATTCTATCACTTCTAGTGCATCTAGTTCAGTAGAACTTCTGTGATGATGGTGATGGTAAGTATTGGTGCTATCCAGTATGGCTACTAGCCACATGAGGCTATTAAGCACTGAAAACTTAATTATAAAGATTACTTAGTTTCGATAACAGTCTCAGTAGCCCCCTGAAACTTCCCTAGCCTTCCAGTGGTTAAGACTCCATACTTCCAATGCTGGGGTTGGTGGTTGGATCCCTGATTGGGAACTAAAATCCGACATGCCACAGGGTATGGCAAAAAAAAAAAAAAATTTAGCCACTTGTTGCTGGTAGCTACCATTTTGGACAGCATAGCCCTTCAGTCTCAATCTGGTGGGTTTTTATGCATTACTTTGACATCAGAGGAACTCACACTGATTCAGTGCTTACTGTGTTCCAGGAACTTTACAGATGTTGCCTTAATTAATCTTCTTAGCATCTCTGTGAATCTGTCATTCCTCTATTACAGATGAAATGTTTTACAGGTGATATATATCTCGGGGAAGGTATAACACGATCGAGAAACAAAACTAATAAATGTGACTGGTCAGGATTCAACTCTGATCTTCTGAGTCCAAAACTAGTGCTTTTTTGCTTAAATCTGTCAGAACCTAAATTCAGTACAGTTTTGCTGCTGGTAGTGCTGGATAATTGGAAAGAATGTTGCAGGCAAAGATATTTAGCAAGCTGAGTACTTGAGTGTTTTGCCTTTTAGTGTACCCCTTGCCCTGGGAAGGAAAATTTAAAAACTGAAAGATTGCCCTCTGCAGTTGGACCAGTTGTATAGACTGTAATGGGAACGGCATGTTTCCATACCCACACAGTAAAGTCTAAGATAGGGGCCACTTTCTGGGGATTTAATTCCAAGTGCCTTGTTAATTCACTGCCTTCTCTAATAAACAGAACAATGACAAAACAAGACAAGAGGCAGAGGGTGAAAGCTGAGACAGTGTTACCATAGCAGTTGGAGAAAATTTGGTTAAATGTATCATTATTCTTCTGGACAATTTAGATCCATAACTCTTGTCTCAAGTCTTGATATTCAAAATAGGCCAGCAGCAGTTCTCATGTACATTATGCCAAATTCCACAAATCCAAAATTAATTAGATTTTATATGTTAACTGTGGGAAAATACATTTTTTTCTTGTTCCTCCATTATGTGCACAGGAAGGTGGAGGCATTTTTTTTTTGTTTTAAACTGGGAGCGCTTTTAGCCCCTTTCTAGCCAGAGTAGAAAGAAATGAAATAGAATCATTATCTAGCAGTCATTTAGAGATCTGTTCTCAGAGATCAGACAGAGACTTGTATGGACTACAAGATTTGGAGGTTCTTATTTGGAGTTTAAATTATATCTTAATGTTGAATATTCATGTACTCTAAAGCCTTATAATTATTTTTCCTCAAAAAAAATAATTTTTGACTGTATTAAGAGTACAATCTGCAAACAAATACAAGTTGAATATATTAAAATAAAATAACTTAAACTATTTGCAGAAAGTTTTTCCAGAGAGTGGTAACAACCCAAATATCAATCAGCTTATGACTGGATAAATGAAATGGTGTATATCCATATTCATCAATAAAAAGAATGAAGTACAGGAATGCTACAGTATGGATGAACTGGAAACCTCAAAAAATTTAATGAAACTTCATTAAACCAAATGAAGGAATATAGTCACAAAGGCCACATATCATGTGATCCCACTTTTAGGGAATGTCCACAGTACATAAATGTAAAGAAATAGGTTATAGATTAATATTTGCCAGGACTAGAGAGGAGAGGAGGATGGGGAGTGACTCCTAATGGGTGTTCATTTGGGATGGCAAAAATGTTGTGAAATGAGATAGTTGTGATGGTTACACAACTTGAATTTACTAAATACCACTAAACTGTACTCTTCAGTGATAAATTTTATACTATATGAATTACTTCTCAATAAAGCTATTCTAGATTCAGGATGGATAAACACATATATAGGTAGGAGGATTTGTATTAGGAGTTGCATGTGTTAATAAAGGCTTAGGTTGGGTTTCATTTCCTGCTCTTCATTTATATTATCTCACGGATACAATCAGGTGACCTTAGAGATAGTGATCATTTTGTACATGTGTTCATGAGAAGAATAGTTGATAACCTTTCTTTCTGGATTTCAAAGAAACAGCTACTATTTTCTGAAAAACATTTTATCCTTTACTTTAAAAGTCACTTTTTTCCTACTTTCAACACTGTGTCTTAAACAATTAATTCTATTTTATAAATTGCCCCCAGTTTTATATAATTGCTTTAAAAATTGCCTTTTAAAAATGCCTTTTTATACATTAATAAGAATCCTTTACATTTCTGTTAAGTTTTTAGAATATCGTACAGTTTGTGTGTACATGACATTTATGAGCTTTCAGATATTGCATGTGAATTTCAAAAAAAAAAATCATGAATCATTTGAATACATTTGAAATATTTTAAAATGCATTTTTATTGTTTTATTTTAATTTTTTTACAAAAGTCCAATTAACAAGAAAGCAAGTAAACAAGGTTGGCAAGAATATAGGGAGGTGGATACACCCCTTTAATGTGGCAATTGCTTTGTGATCAGTAAAACCTTTCTGGAGGGCAGTTTTTTAGTATGGCTCAACGGCCTTAAAAATGTTCATAGTTAAGGGGCAAGTAACCAGCATGATGGAGTAGGAAGAACCTGAGCTGACCTTCTCCCACATGCCCACCCGAATTGTAACTATTTAAAGAATAACTATTGATAAGAACTACCTGAAGACTAGCAGAAAAAATCCTTCACAAGTAAAGATATAAAGAAATAACCACAGTGAGTTGGGTAGGAGGGGCGGAGTCTTGGTCAAAACTCACACCTCAAGTAAGGAACTCCCAAACAGGAGGATAATCACAACTGTAGAGATTCTCCCTAAGTAACAATGGGTCCAAGCCCCATGTTGGGCTCCCCAGCCCAGGAATTCTATACCAGAAGAGCCCCCAGAACACCTTGCTTTGAAGACCAGTACGGCTTACTTTCAGGAGAGCTAGAGGACTATAGGAAACAGATTCTGCTCTTAAAGTTTGCACACAGAATCTCACAGTCTTTGAGACCCAGGACAGGAAGCAGTAATTTGATAGAACCAGGTCAGATGCACTTGCTGATATTGGACATTCCCGGAGAGGGATCAGGCAACTGGGACTCATCCTGAGGACATAGATGCTGGTCATGGCCATTTTGAGGAGCTCATTCTACCATGAGAACACTGATGCTGTGTGAGTTGCATTTTGGAACACTCCCTCTGGCTTATTAGCACTGAGATCTGATATCCCTCACTAGCCAGTCAACTGGAACTTCCCCAAGATAAGCAGCTAGTTGTGTGGGGTCCCAGCTCCAACCACCACTGGGATGACATCAGCTTCAGGATCCCTGCAGTGCTGTAGCCAATTAGGTCACAACCCAGCCCACTCATGAAAGGGCTGTCATCAAACTTGGGACTCCTGGGCCCCAGCTCTGCCCACTATCAAGCCAATACTACCTCCAGGATCCACATATCTGCAGACAGCCACTCCAAGACCTGTCCTCCACTCACTAGCAGGACAGCACCAGGACTGGGACTTCTGAGTCATGCAGCCAGCCATGCCATTACCTGGCATCATCTACCAGTGGCCAGCAACATTCACCCTAAGCTGGAGATGGCAGCCAACTGGGTTAGGGACCAGCCACACCTATCAGAGTGCCCACAGTAGTCAGCCCCATCATAACAGAAAGGCCTACACAGCCCACACTCCTAGAGCATATTCTTCTGGATATTTTTAAACACAAATTGAAAAGGTATATGCACCCTTATATTCAGTGCAGCATTATTTACAGTAGCCAAGGTACAGAAGCAGCATATGTGCACATCAATAGATGAACAGATAAAGATGTTATACACACAGACACATCCACACACAATGGAATAGTACTCAGCCATTAAAAGAGAATGAAATACTGCCATTTACAACAACATGGATGGACCTAGACAGTATTGTGCTTATTGAAATGTCAGGCAATGAAAGACAAATACTGTATAATTTATATGTGGAATCTAAAAAACAAACACAACAGTCATAGATATACTTGATTGTCAGAAGGATAGGGTGATTGGAGGAGAGAAGCAAGTGAGGGAGATTAAGAGGTACAAACTTTAAGTTAAAAAATGAGTCATAGGTATGAAATAAAATATGTGATGAATATAGTCAATGATTGTGTAATATCATCACTTGGTGACAAATGACACCTAGATTTATCATCATGCTCATTTTGAAATGTTTAGAAATATGGAATCACAATGTTGTGCACCAAAAATTTAACATAGTGTTATAAGTCAATTATACTTCAAAAACAGTAAAGTAAGTTCATAGAAAAAGAGATTAGATTTGTGGTTATTAGAGGCAAGGGTTAGAGGTAGGAGGAATTGGATGAAGATAGTCAAAAGGTACAAATTTCTAGTCACCAGATAAATATTAGGAATGTAGTATACAACATACAACATAACTAGTATAATTAATCATGGAGTATTATACATGAAACTTGTTAAAGAGTGAATTCCAAAGGTTTTCATCACAAGAAAGTACTATGCTATTTCCTTTGTATCTATATGAGGTGGTAAATATTCACTAAATTCCTTACAGCAATCATTTCATGATGCATGTTACTAAAATCATTATGCTGTACACCTTAAATTTACACAATGCTGCATTCAGTTGTATCTCAGTAAAACTGAAACTGTCAAATATAAAAATATTTTTTAATGCTCATAATTTTACCTCTTCAGAGTTTGGGAATGACTGCTCTGTGTCAACATGTGAATCAGAAAGAGGGAAAACTGGCTTGATTGGACTGAAGCAATGGCTGGAAGCTCTGTGCTAAAAGCAGGAATAATTTGATGCCAAAGGATATTTTTCCTCACCACCACTGAAGAAATGTAAATGGTAACAGCACACACTACTAATTTTATCAAGATGACCCTGGCCCAGTGGAATAGTTTCCATCTGCTGCTCCCCTAGAATTTTCACCACTGGCACACAGACTGAAGAAAGGAGTTGAATATCACCTTCTAGGACTCAGACAGATAGGCAGCTGATCTCTGATAAGGTGGGCAGTGAGTCAAAGAGGATTGGCACATACTATTTCATAACAAAGATAATAACAAAGAGATCAACTATGTCAATCATAAGCAAGAAAATGAAGAACATAATATCTGTCCTATTATAACTGACAATTGACCTCTTTTGGAAAAACAAAACGTTACTCAAGGTACAGAAAACAAATTCTTGATAGAACTTCATGGTATGGAAGACCTTAAGAAGAATATTCAGTTAATAAACAAAAACATGCTCGTAATGACTTACAGAGAAAGAAAAAGGAGCTAAGGACACCAGAAGAGGACCAGAACAACACTATTCAAGAACTAATAAATAAGTCACAAAGTTCAGTAAATCTTAAATATATTGCAGTGCACAGGAGACCCCACACCCCACAATGAAGAGTGTTCCAGCCCAAATGTTGTTAGAGTCAAAGTTGAGAAGCCCTCATTAGCTGTATTTGTTAACGTAACTATGGTAAATATGGGTTATTTGTATCATTAAAATAAAGATACCAAAAGAAAGAATACTAAAGGGGAGAAAAGCTGAAACACTGACTTAAATGAAGGATTGTATGATTCACAATGAAGGCAAAGGGGGAAATAAAGAAATTAGAGCACTTAGGAGAAAATAACAGCCAGGGATAATAAAATATAAGGAAAATTGGTGGCACTGAAGAAGGGATACCAGCAACTGAAAATGAAAGTTAATTTAAAGATATTGATAGAAAAATCTCATTGAAAAGAATGTAGAATTGTGCCTCAACCATGAAAAGAACAGTATACTCCAGGAAATATCAGTAACAAAAATTTACATTTTAAAGCCCAAATTTCTCAACTTTGAGAGCAGAGAATCTTTCACTGCCTAAACATACAAATGAGAATATACAAGAGAAAAGCAATCATACTGGACTTATATTTCTCTCTCTAACCAACTTTTAATATCAAAAGACATGAGACAAAATCTATAAAATTCTTAGGGAAAGAAAGTGTCACCCAAAAATATCTTAGCCAACTAAGTGAGCACTTTTGTCATGTTACTGTCTGTGAAAATATTGGGAATAACTTCAAAATCTAAGTACAGGTAATTGAGCAAATAAACTATATAATGTCTAACTGGTGGAATGCTATGTAACCATTAAGAATGGTGAAGTAGATATGGGCTTATTTGTGAAAAAGTGTTCCTGATACACTTTATAGTAATTGGACTTAATAGATAGCTACAGGACATTTCATCCAAAAGCATCAGAATACACATTCTTTTCAAGTGCACGTGGTATATTTTCCAGGACAGTTCATTTTCTAGGCCATAAAAGAAATTTCAACAAATTTAAGAGGATAGAAATTATGTCATTTGTGACCATCAGGGTATGAAATGAGAAATCAATTATAGAAATAAAGACAAACACATGTAGACTAAATAGTGTGCTAATTAAAAAACCCTGGGTCAGTGTGGAACTCAAAAAGGAAATCAGAAAATATCTCAAGACAAATGCAAATAAAAACATAACCATCCAAAAGTCTGTGGGATATAGCAAAAGCAATTCTTGGCAGTTTGTAGTGATACAGGCCTACCTCAAGAAAAAAACACAAAAAATTCTCAAACAACCTACTTTCTAATAGAATTAGATAAAGAAGAACAAACAAAGCACAAAGTCAGAAAAAGGAAAAAATAAAGATCAGAGTATAAAAGAATAAAGTGGAACCACCCACCCCCCCAAAAAAAAAGCTAGCTGAAAAGATCAATGAAACCAATAACTGGTTTTTTGAAAAGATAATCAAAATTGAGGAGACTTCAGCCAGGATCATTAGGAGGGGGGAAAAAAGATGACTCAAGTATACACACACAAACATAAACGAAAGAGGAGAAATTACAACTAATATTTCAGAGATCTAAGCAATCATAAGAGAATACTGCAAACAGTTATATACCAACAAACTGGACAATCTAGAAAGCATGAATAAATTCCTAGAAACATACAGTCTTTTAAAACTAAATCAAGAAGAAGTATATAATCTGAAGAAACCTATCACTGCAATTGAAATTGAATCAATAATCAAAAAATTTCCAACAAAGTCCAGGACCAGATGGCTTGACAGAGGAAATCTACCAAACACATAAAGAAGAGCTAATACCTGTCCTTATCAAACTATTCCAAAAAACTGAAGAGGAAGGAAGACTCCCAGATTCATTCAGTCTGGCCACCATTACCCTGATGCCAAAACCAGACAAAGACAAAACAAAAAAAGAAAATTACGGAGTAATAACTGGGATGAATATAAGTGCAAAAATGATCAACAAAATATTAGCAAGGTAAATTCAGTGATGTACAAAATTGATTCCATACCATGTTCAAAAAAATAACCACCAGCAAAGGAAAAAGACAACCTATAGAATGGGAGAAAACATTTGCAAGCAATATGTCTGATAGGGGTTAATATCCAAAATGTATAAGCAAAGTACTGTTTGTAAAATAAATAAGGTGTAAGAATGTAATGTACAGTATAGGGAATATAATCAGTATGATAACTTTAGATGGATTATAATCTATAAAAACATTGAATCTATTTTGTACACCTTAAACTCATATAATATTGCAAATCAACTATAGTTTAATATAAAGAGTGCTTATAATATATGCTGCAGAAGAATAGTAACAAATAATATATGAGATAATATTTTAAAGAATTTGTTCGTACGTTTGTATCTGTGTGCATAGAAAATTTATGGTAAGGATATAAATTAATTTTGTTTTCTTTTAATTTAATTTAAAAACTGGGGGACAGTTTTTCTCCCCCAGAGGTATCTGGCAATATCTGAGATTTTTGTTTGTTACAACTGGGAAAATGCAGCTCACTTCTAGTAGCTCTGAAAATACAGCTAAATATCCTCACACACAGGACAGCCTTCCACAAGGAAAAATCCTCCTGCCCAAATCAATAGGGCTGAGATTGAGAAAACCTGACTTAATTGTATTTACTAATTTGCTATAGTAAATAAGGGTTACTGATATAATAAAAATAAAGTTACCCAGAAATGCTGTATCAAGTGAAACTCTAGTAGATTTTGCTTAGTAGATGAATGTGTTCAAGTCAAAAAGATATAAATTCATTTTTTTTAAAAAGATATAAATTCATTTTTATATATAGTCCTTTGTTAGGGGTCTTGACTTAATTTGCAATGCATATCTCCACTAAGTGAAAACTTAGTAAAGCATACTGTTCCTTTAAATATTCTATGTTGGGAGATAAAGACCAAATTAGAAAAGAAAATAAGGTCAACACAGATCCAAGTAACAGTATATATTTTAAACTGCTATATTTAAATAACATTTTAAGTTCTCCTCATTCACTTTATATTGTATATCTCAGAATACATGATAATTTAATCTTGGGCCTAGAATTGAAATAATTTGTGATTTTCAACTGGTACATATTTCATTGGTATATCCCCCAATATTGTTCAATACATAGGAATTATTTTCTTCTACAGTATGAGTTATGAGATATTAGGAGTGTTCTATTGTTTGGAGTCCCTTAAACCTTTAAGTGTGGGTGTCTAATATTCTAATACATGAAATTATGCCCCATTGAGTTCAAGTGATGTATATCAAATAGTGTGTGGATCTATGTTGAAGACTTTAGTGGAGATAAAACTTGTTTTTTAGGTAGAAGCATAGTGTAAGGACAAGCCAGCATCACAGAAAACATGAGTGGTTAAAGGGAACACGGCAGACTTTGCCTCCTGAGTATGTAGAAATTGTGTTTGAGCTATTCGACAGTTTTTCCCAACCAGCCACAGAGTTCTGGAGAGGCCCAAGTGCTACTTAAGGTATCATCACTTAAGTGCTCAGGTTGCAAATATGGCTGGTATTTTGCAGGGTCTACAGAGTCTTTTCGTCCATGGAAGCATATCTAAAATTCTAGTACTTGAAAGTGTGCCATGAGCACAAAACCTCTTCAGCATCCCCAGCAAATGTCATTTTAAAATTAGAGCTTGAAAAATGTAGCTAATTAAGGTTAATTCAAACAAATGTTTATCTAACATCTGCTCTTCCCCAGCAACATGGCAGCTGCTGGGAGAACACAGTGAAAGTGGAAGCGTTCAGTCATGTCTGACTCTTTGCGGCCCCATGGACAATAGCCCTCAGGCTCCATAGTCCTTGGAATTCTCCAGGCAAGAATACTGGAGTGGGTTGCCATTTCCTTCTCCAGGGAATCTCCTAGACTCGGGGATTGAACCCGAGAATACTGCATTGCAGGCAGATTTTTACTGTCTGAGCCGATAAAGAGAAACCCTCTACTCAAGGAGTGGATCATCCAGATGTGCTTAGAACTACTCCCTGACACTCGACAGAACTTAGGAAAGTGATGGAAAATGAAACGTTAGAAACACCTGAGAAAAATTTTCCACAGATGATAATCATACCATGTGTTCATGTAATGTGTATGCCAATGTGAGGGATTTTATGTCTGTGGGAGCAACTTTTATGCATTAAAAAGATCTTTCAGAGATTCAAATTGGTTTAAAAGTTAATAATTGATTGTTATAAATTTTAAACTTATTTTCTAAATTTATAGATGATCCTATTCTATTTGTACATCTATCTGATTCTATCAAATCACTTTTAAGGGGCCTTCAATTCATGTTTTGGTCTGTTTTTAAGCTTAGTGAAATGTCTTTAAACACTCAAACTGTCATACAGATTTAATATGTTCCATTTTCTTCTTGAGTGTTCTCAATTTTATGACAAGCCATCCCAAGAATTTAAGGAGTCCTTACAAATCTAATAAATTAAAGTTAAAATAGTCATCCTTAAATGATCTTAAATGTGCTGATATTGTTTATGTGCTTAGCAAGATTTCAGTTTAAAACCCAAGTCTTTTTCAAGCCCATATACACATGCTAGATTGGAAACATGATGCTTACTTGTTAATCTAAATATTTCTTACACATGACAAGTGCACAGAATACTATATTTTACACAAAAGTATTGAACATTTTCATGTCTTAAATATTTCTTTATTTAAATCTCAATCTTCCTGGGCTAGCTGCAGTGTTGAAAGCTAGTCACTTTGGCCTGAACAGAGGAGGGTGGAGCACCTCTTTGCAGCCTGGTCAAAGTGGAAATCTAGGCTCCCCCACTAGACTTGTTGGCTTGGGTGAGGTAGGTAGCAGATTATTTTTATGGTTTCTCAGTGAAGTAGTGAAAAGATGGTCTAAATGTTTTCCATATTGTTTTCCTTTTCTTACCCTTTGGCTACAAAGAACAGGCTTTCGTTGGTGCTTTTCTGGTCTGTACCCATTGGCATTTCCAGGTTGCCAAGTTCTGTAATTCCAAGTCTGGAACATATGGGACAAAAAGAAACCCCAGGAATCTCACCACCTTATTCCTGGTTTCCTCAGATGCCTAGGAAATCTTTTCTTCACCTTTCAGAGGCATCTTATGTTTGTTTAATACATAATGTGCAATATTTTTAGTTGTAATTTTTGAAAGGAAAAGAGAAAAGTGCATCTACTCCTTCCCCAAAGTGGAAGATCCCCTTCATAGATTTTAAACTGAGTTCAATTAGGAGAATGCCATTGTTGTCTACAATCTTTTTGCTTATTTGCTCATTTTGGTTGTTTCTTGGGGGTTTTCGTTTATTTTTTACCATTTAAAAAATTGCAGTCATGAAATTTGTAAGGTTTGTGAAATTAGGAAAATATACAAAGGGAATTAAAATCTTTCATGACCCTACTGCTACTGTTTACATCTTGGTATGCTTCATTTATCTTTTAATGCTTTGATAGATAAATAGATGGATAGTTTTGTTTGTTTCTTTGTTTGTTTTACTACTTAGGATTGTACTATGTGCAGATTTGTATCATTTTTCTCTTAACACTTCATTATGGGCATTTTTGCAGCTGCCATCACCTCTTCTTTAGTTACCTTCTGAAAGCAGCAATCCACATCTATAGATGAGATGAAAATCCTGGTAGTCAGATACCAAACATGCTTTTTACCTGGTCAGTTCCCTTGAGAATTGCAGTATTATGCAGTGGTACAAATATGGAAACCCACATTTCCAGGAAGAAATAAACTTCTGTATGCTCATACATTTTAATAACCCACTTAAAATCTTAAATTTGAAAGAGTTAGTATTAATAATTACGGAGGCTGTAACCAATCCTTAAATTATTAGATATTTGCGAATTTCTGGACCCTTTGAGAAAAGTGAGCTCTTAATCTATCCAAAGAGTTATCCCAATGGATAATATTTCAGGGTTCTAAATTTTCTTGGGTAAGTGAGAAATTCTCAACCTGAACTCATGTCTTTAGTTTGGTTTGATTGGAAGCAGAACTTGAAAGAAAAATTCTTCTGCAAATAATTTATTGCGGTCAAGTTCTTTGGGAAAGGGCTCCCAGGTGATGCTAGTAGTAAAGAACCCACCTGCCAATGCAGGAGACATAAGGACATGGGTTGGATCCCTGAGTCAGGAAGACCCCCTGCAGCAGAAAATGGCAACCCACTTATCTTTCAAAAAGTATGAAAGAGATGAGGGGAAAGTCATAGTCCAGAATAAGAGACTAGATAAATATGCAGTTGCAGGAGGCTGTCTAGCCTAAACTACATCCTGTGGGGGCTTTTGAGCATAAATTGCACCACAGAAGTTGTTTCATCCAGCGGAGAGCAGGCTGGACTATTCAATACCTCCGTCATCCTTGGTCATTGTATTCCGCATGGAGGAGAGGGTTGGTTTGGGTAACCTCTCAGGTATTTCTGAATGAGGCAGCTCCTGTCACTCAAGGTTGTTCACAACTCTGGAGAATGCTATAGATGTAAGTTGTGAAGTGTCATCACCAACTGGAGGTGGAGGACTGGTACTTCTGCCACAGCTTCTTTTTTCAGTAAAAGCTGGTCCTAGTCCCTGTATTAGGCATTGCCACTGCATTCGGGCACAGTGGAGACCCAGATAGCAGTTGTTTTCACTAAACTCTTGGGCTTTTTGATCTAGTGTAGAGGTCAGACTTAAAATCAATGTCACAAACATCAGAGTATAACTAATAGCAGAGACATCTGGAAAAAAAAAAAAAAACTGTTCTAGCATAATGTAACATGAATCTCTAATAAGGAAATTTGTCTTACCCCAGGATGGAAAGAAAGTTCTTTCCTTAGGTAAAGGAAACTGCTTTTGAGCTAAGAACTGATGAATACATGTACTGAATTAAGGAGCTGGCTAATAAGGGATGAGGGAGAGAAGCCTAAGAGACAGTTCCAAGTGGAGGAGGAATGGCATGTGCAAGGATCCTGTGGTGGGGTGCATGGCACATTCTCTTACATCGGTATGTCTAATGTTGTTTGAGTACTGAAAGCAAGGGGAAAAGTGTTAGCATATGCATATCCAGACAATTGCCACCATGAATGCTGTATAATAAAATATCTCAAAACTCAGTGAGTTTTGATGCTTAAAACAATAAGCATTTGTTTTGCTCCTGAGTTTGAATTAGTGATTTAGGCTGGGTTCTTTATGATTTGGCTCATTCACGTGTCTGTGAGCCAGCTAGCTGATGTTTGTTTTAGGTTGACTTTGGCTGGGGCACCTGGACAACTTGGCTCTATTCTGTGCGTCTCATCCTTCAACATCCTAGCCAAGGCATGTTCTCACAATCAGAGAAGAGCAAGAGCAAAACCCAAAACATGTAAGCACTTTTTTAGACATCTGTTTGCATCATAACCACTAACATTCTTTTGGCCAAAGCAAGTTACATGGCCAAATTTAGAATCAAGATATATTATCAGTATTCTGTGCTTTTTGGTGAGTGTTACTTAAAATTGCATGCCAAAAGTCATGGATACAGGAAAGGATGAAGAATTGGGCCATTGATGTAATCAATCTCATAACAAAGAGGTGAGCGGGGCCCAGACCATTTTGGACTTTAAGCTCTACCTAAGTTGCCATGACTGCACAACTGCCCATTTGCAAGTTTGTGGCATAAATCTACCTCATCTATCTACTCAGCCCTTCCTTAGAAATTAACCCATTTCATCACCTGCTTCATTTTCCTTTTTCATCTACAGGCTGCAGTTGTATTCTTCATAACACCTATCCTGTTCATGCTGTGTTCATGAATCACAGCTTTTATTTCCCTTCTTGTAACTCTAGACTTTGTATTTAATGTGCATTTTTGCATTCCTGTGAGAAGCTCAAAGTGATGTATACTCCATGCTTTTAACTAAGCTGCCAGCTATTCCTTTGAGATGGTAACATATCACAGTAGAGATAAGTAGGGAGCTCCATAATGTGTGTGTGTGCGCTTGTGTTAGTCGGTCAGTTGTGTCTGACTCTTTGGACTGTAGCCTGCCAGATTCCTCTGTCCATGAAAGTCTCCAGGCAAGAATACTGGAGTGGGTTGCCGTTTCCTTCTCCAGAGCTCCATAACAGAAAAGTATAATTACCATTTATAGGTGTAGCCCAGAGAAGTGCCAAGAGATTCTTGAGTAGTTTTCCACCCAGTATCTCAAAAGTCTAAGACTGAACAATTGGCCATGTGAGTCTTGACTTCTAATCTAAATTATATTATAGTCACTCTATTCTCTGTTTTAAAAGAAAATTCTGTGTGTAGTTTTAATCTCTATAGGGAGATAAGAAAACTCATCAGTTTTATGCTGCCTTATCCAAATGTCAGCAATCTGAGGGGACCACAGAATTGTTTCCCTAAAAGATGAGGGACAGTGGCGGAGGTTGAGGGGAAAGTGTGTCCTCATAGCATAATCCTCCAGTGAGAGAAGAACTAGTACTACATTATGTTCCATCAATGAATGGGAATAACAGGGCATTATAGATCCCTTAATCTTGTATGTTTAAATGTATTGCAAAGAAAAAACCATTACAAGAATCTGACTTCAGTTTTAACCCTCTTATGAAAAGCAAGAAAGTTGTATGTACTAAACCCAAAAAGCCAGAAAACACAAATGGATATATAACTGATCTCCAAGAGTATGTCACCCAGAAAAATCTAAATAAGTGTCCATTGGCATCTTTTGTATATTAAAGGTTAATTTTGCTATAATACGTTGCCAAAATTACCTTCACAAATTAATGAATATTGTTAGAATTATTTTTTTTATATTTAACTTCAGCTACCCAGTAATGTAATTAGAAAATTGAAGAGAATATGTGCCCAATTCTGCAAGAATATTTTAGGATTGTATCTAGGTATTCTGTGTCTAGAAACTTTGTGGAAGAAGTGTACTTCAGCTCTGGCATTTGAAAGCTATGGGAAAGAAAAGAATGTGTAATCAAGGACTATGATCAGACTTCTAAGTCTTGGCTTCTTAATTAGATGGAAAATTGGCTATGGGCCCTCTCCAGACATCTTATGTAACATGATTTTGAATTCTGCTCCTTGTTCAATACTTTGATGAGAAGGAAGCAGAGAGTTCAGAAGGTTCAACAGCTGCCGTCCTCTAACAGCACCTCTCCATTCCTGGCTCCTAGAGTGACGTTTGTTACAAGAGAAAGAAGGCTACTCAGATTGTTCCCTGTTGTTTGGGAATAAAAGCTGTGAATTTTGCATTGAATCCATATTTTTAAATAAAATTTTAAAATTCCAATTTTTAAATTTAAAATAGCACAGCATACTATGTCCAATAGGATGCTTTGGCTCCAACTCATAGAATAATTTTATAAGAGCTAATTAGACAAAAGAGAATGTATTATCTCACATAACAAGAATCTAAAGGTATGATAGTTTTGGGTTGGTTATTTAGAGGGCTTAGCTGTATCCTTGTTAGTGTCTCTGAATTCATTGTCATCATCCATTATGCCTGCTACAGCACCAAGCATCACTTCTTCAGACAGCAGTCACGAAGGAAGGGCTCTTCTTTGTCTTGTGACATGGCTTTAGCATGAAAAAAGAAAAAAGAAAACTTCATGAAAGAGTTGTAAGAAATATTCCCATTGTGTCTTGTTCTTTTCTCAATAATTGTCATATAACCTTTCCTATCTTGATCATGAGCAAGGGAAATAAAATTAAATTGATTCTCAGTTTAATAAATTTTTAGTATCTGTGGTGTGTCTGTTTCCTTTTTGTTCCTCTTATTATTTATTTATGCCATCTCTTTTTTTAAAAATTAGTCTTTCTAGAAATTTTTTTTTCAGAGAGCCAATTTTTGGTTTGTTAATCCTGCCTGTTATATTTTTGTTTTATTGGCTTCTTAATAATGTTTATTATGTTTTCTTCTGCTTTTTGGGTTTACTTTTCAAAAACATTTTTCTAGTTCTTTGTTTTAAATATTTACTCATTTATATTTGGTCTTTCTTGATATTGAACATGTGTATTTAAACTTACCTCTTTTTTCAGCTACATCTCTTTAGTTTATGTTATCTTTTTATTGGTGCTCTCTCCTAAGTATTTTATAATTCTCTCACTGTAAATTTTGTAATTCTCTCATTTCCTTTTGGAACATGAATTATGTAGCAGTGATTTTTGTAAGATTCTAAATGTGTAATCTTTTTAGCTGTTTTTTAATTCTTGATATATAGTTCAATTTTTATTACTGCAGTTTGCAGTGACAGTGAAACTTTGAAGTCTGTTGAGAACATAGTCTGTATGATAATTACATTTTGAAGTTTTCTGGTATTTCTTTATCACATAGTTAATTACTATAGGTGATAAGATTTATATTTGAAAAGAATTTATTAGTATAGAATTCAATATTTTGCTACAAAATCAAACATAGTAATTCTGTTTTCAAATTTTCTGTATCCTTATCAAATTTTATTAGGTTGTACTCTCTGTCTTTAATAGACTTATGTTGAAATTTCCCAGTTTAATTTTGTTTTTATATATACTTTAGGTAATATTGTCAGATGTGGTATGAAGGAATAATTATATCTTTAACAAAGTTAGTCCTTGCATTATAATTGTTAGTATTGTTTATCCCCATTAATGCTTTGGACTTAGCTTCTGTTTTGTTTGTTATTGTATTATGAACCCAGAATTTGGAGGGTCATCATTTTACTGGCATCTTTTTTTTAATTTCCTTACTTTCAATTTTTTCATGTTTTGTTTTAGTTTATCGATTGTAAAAAATATAGCTAGATTTTGTTCTTTTTACCCATTTAAAAAAAGCTTGGTTTTTAAAAATGAATTTACTTTTTTATCATGGTAACTGGATTTATTTGTGTCTCTTTTGATAGTTTTGTTTTTTGTCTTCTCTTAAACCAATTTTTTTGTTGTTTTCTATTTCTCCTTTCCAACTGGTAGAGTAGGTAGAGTTTGCTGTATTTCATTCTTTAGACGCCCTCTTGCTGGATGATAGCTGATGCTATAGCAGCGTGAGACCTGTGGGAGCTTTAGAAAGGTAAATGAATATTCGTTTGGAAGGATGTGAGCTATTGGGAATCAGAGGGCAAAATGTGGTAGGCAGTCCCCAAGAGTCATATCTTCTGGGAATTCCCACCCCATTTAATCTTCTCCTATCAAGAATGGGCAAGACTAGAGAAGAAGATGGGACAGGACAGCTTTCCAGTGATTAAGTTATGTTACAGACAAAGGTGCAGGGATTTTACATATACAATCATGTTCTCTAATCAGCTGACTTAAAGCTAATCAAGAGGGAGGTTATCCTGGTTCAGACTTATCAGGTGAGTGCTTCAAATAAAGGTCTAAAGATCACAGATCAGAGATATTCTACTGGCCTCGAGACAGCATGTAGTCTCAATGTGAAATGACTATGGAGGGGACTACATGGCAAGGACCTGAGGACACCTAGGAGCTAAGACCAATCTTCTGCCAACAGCTCGCGAGACCAGGTTTCAGTCATACAAATACAAGAACATGAATTTTGCCAGCAACCTAGTGAGACTGGAAGTGAATTGTCCTTATTGAATGCCCGATGAGGGTGCAACTCAGCCAGAACTTTGTAAACTTCTGAGACCCTGAGCAGAGAGAACCCAGCTAATCTGTAACCAGACTCCTGACCCACAGAAACTCTGAGATACTGAAGGTATTTGTTTCAAGCAGCTAAATTTGTGATAATTTATTATATAACAGTTGAGAATATACATTGTACTCTTTAGCTGTAGTAGCAACGCTTGACTTTTTTCCCCCACAAATATATTTAACTATTACTATCCTTTACAAATGTGAAGTTTTTTTTAGTATTATGTCTATTCTCATTTTTATCACAACTTAACTAACCAAACTTCTCTATTCCCCATATATTGTTTTTGTCTGACACAGTGCTGTTTAACACACACCCCAAATAGTCAATACTTTACTGATAAATTCATCAGTTTCTTTAGTCATCCTTGTGTCTTGTCTCCTTAATGTATATGTCTTGCTCAGTTATTTTATGGCTTTTATTCCTTTATTTATTTTTTTTCCATTTATTTTTATTTGTTGGAGGCTAATTACTTTACATCATTACAGTAGTTTTTGTCATACATTGAAATGAATTAGCCATGGATTTACATGTATTCCCCATCCCTGTCCCCCCTCCCACCTCCCTCTCTACCCGATCCCTCTGGGTCTTCCCAGTGCACCAGGCCCGAGCACTTGTCTCATGCACCCAACCTGGGCTGGTGATCTGTTTCACCCTTGATAATATACATGTTTCAATGCTGTTCTCTTGAAACATCCCACCCTCGCCTTCTCCCAGAGTCCACAAAACTGTTCTATACATCTGAGTCTCTTTTTCTGTTTTGCATATAGGGTTATCGTACAAAGCGAAGTAAGCCAGAAAGATAAAGACCATTACAGTATACTAACACATATATACGGAATTTATTCCTTTATTTTTGTTTTTTTTTGGTTTTGTTTTTTTTCCATTTATTTTTATTAGTTGGAGGCTAATTACTTTACAATGTTATAGTGACTTTTGCCATACATGGACATGAATCAGCCATGGATTTACATGTGTTCCTCATCCTGAACCCCCCTTCCACCTCCCTCCCCATCCCATCCCTCTGGGTCTTCCCAGTGCACCAGCCCTGAGCACTTTTGTCATGCATCCAACCTGGGCTGGTGATCTGTTTCACCCTTGATAGTATACATGTTTCGATGCTGTTCTCTCAGAACATCTCACCCTCGCCTTCTCCCACAGAGTCCCAAAGTCTGTTCTGTACATCTGTGTCTCTTTTTCTGTTTTGCATAAACAGACAAAGGATTAATCTCAAAAATATACAAGCAATTCCTGCAGCTCAATCCCAGAAAAATAAATGACCCAATCAAAAAATGGGCCAAAGATCTAAACAGACATTTCTCCAAAGAAGACATACAGATGGCTAACAAAAACATGAAAAGATGCTTAACATCACTCATTATCAGAGAAATGCAAATCAAAACCACAATGAGGTACCATTACATGCCAGTCAGAATGGCTGCTATCCAAAAGTCTACAAGCATTAAATGCTGGAGAGGGTGTGGAGAAAAGGGAATCCTCTTACACTGTTGGTGGGAATGCAAACTAGTACAGCCATTATGGAGAACAGTGTGAAGATTCCTTAAAAAACTGGAAATAGAACTGCTATATGACCCAGCAATCCCATGGGCACACACCGAGGAAACCAGATCTGAAAGAGACACGTGTACCACAATGTTCATCGCAGTACTGTTTATAATAGCCAGGACATGGAAGCAACCTAGATGCCCATCAGCAGATGAATGGATAAGGAAGCTATGGTACATATACACCATGGAATAGTACTCAGCCTTTAAAAATAATTCATTTGAATCAATTCTATTGAGATGGATGAAACCGGAGCCCATTATACAGAGTGAAGTAAGTCAGAAAGATAAAGACCAATACAATATACTAATGCATATATATTTTTGTCTTTAGATATTCTAGACATCTATTTCAAAGTCCTTGTACTCTTCTATAAAATAAATATCTTCAAGAGGTGAATTTTATCAATAAAAATCCCGGTACCATAGTTTTGTTTGTTCTCTTATTTTGACTTCTCTACTTCCCTCTTCCCTCTCTCCCTCTTTAGTTGCTGATATTCAGCAGCTGGACCCTTAGTCTTTAAGTCACTTTGAGGCTTGTTCCTCACTGTGATGTCAAGGATATTGGCTCAGTTTCTACTCATCCAGATCTGTTTTGATCCTCTTGCCTCCTGGGCCATGAAAGTGAAAATGAAAGCATTAGTCACTCAGTCATGTCCACTGTTTGTGACCCATGGGTGGTAGCCTGAGAGCCTCCTCAATCCATGGAATTCTCCAGGAAAGAATGGTAGAGTGGGTTTCCATTTCCTTCTCCAGGGGATCTTCCTAACCTAGGGATCGAACCCGGGCCCCTTGCATTGCAGGGGGATTCTTTACCACCTGAGCCACCAGGGGAGCCCCTGAAACTGTAAGCTTCTGGCCCTAGTTGATGAAAGCTTTAGTCCCATGTAATGGTATACAACATCCCCCCCCCCCCATCTCAGTTCTGTTCAGTTGTTCAGTCGTTTCCGACTCTTTGTGACCCCAAGGACTGCAGCACTCTAGGCTTCCCTGTCCATCACCACTCCCGGAGCATACTGAAACTCATGTCCATCAAGTTCCATCCAACCATTTCATCCTCTGTTGCCCCTTTATCCTCCCACCTTCAGTCTTTCCCAGCATCAGAGTCTTTTCAAATGAGTCAGTTCTTCACATCAGGTGGCCATAATATTGGCGTTTCAGCTTCAGCATAAGTCCTTCCAGTGAATAATCAGGACTGATTTCCTTTAGGATGAACAGGGTGGACCTCCTTGAGAGTCCAACCAACTCTCAAGAGTCTTCTCCAACACCACAGTTCAAAAACATCAATTCTTTGGTGCTTAGCTTTCTTTATAGTCCAACTCTTACATCCATACATGACTACTGGAAAAACCATAGCTTTGACTAGACGGACCTTTGTTGGCAACATAATGTTTCTGCTTTATAATATGCTGTCTAGATTGGTCAACTTTTCTTCCAAGGAGCAAGTGTCTTTTAATTTCATGGCTGGAGTCACCATCTGCAGTGACTTTGGAGCCAAAAAAAATAGTCTGTCACTTGTTTCCATTGTTTCCCCATGTATTTGCCATGAAGTGATGAGACTGGATGCCATGGTCTTAGTTTTTTGAATGTTGAGTTTTAAGCCAACTTTTTCATTCTTCTCTTTCACTTTCATCACGAGGCCTTTTAGTTCCTCTTCACTTTCTGCCATAAGGGTGGTGTCATCTGCATATTTGAGGTTATTGATATTTCTCCCTGCAATCTTGATTCCAGCCTGTGCTTCATCCACCCCAGCATTTCTCATGATGTACTCTACATGTAAGTTAAATAATCATGGTGCCAATACACAGCCTTGACCTACTGCCTTTCCTATTTGGAACCAGTGTCTTGTTCCATGTCCAGTTCTAACTGTTGCTTCTTTTCCTGCATACAGTTTTCTCAGGAGGAAAGCAAGGTGGTCTGGTATTTCCATCTCTTGAAGAATTTTCCATAGTTTGTTGTGATCCACACAGTCAAAGGCTTTGGCATAGTCAATAAAGCTCAAATAGAAGGTTTTTTTGGAACTGTCTTGCTTTTCCAATGATCCAGTGGATTTTGGCAATTTGATCTCTGGCTACTCTGCCTTTTCTCAAACCAGCTTGTACATCTGGAAATTCAGGGTTCACATACTATTGAAGTCTGGCTTGGAGAATTTTGAGCATTAGTTTGCTAGCATGTGAGACAGTGCAGTTGTGCAGTAGTTTAACATTTTTTGGCATTTCCTTTCTTTGGGATTGGAATGAAAACTGACCTCCTTTTCCAGTCCTGTGGCCACTACTAGTTTTCCAAATTTGCTGACATATTGAGTGCAGCACTTTCACAGCATCATCTTTTAGGATTTGAAATAGCTCAACTGGAATTCCATCACATCCACTAGCTTTGTTCATAGTGATGCTTCCTAAAACTCACTTGACTTCATGTTCTAGGATGTCTGGCTCTAGGAGAGTGATCACACCATCATGCTTATCTGGGTCATGAAGATCTTTTTTGTATAGTTCTTCTGTATATCCTTGCCACCACTTCTTAATATCTTCTGCTTCTGATAGGTCCATACCATTCTGTTTTATTGTGCCCATCTTTGCATGAAATTTTCCCTTGTATCTCTTAATTTTCTTAAAGAGATCTCCAGTCTTTCCTATTCTATTGTTTTCCATTCTATTTCTTTGCATTGATCACTTAGGAAGGCTTTCTTATCTCTCCTTGCTATTCTTTGGAATTCTGTATTCAAATGGGTATATCTTTCCTTTTCTTCTTTGTCTTTTGCTTCTCTTCTTTTCTCAGCTATTTGTAAGGCCTCCTCAGACAACCATTTTGCCTTTTTGCATTTCTTTTTTGGGGGGATGGTCTTGATCACTGCCTCCTGTACAGTGTCATGAACTTCCGTCCATAGTTATCAGGCACTCTATCAGATCTCGTACCTTGAATCTATTTGTCACTTCCACTGTATAATCATAAGAAATTTGATTTATGTCATAACTGAATGGTCTAGTTGTTTTCCTTACTTTCTTCAATTTAAGTCTGAATTTTGCAGTAAGGAGTTCATGATCTGTAGCCACAGTCAGCTCCCGGTCTTGTTTTTGCTGACTGTATAGAGCTTCTCCATCTTTGGCTGTAGAGAATATGATCAATCTGATTTCAGTATTGACCATCTGGTGATGTCCATGTGTAGACTCTTCTCTTGTGTTGTCAGAAGAGGTGTTTACTATCACCAGTGCATTCTCTTGGCATGCCTCTATTAGCCTTTGCCCTGCTTCATTCCGTACTCCAAGGCCAAATTTGCCTATTACTCCAGGTATCTCTTGACTTCCTAGTTTTGCATTCCAGTCCCCTGTGATGAAAAGGACATCTATTTTAGGTGTTAGTTTTGGAAGGTCTTGTAGGTCTTCATGGAACTGTTCGATTTCAGCTTCTTCAGCATTACTGGTAGTAGCATAGACTTGGATTACTGTGATGTTTAATAGTTTGCCTTAGAAATGCCGCAATGAACCTGACTCCAGCTGCCTAACTTTTGTGCATCTCTTTGGTCAGTGTTATAACATGAGGCTAGCTTTCGGCAACCACTGTCCACAGTGAGTCCAACAGGCTTGCACTTTCAGCTCTATTTATTATTTTGTATTTCTGTTCTGTTTTTAGTTCAAGTTACGCTTATCTTATTTTTGAGCTGCAGCATATCTTATTGCTTTTTTATTTTTCATATTCTGCCTGACATTGTTATTTCCTTAGAGCAGAGAAAATATACCAGTGCTTAAATCTTGGGTGCCATTTTGCCCAGTGGTCCCCTAGACCTTTAATTCTCAATACCATGCTTTGAAGTGGATATTATTAATACCATTTTATCTATGGAGAAACTGAAGCTCGATGATGTTAAGCAGTTTTCTCAAGAGCACACAAATAGTATATTGAAAAGCTAAAATATGAATCTTATTTTTTTTTTTATCTTGGGGTGTTAGATTTAAAGTTCTAAATCTTGACAAGAAGAAGCTATCGAAGATGCAGATAAGATAGCAGTGAATAATTGATGGAGCAACACCACAGAGCCTATGAGATGAATATCCCGTGGGAGGGGTTGGGTCATGGTCTAAAGGAATAATGAGTCTTTGTGGAGACAGGAAATGTAGGGAAAGGGAAAGTGATATTACAGAAAGATCCTAAAGAAGATGCTTTGTTGACTCAGAAGTCTAGGCTGGCTGTGTAAGTTCTTATTAAATTGGAAAGTGAGGTTTTCTGCCCAGAGAAGGCAGGGCCTAGAGTAGGGGAAACATGGAAAACAATCACTGTAAAAGGTTTGAAAAGGACCTGGAAAAATATTTTTTAATGTTATTAGGTTTGGTAGATTAAAGGAACCCAAAACAACAAATGTAGCCATTTGGATCCAGGAAAATTTATTTTTCAACTGTTTCTCCTTGCTAATGCCTCAGGGAAGTAGATCGAGGCACTTTTTGTAAGATTATACCCTGTTCTTCTGGCCCTATGTGTATCCCTTTCAAGTGTTTTCAAAGAAGAGCTATAGTTATATATTTTCCTCTACTCTTGGTTTTCTATAATGCCTAGTGATAACAAGAGCCAGGGTGACTGCATGCCTTGTTTTGGTTTGGAAAGTGAAAGTGAAGTCGTTAGTTGTGTCTGACTCTTTGCCTTCCCATGGACTGTTGCCTACCAGGCTCTTCTGTCCATGGGATTTTCCAGGCAAGGGTATTGGAGTGGGGTTGCCATTTCCTTCTCCAGGGCATCTGTTTTGGTTTAGATAGCCCTGGTTTACACCTTTGTTCCTAGGTATTGTTAGTATCTACTGTCACTCTCAAAAGTGTCCAGAATGTGATACTATATATCACCTTAGTAAAAACTGTTATTAATGTGCATATTCCAGATCTGTGCTCAGAATTTACATGTTTAACCATATTTCCTTTTCTTATCTACCCCATGAGGAAAGTACATGATGGGCCCTATCATCAAATGTACCTTTTTTAGTCGTTGAATATTTGTTAAGTACCTATCAGGTACCAGCTAGTATATTTAACATGGGGGATAAAATTATGAGGTCAGTAGATTATATCCTTACTCTTACATGGAAATTGAATTGAGATTTAGAAAATTTGAGCTACTTAATCAAGATCACACCATTTGCAAAAACTCAGAATTTTAAACCCTGTCCAGTCTGGCATGAAAGCCTAAGTTTTAACCCATTGTATTTCTAGCAATGATAAGTATTTTAAGTTATATACTATTAAATGAGCCAAGTAGCTATGAAAATACTAAAAATATCAACAAATGTAAAATTTCAGTAGCAAATTAAAGCTTCTCACACAACAGTATTCTATGTATAAAATATTTTATTCAAATTTTAAATTTCATTATTTAATGCCATTTGGCCTGGTCATCATCTGTTAAAAGTTGGGAAGGATTAAACTAAAATGGTCCTTATTAGAAAGATTGTAGCTGGCATGATGAAAACCTGTCCCAGGCATTAGAAATCTCTGTATGGAATTTTTGTCAACATTGGTTTAAAATTTTTTTCTCTAAAAACAATGTATCCAGTTTTCTATAATGTAGAAAATGCAAAGATATCCTTTTATGGTTCATTCATTTTACAAAATTACCTCTTTACATGTAATAAAAATTACAGTGTTCAGAGTATCTCATCAAAAACTTTTTAAAATATTGATTGTAAGACATTAAACACATAAACAATTATTAAGAAAAGTAAAAGCTATCCCTTTTGGTAGGGAAAAAATTATCTTTTAGTGCCTATCAATTTTTTGAATCAGTAGAATGGTAACATGGACGTATTAATATTGGACTGAATGAAGGGCCCTTGGGTGACTTTCCAAGGGAGGACTATAATAGAAAATGGAAGAAACTTGAGAAAAATGAACATAGTAGTCAAGAGCCCCACTATTCAGAGATCAGCCAATCATATGTTTTCATTTAATAGCCTCATTTAAAAAGCATTTTAAAAAACACTTTTCCAAGTAGATAACAGAACTTATTTCTTCCATGATAAAGTAATTTTTTGACTTTATTGTTTTTGTTTATAATTAAGTGTGCATTTTTGTTGTTATTGCATTATTCTGCCGATTTACTGAAATGAATAAATAGAAATAGTTCAACTTTAAAAGTAGTGAAAGAAAAATTGTTTGCTTTTCATTATTTTTTATAACTTAAGATGCAGTTGGAAGCCCATGGACTAAATATAGGCTCTGAATCTGTGTTTGCTGGGACAAGCAAAATTATAGGTGTGAGATAACTCAGGCAGCCAAACCAGCAAAATGTGTCTAAGAATTATAGTGAGGAACGTCTGAAAGTTGGATTTAATTGGACCACTCTATTATCAATTTTTATAATAATACCATAATGTATCTCATGCCTTTTATCTTTTTCAAATAATATGCAGATAAACTAATTGTGTTTTCTCAGAAAGAGAAATGTAAAAAAAAATTTTGACAGTACAAAAATTGAAGAATTATGTTGGTAAAGTCAGAGAAGGGCATGACTACAGAGGCATCATACAGAGTTGCATTCTCATGGTAAAAAGCAGCAGGTTTATTTGTCTTTCTCTGTCTGATTTAAAATTGTCAGTATGACAATTTCTAGGTCCATCCAAAATATCATATGATATCGCTTATGTTTGGAATCTAAAAAAAGATGCAAATGAACTTATCTACAAAACAGAAATAGAGATACAGATAGAAAATAAACTAATGGTTACCAGGGCTTCCCTGGTTGTTTAGCTGGTAAAGAATCCACCTGCAGTGCAGGAGACCCCAGTTCAATTCCCCGGTCGGGAAGATCCCTGGAGAAGAGATAGGCTACCCACTCCAGTATTCGTGGGCTTCCTTGGTAACTCAGCTGGTGAAGAATTGCCTGCAATGTGGGAGACCTGTGTTTGATCCTGGGTTGCCAAGATCCCCTGGAGAAGGGAAAGGCTACCCACTCCAGTATTCTGGCCTGGAGAATTCCTTGGACTGAATAGTCCATGAAGTCACAGAGTTGGACACAACTGAGCAACTTTCACTACCGGGGGTAAGGGTGGAGGGAGGGATAAACTGAAAGATTGTGATTGACATATTCATATTACCATATATAAAATAGATAACTAATAAGAACTGACTGTATAGGAAACTCTATTCAGTACTCTGTGATAGCCTATATGGGAAAAGAACCTAAAAAAGAGTGGATATATGTATGTATATAACTGATTCACTTTGCTGTACACCTTAAACTAATACAATATTGTAAATCAACTATACTCCAATAAAAATAAAAATTTGAAAAACAAGAGAAAAGATAACATACACACATACAAAGCAGCAGAGTTAATGGCATATACACTTGGGAGAGAGAACTGAGTGAACTTTCAGCATGATTCTTTCATCAAGTGACACTGATGGCCATTATATAAGTATGCAGTGTACACTGGGGAATATAAAGCACTGATGTTTGAGTTGACAGGTGCTTTGCATTACAATTGGACTCCAGGCTAAGTTTCTTAGTGTGTGCATGATATGTGCTACGAGAGAGAGGTGCTTAATGATTTTCTTTTGTTTACCAATTAGCATCCATTGTACAGAAGAGATATTTTATTTCATTGATAGTCATTTGAAAGATATGAGGTGGAATAGAAAATGTATGCTGTATTCAATACTGAAAGAGCACCAATTACATGTGAGTTACAATGAAGGACTTTAAATTAAAAGGGTTACACCTGATTATCAATCCAAAACTACTTTATTTACGGAGAGTAATGGTGGTCAATAATATGTCTCTGGATCCTGATCTAGTATTGAAGAAATAGTAAACATATGTATTTTTATTTTATATTTATATATAAATAAAAACTATAATATTGAATGTGTAATATATCTCAATATATAAGTAAAATATCATATATCGATATGTGATATGTTATAAATAAACATAAAATTTTGCATATATTTTGTATGTGGTGTTGGTAGTTTTAGTCACTAGGTCATGTCTGACTCTTGTGACCCTGTGGACTAGCTCGCCAGGCTCCTCTGTCCATGGGATTTCCCAGGCAAGGGTACTTGAGTGGGTTGCCATTTCCTTCTCCAATATTTTATATATAGTACTTCTTTTAAAATACAAAGACTATGAAATAACAGCAATTTGTTTTAGCTCCTTACAGAGTATTAGGCATGTGTAGCAATTTCAGTGTTTTACTTTTCTACAGTGCTTTTTTTTTTTGCTTTTTTTTACTTTTTTGAGGAAAAAAGATGCTAGATGAACTTTAAAACAAGAAGTGAGATTTAAAAACACATTTCTTCATTACACTGATAATTCCAGTAAAGATTACTTCTGTGATTTCAGACAATTTCTCAAGTGGAAGATTTTGTTGATTTATCCAGAATCTTGAATGCATGTATCTATCACTTCAAGGAAATAGTGTCATTATTTTTTACTGTTGAAGATAAGACATCAAAATTTCTTAGCAACAGTGTGGGGCAAACACCTCAGTCTTTGCAAATTTTGTTCTTTTCAAATGCTTTGTGGACGCCGCCCCCCCACCCCCCGCCAACTTATTTATGAAGGAAGTCATTGACACATTATTGAAAGAAAGTGAAAGTGTTAGTTGCTCAGTTAAAATGCTCAGTCATGTCCAACTCTATGCGACCCCATGAACTGAAGCCCACCAAGCTCCTTTGTCCATGGGATTTCCCAGGCAACAACACTGGAGTGGGTAACTATTCCATTCTCCAGGGGAGATTTCTGGCCCATGGATCAAACCCAGATCTCCCGCATTGCAGGCCGATTCTTTACTGCCTGAGCCACCAGGGAAGCCCTGCCATGTCACTGGGTATGTTTAACCCCATTCAAAAGCTGCTCTAGGAAGAGGAAATGAACGTCATAGGGCTGAAAATAACCAGAGTGCTCTGGCATTCCATCGTCTGTGATCCTTCAAGGTAAACATTCAGTCTTCCAGCCTTTGAATGTGTTTTGTGGTATTGTTATTGTAGCATCATGTTGTGGGCTGGCATGGTCTTCAGTGGGGAATTTTCCCCATAATCCATGTCTATATTTGACCTGGATATCATTTTATAGAAATAAAGGATATAAAAATAAACTGAGTGGATGAAGTACATATCCTACAGCTAATGCTACTTATGCAAGTGGTTATATATACTTACTTGGCTGTGATATTAACATTATTATTCAGTTCAGTCACTCAGTCGTGTCCAACTCTTTGTGACCCCATGGACTGCAGCATGCCAATCCTCCCGGTCCATTACCAACTCCCAGAGTTTACCTAAACTCATATCCGTTGAGTCAGTGATGCCATCCAACCATTTCATCTTCTGTTGTCCCCTTCTCCTCCTGCCTTCAATCTTTCCCAGCATCAAGGTCTTTTCAAATGGGTCAGCTCTTTGCATCAGGTGGCGAAAATATTGGAGTTTCAGCTTGAACTTCAGTCCTTCCAATGAACACTCAGGACTAATCTCCTTTAAGATGGACTGGTTGGATCTCCTTGCAGTCCAAGGGACTCTCAAGAGTCTTCTCCAACACCACAGTTCAAAAGCATCAGTTCTTCGGCGTTCAGCTTTCTTTATGATCCAACCCTCACATCCATACATGACTACTGGAAAAACCATAGCCTTGACTAGATGGACCTTTGTTGGCAGTGTATTGTCTCTGCTTTTTAATATGCTATCTAGGTTGGTCATAACTTTCCTTCCAAGGAGTAAGTGTCTTTTAATTTCATGGCTGCAATCACCATCTGCAGTGATTTGGGAGCCCCCAAAAATAAAGTCAGCCACTGTTTCCACTGTTTCCCCATCTATTTTCCATGAAGTGATAGGACTGGATGCCATGATCTTAGTTTTCTGAATGTTGAGCTTTAAGCCAACTTTTTCACTCTCCTCTTTAACTTTCATCAAGAGATTCTTTGTTCTTCACTTTCTGCCATAAGGGTGGTGTCATCTGCATATCTGAGGTTATTGATATTTCTCCCTGCAATCTTGATTCCAGCTTGTGCTTCATCCAGCCCAGTGTTTTTCATGATGTACTCTGCATGTAAGTTAAATAAGCAGGGTGACAATATACAGCCTTGATGTACTCCTTTTCCTATTTGGAACCAGTATGTTGTTCCATGTCCAGTTCTAACTGTTGCTTCTTTTCCTGCATACAAATTTCTCAGGAGGAAGGCAAGGTGGTGCGGTATTCCCATCTGACCAGGGCACCTCCTGGAGGGGGCGTTTGGAAGCATCTTGCAAGTGGAAGTTATGTACATTCCATTCCCTCTTGACTTCTCAGAGTCTGTTTTTTTCGGGTAAATGCAAATCATAGACCCTGCACGTGAGGCTGTCGAACAATCTGTTTCAGAATTTTCCACAGTTTATTGTGATGTACACAGTCAAAGGCTTTGGCATAGTCAATAAAGCAGAAATAGATGTTTTTCTGGAACTGTCTTGCTTTTCCGATGATCCAGTGGATGTTGGCAGTTTGATTTCTGGTTCCTCTGCCTTTTCTAAAACCAGCTTGAACATCTGGAAGTTCACAGTTCATGCATTGCTGAAGCCTGGCTTGGAGAATTTTGAGCATTACTTTGCTAGGGTGTGAGATGAGTGCAATTGTGTGGTAGTTAGAGCATTCTTTGACATTGCCTTTCATTGGGATTAGGATGAAAACTGACCATTTCCAGTCCTGTGGCCACTGCTGAGTTTTCCAAATTTGCTGGCATATTGAGTGCAGCACTTTCACAGCATATCTTTTAGGATTTGAAATAGCTCAACTGGGATTCCATCACCTCCACTAGCTTTGTTCGTAGTGATGCTTCCTAAGGCCCACTTGACTTCACATTCCAAGATGTCTGGCTCTAGGTGAGTGATCACATGACTGTGATTATCTGGGTCGTGAAGATCTTTTCTGTACGGTTCTTCCTGTGTATTCTTGCCACTACTTCTTAATAGCTTCTGCTTCTGTTAGGTCCATACCATTTCTGTCCTTTATTGAGCCTAGCTTTATTATTAATGTATTATAAAACCATCTCTCCCACTGTTATTTAACTTTTATTATCATTAAATAGTAAATATTATTGCATTTTTACATATTTTAATTTACTAATCATAGTGATGTGAATGTCTGAAAAATCTATTATTAGTTGTTCTATAAATGCCAAACTTTGAGAAATATTGGTTCACATCTTAAGTGATACAATGAGTCTAAGTCTTTCCAGTGAAAAGCAGACAACAATCAAGTGAAGTGCAAATCATATGGGAAGTCTAAGGAAACACCTAATCTGCCAAGGGAGCTAAACTAATATTTTAAAGAATCAAGTTCTCAAAATGCTCATTCCATGAAGCGATTTTGTAAGTCTTTGATCATCACCCTGTCTAATACACATGTACATCTTTTTTAGTCTTCTTTGGCCAGGTTATGCTATGGTAACAAACGACCCAGAATCTCTGATTTCTTCCTCATCATGTTATGTGTAGGCTGTGCGTCCCCAGCTGCTCCGCTCTACTCTGTAGCTCTCTCTAGGCTGTAGGGAGGCTGTGATGCTGCTCCAAGAAGCTCACCATTCCAGGACTCAGGGTAAAGGAGCAGCCCTATGCTGAGAGCAAGTTCTCTGCCATGAGAAAGGGTCAAGCCCTGAGCCAAGCTACATAATTGCTCCCGGAGCTTCTCTGACACTTGGCAGTATCTCACATGCTTATGCAGATGTTCCTCCACTTACGATGAGGTCAAGTCCTCATAAACCCATCCTGAGTGGAAGTCTTTTTAATACACCTAACCTAGAGAACATCGTAATTCAGCCTAGCCTACTTAAATGTGCTCTAAACACTTACATTGGCCTACAGTTGGGCAAAAGCCTCTAACACGAGATCTCTTTTTATAATAAAGTTTTGTGTATGTTATGTAATTTATTCAATACTGTACCAAAAGTGAAATACAGAATGATTCGGTACAGCATGATTATAAGTGTATTCGTTGTTCACCCTGGTAGTTTCAAGGCTGCCTGGGAGCTGCGGGGGCTGATGCTGCCCAGCATCTCTAAGGAGAATCTACTGCATGTCGGTAGCCTGGCAGAAGATCAAAACTCAGAATTTGAAGTACAGTTTCTGTTGAATGCGTACTGCTCTTACGCCATCCTAAAGTCAAAAAACCGTAAGTCAGACTGCCGTAAGTCAGGGACACTGCGTTCTGTTGGCCCTAGTGAGTCCCTCGGCCGCTCCCAAACATCAGCGCGGTGAGGGAGCACTCCGCTCTCGCAGGAGTCCTGCAGGTCAGCTGGTAAGGAGGAAGGATGAATGGTCCTTCAAGAAGGAAAGTAAGAGGGGAGGAGGGAAATACTGTGGGAAATAATGCAGTCCACTCTATGTGTATGCATGTATGAGTACATATGTAACTGAACCAAAATGTCACGAAGTAATTATCACCCTTAGTATGTTTGATACATTCTGATATTTCCTATTCTATTGCTTTTTTTTAAAATACTGATTGCAGCTCACTAAATTGAATATTCAACTCACTAATGGGTTAATACTGGCATTTTGAAAATACCATTCTAATAGCCTAAGCAAGTTCTTGCTGTTTTTAGTGTAAAAGTCGGAGAGTGAACAGATCCTTGATTACTGCTTTTCTTATAATTGAATGAAACAAACCCATCTTTCTTTATTCTAAATTTAACTATATGTGATAGAAAGGGTGCAACACTAGAGTAAGATTTTGGAGAGCTTAGTTCTGATTCAGCCACTGACTTGCCGTGTGGGTCATTGAGTCTTTCTAAGCCTCAGTTTCCCCATCTGCACAATGTGGATAATGACAGCTGCGCTGCCTGCCTCAGGTGATAAATGACACTTCCATGATGCCTGACTCTGTACTAAGTACCTTGCATTTACTAACTCATTTAACCCCCACAGCAGCACTCTAGATAGATACTACTGATTTCCTCATTTTACAGGAAAAAAAAAATGAGACACAGAGAGTTGGTTAATGATTTCTAAGTGGTGGCGTTAGTGGTAAAGAACTCACCTGCTAATGCAGGAGACATAAGAGATGCGGGTTAAGTCCCTGGGTTGGGAAGATCCCCTGAAGGAGAAAATGGCAATCCACTCCAGTATTCTAGTCTGAAAAATTCCATGGACAGAGGGGCCTGGAGGGTTACAGTCTATAGGGTGGCAAAGAGTTGGACATGACTGAAACGGCTTTGCACAGTACACGTACACACAAGTAGTGAATACAAGATGCTAAGCCATGTAGTCTGGCTGTGGTCTGGCTTCACAACTGTTAGTCTAGTTGGTCACTGTTGTGGAAAACAGCTCTTTCACTGTGTAAAACCACCACTCTTAAAATTGTGCTATTATTGTTGCTCATTATCTGGGAACCTAATGGTCTGGTTTTTTACTTTTCAGGGTGTCCCTGGTGAAAATTGCACATCCACTAACAGTGAAATTGGCAACAATTGTGATGAGCAGATGTCTTGGTCCCAAGTCAGAGATGTAAAGCCAGATGTAGCTTCCTATTAACTTCTGGCATAACCATTGGTCTGATTCTCTCTCCCGAGACAGAGTGAGAACCAGGATGTTAGGCTCTGCGAGCATGACTGTACATTTGCTTAGTAACAATGAAAACTATGATTGCTGCACATGGACCCCAAATGTTAGATTATTAAAATTCAACCCCATTCAACCTGGATATATTAATTTTGCTAGAGCATACAAGTAAATGAGGGTCATCATCTGTCCTATAGGTTTATAGTCCTGATCTCCACAATGTAATCGCTTTCTGGATTGCTTTTTAAAAGGCTTGTTTACAAAGACATCCAGTCTAGCTACAATGAGGTCATTCTTCCAGGAGAAATTCAAAAGCACCAGATTTGTGTCAAATTTCTTTTTCTTCTTTCTTCTTTTTTTAAAAGAAACAGTTTTGTCAGGTTTAAAGCAAAGCATTTGAGAAAGCACCTTGTAGTGAGACAACATATAAAGACTTGACTGCGAGGAAATTTCCTGTTTCTAAGAAACTATTCTAAGGAAGAAGACTCCTGTATCCAGATAAAATTTTTATCTACTATTGATTTTGGGGTCCACATTTATGACTAAATGTGTTGATGTCTTTTGCCTGCCTAATAGAGGAATGCTTTGCAATGATATGTAAAGTCTGTTATTTAAAAGAAACAGATATACTGTATTGGTCTTTATCTTTCTGGCTTACTTCACTCTGTATAATGGGTTCCAGTTTCATCCATCTCATTAGAACTGATTCAAATGAATTCTTTTTAATGGCTGAGTAATATATATATATATGGAATTTAGAAATATGGTAATGATAACCCTATATGCAAAACAGAAAAAGAGACACAGATGTACAGAACATACTTTTGGACTCGTGGGAGAAGGTGAGGGTGGGATGTTTAGAGAGAACATCATCGAAACATGTATATTATCAAGGGTGAAACAAATCACCAGCCCAGGTTGGATGCATGAGACAAGTGCTCGGGCCTGGTGCACTGGGAAGACCCAGAGGGATCGGGTGGAGAGGGAGGTGGGAGGGGGGATCAGGATGGGGAATACATGTAAATCCATGGCTGATTCATGTCATTGTATGACAAAAACCACTACAGTATTGTAAAGTAATTAGCCTACAACTAATAAAAATAAATGGGAAAAAATAAAAGAAACAAAGTATTAGTGTTCACCAAAGTTATTGAAATATTTGTACTACTTTGTATTGATATTCTAATCTAGAGGAATTAGGGTCTAGTAAAACCTTAAATAACTTGGCATTTTTTAACATCATCTTTTAAAATCAAATTTGCAGTGTAATTTATACACTAAATTTATACATTAAAAGTTTTCTATTTTAAAAGTTCAAATGTTGGGTTTTGACAAATATATATAGTAATGTTAAGCACCGTAACAAACCTTCTACAGAACATTTCCATCACCATAGAAATTTCCTTTGGGTCCCATTACAGACAGTCCCCTCCTCCCACTTCTGATCCTTGATTATGCCTGATCTACTTATTGTCACTGTAATTTTTGTCTTTTCTAGAATTTCATGCAAATGGGAAAATGCTCCTTTAAAAAAATTAATAGGTTTAATGAGCTATAATTCATATACCATACAATTCACCCATTTAAAATATATAGTTCAGTGTTTGCTTTAATATGTTCAGAGGTATGTGCAACAATCACCACTGTCAATTTTAGAAAATTTTCATCATCTTTAAAAGAAACTCTGCACCCTTTAGATATCACTCCAGTCCTAAGCAACTGCTTATCTATTTTCTGTCAACAGAAAGATTTCCCTGTTCTTGACATTTCGTGCTAATGTAATCATGTAATATATAGTCTTTTTGTGGCTGTGTTCTTTCACTTAGCATAATGTTTTCAAGGTTCATCCATACTGGAGCGTCTATCAGTACTTCATCTGTTTCTGTGACTGACTAACCTTCCATCATACAAATGTGCCACATTTCGCTTATGCATTTACCAACTGAGGGATATTTGGATTGTCTTCCTTAGGCTGTTATAAATATACTACTGTGAACATTCATGTACCAAATTTTTGTGTGCACATATGTTTTCAGTTTTCCTGAGTGTAGTAAATTGCTGGGTCATAGGATAACTCTGTGTTTAGTTATTTGAGAAAATTCCAGATTGTTTTCCAAAGCATCTGTATCATTTTATGTTCTAGCCTTCAGTAGATGAGGATTATATTTTCTCCATATTCTTTCAACACCTGTTATTATATGACAGGAAAAAAAAATGGTCTGTCAAACCTTGAGTCAGTTTTGGTAGTTTGTGTCTTTATAGGAATTTATAGTTTTCATTGAAATTATTTAATTTGTTGGCATAGAATTTTTTGTAGCATTTCTTTATAATCAGTTTTATTTCTGTAAGTTCAATGATAATGTCCCTTATTTCTGACTCTAGTAATTTGCCTTTCTTCTCTCCTATCCTTGGTTAATCTAGCTAAGCCTTGCGAATAATAAGCCTTGCAAATTTTGTATATCTTTTCAACAACCAGGTTTTTGTTTTTCTATTACTTTTGTATTCTCTACTTTGCCAATTTATGCTCTAATCTTTGTTATTTCTTTCCTTCTGCTTGCTTTGGATTTAGGGTTCTCTTCTTTTCCAGATGTTTTAAGGTGGTGTACATTAGTGCTGAGTTGTTCACTCATGTCCTGCTGTTGGCAGCACCATGGACTGTAGCCCATTGGTTTCCTCTGTCCATGGAATTTTCAAAGCAGGAATACTGGAATGGCTTGCATTTCTTAGGCTACTGATTTGAAATTGTGCTTCTTTTTTTCTTTTAATAAAGAAATTTATAGCCATAAATTTTCCTCTTAGCACTGCTTTAGCAGTATCACATGTTTTGTTGTGTCTTTATTATCTTTCATCTCAAAGTATTTTTTGTTTTCCCTTTTGATTTCTTCTTTGATTCATTGGTTATTTATGAGTATATTCTTTTATTTCCACATATTTAGAAATTTTTTCTGCTATTGATTTCTAATTTTTTATCTCTTTACAGTTGAAGATCATACCATGTATTTCTATCCTATTGAGGTTTGTTATATGGCCTAGCATACTGACTATACTAGAATAAGTATTTTTTGTTTCTGGCTTCCTACATTGGTGTAATGCTTTGGGATTCGTCCATGGTGCTGCATTTATAATAGTTCTACTTTTAATGCTGAATAATTGTATAGATGCCATGATTTGTTTATTCACTATCTAACTGAGGTGTATTTAGTTTGTATCAAGTTCCTGAGTATTATGAATACTCCTGATGCTAGCATTTGCATACAAGATTTTGTATGGAAGTATACTTTTATTTCTCTTGGGAAAATATACAAAAGAAGGATTCCTGGATCATAGGATGTGTGTATTTTTAATTTTATGAGATACTGCTGATCTCTTTTTCCAGAGTCTGTATCATTTGCATTTCTACTAGTAAATATATGAGATTTCAGCTCAACAACCTTTAAAAACTTGGTATTGTTAGCCATTTTAATTTAACCACTCTAGTGGATGTACTGGTATCTAATTGAGGATTTAATTTTAATTTCCCAAATTAATGATGATGTTGAATATACTTTGTTTTTTTAATTTTTATTTGTGTATTTATTTATTTAGTTTTGGCTGCACTGGGTCTTCATTGCTGCACACAGCCTTTCTCTAGTTGCAGCGAGCAGGGGCTATTCTTCATTGGGGTGCACGTGTTTGTTATTATTGTGGTTTCTCTTGTTGTGGAGCATGGGCTCCGGTGTGTAGACTTCAGTAGTTATGGTACATAAGCTAAGTTGTTACAGAGCATGCTACAAATATTTTTCTCTTATTTTTGTTTCTAGGAATTTCTTGTTTATATGTTCTTGTAGAGTTTTTGTGGATTTCTTAGGATATTCTACAAGGACAATCTTGTCATCTGCAAATTAGAGTTTGCTTTTTCCCTTCCAGTCTGTATGATTTTATTATCTTTTTTTGCCTTATTGTATTAGCTACAATGAAATATAACTTATTATTAAACAAACATATTGAGAGGGGAAATCCTTGAATTGTTCCCAGTTTTAGGGAAAACAAAAATAGACATGAATATAAAGTGAAGACTTTCTTGTCAGTTCAGTTCAGTCGCTCAGTCATGTCCAACTCTTTGCTACCCCATGAATCACAGCACACCAGGCCTCCCTGTCCATCACCAACTCCTGAAGTCTACCCAAACCCATGTCCATCGAGTCGGTGATACCAACCAGCCATCTCATCCTCTGTTGTCCCCTTCTCCTCCTGCCCCCAATCCCTCCCAGCATCATGGTCTTTTCCAATGAGTCAACTCTTCACATGAGGTGGCCAAAGTATTGGGGAGTTTCAGCTTCAACATCAGTCCTTCCAATGAACACCCAGGGCTGATTCCTTTAGGATGGACTGGTTGGATCTTCTAGTATTAAACAAACATATTGAGAGGAGACTTCCTTGAATCCAGTTTTAGGGAAAACAAAATAGACATAAATATAAAGTGAAGAAATCTTTTAGATGCCTTTTATCAAGTTAAGGGAGATTCTTTACTGTTCCTAATTGAGAATTCTTATCTTGACAGCATGTTGATTTTGTCAAATACTTTTTCTGCATCTATTGAGAGGGCCATATAATGTTTCTTGTTTTCAGTCTATTAATGCAATAAATTACATTTATTTTTTAATATTAAACCAACCGTACCTACCTATGATCTCACATGAAATTGGCTATAATTTATCCTTTTTATGACTCACCAGACTCAATTCAATAATATTTTGTTAAGGATTCTTTCAGCTATGCTCATCAGGGATGTCACGTTTGACTCTTTTGCAACCCCATGGACTGAAGCCTGCCAAACTCTGCTGTCCATGGGATTTCCTAGGCAAAAATACTAGATAGGATGCCTTTTCCTTCTCCAGGGATCTTCGCAACCCAGGGATCAAACCTGGGTCACCTGTTTTGCAGGTGGATTCTTTACCACCAGAGAAGCCCTAATATCAGGGTTATAAAGGCCTTATAAACTGAATTGAAATGTATTTTTTTCTTTTGCATTTAGTGGCTGAGTTATATGAATTATTCTTTTTTATTATAAATACTTGTTAAAATTCACTAGTGAAGACTGTAGTTTTCTTTGTAGGAAGATTTTTAGGTATAAATTTAAATTGTCAATTATTTGTTTTCAAATTGAAAATAAAATTACTATTATGATACTGAAGAACAGTGGTGGATATTTTCTTAAACAAAGCAGCACTTTGTTTTTAAAGTAAATTTAAAAGCTGTACTTGAATATTAATAGATTATAGCCATTACTTTCTTCTCTTTATCTTTCATTCTCTACAAGTATTAAAACTCACTTTTTTTTTTCTAGGAATACTATTTTATTATTTTTTTTCCATTTATTTTTATTAGTTGGAGGCTAATTACTTTACAATATTGTAGTGGTTTTTGCCATACATTGACATGAATCAGCCATGGATTTACATGTGTTCCCCATCCCGATCCCCGCTACCACCTCCCTCTCCATCCCATCTCTCTGGGTCTTCCCAGTGCACCAGCCCTGAGCACCTTGTCTCATCCAGAAATACTGTTTTAAATCACTCTTCATTCAATTCAGTTCACTTCAGTTGCTCAGTCATGTCTGACTCTGCAACCCCAAGGACTGCTGCATGCCAGGCCTCCCTGTCCATCACCAGCTCCCGGAGTGTACTCAAACTCATGTCCATTGAGTCAGTGATGCCACCCAATCATCTCATCCTCTGTCATCCCCTTATCCTCCCACCTTCAATCTTTCCCAGCATCAGGGTCTTTTCAAATGAGTCAGTTCTTCACATCAGGTGCTCAAAATATTGGAGTTTCAGCTTCAGCATCATTCCTTCCAATGAATATTCAGGACTGATTTCCTTTAGGATGTATTGTTTGGATCTCCTTGCAATCCAAGGGACTCTCAAGAGTCTTATCCAACACCACAGTTCAAAAGCATCAATTCTTTTTCTTTTTTTTTTTTGCCCACCCTCCCACCTCAACCAATTCAGAATGGGCTGGAGAGGAGTGGAGGGGAGTGGAAAATAGAAAGGTCATTATTTTAGGACCTGAGGGGCACTTTCTAAGAACATTGCAGTGAAGGCAGACTCTGATTTGGAATTTGTGGAGGATTTTGGGGAAGAGGAAACAAAAATTAATTATCTAGCCATAGTTTTAGTCTCAGATGGCATGGATGCAGAAGATTCTTGCATAATGAAATATTTTCTCAGTTCTCAGGATCTTTTTTTTTTTTTGGCATCTCCTGTGAATTCACCTGTGACTCTGAAGGGTGCTCACGAATCAGCACAGTATTCATAACAGTCTTGGTTGGAACACTTTGCAGTATTAAACAATTTCATTTTTTTTGTTTATTTTTATTAGTTGGAGGCTAATTACTTTACAATATTGTAGTGGGTTTTGTCATACATTGACATGTATCAGCCACGGAGTTACATGTATTCCCAATCCCGATCCCCCCTCCCACCTCCCTCTCCACCCGATTCCTCTGGGTCTTCCAAGTGCACCAGGCCCGAGCACTTGTCTCATGCATCCAACCTGGGCTGATGATCTGTTTCACCCTAGATAATATACAGGTTTCGATGTTGTTCTCTCGTAACATCCCACCCTCACCTTCTCCCACAGAGTCCAAAAGTGTTCTGTACATCTGTGTCTCTTTTTCTGTTTTGCGTATAGGGTTATCGTTACCATCTTTCTAAATTCCATATATGTGTGTTAGTATGCTGTAACGTTCTTTATCTTTCTGGCTTACTTCACTCTGTATAATGGGCTCCAGTTTCATCCATCTCATTAGAACTGATTCAAATGAATTCTTTTTAATGGCTGAGTAATATTCCATGGTGTATATGTACCACAGCTTCCTTATCCATTCGTCTGCTGGTGGGCATCTAGGTTGCTTCCATGTCCTGGCTATGATAAACAGTGCTGTGATGAACATTGCATCAATTCTTTAGTGCTCAGCTTTCTTTATAGCCCAACTCTCACATCCATACATGACTACTGGAAAAACCAAACCTTTGACTAGACGGACAGTTGTTGGCAAAGTAATGTCTCTGCTTTTTAATGTGCTGTCTAGGTTGGTCATAACTTTTCTTACAAGGAGCAAGTGCCTTTTAATTTCATGGCTGCAGTCACCATCTGCAGTGACTTTGTGTGTGTGTGTTAGTCGCTCAGTTGTGTCCGACTCCGTGACCCCATGGACTGTAGTCCACCAGGCTCCTTTGTCCATGGGATTCTCCAGGCAAGAATTCTGGAGTGGGTTGCCATTTCCTTCTCCAGCAGTGACTTTGGAGCTCCCCAAAAATAAAGTCTGTCACTGTTTCCATTGTTTGCCCTTGCATTTGCCATGAAGTGATGGAACTGGATGCCATGATCTTAGTTTTCTGAATGTTGAGTTTTAAGCCAACTTTTTCATTCTTCTCTTTCACTTTCTTCCAGAGGCTCTTTAGTTCCTCTTCGCTTTCTGCCATAAGGGTGGTGTCATCTGCATATTTGAGGTTATTGATATTTCTCCCTGCAATCTTGATTCCAGCTTGTGCTTCATCCAGCCCAGTGTTTCTCATGATGTACTCTGCATGTAAGTTAAATAAGCAGGGTGACAATATACAGCCTTGATGTTCTCCTTTCCCAAATTTGACCCAGTTTGTCATTCCAAGCCCGTTTCTAACTGTTGCCTCTTGACCTGTATACAGTTTTCTTAGGAGGCAGATAACGTGGTCTGGTATTCCCATCTCTTTCAGAATTTTCCACAGTTTGTTGTGATCCACACAGTCAAAGGCTTTGGCATAGTCAATAAAGCACAAATAGATGTTTTTCTGGAACTCTCTTGCTTTTTTGATGATCCGACGAATATTGGCAATTTGATCTCTGGTTCTTATGCCTTTTCTAAATCCAGCTTGCACATCTGGAAGTTCACAGTTCACATACTGTTGAAGCCTGACTCGGAGAATTTTGAACATTACTTGGCTAGCATGTGAGATGAGTGCAATTGTGCAGTAGTTTGAGCATTCTTTGGCATTCCCTTTCTTTGGGATTGAAATGTAAACTGACCTTTTCCAATCCTGTGGCCACTGCTGAGTTTTCCAAATTTGCTAGCATATTGAATGCAGCACTTTCACAGCATCATCTTTCAGGATTTGAAATAGCTCAACTGGAATTCCATCAGCTCCACTAGCTTTGCTCATAGTAATGCCTCCTAAGGGCCACTCGATTTCGCATTCCAAGGTGTCTGGTTCTAGGAGAGTGATCACACCATCATGGTTATCTGGGTCATGAAGATCTTTTTTGCATACTTCTGTGTATTCTTGCCACCTCTTCTTAATATCTTCTGCTTCTGTTAGGTCAAACCATTTCTGTCCTTTATTGTGCCCATTTTGCATGAAATGTTCTCTTGGTGTCTCTAATTTTCTTAAAGAGATCCCTAGTCTTTCCCATAGTGATCTCTAGTGTTTCTTCATAGTGGGCAGTTATTCCTGTAGCTACATGGATTACCTATTACTAAAATGATAATTCCATTTTCCATTTACTTATAGTTGAATTTTCTATTCAGCTACCCGAGGAAATTGTGTCATTTAATTGGAACAGAGTATAGCTATGTAGTTGAAGTCTTCTTTCAATTTATGTATTGAATCCTGCTAAATGCTTTTGTATGTTATCTTAAGAATTGTTATATCAGTCACATTCATTCTGTTCTCTCTGAGTGAGATTTGGCCTTACCATTATCCTTTTTCTATTCTACTAAGAGGATTTTAGAAGTGCTGTTTCTAAAGAGCAACTTGATGACAGAACAGTGTTTTCAATGTGTGCAACAGACACACACAAACATTTATATTCATATTTATGTATTTCAAGCAAGTACTTGCTTCCTGGAAACTACCATCCCAGCCATTGTTGCTTAGAGACCTTGGCAAAAGCAGCCTCTCTGAGTTGTTGAGGGTACATTGATAGAATGATACTGCTGCTGATATAGCCTTACAAAAAACATCCTTAACATCACTGTTAAGACTAATCTGAGTTCTTCTTAGGCTTTATTTTTTCCCAGCTTTTGTAAGATATAATTGACATGTAACATCGTGCATGTTGAAAGTGTAAGGTGAACAGTATGTTAGTTTGATACACTTACATATTACAGTGTGTTACCTCATACCTGTTAGAATGCCTGTAATCAGAAACACAAGAGATAAATGTTGGCGAGGATGTAGAGACATAGAAACTTTGATCACTGTTGGTGGGAATGTAAATTGTTACAACCACTATGGAAAACAATATGGAGGCTCTTCTTTGGCTTTAAAAGCTCCAGTTACAAAGGGAGAAGATACATGGCATACAATAGTTTTACCTAACCTTATACTCAGAGGAGCCGGAATTAAAAGAATGTTTTTGGCTTATATGTATTGTTGTGGTTGTAGTTCAGTTACTAAGTTGTGCCAGACTCTTTGTGACCCCATGAACTGCAGCACACCAGGCTTCCCTGTCCTTCACTATTTACTGGAGTTTGCTCAAACTCCTGTCCATTGAGTCGGTGATGCCATCCAACCATCTCATCTTCTGTTGCCCCCTTCTCCTCCTCAAACTTTCCCAGCAGCAGGGTCTTTTCCAGTGAGTCAACTCTTTGCATCAGGTGGCCAGGTATTCAGGCTTCAGCTTCAGCATCAGTCCTTCCAATGAGTATTCAGGGTCGATCTCCTTTAGGATTGCCTGGTTTGATCTCGTTGCTGTGCAAGGCGCTGTGAAGTGTCTTCTCCAGCACCACAGTCCAAAAGCATCAGTTTTTTGTTGCTCAGCCTTCTGTATGGTTCAACTCTCACATCTGTACATGACTACTAGAAAAACAATATTTTTGACTCTATGGACCTTTGTTGGCAAAGTGATGTCTCTGCTTTTTAGTATGCCGTCTAGCTTTCTGGTAGCCTTTCTTCCAAAGAGCAAGCATCTTTTAATTTTGTGACTGCAGTCACCATCTGCAGTGATTTTGGAGGCCAAGAAAATAAAGTCTCTCACTGTTTCCATTGTTTCCCCATCTATTTTGCCATAAAGTGATAATCTTAGTTTTTTTAGTGTTGAGTTTTAAGCCAACTTATTCACGCTCCTCTTTCACCCTCATTAAGAGACTCTTTAGTTCCTTTTTGTTTTCTGCCATTAGAGTGGTATCATCTGCCTATCTGAGGTTGTTGATATTTCTCCTGGCTATCTTGATTCCAGCTTGTGAGCCATCCAGCCTGGGATTTTGCAAAATGTACTCTGTGTAGAAGTTAAATAAGCAGGGTGACAATATACAGCCTTAACATACTCCTTTCCCAATTTTGACCCAGTCAATTGTTCTATGTCTGATTCTACTGTTGCTTCTTGTTCTGCATACAGGTTTCTCAGGAGACAGGTAAGGTGGTCTGGTATTCTCATCTCTTGAAGAATTTTTCACAGTTTTTTGTGATCCACATAGTCAAAGGCTTCAGTGTAGTCAGTGAAGTAGATTCTTTGGTCATTTCCTTCCTTTTTCTGTGATCCAACAAATGTTGGCAATTCAGTATCTGGTTCCTCTGCCTTTTATCCCATCCATGTACTAGACAGGCCCAATCCTGCTTGGCTTCTGAGATCAGACAAGATTGAGCATGTTCAGGGTGGTATTACTATAGACTCCTCTGCCTTTTCTAAATCCAGCTTGTACATGTCGAAGTCCTCAGTTCACATACTGTTGAAAGCTTAGCTTGAAGGATTTTGAGCATGACCTTGCTAGCATGTGAACTGCAATCATGCAGTTCTATGGTAGTTTGAACATTCTTTGGCATTGCCCTTCTTTAGGACTAGAATGAAAACTGACCCTTTCTTGTCCTGTAGCCACTGCTGGGTTTTGGAAATTTACTGGCATTCTGAGTGTAGCACTTTAACAGCGTCATCTTTTAGGATTTAAAATAGCTCAGTTGTAATCCAGTCACCTCTGTTAGCTTTATTTGTAGTAATGTTTCCTAAGGTCCACTTGACATCACACTCCAGGATTCTGGCTCTTGGTGTGTGGCCACACCATCGTGGTTATGCGGGTCATTAAGACCTTTTTTAATAGTTCTTCTGTGTATTTGTGCCACCTCTTTTTCATTTCTGCTGCTTCTGTTAGATCCCTGCCGTTTCTGTCCCTTATTATGCCCATCTTTGCATGAAATATTCCTTTGTATCTCCAGTTTTCTTGAAGACATCTCTAAGTCTTTCTCATTTTATTGTTTTCCTGTTTCTTTGCATTGTATGTACTAGCTTCTGCCTATAATTTTTGCTGCCATAAGTGAAAGTGAAAGGGAAGTCGCTCAGTCATGTCTGACTCTTTGTGACCCCATGGACTGTACCTGCCAGGCTCCTCCATCCATGGGATTTTCCAGGCAAGATTACTGGAGTGGGCTGCCATTTCCTTCTCCAATTTTTGCTACCATATCTAGATTATTCTTGCTAGATATTCTTTTAGAACTGTATTCGTTCCTAACTAATGCCATTTCCCCCTTTCTTCATCAGTTGTCCTGTGCATTTTTCCTACCTTTTAATTCACTCCTTCTCATACAATACCTCTTCAGTAAGAAAAGTAAGGCAACTTGCTATTAGCTTTCTCAACTTGCTAACAATATAGTTTATCCTCACATTCACTTATTTTTTCTTTCCATTCAATGATATTTACTGCTCTCCACAGGATGTAATTATTGGTGTGTTTACTGGTAACCTTTATGTTAGTATCTAAAAGAAAGTAAACTTCTGTACTATGTGCAAAGACAGTAACCATGTTTTTGGAACTCAGATAAAATTAAATATAAATGAAATGCTCAGAACATTTTTGATGGTTACTACTTAATCTCTATATTTAAGTCTCATTTATTGAAGTATAATTTGTATAGAGTAAAATGAAATTATTTTATTATAAATCTCATGGGTTTTTACCAACAAATATAGTGCTCTAGTTACCACTATAATTAATATACAGAACAGTTACAGCATCCCCAAATCCCCCCCTTATTCTTTGTCATCAACCCTTCCCCCTACCTGCAAAGTCAGAAAATCACTGTCTGTTTTCTGTCTCTATTGTTCGTATTTGTAATAATGTCACGTAAATGGAATTATATGGTACTTAGCCTTTTGAGTTTGGCTTAATTTACTTAGCATAATTCATTTGATAGTCATCTGTGTTATTATGTGAGTCAGTAATTCATTCCTTTTTACTGCTGACTGATATTTTATTGCCTAGACATACTACAATTTGTAAACATTTTTACAATTGAAGTATAATTAAGGTTTGGGCTTCCAAGGTGGCACTAGTGGTAAAGAACCCACCTGCCAATGCAGGAGAGTTAAGAGATGCGGGTTCAACCCCTGGGTGGGAAGATCCCCTGGAAGAGGGCTTGGCATCCCAGTCCACCATTCTTGTCTGGAGAATCCCATGAACAGAGGAGCCTGGCAGGCTACAGTCCATAGGGCCACACAGAGTTGAACATGACTGAAACAACTTAGTACGCTAGCACACATAATTAACTTGCAACATTGTGTTAATTTCAGGTACACAGCAAAGTGATTATGTTCCATATATGTGTGTGTGTGTGTGTATGTGTGTGTGTGTGTGTGTGTATTCTTTTTGAGGTTCTTTTCTATTACAGATTATCACAAGGCTTTGAATATAGTTCTCTGTGCTATAAAATGAGTCCTTCTTATTTACCTATTTTATGCATAGTAGTGTGTATATATTTTAATTCCAAACCCCTAATTTATCTCCCCCATCTGCACCCCCAACTCTGATAACCATAGTTTGTTTTCTATGTTGTTAAGTCTGTTTTGTAAATAATTTCATTTATATAATTTTTTTAGATTCCACACTTAAGTGGTAACCTACGATATTTGTCTTTGTCTGGTTTCACTTAGTATGATTATCTCTGTTGCTTCAAAGGCATTATTTCATTACTTTTATGACTAATATTCTGTTGTGTATGTATGTACCACATCTTCTTTATCCACTCATCTCTTGATGGACACTTAAGTTGTTTCCATGTTTTGGATGTTTTAAATAGTGCTACTGTGAATATTGGGGTGCATGTATCTTTTCAAATTAAAGTTTTGTCTGGATATATGCCCAGGAGTGAGTTTGCTGGATCATGTGGTAACTCTGTGTTTAGTTTTTTAAGGAACATCCATACGTTCTCCATAGTGGCACATCACTTTACATCCCCATCAACAATGTAGGAGTGTTCCTTTTTCTCCACACCCTCTCCAGCATTTATTATTTTTTACTACAACTTTTTTTAAAGAAAGTTCATTAACTGAAGGATATTGGGTTGAGTGGACTGTTGGTTATATGGTAAATGTTTGTGTAACTTAATAAGAAAACGTCAGGTTGCTTTCTAAAGCAACTGTATCATATTGCATCCCCACCAGCAACATATGAAAATAATAATTGTTCTGCATCCTCATCAGCAATTGGTATTATCAGATTTTTAAAAATTTAAGCCATTCTAATATGTATAGTGATATCACACTGAGGTTTTAATTTAAATTTTCCTAATGACTTATGATATTGAACATTTTTTATTTATCTGATATTTTATTGCCTAGACATACTACAATTTGTAAACATTTTTACAATTGAAGTATAATTAAGGTTTGGCTCAATATTTGGTGTACATTACCATGCTGAATAATTGGTAATGATCTGATCTGTATCTGATCTGATCTGTATCTCTGATCTCAGAGATACAGCTATTTGGGCCATAATACTTGTTATATACCTATGTGTTGAAATTCATCAAAGGTCAGTGAATGTGGATCCAACCTCAGCTAGTTTAATTCAGTTTAGTTCAGTCGCTCAGTCGTGTCCAACTCTGCGACCCCATGGACTTCAGCATGCCAGTCCTCCCTGTCCATCACCAACTCCCAAAACTTACTCAAACTCATGTCCGTTGAGTCAGTGATGCCATCCAACCATCTCACCCTCTGGTGTCCCCTTCTCCTCCTGCCTTCAATCTTGCCCAGCATCAGGGTTTTTTCCAATGAGTCAGTTCTTCGCATCAGGTGGCCAAAGTATTGGAGTTTCAGCTTCAGTATCAGTCCTTCCAATGAATATTCAGGACTGATTTCCTTTAGAATGGACAGGTTGGAGCCCCTCACTGTCCAAGGGACTCTCAAGAGTCTTCTCCAACACCACAGTTCAGAAGCATCAATTCTTCAGTGCTCAGCTTTCTTTATAGTCTAACTCTCACATCCATACATAATTACGGGAAAAACCAAACTTTTGGCTAGATGGACCTTTGTTGGCAAAGTAATGTCTCTGCTTTTTAATATGCTGTCTAGGTAAGTCATAACTTTTCTTCCAAGGAGCAAGCATCTTTTAATTTCATGGCTGCAGTCACCATCTGCAGTGATTTTGGAGCCCCCAAAAATGAAGTCTCTCACTGTTTCCATTGTTCCCACATCTATTTGCCATAAAGTGATGGGACCTACTTATCGTTACATCATGATTTCTAAATCTGTGAGAACTGTGCGGGTTAAAGATTATGCATTACTCCTTTTGTTCAGCATTCAACCTATGTACAGTACCTGAAATACAGCAGATGTTCAGAAATTGTATTTTGAATGGATTAAAGAATGAATGAGGCTTTTAAGTCATTCCCAGATCACTAGAAAGTTCTCCCTCCACTTTTTTGGGTCTAGTTATAGGCAATATTATGTAGCTTACTATGCTACAATTTTTAAACACTCCTGAATTTCCTAAAAGCTCATTCTTGAGATTGTCTTTCTTGCTTTCATTATATGAAGTACAGTCTTCACAATAGGTCAGCACTTCATGTACTGCCTTCTCCAAGACTCTCAAAAACCTCTCTTTTTATATCAGAACAGTATCTATGGAAATTCCTTTGTTGCATTTGCATTGGAAGCCTGTCTTAACAACCAGTGTTTCTCTCCCTATAATTCAGACTCTAATATACAAGTTCTCACCCATGCCTATGAACAATGATCTATCCACCCAAGTTAGTAATATTAAGTTAAATTTATGCAGGTAGGTTTTCATCATATTTCCCATTTGGAGCTGCATTCTTCTTCCATAGCCTGCATATGAACAACAGCTTTAGTTATAAATGTTTCCCAGTGAACCAGCACTGCAGATGATAGAAATGAAATTTATTGTATTTCTTACAAAGCTCCAACATGAATCGCACCAGTCACCATGACACTCAGCTCAGAAACCTCACTTGCCTTTGGGACTGGTGTTTTATCACTCCAAAGAGAACTGGCAAAACTTAAAAGTCCTCTAATCAGGTTGCATTTTTAAGAGGGTGGGCAGAATATTATCAATAGTATGAGGAGCAGAGGGGCCAGTTCACTCCGTAGAATATAGGAATTGTCATCTTCTACCTTGAATAATAGCAGCAGTAATCAACACTGTTTTTAGAAAGGAAAGGGGACAGCAGAAAGCATGTTCTGTATTTAAAATGCCTTTCAAATCTGTCTTCTTTTTGATACCTCACCTTTTTCTTCCTAATGGCATATGATAATCTTGTTCATGTCAAATGAATTATTTGAAATAGAAATTTTATTTCATATATATCACAGTTGCTCGCAGATAAAATGAAAGTGCCAGTGTTCTGGTCTGTTGAATTCTGTCTTTCTCTTTAACACACACACACACACTCCCTCACTAATTCACACCCACATAAACTACATTGCTTGTCATTTGTAATATTTGCATTATAGTCTACCTTGGAATGCATTTCCATCAGCCTGTTACATCTCGTTTTGTCCCCACTGCCTATAAGTAGGTCATTCTTGTACCCATTTTCAACCAAGGAAGCAGATTTCCAGAGAGATTCAGTGACTTGAACACACAGTATCTTACTTTTGAACTTGATCCTCTTCTCCTGCACTTGTGGGGATAATAAGATCATCTATAGCAAGTGCTTATTTTGAGGACTGCCTAAGACAGCACACATGGGAAACTGAGTGCAAGGTCTGGTACCTACTCAAAGCTAAGAAGACAGTAGCCCAACCTACAAATGTCCTGAAGGAAAAGTATACCAGACCAGATGCTTTTGTTTGCCCTTTGCCCTGGTCTAGTGCAGTAGATCTATATCCTTGGACACATTTCTCAAAAGATTGTCTTAGCCTTAAAATAATACCACGTTCCAAAATGATGTGCATATTGTACTTTACCACAGGATTTGTGTGTCAATAAGCTTGCCTGGAGAATCCCAGGGACTGGGGAGCCTGGTGGGCTGCCGTCTATGGGGTCGCACAGAGTCAGACACGGCTGAAACGACTTAGCAGCAGCAGCAAGCTCTGTAAAAAGACAAGTTGCCTACCTCCAGTTCCTAGCATAGAAATCTGTATTAAGAGTATAAAACTGTGCAGACTTTAATAAAACTCATAGTATTTTTTGATTATCATGCCTCAGCTTAAAATTCTGACATTTGAAGTTTATACTTCATTTGTGTCAGAGAATGGTTCATAATACCTGTCTTAAGCCTGGTGACTCAAGAAGCAGACTCTGAAATAGAGACAAGCGCGCGGGAAGCTTATTGGATAGGTTCCCTGGGATCAACATCTGTGAGGCTGTTGGGAAGCAGAGTTGATAAAGGAGAGGATGCTGCGGCTGCAACAGAACTTCAGCCAGAAGCCGGGGCGCCCATTCATAGTTGACCAACCTAGGCCTTTCCATGGTCTCAGCAATCAGTTGTCACCTGCAGGCCTTCTCTGATGAAAGGCAGGGCCTGGGGTGCAGCTCAGCTGAAACCCATCAGCCACCAACACTCCAGCAACTGAGAATGAGAACTGAGGGCAGGCCTGAAGAGGGTGTCTGTGCAACACGCCACAGCACCCCGCGCCAAACAGCACCCGCTACAGTTGCCTCCTGTCCCTCTCCTGTGTGCGTCTGTGTTCCTGATGCTTCTGTTATCATTGGAGCACAGTTTCTTAAAATGCTGTTAGTTTCCACTGTATACCAAAATGAATCAGCTATGTATGGCAGGCATAATGATTCCTATTGAATGCTTTTCTTTTGGATTTGTCATTGTGATTCTAGTATCATTTCTTTTGTCTCTACCTTTAAAGATACTAGGATTAGGAGTTTTAAAAAGCACCTAGCTGGACCAGTTTCCATTATGGTAACAATTTGGGTGAGGCCAAGGATCCTGGCAGGAAACAAATGGCACACTCAAGTGGGCTTAACCAAGAAGAGATTAATGAAGGGACTATTTAGAAATGTGTGGGCAAAGTTAAGGGAAACTAACAATGAGTGATGACCCCCTCATTTGGGCAACAGTGGAAATCTGTCACAGCCCCTAAGCTTGAAGGGCAAGGAGAGGGAGAGATCAAGGAAAGTGGAGAGAGTAAAGTCTGACAAGAGCCAGGCCCTTTGGAGGAGGAACTCAACCACTAACAATCTAGAAGGAGAGGTCAGTAAATGCCTTAACCTTACTCTTCTGCCATCCTTTGATCACCTCCGGATGACACCCATCAGCTGAACACAGTGGGTGAGGGAACCTGTGGATGAAGTCTGGGTAGGTCAGCCTTCTGGGTACGTAGAAGGATAAAGGAGATCTGGAGCAGCAAGTCAAAGGTCTCCCTTTGTGGCCTTGTGCCATTTCCCGTGCTCTTCAAGTTTTCAACATCCATGTCAAGTTCTGAAGCCTTTTTCTATGTCAACTCTGGTACATGTCATCCTCAATTGTTTCCATTCTTGACTCCTACAAACCCTTTTCCACCTAGTAAGCAGAATGTTATTTTTAAAGCACATTTCTTTTCCTGCTGCATACTTGCTGAGTGTGTCTATCCACCACTCTTAAAACCAAAGGCCAGTCATTTAGCATTACCCACAAGATTCTTGTTCTGATCATGTGTACACCTGCCCAAGCCTCATGCTGTGCCAGCCATCCCCTTATGCACATCTGTCAGATCCTTGAATAATCCATCCCCTCTTCACCTCACCCCATCCTGTTTCCTCTCCCTAGACCACACTAGCCTTGTTAACCTCTCCTGATCTTTATATCTCAGTTTGAAGATCTGCGTCTCCTGAAAGACTTCTCTGATCCTTCCTCTTCTACTCCAGAATACTGCAGAATCCCATGGCAAATGCCTTCATAGCACTCTGCATTGTTCCTCCTAGCACTTTTCTAAATTGTCAATTTTATAGAAGTCTTTACTGTCCATTTTCCTTAGACTGTACATTCTTGGAGGGCAGATTCTAGCACAGTATCATTTGGCATGTAGTAGGAATTCAAGAAGTATTTATTGAATTGATCCATGAATGAATATCTGAATGAATGAGTGAATTGGATTCTATGGGAAATGTAACAAAGTATATACCTCATACCTGCTTAAAGGGATAGATGTTAAAAAAAAAAGTCACTGCAAATCACAGGCTTGGTACTTCCAAGAAGTGGCATGAGTCTAATGTTGCTGGAACTTTCTGTGTTTTAACTGAACTTAACTATTACCTTGATCTAATGTAAAATCTCCCAATTTTCAAATGTTGATCATGCATTACAACTTGTTTGAAAATACTGTGCAGTCCAACAAAAATACTGTGTTTTAATTCTTGGTATATTCAGCTTCAAAGAAGGTAAAATTTTGCATCAGAGTTTCTTTGTTTAGCATGTGACCCAAGATGTTTTATTCTAATGATATTATTAATGTCTGAGTTTAACTTATGTTTATTTGTAATCAATTAATGGTCTACCCTAGCTTTCACTTAATCATTAAGTGAAGGGAACAATTTAAAGGAACAATTAAGTAGAATACAAGATCTATTGAGCAAGATCTATTCCTACTAAAAATATGAATTTGTAAACATTGGCTTATCTTTCCTTTTCAATGATCAGTTACAGAAAATGCATTAATTAAAATGAGCATTGTCATTTTTCTAATGTCTAGTGATTTCTTAAAGAATATAAAATTTTACTTGAAGATAGCTTACACCAAGAGAAAACATGTTTCTGTGGAATTCCTTATTTATTTCAAGCTCTGTTTCTATTTTGGCCACTCAGTATGCAGTTACTAAAAAGTGCTGCATAGCACAAGCGCCGAAGACAAGAAATGGAAGGGAAAATTGAGAGAAGAATATACCATGGAACAGATAAGGCTACCATGGAAACTCTCAACAGTATACAGTATACTTTCAGAAACATTGCACATATTTTTATTACCCTCCTGAAAAGGGATAGATTTGAGCTCTTTGCTCAATCCATTGTGTTTTCTGTTAGGAATGAGAGTATTCTCACCACATGAAACCACATTTTTCTGAAGTGACGTGCAGAACTTAGGCCTCTTTTTGCCTTTGTGTTTTCAAAAGCTACATATTATTTCCCCCCATTCTGCTGCTACTTAGAATGAAGAAATGTATTTCAACTGGTAACATCAAATGCTATAGACCTCAAATGTCTTTCATCCAGGAATAGGTGTCCTGGCGTCTTTCAAGCTCTTCCCCTTGGAAAGGCTGTGTGGCTTGTCACCAGTGGTGTTTTCCAAGGGAAGAGGTATGCTGTGTAAGAACGTCACAGATCCCAAGGCATATGTTTTCCAGCCATCTTGCTAGTACAGGCTGTAAGCCTGAAACTACCTAGTAATTAGGTCACCTATAAACTGAAGATATCCTGACTGTACTACATGTCATCTTGAGGAATTACTTACAAAACCTCATTCCTTTCTGCAAATGTTAAGTTTCACCATGAAGTTGAAAGTGAACTGTCTTTACAAACTTGGAAGCAAATTTTGAGGGGAAATTATTTTATTTTCCCTTTCATATCAAATGCCATTACAAAGAAGATTTTTGTATACATATTCCCCTGTAGCTCAGACTGTAAAGAATCTGCCTGCAATGAGGAAACCTGGGTTCTATCACCTGATCGGGAAGATCTCCTGGAGAAGGGAATGGCAACTCACTCCAGTTTTCTTGCTTGGAGAATTCCCGTGGACAGAGGAGCCCGGCAGGCTACACTCCATGGGGTTGCAAAGAGTTGGACACAACTGAGTGACTAAGCACAGCCCAGCACATAATAGTTTCAGGGGTTCCTTCACATTGTAATTTACAGCCCTAAACCCTTTGGTGTTTGTCACTTGATGTAGATTCCCACTTGGTGAGATGAAAAAAGAATTCCTAGCATAAAACCTTCTTATTGACATATGTCAATATGTCAATACTGACATATTATACATATTTCAATGTTAGGGAAAGCCCCAGATTAATTTGTTTGACATTTCACCACAGTCTTCTACCACTCGTTGTTAGAAGAACCACAAATGCATGGGAAACCATAAAATCTTCAGGAATTTCCACTTCTATGTCTCATTAAAAAGTGTTTATTTCCATAAAAAACATACAGTAGTATATTTCATTCACCAGTAAAGAAGCAAATTAATAGCAATTAGTAGAATAAGTGAATTTAAGAGTGATGTACCATCTGACTTTTCTTACCTAAAACAATTACTCTGATGAGAAAAATTTAACACTGGAAATAAGATAATTTTTTTAACACTAGAAATAAAATAATTTAACCAGAGTTAATTACTGGCAATGTTTATATAATATGCTACAGTATGGTCTCATATCTACTAAAAGACATTGATAGTTTCTATATCCTCCTCAGTAAAATACAAAATTCTCTCAAAATCAGTAATTTTTAGTAGCTGATTGAAGTTTCTCAACAGGTTGTTCATACCCTTCCAAAAGATTGTTCCTTTTCTCTACTCCCTCTCCATTGTCTTCATGGTGACAGATGGGATTGAATGGCATCCCCCTGACTCTCTGTCTCTGGAAGTTTCATTTCCTTTAATGTCAATGCCCTGGGCTATTGTTTCTCCCCATTGTCCTACCCCCTTTCCACTTTGGAACACATTATCTCATGAAGTATGGTGGCTTTGTTGCCTCCTCAGAATTTCACTGGTCTATTGCCCTTCTTTGTAATCACCAATCCATCTCCTTTTGCCATTTCATATTTGCTCTGTGTCCCCCTGCTCCATAGGAAGATATTGGTATTAATATCAGTCAAGGGTCACAGAATTTGAAATCCTTTCTGTATCTCAGAGCATTTGAAAATTGTATATAAAATACCATTTGAGTAGTAAAGATGTAGCCATGTTGCTTTCAAAAGTGCCTCCATACTTCTGCAAGTGCAAGGAAATTGAAAATAAATAGAATCTCCCAATTGTGCAGTGTATAAGAAAGTAACACTTTTCTAATGTTAATGCGGTTGAATGCATACCGTCAATTGCTCAGATGAAATTTGTCAGTAAATATGAATACAAAAGCAGTCATGTGTCACCTTCTTTTTCAACCTTTTCTGTATTAAGAGGTGACTATGGAATAGGTGTTAGGTTCCAGAAACTATATTTCTAGAAACTACAGAGGAGAAATTGGAATTTAGGAAAGTTCTTCAGTAGTTTCTTCCTGAAAATTGTGATTAACTTCCCAGTTCATCAGAGAGTAATTTGAAACCCTGACCCAGGTTACATCATGTTTTGGTTATAGAGACATCATCAGTATTTCATATGTGTTAATTTTTGTTCGTATTATATCTATTTATTCAAATTACTATTGACCTGAGTATTTTTATCAATTTCAAGAGTTGATTCTCAAAAATTCTGTTGAATATCTGCTGAATGAAGGAGGAATGGCTGAAAGATTTCTTTTTGGTGATAAAAAATGCACTACAGTTAGAGAGATTTGTAATCCTTCCTGTATCTCAAAGCATTTGAAAATTGCATATAAAATACCATTTGAATAGTAAAGATATAGCCATGTTCTTTTCAAAAATGATTCCATACTTCTGCAAGTGCAAGGAAATTGAAAGTAAAAAGTTATACCACTCTGTAATCATGCTAAAAACCACTGAATTTGTACACTGTAAAAGTGTGAATTTTGGTATCTGAATTATTTGCCAGTAATGTATGTATTTATACCAGTAAGACTGTTATTTATAAAGTAAAAAGAAAAAACTAAGTTGGTGTAGTTATGTTAATACAGTGTAAAATAAAGTAGACTTTGGACCTAAGAAAATTACCAGAGACAGAGACAATACATCTGATGAAATTGTCACTTCACTAAGAATAGCATAGCTATCCTAAGTGTGTATGTAACCAGTAACCAAAATATGAAAATCAAAAACTGGTAAAACTAAAAGGAGAAATAGGAAAAGTCACAATTATGATAAAAAAAAAATATTCCTCTCAGTAACTGATAGAACAATAGCTATACAAAGAATCAGCAAGGATATATTATCAACAGTGTCCGCCAACAGGATCTAATCAAAACATACAGAACACTCCTCCCAGCTACAACAAAATATACATTCTGTTCGAGCATTTGCAGAATATATACCAACATAAACATACACCGTAACTGGGCCATAAACCAAGCCTCACCAGATTTTAAAGACTTGAAGTCATACAGATGGTACCCTCAAGTTGAAAATGAAAAACAGAAAGATCACAGGAAACTCTCCAAACACTTGGAAACTAAATAACGCACTTCTGAATAACCCATGAGATTAGAAAAGATGAAAAGCCTCATATCTTCTTAGGAAACTAGAAAAATAAGATCAAATTAAACCCAAAGAAAGCACAAGGAAGAAAATAATAAATATAAGCACAGAAATTAAGCAAATGAAAATGCTCACACATATCACATGTGTTTGCATGTGCATGTGAATATGGGCAGGGTTGTGGACATGCATTTGTGCTTGTGTGGGATGTGTGTGTACACATAGGTTTGTGTGTGTGTGTATAGTTATAATGAAGCTCTGGTACTTCATTTTTCCTCTCTTAACAGCTGCTGAAGATCTTTGGGCAGGTGTTCCAGCCTTCTCCTTTAAATGTCTGTCATTCTTGTCCCATCCTGGGGTGCACTCAGAGCCACTGCCTCAGAGCAGAAGTCTTGTTACTTCACCAGAAGAACTCTAGCTTCACATGCAGATCAGCTTTAGATAGGGTGATCTTCACCCTCACATTTAAAGGAGGGTGCCTTTGTGATTCCTCTACAGAAGGGTCTCTCCTCCTAATTGCATCATCCTATAGATCTCTCCTGCATAAATCTTTTTATCTGTTCTGCTTGAGCTTCAGGCACAGGTTGACTTTCACACCTCTTTCTTTCCCTTGGAGAGACATGCTGATTAAGTCCAAGCTGTAAAACTCTTTCTGATTCTAGAAACATAAACTTGGTAATATCCTCCTCTCATTTCCTATAAAAGCTTAGAACCTTGCATTATTACTCTGTAACTCTGTCCTGCACGTTGATTATGGCAAAATGTGTTCACATGCACATGTGTTTACATCCACAAGTTTACAGGCTCATGTGCCTGCATAACTATGTCAAAGCCAGGGAAGTGCCAGTGGATGAACCATAGAAACCATCCCAATGCCTCTATGCCAGACTATGTGCCACTGCATCTGGGTAGTTAGACTCCCTTCAGGGGAGGATGGGCTGTGTTTTTTGATGTGATAATCCCTTCTACCTGATGAAGCCAGAGTCTTCCTAGTGCCTTACTCTTGCCTATTTGACTGAATGAGTTATATATGACAGTTCCCCCTGGTTTACAGGAAAGAACATTCCACTTCTCACATTAGTCATTCTTGTAAAAAATTGCCATTGTTATCCCTAATTGCGGAAAAGACTACTCCTAGCTGTTGGTGTTAGACACATTTATTCAAAATCACCCATTTTGTATCTAGAATTTGCATGAAATTTCTATTCTGTCCCTTACTATGTTCATTTTTATTAAGTTTTTAAGTTTCAGATTACATGGAAGAAAATTTATACATTTAGCAACTAAGCCAGTTTCATAATAGTAATTTGTTCATTAACTAGTTTTTCCTTGTTTTCCAGTTTTTCTTTGAGCAATGAATAATAAGGAAATAGTACTTCAATTTAAAATAGAAACGCATTATAAAATATTTTGTCCACATAAAACATATATTTGTCCAGAAAATCTTTTTTTTTTCTCATAGGTTGCTGTTCAGCTCTCTCATTGTAGATTGATTTGTAAGAGATTTCAACAGTGTCAGCCAAGAACTTTTTCACTTTTTACAGACTGTTATACTTGTTTTATACAGTGAATACACACAAGTGGATATAATCTATAATCAGCCTACATATTCTTTAGCAATAAATGAGACACTCAGGGATGTGTTAACAACTCTCATATCTTCCTGTTACTTAAGTGGCCCAGAAGAGATAGTAAAGCTTCCAAAAGAGGTTAGCTCACTTCCAAAGAGAAATCTGGCTCACCCACTCACAAATAAAAAAATATATAGACACTTTGAGTAAGCTTTTATGATTGCAATATATGAGAATATCCTTCACTTTATTTTCCCCTTGTGAAAATTAGATTTAATGAACATTTATTTTAGAATGGGAGAAAAAAGAAAACTTGTGTTCCCTGAACATGAAAACAAACCAAGGACAGTTTTTCCCCTGAAACTGATCTGCCTTTTTGCAGCCTCTATCTCTGAAAGTAGAGTTGTGATAAGTTCGTATATTTATTCAACAAACACTGAGGGAGGATATAACAGTGACTAAGATAGACATTGTCCTTGCCTTGTGACAGTGATGTTTTCATGGGGGAATAGACAAAGAAAATGATCAACAAGCAAAATCATTGCAAATTTTGATAAGTGCAATGAAAGAAATTGTTTGATGGGATAAAACCTACTCCAGTTATAGCAATGAAGAAAAGTCTCTTTAGGGAGAGACTATTTTAGCTGAGATAGGAGGAAACAGACAGGGTTACAAGTGATCCAGGAAGGACAGCAAGCCTTGAAGCAGAAAAGAACTTTAGAATGGCCAAGGGATAGGGGTATAATGTTTTTGGCTCCATGGGAAACATGGTTAGGCAGAGAAGGGGTTCTAGAAGCTCTATGCCTTCAGATTTATTCTAAGTGCAAGGGGAAGCCATTGAAGATTTTAAGCAGGGTCAACATAATCTTATTATTCTGCCTACTTTGTGGAAGATGCATTAGGGGAGGCCAAGGATAGAGAGGTAACTTTAAAAACAAAAACTTTTTTAGAAGACTAGGCATCCAAGAATAATGGTGTGAGCCAGGATGGAGCTAGAAAAAAACTTTGTGATGTATGTTGGAACGGAGAATTGATGGAAGTTGTTCATGGATTAGAAGCAGGAGGAGAGGTAAAGGGAGAAAGCAGAGGACTCCTCGGTTTCTGGCTCGAGTGTTTGAGTGGATCTTGCTGCCTTTTACTGGAAATGGCCAGATTTCATGTCTGCACAAGGAATGCAACAGTTTTCCTTACTTCAGTGATGTTAAGTATGCAACATGGGACATTTAACTTTTATCTCACAACTAGCAATTTTTTTTGCATCATAGATACAGATTTCTGCAGTTGCATGACACATTATATGAATAATGTTCATATCAATTGTTTTTAAAAATAAGAGAAAGATTCCTACTCTTAAAAGCTATTTCTTGCATATATCGAGTGGCTGTGACACTAACCTTTATCATGGAAAAGTAAGCACAGAGTTGATGTAAAGCTTTTTTCCAAGTGCCCATTGTGTGATCCATAATTCACCCTGGAGAACTAGTACTGTGGGCCTCTCAAATGTATTCATAACAATATACAACCCTAGATTTCTATTTTATACAGGTCAATGGAGAATCATCACTGCTGAATCAATGTATCTAACTTCTTGAATGTCTGAATTTAAAAAGAATACATTCCTGCTAAGATTCCTATCAACTTTCACTGATTATGTTTCATAAAAGCAAATTCTCATATTGTGGGCTTTTAAAAGGACCAATCTTCTGCTTCTCTTGACTGTATGAGACATTCAGGAATTAATGAAAAAAAGCAATGCCTGTCTGGTTTGTAAGCATCACAGTCTTATTTCTGCATAAATTCTCACAGGTCAACTCAAAAAACAGTTCAGGGTCAAAATCTCATCTAGTCACCTAGATTAAAAACTAATTTCTCTAAAGTATATCCTATATTAAAGCTTTTTCATGCAAATAAATAGCAAGGGCCTTATCCTCTATTCCTTTATTAGTTGGGCATGTCATGAATTTGAACAGAACGTTTTGTTCTGTACTCTAATTACATGTGTTATCAGGAAAAGTCTATTCCTTGCATACATATCATTAGAAACAGCTCTGCGAGTGTGGTTCTATCATAGGTCTCGTCACGGCAGTTCATCGTAATATTGACAGTTTAATCTTTTTGTTTCATACAAGATTAAAAGTCACTTGATATCCATTTCTTTATAGCTTGGACAGTGAATCCAATTGGACTCAATGCGTATCTAACGACCGTCTCTATCGTGAAGATGGACTCCATTTTTCCAGATAGACCAGATAATTATCTCCTGTTATGGGGAAAATGCTTTGTCGATGAGAAAACCCCACAAAAAGTGATTTTCTAAAAAATATTGTTTACTCGCAACTAAGTGGCTGAACAAGAGGAATCAACAGTATCCTTTCCATTCAGATGAACAGAGAAACCAGTACTGTCACCACCTCTTTATCAGTTTGAAGACACGGTGGTTCTACTTGGTCATTTGGTTTATTGGCTGTTGAAACATAATGACTACCTTTGAAATGAAATGACTTTTCAAAGCCCTTTATTGGATCTCAGAATCTTGTCACTAAAAAGAAAGAAACAGATGGAAATTGGACACAAAGAAAAGCAACCTTCACTCAAAAACTATTTATTAAAATGATAGTAAAATGCCCTTTGTCTGTGAGGTGTAGAGTCACAAATAAGAAATATGGGAAACTGTAGAGCTGTTGAAATTTAAATTATGTGGCACCTTTCCATCAGAAACGCAACAGTAATTTAAGAGTTCAGCTCTCCTGGCAGATTTATGTTTCAGTAAACAAACAAAAGGACTTTCTTGACTGCAGTGCCAGCTGCAGCAAAACATCCACATGGATTGGAAAGAATGTTGGGAAATTGATGTGGTTCATTCCTCTTGTTCAATATATTTACATATTTCACCCATACTTATGTTTATACAGAGGAGCAGATAAATATGAATGAGAGTTAGCATATCCCTTCAGAATATTCTGAAACACCACCTGTTGGAATAACTGGAAAATGGAGCCTTGGAAAGGAGGAAGCAGTTTTCAATTTCTTGTGGTCCTGCAAAATTTCTAGTTTAATTTCTGAACCATGTCATAAATGTTATTTCATAACTGAGATGATTTTCCAACAAAGTGCCTAGAACTATGCAAATGAGGAAATGCTTGGTTACTCAGTAAAAATAAATAGAGTGGGTTTTAATAGACAGGAGAGTTTTGAACAGTGGTCTTGAATCTTTGGGAGAGTGTCATCTGTGCTTTGAAAGGAGCAGCAGAATGGGCATCATCATTTTTTTGTTCTCGTCAACATCACAGCAGTCACTTTGGAAAACATGAGATGCTGGGAAGCTTATCTTGGAATCCCAGGCCTTTTTACCCCAAGGCATAGGGACTATCAGGTCAGGCTATGGAAAGGTTTGTCAGCCCGTTCTCCTTGCCCGGGTGACCCTGAAGAATTGATGGTAGGAGGTGATCACACTAGCCCTTGTCAGTGCAGAGGATCAAATTCAGCTACTGTGTGTCACTGCTTACCTTGGAGGTGATTTTTTTAGGGTTTTCTTTTATGTGCTATCTTGTTACCCACACTTCCAGTATGTATGGCTAAGCAGTCAAACCTAGGTCTCTAAAAGGTTCTTAAGGTTGCTCACTTTTGGTCGCTGCGGCTTTGCACTGCTCTAACCAAGATGAGGCCGTTCGAGTTCACTCTAATGGAGGCACTTGAGGAAAGGGTCTGTGAGTTGTGTCAGGCTGTTATTGTTATATGCACTGTTCTTAAAGTCTAACTGGATGGAAGCCTTTTTTTTTTTTAATTCCAAAGACTTTCCCTGGGAAGAAATGTGTTTTAATTAATCAATAGCCACTCTCATCTTTTCTCTTCTATTCTGATGTTAGTCAGCAGTTGCAACAGGGTATTTACAAAAACTAAAATGCTCTGTCTTATATACTCTTCAAATTGAAAGCATAAAGTAAATGAGTTGGGATAGAGTAATCATCGGGACAGTAAGAGTACTTTTCAGGAGAGAATATTTCTTGACCTTTTCTAAATAGCAGATATCTTCTCAACCTTAGAGGAGAGGTATAATTTATTTTTTAAAGTGTAAAAATATCCGAGGGTGTTAAGACATCAAACACACAAGCACAGGGAACATAAGAAGAGATTAAGACTTCAATTTGAGTTGTCCCTTCAAGGCTGCAGGCTTCATTTCCATATGAGTTATAAGAATTCCACTAAATTTAAGCATGACAGCTACCTGTGAGGTAACAAAGAGGTGTATTTGTAATGTAGTATCTGTTTAATGATTGATAAATGATATCTAGTTTTACCAGAACAGTTATTACTTTGGGCTTTTTGTACTTAATGAATCAGGAAAATTGGTCTTTACATGAATATATACATAGTTACATAACTATAAATAATATAAACATATTAAATATAAACATACATTTGTGTATAAATAAATAACTATATATTTTATATGTAGATATGCACTTATATTTCTTTATACGCACACTTAATGAAAGCCTATTGATGAGTTTTTCCTTTCCTTTTCGCTGGTGATATTCATTGGTAAATATTGTTAAATGGCAACTTTTAAACTGTGAATAATATGTATGACTAATTCCTCTCTCCATAAATCTAATTAAACAGGAAAGTGAGTCAAAGATATGCTCCCAGCTTCTAGTTCATCTTTATAGACATTTGTTAATGAGGAACTGAGCAATCAAGTATCTGTATAAACTGATATAACTTTTCGTACCATGAGCCTAATTATAGCTCTGGTTAAACACAAGCTACATAGATAGCTAATATACTTTTAACCTGAATAGTAGTCTTAATAGAGCTTATAATTACAAAATTTTTCAGGAGGGGGAGGGTGAGTATGTGGTATGTGAATTATTGCAAATATTCTTCTGTTCAATAGCAACGTAAAAAGAACTATTGCTTTTGTAATCCATCCCACTTGAGCCCAAGAAACCCTCTTGTCATCTCTCAGTTGCCAGGGAGGCCTGGGAATATTTCCACAACCCTAGCACAAAATAAGGACATATTTTGTAGATTCAATGCCAACTAGATAATGAAGACCCTGCTACTCATAAAGCTTACTTTCTAGTGAGAGAAATTATCTGGCATATTTTATGAATTCACATATGAAATTATATAAAATTATATGGCATATAATCATTCATAACAGTTTCCTATGATCCATTATTTGTGTTACCAGCTGTATTATTTCCTTTTTCAATTCTGATTTTATGTATTTCAGTCTTCTCTCCTTTTTCTTAGTCTAGCTAAAGGTTTGTCAATTCTTTTTATTATTTCAAAAAATTAGCTCTTAGTCTCACTGGTATTTTAAGCTGTCTTTTCAGTCTATTTTATTTATTTATGCCCTAATTTTTGTTATTTCCTTCCTTCTACTGACTTTGGGGTTCATATCCTTTTGTGACTAGTTCTTTGAGGTTTAAAAATTGAGCTATCTATTTCAAATATCTCTCTTTTCTTAGTGTGGGTATTTATTACTATAAACGATTTTCTTAGAACCTCTTTTGCTTCATCCCATACATTTTGGTATAATGTGGTTACATTTTTATCTGTCTCAATTATTTTTTAAATTTTATTTTTTATTTTATTTTTTGACCCTTTGGTTGCTCAGGGGCATTTTGTTTAATCTCCACATAATTCTGAATTTTCCAGCTTTTTTCTTGCAGTTGATTTCTAATTTCTTTTCAAGCCTGTGTGAGCTCTTAAAACTGGCATGAGGCTCTTGTAGGCAGAATGTAGTTGGATCTTATTTTTTTAATCTATTCTGTCTTTAATTAGAGAAACTAATTCGTTTATATTTAAAGTGACTATTAATAAGTATGGACTTTCTGTTGCCATTTTAAAGTGGTTTTCTGGCTATTTTATAGTTCCTTTGTTTCTTTCTTCCTCTCTTGCTCACTTCCTTTTTGAGTTGATGATTTCCTGTAATAGGATGTTTTGGGTTTTTTTAATTTATCTTTTTATATCTACAGTAGATTTTTGCTTTATGGTTACTGTGAAGCTTACATAAAACTTCTTATAGTTATAACAGTATATTTTCATCTAATTGCAGCTTAACTTTAAAGGCATAAAAATGCTCGACATTTTTATACTCCCCCCATGAACTTCTTTATGGTTTTGATGTCACAATTCACATCTTTTTACCCTATCTATCCAATAATAAATTATTATAATTATAGTTTTGTTTAGCACTTCCCCTCCATTCTGGATTTTACTATATATTTACCTTTTACCAGTGAGTCTCAGTAGGGGGCGGGGCTACTCCAAAACACTTTCATTCATCTTGTTTTCCTGGACCATTTGGCCACCTCTAGCTTCACTGGCAATGGCACCCCACTCCAGTACTCTTGCCTGGACAATCCCTTGGACGGGGAAGCCTGGTAGGCTGCAGTCCATGGGGTTGCTACGAGTCGGACACGACTGAGCAACTTCACTTTCACTTTTCACTTTCATGCATTGGAGAAGGAAATGGCAACCCACTCCAGTGTTCTTGCCTGGAGAGTCCCAGGGACGGGGGAGCCTGGTGGGCTACCGTCTATGGGGTTGCACAGAGTCGGACATGACTGAAGCGACTTAACAGCAGCAACTTCACTGGAGTTTGAGGAAGTAAGTTAACTTTATCTGGGAGCACAAAATTGTTGCTTGCACAAAATCAACATGTAGTTAATAAGGACAAGGGGAAAATGGATGTTCAACAGGCAGTGAACAATATCTACCATACTGTAAAAATACTACTCATGTCATTCAAATGGTTCAATCTGGAAGTTATCCATGTAGTTTATGCTCATGGACACGTCTTTGTAATTCTTTACTTTTCCTTCTTTATTGTAATCAAAGCCAAAGAGAATTGGCGTTTCATATAGATTATACCTGGTTGCTTTCATCTCTTTCATGGCCTCTTTCCCTTATAAAACTGATGCACTTGTTGCTTAGCAGGACTTCCCCAGCGCATTGTATTTTCCAATACAATGGGTGGCTTTGTCAGCCTACTACCTGTAGGGTTTTATTGAGATTTCTGTCTTCCAGAGATGGATGTGAATTTTCAGTAAGCATCCATACTCTAATTCTCTGGAACTTTTTGGTCATTTCTAGATATCTTAGAGGGCATGACAGATGTCGAAAATAGAAAATAGAAAAAGGCAAAGTTAACTGAATTACTGAACAACTGAACTTGTTCTCATCGGATATATTATCCAGTAAGACACCAGAGTGACTGTTGAAAATGTATCCCTGATCATGACATTACCAAATGTCATGATAGTTTTTGCATCCCTTCCTCCCTGGTAGGAAATAATACTTGGCATGACATTTAATGACCTCTGTAATTTGACCTCTTCCTGTCTCACCACCAACTAGTCCTCAGCCTTGCCGTTTTAGCCTCAAATAGAATGAAATTTCCTTCCTGTCTTCATATGTATCAGGCTGTTTTCCATTATTCTGCCTTTGTTTTTGCTATGACCTCTTTCAGGAGTTACCCTCCCCCCACATCCTCACCTGCCTACCTTTTGCTGTCTCTTTAAGTCATTGGTTCTCAATTCAGTGGTTTCTCCCACTCCCAGTCAGGGAACATTAGGGACTATCCAAAGATATTTACAGCCATCCCAACTGACAAGAAGATGCTTCTGTATCTAGTGTGTAGAGGTCAGGGATGTTGCTAAACGTTCTGTAATTCACCGAACAGCTCCCTACAAACAAAGAATCATCTAGCCCTAAATGTCAGCCATGCCAGGGGTTGAGACATGCTTCTTTATGTATTCATTCCTCCAGAAAAAGAAACTGTTTCTGAATTTTCCAAGACTGTCTTAGGTAACTCTCTTCATGTTGCCATAAAACTATTGCGATTTCTTGAGAACCTTATGGGCTTCCCAAGTGATACCGTGGTAAAGAACCCACTTGCCCATGGAGGAGACGTAAGAGATTTGGCTTCAATCTCTCGGTCAGGAAGATCCCCTGGAAGAGGACATGGCAACACACTCCAGTATCCTCCTCTGGAAATTCCATGGGCAGAGGACCCTGGCGGGCTAGGGGGCTAGTCTGTGGGGTCTGTGAGACATGACTGAGCACGCACACACACATGAGAACCTTATACTTTGGTGATAAAGAGCTTATTAGAGTCAGAATCTTTGATTTTGAATTCAGTTTTACCATTCTGTCCACTAGAAAATTATTGAGCCTCCATTTCCTTATCTTTAAATTTGGTATCAAAGTCATGTAGCTGTGGTATGATTGAATGAGATAGTGCATTTAAAGTGCTTCATACAGTGCTGGTAACTCAGTATGGAGCAGCTGCTGAGGCTGCTGTTATTGTTGCTATTGTGCTCATCATTTTTTACTACTCTGCTTCTAGAATCAGATATGGATTTACCAAGAAACCAGTGAAGCTTAAACTTCAGAGCCCTTCATTTTGCTTGGGGCCCTTCCAGTGACCCATACCTTTCTGTATTCAAGATTTTACATTACTGTGTCGAAGCCCCTTCCCACCTCCCTGCTTCCTCTATGTATTGAATGAGCTTCAGGCTCTATGGAGTTTAGACTTGCATCTCTGGTCAGGACCTAGGATAAAGCCTTAATATTGGGACACAATAAATATTTATCCGTCAGCAAGTTGGTCAGCCTGGAGAGAAATGTGCTTACCCATTATTGCCTGATTTTTAAAAACCCGTCAGGCTTAAACTCTCATTGCTGCCCTTCTTCCTTGTTGTTGGGGTTCTCTAGAAGACATTTCACCCTATCATTCAAGAAACAATGGCACCCCTCTTCTTTTGTTCTATGTTTCCAGTAAAGGATTCACCATTGTCAAAAGGACAATGAGGAAAAAATAAGTATGTGTTATCACTGATTATTTACTGAAGAGAACTCTGATATAACTGCAGAAGAAAAGGCCTGTTTCCATGGGGATTGTCTGGGTCTGGGAAATGTTTGTTAGCACAAATTTCAAGTTATTACAGCATTCACTATACAGTTATCTGACTTGCATAGCTTCTCAATCTCAGCTGGCTCCAACATCCCACCCTACATTTTCAGAAATAAATGCTTGTGTATGTGTCTGTGACGGGCTTCCAGCCTTCCAGTGTCAAGGTTGACATGCCAGGAAAAAAAGAGCTGCACAGGTCAATAAGGAAAAAACATATGGTGGTTGAATAATTCTGAAGTCTGAGCTGGCATTGAAAGCTACACGAGGCATTAGAATTCTGACCACAGGGAAGTCCAGTGACAAACACCTAATAAAAATGGAAAGATAATAATAGAAAAAGAATCTCAGGAAAATTAAACTCTTAAGGTAGCAAGATTGAAATAAGAATTAGAAATAATAATGCAAATATCCAACTTTTCTCACTGTATGGCTGATTATTCGAGTAGGATAGCTTATAGCTTTTCTTCCCTTAAATTTGGTATCTGATCATTATCTCATAGAATCCATCCTTTAAAGTAGAAATCACACAGGTCTTCACTGAGAAACCACAGGCAAAATTTTCCTCTTGACTGATTCCCATCAGTAACTGCCATTTTCATCAGTCCTTATTATGATTAAGATGGAGGCTGGGGAGGGAACAGCCACATTTAATCCTTTTGATCTAAGAAAAAGTAAAAGATGAAACCAAAAAGGAATGTTTCATCATGGTATAAGTTCTCATTTGCTTGTCTGGGAGCCTCAATTTCCTTATCTGTAAAATAAGGTTAGTAATATTTACCCATGAGCTTGTTGCAGAGTATAAATGAGCCGAGGTGTGGGAGAGATCTGTATGATGGCGCTTTCTCCTCAGACTTTTTTTCATGGACCTATTGCTTTAATGCAGATGGTGATTGCAGCCATGAAATTAAAAGACACTCCTTGGAAGGAAAGTTATGACCAACCTAGATAGCATATTAAAAAGCAGAGACATTACTTTGCCAACAAAAGTCCGTCTAGTCAAGACTATGGTTTTTCCAGTGGTCATGTATGAATATGAGAGTTGGACTGTGAAGAAAGCTGAGTGCCGAAGAATTGATGCTTTTAAACTGTGGTGTTGGAGAAAACTCTTGAGAGTCCCTTGGACTGAAAGGACATCCAACCAGTCCATCCTGAAACAGATCAGTCCTGGGTGCTCATTGGAAGGACTGATGCTGAAGCTGAAACTCCATTACTTTGGCCACCTCATGTGAAGAGTTGACTCATTGGAAAAGACCCTGATGCTGGGAGGGATTGGGGGCAGGAGGAGAAGAGGATGAGATGGCTGGATGGCATCACCGACTCGATGGACATGTGTTTGGGTAAACTCCGGGTGTTTGTGATAGACAGGGAGGCCTGGCATGCTGCGATTCATGGGGTCGCAAAGAGTCGGACACAACTGAGCGACTGAACTGATTGCTTTAATTAACCATAAGGACATGCCAGTGGCTGCAACATTGATGGCTTCAGCCCAGATCCCTTTACTAAACTCTCAGTTCATATGTTCTGTGCTCTGAGAACATCTCCATTTGTCCTTCTCCAAGACACCTTAAATGCACACAGACGTACCAAAATCATCGTCTTTCCCCCAACATTTGGTGCTTTTCTATATTCTCCAGTTCATGAATTTCACATCACCATTTATATGAACAAACCAGAAACCTAAATGTCGCTTTTCCAATCTTCAGTGACTTTATTCTTCTCAGTATAGAGCTAAAGCATTCTGAATGTAGTCCTAGGTTTCCTTATGTCTATGAAGACAGGACTATAAAAGAAAAGCAAAGATTTTTTTTTTTTTATATACTGTAGTATAGTAATCTTTTTAATATAGTATGGTAAGATTCTTTAATAAAGTACTTTGTGTCTGAACCAGTGTAGCATCTGGAAGTAAATAAATATAATTCCCTGATCTGTTAACCTGCAGGGGTGGTACCAGTACATAGGCAAAGAGTGCTATAAAAAGGAGATTCTTAATGTGAATTAGACATGATTTCATTTCTTTTAGATTACCGAGAAAGGCAAAGGAAAACTGATAGACTTTAAAAGAAGAAAAAATGAAGAAAGAAAGTAGAATTGAAATTTATTTTCTTGCCTCCAAGGACATATCACATTTATCAAAGGAAATAATATGACTCTTAAAAATGTTTGTGATTGCCTTTTAATTTCTATTCAGTAATATCACTCAAGTAGCACTGTGTAGCCTGTTGGAGAATATGAAACTAGCCTGAGAGAATGTTCAATTATGTTTGCAACTTGCTTTTATTTCTCAAATGAGTACATTTCAATATTCACAACTGCTACTGATCTCTAATTTAGGACTTCTGTTGGAATTCTAATGCATTAACTTTTTCAAAAAGTACTATATAGAGTCACATAATTTAGGACTCTATAGGATATTTGGGATTGTCTAGTTTGTCACCCTCATTTCCAAGAAAGAAGAAAAGAAAAAAAGTGGGATACGGTGGGATTAAGACTTGTCCAAAGTTATCTGTAGCATTTCAGAACTCACTCTGGAACCTAGACTTTGTGACTCTACCTAGTTCCCTCCCTCTGGCATTGGTATTCTCTACCTATTCTGTTTTAAACTTTCTTTGTTTTTTTTAACAAAAGAGTTCTCTCACAAAAGTTCACTGAGAAATTTGTTTTGTTAAATTCTCTTTACATGCTTCAGAGCACTCTCATGGTAACAAAAATAGAATGAAACCGATATAAAACCAAGTAAAAATAAATGTTGTTTCTTGATCAGTTCATTTCCATGTTACTCCTTCTCCATTTCCCCCCAGTACCCTCTGCATCTACCATTCTGAATCTTCTTTTGACCTTGATTTTAACAGTTGCTGCAAACTTATCAGTAATGGCCCTTTGAATTCATTACCAAAATAATCTAAACCTATTATTAAAACATTTATATCCTCACTTGTCTACATTTAAGCATTAAACTTCAATTGAAAGTTGAAAGCAGTAGAATAACTGTATTTTAAACCTCTTGGTAACTGGCTTCTTAACCATCTTTTTAAGGAATTTGAATTAATTATTAAAATAAGAGATTATTTGCCTTGAGATTAACTGCTTGGTTTTTAAAGCCAATTTGTATGGGTAGGCAGCCTGCTGTTCCCTGCACATTAAAATTCAGAGTACACAAAGTAGATCTCAGTTTTGTTTAGCTTCTATGCAGATCTCGCAAAATATTACAGTGCCCTTGAATCCAGTATACTCATGTGAAATCCATGTGAGGTGTATTTCTCTACATGTATCACCCAGCAACACAAGATCTCACAGACTAGTAACGCTGTCTCCATCAGGAAGTACCATCTATCAGTGACAAATGTAATAAGTGCAGGTTGCTCAGTAGTGTCCGACTCTTTGCAACCCCATGGACTATATAGTCCATGGAATTCTCCAGGCCAGAGTACTGGAGTGGGTAGCCTTTCCCTTCTCCAGGGGATCTTCCTAACCCAGGGATCGAACCCAGGTCTTCCTCACTACAGGATTCTTTACCAGCTGAACCACAAGGGAAGCCCAAGGATACTGGAGTGGGCAGCCATCCCTTCTCCAGGGGCTCTTCCCAACTTAGGAATCGAACTGGGGTCTCCTGCATTGCAGGCGGACTCCTTACCAACTGAGCTATCAGGGAAACTCTGATAAATATATTAAGAACATATGCAATTTTTTTAAGTTAGAAAGCATTTTTACCCACCCCCACCCCACATATAAGCAAAACCAGGCAAGCATATACCAAAGCAAGCTTGGGAGTATTAGTTCAACTTCATTGTGATGTTTATAACTTGACTGAAGTTTCTCTAAGTGTCCTAGAAATTAGAGGTCTTCATTTGCAAAGAGCTCTTGGGCTCTGGCCACTCTGGTTGGTTCAGAAGTAAATATTTGTGCTAATCAGAGCTTCTGAGGATCAATACTTTTTATCTGAACTATTGGGAAGGGAGATTCTTGCTTCAATAAAAATATTCTGCTATACTATGCTTAGTCACTCAGTCGTGTCCCACTCTTTGCGATCCCATGGGCTGTAGCCCACCACGCTCCTCTGTCCATGGGGATTCTCCAGGCAAGAATACTGAAGTGGGTTGCCAGGCCCTTCTCCAGGGAATCTTCCCAACCCAGAGGTTGAACCCAGGTCTCCCTCATTGCAGGTGGATTCTTTACCAGCTGAGCTACCAGGGAAGCCCTGATAAAAATATACTTTTCCTTTAATATGCAAACATAGTTTGTATTACTCTTAGTTTATAATTATACAAGTCTCACAAAGAACTTTAAGTGAAATACCCAATTCTGTGATTGATCGGGTGTGGAACTGATAAAATACTATGCTGATTAATATGTCTTTCAGTGCTAACAGTCATTAATTCTAGAACTCTCTCCTTATTTTTGCTTCTTTATGGAAATCACATCTATAATTGGTTTGGTCTTTCTATTGAAAAGTATAGAGCAGACAATCTTAAATACAGGGCATCTTACATTGCTTATTCACCAACTCAATTATTTCCTAAATTTCTCCTCCCTTTTGTGATATGAAAGAATAAGGCTGGCATTTGCCTCTGCGGTTTATTTCTTGATTCTCTAGTACCTGAATTTCTTTTGTACAAGGCCTCTCAACCTATATAATAAAAACCTGTCATTTCAGTTGCTCAGTTGTGTCTGACTCTTTGTGACCCCAAGGACTGCAGCACACCAGGCTTCCCTGTACGTCACCAACTCCCAGAGCTTATTCAGACTCACATCCATCAAGTCAGTGATGCCATCCAACCATCTCATCCTCTGTTGTCCCCTTCTCCCCCCACCTTCAATATTTCCCAGCTTCAGGGTCTTATCAAAAGATCAGTTCTTTGCATCAGGTGGCCAAAGTATTTGAGTTTTAGCTTCAGTATCAGTCCTTCCAATGAATATTCAGTACTGGTTTCCTCCAGGATTGACTGGTTGGATCTCCTTGCAGTCCAAGGGACTCTCAAGAATCTTCTCCCAACACCACAGTCCGAAAGCATCAGTTATTCGGCGCTCAGCTTTCTTTATAGTCCAACTCTCACATCCATATTTGAATACTGGAAAAACCATAGCTTTGACTAGATGGACCTTTGTTAGAAAAGTAATGTCTCTGATTTTTAATATGCTGTCTAGGTTGATCATAGCTTTTCTTCCACGGAGCAAGTGTCTTTCAATTTCATGGATGCAGTCACCATATGCAATGATTTTGGGACCACCAAAAATAAAGTCACTGTTTCCATATCTATTTGCCATGAAATGACGGGACCAGATCACTTCTGAAATGCCAATACTTTGGCCAACTGATATGAAGAACTGACTCATTTGGAAAGACCCTGATGCTGGGAAAGATTGAGGGTGGGAGGAGAAGGGGACGACAGAGAATGAGATGGTTGGATGGCATCACCGACTTGATGGACATGAGTGTTAGTAAGCTCTGGGAGTTGGTGATGCACAGGGAAGGCTGACGTGCTGCAGTCCATGGGGTCACAAACAGTCAGACACAATTGAGTGATTAAACCAAACTGATGGGACCAGATGCCATGATCTTAGTTTTCTGGATGTTGAGCTTTAAGCCAACTTTTTCACTCTCCTCTTTCACTTTCATCAAGAGGCTCTTTAGTTCTTCTTTGCTTTATGCCGTAAGGGTGGTGTCATCTGCACATCTAAGGTTATTGATATTTTCCCATCAATCTTGATTCCAGCTTGTGCTTCATCCAGCCTGGCATTTCACGTGATGTACTCTGCATACAAGTTAAATAAGCAGGGTGACAATATACAGCCTTGGCATACTCCTTTCCTGATTTGGAATCAGCCTGTTGTTCCATGTTCAGTTCTAACTGTTGTTTCTTGACCTGCATACAGATTTCTCAGGAGGCAGGTCAGGTGGTCTTATATTCCCATCTCTTTCAGAATTTTCCACAGTTTGTAGTGATCCACACAGTTAAATGCTTTGGCATTGCCAATAAAGCAGAAGTAGTTTTTCTGAAACTCTCTTGCTTTTTCAGTGATCCAGTGAATGTTGGCAATTTGATCTCTGGTAGCAAAAAGTAATTATGTCAGGGGAAGTTTAGAAAAAATATGACACTCACCATTGGCATTTCAGAGACTCAGATAGTAATGTGTTCCAAGTGAATTCACACTCATGACTGAATGGCATTGAGAAAACTGTATTTGTATTTCAGTATTTATAACATCCCTGAACCATTTTGTTTGAGTTTATTTTTTTCCGCCTGATATCTACTCTTCCCTATTCCTGATATACTAACATCTGAGATTCTAAGAGGACTCACTTTTCCCTACTTTTCTCACTTTTTATTTTTAAAATTGCAATAAAGATGGTGTACAATGCTATATGTTAAGGTGCACAACATAGTTATTAATGATTTTTAGGGTTATATTCCCTTTATAGTTAGTATAAAATATTGGCTGTATTCCTTGTATTGTACAATATGTCCTTGTAACTAGTTTATTTTAAACATACTAACTTGCATTTCTTAACTCCATGCCTGTGTTGCCCCTTCCCCTCCCCCAGGATTGGTAACCCCTAATTTGTTCTCTGTATCTGTAAGTCTGTTTCTGTTTTGTTGTGTTCACAAGTTTGTTGTATTTTTTAGCTTCCACATAGAAGTGATATGATATCACTTCATTCTTTTCTGATTTATTTTCCTTAGGATAATGCCCTGCAGTTCCATCCTGTTGTTGCAAGTGGAAAAATTTGATTCTTTTTTTTTATGGCTTTTTACCTTCACGTGGACATGTAGATGTGGGTACACATTTATATGTGTTGTATGAATCTATATATACATGAATGGATATGCATAATATATTCATACAAACCCATGTGTAGTTCATACTACTTTTATATTATTCATAATATTTTTATATTGTTTTATGTTGTTATATATCTCTGACTTAGGTGGGGGAGGAATTTATTAGTACCTTTCCTGGCTCAGTTATAGAACATTCTTCTAATTAGTTCAATAAAATCACCCAATATTTATATAATTTCAGAGCTAATATTCAGCCAGTATTTACCAGTACAGTCATACCATTTCTATAACCAGCACTAATGTTATGGTTGTTCATTCTGCTTGGCCAGTGTGCATGCCATACTTACAGCTGGAATTGGCAGCATGGCTATATGCTTATACCGGCCATCAGAACCATGTCTCCAGACTCCAGATGAGTCTCTCTGTGACTCAGAATCTAATCCCACATGTTCAGAGAATATTCCTGCTTCCCCCAGACATGGCTAACAATAATCAAAGCTGAGAGGAGCATGTTTTTTCCTGGAAAGGAAAGGTGAAGAGTAGAACTCTTGTCTCCTTATACCTGCAACAGACTGAAGGCAGGATAAGTTTTTAGATAGAGTTGCATGTTTAAGATCTCTTATCTTCAGTTCAGTCCCAAACAGAGAGCCAGAGCCTTGGTCTCTTTTTTGCCTTTGAATTTTTGCAGGATTGAAAACAAAATCTTGGAATTTCTGCTCCTGTTACCTTGTGTTAATACCTGAATTCACTGTATTCATATATGAGGGTCAAGGAACAAGGAGAGCAGTGTGTCTCTTGTCAGAGAAGTAGAAGGATGCCTCACCTTTGGGGATCCACATTGGAATGGGGCAGGTTGATGACAGCATACCTTGCCTCTATTTTCCATCATATAAGTCTATCAAAATTCAAGTCACACACAGTAGTTTCCTTCTGCTGAAAGAATAAAGGTTTGAGTACCTTAATCTGATGTAGGAGCATGTATTTTTAATTTAAAATGTATAATTTTCAAATAGTGAGGACATAAGTAAGTAGGGAAAATAGAAAATGGGTATTCCTTACCACCTGAAAATTGGAATCAAAGAGTCACACCTGCGGTGCCCATGTAGAACAGGCTCGTGGAAAGCAGGAGTGAGATTATCTGCAGTGAGAGCATCTTCCTTGGACCTAGGGCTTGTTCTTGAACAATCCTGACAGGACCATGTGTGGGAGGAGTTACCTAGTATTCCATGTATGAACAGGCTGGGTAAACTATATCATGGCTCTGTGGGATGTTGAGGTCAAGGTTGGCTAGTTCAGGGTGATGTACAGTTTTTCAAGGATGTGCACAGTTATCCACATCCTAGGACTGAATCCTTTTTGTTGTGTTTGCAGATGCTTCAACCGGGATTCTAACTTATTTGAGAAATTTTTGCACCATGTGAATAATGCCCCAAGGCTTTCAAGGAGAAAAACATGTGCACCTGGACGCAAAAATCTGTGGGTTTCAGTGCAAAACATTCCGGTGGGGAGATTTTAAAAATTAATTTGTATTCGAGGCAGCACAATATGGAGTATTTGAGGCATTTAAGAATTTTAAATATGAGGGAGTGTGCTGAATGAGGAAGCTGTTCATTTGAAATAGTATATCAGAGTTTAGAACAGGTGGGGAAACTCAACTTTCTTTTTTTAATGAAGAAAATGTTGCAAAATTGAGTTTTGCTTTGCCCACACAGGAGCACTAAGAAACCAAAGCAGCAGACTTCAGCTCTGCTAAAGAGCTCTGAATGTACAATATTGCAGTCACTTCTGCACATTCAGTGCAAGCCACCATGTGTGTTTGTAAACAACTAAAAGACCCAACTAATCTTGAGCAATACACAAATGAGCCATCTTTGAGAATGCCAGTTGCCTGCTAATAACTTTCTAAAATTGCTCTCCAGCACTAATTGAAATCATAAATCCTTATCACATTCAAAGCCCAACCACTGTATACCATTAGCTCACCACGGTTCTTAATCTTCTTCTTCTGGGGCACTTTCTTGCTGTATCCTTCCTCTTGGAGCAGCCACATTTATTATTACAGTTCAAACACCTGGCAGTATCCCTGCTGGAGAGCTATATAACATCTTTCTAAGCACATCACTATGAGGGCATGCTTAATAGGAATATCTACCCCAATCCCATTGGAACAAGGTCAAACAATGTCAGAGAAATATATTTTCACTCATTTCATCCTAGATGCCTGTAGATAACAGAGATCAAAAAAATATTTAAATTCTGTTTTGTTAAGACAGGCTACTTCTGTTATATAGTGGAGCAGGTAGGAGGTTATGGTTGCCTCTAGACAATTTGCCAGACAAGAAAAATGGCTTTGCAGACCATCTGACAGCTTTATTCTTATGGCTCCGGCAGAAAAATAGGCAAAAAAGATTGCAGAGGCGGCTGAGTGGAATACAACACAACAGTTCAGAAAAATATTAACTGCTTGTAAAATGAGTGGGAGGATGTAGTAAAGGAACTGGCATTTCAGTTATATAAAATCACTTATTACAACATTTTTATAGCCAAATTATACTCCTTTTCTGTGCGGTATCTTTGGGTCTGTTGCCCGGAATAGATGGGAAAGAATCTTTCCACAAGGCAAGGAATGTTTATGTGGAAAGAAAGAGAAAGAGCAGCTATGAATCATTTTATGGATGAATTATGTTTATTATCTCAAGAAAGATCCCCTGGAAGTTTAGGTCTGATTTTACAGTAGATTGTGCGCTTTTACAAATCTGTTCTGGCCCCATTTATTCGCCTGTACAACCACTCCTGGGCCTTCTAATAGACGCTTGTAATTAATGTGGAATGCTCTGATACTTGTATCGAGACGAGTCCACTTGGGGCCTTAAAAAGCTGAGACAACAGTGAATACCTTGAAGTGGAAAAGACAGACTCCGTAAAGTATTTTCTGAGATGACGGCCCACTTGATAGAGTCATCTTCAGTTCATCACTTTTAACCAGCCTCTCTCATTAAACACAGAAGAGAAATCGGCCTCTCAACTCTCTTGTAAGAGTAATAAGGACATGTACATTTCCTGACAGAGCTCTTTTTTTGGCATAAAAAGTGAAAAACACAGACCATGCACCCCCAGCAATAGTACATCTTGTAGTTGTAAGTAGTATCGGTCAAAGAGAAAAATCCATAATGAAATACTTGGGAAAATACAGACTGATACAGGATTAAGTAGCTTTTCATCCTGCAAGACTTCTCAGGTCTTTGGATATCCTAATATACATTTCAGATCTTTAAGACAGGAATATATGCGTTTCTGATATTTATTTTATCACAGAGATCTTTATTTTATGGAAACTAGCATGTGGCCAGTGTTTCTTTGGATACTGTAAGGAGTAATGCACTTTTATACAAGACTCTCTTGTATAAAAGAGTCCTGGATAAAAAGTCCTGATACTTTTAAGTATCAGGCAGATTTAAATATTTGCCTTTTAAAATTTTTTTAGAGTTCTCCATTGTCTCCATTTATCATAGAATAATGATCAATGCCTTTATTTATTTACATTCAGAAGTCACAGATGATCTAGTCTTGTATTGTCTCCCTTTATGACCCATTATGGAGCTTTCTTTGCCTCTCACACACTGACTCGATGGGCATGAGTTTGAGTAAACTTCAGGAGTTGGTGATGGACAGGGAGGCCTGGCATGCTGCAGTTCATGGGGTCACAAAGAGTTGGACACGACTGAGCGACTGAACTGAACTGAACTGAACTGAACTGATGGAGCTTTCTTTGCCTCTCACACTCTAGTCCAATTTGTTCCTTGCTTTTCTCTTATATACTTTGTACCTCTCGCCTCTGTATCCTTGAAGACAATACTTCCTCTTTCTGGAACAAGCTGTCTCTTATTTCTACCTATTTGGGACCTAGACTTTTTCCACAATCATGCCAAATGCCACCTTCCACAAATCCTTTGGTTTTGCATTTGGAAATAATTCTTTCCTGCTTTAGTGTTTGCTATTGTGTTTGGTGTGGACCTTGGCTATAGCTTACATCAGCCTTCCAGTGTTCTGTTTGCTACTTTCTGAGTTCTTCTGTATACATATGAGTCCTTTGAGGCCAGGGACTAGGTAGTCTTGTCTTGTTTGTCTTTGGCCACAGAGCCTGTTACATTGTCAAAACAGAATCTAGGTCAAGCTAAATTGAGATATTTAACCCCTAATCCCCATTTTTACTTGGCTTTCTCTCTTCAGCTTCCCTGCAGTGTTTTTGAAATGGGCCAGACAATAGGATGATGGCATGTTCCACCTTAGAGCTGCCCTAAAACCACCCTTGCAAGTCTGAGTGTACTGTGCTTTGCTTCAGTGTTACACTGTCTATTTCATACATGCATGGATGACAAGGTGCTCCTGACTGGGAGACAAATTTCTCAAGACTTTGTAGTTTACCTGCAGAATTGCTCTAGACTTAGATGCATAAGGCTGAGCCTACAGGAAGGAGAGGCAGTTGAACTTACAGGAGGTCTAATTCACCCTCTGTCTCAGGTCTAGCAAACACACATGTGCACACGTGTCCCTGATGAAGATGCTGTCTCCAAGTTCTTGCTTTACTCAGGCTTTGAAGTCCCTTCCCGATGACATTCAGGATGACAGAGCCTGTATAATCACAGTCTTCTCAGCTTTTGTTCCATGAGATTTCTTCACTGAGTACTGGCTTAGCTCTGTGTGAGTTCACTCTCATAGAGGCTGGTGGCAGAACTCATTTCCCATGGCTGTGGGACTTGTGGCAGTTCACTTCTTCTTCAAAGTCAACAATATAGAGGAAGAAACAGACTTCAGCAAGATTACACTTCAGTGTGATCAACACGTCCCATCCCCTTTGCCGTGTAACACTGGTTGGAAGCCCAGTCAAAGGTCCCGCCCACCGTTGAGGGGAAGGGGTCACACAAATGTATAAATATGGCTGCCATCTTACTGCCTGTCCTCCACAAGAGGGATGATAGCAATAGCAGTGGTTTCGTGAGTTGCTGTGGGGATTAAACGAATTAATACGGAAAAAGTGCCCGGTACTTAGTATGTGTCCTGTAAGGGTCCTCTGTTTCTAATCAGACCTGTGAATGGAAGAGCAAGCTGGGTTGGAATGAGTGAATGAATGAATGAGTGAATGGGGATACATGCAAGATTTATAACTGGGTAGATTTCTCAAGCAATCTCTTTGCACAGGCTGAATTCCCCAGTGGTTTCAAATCAGCATCTGTGAGCTCTGTCGTGGGTGGTGTTGAATGTCAACTGTAGGTGGGTATTACTTGCCTTAGTCATCTGTAACTAATTTCAGGCACACACTGTTTTCAGGCAAATGTCGGTAATTGCCATTTTTGCTAATTGTGAGAATGACTTGTTTGCCATCTTCTCTCACAACTCTTAAGAATGTGAGTTGGGAATCAAGGAGTGGGCTTGAATGAATTGGCTTCCTCCTGTGTGAGAAACTGAGGTATCAGTTTGGTGCCACACGCTGGCTTGTAGGCAAAGTTCAGACAATCATAGAGCTAGGAATCAGCTCAGAGATGCTGTGGTCAAGCACAGTCTCCCTGGTCCACAGACAAAGTATACAAAGAATGAATTTCCTTATTTCAGCTGAATGCATTTTCTGTGCCAGACTTTGTGCTAGCTGCTCAGGAAACAAAGGAAAGGAAACAGACAAAAATCATGCTTGTGGAATTTTTACTGTATGATTCCTGAATTCTTTGACATGCCTTCCATTGAGAGGAAGGAGGAATTTATGTCTCCTCTCCTTGAATCTGGGCTATATTGAATGTTGACAAATAACCTATGGCAGAAATGATGCTGTGTCAGTTTCTAGTCCCAGATGTTAAGGAATTTGCAACCTCCATTCCCTACCTCAGTGCTTGCTCTTGAAACCTAGTCACCTTCCCACCATGGAGAGGCCCTGTGCAGATGAAATCATAGCCAGAGTTACCTGCCAGCCATGTGAGGATGCCATCTCAGAAGTGTATCCTTCAGTACCAATAGAACTGACACTACATGGAACACGGCTGAACTGTTCCTATGAGCTCCTACCCAAATTATCACTGTTGTTTTGAGTTCCTACATTTTGGGCTAGCTTGTTCTACAGCAGTAGATAGCTGGGACAATGCCCTTACAGTCTGAAAGAGGTTAACAGAGACTAGTCAAGGCCTCAAGCTGGCAACCTATATCTATATGATGAGATCATTGCTCTGCAGGATAAGAACATCTGTGAGACTGTCAAACTAGGAGCCTCTGACTTAGGCTGTACAGCCAGGGAGGGTTTCCCTGAAGTGATGCTTGAGCTGAGATTGAAAGAAGCTAACTGGGTGAAGGTGAAGCAAGAAAGAGCTGTGGCAGGGCCTCATGGTGTGCAGGAGCACGAGATATTTGAAGAGGGAAGAAAATCAGTGTGAATTGGGGGCAGATACGGAGTGCAGGGGGTGAATCAAGGAGCTGCCGTCGAGATGGGCAGCATCCAGGTGTTAGAGTGGGCCAGTCCCCATGTCGGCAATATTCTGTGTTCTCACAGGACGAGACTGTAGGGCTCACAGTCATGTGTCAGATGAGTGGGAGGGAGATTGGAGAAACTTGACAGGGGATTTGGTAAAATTTGCGCATCTTTGCCTACAAATGCAACCCATCGTGAGTGACCTCAGTGATGGCCTGGGGTGGGGGTGCTTGATTCAGTAAAAATTTGTTTCCTGACAGGAGAAAGGCTGAAAGACTTTTTCTGAAGAGTTCTAACTCCTTTTCCAAGCTGCTTTTCTCAGCTGACCTAATTCAGTAGCACTGTATCCAGGAGTTTTTAATAGATTCACAGGGGCTAGTGTTTCACAGTCTGTTCTCTATTTTTACATCTTTACAGTGAAGACATTCTTCCTTACAGCTAAGCATATTTGCTGGAAATTTGGGCTGCCTTCTCTCCTCTTGCCTCTGTTTAGACAAGAACACATAGAACACAGGCCTTGACATGTATTTCACTCATGTATGTGAGAACAGTTGCTTCCACTATGTTCTGTCCTCCAACTTTTCCAATTGTCCCTTATCTTTCAGGCAGTATCTCCTGCCTTAATCCTCAGATTCACCCCTTCCTTCCTTCCCACACCCACAGCATGTCCATATCCCTTCAAACCTGAGTCTCAGCTTCATGTATATGTGCTAAGTCACTTCAGTGTTGTCCAACTCTTTGCAACACTATAAAGTGTAGCCTTCCAGGCTACTCTGTCCATAAGATTCTCCAGGCAAGAATACTAGAATGGGTTGCCATGTCCTCCTCCAGGGGATCTTCCTGACCTAGAAATTGAACCCGAGTCTGTTGCATCTCCTGAATTGGCAGGGAGGTTCTTTACCACTAGCACCATCTGGGAAGCCTCCAGTTTCATGTAAACAGCAAGTATGTTTTTGTGAACCGGACACTAAGTACTAGGGATTCAGGAGTTGATAACTAGAACAATCTGACCAGCGCAGTGGTTCTCAATCCCAGCAGCATGTTAGAATCACTGGAAGAGTGGAGGACAGAGGGAGGAAGTGGGGAGCATTAAAGTATGTCAATGCCTTTAGACCTATGTGCAGAAAGTCTGATTTTATTGGTTCTTCACTATCGGAGTTGGAGGCTACAAATAAGATAGAGAAGTAAACTAGAATGATCCATGTGGTAATCAGTCAGACTGGATACATAGGTACGAATTGATGTTTGGTTTACTACAGATACAGATAGTTATGGGCCTTTCCCGGTGGCTCTAGTGGTAAAGAACCAGCCTGCCAATGCAGGAGATCTAAGAGACACAGTTTTGATCCTTGGGTCAGAAATATCCCCTGGAGGAGGGAATGGCAACTCACTCCAGGATTCTTTGCTGGAGAATCCCATGGACAGACGAGCCTGGTGTGCTATAATCTGTAGGGTTGCAGAGTTGGACACAACTGAAATGACTTAGCATTCACAGATAGTTACATGTAGATAGATAGATGTATAGATGTATATATATTCACAGATATCTCCTTGCTCTGCCAGCTGAGAGGAAATATTTATAGAAGCAATGAAACCCTAGTAGCAAAGAGTACATCTAGACCCAGATCTTGGTGTCTAATTCCATTTTCCAGTAAAAGGAACCAGTAATCCTTAAAGAAATGGCCAATGTTATAACTGGGGCAGGAAATATACAAGATGAGCCTGGATCATCTTGTACTGTCAAAAGTCTGGAAATACACGAAAATTGGAACACCCCAAAATCGCACAATGATGAGGATATGTCAAAGTGTACTGAAAAAGCTTCCAGGGGCCAAGACTAAGACAATTAGAGCAAGAAAGTTTAGTAGTACTGGATTATAACTCAGAGTATAAATATCCATGAATGAGTTCATACTGGCATAATAAACAACTCAATAAACAGATAAATGGGAAGAAGAGAGAAATCAGAGAACTCGCCCATGCAGAAGAATTCCAAACAATCTGCAGTTATACTTTCCTCTCAAGGAGGGGGAACCTAACTCCTCATTCTTTAAGTGTGGCCTGTGCACAGTGACTTCTTTCCAGAAGTATTTACAGTATGCGCAGGGAGGAAGAGAATCATTTAACAGGACAGAAGTCTGACAAATAGTTCCTCAGCCAGCAAGCTAATCAAGGTTAACATCAATGAAGGTAAGTCTTGCTGAGTGATGTACCATTGACACAATATGGTGCAAATGGTACTTTACCTCTGTCATCTTCCTCCTAAAAAAAAAAAAGCCATAACTTCAGACTCATCATGAGGAAAAATCAGACAAATCCCATTTGAGTGACAGTCTATAAAATACCTAACTCCTTGAAACTGTCAAGGTCATAAAAAACAAGGGAAGTCAGAGAAACTGTCATAACCAAGAGGAGGCTAAGGAGACACGGCATGCCATGCAAAGTGGCATCCTTCTCTAAGTAACAGTTTTCTTTAACAGAGTTGAGAGGATTCAGTTGAAGCAAAAAAGAAGTATATTGAAGTCAATTTTGATTAGATGGGCTCTAATATCATCACTGTGAGTGATTTGGTATTCTTTTAGATATACATTTTTTTTTAATTTTCCATTATAAAACTGGAATCATGCATCACCTAGCATTTTGAAACCTATTTTCACAAATGGTCAGTTAAAAATTTTCTCCCATTCTATAAATAATCTTAAAGCATAAAATTAAGGCTTTAATAGCTGGATGATGTTAATTGCTAAATTTGCTTAAAAATACAGGGAAGGAAGAAAAAAGGCAAGATAAAGGGTAAGGAAGAGTAGAAGTGGTCTTAGGTGGTAACAGTGGCTGTAGCATTGATGTCAGGAGTGCTTGATTCGCTGATGTGGTGGGAGTTTGGCAGGCAGCGGGAAAACTAGTTCTTCTTGTGCCTCTAAATCCACTTTTCTGCAGACAAAAGGCTCTAGAGAGATCATTTCAGTGGTTCTCATTTTCTACTGCAAATGAGGAGGAAGGCTATTTACCAGCAAGTTGAACAGCTTCTTCAGTGCCATGTTTTTTCTCTGTCTCATTAGATGGATATGCCAAGGCTTATAAATTAGTTGGCGGTATTGGACAATGCAGTTAGGTCTTTTTAGAGCTCGAGCCTTTTCAGTTCAGAGCCACTTCCTGGCCCATTTTTTAAATGGTAGACTGTGTCTAGGAAAGATTTAGTTGAGAGAATACTGGTTTCCGTGCCTATACTCAATGTATATTAAAAGTATACAGAAAGTAATCAGTATGATGTGGCAGTTGACCCCATGATGCAAATCCTCCATCAGTTTCTATACTTCCTCCCCCAAAATCTTAATTCCACAGTGCCTAGGCATACTCTTTCTTCACAGAACAAATTGTACTTGAGATATACTGGGATATACTAATCTTGGCCTGGGTTAGGTTGCCTAGGTTTACATAGTTAGCACAATGCTTATATTTTTTTGTTAACCACAGTTTCTTTTCCTTTTGGACATTTGGAAGGAAAATTGAAGGGAAACTGCTTGAGTGGGTTGCTGTGAGTGGAGACTTATTTTTGGCTGTCATAACAAGGACATTTAGAAAACAATGAGTGTTTTCATAGGGAGTGAGGGAGGCAGTCACGAAAATGTGGGACCAGTGTGGATTTTGGGGTTTTGAGTTAGCATGTGGGTGACAGCTGACATTTGAGAACTTTTATCTGGGGTGGATTACAGATGAAAAATTATACATGTTGGCATTTTAATTGGCATTTAGTAATGCCAAGTCAATAACCAATTCAATATAGTGGGAAAAAATCCATAAGTTGATCAGTCCTTTTGAGAAAGACCATAGATCGTATAAAGAAGTATTTTGAGGTGTTAAGTAATATATATGGTCACTGAAAACCAACCTTTTTGAAATGCTAGAACTTCAAATTTATGGTGTTTTTTGTTGGTTTTTTTTTTTTTTTTTTTTGCTGTAGGAAAAATTTCAGAATCCTGTGAGTCCATCTTAAATTCCACCCCAGGAAGGTTAGTTAAAGAAATAATTTAAGGCTTTTATTAAAAATTATGTTAACTCTCGAGAGACTGGATGACTAAGTCACATAGACAGAAAGAGGTATGATGGTTTAGACTCATTACTATATTGCTATGCAACCACAGAAAAAATGCAAAATCATAAGCAATTACATGTCAGTGTGGTAAGTGATAGTATTGTAGGAACAGAAATTTGACATTCAAATCCTTGCTCCCTCACTTTTTAGCTTTGTGACTGCAAGCAACTCAGAGAACTTTTCTGAACTTCAGTCTCATCTTCTGTAACATGAGGTGGTTGTGCTGTGTGCTGTGCGGTGCTCAGCTGGCTTCGGTTGTGTCTGACTCTTTGTGACCCCATGAACTATAGCCCACCAGGCTCCTCAGTCCATGGGATTCTCCAAGCAAGAATACTGGAGTGGGTTGCCATGTCCTCCTTCAGGGGATCTTCCCCACCCAGGGGTTGAACCTGTATCTCTTGCATCTGCTGCTTTGCAGGTGGATTCTTTACCCCTGAGCCACCAGGGAAACCCCATAAAATGAGGATACTGATAATGAATATAAGCCTTACAATCTGTACCGTGTTGTCATAAGAATGAAACAAGAAAGATATAAAAGCCTGATGGAGAAAATGTAATTACAATATTAAATGCTGGTAGAGACCCCAAATTGGTGTTGCTCTGTGGTTCTAGTTTTGATCAAGAGAGATTTAAGAACTTAGAAATGTATTATTTAATAGTGAGTTGTTTTCTGGTATTGTTGTTACTCATACAAAGCGAGGCTAATGCTGTCCCTAGGGCAAAAGGAAGAGTTTTGTCTGTAGGCAGTGTCCTCTGTTGGAGGAAGTCTTGCAGAAGACGTGACCACCAGTTGACCTGTGAACTGGACCTGGGCAGACAGAGGCTCCGCACACCTGCCTGGACCCTTGGAATCCCTGTTTTCCCCACAGTGGGAAATATCCTCAAGAGACTAAGGTATTGTTGAAACCATCTGGACTGAATATGTAACTGAATCCAGTTTTAAGGTCTCATATAAACTTTAAAGATTTGGCAGGTGGTTACAGAGATCTCCTTGTCTTGTGGTCACTCAAGACAAGCCTCAGAAGTAAGTTCCCTTGCTTGTTGAAACCTGCCACCTACTAATCTGGAGTAATCTGCCTCTTTCTTTGGTCCCTATGCCCTCTGCATAGGGGGCCAGTTTGCCAACCATCACCCCACCAGAGTGGCAAGGAAGTGTTCAGAAAGGTTAAAGGGTTTGCAGATGAAGGCTTGATGGGGCTGGACACTCTGTTGCAGGAAGAGAGGTTGTTTGTGGTCAAAGCAGTAGGTCTTGAATTGTGACATGGTGCAGTGAATCAGGCCTTGGCCAGTGTTCCATTTGGCCTAAGGGCTAGGGAAAGGAATTCTTCCCCATAACACTCTCTCCATGAATAACCATGATGTCCTTACCAAGAAAGCAACATCAACCAGGCCAGACCCCACAGCCCTGACATGAAAAAGAGGCCAAAGCGTCCTACAACCAGAGCACCCGGGAAATGGGTTCTAAGAACATCTTCCCCCATTTCCCATGGTCACTTAAATCTTTCTAATTTACACACTTTAGTTTTATATCTTCCACTACTAAAGTATGAGTTCCTTGAAGAGAGGCATGTGACTTGGTTATTAGGAAGAAAGCACGTGGCAATTGAGGATAAAATTCTTGATTTGGAATTGGAAAAATCAAGTGCAAATCTCATCTCCAAGCAGTGAGGTTCTCCAAATTTATTATCTGTATCACTTTAGGCAGTCAGTTTAGTTCAGCTGCTCAGTAGTGTCTGACTCTTTGCAACCCCACAAACTGCAGCATGCAAGGCCTCCCTGTCCATCAACAATTCCCTGAGTTTACTCAAACTCATGTCCATTGAGTCGGTGATGCCATCCAGCCATCTCATCCTCTGTCGTCCGCTTCTCCTCCTGCCCTCAATCTTCCCCAGCATCAGGGTCTTTTTTCAAAAAAGTCAGCTCTTTGCATCAGGTGGCCAAAGTTAGGAGTTTCAGCTTCAACATCAGTCCGTCCAGGACTGATCTCCTTTAGGATGGACTGATTGGATCTCCTTGCAGTCCAAGGAACTCTCAAGAGTCTTCTCCAACACCACAGTTCAAAACATCAATTCTTCAGCACTCGGCTTCCTTTATAGACCAACTCTCACATCCATACATGACTACTGGAAAAACCATACCCTTGACTAGATGGACCTTTGTAGACAAAGTGATGTCTCTGCTTTTTAATATGCTGTCTAGGTTGGTTATAACTTTCCTTCCAAAGAGTAAGTGTCTTTTAATTTAATGGCTGCAATCACCATCTGCAGTGATTTGGGAGCCCCAAAAAATAAAGTCAGTCATCTATTTGCCATGAAGTGATGGGACCAGATGCCATGATCTTAGTTTTCTGAATGTTGAGCTTTAAGCCGACTTTTTCACTCTCCTCTCTCAGTTTCATCAAGAGGCTCTTTGGTTCTTCTTCACTTTCTGCCATAAGGGTGGTGTCATCTGCATATCTGCGGTTATTGATATTTCTCCCGGCAATCTTGATTCCAGCTTGTGCTTCTTCCAGCCCAGTGTTTCTCATGATGTACTCTGCATAGAAGTTAAATAAGCAGGGTGACAATATATAACCATGACATACTCCTTTTCCTATTTGGAACCAGTCTGCTGTTCCATGTCCACTTCTAGCTGTTACTTCTTGATCTGCATCCAGATTTCTCAGGAGGCAGGTCAGGTGGTCTGGTATTCCCATCTCTTGAAGAATTTTCCACAGTTTGTTGTGATCCACACAGTCAAAGGCTTTCAAATAGTCTATAAAGCAGAAACCCCTGAGCCTTATTTTCTGTTACTGAATATTGTAGCCTCTAATGAGATAATTCAGGTTTTTTTTTTCTTTTCAAGTTTACTTAATATTTACATTGTATGCTGAAAGATGTATACTTCATACCTTATATGTATTTACTCATGAAGACTCAGTGAGGTGCAGTATTATTCCATTGTGCAGATACAGTCATTGACTGTCTTGCAGAAACAGCTCCAGGCTCAGTCACTGGTTGTTCTCAGGCTTTTTCTATTTAAATTTTCTCCCTGGGTATCCTCATCTGCCCTTGTGGCTTTAAATATCATCAGGATGCTAAGGACTTCCAACTTAATATATCAAGCCCAAACCACTCCCCTGAACTTGGGACCCACATACCCAGCTGCCCCCTCAATATCTAATAGGTATCTGAAGTTGACCTAGGGTGAGCCCCTGGTATTCCTCCTAAATGTACTTTTTTCCAATTATACCTTCTCAATGAGTAACTCTGTTCTTTCAACTGCTCAACTCAAAAACCTTGGTGTCATCCACGAATCCTTAATCTGACCTGCCACAGTCAGCCTTTCAAAAAATCTTGTCAACTCTACCTCTAGACCCCTCTCATCTGTGCTTCTTCAACTTCTGTCCCAGCCACCATCATCTCTTACCTGGATTTATTGCAGGAGCCTCCTGACTGGTCTCCCTGCTTCCGTCCTTGAGCCATGATGGTCTGTTCTCAACACAGCAGCCAGGGAGATGCTGCTGTAAGGTGATTAGAAGATGTGTTCCCTGGGCTCTGCACCTGCTGATGGCTGCCCATCTCAGCAGAGTAAGCTCTGAGTCCTCATGTGATGTGAGGCCCAATATGAATGCTACCTCCACTTGGCCCAGGGCTCCATCCTCCGCCAGCTTTCCCCTCCTGGGTTCTTCACCAGCCTTCTTATGGCCTTGATGTTTCTCCAACACACCAGGCACATGTTTTCCTCCGAACCTTTGTGTTCCTGGCTCCCCCTGCTTGAATTCCCTGCTCCCAGATACCTGCGTGGCTCCTCACTCTCTTCAGGCTTGTCTCATGCCTTCTCAGCAAGGTCTGTCCTGACCCCCATTTCTAGAACACCAACTCTAAAACACCCCTCCCCATTCCAACCCCCTTCCCTGACCAATCTTTTTCCTAACACCCATCATTGCCTAAAATATTATGTACTTTGTTTATAGTAGATCTTTCCCTCTAGGATGAAAACTCCACAAGAGTATACGGGTCCCCCAGTGTCCAATACATATATTTGGAATCAGTGAATAGGGAAACTAAATTTTAATCTCAGGAAGATTAAGAAATTGTCCACACTCAAAAAGGTCTAAACAGGCACTCAGAGAGTTCAGTTCTCTCAGAGATGGGGAAAGGCAGGATTTAGGCCCCCACTGACTCTGGTTCACTCATTTCTGAAAGCCCCTGAAGTGTTCTTCTTGCCAAAGAAATGTTTTTTTTAGGACTGTGAACAAAGATGCCCCTGTGAATAAGACCCGCTGGGATGCCTGGTGCATAGCAGGCTGACAATGCTAACTCCTGGAGTTCCAAATTCATAGCCCTTGACATGGCCTGTCAGCTTTCACTGCCTTCAATTCTAAATTCGTATGATCTTAGCATAATTAGCTCAGTTTTTGTCATTCCACAACTGCTAAGTATGCAGTGGCTGTGGTGTGTTATGGCTTCTCTTGGAAGCAGATGACATATCATGAAATATTTATTAAGAAAAACAAGTGCAGGCTTTCTTAATTATTACCACTGACTGCTTTCCCCTCCAAGTCCTGGAGAGGTGAGTCTGTGTTTGACAAAACTGCTTGAATATGATAATTTCCTTTTGATCTTTCATTTTCCTCCTATGCATTAGGGTGCACTTCGTGGCTTCTTTGAAAATCTCCACTCAGCCTCACTGGCTGCTAGTTTATTTTCCCCATTCTGCACTGCCTTTTGCTTTATCATTTACATTTCTTAGGCTGTTTCAGATGAATAAATATTGCTCCAACTGCTCTAGCTTAATATAACTATTATTGCTGTTTAACTCTCTGTGCTAGAATTAGCCAGAAAATACACACTAGGTTTGTTTCCTGTTTTGTGTATTAATATTAAAAAAATAATTTCTTTCTCTGGGATCCCTAAAGTTTATTCTTGGGAGTGGAGAGACAGATCTTTGGACACAAGTCCATGACTTCAGTTCATTGCTACAGAGAACCCATTTGTCACTTAAAGGAATCACTAGTTCTTGAGTGGGCAAGTCAAGTTAGAAAGTGAGTGTGCTTCAGCTTTTCACAAGCCCCTTGTTACTCCTAGGAAAAAGGTAGCTGTTGAATTCACTTGGTCTCCCTCTTGTTTTCATCCTGGGCCGAGACCTCCCTTCTGTCTCCGCCCTGTTTGTTTCCTTTTTATCTTGTCCCACACCTCCATTGTCATGTGAATACAAGAAACTTATTTAGTGAATTTTCACATGTGACCAGGTGCAGGGTGTCCCACCTCCGCAAAAGGTAACCAGAGAATAGAAGGCCTGTTCTTTATGAGAGTACTAAGTTCCTTAACTAAGCAGCCACATCCAGTCATCCCTGAAGTTTCCTTTGCCCTTTCTCCACTGCCCTAAGTCAGCTTTCTTGGAGAAGCCAAGGAAATTAGAATGTATAGAAAATTTCGCAGGAAAATCTATTCATTTATATTCACCTAATGGCTCAGAGGTTAAAGCATCTGCCCGCAATGCAGGATACCCGGTTTGATACTTGGGTCGGGAAGATCCCCTGGAGAAGGAAATGGCAACCCACTCCAGTATTATTGCCTGGAGAATCCCATGGACAGAGGAGCCTGGTAGGCTATAGTCCTTGGGGTCGTAAAGAGTCGGACACGACTGAGCGACTTCACTTTCATACTTTCAATGAGGGAAGTAGAAACCAGCCTGTTTCATAGATAGAAAAGCTGAAGAAATGAAAAGGAAAGATCTAAAAATTCAGGTAAAAATTGAGAGTAATTTAGAGGGCATATTTAATACATATCAAAGAATACATGTGACCCAGCAAGACATAAAATACAATAACAAAATGATTAGAACAGTATTAAACCATCAAATTTACCTCTGGATGGCCCCAGAGCTAACTACTATCCTAAATTTTGTGTTTATTATTCCTCTGCTTTTTACCAAATAGTATTAGTACCTCTGTATATATTTCTAGGCAATATATCATTAATATTTCATTTTTGTTATTTTTCAAGTACTATAAATGATAACACATTGTAAGTAGCTCTGTGACTTAATTTTTTTCACTCATACGACACAACTCCATCATAACCAATACATGCTGTCAAAAAATTCAGCTACACAAAATGAAGTATCATATTTCTTCCAGATTAATGAAATGAACAAAAACCTGAAAAGGTCATGGGCTAGGATTCTGGAAGTCCAGCTGCATGGTTCAAATCCACTCTGGTCCTGACTGCTGCTGGTGATGGTTGCCTGTTCCTTTTTGGTGTCAGTGGGGACAGTTCTGTAATCTTTATCACCACTGGGAAGTGAACGAGTTGACCTGCTGTGTACTGTGACAAGAATGTTTTTAGATTACTGAGATTAAGTTTTTTGGCAGCCGGTTTTAAATATCCTCATCAGTAAGCTTCTTTCCATTCAGGACAACTTTTTTCTTTTTTTTTTTTTTTTTTTTCAGATTTGTGCCTGTATCTCTTGATCACTAGAGGTTTGTTGACTTTATTAGTTTTCTCAAAGAACTGACTTTGACTTAACAGATCATTTCTATTTAAATGTTCTGTTTTTATTTCATTAAAAAATTTCCTCCTATTTCCCTTAAATCTATGTGGTGGTTGTTTCTCTAAGACCTTTAACTAATTGCTTAGTTCACTAATTTTCAGCCTCTTCTTTTATTACGTAAGCATCTAGAGCTACACATTTTCTTGAAGTAGCAGTTTCGGTCCATTTCGCAAGTCTTGATTTGTGGTTATATGGGTCAGGTTGGTCTAGATATGTTTCAGTAATAAACAGCTCCTAATTCCCATTGAGTTAAAACAACAAATGTAGTTTCTAACAAATCCCCGTTTGATGCTGACAATGCTGGCTCATGGACCACACTTTAAGTCTCACTGGTTTAAATTCATTCTTTCCTCCTTACGAAATGGAACACTAAGCTAGTAACAGCTATGAAATAAACAATGTATCTTAAGCTGTGAAATAGATAAGTATCTTCTATTCTTATATTCACTTATTCCTTTTTAATTATCTCTTCAGATAGCCTTTGGGTCTTCTCTTGATGGTGTTATTTCTCCTTTCCAGGTAGGGAAATTAAGAGACAGAAAGGGATTTCTCCACAAGGCAGTAGCAGGTGTTTGGATCTGGATACTGGCCTCACATGTCTTGTTCAGCTCTCTGAACCACACATGAAGGCAATTCAGTGAGCTCCTGGTTACACCATTCTAGCATGCCCTCCTCACTTTCCCTGACCTGCATGCCACTTCCACCTTGAAAGGCCACAACAAATAGAAATTCTTATGTATAGGCTATATCTCACAATAGCTACCATGCCTCATTTAGTTTCTTTAACTTTCCTCATTTGAAGCATCAACATTGGGGTTTCTTATAATTCTACTTCAAGTACCTGACTCAAAGACAGCCCAGTTAAAAGTACCATGCAACAAGAATAATGAGGATTAAGTGGACTGTTGCAATTCTCATCCCCTGAGGCCAGATGTACTGTAGTTCCTGTTCTTCCCATGGCATTAGCTTATAGGGCTTTTCGTGTTCAAATATTGACATCTCTATTGCAGCAGGAGAGTTAAGAGAGCTTGTTTTCCAAACCTAAGCCTAAGGGAACATAGCGCTTGATTGTTCAAAAGGGCAAAGACATCCAAGAATAAGAAGTAGGAGAGGTCTGCCCCTGGGCAGAGATGAGTATTCTTAAGTTGCCTGCAGGGTGATCATAAAAAAGAAAAAATGTGGGTTTTATTATTGTTTTCACAGTTTTTATGGACAGGGCACCCTCTTATTACCTGTGTTGGGACGGTACTTGCTCTTGCCACCATTGGCATGCCATTGTCAAAAGGAGAGGCTTCCAGGGGTTGAGGGTGAAGTTGATGAGCAAGAGATGAGCTCCACTTCCTTGGGATGATAAGGAAAGGACCATCTTTTCCCACAGAGCACCTAGGAGAGGCAGACTTATTAATAAAGTTGGCACGTGTGTGTCTATAGAGTGAGCACTATATGCTGTGGCCCGGGGAGCTAAAATCCTAAAGGGAGCACAAGGCATGCACATCTCTGAATGAATTGTAGGAGTTTAATCAAGAAACATCCTAGCTGCCACCCATAGTGCATATGAACATCAGAGCCTTTTTTCCCAAACTTACTAGACTTCAATAGATTCTAGGGCATTTACACATTTCTCCAAAAAGATTAAGATTTTTTTTTTTACCAATGTGTTCATGGGTAAGGGGCAAAAGTGATACTAGATTTGATTCAATTTAGAAAGAGTAAGGGATATGATATGTCTGTGTGTTAAGAGGCAAAGTCATGTCTACTAATCTGCCTTGCTTGTTTCCATCCTTATTTTTTATAATATCCCCCATGGCTTGAGGAAAGCTGAGTGATCATTTATTCCTTGAAGCTAAGAGGGGCCAAACTGACTCAGAAAGACATTTCAAAATGAGTCTCCCTCAATCAGTTGTCTGTTGTTTCAAGTCAAAGGGGGAATTACCCAGTTTCACACTGAAGTTAGTACCTCAGAAAATGAATTACCAGTCCCAATGCTTTCTTTCTGATGGGATCTGGCAGGCTTCCTTTCCTGTGAGACATTCTGGGCGATACAGAGTGTGAACCTAAGCCAAGGACAGGAAGGACAGGTGGGTTCTCAGGAGAAGGGAGGAAAATAGGGAAAGCAAAAACTATATTTCCATAAACATAGGGTAGTTTTTTCTTTTTTTCCTGCTGAGCAGATGGCTTATTTGGAAAATCTTGCGTTTCCTCATAACCTGTTGGAATCTTCTGGACAGCAAGCCACATCCCGCCTGCCATGGTGAGACTTATGTCTCCTGATAGTTGCTGGCACAGCCTGTGTCTCCCAAAATAGCAACGGTGCCTCCTTGAAGTCATCATCAGGGTTCCCAGTATTCTTTAATGTAGGCTTCCAGAAACTCCTATTTGCCTATACTTAATGGATAGGTTTTTTTTGGTTTTTTTTTTTTTTTTCTTTTAACAAAAAAGAAGTCACAATGTGGACGTTATGATCCCCAATTAAGATTCAATTCAAGGCTCTTATGAGAAAGACTTTAGTTCTTACTTTGATAATCAAATGCTTTTCCTCATCCAGAGAATTAGGGTTTGGCCACAATGACTATTATCAACTCAGTCAGTCTCTTAACTAAGGCTGAGAAGTAGTCTATTTTCTGAGCTCATTCATCTTCTTAGGGCATCCTTCTCTTTTCCAAGTCCCCCTTGTTTCCTTGGAGCTAGAAGAGAATCTACCACCCTCCCTGGCCTTACCTCTTTGGGAACTCTTCCTTTTCTTAAAGCTACATTAAAATTATCCTGGACTGACTTACTCAGTCCTGGGACGAATTTAATATTAGGCATTAATGGTTGCTTTGTTTATTTAATGCTACATAAAATCACCCCTAAATTTGATGACTTCAAAGGTAATATTGATATATTATCTCTGCCAAGTTTCTATTCACCAGATTTTGGGATATCTATCAGGTGGATGGTTCTCAGTAGAGGTTCTGATGTGTTTTCAGTTATATGCTGGTAATTTTCAGTTCTGTGCTGGCTGGGACTCCAGTCATCTGAAGTCTTGACTGGGGCTGAAATGTTTGCTCCCGGGCTGACTCATTCACATGCCTGGCAGTTTAGTGCTGGCTGTGGGTTTAGGGCTTCAGTTCCTCTCCACAGAATGCCTTCAGTATCCTCGGTGCATGGCAGCTCGCTTCCCCACTGTGAGTGATCCAAGAGGAAGGTGGAAATTATAATGCCTTCTCTGTTCCAGCCTCGGAAGCCACTGCCAGTTCCACTGTATTCTGTAGTTTGAAAATGAAAGCGAAAGTGAAGTCGCTCAGTCGTGTCCGACTCTTTGCGACCCCGTGGACTGTTGCCCACCAGGCTCCTCCATCCATGGGATTCTCCAGGCAAGAATACTGGAGTGGGTTACCATTTCCTTCTTCAGGGGATCTTCCCAACCCAGGGATCCAACCTGGGTCTCCCGCATTGGAGGCAGACGCTTTAACCTCTGAGCCACCAGGGAAGCCCTCTGTAGGTTGAAGCACTTACAAAAATCTGTCCAGGTTCTAGGAGAGAGAACACCAACCTTAACTCCTAATGGGGGAGTGTTACTTTGTAAGAATTGTGTATGGGATGAGCTCTGTATCGATACAGCCATTTTGGGAGAATATAATCTGCCTTAATGGCTGATAAAAATTTAATAAGCTTCCTAAGGGTAACAGTTGGAAATAAGAGTTTGGTAAATTTCTGAGTGTACAACGCCTTACCACAAAGGCCTGAATGTATGATGTTAGAAAGTAGGATTGTCTCTTGCAATGTAACTGGACCAGCAACCAGAGACTCTACGTCACCAAAGGGAGTGAGAAGAAAAGGACACTTTTTTGGCCTAGGGTAAAGAAGCAGTTGGGAGTGTACTTTGTAGGTTACTACAGGACAGTTGTTGGCTGTGAGGGTGGAAGAGGAATGAGACTTTCATGTGTTCGGACTGAGTGTTTGCATTCCACTATTATTTTTGATGGATCTGAGCAACGAATGGAATTCTTTTAAAGTTAGTTTTGCCCAATGAATTGTGCTTTTAGAATGGGATTTGGTGGCTCAGACGGTAAAGAAGCTGTCTGCAATGCAGGAGACCCAGGTTCAAACCCTGGACTGTGAAGATCCCCTGGAGAAGGAAATGGCAACCCACTCCAGTATTCTTGCCTAGAGAATTCCATGGACAGAGGAGCCTGGCAGGCTACAGTCCATGGGATCACAAAGAGTTGGACACGACTGAGCAACTAACCCTTTCCTCCCAAAGACTGAACCACGTGGGTGTCAGGGTTCAAGAACCAAGAAATTTAATGTGGGGTTAAAAGTACAATCTCTGAGTAGCATTGAAATATATATATTACCATGTGTAAAATAGCTAGCTAGTGGCAAGTTGCTGTGTAGCACAGGGATCTCAGCCCAGTGATGACCTAGAGGGGTAGGATTGGAGGGGTGGGAGTGGGACAGAGGTTCAAGAGGAAGGGGGAAAGTGTGTATATATATACATATATATATATATATATATATACACACAATTATGACTGATTCATGTTGTTGTAGAAGTCAACACAACATTGTAATGCAATTATCCTCCAATTAAAAATAAACAAAAAATATCATCTCCGAAGTCACACAGATCTAAGTGTATAACTTGGCTTATGGAGTACTAGCTATGGGGCTTAGGACAAATTATCCACCTTCACTGGACCTCAGTTTTATCCCCAGTCAGATGAGGTTATGCATTTCTAAGTCTTCGCTATTAAAATACTAAGTCTCCTCTAGCATTTTTAAATATTAGACCTGATACATCCCCAAATCATATGACTTCTTATAGTTTGGCATCCAGGCAAAATCAGGGCTTTGAAAAAGAGAGTCCCTGAAACAGAATAATAAGAGAAGTAGCTTAAAATAGAGGTTCTCCAGCAAATCCAGGGCACAGGACTCCTCATCCAAGGCAATTAAAGATTTTCAGCCTTCTGTGGAAACTGGGACATTCTGCCTGACTTCTTGGCTTCTATTTGACATGTCATCACATTGGGACAAAAAATAAATTGTTAAAGAATCAAGTATAATTCTTAAACCAAACCAAACCAAACCCAAACTCTCTTTATAGGTACTGATTAGGTTTTAACTATTTTTCAAAGATATGTAAAGTGAAAGGAAAGGTGGGAACTGAGGCAAAGTATCAAAGGTGGGAACTGAGGCAAAGTGTGGGGGGAAACCCCACACTTAATAGTTTTGTTTGGAAAAATATTCATTTCCCCCCTCCCCTTTTCTTAAGGCTTAGTTAAATGGAATTTTTCCCCTTTGCTATAAAAAGGAATTTTAATGTGATTCATACACAATTTGAAATTATTTTTAAAGAGTCTGCTTTTTCCCTATCATTTTTTGCTATGCTTGAACCTAGACTCACGTGAAAATGGTCATAGTGATACTAATTGAATATGAAAAGTCTGCAATAATCTGAAACCCTCTTAAATCCTCAAATTACTTCTTTCTTTCCTCTCTACTCTTTTTTCCTTCTTCTCTTTCTCTAGGTAAATGACCATCATCATCTCAGCCATGTTTTAAGACAGTCGTTAAGGCTTAGAAATTTTCATACATGATCTAATTTTTATGACAACTCTCTTGAGTCTCATATTATTAGCTCCAACTTAGAGATATAAAAATATAAACCCAGCATGATTAATTATCCTGTCCAAGATCTTACAGCCTGCAAAGTTGTAGAAATAGGATTCCTAATTCCAAAAGTATGATTTCCCTCATAACATGCAAATATTTCATTTATTTTTCAATTTAATCACTAGCATGCCCCTGCCCAGTTTGTCTACTTTTAACGTTTTGCATTCCTGTGCTTCATTTGCTATAATTGATGAACTAATATTAACCCGTTATTAATGAGAAATCACGGTTTGCACTAGAGTTCTATGTTGTACCATTCTGTACATTTTGTCAAGTGCATTGTCATATATTCAGCATTACAGTATCATACAAGATAATTTCACTGAGGTAAAAATCTCCCTATTCTACCTGTTTGTTCTTGCTCCCCCCACCAACTCCTGAGTCCCTGCCAACTGCTGATAGTTTTTTTGTCTTTATATAGTTTTTTGTCTTTTCCAAATGTCATATAATTGGAATCAAGCAGCATGTAGCCTTTTAGACTAGTTTCTTTCACTTAGAATATGTGTTTAAGGATTTTCCCTGTCTTTTTGTGACTTGACAGTCATTTTTTTTTCACTCTTGAATAATATTCCTCTGTATGGATATACCATAGTCTTTGTATGCACTCATCTGCTGAAAGACATACTTGTTTCTTCTGGGTTTTGACAATAATGAATAAAGCTGCTTCAAACATTCATATGTTTGAAAACATTCAGATTTTTTTATGTGGACATGTTTTCAGCTCATTTGGGTGAATACCTTAGAGTGTGATTGCTAGATCATATGATAAAGCTCTGTGTAGTTTTATAAGAAACTGCCAAACTATTTTCCAGAATAATTATATTATTTCAGTTTCTACTGGCAGTGGGTGAGAATTCCTGTTGTTCCACATCCTTGCTGGAATTGGTGTTTTTAGTTTTGTTTTTTTTTTTTTCTGTTTTTTAGCCATTCTGTAGGTACACAGAGGTATTTAAATATTGTTTTAATCTGCAATCCCCTGATGATATATGATAATAAACGTTTTTTCACATAATTATTTGCTGTTCACATATTTTTGGTAACATATATGTTCATCCCTTTTGTTCATTTTTAAATCAAGTCATTTGTTTTCTTATTGTTGAGTTTTATGAGTTCTTTGTATATTGAATCTACAAGTCCTTTATCACATATGTGTTTTGCTAATATTTTCTCCATCTGTGACTTTTCTTTTTATTCTTGTAAGCCTTCTTGCTTTATAAGAGAGTCTTTCCAAAATATCTAGAGTTTGAAATGCCCAAGTTCTACAGTTTTAACAAATGTTGCCAGTTGAAGCAAACAAAACAACATATCAAACCTTTAAATGAAGCAAATGCTTTCTAGTATTTGTATCCACTTAAACTGATATTGAGTTTCCAAACTTGTTTGCACCTTCACCATAGTACTCACTCCATTATCACTAGAGCATTTATCATGTGGGACCATATGGTGGTCTTGAAAATAAATGAGAAGTTTGACTGTTGCTATTAAAAGTAGTCACAGGGGTTGTTCCTTATTCTCTGTAGCCAAATGGCATGTGTTGCCATACTTTGATAATACTTCACAAAATTTATCTCTTTAATCTTCACAATTGTACAAAGAGGGAGGTGTTATTATTCCCATTTTGCAATTAAGAAAACTGAGGCACAGCCGGTAGGCAGAAGAGCTAGGATTCAAACCCAGAACTGTTGGACTCATGAGCCTATAAGTTTGACTTTGGACCCTGCTGCCTCTGCCCATGTTCTGTTTTCATGATGCCTGTTTTTGTTAAACACTTTGATTCTAGCAAAATGTGTTGCTCTCTCTTATATGTAAAAAAAAAAAAAATCAAACATATCTAGAGTAAGGCAACTTAACTGAAGTTAGGTAAGCTCCTTTTTCAGTCTTACAAAAGTCATCAAAAGATTGCTTTTAAAGGATACTGTTTACAGGCTGATTTAACCCTCAACAGTTTATTAATCTATTAGTTTCTCTCTTTTCTCTATTTTGTTCTCAGAGAAAGCAGCCAAGTTTCCTTTGTGCATGTGCTTTAGTGTGAGGTTATCAAGAATAATGTGTTAATGGTTTTTCCATTATTGCTTGAGACTTTGCACCCTGAGAATGGGGAGGGGCTTGGGCATGAAGAGGAATATGAGCCCACCCCAGGCTTTTTTATCTTTCTTCAGAAATATCCACGTAGCAAAAGACCCTCTGAAATGCAGGCTTTCCTTCCCATCACAATTTGGCCTCAGATTCCTGATTTTTTTTTTCATTTTTTTTATTAGTTGGAGGCTAATTACTTTACAATATTGTAGTGGGTTTTGTCATACATTGACATGAATCAGCCATGGATTTACATGTATTCCCCATCCCAATCCCCCCTCCCACCTTCCTCTCCACCTGATTCCTCTGGGTCTTCCCAGTGCACCAGGCCCAAGAACTTGTCTCATGCATCCAACCCGGGCTGGTGATCTGTTTCACTGGGCATACACACCGAGGAAACCAGATCTGAAAGAGACACGTGCACCCCAATGTTCATCGCAGCACTGTTTATAATAGTGAAGACATGGAAGCAACCTAGATGCCCGTCAGCAGATGAATGGATAAGGAAGCTGTGGTACATATCCACCATGGAATATTACTCAGCCATTAAAAAGAATTCATTTGAATCAGTTCTAATGAGATGGATGAAACTGGAGCCCATTATACAGAGTGAAGTAAGCCAGAAAGATTCCTGATTTTTAATATCTCTGACTTAGCTTCCTAACTCTGGGTGTGTCTCCTGGAAGCTCTCTTTCATGCTCTGGTCCATCGTCATGGACTATGTAGAGAACACTTGCTGGGTACAAAAGGTTAGTATAGAGATCTAGTGTTAGTAAACTGTATTGTGGGGATCCTTGCACATCATCAGGTTGTAAATACAGAACAGTTTTATCTGTCAGCTATAGCTTAATAATAAAGCTGAGAAAAATGTGTAGGGATCTAGCTACAGAAGTTTGGAAGAGCCAAGAGTAAACAGGGAAAGGTGAGCCAACCCAGAGTTTAACAACTATAAGAAGGCACTACTTCAGCTAGAACTGGAGGGACTTAGGGCAGGAGATGCTGTTGTCAGAGTCCAGGAGTCAGGGATGCTGGAGGGAGCTGGAAACCTGGAGGAGGAGCTGGACCTGGGGACTTGGTGGCTGGAACCGTCAGGTGAAAGCTGGAATTCTGGAGAAATCAATGGGAAATTGGGCTAAAGCAGGGGTTTCCCAGAGGGAACAAGGAGCACAGAAAGAACAAGAAGTAGAAACCGAGGAGGCACAGCCTCAAGTGAGATGCCACCTAAAGCAGAGAAGGGGAGAGAAATATCCTGGCTGCTCCTCTCCTTCTGCCCTGCAGTCTTTCAACATCATTTCCCATTGGATGAAGCTAGACACCACTTAGCAAAGGAAACTGGGAATTGTAGTTTTCAGAGTTCCACTTTCTGTGATGCAGAGCAGACTAGAGAAAGTATAGGAATGGATCTGAGAACAACTAGACAAATAATCAGTACAGACACTAAAGGGAAATGATATCCGAGTGGCATCAAGATTGCTACAACTTACAAACAGAGGGGCCAAAAAGTCTGGAAACAAAAGAATATGTACAGCACACTGATATCACCTTATAGTACTTATGTTCAATGACAAAAAATATGTTCAAAGTTTTGACCCTCATTAGTAGCTCACAGTTCAATGAAGTATGAAAATTGCCTCAGTAATGGTATATGAATGCATTTCTGTCAGTCCTTACCTAGGAATCTGAGATCCGTTGTCTCCCTTGATTTGATTTCATTGCATAAGCCTGCGGAGAAGGCAATGGCACCCCACTCCAGTACTCTTGCCTGGAAAATCCCATGGACGGATGAGCCTGGTAGGCTGCAGTCCATGGGGTCGCTAAGAGTCGGACACGACTGAGCGACTTCACTTTCACTTTTCCCTTTCATGCATTGGAGAAGGAAATGGCAGCCCACTCCAGTGTTCTTGCCTGGAGACTCCCAGGGACGGGGGGAGCCTGGTGGGCTGCCGTCTATGGGGTCGCACAGAGTCGGACACGACTGAAGCGACGCAGCAGCAGCAGCAGCGTAAGCCTGAATTTTCAGCATGTTCCAGATGAATTTTGTTCAGTCTGTTTTTAAAACAATCATCTATGTTTCCATCTGCCTTAATTACCTACTGTTGAGCATTAAATGCCATCTCCAGTTTATTCCAGAGAGAAAATCTGAGCTAAGCTCAGCAAACTTTTCCATGGCCTCACACCCAGTTTCATGACGAGCAACTGAGGGCATAGTGGTCAGCATGAGTTGAAGAAGTTGTGTATAAACTCTGTATGTGCCATGATTCATTTCAAAATGGTATATGTGATGTAGAAATCTAGAAATACTATCTGTATGGCACTTGAAGAATCTAGAAGCAGAAGCAGTTCCAGAGGATCATAGTTTGAACAGAATTGAAGATTTAAAGCTTATTCATCACTTATCCAGAAAGAAAAGTTTAAGGAGAGGAGAATGTAGTCATTTGTTAACATCAAAAGTTGGTCTCAGAGTCTTCAGAGACTACAAATAATGGGCAGGGCCTGGAAACTATTTTTTCCTCCAACTTCTTGTATAAATTATTAGTTTTAGTTCTTATTTTGTTGTCAAAGGCAGGAACTTCTGCTTCCTCACTGTAAATCCTACTTGTTATGCTTTTGTTTTTCAGCCTTGCTGTCTGCTCATACTCCTGAACATGGCTTTATATCACATCCACACCTCCTCATACCTCGTCCATGACAGCAGCCGCCTAGCGGGCCTCCATTCAGTATGTCTTCCAACCTATATTACCATGTGGTAGATAGTGATATTTCTAAAATCCTGGTCTGATCTTATAACTCCTTTTTTAGAACCTACATTGGTCCTTCTTCCTTTTAACTAAAGTCTGTCAAGACTTCCCATTGAACAGGAAAAAGTATGAACTCTTTAGTATGACGTACAAGACCGTTCCTCATCTCACTCTTGCCTAACTTTATATAGCTCTTCTCTAGCAGCTGCCCTCTATTCAAGTTTTTTTGTCACTGTAAGGAACAGAACCTTACTCAAAAGTGGTCCCGGCACAAAAGTGTTTTCAGGCATCTGTTTTAGTCTTTAGCAAGGTTGGTTCTCTTCCTTTATGATGCACAGTGGGGTTGTACTTCCCTTTATATTGTATGGGTCTGTGTGATTAGTTCTGGCCAGTGTGTTTTGCGTAGTTGTGATGTGGGTCCAGACTGAAGCATTTAATTGCTGTTGGAGGACTTTCTGGAGTGTTTTCCCTCTGCCGCAACATTTGACAACATGATGTCATGTTCATAATGACATACTAAGCATGATGCCTGCTCTCTCAGCCTCCTATCCCAAGAAAAGGGACTCTGAGCAGAGCTCCAAAGTGTTAGCATGAGTGAGGAATGAAACTTTCTTGTTAAAAGCATCAAAGATTTGGTACAGAGATTGGCAAATATTTTCTAGAAAAGCTTTGCGGGCCACATAGGAAGTTGATCTCCCTCTTCCTTTATGATCCTTAAAATTATAAGGAAAAATATAGCTTTTAGTTCAAGTTGTGCAAAAGCAGACCCTAGATTGCACTATATCAAGAGCTATTGTTTACCCTGTCCCTGATATAGTATAACCTGGTATATTTTGACTAATACAACATCAAAAAACAGGAAACAAAATACATGTAATTATTTCATTATTGCCTTTTTCTGTGAGTCTGTTCATTCTTATTTCTGTGTAGATCAGCTACCTCTGTTTTTTTTGCCCTGCATATGACCTATTAAAGGTACAATATGACTGCCCATGTCTCAGCTTTCCAGCTGAAATATCTCTGGTCTATTAGTTCCCATTCTCTAAAGACAATCTAATTGGTTACTTAACAACCACGTGTTGGGTAAGCTGTCTGTCTTTGATCCAGTCGGTATTCACTGAGTGTTTGCTACCACTTGGTACATAAGGTCTTTCCTTCCAGTGGCTGAGTGTAGGACTGCCTTCCCAGAAGGGACCATGAACAGGGAATGTTTACAGATTTTTATAATAGACTACTCCAACATTTTGAACAACCTTGTCTAGTCCTCTTGTTTGGTACACCTGCTACATGTTTCTTTTCCCTGTTTTTCAAATGGCATTCTTCAATCCATATCTCAAGGCTTAGCCTAAATATCAGTTCCTCTCTGAGGCCTTTCATGAATCATTTTAACTTCATCTCATGCCTGCCATTCAACTGAGTAGGCAATGTTAGTTGCTTCTCCCCTGTCCCATAGTACTTTATACCAAAGCATACCAAAGTAGTATAATGTAATGCTTACATGTAGATATCCATGGAAAGGGGCCAGAGACCATCTTTTATTCACTATCATGTTAGCTTTCCTGGCTGTCTGGATGTTGCGTTCTAGTCCTTAATGGACACCATCTCATCATAATTTCTATCATTTCATATTTAGATTTGTTTTGGCATCCATATCTGGGGTCCTTAGTAACAACAATTACTACAAAATAGAGATTCAATGATTTTTTTTAGCAGAACATACTCTGACTGAAATCAGTTTTCAGAAATGCAGAAATTACAAAATCTATGTAGTCAGTCATGTGTAAAACTTAGTCCCACAAATAAAATTCTAGCCTGGAGAGCAAAAAGAATTAGATAACCGCTGCCTGTAGCCTAAATGCACATGATAACTATTTTGCCTCAAGTGTAGCGCAATACTACAGACTTTTTAGTGAGTTGAGATACAGCCTCAGTTAACCAACCACCACCAACTGGTTTAACTTTAATAAAACATCAAGAAGTTAAACAGACCATCCCTTTTTCATTCCAGAATTTGATATGTCTACTGATTGCTTACAGTTTCTGGAAGCCAGCAAATAATAAATAGAACAATATGTATAAAATACCTATTTATTTTAAATTATTATTTGGCAACATTTGAATCCTGGAATGTCATTTTTAAAACATTAAGGAACTTTTTAAAGCATGTAATGTAATTTAAAAGTAGGATTTGCAATCTTAAAAGGTCCCTGAAAATTTGAAAATGCCCCTTTTAGACATTTCAGTCAGAGAATGGTCAACATCAGTCAGCATAATCAAAGGTTGACAGATTAGCACATCGTTTTTGTTTGCTCACACATGGGCAGTAAAATGTTCAATTTGAGTGGTCCTTGATATTACTTGGGAAGAAACTTCCAGGATGATTAGCAGCTGTGTAGAGGCTGGAAGTTAAGGGTGACAAAGGAGAAATAAGGTGGACTAACCAGTAGGTTGAGAGAAAAGTAGTGTACGAAGTAGGGGCATAAGTAGAGCCAAGGAAAAGGGCAGTGTTTGAGGCAAAGGAAGATGGAAAAGTTCCATAGAAATTGAGAAAAAGGGGCATATTTTTCATATTTTTTCTTCATATTTCAAAGGAATTGATTATCTACCAATGAGTGCCTGTTGGACTATGGGATACGTCTAGTTTGCTACATGGCCTCTCCACAGCCAAGGGCCCCAGGAACATGTAAATTCTGCCTTGGGTCAGCTGCTCACTTTCCCCATCAGGTCCTCATGAGAAATGGGTGCCCTGGGACAGTTAGTGACAGGGTGCCTAGTGACAGGGTGCCTAGTATCATCATGATTGAACTTAAACACCAAGGCATGGTTCTAGTTAGATACTTGAACAAACTGAAGTTTCTTTTTTCCAAAGCCAGTTAAGACCAATCAGCGTCCGATAAAGCAGGTTTAAGAATGGCTCTGATTCTCATCCCACATCCCAAATGATCGAACCCAAGATTCTGGTTCAATCACCGTGAGCTGCGACTTGTCTGATGTCTACTGACAGTGAGCTCTGGAGCAGGACCAAGCAGCTTTAGGTTCCCTCCAAAGCTGCCTAACAGGAGGAAAGAGAATACCCGGTAGCTGAGCTGGTAAAGAATCCACCTGCAGTGCAGGAGGCCCCAGCTGGATTCCTGGGTTGGGAAGATCCCCTGGAGAAGGGATAGGCTACCCACTGCAGTGTTCTTGGGCTTCCCTGGTAGCTCAGATGGTAAGGAATCCACCTGCAATGCAGGAGACCTGGGTTCGATCCTTGTGTTGGGGAGATCCCCTGTAGAAAGGAACAGCTATCCACTCCAGCATTCTTGCCTGGAGAATTCCATGGACAGAGGAGCCTGGCGGGCTACAGTCCATGGGGTTGCAAAGAGTCGCACATGACTGAGCAACTACACACAACAACAGAGGAGAGAGGGAGATCCCAGGCTCTATAGCCCTAGACCGTTACCATCTCCTCGGGGTTCAAGGAAGAAAGAGAAGTGTGGCCGTGACATACGTGACATGAAAGTGTATCGCCACTGAAAGTCAGCATCAGTGTCCTAAAGTTTCAGCAACTCTTTCCTTTTTTGGAGGCCAAGTCTCTTCCCACTGATCCCAGGGAGATAGGAATCAGGGTGGTGTAAGAAAGGAAAAAAAGAAAAAAAAAAAACGATCTTGACATCCCTCTCCCTAGAGACAAATAGTGCCTCACTTAATTCCCTTATGCTATATAAATATACTGGGGACAATATTCAGGTCATACCAAATCTTTGTAAATTTCCATTGAACAAAACTTGGGATCCTAAATATCACCAAAGTGTCAGATTTTGACCAAGCTCCTGGCCGTGATATGGTTATTCTTCTGGTATCTGACCCCTTTACTTTAATGATCTTATTTAAAGATCCCTTACTCCTCTTTAAGTTACCTCACATCTTGAACTGAAGGTTTGAATTTTGAACTTTTAAGAGAGTAGACATTTGAGCAGCCTGTATTTTCAGGTAGGAAAGCTTTTTGTTTTTTTAAACAGCAACAAAAGAGCTACTTACAAGAGACCAACTTAGCAACATTCATTTCGAAACTAATTTTCTTTTTATAAGCTGTAAATAAATTTGCAAAATCATGTAACTTCATGGTAATAACATGACTGGGAAATTACAAGGTAATTAAACTCAAAGCATCTAAGTGTAGTACTCTAAGAAATAATTTACTTCTCTGTGCCAGGAGTCAGGATTTCTTGCTGCTAAGCACTAATGCAAAATGAATTAGTACAGAAAGTTCCAAGCTGCCACACTCCAGGAATTATGGGAGGCTGCCTCTGTGGCCGCTGGATGTAATTGATGACTGCATGGTGTAGAAGCAGTGGTGTTGTAAGGATGTTTGCTGATGACTTTTTGCAAAACTTTATTATGACTTTAAAGCAAGTTCTGTATTCCTGGTGAAAGGCAATGGTAGGCATCAGAGTGGCCTATATAAAGAACTAAAAGTCAGGGTTCAATCAAACCTGGATGTATCCAAAGGTTTGAAAATGGAGCCGGTAGTTTGATGGTATAGCTTGAATTTAATGATGCCCTAGGAAAGGCCTGGAAGAGATTTTTCTAGGGTGAAAATAGAAAGTTTTCAGATCACAGTTTGGCCTGTTCAATCTCAGTGGAAAAGAATCCAAAACGAAGCATTTACCCTAAACCCTGTGCTACAAAGGCAACTGGCCAACAGACTTGTTGTGGCCATCTTAATACAGGCACTGTTTTCTTGGACTGTCCTTATCTGACACACCAGGTGGCTGCTATGGAAGGGGCTTTGCTTCCTCCTGAAAAGAGACCAACTACTTAAGCTCACCTCTATGTTGTCTTGTTGGACCTTCTGAGAAAGCAGTGAAGAGGCACGCTGGCTTCCAGCCCACTGAATGGTCAGCACTCTGTATGGTGTGTTGCAGCTCAGTGAAGTGGCTGCAAATGTTCCAGGTATTAGAGTCAGTATTCCCACCTCTGTACTGCATCAAGATGCTGTATCCTCTAGCTCAGGTCACTTCTCTTCTGAAGGTGGCCCTTTCAGAGGACTCTTCTCCTCTAAGCTCTGACTGCCTTACCTGCGTCTTGCCTCCTCAGACTCGGGATATGTAATCATTCCACTCTTATTAAACCCAGGACACTGCACTATTCCTTGTGGTTTCCCTACATCTGCTCACATCTTTTAAATATCTCCTTCATCAGGCCCCACTTGGGTTATCCTAATTTGAATGAACCATCTGTTTCTTGTTGGGATGCTCACCAATATTCTTACTACTGTTTGGGATTAACTTTTTAACTTCAGTTTTATCATTGATATCTATTATTATCGTTAAGAGCATGTGGTCTGTGATATAATAATTGTAATATTCTTTGTAGTTGTCTTTATTCTTGTTTTTGTGATTTGTAAGCTAGAATGTGATCTATTTTTATAATTGGTCTATAAATGTTTAGAAAGTAGTCATATCTTTTATATAAGAGGCAAAGTTCTACACAAAACATCATATTAAACTTTAAAAAAAACTAGTCACTGACATTTCCAAGAGAAATTTTTGAAAATTCCCATATTTGAAGTATTCCTAGAACATAATTTTTATTCTATAAAATGTAGTAACATGTGATTGAAAAACATCAGTCAACACCCCACCCACAGGTTCCTAAAGAAAGAAACCTTTTAAGCTCTGATAATTAGAAAAGAAGACCAGTGGACAGATTCATCCTGGGCCATGTGTTCAGTTCACTTACAAGCTCAGTGCACCTGAGTCAGATCCTCAGAATTACAGGTTTCAGAAAACTCACGCTAATCTGCATTCCAAAGACTTTGGAGCACTCACAAGGGCTGTGATGTGGGCACAGTCACAGCTGCTCAAGGAAAGGAGCACTGGTATGGTGTACGTGTGTGGGGTGTGGAGACGGCGAGAGGACCATAAGGCATGTGGACCATAAGGCACCTGTGTGCTGTGGCTGCAGCCAGCCCGTGAGGACAGGACAGATGGAAACCATAGAGGGAGGAGAAGGCTGGACAGTTCAGAGATTTCTGCATCTCTTTTTCTCTGGTCCTTGCTCTTAAAGCTCTTCTTGTAAGGCTAGGGTCTACTAAGAGACATCAGTATAGATTATGCTCAGATCTTTTATATATTTTTTATCATTTTATCTGCTTGATATACTAGTAACTTAAACAGAAGAGATGAAAATTTTAATTATGACTGTGTTTGTCAATTTCTGCCTAAAACCTCTTTTCTCATCAATACAGTGCCTCCATTATGTATCTCATTTCCAGATCTTGGCTCTCCAAGGTGACAGTTATCTCTGTTAGTTTCCCCTGAATCATTATTGATTGATAATGAATTAACAGGTTGTTGGAATCCATAGGCTGTATCTAGAAAGCCCCCCTACTTACTAGTAGGCTCAGTTCTGAAAGATTCTATTCACAAGTCAGAGAGATCACTAATGCCTTTTGTGGTCATATTTAATGAGCTTTTGTTCAGTTGTGTGTCTTTGCTCATATTTATAACAGCCTGCATCAGAGAGTTCCAATGTTGAGAGTGTATAATTAAAGGCTCTTCCGTATTCTCTCAAAACATTTCTCTGCTACACAATGAGGAAGAGATGGAATGCACATTGAGTCAGAGCAGATTTTCTGCTCTGGAAGGGGGTCTAATTCAGATCCCGCATCCAGAGAGGACTCCTGACTTAAGTGCAAGATGTATGGTTAGCTGATAGCTTCTATTACCTCGTTCATTTGACCCCAACCTTTGAAACAAGATCAAGCTCTCTCCAGAGTAGTCCCAGCCAATGACTGAGTCACACAGTGGTACCAGGGCTGCACAGTGGAGGCCTCTAAAGAGCAGCCTATGGTCTGCAGTCTTGTAGGACTGCCAGATCTATACACAGCCTCAGGACCCACCCTGGCTGATTCTGCTTCCTCCCTTTTAGTTTCACAAACGTTACTTTCCAATCAGCCTTCTGCTCTCCTAGTTCACTTTTATCATCTATTTTCCAAAGGACCCAACTGATTCCAGAGTTAACCACAAGTGTCCATTCCAATCTAATTATTTTACTTTCTCTCCATGCTGCTTCTGTAATCCTTCTAGAAGGATTAAAGATTTTATTTCAGCATTGGAGTCAGTTTTTATTTCAATCTGTGAAGTAATGTGTCCAGTAGCTTCAGCAGTAGGTTCAGGAAACCATTGGTTCATAGCACTCTTACAAGTCTTATTCAGTCTCAAGGCATTTTGCCTGAGTAAACTCAATGACCTCGGGGCACAAATGTTATGTTATAGATGCTGTTGAACTACTGCAAGGAAGTGATTCATTGATTCCATCCGGAGGTGCCAGTCTGCATCCATGTAAGGAGACACTGTGCAAGGAGAAGCAGATTTTTGAGCCATTTTAATGCTAAATGGAAAGCGTTTGAGAGTTTGATCTCTAGTTGTACCTTTACTGGTCTTAAAAATGTGAGAGGAGGGAGGGTCCATAAACCGTGCTTGGACAAGGAGGGTTTCAAAGAGTAAAGCGCAGTGAACTCCAGGCAAGAGATACCTGGATGACTGACAATACTGGAGGAAGAAATGAGGATAATACCAGTAAAATCTGCCCTTTAGTTATCTGAGTCATTCAGAGGAGTGGCGCCATGTGTCCCCAATGCAGACAGGCATGATCTCAGCATCCAGTGCATGTGGACTTCCAGACTTTAGAAATATTAGTCTCACCTCAGTGTATGTCCTAAAATAACTTGGACTTACTGTGAGTATTCAGGGTAGGCACATATTATGGGATGGGATTGAGTGATAGTATATGGTTGGTGCTGATGGCCTGGTGGGCCACATCCAGTGTGGCTCATAAGAGCCCATGGGTTCTAAAAAGTGAATCATATTATTGTTCACCACCACTTTTTCCTTTGGTTTACAACTCAGTGAAGTGACCGGATCCATGCATTTTTAAGCTATTTTATTTTCGTTTCTGTGTTAAACTGGTAACAGCTAAACTGTTATTCCTCCCTGATTGGGAAGTAGAACATGTATGTGTGTTGGGATGGAAAGGAAGTTGAGAATGATGGTAAGTTGACAGTAGTAACAGAAAGCGAAGAATTCAGTAAGCAAAGATTCATTTTGGGGAAGTAGGGGTTGTGGGGAGGGGAGGGTTGTTGTGAAGGCATCACAGATTCTAAGTGATTTGGAACCAGTGTCATTCCCTCTCTGTATGTCCTGAAGATAATTCCAGATGCCCTGGCAGAGAAGAGCCTAGGAAGGGTGAATGGGTCATCTTGCTGTCATTAGTCACTTGTAGACAGCTGGTTTCTGGACCTCCCTCAGTCCTGCCCTGGCGTGATCTATAGTGTCTCCTGCCAAGAAGATGTGTGAAAGCTCAGCTTGTTCTTGTGCATCTTTCTTTTTTAAATGTCAGCCTCAGAGAACCATCCTCAGGAGGAAATATATATATGCCTTGTAACTCTTGTAAGTCAAAAACATCCTCTACACATGCATTTTTAGAAGAAGATTGCAACTCTTTCCTTTTTTACTTTGGATAACTCAATTAATGTGTCAGGTGGTATATAAAATGAGAATCATATATAAATGGAGTTGTTAATTCTATACACTTGTCTTTCCTACTTTAAAGGATTATCTGCTAGACTTGAGTGGTATGTTATTTCTACTTACTTATCACACCTTATAATCAGCATTTGTCAAAATGGGTTCTGTGGAATACTGGTTCTTTGAGATGCTTATGAAGAACAGCTTTGATTCACTTCGGTCTTAAGAAGCGAAGGGCTGCCCCCTATGGTTCCTTCTTAGAGATTTTCAGTGCATGTTAAAGGATCTAAGGAGTCATGCAGTCAAGGAACCTCTTTCTTTAACGGAGTGTTTCCTAAACTTTCTTGATGATGGAATCCTTTTTGTACATATATAACATTTATTAATATCCCCAATATAGAGTACTTAACCACAGCTGTGTGCTGAGGACATGCTGTAAAACCTCTATTTAACCTCAGCATTAAGCCCATGGACTAATGCTTAGGTTAAAACCCAGCTGTCATTTGCTGACTGTGTGACCTAGTACAAGTTTATTATTCAGTTTGAAGTTCAGGTTCCTCATCTGAAAACTGGAAATAATATTAATAATAGTGCATTTGGGTTACTGTGAGGTTCAAATGAGTTGACATATTTAAAGTGTTAGTAGAATGAATGATACACAGTAAGTATTCCGTAATGTTTCCTGTTATCATTGTGAGTTTCTGTGTTTATCTTCAGAAAACAACATTGGCCTAATAGTAACAATGGATAAAAAGTGAATATAAATTATGGTTGACAAACTTTCTCATATATGCATATTTAATCTTCATATCCATCTTGATGGTAAAGCATTATTATTATACCCATTTTATAGGTTTAGAAGGAAATACTAAGAAATTTGAGTATATTTCACGATTGGGCTGTAAAGGAGAGAACCAGGAATTTTAAAAGTGTGCCTTTTTCATTGAATATAATTGGTTTTCCAGTGATTCCAAATTAAAATGTGAAAACTGTTCACTTACAGTAGATGAGAAATTCTGCCTCTCAAAAGATTTTGAAAACCAAAGATTAAAGATTGAAAGATAGAATTTAGAAACCCCAAGTATTAAAAACAGAAATCAGAAATTAAAGGAATTACAGTAGATGAAATTTAAGCAAAGAAATTAAGACAGGAACATTTGAGATATAAAGTTCCTGGGCTAGTATCATAGAAAAATGAAGGATACTTAATGGAATATGAACACATTCATGAAGTTATAAACTAAAAATCAGTGCATATAATCTGACCAAGTTTATTATGCTTTTAGTACATGCAAGAAAAATGTCTAGATAATTGAAATACTGAATTTCTATGACAGTTTGATAGTTATGGGGAAAATGAAACTGAATACTTGAGATTTGGATTTGAGTTCAAAAGAATTCATTTGTCCTTACTATCGCATAATTTATGATCTCCTTCAGCACACATAATCTGAAAATCAGAAAAATCAGTCTGTGGCACTTAAAGTTTTCTAGAAAATGTAGTTTGCTGTGTTAGTGCTGTAGTTCCTCAGACCAGTATGGCACTCTCATTCTTGACTCTCATCTTTGATTCTTTGACTAATATTGGAATAATCAAGTGATCTTTGAAGCGTTTTTAAGAGGGTTATACCAACGTTGCTATCGAACTAGCCAAGATGTTTATTTTCATAAAGCATAGCAATTAACAGAAGGTAGAGGTAGGACCATGATCTCACTGACTTGCTACTGACCACCTTTTTAAACCAAGACAGTCTCATCATAGGTTCAATTTCTAGTCAGAAGAGTCAACAAAATCAAGTAAAATACTACGTGCAAGGGATAGGTGGGAATATGAAGGAAAATATTTCCTCCTGTGAAAATCACTGTTGGTCCAACCTCACAAATGGAAAAGTCAGATAAAGCTTTCATGTGGGTCATTATTATTAGATTTTAGTGCCCCATGTTCTGTCAAGAGTTTATCTTTCCTGCTTTGCTTCTTTTAATTAGAAAATGGGGTCTATAAAATGCTTTGCTTCTTTTAATTAGGAAGTGGGATCTATTTCTTATTTTGCTATGCCTACCAGGGAACTCATAGCTAAACTTCGTCCAGAATATGGTCATTGTTTCAGGAATCTGAAACCTGATGCAGTCTCACCCCTTTGCAGCTGTGAATGTTTATATTAATTAATTAATGTATAAATTTAGATATTTGTGTGCTGATAATTATGTTCTTTTTTATCTGTGAAATGAGAGTAAAATGAAAGATGGATGGGAGAAAAACATTTAAGAGAAGGATTTTCAACCAAGAGCACTGAAAAAGTAAAGATTTTTCAGCTCAATTAACCAGAATTCCCCCTCACACCCTTAGCCATTTTATTTAAATGAGACTGTTAGTACTGTGTGTATGTGTCCATGTGTTGCATGTGTGTGTGTCCGTGTACACGCTGAGTCGGGTCTGACTGTTTTGTGACCCCACGGACTGGAGTCCACCCGTTTTCTCTGTCCATAGAATTTTCCAGGCAAAAATAGTGGAGTGGGTTGCCATTTCCTACTCCAGGGGATCTTCTGGACTCAGAGATTGAACCTGTGTCTCTTGCGTCGGGAGGGAGATTCTTTACCACTGAGCCCATAGTGATAGTTAAAGATAACCATCATGAGAAAACTGAAAATAGACATTCAGATGGGGGACAAAAGGAATGATGGAAAAGGGAGGTTGGGAAGACTAAACCTAATCAATGCCTGTGATTTTAAAAAGTTGTTTTCTTTTATTTATTTGGCTGCACTGGGTCTTAGTTGCGGCACACAGGGTCTTCACTGCATCCTGCAGCTGTCTTGTTGTGTACACAGAATCGCGGGTGCGCTGCAGGGGCGCCACAGCACGCAGGCTCAGTAGGTGCAGCACACAGGCTTAGGTGCTCTTCAGCATGTGGGGTCTTAGTTCTCCAGCAAGGAATTGAACCCACATCCCCTGCATTGCAAGACGGATTCTTAACTACTGGGTCACCAGAGAAGTCCCTGTGACTTTTATTAATGGTTTAAAGGAAACTGTTGTCAAAATTAAGGTAAGCACTGCTCAAAGTAGAAAAAGCCAGTTACTCCCCTCTGTCTTTGAGCAGCCAAACACACAAAGAGAATTGAAAAATAAAGTAAGGGGTTGTGGGAGAGGGGAAAGGTACCTGTATTATACAGGCTTATGTGGAGGACACTCTTCTTACTTACAATTTTCTGGACATTTAAGATCTAAGACTGAGACTCTAAGATCTTTGCATTTCCAGGTCTTTTTAATATGTTTCTATTTTCTTCAGGGCATCAAAAAGGAAATGCCTAGGAAATTTCACGACAGAAAGAGAATCCATTTCCACTGTGAATCCACCTGCAATGCAGGAGACCTGGGTTTGATTTCTGGGTTGGGAAGATCCCCTAGAGAAGGGAAAGGCTACCCACTCCAGTATTCTGGCCGGGAGAGTTCCGTAGACTGTATAGTCCATGGGGTCGCAAAGAGTTGGACACAACTAAGCAACTTTCACTTCACTTCAATTCTTTGGACTGAAACTGAGTCTGGCTTCATTCTTTATCTGGGGTCCCTCCAACTTCCTCCCTTCCAGCGACTCCAGAGTTTAATCGCAAGGGGACTGTTAGCAACAGAAAGAGGCCAAGAGAATAAGTGAGCATCTAGGCTAGTACTTCTCTTCCCCAGAGAGTACTGAAACATTTGCTTCTCTGGGCATTTCTCAATGCCTGTGGTGTGGCGATAGTGCTGTTTTATTTTTATTTTCTCTTGGATCTCAGTTTGCAGACTTGCATCTTTCTGAATACCAGTAACTATTTATTCATAAGCCTCAAGCAACTGGGGTTTGTATGTGGTGGTAAGTGGAATTGGTGCTGAACACATAAACTGATTTGTACCTGTAATTTACATTTATTCTCTGGGTACATTTGACACTAATACTGTGTACTGTCATGCTGAAGATTAATTATGTAAACATTTTTGCTGACGTTGTGAGTGGCCATGTTGATTGTTTTACTTGATTTTCTAAGCTTGGTGCTTAATAGCAATATGGAAAACATTTCTTGGTTTTGCTCAGCATCTTCATAGATTAACTGCCCCAGACCAATCTTACCTAATAAGCACTTGGGGAAAGGTTTATACTAGCTTGAGTGTGAGGGAAGAAGTAGAACTTTGCTCAGTTCTTGAAATTTTGCAAACACCTATATTTGAGCAAGATTCCCCAGAATAAAATAAGCATTGAGCTTCTAAAGTGAATATGAAGTGAATATAAACATGCATCACATGAATAAGAAATCACAATTTGTATCAGTCTTTTTGCTTAACCAGTATTAGCCTAGACCCCAGACATCTTGAGCTGGTGAAAGCTAGACTCAGCAGCTCTATTTTCTCCTTTGTAAAACAGGGATGAGTGTAGTAGTGCCCAGTGCCCAGTGGACTACTCACACAGGCATTCCTGAATATGTGCTAGAGATGCAGTGTAGGGGCCCAGTTCAAGTCATACAAAGTCAGAAACACCAGTAGAGCCTGTGTATATCCAGGTATGGTTTAGAAGTCACTTTACTCTCCCTTGAGATTATAGAAAAATCCTAAGGGACTTACACGGACTCAACAGTTCTCACCCGAGTAGCCTCTAATTGTCCGCACATCATGGTCACTACTATAGGACTCGTTGTCCAGGCCCACATGTGCACTTAAAGATGGCAGCTCAGGTTCTTCCCCAGAGGACTGGCATGGGAGCTCTTTGACAAGGCTCCAAAAACCCCAGGGCTTGAAATCTCAGGACTTTGGCATCCACAGCTGCTTCCCAGAAGTCTTGTTGTTAGGAGTAGAGTGAGCCCCCAGGCCCTCTCAAAATCTCCATCACTACTGTGTTTAAACCAGCCCTGGCCTACCTCCCTGAGCATCCTTACCCACATAAATCGTATGTCTAAGTTGGGTGGTAAATGCTGTTTTCATTTCTGAAAAACAAACTCAGACTTAATGAACTTCTCCAGCAAGAAAACCCAAATTTGGCTAGCAAAGCCTTATAACCTTTGTGCACTGGGCCTAAAGAAAAATAGCCCTCGTTTTTCCAAGTCCCATAGGTGCGCCAAAAGAAAGCACAATTTACTGTTTTCAGAAATGTTCCTGCCTCACTTGTATTTGAATTCACTTTCCTACTTTCCTCTTATGAGAACAGTGTAGGGGAAACCACAGGAATACTCCAGTATCCTAGAGTTATCATCAGCAGGGAGCAGTTCCTTCCCAGTGGCTTGAGGAAGCTAGTAGAGGAGCATTTCTGGAGACTTCAAGATGAAGCAGCTGTGCAGAAAGGGATGCTTTTATACCCATTTAGTTGAGGGATGATGCTGGGAGGAACTGGGGGAAACAAGTGCCTGACCTGCCTCTGTCTCATGCCTCCACTCTCACACTGGAAGCCAGAAAAGGCAAGGGGACCCACTGGCATGGTTCAAGTTGGGGGACCTCAGGATGGGTACAGATATGGCTGGAGAAGGTACGAAGGGGGAAATGAGAGACACCCAGAATACCTTCTTTCCACTTTGGTCTTTTTTCATTTCAGTGGCCATTCATTGAGTACTAACCATGGGCATTAACTATACCAGGCATTTCATACCCATTATCGAGTTTAACTCCTCAAAGCAGAGCTATGGGATAGACAAGATTGTTTTAGAGGTGAGAAATTACAGGCGTTTGGTCTGAAAGGTCATTTCATTATCAGGACACTCACTTTATCTATGGGACAAGCGACCAAACAGCAACACTTTAGCTTCTGTTTGCCAGTGAAATGGCTGATCGTCTAGGTATACACTCGGAATTGGTGAAAGTGAAGTCACTCAGTCGTGTCCAACTCTTTGTGACCCCGTGGGCTGTAGCCTACTCGGCTCCTCCATCCATGGCATTTTCCAGGCAAGAGTACTGGAGTGGGGTGCATTATTTTTTTTTTTTATCAGCTGTCATTACAGGAGGTCAAAGCTAGCAGACAAGGACACTTTACTTTCTCTCTTTTGCCCTTATTTATTTTACTTATATATTTACTTCTTGTAAACTTTTTTTCTGGGTATAACATGCATGCAGAAAATACTCATATAAAAGTGCATGGCCCAATGAAATTTCATGAAGTCATTCAGTGTATAACAGCATCCAGACAAAGAACTGAAACACCCCCAAGCCTAGGAGTATGGGCCCTCTTCTAGTACCCGGCTCCCTCCCTGCTGTTTTGATTCCTAATCACTGTACATTGCCGTTGTTTTTAGTATTCATTGGAATGTAACAAGGAAATGAGTGTACTTATTTTATACTTAGTGCAGTTTTGCTAATACTTATTGTGCTAGATCAAAGGACACAAACTATGGCCTGTAGGCCAAATACAGCCCACCATCTATAAAGTTGTATTAGAACAAAGCCAGTGTCCCCACCTTGGCATAACACTGGTTTTGTGTTACCCTGACAGGGACAGTATGGATCCTCTGAAATTAAGCTGGATGTGTGCGTGAACAGCCTTCCAAGAATTGTTGTCAAACATCCCACATCCCCGATGCCAGGAGAGCTAATCCAGAAGACCACAGCTGAGTCGCTGTGCAAAGCTGCCTCCCAGCATTATTGCCCATGTCTGCTTAGTAACCGGAAGGTGCCTAGTCTGTTCACCTTTAACCTGGAGGCCCGGACATCCCTCTCTCCCACTACCCAGTGACCTCTCCTGCCTCTCCTCTCGTGACTGAATTCTTTGTCCTTGTGAACCTGGCTGCCATGTGTGATTCTGACTGAAGATGGAGAGGAGCCCTAGGCTAGAGCGGCAGGTGCAACCTTCCAGGGAGTACGGAAGGTTCACATTTAATATTGTTGGGAAAGAGTTTCTTTCTTTTTTGCCTCTGGGGAGTTTGCAGAGTGAATATTTGGGTTTGTAAGGGACAGAGGAAACCTGCAGTGACTTTTCACCCGTTTGGCCCAGAATTGCACGATAGTGGATGTGTGGGGGAATCAGACCTGGGCCTTCAGTGAGGGCAGAGGTGCTGCCTTAAAGGGGCTCGGCCTCTAGGTTAGCCAGGGGCTAACTTTTGGTTTTTGTGCTTTGATCAGTTGGAATGTTCTTCTTTTCCTTCATTATTTCCTTTTAAATATTTTATTGAAGAGAAAGGTATCCTACCCAAGCTGGTATTTCAGTTCCCATGCTTTGGGTTTGCAGCTCTGAGAGGTTCACGTTTAGTGTTGATTATTGGAATAGACATCTTCAAACCCTCCCTAATCATAGGCTGGCAGCCGTTTGAGCTTTGCATGGTCTCAGCGCATCTGTAGGAGCAGAACAGGCCTTGCCCTTCTGAGCTGCCTGCTGAAAGAGAAAGCTTGGAAAAGTTTTCTTGGATTTTTGTCTCTCTCTGAACAAGAGGTCTCAGAATAACTGTCAAGAGAGGTGGAAATCTATAGACTTCTTTATAGAAATTTAGTTTACAGAACCTAGAGTTTCTTTCAACCAGGGTGACAAAACCTCCAGGCAAACTTCCACACACATTACTCCAGCCCACGTCAGACATTGGGTCAATCAGTCCACCCCTTTCTGCTGAGCTTAGACAAGGCCTCAGACTCATTCTTAACACTGTATTTCTGGTAACTACTATCAGGAAATAAGCACAAACTTAAACAGGTTTGCCATTTCTAATTTAAATAATAACTTACAGTAGAGAGCATAGTGAATAATAATGAGGATAATAGATAACATGCACTGAGAATTTGTTACTGTTGTGCCAGACATTATTCTATATACTTAACATGGATTCACTCATTTAATGTAAACCACATGAGTACAAAGTTTGTTTGTATTATTGTTGCATCATCAGTTCCTGCATGAATCTCTGAAACATAGTAGGTACTTAGTAAATCCTTGTTATTTAAACAAATTCTAAAAATAATAGTTATTGTTCTCATATTACAGGTGAGCAGGCAGAGTTTAAATAACTCTCCTAAGCTAATTAGGGCAGAAGCCACAATCTGACCTTGCTTCGGTAATTTATTCAAACTTTTAACCACATTGCTCTACTGCTTCTCACAGCAGCTGTCTATGACCTCTGCTCTTATTTATTAATATTTATTAATACCCAGTATATTGGTTGTTCAGTCTCAGTGCTTCTTTGCATTCTTCTTGTTTCGATCCCTTTTAATACTTTAGAGAGTTATTTTTCTCTGAAAATAAAGGGAAAACTAGGAGTTGACATCCAAATGTCTATGAGATTTAGCAAAAAGACTAGTGAAGCAAGCAGGTCAGGTGGAGACACAGGGCTGTGGAGAGCACAGCCTGCCCTCTGGGCAGCCACTACTTAGCCCCAGCAATTATAGCTGTAGGGAATCAAAGCCAGTATTGCCAAATCTTCCCAGTTTTCAGTAGAACTAGGAAATCTGAACTTGTGTATGAAAATATCCAGTGAAAATATCAATCTGAAAAATCCCACATATAAAATGCTGACAAGCAAGGCAGTTTAAAAATCAAAATAAACACAACATCGCAAGTCTAAATTTCTCTGGGGCTAAATCTAGCCCTTGTATCTATAGTTTATAACCTGTGAAAGAGAATGAAGTTGAACTTAGATAACTGATCTTTTTGTAATTGTTGTTGTTCAGTCACTAAGTCGTGTCCGACTCTTTGCAACCACATGGACTGCAGACTGACAGGCTCCCCATCCTTCACTATCTCCGGAGTTTGCTCAAACTTATGTCCATTGAGTCAGCAATGCTATCTAACCATCTCATCCTCTGTTGCCTGCTTCTCCTCTAGCCCTCAATCTTTCCCAGCATCAGGGTATTTTCCAGTGAGTTGGCTCATCACATCAGGTGGCCCAAGTGTTGGTGATTCAGCTTCATCATCAGTCTCTTCGATGTATATTCAAAGTTGATTTCCTTTAGGACTGAGTGGTTTGATCTCCTTGCAATCTGAGGGACTCTCAAGAGCCTTCTCCGGCACCACAATTTGAAAGCATCAATTCTTCAGTGCTCAGCCTTCTTTATGGTCCAGCTCTCACATCCATACATGACTACTGGAAAAACCATAGCTTTGACTATGTGGACCTTTTTCGGCAAAGTGATATCTCTGCTTTCTCGTATCCTGTCTAGGTTTGTCACAGTTTTCCTTCCAAGGAGCAAGTGTGTTTTAATTGCATGGCAGCAGTCACTGCTCACAGTGATTCTGGAGCCCAAGAAAAGAAAATCTGTCACTGCTTCCACTTTTTCCCCATTTGTTTGCCATGAAGTGATGGGACCAGATGCCATGATCTTAGTTTTTTGAATGTTAAGTTTTAAGCCATCTTTTTCACTCTCCTTTTTCACACTCATTAAGAGGCTCTTTAGTTTGTTCCTCCTCACTTTCTGCCATTAGAGTGGTATCATCTGCCTTTCTGATGTTGTTGATATTTCTCCCAGCAATCTTAATTTCAGCTTGTGTTTTATCCACCCTGGCGTTTCACATGATGTACTCTGCATGCAAGTTAACTAAGTGAGGTGACAATATACAGCCTTGTCATACTCCTTTCCCAATTTTGAACCAGTCCATTGTTCCATGTCCAGTTCCAACTGTTGCTTCTTGACCCACATGCAAGTTTTTCAGGAGACAGGTAAGGTGGTCTGATATTCCCATCTCTTTTTAAGAATTTTCCACAGTTTGTTTTGGTCCACACAGTCAAAGGCTTTAGTGTAGTCAATGTAGATGTTTTCCTGGAATTCCTTTGCTTTCTTTATGATCCAACCGATGTTGGCTATTTGATCTCTGGTTCCTCTGCCTTTTCTAAACCCAGCTTGTACATATGGAACTTTTCAGTTCACATACCATTGAAGCCTCGCTTAAAGGATTTTAAGCATTTCCTTGCTAGCATGTGAAATGAGTATAGTTGTGTGGTAGTTTGAACATCCTTGGCATTGCCTTTCTTTCTTCTTTGTAATTCTGTTTGGTGTTTTTTTCTTTTTTTAAAGAGCATGGTGGATATTGTTGTCACTATTTGTTACAATTTTAGAATTGAGGTTTCTGGGAACAAGAACTGCAAAAAAGTATTCAGCTCAATACTTTTGTGTAGTGCTTCATATTTTTCAGTTCACTTCTATATGCACACTTGAATCTCCCTGAAATCATTTTGGTGGTTCAACTGTTTGGTTGGTATTAAGCCATAGAAGTCAGGATTCATATCCTGCCCTCTCAGTTTTCAATCCACTTTTCCTCCAGCAACACAAACCCTGAAGGGGAATGACTAACCCCCAGTATTCACAGTTCTTTCATGGACTATACAGTCCATGGAATTCTCCAGGCCAGAATACTGGAGTGGGTAGCTGTTCCCTCCTCCAGGGGATCTTCCCAACCCCAGGATTGAACCCAGGTCTCCCGCACTGCAGGTGGGTGCCTTGCCAGCCGAGCCACCAGGGAAGCCCGTAGTTCGTCCAGGCCTGTCCGTCTTCATCTCGTATCTCATCAAGAGGTAGAAGACTGTGTTAGGACACAGAGCTCGTGTCCCGTCTCTGATGAATATGCAGATAGGAGAGAAAGAGGACAGTTGTTTGAGGATGTCTGTATGATTGCTAAAGCATCTTATTCTTGGCAGATCGAGATCATTGATTTACATTTGGTCCTACCCAAATCATCTCTAATTACAAAAATCTGTGCCTAGCAAAGTCCAAAGAAATAATGTAACTGTGGCCTAATCATTGTGTACATTCCTAACCACATAGCTAATGATTGGTAGGTTTGGGGTTTTGCTCCTCCAAGTGTAGCTAACTGCCAGACGGAGCTGAAATGTGGCATGTTTGCAGTTTTCCTTGGAAACCATTTTAAATTAAGCAGATTTGGAAACCATCACATGGAGGAAGATTTTTCTGATTGTTGGGTCTGTGCAGGCTTCTTGAATTTCAGTTTCATGCATAAAGGGCTCTTGGCATTTGATGCCTTTCTGCCAGGTTGTGTATTTGACAGCTGTTCTGGGGTATCTTTTCCCAGTCACTGACCTGGCCAATGTCATAAAGCCAATTAAAGTCTCAGGCAATTAATGTTATTTTCCTCAAGTGCTCCTGAAATACTTATTTCATGTGGTACTCTGGCATGACATCTGTGACCTTTGGAAATACAAGCACAAGAAAGCAAACAAGCCGGGCTATGTGTGTCCTGTGCTCCATTAAGTTATGAAGACTATGAAAACAGAGCATAGTTGCTTCATGCAGAGATGTCCATGGAGCACTTTATGTCTCAGGATTCCTACAAATGAAGATACGTGCCCACTGCAAAATTCAGATAAACCCTAGCAGGTGAGAGGTATGCTGGACAGCAGTATATTCACATATGTTCAGCAAAGTATTTAAGAAAATTTGTGAATTGTAACACATTCAGAATGGGGCTCCATAACTAGTACTTTTCACTAATTTGCCATGTAGAAGGATATTAATGTACTTGAAAAGCAAAGAAAACCCTAATACTTTAGGAAGGGCTGGAGAAAAAGGGCTATTGGGTCTAGACAGAGAAGACTTTCAGGACAGGGAAGTTATCCTCCAGTAGGTACAATAAACTCTCCATGAGAAAGCCTGTCTTAGCCCCTGGTGTTCTCTCAGGGATTCCTTGTAACCCTCAGCTGAGAAGACTGTCCCTGGAGCATTCTTGTTGTTCAGTTGCTCTGTCATGTCAGACTCTTCGTGACCCTGTGGATTTCAGCACGCCAGGCTTCCCTGTCCCTTACCATCTCCCTGAGTTTGCCCAAGTTCTTGTCCATTGAATCAATGATGCCATCCAACCATCTCATGCTCTGTCTCCCTCTTCTCCTTCTGCCTTCTATTTTTCTCAGCATCAGGTCTTTTCCAGTGAATTGGCTCTTTGCATCAGGTGGCCAAAGTATTGGAGCTTCACCTTCAACATCAGTCCTTCTAGTGAGTATTCAGGGTTGATTTCCTTTAGGATTGACTGGTTTGATCTCCTTGCTGTCCAAGGGACTCTGAAGAGTCTTCTCCAGCACCACAGTCTGAAAGCATCAATTCTTCAGTGTTCTGCCCTCTTTATGGTCCAGCTGTCACTCCCTAGATCATAGAAAGTGCTTAATACAGATTTTTCAATGAGTTAAAAAGGTTAATGAGTACAAGCTATTTATAAAGAGACAAATACTTGAAAAAATGCAATGGGTTACATGCAATGGGTTGCTTTGTGAAATAAGATCTCTGTTATCTACTTAAGCCAGGGCTATAAACCGATTGGCTTGTGGACCATCACTTATATATGGATGGATATGACTTGCCCATTTAGTGTTTTCTTTAAGTCGTGGTTCTAAAAATTTTTTGAGATGATTGTGCTGTTTTTTTTTTCCCCTCTCTCTGTCTCTCTGCCTGTCTCTCCTTCTCTCTTTCTCTCTCTCTCTCTCTCACTCACACACACACACACATACACACAGAGTACCCACCATTCTGCATTTCAGTAATTGGTGATATTTCTCCTCCTATTCAATGACATGCATGCTTTTCAGTTTTCCTTAGACCCCACTTCTCCCTGTTACTCTGGAGTCAGCTCCTGTTCACTCACCGATCTTACCTTCCTTGCCGCTGAAGGCAGCTGAGTCTGCTGCCCTTGGCTAAAGCGGCTGCGGTGGCTCACTGCCTCCTGGCTGTGCTATCGGTGGTTCCTGTGTTAAGAAGGAGAATAGACCAAACTTCTACTCCAGGATGCCTAGGTTCAGTGATGAGTTCCCATGCCTGTTCATCAGGGTAAAAACAGCACTGGTGTGGTGTCAACTAACACACAAGCACTTCCTTTCAAGACAACTGATCTGTCAAAGGAACACTGCCTCTGTCACACAATTCCCAGGCCAGTAGAGGTGCAGAGTGCCCCCGGTGTCCTCAGGATTCAAGGTGATTAGCTAAAACGCCACCTTCAGCCATCCCATGCCCCTCTCCTTTCTCATCTGCATTGGTCTTCATCCAGCTGCACGCACGGATCCATCCCTCCAGGGTCAGTTCTAGGGGCTGGAGGAAGCAGAGGTGGGCAACTCAGGGAGAGAGTGGTGTCGCCAGTTAGTGACGTCAACATCAGGAAGAGCTGGAGCTGAGTGAGTTTACAGGGAGCTGGGAGCAGGGACTTGTTTGGATTTAGAGGTTGCCATGGTTGTACTAAATGCTAATCACTTTTCATCACACTGGCTAACGGGTGTAGAATTTTTGGCTCAAGTTCCTTTCAGCTATTCCTGGCCAGCTCTTAAGACAGCTGCAGAGTTCCAGCTCCAGCTGTGCCCCTTCCTCTTTGCTCCCTTTAAAGAACATGAATTATCCTTAGATGTGGTAGCCTAAAATGTAGGCAGTGATTCACAGGAGAGCTGGAGACACAGCAAGAGTGAAGAGCAAACCACCTGCTTAGGATTCAAGGTCCAGCTGTTGACAGCACACCTAGTCAGGTCAAATTGGTGCTACAACATTGCACATAAGTGCCTTAGGTGTCTTAAAGATGCTGTATAACCATATCGGGAAAGGTCAAACTGTCATTATTACTCATTGGAGAGAGGGAGATTGAACTTTTGAGGGTGGATCTAATCTATATTCACCTAACACGTGCTAAATAAATACCAGCAAGGCTGGAGAGCATGTTGGCCTGCGGTCACGCTGTCAGAAGGCTTGTGTTTCCACTATCGCTCAGGTGCCATAAGCCAGCGGCAGGATGGTGTCCTTGGACCACACATGTTTTGGTCCCAGAGTCAGTGTCCAATATGTCAGGCCATCAAGGCAGATGGCAAGCAGGACATTGTTTCTGAACTTTTGGAAAATATACCACTTGAGAGTCCAGCTGGGGAAATGCCTGAAATTGGAAAATAATGTAATAGAATATTTGATTTGCCACCAAAGACCTGAGCTGGGAAGACTGCCACGTTGAAATGAGGGGACAGCTTGGCCGATTTCGATCTTCCAGCTCTACTTAGTTACTGTCTATTGGTGGGCTGTGTCTTGAATGCCCTGTGGGGCCCCAAAGTGCCCATTTTACCTCTCTCTCCCCCAAACAGTGCACATGCACAGGCACACATTCCAGATGAGATCTGGAGCAACATTCACAAACAAGTAGCAGCAACGTAAGAACAAAGGTCAAGGCCAGTGGTCCCGGAATGATTCTGCAAAGGACCTGTAGGTGGCCATCTGAGTGGATGACTTGGTAAATGAGATGTCATTTTCACTTAAAGCTCGATTTGCTTTTTCTCCATGCTGCCAGCTACTGGCTGGCCCTCTCTGAGGCCAAGTTGTTTTTTTGTGATTCACCAGCCTTTCTGAATCCAAATACCTCCATCCTCTAAGGCTAGCCTCACTGAGCCACTAACTTGAAAGGGTCCATTCACAGGGTAAAGAATCTTGTCTTTCCTCCTCTCCCCAGTATTCACTGAACTTCTCAGTATGCACCTTGCCTATGGAAAGCTGCTTACTTTAAACACCTACAAATCTCTTTTCCTTGCTTGGCTAAGTGAATACCCTTGGCAAATTTGAATTGCTTGAGCATTGCTAGTTCCAGAAGCACCCTTCAGCCATTATCAGATGGGGTGATTGTTGTTCAGTCACTCAGTCATGTTTGACTCTTTGTGACCTCATGGATTGTATCACACCAGGCTTCTCTGTCCTTCACCATCTCCTGGAGTTTGCTCAAGCTCATGTCCATTGAGTCAGTGATGACATCCAACCATCTCATCCTCTGTCATCCCCTTCTCCTCCTGCCTTCAATCTTTCCCAGCATCAGGGTCTTTTCCTACGAGTTGGCTCTCCACATCAGGTGGCCAAAGTATTGGAGCTTCAGCTTTAGCATCAGTCCTTCCAGTGAATATTCAGAGTTGACTTCCTTTAAGGCTGACTGGTTTGATCTCCTCACTGTGCAAGGGACTTCCAAGAGTCTTTTCCAGCACCACAGTTCAAAGATACCAATTCTTTGGTGCTCAGCCTTTTTTATTGTCCAGCTTTCACATCCATACATGACTACTGGAAAAACCACAGCTTTGACTATACAGATCACTGTATAGTCAAAGTAATGTCTCTGCTTTTTAATATGCTGCCTAGGTTTGTCATTGCTTTTCTTCCAAGGAGCAAGCTCTTTTAATTTCATGGCTGCAGTCACCATCCACAGGGATTTTGGAAACCAAGAAGATAAAGTCTGTCACTGTTCCATTGTTTCCCCATCTGTTTGTCATATCTCCTAGTTTATAATTTTTTATATTAAAATTTTTCTTTTCAATTAGGTAGTGATATTTTTCTATCTTCAACTGGTCCCTTATTTGAGAGAGCCCAGAATTAAGAACATCTTTCAGTTTCATTTGGCCTCCAGCAGTGAGATGCATTGAGTGGCTCTTTCAAATTGGAAGGAAAAAAGAAAAAAAAATGTTTGGTTCACTTTTTGAAACCCTGAACTAATTTCATAACCGTGTGTCGTCATATGAAGAGCCCATGACTGATCCACATTTCCCAGGCTTTGCAACTCTACCTCTCAGCGACAAAGGTGGTTAAAAATTGATACTGTCGCTCCAAAGAGCGGTTTTCATTTTTCTCCCAGCTCTGGTTTGCTTCAAGGTTGAGGAAATTGTTGGGACGAATAGAAAAAGATCCAAAGCAGCATCTTCACCCCTGGGATTTGGATAAATAGAAACGTGTTCATAGCAAACTTAGCTAGAAGTGTGGTAGCATTTTGTGCCCCAAGACTGTATCTTAGAGCTAGTGGGATGTAGAGTGGACAGTTTGGGGGTATCAGGCCTTTGAAACACCTGCATTATTCCCTCTTGTTTATTTGTGAAGGAAGCAATGATGCCCAGGGTTTACACATGCAGATTTTAAAGGCTGGCTGCCTAGTAAAGTCCTGACACAGCTACTTTTTTTGTGATCTTGGTCAAATTACTTCACATACCTCAACTTCCTCATCTGTAAAATGGGGACAGTAGTAGAATCTATATCATAAAAGGCAGTTGTGAGGATTAAATGAGTTAGTACATAGGAAGTGCTTACATGACTACCTGGTGCCTCATCTGGAGCTGCCGTGACGTGATGGTGGTGATAATGATGATGATAATGGTGGTAAATGCTAGAAGAGATAAAAGTGAAGAAGACATGACATGAGCACTTACTAAATACTGTACTTGCCAAATCTCATTTAATCCTATAAAGTAAGATGGCTTTCATTTTACAGATGAGGAAGCTGAGGCTTAAACAGGTTAAGCTCCAGATCAAAGTTAGCCAACGGCAGATCCGGTTAGGGTTAGGGGTTTCACCCGTCTCCCTGGCACTGGATAGTTGCAGTGCTTCCACTTCACAGCTCTTCTTCTCTTCCCTGTCTGTCTTTCCACACCAAGCCCCTGCAAGTTTTCTTGAGAGCAGAGAGTCCCTGATGGTGATCACTCCCACCTCAGGACCTCGCTCCATGCTGGTCCCCTTGCTTGGGAAGTTCTTTTTCCTCCTCCTCACCTAATTAATTTCTCATCAAGTTCTTTCAGATGAACTGTAAACAGATGACACTGTTTACAATGATAGGATTTGTTAGGGTGCTTCCTTCCCAATCCTTTTTCCTGGTATGAGCTGGTCTCCCTGGTGGAAGGCTTGCCTTTTCCTAATTCTTACAAGTTTACTCGTGACATGGCAAGTCCACAGAGCAAATACGCTGGAGACAGAGCCTTTTCCTGGTGCACGTTACATTTCCAGATGGCATGGCCGTGTCCTGACCTCTTGCCTCAGTCCATCCCCCATTATGAGGTCTCATAGCACTGCTGACAAGTTTTCCAATTTTTTATTGTTAAAAAATCCAGGCACATAGAGAAATTGAAAGACAAGATGGTGCCTACATTAAAGACTTAGATTGCACTATCGTTAACATTTTCAATTTGCTTTTACTGTCTATATGCCTGTTTACCTTTCATTAAAATTTCGTCTAAGTAGAAGATGTAGAGAAAAAAATGCACTAATTCTAAAAGTGTATTCTGGCTAATGTTTGCAAAGTGAAGGCACCTGTTTACAGGGCGCTGCTCTGACCCCCCCTCTGGATGCGCCTCTGGTCCACGCTCATTTCAGGCCCCTCTTGGTCCTCTTTTCCAGGTCTGTTTCCAGGACCACATGCCTCCAGGCCTAGCTGGTAGTCTAGGGATTGCTGTTTACTAAAGATGAGAGCAAGGCTTGGACATATGGCCTGGAGTTTCTGAATTCCTTTATGAAAGGTCCCATTAAAGTGTGGAATAGAGTCATGCCTTCAATTGTTCTCCTGTTCTAGGCCTCACAGATGTTATATGTAGGCCTACTCCTTGAATTCTCTTGAGCATTTAGGGGACATCATATTCCACTTCATTCATTCTGTTACTCATTCTTCTATCCATTCAGTAAATACTTACTGACCACAAGCTTCACGAGGCAGTGAGGCCCAGATAGGTTATACAACAGCTATATGCATCATGGGCAGAACTGACATGCAAGTCTAGGCAGTCTGACTTCAGATCCACACAATGCTATTGCTGCAGAATACTGAGCCACAGACAGTGAGAAATGTGAGTAAAACAATAACGCATTGTTTCCTTCTCTCCTCTATACTTCAACCCGTGCCAAATTCCACCCCTGCTCAAACTGTTCACAAGCAGAGGGACTAGGCATACACATAGTAAAATCCACATGGAGAACAACATTCAGCTCAGATGCTATGTGAGCACACACACAATAAGAACCACCAGAGACCAGAATTCAGGGCAGGGAGGCTCGGGGATCTGAAGAGATGGGACTCTGATGGAATTTAAAAGGAGGTAAGGAGGCAGAGCAGCAGAGAAAAGCAAGGAGTATCAACTCTTTCAGGCGGCCTGACACCCACTGATGACTCAGCTCAGCTCAGAAGATATAGTCTATATTAGATGCTCCTTTCTTTCTCCCCGATGATTACTGAGCCCTGCATGCTCTCTTTCCCCTTCTTATTTAGCCCCTTAAGTACCAAGTAAGGAACTTTTTGCAATGTTTCCTTAAGGGGAAATTTAGGAAAGAATAAGTGCCATTCCCGGGCTTTCAACCATTGCCTTCAACCACTAACCTCCTAAACCCTCTACTACTCATCATATGTGGGCTTCCTTGTGACTTAGTGGTAAAGAATTTGCCTTCCAGTGAAGGAGATGCAAGAGACTTGGGTTCAGTCTCTGGGTCAGGAAGACCCGCTGGTGAAGGGAATGGCCCCCCACTCCAGTATTCATTCCTGGAGAATTCCATGTACAAGAGGACCCTGGTGGGCTAGTCCATAGGGTCACAAAAGAGTTGAATATGAATGGAACTGGAGGAATCAACCTGCCTGACTTCAGACTATACTACAAAGCCACAGTCATCAAGACAGTATGGTATGGGCACAAAGACAGAAATATAGATCAATGGAACAGAATAGAAAGCCCAGAGATAAATCCACGAACCTATGGTCACCTTATCTTCGACAAGGGAGGCAAGGATATACAATGGAAGAAAGACAACCTCTTTAACAAGTGGTGTTGGGAAAACTGGTCAACCACTTGCAAAAGAATGAAACTAGAACACTTTCTAACACCATACACAAAAAAAACCTCAAAATGGATTAAAGATCTAAATGTAAGACCAGAATCTATAAAACTCCTAGAGGAGAACATAGGCAAAACACTCTCCAACATAAATCACTGCAGAATCCTCTATAACCCACATCCCAGAATATTAGAAACAAAAGCAAAAATAAACAAATGGGACCTAATGAAACTTAAAAGCTTTTGCACAACAAAGGAAACTATAAGCAAGGTGAAAAGACAGCCCTCAGATTGGGAGAAAATAATAGCAAATGAAGCAACAGACAAAGGATTAATCTCAAAAATATATAAGCAACTCCTCCAGCTCAACTCCAGAAAAATAAATGACCCAATCAAAAAATGGGCCAAAGAACTAAACAGACATTTCTCCAAGGAAGACATACAGATGGCTAAAAAACACATGAAAAGATGCTCAACATCACTCATTATCAGAGAAATGCAAATCACAACCACAATGAGGTACCATTACACACCAGTCAGGATGGCTACTATCCAAAAGTCTACAAGCAATAAATGCTGTGGAGGGTGTGGAGAAAAGGGAACCCTCTTACACTGTTGGTGGGAATGCAAACTAGTACAGCCGCTGTGGAGAACAGTGTGGAGATTTCTTAAAAAACTGGAAATAGAACTGCCATATGACCCAGCAATCCCATTTCTGGGCATACACACCGAGGAAACCAGATCTGAAAGAGACACGTGCACCCCAATGTTCATCGCAGCACTGTTTATAATAGCCAGGACATGGAAGCACCTAGATGCCCATCATCAGACGAATGGATAAGGAAGCTATGGTACATATACACCATGGAATATTACTCAGCTGTTAAAAAGAATTCATTTGAATCAGTTCTAATGAGATGGATGAAACTGGAGCCCATTATACAGAGTGAAGTAAGCCAGAAAGATAAAGACCATTACAGTATACTAACACATATATATGGAATTTAGAAAGGTGGTAATGATAAGCCTATATGCAAAACAGAAAAAGACACACAGATGTACAGAACAGACTTTTGGACTCTGTGGGAGAAGGCGAGGGTGGGATGTTTCAAGAGAACAGCATCAAAACATGTATATTATCTAGGGTGAAACAGATCACCAGTCCAGGTTGGGTGCATGAGACAAGTGCTCAGACCTGGTGCACTGGGAAGACCCAGAGGGATCGGGTGGAGAGGGAGGTGGGAGGGGGGATCGGGATGGGGAATACATGTATATCCATGGCTAATTCATGTCAATGTATGACAAAACCCACTACAATGTTGTAAAGTAAATAGCCTCCAACTAATAAAAAAAAAAAAAAGAGTTGAATATGACTTAGCTGAACATGACTTAGTTGAATATGTTGTTGTTTAGACTTAATGACTAAACAACTCAGTCTATATACAGAGCAAGATGTATAGCATTATCTGTGATCTCTTTGAATAAACATTTTTACCATTTGTGGGGATTGATTCCTCAATTGATCGTCCTTCCATCAGCTGGGAGGTGCCAGAAAGAGGTGGTGAAGCAGGCAGACACTTGGAAAGATTTGCTCCAGCCCTCCTGTGAGTCCAAAATGTTTTCATCAGAGCCTATATAAATGGGACCTCACAGCCCATATCTCTTGCCCAGTCCCACTTGTTAATGGAAAAATCATTCTTTGCAAACAGCTGGCAGGGAACAAAATGCTGAAAACCATACCAAATTGTAGTCATACTTCATCATTCCCCTCCAGTAAGTCAGTGAGAACAAACTTCTTACTGAGCATGTATTTTAGAATCTTTCCTAGCTGTGTAATTTTTCCACAGGAGCCAGCAGTAGATGCCGTGGGTGTCCCACCCATATTCACTTGCTTGTACAACTTGCATGCTTACCTCCAGGTCTTCCCACTCCTTGCACCTGATTTTCTTCCCCTGTGGGAATTCTCTGCCCGCCACACAGCAGGCTGGGAATGCATTCTCCCCCCCAGAAGTCCTCAATGAGTTTCTGATGGGAGTTGATGTACAGATACCCCAACACTGCATCCTCAGGTGGGATGACCCTGAGACACAGAGTCTACACAGACCCCCAGAGTTTTCCCAGAGGGTTAGCTTCACTTCCCCAGGCTGATAACAGTGTGACAACATACCCTTTATTGCCTTCTGTCCCTTCCCTGTCTCACTTCCACCTCCTCTAGAGTGATTCCTAGAATCACCTCTCAGGGAAATAACTTGCACTCAAATCCATGTCTCAGGGTCTAGACCTGGGGAATCCCAAACCAGGAATCTTTGTTCAGCTTTTTATGTTACAAAAACCAGGCACTGTAACTTAAAGAAGAACTTCTTTCATAGGAAAAAGAGCAGACACTGTTTGCCCCTCAAGCAAATGTTAGGGAATTCTGCTTGCTTTAATTTGGAACTAATTGCCCATAAATTTATTTATATTGTGTCCAAGTCAGGGCCCTTTTCATTCTAAGGAATACAAAAACCACTTAAGCTAGATTACATTTCTGAAAGGATGGGTGAGGGGTTTTATTCTAAAGACCATGTTGTGTCTCTCAAGACCAGAAATGCACCTGAGGCAAAGGGACAGATTGGAACTAGGAAGTGAATGACTGTCTTGCTCTTCCCCTGGGGCTGCAGGTTCTCTTATTTTTAATTCATTTACAGCTGCTGCTGCTTTTTCTGTAGACTAGCTTGTCCTACCCCACTGTATCAATGGACGAAACTTTTGAGTTTTCCTATTACCTATTCTACCATAAAGTCAATTCAGAATTCCAGGGAGAGAGCCCTGATTAGTTCACCTTGAGTCATATGTCGTCAGAGGTAGTGAGTGGACTGGGTTGGGGGAGGGGATGATAACACAGACCTGCTGGACTGTATGCCTCTGGGGGGGGGGGGGGGGGGCTCAAAGAAGAGGGCTGGCCTGGACAGAGCCCCAAAGGAGTGTTACACAAGCTTGGAAGCAGAGAAGGACAAGAAAAAAGAATTTTTAATTAGCAAACTATGATTTTCTGTATTTGGTCATCACCTATTTGGACATTTGAAAAAATACTGTCTGGTTCCAAGAGGGCAAGTTTGTGCATAAAGTATGCAATGCAAAAATGCCCCTATTCATTAATACCACACCAAAAGTCATTCAACTGAAAAATGTTCTTATGGTCAGCAAGCTGAAAAAATTTTTTCTAAAGTGCCTTCACTCGGGAAAAGGAGTGAAAATGTGAAGTCTATACATTGCTTGTCATTGCATCCCCAACAATTCCATTTCCAATGTGTAGTACTGTGTAGACAGGACAGGAATGCTGGCCCACAGTGAGTGACCTTAGGAGCTAAGCTTTCTGTATTAATTGTTTTCTGCTTCAAGCAGACCTGGATTTGAGTGCCAGCTCTGCCAATTTTTAGCTATTTAATCACTGGAAACCTTTTATTTCTCCTCTGTAAGATAGGATTATTAATTTGATAAAGTATTAATTGATAAACTGCCTGGCACATCAGGAGGGGTATAGGAGTACAATAAATGTTATCTATCATTGTTGTCATTGTTACTAATTCACTTTCCATGTAACCTTTCTCATTAAAATATAGCATTTCTCATCAAGTGGGCAATGAAAACTTTGGGGAGTCAGTGTAATGGTAGAAACAATGAGTTCCAGAGACTTTCAGCCTCAGTCACATTCAAGTTCTGACGTTTATTACCTATGTGTGTTAACTTCTCTCTGCCTCAATTTTCTGACCCATAAACTGAGGGTTTATCATCACAGTAACTACTTCTTAGGGTTATACTTAGGATTAGATGAGATGTAAGTGCTTAAGATAGTGCCTGGTGCATAGTAAGTACTCAGTGCATGAAAGCTAGAATAATATTAATACAACTCATAGCTGTAGGAAGTGTTCTTGTTGGAAATATGCTTTTTAGTCTGCAAGTAAGATAAAGTGAGAGGGGAGTCTTTATAGAAATGTACATAGAGGCTCATAATTCACACATGATCTGTCACTGGCCCTATTTCCATTGAAAGAATATCCCAATAGAATTAGATTAATATCCCAGTTATTAGTGTTGAAACTTAGTGTCCAAAATCGTATTTCTGCCTCAAGGCAAAAATAAGCCTGCTCTGTATATGAGGCCACTGGGCATAGACAAGATTTGCTTTTTCAGTATAAAATATTTTAGACCAACAGATTCATGAATATATATATATATATTTCAGCCCAAGTTTACTGGTAAGTAAGAGAAATGCATTCAGGTCTATTTCTGTGCATCAGGCAAGCCACCACTTTAAATACTAACCTGTCTGCTTTTCTGAACTGAATTCACATTTGCTTCTGTGATTCTGATACACTGCTGTGCTTCATTACAAACTCTCAACTCCATTGCCATCATCACATCTATAGCACTGACCCGGCATGCAGAACCCTGGCCTGGTCACTGTATAGTTACCTGGACCTCTGTTCTCCAGATGCTGTGATGCTCATTCAGGTTGGAGGACCCCAGGGGTAGTGGGCATGAGTTCAACTTTGGATTCAGTCCACTGGGTTTGGAATCCCAATCCTACATCTCTTTAGCTGTGTCAACTTAGTGATTTCATTACCATACTGCTGTCTCTTCATTTATGATACAGGGCAGTAATAGTTCCTCCTTCATTAGATGGTTGTGACGTTTAAATGAGATAATAAATGTAAAGCATTTAGGCTAGTATCTAGCACCTAATAAGCACTCAAAGAAAAGGTCTGTTGTCATGACTGTAAGTCTCATTTCATAGATGAGGGAATTAAAGATAAGAGGATGAGGTGGGTAAGAGGGTTTCATGGACTGACCTGACATTTAAAACAGGGCTCACAACCCCCAAAGTCCTCACTGTATTCTGAAAAGAGATCAAACTGTATCAGGAAGTGTTGAGATTGGGGCCATACCCCCAAATGGTATTGACCAAATTCAGTTTTCAAGTGTTCTCTAAGTGATTTCATTCAGTGAAAGCAACTCTTGTCTTCAGTACTAGTCAAAAGAAGAGTCTAGTGGGGCTCTGCTACTTATCTAGTTATTCCTGGTACCAGCCTGAGCTCAGTGAACCCTTTCCAAGGGCCCCACCTCATCTGGGAGGCTGAGAGCAATAGTCTGTGTTCAGCTCCTGCAAGCAATAGAATTTTTAATGTTTCCTCTATAACCTTTGAAAATCTGTAGAAAAACAGGTGAGGGGCCTGAAAGATAGGTAAATGTGGGAGTAATAAAATCTGTCTCATCAAGCTGTCTTGGGCCTTAATGGAGGTCGTATATACATAGGTTTCTAGGTACAGTGATTGGTAATTAGCAAGTAGTTAAGAAGTGGCAGCTTGGGTAGGAAGAGGAGCTAAGATGGCCGAGGAATAGGACGGGGAGACCACTCTCTCCCCCACAAATTCATCGAAAGATCATTTGAACGCTGAGCAAACTCCACAAAAACAACTTCTGATCCCTGGCAGAGGGCATCAGGCACCCAGAAAAGCAGCCCATTGTCTTCTAAAGGAGGCAGGACAAAATATAAAAGATAAAAAAAAGTGGCAGCTTTCCATGAAGGAAAGCAGTCAAACCAGCCAGAATAAAATGTCTTTTGTCCAACACAGAAAAGGCATAGTTCATTCTACTTGGGCCAACAAAATTCCCTTAAAGGGCAAAATCAGCACCCAGTGTGTGACCCTTTAAGACTGAGGCCCTTCCCAGGTGCCAATCCCCACATTTCTGCAAAGGTCAAACTGCCCTTAACTTGGGTGCTGACCATGGGGTAGCCAAACTGCTAAGCTACTCACCTTGACAACTCCTTGGATTTTACTGGATTTAATCAGCAGTCGTCTTTTTTTTAGTAACTAAAATCTGCATTTGATGTAGCATCTTCTTTGCTGTTTCTGCCTTCAACTCTTTGATGAGTTTTTCTTGAGAGCAAAGTGTCTGGTTTAATCAACAGGGTCGTTCAGACCAGCGTTGAGGTCCTTTCTTCAGTTTAACTAGCTTAACTCTTCAGCACGGTGCCTGACCTCCCCATCGCCTCACTTTTTTGTCTGAAAAATAAAGATAATGATAACATTTACTTCAGGGTTGGCAAGGTTAAAGAAATAATGAGTTGAGAAATGAGAGATCTGTCTCAGTGTGCAACCCCTCATAAATCCTTGGTAAAAGGTGATTACTGTTATTGTTTTAATTGATATGTTATTTCTGCTACTGCTACTATATTTTAGATTTTCTTATAGATGAGGATACTGGAGTGAAATGGAAATAATAAGAGAATCGACCATTTGGAGTTATTGGAAGGAACAGTATAGATGCACAGTCTGCTGAGCCTCCTAAATGAACACTGATTATAAGCGATAGCTAACATGACCATCTTATTGCTACCACCTACTCTTTACACATCTGGCCTGTATTTAGGTTGAAATATAATGACCAATTGCAAAACTGCTGCAGTCAGGGAACCATTAGTAGTAATGGCTGTTGGCTGACCCACAACATAAAGTTTTTCAGGGCATGAAGTTATGAGTTATGTTTGTCTTCCAGCCTACTTTGACAGATTGTTTTAAAGGGTCTCATATTGTCATACTGGAAAAAAAAAATCATCAAAGTGTGCTAAGAAAAGGATATTTGGGGCAGGTCAGAACACTAAAAATGCCTCCCCCAAATAACCCCTCCTGTGCAGCTACTGCTTATCAGTCTTACCAGGAGCACCATAAATCACCGCTAAATTGACCATTATGTCATCCTTGGGCATCGGGAGTGACAAATAATCTGAGGCAACCTCCTAGATTCCAAGGAGATTGTTTTCTTGCTCACATCAACTCAAAAGGACTTAGAAACAATGCTGAACTTATGCTCCACCTTTCTAATCTCCTCTCCCTCTTCTAATGCAATAAACAAGGAGTCAGGGGAACTTAGTTCTTGCTTCCTGATGTGATGATGGTGAATGCAAATGTGGCTGAGGCAGAGATGCTCTCCTTGTCTTCGACTCTGTTTGAAACTCCACACGGGTGGTAAGAATCTGCCAAGAAAACATACTTCTACAGACATCTGAAGGGGACGGCCAAGGAGTAGAGGGAATGAACAGATGAGTCGCTAGTGGCCCATCCTTGGCCATAATGTGTGATAATGACAGATTTCATGAGTGATCTTCCTGTGATGTTCAATCAGTCCATCAAATGCTTGAGAGCAGATGGGGAGTGAAAAGTTATTCAGGGGTGGTGCTAGGGACCCTTTATGAATTATTCATCTTAAACAAACTTGCATGAACCAGAGTACTCAAGTGAAAGCCTGTTAGCCTGAAGGAGGCCACTAAAGAGCCCAGCTATACATCTAAGCAATGGTTTTTAAAGGCTGTGTTTCATGGCTCACGTCAGGCGGGAGACTCTGTGCTGGCTCGGACTCATTTCTTAGTTGCAATCTGCTCCCATTCTCACATGGATGGCCATCTTACCACCTCTTTTATCATGGAGCTTTTAAAAAGCTGCACTCCATGAAATGGAAATTACTAGGGTCACTGGTCTCTTGTTTCAGGGGTTGTGAACAGGGCAGAGCAATGGACTGTGGACTTCTGAGTGTTAGTGGTACCCTAAGTCATAGAATCCAAAGGAAAGGGAAGGAGAGAGTGTGGGAAGTTCCACATTATCTAAGAAGAGGTCAGTGGTAGAGAGGAAAAAAAAGGAAGTAGTATACTGCAAATGGCAATAGTAAATGGCTCCCAGAGGTATTAACACCCATGAGGTGTTCATGTCATGGGCTGCTCACCTCAACTCAAGACTGGGTTTCAGTGGTGGATAAGAGAAGTGTAATTAATTTACACAGAACTAGAAATCACAATACATGGACCTGGGATACTATCCGCTGCCAGATGTCCAATAATCAGTAGCTGAAATCAATAGGATTGGATGAAATTGAATTAAAACTATTTATTTGACTCTACACTTGCTATCAGGTAATTGGGGGAAATACTACGAATATCTAACATTTATTAAGCAGTTGGTATTAGTGTTCTGGGTTTGTGCATGCACCGTCACATTTCATCCTCTTAACTATAAGGAAACTCAGACTCAAAGAGCCTGAGCAACTTTTTTTAGGGTCATATAACCAAGAAGTGACACAATCGTGATTTGAGCTCAAACCAGTCTCTTGCTAGCCCTCTACCAAACTATACCATATTTTCTAGCACTAGTTCTTGAATATATCAAAAGGTGACCACAGTCCATGCCTTACCCAGTTCACAAGGTTACTGCTGATTTCCATGGGAAAAAGACAGGAACCCAAAGTGAGCAGGCAAGTGCTGCCAAAATGAAGCATATCATTACTATTTGCTAAGTCCAGTCTATATTTGTGGTTAAGGAGGATCGCTTCAGGGGCAGATATCTGGGCATGGAGCCAAGCTTTGGTTTTGCCCCTCCCTAGCTGTGTGACCTTGGGCAAATTATTTAACTTCTCTGAGCCTCAGTTGCCCCATTTGTAAATGGGGATAATAATGGTCTTGACCTCATAGAGGTTTTAGGGGTCTTAAGTGAGATAATGCCTTTTAAGATGTTAAGCACACTGCCTTCGACATGGTCAACATTCAGGAAAGCGTAACTTCTGTTAGTATTACCTTTAAGTTAGTTCTCTCCAAACTCTGGCTGGCCTCTGGTTTAAAACCCAGTAGCTGGAGCATCCCACACCTGTCCCTGAATGCCGATAACCCACAGTCACTCTAATTATACTCCTGCAGCGCTGAACTAGCATTTGAGACCTCCTAGACTATCTTGATGGCTCGATTGACACAGGCAGTGATTGTTCAACTTCTGGTCATGATGACAGCAAAACCTCGACTTCACTGAAACACCCAGGTGTAGATTTGAATTTTTTTTTTTAAATGAAATTATTCTTCTCACACCATGCTGGCTTTGAGAAGTATAGTTTCTTTAATGATTTTTGAAATGCCCAATAAACAAAATATTGGATTAATTACCACTTTTTAAAGCACTTATTCTATATTATCTTTTTTCAGTATAGATTATCTAAATCTTGGACTTTTGGTTTCAAATTCCCATTTCACTGACATCCAGTGTACATATCTTTAACTCATTTTTTAAAATTTTAAAATCATGAATGGCACTAGCATTTAATAAGTGCAAAACTAATCTAAATCACTGTTAGCCAGGGTTCTCCAGAGAAACAAAACCAATAAGGTGTATAAAGATGTATATAAATGTTAGTCACTCAGTTGTATCTGACTCTTTGCAACCCCACAGGCTCCTCTGTCCATGGGATTCTCTAGGCAGGAATACTGGAGTGGGTTGCAATTCCCTTCTCTGGGGATATCTTCCAGACCCGGGGATTGAACCCGCATCTCCTGCATTGCAGGCAGATTCTTTACCACCTGATTCACCAGGGAAGCCACAAAAAGATGTATTAAAGGGGTTTATTATAAACATTGGCTCACACAGTTATAAAGGCCAAGTAATCCCACAGCATGCCATATGCAACCTAGAGAACTTGGAAAGTTATTGGGCAATTCAGTCCAAGTGCATAGGCCTGAGAACTAGGCAAGTCAGTGACAGTGATATAATTCCCAATCCTAGGTCAAAGGCCTGAGGACTGCTGGTGTAAGTCTCAGAATCCGAATGCCTGAGAACAAGGAGCTCTGATGTCTGCGAGCAGGAGAAGATTCATGCCCAGCTGAAGAAGACAGGGAAGGAATTTGTCCTTTCTTTGCCTTTCTGTTTTGTCCAGGCACTCAAAAGTTTGGATGATGGCTGCCTGCACTGGGGAGAGCACCGCTCTTTACTTAGTCTACTGAATCAAATGTTAATCTCTTTCAGAAACACCATCACAGACACTCCTCAAAATAATGTTTCACCAGCATCCCTTAACCCAGTCAAGTTTATATGAAATTAACCATTACAATCACTATGTATTTATTATCACTTTTGGCCCTTGCAGCCTTGTTGGGTTTGATGACCTATTCATTCACCTGACTGTCTTGACAACAAATAATTATTGAGAAAATGATTGTAAGATGCAAGTATTATGCTAGATCTTAAGGATACAACTTTAAAAGTGATTTCCCTTGCCTCTGGGAGCTTAGAGATGAAACAATGTCTTTAAAAGCCAAAAGTCACTCCCTGGTTCACTGCAGTATTATTCATAATAGCCAAGATATAGAAACAATCCAAATGTCCATCAACAGAAGAATAGATTATGAAAATGTGGTATATACATACAATGCAGGGCTTCACCAGTGGCTCAGCCGTAAAGGATCCACCTGCAATGAAGGGAACTCAGGAAACTTAGATTCAGTCTCTGGGTAGAAAAGATCCCCTGGAGAAGGAAATGGCAACCCACCCCAATATTGTTGCTGGGAAAATTCCATGGACAGAGGAGCCTGGCGGGCTATAGTAAACAGGGTTGCAAATAGTCTGACATGACTGAATGTGCCTACACATACAATGGAATATTATTCAGCCTTAGAAAGATGGAAATCCTACCCTTTGCAACAAGATGGATGGACCTGGAGAACATTATGCTAAAGAGAAATAAACCAGTCTCAGAAGAGTTTGGGGTCGCAAAGAGTTGGGAGACAACTGAGCTACTAAGCATGCACGTTTGACATTGTGCCTACAGTTAACAACACAGTATTGTGAACTTGACAATTTAAGCGAATAAACCTCCTGTTAAGTGTTCTTACACACATGCGCACATATGTATAACCACACACACATACACACACCCACACAAAGACACAGGGAAATGTTAGAGATGATGGGTACAAACATTATCTTGACTGTAGTGATAGTATCACCACATGGATACTATCATTGCCTAATTCCCAAATGCTACGCATATGTCCAAACTCACCAAATTGTATGCATTATTAAAAATGTACAGTTTTTAATGAAAACAAAATAAAACTTTAAAGGTGATAACCATTAGATGACAAACGACCCATGGCAAGAGTGTATGCTTTAGGAATTCTTATGAGGAAATACTCACTTTGGACTTGGGTCATCCGTGAAGATTTCTGGGGGAAGAATTTGAGTTGAAATTGAAGGATGCTCTGAGTATGACAAATAGAGGAGAGGAAGGAGGGCAAAGAGTTCAGCCAGCATGGCATGTGTGGAGACAGAGATGGGCGGCCTCATGGGGTTTGCTGCAGGAAGGTGGATAAAAGTATTGAAAACCCATAACCTGGTTGTAGAAGGCCCTGAACAATAGAATAGGTAGCTTTCCACTGTAGCCAAATGAATGTTGAACTCCTTAAAATTAAATTACATGAATAATTTTATTCATATGAATGAAATAGCTCAACTTCTCCTGTAAGGTATGTTTAAACTGTCCACATTGGTGCCATGAAACGGTAGTTTCATTTGTCTCAACAAAAATGTGGAATTTCCACCAAGCACATCAACTGGCTTTATCACAGAAACACTTAAATTAAGTATTATCTAAGCAAGAGCCAGGGTAGTGACCAAGGGAATTTCAATTTGAAGATGAAGTGTTTACAAACTGTGAGATTACACTTAAGGTTTTATAAAGTTAAAATCTTAAACATGTTGAGACTAAAAAAGTGATTCAGAAATTTTGACTAATTTGGCTAAATGGCTCATTTTTAATGTAACACTTAAGATACTGATATATGTCAACACAGACTAAGGCTCTTCTCCAAAATTCTGTAATTTTTTCCTCCTCTGGGAGCTTATTTCATTTAATTAATTGACACAACAATTTTTATGTATCTTTCCCTTCACAAATGGTAAGTAATGATGTTAAAAGTAAACATACTTAGAGAGAGCTGTCTTCTACCAAATTACCAGCATGATTAATAAAAATTCCTAATTTTAATCAGAAAAACAGTCTTAATTTGGTTTTATTAGGTCTAAATTAGTGAGTGCATTCTCGTGTCCCCATCACTATTTGGGGTCCTCCCATTTTCATCTCTCGAAGGGGATGGCATAACAGATGTGCCTTTATTGCACAGTAAACAAAATTGACTTGATAAAGGGATCTTTATCTCTCTCTGGAAATGTAGATAGTACTCAGATCCCTTGAGTATCATGACAAGAACAAATTCTTGGTGTCTTCCCTAAGTGGCAAGCTCCATCCCACTCACTATTTTTGTAAATAAGGCACAGATTCTGTAAAACACAACCATACATCACATGCCCTATACATCACATACAACTATGAACAAGTGCCTCGAGCCCACCCTGTATTCCTGTTCTTTCCAGGTCTCAGTTCACCTTCCCTTCACAGTTTCTGCAACCTGACCCTTAGGAGTAGTCTTATCTACTACCTTTAGTAATAGTCACCTAAGTAGTCTTATCCACTGCCTTTCCTCTAGTAGTTTTGTCCAAGGATGATTGTTACCCAAATCAGTTATTTCACTTGCAGGTTGAAAATTGGTATTTTTCCAGTTCAACTCTTTGGTCTTTAACTGATTTTTTGAAATACAGCAATATGTGAGGCGCAGACCTTTTCCAGAATCAACAATTAGATAAAGAAAACATTTCCATCCTGGCCTCTTGGTGGCCAAGTTTGCTTTCATGAAATATGTGTACATGCTTAGTTGCTCAGAGTCATGGTCATGTCTGATTATTTTCATGACCTCATGTACGGTAGCCCACCAGGCTCTTCTGTCCATGGGGTTATCCAGGCAAGAATACTGGAGTGAGTTTCCATTTCCTCTTCAAGGGAATCTTCCTGACCGAGAGATCGAACCTGCGTTTCCTGCATCTCTTATATTGGCAAGCCCACACAAGTCAATCTTTCCAGGAAAGAGAGGCAGTGCTTTTTGAAGCTTCCAGTCTAGCCAGGGCACTGGGGTTGGTTTCAAAACGTGGTTTTTCTGAAGACCACAGAACTTCAAATTTTAATAGGAAAAGAGATCCTAGATTTGGGGAACCTAGAATTGTTCCGATCATACTCCACCTGAAGATATCTTCTCTATTAGCCTGTCAAAGTACCTAGAATTCAAACATTAGGAGCATTTGGACTAGTCAACATTGAATTTTTTCCCCTTGTTTAAGAAATACTGTTTGTTTTGTTTTAGTCGCTAAGTCGTGTCTTTTTGTGACCCGTGCTCTCAAGCCCGTCAGGTTCCTCCGTCCGTGGGATTTCCCAGGGAACTATACTGAAATGTGTTGCCATTTCCTCTTCCAGGAGATCTTCCCAGCCCAGCGATTGAACCTGCATCTCCTGCACTGGCAGGTGGCTTCTTCACCACTGAGCCACCTGGAAGCCCATTTTAGGAGATATTAACTGCTGTCTTATTTGAATCAAGAGTCAAGGTCAGCAGATTTCCTTGTGTTGTTACATTTCTTATTCTCTAACTGTTGAGCACTCTCTCTTTTTTTTTCCAGAATCAACAAATATTATTATATTTGCTTCATATATTTTTTAAACTAATAAATTTTATTTTTTAGAGCAATTTTAGGTTCACAGCAAAACTGAACAGGAAGTACAGAGGGTTCCCCTAAACACCCTGTCCTCACACATGCACAGTGCCTTCTGCATTATCAACATGCTGCCTCAGAGGAGTACATTTGTTAATTGATGACTCATATTGATACATCATTATTGCTCAAAGTCCACAGTTTACATTAGGGTTCACCTTTGGTACTGTACATTCCTTTTTTTTTTTCATTTATTTTTATTAGTTGGAGGCTAATTACTTTACAATATTGTAGTGGTTTTTGCCATACGTTGACATGAATCAGCCATGGATTTACATGTATTCCCCATCCCGATCCCCTCTCCCACTTCCCTCTCTACCCAATCCCTCTGGGCCTTCCCAGTGCACCAGGCCCGAGCACTTGTCTCATGCATCCAGCCTGGGCTGGTGATCTGTTTCACCCTAGATAATATACATGTTTCAATGCTGTTCTCTTGAAACATCCCACCCTCGCCTTCTCCCACAGAGTCCAGAAGTCTGTTCTGTATGTCTGTGTCTCTTTTTCTGTTTTGCATATAGGGTTATCATTACCATTTTTCTAAATTCCATATGTATGTGTTAGTATACTGTATCAGTGTTTATCTTTCTGGCTTACTTCACTGTGTATAATGGGCTCCAGTTTCATCCATCTCATTAGAACTGGTTCAAATGAATTCTTTTTAACGGCTGAGTAATATTCCATGGTGTATATGTACCATAGCTTCCTCATCCATTCGTCTGCTGATGGGCATCTAGGTTGCTTCCATGTCCTGGCTATGATAAACAGTGCTGCGATGAACATTGGGGTGCACGTGTCTCTTTCAGATCTGGTTTCCTCGGTGTGTATGCCCAGAAGTGGGATTGCTGGGTCATATGGCAGTTCTATTTCCAGTTTTTTAAGAAATCTCCACACTGTTCTCCACAGCAGCTGTACTAGTTTGCATTCCCACCAACAGTGTAAGAGGGTTCCCTTTTCTCCACACCCTCCACAGCATTTATTGCTTGTAGACTTTTGGATAGCAGCCATCCTGACTGGTGTGTAATGGTACCTCATTGTGGTTTTGATTTGCATTTCTCTGATAATGAGTGATGTTGAGCATCTTTTCATGTGTTTTTTAGCCATCTGTATGTCTTCCTTGGAGAAATGTCTGTTTAGTTCTTTGGCCCATTTTTTGATTGGGTCATTTATTTTTCTGGAATTGAGCTGCAGGAGTTGCTTATATATTTTTGAGATTAATCATTTGTCTGTTGCTTCATTTGCTATTATTTTCTCCCAATCTGAGGGCTGTCTTTTCACCTTGCTTATAGTTTCCTTTGTTGTGCAAAAGCTTTTAAGTTTCATTAGGTCCCATTTGTTTATTTTTGTTTTTATTTCCAATATTCTGGGAGGTGGGTCATAGAGGATCCTGTAAATTTATGTGATTTAAGAACACTCTCTCTTTTAAAGTTATTTTTCCATTTTGGTGACTTTTTGAAGAAACTGGATCAGAGAGAGAAATCTATAAGGAGAAAGTCTAGCCTGCTAGTGCTATTCCTTACAGAGAGAGACAGCTATATGAGGAGAAGGGCAATCCTTCACTTTTAAAGAGGGAAGCACTCTATGAGGACAAGGGCTAGGCAGCATGCAGCTTTCCTCCCCAGAGAGAAGAGAAAGCTGATCTGATTCAGCTTCTCCATCAGCCTTGTTTTCCTCGAATGGGTCTCACACAACCTTTCATCGCTTTCTTTACGTTCTTGCCAACACCTGTTGCTTTCAGTTTGTTTGTTTAATAATAGCCATCCCATTGGGTGTGTGGCAGTATCTCACTGTGGTGACACCTTAGTCTTATCATCTTACTTAGAGTATCTTTTCTTGAAACTGGAATACTATAGTAACAGAAACTGTGGACAAAGTGCTAGTTCACTCAGACGGAGGACCACTGACCCTATGATTTCACAAGCAAATCGTATTTACTGAAAGTAGTACCATAGGAAGGTTATCTTTGGGAACAGCCTCATGACTATGGAGCAGTCCTCCTTATACATAAATTGTCGGTTATAATACCTTCCCGTGGATTTCAAAAGATTAAATATGATGTTTATAAAGTGCTTCCCACAGTTTGTGGCACATGGGACGTGCTCAGTGAAGAAAAGTTATTATTAGTTGAATTTTTTGGTATCTATGCACTTTAAAAAAAAAAAAAAAACACCAAACTGGTAATTCTGTCAAAATCATGGATATGGCTGGTTTGGAATGACCTTGTGCTTAGCAAATCCCTATTGGCCTCTAGTGATCACTGAATTGTGAGACAGCTTATTTAATAATGCATACTAGCATTTTGTTTTTCCTTTCCAAAATGAGACATTTGCATATGTCTAATCTTCAGACCTATTTTTCCTGGTTGACACAGCCAAGGTACCTTAGTCAAATATTTACATTCCTGATACAATCTTCCCAAGACATTCTCAGAACTTTTGGCTAATTCATACATAAATAAATAAATTATAGTGTTAGGTCACTTTTTTTTTAAAGCCACTCCAATAACTCCTTGTCAGTTGAGATATAACATCACAGTTACAAAAATGCTTAAGATCTCAGTTTCTAACTGAAGTGAACTCTTTCTTTCATATGCAAACAATAGTGAACTTGCTGGTTCAAAAAATATAAAAATCAATGAGAAAGATTTAACAGAGCAATTAATGAGCTAATGTCTAGAATGCAGTTTGAACCCCTGGGAAAAATGTATTTATACCCACAGTACATTTTTACCATTATGTTTGTTCATGAGCCATAAATACAGTTGAATTCTTCTGTGAAATCAGGGCCTGGAAGTAGGGAAAAAGGAGTAATGAATATTTTGTGTCTCTGTATCATAGTGATGTTTGTTCATAGCCATTTGAACATTTATTTATAATTACTATTAGAGCACTACACTCTCTTTAACATGCATTTTATTAATCTCAGACTCAAGAAAAGTGACTTCTGGCAGTCACCTTCACTGTTACCCTTGAATCTGAGGACTTCCCTGTTGTTTTTAAATTGGACTGTCTTATTTAGATTGGCTCTTTGTCTTTTCAGGAAGATTCTGAGGAGTTTTTTATTTGTACTTCACCTGTTTCTTTATTGACTTTGTGACTTATTTAAAGGACACTGGATTTCTTTATACCATCCATTCACTTATCTAGGACACTGTCTCCAAGTTACAGATAAATCTGGAAAGACTAAGCTAGATACACTTCCTAAATTTAAAATGACTCTGATTGTCCTTACCTTTGCCTAAATATGAAATAAAGAATATAAAGAATTTTACAATAGCTTTGGTTGCAACTATGGAAAATACTACTACTTTAATCTATCAGGTAAATAGAAAAGATAGGTTGAACATGTCATTTAATCTTGAGAGCCCATACTCTAGTGCAGTGCTTCTCAAAATTTAATGAGCATACCAGTTATCTGGAGAACTCCTTAAAAGCAGGCTGTGATTCAGTAGATCAGGGTGGAGTTTGAAATTCTGCATTCTAACAAATGCCCTGCTGATAAGGCTTTTGGTTCATAGACCTTACATTTAAAATGCAAGGATCTAAAATATTTTAAAATACTGAGATGAAAGATGATTATTTGAATTCAGCTTCATGCTTGAAAAATGTAAAGGAACACGTTTATAAGTGTATCACGTACACATAATATTCAAAAGTTTATGACAAAATTTAGAACATACTCAGAAGTGAGATTTCAGTGTATTAAAGAGTAGATTATTTGCCATATTATCCCTTTAGCATCTGTGGTGCTAATATAGACATTAGAAAGAGAATTTGATGTTCCTGAAACTCACTACAAAATTTTTAATGACCTCACAGCTGCTTAGTTTTTGAAGCATGGTGAATGGTGAAAAGTCGCTCAGTCATGTCCGATTCTTTGCGACCCCATGGACTGTAGCCTACCAGGCTATTCCTCCATGGGATTTTCCAAGCAAGAATGCTGGAGTGGGTTGCCATTTCCTTCTTCAGGAGATCTTCCCAACCTAGGGATTGAACCCAGGTCTCCCACATTGTAGGTTTTACTGCTTTACCATCTGAGCCACCAGGGAAGTCTCTTTTGAAGCATAATAAGTGCTTATTTTGGAGTGGAAATAATTCCTGATCATGAACATATTTTATAGAGAATGCCTACCAGTGGGTTATTTGTTATTGTTATTACAAATATCAATTTTTCTTTTGAGCTGAGTTGTTTCTTACTTAGGTTTTTTTTTTTTCTGCTTTGCTTATTTAAATTGCTTCTCCACCAGCTTTACTGAAGTACAGATGACATGTAACACTGTGTTAGTTTAAGGTATGCAGCATGTTTATTTGATACACTTCTATATTGTAGAATGATCACCACTATAATATGAGCCAACACCTCTATTACATAATTTACATAATTGCTGTTTTGTTTGTTGTGGTGAGAACATTTAAGATCTACCTTCTTAGGCACTTTGAAGTTTATAATAAAGTATTATTAACAATAATCACCATGTTGTATATTAGATCCCCAGAACTTAATCGCCTTATAGCTGAAAGTTCATGTTCTTTCAGACTGCTTATTAAAATTCTGTAGGCATTATGTCCCCAGATTAGTTAAGGAAGAAAAGTTCAGATAATTCATTTTGGCCAACATTTATTGAATGACTGCCATGGATGGGCCAGGAACTGTAAAAGACACTAAAGTTACCTGGAAAGGAGTCCGATGCTCAGTCAGCAAATTAGTGAGTGGAAGAGAAAGCTAAGCGCACTGCCGCTGGTGACTCTGCTAGAGCGACACTGAACAGCAGGGGTCAGCTAGCGCTTCTGCGGCAGAAGTGCACAGACTGGGTGTTTAAAGCCAACAGAAAGGTATTTTCTCACAACTCCGGGGGCTGAAGTCCAAGACTGAGGTGTCGGCGGGTTTGGTTTTCCCTGAGGCCTCTTTGTCGGGCTTACAGAGGGCCGCCTTCTCAGTGTCTTCATGTGGCCTTTCCTCTGTGCTCACATCCCTGGTGTCTCTGTGTGTGTCCAAATTTCCTTCTCTTACTAGGACAGCAGTCAGACGGGATTTGGGCTGGCCCTCACAGTATTGTTTTTACTCAATGCCCTCTCCAAAGGCTCTGTCTCCAAACACTGTCACATTCTGGTACTAGGGGTTAGGGGCTTCAACATAGGAATTTGGAGGGAACAAAATTTCACCCATAACAGGAAGGCAAAATGTTTTTTTGGAGCAGTGGACAGAAAACAGTGTATTATGTCTGGGGTCAAGATAGTCACATAAGGCTACTTGTATGTAGCATTTGAGGTGACCCTCAAAAGAGAAATCAGATTTGGGTCATATAGGTTAAAAATTGGAGGAAAAGTCAGGATCAAAGTTGGAAGCAGTATTTTAGAAGTTTCTTTGAAAAATGTACCAAAAAGCTTGGAAAATCAGCGAAAAAGTCCCTAACAAATGCCACCTCCTACACAATCATTGTTGTTATTTTGTTGAATTTTCTTTTTATCTTTCTTACCTATCTAGTTTTATATACAATTAATGTGTATAGACACATTTAACCTTGGTTTATTTTGTTAAACCATTAACAAAATAACTTGTTATTTTAAAGTTAACTATTAAATGTTAACTATTAACTGTTAATGTTAACTGTTCTACATATTATATAACTTTTTTACATTATGTCATAAGCATTCTCCACGTTTTAGTAAACCTATCAGAATTCATCCTACCATCCCCTTTAGTTGACAAATAAGTAGCTTCTAGTTTTATAAAATATTACAAACTTTTTTAATTATTGGGTTATTTTCTGTGTTTTGGAGATTTTTTTGGCATACTGTCCCCTTGGTGATATTGACAGGGCATATCTTCAGAGATGTCATATTTGTTAAGTGATTGGATGAAATCAGCAGTATTATGACCCCTGACATATATTGACAAATTACCTTCCTGTAAGACTATGCCAATTTTCATGTCACCAGCAGAGTGTGGCAGCACCAGTGTTATGCTCAAATGTCAGGGCCACTGTGTCCTTCTCTGACATCCTACGGTAGCCTCCTGCTGTTCAAGATTCTCCGCCCATGTCACCCTCTTGCTTCCTTCACGGCACTCAGGGCTGTGTGAAATTATCTCACTTGGTGTGTAATTGTGCACGTTGCTTGTCTCTCCCTTTCCAGGGGATAAACTGCTCCGTGGCATCCATCTTTGTGTCCCTCCCTCCCTGGCATATTGTAGACACTCAGAGATACTAAATGAGTGAGTTCATTTTGCCACATTTGGTCCTTTTAATTTGTAATGTATTATCTGTAATGTATTATCAGTTGTCCATTCCCTTTTGTGAAGTGTTTTTTTTAAGTCAATGCAAATGCAAGTCTTGGCCATGAACATGTAACATAAGATATACAGGCCAGCTGGCCTAGAGCTCAGGGTTTGGACTCAGTATTTTCCTAAAACACATGTGCTGTGTATATTGAAGATACACGTATCAACCAGAGTGACCAGGGAGTAAAAGGACATGGATGGATGTAAGGAAAATGAAGTCACAAAATACTCCACATGAAAATGAGCTGGAAAACAGCAGATGACTCGTCACTGCCACTTGGGGAGGGAAGGCATGTGTTTTGTCTCTCAGAGGACACTTGGCAATGTCTGGAGACGTTTTTCCTTGAGAGGGGAAAATGCTTGGATATCACCAGTGGGGGTCCAGGGTGGCTCCCACATACAGAAACTGTAATCTAGAGCAAGAGACAGGCATCAATACCATTTAAAAACTTCTCAGATAACTCAGATAATGGGCAGCCATGTTTGGGAACCATTGGAATTTTGAAAAAAGTGGTTATCAGATATGCAGTAGCTGAGCGGCCTTTTAAAATCCATTGAGAGCATATAAAGGTATGGATTCTCCTACCCTAACTAATGCTCTCCGAGGCCCCATTTCTTCACCAGTAGCTATGAAGTGAGACGGGGCAATCTCGTTTCCAAGAGCTCCCTGACCATCTACTGAAGATCTAGAGCTGGGACCTCATGTGAGTGGAGAGATTAGGAGCTCAGGTGCGCATGCTACCCATTGCTCCCAGGTGTGTGTTTTTAGGACAGTCCCTGCTTGATTTTTCCAGAGTCAGACTGAGCACGTCATATTGTAGTAACCTAGGACACATGCCATAGTTGTTTGAAGTGAGAGGAACCGTGTGGCCTGTGTGTTTGCAGGGTGGAAGCTTGCTCACCTGGGTGGCACTGGACTCTGGAGACAGCAGGAAATGAGACCACATTCCTGTTGTTCAAATAACCTGTCTGCAAGGCCCAAGGAGTGCTGCCATTCAGCAGTGAGCTGTCTGGCTCCCTTTCGCTGCATGCGTTGGACACAATAGAACTGGAAGCTTCTGAAAGCAGGTGAAAGGTAAGACTCACCTGGGAAATGGCTTGGTCCACTTTACCCCCATCACTCAGAACAGGTCTCCAGCAAAGGAGCTAACCCTTTGTGTGCCCCCTGCCCCTTGCTGCCTCTCCCACATATTCTGTGCCTAGCGTGGACTTCATTTAGAGATAGCTCTCAAATCTGACTTTTACTATTTTAGGCTTCCAGACTCCCCACAGAGTTCTCAGTTGGGCTGTGTTCGGCATGTTATCTGGGTCATCAAAGTGCCTGAGCTTACTCCAAGTTTATAAGCAAAGGTGCCTCCTACCCCACCTTCAGAATAGCCGGGGCTGGGTGGGTATCAGCAAAGGCTGTTGCCTGCAGCACCAGCTGCCTCAGGCTATAGGGGTGAGGAAGCTGCACTTTGATACTTCTCGTTGTGGTTTATCGATCCCATTGTCATCATCTCAGGAAAATCAATGCTTCGGTCTTTCAGTGAACATGTAAATAAAGTGATAAAGAATAATCCAAGGCCAGTTGTTTCCTGATGGAAAAGGGGGAGGTGAATTAAGAACATTTACACATTTACGGTGAGCAGCCCAGGGCTGTTTGTGAGCTTAGGAGGATTTATAAACAGTGAAAACCAGGGCTGTGTTTGGTGACTCAGTGATGCTGGCTGTTTTGTGCTGGGAGGACATCCTTGTCCCAAGTGTGTAGTCTCCTGGTTATTAATGGTGTTGCTTGGAATTGTGCTTTGATCTGATTGAAACCAACATTGTTCACTCAATTTCCTGTCAGTTTTATCTTAGGAAATAAACCTTTGTCTTAACTGAGTTACCTAACTGATAAAAGGAGATATTACTAGTCAAAATAAGGTTAATAACGAACTGTCACTGGAATCTCCTACATGTCTGTTCATTTATTCAGCAATATTTTTTTCTGAGTCTGTTCTCTGCATCAGGTATGATTCTAGGCCCTAGGGTACACTGTGACCCTTGCCTCTTAGAACCTACCAGTTCAGTTGGAAGACAGAAGGTAAACAAACCAACGCAATATGATGTCAAATACTAACACGTGAAGAATAAAGCAGAGTAACAGCATGACAAGTGAGTGGGGTACAGTTTATGTGGGGAGGTCAGGGAAAGTCACTGTGAGATTATCTAACAGTGGTATCTAACAAGTGAAGGAAGGAGCCACTCTGTGAAAAAATGCAGACCCAACAATGATCTCATTTGGGAACCTGCAAATCTACTGGAAAAATCCTGATTTTTGAAAGCGGGAGTCCTGGGGTTCTGATCCTGGCCGCACTTCTGATTAGCTGTGTGTGATGTTGAGAAGTGAAGCACTCTCTCTGTGTGTCTTCTGATTTCTCCAGGTAGAAGAAGAAAGTATTTTGGTTCAACTTACAGGATGGTTTTGAGACTTGAATGAGAATCAAACATTTGAAATACAGAGGGTCTTGGTGAATGTCAGGATGCTGAGAGACAGATGGGCAGCTGTTCGACTCAGCTCCTGTCTCTCGAGGGGCTGCTGTGCTTCCATTCATCTGTCACCGTGTGTTTGAGCACCTCCTGGGCAGTCTCAGGATGCCCCAGTGAAGGCAGACAGTATCTGATCCCAAGTGTCTCCATTCAGACTGTTCTATGATAGCTTAGTGTTTGAGAACTAGACACCCTGGAGCCAGCCATGTGGGTACAAGTCTCAGTCCTTCCACTTCATTTATTTATGAGCTTGCCAAGTAGGTTAAAGTCTCTGCACCTCTATTTCCTCATCTGTAGAATAGGATGATAACTAATAATAACAATAATAGTAGTACTAACCCATAAAATTGTCAGGATGATAAAATAAGTAATATTTGAAATACATTTAAGGGAATTTCACACATGATCCAAGAGTATTTCAAAGTTGAGAATAAAAACATCCTTGTGAATTGTTCTGTGTTGTAGAAGAGGCAGGCTAACCTTTGCCCTGCAGTTATCACCATGTTCGATTATCTCAACATTTCACAAGTGAGGAAATGGAAACTCAGAAATGTTAAACATTTTGCCCCAAAATAACACACCTGGTTAGTGTATGAGCTGGAAATGTAAACTAAGTTTGACTCTAGAACTCCCTCTTGACCCTTTTTCCTCGGGGATGGGTTACTAAAGGTCCAGATAGGAGCACGGGTGGGTTCCTGCCCTGAGAAGATTTCAAGTGGAGAGGAAGAGCCACTATGGGGTTACAGGACATGCACAGGATCTCACAGCTCATGAGGAATCCAAATCCAGAATTCCCACGTCTAAGTCTAGAGCAGCTTTTCTGTTCCATCTGTAGAATTGAATGCAGTAAGCATTTATTAAATGATTCTGTGTACTAAAAGATAAAAGAGCAAAATAATTCCTGATGTATTCAGGTGACCAGAAAAGATGGTGCTCTCCAGGGAATATTGAGGAGAGTCTCTTGGTTTGGGAAACTGGAGGAAAGTCTTTTTTAGATAAACTTTTTATTTGGGCATAATTTTTCAAGAGATTTACAGAAAAGTCATGAGGATAATACACTGGTTCCTACACAGCTTTAATTCAGTGTCCTCTAAAATGGTAACATCTGACCCATCTAAAGTTAACTTTGCTACATTTATATTAGCTAAACTACAGACTTAATTAGGATTTCACCACTTTTTCTGCTAATATCTTTCACCTGGGATCCACTCCAAGCTATCAAAGTGAACTTAGGAAAATCCTCCTTTTGACTTAAGAAATTTTAACTTGTATTCCTATTTGCAAGTGTTGCATTCTGGTAAAAAGATATTGCGTCTTATTTAATGGTTTCCTCTTTTTGTTTGGAAAGAAGGAGCTGGGTGCTTCAGAGTTTTGAATGGCACAGTCATTACACAGATTTGTTTCCCACAGAAGAGAAAAAAGGATCAATCAATACAATAGGATAATTCTAAATTTATTTGAAACAGCCAGAGTCATATATTTAATGGACGAGAAAAAGAAAACCAGCCTAGATTTCCTCTTTTTAAATTTATTGATCTATCACCCCAAAGACAAAAAAAATGTATCTATCTGTAATGTGTTAATTGACCCCCTCCCAAGACAGATTTCACTTTTAAAGCACACCTCATGAAGTTATCCTGTTCTGTGAGTGTGTGTGTTTCTCAAAGTGGGAGTTATTCTAAGGGGGATAAAATAATACCAGAGAAAGCAAATGAAAGTGGTCTTTATGAGTTTCACGTTCATTTTTATTACATAATTTTGTCTGAAAGCTTGGTTAAATTAAATGTATAATGTGATCCGGGTGTATTTGCATTCATGCAATAGCTTTTTAGTCTGTTTTTAACAGAGGTCTTCCTGACCTTGGAGGTTTAGAAAATTTGCTTTCACATGGCCAAATGGCTCGGTGTATTTCTCTGGTATATTAGGCAAAAATGTATTGGTCTTCTCATCAGTATGGTGCCCTTCCTCTTTTTTAACCTCTTGTGTATTTGTGTCAACAAAATTAATTATGACTGGAAAGAAAAGTATAATACAAAGCAACTTTTATTCACGCCTAAGCTTCTAGGTGTTTTCTTTGAGGTAAGAAGCTCAGGGGAGAGGTTACCATTTGATAATTCATATAGGCTTACCCTGACTCAGACATTTTTTATAGCACTCTTAGGTCTTCAAGTGCTGCTTCAGTAGGTACCCAGTCATTGTTTATCCATACAGGTTAAACTTTTTGTCCAGTAGGGACTAAGAGTGATACTTATCTGCACTAGAAAGGATCATTAAGGTAGAATTTTATTCTAACTTGGAAGTGAGTGTTTTGAGAAGTAAAAAAATGAAGGTGACCAGTCAAACCGGAAATCATCAACCAAATCACCACTACTTGATGATTTCCCTTCCCTTTAGTGAATTCGTCACTTGTCACAGTTTATACTCTGAAGCCTGACATTGAGATTCCCGAGGATACAACCTGAGAGTTTCCATATCTTTGAGGATTGTTGCTGTTCAGTTGCTGAGTCTCTCCTGACTCTTGGTGGCCCCATGGATTGCAGTACTCCAGGCGTCTTTGTCCTTCACTATCTTCTGAAGTTTACTCAAACTCATGTACGTATCCAGTGAGTCAGTGATTCCATCCAACCATCTCATCCTCTGCCGCCCCCTTCTCCTTTTGCCTTCTGTCTTTCCCAGCATCAGGGTCTTTTCCAATGAGTTGACTCTTCCCATCAGGTGACCAAAGTACTGGAACTTCAGCTTCAGTCCTTCCCATGTATATTCAGGGTTGATTTTCTTTAGAATTGACTCGTTCAATCTCCTTGCTGTCCAAGAGACTTGAGAGTCTCTTGAGAGACTCTTGAGAGTCTTCTCTAACACCAGAAATCAAAAGCATCAATTTTTTGGCACTCAGCCTTCTTTATAATCCAACTGTCCCATCTGTTGGACCATAAACTTGGACCAAGTTCTTTCCATCCTCTAAGAATCAGTTCAGATGATTCTGTTAATTCTCTCCTTTCACCTCTCCTAAATAGAATTCTTTATGATATAAACATGCATTATCTGTGGGAACAGTATTATCCTCCGGGGAGAAAAAATTGGTTCAGAGTTGGAGGGGGCTAAAAAAAAAATCTTACTCTCTTTGTGTATAACATACAGATATACAGAGTACATAAACAGATAATCAGTACATTTACCTATTAATTAATGGGGGAAGCAATTAAGAAAAAATAGATTGTAAAAAGGTTCTCAGGAGGACAATAAGGAAAAAGAAGTTAAAAACACTGGTTATAGACTAACCCTTGAGTATTTGTTGTTTCCAAAACCAGGAATCATTTCTCTAGCAGATGTCCTCTTAGGTAAATAGAACAAGAGATACCAATAAAACATAATATTGGCCCGATGTTGCAATTAGGCAGTGCTCCATCCTCTAATCTTCCCATTGCCATGGCAGAAAGAAACCTTTTGATGTTATCTTGTCCAGGGGCTTTGTCTGCCCTTTTGCACTTTCTGATTTACAAAATCATCAGTAAATTTGTCATTGTGTTTAAAGATTCCAAGTTAACTGAAGTTTATGTGTTGTTATACCTGGACTTCTCAGACAAAATGGAAAAATAGAGATGTTTTATAACAGTTGTGGGGAGCAACCAAAGAAACAAGCAGAAATGACAGAAAAATTGTTGTGTAAATGTGAAAGCTGCAAGAAGTGAGAGAGACTTTGCTTGGCTATAAAGAGTCACTTTGAAGCCTACTGTCCTTGACACCCCTGCCTGAAGGGTTGGAAAAAATGAAATAGTTTCTCAGCCATTCTTTCAGCCAAGGGTGTCTGTGTGACAGATCTGATAGAAAGTCGCTGGTGGTAAGGATGGAAGTTCTGGGGAAATTTTTGCTCTTGTATCTTTCCCTTTTATTCTGTCTTTGAGTGCAAGTATAATGTCAGGATCTGGCAGCCACCTTGTAATATAATTATGAGGCAGCAAATTCAAGGCCAAAACCCTAGCATGCTGTGGATGACAGAATGGAAAGAGGAAGAGACAGAGTTTCTTGTCACCTCATTGAATACAGAGACCAGTGTCAGCAGCTGCCCTATCATTCCATGGAATACTGTGTGTCTGTCCTGCCTAAGCCACTCTTAATTGGGTTTCCTATTACTTGTGGCTAAACATGTTTCTATAATACCTTATTTAGGAGATAATATCAGATGATGAAGAATAAAAGAGGCACATTTTTCTGCTCTGCCCTCTAAATATAAGTGATTTTTAATCCTTCAGGTTATTTCTATAACATCAGGCCTCTGCAAACTTAGCTCATTAATATTCCTTGACAAGGAGTTATTACATGTCTTACATTTCAACAAAGATTACAAGTTGTGGAAAGTGGAAAGCCAAGACTTTATAGGAGATTTTCTGATCATCTCTCCCACGGATTGTGTTCTGCATATTTGGAACCTCGGTATCCTGAAGCCTCTGAGATAAACCACACTATGGCCTTGTCCATCCCACTAGCAAAGAGAAACTTTCCACCCTCACTACCCCTTTCTGTGCATTCTGTGCTTACCTCTCAGGAAAACAGAATCTCAGAGGGACAAAAAGACACAGAAAGAACATACATTTTTGCAGGGTCATACAGAGCACTTTAATTCTTCCTGATCTCATTTTAGATCCTGGCCACTCCATTAAGGTTTCACTTTTGCTTAATCGAAAGTCTCTTTGAAGGGCTGATACTCCCCTTCCTCTATATGGAAGAGCAATATTCTAACACTAACAGAAAAACTGCCATGAGTTTTAAAATAGCTTTTTGTCCCCAGTTGTATAAATAAATACTTCAAGGTTACCGAGATTTAGCCTCAGTTATGATGGTTTGATTCATATTAAAGTTCTGTTTTTATTATTAATATAATTTATTTAATAGGTTCATGGATGAGAAGACTGCAAAGATTTTGGGGTCATTTTTTTGGTCACAAGTAAATTGGAAACGAGGAAATAAAAAGGAAGAAAATAAAACTATGATACTTTTATCTAGAGATGATATTTGTTGCAAAATTTTTCTTTATCTATCTATATATATGGATTTATATAGATAGAAAAAGGAATGGGAAAATACATACATATATGTATATTATATGCATAAAGATTTCAATTTTTACTTAATGTATGTTGCTTCCATTTTTGCATTTCACTCACTCAACATCTTTTTTTAATGATTGCATAAGTTTTCATTATATAAAAACATAATGTATATTTAAAAAGGTCAATTATTAGATAAACGTTCTCCTATTTTTATCAGTATAAATATTGCTAGAAGGAATACTTTTTATAGTAAGTCTCTGGCATACTTTAGGGTCACTTCAAATAAATTTGCTAAGATTTCATAGCAAATTAAAATCTAGAACTAATCAGAATAAACCATTATTTTATTCTGTACTCAGCCATATAAATAGATTATTATGCTTTCCAGAGTTTGTCGTTCTTTACTGAGGTCATCAGTCCAATTCCGAATGATCAGAATATAAATATATTTGTGTTCTTGAACTTCTAGACCCCTTTAGGTAAAACCAATCTTTTCTCAGTAAGTTTAATGATCTTAACCAACCAAGAGACCATATTGCTTGATGATGAAGTGACTAAGTTTCTGGTGAGATTTGGCAAATTTAAATGAGGGGAGCTTCATTTTTCTAGGCAGTTTGATCATCAGGGTTGTCAGTGCAAAATAGATGCTTTTCTGAGTCAATGTTATTTTTATGTCTGTTAGGCAGTAATGAGTTTTACATAATTAGTTTATAAACTCATTTCATATTGATCAAGTTATTAATGAGAGAAATAATGCTGGATTTGGCAGCAAAACAGTAATAATGTTACATGTAACAGACCAAGAGAGGAAAAGTTGTGGTTAAGCTATTTTGGTAAGTAACCTTGCTTTTCTTTGTTCAGTTTGAGACCCATAATATATATATTGTAGTTCTTCCTTATAATTAAAATGGGGCTTCCCAGGTGGTACAGTGGTAAAGAATCTGCCTGACAATTCAGGAGACTTAAAGACAAGAGTTTGGTCCCTGGGTTGGAAAGACCCTCTGGAGTAGGAAATGGGAACCTGCTCCAATATTCTTGCCAAGAAGATTCCTTGAACAGAGGAGACTGGAAGGCTACAGTCCATGGGGTTGTAAAGAGTCGGACACACCTGCACACCAGCATACATATAATTAAAATAAAAATCCATTGTCATTGTGGTAAAAATGAATGCAGAAAAATATAAAGCAGAAAATAAATATTAACCATAATTTTACCTCTCAAGAAGTAATTGATAATATAGTATATTTCCTTCAAGTCATTTTTCTGTGCCTACTGAAGATGAAAGTATATATGCTATTTTTTATTCACCATCATATTAAAACAGTTGTCCCATGTTATTAAAAATGCTTCAGAAACACCATCAGAGTAGCTGTGTAACATCCCAGGGGTAAATATGTGATAGTTTAATCAAATTTTTGTTGAGAGATATTTTTGGTAATATTTTACTACCAAGAATAATTCTGAGATGAATATCCACAAACTTCTTTGTCAAAATATTAATACCAAACCACTACTTTCATAGGGTAGATTTCCTAAAATGAAATTACTAGATCAGAGACTATTAACTTTTCTAACTTTGGCAATATATTGCCAAATTGCTTTACAGAAAATAATTCACATTCCCAGTATTCAGGATAAGAGTACCTGTCTCAACATACCCAAGTCAGCATTGTTGTTGTTTTTTTATTTTAACTAATGAACAAAGCAGTTTTTTTGCATTGATAATAAATATCTAAATATTTCCATAAGTGTGTCAATAATTTCTGTTTCTTCTGTGAAATATAAATTCATGTCCTTCTGAAAACAAAAGAATTGATTGTAGTAGCCATGGTGGGAGGGGTACTGAAAAACATTTCCTTGAGGGTCATTGAAGTTAATTTTATTATAAATTATACATGTACTCTGCTATATCAAGAACTCAATACTACTTATTTCAGATGGATAAAAATTTTAAATATTAAAAAAGAAAACCAAATAGTTCTGAGAAAAATTATGGATAATTTATATTTTCAGTAAATCTTTAAAGGCCAGGTGGCTGTGTACCCGTCCACTCCCCTCCACCCCAGTAGGCTTCTTTCTGGCCTAGTTGTGAGAACTGAGATAATTTACCACAAATCTGCCAACTAATAAATTTTTCTTGAAAATCTGGTGCACAATTCACAAATGCTATCTAAATTCTTATAATACTGCTGGAGCAAGTTGGTCACAAGGCCCCAGGACCAGCTCACTTATCCGTAAGTTCACAGCCTGGCTTGATGATTTGTTGGCTTTACTACTGGTCTTAATTTCATCATCATTACTTACCATTCATCAAAACTGACCATGCTGACTGAGAGCTTTACCAAATGACACGACAAGAACTTGGGTTAATGTCCTTTCTAACATCTGTTACCTTGATGGGCTCAGAAAACAACTCAGGCAGAACAAGGACCCAAAGTCGCTATTGCACTTGTGCATTTGCTCATTCTGTCCCTCACACAGTTCTCCCCCGGGGGGACTGGATATTGTGTGACCTTGGGCCTTTTGATTTTACGTAGGGGGTCCACATCAGCCTCTACATTATCAACTGGGGGTAAAGTGGATAAAATTAAAAGTGCCATTTATTTTTTCCCTCTTAATGATTTTTTTTTTTACAGCATAACCTTCTTCTTTTTACTAAAAAAAACTAAACAATACAAAAAGAAATACCAAAAAATTTTCCTGAGTATTTTTAGTTTTGTCTTTTCTAGATTTTCCTACAATAATAATATTAGAAGAAATTATAGAAAATACTAACCTCTGAAAACACACTCCTTAAGATTGCCCTAATGATTGCATTGTAAATTCACTGGTCTCCATGTCCCCTGGATGCCCATTTGTCTGAAAGGCAACCCAGACATGTGTGTTAGGGAAGGGAGCAGGACAGGGAACAGAGTGGTGGTGGGAAAACCTTAATCACAAATTCATGACAAAAATGTAAGACGGTAATGTTTCAAATATAGTAGTGAATCATTTATACTGTAAAAACTTGATGGTAGCTGTCTTTCCTCAGTTCTTCTTATGGAATTTATTAATCTGTTTCCATGTGATATTACTTAGTTCTGCAATTAAATGATCTGATACAAGTATCTAGTCCTGGATAAAATTTCTCCCTTTTAAATGAAGTTCCACTAGGTTATTAATAGCTCTTGATTCTCCAAACTCCTCTAGTTTATAGGAGAAATAATTTAGTGAAGACTCATTTGGGTTGTGTAGCTTTGTTAATGTAAGTGAGTAATGTGTATTGATTCTTCATGGTGTAAAAATGTTATTCATTTTGTGCAAGAAAGTCGGTTAAAGAATTATTAATGACACAGTAATTGCTTTAAAAAATATGCCTTAATTAAAATGGTAAATTCTTTATAACATCTTTATTTTAATTAGATGTACAGAAAGACAATAATTTTTACAAGGAACCTCGTGTAAAATAAAATGATCTCATTTAAAAGCATTTCAAAAACTCTGTAGTGGTGCTCTCTAGAGAGGCAGTTGAGACCATCCTAAAGTAAAACTATTGTGACTCCACTTCCGATTGAAATTAAAGGTGTTATTCTGACTAAAATTAATAATCTTAAATAAAATATTTTACACTTTTCCTCCATACCAAGAAATTCCATTTCTTGAGCATATTTTTGAAGGTTTGTGTACAGAGTGAAGTAGGTCAGAAAGAGAAAGACAAATATCATATATTAACACATATATATGGAGTCTAGAAAGATGGTACTGATGATCCTACCTGCAGGGCAGCAAAGGAGGCAGAGACATTTTGGACATAGTCAGGGAAAGAGAGGGTGGGATAATATGAGAGAATTGCATTGAAATGTATATATTACCATATGTAAAATAGAGAGCTAGCCACTGGGAGTTTGATGTAGGACACAAGAAACCCAAAGCTAGTGCTCTGTGACAACCCAGAGGGGTAAGATAGGGAAGGCAGTGGCAGGGACGTTCAAGAGGGAGGGAACATACGTATACCTAATGCCAGTTCATGTTGATGTGCGGCAAAAACCATCACACTGTTGTAATTATTCTCTAATTATATAGATATATAAAAGAAAAGCTCAAAAAAGACAAGGAGGAAACAGACTTATTTTTATGGAAATTATATCAACTAGATTCAGCTTGTTTTTGCAGTTGCACTTTGCTCTATTTCTTCAGTTTGCAAGACAGTGCTTTTCAGTGATTTGTCTGGAGTTGTATGTATAGAAAAAACCACAACCAAAATCAATAACTGCCTTCTATTTATCATGTCACTCTATTCTCCTTGCTTTTCTGTCTTTAATTTGTATGCCTAATTATCTGAGACAATGCTCCCTTGTGAATAATGATCACTAACTTGGAAAAGGTCTGTGTGGGGGTGGGGAGGCTGCTGGTTAACATTTGAGTGTAAATTTGGGGCCAGGTGCTAGATTGTGATCTCTCATGATTGTCAATTAATCCATGTGTGTGTTTATGTGTGTGCGTGCGCTCAGTTGTGTCCAGCTTTTTGTGAGCTCCTAGACTGCAGCCCACCAGGCTCCTCTATCCTTGGAATTTTCCAGGCAAGAACACCGGAATAGGTTGCCATTTCCTTCTCCAGGAGATCTTCCTAACCCAGGGATTGAACCCACATCTCTTGTATCTCCTGCACTGGCAGGTGGATTCTTTACCACTGCACCACCTGGGAAGCCCAAATTAACTCTTATAACAACCAAAACTGGGAAAATATGATTTCCATTTCATAGAGAAAGGAAAGGAAGGTTGAGAGCTGCAACCATTTTGATCATTTAAACCAAAGGTTTAACAATTATGGCCCATGGGCAGTCTCCACCTTGCCATCAAATTTTATAAATAGAGCTTTATTGGAACATGGAGACAGCTATTTTTTCTTATAACAACGAGTTGAGTAGTCTAGGGAGAGAGATTGTCTGACCTGTCAAACCTAAAATACTTACTATCTAGCTCTTAAGGAGGAAGAGTTTGCAGATCCCTGGTCTAACCCAGAGCTGCTCACACAATTGCACCTGCTCCCATTCATCAGACCCCACTGTGTAACATTGTTTAAAATTATATATCCTCTTTTCCAAACATACTCTTCCAACTTCATACATTTTCTCTTCTTTAATTTAAATTTTCTTAATATAGGAGTCTTTTTCCTATGAGCAACATTTCCTCTCTTTTCTGAATGAGCTGAGATGACATGCCTCTAGCCTGACTCTCTCATAGCTATCATTATTTATTTAACTCTGCTCAGGTTATTTTAACTCAGCTTAGCATTTTCTGAAATGCTTTAGCTAGTAAGAGGACTCTTATAGCCAAGTTTTGCTTCACACTGCTCTTCATATAATCTGAATTTCTTTTTAAAGTTTCCCAGAAGACAGTGGTTATCTCACTGCTGGGGAAAGAGTCACAGGCATTTATAGCTCAGAAAAGCCAGCAGCTGCCATGTAATAAAAATCAGATCAAAGGAGCACCATACCCAGCCAGAGAGCCTATTTTTTTTGTATGTAAAGAAAGAAAGAATCAGTTGATAGGGAGGGGTTTTCCCCACCTTAAGACACTTTAGTTGGTAGATCACATATGCCAGTTACAGCCTCTTTGCTCACAGACACTGCTTGTCATGCAGCAAAAGCTGCCACACTCCACATTCACGTTCCGCAGGCTCAGTTAAGTAGACTAATTTCTTAGGTCTCCTACAGAGGAGGCCCAGACTGCCTTACATTCGTAGACCCTGGGAGGTTTTACATTCAAGAAGAGGAAGGCCACAGAAGTTCTCATTTGTCAAAAAGTGGTCAAAGGCAGTGAAAGGTGGAAGCATTCTGAGATGGTCATGAACAGGTTAATGGAATACTGAAAACAGAATACTGGAGTGGGTAGCCTTTCCCTGTTCCAGGGGATCTTCCCAAACCAGGAATCGAACCCAGGTCTCCTGCATTGCAGGCGGATTTTTTACCAGCTGAGCCACAGGGAAGCCCTATACTGTAAAACCCTATGCAAAATTAATAATATTGTGGAAGACCATGCAGTGATGATAGGACACAGAAGGTTCTTACATGTGTATGTTTAATGTTTATGATTTTTAAGTTTTAAAAGTAAATACATTAAGTTTATACAGAAAATAACATTTGATGATATATACCATGATATTAAGAGTGATTATCTTTGGGTGATAAAGACATGACTGACTCTAGGTTTTATTTTTTTTATTTTATGCTATATTTTCCTAGAAACTACAAATTATTTTGCACTTCCCTAGTGGCTCAGATGGTAAAGAATCTGCCTGCAATGCGGGAGACCTGGAATTGATCCCTGGGTTGGGAATATCCTCTGGAGGAGGATATAGCAACCCACTCTAGTATTCTTGCCTGGAGAATCCCATGGATGGAGGAGGCTGGTGGGCTGCAGTCCATGTGGTTGCAGAGAGTCGGACAGGACCAAGCTACCAACCACAGCACAGCACATGTATTACTTTTATCAGCACAAGACGTTTCCTTTCATGAGATAAAAGGACACAACTAGGAGTGTTATGGTAAACAGGAGAGGAAAACAAATGCTCCCTCTCCTAAATAAACTTGAAGAGCTTTGGTAAATATGTGATGTTCCTACCATTGAGTTTGGGAAAAAAACAATCTTAGAAGCAGATTGCTTTTGCTGAGATTTGTTAAGAGGAAGGGTTTAGGTTGTTTCCTCTGAGTATTATAGAAGCATTAGGATAAGCATTATATATATGTATATATATATTCTTTCAATAAAAAATATGCTATACTATCACTGATTGCTGAGTTACTCACTTTGAAGGTCCTTAGAGTTCCCCAAGCTGTCCGTGGACTGTGTTCTTTTTTGTTTGCATGACTTAACGCCCTCAAGCAGGACCATCTTATTACCCTTCTCTCCCGGGACCAGCTAAAACGTTGCCTCTTTTCTGTATCCCTCATAACCTGTTTCCCTACCTCTTATTCCCCACTAACTGGCATTTCCTTCCTGGTCCTGTACTATTTCTACAACCATTTCTGGATTAGATTGTATTTCCTTGTTTTTTTGTTTTTGTTTTTGCTTTCTCCTTACTTTTCTACCACATTGAGGGCAAACCCCGACTTAATCATTGTCACTTTTCCAGGGCTGAGAGGAAGTATTTGAATGGCCTGTAATTACCAAATAGCTCTGCTCAGCAATATTTCATTTCCATGAGTCTGCCAGCCCAGCTCTTAGATGTGTTTTGCCTTCTTCCTCTTCTGTCAGAATTTTTAGAAGTGACCCAGATTCATGGCTGGAAGTGGAAGGGCTGGTGGACCAAGAGTTCCACTAGAGTAAAGGTGCCTAAAGTGGCACCTTTTACCAGTTTTTAAAGTAATATATTGATACAGTGTTTATTAAAACTAAGATGAATGAAAACTAAATGAACTTTGCAACTGAAACATTAATCTTTGTCCCCAAGACTCTTAGGGAAGATAATCGAATGGCGTTGCCATCTTGCCGCTGTCCTCCGTAAACCACTGATTGTGGCGTACATTCATTCTCACTCCCGAGCACTGTCTCGGGGCACTTTGCTCTACCCTGACATAGGCAGGCCCTTTCAAAATTTAATCACCCTGGCCTCTGTTACCTACTTTCCTCTCTGCTAATCTGGAAAACTTGAACAATTTATTTGAGGATTTTGTTGAGATGTTCTTCTTTGTGGTCTTGTAAAAATGTGTAGTCTCTCTAGGGACTAAATTTTAATGCATAGCTATAAAACCAAAATTATTTATTGTTTCTCCTTTTTTCTGTGTCCTTATTTTTTTGGTCTGCTTGATCTGCTAAAGATTTAGCACAGTATGTTAAGAGCTCCACTAAGGAATATTTACAGTAAATTAACTGTTTAAGCTGAGCAAGGCCTTTAGTCAAGGAGGAGTTAGAGAAGAAGGATGAACTTGGTCCTTTGGACACCTCAGTGATCCTCGAAGATGCTGAGAAATGCAGTAAAATGGGAGCTTAGGAGAGACAAGGATAGACGAGGGAAGAAAGTCTTGATGAAGAAAGTCACATTGACCTGTTTGTGGAACACCTGCTGTGCTTTGGCTTCTCAAAGTGATGCCAGCATCTTATTCCTCATCAGCACAAGAAGCAAAATAGTGATTTATAGACTGTTAATCAGCCAGGCTGAGGCCTTATTAAATTGTCTTGGTTCTCTGCTGTCTGGTGAGATAGATTATCCACTGTATTTATTTTCTGTCATTTATCAGACACAAACCACAAAACTTTCCTGGCTCTTGGAGCCCAAACTGAAGTGAAATCAGAAGAAATGCCCAACAAAAACAGTCATCTTGAGAAGCAAAATATAGTTTGTCCTTTTTCCACAAGTTCTGTCTGTTTAATGTGCTTAAGTAATGAGTATTTCAGAGGGGGATGAATTAGGAACTCTCTGTGTAGAGAGTAGGAGATGACATTTCCATAGTGGGTTGCCCATATTTTACCTTAAAGAGAAGAAAGAGGAAGATTTATAAGTTTGTAATCTCTTGCAAACAATAGCCTTCATGATGCATGAAATATTTTTATTGTCTCCTCTTCCTTTGGAACCTCAATCCAATATAATTTTCATGGACAACTAAATTAAGAACAATATGATAGTAATAATTACATATATGCCAGGCATGTTTGAAGTATTATATATATATATTGACATTTTTAATACTCAGTAGCATTATTACAATTTTACTTATGAAGAAAATGAGGCAAAGGGATATTTATACAAGATTAAACACCTTTAAGTGTCAGAGCCAGGATTTGAACCCAGGCAGTTTGCTGTAGACCATTAGGCTACCCCGTTTCTTAAATGACTGTTACATGTTTCATGTCGCTCTGATCTTCAGGCAAAGTGCAGTTCAAGAGGTAGTTACTGAGATTCTATTGTGTGGAGGGCACTGGGCTAACTTCTTTGGCATTATTTTTTCCCAGGGAGAAACAAATCCATCTCTTAGTTTAAATTGGTTAGAGTTTAGTAGAGAGATTAAGACAAACATGCACAGTATACCTACAATGTAGAAAGACATTCATGGTGAAAGAATAAGCAAAACACTATGACAATAAATGTAGAACAAGTGGCAGTGGTCTTGAGTAAAATTTAGTGACTGTGTTCTGTCTTTGCTTATCAGTTACAGATCCTTTTGTTGTGTTTTTCAATGTCCAGTATAAAGATACAAAGACTTTGTTGTCAATTGTTGTGCCTCAAAACTGAGCTTAGTCCATCTGAAGTGTGTTACTCTTAATTTCAATGCTTATGTTGACTGTAAGGTTTGTAAAACATGCTTTAGTACTGGCATGATATCACAAAACAAGGCAAATGTGGAAGACAGTGATAGCTTATAAATTGCACCTTATTTATTTATGTTAGCTCTTTTTGTTAACATCATTATTTCTCTTTCTGCCTTGCTCTGAGTCTTTGATTTCCCAGAGTATAAGAGTGTAGTGTACTTTTTGGTGTTTTGAGACAAGCTCAGTTTGTCTTTGCCCTGCAGGGCCTTAAATATTTCTGACAGTTTCCAAACCTTAACACAATTCAAAGTGTCACGGGAGGACACATATCAGACTCTAGCTGTGATTATTGTCATAGAGGAAGGGCTCAATTATTATTATTTTTTGAAAAACCATCTCCAGTCAGTTTTATTAAGGGAAATTATACATGATTTACTTTTCACCAGTCTGTTCTGGCATGCTTCTAATGATATCAGAACCACCTGGATCAATGATAGCCCGTGTGCATACTCTGTAGTATTTTTCACATGCTGTGCCCAATTCAACATTATTGCTACTGTAGTGATGGACACCAGTTTTGGCCAACATGGTGTAATACCCTATATCAGATTTCCTCAAGGCTGGGCAGTTGTTGGCGAGTATAACCAGTCTCCCTCTGCCTTGTCTGCTCATTCTCAGTCTGCTTGTACCCCAGCACATACTTTCCACTTTTCATAAGCAGCTGGAGCCTAGGGTTGATTGACTCCAGTGACTTGATCATTTTCTTTGTGGCCACCATCATCCTGCCTTAGGCGAGGGACACCCCCAACCAAGAGCAGCCTCCAAGATGTCCGAGGAGTGAGAAAGGCATGCTCAATTATTATTGGTTGCTATTGCTGGGTTTTTTTGGGTTTTTTTTTTGTAATTTCTGTCAGACTTCAAACTTCAAAAACCATTTCTGTCATACCCTCCTGATTTGAATTCTGTGACAAGAGCAGAAGAAGTGTGTCTGGCAAAGAAAGTCATGTAACACAAAGTTGGAAAACTATAGGTCATCTCAGTCAAGTCCAAATTGTCAAATTTGGTTGAGATATACTGGTCGGCTAATTGTGTATCCATGCATTCATGCCTGCGTGCTATGTCGCTTCCATTGTGTCCGACTCTTTGTGACCCTGTGGACTGCAGCCTGCCAGGCTTCTCTGTCTGTCCGTCGGATTCTCCAAGCAAGAAGTGTGAGTAGGTTGCCATGCCCTCCTCCAGGATATCTTCCCAACCCAGGGACTGAACCTGTGTCTCCTGAATTGGCAGGTGGTTCTTCATCACTGAGCCACTTGGGAAAGCCCAATTGTGAATATGAACTGATAAAATAAATGCAAGTGTTTGACTGCATTTTGTGACTTTTAGCATTTGAGTTGCTTACATCTGAGACAAACAAAACAGACCTGTCCTCTGAGAATGATGTGAAAAGTATGATTCTTTAAAATAATAGGCTTGCTGGGAAGTTAAAAAGCAATGGAATTATATCTGAATTTTGAATCTACTTTGTCTTTGTATCTTATTCCAGACATTCTTACCTGATTCCATAGCTTGCCCCACACTAATAAGTATCTAAATCAGTTTCACTATGAATTTGGGTAAAACATCATTAGCTGCATCTGGAATGGGTTAGATGTGTAACATATTTCATAATTAAGTTTAAGTTATTTTTAGATTATTTGCTGTTTTGAATTATTTACCCCTCTGCTTTCAGTTATTGCAAAAAGAAAATCAAGATTTGACTTACTATTCATAAAATTCTGAGTTTATCTTCAAGGTGTTCATCCCCTAAAGTATACAAGTGGTATGAATAATTCCAATGCATATGTCAGCTTCTGTGTGGTGTTCTAGGATGCACACATTCAATATGAACTGTGTTGGGATTCTGTTTTCCCTGGCTCAAGGCAAATATGTTCTTTGAAATGTAGATATGTATAATTAAATATGACTACTAGATTATGCGAATGAAATCTATTTTTCTTTGTAAAACAAGTTGAAAAACAGGACTTAAAGTATCTTGAGGTTTTCTTTTGAAGTCCTAGTTAGTCTATTTAAAAGCAACAATAATAGATATAATTATCTGCACCTAGAGTAGAATATACTCTAAAGTTTACTAATAACATATTAACATGTTTAAGTATTTAAACATTTTATTAAAGAACAGTTACCAATCTTGTTCCTTCCATATATAGGGCTTAGTGGATATAAAGGGTCAGATTTTAAATGAACAAAACATACTTGTTCATAAGCAGATTCATGATTCACAGGTATAAGCCAATTGAGTTTGTTGCTATGCAGATAAGCAGAATCTGTTGGTAAGAGTTGTTGATGGACGTTGAAGAGGACAAACATATAAGAAGCCATCTTTTGAATAGGAAGAACATATTTATATTAGAAGGAAAGAGTATCCGAATTCATTGCCATGGTCATAGATGTCACATGCACTTCTGATCTAGTGCTCTGAGTCTAGTAACATCACGTGAGGGCTGCAGAAGGGTGTCGTGGCCTCCAGCTCCGGAGGCAGGGCCAGGTGCACCTCAGCAGACACCTGTCTAGGATCACCAGGGACCAGCAGAACAGGGGGCATCTCCATGGAGGCCAGTAAAGAATGAGGATGGACAATAGCCAGAATCATATTCAACATCTTTCCCCCAGTATTAAGGTGGCAACTTAGTCATGACTGACCTTCACAAACCAGGGAAGGCAAGGAATAGGGGAATGCAGAAACAACTGGGCTTAAACAACAAAAAGAGAGTTATCCAAATAGGGTGGTATTGATGGAAGACATGATATTCTAACTGGGAGCTGATGAGAAATACTCCTTTTGGGCTGTGGGGGGGGGGTGCAGGGGGCAGGGAATGTTTATATCCTCATTCCACCTTCCAGTGTGTAGGCGCTTTAAAATTGTTTCAAGGTCAGACCTTTGTTGTTTTGTTTGCTTTATTATCTGAAGCAAAGCTTCATCAGGTAAAACTCAGGGAAATACAGAAGCAGAGAGGAGAAGGGTGAAACCCCTGGAGATAGGGGAGGATGCAGTGAAGCCAGGGAGATTTTCTCCAAAGAGAAGTTGTTTGAGCATTATCTCAGCATCAGGAACCTGGTGATGGTAGAGGAAATGCCAGAATGCAGGTATCCTTGCTTTTATTTCAGTGTCCTTTACACTGCACCGTCTGTCTTCCTGCCAACCTGCTAGAGCCAGTCTACTCATTACCTGGCACCAGGCACAGAATAATAAATATAAGCGTTCCTCCTGTAAGAAAAGAAAATCTGACCAGTTGTAGATTTGATTTTATTACCAGAGAGCAAAGCAAATTCATACAAATCACAGAGTGGCTCAGAGCTCTAGACAAGAGGAACACATCCATCACCATGTAATCCCCCCATGAGTCTCAGGATTCCATGGGAAACACATTTTGGTGGTATGTTATAAACAAGCCCATGTGAAACTGGGGTATACAAGTAACTGCTTTATCTGCAAAGACTTGTCCACCTCTTAGGAAAAGAATGTAACAGAATAACTGCCAAGAGTAACATCTGTAAGCCCTAGGATACTGCTTAGCCCAGCACCCTCAGCCTCACAAGCTAAAAGCTTTGCTCCCACATCAACTGGGGCCTCCATAGGCCTGTGTCCTTGGCTCAGGGTCAAATGATTACATAATACTTGTTATAAGTGAGCCAGTGGAACAAGGAACCAGAAGGGCACGATGCTTAAAGGCACAACTGTCAAACCCAGGAGACGCTCTCCAGGGGTGCCTGGGTGCTAAGTTTGGGAGCACCATATTGATGGGAATTAGCACATATTAACAGAGGGGCCAGAGGGGCTGAGGTCATGGGCACAGTTGTGAAATGAGTTACTGCCGTGCACGTTTCCCCATTCTTCCTACCTACTGATTGGAGTTATTTGTTAACTAAAGAGTGACCAAAAATGGTTTTGTTCTGATTGTGATGAGCTTAAATACCTTTGACCGGAATTTAGAGATTGTTTGGGATTCTTGAGGTCATTCCTCCCACTTGAGGTCTTTGTCACCCCAAAGTACTTAAACTGTTAAACTCTTGGCTTCTTTTCCAGTTTGGCTTCTGGAACAAGACAAAATAGAGTTCATAGACATTGTCTCCTGGTCCCCAAACTCCTAACTTCTTCACTCCACAACACACGGGCTTCAGTTAGAAGCCCCTTCCCTACTAGCCCCCACTTGGACAAAATTAAATTCTCTTTTATAGTTTCATTCATTGCTTCAACCTTTAAAAAGCCTCTCTATTCTAACTTCTTTTATTTTTTTCATTGACCTCTTCTTTCGTTCATTCACTGTCTCAACATTTGTCTATTGAGGTGGCGGCTATACCAGGTACTTGGGGAAAAAAATACACATGGTCCATGCTCCCGTGGATTCACAGTATAGCAGGGTAGGTTGTGAGCCTCTACTTCAAAAAGAAGTAGAATCATACATACTAGTCTATAAAGAATCCAACATAGTATGTCATCTTTAGCAAGACTATTGAAAAAATTACAAATCATATGAAATAAACCTTAGAGTGAAAAAGTATATCAAGAACCTGGAGAAAGATCTAAACACAGAAATTTACAGGGGGATTCTGAGAATCAATAAATTTTCTATTCTGGTTAGTACAAAAATAAGGTTATGTGTATACTCTAACCCCACTTCAGGAGTGAAAGCTTGTCTAAACCCATATTTCAGAAATTTGTGTTAATCATAAAGGAAGCCAGTCTCCTCTTGAGGATGGCACAAATGGTACCCAGGGTGGTTTCCTCTGGATGTTGCTTAGGCATTTCATTTAGGTGCAGTAACAGTGGGTCCACCAGGAGAGCTGTTGACATAGTGAGTGGTGAGTTACCCAGGGCTGTTGCTGCACATCCGTGACTCCATTCGTGTCCTAGCGTGTTTCCTTTCCTCCTGCCCCTTCTACTTTATATATGGCATCTATTTGCAGGGTAACATTTCAAAAGTGGTTCTTGGAGTTCCAGCCATTAAACTTAATTTCCAGGTGGGAAGTAGAAAGACAAGGGTACATACATTTAAAGTATATTTTCCATAAACCCTACTCAATAACTTCTGCTTACATCTCAGTGGCCAAAACTCATTATGAGGCCAGATTCATTTCCAATCCCAGTAAAATCTGTTAGCAAGTGTTAAGGGGAGAAAGAGTGCTGGGTGGACCAGCAGGCTTCGCCACCCCTGCAGCTGAGACACAAGGAACGCACTGAAACCTCTTACCTAGAGGAGAAGAAAGTGAGCATGAGAGTGGAAGGTCAGGCAAAGGAGACCAGGGCCTAAGGACTCTCCTCGCAGAGATTGCTGTGTCAACTTCTCTCTAGCAAACATAAAAAGAAATTTGTGACTAAGTTTTAGAATTTGGTGCTAAGAAGCTTCACCACCTATTTCTCCTCAAATAATTGGAATTCTAGAAGAACATTTTTTTAAATAAGTGCAGGTGTATACTGTACATGGATTTTTGTATGAATATAGATTTCTAATATTTACTTCTCCACATAAACATTGAAGCCTGTGGATTCATCTCTCAGAGAATAACTGATGTGCAGTTTTAAAATAGTGACCCAGCAGAAAATTTGTTGACCACATTATATTTATTTCATATATGTTGGAAATATGTAATTTTTAAAAAAGGTTTATTTTTAGAAGCACTTGTTTCAGCTGTTAAAGATTGTTTCCCACCTACCCGCCATCCAAAATACTCTATGTTTTTCTCAAAACAAATATTGACAGAGAAATAAGGTTACCATGTAATCCTCCAGGTGATCTTCCCAACCCAGGGATCAAACTTGTATCTCCTACATTGGCAGGGGGATTCTTTACCACTGAGCCACCTGGGAAGGCCATATGAAAAAGCATAATCCTTTAAATATAATCCTACCTCATCTTAAAAACAGAATATGGAAACCTGTTTGAATGATGCAGTCAATTTTAATGAAACTTTTACAGAATTATAATATATCAAACACTGGAATTAACAAGAGGGCAGCAATTAGCGTTCCAACAGGAAACAGTACACTCAAAGCAGGCTATTTCAGGGAGGGTCCATTTTCAAAGGCACTATTTACAAAGATGGGGATAGGGTCTGGGAGAGTCATAGAGGGGTGTAAGGACCTGGGCCAGGAGTGGAGGGAATGCTATTATCTCTTCTAGATTGAAAGGGGACCAAAATAGAAAGATGTTAGCAGAACCAGAGGGAGAGAGATGAGTAAGGAGAGTTGTCTTGAGCTAAAGTGGGTGTAGGTCCAGGGAAAGCCAAGGAATAAATACCCCCATCTCCTGCTGACCTTCCATTAGCCACATCCAGCCAACAGGCAGAGTGTCTGCAAGTCCCACTGATCTGTTGCATGCAGGGCAGCCCTGGGACAGAGAGCAGAGGGAGGAGGAGGAACAGTGGGCCTGGAGGGGTAAGCAGAAGTCATCCCACACAGCAAGTTAAGGATGTGTCCATCTATCATGTGCGATTTTCTACACCTTGAGATACCAAAGGCTCTTCATCTTGAGGGAATATGTAATGTCACACTCTGTTTGTCAGCTTAATAGATCTCCTGGTATCACCGAGGCGATTTTAAAGCTACTCTGCTACCTTTCCAGAAACCACCTCCAAAAGCTAATTAATGGCGCACCCTTGTTAACACATGCAGATTTCGCATTATTAGTATAATTAAAAGGATTTTAATAGTCTCACCTCCCCCCACCCCACTGAGAGACACATACTCCAGTCAGAGTAAATTAAACTCATCAATCAAAGTGGTAAAAATGATATAAGATACAGGATACAAGCAGAACTGTGAGGAGACTAACAGCCCTCATTATGTTTAATTTTGTTCCCCAGCAAAGGATAATAAATTCAGATTGTAACATCACAATAAAATATTTAATTATTCAGGAGCAGGGCAAGACACATTGTAATTAATTCCCTCTTATGCGTCTTCATTTAGGTAGTAATAGATGCAATTGAGTAGCCCAGCCAGTCTTAAGTTAAAGATTTGACATGATATCTCAACCACTCTGCCACCTTGGAAAATGTGCCTGCCACATGGAGCTTGCCTTGGGTTGGGAGTGTGACACTAACTATTCCCTCAGTGAGTTTTGATGCTCTTGATTCATTCTCAGTCCAGCAGATCTCTGATGAGTGTCAGCTGTGTCAGAATTCTGGGTCATGTGGTGCCAAGTGAATACGTAGAGTAAGTACCTCCCCTCATAGAGCTTACGTGAGGCCTGAAAAAAATCCATTCCTCTCTTACCCTTGAAGCTCTCCCTCAGCTGTCCCCAGTCTGCTCAGACCTCATTCTGTGTCACCTTCCTTGTTGCTCGCTATTCTGCATTTTGCTGTTTCTCAAGCATGCCAAACTCCTTCCTACTTCACATGCTATGCATTTGCTCTTCCACCTGTCTAGAATTTGCTTTCCCCCAAGATGTTTATGTAACTGGTTTCTTCTCATCATTAAGTTCTCTGATTAAGAGAGCACTATGCTAACCACCTTTCTCTAAAAAGCTTCCTTAAACCCAATTACTCCAATTTTTAAATATTCTTTATGTCGCGTATCACTGTCCCAAATGAGCTTCCTGGTGTGTGTACTTTTTTTTCATCTCTTCACTCACCTTCAGTAGGACATAAACCTCACAGGAGGAAGGACCTTGTCTGTCCTCTTCATATATTCTCAATATGTTTGTAGCCTGGCACATCGTAGGTTCTCAGCAAATATTTGTGACTATAGCTGATCATATTTTCCAAAGATTATGACAGTAGTATCCCCCAGCCTCCATGTTTTTCTTTTAATAAAACCTAGTCACATCTTCATCAAGAGGTAGAGAATTAGTCTCCACATCTTCAGTCTTGGAGGGGCGGAGGCCACTTTTTTTAGCTTATATCCGATAGGATACTGTGGAAGTGATACTGTGTGACTTCAGGGACGAAGTCATACATGGTGATACATCTTGCCTTTGCAGTCCAAATTAACCCACTTGAAGAGGCCCTGAAACCGTATGAAGAGAATGAGGTACCCATCCATCCCCCAGCTGCCCCAGCCCCATCCTCTCCTCCCTCCAGCCACCATCTGACTTGAAACCAAATGAGAACCCTGAACCAAAACCACCCATCAGAGCCTTTCCAAAATTCCTGAGCCTTAGAAACTAGGAGAGGTAATAGCATGATTATTGTTGATTCAGACCAAGTTTGGGAGAGATCTGTTACACAGCAGTAGGTAACCAAGAGGTGAATGACAGTCTGAATGAATGAATGAACTAACAAAGTACACCTTATTACTGTTAGTCTGATTCAAAATGGAGAAAATGACGTGCTATTAGGATGGAAGACAATGTTTCAGAGATCTGTGTGTCTAAATAGAAATCAAATACTTCAACAGAATTCCAATATCAAGTGCCCCCAATTTAATACAGATTCATTTGTCCTGTTGACTAAATAATATTCCATCCAAAATAGCTTAAGGCATTTTTTTTTTACCACTGCATAGAAATTATATGGGACAAACTTTGTTTCTAATCACAAGTTAACACTTTTTCATGGTAGACATTGTTAATTGTTTATGGCATTCTTTCTTGCTAACTGTGGCCTCACAGTCCTTTCGAGGCTGCCATTAAAAGTTGATTAGCATGGTGCTCATGATTTTTGCCATACAAGCCTTAAGGAGACCCCCTGTGTCCCAGATGAGCATCATAGGTTGTCTTCATTCCCCTCCTCCCACCGCACCTTCCCTGGGAATTCTCTAGTAGCACCAAGACTAGGAACAGCATGAGAATTTTGAAAGCTGAAAACATCTGTGCTCCCCTGTAAACTTGTAGAATTCTTTGGGAGTATCTCCTTCCATCTGTGATGAAGGAGGCAATATTTGATTAAAGGCTTTGGAACTTCTCACTGATTGGGAAGCAGAAATGGAGATCTCTATTGATAAGAATTTGTGGAGAGTTGGTAGATGCTAGGTGCTAGGATGATGCTAGCATTTTTGAGAACTTTCTTAGTTGATTTGTTTTGGGAAACAGTGGATTATTAGTTCTGAAAGGATTTTTTAACTCATAATCGCCTCATGCCTTTGTATCTCTCACTCTTTTATTCACATACATAAGTCTCTTCTTATCCATAAAGATTGACATGGTATCATTATTTACTTCCCATTAAACTGAGGAAATCTAAATCCTTTTAGTCAAAGGCATTTATTTATTGTTTCAAATACTAACTTCATCAAGCAATGTATCCTAGCTCCTTGTGCTGTCAGTGGTTACTCTTTCAGAACTCCAGTATCAGTTGGCATTTCTTAGAGACTTCCACTATTCCATGTGATATAATTATTTTTGCAATTACTTTAACTCCTCCAATTATGCTGAAACTCCTTGAGGGCAGAAATCATTTCTAATTCACCTTTCTATTCCCTGCAGAGTCTGATAAATAGGCAATTCAGAGGATCCAAAATGTCAGTGCTGCTTTGCCACTCAAATTTCTTCTATTGCGTACCAACGTCTCCCTTTCACAGAAAGTCCATTTATAATCTGAACAAGGAAGCATATCAGGGGACCATTCTGATTACTGAGTTATGGTCCTTAACTAGTGATATAAACTGAGTCCCTCACCTGCAAAATGTGGTTTTGGGACATGCAGGGAAGGCATATTTTGTTTGTCACAAAATTTGGAGTATTTGTAGCTGATGTTTAGCACCGAAGATTCAAGAATGCTGAAAATTGACATGTGAGGAACAGTCCTGTGTAACAAAAAAATATCCTGCTAAAACATCAGTAATGTACCTAGAGAAACACCACTGGACTATTTCTCTGGCTGTATTAACAACAGCCCCCATTATTTTCACTTATTTTGTGCCAGATGCTAACTAAAAAAAACTCACCCTACCCGTAACTCTCCACACTTATTGTGCATACAGTCTCCTGAAGAAAGATTACATCACAGATTGCTGGGCTGCACTCCTAAAATTTCTGATTCATTAGGTTTGTGATGAGACTGAAAAATGCATTTTTTTATGACTCCTAGATGGTACTGGTTTTGTTGGTCCAGAAATTGCACTTGAAGAAGCACAGACCTACTAGTGTTTAACCTGTGTTAGCCTGTCAGTGTTTAAACTCATGATTTTCCTCTGAATTACATTCTGCATGATTCCTATTTTTTAGATGAGAAAGCCAAATTAAGCTACCAAGTTAAGTCTACCAGTGGTCCAGAACTACCCAATTAGGGTGTTATGAATACTGTCTAATACATGTAAGACTGAGCTGAGAAATTAATTAGTTTGGGCAATGGGCAGAGAGGTTGAAGTGAAGGTTCTGTAGCCCAGGCTACTTGAGTTTACTATTTCTTAACTGTACAATTATGAGAAAATTACTTAAACTCTCTGAGCCTCAGTTTCTTTGATTTCATACAATGACAGTAATGGTCCTCTTTCATTGGGATGTCATGGATTTGGAATGAGATAATGAATGGAAAACTTAGAATGTTCTAGTGGAGAAAAGTAGAGTGAACAATATCTCTTAAGGAGTTTGCATTCCAGTGGAAGAGCCAGATGATAAACCTATAAAAATATAAATAAGGAATTCCAAACCCAGAGGTGCTATAAAGAAATAGAATGAGTGATGACTTGGAGATGAGGAATAGGGATATTAAAGTCTAAGATGGCTCTTTGATAGCATTTGAGCTGAGATATGATTGAGAAGAAGAGCCAGTCATGTAAAATCGAAGAATGAGTGTTGCAGCCAGAGGCAGGAATAGGTAGAAAGACATAGAGGCAGGAATATGTTTTCCTTATTCTAGAAACTGAGAGAAAACTGAAGATACTAGAGTGGAGTGACTGCAGGGAGTTGGGAGGGGGTGGTAGTGGGGAGATGGAGGCAGGAGAAAATAGTGGAGGGAAAGGGATGACATCAGACAGGTTGGTTGCCATTTATGACCACCAACCTTCTAAGGCCTTCAGACAAATAAGTATTTTATTCCAAAGACAGTGAAAAGGTATTGGAGAGTTTCAAGTGGGTTTTAGTGAGTGACTTAACTGGATTTGTTTTTGAGCAATTCATTTTGTTGCTTGATTCTAAAGGAAATGAATTCTAACAGGTTACAAGGAACCTTTGGAGGGTTACAGATAAGTTCGTTTTCTTATCTCAGTTGTGGTGTTGGTTTCACACATGTACACACAAGCTAAAATTCAACAACTTACATGCTTTTAATATGTGCAGTGTATCAGTTCAGCCTCAATAAACCTATATTTTAAAAAGCTGTGAAGGGAATCATTATATGCCAGGCCAAAATTTGCCACTTTGGCATAAGAATTATTTTGTACTAAAGGCATCTGAGCTTCTGAAATTCCTTACCTGCCTAAAAGCAGAGCCTCCCAAAAGAACTCAATTGTCATAAATGCCCTCCTCAACTCTAATCTTCTGTCTGGGAGAGAAGTTATTATCACACCCAGAGAGACATTGTCACGAACTGTCACTATCCTGTATCCCATCTGTTCTCCTGATGGCCCCGTTATCTTTACAGAAAAGTCATTTGTGTCTCCATAAGGCCCCTTTCTCCCTTTGCTTCTAAGAAAGCACTTGTTCCTCCAGAAGTGCCCTTCTGTTCCTCGCTTTCCCCTATTAAGAGAGTTTGCATGAATGAGTGCTAGGTGCCTCCGTCATGTCTGACTCTTTGCGACCCTATGTACTATAGCCCACCAGGCTCCTCTGAGCATGGGATTTCCCAGACAAGAATGCTGGAATGGGTTGCCATGCCCTCCTCCAGGGGATCTTCCTGACTCAGGAATCGAACCGACGTCTCTTATGTCTCCTGCATTGGCGGGCAGGTTCTTTACCACTAGTGCTACCTGGCAAGCCCATTAAGAGAGTATATATAGTATTAATTGCTCAATCATGTCCAACTCTTTGTGGCCCCATGGACTGTAGCCTGCCAGGCTCCTCTGTCCATGGAATTCTCCAGGCAAGAATACTGGAGTGGGTTGCTATTCTCTTCTTCAGGGAATCTTTCTGACCCAGGGATCAAACCTGGGTTTCCTGCGTTACAGGCAGATTCTTTATCATCTGAGCCACCACAGAAGCTGTGAAGACAGTATAAAAGCTCTTGAATCTCACCACTCTTTGGGTGCTCATTTCTTTCTCTGGTCCCTCTGTGCATAACAAAATTTAATAAGTGTGTATGCCTTTTCTCCTGTTAATCTGTCATTTTAAAATTCACAATTCTGACAGCACTGAGCCTACCAGGGCAGAGGAAAAGCTTTTCTTCCCCTTTAGTGTAAAGAACAAGGAGCAACAACAGTGAGATGTTTATTCACCAAGTATCGATCAGGTATGCTGGTGGATATATGCATCTAGAACAGAGCAAAACAGCTCAGGAGATTTTTCTTGATAACTTCAAAAACACAGAGAAGAACTTGGCAACCAATGTTCTAGGGCTCAGCTTGACTGAAGGAACACAGAACTAGAAGCTAGATTTGGGTTCTGATTCCTGTCAGATATATAATATCTAATGCTGTGAATATGGCACTTGATCTCTTCATCTAAATATATTCTGCTTTGGTAAAATAAGGAGAGTCCTATTTGGCTGTTGGGAGGGTAAGATGGATACTGCTGCAGAATCATTTGAAAAAGTTATATCACTCAACAGGAGAGTGCTTCAAAGGGTGGTAGTTTGGAGGGAGTCTCTGATCAAAACTGAGACTAAGGGTAAGACATGCAAGCAAAGCCAATAACTTAGAACGGAAACTTTTGGGGTTTTTTGTTTGTTTGTTTTTTGATGTCCAGAGCTCAAGGCTTTCCTCCCCTGTTAGTTTTGAGTAAGACAGAACTTGGAGATTCTTCCTGGACTAAAACGTATGCAAAGTCATGGTCTACAAAGCATACCTAATCTTTTACCTTTTCAAAATCACTAAATAATTATTATGAGAATACGGCAATGGGAATGGCAATCGATATTCTAAATGGTGATTTCTCTGTTTCCAAAGCCTTCTCTGCAAGATTTATTGTAGTGTTGAGGTGTGTTTAAAAATAAACAAATAAGACAGTACTGAGCTGGGGAGTTACACACAGGCAACCAGTCGTTTAAAGACTCATTAATCATTGGTTTAAATCCCAGGGTCTCCAGCCATCCAAATTAATGCCAGAGATCTTGACTTGAGTCATGAATAAGCTATTAGACCTTGCAAAAGAAACCCAGTGGTTCCTCAAAAGATGTAAATACTCTCTCATTTCAAACACATACATTTAAGTTTACAAATTCCCTGAAATGTAAATTGATTGATTCCAAATATTATACAGAGAGAATCCAGCCTGAAGAGAGAGAAAGGGTAGATTTATCACTATAGGATGTTAAAAAGAACCTACCCTGTTCACATTTCACCTGGACACATGGCCCTCCGAATTATTATAGTATCTCATTTAACGGGAGAGTGATTAGTTACAGTGCTGTGGGGAAAACTGCCTTTGTTGACTTTTTAAGATGGTTTAGTAGACAAAAATATTACCTGCATTAAATGGGTGATTTAAAGGAATTTCAAGGGTGATTTTAACTATCCACAATTTTTAAAATTATATGCAACCATCAGCAACTAACTCTGCCCAAGAGGTGATGTTTGCTTCAAGTGGCTCATCTACTTTGATCAAGCCTTCATATCTAAGGCTCAGAATACAGTTAGTACTTGACAAATGAAAGCTGTAGCAAATTAGTAGTAGTAACCATCTAGTCACGGGATCAATAGTATTAATATTAATTATGGTGGCAGATGACACAGTTAAAGAAAGGTTTCTAGGCACCCTAATTAAGAAGTTGTTCTGAATAATTAAGTGGTTTTAGAATTTGATGATTATTCTTGTAGGAGGTTATTTCTATGGGGTGATAAATGGTCATTTATAGAAATAATTTTTTGTTCTAGCTATAATCTCATTGTAGTGACATTCTACTTTGTGATTTTCAAGTAGAGCTGTTCATTTATCCTGCAGATTGCTTAATTATTAATTTTTCTAGTATAGTCAAAACTAAAGAATAGAAATTCTAGATTGTAGGAAATTTGTAGCTTCTGCAAATTCAGCCCAAGTGTTGGGCTGAAACAGAGCTAGAGTTCTGCTCTGTGTGATTCGTTATTAACATTCAGAGCAATTTTGATTAGCCTTTAGATGTTAAAGGTTAAAAGATCCTTTATTATTTTCTACCTAGGTGCACATTTAGGGATATTTAGCAACTAAACCATCACCACCATAAATATATAGGGCTTCACTGGTGGCTCAGTGGTAAAGAACCTACCTGCCAATGCAAGAGATGTGGGTTTGATGCCTGGGACAGGAAGATCCTCTAGAGAAGGAAATGACAACCCACTCAGTATTCTTGCCTGGGAAATTCCATGAACAAAGGAGCCTATATAGCCCCATGGCTGTAGTCCATGGGGTCACAAAAGAATTGGACATGACTTAGCGAATAAACAGCAACAATGATAAATATGTAGGTGTAGTGGTAATTGTGATGCTTTTTTAAAATCTAAGTTTGCCCAAACTTCATTAGTAAGCACCATTTCTTTCATATAACTACCCAAATGAGGGCTGGCCAATTTGAACGGGTACATTCACGGTACTGTGTTGAACCATTTGTGTTATCCAGGTTATAAAATGCATTCATAGTTAAGATAAAAATCTATTAATATTTCAGCAAATAATATCCAAAACTAATTGGAATTGAAAAGGAAATAGGCAGAGTAAATGGAACAGTACAGTTTATGCTTTACTGTTGTAGACCGAGTTAATTATCTCAATCAGTAGAATATGTTCCAAATCTGGGTCCCCAAAACAAACTGGAAGGCAAGGTGTCTCTTCCCTTTTCCTCTATCACTTCCCCCACTTCCCCTATTCTTTCTTGATTAAGAACTTACTGAGATGCTTTCATCCTCCTCAAGAATTGGCACAGCTGCAGCCACTACTTGTTCCTAACACACTTCCTGTTAACTCTGTCCTTCATCCCACAGTTTACTATGGAAGACAGAGTAGGGATCATAGTGTTTATGAGACCTTCTGCATTGCAGGTTATTTGGATCCCAAGCTTATGGTTGGCCTCATGATGTACATTATTGACAGGAAGGAGTAATTTTCAAATACCAGCTTCCGGGTTCACAGGATGGTCTCTGAGGTCATTTGTTCTAATATTTCAATTAGTTGTTGACTTATCCAAAAGACTTGGATTAATAGACGCACCGAGTTTGACATTTTTGGTAAAGAATATGTCATATATTTCAGTTCAGTTCAGTTCAATTCAGTTCAGTCATTCAGTTATGTCCAACTCTTTGCAACCCCATAGACTGCAACCCCATATCATTTCCCTGTCCTGCAGCATGAACTCCTGGAGTTTGCTCATACTCATGTTCATTGAGTTGGTGATGCCATCCAACCATCTCATCTTCTGTCATCCCCTTCTCCTCCTGCCTTCAATTTTTGTCAGCATCAGCGTGTTTTCTAATGAGTTAGTTCTTTGCATCAGGTGGCCAAATATTGTAGCTTCAGCTTCAGCATCAGTCCTTTCAATGAATATTCAGGGTTGATTTCCTTTAGGATTGACTGGCTTGATCTCCTTGTAGTTCAAGGGACTCTCGAGAGTCTTCTCGAACACCACAGTTCAAAAACATCAGTTTTTCTGTGTTCAGCTTTCTTTATGGTCTAGCTCCTACATCCATACATGATATATTTAGGTAAGTATAAAATACACATGTACATTTAAAAAAGTAATAGTGAAGCAAATTCTTAAGTACCCACCACCTGCCTTACAAGATATAACATTACCAGAACCACACATTAACCCATCCAAGAGGCATCCACTGTTCTAACCTCTGTGATACTCACTACCTTGCTTTTCTCTATAGTTTTGCCACTAAGCGTGCATCCCTAGACACTTGTAGGGATGCATGTGTCCCACTAAACACAATTTGCATTTCTATGAAAAAGAACAATTTGTATTGCTATTAGTTTTATGAGGTTTACAGAACTATAAAATAGCTCAAAGACAGTAAAAGACAACAGTAACTTGGAGAAGGGGCTACTAAATAGGACAGCTTAGTTTTGCCACCTAAGCGTGCATCAGTAGACTCCTTCTTGAAGCTTACATAAATGGATTATAAATATGTATCCTTTTGTATCTGAATTCTCTTAATAAATATCATGTTCTTTACTCATTCATGTTATAGATAGTTGTACTTTATTCATTTTTATTACATATTATTCAGTCATATGAATATATCATAATTTGTTAATTGCTTCTGTGGAGAAATTTTGGGCTTTTCTAAATTTTTTAGGCTTTTACAAATAGTATTTCTTTTATTTTTTGGCCATACCATGTAACAAGCAGGATCTTAGTTCCCTGACCAAGGATCAAACCCTTGTTCCCTGCATCAGGAGTGCAGAGTATTAACCACTGGACTGTAAAGGAAGTCCCCAAATAATATTTCATCAATAGTATTATATGTGCCCTCTGTTATATGAGTGAAAGAGTTTATCTAGGATATACAGGATAGTGTAGTTTCTGGGTGATGCTTATCTTTACCTGTTAATATTCAACTATTTTCTAGCTTTTACTGTTAAAGGATATTTTTAAATATAAAACCATTTGATTTTCATACAAATATAAAATTAATACATGTCAAAGAGTTTATTTAATTTATTAATTGATGAAGGAAACTGTTAGTGTCACAGTCAGTTCAAAGAAGAATCCAAAAAGCATGCAAATATATAGTCATCAAAGATGCTGAAAAGATTTGACAAATAGATGCAAAATAGGTCAGTATATATTGAGTAACTGTAAATGCCATCCAACTGGACACAATTTGCATTTCTGTGAAAAATAATAATTTGTATTGCATCAGTTTTATGCAGTTTACAGAAGTATAACATACCTCAAAGACAATGAAAGATAGCAATTACTTGGATGGGGGCACTAATTAGGAAAGTTAGTAATCTTATGATCCTTATCAAGTTCTTTCACAATTTCTCCTATAGCATCACTTTGCACTCCTTAGCAGTACATGTGAATTCCTGTTCCCTTACATTCTTTTCTTAAAAATATTTTTGGAATATAATTGATTCACAATGTTGTTAGTTCCAGGTGTACAACAAAGTGAATCAGTTAACTATATGTGTGTATATATCTCCACTCTTTTTTCTTTGGAATCTTTTCCCTTACAGACCCTTACAGAGTCTTGAGTAGAGTTCCCAGTGCTCTACATGGCAGGTTCTTGTTAGTTATCTATTTTATAGATAATAGTGCCTATAACCTACTTGCCACACCTGGTAGTGTCAGATGTTCTAATTTGGTCAGTTTGATGGGTATGTAATGGTGTCTCACTGTGGTTCTAGTTTACATTTTCCTGATTATTAATACAGCTAAGCCCCTTTTCATATTTTCATAGGCCATGTGGATAGCCTCTTCTTTAAAAGTACTTATTCAAGGTTTGGCCCATTTTCCTTGGTAAAATGGACTCTTTGAGGAGCCTGAAGGACATAAGTATTCATCCGTCTAATGTAGCGCATCTGCATCTTCTCTTGTTCTTGTGCCATGTTCAAAGTATGACTCTTATCTATATGCCTGCTCTTATTTATTTGATATTTTTCTGTAAATTGACACATTTTATTTTTACATACTATATATTGATTTTAGAATTAAATTTCTATGAGTATTATAAATGGAAAGCCAATATAAACTTGCCCAGAAGATAACAGTTAAATGAATACAATGAAAGCAAAATCATGTTATCAAATTTAACTAGGTAGATTGAGTCCCATACTCTGTTCTCTTTATTTCTAAACTCCACCCTAATGAGGAAGGAGATAAGCAAATATTAGAGCAGTCTTAAAGAAATATTAGCACCAAACAGACCTTTTCCCTGTTTCTATGAAGACTTGAAAGAGACTGATGCATTGTGACTTAATGTTATATTCAGATACTGATCCCATTTACATTGTGGTCTTCCAGAAGATGGCTTCCACACACTCTGAAGAGACAGTGATTTAATTGATCCTGCTTATTTTAGAGGTAAAGAAGCTTTTATAGGAGAGGTAAATGAGAGGTAGGCAGAATAGTGGCTGACCCCTCCAAAGATGTCTACATTCTGATTCTTAGAACCTGTGAATTAGTTACCTTATACAGTAGAACAGTCTTTGCAAATGTATTTCAATTTGGACGTTGAGATGGGAAGATTCTGTTAGCCTTTGCCCTGAATCATTTTGTATTTGAAGGCCAAAGTTGCCTGTCACTCCAGGTATCTCTTGACTTCCTACTTTTGCATTCCAGTCCCCTATAATAAAACGGACATCGTTTTTTGGTATTAGTTCTAGAAGGTCTTGTAGGTCTTCATAGAACCAGTCAACTTCAGCTTCTTTGGCATTAGTGGTTGGGGCATAGACTTGTATTACTGTCATACTGAATGGTTTGCCTTGGAAATGAACAGAGATCATTCTGTCATTTTTGAGATTGCATCCAAGTACTGCATTTCGGACTCTTATTGATTATGATGGTTACTTCATTTCTTCTAAGGGATTCTTCCCCACAGTAGTAGATATAATGGTCATCTGAATTAAATTCAGATGAATTAAAATTCCTATCCATATTAGTTTACTGATTGCTAACATGTCAGTGTTCACTCTTGTCATCTCCTGTTTGACCACTTCCAGTTTACCTTGATTTATGTACCTTAAAAAGACTGAGCATCAAAGAACTGATGCTTTCAAACTGTGGTTCTGGAGAAGACTCTTGAGAGGCCCTTGGACTGCAAGGATATTAAGCCAGTCCATCCTAAAGGAAATCAGCCCTGAATATTCACTGGAAGGACTGATGGTGACGCTGAAGCTCCAATACTTAGGCCACTTGATGCGAAGAGCCAACTCATTGGAAAAGATCCTGATGCTGGGAAAGATTGAAGGCAGGAGGAGAAGGGGACGAGCAAGGATGAGATGGTTAGATGGCATCAGCAACTCAATGGATACGAGTTTGCGCAAACTCCAGGAGATGGTGAAGGACAGGGAAGCCTGGTGTTCTGCAGTCCATGGGGTTGCAAAGAGTCAGGCACGACTGAGCGACTGAACAACAGCAATGGAGAGATTATCCTGAATTCCTTAGGTGAGCCGTATCTAATCAGAATGCTTAAAAGCAGAAACCCTTCCCTGACTAGAGTCAAAGACTTGGAGGAACAGAAGAGGCAGTAGAGATTTGAAACCTGAGAGGAACTCATGTTTCTGGCTTTGAAAATAAAGGAAACCCAGAGTTAGGAAATGTAGGTGACCTCCAGAAGCTGAGAATACCCATAGGCTGACAGCTAGCAGGAAACTTCAAAACTACAACATTGGAGCAAAATTCTGCAAATGATCTATAAAGAACAAACAAGCTTGGAAGCATGTATTTCCCCAGAGTGTCCAGGGAAGAGTCCTGGCTGGCCAACACCTTGATTTCAGCCTTGTGGAACCCAGAGCAGAGAAACCAGTCAAGCTGACTGGACTTAAGACCTACACCATAAAATAACAAGTTTGTATTGTTTTAGGCTGCTCAACTTGTGGTAATTTGTTACAGGAACCATAGAAAACTATATACAGTCACTTGTTCAAAGGTGCACAGCTATGTTGAATCACAGATGAAACTAGCACCCAGGTCTTTTGTCTTCCATTCCAAGGTTCTTTATCCTATATTGCATAATTGAAAAAAGGTGTTAGTTGCTCAGCCCTGTCTGACTCTTTGCAACCCCAAGGACTGTAGCCCACCAGGCTCCTTTGTCCATAGAATTCTCCAGGGAAGAATACTGGAGTGGGTAGCCATTACCTTCTCCAGTGAATCTTCCTGACCCAGGGATTGAATCTGGGTCTCCTGTATTGCAAGTGGACTCTTGACCATCTGAGCCACCAGGGAAGCCCATAATTACATTGACTGAAAAGATTTATTGGCATATAATAAAATATATAGAGAAGACTTCTTAAATTACAATTTTCATTCAGCTCTTTCTGTCATTAGTGCCAGTGTACTTATATATTCCAGAGTCACATAATTTCAAGAGAATGAGATGTACAGAGCAGTGACATTTGAACCATATTTTGAGTCCAACAGTATTCATACTGGAATATTTTGTGCAAAGTAGATAATAATGTGAAGATAAAGGGCAGAACATGTGAGTCACACTGCTGAGGAAATAAATCATTCTGTAGAAGGTTAAAAAAAGAAAGGAGAGAAAGAAAAACAAACCCAGGACAACAGAGTTCAGTGCTCTGGTGACTTAATGCAATCAATTTACAGTTCACACCACTTTTCCGCAGAGGGCAGTGGATATAAGATTGGTTCAGCCACCATCTATTGAATAAGAGGTCCTACTGAGGAGGAAATTGAATGTCTCCTGTCAAACATCCTAGGTTGGCTCTGATTTACCTAATAAATACAAAACTTTCTCAAATAATAGTTTTGCTGGCAGTGAGCTATTGTCAAGAAAGATGATAGTAGAGAGTTATTTCTCCCCCACAATCATTATTTTTTTCCTCATTATGTGCAAACCACTCTATTAATGTCCAGTGCCATTGAAGTCTGAGACAAAAGTAATACTTTTTTGTTTCTGCATTAACTCTTTGATAAAGATGCACAGGATCATGTGACTTTTGGTTCTTGGCCAGCACAAGATAACAGAAGAGGATAGTGATGATTGCCTTGAGTTATGATCATCTCTTGGTGAACCACTGAACAGGGAAATTGGGCAAAAAGGCAAGAGCTATGCTCCATTTCAGACTGAAAATTTAATATTCTTTTGACAATCCTGAAACTCTATTGAAAGGCTACTTTTCCCTCCTTTTTGGTGACACTGTCATCAAAAGATAACAAATATTAGCTTCACAAACCCAGTGCTGAACGTACAACTGGAATCTGAGCTTTTGCTGTGAGCATTTTTTGCCCTTTTAGAAAACAATTTTTCAAGCTCTTCGTTATTAACATTCTTTCTGATGCACATTATTTTACACTACAAAAATATGGAGAAAAAAGACAGTTCTGTGTGGTATTTTTATAATCAACTTTAGCTCTAATCCTTCCATCAAGGTGGAATTCATATAAAATAATTAACAAGGTCTAAATAAAATATGTTTTTAGGGCAAGCGTTTCTCTCAGTGAACACTGCAAATGGTTGCTGAGGGTAGGAGTCATTAAATACATTCCCAGCTAGAGGAAATCTTACATTAGCAATTTCTATCAGCTCTTTTGCTATCCAAAAAGATGTCCTGATCAATGTAAATCAGAGTCTTGCATAATTGGTTCAAGGGCAAAATTGAACCCCTTCTGTTCTCACTGTGAAATTTTCCACCACAGTTCAACAGTGGAATGAGATCACCCTCGGGTTCCTCCACATCAATACAACCAATTACATCAACCTCGTAGTGAGCTGAGCACCTGCCAGGGTGTAAACACGTGACAATGATGGGAGGGAGGGAGTCGTAAATCTGAGTACCAGATAATTTTCCTTCTGGGTCTTAGTTTCTTCTTCTGTAAAATGGAAGAGTTTCTTGAACTAGATACTGTCTAATGAATTCTGCACTCCAAGTCAGCAAATATAACCTTAACTTGTCATTCTGTAATGTCGACTCTGTGTTTGCTTTAATTTTTTAACCATTTTTTTTAATTGAGGCATCCTTCTATTTTAAATAGCTGAAAATTAGGAAAAATGAAAAAAGATTTTGAAAGCCCATAATATGCATATTCACAGATTTTTAATATTCACTGCAGTGTATTTTCAAACCTTTTTTCTGTGTTTATAAGTAAATAATTAGATATATGTAAATATACACACTCATGTGTATATATGCAAATTTATAACATCCATTTTTTTCATGGAATAAATCACAAATATTTCTCCCTAATAGGAAGAGGAGAAATATATAATTTTATATAATTTAACTGCTGGAAAGAATTCCATTATGTAGATATACCATAATATATTGAGCCAAGCTCTCTATTAGTTAACATTTTAAGTTGCTTCAAGTTTTTTTATTGTTACAAACAACACGGTAGTGAATATCATGTACATATATCTTTACCTGTCTGAGCCAATTTCTGTGAGACAGAGACCAGTAAATAGAATTACTAGACCAGAACTTACACACATCCATAAGCATTATACTGTCAATCTATTGTATGGACTGTGGATACAATGTCAGGTGCAAGAAAAAGTCCATTTCTTTCCCCAGGGCCTCACTGATGTAGGTAGTTAGGAACTACAGGAAATAGACTCAAGTTGTGTTTATATTAGAGAGTTTTTAAAAAAGAATTTGTTTTGATTTTTCACCTTGAATTTGGAATTTACCAGTTTACTTAGGAATTACATGGAAATCACATCCATATAATTTCTGAAAGTGCCAGGTATGCTTAAGATATTCAGTTTGGTAATATTACTATTCTCACCCCTTTTGTGAAGATACATGGACAGGTAATATCTGCTAAATCTTCCAGATATTTAATTTTAGTTGATGTGAATAGATCACTTATTCAAACAATCTATGGAAGAATCTAAATTGACTGAATTTGCTGACATAGGTATGATCAGGTTAAGAACACAGTTTAGTTTTTCCTTTATTTTTCTTTTCCTTCCTTTTTCTTTCTTTCACTTCTGTATGCCTTTTCCTCCTCCTGTTTTTTTAAAGTTTATTTATTTTTTAATTGAAGGATAAATGCTTTACAGAATTTTGTTGTTTTCTGTCAAACATCAACATGAATCAGCCATAGGTGTACATATGTCCTCTCGTATGCCTTTTTAAATAAAATACCAGTGATAAGACTGTGAAGTAAACCAAGCAAGATTGGAAAGAGGGAGTTGAGTAATCTGGGGTGCTCTTGTAGCTAAGATGGTTAGGGAAGTCTTCTTGGAGGAGGTGGCAGAAATCTGAATGAAAAGAATATGTGAGGGAAGGCAGCTCCAAGCAGTGAAAGCAACAAATGTTTAAAAAAAAAAAAAGTTAAAAGTATTTCTAGCATTTTATGAAGCAGCAGGAAAACCAACATATCTGAAGTAAACAAGGGAAATAGTTGTTGAGCCTGAGACAAGAAAGATGTCAGTTAAACAGTTGGATAGGCATTTAGATTTCAGAGGGAACTTGAAACATGAGATTTTAAATTTGTGAGTCATATATGTAAATGAACCACCTGCAAAATCATCATAGGGTACAGCTTGAAACATGCCCAACACACATACACAAACATAGTTGTGATATGTGTGAATGGAGGAGTCGGTGTTTGTTTCTGTGCAGATCCTCTGAGAGGCAGGCACCAAGATTAAATTTCAGCATACGAGAGATTCTTTGGGGGAGAGGCCCAGGAAGGATACGTGGGGAAGGAAACAGGACGAGGTGGAGGGAAACTGTAGTGTAGGTCTGATTCCTAAGAAATGAGAAAGGAAAGGAAGGGGTTTGGGGTGGGAGAGCCTTCATCTGCAGCACTGTTCTGCAAAAGTCTTAGCCAGACTGGTGGGAGTCCGCAAGCGTGGGCCTTCCATTGGAAGAGAGTCACATCAGATGAGGATGGCCCAGCTCTGGAACCCCTGCTGTGCTCTAAATATGGTCTGTGTGGCTCTGGGAGCACAGGACACATGCATGAAGGTCATGATACATCTGTGAGGATAGCAATTAGAAGCTGTCAGCCAACTGCATCTCAGCTCTTCTTCAAGAGAAAGGAGATCAAAGTGGTACACTCCATAGCCATCACAGTGTTCAAAGTGTACTTTACTTTGTCAACAAATGCAGTCTGGCCCTGGAAATATGACAAGTAAACTTTTCTATTTACTCTCACTTAACTTGGAAATTTTCTCTTCAAGAAAATTAGAGATACCAAGGGAACACTTCATGTCAAGATGGACACAATAAAGGACACAAATGGTATGGACCTGACAGAAACAGAAGATATTAAGAAGAGGTGACAAAAATACAGAGAAGAACTATACAAAAAGATCTTCATGACCCAAATAATCACGATGATATGATCATTCACCTAGAGCCAGACATCCCAAAATGCGAAGTCAGGTGGGCTGTAGGAAGCATCACTACGAACAAAGCTAGTGGAGATTATAGAATCCTAGTTGAGCTATTTCAAGTCCTAAAAGATGATGTTGTGAAAGTGCTGTATGCTATATGCCACCAAATTTGGAAAACTCAGCAGTGGCCACAGGATTGGAAAAAGTCAGTTTTCATTCCAATCCCAAAGAAAGGTATTGCCAAAGAATGATCAAACTACCACACAATTGTACTCATCTCACATGCTAGCAAAGTAATGCTCAAAATTCTCCAAACCAGACTTCAACAGTATATGAACTGTGAAATTTCAGATGCTTAAGCTAGATTTAGAAAAGGCAGAGGAACCAGAGATCAAATTGCCAACATCCTTGAATCACTGAAAAAGCAAGGGGGTGCCAGAAAAAATCTACTTCTGCTTTATTGACTATGCCAAAACCTTTGACTGTGTGGATCACAACAAACTGGAAAATTCTTCAAGAGATGGCAATACCAGACCACCTGACCTGACTCCTGAAAATCTGTATGCAGGTCAAGAAGCAACAGTTAGAACTGGACATAGAACAACAGACTGGTTCCAGATCGGGAAAGGAGTATATCAAGGCTATATATTGTCACTCTGCTTATTTAACTCACTTGCAGAGTACATCATGAGAAACACTGGGCTGGATGAAGCACAAGCTGCAATCAAGATTGCCAGGAGAAATTTCAGTAACCTCAGATATGCAGATGACACCACCCTTATGGCAGAAAGCGAAGCAGAACTAAAGATCCTCTTGATGAAAGTGAAAGAGGAGAGTGAAAAAGTTGGCTTAAAGCTCAACATTCTGAAAACTAAGATCATGGCATCTGGTCCCATCACTTTATGGCAAATAGGTGGGGAAACAGTGGAAACAGTGACAGACTTTAATTTTGGGGGCTCCCAAATCACTGCAGATGGTGACTGCAGCCATGAAATTAAAAGACGCTTGCTCCTTGGAAAAAAAGTTATGACCAACATATACAGCATATTAAAAAGCAGAGACATTACTTTGCCAGCAAAGGTCCGTCTAGTCAAAGCTATGGTTTTTCCAGTAGTCATGTATGGATGTGAGAGTTGGACTCTAAAGAAAGCTGAGTTGTAAAGAACTAATGCTTTTGAACTGTGGTGTTGGAGAAGACTCTTGAGAGTCCCTTGGACTGCAAGGAGATCCAGCCAGTCAATCCTAAAGGAAATCAGTCCTGAATATTCACTGGAAGGACTGATGCTGAAGATGAAAGTCCAATACTTTGGCCCCCTCATGTGAAGAACTGACTCATTGGAAAAGACCCTGATGCTGGGAAAGATTGAAGGCAGGAGGAGAAGGGGACGACAGAGTATGAAAGTGTTGGTTGGCATCACTGACTCAATGGACATGAGTTTGAGTAAACTTCAGGAGTTGGTGATGGACAGGGAGACCTGGCATGCTGCAGTCCATGGGGTCACAAAGCATCTGACACAACTGAGAGACTGAACTGAACTTGGAAATGAATAAAGCTCTGTGTATGGGTTGAAGATTTTCTAATTGAATACTACATGACATAATGAGGTTGAATGAGATTGCTGTCACTTAATATTGGAAGGATGAATGGACAGAAACTGAGGCATTTCATAATAGTCTTTTGACCTCCAAGCAGAAGGTGAAAGTGATGTGGCTGTACCAGCCAGAAAATATGCAAAGAAATCATGATTCTTGAGAATAGGTGAGAATTAATAAATTCTGAAAGAGATAAGTGAAAGAAAGACCAGTACATATCTCACCATTCAGTCTTTTATTCTGCCCATACAGATAAAAGCCAGCCTAGGAGCTAAAGTCATTTCTCTTCTTGTCAGCCTTAGCTGTAGTTTCAATAGCATCTGGAGTTATTGGCCTAGTATTTCTATCAACCACTGTTGGGCCTAAGAGCCTAGCAGAGTTGCTCTGAAAGTAACATTATTGCAGGAAGATGGGGAGCAAATCTGCAAGTATGATTTATTTCAACTCACGAGTAAAGTCAAGCAGACTCAAAGAATTCTGTTACTACTCAGTGCTGGCTTTATGGCCCAGTTTCCTAACATCACCTTAGAAAGGATTGATTCTTTTTTCTTTTCTACCAGTGATATCCATCTAGTTTTAATCTCAAACATTTTAGCTTAGCAGTCTTCTTCAGGACAGAAGAGAAAAGGGAAGAGGATGCACAGTAAGCCCATGAATGTCAATCACACTGCCAGGATTTGACTTCTGACTTTACCACTTACTATGAGACTTTGGGCAAGTGATTCCACCTCTCCACACCTTGGTTTCATTGTCTGTAAAATGGGTATTATATAGTATGCCTCTTATTCTTTGCTGAAAGGATTAAAAAATGATGCATGTACAGCACAATAGAGTAGAAACTGGTCCCTAGTAACTATTTTGTAAAGTTACCTGCAAGTATACATACTTTTGATTAAAAATAGACATTTACCCCAACAATCAATTCCCCTAAAAATATTTCTCGGATCAGCTTGTCATTTTGCTCTTAAACTTTAGAAGTTTTTAACAAAAAAGAAGAACTTTAGAGAACTGGCTGTGGTCTTGATACCATTCCTGTCTCCTTCGCTTGCAAGGAGTAGTCCCAAAAACCTCCATGGGGCAAAGTTTGCGAGGAGGAAAACAATGATCCTGTCTTCCAGGAGGTTTTTGGTCTACACTGCTAAGGCTTTGTAGATTTTACATTTCAGTTACACTGAGCCATGTTAATCAAAATACTATCATGCACAGGTATTACTTGTGCATAAACAGGAACCAGACAATTCCTTCTGCTACTTTGGAGAACAAAATGAACCCTGCATTTTCATCTTATTTTTGTATTAGTAATTCATCTTAAATTGCACCTAGCAGGCCCATTATTGGGAGCCAGCTTCATTTAGCATTTGATCTGCATTCATGATTTACTGATATAGTCGTATTCTTAAGACAAGTTCTCTTTGTGTCTCTGTTTAGGTCTTGCCTGACTCACATTGAACTGACACCCCACCCATTGCAGTGAATTTTGCATTTTGACATCCACGCATTAATATATTAACCACTGAACACATCCCTTATTTTTTTCTCCTTTAAAATATTATCCAACTCTTCTTTGTAAGTGAAAAGCCAAGCATTGGAAAAGACATTAATGGCAGAGACTCCCAGCCCCTAATGGAACGGAGGACAGGAGGGTGTATAAGAGAAAAGTAAAATACGGTACCCTTGCTCCCATGTAGACCAGTAGTAGACTGAGTCACTGCTTTCTGGGACATCACTGAACTGTGGGTATCTGCAGTCTCTTGAACTTAATCTCTTACTCTAATGACGCCATTATTATACTCCAAAACTTGTCAGTTTAAAGGCTCTTCATCTTAGCATTCCCTGGCTAGGAGAATACTTCTCTATTTAAAATAATAATAATAATTTAGCCAAACCCTTTTCTGTCAAATCTCTAGATTTCTATATTCCCAGTGAAGATGTATATCGACATTCTGGAACTCTTTTTTAAAACTAAGGAAGTCTGGCAAAGCAAGGAGGGATGTCATCTTGACAGCACAGATGCGATCCTGTTGCTGACCAGTTGCTCAGCCTTGTGCATGCTCTCTGCCCCGGTCAGATGTTCAGCTTCTCTGGGAGACAGCTTTCCAGTCCCTGGGAAGGAACCATCAGTCATTATCCATAGGTCAGAATTTCCAGCATGGCTGGAGGAAACATTTTGATTAATGCCTAAATGGTGACCTGGATGATGCCAAGAGCTAAAAATTGTGGTGAAAATGGGATAAGGAGTAATTTTTTTTTTTTATAACTTTGGTCATTATCCTTTTTGTGGCTCTTACCATGAATTCTAAACTTATTCCACAATATTAAAATCCAGTCTAAAAAAGTTATTATTAATGAGCTCCTGTATCCTGAAAACCATGAGACAGTGCTGTTTTGAGCCCCTGAGACGTAGAGTGTTAGGGGTTTATGTGCTTTATTTTCTTTTTTCTGAAGACTCAAAGAAAACTGATTTTATTTGGCCAAAACAGCCCTTAATAGTATAGTAAGGAAGGTTTTACTTCCTTCCTGATTTTGATGAGCTTTCAATACGGTTTTTAAGATATCTTTATCTAAATATTTTTGAGTGGATGTTGGACACTTAAGAAGGTCTGTTCGTTGTTGTTTAGTCACTGTCATGTCCAACTCTTTTCTGATCCCATGGACTATAGTCCTCCAGGCTTCTCTGTCCATGGGGTTTCACAGGCAAGAATACTGGAATGGGTTACCATTTCCTTCTCCAGGCGATCTTCCTGATCCAGGGACTGAATCCTTATCTCCTGTATTGCAAGTGAATTATTTACCACTGAGCCACTTAGGAAGCCCCATGAAGGTCTGTTAGGAGTTTTGATAAAAACGTTTACCAAACTAGAGCTGCAAGAGCTGTTGAATTCTTCAGTTGTAATGATTAGAGCAGTGTTCTTTTAGGTGGTGGTCTAAACTCCTTTTTGTATATGAATATATATTAATAAAAAGCAGTGAATCTTATCTATAGATTCTGATGTGTAAGAATCATTAGTTTTCTTTATCAAGAAAAAAATGAAGAAATACTTTACTCCTCTGATATGATGAGAAGGGAACTTCACTTCCTGGCATTTGTTCCAAAAACCCATAATCCCAATCTTAATTATGAGAAAGACATCAGAAAAATTCCACTGAGGGATTTTCTACAAAATACCTGACCAGTACTGCTCAAGACTGTCAAGATCATGAAAAATAAAGGGAAAATGAGAAATTCGTAGAACAGAGAAGACTGGGGAGACATGACAACTAAACACAGCATGATACCTGAACTGATCCTGGAACATTAGAGAACATTAGTGGAAAAATGAGTGAATTCCAAATAAAAATTTAGATAATAGTGATGTACCAATGTCCATTTCTTAGTTTCGACAAATGTTCCTTGGTAAGGTAAGATGGTAGTGACAGGGCAATTGGTGAGATATATATGTAAACTCTGTTCTCTTGGCAGTTTTTCTGTAAGTGAAAATGTATTTCAAAATTAAAACCCAACTCTAGCCTTCATTCTACTGGCCTGGCTGGAAATTCAGTCCCTGTCATTGTTGGAGCTCCGTATACCCCCAAGGCATCAGGTTTTCTGCCTACTGAAGTTAGTATTAAAGTCATCTTTGTCTACAACCACAAGGTCTCATAAAACTAACAACTCTGTTGTTTGGGGAGGACAGACAAGAATGGAAATCTTGGAAGCTAGGGTTGTTTTTCTTAAGTGTACATGAAAGTCATGCCCTTAAGGCTTTGAGTCCATCTGTAGGAAACCACATCTGGGCCTCCTGATTTCCTTCCATTTCCCATTCTAAAATTGGGTGGGGAAAAAAAAAAAAGAAGCTCTCTTTTCTCCCTGTCCTCAAAGGCGACTACCTCTCCTTCCCACTTCCTGGAAATAACTAGCATCCTGTTTTCCCTGAGCTCAAACTTTCTCAAAAAGCTTCACTTTCCTGCCATTACCTATGTGGCCCTGCAAAATTCCATAGCACAAGGAATGCATAAACTCTGGCTACTTGCTTGGAGTAGGTAGAAGGAAAACTGCAGCAAAAATAAATACAAATTAATATATAAATAAATCACCCTGCCACTTCTGTAATTGCAAACTGCTTTGTTATAGTGGCCTAGTAGCTTAGCTGAAGGAAGTGCACATAGTTGGGATCCCCTGCACGTCTGCCTTCAGCCTTTATCTTTGCACTGAAAGAAGCTGATACCTGTACAGCTCTCCTCTTGCCTTGGGGCACTTCCTTCCTGGAGTCTGGAGTTCCTCGCATCTTTCAGCTCCAAGAAGCCTGACAAGCCCTGCCTGCTTTTCCTCCTGTGCTCCTCTCCATAGCGAGAGACTTAATGAGATCACTCAAGGCCCAGGGAAGCCTCAAGGCCAAGCAGAGAGCAAGCCCAGCAAGAATGCAAACAGAGCAGGCTAGTGCTGGCGCTGAGAGGCGGTCAGAGAAGAGAAAGGCCCAGAGTAGAGAATTAAGGGAGAAGAGAGGGCTCTGAAAAGGGGTAGAGACCCCGGCTGGTTTGGGGAAGACAGAAATGGAGCAGATCCCTGAGGCTTGGCAAGCTCAGTGAAAGAGGTATAAGCTGGAGTCGCTGTCAGTTTTTACAGGAACAAAAAGTTTCCTAAGTTCTTGAAATCCTAAAATCCTTCAAGTTTTCCAAGGTTAATTGAAGAGTGAATCAGGGTTCACAACTTTTTAGCTGTAAAAATGGAGCTGTTTATGTTAAGAAGTTTTTGGCTGATGATGAGTCCAAGATCAACACTGCAAATAGTCCCTTCAGAGAGTGGTCATGGTCACTTCTCAAGAGACACATGTCACAAATTGTGGGAAAAAATTGTTGTTTTCCTCATTTATGTTCCTAACATTTGCGAAGTCTGGCTGGAGCAAGAGAATAAATGGAAGTCTACATACGATAGCTCTCAATGTTTAAAAGTTGTAAATCAGTCTGACCAGGTATTAAATAGAACAATTAGTCCTGCTGCCTGGGCAAATAAACCTTCATTATGCAAAATCAAAAATACATGAAAAGGTAACTTCTTCATTTGGTGAATAGTTTGTGGAATATCAGAAGCAGCTGGATTTAATTATTATTGAGTACTGTTCTGGGTTGTTCTGTTAAGACAGTGATATTTGGTTGAGTAATAGGCAAGATTCTTAAAGGATTATGTATCTATTACAAAAATTATTTTTCTGGTTTCATTTCAACAAAATGTTATAATTTAATTTTCACTTATTTTGCATTTTGGTGACATTAATTGGCTAAAGAATTAAAAAAATGAAAGGTGACAGTTTGCTTAATTTTAAATATATTGCATCAGAAATACAAATTAAATGTAAAAAGTTGAACTTATATAATCATTTTAAAATGCATTCAAAAAGTTAGTTTTCTTAATTATCTAGCAGTATGTATAAAAATTGAGTCAAAATATTAATTGTAATTATGAATTATAACTAAATTATTTTTAAGCTAAAGTCATATAATGTTTTATTTCAATGAAGTTATCCTGAATAACTTAAGTTACATTTATGAAAATATTAGTACTTGCAGTGCTAGACTTCATATCTGCATACTGCTTACATACATAACCAGCAGTGACACAGTTCATGCATGATACATCTAGGGTAGATCTACAAACACATTTAGAAATAAAATGGATGTTTAATATTGTAAAATGTTCCTCACATGCAATTTCTGTGACTACCATGCCAACTTGCATATGTCTCCAGAACTGTAAACTGGAAAACCAAGGGTATCCAGATTTTAACCCGAATGGAAGGTGATAATTCTTGTTAGAATTGTACTTCTCCCTTTCATTTTTTAATTGAGATATATTTGACATATAACACAATAGTTTCAGTTAGTTTCAGATGTATAACTTAATGACTTGATATTTGGGTATAATGTGAAATTATCAGCACAATAAGAATAGTTAACATCCAATGACACATAGTTACAGTTTTTTCCTGTGATGAGAACTTGTAAGATCTACTGTCTTAGCAACTTTCAAATCTACAGTGCAGTGTTAACTGTAGATACTATGTTGTACATTATATCTGCAGACTTTACTTACTTATTTATTTTTTTTTATTTTTTTTTTATTTTTATTAGTTGGAGGCTAATTACTTTACATCATTACAGTAGTTTTTGTTATACATTGAAATGAATTAGCCATGGATTTACATGTATTCCCCATCCCAGTCCCCCCTCCCACCTCCCTCTCCACCCGATCCCTCTGGGTCTTCCCAGTGCACTAGGCCCGAGCACTTGTCTCATGTACCCAACCTGGGCTGGTTATCTGTTTCACCCTAGATAATATACATGTTTCAATGCTGTTCTCTTGAAACATCCCACCCTCACCTTCTCCCAGAGTCCACAAGTCTGTTCTATACATCTGAGTCTCTTTTTCTGTTTTGCATATAGGGTTATCATTACCATCTTTCTAAAGTCCATATATATGTGTTAGTATACTGTAATGGTCTTTATCTTTCTGGCTTACTTCGCTCTGTATAATGGGCTCCAGTTTCGTCCATCTCATTAGAACTGATATTTATTTATTTATAACTAGAAGTTTGTACCTTTTGATCACCTTCACCCATTTTGTCAACTTTCACCCCTAGCCTCTGGCAACCACCAAACTGTTCTGTGTAACTTTGAAATCAGTTTTTAGTTTATTTTTTGTTTGTTTGTTTGTTTTAGATTCCATATATAACTGAGATTGTATAGTATTTGTCTTTTTCTGTCTGACTTACTTCACTTCATGCTTTAAGCCTCATCCATGTTTTGCAGATGGAAAGGTTTCCTTCCTTTTTATGGTCAAATAATGTTCCATTGTATATACGTACATACACACCACATTTTTCTTTTTCCATTCAGTCATTGATGGACACTTACATTGTTTTCATGTTTTGGCCATTGTAAATAATGCTGCAATGAACATAAAGCTGCATATGCCTTTTCCAGTTGCCATTTTTGTTTCCTTCAGATAAATACCCAGAATAACAGTTGCAGAATCATACAGTAGTTCTGTTGTTAATTTTTTTAGGAGTCTGCATACCATTTTCCATAGTGGTTATACCAGTTTACAGCCCTACCAGCAGTGCATGAAGGATCCCTTTTTTTCAGCTCCTTACCAACATAAGTTATTTCTTGTCTTTTTGATAATAGTGCTTTGAACAAATGTAAGGCAGTTTCTCATTGTAGCTTTGATTTGCATTTCCCTGATGATTCAGTTCGTTTCAATTCAGTTAAGTCACTCAGTCATGTCTGACTCTTTGCGACCCCGTGGACTACAGCACACCAGGTCTCCCTGTCCATCACCAGCCCCCAGAGTCCACCCAAACCCATGTCCATCGAGTCGGTGATGCCATCCAACCATCTCATCCTCTGTCGTCCCCTTCTCTTCCTGCCCTCAATCTTTCCCAGCATCAGGGTCTTTTCAAATGAGTCAGCTCTTTGCATCAGGTGGCCAAAATATTGGAGTGTCAGCTTCAACATCAGTCCTTCCAATGAACACTCAGGGCTCATCTCCTTTAGGATTGACTGGTTGGATCTCCTTGCAGTCCAAGAGACTCTCAAGAGTCTTCTCTAACACCACAGCTTCAAAAGCATCGGTTCTTCAGCACTCAGCTTTCTTTATAGTCCAACTGTCACATCCATACATGACTACTGGAAAATCCACAGCCTTGACTAGATGGATCTTTGTTGGCAAAGTAATGTCTCTGTTTTTTATTTCATAAAAGACAGACGGGTCATGGTGGAGAATTCTGACAAAATGTGGTCCACTGGAGAAGGGAATGGCAAACCACTTCAGTATTCTTGCCTTGAGAACCCCATGAACAATATGAAAAGGCAAAAAGATATGACACTGAAAGATGAACTCCTTAGGTCAGTAGGTGCCCAATATGCTACTAGAGATCAGTGGAGAAATAGCTACAGAAAGAATGAAGGGAAGAAGCCAAAGCAAAAACAACACCCAGTTGTGGATGTGACTGGTTATAGAAGCAAGGTCCGATGCTGTAAAGAGCAATATTGCATAGAAACCTGGAATGTTAGGTCCGTGAATCAAGGCAAATTGGAAGTGGTCAGACAGGAGATGGCAAGAGTGAACATCAACATTCTAGGAATCAGAGAACTAAAATGGATTGGAATGGGTGAATTTAACTCAGATGACCATTTTATCTACTGTGCGCAGGAATCCCTTAGAAGAAATGGAGTAACCATCATAGTCAACAAAAGAGTCCGAAATGCAGTACTTGGATGCAATCTCAAAAAGGACAGAATGATCTCTGTTCATTTCCACGGCAAACCATTCAATATCGTGGTAATCCAAGTCTATGCCCCAACCAGTAATGCTGAAGAACCTGAAGTTGAAAGGTTTTATGAAGACCTACAAGACCTTTTAGAACTAACACCCAAAAAATATGTCCCATTCATTCCAGGGGACTGGAATGCAAAAGTAGGAGGTCAAGAAACACCTGGAGTAACAGGCAAATTTGGCCTTGGAGTACAGAATGAAACAGGGCAAAGGCTAACAGAGTTTTGCCAAGAGAACGCAGTGGTCATAGCAAACACCTTCTTCCCTGATGATTAGTGGGCATCTTTTCATGTACCTTTTAAATGGTGGTACACAGTGCAAAAAATCTGTTGCATTCTCACAATCTGAGAGAAGGATTTATAGGAGTTAATTTGTCTTGTCTTTTACCTAGGCTTTTCTACCACTCAAAACCTCCCCACATTCCATAGCAACTACCCACACATTTGTTTTGAATACATAGGGAGTGAAAAGAAGTCTTTTCCTAGACATGAACAGGGTCAGTCACGATAGTAAATGATTAAGGTTATGGATCATGCTGTAGTAATACAGAGGGCTGGATCCTGAGTGACAGAAGCCCATCCCCACCGTGTTTTTTAATAAATACATTTCTGTTCATAAATACATTTTGAGAAGAAAGGCCTCTAACATGAGGATTCCAGGGCTGGAGCCCTTCTTGTCCAAGCCCAGGGGCCGTACTGGTTTCTCTTATTGATCTTGGTCACCAATCATGATTACTCAAATCCTGCATCTTCATTTTAAAAATGTCTCTGTTGTGACACAGGAAGGATTATATTAGTTTCACAACACTCCAACCAGAAAAATTGCTTTAGAAGGTACAGATAGTCTTGAGGGCCTGAAAATGGCAGAATAAATATAATCACATGTATGTCTCCTTCGGCAGAGGTTGAGATGGTTAAATAGCATCATCGACTCAATAGACACGAGTTTGAGCAACTCCAGGAGATAGTGATGGACAGGGAAGCTTGGTGTGCTGCAGTCCATGGGGTCGCAAAGAGTCGGACACAACTTAATGACTGAACAATGTCTCCTTCTCCTTACCCACTGTTTCAGAAAGGTTTATGAATCACAGATAGTGAGATGGTTGGTTGATAACACCTGCTGAAACTCATACCCATAATCAGAGAGCTGGTTATTTGTAGCTGCTGTCTCCTCTGTTTGCTGGAAAATTTGATAGAGTCCTAATTGAGTACCTGGGACAGAGTTTCTGGAATAAAGACACTGGCTGTTGAGCAGCAAAATTATCCATATTAACAGCTTACCAAATGCCATACCTCTTCTCCTTTCCCGTGATGTCATCTGACATTACAGGCAGAGTGTCGTGGCTGGTGAGATTTATTTGGGAATATCACTGAGTTAAGTTGTAGGCAGTCCCCAAGAAGAGAGAAGATTGAGCAACCAGTGGGAAATAGGATCCAGCATCCCTCTCTTCTTTTCTTTTATTTATTTATTTATTTTTATTTTTTTATTTTTCCAATTATTTTTGTTAGTTGGAAGCTAATTAATCCTTTCGAAGATATTGGGCTGCTTTTCTGGGCACCTGATGTCCTCTGCTAGCGATCAGAAGTTGTTGTGTGGAGTTTGCCCAGCATTCAAATGTTCTTTCAATGAATTTGTAGGGGGAGGAACTGGTCTCCCCATCCTATCCCTCCTCCATCTTCCCCTCTCTTCTTTAATGTGGGGCATCCCATGCCTGTCCAGAAGCAAGTGTTGGTCCTAGTTTCCCTGCTTCAGACTCTGAGACTTTCCCAAGGCCAGCTCCTGGTAGAGTCACAGTTACAAGCTTCATTTCTCCAAGGAATAGGATTTCTGCCCTTTTAGCTAGAGAGTAATCAGCATCCTAACACTTCATTTTCTGTATCTCATGGTTCAAAGCTGCTATAAGGGAAATACCTCCTTTCTAAGAAAGATACTTCAGGCCTCTCTTCTAAGAATGTTATGCCACTGAAAATTATGGCCTTTTTAACTTAGGCCCCAGATTCATAAGGGCCGTGTTTTTTTTTTTTGTGACTTCTGCTTTCTGCAGAAACCCAGCTCTACAAGTTGCACCTATTTTGGTGCACCTTACTGTGCAAGGATCACTTATTTTGAGGGCTGCATCCTCCAGAGGGCTCAGCTGCTGGACACTAGAGGCCTTGCTGGACCAGAACCTCCAGTCTGAAGACCCTGGTCTAGCTACTGGGGAAACCATAAGAAACATGGACTCCATATGCATCCTTCCCCATTCCCCTATATGTCTTCAGAGAAAGTCTGAAAAGTTTTGGCCTACATGGAGAAGCCAGCACTGAGATGCAGAAACGTTGAGCCTCAGCAGGCTTCCTGTTTCTCTGAATGAGATCCTTTCAGACCAGGTGGAACTAAGTGAGTCATTGCTCGTTGTAAATTGATAAGGAGAAAAACACCAGATATTGGGGTTTGGGAAAAAGGAAGAAAATTGGCTTTGGGCAAAGTGGGAAACTCCATGTTGCTTAGAAGCATTCTAAAGTGGTATGTAGAAATGTGAACCATAAGGCCAAACTTCCATGGTTAAAATTCCATGTCTGCTCCTTATTAACCATTTAACCTGTTCAGGGTATTTAAGTTCTCTGTGTCCTAGAAGTGGGAAGAATCACAAATAATAGGACCAATTTCTCAGTGTTATTACCAGGATTAAATGAATCCATGTTTGTAAAGCTCTTAGATTAGCACTTGAAAGTTAGTTAAGTCGCTCAGTCGTGTCCAACTCTTTGCAACCCTGTGGACTGTAGGCCACCAGGCTCCTCCTTCCATGGGATTCTCCAGGCAGGAATACTGGAGTGGTTTGCCATTTCCTTCTCCAGGGGATCTTCCTGACCCAGGAACTGAACCCAAGTCTCCTGCATTGCAGGCAGACGCTTTAACCTCTGAGCCACCAGGGAAGCCCCAGATTAGCGCTTGGTCCTTACCAAATCATTAGTTTGTGTGATTTAGAACTATTATTATCATTCATCATAATCATCACTAGCTCTTAGAGGTAGGCCATGACAGTGCCTGGTTCAAGCCCAGTTCTCCGTGTAGTGTGATCACCACTGAACAGATTTCCTAAGGCTGAGCTGCTTCCTGGTCCTTGGAGGACTGATAGGCAGCTCCTTTACAGAAGATACCTCCTCATTCTGTGGACCCCAGGTTGATTTAAAGACACAGCTAGCTGGTGAAGTCTACATTTTTCAATCATCTACTCATGAAAGGCTTTAAGGTATAGGTAGGGTAGGAAGGGACTCCTGAAATGTTATTGCAATCTGAGTTCAGTCTCAGTCAAGGAATATGCAATAGCAGGAAGACCCAGAAGATGCTTTACTGAGCTTGCTGATGGGTAGCTCTCCTCCAGGACCCCATCCCTGATTCTGATCAAGGTTTCCAGCCTAACTGTGTGGGTGTGCATCTCTGCAGAAGTAGCTCAGCTACCTGCTGCAACATGGTCCACCGGCCACAAGTCAGTGACCCCCAGTGATGACAATGGGACTCAGTTTCTTTATAGGAACAACTGCAAGCAGACCCTGGAGCCCCAGGTCTTTTACTAATAACGCTTAAGTTCTTTTATCAGCAGAAGGCAATCAGTAACAGGTAGAAATGTGACTGTACAAAGAAATGAACAGCACAATAGTAAGTCTGTGGGTAAATATAATATTTTTTTCTGATCTTTAAAAGATATTTGACTATTTAAAGGAAAAATAATAGCATGGTGTTTATAGAGTATGAAGAAATAAAATATATAATATCAGTACAAAAGATAAGAGGGAAGAATTTATGCTTCTGCTGTATTATGTGAAGTGATATAATATTGTTTGAAGGTAGACTGTGATAAGTATTTGTTGTGAATTCTAGAGAAAATTGAAAATATAAAGAGGAAGAGTCAACTAAGCTAATAGTGGAGATAAAATGAAATAAGAAATGATAGTCAATTCAAAGGGGAAGGCAGGGAAATAGTAAAACAAAGAAAGATAGAACAGAAAAGAAACATAGAAAATAAATAGTAAAACTAGATTTAAATCCAAACATGTTGATAATCACTTTAAATGTAAATACTCTAAACAATGTAATTAAAACTCATAGATTGTTAAATTGGATAATTTATGTGACTCAACTTCTTGCTGCTTGAAAGAAAATCACTTTAAATAAAAAAATACAGACAAGTTAAATTTCAAAAGATGACCATGGAAACACTGACCTAAAAGTAGTAGGGAAGAGCATGGACCAAAATTTGGCCTTGAATCTTAGCTCTTGTGCCTTCTTGGTGGTGAACTTGAGCGAGTCACTTGGCTTCTCTGAACCTAATTTTCTTCCATTTGTTTATAATGAGGATAAGATACCTATCTCAGAGGGTTGTGGTAAAGTTTAAATGAGTTAATGTAAAACATATAACTTAGATCCTAGTGTATATTAAGTACCTAAAAATGTTAGCAGTTGTGAGTTGTTTTTTACTGTTTCTAGGTTCTGAAAGCATTAGCAGTTGTTGAGGGTTTTTGTTTTTTTTCCTCACTGTTTCTAGGTTCTGAAATGCCTACCAAATAGTCATAATGTCTAGGAAGTTGTGATTCAGCCTGGGCAGTGGGATTCCAGCCAATGTACAGAGGACATTTGTATTTTGGTGGCTGCAAAGCAAAATTCAGTCTGCAGTACGGGTTCTTTACGCATTCAGGGTTGCTATGGAGCTCTTGGAAAAGATCGATTGGCCTTATCTTTGAGTGGAGCTGGGACTGTCTGTCATCCCTGAGCTGGCTGGAGACTGGCTTCACTCAGCCCCCAAGGAGAAAGACATGTGTCCCATTTGACAGGGAGATGACTGGATAAGTGAGTGAGGAGAGGCAGGAAAGACACCTGGAATCTGCATGCAGACTCGCTGTCCGTGGGGGAGCGAGAAGGGAACATCGTTCTCCCATTTCTGTTGTGACATTACATAAAGATAATGTAACACAGATGCTCTGGATAAATAATTCAGGGGAGAACAAGAAACATAAAGCCCAGGCACCAGTAACAGCAGCCAAGGTATCGCAGCTCCTGTGTACCCTGGTTGTGACAAAGCCTGCACTTGAACTTTATATCCAGATGTGAATCCTTAATGGGAAAGGGAAAACATAATAATTTCGCAGGGCTGGAAGCTGTGTGATATGTTCAGCCAAGACTGCTGCCTCAAGCACCTGCTTCCAAATACTCTGCCTTTTTCTTTCCAGCAAACTGCCCTCTCTCCTGCTTTCCTCTCTACAGCCTTCACCCAACAAGTGCATAGTTACTAGACAACTGACTATTGAATCATTTTCTTAATGAATAAGAATAGATAATCAGTAGTACTGAGCACTTGGCACATGACAGTGTACTCAGTACCTGGTCTGTTTTATCATGTTTGATCCTCACAAACATCCTTGACAGAAGATTCTCTTTATTTGTCCCATTTTGGAACCAAAAGAAGCTGGTCAGAGAGGCTGGGTAACTTGCCCAAGGCCATACAGATAGGACGTGGTAGCGTAAGAATTAGAAGCTGGGCCTCTGACTCCGGAGTTCTTTTAATCACTGTTCAACTACTCCATAAGCTATGTAATAGTTAGGAAATTTTTTCAATGCAGGGTGATCATACAGTGCTGGTCTGCTTGGGTAACTGTGAGTTAGAAACCCTGTAGCAGAGTGACCAACAGCATGGACTTCAGTGCCCAGGATTTCTATCCCACCTCCCCCCTTTCCTAGCTGTGTACCCATGTCAAGTGTCCTTCATCTCTTTGAGCTTCATTCCCTATCAGAATAACAGTGTCATGAGAGTGCCCACCTCCTGGATCCTTGTGGGAGTTCAATAAAATAATCCTTGCAAAGGGCATAGCCCAGTGCCTAAAACATGCTAAGTGTCCACAAATACTCACAGAAGTTACTGAATTGCTGACAAGTGCTTAAGCTTTAGTGAATAGTCTCTTCCTGAGTTCAGCTCCTGTCTGTCCGTCTACATATATATGGGAAGCAGTTGGGCACTTATCCTGAAGAGGGCAAAATTAGAAGAACACACGAACAAAGTAAAAGGGAGGAAGACTTTTATTTCTGTTATTTTTTGAAGAGGAGGGAGGTAAAGTTATCAAGTGATATAATCACATCTCTGTAGGATGACAAAAGAAATCTTGCAACAAGTTGGCATATGAAACAAACATGACAACTACACTTTTTGGAAAAGTCAGGCCTACCACGAATGAAGGTTCCCTGAGGCAGTGTTCCTGGAGATTTCCTGTTGGGACTTTGTGGAAAGATGTGGTAGAATCGAGATGTCCATTAGGTTTAGAGCATCAAGTTTTGTACAGGATGGCACTGGCCTTTTCAGTATGTCCTGGCTTGATTGACTGACAGCCCTGAATGTGTTTGTCTGTGAGAAACATACTGGGGGGAGAATGACATCACTCACCATAATATGTGTATATAAATCAAACTGCAGTTTATGGTGAAATCAAATCCAGATGCTAACTTTTTATCATTAAAATTATAAAGCAAGTAGAGAAGGACATAGAATCAATAAATTTTCATTACCAAGACTAGGAGGAAATAATACCATCTGACTATTTCCAAACAGTAATAAATATCTCTGCATCATAGAAAGGCTAACACACTTCTCAGAAGCACTTGTTTTATTAATCAACTGATGAAACCAGAAACAGATCAATCTTATTGGAAAAAAGCCCCTCCCCCAAACTACAGATGTTATGAATCCAGGTACCTAATTTGAAACAAAATTTAGTAGTTCATTTTCTATCCTTTTATGAAATAGCACCCTTTTTGAAAAAAGGCTTTAACATTACTCTCAGTCAGGAGAGGTCCTTAAATTATGATCAGAGGTCTAATGGACAAGTCAAGCTGTCTAATAAAGACCCTTCAACGTTTCTGTGATTAATCCTTTTAGACAAAGTCCAAATTTTTGGTCCAAATTTATTCTAAAACCAGGAAAATAGTAGTGAAGTGTATTTTTTATATATTCTATAGTACTTGCCTTTTCTCCTCTGATTTTGTGGCTGATTGTCTTTCCTTAGACTTTTAATTATTTTGTGACAGTTCATCTTCTACACTCTCCAAGTAGGCTTTAAGCAGTGAAAGTTACATTGTATCTCCACAGCAACAGGCCTTGTAGAGTGTTAGTTCATATTAAGAGCTGTGCAAACACTCATTAAATAAATGTCTTTATCCAACCATACTTATATTTACACATAAACACACACACACATGCACACCTTAAACAGGGAAAAAGAAACGGCCAGTAGAATTTTTCAGTCATTATTCAGTTCAGTTCAGTTGCTCAGTTGTGTCCGACTCTTTGCAACCCCATGGACTGCAGCATGCCAGGCTTCCCTCTCCTTCACCTGCTGGAAGTTTGCTCACCTGCTGGAGTTTGCTTCACCTGCTGGAGTTTGCTCGAACTTGTGTCCATTGAGTTGCTGATACCATCCAACCATCTCATCCTTTCTTGTCCCCTTCTCCTCCTGCCTTCAGCCTTTCCCAGCATCAGGCTCTTTTCTAATCAGTCAGTTCTTCGCATCAGGTGGCCAAAGCATTGGAACTTCAGCTTCAGCATCAGTCCTTCCAATGAATATCCAGGATTGATTTCCTCTAGGATTGACTGGTTGGATCTCCTTGCAGTCCAAGGGACTCTCAAGAGTCTTGTCCAGCTCCATAGTTCAAAAGCATCAGTTGTTCAGCACACAAGCTTTCTTACAAAGAACTCTCACATCCATACATGACTATTGGAAAAACCATAGCTTTGACTAAATGGATCTTTGTCAGCAAAGTAATGTCTCTGCTTTTTGATATGCTGTCTATGTTTGTCATAGCTTTTCTTCCAAGGAGCAAATGTGTTTTAATTTCATGACTGCACTCACCATCTGCAGTGATTTTGGAGCCCAAGAAAATAACATCTCTCACTGTTTCCCAATCTATTTGCCATGAAGTGATGGGACTGGATACCATGATCTTCTCTTTTTTGAATGTTGAGTTTTAAGCCACCTTTTTCACTCTCCTCTTTCACTTTCATCAAAAGGTTCTTTAGTTCCCCTTCACTTTCTGCCATAAATGTGGTGTCATCTGCGTAGCTGAGGTTATTGATATTTCTCCCGGGAATCTTGATTCCCACTTGTGCTTCATCCAACCCAGCATTTCTCATGATGTACTCTGCATATAAGCTGTGACAATATACAACCTTGACACTCCTTTCCCAATTTAGAACCAGTCTGTTGTTCCATGTCCAGTTCTAACTGCTGCTTCTTGACCTGCATACAGATTTCTCAGGAGGCAGGTCAGTGGTCTGGTATTGCCACCTCTTGAAGAATTTTCCACAGTTTGTTGTGATCCACACAGTCAGAGGCTTTAGCATAGTAAATGAAGCAGAAGTAGATGATTCATAAATGTTTTTATGAATTCTCTTGCTTTTCCTATGATCCAATGGATGTTGGCAATTTGATCTCTGTTTCCTCTGCCTTTTCTAAATCCAGCTTGAACATCTGGAAGTTCCTGGTTCATGTACTGTTGAAGCCTAGCTTGGAGAATTTTGAGCATTACTTTGCTAGCATGTGAGATGAGTCCAATTGTGTGGTAGTTTGAACATTCTTTGGCATTGCCTTTCTTTGGGATTGGAATGAAAACTAACCTTTTCCAGTCCTGTGGCCACTGCTGAGTTTTCCACATTTGCTGGCATATTGAGTGCAGCAGTTTCACAGCATCATCTTTTAGGGTTTGAAATAGCTCATTGTTTCAAATTTCATTATATAATAGTGTCATTATTATGGTTAGCCTTTAATGAAAAGTTATATGAATACTCCTTGCCTTAATTACAAAGCAAGTATATACATTTCCTAAATCTGTAGTGAATAATAACTAGCACTTAGCTAGACACTGTGATAAATATTCAATTTCTTTTATGTAATTTTATTGTTCAACAGCCCTATGAGGTAGGTCCTATGATCATCTCCATTTTACAGAAGAAGAAACTGAGGTTTAGCAGGACTAAGTAACCCTTGTGAGTTACTAGTAATAACAATGCAAATCCACACCTGCCTCTCCTCTAAGTTCATTCTATCAGTCATTTGGTTAAACTCTCTTTCTTAGAATTGCTCTGTCCAACTTATCTTCTTATGAGTCTGGGCTGAGATGTGAAACAGTCATCCCAGCCTTTCAGAGCACATTTATAGTAATGGAGCCAGGAAGAGAACCACATCTCCTGATTCTTGGTTCAGTGCTTTTTGCCTGACTCTTGAAAGTTGTGTGTGTGTGTGTGTGTGTTTTCCCTCTCCCTCAAGTTCACAGATCTTTTCATGGTGTTAGAGACTTCAAGTATAACTTCCAGTTTTTCCCTTACCAAGAAAATCCACAGCATGCAGTGGTCATGAGGGCACCATGCTGGTTTTGTTGAACACACTGCGTTGATAAAGGCTGTGAGAAGAAGCAACATCTCTGGGAGCATTTTGAAACCACAAGAAATTACCAGAGGGCACTGGCTAATGGAACAACCATTGCTCACCTTGTCCTAAAATTCCCCGACATCCTCCAAGATGTCTCACCACACGTTTAAAAGTCCAGGCCTGCTCTTGCATGCAGTTTCTCATAACAGCCTCTGTGCATTCCGGGATTGACACCTGATGATGTTCAGGCATTTAATGGTTACTGACTGGTAATGTGAACAGCCTATATGGATCACTGTCCCCACAGCTCTTTGGAGAAGAAAGAGAAAGAAGAGAGAAAATATTTATCCATAATAGTATTAAAACTTTTTTGTCTTTGATTTTCTCGGTCTCCACATTAAACTGATTACCATGTAGCTAAACAGCTTGTGTGATTATCTGCTCAATGTCTGTCTCTGTCACCAGGGCATAAAGTCCATGAGGACAAGTCCTTTGTCTCACTCCACCCCCACTGCATTCCTAGAGTCCAGTTCCTCAGTGACACAATGCAATAAACAGCTTGACTTAAAAGATATATTCTGAGGGTGACCATGAGAAAAACACATCATTGCAGATAAATTTACTGAAGCCACGAAACTGTCTTACTGTATTTTTGACATCAGGAGTGTGGCTCAAGTGTTTGTATATGAAATCCAGTTGCATACACAAAGAGCTACAAATCACTAGTGTGGAATTTGAAGAGTGCATTCTTTTCACAGTAGAAGGGAAGAGAAGACAAATGGATGAATTACAGAGTAGCAAACTAGAGAAACACTAATCAGAAAGGTGTGTCTTTTGTAACAAAGTAGAATATGGGTGTTCACATCTCCTGCCAGCCCAGAGCATCACCTACAACTCTGGCATCAGTTACGTACCTACACCAAAGCCTGTGTAGTAATCTTGTTGGAATAGAAATGTTTCTTGGGTGACCATGATAACTTGTGTCTACTGAGAAGTGGAACGAAGTCTGTACTAATCCCACCTAGCTGCTGTACAGAGCAATGTGGACAGTTGCAGACAACTTTTGGCAAGCCACTGGTAAAATTAGCCTGGTTCAAATTCTCATGCAAACTCTCAGTCACTAAACTGAATTGAATTCTCATCAAGAGAGATTCAGGAGTCTTGCAGAATTAGATGCTGATGGTCCATCATTGATACAATGAGTTCTATTCTGCTGGGAATGGAAATAATGATGGATGATTTACTTTCTTTCTTAGTACCATTGTTAAGTGCATCGTGGCAAGAAAAATATCAGGTCTCTCCTCTGAAAAACAATAATAATACAAAATATTTTAAAGGATGATAGAACAGTGGCCTCTCTCCCTAAAAGGTTTTATGAGTTTCCTTTCCTGGATAAAGCTATAGGTTTTTATTCAAGTATGATAAAAGGGAGTTTGATGGGTTTTTGTGACCTTTTCATTCAGAGTCCTATTTTCCACTGGAAAACTAAGAAAATGATATCTTAAAAGCCTGGGAAAAATTTTTTCTCCAATTTGTCCTCATTTTGGTAGCAAATTTGAAGGAAAACTAAGAATTATGTTTTTGACCTTTTCTTCTGGTTAATGGGATATTTTTTTTAGCCCAAATCATGTTGGCAAAAAAATTCTACACTTTGATTCCACAGTTCACAGGCGTTAAGAGTATGACATGGATGTGACATTTAAGGTTTCACACCTTGCATATTAATAGAGGGGGGAGTCAGAAAGAGATATCCTGAGGGCAAAGCAAGACTTCTGTTTTTCTTCAGATGTTCATCCTGTTTTGCCCTCATCTCAGAGGGGATTATACCACCTGAATAGCTGCAGGCAGACATGCCTTGCAACTCATCCACAGCTCTGAGAAAGAGTTTAAATAACATTTTCTACAGAATCCTCATACTTGCAGTTAATATTTTGGATTACTTCAAAAAAATTTCATCATGAACCCTTTCCACTTTTTTTTTTTGGTATATGTTGCGATAACAACTGGAATCACATTATGTTCATAAGTAATTCTACAGAATCGCATGAATTGCACTACCAGTGAGTAAATTAATTTTAATCTTATCCCCCCCAAAAAAAAATGTTTTAGTTACTCCCTGTTCCATGCCACCCTTAGCTGAATTTGTTGTTTAAGTGTCTTGTTTTGATTTTTTTTTTCTTTTGGTGATGGTGATAATATATTAATTGATAACCAGAAATATAAAGTCACCTCTTGGAAAGCTTTTAGGGAGGTGGTCAGCAGGAGATTGATAGAAGATAAAGAGGTAATAAAACAACTGGAAATTGATAAAACTGGTAGAGATCAAGTTTGTGCTCTGATCGTTAGTAGCCTGGTTGCATTAAAAGAACTGACTGTCCTTATTCAGGCATATAAATGTTCCCCCTTTTCAGACATTTAACTGTTTGGGTCCATATTCAATCTGTGTGTTACAGAGCATAGAGAAAAGAGATTGACTAGTTGAAAATGAAAGTAGGAAAATGAAGTCCCTATACTAGAAATCTCTTCCCCTAAAAAGGCTTCTTTTCAGTCATGGAAAAGGAAGCATTATCCATTGTGTTTATTAAAATGGCCATATCCGTTACTCAGGTTAAGGTCTGAAATCCTAGTCATATCTACAAAAAAAAAAAAAAAAAAAACCAACGTGTTGTCAGAGAGTGGTGTAGTCATCAAAAGCACCTGTCCCATTTTACTCTAAAGACTGTCACTGTATCAGTGGTTATCACTCCCAAGATTATTGCAAAGAGAACCTACTCACAATTTAAATGCCTGTGGGAGTGCATTTAAATTCTTGAAGATTTAAGCTCCTCTTATGAAAAAGTCATACTAGAAGGCTCCTATTATATTCTAAAAGGAGCTAATGCCTCTTTCCCATTTCGTTTTTCTCTGTTCCTGCCAGCTCCTGGGTGCATGAAGTTCTAACTTTTACAAGGTAACATGATGATTTATTATAACAACCACAGTAACAGCCACAGAGACCTCAACGCTAATTACTGTCTTTTCTATGGGGAGACTGTAGACTATCAGGAAGGAATAAGACATTTAATTTCTTGTCTCTGATATGAGAGTGCATTGTTGGGTTTTCAAGAAAATTAAGTCATCCCTCTGTCTTTCTCCTGTCTCTGTCTGTCTGTCTCTCTGTCTCCCTCCCTCCCCCCCCCTCACACACAGACACACACGTGCACACACACACACAACATACTTAACACAAACGCAGATATGAGGGAAATAGCTTTTGTGTTTTAGTCCCTGAAGAAGAGTAGACTAGATTACTTCAAAGTTGGAGGAAATGGCTATACAGTAGAAATTCAAGGATGAACAGGGTTGAGTGTCCCAGCTCGGAACATGGTTTCTGCAGGAAAAAGGAAATGGGTTTCTGGAGTGTCCAGGAAGTGGAAGGGTCACCAAGTTCCACATATTTGTGAACAGCTGCTAATGTCTCCATGCTTGCATGCTTGAGGGAGCAGAGTTACTCACCTTTAAATCACTATAAAGGTTTGGACAGGGAGTATTTAGGTGACCATCATGGTACACCAAGGCCAGAGGTCTTTTTCCAAGTTCTGTAGGTTGCATCAGCCTCCTGATATAGTGCAAGAAACATGGACACCTGTATAATGATTAGAGTTCATAGTCAGATTTAATGAATTGAAATGTGGGTTTGGGGTTTTTGTTTTTTGTTTTTTTGCACCCAAGTGTGGGATATAAATTTATACCAATTTACAGAAATAGTTGCTAGAATAGTGTAGTTCAATAAGATGTCACTTTTTCAAGTTCAATAAAATGTTACTTCTTTGGTCAAATTCTCCCCTACATCACATCACAAAGTTATTGCTTTGGCTTCTGCTTCACACTTTGCTCTTAAATGTCTTACAGGCTTTACACTAGAGTTTGGATGGTGGTTTACCTATATGCATCTCTCTCCCCCCAGCCCTGAATTCCATAATGTAAGTGCTTTTAAAAGCAACTGACGTATACCATGCAAGATAGGCCTGGATTATGCTGAGGTAATAAATGACCCTAAATCTAATAACTTTTTTAAAAAGTAGATTTCTTGAGTACATTTTCTGTCCATCATGGGTTAGCTAGAGTCTCTCCCCCACACTGTCATTGTTCTCGTTCAGGGTCCCAGGCTGGCAGGGCAAACACGATCTGAAGCATTGTGTGCTGGTTGGAGAGGGGGTTGGCAGGGAGAAGAAAAGCATGGCCAAGCTCACAGTAGCTTCTGAACCTTTGATGTAGCAATGATGCATATCACTGCTCTCATTTCATCGGCTAAATCTTTTGTGACCATCTGCCAGAGTGTTTGTAAAACGTCTTAATGGCTGCATTTGTACTCACTTTGCCTGGCACAGAGTAGATGTTTAATAAATGCTTGATGAATGAGTAAATAAGCAGGCAAATGGTTATATACATGTCTTGTATATACATTTGCTTGATATGTATAAACTACTCTGAGTAATGTAAGCTGACGTACATTGAGGTCATCGTTTCTCTCTGTCCCTCCCCAGTGTAGAATCGCCGTCATCACTGTGCTGGTCATGATCTCTGGAGCACTGTGTGCCAGATGTTAAGTCTCGTGCTGTACAGACTCAGTCACCAGAACCATTCTCTAAGATGTGTATTACTGTTTTTCCTGTTTCATAATTGGTGAAATTAAGGTGCAGAGATGTTATCATTTACCCAGAGTTACATAGAGGGTAAGTGATGGAGTCAAGTCTAAATCCAGATCTAAAGCCCATGTTTTTACTATTTTCATATGTCCCTCCCAGAACTCCCCTTCTTAATATTTTAATAGACTACATAATCCTAGTTCCAAACATACCCTAAAAAGGACATTTATTGCTGTCATTCAATAGGTAAATATGAAATCAGTCAATATTAATACAGGGGCTATGAAGGGAGTTTCAGATCCACATTGTCCAAAACTATCTTATGCTGTTTGATATTTTCACTTGTTTTTTTGCTCTTTGATACTGTGGCTACCAAGTATAAACCCTGAGGTGTCCACTGCAGGAAAAATCCTTAAAATAAATAAAATATTCTTAAATTTTAATCCTTAAAATAAATAAAAAATCTACATTTATTATCTGGAGCAATTAAAGGTTTTTGGCGCGCTCTCTAATCACTGTGAAACTATGAAAATTGAGCTAGCTTTCTGCCTGTTGAAGAATCATGTTTGGCTCTAAACACTCTCTAAAAGTAATGATTACTCTGCCCTCTAGTGGAAGGAATATCTGCCTCTGTCCTTGGTACTGAAATATCAGTTGCCCATAAGTCACAGCTCTTTCTCATTATTTGGGACCTGAAGAGGGACTCTGGTCTGAGCTATACCACTGTCAAGAGTTCCTTGTTTCTTTTTTCTATCTTGATAAATAGTAGAGCTTATTTAGTGTAGTATTTAAAGTTTTGTCATTTTTCTTACACTTGTTATTTTGATCTAGGAAGTTGGGAGCACATAAGCTTTTCTATATTCATTCTCATCCTAATGTTTAAGTCTAATAAAAATATGGAATGATTATATGCAAGAAGACTAATTTTAGAGTAGTAGTTAAAAATACAAGCTATGGAATCAGTCCAACCATTTCTAAATCTGAGCTCTACCATTTACAAACTGGGAAACTTTTGGAGATGTCTGACTTCTCACTGGAAAAGACCCTGATGCTGGGAAAGATTGAAGGCAGGAGGAGAAGGGGATCACAGAGGATGAGATGGTTGGATGGCATCACCGACTCAATAGACATGAGTTTGAGCAAGCTCTGGGAGTTGGTGATGGACACGGAAGCCTGGCATGCTGCAGTCCATGGGGTCTCAAACAGTTGGACATGACCAAGAGACTGAACCAAACTGAGATGAACTTCTTTGAGCCTCAGTTTTCTCATCCCTAAAATGAAAATGTTGCTGAACTTAGAGAGTCATGGGGAAAATGAAATGAAATAGTGCTTATAAATGTTCAGCATAGACCTTAGCTCCAAGTTAAGTAATAGTTGATAACTGTTTCCTTTGTCCTGAGGGAGCTATTAGTATTTTTGTTAGTTTTATTATAACTTTTGCCAGTCATGAAACTGATATCAAATAACACCTGTCAAAAGTTTACTTACTATAATATTTTGAGGAACACCTCATAAATGTTAACTATCCGTTTTCTCACTCTTCACCCCATTATTAAATAAGGCATGCAGTACACAGAATAGTCAAATCACATTATCTCAGCTGTTCACCCCCCAGAAATGTCAGCTTCATTTGTGATTTTATTTATTATAGAAGGTTGGTTAAATGCTTCTTGCAGGAGTCTGTGCCTCCTACAACATTATTCTTCACTATCAGCCCATGAACTTTTAAAAAGCATTCAGTTACATTAAAATTTCTATCAAAAAAACTTACCTGCCTTCTTTTGTCTGAAACAAAAATAAATATTATGTAGCTTAGCATGGTTTTCTCCCTCTTAGTTATGAGGTGATATATAGTCTAGGTTCATATAGTCAAGGCAATGGTCTATCCAGTAATTATGTACTGTTGTGAGAGCTGGACCATAAAGAAGGCTGAGCACTGAAGAATTAATGCTTTTGAACTATGGTGCTACAGAAGACTCTTGAGAATCCCTTGGATCACAAGGAGGTCAAACTGGTCAATCTTAAAGGAAATAAACCCTTAATACTCATTGAAAGGACTGATGCTGAAGCTGAAGCTCCAATACTTTGACCACCTGATGGAACAACCAACTCATTAGAAAAGACCATGATGCTGGGAAAGATTGAAGGCAGAAGGAGAAGAGGGTGACAGAGGATGAAATGGTTGGATGGCGTCACTGACACAATGGCCATGAACTTGGGCAAATACCAGCAGATGGTGAGGGACACGGAGGCCTGGCGTGCTGCAGTCCGTGCGGTTGCAGAGTCAGAGGCGGCTTGGTGACTGAAGAACAGTAACAATTTATAGTCAAGCTCGTCTTCCAACAGGAGTATTGAGTTCATTTCAAATACCTAATACCGGTACTTCACATAATCTTTGCTTTATTTTTATCAATAATTGGTTTATTCTGCCTTTCCATGCACAGCCAACTGAACATTTCTTTATAATTTATAATTCTTTCAGACAGTTTGTTTTGCCCAAAATTCTGTCAACTGCCATAAATATTTTAATGTAGAGGGAGTTATGTATTTTTGACATAGGAATAAATCATAATTTCAGTTAGCTTAATAGATGGGGAAACAATGGAAACAGTGAGAGACTTTATTTTTTTGGATTCCAAAATCACTGCAGATGGTGACTGCAACCATGAAATTAAAAGATATTTATTCCTTGGAGGAAAAGCTATGACCAACCTAGACAGTGGATTAAAGAGCAGAGACATTACTTTACCAACAAAGGTCTGTCTAGTCAAAGCTCTTGTTTTTCCAGTAGTCGTATATGGATGTGAGACCTGAACTATAAAGAAAGCTGAGCACTGAAGATTTGATGTTTTTGAACTGTGGTGTTGGAGAAGACTCTTGAGAGTCCCTTGGACTGCAAGGAGATCCAAGCAGTGAATCCTAAAGGAAATCAGTCCTGAATATTCATTGGAAGGACTGATGCTGAAGCTGAAGCTCCAATACTTTGTCCACTTGATGCAAAAAACTGACTCATTGGAAAAGACCCTGGTGCTGGGAAAGATTGAAGACAGGAGGAGAAGGGGTCAGCAGAGGATAAGATTGTTGGATGGCATCACCAACGTGATGGACATGATTTTGAGTAGGCTCCAGGAGTTGGTGATGGACAGGGAAGCCTGGCGTGCTGCAGTCCATGGAGTCAGACACGACTGAGTGACTGAACTGACTGAGAAAATTAAGTTAGCATGGTTCACTTGATGTTGTCTCCTTCATGGGCATTTACAGTATATAGCAGGGACACTCAACAGAAGCCTTCTGGTGGGCTGAAGAACTTGGGATGAGGCTCAGAATGTCTACACTTTTTTCTTATTAGCTGAATCTGGACAAGGTGTATGGTTTTCCTGATCTTTTTTCCTTATCTATGAGAAAGAGTGGTAATGATGATTAAATAAGGTCTAAATTAAAGGAAGCTGGCATATATTAATAGTAAGCATTCAACAAGTATAAGCTGTGCTAGTGCCTATAATGACACAATAATAATAACTACTACTATTACCATTATAAATAGTATCTTTCCCTGATCATCTTGTTTTAAACGGCAAGACAAGCAAACAGAACAAAATGACACTCCTTATCTTCCTTCCCATTTTTATTTTTCTCTGTAGAATTTATCAGCATCATACATACTATGTTTCCCTCATTTGTATTAATTTTTCATCTCCCCTCCCAGGTTGTAGACAGAGATTTTTATTGTTTTAATTTTATTTTTGTTTTATTTTCTTCCATATTCTCAGCACCTAGTTATGCCTTGAATGTAGTAAGTTCTTAATAAATACTTGATGAGTGAATCAGTGAATGAATGAACAGCTCATCATGGGTAATTACTGCAGTATTCTTTTCTGGGAGACAGGATTGTTTAACCCACAATCTAACATTGATAACAAAGAGATTAGTTAGCACTTCCCACTGTACCGTAGAGTGAGAATGCAGACAATTCATCATAGAGCCAACCTGAGCATAATTATTTGTCACAACTGCAAATACCAACTGTGAGTTTCCAAGAGGGGTTTCAATATTCTCCTTTTAAAAATAGTGTAAATTTTAGGCACTTGATGGAGAAGTTCTTACCATGTGACCTTGCTCTGTGTCCTACAGATAGAAGGCATGAAGGACACATCCTTCAGCTATTTGAGTCACACATCTGTCTGTTACAAAACCCCAGTAGATGGTAAAGTTCACCATTAGTATATCTTGTTTATCATCTAATTCCTGCTGATCTTCTCTTGCAAGTTTTTTCACTATTCTGCCTAGCAATGGCCATTCTTTTATATCAGAGTTGTAACGATTCTCTTCATCTATAACTTCAAATAAAGCTCTGACCATATGATACGGAACTCTTATCCACAACATTGTTCAGCTGGGCACCTGGGTCTGACTGCTAGCTCCACCGTTTACCATCTGTCCCTCCATCCTAAGTTGCTTCAGTCATGTCCAACTCTTTGCCACCCTATGGGTCACAGCCTAACAGGCTCCCCTGTCCATGGGATTTTCCAGTCAGGAATACTGGAGTGGGTTGCCATTTCCTCCTCCAGGGGACCTTCCCAACCTAGGGATCGAACCAGCATCTCTTAGGTCTCCTGCACTGACAGGCAGGTTCTTTGCCACTAATATAGGTGTCTGTTATTGAATTACTTCTATTAGACTTCATTTATCTGGAAAATGAGACTGAGGAGCAACCTTAACTCAGTTGTGAAGGCAGTTGTGAAGATGACATGAAATAAAGCACATAAAGTGCCAAGCACATAGTAAATGCTCAGTAAATATTAGTAGTTACTATATGTTCCTCATTTGGCATGGCATCATTTTTAGAGGTCCTGGGAATCATTACTTGATTCTTAGCAAAATTATGAAGCATTATGTCTTTGGTGCCTCTCTTGTCAATGTTCTTTTTCTTGCCACTGAAGTTATTTTCCTACCACTCACTTCCCGCCAAAAGATAAGTGATGGAAAAGCACACTTCATGCTTATTAGTACTTTAATTTGTAAAATGGGGCTGAATTGTTTGTAAAACAAAAACTAGGGTTATATGGTTTCTGTAGTATAGTGGTTATCACATTTGCCTAACAAAAACTAGGGTTATAAGATGTCATTTTCAAATTTTTTTCTCAGTCTTTTGTGTAAAAATGAATTTTAGCTAAATCAGTATGGTTTTCTCTCTGTCTTAACTGGGTCCAGCCTCAGGGAGAACCTCTTTATACAGTGAAGATGAACTCATTTCAAGGTATTCTTCAAGTGTTATCTATGACACATAAGAAATACTGCAAAGAGTGAGACCTTTAAGAAGCTAGAATAATGATACATACATGCCTGCCTCCCAGTTTCTAAATTCTAAAGTCACTTTTAAGTTCATTTAGTTGAACTGTTCCAGGCACGTGTGAGAAGTTTAGTAGAAACTGCTTATATAGAAAGCAAAGTTTGGGATTTTGATCTCATCAGAAATATATTTGAAGACAATAGGTATAAAGAAAAGGGGTAAACTCAGTCATTGTTTAAGTTGGAACTCACAGGCTCATGGAGGAATCTAAATTATTTTTGAAAAGTTCTTGTGAAAGGAATGATTAGCTCTGAGGCCCAAACCAGCAGTTGTATTTACTGTAGCTGTCGGTGCCCTGCCATGAGCCCGAGCCCCCAAGTTCCACTGACCAGAAGCTTAATCTCCCACAAATCAGCCAGGTAATTACAGCTGAAGATTTTACTTAGAAATGAACAAACCGAGTCTAAAGGAAATGGCTTCTCAGCAATTGAAAAATTAGTTGTAACAAAAGCATTCAATAATTTTATATTTGATGACAATACCAGCCAGGAAATCTTAAGTATGTTGGAAAGAAAAGGCACGTTATAATAGAGGCAGCTCTTGGTAGCCAAACGTCAGGATTTAAACTGAAGAAAGCACTTTGGGAATTTTCTTTTTGTTTTGTTTTGTTTAAGGGGATCGCTCTTCTGTATTTCTTCTTTGAGATAGTCTAGATAAGAGCAAGATTGAACTCTAGTGGTGAAAAACTGAAACTACAAGCTATTTAAAAATCCTACATGTGAAATAATCCTGGAGAAGGAAAGGACAACCCACTCCAGTATTCTTGCCTGGAAAGTTCCATTGACATGGACAGAGGAGCCTGGCGGGCTCCCGTCCATGGGGTCGAAAAAATTGAACACGACTACACACGCACGCACATATGAAATAATAGCTCTGGAATTTTGTACCTAAATAAAGAGGTTCAGGAGGTTCAAGAGGTTCAAGCCTGAGCGACAGCAGCAGACTTGATCCTAAAAGAAAAGTCTGTTTGAAAGGACCCAGGTTCCCTCCCATATGGTGGGACTGTTATGGCTATGTCAAGGCAGCACACTGTTCTAGGGCAAATGCCAAGGGACGGTATTTTTAGATTTCTCAAAAGCAACCACTGAGTATGTACCGAATATATATGAATCTACAAGGATAGCATTCATGAAGTAATGTGCTGAAAATAAATTTTATTAAGAATTCCTTAAGTCAACCTTGACTGTAACCATGTTAATAAGGAATAGGACCAGCCTGAGTTTCATTCAGTCCACAAACATGAATTAAGCTCCTTCTCTGGGTGCTGTTTTGAGGACAGCAAGAGGTGTTAGGCAAGTGTCTTGTTTCCCTGCGTGGAAGATAATAGAGGTATAGAGAACCTGCACAGCTAGGTCTGCCAGACGAAAAAGACTCCTAAGACTGCTGTGAATAGCTCCCACCACATCCCGTGAAACTGCCATCCCTTAGAATTGTGTGCTTCAGAGTCTGTATGTGCTTGCCCTCGTCTTTGCACAGTATCACGCTGTGTCTGAATATCTGGCTCCAGCTTCAAGCTGAGGGTCTATGCAGATTTCATCCAGGAAGTAGATCTATGTTTATAAAATCTGTATGTTATTAGAAACAAGAGTCATTTTCTCTGATTGGTTGGCTGGTTATTTGTTGTCCTTTCATGTTTGAGAGCACTGGTCAACAGCTCTGACTTATTGCTGAGGTTGCCATAGGAGAGGATTTCCCCAAGAAATTCAGTTAAATTGTATTAGTGAACCAGTCTAAAAAAGGAAGTTGTTATTGTTGTTTAATCACCAAGTCATGTCCAACTCTTTGCAATCCCATGGTCTGTAGCATGCCAGGCTCCTCTGCCCTCTACTTTCTCCCAGAGTTTGCACAAACTCATGTCCATTGAGTCAGTGATGCCATCCAACCATCTCATCCTCTGCTGTCCCCTTCACCTCCTGCCATCAGTCTTTCCCAGCATCAGGATCTTTTCCAATGAGTCAGTTCTTGGCATCAGGTGGCCAAAGTATTGGAGCTTCAGCTTCAGCATCAGTCCTTCCATTGAATATTCAGGGTTGATTTCCTTTAGGATTGGAGATGGGGGTATATTTTCTTTTGTGACAAAATATTAGGACAGGGTATACATAGCCTCAGGGATAACTGGACTTAGAGGTTTAAAGGACCAATGGGTAGTATTTACTTTCTCCTCCTTTCTTTCTCTACATCTCAAATGCAGGTCTGTGTCTATACTGTCTTCTCTTTTGCTACACACAAGCTTTCTCATTATAACAAAAATTATAGAACAGTCTACTTAAAAGTTATAGCGTTCAATTCATGATGTAAAATACAACGGATGTCTGTCTCCCAGTTTCGGCCTTTAATTCTTGCAGATGTCCTGATTGGCCTGGCCTGGTTCGTACGCCCACCCTTTAGACAAATCATGAGTCACTGTAGTTGGTCCAGCATGGATCATATGCCTGCCTACTACAGTGCCCAGATACACAAAGTCTGTATCAGAAGAAGCTGGGGTGAAATTATTGCATGTCAAGTGACTCCCAACTATGGAGTTCTTTGCAAAATGATTTCTTTGAAAATATATATTTAAGACATTTTAAAATAATATTAATTCAGTTCATTTACTGCAGGACTGCTCAGAACATTCCTCATGGTAATGGGAAGAGTGCTTCTGCATGAAATGGATACAGAATGCAGCATTTGTTCATCTTTTTTGTCCACATGACACTTTTCAACAATGACTTACTTGTGCAGGACAAGTATTCACTCAAACACGCTTTGGGACATAGAACTCCATAGAAACAAAACTCATAGCATACATAGATTGTTTCTACTGACAAATATGTTTTAGCATCCTGGATTTCTTTCCCTTGTAACTAGGTTGTCCTATTAAAAGAGCTCTTCTGGTTTGTATTTCACATTTTCCCATTCATTTAGCAAATGTTTACTGGTAATCTAAACATCCCCATTGAAAAGAAATGCAAAAAAGCAAAATGGCTATCTGAGGAGGCCTTATAAATAGCTGTAAAAAGAAGAGAAGTGAAAATCAAAGGAGAAGAAGAAAGATGTACCCATCTGAATTCAGAGTTCCAAAGAATAGCAAGGAGAGAGAAGAAAGCCTTCCTCAGCGATCAATGCAAAGAAATAGAACAAAACAACAGAATGGGAAAGACTAGAGAGCTCTTCAAGAAAATTAGAGATACCAAGGGAACACATCATGCAAAGATGGGCTCAATAAAGGACAGAAATGGTAGGGACCTAATAGAAGCAGAAGATATTAAGATGAGGTGGCAAGAGTACACAGAAGAACTATACAAAAAAGATCTTCACAACCCAGATAATCATGATGGTGTGATCACTCACCTAGAGCCAGACATCCTGGAATGGGAAGTCAAGTGGGCCTTAGGACATATCACTACAAACAAAGCTAGTGGAGGTGATGGAATTCCAGTTGAGCTATTCCAAATCCTGAAAGATGATGCTGTGAAGGTGCTGCACTCAATATGCCAGCAAATTTGGAAAACTCAGCAGTAGCCACAGGACTGGAAATGGTCAGTTTTCATTCCAGTCCCAAAGAAAGGCAATGCCAAAGAATGCTTGAACTACTGCACAATTGCACTCATCTCACACGCTAGTAAAGTAATGCTCAGAATTATCTAAGCCAGGCTTCAGCAATACATTAACCATGAACTTCCAGATGTTCAAGCTGGTTCTAGAAAAGGCAGAGGAACCTGAGATCAAATGCCAACATCCACTGGATCATCAAAAAAGCAAGAGAGTTCTAGAAAAACATCTATTTCTGCTTTATTGACTATGACAAAGCCTTTGACTGTGTGGATCACAATCAACTGTGGAAAATTCTGAAGGAGATGGGAATACCAGACCATCTGACCTGTCTCTTGAGAAACCTGTATGCAGGTCAGGAAGCAACAGTTAGAACTGGACATGGAACAACAGACTGGTTCCAAATAGGAAAAGGAGTACATCAAGGCTGTATCTTGTCACCCTGCTTATTTAACTTCTATGTAGAGTACATCATGAGAAACGCTGGGCTGGAAGAAGCACAAGCTGGAATCAAGATTGCCGGGAGAAATATCAATAACCTCAGATATGCAGATGACACCACCCTTATGGCAGAAAGTGAAGAACTAAAGAGCCTCTTGATGAAAGTGAAGGAGGAGAGTGAAAAAGCTGGCTTAAAGCTCAACATTCAGAAAACTAAGATCATGGCATCTGGTCCCATCACTTCATGGGAAATAGATGGGGAAACAGTGGAAATAGTGTCAGACTTTATTTTTGGGGGCTCCAAAATTACTGCAGATGGTGATTGCAGTCATGAATTAAAAGACACTTACTCCTTGGAAGGAAAGTTATCACCAACCTAGACAGCATATTAAAAAGCAGAGACATTACTTTGCCAACAAAGTTCCATTTAGTCAAGGCTATGGTTTTCCCAGTGGTCATGTATGGATGTGACAGTTGGACTATAAAGAAAGCTGAGCACTGAAGAATTGATGCTTTTGAACTGTGTTGTTGGAGAAGACTCTTGAGAGTCCCTTGGACTGCAAGGAGATCCAACCAGTCCATCCTAAAGGAGATCAGTCCTGGGTGTTAATTGGAAGGACTGATGCTGAAGCTGAAACTTCAGTACTTTGGCTACCTCATGCGAAGAGTTGACTCCTTTGAAAAGACCCTAATGGTGGGAAGGATTGGGGATGGGAGAAGGAGGGGATGACAGAGATGAGATGGTTGGATGGCATCATCGACTTGATGGACACTGATTTGGGTAAACTCTGGGAGTTGGTGATGGACAGGGAGGCCTGGCATGCTGCGATTCATGGGGTCGCAAAGGGTCAAACACGACTGAGTGACTGAACTGAACTGAATCTAGACATGATCCTAGGTGCTGGGGATATTAATGAATAAAACAAATAATCATGGGCATGGATATTAATGAATAAAACAAATAATCATGGGCCCTTTTAGAATTATATTCTAATAAGAAACTACAGAAAATAGATATGTTGAGTAATGATAAATGCTTCAAAGGAAAATAAATCCAAGTATTGGAAAAAAGAATAAAGGGGGCACTGGACTAGGTAGGCTGGTCATGGGCGGTCTCTCTAAGAGAGTGAAATTAAGCACAGGCTTTCCTGCAAGACAGGAGCCACTACTGAAACACCAGGAGAGTATTATCTCTGGCTAGTGGGTGCAAAGGCTCTGGAAAGAGAAGATCCAATTTGCTTGGGGAAAAGAAAGAAGGCCACAGATCAAGAAAGTTAAGAAACATTACTATTACCATGTAGTGGGGAAAATGTGAAAAACTTGGGTGAAGGAGTAATGAGTAATTCTGAGCTGCTGAACTTCGCTAGGAAAACCAAGCCAGGAGCTTTGGGACACATTTTTAGAGGTGGGTTATAGGGAAGAAGCAGTTAAGGGACTGTGGTAGTTTGGTTAAAGCTAGGACAGTGCTTGTGGGAATAGAAAGGAGACCATTCAGTCTCATGTTACTAGGTTGGTGTTTTATACACAGGCTTCAAGGGAAGGAAGGCGGAAGGATTAGAAAGTATCTTTCTTTATCCCTGTTCTCCATGTTCCAAATCCCTACCTTGCACAGGCCATCAAATGAGAAGAAAAGCTAAACTGATCCTCACAACAAAGAACAGAGAGAAGGAGGAAAGTTACTAAATTTGGGGTTAAAGAAAATTGAAGGAAGGAGTGTGAGCAGAGTTTTGTGTTTTTTAGCTTAACTGCCTAATAGGCAGCCACTAGACACATGTGGCTATTTATTAATAAATTTAAATTAATTTAAATAAAATTAAAAGTTCACTTTATTCTTAATCACATGTCACCTTCAATCACCACACTGGTTAGTGGCTGCCATATTGAACAGCTCAGCTCGAAAGGGGCTTCCCTCATAGCCCAGTTGGTAAAGACTTCGCCTGCAATGCAGTAGACCCTTGTTTGATTCTTGGATGGGGAAGATCCTCTGGAGAAGGGATAGGCTACCCACTCCAGTATTCTTGGGCTTCCCTTGTGGCTCAGCTGGTAAAGAATCTGCCTGCAATGTGGGAGACCTGAGTTGGATCCCTGGGTTGGGAAGATCCCCTGGAGAAGGGAAAGCCTACCGACTCCAGTATACTGGCCTGGAGAATTCCCTGGACTGTGTATAGTCCATAGGGTCGCAAAGCATCAGACACCACTGAGGGACTTTCACTTTCACTTTCAGCTCTAAAGCATATAATTTCACCCCTGGCTAATTTTCTCTGACTGTTAACTGACTTAAGAACTCATTCATTTTTATTGAAAAGTATCTCATTATATGAATAATGCAGTTTGGATAAATTATACAGTTTGGATAATATACAGACTGTGTTTTCTCCATTCACCTATTGAAGGACATCTTGTTTGCTTTCAGTTTGTGGTGTTTAGAAATAAAGCAACTAAAAACACTCACATGCTGGGTTTTTTGTGGACATGCATTTTCATATTACTTTGGTAAATGCTAAGAAGCATGATATTAAAAAGCAGAGACATTATTTTGCCAACAAAGGTCTGTCTGGTCAAGGCTATGGTTTTTCCAGTGGTCATGTATGGATGTGAGAGTTGGACTGTGAAGAAAGATGAGTGCCGAAAAATTGATGCTTTTGAACTGTGGTGTTGGAGAAGACTCGAGAGTCCCTTGAACTGCAAGGAGATCCAACCAGTCCATCCTAAAGGAGATCAGTCCTGGGTGTTCACTGGAAGGACTGATGCTGAAGCTGAAACTCCAATACTTTGGCCACCTCATGCAAAGAGTTGACTCATTGGAAAAGACCCTGATGCTGGGAGGGATTGGGGGCAGGAGGAGAAGGGGATGACAGAGGATGAGATGGTTGGATGGCATCACCGACTCGATAGGCATGAGTTTGAGTAAACTTTGGGAGCTGGTGATGGACAGAGAAGCCTGGCGTGCTTCAATTCATGGGGTCGCAAAGAGTTAGACACAACTGAGCGACTGAACTGAACTGAAGAAGCATGATTGGTGGAACATATAGTAAGCCTATTTTAGCTTTGCAAGAAACTGTAAAACTCCTCCAAAGTGACTGTACTATTTTGCATTCACCTCAGCATTGAGTGAGACTTTCTATTGCTCTGTATCTTTTCTAGAAATTAATATTGTGATTGTTTAAAATTTTTGTCGTTTTAATAGATATTTAGTGATATTTCATTGTTATTTTAATTTGCATTTCCATAGTAATAAATGGTATTTAAAATATTTTCATGTGTTTATTTGTAATCTGTATTTCTTCCTTGGTGAGGTGTCTATTCAGATTTTTGGCCCACTTTTTCTCTGGGTTTCTCATTTTCTTATTGTTAAATTTTAATATACATATGTATTATACACACAAGTCCAACCTTAGATATACATTTTGCAAATATTGTCCCCAAGTATGCAACTTATCTTTTCATTCTATTAACAGTGTCTCTTGTAGAACAGATGTTATTAATTTTAATAAAATCAATGGGTCATTTTTTCTTCAATGTACTGTGTTTCGGTGCTGTATCTAAGGAGAATCAGCATGCTGTTATCTTTACTCTGTTAAATTACCTTTGCATCTTTGTTGAAATCAATTGATTACATTTGTGTAGGTCCTCTTCTGTTTCCTTGATCTGTGTGTCTACTTTTTGCCAATACCATGTTGTCTTGGTTTCTATAACTTTATAGTAAGTCAGGAATTGTGAATCTTCCAGTTTTATTCTTCTTCAATATTGTTTTGACTATTCTTGTCTTTTTCATACATCCTTTAGAATCACTTTGTCAGTATCTGCAGAATTTCTTGCTTGGATTTTTCTTGGGATTATGTTGAAACTATAGATCAAGTTGGGAAGTATTACCATCTTAATAATATTGAGTCTTCTAATCCAAAAACATGGAGTATCTGTTTATTTGTATCTTCCTTGATTTCTTTCAACAGAAGTTTGTATTGTTTTGCATCCTATAAATCCCAAAAATATTTTGTTAATTTATACCATATATTTCTTTTTGTGTGTATGCATGTTTGTGAAACTGTGATTTTTTTAAAAAAATTTAAATTCCAAAAGTTCAGTGCAGGCATATAAGGTAGCAGTTGCCTTTGTGTCTTGACATTTTATCATGCAGCCCTTGCTATACTTCCTTATTAGTTCTTTAATTTTGTCGATTCTTTAATATTGTCTATGTAGATAATTATGCCACCCATAAATAAATGCAGCTTTATTTCTTCCCTTCCAGTCTGTACACATTTTCTTTCTTTTTTTTTTGAACTTTATTTAGCTGTGCTCGTTCTTCATTGCTGAGCATGGGCTTTCTCTAGGTGCAGTGAGCAGGGGTTGCTCCTCATTGCAGTGTGCAGGCTTCTGAGCCTGGGGAGCTACATCCCATGGGGCTGCAGAGAGTCAGATATGACTGAAATGACTAAACACAGCACTCTTGTTGTGGAGCACAGGCTCTCGGCACTGGGGTTTAGTAGCTGTGGCACTCAGGCTTGGGCTTAGTTGCTCTGGGGCATGTGAGATCTTCCTGGGTCAGGGATTGAAACCATGTACTCTGTGTTGGCAGGAGGATTCTTAACCACTGGACCACCAGGGGAGCCCTACACTTTTTTTTCTTGTTAAGCTAGCAAAGACTTTCAGCATAACATTGACTAGGAGGGCTGAGCCAGGACATCCTTGCTTTGTTTCTAATCTTACAGGGAAAGTGTACAATCTCTATTAAGCATGGTGTACAGTCTCTCTTAAGCAGCTTTTTTATAGCTGTTACTGATTAAGTTGAAGAAGTTGCTTTTAATTCCTAGTTTACTGAAAGTTATTTTATGATGACTTGATCTTTGATTTTGTCTAATGCTTTTTCAGTGTCAACTGATACGATCATATCTTTTTTCTTTAGTAGTTACATTAACTAATTTTCATATGTTGAACCAGTTTTGCATACTTTGAATAAATATGACTTGATTTATGACTTCTATACAAGTATATTTGTATCTGTATGTATTTATAAATATGTATTTGATTTATTAATATTTTGTTGAGGATCCTGCATCTAACTTCATGAGAGATACTGATCTGTAGTTTTCCTTTCTCAGTCAATGTGTTTACCTCCTTAGATATTAGGGCAGAACTAGACTCAATACCGGAGAAGGCATTGGCCACCCTACTCTTGCTTGGAAAATCCCATGGATGGAGGAGACTGGTAGGCTGCAGTCCTTGGGGTCGCGAAGAGTTGGACATGACTGAGCAACTTAACTTTCACTTTTCACTTTCATACATTGGAGAAGGACATGGCAACCCACTCCAGTTTCTTGCCTGGAGAATCCCAGGGACGGCGGAGCCTGGTGGGCTGCCCTCTATGGGGTCGCACAGAGTTGGACACGACTGAAGTGACTTAGCAGCAGCAGCAGACTCAATACATTTCAGAAGTGTTTCCTCTGCTTCTGTTTTCTGAAAGGTATGAGATTATAGAGAATTGGTATAATTTCTACATTAAATGTTCAGTTGAATTTACTAGTAAACACCTGGACCTAGTTTTCTTTCTTTAGAAGGCTATTTATTATTTATTCAAGTTACTTAATATATGGCTATTCTGGTTATATGTTTGTCTATGTGCATTTTGGTAGTTTGTATCTTTTGAGAACTTGGACTGTTTCATCAAAGTTAACAAATGTGTGGGTGTTGAGCTGGTTCATAGCATTTCTTTATTGTTTTATAAATGTTCAGGAGGTCAGTAGCAATGTACCTTTTCTCATTTCTGATGTTGTAATTTGTGTCTTCTCTCCTCTTTTTTTCTTAGTTAGCCTGGCTAAAGTTTTATCAATTTTATTGATTTTTTAAATAAGAACTGACTTTTAATTTCATTGATTTTCTCTATAGTTTTGTGTTTTCACTTTTCATTGATTTTTGCTCTAATTTTTATAATTTCTTTTTTTTTTTTTTTTCTGCTTGCGTTAGGTTTAAACTGCACTCCTTTCTGTAGTTTTCTATGTGAGAGCTTTGGGTTAACAATATTAGATTCTCTCCGAGAACATTTCTCTCTGAGAACTATGTTGATATGTATCCCACATGTTTTCGTAAGTTGTAATTTTTATTTTAATTCAGTTCAAAATAGTTTTGAGATTTCTCTTGAAACTTTTTCTTTGACCTATGATTGATTTTTAAATGTACTGTTTAAAGCACAGAGTTACAGAGAATAGAGTAGTGGTTACTGGAGGGAAAGAAGTCAGAGGCTGGGGGAGTGAAGGATGAAAGGGATCGACTGTATAGTGACAGATGGAAAATACAATTTTGGTGGTGAGCACGTTGCTTGGTTTGTAGAAATAGAAATGTAACGTAGTACACATGAAACTCATATAATGTTAAAAATCAGTGTTACCTCAATAGAAAAATTAAACTGTAACTTTCAGATGTTTGGGGATTTTTCAGATTATCTCCCTGTTGTTGATTCCTAGTTTAATTCCATTGTTGTCTAAGGATGTATTTTATATAAATTCTGTTGTTTTGAGTTTGTGAAGATGTGTTTTGTGACACAGAATGTGGTTTGTCTTGGTGAGTTTTCCATGTGTGCTTGAGAAGGATGTGTATTGTGCTGTTATTGGATGGATTATTGTATGAGTATCAGTTAGACCAAGATGATTGATGGTTCAGACTGTCTATATCCTCATAATTTTCTGCCTCCTTGGTCTTTCCCTGACAAACAGAGGTTCCGGGGTTTCCTGCTGGAATGGCAGATTTATCTGTTTTTCCTTAGAGTTCTTTTTGGGTTTTTCCTCATACATTTTGATGCTCTCTTTGTAGATGCATAAACATTTAAGATTGTCACTTTTGGGGAGAGGAATTTTCCATTTTATAATTATGTAACACCCCTCTTTATCCCCGATAATTGTTCTGTTCTCAAATATTGTTGTTCAGTCACTAACTCGTGTCCAACTCTTTGTGAACCCATGGACTGTAGCACGCAAGGCTCCTCTTTTGTTGGGATTTCCCAGGCAAGAATACTGGAGTGGGTTGCCATTTCCTTCTTCAGGGCATCTTCCTGACCCAAGGATCGAATTTGCGTCTCCTGCATTAGGAGGCAGATTCTTTACCACTAAGCCACCAGGGAAACCTATTTTCAAATATGCTTGGTCTGAGATTACGTTAACCACTATGGCTTTTGATTAGTAGTAATTTTGTGGTTTTCTCTACCCCTTTTCTTTTAACCTGAGTCTTTATCTATAAAACGGGTATCTAATAAACAACATGTAGTTGCAATGTGTTTTTATATCTATAGTCACAATCTCTGGGTGCCCCCCCCCAGTTTTATTGGTAAATAATTGCCATATATCATTTTAAATTTTGTAAATTTAAAGTATACAGCACGATGGTTTGATTTAAATATATTGTGAAAAAATCAGGTTTAGTTAACATCTCTCATCTCATATAGATACAGTAAAAAGAAAAAGAATACAAAAGAATAACAGCAATGTCATGAGAACTTTGGTGACTTGAAAACTCTTAGGATTTGCTCTCCTAACAAAATAATCTGTTTTTATTTGATGCTTATGGACCACTTACACTTAAAATATTTGTTGCTATGGTTGAACTAATATTTACCCTGTCTCTGCTTTATATTCATTGAACTTATTCTATGTTTTCCCCTTCTGTTTTTCTGCCTTTTTTATTGTTGTGTTAATTGAGCAATTTTTATAATTCCATTTTCTCTCCTCTCTTGGAATATGAACTATACTTCTTTTTAAAATTTTAAATCGTTGCCTTAAATTTACAGTGTACATTGGTGAAGTAAGTCTGCTTTCAAATAACATGATACCATGTTGCCTATAGTGCAGGTAAATAATAAAAGAGACAATATTATCAACTATTTCATTTATTCATCTGCTATAAACACCCAATACAGTATTGCTATTGTTACCCTGAGCACATAATTATCTTTTAGAACAAATAAAAAAGATGAAAGGTAAAATATTTCATTTTGCCTTAATACATTCTTTGTCTAATGCTACCTATTTTTTATGGAGTTCCAGTTTTCTGACCTACATCATTTTTATTTTACCTAAAGAAGTTTTTTTGACATTGTTTTCAGGAACAGATCTTCTGGTGAATTCCCTTAGTTTTTGTTTATATGATAAAATATTCCTCTACTGGTAAAGGATAATTGCACTGGATATAGAATTCTAAATTGGTGTTCTGTGTTTTTTTTTTAATTTCAACATTGTATTCATCGTCTCTGACTGCCATCAGTAAATGCCATAGATCAGTGGGTTGAACAACAGTAGTTTATTTTCTTTTTTTTTTTTTCCATTTATTTTTATTAGTTGGAGGTTAATTACTTTACAACATTGCAGTGGTTTTTGTCATACATTGAAATGAATTAGCCATGGATTTACATGTGTTCCCCATCCCGGTAGTTTATTTTCTCACAGCTCTGGAGGCTGCACATCTAAGAACAAGGTTCTGGCCAACTTGGTTGCTAATGAGGGTTCTCTTCACGGTTTGCACATGACCACCTTCTCTCTGTGTCTTCCATGGTCTTTCCTTGGTGTATACACTTGAAGATGGGGGAAGAAAGAGTAAAAGGAAGAGGGAAAGAGAGCAAGAGGAGAGAATTAGAGAGAGCATGTGACCGTGAGTGAGTAAAAGTGATCCAATGCCTCTTTTTATAGGACACTAATCCCACTGGATCAGGTCCCCACCCTTATGACTTCATGTAACCTTAATTACTTCCGTAGAGGCCCCATCTCCAAATACAGCCTCACTGGTGGTTAGGCCTTCAACATAAGAGTTTCGGGGAAACACATTCAGTTTAGAACATATACTTTAAATATTTCACTACACCCTCTTCTTGTTTGCCTGTCATCTGATGAAACATCTACTGTAATTCTTATCTTGTTCCTCTGTAGGCAAGTTTTTTCTCTCTCTTTGGTTCTTTTGAGATTTTCTCTTTCACTTCCTGCAGTTTAAATATGATATGCCTGTTTGTGAATTTTGTAGGGTTTTTATGTTTCTTGTTTATTTTTTTTTAATCTTTACATTGCTCTGTAACCTCTGAGCTTCCTGCATCTCTAATTTTGTATCTGTCTTTAAAAAGTTTTCAACCATTATTACTTCAAATTTTTCTTTTCCACTGTCTCTTTTTTTTCCTCCTAGCACTAGAAGTGCACGTATAAATTTTGCAGTTGTCCTATACTTGTTAGATACTATGTTTTCTTTTCCTTTTCTCTCTCTCTCTCTCTGTATTTCCATTTGCGAGCTTTCTCTTGATCTATCTTCAGTGTCACTGAATTTTTTGTCACTTCGTAGGAGACATTATTTCTGTTACAGTGTTTTTGATTTCTAACCTTTCCTTTTGGTTCTTTCTTAGAATTTCCTTCTCTCTTATTATGGTATACATATTTTCTTGCATACTGTCTACTTTCCCATTAAAGCCCATAACTTCTTACTCATAGTTCTTTTATATTCCTGTTTGATTATTTCAACATGTATGTCAGACATGAGTCTGGTTTTGAGACTTCCTTTGTCCCCTCAGATTGTAGTATTTTTGGTTCTTTTTAAAAATTTTTTAGTTTACCTTTTGAAATGCCTTATAATTTTTTTTACTGAAAGCTATGTTGTATCAGGTAATAGGCATGGGTGCAAATTGACCTTCAATATGTGAGGATTTATGTTACTCTGGCCAGGAATTAGGCTGTGTCTGATGTACCTACAGGTGTACCTACAGATGCAAGAAGCTTCTTGTTCTAGTGTCCTTGTTTGAGTCTCCCCTCTTGACTTTGGGTTTTCCTAAGTTCACCTGCTCAGAAAGATTCTGTGTATCACAATACTTGAAAATATCATCCACTGCCCTTATACCAGAACGGTTAGTGTGGTGATAAGGTGGGGGAGAGGGAGTATTCTATAACCTTCTGATTACATCTCCGTGCTTTAGTGGCCCAGTGACGTGGGCTGTTGCTTTCACTTGTTCATCTCCTATGGTGTAGCTTTTTGCCTCCTGTCTCCTACTTCCTTCAGTGGTTGAAATGTTTCTGATCTGTTTTCTTAAAGCCTGACCAAAATTGATTTTTTTATTTCCTCTTAGATGAGACAGGAAGGCTAAAGAGGGTTGAGAAAAAAGTCCTTATCCCAACTGGGGTAAGACTCTGGCAAATCTTTTCCTGTGGATTAGAGACCTTTGCTTGTTATGTGGAAGGCTCTGGGCATATGTGACAAAGATTATTCTTCTACTCCTTCCAGAGCCACCAGATACCTTTCTTGGATCTTCACTGTGAGAATCTGGTAGATTCCTAGATGTAAAAGCCAGGGAAGTCTTTGGCCTCCTAAGACTGGCACCAGGAGTTTCTTGCTCTCACACTGGTCTGCACTCAGCCTCCAACAACTCACCACGCTTTCCACTGAAATGTTCTTCACAGTTCATGGCTCCAGCAGTGGCCCTGTCTCCCCGTATTTCGTGGTGACAGTTTGACTTGCAACTTGGATATTCTAATGGGCCTAGCAAAAAAAAAAAAAAAAAAATCACTGGTTTTCTGCATGTCCGTATTTTTCCTGTTGTAATAACAAGAGTATTGATTCCCAAGTTCTCTGCATGTCTCAGCTGAAACCAGAAATGATAGTATAGACTTAAACACAGTCCTTGTAAGCTATTACAGATATACAATGAATTTTCATAGCATGGAAGAGATATTCTAGGGTCCTCATCCCTTCTGTGGCCTCTGTCCAATTTGAAATAAACTCCTGGAAGTGGAAACAAAGCTGTTTCATCCATCCTTTTGTGCTCCAGTTAACAATCAGCCACTCAGAAAAGGGATTGTATTACCTTTCCTTTCCACTCTGAAGGTTGTAACCCTGAGGTTACACAGATGGTTGTTTACCTGAGTCCCCAGCAAGTGGCTTCTGTGACTCATTGACTGTCCTCTGTACTTCCTTACACAGAAGACTGAGCTAATTTATGTTCGTGTGATGTTCTGAGACTCTCCTATTGTTTAACAAGGTAGTTAGCCCCAAGCAGTGTTCTCTTTGCTTCCAAATAGATTCTGGAGAAACCTTGGCCCTGACTCTGACAGTGACAGACACCTAATTCAAAACCGTCCTGGACTTGCTTTGTGTTTAGTGGCTGTTTCTATGGAGCGGAGATACATTTGGGGGGCTGCTTCTCATTAGCTTGTATTTCACATATTCAGAAGTTACAAGGTCATTACCACAGGAGATGGAATCACACGCAGTCACTTCATCTGTAAAAGCAGTCTCCACGGAACACAGGCATGTGGGGCCTCGTCGTGTGTGTTAGCTGAGGAGGGGCATTTTTCACCTGCAAAAAGCCACAGGGATTGCATAACTGAGAGCAGACATAAAACACAGAATCTCAGTGCTCTATACAAAATGGAAAGAAAGCCACAAGAGGAAAATAGGATTCATCACTTATGTTGTGCTCTAAGTTGTCTGGATAGTTTATGATCCTTCATTAGTTATTCTTCACAGCACACTTAAGGGACAAAGTATTGGGTTCATTCAGAGGAAGGAGTATTAACTTTGAATCAGACATTTTAGCCTTTCCCATGCCTCTTCCATCCCACCTTGCAAGAATCCTTGGAAGATTGTAACCCTCAAATGATGGGAGAGCCCAGATTAATAGAAAGGTTGGAATTTTCTGTTGGCAACTTGTATCTGTCTGGTAATAGGAATTCTCCTTCAGAGACCTAAAGAAAATACATCTGACTGTGGTTCATTGGAGTTGAGGATGTTATTATTCAGGCCTCCAACCATTATGCTTCTAGATTTGGGCACTAATATTTCTCTTCAGGGGATTCCCCAGTGGCTCAGCATAAAGAATCAGCCTGCAGTTCAGGAGACACAGGAGATGCAGGTTTGATCCCTGGAGGAGGAAATGACAACCCACTCCAGTATTCTTGCCTAAAAAGTGCCAGGGACAGAGAAGCCTGGAGGCCACAGTCCCAAAGGTCTCAAAGAGTCAGACTCAACTGAGCACACACATTTCTCTTCCAAGACGTACTAGCCCTGGGTTTACCCTTGTTCCCGGTGGTGGAAACTCTCCCTGTGGATTCAATTTTTAAAAAACCAATTTGTCAAGGTATGAAATAGTCAAGAGTTGGACAATTACTTGGCTAACATGACCATTGGATCATTCATCTGAAGTTCTTGCATAAGCTGTTCTTGAATATTGCTTCAACTCTCCGCTTCACTCTTCCTGGTAAAATACTGTCCATACGTGTGTGAGCTGGAGACCTGTGGGTGTGATTGTCTGAGAGTAGAGCAAAGTGAGGTCTGTTCTGCAGGCCAGCCTCAGAGGCAGCCATTCCAGGGAGCCATGCTGCCTGTCTGCACATTAGGTCAGATCTGAAGAACCAGTAAATAGCTTCCTGGAAGAGGGCCAGGGGCAGCGCAGACTCTCTGAGCTCTGGATTGAATCAAGGGCTTTATGAGTAATTTGGAATATTTTAGGAGAGCAGAGGCCTGCCCATTTGAGGAACCACCCTCCCCTGAAATGGGGGTATGTTCTGACTCAAAGGAAAATTAACTCCTGTTAACTGTGGGTCTTTGAAATTTCCTCTTAACACCTCAGCCCATCAACTCCTGCTCCCTGAGCAGTACACACAGCTCGAGGGGAGGGGAGGACTTGGTTTTAGGTGGAGCAGTAGAGTTTTATTCCTTCAAAACACCAAGTCGTTTCTTAGTTTTGCCAAGTATTTCTCATGTACGTGGGGTATTTATTGCTTCCAAATCTCTGTTTCTGGATCATTTTTTTTTTTATGAGTAATAATAGTCTATTTTGTAGAGTTAAAAAATTGAAATGAACAATGAACAGTGTGTTTCCTAGTACATAAGCTATAGTTAGTAAACATCTAATGCTATTACAGCTTCATCATCAATCGTCAGCCTTGTAGTTGCCATTTTACTTGGATAAATTGCCTTGTTAAAAACATCTAATGCCTTCTGCTAGTTTGAGGGTACCTAGTTAGTTCAGATCCTAAACAGAATTGAAAAGTTGGCATTTTGATCACCTTTCCTCCCTCTTTAATTGGAGGTTTACCCTTTAATCCTAGTCTCTTTTTCTCTCGGAAATGTGGGCCACTCTCGTAAGTTGACCACACTTTATTTTAAATTACTTTAAGTAAAAATCTTGCCAAGCATTTTTGCAGTTGGAAAGAAAAAGCAGATTTTATAGAGGTGCTCCCCAACTTCCCTCGCCTTCCTTCCCTTTCCCTCTCCCATTTCATTCTTTCCCTCTCCCATTTCATTCTCTCTCTCTCTCTCTCTCCCTCTCTCTCCCACTCCTTTTCTCCCTCTCTGTCACACACACACACACACACGCACACACACACACACACACACACAGTGAAAAATCAGGTACAGACATAGTCATTAGAGAAAAGGCAGAAAGTGTTGGAGACTCTCAGATCACACCAGGCAGGCACAGCTACCTGATGCATACCTGTAGGATGAATTTGGGATAACAACATTCTCCTCCCATGGACAGAGGAGCCTGGCGCGCTATAGTTCATAGGGTTGCGAAGAGTTGGACACTACTGAAGTGACTGAGCACGCACACACACTCTATTTCTAGGAGACAAGCTTGAAGTTAAAATTGTCCTGAAGTTCCACAGGCTTTTTAATTTCTATATCCTGTCAGTATTATTTTAAATAAAACCACATTCCTACCAAAAATATTCTTTATCAATGTTGCACCCATTTAAAAAATACTCCCTACCCCAAGTAAGAAAAATGTTGGTTAAAGACCATATATTAAAAATAAGCATAGCTTTGGAATTCAGCTCTTTTGTGGAAATTGATATATTTTTGTACCTGTGCACTTCTTTGAAGTCTTCAATGTTGGGATAACTCACAGGGCATGACCATGCCTCCTTAATTGAAAAAAGGCAAAAGTTATGGAAGTATTTGTCTCACAATTGAATTAACTTGGATGATGAAACAATAGGCCTCCTAAAAGATACACATGATCTACTGAGACTTTGAAAATCCTGTTTTGATGATCTAAAAAGAAAAGAATGCTTTGGAAGTTGTTCCTAATTGGACAGACATTCTTGACTAATTTAGTTCATAGCTGAATGATTTCAAATGACCCTAAAGACTTCTTCAGGTTGGGGAAAGTTTCTGTTTTGTTCCAGAGATACAGGCATCTTCACAAAGCCATGTGTACAAAGTCAGCTGTAGTTGTTGACATTTTCAATATATTTCTGGATAATTTTCAGTGTGAGACTATCTAAATTTTTATTTAAAGGCTAAGTATTTTTTTACACCACTCCTCATATAAACATATTGGTTAATGTTTTGGCATCATGCATCATCAAATACAAGTTATTTGATCATTCAAATCATTTATTCCTCCATGGAGTTGAGATTCTTACATCAAGGAATTGAAATTACTGTTGAACTGATGTCTCAGTCCATTGCTCTTGGGAGCATTGAGGACTCACTGCCAGACGACTGCCTTGGCTTCTGGTTGTCACTGAGATCAAGATCTAGCTTTGTTGGTGAGCGGAATGCCTCCTCTCAGACACTTGGGGCAGAGTCTTCTTTGGATGCTGAAAAAGATGACAGACCCAATCTCTTTTCTATAATACTCAGGAGAGAATCGATTAGATTAAACAAAAAGGATGTGATGTAATTTGACTGAAAACCAGAACATGACTCATCTGTTTTACTAATCCATTCTTCACTTCCCCTTGACTGAATTCATTTGCAGGATGCCCTAGGATTTAGGGTGTCTGTTTCTGGCAACATGATTGAAGCAAAAATCTATTATTTAAGTTGCCCTAGTATTTATGGTTTCTCTATGCAAAAGAATTTTTAAATCATTTGGAACCTTAATCAGCATCAGAAATAGGGAAGAGTCTATTATCAATGACTAGTTATTGGTTACTGGTTATTGGTATTACAGGTGGGAAAGAGTGACAGGCATGTGGGGAAGTAGGTGTAGCCATCTATGCCCTTCCCATCTGGTGTGCCAAAACATGGTCCCTCAATACTGAGAAAGTGACATTTTAGCCCCTTGATATGGCCTTAAGTAGCCTTGTTCATTTTCCCCACATGCTATATTTTACATTGTTATGTTTTATGTAAGAAGGATTGGTCTCAATCTGTGGTTCTCAACATTTATCACTCATCAAGATCATTTGAAGGACTTGGTAAAAGGCAGACCTCCGCTGCTCCTCCAGAGTTTCAGATTCAGTAACTCTGGGGCCTGAGAATTTCCTTTTCTAATAAGTATTTAAGTGATGCTGTTGCTGCTGGTCTGACAACACACTATGAGAACCATTGCTCTAGATGTTCTTAGAAACAAACCAAGTAATCTAGTGGGATAGAATAAGCAGATTAGAGCGTCACAGAATCTAAGTCCTGCCTTGCCTTGTATTGCTAGCTGGACATTAACTGAGAGATCACCCTTAAATGATTTCTTCCTGTTTCTAATTCTGGGCCTCTTGTGCACTTTGCAGTCTCTCCAGTTCCTATATTTTTCTGGTCACTTTTTCCCCTATCCCATATCTTGGAAACCTATGTTCCATCCTTAAGAACACAGTCTGGGCTTCTGAGGTGGCTTAGTGATAAAGAACCCACCTGCCAATGCAGGAGATGTGGGTTTGATCACTGGATTGGGAAGGTTCCCTGAAAAAGGAAATTGCAACCCACTCCAGTATTCTTGCCTGGGAAATCCCATGGACAGAGGGGTTTGGTGGGTTACAGTCCATGGGGTCACAAAAGAATCTGACATGACTGAGTGACTAAACAACATGGACACAGCCTCGGACTAGCCCTGACTAAATTCAATATTACAGTACTCCTCATTTTCCCAAATGGAATCTGTTTGAACTCAAATCTTCTGAAATCTTAGGTAGACTGACCAATCACCCCAGGGCCCAGGACCGCAAGAGTTTCTTAGGACACAAGACTTTCAGTGCTACAACCAGGAAAGTCTTAGACAAGCCAGGATGGAGTGGTCTCCTTACCTAACAATGTGACTAAATTTTGATCCCTCCTAAATTTAATGAGTATGTGCCTTTGTTTTCTAAGTCATTTAGGCAATACCCATACCAGGAATGCACACTGTTCTCTTTAATCTCAAGACACAGTTGAATGAAGAACACATTTTTATAACATATCTTACCTACATATTGTCTTTATGGTGAAAAAATAAAAACATGTTATCTACTTCCTTACCAGATCATAGGAACCACTTGAGAAGAATGATTTTTTACTGCAGGCCCTCATTGTCTGGTGGGAAGAAGAAAATCTTTGACTTCATACAGTTTTCTAAAAGACAAATTTGAAACACTAAATTAACCCTGACCTATAGCCAAAATAGGCTCTTAAAACTCACATGTTTGGAAGTAAACAAAACCATTTATTTCTGCAGGCTTTCCATCTCATCTCTTCTGGGAGATTAATTCCATGAACTTCTCTAAAACAGTGTGATTTGCCAGCAGCAGGAAAAGTATAACAAATTAATTATAGATGTATGTTAAATTACTTTCATTACCTTCCCTGGTTTAGGGATAGGCTCGGCGTGAGTGGAAATGCTGATCAAAGAGTCTTTCAATCCATCCCCATGGCGATAGCTACTTATGTTCTGCTTGTAATGCTGTTTTCAGATAAGGGAAGAAGCCAAGCTCTGATTTGAAGGGCTGGCTATTTACAGATTCATGAGGAAGGAATGTGGCTTATCCACTATGATGTATCCATGTTTATAGATGTGATATAACTTTCGTTCTCATTAATTCTACTAGTCTGGCATTTCTGAAGTCATGTAAATATCAAAACATTTGCTAACTTCTAGCAGCCTCTCAGTTTTCCTTACTGCTTTTTTGCCATCTCACTTTGGGGAAGGCTTGTGATTCCTCATGCTCTTCTTCAACCACCGTTCCTAGTTGTTGCTACTTGCTGGGTCTTGGGATCTGCCTTACTTCCTAACCAAAAGAAACTTTACCTTTTTACAGTGAAGCTAAAGCTGGAATTCACAGGAGATACAAACTTTTTCTTTAGCCACAATATGTGCAACCTCAAAAAACTTAGTTACCTTAAGTCTCAGTTTTGAGATTCTGAATAAACAAACCAGTGAACCAATGGCCAGACACTATATAAAAATAGAATTTTGATCCATAACTTGCAGGAACCAGTCCAGGAAACCAAACCACATTTTCTGTAGCAATCAGTCCAATGTAGTCACTTAATAGAACTTAATAAGGTTCTCTAATACTTGACTCCATTTCCAACTTAGGACCAGAAGGAAAAGGCCAAACATGCTTCCTAAGGTAGTCACATAGATGCGCTGTTTGTGGTTACCCTGCCTCCAGCATTGCTATGCTGACAGCCTCCATCAGGGCACACCTGAAGCCATCCCTTTCTCCGCTGTAAAGCTCTCCCACTCCTCTGCCTGCCTTTCAGTCTCTGGCAAATTCAGGTGATGGTGGCCAACTCCTTTGTACAACAAATTCTGAATAAATAGCCCTTGCTTCATCATTCAGGAGATCGCTCTCTGTTTTCAGTTTTTTCCTCTATCAAAGAAGAGTTTGAAAGCAAAAAAGAGCCAGAAGGGGCTTGGGGGATTATTCAGAAGAGCACTTGGAACATCAGAGAGCTAGACTGCTCACTTGTTTTGTCCTACGAGGCTTGGAGGTGAGCATGTCTGTGCGCCTCTCCCTGCTCACCCATCTTTTTCACAAAACACAAGTCTATGTTGGTTTAGACAGGAGGGTTTCACAGCTAAAACAAGATTTGAAAACCCACCTCTGCCCTTCCAAAGTGGTAAAATAGCCCAGGCAGTAGAAAATCAAGCTTAGACTGCACTGAAGGAGTTTGTAGTAATCTGTTTGTCTATTTCTGTGTCTCATACTTTTTTTTTTTTTTTCCTGGAAAAACCCTAGTTCAATGAGAAAACTAAGATTTGGGGAGGTTCTCTAAGTGGCTCAAAACCATGGGGCTCCTTAGTGCCGAGGCTGCAGGCAGAACTCGTGACTGTCAGCCTTAAAGTCTCCAGAAAAGAGAAGAAGCCAACGTATTACTTCTTTCACACTGCATCTTGCTCCACACAGAGCGTGCGGTCGGTGCCTCTGTCTCCTGCGGACAGCTCCCACGCACAGAGGGTCTTCTGCTTCCCTGCGCCTGTGGGTATCTGCATCCCACTGCCCAAGACGCCTGGAAATGCCCAAGACTTAATGTTCCTGGGATGACCCTCAAGCAATGACCGAGAAGTATTTATGGATAAATAGAACTCATACCCAGTTTACTTGTCTTTAAGTGCGACATTCCTTTCTTTCTTTATTTTGTTTATTTTATTGAAGTATAATTGATTTACAATGTTGTATTAACTTCTGCTGTAGAGCAAAATGATCCAGTTACATATAACTGAATATATATAGACAAACGTCTATATAGTATTTTTCATATTCCTTTCCATCATGGTTTATCATAGGATATTGAATATAGTTCCCATTGCTATACAATAGAACCTTGCCTGTTATCCATTCTATATATAATAATTTGCATCTGCTAATCTCAAAGTCCCGATCCATCCCTCCTCCAGCCCTCTTGGCAATCACAAGTCTCTTTTATATGTCTCTGAGTCTGTTTCTGCTTCATAGGTGTATTCGTTTGTGTCATAATTTAGATTCCACGTGAGTGATATCATATGATGTTTGTCTTTATCTTTCCTACCTCACTTAGTAAGATAATCTCTTGGTCCATCCATGTTGTAGCAAATGACCTTGTTTCATTATTTTTTTGATAGCTGAGTAATATTACATTGTATATATGTAACACATCTTTATCCTTTCATCTATTTAGAATACAGATGGACATTTAGAATATATAGTACATTTAGGTCTTGACTATTGTAAATAGTGCTTCTATGAACATAAGGATGCACGTGTCTTTTTAAATTATAGTTTCACCCAGATAGAGGTCTAGGAATGGGATTGCTGGATTATGTGGCAACTCTATTTTTTTTTTTTTTTTTTTTTGAGGAACCTCCATGTTGTTTTCCACAGTAGCTGCACTGGTTTACGTTCAGTGGGGTATTTCTGAGGTGTGTTCCACACAGATCTCTGAGGGCTGTGGTTGCCCTCAGAGGTAGTATGGTAATTAACATCTGCTCCTTTATCTTCCTCCCCAGTCCTCATTGTGTCTCCTGGGATTGGATCCCAAATAATTTACTTGCTCCCAAATCCTTGGCTCAGAGATTGCTTTAGAAAGAACCCAAATCAAGACAGAAGGAAGCCAGGTTTTGAAGATAATTCACCCTCCCAACTTCACTAATCAAAGCATCCATTGTCTATAATGGTTTGAATGAAATGCAGGCATTATAATCAGATAGGAAAATGCCAGATGTTACAGAGAATACAGCTTTTCAGGGAAGATTCTTTTTAATAAATCATTTGTCATCAGGTTACATAGTCATCCTTCTGAGGGTTTTGGAGCCAGAGTTACAAGGTGTGTGTGTGTGTGTGTGTGTGTGTGTGTGTGTGTGCGTGTGTGTGTGTATCCAAATCCTTTAATCCTATGTAAATATTCAGATTTTCAGATGGAAGAAATTTAATTAACCTTTGATGATTGCATATTTCACTCATATTTTGAAGGCAAATAGTTTAAAACAAAATATGAAGGAAAGTAAAATCAAAATCTCAAAGGCAATATAAAATATATTGTGAATACCTTAATAAATCATGCTTCAGAAATAGACATAAATAACCCCAAGATCATAAAGGAAGGAAATAGAAAGAAGAGATGGAAAATGTAATTACTGAAATAAAACAATTATACTGTTAAAAGTACCTCTTTGAATGAATATTGATGATGGTGAGTCGTACTAGGTTAGTGCCAGCTAAGGATCAGTGAGTTCTCCAAATGTCTTTAGTGAGAGTTGATCTTTTCATGTTTACATATATACTTTATTTTCATTCATGAGCTTCCTATATGATGTCTAATAAGAAATCCTTCTCTCAACAGCAGTTATTGGTCAGTGATCAAGTAATAAAATAAATCAGGATATACATGTTTATTTGTATGGATGTATATTCATGCAGGAATGTGTGTGTGAATCCTAATTACAAAATATACTGATTTTAAAAAGCACATAAAAATTAAAAAAGACCAATGACCCCATAAATAAACACTTCAAAAGTAATAATCATTAGTATTTTAGCTTATATATCTCAAATTTATTATATTTTTAAAGAAAACATATTTATATATATAAACCACACATATATATTAACAGATTTTTGATCAAAATGTATTAACTTTTGAAAATTCTTAATTTTTCACTTAGAATCCTCAGTGTTTTTCCATGTCAAAAAATATTTATTGAAAGCAATCTACAGTTGGCTTCTTAATATCTCATTGTATTTATATCCCATAATTTATTTAACCTTCCTGTATCATTGGACATTTATGATGTTTGCACATATTTGCCATTATGAATAATGCTGCAATTAACATTTTTATCTATTGTCTTTTAGTCTCTTATATTAGTTTCTCTTGATAAATTACTGTAAGTGGAATTTTCTAAGGCATGATTATGAACATTTTAATACTCGACATATATCACTAAATTGTTTGTTTATATAACATACATTTCTTGTCTGCAATGTCTAATAGTTACTATTTAATCAAATTCTTAACTCTATGTATTAACATTTAACTTTTATCACTTTGATACATGAAAAAAACTGTCAGTTTTTAAATATAAATATATTTGCTTACTAGTGAATATTTATGTCATATGCCCATTTTTCTTAATAGTTTTAAGAGTCCTGTATATTCTCACAATATTAACCCTTTGTCTTCATTTAACAAGTATTTATTGAGCATCTACTTTATGCTAAGCTTTATGCTAGACACAGGAGACACTTTATTGAATAAAATAGAAAGTTTCTTTTCTCTCACATCTCAGTCAGCCTTTCTTCTTTGCTCATGGAGGTTACAGGCTATGAGAGACAGGCCTTTGAACAAGTAGGTTTATAGGAGGAGTACAAGATGCTGTGGAAACCTAAAGGATCAGCACTGTGCAGACCAGTCTGTATTAGTCTTAGGCCTAATATAGCAGGCCTAAGACTGTTTATCCTTATCAGTCCTGCTTACAAGATTGACCCTTAGATTTCATGAGAATTCCCACCATCCTATGTTAAGAAAGACTCACTGGGCCTGAACCACTTGTCCAAATGACATGGTTTATAACTGAACACTTGCTCTCCTTCTGAGAGTCTTAAATCTTGATACTTGCTTGGCAAAGGCTGCCTATACGACCAGCCCTTCAACAAAAAATTTGAGCACTTTAGTTTTCTAATGAGCTTCTAATATAGATAACATTTCACAAGTGTTGTCACAGCTTAGTGTAAGAATTAAGCATGTTCTATGTGTCTCCACTTAGAAGATCTTTGGAAGCTTGTACCTGGTTTCTCCAGACTTTACGCCATGTGCCTTTTTCTTTTGTTGACTTTTATTTCTGTCTTTTAGCGGTAATAAATCTTACCTGTACATATGGTGTATGCATCATATGCATACATCCTAGTAACTGTGGGAAGTTTGGTGTGGCTTGAGGACACAGGACAGTGGTACCCCACCCAGTCCTACTGCATCTTTTGTAGGGGCATGTGAGGACATGTGAGGAACTAATAGCATCAGTTAGAGTTGTACTGATATCACACTGTTTCAAAGCAATTTAACCATGTCTCAAAACAAACAATACTTTTAGAGGGAAGAAAACAGATCAAGCAATCAACGAGTTAAAAGGTATAGTATTTTCCATCTGATGAAAAATGACCAACATTTCAAAAAAATGGGAAAATATAACCCATAATGTTGAGAAAAATTGATCAAAACTCATCTAGAAATGATGCAGTGACATAGAGTAGATAAGGACATTTACATAGTTATTTAACTATTCCATGTATTTACAAAGCTAGAGGAAAGATTGAATATGTAAGTAGGGACTAATAAACAAAATACCCCAATAAAAATTCTAGAGATGAGAATTACAATGTCTGAAACTTTAAAAAATGCACAGGATAAGAAAATATAGTGATTACAGATTAGACATTGCTGCAGGAAAGATCAGTGATGTTGAAGATATAACAGTAGAAGTTACTCAAAAAAAAAAAAATCAGAGATAATAAACAGCTATAAAAATTGAAAAGGTAGTAGCAAACTGTAGGAAATGCCAGGCAGCCACATATTTGTGTAAACAGAGTCCAAAAAAGAGGAAGACAGAAAATTTGAAAAAATTAGAAAAGACACAAAGTGCCACAGAAGAGAAAGTATGGAGGAGATGAAACAGACTTTGGCCAGAGGTGAGCAGGAATCATTAGAAACATCCCTCATCCCTTTTTATTCCTGATTCCATCAGACTATCCCTGAATACCTGTGTTCTGTACAGCCTGTGAATAGATAGTCTACATGAGTAAGTAACTGACCATGTCTCTTTTCATCTCAGGAAGAAGCAGACAGCTGAATGATGCATCACCTTGTGTTTTTTTCTATACTTCTCTGTCTCACATCCCTTCTTCCTCAGTCTGAATTCTCTGAGTCTTCACTTCTCTGTAAAGTATGAAAATTTGAGTATTACCTCAGGCCTTTGTTTTTAGAAAACTCCACTTAAGCCTTTCTCGCATTCCAGAGATGGTCCACATTCTTTCCATGGAGTGTGTTTCCTCCCTGAATAAGCCTTTTCCTCCTTTACTCTGGCCTTTGAATTCTTTCCTGAACAAAGTCAAGAACTCATACTTCATTGTCCCAGGGACTCAGACATGACAGGGGATGTGACCATCCCCTCGAGACCCACCCTTTCTTGCAACAGTACTACCTGCTCAAAGGAAATGCTTCCTAATGCATCAGGCAGAAACATGACTTTCCTCATCAAGTTTTCTTATCATGCTCAGTTCGGTCGCTCAGTCGTGTCCAACTCTTTGTGACCCCATGAATTGCAGCACGCCAGGCCTCCCTGTCCATCGCCAACTCCCAGAGTTTACTCAAATTCATGTCCATCGAGTTGGTGATGCCATCCAGCCATCTCATCTTCTGTCATCCACTTCTCCTCCTGCCCCCAATCCCTCCCAGCATCAGGGTCTTTTCCAATGAGTCAGCTCTTCACATCAGGTGGCCAAAGTATTGGAGTTTCAGCTTCAACATCAGTCCTTCCAATGAACACCCGGAACTGATCTCCTTTAGGATGGACTGGTTAGATCTCCTTGCAGACCAAGGGACTCTCAAGAGTCTTCTCCAACACCACAATTCAAAAACATCAATTCTTCAGTGCTCAGCTTTCTTTATAGTCCAACTGTCACATCCATACATGACCACTGGGAAAACCACAGCCTTGACTAAATGGAACTTTGTTGGCAAAGTAATGTCTCTGCTTTTTAATATGCTGTCTAGGTTGGTCATAACTTTCCTTCCAAGGAGTAAGCGTCTTTTAATTTCATGGCTGCAATCACCATCTGCAGGGATTTTGGAGCCCAAAAAAATAAAGTCAGCCACTGCTTCCACTGTTTCCCCATCTATTTCCCATGAAGTGATGGGACTAGATGCCATGGTCTTAGTTTTCTGAATGTTGAACTTTAAGCCAACTTTTTCACTCTCCTCTTTCACTTTCATCAAGAGGCTCTTTAGTTCTTCTTCACTTTCTGCCATAAGGGTGGTGTCATCTGCATATCTGAGGTTATTGATATTTCTCCTGGTGATCTTGATTCCAGCTTGTGCTTCATCCAGCCCAGCGTTTCTCATGATGTACTCTGCATATAAGTTAAATAAGCAGGGTGACAAGATACAGCCTTGATGTACTCCTTTTCCTATTTGGAACCATTCTGTTGTTCAATGTCCAGTTCTAACTGTTGCTTCCAGGTTTCTCAAGAGACAGGTCAGGTGGTCTGGCATTCCCATCTCTTTCAGAATTATCCACTTGTACACAATTACTATGATATATTACTATACAGCCCTCTAAAAAGCCAAGGGTCTTAACTGAAACCCATATCAAAAGGGTAAAAAAGTGACAAAACTCTGTTCAAGAAGTGTACAGAATAGAAGACTCCGATTTTAAGACAGTGCAATACAGGAATGGAAAGAATCACATAAGGTGACAATGGGATAGGGAATTGAAGGCTTAAGAAGAGTACAGAGTACTTGACATGAGTGCTGTGGAAAATGGGTATGAACTGATTCAGAATAAAAATAATAAGATTGTTGCAAGAAAATACTCAAGCTGTTTGAGGTCAATGACTGCAAATGTATGTTGGCCCCCATTTGCACAGTTGTACCCACCACTTGTCAGCAACCTGGGTGTGGAAAGGGGGACTCTGGGACTCGTCCACATATGGATGGAGTTTTGGTCAGGCAAGTGTAAGAGAAGGACCAGAGGTCAAGGAAATTAAGGATATTTGCGAGTTACTTTAAAGAGAAATCGATTCTAAACTGCACAATGAATAGAAAAATAAATTAAGGAGGCTGCAGGGGAGTCCAGAAAGTATGTTGGGTCTCAGTGAAAAACAAAGAAGTGAATTCTTGGGAATAATGGAGAGAACCAGAAGAAAAGAAGCTTGTGACTTGAGAGGAGAATGTCTGAGTTTACAGTGTCAGGAGTGGGAAAATGTCCCAAGTGTAAGTAGATGGTTATAAATGGGTGGCTGACATGGTGTAAAGTCAGTAACTCCAAAAATTAGTGGAGATGTAAAACAAAACTGTGGAGCAAAAGCAAGAACCACCTTTGAGGATATTTTATTGGTCATGTCAACTTATTTCATATTCTTTAACTAAACTGCTTATTTTGAGGATTGTATATTGACTGCTTTGCTTCAATAACTTTTCTTCACTGTATCATATATGCTCACTTGAGTTCAGAAGAACAGAACATAGTATTTAGGTGAATAGAAGATGAAATTTTGGAGGAAGGAGAAGGAGCCCACTTGTTGTCAAGGTTAGGAGAGGCAAGTACAAGCTGAGTCAGGTTGGTTGATTCACCCTGGTTCAGACAGTTTCTAGGTCTTACTTCTCTCATATATAAAATGAAAATAATACTACTGGTTAAGTTGCTTTAAGGATTAAGTTAAGTAAATGAAATTACTACATAATGCTTGATATATAAAAAGAACTTAAACAAACCATTGCACATGGGTTGAAATGAAGTTCTATTAGTATCATCTGATGTCAGTGTAAGATTTTAGTGATAGATCATAAATAGTATTACTAAAGTATAAAAAGAATGGTTTCTTAATCACAATAACTATGCTTTCTGGGGGAGTGTCATAATGTGTGTCAGACTTAGCTCTTCAGTATTTCTTAGACTGTTTTATTTGGTAACCCCTTCTTGCAAATTGCATTCATAAGTTCATTACTTTTCAGTCTGGTGTGGTAGGTAATTAATTCCTGAAGATTTTCTGCCTGGAGATTCCTGAAGACCCGTTTAAAAGAAAATGTAATCAAATGTAAAAATGATTTTATTTAAATTATAAGGTTATAGGTTAATGTTTTCATTTCTGTTGAAGATAGAATAAATAATCTACAGATCTGAGACTGAACATTGCCAAAGCAAAATGGTGGCAGAAGCTTAACAAACAAAGTCAATTGCATTGAACTCTGCTTCTGATCTTTATTTCTGCTTGTTTGAAAGGTCTTGAATGGGACATTGGGATGCTGAGCCTCATTTTATCCACCTCAAAATACAATCCAGTTGTTGCTTCTTACCCCCAAGGTTTTGTAGATGCCCAAGTGAAATAATACACATGCCATGTGATTTTTGTTAGTAACTCCACAGAAAAAGGATATACCATCCATTGGTGGCACCCCAGCCAGCTGGCTCATATTTTTCAGTTACATTTGGGCTTTCAGCTGTTGCTGGGCAGGAGCCATCTCCCCTACATTTTTTTTAAATCACTCTGTAAAACGTTCTAGTTTACCAGATGGTTCTCTTTATATTGTAAAGCCCATTGTTTGCTGTTAACTTGAGTCGTTTTTCCCAAAGTAAAGAAAAAAATACATATTGATTGCAAAAGAAGTTCTTTCATAGAGTAGGAAGTTGATTTAATATAAAATGAGCATCTAACCTGGCACATTTTGTTGCAGTACTGACGTCTTGGGAATTTACTTGAAAATGAGCCAAGTGCATTTAAAATTCCTATTACCCGGCAATGGGCAGTTCTGGGTTACATGCATATTAATCAACAGGGGCTGCTGGAAACCCAGATGTGCAGGTGTTTTGCCTACATAAATGTGCGTGTAAAAATGATTTGCATATTCAATTTCTCATGGCAACTCATTGGAGCAGCCTGTAGTTGGGTGATTTCCTGAAAATCCCAACTGAGAGTTTCCATTTATTTAGAAAAACAGAAATACAAAGACAGCCTCAAATTATAAAGTAATCCTTGGTTTCTGTGAAAGGCACTGTGAACCTTACTAATTATATAAAATTTTTGTGTCACACAGGATAGTAAAATAATCATGATGATATGAGTATAAAGAAAAACTAAACAGTTGAGTAAGTTTTATAAACTATGGATTAAATATGAATATGAATATAAAACTAAATGTAAAAATGGTGGCAAGTGATTTTTGATATTGATAGTTTTAGATGTTCTCATTGAATATGGATAGACCAAGATATATACAGCATTTTCACAGAAGACCATTTATAGTATACTATCAGATACACATCACACTCAAAAGCTATAAGATTAAATAAGTAACCTGAAAGATGACAGTTAATGTATTCTTAATTTTCTCTTTAGCTGTTTTGAGGGGCTCTGGAAAACATTCATATGCTTTGTATCACTTGTGCCTCTGTGTGCGTGCACATGTATATACATGTATATTTAATAGCCAATGAGATCATTGATTTCTTTCTGAAAAAATGATAAAAGACAACAAATTTCAAGGGAATAGTCAGACTCTGGTCAACCAAGGCATGTGTTCCACAGTTTGGTCTTCTTGATAAATCCTATTGTTTGGCTATGGAGTATTGTTCTTTGGCATACCTCAATAAGAATAACTTCAGACAATTCACACATGCACTTTGACTGTCATTAACTCAAGTGATTAAATGTGGAAAAACAGTCTTGAACCTGTTGCCATTCTCCTCCCACTGAACTTTCATTCACTCAGTTGCCATGTTTTAATCATATTCATAGTTGTTGTTTTGGCCATCAGTGCTGAATCGAGACCATCAGGCACAGTATTGAATGTCATTTCTTCCCCATAATGAAGCCACGTGCATTCTGGCCCCCTTTTGTTTCCAGAGCCATGCCCTTTCTGGCTCTTACATCTGTGCCATCCCACCAGTGTTGAGCAGAGTGTACCTTTTCCAGTCTGCATCTGGCCAGCAATTTGAACACTGGCTGAATGGCAAATGGTTTCTCATGTGGCATGGGTGACAAGCAGAATTAAAAGCCATCAAGCACCCCTCATTCTATATGTCCTAAGTGTGTGCATACAAAGGAGATTCATATTTTGCATTTTAGAGATTTCAACCAACTTAACACAGACACACACCCACATGTTAAGTCTACCATCCTGGGCATAACTGGGACTGTGCTATCATCTAGTACTGTCATTAAGGAATCTGCCAAGAGGCTTTTCTCATTTCTGACCAGATTTTATATGTCATTAATGTTGTATTTACGTGCTTCTTAGATGAAGTATGGCATTTACCCTTTGTGGCACCATAGAAAGCAACAGATACGAAGGTATATTCTCAACATTTCTTAACAGACAGCATAGCGAAGACTAAGAGAAAATATTTAGATTATCTTTTTAGATTATATTCACACTCTTTCTACTACCTGAGCAAAATCCTTATATTAAAGATTCACTTGTCCCTTTATGATCAGGCTCACATCCTATATACATTCATTACATCCACAGGGTTATTCTGGTTATTATTATGTAGTTATTGCATTGGCACTTTTTTGCATCACTGAATCACTTATGAGCCATTGAACTATTTTTATAAATTGTGTTTATAATATAGTATAATTGCAGCAAACAAAGATGAGAGAGTAACAAATGTAAATAGTAAGAAGTAAATGATGTGAAAACACATTACAGAAAATATGTTGCCCTGTTAACTAAAAGTTAGCTGAGATGAACTGATCAGCTTTGTTCAGCCCGGACCTCAGAGCAGGTGTGCAGTGATATTGAATTATGGTTCTGTAGTATTCATATCTTATACTTGCAAATCATTGCTTAAAATCACAGTTCTGTGGCTTTCATATCTTACTTGTAAGCAAAATACATTTTTCCTATTATCATATGTGCTGTTATATCTCCATAATAATGCAGTTGCCTAAACCACCTAGACCCCCACAAACCACATTTTGAGAACATTTACTCCGAGAAACCTATACCCTTTTCTCTTTGGGGCTAAACAAGCTAGATATAGATAATTAGACAAGTTCTTTCCCCAAGGTCACACAGCTAATTAATTGCAACCGGGAAGAGCTCCAGCCTCCTCATCCCCCTACTGCTGTGGCACTGGCCTCTTACTGCACCGTGCAGCCACAGCCTGCACTGACTCCTGGCAATCTGCCTGGATGATGGGCGGTTCTCAATCGTTGGTGAGCAGCAGCCACAGCCTGAAGGCTTGTTAAAACACAGGTTACCGGGCCCTATCCCAGAGTATCTGACTCAGTAGTCCTGGGATGGGGCTAAGGATTTGCATTCCTAACAAGTTCCCAGAAGATGCCGCCGCTGGTAGAGGACTGTGACCCTTGGAGAACCTCTGGTGTCTTGCTCATCTCTGATAGTCCTCTTTAAGGGTGCTCCCCAAATTTTGATAGGCATACACATCACTTAGGGGTCTTGTTAAAATGCAGACTCTGCCTCTCTAATGAATTCCTTGATAATGCCAGGGCTGCTTGCACAAGCCGCACTTTGAGGAAAACTCAAAACATGCTCAGCTACCAAGTCAACATGGGAGGAAAACCTGGAAACATGTAATTTGGCCCAGAAAAATAAAGAATTCCTCAAATATAGCATCACTTCCAAGAGGACGTGCTTAGATACACACCTGAAGCCATCTCCAACAACCCTAGGAGGCAGGGTGTGTCACTCATGTCCCTTCTCTGATGTCCTCACAACCTGCACTTCCCCAGGCTCCCTCAGGGTCCCGAGTTGGTCTCCCTCTTACTCCCTTCCTTTGAGTAGGGTGGTGGTTTTCCGTATCTTCCGGGGCAAGAAGACCCAGTGCTTGTGTGGAAGGGGAGCGTGTAGGAGGGTCCAGTCTGCTACTATTTTGACCTGGTACTAAGCTGCCTATCTTGTGACCAAAGTATACAACTGCCTCACTAGACTGTCTTTTCAGCTCAGAGATCTGTAGCAAAATACGCAAACAAGGCAGATGTGTGTGTGATGAGGGAGGTGGTTCATACAGCCAGGTTCTAACGCAGCCTTGGGGTCAGAGGTCCTTCATGTAATATTTACCCTGTGACCCAATAGCATAGGTCCTTCTGGCTTTTTCCTGTCTCTTAGACTGCCAGTTGCAATTTTGACCTTCATTTTCCTATCCTAAATGCTCAGACCTCTGCCTTTTGCAGTTTAAGTGAACCATATATGTCTTGGCATACTCATTCTCATTCATTTTTATATTCATTTGTGATACCTTGTGTTATTGAGCCAGCAGTAATTTTTGTCATTGAACCAACAATACTTACTGTGTGTCATTCTTAAAGCCAATATTTGCTCCATGCCATGCCCTATACTAGACCCTGGGGATTTACCAGAATCTTATCCAGATCATGCTCCTGCCTTTGAAGAGATTTATATTAGTCCAGAGGGCACGTGGAGGGAGAGAAGAGGCCCAGACCAGTAAACTGACCATCTCAACCCATCTCCCAATCTGTTATCTACAAAAAGTACCAATTCTGATATAACCTGGGGTAGGAAAGGCTTAAAGTCACTTTCAAAATGCTCCATCCTAAGGGATCCATTAAAGAGTTTTAACCAGTGTGGATGACCCAATCTGATTTGTATTTGGAAAGATCACTCTGGCTGCTGTGTGTGTGTGTGTGTGTGTGTGTGTGTGTGTGTGTGTGAGAGACTGGGGGGGGGGGTGGAGGGATGGAGGGAGAGAGAGGGGTGGAGGGAGAGAGGGAGATCAGTTAGGCAAAAAGAAATCCAGGTAAGAGGTAATGGTGGTCTGAACTAGTGTGGAAATAGAAAGAAGGAGATGCCAGGAAGCCACAGAGAATTGAATCAGTGAACTTGATAATGGATTGGACCGTGGTGGGAAGGGCAGGAGAATGCTAAGAAATAATAAGAAATTCCGGTTGTTAGGTTTTGCATAACCTTGCAGGATAGAGGTGACCTATTTTGTAGATGAGGTGAAAGTTCTAAAAAGGTTGATCACGTGCCCAAGGTGGAAAGAATTAATAACCAGATGGTAGAACCCAACTCACCCTGACAACAAAGGATGATCTTCATCAGGATGTGTTCATTTTGGTATCAACTAATAGGCCCCTCGGGCTCAGAAAGTAGACTGCCTGAAATGGAATCCAGGTTTCACCACAGGCTAGAGGTGTGGCCCCAAGCATGTTTTTGAATCCCTTCCATCTATAGGTTTCTTATATAGAAAAAAGATAAAAAATATTTGAAACTTCTTACATTTGTTTAGTGTATTTCTTGGCACACGTAAGTGCCCGATAAAGGGGAGGCACTATCACTATTTTATTATTTAGCAGCTACTCTTCCCCAATATTCTCAGAGTGGGCATATGCTTTCCAGTAAGAGGCAACATGGATCTGGCTCTTTGACCGTGCATGGAGGTCTGAGCACTGTGGCAAGCTCCTGTGGCTCTCCGTCTGTTTGCCACTTTGGCAGGGCTCACCTGGCCCTCTAGATCTCCTGTGTCTCTCGAGGAGGAGTTCTCCATGGTGCAGACCTTGGGTCTCTTTTCCATCTAGATCCTCCGTCCGTGTGATCACATCCATTTTTCTGACTTTAAATGCCATCTCCATTCTGACTCTCATTTTTCTATCTCCAGTCCTCTGCCTTGTGGCTCATTTATTCATCTGCCTCTTGACATCACCACATGAATGACCAAGAGCCCAAAACGGAACTCCTGACTTTTCTCCCCAAACCTACTCCTCTCTAGACTTGTTGCTTTTCAGTTAATGGAAATTCCTTCAGTTTGCTTGGACTAAAAACAATGATGCTATTCTTTTCCTTGCATCCCAGAGCTAGTTTGTAGCAAATCCTATTAACTATACCTTCAGAATAAATCTAATCCTAGCACTTCACACCCCCTCTGCTGCTCCCACCCTCACCTGAGCCAGCTGCATCACTCACCTGGATTAGTGCACAAGCCTCCTGTTTCATCTCCTCGCTTCTCTCCTTTGCAGCCGCAGCATATGTTCAACAAGGCAGCCACAGTGGTCCTTGAAAATGTGTGCCGGATCACATCACTCTTCTGCTCTAAACCCTCTGAAAGTGTCCCATGATCGAAATGCCATGGTGTGTGCTTGTGCCATCTTTGTGACCACACTGCCTACTGATGTGCCCTGCATGAAGTGCTCCAGCCACAGGAGCCTCATTGCTGGTCATGGATCTCACCAGGCACACTCCCATTTCAGGGCCTGTGTAATTGCAGTGCTCTCTGTCAGGAAGCCTCTTCCTCTCTGCACTCAGACAGCTAGCTTCCTCACTTTCTGAGGTCCCTAAGCCAGTCATCTCCTTGGTGAAGCCTTTCCTGATGTCTCAGATTTAAGCAACCAGTGTTCCATATCCCACTTCCCTGCTTTATTTTATTTAGCTTTTATCATGCTTTTTAGCTGAACTCACCTATACACACACACACACGTGCGTTTTTTCTTTTCTCTACTGGAAATAAGCCACATAAAGTTTGGGACTTTGTTTTGTTCACTTCTGTGTCCTCAGTACCTGGAATTGCATCTTGCCCATGGTAGTTCCTCAGTAAATATTTACTGAATGACTGAGTGCATTGAAATTTTCTGCTGTTTGTGATTTCACTCCTACTTCTTATTAGGTGTCCCTTTGAATAATTCCTTATCTCAATACATCTCATTTTAGAGCTTCAGAAAAATACAAGATCTCTCATCAGTACGTGACTGGCTCACTTTCCTGTCTTGGGCTCGCTCGTTGCACCACAGACTTTATGCCCATCCAAGCCATTGACCCTCCACTTTCTTTGCCAATTGTTGCTGCTCAACACTCTCTCCTGAAGCTTCTTCTCGTCAAAACTGGCTTTGCATGCAGGGCTCCCCCAGCTGTCTCCACCTCTTCCTGGATGTTGCCCACACTCAATCTGTTTTTAAGAGTTATATTAATCAATGTAGGGAAATGAGCAAAGATGATACACTTTCAGCATGTTTGTTACATAAAAGCACTGAGACGTTTCCATAATCCAGATCTTTCTATATGACTCCAAGCTCCGAAATCTTTCCTGCATGTGGCTTTCCAAACATTATCACAACCATTCTTGAAAGTTGCTGTATAAATAACATTTAACATTTTATTTATATTGCTATGAATGATTTCTTTGGTATGTTTTTCTAATTTCTATTATATCAATGTGATCATACATCCCAAGTGTCCGGAAGAGTCCTCGTTTGGTGTCTCATTCTAAGTAATCATAGATTCCCCCCTTTTATTCATAAGCGTCCATTTGGAGTGACAACTTACATGGTCACCCTACTTAGAGATGTAAGATTTGACCCTCCGTCCTTTGTGCCAGGTAGTTTTCTGTACAGTTATTAACTTCCCTCCCCTCACTCTGTCTTTTTATGGTTGATGAGGTTTCAAAATTATCGTTAAATTTATGTACAATAGCAGTTGCTCTTTTTAAAGAGTGGTTATATAACTTTTGACAAATTCTTCAAGTCTTATAACCACTTCCACAATTTAGACTCCCGATCTGTAAATGCTGGCATCCACTCCATGGTTATAGATTTGCCTTTTTCAGAATAACATGATGGAATCATGTAGCCTTTGAGTCTGGCTTTTTTCAGATGACATAATGTATTTGAGATGAATCTAAGTTGTTGCCTGTACTTTCATTTTGTGTGTATTGTTCATTTTTGTTTGTTTTATCCCATTGTACAGATGCACCACAGTTACCTATTCACCTGGTGAATGATGTTTGGGTTCTTTCCAGTTTTTGGTGATTGTAAATAGAGCTGCTGTAAGCATTCATGAACAAATTTTTTGTGTGAACGTGTTTTATTTCTCCTGGGTTAATATCTAGAAGCAGAATTGCTGGATTTTATGATAAGCAACTCTTGAACTTTTTAAGAAATTCTCAACCTGTTTTGCAAAGTGTTTATACAATTTTATATTCCTAGCATTTTATGAGAATTTTAACTGTACTGTATTCTGGCAAGCCTTAAGTTATATCAGTTTCATTCTTGTAATTTGTGCTGTCCCTTTGTTTATTATTTTAACTATTCTAATAGGTGTGTATGGTATTTTATTGTGGTTTCAATTTGCATTCCCCTAATGAGTAAAGTTTCAACCTCTTTTCACGTGCTTATTTACTGTCCTTATATCTTCAGTAATGAAGCATCTATTCACATCTTTTGCATATTTTCATAACTGGTTGTTTGTTATCATACTGTTAAGTTTTGAAAGCTCATAGTCTGGATTCAAATATTTTATTAGATATTTGATAGCAAATATTTGTCCCAGTTTTTTACTTGTCTTTGCACCTCCTTTTAGCAGTATTCTTCCCAGAGCAGAATTTTTTTTATTTTGGTGAAAGTGAAATGAAAGTGAAAGTCACTCAGTTGTGTCTGACCCTTTGCAACCCCTTGGACTATATAATCCTGGAATTCTCCAAGCTAGAATACTTGAGTGGTAGCCATTCCCTTCTCCAGAGGATCTTCTAAACCCAGGTCTCCTGCATTTCAGGCAGATTCTTTACCAGCTGAGCCACCAGGGAAGCCCAGGAATATTGGAGTGGGTAACCTGTCCCTTCTCCAGCAGATCTTCCTGACCCAGGAATTGAACCAGGGAATCGAGCCAGAATGTAGGAGTATTCGTTACCAGCTGAGCTACCAGGGAATCCCTTATTTTGGTGAAACCCTTTGAAATGCCTTTGCAAAGTTGTATTTGTCAAACATCAATTGGGCATGTCTGTATGAGCCTGTTTCTAGACTGTCTATTCTGCTCCATTGGTCTATGTTGCTGGGAAATTTTATTTAGAATTTAAAAGTTGAAATTAGTATCTTTCATGTCTTAACTGAAAATTCTGTATTTTTGCTAAATAGATCAAATAGCCTTCATTGAAAGATAATGTAAAAAGATAAATGACTGTATTAATGGAGCATAGAAACTCTTGTAATATTACTTTACTTGCCCAATATTTCAGTGAAACCTCAAATGTTTTCCATAATAAAGCTGGTGACAACATTTACCATAGCATTTCCAAAAGTATTTCTTAGGAATCCTCTATGCAGTGCACCACCAAAAAGTTAAATAAAATAGATTAAAAATCTGTAGTCAAAGCTGTTTAAGAGACCCTACTTACTCCTTTTTGCATCTTCTTGGTAATTAACAGTGCACACATTGTAGGCTTGAGTAGTCCTGCAGTCAGGGAGCATTTTATCACTTAGCCTAGCATGTCTCCATCATATTGGACTGGAAACCCTTTACTCAAGTGACACCAGTCAGAATCTCAAAGACATCTCTATTAAGAATTTCACCTATTACTTTTAACTTTCACCAGCTCTTTACTTTTTCTGAAAAACTACCTTAGGGTTTTTTTTTTTTTCTTCCCCCTCATCTGTATGGTTTTGCATTATCCCCTCTGGAGACATATTTTCACATCCTAGTAAATTTTTATACTCAGAGCATCCTTCTTGAAAATCTGCTTCTCATCTACTTATTATTAATTCAACATTTTCTTCATAATTGAAGCTTTTCTGTGGGAAATGATTGACTCGTGTATGATGCAACAAAGCACATAAATCTGAAAATTTTATGGAGAGCTATGCTTTGTACATACAGAAGTAGTTACTACTTTAACTTGCAAGTAAAGTTCCTTAAATGATGAACTTCACTTGAAATTAGTTAATGCTGATACTTTAAAACATAGTGTCGTAACAGATTCATAGTACTCTTTGAAATAAAAACTGAAAAAAATGCAAAATACTACTAATAAATTAAGCCTTTTTGAAAATTCATCATATCATATAAAATTTGAAAGGTAAAGGTAACCTTATAAGAAATAAAATTGACTAGAACCTTTTGTATTTCTATCCACAAATGCAATTCACTTTTGTTTGCCAGTTAACAAAATTGTGTCTGGACTGTTTATGTTCTAAAGAAGAACATGGAAGCAACCTAGATGTCCATTGACAGATGAATGGATAAAGAAGTTGTGGTACATATACACAATGGAATATTACTCAGCCCTAAAAGGAAACACATTTGAGTCAGTTCTGTCGAGGTGGATGAACCTAGAACCTATTATACAGAGTAAAGTGAGTCAGAAAGAGAAAGATAAATATCGTATTCTAACACATATATATGGAATCTAGAAGAATGGTAATGAAGAACTTATTTACAGGGCAGCAATGGAGAAACAGACATAGAGAATGGACTTATGGACATGGGGAGAGGGGAGGAGAGGGTGAGATGTATGGAAAGAGTAACATGCAAACTTACATTACCACGTGTAAAACAGATAGCCAACGGGAATTTGCTATATGGCTCAGGAAACTCAAACAGGGACTCTGTGTCAACCTAAGGGGTGGGATGGGGAGGGAGGTGGGAGGGAGGTTCAAAAGGGAGGGGATATATGTATACCTATGGCTGATTCATGTTGAGATTTGACAGAAAACAGCAAAATTCTGTAAAGCAATTATCCTTGAATAAAAAAATAAATTAAAAAAAGAACAACTTTAAGTCAGTTTTAGATAGAAAAGTTGTGATGTTCACATTTCATAACATAAATCAGACAATATTTGTGAAACTATGTGTAAGTTTTAGCCCTGTTTTATTAATATGGATTAGATAGAAAAATAGCATATTTGATGAGAAAATACCTATATATTTCATATGATAAATATTTCTAACCAACTAATTAAGGCATGTATTTGAAAGGGTACTATACTATAACTTAGAAAGAATAGCAGTGTCTGCTTAAAATTGTTGACCAAGTAGGAGGGTGAAAAACTTAAAATTGAGCCAAAATTTAAAAAGATACAAGGATTTCCTAGGAACTGAAAAGTTTACACATGTTTTAGAGCACTGGGCTTATCTGCTGGGATACTCTCCAGCTGGGGTAATATGGTTTCAATTCCAAGGCAAATCTCATATGTCACAGCTACCTGTTGGCTCACATATAGATCAAATGAATTGTTATTAACTCCATGTAATTTTAGTTTTAATTTCAAAACATGTTTTTATAGTATATTATGCTTATAACACATTAATATTTCTCAATTCATTATAGTTCTAATAATATATTTGTGATGTGATATTTTTATATCTAAAAATAGAAAGCTCTGAAGTTATTGATAGAATACAAAATCTGCAGTGACTTCCCTGTGTCATTGTATTTCTACTACTTATAATATGCAATTGTTTTTATATAAATGTTTCATATTTTGAGTCATTAATAGGAAACTCATATTTAACTATGACATAGCTATGGCTATAGGAAGGCAGTATCCTAGAGTATAGTGAGAGTCTACTGTGTTTACAGTGCTCAAAGGGTAATGTACGCTGAAGATGAAGTAATTAATATATCTTTAAGTTTCTTTTAGCTTTCTTTTATCTTTCTCAACTATTCACATTTAATATTTTGATTTATGCTATTGTCTTCTTGCATTCTTTATTTCTAGTTTTCCCTCTTTTCTTAATTATTCTGTTAGGGTGGGCCATTATAAAACAGAAGAAAATTCAGAATATAGCTCAACTATATTCTGCTAGGGCTAACACATAGCTGTTCAGTTCAGTTCAGTTCCGTCGCTCAGTCATGTCCGACTCTTTGCGACCCCATGAATCGCAGCACGCCAGGCCTCCCTGTCCATCACCAGCCCCCAGAGTCTACCCAAACCCATGTCCATCGAGTCGGTGATGCCATCCAACCATCTCATCCTCTGTCGTCCCCTTCTCCTCCTGCCCTCAATCTTTCCCAGCATCAGGGTCTTTTCAAATGAGTCAGCTCTTCTCATCAGGTGGCCGAAGTATTGGAGTTTCAGCTTCAACATCAGTCCTTCCAGTGAACACCCAGGACTGATCTCCTTTAGGATGGACTGGTTGGATCTCCTTGCAGTCCAAGGGACTCTCAAGAGTCTCTCCAACACCACAGTTCAAAAGCATCAATTCTTCGGCACTCAGCTTTCTTCACAGTCCAACTCTCACATTCATACATGACCACTGGAAAAACCATAGCCTTGACTAAATGGAACTTTGTTGGCAAAGTAATGTCTCTGCTTTCTAATATGCTATCTAGGTGGGTCATAACTTTTCTTCCAAGGAGTAAGCCTCTTTTAATTTCATGGCTGCAATTACCATCTGCAGTGATTCTGGAGCCCAGAAAAATAAAGTCAGCCACTATTTCCACTGTTTCCCCATGTATGTGCCATGAAGTGATGGGACCAGATGCCATGATCTTAGTTTTCTGAATGTTAAGCTTTAAGCCAACGTTTTCACTCTCCTCTTTCACTTTCATCCAGAGGCTCTTTAGTTCTTCTTCACTTTCTGCCATAAGGGTGGCGTCATCTGCATATCTGAGGTTATTGATATTTCTCCCGGCAATCTTGATTCCATACATAGCTTACATAGCTATAAGATTCATAACAATCCATAACCACACATATAACTTTTCTAGAAATTTTCATGCTTTCTCTTGAAATAACATTTCTATCGTCTAAACTTAAAATTCAGTTGTTCTATATTTAAATATTAGAGTAGTGAGACACTAAGATAAGATTTTCACTTCAGGTCTGAGGCTCACTTATATAATATAACTAAACAAATATATTTTAAAGTCCAGACAGTACTTAAGTGAATTAATTATATTAAATGTGGTAGTAATAATTTATCATTCTTTCAATAGAAAGAAAATTATTGAGTAGATTTATTGCAATTTAAGAGCCAGTTTTACTCTAAAGTTTGGAGAAGTGGATGCCCTTTATCAGTCTACTTATCAAGGTTTTATTACATAAGACACTTCCTACTTATAAGCTAGGAGCAAAGAGAGGTTATATAATTAAGCGTCTCAGCCTGTGGGGCTTCCCTGGTGGCACTGGTGGTAAAGAATCCACCTGCCATTGCAGGAGACATGAGAGACAAGGATTCGATCCCTCAGTTGGGAAGATCCCCTGGAGGAGAGCACAACAACCTACTCCAGTATTCTTGCCTGGAAAATTCCAAGGATAGAGGAAGTCTGGAGAGCTAAAGTTCATAGCATCGCCAAGAGTTGGACATGACTGAAGTGACTTAGCATGCATGCAAATTAAGTCTATAGGACAACTGAATTCAGACCATTGTAATTAACTTTACTTTTTTCCCCCAGTTTTGCTGAAAATTAACTGACATATATCACTTTCAAGACATACAGCATGATGGTTTGATTTACATATGTTGTGAAATGATTACCATGAGAGCTTCAGCTAACATCTCTCTTCCCATATAGATACAGTAAAAAGAAAAGAAAGAAAAAAGACAAAAAATTTTTCCCCTCTGATGCAAACTCTTAGAATTTACTCTCAACAACTTTATGAAATTAGTAACATAGTGTTTTTATTTCAAATGCTTTTTAAGGGAAACTGTATCTACCTGAAAGTAATAACAACTGAATCTTTCTAATTTCATGGATCCAAAGAGCTAACTTTTATCCTTTTGAGTTTCTGATTTAGCATTCATTCTCTTATATCCTGGCAAAGTTTTTTTTTTCTCCCATTTATTCTCCATTTATAGCTGTCTTTAAGAAAAGAGACGTGAGGAGAAATTGAGCATCAGATAATGATAGTAAAACATTCCCAGCAGGATGATTCCCAGCAACGCTTGTATGTCAGATTGTTCTCAACGTGACTGGGAGAGTTTCAAATGGTAGTGAATCAATCAAGTCAAAACACATGCCATGAACACCACAAGAGAAACACTTCTGGAATGGCAAAATAAGGACCTCCAAAAATCCACTCCTGCCTGAGGCTTCCCTGGTGGTCCAGTGGTTAAGACTCTGAGCTTCCACTGCAGTGGATACAGATTTGATCCCTGGTTGGGGAACTAAGATCCTACATGTGCAACATGGCAAAACAAAAACAAAGCAAAACACTCCTCCATAAAGGAATGAGAACACTGGCAAAAATTATGAAAATCAACATTTTCACAAGTCTGGATCTTAAGCAAGTGCTTGCAATCATTCTTTGACTACATAAACATTTATGCAAGAAAAAGAGCTGAATCTCAGGCTGCTCTGAGTAAGACTGCAAGCTTCATGGCTTCTCTCTCTCCCGATTCCCATCCCCAGCTCTCCAGTTCTCAGACTGCTGTAATTCACTTCACTTTTTTCCCCCAGTTTTACTTAAAATTAATTGACATACATCACTTTCAAGACATACAACGTGATAGTTTGATTTACATATGTCATGAAATGATTACCAGAAGACGTTCAGCTAACGTCTCTCTTTTCATACAGATACAATAAAAAGAAAAGAAAGAAAATAGCCATGATGAACAACAGTCTCACAGCCGTGGTAACTATGAAAACCAGAAGCCTAGCAGCCACTAAAATAAGCAGGATGGGTTGGAGTCCTCAAAAAGCATGATGTGTGTCACTCTTTGAGTTGTTTGAAAACTCCCTGGAGAAGATCCACTTCATCTTTGTTTGACCTGATACAGAACTCACTTTGGAAACAGCATCATCGCTAAGACATTGGTCTAAATAAATAAATAAATAAGCAAGCAGCAATTGCTTAACATTACTCTTTCCTGATATCAGTTGAGGCTAACAAGAGACTGACAAAAACACTTAAAAGGAAAAGCTGAGGAATTAGATGTCCACAGGGGACTTGGAAAAATCCCAGATGTGTGCCGGGAGACCTAGAACACAGGCATGTGCAGGACAGTGTGAATGCTCAGGAGAGACTCGAGAAGGCCTTTTTCTCTCACCACTGGCCTGGCGGGGTACAGTCCATAGGGTCGCAAACAGTCAGACACAACTGAGTGACTAACACTTACCTACTTTACTTAAGGCTCTATGCAACAGGAAGTGAAGGTTAAGGCAGAGTTTTAAACCACCGGCCTCTGCACTGACAGGGTGCCCAACCACACACAGAGCCCCATGGCAAAGGCAGGAAATCTCTGGGTCAAGGAAGTCTCTAGATAATCATTACCTGACTACCAAGGCAACCAAGGACAATCTTTGGTGACTTCAAATGACAAAGAATGCAGACTTTCCTTAATTTGACCAAGAAAGTCACAAAATAAGCCAACAGAAGCAACAACATGATGGAAAATTTTTTCACACATTGAAGTATGGGGAAGTCATTCTACCTTATATTTGATTGTCTTGAACTTTATACTTAGAACAACCTGTCTTATGGCATGTTGAGCATTCATGTTGTACATCTGCTTCACCCATTAAAGAAAATAATTCATTTAAAAGTTGAAATGGAGTAACTGTGGTTCAAGCATTCAGTTGGAGCCAAGTGGTCATTGGTGCGTTGGTTTCAGACATGTTCCTGCATCACTGAGAATCTGTATTCTCTAAACTGTATCAAACTCAAGGATACCACCAGTGGTTCACAAAATACTATGTGCCTAATGGCAGAAAGTCAAACTTTGAAGTACAAGGAGAAATAGATAAAATAAAAGTAGAAGGAGAAAGAGATAAACCCACTAATTATTTGATAGTCAATACCTCTCTCACAAATGGAAGGTCCAGCAAAGAGGACATAGAAGAACTCAACAGCACCTCAGTTATAATACATATAATGGACATCTTATAGACTGTTTCATCCACCAGTATCAGAATTCACATTCTTCTCAAGCTCACACAGAAAATTCACTAAGACAGACCGCATTCTGGGCCACAATGAAACAAGATTTAAAAGGATAATAATCATACAATACATGCTCTCAGACCCATAAGAATGTCTAAAATAAAAGAGGACGGGCTATAACAAGTGTAGGCAAGAACATGGAAAAATCAGAACCCATAAAACCCTTAGATTGAGGGTGGGAGGAGAAGGGGACAACAGAAGATGAGATGGATGGATGGCATCACCGACTCAATGGACATGAGTTTGAGTAAACTCCGGGAGTTGGGATGGACAGGGAGGCCTTGCGTGCTGCAGTGCTTGGGGTCTCAAAGACTTGGACGCGACTGAGTGGCTGAACTGAACTGAACTGAGAAGCTTAAACATTGCTGGTATGTTATAAAATGGTGTAGTCACTTTGGAAAACAGTTTGGCAGTTCCTCAAAATGTTAAACATAGAGTTACTGTATGACCTAGTAATTTGACTCTTCAGTTTATGCTCAAGTTAATTGAAAACATGTGTCCACACAGAAACTTGTACTTGGATATTTGTAGCAGCATTATTCATAATAACTAAAAAGTAAAAACAATGCAGATGTCTTGCACCTGATGAATGAATAAACAATATATATCCAATCAAAATGTCATATATTTATACAATAGAATACTATTTGGCAATAAAAATGAATGACATTCTGTATTATAGGCTACAAAATGTGTGAACCTTGAAAGCATTATGCTAAGTGAAAGAAAGCAAAGACTACATACTTTTTAATTCCATTTATATGAAATGTTTGGGTAAATCTCAAAAGACAGAAGGTAGGCTAGTGATTACAAAACTCTGGGGGAAGGAGGAAAGGGCAGTAGCAGTATCTGATGGGTATGGTTTTTTGCAGGGGAAGAGCTGAAAATGTTTTGGAATTAGATTAGTGGTTACACAACTCTGTGTACGCTGAATTGGGAACTTTAAATGGTAAATTTTTGAGTACATAAATTATATCTCAATAAAGCCATTGTAGCAAAAACGCAATATACTACTAGAAGGGTTCTAGAAAATTCATGCTTAATCTACATGATCCTCAACATACAGAATTACTGCACTGTTATCATGTGGAATTAAAGACTGAACTTTCTTTATCTTTTGCCCACATTCATGTCCAAGGCCTGGAAACAATATACACAAGGCATTCAATGCTCTAAGAAGTTGCTATAAATGGTTCACTCCAATGGACTAATTGAAGTATCAGAAATACTTTGGGTAAAGGTGTAAGATGAATTGTGTTGACCTGAAATTTATATGTTGAAATCCAAATTCCTAGTCTCTTAGATTGTGACTATATTTGGAGGAAGAGTCTTTAAAAAAAAAAAAAAGATTAAGTTCAACAAGATCCTTAGAGTGGGCCCTAATCCCATATAATTGATTAGTGTCCTTAAAGAGAAGGAGATAGGACAGAGACACACACAAAGAAAGGACCATGTAAAGACACAAGGAGAGGAAGACCATCTACCAGGCAAGAAGAGACGTTCAGAAGAAACCAACCATTCAACATCTTTATTTTGGACTTCTAGTCTCCAGAATTGAGACAAAATTAATTTCTGTTGTGTAAGCCACCCAGCCCATGGTATTTGTTATCACAGCCTTACCAAACCATTTAAAAAGGGAAAGATTTGAATGGTCTTTGCATCTCCAAGAAAATTAGCAAAATATTATGCTCCAAAAGGTGAGTCTAAAAGTTACCAATATTAAAGGAGCCATGTGTTTTTCTTTAGTCAATGAAGTTTAATTTCAACCACTTCATTGCCAGCAGCGTTGACTTTACTTTTTGTGCCTTGATGCTGAAGGACCCTTACAGAATTTGCTAATAAATAATTAAAGAAAACTCTACCTAAGAAAGTTCTGCCCCCTCCAGCCATAGCTCTGTCAGCCAGGTAAATGGAAGCAGAAGGGTCACTGGCATCAGATGTCTTGTCATCGTGATGCCATTAGGCCTCTTTTAAGTGTTTTGAAATCATTCTCAGTGAAGGATATCTCTGAAACCCGTTCTTGGAACTGTTCACACCCTCTGCATACAGTGTTTCCCTTCCTAGAGAGGAAGAGTGAGCACGTAAATGGCCTCACGTGCTCAGCACTGTGCAACCTCTCTTCCGGCGCGGTGGGGCGAGTCAGAGAGAGACTCCTGGGGTTGACGTCAGTAGTGTGGGCAGAGGGGGCCAGACGACGCAGTTCTGCGTAGTTCATGGTAAAGCTTTCTATCTAAACTTAAGAACAATCTATATCAGTAGCATTAACTATTAGCCAGGTTAACAAAATACACATTTTTTTTCAAACTACTTTCCAAATCCCTACCTTGTTTTCCACCTGCAATGACTTTATTTACACCCGTAATGACTGTTCTTTAGTTGGCTAAAGGAGATGCGGATACATGGTACAATTCGTAGACCCAGTGAAGCTGACTCACACTCAGAAGTAGTTTGAGATAACGTAAAGTTTCACTAGTTGAAATTAATGCCAGAAAGATACAATTATTGAAAACTCCTTAAGTAAATCTTCTGTTTACATGTTAAATAATTTATTATCTAACAAATAGATATTGTTGGTAAGTTTGAGGGATCTCCAAGTGTTTGTAATTAGAACTAATTTGTAATCCATGTTATATTTTATATAAATGAGTATTTTTTACCTGCCAAGAATTGTTTGATTCTCTTGAGAATGTTTAGAGATAACCTCCTCCCTGCCAAAAATTGAAATTTTACATTATAAAGTCAGTTACTTGGGAATGTGCTGACACTTTGATTTAGGTGATTTTTTTGTATTGTTCTTGGGTTGTCAGTAATATTAATTTAATATTAATTCATATTAACTTTTAAAATTAAGGTATTAATACCATAGTTATTCACATATTTCCCATCTTTCTGGGGACATTCATTTTTTAGGGTAAAATTTTAAGGTCCTCTTCAAAGCGGCTTATGCTTCTTGCTTTAAAACAAAAACTATATTCCCATGCTTCCCTCCTTATGCTGTTGCCTAAGAAAGAGAGACGGAAATGAGAGGACTGAATCCATGCTTATCTTCCACTTGACCCGGTAAGAAGAGGCGAACACGCAGCCCACCCTTACTCTGCAGCTCTCAAGCCACCCCTTCCCCCTCACCAGCTCCTCTTCTGCACCCCCGCACCCCTCACTCAGGGTAGGAGTACAGAGCTATCACTTTCCTCCAGAAACTTCCAACCCATGGGGGTGTAGGAAGAGTTCAGAAATGGGGCTGGAAGCTACTTGTCTTGCACAGGACCAAATATATGTGAGCCTGAAATCTAGAACTTGAAGGGAACACATACCTAATGGAAATATCACTGTGCTGTCAGTTGTAAATCCCCTCCCTTCTCTTACATTTGTCTGTATCACTATAGCCCTTAAAAAGTCTTGGGCTCCCAGTGGCATTTTTGAGCAGTGTCTTTATGTATGGAAGGAAGAGAGCAGTTAGGAGATTTAGAATCCAATGAACTTTGCACCTGAGTATTGTTGGATTAACTCTGAACATGTCACTCTGCTCCAGTAAATTGAGTAAGAAACATCAGATTAATTATGACTATAAAAGGTGACAATGAGCAAGGTGCTATGATAATTTTTGTTCCCTTTATCCTGCTTATAATAGAAAACATGTGTTTTTACAACATGACGTTGTGCATTGCACACCCTGTATAACAAATATGACAACTCTGCTTAGAGAGTTAAAATTATATAGGTGAGACTTATATAAAGTGAAAGAATGCTTAACTTTTGCTGAGTCATTTGGCTTTTAAACCTCTTAGGACAATCCAGGGAAGATACTAGAATTTTAAATTTTAAAAATGTAGTTAACGTCTAAATATCCTTCAATCCACATATATATCCATGATTTTGGAGCTAAATAGCAAAATTTTAAAGCCCAGTCCACTGATGTGCTCACATGCTATACCTATTGGCCTTCAATCAAGTATATACACACAAAAAATTTTTTAAATTCAAATATTGTGACACACTTGTGCTCAATAACCAAAATGCCATTAAAAGTCTTTCATGGATATTTCTATTTCTGAAAAGATAAAGTAGACAGTTTTCCCCATTCCTCCTACTAGGTACATCTAAAAACCCTTGGGTATTATATATAGGTAGAGAGAAGATGAAGAAGGACTGGAGTCCTCAGACCTGAGGAATGGTATTGTAACTTTAATCAAAAATCGCTAATCGTGCAAGGACAAAGTAAATCTCAGTTTCTACAAGAGAAGCAGCATCTGTGAAGACCAAAATAATACGAATGTCAGAACTATAAGGACTTTAAAGCAGCCGTCTGAGCAATTCCTAACACACTTGAAACAGATGAAATAACAGCCTAAGCAGAGAAACAGTGTTAGCAAATGAACTGTGATCTAAATTACACCTTATCAGAAATTAACTAAAAGTGAATCATGAACAAAAGTGTAAAATATAAAACTATGACTGTTTTTTAACATAGGAGAGAATCTTCATAATCTAGGGATACATAAAGACTTCATAGACTTGACGCCAAAGCAAGACAAAGAAAGTCAATCCATTGGTCTTCATCCAAAGTAAAGTTTAAAAATTACCTCTGTGAAAGACCGTGGTAAGATGATGAAATTAATTAAAATTAAAAATGTAAACAGATATCTTAAAATTCACAATCAAAATGATGTAAAGACAAGCTGCAAACTCAAAGAAATATATCTGACAAAAACCTTACATCTGTAATATACAAAAAATTCTCCTAACAGTAGAATAGAACATGACAAAATCCAAACAACAGTCCTGTAAGAAAATGACAGAAGACATCACTGAAAAGGTTACATGGATGACAAAATACAGCAGAAGATGCTCAACATCATTAGCTGTTACAGACATAATAATAACCCCCTCAAAATCCATAAATCTAATTCCCAGAAACTTTGAATATGCTATCTTGCATTCCAAGGGGACTTGCAGCTGTGAATAAGTTTTTAGGAATCTTGCAATGAAACTGTCCTGGATTATACAGCAGGGCCTGATGTAATCACAAGTGTCCTTATAAGAGGGAGGCAGGATCAGAGATAAGAGAAGATGCTATGATACTGCCTTTGAAGATGGGGGAAAGGGCCAGGAGCCAAAGATTATCTCTAGAAGTCGAAAAAAGCTAGGAAATATTCTCCCCTAGAGTCTTCTCTAGAGGCAGTCCTGCATTCTACACTTCTGACCTCCTGATCTGTAAGGGAATAAATAAATCTGTCTTGTTTCAAGGCACTAAATTTGAGATAATTTCCTACAGCAGCAATAGGAAATTAATTCAACTATCCATTAGAGAAATGGATCTCATTTCTTACAGTAAGATCTTACTACAAACATATGAGAGCAGTTAAAATTTTAAAAATAGTGACAATGGCAAATACATGTGAGGATGCACAGAAAATAAATCTTCTTTACATTTCTGTTAGAAATATAAATATAAATGTTAGATTCTCTGTGAAAAATTGTTTGGCAGTTTCTTTAAAAAACCAAGCGTATATATTACCATATGATCCAGCAGTTGCACTCCTGGGCATTTATCCCAGGTAAATGAAAATGTATGTGCACACAAAAAACATGATTGTTCATAGCAGCTTTGTTTGTAAAAGCCAAAAACGTGAAACAATCAAAATGTCCTTCAGTAAGTGTATGGTTAAAATGTGGTACATCCATAACATAGAATACTGCTGCTGCTAAGTCAGTTCAGTCGTGTCCGACTCTGTGCGACCCCATCCCTGGGATTCTCCAGGCAAGAACACTGGAGCGGGTTGCCATTTCCTTCTCCAATGCAGAAAAGTGAAAAGTGAAAGTGAAGTCGCTCAGCCATGTCCGACTCTTAGCGACCCCATAGACTGCAGCCTACCAGGCTCCTCCATCCATGGGATTTTCCAGGCAAGAGTACTGGAGTGGGTGCCATTGTCTTCTCCAAACATAGAATACTAGTCACCAATAAAAAAAGAAATAAACGTTTGATACCCACAACAACTTGGATGGTTTAACGGCATTATACTTAGTAAACAAAGCCAAATCTCATACTATATGATTCACTCTACATAATATTCTCAAAATGATGCAATTATAGAGATGAAAAGCAGGTTTTTGATTACAAGGGATTAGAGATGTTGGGCAGCTGGGGGCAGGTTGTGACTGTAAAGGTGTAGCATGAGGGAAAACTTTACGGTAATAGAATTGTCCTGTGTGTTTATTATGGTATCTATTATGGCATAGATTACATAAATCTATGCCTGTGATGAAAGAACAGAGCTATATATGCAATGTCAAGTTACCAATTTGATGACATACTGTAATTATGTAAGACAGAACCGTTGGTTGAAACCAGGTTATGGATACTTGCACCTTGAGGTGCTATCTTTGCAACTCTTCTGAAGTTATAATTCTTTTTTTTCTTGTGTATAATCCAGTCATTTATTATGAAATTTTAACTTTATAGTATAAAAGATCCTGTATTTTGTAGAGTGTGTATGTATATATACTTTCTTTTTTTTTTTTCATTTATTTTTATTCGTTGGAGGCTAATTACTTTACAGTATTTTAGTGGTTTTTGCCATTCATTGACACGAATCAGCCATGGATTTACATGTGTTCCCCATCCTGATCCCCCCTCCCACTTCCCTCCCCATCCCATCCCTCTGGGTCTTCCCAGTGCACCAGCCCTGAGCACTTGTCTCATGCATCCAACCTGGGCTGGTGATCTGTTTCACCCTTGATAATATACATGTTTCAATGCTATTCTCTCAGATCATCCCACCCTCGCCTTCTCCCACAGAGTCTAAAAGTCTGTTCTATACATCTGTGTCTCTTTTTCTGTCCTGCATATAGGGTTATCGTTACCATCTTTTTAAATTCCATATATATGCGTTAGTATACTGTATCGGTGTTTATCTTTCTGGCTTACTTCACTCTGTATAATGGACTCCAGTTTCATCCATCTCATTAGAACTGATTCAAATGTATTCTTTTTAATGGCTGAGTAATATTCCATTGTGTATATATACCATAGCTTTTTTATCCAGTCGTCTGCTGATGGGCATCTAGGTTGCTTCCATGTCCTGGCTGAAATTATAATTCTTTTTAAGTTAAAAAAAATTGTGGCAAAAAGTGAGATGGAGTCAACTGATATCTGTCCAAAAGAGACAGCTAAAAGTTTAATTAATGGTGAGGCTTTCTTTGTTTAGGAAAACCAAGATATAATAGAAAGGATTTTTAGTTACTTTTCATATCATTTTTATTTTTTAACTTGAAATACGTTATGCACACAAAAGCATACATAAAATAAATACTTAAATGTCACTCTAAAAGTTGAATATAACCAAAACCTTAGAAAGACCCTATATTCGACGGTTATGACAGCCCTTCTGTGCCATAGAGATAACCTCTGTCCTGACATCTGTGATAATCCCCTGGTTAAAATGGTTCCTTTCTGATGGGAGAGGAAGCCAGAAACTTACTCATGAGGTCAGTAGAAAATCAAAGAGGTGTTAGGGAAAATATTCATAAAAGCATTTAATAATACTATTATAGTCAAAATTCAAGATCAACATAAAGTGCTTATTTCCTTTTAAAGTTCTATCTATTTTGGCCCAGTTAGCAACACTTGTTTAATAAAATACTTAAAATCCCATAGCCAAAACTAAAGAACAGGAAATAAATTAATCATGTTGCCAGACATTCTTGTTCTCTCTTTTTAATGTATATGTGTGCTTTGCCTTGGTCCAGATGAGAATATCAAGAATAAAAACGGTTATCACTGTTGCACAATTACAGCAAAAATAGTCCCCTTCTGTGTGTTTATCTCTGAGCACTATATCATGAATCCCTGTCTGTTCTGAGCTTTATATTAATGGACGCATACTACTTGTTTTCTTCTGTGAGCTGCATCTTTTGCTACTGTTATGTCTTTAAGATTTGTCTTTCATGAGCCTGGCTGTAGTTCTTTATTGTCCAAAGCTAAACAGTATTCTCTTTATGAAATGATTACTGGTGAACTTTCTGGCCCTCTGCTGTTAAATATTAGGCCCAACCCCTTTTTCTCTTTTCTTAGGAGCAAGTCTGAACAGAGAAAATGCATTCTCAGGTTTTTCCAGCCAGGTCCAGCTGGAGCTGAGAATAGGAGGATTACTTTAAAACAGTTCCGTGTTGGATAGTCACTGGCCTGCCTTGTGGCATTCGCATTCTGCAATGCCAGTTTCATTAGTAATGGCAATGCTTTAGCCTCCATTTGCCTCACTCCTTTTGACCGAATTCTCAGTTGTTACAGTTAGGCAGGGAAGAAAAGGATTACATAATTTTTTCCTGTTTTGAAATCCCACATTGACATTCTAATAACCAAATTTATTATTTTTCTTGATCTTTTGATTGTGTTGATGTCTCCCTCTTTCTTGAATTCCCCCTTCCCTGGCTCCATCCACATTGTTATGGTTCTCCTCTTCTTGTTGAGTTTTCTCTTTGTAAGATCTTGTGTATAATAGGCCTTGAGTCTTTACCATATGCCAGACTCTGCTGGAGGCTCATTTGTTTACTCCTCTAGATTAATTTTAGGATAAGTTTTTCAAGTGAAAAAATTGTCTTATTGTGTGTAATGCATGCATTGAGTTGTGAATCATGAGCATCTTTCGATGTTTATTTCCCCAACCTGGTGGTAGCGGTGTAGCTGCTAAGTGGTGTCTGACTCTTGTGACCCCATGGGCTGTAGCCGGCCAGACTCCTCCGTCCATGGCATTCTCCAGGCAAGAATACTGGAGTGGGTTGCCATTTCCTTCTACAGGGGATCTTCCTGACCCAGGAATTGAACCCGGGTCTCCTGCCTTATAGGCTGATTCTTTACTAACTGAGCTATGAGGGAAGATCCCATACACCTGGGATATGTGCATTTTCTTAGTACTATGTTAGTTCAGTTGCTCAGTCATGTCTGACCCTTTGCAGCCCCATGGACTACAGCAGGCCAGGCTTCCCCATCCTTACCAACTCCTGGAGTCTGCTCAAACTCATGTTCATCAAGTCGGTGATGCCATCCAACCATCTCATCCTCCGTCATCCCATTATCCTCCCACCTTCAATCTTTCCCAGCATCAGGGTCTTTTCCAAACAGTCAGTTCTTCACATCAGGTGGCCAAAGTATTGGAGTTTCAGCTTCAGCATCAGTCCTTCCAGTGAACATTCAGGACTGACTTCCTCTAGGATTGACTGGCTTAATCTCCTTGCAGTCCAAGGGACTCTTAAGAGTCTTCTCCAACACCATAGTTTAAAAGCATCTATTCTTCAGTGCTCAGCTTTCTTTATAGTCTAACTCTCACATCCATACATGATTACTGGAAAGACCTTGACTAGATAGACCTTTGTCGGCAAAGTAATGTCTCTGCTTTTTAATGTGCTGTCTAGGTTGTTCATAGCTTTTCTTCCAAGGAGCAAGCATCTTTTAATTTCATGGCTGCAGTCACCATCTGCAGTGATTTTGGAGCCCCCAAGAAAATAAAGTTTCTCACTGTTTCCATTCTTTCCCCATCTATTGGCCGTGAAGTGATGGGACAAATGCCATGATCTTCGTTTTTTGAATGTTGAGTTTTAAGACAACTTTTTCACTCTCCTCTTTCACTTTCATCAAGAAGCTCCTTAGTTCTTCACTTTCTGTCATAAGGGTGGTGTCATCTGCATATCTAAGGTTCATGATATTTCTCCTGGCCATCTTGATTCCAGCTTGTGCTTCTTCCAGCCCTGCGTTTCTCATGATGTACTCTGCTGCTGCTGCTGCTGCTAAGTCGCTTCAGTCGTGTCCGACTCTGTGCGACCCCATAGACGGCAGCCCATGAGGCTCCCCCGTCCCTGGGATTCTCCAGGCAAGAACACTGGAGTGCGTTGCCATTTCCTTCTCCAATGCAGGAAAGTAAAAAGTGAAAGTGAAGTCGCTCAGTCATGTCCGACTCTTAGCAACCCCATGGACTGCAGCCTACCAGGCTCCTCCGTCCATGGGATTTTCCACGCAAGAGGACTGGAGTGGGTGCCATTGCCTTCTCCAGATGTACTCCGCATTTAAGTTAAATAAACAGGGTGACAATACACAGCCTTGACATACTCATTTCCCAATTTGGAATCAGTCTGTTGTTCCATGTCTGGTTCTAACTGTTGCTTCTTGACCTGCATACAGATTTCTCAGGAGGCAGGTCAGTTGATCTGGTATTCCCATCTCTTGAAGAATTTTCCACAGTTTGTTGTGATCTACATAGTCAAAGGCTTTGGCATAATCAATAAAGTAGAAGTAGATGTTTTTCTGGAATTCTCTTGCTTTTTCTATGAGACAATGGATGTTGACAGTTTGATCTCACAAACTGTATTTAAATCATACATAATCTGTATTTAAGTCATACATAAACTGTATTTGAAGTGAAGTGAAGTGAAGTCATTCAGTCATGTCCGACTCTCTGCGATCCTATAGACTGTAGCCTACCAGGCTCCTCCATCCATGGGATTTTCCAAGCAAGAGTACTGGAGTGGGTTGCCATTTCCTTCTCCAGGGGATCTTCCTGACCCAAGGATCAAACCCAGGTCTCCCCCATTGTAGGCAGTCGCTTTACCTTCTGAGCCACTAGCGAAGTCCAAACTGTGTTTGAATCATACACAATCACACATAAACTGTACATAAATGTACACAGTGTACATAAATTTTACATAAACTGTATTTTTAAAATGCATATATTTAAATAAAGATTTACATAAATGGCATAATTAACATTGTGAATCTTGCTTTTCACTCAACATTATATTTCAGTATGTATAAGGCAAACTCACTCCTTTTAGCTGCCATATAAAATTTTATTGTTTATATGCCTATTCTTCTACTTGTTTGAATTGCCATGTTGAATATTCTTAGGTGTTTCCTTGTGCACATGTTCAAGTTAGCATATATACCTGAGAATGAGTGTTTAACTTTACAAGTTATTACCAGATCACTTTCCCAAGTGGTTGTACCAATTTGCACTCCTGCCAGAAGTTTATCAGAGTTCCTTTTTGATTACATGCTTACTGACACCTGGTATTAACCTACTATTAAGTTTTAAAGCTTGAAATGTTGTCATTGTAGTTTTAATTTTCATTCCCCAAATTCCTAGTGAAGTAGAGCATCCTTTTAATTAGTTGATTGAGTTTTCTCCTCTGTGAGTTACCTACTCCTATCCTTTGCCATTTTTTACTTGGGTCTTCTTATAGATCTGTAGGAATTGTCTGCAGGTTCTGAATAGTGACACTTTTTCACTTAAACTATTGATAATTTCTCCTCATGTGCCACTGCCATTTAACTGAGCTTATAGTTCTTTTTTTAATACATATTTTTCTTTTTATGTAGTTTAAATTTACTGCACTTTTCTTCTATAATCTACTCCTTTCTGCTCCAGTATTGTGAAAATATTCTAACTTCTACAAAAAATTTTTAGAAGTTTGTGTTTCACAATTTGATCTTCAATTCACCTGAAACATTTTTTGTATATTATATGAAGCAAAATGAAGGTGAAAAAGTGGATAGAATCATTAGACTTCTATATTACCTGTCAAAGCTGAGATAAATGAGGCACAGCCTGTGTACCTTACCTTTGAAGGGAATCTCTGTTTAACATGCTAAGTCAGGACTTCATACTTTTATTGACAGTGTCACTTGCTTCACTCATTTAAGGGCTTTCTAATGTATGTAAATAGGTTGTTTTATTTTTTTTGGAAACTGGAATATATGGCGAAGTACTTCATTTTCCCTACATGATAGATGATTATTAGTAAATAGAAAGATATCAACTCTTTCAAAACTGCTGCTTTGCTTCAGTTAATGAGATGCTATGTTAGAACCAGAAGGAGTGGTCAGCAAAAACCAGTGGGAAACTGACATAAGCATCTTGTCTCTTGAGTCAGCTAATCATAGCAATGTGAATTTCCAGAATGAAGGAAACGTCCAAATATACATGTGTAAATATAATCCAAAAGGAAGAATAAAGAATTCTTTAGGTTTTCCCCATCTGGATCAATAGACCATCTTCTGATGGCTTACTGGGTCAGCACTAAACAAGAATTTGCTTTATAGCTTTATAGCAGAGCTTTTTTATTGTGCCTTTGCTAGAAAATGGGATTTCTGTATACCACGAATCTGCTAACAAAACTTTTCCCCATATCTGGGGATGGAATCACTTAATAGATATTCTATAAACGTTTTCTATCCAGTTAAAATATATCTGAACAAGAAGGCTAAACCTGACTGCTGAATCTGTCTATCCAGAGAACACTTTAGGTGGACAGCCATGCTTCACTAGTGAGTCCTTGGCCTCCTGACATTCTTTTTGCCTTCCCGTGCTCCTGGCCACCATGCCAATAGAGCCACGCTCCATCAGGAAACTCACTTGGCCAATAAAATAACAGAGGCCAAAAGAATACAACATTGTAGCTACAGTACAATAATGTAGGGTGCACTTAAAAAATTGTCAAGTGGGTAGATATCATGCTAAGTGTCCTTATTGCAATAAAATAATTTTTTTTTTAAAAAAAGGGTTTATTTCCCTTAGTATCTTCACAGAATAGCTTAAGGACAAAACAGGAGGAAGATGAAGAGTCAAATACAACTTTCACAAGTAACTAGCAGAGGTCAGAGTGCTGATATTACCTTTTACAGGTTGCTTAGTAGTGAGAAAAATGTGAGTAAAAGTCAAGACTCAAGAATGGCTAAAATCATTAGCATGAATGCTCTAGAGTGACTAGTTTTATGTTGTCTCCTTATGGAAAAAAGGATTGTTACCAGTTGACTACTCTTGTGAAATAGGACAGGAAGGATAACAAATATGAAGACATCATGTTTTTTAATGGTTTCATCCCATGCTAATTGACACTGAAAGTGAAAGTTGTGATTGGTCTGTAACTACAGACCCTGGTAAGCTGCCTCTTTAAGTCAAATCAGTAACCTAAAGGATAGACACATCAATGATTTTTTATGCTTCCAGTTGGATTATCAACCCACTGAGAAAAGTTAGGATTTCAACAGATATAGAAAACAAACTAGTGGTTATCAGTAGGGAGAGGATGGGGGAAGGGGAAGTATAGGGTTAGGAGAGTAAGAAATGCAAGCTATTATGTATAAAATAAATAAGCTATAGGGATATTATACAGCACAGGAAGCATAACTGTTATAACTATAAATGGAATATAACCATAAGTATGCATTACTATGTTGTACACTGGAAATTTATATAATATTGTAAATCAGCTATATCTCAGTAAAAAATAAAAAGTCAGGATGTTGTTATCTTTATCAATAGCTGTTTCCATTCATGACATCTTATCTAAAAGACTTTTAGTTGATAGAGACAAAAGGTAAAATTAACTAAAGTTCAAACCAGAAAAATTTACTGTGAGAAAGTCTTATAAAATGTTCTCTATTATTTACTTAAAGAAGACTTAACGTTACATTTTTAAGGAAAGAAATTCAGCCTTTTTGTGATAACAGTATGAAGACATAATGTCTTCACAATAGTCTGAAGAAGTGAACTTAACACAGTTATTGTATTAGGCAACTTGGGATACATATTGATTTGTGAGAAGTATAAGAAGCCTATCCTCTAAAGAGCTTGAACCTACCCTAATTCAGCTCCAAGAATTGCTTTGATAACTCTCTCTTGGGAAAATTAGATGAAAGCTTGCCCTAGCAGTGATTAAGAGATTTATGGGATTTATACACCAACATGAAAGCTCAGGATTTTAGGCTTGTACTAATTGTTCCAACCCTAGGTCCCCAAAGTCTGACTCCACTGTTGAGATATCTTAAAGGATATTTCAAAATGTGCTTCAGGAGTCCCACAATTATTTAATTCAAACATTAGTTCATACATTTTTAGATATTATTTAAACTGTAATAGACTGTAATAAGGGCTTCCCTGGGGGCTCAGCAGTAAAGAATCTGCCTGCAATGTGGGAGCCACGGGAGACAGGATTCGATCCCTGGTTTGGGAGGGTCCCCTGGAGAAGGGCATGGCAGCCCACTCCACTATTGTTGCCTGGAGAATCCCATGGACAGGCAGTCCACAGGGTCACAAAGAGTTGGACTCCGCTGAAGCGACTTAGCATGCATGCAGACTATAATAGATGCAATTCTTCAAAAGTGTTGAATATCAAATTTTAACACATTAGAGAGAATTAGTGTCTGATCTCATGTGTTCACATGCAATCACTGAGGTACAGATGTGAAAATAGTAGTTGCTTTAACCTCTTTTGCATATAGTTGAACTTACCAATGCAATATTAATCTTAAAAAATGTATGTGACTTTACATACATGTTTTACTTTTGAGTATGGAAATGTCATTTTATTTTATGATTTTTAATAAAGTATTTTTGATTTACAGTGTTGTATTAGTATTATGTGTATAGCAAAGTGATTCAGTTATACGTATTTATATTATTATATATATGTACAAGTAAATATGTATGTGTGTGTATATATATGTATATATATACACACACACACACACACACACACATTGTTTTCCAGATTCTTTTCTCTTATAGCTTATTACAAAATATTGAGTATAGTTCCCTGTGCTACACAGTAGGCTCTTGTTGGTTATCTCTTATGTATAGGAGTGTGTGTAAGTCAATCCCATCTCTTAATTTACATGTCTTTTTAGTATTAAATAATTATTCAGGACTGTACATGTCTGTCACATTAGATTGTAATTTTGCATCAGCTTTTGTGTTTGCCAATAATTTTTATAATATAAGATTCATTAGACTATGCAGTCTGTAGTCATACCATCCTGCCTACTGCAGACAATGTAAGCAGTGAAGGCAAATCTTGAACTTAAAATGCAAAGCAAAGTCCATTTTACTGTTTTGAAATTTTAAGTGACTCTCTATTTACTAGAGACAAGCACTGAAGTATACAGGAGACTTTTTAAATAACTACACCAAATGTCACATTATAAGATAATTTTTTAAAATCGTTTCTACAAAAAAAAATCTTTGTTTTTTAATCAGCTTCTCTGAAATTTAAACACTTACCTACCTTATTATGTGAGCAATAGATGGATAACAAAATGAATAAATGCAGGAAAATATCTAGTATCCTCTGTAGTGTTTCAGAATCAGTTTAAGTGTCCAGTAACCTGAGAATGCAAAATGAATGGCTTAGAGAAGTGTCATTTCTTCTGTATTACAAATTAGGAATTTCTCCCTATTGTGTAAACAGAATAAAATACAAAAACAATGATTTGTCAAAACTGATAAAAGAGTAAAACTGTCATCATTACTGTAATAATAACCATTGCTTCAAATAATGAGTGTGTCAAAACAGCCGAATTATATCTTCTGGTTTTATAAATAAATAAATAAACAGATGGAAATCACTGAATTTCTATTTGTGCTTATTTTATGTCTCCAGAGTCTATAAAAGATAACATTTGAAATATAACATCCACTTTTGCTTAAAACTTTTGAAAACTGTTGTGTTAATACAAAGATGAAAATTACTGACTTTTAATTTGTACAAGTAAACATTCAGTATACTTCCATGGCCATCCCTAAGTTTTATTTGGTTTTCTTGTTATTTAGGTTCTGCAGATCTAACATCTAATTCTCATATTGAAAACTGCATCTACTCAGACAGCCAAGTTCAGCACTGTCCTCTAAGAAATAGATTCCCCTCCAAAAAAAATCTCATTTATACCATCTCTGGTATTTACCAAGGTTATTTTGTAGGTTTGCATGTTCAATCTAGCAGTTAAGCGGATTCAAAATTTCTCCTGATCCCCTGCCTACTGTTTGAGTGAACTGTCATCCTTTTCATCGTGCTCTCTAAGTTATAGCTTCCAAGTGTGAATTGCTAGCTTCCCACAGGCATGCTAAGTCAGTCACAGGATTAAGCCAAATGTTCTGCTCAGGTTTATCTGAAGGAGAATTCTCTGTTAAAAAAAGACAGCAGAACATGAAGAAAGACTCTCTTTTAACAAGAGGCACAATTTAGAGAAAAACTTAGAAAGATACCAGGTGAGATTGGATGTTTTGCTTACTCATCTTCAGCTCTATTGCTCAGTGTTCAATTTAACCTTGAGTTTCCCTTCAAAGCTCACTAAATCCCTTGCAATCTGATTTTTTTTTAAATTTTTCTAGGACTTCTTTAAGGAATTAACATCTTATTCACTGAGGTCAGTTATCAAAATTACTATAGCTTTTCTTCTTTTCAGACCATTTGTACCATAATTGTATCTCAACAGCAGCCAGCCTCTGTCCACTTAAAATTTATAAAGAAAAACATTTCATCTGGTTTCTCAAGTTACTTGCGTTGTTTCTCTTCTCCTTTACATGCCTCTCACTCAATAGAAAAGGAGCGATTAGAACATCAACAGGCGTGGCAGTAATTATAGTTTGCTTGAGGTGCTTCCAAGCCTCCTTTTTTAATTGGAATGGGATTTCATTTATTCTAGGCTTGTGTGCTGTCTTCTACCACCTGCCCTCTACATGCACATAAATGGTTTTCAGCATCACAGTCTGACCTATTTAAATGAATTCAGACTCCATTTCTTGGAATTTAACTTTTTAAAGAAAGGGATACCTAGACACATATTAAAATGGTTCTAAATGGAACTCTAAAGCAGCTTCTCCAAAATGTCTTATAAACAGAAAATACCATCCGTGGAAGTGACAGATGAAAATGGCAGTTTTCTCCCTCTCTGTGTAATTCCTTGTCTGTCTCTCTTAACTCTAGATCATGTTGAAACTCGTGGGGCTCTATCAAGGTAAGAGGTCAGGGTAGATCCACAGAAACCAGGGGAGCAGGGTGAGGAAATTCGGAGTGGGGATCCCAGCCGACATTTGGGTGCTCTGCTCCTTCTGTTTGCTAACTGTATCCCAGTCATGGATTCACTTACTTAGTTCTGGCCCCAGAGCCACCGGATTCCTGGAGTTGTATTTTAAAGCCGAATGAATGGATTCAGAGAGCTATAAAGAATGTGGCCAGCTATGGCAGTGGCTCTGAGCCACGGAGGCCAAAACCCAGGAGGACTTTACCCTTCTCAAATTGAGCGTTGCTTTAGCAGTTTTGTATTTTAGAACCATGTGGTACCACATACTGAGCCAGTTTCTTTTGGATTGATGTCATGTAATTCTGATGTTTTGATGTAATTCTTCAGTTGGTACATAGAATAAGTTAGAGTTCCCTAGAAAAATGATTACTAGATTTTTTTATTATTTTATAATGTTAATTAGTAATACAAAATTTTAAAAAGGGATTCAAAGAAAAAAAATGTACTCTCCCCTCTGAACCTCTCCTTCCATTTTGCCAATGTCCAGATAAGCACTATTGTTTTTGGTTTATTTTATATATTTCCAATGTTTTTTCATCCTTACACAAACAAATATAAATGTAAAGCCTGAATTTTCCCCTTTTTCTATAAAACAGTTTTTGTACTTTGCTTTTTTCACTTGGTAATGTATCTGTGTTCTTTCAATATCAATACGTGAAGAGCTCCCCTATTCTTTACACAGCAGCACAATATTCCACTGTATTGATCAACATGATTTATTAACTAGTCCCTCCAGTATTCTTCCCGAGAGAATCCCCATGGACAGAAGAGCCTGGTGGACTGTAGTCCATGGGGTCACAAAGAGTCAGAGATGACTGAGTGACTAGCACAGCACAGCACAGATGAAATATAAAATGTTGCCAGTAGTTTTGCTATTTCAAATATTGCTGCAAATATATTTGTCAGTTACTGCATTTTGACTTAGCTTACATCATTTTCAGCTAAGACTAAATTTTAATGTCAACATAAATACTTCGTTTTATAGCTTCTGAACTTCCACAGACATAAAGGAATTTTCTCATGTATTCTTCTAATGCTTTTATGATTTCACTTTTTACTTGTGTATTTTTGATCCACTTGGAATTTATCTGGTAGATCAGTGTATCAAGTTTGGACACAGCTTTTTTCTTTATACTCATCCAATTGTACCAATGCCATTTATTGACTACTCTATATTTATTCCACTAACCTGAGATGGCTTCTTTACTGTGTGGCATGTGTTTGAGTCAATTTCTGTATTTTCTGTTTTGTTTCATTGATTTCTCTGTTTAGTCTTGAACTGCTACTGCAGTGTTTAAATTATTGACTTATTAGGGTATGATTTTCTGTCTATTATAGCTAGTCTCGCTTCTCTGCTTTTCTTTTCCCGAGTTTTTATTTGGAGGATAATTTTGTTTATTTTGCCATGTGAATTTTATTTTATATTGTTTTTATATTTTTATATAGATATTTTTTATATAGAGAGAGCTTTTCTAATAAAAAAGATGAAGAAGACTATTAGTATTTTTATTGGCATTATAACATTAAATTTTAAATTTACATAGGAAGAATTTATATCTTTATGGTATTGAGTCTTCTTGATCTAGAACATTAATACATCTTTCTTTTTGGTATCCTTTGACCATGTTTTAAAGCTATTTTTATGTTTTTAAGTCTTGCATATTTCTCAAATTTATTCCCTTTTACTCTTTCATTTAATACTATAAATGAGATATTTTTTTCCATTATATCTTCTTAGTTTTTTTTCATCTAATATGCTTGGTTATTGTCATGAATGATAGGGGAAAAGGGATAACCTGCAAGTCATTCAAATTTTTCAAAGAGACAGGCGTTTATAATGGTGTTTGAGAATGAACATCTGTAAAATCTGAGGCTTTCTGATAGAAAAGAATCACAACCTTGAGAAGTCCTTGTATAGGAACTGCTAATTGGTACCAGTTTTATTTGGCTTCATCAGTTCTCAGAACTTTGACGCAACCCTACTGATAAATTTGTCTAGCCATCGAAAAATTGACATTTCTCAGAATTCATTTGCATCAGTTAAGGAAAGTTTCCATTTAATTTTTAATTTTAATGCTTATTTTTTAATGTATTTAAGGTAAAGGTTATATTGTTAATAAGAGTAAACTCGTGACCCATAATTTAAAATTCCCTGCTCGCTGACTCCAACCTACTTTTTCATCCTTCACATCCCAGAATTGAAGTACTCACTATTTCTTCCACAGTCCCATACTTTTCCACATTCAGATATCTAAGCACCCTATTATCATCGTCCGGAATACCCCTAACTTCCACCAGTCAAAATTCTATCCACATAAGGCCCCACCTCTAATAGTTCTAATTGGATAGTATTTTAGTAATAATTCTTTCTTATCATTTAGCTTTAGAAACTTTATTTTTTTTTGGTTACTAATTTTGAATTGAGATGTAATTGAGATTTAACATTGTGTAAGTTTAAGGCATACAGCCTGTTTATTTGATACATTTATATATCACAAAATGATTACCCTCATCCTGTTAGCTAACGCCACCATCATCCCACATAATTCCCACTTCTTTTTTTGTGGTAAGAACATTTAACATCTATTCTTTTAGCAACTTTCAAGTATGTAATAGAGTATTTTTACCCATACTCATCATTAGATTCCCCAAACTTATTTATCATTTTACTGAAGGTTTCTACCTTTCAATCAGTATCTCCCCACTTCCCCTGACACTGGTAACCACAATTCTACTCTCTGTTTCTATGACTTTGGCTTTTTTCAATTACATGTGTAAGTGATATTATGCAGTATTTGTCTTTCTGTGTCTGACTTATTTCACTCAATTTAATGCCCTCAGAGTCTACCCATGTTGTCACACATGGCAGAATTTTTTCTTTCTTGTGGCTGAATAATATTCCATTGTTATGTATATACCACATATTCTTTATTCATCCGTTGACAGACACTTAGGTTGTTTACATATTTTGGCTATTGGCAGTAATGCTGCGACGGACCTGGTAGTATACATATCTCTTTGAGATCCTGATTTCATTTCTTTTGGATATATATACCCCAAAGTGAGAATTGCTGGATAATGTAGTAGTTCTGTTTTTAATTTTTTGAGGAACCTCTACACTGTTTTCAGTAGTGACTCTACCAGTTTACATTCCTAGCAAAAATGCAGAAAGAGCCCCCCCCCCCCTTCCCTTCATCCTCACCAACACTTATCTTTTTTCCTTTTGATGGTAGTCATCCCAACAGATGTGAGTCTGCAACACGTTACCCATAGGTCTCTCTGGTAACATAACCCCCCCGGCCCCGCCCCTCCCTGCCACAAAAGGTCCACACCTTGATCCTAGGAACATATGAGTATGTTACACAGCTAGGAGGCTTTGCAGAATTAAGGTTAGCAAACTTTAGCTAGGGTAGCCTGTATTGCACAGCACATGAGCCTTACAAGCAAAGAATTTTCTTCACCTGGACTCAGAAATTGGAAGCTTGAGAGGGACTCATTGCTGGCTTACGAGTGGAAGCAGCAACATTAAAACCTGAGAAGGAAACGGGTTTTGCAGAAAACCAATGAGCTTGTAAGAAATGCTGAGATCCACATAAGAATTGTAGTCCCAGCTGATACATTGATTCTGGCTAGATGTTAACTTTTGGCTAATATTTTTGGAGTATGCAAAATCCAAATCTAAAGAGCATTAGGGACATTGAGATTGTTATCATGGAATTGAACTCAAGTGAATACGTTACTTGAAGTCACGAGAAGAATTAGAGATAAAGTAGACATTCACCTTCTCTCAACAGAACTAGCTCAAGTGAAAAAAATCATGGGAAGACTGACTAATAACAAGTGGAAAACACAGTGGGTTAATGGCGATGACATCAGCAGAGATAGAGATAGAAACTTTTAAATAAGCAGGTATTATTTCCTCAAAAGAATTGACAAGATGTGCATATGTGTATATGTGTGAGTTTAAGATGGTGTAGGTGTTCTGGGGACAGCTTTTGTCCTGACTTTAAGTCAACTGGGTAATTGGCTTAAGGTAATTGACCAGCCTCGACAGCATATTAAAAAGCAGAGACATTGCTTTGCCACAAAGGTGTTTCTAGCCAAAGCTATGGTTTTTCCAGTATGTATGGATGTTAGAGTTGGACTGTAAAGAAAGCTGAGCATTGAAGAATTGATGCTTTTGAACTGTGGTGTTGGAGAAGATTCTTGAAAGTCCCTTGGACTGCAAGGAGATCCAACCAGTCCATCTAAAGGAAATCAGTCCTGAATATGCATTGGAAGAACTGATGCTGAAGCTGAAACTCCAATACTTTGGCCTCCTGATGTGAAGAACTGATTGATCGGAAAAGACCCTGATGCTGGGAAAGATTGAGAGCAGGAGGAGAAGGGGACGACAGAGGATGAGATGGTTGGATAGCATCACCGGCTCTATGGATATGAGTCTGAGCAAGCTCCAGGATTTGGTGATGAACAGGGAAGCCTGGCGTGCTGTGGTTCATGGGGTTGCAAAGAGTCAGACACCACTGAGCAACTGAACTGAACTGAAGGTAACTGGGACATTTGTAGTAAAGGAAAGTGAAGAGAATTGAAAGTTTGGTACTTGATTGTCAAAGAAAAGAACAGTAATAAATTGAAAAACAGATCAATTCACCCTTTCTCCTAACTTACAAGTCACTGAGCCTACTCTCAATCATTATTTTTAGAAAAAATAATGATGATTAAATGAATGAGAAATAGCAGAAAGCTCACGGTTTATAGAACCATTCATCACAGTTGTAACCAAAGCAATGTATTGTATTCATTATGGATCATAAGAAAAATTGCTCATTTCTATTGAAATATTTTTTGCTCTGATGAAGTATTATGCATATATTACAAGGTGACACAAATAGTATCATGATGAGCATGTTTTTAGAAAGAGTTCTTCATTGATTAAAAAGTGTAAAACTTTCTCTGAATGATTCTAAATTATGCCATATTTCTTTTCACAAATTTTTGTGGTTATCTTTCTGGCCTTAAATATTTCTGGGAACATCAGCATTATGTAAGAAAGTACTGTATTTTTATAGCATCTGTTGGCCCCTAAATATTAGGTATATTTGAGGGAATAAGTGCATACTTCTGAAAAGTCCTGTCATCAGATATTCAAAGCAGTCTGAATACTATTACTAAAATAATATTAGTAATAGGAAGAATCTCTGTTCCAGAGCTTTGCATGCATGATTCCTCTTTACTCTTGATGTACAAGCTTTCTGTTTCTGGCTGAAACTGCATCGTGGCCCAATGTGTGTTCTGTTGATCTCCAATGTGCTTTCACATTTGTGAGAATGGGTGTTCATGCTTGACCTTGTGTAGGAGAGTCCAATAAAATAAATAGAGATAATTTAAATATTGTGACTGGCAAGGATGAAAAATTCTGCCATGTTTTCTTTCTATTTTTAAGCTTTTAGCAAACTTTCCACAGTTACGGTTTTTCAGTCTTCCTTAGATGAGACGGGACTTCCCTGGAAGTCCAGTGGTCAGGATTCTGAGCTTTCACTGCTGAGGGCTCCAATTCAGTCCCTGGTTGGGGAACTAAGATCCCATAAGGCCAGGGCATGGCCAAAAAAAAAAAGACTAGTAGATGTAATTTATAATTCACAAGAAGCACAATTTTCTGATAATGTGAGACACAGTGTAAATAAACAGATACCTCAGTTCAGTCATAATAAGAGACTGGCTGTCAGCATGATTAAAAAACATGTGTTTAAATCCTCCGTGGTGACCCATGACTCCCAGAATAAATCCCAAATCCCTTCAATTAGCTTTGTGATCTAGCCCCAGTTTTCATCTACAAGTTTATCTGTAATGGGGCTTTCTGGTTTAGGCGCTGTTAACATCAGGGCCACATAATCCTCTGTAGTAGGAGACTTGTGCATTGTCATGTTTGGCATCATCCCTGGCCTCCACCAGCTTGAAGCCAGTATCCTCCCCACACACTCAGCTGTGGCAAACAACATCTCCAGACGTTGACAGGTGTCCCCTGGGAGCCAAAACCTTCCCTGGTTGAAAATCACCAGTGGATATATAGCCTTTTACTCCCTCAAACTTGACCTCCCCACCGTAATGCGTTCTTTTCCGTTTCAGATGCACACTGTTCTTTCTCCTCTGTATTTGTGTGCCTTCTATCGCCTTTATGTATACAACACTCTCCCCACCCCGCTGTGTCTAGTGGCCTCCGTCTTCTCTTTAGGCTCTAGATGTCTGGGTGAGGCGAGTACAGCTCTCACCAGTCTCTCCCCTTTCGATGAACGGTCCTACTCTCTGGAGTAGTGGAATGTTTGCTTGTCTACATCACCTGTTAAACCAGAAGTCACACCATGTCAGGGATCATTACCAGGTTTCTCACGAGTGTGTCACCACTGCCTGGCACATATTCGATACACAGTATAGAGTCGTTGAATAAACTAACATTTTAGCCAAAAGATTAGTAATGCCATAGTGCTACTTTTAAAAATACAGTTTTTTCCTACAGTTATTGAGCATTAAAATGTCAAAAAAAAAAAAATAACTAACCTTGGAGAAAATCTGGTACAACATGTGTCAAACACAAATCACTGTTTCAACTTAATTCTTTTCATGCTTTTGACCTTTGTAAAGTTTCTTGGCTAAATTAATTTTATATTTAAAACCTGTATTTTATCACAATTTGGCAGATTTTTGTTTGCTGTCTATTAACACAGTAAAGGTCACATCATTAGATAAAATCTGATGGCAGGAAAAAACACAGTAATTTGCCAATGGGAAACATGAAAAAGACTTCATTTTTTATGTTGTCTTACACTTTTTACCTTGGGGTTGAATTTAAATGTTATTACTCAAAATGGAAAATTATGTCTGAAGTGAATCTGGGAAGGACACAAAAAAGAAAGATCACTTAGAAGTTCAACTTTAAGACCATGTTTATTTCACACAATTAAATCATAGAAAGGTGCTTAAAATATCTTGGGTGACAAGGGATTTTAAAAGCTACTAAATAATAGCTGCTTATTATAAGTAGGTCGAAAACCCTCAGCTATGTGTTTCACTTTGTTTCTTATCATTAACGTTCTTTCTAATGATAAAATAATTTCCAGCAGTACGTACATACTGGACAGATAATTATTTGATGCCTACCAAACTGGATACAAACTACAGTCCATTCTTGATAGTGGTGTGTGGGTTGCAGGGCAATGCTCACAGTAATTATCTAGGCACTGTTTCTCATTTCAAGGATTTCAGTTTCATCCAAAGCAAGGTAAACTGTCAACAGTGATTTACTGAGTGTCCACTTTGTGCAAACAGTATAGGAGATAACAAAAGATAAGTGATACAAAGCACCTGCTTGGAGTGACTACCCATCTGGTAAGGGAGAAAAGACATGTACACTAAGTGCTATAATTTAGCAAAAAGAGCACCCCGTGTATTAAGGATAAGCAAAGTACTATCGGAATTTGACCAGGGAGATGACATCATCATGTGTGTGTGTTTGTGTGTGTTTATGTCTCTATCTCTGTGTGTGATGGGGTTGTCTCAGAAAGCGGGGCCTTCTAGATTAATAATATGTTTAAAGAAACATTTATAAAGACATATTTTGGTGTCAGTGAGCAGAGGATGTATTCGGAGCTGAGAACTGGGATATTTGGTGCCTGATATGTCACGGTGAATACTGTGTCTTTTGCTTGGTTGACAGGAGATACATTTTCACAATTTTTGTCTCTATCCCACTAGTATCAAAATGTCATTCAGTAATTGCTGGCTATGTGAGGAGAGGGAGGGAGAAAGGTTGCGGAGGAGGGAGAAAGGGAGAAGATAGGGAAGAAGGGAGATACTAATAGGAAGCCATAGAGATGTTTATATCAGGATTCTAAAACTTCAGCTGTATTGAATAAATCATCTGACAATAGACAATAGAACAGACTGTGAGGAAAGAGGCGTGTGATCAGATACCAGCTGAAACTACTGAGATAAGAGGAAATGAGACCTTGACTCTGGCTGACCATGGGGATGAAAAGAAAGAGATTGATGAGAAAAACATTTTACATGGAGGATTTCAGGAAGTGATAAATTACTGAATTAGGTGTTAGCAAGAAAGACTGAATACCACTCTGAGGTCTCATGACTGGACAACTCAGCAATGTTAATAAATAGAGAAACTGGTGAAGAAGGTGTATGGGAATCCTCTGCACTATATTGTCAATTTTTCTATAAATCCAAAAATGTTCTATAAATAAAGTCCACTTAAAAGGGGAGAAAGATTTGTAGGTTAAGTGATTCCTTTTATGAAATGCTTCAGATACGCAGAGAAGGGAGTCGGGATAGACCTGTGGATTACACTTTCATAAGTCAAATTCTAAAGAGACATTTCAGTGAACATTGGGCAGGAAACTCCATTTACAGAGAATGAAGTAGTGAGTGTTTGGTTAGGACATAGAAGCAATAAGAAGGATTATGGTGAAGACAGACTGGCCTGAAGAATCTAGGAGCTTAGACTCCAGGGAAGCTCAAGAGCATGTACAGTTGAAGAAAGGAAGGAATGAAGGGAGAGAGGGAGGCTGAAAGGGTAGGACAGTGTAATGAGTATGTACTCATTCCCTCTGCTATAATGAATTACCACACACTTAATGACATTAATTTATCAACTTCCAGTTCTGGAGGTCAGAAGCACAAAATCAGTTCCAACGGGCGAAATCAAGCCGTCAGTTGGGTCTATGCTACTGCTATTAAAAGCTCTAAGTTAGAATCTGTTTCCTCATCTTTTGCAACTTCTAGAGGCCACCTACATTCCTTGGCTTGTGGCCCCTTTCTTCATCCTCAAAGCCAGCAGAGAGAAAATTCACCCTTTCTCTGCCTTCTGTTCTATTTGAAACCTCACTGCATTGGATGATGCTCACCTACAAAGAGGAGGGCAGATATTCTTACTCAGTCTACTGATTCAGCGGCTAATATCTTCCAGACGCACCCTCCGAGATGCACACAGACATTTTTTCTTTTCTTTTTTTTTTTTTTTAAACCAGCCATGTAAGCATCTCTTGGCCTGGTCAAGTTGACACATAAAATTAACCATCATAGTTACCCTTTACAGTTATGTGAAGAGTTCACAGAAAAGATGCTAACTGGGTGTCCTCTATGACCAAGAAGTCATCACTGAGAGGTGGGCGGCCTCCTGCCAAGAAGTTAAGGATGTAGGGTGCATAGGGGAGGACTTGGTTCCTGGTGATGCTGGAGAACGACTGTGCACTCACCTTGCCCAGAGATCCTCTGTCAGAGAAGGCAGCCCTCTTTCTGCCAATGAGGTGTTCATCTACCTGAAGATGCTGAGGTGCCTTCTCAAGGACCTTTTGCAAAGAGTCACGATTTGATGATCAAAGACCAAAATGCACTTTCAAAATCACACCTTTGTCATTAACAGAAAAGTTAGTAAAATAGGAAAGGATCAGTAGACCCTTTTTCATTCAATTTCAAGAGAATGTAGATGACTGCTATGAAGCTGTAGTAAAAAAAAGTTTGAAATGCATCTGTGAAACAACATTCCCAGGAAAAATGGGAGAAACTAAGTATTCAGAACTTTTCACATATTTCATTAAATTTTTCTACATTTTCTAACTCTAAAAATTTCCATTTAACTGTGTTAGTAGGCTTGCTTCTGCACCAAACTTTTCCGATATGAGGATACTTTAATAACACTGCCACTGTTAAATTCCTACAGCTAGAATAGCTTCATTTAACCTGACCTCCTCACACTAAAAGAATATACATTATAGTTTTTTAATTCTTAAAAAATGTTACAAACTAATAGAAGTTTTTTTTAAAAACCTCTTCAGTGTATACAGTACATTTTGGGCAGTACAAGACATTTATTTACCAATGAGCTTTCTATCTGCCACAAGATTAGTTATGAAATATGATCACTAAGGCTGCATTCAACTGTACCAAAAAGCTCATTTTAGAATTTTAATATTATCAGCCCCTAAGTATGATCAGCTTCAGATCTCAAATAACTGAGAAGGAATATGTATCACAGAACTTTTGACAAATTTTTGTATCCTAATTAAAATAGGCACATCAAAATCCTCTTGAGATTCATAGTGTAGACCTTCAGACAAAAGAATTAAAGTAATACTGAGCCCTAACTTGAAAAGAGCTGTGACAGTATTCAGCCTCACTAATTCTTACCCCAGAATATAATGACAGCACATCACTTTTTCTAAACCAGAAAGGGAGCTCCATGCTAGAGGACCTAAGTTTAACCCACACAATTTCAGATTCATGTGATCCCTGAGACAGAGGATAAACTGGTTTTTCAAGCTACCACTTAACATGGTGATAAAAGTATAACCACAAAATATTAACTACCTTCTCTACTGAAATATATGCATAAGACTATATGCATAAAAAGTTCAAAGTACTCTTTTTTTTTTTTCAAAGTACTCTTTTTAAAAGAAGAGGTGAATGTATTATTTTCTTAGAGTGGACTCCTGGGAGTGCTTGTTCAAAGTTTTGCAGCCTTCTGAATGTGAGTGATAAAGAGCAATGAAATTTGAGGGAGGGAATAAAATGAAGAGTTGAGGAAAGAGTTCTACATTGTTTTTATAAAAATCGGTTTCATATATCAAGAGAGTATATAGCTTAAGTAGTGTGTCATATCTTCTTTAAAAAAGAAAATTGAGAACATTGTTCTGAAAATCAGTTTATTCAGTTGAGCAGTAAAGAAGTATAATTACATAAAACATAAAAGATATCCACTTATAAAAATATATATCAAAGCTTTATTTAATATGTTATTCATAAAAACTAACTGGTCATCAAAAAGTAAGCTTAGGGCAAATAATTCACAACTCTTAAATGAGTGCCCCTAAACAGTAGTTAACAAAGAATGCTTAGTGTATGCTGGAATATTTGTATGTTTTATATTATGTATTAATGTAATAATCCTCTAACAACTCTACAAGGTAGGCATTATCATTACTCCTGTGTTAAAATGAGAAAACTGACACCACGAAAACTCAAATTACTTGGCAAAGATCACACAAGCCAGTGAGTGGTAGGGTTCATGTTCAAATTTAAGGAGTTTTAGTGTTAGTTTTGTTTAATTTGTGTAATAAGTAATGCATGGTCTTTGTTTAGAATAAGTAAACAAAAGTCAACTAGACAAAAAAACTACTCAGAAACAAATAAATACAGCTGTTTAGAAGTATATAAAATGAAGCAGTGAGAACACCTCTCCATCCTGGGCTGAAAAAGTAACAGTTTGAGACTTAAGTACATAGACTTACACTTATGTTTAGACACAATACTTTCACAAAAATGGGATACTTTTATACGATGCATATCATTTTTTCTTAATATCGAATATGCATGTTTCTGTGTCTTTAAAATACATCTCTCCATGTACTATTACAGATAATACAACAATTACCATTCTTATGCACATATATGTTTTTACATGTGCTGAATTTCTCTGAAACATATTCTGAGGAGTACAGTTCTTGATTCAAGTCTATGTGCTTAAGAAAACACTGACGGGTAATGATAAATTATCCTCCAAGATGATAATTAATTAACTAAATTAATTAACTACCACCTTGAATATGGGCTTCCCTAATAGCTCAGTTGGTAAAGAATCCACCTGCAATGCAGGAGACCCCAGTTCGATTCCTGGGTTGGGAAGATCCCCTGGAGAAGGTTAAGCCTACCCACTCCAGTATTCTGGCCTGGAAAATTCCATGGACTCTGTAGTCCATGGGGTTGCAAAGAGTTGGACACGACTGAGAGACTTTCACTTTTCACCTTGAATATAATGTTAAAATCTGATCATCCTTTTTTAAAATCATTATTTTGAAAAACGTTTGTGTGCATGCGCCAGTGTTTTCTTTTTTTTTAACCAGTACACAAGTTCTATTTTCTAATTAATTTGTTATTGGAATATAGTTGATCTACAGTGTTGTGTTAGTTTCTGCCGTACAGCAAAGTGAGTCAGTTACATACATGTCTGCATATGTCCACCTTTTTTATGTTCTGTTCCCATATGGGATATTACAGAGCGCTGAGTATTGAGTCGAGTCCCCTTTGCTATACAGTAAGTTCTTATTCGCTACCCATTTTATGTACCGTAGTGTGTATATGTCAATCAGGATTTCCCAATTTATCCCTCCCCCAGCTTTCCCCCTGGGTAATCATAGGTTTGTTTTCTACATCTATGATTTAATTTATGTTTTATAAAAAGGTTCTTTTGTACCATTTTTTTTAGATTCCAGATACAAGCAATATCGTATGATATTTGTCTTTCTCTGACTTATTTACTCAGTAGTTTTGACTGTGTGTGTGTGTGTGTGTGTGTGTGTGTGCGCGTGCGTGCGCGTATGTACATTTAGTGGCTCAGTTGTATCCAGCTCTTTGTGACCTCATTGGACTATACCTCGTCAGGCTCCTCTGTCCGTGGAATTCTCCAGGCAAGAACACTGGAGTGAGTAGCCATCATTCCTTTCTCCGGGGCATCTTCCTGACCCAGGGTCGAATCTGGGTCTTCTGAATTGCAGGTGGATTCTTTACCCTCTGAGCCATCACGGAAGCACAATCTATGGTCGCTGCCCAACACTAAACTGTATAATTAATTCCACTCTTATCAGTTTGGTTTCCTTAGATTTTTTTTTCTAGGTAAGCAAACCAATCATTCACAAATATCTCTTTACCCACAAAGTCTATTTTGTTCCCTCGTCTAATTTCACAGTGGTTGGTGCACACCTTCTGATTTGAGTAGGGATGTCTGTCCTTTAACATATGTGTATGGTTCCCATTCCTTAAATAAGTTTCCGGGCACATTTTCATCTTCTTTTCTGTCTTCCTGAGATTTCTTTGACCTCTCCTTTGCTACAGTACAGTATGTGGTTTCTTCAACTAATATGAGAATATAGATTTATATGTGTGTGAAGTTTTCTTTCGTTTCCTGGAGTAATTCTGCTCTCATATTTTCATTATCTACAAGTTACTTATTGTGCTTTCTTTCTACCCCATCCCTGTCCCCCTCCCATCCTCCTCCTCGTTCTTTCTCTCTCTCCCCCATTTTCTTTTGTGTTATCAAAGCATAGATCCCAATGTTACTCCTTTCTGCACGTTCCTCTTCTCTGTATGTGGCGAGTTTTTCCTCAGGCACCTGGTTAACAAAGTAGGGGCAGTTTAGGGGAGCCGTTTTTGGCCAGTAGCTTTAGTTTGTATTCTTGTTTTTAAATATTAATATTTTCTCATCAAATCATATGTCTTCTTCCTAGGGGCAACATCCTTTGTCACTTTCTGGCATTCTTCACTTTGGGGTGAGCAGGAGGCGAGAGTATCTTCCTGTGAAACAAATCCTTCCGTGACTCCCTGTTGCTTTATCTCTGCTCAGCTGACTGGATCAGCACACACAGAGCTCAGCACTGCTTCTTCCCTGTCACTTATCTCCTTACACTTTTAGGCATGTTTTGTTTTGTTTTTTGGGAAAGGCATCTGGTGTAGAGTAATCTGGATGGCAAGCCTGTATGTCTCCTCCTCATCCCTACGCTCCCATTTCTACTCTTCAGTGGCATCCCTGTAACTAGGTCTTTTTTTTTTCTTATGGCCTGCCTATTGATGAAAGCCATCACTCATCTGTAGGCTCTTTCAGGCTACTTACACTGACTTTTGAGGAAAATACAAATCTATCCCAGTTAGTTTTAGTATGAGATGTTTCCTTGATTCCACATTTCTACATCTATCTGGGTGACATATGAAGCTTACCCTTTAGATAAAAGATGAAAGTTGGCTATCATATTAATAGTATCTATTCAGCCATCCAACTTCTGAGAGGAGAGGGAAATAACCTCTCCCCTGTGCATGTTCACAGTGATACTCTGTCCTTTCTCTCTGAAAGTGTTGAATCCTTTGCTATAAGGATCATTTCTGCTCAACTGGACACTTTTTAAAACCCTTCCTAGGGGAACTCCTGAAATCTGAGGGTCAGCATGCCATTTTGGTAAGAAGTTGGGTAAGAATGGCAGCTATCAGGTCTTTGGTTGATGAGCTATTTATTTCTCTGCATCATTGGGGTCTAAAGTTCAAACACTTGAGGGATTTTCCTGGTGGTCCAGTGGCTAAGGCTCTGCACTTCCAATGCTGGGACTCAGGACACAGCTATGAGTTCAAATGCCGCAACTAAGACCCAGCACAAATAAATTAAATATTAAAAAAATAAAAGTTATAACACTCGAGAGGCCCCCAGATGATCCTTTTAGGCCTTACTTTCTCTCAGATGTGAGACCCAGAAGAAAATACTACTGTGTGGTGATAGTAGTATTGGGCTGTCTTGGTGACTCAGTGGGAAAGAATCTGCATGCAATGCAGGAGATGTGGCTGGAGACACGGGTTCAATCCCTGGCTCAGGAAGATCCCCTGGTGAAGGAAATGGCAACCCACTCCAGTATTCTTGCCTGGAAAATCCTGTGGACAGAGGAGCCTGGCGGGCTACAGTCCACGGGGTCGCAAAGAGTCGGACACGACTGAGCGACTGAGCACACACAGAGTGACTGCATATTTTCCCCAGTCCTAATAGTCCTTCTGATTCATACCAAGTAATGAAAGCCCGGTATCTTGCACACAACCACCAGTCCACTGCAGTCTTTCATGTTTCTTATTTCCAGAATAAGGGTAATATACTACATGTTCTAGAATGAAGCTAAAACCAGTTATTTGCAAAACAATAAGCGTTAAACTGGCATCAGCCTTCTTACCCATGCTACTAAATGCTTGAAGGTATGAACAAATGCCTACCAAGTACTAAGAGTAAAGGACTGTGAACTTTCATAGTCAAGGGCAAGAGTAAAATTAAATAATAAAAAACATTTTTTGATACACAAGGATTTAAAAGTATACTACCTGTGAACCCTTTATGAACAGAATTTAATAAAATTTATCTCCAAGTGTTTTTAGAAAACTGGTAGAGAATGAGCTCATGTAAAATTAGGCAGAGGTTAAGAAAGAAGAAATAGTAAAACTGACACAAGATTAGGACAAGAGTTCTAAAATGACAGCATGTAATTGGCTTTGGGGACAGAAGTGTTCAGGACTGTGGGATAATTCACTGAGGTCCTCCAGGAAAAGAAAGGGAAGAGATGAGGAGAAGGAAAGATAGACGAGGGGAGATGAGGGTATTTAGACACAAAATTAAGTATTTGTATTAAATTGGAACAATGATTTTTTTTTTCTTTTACCATTCAAGAATGTTTCTCTGGCCTCTAGGAGTTAGAGTATGTTCCACCAATGGTTAGAATTCTTCTAGAGAAAGACTGCAGAGAGAGGGAATAGAGCTATACTTGGCTTATGGCACACAAAGTAAGTTTATGCAGCAAGATAGTAATCGTGCAAGGCCAGCTTCTCTCTCAAGGGAAAGTCATCTGTGCCTGACCATTCACCTTCATGCAACCAAGCACCAGGCTTAGTCACCTGGAGTATAGAGGTTTCTGTGAGACAGGAGTCAAGGAGAAGAGAGAAAAGGATGAGATGGAGAGAGAAGGATGAGATATAGACAGAAAGGAAAAGAACTGGGTGGTTAAGATGTGTTGTTCTTGTTGTTTAGTTGCTAAATCATGTCTGACTCTCTTGCAGTCTCATGGACTGTAGCCTGCCAGGATCCTCTGTCCATGGGGTTTCCCAGGCAAGAATACTGGAGTGGGTTGCCATTTCGTCTTCAGGGAATCTTCCCAACCCAGGGATCGAACCTACATCTCCCGCACTGGAGATGGTCTCCCGCACTGCAGGCAGATTCTTTACCACTGAGCTACCAGATGACTGTGTCATTATTTCCTTCTCAATGGAAAGAGATGTGTGAGGATGTGGCAACAACATCAAGAGCAGAGCCATCCTTCATCCTTGTTTAGAATCCTGGACAAGAGGACACCCTGGATTGTCCCCACACCAACCCAGGGCAGGTCACTCTGATTTAGTAGAACTGCCTGCTCAGGCAGAGATAAAACTGGGCGTGTCTGTCCAAGAAACTGAAGACTCCTGAAAGGGAACTGTTAAATTTATTGGATCAAACTTAGAATTAAATGAAAGTGGACATGTTATACTTTTCCTTTTCCTCCCATTCACCTCGAAGGATGGCCTGATTGGTTATATTTAAAATAATGAAATTATTATTCCCCCATAAGTTGCAATATTAAAGTCTTACAACATCCTTCTTGCTGCACACACTTTCTTTATTTTCCAAGATAGGCTCCCACGTGTGGTTAAAAAATTACTAGTTCCCTTCCCCTTTTCCCATCTCTGTTAATTTCTTTTTTCTTTGCCTCCTCCTACACATACAGAATGATAAAATAGAGTCAGTGCAAATGTACCATTTTTCAAATGAAAAGCAAATCTAAAGTCTCCAAAGAGATTTGGTGAGCATTTAGGAAAAGCGTATGAAATCTCAACACTGACAAATATTCCATACCCAGTCCTTTTTAGTCAGGGGACAGGGTTTCTCCCCACGTGGTCCTGCTGCAGAACAAAGAACCCTGGTAAAGCAGAGTTCAAGTGTATCGCAGTAAGCAATGATCTCATTATGTATATTGCACATGTGACGGAAGCACCAGATATTTCCATCTGTCCATCTTAATCTGCAGCAAATTGATTTCACAACTTTTCCGGATGTTAAATGCCAAGCCCCATATAAAAATGTTTGCCAATCACTGCTAAGCCTGAAAATGTATCTTTCCAAACAGTGTGGGGGAATGTGGAGTCTGAAAGTCCCAGAGAGGAGAAAGAAACCCCATAGCAAGTGAAAAAAGGACTTTTGCACTTCCATTAAGCAAAGAGTTGGGGGACTCCTGTCTGCCGTACACCCTGCTTTGTGCTCAGCGGACACTGGAGACTAAATGCACTAGGTACGTGGTCCCTGTGCTCGGGAGCTTCAAATCCAAACGAGAGCTTAGGGGGACCAGCGTCCCGAGGGAACGTACAGGTATGTAAGAGGATACTCAGCAACATGCATTAAGAAACAAAATCAGGTTCTTCTGAGGTGTATTGGTTAGGCAGAGAGGCGTTCTGATTCATCAAATCATCTCATTATTCTATACGAATAAATAATTTTCAGAGTCAGAATTTGAAACTTACACTTCACAGTGAACTCAGAAGCAAAAGGCGTCACTGAGTTTCCAGGCATCATTTCAGAAGTCCTGGCATTGTGAAGACCCGGTTTGCACTTGACACTGTGTGGCCTCTTTGCTTCCTCAGTCCCGAGTTCCTGGTTCTCCCAGGACCTCCTGCTCTTGGCTCCTTAGAAGGACCTCTTCCCCTTCCCGTGCCTCACATGGGCCCTCCAAGGCTTGGCTCTTCCCCACACCCTTCTCTCCACACTCCCTCCGTGAATGCTCGCCTGCATGCCTGGGGGCTCCAGCTCTGCTCAGTCTCGGGCTGGCTGCCAAATTCACATCTTTGCCTGACCTATCACCTTCATTCAGTTTCCTGAATCCAGGCCCATCCTGGCTGTTGCCGCGCACAGCAATCTATACATAGTTATCCCGCTGTCACTTGCAACTCGGGCTCTTCCAAAAGTGAGCTCACTCGCTTACATCCCACACTGGCTGCCTTTCCAGCCGTCTGCTGTCCTCACACCAACATGTTCTGTTTTTCAACAGAACCCATTCTGGCCATCTCTTGGGTCCCCACTCACGAGGGACTGGGGAGAAATTCATAAATCCGCTTCCATTTACAGCTGCGTTCTTATCCCATTAGTTTGACAATTGCCTTTCAGTTCCTTTGTTTCTTCAGCAGTAAAAACAGAGGCAGTGACAGAAGACAGCAAATAATACATACAAAACCTTTCTGCAAAGTAGAAAGAGTCACACAAGAATATGAGCCAGTGGCTCATAAATGTTAAAATATTTTTCACGTGGGAGGCTATTGTCATATACAAGTATGATCAAGAGGATCCGCAGCCTTAAAATATAGAGTCTGTCATGCCAAACTCCAAATCAAACTTGAACAGCTCAATACCCAGAAAAGGGTGGATAGTATTGTATTTTTGGAGGAGTGAAATGTAGGTTTAAGAAAAAACAAAACAAAATTAAATCACCTCTTAGAAGCCCTCAAGAATAAGGAGGCACAAAAGTTGCTGTGTATCACATTTATGTATGACTATGAAAGTGTGTAATATCCACGTGCCCAAATCACCTCGTTTCTGCCGCTCCAGTTACCATTCTGTTGTGGTTTTCTGAACTGTGGACAATAGTTGCTCCAGGACTAAATCCCCAGGCACATGCTGCACAACCAGGAGTTGAAATTGAAATTCGGAGAAGTCTCTATTCCCTGGGGGCTGGCCAGGTGGTGGGTACCATCTCCCGAGCCACCGCATGCCCAAACATGCTGCCCTAACACCCAGGAACCAGGTCCTCCATACCTTCACATACGCCTGTTCTGATAGCTCATCAGTTCTGCCTGCGACTCCCGCCACACCCACCACATACTTTAGAAAACACAGGATATTCGAGTACTTATCACAAACCAGATGTCTTGGGTCAGGGGTGGAAACCAGATTGGGCTCTCAACTGAATTTCATCCGGCGTGTGGGGCGAAGTAGCAAGAACTTGCAAAATCGGTTAACATTTGTACTCTCTGGCAGAGATGTGAGAGGCCACAGAAAGGGTGTCTGTTTCTCTCTGGGTCAGTATTTTCCTGCGTGGTTTTTCATCCGCTCCTGTTTCTAAGAGTTTGTTTTGTGCTGATTCAGAGCTTAGCCTGCAGCTCTATGGGTGTCCTCCTCTCTGTAGTTCTCATTACTTTGAGTGGGAACAGGGGTACTGCAGAACTCTCACCTGGGAATAGTCTAGAAACAGTAGGTTATGACTGCATGGGTATTGCTCATTTCCTGTTTTTGCTGAAAAAGCATGAAGTGCTCTGATTTATTTTTTAAATTCCATGTGTCCAGGGCCTCTGTTTCTGACTCCTGCTACCTCTAGGCTTCCTGGGCTGAGCACGTGTACCCACCCCCCCCCAACTCATACCTTCAACCTGTACCTTAAGTCACAGCAATCTGATTTCTGTCCCTAGCACTCTGCTGAAACCACTGCATCCTTTCCGATCTTTAAACTGCCAGAGCCCGGAGCTAGCTGCATTTTCCTCATGTTCTTAGGATCACATTCTCCTCTGATAACTTCCTAGTTGCCTTTCTACCGCCTTTTCGACTCAATTTCTTAGATTTTTGTTCTTAGACAATTTTTCTTCTCCCTTTATATTTTATGTTTTAGCCAATGTATCTATTCACTGAAGTTTAACTAAAATCAGCCAATTCGGTGCCAGACTCCTAAGTTCCATTGCTAACCTTGACCTCAGCTTTAGACCAGCTGTCAGAGAGCATCTGTGGATTTCTTGTCATCTCAGATGCTCACTAGCTCCAAGGAAATGCCCCCATATGTGGTGTAGGTTCTTCTTAGCACGTGACTTTTAAAACTTCGGTAACCTGACTCAGGCATAGACCTCAGATATCCTAAATAGGTGTCAGTATACAATGCTTTGGCTGTATTTTTTGTCCTTAAAGGAGCTTTAGAATCAGATTTTTCAAGAACTGAACTATGTCACTTGAATCCTGTAGATCCTCATCCATAAGTGAGAACAGAGGACAGGATTGAACCCTGAGGGACAGACTCTTTTCAGTTCTTAAAAATAGACAAGCAGATACACACAAACCAACTTTTTATTTTGCAGACAGAAGTTACTAGCCTAGTGGCAATTGCTTTAAGTACTGTTTGTTTGATTTCAGTCCTTTAGAAATGAGTGGTGAAGAAGTGAAAGTGAGAACTGTGTGACTGTAAAACTGTGAAAATTGTTTTCATGTGTGGATTATGGGCACAGTCTCATTAATAAGAGTCCAAACGGCTACCCTTCTTTTTAGCATGTACCTTATACTAGTTGTAAAGGAGATGTTATTCTACTGAGGCTGTTTTCAGTGTATCCAAGAGACAGCAGGATAGCTGTGAATAACACTAACAAGGACCATTTTAGAGTGTTTATTACATGCCAGGCACTGTGATATGATTTTTTCATGCTTATTTTCTCCTCACAAAAACTATAAATTGAATTATATTAAAAGTCCTACTGTATATATGAGAAAGATTAAAGCTTGGGGACTTTAAGTAATCTGCCCAGTCACCCAAAACACTGTAATTCCTATTCATAAGACCAATTTACATATTTAGAAAACATATTACACATTTTCTGTTTGTTAATATTTGTGTCTAGCTTTCTTTTCCACCAAATCATATGCTTGTGCATATATCGTAGAAGGGGAAAGAAAGGAAGAAAAGGATCTATTAACTCTCATGTATTTCTAACAAACTAATCAATAGAAAATGTTCTGTGTACGCATGATAAGGATAATTTAAAATGATTACATTCAAATGTCCAATTTAGTTTTAATAGTATAATTACATCTATGAAAATATATTTTATACTCAAATGTATAATTATGCTCAAAATTAAAATCTTAATTGAATTATATCATATCATTTTGATTTGGCCCTGAAAAGCTGGGCTATTAGGTACTCACGAGTCAATAATCACTGAACTATGTATTAAATAATTCTGGGAAGGTGAGGGTGGGATGAATGGAGAGAGTGTGTAAAATAACTAGCTAGTGGGAAGCTGCTGTAACGCACAGGGGGCCCAGCCTGGTGGTCTGTGATGACCTAGAGGGGTGGGATGGGGTGGAGGGTGGGAGTGAGGTTCAAGAGGGAGGCAACATATGTATACCGATGGCTGATTCATGGTGTTGTACTGCAGAAATCAACACATTGTAAGGGAATTATCCTCCAGTGAAAAAAAAAAATAATAATAATTCTGTGACCATGTAAGGATACCTACATATGATTAAGTGTATGGACATGTTTACAAAGTAAGACTAACTTTTAAACTTATTTTTTATTGTGAAATATATACATATAAAAGAGGCTATATAATACTTATGTATGAGGGAAAGAATAACTCATTCACTTAGTAAATGAATAGAAGCTTATTATAGAGATTTCCAGATTCAGCACTGCAATGTAAGGAGTTTGGAAGTTGTTACTCTCAACCTTACAACAAGGACAAGCTATTCAACTGAGAATTAATTACTTTTCTTGGCCCTATCAGAGAAGTTAGATTGCAGGGCAGTCACTCTGAAATCTAGAGTACAGGTGAGTCCAAACAACTGTCATCAAGATCTGCTCACCTAGACCAGAAATCCCTAGAGCTATCAACTAATAAGAACACTAAAATGGTAATTTTGATGAATTGCTGGAAATTGAGTGTAGAGAAGGAAGAGAGTGTGAAAGCCCTGGACCCCTATGCCTTAGTGGACATTACCTACAGGCACCAGTTCTCATAGTGAAGAGCTGAGAAAGGTTTCCTAGCAGCTCTGGCATGAGAGGAGGAGTGATAATTGTGAAATACTCCCAGAGCCTTTCTGTAACAAAGTCCTCCTCTCCAGGGAAAAATACTCTGAGAGAGCTTGATAAAAGCTGGAGGAAGAGCTAGCCTTCCATCTCATCTAAGGGGAAAAAGAATGAACAGGTCACAGGGATCAGAGCTTTAAGGAAATAGCTTAGGGTCACTGCACCAAGGAAGGGGGGATGAGGCAAGAGAAAATAAGAAGCTGTACCAGTAGAGAAGGTATCAGCCCAAGACACAGGCCCACCAAAATACTGAGATTTAATCACAAAACTTTACAATGCTCTCCCTCACCCATACCACCACACCAACAGGACTGCAGATAATAAGAGTGAATTAAAGCAGAAAGAGCCACAAGACACAAACTGTTTCTGACAAGCACTTAGAAAAGCCCAACAGAAAGGGTAGACAAAACAAGGGAGCTACAGGAATTGGATGCCTCCAGTGCCAGTAGCTATCATAGTCATTAAATACAGCCCAGACGCCTAGCCATTCTAACGTGAGTCTTCACACTAAAGGCCTGTTTACCTTCTTTCCTGTTAGCCAATGCATCATGTCTGTCTTTCACAAAAACTATGGCATGCTAAAATAAGGCAAGAAAAACACAATCTGAAGGGAAAAATCAAGCATCAGAACAAGACTCAGATATGTCAAAGATTTTGGGATGGTCTGTGTGAGAATTTAAAATAACTGATAATATATGAGGGCCCTGATGGAAAAGTGGAGACAACAGGCAAGAACAGGTGGGTAATGTAAACAAAGAGATGGAAACTCTAAGAAAGAATCAAAAGTAAATACTGGAAGTCAAAAACAATGTACAGGAAATGAAAATTGCCATTGATGGACTCATCAGTAGACTGGATATGTCTGACAAAACAATCAGTGAACTTGAATATATGTCAGTAGAAATTTGGCATACTGACACAAAGAAAAAGAATGAAAACAATGGTAGAGAACATCCGAAGACTGTTAGGCAGATACAAAATGTGTAACCTGAGCATAATTTTAATACCAGAAGATGAAAGAGAGAAAGGAGCAAAAAAGAAATATTTAACAATGACTGAGAATTTCTCTAAATTCGTGACAGACACCAACTTACAGAGCTAGGAAGCTCAGAGAACACCACGTAAGATAAATAACAAAAGCCACCATGTAGAGATACCACGTTCAAAATGAAGGAAACCAAATGGAAAGGGGAAATCTTTCTTTTTGATAAGATGAAAAATACACCCTCCTTAAAAAGGAACAAAAATAAGAATTACATCATACTTCTCATTGGAAGCTATGCAATATTTAAAAGGTTGAAAAAAAACAAGTACAAAGCAACATAGAATTTTTGATCCAGTAAGATTATCCTTAAAAACAAAGTTTTCTCAGGCAAACAAAATCTGAAGGAATTCATCACCTACACATCTGCCCCACAAGCCATGTAAAAAGTTCTTCAGAAACTGGTTAAACAACATAGGTCAGGAATTTGGATCTACATAAAGAGATGGACAATGTCAGAGAAGGAATAAATGAAGAGAAGGCAGGGAAATAGATGAAAAGAAGAAACAACTAATAAGGATTACAAAATGCTAACAAATACAGTTGATATCAGTCCAGCTATATTGATAGTCACATTAAATGTGAACGGTCTATGTATACCAATGAACAGATAGAGCTTCTTATAATGGACATCAGAACAAGTCCTAAGTATAACTTGCTTACAAGAAACTCATTTGGGTATAAAGATTCAGATAGTTAAAAGGGATGGGGAAAGATGATGATATCAAGTTAGCACTAGGTAAAAGAATACTGGAATGACTATATTAATTTCACAGAAGAAGTCTCTAGAACAAGGAAGATTATCAGAAATTACATAATTATGAAAGTGTTCCTTCTCCAAGACATGATAAAGATATTTTGTACTAACTAAAGTCATAATAACAACATATTGAAATTTGTGAAAGGTGACAAAAGTAGTGCTTAGAGGAAAATTAATAGCTTTAAGTGCATGTACTAGAAAAAGAAGAAAAATCTAAAATCGGTAACCTAAGCTTCCACCTTAGGTAATTAGAGAATGAAGAGTAATTAAAGCTTAAACCAGCATAAAAAATAAATAATAAATCTTAGAACAGAAATCAATGAAATTAAAGCCACAAAACTGTCAAGGAAACTGGTTAACCTGAATCTGGTTCTTAGACAAGAACAATAAAATTGATGCCTCTAGCTGGGTAAACTAAGAGTAAACCAAGCTGAAAAAACCAAGAAAAAAAGAAGACACAAATTACCAACATCAGGAATGAAAGAGGGTTAATGACTACTTATTCCATGGACATTAGAAGAATGATAAAGGAATACTCTGAATAAGTCTATGCCCACAAACTTGATAATATAGATAAAATGGACAAATTTTTTGAAAGACATGAACAAAATTTACTCAAAGAGAAATACATAGCCTGAGTAACCAAATATCTATTTAAGACATTGAATTATTTTTTTTTAACTTGCAAAGAATAAAGCATTAGGTTCACATGGTTTCAAATGTAAATTCTACCGTACTTTTAAAGGAGGAATTATACCAGTTTTCCACTGTCTGTTTCAGAAAACAGAATCAGAGGGAAAACTTCTTTTAATGAATCCAGCATTACCCTCACACCAAACACAATAAAGACATTGACCAATATTTCTCATTAACCCAGACACAAAAATCCTCAAAAAATATTAGAAAACCAAATACAACAATATATAAAAGGGATTATATATCATGACAAAGTACATTTAATTCTAGGTATGTAAGTCTGGTTTGGAGAAGGAAATGGCAACCCACTCCAGTATTCTTGCCTAGAGAATCCTGTGGACGGAGGACTCTGGTGGGCTGCCGTCTGTGGGGCTGCACAGAGTCGGACACAGCTGAAGCGACTTAGCAGCAGCAGCAGCAAGTCTGGTTTAACGTTTATAAATCAATCAGTGTAATCCACCACACCATAGGCTGAAGAAGAACTATATCATTACATAAATTATTTAAACTGTATGAAACAATCTCAGCCCCATGGACTGTACCCTGCCAGGGTCCTCTGTCCATGGGATTCTCCAGGCCAGAATACTGGAGTGGGTAGCTGTTCCCTTCTCCAGGGGATCTTCCCAACCCAGGAGTCAAATCCAGATCTCCTGTATTGGGGGTGGATTCTTTACCATCTGAGCCACCAGGGAGACCAGGGAGGGAAAGGTGCTGACCTAAATAACTCTAGAAATGAATGGAGCCTATAAGAGTAAAGTTGAAAGAACTATATATAAGCACCATGCTCTCACTGATAAAGTTGCTTCTCATGGGAGTGTGGATTATCATTTCTGAAACCACTGGATGCATACAGTAGAAATGAACAGTTTAGTAAATGAATGGTAGATGGTTGGAGCCAGGCTTCTCACTGGATGGGAGAGAAGGCTAGGAATTTCCATGTAGCAATGCATTAGGGTAGGACACAGTATAAAATAAAATTTAGCTTCATGTTGATATGAATGCATATAGGAATTTTTCAGATATGTGCTTATAAAGCAGTTAGAACACACATACAACTTTTTTTTCAGTCAGCTAAGAGGGTCTAGAAACAAAGATATTCCAGTAACAATGAGAATACCAAGTGCCCAGTTAAAAATAATTTTTAAATGAAAAGAACTATAGATTTTTGGAGAAATGGCTAATCCCAGGACTGGGAAAGGAAACTTACAACTTAAGCCTGGAGCATCTTGTAGAGCCAGAAAATAGGAACAGCTCATAAAATATATGCACATAAAAAAAGAAAATATGCTAATGGGAGTATGTCCAAAGGGCACAGGAGCCAACTGAAAGGGGCTAAAGCTGGAACAATTTGAGCCACAAAATAAAGTAGCAGTAGATTATCTCCCAAAGTATAAATATATATAATAGTCCAAAGTATAAAATGAGTCCATACTAATATAAATAAATAATTGAATAAATAAATAAATTAGGGAAGAGAGATAATCTGTACAGTAGAATTCCAAATAACTTACATAGATAATCTGCCTTTAAGGAGGCCATAACTCTGTAGTCCTTGAGTGGGAAATGCACACAGTGGCTTCCTTTCAGAGGAAAGAGGGGGAAATAACTTTACAGGGAAGTAACCTAACAAACACTATCTCAGTCAGGTGATGAAGGCTAACATCAATGGTGAAACACCCTTGATATGATGACGTGATTAGTACTTTGACCTCTATGGTCTTCCTTCCTCAACCACATAACCTCAGTCTAATCATGGGAAAAAGGTCAGACAAATCCCAGTTGAGGGCTGTTGTATTAAATGCCTGACTAGTGTCTCTGAAAACGGTCAAAGTCATCCAAAACAAGGAATGTCTGAGACACTGTCACAGCCAAAAGGAACCTGAGGAGACATAACAACTAAATGTTATATATACTTAATGAGATCCTGGAGCATTAACAGGACATTATGTAAAAACTAAGAATTTCTCAGTAAAGTATCAGTTCAGTTCAGTCACTCAGTCATGTCCAACTCTTTGCGACCCCATGAATCGCAGCACGCCAGGCCTCCCTGTCCATCACCAACTCCCGGGGTTTACTCAAACTCATGCCCATCGAGTCGGTGATGCCATCCAACCATCTCATCCTCTGTCATCCCCTTCTCCTCCTGCTCCCAATCCCTCCCAGCATCAGGGTCTTTTCCAGTGAGTCAACTCTTCGCATGAGGTGGCCAAAGTACCGGAGTTTCAGCTTCAGCATCAGTCCTTCCAAAGAACACCCAGGACTGATCTCCTTTAGGATGGACTGGTTGGATCTCCTTGCAGTCCAAGAGACTCTCAAGAGTCTTCTCCAACACCACAGTTCAAAAGCATCAATTTTTCAGTGCTCAGCTTTCTTCGCAGTCCAACTCTCACATCTATACATGACCACGGGAAAAACCATAGAATTTAGTTAATTATAATGAATCTATATTTGCTTATTAATACATTAATAATAAGGGAAACTGGGTGTGGGAAATATGAGAACTCTCTGTTCTATGTTCTCTGTTCTATCCCGTGTATATATATGGGATCTAAAAAGTTGGTACTAATGAACCTATGTACAGGGCAACAAAAGAAATGCAGACATAAAGAACAGACATATGGTCACAGTGGGGGAGGGGAAGGGCAGGATGACCTCAGAGAGCAGTACTGAAACATGTACATTGCAATATGTGAAATGGATAGCCAGTGGGGATTTGCTGTATGATGCAGGGACTCCAGGAGTCATGTGTGGATGTGAGAGTTGGACCATAAAGAAGGCTGAGTGCTAAAGAATTGATGCTTTTGAACTGGGTGTTGGAGAAGACTCTTGAGAGTCCCTTAGATTGCAAGGAAATCAAACCAGTCAATCCTAAAGGAAATCAGTCCTGAATATTCATTGGTAGGACTGATGCTTAAGCTGAAACTCCAACTTTGGCCATCTGATGTGAAGAGCCAACTCATTGGAAAAGACCCTGATGCCGGGAAAGATTGAAGGCAAAATGTGAAGAGGGAGGCAGAGGATAAGATGGTTAAATCTCATCACTGACTCAATGGACATGAATGTGAGCAAACTCCAGGAGATAGTGAAGCACAGGGGAACCTGGCGTGCTGCAGTTCACGGGGTTACAAAGAGTCAGACACAGCTTAGCAACTGAACGTGAAACAGCAGGGAATTCAAAACTGATGCTCTGTGACAACCTAGTGGGGTGGGATGCAAAGGAAGGTAGGAGAATGGTTTGAGAAGGAGGGTTTGAGAAGTATGTCTATGGCTTATTCATGTTGATGGATGGCAGAAACCTTTACAATATTGTAAAGCAATTATTCTCCAATTAAAAATAATTTTAAAAAAATGATACGTGAGACACTCTTCCAGATATGGGCAAATATTGGATGACAATACGCCTGGGCTCCGCCCTTGTAGAACTGTTTAGTGGGGGAACTGTTTAGACAGCAAAAAGAAGTGGGGGAATAGACCACTTTGGGTGGTAAGATCTAACATGACAGGGACATTTAGTTCATTTAGGATTGTTTTCTTTAAACAAAAGTTTAATAACTGCAATAGGATTTAGCTAGTGAGATCTTATTGAGACTTGAAATATAAGAACAAAATCATCATGCAAAGAGCAGAGGTGAAGGACAGAAGTTTCCAAGTGCAAGGGGACAGCATGAAGAGAGCCCATAATATAGGTTTATTGAGGGATTGAAAAAATGGCCAGTGTCTTAGGTTGAGTTATTGAAGAAGCCAGTCATGAGCCAGGATTTGAGTGCAAGAACAAGGATCTGAATGCAGGTAGTTAATTATGGGGAGAGAAGGTGGTCTCAAGAAGCATTCGTAGGATAGAAAGAAAATGAATAGGAGAAGACATGGTTATCAAGCAGGTATTATGGGCAACTAGGGCTCATTCTCATTGGGGAACTCGAGGAGACAGTGGAGAACATGCCTCACCTATCCCACCTATGGACAGAAACTGGGATCTTTATCCACCAGCTCCCATCAGGAACTGGTTGTAAGCTGCTCCTCAGGGGTAACTGCCTGTAACTTGAATGCCTGTATGACAGCTGAAAGTCATAAAGGTCAGTAGGCCTGGAAACAGCGAGTGCCAGGTGTGTCTGGGAGAAACACGCACAGGCCTTTAGACACAGCCGTGGACCTAAAGGACAGGTAGCCAGGGGAAAAGTGGCACTGGGTAAGGTTGGAGGAGTGAGCAGGAGGCCATTTCTGCAGCACCTGATGGTAGGCAATTGCTATGTTCCACACTTGGCAATAACACAATACCGTTTGTGTAAGATCACTCTGGCTGTTTTACTGGGAATGGAGACTGAGGATGTGGCTTAAGTTGAAATAGGCAGAACTGTTATGGTGCCGCTGTAGTGGGCCGGGCGGTAGAAGTCTAGCTTCAGCATAGGTGAGAGTAGTGGAAATGGAGAGGGGTGGACAGGTATAAATTGCATTTTGCAGATGGAGCTTTTCAGGGGATAATAGAAAAGGAAGATTTAAAGATGCTGAGCTTGAGATGTGTCCACCAATTGAACAGGAGCTATCTAGTAGGCAGTTGGATGGGAGCCTGGAGACAGGAGTTGAGATGTGGTTAGAAAATATAAATTTGAAAGTCATCAGTATGCATATAGCATTCCAATGCCAAAGAAATAGGTGAGGTCAGTTGAGAGGAGAAGACAGAAGAGGACTCAGGGAGAGAAGGATCCTGTAAAGGAGGGTTAGTAAGAAGTGAGTAATAAGAATTTTCAGGGCATGGTGTCCCAGGAAGGCTTCAGAATATGGGAGTCAACTGTGCCAAACACATCTGTGAAGTCAAGTGAGTTAAGGACGGAAATGTGCAAAATGAATTTACAGCTTAATGTTGTTGGAGACCTTGATGACAGTTTTGGTTATGAGGAGAATGTAGTGACTGCAGTAGGTTGAAGAGTGAATGAAAGCTGGGAAATCGAACATTTGTAGGAACAACCCCATTGCAAAACTGTGGCTCTCATGGAAGCCGAGAGTAGGGGCATGAAGTGGAGGGAGCTGCTGCACTAAAGAACAATCTGTTGCTGTTTGTTTTTGTTTTGCTAAGTGGTAGAGAAAAGTGCATTTTTTGTTTTCGTCGAATGATCTGAGGGGGATTTTTGGATGACTTAGGAAAGGGGATGGTGAAGGAACTGGAGCAGAAAGCAACTATGGGTAGAAAAAGCTTATTTTCTTCACATATTTTAAAAGGACAAGCAGAGAAGATTTAGGCAGATGGTGGAAGGAAAGGGGAGCACCTATATAATGGCTGCCACCTCGATACATCAGGAAGAAAAGTACAGAACTAATAACCAAGAGGGATAAAAGATAGACATACAGAAGTTTGAGAAAAGGTAAAAACTGCTCCATTTTGCTGAGAACCCATGGTAGGTCCATCATGTCAAAGAGAGTCAGTATGAACATATGGAATTTCTCCAGCAACATTCCTCCACTCAGGGCCCAAGCACAGAGGAGACTCATAGCCAGGATCTTCAGAGTTGGGGTTTTACAGGCAAGTATGGCAGCAGTAACAAGAAGAAACTGAGGAAATGTAAAATGGCATTATTTTGAATAGATTATGGAATTTAAGATGGGTAAGTTCAGAAAAAGTCCCCAGTAGGAGCTGATGTATAGTAGAAAAAGTCCTGGGATTGGCATCTCAATGAAATCCAAAAAACCTAACTGCAGGGTTCTTGAGCAAGTGGATTTAAATAATGGAGGTGGTAGCTAGTAGGAAGCTTATTACATACTTTCTATCATTTGAGTGACTTAAAATGCATGACTTAAAAGTGGAATATTGTGTCTGTGGTTAGTTAGGTCATACTGAACTATATCCCTCTCAGTAGGCATAAAATACTTTATACTTTAATAAATTAAAATTTTGCCTGTGACTTAGCAATTTAAATCTCCAAGTATATACTTTATGATGGAATGTCTTCACTTTTTCCTTTCTCTGGGGTGGCAGCCCTATTGATTCCCCTGTTCAAATGTGTAGAATAGCTTCCTTATGAACCTATACAAGTAAACTAGGCTAAAGGTTACCAAAAAGGAAGGAGAATCAGCAAATCCATGGACCAGATGTCCAACTTTCTAGATTCTGGGGTCTTCTACAAAAGAAATATAGATCATCAAAATGAAGTGTGAAGAATGAGAATGAAGGACAAATTAACTTGATATTAACTAGAACTGGTAGTAATAATACTACCACTTCAGTTACTTTTGAAAGGCATTTAAATTCTGTCTACGAAAGTTTCAAGTCAAGTCAAGAACCTTTAGTATATACTAGATACATTTGTTCAGTTACCTAGTTATGTCTGACTCTTTGAGACTCCCATGGACTGCAGCATGTTAGGCCTCCCTGTCCCTCGCCATCTCCCAAAGTTTGCCCAAGTTCATGTACACTGCATTGATGATGCCATCCAGCCATCTCATCCTCTGACGTCCTCTTCTCCTTCTGCCTTCAATCTTTCCCAGCATTAGGTCTTATCCAATGAGTCAGCTGTTCATATCAGGTGACCAAAGGATTGGAGCTTCAGCTTCAGCATCAGTCCTTCCAATGACTATTCAGGGTTGATTTCCTTTAGGACTGACTAGTTTGATCTCCTTGCTGTCCAAGGGACTCTCAAAAGTCTTCTCCAACACCACAGTTTGAAAGCATCAATTGAGGGATACATTAATTGAGGGAAAAAACTTTTTTCCTTACTCCATTTTATAAAATTCCAACTTTCACTTCAAAAAACTAGCTGGCATTTACAGCATTCTTATGGAGCTCCTGGTGGTTCAGACAATAAAAGAGTCTGCCTGCAGTGCGGGAGACCTCGGTTCGATCCCTGTGTTGGGACGATCCTCTGGAGAAGGAAATGGCAACCCACTCCAGTATTCCTGCCTGGAGAATCCCATGGCATGGGATGGCCAAGAGTCAGACATAACTGAGCGACTTCACTTTCACTTTCTTTCACTTTTTGAAGTTAGATTCCAGACCACTTATTTTTAATTTTTGTATGTGCAAATAATTTGTCAATTAAGGGAAAAAAAAACATTCATACAGCCAATATTTTATTTTGGCAAGTTATTTTAACTTCACAGAGAACCAAAGTAACAGCACTCTAATTTAAATCAGTATTTCTCAAGCCTTTTCATCAACTTGTTTGAGGGATAGAACTCAGTACAGTGGTATATAAGCATAATGATGTAATTATAGGCGTGCAGGTGGGGTGCATTCCCTTGTTGAGAGCTAATCACAGTCATAATATAGAGTTGTTGTTGTTCAGTTGCTAAGTTGTGTCCAACTCTTTGCAATCCCATGACATACAGTAGATAATTTAAATAATAGTATTGGAAAAAAGGTGGGACTCAGAAAAGGCAACCAGTAAACACAAAATGTAGAACATCTGCTTTTCTACCAGTTTTGTTTAGAAGGAACTAGTAACCCACTCCAGTATTCTTGCCTGAAAAAATCCCGTGGATGGAGGAGCCTGGCGAGCTACAATCCATGGGGTTGCAAAGAGTTGGACGAGACTGAACAACTAACACACAATGGAGGAACTAGGGCTTCCGTGATAGCTCAATTGGTAAAGAATCCGCCTGCAATGCAGGAGACCCTGGTTTGATTCCTGGGTCAGGAAGATCCCCTGGAGAAGGGATAGGCCACCCACGCCAGTATTCTTGGGCTTCCCTGTGGTTCAGCTGGTAAAGAATCCGCCTGCAATGTGGGAGACTGGGGTTCGATCCCTGGGTTGGGAAGATCCCCTGGAGAAGGGAAAGGCTACCCACTCTAGTATTCTGGCCTGAAGAATTCCATGAACTGTATAGTCCGTGGGGTAGCAGAGAGTCAGGCACGAAGGAGCCACTTTCACTTTTCAATGAAGCACCTGTCTGAACTAGATTGAGTCAAAGTGGAGTGCTTGGCTCTAATCCTGGGTGAGTGTCTCATTAGTTACATGACCTTCAGCAATTTACTTGGGCTTTGTGTTTCTGATCTGATAAAACAGAGGTGATAGCACTGGTTCTGCCACTTCTCAGGGTTTTCTAAGACTGAAATGAAAATTTGTTTTTTACAAACTTTGAATGCCTTGTAGGTTCCAGGCGCTGGGCTGAGGTGAACAAGAAATAAAATAAATCCCTTGCCTTCATGGAACTTACATTTGAATGGGGGGAGATGTATGAAAAATAAATAGGGAAAAGACTGGTGGTATGGGTGGGGGTGAGTTTGGAAGGCATTGTTTTACACAAGGTGGTCAGGGAAGGCCTGTCTGGAGTTTTAATACTGAAATAAGTGCATTGTCAGGGCTTCCTCAGCAAAAGACACAGCAAAGAAAAAGGCCTCAATGTTGGAGGGGCTTGGAACAGCAGTCAGTGTGGCTGGAATGGAGTGAGCAGGTGGAACAGCAATGTGGTCCCAAGAGTAGGGTTGGGATGGATCATGGGAGGAAGGGGTGTGGCTGTCACATGAAGGGAGATGGGGAGCCACTGGGATCAGAGCAGAAGAAAGTAATCTGACTTATGTTTCAACAGGATTGCTCTGGCTACTGTGTGGACAGAATAGATGATAAGGAGTCAAAGGTGATGGAGAAAAGATCAATTCAGTGGCACAGCATTAAGGCAGACAAGGTCGGCTAGTTTAGACTAGGGTGACAGTGGTGCAAGAGATATGTGGTGAGAATCGAGGTCTATTTTGAAGGAAGAGGCAACAGGATTTCCTTATGGGTTGACGTGAATTGTGAGAGAGAGGAGTGGGACACCAAGAGATGAGGGCAGAACCACTCAACAAAGGGGCTACCGATGAGTGAGCTTGCTTCAGAATTTCAAGAGCATTATTCAAGCATTATGAATTACCTTGTTCATTTCGTACCAGAGACCAGGCATTTGGTAGATGAAAATCTCCTCCAGTTCCCAATAAAAGGTATTACATGATTTTCACCAAACTCGCTAGGTCAGAGGTCAATTTATGACAGTGGACCTTTTCCGTCAGAAAAAAGTTTTATTACAAGAAACAATGCCATCAGGTAAAAATGCAAAAAATTGTGCAATTATGGCAAAATGTTTAAAAATATCTACACGTTTGCCCCCAAAGGACTACAGTACGTGACTACCTGAGCACAGAACGTCGAGTGCCGCTTTAAACTGCCTCACGCAGAGCGTCTGATCCTTGCAAGACCGCATCCACTTTCTCTCATGCACCCATGAAATCAGCTTGATGCGTAAGCATCAACTTTGTAGGATAACAGAAAACAAAGATGGAAAATAGAGAATACAATTTCTACTTCCCTATAACATAGTTATACCACATCCAGTTTTCAATGTATAAAAAATACATAGGAAAGTGCTACATACTTTCTTCAAATGCAAAAAAACAAAGCTCAAGTGGAACTGGCGTCTGTCACCCTCTATTTTAATTGTATAGTGCCCATTATGCCTTTTACTTATATTCTCATCATACTAAGCAAATGTACCTTAAATATCTAAACACAGACCCACACATATGACTAATCTTAGTTTTCTAGAACCTCTTCTGAAATCATCTGAAAAGTGGCAAAATATCCCAGCTATATAATTTAAACAAATAGTTATTCATACAAAATTCAATATACATTCTATTGATACTTCCATAGCAAATTCTAAACCTTGGCTTCGACACACTATCCTTAGATCACACCCTCAATATAAACTGTTAGAGGATCAATTGTTAGAGGATCAACTGTTGTGCAGATCAATAGAATAAATCGACTGCAGAATTAACCACAGTACATTGTACTCCTATACATCACACGGCACATGTAAATTGTTAATGTTCTAATGTCATGTTTTCAAGTAACACAGTGTTCTAAATAAATACAGGAGATTGTCAAAAAGCGGCAGAAGTCTCAGGAAGCAACAAAGCTTTCAAAAATAAATTACGGGAACATCTCTTATAATGTTTAGTTTGGTTTTTCCTTCCCTTGGCAATGCATCACGGTGTAGATGCTTCAAAATGCTCACAGAAAAAGCCCCAAAACAGCACGAAGATAAAGAAAAACTGAGAAGAAAAAGAATAGGTGATTAGTTGACAGTCAGTAAGGAGACTGTAGACACACTACCAAGGCCAGCAAGAAGAAAGCATGTACCCAGCTTCCCAAGACTGGATTTTATAATGTCAATTCTCTAAATGCTGTCCACTTTCAATTCGGCTTCAGGAAACGTTCTCTGCTTGTAGAGAGCTAAGACAAGCAGTTTGGAAAGTTTCCGAAAAACGAGGTATGTGATGCAAAGAGGCAATGTTTTCGATTTGTTTCACAGTATCACATTACAATTTGTGCAAGAGTTTTTAATACAAACCGTGCCAGTTTGTTTTCTTTAAGGGAATCAAAATGTTCCAGTTAAGGACAGACTCTGGCTATACTTATATCCTTTATTACTTATTCCGGGAAGAGTAAAAAATAAGTTACTGATCTAAATATCTGCCTTAGGTATAACACATGAGTTGGTTTGTCCTCTGTGAGTATTTCTGTTAGAAATTAATCAGTTACATATGAAAAATGATTTAGTACCTATAATGCTACAGTTCTATTCACTCACACTTTTCCTTCTCAGTCACCTGCAGTTAGAACAAAGGTTTTCAATGCAAAAATATTCATAACTGTTAAGTGCAAAAAAATTTTTTTAAATGAGGTTTTAATTGTCAAAGGTAATGCAAAAGACATTAAATGAGACTATTGCAGGAGTTTTATGTTTCTGGAAAACAGAATTTTAAAAGTAGGAGTTAAAACTTCACATTCTGCTCTGTTTGTACCGATAATGAATGGACAGGTAGAGGATGGAAAGGAGGTTAGGCAACAAAATGGCCCATGTTAGTGCAAAATGAGGATAATAGTCTTTTCACTATTCTCAGATTGAATCCAGTTAGACCAGTAACTAGCCATAGCTTGCCATCATGTAAGTAGAGAATCTTGTGAAATCACAAGAGTTCAGCAGGTCAAGTACTATGGTCATGAAACTAACATACCAATTTGAAAGGTAAGCATAGGCTCAGACATTTGAAATACACCTAACTATACACATGAGTTAAATTATACTAGCACCAGCCACCTTTGAATTTGAACCCTACTCTGGATTTAAAAAAAACAAAAACAATGAGACAGTGTTAGCACTTGAAAAAACTGTCAACACAAAACTACTTTAAAACTTTAGCTTAACTTAAAGTAACATGGGAAATATAAAATAATCCAACTAAAAGCTCTTTCTGAGAATGATTTGTTTTTCCTTCAAACTACTCTAATAACACATTTAAATCCAGTAAACGTGAAAACAGTACACAAAATATACACATATTCAGAATGAGGATCTAAGTTAGTGCGTCTCTGTAGCAGAGAGGTCACAGCTAAAGTCCTAGTGATATTGCCTCAAATTTTTACCCGTATTTAAAATAAAAAGTCACATCAAACTATTTTGGATGTCTCTAATCCATAGTACCCTAACTGCTCTTCTAAGAGTGCATAGTTGTCAATTCGTCTGGTATCTCAGTGACTATTCATCACACAATTCTAGAATGATGTGATTACTTTTATACCAGGAAAAAAAATGCTGATAATTGCACTTTGTTACCTTTTGCTTACTGAAATGAAAACATCACATGGATGAAAAGAAATCCCTCGCTACACTCATCTCAAACAGCACCCATCTCCACGTGTAAACTCTCTTCAGCTTTCTTAAATACTGACAGCACTTCTTATCACTGAAAGACTTAAGTTTCCTCCAGCACAAGATGCCGGTGAGCTCACTAAGGCCTGCCATTCATTAAAGTACTTTCTGAAGACACTGAGGATACAGTTTAGCAACAGCACATTCAAAATGCCGGCCAAGGTCCCAGAGGCGATCTGGGGTCTCATACACTTTCATCCACTGGTCAGTGATATCATCATACTGGTAAAGGGAATTTTTTCTGCTGGTTCTGAAGACATGTTCTTCAACGGTCACTTGAGTAGCTCGAACAAATAAATGGAGTTTATTCTGGAAAAGTACCAGTTTAAGGTATGGGTTTATGGACTCATCACATGGAAAGTCCTTCTTACGAGTCCACTTATTGAGCTCAATATCATAGGCTTCTACAGTAAACATCCGCTGATGATTTCCACAGGTCCCAGCTATGTAGTAGATAGAGTTCTTGTATACCGCTGCTAAGCCCTGGATTCTAGGCACAGTCATGGGGGTTAAGAAACCCCAGTAGTCTTTCTGAGGCTCATAGAAGAGGAAAAACTCTCCTAAAGAAAGAGAAAGGAAAAAAGAGAGAGAGAAAACAAAACAAGAATATGAACATTTAAATACAAGATAGCTTAAAACATCTACATCCCATGGCACAACATAACATAATATTAGAATCAACCTGATTTGGGGCATTCAAACTGGGTAAGTATGAGAAGTTACTTTGGCTTGATGGCAGTATAAGGGTTAAGAGCTTGGTTTCATTTACTCTATCCAAATATCTGGGTATTTCAGAAAATTGATTTTAAGCCAGCTCTTATAAAAAGTATTATTACTAATGGTTAGCCAGTAAGATCAAAATATGAATATAGGTTCAATCATGAATAAGCCACTATAAATTTATGTGCTAGTTATTTAATTATAAGGTAGTACATAGAATTGTTCAGATTTGTATCTGTGGGCCACTAATATGTTTACTTTAGTGTTGCTATAAGGCAAAGACAAATATCAAGAGGAGAAAATATGACCTTAAGCTGATAGAAAACATGCACATCATTTATAGAATTAAGGCAGTTTCCATTCTGTTTTGACAATGAAAAGGTGTGCTGAGTCACACTGCCGATGTAATAATGTCTAAAAGAATTAAGCTAGTGAAGATTTACAAGAGCTTGGCTAATTATAACATTAAAATCTTTGATTTGAAAGAATCAAATAAAATCTTTGCTATGAAAATCTGAACCCTTTATGATTAGATTAAGTGGTACTCCAATAGCCACTGACAGTAGGGCATGATCTTCTGACTATTCATGTCAAGTTTATTTATATTAAGAGGCTTTGTTTAGATCAGAAGTACCTACTTCTAAATTGAGCTTCCCCTTCAAAACTGTTCTGAACTAGGTTAACTCCTATTGATAAATATAACTGCCTACCTAATAAAAGTGATGCTGAAAAAAATCCAGGTTTTCATAAAATAGCTTATTAAACTCTCAGCTTCTGCCTGCATATTCCCTATGCTTTTTGACTAAAATGTAACAGGATTCTTAATAAAGAAGACAGGAATGAACACTTTTTACCATGTACTACCTCGCTACAAATTTCTTATAAAGAGGAAAGATAATACATTTTAAAAGTTGATTTTTAAACCTAAAGTCGTCTTTAATAAACTAAAACCAGTAATAGGCAATTAAAACCCTCAGTGCCTCAGATTTGTCTTATACAATCTGATTAAACAATGTTCATTCCAACCCTGAAATTCTGTTAATTCACTGTTACTTTGCTTTTGTATTTAAATTAATATACAACCTTTACATTCCATTTGGGAGTCTTCTAATTAATTCTGTCTCTACTAAGAAATAACTGCTTAGCCAGTAAAACCAAAAATCTATGAAGAGAGAGCTTCATCATATTGGATGATATAACCTATCCAACCATGTAAGTGAATGTGTTACTGGCTGAGTTGTATACAACTCTTTGCAACCCCATGGACTGTAGCCCCCCAGGCCCCTCAGGTCATGGAATTCTCCAGGCAAGAATACTGGAGTGGGTAGCCATTCCCTTCTCCAGGGGCTCTTCCCAACCCAGGGATCAAACCTGGCTCTCCAGGACTGCAGGCAGATTCTTTACCACTTGAGCCACCCAGGAAGCCCTATCTAACCATTCTTGATAGATTTTACATTCATTCAGATACTCCATTTTTTGGCAAGACCAACAAACCTACATCATCTCAGGCTTCCATTCAATTAAAATGAGGCACAAGAGAGTATTCCTTACTCTCTCTGGAGAATTAACTTTACACTGAAGTTTAAACAAATGGGTTTAGGCATTTCTAAGAAATTTTAAGTCAAATAAAGGATTACAGCAAAGAACATTAAAAAAAAAAAAACTTACAATGGGGAAAAAAACTAAAAAATCATATGTATCTACACAGAAGTTGCACCCCTTTCCTTATTTTTTTTTTTATAGTAGTGAAGAAAAGCATTTATATATAAGCAGTTAAGAAATGCAAAAGAAGAAGAAGGATGTTGGTATTGTCAATACTGTATTCAGCATTCAAGCAACTAAAATAAGAAACCAAACACAAGGAAAATATTAGCACAAATCAGAACCTTGAATCAAGTATCTTATTTACTGTTACTCAGTTCCTCTTTCTTGTATCTTTACCAAGGTACCAGTCTTCAATTGTTTAAACAAAAATTTTTAAGCTAAGCATATTATCATCCCGCTCATCTTATAATGTTGAAAAGATGACATCTCAAAATTTTTCAGTGAAAAAAAAATTGAAAACACTGTATTATGGATGACAACATTAACTGCAGTGAAATTAAAATCTTGAACAGTGTGATTTCAAACTCTTTGTAAGTGAGTTTCATAACCTTTGCCATATAAGACTTCATACAAAATTCTTTGGCAACTGAACAGTATAACTGCAGTTGAGGATTTGTTCTTTTTTTCTCTTTTAAGCTAATCCAGTAAGTTCCATAAGAATAATACTTGCTACCATCCCTTGATTATATATCATTCAACTACAAAAAGTCATGTATCAAACTTGCTTCCTTGTTTAAAGTCTTTAAAATGGCACAGAAATAGTTTTTTCTCAAATGCTGAACTATTATTTATGGGAAAAAAAAGTTTTCAAAAATACTTATGTCACATGATGTCAAACGACAGTAAGAACATAAAAAACTTACATGATCATTTTAGGAACTTGAAAGCATCTGCCTTTTTTGATTGAAAATTTTATTTTCTTTACTAGTCTCTTAAAGAACAGACTACTCCAATAAATACTTTAACCACTTAGACACCTACCCTGTAAAACATAGATCTTCTCTTTGTATTCCACGGCATTATGAAACTCCATTGCAACAGGCATGGCGCAAACAGTAGTCCAGCGGTTCTCTCTGCTGTCGTAGCACTCCACAGATTTTAGTGAGTTTCTCCCATCACCTTCATAGACACGCCCTCCGATTGCATACATCTTACCACAGCAGTACACCAGTTTGCAGCCTATTCTGGCTCGAAGCAAGGACGGTTTGGAAAGCCACCTATTGGTGGAATGGTCATACATCCAGAAATCATTTTCTGCCTTGTGGTCAATGGATACCTCACTGCTGCTTGGCCTGTACCCTCCTGCAATGTAAATATCATTATCTGGTGATACAAGAATTCCAACTTCTCTCAGATCATTTGGTGGTTTGCATAGTTTGAACACTCTTCCTGTGAATATATCTAGACAAGGCACTGTTTGCTTCTTTCCTGAGTGTTTGTGGGCTGCGTCGAAACATATGATCATTTCCGATGCAGTCATTCCAAGTCTCTGTGTACAGCCATTGGGACTGGCTGGTCCCTTTTCCACACAGCTTTTGGCAATAGCCTGTGCAAACTGAGGTGGAATTTTCTCTATAAAGGTGTCTTCCATCAGAGGAAAACGTATGCATTTGGCAAAAATTTCTGGAAGGTGCACTTCTCTTTCATTCTGTTCATGTTCAAACCACCTTACAATACTCTCATAAACATGCTCTTCCCGGTCTACATTTAAATCATCACTGTCTAGGATACTTATCAGTTGGTCTTTTGTCAGCTGAAGAAACTCCTGTTCTTTGGTGACACACAGGAACTTTTTACGAATGTATTCTTTAGATCGATCTCCAAGTTCCTGATGACCGTAATGATCGGCAAAGATGAAGACCCCAATAGAATTTTGTGGGTCCAAATGACTGATCATGTACTTAGCACACTGGTCTTGGATGGAGGGAATCTGGAAGATGCTAGCTGCAGTGAACAAGGCTTGAACATTGGCCTCTGTCAGAACAACTCTGGAGGTATAGGCATAGTTCAACACTAAATCCATCGACTCGGCTTCAACACCAACAATTCGAACTTCTTTTTGAGTGCTTTCTGTAAGGCCGCTAGTGAACATGGATCTAGGAAGGAAAGAGTGGTGAATTTATGTGCACTACAAATAAAAATTATTGTGGCAAGCTTGTAAAAGCATAAAATTATCACAAGGATCACCTTTTGAAATTTAAAAACATGTCCTAATGTGTTTCCTGATATCCTGAATATCAGGAAAGGGATAAAGTGGATCATCTAGCAGAAGGATTTAATCTGGCTAATCTCAAAGAGACCCTGTTCTCAGGACCAGTCGATCTACTTTGTGCCAACTCTGAGAAAAGCAGAGTATACCTAACTAAATCAAACTGAAAAGTGGCAAGACATATTCCAGGACATCTTATTTTCCTTGGAACCCTATGCAGGCTTCTGGTCAAGTTGCTTTAGGGAGTTAAGATCTTCAATCACCAGGTCAGTCAGAAAGTTTTCAAATACCTACGGGGCATCAGTGTGATACATTAGCATATAGAGACTGTCTAAAGAACTTCTCATAACCCAGTGGAAATTTTACAAGGCAACCTGTTCCCAAAATATATCTTTAAAAATTTTAGCTTAGAAACATAAGATGTTCTTCAGAAGTTCTTATTTTCTTCCTACTCCTTTTTAAAATAATTATCCTTTGAATGCTTCCTTGATCACTATAAAGAATATAAAGCACATCAATTCATCAGTTATCCTTTTGCTTGAGAAAATCAAGCAATATACTTGATTTTCTCAAAGTTACCATAGTTTTATCTATTTATAAATAAAAATGTCAGCCTCATTGATGCTCAGTCGTATCTGACTCTTTGCAACCCCAGGGACTGTAGCTCTCCAGGCTCCTTTGTCCTGGGATTTCCCAGGCAGGAATACTGGAGTAGGTTGCCATATCCTTCTCTGGGAGATCTTCCCAACCCAGGGACTGAACCCCTGTCTCCTGCATCACAGATGGGTTGTTTAACATTGAGCCACCTGGGAGGCCATAAATAAAGATCTGGCTAGGGTTAATATTAATAAAATTCCTACTTCTAAAGAGAACTTAAGAATTAACTGATTTGTTGCAGATCTGATTTTGTTCCTTTTCAAAAATTCCAGGTTTTTGTCTTTGAGACCAAGCTTTCTTTTCCTTTTCTTTTTTAATGTGCTTTTATGGTACTTTCAGGGCCTCCTTGGTAGTTCAGCTGGTGAAGAATCCACCTGCAATGCAGGAGACCCCAGTTTGATTCCTGGGTGGGGAAGATGCCCTGGAGAAGAGATAGGTTACCCACTCCAGTATTCTTGGGCTCCCCTGGTGGCTCCGCTGGTAAAGAATCCACCTGCAATGCCGGAGAACCTGGGTTTGATCCCTGGGTTGGGAAAATCCCCTGGAAGAGGGCATGGCAACCCACTCCTGTATTCTTGCCTGGAGAATCTCCACAGAGTCAGAATGAGCGACTAAGACAGCACAGCATGGTACTTTCTTGGCCAAACCATTAAGAAGTCAAAAGCCTAGCTTTTTATTTAAAGTCCTAGTCATTTATAAACATCATTTGCCTTTCTTCTTCCTCCTTTGATGTTTCTTTCTAAGCAGTTCTTAAAATTAAACTTAGAAAAAGGTCAAAAGCTCTTTTAAAATCCTCTTGAGAAAAGGATGGTATGCCCTAGAATGCTTAATAGATGTCTGTTGAAGATATTGACCTAACACTGGTGATAAACTTGATTATTCAGATCCAGACCTCTCCTATTTTAAGTGTGATGTTATGAAAAAAGAGTGGGAAGATTTCAGACCACTTTTAACGTCTTTGTCAAAAACATGAAATTAATTCAAAAATGCAATATGTAATATTGGAGGTATACAGGGGTACCTGGACCTGGCTTGTTACCTGGGTTAACTATCCTTTGAGTCCTAATTTTACTTCTATTATGCAAAATTTAATATCCTGCAGACTTTTTTTCCCCCTTATATTACTGAAAACTAAATGTTCCAATGTATGAGCTGGTTTTTAAATTCAGGTACTGAAAAACTCAGTTATATAGGTCCCAATTAAAAAGAAAAAGAAAGCCCTTCATTATGCAAAGATTAAATCCCAAAGGAGAACATTACCACATAACCCTTTATCAAGGGAGCTACTCTACTGACTTGAATAAGCTGGCCTCACACACAGCAGTGTGACATGCAAGTTCTCCTCTGGTCTATCATGTTCTTTATGTAAACTCTATATAAAATGGGAGTACTTCCTCACACAAAAATCCTTAGCAACATGTTTCTAATAATCATACACATTTTATTTCTGACAAGTTTCTGGGATCAGGAAACAGCCATGGCAGATTGCAAGCTATTCTATTTTTTCCATCAGTGATGCAAGATTTGCAAATATTAAGTATGACTTTCTACATCTCACATAAGGTGCAACAACTGGTGCCCAAGAAACTTCTATACAAAAAGCTCTAGTCAAGTGAGAAGAACCTAATCCTTGAGTCTTCTAGCCAAATACCTTCATTTGACTTCACCTATCTTATGCTTAGAAAGTCTTCCAAGCGTTTCCTTAACTTCTTGGAAAGCAAGAAAATCTACTGCAGTATACGTCTTTTCAAGAGATCTGTCAGGTCCTCAAAACTAATTTTAAGCAAGTATGATATTCAAATGATATAAGCCAGAATATAAAATTATACTGAATAAATATTTTCACTTTAAAGTTTCAATTTTTTTTTTTTTACTATTTAAATCTAACATACAATTAACACTTCCGTAAATTCAAATTTAAAGAGGATCCACTCTTGTTCCTTAAAAGTTACACAGTGACTAAGAAGCCTGGCTCTGGATTCAAATCCAGGCTCTGCCACTTACTAGTTAGATGATTTAAGCAGTTCACTTAACCTCTTTGAGCCTCAGTTTTTTCACATGTAAAAGGGGAATAACAAGAGTGTATAGACAGGATTATAAAGATTATATAAAGTGACATAGGTAAAGTGAGCTTTGCCTAGAGCTTGATAAGCAGTAACTATAGCATATATAAACACATAAATGACCTAACCATATCTAATGGATAACCTAGATAACTGAATCTCACCAGCAATTTTCATTAGAGGCCAAACTTCATACCTTTTGTGTATACCAGTTTCTTCTTTTTTCTTTCCAGGTCACTCCCTTGTTATGGTTAATACTTAATAGTCCAGTGGCCTATCCAATGCAAATCTAAATGGTTACATCACAAACATCAAACTGAAGTGACGATATGTAACCCAGTATTCTGAGAAGGGAGGAACCAGAAACTACTGTCTGGAACATTACACTGCTATATGCCCTATAATGGTAAGCACTTTCAAAAGGAAAAAATACATTTACTGTGTGGTTGAGAAAATTACTTCACAGTCATTCATGCACCATTTTTGAAAAAAAGGCTTAAAGTGAGCACTTCAAACAAAAAAAAAGTTAAACTTGAACAGGAAATTGCCTTTATCAATGATCTTTTCTTAGAGTATGACATTATTTTTTAGACCCAAGTTTTGAAATTTTACTTTTCCAAGTTTTATAATATATAAAGATGAATATAAATGAAATTGAAAATTGACCTCTTAAATAATTCTAGAAATCTTAGAAATAGTCACTAGTGTGGGGCCTAACACACATAGAAACTGTATTTCACTGATTTTTATTTCACTGCTGTTATTATCATGGGATTAAGACAGTCCTTTAAGTGGGCAATTTGTTTTTTTAAAAAAAACTCTTAATTTTTAAATTCTAAAAGAGTTAACATGCACTAAAGAAATCCTGGATAAATTCCTGGAACAAATTCCAGATCAGCACTGTCCAATAAAACTTCCAGTGATGGAAAGGTTCTGTTTCTGGGCTGTACAGTGGGGCAACCACTACCTACATGTGGCTACTGAGCACTTTAAATGTGGTTAGTGTACCTGAGGAACTGAATTTTTTTTTAATTTTATTTAATTTTAGATAAGTGAAGTTTAGCCACACGTGACTAGTGGCTGCCATATTGGGCAGTGCAATTTTAGATTTTTCTGGAACATACAAACAAAAACATATTCACTGACTTAAAACCAGTCATCTGAATTCTAGAAGAATCTGTCAGTTTTTAAAAAAAAGGGGGGGGGCTTAATAAAATAGGGCCTGTTATTTATTCTTAGGAAACAAATGCATTAGTTTCAGTCATTGTTGCATCTCAAAATAAAAATGAAGTGGGCAGTACTGAAGGAGAAAGAGGACTCGGTGCAGACATCAATAGAGGTTTCCACCAACATCATACCTGAAGTAAGGGCTGATTGCAGCAAGAACGTTTCTATGACAGGAAAATGTTTTCCCGTGATCCACTTCCACTACAATGTCTGTCAGCTGTCCTTCATCGTACATTGTTTTGAGTTGCTTAAGAATACTGCAAGCATGCAAGGGGTCCATGGCATCGCTGGCTGTGTCTGAAGATGGAACTCCATTCGGTGTTGGGGAAGACTTACTTAAATCTAGGAGGAGAAAAATCGTACAACCACAAGAAGTTCGGGGCCAGTTTCGGCGTTGCGGGTTTTATTTTTTGTTTTTGTGTTTGTTTTGTTGTTGTCTGTGGGATGGGGCTGGGGGTTGTTTGTTGGCTTGGCTTGCTTTCTCCCCGCTAAAAAAATACACATATGTATACAGACTCCCTTAATGAGAACGCGAGATAGGATATGGGAAAGAGCGAGGTGCGATGCAAGTTCAAACACCAGCCTGCTTCTCCCGGAGCCCGGCGAGCCCGAAGCCCCGTGCTCGCCGACAGACCGCGCAGGCAGAACAGGCGAGGTGTCTGCGGCGACTCCGCCGACAGCCAGAACGTCCCAGCTGAGAGCGGAGGGCAGGAGCCTCACAAGGGAAGCTCGACGGATGGCGGCCGCCAGTGCCTCCTCAACCGCCTTGCGAACAGGTCAGAGCGGCGGCGGGTACCCGGCCTCCCCATCCCTGTCCGGCCGGACCGCCCACCTCCCTCCACGCCATTCATCTTCCCTCTACTCATCTCTGTCCACCTCTCCATCCTTCTCTCCCAGTCCGCATCGCCGCCGCCTAAGCTCGCAGCCCGAACTTGGCCCCCGGCCCACCTCCCCTCCACACCTCCCTAACCACCACACGACCCACCTGCCGACGCGGCCATTTCTAGACGCGGCCCGGGCTCCAGCTATTTAAAGAGGAAATGTCATTTCGCTTCTCTCTCTCCCGGGTTCCGGCTCTTCTAAGCCGTCCCTAGCCAATGGGGTGACCTATGCATCCGGCTCCGCCCCTAAGCTCCGAAATCAGGGGGTCTATTGGCCACCAGAAGCGCAACGGCACGTCGGGAAATGTAGTTCTATTGCCCCCGCTCCCGCGTGGTCCGTGTAGGGCGGAGGCCCAAGCTCGGAATTTCTATTGGCTGCTTTGGGTGGAGGCGGAGAGCGGGGAGCCCGCCAGCCTGTGTCTGTGGGGCGCGCAGTGCCTGCCGGAAGAGGTAGTCTTCTGGCTGAGGCGAGCTGTCATTCTGAGAGGCTGGTGTAGGGAAAGCTCTTGAAGTGCAAATTTCCCCATTTTAGGCCTCTCTCCAGGCCCCCGGTTCTTCCCCCCCCCACCCCCCACCTGGTTCTTCCTTTCCTAAACCTCCTGCCAATGACTAGCTTCCGGTACGAAAGCGGGGGTCCATGTGAGGGCTGTGAAACGAGAAAAATTTGGAAATGGACAAGAGAGCTGTTGTCCAAAAATGGGAAGGAAACCTGACACCTCACCCCTAAGAAAAATATCAGGAAGCCAAAAAGCAAGCCATCTTTGATGAGTCACCTGTGACACCCAATTGAAACAGCATCGACTTGGCTGAGTGCTGCGGTTTCCACAGATTAATTGGTCTGGCTAGAGCCGCTGCTCGGGATCTTTAACTCCCACAAAATGCATTGCTTTTCTTGAGCACCCGGAACACCTGTTCCACTTTTAAGAGTACATGGACATTACAGAGGGATACAGACGCTTTCCTTTTTGCTCCTGGTAAATTGAGTGGTGAAGATACTAAGTAGTCTGGATTTTCCTTTGAAGAAATCCTGGAAAGTGCCCTGAGCCTGAAACGAGGGACAATTATTGAATCCCTGGCTCTACTTCTTATTGTGGGACCTTTAGATAAGACCATTTAATTCTTGGTCACTTAGCTCCTTCACCTGTAATGTGTGAATAATAATTCTTTTTCTAGCTGCCTCATAGGCAGCAAGTCTTTTGAAAGAAAACAAAAATGATTTATTGTTGACGTGTTTTTATTTTCTTGCCCGGTATTTCTAGCATCTAACAGGGTACCTGACACATTATAGGTAGTTAATGTTTGAAAAATAAATGTAAGGCACAAATGAGCTAACGTTGGAAATGCTATTTCCAGATATTTCACTTGTAAGGAAGTCTTACCAGCGAATAGGAAGGAAATATTGGATAATATATAGTTAGTGCATGAGCATGGTGTTTCTAATCCTGAAAAGACCAAACAGTTGAATCTCCTGATGAAGGATCTCGGAATTTAAATTGTAATTGTGGAACACAGAGAATGAGGAAAAACAATACAATTCTGTCCTACAAGGTTGGCTGAATAATTTAGAGCTCAAAGTATTATAATTCTATGCAGGTTAACAAGAATTGGTGTTTCTTTGGAGCTGGGATATGTGGACATTGATAACCCTGTATACACAGTTCTGCATGAATGAAATTGATTTAACTTTTGTTATTCCAGACTTTAAATTTCCATTTTTTTATGAGCCAACTGTTGTTGCTTTCTACTTTATGAAAATAGTGGGAATTTTACTGACAATATTGATGACTTCCCTGCTGGCTCTGATGGTAAAGAGTCTGGCTACAAAGCGGGAGACCTGGGTTCAATCCCTGGGTTGGGAAGATTCCCTGGAGAAGGGAAATGGCTACCCACTCCAGTATTATTGCCTGAAGAATTCCATGGAAAGAGGAGCCTGGCAGGCTACAGTCCATGGGGTCACAAAGAGCCGAACACAACTGAGCAACTAACACACACAAAAGAAATGACATCAATCTTTAGGGTTGCCAAATTTAGCACATAAAAACACAGAAGGTGCAGTATTGGGGAGATACTTATAGTAAAATGTCACTTGTTATCTGAATCAAATTTAATTGGGTGTTTTGTATTTTACCTGTCAACCTTTTCAAGCCTATTAAAATAGGGGTTTTATTGTTTGAGTTTGGCTTTTGGTAGCCACCTGTTTAAGATTTTAGAAATTTGGCCAATTTGCTTTTTCATTTAATTTTCACTTAAGAAATAGACTTGGCAATATTTTTTTTTCATTTTTTTTTAAGTTTTCTGATTCTTTGAGCCACAATAATTTCTAAATTTGGAGGTGGGCAGAATACAAAGAGCAAAAGTCAATTTAAGTATAAATAGGGGAAAAAATGAAGATTTACAATTACAAGGTTGCCGTTTATATGACACTGTAAATAAACTCCATCCTACTGGGCAAATGGCATTACATGGTAGAGTCCATCACCATTCAAAAGCCACTTTTGAAAAATATAGAATAAGTGGGAAAATGTCAAAATGAGTCAGTAGTCCCATAGTAGTTATTCTCAGTCATCTGTAAGAACACAAAGGAGATTTTGTTTCAGGATTGATATTAGGTAGCCAAAGACTACAGCTTTATTTTCAAATAGCTCTGATTTGAAATTTAATATGAATTCATTGCCAATCTAGAAAGACAGCAGGAAGGGTATTCTATGTATTAAGTTTTCTATGTATTAAGTACTGTATTGTCCTCTGAAGCAATCTTCTCAAATAGTTACAGTTTAAAGTAAATTTTCATGAAGATGAAAATTGAAAAAGCAAACCAAAATAGTTGAAGAACCTATATTTATTTCAAATTAGACATTTAGCACATTATTACTTTATTAATTATTACCTAGGAACTGAAGGCAAAGGAGATTGCTATAACCATAGTTGTTTGAGAGTTGAAAAGTCTTCACATTTAAATTCTTACAGAGATGGAAGGAAAGCAGCAAATTTGGAAAATAAGAAAATTGCACAGTCGCCTTGGTTTTTTGTTTTTTGTTTTTTTCTGCTTCTACTTTAAGAGAATGACTTAGCAATTATCAGGTGTGCCCAGGCTCCTGTCCCTAATAATACCACATAACACAAGAATGATAGCAACTCTGATGAAGAAAATGTAAAAGAAAATAGGACTTCACTTCTGCAAGTCTCTTCTGCAGTTTTCCAGTTTCCCTATTCAGTTTTGATTCAGGCTATGAAATTGACCAGAGCAACTTAAAATGAAAATAGAGAATTCCTGTGACTTCTCCTTTTTAACAAATGACATCTTATAGTATATATATAGTATCATTCTTTTCAGGCTATGGCTGCAACAAAAGATGACATTTTCCTTGCTGAAGACTGTTGTGATGGATAACTGCCTCAAGTGCAGTAACAAAAGTGATTAGTTGAATATAATTTTCAAATAATTATATTTTCAGTTTTATTATTTGAATATAAAAGTGATTATTTGAAAGTAAGTGATTATTTGAATATAAATTTGATATAATATTATACACTGAAAGAGATTTGGGGGTGATTTCTAGAACCTTACATATTGTATGTGAATTACTTTCTTTGAAATACAAAACTTAAACTAGATAGTAGCATCAGGTTTACTGATTGAACACTATTAACCTTTTTTGTATTTTAATTTTTATTCCCTCTAAGGTGATGGGAGGACTCAACATGGTAGTAACTAGAAGATTGCATTTTGTGAATCACTGAATTTGATCATATTATAAGATGTTAAATCATACTAATTTGTCTTTTAAGTATTTGAAATTTAGCATATATGTGAAAAAATTGTGTGGAGGAGTATTGTTTTGTGACCCCATGGACTGCAGCCTGCCAGGCTCCTCTTCCATGGAGTTCTCCAGGCAAGAATTCTGGGATGGATAGCCATTCCCTTCTCCAAGGGATCTTCTCGATCTAGGGATTGAACCAAGGTCTCCTGCATTGCAGGCAGATTTTTTTTTTTTTACCATCTCAGCCAGCAGGGAAGCACTAAAAGTAGTAGCTGGGATAGTCAGTTCCTCAAGAATACTTATCACCTCCATCCTCCACCTGAACCTGCATTCTGAGCAGGCACTGTATAAAGCAGTGTTCCTGATAGTAGAAACAGTACATGATGATAGAGATAAAGATAGCAGTACAGATAGACGCACTGAGTGTGTCTCTGCAAAACTGAAGTGGAAACCTGATCTCCAGTGTGATGGTATTTGGAGACACGGCCTTTGGGAGGTGATTAGATTGTGAGGGTGAAGCTCTCCTGAAAGGAATTAGTGCCCTTATAAAAGAGACCCCCAAAGACATTTCACCGCGTGAGGACACAGTGAAAAGACAGACATCTGTGAACCAGGAAGCAAGTCCTCACTGGAAACCAAACCCACCAGTGCCTTGAGCTTTGATTTTCCAGCCTCCGGAACTGTGAGAAATGAAGTTCTGTTGTTTGTAAACCACCCAGTCTATGGTATTTGGTTATAGGAGCTTGAATAGACTAAGGTTTATATATGGATGGATGGTTAGATAGATGTAAATGATATAATGTGATATATGTGTGCATATGTGCTCAGTTGTGTCCAACTCTTTGTGACTCCCCAGACTGTAGCCCACCAGGCTTCTCTGTTCTTGGGATTTCCCAGGCTTAAATTAAGAACTTCAAGATGGGAAGATGACCCTGGATTATCCAGGTGGACTCATTATAATCACAAGGGTCCTTATAAGAGGAGAAAAAGGGGTCAACGCCAGAAAAAGGAGATGTGATGACAGAAGCAGAGGATGAGTGATGTGCTTTCAAGATGAGTCAGGAGCATGAGCCAAGGAATGCAGGCAGGCTGGAGAAGTTAGCAAGCAAGGTAATAGATTCTGCCCTAGAGCCTGCATGAGGAAGTCTGTCCTGCTGACATGTTAGTTTCAGGTTTTCTGACATCCAGGACTGTAAGGTCATTTGTTTTGTTTTAAGCCACTAAATCTGTGTTAATTTGTTACAGCAGCGATAGGAAAGTAACACAGTGGCTGAATTAATACATAGATAAGTGTACAAGACTTTCCAACAGTTGAACTTCTCTCTCCTGTCTCCTCCTTGTCTCTCCGTAAAGTGTTTATTATTCATACAAATTGAGAGAATCTCAAAATATGTAATATTTTATGTAATAAATATTTTATGTAATAAATATGTAATAAAGAGTAATACTTTAAAGGGGAAATTGTGAGGTAAACAGTCACCCCACATCTATCTGTTAATTGAATGGTCCACTTGACTGCAGCAGGGGTTCACTGGGTCATCTTGTAAGGAGAGTGAGATTCACATGGGATGAGGACTTGAATACCTGGGAGGTATGGTTCCTTTGTGGCCATCTCTGGAGATTAGCCACTTTACTAGATTTAAGTCTTGAAGATAAACAGGTTACTATGATAGAGACAGGCTTCCCTGGTGGCTCAGATAGTAAAGACTCTGCCTGCAATGCAGGAGACCTGAGTTTGATCCCTGGGTCAGGAAAATCCCCTGGAGACTGGAGCGGCTACCCACTCCAGTAATTTTTTTTTTTCCTGAAGAATTCCATGGACAGAGGAGCCTGGAGAGCTACAGTCCATGGGGTCACAAAGAGTCAGATGTGACTGAGTGACTTACACATGCACACACACATGATAGACATATCAAGCCGCATAATTGTGGCAGAATTCTTTCTATGGGTCTGGAACCAAAATTGTAACACTCACTACATTAGATGTGACCCAAACCCAATGGTGTCTTACATGCAGCTTTCTTGCATGACCCAATCCATCCCTCAGAAAGAAATATACATAAGTTTGATCAATTCGGTTACAGGTTTAGGATCTCGCCTCATTTCAAATATATGGCTATTTTTTCCAACCATCTCATAAGGCTTCCTTGTTAGAGCACATGTAGCCCTATCTTGTTAGGCACATGTCTGCATATTCACCAGGACCTCATTTTCTGGAAAATCAGAGAATCATTCTTTAGGAAGTAGGTTATCATAGCTGTCAAGAAGTGCAGGCTGAGATCAGACTACCCCAGTTCAAACTCTTGTTCAACCGCATTCTAGCTGTGACCTCAAACAAATGAATAACTTCCTGATGCCTTTGTTTCCTCAGCTCTAAAACTGAACTAATAATAGCATTTACAGTTATAAGGAACATAGGAGATAATTTATATAGATTATTGCAGAGCATTTAGTTCACTGATGGGCACAAAGAAAATGCTCAGTGAATATTAATTATTAGTAATAGTAGGACTGTGATAGTGAAAATTCAGCTTAATTTTCCAGATAATTATGGCAATTAATTTTTTATTCTTCATGGAACATTTACCAGTTTTGCAGCTTAGAGTTAAACTTGATCCGGAACCTGAGATGCAGCTGTTTCCCCAGCTCTCACCATCAGTGACCTGTAGCCTTGCTAAGGGTAAGGGAAGAGGAACCAAACCACCCTCATGGGTCCTCTGAATCCAAATGTCCCTGACATTAAAACCAGCACGTAGTTGCTAAGTTGTGTCAGACTCTTTGCAACTCCCTGGACTGTAGCCCGCCAGGCTCCTCTGTCCGTGGGATTTCCCAGGCAAGAATACTAGAGTGGATTGCCGTTCCCTTCTCCAGGGGATCTTCCCGACCCAGGAATCAAACCCACATCTCCTGCTTGGCAGACAAATTCTTTACCACTGAGCTACCAGGGAATCATGTATGCTTTATAATAGACTAAAATATGTTGTGGTAACAAATAATCCCATACTTCCAGTAGTGTAACTCACCAAAAATTTTATTTTTCACTGTTGCGTATGTCCAACTGAGGCGAGCAGAAATCTCTGCTCACTGGCGTCACTCAGAGACCCAGAATGATGGGTATCCACCATCATAAATGGGGATGGTCGACATGTCTGAAAGAAAGCAAGTGGGTGGTGAATTGTGCGCTGGCTCTTAAAATTTCCACCTGGAAAAATATGCATCACTTTCCTTCCCATTTCAGTGGCCAGGAAAGTCAAGTGGCCACTCCTCATTGTAAATAGGATGAAACATTTAATTCTACCATTCTCAGAAGGAAGAAAGCCAGAAATATTTGGAGATCCACATCAATGACGAACATACCATGCAACGATTATGCTAGGCGCTTTTAGTGATTGGGCATAAACAAAACCTAGCAGCTATTCTCAGTGACTTGACAGATAAAAGGCAATCTGTGCATGAACATGTATGACTTTTTTTTAAAAAACCATTTATTTATTTAGGTTTACCAGGTATTCAGTGTGGCACACAGGATCTTCCATCTTTGTTTTGACGTGGAGGATCTTTAGTTGCAGCATGCAAACCCTTAGTTACAGCATGCTGGGTCTAGTTCCCCGACCAGGGATCAAATCTGGGCCCCCTGCATTGGGAGCATAGAGTCTTAGCCACCGGACCACGAGGGAAGTCCCCACATCTGATTTTGAAATTAACTAGCAGCTGCTAAGATCACTTTACCCCGATCATGTGGGGAAAGGAAACCAAAGCCACTGGCATATTGGCCAGCTTAATTAAGCAAGATTTAGTCCCAATGGGGGAAAAAAAAGAGTGGCATGACATAATTAGATGCTGACTGTGGATAATAAGGTGAGGGCTACGGTGAGACCTTCTTGCCCTGAAGCACCTTTCTCTAAGAAAAGTCTAGCATGGTAAGAGGAATCAGGAAATGATCAGTAGTTAGTGACCAAGGAAAGGGGGTGAAAAGTCCCTGGTGCTAACTGAGTTAGTGGGCAAGTTTTGCCAGACACAACTCCAGAGGTAAGGGAGGAAATAGAAGGAATTTGTTATAGTACTCCAAGGTCGGGAGCTGTAAGTAAACTACACCAAGGTAATTTTGACCTCCCCACCGTCAGCTTGTGTTAGAATTTGGGTTTAAGGTTGGATCCCAGATGGCAAGGTTTGTTTCCCCATCTGAGCCTCAAGCCTGAGGCTTGTAGAATGATTGGCTCCAGAACCATGATGTGATGCCTGGCAAAAGGAGATCTGTGGGTTGTTAATCTGTGAATCAAAAAGCAAACTCTGGCCCAGCAGTATGTTAATCCTGATGGCTGAGAGGGAGCCAGTGCAATCATTTACAAGAATGCATCCAGCACGGGGTCTCAGATATAGTCTAAGGAAGTGTTTGGAATGGACCAAATCAATAAATTGCTGATTTTTCCTCCTGTGTTAGGTTTCCTGTAGTGCAAATACAATCCCAACACTTTCTGAATGACTCAGGTCAAAGGAGCAGGCCTAAATTCAGTTTGGAATTCTTTTATTTATCAAGTATCTACAGTCATAGGGGAAATTTAATTGCTATGTGTCTTCATTAAAAAAAAATTTGCCCCTTTCACACCTGTCCGTGGTGGAGACCAGCATATTCTTCCTTTCATGCACCGGGTTTTGTTACATAAATGCTCTTCTTCTAAGAGAATATAAGTTTGAGAGCTTTAGGTGTGAAGAGTCATGATTCTTGCAGCATACTTTCAAATGGTCTAGCATAAAGAAGTATAAAAGTATAAACACAGAACAAGGACCTACTGTGTAGCACAGGGAACTGTACTCAATTTTTTGTAATAACCTGTAAGGGAAAAGAATCTGAGAACATATATAAATGTATATAAATATAAAATATATGTCAATATATACATATATATATTTCAGTTGCACATACATATATGTAACTGAATCACTATGCTGTATACCTCAACCTAACATGCCACTGTAAATCAACTATACTTCAATTAAAAATAAAGTATATACGCCTACACAGGAATAAAGCAAACATGGCAAAATACTAACCTTTTGGTGATTCAAAGTGAAACACTTACAAGACTGTATTGTTCTACTCTTGCAGATTTATTTACACTGTTTCAAATAAAGAAGTAAAAAACAAGCAGGCAAACAAAGAAAATCCCAGATATGTGAGGCAGTAGAAAGGAGGTTCTCCTATTACAGTTCAAAATCTTAAAATGAGATGGCAATAAAAATTGTTTTGAATTTTTCTTTAAAGTAAATCGGTGCGAGTAAGGTTGCAGGTTGAGTCATTAAGAAAGAATATCTGGATGTGATGGAACTCTCTGTTTGTTAATACATCCTTGTTAAATGAAGGGGATGATGCTTCTCTTCTCAGGGTGTTTTTCTATCAGTGATGACGGATGATTCCAGAGTTAGCTACACAATGTCAACTGATGTCTCTCATTATAAGAGAAAAAAAAAAAGAGCGAGAGACCTAATGAGTATGCTGACAATAAATGTATGCCTCTTTATAATGACTTAGTCTGAGCTGACTTTGATTTGTCAGCACCGGACTTGAAGCTGCCTGGTTGACTCATCCTAGTTGTGCTGGTAGAAAAAAATGCTCCATCAGCACTGAGTGCTTTTGAGACCTGATAGTTCACTGTAGTGGATTGGACCTTGTAGACCTTATGATTGCTGCTATGGACTGAAATGTGTCTTCCCAAAATTCCTATGTCAAAGCCTCTCCCTCCAGTATGATGGTATGTGGAGATGCAGCCTTTGGGAGGTAATCGGGATTGGGTGCGTTCATGAGGGTGGCCCTCATAATGGGACTAGTGCCCTTATAAAGAGAGACACCGGAGAGCTGATGCTATCCCTCTCCCTGTGAGGACACAGTGACAAAGCAAATAAATTCAAAATAATGTGTAAGTGACAATACATGTATGCATGCTGAGTCACTTCAGCCTGTCCGACTCTTTGTGACCTCATGAACTGTAGCCCACCAGGCTGCTCTGTCCATGGGATTCTCCAGGCAAGAATACTGGAGTGGGTTGCCATGCCCTCCTCTAGGGAATCTTCCTGACCCAGGGATTGAACCCACAACTCTTACATCTCCTGCATTGTTAGGCAGGTTCTTTACCACTAGCACCACCTGGGAATCCCGTAAGTGGTAAAGTATGATTATAATTACTCAAAACAAAATATACTTTGCTAATGTGAATTAATTTTCTGTAGACTTCAATAATGGGAGCTTCCTTGGTGTTTCAGATGTAAAGAATCTTCCTACAATGCGGGAGACCTGGATTCAATTCCTGGCTTGGAAAGATCCCCTGGAGAAGAGAATAGCAACCCACTCCAGTATTCTTATTTGGAGAATTCCATGGACAGAGGAGCCTGGCGGGCTACAGTCCATGGGGTCACAAACAGTCGGACATGACTGAGTGAATAACACTTTCACTTTTTCAAGCTTCAGTAATAAAAGAAAGTTAAAACTAAAATTCTTATATTACTTGCAGGAGAGAGGAGTTGCCTAGGATGTTACACATGTACACACATGTGTATCAATTAGCAGTACAGAAAGGTAGACATAGCTTTAATTTCCAAATCTTTTGTCATAGTGTATTACCAAGATGGTGGTAAATAAAGTTACAATATAAAGTCACACCAGAGTGTATTGTAACACTCACTTTAGAAATACATAACATGGTTTGGTTACATAGAAAGCATACCATTGTATGCTAAATTTCATCAGAAGGCTCAGTATCTCCCTGTAATTCTAAAAATTGTCAGCTCTATGCCTGTTTCTTGTACTAAAAAAAAAAAATATTAAAGGTAATAGCAATAAACATCTTTCAAAAACAACTGAGGAAACCCTAAATAATTTAAGAAAATAGTTTTAATTATTACATGATTCTCAGCTTATGGTTGAAGTTTAATTTTCATGTTATGTTTTATATCACACTGTATATTTTTCAACCCAATTTTGACATTCCCTACATCTCTAAAGCTGTCACTGAATTGGTCCTGACTCTACCTAATGGGTAATGGTCAGAAAACAGGTGGGTAGATTAAGAAATGAGGTCAGATATTGTCAACCACAAAGAGAAATGCAAACATAAGAACTGTGAGTTAGGTTTTATTTGGGGTAAAGTGAGGACTGTAACTCGGGAGACAGCCTCTCAGTTAACTCTGAAGAACTGCTCCAAAAAGGTAAGAGGAAAGAAAGGTGATCACATACTTTTTATTTTAGTGAAGGAGGGTTATGTAAAGTATACATTTGGGCAGGTTACTGCTCTTCACAAGAAGGTTGCCGCCGGAACAGATAATCTCTGTTTATGATTTTAGGGCTTTTCTAGACATGAGAAAATATAAGAGTTTGAGCTCATAAAATCTTCTTCTGAGAATGGACACATGTACATTCATGGTTGAGTCCCCTTGCTGTTTGCCTGAAACTATCACAACATTGTTAATTGGCTATGCATGCATGCATGCTAAGTTGCTTCAGTCGTGTCCAACTCTTTGCAAATCTATGGACTGTAGCCCATCAGGCTCCTCTGTCCATGGGATTCTCCAGGCAAGAATACTAGAGTGGGTTGCCTTGCTCTCCTCCAGGGGATCTGCCCGACCCAGGGTAATTGGCTATATTCCAATACAAAAATAAGTATGTAAATAACATGAGAAAAAAATAATTAGATAAAAATATACTTTTGGAGGAAGTTGTTGATGATCATAAAAGGCAAATTTATAATGATAAGATGTCACAACTCCATGAAAAATGTCTAACTATCTGAAGTCCTGTTCTGCCAGTCTTTCACATAGCACAAAGTGCCTCCTTTAATTTCCACCCTGAATTCCTTTCAGGGTGTGTTGAAGGTCAGTGACTAGAGTGGCTAAAGACCTAATCCTTCTAGAGGGAGATGGCGAGTGATAGTTTTTCATCCACAATATAAAAAAACTTCGATTGCATTTTCACTTGCCACACAGACTAATAAAATGAACTCAGTGGGTTTAGGCATAGATTGAGCAAGAAATCTAAACACCTAATTGAAGCATTCTCTCTTATTTTGTCATATTTTGTCACCAAACCATCCCAATGTTTTTGCCCTATTGAAATATACACATTAATTATATGTATAAATGATATAAATGAAATAGAATTCATATTTTATAGCAAGACAAGAAAAATTTAAGCAAAAAAATCTTCTCTGCCAACTGTGCATTGTGTATCTGCATTCTGCATGCTCCAGGCCTTCCCAGTGACAGAAATACCTGTTCAACCATAAACAATAGTATTCTCCTAGCATCAATAAAACAACTCCTGAAAGATAATGTTCCTTGTAGATCTCATAAGAGGTCACACGGTGCTTAGATCTGGATTGTATAAGCCAGCAATAATATGTAATATGCAGTCCTCTGTCTCAAAAAATGTATGTAACTGTGCCTTGACTTCTAGTAGATGAAACAGTTCTCAGAGTTTTCTGAGATGCTGTTTCTGGATTATAATCCTCAAATTTGATTTGACTAAAATTTTCCATTCCTTTCTTAGATTGAGTAACTTCATATATGTATATATATAGTATGTGTAGGAAAGCTTGACTAGGGTTTTAACAACTACTTTTTAGTAAGTTTGACTGATATGACTTTTGTCACATGTAGGTATATAGTATTTAAGAATTATTTTATCTTCATCTTTCTATTTCTGCATTTTAGTAATGCCTTTCATCTTAAAGTCTATTTTGTCAAATATTAACATAGTCACTCACCCTCTCTTTTCCCTCTGATAAATTTCCCTTTTCTTGCCTGACTGCCCAGCTCGCTATCTTTTTCTTTGCACTCGTCTTACATTCTGTTGCTGAAACCCGGGAGGGAAGATCCACCACAAATGGGTGGGCTCCTCTCATGAGTCCACCTCTGGTGGTTCCCTCCCTTGGACCTTGCCAAGAAACTGAGACAAGCTCTGGGACCGACATTCACACACCAGCCCACATTTCATCCGTCAGTTACAAGGGACTGATGCTGAAGCTGAAGCTCTAATACTTTGGCCACCTGAAGTGAAGAGCCTGATGCTGGAAAAGATTGAAGGCAAAAGGAGGAAAGGGTTGGCAGAGGATGGTTAGATAGCATCACCGACTTAATGGACATGAATTTGACCAAACTCTGAGAGATACTGAAGGACAGGTAAAAGTGTTTCCTTGAATGACATAATTAATTGGTATATTCAGAGATGGAAAACTATGTGGATTTGATTGAGACAAATCAATAGAGCATGCTGTTACAAAGATCAAACCCTGAACCTTTGGAGTAAGATCACTGACTCCAAGACCCTAGACTACCAGAGAACTGTGGAGTATCAAGTGGTGAGAACTCACACAAATGAAACCACTTGAATACAAGACTGCGCATCACCCAACCACCAGTAGCAACTGTGCAGGATGCCTCATCTAAACAACAAACAAAACAAAAATACAAACCCTATCATCGGCAGACAGGATGACCACCTCACTCAGCCTTGTCCATAAGAGGAAAAACAAACAAACAAACAAAAACTCAGCACAAATCTCATACAAAGCAGAAATCTATACGAAGCTCACAAACTTAGGAAGGCAGACTTAGGACCAAACTTAGGAAGGCAGAAACCAAAAGGAAGAAAGAATTCAACCTTCTTCAAGGAAAGAATTCACCTTTCCTTGAAGCATGGGAAAAGGGGACCTCAAACACAATAACTAAAAAAAAAAAAAAAAATGAAAAGGCAGAGAAGTACTGCACAAACGAAGGAACAAACTTGAAACATGGAAGTCCAAATAAATGAAGAGGAAATAGGAAAACTACCTGAAAAACAATTCAGAATAATGATAGTAAATATGATCAAAAACCTTGAAAATGAAATGGAGAAAATGCAAGAATCAATTAACAAAGACCTAGAAAAAATAAAGAATAAGCATATAGAGACAAATAACACAATTACTGAAATTAAAAATACTCTAGAAGGAACCAATAGCAAAATATCTGAAACAGAAGAGTGAATCAGGGAGCTGGAAGATAAAATGGTGGAAATAACTTTTGAAGAGCAGAATAAAGTAAAAAGAATGAAAAGAGCTGAGGACAGTTTCAGAGACCATATCAAATGGGTCCCATATCTGGGACCATATCAAATGCAGCAACATTCGAATTACAGGGATCCCAGAAGAGGAAGAGAAAAAAGGGTATGAGAAAATTCTTGAAGAAATTATAGTTGAAAATTTCCCCAACATGGAAAAGGAAATAGCAAACTAGTCCAAGAGGCACAGAGAGTCCCATACAGGATAAACCCAAGGAGAAACACACCAAGACACATATTAATCAAACTAACAAAGACTGAATACAAAGAAAGAATATTAAAAGCAGCAAGGGAGAAGCAACAAGTAACATACAAGAGAAACCTCATACATTTAACAACTGATCTTTCAGCAAAAAGTCTGCAGGCCAGAAGGGAATGGCAGGATATATTTAAACTACTGAAAGGGAAAAAATCTACAACCAAGAATACTGTACCCAGCAATCATTTCATTTAAAACTGATGGAGAAATAAAAAGCTTTTCAGACAAGCAAAAGTTAAGAGAATTCAGTACCACCAAACCAGTTTTACAACAAATGGTAAATGGACTTATATAGTCAAGAAATACTAGAGAAGAAAAAAGATCTACCAAATCAACCCCAAACAATTAGAAAATGGCAAAAGGAATAAATATATCAATAATTACTTTAAATGTAAATTGATTAAATGCTCCAAACTGGCTGAATGGATACAAAATCAAGACCCATATATATGCTGTCTTATGTCAGGAAACCCACTTCAGACACCAAGACACATATAGACTGAAAGTGAGAGGATGGAAAGGTATATTCCATGCAATTGGGAAGCAAAAGAAAGCTGGAATAGCAATCCTCGTATCAGACAAAATAAACCTTAAAATAAAGAATATTGCAACAGATAAGGAAGGACACTACATAATGATAAAGGGATCAATCCAAAAGGAACTCATAGCAATTGTAAATATCTATGCACCCAACATAGGAGCACCTCAATACATAAGACAAACACTAACAGACATAAAAGGAGAAATTGACATAACATGATAATAGTAGGAGACTTTAACACCCCACTCACACCAATGAACAGATCATCAAAACAGAAAATTGATAAGAAAACACGTCTTAAATGATACATTAGGTGAGATGGATCTCATTGATATCTTCAGGACATTCCATCCAAATGCAGAATACACCTTCTTCTCAAGTGTACATGGAACATTCTCCAGGATAGACCACATCTTGGATCACAAATCAAACCTCAGTAAATTTAAGAAAGTTGAAACTGTATCAAGCATCTTCTCTGACCACAATGCTATGAGACTAGATATCAATTACAAGAAAAAAAAAACTATAAGAAATACAAACACTTGGAGATTAAACAACACGTTTCTAAGTAACCAACACGTTCCTGAAGAAATCAAATAATTTCTAGAGACAAATGACAATGAAAACACGACAGCTCATCCTATGGGATGCAGCAAAATCAGTTCTAAGAGGGAAGTTTATAGCAATACAATCCTACCTCAAGAAACAAGAAAAACATTGAATAGACAACCTAACTTTACACCTAAAGCAACTGGAAAAAGAAGAAGAAAAAAAACCCAAAATTAGTAGAAGGAAAGAAATCATAAAGATCCAAGCAGAAATGAAAAAGAAATGAAAGATGCAATAGTAAAGATTAATAAAACTAAAAACTGGTTCTTTGAGAAGATAAAGAAAATTGACAAACCCTTAGCCAGACTCATCAAGAAAAAAAGAGAGAAGAATCAAATTAACAAAATTAGAAATGAAAAAGGAGACAGAAAATGCAGAAATACAAAAGTTTACAAGAGATTATTACGAACAACTATATGGCAATAAAATAGATAACCTGGAAGAAATAGATTCTAAGAAAAGTTCAATCTTCCAAGACTGAACCAGAAAGAAATAGAATTATGAACAACCCAATTACAAGCACTGAAATTGAAACTGTGATAAAAAATCTCCCAAAAAACAAAAGCCCAGGACCAGATGGCTTCACAGGAGATTTCTCTCAAACATTTAGAGAAGAGCTAATGCCCATCTTTCTAAAACTCTTTCAAAAAATTGCAGAAGAAGGAACACTTCCAAACTCATTCTATGAGGCCACCATCACCCTGATACCAAAACCAGACAGACAACACAAAAAAAGATAACTACAGGCCAATATCACTGATGAACATAGATGCAAAATTCCTCAACAAAACTTTAGCAACCAGAATTCAGCAACACATCAAAAAGTTCATACACAATAATCAAGTTGGGTTTATTCCAGGGATTCAAGGGTTCTTCAATATATGAAAATCAGTCAATTTTCATGTGATACACCATATTAACAAATTGAAAGTTAAAAACCATATGACCATATCAATAGATGCATAAAAAGCCTTTGACAAAATTCAGCACTTATTTATAATTAAAACTCTTGAAAAAATGGGCATAGATGAACCTACCTCAATATAGTAAAGGCCATATATGATAAGCCTACAGCAAGCATTATTCTCAATGTTAAAAAACTGAAAGCATTCCCCCTAAGATCAGGAACAAGACAAGGGTGTCCACTCTTGCCACTGTTATTCAACATAGTTCTGGAAGTCCTAGCTACAGCAATCAGAGAAGAAAAAGAAATAAAAGGAATCTAGATCAGAAAAGAAGAAGTAAAGCTCTCACTGTTTGCAGATGACATGATACTGTACATAGAAAATCCTAAAGATAGTATCAGAAAATTACTAGAGCTAATCAGTGAATTTAGCAAAGTTGAAGGATACAAAATCAATACACAGAAACCACTTGCATTTCTACATACTAACAATGAAAAAATCAGAAAAAACAATTAAGGAATCAATCCCATTCACCAATGCAAAAAAAGAATTAAATATCTAGGAATAAACTTAACTAAGGATAAAAAAAGAACTGTACACAGAAAATTATAAGACACTAATGAAAGAAATAAAACATTACATAAACAGATGGAGAAATACTCCATGTTCCTGGGAAGGAAGAATCAATATTGTGAAAATGACTATACAACCAAATGCAAACAGATTTTATACAATCCCTATCAAATTATCAATGGCATTTTTCCCAGAACTAAAACAAAAAATTTCACAATTCATATGGAAACACAAAAGGCCCCGAATAGTCAAAGAAGTCTTGAGAAAGAAGAATGGGGCTGGAAGAATCAACCTTCCTGACTTCAGATTATACTACAAAGCTACAGTCATCAAGACAGTATGGTACTGGCACAAAAACAGAAATATAGACCAATGGAACAAAATAGAAAGCCCATAAATAAACCCATGCACCTATGGATACCTTATTTTTTACAAAGGATGCAAGACAACCTCTTCAATAAATGGTGCTGGGAAAACTTTTCAGCCACATGTAAAAGAATGAAATTAGAATGCTTCCTAACACCATACACAAAGATAAACTCAAAATGGATTAAAGACCTAAATGTAAGACCAGAAATTGTAAAACTCATAGAGGAAAACATAGGCAGAACATTTGATGACATAAACCAAAGCAAGATCCTCTATGACCCACCTCCTAGAGTAATGGAAATAAAAAGAAAAGTAAACAAGTGGGGACCTGATTAAACTTAAAAGCTTTCACACAGCAAAGGAAACTATAAGCAAAGTGAAAAGACAACCCTCAGAATGGGAGAAAATAATAGAAAATGAAACAATGGACAAAGGATTAATTTCCAAATTATACAAGCAGCTCATACAACTCAATAACAGAAAAACAAACAATCCAATCAAAAAGTGGGCAGAAGACCTAAACAGACATTTCTCCAAAGAAGACATACAGATGACTAACAAACACATGAAAATATGCTCAACATTGCTCATTATTAGAGAAATGCAAATCAAAACTGCAATGAGATATCACCTCACACTGGTCAGAATGGCCCTCATCAAAAAGTTTACAAACAATAAATGCTGGAGAGGGCATGGAGAAAAGGGAACACTCTTTCACTGTTGGTGGGAATGTATATTGATAGAGCCACTATGGAAGACAGTATGGAGATTCCTTAAAAAACTAGGAATAAAACCACCATATAACCCAGCAATCCCACTCCTAGGCATATAACCTGAGGAAACCAAAATTGAAAGAGACACATGTATCCCATTGTTCATCACAGCACTATTTGCAATAGCTAGAACAATGAAGCAAACTAGATGTCCATCAACAGATGAATGGATAAAGAAGTTGTGGTATTTGTACACAATGGAATATTACTCAACCATAAAAAGGAGTGTATTTGAGTCAGTTCTAATGAGGTGGATGAACCTAGAACCTATTATACAGGGTGAAGTGAGTCAGAAAAAGATAAATACCATATTCTAACACACATATATATGGAATCTAGAAAAATGGTACTGAAGAATTTACTTACAGGACAACAATGGAGAAACAGACATAGAGAATAGACTTATGGACATGGGGAGAGGGGAGGAGAGGGTGAGATGTATGGAAAGAGTAACATGGAAACTTACATCACCATATGTAAAATAGAGAGCCAATGGGAATTTGCTGTGTGGCTCAGGAAACTTAAACAGGGGCTCTGTATCAACCTAGGGGGGTAGGATGGGCAGGGAGATGGGAGGGAGGTTCAAAAAGGAAGGGGATATATGTATACCTATGGCTGATTCATGTTGAGATTTGACAGAAAACAGCAATATTCTGTAAAGCAGTTATCCTTCAATAAAAATAAATTAATTTTAAAAATATATTAACATAGACACACGGGTTTCTTTTTAATTGGTATTTACATGGTCTAACTTTTCCTCCTTTTTCTTTCAAACATACTGCATCCTTAAATTTAAGTTGGCACACATTTTTAATATAAGTGGGAGGTATTTTTAAATGATTTTAAAATTAATATATTTATAGTTAAAAGCAGTATCTTAAATATTACATTTAATATTTAATATATATAATTTATATAAAATTTTAATTATCTGAAAATTTTTATTTATTTATTTTTAATTATCTGAAAAACTTTAATTTAGAGCAACATAATTCTTCTAGGTTTACTGTAATTACTAGGAAGTGCTACTGGCATCTAGTAAGTGAAGGCCAGGGAAGCTGCTAAATATTCCCACTGTAAGCACAGTAGGAGATCCCCCAAGGAAAAGAACCAGATAGAGGTTTCTGACATAAACGAAGCTGTTTTAGGATTAAGCCATTTGTGATCCAAGCCTGCCCATGACAGTTGCCATTGAATAGGTCTTGAAGGAATGATCTTAAGGGTCAAAGGCAAGTGAAGTAACGGTAGCAAGGATAATAAATGAGATAAAAAGATGCCCAGTTTTTTTCCCCCCAATCACAAAGATTAGCCTGAAGCACTTTCTTGAGCTGCTTTGCAGAATTTAAACCACCCTCAACTTAGGTGCTGAACCACTAGATCAGTTGGAACCTAAAGGGTAATGGTGCTGACCTTTTCTAACCCTCCTGACTTTAGTCCACTGAAATTGGACTCTGTTGACCTTTGCCCTAATTCTATGCTGATTTCTCTGCTCAAACTCTTTCATGATCATGCATGTACCCTTAACTTGAAACTTCCTCATTTGTGCTGTTTGGAGAGACCCTGCTTGGGAAGTATTCCTGGTGTCCTTCTTTATTATTATAAGGAATAAATCCTCCCCTTCCCATTCTTTGTCTTGGTTATGTCTTTCGATGGCTTGACATCCACCAAGAGGTGAATCCAGTTTTCAAATAACACTACCATGCTCAGGACAGCCTCCCACAACAAAGAATTATACAGCCCCAAATGTCAAAAGTCCTGAGATGGAGAAACTCTGGATTGGAGAGCATTAGTTGATCCGGCAAGTTGCTAAGTAGAGATTTAAAGGAGCTTCTATTGTATGTTTATATGTTTGCAGGAATTCAATAAGTTCAAACTGTAAATGATGTCAAGACTTAGAAATTGTTGAGTTTCCTAAGTAAGCCAGTAAATGCATGAAGCATGCCTTCACCTCCCCGCCCCCCAACAACCCTATGTATCCTAAACCAACTGAGAATTTGGCATAGAAAGTACACAGGCACCAGAGTACAAGCCCAATTGGAGACAGCCAAAGGGGAATTCTGAATGCTTTCTTAGCATAAGAGGAATCTAGGAAGATGGAGAGAGTGCAGCCACAGGAACAGAACAGCATCTAACTCATTCAGGGCTTCTAGTAAGGAAATACAGACCACAGACGTCAGACTGTTCATCTTCTCACCAGCCAGATAATTCATTTTTCTTTTCATGGAAGTGTTGAAGTGGTGAGAGCTTCAACCTTTCCAGTAGGGTTACATTCTATCTTATTAACTGAAAGAACTATTGAAAGACGGCAAGGTTGGTTCTCCCTCAATCATGGTTCAAAAAGCATCTTACCTGTAGCAGACCCATTCTTTTTCCTCTCTCTTTGAACAAGGCACAACTTTGCAGACCTCACTTCCTTCCAACTCATAGTATTCCACATTTCTCAGAATAGGAGCTGGCTCAGATAATCTGTAGAGATCTCTTAAAATCTTAAGAACATTCCAAATGAGACACTGATGATTTAAAGGCAGCACAAAGTGTACGCACTTAGGAAGACCTGACTGTGAAGTGTATGATCTGTCATCTGATTGATGAGAAATTGGCTGTGGGGAAAGCCATTTGAATGGAAAAGATGTGTTTCAGGGCACCATCTCAAGCTCTTCTGGGTACAGTGTCTTCCTTGGCCTCAATAAGTAGCTCATCTGTAACTGGAAGTTGGATATTCTGTTTTCCTGTTTTCTCTGTTGGCTTGGGCTCCATGATAGTTCTGACCCAATTTTATTATTATTATTTATTTCTATCATCTGTCAATTGTAATTCTGATATTCAGAGGTTTTCTTTTAAATGACTCTAGGATTTTTGATAGTTACCTAGTATATTTCTGTCATTGGTTCTTTATGATGAAGGGAATAATAAACTTACAGGATTTGGGATAAGAGACAGGAATTGTAGCCTTGACTCAGTCTCTTGCTGGCCTGGTGACTGAAGGAAAATCAGAGATGCACCTGAGCCTTCACTGTTTTATCTGTAAAATCATGATTCAAAACGTATTAAGCTCTCAAGGCTCTTGTGAGGGTAATGTCTGTGAAATCACTCATAAAACTGGAAAACATGTGCAAATGATAGAAGGTTATTGGTTCTTTTTATTTTTTTTATTTTTTGGGTCAGCATTAATTTTTTATCTATTGTATTTTTTTCCATTGGAGTATAATTGCTTTACAACGCTGTGTTAGTTTCTGCTGTACAACATGAATCAGCTGTATGTATACACATATCTCTTCCTTCTTGAGTTTCCCTCCCACCCCCAGGACTAAGCTCACTGTCATCATCATGCAGTGGGTCTCTGAGACATCAGAGTCTTCTTTGCTTTGAGAAATAAACATGCAGGAAAGGAAGTGCTTTTTTTTTTTAACCCAAAAGTTAGATGTGTGGTTGACGAATATATGGGAGTCTCTTTGTCCTGATTTAAACATCCAGATATGTTTGCCTGACTTACTCAGATGTGTTCCTAAGGATCCCATCTCTAGAGGAATCTTTCCATCTCACTTCTATGAGCTTCAAGTGGTAAACCCAGGCCCTGAGGACCCTATTTGATCAGGGGCCTCTTTCTAAATCATAGTGGCTTCTGACAGTGTGACTTAATGTTACAGAAATGTTCAGAGTCATAATATTCTCTCTCTTTTAAATCTCAACTTCAGAACCTATCATTAGAAGGAAGGATATAAAAATGTGTTTATCCGAAAAGCTTTCTTTTTCCTGCTTATTAGATAACTGTAACAGACCAAAACAGGATTAAGAAAAGTCAAAACTGAAGTCTAGCTCGAGTTTCTAGTGCAGATCTCTCAGAACTCATTTTCTGATCCATTAGAATTCTAATAAGTCTCCAGAGGTTGGGCTGAAAGGTGGACACTTCCTTAAAACAACTCTCTCTGTTCACACCATTGAACTCAGTTGGTTGCCTGGCAATAGTGATTGCAGGAAAATCACCATAGCTACCCTTTCTTCCAATTTATTAAACACATAATTCTGTCCCCCAACCAAGAACTTGATAATACGTGATTGAAGAGCCATAAAAATGTCTATTCTCTTTGACTCAGTAATTCTACTTTCGGTATGTGTCCTAAGGAAGCTACCCAAAACATGGAAAAGACTATGTGACCCCTATTATTCAGTACTCCTTGACTGAAAATACCAAATGACTGGGAAAAAAAAGCATTCATTTCCACCTTTAGAAAAAGTGTAAAGTCAGTTGTGATGTATGCCTGTAATGGAACATTGTACAGCCAATGAACATTATATAAAGGATATCTTAAAAATGGAAATGCTTATCATATAATGTTGGGCAGACAAATAGAATTTATAGATGTCAGGGTGGTACACCCTGATTATAACATAGGAGAAAATATGTCAAAGAGAAAAATACTGTGAATCAATTCACCAGAATGTTATTATCATTCCTAGGTTAGTGATACAAAATCACAGAAGATTTTCAGGAAGTACTTTTCTCTATTGAAGATGAGTATACAGATTTTAATAATAATTTATCTAAAGGTTTACATGTCTCAAACTTGCTCTTGTCCTGATTTCTCCATCTAGTGCATGATCTAGATCTATTCCAAATTTGTGGAATTAAATAGGTAATTAAGAAGAACCTCAGAACTACAAGGAATCATTAAAGAAGGCATCTGACATACCCTAAAAATAAAAGAAAGTTTACCAAAGATATGAAAGGAAAAAAAGCATGAAGGTAAGTGGGACATGATATTAATAAAATTATTTTATGGGCCTGGAATGAGGAAAACATGCCCTATTTGACATCTAGCTTTAGAGAAGAAAATAGCTCTAAGAAAAGGAATGCCTGGGGTGGGCACGACTGTCCAGCAATGCTATGAGCAGATTTCCTTGGGTTCCCAGAATACAAAATGCAGAAATGTATTGCAGTGGAAACTTCAGAGACCTAGGTCTTGCTGTGACTCAGACAGCTCAGCACCCTCCTGCATATGCCTCCATCTCCCTGAACAGGATTCTAAAATAAGGACTCCAGTGTTGTTCCTAGCTCTTCAATTCATTCATTCATGCAACAAACTTTCATTGAGCACCCACTGCATTCCAAGCACTGCTCTAGATGAATCAATAAAACAAACCAGAATAAAATGAAACACAATCAGATTAGGACATGGTTCCTGATCCCCAAATAAGCATTTGAACCCCATTTTAGGGGTGGGGTAGGAGCAGGGCAACAGTAGGGAGGCTTGGTTTTGATGCTTCCTTTACAAATAGGAACATGAAATATACTTTAAAAAGATAACCATGCCCCTAAGACTTCCCTGATAGCTCAGTTGGTGAAGAATCCACCTGCAATGCAGGAGACCCCGGTTCGATTCCTGGATTGGGAAGATTTGCTGGAGAAGGGAAGGCTACCCACTCCAGTATTCTTGGGCTTCTCTTGTGGCTCAGCTGGTAAAGAATCCACCTGTAATGCGGGAGACCTCGGTTTGATCCCTGGGTTGGGAAGATCCCCTGGAGAAGGGAAGGCTATCCACTCCAGTATTCTGGTCTGGAGAATTCCATGGGTTATATATATAGTTCATGGGTCGCAAAGAGTTGGACACGACTGAGCGACTTTCACTTTCATAAGACAGTGAAAAGGAAGATTATCATTCTGTTCATTAGTGTTGATTAGTTCAGTAAATTAAAAAGCAGTTACAGAATTTTGGTCACTGGCTAAAGGAATACATGTTTTAAGGATTCAAATGAGATAATTAACATGAAAAAAATGGTATGACAATCTAGTTGAGAGATAAATACCCTGTGACTAGAATTTAGATCTTTTAGTAGGTCTTAGTTCTGACCCTTTCCTGTTATTATTTTCATGTCCATTCCCCAAATGGACAAGAGTATCATTCTTACATTCCACATTCCCTTCTTATAAGAGGGAGTGAAAAAAAATTTTTTTTTAAAGAGAGAGAGAGAAGAATGTTCACAGTCTGGCCAGGACTTCCTACTAGGTGCCAAAACCCAAACCTTTATTTAATGTTGACTTAAGACTAGACCAAGACACCCACTAGTCAAATACCATAATGTAAACTTTGCCAGTGACAGGCTCAGTGCTTAAAGTCAGTATGTAAGTTTTAGAATTTTAACATAGTTTCCTTTTCTCCATTTATTACTGAGTCCTTCTATATTCCAAGACCTTCTCTTAATAAAAAAACAGCTAACACAAACCAGACATTTGCTGCATGCCAGGAACTTTGCAAAGTACCTTACATACATTATATGATTTTTAATCTTCAAAATGCTACGAGATAGACACTGAAAACAGATGAGAAATTAAGAGTTGGCTAAAGGTAGCAAAATAGTAGTAACAGGGAACATACACACTAATGTAGTCATGTATATAATTTCAAAATTATATCACTTAAAAGTATAGCATTTCACTTGCTATACGACATCTGAAATTGTGACAGTCACTTGTGCAGTGGATGGGATGCTACATGGCCGACATCCTCACTTGAGGACCTAATTCAGCTGCTTGCTGGAAGAGAAATAAGCTGACTGGCCTCAGGTCAGTGTCTCTCTGGAGATTGCTTCATCTGAAAAGAGCTGCCTTGTTCAAGACCATAACCCCTTCCCTCCAAGAACTGGTTACAAAAAGGAGATGAAAGTCCTAATACTGGATGCCCTAGAAGAGCCATCTCAGCCTCAGAGCATCCTGGAGCGTTGACTGGAGCCCTTAGAACTGTATCCTTCCCTTCTATAGGTACTGATCCCGACAGTATTCCTTAATAAATCTCCCAAATGCTCACCTCCACACAGAGTCTGCCTCCCAGGAACCCAACCCAACCCAACTCAGAATGTGCCAAGTGTAAGTCACTCAGTCATGTCCAAATCTTCGACCCCATGGACTATATACAGTCCGTGGAATTCTCCAGGCCAGATTACTGAAGTGGGTAGCCTTTCCCTTCTCCAGCAGATCTTCCCGACCCAGGAATCGAACCTGGCTCTCCTACATTGCAGGAGGATTCTTTACCAACTGAGCTATGAGGGAAGCCCAAGGATCTCATAATTTCAAGGTTTAGTCAGTCAAGTGATTATATTCTTGTGAATGAACTGACTACCAAGAAGTCCCTTTGTAGCCAGTAGATAAAAGTGCCTACATCCTCTGTCTGGGTCAGTCTTAGATTATATGAGGGCTTCAGGAACATATTCCTTGCATATAACATATTTAGGGCCACTAAGTGCCTTCCATGTGTAATCTCATGTTATTCTTATAACAACCTTCTGAAGCAGATACTCTTTTGTTCCCATTTTGAATTTTGAGAAACTGAAGATTCGAGTGATTAATACCTTGTCAAAGGTAAGTGAGACACAAAGCTGGGATTTGAATCCATGCCTTTCTGACTCTAGAACCTGTGTTCTAAAGCTGACATGCTATAGTATCTCACTGACTACTATATATTGGTTTCCTCCACGGTTCCTTATACATAGAAATAAGTTAGTGCTTTTTTACTTGATTGTTGATTTTATGGTGCCTAAAAGAGGGCTTTGCATGAGGGTAGTTAAGCATTTGAAAATGACCTTAAGCTCGCCTGAACTTTGCAGAGAATACTCTGTTGCTCTGCCTTACAGAGATTTAACCAGCCACCTAATAAGGTGAGGAACCCTAATTCCTTATTTGTATCTGAGGCCACAGTCTAGCACCCAGCACATAGTACCACTAAGGTACATTTGCTGGTTGAATGACTGAATAAATTAATAAATAAGAAAAACTTCTTTATTTCAAAAGTTTACCAGAAAGGGGAAGAATACTCTTTTACATTTTTACAGAGGATTATTTTATGTGTAGATTTGCCAATCAGTATTTTAATAAATTGACTTTATGTATCACCAGAAGAGAGATGACTAGGCATACAGAAAACTGATGTTTATTTTCATACTGAGATGAATAGTAAATGTCAATTAATATCATGCTGTACAGAATTATAAGTGTTAGTTGCTCAGTTGTGTCTGACTCTTTGTGACCCCATGTACTGTAACCCGCCAGGCTCCTCTACCCATGGAATTCTTCAGGCAAGAATACTGGAGTGGATAGCCATTCCTTTCTCTAGGGAATCTTCCTGACCCAGGGATTGAAGCCAGGTCTCCTGCATTGCAGACAGATTCTTTATCATCTGGGCCACCAGAGAAGCCCATAGAATCATAGGTTTTAATCAGATAAGTACATACTGAAGATAATATGAAGATCTAAACATTGTATCAAGGAGATTCTATTGTAAAATTATGAGGACACACATACAAATCTTTAATACAGATGACATGTTAAGTGGTAGAGAGCAGACCGTAAGGGAGCCATGAGAAGGATACTGATTTGGTAAGGAATAGAGAAAGCATTCATTTTGTAGACTACCTGAAACACACGTCTGAACAGTTATTTCCCCACTCAAGAACTTCAAGAGCTCCTTATTGCGTACAAATACAGCCTAACCCCTATGGCATGGCCTTTAAGACCCTAGTTTCCTGGGCCACAGTCCTCTAAGTCTAGGGTAATCAACTCATACTGGTTTTCCCAGGACTTACTGAGTTTTAGTATTTAAAGTTCTGCTTCCCTGGAGAACAGATCATTCCAGACAAACCAGGATGGGTGGTCTCCCAAACTACACACTTTAATGTTTGATGAGGCCAAAGTGAGCCACTCTCGGATTCTTTCAGATGTTCTCTGCTTTTTCACTTCTGAGTTTTCCTCATCCCCTTTCCCCAAACTTATACTGATTTCACCTCATAATTCAAGAACCATATTCAGTATCCCCATCACAAAGTGTTAATGATGATATTATCTATGTTAATACCATTACTAATAATAACTAACTTTTATTAACATTTCTGTAGCACTTTAAGTGTATCTTTATATGAATTTTCACCCCCAATCACATGGCTTCTACAATTATCTGTTTTACAGAAGCATAAAGTGAGATTCAGAGACAGTATTATGATTCATCCCAAGTGATCAGCTAACAAGTGGCAAAGCTGAACTTTAACTTCAAATGTAACACAAAACTCTATTCTTCTAATCACAATGGTACACATTGTCTCCCTTCTCAGATTCTTCCGGGGTGGAATTAACACCATCTCTAAAATAAATGCTTCATTGATCACTTAACACTACATTACACTAAGAGCAATGTACACTTGACTTGTTCCTGCTCCCATGCTAGGAGCTCCTTGATATCTGAAGTTCAGAAGCTAAGTCCAATTCACTTATTAATCCCCAAGAGTATGAAAGAGACATAAGTATATATTTCACATGACAGAATGGATATGTGGACAAATGGAGGAGATGTTATAACTGAGTCTTAAAGAAAAGGTAGGTTTTAGATGAAGAGCATATGCCAAGCAAAGTAAATACTAATTATTAACAAGGATGTTGGTGAATTCTTACTCTGCATGAGATGCTACGGCATCCCATTATCATAAGTAACCTATGAAGAGAAGTCCTATTGCTATCCTTGTTCTTCAAGGAGAAACTGAGGCTCAGAAAAATGAAACCAGTTGCCCAAAGTTACACAGCTGGTAAATGGCAGAGGTAGACTTCAGAAGGGGCTTCCCAGGAGACGCTAGTGGTAAAGAACCCACCTGCCAATGCAGGAGACATAAGAGACTTGGGTTGGAGTCCTGGGTCGTTAAGATTCCTTGGAGGAGGACAGGGCAACCCACTCCAGTATTCTTGCCTGGAAATTCCCATGCACAGAGGAGCCTGGTGGGCTACAGTCCATGGGGGTCGCAAAGAGTTGGACACTACTGAAGCGACTTAGCACGCAGGCACGCACACAGACTTCAGAGTCAACTGTATGTGATTCTATAGCAAGAGCTGTGAATTCTAAAGACAGGAGACATTACAGGGCGTGCCAGCAAAAGCCGCAATGCAGTTGGTTTAGATGGAGCAAAGAGGACATGAAGAGAATGTTAATAACAATAACGGTGATAATGATGATTGTTCTTTATCAACCTCCTTCCATTTCCTGTCGCATTTAATGGTGGGCAGATCCACAGCTCACATTTATTGAGTATGGTACAGACAAAGCATCAAACAAAGCACTTTGCATGGATCACCTGTTTCACTCCGCACACAACCCTTTAAAAAGTACTGGTATTAGCCTCACGGTTTTGAAATAAAATGAGGCTTAGGTGGCTTAGGTGACTACTGAAGCTTGACGACTAGAAAAACATCTTCCAGGTCTGCGATCGCCACCAGCGCGAGGCCCACTAGCAGCATCCCAGCAGCCACCGCGCCGGCGTGCGTCGCCCACGCAAGCTTCTTAAAGCCGGATCAGCTGAAGCTGGTTCAGGCCCCGGCGTCTCAGAGAGCAGGCGCCCTCTCAGCTCTTCCTTCGGAGATTCCGCATTTGTAAGTAATTCATATATATATTTATTTTTTAGCGGGGAAAGGGTCCCCAACCGCCGTCTGGGGCATGTTTCTCTTATTTATGTGGCGCTGTCTGGTGACTGGTGATATGCTAGGCTGAGGGAAAGGGCTGTCCAGCCTGGTCTCTTCAGTTTGGGCCTAATTCCGCCAGTCAGATAAGATGCAGTGGAAGCATCAATGAGTTGTATTTAGCTCATACGGTTTCGCGTTGATGAGGTGGCCGCGGGTTGGAATTAGGTCAGTCTAAATAGCTCTTCTGTGAGACGGAAGAGCAGGTGAGGGTGAGAGCAGCACAGGCCTCGGCTTGGCTCATAGCTGCCGCCTACCCGACTCTCTTCTGCCACCTAGCGGTGCTCGCCGAGAAAGGTCGCGCGCTTTTTTTATGTTAACACTTTCTCTTCTTTAGACTAGGAATCTTGGTTGTGTTTTGCAAGGCGTATTCTTTGTGTTGTATGAAACGTTAGTCAACTTCTGGGTGCTTTTCCCTTTTTTTTTTTTTTTTTTAAATCTAGCAACTTCTTGATCTTTTGGAAAATGAGGTTTGATTCTCCAATGTAATAGCGTCGAGAAATAAAAGTAACCGAGGTGGATTTCAGATATTTGTATGAATATGAGCTTCTTGGCTTCAGTTTCAGAGTCAGCCCTGTGACAGTACAATCCAGACTCCTTTAGTAGAATTTCACCTGTGGTCCTTGTCGTCTGGCTTCTCAGAAATTGGTCCTTTTATACAATAAGTTATCTGGTTTGACAAAAATGAAGTTGGAAAGCTTCAGAGCAATTTTTGAACTTTGGCCTTCAGTCTTAAACATTTTGAGGGAAAAGATGATGCTCTGTACTTGAGAACTTTCTTGGGAGACACATGGAGAATATAGCCACTGTTCCTGTGTACAGATACAGAAAAGCCCTTAACTTCTCTCTTTTTATTTTCCTCGCGTCTCCTCTAGCTTTTGAGTATTGTGTTATTCAAGTGTCTGGAGGCTTGTTTCCTTGACTTCTAAACTTTAGAGAAGAAAAGATTTATCTCTATGATTACTCTTACTTATTTATATTTATTTAGGAAGCATACCTATAAAGTTACAAATGTGTTTGAAACTGAATAGCAAAAGCACTATATAAATCCTTATATATAAATCCATTTTTGAAAGTTATTTTAAATTGGTTTGGTTAAGTTACTATTAAAATGATCTATTTTATGCACAAGCTTAAATTTATAGTAGCTTTAAAGGTAAATTATCTTTTAAATTTTCACCTCATTCTCCTATATTGACTATAAGTTCCTTGAAATATACTAGTGCTTTTTCTGGTTACACCACAGAGCGCAATAGGTTGGAGAGTCTGAAGCAGAAAAGCTAATAGGCTATTGATCTTCCATTGTTAACAAATGTCTCTTCTTACAAGTGAAAACGTTAAACAATTCTGTTGAAACCAATGGTTATCTGTAATGTGGTTGGAGAAAAAAAAGCTTCCTAAATTACTTAAATTTGATACTGAAGAAAAATAAAAAATCTCATACAAGTGACTCCAAAGAATTAATCTAAAAATGATAACCTTTATGGATTTTAATAGGGCCAACAGCAGTTACAGTTTTAAGAAATCAGGCAGATTATGCTGAATACTATATAAAAGACTATAGCTTTAAATGATAATCTATGTTGGGGGAATCTCATCCTATAATTTCTCTTCCTGTGTATAATTGTGCTCCCTGTTAGGTAAATATTGTATTTATAAAAACAGTAATTTTTGACTTGTAAGTCCATTGAAGATAAATTGTTTTATAGAACCATTTGATACATTTGTGTTAAAAGACCAAAATATATATGCATTTATTTGGAGCTTGTTTTTTTCTTACAGAGAATGTGTTCACTTGTCTGCTGTATTGGATTATTGAGTTCACTGACTCGGTTCAGCTTGTTCCTGAAGAGTCAGTCCCTAAATAAATGATGATGATAGTAACGAGAGGTTTACTAGAAGGCTGGCGCTCTGCCTCAGTATCTGTGTGTATTATCTCATTTAATTTCCACTGAATCCCATGAGGTGGTATTGTTATTCTCTACTTGACAGATGCAGATTGAGTCTTTGACTTAAGTACTTGCAGGTGGTCATGAAACACTTTAAATGAGGGTGATGCCTTTAGTCCCAGGACATTCTGGGTCCTTATGCTGTGTTATTTCTCTTTCATTGACTTGCATTTTCACCTTATGGTTAGTAACTCAGTTAATTAGAACAGGTGGTGATGTAGTTAGTCAGTGGTTGGATCCTTAACTAGTAATTTTTTTTTCTGCGTTCCTAATTTCATAGAGACACAGGGTTTTGTTCTTGACTTGAGAGAATCAGTGTGGCGGACATTGGCTCTGTATTTTCTCACACAGAGATCAGCTGCCTGGATGAGATGCAGCTGCGTCCTTACTGCCTTCAGTCCCTCACATTACCTCCTTGGTCCCTGTTGTCATTTGTGATCCCTGCTTTACTCCAGTGTCTTCAGAAAAGCAGGTTAACTAAGCTGCAAAGATTTGTACATAAGAGGTCTAATGTGTTAAAATCTGATGTCTAATACACTTAGTTGTTCATGTGATTTGTTCCTTTACTTATTGTTTGAAAACAATTAAAATGATATAAAAAGAATTATTTAATGTTCATGGAATGCTGGAAGCACATGTGTGAACCCTAAAACTTGGATGCAGAACTACTTGGAGAAAAATAGTAAAATTATCCCTCCCAACTTTCAGTAGAGGAGACATTTTGGAGTGTTAAATTTGCCATCAATATACAGAGAGGTTTCCCTGATGGCTTCAGTGGTAACAAACCTGCCTACCAATTCAGGAGACACAGGTTCTGTCCCGGGGTGGGGAAGATCCCCTGAAGAAGGAAATGGCAACCTGTTGCAGTATTCTTGCCTGGAAAACCCCATGGAGAGAGGATCCCAGCGTACTACAGTTCATGGGATCACAAAGAGTTGGACATGACTTAGCGACTCTATATAACAACAATATACAGAGGCAAACACAAGATGGCAGACACATTACCCTACCACTCCCCCTGCCACCCCTGTGCACAGACACACACCTCCACCCATCCACCCTGGTAGGTTGCACTCCAGTCCTGCTTCTGATACTTATTTGAAATAGGATTTTAAACCACCGGTGTTTGCTCTTCAATATAATAAAGGAATTTGGTTTAAGTTCCCTTCCAACAACAGGATGCTATTATTCTGAAGTTATGACATCTGTTTTCTTTCTTTACATCTCAAGTAGAAAAGGCAGCAAGATTCTTTCCCTCATCAGAATTTTAGATTATAAACAAAATGCTAAACCTTCTTTCAAGGAAGATTATATTGAAATAGACTGTAATAAATTCAAATGCTCAGAGTTTAAATCTATAGGGTTTAAAAAGGCATCATCAGTACTGAAGAGTCTGGTTGTCATTCTCCAAAATGTCATATACAAGATCAAGTCTTCTAACACTACCAGTGTCTTGAAAATATAGTTAAAAGCTGGAGAAATTGTAATATGCATGAGCATTTCCAATGAAGATTAATATTTTATTGTACCCAATAACCTCAGTAAGCAAAAAAAAAAAAAGTATTACTCTATAAACTACAAATAATTGCCTTAACTGCGTTTGCTTTGTGAAATTTACATTGATTTCATAACCCTAAGTAATTTTAATTCCATGAACTTGGTTTTCTTACACCTAAGAGGAAGTAGCTCAGAATGTATGTGTTTTATTCTTTGCTTTCTATGTGCTTTGTTGTTTTGAATATAAAATCTTGTTTTCCCTTAGGCAATGAAAATGTTACTTTTTTTTTTAATGTTTTAAATTGTAGGGAAAATGGATGAACACTGAGAATGGACTGGAAACTTGATAACAAAATTCAATATACACTTATTCTCAGTAGAGATAATTTCTTCATTAACTAAGAAAATTATTTTAGTTTTTATTTTGAAGTGAATTTTTTTAATTAAATAACTTCTGAATTTAATAGAGAAAAAAGGTTTTTCACTGTCACATTTTTGTGGCCAAATTTAGCTGATGGAAAATAAGAATTAGGGAGGAAATGAGGGAAGAAACAGAATGATTTGAATACCTGTAAATTGTCAGTCTTTTGCAGACATTATTCCAATTAGTCTTCAGGAGAATTCTCAATGGTGGGTTTCACAATTCCTATTTTGCTAAAATTACTAAAATGTGATCACAAGCTCACTGCTAGGCAGGATCTGGTTTCAGGTTGTCTGATTCCAAACCTTGAGAGCTTTCTATTTCACCATCTTTCATGGAAGAAATATATTTTTGTGCAAATATTTATTTCCTGCCATCTCCACCATTAGACTGTAAACTTGAGAACAGAGACAGGATTTTCCTTACTTACCTGCCCTGTTGTCTGTCCTGTCACACTTCCTGAATCCTGAGTAGTGCTCAAGAAGTATGAATTGAATGAGCAAACAAGAAATGCTTTAGAAACATAAATAATCATACAGACTTATTTTACTTCCTGTATTTCGTAATACTTATTTTTCAGCTACTAATATTTCCTTACTAGAGAGGATGACTGTAGGCATTTGGTGTTGAGTTCAGGATGGATTTTAGTGAATGTATTAAGAGGAATGTGTGACTAGAATTTAAAATAACTATCTTCCTTCTAGATCCTGAGTTTTTAAGATAAAATAGCAAAGTTTGTTACAACATCCCTTATTAAAAAGGTTTACAAATAATATCTGTTAAACCAGTCTATTCTGATAGGATCTTTTCAAGTTAACTCCTAATCAAGTAATTTGCAACAGAATGGCTTCTCCAGTGCAACATTAACTACCTGGTACAAAGGTTCTTGAACTTTCTTTGGATGAAATTCTGTAACATCATCTTTCATGTATTTCAGGCTCACTCGTACAGTAATTAGGTAAGGGACTTAGTGTCTTAGTAAAAATATGCTTGTTTTGTACTGAGTTACTTTCAAGAAGACTCTTGAAATAACTGTTTCAGTATATGCAAGATTAAAATGATCTTCTTAGCTTCTCTTATTTTACAAATTATCACCTTAAAGTAAGATTCTCTTTATAAATTATGACCTTAAAGTTCTTCGGTAAACAGATCTTGTTTTGTGGTCAACAGTATTTTTCTTCCTGAAATTGACAGTTTTTTTTTTTTTTTCCTGAGAACTGTTTTTATTTTATGCTTAATGCAACCAGTGAAAAGAGTGCTGAATTTTGAATATGATACACTAAATTTACATTTTAGGGTCTTAATTTGACATAAATTAGCTTTGCAATGGTATAATATTTTATATAATTGTACACATGGAAAACTAAAAGAATTTTGTTAAAACCATGCCTCACAGTGTGTTGAGGAGAGTAAGTTAATTTTATTCTGTACCTTGTAAGTGAGATCTTATTAATACTCTTCACTTTGTGTTTTTATTTTGTTTTTTTTTTTCTCCTTTGGATAGTTTTTTTTTTTTCTTTTTTTTTCCATTTATTTTTATTAGTTGGAGGCTAGAAAGACACTTTGTATTTTTAATACACCACTGATATTTTCTCATTTTTCCTTTTAGTTCTAAATTGGAACATTGAAAATGACAATTTTAGACCCTAATTGTTTAACATTTGCAGATTTTTATTCATCTCAACCACCATAAAGACAATATAGAATCGTTGTAATCCACTCTATAATCCATTTTATAAGTGAGTATAAACCACTAGTATTAATGAACCCGCCTGCCAGTGCAGGAGACGTAAGAGTTGCATATTCAATCCCTCTGTCAGGAAGATACCTAGAGGAGGGCATGGCAACCCATTCCAGTATTCTTGCCTGGAGAATCCCATGGACAGAGGAGCCTGGCGGGCTGCAGTCCATATTGTTGCCCAGAGTCAGACACTACTAGTGAATTGACTAGTAGTCAATTCACTAGTAGCACAATCCACTTTTTAAAATTCCTGTTTAAGCTTTAGAATTTTAGAGATGTTGCATTGATCTTAAATGTTAATCTTTCTGTCAGTCTTCTGTTTTTGCAAATTCTTTATCTTTTTTCTTATATAAAAATAATTCATCTGTGTTGTTCTCCTTTTTTTAACTTAATTCAGGGTATTTTATGTTCCAGGTCAATTTTGGAATCATTATGGAATGATATTCTTGTCACTACTTTAAATATTATTTTCACTAAATATTATTTTTTGCTGCCTTTTTAGCTTATCTGTTATTCCCAGTTGTATATAGGACACATCTCATTATTTGGGATGACAAGATACTACTGGTTAGAAACTTTCATACAAGATAAAGCATATGTGTGTGTTTGTTTTTTCCAAGCCATAGATGGTGGTGGGACAGTGTAAGAAATTCCTTCCTTTTTTTTCTTATCTTACCAAATAGGATAGAACATATCACATATACCAGCCCCTGTGCAAGAGCTAAAGATCAAAGATGAATAATATACTTTCAGTCCTGGTTTCCCAAACATCTTGCAGTTAGTATTTACGACCCTAAAAATGCATGTAAGAAGGAAGCAAGTAATAAGAACTGTAACAAAGAGGCCTTGAAGTAGCTCTGGGGACAGAGGGAGACAAAGGACCAACCCTGTTGACTGTAGCCATGGGAAAGTTCAGGGAGATAAAAAGCCAGGCTTTGCTTTAAGAAAGCAGAGGATTCTGCCAGGTGGAAAGATGGGGAAGAACATTCTGGGAGGGCTTTGCCAGTGACAGCTCTGAACCTTGCAGGTCACACGTGTTAGAAAGGCTGGGCCCCGCTCAAAGACTTCACCAGTTCACCAGGCTCACCATGGTGAGCCTCAGTGGCCTTGTCAGTGGGTGGATTAAATGAGATATATGCCAAAGTCTGGACTTCCCTGGTAGCTCAGTTGGTAAAGAATCTTCCCGCAATGTGGGAGACCTGAGTTTGATCCCTGGGTTGGGAAGATCCCCTGGAGAAGGGAAAGGCTACCCACTTCAGTATTCTGGCCTGGAGAATTCAGGTTGCTGGGACTGCATATGGTGGTGACATGGGTCACCATATATCTCAGGATGGACTGACTTTGGAGGAATAGCTGTGGATTGGTCTCTGAGGCCTTGGAGACTTCATCCCAGTTCTAAACTAAGACACAGGATGCCTACCTCCAAAAGGACCATGATAGAAGGGCAAAGGAGCCCAGCTTGACCAGTGCCCAGCAAGGAAGATCAGAATTTGACCTGCCCTCCTGTGCTTTGCCGGCCCAGTTAGAAGTAGCTCTCTAGAACTTAATCTCAAACAAGTAAAGCTAGAGCCAGATGTCATTGTAAGAATTTTTGAAAATACGACTTTTTTTTTCCACTCTTAAGTAACATAATATAATGCACACATTTCCTCACAGATTGAAAGAATGAAGAGATGACTGCATCCTGTTCCTCCCTCTACTCATATCTACCCCTACCTTTCCTTTGCGACCAAGTCCCCTGAAAGAGCATTGCACACCACTCACAATCTGTAGAAGAAGCAAGGGTCCCAGCAGTAAATAGAAGGCACACTGCAATTGAGGGTAATTCAAGAAGGGTTAATAAAAGGACTATATATAGTGGGCAGGGTGGAAGGAAATCACAAGGAATAGTGCGGTCCCCTGAAGGTGGTACCAGCTGAATCATCAGAAACTTGAGTTGGCATATTTTAGAGTTGTAAAAAAAAAAAATTACTTAAAAACTACTGCAGGTTGCCATTTCTGTGGCATGAGACATGAAGGGTCAATTTCAGATGTGTATTAAATACTTTTGAAAAATTCATGTATCTCCTTTTTAAGTTTAGGCTCTTGTTAATTTGATGTGTTAAGATAGTTGTTTGTGTGTGTGTGTGTGTGTGATGGAAGATTTTCCTTGTAAGGATATACCGTATGTTTTATCCCTACATTATTTTTTCCTCTGTATTTAGTTGAGAAAAATAATTGACCGTAATTTAAAGGAATGGCTAATTAATGCAATCTAAATATAACTGCTCAGTTTGGGGTTTAAAATTTAGTGGAAAATGGGGGCTTCCATATGGCTCAGTTGTAAAGAATCCACCTGCCAATGCAGGAGATGTGGGTTCGATTCCTGGATCAAGAAAATCCCCTGGAGAAAGAAATGGCAGCCCACTCCAGTATTCTTGCCTGGGAAATCCCATGGACAGAGGAGAGTGGCCCGGTACAGTCCATGAGGTTGCAAAGAGTCGGGCACAACTAAGCATGCATGCAGTGGAAAATAACTTAATGCATTGAAATATTTAAAGTAGAAGGCAAACAAGCCAAGACTGTGCTTTTTTTCTTTTTCTTTGGTATGTCCAAGTTTTTCTTTCTTCAGTTCCTGTCTGGTAAATTTCTGTAGCTGATTAAGCCTACAGTTTGTTGTATCTCCTGTAATTCAGTGGTCTTTTCTTTCAACTCTTATAAGGTAATTTGCCCTTCTGAACCACTTTTACCTTGTTTTGTTCTGTTTTATTTGTTTATCTTCTTCCATAGGTTGTCCTCATCTTTAAAATCCTGTTTTCAGTTTTATCTTCTTTGATCATCCTCTTTCTTATTGATCTTATCTTTCATTAATGTGATGCATTTGGGGATGATAAAGATAATTAAGTGTGAAAAACAAAGTCATTGATTTAGTGCTGGAACATTCATAGAAGAAGAGCCAGAAGTTTAACTTGATTTCAACTTTAGGGTCTCGACTATGTCAATGAGTAAATTGTACATCATAAAATTTAAAGGGTTCTGTGAATGTAAGCAGTGCAATACCAGGTAGAGCTGCAAGTGGTACAAAGAAGATAGTGAGAGGGTCACCTCCTAGAGGTTGAGACTTTGGTCCTATGGCAACTTCTGTATGGAACCCTGTCTGGATTTTCATGGGTGCTAGTATTTGCCTTGTCCATAAATTGCTTTGACCTTCCTTCATCTGTTTAAAGAGATTTAGGCAGATTCTGGTTCAAAATTGGGAAAAGAGTGTGTCAAGGCTATATACTGTCACCCTGCTTATTTAACTTATATGCAGAGTACATCATATGAAATGCCAGGCTGGATGAAGCTCAAGCTGGAATCTAGATTGCTGGAGAAATAACAGTAACCTCAGATATGTATATGACACCACCCTTTTGGCAAAAAGTGAAGAGGAACTAAAGAGCCTCTTGATGAAGGTGAAAGAGGAGAGTGAAAAAGCTGGCTTAAAACTCAGCATTCAAAAAATGAAGATCGTGGTATCTGGTCCCATCACTTCATTGCAAATAGATGGGGAAACAACAGAAACAGTGACAGACTTGATCATCTTGGGCTCCAAAATCACTGCAGACAGTGACTGCAGCTGTGAAATTAACACACTTGCTCTTTGGAAGAAAAGTTGTGACGAACCACAGCAGCATATTGAAAAGCAGAGATACTACTTTGCCGACAAAGGCTGGTGTATTCAAAGCTATGGTTTTTCCAGTAGTCATAATATGGATGTGATAGTTGGACCATAAAGAAGGCTGAGTACCAAAGAATTGATACTTTCTAACTGTGGTGTTGGAGAAGACTCTGAGAGTCTCTTGGACTACATGGAGATCAAACCAGTCAATCCTAAAGGAAATCAGTCCTGACTGTTCATTGAAAGAACTGATGCTGAAGCTGAAATTCCAGTACTTTGGCTACCTGATGCGAAGAACTGACTCATTTGAAAAAACCCTGATGATGGGAAAGATTGAGGGCAGGAGGAGAAGGGGACAACAGAGGATGAGATGGTTGGATGGCATTACTGACTCAGTGGACATGAGTTTGAGCAAACTCCAGGAGATGGTAAAGGACAAGGAAGCCTGGTGTGCTGCAGTCCATGGGGTTGCAAAGAGTCAGATATGATTGAGCAATTGAATAATTACAACAACAGGCAGACTGTAGCGTTTGGACAAAATGATCTCTTATGACCTTTTAACCTTAAATTCTGTGGCACAAATTCACAATTGGGATACGGTGCCCTCGTTTCACATTTTTGTACTTGAACTACCTGATTTTAAGACTAAATAAACTTTTATAATTTGAAAATGTGACACATACCCAAAGGCATTTCTCCATGGATGTACACTACAGTGTTGTTTGTAAGAAGAAAAGATCTAAAACTGTCTCTGTGTCCATCAGTAGAAGACTGATACTGTTTGTAATTCAAACTGAAAAATATTATGCAGTTATTATAAATGTGTTGTGGTGCCACTAAATATCTTCAAGATCTGTTAAATGGGAAAATTAAAATTAAATTTTTTTGGATCTTATTCACATTAAGTTGCTCATAGTATTCCTTAATTATTATCTATTGGATCAGTAGTAATATCTCCCCTTTCATTCCTGATACTGGTTAAGTTGTGTCTTCTCTCCTGTTTGCCCTTATAGCTTTGTAGATTATACTGATCTTTTCAAAGAAGCAACTTTTGGTTTCATTTTTTTCCCCCTATGTTGTTTCTCTTTTTCTAGTTTTATCAATTTCTGGCCTTACCTTTATTATTTTCTTTCTCTATTTTGGGTTTAATTTACTCTTTTTCTGGTTTGTTAAGATGGACAATTAGAGTGTCAATTTGAGGCCTTTGTTTCTTTTTTCAACCACAGATAGTTTTGTGTCTTTATTATATCAGCACCTTTCTCATATGGATAATTAATAGCCATGTAAGAGTGGACATGCTTAGCCTTCGTTTCTTTTTAAATGTGTTATTCACTTTCATCGAGATGTAATTGACATATAACATTAGTCTCATGAGTACAGTATGATGAGTTGATACATGATCACCACAGTAAGTCCTTGAAAAGAATCTAATGGCTTTTCCTTTACCCTTCCTTCTATTTCCTTCCATCTCCTAACAATCCAGGCCACAGAGTAGATCAGTTAAGTAGGGTAGAGCAGGGTAGGCCTTGCATGAGGGAATGGCCTGGTATGGGATCTTCAAGACCAAACAGGTGATAAAATCACCCAAACAGCTATGGACAGGCCTGGGGAACCCAAACTGAGTGATAAGGGCATCCATGGAGTTGAAAGGCCTGTCACAGTGTGCAAATGGAGTGAGGAGGGATTCTTGCCAAGAGTCTGCCTGGTGTCAGAGCCCATGCAGGAGAGGGGATGGCACCCATCAGAAGCAAGAGCCCATGTGGGGTGAGTAAAGTATCCATACATGGGTAGCCTGGCCCACGAAATCAGAGCCAAAACTGGTAAAAATGGCTTCCATGTAAGCATGTAGCCCAGATGGAGCCCAAGTGGATTGAGGAAGGCATCACCATATTGGAGGGATGAGGTGGTGATGGGAAATTGATGACACAGAGGGAACAGGAAACCTGATTTCTTGCTGTCAGAGGAGGAAAATAAAGCTATGGAGAGAGAGAGAAGACCAAAATGAATCCTGTGATATGGGGTTGAAATTAAATGTTTTGTTGTGAATTCATATTTTCAATATATAGATTGATATGAAAATCAGTGTATATACACATTCATGAATGCAGGCATGCAGGGTGGCTCAGTGGTAAAGAATCCGCCTGACAAGCATGAAACATGGGTTCAATCCCTGGGTCAGGAAGATCCCCTAGAGAGGGAAATGGCAACCCAATCCAGTGTTTTTGCCTGGGAAATCCCATAGACAGAGGAGCCTGGCGGGCTATAGTCCATGGGATCGCAAAGAGTCAGACATGACTGACTCCCCGCGCCTTCTTCACTGACCCTCTCACAACAGGGCTGGGCTGGGAGCCTTGCCTTTGCTCCTCTCTGTGAAGCAGCTTCGGAGAAGGCAATGGCATCCCACTCCAGTACTCTTGCCTGGAAAATCCCATGGACGGAGGAGCCTGGTAGGCTGCGGTCCATGGGGTCTCGAAGACTCAGACAAGACTGAGTGACTTCACTTTCACTTTTCACTTTCATACTTTGGAGAAGGAAATGGCAACCCACTCCAGTGTTCTTGCCTGGAGGATCCCAGGGATGGGGGAGCCTGGTGGGCTGCCGTCTATGGGGTTGCACAGAGTCAGACACGACTGAAGCGACTTAGCAGCAGCAGCAGCAGCATCCAAATCTCGGCTTCTCAAAATCATTCTCCACTAAAAAAGATTAAGGGGTCTTTTAGCAATGGCTGATTTCAAGGCTAGAACAGGAAAAGGAGAAGATGAATATGAATATCTTGTTTCAGAAAACGAGGAAGTGCTCAAAGAACCATGGGGCTGCGTCAGCTCCAAGATACTCCTTTTGCCAAATATGGGACAGTATGAACATCAAAATAGATGAGGATAGAGTATAACCCATTAAATAAAACTAGAAACCGCATTATCATATGATACAAGTAAATGAATGAATAAATAGAAAGTGTGATGAAGAATCAGTTATGTGCATGGTTTCAAAGTACCCCCTCCCAAATACTTACAATTTACAAAGGTGGACCAAATAACTTTACAGTGGAGAAACTTGGCAGAGGCCAGGTTATCCAGGGAATCAAAATGAGTATCATTTAGAATGGGACAGATAGAAACCATCTGACATCTGATTGGATGCAATGAAAACAGCACTGCATTCCCCCTCTGTCCATCAAGCTGAAGATTCATAATTTGAGTCTAATCACAAGGAAACATCAAACACAAGTTGAAGGAGAGTCTACAAAATACAGTAGATTCCTCCCCCCCCCCCCCGCCCCATTCATGTTTTCTCTTTCAGAGTTTGTTACTCAAGATTAACCACAGTCTGAAAACAGTAAATGGGGAATTCCAGAAATAAATATCTTATGTAAATTTTAAATTGCACACTGTCCTGGGTATGGTACTGAAATCTCTCACAGTCTCACCCCATTTTGCCCTAAATGGGCCTTTGTCCAGCATGTCTGCCTGTTAGTCACTTAATAACCATTTCATTTATCAGATCAAGTGTTGCAGTGTGACAGTGCTTGTAAATCACTCTTACTATACATAATAATTAATGGCCCCAAAGGACAAGACCAGTGATGCTGGCAGTTCAGATGTGCCAAAGAGAAGCCATAATGTACTTCCTTTAAGTGAAAAGGTGAAAGTTCTCAATAAGAAAAAAAAATCATATGCTGAAGTTGCTTCTGCAGTAAGAATGAACATGTGGAAAAGGAGAAAGAAATCATACTAGTTTTGCTGTCATACCTTAAACTGCAAAAGTTAAGGCCACAGTACACAATGAGTACTTAGATAAGATGAAAAAAGGCAGTAAATTTGGACTAGAAGGTATTTTGATAGACACAGAGTCCACATTCAAGTAAATTTTATTACAATATATTATTATGCGTGTGTGCTCAGTTATGTCCAACTCTTTGAAACCCAATGGACTGTAGCCCGCCAGGCTCCTCTGTCCATGGAATTTTCCAGGCAAGAATACTGGAGCAGGTCTCCAGCCAGTAATGTCAGCTAGAGGTTTGCCTTGACTAGGGAGTAAAGTGGTGTAAACAAAAGTATATCCCATTATCCAGAGTCAAACAAAGGCCACTCCAAATCTTCACGTGCTGTACCCTGTATTCAGTCTATAGGTCTTTTTAAATTAACAACTGATTATCCCAGAGTACAAACTGAAATAGAAGAGCAATGCATTAAATTATAGAATGTTCTTCTTTGCTTTCTCCAAACCATTTTATCTTCAGCACATTTTACTGGACTTTTTAATCACTGCAGTTTTTAACGTAACTGAAGGCAGAGTTCATAGAAAACCTCTTTCTATAATCATGAACTAATTACTCATAATTAGAAAATCATTTGTGAAAATTATTACTTTAGCTAGTAAGGTTACATGTATCTGAATGAAACTAAGAGGTAAATCAGAACAAAAAAGTTAATCACTACATGATCTTAAACCTTAAAATCTTATCAGATAACACATTTTTGCATTATAGAAACTGGTTTAGCTCCTCAATATGAAAATGCTGTCTAGAACAAGAGAGGGCTGTAGAATTAGCCACACTCTGAGATCAGTGCAGAGCCAACTCTGACTCAGGTATCATAGTCTGAATGGGCTCTTTAAGCCAAGGACCTGAATTCTGAGCGGGGAACGGGGCAGGGAAGATCATGTGGGAGACCAGGGCGTTGATGTGACAGCCTTCCTACTGGTTTCAACAGGTCAGTATGGAGCTCAGATTCTCATGGGGGTGAGCTCCTTAAAATTACCTGCAGCATAAATGAAAAGGAGGCTTATTTTAAAATAATATCCAAAGAAGAATGAAAATATGGTGTTTGAATGTGAAAATAAACATTTCATGTGTGTGCATACAACTGTTTGCAACTCCATGTACCGTAGCCTGCCAGGCTCCTCTGTTGATGGAATTTTCCAGACAAGAATATGGAGGTGGGTTTCCATTTAAGCATTTCATACCTTTGGTTTAAATTTAAATAGAAAACAAAATTTCATTTACTTCACATGTGTGTACCTATGTGTTTATTTACATACACAGAGAATTGTTTCATGCATATACATCATCCATGGAATCATTCCATTATTCTCATCTTTTTAAATGTTTTTAACAGAGTACAACCTAAATAGTTCTTTTTAAGAACTTCAAATATTTATTTTAGGTCTTTACTTTAGACATCATCACAACATCTATCATCATATATTTCTAAGCCCTTACTATTGTATTTTTTAATATGGTAGTTTTATTTTTATTATCTTTATTAATCTTTGATTCTACTGTAGGGAAAGGAAGTATGCAGTATTGTTACTTTTTGTGTGTCAGTCTTAAAAATGATTGTTTCCTGCCAGCAGATGGAATTGGAGATTCTGACATTTATGCAGGGGTCTCCCTTCAGCCATGTTTATCAGCTTCATGGTAATGAGTTGGTTTCTATGGAAATAGAATCAGTATTTGATGGTGGTGAGGAAACTTCTTAGATTAAATTATTTTCATGGTTCCTTGATTAACATACTTTATAAAACTATTATCATATGCACAACTATTGCACTTTTGGAAATAGCTCAGATTCAAGTCTTAGATCTTTCTAAAGAAGTGTGACCCTCCTTATAGAGAAAAATACTGTGTGTCCCCAGAAACTCAAGACTAGGGTTTTGATACAAAAGTATTGTTAGTTACTGAGTATTGACTATTCCAAGCTTTGCTCCGGCATGTATACTTTACCCCAGCAAGTCTTCCTGATCTCAGGGAATATCTATTATAATGAGAAAGTCAGCCATGGAAATAGCTGCTGTTAATTTTAGATAGTGACAAAAGGAGAGGAGAGGGTATGGGCCATCTTTCACTCAGGTGATTGGGGAAAGTCTTTCTGAGCTGATGTTTGCTGAGACCCTGTTGATCAGAAGCAGTCAGCTGAGTAAAGACGAGAAAAAGAAGGTGAGTGATCTAGGGAGATCAGAGAGCAAGTACAGGATACAGAGGAGGGAATGAGTATGGATGTTCAAGGTGTCTGAGGTCAGGTAGGGCTGGGTGCAGAGAGGACAGAGTGGTAGGCAGGGGCATAACTCCTAAGGCCATTGTGTGAAGTTAATAATGTTGCTAGATTTAGCAAATAAAAATATAAGAGACTGTTAAAACTTGAATATCAGATGAACGATGAAAAAACTCTACTATAGATATGTCCTATGCAATACTTGGTATTTTACAGTGTATCTGGCAATCCTATTAAGTGCAGTCCTGGTATCATTTCTGAAGTGAGGAGTGTTCCTATACCACCAAGCAGTTCTCCAGATACCAACTGGGTGTCATGTGATTCAACTCAATCATGATACTATCTACCCAAAGATAGCTTCAGATTCCACAGGTTAAGTTTCAGTCCTACAAAGACTGCATTCCCTCCTTCCCGCTGACCTCAGTCAGTCTTGAGTCCTGATTGTTACCTATGCATCTGACAGATGGGCTACAAATAAGGGGTTCCCTCCACTTGCCCCTTGAACTTCAGATGCCAGTTGAAAGTTCAGGTTGTTTTTTACCTGTACTTCTGATTGACTGACTGTAAAACAGAGGTTCCTGAGATCCCTTCTTGGACTCTTCTGTAGCTCGCAGAGCTCAGAAGCATTGTACTCACCAGATTATTTGTTTATTATGACAGGATAGAACTGGCAAATAGCCAAATGGAAGAAATGCCTAGGGCAAGGTATGGAGAAGGGTCACAGAGCTCCCGTGCTGTCTCTGGACACCCCACTCTCCTCAAATTTCAGCATGTTCTCCAACCTGGAAGTTTCCACACCTTGTCCTTTCGCGTTTTATGGAGACTTCATTACATAGTCGTGATTGGTTAAATAAACCACCGGCCCTCTCTCCACCCTCCTTGGGGATCGTGGGTGGAGGAGAGTGGGTGTGGTGAGGGGAGTAATGGATGGAATCTAACATGATTGATTCTTCCAGCAGGCAACTGCTGTCCTAGATGGGGCCCTGATCTCTCTAACATGGTAAGAGACAGCTTCATCACTCCCCCTACTTAAGAATCCAAGGGTTTGGTGAACTGTGGTTCAGGAACCCTGGGCAAAGACCAAACATATATTTTTCTTATAAATCACAATATCACAACTATCTTTATCCTTATTGTCCAAACGAAAACACTTCTGAATCACTTGGGCATTACTGACAGCTAATTCAGGACAGCAGGTAAAAACCATGTCTGACTCAAGCAAACCAGGGCACATGGTCCCTGTACTTAGAGTTTGAATTTTTTCTTTCCTTTACATTTCCATAGGAGGCCATTGGAGAGTTTTAATTGAGATATATATATATATACACGTGCACACATGTTTAATCTGCTGTGGTACATCTGTGTGGAGAGTAGATCATGCATGAAATAAAGATTAACTGACACCATTTAGGGAGATGAGATGAGTGAAGCCTACTGATGAATGGCAGAGAGCCAAATGTAACAAGGACTCTTCCTTTGTCATTGATAAGTTTAATTGAGATGATTGGTGTTTAAAAACTATTGTCAAAAAAAGGTGCCAGCTTCTTCACTCTGGAAGCACCATTGCATACCTTGGCAAGAAATTAATCAAAACACATACACATACTGCTCAGTTGCTTAGGCATGTCCGACTCTTTTCGACCCCCTGGACTGTAGGCCACCAGGCTCCTCTGTCCATTGGATTTTCCTGGCAAGAATACTCAAGTGTGTTGCCATTTTCTACTCCACAATTTAGTACACTCCTACTGCTAGTGTTGAAATAAATCTGCATCAGCAGTATCTCCTGAAAACTTCTTAGAAATACAAATTCTTGGCTCCCAATCCAGATCCACCAAATCACATCCTCTGAGACTGGGGCCAAGCAGTGTATAATTGTGACGCATAGTTGAAGAACCTGCTTTATATTACCTTTTTAATAGTGATCTAGAATCATATCATCATAGTTGTTACGTCTGCTCTTACTTCAGTTTTTGCACTATTATGTACAGTATTGGCAACAAACTTGTTCATATATATATAGCTCCACTTTTTCTCCACTTTTCAATTATTCACCAGAGTGTGACTATGAGGGCAAAGGTTAGGACCAGTTTTATTTCACATTTCCTGCTAAATTCCTTTCTAAAAACATTTATTTATACTGCACCACCAAAATTTTGGTGAGCAAGTTTTCCTGTTATGACTGAACCAACTTGAGGTATTGTTCTTCTAAGATGGACACTTTAACTTATAATCTCATAACTTTAAAATGACAGCTTATTTCAGTTTGCATTTTTAATACTAGTGAAGGAAAATACCTTGTTTGGAGTTCATATTTTCCCTGTGTGAATTATATTTTTGTGTCTCTATTCATTTATCGACTAATTGTTTTGTAGTTCTCAACATTTGAGTGTATGCTTTATATATACATAGGGGCTTCCCTGGTGGCTCAGATGGTAAAGAATCTGCCTGCAATGCAGGAGACCCAGGTTTGATCCCTGGATTGGGAAGATCCTCTGAATAAGGGAATAGCAACCCACTCCAGTATTCTTGCCTGGAGAATTCCATGGACAGAGAAGCCTGGTGGACTACAGTCCATGGGATCACAAAGAGTCGGACATGACTGAATGACTAACACTTTTGTGTTAGTAAAGAAGCTGGCACCTTTTTTTGACAATAGTTTTTAACACTTTACATATATATGTCTACATATATGTTAGACATAACATGACTAACACTTTTCATGTCTGTGTCAATATCTGCATACACTATTTCAATAGGATTATTTTAATAATAATATAGTACATTTCTTTTAATGATAATGTAGTACATTTTAGTTAGAGGTGAAATTGTTGTTTCAAATTTTAAGACAGGTTCCGTTGTTTCTTAAGTAGCTCTTGTGCCTGTGAAACAGACCGAGCTAGAGCCACCTGTGTTAACAAATTTAACCAGAATCTCAGCACTTTATACTCGGCAAAGATTTCCTTCTTGTTCATGTTTCATGTTCAACAGAGATCAACAAGGTAGCTCCACTGCTTGTGGTGTTTAGAGCTCCCATCTCCTGGAAACTCTGTCATCTTGTAGCTGAACCACTGTAATACAGAACCTCTGCAAAAGAGGAACAGAGTGTGGAGGTAGCAAGGGAAGCTCTTAAATGCCTTGGCCCTGAAATGGTCCATCAGTTTGCGTATGGATAGTCCTCATGGCCAGAATTTATTCCGTGATCTCAACCAACTGCAAAAGAGGATTGGAAATATGGGAAACTCAAGTATTTGCTTAGCAACAAATGTCTGTTTCTCAGTTGTTTTCATAATATGATGAGCAGTCTATAATGCTTGATAAGTATTCTGAGTATTCATTATTTTATTCATTCACTTATGTTAGATAATGTCAGGCAGGAAAAAAGAGATGCTACTTGATATTTCAGTGGTGATGAATTTTATTAGGTTAGCCAAAAAGTTTGTTAGGATTTTTCCGTGACATGGGAAAACCAGAAAGAACATTTTGGCCAACCCAATAGATAGGAATTAGGGGCTTATGTTAGGAGCTCTAGGAAAATAAAGATTGGGGATCGCACACAGATCTCAGCCACAACCTTTGAAGCAGGTGGCTTGTAGAGCTCACTCAAGAGCCTGCTGTGGTTCTCCAGTCTCCAAGAGACTCCCATCAGCTCCCACTGCAGAGTCACAAAGCATAGTTTTCATCAGCTCATTGGGAAGCTGCTGTGAAATATCTCAGCCTGCATGTCTGATTACCACTACTCCAAGGAAATAAAGATTTCTTATTCTCTTTCACCTTTCAAATCTTATACTTGTTCTTCTTGAGGGCCAGCTGTAATCTAGAACTGTATGGGGACAGGGATTGGGGATACAGTCCCTGACTTCTCCTCTGTGAAACAGAAGAAAGCTTGGAAGGCTGGTGTGAAGTGAAGTCGCTCAGTCGTGTTTGACTCTTTGCGACCCCATGGACTGTATGGTCCGTGGAGTTCTCCAGGCCAGAATACTAGACTAGGTAGCCTTTCCCTTCTCAAAGGGGATCTTCGCAACCTAGCGATCGAACCCAGGTCTCCCTCGTTGCAGGCAGATTCTTTACTAGCTGAGCCACAAGGGGAGCCCAAGAATACTGGAGTGGGTAGCCTTCCCTTCTCCAGTGGCTCTTCCTGACCCAGGAATCGAACTAGGGTCTCCTAAATTGCAGGCAGATTCTTTACCAACTGAGCTACCAGGGAAGCTTAGAAGGCTGGTAGTGGTTAGTTCCCTATTAAACACTGTATTAAAATAGTCTGACAAAGTTGTGGGAAGGTGGTTAGTTTTTACCAAGCTGACAACACACAGGTTGCTACACTCATTCATTTGCAGGTGGCAACTAGAAAAAACCCATAGTGTTGAAGGCAACCTGTGTGTCCCTGTCTCTACCTCATTCCTTTTTGAGTGAAGCCATAAAGTTGACATTTGATATTACTAACTTGAATGGTAAAATATCTTCTAGCATTCGTTTGAAGTAAGTTTTAGTCTTCTCATAATCAGCTTTTCATAAATTCTGAAAACTACAAGGTCAGAAGGAAAACTGGAATATTGTCTTGTCCTTACCTGAATTCTCAAAGAGCTTTACAATGTCTTTTTGTGAGGCTAAGGCTTAACACATGTGAAGCAATAGTGTTTGGCATAGGTTTTATATAACTGTTATGAAATGTCATACTGAAAGTCACAGAGAAATAAACATCTGGATGAAGAACTATCATATTTAGAGCTCAAAAGAATAGAAAAATACCTGCCTTTTTTAGACTGTAAAATGGTAAAATATGGCATCTCTTGTTTGCCTGCATTTCACACAGGGAAACAAAAACTGCTGTTTATATTTCAGGCATAAAAGGTGTGAGATAAAAGTTAGGGACTAATACAAAATTTAGAAGCTCTGCATAGTGAAGGTCAAAGATGCCACTACTGACGTCAGGAGATGCCACACAGAGATCTTAACCAAAAGGTTCAAAGGAGGTGCAAGCCTGCTATTAATGAGGCAGAATAACTGTTAATGGAGTAAACTAGATGGCCATGCAATAAACTAGCTATTAATGAGATAAAATACTCACAGTAAACTGTCATGGAAAACCCACTGCAACAGGAACCCTGGCATTCTCCTTGTAAATTCTGAAATAATCACATGGACTCCCTCCCCATTTGTGGTTAGATTATTTTGTTACAGTGTTTAATAGGGAATATCTCTAAGGCCTCCTCTTGGATTGTTTATGAATGTCCCTGCATTTGGAATAACTATCCTAAGAAATCAGTAATGGCCAAGATTTTTCTCTGGCATAGCAGCTGACGATCACCAGTTGCTTACTGGAGAACTCTGTTAAGAAGTATTCTGAGCTGTATTTGAGCTCAGCATGAAAGACTGCTTAGTTTGACATATGGTGGTTACTGTGGTGTAGAAGGGGCTACTCTGACTTGCCTTGTACGTGTTTGCCTTCTGTGACTTCCCATCTTAAGTCTACTTCCCTTTCAAGTAGAAATGATTCTTTCCTGCCAGTCTCTTTGTGACATATTAATTTATTCGTTCTTATGTTTTTGATAGATTGTGTGTTAATATGCCTGTGTACCTGTAAAATACATAATACAAAGCAATTTCCAAGACAAAAATGAGATCACATTGTTTCTTAGATCACTGAAATGTTTTCTTCTCTTGCACACGTGGCAAATCCTAGAGATTCCAATAAGAACCCTGGGTATCTTACCAAGATGGCTGAGTAAAGGGCCTGCCCCCTGTGAGACTTGGTCTGATGAAGGCAGAGTCAGTTTCAAACAAACAGTATTACTAAATTTGAGGCTAAGATCTCTTACCCTCCCCACTCTAGCATTTATTATCTGCTAAAATCACAGCAAGCTGCAATACCAAAGCTGTTGATTGGAGTTACTCAGTAAATAACATTTGATGAAAAGAAAATTAGGTGGTAAAGAGACCCTTGAGAAATTAGAAAATAGCCTTCTAGGCTTTCAACCTATTTATCATTTACAAAGGCATTGAATAATACAGCAGGCCTAAGAACCAGCAGCAACCTGCTTCCAAGTGCCCAGAATATGGAATCCAATAGTTGAGCAATCCAGCTTGAGGAATTGTTCAAAGTTGAATCAAAATAAGCTTTGATTAAGGAAGAAAAAAAAAAACAAAAAACTAATCTTCAAGTTTAACAGAAAGGCTTAAAAGAGCCGTTACAAACAACATGAATTATTCAGGCTGGGGATATTGTGACTTGCTTTTTATACACACTAGGCTCAAATGTCTGTTCTCAGACCCAGAGCAAATAAATTGATTTATACCAGTTGAGCCATGCTTGGATGAGGGAAAAGGATGAGCTGATTTTCCTCAGTGCCCTGGCTTTGTTTTCTATAATAATATGTAGTGAACTTTGAGCCCCAGGCATTTTTGCTGTTGGATTAGGATGGGAGAGAAGAGGCCTCATGCAACAGACTTCTGATGGGGCAAATAAATTCTTCTGGAAATGTCACCCCTAAATCACTTCTACATATAACCTGGGGTGCCCAAATGGAAAAAAACCCAGTGAAATTGCATCTGTGTGCTGTTTCCAATACATAGTAGGATGGGTGAAAAATATTCTGTCACTAGATCTTGATATTAAAGATTTTTTCATTAGAGCAAATAAAGGTAACAGTCATCCTGTTGCTTTTCTGCTATAAAATCCCATCTTTTGCTGGCAGATTTTCCTAGTTTCCCTCCAGTTATACCCTGTTCTAAGTTCTCATAACACTTTATACATCGTTCCCTGTACTGTTCTGAGAGGCACTGTGTAGTAAACAAATAATGAGCTTTGAAATCAACCCCAGCTCCAACTGGGTAGATTACCTGTCTTCTCTGCTTCTCAGTTTCTTTGTATAAAGGCTTTTATGTGAGGATTTATGGGATAATGGCAGTGCTCAGTAAGTAAGAGCATTTTTCTATTAATCAGACTCTGAGTTCTTAGGAACAGGGGGTGCATCCCACACGTGATCCTGCCAGTGACGAGACAGACACGTAGGAGATGGTATTTTTTGAGTGAATGGTCTATATGGCTCATACATCATTCCACAGAACTTGTTCTTTTCACTGTGTTCCATTGTCACTTTAAGCATTTTTCTCTCAAATCCTTCTTGTGGCTTATTTCAGAGTTTGTTTACACATATATTTGATTCCCACAAGTATGTTCTTTAGGCCTTACACTTTTATATCTGATACATTATAAGTAAACAGGACTAGTTAGCTGAGTGAGAGAAGGGAGGATGCTAAATGAGACATTGGATGGTTGGAAAGTGAAATTCTCTCAGTCATGTTCGACTCTTTGCTACCCCATGGACGATACAGTCCTTGGAATTCTTCAGGCCAGAATGCTGGAGTGGATAGCCTTTCCCTTCTCCAGGGGATCTTCCCAACCCAGGGATCGAACCCAGGTCTCCCACATTGCAGGCAGATTCTTTACCAGCTGAGCCTAGAGGGAAAGTCTAAAAGCTTATGAAGTTCCAGTGCTAAATGGAACATGTATTTTTTAATGGTTTGTTGTCTATGCTCACTGTTCCCTTATACTTGTACTATTTTCTTATTTACTCATATATGAAACATTTACCAGTGTGCTGGATAACATTCTGGGGAATACAGAGAAGAATCAGAGAGAGAGAGAGAGAGAGAGAGAGAGAGAGAGATGGATTACTTAAGGATGGATAGTTTTTCAGAGAAGATAGAGTGTGGGATACAACAGAATAGATTGTAAATTCAAATGATGTTACTTCAACTGGGAAGTCTTTGCTAGATTCTTAGGGCTTCTCACTTCAAATCAAACTTCTTACTCTAAACTCATGATTCTCCATGACCTTAAACTCCTCTTCCACTCTGTTCTAACCGGTCCAGCTAAGTCTTCTCCTCCTGAAACATGGCCTTTTTGCCTCTTTCATCCTCTGTCTGAAAACTCTCCCTCACTCTTCTTCTCTGCTTGGTACAGTTGTCTGCATATTGTTTAAAGTCCACCACCAAAGTCACTTCTTGGAGCCTTCCCTGAGTCCCCTAACCCAAAACAGTCTTTCTCTCCTTTAAATGCGTTAAGTACTGGCTTCTTGTTGTTGACAGCAGAAATGAAAATAGAGAAGATATTTAAGTTTTATAAACTCAGATGAATAGGATACTTGTCTATACGCAGACAGGAGGTATAGGGGAGGATTGGGTTTACTGAGATAAGGTGATTTTGACAAAATTCCTGACCAGCACTGGGGATTCCTGTCTGGAGCTCAGGAAAGGCCATGCCAGTGGCATGCATTTGGGCATGCAGAGAGATAGAAATGGAAATTTGAGATGAATGGGATTGACCGGAAGGCATAGTAAGAGACTGAGCAGAGACTTGAGGAACACCTATGTTTAAAGACTGCAAAAAGAAGAGGAACCTCTGAAAGAATTTGGGAGGGAGCTCTCTGCCACATGGAATAGAAAACAACTTATAGAGAAGCCAAAGAACAAATTCTAAAAGTTGTTAGGTAAAACGGAAGACAGTAAAGAAAGGAATGATAAAGATACCATCTCCTTTCTGGGCAGTCAGTCTCATCTGTGTTGTTGAAGCTTAGGATAATGTGCAAATTTGTATTGTCATTTGACAGTATAATCACCATTGGATCATTGTTACAAGACAGCCTTAAAGTCACAGTAAAGAAAGCAAGTGTTGACTAAAATGAGCTCTCAAAGGCAGGTCAGTCCAGAATTTTATATGCAAAATTTAATATTTCTTGGAGAAATATTTCAGAGTGTCTTAGAGGAACTCATCAGTGCTAAATGGAAAAAAAAAATATCATGAGACTATGAGATGTCTTTATTCTTGAAAGGTTTCTAGTGAATACATATGAGCTTGTTTCAGACTTTATGGAATACTAATTAATATGGATTATTAATATGGATCATATGTACAAGATAAAGTTAAGTCAGTGACTGCAAGTAACTCTGTAAAGCTAAGATGCTGCAATATTGGAAAGAGGAAAAAATTGAAACTAGATGGGAAAGAAGCCATATTCTAGGTTGAACATCTGACTGACAAATGTTACATTAAAATTATATAAATAAGTCACCTGAGTAAGTCATCTACCCAGAGAGCTTCTGAAAGTCTCACCAGTAAATGTTCTAATTTGAACATTCACTTGTTTACTCTTGTAACTTTTCTGTGAGATAATTGCCTATAGAAGCATGAAGAATGATGTCAGTGAGAGAAGGACAAAAATGAACTTTAATCCACAGGTGTCTATCTTTTTGTCAAACAGAAGAGGGTAGCCCCTTCCCTCACTAACAACTGAAGCCAGGTGTATAAAAACTGAGACAGAATTCAGAGCCTCAAGGTACATCAACTAAAACAGACATGGGTATGAGACAGAGATGGATGTAACATGGCCGGGATAAGGCACACACCCTATTGATGAGAACTCTAGAAGTTAGAAACAGTGATGATACACATGAAAAGATGCCCAGCATCTTTCCCTAATCATTAGGGAAATGCAAGTCCAAACCACAGTGAGTGACCATCTTGCACCCATTAAGGTGTCTACTATCAAAAACAAAGACAGTAACAAGTGTTGTGAGAGAGTGAAGAAATTTGAACCCTTGTGTACTGTTGGTGAGAATATAAAATGTTGGAACCACTGTGGAAAACAATATGGCATTTCCTCAAAAGAGTAAAAACAGAATCACTGTTTGATCCAAGAATTCCCCTTCTGTCCATTGATAGGTGAATGGACTTTTTGAAATATGGCATACACATATCATGAAATATATTCAGCCTTAAAAAGGAAGGGCATTCTGAAACATCATTGAACCTTGAGGACATTACGTTAACCGAAATAAGCCAGTTGTGGAAAGACAGAGTAATGTAATTCTCCTTATAAGAGCTACCCAAAAGTAGTCAAATTCATAAAGACAAAAAGTATAACGGTGGTTGCCAGAAGCTGGGGAAAAGAGGCAATTGGGAGTTACTGTTTAATGGATAGAGAGTTTCAGTTTTGCAAGAACAAAAGGAGATTGCAAAGCCTGTCTGCTGTGTTAAAGGGGCAACCAGGAGGCCACTGTGGTTGGAACTGAATGAGGGTAGAGATGAGGGCTAGGGGATGACGGACTGGCAAGGAGACTGACACAGAAATGAAGAAAGATGTTTTGTGGCTTAGGTGAGGGAGGTAAGGGTAGAGAGAGTAAAAAAAGGTCGTCTTTAAAGTAGAGTTAATGGGGTTTGTTGGTACAAATGGGGTTTGTAGGTACAAAAGTGTACAAAAAGAGAAAAGTCAAGAATGACCCTACCACAGTGGTTCTCAAGCACGAATGCTTTTGCCCCCCAGGGGACATATGTCAAAAGGCACAGGAGATCCCTCCACAACAAAGAATTATCTGGTTCAAAGTGCCATACATTGAGTGAGAAAGTCTACCCTAAGGTGTTTGGCCTAAGTAATTAGACTAATAAAGTGTGACTAAGATGATTAATTTGATGTCAGGCTCAAGACTGGGAAACAGAGGAGAATAGTTATAGAAATAGCTAACATATTAATATGTGCACTACCTCAGGGACTGTAAGCAACACATTGAGGGGGTGATCCTGTTGTCTATTTGTCAAAATAATGTTTTGAGGTATGTTTTGACACCCCTCAACATGTAGATGGAAACATAGATGGTTTAACTTCTTGTAGTGCCCAGATTCAGCCAAGGTCTCTGAACCTTGAAGCTCAGAGCCAAACTGTATGTCACAGAAGCTTCCTGAATTCACCATGTTTGCAAGTGAAGCCAACAAACAGAGGCAGTGAAGTCAAAAGATACATATGTATATATATATGTATGGGTATATATACATAAATATATATACACATACACACACATGCTTTTGGGGTTTTTTCCTCTAAACATGAGTCCAGCAACATGAAACAATAATGTGCGCTAGTTTGCTACAGCTAAAGTTTGAGAACAGCTCAGTCATATCTGACTCTTTGCAACCCCAGACTATAGCCCACCAGGTTCCTCTGTCCATGGAATTCTCCAGGAAAGAGTACTGGAGTGGATAGCCATTCCCTTCTCCAGGGGGTCTTCCCAACCCAGGGATCGAACCCAGGCCTCTAGCATTGCAGGCAGATTCTTTACCGTCTGAGCCACCTGGGACGCCCAAGAACACTGGAGTGGGTAACCGATCCCTTCTTTGGGGGATATTCCCGACCCAGGAATCCTATCGGGGTCTCCTGCATTGCAGGTGGATTCTGTACCAGCTGAGCCATCAGGGAATCCTACACAGCAGAGATGCCAGATAACAGTTAAGAATGGTGAGATTTCTACTATCAGAGACCCAGCACCTTGCATGGCTTTCCTACTTAAGGAGCAGGTGGTGGAAAGATTTCAGACCTCCTCTCAGTGTCAATTTTTCTAGTCTCCCAGTTATGTCCTGACTGCCCAGGGTCAGGGTAATTTTTATATTTGCAAGAGAAATGATGAAGAACAGTATGTTGATTTCCCGGGAATGCAGACAGCAGTGTATGAGTGTCTGTTGTTGTTCACTTCAAGGTAGCAGCTGCGAATGGGTTGAGAGAGAGGAGAGGGCAGTGAGGTTAAGCATTAGACAATGGTGATGTTCAAACAACTGTGCCTAATGTATATCCAGCCTCTAGGCTGGAAAACACAGGCAGAGGGAATCCCTTCAGCACATAGTGACAAAAAGGGCAGCGTTTTTGTCCCTCTGCATTTCCACCCCTTCCCAGGACTTTTGAACCATATTTAGCAAGAAATGAAAGGAAATGGCAGGCAAGAAAGAAACAGTGTACCCTCTCTTTTTCTATTGTTGCACCATCTGCTTTCAGACCACTGACTTCTTAATTATTTCACTCTTTTGCTTTTCTGCGCATGTTTTGAATGATAACAGTATTTGGCAAAGAGGACTGGCTTTTAGCCTCAGAGTGAAACTCTCAGGCTCATCCTAGATCAGTGAGGGATTTGGTTTTTGCTCTCCCCTCCCCACCAGTACCCTGCTGTATAGGAGACACTGAATAAATGATATAGTAAATTTAATAAGCTCACCTAACTCTATGTATGTTAAGGCTTGGATGGCATATCGCCTCATCAATGATGTCTTTGATGACCTCTTCATTCATGCAGCTCTCTCCCCCTAAATCCCATGATACCCATTGCCTGTGTGACTCATTCATGAAAAAAAAAAAAAGTTTTATGGAGCACTAAATATGTGCTTGTTACTGTGTTAGGAGCTGAGAATACAGCAGTGACAGACAGAAATCCCTGCCCTCCTAGATCTGACTTTCCAGTCTATCATATTATTAAATATGTCTCCAAACACTGGTTAAATTTTTGTGTACTTACTAGCCTCTGCAAGTAGACTGTAAATTTTTTTTAAACCTAGACTTATATTTATTTTTTGATACCTTGAACTTTGAATACTGTATCTTCAGAGCAGCAGGAGCTCATTAAATCTTTGTTTCAGAATTCAGAAACAGAGGCATTCTCAAATCCTGCCAGTAACAGACTCACTGGAAATCCATTGTTGCTGGTGCCTGCTCTGAATGGGTGATGATTTCCACTAGTTAGCAAGTTAAATTACCCACAGAGTTTGGGTCCATGAAATAAATAGCATCTTCTCTAGTTTTATAAAACTCCATGCCTAGAGGGGAAAAAACTACAAAATGAGACCAGTGTCACTAGTTAGTGGTGGACTGTGTGTGCTTATCTGTAAGTTCATGTTTTTCATCTCTTGTAAACTCTGTAAGCTGGTTCTGTATCTCCAAGCGGAGATTTGCCAGGTAGGCTGTGATGTTCCTCATGTCACATGAGATCATGTTTGCTGCAAGTACAAAGTGCTGTGATTATCATGGGCAGTTAATTACTTGTGGCTTTGGGCAGAGGGAAGCCAGTGGTTACATGGTGGTTCAATCAGCTTCTTGCATGGAGAACTTTTGGTCTAAGACCTGCTGTTTTAGAAAAACAGAGAACCATTTGGGAAGTCCAAGTCTCATTTGGACCATTTTAGCATGTATCTATGAGATGTCATTTAGGAGGGGAGTTGCCAGGGAGAGCCACCTTATCTCCCAAAACAAATGCCCTATCTGCCTGCTGATACTTTAGATAGGGCTTTTAAAAACAAAAACAAAACAAACAAACAAACAAAAAACCCAGTTAAGCAAAGCTTAGAAATGCAACTATCCCTATGAAAAGTCATAATCAATTCTGGGGGGGGGGGGGGGGGACCACCTTATTATGAAATCTGAAGACTTTAAAAGACTTCATTTTTACCTAAGACCAGAACACTGTAGATAAATCCATGCTTTGTAAGCTGGTCCCATTTGTATTAGGAAGAAAATGTCTTAAATTAATTCATCTAATATCAGATATTTCTATTTTTTAGTTACTAGATATATATTTTCTGTTATAAAAACCCCCTAAATATGTATCAAGTGATAGAAATTATAAGGTTACATTTTTAGTTATAAATCATTTAGTTAATGTAGAGTCTGGGTAGATGACCATATGCAGGGTTTAAATACATATAATCTTCATTTCTTTAAGTACTATCCAATTTTGCTTCAGATATTACCAATGAGTAACCTCTTTTTCCATTTCATCTGCCCCATAAGAACATATTCAAACTTAATTTAGCTCTAAAATTTTTGTCAAATGCTGACCTAGAGTTAGGTGCTGTGGAGGTATGCCAGAATAAGAGAACTATGTTTTGTGAGAGAGACTTATAGTGACTCAACACAACTGGAGTCCCAAATAGCCATAAACCCTACAGTTAACCCTTGAACAACATGGGTTAAAACAGCGAGGATCCACTTAAGAGCAGGTTTTTTTTCAAGAGTCAACAAGGCAGTACCACACCTCTGTGTTGGCTGAATCCACTAATGTACAACTGTGGGTTCAAAAGGAACCACAGACACGAAGGGCCAACTGTAAGTTATAGGCAGATTTTCCATTGCCAGGAGGGTTGGTCCCCCAATCCCCTCATTATTCAAAGGCCAACCATATAAGGGCTGTCATGACAGAGAAATAATCATCCTCAAAAACTGTTCTGCACTCAATATGCCAGCAAGTTTGGAAAACTCAGCAGTGGCCACAGGACTGGAAAAGGTCAGTTTTCATTCCAGTCCCAAAGAAAGGCAATGTCAAAGAATGCTCAAACTGCTGCACAGTTGCACTCATTTCACATGCTCACAAGCTAATGCTCAAAATCCTTCAAGCTAGGCTTCAACTATATGTGAGCTGAGAACTTCCAGATGTACAAGCTGGATTTAGGAAAGGCAGAGGAACCAGAGGTCAAATTGCCAACATTGGTTGGATCATACAAAAAGCAAGAGAATTCCAGAAAAACATCTACTTCTGCTTCACGGACTGCACTAAAGTTTTTGACTGTGTGGATTACAACAAACTGTGGAAAATTCTTCAAGAGACAGGAATACCAGACCACCTTACCTGCCTTGTGAGAAACCTGCATATAGGTCAAGAAGCAACAGTTAGAACCTCACATGGAACCACGGACTGGTTCAAAATTGGGAAAGGAGTGTGTCGAGGCTCTATGTTGTCACCCTGCTTGTTTAACTTATATGCAGAGCACGTCATGTGAAATGCCAAGCTGGATGACTCATAGGCTGGAATTGAGACTGCTGGGAGAAATATCAATAACCTCAGATATGCGGATGACACCACCCTAGTGGCAAAAAGTGAAGAGGAACTAAAGAGCCTCCTGATGAAGGTGAAAGAGGAGAGTGAAAAGCCTGGCTTAAAGCTCAACATTCAAAAAGCTAAGATCATGGCATTCAGTCCCATCACTTCATGACAAATAGATGGGGGAAAAAATGGAAACAGTGACAGACTTTATTTTCTTGGGCTCCAAAATCACAGTGGACAATGACAGCAGTCATGAAATTAAAAGACACTTGCTCCTTGGAAGAAAAGCTGTAACAAATCTAGTCAATATTAAAAAGCAGAGACATCACTTTGCTGACAAAGGTTGGTATACTCAAAGCTATGGTTTTTCCAGTAGTCACATATGGATGTGAAAGTTGGACCATAAAGAAGGCTGAGCACCGAAGAATTGATGCTTTTGAACTGTGGTGTTGGAGAAGACTCTTGAGAGTCCCTTGGACAGCAAGGAGATCAAACCAGTCAATCCTAAAGGAAGTCAACCTTGACTATTCATTGGAAGATGTGATGCTGAAGCTCCTCTAGTTTGGCCACCTGATGCGAAGAGCTGACTCACTGGAAAAGATTCTGATGGTGGGAAAAATTGAGGGCAGGAGGAGAAGGGGACGACAGAGGATGAGATGGTTGGATGGCATCACTGACTCAATGGATATGAGTTTGAGTAAACTCCGGGAGATAGTGAAGGACAGGGAAGCCTGGTGTGTTGCAGTCCATGGGGTTGCAAAGAATAGGACAGGACTGAGCGACTAAGCAACAACAAATCATACTCAAAAGTAATTTGAGGTTACAAAACAAGTTGCCTAACCTTTGTATTTGTGTGTTGGTATGCTGATTTATTTTCAAACTGTTTTGAATAGGTACATATGTAAGATTTGTTTTCGAGAAGTTGTTTCCTCTTAGTTCTCATTCTTACAGCGTTTTGCCCGTACTCTCATAGTGTACTGTGATTGTTCAATAAATGTATTAAATTAGTTGTTCTGTCTCTTCCTTCAAATACTGAAGTCCTCCAGGCCAGAAGCCATCTTTCGCCTTCCTGCTCGTTTTTGTACCCACAATACTTAGCACCATATTTGGCACAAAGAAATATTCATTGTATTTTTATCAAATGTATACTTCAGTGTCTTGACTTCATGTCATTCAGTAAGAGTTATGATTATAATTCACTTCTTTCTCACTACAAGGACAAATTCAGGATGCAAAGATCTTTGTCCTGTCTCTTAGAATTAGTTTTTTGAGTAAGAGTTGGTTGGTTATGCATATTGCATAGAGATACTATAAGTGAAAATAGAATTTGCCCCTGACTTATCTTCATACATTCAAAATGGAATGTCTGTCCCACATCTATTTTATATTTTCCTTGTAGTTTATTCTCATCTCTTTCTCAGTATCTCATATGTATAATAATAGAAGTCCTTTCTTGTTCTCCTTTCTATAGCTGCTTTAAGCTACACTGCTTTTAGGAGTCTATTTGTATTCAGAGACTCCAATGGTAAGTAATTTCAACAGGATGAAGCTCTTTAATCCTATTTTATATCTAAAAGGCATGCTCAACACTATCTCCTGCCATCTCTTGAGAATCCAATTTCCTAAGGTTATATTCCTGAGACTGAATGGAAATTTTCAAAACTTAGAGTTCAAACTTAAGTATCAAATTCAGACAAAGCCTAGACAATCCCAGCTGAGACTGATTTGTGTGGCCATAAACAGCAACAATCTTCCAGTGGCTATTGGTATAATAACTATGATTGTGACTTAACAAAGTCAAGTTTCTCTCCTCTGGGCCCTACACACTTGGACCTGTTTTTCCTAAACAGAATTTGTTGAGAATGTAACATTCACAATAAAAGCCACCAGAAAATGATAGCAGACATCTGTGTAACTACTAGGTAGCAAAACAGTAGGATGTAATTTCAGAATGAATTCAGTTATAAATCAAAATGCCGTTACTGAGACAACAAACAACAATTTCTAGGTGGAAACCTACTGAGTACAGCTAGTGGAAGAAGCTGCTAAGTCACCAGCTCCTAACTTTCATGAGCAACATGCCAAGGTCAAGTGGTCTTTTCTAAGCCATTTTTTTGGTCCGTGAAATACAGAAATGAAGAAATAATTGTGATTTTTTTTTTAAGTAAATGTAATGAAAATTTAAAAACTATATAAATCCAACAGGTAAAACACCCCTAAGCTGCTGGTTTACTGAAGCTTCCAGCTAAGTGTTAATTCTAAAATCACTGATGGGCCAAGACACTTAGTAATTCCTTACCAGCACCCTCACTACCTATTGGATTTTAAAATTACTTTTGGGAAATCTAGTGGAACATTTACCCCCAGAAATGAGTTATTAATTATTCTATATATTTTTTAAATTGAGAATTTCCAATGCTGTAGTGGTAATGGATTAATGCAGACATTTATTTCTGGGTCATATGGAAAGTTAGAATTAAAATAACCTGCCTTTCAGTGAAATCAGTATAGATGAATTCAGAAATTACATACCACAAGGAGCCAGCTTTCATTCCTGGAAGTCCAGGAATGAGATGTGGGCCAAATACATGCAAATCAGCCAAATATCAACTTACTCTAGTGCTATAGTTTCTCAGAAAACTCTTAAACTAAATACAATGGAAAGAAGGAAATAAGAATTAAGATAAAATAATTCAATAAGGAGGTTGTTGAACATTAAATAAGACTGTGAAATTTTTTTTTTTTTTCCTGACAAGGTTGCAAAAATACTCTAACTTCCAAATATGCAGACTCTCCTCCCTCAGAAGTTTCACTCTATGTATTAGAGATGGAAGAAAATAAGTCATTTCTGTAAGTCCCGTCTTAGACATCATAGGACTAATTGGCAGTTTCTCTCTGAAGGGGGGGCTCTTTTACGCGCAGTCCAGAGACTGTGGGTCTTCGCGCATAACGCAGCCTGCGGACAGAGCTCTGCTGCCCTCTGCTGTCGCTGAGAGGAGAGGACACAGGAGAAGAGAAACTCCGGCACTGGGAAGAGAGGTGAGGGAACCCCGTGGTGCTGGCAGCTTCCCTGGTGGCTCAGACGGGAAAGAATCCGCCTGCAAGTGCAGCAGACCTGGCTTCCATCCCTGGGTGGCGAAGATTCCCTGGAGAAGGAGACGGCTACCCACTCCAGTATTTTGCCTGGAGAATTCCATGGACAGAGAAGACTGGCAGACTATACAGTCCATGGGATCACAAAGAGTTGGACATGACTGAGTGACTTTCAGTTTCACTGGAAGGCCAGGCAAGTCAATGCCCCTTCTGAGGTAAAAGACCCTTGTAAACATCCTTGAGCTACTGGTCCAGTTCTTCAGCCTAACTGGAGGATGTGATACAAGTGAAGATGTAAAGAAGTAGCTAAGGCAGCTTTGAAATGTGAAGGCCAAAAGATCAAAGTGAACAAATTTATTTATTTTTTAAAATTGGGCATTATCCAAAAAGTTGATTATAAGAAAACAAAGAACCAATTCCATCTATCCATCCATGTATATTCACAGTAATAGAACAACAACACAGAGGATATATTACCAGTTCAACATGTTATGAAGAAGAATAAAACAGGGTAAGGATATGTAGCATGGTAAAAATACTGTATCCATAAAGTGGTTGGGGAATATTCCTCTGAAGAAGTCAAGAATGAGATTAAGAAACAAGCCGTGGGGAAATGTGAGGAAAGGACATTCTAGGCTGAGGAGACAGCCACTGCAGAGGTTCTCTGGTAGGAACATGTTGGGGTGTTTTAGGAGAAACAAGGGTGACTAAAGTGTAGTAACTGGCAAAGTGACAGAGGCTAGAGAAGATGGCAGAGTTTAGACTGTCAAGGGTGGCACTAGCTAATAATCATGTAATGTGAGCCACATAAGCAATTTTAAAGTGTCTAGTTGCCAGGCTTAAAAAGAACAAGAAGAAATAGATGAGATCAGTTTTCATCATGTATTTTGTTTAGCTCAATAGATCTAAAACATTATGTTACCAATATAAGGAATACTGTGGTATTTTACTTTTTTCTGTACTAAATCTTTCAAATTCTGTCTCACATCACACCTCATTTGATTTAGCCATAGGTCAAACCTCAATAGTCAAGTATAGCCATGGTTCCATTTAAAATTTTTTTCTAGGTATATTTTAATGTTTAAATACTTTTTAAGATCATTTTCTTACCTTTTAGAAGTGACCCAGTTATGATTGCCAAATAATTTCTATAGAATTCAGTGGAGAATAAATGAACAGGAAACCTTGCAGCTCAAAGGGATTCCAAGCTAACCTTGATTCATTCAGTACACTGGTTTCTTTCAGCTGTTCTACCTTGGGAACAGGTGGGTATGATATTGGAATGTTTAGGTAGGAATAAGTTTTTTATTGAAATATACTTGACATTTAATATTATGTTAGTTTCAGGTGTACTGCATAGTGATTTGACTTTTCAAATATTGCAAAATTACTCAAAAAATCTAGTAATCATCTATCCCCATACAAAGTTACTACATTATTATTGAACATATTTCTTTTTCTGTTTATTGTATCCCTATGGCTTATTTATTTTGTAATTGGAGGTTTGTACCTCTTTAATCCGCTACGCCTATTTCATCCAACTCCCTACCACTCACCCTGTTTGTTCTTTGTGCCTTCAGGTCTGTTTTCATTTTGTTTTGTTTGTTATATTAGATTCCACATATAAGTGAGGTCATATGTTTGTCTTTATCTTCTTGTCTCTTATTTTACTCAGATGATATCCTATAGATCCATCCATGTTGGCAAAAATGGCAAAATTTCTTTTTTAACAGCTGAGTAATATTAAGATCATTATGGGGCTTCCCTGGTGGCTCAGTGGTAAAGAATCTGCCTGCCAGTGCAGGAAATGCAGGTTTGATTGCTGGGTTGGGACAATCCCCTGGATAAGGAAATGGCAACCCACTCCATTATACTTGCCATGGACAAAGAAGCCTGGTGGGCTACAGTCCATGGGGTCACAAAAGAGTCGTGCATGATTTAATGACTAAACAACAACAGCAATATTCCATTGTATATATGGACCTCATCCTTTCATCTCTTCATGGGCACTTAGGTTGCTCCCATATCTTGGCTGTTGTAAATAATGTTGCAGTGAACATTGGGTTACACTATTTTTTGAATTAGTGTTTTTTGTTTTCTTTGGATAAATACCCAGAGTCAAATGACTGGATTATATGGTAGAAAGAACTGTTTTTAATTTTTTTGAGAAACCTCCATACTATATTCTGTAGTGGCTGTACCAATTTACAGTCTCACCAAGAGTGCACGAGGTTTCCCTTTTCTTCATATTCTCATCAGCACTGGGTAGTTGCTGTCTTTTGGATGATAACCATTCCTACGGGTGTGAGGTAGTATCTTATGGTGGTTTTTATTTGCATTTCCCTGATTATCAGTGATGTTGAGCATCTACCCATTTGTCTTTTTCCATTTGTCTTCTTTAAAAAAGCGTCTGTTCAGATCCTCTGTCCATTTTTAATTGGGTTATTTTTCTGATATTCAGTTACATGAGTTCTTTGCATATTTTGGATATTAACTTCTTATCAGATACATTGTTTGCAAATATCTTCTCCCATTTGGTAGGCTGCTTTTACATTTGTTTACTGTGCAAGAGCCTTTTACTTTGATGTAGTGCCATTTCTTTATTTTTGCTTTTATTTCCCTTTCCTAAAGAGGCAGATCCAAAAATATAAATATATATTGGTAAGACCAATGGCAAAGGCCATACTGCCTATGTCGTCTTCTGGAAATTTTATGGTTGAACTCTTTACCAGACAGATTGCACGTTTCTATCATTTTGTTCTTTTTCTGAGGTTTTATCTTATTCCTTCATTTGGAACATCTGTTCCCTCATTTTATCTAACTTTCTGGTTTTGTTTATGTGTATTAGGTAGGTCTGTTGTGTCTCCCAGTCTTGGAAAAGTGGCCTATGTAAGAGATGTCCTATGTTACCAGCAGCGTGCTCCCCTCTGGTCACTGGAGCTGTGTGCTCTGGGGTGTGCCTATGTGACTGTGCACCCTTGTGCAGTGACCCTTGTGTGTGCTGCTGGGTAGGGCTGGCCACTGGCCCTCTTGGCTGCAATGCCCTGCTTTGTGCTGTGGCTGCAGGTCCACTGGAGAATAGAGCAGGCCTCTTGCACAACAACCCAGTGGCATGTGGCTGCTGCAGGCCTGCAGGTGCACAGGGCAGGCTCTCACATGCTCAGCTGTGCAGCCCTGCAGACACCGTTGCTTCTGGCCTGTTGGTAGTCAGGGCCAGATCCCCACATGGCTGGCCACATGGTCTGCTCGCCCACAGCTTCTTCAGGCTCACAGTCTGGGGAGCCCAATGTGGGACTCAAGACTCCCACTTCCTGGGGAGGACCTTTGCAGTTGTGATATTCCTCCTGTTTGTGAATCACCAGCCCCAGAGTGTGGGTCCTGACTAAACCACATCTTTGCCACTCCTGCCTGTCATGTTGAGGCTTCTTCTTTATATCTTTAATTCTGGAGATTCTTTCCTGCTAGTCTTTACATTGTTCTCATAAATAGTTGTTCTGTGAGTAGCTTTAATTTTTGGTGTGCCCTTGGGAAGAGATAACTACAGGGTCCTAGTGGACTGTCTTGGGCAGACTTTCCAGGAATAAATTACCCCTCAAGTTCATTAGAGGTCATTTATGGACCATTGCAGGTAGAGGGCCAGGACAATGTAAAAGACAGTCACTCACTCAGTCATTCCCCAACTCCAGCTTCAGCCAGCCCAGTTCTGTCAAAGGATGTGCAGTGTCATGGTTAGGAGCGTGTGTGCAGGATTCTGACTCCTAATTCTGATACTTATTAGCTTTGTGACTTTGACTGGGTTTCTTACCTTTTTTGTGCCTCAGTTTTCTTATTTGCAATACAAGGTGGTTGTGAAGATCAAATGAGTTAATGTCAGAAGCTTAGACCCTAGTGCTTGATGTATAATAAATTTTGAATGGTGATAACTGTCTGTGTGGGACATCTCTTCCTGTCACTGTAAAATCCTCTCAGCCTTACCTCTTATCTCACCAGCCACTACTTGTGACAGCTCTATGCCAGCTTTGAAGGCTTTAACATGTATAGTGGCACAGTTTTCCACCTGGGCCATAGCGCTGTACCTTTTTCTTTCAGCCCTTGGGTTTCTAAGAAGCCACATCATGGGGTACCCTCAGCAACCTGCTTGGTACTCAAAATCTTCTCATCTCAGAAATGCAAAGAAGTTCATCTAGTGGACCATCTTTGACCTAGGTGAAATGGAAACAAAAGAAAAATACTTCTTTCTTTTTTTTTTTGCTCCTAGGTAGGCAATTTTAAAACATGTTTTATGAGATTTTTCAGAAGGTTTGGAATTAAGCACCAGTTGCCTGCAAAGGAGGCCAAACCCATATAGAAACTTCCTCCCTATTTCCCTCCTGTTCCCCTGTACTCCTGCTCACTGGGATCACCTTCCCAAATAAACAATGTGCCCTTGAAAGTTTGTCTTCAGCTCCACTTTCAGGGGAACCCAGGATACAACACTATTGTTTTTAATTTTCTTAGCTTTGACTTTAAAAATGCTTATCCAGTTACTCATATGGTATGTCTGTTTACAGAGTGGCCTTGACTCTTGTCTTGTCTTTAGGACCTTGACCCTCTTTTCTCTGGCATCTCCAATCTCGTTCCTTTTATTGATTCCTTCTGCATATCCTCTCCATCCTGGAGAGACCTTCTGCCTCATGCCACTGCCCAAGTACTTGATAGAGGAGTCTGCCTTTGCTGCTATCATTTGTTCAGCTCTCATTCATCTGTCTCCTCCCCTGCTCTGAAGGCATTCTCACAATTGACCTGTCAAATGACAACTCTAGTCACTTAGAAGAAATAAAGTGGAACTGTTAAGCTGTGGCAGGATGAGTTATTACAAAACCTGAATCCATTCTGCAAAGAAGGTTTGTGAATAATGAGAGTAAATATACTCCTATTAACATGTAATGATTTATATGCATTCTCATTTAATATTCAAAACAAGCCTATTTTGTAGTTGAGAAAATAGATTCAGAGAAGTTACTTTTCAGCAAACACACAGCTAGCCTGTGCAGTGTGTATGTTAGTCTGTTAGTGGTGTCTGACTCTTTACAGTCTCATGGACTGTAGCCCATCAGGCTCCTCTGTCCATGGGATTCTTCAGGCAAGAATACTGGAGTGGGTTGCCATTCCCTTCTCCAGGGGATCTTCCCTGACCCGGGGATTGAACCCCGGGTCTCTTGCACTGCAGGCAAATTCTTTACCAGCTGAGGCACCAGGGAAGCCCCATCCCATGCAGATCTAGGACTTGAATCCAGGTCTTTCTTCCTAGATGCTCAGCTCTTACTCCATTAGGACCCTCTTTAGCGATGACTTGTGTGCTTGGCCCTGGTCCTAAGGCTGGCTGTAGTTCTCAGCACTGTGATGTGTAGATTTTTTCCCACTGGTTTAAAAAGCAGAAATGAAAGGAATCCCATTATATAGTGACAGAAAGTATATTTAAAATTACTTAGGGCTTTCGATTAAGGAAAAATGGAAACTGACTACTCATGGATACAGGTTTTCATGTGGGGTGTTGAAAATATTCTAAAATTGATTATGGTGACTGTTGCAAAGCTCTGTGAATATGCTAAAACAACAACAACAATGAATTCGACACTTCCAACAGGTGATTTGTCAGTATCTGGATTCTATCTCAAAAACTGTGATCGAAAAAAATCCCACTAGAATTTTTACCAAATCTATTGGATAACCAAATATAGCACATGTGTAGGAACTGGTCAGTAATGCCGCTGTTACTCCTCATATTCACAACCAGTAATTATTATTCATAAAATGGTGCTTGGTTTTCACTTGCATATATTTGTGGCCTGAAGGATTTGGGGTTCCGGAAAGTATTCCTTTTCAGATTGTTGCTGACCTGGCACAAGGTTACTGAGCCTCATGACTAGGAAGCCTGCCAGCAGCTCTGGGTGCAGCCACCCTCTTCTGCGCCTTTAAAACTAAGACAGATCATCAGCATCTGAAAAAAAACAGCACAGAATCCTGTGAATACCTGCCTTTGATGTGGCCTTACTTAGGGACCCACATCCAGATGTCCCAGGCAATTACAATGACCACTTTGCCTCAAATATATTCCTCTTATCCTAACTCCCAACAACAAAAGGGACTAGAAAAAATAAACCATAACTGAGTTCCACAAACCAATATGGTGTTCTTATCTTCCAGGAGATGTTGACTGTAGGGAAGCTGTGCAGCAGGGAAAACGCCATTCAGCTTTGAAAAATGTAGACTCTCAATGAGCCTCAGCTCACCTGAGGCAGGTACATCAAGCAAAAGAAAGATGATTAGCGTGGCAGGACCATTGACCATTAACTATCGGTATCTACTGACCCTATTATTTCAGTATCTTGATTAATTTCACCCTGAACATCAAAGAGGAGGTGGATTTCCCACTTCTCTCCACCTGTGACCTTATTAACTGCTGGTCACTTAGGGGTGCCTCCTGTCCTAAACAACTCACATCCTCAACAATTTTCTTTTTCTGATCCACAAAACTAAAACTGATGTGTGTCACAGCACAGGGGGAATCTCTTTCTCAGCTTTCCCGCTTCCTCAGCTTGTAGAAGAGAAACCAGAACTGAAAGTAGTTTTCTCCAGATTCCCCAGTCGTAAAGAGAAACTCTAATCTACATAAGAAAGAATGCCTTATAAATCTACATGATAAAACACAGAGAAAGGATAAAGGGAAAATTGGGGGAGGAAAAAGCTGGATACTCTAAGGAGAAATGGCCACTATTATATTCCTGAGCTTCGAAAGATACAAGTAAGGGGTTTGACCACAACAGTTCTTTGGGCCATGAGTCTATTGCCTCTGCTTAATACATTGCCTTGAGACTCACCACATGGGTCAAGAATTCTCCCTGGATGTTCCCACTGAGAGAGGACCCCTTAGATATGTTTTTAAAAACAATTGGTGGTACATTTAGACAGTAAGCAGAGGGTTTTAGAATCCTGGGGACAGAATATAAGGACATTGCACTTTACCTAAAGGTTAACAAAAATCAGATTTTCTAAATGAATAGGATTGGACAGAACTAGTGACAGCTTATTTTGCAAAGTACTAACTAAATTGATAAAACTTTAACAATAGAGGTGGGGTAAGTAGACAAAACTATTTTTTGGAGAAGGATTTCAGATTCCTCAATACATAGGAATTCTAAAAGTCCTTCTGTTCCTAGTTTCTATTGAGAAAATCTAGAAAAGAGCTCTTGGGGAGAGAGAAGGTCTGAACACACATGCTTGATTCACTTCTTAGCTCTGGGACTATAGGCAGGCTAGTTTACCTCACTAATCTTCCCCTTTTTAATGGGTGGTGAAGAAAAATATTTTACTCGGCTTTCCCACAACACTATTCATGTTTTGGTTATTACATGTATCTACTACTGATAAATATATATTTATCTACTTACACTATTGATAAGTATATACTTACCATATGTAAAAAAGGAAGGGAGAAGTAGCAGCATCTATTAAGTGCACCTAAGTAAGGAGCTGTATTATCCCATTTTATAGATCAGCAAGTTGGCTCTCAAAAAATTCACTAAGTGATGCCAGGTCAAATACCTAGAAAGTGCCAGGACTGGTTCAAACCCAGTCTGTTTCCTTTCAAAATCTCTTTCTTTCAGTGATCACTTTTCTTCTTATTAAATAGTGAGGTGTTCTACAGATACAGTGTTATTTACATCACCAGGTTTTCACTTGACAGTTTCTTCTTTGTCAGATGAAATTTTTGTGTTCATAATCAGGAGTTCTGTTTCTTCAAACAACTTACTGAAGTTTTCAAGAGTCTACACCATTTATAACTAGCTGAAGCAGTCTCGTTGAAGATTCAAGTGAATCTTTGCCTATCTTGTAGTATCTCAAGTTAATCTTCTCATCTGAAACTGAAAATATAATAAATGAATGAATGTTTAAATTCAGCCTGGGTTTTCGGTGTGAAAAACTGACTACAGAATATTAGTAGTATATTTTGAACTAATTTAAGAATTTCTTTGTTTCTCTTTTCCTTATTCTTCTCAGTAATAACAAAGGAATAATCATATATTGTAAAGTGAACATTGGGGTATATGTAGACATGGAAGTAACCTAAATATCCATTACCAGATGACAAAAGAAAATATGGTCCATATATATACACAATGGGATATTACTCAGCCATAAAAAGAATGAAATAATGCTGTTTGCAGCAACATGGATGGACCTAGATATCATACCAAGTGAAGTAAGCCAGACAGATATCGTACCACTGCTTATATGTGAAATCTTAAAAAAGAATGACACAAATGAACTTATATATAAAGCAGAAATAGACTCACAGACATAGAAAACTTATGGTTGTCAAAGGTTAAGGGAGTGGGAGGGATAAATTGTGAGTTTGGGATTAACATACACACTACTGAATATAAAACAGATAATCAACAAGGACCTACAGTATGGCACAGAGAACTTATACTCAATATTTTGTAATTACTGATATTGGAAAATATTCTAGAAAAGAATATGTACGTGTGTGTGTGTATATATATAATATATATATAAGTGTGTGTGTGTGTGTGTGTGTGTATAACTGAATCACTTTGCTATATACCCGAAACTAACACAGCGTTGTAATTCAGCTAAGCTTACATTTTAAAAAATTAAATTAAACTCATTTTAAACTAAAAAATAATATTGGTTAGGGGAAAAAGTCCTTATTTGGCCCTAGGTAACTACTTGCCATTTCTAGGCGTATCAATACACAAGTTCTGAGTTAAGCATGAAATACTGCTGATAAAAGTTATTTTCTAAGTTGCTAGGTGTTATCTACCAGCAGTTGGACCTCAGTTAACAAGCAAAGCTCAGATTCCTTCCACAGCTATTTTAAGCATCTCATTAAAAAGTGAAAACATATTTAAATACCCAGAAAATTTAAAGAAGAAAAAAAGGTAGGAGGCAGAAAAAAATTAAAGAGGGCCATAAAGATATGCATCCGTGATTTCTCTGTCAGGTAACACTTTCTCAAACTGGCCTGATCGCTGAAGATGAAATAGAAATTTCTTTATCAAACGAGAATGTGAAAGAACTGACCTTTGATCAAATGTCCGTTTGTAGTTTTGACAAGGAAATTTGCTTGGGGGAAGAAAAAAGTACACTGGACACTTTCTACATGAAAAGTTAAGTTGCAGTAATGTAAAGGGAACCAGAGGTCAGACTTCTTAAAACAGTCTGTCAGATAAAAGCTGGACTGCTTCTACTGTGCACATGGTGTGTTTTTCAAGCTGCAAAGGGTTTTTAAGGACAGGTGTAGTATTTTTGTCTGTGCTTCAACACAAAGTACTTTACATAATTTTAGGCCTGAGTTTGAGCTTCTAATTTTTCACCTAGCATATATTACAGATTGGGATGGAAAAAAGCTAAAATGGTAACATAAACATTGTCAGCCATCTAATTTGTATTCAGTAATTATTCTACAAGATAATTAGTTATATAAGCCTATTGATTTCTTTTTAGTGTCCCCTATAACATGCTATTAGAGGACCCATAGCTGTCTTTTAAGAGTTAACTAAAAATGACTTGAGGGTCCCTTGGACTGCAAGGAGATCCAACCAGTCCATTCTAAAGGAGATCAGTCCTGAATATTCATTGGAAGGACTGATGTTGAAGCTGAAACACCAGTACTTTGGCCACCTGATGCAAAGAGCTGACTCATTTGAAAAGACCCTGATGCTGGGAGAGATTGAAGGCAAGAGGAGAAGGGGACAACAGAGGATGAGATGGTTGGGTGGCGTCACCAACTCAATGGACATGAGTTTGAGTAAACTCCGAGAGTTGGTGATGGACAGGGAGGCCTGGCATGCTGCAGTCCATGGGATCGCAAAGAGTTGTACACAACTGAACAACTGAACTGAACTGAAAAATGATTGTATTATATAATGATCTGAATGAGCACAAGATTATTAATATTTATATGTAAAATCATCATGTACAGATATATGATCATTTTTCTTTTCACTCAGAGAATTTGATAGTTGGTAATGAACCTATTTGTAACGAGATCCTCCTCATGAAGTCAAACTAATTCAAAATACTGGAAATGACACAGTGCAGGACCCCTGCCCTTACTTCTCACCCTATGCACTTTTCCATTCAGCCACATTATATAGTATTTTGAAGACTGTATTCCATGCACATAGCAGGAAGTTAATACATATTTGTAGAATCACAGAATATTGTATACAATATTGATAATTGTTTGGAAGAAGCAATCAAAGAAAGTTCTCCTTTTGTCCTTCTAATAGAGCTCTTTACTGAATGAAATTCATTTTTACTCTGGGGAAGCAAATAGAATTATGATTAATTGTATGGACTTTAGAATCTCACATTTTAGTAACAAATCCCAGATAAATCTTAACAACGTGTCACCAACTTGGAAATGTTCAGTAAGTGACAGTTGAATAGCTTTCCAGTTTTATGAATGATACCACATAAGTTCTCACAAAACTCCCATCCTTATCACAAGCATCACCTGAGTTATGCCTTCAGATATGTGCCTTTGTTTATATGTCTCCCATCTATGTTAACATAAGGGAGTCTTTTTTTCAGTTGGCATTGCTTACTGGTGCCCATTCCTGATGGTAGGGACCATAGTACTAACCTTAGCTGATAAAGATGGTATTCCTGATAGACAGTGTTATGTGATAGGAGCTGACTTGTCTCCAGATATACTGATCTTGTTGCTAGGTGTCCATGAGAAGGGTAAGGGTTTCTAGTGGATTATCTCAAGGTTAGTACCATCTTTTCTGAAAATCAAGAGCTAAAATAAATATGTAGCTCCTGATTGTTTATTTCTACTATAAACATCATTGTGCAGAACACTTTCCTTTCTTTAGTATGGTCTCCAAAATACATAAGACCTTAAAAGAATCTTTTGGCATGTGGTAACTGGTTTTTTCAAATAGCCTTAGGCTTTCTTTTTCTTCTTCTTTGCATCTACTTAATGTAAGAAGTCAGAGGAGAAAGCAGGGAAATGGAATCTGAAATCAGTGATCTAGGCCTACAACTCTCCATTTGTGAAATATTTATTTCATACTTATCCTTGGAAGCTTGTTAGCCTAGTGTTTTGAAAATCAGTAATCCATAATTTAAGAGTCCAGATGAACTGATCTTTCAAAGGCTAACATCTGGCAGAGAAGAATAGGAACAGTTCTTGAAAATGCTTCCTTGATTTTTAACCGAGAGTGAAAAACCTTGACATCTGGTATTAATCCAACAAGTCTGACCTTCTGTTGATGAATGTCACAACAGTACACATTTTTGAACACTTACAAAATAAGACCTCTTGTAATTTTCATAAAGATCTTTAAAATCACTGTTCCACTGAAGAACATTTGCAAAACCAGTATTGATCACACTTGGTAAATGTTGCTTATTATGACCAAATTGGAAAATTCTTAGAAATGGTCATTTCTACTGTAATTACTCTGAACTCAGATATTGGATGTTATTTTCTTGAAAATAATTCTGAAGCAATCATTCTAAATAAATCATAAATATGCCAGTATATCTCAGTGTGAAAGAAATAAGACGAAAATAAACTAATCTCTACAGCATCAATATGTTTCACCTGACATGAATGCTACAGGTTTTCATAAAAATAGCATTGCTGAGAGATAATTCGCATTCCAAAAAGTCCATCCTTTTAAAGTGCACAATTTAGTGGGGGGAGGGGGTGACAGGGCGGGGAGGTTTCTAGCATGTTCAGCATTGCACATTGTTTTAGTTCAGAAAATTTCATCAGCTAAAGAAAGATTGTTATTTTCAAAATCATTGTGTCTGTTCTGGGTTCCTTATGTTTCGTGTGAACTTTAGGATCACTTTTTTCATCTCTGCAGAAGTAGCAGCTGGGATTGTACTGGGATAGGTTGAGTTTGTAGGATCATCTTAATCAAGTCTTCTGACTCATAAGCATGAGATGTATTTTCATTTATTTAGATCTTCTTTAATTTCTCTGAAAAGTTTTACAATTATTAGTGATAATTTTATATTTTCTATTTTTTAATATTTTATTGGTACTCTTGTAAATATAATTGTCATCTAAATTTTATTGTAGAATTGTTGATTACTAGGGTATAGAAGGGAGAAGGCAATGGCACCCCACTCCAGTACTCTTGCCTGGAAAATCCCGTGGACAGAGGAGCCTGGTAGGCTGCAGTCCATGGGGTCACCAAGAGTCGGGTACGACTGAGCGACTTCACTTTCACTTTGACTTTTCACCTTCATGCATTGGAGAAAGAAATGGCAACCCACTCCAGTGTTCTTGTCTGGAGAATCCCAGGGAAGGGGGAGCCTAGTTGGCTGCCGTCTATGGGGTCGCACAGAGTCAGACACGACTGAAGCGACTTAGCAGCAGCAGCAGGGTACAGAAAGGGGCTTCCCAGGTGGCACAAATGGTAAAGAACCTGCCTGCGAATGCAGGAGACGCAAGAGATGCAGGTTCCATCCCTGGTTCAGGAAGATCCTCTGGAGGAGGGCATGGCAACCCACTCCAGTATTCTTGCCTGGAAAATCCCCATGGACAGAGGCGCCTGGTGGGCTACAGTCCATAGGATCACAAAGAGACAGGACTGAAGGGACTTAGTACAGTGTATAGGAATAGTTTTTAACAGTTGATCTTGTGTCCTGTACCTTTTCTGAACTCGCTCATTAGATCTGATTGTTAGTTGATTCCTTAGATTTTTTTAGATGTAAGATCATATGCTATGCAGATAGATACTTTTAGTTATTTTTTCTAATCTAAACATTTATTATTGCCTAAATTGCCCTGAATAAAACCTCTGTACAGCATTGAATAAAAATGTCAAGAGTGTTCTTATCTTCTTCCTGTTCTTAAAAGAAAAAGCATTCTGTATGATGTTAGCTGTGAGAATTTTGTAAATAGCATTTATCAACTTGGGGAAATTCCTGTCTTTTCCTACTTTGCTAAATATTTTACTATGAAGGGATGCTGGATTTCTGTAAAATTCTTTTCTTAGGTTTGTTGAGATGATTGTGTGGCTTTTGTCCTTTATCCTTGTCACTACAGCCTGTTACATTGATTTTTCATATGTTGAATTCATCTTGCATCCCCGGGGAATAAATTGCACATTTGTTACAGAGTGCTGTCAGTTTCTGTATAATCTTTCTTACATCTTGCTGGATTTGGTTTGCTAGTATTTTTGTTGAGAATTTTTGCATTTATAAATCATCAGAGATATTCAGCCATAGTTTTCTTTTCCTGTCCTGTCTTTGGTTTTGCTCTCAAGGCATTACTGACCACATAGAATAACTTGGGGCATATTTCCGCCTTTTCTACTTTTTTGAAACAGTTGATGAAATATCTGTAATAATTTTTTTTTCTTAAACATTTGGTAGATTGACTAGCAAAGCCTGAGCTTACCTGAGCCCGGGCTTATCTTGTGAAATTTTTTTATTAATAATTCAGTATGTTTACTTGTTATATGTCTATTCAGACTTCCTATTTCTTGAGTCAGTTTCAGAAGTTTTTGTTGCTCTAGGAATTTTCCTATTCCATCCAAGTGATATAACTCGTTGCTATATAATTATTCATAGTATACCTTTATAATTTCTGTTATTCCTCTAAGAGTGATAGTGACGTGCTTCTTTTAAAGTCCTTAACATAGTAACTTGAGTCACTTTCTTTTGTTTGGTCAATCTAGCTAAGTCTTTTGAGTTTATTTGTTTATTTATTTATTTTGTCTTTCCTAGAGCCAATTTTTTATTTTATTGATTTTTTTCTATTGTTTTCCTATACTATATTTCATAAAGTTCCCCTCTAATCTTTATTTATTTACTCCCCTTTGCTTGGGTTTTTTGTGTGTTTTGTTTTTTAGTTTTTTTAAAGATTCAAGGTCAGATTTTTTTTTTATTGAAGTATAGTTGATTTATAGTGTTTCAGGTATACAGTAAAGTGATTCAGTCATTCTTACATGTCTTATTTTTCAGAGTATTTTCCATTGTAGATTATATACAAGACATTATAGTTTCCTGTGCCATACAATAGGTCTTTGTTGTTTATCTATTTTATACATATTAGTATGTATATGTTAGTCCCAAATTCCTAAATTCTGTCTCCTCCTTCTTTCCTTTTGGTAACCATAAGTTTGTTTTCTATGTATGTGAATCTTTTTCTATTTTGTATGTAAGTTAATTTGTATCATTTTTTTTAGATTCCTCATATAAGAAATATGATGTGTCTTCCTGGTTTACTTCACTTAGTATGATAATCTCTATATCTATGCAATATCTATGTTGTTGCAAATGACATTATTTCATCCTTTTATGGCTGAGTAATATTCTGTTGTATATATGTACCACATCTTCTTTATCCATCTGTCATCAGACATTTTGTTTGCTATCCTGTCTTGGCTTTTGTAAATAGTAGCACTGTGAACATTGAGATGCATGTATCTTTTCGAATTAGAGTTTTCATCTTTTCCAGATATATGCCAAAAAGTGAGATTGCTGGGTCATATGGTAATTCTGTGTTTAGTTTTTTAAGGAACCCAAGCCTCCGTACTGTTTTCCATAATAGCCATTGTTTTCTTACAGTGGTAAAGATTCTGCCTGCCAACTCAGGAGATACAGATTCGATCTCTGGGTTGGAAAGATCCTCTGGAAGAGGAAATGGCAACCCACTCCAGTATTCTTGCCTGGAGAATCCCATGGACAGAGGAGCCTGGTGGGCTACAGTAGGATCGCAAAGAGTCAGACACTACTGAGCATGGCTGAGCACACACACACACACACCAATTCACATTTCTACCAACAGCATAGTAGAGTTCTTTTTTATTAAAACCTTCTCCAACATTTGTTATTTGTAGACTTCGCTGATGGCCATTCTGACTAGTCTGAAGTGATACCTCATTGTAGTTTTGATGTTCATTGTTCTAATAATTAGTAATGATGAGCATCTTGTCATGTGACTGTTGGCCATCTGGATGTCTTCTTTGGAGAAATGCCTATTCAAGTTTATTGTCCATTTCTGGTTGGAGTGTTTTGGGGGTTTTCTTTTGTTTGGTTTGGTAGTTTGCTATATGAGCTGTTTGTATAGTTTGGAAATTAATCCCTTGTCAGTCACATTATTTGCAAGTATTTTCTCCTATTCCATAGGTTTTACAATTTCCTTGCTCTGCAAAATCTTTTAAGTTTGGTTAGGGTCTCTCATTTGTTTATTTTTGCTTTTGCTTCCATTACTCTTGGTGTGTGAGCTCAGTTGCTCAGTCCTGTCTAGCTCTTTGTGACCCCATGGACTGTAACCCGCCAGGCTCCTCTGTTCATGAAATTTTCCAGACAAGAATACTACATTGGGTTGCTACTTCATACTCCAGAAGATCTTCCAAACCCAGGGATTGAACCCACATCTGTTGGATCTCATACATTGGCAGGTGGATTCTTTACCACTGTGGCACCAGGGAAGCCCCTATTACTCTAGGAGATGGGTCTGAAAAAATTATTGCTGTGATTTATGTCAAAGAGTGTTCTGCTTGTGTTTTTCTCTAGGAGTTTTATAGTATCCAGCCTTATATTTAGGTCTTCAATTCATCTTGAGTTTACTTTTGTATATGGTATTAGAGAATGTTTTGTTTTCTTTTACATGTAGATATCCAGTTTCCCAGCATCACTTATGGAAGAGACTGTCTTTTCTCCATTGTATATTCTTGCCTCTTTTGCCATAGATTAATTGAACATAGGTGTGTGGGTTTATTTCTGGGCTTTCTGACCTATTCCATTATCAGTGTGTCTGTTTTTGTGCCAGTACCATACTGTCTTGATTACTGTAGCTTTGTAGTATAGTTTGATACTGTAAAAGGCTAGCCTGGAACTGAGGTAAGGGGATAAAATTAAGGAAAGATAAACTGCTATGAAGCGCATTGTTCTTACTGAACATGTACCATTGTTCTTGCACAGTACTCCTTGATTTGTTGCAGACAGTTGGTAAATTGGTGTGTGTGTGTGTGTGTGTGTGTGTGTGTGTGTATACACACATGTGTGTCTATTCAATTGCTCAGTCATGTCCTACTCTTCAGAGATATTTCTAAAGAAAGTAAGCTGAAAATGTTACTTTTGAGATTCCTATTTATGGATCAGTTTAAAAGTTTGTGCATTATTTGAGAGTTTAGGTTTTCTCTAAGAGAAAAATGGTTTCTGTGTATTCACATGCAACCACAAGTTTCTTAAAGAAATAGCAAACATTTGTCTTTAGGTGGAACAGGAAGTAAGGGATCTGAATGATTTTGAGGGGAAAGAGGGAGGGAAAAAAAAGTGGTAACATTCACAGTACGAAAAAGTAACAGTCCTATTGATATGTGTGACAAAAGACCTGAGTAGCCAAAGAGGCTTATAAATCACTGTACAGAGATCAGTGCCATTGAAGAATTTGTTGACTGTAAAAACATGAAAGTATCTGAAATAGAAACCTGAATATGTTTCCAAGTTGGAAGGCTTTGTATCAGTTTGTAAAAGAGGAAAGCATTAAAAATAGAGTGCTACCTATGCCTTATTTATTTATCTTTAAATAGAAAGTAGCAAAAAAGGGATAAATATGATTCAGCCAGTGGTATTCAGAAATAAAGTGGGCTATTATAGAGGATGAGGGGTACCATCAGTGGTGTATGCTGCTCCAAACATGAGGAACTAGGTGGCTGACACCTGACTATCCTTCACTGCCTTTTAATCCAGGATCTTTTATGATGCTTTAATTGTAGAACATACTGCTAATGGTTAACAACTGTTTGAGGGAATATTTAAGTGCAATGCCATTTACCAAAAAGCGTATAATGTTCCCTAATACCTTGAAGCTAAAACATGGCTGCTGAGAAACAGAGATACATTTTTTTAAGACCAGATGACTTTCCCCTTTCCTTCCATCCACAACTCTCTCTGAAATACTAGGTATTTGCTCTCCTCTTTTTAGCAAGTTGATTTTAAACATGTTGTGCATTTCTTTTTCTTCTTCTTCTTCTTCTTCTTTTTTTATGCCACTTTGTTATTTTTTTTTAACTGAAGGATAATTGCTTTACAGAATTTTGTGGTTTTCTGTCATACATAAACAAGAATCAGTCATGTCTCCTCCCTCCCGAAACTCCCTCCCCATCCCGCCCTTCTAGATTGTCACAGAGCCCTTGTTTGAGTTCCCTGAGTCATACAGCAAATTCCCATTGGCTATTGATTTTACATATTGTATTGTAAATTTCCATGTTACTGAGAGAGTCAGTTCCTAGGCAGATTGATAAGAAGTCCGGGTTCCCGAGGAGGAAAGAAGAGTCTGGAATTCTCAAGGAGGAGAAAAGGACAAACATCTTTTTTTTTTTTCCTTCTATGTTCCTTAGTCACATAAAATGTTGTTTTCTTTAAGCTGGGAACTGATGGTTACACAACAAACAACTGGGTTTAAACTGTGTACTAAGGATTATATAGCAACAATGTATGCTGCTAGAGGACAGTTTCTCCTTCCTGAAAACCTTCTGACTAATACTATTACCTTAAAATGTATAGTATGTGAATGGGTCTAGTAAGATCTTTACAACCTTGAGACATTCCTTTGATTTATTGTAATAACCAATTAAAAAGTATATAACTCCCTTAGACTAGCAAGGTGGGTACTCTCCATCCCCCTTCTGATGTCTGTGTCAGAAGCTTTCTCTGTACCTTTTCATACTTTAATAAAACTCTGCTACACAAAAGCTCTTGAGTGATCAAGCCTGGTCCTGAAGCTAAATCTTCTTCTTTGGAGATCAAGAATCCAACACCGTTCATAAGCTGTCATTCCTGTCTCCATACATCTCACCCTCTCTTCTCCCCTCCCCCAATGTCCATAGGTCTGTTCTTTATGGTTTCTCCATTGCTTCCCTGAAAATAAATTCATCAGTACCATCTTTCTAGATTCCATGTATATGTGTCAGTATACAATATTTAAAAGATCTGCTGGAGAAGCGATAAGCTACCCACTCCAATATTCTTGGGCTTCCATTGTGACTCAGCTGGTAAAGAATCCACCTGCAGTGCAGGAGACCTGTTTAATCCCTGGGTTGTGAAAATCCCCTGGAAAAGGGGAAGGCTACGCACTCCAGTATTCTGGCCTGGAGAATTCCACAGACTGTATATAGTCCATGGGGTCGCAAAGAGTCAGACACAACTGAGTGACTTTCACTTTCTTTTTATACGTTATTTATATTTTTCTTTCTGACTTAACTTCACTGTGTACAATAGGCTCTAGGTTCATCTGCCTCATGGGAACTGACTCAAATGCATTCCTTTTTATGGTTGAGTAGTATTCCATTGTATATATGTACCACAGTCTCTTTATCCATTCATCTGTTGATGGACATCTAGGTTGTTTCCATGTTCTAGCTATTGTAAATAGTGCTGCAGTGAACACTGGGATATGTGCATTTTTAAAAATTTTGGTTTCTTCAGGGTATAGGCCTAGCAGTGGGATTGCTGAGCCATAAGGTGGTTTCATTCCTCATTTTTTAAAGAATCTCCATACTGTCTTCCATGGTGGCTGTATCAATTTACATTCCTACAAGCAATAAAAGAGGGTTCCCTTTTCTTCATGTTGTTAAGATGGTAGTACTCCTCCAAACTGAGCTATAGGTTCAGCAGAATACCTATCAGAATCTTAGCTGCCATTTTTGCAGAAACTGGCAAGCTCATTCTAAAATTCATCTGAAATGCAAGGAATAGCCAAAACAGTCTCTAAAAAGATCAAAGTTAGAGAATTTATATTTTCCAATTGCAAAACTTACTCTAAAGCTGCACTATTCAAGACTATTAAAAATACAAAAAAAAAAAGTCTTCTAAAACTATTAAAAATACAAACACATGGTGGCTAAACAACACACTTCTGAATAGCCAACAAATCACAGAAGAAATCCAAAAATAAATCAAAATATGCATAGAAATGAATGAAAATGAAAACAAAACAACCCAAAAACCTATGGGACACTGTAAAAGCAGTGCTAAGGGGAAGGTTCATAGCAATACAAGCCTACCTCAAGAAATAGGAGAGAAATAAATAACATAACTCTACACCTAAAGCAACTAGAAAAGAAGAAATGAAGCGCCCCAAGGTTAGTAGAAGGAAAGAAATCATTTAAAAAATTAGGTCAGAAATAAATGCAAAAGAAACAAAGGAGACCACAGCCAAAATCAACAAAGCTAAAAGCTGCTTCTTTGAGAAGATAAATAAAATTGACAAACCATTAGCCAGACTCATGAAGAAGCAAAGGGAGAAGAATCAAATCAACAAAATTAGAAGTGAAAATGGAGAAATCACAACAGACAACACAGAAATACAAAGGATCATAAAAGACTACTACTAGCAACTATATGCCAATAAAATGGACAACTGGGAAGAAATGGACAAATTCTTAGACAAGTATAACTTTCCAAAACTGAACCAGGAAGAAATAGAAAATCTTAACAGAACCATCACAAGCACGAAAATTGAAACTGTAATCAGAAATCTTCCAGCAAACAAAAGCCCAGGACCAGACGGCTTCACAGCTGAATTCTACTAAAAATTTAGAGAAGAGCTAACACCTATCCTACTCAAACTTTTCCAGAAAACTGTAGAGGAAGTTAAACTTCCAAACTCATTCTATGAGGCCACCATCACCCTAATACCAAAACCAGACAAAGATGCCACACAAAAAAGAAAAATACAGTTCAATATCACTGATGAACATAGATGTAAAACTCCTTAACAAAATTCTAGCTAAGAGAGTCCAACAACATATTAAAAAGATCACATCATGACCAAAAGGGCTTTATCCCATGGATGCAAGGATTCTTCAATATCCACAAATCAGTCAATGTAATATACCACATTGACAAATTGAAAGATAAAAACCATATGATTATCTCAATAGATGCAGAGAAAGCCTTTGACGAAATTCAACATCCATTTATGATAAAAAAAAAAAAACCCTCCAGAAAGCAGGCATAGAAGGAACATACCTCAAGTAATAAAAGCTATATATGACAAACCCACAGCAAACATTATCCTCAATGGTGAAAAATTAAAAGCATTTCCCCTAAAGTCAGGAACAAGACAAGGGTGCCCACTCTCACCACTAGCATTCAACATAGTTTTGGGAGTTTTGGCCACAGTAATCAGAGAAGACAAAGAAATAAAAAGAATCCAGATTGGAAAAGAAGAAGTAAAACTCTCACTGTTTGCAGGTGACATGATCCTCTATGTAGAAAACCCTAAAGACTCCACCAGAAAATTACTAGAGCTAATCAATGAATATAGTAAAGTTGTAGGATAAAAAATTAACACAGAAATCCCTTGCATTCCTATATACTAACAATGAGAAAACAAAAAGAGGAATTAAGGAAACAATTCCATTCACCATTGCAACAAAAAGAATAAAATACTTAGGAACAAATCTACCTAAAGAAACAAAAGACCTATATATAGAAAACTATAAAACAGTGATGAAAGAAATCAACGAGGACACAAATAGATGGAGAAATATACCACGTTCATGGATTGGAAGAATCAATATAGTGAAAATGAATATACTACCCAAAGCAATCTATAGATTCAATGCAATTCCTATCAAGCTACCAACGGTATTTTTCAGAGAACTAGAAAAAACAATTTCACAATTTGTATGGAAATACAAAAAACCTTGAATAGCCAAAGCAATCTTGAGAAAGAAGAATTGATGTGGAGGAATCAACCTGAGTGACTTCAGGCTATACTACAAAGCTATGGTCATCAAGACGATATGGTACTGGCACGAAGACAGAAAAATAGATCAATGGAACAAAATAGAAAGCCCAGAGATATATCCACACACCTATGGACACCTTATCTTTGTCAAAGGAGGCAAGAATATACAATTGAGAAAAGACAATCTCTTTAACAAGTGGTGCTGGGAAAACTGGTAAAAGAATGAAACTAGAACACTTTTTAACACCATACATAAAAATAAACTCAAAATGGTTTAAAGATCTAAATGTAAGACCAGAAACTGTAAAACTCCTAGAGGAAAACATAGGCAAAACACTCTCTGACGTAAATCATAGCAGGATCCTCTATCGCCCACCTCCCAGAGTAATGGAAATAAAAGCAAAAAATAAACAAATGGGACCTAATTAAACTTAAAAACTTTTGCACAATGAAGGAAACTATAAACAAGGTGAAAAAACAGCCTTCAGAATGGGAGAGTATAACAGCAAATGAAGCAACTGTCAAAGAATTAATCTCAAAAATATACAAGCAACTCCTGCAGCTCAATTCCAGAAAAATAAGCGACCCAATCAAAAAATGGGCCAGTGAACTAAACAGATACTTCTCCAAAGAAGACATACAGATGGCTTAAAAAAACACGTGAAAAGATGCTCAACATCACTCATTATCAGAGAAATGCAAATCAAAACCACAATGAGGTACCATCTCACACCAGTCAGAATGGCTGCTATCCAAAAGTCTACAAGCAATAAATGCTGTAGAGGGTGTGGAGAAAAGGGAACTCTTTTACACTGTTGGTGGGAATGCAAACTAGTACAGCCACTACGGAGATTCCTTAAAGAACTAGAAATAGAACTGCCATATGACCCAACAATCCCACTGCTGGGCATACACAATGAGGAAACCAAAATTGAAAGAGACATGTGTACACCAGTGTTCATCGCAGCACTGTTAACAATAGCCAGGACAAGGAATCAACCTAGGTGTCCATTGGCAGACGAATGGATAAGAAAGCTGTGGTACATATACATGATGGGATATTACTCAGCTATTAAGAAGAATGCATTTGAATCAATTCTAATGAGGTGGATGAAACTGGAGCCTATTATACAGAGTGAAGTAAGTCAGAAATAAAAACACCAATATAGTATATTAATACATATATATGGAATTAAGATGGAGAAGGCAATGGCAACCCCCTCCAGTATGCTTGCCTGGAAAATCCCATGGATGGAGGAGCCTGGTAGGCTGCAGTCCATGGGGTCACGAAGAGTCAGACACGACTGAGCAACTTCACTTTCACTTTTCACTTTCATGCACTGAAGATGGAAATGGCAACCCACTCCAGTGTTCTTGCATGGAGAATCCCAGAGATGGAGGAGCCTGGTGGGCTGCCGTCTATGGGGTCGCACAGAGTCGGACACGTCTGAAGCAACTTAGCAGCAGCAGTAGCAGCATGGAATTTAGAAAGATGGTAATGATGACACTATTTGCAAGACTGCAGAAGAGACAGATGTAAAGAACAGACTTTTGGACTCTGGGAGAAGGCGAGGGTGGGATGATTTGAGACAATAGCATTAAGACATGTATATTATCATATGTGAAATAGTTCTCCAGTCCAGGTTCGATGCATGAGACGGTGTGCTCAGGGCTGGTGTACTGGGTTGACCTTGAGGGGAGGGCAGTGGGAGGGAGGGTCAGGATGAGGAACACATGTACACCCATGTCTGATTCATGTGAATGTATGGCAAAAACCACCACAATATTGTAAAGTAATTAGCCTCCAATTAAAATAAATTTTTAAAAAACAGCCAGTATACCCACAGTTTAAAAACTTGTGTTGAAACAGCTTATTGTGTTTCCTGCTTGCAGTTTACTGTATTTTATTACTTGTCATTCACATATATTTAACTTTTATTCTGTTTTTTTCCCCTTTACGTTAGTTGTAAATGGTCTGGTTTTTGTTTTTTGTCTATTTTTTTTTTTTTTCATTTTGCTTCATGGTCTTGATAACTACCATTGATGCTAGCTACTTATTTTCCATAAGTGGACTAACCACATCTTACTTTACATTTTCTCTATTTGCCATTCAATTTCTATTCATTTCTTTACTATAATGTGAATGAATCAAAAAACAGCTTTGTATATGTACTTTTTCTTATTACAGGGGTTATTTCTTCAACCAGTTGGTAAAAAGAAAGTGTTAATGCTGTGTCAAATACTATGAAACATTTTCTAACATTAGTGAATTTTGCCAAATTTCCTTCCATTAGAGTTTCTCTGTCATTTTGTTAAGTATTGTGTAACCAAGTATTAATAGCTCTCCACTCCCACTAACATTATGCCCACAGGATTTTCTGCAGACCCCAAATGTGCAAATTCACCCTAAACCTTTGAGAAATTGGCCATGTGCCATTAAGAGGATGAGAGCAAGCATGAAATTGGTTATGAACAGGTGCATTGCACAATTGATTATCCAAGCCTCTGTCTCTTCTATAATTAATCATAGGCTCTTTACAAGAGTCATGTTGCAGAGAAACCCACCACTTACAGAGCCAGGAAGGCACCTGGTATCAGGATAGAGGATAAAGACGAGCAGAGGCAGAGAAAACAGAATGTCATTTCAGAGCAAGTCTGTTCCTGTGGGCCCGGGGGCTTCACATCATGGAAGTGCCCTGAACTGCTTCCTGTCTGAGAATTTAAATCATCAGACTACACACCTAGTCTTTTAGGGGGCTCTGTAATTGCTGAGGGAACCAGTTTCCTGGGCCAGGTCCTTTAGACATTGTAAGTAAATTTTGGGAAACAGCCGTGCAACCCTCACCAAGGATTTTCTGTAGGGTACTTTCATAAAAGTAGTTTGGTTATTGGCCCAATGATTCCACCTAGCCATAGTCATGCATGTTATATGGGAGCCCACAGACTTCTTTCAGGCTAATAAAGAAGGTGATTTTCTTCTTATGTTGCGGATCTGAGTCTAAGACCCAGTTCTAGGTGGTCCACAAGAAACAAATGGTGATGTTAAATTGAACAGCTGGCATCTTTTGCAACATGAACTCTCAGAGAGACAAGCTTAAAGCAAATTACCAGCTGGCGTAGCATTCTAATTTCTGACAGATGTATTAATCACAAGTTTTTATTTCCATAGGCCTACACCCTCACTTTACTCCTGCATCCATAATTTATGTGCTTTAATTCATAGTTCACATTGGTGAAATATACAGGGTGGATTTAGAATTTAGAGTTGGAATTTCTCAATCTTTAAAGTCATTACATTCTCATGTGTTTTTCATACTCAATCCAGAGAAAGTCTGCATTTCTACCATTAATATGTCACTCTTTCCTTTTCCTCAGAGTTTGAAAGATCTGTGCCCCATATTTTTCCTAGCATTACAGCTTTTTTGAGAAGATTGTTGTAATTCATCCATTAATTCCCATTGTTTATGAAGTGTCCATCATTCCTCATGTTTTCAGAATCCACATTAAATCTACACCTTTGTATGTATTTGAATTTCTTCTCCAACAATCCTTTTCTATAGCTTTTTTCTTTTTCACTTTGAACTTTTTCATATCTTATGTTTCATATCTGCCAAAACATAGAATTCTTTTCAAACTCTAATATTGTAGTAGTAATCACTATGGTAATATTTTTAAGACACCTTAACTTATATTTTATTCATTTATTGCACTTTTCTATCATGTACTTTCTGTGTTCCCTGCATGTTGCTGAGCACTGAGCAGCCAGTGGTGAACAAAAAGTAACTGTCTCCCTGTTTTCATGAAATTCATTGTCTTGTAGAGGTGCCAGATAAGTAGATAAGAATAAGATTCTTTAAAATTGTAACTACCATAAATATTCTGAAGAAGAGGTAAAGGATGCTGGGAGGGTGTATGAAAGGAGGATATAATCTGGTCTGAAAAGTCAGGGAAGTAAGTTTGAGAAAGTGACACTGAGCTGAGATAGAAAGGATAAATAGGGGTTACTTTTGTGAGTGAGAGAGTGGGGGGAGATAAGAGTGTTCCAGACAGAGGGAAGAGTATGTGCAAATCTTATCATGGGAGCAGAGAGTGTCCATGACTCTGAATAAAGGTCACTGTGACTGAAATACCTGAGGAGGGGGAGTGTGATAAGAGATAAAGTTGGTGAAGAAAGCAGTGGCTATATTAATATTTCTCTTCATCCTAGAAGCAGTTACATTAATTTCAATTATCACTGTCTTAGAGCAGCAAATGTTGATCATTTATAACCATTAGAATTATTATCTCTGTTATCCATTGTGCAATATCCAACAAGTCTGAATTCAAATACCTGTATGGCCTAGTGGAGCTACTAGTGTTATTCTTGCTGTTGGCTTGTGATCTTTCTTGCCCTTGTTTTTGAAAGTATTATTTTAAAGTACCCAATAATGCTTTCTGATTCTATATTTTCTCTACCTAATCATCTGTCCTAGTGGTGGCTGGCACAGTGCTTCATGCTTAGCCAGTGATCAGTAGATGCTTGCAGGGTGGTGAGGGAGAAATAATTGAGCTTAAGGTTGCCAGAGTCCTTCTAGAATGCAAAATGCAAAGGCCTCTGAAGGAGTCACTGAGAGAGCCATGTGCTAGTATCTCACAAATTTCTTTCTTTAAAAAAAAACAAAAACAGAAAACTTTTATTTAGAAAAGCTGAAATGATTGTATGCTAATTTGAACAGCTAGTTTGTTTAAAAAAAGTCCTTTTTTTTTTTTTTTTTACTGCACCTCAAGGCTTGTGGAATTCAAGTTCCCTGACCAGGGATCAAATTCAGGCCTCAGCAGTGAAAGTGCAGAGTCCTAATGACTGGCACACCAAGAATTCCCAAGACAATTCCATTTTTTTTTTTATATCCTCCAAGAGTTGGAATCCACTGAGTATGCTTTGTTCTTTCTTCAATACTGGAGGAAAACAACTGATTTTTTCAAATAGTAATTTGTTCTTCCCTTTGCCATGTTTAAAATTCTTATAATTCCTCAGACAGTTCCTTCTGGAAAAAGCTTTCCTCTTCTACTCTGGCCAGCCCCAGTGGGTTCACCTTTACATGCTCTGGGACTCTGACAGGAGGTAAGATGCATGAATGTTTCTTCACTGGGAACAAATTTATGATGCGAGAAAAGAGAAAGAGAATGGATCTATGAACACTCTTTCAGATTGCAGTATATTTCCCTCTAAATTATTACTACTTCTTCAGTTGACTTCTGCTTTCTAAAATGATTCCCCTCTTTTTAAACCCACTACGTTGCCATTATCTGGGTTGGGTGTTGACCGACGTAATCAGAGTTGACAGTACATCAACCTGATTTGAACCTACCTCCTGTCATAGGAATGTGAGATTCTGAAACATCAAACAGCATTGTGATAGATCGTTCACTCCTGTGTTGGAGATAATTGTTTCCTCAGAGTAGTAGAAGGCTTTATAATAACTTGGCTAAAACCCAGGAAGCTCGTTAGGTTCATTTCAGATCTGCAGAGCTTCACAGAACGGTTTCAGTGTACAGGACACTGTCATATGTGACAAGTCAACAGGTACTATTCTAGTCCTCACAAATCCCATGCACAAATGTAGTTCTCATTCAAAGCAGATCTGATATTTACTATAGTAATCAAACACATGGAAAGCTTTGGGAACGAATGTGAAAGAACTCTGTAGAGGAGGTTAACAGTTGGTGTCTTATGTTTTGACCTAATTTGTTTAAGCAACTACATCTGTTGAGGGCCAAGTCCTGTGCTGGGTGCTGGAAATTGGAAGATGGGACATTTCTTGCCCTAGAGAAGCTCACAGGCTAGTGATGAAGACATAAATAGATCACTGTCATGAAATGTGGCAACTGTAGCATTAGAGGTATGTGTGTAATTGTAAAGAAGCACAAAGGAGGAGGACTGGAGCCTAGAGTAGAGCTAAGGTCATTTCTCAGTGTAGTTATTAGGAACTGGATCCTAAAAAATGAATGGGTAAGGGACAGGACAGGTCTCGATAAGGACACAGAAAGCAGTGGGAAGTGAGTGTGTAAAAACACAAAGGAGTAGAAAGTGTCTTGTTTGAGGATTGACTAGTCATTCTGCATTCCAGAACTACCCTCTTCCAACAGGAGGAAATGCTAAATAAGTTGTAGGAAAGTTGTAAGCAGACCTAAGAAATTTGGATATTATAGGGCATTATGTGTCAATGAAAATTTCAGCCAGTGTCATGATCAAATACACTTTAGAAGAAGCACAAATGAGAGGGATCTGGAGGCAGGAGACCAAAATGTGAGGCACATGCTGTGACCAAGCAAGAAGAGGTGAGGGCAGGGCTAGAGTTAAAGGGGCACTGTTGCTGCCCACTTGCCTCAATATCCCATGCAGGCAGAAGAGAGAAAGGTGTTCTGCTGTTTTTCTCTTTCTGGACTGGCTGCCATAATATACACATTTAGAATGTAACATGTGTTAGGTTGCTCAGAGATTTTGTCAGTGTTGTTGAACTGAGTTAATTTTCTTTTTTTTTTTTAGCTGATTTTCTAAAGGAACCAGAATCAAACTCAACTAATCATGGACATCAAGATTTTCAGTTCTCATCTGCAAAATGGGGATAATTATAGGACCTTCCTTGTAGGGCTGACCTGATAATTAACTGAGATAATGTCTGCCAAGCACCTGACTCTGTGCTGACCCACAGTAAACACATAGTAAGTGTTATTCATCATTACTAACGGAGAGTTAATAAGCATCTAGTCTGAGCCATTGAATACTAAGCCAGGCAATAAAGTAATGAGGAGCATGGGGCTTACCAGGTGGCTCAGTGGTAAGGAATCCACCTGCCAAGCTTGAGACCCAGTTTTGATGGCTGGGTTGGGAAGATCCCCTTGAAAAGGAAATGGCAACCCACTCCAGTATTCTTGCCTGGGAAAATCCCACGGACAGAGGAGCCTGTCCGTGGGATTTTGTTCTTGGTGGACTGTAGTCCAACAACTTAGCAACTAAACAACAGCAGCATGAAGAGAACAGAGACCTACTCTTAGTCTCATAGTCTACCTGGAGAAAACAGTACATAAAGAAGTTATTACAAGAATGGGACAGGTTGAAATAAAGGGTATGGGGAAGGTGTTAGAAGTTATAGAAAAGAATGTTCACCCTCTGACTAGAAGGACAAGGTGTAAGAGTTTTGGGAGAGAAGGCCATTTGCACCTGAGCACAAAGACTACATGAAGAAGGCATCCCAAGCAGTTGAACAGAGCCTTTGTACCCAAAGCAGATTCTCTGAACCAGCAGCATCAGAATCAGCGGCATTCGGAATTTGTTATTAATATAAATGCAGATTCTTGGAGCCCACCCACACTACACCTAGAATCTGCGTTTTAGCAAAAACCTCGGGTGTCTGTGTTAAATTTTGAGAAGCAGTACAGAGATGTAGTTGTGAAAATTAACTTGATCACTATAGAATGTGTTACTTGCTGAATCCAAATGACTTATTTTAAAAATTAAAATATAATGGGTGAAAAATTGGTATTTTCCCTTTTATAATTAATTTTTGAGCTAGAGTACATTTCAAAAGGAACCTATATGCCTAACTAACCAATGGATCAGAGAAGTTCCCAGGGAAATTAGAAAATCCTTAGATGAATGAAAATAAAAAATAACTTATTAAACTTCTGGGAGACTGCTAAAGGAGTTCCTAAACTATAACATAGGCATTTATTATAGCTGTAAATGCCTATATTATAAGAGAAGAAAGGTCACAAGTCAGTAACATAACTTTCCATATTAAGACACTCTGGGGAAAAAAAGAGCTAACTAAACCTAGACCTAGCAAAAAGAAGGAAATTATGAAGAATAGAATGAAAATTAATTTTAAAAAGAATAGAAAAACAATACAAAAATTGTTGAAACAAAAATTTGATTCTTTTAAAAGATCTATAAAATTGATGAGTGTTTTGCTGGAATGATCAGAAAAAGAGAGAAGACTCAAATTTCTAAAGTAAGGGATGGTCACAGAGAGTCAGAGATGACCAAGCCATTAAGCACAGCACAGGAATGATCAGTAAAGTTCAGGGAACATAGTAGGTATATAATATGTAAAATGTTAAATAAGTGAATGAAAAATGATGTACAATAAAAATTAAGATAATGGTATTATAATATTAGAGTTTTAAAATGACTCTATGTTATCAGATGGATGTGAAAATTTGAAGTAAACAGAAGGAAAATTCTGTGGGACAGGATTATTGGAGAAGAACCTCAGATAAATATATTCTGGGATATAGATCGTTGTTAATGTGCGGAAGATTTAACATTATTAAGATGACAGCACTCCCCAAACTGATTTTCAGATTCAACAGAATTTTTATAAAAATCCCAACTGAATTTTTTTTTTACATAAATTGAAAAACTCAACTTCAAATGAAAAAGACTCAGAATACCCAAACAATCTTGAAAATGAACAAAACTGTTGAAGTAATACTTTACAATTTCAAAACATACTACAAAGCTACAGTAGTGTGTTACTGGTTTAAGGATAGACATAGAACAATGAAATAGAATTGAGAGTCCAGAAAAAAATGTTACATGTATGGTCAATTGATTTTTGTTGTGAGTGCTAGGATAATTCAATAGGAAAAAAAAAAAAAGTAGTCTTTGTAAGAAAGGGTTTTGGGACAACTGTATATTTGCATACAAAAAAATGACATTGGACCCCTTCCAAAATGAACTCAAAGTGGATTCTTGACCAAAATAGAAGAACAAAAAGTGTTATAAGAAAATTTAGGAGTAAACCTTCATAACCTTGGATAAGGTGGTTTATTTGACATTAAAAGTACAACTGACAAGGAAAAAAAAAAAGATAAACTGGACTTCATTAAAATTAATTTTTGCACATCAAAGGGCACTTATTTAAAAAGTGAAAAGACAGTCCAGAAAAGGACATAATATACTTATAGATTTTACACATATAAAAAATGATCAGAGGGGATTCCATGGTGGCTCAGTGGTAAAGAATCCACCCACCAGTGCAGGAGACATGGGTTCAATTCCTGGTCCAAAAGGATGTCTCATGCCGTGGAGCAGGTAAGCCTGTGCACCACAACTATTGAACCTGTGCTCTAGAGCCCAGGGATCACAACTATTGAGTCCACCCACAGCAACTGCTGAAGCCTTCGTGCCCTACAGCCGTGCTCTGTAACAAGAGAAGCTACTGCAATGAAAAGCCCACGCACTGTAACAAAGAGTAGCCCCTACTCGCTGCAACAGGAGAAAAGCTGGCACAGCAATGATGACCCAGAACAGCCAAAATTAAACAAATAAAATAATTTTTACATGATCACAGTAGATAGTGATTTTTTTAGTGATCAGAGGTAAATAATATTTTAAAAATAATTTTTAAATGATCATAGGTAGATAATAGTAAATGTTGATAAGAATGGGGGGAAATTGGAGCCCTCATACTTTGCTGGTAAGGATATACAGTGGTATAGCCACTTAAAAAAACTCTTCTGAGTTTGTTTTTTTAAAAACAGACTGTTCCTCAAAATATTAGAAATGGAATGACCGTGTAACCCAGCAATTCCATTCCTGGGTTTATACCCAAAGTAATTAAAATATATATGTGAACAGATACTTGCACATGAATAATTATAAGAGAATTATTCAGTATAGCCAAGAATCAGAAACAGTTCAAAAACTGTTCAGTTGATAAATAGGTAAACAAAATGTCATCTATCCTAGAATGAAATATTATTCAACGGTACAAAGGAATGGTATGCTGACACATCATGATCACTGAAGTATCTTGATCAGTACCACTGACACTACAGCATAAATGAACATTAAAAGTATTTTAAAGAACCTTTTACAGAAGTTATTAAAAAGCCAGTCACAAGGACTACATTACTGTATGACTCCATTTATATGAGAGGTCCAAAATAGATAAATCTATGAGGTGGGATAGATTAATAGTTACCGAGGGCTAGGAGAGACTGGGAAAAATGAATGACATCTAATGGGTTTGGAATTTCTTTGGGGGTGACAGAAATATTCTAATACTGATTGTGCCGATGGTTGCATAGTTGTAATGTGCTAAAAACCATTGAATTACTGTATACGTCATTTGAGCAAATTGTGTGATACGCATTCAGTTCAGTTCAGTTGCTCAGTCATGTCTGACTCTTTGTGACCCCATGAACCACAGCATGCCAGGCCTCCCTGTCCATCACCAACTCCCGGAGTTTTCTCAAACTCATGTCCATCGAGTCGGTGATGCCATCCAACCATCTCATCCTCTGTCATCCCCTTCTCCTTCCTTCAATCTTTCCCAGCATCAGGGTCTTTTCCAATGAGTCTGTTCTTCTCATCAGATGGCCAAAGTATTGGAGATTCAGCTTCAGCATCAGTCCTTCCAATGAACACCCAGGACTGATCTCCTTTAGGATAGACTGGTTGGATCTCCTTGAAGTCCAAGGGACTCTAGAGAGTCTTCTCCAACACCACAGTTCAAAAGCATCAATTTTTCGGTGCTCAGCTTTCTTCACAGTCCAACTCTCACATCCATACATGACCACTGGAAAAACCATAGCCTTGGCTAGACGAACCTTTGTTGGCAAAGTAATGTCTCTGCTTTTTAATATGCTTTTTAATATGTTTTCCTTCCAAGGAGTAAGTGTCTTTTAATTTCATGGCTGCAGTCACCATCTGCAGTGATTTTGGAGCCCAAAAAAATAAAGTCTGCCACTGTATTCACTGTTTCCCCATCTATTTCCCATGAAGTGATGGGACCAGATGCCATGATCTTAGTTTTCTGAATGTTGAGCTTTAAGCCACCTTTTTCACTCTCCTCTTTCACTTTCATCAAGAGGCTCTTTAGTTCCTATTCACTTTCTACCATAAGGATGGTGTCATCTGCATATCTGAGGTTATTGGTATTTCTCCCGGCAATCTTGATTCCACCTTGTTCTTCTTCCAACCCAGTGTTTCTCATGATGTACTCTGCATATAAGTTAAATAAGCAGGGTGACAATATATAGCCTTGACATACTCCTTTTCCTATTTGGAACCAGTCTGTTGTTCCATGTCCAGTTCTAACTGTTGCTTCCTGACCTGCATATAGGTTTCTCAAGAGGCAGGTCAGGTGGTTACTGGTATTGCCATCTCTTGAAGAATTTTCCAGTTTGTTGTGATCCACACAGTCAAAGGTTTTGGCATATCAATAAAGCCGAAATAAATGTTTCTCTGGAACTCTCTTGCTTTTTTGATGATCCAGCGGATGTTGGCAATTTGATCTCTGGTTCCTCTGCCTTTTCTAAAACCAGCTTGAACATCTGGAAGTTCACGATTCACATATTGTTGAAGCCTGGCTTGGAGAATTTTGAGCATTACTTTACTAACGTGTGAGATGAGTGCAATTGTGCGGTAGTTTGAGCATTCTTTGGCATCGCCTCTCTTAGGGATTGGAATGAAAACTGACCTTTTCAAGTCCTGTGGCCATTGCTGAGTTTTCCAAATTTGCTGGCGTATTGAGTGAAACACTTTCACAGCATCATCTTTCAGGATTTGAAATAGCTCAACTGGAATCCCATCACCTCCATTAGCTTTGTTTGTAGTGATGCTTTCTAAGGCCCACTTGACTTCACAATCCAGGATGTCTGGCTCTAGGTGAGTGATCACACCATCGTGATTATCTGGGTCGTGAAGATCTTTTTTGTACAGTTCTTCTGTGTATTCTTGCCACCTCTACTTAATATCTTCTGCTTCTGTTAGGTCCATACCATTTTTTTCCTTTATCGAGCCTGTCTTTGCATGAAATGTTCCCTTGGTATCTCTAATTTCCTTGAAGAGATCTCTAGTCTTTCCCATTCTGTTGTTTTCCTCTATTTCTTTTCACTGATCACTGAGGAAGGCTTTCTTATGTATTATAGCTGCATAAAGCTGTTTTTTATAAATACATCTATATGAAATAAGTTCTTATTTTGATGTCTGTGAACCTCTAGTCGAGAGCTATCTGTCAAGTCTAGGCTAGTGGCTACCGTATTAGTGCAGACAGAAAACATTTTCCTTCTAGGAATGTGTTACAGAAGCACTGGTCTGGAGCACACACTGTAGAGTATTCACCAGATCCGTGAAAACCTGAAAATGGAGGATAGGAAACTTTGAGGACACTTGTCTTTCCTGGAAAGGGGTGCATATCTTTCAAAGAAGTTAAGTACCAAAGTCAGGAGCTGCGGTTTCAGTCTCTGGGTCAGAAAGATCTCCTGGAGAAGAAAATGGCAACCCACTGCAGTATTCTTGCCTGAAGAATCCCATGGACAGAGAAACCTGGCAGGATACATACACACAAGTACCATTGTGAACATAACATTTTCTTACATCCCTGAACTGAACTAGTAAAATATCAAAGTAATTTCCTACTAGTCTTGTACTGCAGTGAAATTTTGTTTTATTTGAGGCCCTGAGTAGTTTACTAGCTATTGAATAATCTAGAGGCATAATTTTGTTAAATCTGCATTGCTTTTACCTGCGAAACCAAAGATTCCATTAAAATCTCCTTAAAGTATTATTTCTCTCTTCACTAAATCAGAACATAGAAATGATTATGACTCAAAGCAGTAAAAATTATGCCAAAGGCAGTACTTAGTGTGGGTCAGATGGACATCGATCCACGAAAGAAAGTAAAAGCAAAGGTCATATTGAATTTTATCTGACAAGAAAGTCATCATAGTGATGAGTGATAATGATGAGAACAGGCACAATGGTGGAGGGCCCTAGCATGGACAATTGGAGGGATCTCTGACTGCATTCAGGAGGTCTAAGTGCCTGAGCAGAGCCCCTCTTTAGAGTCTCATGCTCTAGAATAAAGGTGAATCCCAGGGGGATCCCTGAGAAAGGTCATGGCAAATCACACTTATTTGTGGAGATGCAAAGACATAAAACTGGAACTCTGATTTCATCTGGCATCCAATTCAACCACCAGCTTGGCTGAAAAAAATTGAAATCTGCCCCCACAGCTGTCCCTACCAGTGTTTCTGAAATATCAACACCTGGCACTCCACAGTTGCTCTCTCAACGAGAAATTATTGCTTTAACTAAAGGACTAAAGCACAACCACACCAAACACATGTGACAGTGGCTGACAGATGGCTTATGTCAAATTCTCTGGAGATAAAAATGTAACCCCTCCTGAGTATACAGCACCGATGGATCCTCATACAGAGTCAGTCTCTAGTCCAGGCCAGCGGTGGTTCTGTCTGAAAAGATTTCTGCTTAGGTCACATACCTCTAGCTTTTACGTCTCAATGACAGGAAGCCACTATTACTGATGGCAACCTTCCTTCCCTCTAAATCATACCACCAGGAAGACCCAGACTATCAGGTCAGATTTGCAGTCACCAGGTTTGCCAGTGGCATCAGGTGTCATGTACATACACAGTAGTATCAACAATTCCTAACAATGCCATTTAAAGGGGTAAAAATGCTTTTTTCCTTTTGGTGTAATACTCAGGTAATATTTGAAAGTTCTCAAGAAACCACTGTCTGCCTTCTTTTTCCTTCAGATTCTTTAATCTGTTAAAATGGCAGAGTAGTTGAAAAGATGAACTATAAGACACTTAGATGTGAACCTGAACTTTGCCACTCTAGCTGTGTGACCCTGGACACATACTCTGTTATTCTGTTTTTTAATCAGGAAAAATGGAATAATAATAGATGGTATTTTAAAGGGCGGTAGAATCAAATGTTGTGATTTAAGTACGATTCACAACAGTGCCTGGCTCAGTGTCAGAGCTCTGGAGTTGAGAAGCTGAAGTTGTACTAATCGATTTCCATATATTACCTTACTTAATCTAAACCTTAATGCCAATGGATAAACTCAGAATTATTGGGCAAAGAATGTCTTCTGATGTTATTTTTTAAATAAAAACCATATTAATATGGAGATATGTATATGGGATTCTCCAGGCAAGAATACTTGAGTGGGTTGCCATGCCCTCCTTCAGGGATCTTCCTGACCCAGGGATTGAACCCACATCTCTGACATCTCCACTGGCAGGTGGGTTCTTTACCACTAGTGCCACCTGGGAAGCCCTGTGTTTCTTAGTAATGTTTATGTTTGTTTACCTGTTTTCATGATACTTGGAAGAAGTAACCTTTTTCCATCAGTTATGTTCTCTCATCCTGTCTGGTGTCAGCTACAAATTGGCACTTACCAAGAGCATTGCCAATGACTGAACAGCAAAGGCATTTGTCATCTGCTTTTATGTAGAACCTTGCTGCTATAGCGGTTGACCTTCAACAACCCCGAGGGAGTTCAGGGTGAAGTGAGGCACTCTGTGCTCCAGGGAATCTGGAGGGACAGGTCTTTAGATAGTTGGATGTTTTTAGGGACAGATTTTATTATCTCAATCCTTGCATCTTCTCATGTGGAGAGAAACACTAAATCCCTTCATGGTGACATCAGATCCTCATAACTAACAAAAACACCTTTTGAAAAATGATTGTTTAATGGTATTGAACTCACCCTTCACCAAAACCTTATATATTGACCTTCCCCCACTGCCACTTTGGAGCAGTCTCTCAGAGCTCTCTGAGATGCTGCCTCCCGGGCTGCAGTCCTCATTTTGCCCCAAATAAAACTTAACTCGCAACTCTCAAGTTGTGCATCATTTTTAGTCAACACTGGGAATTTAACTGCAAATAGAATTGATCAGAACCATTTGATATTTAGCCTTTACCTTGTGAACTGGTCCTCCTGCTCAACTCAAGGCCACTGACCACAGAATTGACAAATGATGTCAGTACATTGCAGGAGTAAGCTCTAGAACAAGGAAAAAAAGAGATCAGGAGTAGCTTTAGGAAATCTATGATTTGGGTGGCTTTTGTAGGTCAGAGGAGTATAAGATGAGGAAATATGTTGAAAAGACAAATAAATATATTTTAGGACTCAAACTGTTTATTTCAACTGAGAGGTGTCTTTTTCCTTTGCTCTTCTTTAGTGATACAGCTAAGTCTTGAAACCATGAAGTTTGAACAGTTGCCAACAAAATAATCCAATAAGCTTTATGATTAATTTTGCTTCAACACAGAGTTCCTTTGAAGATCCAAATTAATCTAAAACTCACTTATTAATAGGTAAGAATTAAATTACACTTGTTGCTGACCTCCTTGGGGTTGGTCCGTAACTAGATTTCAGTTAAATGACAGAGGAGTTCTCTAATAATCCTGACTTTTGGAGATCTCCCCTTAAGTGGTAAGATCATTACAGGTAGCATATGAAACATACTATAACATGCATACTCTGAGACTTTAAGGAGTCATGTTGGAACTCAACTCCAGCTTACCAATCCATATAAGGAAAAAGTCTTTATAGAAAGAAGAGGTCTTAGGGTGCATCTACACAATTCCTCAGTAATTTCTAAAGCTTATCTTTTTTTCATTTAGAACCTTAAACTCTGGCTTAGAGAATACTCAAAGACCCTCTCCACTTCTTAATATTATAGAAATGAAATAAGCTCAGAGAGGGGAAGTAACTTACCCAAGGACACATACTCTTTTTATGGCTGAGCTGGATCTGCTGGTAAGGTCTCCTGATTCTTGACTCAGTGCTTAGTTCAGTTAATGAAGGCTGCATAGAGAGTTTGGGGGACATTCCTAATGTGCTATCTTTCTATATAAAATATGACCACATTGACTTTCATCAGCAGGTTTATTTGAGGTTTTGTTTCTTTTTATTAACCTTGTTGTATTAACCATACTGTATATTACCAGTATGCATCTGCTAATCCGAACTCCCAATCCATCTGTCTCCCCCAACTTCCCCTTGGCAACCACCAGTCTATTCTCTATGTCTCTGATTTTGTTTCTGTTTCATAGATAGGTTCATTAGTGTCATATTTTAGACTACACATATAAGTAATATCATATAGTGTTTGTCTTTCTGGCTTAGTTCACTTAATATCATCTCTGGTGGATCCATTTGCTATAAGTGGCATTATTTTGTTCTTTCTTTATGGCTGAGAATTCCATGTGTCTGGAGAAGGAAATGGCAACCCACTTCAATATTCTTGCCTGGAGAATCCCATGGACAGAGGAACCTGGAGGGCTACAGTCCATAGGGTCACAACAGTTGGACACGACTTAGTGACTAAACCACCACTATTCCATGTATATATGTATGTGTGTGTGTGTGTATATACACACATATGCCACTTCTGTTCTTTATCCATTCACCTGTTGATGGACCTTTACGTTGTTTCCGTGTTTGGCTATTGTGAGTAGCGTGTAAGCAAGTTTCTTTGAATCCTGCCTAAACTCCCCTTTGTAGCCAACAGTGTGCTTTGCTAAAATGACTTGAGATAAATGTAGTTCAATATTAACTGGTCTATAGAATAACTGAGTATATAATTTTGGTGTTCCAGTTAGAGTAATTTGGTTACAAGCAGCAGAAACTGAGAAGCTTAGGCTCAAAATGAATTTGTGGAGGCAACAGTGAAGAACAACACTCAGAAAGGCACTCATCAGGGTTCTGGAGATTCGGGTAGTAGAACTGAATTAACACCTCTCCAAGTGGGTATGCAGTTTATGTTGATATTAATGGGCTTTTTGTTTGTTCTTTATTTTGAAAGGATTTTGTCCTTGGATTGCTCTGCTCAAGATTTGAATTCCCAAGAGAATGACTCCAGGTGGTATAACTCAAGCCACTTGTCTGCCCCTTGACATCAAAACAAGACTGAGAATCTTGAGAGTAGAAAGTATTAGACATTTGAGAGTAGGAAGTATTAGACAGAAGTTCAGAATGCCATTACCAATGCAGGAGGGTCCTGGGCAACAAAATCAGCACCGCCACCCTTGGCTTCCTTTTAGGGTGGTCATCTGGTTCTCTTGGTGAGGCCTCCCAAGGTTCAGGCATCTTTAGTTCAAATGTATCTTTTAGACTTCCTTGTAGCTCAAATGGCAAAGAATCTACCTGCAGTGCAGGAGACCCAGGTTTGATTCCTGGGTCCTGGAAAGATCCCCTGGAGAAGGAGATGGCAACCCACTCCAGTTTTCTTGCCTGGAGAGTCCCATGGACAGGGGAGTCTGGCGAGCTACAGTCTGTGGGGTCACAAAGAGTTAAACATGACTGAGTAACTAATGCTACTGTCTTTTAGAAGATAACACATGAGACTTCCCTAGTGGTCCAGTGGTTAAGAATCCACCTGCCAATGCAGGGAACATAGGTTCAACCCCTGTCTGGGAAGATCCCACATGTCACAGAGCAACTAAGCCCTTGCTCCACAACTGAGAAGCCATCATAATGAGAAGCCCATAAACAAATAAATAAATATTTAAAAAGAGAAGATAACACCTGAGGAGAGGGGCCACATTTTTGTGTGTCATTTATGTCCTTTGCCCCCACCCATCTCCTTTCCTGAGCCACAAAAAGCACTTACTGGTCACTTAATATTTTATTGATTTTGGACTGAACCACTTCAACTAAACTCATTTTCCTGTTGCTGTGAGTCGGCTCATGATCTCATGGAATATGAGAGCTGGGAGAACAACTTTGTGGATAGTTGAAGTAAATATGGTAGAAAATCTGCAATGCCATGTAAAAGCATAGCAGTTAATGTGCTGGCACCATCATGATTGGTGCCAGGAGGAATGAAAAGCACTTGTACTACCCCCTTGTTCACTGCAGCATTAATCACAGTAGCCAAGTATGGAAACAGCCTGTGTCTGTCAAATGGCCTTATTTCTATCCATTGGATAGATGGATGAAGAAGATGTAGGATGTGTGTATGTGTGAGAGAGAGTGTGTGTGTGAGCATGTGTGTGTGTGATATTATTCAGCCATGAGAAAGAAGGAAATCCTGTTGTTGGCAACCAGATAGGTGGAACTTGAGGGCATTATGCTAAGTAAAGTAAGTCAGGCAGAGAAAGACAAGTATTGTATGATTTCACTTACATATGGAATCCAAAAAAGCCAAGCTTAGAGAAACAGAGTGGAAGGTGGGTTACCAGGAGCTGTGGGGTAAGGGAAGTGGGAAATGTTGATTAAAAAGTGCAAACTTCCTGTTAGAAGAGAAGTTCTGGACATCTGAGGCACAACATTGTAATTATAGTCACCAGTGCTGAATATATGTTTGACAGTTGCCAAGAGAGTATATCTGAAATGTTGTCACCAGAAGTAAAGGGTAATTGTATAACACAATGGAGGAAAGCGTCAGTTAATGCTGTGGCATAATCACATTGCAGGTTTATCAAATCAGTACATTGTATGCCTTAAAATACATAATGTTGAATGTCAATTATATCTCATTCAAACTGAGGTAGATGGGAAGCATGTGTCCTAGAGTCAGATTACCCAAGTTTGAGGAGGTTCTGCCACTAACCAGCATGTAACATTAGGCAGATTACCTGAACACTGTACCTTAAAAATGAGGTTAAATAATCATCGATTTTATATTGTCATGAGGTATAAACAGTTTAATATATGAAGACTGGTTTATGGTAACAACTTTGTTACCATCACCATTATTGGGAAATGTCAGATAACACTGACATTTTGTTGAAGATGGGTGGCTTTTTCCAGCTTTTGTGGCCCTTGTTAGAAGGGTGACAGAAGATTGATTGTAACATAAAGACAATGTTTAGCAATTTAGTCATGTACAGGGTTGAGTAATGCATTCAGAATTTGTGCTAAAAATTTTCTTTTTTCTTTGTGTCTCTTAAACACTTCCTCAGAAGTTGCCCTTGCAATTTTCACTTTGTTTATAAATACAAAACTTCTGAGCACACTCAGCTGAACTCAGGAGTCCACATTTATTTCTAAGCACTTGAATCTGCATTTATAATGGCTACACTTTTAATCAGGGAATTGTCTTGTGGTTATTCACTGCCCATTCATCAGTGTGCCTTCTTAAAAGGTTACAAATGGTGGTCTCTTTCAAGTTTCAAAGAGGCCAGTTTAATCTGGGCTTTCTGTGGCTTTGTTAGGGAAATTGAATGCCCAGAGTTGTTCTTTGGCTTTCCCCAGTTGCTCAGAGGTCGTGGGAAAGGAGATGTGAGAGCTTCAGTGTGATCCATCATCGCCTAACGAAATCATCTGTTCTCAGGGCATAGCGTTCTGACTGATGGCACTCACTTTCTCTGCTTCTCTGTGAGCCGACCCAGCGGCAAGGAAAGGCAGGAAAGGTAATATGTGGTCACACCTGGGGTTGCAGCTGTCCCCACCTGCTCGTAAAAGTTGAGCTTTACTGTGTCTGCTTCAATGCAGCTTCCTCCTTCTTTCCTTGGGTCTTTACTTTTCCTGCATCAGCAGTACAGGCTAACATAGCTGCGTCAGTTAAACCTTTTTAATCCATGTTAGACAAAGCACAGGCCCTTCTACAACAAGGTGCATGAATGGCCAGGTGAGGATCTATGTCCTGCAGATGTTAATGCCCAGGGCAGGTTTTATAGGATGAACTTCATTACACAGTAAATGTTCTTATTCTCTAGGAATTGATGTTGGACACACTTAAGTCTTTTTGTTAGTGATTAGCATGGGAGGGAGGCTTCCTTGAGACCCAAAGAGGGAGGAAACTTTGACCTTAGAGGCAGAAAAATACCTGGAAAGTATCTGAGAAGGATATCTGGAAAATGTGTCCAGTTGTGACAACTGGAGAAATGCCTCCATGCTCCCAGAGAACAACTCCCTTCTCCTCAGTGTGGATTTCATGCATCGTTCAGCATTTACTTTCAGCTTCTGTGTGTCCTCTCTGTGCAAAGCCCCTGGGAAATAGAGTCAGATTCATCCCTGATCCTGTCTTCCTTTTGTCCAGAGAAAGTTGATGAGAAGGCAAGTAAACTAATAATTGTATAAAGAGGTTAGAGCTTCCCTATTCCTAGGGTGGTCCCTTGGGAAGCTGTTAGAAGTTTAGAAACTCAGACCCACCCAGAACCTACTGAGAGTCAGCATGTTTACAAGATTCAGAGATGACTCACATGTGCATTAAAATGCTGTCAAAGGCATGCACAGTCTACTAGGTAAGAAAACACAAATTTGTATGTTATTTATGAGACTCTTGTCAAAAGTCCAAACCCTCTTAAGGTTCACATTCCCCAGGTTACAAACATCTGGCTCACAGAAATGGTAAACAGAGTAACTACTTTTTGTATTGCACATTGAAGGTTTTACTCCATGCCAAGAATTTTACTGAGCAATTTGGATATTATATTGCTTAATCTTAGCAACTGTACTATCTGGTAGGTCCTTACTGTCACCATTTTAAAGAAGAGTAAACTGAACAAGACGTTTTTAATTTGTCCAAGACCATAAACCAGTAAGAGTCAAAAGTGAAAATCAAATGCCAACCTGTGTGACTCCAGCACCCATGCCCTCAACACTATGCATACTGTCTCCCCAGAGTAAAATATTACCTTTAAAAATAAGGTGAAAAATATGCTTAATGCCACTAAATTGTACACTTAAAACAGTTAAAATGGTAAATTTTACATTGTGTATATTTTGCTACAGTAAAAATAAATGATCAAAAACCAAGACTATATACTCACACAGAAGAAGATGTTTAGAAATGTTCCAAGTTTCCAAGTCCCTCTAGACTCTCTGATTCACCAACCCCCTTTTTCTAAAAAGTAATGAAATAAACCAGAATTTATGCAACTTTGCCCCTTGTTGACCACATTTGGAAACCCTCACTGTGTACTACTCAAACCATAGATCATCCAAAGTCCTCATGTACCATTTTCAACATAGACGTTGAACTTGTGGTTACCCTCTAATAGGCCACAGATTTGAGATATTCATGTAGGTCCTACAAAGTACAGAACTTTTAAAGAAATGTCATTGTTCCTTATTCTCTCCTTATATACCACTATGAAAAATCCTGTTGAAAAACAACCTTTAAGTGTCATCTTCCCAGTCCTAAAAGCCTCCTAGAGTGGTGGTTTCAGAACACAGACTGTAGAGTTCAAATCTTGCATCTGCTGCCTTTTATTTGAGTGATCCAGGACAGGTTTTAATTCTTTTGTGTCTCTCACCCCCCAATCTCGAAAACAGGAATAATAGTAAGATATAGCTTCTGGAGTGGTTGTGAGGATTAAATAAAATAAAACAAGTAAATGTTTTTGTAGGAAACCTGGTCCATGCAGGGCAAGCATTGAGTATATGCTGTGTTGATGATGAAGGTGGTAATGATGTTCAGATTTATTCAGAGTCTGAAGATTTTCCTGAATCATTTTGGTGTGGCATCTTGTGCCATGCTGTCTTTGATAATCGATGCTCATGACCATGATTTCTGTGTTATTTTATTATTTACAGAATGAGCCCCTTTTCAGAGGTATAACTGAAATGTGCCCAAATGCATATATCAGTATTTAAGGTGAATGATCTTTGAGTTTTGAAGTATGTATATACCCATGTAACCATCACTACAAGTAAGATAATAAGCTTGTCCATCACCCCCAGAGTTTGCTTGTACCCCTTTGGCATCCCTCCCTCACTCTCTCCACCATTGTTTCTCTCCAGGCAATCACTGACCTGCTTTCTCACAGAATTTTCTTGAGGCATATTAAAGCATACTGGGGTTTCTGCATTTTCTATTTGACAGAGCATATCATTTTGTTTTCCTCTTTAATTTTATTACATGTTAAACTTCTTTTAAAAATGAGAGGGGTTTTTGATGCATAGATGTCCAGAAATGATATAATAGCTTTTCTAGATGAATAGATCAAACATGCCAATGTCTCCTCACTTTGCATTCCTCTTAGTTATCCTGTCACATGTCACAGATTCTACTGGCATTGTTTGTGTTGCTTGCTGTTTTGACAACAGTCTTCTCCTTACCCAATACATTTTTGCTTCAGTATTGCAATGCAATATCATTTTAGACATTTCAGGCAACTGTAGGTGTTCAAGTTTCAGCTAAGATTCAAATGATCATGGTAAGTAAGGTGTAACTTCTAGAAATGAATCAGTTCACATTTAATGTCTGAGGGAAGATGCCACAATATATTCCTCTTCCTTGAAGGTTTGTTTTTGTTTGTTTGTTTGTGTTTTTTTTTAGATTTATTTTAATTGGAGGCTAATTACTTTACAATATTGTATTGGTTTTGCCATACATTGACATGAATCAGCCATGGGTGTACATGTGTCCCCATCCTGAACTCCCCTCCCACCTCCCTCCCTATTCCATCCCTCTGGGTCATCCCAGTGCACCAGCCCTGAGCACCCTGTCCCATGCATCGAACCTGGACTGGCGATCTCTTTCACATATGATAATATACATGTTTCAATGCTATTCTCTCAAATCATCCCACCCTCATCTTCTCCCACAAGGTCCAAAAGACTGTTCTATACATCTGTGTCTCTTTTGCTGTCTCGCATATTGGGTTCTCGTTACCGTCTTTCTAAATTCCATATATATGCATTAGTATACTGCATTGGTGTTTTTCTTTCTGACTTACTTCACTCTGTATAACAGGCTCCAGTTTCATCCACCTCATTAGAACTGATTCAAATGTATTCTTTTTAATGGCTGAGTAATATTCCATTGTATATATGTATCACAGCTTTCTTATCCATTCATCTCCCAATGGACACCTAGGTTGCTTCCATGTCCTGACTGTTATAAACAGTGCTGCGATGAGCATTGGGGTACACGTGTCTCTTTCAGTTCTGGTTTCCTCTGTGTGTATGCCCAACACTGGGATTGTTGGGTCATATGGCAGTTCTGTTTCCAGTTTTTTAAGGAATCATCACACTGTTCTCCATAGTGGCTGTACTAGTTTGCATTCCCACCAACAGTGTAAGAGGGTTCCCTTTTCTCCACACCCTCCACAGCATTTGTTTGTTATCTTTTGGATAGCAGCCATTCTGACTGGCGTGAGATGGTACTTCTATGTGATTTTGATTTGCGTTTCTCTGATAATGAGTGATGTTGACCATCTTTTCACGTGTTTGTTAGCCATCTGTATGTCTTCTTTGGAGAAATATCTGTTTAGTTCATTGGCCCGTTTTTTGATTGGGTCGCTTATTTTTCTGGAATTGAGCTGCAGGAGTTGCTTATATATTTTTGAGATTAATTCTTCGTCAGTTGCTTCGTTTGCTGTTATTTTCTCCCATTCTGAACATTGTTTTTTCACCTTGCTTATGGTTTCCTTTGTTGTGCAAAAGCTTTTAAGTTTAATTAGGTCACATTTGTTTATTTTTGCTTTTATTTCCAAAACACTGGGAGGTGGGTCATAGAGGATCCTGCTTTGATTTAGGGCAGGAGGAGAAGGGGACGACAGAGGATGAGATGGTTGGATGGCATCACCGACTCAGTGGACAAGAGTTAGAGCAAACTCTGGGAAATAGTGAAGGACAGGGAAGCCTGATGAGCTGCAGTCTATGCGGTCACAGACTCAGATATGACTTAGTGACTGAACAACAACAACAGGCACATCCACAGTTTGTACTTGGATATTTCAGCTTTCCTCTTTTAGCAATTGACAAAACAACTGCATCAGAAATCCAATAAAGATATAGACGATCTGAGCATAATATTAACCCCTTGACCTAGTTGACATTTATGGAACACTTCACCCAACAACAGCAGAATATGCATGCTTTTCAAGTGCCCATGTTCATAACATGTACCATAGCCATATGGTGGGCCATATCACAAGTCTTAAATTTAAAAGGATTTCAATCATTCATTGTTTTGTGGCCTGACTTAAGATCCTGGACCATGTTCTGTGTGCATCTGAGAAGAATGTTTATGCTATTGCTCTTGGATGGACTGTTGATACCTGTTAGGTCCATTGGATCTAACATATAGTTTCAGTCCAGTGTTTCCTTACAGATATTCTGTCTAGATGATCTACTCATTGTTGAATGTATAGTTGGTTCATTTTTGTAGTTCCATTTTTTTTCTGCTTGATTACCCCTTGTTTTTACTCATTATTAGCATTTTCTTTTATAAACTCTGTTAACCCCAATATCTGAGTCATTTTCGAGTTGGTCCCCATAGGTTATTTTTTCTCTTGAGTGGATCATGTTTTCTCATTTTTTTCATGTGTTGAGTAGTTTTAGATAGTGTTATAAGCACTGTCAAGTAGATGCTGAGAGACCACATTCTGTTATAATCCACATTCTGTTATAATCCTCTCAAGAATATTGATATTTTTCTTTTTTTGAAACAGTGTTTCCCTTGACTGAAGTCAGTCTGTATAGTCTGTCTCCTCTGCATTGGACTTCAGCTGAAATCCCCATGAACTCTTTTTTATAGCCTCACTTGGACTTCTTGGTGTCTGCTATATACATATATGTGTCTATGTGTATATGTTTGTATATATACATATACACACACAGTTCAGGAGTCATTTAGAGATTTGGGAAGAATTTTTACATAGAAGTTGGTGCTCTCCCTCTCTGAATCTCTTCCTTGGAAAGTTCCTCCAGCATTTTCTGGTACTTGTAGTTGCTCTGAACTTTGTCCTCAGATTCTTCAAGCCAGTAAGCCTGCAGGTATTCTATATTAATTTTAACCACCCAGCAAAGCACAGTCTAAAGCTTGCCCTGAGGTTGGTAGCTATAAAAGATTCAGAAACTCAATAACTACCCTTCTTTCAGGTAGTGTTTCTCCTCCAATACGTGATTGTTTTTGGTCATTCTCCAGAGCCTCCAGATAACTGCTTTTAATACTTACATTTATGCAGGACAATTGGTCTGTTAGAAGCTACTCGTCGTTGCTTGAATCAATATCCTTCAACTTTATTTGTCTAACCTTCACAGTATCCCATGGAATAACTGCCAGACTTCCAGCAGCCTGATGATGATCTCATCAGTGGAAACTTAGCAGTGTATATTCAGACAGCTTTTTGATTCAGATAATGTGTTATGTGTGCATGATCTTACTCTGTTGGCAAGCTGAAAGTACAGTTTCTTCTTCTGCTTCTTATATATCTTTCTGTATCAGCATTCAGGTTCCCCAAATCAGTATAAAGAGTAGTATGAAACACACATGATGGTAATCTTTATATTCTGTCACCGCAACTTGATAATTGTGTGATCTTAGGCAAGTGATCCTAGGCCTCAGTTTCCTCATGTGTAAAATGAAGAAAAATTACCAATATTTAGTACTTAGAATACTGTTGTTAAATGTTAGTTGTATATATATTTTGTGTTTGTGTAGCTTGATTATACTGATGAATTTACATAATGTGGAGAATTTAATTATGTAATGATCTGAGCTCAGAGTTTGCCACAAACTGGAGTCTTGACTCTTGCACTGAAAGATACTTGATATAATATGACCTACATGATATGATTTGATATACGGTGTGATATGATGATATACTTAACTAATAAAGAAAATAGTTTCCTCTAATGTGGAATGATTTAATTGTGTTTGTCATTGGATACCAAAGGGAAGGGATATGTAGGCTCTTTGATTTCTCTTCTCTTACTGGTTCAGGGCCAAAGCAGTGGATGAAGAAATTCTCTGTGTTTGGTTTGGGTTGCACAGAGTGATCCTGGGAAGAAGACTCTGGCCTTGCAAGTTTAAATGCAACAAATTGGGCCTTTTCAGAAACTATAGGGTGTTGTTGGGGTTAGTACAGAAAATGGGATATCTAGGGTTACTCTATGACTTCTCACATCCTGGTTAATATTTTAATAAAATATTTAACTGCCAAATTAAATAAATTATGGCAGTAGTATAGTATTAATACACATTTCACATTGCCTTTTTAATTTTTATTTTATATTGGAATATAGTTGATTTAACAATGTTGTGTTATTTTCAGGTAACAGCAAAGTGATCTAGTTATATATATACATGTATGTATTCCTTTTCAGATTCTTTTCCCATTTAGTTTATTGCAGAGTACTGAGCAGAGTTCCCTGTGCTACACAGTAGGTCCTTGTTGGTTATCTGTTGTAAATAAAGCAGTGTGTACACATCAGTCACCAACAACCGATCTATCCCTCCCTTCCACCATTTTCTCCAGTAACCATACCTGTGAGTCTGTTTCTGATTCACTTTGCCTTTTTTTTTTTTTTTCAAAGAAAGCAGAGAGAACAAAGGAAGACCAAGGTGTTTTAGTTCTTGTAACCTCAAAAACCTCGGGGAAATAGAGGCCATTCTGCCAAAACACTCATAAAAATCTAACTTTTGTTATAAAATAATTTCTGATATTAACTTGTGCAGTTATAATAAGGTGCATGTCTACTAAACAATCACTGATGTTACATTTTTATTATTGCCTGTTATTTTATAAATGATCATTAATAATCATATCTTACATTTTTTATTGTACTTTTCAAAGTAGCTTCTTAAATTAGCTCCTCCTTACAACCTTGTGAAGTAAATAACCCACTGACAGATGAATGAATGAAGAAGAGGTGCGTGTGCATGTAATATAATAGGATATTAACCATAGAAATGAATAAAATAATGCCATTTGCAGCAACATGGATGGACCTAGAGATTATCATAGTATGTAAAGTCAGTCAGATAGAAGAGACAAAGATCATATATATGTAGAATTCAAAAATGATACAAGTGAACTTATTTACAGAACAGAAATAGACTCACAGAAATAGAAAACAAATTCATGGTTTGGGAAAGTGGGGAAGAGACAAATTAGGAGTTTGGGTAACAGATACACACTATTATGTATAAAAGAAGCAACAGGCTGTATAGCACAGGGAACTAGATTTAAAATTTTATAATAACTCATAATGGAAAAGAATCTGAAAATTTTTGTGTATATATTTCTGAATCACTTTGTTGTATACCAGAAACTAACACAACATTATAAGTCAGCTATACTTTAGTAAAGAAAAAAGTAGATAAGACATGTACTAGAACAAAAAACTGGCACGTGAGGAGACAGGTGATGTTTTTTCCCTTCTTAGGCATAAAGAGGACTCATTAGCTGACCCAGGTCTAGGTCACTATCTCCTTAAATTCAGGTGGAATCAAACACAGTGTTCTGTCTTCTGAAAAGATCATGGTTTTCTACATTATTTGTGACTCTTAGAATTTTGAGATAGCTTTCACTTTTTCTTACGAGAATGGTAATAAATGCTATGTAAAAAATACATACACAAGAACAGAATAGGCTTCCTATTGTTCAGGATAGCTTGTTAGCTTTCTAAATTTTTCTTCTGTGCATAAATAGATATATAAAAATTATTTTACTGAATTTGAATATTATGTAATACCTTTTCACACTTGCTGTATTGAGAAAACGTCTTTATGTCATTAAAAGTTGTAAAACATGACTTTTTTTTTTCCGTTGTTCCCTGTTAAATTTCTTTTTTTGTTTGTTTTATTTTCATTTATTTTTATTAGTTGGAGGCTAATTACTTTACAATATTGTAGTGGGTTTTGTCATACATTGACATGAATCAGCCATGGAGTTACATGTATTCCCCATCCCGATCCCCCCTCCCACCTCCCTCTCCACCCGATTCCTCTGGGTCTTCCCAGTGCACCAGGCCCGAGCACTTGTCTCATGCATCCCACCTGGGCTGGTGATCTTAAAACATGACTCTTAATGTCACATATTCCATCATGTGAAAGGACTAAACCTAATTTATGTAATTTCTATTGTACTTTTTAGTCTGTAGCTGACGTTTTATGCTATTATTAGTAATGTATTACTAAACATCCTCAATGTACATCTCTGATGCTTGTCTTAGGATACTTTTATAGAAATCAGAATACCATATCAAGGATTAGTGTATAAAATTTAAAATACTACTTTATGAGGCATTATTAGTAGACAGAGGTTTGAAGTTTCACTACCTCTGAGATCCATTTGATCTTTTATAAAATCCATTGGCTGATTCAAATCTTACCTTTCTTGTTATATAATTCACAGGGCAGGAGGAAGGACTTCCGTAACAACCCCAAAATATTATCTATATGTTACAAACACATATTAAAGTGTTTAAATTGAACCTACATGGGTTTGGAAATTTTTGTAATATCCCCTAAGACCAGTGGTGACAAACACGTATCATAACCAGTTTTGAGAAGTATTCGCCTAGAGCCCAAATAGCACCCGAGTATTTAGACTTGTGACTTTGCTAAAAGGTTTCTAAAACTGTTTGACTTTATATTGCTCATTTCCAACAACTGTCGCATTTTCGTAAAGCATCAAGAGATAAGCATTAAACCCTCTGCTGATATATAAATCTAGTGCCAGTTCTCATAGCATCTGTTATAATTTGGGCAGTTTAATATGATTAGAATGCCAAAAAGCTTAATGTGGCTGGGTAATTTCACAGGATTGATGATGACCATTAAAATATTATGTTGTTTATTTCACTTGAAACAAAAATAAGTGATTGAGAGCTGAGAGATGGAAATGGTATTGAAGTGGCCTCTTTCTTGCATAATAACAAAAGCAGGTTATGTTTTCTGCGTGCTGATAGTGTGTTAGTTGGGACTTTTAGTTAAGCATAGTGGAAATGCACTAGGGGTAATTCAAGCAACAGGAATGTATTGTCATCAAGAATCATGGTGGAGACTGCACCGAAATCAGAGAAGAAATCCTGCGTGTCTTTACCATCTCTCATTTCTGTGTCTGTTTTAAGACTGTATCATAGCTTTCTGTATTTCTACCATAAAGCAGAAAATGGCTATCAACATTACCTAGATTTACATTTCTGCCATCCAAGAGACCAAAGACTGAGCTGTTTAATCCTTATTTTAAATTTCCAAGAGGAAATTTACAACAGCATCAAAAAGAATAAAATACTTAGGGATACATTTAACAAAAGATGTACAAGCTTCTCCCCTGAAAGTAATTAAAGAAGATCTAAATAAATGGGAAGACATCCCATCTTCCTCCAAATCTTCATAGATCTGAAGGCTCAATATTTGTAAAGATGGCAGTAGTCTCCAACTGTGTCTACACATTCAAAATAATCCCTGTAAAAATCCCAGGTACTTTCTTTGCAGAAATTGTGAAACTCATTCTAAGATTCATAGAAAAATGCAACTGACCCATTATGACAAAAACAGTGTTGAAATAGGACAGTAAAATTAGAGGGCTTTTCTTCCTGATTTCAAAACTTACTACAGAGCTACAATAATCATGACAGTGTGGTACTGACATTAAGTAGGCAGGTAGGTCAATGGGATAGAATTGAGATTCCAGAAATTAAACCCTTACATTTATAGTCAGTTGACTTCCTATAGGGACTTCCCAGGTGGCACTAGTGGTAAAGAACCCACCTGCCAATGCAGGAGGCGTAAGAGAAGAGGGTTCAATCCCAGGGTAGGGAAGATACCCTAGAGGAGGGCATGGCAACCCTCTCCAGCATTCTTGCCTGAGAATCCCATGGACAGAGAAACCTGGCGAGCTGCAGTCCATAGGGTTGCAAAGAGTTGAACATGAGTGCAGTGTCTTAGCATGCACACATGACCTTCTATAGAGGTGTAAAGGTAATTTGATGATGAAAGAATAATCTTTTCAACAAGTGGTACTGAGACTTTCACACATAAAAGGATGAAGTTGGACCTCCAGAATCACACTACACACTAAAATTAACTCAAAATGAATCACAGACTTACATGTGAAAAGTAAAACTATGAAACTTTTAGAAGAAAATACATGACAATGTAAGTGTGTGTTCATGACCTTAAGTTAGGCAGTGGTTTCTTCAAGAAACACAAGAAGCACAGAGGCCAAAGAAAAGAATATAAATTGGACTATATCAAAAATCAGACCTTTCTACTCAAAGTAAGTGAAAAGACACCCTAATGACTGAGGGAAAATATTTTTTAAAATACTTCATTTAAAATAGACTTATTTCAAGAATATATGTGTCACTCTTTCAAGTAAGTAATAAAAATATGCAATCAAACAGTGGTCAAAGGATTTAAATAGACGTTTAACCAAAGAAGGTAAATAAATGGCCAATAAGTCGTGGGAAGATGCTCAACATTATTAGTTATTAGGGAAATTCAAGTCAGTACCACAATAAGATGCTACTTCACACTAACTAGGGTGGTGAAAATAGACAGTCACAAGTGTTGATGAGAATGTGGAGAAATTAGAACTCTTTGATTCATTGTAATGGAAGTGTGAAATAGTGCATCCGCTTTGAAAACGTTTGACAGTTCCTCAAAATGTCTGATACATTAACTTTACCTCTCAGGTGTAAGACGAATAAAAGCATAGTACCACGCAAAAACTTGAACACAGATGTTCATGGCAAGCAGTGTTACTCTTAGTAGCCCGAGAGTGCAAACAACCCAACTGTCCAACGACGGATAGATGGGTAAGAACTGGTATACCCATACAGTGAGATATTGTTCAGCTATTTTTAAAAAAAAGAGTGAAATACTAATGCATGCTCCATCATGGATAAACCTCAGAAACATTACGCTAAGTTAAAGGAAGGAGTCACAAAAGATCTCTATCATATAAATCCATTTTTATGAAATATCCTTAATAGATCTGTAGAGACAGAAAGTACAACAGGGCCTTGGGGACAGGGGAAGAGGAGGAAAAATGGGATGTGATTGGCAATGGCAGGGAGTGTTTTCTTTTCCACATGTTCTATGTGGATCATGGTGATGTTTCTACACTGAATTTATTCAAACATTGAAGAAAAACTCCTCAGGGAAGGATCCTGAAGGCTTTAGTTGAGGCTCTGTGTCTACTCCCGGATGCGTCAACTATGGCCAGAGACAAGAAGTTATATTTTGTGAGTATGTCTGCTTCCACCTTCTGGTGCAGGAGATGCAGGTTCAATCCCTAGGTCGGGAAGATCCCCTGGAGTAGGAAATGGCAACTTACTCCAGTATTCTTGCCTGGAAAATTCCACAGACAGAGGAGCCTGGCGGAGTACGGTCTATGCGGTCACAAAGAGTTGGACACTGTGAGTGACTGCGCACACATGGACTGCTTCTATAAGTGTGTGGGTGGAAGTTGAGGGAAGAGAAAGAGACAGTTTTCATAAATGATGGAGATAACAGAAGACTCGTTAAGTATAAGTATTTCCTTAACCAGAGCACACTTAAGTATGTGAGTATGATGGATACAAATATGTTTTATTAAACTTACCTTTCTGTCTTTGTTTTGGTCCATTGAAAAGATAGCTAGAACTTGCTTGTTGAGAACATTATTGAACATAATAAGCAATACAATGACTTAAAGACAAGTTTGACTCAATATTATTTTTCTTTGTCTCTGAAGAGACATTTTAACCAAAGGTTGTTGAAGCAGCTGGCATTTGTTTTATTTGCCTGTCCTCTCCAAACACAGACACTCCTATGTGAAATGCCACCTGGAGACAGTGGCCATGGCCCATAAATTTAATCACTAACCTTTAATTCATCGCTGGCAAAATCAGTTCTTGAAGCATCTAAGCTAATCACCCTTCTCTGACAATGCTAATCAGTCGTTCAGCAGTCCACCTTTGGCTTAATTACTCTTGCACTACATTACATTTTCAAAATGTCAAGAATCTTCTTCTGGAAAAGCAATAAATCATTCCTACATGATGTGAGTAGAGAGCCTGTTATTCCCTCACACTTGACCTTGGCTGCGTGAAGTTGAAATTGATTATTTGCTGCAGTGATACATTATAAGGAAGAGAGATTCAATAAGAATCATAGCATGCACAAAACAGGGAGCTTTTCAGCACAGTCTTGCCTCACCTGAAATGAACCAGCTGCTGTCAGATGTTGTTTTTAGCAGTTGGCTAAATCCACCATAGAATTTCCTGAAACAGAGGAGCTGTGAGACTTTTACACTTCTGTGAATTTCTGTGGTCAGAGAAGTATAAAACTATCACCTTATCAGAAATCCAGCCAATCTCTTGCTGTAGATTCTAATCCAAAAATGACAGTTCATTTCCCTGATATTTTCCTCCAAATTACAAAAAAATAATCCACAGTACTTCTCAGAATATGAGAAGAAAGGAGTAAAGTGAAAGAAGAAAGCTCCATGTTGAGATTAAGTAGCCGATTGAGAGTTAGACCTGTGTTCGAATCCTGATCATACCACTCACTACCTTAATGAAACTGGGCAAGTTATTTAACCTCTGTAAGCCTTGTTTTCCTCATTTCTGATTCCTGGAGAGCAGCGGTTCTCATCCAGGGGCAGTTTTACCCCCCAAGAGGGACATTTTATCATTAAAACTGGGAGAGGAGTACATCAAATGGGTGCTGGCCAGGGGTGATGCTAAACATTTTACAGTGTACAAAAGTGAAAGTGTTAGTCACTCAGACGTGTCTGGTTCTTTGCGGCCTCATGGACTGTAGCCCTCCAGACTCTCCTGTCCATGGGATCCTCCAGACAAGAATATTGGAGTTGGTTGCCATTCCCTTCTCCAAGGCATCTTCCCGACCTAGGTATCGAACCCAGGTCTCCTGCATTGCAGGTAGATTCTATACTATCTAAGCCATCAGAGATAGCCCTTATTACAAGTGCTTTATTGCAAGGCACTACTAAGAGAAACTCTGTTCTTTAGATCAATTAGCACAGGTCTTGAAACCTAAATATTCAAGGAATCATTACCATTATCATTTTGGTTTATTCAATATAAGTAAAAGCCCCTCTCGTCACAAATATAGATTTTCTCCTCTCTCTCTTTTCCCTATTGCAACATAATCTTTAAATGTAACAGATATTCTATCTAGAGCTAATACTGGAATTATTTTCTTAATAAACATAATGGGACTTTTTCTTCTACTAGTATTAAGTTTCTTTGATTTCTTCACAAAATAGTAATTGCTACTCAGTTTTAATATTTTCCACCTGCCATGGATGAACATAGGAATCAACTTTTAAGAATCTCATTTAACCTTTCAAGGGCAAATTTATTTTTTCAACTTATGAACTCTTGGAGGTAAATCACAGGATGATAAAAATCATAGACATCATTGAGTCTAGTCTGACATGTAGCAGAACTCAATTGACTTTACAGTTATTACTCTATTACCATCATAGATCAATAGCTCTATTCATGGATTTTTTTTTTTAATTTAGTGGTGCTCACCAATTAGGTTGGTCTTCCCTGGTGGTGCTTCCCAGGTGGAACCTGCCTGCCAACGCAGGAGACCCGGGTTCTATCCCTGGGTCTGAAAGATCCTCTGGAGGAGAAAATGGCAACCCATCCCAGTATTCTTACCTGGAGGATCCCTTGGAAAGAGGAGCCTGGCAGGCTATAAACAGTAGGGTTGCAAAGAGACACTACTGAAGTAACTTAGCATGCACACACAATTTGGAAGCTAGAAAAACCACAGTTTGCTTGAATTCCCCTGTTCAGTAAGTCCTTACTTTGTCACTACCAATAAGCTTATTAGTAGAGGGGCCCTACAGACGCCCGTTCACCATACTTCCTCTGCTTTGTGTTTCAGGGCTTGCTTTGGCACTCTGAACTCACCAGGCTCCCTTGCCAGTTGGCCTCTGGCTCCATTAGCTCATGATAGACAGTGACAAGAGAGAAAGCAGGAGAAAGGGAGATACCAGGGTCTGTGTGTTTGTGTCTGTCTGCTGCTTTTTAAATTATCTCCTCTGTGATCCTGGCTCCAGCTAGGTTGGGTCCTAAAAACTGGTAACAAGCAGCTTCAACTTTTCCCTCAGTCCTAAAGGATGGTAGGTGCCTCCACTTTGACTAATCCCTTGGTTATCACACCATCTCCTTTTCAGATCTTCCAACATTGTTTTTAGCCAATATCTTTTATTTGCTGGTATTTCCATGCTAGGTGTCCTTCATCTAACATGATTGTGCTCATATAATTTGAGAATATTCATTTCTGCTATACAGAATAAAATAAAGGACTTTCCTAATGATCCAGTGGTTATATTTTAGCACTTTCACTGACAAGGCCCTGGAAACTAGAGTTGTTTTACAATGTTGTGTTAATTTCTGCAGTACAGCAGTGATTCAGTTATATATATATGTGTGTGTGTGTGTGTGTGTGTGTGTGTGTGTATACACACACACATGCATTTTTTGTTTTCTTTTCCATTTTGGTTTATCCTAGGATATTGAATATAGTTATCTATTTTCTCCATGTTGTTGTTTACCCATTCTATATATAATAGCTTACATCTGCTAACCCCAGCCTCCCTCTCAATCTCTCCCCATCCCTTCTCCCCCATGGCAACCACAATTCTGTTCTCTATGTCTGTGAGTCTGTTTCTGTTTTGTAGATTAACTCATTTGCATTCTAGTTCAGATTCTACACATAAGTGATATTCCACATGTCATTTTGAATCAGGATTTGGCCCATCTGGAAACCTTGATATGTTTCTAGTGTCTGTGTATTGCACCTCAGGAATCATCTCCCCCAATCTAAAAAAGAAGGATTTTCCATTAGTCTTTTGAAAAATGAAATCTCAGCGTGCCTGAGCTTGACTTAGACTTTATTTTCTCCAGTAAGTACAGCGAGCCTCATCTAGTAAGGCTTTCAGTAACATGGTCAAAAAGTGCAAACTGACAAACAGGAACAGCACTGAAACCTGAAGCTATTCACCAAAAGAACATTTACATCACAACAGACTGGTTGATAATTTTAAAATCTGATGAGAGTCTTGGTTGGAAAAATGAGATAGACATCCCGGGTGATTTCTAAAGAGTTGAGTTGAATGAGATCAACATCACACATAAAATGTGCATAGCTCTGTACTAGGCACTTGGTATAATTACCTCCTTTAATCCTTGAATAATTCCCAATGGTAGATACCATAACCCTTGCTTCAGAGGGTCAAAAAAGTATAGGCCGCAGTCACAGAAGGAGGAAGTAGGCATTTAGCAATTAGCAACACAGACTGTGGAACCCGTTATCTGGGTGCCATTACTAGCTCTGCCACTTTCCAAGTGAATGACTTGGGATGCTTCTTGATCTTTTGATTTCTTTGTTTGTCAAATGGAGCTAATTACAGTTTATACTTCAGGGAGTCATCATGAAGGTTCATCTTTTTAAAGAACACTGAACAACTACTACCCTAGACTAAGAGCTAAAAAAAGTATTGGTTAAATTTTTAAATCTAATCTGCTTTATCCCAAGTCCACTATATCCTGATTCAATGTTCTAGACACTCTAGCCTTGTTTTAGAGTATGGGCTGTAAATGTCTTCAGCAGGTTTTCTGGAAGCAGAGCCTACAGTCGGGTTTAGAAGGCAGTGCTCTGAAGAAACCTCTAAGCAAGAGACCCGAGGCAAGGTAGGGTCAGGATGTGGCTTTGAGTGAAGTCTAGCCTCAGCCTGATTCCACTTTACTGAAAAGCTTTGAAGCAGAAATTGCACCCAAGAGTGTATTCCACCTTTCGGCAAGTGACATAGGCTTTTGTTCTTTAATAACTGTGAGTCACTGGATATGATCACAGAGAATGGGAGTAGGCATAAACAATAGCCCAAGAACAGTTCTTCCCAGGCTTTAATAGAGAAAAGGGTAACAACTGAGGAATGGATACACAGAATCTGGTAAAAGGAGAATCCCAGGGGGCTCATGTGAGTCATGTAGCTAGACTGCACCACTGGAGGGATCCTTAGCACTGGCATCAGCTATGAGTTTGTTGGAAAGACAGGACCATTGCAGGACCCATCCCAGATCAGAATCTGCATTTAACAAACATCTCTGAATGTTTGCACACTATTGAGAAACTCTGTTCTGCAAATGGGTTCTTTACTGCTAGTACCAGCTAGGAAACCCATGGGGGTGGTTTAGTTGCTCAGTCATGTCCGACTCTTTGGCCCTATAAATCGTAGCCTGCCAGGTTCCTCTGTCCTTGAGCTTCTCCAGGCAGGAATACCATGCTTGCCATTTCCTTCTCCAGGGGGTCTTCCCAAACCAGGGCTCTAACCCACATTTATGGTGTGTGTGTATGAAAGTTTTCAATATCATTACTCAAAAAGCATTTTTATCAAAAAGTTTAAATTCCTATTGTTCTAGTATTTTAGTATTAGCTTAATCATAACTACAGGGTTCCCTTCAATAAAATGGGTGAAGAAGACAATAAAGATTGTGTCTTAGAAACAGATAGGAAAACGAGAAGCAGAGGACTAGCTTTAACAGCCCCTGGCTAAAGTTTGCACAGTGTCCTAGAGCTGGAAAGTCTGCAGGAGCTCACTGGTCCCTGGAAGGCGGACATGCCGCGGGCCAGCAGAGCGCGTGCTCTCAGGGCCTGGCTCTAGCCAGGTTGATTGGAGCAGCCATCCATGAGCTTCACAAACATTTGTGTTCCTTTTATTGGAGGCACAGTTTTCCTGCCAGGGGGCCACCTGAAAGCTACAAAGTGCCCTGGAAAAAGAGATCCAATTTAGAGTTGTGATCTGTATAATTTTATAGACAAAGCAGATGGCCAATATTTTGGATCATAATGTTTGTGAGATTGGACTTTAGGTTTTAGAATGATTGTGCAAAAAGAGGAATTCATAAGCCATCAGTATTTCTTGCCAAGGCTTCATATTTTCAGTAAGATTTAGTGAAAAAAGTATTTGTCTTATTCTTACTTCCTAATCTCCTAGAATGCCTCCATATTTGTTAGTGTAATACCTCTTGTTGCTTGCTGAAAACAGATATACATCTGTGAAAGAGGTTGTAGGTGCTTGTTCATGTCCATTTCTCATCTTTATTTGGGTGCCTGGGGATCCTGTGCTTCCCAGACCCCTTTGGTTTACACAGGGTCATGTAACTTAATTTTTGCCAATGAAATGTAAGTGGAAATAATATATAAAACTTCCAAGATGAAGCACTTAAAATTGGTGTGATAAGCCATTTTTTAATATGGTGGTGGTTCAAGTTGAAGAGAGTCTGGTCCTCTGGATCATGGAAAAGTGGGAGTCCCCAGTTACCTACTGGACTTCACATGAAACACATTGGCTGAACCACTGAGATTTTGAAATTGTTCTTTTGTGGAATCTTGCCATTACTTACCTTTGTTAATAAAACATAAGCAATCAATATCATGGGATTTTTTTAGCTATAGTATTAATGTAGTCTGAAAGCAGTGGATTTGAAGACAAAGACTCAAGTCTTTGCTCCAACACTTAGCTAAGTGTGTGATATTAGGAAAATCATTAACCATCTCTGGTCTTAAATAAAATTAGATTGAGCTACATCATCTCTGAGATCTCTTCTTCTCAACTCTTGTACCCTATAATTCATTGAAAGCCCATATATATAATTTTTAACTTATTGTCTAAAGCTTCTCCATACTTTGCATAATTATTATAAATGATAAATTTATGTAAATGCAAGTACATGCACTCTGCAAATCCTGAGGATATTTTTTAAAGGAGTCATCAAATCACTTTATGCCTTAAAAAAATTATTTTTTATGAAGAATGTTCTGTCAGTACATAAGTTATATTTACAGGGCCATGCCTTGTATCTGCCTGATTTATTTATCTGCCTGATTTACAACCAGGAGAGTCTTTCAAAGAAGACTTCATTGTCATATTGAGGGGTATACCTGAAAAAATCAGTCATATGAAACTGAACTGTTTTTGCTACCACTAAATAGATGAATTTCCATCTGGGTTTTATCCCATTCGAGTCTCCAAGTGGAACAGTGGAGATTAAGGTAAATTACAGATGGGAAGTTTTTCTGGTATTTTAGGAGTAGTTATATGACCCTTTAGGGCTGCACTTGGTAAAGAACTTATGTGTAGATTTCCTTGGTGGTGGTGGTGTAGTCGCCAAGTTGTGTTCGACTCTTGCATCCTGCCAGGATCCTCTGTCCATGGGATTCTCCAGGCAAGAATACTGGAGTGGGTTGCCATTTCCTTCTTCAGTAGGTTTCCTTGGGGGGGGGCCTTAGGTTGCTCCAAACTCTTGTTTCTAGGGCACAGTGCTGTTGCTGTGACATCCAGTCTCCCACTCCATTCCCAATGTGTTCAGTGCCCTTTTTTCTTCTCTGGTCTTGGACATGTCAGATTTTATGCTACTGAGCGTGGACTGCAGTGAACAGTGATACTTTCCACCCTCCTTTGGGGAAAAAGGGACACAAACTCTCCACATTTGATGTGAGAACCATGCTTGTTATAGATTTTTAAATGCTGAGGCCTGAACATCGATCTGAGGGAAAATAGCAGGGGACAGGATTGGGGAAGAGAGAAAATTGGGGTGAGAAAGGGCACATGAGGAAATGCATTGATTGTTTCAGATGATGCTTTGTTGTTTGTGAAATAAATATATCCTCTGAACTCGGGCCATCTTTTCAGAATTCTTTTGAAAACATGGATGTATTTTCTTTCTCACTGCCTGCCTGTTTCTGACTTGTCCTCTGGGGCTATTTCAGCTGCTGCCCTGATGTTTCTGCATAAATTGTGTTGAGCACACTGTTTCCCTTTGCCACCATTCCAGGAGGAAAGTTCTTTAGACACAACCTTCTCTGTCTTGACAGTCCAAATGCATGTTTGGGAACACCAGAGAATAAACCACTTCCATCTCCCAGGAAATGCAGGGGTCACTGCTTTCTTAATACAGGGCAGACAGAAGATAGGTTTTTCTCATTTTTTCAGGGTGAGTGAAATTCTGTGAGGACAGACTTCAGCATAGGAGACTTGGGAAAAGGTTGTTTGTTTACACTTGGTCCTTTTGTTTTTATACTTCAGATATTGGAAACCTAAGTGCTTCTCAGTTGTTCCTCCTCAAGTGTAGATAAATAATAGTAATAACTACTATTACAAAATTGAACATTTTCCCTACTAATTCATACTGAAAACAATATTATTCAAATTTTAGTGGTATGTTTTACAGTACTTTTTGCTCCTAATCTTAGTTCTTTAGAAAGAAGTCTAAATTCTGTTGAAATATTTAGAAGTAAAGTTTAATCTAATTTTTAGTCTTTGGCTTCAAGCACACATTTGTCCTTTCCCAATTGGTTTCTTCTTTCCTGACATATCTAACTGACTTTGAAATTATGTTTGTGTCTTCACTGCTTTCTACTCACTGTTTGTCCACCAGTGTGCATTTGCTGCCTTCCCTCTCTTTCTGGAAACATGTCAGTTTTTCTATAAAATTGTTTTGTTCTGCCCTCTTTTCCTGTATAACTCTATTCCCAAATTATTTTTTCTTTACCTTTTCCTTCCCATTTCTATCAGAATCTGAATCAAGTCTACTTGCTTTTACCCTACTGGCAATTGTTAACTAGAGTGTAGAATAACAAATTGGCTTACTTGTTTATTAAGAAAATTTTAAAAATGTATTTCTTATAAGGGTGACATTCTTTCCATGCCTTGATAGCACCAGAGAAGGAAAATGTCATTCCACAAATTCATCCTCCACCATGATCTTGCGCTTGGTAAAATACTGCTGATTTCACTTTATAGTAGGCTAAAGATAGACAGAAGTATTTGATAATCCTCACCTAGAGGGGGGAGTCTCCTCTCCCCTGAACCTGGTGCGATAGTGAGCAGGCCCAGGCTTGGACAGGTTGTGCGTCTCTACATCCTCTCTGGTTGGAACACTTAACTCTTGGAGCATTCAGTCACCATGAAAAAGTAGGACTTCTTTTGGTCATAGGAGAAGCCACTAGGAGGCACTTCTTGTGGTGCTCCCAGCTAAGCTGAGCCTTCCAGCCAAGGATCCAGATACACAAAGTGAAGCCATCTCAGACGTTCAGACCAGCCCATCTGTTAATCAGTACCACCAAGTGACCTCATACATCATCAAGGGCAGAATAACCATCCTGTTAAACTGTACCTGAGTTTCTGACCCATAAAATTCTGAAATATCATGAAATGGTTGCTATTTTGAGACATTATGTTTTGGAATGATTTGTTACACGGAATTTAATAACTGGAATGCCCTTAATGCTGGGAATTTTACTGTGGGCTGGTGGGGCCTTGGAGGAACACTTAGGCAAAACATAGTTTCTCCTTTGGGCCATCTTGTACCCTGAGAAAGAGCTGACCACACTACTTCTGACCTCTTGAACAAAAGGATAATATCCTGCTTAGCCTGCAGCTACTGTATGTAATTTGAACCCCAATTGTATATTCATGGTGTAAAAATTTTAATTTATTTTTTTCAAACACCTTCTGCTTTAAGCTTTCATTCCACTTCCACGAGTCATCAGAGAATCCTTCCCTTTCCTTGGTGTCAGCAAACTACAGTTTCTAGGCTGCATGTTTTTGTATGTCCTGCAAGCTTACAATGTTTTTTTTTTTTTTATGAATATGAAAAGGGTTGTTTTTTAAAAAAAAGGAACAAAGAATATGCAACGGAGACAAAATATGGCATCCAGATTCTAAACTATTTGGCATCTGACCCTTCACAGAGAAAAATCTGCCCATTCTTGGTACAAAGAATTGAAGTAACTAACAGTCCGCAGTTGTCATCTTTATATGGGATGTATATAAAAACCTCTGGGATACCTGCTCTTGTGCTTAGATAACAGACATCAGCTGACATACAATTTACCCTTGTCTCATCTAGAAGTTTTATCTAATAGTCCTGTTTTTCTTTCCCAGGACTTACCTCTGGACTAGCAAGGGAAGAGGTTCATGATGTATACATTATTCACTGAGCTTCCACTAAATGGCAGGCACTGTGCTGGGCACTTTGATAGGCCAGTGAACAAACAAAGATCCTTGCATCATTCTAAAAGAGGTAGCAGACAATAAACCATAGGAAAAAAAATTAATATATACATTATCTTTTTACTAAAAGCATGTAGTACTAAAGTATATATGAAAAGTACAGTCAAAAAAGAACAGATAGAAGACAATAGGAGGGAAAAGTTGCATGTGGAGAGTCTTAGGGCAGGCCTTATTAAGGGTAAGTATTTGAATAAAAACCTGAAGAAGGTCAGTAAATGAGCCATGTCGATATCTGTCTGGGAGATGAGTGTGCCGAGGTACTGAAGACAGCAGTATACCTGACATGTTCAAGCACCATGAGGGAAGCTGGTGTAAATGCAAAGGAATGTAATCAGAAGGAGAGCAGGGTTATGTGTGTAGAGTTTTGTAATCCTTGTTAAGATCTTTTTGGTTTTCGACTCTGAGTAAAATCAGGAGCCTTGACAGAGTTTTGAGTAGAGGACTTGGTCTGATTTGGCCGAGGCTACAACAGAGATCACTTTGTCTGCTCTGCTGAAATCAGATTGGGGGAGGTGGGGTGGGGCAAGAGTAAAAACAAATATACTTACTGGGAAGCTACTGCAATAACCTAGCATATTATTATAATAGCTGAAATTTAAGGTGACCGCATGGAGATGGTTAAAAACCATGGCCTCCCTGTCCATCACCAACTGCCAGAGTCCACCCAAACCCATGTCCATTGAGTCGGTGATGCCATCCAACCATCTCATCCTGTGTTGTTCCCTTCTCCTCCTGCCCTCAATCCTTCCAGCATCAGGGTCTTTTCAAATGAGTTAGCTCTTCGAATCAGGTGGCCCAAGTATTGGAGTTTCAGCTTCAACATCAGTCCTTCTAATGAACACCCAGGACTGATCTCCTTTAGGATGGACTGGTTGGATCTCCTTGCAGTCTAAGGAACTCTCAAGAGTCTTCTCCAACACCACAGTTCAAAAGCATCAATTCTTCAGCGCTCAGCTTTCTTTATAGTTCAGCTCTCACATCCATACATGACCCCTGGAAAAACCATAGCCTTGACTAGATGGACCTTTGTTGACAAAGCAATGTCTCTGCTTTTTAATATGCTGTCTAGGTTGCTGCTATTATTTCCTACCCTTTTTTAAAATCACAAAAGTCATATTTTCCTTTGTGTCTTTTTGAGTATAGTTATGAGATGCCTTAAAATCCTTGTCTGCTATATCAGTACCTGGTTCATCTCACATCTGGTCTTTGTTGATACTCTTGAATATAGGTTGCATTTCCCTGTGTCTTCATGTTATAAGAAAATTGGGATGATATTCTAGATATTGAGTATGATTATATCAAAGAAGCTCTGGATTCTGGTATGTTCCTTTGAAAAATACTGATGATTTTTGCAAGTTAACTGAACTCAAACTGCAGACTTTTCCTCTCCTGCCATGAGCATCAGCTGAAATCTTTCCAGCTCTTTTAGCCTTGGATGGGTTGTTTGCAGTCTTCCCATGCATATGGGATGTTGGGATGTGACAGGGTGGGGCGGGGGGGTGGTGGTGGCGGGGGTAGGGTTGGGAGGCAGGTGGTCAGCCACAGACTGGGACGAGATTTATACACAAAACTGAGGACACTGTCTGTATCTCTCCTTTCTGTGATATCTCCCCTCACTTTCCTTATTTTCAAACCACTTAACTGTGAGTTGTTCTGAGTTTGCATTGACCCAAATGGCAGAGTAGGGACTTCCCTAAGGCTAAAAGCCATCAAAATGGGAGACTCACCAAGTGCTGTTCCCTTTTTTTGTTTTGTCAAGTGTCTACTCTCCTTCCAATGTTTGCTTCCCTCTAGTGGTTCTCACAGGCCTGTAGATGATAGTTTTGTAGTTGTTTGCTCCGAAAATGTTAGCCAAATGAGAGCTGTTCAAATATTACCCACAGTGAAACCACCTCCTACTTTTTGCAAGTCTTCAGTTACTCATCTCTCTTCCATTATTCAAGAGCCCATTGTGGGGCTGTATTTTATGCATCTCTATTTCTGTTGCCCAGAGGCTTGTACTCAGTGTGTGATCCCTGGGCTGACAGCGTTGGCCTCACCTGGGAGCTTGTTAGAAATGCAGACTCTCCAAGATTACTGAATGAGAATCCGTACTATAACAATACCCCAGGCAATTCATAGGTACATGCAATTTGATAAATTTTCTGGCATAGAGCACACTGAAGGCCACACTGCAAATGCTAATTGAAAGTATAAATAAATAAATTCTTCACCTAGATGTTTACTACTAAGTGTATATATTTGCACTGAGAAATCATTTTGCTCTCAAATTTTAATAACAGCTTTTGGTCTTGTTTATCTTTGTCCTTAAAAAAACAAAAACAAAAACCCTCTTCCTAAACTAACAGATAAGGTTGGCAAATGTGAATCTGAACAGTAAAGGAGAGATATTTTAAAGGGTCATATCATAAAATGGAAAGTTTGACCACTGCATTTATAAAAGAACCAGCATTATGCTGGTTCTTATTTTATTCATAAAATAAGAAATTTTATGAATCACATCTTCTGTCTACTTTTTTAAAAAAGCTATTCCCCCAGCCTCTAGGCTATAGATAAAAATCTCCTTCAAAAAGAATTTCCCGCCCCCATCCCATGCATAAATTCATCCAGATGAAAGCATTCTTTTTTATTGGCAAGCAAAACTGATGATAATTATGGGCCCTGGCAAAGCAAATCCTGTCATAAAAATATTTCTGATAAATGTCTATAGTTTAGAAAACTACAAAATAATTTTCAGATACAGAACATAGAGGAAACTTGACACAAACCAAATTAATTCATTTCCTTTACATTTAAAAAACATTCTACTTGATTACAAAAAATTTTCACTCTTCTTCAGCTAATAGTAAGTTGATGTAATTTTATATGCATTGCATTCTTTAAAGGAAAATCATAATTTAAAAGCATGCAAATGGAAAACAGTGCTAGTGAACAAAAGAACTGTCAAGTAGAAAAAAGTCATAAATAAAGCAGGAAAAAAAGGAATCATCAAGAATGTGTAACACATACCTAAAAGGGCAACAAAAGCATGTTTATGCACCATGACCATGATAATTATTTTGCCCACTGGTATAAAAATAATATCAAACTTCTTACCATAATGAAATTAATGATCAGTTATCTGATATTAATTATCAGTTATCTCCAAGTTATCAGTAATTTTTACTGCCACATAGTAGGTGAAAGTTAGTAGGGGTTTTTTTCTGTTCTGAGCATATGATGTTATTAAGTAAGTGCTAATTTGTGAAAATAATACTATTAAATAAGAATGCAACAACACATTTAATAATAAACCTTCTTTTAAGAGAAAAGTGACATTTTCATCTGTATGCCAAAATAAATTTCCTTGATAAATACCTGTAGTAGCTCTCAACACTTAAAATCAGCTAATAATTGATAGCTATGAGTTCTCAAATCATAGAAAAGAATCAGCAGTGGAAATACTACAGATATGGATAAATAATTGTCAAGTTTAAAAGGATGTTTTCCAGTTTTTAACTCAAGTGGCCATTGGGATTGGCCAAGAATACCTCATTAAACTAATTTGGTGCAAGCCTCAGACTGATCCAGTGGACCAAGGTCCTACATCCCTTCCCCCTGGCTTCCCAGCAGAATCACTGATGATGGAGATGTGAATCCATCTCTGTGGACTCTGCAAGTATTGAAGGATCATAAGGAACATGAGATCTAGGACCAAACACATCTTTGATTTAAATCCTGGTTCTGCCATATCAGTACGGTGTGACCTTTGGCAGCTGAATTAACTTTTACGCTTCTGTTTCTTCACCTTTGGATTAAGGAAGAGTTAATAATCTCCCGTATGTCGTAGGGTTATTTAGATCGTGAAATGAGACAATTTCTGCCATGATTACAGTGTTTCACTGAGAGTAAGTGCTGTTCAGATGGCTCCTCTGCTTCCTCCTCCTCCTCCTCCTCTGTTCTTGCCATAAATGAATTTTCAGGAGTAAAATCTATTGAGTGAATGATAAGTGGTGCCAGCCATGACTCTGAAACAGTTAATGTCTAGAGCAGTGCTGTCCAACATTTGAAGATGGAAGTGTTCTAACCTGTGCTGCCCCGTATGGTACCCACTAACCAACCACCTGTGGTTAGGGGCACTTAAAGTGTTGCTGGTGCAACTGAGATGCTAAATTTTGTTTCATTATTTAAAGTTTATTTTTATTGAAGTGTAGTTGGTTTATACGGAGAAGGCAATGGCAACCCACTCCAGTACTCTTGCCTGGAAAATCCCATGGACAGAGGAGCCTGGTAGGCTGCAGTCCATGGGGTTGCTAGGAGTCAGACATGACTGAGCGACTTCACTTTCACTTTGCACTTCCATTGGAAGTGCATTGGAGAAGGAAATGGCAACCCACTCCAGTATTCTTGCCTGGAGAATCCCGGGGACAGGGGAGCCTGGTGGGCTGCCGTCTATGGGGTCTCACAGAGTTGGACACGACTGAAGCAACTTAGCAGCAGCAGCAGCAGCAGTTGGTTTACAGCATTGTGTTAATTTCTGCTGTACAGCAGTGAGGTTCTAAATTTTAAATTTTGTTTAACTTTAATTCAAGTGCAAATATAACCACATGTGGTTAATGGCTACTGTATTGGATGGTGCAAATCTAAAGCAAAGATCATAAGCTTAAGTGCATAAAGGGAGAAGACAGGTGACAAATCAGTGAAGTGAGCTGAGTCTGTGACAGGGTGTGGACTTATGGAAATTACAGACCTAGGAATGCCTTGTTTAAAGGAGTCTCAGCCAGTACTACTAGCCTTAGTCAATGCTGCTGGGTAGGTGTTTGTCCAGCTTTCCTCATGTTTCAGGAGAAGCCAGAAATGCAAGTTTGCGTGCAAAGTCTTACTATTCTTTAATGTGTCAACAAATTTTTAAAAATTTGGAGCACTCCAAGCCAAACAAAATATATTTACCAGCCAGGTGTGGGCCATGAAACATCAGTCTGCAGCCTCTAGTTGAGAGCCCACCCCTAAAAAATTATGAAAAAAATCACCAAATTACACTGCCCATAGGAAGAGCAGGGATCGTCAGCCTTGTTACGTGTCAGATAGATTTGAGGAAGTGGGACTTCTTAGGAACCCCATTAATGATGACCTCATTGCCTCCATCAAACCTTCAGAAGCTGTCTCATTCCTGGGTCCTCATTCCACTTGGCTTATAAACTGAAAGAACCTAGTCTCAGAAAGAAGAATCTTGCAAAGACATTAGTGTTTCCTGGTCCAGCTCACCACCAACACTTAGTGTCCATTGGTGTAAGCATCTCCCCCTAAAAGAAGAGTGACAGGAACAGGAACCAGGTCAGTCTTCCATGTTCTAAATTCTTAAGATTCTGGCAAGCCTCAACTGATGGAAAAATGGAAGGGCTTCTGTCCTGCTTGAACATGAAGCTCTCTGGCATCTGAGGACTCTGTGAAGCCACCAGGGTTTTCCTGCGCTGTATTTGTGTATTCATTCCCTCAGTTCAGCCTTGTCTTCATGTAGGAGCCAAACATAAAGGTAACACATCATCTGAAGTAAGATCACTATTTTTGGCCTCAGCTCCAGGATTCAGACTGTTCATTTACTATCTATGTGGCTTTAAGCAAGAGACTTTTTTTTTAAAGAGCATCGAATTTTTATTTCAGTTAATTCACATAATGCGTGCTCTTTTTTTTAATTGAGATATAGTTAATTTGCAATGTTGTGTTCATTTCTGTTGTACAGCTACATATATACACACAGATTCTTTCCCTTCTAGTTTATTGCAAGATATTGAATATTGTTGCCTGTGCTATATAGTAGTACCTTGATGTTTATCAATTTTATACAGGGTAGCTAAGCATGAGACTTCTTAATACCTCACCCACACAATGAGAAAAGTGAGAGTATCTTCCCTATAAATTGATGAGAAGATTAGATGACAAAAACATGTTAAGGGCTAGTACAATCAGGAAGCTCTCAACTGGGTGGGTGGGAGATGTTTACATATAATGGATGACATCTTTGCTCCATACAGTAGCATTCCAAGGGGAGGGTACAGTGGGGGTTATCTCTCTCAGTCAAGAGGAGTATTTTATCATTGACTTTATTTAGAATTACTGGTGTAGGTGATAATTAAAGACAGATTGACTTTTCAGTTCAGTTCAGTCTCTCAGTCGTGTCTGACTATGCGACCCCATGGACTTGCAGCACTCCAGGCTTCCCTGTCCATCACTAACTCTGGAGCTTGCTCAATCTCATGTCCATCGAGTCGGTGATGCCATGCGACTATCTCATCCTCTGTCGTCCCCTTCTCCTCCTGCCTTCAGTCTTCCCCAGCATCAGGGTCTTTGCTAATGAGTCAGTTCTTTGCATCAGGTGGCCAAAGTATTGGAGTTTTCAGCTTCAGCATCAGTCCTTCAAATGAATATTCAGGGTTGGTTTCCTCTAGGATTAACTGGTTTGATCTCCTTACAGTCCAGTTCAGTTACTTCAGTTCAGTCACTCAGCTGTGTCCGACTCTTTGTGACCCTGTGAACTGCAGCCAGCCAGGCCTCCTTGTCCATCACCAACTCCCGGAGCTTGCTCAAACTCATGTCCATCGAGTCGGTGATGCTATCCAACCATCTCATCCTCTGTCGTCTCCTTCTCCTGCCTTCAATCTTCCCCAGCATCAGGGTCTTTTCAAATGAGTCAACTCTGCATCAGGTGGTCAAAGTTATCAGCTTCAACATTAGTCCTTCTGATGAATATTCAGGACTGATTTCCTTTAGGATGGACTGGTTGGATCTCCTTGCAGTCCAAGGGACTCTCAAGAGTCTTCTCCAAAAGCACAGTTCAAAAGCATCAATTCTTTGGTGCTCAGCTTTCTTTTAGTCCAACTCTCACATCCATACATGGCTACTGGAAAAACCATAGCTTTGACTATACACATCTTTGTCATCAAAGTAATGTCTCTGCTTTTAAATATGCTGTCTAGGTTTGTTTTTAAAATCCTCTGTAGACATCACACTCCATTATTATCTGCTCCTAAGGAGACTGCTGCCACTGGCTTTTAGTGCATCTAGTGATGCACTCGATGCATCACTGGCTTCGTATTTATCCTTTATGTGGTCTTGCTCTCTGAATATCTTTATTACTGTTTTTAGTCCCTGTTGGCCCCTTAGCTGATTTGTGTATATTATAATGATGAGTTGAAAATAGACTCCATGCAAACAGATACTGAGCATTTAGGACACAGGATGACCAACTTGTACCAGTTTGCCTAGGACTTTCCCAGTTTGAGCACTAAAAGTCCCATGTTCCCTCAGTCCTGTGCAACTGGGGGATAGTTGGTTATCTTACACGTGCCAGACATTAAGGAAAGATAGTGGAAAGGTAAGAAGCCAGGTTCTAATACCAGTAGTTTGAATATCATTTGGTGTAGTATCAGTGGAAAAAGAAGTACAGTTGACCCTTGGAACAGCACAGGTTTAAACTGTGTGGATCCACTTACATGAATTATTTTTCAATAAATACATGCAGTACTACGGGATTCCAGCTTGGTTGAATCCACAAACACACAACCACGGATACCAAAGAGCTGCAGATCCTGAGGGTGGACTGTAAATTAGAGACATTTTTGACTGTGAGAGCTGTCTGAGCCCCTAACCTCCGTATTGTTTAGAGGTCACCTGTACTCACCAGAGAGAGAGGAAAAAAACATTTTTAAGAACTTGGCTAACACATGCCTTGCCCAGATCCCCTGCTTTTGGCATCATGCAAACACCTCCTTCCACCCTTTGATCACCTCTGTGTATCGATACTCATTTAGCCGAACCTGGAAGTATGGAGTTAGCAACCAGGTCTTCATGCCCTTTCTTGTCTCCCATGTTTGTGATGGGTCTGCTTAGAGAATGTTCAACATGCTCTAAAGGAGGCCACACAGACGTGCAGCCTGGGCCAAACTGATCATTGCATAATTGATAATAGGCCTTTTGTATTCACATTCTATTTAGATTATTGTACACAGCAGGTGACAGGTGTTCAGAGAACATTACCCAATCTGCCTGTTGCCAAGAACATCCTGAGACCAGCTGGGGCAGGAAGCCCAAAGGAAATCCCCAGTGTAATTTAATAGTTCACAGGGCTTTGGGGTTGTGAGGATTACAACCAAGAATTAAGGTGGTATTGACCACCCACTTAAGAAGGGGCTTTGTGCTTTTCCCTTCTACACTTACTGTTTTTGTTCCCAAGGAAATTGCTGCATGGTGACCTTCTTTCTCCCCACTTAACATGAGAAAGAGTGAAATAGAAAGCATCTAGTAAAGGAGAAGCCTGCTTTAAAACACCCATTATTGGGTACACTAGTTTGGGGTGGATGGGAGTTATTTAACTCTCTTTTAACAAGATCTATACCAGAGTCAGATGTTTCAGGAAAATTGTAGAATGCAACTTTCAGGATCAGAAGTTCATTCTGAAATAGAACTAGACAGAACATTTCACTCGATTTCTTAGAATTCATATTCTAGGCTCACAGCTAAAGTTTTCACACTTAATAGAGCCACTACCTTGCTGTGTGTTCAGAAATCTACTTACAGTTGGCCTTGCTTCTGAGTATTTCTCCCCTGCTTTCTCAGGCAGTTTGGTTGTCAGAATAAGCGTGGGTCAAAATTCATATATTGGCTCATTCCCCAGACATTTACTAAAACATGCCTACAACACACTACGTGAGACAGGATTCATTCCAGCATCCATCCCACAAATATTTCTGGAGATCTGCTATGTGACAAGTTCTAAGCAAGGCTGTGAAAACATGTTCTCTACAGGGAGCTTACGTTCCAACAGGTCAGACAGAACCATGTGGTGATACTTGCTATGGACAAAAGTGGAGTGGAGTAAGAGAGGAGTGAGAAGTGATGGGGTAGGGGGAGTAGAAGAGACTATTTGAGCAAAAAGCTGAAAATGATGAGTGAATTGGCCAAATGGACATTTGGGAACAAAACGTTCCTGGCAGGAGAACAGGCTGTGCCAAGGTCCTGTGGCAGAGGATACCTGGAATGCTTGAGGCCACAGTAAGGACTTCAGCTTCACTCAGTGACACAGGAGGCCTTCATAGGGTTTTGAATAAAGAAGTGAAGGGATCCAATCAGATCTTATCAAGGTCATCCTGATTACTGTATGAAGATCATTAAAAATCAAGAATAGATTTAGGGAGACTTCTTAGAGGGCTGTGAAATTTTCCACGGAAGAAAATACAATGCACAAATACATAATTCTAGCTCTCAATAAGCTTATAAACTACTGAAAACAGATCTTTGCAGCATTTTATTTAAAATGAGGTAAAATGGAATAAGGAAAAGCAAACCAAGGAAAGGTTGGTTAATTGCTTCCATTAGGGAAAATCTTCTTGGAGAAGGTGTCTGTGAGAAAGACTTCTTCTTTTCATTCTTTTGAGACCTTCTTCATTCCCTCCTCTTTCTCTTACTTCTTCTTTCTCTCCATCTTTCCATATCCTTCTCTCTCTTTTTCTTATGTAATATCTTTTTAGCTTTAGTATTAGTTAATCTGAAGAAGGAAATGGCAACCCACTCCAATATTCTTGCCTAGAGAATTCCATGGACGGGGGAGCCTGGTGGGCTGCTCTCCATGGAGTCGCATAGAGTTGGACACGATTGAAGCGACTTAGCATGCATGCATGCAATGCAGAGGGAAATGGCAACCCACTGCAGCATTCTTGCCTGAAGAATCCCAGGGACGGAGGAGCCTAGTGGGCTGCCGTCCATGGGGTCGCAAAAAGTCGGACATGACTGAAGCGACTTAGCAGCAGCAGCATTAGTTAATCATTCATAATACTGAAATCAGATTGATAATATTCTTCGCAGCCAAAGATGGAGAAGCTCTATACAGTCAACAAAAACAAGACCAGGAGCTGACTGACTGTGACTTAGATCATGAATTCGTTATTGCCAAATTCAGATTTAAATTGAAGAAAGTAGGGAAAACCACTAAACTGTTCAGGTACTACCTAAATCAAATCCCTTACAATTATACAGGGAAAGTGAGAAATAGATTCAAGGGATTAGATCTGATAGACAGAGTGCCTGAAGAACTATGGACGGAGGTTCGTGTCATTGTACAGGATAGGGATCGAGACCATCTTCAAGAAAAAGAAAGGCAAGAATGCAAAATGGCTGTCTGAGGAGGCCTTACAAATAGCGGTGAAAAGAAGAGAAGCAAAAGGCAAAGCGGAAAAGGAAAGATATACCCATTTGAATGAACAGTTCCAAAGAAGAGCAAGGAGAGATAAGAAAGCCTTCCTCAGTGATCAGTGCAAAGAAATAGAGGAAAACAATAGAATGGGAAAGACTAGAGATCTCTTCAAGAAAATTAGAGATTCCAAAGGAACATTTCATGCAAAGATGGCCTCAATAAAGGACAGAAATGGTATGGACCTAGCAGAAGATATTAAGAAGAGGTGGCAAGAATGCACAGAAGAACTATACAAAAAAGACCTTCGTGACCCAGATAATCATGATCGTGTGATCACTCACCTAGAGCCAGACATCCTGGAATATGAAGTGAAGTGGGCCTTAGGAAGCATCACAATGAACAAAGCTAGTGGAGGTGATGGAATTCCAGTTGAGCTATTTCAAATCCTAAAAGATGATGCTATGAAAGTGCTGCACACTACATGCCAGCAAATTTGGAAAACTCAGCAGTGGCCACAGGACTGGAAATGGTCAGTTTTCATTCCAGTCCCTAAGAAAGGCAATGCCAAAGAATGCTCCAACTACTGCACAATTGCACTTATCTCACACACTAGTAAAGTAATGTTCAAAATCCTCCAAGCCAGGCTTCAGCAGTACGTGAACCGTGAACTTCCAGGTGTTTAAGCTGGTTTTAGAAAAGGCAGAGGAACCAGAGATCAAATTGCCAGCATCCACTGGATCATCGAAAAAGCAAGAGAGTTCCAGAAAAACCATCTACTTCTGCTTTATTGACTATGCCAAAGCCTTTTATTGTGTGGATCACAATAAACTGGAAAATTCTTCAAGAGATGGGAATACCAGACCACCTGACCTGCCTCCTGAGAAATCTGTTTTCACATCAGGAAGCAACAGTTGGAACTGGAAATGAAAAAACAGATGGGTTTCAAGTTGGGGAGGGAGTACGTCAAGGCTGTATATTGTCACCGTGCTCGTTTAACTTATATGCAGAATACATTGTGTGAAATGCTGGACTGGATGAAGCACAGCTTAAAACAAGATTGCCGGGAGAAATATCAATAACCTCAGATATGCAGATGACACTACCTTTACGGCAGAAAGCAAAGATCTAAAGAGCCTCTTGATGAGAGTGAAAGGGAAGAGTGAAAAAGTTGCCTTAAAGCTCAACATTCAAAAAACTAAGATCATGGCATCTGATCTCATCACTTCATGGCAAATAGATGGGGAAGCAATGGAAATAGTGAGACTTTATTTTGAGGGGCTCCAAAATCACTGCAGATGGTGACTGCAGCCATGAAATTAAAAGACACTTGCTCCTTGGAAGAAAAGTTATGACCAATCTAGACAACATATTCAAAAGCCAAGACATTACTTTGCCAACAAAGGTCCGTAGTCAAAGCTATGGTTTTTCCAGTAGTCATGTATGCATGTGAGAGTTGGACTAAAAAGAAAGCTGAGTGGCAAGGAATGGATGCTTTTGAACTGTGGTGTTGGAGAAGACTCTTGAGAGTCCCTTGTACTACAAGGAGATCCAACCATCCAACCAGTCCATCCTAAAGGAAATCAGTCCTGAATACTCATTGGGAGGACTGATGCTAAAGCTGAAACTCCAATACTTTGGCCACCTGATATGAAGAACTGACTCATTGCAAAAGACCCTGATGCTGGGAAGGACTGAAGGCAGGAGGGGAAGAGGACGACAGAGGATGAGATGGTTGGAAGGCATCATTGACTCAATGGGCATGAGTTTGAGGAAACTCCGGAAGTTGGTAATGGACAGGGAGACCTGGCATCCTGCTGCAGTCTACAGGGTCGCAAAGAGTCAGACACGACTGAGCGACTGAACTGAACTGACTGAATCATTCACAAAAGCTAACTTTTATGTTGCCTTTACAGTACCTTCTTCTTACTGCTCTCAAATGTGATACTTCACTTATCTCCCCTCAAGTCAGTAGAGTTCGGTACATTGAATACTGTTTTAAAGAAGATTTTAAGCACTGAAAGGTGGATTTTGATATTCAAACTATGATAATTTATTAAACTGATTAAAGTAGTGTTTGAAATGAAGGAAGTGCAAGTGGTGAAAGAAGTAGAGATGCAGTTCAATTAGCGGAACAGCAATAATGGCTGGAGTGGAGTCACGGGCCCTTGGAGATTTAGTACACCATTCTTGGTTCCTCTATGACTGTTTGAAATTTTCTCTAATAAAACATTTAAAAACCTCATTACCATGACATACTGCCATCTGTGATACAAAACGTTTGATATCTTTTAGAAATGATATCTTTGAAAGTCTTTTTTTGTTGGGAACTGATCTCTGAATAGAATTGTTTGTAAGAGTGAACATCTCCAGAAGTAACTTTTAAATATATAAGCAGACTCGTGCAGATTTTCCTTTACATCTTGAATTTGACTTAATGACATAACATCCCTATTGTACACTTAGTTCCATAATATTGACTTTCAGTTTGATAATGAATGAATTACCAAGATTATTTGAAATAGCTAGCACAGTTTGAAGGAGGTCTGAAATAAGGCCCATCTTCCTCAGCAGGGCACAGCACCAGGTAGGTGTGTAACACTTACTGTGGAACTGATTGCTGAAGCAATTCCTATCCAAGTACCCACTCAGTACCAGACCTAGACGGCTAGTTCTTAAAAAAACAGAACACTAGAGGGAGTCTTCACATTGAGAATGAATGGAAAGGTGTAGCTGGTAACTAGGAGTCAGACTGACACTTGTAAATAGCCTTCTAAATTGAAAGATTATGTTAGATTAACCTTCATATATCTTATGTAACTTCTACTATTGGTGTAGCTTGAAAGAATTAAAATCATTTAGATATGCATTATATAAGTATACATTTATTTATCTTTTCATAGAATATCCAGTATGGATTATATCACATCAGACATTCAATTTTTTTAGATGTTGATCTATTAAGATATTCTTTAACAATCTTGAAAACCTAAATTAGGAGACAGAAAATTGAAACCCAAGCTTGAATTGGTTAACTAAACTCTCTGCAAACATACACCCGCTAAGTCCAGAGCAGTTTAAATGGGTCACAGGGACTCGCTTCTTTTCCTGTTTCACTGGAACCTATTTTCCTTCCCAAATAATGACTATGATGAATCAAAGGCCATGGGTTCCTCGGTTTCCAGGTAACCAGCCTTTTATCAGTTGTTTTCCTGCTACCACTTTTTTTTTCTTTCCTAACACCTTATTTGAACTTATGTTTTATCCCCATGATGTATTTTCTTCTTTTTGTCCAGGTGACATCTGCCAGCATCCCAGAGCCCCAAAAGATATCACATTGATGAGTCCATTTATATAAAATTTCTGAGTAACAGAATTTTAAAAACTGAGAATGCATTAGTGATTCCTAGGGGGATTAGGAACCACAGGAGGAAGGGAAGGAGGTAGGAGGAAGTTGAGTGTCATTATTGAAGGATGACTCAAGGGATCCCTATGGTGATAAAATGTTGAGTGTCTTGACTGCAGTGGTGGGAACACAAGCCTACACAGGTAGTAAAATTGTATAGAACTAAACACACACATATACAGACACAAGTCCAAGTGAAACTGGAGAAATCTGAATATGATTGGTGGATTGTGTTTTTGTGAATGTCCTGGTTCTGCTATTAAACTGTAGTTTTGCAAAATGTTAACACTAGGAAAGATCAGGTAAACTGTATATGGGATTGGTTTCTCTGTTTTATTTGTTGAAACCAAATGTGAATCTTTAGTTATCTCAAAGTGAAATTTCAATTAAAAGACAGTATAAAAAAAGGTTAAAGAATTCAAATAACACAGCTGCTTAGCCGTTCAAATTTAAATATGTCTTCCGACTCCTAACCGATTTTTTTCTGCCTGTTCAGACTTAAATTTTCTAGAACAGTATATGTCAAGTGGTTGTTTCTTGATCCTAAGACTATGGCTGAAGCATTGATCAAAATAATCTGAGACAAGTTCCCTAAGGCAAAAGGGAAAAAAAAGTAATTTCCGAAGTAGATTGGCTATTTGAACAATTGCCACAAAAATTACAGTATTGGAGAGAAAAATGGTAATGCTGGGAAAGCACAAGTCTTTCCTCACTTATCATGCTTTCAAAATATTTTGTCAGGCTGTGTAAATGAGACATGAAATAGGTCATTAACCAGCATGTTTGTTCAGTTCATGGGGGAGCATTGGTAATAAAATTTTTATTTTTCCCACCCTCCGTATGCTAAACTCTTCTATGATCCATTGTCACCTCTTTTCTCTCATTATTATTATCAGGCCTGTCACTGCAAAGTGTCCTGGGCTTTAACTTCTCAGGAGGCCTGACTTATCCAGCCTGAATCAAGTAACATAACATATTGTCTAAAAAAATAGATGCCTCCGACCTCATCCCCACCACCCAGAATCACCTCTGACTATAGATGACCAGTGGAAACATTGTCATCAATGGCTTCTAGCAAAGAATTATTTTCAGGAATTAGATGAACTTTGAGGTTTCACCTAAGTGAAGGGGTGATTAGATTAATGAATCATCATAGGATAAGCTCTACTGTGGTAACAACCGCTGAATCTTAAAGTGGCAAGATATGAGCCCCCCACCACCTCTACCACACACTCACGAGTTTTTGTGAAAACTGGAGAAAATGGAGTGAAATCTGTAGTTTAGTTGACAGTTTTATGTTAATGGCAGTTCCCTGGAGTAGTACTGACCTGTAGTTAGATGTGATACCTCCATGGGGGAAGCTGGCTGAAGGGTTCAGGGATGCTCTGTACTATTTTTGCAACTTTGCGGGAGTCCAGAGTGATCTCAACACACATCAGCATTTCTCTCTCACTTACCCCACTTGCCCATCTGCGAGGCAGCTGGGGGTTCTTCTCTGTGTTGTGGATTCAGGCTGACAGATCAGCTCCCATCCGCAGTGTGATCAAGGTAAAGAGAGTTTGGGAGGGCCCGGCCCTGGCACATGAGTGCCCCTGCCCACAGGTAGCACCAGGCCAGCCTCTCACCAGGTAGCCAGACCTAGTAGTCATGCGGGTAGGCAAAGGGGAAGGAAGGGAGAGTCAGTGAAGTCTGTGCACATGCTCAGAAGGTGGTAAGCTAGAAATATTTGGCAAATATCATGACTGACTCTCACACTGAAGCAAGCAGTGAGCTACAAAACAAGCTGTGGTGTTGTAAATACAAACTCAGGGCCTGTCAACAAGGAATTTGAGGAGGACCTATGTACCTTAAAGAATAAACATCTTTCCCCCTAGGTGAATTCAGGCTCTACTACTCATTTAATGGTTGACTTTGAGCCCGTTACATCTCCTCTAAGCTTTAGTTCCTTCCTTGGAAAATGAGTTTGTTGAGAAGATTAAAGGAGATCACACATGAAATGTTCTGTGTGAAGCACATGTGGAGGTGCATGAATAGCAAATACACATTAGTGTACTACACTAATAGTACAACACACATTAGTATTTATAGTGCCATTACTATTTCTGCTCCTGTTGTTTGGTTGTTACTCATTTTATCCACTATCATTTCCCATTCAGTCTATCAAGGCTGTATGTTGAAGGAGAAATAGAGGGGGTAGGCATGCTGAAAGTTAAAGGCATGTACTTACTAATTAGTCGACTGAACCCTTATTCACTCCTATTAGATCTTGTTTCTTATCTTCTCACCTATCCAGTTCCGTCTCTTTGAAGCTCTGTGAACCTACGCATATTGTTAATATTATAAGGGAGAGTATAGAATAGCAGTTTAAAAGGAATGACTCTGGAACCCAGCTACCTGGATCTGCATCAGCTTTCATAGTTTACTGGGCTTCCTTGGTGGCTCAGATGGTAAAGATTCTGCCTGCAGTGAGGGAAACCCGGGTTCAGTCCCTCAACTGGGAAGATAACCTAGAGGAGGGAATGGCTACCCACCCTAGTAGTCTTGCCGGGAAAATTCCATGAACAGAGGAGTCTGGCAGGCTACAGTCCATGGGGTCGGAAAGAGTCAGACACTACCGAGTGACTAACACTTTCATAATTTACTAACTGTGTGACGTTGGGCACCTTCTTAACCTCTCTGTGCCTTAGTTTTTTCATCCATAGAACTGGCTGTTGTAGGGATTGAGTTTGTATTTTGTACAAAACAGCAGGGAAACTGTCAGTCACAGAAAACATAATGTGTCCTTCTCCTCTCGCTAACCAAATAGACAAATATTAGGAAAACATGTAAACTTGTTCATATACAATCATGGAGCTCATAGGAGGCTTCCCTGATAGCTCAGCAGTGAAGAATCTGCTGCAGTGTAGGAGACGAAGGAGACTCAAGTTCGATCCCTGGGTCGGGAAGATCCCCTGGGAGAGAAATGGCAACCCACTCCAGTGTTCTTGCCTGGAGAATTCCACAGACAGAGAGAGAAGCCTGACAGGCTACAGTCCATGGGGTCGCAAAGAGTTGGACACGACTGAGTGACTGATACACACACACACACACAGTGGAACTCATGGCTGCTCAAAAATTTTAAGAATCCCAGTTTAGGTGGAGAGAAAAGCAAAGATGTATAACTGACTGAGTGAAATGAAGCTGCTTTCATAATTTTTTTTTTTTTTAATTTAAGGAAACCTAGGATTTTCTATGGGTGGTGAATAGTCTCAGACTTCACACAGGTGTCTCCTGCTTTGGTTAATGATGTGATTTTTTTCATATGAGGCAGCAATGACCATCCTTATTCCAACAGAAAAGGGACCCTTCTTTCCCTGTGATGGTACAGAAGAGTAAGTCGTGTTGGTAGCTGGTAATGCCCCAGGGATTTGTTCACTTTCTCATGGCTGCTGGCAGAGGGGCTAATCCCAGATCCTTTTACTAGGATGACTTTTAAACAACTACATCTCTTGTGCTCTTACTGCGTTTCATCAAAGGCTAAAGCAAAAACCTATCTAATCTGTCAGAAGGGCCAATCTAATCTGCCCTATCAACTGTGTTTATGGAAGAAAATGCTTTGTAACCTTATATATCATAAACTCAACACATGAAACCAATGTAAAATGTTCCTGAAATTGCAAATATTGACCCATGTGTTTTTCTCCTCAAGCAAATAAACTTGGGACACACAAAACACATCATCTGTTATCAAAGGAGAATAATAGAAAAAATAGGGTCCAATTCTTTATCCCACCACATCCATTTATTCCATAATGCCCATCTCAAAGCCCAGGCTGCCTAGAAACATGTTTAATGTAGCATATTTTTAATATTGTTTCAAAATTACATTGGCCACTTTACATGTCGCTGAGTATATCATTTAGCCTCAATCACATGTTTCCAAGACACTGGTGGGAAATGCTGCATGAATGAAGGACGGCCAGCAATCACATGTTCCCATAGCACATACTGTTTCTTAACCTTTAATTTCTCTCAGGATAGCATCCAAGCATTTGAATTCCCTGGGGAGCTTGTTAAAGATGCAGGTTCCCAGGCCCTGCCCTAGACCCTCTGAATCAGATTTCTGAGCCTGGAACTCAGGAAATCACAGTTCAATCCAGCTTTCCAGATGATTTTTGAATTGCTACAGTGCTAACAAACCAGATCTTCAGTAATATAGTCATAATTATGGTTTAAATGTGGTAAACTATATGACTTATAGTTCATAAGTCAAAGAATATAACCCTAGAAAAGAATTACAAATATTAATAAAATATAATCTTTGTGAAGACATGTGGTTATTTGGAATATTAACTATTAGGATGATATACTTTAACTTATGGACTGTATAATTGATCAATAGATAGAAGAATAAATAGCTATAAATATATAGAGATATTTAACTTAAATTCTCTACAATACAAATGGTAAACATATTTCAAAAGACAAAAATAGTTAAGGTTTTCTGTGACTCTAGTGAATCCTGATAAGAGTGTGTATTTTTTATGAACAAGAGACTAAGGGAGTGTTAATCTTATTTATTTTTTCAATTTGTTTTGCTTTACTTAAGATATTTTCTCTAATGGAAAGTATAGCAGTTTTGAAAATATTAAAGTGCTGAAGAAAATATGTTTCTTCACATTAAAATACACATCTCAGTAAAAGCAAAAAGAGAAGTATCACCCTTAATTTTGATTGAAATGATAGCTCAAGCCTGATGACAACGTCCTCCTAAGCCGTGCTTGCCAGAGCGTTTTCCAAGAACACTGGCTCCACGTGATGCGCCTCTAGGGACAGGTTCCATTTTTCCAAATATATTTGCAAATTGCTTCAGGCTTTCTCTCCTGGCCCCCACCCGACTGCTTCAAAAAGTACATTTTTACATTAAAAGACTGAGTAGTCCTTCGGGAAAGAAGTTTGGTTGACTTTGATCAGCAAGGCATTTTTCAAGCTTATTTGTCTCCTAACCATCCCCCTCCTCTTACTTTAAATCACTTCTATTACTTCTGGAGCAGTTCCTCAGAGCAGGCACACTTGGACTTGTGGTAAGCCATCTTGAAAGAATTTGTTCGGTCTATGGGGTTCCGTTGATTTCCTGGATCTGCTGGAGAGTTTACTCTCCACCTCCATCCAGGCCATGGGTCATCAGTGGCAGGAAATTTAGGACCACCCCCATTCCCACTGCCAGAACGCAGGCTCAGAGCCTGTACCCTCATCACCAGCATAGCCCAGCATAGCAGAACAAGAAGTCAGCTCGGTGCTTCCAGACTGACAGCTCTTCTCTTTTTAAGATCCCCAATAAAGGTGATTTCCCAGTCTCCTTTCCTAAATGATGTTATCTTGCCTGTCTTATAAATCATAGATTTTGCTCCCTGTAATCTGTTGTCACCTAGGGCAATACCTTCCAAGCCCCCATATTTGTAGTTCTAGAGTGGCTGAGTTGTGTAATACAACACACTGAAAGTCTTTCAACATTTCAGTGTAAAATAGTATTTTTTTCTTAAATGATCTAACTGCTCTGTGGTTCAATAGCAAAACCTTTCCGTACCAACACCCCACTGGGTTTCCAGTTTTTGTCAGCACATCTTATTCACCGTTGTCCCTGGTGCCCAGAATAATAACACAGTTCACAGGGACAAGTAGTGGGCATTTGATGAATACTTGCTGGAAGAATGAATTAGGCAGAAACTCAATGATGGCCATAAAGGCTCTTAAACACATAGCATCTCTTGAGATTGACCCACCACAATCATACCCGTTCCCTTCCTCACCCTCTCACACTGGGACCAGTAAACCTGAAACTCATGGCCCATATTCCAAACCCCTGTTTTTTCTGGGAGGGGTGGGGAATTGGGCAGGGGAAATGTCAAGATCTTGTCCACACACCCATAGGATACTGTGTGTGGGCACCCCTCTAAGGGCTCTGTCCGAATGAATAAAAAGGGTTCTTGGTCCATCAGTCACTAAAGGAAAACCACCGTATGGAATAAGGGATTTATCAGAATAAACAGAACAGAGAAGAAATATAACCCAGAGTAGAGGAATGATCACAGAGCCACCAAGAATTCCAGAGTCTATGTGCAAGCAAGTCCTCCTTAAGCCTGGTCGTGCCTGTGTCCACTGGGATTCACATATGGTGGAGGTTGTCAGACAAACTCAGGAAGAAGCCCCTACATTTTCTTTGAATCTGAGCTTTTCAACTTCCTTCAGGAAGACTCCTCTCAAAAAGGAAAGTGACACAATTGAATCACAACCCTGGTCGCAAAGGGATGAATAGGATAGAGCATGTTGACTTGAGCCCTCTGAGTGCATGTCCAGATCTTAGAGAGAGAGGCTGTGAGTAAATTCTGAAAGTGTATGTTCCCTAAATTTCAGGTCACATGAGTAGTTGTAAATGCTCGCTTGGGGCCTCTGTAATGCTAACGGAGCAGCATGAATGAGAAACTTGTCTCCTTTCCCCAGCTTCTTGCACATCATCAGTACATGGACAGATGGAGAACCCAGTGTAGTTTCTGCAGGGAGCTCTGTTTGTGGCGTAAGAGGGTGAGAACCTGGTTCCCTGAGAAGCAAGCCAGACTCTCCATGGGTCCCAGAGGCAGGGAATTCATCACCTCTTCTGCTCAGAAGAGTGGAATCTAGTGCTTGAAGCTACTCAAACCTTGGGGGTGAAAGTGTTCCCTCAGATGCTTGTGGGCAGGACTTTGGGGGAGGCTGGAGGTTCTCTGCCTACACAGGTGAGGGCCAGAGGGTGAGCTGTTTGTTTTGCAAAATAGAAAGTTGATTCTATAATGACAAGACCTCTGTAGACAAGAAGTTTGGACTTTGAGGACCTATCTCTCTGAAAAGTGTTAGGCATGTCGACACAGGTTGGACATGCACCTGACCTAGCATTTTATTTATTCTTAATTTTTTAACTGAGGGAACCAGTGTATAATGTTATGTGTTTCATGTGTGCATCATTTTGTTTCTGTGACTGTGTATACTACAGTGTGCTCACTAGGAAAATTTAATTTCCACCCATCACCTTACACTTGGTCTTCTGTACCCACTTCCCTCCCTTCTTACCTCTTCAGCTCTTGTAACTACTATTCTGTTCTCTGTAGCTATATGTTTGATTTTGTTGGTTCATTTACTCTGTTTGTGTTTCTTTGGGGCAACTAGCATTTTACAGAAAATACTCTGAGAGAGGAACTAGGGACTCTGATAAAAATAAATCTAGAATTAAAATGGACTCTGAAGGTGATTGTATTCAAATATGTTCTTTGACAGGCGAGAAACATGCTAGGAGGGAAATACGGGAAGTCACTTAGGAGTTTCTTCCCGAAACATAGTACTAAGTATATTCCAGTGGATTCTGCCTTAGCCCTGGAATTTGAAGTTGGCATCTGGACTTCGAGGACGACCCCCATGGATTATGGGATAGCCCTTGCTAAAAAATGTCCAGAGCCTTATTGCTCTGGAGATTTAAAAGCCACATTGTGATCTCCAGAACAAGGCACCTACTTCAGGAACAGTGGGAAACCCTTCCCCTCTAACCCCAAGATCAGAATTCTGCCTCAATAAGTGCTTGGAACTGGAGTGCCAGCCAGTTAGCCCCAAGAGGCCCCTAGGTAATCTACGCCTCTATAAGACTCTCAGCTACCTGCCGTTGGAGCCCCATGGACACCTGGGTTATTATGTTAGCACAAGAATATCCCTCTCTTTCCCTTCCCCTGTGAGCTGCTTCACAGTAGTGAGTTGTAGTTAAGAATCAGACTTGGCAGCCATCTGAAAGAATTTTTTTTTTAATAAAAGACGGGCATTAACCTGGTACACTGACAAGTTAAAGGCCCAGCTCCTGCTTGATACCAGGGCAGCCTCTGAGAAGGCCCTTGATGGGTCTCTTCTGGTAAGAGTTCTCTAGCAGAGCCTGAGAGCGATTATGGGTAGGCTTTTCTTAGGCATGACCTTCCTCAATCAGTCATGACCTGGGATCCTTTGTGACTCAGCTGGTAAAGAATCCGCCTGCAATGCAGGAGACCTGGGTTTGATCCCTGGGTTGGAAAGATCCCCTGGAAAAGGGAAAGGCTAACCACTCCAGTATTCTGACCTGGAGAATCCCATGGACTATACATTCCATGGATAGCAAAGAGTCAGACATGACTAAGCGACTTTCTCTTCAACTTGCTGAAAGCCTCTCTAGAAATTCCAAATCACTAGAATTGAAAGAATAGATATTCTAAGGTTCAAAGGAAAATAATCACAGAGAAATGCTCAGTTGGGATCTAGACTTCACAGAGTCACCTCCTTTTCTATCTGTTCTCTACTCAGGTACCCACTTACCCCTAACATTCTTCCCTCAACCCTCACTCTTCAGAGAATGCTTCCTCCTTTGTTCATTGATGTGTTCTAAATACAGTTACTGAGACCCAAGAAATGTACTCAACATCAGGGATACAACCATGGCATGATACATCCCTGTCCTCACTGAACCTACAGCTGGTGGGAAATCCTTATGATTACAGTATAGGGTGAGAAATGCTTTCCAGGTGTTGCTAGTGGTAAAGAACTTTCCTGCCAATCATAAGAGACTCAGGTTCAATCCCTGGGTTGAGAAGCTCCCCTGGAGAAGGCAATGGCAACCCACTCGAGTATTCTTGCATGGAGAATCCCATGGACAGAGGAGCCTGGCAGGCTACAGCCCAGAGGATTGCACAGAGTCGGACATGACAGGAGTGACGTAGCACGCATGCATAGATGGTAGGAGAAGACACAGGAGTGACATGTAACTGTCTCAGAAGGTCAGGAAGAGCATCCTACAGGAAATAATGTTTTCACTAAGATCTTAGGAGTCAACCAGTCACTTGTCAAAGGTGAAGGGTCCACTACTATACAAGGAGATGGTGGACCTGCAGATATATTTAGGGAGATGATGGACCTTCAGATAGAACAGCTTGTCTGCAAAAGCTCAGGGGTAATAGAGGACACACAATTCATTCAGAAGTCGGAAAGATTAATATGATTTAGATTAAGGGAAAGAAAAGAGCATTAGAAATGGGAGTCCTGAGACTGGGGTACCAGTCTTGGCACAGAGATAGATTAGCAGTGGCCTTGAACAAGTCACTCCTTTCTGGTCCTTATGTCCCCATCTGTAATACAAGACACAGGCCTAGAGGGCAATGGAAAGGAAATGGTCAGAAAGCCCCTGCCCCTGTGACACTGGCACAGAGGTCCTCCAAGGACACTTGCTGGAAAGGTCAGGACAGTCACCTTGGTCTCAGTCTTTGGAGCCACTTCAAGTTCCTGCGGTCACATGACAGGAGAAAACTGGGAGGCAGTGGAAACTTTCTCGAGACTTGGAGCCACTCAGGTTGCCACCAAGTCCTGTTATCACAGGGAGACGTTTGTATAGTCCTCATTCTTTGATAGTCTGTCTCTAAAACATTTCATTAAACCTGGAGAAGGGCAAATGCTTAGGTGTGATTGCATGGCACTGTGAAAGAACTTCTGTTTAATGAGTGGAAAACAAATACTGATTGGAACTTGTTAAAACTGTGGTGTATAGGATAAGAAGCAATGTTTACCAAGGTTCTTAAACTTCTACACTTAGTAGGTGTTTAGTGATGGTGTTGGCTTTGTATAAATTCATTGTTTATTAAATGGATATATAATATATGTATATAGTAGTCCTGATATTACATGTTTGTTACATGGGACTTGTTACTGTTTGATTTCTCCAAAAATGTAGTCATGGACTGGGTTCCCAACACGTTGACTCAAACTCAAGGGTTGTTTTCCCCCATGTAAATGATTCTCTTCTGATTTGAACATTATCTGTGGCAGTTGTCAAACATATGTGAGTCAAGATAAATCCGAATTATCACATCAAAACATGCTGTAATCAAGATCATAGACTGAACACATGCTTTATATTTCATCTGCTGAGATCTTGGTGCTGCTTTGAGCAACAGTACAAGTACTGCTTAAATACACAGCTTAAAGTCAAATAGAATTTGAGTACTGGAAGAAACTGGTCCATAAATGATGTACGTGATAATTGATTTCATTTCAGAGGAAGCTGCTGTCTGTGGTTAAATAAACATAAGATAGGTACTTCTTACAGAGCTGTAGCCCAGTCTTTTAAACTACACACAAAAACCATTGAAAAATACATTGGTAATTGAGATTGTTGTAGTTTTTTGTTCAGTCACTAAGTCGTGTCCAACCGTTGGTGGACATGCCAGGCTTCTGCAGCATGCCAGGCTTCTCTGTCCTCCACTGTCTTGCATTAAATGAAATGAAGAAGTTAGGTTTGGGAAGGTTATAGTTTGGTTTCATGCAAACACATGTAAGCTGTTGAGCTGGTCTGACACCTGGAAGAGACAGCACAACCATAATCAGTCAGGCTGTGCGTCATTTCACCTCCACTCACCCAAACAAGAGATGTGACCCGAGAAAGATATGTGAGGTGGGGAAAATTCAGGTAAGAATTCCAAAGCAAGAGAGTTTGAGAGTTGTCTCACAAACTGAAAATTAGAGAAGGCCATGTGTGCTATTTGCAACAGGAACATAAGTGTAATGTCACCAACCCCTTCTTCAGTTTAGAGGTCACCAGTGTTCATCTCCGGATCATGTATTCTAACCCCCTACTCCCACTCCCCACTTCTTCTCTGATAACAGCTCCAGAAATCACCACAAAGGAGAGCATTGACCTGGCGAATCAAGCCCCATTAGAGGGTATCGGGTGGATTCTAGTCTGGGGATACAGGGGCATGTCACAAAGCTGACCTTTCATGGCCAGGCTCCCACTGTTCACATACCCAGCTGTTAGATGGTTTGGAAGCTCACCCTCCACTGGGTCAGGGTAGACATAGGCATCTACCACCTATTAGAACCCAACTAACCTCTCAGGCCACAAGTTACTGCCAGGGCTCTGGATGCTTCTCAGACAAAATGTTTTCTTATGCCACTTTCCTTGGCACTGGTAGTAGCAGTGTTAGTCACTCAGTCATTCCGACTCTTTGCAACCCCATGGACTGTGGCCCACCAGGCTCCTCTGTCCATGGGATTCTCTAGGCAAGAATACTGGCGTGGCCTGCCATTCTCTTCTCCAGAGGATCTTTCTGACCCAGGGATTGAACCCAGGTCTTCTTCATTGCAGGCAGATTCTTTACCATCTGAGCTACAGGGAAGATCTTTGACACTGGAGTGGGTGGCAGAACCTTCTAAGGAGACTTGTCTTTAATGCCTGCAAACCTTCTTAGAAAGGGGCATATCTGCCTTTCAGGCCTTCGAGATAATTTCTGTTCTGATACTGACCAAGGTGACTCTTTAAGATCATTTCTGCAAGAGCAAGGGCATTGAACAATGTTCGAACTTTTTCCAGGCATCTGCCATAACTCATTCTAGAAATCCTAAATCTAAAACTCGACTTTCCCATTTATAGTCCATGTAAGGGTGGCACATTTCTGCCAAAAATAAGTGTAGGGTCTGGTGTAGAATTACCATTCGATTCTTGAAGATGACTAGCCAAAGAAGAAGGAGAAAGGAAAGCAATTTAGGAAGAACTCCTGTTAGCACCTGCTCCACTGTAATGTCTGCTCCTTAGCTGCCGCAAAGTTCTATAAATGTGACTTCATACCACACATACACATCATGCACCCAAATGTCATGTGCTGTTTGCTGTTGTCTTATAACTGGCCGTGTGTACTCTGGCATTTAAAGAAAACCAGTTTTTAAATGTTAGTATGGCATTTTTCTTCCAGCTTTTTTAATTTAATTTTTGCAACTGAGGTCTTAGGTCCTCGTGCCACAGCCAATACAGTTCATTTTTCTGTAGAAAGTTACACTGATCTTGACAGTTCACTTTTACTGAGTTGGCCAAAGAGGAAGAAAAATGAAAGCATGGCAATGTGTGATGTCCTAGCTTTGGAAATGAGGATAATTTAAGGATCTGGTTAGAAATGATGGATCTCCCTACCCTAACGTTTACTATTATTGCTATTATTACAGTCACTTTGGAGTTGATAACTTAACCAAATGACTGAAGCTAAGAGATTCCATAGCCTAAGAAGGGGATTAACCAAAGGAAAAAGGTCCTAACTTAACCTGTTGCAAGCGCCCTCCCCAAAATCTTCTTCTAAGGATGAGCATTGTCTGTATAGAAGTATTTAGTGATAATGATAACTTCTGCTATCTTTGACTACATCTTTCCTTTTGTTTTTCACAGCAACTCAGAGAAATGAGTTGCTTCCTCTTTACAAATGAGGAAGGTTTAGGGGTCATGCTTAAGGCCACTCAGATGACTGGCAAGATTGGTACTCACATCCAGACCTTTCAGTGTGGAGATTTAGAACTTTTTCCTCATCCAGTCACTACTTTCTAAGAAGCAGAAAATGGACTCATTAAATTGTTAGGCCTTTCAAGAGTTACCATGCTGGCAGACGAATAGCATCTTCAAAATCCAGCTGTCTCCTTCATTGCAAGAGAGTTCATAAAACAGGCCTTTTCTCCTCACTTATACTGTCAGCTGTGAGACATAAAACTTCAAAATGCCTTAAAGGAGTAAGTTGGAATTCTGATGCTGTGAGCCCTTTAAATACCCCATTGTCTCAGAGGAGAGGGACAATCCAGGCTTTGTACTGCAGCACATTTTTCCTCAATCTCCAGTCCCTGGAAGGCCCCCTTTCCTCAGAAGGGCTGTTGTGTTTTTCCTGCCACAACATCGCTGTGACATATCTCGCACTTCAGGCTCAGCCTACTCAGCCCCATTCATGGGTTCCTCTGCAAATTAATGTCCGCTCACCACCACCCCCTCAGAAAAAAAAAAGTTCTGGCTTTGTCAAAAGAGTTATTGGAAATGGAACTTGTGAAAAACCCTTACTGTGTGATGTGAACCCAGACAATAATGTTTTGTAATAGTTCTGTTTGATGTGTACTGATGGGAATTAATCATTTTCGTTAACAGAATTGCTCTTTGTTATGTAAACTTGGTAAAGTCCGCCTCATCTGACCTCTTGCACTGGGGAATCCACTGTTCAAAGCTGTCATCTTTCTGTGGGCAGCAGGATTCTTTTGGCAACTTCTGGAACCAAATTACCCCCTGAACTTAAAGTTCGTACCGCCACTAAGTTGGATGCCAAACCAAGTGAAGACTAAAATACTGTAAAGTATGTATATCCACATGTCCCATTCCCCAAGAATTGGTTAAGTGGAGTGAGCATTATTTTCCCATTTCTCCATTTCATTTATTGGTATCTCAGATAGCCAAAATCTATCATAAATTATCACAACCCTAAAAATACACTATTTCTAGATTAGATGCACTTCTGTTCACTTTAGATATCCAGTGCTTGTGTATGTATAAATTGAATCCATTGGAGAAAATAGTTGGCCCTTGGTTGTATGCTTTTAGATTAGCTCTTTAAGAAGCGAATAAAGTAGCTTCCCACCTTCATCACCACCTCCCAAACGCCGGAAAAAGGAATTCCCTTACCATGTGGTTTCCCAGGCATCTCTGACATGGCTTGACCCAGCTCTTGCAGTCTCACCCAAGAGAGTTGTATTCCATAAAATCACCATCACCACAAAGACAGCCAGACTTAACTTTATTAGAACCTATTCTTCAGTCTCTTTCTGCCCAGAAGAACTGGATTGACATAACCAGTCTCAGGAACCTTCCAAGACTCCTGCAAAGAAACGAGCTCATCTCCTAAGCTGCCAGCCTGCTAGAGTTGGTTGTGAAGGAGTCAGTTCCAATGTTTCCCCCAAGTATGTACATAAGAAGCCAGTTGATAGCACCAAATTGTTTAGCTCTGAATCTTCCAAGAGTAACAAAGGCAATAATAATACATCAGTGTAACATAAGAAAGAAAGCAGGAAAGAAAGGCATTCAGAATAACAAAGATCTGAGGTCAAGCCCCACTTCCACAGCTTACATCTCATCTGTGTGATGTGGTGCAGGTTTTCAAATGTCTCAGGATTTCCTGTCTTACATAGTTAAGAGTGGTGTGTGATAGAAAGGAAATGCCTTAGTGTGTGTTAACATTGAACTTCAGTGCATGGCACATAGTAGGTATTTGAGAAATGACAGCTGCTTTAATTACCAGTTACAGCTACTATTACCAACTCCTTTTTATGATTCAAATAAAGTTCATTCTCCATGTAGTGAAAATTAAGAAATAATGTTAGTAAATCAATCATTTTTCTTTTCAAATTCTAGATTTTTTTTTTCACCCTGCTCCAAGGTTTTTTTTGTTTGTTTGTGTTTGTTTTTCTGTTTTAATTGTAGTGTAGTTGATTTACAGTATTAGCTTCAGGTATATCGCAAAATGAATCAGTTATACAAATACACACACATATATATATTTATATCAACTCTTTTTATATAGATACTTTCCCATATAGGCTATCCCAAGTTTTAAGATAAGTAAATCTATAAATCTACTTTGAACTGTCTGTTGCCATTTGTAAGAATGTGAGAATTAAATCATGTGCTTTTTACAAGAAAAGGATAACCTAGTGGAAAAGTACAAAAGCGAAGCATTCAGCCTCTAAGACTCCTTTCTTTGGGAGTGATAGAAAAAGCCCTTTACTGGTTTCACTCAGACTTTTATCTGCCATCTGAGTGAAACAAGATTAAAGTTCTGACCTGTACAGTTAGCACAATCGGTAATATCCTGAATGTAAAACATCGGGTGGGGGTATGACGTTTGTCAGGCACACGGCTCTCTTGTAACCTTACCTGGGTCTTCAGTGTTCCCCATCCTTATCAAAAGTGGATAGGAAATACAGCACACTTGTTCCCCAGCTGCAGGCTTATACAGTGGCTCTTCCAAATAAAGGACATGGCAGGCGCAATCATTTGAAAACTTATCTGCCTCGATATCTGCAAGCCCATCAAATGTTCTCTAGTAAACAGGTAATCTGAACTGGTGGATTCCTGCAGACAGGGAGCAACTGAGATGCCCTTGCCAGGGAGGGAGGGAGAAGCTGGCCTGATTCAGAGTGTGGATGCTGGGCCTCCCGGCTGCTTAACAACCTCTCATGAAAGAGGCAACAGGCGCTTTGGGACTGGTCATCGACAACATGGACCTGTGGACTGGGGGCCCTGCCACGTCTGCCAGCCAAGACACTGGAGACCAGGCTGAAGCAGCAGGGCTACAGAGGAGATCCCCGCTCCTCCTCCTGCTCTCAGCACGGGTGATATAGGGTTCTTTCTAACTCCTGTTGACCATAACAGTGTTTAAGCAGATGTATTTGGTTTTTTTTTGTTTTTTGTTTTTTTTTCCCATTTATTTTTATTAGTTGGAGGCTAATTACTTTACAACATTGTAGTGGTTTTTGTCATACATTGACATGAATCAGCCATGGATTTACATGAATTCCCCATCCCAATCCCCCCTCCCACCTCCCTCTCTACCCGATCCCTCTGGGTCTTCCCAGTGCACCAGGCCCGAGCACTTGTCTCATGCATCCAACCTGGGCTGGTGATGTATTTGAAACATATATTTGGGCAGATGTATTTGAAACATATATTTGGGAAACAAAATTTCAAAACTGAGTTGATTTTCGTTGGATTTTATAACATGTATCAGTTCATTTTTTAAATACAGAGAAATAGAAAGAAAACAAATGGTCTATAATCTTACTACCCAAGGATTCCTCTTGACATCATTCTTGAAACTTTTACTCCAGCTGAACACACATGCAGCAAAGTATACAAAACAGAAATAGACAGCTTGGTGAATCTTCACAGGCTGAGCACATGTTTGTTACTGGCACCAGCTCCCCAGCTCAAGAGAAAACATCTTCAGTCTCCCTACGTTTCCTTTTCCACTTCTAGGGCACTGTTCACCTCCAAGGACAAACCTGATCTGGACTTCTCATGTCATAGCTTCACTTTGTCATGCCATTTTTTTTCTTGATTTTAAAACAAATAATTAGGTTTATCTGATCAGAAAAAGTTTTAAGTACAGAAACATAAACCAGAAAGCAATATCCTTTCTCCCTACCCCGTATTTCCTAAACATCCATTAATAGATTTTCAGTTTTGTGGTTTGTTTTGTTTTTGATTTATTTCAGGAAAATGTTTGTGCCCTTTGCCAGAATTATTTCTCCTCCTCCTTCCTCTCCCTCCTCCTTCCTCTCCCCCTTCCTTCCTCCCTTTCTCCTCCTCTTCTTTGAATTTACACTCAACAGATGATACATACATACTGTCCTCTTTCTTGTTCACCTTCTCTGTACCATTTCACCCCAGAAAGGATGTTTGTACAGACTTTAGGGTGCTGTGTTTAAAGTGCTTTGGTGGGAGGGGAATTGGGGAGGAGGGTGAGAAAGGCTATTTCGTAATTCATAACCAGATACTTTCTGTTCTTAATTAATAAGGGGGGGGAGTACTTTTTCTTTTCTTTGAAAAGGTAGATCAAACCTCCAGTGGTCATTCCAGACTCTTCTCCAGATTTCTGGCTCCTTCTATAACAGAGCTCAGGAAGGAAAGCTCCCAGTTTCTGAGAAGAGCCTGCTCTGGTCATGCCCTGGGAAACTCAGCCCCCGTTAGAGATGGCCGTGGAATAACTTGTAGCAAAGCCCTTTCTAGAACTACAGTGTTGGTTTCATGTTGCATTATTATTTCACTTTTTTTTTTTTTTTTTTGCATCCAGCTGAAAAACAAAAGCTCCCCCCACCCCGAAACCAAATACCTGGAGCTCACCTACCATTCCTTCAGTGAGCTGACTTCACTTTGTTTTTCTTTGGCAGGGGAAATTGCCATCCAGGTAAAGATTTTCCAGTAGTGCAGTTAAGCCTGCAACTTTATTTTTATTAAAATATATTTTTCCAATAGGTGGCACTAATGTGTTTAGCTGGAGTTAATACATCCCCACTGGAGGGAACTGTACAGGTCAAATGAGCTGCTCTTACCACTTCTCAACAAGTTTCTCTTACACTCTTAGAGGTTGTCTTAACTTTGCACCTCAAACCGGATAAAGATACCCAGACAAGCATCACAGAAACTGACCCTCAGCTCTCGAACAACAGAAAGAGAGAATAGATTGCCCATGAAGAGTATTCCTTTTGTCCTTGAATTCATTTGAGGGAATATTAATACCTGGGATTGAAAATCTCAGAGTGAAAATTTTCTTTTATGTATAACTACGCACCGAGGAAGCAGCAAAAGTCTGAGGGGCCTGCCCACGAGTCACCTACTTGAAGTGCAGGCTGGCGTGAGCACCCAGAGGGAGCCGTGTGCTTGGCTTCTCTTTCAGGTTCTCCCGTCTGAAGGCGGAGGCTTTAGTGGGTTTTTCCAAAGAATCATTGATTTTGAGGATTTGTACAACCTCAAGAGAAGAGTTTGTTCTCCATAATATAAAGATCAGTTTATATTACTCCCTCAAGAGGACTTTTTTTCACTACTTTACAGCAATATTCTAAATGGAAAATTAGACTACTCTTTGTGTATCACAGAATCTGAGAAAATTCAAGATGAGACCATCTGTGGGTACTTGAATCTCAGTTCCTTCTCTTTTCTATTTGTATCATCACAGAAGAGTCATCTAAGCCCTTTGCTTATTAATCCATCTGTAAAATGGAATTGAATGTAATAACTTCTACTCCTTTATTCCTTAAGGATAAGCCAAAGGCCAGATAGTTGTAAAGCACCAGGCCTGAGTTGCTGATGCAGTTTTATTTTTCATTCTTTTTTTTTTTTTAATATTTAAGCTATTTCACAACTAAACATGAAATACTTCATTTTATTAAGCACCACTGTGTTTGGAGGGAAAGGTAACATGTAAATTCAAGATAATGAAGATAATGTTATAGAACTTCAACTTACCATAAGAGTGATACCTAATAATTACAGAAAAAAATCAGAAAATTATGAAAAGTGAAAATGGAGGGGGTAGCTTACCAACTCTAGGGGAGATACCCACAGTTGCCACAAGCCTTAACACTTTTGAAGATTGTGATTAGCATTTTTCACTAAGGTACCTGCTACAGTGTAGCAAATCAATAAAATAGGGCTACTTCAGGTTGCAGAAACCAAGTAAAAAGCTCAGCACCATATAAATTCACTTAAATTGTTGAAAATGTTGCGTCTATCAGAAGATTCAACTAGTTAAACTTCTAAGGTCGTTTCCAAAATTGATTCTGTAATGTTAATACATTCATTCAACAACTACTTATGAGTACTTACTTTATGAAAGACACTGTGCTGGCTATTAGGATATAGTGATAAGCAAAAGAAGCAGGAAGACAGGCATTAGACAATAATCATTACTTGATTACAAATGTAAAAAGAACTGTGAGGTTGTCATGTGAGAGAAGACTGGTTATCTAACCTAGTGTAGCGAGCCAGGAAGCTGACCTCTAAAGACTGAAAGAACAATGAACTAGACAAATGGAAGAAACAGAATGGAAAGGAGGGAGCTTGTGCAAAGGCCCTGTTGCAGAAGAGAGCCCCAGGTCATCTGAGAAGAGAGCACAGTGTGTGGAGCAGTAGTGGGTAGTGGGCTTGTCACAGCTAAGGTCGAAGGGTTGTCAGGGGCTTCTGGACTAGGAGTATACCCTTCAGACTACCAGCTTAGTTTAATTCAAAATAAGTGTTCAATAATTCAAATAATTCAAATTTGTGTTATTTCAAAGTTACTTTTTTAAAGTTGAAATATAGTTGATTTACAATGTTATGTTTCAGACGTACAACATAGTGATTTGATATTTTTATAGATTGTGCTTCATTTAAAATTATTACAAAATAATAGGTATATTTTCATGTGCTAGGCAATGCATCCTTGTTGCTTATGTATTTTATACGTAGTAGTTTGTCTCTGTCAATTTCTACCCCCATGATGCCCCTCCCCCTTCCTTCTGCCCACTGGTAGCCACTGGTTTATTCTCTGTATCTGTGAGGCTGTTTCTGTTTTATTATATACATTTATTCATTTTTTTAGATTCCACAAAAATGTTAACAGAATAATTGTCTTTCTTTGACTTATTTCACTAAGCATAATACTCTCTAGGTCCATCCACATTGTTGAAAATAGCGGAATTTCATTCTTTTTTATGACTGAGTACTATTCCGTTGTGTGTGTGTGTGTGTGTGTGTGTGTGTGTGTGTGTGTGTGTGTGAAGACATCTTCTTCATTCATTCATCTGTTGAATGGCTCTTAGATTGCTTCCATGTGTTGGGTATTTTAAATAATGCTGCTGTGAACATTGGGGTGTGTGTATCTTTTCAAATTAGTGTTTTCCATTGAGATTAGAGCATTTCCTAACACCATAGAAAAATAAACTCAAGATGGCTTAAAGACCTAAATGCAAGATTTGAAGCCATGAAATTTCTAGAAGAGAGAACAGACTGAACAGTCTTTGACATAAATCATAGCAGTATTTCATTTGATCTGTCTCCTAAAAGAAAGAAATAAAAGCAAAAATAAGCAGATGAGACCTAATTAAATGTAAAAGCTTTTGCATGGCAAAGGAGATCATCAACACAAAAGACAGCCTACTGAAGGGGAGAAAATATTTGGAAATTATATGATTGATAAGGGGTTAATATCCAAAATAACATGAATAGCTGATATAACTCAGTATCAAAAGGCAATGAAACAGGACTTTTCAGGCCTGTAAAGATACCCCACATTGCTAATCATCAGAGAAATGCAAGTCAAAACCACAATGAGGTATCACCTCACACTTTCCAGAGTGGCTACTATCAAAAAGAATACAAATAACAAATTTTGGCAAGGAAGTGGGAAAAAGGAAACACCCGTACACTATTGATAGAAATGTAAATTGGTGCAACTACTATGAAAAACAGTATGGCAATTTCTCAAAAAGCTAAAAATAGAACTACCAAATGATCCACCAGTTTCACTCCTGGGTATATATTCAAAGAAAACAAAAACACTAATTTGAAAAGATACATGCATCCCAGTGTTCGTAGCAACATTATTTACAGTATTCATTGAATTTCAGGCAGGGCCTGCTTTCTGTTCAGATGTGATTTCTGTGTTGAGGTTGAATTAGATGGTGACAGGAGGAGTTATGAGTGGAGACTTGGGCTTCCCTGGTGGCTCAGGTGGTAAAGAATCTGGCTGCAATGCAGGAGACCTGGGTTCAGTCCCTGGGTTGGGAAGATCCCTGAAGACTGAGTTTGCTTAAATAGTTTGGCAAGAGATGCTGGTGGCAGCAGAAGATGGAGAAGAATATTGTAAAAGTAGTATCAACAGGACTTGATGCAGTCGAACATGACTAGAAAAAGAAACAAAGGACAACATCCAGGCACATATATTAAAATAGGTTGTTGGTATATCTATTAAATTTCAGGGAATGTGATCAGTCAACAAACATAAATTAAGCCCCTGTTATATATTTCAGACCCTTTTCTTGGTTAAGGAATACAACAGTGAACAAAGTCAACAAGTTCCCAAAACACCTTTGAAACCAGGTTATGAAAAAATTTAGGCCAGCTGTCAGCAAACTGCAGCCATGGCCAAATCCAGCCTGCTGCCTATTTTATAAAGTAACAGTTTCCTGGAACAGAGCCAGGCCCATTCAGTCATAGATTGTCTGTGGCAGTTTTCACCTATCAGTGGCAAAGGTAAGCAGCTGCACCAGAGACAGTTTGACACACAAAGCTAAGAGTATTTGCTATCCAGCTCTTAACAAAAAGTTGGCCAGCCCCTAACTTAAATGATGAGCATAGTGATCCTACCTTTTTCTCTAATTTTCATTGTAACCTTGAGAAAACTAGTTAACCTCTCTAACTCAGTTTTCCCTGAGCTAAAGAAGCTGAGCTACTAAGTGGACCAGTTGAGAAACTATCAGCGAGGGCTTTGGCTGTAGAAGGTGTGAACTGATGAGAGGGATCTAGATGTATCATGAGAGTGTGCTGTTTTTATTCTAATCTTCCTTTGCCTGGTCCCTGACCTCCTTTTCTAAGGAACCTGGAATGTTAGGTCCATGAATGTAGTCAAATTGAAAGTGGTCAAACAGGAGATGGCAAGAGTGAACATCGACATTTTAGGAATCAGCGAACTAAAATGGACTGGAATAGATGAATTTAACTCAGATGACCATTGTATCTACTACTGTGGGCAAGAATACCTTAGAAGAAATGTAGCCATCACAGTCAACAAGAGAGTCCGATAGGCAGTACTTAGATGCAATGTCAAAAACAACAGAATGATCTCTGTTCATTTCCAAGGCAAACCATTCAATATCACAGTAATCCAAGTCTATGCCCTGAGCAGTAACGCTGAAGAAACGGAAGTTGAACGGTTCTGTGAAGATCTACAAAACTTTCTAGAACTAACACCCAGAAAAGATATCCTTTTCATTATAGGGGACTGGAATGAAAAGTAGGAAATCAAGAAATACCTGGAGTAACAGGCAAATTTGGCCGTGGAATACAGAATGAAGCAGGGCAAAAGCTAGTAGAGTTATGCCAAGAGAACACACTGGCCATAGCAAACACTGTCTTCCAACAACACAAGAGAAGACTCTACACATGGACATCACCAAATAGTCAACATCAAAATTGGATTGATTATATTATTTGCAGCCAAAGATGGAGAAGCTCTATACAGTCAGCAAAAACAAGACTGGGAGCTGATTGTGGCTCAGATCATGAACTCCTTATTGCCAAATTCAGACTTAAATTCAAGAAAGTAGGGAAGACCACTAGACCATTCAGGTATAACCTAAATCAAATCCCTAACAATTATATAGTGGAAGTGAGAAATAGATTTAAGGGACTAGATCTGATAGACAGAGTGCCTGATGAACTATGGATAGAGGTTCGTGACATTGTACAGGAGACACGGAGTAAGACCATCCCCAAGAAAGAGAAATGTAAAAAAGCAAAATGGCTATCTGAGGAGGCCTTACAAATAGCAGTGAAGAGAAGAGAAGCAAAAAGCAAAGGAGAAAAGGAAAGATATACCCATTTGAATGCACAGTTCCAAAGAAGAGCAAGGAGAGATAAGAAAGCCTTCCTCACTGATCAGTGCAAAGAAATAGAGGAAAACAATAGAATGGGAAAGACTAGAGATCTCTTCAAAAAAATTAGAGATCCCAAGGGAATATTTCATGCAAAGATGGGCTCGATAAACGACAGAAATGGTATGGACCTAACAGAAGCAGAAGATATTAAGAAGAGGTGGCAAGAATACACAGACAAAATGTACAAAAAAGACCTTCATGACCCAGATAATCACAATAGTGTGATCACTCACCTAGAGCCAGATATCCTGGAATATGAAGTGAAGTGGGCCTTAGGAAGCATCATAATGAACAAAGCTAGTGGAGGTGATGGAATTTTAGTTGAGCTATTTCAAATCCTAAAAGATGATGCTATGAAAGTGCTGCACTGTACATGCCAACAAATTTGGAAAACTCAGCAGTGGCCACAGGACTGGAAAAGGTCAGTTTTCATTCCAATCCCATAGAAAGGCAATGCCAAGGAATGCTCAAACTATTGCACAATTGCACTCATCTCATATGCTAGTAAAATAATGCTCAAAATTCTCCAAGCCAGGCTTCAACGGTATGTGAGCCGTGAACTTCCAGGTGTTCAAGCTGGATTTAGAAAAGGCAGAGGAACTAGAGATCAAATTGCCAACATCCGTTGGATCATTGAAAAAGTAAGAGAGAAAAACATCCAGAAAAATATCTACTTCTGCTTTATTGACTATGCCAAAGCCTTTGACTGTGTGGATCACAACAAAATGGAAAATTCTTCAAGAGATGGGAATACCAGACCACCTGACCTGCCTCTTGAGAAACCTGTATGCAGGTCTAGAAGCAACAGTTAGAACTGGACATGGAACAACAGATGGGTTCCAAATAGGGAAAGGAGTACATCAAGGCTGTATGTTGTCACCATGCTCATTTAACTTATATGCAGAGTACATCATGAGAAACACTGGGCTGGATGAAGCACAAGCTGGAATCAAGATTGCCGGAGAAATATCAATAACCTCAGATATGCGGATGACACCACCCTTAAGGCAGAAAGCAAAGAACTAAAGAGCCTCTTGATAAAAGTGAAAGAGGAGACTCAAAAAGCTGGCTTAAAACTCAACATTCAGAAAACTAAGATCATGGCATCTGGTCCTATCACTCCATGGCAAATAGATGGGGAAACAGTGTCAGACTTTATTTTTTTGGGCTCCAGAATCACTGCAGATGGTGACTGCAGCCATGAAATTAAAAGATGCTTGCTCCTTGGAAGAAAAGGTATGAGCAACCTAGAGAGCATATTAAAAAGCAGAGACATTACTTTGCCGACAAAGGTCCGTCTAGTCAAGGCTATGGTTTTTTCCAGTAGTCATGTATACATGTGAGTGTTGGACTATAAAGAAAACTGAGCGCTGAAGAATTGATGCTTTTGAACTGTGGTGTTGGAGAAGACTCTTGAGAGTCCCTTGGACTGCAAGGGGATCCATCCAGTCCATCCTAAAGGAAATCAGTCTTGAATATTCATTGAAAGTACTGATGCTGAAGCTGAAACTCCAATACTTTGGCCACCTGATGCGAAGAACTGACTCCATTAAAAAGGCCCTGATGCTGGGAAGATTGAAGGTGGGAGAAGGGGATGACAGAGGATGAGATGGTTGGATGGCGTCACCAACTCAATGGACATGAGTTTGAGTAAACTTCAGGAGTTGGTGATGGACAGGGAGGCCTGGTGTGCTGCAGTCCATGGGGTCTCAAAGAGTCAGACACGACTGAGTGACTGTACTGAACTGATAGCTCCAGCTTCTAAAAACATGTTCTTCTCCAGCCAAACTGAAAACTTTCTCAAATCTACATCCTATTTATGCTGTTCCCTTTTTCTTTAGTTCTTTTTGTTTAAGTTTACTGAAACCATGCCTATGCACTGTCTTTCAAAAGTGTCACCCTCTTAATGAAATCTTTCCAGAGTGAATCAGCCTGAGGCCTTTCCTCTGTTCATGTACATTTTGTACTAGCTCTGTCCGTCTCTTAACAGCCTACCCATCTATCTGCCCTAATCTTCCTTTTATTTGCCTTTTTATGACTTGTGAGACAGGAGGAAAGATGGGCATTATGACTTGCTCATGTGTATAGCCCTGCCTGCTTAACACAGTGCCTTGTCCCAGCGGAGGCTCATGTCTAGTCACTGACTTAAATTAAATATACACTTAATAATGACTTCAAGTTTTAGACTGTAACCCTAAAGCTAGCTTCTCCATAGGAAGAAAGCTGAGTGGAAGATGAGCCATCCCAGCAACTGAAAGACAAATGCAGTAATAACTCCAGTCTATAGCCTTGTTCTTTTTGACTTGATTATGTGGCCCCAGGCAGGGTTATAATTAGGTTGAGTCACCAACTTCTTAAAATGGAAAAATTTCAAAAAAATTTCAAATATTAAAAAAAAAAATCTGGATTTCTGCTTTTTTTTAATAGAAGCCTAAATCTCCATATGGCAATCACGAAACTTATGAATTGCAAGTCTGTGCCCTTAAATAACATGTCCCCTGTTTCCCACTCTCAACCCCCCACAGCCACCATTCTGCTTTCTTTGGGGGAGTTCAACTTATTTAGATTCCATATATGCATGAGATCACGCAATATTTATCTTTCACTTTGTGACTTATCTAACATAATGTCTTCAAGGTCCATCCATGTCTTATAAATGGCAGGATTTCTGTCTTTTTGTGACTGAATAATATTCTACTGTGTATACATACCACATCTATTTTTTTAACCACATAAATTGATACATTGTTTCCATATCTTTGCTATTGTGAATGATGCTGCAGTGAATATGGGAGTGAAGATATCTCTTCAATATCCTGTTTTCATTTCCCTTGACTGTAAACCCAGATGTAGATCTGCTAGATCATATGGCCGTTCTAGTTTTAATTTTTTGAGAAACCACCATACTGTTTCTGTAATGGCTGAACCAATTTACATTCCCTACAATGTACAAGGGTTTCCTTTTCTCCAACTTTGTCAACACTTGTTATTACTTATCTTTTTGATGCTAGCCATTCACAGGTGTGAAGTAGTATCTCATTGTACTTTCAATTTATATGTCTGGGATAATTAGTAGTGTTGAGCATCTTTTCATGTACCTGTTGGCCTTTTGGATGTCTTTGGGTACATGTCTATTTCATTTCTCTGCCCATTTTTTAATCAGATCATGTGAAGTATTTGTTGTTGTTATGGTGTTATATGAGTTCTTTATGAATTTTAGATTTTTTTCATATATTTTCCTCTTACCCTGCATATGTGTGTGTAAATTTATATAAATTATATATATACATATATATATATATAATTTGCAAGTTGGAGAAGGAAATGGCAACCCATTCCACTGTTCTTGCCTGGAAAATTCCATGGATAGAGAAGACTGGCCGGCTACAGTCCATGGGGTTGCACAGTCGGACTGAAGCAACTTAGCACTCACACATGTTCAGCACACACAGTAACTATCTTGGCCCCAGGTGCCCTTGTAAGACAGATATGGCCAACTTCACTTTTTGTATTAGTCGTCTGGCTACAATAGACAGTTGAATTTACAATTTGAGCATATGCCATAGATGGAAAGTCAGAAGACCTATGTTCTAGTTTTGTTCTTTCTCGAGCTGGAGAATTACAGGCAGAAGATTTTCTTTCTCTGGGAGGTTCATCTCCTCCTACCACTAGAGGAGCAAAGGGATGCTTTTTGCTTCCTATCAGCAGCAGGGATTGTTCTAAATTGAGTTTATGGTACTTTAGACTTGGAAACTTTGAAGCATAATGGTGAAGTCAAGCAGAAGAGAAAGGGAAGGAAGAAACTGAATTATTCTGGTTAGTATGAGAAGTAGGTAAGGCATTTTCAATTTGTAGCATGTGAACCCCATCTCATTTCCTGTTTTGGATGTGGATCTCTTCCAGAATTTAAAGAATGATTCTCAGAAGATAAGCAAATATCTGCACAGGTCTAATCAGTGGAGTGAACCCCAGGTGTTTGCCTGGAATGGAATTTAACTGAAAGAGTTTAGAAGATCATCATGTTGATCAGTACAGCTGGGCATTGGGCCTCACTGGCCAATCTGAGGGACCAAAGCCAGTTCTGGCTACCTGGGTGCCAGCGTTAATGAGGCTATCTTGTTGTAATCTCATCTCAAACAGGGTTCTCAGCCATACACAGAGAGAAAGGGAGAGAGGTGAGCTGGGGAAAACAGGCTGTGATGAGTGATGAGGCTTTGTCAGTTAAACCAACATGTGCAGTTCATAAATCAGAGAATATTTCCTGATCTGAAAATCTGGATTTGCAACTTTGGTGATTGTTTTTGGATAAGTTCGGAGAGGTTGCAAGTAGGGACTTGAAAACACAATCAAAACCCCGGAGCAGATAAGCCATCTGTGTGTGCTCAACGAAAGAGAAATGAATTTTATACTCTTTGAAAGAGGGGGAAGGTTCTCTTGGCAGGCCCATAAAATTTGTGTGATGGTCAGAGTGGCAGACACTCAAAGTCAGGGAGTGAATCGTCTACACAGTGTCATCATTCTTCCTGGATCATCTTTTAAACTTTCATGAGGATCAGTCCCAGTGCCAAAATCATCTCTGAGAAGAAAAAAAAATTATATTCTTACAGAGAGCACAGATTTGTTTATAAGTCTTATCAACATTGGGAGGTGTTTGTTAGATGTTCAGTAAAGTCGGAAAGACCTTCTGTACTTCAATTCTTTGAAGGGCTGTGATGATTCCTTTCACCTATGCTTTGTCTCTTTCCAAAGTCCAGGAAACTCTTACAGTTTCATGAGAATAAGACATCCCAAATATAACTTCATAACACTCTCAAGTGAAAATTAACCAGATCCTCACAATTCATTTTATTATCAGTCAAACTTGACAGTTAAGAAACTTTAAAACCATATTCAAGGAGGTTAACACTATATACTGTGTTTAATAAACTAAGATATACTTTCAGTACATTTTCTACCTTTTCAGCTTTTTTCTTGCATTATTCTTCAAAGTTATTATCTGGTTAAAGGAAGATTCAGTGATGAATATCTTGCTTTTAGATAGTCTCACTTTGTCTCTGTCCATTTATTTGTCTTTCCAGTGACTGTGATGCCACTAACATTTCTCAGGAACTTCCTTTTTTGGCTTAAATCAGATGGTTAATTTCTGTTGCTTGCCACCAGAACTTCTGGTTGGTATTTTATCTATTTTTCCTAGTATTGGAGTTGTTTGTGTTTGTATATCTCTTCCTAAGGAGACTCTAATATCTTGCAAGAAGATATCTCACTAAGACAGTGAGATACTAAGACAGTTAAACATGTGGATTATGGAGCCATATCACCGTGATTAAAATTCTAGCTTCTTTCTTTATGAACTTTATAACAACCTTTCTAGGTTTTGGTTTCCTTGTGTAAGCTTGCAAGCACCTACTTGTTCTAATGGTTAAAACAGGACCTGGCACATAGAATGCATTGCATAAGTATTAGCTATTATCAGTGTAACAGTAGTACATTTTATTATCTTGTTTCTTATTACTTCATGTTATTTTCATGTTGTATATATGATATAAACTTTATTATATGTATAATGTAGGAATTATATAACATATTGTTAAATATATTCTATATAATATTATCATTGTAATATAGTAATTATTATTATTAAAAAGTGTTCAAGAAAAATAAGTGTTTTTAATTGATTTTGGTGGTTTCTCAAACTGTAAGCTCACTTCCAGTGGACACTATGAGGTTATTTGTTTGTAAGAAAAGTTTTCTTCCTACCCTTGGTTTTTAAACATCTATGCTAAAAAGCTTCCCTTTAGAGGAAGTAATAAATTTTAATGTGCAAGTTATTAAAGTACCAGCAGGGACTGTTTCATAATATGCTAAATTTCTCAACCTCTACCCAAGTAGTCTTCACCTGACTGAAATGTTGCTTGATTCTTTTCTTAATGTCATGATGTTTTTCATGAAGGATCTGTTCATTTCATCTACCTGAATGTAATGTTTCCCTGGACCAGCTGCATTTTCCATGAGGTTATAAGACCTGAGAAGTCATCTCTTCATTGTGACCCCTTTTACTTAATCTTAGTGTGGCACCTGACACAGTTTGCTCCATTCTTCTTGCATTTCAGAAGGTTGTCTGCTTTCCTTCAGCAGGCCCGTCAGTCAGTTCGATCTCTCACAGCTTTGTTGGTGTTGCATGGGATCCTTTGGAATTTCATTCTGCTGGTTCTTAGTGCTGACATCAGAAATGTTCTTTTGTTGAGAATTTTACCTCCTTGGATCACTATGCTAACACATCAATTATAATATCATCAAAATGGCAAGCAGGGATCAGTTTTGTTTTTATTATTTTGGGAACTCCTGGTCCCCAAAACAGTCTCCTTGTGAAACTGCTGTCAGTAAAGTAGGATCAGTTCATCTGTTTGAAGTGAAATGAAAGTGAGTGAGTTGTGTCCGACTCTTTGCAACCCCATAGACTATACAGTCCATGGAATTCTCCAGGCCAGAATACTGGAGTGGGTTGGCTTTCCCTTCTCCAAGGGTTCTTCCTAATCCAGGGATCAAACCCAGGTCTGCCGCATTGCAGGCGGATTCTTTACCAGCTGAGCCACAAGGGAATCCCAAGAATACTGGAGTGGATAGCCTATCCCTTCTCTAGCAGATCTTCCCAACTCAGGAATCAAACCAGTGTCTCCTGCATTGCAGGTGGGTTCATCTGTTTAGCAATCATTAATTGGGGACTTAAAGTGGGTAGAATTTGCTCAGAATGCTGAGCTGATTTGGAGATGAATTTGGCACATCCACTCACGTTATAGAAGCAAACAGTTTCAGAAGATGAAATTCTCTATAGAGTATCAGTGCCTGTCTTCAGTTCACATTCACTGCACATCTGTCCTTATTTGGGTTTACAGATACAGTGAGTTTCCCATTGACTTCTGAAGGCAGAGAATGACAGGAAAGATAGAGGAAATGAGTAGAAGGTTGTGAGGGGGAAAAGTTGGTTAAACATTACCTGTTGTTACCTCACTGCCCTAGAATGTTTTTCATCCAGTTTCATGAATAAGGAAACAAGAGCTCAAAGAAGCCTACCACCACTTCCATGGTTTTACAGCCAGAATGTACCTGAGCCATTTGCTGGTCTGGGAGACCTGTGTTTTTACCCTCATCAACCACACTGCCCCACAAACAGGGAATAGAGGGTGATGGGTGGCAAGTCAGGACAACATGCTGTTTTTAGTCATAAGGCCCCTTATTGCCATTGTTCCAAAATCTGAGAAGATGAGTAGAATCAAGGAAGAGCAGTTGACTGATTTTAATCGTCTATTAGTTGTTCCTACCTAATTAGAGGGTGTTCAGTACAGACTTAAATTTCAAAATGTGTCCATCTACCCAGTCAGCCTACATCTTGGTATCTACCCTAGAGGAATAGCTGAATATGGGTAGAAAAAAACCTGTACATTAATTGTAGAATTTTATGTAGTGTGCAGAAATTTGAAATAACACAAATGTTCATTGATAATGGAATGATTAAGTTCTGCCAAATCTATACTAGTAAATGCTATCCCAAGTGAGGTAGATCTATACATGTAGAACTGAAAATATCTTCAGGACACAGTAAGTTAACAACAACAACAAAAATCAAGTAGCAGGAACATGAAGTAGAATGAACACATATATTTTAAAAATTAAATAAAGTTCTGTACTTCAGAAAAGGGTGAGGACTTTAAAGAGGAAAATAGTATTTCCAAGTTTTGGAGAAAACAAGCACAGATTACTTTATGTGGAGGTGATACTAGAGTTGAAACTTGGGGCATGGTAAAATTTAGGGATGTAGGGGTTTATCCAGAACAACCTAGCTAAACAAGGGGGTTGAGCCAAGACATACCCAGTTCTATCTGAGTCCAGTGCTGCTGCTTTTAAGTAAGATTCCTCTCACAATATAAGCTCTAGGCATCAGGTATAAGATGTAGGTAAAACTCACATACAGAGGTAGAAAATATGCATATGCTTTCATTAAGTATTTACCTTGTGTCAGGTACCCTGCAAGAGGGCGTATGGAATATCCTGATGAATTAGAATTCCTGGCCTTAATAACTTGAGGTCTTGGAAGGGAAAGAAGATGTATTTATAAACTTTTAAAATATATGAAAGTTAACCAAACCCTAAAACAAAACTATAGAGAAATTCAGAAGGATTCATGAGCCGAGAGGAGAGAAAGATATTTGCAGTTGTGAAGGCTGGAAGATGTACCAGGTAAAAATGTGTTCATGTATAAGAAGCAGAAAATGGAAGTGACAGTGACTTAAATCATGAGGCTTAATTTCTTAGCAAGAAGTCTGAAGCTGGCTGTCCCTAAATTGATTCAGTATTTCAATAATATCATCAAGGACTAGGTTCCTTCTGTCCTCTTTAGTAATCCTACATCTGTGGACTTGTCACATTTATTATCCAGTATGGCAGCTGCAACTCCAACCACATTCAAGGGTAGGAAGCACCAGGTAGCTAAGGCAGCAAAGAAAGAGAAGGACCTTTAATGAGTACAGTCTCCTTGCATATCTGAACAAACTTTTCCCCGGACACCTTCTAAGAGATTTTTTTTTCTAATTGACCAGAATTAGATCATAAGCCTCCCCAGTGCCTTGACCCAAGTTATGCTGTGAGAGTACGATTCTGGCATTTCCACTCTTCTCTCACAGAACTATCAGTTCAATTCAATCACTCAGTCATGTCTGACTCTTTGTGACCCCATGGACTGCAGCACACCAGGCTTTCCTGTCCGTCACCAACTCCTGGAGCTTAGTCAAACTCACGTCCATTGAGTCGGTTATGCCATCCAACTATCTCATCCTCTGTCGTCCCTTTCTCCTCCTGCCTTCAATATTTCCCAGCATCAGGGTCTTTTCCAATGAGTCAGTTCTTCCAATCAGGTGGCCAAAATATTGGAGTTTCAGCTTTAGCATCAGCCCTTCCAATGAATATTCAGGACTGATCTCCTTTAGGATGGACTGTTTGGACCTCCTTGCAGTCCAAGGGACTCTCAAGAGTCTTCTCCAACACCACAGTTCAAAAGCATCAATTCTTCGGCACTCAACTTTCTTTATAGTCCAACTCCCACATCCATACATGACTACTAGAAAAACCATAGCTTTGACTAGACAGACCTTTGTTGGCAAAGTAATGTCTCTGCTTTTTAATATGCTCTCTAGGTTGCTCATACCTTTTCTTCCAAGGAGCAAGCATCTTTTAATTTCATGGCTGCAATCACCATCTGCAGTGATTTTGGAGCCCCCAAAAATAAAGTCTCTCACTGTTTCCCCATCTATTTGCCACGAAGTGGTGGGACCAGATGCCATGATCTTAGTTTTCTGAATGTTGAGTTTTAAACCAGCTTTTTGAGTCTCCTCTTTCACTTTTATCAAGAGGCTCTTTAGTTCTTCGCTTTCTGCCTTAAGGGTGGTGTCATCTGCATATCTGAGGTTATTGATATTTCTCCTGGCAGTCTTGATTCCAACTTGTGCTTCATCCAGTCCAGCATTTCACCAGTGTACTCTGCGAATAAGCAGGGTGACAATATACAGCCTTGACCTACTCCTTTCCCTATTCGGAACCAGTCTGTTGTTCCATATCCAGTTCTAACTCTTGCTTTTGACCTGCATACAGATTTTTCAGGAGGCAAGTAAGGTGGTCTGGTATTCCCATCTCTTGAAGAATTTTCCACAGTTTGTTGTGGTCCACACAGTCAAAGGCTTTGGCGTAGTCAATAAAGCAGAAGTAGATGTTTTTTCTGGAACTCTTGCTTTTTTGATGATCCAACAGATGTTGGCAATTTGATCTTTGGTTCCTCGGCCTTTTCTAAATCCAGATTAAACATCTGGAAGTTCATAGTTCACGTACTGTTGAAGCCTGGCTTGGAGAATTTTGAGCATTACTTTGCTAGCTTGTGAGATGAGTGCAGTTGTGCAGTAGTTTGAGCATTCTTTGGCATTGCCTTTCTTTGGGAACTATGGCTAGAAATAAAAAGCCTTATGATATACAGGAGCATCTGAGAATATTGGCTACAGCAGATTTCATTGAGGAAGCAATACTTGGGTTGGATCTGAAACAAGGATAAAGACATTTGTTAGATAGTCTATCTTCCAATATTACTTTTCTGAAAATTGTCTGTCCTCAGCTTCATGTGGGAATTACCAGTATCATAAAGTATGTTCCCATCTCTGAACATGCATTTGTAGCAGTTGTCATGCTGCTGCTAAGTCAGTCATGTCCGACTCTGTGCAACCCCATAGACGGCAGCCCACCAGGCTCCCCCATCCCTGGGATTCTCCAGGCAAGAACACTGGAGTCATAGATACTGCCAAATTGGTCTTTGTTTTGTTTGTTCCTCTCAAGGAGCATTTCTTTTTTTTTTTTCAAGGAGCATTTCTAACTTTCTTCCTTAATTGAATCTAACTGTGTAAGAAGAGTACTACTACTGGTTGGCCATTAATCTGATGGTTGTTTAATTCTCTGCGCTCAGTTTCCAGCATCAGTCAAGTTCCCAATTATTTTATCAGAAAGAATTTAACAGGACGCATTATTAACCATGTATAAGAAAACCAACAAGGCAAAAAAGGGCATCACAGTGTCACAGAAGTAGTAACTTAAGGAAGCCTGCTACAACCCCAAGCGTGGGGGACAAGGCAGTCGAGGTACGTGTCAGTGCTGGTCTCAGAGAGAGTTTGATGCGCCTGGCTGTATTGAAGGAAAAAATCTGCAGCTTGAAACCAGCTTCTGCTCCAGTAGGAGTTTCTACTACTCCTATTGGAATCAATAGACTCTGACAAGTTTAAAACCCCTTGCTGGAGAGATGCTGAGGGTAAAGGCAAGGAAATCCAGCCGGAGCAAGTCCCTTCTCCCTCCTCCATTCCTCCCAGCTCCTTCCAGCGTCCCCGTTGGTGAACCTAACAGAAAGCTGCATCAACAGATGTGGGGCTTACAGAGTTCCAACCCCAGCATCACATAGCAGAATATAGAAGATTTGGCGCTAAAACAGCACATCATTTTGTTATTATTGTTTTTAGCACATCCTTATTAACTGTAAGTAATAATAGAACCTACCTCTTATTATTATTTTGAGGTTTAAATGAGGCAGGTCGTGAAAAGTGGTTAGCAGGGTGCCCAGAGATGTATAGGCACTTAAGAAGTGTTAGTGAACATTATTAATTCTTATTCAACAAGTATTTATTGTGTACCTATTACGTGCCAGACACCGATCTAAGGTCTGAAAATATAGTGATGGCTGAGATAGACAAGCCCCTGTGCCTGTAGCATTTGCATTCCACTGAGCAGTGGCCTGAAATAAATAACATCATTTCAGAAATTTATATGTGGTTTAGAGATAATAAAACAGTCCTGCATTTGAGAGTAATAGGGAGGAAGATAACTAAGATTCAATGATCAGCAGCTAAGGAAATGAAAAGATAAGCTACAGACAGGGAGAAAGTGTTTACAAACCTTGTATCTGATAAAGAATTTATACCCAGAATATAGAAAGAACTCTCAAAACCTAACCATAAGGAAACAAGTAATCAATTTGTAAAAATGGATGAAAGATTTGGACACTATGCCATCAGTTCAGTTCAGTTGCTCAGTCGTGTCCGACTCTTTGTGACCCCATGAATCGCAGCACGCCAGGTCTCCCTGTCCATCACAAACTCCCGGAGTTTACTCAAACTCATGTCTATCGAGTCGGTGATGCCATCCAGTCATCTCATCCTCTGTCATCCCCTGTAGAAGATACATAAATGGAAAATAAGTACATGAAAAAATGCTAAAGATGAAAAGACCATTAGTTATTAGTGAAATGAAAATTAAAAGCACAGTGAGATATAATACCTTTTTTAAAAACTGACAGTACTGTTGAGGAGGATATAGACTAACTGGAACTCTCATATATTGCTGATGGGAATGCAAAGTGGCACAATCACTTTGTAAAATACTTTGGCAGTTTCTAAAGAAGTTAAACATAAACTAACCTTGTAACCCAGCAAACGCACTCCTAGGTGTTTACTCTAGAGAAATAAAAGCAGAGACTTACACAAAAAGCTATACACAGATAAACATTTGTTATATTCATTTGCTTTATTCATGATCACTGCATTCATAAAATTGGAATTAATCCCAAATTTTCTTCAACTGGTGAATAGATAAATAAGCTGTGGTATATCCATACAGTGGAATATTATTTAGCAACAAAAGGAAATGAGTACTTTATCTGCAACAACATGGATGAATCTCAAAGACATTATAAAAGTGGACAAAGGCTGTATTCTGCATGATTTCATTATGATGACATTTCAGAAAAGGCAAGGCTAGAGGGACAAACAAGGGGTCAGTGGTTGCAGGGGTTGAGAATGGGGTCAGTGGTTGACTCCAAAGGGCCAGAGAAGTCAAGGGAATTTTGTGGGGGTGAAAGAACTGTTCTATATCTTGACTGTGTTGATGGTTACATGACTTACACATTTGTCAAAACTCATGGAATGGTACACTGTAACAGTTGAATTTTGCTATACACCAGTGCCATAGACTGAATGTTTGTATCCCTACCCCCAATATTTATATGTCGAAACCTAATCCCCGAACGTGATGGTATTTGGAGGTAAGACTTTGGGGAGGTGATTGGGTCATAAGGGTAGAGACCTCATGAGTGGGGTTAATACCCTTTTAGAAGAGGTTCTAGAGAAACTCTATGCAGAGAGAATAGCAAGGACAAATTCTGAAGATAGAGGAAGCAAGAAATGTGGGTAAAAGGTCTATGGATTGAAAGAATAGGGTGATACATTGTGAAAAGCGCTTCATCTCAGAGGCCCTGTTTGGTAGGGCTACCAGTTTCTGCTCAATAAATAGACACTCAGATAAATTGGAAGTTAGTATAAGAAGTAAGTCATTTTTAGTATATCATGCAATATTTGGGACATACTTATACTGAAAAATACTATTTGCTGAAATTCAAATTTAAGTGAGAGTCTTGGTTTTTATCTGTCAACTCTTCACCTAAAACTTGGTGAGAATTTTGGATTCTCTTCTGGCTACGGTGAGAAACCAATGGTAGGGCTTAAAGAGACACAGTGGCATGTTGTGTGTTCTACTAAGATCATTCTGTTTACTGTGGAGAATGGATAATTACCGAGGTGAAGGCATGGCCATTGCAGTGGTCCAAGAAAGAAAGGATGGTGGCCTAGTCTAGTTTGTGTTAGAGGCTGAGAAGAGTAGATGGATTGAGGAGAGAGAAATCTAAGGACTTGTTTATAGATTATGGGAGAGAAGGATAAAGGGGAAGAGGAAAATGAAGGATGCTCCTAACATTTTGGCCTCAGCCACTGGGCAAATTTTCTACTAGCTCATAATAAAAAAGTTTTAAATAGTGTTGACAGTGGGCTGTGCTCCCTTCTAAGCACTTTACATGTACAAACTCATTGAACATTAACTCATTTAATCTTCAGTATGACTTAGGCACGTGAGAGAGGGAAAGCTGTCCCTAAGGTGCCGAAGGGCTTGGTAGCACGCTGACAGTCGCGGAGAGAATAGTTGCCAAGCGGGGCTTCTGACCCAAGCAGCCTGTGTTGGTTGCCACAGTCTACTCCCTCTTCTGGTGCTGAGCACAGGAGAGGTGCTCAGCAAGGAATTATCGAATCAGTGAATGAACGAGGAAATGGAAGGGTGGGTTCCCATGCCTTATGTTGATTTTTATACCAAGTGGCTGTGATGTCCTTATGCCTGCCAGGTAGACATTATCTGTATGCTTTTTCCCCTTCTCCACACAAATTTTAATTTTCCCTCCATTCTTTTTCTGGACATCATCTCATTATGTTGATGTTGGACATCATTAAAAGGACTCCTGGGAGGTGTTTTTTAAGATTTAAGCTGTTACTAAGTAGGGTTGAGAAACACTTTTCCAGTGCCCCAAGCAAACTGGCACAGGTGGTTAAGTCTGACCTCCAAGAAGGCCACTTTGTATCAAATTCACATCCTGTCTATCGTCTGCTGAATTTTTCCTCCAGATATGTTCTAACCTGCAGGGTATAATGTGCAGTTATCCTCTCATCCTGAGGGGCTCAGTACATCCACTGGGAGGTAATCTAGATGGTGGTTAAGGCTGCTGCTATCTGAGCAAGCAGAGAGACATACACTCAGATGATGGCTTGGCTCTGTGACCTGAACGTCTTTGTGCTTAGCTTCCTCATCTGTGCAATGGGGATAGTCCCAGTGCCTGTTTCATAGGATGATTGTGAAGGATGAGCAGGAAATACTTTACCAGTACCTGACTGAATAAAATGCCAAATAAAAGATTGGAATCCATTATTTTTATACCTAATTCTCACTTAGGAAAAAGCTAGTCATACCAGGGGCCTACTAGAAGTATCCATAGGTACAAAATAAGTTCCTTGCCTAGAATTTGCCTTGGTTCTCACAAGTCCAACTGTGGGCATGAAGAAAGATCTGTGAGCTTGTTCTTACCACTCTCCCCCATCCCTTGTCTTCAGAAGCCCTACTATGGAATCATTCCCATTTCTTAAGACAAATGGACAGATGTCCATCTGAAGTTATTTAGTGATCTTCATACCATCTCTCAATCCTCTTGTGGCCCCTGCTTAGATTCCATCTTGGCTTCAAAGCAAGTGTGAGCCGGTTGCTACTGCAAGCATCAGGCAAGTTCACATTTCCCATGCAGTTCACCAGTGTGTAAGTGAATCAGATGGGCCTCGTCAAAGAATATTCAGATATTGAATGCCAAACAAGGACAGGAAATGAAGTATATAGGGTATTTTGTCTTATTGCTGAGAGATGCTAGCATTTGGCTGGTGAAACCATTAAAGAAAACTCCCCAAGGAGACCTGTATGAGTATATTGCATGTGCAAATTAGTGGGACATAAATTCTTCTTTATGACTACATTATTGAGGAAAATTATTTCAAAGAATGTGCAATAGCCAACAAAAATAAATCTTTACAAAGCAGGTGAACTTAAGAAAACTCTCTGTATCTAAATACAAGCCCTTAAAGTAAAAATTAGGTATGTTTATTCACTTGACCAAAGGAATTTTTAGCTTCAACGCGAACTTTTTCCTAGAATTTGTTAAAGTATGAGGTACTGAAACACAGTTAAAATGTTATCTGATTCACATGAAATTTTCCCTTTTAAATCCTGTGTTGTACGTGGACCAGGTCAGTCATCTTTTCTCTCTCAGCATTGTGTCCTCCTTTGCGAGATAAGGGCTTTGCATGCGTGCTTAGTCACTCTGTTGTGTCCTACTCTTTGTGACCCCATGGACTGTATGTAGCCTGCCAGACTCTTCTGTCCATGGAATTTTTCAGGTAGGAATACTGGTGTCGGTTGTCATTTCCTCCCCCAGAGGATCTTTCTGGCCCAGGGACTGAGCCTGAGTTTCCTGTGTCTCTTGCACTGGCAGGTTGCAGAATAAGGGGTTTAGAGTGAATAATTTCAGAGTTTCATCTGGGAGCAAGATCCTCCGTTTATGGAACTGGAGAGTAGTTTGACATATTAATTCATTTTGTTTCTATAAATATACATTTTTCCTTTACTCTTTCCCTCATTTAAGCAGGTAGCAGATTCTGGGCTTCTGAGCACCCAACAGAGTTTTGTGGGAAGGCAAAAAGCAGAGAGAGCCTGTCTTTTTGAGGGCAGAGGCAAAGAGGGCAGGGGCTGAGGATGGGGTTGGACAGGTGTAAAGGGAAGAATGCCATGGGCCAGCAGGAACAGAGACCAGGGTCCACCTTCCTGGCAGTGCCCTGAAGAAATGGAAGAATCCCAGAGAAAAATGACTCAATGCAGCATCTCAGGCAATCCAGCAAATGAGCCTTATTTCAAAAGCCTCATGCTGAAGCAGCCACAAGCTTTAGAACCAACCCCTGTGGATGGTGGCAGACCAGCTTCTGGGTCTGACAACCAGAAGGCCACCCCTATTACACCACTTCTGGCACAGAGTTAGACACTAGAAATCAAGAGTGAGGAATCTCCACAATGACTGAGATTAAGATTCCCACAAGCATGGTAGGATAAGGGCTCAAAATCAAAAATAAATTGGCTTAGTTAAATAAAGAAATGTGATGTTTCAGAAACACCAAATATACGGACTGAATTCACATTCACTATATGTCTTTGTGTGCACTTAGTTGCTCAGTTGTGTCCGACTCTTGCAACCCCATAGACTGTAGCCTGCCAAGCTCTTCTGTCCATGGAATTCTCCTGGGAGGAATACTGGAGTGAGTTGCCATTTCCTTCTCCAGGAGACCTTTCCAACCCAGAAATTGAACCTGGGTCTTCTGCATTGCAGGCAGATTCTTTGCCGACTGAGCTACAAGGGAAGCCACTACGATTGAGCTACGAGGGAAGACACTATATGTCTAGATCACAGTCTTTGCAATCTTTCATTCTTCCTAAATCTCCATTAAATTTCTCCTTAGTTTTGTCCAATCCTTTTACTTCTCTTCTTTTTGAAACTATACATGTTACATGTTGAAATTTTTCCCTCCAGGGCCTTTCTCTCAAGGGTTTACAGAACACTGCGAGGCGCCTATAGATGCTGCTGTCTGGGAGGCATTCGGACACCGTGACTTCTTGTTGGGTTGAAGAGGCACCATCAGAGAGGGCTCTTAATTCATCAAGAAGAACTTTGTGACTGTCTGGCTATGTGACAATCAATCAGTTTGTCTCTGAGCCTCTGTTCTTAGAATTAAGTAGGGATGGTAGAAAAAGGAAGAATAAACCATATCATATCTCCCATGAATGACTGGGCAGGCTGTGCCTTCCACAAGTGCAGCCCTGCCATCCACTCATCAGCTCTGTGCCCAGTACTCCAGGACCTGGTATGTCTGCCTTTTCCTCACCCACATAGGGAAGCCACATGAGTTACCCGTGGCACTCATTATACTGCATAATCCAGCTTGGATACTTTGTGATTCCAATTTGCCAGGCCTTTTCCTCTAAAGCAATGGTCCCCAACCTTTTTGGCACCAGGGACCGGTATCATGGAAGACAATTTTTACACCAACCCAGAACAGGAGATGGCTTCAGAATGATTTAAGTGCGTGACATTTATTATGTACTTTACTTCTGTTATTACATCAGTTCCACTTCAGGTCATCAGGCATTAGATCCCAGAGGTTGGGGATCCCTGCTGTAAAGGATTTTGCTTCTAGCAGTCTTTCTGAGGAAAAAAGGATTTCATAACTACTTTTCTTTTCCCTTCAAAAGCACTTTTAAATATATGTGTATATAGAAAGATTGATTTAATAAGAAGAAAGTTGTTATGAAGTCAGGCAGAACTTCCAAGGACCCCAAAAATAGCTGCAAATTTTTTTTTTTTGCCCAAATTAGTTGATAGATAAACGAACAGGAAAGTTTGTCCAGTTAGTATGGAAAGCAGTCCTTGTTCAGGCCTCTAGTGAGCAAGACTCCAGGGAAATGGAGAGGACAGGGGAGTTTCAGGTCCAGCTAACAGTTCTCCAGGAGAGCATCATTGTGCTTCTGTTTCTGGAAACCACACTCTGGGGCTAGGGGAGGAGATGCTGTTGCTGCCTCCCTCCTCCCCAACTTAGAGAAACAGCTCTGAAGTTGCAGCAACTGAGTCCAGCTGGGATTTGTCAGAAGTCCTGCGTTCACCCATGACCCAGTGGTTGCCGAGCTCTCAGTGGGGAAGGCGGGCAGCGAACGCCTCCTGGGGAGAAATGTCCGGTCCCCTGCTTGGCCCTGGAAGGCAGACCCCCAGCTTCAATGATGTCTTTGTTATCAGCTCAGACTGGAACTCTGGTTTGTGTTTTCATGAGCGCGAGACACCTGTGTGCTAGCACTTCGGGCCCCCACCTCCTCTGCCAGGAGAGCACAGCCTGGACTCTGAGATCCCTTTACAAAGGCACCGGGGCTGGGGGGAAAGAGCCCTTTCTGGGCCACCTTGCGGGACCAGCAGGATACCCAAGGGTCTCCCTTGCTCTGCCGCACCCTCCTCAACTCTCCCAGGTCCCAGAGGGGACTGCATACCCCAGGGTATTTTTTTCTGTTTTCCGGCTGCAGCTACACAAGGCAGTTGAATTAGAGTCATGATTGTAATTTAATTTCTCCAAACTCAGAGCTATTTTCTTTCCAAATATATGAGGAGCCAGGAAATGTTCAAAGAACTAGGGAAACCAGTCCAAATTCAGAAAGGTTAAAGAGGAAGAAAAGTCACAGGGTGAATACTACTAATAATATAATCTTTCATAATAATTATAATATCTCACATACAATGGAATATATACCTCATATACCATGACATATGTATTCTTATATGTATAACATATAGTAATAATCTTATGGATCTGTTATACATTGTGGTAGTTATAGTATGGCACAAATATATACATATAACATGTAACATGACAGTATTCAAAATGTTAAAAAATAATTTTAGTAATATAAAAGTGAAGAAGAACTAAAGAGCCTCTTGATGAAAATGAAAGAGGAGAGTCAAAAAGCTGGCTTTGAATGAAGTCAGCATTCAAATAACAAAGATCATGGCATCCCATCCCATCACTTCATGGCAAATAGATGGGGAAACAATGGCAACAGTAACAGACTTTATTTTCTTGGGCTCCAAAATCACTCCAGGTGGTGACTGCAGCCATGAAATTAAAAGATGCTGGCTCCTTGTAAGAAAAGCTATGACCAAACTAGACAGCATATTAAAAAGCAGAGACGTTACTTTGCCGACAAAGGTCCATCTAGTCAAAGCTATGGTTTTTCCAGTAGTCATGTATAGATGTGACAGTTGGAATATAAAGAAAGCTGAGCACTGAAGAATTGATGCCTTTGAATTGTGGTGTTGGAGAAGTCTCTTGAGAGAGTCCCTTGGACTGCAAGGAGATCAAACCAGTCAGGCTTAAAGGAAATCAGTCCTGAGTATTCATTGGAAGGACTGATGTTGAAGCTGAAACTCCAGTACTTTGGCCAACTGATGCGAAGAACTGATTCATTGGAAAAGACCCTGATGCTGGGGAAGATTGAAGGCAGGAGAAGGGGACGACAGAGGATGAGATTGTTGGATGGCATCATGGACTCGATGGATATGAGTTTGAGCAAGCTCTGGGAGTTGGTGATGTTCTGGGAGGCCTGTGTGCTGCAATCCATGGGGTCGCAAAGAGTCAGACACAACTGAGCAACTGAACTGAATTGAATTAAAAAAATAAATAAAACTGGAGGACCATCCCAAATGAGATCAGGCGTGGTCAGTGCCATATGGCTATAGACTGGATAATCATTCCAAGATCAGAAAAGTTTAAGAGGAAGAGAAGACAGGTTAAAATAATTATTTTGTAATTATTTTATGATAATTTATATTTAACACAGTTGCATATACATTCTGTATTATAGCTATTATTTTATATACTATAACATTATATAAATATAAGTATATAATTGTTGACATTATTATTATTATTAAAAATAATATTTATTGATTGTTTACCAGTACTTGCATCCTCAATCACTCAGCTGTGTCCAATCTTTGAGACCCCATAGACTGCAACCTGCCAGGCCTCTCTGTCCATGGAATTTTCCAGGCAAGGATACTTGCCTGGGTTGCCATTTCCTTCTCCAGGGGATCCTCCTGGACCCAGGGACCAAACCCAAGTCTCTTGCATCTCCTGCATTGGCAAGTGGATTCTTTACCCCTGCACCACCTTGTAGTGTGCTAAACACTTTACAGGCATTATATGACTTAATTTTTATAATAACCTTATGATGTACAAGGAAATGGCAACCCACTCCAGTATTCTTGCCTGGAGAATCCCATGGACATAGGAGCCTGGTGGGCTAGAGTCCACGGGGTTGCAAAGAGTTGGACACAACTGAAGGGACTTAGCATGCATGCATGTATGTATGTGCAGTATTTTAATTCACATACCATACCATTCACTCATTCAAAGTATATAACTCATTGGTTTTTAGTATATTCAGAGTTTGCAACCATAACCACAATCAGTGTTAGGATATCTTTATCATCTCCTCAAAAACCTCTGTACCCATAAGAAGTCACTCCTCATTCCCCACTTTCACTAGCCCTGCTGCTGCTGCTAAGTCATTTCAGTCGTGTCCGACTCTGTGTGACCCCCTTCCTGGGATTCTCTAGGCAAGAACACTGGAGTGGGTTGCACTTTCCTTCTCCAATGCATGAAAGTGAAAAGTGAAAGTGAAGTCGCTCAGTTGTGTCCGACTCTTCGAGACCCCATGGACTGCAGCCTACCAGGTTTCTCCATCCATGGGATTTTCCAGGCAAGAGTACTGGAGTGGGGTGCCATTGCCTTCTCCTCCACTAGCCCTAGGCAACCACAAATCTACTTTTTGTCTCTATAGATCTGCATTTTCTGGACATTTCTTATAAAAGGAATCATCATATATGGCCTTTTGTGACTGACTTTTTTCATTGGGCATAATGTTTTCCAAGTTTGTCCACATTGGAACATATATCGGTACCATGTTCCTTTTAGGTCTGAATAGTATTCCATTTATTAATATACCATGTTTTGTTTATCCATTCATCAGTTGATAGACATTTGGGCTGTTTCTGCTTTGGGGCTGTTATGAAGAATTTTGCTCTCGATAGTCATGTGCATGTTTTTGTGTGGATGTATGCTTTCATTTCTCTTGGTGGTACTGTGTTTTTACCCCATTTCATAGATGAAGAAGCTGAGGTACAGAGATGTTAAGTAACTTGCCCAAGGACACACAGCTAGTTAATGCTCTGAGATTCAAAGTGAGTTCTGCCTGATGCTCTTAGCTGCTCCGCTCTGTTTATAAAAGGTTAATCAGTGGAGGGTAGAATTCATGTCTCTCGGGGCCTCTGGAGAGACACTGAAAAGAAATACAGCAGGAAAAGTTTCTGTGCAAGCTGAGGATGAACTTTCTCCATCATGGCTGGTTAGTTAAGCTTGGGAGTGACTGCCAAGGGAGGGGTGGTTACCCCTTTTGACATGAAGGATCCTCTGTGGGGATCTTTAAGACATAGTAGGGAGGGATGTCTCACTCCTGGGAATGGAATTTGGCTCACGGCTGTCCAAATGGCAGCGTTCACTTTGCATCTGGTGTCCAAATGGCGTGAGAGGAGCCGGGCCACGGTCCAGGCCTTCCTCACCCTGCTCAGCCTGACCTTGCCCCAGCCTGCATTCAGACCCCTGTGCTGCAGAGCCGGGCCTCCCAGACCTCCTCCTTGTCCATCCCCGACCTTGACCGACCCCTCCCTCTGGCCCTCACTTGGGTGTCTGCAGAGGGAACTGACTGAGGCAAAGGAAACTGGGCCGGCTTTGGGTGGGGAGAAAGGTGGTGAAGTTCAAGGAGGGAGGGAAAGAGATGGGGGAGGCCAGAGGAGCTATTTCAGAACCCCCAGGGCAGGGCAGGGCGTGGAGGACAGGATGCACAAAGCCTCCCCAGGGGAGCTGATGTTGCTCAGAGCACCTGGCCATAACATGACACCTCTGGGCCTGTGTGGCTTACAGATCCAGGGCCATTTGAAATATTTCTGTAGAATATGGACTTTCTTCTTAATCTTACCAAAGAACAGACCCTGAATTCTGGAATTGTTATTATACCGATCATGGGAAAAACAAGTCCACGGGCTCTTGGCAGGGGTGTGGAGGGTGGGGGTGGGAGTGTCGGGGGGACTTTAGTTATGAAATGTAGTAGACACAGTTTCAGCTCTAAAGTCAGAGACAGAATCCCTCTCTCAGTAACGACCCTAAATAATTTTCTTAACCTTCCAGAGCCTCACTTGCTTCTGTGTACAGTATTGGAGTAAAAGCAAGACCTGCCTTGCAGTTCCTGGCAAGAGTAAGTGAGACTGCTGGCCATGCACACACTGCGACCATCTCCTGCAGGTTATTATGAGGTAGGAGCAAAGAGGCAGATGATCTGGAGCAGCAGTGGTTTCAACAAAGCTAAAAACAGCTTCTATCCTTGAACTGCTTTTCAGGGCATTTATTATACTTACTTGCATTAAGAATATCTAAGAAGAACCATTTTCTATTGCATTTCGCAGATTTATTCAACCACAGCAGTTTTTGGATCTAACTTTCAGGGTAGAGGTTACCAACTGGCGGTCCATGGGTCAGATCTGGCTAACAGATGTAGAGATTTTTTGGCCAGTGCATTTTTGCTTTTAGAAGTTTTCTGTACTCAAGTATAGCAAGATTTCACATACAGATGGCAAGATTTCACATAAAATTTGACTTTTCAGCTTCTCTTGAAAAGTATAAAGGTTGGGCCAAGCTGGGTCACTGCCGTGTGGTAACACTTGGCAGGAAACTGGGTGGGCAGAGCCGTGCAGCAGCTGCCTACTTTAGATGGGGTGTGAGCTCTCCGCTCAGTCCATGGCCCCCATGATATCCCAGTCTGTGACCCCCAAGAGTCTATTGCTTTTCACATGCTGAGATGTGGAATGTAAAATAATGTTTTGTCCACACGCCCCTTCATTTACAAATTGTTAGACATCTGCTTATTAATTATGTCCATGATTTACTGAATCATCATTAAAAAGCATGAACCAAGAATAATTTAACAGAATGAGATTCAAAATAAATATGAATCAGAAGTTTTACTCTCCACCCTTCACTCTAGGGGCCACTGAGGCAGCTTCTTGTACAGAATTGGCACTTGGTCAGGCTCACAGCTCAACTCTTAGATGTCATTATTGATGCTGGGATATGAAAGTGTCTAACTTCTTTGTTAAAAAAAAGCTGAACATGGAACCACCATGCCTATAGCCAACCCTGAGCTAAATGTCTTGTGTATCTGAACTCTTCCATCCATGCAAGCAGATTGTGAAATAAGCACTATTTTGCTTTCACTTGACTCTTGAAGATTACTTTTCCTTTCTTTTAACTTTTCATGCCCAGTACCATAAAACAACAGTCTTCGGAATCCAGGATCTGCCTGAAATACTTCCTTAGGTAAATGTCCATCTATACAAAGAGAGAAATCAGTGCACAGCATTTTTTTTTCCAAATATTGAAGTCATGCTTTAACCAGAAAGATCTGGGAAAAAATTAGACAACTTTGAAGGGACTCTTCGAGTCTCAAAGCAGTCTCATTGTGTTTTAGTTCCTAAGAGAGGAACATTATAGTGAAGAGTAACTGCTTGTGAAGTCAACTGAGATTTCTAGATGAAAGGCCAAGCAGAAACATTTTTGAAAGTGTTATTTACTGTGCCAACTTGGGGCTTCCTTTTCCAAGCTTTCAGCCTCATCCTGTAACTGATTTTGAAAATAGTGAAAAGCTGTGTGACTGATTAATCAGTCTTCTTTTTAAAATTCTAGTAAGGAAGTCAAGTGCAACTAGGTGTGAAAGTCCTCCCCACCCTACCCTTCACTGGGACATTTTAAGTGCAGATTCAGGGGGCCGTTGAAGACCTAAGGAATCCAAATTTCTTGTAATACTGCTGCCTCCAGCAACAGACACTGAGATTTGGGGCACCATAGACTTGGGTAAATGATGCAGCCATTCCAGTGCTCTCTGTGACAGAGAACCAGACAGTAGGACAACCATGTGGTCAAAATTGTGGGCTCTGAATCATCCCGGCTTCCAATTCCCACTCTACCACTTACTAGCTGGATGTCCACAGCAAGTGACTCAGCATCTCCAGGCCTCAGCTTTCTGCTCTGTAATAATAGCACCTCCCTCACAGAGCTGAGAAGAGAAAATGCATGTAAAGTACTTGCCACAGTGTTTAGGCACACACAAAGTGTCCAGCACATATTACTTATTGTATTGCAAACAATGAGTTATTTCTGTTGCTTTTCTGCTCTCACAGTCAGAAATGTAGATGTCCTCCTTCAATTCTTTGAATCCCCTATTTTTCAACGGTTCTGACCTGCGTCTCCATTACTTCAGCCAAGTGTTAGAAATCTTTATCTGTGAAGGGCCAGATACGTTCCTTTAGTAGACTGTAAGTTCTCCATTACCATTCCTCATGTCTGCCTTTGTCACTAGAAAGCAGCCATAGAGGAGACAGAAGTAAATGGGTGCGGCTGTGCGCCAGTAAAACTCGACTCAAAAAGTAGGCAGCCGCAGGGTGCGGCCCTTGGGCCCAAGTTTCTGCCCCCTGATTTAGGCTCTGTTCCTCCTCCAAAGGTGCACAGAGCAGGCAAGAGAGGCCACTGGGACGAACCAGGTGTTTAGCGTGTGTGCTCCAGAAGGAGCCAGAGAAAGGAGCCTGGGCTGCATGGAAATGGAGTCCTCTCTCCCTGCAGAAAGTTAGCTAGCTTCTCTTTGTACAACAGGGCAGTCTCGAAGTAGAAGGAACAGTGCCACTGTGTGTGTATTGGGGGGAGGAGGTGGAAAAGGTGCTTGGTACAGCATCCAGTGCCTGAGAGTGCTCCCCTCATACCCCTCCAGGCTGTTTGCCCACAGTGCTCCAAATCCCTGGCGGCTGGGGTGGGGGGCGCAGAGCCTGCAAATGTCTGCTCCAAGGAGAGCTTTGAAATGGTTCTGTTGTTGGTTGTGCCATATGGAAAAGGTCTCAAATATTCCTAGAAGCTTGCTTAAATCATCAGGAAAGGAGTATCTGAAAAAAAAATACTTTGTAGCATTTTTGCTTGTCCCCCTCTGCCAGAGGTTCTCTTTCAGTTTCCTCCACATCTTCTGCAGGGTTAAGTATCTTCTCAAATAATCAATTCCTACTGAGGGAGATCAGTCATGCCTCTCTTCTGTCTCCATCTTTCTCTAGAAGGAGAAAATTCTCTTCTCCCCCCATCAAGCTCCTAAGTAGAGAAAGAAATACTTTCACCAGAGTGAGCCAGGGCAGTGTCTTCTAAGGGAAGGTGCTACCTTTAATGTTCTTTTCTGCTCCACCTGCCCTGTTTCTGAGATCAGGAAAACATCAGAAAGCTCTGAGTGCCTGATTTGTAAAAGTTCCTGAATTGGGCAGTTGTATCTGGGAAAAAGGTCACCAAACTGGATGGAGGCTTCTTGTGGTGAGATCTGCCTTCCTTCCACTCTTTGCTTTCCTCCAACCAATGCTGAACATGTAACATGTCTCCATAGTAGGATGCTAGACATAAACTGGTGGTTTGCTTACTTAAATATGAGGATTTTTTTTTCTTTTGACTCTTAGAAGGGTCTATGCAGTGTCATGCTAACAGTGAAATTTGGATTCCATCTTAAGTGGAGGTGTTTTTCTTTTTCCTGCCATCCTAACTGGGGTAGATGTTGAGGAGAAGATACAAGGACACCTTGGAGCATGGATTCTGGTTTATTTGATGTGGGTTCAGAGCTTCCCTGGTGGCTCAGCTGGTAAAGAATCCGCCTGCAATGCGGGAGACCTGGGTTCAATCCCTGTCTTGGGAAGATCCCCTGGAGAAGGGGAAGGCTATCCACTCCAATTTTCTGGCCTGAAGAATTCCATGGATTGTGTAGTCCATGGGTTCGCAAAGACTCAGACACGACTGAGCGACTTTCACTTTCAGGTGATAATGAAGCTGAGAAATTTTCAGAAAATCATCTGCCCATCCTCTGTGCTGCCCAAATAACAGCTCTGCTTCTTCAAACAAGATTGATAATAAATAGATAGATAAAAGTGGTTCAGTTGTGTCCGACTCTTTGCAACCCCATGGACTATACAGTCCATGGAATTCTCCAGGCCAGAATACTGGAATAGGTAGCCTTTCCCTTCTCCAGGGGATCTTCCCAATCCAGGGATCAAACACAGGTCTCCTGCATTGCAGGCAGATTCTTTACCAGCTGAGCCACAAGGGAAGCCCCAAGATTGATAATAATAGATGCAATTCCCCTTAATCGGGAAGTTTTGAGACTTGGGTATGCCTTAGAATCATCCAGAAAGTGTTTAAAAAGAAAAAAAAGAGAAAAGGAAAGTCACTTGGGCCCACCTCTAATTTAATAGGGCTCAGACAGGTCCTCGGAGGCTCTGTCTTTACCATGAACACTGCCCACTCTCTCCACCACTCAACCAGTGTGAATGAGCTCGAAACTGTAGCTGGAGACATACTTACTTAACCTGAGCATACGGTTTATAATGGACTAACTCTGAGACATGATTCCTCAGTCCTTCAGTTCAGTTCAGTTCAGTCGCTTAGTCGTGTCCAACTCTTTGCGACCCCGTGAATCACAGCACGCCAGGCCTCCCTGTCCATCACCAACTCCCAGAGTTTACCCAAACTCATGTCCATAAACTCAGTAATGCCATCCAGCCATCTTATCCTCTGTCATCCCCTTCTCCTCCTGCCCCCAATCCCTCCCAGCACCAGGGTCTTTTCCAATGAGTCAACTCTTCGCATGAGGTGGCCAAAGTATTCAGCTTCAGCATCAGTCCTCCCAATGAACACCCAGGACTGATCTCCTGTAGGATGGACTGGTTGGATCTCCTTAGAGTCCAAAGGACTCTCAAGAGTCTTCTCCGACACCACAGTTCAAAAGCATCAAATTTTTGGCGCTCAGCTTTCTTCACAGTCCAACTCTCACATCCAAACATGACCACTGGAAAAACCATAGCCTTGACTAGACAGACCTTTGTTGGCAAAGTAAAGTCTCTGTTTTTTAATATGCTATCTAGATTGGTCATAACTTTCCTTCCAACGAGTAAGCGTCTTTTAATTTCATGACTGCAATCACCATCTGCAGTGATTTTGAAGCCCCAAAAAATAAAGTCTGACACTGTTTCCACTGTTTCCCCATCTATTTGCCATGAATTGATAGGACCAGATGCCATGATCTTAGTTTTCTGAATGTTGAGCTTTAAGCCAACTTTTTCACTCTCCTCTTTCATCAAGAGGCTCTTTAGTTCCTCTTCACTTTCTGCCATAAGAGTGATGTCATCTGCATATCTGAGGTTATTGATATTTCTCCTGGCAATCTTGATTCCAGCTTGTGCTTCCTCCAGCCCAGCATTTCTCATGATGTACTCTGCATATAAGTTAAATAAGCAGGATGACAATATACAGCCCTGACGTACTCCTTTTCCGATTTGGAACCCGTCTGTTGGTCCATGTGCAGTTCTAACTGTTGCTTCTTGACCTGCATACAGGTTTCTCAAGAGGCAGGTCAGGTGGTCTGATAATGCCCATCTCTTTCAGAATTTTCCACAGTTTATTGTGGTAGATATTAACGAGCTGTGTCTTAAGGATCATTCTGCCCCAACCAACTACTGAAACATTCCTCAAAGTTGAAATTTGGTTGAAATTCTTCAACCAAAAGGCAAGAAGTCTAAAGATTCAAGGAAACTTGAATCTGGTGTGCATTTTCACGTACATATCTCATTTATATTTGTCTTATTTTTTTTTATCTGAAGCCCATGGCCTCACAGAATATGTACATAGATTTTGTGGGGGGGGGACTATGAACTTTGAATGGGAAAAGGGTTTTTTTTTTTGTTGTTGTTGTTTTACTAACCTCTTACTAAAATTCAATATTTTCTTCAATTTTGAATCCAGATAACAAACTGTTATCTCAAAGGTACTTATGACTTGATCACCAGATGAAATCATAGATATGTTTATACCACATCACTACTGTTGCACATATCTGAACATATCATTTGGTCTCATCACTAGTCTGAAATCACAGTAGCCTTTAGACCCACTTCTTAGTCTTCCCATTTAATGTGTTATGGAAACACATTTTTTTTCTTTTATTTATTTATTAATATTTGGCTGTGCTCCGTCTTCGTTGCTGTGCCCAAACTTTCTCTAGCTGCAGCAGTTGGGGGCTATTCTCTAGTTGGGATGCATGGGCTTCTTGTTGTGGTGCCTTCTCTTGCTTTGGCACATGGGCTTCAGTAGTTGTGCCTTTCGGGCTCTGTAGTTCAGGCTCAGTGGTTGCGGCACACAGACTTAGCTGCCTGATGGCATGTGGGATCACCAGGGAAGTCTGACACTTATTTCTATATTGATTGATTTTAATACATTAAAATGTATTTAATACAATTTAATACACTGGTAATTTTACTTCAAATGATTGGTTTTGTTTGTAATCCTAGGTATTTTATTCATTTAAAAATGCAGTTCTTTTTCAGTTGAGGTTTAGTTGATTTACAGAGTTGTGTTAATTTCCACTGTACAGCAAAGTAATTCAGTTATACATATACATGCATACTTTTTTAATGTTATTTTCCATTATCATTTACCATAGGGTATTGAATCTAGCTCTCTGTGCTATGCAATAGGACCTTGTTGTTTATCCATTCTGTATATAAAAGTTTACATCTGCTAATGCCAACCTCCCACTCCATCCTTCCCCCAATCCATTCTTTCCCCTTTGCAACCACCAGTCTATTCTCTATATCCATGATTCTGTAAAAACACATTTCTGATTCCACTCCTGGGTATATATCTGAAGAAAGCAAAAACACTAATTTGAAAAGATACATGCACTCCAAGTTCATAGCAGCATTGTTGATAATAGCCAAGACATGGAAGCAACTTAAGTGTCCATTGGCAGATGAATGGATAAAGAAGATGTGGTATTTATATACAGTGGAATACTACTCAGCTATAACAAGGAATGGAAATGTGCCGTTAGGACCAACATGAATGAACTTGGGAGATATTGTGCTTGATGAAATAAGTCAGACAGAGGAAAAATAAATAGTGTATGATATCCCTTATATGTAGAAAAAATAAACCAGTAAATATAACAAAAAATAAGCATACTCACAGATACAGAGAACAAACTAGTGGTTACGAGTGGGGAAAGGAAAGAAGGAGGTGGCTAGATAGGAGTAGGGGATTCAGAGGTACAGACTACCATGTATAAAGTAAGTAAGCCATAGGATATGTTGTACAGCTCAGGAAATATATCAGATATTTTCTAATAAATATAAATGGAGTATCAGTTCAGTTCAGTCGCTCAGTCGTGTCCAACTCTTTGCAACCCCATGAATCACAGCATGCCAGGCCTTCCTGTCCATCACCAACTCCCAGAGTTTATTCAAACTCATGTCCATCGAGCCGGTGATGCCATCCAGTCATCTCATCCTCTGTTGTCCCCTTCTCCTCCTGCCCCCAATCCCTCCGAGCATCAGGGTCTTTTCCAGTGAGTCAACTCTTCGCATGAGGTGGCCAAAGTATTAAAGTTTCAGCTTCAGCATCCGTCCTTCCAGTGAACACCCAGGACTGATCTCCTTTAGGATAGACTGGATGGATCTCCTTGCAGTCCAGAGGACTCTCAAGAGTCTTCTCCAACACCACAGTTCAAAAGCATCAATTTTTTGGCACTCAGCTTTCTTCACAGTCCAACTCTCACATCCATACATGACCACTGGAAAAACCATAGCCTTGACTAGATTGACCTTTGTTGGCAAAGTAATGTCTCTGCTTTTAAATATGCTTATCTAGGTTGGTCATAACTTTCCTTCCCAGGAGTAAGTGTCTTTTGATTTCATGGCTGCAATCACCATCTGCAGTGATTTTGGAGCCCAAAAAAATAAAGTCTGCCACTGTTTCCACTGTTTCCCCATCTATTTGCCATGAAGTGATGGGACCGGATGCCATGATCTTAGTTTTCTGAATGTTGAGCTTTAAGCCAACTTTTTCACTCTCCTCTTTCACAGTATAACCTTTCAAAATTGTGAATCACTTACTATATCATAGCCTTGTAACAACTATAAATTTTAAACTATATTTAAAATAAAATGTAAATAAAATCCCAGTAGGGGATTTGTAGGTTTCCTGGACTGCTGAAGGGATCTGTGGGGGAAAAAAAATACAAAAAGGTTAATACCTGGTGATGTTATCATTATCACAATGACTCCTAGAAGATGGTGAGGTGTAGTTAGTATCGTCCTCTTTCAAGGGATGAGGAAGCTTAGGGAAGTCAAGTGGCATGCCCAAGATGGCAGTAGCGGGTAACAGAGCCCGAGCTCCTATGGGATGCTCAGGGTTCCCAGCCAACCACAGTCATCAGTGTGGGAGGGACACTGGCGCCTCTCTGTGCAGGAGCCAGAATGTGAGGTGGAGCAGTGGGAAAGAAAAAAAAAACATTGAGGAATTCTTGCATCTGGGGTAGGCTTTGGAATAATCACCAGAACAGCCAGAGGATGAGTAGAAGCAAAGAGCTGGGCCTGTCAGACTGGGGTCCAGTGATTAATTGGTACAGGGAACACAGCCAAGAGCAGAGAAACCACACTAGATCTCCATCCATTTGTCCATGCCCTGGGGTCAGAGATGGAGCAACTGGAATCTTTTATAAAAGAGCAAAGTGTGGAATGTAGCCGTTGGGGGAGTTCTGCAAGGAACTCACAGGTGTTTTCTTACTGTGCCTTGCCCCCCTGAGGACCTCTGAGTGTGCCGTTCAAAACGAGGAGGAGGGGTGGGGGTGCAGCCAGGCTGTGCTCCACGATCTTCCATCCACCTCCCCACCCCCTCCCCCAGTCCTATATTTTTTATAGGCTGCAGAGGTTTCTGTTGAAATTTCAGAAGTCACGTTCACTTCACAGGGATCTCCGTCACTGGGAAATCCGTTGGGCTCTTCAGCAAACGTCATCAGGCAAATCCAGAGGGTCTTTGGGGGGTCAGTCACTATGGTCACCCCACTGTAGGCCATGAAGCTGACCTCTTCATCCTTCTTTAAGTCACCCTGTCGTGGTTATTCTGTAGATTTGGATTCAAGTGAAGCTCAGCAAACTCTTCCCTCTCTTGAGGAAAGAAAGCTCCAGGGGTTGGTTCAGCCCATTTTTTCCAGTTGAAATGCTGGTGAAAGTGTATTGGTAATTGATACTCAGAAACATTTAGTGACAGGCAAACACAGCTGTTGTGTGTCCAGAGGTCATTTTTCCCTCCTAACACTTACTCAAATTATGAAATGATGGAAGATTTGCCAAAGGTTTTAAAAAAATAAAACAAGAATCACTTTTAACTCATCACCCAGTGTGACCAATGTTAATATTTTGGTTCCTTTTCCTCTGAATAGAAAGGTAGACATTTAGGCAATTTCTCTACATCCATAATGTAGACCGTGTATAAGTACAACCATTGGATGGATACTCCTCCATCAAACAGTGGGGAATCTGTGTTACTCTCCATGAAACTGAGTGAACCATTGTAACTGTCTTGATAATAGAATGCATTGGAAATGACATTGCCTGACTTTCAAGGCCGGGTTATAAAAGGCAATATAATTTTCCCCTGCTCTCTTCCTCTCTGGGGATACTTCCTTTTAGAATAAAGTCACCATTTCATGAAAACAAACGCCTGCTGCATGGAGAGGCCTTGTGTGATGTTCTGGCTGATGGGCCAGCGAGGCTTCAGTCAAGAGCCGGCATTGACCCCCAGACACATGGGTGCGTGGGACTGTAGGTTAGGGCAGCCCCAGGCCTCCTCCTGAGATTCTGGACCATGCAGAGCAGAGCCGAGCTATTCTCAGTCAGCCCTGTCTGAATTCCTGACCCACACAAATTGTGAACAGCCTAAAATGATGACCATTGTTCGATGCCTCTGAGTTTTAGGAGATTTCCTATGTAGCCAGAGTAACTGGAATATTGCTCTAACTCTTACAGCAAGACTGGAATAAGATCTCTGGGACTCTCTAAGTGAAGTTGCTCAGTCATGTCTGAATCTTTGTGACCCCGTGGACTGTAGCCTACCAGCCTCCTCCGCCCATGGGATTTTACAGACAAGAGTACTGGAGTGGGATGCCATTTCCTTCTCCATCCCCACATTTATTCTGATCCACTCTGGTATATCACCAGGCTTGATGTTGCCATGAGAGAAATCTTGTATAGGTTTTTCTTGATCCAACTCTGTCAGGAGAACTTTTCCCATCAGTCTTTCTGTTGTTTAAGTTTTTGCATTTTCCTCAGTTTTCCCAAGTCTTTTGTTGGGAATTAAGAGGCTGCCTCAGAGCCTGCAAGCCAAATGCTATTTTAAGCCAGATGTTAAATTGGCCTCTTTCAGGAAAGATCTAGCCAGTCCTTCAACAGTTATTGACTAAGGAATACTGGGCTTTGTCCAAGTGAGTTTATTAAGTAAAAAGATGCTGTATGAAAATTTTCTTAAAAAGAAAAACAAAGAAAAGAAAAAAAAAGAAATGCCCCCTGTGCTTGAAGTTGAGACCCTTTGATCCTCTCTGTAATGCTCTTCTCCATAAAAAGAAAGGGAGGTGGGAAGACTGACAAACCAAGAGAAAGATATAATGGCTTAAATAGTAGGTGGAAAAATAGGCTCATGTTGTCTGATGAGAGATTCAGGAGAGATTCAGGACATTTAAGATTTGCGAACCAAGGGGGCCAAGCTCGTCCCCGACCCCAGCACTTTTGTGCCTGGTTTTTGAAATTTTTTTCTCAGATATGAACCTGGCTCATTTCTTTTAGCCCTCTGCTCAAGCATCCTTATAAAATGTCCATAGTTTAGTTTGGTGTGGAGAATGGGGAGAAGACATGAAAACAACTCTCTCCCATTTGTATAAGCAAAATATATGTGCCCAAACTGGTCCTTTTAGGGGGACATCTATTTTTGTTACATTGTGTAACTTAAATGTTACACCAAACTACCTCCTGAAACTCTATAGTTTTTTTTCATATTTGCATACTTACAGGCCATAGGACTAGGAGGAAAAAAGAAAACACTAATAGAGGAGAAAAATGGATAAAAATTAAATATGTGAATACCCAGGTTTGAATTCTGAGATTAATTATTGCTGAGTTAGCTCAGAGTCCCAACAAGAACAGATGACACATGCTGAATAAAATCGTTTGGTAAGTTTTTATTTACAAAAGGTCTACTTACGGTGGTGTGGGTGGAGGGTACCACAGGGGATGGTGCAGAAACTGGGGCATATCTGGAATGAAGTTGTCACTATCATGACCTAAAAGGGAGGGTGAGGTTGCTGGAACTGAAAAAAAGAGACGATCGCATAGAACAGCTACCTTGAGAGCACCATGACTTTCTGTTGAGACACAGTTGAGGAACCTCAAAGGGGGCCGGAGAAATTAATAGCCAAATCTCACTCTCCTCCTTCCTTTTCACCTGCTGGAAATGTCCACTGGCTCTACCACCCTGGACCGCAGAGTTACCAGAGGCTATTACACAAGTCCACACAGGTCAGCTCCTGAGCAGACAGCAGAGTAAAGAGAGTAGTGGGACTGGAGAGCAAAAGAGAGGTCTCCAGCACACTTGCCACCCTCCACATATAAAAGTTTTCAAATTGAGAAAACGCTTGCTTGGAGTGCTCAGTATTACTGTTGTTATTTAGTTGCTGAGTAATACCGACTCTTTTGCTACCCCATGGACTGTAGCCTACTGGGCTTCTCTGTCCATGGGATTTCCCAGGCTAGAATACTGGGGTGGGTTGCCATTTTCTACTCCAGGGTATCATCCAGATCCAGGGATCTAATTGTTGTCTCCTACATTGCAGGCAGATTCATTAACCTGAGCCACCAGGGAAGCCCACTAAGTATTATTAGTAATGCCTAAAATGTACAAATTCAACTTTAAACCAACTAAAGATTTAAGAAAGACATTTACAAGGGCCTAAGATTTATCACTCATCTTCTTAGCTCATATGTAATTGAGTACTTTGAATGTGCAGCAATAAACTCCATTCCTGTTTATCTTTAGGTGACTGGTCTACACAGTCGGACTCTTGGGTATTGAGCCTCAGTGAGTGATTCTTTTAAAAGATGAGTCTGATAATGCCTCCCCTCTGTCAACCACCCCCTTCTCTATGTCTTGGATTAAGAACTAGAGTCTTTATAATGGCCTACAAGACCCTGGATAATAGGCTGCTGGCTATTCTCTGAACTTACCACTACTTCCCCTTGCTTACCTGACTTCAGGCAGACTGTTTCTGATCTGTCAATCATAATCTGCCCCAGGGTCTTTGCACTTGTTTTCACTACTGTTTTCCAAATATAAGCATGACTCATTCCTATACTTTTATATGTTCAAATATCACCTTTAAAGAAGCCTACCTGGCAGTCTTATATAAAGTAATAATTATAGCAAAGTGTGTTTTCCAGAAAGAGCCATACCAATAGTTCCTGTCCCACATGATCTTCCAGATCTTGCCACTGCCCATCCACCAACAGGTGGAGTCTGTTTGCTATATGCAAGCATTAGAAACTATCTTAATGTTTATCAGCTGGAAGATGTAAAAACAAAATGTGGTTTGTTCATACAGTGGGATATTTTATAGCAGCTAAAATGAATGAGTTAAATTAGACATGTAAACATGGATAAATTTCTAAAATATGATATAGAGTAAAAAAAAAATCATGTTGTAAAATGATGAACACAGAATGATCCACTTATGGAAAGTTTTAAAACATGCAAGATAATACTATTGTTTATAATATTGCATGTGTAATAAAAATATTAAAACAGATTTAGGAATGATAAAAAACAAAATCCATCTGGGGAAGGAGGGAGATAGAAATAGGTACTAGGGAGTCTCAAGCATATTTGTGATGTTTCATTTCTTTAAAAGGAGAAAGAGGGCTATTTCAAATTAAGCTTTCATTAAGTTTTGCTGTGGGTAAGTGGGCACCCAATACATCATTCTCTGTGCTTTTCTGTTGGCATATATTTTTTTAAAGCTTAATAAGAATCAGAAGCCTCCGTGTGTCCATATGGTTTATTGCCTTATTTGTGGGTCTAGCTATACATTTGGTACACAACTTTTGCTGATAACATTCTAAAGGTATGCATGGAATTCTTTTCTTACTGTTCTCCAAAGTCATATCTACACATCATCAGCAAACCTCTTCATTTTTAAGTAAAATGAGCAATTAGGTTATTCTCCCCTTCTAGGGAGAGGGTTTTCTTTTAAATTTATCATCAGAAAATCCACTTCCAAGGAGTTCAGTCTGCAGAAGAAAGATAAGATGTCAACAGATAATCCCCCAAATTGCCTGAAGGCCAAAAATAAAAGAAATACTTAGTATGCCTACAGTGGTTAGTAAGGCCAAGTTAAAAGCTTTCAATTTTCCAGCTTGAGGAGGGAGATTGAATCATCAAAGGGGATGATCAAAACTTGAATTAGGACTGTAGAACTTCTTGGTGATTGAAAAGCATCTAAGAGGTCATTTTATAGTATTTCCATGTCGGTTTCTACATCAGCATTCACCTCATTGTTCTATGAGCAAGAGTGATACAGGACTGGGCTTGATTAGTTGGAAGTAACAGTTGGAATTAGCTGGCTTTCTAGTTGGATTAGCTGGAAATAAAATTTCATCTTATTTATTCATTTTTCGATGAAAATCATAGATTTACTCTTTGATTGTATTCCCTAAAAGTAGACCCTAAGAAAAGGATTTAGATGAAGTTATTTTATTGGGGACAGCACAGTGAGGGCATAGGGGTGAGACCAAGAAGGGGAGAAGGTCACCAGAGGTGGGTTAATGAGTGAGTTGATGCCCTGGGCAACTGGGGCTACAATTTGCTGGAGACTCTGAGGGTCTGTATAGAAAACCCTTCAAATTGGCTTGGCAAATCATAAGGAAGCAGGAGTACTTTTTCATCAACTATTTAAGGATTATTCCTTGGGAACATTAACTCCTTGTACCTTGGTTTGCCACCCCTGTAAGCTTGTCAAGCAGACTCTTATAGGACACAGAAAGCCCCAGGCTGAGTTCAGAAGCCAGCGGCATGCAGGGAAACTTAAGAAAATTTCAAGTGACATCTCCCTTGACAGGGCCAAGGGGATCTGCTGACAGCATGTAGCCAAGATATCTATCACAGAGCCAGTATTTGTGTTTTCCAAAACATAGGATGAGTATCACCAGTGGTTTAGGAGAGAACTTTAGATCATTTTGGGTCATGACATTAAATAATATTTATCAAGTGATGAGGGAGTTCTTCCCTTTTCCCTTTTGGTTCAACTTTTCTTATTATTCCAAGGAGAATGTCTCATTTTGGTGCTGTTATGGACTGACTTGGGTTTCCCAGGTAGCTCAGCTGATAAAGAATCCGCCTGCAATGCAGGAGATTCCGGTTCAATTCCTGAGTCAGGAAGACCCCCTGGAGAACGAATAGGCTACCCACTCCAGTATTCTTGGGCTTCTCTGGTAGCTCAGATGGTAAAGAATCTGCCTGCCATGCGGGAGACCTGGGTTCAATCCCTGGGTTGGGAAGTCTCACCTGGAGGAGGTCACAGCAACCTGCTCCAGTATTCTTGCCTGGAGAAATCCCCATGGACAGAGGAGTCTGGTGGGCTACAGTCCATGGGGTTGCAAAGAGTCATACACAACTGAGTGACTAAACACAGCACACTTGGACTGAATTGGGTCCCTCCCAAGATTCATAATTTGAAGTCCTAACCCCCAGTAATCTGAGAATGTGACTAAGTTTGGAAATAGGGTCATTAAAGACGTAAGTTAAATGAGATCCTTAGGGTGGGCCCTGATTCAACATGACTAGTGTCCTTATAAGAGAAGGGGATTTGCACACACACACGTACAGAGGGGAGACCATGTAAAGACACAAGGGGAGGGCCATGTAGAAGCCAAGATAGGTGTCATAAGAAATCAACCTGCCAACACCTTGACCTTGGACCCCCAGCCTCCAGAATTGTGAGAAGATAAATTTCTGTTGTTTAATCCCTCTAGGCTTTGATACTTTGTTATGGCAACCCAGCAAAGTAATGCAGTCCTAATGGCTTTAATCCATCTCCAGCAGTTGCTAGCTTCGGATTGAGGAGCGTCAGCCTTGGGTTTAGAACGTTTACTAATGACTACAATTGGATAAAATGTGCCAGCATTGTCCTGTTTTCACTGATTTATTTTTTACAATTACCCTCAATCTATGACAAGTGGTACTATTTATCAGCAACAATGTAAAGTTTCCTTTTTAAATGCATGTATTTAATCTTCAAAGCCATTGTAAAAAACAACATGAAGCAAACAATAGGACCGTAAAGATAGTATGAAATGGCCCAAGTCTGGGAAATTCTGTGAGCTCTGTAGCAGCATGTTCTGATGGATGGAAAGAGTGTGACCTTGCATAGATCACCTAACCCCTCTGAGCTTTGGTTCCCCTGATATGGACCTCTTAAAGTAGCTGGGAAATTCAAATGAAATGTTTGTCAAGCAACAAGCACTCTGCCTAGAAGTAATAAAAAAAATCAGTAAATGTTGGTTCTATCCCCTTGAAATATGTATAAGAAAATAAGAGATCTTTTAATAGGCCTTTAGAAAGCTATTAATTAGGTATTAGAACACAGCCAATCAGATGTTAATCAAATCTAGTATAGCTTTCTTTAGAAAATTCCCTTTTCTATAATTTTGTCCCATCCTAAGAAACTGGGTCCTTTTCATATGTTTGGAACTGTTCAGCCCATCTTTTCTGGACTTTGGGAAGTTAATGTGAGGCAGCAGGTTTGGAAGTGCATTAGGAAGTCTTCACACAGATGGAGTGACAGTGGGATTTCCACTTACATCCCAGTGTGGCTGTGTGAATCGATTTGTGCATCTTGGTTGAATTCATTGAAATGAACTACAGTACTTTAAAACTACTTTTTTCCTATGGCTTTTTCTTTTAATTTGCAAAATGTTCACAAGTTTCTTATCCAAATAGTAGAGCATTGGGGGCCTCACGAGGGCCGGTGGTTTTCAGTAAAGAAAAATCCATCATCTCAGAATTCCTGAGGCCTTAATGAGAGGAGGTAGTGAGTCAGTGTTCTTATAACAGTGCAAGTGCCAATTCTGAGTACAATGTCATGTATCTTTCATGGGGAAAAAAAAAAGCAACATGGAAATCCCCAAAGTATGAGCTATTACGGGGTTTCTTTCTTGTTGTTAGGATATTTTAGGCTTTTAAGAAAAATAGGTTTAGCATTGTGTCCTGAAAAGCCCTTACCTGTCAGCAGACTCTTCAGGAATGTTGCCTCTCATCACTTCCAAGAGATGCCTTCCTTTCATGAATATGCCACGTCTAGTGAATATGGGGAAGGGTGTCCCTGGGAAAAAGCGAAGGGGTGGATACCAAGGTGAGAAAAGAATATAAATAATAGAGTCCTGTCTGGCCCTAGCTTATTCTTGATAATCAAGTCCTACCAAATGGTAGATTCCTGAGCAAAGGAAACAAACAGAAAAAAATCTCTACCCTCTTGTCACACATTCTAGTTCAGGATTTTAATTTCTTCTTGCCCACAAATTCTGTGGTGTTTTGGTAAAGTCTAGAGACCCTTTCTCAGAATAGTGTTTTCAAATGTAGAAAATAAAAATACAAAGAATTCAAAGAAAAGCAATTATATTGAAAGTCACTAACTTGCACTGAACTTGACCCCTATTACTGCACATTGTCTTAGCTGTAGGCTACTTTAAATAATACATTGCGATGATTATCTCAACCATCACATGTATTTGAAGTTATCCGGTCTTTATTCCTAGACTGCATGCCTATCCTTATTACAGAAGGCCATGCAACGTTATAGAGTTAAGAATTCTTGTGTGAACTACGTACTCTTAGACACTTTTAACAAGCAACAGAAACAGCTCAGTCTTTCTACATATTGAATAACACTGTAAGTGAGAAATACCAGAATGCAAGAAGATGTCTGAGTCACCAGCATAGGAAACCATGGTTTCACTGGTGGCTGAATGACAGCCAAGCACAGAGTTGTTCTATGATCAGCCAATTTGTGAGCATCTGTATCCAGGAAGACTCGATCACATGCCACCTAGCTGCAAGCCCATTGACAACCATAATTTCTAAGCAGTGGGCATAAATGCTATTTTAAGATATTGTCAACAACTGTAATGTCATGGGAAACATACCTGCAATTTCTTGCTGCTAACAAGTCATAGGCCCTGCTATACATTCAGTTTGCTGTCTGTACTCATAATTGAAAGAAATGTCAAATTTCAGTTAGAGGGCATTAAAAATAAGGATATGATTATTTTGTTGTCCAAGGACTCCTAGACTCCCAGTTTGACTCTAGGAAAGAATCCCTTGTGGGAAGGCAGGCAGTAAGTAAATAATAATATGCCAACTAATGATAAATATTATAGAGGAAAATAGCTCTAAGTAAGGGAGAAAGAGAGAGCCGAGCGTGTGGAGGGGGATGAGCCACTTTAGGACTGACATTCTAGGATGGCGTTTGAACAGTGATATGAAAGGATAATGGAAGTGAGCCCTGTGACCATGTGTAGAAAGAACATTCTAGGTAGAGGAAGCCCCAAATGTGATCCCACCTCTTAGGGTATTGTTGATTGTATTAGTGAAAGTTCAGTCAGAAAAGCAGAACCCCTATGAATACTTTGAAATAAGGGCTCTATTATAGGAATTAGACTTTTCACACTTGTGGGAGCAGCTGGGTAAGTAACAGTCTGGCAAGGAGTATTGCCTGTCAGGGGAGAGTCACTAACCAGCCTGGTGTAGGGAATAACTTAGAGCTGGCAAGGAGATCTGAACTAGGAGCCAGGTGTGTGTCCAGATGCTGGGATGGGGCTACAGGGAAGAGCTAGCAAAGAAGTCCACAGGAGGCTATAGCCCATGCGTATCCCCTGCCTCTGAATGTCCACAAACGAGCATGTGGAGTTGGACCTGGGGCGGCTGTCAGTCAGTAGCCAAGAAAAGTTAGGTGTATGGCAGAGGAGAGTGAGAAACACCTGGAGTCTTCTAGACTCATCTGTATTTGTCCTTCTCCATATTTGACTGGAAAGACCTCCAAAAAGTAGTGGCCACTTTTGTTCTTCTGCCTTCCAGATCTTGCTCAAATTCCTCTCTGGCCAACTCTGACCGAGAACCATTCAGGGAAGAGGATTCTGTGAAAATTAGTTCCAGCTTAATCAAGTTGCCAAGATGCAGACTCCCAGATCTGTCAGTGTCAGAGCTGTAGCTTGTAATGGCAAGGTGGGAAGCCATCGGATGATTTTGCGCAGAGACATGTGTGCTCAAAGTTATAAAAATCTTTCTACTTGGCACACTACTTACTAAGAACACTGTTAACTATGTGTTTTGCATTCATTTGAGAAATGCAGAAGGTTTTTCTCGTTTCTTTTTTATTTTAACAAGGGTAACCCCAGTCTGGAGAAGGAAATGGCAACCCACTCCAGTATTCTTGCTTGGAGAATCCCATGGACGGAGGAGCCTGGTGGGCTACAGTCCACAGGGTCTCAAAGAGTCAGACACGACTGAGCGACTCCACTTTCACTTTCACTTTCATCCCCAGTCTGAAGCAATTGTGTCTGCACAAAACTCTGAAATTCCGAGTTTTCCTATAGCTTAGAGGAGCAGAGAGGTTGTTTTGAAGTAAAAGACCTATAGCTTAGAGAAACTGAATATATTTTAAAAAACAACAAAAAAAAGCTGATATAGTCACTCTGGAAAACACTGTGGCGATTCCTCAAAAAATTAAAAATAGAGCTACCATATGGTCCAGCATTCCAATTCTGGCTGTATATCCAAAAGAAATGAAATCACTATGCAGAAGAAATACCTGCACACTCATGTTCATTATAGCATTATTTATAGTAGCTAAGATATGAGGCTGAAACTCCAATACTTTGGCCACCTCATGCGAAGAGTTGACTCATTGGAAAAGACCCTGATGCTGGGAGGGATTGGGGGCAGGAGGAGAAGGGGATGACAGAGGATGAGATGGTTGGATGGCATTACTGAGTTGATGAACATGAGTTTGGGTGAAGTCTGGGAGTTGGTGATGGACAGGGAGGCCTGGCGTGCTGTGATTCATGGGGTCACAAAGAGTCAGACACGACTGAGCGACTGAACTAACTAACTAAAATATGAAAGCAACCTAAGTGTCCATCAACAGACAGATGGATAAAGAAAATGTGTATATATCTATATCTGTGTCCACACAATGGAAACCTATTTAACCACTAAAAAAAAGAAAGAAGTTTTGCCATTTGCCACCACATAGATAGACCTTGAGGGCATTATGCTAAGTGAAATAAGTCAGAGGAAGATAAATACTATATGATCTCACTTTAGGGATTTTTTTAAATGTAAATAAAAAAATCAAAACATATTTAGTACTTTCTGTGTACCCAGTACTAGGACACTATTCTAGGTATGTTGTATTTATCTTGAACAAAGTAGACAAAAATTGCTGCCCTTATGGAGCTAATACTTCAGTGGGTAAAAGAATAGCATTTTTTAAAATGTTACACATTATTTCTAAATGCTTTGGAAAAAATAAAGCAGAGTAGAAGCAATCAGAAGTCCTAAGGAAGGTTAGGGAGACATAATGCAGAATTAAATAGCTTGGTCAGGTGGCAGGGACTCCTTGAGACAGTGAGATGTTAGCAAAGCCTGGGGTGGGGACACGAAGTGAGCTGTGTGACTGGGGCAGAGGGAAGAGCTGAGGCACAGGCTGTAAGGCAGGCCCAGCATGTTCACGAAAGAGTAAGGGGTGAACCAGAAAAGAAACTGAGGTCAGAGGGCACAACATGATCAGAAGCCTTGAGCCGTGATGCCCCTGTAAGGACTGTAGCTTTTGCCCTGAGTGAAGTAGGGAAGCACTGCAGAATTTGGAGCAGCAGAATAACAGGACAGCGAATTATTGGCATGTTTTAGGAATTTTCAGCCTGTGAATTTACTTTTATATGTTACATTTTGGAGCTAAAAGGAAGAAGTAACCTGAACTCATGATTGTTTCCAAAGCCATATAAGAAGACTTAAATCTCTCTGAAAGGAATAGTAGGAATAGAAGAGGAAAAATAAGACAGAGAGCTAAGTCCACAATATCAATCTTAATGCCTTCATCATACTCAGGAAATGAAGACTGAACTGAACTGAGGGCACGCTTCAGATTCCTGGAAAGTATTTCAAATGGGCTGAAGCATTCTTATTACAAGATCCTTTGGGGTTTGGAGTTAGCCCAGTCTTGGTTTTTGTGAGCCCAGAAATACTAACTGGGACTTCCCAAAGTACACTTGATGTTGATGAATGATAAAAAGGTCTCTCTGTTCTCTTCCTATGAGTAAAAGGAAAATCCCCCATCTTCAGGTGCTATGATCTGTGGATTGGTTGTAGTTTGTCATAAAGGAGAAGCTCACAGTAGAAAAAGATACCAGCTCTTGTGATAACCAGTTTAGGTTAGATGGATCTAACCCAAGAGTCAGCCTACAGTTCTTATTCTACCAAATCTATAGTGCTTGAGCCCAACCATTAAATCACAGTGGTTGCTTCTCAAGTTGGGCACAACACTAGATTCTTCATGATGAAAGCAACTCAAAGAATGACCTGAAAAAAGAAAAAAAAACTCCCCAGAAAGTCACTTTCCAGCCCTCCACACCATCATTCTCAATTCAGGGCTAAAAAATTCAACATAAACTTCTTTTACATACAAGAAGGTGAAACCTACCATTGAATGCAGGTAAAAAGTAGAGTAAAAATACCATTTGGGAAGGCAGTTGAAGAGAGATTGCCCAATACTTGGAATCCACTTTCAGGCTGAGTCTCATCATATATACAGAAATCATATGCAGTCCATGCCCTGAGGCCCTGTGATGAAATCCCCTGTGGAGTAAACAAAAGAATAAGCATCAAGACCCAACAGGACTGACTCAACTGGAATCAGAGGAGGGCTGGCAGACACATCAGAAATCATAATACAGGTCACAAAATCCCCCCTAAGACTGCCCGTTTCCAAAAGGATAGCCAGAGCACATCAGCTTGTTGAAAGACAAGGCTGAGAGACTCAAACAATAAGACCTTATTTTAAAGGCATGGCCACCTTCCGCAGCTCACCTACAGAGGTGCCGCGGATGGTGAGGAAAACCAAAGTCTTCTACAGGGAAAGTGAGAAGTCAAAAACGTTGCCACAGTAATTTAATATAACACTCATTATCTTTCCAAAGTTTTAAAGAAATATGAAAATAAGCCCCGATTAGCTAAAGATTTACAAACCCAGGCCAAATTCCAACAGTCTCAGCTCCTTCCAGCCAGATCCAGGAAGCTGATGTACCAGATTTTGGGAAAGGAGCCTAAAGAGCTGGAATCACCTGGTTTGGGGATTACTTGGGGCATGGAGTTCACTTGACCTGGTTCTTTAAGAGTCATAGGCTCATGACTGGCATTTATTTACCTAAGCCTTATTGTTAGATGATAAATTGCTCATTATATTCCTTTCCCAGGAAAGGCAAACTTTTATTTTCCTCGTTAATTCTTGAAGTGAGCGTTGCTTCCTTACTGATTTGGTCTAGAGACTGATAGAAACACCATCTGGACAAACAATAAGCTTTGTTCTGCTGGGAGAACCCTCCAGGAAACTCTCCAGACCTCAATGAGGATGTGAGAACCAAGGCTCTGGAATTGAGCTGTGGGACAACACCACCAGGGCCCTGAACATGAAGAATGTCCCAAAGGATGTCCTACCTCCTGTACTCACACTGTGGGACTGGGGGGCTGTCACTGGCCAGGACGCTTGCTTGTTCACAAGGAGGAACCCCTGACACCTCCAGCAGACACAGTGGCAGCACCTTTTCTCTTGAACTTGGTGGTCATTTTTTGAAATCTCCTTAGAATTTCAGTTGAGTTGGAGAAAATGTCCCCAGGAACAAAACATGCAGATTGGAATTCCATGAACAGAAGTTGCTGATTTGGATTTGAGGCCCATGCCAAACACACACACCTTCATAAAGCAACAACATCAACCCAGCTATAAGCAAAAGCACAAACACGTAAGAGAAGAGAACTCTTCAGGTAGCACTTGAGTGTGCCTCCCTGCTGGCCCACAGCCTCTTCCCCTGGCGGTGATGAACGTGGCTCCACTTAGAGGGCCTTCAAGTGATGCCCAAGTCGTGGAAAAGGGATTGAACGGCACCCTCAGTGCAGTTTTATTAAGCCTCGCTTGTGAAAAAGAGCAACCTTGACTGTAAGCAGAGTAAAATAAGATAGGGGCACAACCTCTGGCCTTGTTCTATGAACTCTCAGCTTTTTTTCTTTATGTATTTTTGTTGATTTTAGCACTTGACCCAAAGACAAGAACTCCTCTAGCCTAGTGTTGTCAGCCTGCCTTTTCCAAAGAAATTGTTCATTTTATTAAAAACCTTGTCTCAAGACTATCATACTAAGTGAAGTTAGACAAAGACAAATATGGTATCACTTATATATGGAATCTAAAAAATGATACGAATGAATTTATTTGTATAAATAAATTTACAAAATAGAGTCTATTTACAAAATAGACTCACAGATATAGAAAACAAATGTGGTTACCAAAGGGGAAGGAGGGAAGAGAGAGAAATTAGGAATGTGGGATTAACAGATACACACTACTATGTATATAACAGATAAATAACAAAGATGTACCATATAGCACAGGGAACTATACTCAGTATCTTGTAGTAACCTCTAATGGAAAAACATCTGAAAAAGAGTAGATATCCATGTATCTACGGTAAACATGTATATGTATAACTGAATCGATTCACTTTGCTCTACACCTAAAACTAACACAGCATTGGTACATCAACTATACTTCAATAAAAACATAAAAATAAAAGTTACTTGGTTAAAAAAAATTTTTTTTAATCAAGCAGAGGAAGAGTGTGAGAAGGAGGAGGGATCATCCTGATCACTTCTAAATCACAATAAATATAATTTATTCTGTCAGCATGTGATTCATAGGACTTAGCATGCACGCATAAGGCATCTAATCCACCTCTCTCATTTTACGTATGAGGAGATTAAGGGCCAAAACACGCATGTTTCTGAATGTAAATAAGTTAAAATTTATTCCCAGCTGCTGATTCCTTATTTAATTTCCTGTTCATTGTTTCCATGGGAGTTCTTGAGCATCTCAAAATTTGTAATTAAGAAAAAAACTTGGCATGTTACAGTGAAAAAGAAGAAAAATCCAGTTGGACCAGCCACTTCTCACAGGTCCTGGCCTGAGAAAGCTGTTGCACCAAGCCCTGGTTAACAACCCCATCCTTGGTAACCAGATGGCCCACACGGTCGTAGTTGCAAGGACCAGGATGATAACCTCAGCTCCACTTTCTCTCTTTACCTGGAAAAGAAATCAGTAGGATCAGCTATGCCACTGTCTTACTGAGTTATCAATTTTACCTACAAAGATTCCTTGATTTTACAGAAATTGGACTTCATAATTTCAGCTCCACAGAATATGCAATGGTGGTGTTCCAATGTTATGGAACCAATAGGTCTTTGGTTATCTAAATATGTGGTTCTCATTTTCCTTGTGATCAGATTATTGGGAAATTCAGCACAACAACATGAAAACATTGTTCACATACAGCATGGCTATTACTATAGCAATATGTCATTATTTTTTGCAGCTGTACATACCTTCCCTCATGTTATCTGAATTAATAATTTTTGTATCTTTCTTTTTAAGAAATCTTTTCAACTTCCTAATCATATTCACTAAACAGTTTTTACAGGATAGAAGCTCTACTTCTATCGCATGTGTATTCAGGGATCTTTATTTGAAATGAATTATAAGTTCTATTTTATATAGTAGAACTTACCTATCTATATACTTATGAAATGTATATATATATATATATATATATATATGTGAAATACATATATTTCAAAATAGTTGATCTATATCAGGGTTTCTCAACCACAGTACTGTTGACATTTGGGGGTGGACAATTCGTTGTTGAGGGGCTGGCCCGTGGATACCAAAGGACAGTGCATTCCTAAGAAGGTATGGTACCATTAGGAAATAAGTTCTTTAGAAACCTTTACACTGAAAGACTGTGATTTCTCTACTTCCTGTACTTTATAGGCCAATCAACTGAAAAACTTATATATGTGTGTATACATGTATAAAACACAGAATTTGTCTATATATTCATTGTTTTTCCTAAAGCAGCTAGTTTTGCCGGAGGACTAAGAGCTTGACTGGCCAACCTGTTGCAAAATCCAATATAACCTGGTAGACATTGCACAGATAACCATCAGGGATCAGGTTCTGCATGGAAGGAGAAGGGCTGTTTCAGTTGTAGCTGTGTGTGACTGGTGGACAGACTGCAGTAGTGGGCGAAGGAGTCTCCTGCATGGGGTCCGTTTCAGAACACAGCCGGTGTTGGATACGCCTAATCCACGAGGTGAAGTGTCTGGGGTGCCAAGTACGAGTTCTGCAGGAGCAATAATTAGTGCAGGAGGATTCTTGCCCCACTCTGTAGGAACCACCGGTTTGGCTGTGTGTGGTGTGGGGAGGCGTCAGGTGAGCTTTTGGCTTTCTTCCCCCTCCCCACCCCACTCCCAAGTAACTAAGTTTGTTCTCTAAGTCTGTGATTCTGTTTGTTTTCTGCATTCTCCCTGAGTCCACCACACTTAGGCTCAGCCTCTAGCTCTACCACATGCTAACTTTTTCTCTTAATACAAATTGTTTAACCTCAGTTTCCTTGTTAGGAATAATGCACATATAATAATATTTACTCCTTTAGATTGCTGTGAGGATTAAATCAGTTAAGCATATGAAGTGATGAACACAGTGTCAGGAAGATAGTAACTATTCAATAAACTTTAGCTCTTTTCTTCCCTATCTACCAAGAGATGATTTCCCCCAGTGTTACGAAGGTCAGTAGCCTGCACACAGAAAACCATGTCCCTAGGATGCAATATTCAAGCATAATAGAAATGCTGTCTGCCAAAATGTTAAGTGAAAGGGGAGTGTCCCCAGATATCAGGCTTCCAGCCATCCCAGACTCAACCTGAGTCCAAGCCAAAACAGAGGCTAAGAATTGAAAGGTTTATCTTCCAAAGCTGACCTTTAAACATTCAAAGGCCCATGGAAGAAAACAACCATGGAGCCAGGCCATAGCTATTCCAACTCTGATCTCCAGATGATAATTTCTTTGATTAGTGTGTTTATTCCAGTTCCTAAATCTGCTTTGTGTCTTAAAGAGAATGAATACTAAAGATACTCCCTCTGCTTGCATTTGAAGCCCCAAAATTTTATTAAGCTGCACTATTTACTAGTAGAATAATAATGGGAATTTTTGTTTGGCAAAGAAATGTGTCCCATCCGCTAGGGCAGTAGTTCTCAGTGGGGCTTGATTTTGCCCCACCTACCCAGGGGTTGTTGGGCAGTGTCTGGAGACATTTCTGGTTGTCACAAGTAGGCACAGGAGGTTATCTTACTGGCATTTAGTGGGTAGAGGCCAGGGATAATGTTACTATCCCACATTGTGCCAAACAGCTCCCCACAGTGGATAATTCAGTAACCCAAAGTGTCAGTCGTGCTGAGGTCGAGAAACCCCAGTCTGGAACGTCACAGCAATGCAGTTTGCTCTAAGAACTCATATAAAACTTACACAGGGACAGCTCATTTGGCATCCCCTCTGGTCATCTAGAGCCTGAAGGACCCAATGAACTTCATTATTTTGCCTATCAGGTAAAAACCATTGTATAGATTCAGAAGCATGTGGCCAGGGAGTAGGAAGTATCTTCTGGCAAGTGATGCTTTTCCCTCAGTATATACTCCAAAAGTGTTGTTTTTTCAATAGTTTTAAGGTGGTGTGTAAGATAATAATGAAGATATAAGAGGAAACCACATGAAAATAGATTCATGTTATCTTGAGAAGGTAACCAAGGGTGGCATCCTCTCTACGTGCTTACCAACCACCAGCACCGCCCTGCTCTTCTCCCAAGCATGATTTCCCCGATCCTAGCACCTGAGAGCACTGCTGTTGGCCTAAAGACGTAACTTCTTTAGTCATCTCTGCATCCTCCAGCCTGACATAAAATGGCTTTTTATTGGTATTGATTGAATGGAAAAAACAAAAGAACAAGTGAAACCAGTCACTCAGCCAGGCAGTTTATTAATATTATAGCAAAATATACTAGCACTTCATTTTTTTAAGGTGCCTAAAAGCACAGCGTAAAATGAAGATTTTAAATTTTTAAAAAGACTGGCATATTTTGAAGAATATCTTCCAGTGAAAATGTAGGGGTGGGGGGACCATGTAAGGAGTGAGTGAGGGACTGCCTGGAAGCATGAGAATAAAAGCGCTCATGATCCACACGACCGTTGGCGTGCGTTTCACAGAAATCATGGTGAACAAAAGAAAGCATATGGTGTGATTCTATTTGTAAACCAGGGTTTCTCAACCTTGACAATGCTGACATTTGACATTTGAAGTCAGGTGTTTCTTTGTTGTTGAGGATTGTGCTGTGCATTGCAGGGTGTGTAGCAACAGCTCTGTGCTTACTAATACCAGTGGCACCCGTTCCCCAGTTTTGATAGCCAATAGTGTGTTCAGACGTTGCCAAATATCCTGGGGGGAAGGTCACCCTGGGTTGAACATGCTGTACAAAGCAACCCACAAAGTTAGAAGAGTAGGGGGTAGCAGGGAGTGGCCCACAGGGCAATTTCTAGGGTGCTAGTAATACTTTTTTATCTTGATACCGGCTAGTTTTGTGTTTTCACTTTGCTAAAATTTGAGCCAAGCAATTACATTTTGCACAGGTCTCCTTGTATATATAAAGTTTGCTTGGAAAATAATTAACAGGGCCATGATCACTGCAGATGGTGATTGCAGCCATGAAATTAAAAGACACTTACTCATTGGAAGGAAAGTTATGACCAACCTAGACAGCATATTGAAAAGCAGAGACATTACTTTGTCAACAAATGTCCATCTAGTCAAGGCTATGGTTTTTCCATTAGTCATGTATGGATGTGAGAGTTGGACTATAAAGAAAGCTGAGCGCTGAAGAATTGATGCTTTTGAACTATGGTGTTGGAGAAGACTCTTGAGAGTCCCTTGGACTGCAAGGGGACTGCAAGGGGACCAGTCCATCCTAAAGGAGATCAGTCCTGGGTGTTCATTGCAAGAACTGATGCTGAAGCTGAAACTCCAATATTTTGGCCACCTGATGCGAAGAGCTGACTCATTTGAAAAGACCCTCATGTTGGGAAAGATTGAAGGCAGGAGGAGAAGGGGATGACAGAGAATGAGATGGTTGGATGGCATTACTGACTCAATGGACATGAGTTTGGGTAAACTCTGGGAGTTGGTGACGAACACGGAGGCCTGGCGTGCTGCGGTTCATGGGGTTGCAAAGAGTCGGACATGACTGAGCGACTAAACTGAACTGAACTGAAAATAGAAAAGAAATTTCAACTACTGATAGGGCTGCTGGAAGGGTCCGTACAATATTGCAGTATTTTCCAACAGTACAGCTTTCTTTTCCAATATTTGTTGCTATTTCTGAAGTTTAAGGAAGGTTTTACAAAATGTCATCTGAATGAGAAATTTCCTTGTTCATCTTTAGAGGCAGAAAGTTGGTGGAAAAATAAAAGTGTGTGACCTACAGAGTTCTGGAGCCGGCACATCCTCTGGGCAGCCCCTAAACTTGGCACGCTGTCCCCGAGGTGGAGTACCACACACATGTACAGATTACATTGTTGAGATTATCATGAAAGGATTTTGTGTGTCAAAATGTCCCTTCCTTGCTGTGATAACTGCTAGGTTCTTGGGTTACCATTGTCCCTGCTTGTTCTCACAGTGAGTCATTGCTGTGACTAAAACAAAATTCTTCTTTGAAATGTCTCTCTTGATATACACGGACCATTTAAACTTGCCAGGGCCCAGAAATCCTATTGAAATTACCTCAGAGGTTCTTGTGGGAATCCTTTTCTTGTGCAAGTATTTTATTTTATCTAATATTGTTTTAAATAAATAGACCAGTGGCTGAAGCTTGAAAATATTTTTTTGCTCTTTATGGATTATCTTTGCAACATAGTGATTTGAATTGGTTAAATTCAGATAGGTTATATCTGACATAGAGGTCACTCTAATTTAACATCTGCTGAAGGAAATGCAAAGGCCAGAGAGACAGTGTTAGGGATGGTTTACAATATGCTCAGGACACTATTTTTCTGGAATACCCTAAAAGAGACATTCTCTCAACTTTCCCACCCTTTATTTTCTCCATTAGCAAACTAGGTTCTGTAATTGATGACTGATCCAGAATTTCACTGAGCTTAAGCACACACATTGGCATAAATAGATAATTCAAGTAACTTATTCTTTGAAGGTTAAAATTTCTAGTGAGAGAATGAGAAGCCACATTATGAGCTATTCTTACAGGGACAGAAACTAGACCATGTGTCCTCTGGGCAAATTATCTAATTCCCCCAGGTCCCTGGCTGTGTTTTTGGAAAAGGACCATCCTTGTGGCTACAGTATTTTGCTCTGGCAAGATTACAGTGTAATACATTTGGGTCAATGTGGCATTTTTGTTCCTTCTCACCACCTCCAGTCTCCCTCTCATTTTTATTGTCCCTCTCTCCTCTCTCTCTTTCCAGCAGTCTTACTCCTTCCTACCCACCTCTATATCCTTGGTAAAGAGAAAGAGTTTTAATATGTACAGTTTTCAAAGATTACTCTCCATTTACAGTTAGCAAAAACTATTGCCTCTATTCCCCATGTTGTACAATACACCCTTGAGCCTAACTTAACACTCAGTAGTTTATACCTTCTACCCCTTTCTTGCCTCCCCACTTGCTCCCCACTGGTAACCTCTACTAGTTTGTTGTCTTTACCTGTGAGTCTGATTCCTTTTTGTTATGTTCACTAGTTGATTGCATTTTTTAGATTCCACATCTAAGTGATATTATACAGTATTTGTCTTTCTCTTTCTTTCTTCACTTTAACATAATACCCTTGAAGTCAATCCATATTGATGCAACTGACAAAAATCCCATTCTTTTTTATGGCTTGGTCATATTTCATGTTATATATGTATGCCACCTCTTCTTTGCCCATTTGTCTGTTAATGGGCACTTAGGTTATTTCCCTATCTTGGCAATTGTAAATAATGCTGCTGTGAACATTGGGTTGCACGTATCTTTTCAAATTAGTGTTTTGGGGGTTTTCTGGATATATAGCCAAGAGTGGAATTGCTGGATCATATGGTAACTCTATTGTTAGCTTTTTGTGAAATCTCCATACTGTTTTCCACAGTGTCTACCACAGTGTCCACACCAGTTTACGTTGCCACCAACAGTGTACCAGGGTTCCCTTTTCTGTGCATCCTCACCAACATTTGTTGTTTGTTTTCTTTCTGATGATAGCCATTCTGACAAGTGTGAGATGATAGCTCACAGTGGTTTTGATTTGCGTTTTCCTGATGATTATTGATGCTGAGCATCTGAAAAAGGCTTTTTTGATAAGACACAGAAACAAAAAAAAGGCATGGTAACATCCTATTTCATCAATGCAGTTTCTATAAAAGATGATTCTTACTGCCCATGGATATATTTTTCCTAAAAGATGCTTCAATATAAAGACTTCAAAGGACACAAATCAGAACTTCTCAGGGACAAAATAATCTGCAGTGGTCACAAACCCATTATAGTTTAAGGCCAATCGAGAGGTTAGACTAGGCTCCCAAACTCCTCCATCCATGGACCATTTTCTATCTTCCCCTTTCCCCTTGTGATATTAGCAGAGTTTGTGTTTGGAGGTCAAGACAACACATTCTTCTTACCAACTATCTTGAATTTCTTCTGCCCTCACTATCAACTTCCAAAGGGAAACACAGACATTTTTCATAGCGCCTGGAACACCTTCACACTGCTAGAGTAAATGGCCAGCCAGAAAGCGTGGATATGGACTGCCAACCTTAGATGCTTTTTGCTGAACCATTCAAGGAATGGAAGGCACAAGAACACAGTTATCATACAAAGTTTTTTCTGGACTGGAACCATGTGTGTAGATGCCTAATACCTGGAGGCAATTAAGACTATGGTGATACTCGACAAATGCCATTAAAATCTAGTAAAAAAAACCCACCCATTTTTATAAGGAAAAATTCAGCGTAAACAGGTTATTTCTCTGAAACCTGTCAGATCATTGTTGGCTGTTTGAACAGTTTGTAAAAAAAAAATGGTTTCCACCAGTACTAAATTCTTCTTCTGAAATTAATACTTGGTGTTAATCACCTTCAGAGGCTGCCTGTGGACCAGAGACCCTCATCTTAACCAATTCAGCAGGAAAGTAGACAGAATTCCTCTTCCTGTGCCCCATCAATAATTATTTGAACCTATTGGCCTGATGGGCGCCCTTGTTGAGGTTGAGTGAATGCATCACCTATTTCATTACTCAGAGAAAGAAGAAAAGCTACCCTTTTTTCTGTGGACTGGGGATGGGACCCATGAAGATGTGGGTAACATCAGCCAGCAGACTTGGAGAATTTTCTTGCAGCCAGGCAGTAGAGATGAAGACCATTCTCTCAGCCTGGGAGGCAGTAGGCGTAGGGGGTACCACACACAGCTGCTCAGAATTTTGCTTGTGTAGCAGTCATGTGGGGCCAAGCTATTGCACTTTTTGCAGATTCAGCCCCATAAATGGACATTTCTGGCTCACAGCTCTCTGCTCAGATACTTCCCGCCACTCTGACTACAGTTGTCCCCATCACGTCACTCTGTGGGTTGAAGAAAATGTAGGATCTTGGGGAAGATGAAAGGACATCTTTAGGCAAGATGGCTCCCATGGCAGCCTCACAGCTGCCGTGAGTGGGACGTGGAGATCTTTTCAGCACTCTGGAGACTCTTCCTTCTCCCTCCACCCTGTGAGCACCAAACTCACATGAAATCATGTTGATATAGGCGCTGTGATCTTTAAAGAAAGTTGCATTTTCAAATGAACATGTGGGAGAAAATATTCTTTTCCTTTTGGAATCTGGCCCCTTCTCCCCAGCCCAGCGGCAGCGTGACTGAGAGACACTCATCCCCATCTGTGTTGCAGCTGCCAAGGCAAAGAAAGAGGCTGCGATAGTTTCTACACTGGGGGTGCACCAGGCCTGAGTTGCTTATGCGTTGCTTTTGGCACACGTTTCTGTAAGCACTGAACCTATTTTCATGTAAGCCCCTGAGATTTCTTTTTGTGAAGAAAAACATTCTCTACATTCCCATCTTCATTTGGGCATGAAGAGGGGAACATTCCCTTTGTCTCTAGCCAGTAACTGTTGAGTTTAACAGATGTCAGGAGGCACCTACCACGTGGCCAGACACTGCCCTGTGGACTGTAGAAGTCTGATGCTGAGTATGGCAGGATCCTTGTCTTCAAGGACCGCATGACCTGGCAAAGGGGACCTACCAGTGACAACTCACTGTAATACAATAGAATAAGTTCATATAATATGTAATCACCTGAGTGCTGTAGATAGAATGATCAGTTCTATTTTGAAGTGATGAGAAGGTTGAACTCAGGTTGCAGTTTTAGGGGTAAGTTGAAGCTTGCCAAGCAAAAACAATAATAATAATAATATGTTTATATTTTTATTATATAATTTGTAACTGTGTGTATCTGTATCCAATACCCTGTACTGAACACATTTTATATGGCTGGCATTTAGCCAAAGAATTTGCATACATCATCTCATTTATTTTTCACAGTAATCATTAAAATAATAAACGTATTTCTAATACTTGCTATGTAGCAGGCACGGATCTACTTTATATATAGACAGAGAAGAAATAGGATGGAATCTTTGGATGATTCTCTATTTTGAGAATCATCAAGAGGAAAATGTTAAACATTTTTCCAGTGATTCTAAATTTGTCCTATAAGTAAACTGTGCTTAACATGTGGAAGAATAGAAAAAGAGAGAGAAAGAAAGGAAGGCACGGAGGCAAGAAAGGAAAAGAAAAAGATTAGGAAAGGGTATCTTTTTTTAATTAATTAATTAATTAATTTTACTTTACAATACTGTAGTGGTTTTGCCATACACTGACATGAATCAGCCAGGGGTGCACATGTGCCCCCATCCTGAACCCCCTCCCACCTCCCTCCCCACCCCATCCCTCAGGGTCATCCCAGTGCACCAGCCCCGAGCGCCCTGTCTCATGCATCCAACCTGGACTGGCGATTCGTTTCACATATGATAATTTACATGTTTCAATGTCATTCTCCCATATCATCCCACCTTCACCTTCTCCCACAGAGTCCAAAAGACTGTTCAATACATCTGTGTCTCTTTTGCTGTCTTGCATACAGGGTCATCATTACCATTTTTCTAAATTCCATATATATGTGTTAGTATACTGTATTGGTGTTTTTCTTTCTGGCTTGCTTCACTCTGTATAATAGGCTCCAGTTTCATCCACCTCATTAGAACTGATTCTAATGTATTCTTTTTAATGGCTGAGTAATATTCCATTGTGTATATGTACCATAGCTTTCTTATCCATTCATCTGCTGATGGACATCTAGGTTACTTCCATGTCCTGGCTAGCAGTACTGCGATGAACATTGGGGTACATGTGTCTCTTTCATATTCTTCTTTGTGTTTTGTAAAGATCTATAATGAACTTTTTCATGATCTTTCTCCAAACTGCATAGAATCCTACTGGGGAGCGTCTGCCAGCATGAGGCGATGTTTGTGCTTAGCTGAGGCCAAGCCTCTTTGACTTCCTTCTGGAATTGAGTTTGGGAGACAATATTGTTCTTCAGCTGATCTTTAAGACAGTTTGTGACTTGGCTTTGGACTTAGTTGTCCTTGGTGTATTGGTGACTTTGACCATTACACCTACAAAGTTTGTGTCTGTGTATGTATTGGCACAAGTGGGGAGAATTGATGTGAATGATGAAACAATGAGGAAACTTTTTCACATGGTGACTATCACTTCCTTGCTGTATAAAAATCATTCTTAGGTTTCTCCCTTCTTTATCCAACTCCACGGTATAAAAACAAAATGAAATAATAGTATTTTATACTACAGAAATAGGACAACAGTCATTCAGTAGTTTGATATCCTGTGTCTGTTCTTGATTTGTCTGAGTTGGGAACCAACAAGTTTAACAAAAATCTCAGTATTCAGTGACTAACCCAAGCCCAAATCCTGCCAACAGGGCAGCCTTCAGAGAAACCACAGGACACCTTCAGAAGAGATCTTTAAAATCTGATAAGCTCCTCCTACCACATGAGACCCACCCCCCGCCCCCCAGCCCGCTCCTGGACAAACTCTTCTTTAGAGTAAGAGCGCTCTGGTCCTGATGCTCACCAACCAGTCTCTGTACAGAAACTGCAGCCTGTAGGATGGAACGCTCCTGACTCATTTTCAAAACCCTGTGAAACAAAGTCAGAAGAATCCCTAATGTCAGTGTTCATCTAAAATAGGCCTTGCACAGAGAGTTCTGGGTCCAGATAACCTAAACAGGGATCACATCTATCTTGAGTAAATCAAAATGTTCTGCCGGTTTGGTCAAGCAAAAACTATCAGTCTGTAGACATGCCCCCTTCTCTTCTCATCAGAGAATCTTCCCATGTTTCTATATAGAGCAGGTGCAGAGGGTGGAGGAGAGCAGGGGCAGGAATAGATTTTCAAAAGGCAAAGCAAACCTCATTCTTAAGAGTTGTTTTATTTGCTTTTGGTTGTCTTCTATGAGATAACACTGTTTCTTGTATTTTCTTTCTTCCCCCCATTTTGGTTTTCAGTGGTGTCCTTTGTTTGTTATCATTTCCTCTCTATTTTAAGGGATCATTATGTACAGTATTCTAAATCTCAGATTCATTTTTAACAATCCCAAGAATTTCAAGGACACCTGAGTGCCCACAGGGCACAGCTTTGTTGAATCCGTGGCCTCGCCGTGACACTACCAGTTCTGTGGTTCCCCAAGAAGTAAAGTGCATCATTGAGAGAGAAGGGCAGTAGCTTTGGAAGCTCATTTTCTACATATTAATTGAGGTTCTTAAATGTGAGCTCTCATTGCAGGCTCCAGACTCCCCCCAGAATGAAATTACATTGAACATTAAACATTATTCAGAGTGTACGTTCCAGTTTAAAGAAGGGGAAGAAAATTGTTGTGGCAATGCAAATGCCTATTACTATACACATCAAGAATAATAAAAGTAGGTCTTTTAAAGAGCCTTTAAAAAAGAAAAAGGATATAGAAAACAGCTCCCAGAGAAGTAATTTTTCAATTTCCTTGATTTGCTTAGCGGGAAATTGCTCTCCAATTTATTATAATTTGAAAAGACAATGAATTCTTCATTTGGAATTAATATAAAAATGACTGAAATGCATCTTGCTTGTCTTAGAATTTACAACCTGTTTGGATAAAGCATTTTGAGTCATGGATCACTGTTAAAACCCAAGACTTAGTAAAGGCTGGTAATGTTTTCCATATGGTTTCCCTAAATGATAATTATAGCTCATTCTGAACTACAAATTATATACACTAAAAATGTTAATTTAATTTAGGATTACTGACTAGGTTTTTTTCTGAAAGCAGGTGTAATAGGAATTACATTGTCTGAATATTGTCAGTAATACTAGACATGATGAATAGATATAACCAAATTATTCCTGAGTTTGACTTTATTTTGTGGATTCTGCTTGCAAATGTTCAGCCTGGTATGCATTCTCTGTGATTTATCCTAAAAGGAGAAAACATTAATGAGGGAAATCAAAACAAATGCCTCTGCTGGACTCTCCAATAAAGCTGTTTGAAATGGTCTATCTGGGAGAGAGGATGGGCGTGAGGATAAAACTGCGAACCAGTCTCCATGTGACTTCTTGAAATTTCACCATCCGTCAGCATTAAGTCAGAAACATTAATAAGTATTGAAGTTGAAAATAACTGCAACCTCTGACTGAAAAGTATTTACTCATAACCTTTCAGTTAGTTTCTATAATGAAATATGGCAATGAATTAGCCATGATGGCCTGGAGAAAGGTGGTTAATAAGAAAAACTGTGCATATTTAGAATCCACATTCTTCTCATGTTTATGTTAGTGAATCCTCTTCATCCTCCCCCCCCCACCCCCCCCCCACCATTGCCTTTTCATTAATCTATCAGTGCTTACAGTAGAGACAGGTCATTGGAAAGAATTTTAATTAGTCTTTAAAGGAGCCTTGGAAATCATTAGGATCCAGAGGCTGTGAAACATCAGTGTTCAAGAGAGACAGAGTATACACTGCAGCAGCTGGAGATCTGCTTGGATTGGTACTTGGCTCCCCATAGTTACTATGCCTTGAAAGAATCCCTTAATCACTGTGACTCTTAGTTCCTTCATCTGTCAAGTGGACAGAATAATAATAATACTTTACATCATAGGTAAATATAATGAGAACAAAGCGTATACAATCTGATACCTATAAATAATCTCGAAATGCCTTATCATAGGAACAATTTAGGGTGCATTTTAAAAATATAGATCTCTAGGTCCTCACCTTGAACAGTTCCAGTTTCAGTGTTCATTGAATTTCAGTACCTTCATTATGACCAACAGCCAAGGTGATCCTGAACCACACTTGAAGAAACACTCATTTTGTCCAACACCCTTGTTTAGATGATGAGAAGAGTGAGTCCCAGAGGGTGAAGTGCCTTTGTCAAGGTCATTTAGTGATCCACCTGATAGAGATCCGTCATTCTAACATGCTTTGCACTGTAGCTGCCTCCATTTATTGAGTCCTTAGAAGTGAGATTCTTAACCAGAGGTGCACATCAGAAACACCTAATGTGCCTTTTCAGGTACTCATGCCCAAGACCCAGCCCACACCTGCTCAACCCAATATCAGGTGGCAGCTCTCAGACCTGAACCCAAGGTCCCTGGTTGTTTTATAGGACCAGGTGATAACCCTTGGTTAGCTTCACATGCTTTTCTCACACGGAGCTCAGAACACATGATTTTAACTCATATTTGAGTCATTTTCATATCCTGACCACAGTGTTGGATCATGTACTATAATAAAGACACACATTATTAAATATATTTTTAGTTTATTTCCCTTCCTCTTCCACCATGAAAAGCTCTGGCATTAGGCACTGCTCTGGCAAAGCCACTCCTCCCCAATCTCCCACGGCTTTTATTTTATTTTATTTTATTTTTTATTTTTATTAGTTGGAGGCTAATTACTTTACATCATTACAGTAGTTTTTGTTATACATTGAAATGAATTAGCCATAGATTTACATGTATTCCCCATCCCAGTCCCCCCTCCCACCTCCCTCTCCACCCGATCCCTCTGGGTCTTCCCAGTGCACCAGGACCGAGCACTTGTCTCATGTACCCAACCTGGGCTGGTTATCTGTTTCACCCTAGATAATATACATGTTTCAATGCTGTTCTTTTGAAACATCCCACCCTCGCCTTCTCCCAGAGTCCACAAGTCTGTTCTATACATCTGAGTCTCTTTTTCTGTTTTGCATATAGGGTTATCGTTACCATCTTTCTAAAGTCCATATATATGTGTTAGTATACTGTAATGGTCTTTATCTTTCTGGCTTACTTCGCTCTGTATAATGGGCTCCAGTTTCATCCATCTCATTAGAACTGATTCAAATGAATTCTTTTTAATGGCTGAGTAATATTCCATGGTGTATATGTACCACAGCTTCCTCATCCATTCGTCTGCTGATGGGCATCTGGGTTGCTTCCATGTCCTGGCTATTATAAACAGTGCTGCGATGAACATTGGGGTGCACGTGTCTCTTTCAGATCTGGTTTCCTTGGTGTGTATGCCCAGAAGTGGGATTGCTGGGTCATATGGCAGTTCTATTTCCAGCTTTTTAAGAAATCTCCACACTGTTCTCCATAGTGGCTGTACTAGTTTGCATTCCCACCAATAGTGTAAGAGGGTTCCCTTTTCTCCACACCCTCTCCAGCATTTATTGCTTGTAGACTTTTGGATAGCAGCCATCCTGACTGGCGTATAATGGTACCTCATTGTGGTTTTGATTTGCATTTCTCTGATAATGAGTGATGTTGAGCATCTTTTCATGTGTTTGTTAGCCATCTGTATGTCTTCCTTGGAGAAATGTCTGTTGAGTTCTTTGGCCCATTTTTTGATTGGGTCATTTATTTTTCTGGAGTTGAGCTGGAGGAGTTGCTTGTATATTTTTGAGATTAATCCTTTGTCTGTTGCTTCGTTTGCTATTATTTTCTCCCAATCTGAGGGCTGTCTTTTCACCTTGCTTATAGTTTCCTTTGTTGTGCAAAAGCTTTTAAGTTTCATTAGGTCCCATTTGTTTATTTTTGCTTTTATTTCTGAAATTCTGGGATGTGGGTCATAGAGGATCCTGCTGTGATTTATGTCGGAGAGTGTTTTGCCTATGTTCTCCTCTAGGAGTTTGATAGTTTCTGGTCTTACATTTAGATCTTTAACCCATTTTGAGTTTATTTTTGTGTATGGTGTTAGAAAGTGTTCTAGTTTCATTCTTTTACAGGTGGTTGACCAGTTTTCCCAGCACCACTTGTTAAAGAGGTTATCTTTTTTCCATTGTATATCCTTGCCTCCTTTGTCGAAGATAAGGTGACCATAGGTTCGTGGATTTATCTCTGGGCTTTCTATTCTGTTCCATTGATCTATATTTCTGTCTTTGTGCCAGTACCATACTGTCTTGATGACTGTGGCTTTGTAGTAGAGTCTGAAGTCAGGCAGATTGATTCCTCCAGTTCCATTCTTCTTTCTCAGGATTACTTTGGCTATTCGAGGTTTTTTGTATTTCCATACAAATTGCTCCCACGGCTTTTAATACATAGATTGGAGTAATCCACTCTTAACTGGGATTGCTTTTACCAGCCAGGAGATATTGAGCAGTGTCTGAAGACATTTTTGTCTAAGGGGCAGTGCTAGTGGCATCGAGTGGGTGGAGGCCAGGGATGCTGATAAACGTCTGTCAATGCACAGGACAGCCCCACAGTGAGTAATTGTATAGACCCAAGTGTCACTAGTACGAAAGTGAAGAAACCATAAGCTAATCAACAGGAAGAAAGACCCAGTGAAGATTTGTCATCGAGAGCTCTGAGAGCCACTTCTAGAGAGGGGAAGACAGACAAACAAAGAAAAACTCACTTGGAAGAGCAAAGAGTGAGGGCAGAAAAGAGTGAGCTACCATTTGGGAATATCAAAGAAGAGTCTGGGGAGAAAGTAGAGAGTGTGTGTTGCTGCTGCTGCTGCTAAGTCGCTTCAGGCGTGTCCCACTCTGTGCGACCCCATAGACGGCAGCCCACCAGGCTTCCCCATCCCCGGGATTCTCCAGGCGAGAACACTGGAGTGGGCTGCCATCTCCCTCTCCAATCCATGAAAGTGAAAAGTGAAAGTGAGGTTGCTCAGTTGTGTCCGACTCTTAGCGACTCCATGGACTGCAGCCCACCAGGCTCCTCCGTCCATGGGATTTTCCAGGCGAGAGTACTGGAGTGGGGTGCCATCACCTTCTGCTGAGTGTGTGTTAGGAAGAAGGAAATTATGAGCCAGCTTGAAGTTGTGAGAGAGTTAGCATCTGTGAGGAAATGCTGCTTTCACTTAGAAAGTAAATCTTTAAGGTTTCGCAAGAGATGTGAGTTAACATTAGATTGATTTAAACTTCTGGTTTCTTTCAATGTGATACTGCTCAAGACAGGGCCCATGAAGTGCTGGCGTACAGTATGGTGTTACCCTTTGTGAAGATGATAAAAAGCATTTTAAATTATCAAAATAATTTTGCTTTTTTTTATGTACGCCTTAGATCAACATCACATGCATATACCATATATAGCCCATATGCTTTTCAGTGAGGAGAAAAGAGCAGGGAGCTCAGAGAAACTGATTCAAAGACCCAGAAAGGCTCTAGTAGCAATTAAGCATTGTACCAAATATGATTGTTCAGTCACTTTTAAAAATCATTGTTCTGTTTGTATTTAATTTTGTCTCTGCCTTCAGGCTTTTACTGTGTGTTCTGTGTTGTGACATTGGGGTGTGTTTGATGACTGGTCAGGCATTGTACGGTCACTGAGAAAGCTGTATAAACATCACCAGGGTTGTTCTCAAACTGGATGCATTTTACCTGTTAGTTTCTGACTATTTTAAGATGTCACATGAAGTCTACAGCACTACTTTAAGGTCTACATGACATGTGTGATGATTTAAGGTACTCAGTTATCTGAGAAGCTTGGCACATCTTGTGTTCCAGGAATTACCCTGTTTAATGGGGAAGGTAACAAGCATATTCCCTCCAACTGCAAACCTCCTCTGAAATATCAAAGTTTTCCCTAGTGTTTGAATTGAGTCACATGTCAAGAAAAACACATTGCATTCCTTTGCCATAAGACAAACGCCATATGTTAAGTTTATTTTTAAAGGGTGGGCAAGAACAGGGAGACCATGTTCCAGTCTGAGAAAATATTGATGCCATGGTGTCGGCAAGGCAGGTTATGGTTTAATTCATACCTGCGGATTAAAGAATGAAAAATGAACCCACATCCCCAGCCTGACATCTGTATAAATGGTGCATAGGGATGGAGGCCTGTCTACCTTCCTTAATGTTCTCGGGATAAAGTAAATACTGAAGGGCTTGACATCTCTCCTAAACCTAACAAAGTTGGCACAGCTGGTGCCCAGATGCACCGGCTGGGTGGGTGGAAGGTTCTCCGGACTGGGGAGAAAGAAGAGAAGTGAGACGATGCCCTGGGGCTTAGGGAACTTAGGAGAAATAGTGACAAATTCCTTCTTTTACCCAGGATTGTTCTTAGGGGCAATTGAAAAGTGCATGAAGTTGGAATCTGGGTTGTCCCTGCAGCCACCCCCTTTCTGGCCATCCTGCGAGCACACTCCCCATTCCATACCCCATCATAGTTTGGAGAATGTCTTAAACCTAAAAATGCACATACCTTACCCCTCAGCTCTTGCCTTCTCCTATTCATCCTACCTACACCTGGACAAGGAGAATTGGTAGCGTGTTTGTTATAGTAGGGAATTGGAAACATCATAAACGTCTAGCAGCAGATGAAATAAAGCATGGCATTTTTATGTTGGTTCCAAGATTTCTTGTTTGTGAAGTAGGAACAGTATTGGCTGCTTATTTCATGAAGTTTCTTGAGGATTAAGTAAGAACAGTTCTTGGCAAACTGTCAACAGTCAATAAATTGTAATTATTATTATTAAAGGGAATACTATACAGCTGTTACAAAGAATGATCTATGGTTTTTCTGTAGCAACTGACATTAAGGACAAAAAAAGTGAAAGGCACTAAACACAGTATTCCATTTATACTTTTATTATTAAATTCATAGCAGCACCAAAGTGCTTACCAAGAATACAGTTGCCCAGCTTTCAACTCTCATTTTGATGAGCTTCTGACATTCAGTAGAGTTGGAAAATTTAAATGTGCAGAAACAGCGTGTGTTCATTTTTTAAAACCTCACAAAACCATACTATACAGTTTCTTTGGATATTTTTATGTGTATAAAAGCAGGAAACCACCAGGAAAAGGACAGGTCAAACCCCTAAAGAAGTGAAGTGAATAAAATTTGGTGTTGTGTGTATGTGTGTGTGTCTGTTTATGTTTCTTTTATCCTAAAGCACGTGATAGGGTTAGGGTAGGAGGTAGGAACCATTTGAGTCTTAATTCTGTTTTGATTTTGTACAGGAATAAATACTCATGTGTTACTTGTGCAATTAAAAAATAGTTTAAAGGTAAAAGGGTAACCTGTGCTCACGTGCTCACTTTTAATCAAGTCAGGTGTGTTTTCCTTGAGCAGCACAACCTGAATCTTCAACCTTAGAATACACACACTCTCAGAGACCTTCCAGAACAGGTCCCTTGTCTGAGCTGAGGAAACCGATGGTTTACTTTTCATGTTTTTTTATTGAAGCATAGTTGATATACAACGTTGTGCCAGTCTCTGCTGTATAGCATAGTGACTCATTATATACATCAGTTCAGTTCAGTTCAGTTCAGTCGCTCAGTCATGTCTGAATCTTTGTGACCCCATGGACAACAGCATGCCAGGCCTCCCTGTCCATCACCAGCTCCTGAGTTTACTCAAACTCCTGTTCACTGAGTCGGTGACACCATCCAACCATCTTATCCTCTGTCATCCCATTCTCCTCCCCCCTTCAATCTTTCCCAGCATCAGGGCCTTTTCACATGAGTCAGTTCTTCACATCAGGTGGCGAAAGTATTGGAGTTTCAGCATCAGTCCTTCAAGTGAATATGCAGGACTGATTTCCTTTAGGATTGGCTGGTTGGATCTCCTTGCTGTCCAAGGGACTCTCAAGAGTTTTCTCCAACACCACAGTTCAAAAGCATCAGTTCTTCGGTGATCAGCTTTCTTTATAGTACAACTCTCACATCCATACATGACTACTGGAAAAACAATAGCTTTGACTAGATGGACCTTTGATGGCAAAGTAATGTCTCTGCTTTTTATTATACTGTCTAGGTTGGTCATAACTTTTCTTCTAAGGAGCAAGTGTCTTTTAATTTCATGGCTGCAGTCACCATCTGCAGTGATTTTGGAGCCCCCAAAAATAGTCTCTGACTGTTTCCACTGTTTCCCCATCTATTTGCCATGAAGTGTTTGCCATGAAGTGATGGGACCAGATTCCATGATCTTAGTTTTCTGAATGTTGAATTTTAAAGCACCTTTTTCACTCTCCTCTTTCACTTTCATCAAGAGGCTCTTTAGTTCTTCGCTTTCTGCATAAGGGTGGTGTCATCTGCATATCTGAGGTTATTGATATTTCTCCTGGCAATCTTGACTCCAGCTTGTGCTTCATCCAATCTGGCATTTCTCATGATGTACTCTGCATATAAGTTAAATAAACAGGATGACAATATACAGCCTTGATGTACTCCTTTCCCAATTTGAAACCAGTCTGTTGTTTCATGTCCAGTTCTAACTGTTGCCTCCTGACCTGCATACAGATTCCTCAGGAGGCAGGTCAGGTGGTCTGGTCTTCTCATCTCTTGAGGAATTTTCCACAGTTTCTTGTGATCCACACAGTCAAAGGCTTTTGCATAGTCAATAGAGCAGAAGTAGATGTTTTTGTGGAACTCTCTTGCTTTTCCGATGATCCAGTGGATGTTGACAATTTGATCTTTGGTTCCTCTGCCTTTTCTAAATCCAGCTTGAACATCTGGAAGTTGATGGTTCACATACTGTTGAAGCCTGGCTTGGAGAATTTTGAACATTACTAGTGTGTGACATGAGTGCAATTGTGCAGTAGTTTGCACATTCTTTGGCATTGCCTTTCTTTGGGATTGGAATGAAAACTGACCTTTTTCAGTCCTGTGGCCACTGGTGAGTTTTCCAAATTTGCTAGCATATTGAGTGCGGCACTTTCACAGCATCATCTTTTAGGACTTGAAATAGCTCAACTGGAATTCTGTCACCTCCACTAGCTTTGTTTGTAGTGATGCTTCCTAAGGCCCACTTGACTTCGCCTTCCAGGATGTCTGGCTCTAGGTGAGTGATCATACCATCATGATTATCTGGGCATTAAGATCTTTTTTGTACAGTTCTTCTGTGTATTCTTGCCACCTCTTCTTAATATCTTCTGCTTCTGTAGGTCCATACCATTTCTGTCCTTTATTGAGGCCATCTTTGCATGAAATGTTCCCTTGGTATCTCTAATTTTCTTGAAGCGATCTCTAGTCTTTCCCATTCTGTTGTTTTCCTCTATTTCTTTGCACTGATCACTGAGGAAGTCTTTGTTATCTCTCCTTGCTCTTCTTTGGAACTCTGAATTCAAGTGGGTATATCTTTCCTTTTCTCCTTTGCCTCTCACTTTTTTTCTTTTCATAACTATTTGTAAGGCCTCCTCAGACAGCCATTTTGCCTTTTTGCATTTGTTTTTCTTGGAGATGGTCTTGATCTGTGTCTCCTGTACAATGTCACGAACCTCTTCAGGTTCTTCAGGCACTCTGTCTATCAGATCTAATCCCTTGAATCTATTTTCCACTGGATAATCGTTAATGATTTGATTTAGGTCACACCTGAACGGTCTAGTGTTTTCCCGATTTTTTTCAATTTAGGTCTGAATTTGGCAATAAGGAGTTCATGATCTAAGCCACAGTCATCTCCCAGTCTTGTTTTTGCTGACTATATAGAACTTCTCCATCTTTGGCTGCAAAGAATATAATCAATCTGATTTCAGTGTTGACCATTTGGTGATGTCCATGTGTAGAGTCTTCTCTTGTGTTGTTGGAAGAGGGTGTTTGCTATGACCAGTGCGTTCTCTTGGCAAAACTCTGTTAGCCTTTGCCCTGCTTCATTCTGTACTCCAAGGCCAAATTTGCCTGTTACTCCAAGTATTTCTTGACTTTCCACTTTTGCATTCCAGTTCCCTGTAATGAAAAGGACATCTTTTTTGGGTGTTAGTTCTAGAAGATCTTGTAAGTGTTCATAGAACCGTTCAACTTTCGCTTCGTCAGCATTACTGCTCGGGGCATAGACTTGGATTACTGTGATATTAAATGGTTTGCCTTGGAAATGAACAGAGATCATTTTGTCATTTTTGAGATTGCATCCAAGTACTGCATTTTGGACTCTTTTGTTGACTATGATGGCTACTCCATTTCTTCTAAGTGATTCTTGCCCGCAGTAGTAGATATATGGTCATCTGAGTTAAATTCACCCATTCCAGTCCATTTTAGTTCGCTGATCCCGAGAATGTCTATGTTCACTTTTGCCATCTCCTGTTTGACCACTTTCAATTTGTCTTGATTCATGAGCCTGACATTACAGGTTCCTATGCTGTATTGCTCTTTATAGCAGACTTTACCTCCATCACCAGTCACATCCACAACTGGGTGTTGTTTTTGCTTTGGCTCTATCTCTTCATTCTTCCTGGAGTTATTTCTCCACTGATCTCCAGTAGCATTTTGGGCACCTACTGACCTGGGGAGTTCATCTTTCAGTGTCCTATCTTTTTCTCTTTTCATACTGTTCATGGAGTTCTCAAAGCAAGAATACTGAAGTGGCTTGCTATTCCCTTCTCCAGTGGACCACGTTTTGTCAGAACTCTCCACCATGACCCGTCTGTCTTGGGTGGCCCTACACGGCCTGGCCCATAGTGTCATTGAGTTAGACAAGGCTGTGGTCCATGTGATCAGATTGGTTAGTTTTCTGTGATTGTGACTTTCAGTCTGTCTGCCTTCTGATGGAGAAGGATAAGAAGCTTATGGAAGCTTCCTGATGGGAGAGACTGACTGAGGGGGAAACTTAAAGATTAAAGATTTACTGAGCATGTCCCCGCCCATCAGAGCAAGACCCAGTTATACACATAGAGATATTCCTTTTTTTACATATTCTTTTCCATTATGGTTTACCACAGGACATTGAATATAGTTCACTGTGCTGTGTAGTAGACCTTGTTGTTTATCCATCCTATATATAATTGTTTACATCTGCTAATGCAAGCTCCTGGTGCCTTCCACCTCCAGCTCCCCCTTGGCAACCACACATCTGCTGTCTATTTCTGTGAGTCTGTTTCTGTTTTGTAGCTAGGTTCTTTTGTGCCATATTTTTGATTCCACATTAAAGCTATATGGTATTTGTCTTTCCCTGACTGAGTTAGCATGATAATCTCTAGTTGCACCCACATAGCTGCAAATAGCATTATTCCGTTCTTTTTATGGCTGAGTAGTATTCCATTGTGTGTGTGTGTGTGTGAGAGACATCTTTTTCCATTCATCTGTCAGTGAACATTTTCTTCCGTGTCTTGGATATTGTGAATAGTGCTGCTATGAACTTAGGAGCGTGTGTATCTTTGAATTAGAGTTTTGTCGAGGTATATGCGCAGAAGTGGAATTGCTGGATCATGTGGTATGTGGTAATTCTATTTTTAGTTTTCTGAAGAACGTCTACACTGTTTCGTGTAGTGGCTGTACCAACTTACATTCCCACCAGCAGTGTAGGAGAGGGAACCAAGCGTTTAGCATGGGAATGACTAGCTCAAGGTCACATAGTAGAGGGGGCTGGGAGAGAAAGAGGGAACAAGTGACAGGTATTGGGGTTATAAAAGAACTAGTGAAGTTGAAGTTCAGCTAAAGTTAAGGGAACAAGGAGGTTGGAAGAAGAGGGAATGAGTTAGAAGGGTCTTCAGAGGTTTTGTAATCAAGGTCCAAAAATATCAAAATCAGCAGGCAAGTGCCTCAGGCTTTCCCCTTCCCACCACTTCCCAGGGAGCTTTTGTATTTGCCTGCTCACCCTCTAAGGCCTTTGGTTGTGTTATTGCTAATAATAGCAAAGGAGAATTGAAAGATAGGCAGAAAATCTAGAAATAGTTAGTGTTAGAAAAAGACTAAGACCCTCGTGAAAGTTGAGGGGCAGATCTCAGAAAAGATCCAGGCTCATGGTAGTTTGGAAAGCATGGGGGTCTAGGGGTTGATGCAAGAGTTGGCAATACTTCAGAGACAGTGGGACAAAGAGGGGAAAGAGGACTGTCCAAAGTGTTTGTGGGTTGGGAATGTAATCCCCTTTTCGTGACATTTCAAGAGACTTCAGTAAAAATTTAAGTGGTTCATTAATATTCTTTGAATATCACACTTGGTTTTCTGTTGAATGAACAGTAGCCCAACATCCTAAAGTGTGCACTGAAAATCACCATTGCTGAGGGAACTAAAAGGAAATACACAACACTCAGAAATGTTGTCAGTATCAGGAGTAGGATCTGGAACCCTCTGTCCCAGTCATGCCCCTCAGCCAGCTTCACTCTTTGCTTTCATCCCTTCATCCCTCAGACAAAGGTAAAAAGGAGGAGATGGTGATCAGAGAATGCCCACCTTTGAAACCACTTCTTTCCTAGTAGGGTGAAAAAGGAATTCTGTAACAGCACCAATTGCCCACCAAGAATACACTTGCCTGGCTTTCAGTTCTCATCTGAAGAAGCCTCTGAGACTTTCAGTGGAACTAGAAAATTTAAATGTGCACAAACAGCATATATGGCATATCATTATGACCTACAGAACAAAATACACATACATAAACACACACACACAAAGGGGAGGCGGAAGAAGACCCATGTCCTTGGTTTGTGCTGGCAGAGTACTTGATGAGGGGCTTCAGGACTTAGTATATCCAGTACCCCATTGACAGAAAGGTTAAGGTTATTCTGCTTTGTGATAAACATCCCCCACAGAATCTTGCTTTCTCTGCCCTTGGTTCCCTTGGCCTGGGTGTTATATACCATATTTTCCAGGCAGATCAGAATATGCATTGACAATCATTTGCCAAAGATTACCTGGGTGGCACCTTCTTGTAAGAATGCAAATGATTCTCCTGAATCCCGCACACGTTGAACGAAGAATAAACAAACTTGTTGAAATCATCTACATGACCTGGAATGCTAAAAGCCTTCAGTTTGCTTGCTATAGTGCAAAAATATGAGAAATATTTAATCTTTAAAAATACACAATGGAATCATAATTTTGCTGCAGGTTCAAAGAGAGCACAATATAACGCAGTGTATTTAAAATGTAATGGCAGTGTATATTTTCAAAATGCAAACAGCAGAGAGTTTGATGAATAGCTAAAGAGCACCAGACCATATCTTATCCTTATAAAAGTGCCTCCCATGAATGTTAACAGTATCTCTCAGAAAATTCTTAATCTGCTCCGTGGCTCAGTGTGTAGACAACAACTCTATAGAAATGTATGTGCCTACCTGGTGTGTGGTCTTTGTCAACTCAAAGTGAAGGTTGTATAAACGTTGGGTGCCCAGCCTTTTACTTCAGAACAAAGAAACAAATCTAAAAGTTTATAGTTTTCCAGACCTCTCATGTACCTAGTGTTTTTTAAAATCTATTCTTGATACAATGTTTTTTCTATTTTTAAATAATCACACCAGATTATTTATAGTATATCTTTGTCTGTTTTAATCCATGTTGATGTCCAATTGTATATTTAAAATTCTATTCATTTTATATCATAAAATTGATACATGTTCTTGTAAAAAAAACATGTATAGGGTGTGTTGAAATACAGGTAAAAAAGACATGAATTTGGGGGGATTTATTCTCTAGAATCTGGAAACAAGGAGCGGAGCAGCACTAGCCAGCAGAGCTCTCTGCTGTGATGGAAGCCCGTGTCGCCCAGTGTGACGGCCGCTGGCCAGCGCTCGGCCGTTACGAAGCGTTTAAAGTGTCGCTACTTGGGCTGAGGGACTGAATTTCTTTAAATTGTATGTAATTTTGATTAATCTACTAAGACATTCACATGGGGTTCATGGCTCCCGTGGCAGACAGCAGAGAAGCAGTGGGTTTGAATGGAGCAGACTCATGCTCTTTCCTCCTAGTATCCTCCTGTTCGTGGCTTCTACACTCAAGATGTCCTCACGGTCCAAGATGGCTGTTGGAGTCATAGCGGGAATCCACATTCCAGGCAGCAGGGAGGGATCTGGACAGAAGGGCTCGTCCCTTCACTTTTAATGCGGCTTCCTAGGTGTCCTGCACAACTACTACTAGTCTACAGCTTGCCCAACACGTATTCACATGCCTACGCTGAGCCACTAGGAGTCTTTTTCTTTTTTTTGACTGAAGAAGGGATTTGAGGGTAGGCAGTTGTCTCCCTGCCACAAAAATGTATTAAGTCCACCATTCCCATCCATTCCTCCATCCCAACCCAAACGCATTCCTAGTCTGCAAAGATAACTGCTGTGAATAACACTGTGTAGAACCCTCTGGCAAAACCACTTATATACACATACTTTTTTTAGCATTTTAATTTTTTTATGTACTCTCTGCAAACCACATATTGCATTTTTACAACATTTTTTGTATCACTGATAGAATGTATAGATCTAGATCATTCTGCTTTATCAAGTATACAATCAGTTCTGTGAGTGCAGGCAGTATATGTGCTGTGCTCATTTTTATGCCCTAGCTATAGTAGACTGAAAACATTCAGCATAAAAGTCTTCTTTTATGGATATATCATAATTTAGTTAACCCATTCTTTACTCCTACTGCTGAAATAATAACCCTTCTCAAGAAAAAAACAACTTTGCTTTGTGCTCTAAGAGCTTTAGACAGTTAACTAAATAAGTGCCATCCATCCAATTTCTTGTCTTCCCAACCAACTGCAAAAATTGACTGTCTCTATACTCTGTTATGATTTGATTCAATTATTGTAACAACTTGAAACTATGTGTCCATGTTTCTCTTACTCCATGGAGATATGCATTGACTCAGAGCACCAGTTAAGGGAAGAGTCAAGCTAGTTAAAAGTTACTTTAGGGAGAGAGCCAGATCACTTTGTTTTCAGGCATTCTGTTGGTATAGACGTACTCTACAGCTGGAGATAAATGGTTATATACACCACTTGGAACAGGAGTGCAGTGAATGGGTGTTTTGAAGAGCTCTCACCTTCCCCAGCTGTGCCAGCCTCTGGGGGATTATTGTGTGGAAAGTGTAGCTGAAGAGACAGACAGTCTGACAGACAGGAAGGAAGCAATAGCTTTGGAAGCAAACAAACCAGACTTTGACTCCTGGCTCAGCCCTTTCCTAATTCTGTGACTAAGAAAGTCACAAAATGTCACTGAGGCTCAATGACCTTATCATTAAAAGGTGATAGTGTCCTTTGCTTTCTAGCATTGTGTAAATCAAATGGAATATTATCTGTTGCCTGCCCATAGCAGGAGTCACACAATCAGAGCTATGCATGTGGATAACATTCATGTGTTTCCAAAATACTGGAATGGATCCTAAGAGTCAGTGGATCAATTTCAAGAGGGAGATCCTTTTTTTTTTTTTTTTTTTTAATATTTATTTATTTGGCTGTGCTGGATCTGTGCCGGCTCCTATTTGTGGCGTGTGGAATCCAGCTCCATGACCTGGGATCAAACTCAGGCCCTCTACATTGGGAATGCAGAGTCTCAGCCACTGGACCTCCAGGGAAGTCCCGGGAGATCTTCTTGATGGTGAAGTTACTCATCTGTATTGAGTAACTCAGACTGATCTGGCCTGAAATTGAGCACATTTTCATTTCTCTATACAGGCATCCTTACAGAAACATAGTCCAAATGAACTTGGGTGGCTCCCTCACTGATGTATTTGGTCCATGATTTTGGTATTTAGAGGACATAGAGACCAGTGCAATGAGCAGGGCAGTAGCAGCCCACCAGACCAGGACTCGGCATCCTATACTCCAATTCAGAAATATTTCTAAACCAGCATTTTACATTGACCATATGCATCAGAAATCATTAGTCTACTGGTTAAAAATGCAGATTCCTGGAGCCCAGCTAAAAAGTGCAGAATCAGTATTTATGGCAAAGGGATCCAGAGTCCCCCAGGTTAATAAGCTTACTAGGTGATTTTTGTGCATGGGAAAATTGTAAAACTTTTTTCCCAGAATGATTTAAATTGAACAACAACTAAAGTGAGTAATTGAATACTCCTTAGAATCTATCTTAGAGGTATAGAGATATATCTATAGAGATAACATGGTTAACTGCCACTAGACTGCAAAAGTAAGAACACAAAGATACCCATTTCCTCAAGAATATATCAACAACACAGTGTGATGTGAACAGGATGGAGATAAGTAAGCGGTCCACAGAAATAGCAGAGAGGAAGAAGTGATTAACTCTGGTAGGAGAAGTTTTAAGAAAGACATTGATATCTAAGCAGGACTTTGAAGGATGAATAGGAGTTCACCAAATTACCAAGATGGCAGGGAAGCATTTCTCAAGCTTTATTGCATGTATGATAGAATCACTTGGGGATCCTATTAATAAAATGCACGTTCTGTTTCAGTGCATCTGGGTGACACTCCCAGGTGATGGCTTATTGATCACACTTTGAGTAGCAAAGCTCTAGAGGTGAAAATTACATTGGTTATAATGGATCAAATGAAGTTTCCATTTTACCCGTAGTGAGGCATGCATTACACATTATGTTGATATCTCCTGACTGCTCTTTTATGAAGAACCAGCTGATCTCTTTCCTTCTGCACAGGAATATCTTCACTAAATACATACATTCCTTAAGCAACCCATCTTGGACCATGGTGTTGCCCATGTAAGAAGCAAGTCATTTCAAAACTCAGCCTCAGCAATTCTAGTCTTTCGGTAAACTGGTCAGTGTTTGTTAGCCATCTCTTTGTCTGCTTCAGAGAAATGTCTATTTAAGTCTTTTGCTCTCTTTTTGATTGGGTGCTTTGTTTTTCTGGTGTTGAGTTGCATGTTCAATTCATTTCAGTCACTCAGTCATGTCCGACTCTTTGCGACCCCATGGACTGCAGCACACCAGACTCCCTGTCCATCACCAACTCCTGGAGCTTACTCAACTCATGTCGATTGAGTCAGTGATACCATCCAGCCATCTCATCCTTTGTCATCCCCTTCTCCTCCCGCCTTCAATCTTTCCCAGATTCAGGGTCTTTTCAAATGAGTCAGTTCTTCACATCAGGTGGCCAAAGTATTGAAGTTTCAGCTTTCCAATGAATATGCAGGACTGATTTCCTTTAGGGTGGACTGGTTAGATCTCCTTGCAGTCCAAGGGACTCTCAAGAGTCTCTTCCAACACCACAGTTCAAAAGCATCAATTCTTTGGCACTCAGCTTTCTTTATAGTCCAACTCTCACATCCATACATAACTACTGGAAAAACCATAGCTTTGACTAGATGGACATTTGTTGGAAAAGTAATGTCTCTGCTTTTTAATATGCTGTCTAGGTTAGTCATAACTTTTCTTCCAAGGAGCAAACATCTTAATATCTTGGCTGCAGTCACCATCTGCAGTGATTTTGAAGCCCAAAAGAATAAAGTAAGCCACTGTTTCCCCATCTATTTGCCATGAAGTGATGGGACCAGATGCCATAATCTCAGTTTTCTGAATGTTGAATTTTAAGCCACTTTTTTTCACTCTTCTCTTTCACTTTCAACAAGAGGCTCTTTAGTTCTTCTTTGCTTTGTGCCATAAGGGTGGTGTCATCTGCAGATCTGAGGTTATTGATATTTCTCCTGGCAATCTTGATTCCAGCTTGTGCTTCATCCAATCTGGCATTTCTCATGATGTAGTCTGCATATAAGTTAAATAAGCAGGATGACAATATGCAGCCTTGATGTACTCCTTTCCCGATTTGGAACCAGTCTGTTGTTCTATGTCCAGTTCTAACTGTTGCTTCTTCACATGCATACAGATTTTATCAGGAGGCAGGTCAGGTGGTCTGGTATTCCTATCTCTTGAAGAATTTTCCACAGTTTTGACTGTGACCCACATAGTCAAAGGCTTTAGTGTAGTTGATAAAGCAGAAGCTTTTCTGGAACTCTCTTGCTTTTTTGATGATCCAACAGATGTTGGCAATTTGATCTTTGGTTCCTCTGCCTTTTCTAAATCCAGCTTGAACATCTGGAAGTTCACAGTTCACGTACTGTTGAAGCCTGGCTTGGAGAATTTTGAGCATTACTTTGCTAGCGTGTGAGATGAGTGCAATTGTGCAGTAGTTTAAACACTCATGAGCTGCTTGTATATTTTGGAAATTAATCCTTTTTCAGTTATTTCATTTGCTATTATATTCCCCCAGTCTGAGAGCTGTCTTTTCACCTTGTTTATAGTTCCCTTCACTGTGCAAAAGCTTTTAAGTTTAATCAGGTCCCACTTGTTTATTTTTGTTTTTATTTCCATTACTCTAGGAAGTAGGTCATAGAGGATCTTGCTGTGATTTATATCTTAGAGTATTTTGCCCATGTTTTCCTCTAAGAGTTTTATAGTTTCTGGTCTTACATTTAGGTCTTTAATCCACTTTGAGTTTATTTTTGCATATGGTTTTGGGAAGTGTTCTAGTTTCATTCTTTTACATGTAGCTGCCCAGTTTTCCCAGCACCACTTACTGAAGAGATAATCTACCCTCTATTTTATATTCTTGCCTCCTTTGTCAAAAATAAAGTGTCCATAGGTATGTGAGTTTATCTCTGGGTTTTTTATCTTGTTTCATTGATTTATATTTCTGTTTTTGTGCCAATACCATACTGTCTTGATGACTGTAGCTTTGTGGTATAGTCTGAAGACAGGAAGGTTGATTTCTCCAGCTCCATTCTTCTTTCTCAAGATTGCTTTGGCTATGCAGGATCTTTTGTGTTTCCATTACAAATTGTGAAAATTTTTGTTATAGTTCTATGAAAAATGCCATTGGTAATTTGTTAGGGATTGCACTGAATCTGTAGATTGCGTCTGGTAGTATAGTCATTTTCACAATATTGATTCTTCCAAGCCAGGAACATGGAATATCTCTTCATCAAAGACATTATATTGTCTTTGATTTCTTGGATCATTGTCCTGTAGTTTTCTTTATACAGTTCTTTTGTCTCCTTAGGTAGGTTTATTCCTAGATATTTTATTCTTTCTAAAGGAAAGGAAAGTGAAGTTGCTCAGTCGTGTCCGACTCTTTGCAACCCCATGAACTGTAGCCTACCACGCTCCTCTGTCCATGGGATTTTCCAGACAAGAGTACTGGAGTGAGCTGCCATTTCCTTCTCCAGAGGATCATCCTGACACAGGGATCGAACCTGGGTCTCCTGCATTGTAGGCAGAAGCTTTGCCATCTGAGCCACCAGGGAAGTGTGTAGAAATGCAAGTGATTTCTGCATAGTGATTTTGTATCCTATAACTACTGATTTCAAAATTCACTGATTAGCTCTAGTAATTTTCTGATAGTATCTTTAGGATTTTCTGTGTATAGTATCATGTTGTCTGCAAACAGTGAGAGTTTTACTTCTTTTCCAGTCTAGATTTGTTTTATTTCTTTTTGTTCTCTGATTGGTGCAGCTCGGACTTCCAAAACTATGTTGAATGATTGCAGTGAAACTGGACACCCTTGTCTTGTTCCTGATCTTAGAGGAAATGCTTTGTTTTTCACCATTGAGAATGATGTTTGCTGTGGGTTTATTATATATGGCCTTTATTATGTTGAGGTAGAATCCTTCTATGCCCATTTTTTGAAGAGTTACTATCATAGATGGGTGCTGAAAGTTATTTTTAAAGTGGTTTTTTTTTTTCCCCTTTTTGGTCTGTTTCCTGTGTCCTTTATTCTTCTTTTCTTCACCACAGCCTCAGATTTACAGTTTTTTTCCTTTTTCTGTCCTCAAAGTAAGCAATAGTAGAACATCTTTCTCACATAAAAAACCTGGTTGCTTGTCAGTCCTTTCCTTTTTTAGTGATGCTGCCAGAGATTGGCTCTTTCTTTGTTCTCTATGTTACCTTCTAAGAAATTTTCCCTGTAATTACAGCTCTAAGCTTAACGCCTCTCTTGGGCTCCAGGCTATTCTGCCAGCTGGCAGCAAAGCATGGAATGGTGGTCATGACCCCAGACTTCAGCGATAGATAAACCTAGATTACAATCCAGGCTCTCATATGAACTCAGTGACCTTATGCAAATTGCTTAACCTCTCTGAGCCTCAGTGTGTTCACTGAGGTATTAGAGGTGAAAGAGGAATAATAAAGGTACCTATCTCAAGAGGGTGTAGAGAGAAAGGAGTCCAGCACTGTTGATTGGAATGTAAGTTGGTGCAGCCATTATGGAGAGGAATATGGAGGTTCTTTCAAAAACTAAAAATAGAATTACCATATGATCCTGCAGCCCCACTCCTGGGCATATATCCAGAGAAAAACTCTAATTTGAAGAGATACATGTACCCCAATGTTCATAGCAGCACCATTTACAGTAGCCAAGACGTGGAAACAATCTAAATGTCCTTTAACAAATGGATGGATAAAGAAAATGTGGTACATACATGCAGTGGAACATTACTAACCCATAAAAAAGAATGAAACAAATCATTTGCAGCAACATGGATGAACCTAGAGATTATCATATTAAGTGAAGTCAGGCAGAGAAAGACAAATGTCATATGTTATTACTCACAGGTGGAATTTAAAAAATGATACAAATGAACTTATTTACAAAGCAGAAATAGACTCCCAGACATAGGTAAAAAATTCATGATTACCAAAGGGGGTAGCAGGGAAAGCAGATAAATTAGGAGTTTGGGATTTTATATATATATATATATATATATATATATATATATATATATATAAACAACTATATATATAAAATATGCAGCAAGAACTTACTATATAGCATAAGGAAGTATATTCAATATCATATAACAACCTATAATGGAAAAGAACCAGAAAAAGAGTATATATGCATAAGAGAGTATATATATTAATAAAAGAGCTATATGTATACATGTCTGACAGAATCACATTGCTGTAGACTTGAAGCGAGCATAACGTTGTAAATTAAATACACATCAATTTAAAAAGTGGTTATTGAAAAAGGTACCTACCTCATGGGCTTCCCAGGTAGCTCAACAGTAAAGAATCTGCCTGCTAAGGCAGGAGACATGGATTCCATCCCTGGCTCGGGAAGATCCCCTGGAGAAGGAAATGGCAACCCACTCCAATATTCTTTCCAAATGCCTGGGAAATCCTGTGGACAGAGGAGCCTGGCCGGCTACAGTCCATGGGGTCACAAAAGAGTTGGACATGACTTAGCAACTAAAAACAACAACCTGTCTCATAGTATTTATGAAAGTAACAATCAATGCTATGTAAAAGGCACAGTACCTGGTTTATGATGATTGTTCAGGAAGAGTAGCCACATAGTCTTCATACTCACCTGCCCTCCTCCCGGAACCTCCACCTCACCGCCCTGTGCTGACCCATGTGCTCCCCCATACTGTACTACCCTGTGTTATGCCTGAAATCAACTCCTGCTGTGTATTTCTTCTAAAGAACTCAATCTTGTTTGCACAGGAAAACAAATAAACCCACACAGACTACATGTTTGCTATCTCTCTGTGTTCCATTCAGGCCTTGTGGACAAGCACAATAGGCAAAGCAGCTTAGGGAGAAAAAGTACTTGGACACATTTGCCAAGCAAAGGTTCAGCCATGGCAACCCAGGTACACACAGGAGGATAACTGAGATTTATCAGCTTGGGGTTTGACAGCCTTTACTCCTAATCACATCTACTTGTCTCATGTATCTGAGGTGACTAACTTCCGTTCTGTGTCCCATAATGCTGTTGCTTCCTGCTATAATGACAGCCATCATATAATGACAGTCTTTTCAAGACTTGCCACTTATTTTAAGATGGACCAAGGATGCTTAAGTTGTATCCAGAAATACTTCAGTAAATAATCATTTTGTTACAAAATCAGTTAAACTCCTTCAACACTTACCTCCACAAGTATCCAGATCTTCATATCCGAAGATTCTATGTAGCACAGATGCTGAAAGGCAGGCTGGTTCAGAAGGCTTGTCTGGCTCTATTGCCCTTTGTCCTGAAATAGACTGTCATGGGTAGGTAGCCAGTGATGGAGAGGATGGGGAAGGTTGACCTCCCTACTTTTCTTGTTCCTATCAGTCTAGGGGAGCTGACTTTTCTTTCCCTAGCCTGGTGCTTCTCAGACTTTCACAATTTATTGATTCATCAAAAAATATTTCCTGCCTGCTTCCTACACACAGGAACAGGATCCACGAGGGAGGCTCTGGCTCCGGTGCAGCTCCTGGACTTCCCTGTGGCAGAAGTCCTGGGGCATCTGGCTGGAAGGGGGAGGGCTGGGGCCCTTTCTGGGAAGCCAGAGGTGCACAGCCAGGGTTTCTCCTTTAATTACCTACTTATTTGGGGTGGTCTCAGGTGCAGCTTCTTCTCTGAGGACCTAAAGAGGGTCTGAAGCCCACCCCACCCCACCCCCACCCCACTTTGGCCCTGCCACTGAATGTGAACCTTGACAAAGAGGCTGCCTCCTGGCAAGGGAGTTACAGTCTGCTGGTGGAAGAAACAGACACTCAACGAGGAGGTAGACCCCAAACTGAATGAAGGTGCAGGGAGTGCTGTGAGAGAGAGAGAAGATAGCATGATTAAGAATAAAGAGAAATGCTGGGGGAGGTGACATTTAAGATGGAATTTGAAAGTAAGGGGTCAGGCACACAAAGGACAAAGGGGCAGGTGTGTTGGCAGGTGGAACCACACATGGGCCTAGAGGTGAGAGCAGAAGGGCCCTAGGCCCGCAGGGTGGGAAACCAGGGCTGAGTAGCACTCGCTCAGGTCAGAGCCAAGATGGAGCCATGTCCCGTGTACACCTGGCTAAGGGGTTCGTGTTCTATACCCAGTGCAGTGGAAAGCTGAAGGTTTCAAAAGCAGGACAGCTCCCCGCCCTTTTTAATTAAATGAAATCTTATTCAGAAGACATATTTTAAATTATTAAAGCAGACCTTTCTGATTGAACTGAGGAAGGGGACCCTGTGCCGGAAGAGAAGACTTCTCCTAAGCTTCTCCTAAGCTACTCCCCAGGCACCTCCGTGGCTGTACAGGACACAGTTAACTTTCCACTCCTGGCAAAGGGAAGCCAGTGCTGGGAATGATTTCAGCTAGGAGTGAATAAAAAAACTGGTGTCAGAGTCTGGAGGCCAGGTTCTCTGGAGGAAATGGGTTTGAAATGATGCAGGGCAAGACTGTTACATGATTTCCGTTAGCATTATTCAGCATCCTCGGCTAGGAGTAGAAAAAGTGGATGGTTAGAATTAGGCAAGATGGGTGTGACAAAAGCTCTAAGATGTTGGCTATGTATGGATCCAGGGTTGTTGAAAAAGAAGAAGAAAACTCAGGAGAGGATTTGAGGAATAAGGTAGGGCAAGAACATTGAGCCCCCCCCAGGGGATTTGACTGAAGATAGGCTTGGAAGGAGCGTGAAAGGTGTAGCGGAAGAGATAATCAGGAAATGTTGGCTGGGGATGTTCTGGGTGACAAGATCTAAAATCCATCTTGTGAGTACCTAGGGCAAGTGATGGTCAAGATTGCTGGGGCAGAAGAGGACCAGGAGCAACAGGGCTGCTGAAATCATGCAGCTGATGGTAGGGAGGATGGAGAGGAAAATTGTAGGCTGGATATGAGTTCATCAGTATACTGTGGTAACGAAACTGGGAAGAGGGTGACATGACTGAGTTATATAGTCTTAAAGAAAAGTTCTTTTGTTTTAATTCACCTTGATTAGTATTTTAGATCCTCAGAAGTTTACAAAGAAAATAAAATCATTACCTTTGCATCCATCACTCAGCTTAAGAAATAAAGCTCTATACCAACACCATTGTAGCCCCCTAGGTAAATCCTCATAGATATATCTCCACTCCTGCCCCTACCAAAGTAATTACTATTAAATAGGTCTTATCATTGCCTATCATTCTTTTTGTTCTTGTTAAATTTACATGTATCCTTAAAGCTTTGACTTCCATGTTTTAAACTTTTACAGAAATGATACTGTACATTTTCCTATAATTTCCTTTTATTCATTCAACATTGAATTATGAGAATCACTCAAGTTGAGATATACACACACACACACACACACACACACACACATATACACATATACACCCACATACACATATACCTACTTCAGGTTCATTCACATGTAACTACTGCATAGTTTCACACTATATGAATATAAAATTTATTTATCATTCTCTTTGGTGAACATTAAGTTGCTTCCAATTTTAGTCATTTCCAGTCTTGCCCCAGTTTACACATACCTCGTTGTGCATCCGGGTGAGAGCTGCTCTAGACTCAGCTAGCAATGACACTGTTGAGTCCTAGAGTAAGGGCTTTTTAACTGACTTAGATCCTGCCAGATTATTCTCGGATGTGGTCATAAACATTTATACTCCATCCAGGAGTCTAAGTTTCCATTACTTCAGATTATCATCCCCACTTGATATTGTCCAACTTCTTAATTGAGTGTGAAATGGTACTTACTAAGGTTCTGGCATGTATTTCCCTAATTAGAAGTGGAATTGAGCATCTTCTCATGTTTTGTGTGATGTTCATGTTTCCTGTTCTGTGGATTGCCTCGATGTTTCTTGTTCCCATTTTCTTTATATTGTATGATTTACTTTTTTACTAACATATAGCATTTCATCATATATTCTAGATGCTAATCCTGAGTGATATATGCACTGAAAACTTGTTTTTTTGTTTGCTTTTGCTATCTTTGATTGACCCATCTTCTTAATTTTAACCCAGACAAATTTATCAAGCTTCTCTAAGCCATATTTTTTAAATTCTCAAAAGAAAATTTCTAGAATGAATGTGATCTAGAAGCATCTGTGATAAGTTAGGGGAAATCTTTTTGTCATAGGTTATAAAAAGGAAGGATGATGTCAATGTATGGCAAAACCACTACAGTATTGTAAAGTAATTAGCCTCCAATTAAAATAAATAAATTTATACTAAAAAAGAATAAAGGAATAGAAAAGGGCCATCAGAAAAAAAAATGAAGAATGAGTGAGTGGCCTATACTTGAAAAGAAGACTTCCAAGAGATGAGAGATTTCTAGGAAAAAAAAAAAAAAACCTCTAAAGTGATATATTATGTCAAACAAATAGTATTCTAAGGATTCGAGTTGAAGAAGATTGACAAGGGACATGCAGGACAAGAATCTAAGAGAGGAGGTGAAGAATGAGCCAGGTGCAGGTGGAGAAAAAAAAAGAAATGTTTGGAAAAGGCTTGCGTCTTAGCCAGTGACTCTGAATGCCAGGAATAAAAGAGATAAAAATGAAGAGGGACTTGTATGGATCTCTTCACCACAAGGCTCTTCACAAACTTTACTGTGCACCTGAATTGCCTGGGGATCTTGTTGAAATTCATACTGTAATTCAGTGGATCTGCAGCCCAAGATACTGCATTCCTAACAGACTCCCAAGTGATGCCTGTATTGCAGGTGTAGGGAGCAATGAGATCATGCACCATCCTTTGCAGTCAACATTTTAACAGCATTTCTTAAGATAAACTATGTGACCTCAGAAAAAGTATTCAGAAACCAACAGATCTACAGAAAATTTTGTTTGACCTTGCACATTTCTCTCATTCCTTCCTTCCAGAGATTGATCCTTCCCACTCCTTTGCAGTTTCCCAGATCTTGAGACTCAAGTCTTTGAATAAAAGGTAGGAGACCACTGCTCTGTTACAAGAGAGTTGTGTTGATTTTCAGCCCAAGCAGATCCCTGGACACGGTAACAAGAATTAGGCTGATCTGTCTAGGGATTTGGCAACTGAGGAAGCTGAGCTACCTTAGGCTGATGGTACACAAGTCTTCTAAGAGGAAATGAGATGTACTGGGAGTTTGGGATTGACATGTACACACTGCTGTATTTAAAATAGATTGCCCAAAGAACCTACTATATAGAACAGGTAACTCAGCTCAATATTCTGTAGTAAATTAAATGGAAACAGAATTTGAAAAAAAAAAAATGGGTAAATATATATGTATACCCGAATCACTTTGCTATATACCTGAAACTAACACATCGTTAATCAACTATGCTCCAATATAAAAATTTTTTTTAAATTAAAGAAAATTTGAGGGAAATGCCTTAATATTAAGACTGGGATCCATCAGAGATGGTGGGGGAGCTAACCTTACTTTCCAAGGAAGCTGGATGGGTCACAAAGCTTATTGCAGGCAGAGTTGTCCTGAAAAAAGACAGTTTGAAAAATATAACATTCCAGGTGTTTGGTTAAACAGTGACTTCAGCTACTTCAGGCACTGAGGCTAGCTGAATTAATATTCATATCCTAAGGAGACATTATCATGAATGGCATCCAAAAAAAAAAAAAACGATTCCTGAGAACAATAATAATTTTTTAGTTTATTTTTCCCTGAACTGTAATTATTATGAGCCACTTGTTTGTTTCTAAACAATCACAGATTATAAAATAATTTGTATCTATAAGCTACAGTAATGTGTACATTCAGCTTTAGAAATAAGCGGTGCCCAAGGCTTTAAAGAAATGAAGGAAATTGATGTGTTCATTGAGAGTTTGTCATTTACTAGTTTAGTAACCTGGGGGCACAGGAACTTCACTTCTTTAGATCTCAGTTTCTTCGTCTATAAAACGAGGGAAATGATGTTAATACCGTCTAAAGATCCAGTCCATGGTTTTCCTTTCATTTAGTTATTTTTAGCTCGTTTCGGTGGAAATTTCTATAGAGGAACTATGAGTATGAGCTTTAATGTGCTCAGCAAATGCTTGGGTCCTTTAGTCTGACAATCTGGGAAACCAGAGAAAAAAGGAACCATCCCTGGAAGAAGCTGCGGAAATATTCTGGCTTAAACCAGCCTGTGGCTGGTGTGCTGGTTTGTGGATACTCTGTCCAAGGCCGTTTTAGTTTATCTTAAGAAAAGCTGTGACCAACCCAAGCATTCCAAGATCCCTGTTGGAGTTCAGCTGACATAGTTTGAAGGTGGTTTTGTTTTCCTCCTTGAAACTGATTAATTATTATTCTGAATAGGCTCAGTCAACTGTCTTATTTTCTTGCTATACTGAATGAAGAGGCATCTTTGCGCTTGTAGGATATTTATTGCTTTAGTTATGAATTCATTTCTCCTGGATTTAGCTCCTATATTGCGTATTTTCCCATTTTTTTCATCTTTTCTTTTCTTTTCCCACAATCTTTACTGGTGGCTATCAGGATAGTAGCAAAGACTTGCAGATTGTCTTAAATTCAGTATTTGTCTAACATCATCCCCTGGCGTCAGGGGCGTCTCTGTTTCTTCCTGTTTGTTGTTGTCTCTTGTGCAAGAAGGGAAACCAGACCAAGCCCTTGGAAGACACTGAACACCATAGCCTGGAAAAGTTTATTGTCTTGCGGGCCCATTCAAGGGCTTCAGACCTTGGAGATGAAGACAGGAATCTAAGTGGCCTCAAAGATATCCCACTTTCAGGAAGACACACAGGTTCAGCTGGGAGGCAAAGATTGAGTTTTAGATGATGAGAGCAGCTCCTCTCTTTTGCTACCAAAGAGATTTCAGAACTGGGCCTTCACATGCAGGAGAGAAAAACACCCGGGAGAGGGGAGTCCCCTCAACAATGACCACCAGCGCTAGAATGCTGAGCTGCCATTACAGCTCATGGAGATGTCCAGCTGGAAATATTTGAAAGGCTTTTGATACCCAGTGGAAAACTCCAGAAGGGGTTCTGGGGTTAAGGGTCACATATGTAGCCTTGAAGGCTATGTGTGACAGAGTTGTTTTTCTATCAGCACTTGACAGGTGTGTCGTGGACAGCACGTCTGACTCCTCAGGGGAGCTGACAAAATGTCAGGGCTCTACGCCCAGATTAGTTGAGCCGTCAGTCACTTCAGGCCCTTGTACAAACAGTTACGAGTCTCTCGTCCCTTCCTTTCCATTCAGGCTTTCTTTCAAGTTAAACAAAGTCACTGACCATCACAAAGGAAATATTCATATCATTGTATGGAGGGAAAAAAGGTGCAAAATGGAACTGTTTACTTTGCTGTGTTTGGATTATAAACAAATATTCACACCTGTGCTGGGCCTCCAGCTGATGAAGAACTCAGCCAACTATTTGAAATAGACACATTTTCATACTTTTCATAACTTCCAGTCACTTTAGTGCAGATTGCCAAGACTGAAAATTAAAAGATGAAGAAGAAAAAGAGCAAACATTCTGTGGATAATTAACCACAAGAGGAAAATTGCTAAATTGGTTGAACTTCATAACCAATCTGTGATATAATCATTTCTGTATTCACCAATTTGCTGGAGGTAGAATACCTTTAAAAGGAGCCTTTACACAATTGATGGCGCTGATAGATTGCTCCAACACATAAAGTGAAAGAGCAATGAATGCATTTCACCACAATATTCATGCCAGGTGCTAAAGTTGGAATAAGAAGCAAAGTGAGGAAAACTAACATGATCAATTGAGTAAAAAAATGTGGCCAGATCAGCCTCACCAAGGGTAGTCTCTTGGTCTCTTGTTTTTAACTCTGGTCAGCTGAGTAGCATAGTAACTCCATGGCATCCAAATATTGATTGGGTATCCAACATTCCAAAGTCTGCTGACTACATAGAGACAGCTTCTGTCAACAAACAAATAAGCCCTTTGCTGCTTCAGTCTGTACAGTTTAGTGAATCTTTTTGAAAGATCTTCAAAAGTAATTACCTGGCTATTTTTAGAGGGTACTGTTACCTTGCTCAGTTTCCTCTCAGATCTGTATAGAGTTATTTGCTGGATTTTAATTTCCTGGAATTCAGGGTTGGCTTAGGGACTGAATTAGTTTGCTCAGAGCTGCCAACTGGTAGCCAGACACTACAGCAGACACACCCAATGAGGTTGTCCGTGTGATGGTGGAGCACCATGGGCGGTCTTCATGTTCACATGACTGACTCAGCTGCACACCCCCAGGCAGGTCCGGAAGCAACTGTGATATTTGGTGAATGTTTAAAAAAAAAAAAAATAGCCATTTTCTTAAATGAAACCTGGAAGATTTGTATTAGATTTTTAGACTGAAAATTAGGCCCCTGGGTCTTCCTTCTCTCTGTAAACACTAGTTATGGTTATCACTCACAGAACCATTTTGTGGTCAGTCCCAAGGGTATTGTAAATGAATTTTGCTTGAAATGGCATAATCATTCATGGAGTGAGTGAGGATGAGGCCAAACTCAAAAATGCATGAAGCAGAGATCCTGGCCTAAATAAAGTTTTCTTCTACCAGGTAACGGAACCAACCAGAAAGATCGTTTTTAACATGAGAGGAGCTATGGAAGTTCTAAAGAGGGTTCTAAGGAATTTTCTTTGAGGTGAGTAGGAAAGGAGATTGATGCAGAAGAGATGTTCAATCCCAAGGCAGGGTTTCTCAAACTCAGCACTATTGACATTTAGGGCCAAAAAGTTCTTCATTGCAGAGGCTGGCCTCTGTGCTCTGAGATGTTGAGCAGCATCCCTGGCCTCTACTTTCTAAGATCCCTGTCACTCACACACATGCACACACACACCTGGCCTCTACTTACTAGATCCCTGTGAGAGACACACATGTGCATGCACACACACACACACACACCAGCTGTCACAACCAACATTTTCGCATTCTATTGCCAAATGTCCCATGAAAGCAACAACAAAAAATCACTCCTAGTTGAAAAGCACTCTTCTTATACATTCTTCAAGTTGAACCAAGACGCATGTTAAAAATAAAGTTTCCCAGGCCTCACCCTGACTCTGCTGAAACAATGACTGCCTAGAACTGGGACCCAGGAGTCTGCCATTTAGCAAGTTCCCCAAGAATTCTTAGACTCATATAGCTGTTAAAACAATCGCAGGCATAAATGCTACCTATTTGATAAAATAACTGTTCTGATAAATGGATGGAATATGACTAATGTTTAAGAGTAGCTCTTGGGAACTTGGAAACATATTTCTTTAGACATAATTCAGGTTGATATTCCTATTCCTCTACTGAATCTTCACAGTGGGGCTTCACAGTGCAGCTTTACAGACAAGGGAGCAATAATTGAATTCCAGCCCTACCATAGGAAAGTTGCATAGCCTCTCTGAGCTTCATTTTCTTCCTCTTTGCAATAGCATTGCTAGAGCTTTCTTGAGGTTTAAATTCTGCCCCCTCACCTTCATTGAGGTGAATCTTCCTTTCATTGAAGTTTCAGCTTAAAACTACCTCCCTCATCGGGGTCTTTCCTGACTCCCCAGTGGTTCTGTCACATTACTGGATTTTAATTCTGTGCATAGCATTGATTCTGTTGTTTGTTTTAAGAACTTGTTGACTATCTCCTCTTACTAGAATAGAAGCTTTAGGAAAGCAGGCACTTGGGTATCTTGTTCACTGCTGTGTCCTTAGCACCTGGAATGATGCCTGGCAGACAGTAAGGTCTCGGGGACTATTGAGTGACTCATGTGCCAAGGACCTTGTACAATGCCAGGCATTCAATAGGTGCTCAATAAATGCTAGTCATGGTTATTATTTTTATTTAAATTTCTTTGAGATGACACAAGATTTTGATCCAGAAAATCTCCCTCCATTCACAAAGGAGGTGACCATGGACTGCTTTTAATTAGGGGTCAAGGAGCAAAACTGTTTGGCTATTTCAAAATTTCCACTACCACATTTAATACTGTTTTATCTTTCTCCGGGATTCTCTGGTAGCTCAGTCGGTAAAGAAACCAACTGCAGTGCTGGAGACCCACATGAGAGTCCAGCATGACTCAGTGACTAAACCATCCCCACCACTCTTTCCCTAGTGCCAGTAAAACGTAATTACTTATTTTTAAGTGAATTCTATCATAGACAGTAATGAGAGATAGAGTGCCTTCTTGATTTCCCTCTTTTCATTGGACCTTTTTTCCCTACTTCACAGATCTCAGATCACTGATAATTGGCTCATGTTACTTACTTCTAGTGGCCCCAAAGCTAACCTCGTTGATTTTGCTTCCATCTCACCTCAGGGTGAAAAACGGAGCTGTAAATCTGAGCTTCGACCTATAGCAAAAAAGTTTCCTAAAGGTGATGTTCAAAATCAGCACAGCCAGGAGCCACACCCTGTCTCATAAAAAGTGTGGTAGATGCAGGCAGAAGCAGTTTGGTGTTATGTGTTTGTTTTGTTTGGGGGATTTTTTTTTTTTTTTTTACAACTGTGTCATAATTGAAGATAAAGATAAAGCAGACAGTACTCAGAGGCTTTTCTTGAAGTCTCTGGGACCAATCTGGGGCTGACCTTGAGCTCTAAGACTGATAGAATCAGTTCTTGCAATCAAGGAATAATATTTATAAGAGTCCAACATGCCTTACTATTGTTTCCTTTGAACAGGAAAGTCAGAACAGATATAATGATGTATAAAAACCCAGAAAAGTTGTACTCGCTTCTCTATTACATATGAGAAAGGATGTCTGACCGTTATTATGGCCACCATTGAGTATGGGGCCTCCATGTTGCTGCTCATTGAGTGAACAGGGTGATTGTATGAACTGCATTCTTGGCTTGACCATTGGTTTCTGAAACTCACACATGATTACAGCCAGAGACAGAAATTTGTAAGAAATAAAATAGTTCATCTTCTGTGGTTCAGGCCCCCATGTGCCATGCTCAGATCTTTTTCAGCAAAGAAACGTGGACCAAAACAAAAGAAATGACAATGATCCTATTAGCAGCTGTCACTTACTGGTCATATACTGTGTGTGATGCTCTGAGCTACAGGCATCAATTATGTATGTGGTTTCATAGTCAAACCTTCTTCCTCTTTTTTTCTAACAGAAAGGTTATATCTAGAATTCTTCAGTGTTCTCTATCTAGAAGTTTACTTTGTATAAAGAACTATCCACACAGTGTGGGTGAAGTGTATGTAACTCATAACCTCCCCCAAGATATGGTATGGACTGGAAAGATACATACATTCAAAAAAGATCACAATAGGCAAAGGATGTGCATTCAAGAATGTTCACTGCATCATTATTTATATAAGCAAAAAAAAATCCAAAATGATTATCAAAGAAGAGGCTGGCTAGGTAAATTATGACACATTTCATATCATCAGCACCATGCAGCTATTAAAAATCAAGAAAATCAATATTAACTGAGACAAAAACATGCCAGGTGAAACCCACATATATATACATTCACATCCACACATGCATACACATACATCTCTATTTATGGAAGTCTGTGCACATACAGGTATGACCAGAGAAGAGCCATTGAGAGATGGTCACTAACTCATTCATGCTACTCATCTGACATTAGGGACAGAAGGATGCCAGATGATTTCCGCCTGCTTCTTTGTACTTTTCTACAGTTTCAACAAGTTTTTCCAGTGAGATTATGAATGTATATCATTTTTTTAAAATAAACTTTAAAGTTTTGGATTCACAGCCCATCACATGAAGCTTCTCCCACTGTCTACACCCCCCACCGGAGGGTCCATTTGTCACACTTGATGAACCTACATTGACATATCCTTATCACTCAAAGTTCATAATTTACATTAGGATTCAGTCTTGGTGCTATACATTCTATGGGTGTGATTTAAAAAAAAAAAACTAACAAAATTTAAAGCTTTTATGGATTAATGAAATATTCTGAGTTATTACTAGAAACTGGATGTTTGTGATGTCATCCTATCTCCATCAAGCCCCATTTCTTTGGGATTCCTAAATGAAGGTGAGTCATTTAAAGGGAGAGAGGATAAGTTTGACTACAGCAATATTTTATTTATGTGTCTTCTCCTTGCCTTTGGTTTGCTTGGGAAGCTAAAGTAAGTCAGTTGTTCCCCACTTTTCCCTTAGACTGTATCCCCGTGGATCAAAAGAAGCTGAACTTGGAGTCATGGTTTTAGGGTCTGAGAAGATAAGAAAGAGCAACGGCAAGGCAGAAGGAGATGTTTGGTGGGCAGTTCCTAGGACAGAACTTCAAATTGTAGGGGCAAAATTTGACGCATATGCCATGATGTTTGGGACCCTAGAAATACCTTGGGTTGTATTTCAGTGGTATCTCCTGCATTCTCTGTCCCCACAGGTGGAAAAATGGGGAGAATATTTGAATATGAAAGCCTTAAGCTGAAGAATCTGGAGAGCAGGATACATGTCATATTGTCCTTTTATCTTCCAGATCTTACTTAAAACCTGGCCTTTAGTCAGCAGTGTGAATGGATAGGAGAAGCAAAGAGATGAAAAAGAAAAAGGCAGGAGAGCCAAAGGGTAGGAGGCTTTAGATTATAAAGCAGGTAACATCCACTTTTGGGTGAGATCCATTGTTGTTGTTGTTGTTCAGTCACTAAGTTGTGTCCGACTCTTTGCAACCTCATGGACTACAGCAAGGCAGGCTTCCCTGTCCTTCACGATCTCCCAGAGTTTGCTCAAACTCATGTCCATTGAGTCAGTTATGCCATCCAGCCACCTCATCCTCTGTCACCCCCTTTTCCTCCTGCCCTCAATTTTTCCCAGCATCAGCGTCTTTTCCAGTGAGTCATCTCTTTGCATCCGGTGGCCAAAATATTGGAGCTTCAGCTTCAGCATCAGTCCTTCCAATGAATATTCAGGATTGATTTTCTTTAGGATGGACTGGTTTGATCTCCTTGCTTTCTAAGTATTTCTCAAGAGTCTTCTTCAGTATCACAATTCAAAAGCATCAGTTCTTTGGCACTCAGCATTCTTAATGGTTTAACTCTCACATCTGTACATGACTACTGGAAAAACCATAACTTTCAATATAGGGACCTTTGTTGGCAAAGTGATGAGATCCATTACCTTTTAACCAACTCTCCATAACTTAAAGCTGACATTGACCAGACCTTGTCATCCACATTTGGCTTCTTTCTATACATGGTTCTCTGGTGAAAATGAAATTTATTTGTTCCTCTCTGTTCTCACACAAAGTTCCAAATGCTCACCAACTCTATTTCCATTTGAAATGACAACCAAAGTAATTGTTCTTTGCACAATATTTAAGATCATGAAAGCCAGCTTCCACTTATAATAGGATTCTCTAAACTTCTGAGTACAGGATGTCAACTCTGTCTCTAGGTATCAATCACTGAGAGCTCTGTGGTCCTCATTCCTGTGCTTCTGTTGGGAAGAAGAACAGCAGAATGGAAAGAGCATGGGTTTGAATCCTGCCCGTGCATCTCAGTAGTTGTGTGTCCTTGGGAGAAGTTATTGGAACTCTCTGAGCGTCCAGCTTCTCATTTTTAGAAGGGTGAGAAGAACTCTATTAGATTGTGAGGATTTTATTAAATGAGTATCTGAAAATTGCTTTTTAAATTATTATTTTTCCAGCAAAGCTTTATCACCAGAACAGTGAAGGAGGATCCCATTTTTCAGTTTCTGCATTGCAGTAAGAGTAGAGAGAATGGCCAAAAGCTCCAGCCCTTCTTTGAAAATATTTATTTAAAATTTTTAAAAGTCAAGGCTGGGTTTTAAGGAAGGTCTAGGAGGTCTGGACACTTGGGTCTGATGAACTCAGTGAGGGACACCTGGCTCCAAATTTTTACACAGGGAGGTAACTTTAAAAACAAAAAAGGCACACCACCTGCTGATTTCTTTATTGGGAAACCAAGAATTATGTAACTCCACATCATAAACAACCCGCATGTGAAATGCGAAGGCAGAAAAAGGACAAGTTTCATCATGGTTATGGGCATTCAGAGACCTGTAACCACAAAACAGGCACAGGTGAAGAAACACTCAGTTTTAAGGCTGCTGAATGCCAAGTCAAAACCTCAGAGTACACTTGAGGCAGTGTGGTTGTACTGTACAACCCTGCCATGGGAGAGTGAAAGGGTAGTGCAGTCGGGAGCCTGAAGGGAGGATGCTTTTATCTGTCAGCAATTTAGTTTATGGAAAATGATGTCAGATCATTAACTTAGTGGCCATATTGCAGCAAGAGTTACAGAAAATAGTTACATATTGGGGGTTGATGATGTTATGGTATAAACTGTTGGCTACTTTTTGTTGATAGGGAGAGCAGGTGTATAAACATCCATGAACTTGGCTCAGTATGAGGAATGTTTTCTTTTAGAGATTCTCATTGGGCATCAGAGCATCTTTCCTTTAGACCAGAGATAAGAAAACTTTTTCTGTGAAGAGTCAGATAGTAAATGTTCTCAGCTTTGCAGGCCATACGGTCACTATCAAAACTGTTCAACTCTGCTGTCATGAATGCAACCAGAGATAATTTGTAAACAGATGAGCATGACTGCCTTCCAATAAAATGTATTTGTTAAAACAGGTTGTGGGCCAGACTTAGCCCATGGGCCATAGTTTGCTGACTCCTGTTTTGGACCAATAGTCTCTATTTTGGTCACCCCAGACCCTGAACTACTTATATTACCAGCTGACATCATATTCTTCATATTCAGAAGAATTAATTTGTATTTTGAATTGAATAGATTTGTATTGGGTGTTTTTGAATCTGTGACTTAGTACAGTAAATATTCCTACTATAAAAATATCAGAGTAAGACTATCTCTTCCCTTCTGACATTTTTGTCCCTTGAGAAATCTTCAGGACATGGCTATAAACCGCCTAGTTCAACTTGTATCTCTAGTTTTAATCCCATCTTTCAACAAATTTCCCAACCACCAATAAACCTTCATATTTTACACAGTAGAGAGGCCCCTGTTTTTTTTCAAATACACTGGTTGAGCAAACTCACTGGTTGAGTTTATCAGGCTACTCATGTGTTCAGTGGATGTTAGATGAATGAAAAAGTGAACAAGGAAAAAGGAGGGCGGAACAAGGAACGCAGGAGGAAAGTTATGGTACATCATTCAGTCAGTGATTTAATGTGTTCTGGTTCTTTTACAGGTAGATTTGTAGTCAGGGGCTTCTGGTTATATGTTCAGTTTATAAGATACATCAGAAATAGACTCACAGATACAGAGAACAAACTTAAGGTTACCAAAGGGGAAAGATAGAGGAGAGAGAAATTAGGAACTTGAGATCAACAGATACACACTATTCTATATAAAATAGATGTACAACAGGGACTTATTGTATAACATAGTGAACTATATTCAGTACCTTGCAATAACCTATAATGGAAAAGAATGTGAAATACATACATATGTATGTATACATATACACGTATATATACATAACTGAATCTCTTTGCTGTACACCTAAAACATAGTGAATCAACTATGCTTCAGTTTTTAAATTTTTATTCTATATTGGAATATAGTTGATTTATAATACTGTGCTACTTTCATATGGACAGCAAAGTGGTGATTATACATATACATGTGTCTATTCTTTTACAGATTCTTTTCCCGCATAGATTATTACAGAGTATTGAGTTTAGTTCCTTGTGCTATACCATAGGTCCTTGTTGATGACTTTGTGTACAATAGTGTATATATGTTAATCCCAACATCCTCATTTATCCTTCCCTCCTCCTTTCTCCTTTGATAATCATAAATTTGTTTTCTAAGTCTATGAGTCTGTTTCTGTTTTATAAATAAATTCATTGATGTCATTTTTTAAGGTTCCACGTATAAGTATTATATGGTATTTGTCTTTCTCTGTCTGACTTATACGTTTCAATTTTAAGAAAAAAAGATTCATTGATAAGGAGCCAGCCATTCATTTACTCAGCATATACTCATTCAAGAGTGTCAATGTGCCATGATTCAGGGATAGAGTGATGGACAAAGTAGACAAAAACCCCTGCCCTCATGGCACTTACATTCTGTTGGCAAAGGTGGCCAATAAACAAACAAGTCAGTGTATGATCAGGTGCACAATGACTGGCTTCCAGGCTCACTTCCCAACTATCGACACTTGCTATTGCTTCTCCCTCATCAAGCATTTGCTACAGAGCAACCCAAGCCCTCTTTCCCTCTTCCCTCCTGCAGAACAGATCTGTACCATGGTCCCAGGGTAAGGCTGGGACCATAAAGCCATGAGAATTGGGATAGATTCCCAGATGCTGCAAAAACGCTCTCTTGCTCTGGCACCAGGCTGGAAGGAAAGAGGTGCTTCTTTCCAGCGATTTGAAATCTCCCAGGCTGGCAGCCGGCAGGGAACTGTAAAGTGCTGGTGACAGCTTCAGTAACTAGAGCCAGGGGGCTGTCCTTGACAGCCTGAAGCTCGTGCCATCTCGGGACCATATCAATAACACTACTGCAAACATGGCCGGTGCCCATGGCAATGACAGTCCCGGGAACATCTGCTTTTTCTCTCCCCAAGCCCCATGGTCTAGAGCCCACGCCTAGAGCCTGGGCTCCTGAGGGGATAAACAGAAAAGGGGATTAGCAGCCAACACGGAGAGAAACAATCGAGGATGTTTGCTGCTGTGCTAGCCAGGCCAGCCGCTGCTTGTCCAGACAAAGCCTGTTTCAGCTGCAGAGACTCCAAGGAAAACTATCAGTGTCAGGAGGCAAGAGACCTAGGAAGCTGACCTCATCCCAGCCCTCAAGGCGGGATAGGGACAGTATCCTGTCACCCAGGGGAGCCCAGGCTAGTTCCAGGAGCTGAGAAATCTTTCAGGGATACATCTGAAGGGATACGTATTCACAAGCTGTCTGGTATATGACCACAAAGGCTGTGGAAAGGGAAGAATCCAGCACAGCCGTGTCCCCTCCAGAGAAGGCTCAGCTCAGGGGAGCCATTATGGACCATGTCATTTCCTGCTAATAATTATATCTTGCCCCCCATACATAGAATTCTGTGCTTTCCAGAGTACTCTCAATTTCAAAACAAGCAACACAAAACTTACCATTTGTTGAGGGTTTACTGTGTGCCAAGCAATGTGCTGAGCAATTTACATCTATTATCTTATTTAATCCATTTGACCATTATATAAAAGATAGTTATTACTAAACCCACCTTTGAGATGAGGGAACTGATGCTCGAGGAGGTTGAATAGACTTACCAAAAGTCAAGATACCCAGGGCTGGAGCTGGTATTAATATTTAAACCAGGTTATCTGATTTCATCACATGATACTGCCTTATAGTTCCATCATTTGATTTATTCCTTACCACAGCCCTATAAGAGAAACAGACTGTGAATTATTTTCCTGATTTTATAGTCAAGCAATGTGCCATCCAGTACATAGCCACTAGCCCTTTGTGGCTTTATTATTTAGTCGCTAAATCATGTCTGACTCTTTGTGACCCCATGGACTGCAGCAGACCAGATTCCCCAGTCCTTCACTGTCTCCCGGAGTTTGCTCAGATTCATGTCCATTGAGTCGGGGATGCTATCTAACCATCTCTTCCTCTTCCGCCCACTTTGCCTTTTGCTTTCAATCTTTCCCAGCATCAGGGTCTTTTCTAATGAGTCAGCTCTTCGCATCAGGTGACCAAAGTATTGGAGCTTCAGCTTCAGCATCAGTCCTTCCAATGAATATTCCGGACTCTTTTCCTTTAGGATTGACTAGTTGGATCTGCTTGCAGTCCAAAGGACTCTCAAGAGTCTTCTCCAACACCACAGTTCAAAAGCATCAATTCTTCACTTAAATTTAAATAAATTAAAATTAAATAAAATTTAAAAATCAGCTTCTTAGTCCCTCTAGCCAACTTTCAAGTGCTCAGTAATCACCTCTGACAGCACAAATAATGAACATTTCCATCTCTGCAGAAAGTTCTAGTGAATAGCACTGACCTGGACTCTGAGCTGCAGGTCAGCCATTTCTGAGCTGTCTGCAGTGTGCTAGAGGGTACAGCAATGAAAATACAACATCATTTCCTTTGAAAGGTTACAAATTATGGAGACTGTGATAGATTAAACAATTTGCTGTTAGTGAAGACAGGGGCCTGAACCCCGCTCACTCTATCTCTTCCACCACACTGATTCTCAGGCCTCTCAATAGAGAGATTAGAAATAAGATGACTCCAGGTGTCCAAGATCTTTCTACATGTACTCTTGCACCAAGCTTGTGATACACTCTCGTGCTAGGTTGTCCTCTAGGAAAGTTTGGGAAGAGACAGAAGTAGACAGAAGCAGAGAGTTTGTGTTGGGAAAAGAGCAGCAAGCTGGGAACATAGAAACATACCTGAGCTATTGGGAAGAGCATTCCTACATATCCTGCAAGTCCAGGAAGAAAAGCACCTCTTCTTTCATGGGTCCTGTCTCTGATTAGAGCAAATGCTGGTGAAAAATAAATAAAAAGCGTGCAGTGCTCCCCACAAACATGTAGAAAGCAAACTGCTGACCTACAGAAATGGAGTGACACAGGGTAGCCTGTTTGAGCATGGCCTCTTAGTTCAAATGCCAGCTTCATCTCTTTCTAGCTGTACAGATTTAGGTGAGTTACTCAGTTCTTCTCAATTTCAAGTTATCCATAAAATGGCAATGGTGGTATTATTCCCTGTATCTTAGGATTCTTATAGGGATTAAGTAAATAGGATTTATGAGAATTATGCAGCATCCACACAGGCCAGCAACATAGGAAACAGTCTTTGGACAGTGAAGCTTTGAGTGACTGTCAATGACTCAAAGCTTTGACAATGGCAGCTTTGAGTCACAAAAAATTATTTTTCCCATGTATATCTAGAATCTGATTTTTTCAGACCTGTAAATATTAAATTGTTTTTATTTTTCTATTTTATGTAAAACACTGTGACACTGGGCTTAGAGAAATACAATGAATTACATCCATTCGATTATTCATATAGTTTATTTGTATAGTTGAATGATAAAATTTTGACCAAAGAGAGGGTAAGAAACAGCATAGCAAATTGTGGTAAGTTGCCTCATTAATGGCAGTTTAAGGAGACTCAGCCACGAAAGCAAATTTTTCACTCATGAAACATTTATTAATCCCCCTTCCACCTGCCAGGCAGAGATAAATAGGATGTGACCCTTACCTCAAAGAGTTCAGGATTAAATTCAGATGGCACCTCTTCCACTAAACTTCATCCTTCTAAAGACAGATGCCCGCCTCCATGCCACCCATCACTTCCTGGGTGTAAGTCTAACTTGGAGTTAACATATTGTTTTGAAACGACCTACTTTTGTATCTGCGTTTCTTTTTTAATCAGCTCTTTGAGGGCAGGGACCTCAAGGTCATCTATGCCAGTTCACTGCCCAGCAAGAACATGTTGGTTGAGCTTAATTAAGTTGGTGGTGCCTATTGAACAGCCAAGTGAAGCTTTAGGCAATTGCCAAATGAAGAAAGAATAGAGAGAAGCTAAGGATAGGACCATAAACAGAAAGAGAGAGAAGCGCTAGTGTAAGTATTTTTAAGAGGAAATTAGCATTTTCCATAAGAAAACTAAACCAATGACTCTAAACCACTAATCTGAAAAGTTTACTTGAAATAGCGTTGAATGGTCCCGTCTAGTAGATGGAATCAAATTGAGAGTCAACTGGAAGCGTGATTCTTCTCATGCTACTTTCTCCAAGGAAAAATGTTCATGTGTACCTACAGACTGAGTTAGAGCCGTCAGAATCATCAGTCAGCCAGGCTCATTCCCTGAAGACTTCTATCTCCATCTTCGTCAAAATCCTTGAGTCTGTCTCTGTTTCAGAAAGCAGACTGGCCTGTGTAACCAGGAAGATGGTCAAGTTTAATCACAAAATAAATAATGGAGAAAATAAGAAGCTTTTCTTATTTTTCTTTTGTAGAGTTGCCTTTAAGAGAAAAATATCAAAACAAGATATTATTGAATTTATAATGTCAGAGGGACAAAATTAACAGATATGAATGTTTTAGGGCTTCCCAGGTGACTCAATGGTAAAGAATCTGCCTGCCAATACAGGAAACTCAAGAGACATGGGTTCAATCTCTGGGTCGGGAAGAGGCTCTGGAGAAGGCAATGGCAACCCACTCCAGTATTCTTGCCTGGAGAATCCCACTGGCAGAGAAATCTGCTGGGCTACAGTCCATGGGGTCACAAAGAGTCCAACACACTGAGTGAGTGAGCAGACACATATCAAAACAGCCTTCCGACTATCATGAGCTTTACAAGAATTTCTTTGGGTTCTTTGCGAACGGTGGCTCATCCAAGCCATAATGAGAAATAATATGGGAGTTACTATCATTTATCTTTAGTGATCTAACCTCTGACCAGGCTTGCATCTCAGACACACCTTGTATTCTGTTGTGTGTTAATAAATTCGTGTGAAAAAAAAAATCAATCCTCCAAATTAATGCTGCCAGGTGTTTCTAAAAAATAGTTTCCATATGACAGCAGCTCTTGTCAATATCTTACTAAAGATGTGAAACATTTTTCAAAAGGTTTTACAGCCCTGGCTTTGTCCAGGGACTCCTCCAGTTTTCCTGTCTCGAGTGATATCATTTTAAACATCTGCTTTCTCCAAATGGCTTATGTGTTCTGTATAACTCTACCTGTGATGCTTCCTGGCCTGTAACGGTGGAAATATTGAATCATTCCACATGCGTATGCATTTGCCTCTCCACGTATATTTTGGAACTTTCTTGAGAACTGTGATTGTGTCTCTTTGTCCTCCTCCTCTTCTCTCTTTCACTTTCTTTTCCCTAGAAACATCTGAAAGCTTACTGAGCAATTTCTCCATGATTCTTGGCTAGCTAATTTCCTAGTTAAAAAATAAAAGCTGCAATGTATTGGCTAGTATGGGCCATGCATAGAAGGAAGTGCTCTACATGTGTTTTTTCTTTGATCTTTGCAACAGTCCTGTAAGTATTATTCCCACTTCCCAAATGTGGAACCTGAGGTTTAGCAAGAGAAGGTGACTTTCCCAAAGTCACAGCTAATGAGTGAGTGGCAGAGCTGGGAATCAGACCTGGACTCTCTGTCTCTAAAACCCATGATTACCTGTAGTCACACTCATTTTCCATCATTTTAGCTAGCAACTTTTCAGGAGTTATTGCTTTGCAGATTCAGAAAGGGAGGTGTGTTCTTTGGGTTGATTAATCTGATGTTTCTGACACGAGACCCTGAGTAGAATGCTTGTTATAAAGTCAACTGAGCCTTCTCTGATCTTCATTTCTAGAAGGCCCTTGTTTCCATTCCCTCTGGAGTGGTGCACATGTGTCACTGTCACACCCAGGCTGGTTGGTCTGTGCAGCCATTCATAAAGTGATCCACCATCTTCTACCTACTTGCTGTTCAAAGTGCGGTCCTTCAACCAGGAGACTTAGCACAAGCTCAGATGTTAGAAATGTGGAGTCACAGGGCCCCTGAGACTTGCTGAATCAAAACCGACTTGTAAACTGTATCCCTATGTGATTCATGTGTGTGTTAAAGTTTGAGAAGCACCATCCTGCTTGTCACTGTCACATAGAGTGGAACTTCTTCTCCTATGACTATTAGTAAGAAGTCAAGATGGGTCAGACTCAGCTTCAGGTGAATCAGTGATGTCACCCCTGGTCCGTCATCACTGCCACCCACCAGGTGTTCAGTCTTCTCTCTCAACATCACTCTTCCAAGTTAGTTGAAAAGTCTGTAGCTGGAGAATCATGTATTAGGCTGAAAATATAAAACCTTGTTGAAAGGTAGTTTTAAAATTCATTGTGCTTTCTAGATCTTGTCCATAACATCCATTGCTACCAGAACCAAAGTATAACTGCTAAATTCATGGGACATTTTAATCTAGGCCAACGTCAAAACAGAATAACTTTGTTAAAGGAGAGGTGAGTTTAGGATTACAGCCCCTTTTAAGATCTGCATTAAGAAATGTTTATGCCACCCGTCTCTAGCATGTGTCTAATTGTGTTGCTGCTGTGGACAGGCGAAAAGAATGGCCTCATTATTTCTCTCTCTAACCTGTTTGGAGTTATACAGCCTAAACACACTTTGTACTTGCACTGGTTTGAATGCAATGTTATTTTGTAAAATAAGACCAGTGATTATTCTGCAGGGACTTAGCATGTTTTGCGTCACCATGTGGACTCTGCTTCTTTTCAAAGAATACATTTAAATTGATTGTTTTTCTCCACACTTATATAATTCAAGTATTTATCAAGCCATGTGGCAGGTACAAAACAAGTCAGACATGGATAATTGATCTTGAGAAGATTCTGTTCTGACTAAAGGAATAAGACTATACATAGCAAAAAGTAGAAAAGAGGATTTAAATTCATTTGTACAATTTATCCAAAAGTTAGTGTTGCCCTGAAGGGTGACAGGGGTATAGCCATGGTCTAAGAAGGTCTCATACATAGTAAGCAGAGACAGACTTGAAGACAGGAGAGGCAAAGAGTGAAAAAGAACTTGTTCTAGAAGGAAAATGATCTGATCATAGGAAAAAGCACTATTGGGCATGGAACCTTGTCCATGACATACACCACATACTTTGACTAATGCATCCATTCTTCTGCTGAAACACAAAATTAAAAGTTGCATTGAGTTAACCCATTCTCTAGAGCTTTAAATAATAATTTTTAATTACATAAATATATATAATTGTATACTATATAGTATGCATTATATATAATTCCTATAGGTTTGTTGATATTTTATAAGTGATTGTGCTACATAATATATTGGTAATATGATTAATAATGTTAATAAAGTATAGGTTAATATTAATACATAATTGTAAGTTATATAATAATTGTAACTATATAAGAATATACTTACGTGATATTGTTATATATGGGCTTCCTGGGTGGTTCAGTGGTAAAGAATCCGCCTGCCAAGACATTGGCAGGTTCAATTCCTGGGTCTGGAAGATCCCCTGGTGTAGGAAATGCAATCCAGTCCAGTATTCTTGCCTGGAGAATCCAATGAACAGAGGAGCCTGGTGGGTTACAGTCCATGGGGTCGCAAAGAGTTGGACATGACTGAGTCCACATTTTTATGTATATAATAATTTATAAGTAGCATTTTTTTATGTCTCTCCACATACCACAGTTGAGTGCTATACATTCAATACATCTGACTTTACAGGACTATTTTAATCTCCATTTCATTGATAGGGAAAGAGAAAATTTAGCAATTTGAGCAGTCACATAGTGGGGAGCAATGACTCTCTGCAAACAAAAAAACTGAAGGCAAAGCTATTCTCAACACTGTGTCATACTATCCAGAAACTCTCCATGGTACTGGACCTTGAATACTGTCTACTCAGGTGCAGTATAACATTAGGATATCAGGACAGGAGAAGCTAATCCCTTTAAGCAATTTCCATTCTGTGTGGGAAGCCAAGGTATGATATGTAGCACTGAGACAATTGCAGTGGCGGTAACTCTTTCTCAAGCCCTGAAAGTATATTAAAAAGGCATGGAGGTGAGGTCATTTGGATAAGACTTCTTAGAACTGATTAATTTTGAGGGATCCACTCTCCTAGACCAAAGGATTGTGACAGACTATTTGCATGTCTGTGTGGCTGTGTGGTATGCAAACATCCCTTCTCTCAGTTCAGTTCAGTTCAGTCACTCAGTCGTGTCCGACTCTTTGTGACCCCATGAATCGCAGCACACCAGGCCTTCCTGTCCATCACCAACTCCCGAAGTTTACTCAGACTCATGTCCATCGAGTCAGTGATGCCATCCAGCCATCTCATCCTCTGTCATCCCCTTCTCCTCCTGCCCCCAATCTCTCCCAGCATCAGGATCTTTTCCAATGAGTCAATTCTTTGCATGAGGTGGCCAAAGTATTGGAGTTTCAGCTTCAACATCAGTCCTTCCAATGAACACCCGGAACTGATCTCCTTTAGGATGGACTGGTTGGAACCCGTGCAGTCCAAGGGATTCTCAAGAGTCTTCTCCAACACCACAGTTCAAAAGCATCAATTCTTCAGTGCTCAGCTTTCTTCACAGTCCAACTCTCACATCCATACATGACCACTGGAAAAACCATAGCCTTGACTAGAAGGACCTTTGTTTGCTAAGTAATGTCTCTGCCTTTTAGTATGCTATCTAGGTTGGTCATAACTTTCCTTCCAAGGAGTAAGCGTCTTTTAATTTCATGGCTGCAATCACCATCTGCAGTGATTTTGGAGCCCCCAAAAATAAAGCCTGCCACTGTTTCCACTGTTTCCCCATCTATTTCCCATTAAGTGATGGGACCAGATCCCTTCCCTAAATGGCCCAAAATGCAGGACCCAATGAGAGAGACTTGAGTCATTTGAGATATAGCATCCATTAAATTTTTTATAAGATTTTCTGAGTGTATGTTTGGATATCTTTCACTGGCTTTTTTTTGGAGGTCATGGGAGGCGGTTTACCAGGAATGATTAAAAGAATGAGTAAAAAGTCACATTCACATCTGAGTTTGAGAACTGGCCCTGCCATGGTGATCATGAGATTTGGTTGTTCATTTAAATGCTTGGCCAGTGTCGTCACAGTGCAGTCCTGGCCAGCAGCCTCAGCACCATCTGGGGACTCCTTAGAAATGCAAAATCTGAGGGCCCCACCCCATGCTGATGGAATAGAAATTTCTAGGGACAGAGACCAGGGATCTGTGTTTTAACAACCTTTCCAGGTTTGGGGAACACCATGCTCGACCACACCTTCCACATCTTTAAAAAGGAGATAGCATAGTAATCATGCCCTTCTCACCATATGATAGTAAAGATTAAGGGAGGCAGTGTATACATAAAGTACTTAATGTGATGTCTAAAATAAGCATGCTTCCTAATTCTTATCTTCCATGGCTTCATTTTATTTCTTGATTCTAGTTTAAGAAAAGGTAAAAAATAAAAATTTTTTAAAAAAAGAAAGAAAGAAAAGGTAAGAAACCAGAACTCTAAGCTGCTAACTCTGTCTACCATAGGTTTTATTAATAGCAGAAACCAATTCTTAGTTAGTGACGAAGTCTTGTCTGACGTCTGCCTTATGTTACTAAGAAAACCTGAACTGTGTAAACAGGTTTCTGCTGTGGTCTTTCTTGGGCTCCTGTTTGAAAACCAAGGAGGTCTGTCTGTGCCTGAGTGTTTTACAACCAGTGCAGAGGCTCCAAGGGAACAGTTCTGATGGATGTGTGTGTCAGATTGCACAACACCCCTGCCTGGAGCCGTTAAACTGGACGGTTTAGAAAACCACCTCCAGGTTTCACATTTGGGAACACAAATGCTCATAAAGGGCAGTGCTTCTTCCCAGGGAGATGTGGCACTGCTTCAGCTCCCTGGGAAGTGCCCGTATATATCTGGGACTGGACAGAGTCCCAGCAAGGCCCAATGTGACCCCCTGTGGCCAGTTCCAAACCATCTGAATCCATTCTAATTTCTATGCACCTTTTGTTCAGTATTTATATGCACTTGGCCATTCATCTTGCTGATAGACTTTTTACTTCTCATTTGCTCTTTCTCCCTTAGACAAAGGGCAGCAAACTTTTCTATAAAGGGCCTGATAGCAAATATTTTGAGGCCAAAGAGTCTCTATCACAACTGCTCAGTTCTGCCACTGTAACTCAAAAACGACCATAAACAATTCATAACTGAATGAGTGTGGCCATGTGCCAATAAAGCTTTTTTTTTTACAAAAACCAGAAATGAACCAGATTTGGCCTGTAAGCTGTAATTTGCTGATCTCTAGCTTGGAATCTCAGAACATCTAACAAAAGGACCCAGATGACCAGGCAGAAGAATCCATTCACGTGTAAAGTTCTGGCTTAGAAGTATATCCTGGCATAAGCTGAGCCATGCCTCAGTAATGGAAGATAAACACTAGCAGGCCAGTTTCAGAATGGGTCTTGGTCTCTCTGGACCAACTGGACTAAGACTCATTCTGAAGGTGAGAAAATACCTCTCAATTTTAAAACTTTTAATGAAGGGGTTACCTCATAGTTTGGAACCAATCAAAGCAAGTTCCAAATCTGGAACAAGGACGTCTTCCTCTGAGCGATGAGATAAAAATGGAGATGCTGGGTTTTTTTGTTTGTTTGTTTTATTTTTGACTGTGCTGGCTATTTGTTGCTGCATGTTGGTTTTCTCTAGTTGTGGTGAGCAGGGCTGCTCTGTAGTTGTAGTGCGCAGGCTGCTCGTGGTGGCTTTGCTTGGGGAGCACGGTCTCTCGGGTGCGTGAGCTTCAGTAGTTGCTGCACATGGGCTCAGTAGTTGTGGCGCACGGGCTTACTTGCCATGCGGCATATGGGATCCTCCCGGACCAGTCATTGATCCCATGTCCCCTGCATTGCAAGGCGAATTCTTAACCAGTGGACCACCAAGGAAGCCCAGAAATGCTGTTTAGATTCCAGTGAGGCAGGAAGTTAGGGCTCTGACTTAAATCAGAGGAGCAGAGAGTGAGTACCACCGTCTTACTTTTCTAGAATAGTTCAGGACACATAACTCCCAGTGTTTAGAAATAACTGAACAATCCCTTCTGCAAAGAAGTAACTGAGAGGAAGTGAATGTAATAAATTACTCGGTATTGATGTCCTAGTTCTAAAGTAATGATATGCCATACACTGACATGAATCAGCCATGGATTTACATGTGTTCCCTATCCCAATCCCCCCTCCTGCCTCCCTCTCCATCCCATCTCCAACTAATAAAAATAAATGGGAAAAAAAAAAAAAAAACTAGAATAGTAAGAGAAGAGGTTGAATAAAAGAACCAATAAACACTAAAAAAAAAAAAAAGTAATGATATGAACCTCTCTGTGAGACTGCAGCAGAAGAAACCAGTGGACACACATTGTGATCCAGGCTGTTCTTCTATGTGAGGGGTTTTATAGTGCCGGGTATGATGTGAGATTCAGCCTTGTAAGACTTACTCATTTCCAAAGTTGGAATTTGCAAGGTAGCCATTTTTTACCTTTTTATTTTGTATCGGAGTATAGATGATTAACAATGTTGTCATAATTTCAGGTGAATAGCAAAGGCAATCAGCCATTCATGTACATGTATCCATTCTCCCGTCAACTCCCCTCCCATCCAGGCTGCCACATAACTTTGAACAGAGTTCCATGTTCATTACTGTAGGTCCTTGTTGGTTACCCATTTTAAATATAGCAGTGTGTATATGTCCATCCCAGACTCCGTAACTAATAGCCCTCACCCCCATCCTTCCTCCCAGCAACCATAAGTTTATTCTCTGTGAGTCTCTTTGCCTTTTGTAAGTTCATTAGTATCATTTCTTCTTAGATTCTACATATAAGGGATGTCCTATGGTATTTTTCCTTCCCTGTCTGACTTATTTCACCCAGTATGACCATCTCTGGGTCCATCCATGCTGCTGCAAATGGCATTATTTCTTTCTTTGTAATAGCTTAGTCCTCTGTACATATGTATCACATCTTTATCCATTCCTCTGTCGATGGATGTTCAGGTTGCTTCCATGCCTTGAATGCCAGGGAGTCATTTGTGATAGCTGTCATTGGTTGCACATCCAGCAGCCACTCCAGTTTTTCCTTTTTTGTTTGAAGAAGAGCTCATAATCATGTTGCAGTGTCCATATGTAAGTCATATGAAAGTCATATGTAAATCATATCAAAGATAAATCTTTCTTGATTTCATTTGATCATGGTCATCTCTTTGGCCACACCAGTGATTGGTTTATAGATGAGCATGTAACCCGGTGCTGCCAAATGAAAAATAAAGGCTGTTGGGAAGCTCCTGGCAAAAGTGTCTTTTCCCTGAAAAAGAGGCAGAGGGGAAAATATGTTCTTCTGGTTACTTTGGAACTATGGTGGCCATCCTGCAACTATAGGGAAAACCAGGCTATGGATCATGAAACAGAATTAACCCTGGAACTGCCTTGCTTTGGGACATCTTGCTGTGAGAATAAATATTCTTTGTTGTGTAAATTAACTTGGGTTTTCTGTTTCTTACATCCAGTAGAATCCAAAATGATATATACTCCTATTTGGCCTCTACCAGGTCATTTCAGGTCTCTCTGCTCTCACTAGGTCTCAAGTACTGTCCCCACCTCATCTTACCACCTGGTAGAGACTCAGGAATTGTGCTTTATTTCAGTTTTGTTTTTCCATAACTTATAGCCCTTAAGGTTGAGGTCTTAACCTGTTAGGATTTCACTATGGAGCCACTGGTCACTAAAGAGTTGCAAAACTAGCTATTCATAGGCTGAAGTGATTTCAATTTGTTGTTTTGTTATTATAAGTACCAGTAATAGTAATGCTGTGTTTCTTTTTTCATTCATTCCATAAAACTGTCCTTCTCTAACAAAGGTAATAGGCTAGTAGATAGTCAAGTAAGTAATTACATACAATGTAATGATGGACCTTGGGGAAACTAGCGATTGTGGAAGTCCAAAGTGAGGTGCTGTCAACGGCTTACCCAATAATCATACCCTTTGCATTTCTTCCATGCTTGAAGAAACTCTTCCCTGAAAATCCAGCCTCCATTCCAACTATGGTATGTATATATAGGCCCCTTCTGACCAGGGAGATGTTAGGGAAAGCCAGAGACTTCTGGGAAGGATTTTCTTTGAAGAGTAAGATCACCTTAAACAGGTGTCTGATTCCCTTCCTGCTCTTGGTTCTTTTGTGAGAGGCCATAATTTGGAACTGCAGTAGCCCTCTTGTATCCATCAGGCAAAGCTAAGAGAATTACAGAAAAGTTGTATTCAGTTTTCAACATTATCGTAGCACAGAACTTTGATCTGTTTATATCCAGATATGTGACATCCAGTTATGTGATAATGCCACTGTATTCATTATCTGTTACTTACAGCCAGTAGTATGCTAAATGATACAATGAGTATCTAACCTGGACTAAGGCAGATGAGGGAGACCTCCTGGAGGAGATGACTCATGAGCTAAAGCATAAAAGATACGTAACACATTTTGTAATAGGAGAGGTGATAAAGGAGGGTCCAAAGACTTGGAGGAGAAAATACAGGAAGTTTAAAAAATCAAAATAGGTAGTTATGGCTGAAGCATAGAATATTGTTTATGGAGTGCCAAGAGTTACAGCCAAAGAAGTGGTGGGTAAGAGCACAAGTCATATATGACCTTGTAAGTATATTAAGAAATTTTGCCCTTATTCTTAAGATCATTAGGAACACAATTGGGGCCTTTCTCATTCTCCAGATTAATCTCTTTTACACACCCAGACCACAGTGCTGATAGTTTACTATCATTTGGTCCTTTAGGGCTTGTCTGTGATCTGTTTCCTCCAGTAGGTTAAAAGATACTGGAGGGCAGAGGCTATGTTTTGTCCCATTTAATCCAGCCCCCTCAAACAAATCCTGATAAAGCTTTGTTAAATCAAAGTACCTCTCCCATTATGGTTGATAAAACCTGAACCTATTTTAATGTATTTTGTCTTGCTTCATCCTTTCAGTACCCCCATGAAGCCTAGAGAGAGCCAGAAGTCCAAGCCTCTCACAGCTGAATAGGACAGAATCATACGGACTAGAAATAGATAGTATCTCTCTTGGTCCAAAGATGCTTTTCACTGTATCATACGGTTTTACCCCACAGCATGTGTTTCCATCTCTAAAAGTTTGTACATTAATTCATCTGCTGTGAGGTCCCAGCTTGATGAAACTTAAAAAAAAAAAAAATTCCACATCATCTTTGCCAGAAGCTTTGTAGTAGTGGAAACATCCACTCACACTTTCTTCTCTTGGGGAGAACTCAGGGTGGCCCTTTGGAGTTAGCAGATGTAAGGCAAGTGTGGTTGGAAAAAGGCCAGCACTCCTCTTGTCTCCTGTTCTGCAAAGCTCATGGAATGTTTAGGGCTAGAGGACAAATTTGTGTAGGAACATATTATTTAGGGTAACTGACTACTTGCCTAACTACCTGTTCAGATAAACCTGAACATCTCAGTGTCTCGACTCCATAATTTTATTTCTCACTCACATAAAGATTAGCTTTCAGGGGGGTCTTCATCAGAGACCCAGGCTCTTCCTGTCTTATGGGTCCACCTTCCCCTGTAGCCCCTGCTAGGTCTGAGTCTAGCAGACAGAGGAGGAGAGAGGGGCGCTTTCCATAGACTTGACTTTCACCCATGTCACATTGGGCAGGCCTCAGTCTTGTGACCACATTTGCCTGCACAGGGCCATGAGAAATGGAGCACCTGTTTGCACAGAAAGATAGCTTGATGAGTTTGGTAGACCAGTGGTCATTTCTGACTTAGGGACCAAAGCGAATTTTATGACAAATGGTGGTGATACCCCTTACCTTCTGCTGTTCTACATTATATAGTATCTCTGCTGAACTAGGATAGGTCAGAGGAAGGCGGAGAGCCTAGAGGAGAATTCACCAAAAGGGATGAGATAAACTTGCTAATTGACCTCAAAGCCACTCATCTTTTCATGGAAGAAAATGAGTTCCAAACATCCTATATGGCTGAGGTGAAAAATTCCTCCTTATCCAAATGGACAAGTGTCCATATAGCAAAAGAGTTGTGTAGAGTTGTGTAGTATAGAATTGTATATATTATTAGGAACCAGCATAGCAACATAACATCATATAACACTGTAAAATGACCCTCTCACTCTTTCATTCATTCAACAAAGCTTATTAAGTACCTTCCATGTGCCCAACATGTTCTAGGTGCCGGATATACAGCTGTCCCTGCACTTAAGCTTAGGTCCTAGAGAAAGAGGAGATAAATAATAAATGATTTCAAGTAGTCATAAGCATTGTGAAGAAAATAGAGTTTTGTTACAAGGTTAGGGAATAGGAAGTGATTACAGTAGAAGGGACTGGCACTTTTATAGGTTGCACAGAACAGGATATAATGAATGTTAACTAAGGGAGAGAAGGGCTTCATTTCCCCATTTGTAAGACCCAGTGAGACTGCTGCTGGGCCAAACTATAGCATGTGCCCTGCTAGGCTGAAGGCTTTTCTTGTGCCCTGAAGGCTTTTCTTCAATGATTTAATTCTGTTCCACATTTCTGGACCTCTTGTTTTCAAGAGTCACACTATGCAGTAATGGTGACAAAGCAGTAGCCCAGTGGGAGCTCCATGTGCAGATGAATATCTCTAGGGTTTTTGTGGTATCTATAGGACAGCAAGCAAGAAGGACCTCTTTTGTTAATGAACACTCCTACAATTCTCAGACTCACCCCCAGATACTCCTTAGAAATCCTCAGAGGGAAGACAGTGTCATACTTGTACAGTTTGACTAGGCAGAGAGATGTGACCTCACAGGTGAAGGAAGGCATATCAGTTTTCCTTCCATTCCACAATTATTTAGGGCTTCCCTCATGATTCATACAGTAAAGAATCTACCTGCAATGCAGGAGACCCTGGGATCAATCCCTGGATCAAGAAGATCCCCTGGAGAAGGGAATGGCAACCCACTGCAGTATTCTTGCCTGGAGAATTCCATGAACAGAGGAGCCTGGTGGGCTGCAATCCGTTGGGTCACAAAAAGTCAGACATGACTGAGTGACTTTCACCCCAGGTGGCTCAGTGGTAAAGAATCCACCTATAGTGCAGGAGACACGGGTTCCATCCCTGGATTTGAAAGGTCCCTTGCAGAGGGAAATAGCTACCCACTCCAGTGGGTATTCCAGTGAGAATTCCAGTGGGATTCTCTTGCCTGGAGAATTCCGTGGACAGAGGAGCCTGGAGGGCTACAGTCCATGGGGTCACAAAGAGTCAGACATGACTTAGCAACTGAGCATGAGCCACAGTTACTTAAACACTTTCTATGTATCAGAAACTTTGTAAAGACCTGGAGATCTTAAAAAATAAAGTGAACACAGATGACATAACCCCTGACTTGATACAGCTTTTAGTCTCGAGGAAAAGTGAAAGGGCTGGACAGAAAGATCAAAGCTATGCACGCAGATGGTTTTGTGCTCGGACTGAGTACAAGGCACTTTGTTGGATTCCACAAAGCAGGGTGTTGGTGGGACACCCCTTGTGCTGCATCACGTGTCTCGTGAAGACCCAGGGACGTCTTTATTGCTCGCTACACTCCTCTCAGTAGGAACACTGACTTTCTCTTCCTGTGAACAGTTCGGCAGGCGCTTCCCTCCTGAGGGAATTCAGCTTCTTTCTGCTTGATGATCAGGCAGCTGGGAGGTCCTGTAGGGCAGTATCCTCACCTTATCCCGGGATCCAGCCCTACCTTATGTGTTCTGATCCCCGCCCTCCCACTTTACCCTGTGGCTGCCCGGGGCACCAGACCCCCTGGGCATTGCTCTCCCAAACTTAGCCTTGTCATTACACAGATGCTGTCAGAGGCCATAGCTGAACACCATGCCAAACAGCTAGTCCAAAAGGAATATTCAGCCAATCTGGTTTGTCAGAAAGCAAAACAAACTAACACATTTGTTTGATTGCATTCATGGAAGAGTTGGTTGGTTTTATTCTGAACAGTATTTGGTCTTGTTAGCTCACATATCTCAGCACAGTCCTCATCTCCCTGGGTTACAAGACCTTACGTAGCAACAAGCACCACAATAAAAATGTGTCTGTTTATCCCCCAAGATCTTCACTTTATCTCCATAACTACCCTGGAAAGCACTTGAGGGCACAACTATGTGATCAGCTCCATTGCACACAATAGATATTAAATATTGGATTGGCCAAAAACTTCATTCAGGTCTTTCCATAACATATTACAGAAACAGGCGAGCAAACTTTTTGACCAACCCAGAGTTTGTGTCATTCAGAGTCTTGCCAGCAAAGAGGTGATCTGTTCAAATGAAATCCTGGAGGAGAGCCCAGCAAGGGGCAGGTTCCCAAGGTGTAGGCAGGTGTAGAGAAATCGTAGGAGGTAGGGCAGGACCTCAGAGGAGTGAAAAGAGAACTGTCGTTAAGCCTGAAAGGACATGTAAAGGAAGCGGAAAGGACAGAGAGAGGTGAGCTACCTTTGTCCAAGGAATACATCCATTATGTGTCAGATCCATAGTGGGAGAGGGGAGGAAATAAACCCTCTACCCCACCCTCCTCTGCCCTTCCTGGGTCCCCTACTTGCTAGACTCGCCTGGAAACCAGAGAGCACAGAAACCTGTGGATATGACTCGTATTTGTAACCTCTGGGAAGACCAAAAAATCTGAAAGTGTAGAAAGTAGACCTAGACAGACAGAAGTTATCCAGCCCAGTACTGTATTAAGTAACTTGCAGGACAGTTTGATTCCACACCCTCCCTGAATCATCATCTTACATGGGAAGCAGTCATATGGATTCACAGATTTTGGGGCTTGGGGGAACTTTGAAAGCACCAACCCCTTTGGACTGCATAAAACTTCTCTCAAGGATCCTCAGCAGGTGGCCATCTACTTGAATGCCTCTCATGACAGGGAGATCACTACATATCACAGCCTTCCCAATTAGAAGCCTCCACAGCCCAAATCTCAGTTTCTCGTTTTACCCCCAACATCACCAGAACAAGTCTACATCCCCAACTCCCTTTCACAGAGAGGGATACTTGGGCTCTAAAACTCTACATTGTGTAGTAAAATTTGTGCTGCCATATGATCCAACAATCCCACTCCCAGGAGTGGAGAAAACTCTCCCTATATAGCTTGTATATCTGGAGAAAACTAATTCTGAAAGATACACACACCGCAGCGTTCACAGCGCACCATTTACAACAGCTGAGACCTGGCAGTAACTGAAACGTTCACCAGCAGCTGAGTGAATGCAGAAGACGCAGGATAAAAGTGGGCAATGACGGGAAAATACCGTATAGCACAGGAAGCTCTCCGCAGCGCTCTGCGTTCACGTGTGCAGAGGAAATCCAGAAACGGGGCATGTGTCTACTCACGCAGCTGAGTCACGGTGCTGAACGGTAGACTCTAACACAGCCTTGTACAGCAGCTATATTCCGATAAAAACACATTTACAAAAATCAGATCTCCCTCGCAAAAAAAGGAAGATGTGGTATATATTGGGTTGGCCAAAAGGTTCATTCAGGTTTTTCCATGAGATGTTAACAGAAAAACCTGAAGCGGATGTTTTTGCCAACCCAGTACATACAATGGAATATTACTCAGCCATAAAAAGAATGAAGTAATGCCATTTGCAGCAAGATGGCTGGGCCTAGAGACTCTCATACTAAGTGAAGAAAGTCAGGAAGAGAAGGACAAATACCATATGATATCTCTTAAATGTGGAGTCTAAAATACAACACAAAAGAGCCTACCTACAGAATAAGAACAGACTCACAGACATAGAGAACACACTTGTGATTGCCAAGGGGGAGGTGATGAGGGGCGGGAAGGATTGGGAGTTTGGGATTAGCGGATGCAAACTAATATGATGATGGGTAAGCAACAGGGTCCTACTGTATAGCACAGAGAACTGTATTCGACATCCTGAATATACCATAATGGGAAAGAATATGACTAAAACTCTACATTTTGTGCGTGGTAATCATGTCCTTCAAAGCTGGGAGAAGCTGCAAAGCTTGAGCCAATCTCCCAAGCAAAGGCAGAAGAGAACTCAAACTGTGCAAAGAGAGGGGAAACCATTCTCTCCCTGTATCCTACCGTAAAAACATCTAAAATCCAGAACACCCTAAGGACAAAGATGAGACGATGAAATTGCTAAGCTCCGGAGCTGGGACCCTTCAGACAGATTTAATTATATTTCAAAGCCACACACTCTCTTCAGCAAGACAGCGGAAACCAAGAGCCACAGCCAACAGCAACCAATGTAATTAATGAAAACCTAGCAGCTAAAAATACCCTTTGCCAGCTCAGAGGACCCCACTGCTGCCTGTCAGTTATATTTCATCTTTTTAAAAACCTCAGCCTGCAGAAAGCATTCTGCGTGGAAGGGGCCGGGTCATTTGCAAGAATCAGTGTAAAACTTAGACAGTAGTTTATTTGTTAGGCTGGTAACACATGAGAAATGGAGGAGAGGTTTGTTTTCTGTAGCAGTAAGCAGATCAAGCCAGCTGGCATTGTGCCCGAAACAAATAACCAAGAAACAACTAGATCTGTGTGAAACTTGGTGAGAAAGTTTAGAGTTGGTGGGACAGGAAAGGGGGGCTCCAGTGGAAGAGAAAATGGGCAGGCAGGGAGCACAAAGAGGTTTTCGAGTTCTCTTATTGGTAAAGTCATCGTGTAGAAGTCTGTATGGATTCTTCCCGTCCCCTGTCTCTTTTCAGCTGTCACCACATCAGCATTTCTCTTACAGCCCGGGATTTTGCTCGACTTCTGTCTCACCATTTTGAAGAGTTGACATTAAATTTGGTTCTACTTCTTGTCCTTCCATTCAGCAGCCACAAACCTAGAAATATCTAGTTAGGAATATGTAAAAAATAGTTTTGGCAGTTACTTTACTGTTGAGTGTGCTAACACCCAGCAACCCCATGAGAGAAGCATCTTTATTAGCCCAGTTATCTTTTAATCATCTGAATCTTTCAAATTTGCATTCAGTAAACCTCAGTTTTTTTCTCTACAGTTAGTTTTATGAGTTTTCATAAATGCACAGAGTCATGTGACCACCACCATGAACAGTTTTGTCACCTCGAAACTCTTCCTTAGGCTAAAATTTGGTAGACTGACCTTCGCCACACCTAGCCCTGTCCCTTGAAAACCACTGTTTCTCTGTTCCTGTAGTTTTGCCTCCTCTGAAATGTCGTATAAATGAAGTAGTGCCATGTATAGGCTTTTGAGTCTGTATTAGGCATATTGCATGAATAAGTCAGAGCAAGCTCAGAGAAGTTCTGTAACTTGCCCAGGGTCATCCAGCTATAAAAGCAGGGCAGAAATTTAAGGGCAGGTCCACTGATTCCAAATCTCACCCTTTCTCCCCAGCACTGAGCTGGAACACTGCCTGGGCTCACTTTCCTTCACTCCCTCATTGAGAAGGTGGGAGTGGGGAGACAGACAGTGAAGTCACGGTTGCATAAGGACTCTGAAAAGTGTACAGCCCTGTGTGAAAACATATACTTTTCGTATTTCTACCTATCTTTGTCCTCTGCCAGGCATTTTACAGGAGGGCACTTGGGCTCTGCAAATCATCTTATTGAATCAGGTGGCACACATTTGAAACCTACCATAATCAGTCTGCATAAAGAAGCCTGCATAGATACACACACACACACACACACACACACACAGAGGCAAACACAGTGCTGCTAATGAAAGAAGCATCTCAGGAGGTTAAAGGACTTATCTTGCCTGTTCTCCACAAAAGGGGGAAAGCCACAGATTTATTTAATGGGATTTGGGTTGTGCAGGGGTGTTATGGTCATCTGAAGGGATGTTTCTATTTTCAGGACATGAAAGTGACTGCTATGAAATAAAATTTGACTTGACTATTATGTCACAAGAAGTAAACATCATCTGCTGGCCTGATGACTTGGAAGCCTCTCTCTAAACTACTTCTGCCAAAGGCTTTGAAATGTTTGCTTTCAGGCTGGATTCAACCATCAGAATATTTAGAGAAGTACATGCCTTAGCCCCACAAAACAGATCTCTTTCTTGGTGAAGATAAACCTGCAAAGCTGTAGCTTTCTCCAGGCCACACAAAAATGGGTTTGGTTGCTTCCTCCACTGCTGCTCTGGGTAAATGTTACTGAAAGCAAAAGTCTACTTTTCTTCATTACTGCTGTAGGCAGTAGAGTTCTAGAATAATCCCAACAGAGATTTATGAGGTACCTTTTGCTGTATTCCAGAGCTATCCAGTGAATGGATAATGCAAACCATATTTATATGTGTGTATAGCAGTGTGACCTTGGGCAAGTTATTTCAACTCTCTGCACCTTGGTTTTTCCATCCAAGAAAACAACAGTGACTTCATTACGTCTACTCACAGAGTGGGTGTGAGGATTAAATGAGATAATCCAAGTAAAGGGCTCAGCATGTGATGATTGGCCAATGAATTTGAGTTATTAGGAGCAAACTTATTGTTTTTACTGGTGTCATTATTACTTTTACCATTTCTATTGAGAAAGTCAAGCCTCACTGGTCTGTCTTTGGATTTCTCATGGAAATGGAAACTGGAATCATATTCATTACCTCCAAGGTGGAAAAGGATTAAGAAGGCAACCAAAGAATAAATCATATTTTTACAGTTCTTAAGTATTCAAAGAATTATTTCCTCCATGTTAGTTCTTTATAGTAGTCAAAGTTTACCTGTAATATAGAAATGCTTTCTCTTTCTTTGTAGATGAGAAAAGTTGGGCTCATAAAAGTTGGGTAAGGTCACCCACCAGAGCAGGAGAGCTAGGACTTAACTGTAAGGCTTTCATCACCAAAGATGTATCTCTAATAACGTTCTCTAAGCCTTCAGAGCCTCAGCCCTGCATGTGACGGTGCTGCTTCTGCTGCTCCTTCAGTATCCTTTCTGAGTTTGCTTTAGTCATCTATAAAACAGCATCAGCATCAGCCTCATGGGGACTCAGGGAGGTTAAATGTAGAGGATTTGTAGACTGAGTAACAGAGTATTTCACAGTCAGCACACACTTTATGTGGGTTACCTAAGCCAGAACAGCCACCATACTTGCAAGGTGGATGTTGAATTATTTGGATGTTGGTGTGACCTTTGGATGGAAGGTCTAAGGGGTCAGTTGTTTTAAAGCTGTGCTTACTTAGATCAGAAAAATCATTGAGGGTTGAAGTGAACATGGCACCACGCCTTTTGAGCACATTGATTGACTTCAATGTGCCCGTCTGGGCTCACATGCTCCTTGTTTGCTCTGAAGCATCCCCCATCCCACAGGATCGCAGAAGGAGGCCTCATGGTGCAGCCGTCACCGCCATTCGGCCGGCAGAGTGTGCTTTACTCTTCCGTGAAGGCTTAATGGGAAAAAACTTGCTTCACTTCAAAAGTAGTGTGACTCAAAGTTTTGGCAAGATTCATGTGGCTGTCTCTCATGGGAGATTTGGGGAGGATTTAATGAAAGTGCAAAGTAGCTTATAAAAGTGTAGATAGATTAAGGGGAACAAGGAAGGGGTGCTGAGGAACCTTGTGCTTAGCTACTCAGGAGCTGTACCAGCCCAAAGGTAAAGGAGCAAGGAGGCAGAATCTGGGCATCACTGGACTGGAAGAGGGGTAGTCTAGTGCCCTTGAGGGCTGCCTCATGGGAGATGGAGCATGATAACTTCACTCTCGGACCTCTTGGCAATGCTCTTGATTGGCCACATTCAACAGAAAGAGCAAGGGAGCCCATTGGCGGAGACCATGATCAGCCTACTGAGAGCACAGTGCTTCATCAAAATATAGAGTGGATCTGGAGGTGCAAATGGAAAATATCCAGCAAAAAAGATCACGTGATAACGGATTTTAAAACCTTTCCTAATGACTGACTCTCTAGTTACCAAATTTAGTAGGTATTTTGTTGCTATTTTTTTGTTTTGTTTTGTTTTTAAGTGAAAGATTATTCAGGGAGATACACATTCCATATAGAGTGTGGGCCATATCAGAAGGCAAGAGGCACCAGGGTATGGGGCTGTCAGTTTTTATTGGGGTGAATAATTTCATAGGGCAGTGAGTAGGAGGATTTTTCCAACTATTTAGGGGGAGTAGCAGGGATTTCCAGGACTTGGACCACCACCAAGTTTTTTTGGCATTTTATAAGTAGCCTCAAAACTGTCATAGTACTGGTGGGTGTGTCATTTGGCATGCTGATGTGAAAGAGCAGGTACTGGGGCCCAAGGTCTAGTGGCTAAAGTCAACTTGTCCACCGTCTTGGACCTAGTTGGTTCTAACCAGTCTGTCATGTCTTCAACAGCTGTGTCAATCTTTTAAAAGTTGTGGCCTGCCTTCTCCCTGTATCTTTCATCACTCAAAGTCTTTACTCCCATAATCTTATGAGAGGCAGAGGGCTGTAAAAATGTGTATACCTTAGGAAGCCAATACAGGAGAACTAGCAAACACCCTATAGTAAACCAGACATGGTGCTAGGCAGTTTACAATAGTTAACCCTACGTCTATGACCCTAGAGTCCCTATCCACTAAAGGAAAGGAGGAAATTAAGCTTGAAGTTTATAATTTTCAATATAAACATAAATGTTACAATAATATGTTATAATGGAAAGCCAGGTTAGGCTTTACATTATTAACATTAGACAGTGGTTAACACTCATCTGAAAGAAGTGATTTACCAAAAAAAATTACTTGATAGAATGGAAATCTGATGAAGGTGGGCATAAGGATTTTATAGTGAACACTAGAAAATAAGGTATTTCACGCAAAGTGTTTGCCAAAATGTGTTAGTCTCTGGACCTGGTGTGTTTTTTTTTTTTTTTTTTTTTTTTTTGGCTCTCCCTGACTAATATCAAACCCTTAAAGTCAAAAAGATGTAAAATCAAAACAAAGAAGCCACCTCCACAGAAGCACCCCCAAGAACCTGGGTAGATGTATCTCTGAACCTAAACATAAGGCTGAAACCAAAATGGGCCATAGATTCAGTGGTTATAAGAGTCAGTGGGCAGGAGTTCGGGAAAAAAGGGAGAAAAGGGGACTGGAGTGGGGTGGTGGGAGGGAGAAGACTGGTCACTTGTCATCTCAAATCCCTAAACAAAGGTAGATATTCTTTTTCAGTTTTCAGCTGACTCTGGTCACAGACAGAACACATTTGGCTGCAGTGACAAGGAGCACATTCAGTTAGTAGAAGTGGGTATTTGGAGTAACCTCTGGTTTTAAAATGGAAAACCTCTCTTATTCAAAAAAGAAATTCATTGACTATTTACTCTGAATTTGCTGCTGATTATATAGCTAGTACCTATGTAGAAAACTTGACATAACACACAAACAAAAATAATGAAATATCAGACAGTTTTTATCCTATCTCAGAAATATTTCTGTGTGTAACTTTTCAGTAAAAGTGAAAAAAAAAAAAAAAACACCAAAAACTTGAAACTGAAAGTCATTCAGTCTCATCCGATTCTTTGCAATTCTGAGGACTATAGCCCTCCAGGCTCCTCTGTCCATGGAATTCTCGAGGCAGGAATACTGAAGCAGATAGCCGTTCTCTTCTCCAGGGGATCTTCCTGACTCTGGGATGAATCCCACGTCTCCTGCATCACAGGCAGCTTCTTTATTGTCACAGCCACCAGGGAAGCCCTAATTTTCAGGAAATCTCTGTGTATGTTTGGTTTGTGTGCCCATCTTTTCACCTGGGATAGTTTTGAAATTATAGTGCAATTATTTTTTCTTCTTAGTCACTGTCTTAAAGTTTACCTAGTCTGAAAGAATAGGTCTTCCTATTAAAGTCAGTTGTAGAATTTATTTTTCTAAATATAATCTTCAAATAAAAACAAGCCTTTCCCTGGAAATGATGATTTAATATACATTAAAGTCAGTTGTAGAATTTATTTTTTAAATATAATCTTCAAATAAAAACAAGGCTTTCCCTGCAAATGATGATTTAGTATATATAAAGTGAATGGACCTTGGCCATAAATAGATTTTTTTTAAGCTCCTCTGATGATTCAGGTCCATATCTCCAACTGTGAATCAGTGCATTCTAATGGAAAGAAAAAAATAACAATGTATTCCCTATAGTATGAATAGAAAGTCATTTTTAACATAGTATCTGGGTTTGTTGTTGTTTTGGGTTTTTTTATTTAAGTATTTTCCTGTATTACCAAATTCCTTATTATCTTGGTGAAATATACATAGCATGAAATTTATCAGTTTAATCCTTTTTAAATGTACAATTGCACTCATCTCACATGCTAGTAAAGTAATGCTCAAAATTCTCCAAGCCAGGCTTCAGCAATACATGAACTGTGAACTTAGATGTTCAAGCTGGTTTTAGAAAAGGCAGAGGAACCGGAGATCAAATTGCCAACATCTGCTGGATCATCGAAAAAGCACGAGTTCCAGAAAAACATCTATTTCTGCTTTATTGACTATGCCAAAGCCTTTGACTGTGTGGATCACAATAAACTGTAGAAAATTCTTCAAGAGATGGGCATACCAGACCACCTGATCTGCCTGTTGAGAAATCTGTATGCAGGTGAGGAAGCAATAGTTAGAACTGGACATGAAACAACAGACTGGTTCCAGATAGGAAAAGGAGTATGTCAAGGCTGTATATTGTCACCTCACTCATTTAACTTATATGCAGAGTACATCATGAGAAACGCTGGGCTGGAAGAAGCACAAGCTGGAATCAAGATTGCTGGGAGACATATCAATAACCTCAGATATGCAGATGACACCACCCTTATGGCAGAAAGTGAAGAACTAAAGAGCCTCTTGATGAAAGTGAAAGAGGAGAGTGAAAAAGGTGCTTTAAAATTCAACATTCAGAAAACTAAGATCATGGCATCTGGTCCCATCACTTCATGGCAAATGGATGGGGAAACAGTGGCAGACTTTATTTTGGGGGGGCTCCAAAATCACTGCAGATGGTGACTGCAGCCATGAAATTAAAAGATGCTTACTCCTTGGAAGGAAAGTTATGGCCAACCTAGAAGCATATTAAAAAGCAGAGACATTACTTTGCCAACAAAGGTCCATTTGGTCAAAGCTGTGGTTTTTCCATTAGTCATGTATGGATGTGAGAGTTGGACTGTAAAGAAAGCTAAGTGCTGAAGAATTGATGCTTTTGAACTGTGGTGTTGGAGAAGACTCTTGAGAGTCCCTTCGACTGCATGAAGATCCAACCAGTCTATCCTAAAGGAGATCAATTCTGAGTGTTCATTGGAAGGACTGATGCTGAAGCTGAAACTCCAGTACTTTGGCCATCTGATGTGAAGAATAGACTCATTGGAAAAGACCCTGATGCTGAGAAAGATTGAAGGCAGGAGAAGGGGACGACAGAGGACGAGAAGGTTGGATGGCATCACTGACTCAATGAACATGAGTTTGGATAAACTCTGGGAGCTGGTGATGGTCAGCGAAGCCTGGCGTGCTGCAGTCCATGGGGTCGCAAAGAATTGGAAACGACTGAGCGACTGAACTGAAGTGTACAATTTGGTGACATTAAGAAAACTCACAATGTTATATAACCATTGAAAAGTGAAAGTGTCAGTCACTCAGCCATGTCCAACTCTTTGCGACCCCATGGACTGTAGCCCACCAGGTTCCTCTGTCCATGGAATTCTCCAGGCAAGAATACTGGAGTGGGTAGCCATTCCCTTCTCCAGGGATCTTCCTGACCCAGGTATCAAACGGTGGTCTCCTGCACTGTAGGCAGTTTCTTTACCATATGAACCACCTTACCACTGTGTATTCCAGAACTTTTTCATCATGGCAAAAAGAAGTTTTACAAATCATGCCTCTCATATCCCCAGCCCCTGGAGAAAAGTCATATTTTTAAACATCATTTCATATTAACTACAAAATATTCCTTATATGGATATGCTATAATTTACTGAACCATTGTTATAACTTTGGACAATTATATTGTTTCCAGATTTTTCTTTCTAAGACTTACATGAACATTGGGGTGGGTGCGTGAATGTATGTGTGTATGTGTGTGTGTGTGTCTGTGTATGTTTCTGTTTGGTTCTTCTTCATATCTCCTGTTTCTATGATGAGATGTTCTTTCTTTTATTTCTTTCAAGTATATTTGCAATTTCTTATTGGATCATTGTGTAAGAGGTGCTATAAAATATCACATGATTCCATACTTACATTCATATGTGTATAATTCATACATAGCATAATAATATATGTTATACATTATATTTTTATCCTTGAAATAAACTCAGGGAAGTGAATATATTGGATCATATGTGTAGTATTTTACAGCTTTAGTGCTCTTAACCAAAAAGCCTGATTAAAGGATTGTCTTTATTATTAGAAAGAGAGTTGCATCACATTCTCTGTAAGACCATTTATTACATTTGGTAGATAATTATGTCTAGTAGTTTTAATTTCTCTAAAGCAGCTTATTATTAAAGAATTTTTATGTATTTGTTAGCCATTTTCACTTTATAAATTATCAGGATATTTGACTATTTATCTTCTTGAATATTACTGTTCATTTTATCTGTTTATTAGGTGTACGTATCTGTTGCAGATACTCATAGTTTGTTGTTAGTTACTTTCAAAATATAAAGTGTGAAATGTTTAAGTGATAAAATCTTTAACCTTTGGGATTGTTGCCTTTTGTTCTTACCTTAAAAAGTTTTTTCCCAAATGAAGAATCAGTCATCACTTATTTTTTCAGATTTTTATGGTTTAACTTTTTTTTTCATTTAACTCTTATATGTACCTAGAATTGATTTTCAGGTTTTGTATTCAATGAAAAGAAAAAATTTTTCCCACAAACAACTAATGCGTTACCAGATACCTATTTGTACAAAAAAAAAAATCTTTCCCACTGATACATTTTTTTTGTTGTTTTGGTTGAAGTATCATTGATTTGCAGTGTTGTGTTAATTTCTGCTATACAGCACAGTGATTCAGTTATGTGCATGTATTATATATCTACCTATAGATGTAGATACACATGCACACATTCTTTTTTATATTCTTTTCCTTTATGGTTTACCATAAGACCCTGAATACAGTTCCTGTGCTATACAGTAGGACGTTGTTGTTTATCTGTCCTGTCTATATTAATTTACATCTGCTGATCCTGAACTCCTGATCCATTCCTCTCCCCACCCTCCACCTTGGCAACCACAGTTCTGTTCTCTATGCCTGTGAGTCTGTTTCTGTTTTCTAGATAGGTTCATTTGTATCATGTTTTAGATGCCACATATGTTATATCATAGGTTTTATGGTATTTGTCTTGCTCTTTCTGACTAACTTCACTTAGTATGATAATCTCCAGGTCAATCCACATTGCTGCAAATGGTATTATTTCATTCTTTTTATGCTGAGTAGTATTCCACTATATATTGTGTACCACATCTTCTTTATCCATTTATCTGTTGATGGACATTTATGTTATTTCCATGTCTTGACTGTTGTGAATAGTGCTGCTATGAACATAGAAGTGCATGTATCTTTTTAGATTAGGGTTTTGTCTGGATATATGCCCAAAAGAGGGATTGCCGGATCATATGGTAATTCTGTTTTTAGTTTTCTGAGGAACCTTATGCTCTTTTCCACAGTGGCTGTAACTTTCCTACTGACTTATGATTGCATCTTCAACCTATCAATATATGTCAGCAATGTGCTAGCTAGATCTGCATCAAGACTACCTATCCTATTTCAGTAATTATCTCTTTATTTTTGTACCAGTGCCACACTGTTATTATAATTTCATTAATTTTTAACTTTTAATTTTTATTGTGAGGAATTTTAAGAATATACAAAAGAGATAAAATTATATTATAATGTCTTACATATTCATCAAAAAGCATTATTTTTAAAGCATGATTTAGAAAAAGCCAAAAAAAAAATGGCAAAGAAAAAGGAGAGAGATTAATAATCTTACCATTGCCTCTTATTCACTTATGACTTAGTTTCTATCAATAAAATAAGTATAAACTAATAAGCCCCATGTAATATGATAGAGGAAAACAGTTGTTCTGAGAATACTAGCTAAGGAGAACCAGTGACACAAGAGCCAGAACAAAGACTATGTGAGGTTCTATATGAGGTTCTTATATTCCTGAAAGGCATGGAAAAAAGAAAAGTTGTATAAGAGGCATGTGAGTTCATAAGAAGTGATGAACCTTTTCTTTACATGAAATTCAAAGAAGAATGTTTTATTTAAACAGCATGGAACAAAATGGGCAATGTCCTGCAAAGTAGAACTGTAGAAGATAACAAAGCAAACTTTAGATTACTTTTTCTCTTCTCTACTTTGGATAAAAACCAAAGTCTGTTTTGAATCACTGTCTTGAGTAAATTTCAACCAAGAGCTAAAATTGTATCATCCAGGTATATAGTTTTTTAACGATGCTTAGCAAATCTAAGATCTTCAGCCGTAAGTTTTAAATTAATGGTACCTATGTCGTGACTAAAAGACTGATAAACCTATCATTGTTCTTTTCTTAGGAAAAAGCCACCTTGCTTTTGACTGGTAATTCTCAAATATGGTGTAGGACTCTTTATGATAGATGTTGAATAGATGTTGAATAGATGTTTTAACAAACTTATGGTTACCAGGGTATAAGCAGGGAGATGGATAAATTGAGAGATGGGGATTGACATATACACTGTATGTATATAAAATAGATAACTAAAAAGAACCTGCTGTTTAGCACAGGGAAACTTTGTTCAATACTCTGTAATGGACTATATGGGAAAAGAATATTTTTTTAAGAGTGGATATATGTATATGTAAAAATGAAACTATTTTTCTGTACTTCTGAAACTAATACAACATTGTAAATCAACTATATTCCACTGAATTTTTTTGAAAATACATGTTTTAAGGTTCATGTTCCAGTTAAGATGGAGTAAGCACATTCTATGCTATATCTCCCATTGAATTCAACTGTCAAATATGAGCAGAATGCATGGAGCAGCTATCTGAGGACTCTGAAAAGTAATTAGTACCAGGTAGTTTAGGGAAGAAGACTAGAATTTGAAATGCCACCAAAATGGTTGTGAGTTTATTATTTTTTTTCCCTTTGAACATCACTGTGGCTGAACACAGTACAACCTGAAACTCCATAGAGAGCCCTGGGGGTACAGAGAGTGCTCCAGAAGAAGCCTTCTACTCCAAACTTGAGAAGAAGGGAAAAGGGACTTCTAATGCTGGAGACAGTATGGAAAATGGTTTTACCTTCTTTTCCTTCTCTTGGTTCATTCCCACCATGTTCTGTAGACATTCCCATGATAACAATGACAAAAACTGGGCCTGGAGCTAGCAGGAACCAAAACTCTAGGGAAGGGCACCTTTCTCTTCAGTGATGGAAATGTGGTCCCGAGAGAATGGGACAGCACTTCCATTGCCTTGGTTCCTTCTCTGTCCTTTGCCACTTGGGCCTAGAACATGGGTGTGGTCACAAATGTGCCAGACAGAAAGGGTAACTAAAGCCCAACTCTCAGACCAGAGGCCAAAAGAGGAACCCAAGGAAAATGAAAGCACCTAGGAGATTGGAGAGGAGAACTCAAAGAAAAACAGAAACCCATAAAGTGATTTATGAACACATGGGCTTCCCCTGAGTTATGTATGCAGGAGTCTGATTCTAATCAGTAGATCGAAGACTTGTGAGAATTGAACTAACTGATAGGCCTTGGATAGGGTTCCAGACTAACCACTGAGTGACACAGATGGGGGACAGATCTTAATAGTACTGCAAAGACTTTGAAAATTAAAAAGATATTAGAAACAGTGCTCATAGATTGAAATTTGTCATCTGAACCTAACCAGTTTGATTGCCTACTAAAACAAAAATATCAGTAATTTTCATCAGATTCAAACAAAACACAGAATTTTATAATAATCAAAATACATCCAAATTACTGGCCATGCAGAGGATGAGGAAAACCTTAAACTGCATGGAAAAAGCAATCAACAGACCTCAATACCACATTGATACACATATTGAAAGTATCTGGCCAAGGCTTTGTAGTAGCTATTATTATATAATGGCAAGAGTGAACATTTTAGAAACCAGTGAGCTAAAATGGATGGGAATGGGCGAATTTAATTCAGATGACTATTATATCTGCTACTGTGAGCAAGAATCCCCTAGAAGAAATGGAGTAGCCCTCATAGTTAACTAGAGTCTGAAATGCAGTACTTGGGTGCAGTCTCAAAAATGACAGAATGATCTCAATTCTTTTCCAAGGCAAACCATTCAGCATCAGTCATTAGAGAAATCCAAATTAAAACCTCAGTAAAGTATCACTACATATCTATCAGAATGACTAAAATTAAAATAAATGGAGGCAACACCAAATGCTGGAGAGGATATACAGAAATAGATCACTTGTATATTTCAGTAAGAATGTAAAATGGTACAGCCATTCTGGAAAATAATTTGGCAGTTTCCCAAAAGATTACTTACTATATTATCCCATTGATTAGAACTCTTGAGATGAGAAACTTATAGAAATGGGGACCAGATTACTGGTAGCCCGAGATGAAGAGGATGGAGGTGGGAGAGAAGTGGGTGTGGCTACAAAAGGACAACTTGAGAGATTGTTGTGTTGATGGAAATATTTTGTATCTTGATTGTATCAGTGTCAATATTGTGGTTGTGACATCATACTATTGTTTTACAAGATATTACCATTTGGGGAAACTGAGTAAAAAGTACACTGGACCTCTCCATCCTATTTCTCACAACTGTGTATGAATCTACAATTGTCTCAAAATAAGAAGTTAACATTTTTAGTATTTTTTTTTCTCTTGTGGCTTCTACATGAATGATTTGAAATTCCATGGACTGTTATATCAATGTATGATTAAGGGTCACTTCATAGTAACCTAATAAGTGAGTTACTCAAATATTCATTTGAAACTTGATATTCATTATTAGAACTAGATTACTCTGGCTTTTAATTCTGAATTCTTCTAAGAAAGCTATGTTCCAGGCAGGGTTTCACAGAGCTGTGAAGCTCTTGCTGTGTGCATAGGCAACATCTAGTCATTGGAAATCCTGAGCTATGGGAGTAGAATACATTGTACTATTATCTTATCAGACTATAATTTTTTATTTCTCTTAATGGTGTTTTTTTTTAATCTTAAATTACTCTTGGTTTAGCCTCACAATGATTAATTGAATTTGTTGGAGTTGCTTGCTTAACTTGATGCTGTATAGAAATTCCTATCTATATAACTATGTCTAGTCAATAAACTTTTGAATAAGTTGACTTGCATGTATTTTTTGTGTTGTGGATCAAAATGAGTCATCCTTGTCTGAATTGCTAAAACCAACCTATACACAATCCCAAAGAAATTGCTTAGACACTGACCCTTCATTGTTATCAAGGAGCTATCTTTCCACTGGAAAGATAGGGTGGATGGGCTAGGAGGTCTTTTGCTCCACTAACCACCCATGGCAAAAAAATTAATAAAGGCTTTAACCTTACACTTGTTTGACTACTAATAGTCCTCGCTGAATTTAATAGCAAAAAGTCCAGAGCAAGAGTACTGGCAAATGCAGATATTATGTTATTGAATGAAACAAGACCCAGGTGCACTGAACACCAACTGCATAAACAGCAACAGTGGCTATTGTTATGAATGTTAATGATTCTGACTTGCATTAATGTCCCTGTATAAGTTCTTCCTACTTCAATCCAAGGATGCACTGCTAAAATCTGTTTTCATTTCTCACAGAACAAAGTGGGCTTTGTACAGTTGCTGGTGCCATTTGTGGCAGAGAAGGACTTTCTCGGATTGCTTTGGGATGATGAAGAGCGTGTCTCTCATCCAAGAACTGAAACGATACCTTCAGGTGAGTCTGGAGTCCAAATCCTCAAAGGAGGGATTTAGGAAGGCATGTGAGAGGATCAGGTTTAAACCAAATAATCCCTGAAGAAGAAATTCCATTCAGGTTCTTTCTTTAAAACAGGAAATTAAACAGCATCATTATAAGGCAAACTCAAGAGAGTGGTAGCACCATCCCTCCCTACTGTTAGTTGCATGAATTTCATTTTGGGTCATCTGTGAATTGAAAACTTGATTTAAATTCAATCCTGGTGACCATAGCTCATTGCACATACAACAATCAGAATTCTAGGCAAAATGCGTCATTTTCGAAACATGTAATATACCTGAAATACAACTCCTTGCATAATTACCAAGATTTAAGTCTCTTGGAGTATTATTTTAAGTAGTTCATTAAATTCACGGGCCTATTTCCAAAACTTAGAGCAATTGAGAGAGCTAGCTTACAGAGCATGAATTCTTTCAAGACACTGGTACAGTTAACATATTTTATTAAAACTACTTGAGGCAAGCCAGAAAGCTGGATTGGTGAAGCAGGCATTGGTTGGCATACTTTACAGATGTTTTTATTTGTCAGTTTCATTAAGTGAATATCAGCAGAATAGCCAATGCAATGAAACCCCACCCAGTAAATAACTCTTGCAGTTGCTCTCAACCAGGCTTTCTCTGCACCACTGAATTGTATATTGTTCTTTAAGAACACAAGAAGAAAGACTTCATATACACCAGGGCAGAATGTTGGTGAGCATTCTTCTTAAAGCATTAATGGGAATGAAAATGTGTTCCCACTTCTCACAGAAAGTAATCTGATTTAATTAATTAATTTAATTAACATTACTCTGATTGTATCAGGATTTTTTTTTTCCCTGTGAGCCAAATGAGGGATTTAGGGGAAACTGGTCAACTCAGTTGCTTTATTCTAACAGGTCAGAGAGTTAAAGTTCTAGAGGTGGGAGAATATTGGCAGATACAGCAGTGCCTGGAATGTTTAAGGAAGAGCAAGAGGGGTGGTAAAAAGCACAGCTGGTGGGAGGCTGTAGGAGATGAGGTTGGAGTAACGGGGCCCCACTGCATCAAGCCTGGCAGCCCCAGTATGAAGACTTTGTTGTTTTTTGTTTTATTTTTTTTTTACTCTGAATGAGAAAAGGAACAATCAAAGGCAAGACTTTGCAGCAGAATGGTGACAAGATCTGTAAGTGGAAGTAGAATCAGCATCTCTGGAACCCCAGATCCCCAAATGGAAATCAGGGACTGCTGAGGAGTGGGGAGGGGAGCAGATGCTGGGGAGACAGCCAACAATATGTACAGCACACTCAGTTTCCCACAGTGAATGATAGAAAATAAAACAAAGCATGCTTTTGAAACCAGGAATACTCACACATGTGTAGCATACACATACGCAGAGCGGGAGAGAGAGAGAGAGAGAGAAATGTTGCATCCCAAATACCTTTGTAGCCATGACAAAGTGAACAAAGTACAGAAACAGAAGAATTAAAAGTCACTGAAGTGCTTTGATCAAAATGATTTTTTCTTTTAAAAATTAGGGTCACTTTGAGGAGTTCCCACTCCTCAGGAGTACATCTTCTTAGTTCCATCTGTCCAATGTTTCAGGAAACAGTCTGTTTTGGCAGTTAACTGTGTCTACAATTCTTACATAAAATATGTTAAACATCTGTCCCTGATCAATTTAAATATCACTGCCTTTATTGTGTCTCATGTTGGCCCATCAAAATGTAACTTACAAGAGAAGATTTTTTTTTCCCCCGAGCCAGTCTTAACAACTGCTTCTTTGCAGCATAATCATTCTCTCAGGACTAAACAGGAAATTTTCTAAGTATGACAATTACTCAGTTTCTTTGTAGACAGGTGACATTAATTTGGGGACCACCTGACTGAATGAATCTGACTCAACCCCTATTTAAAGATATCTCCACTCCCGTTTGTAGCTCAGAGATAGTTCTTTTTGTCCTCCAGGGCAACCCTAAACCCATATTCCATGAAAGAATGAACTTCCATCAATACCAACACACTGACCATTGTGAAATTTCCAGCCAGCCAAAATTCTGATATTCCCAAGGCAGCCCCTTAGGAAAGGTTCTCTATATACATGGCGCCATGAATACTGCCCATTATTGAGTGTCTACTGTACGCCTGGTCCTGGCTGAGCCCTTCACATGTGGTAATCCAGCTTCACCCCTTAAAATTGTGCAACCTTGCATAATGTACTTAATCTTTCTAAGCCCCAGTTTCTTCATCCTCAGTAAAATGGTCTTGTTGTAAGAAGTAAATAAATAAATCCATGTGAAGTACTTAGGACAGTACCTGACACATCATACACACTGAATGTGTAGCTTTTGAATTATCTAATTTAATAATTTTCACAACAGTTATGAAATAATATTGTTATGTTCCCTACCTTACTGAGCTGAGCACCGAAGAATAGATGCTTTTGAACCATGATGTTGGAGAAGACTCTTGAGAGAGTCCCTTGGACTGCAAGGAGATCCAACCAGTTCATCCTAAAGGAAATCAGTCCTGAATATGCATTGGAAGGACTGATGCTGAAGCTGAAACTCCAATACTTTGGCCTCCTGATGCAAAGAACTGACTCATTAGAAAAGACCCTGATGCTGGGAAAGATTGAAGGCAGGAGAAGAAGGGGACAACAGAGGATGAGATAGTTGGATGGCATCACTGACTCAGTGGACGTGAGTTTGAGTAAATTTTGGGAGTTGGTGATGGACAGGGAGGCCTGGCATGCTGCAGTCCATGGGGTTGCAGAGAGTCAGACATGACTGAGCACCTGAACTGAACTGAACACTTTACTGATTGAGGGTAAGAAGAGATAAAGACAATAGCAATGATCATTAATAATACTAATAACTGGGCTATGAAGGTTATATACATTATCACTATTCTCATTGGGGAACCAGCCTCAAAGAGATTAATGTCACTTGGCTGGATTGATGGAGCCAAATTTCAAACCGAAGTTGTCTGATAGGAATATCTATATTCTTTCCATTACACCAAGCTATCTCCCTCCTTGAGGCTGAGTGAATGAATGTGAGCATGAGTAGTGCCCAAGTCTTTGCGACCCCATGAACTGTAGCCTGCCAGGCTCCTTTGTCCATGGAAGTTTCCAGGCAAGAATACTAGAGTGGGTTGCCATTACCTTCTCCAGGAAATCTTCCCAATCCAGGGATCAAAAACATGTCTCTTGTGTCTCCTGCATTGCAAGGAAGACCCTTTTATCTCTGTGCCACCGTGAAGGCCCTCCTCCTTGAGAGTTTGGTCTAAACAGTAGAAATCACATTTCAGTGAAATTTTAACCAGATTGGCCAGTGGGTTTTGGCTTGTGTTCTTCACTTGACGAAATCAGTAAGCTTGGTGTCTTAAGATTATGATTTTTTAAATTTCTTTACTTAAGTGGTATCTTTTTTCTCTAGTGCTATGCTTTTTTTCTATTTCTTCTCTTGGTTAAAAAGTTAAAGTGATTTTAAAAGTAGGCTTTAAGTGTGTTTCTTGATATTAAAGCCTGTCTCAGGAAGTGACTCAGCGGGGAAGGGTGGGGTGGGGTGCCCGTATGGATTGAACGAAGGCAGGCCTGCAGCACCAGGGCCAGTGTTCTCTTACTGAAGCAACAAGTTTCAAAACAACAGAATATTGATGCAGATGTGAGGAAGAACCGAGTTTCTTAGAGTGACATTCAGACATGATTCTGCATTAAATTCCTTTGTCTGGTAATTAGGAGAGGTGAAGATTGCTGGGCAGGACTGGCTGAATTCAGACATTTGAAGGTCAGAGCCAACCATCCACTGTGTAGTAAGTACACCCTGGGTCCACAGGCACAGTATAAGTTGGAACATCTCATTTTCATATATGACTTTTTCTGATCCTCATCGTCTCTAGAACTGGCATCCAGAATCAGATTGGAGCTCTTTACAAATAAGAAGTCAGACAAGAGGAAATCTCTTACAGCCAGCCAGTAAAGGAGAGGCTGAGAACAGAGAGGATGGGAAATTATAGTCAGGAGAGACCAAGTCTCTCTCATGCTCTAATCCTTTTAAGCTCAGTTTATGTGAGAAATCCAAGCCTATAAACTCAATGACCCAGAGACCCCAAAGGTCTTTTCCCCCTCTACAGCCCACCTGCTTAGTCACAAGGTGGAGATGTTACGGTAGAGGAGAAATCTTGGATTTCCTCTCAGCCTGCATGATGCTGTTAATCCAACTTTACAACACGGTGAACCTTAGGCGACATTTGTATATCCTGGTCCTGGTTAGAACCAAGCTCCTCAGTGAGATAGTAGGAACGGCAGGGGAAATAAAAATCATACTAATGGCCCAACTATTGAGGACTTAGGAGGCGGCCCTCTTTAGCCCAGCACTTTATGTGTAGCGTCTTATTTGAGCTTACAACCTAAGAGGTAGGTCCTCTTTTATCCCCATTTTGTAGATGAGGAAACAGAGGCACAGAGAGGTTGAATGATTTACCAGGAGTGTTCAGTAGGACAGAGGCATGATGCTGTATCCTAACTGCTCTGCTCAACAGTCACAAAGGTTTGGTCCCAGTTAGTCAAAGGCTCCCATGTGGTAGTAGCCAATCAATTAATTCAGTTAGATACACTTATGTATCTAACATAAGAAAAAAGGGAGTATGTTATTTCCCACATGCCTTTGATGTTTGATTATGGCTATGACTGGGTCTCAGTTGAAACTGATCAGCAGCAAGTGTCTGAAAAACAAACAGATCACAATCTAGTAATGACTGATTGTTTCAGTTTATAGGGATCCTAGGCTTTTTTTCTGGGATGGGGACAAACCCAACACAGTGGCAGCCAGTTCTGCTCTGTGTTGTTAAAAGCAGTTGACGTTTGTAGGGTAGTCACCATGTGCCAAGCACTGATTTGGCATTTTCCATACATTTTCTCACTTAACCATCACAGTAATCCCAGCCAGTACAATGGTACCTTCTGTGAACCCACTTTCCAGGTGAGATGAGTGATGTATAGAGTGAATTTAGGCTTCAAAGTAAAATCTGTGTGACCTCAGAGCCTGAGATATCCCTGTATTAGTTAGAATTTTCCAAAGAAACAGAACCTCTAGGACACTTATAAATATATATAAGGAGATTTATTACAGGAATTGGCTCATGCAGTTACAGAGACTGCGAAGTCCCCCAATTTTGCCACCTGTAGTCGAGATCAGGGAAGCTGGTTGTGTAAGTCAGCCTGAGTTCAAAGGCTCAAGAACCAGGGGAGCCAGTGGTTTAAGTCCCTGTCTTAGTCTGAAGGTCTAAGAACCAGGAACACCAGTGTCCAAGGGCAGAAGATGAATGTCTCAGCTCAAGCTAAAGGAGAGCGTATCTGCCCTTACTTTCCTCTTTTGTTTTACTCAAGCCCTAACAAATTGGATGATGTCCACCCCTAGTGGTGAGGGCCATCTTTACTCCACTTACAAATTCAAATGCGAATCTCTTCCTGAAGCGCTCCCACAGACCCACCCAGAAATAACATATTACCGGTGATCCAGGTATCCTTTAGTCCAGTCAGTTCAGTTCAGTTCAGTCGCTCGGTCGTGTCCAACTCTTTGCAGCCCCATGGACTGAAGCATACCACACTCCCCTGTCCTTCACTGTCTCCCGGAGTTTGCTTAGATTCATGTCCATTGAGTTGGTGATGCTATCTAACCATCTCCTCTTCTGCCAACCACTTCTCCTTTTGCTTTCAATCTTTCCCAATGTCAGGGTCTTTTCCAGTGAGTCTGTTCTTCGCATCAGGTGGCCAAAGTATTGGAGTTTCAGCTTCAGCATCAGTCCTTCCAGTGAATAGTCAGGACTGATCTCCTTTATGATAGAGTGGTTGGATCTCCTTGCGGTCCAAGGGACTCTCAAGTCTTCTCCAACACCACAGTTCAAAAGCATCAATTCATTGGTGTTCAGCTTTCTTTATAGTCCAACTCTCACATCCATACATGACTACTGGAAAAACCATAGCTTTGACTAGATGGACCTTTGTTGGCAAAGTAATGTCTCTGCTTTTTAATATGATGTCTAGGTTGGTCATAACTTTTCTTCCGAGGAGCAAGCATCTTTTAGTTTCATGGCTGCAGTCACCATCTGCAGTGATTTTGGAGCCCCCCAAAATAAAGCCTCTCAATGTTTCCACTGTTTCCCCATCTATTTCCCATGAGGTGATGGAACTGGATGCTGTGGTCTTAGTTTTCTGAATGTTAAGTTTTAAACCACCTTTTTCACTCTCCTCTTTCACTTTCATCAAGAGGCTCTTTAGTTCTTCACTTTCTGCCTTAAGGGTGGTGTCATCTGCATATCTGAGGTTATTGATATTTCTCCTGGGAAACTTGATTCCAGCTTGTGCTTCATCCAGTCCAGCATTTCTCATGATGTACTCTGAATGTAAGTTAAATAAGCAGGGTGACAGTATACAGCCTTGGCATGCTCCTTTTCCGATTTGGAACCCATCTGTTGTTCCATGTCCATTTCTATCTGTTGCTTCCTGACCTGCATACAGATTTCTCAGGAGGCAGGTCAGGTGGTCTGGTATTCCTGTCTCTTGAAGCACTTTCCACAGTTAGCCCCAGTCAAGGTAACATTTAAAAGTAATCATCAACTTGCCTTTCCAACAGGGTAAGGTAAGTTCAGGGTTAAGGTAGAGGTCAGTGGGAAGACACAGGAGACTGAAAGTCCAGCTCTAACTTGGCTGTTTTCACACTTAGCAATCCTATGATAGTTCCTTGTCCCAATCTGGACTTCAGTCTTTTCCATTCAGAGCTGGAGATATTGCCCTAATTCAATTACAGACCACTAATCACTCTTTCAAAGACTTGAAACTTACCATGATAGAAGCTGAAAGTCTCTTTTTTTCTGAAAAACTGTATGTTATAGGCATTCTGTTGTCATAGAAGCCACATATGAAAAGTCTTAAGGACCTCAGTTGTCCTGCAGAAATGCATTTGATAGTGATATTCAAATTTGTCTTATAAATAAAATAAAATTCCAGTGTTCCACAAAAAAGCCTTCTCCCTACTCCTGGTATAAGAACTGCTTCACTTAATAATATGTTTAAATTTATCCCTCCTGACATTAAATTTGACAAGCCTAGGACCATGTTTCTCAGGGAAAGATAAAAAGGGGGCAGGGGAATAACTTATGTAATGAACACATTGTGTTCCATATATCTATTGCTTTTTTAATACAAGCAAAACCTTGGCTGGTAAGGGTACCCAGAAGATAGACAAAGTATTGTAAGATGCTTAAAATATGCTGAGAAACAAGTACACCAATGACAATTAATAAAGCATATCATTGAATAAAATAGGTAGTTAGTTTTGATTATAGAAATACAAACAGGACCTAATTAGCAGAACTTTTCATTACTATCTCTTGGTTGAGGACAGTCAACATTTGGTATATTGCTATCACACCCACGTGCATAATTGCTTAGTTGATTTTGGCCAGACAGACTGGATGGCAGTCAAGATGTACAAACAGTTGAGGGCAGTCACAGTGTTGAAGTTTTTGTATTCATATCATTTCTAGTGAGTCAAAGACAACATGTGTATAAATTGAAAATGTTCTATGTTATCAAACCAAGCTTCTTTGTAAGAATTGCCTCCATCTGATGTCTGTATTCCAGCAGTTTCTGTAATTGCATAGGAACGACCCTTCATCCCATGCTTTCCATTACTCCAGGATGCAAAAAAGGCTGAGTTGCTGAGTCAGCTGCAATCTGGCTTCCTTTGTCATCAATCCACCACATCAGTCACTTAGTATAGGGTTTTCAGTCACCGCCATGTTGCCAAAGATGATAGATATATTTTCTTTGCTCTCCTTCTTGACTTCTTTAGTAATTGTTCCTCTGTCTACTGCCCCTCCTCTTAAGAACACATTCTGTTCTGTGATGCCCCTCTCCTGGTTTTCTTTCTGCCCTTGTGGTTACACCTTCTCCATTTCCTTTGCCCATGTTCCTCCTCCTGCCCACTTGAAATGGGACTTTATTAGTGATCAGACACATTTTCCCCTACATGAATAATTACTGTAAACTCATACCTGTAACGATTGTAATGAAGATATAGCTTCCTTTACATTCTTACTGGCAATGCCTTTTGCCACAGGTCTTGTCACTTGTCTCCTGCATTATTTTAATGCCTTCCTCATTTTTCTCCTTGCTCCCAATTTGACATCCCCTCTTCAATTTGTTCTGTACTAGTATTTCTAGATTGCAGATGTGATCCCATTTGTTCTTTGATCTCTGTCCTCTAGACTTCTCTTTACAAAGTCATTTGGACTATAGGCAATTAGGGTAGTTTATAACTCCCCAGGGCTAAGTGACTTCAGAGGCTAGGGTCATAGAGGTGATGGCTGCTATCACAAGCACAGGTTTGCTTCCTCGGGGAAAGCCCTACCAAGGTTAAAATGAAGGCTAAAAATTGGTCGTAAAACCAGATGAAATAAGAATCAAATAGATACCATTCGGTTAATAATTTCTGAGAGGAAAGCAATAAAACAGAGAAGTTAGGACCAATCTTGGTTGGCTACATGAACTTGCAGTCTGTTTTCCTTACATGTAGAAGGGGAATAATGGGTTATAAAATAATGAGCATGTTTTAAAACCCCAGGTCTCCTGCCTTGATAGGTAGTAGACATTATTCAATGTCCCAATGGCTAGCTACAAATACTAGGTTGAACAAAAGCCACCAGAAAGAAGCCATGTTCAAAATGTAGATCTAGTATTCCCTGTTAGCCCAGTTGATGACAATTTGCTTGTTGTTTGCTTCATGAAGGCAGAAGGTGGACCTGTTTTGTTCCCCATTGGATCCATGGTGCTTGCAACAGCCCCTGGCACATGATAGGCATTAGGTAACCTCTCTTTTTTATACAGCTGATTTATACTGTGTTCATTTCTGCTGTGCAGCAAAATGATTCAGCAAAATGATACGTATATATAGACACACATCCTTTTTTATTTATTCTTTTCCATTATGGCTTTTTATAGGATACTGAATATACTCCTGTGTGCTATACAGTAGGACCTTGTTGTTTATCCATTCCACGTACAATAACTTACATCACCTAACCCCAACTTCTCACTCCACCTCTCCCCAATGCTCCGACTCGGCCACCATGAGTCTGTTCTCTATGTCCATTAGTCTACTTCTGTTTCATAGATAGGTTCATGTGTATCATATTTTAGATGTCACATGTAACTGATACCATATGATATTTGTCTGTCTTTCTGACTTACTTCACTTAGCATGATACTCTCTCGTTGCATCCGTGTTGCTGCAAATGGCAATTTACATCATTGCTCTTCTTTATGTAGTCATCTGTTGATGGACATTTAGGTTGTATGCAAGTCTTAGCTGTTGTGAATAGTGCTGCTGTGAACATAGGGGTACGTGCGTGTTTTTATATCAGAGTTTTGTCTGGACATATGCCCAGGAGTGGGATGGCTGGATCATATAGTAACCCTATTTTTACTTTTCTGAGGAACTTCCCTACTATTTTCCACAGTGGGTATACCAAAACTTACATTCCCACCAACAGCATAGGAAGGTTCCCTTTTCCCCACATCCTCTCCAACATTTATTATTTGTAGAATTTTTAATGATGGTCATTCTGACGTGTGAGGTGGTTCATCATTGTAGTTTTGATTTGCATTTCTCTAATAATTAGTGATGTTGGTCATCTTTTCATGTGCCTATTCGCCATTTGTGTGTCTTAATTGGGGAAATATCTATTTAGATCTTCTGACCATTTTTTGATTGGGATTGTTTAGGTATTTTTGGTCTTGAGTTGTATGAGCTGTTTGTATATTTTGAAAATTAAGCCTTTATTGGTTGCATTGTTTGCAAACATTTTTTCCCATTGTCTAGATTGTCTTTTCTTATTGTTTCCTTTGCTGCACAAGAGCCTGTACATTTGAGTAGATCCCATTTGTTTATTTTTGTTTTGATTTCTGTTGCCTTGGGAGTCTGACCTAAGAAAACATTGGTACAATTGATGTCAGGGGATGTTTTGCCTATAATCTCTTCTAGGAATTTTATGGTGTCATGTCTTATGTTTAACTCCATAAGTCATTTTGAGTTTATTTTTGTGTATGGTGAGAGGGTATGTTCTAACTTCATTGATTTACATTTGGCTCTCTGGCTTTCCCACCACAACTTCCTGAAGAGACTCTCTTTTCCCTATTGTTGATTGACCATAGATGCATGGATTTATTTCTGGGTTCTCTGTTCTGTTCCATTGACCCATATGTCTGTTTTTGTATCAGCATCACACTGTTTTGACTACTGTAGCTTTGTAGTATTATCTGAAACCTTCAGAGATTATGCCTCCTGCTTTATTATTTTTCTGCAGGATTGTTTTGCTAATTCCTGGTATTTTACAGTTCCATATAAATCTGAGGATTATTTGTTATAGATCTGTAAAATAAAAAAAAGTCATTGGTAATTTGATGGGAATCACATTAAATATATAGATTGTTTTAGGTACTAGGACCATGTTAGCAGTTTTAATTCTCAGTAAATTTTTCCTGAACTAAATGAGTGAATGACCCAAAGGAATTTGATAAAGTTTGCAGAAAATAGCTAAGAACATCATTGCAGAGACTGTGTGAGAGTCCTCAATCACATTTGGGAGAAACTAGTGAAATGATCAGGAGAGTTTGTGGGGGGAGGGGTGGCAGTGGGAAAAAGAGCTAATTAGCATATTTGATGCTGGCAAATATTTAGCAAAATAATGATTATTTTTTAAACAACCTTGCAAGTTTGACATTTTTTATTGTTTTTGAATTGAGGGATTTTAAGTTCTTATTTGGTGCTTTATAACTAAAGATGGGATAAAAATGTAAATTGAAACTGATTGAATTAAGCAGTGAAACAAATAGAAGCAGAAAAACCTGTTACATGAGCTCTTATGATACACATGAAGAACTGAAAGCCTCATGAGCTCTTGGCAACTCCCTCCAGGACAGATTGTTTTTCCCTTGAATTACACAAATCTAAATGTTTGTAAAACTCTCGAGAAAATATGGCAACCACATGAATACAGTCAGTAACAGCTTTCTTTTTATAGGTGGTGGCACTCTGTTAATGAGATATTTATAGTGTCAGTACCATCATTCCAGATTTGTCACAGAACATTTAATATCCACCTGGATATTGCACCATGTAACCACTGGAATGCGTGAATATTTCTTACCAGCATAACCAATAGCTCATATTGAACCAATACCATGTAATTCTCTTTTTTCACTTTTTAAAACAGTCATATATATGTCATCAGATGTACTTTCCTTCTCTCTCACGTACACCTCATCCCACCTCTTTATTAGCCTGCTGTGCCTTAGTAATTAATATAATAAAGATCCCACCTGTAAAGCTTCTTCTGATCCAGCAGTTACTCTCCTGTGTCTATACTACTCCAAGGTGCTGGAGGTTTCTTCTCCTGGAGTGCAGTGAGCCTCATGAAGGTCATCTCTTTTCTAGACTCTTGCTGCCACATGTGAACTTTGTCTGGCAAAGTTGGGGATCTTTGCCTCTTGATCCCCAAGCTCTCTCTGGAGAAAGTATCCTCCCTTCTCCGAGGATTAAGCTAGAGAGTTAGAGGTCATCTAGGTCAAAGAAATAAACCTGCCTCTTAGCCCTCTTGGCATGCCTTTGACCCCTCTCACACAGGTCGAGAGTTCTTTTCTGATTTTAGGAGCAAAAAAATCCCTTGCTCTAACTGAATATATTTTCTCCTGAATTTATTGTTTATATCATGAATCCTTCCTATTCCTTCATTGTCTTGACCAGTGCTGTTCAACAGAAATATAATGTGAGCCACATATGTAATTTTCTAATAAGATTTATTTTTAAAGGAAATGGGTAAAATTAATATTTCCAATATACTTTACTCAGCTCAGCAGCATATTGTTATTTTGATATGTAATCAGTTTTTAAAAACAGTGAAGTATTTTGAGTCCCTTTTTCTGAAATCTAGCATGCAGTGTGCACTTACACTGGACATAGTCAGCCATTCAGGAGAAACTTAGTGCCAGTAGCTACCATGTTGGTCAGCACTGTCTGTGACTTGAGTCTTCCTTTCCATTCCTTCATTGTCTGACTTTCAGAGTACAAATTCCAGAAGAGCCTTCTTTTTATCTGCTTTTCTATTTCCTGAGGCAGTGACCCAGAATAGACAATTTCCCCAGTGGGAAATACAGTTATGGGATAAAAGGAGTAGGGGAACAAAGGTTAGTAGTTCACAGATGTTACCTTACTATCATTGATAAATTATTTGATTTATTTATAATAAACTTAGCATTTGCTATTTATTATATTTTGCTATTTATATTTTATTACATGAATATAATACATATTCAGTTCAGTTCAGTTCAGTCACTCAGTCATATCTGACTCTTTGCGACCCCATGAACCGCAGCACGCCAGGCCTTCCTGTCCATCACCAACTGCTGGAGTCCACCCAAACCCACGTCCATCAAGTCAGTGATGCCATCCAACCATCTTATCCTCTGTCGTCCCCTTCTCCTCCTGCCCTCAATCTTTCCCAGCATCAGGGTCTTTTCCCATGAGTCAGTTGTTCGCATGAGGTGGCCAAAGTACTGGAGTTTCAGCTTCAACATAGTCCTACCAATGAACACCCAGGACTAATCTCCTTTAGGACGGACTGGTTGGAACTCCTTGCAGTCCAAGGGACTCTCAAGAGTCTTCTCCAGCACCACAGTTCAAAAGCATCAATTCTTCATCATTCAGCTTTCTTTATAGTCCAACTCTCACATCCACACATGACCACTGGAAAGACCATACCCTTGACTAGACGGACCTTTGTTGACAAAGTAATGTCTCTGCTTTTTAATATGCTGTCTAGGTTGGTCATAACTTTCCTTCCAAGGAGTAAGTGTCTTTTAATTTCATGGCAGCAGTCACCATCTGCAGTGATTTTGGAGCTCAGAAAAATAAAATCAGCCACTGTTTCCATTGTTTCCCCATCTATTTGCCATGAAGTGATGGGACCAGATGCCATGATCTTAGTTTTCTGAATGTGGAGTTTTAAGCCAACTTTTTCACTCTCCTCTTTCACTTTCATCAAGAGGCTTTTTAGTTCTTCTTCACTTTCTGCCATAAGGGTGATGTCATCTGCATATCTGAGGTTATTGATATTTCTCCCGGCAATCTTGATTCCAGCTTGTGCTTCCTCCAGGCCAGCATTTCTCATGATGCACTCTGCATATAAGTTAAATGAGCGTGGTGACAACATACAGCCTTGACATACTCCTTTTCCTATCTGGAACCAGTCTGTTGTTCCATGTCCAGTTCTAACTGTTGCTTCCTCACCTGCATACAGGTTTCTCAACAGGCAGATCAGGTGGTCTGGTATTCCCATCTCTTGAACAATTTTCCACAGATTATTGTGATCCACACAGTTGAAGGCTTTGGCATAGTCAGTAAAGCAGAAATAGAGGTTTTTCTGGAATTCTCTTGCTTTTTCGATGATCCAGCAGATGTTGACAATTTGATCTCTGGTTCCTCTGCCTTTTCTAAAACCAGCTTGAACATCTAAGTTCATGGTTCATGTATTCCTGAAGCCTAGCTTGAAGAATTTTGAGCATTACTTTACTAGCATGTGAGATGAGTGCAATTGTGCAGTAGTTTGAGCATTCTTTGGCATTGCCTTTCTTTGGGATTGGAATGAAAACTGACCTTTTCCAGTCCTGTGGCCACTGCTGAGTTTTCCAAATTTGCTGACATATTGAGTGCAGCACTTTCACAGCATCATCTTTCAGGATTTGAAGTAGCTCAACTGGAATTCCATCACTTCCACTAGGTTTGTTTGTAGTGATGCTTCCTAAGGCCCATTTGACTTCACATTCCAGGATGTCTGTATATTAACTAAAAAATGTTATTGATTATAAATGCTGTCCTACTATTATGTGTTGAGTGCCTATTATGTGCACTTTCTAAATCTTCTTTCTAGGACTTTCAACAACCCTAAGAAGATAAATTCAATTTATCAACCGAAGACACAGGCTCATAGATATTAAGTAACCTGCACACAATCAGGATCAACAGAGCCAGAATTTCAAACCCAAATCATCCTGGCGACCCCCAAATCCTTTGCCACTTCCACAGAGCCATACCAACTTCTTTTTCTTCTTGTTGGACATAGTTTTGTTTGTTTCTCCCTCTGCATCATGACTTTAACAGAGCATGTGGGTAAGACTGCCTTCTGCCCCTTCCTGACTTTGGTTGAATTAGCTCTCGGAGTCAACTGACAGAGGAAGCCAGTGAGGCCACGGAGCATTGCTAGTGTGACTGGTCCAACCAGTGATTGCCCTGGCCTTTGCCGCCATCTCAGAGTGGGGCCAGCGCTGCTTCCCATGTCAAGAGAACCTTCATTTCTGATAAATGACAGTGGTTGGGATTGAAAAGTTTATGTCCAGCCTTTGGCAGCAAGCTACAGGTTCACTCCCTCAAAGTGACTGCCTGCAGTTCACAGGGACAATTGGATGTGAGTACTGGGTTCTCAGCCATCACTTGGGGTGCAGTAGAGACCTGACTTGGAATTTCAACCCTTGCTTAATCTTTTCTATTATAATTTTCATTCTTTATCTGAAGACAGCTCTTTCTTTCTGTTCCACTCTCCGCTACACAGATCTAATTTTCCTTTTCCCTTTTGTAGAGAGGGCAGTCCACCAAGTTCAAAGGGCCACTTGAATTACCTCTTTCAGTTTTGTTTAACTCTTAGGTTGGCTTCCAGAATTTGGGTTTGATTTTCTCTTTCTTATTAACAATCCTGAGTTAGATTGCTTTTTCACTTACCCACTACTACATAAATGATTATTTATACATATGTCTTCCTCATTTGTAACCACTTAAGGGAAGAGATCTTGTGTTATCAACTTGGTTTTCCTCTTTTCAATACATTCATATGACATATATTCGTCAAGTACCTCTCAGAGGCAGTCCAGCCACAGAAGACAAAAGAAGGACACAATTTGGTCCATACCCCAAGGAGCTTGAAGTAGTGTTTCTAAAAATAGAATGGTAATTAATTTTATATGAAAAAAAGATTCTTTGGGCAAATACATTTGAAAAACACTGTTTTAAGCTAACCTCACCTTCACCCCTGGACACTGCAGGACTTCTCAGAGCCTTTAATATGGTAATGTGCACCATGAATCTCCACGTGGGAGGATAAAATATGTAGTGTTTTCTGAAATGTTTTGACTATAGAACTGTTTTTATGCAGTGGCATCTCATGGGACAAGTGTTTTGTGAAACATGCTTTAGAGGATGGTGGCTTAGACCTGGGAGAGGGAAGAGACATGGAAAAGTAATTGAAATAATGTCAGCTAACAATTATGGAGCTCTTACTCTGGTCCAGGTTCAGTGCAGATGCTGAGAAGAGGGAACGCTCCTGAGGGAAGTAAAGAAGATATCAGGGGGAGGAGGAGGGGGCTCTTAAACTGCTGATTGAAGTCTGTGCAAAGACTTCTGTAGAAATCTCTGTTGAGAAAATGAGTAAAAAAGGTGTATCTGCCTTCAAATTGATATATACTGTAACTACAGATTTTAGTTGGCTTTTTGTTTGTTTTTCTGTTAAGGATCCAATTTGTAGAATAACTCAATGGAATTGTGGTAGGCTGAATAATGGCCCCCAAGATGCCCGTGTCCTAATCCCCAGAACCTGTGATATCTTATATGGCAAAGGGGACTTTGCAGGCATGGTAAAGTTAAGGATCTTAGGATGGGGAGAGTGCTTGGATTATTCAGGTCAGCCCAGTGTTTTGAAGACACAGGAAGGAGGACACACACCACGAGATGGAGGCAGTCTCAGAGCTGCAGAGGACAAGGAAGTAAATTGTCCCCTGGAGCCTCCAGAAAGAACTCAGGCCTGGGGACACAAGAAGATAATAAGAATGTTGTTTTTAAGCCACCAAGTTCATGGTGTTTTGTTACAACAGTTGTGTAGCAATAGCAAACTAAGGCAGAAATATATTTTTTCTTTATTTTTAGAACCATAGTCTTAAAAATAATTGGCAACCCCAAATAGCTTTGGTTTGTGTGAGTCAGAGCTACCAGTGTTTGCCATATTGGACATTCAAACTAAGATTGTGTTAAATAATTATTTGTGTACTTAAAATAGCAATAATAGAACATATGACATGTTAAATAAAAATGCATATTTTATGAAAGATAACTTTTTTCCAAGAAAAATTAGAAGGGTGGGATTATTTTATATTTTTGCAATTTTTTAGAACAACCAGCATAAAGAAAGATAGGTGTGTTCTCCTAATTGCTTCTGCATTCAGTCTGTGATACTGTTACACATTATGTAGCCTCTGGAAACCTCCACTGTATATTTATGAGAGAATAAGGATGAAAGGGCAAATAATATCTTAATATCACCATGAAACCTCTTTTGATCTCACAGACCTCCACCCAATAAGACTCTTCAGGGGTCTCCAGACCACACTTGTTTAAGCTACCCTGTGCTAGATAGGCAGTCTGACTTAATTCTGACAACAGTTCTTTATGGTAGGTACTAATATTAACCCTTTTCACAGGTGATGATGCTGAGATTTCAAAAAGGTCAATGAAATACCTCAATCTGCATAGTGGCAGAGCCAGAATTCAAACCCAAGTAGCCTGACTCCATAGCCCGTGATGTTCTCTCCCCAGCTGTCCTGACCTATTGTTAATACGATAATAGTATTTTATTTATTTATTAACCTACGTACATAGGGTTCCCTCCTGTATGTCTTTTCTTCTTCCAGGTTAGACCACATGCGAAGCACTTCAGCCCTCCCATCACATTTTAATCTGAATCAGTTCAGTTCAGTTCAGTTCAGTTGCTCAGTCGTGTCCAACTCTTTGCGACTCCATGAACCGCAGCACGCCAGGCTTCCCTGTCCATCACCAACTCCCGGAGTCCACCCAAACCCACGTCCATCGAGTCGGTGATGCCATCCAACCACCTTATCCTCTGTCGTCCCCTTCTCTTCCTGCCCTCGATCTTTCCCAGCATCAGGGTCTTTTCCAATGAGTCAGTTCTTCGCATCAGGTGGCTGAAGTGTTGGAGTTTCAGCTTCAACATCAGTCCTTCCAGTGAACACCCAGGACTAATCTCCTTTAGGATGGACTAGTTGGATCTCCTTGCAGTCCAAGGGACTCTCAAGAGTCTTCTCCAATATCACAGTTCAAAAGCATCAATTCTTCAGCACTCAGCTTTCTTTATAGTCCAACTCTCACATCCATACATGACCACTGGAAAAACCATACCCTTGACTAGACGGACCTTTGTTGACAAAGTAATGTCTCTGCTTTTTAATATGCTGTCTAGGTTGGTCATAACTTTCCTTCCAAGGAGTAAGCGTCTTTTAATTTCATGGCTGCAGTCACCATCTGCAGTGATTTTGGAGTCCAGAAAAATAAAGTCAGCCACTATTCCCACCTATTTGCCATGAAGTGATGGGACTGGATGCCTTGATCTTAGTTTTCTGAATGTTGAGCTTTAAGCCAACTTTTTCACTCTCCTCTTTCACTTTCATCAAGAGGCTCTTTAATTCTTCACTTTCTGCCTTAAGGGTCGTGTCATCTGCCTATCTGAGGTTATTGATATTTCTCCCGGCAATCTTGATTCCAGCTTGTGCTTCCTCCAGCCCAGCATTTCTCATGATGTACTCTGCATATAAATTAAATAAGTAGATATCCACTTTTAAACTATTAACAAATTGTAGGATCACAAAGCTGCAAGGCAATTAAAAATCCTCACCACCTCCTCATACCTTTCAATAGGCTGCAGCCCAGAGGATAAATGTCACTTGCATGTGATCACATGACTCAGGTAGTGATTAGCAGAACTAGAAGCAGAGCTCATCTCTCCTGACTGTTGAATTGTGATTCTCCCATGACACCATGTTACACTGGTGTCCCACCACTCAAGCAAAGATTTTTTTAAATATAATAGAAAAATGGCAACTGTCCTCTTATGGCGTTTCCACTTTGACAGCCTCCTGTCAGTGTCTCTTTTCTAAAAGGGTAAGGAATGGCTGAAATTGTGAAGGTTTTGAGGTCAAGTAATGAAGGAGACCACTTTAATCACTTGTAGGGATGATGTTCAACTCCATTACGAAAGTGTCATCAGCCCCCGATACCAGGTGGGCACTTAATAAATATTTACGGAATGAATAAGTAAATGACTCACCCCATCTCCTTATGCCACCTCTGCCTGTTTTTGTCAAGTCCCTTCTACAGAAGGTGGATGATTTTCACCTCTACTGAGGGAGGCCAGCTAGGAGTTTCTCACAGGCCAAGTGAGCTCCCTGGGAATCCCAACTTCAGGATTTGCCTTTTTGTTTCCCTTTCACATTCCTGCTCAAGACCAAGGCCTCTACTCTCCCTGCCAGAAAAGAGGGAGGGGAACTTTGTTTTTTATTAGAAGAAGAGAAGAGGAAGATAAAGTGCCTTTGTCATAGCTCTGCTTTATCTACAGCTTCCTCTAGAAACCACCCACCCCTTCCCTTTAGATTGCAATAACTGGACCCTTTTTTAGTTTTTCTTATCAAGAGGGAAATAAGAAAAGAATTGCCTTTTCAAAGATTTCAGAAGTCATCAGATTGTGGCTCTGGAAGGGGGGAAGTGTTCAGACATTCAGGGAGTCAGGCCTAAGGAAGGTTGCCTCCTAGTTACGGCACACCTGCTCCCAGAGAAGGCTCTGACTCCTGTGTCTGGGGATGGGGGGTTACCGATGCAGCTGTTTGCTTTAAGAAAATAGCTTGCACTGTAAATACCCCACGGTATTGTGCCTGGTGTACAAAAATCTTGGTTCCAGAGCAAATACATAAATCTGACCCTGACAGGGGGAGCTTAGAGGGCCACATGTTCAAAACTGTTCAATGTTTTCTTTATAAAAGTATATTGCCTTGCCCTGTGGACTTAGGGGATCCTGTTTGCTTTTTTCATTTCAAATCCACAGGCTCTGAGAAGAATTGAAGGCAAGCAGGTTACACCAGGTGCTTTGGGGACAATGAAAAACGGCTGCCGGACCTAAAAGCATTAGTCATTTGGGGAATTTTTTCCTCTTTTTCAAATGAGACCTGGTGGAATTAGATGCTCAGAGAAGTTATTACCATTTAGCTGAACCAGGTGGCTTCTCAGGCAGTGTCTGTAATGGACCAAGTTCAGTGGGTGCTGTCAGAACTCTGGTTTGTTTCATGAGAAAAGAGATAGCCAAGCAGATATGAATTCTCCCCTGTCCTCCCTGCCAAAAATATCAGTGAAGTTGTTACATTCTGATAAAACCTCTCTCACAGCTTTTCCACACTTGTAGTCCCAATCTTCACTAGAGATGCAGATGAAAATAAGGCCTCTTGGTCCCAAGAAAGAGTCCAAACCAAAACTAGTGCTGAAATTAGTCAACCCTAAATCAAGGACCCAACAAATTACTCAAACATTTTCTATTCTGACAGTTCTGTTCTTTATAGCCACCTCCCTTTGTTACTTTAATTTCTTCCCCCTCCAAAAAGAATGGTGAAAATTTATGGCTGGGAGAAATAACTGATTACTGCTGGCAAGTTAACTGAAGGGACCGATTGTTCCATATGGCAAGAATCACAGGGCCGGAGAGCCATTCACCAGGAAAGACTGATGTGCGAAAGGGCAGAGCAGTGGTCCCTTCATTGTGTGATGAAGAGTTTCATGTTTTATTCCAAATTCCTAAAGGCAGCCTGGTGTACAACAGGCCAAGGCATGGGGAGAGCATGAGGAAGCGAGGTGTGTGCTTCACACGCAAGATCAGGGTCAATTTCCAGGAGACAAAAGTTTCCTGTTCACTTTTGTTAGAATGGTCGAGACCTTTTGCGCAGTTGTCAAGACAGGACAAGCTGAATGCCCATTTTGGCATTTTCACGTGAAATCTGAATGACCCCAGGGCTCATTAGACTTTAGGAATGAGGTCACAGAGACCCCCTGGGCCACCCACACACATACACCAAAGTGTTTCAGAGGCGACTCCCATGTGCTTAAGCCAACTTTAACTGGACTCTGCTGCTACACGCAATTGCTGTGCATTGCTAAGATGTCTCAGCCACATCCTACCAGACCGTAGATCCCAACCACTGCTGTCCACTGTTCAGATTCTATCATCAGTGTGTATGAGGACAAGGCAGAGCCGGGTTCCACCAAGAAGTGGGAGAACGCTTTATCTCACATTTTGTCATGTCACCCTGAGCAATACAGTATGTGACCATGTTCCCACACCACCCGCTTCCCAGAATAACTGCAGCTTTTCCATGCAGCACTCCATAAGACTGGGGAAGAGAACGCACCTTGCTTTGATTGTCCCCCTCCTGCCCCTAGGTGCCTGTTATCAAAACTTCCTTCTTAGTGAATTCTTTTTCTAACAGAATCTAACCATTCCTGCACATAATACTCCAGGAAAACACTGACCCCTCAGTCAGTGAAACCCAGCTAGACCTTGAACCTCAGTGAAGACTGACACATTACTCACAGTAGGTCCAACCAGGAGCTCATTTAAAAGGGGTTTAATTTGTGTGGGTGAGTCTCTCCCTGACTTACTCTGTCATTACTTAGTCACTTAACATGTTTATTGTATGTGTTACTAAGAATGAGAAAGTCATAGAATAAGAAAATGTTTTAAGTAGGAGGGAGCCACAAGATGAGCTAGTCCAGCCAACTATGGGAAGGAGAAACCTCAAACCTTATGTCTTCTGTGTGGTGGTAATAACAATAGCAACTCTAATCACCAACAGGTGTCAATTGCTTTAGAATTTATGAAGCATTTTACATACATTATTTCATTTAGATAATAAACTGAACCCAACCCTCTGGACCCCAAGTTGTTAAATAGCAATGAAATGAAACTTTCTGTTTCTAAGTAGGGAAGCCTTAAAAAAAGAAAAAAAAACTTATTAAAAATAGCTCCAAAGGCAATTTAAACATCAAAGAGCTTTTTATGAAACAGCATTTTGATGAGTTAAGTGTAAATGAATCGGAAACATATGGATTAAATTTTCTTTAAAATAAACAAGGATTTAAAAATTAAGAGGCAAAGTAGTTTGAAAACACATCTGACTTGATCCAAAGTGTCTGACCACAGAAAGGGACCAGGACTTTGTAAACCAGGGAGGTGAAAATGGTCATCTTGTTCCCTAGAGTTCTTATCTTAGATTCTAGCTAGAGAGAAACTCTACAGACCTTAATTCCTAAATGAGTAGACACCTATAAGTTATTTTGAAATTTCCCTTTATGAAATTATTGTCTTAATACCAGATGACTACAATTGTGAATTAAGCTATCCACAGTTTGAGCAAGCTCTGGGAGATGGTGAAGGACAGGGAAGCCTGGCATGCTGCAGTCCAAGGTTCACAAAGAGTCCGACAGGACTGAGTGATTGAACAAAAAAAATATTGATAATGCCATAGAGCTTCTGTTTTTCTGACATGATTTTCACTCTTCTGTGGGATTGCCTTTAGGAACAACGTGCTTAGTTTTCAAAGATGTTTCCAGGTTTCTCTTTCTCTCTCTCTTTATAAACATTTGTATATTTATTTTGAGACATCTCTCCTTTTTTTCTTCCAAAATTTGTAGACAGTCCACAGAGTATCAGAAAATTACTAGAGCTAATCAGTGAATTTAGCAAAGTTGCAGGATACAAAATCAATACACAGAAATCACTTGCATTTCTACATACTAACAATGAAAAATCAGAAAGGGAAATTAAGGAATCAATCCCACTCACCATTGCAACAAAAAGAATTAAATATATAGGAATAAACCTACCTAAGGAAACAGAAGAAAAGTACACAGAAAATTATAAGACACTAATGGAAGAAATCAAAAACATAAACAGATGGAGAGATATTCCATGTTCCTGGGTAGGAAGAATCAATATTGTGAAAATGACTATACTATCAAATGCAATCTACAGACTCAGTGCAATCCCTATCAAATTACCAATGGCAGTTTTCACAGAACTAGAACAAAAAATTTCACAATTCATATGAAACAGAAAAGACCCCGAATAGCCAAAACAGTCTTGAGAAAGAAGAATGGGGCTAGAGGAAGTCAGGAATCCTGACTTCATATTATACTACAAAGCTAAAGTCATCAAGACAGTATGGTACTGGCACAAAAACAGAAACATAGACCAATGGAATAAGATAGAAAGCCCAGAAATAAACCCATGCACCTATGGGTCCCTTGTTTTTGACCAAGGAGGAAAGAATATACAATGGGGCAAAGACAGCCTCTTCAATAAATGGTGCTGGGAAAACTGGACAGCTACATGTAAAAGAATGAAATTAGAGCACTTCCTAGCACCATACACAAAGATAAACTCAAAATGGATTAAAGACCTAAATGTAAGACCAGAAATTATAAAACTTGTAGAGGAAAACATAGGCAACACTCGATGACATAAAGCAAGATCCTCTATGACCCCCTCCTAGAGTAATGGAAATAAAAACAAAAGTAAACAAGTGGGACCTGATTAAACTTAAAAGGTTTTGCACAGCAAAGGAAATTCTAAGCAAGGTGAAAAGACAACCCTCAGAATGGGAAAAATAATAGCAAATGAAACAACTGACAAAGAATTAATTTCCAAAATATGCAAGCAGAGCATACAACTCAATATCAGAAAAACAAACGACCCAATCTAAAAGTGGGAAAAAGACCTAAACAGACATTTCTGCAAAGAAGGAATATAGATGGCTAACAAACACATGAAAAGATGTTCAATGTCACTCATTATTAGAGAATTGCAAATCAAAACTACAATGAGATATCACCTCACACCAGTCAGAATAGACATCATTAAAAAGTCTACAAACAATAAATTCTGGAGAGGGGGTAGAGAACAGAGAACACTCTTGCACTATTGGTGGGAATGTAAATTGATACAGCCACTGTGAAATTTTTCTTTCCAATTTATTCACCAAAATTTTTGGTTGTTTGAGTCAGATATTTTAAGATATGCAACTTTAAAAATTCACCTGGTTTGGGGAGCCACAGTTGTTTTCCAGTTACATAAGAACCCTGGTTTGAAGCCAGTAACCAGAGCTGACAAAGATTTGGTTTGCACAGATAATTTCCTTTTGTCCTGAAAAATGTTTGTCTTACTAACAGTTCTTTGTTCGCCTTTATTGGATCCTACAATTGGCATGTTATGCAAACATTCCTTATGTTGAAAGATCAATTTTCCTCTCTCCAGCAACACACCTCAGATTTCTGTTTCAAAAATTATTTTCCCCTTCCCTGGAGGTGAGATCCTCAGAGCAGTTGTTGCTTTTGGTCCAACCCTTCCTGCCTCTAAGTAATTACTGCTTGGTGGAGTCGTGATACTTAATAGATGTCTAGGAAAAGTTTTAGGCAGTGTCTGGGTATCTGCAATAAAATTGAATTGAGACAGGAGTTTCATAGTACCAAGTATCCTCTGTCTCTCCGTGTCATCCATCCTTAACTGGGTTCCAGAAATCAGAGCAGCCTGAGACAGATTGTCAAAATATGTCTTCAGCATTCTTCCAGCTTCTCATATTATTAATGCCCACATGGAGACTTGGGGCTTTCATGGGGTAGACCAGAAAACATTGTACTTGAAGTCACATAGACATGGGTTTAAGATGTGCATTTACTAACATGTGGTGGATTCAAAAGAATTTAGCTCTACAAAACATGGCATTTAAAATTTTTTCAAGTCATTCCTCTGAGTGTGGTGTATTTAACATGTTCTGTTGTCTTAAATTCACTTGAAAGTTGTATCTTTTGGGTGCTATATATTTAAATGTCATCTTCATTGCATTCAGAAGATGTTGCCTTCTTAGGACCTGACCTTCATCTGTATAGACATGCCAGGCTGTTCTCCCCATGCCTGCACCTTTGCCCTCATGCTTCCTCTGTCTGGAATTTGCTCCCCCTCACTGGTCTTCATTCCTGCTATGCAAAAGCCTATTCATCCTCCAGGCCCGCCCTTTCCTAGAATCTCTTCCATGAAATGCTTGTTCAGAAGTGATGGCCTCTCCCCCTCAATTTCTCTGCCCCAGCTGTGCCCCTCCCCATGTGGTGTCACAGATTGTCAAGATTCAGTCCACATCAGTCTCATCTCCTCTTCTAAAACTGCTCTGTCCGATACAAGAGCTAGAAGCTATGTGTTGCATCCTCATTTTAAATAATTAAACTTAAGTAATTGAAAATTCAGTTCCTTGGTTGCAGTAGCCACATTTCAAGTGCTCACAATTCACGTATGAATAGGAGCTATCCTATCTGACAGAGCAGTTAGGGAACATTTCCATCACTCCAGAAAGTTATGTTGAACCACACGATTCTAAACTCTATGAGACATAGGGCAGCATGTTTCTGCTCTGTCTCTTCTACAAACTCTTCCGCACAATCTGCTCTACATGCCACAGTACCTGGCACATGAGGTACTGTTCACATCTGTCAACTTCCTGTCTTCCATAGGCCCATTCAGAGCACTGATAGTGAAATCTTATCATTTTAAGTGCCATGTACTAATCTGAGCACTTGATGAGGTAGGTGTTACTAGTTTCGTTTTAGAAATGAAAGAATTAAATGAAGCAATCTGCTTAGGTCACAGGGGCAGTAGGTGATGAAGCCAGGATTTGAACTCTGGCCTTTCTGACTCCTTTCTGACTTTCTGATGGCTTTTATGATTAGCCATCATGCTCTGCAACAGGATTTCTCAGCCTTAGCAGTACTGACAATATTGACTAGTGAGGGTTAGATAGTTCTTCATTGCGGGGCTGTCCTGCACACTGTAGGATGTTTAGCAGCTTCCTTGTCCTCTTGGTTGTTAGAAGCCAGTAGTATTACCCACCTACCACCTACCCCCATCGTGGCAGCCGTGAATATCTCCACACTTTGCCCAGTGTCCCCTGTGGGTACCCTCCTCCCCTGTTCAGACCCATTTAAAGTTGGTCATGTGGGTGAAGAGATGCCTTTCGAAATACTGACAACTTACTTCCAGCAAGTGAGAAGCAAGTTGACACCTCTTCAATAGGGGAACCAAAAAAACTGTTCTTTTAATCTCCTGTGTAACCCGCCAGGCCAGCTTCCCATCTGGGAAATGTTCAGCGGCTGCTTCCTTTTATGTTCAGCAGAGATAGAGCCTCGGGTTGCTGACAGCCCAGATGCTTTGCAGCGCCCTGTGACTCCCGGTAACACCCACAGGCCCTGTTCCACAAGGCCAGGCAACTAACTTTTCCTTGAGACCACCAGGTTTAGGCACAGTTTCCATAAGCAGCACCTCCATGGGAGGGGTGGGTGGGGAGGAGTCGAAGAGATGTGAAAAGAAGGAGTAAAGAGCTAGTATCTGGCATACCTTGAATGAGAGAAAAGCATTCTGAGTTTTTGAAAGGGTGCAGGGCCAAGCCAATGGCTCCAAAACCAGAAAAGAACAAGCTGCCTGGGAATAAGATTTCAGGCTTTATAAGAAATCACAAGATGAATAAGGCAAATAAGATGATCTTTTTAAAAACCACAAGATCTTCTTCCTAAGACAGCTCTGTCCCTACTGTAGATTCAGCCCTGTCACACACCCGTCTCTCCTGGCTTCTCCTTCATTTGGTTGTTATCTCAGTATGGTGACTGCAGACACCGCGTAAGAAAAGCATTTATTTAACAGAAGTTATAACTAAGACAACAGGTCTCTACTAGCACTCTGAAGAATGCCACAGACAAAAAATGGGTCCTATGAGCTGGAAGAATGCTGACTTTTCTTTCTCCTTTCTGGTGTTCTCAATGCACACTAGTATATAGAGGCTCTTAGAATGTCTGTAGCAAAGAAATGTGAATCACAAGCAAAGAAATCTTCTCTGGCTAACTTGAGCAAAAGGCGATCATACCTACCCAGCAAGCCCTTGGGAAAGAAGAGAGATAGGAGAGATGGCAGGTATGAAAGCATTTTTAAATGTTGAGGGTAGAAGTACAAATATGTGGTAAAATTCAACAAGGCTGCAGGAAAACTGCGTTGTAGAATCACTGGGTACAGAACAAACTTCCCAGGCTTAAAACTAACACACACACACACACACACACACACACACACAAAGATGTCTCTCCAAGAGCATATAAAGCTTTATTCTTTCAAAAATAATCTGTTTGAAGAGTTTTATTTTAGGTTCAGAATTTCTGATGTTCTCCACATCTCTATTTTTAGGCATTACAACTCCTGACTCTAATTAAGGATATTATACTCAGCTCTTAACAAGTAAAATCCAGAGCATGAGCAGTTATAATTTATGAATAATGATATTCGTTAGGCTGAAGCAGTAACAGGCAGGACCTGACCTGGAGCTGTTTCCTCCTTTTTCCCCTACTCCCAACCTTAGCTCTGTATTAAAATTTGCAGGAGAGGTATTTGGAGCTGAGGACTAATTTGATGATTTTAAGTCTTTTTATCCTTATTTTAAAAGCCCCCCCCCTTTTTTTTTAGACATATATAGTAACATTAGCAGAAAGATTTAATTTGGGCAACTTTGATTCTTAAAAGAGAAAACAAAGCATGTGAATAAATATTGACGTGTTCGCCTCAAAATAAATAAATAAATAAAATAAAATTTGCAGGAGAGGCACTGCGTGGGAGGCGGGGGAGGCAGGGGTATGGGGTATGTGTGTGTTGTCAGGGAGACTGCCTGCTTCACCCAGGTCACAGGGCCAGTCTGGTAGGTGGCAGAGCTGCCTGCCCTGTGTAACAGAAACTCTTCACTCTTGCCCATGCGTCTTCTCAATACACTAGCAATAGCCCAGCAACAACAAGAACTGGAATTGCTTACTACCAAGCCTCAATAGAAGTGCTTTTTCTACAACCATTATTAACATTTGAAAGACATCACTGCAGACATCTTCCTAGGTGCTTATAACTGATAATAGAATGGCTGGATAGATGGACACTGTATCAGTCACCTATGGCTGCATAACAGATACCCTCACAATAGCAGCAGTATTCAAAAATTAGCCTTTATTTCTTATTCAGGCTTCTGTGAGTTGTCTGGACAAATTCTTCAACGGCCTGTGGGTCTGTCTGTTGACTTTGCATCTTACGTGACATTTTGGTACCCAGACCAGAGGGACAGTGGCTTCAAGGGTATGTTTGTCTCATGGTGATAGGAAATGTACAGGAGAGCCAAGCCAAACCATGAAGTCACATTTCAAGCCTTTGCTTGTAATTTGTCTATTCACATCCCACTGGGCAAAGCAAATCCTATGCCTAGATCCAAAATCAAATATCAGAGAAGCATGCTTAACTTACGTATGGATGGATGGAGAGGCAGTCTAATCATCTGATAGAATTAAACAGAAATGTAACTGTTCAACTCTATTTTTAAATGAAAGCATTTAAATACTGCTTGAGTTTAACAGAAGAGAAAGAAACTAAAGGACCTGTTTTGTGTCAGCTAAATGTTTTTCTATCACAGAACATGTTGGATTTTTTTTCTTAATCTCTTAAAATTTTAATAAACAAGATTAAAAAGAAACACAGTACTGCTTTTTCAAGAACACTGATGCTCCTAGATGGAACATTCATATTCCTTTTAAAATTCATGTGTTGAAACCTAATCCCCAGTGTGATGGTATTAGGAGGTGAGGCCTTTAGGAGATGATTAGGTCATGGGGTGGGGCCTTCATGAATGAATTCATGTCCTAATAAAAGAGACCCCAGACAGATCTGTCACCCTTCCTCCATGTGAGGCGTTAAGAAGGAAGCCATTGGTGAGCCAGAAGGCAGGTCCTTACCAGTCCCCAAATTCTCCAGTGCATTGACCTTGGACTTCCCTGTCTCCAGAACTGTGAGAAATCAATTTCTGTTGTTTGTAAGCCACCCTACCTATGATGTTCTGTTATAGTAGCCTAAACAGACTTTATATATGTTATATGTTAACTTGGATGAGGAAAATATACATTTTTTTATTTTCAGTGACCTCTAACTGAAATAAAAAATGGCATTCAATTACAAATATAGGCAACAAACCACACAGTAGAATTGGCAGTACCTGTGACTTTTTAACCTGTAGAAAATGTTGATTTTTTTTTCTGTAACATGCAGTTATAGTTATCTTGAAATATTATTTTCCCATATCATTCATTGAGCAGAATTTTTACTTTTAATGTCAAATTCATCTATCTTTTTTTCATAGGTGGTGCTTTTTGTTTCTTGTTTAAGAAATCATTTAAGAAATCATTCCCCACCTCCAAAGTCATAGAGATAAACTTCTGTATTTCTTCTTAAATGTCTTAAAGTTCTGCATTTCACATTTAAGCCCTTGATGCATCTGAAATTGACTTTCATGAAAGTTGTGAAGTAGGGATTCAATTGCTTTTTTTCTCCCCATATGGATAACTAAGTGTCCTAATGTCAATTATTGAATTGTCTTATTTTCCCACACTGGTTCCACGTGGACCTTTTGTTTCTGTGTTCTGTGAACCAGTCCCTGGGCCCACACTACTTTGTCTTATTTAACTTAATATGTTATAGCGAATCTTATCAACTTTTTTAAGGCATGTCTTGCCAGTTCTTCCTTTTCTGTGTGAATTTCTAAACAACTTGTCAGGTTACACACACACACACACACACACACACACACACACAAGTGCAACATATATAAAATTTGGCTATGCCAAAACTTTTGACTGTGTGGATCACAACAAACTGTGGAAAATTCTTAAAGAGATGGGAATACCAGACCACCTGACCTGCCTCTTAAGAAATCTGTATGCAGGTCAGGAAGCAAAAGTTAGAACTGGACATGGAACAACAGATGGGTTCCAAATCGGGAAAGGAGTACATCAAGGCTGTATATTGTCACCGTGCAGAGTACATCATGAGGAACGTTGGACTGGATGAAGCACAAGCTGAAATCAGGATTGCCTGGGGAAATATGAATAACCTCAGATATGCTGATGACAACACCCTTATGGCAGAAAGCGAAGAAGAACTAAAGAGCCTTTTGATGAAAGTGAAAGAGGAGAGTGGAAAGGTTGGCTTAAAGCTCAACATTCAGAAAACTAAGATCATGGCATCTGGTCCTATCACTTTGTGGCAAATAGATGGGGAAACAATGGAAACAGTGGCAGGCTTTATTTTAGGGGGCTCCAAAATCACTGCAGATGGTGACTGCAGCCATGAAATTAAAAGACACTTGCTCCTTGGAAGAAAAATTATGACCAACTTAGACAACATATTAAAAAGCAGAGACATTACTTTGCCAACAAAGGTCTGTCTAGTCAAAGCTATTGGTTTTTCCAGTAGTCATGTATGGATGTGAGAGTTGGACTATAAAGAAAGCTGAGCACTGAAGAATTGATGCTTATGAACTGTGATATTGGAGAAGACTCTTGAGAGTCCCTTGGACAGCAAGGACATCCAACCAGTCCATCCTAAAGGGAATCAGTCCTTAATATTCATTGGAAGGATTGATGCTGAAGCTGAAACTCCCATACTTTGGCCACCTGATGCAAAGAACTGACTCATTGGACAAGACCCTGATGCTGGGAAGATTGAAGGTGGGAGGAGAAGGGGACAACAGAGGATGAGAAGGTTGGATGGCATCACCAACTCAATGGACATGAGTTTGAGTAAGCACCAGGAGTTGGTGATGACAGGGAGGCCTGACATGCTGCAGTCCATGGGGTCGCAAAGAGTTGGACATGACTGAGCTACTGAACTGAACTAGGGCATAAATCAAGTATCAACACTGTCTCTGTGATATCGGTTGCTTAAAATTTGTTGATACTTTCTTTATGCCCCAGTACAGGGTCAAATTTTATATATGTTGCATGTATGCAAAAAATTTTAAAGTTTGTGAATGTGTTAGGAATAGTGTTCTCTATATATTCAGTACGTTATTCTTACTAATTGTGTTCTTTAAATCTTCTATCTTCTCATTTTTATTTCCTTTATTATTTTTTGGTTCCTATTGATAAAGAAGTTTTTCCAATCATAGGGGACTTGTTAATTTTTTTTTTGTGGTCCTAAAATTCTTGCTTTAGGAATTTTGAAGTTATACTACTAGAAACATGTTTGGAATTGTTCTGTCTTTGATGATTGCAACTTTTGTGAAAATCTAGTGACCCTCTTTATCTGTAGAAGCATTTGTTTCTAAAAATAGAGGTACACATTTTCTTTGGATTAATACTTACCTAGTCTATTCATCTTTTTTATTTTTTTAATCATTCTGTATTGCTGCTTTTTTAAAAATGATATCCAATAAGCTTCTATTTCTTACTGAATTTTTTTTTACTTATAGTGATTAATACTATAATACTATTTAAGTCTATAATCTTATTTTAAACTTTCTGTTGACTGCATTCTGTTTAAGACTGGGCAAGGCTTCCCTAATTCCATTTATTCCTCCTGACTAGTTGGGTAATTATGTATGTAGTCTTGTTTCTCATTATATGCATGATGACTTTGTTTCTTAATGTTTGTATTGGTTTTAATTGTGAATGTCATTTCTTGATACTCTTCAAGATCCAGGTTTCTGATTGCATTTCTGCACTAAGGACTTGAGACTTTTCCTTCTCCCAGCCACCTTAGAACTGCCTAAAATTACATTTCTGCCCTGAGGTTGTTCGTTGATAGCATGGATTCCAGCCCCAAACCTGCAGACACTGTCTCTTTTCTCTCCTGGCTTCACGCAGAGCCCCGTAAAGCCAGCTTCTGCTCGAGCTCTTGCTCCTCTTCTCTCCTGCGTGCTCTGCTCGATTGCTCAGTCCTGTCTGACTCTGTGCGACCCTCTGGTCAGTAGCCCACCAGGCTTCTCTGTCCGTGGGATTCTCCAGGCAAGAATACTGGAGTGGGTTGCCATGCCCTTCTCCAGGGGATCTTCCTGACCCAGGGATCAAACCCACTTCTCCTGTGTCTCCTGCACCACAGGCAGATTCTTTGCCGCCAAGCCACTGGGGAAGCCCCCTCTTATCTCCTCCGGGTGACTAATTCAGACCCAGGATGTCAGCCATGAGAAAGATAACTTACCCTAAGACAAGTGCCAAACTCCAGCGCTACCATTCCCTGATGATTCTTGTTTTCTGGTCATTTATGACCTCTATGCAGTTCCCTTGCTCTCCTGCGCAGAAAGCAATTCATTTCTTAAAATGTCTTTAGTAGTTTCTTCTATAAGCAAGGTGAAAAGACAGCCCTCAGATTGGGAGAAAATAATAGCAAACGAAGCAACAGACAAAGGATTAATCTCAAAAATATACAAGCAACTCCTCCAGCTCAACTCCAGAAAAATAAATGACCCAATCAAAAAATGGGCCAAAGAACTAAACAGACATTTCTCCAAGGAAGACATACAGATGGCTAACAAACACATGAAAAGATGCTCAACATCACTCATTATCAGAGAAATGCAAATCAAAACCACAATGAGGTACCATTACACGCCAGTCAGGATGGCTGCTATCCAAAAGTCTACAAGCAATAAATGCTGGAGAGGGTGTGGAGAAAAGGGAACCCTTTTACACTGTTGGTGGGAATGCAAGCTAGTACAGCCACTATGGAAAACAGTGTGGAGATTTCTTTAAAAACTGGAAATAGAACTGCCATATGACCCAGCAATCCCACTTCTGGGCATACACACCAAGGAAACCAGATCTGAAAGAGACACATGCACCCCAATGTTCATCGCAGCACTGTTTATAATAGCCAGGACATGGAAGCAACCTAGATGCCCATCAGCGGACGAATGGATAAGGAAGCTGTGGTACATATACACCATGGAATATTACTCAGCCATTAAAAGGAATTCATTTGAATCAGTTCTAATGAGATGGATGAAACTGGAGCCCATTATACAGAGTGAAGTAAGCCAGAAAGATAAAGACCATTACAGTATACTAACACATATATATGGAATTTAGAAAGGTGGTAACGATAAGCCTATATGCAAAACAGAAAAAGAGACTCAGATGTACAGAAGAGACTTTTGGACTCTGTGGGAGAAGGCGAGGGTGGGATGTTTCAAGAGAACAGCATTGAAACATGTATATTATCTAGGGTGAAACAGATAACAGCCCAGGTTGGATGCATGAGACAAGTGCTCGGGCCTGGTGCACTGGGAAGACCCAGAGGGATCGGGTGGAGAGGGAGGTGGGAGGGGGGATTGGGATGGGGAATACATGTAACTCCATGGCTGATTCATGTCAATGTATGACAAAAACCACTACAATATTGTAAAGTAATTAGCCTCCAACTAATAAAAATAAATGAAAAAAAAATGTCTTTAGTAGTTTCTTAAGCGTTAAAATCATTGTACTTTGCTAAGATGAATTTATGCAAACATCTAGTCTGCCAATTGGTTAGAAACAGAAATACCTTTCTACTCTTCTCTTTCTCAGTCTCTTAATTTATTCCTTGTAACACACAGTATATCATTCATTTACATGTTTAATTTGTCTTCCTCACTAGAGTATATTTTCCATGAAGATATTAACTCTGTTCTTTTCTCTCCCCTTGTATCTTCAGGACCTCACTAGCATCACATCTCAGTACATTTAAATTTATATATAAATGAACAAGTGAATGAATAAATGAATGAATGAAAATTTAGCAAGCTGGGTCACAAATATATAGTAATAAAGAGAAGGCAGGTTCTTGGAGAAGGTGTTTGTTTGCTCCACACCTTATATTTTGAGAGGAAGGAGTAGAAGACTCCAGACAACTAATGTATCTGGTAGAAACTGGCAGAAACAAAGTCCAGATAATGCATATACTTGCCAAATGGAAGGAACCTGTGGTCCTGCTCTCAAGGTGTCAGATCACCTCACATTTCACAGTCGAATAAGGAAAAAAGTTTTATAGACCAAGGTTGTCTGAAAATACACACTGCCTTTATGCAATCTACTGAGTTTGATAACTATGTTGTAAAGCCTTTTCAGCCTATTTTGTCTCATGGGGCTTTTCTAAAGGCTTGGTGTACTAATGTAGGTTGGTGAAGGGCTAGATGCCCCAAGGAAATCATGTGCAATGTGAGAACAAAGTACTCGCGATGCTGTTTACCCTCTGACCACCCTGTTCCCAGCTGCTGCTCCAACAGGTTTTATTTATCTTAAGATTAAAGCAAATCACCAGTGGACATGTAGTTATTGCTTTCCAGTGAAATGCAAACACATAAGCCAGAGGCATCAGGGGATTCTGTCACCTTTGAAAAATGATTCATTTTTTGTGGGCTTTGTTTTTCCCTCATGGGAAACCTGGTAACATTTCAGAACCTGAAATCCTTCCCTAAACTAAAACAACCTGTTGAAGGTAAGTTTAAATCTAAGGTAAAAGAGGAGAATTTTTTTTTTTCTTGAATTTAGAAAGATGTCTGGTCATGCTATTGCAATTTTTTTAAAAAAAAGAAATCATAATTGGATTTCACTGAGTCACAATTTACCCTGAAATTGCATTAATTAGAGAAATCTACGACTTGTAAATAAACTCACTAACACGTCTTTTCTAGACTCTGTGCCATCATTAATCAATCATAGGACTCCTTCACTGGACCTCAAAATCCTTCTCAACACAGAGCAACAGGAGAAACCTAAATGCTATTTCTCATTCTCAGTGAATAAAGATGACACACCCTTTGGTCATTTTACCAGCCAAGCTAATGCTAAACTTATCCCTTCAGTGTAGGTTCTAGATTTTATAGGTGAAGCAAGTTCAGGGCTCATCTCAGAAGTTTGGTAATACTTGCTTTCTGTGTTTCTTTTTAACAGCTTATCTATTTTTCACTTATTCTGCCCCTGTCATACCATAACTGATTTCGTGCTCTCTTTATGATAGTTCAAAGACAAAAATAATATCCTTTAGAAGAATAAGGAAATTCCTAGCAGCAGAGAAGCAGGCAGTCAGATAAACGAAATTGCCTTATTTTCCATACAGTGAACTTAGTGGCTGTGGTCCCTGTTGAACAAACGTACCAGAAGGCAAGAAGCTCTGTAAACAGAGGCTGTGAAAGTTGTGATAACAATCAGCAACTGATTTTTTCCTCAGTGAAGAGATTTTCCATCAGATTTCACTTGACCTTGAGCACCGTGTTATTAGCCATGAATAATTTATGGTACTTATTACAGTAAGGTCCCTTTTAACTGACATTATCAGGGAATTAGATGCCTTAAATGAGTGAATTGGCCAGATACTAAGACTTGCTCCCTTTACAGGGTAAAGAAAATCTTTATTATAACCATTTCAGTACTTATTTTTCTCAGATGTGTGGCAGTATTTTGTGAGTTATTGACAGTCAAGGAAATGTAGACATTCATTTATTCAATAAATTGTTATGGGAGCCTTGTATGTGCCAGACACTGTGCCGGGTACACTCTTTTCCAGTGAAAGGGTGTCTGTTCTTATAAACCCTCTGTTCTGGTGAAGAAGAGAGAAAAACAAGGAATCATACTGAAGTGCAGGATAAGAGAAATAAAGACTGTTGTGAACTTCATTGAATTGGGTGACAAATATAGTTAAATTCAGAGCTGGCTGGGTTCTCCAGAACAGTTGGCCTCGCCACTCTGATAGCTGTGCCTTGGGTTCTTGCAGTTGATCTTATAATATTTGTACTTCCTCCCTTCAATTTAGCTCCAGCTTCTTACTGTTTGCTAAGTGTGTGGCACTGCCCCTGTCATTTTTCTGTTCCTCAGTAATGTTCATGAAATGATTAAATGAGGCATAGCATGTACACGGTATGTCTATTGCTATGTAAAAAACTACCCTGAAACTTACCGGCTTGGAAGAACGCACATTTATTATCACACAGTTTCTGTGGGTTAGGAATCCAGCATGTTCAACTAGATCCTCTACTTCAGAGTGTTTGACATGGCTGCCAGTCAAGGTGTCTTTGCCACAGCTGGGGTCTCATCTGAAGGCAGGCCTCCAGTCTTCAAGGACTGTTGGACTGAGACCTTCACTTCTCTGATTGGCTGTTGTCTGGAGCCCCCCACCCCCACCCCGGTTCCTTGTTATATGAGCCATTCCACCAAGGCAGCTAGCTTGCTTCATCAAGACCAGCAAGAGAGCATCTTCCAGCAAGATGGAGGTCACAGTCTTCTATAACCTAAACACAGATGTGACAGTCCATCACTTTTGCTGTATTCTATTGGTTCCAAGCAAGGCACTAGGTCCCACCCACTCTCAAAGAGAAGAATACCAGGAAAGGGATCAATGGGGATTCCCACAGAAGCTACCTATCCTCACCTACCAACATATCATTCTATTTCTCCCCGAGGCCATAGCAGAAGTGATTAATCAGTCATGGGTGCTCTCCCACTGAGCCCAGAAGAACTTTCAAAATCCTGTCTAGTAGAAGACTCCCAAGAGGCCTATTACCAATCAGGTGGTGAGATAAGGGCAATTTGCCTTCTCCTATTTAAATAGTAACCATCCCAAGTCATTGCAGTAGAGAAAATGTTTAGGTTGAGAATCTAGACAGAAACAGAGACTGTAGTTAGAGATAGAACTATAATATGGCATGGCAATAGCCATTGTTTGCAAAGTCAATGAGAAGCAAGCAAAACTAGTAGTAGAAATCAACTGATAAAATATTAGAGGCAGATATTTCACAGTAAGGACCAAGAATAAAGAAATGTACATCCTAGCATGAAAGAGCCCATGTGAGATCAGATCATATCATAGTTGGACACATAGAGGAAAATCCAGTCCTGACCAGAATGCAGGTTATTCTGTTGGCTACACTGAACAAGAGTTATCATCATTTTAATCAATGAAAAAATACTAGAGATGGACATCAGAGGGTATGACCTATGCTTAGTTTCTGTCTTATGCCTCTTTCAGGTTTGGGGGTATCCTACTGATGTCTGTGGCAGAATTTTTCAACCTTTCTTCAGGTGCCTTCTCTTTGCATAAACTTCAAACTCATTACCTTGGAGAAGGAAATGATAACTCACTCCACTATTTTTGCCTGGAAAATCCTATGGGCAGAGGAGCCTGATGGGCTATAGTCCATGGGGTCTCAAAGAGTCAAACACAACAGACTGTGCCTGTACACACATGCACACACACACACACACACACACACACACACACAATTGTATGAAAAAGTTACTTTTCCAGAATAATTTTGCTTACAAAAGTCAAGAAGTTAAAGTCCTATTATTATAGACCAATGTGCTCCAGATGAAAATGTCTCCAGTTTTGGTTCAGTATTATTCTGGTTTCTGAGAACTGCATGAAGAGCAGAACATTTCACAGTAATCCTCTGGAACCCCTAAGTCCTGTTTCAAAAAATTATTTGTTGGCTCTTTTCTAGGGCCTGCACAAAAGTAGTCATGAAATTTATCCACCCTCCTCCAGTGAGCTGGAGAGAAAAAGGCACATTCCATCCCTATACCCTGAGCAGTACCATGACTTCAAGGCCAGACATGGACTCCAGAGAGCTTTCTACTTAAGCTAAAAACACACCAATTCTTAGTTCTAAAAAATCAGGTAGCGAAATATTTGTGTTTTTAGCCATTGTCATAAGTAAAACCCTAAACAAGTATATCTCTAAGTCAGTTTGATCATTTCTAGGATGTAGTTTTGAGAACTCTAAATATATGAATTTCCATTATTATGTAAACATAGTAGTAATTCGGGGGGGGGGGGAATAAAAGGAGAATCAAAAAAATACTCATTACCTATATACAAGGGAACTTCTCTACTCCTCCTTCTTTGAGACTCACTCACTTATCTCTGCGTGATTTTATTCCTACTACATAATGAGGACCTTCTTACTTGTAATGAGTTCTTTTATGTGTTCACACTGGCTTTGAACTCCTGCAGGCTTTATCTTTGTCCATGAAGTTTCTTAAAAAAAAAAAATCTGATGATCTTTAAACTAGGGCTTTGCAGCTCCCCAGGAGAATAATATGTTTTAATGATTTATTTTAAAATTATTTCATACTTTCAGAAAAGCTTCTATAACAGTACAGTGAGTTCCTGCATATTCTTCACTCAGGTTCCTCGCAGTTTTATCACTTCTTCAATATACTCAATATATACTTCAATATATGTACTTGTATTTTTTCAGAGCCATAAGAAGTTACACTGCTGAGTTAATACACATTACACCTTTATACTCCAAAGTCTATTCACTAAAAATAAGAGCCTTTCCCCACATCGTCGTAGTACAGCCATGAAATGGTGATGCCTTCTAATCTACAGACTTCTTTTGCATTTCACCCATTTTCCTAGTAATGGGTTTACAGGTCTGGATCCAATTGTGGTCACATACTGCGTTTGTCTGGACATTTTTGAAGAGTACAGGCCAATTATTTTGTAGAACATCCCTCCATTTGAGTTTCTCTAAACATTTCCCCAAGATGCAATTCAAGATACACTTTTCAGGTGGAACTATCAGAAATGATGCTATGTTTTTCTCAGTGCATCCTCTCTGTAGGGACCCACTGTTTGTCCATGTACAGTTCGCAACTTTCTGTGCTCTATAATTATGTCGTATTTAGTGATACTTTGTTTCATCTTCATGTTTAGTAACTGTCCTATTCCTCACCAGTTCTAGCCTACGTTGATGATTTTTGCCTGAATCTGCTATTTCACTGATACTTGACATGAAGATTTTTAAGGGCAACTTTGCATGAACGGTTTTAAAGGAATAATTTCCAGATTGTCAGCTCCCCTCTAGAGTCTTCTAAAAGTGTTCTGAGAGCACGCATGTGGCATGCAAGTTCTCCTGCCAGAGCCTCACAATGTGGGCTCCTGGAGTGGTCTGCTCCAGGACACCACAACTCAAGGAGGACGCATCTGGATTTGTACCATGGGCCCCAGCTGGTTCCCTCCCACTGCCCTTCTCATGACTGCCTTTTCCCCCTTTTATCAAAGGGAGGCCCACCTCTTGACCATTTGAATCTTACTGTGGTGCATTCCCCCAGGGTAAAAAATCCAGGACTTCAGACAAAGGAGTGATTCAAACTTTAGCTGTTAGTGTTGAGAAAATGAATGATTCTAGTGATTGGGTTACAAATCCTTCTCAGTTCTTTGCTTTCAACAAAATTGAAGAAGGATCTGATGGAGTTGTCAGTTGATCATTAAAAATAATTTTTGATGATAGATCAGCATATAATTTTTGACAAATGACTTGGAAGAGTTTAAAGACTTGAGTGATGTTGCTGTAAAAAAAACTCTTTCCACGTCCATCTACTTATGTGAACAAAGGTTTTCAGTCCTTACAATTGTGATTAAAAGGTGGGGGGCGGGGGGGTGGGCAGGAGTGAAACTGATGCTGAATTCTGTCTCACTTGGACAATAAAACGTATTCTGGAGTTAATAGGAGAGAAAAACCCAAACTCATTTAAGATACACACTTCCATTAAAATTTTACTTCTTGTGTTTTGTAATTATTTATCAAAATTTATAATGCATATATCTGTTGTTTTGACCAATTAAATGCAAATAAAAATAGTTGTGATAATAACATAGATGAAGGATAAATAATTTTTCAGAAGCATTTTAGGAGTTATGAGCAGTAATATTTGAAGAATATTGCTCAGAAAGATGCTTTCCCTCTGGATATATTACAGAATTTCTCTGGTACTTTCTCTCCTGTGTTCTATAGCCAACCTTCCTCTCCTCTTCCAAGGTTTGTCTCTACCTTACTTTACGAGTTCTGCTCAGCTATTACACCCCACTCTCACCCCCAGACCAGTGGGGTTTGACCCCTAAGTCAAAGACCCGCCTTACTCCTGAGCAGGAGAGGAGTCCATATCATCCTCTTAGATTCTTACAGGTCCTTAATCCTGTGTCTATAATCAGGGCATAGCCCCTGCAGCTACTATATAACCAGACCTATAGAGGCAGAGGGAGAAGGAAATGGCAACCTACTCCAGTATTCTTGACTGGAGAACTCCGTGGACAGAGGAGCCTGGTGGGCTGCTGTCCATGGCGTCACACAGAATTGGACACGACTGAAGCAACTTAGCATGCATGCGTGCATTGGAGAAGGAAATGGCAACCCACTCCAGTATTCTTGCCTGGAGAATCCCAGGGACAGAGGAGCCTGGTGGGCTGCTGTCTATGGGGTCACACAGAATCGGACACACTGAAGCGACTTAGCAGCAGCATATTCCTAAGACACATGCTTCTTCTCTGAGTATAGTCAATAGATCGTATCCAACAAAGAAAAACATGTCCTTGTGGCAAGTCCCATTTGCAAGATTCTGTTTGAATAAGAGCTGTCTTGCTCAGAATATGTGTACAGGCTTATTAGACTGTGGATAAAGCACAGCAGAGTCAGGGAAAAGAAGAAAGTCTATCAGTTCAGTTCAGTCACTCAGTCAATGTCCGACTCGTCGTGACCCCATGAGTCGCAGCATGCCAGGCCTTCCTGTCCATCACCAACTCCCGGAGTTTACTCAAACTCATGTCCATTGAGTTGGTGATGCCATCCAGCCATCTCATTCTCTGTCATCCCCTTCTCCTCCTGCCCCCAATCCCTCCCAGCATCAGGGTCTTTTCCAGTGAGTCAACTCTTCGCATGAGGTGGCCAAAGTATTGGAGTTTAAGCTTCAGCATCAGTCCTTCCAGTGAACACCCAGGACTGATCTTTAGGATGGACTGGTTGGATTTCCTTGCATTCCTAAATTGCAAGATTTTTATTAACATTCCTTGTTACAATTCTTGTTAAGATCCCCAGACTTTGACAACAGGATCGTCTGATCTGCGGGTAGGGGCTAGGCACAGCCCCACCAGATGACTTTGTTGTATTGTGTACTTGCACCAGACCTCAAGGATTGTTGCCTGAGAGCCTGGTCCTTAATCCTAATTTCAGCTTTCCAAATCCATTCTTTTGTTTCTATGCAGGTGTTCCATACTCCAAAGAGTTAAAATGGATCAATAAATCAGCTGAGGGTAAGTGAACTGTTAAATCACAAATTTTCATTGTTGTAGTAGTATTCCGGCCTATATAAATGTGATTGTTTATATCAAATGATTCTCGTATACTACACTTAAAATATCAAGCATGTAGATGATATCAATAATTCTTTAAGTGTAATTGAATATTTAAGCTTCAAAAGACATGTGAACAGGGAAAATAAATTTGTAGAAAAAGATTTAATTGGGAAGCATTTTAAGTGATATTTTCTAATGAAATATAAAAGTATTATGTGTTTAAAAATAATTTTGGTGAAATTCTTTGGCGGGGGTATGGTAAAATAGATATGAATGGGGTTAAGACTGTGGACTTTTATCATTCCCACACAATTAACATGGCTGTGTCAGTCCACAGTATACTCCGTTAGCCAATAATGTTGCTTTTACAAAGCTCCTTAAGGAAAATGCAAAGTTAGCAAATTTGTTCATTGTAGACTTTTGTATTAGTTGTAGACTGATAGCAATAAATAAAAACAACTGATGCAAGGGATTAGGGTAAATTAACTGTAATAGTATACAGTTCTTTAAAATTTCATCAAAACACATTTGTTTTATTTTTTATTGAGGCATAGTTGGTGTACAGAACACATAGAATGCTAAATAGATCCCGTGTGTGTATGTGTGTGTCTGTGTGAGAGAGAGACAGAAAGAAACAGAAAGGAGAGAGGGGGGGAAAGGGATTTAAAACACAAATCTACAAGAAAAAGATAGGCAACCATGATGGCGACTTTAAGGGTAATTTTTATTTTCTTGTTTACATTTTGTTTAGCTTTTAAATTCTTTTGCAATGCATGCATCAGTTTTATGGTCCAAAATAGCATTGCTTTAAAAACTATATTGAATGAGTATTCCAACTTCTGAACTGCTGGTTTTAAGGAAAATCAGATTTTGCAGTCCACTGGCAGCATGTTTGCGGTGTCCTTTCTCTTCTCCTGTTCCCCCAGCCTATGGACAGCAGCTTGACTGACAGACCTACAGGCTGGTGTGTATCTCTCTCTTTCACTCACACACGCAGGCACGTACGCATATACACACACGATCAGAGGATATTCTAGGGTGTCCCTCGAAAGTGTACTTTCTTTCCTTTGTCCTGAATAATTTAAATGGAGCTGAAGAAAGCTATTCTTTTCCATGAGCTGATATTAAAAAGTTGAGAGAACCTCAACAATGAGTTACTTTCATCTATCAGTATTATGACTAAATATCCTCTCTTAAATTATTCATTCGTACAACAAATAATTTTGAGTGCCTGTTAGACTCTCAGGTAGTCACTTTTATGGAGATGAAAATGTATTCATTTATTCATCTGTTTAGTCAGTAAATAGTATTTCCTACAGTCCTTACCAGTGTGTGACAGCCACTATCCTAGACCCTGCAAATACTATGGTAAACTAGATAGATATGAGCCTACCCTCAAGGACCTCATGGTCTGGTAGGAGAGAGAAAAAATTCAAGCAACTAAAAATAAGTTCAGTTTGCAGAATTGCCTTGTAAAAATGCCCAGTGTTGCAGTAAGATCAGCAGTGATCCTCCCCAGTGAGGTGATCCTGGAAGGCCTCTCTGAGCAGAGGACCTGGGTGTGACTCAGAAAGTGAGAAGAAATCGATCTGGGGTGAGCTGAGTTCCAGGGAGTTAGGGAGAGCACATTCCAACCTGAGACGGGAAAGGACTCCAGAAGCCCTCAAGGTAGGGAAAGTCTGCAATGGGATGGTCCTTGGCAGGCTCCAGGGAGGAGGGGGCAGCCTTTTGCCAGGGTGATGAGTTTGGCTTGATCCAGCACAGAGTTTGAGTACAAATTTGAGTTTTAATGAGCAGAATAGTCAATAGGTGTAATTAAGGTATAAATCAGAGATCAACAAGCTTTTCCTATAAAGGGCCAAAGATTTTTTACTTTCTGGCCCTGCAGGGCTTTAGAGTCTCAACTCTGCCTTTGTTAAGGAAAACACCAGAGGCAATAGGTAGAAGAATGGGATCTTCACTCACAGAACCAGGCTTAGACCAGATTTGGCTCAGGAGGTATAGTTTGCCAAGCCTGGACATAAACGGAAAAGTTGTAGAACTCCTCAGTCATGCTACTGAACGTCAGGGAAAAAGAAGATGACTTCCTGTGGTGAAATCTGAGGTGGGTCTTAAAAGATAAGGAGGAATCAAAAATGAAATGGTGGGGGGAAAGAAAATATAGGCAAAGGAATCAGTAGGATACAGTCCAGAGGCAGTAAAGTCCAGAGCTCCCAGGGAGGCAGTTAGCATCTGCCCAGGGAGTGGTGAGGAAGTGCAGCTCTTTTATTCCTCAGATATTTCAAGGACCCGTGAAGTAGCAGACACTGCACTAGACAGTGGGGGACGGAGATAAGGAGTGAATAAGGAATGAACCTACAACCTCAGATACTAGAGGAGTTGACAGATAAGTAAGCAAGTCATCCCACAATTAACTCAGTGTGGGGAAATAAGGCTTCTTCTTAACAAGGATGAGTCAAGAAATTAACTTTCTTTCCTTCATTGTAGCTGTTTTCTTTGGTTTTTTATTAAGTCAATGTGCTCACATGCTAGAAAATTACAAAGATACCAGAGGATATACAGTGAAAATTTTCTCTCCCAACCTCTATCCCTTAAGCCTACTGAGTACCCACCCTACCACGCCCCCCAGCACAACCAGTGTCACTGATTTCTTCTGGATCCTTCTAAAGTTCATCTATGCAGATCTAAAGAAATGAGTATATTTGTGGTTCTTTGTTTTTCCTCTTGATTACACTGATCATCTAGCTGAATCTTTAAGTATAAATTTTCCCAAGAGGAGAAAGACAATGGAGGTTAAGAGAAAGCATGTGTCTTAAAGATGGATGGAGGAAAAGAAGGGACAGGAGATGGCACAGTGCATAAGTTGGCTACATAGGATAATCCATCCTGTCAGTCCTCATATGTGTCAATCCCAGTCTCCCAGTTCATCCCATTCCCCCTGTTCCTCCCTTGGTGTCCATACCTTTGTCCTCTATATCTGTGTCTCTATTTCTGTTTTACAAATAAGATCATCTATACCATTTTTCTAGCTTTCACATATATGTATTAATATACAGTATTTCTTTTTCTTTAACCTACTTCACTCTGTATGACAGTCTCTAGGTCCATCCACATCTCTACAGATGACCCAGTTTTGTTCCTTTTAATGGCTGAGTAATATTCCATTGTATATATGTATTACATCTTTCTTATTCATTCCTTTATTGATGGCCCTTTAGGTTGCTTTCATGTCCTAGCTATTGTAAATAGTGCTGTAATGAACATTGGGGTGCATGTATCTTTTTGAATTATGATTTTCTCTTTGATATGCCCAGGAGTAGGATTGCTTGATCATATGGTAGTTCTATTTCTAGTTTTTAAGGAACCTTCTTGCTGTTCTCCCTAGTGGCTGTATCAATTTACATTCCCACCAACAGCACAAGAGGATTCCCTTTTCTCCACACTCTCTCTGGCATTTATTGTTTGTAGACTTTTGATGATGGCCATTCAGACCAGTGTGAGGTGGTACCTCATTATAGTTTTGATTTGCATTTCTCTAATAAATAGTGATGTTGAGCATCTTTTCGTGTGATTGTTGACCATCTGTATGTCGTCTTTGGAGAAATGCCAATGTAGATCTCCCACCCATATTTTGATTGAGTTGTTTGAGTTTTCTTTTCTTTTAATAGTAATTGGTGTTTTAGGAAGATTGTTCTTTTTTTTTTTTCCATTTATTTTTATTAGTTGGAGGCTAATTACTTTACATCATTGCAGTGGTTTTTGTCATACATTGAAATGAATCAGCCATGGATTTACATGTATTCCCCATCCCGGTCCTCCCTCCCACCTCCCTCTCCACCCGATCCCTCTGGGTCTTCCCAGTGCACCAGGCCCGAGCACTTGTCTCATGCACCCAACCTGGGCTGGTGATCTGTTTCACCCTAGATAATATACATATTTCAATGCTGAGGAAGATTGTTCTAACAGCTGGCAGAAAGTAGATATCCAGGGGAGCTTTTAATGACACTTGCAAAAGTAGTCCTTCTTTCCTTCGGTCAATAAAAGTCAATGAAGGTGTTTAAATAGAAGAAGGGTAATATCTGAAGTATTCTTCAGGTGGATTAACCTATCTACACATTTTTTGAAGAATTCAAACTAAGAGAAAACCAACTAAGTGACAATCTAACTCATCACCAACTCTCAGCAGAAATGTATGTGTATGTACTTTTTAACTTTAAGAAAGAAATCTATGTTAGTAATCTACTGCTGTATAGCAAACTACCCTAAAATGAAGTAGCTTCAAATAACCCATATTTATTATCCCACATCTCATGTCGGTCAGGAATCTGGGCATACCTTAATTGGGTCCTTGGCTTCAGGGTCTCACAGCTAGAACCAAAATGTCAGGCCAGGTTGGGCTTTCATTTGAAAGTTCAGTTGGTAAAGAATCTATTGTTCACGGTTGTCAACAGGATTGACAAAATGGAGTGTTGTTGGGCCTTAGCTCCTTGACAGGTGGGCTTCTCTGTACGGCAGCCTATTTCATGAAAATGAACAAGCTGAGAGGGCAGGAGAGTGAGTCTGCCGACAGGACGAATGCTGGACTCATTTGTAGCCTAATCGCAGAAGTGACAGCCCATCGTTTTTTCCGTTGGTTAGAAGCAAGTCACTAGCTCCAGTGCATACTCAGGGGCAGGGAGTTCCATAGAGGCAGGAATATAAAGAGGTGGGATTGTGGGATGCTGACTTAGAAGCTGCCCACCAGGGGAGCTACACTAGGATGCGGTCTGGAGGAATAAAGCCAGCATTGTTCCTCCCCCGTGGTCTCGTCAGGAAATTGTCTTGCTCGCCCCTGGCCGGCTGATTGCCACCCTCATTACCGTCACTGCCGCACGGCTGTCATGTTTGTCCACTGCTCCTGATGACAAAATGCCGCCCCTCTTGAAGTCAGAGCATCTGGGAGTATTTATATGCAAGCCGTATTGGGCTCTCTCCCCCTGCTGGAGTGGACTGTTGTGAAGAGTTTCCCCCCAGCTGCTGCTGCCGATATTTATGACATCAACTGACTAAAGAGAACACATTTAAAAGTAAAGATAAATTCTTCACTCATGCCTTGCTCTTTCTAGCAGGGCAGACTGGTTGGTTTGGTAGAGAACTTGCTTCCACTCCATGTAGGACCTCATAAACCAGAGTGCTAGAGGAGGGCCTTAGAACAAGCAACTCAGAGAATGCCTGGAGAAACTCAGAGCTCAGAATCTAGACTGTGTAAACTGCCATTCCAAACCAAAGAGAAACTAGACACATAGAAATCACAAAAGCTACCACTGTGTGTGTACACTACGCTCCAGTGATGGAATAAGAGCCCGACCTTCATTATCTTGTTTTAGTCCCTAACTGTGCAAAGTTAATGCTATTAAACTCATTTGACAGGAGAGGAAACTGAGACCCAGAGGACAGAAGCTTGCCCACGCTCACAGGTAGGAAGAATAGTACTGCAATTCAAACACTGTCAGTCTGGTTCCGAGCATTCTTAAATTAGGAACCAGCAATGATTTATTTCTGTGAATAACCACATTTTGTCTGAACTATAGAGTGGCCTCATCAGCTAGGGATAATTCAGGGAGGATAAGCAGGAGTAAGCATCACCGAGAATAAATCAACTTAGAAATCAAAATGCTGTTGGAAAGAGTGGAGGGAAAAGTTTTTATTAGAAAGATATTTTATAAAAATAAAATAAGAAAAAGTTTACTTAAAAAAAAAAACTTAGATCACAAGTCAGCATAGTTTGTCTGTAAAGGGCCAGATAGTAAGTATTATTGGCTTTGTGAACAATGGTATCTCTGCTGTAGCTACTCAAGGCTTCAGCTGTAGTATATAGGCAGCCATGGACAATAAGCAAATGAATTAGCATTGCTGTGCTCTAGTATTTATTTACAAACTCAGGTGATGGGTCAGATTTGGTTCTCGAGCTACAGTCTGCAGACCCTTGACTTGGGTCATAATTGTAGTATATACGATTCTTACAAAAAGCAAGAATCATGTGGGTTGTGTTGTGTTTTGTTTTTTTAACACAGTATTTCTGACAAAATTTGTGGTAACAAAGTGAAGTATCATCACTTCTTATTTGAACTCAGCAGTTTTACCAAAAAGAGCCCATTATTATGCAAAAATACTGGAGGGCTTCTTCATTTCTTTAGTATTTCGCACAGCCCTTTCATAGCTAAATAATTACCTTTTGAAAATATTATAACACCATCCTTCTGGATTTCCTCTTATTTGGGTGTACACTTGTCTAATTCTGCTAGATCCCTCTCTCTCTTTTTTTAAATTTATTTATTTTTATTAGTTGGAGGCTAATTACTTTACAATATTGTAGTGGTTTTTGTCATACATTGACATGAGTCAGCCATGGATTTACATGTATTCCCCATCCCGATCCCCCCTCCCACCTCCCTCTCTACCTGATCCCTCTGGGTTTTCCCAGTGCACCAGGCCCGAGCACTTGTCTCATGCATCCAACCTGGGCTGGTGATCTGTTTCACTCTAGATATTATACATGTTTCAATGCTGTAGATCCCTCTTTCTATGTGACTTGAACAGATCTCTAACATCTTTTCATCTAGTTTGTGAAGTCTTACGCTGTTTGTAAGATTCACTGTTCACAGGTAGGCACCCAAAGGACAGTAAGAGAGGGGAACCAACTAAGATTGTGGCCTAATGAGCAAAATGGGTGCTAAGCAAGGAAGAATTTAAGTTGGCACAAATTTTGAAATAGTTGTGTCATTGGTGGATATTTTTCATGTTACCATGATCTCAGCGTCCCTTCACAATTTATTCCCTCCAAGTTCTCAAATAATGAATACTCAGGTAATGGAGATCTTCCCCATATGATTTATCCACTCTCTTACCCACACATTATTCTCTTGCATTCATTTTTCTATTACAGGCATATATCACTCTATTGCAATTCACAGTGATAGGGTTTCTTACAAATTGAAGGTTTGTGGCAATTCTGCATCAAGCAAGTCCATTGGCTCCATTTTTCCAATAGCACTTGCTCCCTTTGGGTCTTGGTTTCACATTTTGGTGACTATCACAATATTTCAAACTTTTTTATTATTGTGTATTTGTTACTGTGATCTTCTGTGATGAGTGACTTCTCTATGTTTTCAGTAGGACTCAATGAAGGCCCAGAGGATGGTTGGCATTTTTTAGCAAGAAAATTATTTTTAAATTAAGGTTTATAATTAGTTCTTTTAGATATAATGCTATTGCACACTTAATGGACTATAGTAGCCTGTAAATACAACTTTTATATGTACTGTAAAAGCAAAAAACTCCGTGTGTCTTGCTTTATCTCTATACTTATTTTAATATGGTAATCTGGAGCCAAATCTATAATATCTCTGAATTATACCTCTGTATCTTTTTTTTTTTTTGAGCGTCTCCTTACATGTATAAATATCTTTCTCTGTCCAAACTCTTACTATCTAAGCTCAATAACCAAATAAAATTTTCCAATAAAACCTTCACTACCTAAAACTCAGGAGCCAAATAACTTCAAAAAGCACTATATCCCCTGCTATACAAATTGACAATTTTTTTCCAATAATCCAATTGATCTTTTAGTAAGTAGGAATACTTTTCTTCTTCTTCTTCTTCTTTTTTTCTACTCTTTTTTTCTAGCAACTTTGAAAAGAATCTTTTATAATCTACACTTCTTGATGGATATTCTGAGACCCTTAGACAGCATTAACTTGTCCAGGGTCTCCTTGCCAGTTGACAGTGAAGTGAAATTCAGTCAGGTCCTACTGGCTCCAAAATCCATGCTCTTTCCTACACATGCCTTTTAAATATGGAATCTACATTGATGAAAGGCCCATCTGTCTACCACATGGTCAGAGATATACATTCCTAAGTTCTTCAGATCACACTGTAACCGATAAGGCTGATTTTCCACTGTAGGTGGTAATATTGCCATTTCTTAAAACCTGCAGTGCAAATCTAATTGTTAAAAGAAATGCAGGTACAACGCAGTTCCCCGATTTATTCCTGAAGTGGTCTCACACCGTAGCCCTGGAGCTCCTGCAGCAGCATCCTCTGAGGTGTCAGAAATGCTGATGTCAGGACCCCGACACAGGGAACATGAAACTCTGGGGATGGGACCATCGTCTGTCCTTGTACAGATCCTTCAGACGACTGTGATGCACAGACAATGCTGAGAACCCCTGAATTATAGGGCCAGTGCCAATAGGCTCTGCTCATTCTTGCAATAAGAACCAGAAGATATGAGTGCCAGAAGTCCAGGGGACTTTTGGCAATTGTAAAGCTCTGATTAATGCTCCTGTTTCCCTTCTCATCATCCATTCATTCATCTGACAAATACATTCTGAGCACTGCCCTGGGTCAGAGATTAAGCCAGATGCTGGGGACAAGGTGGGGAAGGTGACAGACACGGTCCTATCTCCCCTGGATTTATAACCGGATGTGGGTGACAGAGGACAAGACAGTGATTCCAGTACAGCATAGCCAGTGCCATGAGAGGTCAACACAGGGTGCTGGGGGCAAGGGTTCCCTAATCCAGCCCTGCAGGTCAGGGAAAATTTTCTGCACAAGCCAGTCAGCAGGGTAGGAGTGCAAAACTTTCTGAGGCCTAGTACTGTAGGAGGTTGTTCTGTTCTTCCTCAGGTCCACAGCCTCCTTGAAGCAGCGTCAGATGGAGTCGGGGGGCAGGGGGAGCACTCAACCTCTTGCTTCCAACTTGCTGGAACGTTTATCTCCGACACGCATTAAAAACATATGGAGGGTCAAAGCTCCATGTGTTCGCTTGGTAGGGGAGCAGAAAATTGGAAAAGCAAATATGCATACCTCCCCGATCCCAACTGTTGGACTTTTATTGCCAATTTACGTAATTTCCTGTGCTTATTTCAAAATAGTCAGGAGGGCAGGAGGCATTGAGAACACCATAACTAGGCCATTTAGACTAGCAGCTGCTGGTGCATTCCCGTCTTTTTTTATTAAAAAAAAAAAAAAAAAAAAGTCCAGTGGAATTTGAGGGGAAAGCATCTTTCAGGCAAGGAATAAATAATCTCTTCTTAAGAGAAATCAGTTTAGATTTAACACTCTATTTCAAAACATATTCCCACTTTCTCATTCAGCAGAAATGCTTTGTGTGCCTACTGTGTGCTGACATGAAGGGAGGTGCTGGTGACATGACAGGTACCAGGAGGTATCTGATTTCCAGGAGGTTAGAGGGCAGACATGGAACCGGACATTACAGGGTGGTGGTTAGTAAATGTGCACCAGTACGACTGAAGACTATTAGAATGATGAAATGATTTCGGTACTGACTGGTGAGTGTAATTTTTTTTTTTTTTTTTTACTGTAGTCCAGATATGTTCAGAGCCTAAACAGGACCTGGAGTGCTTTGGCAGTGCCCACCTGCTACTCTGGGATGGCCTGTGTCTCTGGGGATGGGGAGCAGGTAGCAAGACAAGGGACTTGGGAGGTGCCACTGTTGTCACAGGTTCTCCTGAGTACATGGGAAGATCTGGCATCCACATATGTGCTCCACCTGAATGTGCAGGTAGCATCCCTCACCAGGACAAAATAGGCCAGCTACTTCACCGCTACTGATGTAATGAGGAGGTCATTGGAAACATCAGTGCAGATTCCTCTGTCAAATCATAACCCAGAAGACACATATTTAGCTAGTGGCATTCCACTTGAAAGATAAGACCACACCATCTATGTTTAACCTTCAGATGACATACTGCGTGATTTTAAAGTAGGTTATATACTATTTGATTACATTGATATTGCTTCTTGAAATGACAAAATTACAGAGATGGAAAACAAATTTGTGCTTGCAAGAGTTGAAAACAGGTGGGGATGGTGAGGAAATGCATTGAGTCTTACTGTAAAAGGAGAGCTCATGAGATCTTTGTGGTGCTGATACAGTCCTGTGTCTTAACTGTGGTGATAGTCACATCAATCTACACATGTGATATAATTGCATAAAGCTACATACACATAACAGCTTTCCAAGTCTCTTGGTGTTAAAGAATCCACCTGCCAATGAAGGAGACATGGGTTTGATCCCTGGGTTGGGAGGATCTCCTGGAGAATGAAATGACAGCCCACTCCAACATTCTTGCCAGGAAAATCCATGGACAGAGGAGCCTGTCCATGGTGTTGCACTACAGTCCATGGTGTTGCAGAGTCAGACAAGACTTAGCAACTAAACAGCAACACAGACACATACACACACATGCACATACATACATTATACCCACAAACATAAAGTATTTGTATGACTGATGGAGTCTGAAAAAAGTTCTATGGACTGCACCAACACCAATGCCCCAACTTTGATTTCATACTAGAGTTTTGTAAAATGTTTCCATGAGAGGAAATTCTGTGAAGGGGACACAGGGCCTCTCTGTATTATTTTTGCAACTTCCTGTGAATCCATAATTATTTTAAAATAGTTTTTAAGAAGTAACTTGGAAATTATTGGAACAGTTTATACTGTAACATATCACTCAGTAAGCAGATTTGTTCAACATATAGGTTAATTTATGTAGAGAAATACAGGGTGCCATTGAATGAATTGTGTCCCCCTTAAAATTCACATATTGAAGCCCTAAGGGTATTTGGAGGTGTGTCCTTTGGAAGGGAATTAGGTTGTATGAGATCATGAGGGTGGAGCCCCCATGATGATATTAGTGCCATTATAAAAAGAGACCAGAGAGCTTGCCCTTGCTTTCTCTACCAGGTAAGGATACAGAGAGAAAGCAGCCGTCTGCAGGTCAAGAAAAGGGCTCTCTCCAAAACCCAACCATGCTGACATCCTGACCTTGGATTTCTATCCTCCAGAACTGTGAGAAAACTAGTTTCTGTTACTTAAGCTACCCACTATGCTAATTTGTTATAGCATCCCTAGCTAGCTAAGACAGAGGGAGATTAGTGTTAATTCTTGCATTCGTTTGTTCCTTGATTCATTCATTACCCCACAGCACTTATGTATTTTGACTGTCACCTCTGGTCCTTGGGACAGAAAACAAGGGGTCCAGCGTCGTCATGTAGCCATGGGGAGCTTCCCTGGGCAGAGCAGGATCTGAGGGAAAGTGCAACAGGAAGGACTGATCAAGGCCCTTAAGTGGAAAAGGCACATGGAGCAAAAGGAATCCACCCTAGATGGAGCAGAGAGCAGAGGGTTGAAGAAAATAAGAAGAGGCTGAGGGAGCAGGCAGGAGCCAGATACCACAGGTATGAGTCCACGCCTTGATTTGCTGGGGACAGCCTCTGTGGATGTCCGTTGTCCTGGCATAATTTGTGCTGCACTCACTTTCACCTTTAGAAATGTCCTTCTCTGGATGATAAGTCTTCTTGCATTTGAGCCATGATTTGGATTGCATCATACCCTGAGGAAGACAGGCAGTCCTCTGCAGGGTTTTTAGCTAGAGTGTTAGGTCTCATTTTTATTATACTCTAGAACAGCCTTATGGCAGAAAGTAAAGAAGAACTAAAACACCTCTTGATGAAAGTGAAACAGGAGAGTGAAAAAGTTGGCTTAAAGCTCAACATTCAGAAAACTAAGATCATGGCATCTGGTCCCATCACTTCATGGGAAATAGATGGGGAAACAGTGGAAACAGTGTCAGACTTTATTTTTTGGGTCTCCAGAATCACTGCAGATGGTGATTGCAGCCATGAAATTAAAAGACACTTACTCCTTGGAAGGAAAGTTATGACCAACCTAGGCAGCATATTAAAAAGCAGAGACATTACATTGCCAACAAAGGTCTGTCTAGTCAAGGCTATGGTTTTTCCAGTGGTCATGTATGAATGTGAGAGTTGGACTGTGAAGAAAGCTGAGTGCTGAAGAATTGATGCTTTTGAACTGTGGTATTGGAGAAGACTCTTGAGAGTCCCTTGGACTGCAAGGAGATCCAACCAGTCCATCCTAAAGGAGATCAGTCCTGGGTGTTCACTGGAAGGACTTATGCTGAAGCTAAAACTCCAATACTTTGGCCACCTCATGCAAAGAGATGACTCATTGGAAAAGACCCTGATGCTGGGAGGGATTGAGGGCAGGAGGAGAAGGAGATGACAGAGGATGAGATGGTTGGATGGCATCACTGACTCGATAGACATGAGTTTGAGTAAACTCTGGGAGTTTGTGATGGACAGGGAGGCCTGGTGTGCTGCAATTCATGGGGTCGCAAAGAGTTGGACACAACTGAGTGACTGAACTGAACTGAGAACAGCCTTGCTAGCTTCAGGGACTAGAGATTTTGCTGAAAGACAGAAAAAAAACAACAACAAACAAACAAAAAAGCTGTTGAGGCTACTGGGCTTCCCTAGCAGCTCAGTGATAAAGAATCTGCCTGCCAGTGCAGGAGACATGGGTTCAATCCCTCGGTCAGGAAAGATCCGCTGGAGAAGGAAATGACAACCCACTCCAGTATTCTTGCCCGGAGAATTCCATGGACAGAGGAGCCTGGGAAGCTGCAGTCCATGGGGTCACAAAGAGTCAGAGATAGTGACTAAGCAGCAGCAGCAACTAAAGACCAGCAGCAGCAGGATGCTGCTTATTCTGTACAAAGGAGACAAAAAAATGGGGGTGGAAAGAGAACTGCCAGGGGCTTCAAAACCTAACAGTATCTTTGTGTGAAACTTCAGGCCCATCACCTTAAGGTGGCGGCTAGGATGGCCACACTCAGCCACGCCAGGGGTTTTATTGTTTGGTTCCCACCCACCCCCACCTTCCCAACCCTCCCAACTCCCATCTCCTAACCCCTCCTCTTCCTGCCCTCTCAGCCTCCCATATCCACCCCTAGATAAAAATCCACCTGACAGAGGACAACCTTGGAAGAGGGGGCAAGCAGCAGACAGGGTCGTTCGTTGCCTTCGGATGCCTTGCTCTGTTTTCAGACCTGGCACTGAAGAGCAGGCAGCATTCCACACAGACACCAGTCCTGCAGAGTCACTACAGCTCTGTCCATTTTGGCCCAGGATTTCCTTCTGCAAGAAGCCAGAGTCTAGCCTGTAGGACAGAGGTGCCAGTGCTTGAAATTATTCTGAGCAGAGGTTTCCTGCAGCATTAAAAAATCAGTTTCTCCCAGTTTCTCACAGCCTTTCTAACACTCAGTAAAGAGCCCCCATCAGCTGTCTCAAAGAATGCTTCGCTTCCTTTCTTTCAGAACTTTCTAAATATCAGGGATATTTCTCGAAAAGATCCTTCTTTTTATGCCTTTATCCAAAGGATTATTTGCTTTCTCTAACCATATCCACAAACTCTGTTCTTAAGAATTTGTTACACTACAGTATTCCTTATTACACCTAGCACTACTAAAAAGGAAGCATTACTAATTTTCCATCTTTAACTTAAAATTCTTTTCTTTTTCAAGCATAAAGCTGAAGTAGTCCCTATCCCTTTAAGTCCGATCAATCATCTCAAATGTGGATTGGAGTTTGTATTGGCATGATCTCCAAGAGAGAATTCTTTCCCAACTTTGCCAGGGAAAAGAAGGCTTTCTGGCTATTTGCTAGGAAGGCAATTTTGATGTAAGCTGACATTTCTCAGATGCCCATCTTGGGAAGATTCGATGTGAAACCCAAAATTTCTGGCAGCTGAAACCCAGGCCCAACTGCCAGCCCTGGGCAGAGATAAAAGAGTGTGGATGAGCAGCCAGCAGATGGGATTACAAGGAGCCTTTTCTCTGAGCCCAGGGAGATGAGCCTGGGAAGGGGTCGAGTGGGTGACAGAGGAGGGGGAGGGCAGCACTTTGCAGTGAGAGAATCAACAAAAAAGACACTTTCTCAGCTTTTCATGGAGAGGGCCCGTTTCCCCTGTTTTCCAGCCCATTTTGCGCACCATTCACTGAGAGGCGTCTTTCTTCTCAAGTCTTTTATCCCGGGATGCTGAGCATGTTCCCATGTCCTTGTCACAAGGTTTCTCCCACACTCCAGCACAACCGCCAGCAGGCTGCCCTGCGAAGCACACAGCTTGCTGGGTTCTGCTGCTTTCTGCTCAGCTTCAAAAACTGTTTTGCATCGTTTCTTCTTCTTTTACATTCCTAAAGTCAGGCATTTAAAAGTTTGAAAAGGTGACAAATCAAGAACTTTTCCTCCTTCTTTTTCTTGCTTCTTTTCTCTTTGGGGGAGGTTATAGTAGGGTTGAGATAGAGAAAACTTGGTTTAACTCATTCTTGATCTTTTTCATCTTCTTATATCTTCCACATCTGAGAATTGGACTTAACTTTTTTTTTAATACCAAACATCAAACGGAAAGCCATCAAACACTTTACTTTGCCATCAGGTTTTTAGAATTTCTGGTATGGATTTATTTAAATGTGGGCTTGACAAACAAGTCCAGGGTGAGTAATGATAATAGAAACTCCATTCCCACATCCAGCTGCCTAAATGCAAGTCCCAGCTCTACTACCTCCCAGCTGTGTGACCTTGGGCAATTTACTTAACCTCCATGTTTATTCCTTCAGCAAAATTGGGATGATAATAGCACACATTTCATGGAGTTGTTGTGTGGATTATTTGGGGTATGGCTTACTAGATGATCAAGAAATATTAGCTTTTATGTTAATATATACACATATGTGTGTGTGTGTGTTCGTGTGTGTGTGTATATATATATATCTCCTTACATGTTTCCTTCTGTGCAGAGACTGATTACCATTCATTTTTCTAGTAAACAGAAAGCTGGGTACCCTTACATCCAAGGCCAGTTCACATCTTCATTTAGTGTTTGCCCCCACCTGAGGCCCTTTGGCAGGAAAAGGCCCCAGACAGCAAGGCTCTCAGGACAGAATTCCAGGGCAATGGGTTTTGGGAATTGGTCACTTAAATAAATATCAGTCTCTGGATTATTTTTATTTTTTCTTTCAAAGAAATTTCCAGGGTAAAATTGGCTGGAAGGAAAATCCCAAAGCCCCTGTACATGCTTTTTATCTTTGCCCTGAAGACTGGTTGCAGGGCAGGGGTGTCCTGGTTTCTATTGCCACCTGAGCTCTCCTCCCTTCCTTCAGGATCCCAAGGTCATTCAAGGTCATGTGGGCCCCTCAGGGCTCATGAGCCTCCCAACTCCTCTTGGGGGAGAATGGATTTTCCAAATCCCTGCCCATGGGTTTCCCAATGTCCCAATTTTATGCTTGTTGTTATGACTTATAAAAGCTTACTGGGTTTGTTTTGAAGACAAGGGAAAAAATAACATTACGCTATTTTAAACGCCTGCAAATATTTTAAATATGACCCAAGGCAGTTAAAAAAATGCCATATTTCCCAAACCACAAACCCCACTCCTTGTTAAAATCCAATTGCCATCTGAGTGTGGGATGAAGAGTCAGGATGTCAAGCCTTGAGCATCACACATGGTATCTTTCTTGGGGGAAAATCCTCTGAAATACTGTTGTGTCCACCGCTTTCTGCATTTCACAGTGAAAGTTCCTAAAACTGCTGAAAAACCATACTCCAGAGATGCAGTTCCTAGACCCCACTGAGGTTTGATTTGAGGGAACAGGGTTTATTGGAGAATGAAGAGGGAATGCAGATCAGTTCTGAGACCTCTCCTTGGAGATGTTAGAGGTGGCAGAGCACAGGTCAGAGTGTAAAAGTGGCCCCGAGGGTTCTCTGGCTGTTTTCCCTCTGGTGCTCAGAGCATAAGGACAGTTTCTGGTTCATTTTAGGGTGAACTGTGCCAAACTAGTATCTGACACTGCGTGCCGAGCAGACGTTTGTTGCATGAATGATCTATTTAAAGAATGAGGCCTAAAAGGGAAACAAAATTGGCATAACTTGCTTTATTTTTACTCTATGTAAGTGAGTGGGCTGTTTTATGTTAAGTGTATAGTTTAAAATTTAAACACAATATTTGTGCCTACATAAATAGTTGGAAAAGGTAAAATGTCATAACATTGGGTGTTTGTTATTAAAATTGGAGCTTGCCTTTGGATTATGACAACTTGATTTAAAACAAGGAATGGATTGTGCCTTACTCCACTTACTCTGAATTTCAGTGTTTTGCAACATGAAGTATTTCTTTGTGATGTAAACAGATGGTGACAAAGGGTAGGTGCCTTGTGGAGAAACTGCATCTGAGTATTGACATTTCTGGGTGATCAAAGACAGGGCAGAGAAAAGCCGACCCCAGACCCAGGATAGAGTGACTCAGATGGCAAATCTGTCCAACCTACAATGTCCCAGAGAAAAACCCGCCACTTCCCTCAAAGTTCTAGCAGTGCAAGACCTGAACTTGACTAGACCATTATAAGGAAGAGAGAGGTGACTTTTTCCCCTTGGCTTTTTTTTTTTAATTGAGGTATAACTGACATACAGGATTATATATAATTGACATTATATCTGATGGAATGATTCAGTATATACAAAATGATCACCACAATAAGTCTAATTGGCATCCATCACCATACAGAGTTACAGAATATTTTTTCTTATTACAATGAGGACTTTTTAGATATAGTCTGTTAGCAACTTGCAGACATGCAGTACAGTATCTCTGTTAGTTATATAGTCACCACACAGTACATCATATCCCCGACTCATCTACTTTCTGACTGGGAGTTTGTACCTTTTGACTTCCCCTGACTTTTTAACTTAAAATTCACAGATATGTGTGATCTTTATCTCATTATAAGAGAACACCTTTCTCACTGACACACACACACAGACACATACACACACGGCCTCTCTGGTATCAACCTTTGTGATTATAATAGAACAGCAAGATTTGAGGGTAATGCAGGTTGTCCTCCACTCTGGGGTTGTGGAATTCTCAGAAAGCCCCCATTGTGTTCATGGAGTCACTTGCGATGTTATCATGGGTCTTTGGTTCACAAGCTGCCTCTGTGCTCACTGCCTATCAAACGACACAATGTGAGCTATTTCCTTAAAATTGAGACATTTCTATTGCACCCAAACAAAAAACCAAATAACCCCAAATTCCAACGGAACAGACTTTTGGAAGAGTTACACCAAGTGCAGATCCCAGCCCACCGCTTGCAACCTGTCTGGATTTAGGCAAGTCACTTGCTCTTTTGAGCCTCCCTCTATTGCCTCATAAGTGAAAAATAGAAATAATAGGAGGACTTTCCCTGTGGAGTTGTTGTGAGGCCTGGATGAGATCACCAGGTACAGCCCTCGGCAAATTACATGGCACACAGGAAGGGCTCAGTGAAGGTTTACAACAAATCCATCAATGAGACGTATTAAACATATGAAACCAGGGTCTGACCCAGGACTGCAGCAATGGATTTTCTGCAAAAACATCATTGCAAAGGGAGACACCTGGCCCGTTTCTGTCCAGGAAGAGAAGGGGTGGATGGTGTTCTGTCAACAAACGCTAAGAAGAAAGAGCCCAATGCAGCATGCCCTGGACTTCCACTTTCAGCTCAGCTGGTTCCTAATTGATGCCTTATTAGTCTGCACACCTGGGATATGACTTTATCCTCCACCAGCCACTCTTTAACCCTGTCTTAGGCATCTCCCACAGGAAGGCAAAACTGAGTAAGACTTTCCTCATTGGAGAGCTGAAACTAGCGAAAGGGCCAGATTCAGGAACTGGAGAGCGCTGGGCATAGAACCCTTCCCACTTCCTTGGACGTGGACTTTTGGGCAATCTGCTGAGGGCTGCAGACCCCTTCTCACAATAAGATTTTGAAATGCATAAAACAAAATACACTGGATTAGAAAAAAAATCATTAAGACAGTGTTTACATTGAAATGTTGTGATCAAATTATCTGTGAGCCTCTTTAGTAACGTGCTGAATAACATGATTGAGCAGTGCATCTGATAGCCACTGTAATTTTAAAGAAGTGATAAGGGAAAATACTATTTCAGTACCCCTGCCACAACTATAATACGATCTGAAAATATCTATAATTTCTTACCAGTGGCAGGATTGCAGGAATTGTCATGTGGATGTGAAATCGCCCCTGATCTGATCTAAAACTGTTGGAGCCCCAGCTCCAGACACTGCACAGAGGCCGCTGTCTGGGGAAGGTCTCGACCTTCCTCTCTTGTGCCTTCACACCGAAAGTTCCACTGCTAATCTCCACATTGCCTTCCTCTCTCCCTTCCTCCTTTTCTCCCTAATTCAGTCTTTATTACGTCCCTCTCCTGGACATCATGAACTAAAAAATAAGGTTTGCTCTCTGCACTCAAAGAGTTTACAGACCAGGAGGAAAAAGCAAAACAAACAAAAAAAATTTTAATGATGTTGATAATGGTAAAAGTTTGCATGTATTGAGAGATTTCTGCACACCAGACTGTGCTAAATACTTCATCGGTACTTGAATACATATATGAACCTCTTTAATCTTCACGGGAACCCTTTCAGATAGGTCCTTTTGTTAACCCAAATGTACGGAAGAGGAAACTAACATACAGAGAAGTTAAATTTTGTTGTTGTTGTTGGGTCACTAAATCGTGTCCGATTCTTTGTGACCCCATGGACTGCAGCACACCAGCCTTCATTACCTTTCATTGTCTCCTGGAGTTTGCTCAGATTTATGCCCATTAAGTCAGTGATGCTATCTAACCATCTCATCCCCTACTACCCTCTTCTCCTTTGCCTTCAGTCTTTCCCAGCATTAGGGTCTTTTCCAATGAGTCAGCTCTTCACATCAGATGACCAAAGTGTTGGAAATTCAGTATCAGTCCTTCCAATGAATATTCAGAGTTGATTTCCTTTAGGGTTGACTGATTTGATCTTCTTGCAGGCCATGGGAGTCTCAAGAGTCTTCTCTAACACCGCAGTTCAAAAGCATCAATTCTTAGGGCTCAGCCTTTATGGTCCAGTTGTCACATCTGTACATGACCATTGGAGAAAAAATAGCTTTGACTATATGGACCTCTGTCAACAAAGTGATCTCTCTTCTTTTTAATATGTTGTCTGGGTTTGTCATAGCTTTTCTTCCAAGGAGCAAATGTCTTCTAATTTTATGACTGCAGTCACAGTGTACAGTGATTTTGGAGCCCAAGAAAATAAAATCTGCCACTGCTTCCAGTTTTTTCCCTTTTATTTGCCATGAAGTGATGGGATCGGATGCCATGACCTTAGTTTTCTGACTATTGGAAAACCAACTTTTTCATTCTCCTCTTTCACCCTCATCAAAAGGCTCTTTAGTTCCTCTTTTCTTTCTGCCCCTAGGGTGGTATCATCTGCATATCTGAGGTTGTTGATATTTTCCTGAAAGTCTTGATTCCAGCTTGTGATTCATCCAGCCTGGCATTTCACATAATGTACTCTGCATAATAAGTTAAATAAACAAGGTAACAGTATACAGCCATGTCGTACTCCTTTCCCAATTTTGAACCAATCTGTTGTTCCATGTCCAGTTCTACCTGTTGCTTCTTGACTCACATCCAGGTTTCTAAGAAGACAGGTAAGGTGGTTTGGTATTCCAATTTCTTTAATATAATTTTCCACAGTGTGTTGTGATCCATACAGTCAAAGGCTTTCACGTAGTCAGTAGTTTTTTGGAATACTTTTGAAATTCCTTTGCTTTTTCCATGATCCAACAAATGTTGGCAATTTGATCTCTGGTTTCTCTGCCCTTTCTAAACCCAGCTTCCAAATGTGGAAGTTCTCATTTCACATACTGCTGAGGCCTCGCTTGAAAGATAACCTTACTAGCATGCAAAATGAGCACAGTTGGCCAATAATTTGAACATTCTTTAGGATTGCCTTTCTTTGGGATTGGAATGAAAACCGACCTTTTCCAGTCCTGTGGCCACTGCTGAGTTTCCAAATTTGCTGACACAATGAGTGTAGCACTTTAACAGCATCGTCTTTTAGGATTTGAAACAGCTCAGCTGGAATTCCATCCCCTCCACTAGTTCTGTTTGTAATGATGCTTCCTAAGGCCCACTTGACTTCACATTCCTGGCTCTAGGTTAGTGATCACACCATCATGGTTTTCTGGGTCATTAAGACCTTTTTTTGTATAATTGCTCTGTGTTTTCTTGCCACCTCTTCTTAATCTCTTCTGCCTCTTAACAGGTCTTTACAATTTCTGTCCTTTATCGTGCTTATCCTTACGTGACATATTCCCTTGATATCTCCTGTCTTCTTGAAGAGATCACTAGTCTTTCCCATTCTATTGTTTGCCTCTATTTGTTTGCATCATTCATTGAAGAAGGTATTCTTGTCTCTCCTTGCTATTCTTTGGAACTCTGCATTCAGTTGGGTATGTCTTTCCCTTTCTCTGTTGCTTGTCGCTTCTCTTTTCCTCAGCTATTTGTAAAGCCTCATCAAACAACCACTTTGCCTTCTTGCATTTCTTTCTCTTTGGGATGATTTTGATCACTGACACCTTTACAATGTTATAAACCTCCATCCATAGTTCTTCAGGCAGAAGATTTTATCCCTTGAATCTATTCATCACTTCCTTTGTATAATCATAAGGGATTTGCTTTAGGTCATATCTGAATGGCCTAGTGGTTTTCCCTACTTTCTTCAATTTAAGCCTGAAGTTTGCAATAAGGAGCCAATGGTCTGAGCCACAGCTCTGGGTCTTGTTTTTGCTGACCGTGTGAACTTCTCCATCTTCAGCAGCAAAGAATACAATCAGTCTGATTTCAATATTAACCATTTGGTGATGTCCATGCGTAGAGTTGTCTCTTTTGTTGTTGGAAAAGTGTTTGCTATGACCAATGTATTCTCTTGACAAAACTCTTTTTAGTTAGTCTTTGACCTGCTTCATTTTGTGCCCTAAGGCCAAACTTACCTGTTACTCTGCGTATTTCTTGACTTGCTACTTTTGCATTCTAATCCTTATGATGAAAAGGACATCTTTTTTTGGTTTTAGTTCTAGAAGGTCTTGTAGGTCTTCATAGAATCATTCTGCTTCTTCAGCATCAGTTGTTGGGGCATAGACTTGAACTACTGTGATGTTGATTTGCCTTGGAAACAAGTTGACATCATTCTGTCATTTTTGAGATTGCGCCCAAGTACTGTATTTCAGACTCTTCTGTTCACTATGAGGGCTACTTCATTTCTTCTAAGGGATTGTTGCCCATAGTAATAGATATATCGGTCATCTGAATTAAATTCGCCTGTTCCTGTCCATTTTAGTTCATTGATTCCTAAAATGTCGATATTCACCCTTGCCATCTCCTGCTGGACCACATCCCATTTACCTTGATTCACAGACCTGACATTCCAGGTTCCTATACAATATGGTTATTTATAGCATCAGACTTTACTTTTACCACCAGACACGTCCACAGCTGAGTGTTACTCCCCCTTTCGCTCAGCCACTTCATTCTTTCTAGAGCTGTTAGTAATTGCCCTCCACTCTTCCCCAGTAGCATATTGGACACCTTCCAACCCAATGGGCTTATCTTCTAGTGTCATACATACCTTTATGCCTTTCATACTGTTCATGGGGTTCTCGCAGCAAGAATACTTCAGTGAACCACATCTTGTCAGAACTTTCCACCAATCCATCTTGGTTGGCCCTGCACAGTATGGCTCATAGCATCACTGAGTTATGCAAACCCCTTTGCCATGACAAGTCTGTGATCTGTGAAGGGGGAGAAGTTAACTAATGTATCTAAATTCACGAGGCTTAGAAATGGTAGAACCAGAGTTTAGACAAAGACAGCCGAGCTGGAAAACTGTGCTTTAAGCATGATACCTACCCTGCCTCTTTAACATAGACCATAGCTCCCATCCGCGACTGACTTTACAACCCCAAGAAACATTGGGCAGTGTCTGGAAGTATTTTTGTATGTAACAATTTGGGAAGAGAAAGGCACTATTGGCATTAAGTGAGTAGAGGCCTGGGATGCTGCTCGACATCCTGCCATGTACAGGATAGCCCCACAAGAGAGAATGAACCAGCCCAAAATGTCAGTAATGCTGAGGATGAGAAACTCTAACCCAGATCAGTCATTGAATATAAAGGATTTGATAAAGGGCTGTATGTGTATATTCTTCACAAAGAATTTAGAAATTGATATTTCCATTATTATTATTTTCATTGGTTTCATTTTTATTAAACAAGGGAATGAAGAGATCTTCAAGCAAGTCTCTCAAATACATGTGACTTGATCCCCCAAATCCAAGAACCCAAATGCTATTACTTAAATGTAAGATATTGAGTGGTAAAGGAAGATGGACCAGCTGCTGGGCAGCCCTCTCCACTCCCACCATCCCACCCCCACAGGGAGGTTCAGGCCCCAGGTTTCCACACGCACCCTCCTGATCCTGCACTGATTTGGTCTCCTGAGTGCCCTTCTGTGCACCACCTTCGGAAATAATTATCCTCTCTGGACCCACGCCAATTAAATTCTCCCATGGCTGCTTGTGAGCAGAAGAGCAGGGGCGGCAGACTGGTTGGCATGCATCTCTTATTCATCGCTTCTGGGCTCCCACGTCATCAGCAAGTAGAGCTTTTTCTCAGGATGCCCACAGCTGCATTCCCAACCCAGTCAAGCCAGACATTCCTGGCCCCAGCAGCAGGCTGACCATCCCATTTGTAAGGAAAAGGGAAAGAGACAGTTTCCGGAAAGGCTTTGTCTGAAGGTTCTGTTCCCTGATGCTGAGAAATCTCTCATCCAGGAAGTTCTATTTGGCTTTGACTCCAGGCCAGGGAATGGCAGCCAATGCTGGATCCACCCATTACCATGAAGAATGCAAGCGAGGAAGAGGGTGCTCGAGATTATACTGATGGGCATTTCTCAAAGCACGTTCCAGGGAGCTTTCATCCTGGGGAATTTTAAAGATCTTAGGAGTAAACCATTCTGTGGCAGATGAGTTTGAGAAGCCCTGAGTTAAAGAGAGCTGTGTATGTCTCTGTTAAGTCATTGCAGTCGTGTTTGGTTCTTTGAGACCCTATGGACTGTAGCCCACCAGGCTCCTCTGTGCATGGGATTCTCCAGACAAGAATACTGGAGAGGTTTGCCATACCCTCCTCTGGGGGATCTTCCCAACTCTGGGATCGAACTTGCATCTCCTATAACTCTGGCATTGCAGGTGAATTTTTTTTTACCACTGAGCCACCAGGGAAGCCCTAAAGAGAGCTAGACAGGTAACTGCAGCAGGACTTTTCAGAGCTCTGAATATGTTAACGTGCATTTTGAATGTCTGACAGAGAAACATAGCATGCAGGGTTTTCTTATTATTTGACCATATGTCTTAGTTTTACTTCTCCTAGAAGCAATGACAAAGGCTTGAGTTCAGGTACAGTTTATTTCTGAGTAGATTCCAGTGATGAAAAGTGAAGGAGTGGGGAGCAGGAAACAGGAAAAGAAAAAGATGCATTAGGAGCTGATTACAAATATGAGTAATGGAAACTCAGTGTTGCTGGAGGACAGTTGAGGAACCTTATAAAACGTACCTCAAGATTGTCCCACTAAAGATTGAGGCTCCTCAGGCTCTTATTGGCTGAAGGTTGTCCGTGAGGTGTTAGATGCCCTGCCCTTTCTGGGTTGCACCTGAGTGCTGGCAGAGCAAACCGCTGCAGCTTTCGGGAAAATGCTAAGGCAAAAAAGCAAAGAGACAGCAAGGAAACAGTCGACATGGAACTCTGGCAATGTCCGTGGAACTTTCCACACAGCTGCCCTGAGCTAAGGTGGGCCAAAGGGATGTGGCATGGCACAGAAGTCTGCTCACCACAGAAGTATTTATTTCCTTCTAGAGCAACCCAGATATATAGTTCTCCTTAGAACCCTTAGGAGGAAACCTTGCTCTATCCTGAACCCTTTAAGTAACAGTTGAGGGACAGAGATTCCAGAGGGTTGGTGTCTTGCCCTATGTATGTCACAGTATTCCACCAGAGGTTTACTGTATTTCTTATACCTCATCTATAAAATAGGACTTTTAACAGGGCCTTCCTGCACATACAATGTGCTTAAAACAGTGCCTGGCACATAGTAATGGCCGAAGGAAATTTGCCCCAAAGTGAGGGTGATTGCACATATATGATGACGAGATGGCCAACACTGAAATCAGATTGATTATATTCTTTGCAGCCAAAGATGGAGAAGCTCTATACAGTCAGCAAAAACAAGACTGGGAGCTGACTGTGGCTCAGATCATGAACTCCTTATTGCCAAATTCAGACTTAAATTGAAGAAAGTGGGGAAACCACTAGACCATTCAGGTATGACCTAAATCAAGTCCTTTATGATTATACAGTGGAAGAGAGAAATAGATTTAAGGGACTAGGTCTGATAGACAGAGTGCCTGATGAACTATGGTTGGAACGTTGGACAGGAGACAGGGATCAAAACCATCCCCAGGAAAAGAAATGCAAAAAAGCAAAATAGCTGTCTGAGGAATCCTTACAAATAGCTGTGAAAATAAGGGAAGAGAAAAGCAAAGGAGAGAAGGAAAGATATACCCATTTGAATGCTGAGTTCCAAAGAATAGCAAGGAGAGATAAGAAAGCCTTCCTCAGTGATCAGTGCAAAGGAATAGAGGAGAATAATAGAATGGGAAAGACTAGAGAACTCTTTAAGACAATTAGAGATACCAAGGGAGCATTTCATGCAAAGATGGGCTCAATAAAGGACAGAAATGGTATTGACCTAACAGAAGCAGAAGATATTAAGAGGTGGTAGGAATACACAGAAGAACTGTACCAAAAAAATCTTCACAACACAGATAATCATGATGGTGTGATCACTCACATAGAGCCAGACATCCTGGAATGCTAAGTCAAGTGGGGCTTAGGAAGCATCACTATGAGCAAAGCTAGTGGGGGTGATGGAATTCCAGCTGAGCTATTTCAAATCCTAAAAGATATGCTGTGAAAGTGCTGCACTCAATATGCCAGCAAATTTGGAAAACTCAGCAGTGGCCACGGGACTGGAAAAGGTCAGTTTTCATTCCAATCCCAAAGAAAGGCAATGCCAAAGAATGCTCAAACTACCACACAATTGCACTCATCTCACACGCTAGTAAAGTAATGCTCAAAATTCTCCAAGCCAGGCTTCAGCAATATGTGAACCATGAACTTCCAGATGTTCAAGCTCATTTTAGAAAAGGCAGAGGAACCAGAGGTCAAATTGCTAACATCCGTTGGATCATCGAAAAAGCAAGAGAGTTCCAGAAAAACATCTATTTCTGCCTTATTGACTATGGCAAAGCCTTTTACTGTGTGGATCACAATAAACTGTGGAAAATTCTGAAAGAGATGGGAATACCAGACCACCTGACCTGCCTCTTGAGAAATCTGTATGCAGGTCAGGAAGCAACAGTTAGAACTGGACATGGAACAACAGATTGGTTCCAAATAGGGAAAGTAGTACATCAAGGCTATATATTGTCACCCTGCTTATTTAATTTATATGCACAGTACATCATGAGAAACACTGGGCTGGATGAAGCACAAGCTAAAATCAAGATTGCTGGGAGAAATATCAATAACCTCAGATATGCAGATGACACCACTCTTATGGCAGAAAGTGAAGAAGAACTCTTGATGAAAGTGAGAGTGAAAAAGTTGACTTAAAGCTCAACATTCAGAAAACAAAGATCATGGTATCCAGTCCCATCACTTCATGGGAAATAGATGGGAAAACAGTGGAAACAGTGGCAGACTTTATTTTTCTGGCCTCCAAAATAACTGCAGATAGTGACTGCAGCCGTGAAATTACAAGAAACATAGTCCTTGGAAGGAAAGTTATGACCAACCTAGACAGCATATTAAAAGCAGAAACATTACTTTGCCAACAAAGGTCCATCTAGTCAAGGCTATGGTTTTTCCAGTAGTCATGTATGGATGTGAGAGTTGGACTATAAAGATAGGTGAGTGCCGAAGAACTGATGCTTCTGAACTGTGGTGTTGGAGAAGACCCTTGAGAGTCCCTTGGACTGCAAGGAGGTCCAACCAGTCCATCCTAAAGGAAATCAGTCCTGGGTATTCATTGGAAGGACTGATGTTGAAGCTGAAACTCCAATACTTTGGCCACCTGATTCGAAGAGCTGACTCATTGGAAAAGACGCTGATGCTGGGAAAGATTGAGGGCAGGAGGAGAAGGAGTTGACAGAAGATGAGATGGTTGGATGGCATCACTGACTTGATGGACATAGGTTTTGGTAAACTCCGGGAGTTAGTGATGGACAGGGAGGCCTGGCATGCTGCAGTCCATGGGGTTGCAAAGAGTTGGACACAACTGAGCGACTGAACTGAACTGCACTGAACTGAACTGTAGTGCCATGCTCCCACACTATTTGTGGGAAGATGTAGGCCCTTAGTTCGGGAAGCTTATGTTCTTAAAATGAATAGGGGCACAATTTATTTCCCAAACAAATAGATTTAAGTACTTGTACTGTGATGGATGGTGTGGGTGTAATTGTGAATAAAGTAGAAGTGGTCCCCTCCTTCATGGAGCTGAGAGCCTGATGGAGAAGAAAGGAATTACACAGATAATCCAGTAACTAATCAATTTCTCTAAGTATGAGGGAAGTTTTAAAATAATGTTACCTCTGCTATAAATCTACCTTCTGGACACCCTTTGCTTCCACCTATACACATAAATATCAACCGAACTACATCGCAGGGACTGCTAGGGCAACACCTACCAAGTTGAAAAATGAAGAGCTGTGTCTCTGTAACACCCACAATCCGACGTCACTTTGTAAGAAAAAAATTAAGCCTGCATCTGACATTATTGCTAACTCTCATCATCCATCCTGTACCCAAAGGAGAGCAGCTTGTCTTTTCCCTTTTTTTTCCCCACAATATCATCATGGAAGATAATAGAAGAACCTGAGAAAAAAACTTTGTTCTGTCATAAAAAGTATTCAGTTCAGTTGCTCAGTCGTGTCTGACTCTTTGCAACCCCATGGACTGCAGCATGCCAGACTTCCCTGCTCATCACAGAGAAAGGAGCTTACTCAAACTCATGTCCGTTAAGTTGGTGATGCCATCCAACCATCTCATCCTCTGTCGTCCCCTTCTCCTCCACCTTCAATCTTTTCCAGCATCAGGGTCTTTTCAAATGAGTTAGTTCTTGGCATCAGATAGCCAAAGTATTGGAGTTTCAGCTTCAGCATCAGTCCTTCCAATGAATATTCAGGACTGATTTCCTTTAGGATGAACTGATTGGATCTCCTTGCAGTCCAAGGGACTCTCAAGAGTCTTCTCCAACACCACAGTTCAAAAGCATCAATTCTTCAGCGCTCAGCTTTCTTTATAGTCCCAACTCTCACATCCATAAAAATATTTGTAAAAAATATTAAACATTATTATTATACAGCTACCATTCATTAAACATCAACTCACATGCCACTTTGTAGGCCATTTCTGTGTTACTCATTTAACATTCAGTAGTATTATCCAAGTACCTACTATCTGCCAGGCTGTGAACAAAACATGTAAAAATCCCTACCTTCTTGGGGTTCACAGTCTAGTTGGGGGAGAAAGATAGTACACATAGCAAATAGGTAGACTAATGGTATGTCAATGTATCAGGTAGCCTTTGCTGCATAACAAAGCACCCCACATCTCAGTTTCTTAACACTGTAACCATTTCCGTAGTTCCTGATTCTCCCGATCAGTGATTTAGGCTGTTTACTTCCTCTGGTCTGCTCTTGGCTTGCTCACATGTCTGGCTGGCTTGTGGCTGGACTCAGTCATCCCGGGTCAGCCGGAGCAAACTAGGCCATTCTGGCCCATGTCTCTCCCATCCCGCCAGCAGACTAGCCCCAGCAAATTCTCATGGCAAGGCAGACATGCAAAGGCAAACAGTCCAATTCTACAAAAGGAAAAAATGGAAAGGCACACACACTTCTCAAGTCTCTGTTTACAACTGACCAAAGGAGGTCACGTGACAGAGCCTGGACTCAGTGGAGGGGACTGTGAAGTGACAGGGCAAAAGATGCAGATTCAGGGAAGATTACATAAATGATTTTGCAATAAGTGCTTCAGAAATAAAGACAGAGAATAAATGCTACAGAAACAAAGCAGGCTTTGTGAATGGAAGATGCTGAGGCCTCGAAATTTTCAGTAGGAAGATCAGCACAGTTTCCCCTGCAAAGGTAACATTCGGGAAAGATTTGTTTCTTTGTGTACTGCTATATACTAGTATCATTTCTAATTCTCACAATAAAACCCCAGATTATAAATTTTTACCCCCATTTTACAAATGTATAAATTGAAGCTCAGTATGGTTGTGTAACCCCAAGTTTTCATAACTAGTAAGAGGCTATAATAGAAAATAGAACCCAAACTGACATATGCCAGAAAAAACAGATGGGATGGCGACTGATTGGCTTACAGAATTGAAAAAAAATCATCAATAGGTACATCAATAGAAAATACATAGGAAGTGTCGCCTTCAGTTAACACTTGGAGTCAGGCCTCATACTCTGCCACTAGGACCTCATTTCCCATTCTGTGTGTGTCTGTGTGTGTGTGTGTGTGTGTATGTGTGCATGTGTCTTGCTCTGTTCCTCAGCCAACTCCCTCTGTTTGGTTCCATTCTTGGATAGCCTCCCCTGGGTGGCAGAGTGGCCACCAGTAGTTGCTTCTAATGTCAAGTCCAGGAGGAAACAGTGAGTCTCTTTTTTGGCAGTTCCCACCAGAATTTAGAGGATTCACTCCAGTTGGACTGGGTTTGACCCCAGTCGTCCCTGACCATTGGCATGGCAGCAGAAAGTGGTGTGGAACTACTGCCTCATACCACCCCAGCATCAGGACTTTGTACCCTGCCCACGGAGCAGACTGTCCTGTTGATAACTAGGCAAGACGATAGATGTTTGACAGGTGTAAAATGGACAAATGAATATACAAACAGACCTCAATGTGAGCTTAATAGCAACATACACACATGTATAGTCTATACAGGCCTATCACCAGGCAATGTCTAAAATCGCTCACTTCTTTACAGTAAACAGCAGCAACTTCTAGAGTGCCTTCCCCTACCTCAGTACACACCTCCCACCCTTATATCCAGCAACTAAATAGCAATTGTTGATTTAACTCTGTAATGTGCAAAAGTAGTTGATGGAGCATCTATGGTACAGAGAAGGCAATCACTTTATCTGGAGTCACACAGCAGGTCAGTCCTGGAACCAGAAAACAGACAAGTTTAATTCCAAAGACAACCAGGTCATTGCAAGAATTGAATGTACTCTTCTCTGAAGGACAAAACAAGTGAACTGTAAAAGAGCTGTCAGAAAAATCAAGGCTGAGATTCTCTAAAAGAAGTGTCAGTATGGAAAATGTTACACAGTCATCTTAATGAAAGGCCTCTTTCATAAGTAACATATGTCTTCAACTGCTTCTCTGAATCTCATCAGTGATACTAGTAGGTTTCACAGAATGTATCCTTTGAAAATTTGCTTTGCTTAGCATTTTAAAATATATAATGAAATTTTGAGATCATAATGTGACCCAAAGAGATATATGTTAGTTCAGATTAATTCAACAAGCATACACTGAACTCATACATAGTGCCCAGAACTGTTCACTTCTGTGATGAATAGAGACCTAAAGCTCAGGTGATCTAGGAGAATCAGACACATACAGTATCTAACAATTAGTAGCATCTTCACAGCTGATATTTTATTGAACTCCATGTACTAGGCATTTTTCTAAGCACTTGACATGCCCTGTCTCATGTAATTCCCAAAACAGCCCTGTGGGTGGCTATTATTTTCTTTATGCTTCAGATTAGGAAACTGAGGCACAGAGAGGTGAAGTAACTTGTCCAGGGTCACTCAGCTAGGAAGGGGCAGAGCAGTGAATCAAATCCAAGCAGTCTGACTGCCGAGCCTGTCTCCCCACCCCTCACCTATACAACACTGCTTTGTTCTTATTCATGCAAACCCTGAAGGTAGAAGAGTCACATTAACCAAGTGATCTCAGCGCTTGTTTTCCTTTCTTAAAAAAATATTTATTTATTTGGCTGCACATGTGTTAGCTGCAGCATGCGGGATCTTCAGTTACAGCATTCAAACTTTTAGTTGCAGCCTGTGGTATTTAGTTCCCTGACTAGGGATCGAACCCGAGCACCCTGCACAGAAAGCATGCAGTCTTAGCCTCTGGACTGCCAGAGAAGTCCCAACACTCATTTTCTAACTGCTGTTTCTTGAGGACCTCCTTCGGGCCAGGCACCACCACACTAGGATAGTTACATATATTAGCCCATTAAGCCTGCAAAGCAACTCTATGAAATTGTGTCATTGGCCCCACTTTTCAGTTAAATAAACTGAAGTTGAAAGCTGTTAAGTAATGACCAGATGACTAAAGATTGGTACGGTGATCGGAGGAAGGGAAGTTTCAGCAGGACCTCACTCCAGTCTACCCCAAAATGATTGCGGCTGCCATTCTCTGCTCACTCTGTTTGCCAGACCTTCTGCTCCGTGCTTTGTGTAGATTTCCTCCAGCACTCTTCTGAGGAAACTGAGTCGTGGTACTTCGCTGACTTGCCCACAGTTCACACACTAGGAAGTACCACACCGAAGATTCAGTCCCGTGTTTAGCTGACCCCAAACCTGCTCTCAGCCACTGTGAAGGCATTACTTTTTCATATAGGAAGAGAGGAGGTGATATCCCTCAAGTGGGGAATGGATAAACAAACTTCGTACATCCATACAAGGGAAGCGACTCAGCCATTGAAAGGAACGAATTAATGATACAGTATGATGAGCCTCCAGTGCATTATGCTAAAGGAAAGAAGCCAGATTCTAAAGACTTGCTCCTGTACGGACAGAAATCAGAGCAGCTGTTGCCAGGGCAGAGGTGCAGAGTGATTAGCTGCTAAATAGCCCAGAGTTCGGGCGGGGGGGTGGTTTGGGAGGTGATGAAACTCTTCCTGTCTTGATGTGGTGGGTATATGACTGAATGCATTTGTCAAAACTTGCAGAACCATATACTAAGGGAGATGGAGTTTACTGTTGGTGATTTATATCTTAATATTTGAAAAGGGGTGAAAAAAGGAAAGATATGAAGGTCGGAAATCATTTGAAGGAGCTTAGCTCGCTTTGCATCTTCAGGGAGCCCTGACTTCCTTTCTAGAAAGTACATTGATGAAAACATGTTGATTTACTTAGCGAAATTTACTGAGCACCAACTGTGAGCCAAGTAGTATATTGGGCATAAAAAATAAAACAGCAAACAAAACAGAGGAGTTCCTAATCCTTTAAACCTCACGGCTTATATTCAAGTTTTAAAAGATTAAAATTAATTAAGAAAATTTCAGCTAGGAGTGATAAAATAAGAAACTAAAATTGGCTAACAACATGCAGTGAATGTCTTCTTGGTCAGGGAATGCAAACGGAGTTGTCACTAGGGTGCAGGGCACTGGAAAAACCACACCAAAACTAGGAGTGGACAACAGTGGGTTCAAAAGTTTTTTAACTTGAAAAAACCCTAGATGATAGCACCCCCAGTCAGCTCTCACTGATGCCTGTGTAAGTTATCTGCAGGAATGTTTTGACCCCAGGGGTACGTCTTAATGCTGTTCAAAATGTGGGTCCCCTTTCTCCAGCCACTCAGGGAATGCTTATTCATTTAAACAATAAATTATAGGAAACATATTTAGAAAGAGAAATATGCCAGGGCAAGACATCACATTATTCATTCTCCAGACTTTGGAGCAGTGCTTGTTGGATTATTTACGTGGCTGCTTCTGTCAATTCTAAATAGATTTATCATCTATTCTTTTGCACAATATTAAGACACTACAATTCCTTTCCAACCTGCACTGTTTGCTTAGCTTTAGATTTTATGAACAACACATTCTTCCCTTCCCCTGGACTCTTTCTATGCCTTTATGCCCAGGAAAACCACACAACTCAAATGCTTTGGGGTTGGGTCGCTTCTTCCTGCATGTTAACCCCTTATGTACTGAAAACATGTTGGCAGAAGTCACCTCCCACATTTACAAGATATGTTCTTTGTTTGACCAGAACACATCCTTTCTCCCTTTGTCCTGTGCTCACCTGAAGAATGCGTCAAGTTCAGACTATCCACATAGAGTCAAATAATTGTCAGAGTTGAGAGACGGAAGGATTTTTAAATCGTTCCAAGATACCCTGTTGTCCCCATCACCTTTATTTCAGCTCTGTTTATCTCCCCACCAGTCTTCAAATCTCACCTGGTTTGGTCTGGTTTCATGGCCATCTTTGACTTTCAGGTCAAAGAACCTGGTAATTGGTTCTGAGACGTTTCCAGGAATACAGTCATTATGTTGTGATAGCCAAACTCTTTTGAGAGTTGCAAAATCTAACGCAAGTTGTTCCTGAATTTCCAGTGCTCAGAAAAGAAAACACCTTGTCTTTTGTCTCTGTAAGCTGTTTACTTAGGGCTTTGACTGCGCTTCCTACCTTCCTTACACAGAAAGAATGATCTCCAGCCAGTTGGCATTCTCTGTCTTAATTTGTCTGTGAGCACATCTTTTTCTTTAACTTTGTGAATGTCAAGAATCTTCACTGGGAACTCAGAACGTAGTTGAGAATTTTTGGAAGCCTCTGGTAAAAGAGATTATAAAGTTAGTCCCTGCCAAAGGCTGGCCTGCCCCAGCAGGTTTAGACGATGTGAAAACCACATCCCAAGTGAGAATTGGCTGTCCCGCATCTCTTCTCTTACAGCCTCGGCTCCCCCATCGGCATTATTAGGAGGGGTCAAACACTTGCTTTTATCCCTTGAAATGTTTGTGGGTTTGCTGTTGACCATGGGTTCCTGGTTAACTTCAGCAATACAAAGTGATTTCCATAGCAGTTAGTCATCAGGGATGTGTGTAAAGTTAAGCCTCAAAGATGTTCATGATGGTGGTGTTTATAATAGCAAAAAGACAAAAAAGAGAGAGAGAAAGTGAAGGGGAAAAAAGCGGGGGAAGAAAGATCTATCTAAATGTCCAATAATACAGAATTGGTTGGTATTAATGACATGCCATCCTAAAAAGAACAGTGTTATGGAAAGCTAGATGACGGCATGAAAGAATTTTCACACTAGAAGGAAACTAGTAATATTAATTTTTTAACGTTTTAATCTTATTGTCACATAGTTGATTTACAACATTGCTTTGTTTCAGGTGTACAGCAAAGTGAATCAGTTATAAATATACATGCAGTCATTCTATTTTAGAATTTTTTCTCAAATAGGTTGTCAGAGAATATTGAGTAGAGTTCCCTATGCTGTGCAGTAGGTCCTTGTTAGTTGGTCTTATCTTATACATAATAGTGTGTGTGTGTCCATCCCAAGCTCCTGGTTTAGCTCTTCACCACCACGTTTCCCCTATGGTAGCCATAAGTTTGTTTTCAATGCCTGTAAGTCTGCTTCTGTTAGAGAAATGAATAAATAAATGTTCAGGAGTCACTTTTAACTTGTAAAGGCAAATGATCTGTAGTTGTGATCTTATTTTTATTTTAAAATATAAATAAATACGGGACAGGGTTTCTTAGCATTGGTGCAACTGACATTTTTTTTTGCTTGTTTCCCATACTTAAATTGGTTTAATATTATTTTATAAGTTTATATATATATATATACACATATGCAAACACACACACATATCCTGGATACAAGTCTCTATAATCAGATACAGGAGTTGTGAATATTTTCTCCCATTTGTTAGATTGTCTTTTTACTTTCTTTTCTTTTTTTAAATTTATTTTTAATTGGAGGATAATTACTATACAATGTTGTATTGGTTTCTGCCATACAACAGCGTGAATCAGCCGTAAGTATACATATGTCCCCTCCCTCCTGAACCTCTTTCCCAAGCCCCCACTCCATCCTACCCCATCGCCCCCAGTGCCAAGCTGTCACGGAGCACTAGACTGAGTTCCCTTTATCATATAGCAGTTTCCTCCTCGCTAGTTATTTTACATATGGCAATATATGTGTTTCAGTGCGACTCGCTCAATTTGCTCCATCCTTTCCTTTCCCTGCCATGTCTGTAAGTCTGTTCTTCATGTCAGTGTCTCTATTCCTGCCCTGCAAATAGGCTCATCAGTACCATTTCCATATATCTGCGTTAATATATAATATTTGTTATTCTCTTTCTGACTTCAGTCTGTTTAACAGGCTCTAGGTTCATCAACCTCACTAGAACTGACTCAGATTTATTCTTTGTTGTGACTAGTATTCCATTGTATATATGTACCACAACTTTTTTATCCATTCACCTGTTGATGGACATTTAGGTGGCTTCCATGTCCTGGCTATTGTAAATAGCACTGCAGTGAACATCGGGTGCGTGTGTCTTTTTTTTTTTTTCCATTTATTTTTATTAGTTGGAGGCTAATTACTTCACAACATTGCAGTGGGTTTTGTCATACATTGACATAAATCAGCCATGGAGTTACATGTATTCCCAATCCTGCATGTGTCTTTTTTTTTTTTTCCATTTATTTTTATTAGTTGGAGGCTAATTACTTTACAATATTGTAGTGGTTTTTGTCATACATTGAAATGAATTAGCCATGGATTAACATGTATTCCCCATCCTGGTCCCCCCTCCCACCTCCCTCTCCACCCAATCCCTCTGGGTCTTCCCAGTGCACCAGGCCCGAGCACTTGTCTCATGCACCCAACCTGGGCTGGTGATCTGTTTCACCCTAGATAATATACATGTTTCAATGCTGTTCTCTTGAAACATCCCCACCCTTGCCTTCTCCCAGAGTCCACAAGTCTGTTCTATACATCTGAGTCTCTTTTTCTGTTTTGCATATAGGGTTATCATTACCATCTTTCTAAATTCCATATATATGTGTTAGTATACTGTAATGGTCTTTATCTTTCTGGCTTACTTCGCTCTGTATAATGGGCTCCAGTTTCATCCATCTCATTAGAACTGATTCAAATGAATTCTTTTTAATGGCTGAGTAATATTCCATGGTGTATATGTACCACAGCTTCCTTATCCATTCGTTCGCTGATGGGCATCTAGGTTGCTTCCATGTCCTGGCTATTATAAACAGTGCTGCGATGAACATTGGGGTGCACATGTCTCTTTCAGATCTGGTTTCCTTGGTGTGTATGCCCAGAAGTGGGATTGCTGGACCAACAGTGTAAGAGGGTTCCCTTTTCTCCACACCCTCTCCAGCATTTATTGCTTGTAGACTTTTGGATAGCAGCCATCCTGACTGGCGTGTAATGGTACCTCATTGTGGTTTTGATTTGCATTTCTCTGATAATGAGTGATGTTGAGCATCTTTTCATGTGTTTGTTAGCCATCTGTATGTCTTCCTTGGAGAAATGTCTGTTGAGTTCTTTGGCCCATTTTTTGATTGGGTCATTTATTTTTCTGGAGTTGAGCTGGAGGAGTTGCTTGTATATTTTTGAGATTAATCCTTTGTCTGTTGCTTCGTTTGCTATTATTTTCTCCCAATCTGAGGGCTGTCTTTTCACCTTGCCTATAGTTTCCTTTTTTTTTTTTTTTTTTTTGGTCTTTTTTTTTTTTTTATTTGTTGGAGGCTAATTATTTACAACATTGCAGTGGTTTTTGTCATACATTGAAATGAATTAGCCATGGATTTACATGTATTCCCCATCCCGGTCCCCCCTCCCACCTCCCTCTCCACCCCATCCCTCTGGGTCTTCCCAGTGCACCAGGCCTGAGCACTTGTCCCATGCATCCAACCTGGGCTGGTGATCTGTTTCACCCTAGATATACATGTTTTGATGCTGTTCTCTTGAAACATCCCGCCCTCGCCTTCTCCCACAGAGTCCACAAGTCTGTTCTATACATCTGAGTCTCTTTTTTCTTTTTTTTGCATATAAGGTTATCGTTACCATCTTTCTAGATTCCATATATATGTGTTAGTATACTGTAATGGTCTTTATCTTTCTGGCTTACTTCGCTCTGTATAATGGGTTCCAGTTTCACCCATCTCATTAGAACTGATTCAAATGAATTCTTTTTGATGGCTGAGTAATATTCCATGGTGTATATGTACCACAGCTTCCTCATCCATTCGTCTGCTGATGGGCATCTAGGTTGCTTCCATGACCTGGCTATTATAAACAGTGCTGCGATGAACATTGGGGTGCACGTGTCTCTTTCAGATCTGGTTTCCTCAGTGTGTATGCCTAGAAGTGGTATTGCTGGGTCATATGGCAGATCTATTTCCAGCTTTTTAAGGAATCTCCACACTGTTTTCCATAGTGGCTGTACTAATTTGCATTCCCACCAGCAGTGTAAGAGGGTTCCCTTTTCTCCACACCCTCTCCAGCATTTATTGCTTGTAGACTTTTGGATAGCAGCCATCCTGACTGGTGTATAATGGTACCTCATTGTGGTTTTGATTTGCATTTCTCTGATAATGAGTGATGTTGAGCATCTTTTCATGTGTTTTTTTGCCATCCGTATGTCTTCCTTGGAGAAATGTCTGTTTAGTTCTTTGGCCCATTTTTTGATTGGGTCATTTATTTTTCTGGAGTTGAGCTGGAGTTGCTTGTATATATTTGAGATTAATCCTTTGTCTGTTGCTTCATTTGCTATTATTTTCTCCCAATCTGAGGGCTGTCTTTTCACCTTGCTTATAGTATCCTTTGTTGTGCAAAAGCTTTTAAGTTTCATTAGGTCCCATTTGTTTATTTTTGCTTTTATGTCTAAAATTCTGGGATGTGGGTCATAGAGGATCCTGCTGTGATTTATGTCGGAGAGTGTTTTGCCTATGTTCTCCTCTAGGAGTTTGATAGTTTCTGGTCTTACATTTAGATCTTTAATCCATTTTGAGTTTATTTTTGTGTATGGTGTTAGAAAGTGTTCTAGTTTCATTCTTTTACAGGTGGTTGACCAGTTTTCCCAGCACCACTTGTTAAAGAGGTTATCTTTTTTCCATTGTATATCCTTGCCTCCTTTGTCGAAGATAAGGTGACCATAGGTTCATGGATTTATCTCTGGGCTTTCTATTCTGTTCCATTGATCTATATTTCTGTCTTTGTGCCAGTACCATACTGTCTTGATGACTGTGGTTGGTGGGAATGCAAATTAGTACAGCCACTATGGAAAACAGTGTGGAGATTTCTTAAAAAGCTGGAAATAGAACTGCATGTGTCTTTTTGAATTACGGTTTTCTCAGGGTTTATGCCCAATAGTGGGATTTGTGGTAGTTCTTTTTTAGTTTTTTTTAAGGAATCTCCATACTGTTCTCCATAGTGACTGTATCAATTTACATTCCCACCACCTTGTTTGTATATTTTTTGATGATGACCATTCTGACCCATGTGAAGTGATACCTTATTGTAGTTTTGATTTGCATTTCTCTAATAATGAGTGGTGTTGAGCATTTATTCATGTTGCAGCTGACATTTCATGCCAGATAATTTTTGTTGTATGGACTTTTTAACCTGTGCATTGTAGGATATTTAGCATTATCCATGACCTGTTCATGGAATTTGCACCGCCCCCTGCAGTTGTGATAATAAAAAGTGTCTCCCAACATAGACAAATGTCCCCTGGATGAGAACCACTCATCTAGCACATAATGATAATCTGTGGGAACTATTATAAAAGAAGGAAACTTTATGAGAATGTGTTGAAGTGAGTCTGGTTTCACGGTGGAGTCAGAGAAGGCCTTCTTGAGGAAGGAGTATTTGAGCTGAGGTCTAAAGTTAAGTAGGAGATACCCAAACAAGGAGGGCAGGGAGACAAGGGGAGAGCATCCTACAAATCAGAGACCATGGCTAAAAGAAATGGTAATCATTTTGGCTCTATTTTGAGACACTCAGTAGGCCCGAATCCCAACCTGTTACTGTGATTCTCCTCCAAAGAGGAATCTCGAGAGTTATGACCTCTTTGCTATGAATAGAGCTTAAAATATTAAGAGATTCAGCTGATGGTATGTAGACTCAAAAAGCCCCATATTTTAATTCTAACTTCTCCACCTACTAGGTGCATAACAAGTTGTTGAACTTCTCTGAGCAAGTTATTGAACTTCTCTGAATCTCAGTTTCCCCATCTATAAAATGGGTATAATAGTTTCATCCTCATGCAGTTTCTATGAGGATGAATCCTAGGAAGCCCCTTGCAGAGGGCCCAACACATGATCTGTGTTGCATGATCATGGCTGTTACTGCTTACTCTTGCTTTTTGAGCATTTGTTAAATGTCAGGCATCATATTTAGGACTTGATACATATTATTTCATTCTTATCTTCATAACATTTAGAAAATCTTACCTATCATTTTAATCTTAATTTGTACATAATAAAACTGAGTTTTAGGGAGGTTAGGTAATTTGTTACAAATAACACACCTGATAATTGGTAGAGCCAGGGTTTTAATCAGAGACATTTGAATAAAGAGAACATCCTCCTGATCAAAAAGCCCCACTACCTGACTGTGACTCTAACTATTGTCCTGTGATTTACTGCTCTATTGCTGAGTAACAAGTTGCCACAAGTTAATCTCCCAGTTTCTGTAGGTGAGATGTCTGAGCACAGCATGGCTGGATTCTTTGTTTAGGGTCTCATTTGGTTGAAATCAAGATGTCAGCCAAGACTTGCAGTTCTCATCAGGGGCTTTGGCTCCTCCAAAAAGCACACCAGTTGTTGGCAGATTAATTTCTTTTGGTCGTAGGACTGATGTCCTAGCTGTCAGTTGGGTGTCACCCTCAGCTCCTACAGGTCACCTGCACTGCTTGCCGTATGACCTCCATGGGCATTTCACAAACGAGGTTGTTTGCTTTCCTCCAGGCCTCTCTGCCTCTCATCTATGCCACTCTGTCTTTAAAAGACTCATGTAGAGTGTCTTAGATCCTGCTGGACCAAAACCTGATCTTAAAGTCAGCTGATTTGGGACCTAAATTACATCTCCAAAATTTTTCACAGCACTGCTTAGAATAGTAGTTGACTGCCTGACCAGGAGATAGTCTGTGCCTACCAGGGGAATCTTGTGGGGCATTTCAGCATTCTTCCTACTGCCACGCTTTAGTTCCTTGACTGCTGAGGCCATCAGAGAAAGTCTCCTGCCCATACTATGTTTTGGAGTCTAAGACAGCTCTTTGAAATGATATCTCCCTCCACAGCCTTCCTTCTCTGCCTCACTCAGTGCCCCATGCAGGCATACAGGAGTCCACCCCAGGTTTCCTGCTAGTGAGGTTCTCTGCTGCCCCTCCATGCTTACCTCCATCAGCACTGCGAATTTCTCTCTGGTTCTTTCCTCCTCTGTCCTCTGTCAGGAGAGTCTTGTAATTCCCACTATGACAAAGAAAAGTCTGTGCTCTTGGAAAAGGCAGAGGGCTACCATTGCCAAATATAACTAGGAAGTGATTCCAGTTCAACCAGTGCCATTTTGTGGAATCCAAAATTTTTTCTGACTTCTTAGCCACACTTATCCTCTCCACCTCTTCTCCTCCCTACTATGTTCTCTTGTTTCCCCTGAAAATTCCTGTGTTCTTATAAGCATGCCAAGAAAACTACACTCAAACCATCTGGACAAGTAATCCCAGCGTGAAAATTATCTTGGTACTTGGACTTCCCAAACTAAAAGGGTTTGAGTCATTCACAGAGACCCACCCTAAAACAGCCTCATTCTTCTTAAGGAAAGGAAATGACACCTTAATAAAAAGGCAGCATCCAGACTATAAAATTTCAGCCTGCCACAGATTTCTTCACATCTGATCTCTGCAGAAAATTTCACTGATTTTTTTTTCAAAAGTAACAAATGAAGAGTGTGAGAGACGGGATGTGGAGAATTAGCTATACTGAGCATGTATTTTAGTTTAAAGGCTTAAAGGTGAAAGTCCTTCATAAATAGTCACATAAAATAATATTTTTGATCTACCCAGACTACTTGACATCTCTTTATCTGGTTCTTGATAATTTCAATATTGGTTTTGGTGCATAGAAGAGTATAAAGTGACCATAGGCTAAAAATGTGAGTTGATTATCTTGATAGAAAATGGAAGGCAAGACAATCTATAAATGAGTGCCTCCTCTGTGATTTGTATTTAGTGAAACTAAAGATCAAAGAAACAGCAGCTGTGTTCTTGAGAAGAAAATATGACTAGTTATACGCACTCTCCTGTCAAGACTTAAGATGAGGTCAGAAGACCTAGGATTTTAACTCAACCCAAATTCTGCAACTGAACCCACCAAAACCAGTCTTCCCAAGTCCCCAGTGGTCAAAAGGAGAAAGACTGGTGAAAGCCAAAGTGGAGAAGCTGGGCTACTAGTATCCCAACTCTCTTCAAGTCATTGGTTGAGGGCTGCTGTCTGAGGCATTTACTCTCTAGGGTACCCTTCTGCGGACCTCACAGTGTGAGGAGGACTCCAACTGACAAAGAAAGCCCTCAGGCAAATAAAGGCAGGCTCTGGCCCTTGGAAGTCAGGCCAGTGTGTCCTGAGGTGGAAAGAACAAGATGATGTGACTGTCTGATATTCCAGATTTAGTGAGATGCTCCATTTCTCCTGAAAAGAGCTATACCGAGTTCTGCCCTGACATCCTCTTAGAATTTGTGAGAAAAAAAGTATACATAGAAGAAAATATGTATCTTGTCATACAAAGGATGTTCAGAAAGTAAGTTATGATGTTAAATAATAGGATAAAGGTCAATATCTGAATGCTTGGTCCCAACTGGTGTCTCCTCACCTCCTACCTCAGCTGCCTGTGTTCTCTCTGGGATCCTCCATTCTGATCTTCTTCCGGGCACGTGAACTACTTTGCTCCCTCACATCGCAGAACCTTTGCACAAGAAGTTCTCCCTCCCCGGAATGCCATCCACAGTCCATCCCACCCCACCCCAGACTAGCTTAGGTCACCCTGGGACATACACCTGACCTTTAGTTAGGTCCACCAGTCAGTAGACTCTGTGACAGCAAGAAGCACCTCTGGGTTTGGCTCCATACCCTGTCCCCAGGGTCTGGCAAAATGCCTGGCACTCAGGCAATTGGTTAATATGGAGTGAATAAATGGATGTTAAAAAAAGATAAAATAAAGAAATTCTAAGTGTCAGTCTTGATATTTGAGACAGCTCAGATATACATTCTTTTTCATGGCTTTTTTTTTTCTTTGAGTAGGTAGTCCATCCATTTTACTCCATCCATGTATATCTGTGTACAATATACAAAATCTAAAGTTATAAAATTATTTACCTTATGTTTTAAATATGCCTTCTCCACTCCAGTATTCTTGCCTGGAGAATCCCATGGACAGAAGAGCCTGGCAGGCTAGTCCATAGGGTCGCAAAGAGTCAGCCACGACTGAAGCCACTTAACACACACATCCTCCCTCCCTTCCTCTAAGGTAAGGTTTCTCGGATTAGTACCACTATAGATTACATTTCTAAGTCCTCCTCTGTTTGCACAGAGTAACAGATACTTGCACATTTGCTCTTTTCTTTTTTTTTTCCTACAATTGGCAGTGCACTGTATATACTGTGTGCATACTGTTACTTTTTCACTTAATGAAACTGGAGATAAGTCCTTATCAGGACATGAAAAACTTCCTCATTCTTTTTTCCCCCCAGCACTTTATGCACATTCTCAAAATAGAGCAAGATTTAAGTTAATTTATTGTGAATACCTGTAAACACTCACCAGCTAGGTTTTCCCATTAGTATTGTTACTGTGCTTGCTTTATCAAATATGCACCCTTCTAGCCAGCTATCTAACCACCTTATTTTTTGCTGCATTTCAAGAAAGACTGAAGACCTCAAAATACTTTTCACCTAAATACTTCAGCAAGTGTATCATTTCCTAGAGTTCAATATTTGTTTACATTTTTGTGTAAAATATATGTATAAAAAAATGCACAAATCTTAAGTACATGTTCTGAGTTTTGACACATGCACACATCCTAGGTGTATATTCACTGAGTTTTGACAAATGAATACAAACAGACTCTTTACAAGATACAGAAGATTAATATTGTCCTTTCTGTCATGTCCTTCCCCAGTCATTTCCGACTCTTACATCCTCAGAAACAACGATTGGTTTTTCTTCCATAAAATACCTTTGCCTGTTCTAGAATTTCCTATAAAAGAAACCATACAGTATGTACACTTTTGGTTTTGAGATTCATCCATGTTGTTGCACATCTTCCTTTTTATTGCTGAGAATTCCACAGGAAGGAGTAGATTCCGAAATATATCCACAGTTTCCTTAATCTCCTCATCTTCATAACTACATCTTATGCCATTATTGGTAAACATTGAGGCTGTTTATACCTTCTGCTATCACAAAGATTGACCTCTTCTCCTGGGGATTATAAAGACATGAACTGGACTTCTAGAAGTCACTGAGTTTGATAATCCTTGCTTTTTGATCCTCAAACCTGCGAACAAATCTTGATGCATGAGACACTCATCAGGCATGTTTCAATGGCTGGTGATTTGCAAGACATCTTATGAAAACGGTAACTGTGAATTCCTCCTTCCATCATTTCCCAGCCTCAGCTCTGTTGCACAGCTTAAAGCAAGCTGAGAGACATGTCACAGAGAACAAATTCCATCAAATATTTGTGAGTCTTAAACTCCTCTCAAGTGTGGGTATCACTTGGTACACACTCCTCCAGTTTCCCACTAAACCTTTTGTTTCTGTCAGGCTTTCTCCCCCAAAGTTGGTGGCAGACTGACTGCTGGGTTCACTCTCAGTCATAATCCTTTGTTCAAGATTCCACATCCTTGCAAGGCTCTGGGTTTCATTAGATAAGCTTACCCTCCACCCTTTTTTCACACCCATTATCCCAGGTCCTGGAACGGGGTGATGTGTTTTCCTTACTTTCCCCCCTTTCTCTTTTATTTCCCACTGATAAATGGCAAAAGCAGCTGTGGACTCTGCTTTGAAGGTTCTGACGGACGAGCATGATGAATCGGTGATGGATTAGAGCAAATGAATCACATAACGCGGAAAGGGAAGAGGGCGAGAGCACAGAGCCGGCTCCCAGCTTTACCGTTTTTCAAACTCCTTAAAAGCCAGCATTTCTTTTAATCTGGTTCCAGTTTCTGCGGTGACTCTGCATATGTTTAAAAGAGGGAGAGCAGAGAAGTCTTGTGGATATAAACAGGGAATTCCATTCTTCAGTCCAGCTCTAAAGCCGCATTGTCATTCAAGGGGAGTTTAAATAGCTAGGAAACCACTTCAAGGCCCCTCAGAAACAACTGGGCAGCTCCAGGAAGAGGAGCAGTTGGCAAATCAAGTGACAGAATTGAAAACTATAAATCTTTACCATGAGGATTGACTAGCAAAATACAGCTGTTGCTGCTGGTAGTCATCTCCTTGTTTGGAAGGAAAGTGTATTCTTGAGCTAATTATCATAAACTGCTTGGTTACTATGAAATGGTAAGCACGAGCAGGTTGGAATCTGGTCTTGTTTGGAACCCAAGAAAAATAAGAACAGTTACTTCATTGCCTGTAGTGTTACTAGTCTTAAAGAGACAAAGACAATAGACTGCAGTTCTGGAGCTGCGGGTTAAGGCTGGGACTGAGAAATTTCAAGTCCTCCTTTGAAATTGAAGAGATACTTAACAGAGAAGAAAGGTCTTGGTGGTTGGATGGTTCCTTTGTATTTGAACAAGAGGGGCCCTCTTCCTCCCCAGATGGAAAGCCATTCAAAGGAAATCATTAAAGGACATCCCTTTTTACACTCTAGGGATAGATGCAAAGCACAGTGTAGAATTGATGCAATTACCCAAACACGGAGGTTAGGACAAAAAGGAGGAGAAAATCTAGGCCTAGATGTTTCACCAGTTGCTAGGATCCTAGGCAACATGAAGTAGTTACTTCTTAGTTTCTAGTTTCATATTGTAAGGAAAGTACAGAATATGTTGTGAAAGTGTTAGTCATTCAGTCCTGTGTGACTCTTTGAGACCCCATGGACTGTAGCCTGCCAGGCTCCTCTGTCTATGGGATTGTCCAGACAGAAATACAGAAGTAGATAGCCATTCCCTTCTCCAGGGAATCTCCCCGACTCAGAGATAGAGCACAGGTCTCCTGCATTGCAGGCATATCCTTCACCATTCAAGCCCCCGGTGTGTTAGTGTATTAGAAGCTAAGTCATGTCTGACTCTCTGTGACCCCATGGACTATAACCCACCAGGCACCTCTGCCTTGGGATACTCCAGCCAAGAATACTGGACTGGGTTGCCATTCTCTTCTCCAGGGGATCTTCCAGACCCAGGGATCAAATCTAGGTCTCCTACATTGCAGGGAGATTCTTTACCATCTGAGCCACCAGGGAAGCCAGCTAGGGTAAAATATAAGGGTTCAATACTAAAGTAACTGCTTAAATATTGGAAATCATACAAATGATAGTTCACTATCACAAAGGTCTACTAGGGAGATGGAGAAAATATTTCCAATTAAGTGACTGAAGCAGGGAAGTGCAATATTAAAGGTCGCCAAAGACTATTGAATGACAAGGAGGCTAGGTTTGATTTATCAAAAATTTTTTGGCCACAAGAGTTCTTAGATAATCAGTATAGTTTCCAAGACTAAAGACTGAAAGAGGCTCGCCCAGCATTGCTGAATGGTAATAATCCTCGCCAACAGTGTGATTGAGCACTCGATATAGACCACTTGGCTAAATCCTTTCCACGTATTATCTGATTTAATCTTTACCTCATCCCTGTGGATACTGTGGCATAACTTTCTCTTGGAGAACTTCAGCAATCAAATGGATCATTTTTTTTAAAACAATTCTGGCTGCCTTGCTCAAGGTAGATCTAAAAACACGAAGCAGTGATTAGAAAAGATATTTATTAGCCTCTGTCTTTCCTCTACACTTCTTGCTCTGACTTCTCTAAGAGTGTGGGTCTAGTGGGAGCTCTGAGAGATTCTAAGTCATTACCCACGTCCTCCATTCATTTCCACACCTCCTGTTGCCAGGGATGGGACTAATTCTTGGTTGTGATGAGTTGATGAATATGAAAAGCAGAAAGGGAGGGGAATGATAAAATTGATTTGTGTGTGTGCGTTTCGACCATGCATATTTTGTAATTCTATTTACAAGACTGGCAAAGCCTATCTGTTTGGAAAAGTCATATTAAATATGAATGAAGGTTAAATGATTAATCAGATTTCTCCCCCAGTGTAGTATTTTTTTAAATTTACCAAAGTATCTAGATAATAATAAAACTGAGTCCTAAAAAAATGCATGTAGTTTATGAGATGTCTCCACCTAAATCTTCTTTCTGACCACAGTGAGCTCGTTATGATTAAATATTTCTCATTCAACAAGTATTTATTGAGAAGCTCCTCTGTAGCAGGCCACCCCCCTACCAGATTCTGAAGATGCATTAATACGCAGTGCCCTTTTTATGTTAATAGTGCAGCAGACAGCTGACATTAGGTGTAGGTATGTAATCACTCAGATAAAAATACAGTTACCAACAATAATAAGTGCCGGGGAGGAAAGGGACCTGAGAACAAGAGAAAGAGTACACAGGCTATCTCATTTGGTTGGGGTGCCCCAGGAAGGCCTCGCTGAGAAAGTAACTTATCAATGAGTGTGAGATAAAAGGAGGCCTACTCAAAACTGATCGCAAGGTTCTTCCAGGAAGAGGAACTAACATTGGCCAAGGCTCTGAGGCTGGGAAGTGTTAGGTGAGGCTGGCAGGGTTGTTGCTGGCAGGCTGGGGGTCCTGGTGTGGGCCATAAGGTATATAAGATCAAGGGCAAGACCAGGCACCAGAATGCTAGGGAGAGACTAAATCCAGCAGGACCTAATAAATATTTAAAGCTTTATAAGAACAAGGAATGAGGTGCTGTTGATGGTTTTAAGCAAGTAAGTGGAATGATGAAATCTCCATTTAAAAATGATCACTCACTTTGGAGACTGCAGACTGGATTGAAAGAAGCAATTTGGTCTTAGGCAGACCCACTAGGAAGCTACTGCAGCAGCCCAGGTGCAAGGTGAAGGTGGCTGGGATTACAGTGATAGTTACAGAGAGATGACTAGTTGGAGAGATTTGAGAAATATTAGTCCATTCTTGCTATATCTTAAACAGAAAAACTAGTGCACAACTGCAAAGCAAAAGTAAATAATATCTTTGCCTATTTACTTAAGCAAATAAAGTAATTCACACCTTTATAAGTGTTTTTTTTTAAAAGAGGGAAGGTTTTCCTAAGTTCTTCTGCCTAGCTGTTCTCATCAACGCTGTTGATGGACAGATGCTGTCTGTCTAGATGTTGACACTAGCATTAAGAAGTCATAAACTGACTCAGAGATTAGCACATTGCTCCTTCAATTGAATTGTTGAAAAAGACAAGTGCCTCGCAGAAGAGGATAGAGATATTGTGAGTTTATTTATCTGCCATGTGCTGGAAAGTACTTACTAGAGTTCACCATAAGCTATATTATCCTTTGCCATAGCCCTCCTTGGATATGATTTTGATCTTTCTCAAGTGAGATCATTCCCTTCATCAGCCAGAGGCCACGCCTTCATTCCTGAGTCATAAAGTCTGTCTCCCAACCCCGTGGCGAATGTGCTGTCCCTGCACAGTCACACTCTGTTGCCTGGTTCATGTTGGTTAATTCTTGGGTGTCCTATCTGATTACACGCATTTAACTGAGCTCCTGTGAACTTTACTCTTCCTCGGCAGGATTGAACAACAAACTTTACTTTATGTGCTGTTTGTCTTTGCTCAAACCACAGCCCTTCACTAGATACACTCTACAAGTTGCTCTTTCAGTTGAGTTGGCCAGGGTTCATCATTTTGGAGGTCAAGGTTGCACATTTCTGTTTCCTATGACACGTGCCTGGATGAGCCAATAATTGGGGTGCCTGCGTTTATGAATGGATCATTACAACCCCCACTGTAGTCATGCAACACTGTGGTGAACCCCTCTCCAAGAATCAGAGGGACTTTGTTCATCTTAATGGATCGTATTGCTTAGGATTTGTTGGAAGTGTAGTGTTTTAAAATGGTTTTAATGGTTTTTAACATTAATAACTTTTATTCTCTACGAGAAGATAAACATTTGATGGATTTCAGCAGTGTCTCTATAAAGTTATCCCCTCTATGTCTATGTATACATTGGAATGGATAACAATGGGGTGATTATCTGGATAAAATGCCAAGAGCTGAGATAAGAATCTGAATCAAATCCTAAGTCCCTTTGCTTCACTGTCTCTTCTCATTTGGCTGATGTTCTCCCTTTTCCATCCTTTTAATTGTGATAGAATATAAATAACATCAAATTGACCATTTTAACCATTTTTTAGTATAGCATTAAATACATTAACAATAAGTACATTTAGCATTAAGTACACCATCACCAGTATCTGTATTTCCAGAACTTTTTTATAATCCCATATAGAAATTATGTACCCATTATACAATAACTCCCCACCATCCTCTCCCCCACTCTCTAAGCTCCTGGTAACCTCTGTTATACTTTCGATATCTATGAACTTGCCTATTCTAGGTACTTCATATAAGCGGAATTATATAATATTTGTCCTTTTGTGTCTAGCTTGTTTCATTTATCATGTTTTCAAGGTTCATCCATGTTGTGGCATGTGTCAGAATTTTGTTCCTTTTTGTAGCTGAATAATGTTCCACTGTATGGATATACCACATTTCATTTACCTCTTCATCCACTGGGCTTCCCTCAGGGAGCAGATGGTAGAGGATCTGTCTGCAATGGAGGAGACCCAGGTTCAATCCTGGGGTCCCTGGAGAAGGAAATGGCAATCCATTCCAGTATTCTTGCCTTAAGAATGCCATGGACAGGAGAGCCTAGCGAGCTACAGTCCAGGGGATGGCAAAGAGTCAGACACTACTGAGTGACTCACACTAACACTTTCACTTTCTTCATCCATTGGTAGACATTTGCGTTGCTTCTGCCTTTTAGCTCTTGTGACTCAGGCCGCTGCTGGTGTACAGGAATCTCCCTGGGTCTCGGCTTTCGTTCTTTGGGGTGTATGTACCTAGAAGTGGGATTGGTGGATCATACGGCAATTCTCTGTTTAACTTTTTGAAGAATTGCCAAATTGTCTTCCATGATGGCAGTGACATTTTACACTCCCACCAGCAATGCACCAGAGTTCCAGTGTCTCCACCTCCTCACCAACATCTATTATGCCATCCTAATAAGTGTGTCCATTTCTTTTTAAGTGGTCTTTTGTCTATTTTCCTGGTCATCTTCATAGAATCAGCTGATGGCTCTATACAGCTAATCTAAGTCACAGAAAGATGCAAATTTTTGTTCAGACAAAAAGTTAAAAAATAAGGTATTTCATCCAGACTCAAAATAAGCAAGCAGTGATAACCCATAGGAGGCAGTGTAGCAATGTGACTGAAAGCGTAGACTCTGCCACCAGGCTGCCAGAGTTTGAACCCCAGGTTCACTGTAGCCAGCTGGGTCTGGGTGATCTTGCATGAGGTGCATGACACCTTTTCCTCAGTTTTCTCCCCTCTGAAGTGAGGATAACCTCCAAGTGTTACAGTGAGGTGTAAATGAGTGAATACATGCAAAGCTCTTAGAACAGTGCTCTATAAATATTAGTTCAAACAGCACTAACCCAGGACATTTCTGGCATCCATATGAAGTCATTTGGACCTCATCTCAGACCCCAGGCAGTTAGGGAAGTCTAGGTGTGGGATGACCTCTGTACTTTTAATGAGCATCGAGTGCCCAATGATCCCTCCAAGCATTAGTGTTTGACAACCCCTGCTTTAACCCATAGCCAACTACTATCACCTTTGGATTTCATCTGACCTTCAAATAGGTCAGGTCTCAAGAAGTGATCCCATTTATGTGCAAGTTGCAAAACTACAACCAAGATTTTAAATTATTAGAACTGATAGCCTATAAATATTGTAAGATTATTCCCTGAAGGAAATTCTCTTTAGAATTTTTCACCCTGTTTATTTAGATGTATCACTGTCTTTTTGCAAGATCAAAAAGATGGCTTTTCCCCCATCTGTTTAAAATGACAAAGGCTTTACATTTTTGTAACCAGTTTTGTTGAGCGCAGCCCATTTAAAATGCCTCAAAAGTTGCATTTTATTTTCATAAAACAATGATCCTAACACTCCAGAAAATGCCAGAGCACACATGCAGAAGTCACCTGGCCATCCACAAGCAACAAGATGGATGGCCTTAAATAAACAAAACATGACAATCGAAGACACAACTTCTGTCTTGGCCTAAAAAAAATCAGATAAATGTTCTAGTTCCCAAAAGTATTTTCAATATGGACAGGAGCTCTTATGAGATGCTTTTCACATTTTACATTTTAGAAGTTGTTTCAACAATCTGAAATTTTCAGACAGTTGAAAAGTTGCGGAATATAGAGACTTTGCACATGCAGGCCCCACTTTTACAAGCAGGCCAGTCTCATCAGGTTCCCACGGGGACAGCCATCAGAGTTTTCAGTCCATGCCCCCAGGAGGCAGAGCTGGGATCACCGTGTGAAGGTTTTCTTCAGGAAACGCTGAGGTTACTAAAGATCATGTCAGAGAAAAGAAGTAAGAACATTTCAAATACAGAGCCTCAGAATCATTTTGCAAGAAATATCTCTCAGAATAATTACAAACAGTGGAAATATTTTGCACTGAAAGCAATGACCAGAGACATCCTATCAGCACCTTCCCAAGATTTCCCAAGGGCCTCATAGTTTAAGGAGTGGCTGTCCTGCCATAGAAAAGCTGTTGCAGAAATTGAGGTTTTACCTGCCAGAGCTTTGAAAAGAGCCTGAGTTTCATAAACACATTGTCAGCCCCTAAACACTCCCCATCCACACACCAGCATCACCACAACCTAGATTATGCCCCCAGAATATGAAAAATAGCAACCACCTTTCTCAAAGGCTCACCATGGGTCATAAGCTCAGCAAGTCCTTCCCCTTTGTTACCCTCGTGAATCCTCACAACTTTATAAAGTAGACTCGTTTAACAAATTAGGACAGCTCAAGGCTAATTCATTTATTCATTCCAGAAATATTCACTGGGCACTTCCTGTATCTAGAACTCCAAAATAACAGTGGTTAAAAATGAGGCCAGGAGGGACTTTCCTGGTGGCTCAGTGGTAAAGAATCTGCCTGCCAAGGCAAAGGACATGGGTTAGATCCCTGGTCCAGGAAGATTCCAAATGCTGAGAAGCAACTAAGCCCATGGGCCACAACCACTGAACCTGTGTTCCAGAGCCCAGGAGCCGAAACTGCCGAGGCCTGCACATCTGGAGCCTGCACTCCACAGCGGGGGAAGCCCCAGCAGTGAGCAGCCCCCACTCACCACACCTAGAGAAAAGCACTCGCAGCAACAAAGACCCAGCATAGCCAAAAATAAATGCTTTTTTTTTTTTAAAGTAAGGCAAGGAGGAAAATTGTAAATGAAGGAAGTCGGTCTGTAACAGTTCCTTACTGTTTGATTTCAACTACACTTGTCCCTTGAACAATTCAGAGGTGAGGGGTGTCAACCCTCCACACAGTGGAAAATTCTAGTCTAATTTATAGTTAACCTCCTAGGCCTTCGTATCTCAAGTTCCCCTGTATCCACTGTATGGTGTCTGAGGATTCAACCAATCACGGATCATGTATTTAATATTTAGTATTAAATATTTATTGTTTAATATAGACAAATCCATGTATAAAGTGGATCCACGCAGTTCAAATCCACGTTGTTCAAGAGTCAACTATATATGACATTCTGGAAAAGGCAAACCTATGGAGACAGCATAAAGATCAGTGGTGCCAGATGTTCAAGGGAGGGAAGGATGAATAGGTGGAGCACAAGGGCCTTTTAGGGCAGTGAATCTGTTCTGTGTGATCCTATAATGGTGGAACCTAGAATGTATAACACCAGAGTGAACCCTTATATAAATTCTGAAATTCAGTTAATTATAGTGGGTCAGCATTTGTTCATCAGTTGTAACAAATGCACCACCCTAATGCAAGATAGTAGTCATAAGGCAGTTGGGTTATGAGGGAATGTATTAGAGCACTCAGTTAGAACACTCAGTGTACCTGCCACTCAATTTTTCTGTAAACCTAAATCTGCTCAAAAACAAAAGTCTATTTTCTCTTCTTAATGGGAACGGGGGACCACAGGCCCTACCATTATGAAGACCTGAGGACAAATAGAAAACAGAGAAATAAAAACATTACAAGAGCTGGTGCTCTGTGTAATGATGGAAACAAACAAGGCAAATGGCAGGCCTGCATTAACGGGGTGGTTAGGGAAGGACCCTCTTGAAGAGGTGATGTCAAGAGAGACGTGAAGGCGCCCCCATGCTAAAGGCAGGAAGTGTGTTACACATGAAGCAGTGTGTGCAGAGATGCTGGCCAGAAAGGGAACAACGAGGTCACACAGCTGACAAATCATGGACTCAGGATTCAGTTCTCCTTCTAATCCCAGTGCCTCACTGCTGTCTCTTGTTTAATTGGCCACTGTCTTGAGTATTGAGCCTCACTCTTTCAAATTCTTGCTGTCTCCCTTTCTCTATGGTGTGGTGGATAGTGTAAACATTACTTAAAATGGGAATAAATTCTTCTATGGCTCATGGCAAAGTGTTCTGCCTCACTCTTCAATCAGCAGAGAGAATTCCAGGGCTTCAATTTCCCAGCTATCTTTAAAATGCGAGAGGTGGAAGGGGGTAGCTGAGGGAGGCATTTTGTCATTTGGAAAAAGTTTGTCTATTCTTCATTTTCCAAAAACCTCTGACACATACTGCTCAACTCTTATTGGGCACATCCCCCTGCATTGTGAGCAAGGTTCCTATGGTCTTTATAAATATTTATGATACATTACTGACCACGTTATATATACGGTGCTTTGCTAATATTAGTCATGGCTTAAGGGCCATCTAAACACAGAGCATACTGATCGTAGATGTGGCATCTTGGCCAGGGGAGAAAGACATTCATTACTGTTGTTCTGCTGAAAGAATTGACACGTACCCAAATCAAAATATAGGTACTTCTTTTCTTAAAGAAGAAGACAAAAACACCTCCATGTGTTTCAGTCCAGATGAAAAAGCAATTCAAAACTGAAAACACAGCATGTAAAGAAGAAAGAGGTGAGTGTGTTATTTTCAATGGAAAAAACAGCTGCTCGCATCAGATAGAAACCAGATGGGAGAGAAAGAATCAGAAGAATAAAGCTGAACCATATTCAGGAAAAAGACATCAGAGGCAAAACGTGCTCCCAAGTCAGAGGACCAGGGAGGCAAAACGTGCTCCCAAGTCAGAGGACCAGGGAGGCAAAACGTGCTCCCAAGTCGGAGGACCAGGAACTCCCAGACCTTTCTTCCTGTGCTGCTGGACCACATGAGCCACATGGCTCCCAGGAACACGGAAGAAAAACTGAGGCAGACGCCCCAAGTTAGCCAAGGAACTGGTTCAGAAAACAACCTAACCCCAGCCCACGTGGCTGCGTGTCTTCATTAAGGAGGCGTGGAGTTTGGCGTGTCCTCTGAGGGTGTGGAGAGATGCCCCAGAAGTGGAAGGATGTGCCTGTGTGTCCTCAGCCCCAGTGCTGGGGGAAATAATCCAGAGAGTCAGGCCTTTTTAGCTTTTGTTTAGAGGAGCTCTCCTGTGTCACAGCCCACCTGTCTTTTTAAATTTTTTTTTTTTCTCGTCTCCCTTTTTAATTGATTTTTTCTTTTCCTGGCCATGCTCTGTGGCATGAGGATTCTTCAGTCCCCAACCAGAGATCAAACCCAGGCTCCCATCAGTGAAAACGCTGAGTCCTAACCCCTAGACTGCCAGGGAAATCCCCCACCTGTGAGTTTTAACACAATTCTCTGGAAAACACGGATGGGTGAACTCAGAGGCCTTGCTCGAATCCCAGCCACAGAGGCCTTGTTGCCCAGCAGACGTGAGGTAGAAAGCTCTGGTGCACTGTTTCCTCTGTGCTGTGTTGTGGCTTTCTCACCCCGGTGGAGCGTATTATTTGAGTTGCCACATGCTGACCACAGGCTCCCGGCGGCACCACACGCTGACCTCAGAGGAGAATGGCTCAGAGTGACGCTTCCCACGGAGGGCCTGCTGCGGTCGTGGAGGAGGCGACAGCAGCCTGGATGGCTGGCACGGCTTCCACCCGCACAGAGCTGGAAACACGCCTGCCCCTGGCTGGTGGTGCGTGTACCATGCCCAACTCAGCCCTTCAAATAACCCACTTCTCCTGGCCAGGGGTAGTTATCCTATCAAGTGAGCATTATCTTAGCCGCTAATGGTTCATGAACACACCAGCTTCGGAAAAACAGCCCACAAAGAGGATGGCTAGCGCCGCACCAGGCCACAAGAGGACAGAGCTGGCATCTGGGCCTTTCAGTCTAAACCCTTGCACAGCCAGGGTTTAGCAGATAAAAAGAAAGAATCCTATACAGAGTAACACAGGCTGCTGTCACAAAGCTCTGTAACCTTTGGCCGATCACTAGCCATTTCTGAGCCTCAGTTTGCACATTCATAAAATGGTGATCGTGATGGTAACCATCTCACAGGGTAGTTGAGAAAATCAAGTGGGATAATTTATATAAAGAGTTTATTATAAATAGAATCTTTATGGTTAAAAGGAGGAGAACCTCTCAACTTGAATGAGTTTAGGCAGAAAAAAATAAAAGGTACTTGTTGGCTCCCATCAACTGAAAAGTCCTGGGGTGCATCTGGCTTCAGGCATAGCTGGATCCAGTTACTCAAATTATTTCTTCCAGATGCTTGCTTGCTTTTGTATTTTCTGTCTCAATCTCTTTATCTCTCGCTCTTTCTCCCTCCTTCTCTCCTCCTCTCCTTACTTTCCTCTCATTCTTGCTCTTTGTTTCTTATTTTAGACTCTGCTTTTTTGTAAGTGTCATACTCAGACAGGCTGTCGCAGATAATGTGAAAAAAATGGCTTCTTACAGCTCTAAGCCAAATAATCTTACAAAGGAAGTAAGACTTCCCTTTACCCCATTTCATGGAGGGACTCTGAGTGGATCTGAAAGCCACCCCTTGCTTAGACCTCTGTCTGCAAAATGGTATGGGGTGACCTATGATTGACTGGGCTTAGCTGCTTGTGCCCTCATGGGTAGGAAGGGAGTCAGCCAACTGTAGGGTCTTTGGCTGATAGCCCACCAGAATCATATGGGGTAGACAAAGGACAGTTCTGCACCAACACCACACCGTTTCACAAAAATGATTGACGTCTCCATAAGCACGTCCTCATAATTACTATTGGTCTGTTTTCTCTCTTTTCCTATCAAAACCTGCTCACTCTGGAGCTCCAGTTTCCTTTTATTTAGCTGTTAACTGTAGAAAGGAATCAGATGTAAACTAACCTCTAATCACTTAATATGGAAAGAACTTTTACTAGTGGTCAGAGACCTGTATTCTAATCCAAGTTTTGCCAGTAATTGGCTTGGTGATTTAGGTCTGATTAGTTTAACCTCCCTGTGGTTAAGTTTCTTCATGTATCACATACACAAGTGTTGCCATCAGTTCTCTCCAAGCCCATAGGCCTATGTTCCTAGGATTTCATCTGTGTTGTATGAAAACACTGGGGTATTCACATCTTGGCAGAAACTTCCCAAAATGGCAATGACTTGATACAATGAATAAGCCACCAACAGTGGAAACATAATAAAACATATTCAGACCAGAGAGAGTAGAATCTTTTTCCAAGCCTTCTAAACATCATTCTTTGTGGGTAGTCACCTAAATATGGTATTTTGGGGTTGCTGTTCATGTCAGTCAAAAGTGTGGCTTGGTCAGCCTGTGTCAACAGAATGCCAGAAAACAAGACTGAGTGACCAGTTTTCTGGCTTTCCATTTCTCCTGCCAATGATGCTTGTCCAACTTTGGGGTGATCTGGAGACTCCTTCCATTACCTCCCACTTGAGTCCATGCTGGTAATACCTGACTTTCACAACGCTCTAAGCTGCAAAATATCCCTAACCTCCAGGTATCCACCATAGCTTCCCTTGTCCTGTTTATCATCACTTCCGAGCCCTGTACCGTGCTGAGTGTGACATCACATTCAACAAACTAGTCTTACTAGTAAATGCAGAAAAGTTTCCGTCCAAAACAATACATGTGTGCTTCTCATGGGTCTTGTGAAGAAGATGCCCTAACAAAAGAGAGTGAGTCTAGTGAGGGAATCTCAGGACCTGTGATGGGAGACCTGTGATGGGAGAGGATGTAGTTGGTTTAGAAGCCAGACCTTGTGACCTCACTCTCAGATGTGTAATTTGTATTTATCATTTTATACACCACTTCTTCCAAACAGCATTGGAGGCCTATAAAAATTTGTATGCCTGTAACAACAAAAAGAGGCCTCTGTAGAAAATGATAGGCATTAAAAAAGAGAAAGCGTGGCTGAGGCACCTAGGCTAATACGTTTATTACGAGTATAAAAACTCACCCTGAACTTCTCAGTAGTCCAGGCAAAAGCACAACATGGTATACTAAATCACTCTTAGTCACCAGTTAAAAGAGAAAAGACTGGATGCTGATTGTAAATTATCAGAGGTGTTCTTAGGAGGGGCTTTGAAAATGGTGTAAATTACAATGGCAAAGACTGAAACATGGATGTGCATTTGTCTTCGTATCAACTTTGTTGGAGTCTTTGAGAAAAGATGACCTCACGGGGTAGAGGGTTCCCTCGTTTTCTTTTTTTCTGAATAGTTTTTTCAGTTATTTATCTTTGGCTGTGCTGGGTGTTTGTTTGCCATGAGCGGGCTTTCTGTCGTTTCAGTGAGCGGGGGCTCTCTCTAGTTTTGGTGTGCGGGCTTCTCTTGTTGGGGACACAAGGTCTAGGCCGCTGGGTTGCAGTAGTTGTAGCACACAGGCTTTCGTCGCTCCTCTCAGGTCATGTGGGATCTTCCCGGACCAGGGATCGAACCCTTGTGCCCTGCTTTGGCAGGTGGATTCTTATCCACTGTGCCAACAGGGAAGATGACATCACGGGGTAGAGGGTTCCCTCATTTTCTCACATGTAACCTTGTCCACACAGCACAAAGTGGAGAGTTACCACTTATCACATGCAGCCAAAGTTGTTTAGTCTCCTACCTGATTTGAAAAATGGAGACTCAAGTTATCACCTGGTCTTGCAATTTCTGCATTCGAAGTGCTCTCAAATGAGCCAGGCTTTTCTCTGTCTGATAGCTCAGCACTTCTCAAATCACATTTGAACCACCCATTTGCTCACCACCTGGATCTACTATGCATAAGCGTGCAGGCTCCAGAGCTGTCTCTGTGGGTCTCTTTCCAGCCACCTGATCCTCAACAACTCAGTTCCCCTGGGCTTCGGTTTTCCCATCTCTAAAGATATCCATGCTTCCTAAAGATATCATGAGGACTAACTGAGAAAATTTGTTAAAAGAAGTTATTCATGAACCTATTAAGTATGAATAACAGTTATTGTTACTGGAATACTGGAATGGGTTGCCATTCCTTCCTCCAGGGAATCTTTCTGACCCAGGGATCAAACCCAGGTCCCCTGCATTGCAGGCAGATTCTTTACCATCTAAGCCACCAGGGAAGCCTTAAGTATGAATAACAGTTATTTTTATTGTCATGAGTAGTATTTGTTGTATTATGCTGAAAATTGTATCTGTCTTATTCACTGTTTTATGTGCATACCCAGTCTAAAATCTGGCACAGGATAGGAGTTCAACAAACACTTGCTGGGTGAGAAGAAAGAAATAACGAACGAGTTAGTGTGGGAATTCCTTGGCGGTCCAGTGGTTAGGATTCGGCATGGCCTGGGTTCAATCCCTGGTTAGAGAACTAGGATCCCACAAGATGGCATGGCACAGCCAAAGAAACAGGAGTCAAGGAATGAATCAATGAATGTTCAGTTATCTGCTTTTATTACGTACATAGTTTAGACTTCACTTTATTGAGGTCTGCATAGACCAAAAGAACCAATTGTGCCAGTGCCTTCCATAGCGTGTTCTCTCTGGTGTTTTTTTCCTTCATCTCTGTTAGGAAAAGGATTCCATTTTACAAAGAAGGGAGGAGGAGGGAGCCCAGTTCCAAAGGCCTGTTTGTTCTCATTATTAATTTGCCTCTCCTTGTCCAAGTAGAGTTTGAATGATTTTGAATGTGCACTCATCTGGAACGGCACCCTCATTCTCTCATTTCATGCCTGGCTGCAATTAAAGTCAAAAGCAAAATTTAAAAACACAGCTTTATTATAGGCTGAAAGAATTGTTGATTCAGGGACTGGCCTATAATCCCACAATGATCCCCCCGCCCCCAACAAAAAGAGAAAGAAAAAATAACACCGAACTGTGAGCCTATGGGTTTGGTCTCACCAACAGAGGCCCCAAACTGCAGAATCAATAACTCAGTTAATGCCACTTTCTAACCTAATTACAAGAATTGGAAAACTGCCCAAATGCTCAGAAAAGGATGAAGGTTCTAGCAGCAGTGCCCCACCCCCTTTTCTAAAGAAGTGTTTGGGTGATAAAAGCAAAATAACCATGCAGGGTGGGGCGCAATCGTTCTGATGTCGGATCACAGAGCTGGGGAATTTCAGAGCTGGAAGGAAGCTTAGAGGTCATCTTGAGGCCATTTCACAGATGAGATAACTGAGACCTAGACAAGAAAGAGTTTACCTAAGTTCACACCATGGACCCGAATCTTGAAAGACCTCCAGTCTGATGTCTTCAGTGGTGCAAGAAATATTTACTGAGAGTCCAGGGCCAGGTGCTATTCATGAAGGAGGTTCATCAATAAGGCAAGCTGGCCTGTTCTCTGCCTTTGTAGAACTTATATTCTATCAATCAGTCTGACAGTCAAGTAAACCAACGAATACGCATGTGACAAATGGCCAGAACTAATCAGAGGGCAGTGGTAGAGAGCTGCTTACCTGGGGTGGTCAGAAAAGGCAACTCTGAGCAGGAGACATTCTCAGCTGAGACCTGGGAAAGAGCGCTGTTTCAAAGACCCAGAAGCAGAGAGGAGCTTGGCAAGTTCTAGAAGACAACGGGACATTCCACCATTTAAAAAAAAAGAAAAAAAAAAAAAGGCAGTTTTGCCATTTGCAACAATATGAATCGACTTGTAGGGTATTATACTTAGTGAAATAAGTTAGATAAAGACAAATACTGTATAATATCACCTATATGCAAGATCTAAAATAGAAAACTAGTGAATATAACAAAAAAGAAACAAACTCACAGAGACAACAAACTAGTGGTTACCAGTGAGGAAAGGGGAAGAGAGGGAGGCAAGATTGGAGTAGAGGAGTAAGAAGTACAAAGTGCTATGTAAATAAGCTACAAAATACATAGTAGAGCACAGGGAAGGTTGCCAATACTCTGTAATAGCTATAGGCAGAGTAAAACCCTTAAAATTATGTATCACTGTGTTGTACACCTTATATGATATTGTACATCAACTATGCCTCAATTATGGATTCAAGCTTTCAGAACCAAGGGTGCAGGTTCAATCCCTGGTCCCCAAACTAAGATCCCACAAGCCTCACAGCATGGCCCAAAAATTTTAAAGTAAAAATAAATAATAAAATTTTGAAGAAAACAAAGGGACAAGCATGTGGCTTGAGTATAATGGATGACAAGACATCCACATCCTGAAAGTGGAACGGAATAGCGCTCACCCTCACGCTCCTCCTGACAGGCCTGCCCTCGGCCTTCAGCAGAGTAAGGAGGGGCTCTGACCCACTCCCCCTGAGAACTGGAGACCCTGGATCCACTATACCTCACATGCGCCGGTTCCCTGCATTTGTGAAAGTAGTTTTCATTCATGAAGGAGAAAAGAGTTTGACCAGACATAATAGCCACACTTACTGTCAGCTTCCAAATGAGAAGACCACGTCGAGGAGAACATGGCCCTGGTGAGAAGGTCAGAAGATGCTTCAGCACAGCTCAGCAGTCAAGAGCCCAGAGAGTGGAGTCAGACACTCTTGGGAAGAGATGGGCTCAGTCATTATGGAGCTGGCCGTGGCAGCCAAATGCATGACCGTGACACTTTTCACCTGCTCGCAACAATTATGTGCTGAAATGCCATCTGTTCTGTCTTGCTATTTCCCAACAGTTGGCTTTTTCTTTGTAAAGTAGTATATTCTCATGTAATGTTTTTAAACCTTGGGTTGGAACCCAATCATTCATGGGAAGTGAAACCATAGCTAAATCATAGGTGTGTGTTTGTGTGCTCAGTCTGTCCGACTCTTTGTGGACCCCACCAGGCTCCTCTATTCATGGGATTTTTTAAGCAAGAATACAGGAGTGGGTTGCCATTTCCTCCTCCAGGGATCTTCCCGACCAAGGGATCTACCTGCATCTCCTGTGTCTCCTGCACCGGCAGGCAGATTCTTTACCACTGAGCCGACTAGGAAGCCCAACTAAATCATAACTGTAGCTAGTGAGCCATAACTACAAATCTTCGAAGAGTAAAACAGATGAGTACCGAAGAAAATAGAAAAGAAAAAACAAATCAGAGTATGTGACAGTTGAGTATGTTACTGCTTCCGATTTTCCCCAAAATGATGCCCTGTTAGATCTCCCTTGCTCAAAATCTCCTGTGCCTCCTTACTGTGTGCCAGGTAAAGCATTATCATCTAAAGCTAGATTCAGGCCCTCCCTAGTCTAACCCTCTGCAGCCTGTTGCCTATCTACAGGGTAAGATTCACTTGCCCCTGCAGCCACACTGTCTACCTGCCTGTCCTGTAGCATGCCTCATCCCTCCCTCCCTCTACCAATACCCCTCTCTTCCTCCGCCTAAATTATCCTCCTGTCTTTTCTCTGCCTGGTCAAATTCTACTAGCTCTCAGGACCAAACTAAGTCCCAGGTCTTCAGCAGTATCTTAGTGCTGTCTTCCAACTTCTAATGAACTTGTCTCAGCTATTGTCTTAATTTCAGCAGCCAGCCCAGGTACAGAATTAGAAGAATTAAAGAAGAGAAAGGTGGGGAAGGGGAGGACCAATAAGCAATAATTGTCAGGCTTTAGTGGGATTTGAATTATTCAGAGGGCTCGTCAAATAAGACTTGTCAAGCCCCATCCCGAGAGCTTTTGATTCAGTTTTTGGGGAGTGGGCGGTAGAGGGGGGTGTGTAAGTGAGAATTTGCATTTTTAACAAGTTCCCTAGTGATGCTCCTGGTCGTGGGACCAGACTTGGAGAACACTGGTGGCGTGCTTAAAAATAAGGGCTCAGTAAGACGGACCCAGGCAACTGTGATGACTCCAAACTCAGAGTTAAATCTGGTCACATCTTTTTTTATATAATTAATCTTGCCATAATAGCAGGATGTTCTGTAGCATTTGTTTGAGACATCTTCCCACATGAACAACTGTCTAAGAACCCCAGAATGTTCCTGAGTCTGGAAGGAGTTACTCCTTTTCAAAAAGAACCTCTACATTGATCACTTACTGCTGTTGTGTTGCTTCTCCTGAACACACAAGGACGCCGTTGAAGACTGTCCCTGCAACTGCGGGCGTGCCCTTACTTACCAGGCTCTGACTGATCCAAGCACCTTCTGAAGCAGCGCGTTGACATCTCGTTCGGAGCTTTATTACAGCTTTTTTCCCTTTACATTCCCACTTGTACCCATTTTTTCACTAAAGCACACCCACTATGCCAAGATAACTGAGCCCAGGGGAGTTCAGGTCATTAATCACACCCTGTGCCAGAATCAGCCTGACTCTGGATTCTGAGCCATTCGGGTGGGGCCTAATGATTAGTATAAATCTGTGCTGCGCTTAGTCGCTCAGTCATGTCTGACGCTGCGACCCCGTGGGCTGTAACCTGCCAGGCTCCTCTGTCCATGGGGATTCTCCAGGCAAGAATGCTGGAGTGGGTCTCCATTTTCTTCTCCAGGTGAGGCTTCCCAAGTCAGGGATAGAACCCAGGTCTTCCGCATTGCAGGCAGATTCTTTTCCATCTGAGCCACCAGGGGAGCCTGAGAATACTGGAGTCACTGACCTATCTCTTCTCCAGGGGACTTCCCGATCAAGAAATTGAACTGGGGTCTCTTACACAGCAGGCAGGCTTTTTACCAGCGGAGCTACCCATCTAATACTATACTATTTTAGGGACTCCGTGGCCCTGTCCCACCATTCATAGGGGCTATTGCAAGGCCTGGATCCCTCTAAAAGAGATTGGGAGCAGTTTGCATGAAAACTGGTCAATTCTACTCAAGCACTAGCTCCATATAACAAAGAATGAGGCAGCTTTTGGTATACCCCACAGAAGAATAGAACACCGAGTTCTTGAGTCACTTTTCCAGGACAATGGAAACCAATTCACGCCTTGATTTCATACTACGAGGGCTTTTTCCTGACAGGTTGATCTGATTCACAGACTTGGAGTCTGAGCCACCACCCTGTTTAATTTGCGTTTATCAGGCACTACACCCACTTTAAGTTTAGGCCTATAACTGTCAGTGCACTCCAGTGGGTTCCAACAATGTAGTGGGTGGCAACCCTCCTCCCTTTTACTGAAGTAAAATAGAAAGTAAGAGAATATTTTGCCTGTTTTAAAAAAGGAATTGATACATGGACTTGTATTTCACTTATATATGAAAATGAACCTATAGTAGATTATCTAAGATTTTAAGTGAATTTCTCAGGTGTGGGTCACAAAGGTTTGAGTCCAATGCTCTCTGCTAAAGGTCTGTCTGTTACTAAGACACTCTTGCTTCTCTTCTGGCGTTCTCCTCTGTGTTCTCTAGGCTACACTCTTGGAAGACTATTTCAGTCTCCCCTTCTGCTTTAAGAAGCTGACCTCCATGCTTCTAGAACACCCTGTGTGTTTCTCTGGTACACTTACCTCATGGTTTTGCAGTGGGACCTCCTTCTCTTTTACCCATTCACCCACACAGACCTTGAGCTCCTCAGTGTCTTAATCTCCTTTGTAGTCACACACTGCACTTGGTACAGTAAATACCTGCTAAATGCCCCCACCGGCCTTCTTGACTTGTTGCTTTTGGCACTTTTCAGATACCACCTTACTTTCTTGTTGATAGACATTTTTTCCATCTTGTATTTGGTAACTTGGTGCACATCTTATCACTCATCTGTTCCCTTAGTAGAATTTAAACCTTTTGAAGACAGAGAACATCTCTTGGTTTTTTTATCTTGAGTCCTCAGAGAAAAACTGAATATAAAGGCCATGCACTAATCCCAGTTGACTGATGGATAGCTGTGCTGAGCCTCTGCTAATCTGAGGACTAGAGATTAGGCGTGTCTGACTTTCTCTCCTTAATTATGTCTCTGCTTGTTCCACAAAGTAAGGGTGATCAACGGGATACACTGAGTAAAGCAAGAATGACATAACTTAGAAGCTGAGGAGAATTTCTAAGAATTTTAATTGCAAGAAGGATTGATATGTTCATAAAGATTCAGCTACAAGGGTGTTTTATGAAAATGTTTCTTTTTGTAAATGGAGAAATTTATAAAATTCACCAATCCTGTATTGGCTGACTAAATTTTGGGACATCTACTAAATCAGAGAAGTGCATGGGTAACAAGTGGGGGTGACAGTTCTAAAACACTATCTATGGCATGATTTCATTTTGTAAAATATGTGCACCATGGGGACAGAAGAGGGGGAACACTAAAACATAAAAGGTGTTTCCCTGCAAGTATGACCATGAATAATTTTTACTAATTTGATGTTGGTATTTCTGTGTTTTCTACATTTTCTAAAAATGAGCTTATGTTACTTTTATAGAAGAACAGGATGAGAAAGTTACCTTCTTTAAAAGAAAAATAGGTAAACCAAAAGAAATAAAAAGAATAGGGAGCTAGGAATGAGGCTTATTCGAAAAATGAATATCATGAAGATTTAATCAGGCAAGTCACAGATTTGCTTCTGAGCTTTCCAACAATTCACACAAAAAGGATCAGCTGCATAATTCACATTGTCCAGGAAAAGCTCTTATCTTCCTGATAAGTAGCAATCTATCAGTGTCTCCCTTGGAGCCCCCTGAGGATGTTCTTCTAAGTAATAAATAACATCTTCAGCAGATCCTGTCATCCAGGTGAGTTTCCTAGAGCAGTCTCTAAATTCCCTGCCTTTATTCGAAGGATGGCCTTAGGCAGGTATTTAATTCCTGTCTAAATACCTCCACTTACTTGTGGTGAATTAATTAGTTCATATCTAAATAACAGGTGATTATTAATAGTGGCAGTGAGCAATTAGAGTTATTAACTCATCCTGGCCTCTCACTGGCGTCTCTGAAGTAGTACCCTCCCCCAGATTGCCAGGAGCCCCTTTCCTGGGGAGTGGGCCCCTCAGCCTTGCCCCAGCAGGGCCAGAAGGCCACCCAGTGGCTGACCTACACTCCCACCTTGACCTCAGCCAGGTGTGCAAAGACAGGAAGCCAGAAAGACTTGATTGTTAAAAAGTTATCTCCTACCTAAAGTCCACAGTACTCAGTACAGCCAAAACAAGTGTTTTGTTTTGTTTTGTTTTCCTTCATAGTCAGGGACTCTTGAAATGGACACAGAGAGAAAAGGAAGGAAAGGCTACAGAAGGGGATTTGGACTCAAAGAAAGTTTCTCATTCTGGGACCCCCAAGACCTCCTCCCTTGGAGACACTTGGGCGCAGAGTCTTTGACTGACTTCGTGTGGTATCCTCTCCTAAATGTGCTTGGTCTTGCACTGGGTGTGGGTTACAGAAGTGAGTATGGGTAGGTGAGGGAACTCCCCAGCTGGAAAGACAGCTAGACAAGCCAGTCTTCTCAAATCATCAGCTAAAGAGGTGCAAGCAAGTAGGGTAACATAAAGAGATCTTTGTCTGACCCTAAGCATCAGGGAGCGCCTGCTGGAGAAGTTGGTACCTAAACTGAGACTTGAAGGCTCAGTATGGCTTCCCAGAACTGAGAAGAGGGTGAAAGGCATTACAAGAAAGGAAAGACATGCTATTTTCTGGAGATTCAAATCATCTCCTTATTGCAAAAGCATAAAGCTCAGAGTGTGCTGGAGATGAAGCGGAAGAAGTGGATCGGGACCAATGCTAGAGGGCCATGGGCCATGAATGTAGGACTAAGGAAACGTTCTTTGACCCTTTAGTCCTAAGGTTTTGTACATGAATGCCAATACCAGGCAGCTGATGTGAATCAGTCAGTGGCCCAGGGACAACAAGGAATGGTGGGACCTGTGGCAAATAGGAGTGCAGTTGAGTTACCCAAAGAGGCCACTCCATACTCCAGCCAGTTGTTACCACGGGAGAACACAACACTACCCTTGCCGGATCTTCGCATTGTTCAACCAAAGGTGACATCCAGACCCCTACGTGCCACTCTCCCTCTCTGTAAGTGTTGGTGGTTGTTCAGTGACTAAGGTTTGTCCAACTCTATGCAGCCCCCTGGACTGCCGCATGCCAGGCTTCCCTGTCCTTCACCATCTCCCAGAGTTTGTTCAAACCCATGTCCATTGAGTTCATGATGCCATCTAACCATCTCCTTCTCTGCCACCACCTTCTCCTCCTGCCCTTAATCTTCCCCAGCATCACGGTCTTTTCCAGTGAGTTGGCTCTTTGCATCAGGTGGCCAAAGCAATTAATTCATAAAATACAGTGAAGATCCAGTGAGGCAGAAGGCCCCACTTCTGTGTCAGTGAGCCGGATTTAACCTGAGGGCTGGATTTGGTCTGTAAACTCATCACGTTACCACTTCTGCCTTAGAAAGCAGGGAGCCATGGACAGCTCAGAGGTAGGGGACAAGTGTGGGCTTGCCCTCTTCTTAAACCCCATGTGCGTTCGTGTGAAATGTTGGTGTGAAAAGGACAAGAAAGGAGACCTGAAACACATTACCGAAAGGCCCTAAATCTGAGAATGAGTTACTATGAAATGCCGATAGGCAATTCTTTCTTATCACCTCAGTGGTCTTCACTATTAATATGTAATATCAGACCCATCTGACAGAACCTAGCAACCATTTGCAAAGGCAGAAGGTCAGTGGAAGGACCCAAGAATCTGTTGGTCTGGAATCCGCTGCAGTGTACTAGACACTGTGCTGAAATGCAGAGAACTACCAGGGCTAAGATTGTGAGGGGAAGGACTGGGTCTTACCCATCTTACAACCTCAGCTTTCATTGTCAGCAGAATCATACAAGATCAATAAGCATTTTCATGAACTTATTGCTTTATGAATGATCTAGTGGAAAGAAACCCAACTTTATGTCCTGGCTTTGCCAGTCATTAACTGGGTGACTCAGGTCAAGACACCTGGCATTTCAGAACCTTAGGTTCCTACTCTGAAAACTGGGGATAAGAATACCCACTGTGTCTACCTTGTAGACTCAAAACCAAAGCTTAGGAATGCTTGGAAGGAAGAGCTTCATATGTAAACTCACACATGCTCTATAGTGTGGACTAGGATGGTTACTATTGCTTTGCCAACCTTGAGTATCTCATTTATTTGTTTATTTTTGGCTGTGCTGGATCTTCCTTGCTGTGCAGACTTTTTCTCTAGTTGCAGCTGGAGTAGAGAATAGTCTCTAGTTGTGGTGCACAGGCTTCCCCTAGCAGTGGCTTCTTTGTTAGAAAGCACGGGCTCTAGGGCGTCGGGGCTCAGCAGTCCTAGCACACAGGCTTAGTGGCCTCTCGGCATGTGACATCTTCCCAGACCAGGGATGGAACATGTAGCTCCTGCAGTGGCAGGCAGTTTCTTTACCACTGAGCCAGCATGGAAGCCCCAAACTGAATATCTTTAAGAACCATATTTTTACATTTATGGCACAGAGAGAAAATATACAGCATCTGATACCTTTGAGGTGGGCCTTCCAAACCTTGACAGGTTGCCACCTGCTTTTGTGAGAATTCTGGAGCCCAAGCTCTAGGCTTTAACCCGTGCCAAAGAGCATTTGTAAGGCAAAGACATACCCCACCCCACCCCCACCCCCAAACACACGAACCATTCCATCAACTATTGCTCCTAACAGTGTATGTGCTGTGAACTCTACATTCCCAGTACACAGAACCACTCTGAGTCAGATCACCATATGCACAGTGCTCTGTAGAGCCTTCGTGTATGCTGTTCCCTCTGCCCGGAACATGTTTCCTTTCTTAGCTTTTAGGTCTCAGTTTATAGCAGCTCCTGAGTGTTGTAGTAAAGAGTCTTGAAATCACAAATTATTCAAAGATCTCAAGAGGTTTCAGCGGAAGCTGTTACTTACCAACTGTTTCTTAACGTATTTCTACTTTTCTCTCTTTCAAACACAAATGTTTATTCTAAATAATAGCAACTATATAGAGTAATTGAGCTAAACTCCCTCCATAGCTCCAAAGTACTTTAGGCAGCACTCACTTGGGAGGAATTTACTGTTAATTTTAGTCAAAGAACTAATTTGGCAGCCGTTTTTCACAGTTCTTTTTTCTTTTTCTTTCCATAATATTTTAGAGTGAATGCCTATCATTCAGAACATCATTCACCCTTTAACAATTCTGTATGAATCTCTAAAATATCAGAACCTTTACCAACAAAACTGCAATACTCTTATCACACTTAGCAGATTATAATTATTTAACATCATTTACTAGCCAGTTGGTATTTGAATGTCCCCAATTTTCTCAAAAGTATCTTTTTACAGTTGGTTTCTCCACATGCTGCACTTGATTGTTAACATCCCTCTCAATTCATAGTCTAGAGTAGCCTCCCCTTCCCCACTCTCTGAAGCCCCTCTGTCCTAGGCAGTGGTCCATCCTGGCCTCTCTTTTTCTTTAAGAATCCACCTGCTCCTACCCAAGGATTGGAAGTACAAACTCAAGGATTGTAGTGAAACCTGCAATACAGAGAATGTTCTCCATTTACCTGCGGTAAACAGGGAACATCTATGCAGAAACTCAGGTGACACTAGTGTTACAATACCAGCCTGCCAATGCAGGAGACATAACAGACACAGGTCCGATCCCTGGATTGGGAAAATCCCCTGGAGATGGAAGGGAATGGCAACCCACTTCAGTATTCTTGCCTGGAAAAGCCCATCGACAGAGGAGCCTGGCAGGCTACACTCCGTGGAATCAAAGAGTCAGATACAACTGAACACGTACACACACACATGCACATGCATAAACTGAGTGCTCATTATTCATGCATTCCATATTTGTAAATTCACCCACTCACTAGACTTTATTTGTAACCCCAAACCAATATGCAGCATGTTTGCCTTAATCTGCAAATGCATGCAGAGCAGTGAAAAATCTGAGTCTCCATCAGGCACAATTCCTGATAAGATCAAGCAAAGACGCTTGTACCTGCCTGTTTGAGCTCTCAGCCTCTGAACAAGTATCCTTTTCACCATCCATTTAGCACCATGCTTTTCATATTTTTGTGCTTTTAGTTGGTGGTTTTGCTGTTTACAGTGGCCCCTAAGCAGAGTGCTTAAGTGTTTGTTATCTGATGTGCCTTACAGAATCAGCAATATATATTAAATAAGATGTCTTTAAATAGAAATACAGAAAACAAGGTTATGTGTTAACAATAATATTATGGCCAGAGACTCACAGGGTAGATTTCCCCAAGGAATGATGACTTGCTATTCACTAATTCAGTGTTTGCTATGACTTTCTAGAACAAAACTACCGCAGATAATGAGAATCAACTGTCCGTACGTACACTCTCCCTGTGTTTATTTATTTTTTTTTTTATTCTACAAAATCTGATTGACTTTGTTTTCAAATGAAATATTTTGAACCAGATTTGTTTTCATTGAAAAAGGGGGGGATGCACTGAGCATATGATGAGAAATAGGAGTTTATATGTCGAAACTCATATATATATATGATTCTGTTTTCTCTGCTCCAATCAATTCAGGGTAAACTTTTGCATTGAAGCATACCCTGATATTGCTGACTCTTCTGAGGCAAGTTGGCTTGGGGGGATAGGTTCAAATCTGCTCCCAATTTAATGTTACTCAGTGCTGAGGTATTTATAACTTTGTTTTGCTGAATCATTATAAAGTATCTGAGCAAAAGAAAATTAATCAGTTCCTGAAGTTTTTATGCCTCTAGGGCTTTAAGGAGATTAACAGAATTTTCTTTTACTATGATTAGTTTTCAACCTTCATGGGAATCTGTAGCCCTTAATATAACTGATTTCATATTGACTCTGGGTTTTCTCTTTAATATGAAAGTTGGGTTCTCATTTGAGTATGCTCAATATTCTTTCATTCTTACTACTAAACGACAGTAGAAAAAAATTTTTTTTGGAAAACATTGAAGAAGTATCTCCCTTCCCTAAGATACACAGTGTGTGCTTTTTAATTAGTGTTTTCATAAGTGAGCGCCTTTAAAACATAACATTCATTCCACTGTTTCCATATTTAGAGTGATCTTTCATATTGTTTTTGCCATTTAATTTTTTTTCTTATTAAACATGTTTACAAAAATGTAGACTGTGACTTTGATGAGAACCATGATCTGAAGAACAGTTCTTAAAACCCAGAGAAGTCATACCTGTAACCCTTTAAATGCAGGCAGTGTTTTTGAGCTGAAAATTCTGAATCCATCTTCCACATCAGACTGATGGAATTTTTAAAAATAGGTAGCATAATATTGAAATGACCTTGGGCTGCCAGTTGACAGAATTTACCAATGGTTGTCAAACATCCAGTTTAAAAGTTTGGGGTGTTTTTTGTTTGGTGTATGTATGTGTGTTTAGGCATAAAATTGACTAGTTTTTCTTTTGCAATGATTTGATACATAATCTTAATTTTTGAAGATGGCTTTAAAACAACAAAGAGTGATGATTCAAGCTGAGTTCAGAGGTGAGTGCCTCATCGTCCTGTCTGTGCAAATCAGCAAGTCATAGAACTTCTGTGGCTTTTTGTAAAACCAAATCCTGACACCTACTTCACAGTCTTTATCCACATCCGGCAATTTATCATAGCACCCAGGACATGGCAAATGCTCAAAATGTGTTAGCTATTTTTCTTAAAACTTGCACCCTCCAATAATCATATTTACAACGGAGTGACTGTCCTCATCATGAAATGATCAATTGTACTTTAACCAACATGTATTTTTAAGTGTCCAAGGCAGCTGTAATTGAGGGAACAAATGTGAGAATTTTCTACTTGAAGTCCTTGTTTACTAAACATCCCTGGACAAATACAGGTTTGTCCTTCTTTTTTTTCTTAAGGGAGGTGAGGCAAGAAGAAAAGAAAGGAATGCATTCAGAGAGAGACAGCTTGGTGTAGATTTTCTAAGTAAGACTACAGACCACCCTGAGTCCTGCTTGTTTTCCTGTAACCCCCAAAGCTGCAGATTAGATGTTGCTGAGGCTCTCGTCTCTCTGATGTGCTTTATGAAGGATGTGGGAGAGGGAAAACCTCCTTCTCAGGGGAGCAGTTGCCAAACCCAAAGCTCTCACCCCTTCTCCTTCAGACAGAACTCCTCAGGCAGCCATGTGCCCAGCTTTGGGGGATGCACCAGGATTGGTCTGAGCCAGTTGTGACTATCCGTTTCTCTCTGCCTGTCATTAGTCTGTGCAATGGTCTCATCCCAGAGAGTTTTAAACACACACACACACCCCCACAGGACATTGGTGATGTTGGGAGGCATTGGGGTTATGGTAACTGGGAGGGTGCTCCTGGACTCTAGTGGGTAGAGGTAAGGGATGCTCCACAACCTCCTGCAATGCCAAGACAGCTCCCCGTCACAGAGAATTACCTGGCCCCAGGTGTCAACAAACGAGGTTGTGACACAGTGGTCTAGGAATTGAAGAGTGACACGGTTCTAGTCAGTAAAATGTGACAGGAAGGAGGTAGGGGAACTTCTAGAAAGTAATTTTCCTCCTTAAAAGAGGCAGTATTTTTTGCCCCACCTCTTTTGGAGGGGGGAGGGGAATGCTAGGGTGTAAAGATGGGAAACTTGGAAACACTGCAACTATCTCAGGACCATGAGGGGAGACATCACTAACACATACTTGTCTCCAGACTTATTGTTACTTGAGAAAATTGTCTTTACTTTAAAAACTGCTATTACTTGGTATTTTTGTCACTTGTAGTTAAAAGCATAATTATTAAATCTACCATGTTATGTAACTTTCCCAAAAAAGGTCCCGTCCACATTCAGTTAACCAGAAAACAGCAGAACTTTTCTGAGATTCAGATATTGGTCAGAGAGCTGGGCTTAGTCACTACCTAAGTGTTTAGCTTCTGGCACTAAGTCCCTCATAGCAAGTGTATTTCAGTTCATGCCTCTGAAGCATGACACAAGAGTCTACATCTTGAGTCTTCAGTGACTCAGGAAGACTGAAATTGTCTGAGGACATCCTGTCTAGTTTGAATTCAAGCTCTCCCAGGTGGTAGGTGTGTGAGCCTGGATGAGGTTACTTCTCTGCTTCACCTTCTTCATCTGTAAAATGGGGTTAATTGTGGTGACCTAAGAGGTTAAATGAATCACATGAAAAAATGCCTAGAATAGTGTCTGGGACCTCACCATCACCTCATCCTCATCCTCATCACACCATCATCCTCATCACCATGAAATGTTACATTTGTGATGGCCAAGGCTCTGATGACAATGTTCGTATTGAAATCTTTCCTCCACATATGACCATCTTTCAAAGTTGAAATTGACAGCCAAGTGGATATTTTGTGGGAGCAACTAATAATAACAACTCTCTCTCCAGTCTTCCAGAATTCCAGCATTGTAGAGGCACAGCCAGGTGACTGGTGCACACTCTTCCCAGGACATCAGTGGCATGATACTTGAGACTGATTCCAGATAACCTAACTACAAACACACGTGTCCTTGTCTCCCAGGGTTAATGATTCCCCCACACTGTTAGATGTGGACCCCATGGTTGGTCTAGTATTGTACAGCTCTGTTTCATGTACGTTCTTAACTCAGTCAAACCAGTACCAGATAGATACCATTAAATTCTGTTTCCATATATGCCCTGGATGGACCAGCCTTTTTCAGAGCCTTGTAGTCTTCCTCTTGTCTTTAAAACCCTGTTGTCTGAACATTTGCCTATTGGTACTTTGAATTGAGGCATGTCAGGATTTGAATCCAGTAGTCATGTGACACCAGGCAAGTTCCTTAAATTTACTATATTGCCTCATCCTGAAAGTGGGGCTCAGGAGATCCCTATTTTATAGAGTCACTGGGCATAACTTAACAGTAAAAACTCTTTAACGAGGCTCAAAGCTTAATAAAAAGTTGCTGTTGGTTGTAATTCTGTCTGGTTCTCGCTAATCTCTGTTCACTTACTTAACAAAATCAGTATTACAGAATATTGCAGGGCTTAGTGTTAAGTTGATTGTGCTGAACGATGATGGATCTCAGCCAAGTGTTATGCTCCCTTTTTATAAATACCTGAATAATAACTCAAGAAGGCAGAGAAGAAGCAATAGGACCTGGGAAGAGTTAGCCAGACCTGTGTGAATTGTGTATTCGCAGTGGTACTCCTACAGTCCTGGAATATAAATCTTAAACCCTGCCAATCTGCTCCTTTTTGAAGACTCCAAGCCCCACAGCTTGACAACCACTTTAATTGGTTGCCAAGTCTCTGTAGACAAAAGTCGTCCTTTGCGCGATGAGGTTTCCTGTCTTATGTAAACGTTCCAGAGCTTGGCACCAACCTGTCTATTCTCAGGCCTCCTGGAAGGAACCAGCTCCTGTCTCCATCTCTCCCCCCTCTGCCCCAGGCAACAGGCTACATTCTTGCCCCAGCCTTTTGACAGAAGTGCCAGCAGGAGACACCATTCCAAAAGCATTCCCCTCCATCCCTACTGTCCTTCCAGAGTGTCTCTAAGTAAATTGTACCTGTGGCCCTGGGGAATGTACAGGATGATGTTGGATGGTATCTAGATATTCTCTTCCTTTGAAGTTCCTTTTAAACTAAAATTTATCCTTTTTTTTTTAATGAAAAACTGATAAAAGTCATGCAAAAGAATTTTCTTTTTCATGGTGAGTTAATTTAAAAATGGGCTTCCCTGGTGGCTCAGATGGTAAAGAATCCACCTACATTGGAGACCCAGGTTCGATCCCTGGGTCAGGAAGATCTCCTGGAGAAAGGAATGGCAACCCACTCCAGTATTCTTGCCTACAGAATTCCATGGATAGAGGAGGCTGGCCTGTAATTTTAAGAAACTTTCTTCTTTTTAACCTTTTTATTTTTTATTGGATCACAGTTGATTAACAGTGCTGGTTAGTTTCAGGTGTATAGCAGAGTGATGCAGTTATACATGTATCTGTTCTCTTTCAAATTCTTTTCCCATTTAAGTTGTTCCTGGGTTGGCCAAAGACTTTGTTCAGGTTTTACTGAATCAGCTTAAAAAACCTGGACAAACTTTTTGGCCATCCATACGTAATACTGAGCAGAGTTCCTGTCCTTGTTGGTTATCTGTTCTAAATATAGCAGGGTGAACCTGTTACCCCCAAACTCCCTAATGATGCCCCCCCCGACCTTTAGCCCTGGTAACCAACCATAAGTTCATTCTCTAAGTCTGTGAAGAAACTTTCTCTCCTTAAAACAGTTTATTTCAAGTTTGACAGTGATGCATAAAACAGAATTGCAGACCTGCACATACTTAGGTTAAATGTAAGATTATAAGCTTACCAGCCACTGGTTCAGGCTTGTGGTCACTCACTGTGCAGACCCCAGCTTAGACTCTGAGTGAGGCAGAAGTCATTGGAAGGGACTTCTGTCTGTTTTGTCTCAACTTATAAGAATGGTACCTAAACTAGAATAGGTATTCAATAAATAGGTATTGAATGAATGAATTCATTGAGTTTTCTAATGTGCCAGGCATGGGGCCAGGAGCTGAGGCTTCAAAGATGAAGCTGATAGATAACAGTCTTCATCTTCCTGTAGATTATTAAAGGATTCGTTCCATTTTCCCTATGACATTCTGTTGATTTCAGAATTCTTAAATGCTAGAGCACAGAATGTAAATATCTGTCATCTGAATCACCTCTCAGCCTCAGCTTTCTCACACTGACAAAAACTAAGCTTGAAAGCACAGCTCCCAAAACCTCTCCAGTGCTGGGTGTTCCCTGTTCCTGCCCCAGTCTCAGAAGCTCCCCTTTTCCTTCCAGTGAATGCCCCACATCCTTTTGGCCTCCATCCAGCTCTCATCCCTCCCGGGGAGACCAGGATTCAGCTGACATTCAACAACGGTGAACACTTGACTTTTTCACCCTGGGGATATGGCGCATTAGTCAGCCCATAAACATTTAATTTTATTTAGCTATATTTTATAAGCTGGCACATCATCAGAACTGTCTCTCTCTCTCTCTGTTGCCTCAAGTGCCACTGTTTGAACATACCCATAATGTCTCTTAATTTTATGTCACTCTTTATTTCTAGTAAAACATGGGAACATACAGGGGAAAGTAGGAAAGGCAGGTGCCGGGGTCCTAGCCTAGAGTGCTCCTAGAAAGTCTCTGGAGGAGGAAATGTGTGCTTCTTCTAGTGCAGCGGCTTTCTCAAAGTGGGAGGCCTCTGCTGACTCCCACTGGTAGTGTCCGGGGAGCAGTTCTGTTGGTCTGGAGTGAGGCCCTGGAATTAGCATTTTAACTTTTCACTGCAATGTTAATGTGAAGAAAAGTACAAATAAGTGTCCAGCTCAGTGAATTTTCAAACATGCATGTAATCAGCAATATCACCAGCACCCCAGAAATGTCCTGTTCCCTTTTCTTTTAATGTGTCTGTCATCGTTGTTGAAGTGTAGTTGATTTATAGCATCGTTATTTTCATGTGTACAGCAAAGTAATTCAAAATATATGCATATATTTTCTTTTTCAGATTATTTTCCATTATAAGTTATTACAAGATACTGAGTATAGTTAAAATCCCTGTGCTATACGGTAGGACCTTGTTCTTTTTCTGTTTTATGTTCAGTACTGTGTATTGGTGAATCCCAAAGGCCTCAGTTATCAATCCCTCTCCCCTACCTGGTTCCCTTTGTCACTGCCTCTCTCTAGCAGTTCCTTTTATCCTGACTTATAACCTATAGATGAGGTTTGGCCAATCTGTATTTATATGAAAGATAGAGAAAGTCGCTTAGTCGCGTCCTACTCTTTGCAACCCCATGGACGATGTAGTTCATGGAATTCTCCAGGCCAGAATACTGGAGTGAGTAGCCTTTCCCTTCTCCAGGGAATCTTCCCAACCCAGGGATCGAACCTAGGTCACCCACATTGCAGGCAGATTCTTTACCAGCTGAGCCACAAGGAAAGCCCAAAATACAGGAATGGGTAGCTTATCCCTTTTCCAGAAGATATTCCTGACTCAGGAATTGAATTGGGGTCTCCTGCATTGCAGGTGGATTTATTTATACATGTAAGCGTAAACTGGATTTTTTGTTTTCTGGCTTCTTATACTCAATATTATGATTTGTGAGATTCATTCATGTTGCTACATGTCGCTGCAGTTCATTCACTTTCATTGCACTATGTTTTTATTATAAATATTATCATAATTTTTAGATTTATTCTGAGACTATGATGGGCTATTGGATTGCTTTCAACTTGCAGCTATTAAGAATAATGCTTCTATGAATATCCTAGTGGATGCCTTCTGATGAATATCTGTACACATTTCTGTTGGGTGTATACCTTGCAGTGGAATTGCTGGGGCAAATCAGCATTTTTAACAAGCAACTCCATTAACACTGACCCATGCTAAAATTTAAGAGCTATACAACTAGACAAACAAGCAAGTACCATTTACCAAGATTAATTGGGTTTGAATACAGAAGATATGAATTGCCCACAAAAACTTTACAGTCTTATTGAGGAAAACAAAAAATAACAACAACAAAAACATAGACTCACAAAGCACAAATTGAAGAAAACACAGGAGTGGAAATAACTCAGACATGCGATCCAGATGCCTGTTGTCGTTTGGAGCAATACACATATACATAGAATAGAGTTACATACAGGCTTCCTATCAGAAAGATTTTGGGTTTCGTTGGGCATAAGAATGTTTCAAAAATGAAGAGGTGTTATAAAATGTTTATATTTCTGACTTCTCTTCAAAAATTAAGCTCCAACAGCAGAGGTTCTGCCTTGTTGCTGCATGGCAACAGTTGTCTAGATCTGGGCAATGACTGTCCCCTTTAGATGAATCATGTGGTCTCCCGGTACCACAATCTACCACATCCCCACCTGCCTCTATCGCCTCACTGTGGCCTTCTCTTATTTACATTAGCTGCCTAAATCCTGTGAGGATTTGGATTCCCAGTCCCTAGGCTAGAGAATTACAGTAAAGTTTTCCCCATTCAATATTTGAGGGAATCCTCACCAGAATGCTGCCAGCCATCAAGGGCTTGATGAGATTGTCTCCGTTTAGGGGCTGAGGAAACTGAGGCTCCGAGAGTGACTGAACAGAGTTGCACAGCTAGCAAGTGGTGGCCTTCTGGGGACTATTGTGAGAAGTATTTTAGAATTGTGTGTATGGTTTTTTAATGTGAAGCAGTAACTTAAATAAATCAAGATATGTATAAGACGTTCCTAATAAAGTTCAGAGAAGTGTTTTTTTAAAGGCATCAGAGGAGGGAAAACGTTCTGCAGGCTAAAGTGGTCACAGATGTGTTTCCCCCAGGATGGGGATCTCATCTGAGCTTTGATGGATGGCTGTGAAGCGGAGGCGGGGTGATGGCATTCCGGGCAAGGGTTCAGCTGCAGCACAGGCACAGCGTCGGAAGCACACAGTTGGGGCTGAGGTGGGGACAAACAGGAGAGACCGGAGGTGTGGTGGGAAAGGACTGCTCAGCTGTGAGCAGAGGTCTTCACTTTGCTGCGTCTCCAGGTCCCGTGAAAGTTCTTCACCTCACTAGCTTTTGAGAGGACGAAAGGAAATTCTGTAAGCTCAGTCACTTGTAGTTTATTCATCCTTATTCAGATGAATAGCATTATCCTGACACTGGCAGCCACACAAGAAACCATATGTCTTGTGCTCTTACCACCATGAGGTTGATGGTTCGTGCACTGGAGGGGAGCTCTGAGCGGGAAGCAGCCTAACTCCCCAGGGGATCTGGCATGGGCGTCAACAAGATCTCTATCTTCCCACCACACCCTCTCAACCCACCCCAAACTCTCCTTTTCCTCAACTGCAGGGGCAGCTTTTTATTCCATCTAAACTATCTTCCCCAGTCTTCTTCTTTAAGTTGTTTTCAAAGCGACTGCCAAGAAGCAGCACCCATTTGGCAAAAAATATGACAACAAAATCTTCCCTTAGATGCCCCCCACTTTAAGTCTTTTCTTGTTATTAGTGAAGGAGGCTTTGATGCCTAGGAAGGAAGGCAGTGGGTGTTATGAAATCAGTGTGAGCTGTAGCATCTGACATGAGTTTCGTCACATGGACATCTAACTGTGTGGCCTCAGGGAACCAGTCAACCTCTCCAGGTTTCAATTTTTGTTACCTGCAAAATAGGAAAAATAGTACTAACCACTCAAGGTGATGGTGAAGTTTCAAAATAAACGTACAAAGTGCCTGGCACAAAGTAGGTACTCAGCTCATTGCCTTTATTGCCTTTCCAGTGCAAGATCTTTATCAGAGGAGCCTGTGTATTAACTGACACTTCATGGGCGATGGGAATGGAGTTGGCCAGCACACAGAGCACAACATTATGGACACATCAGGGCCTCAGTCTTCTCAGCTGACTTCCTAGTTTCAACTCTGTTACTATAAAAGCTCTGTGACCTTGAATAGGTTCCTTAACTTTTTTTGATCTACCCTTCTATATCCATAAAATGGAGGACTGGAGGAAATGACCAGAATATTCACTCTGCAACTAAAATTTCAGTATCTGTATGTCTATGATTAACAGCTGACACTTTCAGATTCTTTATTTCTACTGCCCCCTCTCTGTTCATTTCACACCCTCTTTCTGGTGATTCATCTCCCTTGAACACAGGGATGAACACATGATTCATGCGTCACCTCCTTGACTAGTGATTGGCTAATGAGGTGGGGGTGTAATTCATTGAGGCCAATCAGAGGTCTTCCCTAGGATTTTTATAACTACGAGAGAAAGAAAGACTCTTCACTCTTGGAAATTTCGCAAAACCAGAAAGGTCTCTTCGGTCATGTGTTGTGCTGTAAGGAGAAAACACTTCTGCTTTAGGAAATAAGGAGGTGACATTCGGAGACAAATAGAACTGAGAAAAACAGGAAGCAGCCAAATCAGCACAGGTGAGTTCAACACTTGAGGCTCTGGACTCAGCGCTTCTTTGAAGCCAACTTCTCTCTTCTTGTCTTCCATAGAGTGGATCCAACAACTCCCTTTTGTTTTTAAACTGCATGAAGTGAGTTTTGTCATTATAACCAAAAGTACTCTTAACCTCTGTCACAGTCATGTATAAAATGTGTCTAAAGTCATAAGAGTGGCCTAGGATCACAATAAAAGGACATCCTTTTCTTTCTTCACTCCACTGACTCTCTTCATGGTCACCCTCTCCAAACACAAAGTTGAGAACCTAGTCTTGATAAGTGACATCATATGATACTTGTCTTTGTCTGTCTGACTTCAATTAGCATGATAATCTTTTTGGTCCTTCCATGTTGCTGTGAATGGCATTATTTCATTCTTTTTATGGCTGAGTAGTATTCCCCATGGACAGAAGAACCTGGTGGGCTGCACTCCATGGGGTCACAAAGAGTCAGATATCCTGAGCAACTAAGCATATGGTATTCCTTTATTTATATGTAGCCCATCACCTTTATCCACTCATCTGTTGATGTACGTTTAGGTTGCTTCCATGTGTTGACTGTTGTCAGCCATGCTGTTATGAATGGTAGCCACTTTAAACAAAGGAAAAAGAAACAGCCGCATTTCAAGTCTTCCTTTGTCACATGGTAAGTGGCTACTGTATTGGACAGAACAGCTCTAAAACAGTAAATTCCATCTGAAATGATTATGAAAACATAAACTATCTAGAAATAATTCCAACAAAGTTTAGAAGTCATATATATTTTAACACTAATTAGCAAGTCAGTAAGGATTTCAAGTAGATTACTGTTACTTGGAGTTGCCTGGGGACGTTCAAGAAATCAAGGCAGGTCACCTAAAGGGTATTGAGTTTCTTTTTAGGGTGGTAAAACGTTCAAAAATTTATTGTAGAAAAGATTGCTCAACTCTGTGAATATACTAAAAACCATTGAATTGTGTACTTTTTTTTAAATTGTGTACTTTAAATGGATGAAGTATTGTTGTTGTTCAGTCACTCAGTTGTATCAGACTCTTTGCAACCCTATGAACTGCAACATACCAGGCTTCCCTGTTGTTCATCATCTCCCAGAGCTTGTTCAAACTCATGTCCATTGAGTCAATGGTGCCATCCAACCATCTTATCCTCTCTTGTATCCTTCTTCTCCTGCCTTCCTTCAGTCTTTCCCAGCATCAGGGTCTTTTCCAATGAGTCGGCTCTTCACATCAGATGGCCAAAGTATTGGAGCTTCAGCTTCAGCATCAGTCCTTCCAATGAATATTCAGGGTTGATTTCCTTTAGGACTGGTACTCAAGAGTCTTCTCCAACACCACAAATCAAAAACATCAATTCTTCAGCACTCAGTATGTGAATTATATCACAGTGAAGCTTTTCCTACTCAAAAAACATAATTTATCTAATCATCTAAGACAACATGAATTGCAAATGTTGTGATTTTTTGATACCAGATGGAGTATAGGATGGAAAATCAGAAGCCCTCTCCTGTGACCATGGAGAGCTTCTGATTCCTCATCTACTAACACACCTACCTACACAGGGTTAACTGAGATGATCACATGGTAACTCCCTCTTTCATGTAACAATTTATTGATCACTTACTTTGGGCCAAGCATTGATCTAAGTGCTGGAATGCAATAGTGCACTGAACACACAGTCTCTGCTCTCAAGAAGCATTTTCTAGTGAAGGAGACAAGCTCACTAATTAAATAAATATAGTGAATGATGACAAGTGTTAAAAAGTAAAGCCACATAATAAGTTAGAGAACAATGACTGGGGGACCCAGTGCACAAACATGATAGCACATGATATGGTGGAGGCACTGTTCAGAGAAGCCTCAATGATGAGGTGATATTTGACTGACTTGAGATATAGTATAAATGAACAAGGTTTATAAACTGCAAAGTACTAAGGAATATTTATTATTACTACTACTGATGACGTAACTGAACCTGTATGTACTCTGTAAGACGTCCCTATAAATTTCAGATTTCTTTATCCACAGGTGTTATAAATTGAGTTGTGCTCCCCAGTCCCTCCCCCCAAAAAACAGGTTGAAGCTCTAACCCCCTAATGTGACTGTTTGGAGATAGGGCCTTTAGGGAGACAATTAAAGGTTAAAGAAGGTCAGAAGAACATGGCCTTCATCTCATGGGGCCAGTATCCTTATAGAAGGAAGAGACCCCAGGAGTGTGACACATAGCGAAAGGGCCATGTGAGGAGACGGCAAAAAGGGGGCCGTCTGCAAGCTAAGGAGAGTCCTCACCAAAAACCAACCTGCCAGCACATCGAGGCTGGTCTTCCAGCCTCCAGAACTGTGAGAAAATTAATTTCTGTTGTTGAAACCACCAGTTTGTACTGTGTTATGATGGCAGCCCTAACATTTCTTACTCTGAGAAAGTTTCTATATTAAACAGAGGAATTGCCTAATTTTTGAAGGTTTAAAAACCTTACTTTTTTGGCTTCAGAAGCTACTTTAGATATAATTTTTTGATACATAGTTCCATTTTCTTGTACAATTTTTAGTTTTATATTATCTCAGATAATCCTTTACTTCTTTGAAATCCTCAACAATGTTAATAGAGAAAAGGGCGCCTAATTTTCTGTCACTCTCCTCCACTTAACATTTCATTTATTGTGTTTTCTTTTTCTGGGTGAAAATTTCCTGAGATTTTTCTATTTTGCCTTTTTTTTTTTTAAGTGCATAGAATTATTTATTAACTATATGGTTATTTTTTCAGATCTTATTAATTTTTGCTCTGATATATTTTTTGTTTTCAATGTGTATGTTTTATCATTTTGATAAGGGTTTGTATCGAACACTCCTCATTTATTTTTATTCTTTCTTATTTTTTTTTTTCCCAACTTTTTTTTTTTTTTTATTAGTTGGAGGCTAATTACTTTACATCATTACAGTAGTTTTTGTTATACATTGAAATGAATTAGCCATAGATTTACATGTATTCCCCATCCCAGTCCCCCCTCCCACCTCCCTCTCCACCCGATCCCTCTGGGTCTTCCCAGTGCACCAGGCCCTAGCACTTGTCTCATGTACCCAACCCGGGCTGGTTATTTGTTTCACCCTAGATAATATACATGTTTCAATGCTGTTCTCTTGAAACATCCCACCCTCGCCTTCTCCCAGAGTCCACAAGTCTGTTCTATACATCTGAGTCTCTTTTTCTGTTTTGCATATAGGGTTATCATTATCATATTTCTAAAGTCCATATATATGTGTTAGTATACTGTAATGGTCTTTATCTTTCTGGCTTACTTCGCTCTGTATAATGGGCTCCAGTTTCATCCATCTCATTAGAACTGATTCAAATGAATTCTTTTTAATGGCTGAGTAATATTCCATGGTGTATATGTACCACAGCTTCCTCATCCATTCGTCTGCTGATGGGCATCTGGGTTGCTTCCATGTCCTGGCTATTATAAACAGTGCTGCGATGAACATTGGGGTGCACGTGTCTCTTTCAGATCTGGTTTCCTCGGTGTGCATGCCCAGAAGTGGGATTGCTGGGTCATATGGCAGTTCTATTTCCAGCTTTTTAAGAAATCTCCACACTGTTTTCCATAGTGGCTGTACTAGTCTGCATTCCCACCAACAGTGTAAGAGGGTTCCCTTTTCTCCACACCCTCTCCAGCATTTATTGCTTGTAGACTTTTGGATAGCAGCCATCCTGACTGGCGTGTAATGGTACCTCATTGTGGTTTTGATTTGCATTTCTCTGATAATGAGTGATGTTGAGCATCTTTTCATGTGTTTATTAGCCATCTGTATGTCTTCCTTGGAGAAATGTCTGTTTAGTTCTTTGGCCCATTTTTTGATTGGGTCATTTATTTTTCTGGAGTTGAGCTGGAGGAGTTGCTTGTATATTTTTGAGATTAATCCTTTGTCTGTTGCTTCATTTGCTATTATTTTCTCCCAATCTGAGGGCTGTCTTTTCACCTTGCTTATAGTTTCCTTTGTTGTGCAAAAGCTTTTAAGTTTCATTAGGTCCCATTTGTTTATTTTTGCTTTTATTTCTGAAATTCTGGGATGTGGGTCGTAGAGGATCCTGCTGTGATTTATGTCGGAGAGTGTTTTGCCTATGTTCTCCTCTAGGAGTTTGATAGTTTCTGGTCTTACATTTAGATCTTTAATCCATTTTGAGTTTATTTTTGTGTATGGTGTTAGAAAGTGTTCTAGTTTCATTCTTTTACAGGTGGTTGACCAGTTTTCCCAGCACCGCTTGTTAAAGAGGTTATCTTTTTTCCATTGTATATCCTTGCCTCCTTTGTCGAAGATAAGTTGACCATAGGTTCGTGGATTTATCTCTGGGCTTTCTATTCTGTTCCATTGATCTATATTTCTGTCTTTGTGCCAGTACCATACTGTCTTGATGACTGTGGCTTTGTAGTAGAGTCTGAAGTCAGGCAGATTGATTCCTCCAGTTCCATTCTTCTTTCTCAGGATTACTTTGGCTATTCGAGGTTTTTTGTATTTCCATACAAATTGTGAAATTATTTGTTCTAGTTCTGTGAAAAATACCATTGGTAGTTTGATAGGGATTGCATTGAATCTATAGATTGCTTTGGGTAGTATAGCCGTTTTGACAATATTGATTCTTCCGATCCATGAACACGGTATATTTCTCCATCTGTTTGTGTCCTCTTTGATTTCTTTCATCAGTGTTTTATAGTTTTCTATGTATAAGTCTTTTGTTTCTTTAGGTAGATATACTCCTAAGTATTTTATTCTTTTTGTTGCGATGGTGAATGGTATTGTTTCCTTAATTTCTCTTTCTGTTTTCTCATTGTTAGTGTATAGGAATGCAAGAGATTCCTGTGTGTTAATTTTATATCCTGCAACTTTACTGTATTCATTGATTAGCTCTAGTAATTTTCTGGTAGAGTCTTTAGGGTTTTCTACGTAGAGGATCATGTTATTCTTTCTTATTTAATAATGAGAAAATTTAAGTCAGTGATTTTAGAGTTTGGGTTTGCTAGTTTTCTGAAAATACTCTCTTTTCATTAATTTCCAAATTGTCAGTTAGTAGGCATTTTATTTCTCCTTTCCTCAGTATGTTTCTAAGATTTCTATCTTACATTTTGTTATTCATTTCTAATTTTATTGCACTACGTTGAGGATATATGACTCGGGTATTTTCAGTTGAGGAAGTTACATTCTCAATGTGACAACATAGTCAATTTTTATAAACCTTAATGGATACCCAAGAAGAGGATATTGTTTCATTATATAAATATACATATTGATTCTAACTTTATTGTTCAAATTCTCTCCTCTGCCTATTTGTAGTTTTTAACTACCCAGTTTGTAAAAGTATATGAAAGACATTGTAAAATCTCCCACAATACTTGCCTGCTATCTACTTCACCTTTTTTTTTTTTACTATATCTGTGATAAATGATGCATTTAGATTATTGAGTATTCTGTCTTTGCTGTGGGTTGTAACTTTTATCTGTACAAAATTGCCTCTTTTGTTTCATGATTGATTTTTGTCTCAGATTTCAAATTGCCAGAGAGAAGGCAGTGGCACCCCACTCCATTACTCTTGCCTGGAAAATCCCATGGATGGAGGAGCCGGGTAGGCTGCAGCCTATGGGGCCACTAAGAGTCAGACACGACTGAGCAACTTCACTTTCACTTTTCACTTTCATGCATTGGAGAAAGAAATGGCAGCCCACTTCAGTGTTCTTGCCTGGAGAATCCCAGGGACGGGGGAGCCTGGTGGGCTGCCCTCTATGGGTTCACACAGAGTCAGACACGACTGAAGCGACTTAGCAGCAGCAGTGGCCAAATTGCCAAAACATAAATGTGCCACCTCTGATCTTTTCGTTTGCATTTTCAAGGAAAATCTTACTCATCCTTTTATTTCTAAGCTTTTCACTTAAACTACTTGTAGGTATGTATTTCACTTTCAGTCTTTTAACCTTTGTCATTTAATTGTGGAAAGTGCTGTTGACTTTTTTTTGAGGAAGGCGGCTTTGTGTTTTCAAAGAACTGTGGCTTGCTTTCCTGATACAGTACCGTTTGACTTACATTGGTGAAGATTCATCTGGTACTCGGCATTTGATCCTCTATTGAGGCTGGTTTCTATCTTTTTCTTAGTTTTCCTTAAGTATTTGAGCACAAGCTGGCAGATACTGTGTTGAGACATGCAGGAGGATGCCATTTTAAATTAAAATTTGCACAGCCAGATGTTCATGTTTCATAAGATAGTAACATAATAACTTCATAGATAAATAACTTCCTAACTTAGCACAGGCATCAAGACACAGCTGGGACTGAGCTCTCAAATCATAATTTCACCTTTGTGTCACTCAGGATTGTTTTCCCCCCAAGTAAGCCTGATAAAGAAGTAATACTAATTCAGTACAGCTTAACAGGTTTTTATTGGCCTGCCAGGCCCTGGGCTAATTTTCTGTTTTTCATTCACTTAACAAAAGTATACTGAACAGCTGCATGTACTGGGCACTGTTCTGAGCTCTGGAAATGAAGTGAGGGTATGAGATAGACTGTTTATATCCTTGTGGAGATACATTTTTAATACAGTACAAAAAAATAACCTGTTAAAACTAACTATATAATTCTAGATAATGATGTGTGCCATGTGGAAAAATAGAGTGAGAGAATAAAGGATGACAGGCAGATAAGGGAGCTGTTTCAGTTGAGGTGATCTCTTCCGTAAATGGGAGAGACCTGGAAGGAGTGGAGGCGCGAGGGGAACGATGGGACCAAAATCAGCCAGGCACAGCACGCAGCATCAGTACCAGGGCCCTCAGACGTGAATGCACTGCTGCCATGAATGAACCTTACTAGTCCTCTTGTGATGCTCAATCAAGATTCAAAACCCTGGGCAGATGTTGCTGAGTGGCTGCTCCTGGTTCATATGTTCCCACTCTGGGATCCAGAGAGAAGAAGAGAGAGGGATGATCTGTCATGGCTCTCTGGCTTCCATCATAAAAGACAGATCACATGCAAGTGGTGAGTCCCCTAAACAGGATGAGAGTTAGGCTGCTAGATAGCAACAGTGTCTACTGTGGCTTATTCCTGTAGCTGTGCAGCGTGCCTTACCACAGTTCTGTTTTGTTTTAATGTTCCAGCTAACATTGTGCAACCAAATCCCATAGAGCCACAAACATGCTCATCCACTTCCCAGAGGAAAGCAACGCATGGTTTCTTCAATTCCTGCATCCCCAGCTCAAAGTCCAGGACTTCTGGATCATGACCATCTCACTAAGTCGGTGGCACTACATCTCAGTATCATGAAACCTTTGAATTGATTGCAAAGTTAACCACCATAACACCTTCTATATAGAAATAGTATGGGAAAGAAAAAAGGAAGAGAAGGGAAGTTGACAAATACAACATGTATAAATGTTGTTGTTGTTGTTCACTCACTAAGTCATGTCTGACTCTTTTGTGACCCCATTGACTGTAGCCCATCAGGCTCCTCTGTCAGACTTCCCAGGCAAGAAGGCTGGAGTGGGCTGCCATTTCCTTCTCCATGGGATCTTCCTGACCCAGGGATCGAACCTGCATCTCATGCACTACAGGTGGATTCTTTACCACTGAGCCACCAGGGAAGCCCAATGTATAAATATACGTGCATTTTATTTTAGAAAGATATTAAAGGATGCTGTTTTCCAGAGCAACTGAGACATTTTACAGCCCCACCTGTAATACATGGGAATTTCCCCAGTTCCTTGTCAATGCTGGTAATTGTCTATTTTTTTTTTTTTTTTATTACAGCCACTCTAGTTAGTGTGAAGTGGTGTTTCATTGTGGTTTTAATTTGCTTTACTCTAATGCCTAATGGTGTTACCCTCTTTTCATGTGCTTGTTTGTCATCCATATATCTTCTTTGGTGAAATATTTAGTCAAATCATTTGGTCATTATTTAATTGGGTTACTACTGAGCTGTAAGAATTCAAGTCCTTTATCAGATAGATGATTTGCAAATATTTTCTCTGTCTATTCTTTCTTATTGGTGCTGTTTCAAATATATACATTAAAAATTTTTTATTGAAGTATAGTTGATTTGCAGTGTGTTAATTTCAGCTGTAGAGCAAAGTGATTTAGTATATTCTTTTTCATGTTCTTTTCCATTCTGATTTATCTCAGGATATTGAATATAGTTCTCTGTGTATACAGTAGGACCTTGTTGTTTATTCATTCTATATATAATATTTTGCATCTGCTAATCCCAAACTCCCAATCCTTCCCTCACCCACTCCCCTCCCTCTTGGCAATCACAAGTCTGTTCTGTTGTCTGTGAATCTGTTTCTTTTTCTTAGATATGTTCATTTTGTGTCATATTTTAAATTCCACATATATGATGTTTGTCTTTCTTTTTCTGACTTACTTCACTTCATACGATAATCTCTAGGTCCGTCCATGTTCCTGCAAATGGCATTATTTCGTTTCTTTTTTATGGCTGAGTAATATTCCACTGTGTATACTTACCATTACCATCTGTATCTATTCATCTGTCAGTGAACATTTAAGTTGTTTTCCATGTCTTGGCTATTGTAAATAGTGCTGCTATAAACATAGGAGTACATGTACCTTTTCAAATTATAGTTTTTCCTGGATATATGCCCAGGAGTGGGATTGCTGGATCATATGGCAACAAAATTTCCAGTTTTTTTGAGGAACCTCCATACTGTTTTCCATAGTGGCTCTACCAATTTACATCCCCACCAACAGTGTAAGAGGATTCCCTTTTCTCTACACCCTCTCCAACATTTTGTAGGCTTTTAAATTATGTCCATTCTTACCAGTGTGAGCTGGTACCTCATTGTAGTTTCAATTTGCAGTTCTCTAATAATTAGCAATGACGAGCATCTTTTCCTGTTCCTATTGGCCATCTCTGGAGAAGTACCTATTTAAGTAGATCTTCTGCCCATTTTTTGATTGTTTTTTGTCACTGAGTTATATGAACTATTTGTATATTTTGGAAATTAAGCCCTTGTTGGTCACTTCATTTGCAAATATTTTGAAGTATATATATTTTTAATTTTGATGAAATCCAATTTGTCAAGTGTTTTCTTTTATCCATTGTACTTACGGTATCCTTCCTAAGCATTTTCTTCTTTGTTCAAGGAAGATAATTTTCATGTAAAAGTATATGATAGATTGGAAGAGGAAGTGGCAACCACTCCAGTATTCTTGCCTGGAAAATCCCCATGGACAGAGGAGTCTGGCGGGCTACAGTCTATGGGGTGGAAAAGAATCGGACACAATTAAGCAACTAAAGCGCATATAATAGATACATTTTTCTTGCCTCTTCACCAATTTTGAATGAGCTCCAAATTTATGGTGGTAACAGTCTTCTAATCTAGTATCTGTTTTCAGGATAAAAAGTGAGTCACTGGCTGAAAGTTTTTGCTGTCAGTGCAGCCTAAGTCTTCAGGCCATTATTGGGTGAGTTTTTCTGTCTCTCTATACTTTCCATCTGATTTCATGGATAACTTTCCCCTAGTGACTCACTCCTATAGCACAAGGAAAATGCTCCTTTCACTGAGCCTAAAATATGACAGTGGAAAATGAGAGGCAGTCACATTTAAGAGCCCATCTGTAAAGCCAGGTAGCATGTGAGTTTACTGCTCTGCATCTTACTAGCTAAAATGATCTCAGGCAACTTTAGTGTCTCCAAACCCCAGAAGGTCCTTTTATATTAATAAGATGGGGACAGTTATAAGTAGGCTAGACTTGCCCTTTGTATACTAGGCCCTCCGTCATTGTCAGTCATCATCATAGTAATCATTATTGTCACCTTTACTATTTAAGTAGGACCAGCAAAAAAGAATCTCAAAGTGTCAACTTTATGAAACTTCTTTTGAATCTCAGTTTTCAAGATACTTAGGAAATCAGAGATACTCCTTCTTACTCAATGTGATTCCTGAACCGGCAGCATCAACATCAGGGGGAAGCTTGTTAGAAATGCAGGATCTCAGGCTCCACTCAGTTCTGTTGACTTGGGATCTGAATTTTAACAACATGTCCAGGTGCTCTGTGTATACTGTACAGATTGAGAAGCACCAGAAAATTCCTAGCGTGAAAGGAAGAGTGAACAGCCTGGCCTATTACTTACCTCCTTCAACTCCATCCGCTGTCTGACTGATAAATACTCTTCTCTTCATTTAATAGGTACTCTTCAAGGAGGTCAAGGTTTGGCTAGGGCTTTCTTCACCAGAGTAAAAGAGGTTAGGGAGAATCCTGTCTTATCTTAGTTGCACCATTAAAGTTAATCACTGTTTCCATGAACCTCTTTCATGAGTGGGGTTACTGTACCCTTTCAAAGAAAAAGATAACAGACCATTAGCACAGACAAGATATGGACAGATAAGCAGAAGTAGTGGAGTTGGTTTTCTCCTCTTAGGCAATGAACAGGCTGCTGAATCAAACTATCAAAGCTCCCAGTTAATCTTTTAAAGAGTCAACATCTGCTGAAATTTTTATTAAAGCATGGCCCTTCAGATGGACATTTGTGGATTCAGATCTTTCTCAAAGTTATAGGCTTTGATGAGACAAAGTCATCTTTTCCAGTGTAAGGTAATAGAAAAGATAAGACTTGGACTACACTTAGCTGTCAAACTCATCTGTCCCCAATCTTTAAAATGCAGTGCCTCTGACTGGAAAACAAAGAGTCCCTTTCTCTCTCTGTTTTTAAATTTAGAAGCTCCAGGGGAAACTGTGGGAAAAGTCACAGCAGAAAAATCACACATTTGGGAATCTGTTTTACTGAAGTCAAACTGGGATTTACCTCCAATGCTCAGGTCAGGGGAGGAAGGCGAAGGGAAGAAGTGTTAAATTCCAAGTTTCACAGACAGTTGAGCAGGGTCTCCCAAAGGGTTTCTTTTTCTTTACCCCCTCCCCTCATTCAAACCAGTATTTAAATCAGAACAGAAAGAACTATGGTGACTATTGTTGTTTAGTCAGTCTCTAAGTCGTATCCACAAGGTTGCAAAGAGTCAGACACAACTTAGCAGCTGAGCACACACACAGGACTATAGCCCACCACGCTTCTCTGTCTATGGGATTTCCCAGGCAAAAATACTGGGGAAAAAAAAAATGGGTTGCCATTTCCTACGCCAGGAGATCTTACCAATCCAGGGATCAAGCCCACGTCTTCTGCATTGGCAGGCAATTTCTTTATCGGTAAGCCACCAGGGAAGCCCATAGTAACTATAGGCCATGCATATAAAAATTTTGGGGAGAAGAAGGTATCTAAATTTTTTTTTTTATTGAGCTGTAATTTGCATACCATAAAAGTACCCCTGTTAAAGTGTACAGTTAAGTATTTTTTAGTACGTTTTCAAAGTCATGCAACTGTCTCTACTATCTAATTCCACAGCATTCATCACACCAAAAGAATCCTAATACTCATTAGCAGTCATTCCCCATTCCCTCCTTCACTTGACCCCTGGCAACCGACCTACTCTCTGTAACAGGACCATTTTTAAGACAGAAAAAGAGCCAGGATGCAGGGTGGTGAAAACGACTCACACATCCCTTGCTCTGAGGATGGGGCCAGGAGTACCCTGTGTCATCCTGTCCTCAAAAAGCCTGCTCAGTTCAAATTTTCCAAAAATTAATATTTAATGATGGAAATGACATGAAAGCCAGACTGTGGAGAATTCCAGAAAGGTAATTAAGAGCATAGATGCAGGGTTTGGAATTTTATGTAGAAGTACCCTAATATTTTATAACGCAGGCAAGGAATTTTAGGAATATAATGCATAGCATTATATTAATTAATATAAGAAACAACCTAGTCGACTTGTCAGCTTTCTTCTTGAGGTATCTGTGGTCTTTTTTTTTTTTGTGTGGTCTTATTAACAAGAGTGAGAACTGATATTGAGTCCTTCGTATCTACCAGGCATCAGTCTAAACCCTCAGAATGTGAAGAAAGTGCTGTCATTCTCATCTTGCAGGTGAGGTTACTGAGGTTGAAAAAAATAAATATCTTACCTGATGTCCGACTCATAGTAAGTGACAAAAGTAAGATGTATTCACAGGGATGTCTGACCCCAGGACCCAGCACCGTAGCCACACTTTTACACTGTCCCCAACATAAGGGCTTCCCTCCTCCAGCAACGGCTCATCTCTTTTTCTAGGAATTCACATGCTCTGTCAGGTTGCCTAACTCAAATTGAATTGCCTTGAAAATATTTAAATGTTCAGATTTAGCACTTTTTCTGGTACAGCTGTTCAACATGAAATATTAAATAGACTGCAACTCAGGCCTGTGCTGTCGATATTGCTGGGTTCCTTTCTACCATTTTTTTCGCTCTTTCTTGTTCAGTAGGAAATTCATTAAGAATTGTTGGACGATCTCAGCCTGTGCTCCCTCTACAAACTGAAGATTGCATTTGGGTATCATTTTCTAATGAAATAATTATAATCTAATAATATATTACCATGTTAAGGATGTGTTCAAGTTGTTTGGTCTGATGGGAAAGCAGAGGGTATGTAGAAACTGAATATTTTTAAGGGTTAGAAAACTTTGTTTTTCCCTTCTCTATCCACCTGCCTTCCTAACTGTAAGTGGTTCACCCTTGACTAATTCAGGTCATTCTTCAGTTTCTAAAACTGTCAATGTCAGTACTAGGAAGAGTATAGCCAACATCTAATCCAGTGTTCCTACTTCTATTAGTAATGTAACACTAGCAGTAATAATTCACTGCTGATATTTATAATATATGATCAGTTTCTTGTCTTGGGTTATACTAATGAAATTCTGTGCGTCTGTTGTAGAATGAGAACATGTACATAAACTGCCTTGCGCTACCTTAAAGCTCAGTAAACTGGAGTAAATCTGAGGTTATTCTGTCAAGATATCACTTATATTCTGAGATGATTTCTTGATGGGGTGAAGAAAGACTGTTATCTCTAGAACCTTGGAAATTTCTTCCAACTTAGATTATGTCCATCCTTGCCTGGTGGATGGGAACATTTTCTGTGAAGCACGTCATGGTAAAAATAATAATAATTAAGTTGAGAGCAACTGTTCTTGCTCAGTCTTCTCATTTGACAGAGGAGGAAACCAAAGGTCAGAGAGGTTGGCTAACTTCTTCAAAATCACCTCGGTGGGTAGAGACCCCATCAGGACAAGAAGCCAGTGTTTATCCCATAGCAGGGAAATAGAACTGTAGCCGAAAGGGAGATGAAGCTTATGAGAGGTCTTCAGCTCCTGGTGCTTAGTAAATGTCACTCACTCATTGAGATCTGCACTTACTTTCTACTATTGCTATAAAAGAGTGCCACAAACTTAGCAGATTAAACAGCACAAATGTATTCTTTTATAGTTCTGGAATGTAGAAGTCTGCTGTGTCTCTCATGAGGCTAAAATTGAGGTGTCAGCAGGGCTGCGTTCCTCTCTGGAGTTTCTGGGGGAGGATTTGTGTCCTTGCTCTTCTGCCTTGTTGGCCAAATTCAGTTCTTTGCAGTTTCAGGACTGAGATTACAGATTTTTTGCCGTCTGAAAGCTGATGGCCCCTCAGCCTCTAAAGGTGCCGTGTTCCTTGATTCATGGCCCCCTTCAGAGCAATGGCTGGTCAAGTTCTTGTCACATCCTATTTCTCTGACCCTTTATCCATGGGCGTATCTCTGCGTAATCACAACTGGGATTACTGGCTCTTCGTTTTAAGGATGCATGTAACTAAATTGGGCCCATCTGGATAATCCAGGATAAACTTCCCATCTCAAAGTCTTTACCATTAATCACATCTGCAAGGTTCCTCTTGCCACATAAGGTAGCATATTCATAGAGTCCAGTGATTAGTGCGTGGGTATTTCTGGGGGCATGACTCTTCCTGCTAGTCCATACCTTCTAGTACCCCACCTCTACCCCAAAGAGATATCAGGACGGACCCCCAGTTCTCTGTCTGCTGGACCTTCATAACTGGCCTTCTTCTTTTCATTAACTCCTACCTCCAGTCCCACTGGATTAAGTTCCTCTAAGGCACAGGGTTATAACCATCAGTTCTCTTTTCAAAATAATGGATAGCCACTTGTCTCTTTAATTGAATCTACCTCCTCACCCTGGCATTAAGGCCTTTGGTGATGTGATATTTGATATCAGCCTTTCTTTTTTTCATATCCCAACACATTACTCTTACAGTCTTTTTTTTTCCCCCCACAATGGACCACTCCATGTTCCCCACTCATCAGATACTTTCTTACCTCCTGTACCTTTATTTTTTTTTTTTTTTTTCTTTTTTTTTTTTTTTTAATTTTTATTAGTTGGAGGCTAATTACTTTACATCATTACAGTAGTTTTTGTTATACATTGATATGAATTAGCCATGGATTTACATGTATTCCCCATCCCAGTCCCCCCTCCCACCTCCCTCTCCACCCGATCCCTCTGGGTCTTCCCAGTGCACCAGGCCCGAGCACTTGTCTCATGTACCCAACCTGAGCTGGTTATCCGTTTCACCCTAGATAATACACATGTTTCAATGCTGCCTCCTGTACCTTTACCTGCATTTTTTTTTTCTCTGCCTGGATTGTCCTTAGCCTCTTGTCTCTGAATTTCCTAATCCTCAAAGTTTCCCAAACTCATCTCAAATGTCACTACTTTCTTGAAGCCTTCCCTGCTTCCTCCCACCATCATTAAGGTTAGGAACAGATTTTTCTTCTGGTTTCTCATGTTTCTCGTGTATCCCTTTATTTTAACACTTAAGCATTGCTGCTTCTCTATGGCAACACAGGAAAATATGCCAAAACTTAATGATGTAAAACTACAATTTCCTGTTTGATTTCAAGAATCTCTATGTGAAAAAATTTGATCAGAGCATAGCAGGAATGGCATGTGTTTGCTCGATGATTTCTGAAACATTGGCTAAGTTGACTTGGGTATGTCTTTGGCTCAGTTTTTCAACAGAGCTTCTTCACATGCCCAGCTTGGGCTTCCTCATGGCATGGGGACCATAGTGTAGTTGATATGTTGACATGGTAGTCCAGGGATCCAGTAAACCAAAAGGAAAGCTCCTCATCCCTACAAAGGCAGATCTGGCCCTAGCCAAGCATCTCCTCTGTCTTACTTTATCACCCAAAGCAGTCACACACTGGAGTCAAGACCTCCACTTGTCTATGAAAGGAATGTCAAAAGAACTTTGTTCCGTACCTGGTCTCTCGAAGACTATGAGTTTGCAGGGTGGTCCATTTAGTGGCTGCCATGGGCTCCCCTGGTGGCTCAAGTGGTAAAGAATTTGCCTACAATGCGGAAGACCTGGGTTCAATCCCTGGGTTGGGAAGATCCCCTGGAGGAGGGCATGTCAACCCACCCCAGTATTCTTGCCTGGAGAATCGCCACAGACAGAGGAGTCTGGCTACAGTCCATGGGTTCACAAAGAGATGGACACTACTGAGTGACTAAGCACAGCACATGGTGTCTAGCACATATCTTAGTCCATAACGAATAAACATGTGTAGCAGATTCTTCTTGCCAAATGTTACCATACCTAACTTTACATCCATTCCAGTGAGTAAGAAAAGATTGGGATGGGAGAAAAAGCAGGGATGGGAGGCTGGGGGGACAACGGCTCAAATTGTTTGTTTGTTTGTTTTAAGCCACCTAAAGATTTTGAAAATGACCATGTGATACATAGATGACCGTGTTCTTTAGAGGGCAGACCGTGGGCATGACGATAGTATTTGTGACGTGAATTATGGGTAATCAGTTTGGGGTTGTATTGAACCAATCTTTCTAATTGGATTCCAATGAAGCACCTGCTTTCTGTCAAACTCCAACTTGTGCATAGACAAGTCACAGAGAAACCCATTTCACATCGATTTTCAATGCTGCTTAATAGTTTGTTTTGCTGATTCAATCACAATGTAAATCTGTAATGACCAAATCAAGTGCTTGCCATAAAACTGTTTTTTATCAGCTCTCTGCTCCGAGGTTGTATTGTATCAGCTTTTAGAAATTAAAATTCCCTAATTAAATATACAATTTTACTTCCAAAATGAATTTATCAGCAACCCTTCCCATTTTAACCATTATTATTTTCATGACAAAATAGGACCTTTCTCTTTTGTTAGAAGCGGATAAGGCAATAACAACCCACTCTAGTACTCTTGCCTGGCAAATCCCATGGACGGAGGAGCCTGGTAGGCTGCAGTCCATGGGGTCGCTAGGATCGGACACGACTGAGCGACTTCACTTTCACTTTTCACTTTCATGCTTTGGAGAAGGAAATGGCAACCCATTCAAGTGTTCTTGCCTGGAGAATCCCAGGGACGGGGGAGCCTGGTGGGCTGCCGTCTATGGGGTCTCACAGAGTCAGACACGACTGAAGCAACTTAGCAGCAGCAGCAGCTTTTGTTAGAAGAGCATTGAAAAGGTTTCACAGAAATTTTGAAAACACATGTAATACTAGTAATAAGATAATCATCATAATAAGATGGCAAGTTTAATTTTATAAAGAGGAAAATTATTAGAAGGCAATGTGAGGGATGAAAAGGAGAAAGATCTTTTTCATAGTCTGGAAAAAGAGCACTTCAGCTGCCTAATTGCTCTGAGCTTTTCCCTCCTCATTGGCAAACCACTGCTAATAATATCTGACACTGTTGTTGAAAGGATTCAATGGAAAATGTACATTTCTGGAACACAGTATTCAGTTAATGTTAGCTATTATTATCATTTTTATTATGTTTTATGGTTTCTTAGGATACTTTCCCTAAAGAACTTACTTTCCAGGAATAAAGAGGAAACAAAGGTGTGATGATAAAGAAGAGGAGGGAAAAAAAAAAAGGGTTTCACCTTAGACACTGAATATGTAAATGGAAAGACCATGTGTGTCAACAGAATCCTGAGCCATATACCTCTGCACCAACCACCCTAGTAAGCCTAATCAAAGGCCCCTTAATTTCATGACCAGTTCAGGAAGCCAAAACACAACCTCTGCAATCATCAGCTCAGGATGGTTAAGACTCAGTCAGTGGCAGCCAACATCTATGTTTTTTGCCCCTACTCCCAGGTCAGGAGTAACCAGAGAAAGCCAAGAATGCTTTCCAACCACACAAACTGCCCCATTTCTAATTAAGCAGCCCCCACCTCTCCTGTGCCAATAGCCTCCCATCAGGGCACACCTAAAGCCTTTCCCTTTCCTCACTCTAAAAATTTCCCTCTTTCCTGAGAGCCTTTGAGTCTTTGCCAAATGCAAGTGATAGTGGCTGATTCCCTGTGTATTACATTTCTAGGGCTGCCACAACCCATGACAGCTCAGTGGCTTATAATGCCAGAAACCTGTCCTCTCATATTTCTGGAGGCTTATAGTCCTAAATCAGCTCAAAGGTCTAGGGGAGAATCTTTCATGCCTCCTCTTAGCTTCTGTTGTTGACGATAATGCTTGCTGCTCCTTTGTCTGTTCATGGATTAGATCACTCTAATCTTGTCCCCATCTTTACATGGTATTCTTCCCGTGTGTCTCTTCTCATCTTCTTTTGTGGACACCAGTTGTATTGGATTAAGGTCCCACCCTGCTCCAGTGGCTTCCCTGGTGGCTCAGATGGTAAAGGATCTGCCCGCAATGCAGAAGACCCAGGTTCGATCCCTGGCTTGGGAAGATCCCCTGGGGGAGAAAATGGCAACCCATTCCAGTATTCTTGTCTGGAGTATCTCATGGACAGGGGAGCCTGGCGGGCTACAGTCCATGGGGTCACAAAGAGTCAGACACGACTGAGCTACCAACACTACTCCAGTATGACCTCATCTTGACAGATTACATCTGCAATGAGTCTGTTTCCAAATAAGATGACCCTCTGAGGTTCTGGGATGGACATGAATTTGGGGGGGATGCTATCCCACCCAGTGCACCTTGTTATAGCCCACTCTGAATAAATAGGCACTTATTTCCACATGGCGTGTGAGTACATAGCTGAGGGTTAGCAGGTTAAAAGGGCAAGATGGTAGGGAGCTCACATAGCATGTAATACAGTAAACAGTGTGCTGTGATGAACAGTCCCCAGAGTTTAGTGGCTGTATACATTAAGTGTATTCCGCGCTCCTATCGTAGTTCATTGGAGGGGGAGGAGGGTAGTGGTTCAGGCACTGACTTGCTTAGGGGACCAGGCTTTTCCATCTTTGTCTGAACTCGGTGAGACCACACCTGTTCTAAAAGAAGCAGACAAACGTAGCATTGCTGGGTGTCAGGAAGAAGAGGAGGACATGTTGGCAGTGGCCTGAAGCCCAGTGCAGAGAAGAGAAGGGCTCATTTCTGGTCACTCTCCGCCCCTATCCTATGGCCAGATGTGCCGGGAACCCCAGACTGCAGGCCTCGTGAGGAACTCCTCTGAAGGCTACTCTCTAAACTGTGCCTAACTCCCAGCCCATTATTCTGTGCTTCCCTTATCAATATGAGAATGAGCAGTTCATAAAGGATAAGTCCTCTGAGGGGGTGTTGCCATTTTACCATGAGACCTAGATTTCCCCCAGAGCAATGAATCTCTAATGGTAAAATCACAGCACTTGGAAGTAAGACTGCAGGGTGGAGTTAGAGGAGAAGTCTCTTACCTAAGAGTTAGGCCAACCGAGTAGGGCACTCTCACAAAGGGTTTAGCGATCAGGTAGAGGGGCTTCCCTGATAGCTCAGTTGGTGAGGAATCAATCTGCAATCTAGGAGACCCCAGTTCTATGCCCAGGTCAGGAAGATCTGCTGGAGAATGGATAGGCTCCCCACTCCAGTATTCTTCCCTGGTGGCTCAGCTGGTAAAGAATCCGTCTACAATGCAGAAGACCTGGCTTCGATCCCTAGGTTGGGAAGATCCCCTGGAGATGGTAAAGGCTACCAACTCCAGTATTCTGGCCTGGAGAATTGCATGGACTATATAGTCTCTGGGGTTGCAAAGGGTTGGACATGACTGAGCGACTTTCACTAGAGGGGCTTCACCAGAGCCCAGTTTGATCCTTAGCTAAGATATTTACCATCTATGTGAACTCGTGCCTGTTTCTTTAACATCTCTGATCCTTTATGGCCTCATCTATAAAATGGGGCAAAAAGAAAACCTACTTCATTGATTGCCTGTGAGAATTAGACAAAGTCAAACAAATTATGTTCTCAGTGAGCGATAGCCATTGATCCCCAGCAAGAGTAGCTTCATTTTCTTTCCAGTGATGATGAAACTTCCATTCAATTTCCAGTTCTAAGTATCTAAACACCTAATTATATTATCCAGCACGTGCACTCTTCCAGTCAGTTGAGAATTCCAACCTGAGAAGGCCATGCTATCTTCATCCTTGTGTTACCCTCCCACTGACTCCACTCATCCATCAAAGTAGTGCTTTGTATGTAGTAAATGCTCAAAGAATCTTTGTTTAAGATCTAGGTCCTAAGAAACCAAGGTGACCCTTGAATCATTTTAATGGCTTATAATTAATATGATGAGTGAAACATGGTCAGTGCTTCAAGTTACTGCTACAGGGCTCTCTGTAGAAGAGATAGCAGATTTTAACTTTGAAATCCTGCATTTAGGCATCAGTGCCTTTGCGCTCATGCCCACAGGGCCCTTTGAGACTTTGTCATCTGAAATAGATGCTCAGGGAACACAGCAACCAGCACGCAGCTTCAGCTTCAGGCCTCTGGGGTAGAATTTTTCTTTACAAAACTCCCTTCAGGCTAAGAATCTGGTGTGGTGAAGTCCACAGGAGCCTGACAGTACCTAGGACTTGATGACCATCACGTGTTAAGTCGTCACTGGGCTACTCACCTGGAGATGCTGAAACTCACTCTCATCCAACTTTCAATCTGCAATTGGGAAGACAGAAGCCCCTCCCATGGGTCCTTAGTGGGAGGAAAACATCACTGTTTAAGATTGAAAGATTGTGACTTAAGGAAAACATCCCTTGAATATGTGAACATCATGGTGTTCGCCCATTTGTGCCACTTGGCTGATGCTCAGAGCCTCAGGGGAACATTCTCTTGTGATCGCGGGGCCCTATGGCCCTGCTCACAAAGCTGATAACAGCACAGGTTTGTTCTCTCATGTGTGTGCCAGAAGTCCATTTCCTTCACACCCTCACGAGGCATGGCATTTAAGAGCTGCTTACTGTCTTAATTATACATGAGAGAAAATCATGAGCCCTAGTTGTTTAACCTTTTCATAAGAAAACGTGGAAATGCTTAGTTTAACCCAAGATGCCATTTTTGCTTTCTGAAAAATTAGTGTGCCTAAATCCAAGAATTACAGGCATTAATCAATTATAGCCAGCCTTGGTATTTAGGAAACTCTATTCTATTTTATATAAGAGAAATTAGGTTGTTGTTGGTTTTTTGTTTTCTATGACTTACCACTCCTGTGGGGCAGTGGCTGGGTGATATTTTTTATCTCTGCAGCCCCTGAGCTTGGCATAAGGAAAGATTTGCAAGAGATCAGTTGAAGGAGCTGTGCTTTGTACTACTGGAGAGTTTTGTCTTGTGGTTTATCCTGGTTCTTACTCTATGAGTATCTGAGGCCAGTGGGAGCTGTTTACACAGACTAGCTCTCTGTCCTCATAGAACAGGTATTCTAGCAGAAGGAGACCCCAAATGAACAGATAAACTAATGTATGAACAAGAAAACCTTAAAATAGTACTAAGCATTATAGAGTTGTTTTAAAAGGTGATGGGAGAGATATGAAAGGGGGGGGGTGGGGTAGTGCAACTTGAGCTGGAGGCACCGGGAAAGGCCTCTGAGAAGTGAACTGAGCTTGAGGACAAGAAAGCATGCCCATGAGAAGATCTAAGGCAGAGAGAGGATGACCCGTAGCCACACCCTACCCGATACCAACTTTTGTGCGGCCCGCCAGCTAAGAATAGGTTTTTCATTTTTAAATGGGGAAAACAAATTTAAAGTAGAGGGTATTGTGTGACACAGAAAAGTCGTAGGAAATTCAGATTTCTGAGTTCACAAAGGTTTATCCAAACAAATCCACGTCCATTCACTTCTATACCATTTGTGGCTACTTGGATGCTACATCGGCAGAAGTGAGCAGTTAAAACAGAGAATTGATGGAGCCCAAAGCCTAAAAGATGAACTAAGGAGAAAGCATGCTGACTGTGGTCTAAGAAAAGAACTTTTGGACAAAGGACCCACACATGCCAAGTCCCAGTACAAAAACTCAGGGGACGGCAGGGAAACTGGGAATAAGATGGAAAGATGACATCAGAGAGGCAGAGACCAGATCCTGTGGACACTGCGTATTTGTCCTCTAACTATACACTTCCATGTGTTATAAGTAACATGCTTTTGTCTAGTCTCTGCCCCAAACATTTGCAAGTTCCTGAAAACAAGGCAATGCTTTCTAGCCATAAATGAACATCTACCCCATCCTCTTGCTTGGTCTGGGCGCTTATGAACCTTCTTCCTGCCTCCTTTTCAAAAACTCACAGCAATGGTTTCTCAACTAAAGATTAGATCAGAATCCTGGCTCTGCCACTTACTGACTGTGAGACCTTGAACAGACTGCTTAACCTCTCTGAGCTACAATTTCCTCACTGATAAAGTGGGGCTATTACTACACAGCTTAAGGATTTCTGTGAAGATTCAGTGAGATAGTACAAAGAAAGTGCTTGATAAGTGCTGCCATGAGCTGCTGCTGAGATTCTTCTTGAGTAAAAACGTCACTTGACAAGTGTGGATTCCTGACCCCACCCCTAGAGATTTGATTTAGTGAGTCTAGGGTGGGGCCCAGGAATCTGCCACAAGCTGAACCACATGTTGAGAAATACACCACCCCAGGAAGACAGGTGGGGGGGCCACCTGGCCTGGCCCAGGGCATTGATAAACAGTAACTGTGTATCACTGAATGGGTTGGAAGTCGGGGGATGGGATTTCTTTTTTTTTTTTTTTTTTCCTGTGCAAGTCCAAGTCTGAGATTAAAGGAAGAAATGGAAGTGGAGGTAAGGGTGGAGAGGGAGTGAGCTTCAAACCAACCCCACTCTGTGAAAATAGTATTAAGTACTCTCCCACTGTAGGCAAAGGGAGAAGGGGGCATCACCGATGCAATGGACATGAATCTGAGCAAACTTAGGGAGATAGTGAAGGACAGGGGAGCCTGGCGTGGTGCAATCCATGAGGTTACACAGAGTCAGACATGACTGAGTGACTGGGCAGCACCACCAGGGACCTGAGCGGATTAAGTTGTGTATAGAAAAGGAGTTCTCGTCCCTAATTCTCTGTAAATCCAAGAATCTCTGTGGGTTTGTCACCACCCTTGTGGATGGCAGTCCTTGTATTGTACTTCCTGGGGGAGATATTACAGAGAAAGACAGGGCTTCCCCCCCCACCGCCCTCCCCCTTTAGTCAGAGTCACCAGGGCCAGGAAGGTATTAGGGAGTGGTGAGGACGGCCCCTCCTCTCCAGCAAATTATGGTCACACAGGAATGCAGACTGAGAATGGCCAGAGAACCCTATTTTCAAAATGAAGCCAGATATCCAGATTTTTATGCAATACATTCCCATTAATAAATGTTGGCAAGTAATTCAGTTTTCTTCTTTTTTTTAAACCTCCATACAGGCCAAACAAAACACATCTGCTGGCCGGATCGAGCCTGTGGGTGGGCTTCTAATTTGCAAGCTCTGGTCTAGACTGACTAATTCAAGCTTTGGAACCTGCACCGCCACTCCCATTCTGCCCTGTGACCTGGTGGAGGGACAGGATCTCTGCCAGGGCAGTGGCTCACAAACCTAGCTGCACGTTAAAGTCTCTCCTAGCTACCTGGGAAAATGAAACATGTCCTGATGCCCAGCTCCATGTCAAGAGGTTCTGATTTGACTGGTGCGCTGAGGCTCACCAGCAAATATCCAATCAGATTTGAACTTCCCCAAGCAAGGGCAAGAGCAAAGAGCCACGTTTGGAGAAGGAGATGTTCTTGGAAAGATAGTGCCCAGAAGTCTGAAAATCAAGGCCAGCCCAGAAACCCCTGTCAACATGTGAATTTGCCTTGTTTCCTGCGGCTCTGTATAACAGTCACACAAACAGCTATGAGGAGTTTGACCTTGATAAAAGTTTTGTCTTCCAGTTTCCTTCAGATATCTCCAGGCCATCACTACATTCTCCCAGCCTAGTGCAGGCAGTGGCAATGGTGGTGGTGGTTTTGTGTGTGGAGGAGGGGAGTAGAATAAGGGACAAAGGAAAGACATCTTGTTCCTTCTGCTCTCCTCCACAAATGCTCATGCAGAGAAGCAGCATCCCCCTGATGGGGCTGAAGCCTGGAGGGAGGGAAGACTTGCAACCTGAAGCCTGGAGGGAGGGAAGACTTGCAACCTGAGAGGCTGTGTCAGACTTCCTGAGCTGCAGAGTTAAGGCATATCACCTCTTTTCCCCATTCCAGAGAAAAGGGACTGCTACAGTTGGGGTGAAGGGGTAATGCTTAAGCGATGAACATCTCTGATACCTAGCCCAGGGTGTGGCCCATGGTGGCCCATGAATGCTTGTTGAAAGAATGGAGAGAAAGAGAGAGAATATGGGGGAGTTAGTGACTGTCTTTACTGCCTTTCTGCCCTTTGAGGCAGTTCTTACTCTTCTTCCTCCCTCCCCATGAGCAAACCAGGGATCTATATGGGACTGGGTCCACTAAACTTTGTTTCCCATGAGCTGCTGGGCTTTCCAGCAAGTTCACAAGTTGCCAGTGTGGTTTCATACAAAGGCTTTACTCACATACATTAATTTGCCCTTAACACACAGGAAGACACCAGTGAGATTTTATAGTGTGTGGAGGGTGTTTTAAACCAGGAACCAGATTCCCAGTTTCCCTTGCACCTACTCTTTTCCCTTTGAAGTCAACAGGAGCCCTGCTCAGGGTGTCTAGAGAGAAACAAGGATCTGGTCTAAGTGAATTGTTAGGAAAATGCATTAAAGTGCTAAAGTAAGATTATGTTACCCAGAGAAAATATACTTTGGCCAACAGAAACTGCAATCAGAGCCAACTGAAGGGGGTCCTGTGGTCAGAGAAAAGAAGAAAACATATTTTAAAAATTCAATTAATGTGTTCAGTTGCCTCAAAGGAAATAAAGGCCCATTGTCTTTTATGTGTTTAAAATATGAATCGCCAATTAATGATGAGATTGGCAAATTGCTCTACAATTAAAAACATAGAAATGTTGTTTAAGGCTATTAGAATAATTGTCATATGTTAATTATGGGTTGATGGATTTTGCCAGCAACTACCTTTTCAGTTTGAGCTTTTCTGAACAGAATCCAAATCCATAAAGACATCGATATAATAAAAACTGTCTTCCTTGTTGGCGTGCCTGCCGTATTTTCAGTGTCTTTTAAGGTATGTAATTATTTTTAATTAGGTCTCCAGAAGAAAATTTCTTCATACATGCTTTACTGCTGCTGCTGCCGTGCTGTGCTCAGTCATGTCTGACTCTGTGACCCCGTGGACTGTAGTCTGCCAGGTTGCGCTGTCCATGGGATTTCCCAGGCAAGAATATTTGAGTGGGTTGCCGTTTCCTCCTCCAGAGGATCTTCCCAACCCAGGGACTGAACCCACTTCTCCTTCATTGGCAGGTGGATTCTGTACCACTGAGCCATTTGAGAAGCCCATATGCTTTACTAGGTCATCCTTAAAGAACCTCCTAATTTATGTGAGGGAAGAGAGGTATAGAAGAAATTGAATATGAGGCAGACCTTGGTTTAGATATTAACTAGCTGGGTACTTTAGGCAGATTGCTTAGCTTTTCTGAATATCAAAGTTAAAAAACGGAAAATATATACCTTACAGGGTTGCTGGGGTTTTGTATGGGATAATATTTATGTATCCCCATGTATTGTGCCTGGTGCTCAGCAGATGCTCAATACAAGTAGTTATTGTTTTTCTAGAAATAGTGGTGAAAGTAATTCAAGTTGGCATGTCCTGTCAACTGTTTCATTACAGTAAAATCCTTGCAGTTCTGTTCTCACAACTAGGCCTGTCGTGTGTAAACGCTCAGATTATGCCCTGCACAATGTCTGGGGCAGTATTGACATTGATGTTTATGTGAATAGTGCTCTGTTGTGCAGGGAGTTATGCAGTGTGCAACTTTCACAACTGTACATGGGTGCTCTGCTTGTAATCAGATTCTAATTTTAAGTCCTTTTTAATCTTTGGTCTTTAGATAAACATGTCCTCTTTTTCTTCACTAGACCTTCCCCTAGCTAGACTTTTTTCCAAAAGTTTTTGTCAGAAGTTAGTGGATCTAACTTCTATCTATAGGCCTAATCTGGCCTGCAGCCTGTATGTGTAAATACAGCTTTATTGAACTATAGTAATACTTATTCATTTATGCATCATATACAGCTACTTTTGAGCTGCAATGACCCAGTAGAGTATTTGCAAGAAGGACTCTATGGCTGACAAAGTATTTGCTCTCTCGCCCTTCACTAGGAAGGTTGTTGACCTCTGGTGTTGATGACTGTCTAGCCAAATTATGTTTATTATGATTCCAGGGAAAGTTAATGGTTGATGGCTGTTTGTTTGTTTCTCTCTCACACCTCTTAAATTTCTTAGTCAGGAGGTGGGGTAGATGTTTTTCTTGATCCTAGTTGCCACTTCTAGACCATTCTCCTTCCTTTCTCCCCCAAATCCCTACAGCTCTGAAACTCATGATTTTAAATTCTCCCATACCCTTCCTTGATTCCTTCTTGATTCCAGCTTGTGCTTCATCCAACCTGGCATTTTGCATGGTGTAATCTGCATATAATTTAAATAAGCAGGATGACAGTATACAGCCTTGATGTATTCCTTTCTCAATTTGGAACCAGTCCATTGTTCATGTCCAGTTCTAACTGTTGCTTCTTGACCTGCATACAGATTTCTCAGGAGGCAGGTCAGATGGTCTGGTATTCCCATCTCTTGAAGAATTTTCCACAGTTTGTTGTGATTCATACAGTCAAAGGCTTTGGTGTAGTCAATAAAACAGAAGTAGATGTTTTTCTGGAATTCTTTTTACTTTTTTCTATGATCCAATGGATGTTGACAATTTGATCCTCTGCCTTTTCTAAATCCAACTTGAACATCTGGAAGTTCTTGGTTCATGTACTGTTGAAACCTGGCTTGGAGAATTTTGGGTATTACTTTGCTAGTGTGTGAGATGAATGCAACTGTGCAGTAGTTTGAACAATCTTTGGCATTGCCTTTCTTTGGGATTGGAATAAAAACTGACCTTTGCCAGTCCTGTGGCCACTGCTGAGTTTCCCAAATTTGACGGCATATTGAGTGCAGCACTTCCACAGCATCATCTCTTGGGATTTGAAATAGCCCAACTGGAATTCCATCACCTCCACTAGCTTTGTTCGTAGTGATGCCTCCTAAGGCCAACTTGACTTCACATTCAGGATGTCTGGCTCTAGGTGAGTGATCTCACCATCATGGTTATCTGGGTCATGAAGATCTTTTTTGTATAGTTCTTCTGTGTATTCTTGCCACCTCTTCTTAATATCTTCTGCTTCTGTTAGGTCCATGCCATTTCTGTCCTTGATTGTGCCTATCTTTACATGAATTGTTCACTTGGTATCTCTAGTTTTCTTGAAGAGATCTCTAGTCTTTCCCATTCTATTATTTTCCTCTATTTCTTTGCACTGATCACTGAGTAAGGCTTTCTTGTCTCTCCTTGCTCTTCTTTGGAACTCTGCATTCAGATGGATATATCTTTCCTTTTCTCCTTTGCTTTTCACTTCTCTTCTTTTCTTAGCTATTTGTAAGGCCTCCTCAGACAACCATTTTGCCTTTTTGCATGTCTTTTTCTTGGGGATGCTTTCCATCATAATTCTTGGTAATTTTAGTATTGTTTTCATAAACAGTATTTCCATTATCCCGGCCTCTCAGATCTTGAATTAGATCACCTCCAGTGATTTTGCTTTTATTCAACATCCGACAAGATCTGCTGGAGTGCCAGACCTTCCTCTTCCATACTCTCTCAACTGCTGACTGCTATGGTCCCAGCCTAGTGTTCAACAACTGGAGCAACTCCTGCCCAATCAGGCCTCCCAGTTCACTCCCTGTAGCTCTCAAATTCAAGAAATCCCAAACCCTGGGACTTATTGCACTGATGCCACACCACCTTTCTCACCGTCCCTCACCCCTTTCTGTCTTCACATCCCTTACTGCCTAGCTTACACATCACGGCCTTTTGTTCTAATTACTGTTTAGCGTATAGTCTCAAGTTCCCCCACTCCTTCACTGCTTTGTAACAATCTTCCAGCAAAGCTTGAGTTCTGGTGATGTCCAATACTGGACCCAGCTGCAGCTAAGCCCAGGAATTTGACTAAAAAGATACATACAGCCATGCCCACTTTCATCCATGCCCTCTAACCTTGAGTAGACATGTATGTTCCCTGATTATCTTACTCCATGTCTCTCATTTCCATTCTCATAGATGATTTTTTCATACCTTCTCATGGCTGTGGCTCATGGCTTCTCATGAGCCTCTGACCCCTCTACCTGTATTCTTTTTCTAAGTGATCTTGCCTCCTATTTCACTAAGGCAGAAAAGCTCCCAGAATAGAATATCCGCAGACTCCCACCACCAGAGCTATTTGCTTCTTTGGCATTTAATCTGCCTTCCAGCTTATTTAAGGCTCCATGGTCCTGGGTAAGACCATCTTCTCCATTTGTCCACAAGACTACATCACTTCTTGCATCTTCAAAAATATCTGAATTCTTGAATTCAGTTCTCCACATTTCTCTCCTTCCGTTAGTACATTATTGGTTCTTCCCATTTTGTACAAGAATATTTCCATCATTACAAGTATCTTGTTATTCCTCCCATCTTTTGACTCCATTTCTCTTTTGACCACCCCATTTCTTTTTTAATTGATTTATTTTTAATGGAAGGATAATTGCTTTATAATACTGTGTTGGTTTCTGCCATACATGAACATGAATCAGTCATAGGTATGCATATGTCCCCTCACTCTTGAAACTTCCTCCCGGCTCCCAGCCCTTACCATCCTTCTAGGTTGTCAGAGCACCAGGTTTGAGTTCCCTCCATCATAGAGAAAATTTCCTGTGCCTATCTTTGGCTATCTATTTTATATATGGTAATGTATATTTTTTCACACTACTCTTTCAATTTGGCCCACCCTCCCCTTCCCCCACTGTGTCCACAAGCCTTTTCACTAGCCCTGTGTATAGGTTCATCAGTACCATCTTTCCAGATCCATATATATGTGTTTATATGCAATATTTGTTTTTCTCTTTCTGACTTACTTCACTCTGTATCATAGACTCTAGGTTCATCCACCTCACTAGAACTGACTTTTAAGAACTGATCTTTTTAATGGCTGAGTAATAATCCATTGTATATGTATACCACAACTTCTTTATCCATTCATCTGTCACTAGACATCTAGGTTGCTTCCATGTCTTAGCTGTTGTTAATAGTGCTGCAATTAACATTGGGGTACATCTGTCTTTTTCAATTATGGTTTCCTCAGAGTATATGCCCAGTAGTGGGATTGTTGGGTCCTATGGTAGTTTTATTCCTAGTTGGCTTTCCTTTTTTTCAAACTTTAAACCTTTTACTTTGTATTGGGGTCTAGCCGATTAACAGTGTTGTGGTAGTTTTAGATGAACAGCAGAGGGACTCAGCCATACATATACATGTATCCATTCTCCCCCAAACTCCTCTCCCATTCAGGCTGGCATATAACATTGAGTAGAGTTCCATGTGCAATACAATAGGTCTTTGTTGGTTATCCATTTTGAATATAACTGTGTGTACATGACCTTCCCAAACTCCTTAACTATCCCTTTTTCCCCGACAACCATAAGTTTGGTTTCTAAGTCTGTGAGTCTCTTTCTGTTCTGTAAGTAAGTTCATTTGTATCATTTCTTTTTAGATTCCACATATAAGGGATGTCATGCAATATTTCTCTTTCTCTCTCTAACTTGCTTCACTCTCTAGGTCCATCCATGTTACCGCAAATGGCTTTATTTCATTCTTTTTAATGCCTGAGTAATACTCCATTGTATATATGTACCACATCTTCTTTATCCATTCTTCTGTAGATGGTCATTTAGATTGCTTCCATGTCTTGGCTGTTGTAATCAGTGCTGCAGTGAACACTGGGGGCATGCATCCTTTCAGATCATGTTTTATCCATAAATATACCCAGGAGTGAGATTGCAAGGCCATATGGTAGTTCTTTTCCTAGTTTTTTAAGGAATCTCTATACTCTTTTCCATGGTACCTGTATCAATTTACATTCCCACCAATGGGGCAAGGGGGTTCCCTTTTCTCCACACTCTATCCAGCACTTGTCACCTGTAGATTTTTTGATGATGGCCATTCTGACCTGTGTGCGGTGATACCCCATTTCTGTTTTGATTTACATTTCTGAGGAGCCTGGTAGGCTACAGTCCATGGGGTCTCAAAGAGTCAGACCCAACCGAGCAACTTAACTTTCACTTCACTTTCATGCATTGGGAAGGAAATGGCAACCCACTCCTGTATTCTTGCCTGGAGAATCCCAGGGACCAAGGAGCCTGATGGACTGCTGTCTGTGGGGTTGCACAGAGTCGGACACGACTGAAGCAACTTAGCAGCAGCAGCAGCAGCAATGATCAGTGTTGAGCATCTTCTCATGTGTCTATTAGCCATTTGTATGTCTTCTTTGAAGAAATGTCTGTTCAGGTGTTCTGCCCATTTTTTGATTGGGCTATTTGTTTTCCTGATGTTGAGCTGTATGAGCTGCTTATATATTCTGGAGATTAATCCTTTGTGAGTTGTTTCTTTTACAGTTATTCTCTCCCATTCTGAGGGTTGTCTTTTCATCTTGTTTATTGGTTCCTTTGCTGTATAGAAGCTTTTGTGTTGAATTAAGTCTCATTTGTTTATTTTTGTTTTTATTTCCATTAGTCTAGGAAGTGTGACTACTCCGTATCTCTGTTCCCCTTTGTAGGACAGTGCCTCAGAACTGTTATGCGTCCTCACGGTGTCCAGTTCTTACCTTCAGCTCACTTCTTAACATCCTTATCTGCTTTTGTTACCTCTACTCCACCAGAAGAGCTCTCGCCAAGGGGACGGATGAAATCTGTATTGCTAAATCAACGGTCAGTCTGTCGTTCTCACTTTGACCTTATGAAAGAATTTGACGTGGTTGACTGTTCTTCCACTTGGCTTCCAGAACACCGTGTTCTCATCATATCTCAGTCATGGAAAAGAACAATCTAAAAGACCCTGAGGTGCATTTGGAGTGATTGTATGGAATGCAAAAGGAGACTCCTTTTGTAGAAGCCTCACCCTTGTAAATTGGACGCTTTATCTGAGAGGAGACCGCCCTCTGGCTCCTGTGGTGCTCCAGTGGCTAAAAGGGCCTGGGGCTGGAGGGATGGAGGTGGGGAGAAGGGTGAGCTCTTTTGAGTTGAGTCTTCAGGAGCTTGCGATCTCGGCCAGGTTACCTGTAATTCCTCAGCCTCAGTTTTTGTATCAGTAAAGTGTAGATGTAAATACCTGCTACATTGTCTTATTGTTAAAAATAAATGAATTTGTCTTAGAGAAAGCTTTGGGTCCTAATTACAAACCCAAATGCCTGCCAGGATGGACAGAAAGGAAATAAAAATTAGGACAGTCAGCAGATGGCTAGCCCCTAAAGCTGAGTCATATTTAGATTTTGAAAATAAACACACCAGGTCAAATAGACCATACCTGAAGGCCAAGTTTGGCCCACATTTTTCATGGGCTGTGGCTGAGACATGGTGGATATTCCGTTAATATTAGACTCCCTTTCTTTCAGAAACTCAGGTTGATCAGTCAGTCATTCAGTCACCCTACAATGTTTCATGCTCATGACATTCATTCAACACCTGTGTCCTCAGCCCTGTCTGTGCCAGGCACTGTGCAAGGTCAAGTGGTGGCCCCTTCTCTCAGGCTCTATTCCCCTATTAGACAGGTTGACTGACAAATTGGGAAAATAACAGCTGTGAAAGAACTGTGAAAAAGTGTTATGAAGACAAAGGGATGTGATTAACAAGAAAGAAAAAAAGTGGAAGAGGAGCTGGGAATCTCCTATAATAAAAAGAAAGTATATGAGAATGATGGCTAAGTTCTGGAGTCTTGAGTTTCTGGAGCTTAAGTTCTAGAGTCTAATTTCCTACCTCTATGACCTTAGGCAAGTTACTTATTCTTCCTATGTGTCAGTATTCTATAGGCAAGCCTCATTTCATTGAATTTCACTTCATTGCACTTCACAGATATTGTGTTTTTTACCAATTGAAGGTTTGTGGTAACCTTATGTCAAGCTAGTCTGTTGGCACCATTTTTCCAACAGCATTTGCCTGCTTCATGTCTCTGTTATCACATTTTGGTAATTCTCACCATATTTCAACCTTTTTCATGACTATTATATTAATATTTGTTATGTGCTCTGTGATCAGTGACCTTTGATGTTAGTACTATGACTTGCTGAAGTATCAGATGATGGTTACTGTTTTTTAGTAATAGTGTGATAGATTGTAGTACAGGTAAGCATCCTTTTTCTTTTTCTTTTTCATGATGGTCTATCGGTTTATCACAGGATTTTGAATATAGTTCTCTGGGCCATACAGTAGGACCTTATTGTTTATCCATTCTGTATATAATAGTTTGCATCTGCTGATCCCAAACTCCCAATCCATTCCCTGCCTCCTTCTGGCAACCACAAGTCTGTTCTCTAAAACAACACTTCTCTATGCACTGGGAAACCAAAACCTCACATGACTTGCTTAACTGAGCTTGTCGGTAGTTAAACCCATATAATCTCTGAGGTATGCCTGTATGTTACAAAATGAAGATGATAATAGTCCTTATCTCATCAGATTGTTGAGAAGGTTAAGTGAGTTAATGCATTTAAAGCACTCAGGTCATTCACTGGTATAGTTGGTTCTCAGGTAGATCAGCTAGCTATATGATAGGCACAGGGATCTAGATGTGAATTTGGACCTAGGGTTCTAATAAGGTGTCCAGCTTCCCTGACAGTTCCCAGAACTTTCCCTGTTTTAGTGCTTGAAGTCATGTGCCCTGAGAAACCCCTCAGTTCTGGGCAGCACTAGATGGTTGGTCGCCCTCAGTCTGCTTCCAGCCCCTGACTAGCTGTGGGACTGTGAGGCCATCTTACGCCATCTCTGTAAAATGAGGAGTTCAGACTAGACAGGTAGTTCTCAAACTTCATCATGTATGAAAATCTGTTGTTAAAACATGGGATGCTGAGCCCCACCCCCAGAGTTTCTGGTCCAATAGGTGTGAGGTGGAGCCCAACCCATGGTCATAAAGGTCCATTTGTCTTCCAACAGTGTATGATTCTGTGACTGCTTCCTGCGATCTGCTCATGGTCTGTATGAGAAAATGAGGTTCAGCTACAGAAAACCATGTCAGTCAGTCATGTATTCATTCAACACGACTTTCTTGGATACCGGCTATTTGTCAGGTAGTGTTCCAGCTGCTAGAGATCCAGCAGTCCACCAAACCAAAAGCAGGAAACTCAGCTCTATTCCCCGCACTGCCCTGCCTCTCTCCCCAGTGTCATGCACAGGAAAGGCTCCGAGGTGATGAGAACTGGAGAAGAGGGTAAGATAACACACGGAAGCAGTAAGCTCTGCCTTACAGACCTTAGAGGCAAGCATACAGCCACCTGGTTAGGGAGAGGGGTAAGAAAGTCTGTGCTCAAGAGTTACAACCCCTCATTGCCTACTGAACACCCACACCCAGACTTCGTATCTCAATGTCAAGGACTTTTATGGCCAAGACTTTTTTTCTTCTTTTTTTTTAGATTTCTCCATTTGTCTTATGAAAAATAGGGTTCACACTTTAAGCCTTAGCTGATATTTTTGAGAAAGAATAGGACTTCCACAGTGTCATCCTTTCCAATATTTTATTTTGCTGCCCGCTACATGGGAGAAGCTACCTTTTATAAACAAGCAGATATTCTGCATTTCTCTCATACCAAGTTCCAAGTGAGAAGGAAGAGAGCTCGTTTTGTGCCCTGATGAAGAGCCAGAATATTTATTACCCAGTAAGTTTTGTTCAACCTCTTAAGTCAGTCAGCACGTTTCATTCAATCAAGGGCCCTGACAAACATGCCAGGAAGGTCAAGTGATAACACTCATTTTTTAGACACTCCTAATGACAGGTTTATTTGATTAGATTTAATTCCCCACCCTCCCCCCATCTACTCACATGTTATTGCATGTCCTGTTAGCCACATTTGTTGTTTCAGGTATCCACTGCTGCATAACCCATCATCCCAAAACTTAGTGGCTTAAAGGAAGGTCTGTTTTTTTTTTTTTTGGAAGGTCTGTTTTTATTGGTTCCCATTTTGTAGGTGAGGAATTTGGGCCAGGTTCAGTGGGGATGGCATATCTCTGCTCACGTGGTGCTGGCACACACGTGTTAGACCTGGCACAGTGTCACTTCCACCATGTTCTGTTGGTCAAAGGTCAAAGCAAGTCACAGGACCAATCCAGATTCAAAGAGGGAGAGAAAATGTACTCTACATCTTGATGGAAGAAATTATTGGTGGCCATTTTTGTAGGCAATTAACCTATATCCTTGCCTTCTTAGTTAATGCACTTCAAAGAAGAAAAAATAGTGTTTTGTGTGTGTGGGTGTTTGGTGAGGGGGTCTGGTGACAAGACAAAGTCTTTATAGATATCTAAATCCAAGAAGAGTGTCAGAACTCCCTCAGGGAAATGAGGAAATTTAAATGATTACCTAAAGAATGTAGCTCATGGAGAAGAGTAACAGTGAAAAGCATATATGCATATGTCTGGCTATACATTTACGATAAATTTGAAATGTGTCAAAAACCCAAGCATCCTTTTGGAAACAAATATAGCAGACCATAAAATTCTCAAATGCTTCTTATTAGCCTGAATGCATCTCAAAGAAAAAGAAGAATTGAATGGCACGAGAGGATTTGACCAAAATCTCATGGGCAGCAGATGTTTTGAATGCTCTTCCGTTAAGGGGTAATAATGCCAACCACATGCCTGCCTATATTTTGGGAGTTATTTTATTGAGGGCTTGTGAAAATATGGAAAATGTAAACATATACACATAAGCATATGAAAATGCATTAAGTATGGTCTGTCCTCATAGCAGTGATGGGAGAGACAGAGGAGGTTCATGTGTGGGATGTGTAAGGTGACCTGGTACTTCTTAAACTTTGCATGTGCAGACAAGTCATTTGGGGACCTTGTTTCAAAGTAGATCCTGATCCACTGGGTCTGGGTGGGAGCTGAAGTTGGAGTTTCTGACACGCTCAGGTGCATTTATGCTGCTGGTGCGCGGAACAGAAGAGCAAGCTTGTATTAGATGGTGGGTGGAAGGGGCTGCTATATGCTTCCCTGTTCAGGGGGCAGCGAGGGTCAGGTAGCAAATGTTGCCTCTGTGCCTACCACGTGCCTGACACTGGGCTGAGACTCGGGCTCTGAACTTAATGAGCTGCCAGTCTAGAAGGAAAGATAAACACAAAAAACAACTGCAGTAGAGACTGCTGAGGGAATGGTGGGTTAACTGTGATTCTGATGAGTTATCTGTCAATTAGCAGAGGCTTTGATTCCTGAACCGCTAACAAGGATGTGGCTTGGGTTAGTTGATTGACTAGAGTCTTGGAGTCTTCACCTATAAAATGATCTTTCCAATGCCTACCTCACAGAATTCTTAGGTGACTTCAGTGAAATTAAGCCATAACACCACATAATGCATAGTGCATGGTAACTGGTCAGTAATGATTAACTTTTATTATTATACAAATCCTGCCATGTATGGTGGGGGGAAAGACCAATATATTTATCTGTAAAATATTTTGCTTATTAATCAGAGAGGAAATTCAGGAAAGTGATTGACCACTGTGGAAGAGGAAAGAAATTTCATCCATTCTCACAGGATCCTTGAAAAACAAGCAACATGAGCATCTCTTAAGACATTTTCTGAATATAAAGCATGTGTGACGATAGTTGAAATGGAACTTGGATTTAAGGTTCTATTTTTTCTTGACTCTGTGGGACCTTGACATGTCGTTTAACCTCAGCTTTCTCATCTATAAAGTGGAAACAATAACAATTGTCATATTTGAAGTTTATGAGGCTCAAATGTCATAATGAATCTTTGGTGTCCTCACAGCCGGTTTGAATCTTGGCCTTGTCACTTATTAGCTTGTGTGACCTTGACCATTTTTCTCAACTTCTACCTCACTAAAAAAGTACCTAAAGTACTCTGCCAAGGGATAGACACAGAATAAGTGCTCTGTAAATGACAGCTGTTGTTATGATGTGACCTTCCTTTGAAAAATATAAGGTATATGACTTCATGCAGATTATTATTATAACATGATAAATGTGCTGTTCTTTATATACATTGAGGTGTTGCTTTCGAGTTTCTGGCAGTAAAGCATAAACTTTGATTTCCCGCCCCCCTTCTCTGTCATGTGTGGTTGCAAGTAATAATTGGAAAGGTAGCAGATTGGTGGTGAGAGTTACAGCCTCTGTGATGTTGTAATTAGCCATCTTTTCATCATTGGAGCAGACAGGCTGCGTCTTACACTGATCCTCACACCAGAATCCCAAAATTTTGAAATGCTCCTAGCTTTCATAAAGCTTTTCCTTAGTCTTCTAGTGAACCAATTAAAATGGCAGATCCATGAGGCAAGGACAAACATACAGGGTTTAGTTTGTGTTAGAAGGTGGACTCTAGTGGTCTGGGGCCTCTGATAGGTGATGCTTTGCAGAAGCAGGAGTGGACAGATGAACTTCAGGCAACGGCCTTTCTTGCTATGGAAATGCAGTGACTGCAGCCTGGCACCCTTTGGGGCATTAACGAATATTTCAGTAGCCAGAGAATGTACAATAAAGTATACATCTCCGCACTTCCACCAAGGGAAAAATTGGGATGGGACAACAGAGAAATCTCCAAATTGTCTCTTCTTATATTCCATCCCTTGACTTCCTGTCACCTTCTCTACCTATCTGTCTCATTGACACAGTTACTGAGAGGAAGGAGTTAATGAGTACACAGCTTTATTTTCCTTGGAAGAGAGATACAAAACAGGCTCAAAGCAGGGCTGTCATCACCCTGCAAATCTTCAGGGGTTTTATAGGTAATTATTAACCCTTTGTGGCCTGCCTGGGGGAAAAAAACCCTCTGTGTTACTACTAAGCAACTACTAAGATATTCCATCTATGGTATGTACCTACACATACCATACCTGCTCAATTTTTTTTTCAGACTTAAAATTCAGTAATACTTTAAAAATAAATCTATGTATATAGGCCCAAATGATTGACAAAGTCCCCCAGGTCCTGTACCAGAACGGATCCTTCCCTAACTCTCTTAGCACTGGGTCAGAAGTACCATTCTTTTTGTTTTCCATTTGAGAAAAGTGAGGCTTAAAGGAAATGACTGGGCAAAGGTTTCATGGGTAACAGGTCTTGGCTAGAATCCAGGTCTTCTGAATACAGCCCTGGTGCTCTTTGAATGTACTGAACATAGTGTAAAATCTCTTCTCACAGTCAGAAAGCACGTCTGAATCTCAGCATTCTTTAAAACCACCAATTATCACCACCTAGAACTGTCATAAACTGCCCCAGTTCAGTCTCCTGGAATTTGTGTTTTCTTTAAAAAAAAAAAAAAAAAAATCCATGCGCTCAATCTGTTTTCTTGTTATTTTGTCATTTGCTTTTCTCCTGCTTGGTGATTTCAGGTTATTTAGATTTGGGGTTTGTCTCTTTCAGTGGGTTTAGGGTGATTAACTGCTGTATTTAAGAAAATCCTGCAGATATTTGGGATGGGAGGGGGGATTTGAGTCCATGCTGGTCCTAGGGGTTGGTCTCTGGTGGATTAAAACAAAGTGAAAAGCCTAAAAATCCCTGAATGACCCCCTTCAAGGAGTAACTTTAAAACTGAGGAGATGGCAGTGGAGGAAAATGAGGACCCACAGTGCCCAAATCAGCTGTTGCTCTGTGCTTAGTGGACCACTATTTGCTCTTTTGTAAGCGGTGACAGAGACTCCCTTAGAAAGCTGCCCTTGTTCTTCTTCAGGTCTTTGTGATTTTAAGTTGTGGCTACAGATGAATTCTCCCCTGAGCTCTCCAAGCCCACACTCTCCTTTCAGTCACAAGCAGGTTGCTAGTATATGGGCAAACTTCCATACATGGTATGGGGAGCAGACATGACTTCATGCTCTGCTGTAGACAAGGGGAACTGCCAAGGCTCAGGCGCCCGGTGCCTGCAAGTGTTCCTGGGTTTTGGAATCCTTCTCTCTGGCTGCGTGGTAACCAGACCACAGGGGCTGCTTTAGACTTGTGAGCACATCCCTAGCTTGCCAGTTCTCAGGTCCAACCTCCCTACCCTCCAAGAAAGTATCTCACAGGTGCACCCACAAGCATTTGGAAAAACATTTGACAATAAATGTCCACTTTATAATACCAATTGTGGAACAAACATGAAAGGTAATTTTAGGTCAGCCTCTCAAGGGATTCAATGAGTTCAGTTTGTTTCTGCTGCATGTGTTGTTTCATTTGAGGTGGGGCAAGGCAGGTCTGATAGCTTTGTTTAAGGAAGTACTCCATGGGTATTCTGCATTAAATTACTATTTTGTGTTCTTTGGTCATGAAAAGTTTCAGAAACCTTGACATAGAGGACTACACCAATTTTGGGTCCTTTAAATTCCATCTTTCTGCTTAGTAATATTATTTTACTGAAAGGCATTGTAACAAAGAGGTATATTTCTTCTTGTCCAGAGGGATGGTGTATGTTTAGTATGGGTCACAAATTAAACATAAAAGCTGGTTAAGCTCTTGGTAGAATAGATCAGGTACAGCCTTTTTCTGATAGTGTTCCTTGGGAATCATATTTGGATTTACACACATATTTGTGCTTTGCTTTGGGCATTACTATTGAGATCTTGCAGAGAGAGGGGGAAGGAGAAAGAGAGAAAGAGGGAGGAGGGAATGGAGGAAGGAAGGAAAACATGAGGCACCAGTAGTTGATAGCATAGTGAATCAGTAGAAGTTGGAGGAGGATAAAGAGGAAGGAGGGGACAAATAGAAAGGAAACCAACAACCACGTGACTACCAAGCCCAAACCTAGTTTTGGTTAAAGAAAAGAAGTTTTCTTGACTGAGGAAAATTTTAACATCTCAATTAAAGCAACCCCTTAGAATGTATCAAAAATGAAGCAATGCTTAAATTTTTTTTTTCTTTCTGAGGAACATCTTCCTTTCTTTTTGGTAACACCGAAGTCAGATTTCAATAGCTGGAGCAAATGTTTTTCAACAGACATGACTCACTTAATTTTTCTGACAATGTGTGCAGTTATGTTAGAAACTTGCATACTCTTGGGAAGGGACATGAGACACCAGCAAACCAAAACGTCGATAGGAGCAGCTATATCTTGATGTGTTAATCTTGTAACTTTTTCACTGTGTGTGTGTGTGTGTGTGTGTGTGTGTGTGTGTGTGTGTGCGCGCGCGCCGCCCCCCCAGCGGTGTGCCTGCCTTACTCTGCGCTGCCGTTAACACTTGGCTACTACGCTCGGACCAGTAGGAGCCACAGTTAGCAACTTTGTAAGAATTATTATTTCTCTTTTTATTCTGTCTCTTAGGAGTTCTTGATGTATAGCTTCTTGAAAACTGGCTTTAAAAGGCTGTGATTTAAACAAACAAAGCAACCCCTTTATATCAAAGGCTGGAGTGTTTCCAGGATAACCCTTCAGTTCACCAGGGCAGAAGTGGGGATGGAGGTGGGACTGCGAACACCTTTCAGATTCGGTTTCTGCACGCATTACACTTTCATTTTGGTAATCAAGGACATATTGCTAGATTTAAGGGGTCAGGAACAAGCCAGGAGTCAAAAAGAGCTCCTGGTTGTGAGAGAGGAAGGCGGTCACCCCTAATAAAATAACTAAAGCTGCCCCCAGCAGTAGATTAGTGAAGTTTTAAATCTGCATACATCTGGGAATGGGTGTAAACTTTAAGTCGCCGGCCCTGTTTGCAGACTGGGAAGGAGGGAAGAAACTTTGAGACCAGAACGCTCCAAAGCGGGAGCATTGCCTTCTTTACCGAAGTTTTCTCCTCCTGTACACCCAGAGGGCACACTTTTATTGCACCTCTCCCCACTGCGCATCCCCCTCCTCCATCAGTCAGTAAGTCCCCTTTAAGAGCCAGAGGCCGACTCTCCCTTTCTCCTCCCAGTCCCCCGCCCTTCACACCTTGGGTGGGAAAAGAGACTGGGGTGGGGTGGCCGGAGAGGCGGGAGGGGCGGGATCATCGTGAACGCTCCAATGAGCGCCCAAACTGGCCGCCGTGGACCCCGGCAGCCAATGAACAGCAGGCGGGGGCGGGGCGGGCCGCTGTTGCAAAGCATCCAACGTGGGCCGGCAGGAGGCCGCGGGCGGCTGAGCCCAGGGGGTGTGTGAGGGCGAGCGGCCGGGGGCGGGGCTTCGGGACCGGCCCGGGCTGGGCCGCTGGGAAGCGAGCGGCGAGAGGCTGATTGTTCGGCCGCGAGGTCTGCGGGGTTCTAGCTGAACGGAGGAGCGTGCGGAGCCCGGAACTGCGCGGGCGCGCTCTGCCTGAGGCGCTGGGACAGCTAGGCGCACCGGGCCCTTGGAGCACTGCGGGGGTGGCCGCGTCGTCCAGCCGGGAGTCTGCAGCTGGACGCTTGGAGCCGCGAGGAATATGCCTACGGGCGCAGGGCTTCTGCTTTGATTCCGAGCTCCTTGCTCGCAGCGGCGGCGGCACTTGGTGTGCGCGGGGACTCCGAAGCGTGGCGGGGGAACGAGGAGAGTCAGCCGAGCACCGTTTGCTGGGCTCCGTGGGGTTCGCAGCGAGCACGGACGGGTCGGCCCGGATGGGCGCGGGGTTCGCGGCCCCCTCCGGGCTCTGCCGAGTAGCCCAGGCACTGGGGGCCCCCTGAGCGTCAGAGTCGCTACCGCAAAGAGAACTTGTGCTGGCAGCCATGCCCCGGCACTGAGCCTAGTGCGGAGCGGAGCTCCCGCAGGCCTGCCCGTGCCGGCGGTCGCCCCGGACTTCGCAGCCCCAGCACAGGGAGTTCGCTGCGCGCTCCAGACAAGATGGCGCGGCCGGTCCGCGGAACGCTCGGGGCCCCGCGCCTCTCGCCTTGTCTTCTCTTCTGGCTGCTGCTGCTGCTTCAGCTGGAGACCGCATCGGCCACAGCGGGCTCGCGGGCGCCCTGCGCCGCCCCCTGCACTTGCGCTGGGGACTCTCTGGACTGCGGCGGGCGCGGGTTGGTGGCGCTGCCTGGGGACCTGCCCGCCTGGACGCGGAGTCTGTAAGTGCCGCCCTTTACGCCCTCCTCACGCCCCGGGGCGCTGTCACTTGCGGCTGGGGCGGCTGGGGTGCTTCTCCGAAAAGGGGCTACGCTTTGAGTTTCGTGCGTGTCAAGTTTGAATGAGCTGCAAAACTGTTAGTGTGGGATTGTGTTGGTGACATGGTCCTTGGGGATCTGGAGGAGACTGTGCGTGCGAAGAAGTCTGGATGGGAAAAGTGTGAGTCTCGTGAGTGTGTGGCGGTGCACGAGCGTGGGTCTTTGGGGTCTTCAGGCGGGAAGTGTACCTCGTGGAGGGAAGGGTGAGATCGAACGTGGGTCTTTGGGGTCTGAAGGTGAGCGAATGTGGGTCTTGAGGTTCTGGAGAAGAAAAAGTGTCGTGGGGGTCTGGAGGTGAGTGAGCGTGGCTCGTGAAAGCCGCCTGGGAGTTGGTGAGTGGGTGGGAATGTGAAGGTAAAGAGTTTGAGTGAAGAGTCAGGAGGTGAGGGTGTATGTGTGGGTGGAGAGCGGGAAACATCTGGAGGGGAGAGTGTGAGGAAGTCTGTCTGGGGGTCCGCGAGTGTTTCTTTTTCTCTCTCCTGTAATCCATCTCTCTTGTCTGAGCTGCTTGGCCTTCCAGTGGGTAATGAATGAAGGTGACTTTTGGCTCCAGTCTTCCATTTACATCATTTATTAGTGAGAGTGTGTGTAGCTGCCTCCTCATCCACCAGACTGGTGGCCTGACTTGGCTCTGGCCCCCCACAGAATTCTGGAGGACTCCCCGAGTTGAGTTAGGGGACTCTGAGAGTTCCTGGAGATCTGTGACTGCTGGAAGTTGGTCCTTTCCCCCCTGGTTTGTATCTTAGGGAACTGTGTTCAGAGCCTTCCTGGCTGCTCCCTAGGGGGCTCCTAGGGCTTGCCAATCCAGTGCACCTTGGGGCCCACCCTGTAGCATTTCTCCTCTGTAAATGGTGCAGATAAGTCTTGGAGTAGTGCTACTTCCGGAGAGGGTGCGAGACTCAGGTTTCAGCAGTGTGTGTTAACCGGCAGGAGTCTCATCTCTGTGCTGTCAGGATTTTGACCTATTGGGACTTGGTGGGTCACTTCTCAGCAAAACACAAATACGGAGTTGTGTAAACATAGCAGAATCTCGTAACCTTTTAAAATTTCTAACAAATCTGCTTCATGAGTCAAAATCCTGTCCAGTTATCAGTAATTAACATCTCTGCAGAACTGTTAGTACCTTCCAAAAGAGGCCTAGCTTGAATAGTCTGCTTTTTAGTTGAATAATTGGACATCTTTCCTAGAACATGCAAGAGTCACAGTAGTAACCTCAGGCATGACATTCACTCTTCAAAAAGAGAAACAAAACTGGTGACACCAGTTTTAACCAACACCTGTGGCTTGATGTAAGAACTTGTGGTCTGAGACTCAGACTGCCATAAGGGGAAAGAAGTTAATTCCTTTCAAATGTGAAGATCCTGTGTCTCTGAGAGTGGGGCATAGATCTCTTAACGTTCCACACTGCTTAGCGCTCCATCCTGTGCAGTTGTGAAGCGCGACCCTTATGCACAGGATTTCTCTTCAGTGTTCTGCTGCTGCTTTGGAATTCCTGACTTAGGGAAAACCGGTGGTCAGGTGGTGGGGTTTTAACACAGGTGGTGGTCATGCAAATTAATGGAGGTAGACCCCAGAGTTGCCATTAGGTAGTATGGTATATAGCTGGGGCAGTCTGGGGTATTGTAGGTTTTCCTTTGCATACTCTTAAGTAGTTTCTTTTTTTTTAAATTGTTTTAAGTCATGGGATCAGTAGCTGCTTAAGTGTTCACCTGCAGGAATAGTGACTCCCAATGTCACGTGTCGGTGGCATCATGGGCAAGGCACTGAGTTCAGAAGTGGTGGCTTCCTGGCAAGGACAGGATGGCCTCTTTTTTTCACTTCCTATGGCCACAAGATCCTCTTTGCCTTGCCCTTTAATTTTTGGAGCAAAACTACTGGTTGTTTGGGGGGGCTTTTGTCTCCTAAAGAGTGACATTTCACAAGTCATAAATACCTTTAAAATTGCAGTCTTTTCTCTTTTCCCAACACATTTGCTGATCAGTGAATACAAAACTGGCTATTTCGAATTTCAGGAGACTTGATTATACTGATTATGGTGTTAACTGATTAGATTTTAAGTGAGTAGTATGGCCTCTGGTTAGTATGTGGCAATATGGTATTCAGTACGGAAATGTGTGTCCTTTGAAAAAATGTTTGTGAAGTTTGTTTGTTTTTCTTCTGATTAAAGAACAATTTGGTAAATATTTTCCCCCTCCTCCCCCAGGCTTCACATTTCTCGATTTAGGTCATTAGTCTAATTCTGAATTTTCCATCAGGATATTTGTGTTTTATATTCCTGGCTATGATTCAGTCAGACTTGAGGGGAGAAAGTCTCTGTCTATATATATGATAAAATACATTATAGCTTCACCAACTTTACACCCTCTGAGTCCACTGTGTCTAGAAAGTGCGTTGAGCTAGTTTATAACCCCATGAACTAGATTTACTGCGGCTAGTTCAATTTCAGGCTGTGGGTTTGAGATAGAAGGGGACCTGTGGCTTTACGGAACTTTTTTTTTTTTTTTTTTTGCTTTTGTAAACAGTGCATCTAATTTTGGAGTTGCTGTTAAGCCCCACACAAGGAAAGTAAAACTCCTTAGTAGTGGATGTAAATGCAGTTGGAATAACAGAACTGGAATGGTGCTGGGAGAAGGGAAAATATGTTCATTCCTGGGGCCTGAGGATAACTTATTCAACACAATAACTTATAGGTGTAGTAGTCGAGCCATAACTGAGTCTGCCATCCCATTACGTAGGTGAGAACGGCCTAGTCCAACCAGCACATTCATAAATAGCTCCCAGCTCTGCCAAGCTCTCTTCAAACTTCCCAGAACCTTAGAAGACGTTGCACTTCTTAGAACTCAGATGTTTTCTTTCTTTGAAATTGCTTTGGGGAGTATGGCTTCAGAAGCTGTTTAAGATGCTTTAAACACAATTTACCTTCGACTCTTGTTTGTGGCATTAAGTTGAGCAGGGCCTTGCTTGTTCACAGGGTCTGGCAACTCAATGATGAGCTAATGGTTCTGTGATAGGAAGGCAGGTAGGCCCTGGAGGAGGAACCACTGATTCTCAGCTTGGAGGGAAGATGATTTGGCGTTGGAAAGCAAGGACGTTCCCTAAAGGTCACCGAGTATGGTCATTCTGAGTCACATTAAGACAAATGTATTGATTTGGTTCTCTTTGTGTTTTGTCTCCCTACCTGTTTGCATTACCAAACCCAGGGGACTCAGTCGAACTTCTTTGTCAGTGTGGGCACCTGCGGGGCACTTAGGATTATATTAGAAAACAAAACGCAAGCCCCATGGTGGTTCCCACTGTTGTTGGGAAGCAAAGAGGGCCTTTGTCTTTCAAATTTTACAGCTGTGTTGGAAGACCCAGGTGTGCAGGGTGTTGTGAATTAAGGGTTTGGAAAATAGTTTCCATCCTGTTTATGCAAATTAGATCTAAAGTGCATAAGACCAAATTGTTCCAGAACCAAAGCTAAGATGCACACGCGCGCACATGTGTGTGTATGTGTGTGTCTGTTTTAAGAGGTAGATAATAGTCTGGATTGCCCCGAGTTCTTCCTCTCTGCCCATTTTCCTCTTTCTGTCTCTATCACTTAAGAAGAATTCAGCATACCATGAACATCTAATTCTCCAATTCGTGGGTATGGACCGAGGTTTGTTCTGAAGAGGGAGCTTGTCCAACACAGGGTAATGGCAGAGAGAAAATCTGAGAAGTGCAAGTGCTTTTAAAGTTTGGGGGAGCTTTAGCCTGAGCTCAGAGTCCTTTTCTTTTCAAGTGTCAGAAGCCTGGCTTCACCTCCCCTACATGATGGAGCACCTATGTGATACGTTGTTGTTGTTTAGCCACGAAGTAGTGTCCAACTCATTTGTGATCCCCGTGAACTGTAGCCCACCAGGCTCCTTTGTCCATGGAATTTTCCCAGCAAGAATACTGGTGTGGGTTGCCATGTCTTTCTCCAGGGAATCTTTCCAACCCAGAGATCGAACTCGTATCTCCTGCTTGGCAGGCAGATTCTTTGCCAATGAACCACCTGGGAAGCCTACATCCCTTATGTTATTTGATACATTTTTTTGAATAAGGGCAAGTCAAGGAAATGAAATTGAGTGCCTTTTTATGCACAGGATTTAAGTCCCTTTAATATGAAATTATAGTCATAAATCTAAGTTTTGAAGCTGAAATTAGGGAGTGCCCAGAGACCCCAAAGTCCAAGGTGTCTCTTGTCTAGAGTGTATGTCAGGGCTGTTCCTGCCCCCTTTTACAAGGGACAGTTTTAGAAGCGTGCTCATCTCTTTTCATATTTACATCAGGTCACCAGATTTCCCAACCTTTGGACTTTTGAATGTATTGTGGGCAGTACTTCTTCATCTCCAGAAGGATGAGGATTCTGTGCGGAGTAATCAGATCTGGGTCCCAGTGGATGTCCAGCTCCACGGGACTTGTAGCCCTGCCCAGGGGCTGTAAGTCTCTCTCCCTTCCGATTAATGCCTTGGCCTGAATTCCCCACGCAGCCTTCCCTGAGCACGTTGGTATGACCTCTGGCTGACCTTACTCTCCCTCAGACACCATGCTCACAATGAAAGGGCCTCTCCCCCATTCTGCAGAGGTGTCTCCCTGGTGCAAAGCCTTTTCAGCATCTTCTCTTTCAGTGTGGACAGGAATGCAAGAGAGCCGCTAGGGTTTTGTGCGACTTAACAATACCCCTGGCCTAGCTCTCTGCACCTGCTGCAGCCCCAAAGGTCTGTTATCTGGGGAAGGAGGTGGTTTAAAATAGCCACTGGTTATTTCAAAAGTGACATCCACTAGAGAGGGAAATCTGCTGAAGGGATTCATTGAACTGAAAGTTGCTATAAGCAGTCAAGGATGTTGGTTGTACCAGTATCTCTGGTTTAAAACTCAGAGGGATTCCTGTGACTTAGCCCATAGGTTGAAAGACCAAGTTTCATGAGCAAGCCTGATTTTCAATGACTTGTGAATGAGCTTGGTGACATTTACTCATTGGGGACCTTTCCCCTCCTCAGCAACTGCAGTTAGAAACCCTGGGGGTCTTTTAGAGTAGAACTCTGGGCTCTGTTAATATTCAGGGCTGTTTACAATGGATGCAGTTTCAAAGGCTGGAGGCATTGTCTTGAGACAGGAGGAGGAGGGGTAGGAGGAAAATTCCCAGGCAGAGGAGGGGAAATATATCTGAAAATCCCCAATGTTTCCTGGCCGATGGGAAATTTAGGAACCGTTAGTGGTGGTGGTTAACGACTTAGGCATGTCATTGAGCCTATGGGTCCATTCCATCTCCGTCCTGGCTTCAGTTCATACTGTGTCAGTAGTGTGGTTGCCTTCTACGTTTGCTTCATGTTAAAGCGTGGGAATGTGTCACAAACTCAGATCTGTTCGTGTTTCCCCAGAGAAATAGGACTTCGGAGACCAGAGGTAAAAATTTGCACAGTAGTTAACCCTCTTGGAGTTATTTTTTCTATATAACTGTGGAAATGGCAGTCCAGACTTACCTATTAATTGGCCAATTATATGAGTAGACTGAGAAATTTTCTACTGAAGAACTTGATACAGGACCATTGTTGCCATGAAGCAAAATGAGTAGTTAAATAAGGATTATGTAAAAAATGTAACTTGTGGTTTGTCTGTGGTCTGATTGAAAGTTGCTAATTTGTATCCTAGTTTTTAGGGTTTTGGTGGGGTATGCTTATGAATTTTTCTTATCCAAAGGCTTTATGCTTTATACATTTCTCTACTAATATGTTTTATATAATTTTGTACTTTACGTGTGGTTTCAATATACTTTATGCATAATCTTGTAAGACACACGCTATAAACCCAGTCTGCTTACAAAAGTCACTGTTTTTTGAAAAGCTGCTTCCCTGTTCCCCTGGAGTTCGTGCTTTTGGTGTCCTCCTTCAGCTCTTCTCTTTGTCCTGCAGCTTGGCACGTGATGTCTGATCGTTCCTCGGGTCTTGTTTGGGTTGGTGATGGAGGAAGGAGCGGATGAGGGCAAAGCTTCCTTTATTCTTCTCTGGTAATGATTTGGGTGCCTCCTCCCTGCTGATGGCACCCAGTACTCACTATTCACTCCAGAGTAGTGATGATGAGATTGGAAATTATTTCTAGGGTCCATTCCTGGCTCTGCCACCCTACAGCTATGTGTGTGATTTCTGGTGAAACTTTCCCCTTTGTAAAAGAAGGAATCATAATATTCTACCTTAAGCTGCCATGAAGACAAAGTTAGGTAATATGTGTATTCAGCCTAATCCAGTGTGGGTCAGCCACCTTGCTGATGATTCAGAACACAGGTTGGAGGCTAAGACCTCCCCCCCCATTAACAGGTTTTGTATCCCCTTGTAGCATGGCCAGCCTCTCCAAGTCAGCAGTTCCTGGTGACAGAGGCTTCCTGGGAAGAGTGCTTTTCTGACATGAAGATCTCATTTGTTGGGAGCAGGTGGCAGGGCTCAGACCCCAAGTGGCCTTCTTCCATAAAGTTTCTGGTGATATGGATACAGTGAAGCTTTGTGTGCCCTAGGGAAGCTCAGACAAATTCAAGGGGGACTCTATGAACAGTTGCAAAAAATTATACAAATTATGCAATTAGCAAAAAATGATTGAGGTAGTTTATAAATGTATTCCAGTTGTGCAAATACAACTGTCTATTGAGCATTACCCTCCTGGGAGGTGGGGTATGGGAAGGAGGCTGAGAAGTGAGAGGCCCTTAAACTAATAATTTTATCCTATTATTTCTCAGGGTTTCATTGAAACTGATCCCTACCGAGAAGTTCGGTCAATTGCTTGGAAACATGCAGGTGCACTCTTCCAAACAAGAGTTAGGTTACGAACTCAGGGGCTGGCTGAATCCTCTGCTGTACCCACTTCTCTTTGGAAATGTTTGAGGGAGGAGGTAGTGTCGGGGGAGATGATTGTGGGGTGGTTTGCCGAGGGCTGGACATCTCCGACGTTTTTTGTTTGTTTGGTTTGTCTGCCATCGTGCAGTAACTTTGTAGGGGACGTGGGCATTGAGCACGGGGCCGTCCGTGGAATGTGGCAAGGATGCCACCTGAAAAGCCGTCTCTTTCCTCGCCCCTGCACCTGCACCTGCCTCCCTTCCCCCTTGAATGGCCGTGACTCACAGCCTTGCCCGCATGAACGGCTACGATTGTTTGCGTCTTTATTACCATTTAATCTAGCATAACCAGTAAAGCCCATTGTGTGAACAACCAATCCGTTCATCTCCGTAAGTCCTAATACATCTTGGTTTCCTTATGAACCAGGATGCAGGTTCCAATCACTGCTCATTCAGTTTATTTTGGCAAAAGGTGGCCTTCAGAGAGTTTAAAGAAAGCATGGCCTGTCTTCTTTTGAAGCACTTTGCATTGATTATTCTTTAAACTTTTATGGTGCCCAAGTCTCTGATCCTTTATGATCTGTGGGTACTTTTTTTTTCTTGAGGTCTCTTATTATTGGGAAGAAAATGAATGAGAGGAGTGAGGTTCTGTCCTGCAGTAGGATTACCTATATGTTGAGAAATAAGATAGTGGAGAGTTAATTATTTTATTTTTTAGCTGATTAAAAACAAATCACACAACTTCATCTTCTAAGACTGTATTATACAGTATTTAGGAGGGGTCCCCCCACCCCCACCTCCTCTTCCTGTTCTTTGCTCCTACCACCCGTTTATAATTGCTGTTCAAGTAATTTCACACTTACCTTGGTCAGGGCATACATTGCACTGATAAAATTCTTCCTCACTGGGTTACCTACTTGATGATGGCCTGTTAGATATACAGTAAGAAGAATCAAGCACTTTAGAACTAAGGAATGGATAATCTCACTTTATTTCCACATTTTGTAGTCACTGTGCTCTTTGTTGGTACCCCCAACTTTAGCACTTCAAGCTGGGTGAAAAGGCATTGACACCCCCCTCCCTCTGCCACTGGTAACCACGCGTTTGTTCTCTATATATGTGAGTCTTCTGCTTTTTCTTTATGTTCACGACTTTGTTGTATGTTTTTAGATTCCACATATGAGTGATAGCATGTAGAGCTTGTCTTTTTGTCTGACTTGTTTCACTTAACCTCATGCCCTCCAAGTGCATCCGTGTTGCTTCAGATGGCAAATTTCATTTTTTGTGACTGGATAGTATTCCATTTTACGTATATATGTGGATGTCACATCACATCTTTATCTGGCCATCTGTTGAGAGGCACTTAAGTTCTTCTGTGTATTTGGCAGTTGTAAATAATGCCAGTACGAACATTGAGGTGCTTGTATCGTTTTTAATTCGTCTTTTTGTTTGTTTGTTGGATTTATACCCGGGAGTGGAATTGCTGGGTCATATGGTAGATCTATTTTTAGCTGTGCATTTTAAAATAATTTTATTTATTTATTTATGACTGTGCTGGGTCTCATTGCTGCACGGGCTCTTCTCTAGTTGTGATGAGTGGGGCCTACTCTCTAGTTGGGGTGCGAGGGCTTCTCGTTGTGGGACAGGACCGCTCTGGGCTTTAGTGGCTGCAGTAGTTGTGGCTCCTGAACCAGAGCACAGGTGCAGTAGTCGTGGCGCGTGGGCTTAGTCACTCCGCAGCACGTGGGATCCTCACAGATCAGGGATTGAACCCATGTCTTCTGCATTGGCAAATGGGTTCTTTACCACTGAGCCGCCGGGGAAACCCAATTTTTATTTTTTTGAGAAACCTCCATACTATTTTCATTGTGACTGTACCGATTTACATTCCCATCAACAGTACACCAGGGTTCCCATTTCTCCACACCCTCCCCAGCATTTGTTATTTGTGTTATTTTTGATAATGGCCTCTTTTGTTAATTATGCCATAATAGGCTTGTCCCCATGGTTTTTTTTTTTTTTTTTTTTGGAAGCAAATCCGAGCATATCACTTCATCTGAAGATATAGATAGGTTTTAAAAAATTAAGATACATTTATTTTTGAGATATAATTTACATATATTATTTGCTATAGGGTGGTTTAAAGAAGTGCTAACTGTAACAACCTTTTGGGGAAAAAAAAATCACTTGTTTTAAGTCTGTTTTTCCAAAGGGAGTTTTTGGTAAACTATACCTTTAAAGAATGTTTATTGAGCACATAGTGTGTGCTCTCTCAATTTGTATGCGCTCAGAATACAGTTTTGTCTCTCTCTTATGAGAGGTACTTAGTTCTTTTGTCCTTTTATCCGTTGCCTGAAATGTGGTAATTCTGAGAAACTCTCATCTCTCCCCATGTAGCTGTTAATTGGAAGTTTCTTCTATGCTATTAATTGTTCATAAGAATTCTTTTGTGAACGAGCATAATTCCAAATGGGTCATTTAAAAAGTGATATTTCAGGTACTGTTGGTTAATAGAGGGGTAATTAGCTATTGGTTGTAGTTAAGTCGTGAGTCTGAATCGAGTTAACTATTGTTTACTTTGTAAGTATGACCCTCCAGCTGTGGCTACTTGAGGCTGCTTTAAATAGAGTGAGAGGCACCCTGGAAGAAAATCCCCCCAAAGCAAAGAACTATGTTCCTGGAACCCTCTGTGCTTGATTTAAACTTCACACAGATTTGAAAATGCTTTTCTTCAAGTAGCTGCAGAATGGTTTGGTTTGGTTTTGTCGAAATGCATAGTTTAATTTCTCTGCAGCCTGTTACTTTGTTGGTTAGGAGAGACTTTTAGAATGGATTTCATGCTGGTTGCAGCTTAATTAGCAGTCCGAATGGGAGTTACATACCAATCCACTTGATCAAAGTCTGTGGAATGTTTTCCATATTCTGTTTGTGAAAATCTAATTCTGTATGGATCCTGTGGTGTTCGTTGGTTTTAAAAGCTGTCTTACATGGTCAGGTTAAATTCATGTATGTATTAAGCTTAATAAAATTTATATGATATTTGGTTAGATACCATCTTACAGGGCATTCTGTGTTTAGGGAAGTGGAAGCACACACCGAAGGGGTTAAGAAAGATCTACAGGGTGGGAGGGCGCTTAAAACTGAGGAATTCTGACTGTGAGTTTAATTTCTATTTTATAAATTTGTTGTTTCATCTGATTTCTGTTGTGCAGGACCTTGATCTAGTACCATGCATCTTGCCTACATTTTAGTTTTCATTTTATTTTTAATTAATTTTTTTTTTCCTTTGATTTCCTCCCTACACCTGGGCTGGTGTAAGTTTCTGGCACACAAGCTCCCAGGGCTTGCAAAACTTATAAACAGCCAGAAGAGCTTGTTGCTTCCAGGAAGTTGGTTGTTGATCCAGCAAAGTGATGGATGCAGAAGCTCCAGCTCAAATGGAATGGAGTTTCCTTTCGTCTTTGGAGGAGAAGAGATCCAGAAAGCAAACTGAAATGTTTTGTAACTCTGAAAGTCTGCCCCATCCCAAATTCCTCTGAATGTTTTCTCAGATTTGGTGTCTGTGTGGGACTCTTGGCCACAGTGGTTTGGCTTCATCGATGGTTGTGTTTTGTCCAAGAGAAAAATCTCCTAGATTTTTGGATCCCTTCACGAGTTCATTTGAAACAGAATTGTGAATTGATTAAATTATATTGAATTCCAGACTATCCTAAAATACAGACTGACTGACCTCAAATATTATGGGGGGGGGAGAGGGGGCAGTGTAGGGAACTACACTGTATGTGAAATCTCAAAACTCGCTGCATCTTTCTGAGCAGAAAGGAGCTAACATTTTCATTAAGCATCTTAAAGGGGCTCTAGACCAAAGAGGAGTAAAAACTATTGACCTAAAAGGAAAAAAACAAATAGTTGTCTTAAAGCTGTGAAGGCAGGAGTGTGGATGGTTGAGAAAATGGCTGGACATCTGGAAAGTTTGGGGTTTTGTCCCGGGTCTGCCCCTGCTTGGCAATATGACCTTGATCTAATCAGTTCATTTCCTTTCTGTAAAGCGATGTATGATTTCTAAGGCTGCTCATCTTCAAGTATAGCAGTCCATCTGAATTGAAACAAAGAAGTAATAAACTTACACTACTTAGTGAATGGTAAGAATCAGTCAGTTTACTCGCTGTGTCTAGGATACTTACTTCAGTCACCTTCCATGTTCGGTGCTTCTGAGTGGTATCTTCATTTGGATGCCCCGGGGAAGTAATGGGAAACGGTGTGCGTGTGGGACTCTCGGGGCGCCTCCTGTGGTCCTGTAGGAGTTACTGAAGGGGGGCATGTACCCCACCGTATTTCTTTACTTGGTCATTGCCTCTTTTTCCCACTAACCCAAAGAAAACCACAGAAGTTGATGCAGACCTACATTAGATCTTTGATTTAACCTTTTAAGATCTCATCACAAAAGGCAAATAAATTAAGGGCCTGTTTTTTCAAAGAGTCACTTGTCTCCTCTGCCTTTCTTAGGGCCACTGCAGGCAGCATCCCTCTCAAGTCGGCCGTTGGTGAATGACTAGATGAGCCGCCTGTAGCAGATTCACTTGTAATCACCCGAGGAGGGGCAGTGACTCCCCACCTTGTCTGTCCTCCCTGAGCTGGCTCGCCATTGGCGACATGCAGGGGACATTGCGGGCATCAGAGGAGCTGTTAACCCTTTACCAAGGAGCGCTTTTGAGGGTGCCTTTCAAGGTGGAAACTCAGCAGCATATTATGTCCGTACTATCAGATCAAGGTCATACTATGTCCATACTAAGTCTAGGGGCCTGATTTTTGCAGTTTTGAAGTCTCTCTCTTTCTCTGGTCAAGTTCATACAATTTACCCATCTGCATTGGGTCTTCATTGGTTCTCACTTGGTCAGACACTGGTTTTGAAAATGGTCTTTGTCATAATGGAACTCCTTAAAAGACTTCATTTGTTATACCAAGTCTGAGAGCTTTTCTCCTCTGTGTCCTGAATATCCACCTCTCTCTGATGTCGAGTTCATTTGTGCCTTCAGTGGAAGGTCTTGGACTTTTTTTTCCTTTCCACTCATTCTTTGTCATACACAGTTTCACAAGGTAGAACCTTTTGACTTTTTTTTTTTTTCTCTTTTATCCTGTAGAGCTAATTCTGAGAATCTGGAGCCCTGTTTGAGATACAGCTAAAATGCAGTGAAGTTGGGAGGCACAATTAGTGGTTTGGAATTTCTTGAGAGGAGAGTTGACAGAGTTAGGGACTACTTTAGGACTAAAGGAAATAGTCCAAAGAACTAGGCTTTCTTTTTCTTTTTTAAATATCCTCCCTTTCAGGCCTAAACATGGCCTTTGCCCATGTGCGTTCTGAGATAGTCCAGATTGTCCTCCTGCCCTTCCACAAGCTTTTGTCAACATTAGACACACTCTCTGTTATTCACTTGACCTTGTTCTGGTGGATTTATTGTTTATATCTTGTCCTTCCCCAGAGGAATCTTGGAGTCTCTCTGCTTAGGTAAGTTTTCAGACATCCTTGTCTCTCTTCTCTCCACGTGAGGCAGCAGGGATTGTCCAGTTTCACGTGGCCAGGAATTAGTGGATCAGTATTGTTTATAGCTCTACAGCTCTCGTTCTTGAGGCTTGGTGCACTTTTTTCTGGGCAGAAAGGATCCCATGTGTTCATTGTGTCTGAAAAGGGTTCTGAGGTTCACCCTCCAGGTGTGATTACTCCTAATTGACCTTTGTGGAGGACTTCACGGAAGTGTGTTTGGCATTCAGGTTTAAAGAGTAAAAGACCATTTTCTTTGTGCTGAAGACCTGCTTTCCCATGAAGAGCCCAGCTGATGGGTAAAGGGATGAGTTCAGGAGCCTTCTTCAGTCGTGGTGCTTCCGACAGTATGGACCTTCAGGGAGAAGTCATAGCTTGTGGTTTGTCTGATTTTATGTGGCAAAGAGCCCTTTTGGAGGGACATAAAGCCCAGAAATTATGGATGGACTTCCCTTCCTTTCCACTTTATCCTTATTTTCTGCTCTCTGCTTGAGAACCACTTCAAAGAATCAGATGTGTTGATGCCAGACGCCATGCAGTTATTGTTAAAAGAATTTGGAAATATAATTGAAAACAAACTTTGTTGAGCAGAGCAGATCTAGGCGAGTTCTTAACTTTGGGGGAGAAGGGAATTCCAAGTTTTTGCTCTATTTGGAGCTGATGTCTCCGAACACTTGTTCTGCGAGATGAATCATCTGTGAATTCTACATCTGGGAGTTATATATTGGGAAATGGCATTCTTTTTAAATGTAGAAGACACACAAAGGCTTAAAGTTACAGTGTAGTTGGAAAATTCTAGTCAGAGTTTAAAAAAATGAGCATTGAGGTGAAATTGGCAGAGTAATTGGACATGAGATTGTGATTCCTGAAATAGACATGTCCATATATGGAAAGCAATATGACTGCCGCACTTATTTATTGGGTCCCCTCCCTTTGTTTTGAGACAGCAGACGTTTAAAAAAATTTTTGTAAGCATCAACTAATCAGAATCATTAGTTATGGCAAATGTGACATTAGAATCCAAATTTATTTTAGCATTTGTCTTGAACTTTTCAAGTGAGTTCAAGCCATAAAACCCAGGAAAAGGCCAGAATAGGACACAGTTGTAGGGGCCGCTGGGGAAGATAATGCTGTGTCCCGTCCTCTACAAAGCCCCCTTCATGGCACCTGTGTGATGATGACGGGTGTTGGTGGCAGCGATGAAGCCAGCCATGCTTTTAGGTAGTACAGTGGCAACAGTGGGAGCATGTGTGCCTCCTTTCCTGGGTGGCCTTGGGCAGTCTACTTAGCTTCTGAAGGACTCGTTTCTTCTCTGTGTTCAATGAGGGCACTCATAGAGCCCACCTCACTCAAGTTGTTGTGAGGGAGGGCAAAATTGAAATCATTTATAACTGTTAGAAGAGAGGCCCCAGCACATAGCCGTGATAGTTTGTGTTTTTGCTTGAGGACACATCAACACAAACTCCTTTAGCTGTCACCCTAACTCTGTGAAATATCTTACATCTTTGCTATGCACGAGGCTCAGGGTGGTTGAATAACCTGCCCAGAAACTAGCCCTTTGCCAGAATTAGAACCCAAACCGGACGACATAACTGTATTTAGAAAGACTTCAGTGAGATTGGTGTCATCTGCTTTCATGTGTTTGTCTGGCATCCCCTTCAAGTCTGTGAATTCCTGGAGGCCCGGGATCGGTCCTTCACCTCCTTGGTGGCCTGAAGCACCTAACACGGTTCTAGGTGTACGGCTGGTGCTCCTTAAGTGGTGTCTGGAGCGTGATCTGGAAGGGCACGTGTCTTCATCGGCAGGCTGGTGTGTCAGCATCCATTTCTGGTGTGCCCCTCTGGTCCAGGGGTGGCAGCCTGCGCATATGTCTCGCCATCTGTTGTTTATTGTTTCTGTGAGGTTGTGGTTTGTGTTCCTGTTCCATGTTTCTTTGGTTTCTGGAGCAACTGCGAATATTATATGCCCAGGGATCAAAAAAAGTAAACTATTTATAAACAGTAAAGCATCCTTGGGTTTGGAAAGTGTTTTTCTCAAATGCGTGTGTATTTGGTGGCTTTATTATAATCCCACTGATGTATCGGCAGACAATTTGCAGATTGAGGCACATTTAAAAGATGGGCAAGTCACAGGCCCGCTTGTGTAACTGGCTTACAAAGAGCCTTGGTGATAAAGCCCTGGTGTTAACGCTGACCTGAGTGGTGTATTTTTAACTCAAGAACGTATAAACAGTTAGGCCAGCCGATGGAGTGTGTGCTCCGCCTGCGATCCTTGGCGTGCCTTGGCTGTGCAGCCCTGTGAGCCGTCCCAGGAGACTGCTGTGGCCATCAGTGAGCCCCTGCCTGCCTCCCCACCGCCTTCATGTTATAAAAAGATGATATCGGAGAGATGGAAAGAAGGTGGAATTCATCAGCTGTTGGTGGATCAGTTTGATGCTCAGTTTCTTCTATATTTTCTTTGTGTTATGCAGACTTTACAGGAAGTAAAGGACTTTTTACTCTCATCTCTTCCCCCCCCCCCAACCTCACCCCAAGCTATGGGGGTCTTAGCAGAGTTACACATTAGAACATAGGATTCCCACTGCCTAATGCTCTGGCCATCCACCTGCCTCTCCAGCTTCATCTCTCCTTCCCACCTGGTGCCATGCATCCCGGCCACCAGGTGGGATTTTTTACAGGCTGTTTTAATATTCCATGTGTCACATGTCCCTCTGCCTGAGACAGGCGTTCTTCGCTCTCTGCCTTGCAAACTCCTGTTCATTCCCCTTAAATGTCTCTTCTCTTTTGGAGACCTTTGCTGACCCTCTCTGGGTTACAGAGTCCTGCCTCGGGGACCCTGCAGTACTTCGCACAGAAGTTCTGCATCCTGATTGGAAGTTCTGCATCCTCACTCCCCCATTAAACTGTCAGCTCCCTGGAGCAGGGACTGGCCTTGGTTCTGATCCACGTGGTGCCCCAGAATCCCTTCCCAAGCCTGGCATACAGTAAATGCTCAGGACAGATCCTGATGTAGCTGGAGCTCTCAGTCCTCTTTCTGCGTCATCCTGTAAGTCTTACAGAAACATCTTTCCCAGATAGTGGGAATCATTGAGGCCTCCCAGCGGCTCAACTGTCTGTCATTTCCACACCTTGTCTATTTGATAGTTTTCTCCACCCTCCACCAAATATTTGTGTTGAAGAACTTGAAAGAATGGAAGGAAGAAGAAAGAAGTGGCACCCAAGTGGAGCTATGACAGATGGGCAGCCTGCACGCCCCAAGAAGGTTTGGCTGCTTTTTGGTCCCTCCCTCTGTGGGGAGGGTGGCTGTGAAATCCTGTAAGCAGGTATTGTTTCCTTTTTTAGGTTAAGCACCATGTGGAACCTGCCTTCCTTTGGGGTCTCTGGTCTCCGTCCTGCGTGCTGTGTTTGCGCCAGGAGCCCGGTTTTGCAGAGTTGACACAGCAAGGGCGGGTTGCCTCTCACCTAGACCAGGGCTGTCTAGACACCCTTCCCCTTGTGGTTTTTCTGCTCAGTTTATGCTGAGCCCTGGCCAGGCAGCTGGTTTGGGTTGCCTGGCTCTTCTTCATTTCGCTAAGGCCTCTTCTTTGACAGAAGGGATGATCAGGCCAAGGTCATGTTTTGTTTTTTTTTCTCCCTCTTTGTTGGCACAGGGGAAGACGGTTCTCCTTGACCAGATGAGTTGTAAGGACGCTGAGGGCGGGTTACTGTGTCCTCTGGTACAGGGCAGAGGAGAGGTTTAGTCTGTGGCTGGACACATTTTGGGCAGATGGATTTCTAAGTCTGACCCTGCTGAGCATGCACCCCAGGCATGGGCAGTCCCCCGGACATGTTAATGAGAGGCAGTGGGAAAGCTATCTTCTCCCTGGTAAACTCTGCCTCAAATGTTTATTTTAATGGTTTGGAGGCCTCAGGCTGTGATTCAGAGGTAAGGCCCTTTTGTACCTGGTAAGCTGAGGAAGGTGGCTTGATGTGAAAGGGGTTTTGTGCCATTAACCTGATATCCCAGTTACATGCATTTATTTTATTTATCGATTGATTATCTACACCATGAGACTTGTGGGATCTTAATTTAACCTCAACCAGAGATCGAACCTGCGCCCTTGGTAATGAAAGCTCGGAGTCCTAACCACCAGACCACTAGGGTATTCCCCGTGCATTTTTTTAGTTACTTTTAATTCTCTGGTGACACATGGTAGGCATTGTATTGAATAAAGAGGAAGCTGCACAAGAAAGAATAGTTAATCTTACTATCCAGTGGTAAATATTACCACCTTGGTGTATAAATTTATATACACCACCTTGGTGTATAAATTTCCAATAATGTCTGTGGTTGAATACTATTACAAGTTATATATATATATAAACAAAATTATGGTTACCATTCAGTTGTAATTTCTACTTTTATAAAAAAAATTTTAATTGAGGAAAAATTGACCTGTGACATTAGTTTCAGGTGTATGTACAATAGAACATGTGCTTTAAGACTCAATATCATGAATATTTTTTCCAACTTTAAACATTTAAATAACTATGATTTAAGTCATAATTAAACTTCCCTGATATTGAGTATTAGGATTATTCTTTAACATCCTTATATGTTTATACATTTCTTATTTTCTTAGGATGACTTAAATCTAAATTGCTGTGGATATGCAAATTCTTAGGACTTGACACGGCTGCTTCTGAGAGGCTGTGGATTTATGATTTACGTGTGAAACTGTGCCCATTTCCCCTCACAAACTTGAGATTGCTTTCTTTCTTCGACCACACACCAGTTTAATACGTGGAAATAGCATTGGATCACTTTAATCTGCATTTCTTCAGATGGTGAGGCCAAAGATCTTTGCCCGTGTTACCCATGGACTCTTCCTCTTTCAAGTTTCCTTCTTTTTCTTAGGTTTAGTTAGCCAAATAACGTCTCTTAGCACCCTCAACTGTGACCTTTGGGCTCAAACACACATCCAGTACCCCTGATACTCAGAGATGGTGTGTGTCTGAGGGCCTGGAAAGCCTCCCTCCGCCGCCCCGCCAAGGTGTAATTGCCTAGAAAACTGCTTCTGTGTGGGCGTGTCAATTTCCTAGTTCACTTTTGCCTCTGAACTAGGAAATGTTTGTGTGTTCTTCTTAAAGCAGAGTTGACTGTGCGTCCAGGAGGGGGATGTCGCCGTGTCTTTGCGGGTCCCCCGAAATCCCCCCAGCCTGCAGCTGTGCCCGCAGAGCTAGCCTGTCTGTGCCAGCCCTCCCCGTCTGTGGCCAGCGTGCCTGGCACCTCCAGCTGCTAGGAATCAGAGCAGATTAGCGTGGTGGAGAGCCCTTCAAGAACAGCTTCCAGCAAATGGAAATTATTTTAAAACAAATTGATGTGGTTTTTCTGTCAAACCTACTTGGAGCATAAACAAGGTTGGACTCTAAGCCACTTCCCTTCTACAAACGAGCCCGTGTTTAGAGTGTGGCTTTCGGCAAAGTAAACATGGTCTCGAAAGTGAGTTGTCCTGGTGTGTGTCTGATTTGAAAAGTAAAAGTAGTGCCCTCCCCAGCATCCCCATAGTCCGCCCGATCGCCCTGGAGATGTCCCTTCTAACTCATCTGTCTTCCTGCCACAAATATAACAACTTCCTGGAGAGGTTTAAAAGGTAAGGAGTAATCTTGTGTTGAAAGGGAAAGAAATGCCAGGTTCATTTGTGCGGTAAGATCAACATTTTAATCTTACCCCTTTGCCAAGTAGGAATATCAAAAACATCTTGTGAAATACATACCTCGCATGTGAAGTGTGAGGGTGTGGACAGGTACCTACCCTCTGACCTGAGCATCTTTGAATTGTCTGCGGGGCTTATAACAGTTCTTCCATTCCAGGGACAATGTCGACTTTATTAAATTGGCCACAGCTTCCCTAGAAGGCGAAACAATGCTTTTAATGTTCCTATTACATATTAATGAACAACCAGGCCAAGGGACATTTGCCAGAAAAGCTACAAAGTGAGAAAGTCACCAATATCAGAGTGAACTTTGCACTCTGAAAGTGTGAATGATGTCGGGTGAAAGAAGTTTATTGCATAAGGGGAGCAACTGGAATCTCTTTGAAGTTGGTTAGCGTCCTGGCCCCATTAGACTTTTGGACTTCCCAGTTAACTGCATGTGTGCTGGCAAAGACTGTGCTATGCCATGGTAACCTGTGGTCTAGGGGGACACTTCTTGAACAGAAGGGACCAGCATCCCCGTTCAGAGCGAGTGGGGAGTGTTGGCTATTTGTATCTGCTTTTGATCAGCTTCAGTGAATTTTTAACATAAAACTGAAATGGAGAGTCTCACCCCTGCCCAGCTTTTCCCCTGGAAAGACTTTTCCCGAAATAACATGCTTTTTTTCCCCTAAAATCCGCCGGCACCAACCACAGAAAGGGATCAGATCTTAATCAATTAGATCTTAATCTAACCAATTTATTTTCTCCCCATTGTGGTGGCACTTCCTCCTGCCTCTGGCTTGTTCTTAATTTTTGAAAGGCTCGCCATCAGGAAAACCCTGCTTTCCACAGCCTTATTAAATAATTACTCAGAAGAAAAAAAAAACGCTGTTTTGAAATCTTGAGAATTTATTTTCTGCGGGAGGATACATTCCAACTGAGGTTTTCCTTCTTCCAGGTTCGTGGACTGAGCTGCGGTCCTGAGTGCAGTTTAGGAAGCAAGGAGGAGTTGATTGGGTGGAAAGGATTTTAGAGGTGGTACCATGCCTTGAGCATCTGAAATATGAACATTTTGCCTGTTCCCCCACTGCATTTATCTCCTAGCACTTAGAGAAAAAGTTTATTTCTGCATCTGTGTGGTACAGAAGTATTATAGCTAGGTGGCATTTTCAGCCTGTAATTTTGAAAGCCTGCTAAAGCAAAAGTGTTTATGTTTTGTTTATAATAGATTGATTAAGATAAAATTTAAATATCTAGAAGCCATCCTTTCAAACTATGTGATTCAGGGTTTTTTTTTCGTTTATTCACAGAGTTGTAAAACCATCACTGCTAATTCCAGCACATCCTAGTCACCCAAGGACAAAACCCTGTTCCCCTAGCAGCCCCTCCTCACTCTTCTCATCCCCTGGCAACATCTGCTTCCTGGCTCTCTGGATTTGCCTACTCTGAACATTTCATATAAACGGAATCATACAGTACCTGGTCTTTTGTGTCTGTCTTTCATTTGGCCTCGTGTTTTCAGGGTTCTTCCATGTTGTAGCATGTATTGGCAAATCTTTCCTTTTTATGGCTGAATAATATTCCCTTGCATGGGTAGACCACATTGGGTTTATCCATTCATAAGTTGTTGGACTTTTTGGCTGATGCAAATAATGCTGCTATGAACATTGGTGTATAGCGTTTGTTGTATGAATGTATGTTTTCATTTCTCTTGGGTAGATACTTGGGATTGAAATTGCTGGTCATGTGGTGTCTCTATGTTTAACTTTTTGAGAGACGGCTAGGCTGTTTTACACAGAAGCTGCACACCACCTTTTGCAATTTCATCATCAGGGAATAAAGGTTCCCATTTCTCCACAACCTTACCAGTACTTGTTATCTCTGTCAGGTTAATTATAGCCATGCTGGTGGGTATGAAGCAGTATCTCCTCGTGGTTTTGATTTATGTTTCCCTAATGACTAGTGATGCAGCGAAGGCAATGGCACCCCACTCCAGTACTCTTGCCTGGAAAATCCCATGGACAGAGGAGCCTGGTAGGCTACAGTCCATGGGGTAGCTAAGAGTCGGACACGACTGAGCGACTTCACTTTCACTTTTCACTTTCATGCACTGGAGAAGGAAATGGCAACCCACTCCAGTGTTCTTGCCTGGAGAATCCCAGGGACGGGAGCCTGGTGGGCTGCCGTCTATGGGGTCACACAGAGTCGGACACGACTGAAGGGACTTAGCAGCAGCAGCAGCAATGACTAGTGATGCAGGGCAAGTTTTCATGTGCTTCTTGTCCACTTGTATATCTTCTTTGGAGAAATATTTATTCATTTTCTTTGCCCATTTTTCAGTTGGATCATTTGTCTTTTGAGTTGTAAACAGGGCAAGTTTAAAAAAAAAGACAGGTCATAAAATCTTGAGTGAGTTGAATTGCCCAGGGGCAGAAATGTCTCTGTCTCACCATCCTTGGGTGAACTGGATTTTATTTTTGAGTTTAAAGACTTTTAAGATCTTCAGGTAGAAATAAAACGGGCAGTATTTGCCTAGTGTGTATGCTGTACCGGTCTCCCTGTTTGTAATTCCAAGCGAAGGAGGAAATGCGGCAGAAGAGAACAATAGTTATTCCCGCAGCGAATACAGACTCCGGGCTCTCTCGGGCAGCTTAGCACGCCGTGTCCGCCGCTGGGACGATGGGAGGATTTGCCCTTCTGTACCCTAAGGACGCTGGCCTGTGCGCCTGCGTGTACAGCCAGGTCTGACCGTTTTCTCAGCACTTCCTCTGCTCCAGGGCAAGGCTGCCTCTGCCGACCGAGCTTTGCAGCTATAAATTAGACAGAAATGCGGTCCTGAGGCTGTCCAAAGGCAGGCAGGGTAATTGCTCTGGACAGGTTTACAATAGGGAGGTGTGAAGTGCTCTGTGGAGACCGGAAGCTGGGGGAGGGCTGACATGTTGAACTTGGGCGGCCTCGGGGTGGTAGGCTGACACAGCTAATTGAAACCTGTGGCCCTGGTGGCTTTTAATGGGAAAGGAAGCCAAGGCTCGGCAGCGGTTTCCTTTAGAGCCAGAAGCCGGGGGAGAGGGGCTAGTGGGGTGACTTCAGGGGGTCTGGACTGAACCTCTGTGAGCACTGAGAGCCCTGGGCCTGGACTGGCGGGCCCGATCTCCTCTTACTTGTTTCTCATTTCTTACCCTCTAGTCCTCTTCTGGGTGTGCTGAGGGCCCCAGGTGGTCGGAGTCTTGCTTGAAAGAAGGGCGACAGGTAGATTTTGGAAAAACATTGCCAGTCCACCTCTGGCGATCCACCGATGCGGGTCAACTGGCCAGTGGGCTGATTATTACTGAAACAGTAATGACATGGTGGCTGGCTGGCTGTCCCCCAGGGAGCCTTGGGGTCCATTTAACGCATCCCCACACTTTGGAGTCTGAGTCTGTGGTGCCAGGGACTGAGGATCTGGGGAAGTGGGTTTTGAGTCTGAAGTGTGAGACTCACTACCCTGGACACTGGGGTCCCTTGGGTCCAGCTTCGCGTCCGTGTGGCTCCAGGCGCCTGCTCCCTGCCTCCTGCCCGCCCTCTGCAGTCGCTGGATACCAGGACTGCTGTTACCTCTGCCAGCCGAGCCGTTTCTTCCCTACGGAGCTGTTGCCTGTGCCCTCATCCTGTGCCTTTTCCAGGTGACTCGTGTGATCCTTCTGGTCTCAGGTTAAACCACTGCTCAGAGGGGTCTGTCCAAACACCCAGGTGAGCTTGGCTATGGTCGTGCTCTAGGGTGGCCTTTGGAACATGTCTCTCAGCATCTGTCTTCCCCTCCTGCTTATACACTCCGTTAGGGGAGAGGCCACCTTGCTACCCCACGGCCCTGGAGTCCAGCACCGTTCCTGGAGCTCAGGACACTCGTGTGTGTTCACTCACTTCCAAACCAGTGTGAGTGACCACTGCTCTTTCTACTGTGCCATATTGTCCCCAGACACTGTTCCCCATGCCCCTGAAACACCTGGTGAAATAACCAGTGGTTGGTTGTGTCCTGTATGTTTGCCCTTTTGCATTTACTATTATTTAGTATTATTTTCTGTCCCTTTTAAGGCCAGCCGCCCCCCACTGAAGTTGTGGCTTTATTAAAAACTAAGAATGTGGACCCAGCCTTATTTATTCCCAGTGCCATGGTAGCAACTTCTGGAAAACCCTTTCAAAGGAGGGATATGAGAGGTGTGGAGACGGTGTGGGTGATAGACTCTTCCTCGAGCCTTGTGGCGGTTAATGTGTAACCTCTTTAACAAGGGTTATGTGGACATTCATGCGGCCTTAGCACTATCACAGGTTCATAAACCCAGGCGGTAGGTCCCGGGTTTGTATGAAGTTCATGGCTTTGCAGATAACACAGACCCCCGAGGTTTAATTTCCCCTGGTTGAAAAACATCCACCACCCACTGGTCAGCGTCATGTCCTGCCGCATTGGAGACACTCGGGAGCGGCTGGAGAAAGCAGCCTTACAGTCCTCCTCCCCACTCTCAACACACATATGCACCGTTTTAGAGGAAACCGAAGTGAGATAAGAGAAGTGGAAAGTGTCTAGGGAAGAGGGGATCAGGCCCTCCTTTTTGGGGGGTTGACAATCTGATCTGAAATCCCAGCAGCTTGCCTCTTCTGTGGGCACCTCCTGCTCTTGCACAATGGCATTCTGGGGACTTGACCATCTGCCCAGATTAGAAACTGGAGAGCATGACTACAATAAAGTCTTATCAGCAAACTAGGACTTTTGCGATCCTGGATTTTCACCTTACTGGACTTGTCCAGCTTTTCCCTCTATGTGTGCATGTGCGTGCTAAGTTGCTTCAGTCATGTCCAACTCTTTAGGACCCTATGGACTGTAACCCCCCAGGCTCCACTGTCCATGGGATTCTCTAGGCAAGAGTACTGGAGTGGTTTGCCATGCCCTCCTCCAGGGGATCTTCCAGGGTTTTGGATAACATATAAGCCAGAGGCTGCGCAACCCAGATAGTGGCGTATCTGCCTTGATGCCTAACCTTTTGAAGTGCTACCTGCCACTAATGGCAACAGAAGCCATCAGTTAAATAAACCAGCTGTTAAGTAAGAGCAAGAACAGGAGTGTTTGCACAAACCACCTTTCAATTTTCTAATCCTTGATGAATGTCAGTTAGTTTGTGAATTATTAACCTCAGTGTGCGTGAGGAAATACTGTGCGCTTAAGTGTCCTGTATATTTTTATGTGAGAAAAAAATAAAACTGACCACACCTTCAGCTGCTACCATTTTGGGCTCAATGCTGGCCCGCTTCCACCCAGCAGGAATATTTAAAGCAGAGGAAGGAATGCTTGCCCCTCGCAGACCACACATGCCTCATAGCTCATCACTTGCTGTCACACTTTTTGCTCAGGAAGGAACGGAAGTGATTTACAGTCCATTGGCAGATTGAAGTCTGATGATCCTTATTGGGTTTTGTGGAGTGTCCAGATCTTAGTGGGGTCTTGGGGGACACCCAGGTAACTGGGAAGTATTGTGTATATGGACTCAGAAAGGTAGATCCAGTGAATCGTAGGAATCTGGCTTGAGAAATCTTTTCTCTGTCACTCCCCTGAGCTTTGCAGGAGGGCTTTCAGGCAAGTTCTTTGACCCATCACTGGAGAGAGCACCCTTTTTCTGCAGTGCCTCAGTTTCCTTGGCGTAAAAGCCTGGAGTCGGCTGGCCCCACGAGGCCAACACAGCACCTCTCCTTGAAGATGTCCGCACAGTGGATGGAGGGAGTGCAGCTCAGCGTCCTTTGCGGAAAGGGCATCTCAGGACTCTGAGTGCTGGGGAAAGACTTGGAGGCCTCCATTTATGAGCCTTATTTCCACAGTGCACAGCTATTTTCAGGGGCCTTAAGGGCCTCCTAAATTTGATGTTTACCTGAAAGGGAGATTGTGTATATGCCTCTTTCTTGGGAGAAGGGGAGACTAAGGGAGCAAGACTCCTTACAGGGTGAGAAGGAGGGGGTCCAGGAGAGTTGGAACTGAGCAAGAAGGGCTCCTGAAATAGCACATGGCTTCCTTTGAGCTGCACATACCTTGGGTATTCGTTGCTGGATTAATCCTGCAGTGTGAGTAAGTCACACCTAGAAATGCCGGGTGTGGTTCTGGGGATTCACTTTACTGCAAGGCCTAAGTTTTGTTCATTTCCAGAGCAGAAAACGCACATGCCTTGGGGAGGGAGAAAGCAGGCGCTCTGTTTCACTTCCCCGTCTTTTTATTGTCCTCGGGGGCAAGGCCATTCGATATCGGCAGTTCTGAAACACATTGAATGCTTTCTTCTCGAGCTGCTGGATTATGGCTGACACAGACCATGGGCCCCACCACCAGCCTCCTGTATGGCAGTGGAAGAAAAGAAATTCAAGCTGTAAATGAATCTCTCTTGGGGAGTTTTGTAGTGGCAAAGTACGTGAATGAGTGAATTGAAAAAGGGCCCGATTTCTACCATGGTGAATACCTAGGCCTTAGATAAATATTGACACCGGCAGTGCGGCAGGTCTACCATTTGTCCCGTGACCCTGGGAAGAAAAGATCTTTTCTTGAAGCACTTGTGACCTCCCAAACCACCCTGACGAGTTCGTGCAGGTGCTTTTCGCAGGAGCCCTCTGGGTCTGGGAGCGTGGGTGGTTTTTGCCTTGTGCTTCTGCGAGGGGGAGCCTCCCCGAATCCAGACCTGCCTCGGCTTATCGATCGGGGCCAAATTTGCCACAGGTGAATGAGCTGCCAGTGCCGTTTTGCAGAGTCACGCTCGTGTGGCCGCGTGGACCCAACCTGGGGTGGGACGGGGGCATCTTTTATTTGCTGTGACAGTCTTCTGTGGGGAGGAGGGAGTGAGGAGACAGGAAAGGCAGCCTGGAGAGTCTGAGTTGGAGGACAGGTTGGATCTCATCACTGGAGGCCTTATCACCCCAAGTCTGCCACACTCCCAGCTGTACTTTGTTTGGTTTTGTATCTCAGTGCGTGGAACCCAACTGGCTTCTAACCAGAGAGGGTTTCAGATGCCAGCTTTGTTAGCATGAAGTCTGCAGGCGCGAGTCAGCCTCTCCCCTGAGAGTGACAGAGTTGGTTGACCAGGGCAAGCTGAGCAGAGACTGTGACTAGTTGGAATTTGATGACATCATCTTTAAAAAGGAGTGATGGTGGAAGCTGCCGGGGTGGGCTGTGGTAGTGTTCAAGAGATAACAAATGGTAGGCAAAGGAGTGCTGGCTCTTCTTAGGGCAGCTGCTTCCCTGTAGCCCATGTCATGGATGTCTGGGTCTGGCCAGACCATGGGCTTTGAGTCCCTGCTGAGATGGGAATTGGATGTCTTTTGTCTCTCCCGAGCACTCTGAGAGGAGATGGAGTAACTCAAAGTCCAGGTGGTGTTTCTGAGGTCTCTCCAGCCTGTTAACAGGGACACCATAGGGAGCCATGTAGGAATGACTTTCAGTAGAGCTTTTAATTGCTTTTGCTGGTGATTTACTTTAAAAACAGACTCCTGTCCCATAGATAGTAACAGTCATTATTTGGTTGAGATATAATTTAGCGGAATTCACTGTTGGGATCCCTCCTTTAAGACACATGTTTGGGAGTAAATGACCTGGAACTGCAGACTCTGAAGAGGCAGGGGGGTGGGGGATGGACGGTGTGACTGTGAGGAGCTGGATGTTCGGGTGCCCTGGGCCTCAGCGAATGTCAGTGAGCCATGTGGAAGAGGATCTCTGAGATACGTCGTGTTGTTCAGTCACCTCGTCATGTCCGACTCTTCATGATCCCATGAATTGTAGCACACCAGCCTTTGGAAACTTTGATGAAAGATTAAAAAAGAGAAGAAGCAACAAAAGTATATTGTAGCTCTGTCATTTTCACTGACAGTTCTGCATTCGAAGTAGTAGAAGTTTAATATGTCCAGGGTGCAGGTCACAGGCATCATCTGATTCTTGGTGTCTGTAATCTCGGTGAGAAGGAAGGCCCCATATTGCAGAGAACGCTGTGCAGAAGCTGCCCTGAAATGCCTGCCACCTAGCTGTTCCCCCTGAACTGACTTGGTCTCTGCTCAGCCATTCCAGCGGCCAGAACCAGAGAAGTCACCATGGCCCCAGGACAGCGATGTGGATGGGCTTTGAATTTTATGGTGTTTGTGTGACATCTGAGCGTCATAGAAACAAAAAATTTTGGCTTCAGCTGAGCATTTCATGACACACATAAACTCTTAAAAGCCCAGCGGAAAAAGTGACAGAATGAGATCCCAAGTCGATAAGCTAGCTAATAAAGTCAGCACCTTCACTGTTAGCCAGGAGGCTGACCTTTCCAAACCGCGTTTTCTTTAAAATACTTAACTCCAGTCCCTCGTGTGCCTCCCTGTAATACAGCGGATGTGTTCTTGAAAACTTGTGGGTAAATTCAAATTCAGTTTTTGTGGGATCTGTTCTTTATATTTGAGTCATCTTCATTTTTAAGTTGGAAAGTAGCTGGGAAATGTGGGAAAGAATGGGAAGGTAAACCTAGAAGGTAATATTTGACTCCTTGAGACCTAGAAGAAGATACAGAAAACCAAGAAGACAATGTTTGGTAATATTTGTGGGAACCTTGCTCTCCATCAGCTTGTAATGCAGAGTAACATGGTAAATGCAAGTAAACCGAGATTCTTCTGTTAGCTTTGTAGCTTGCAGATGCTCGGGCTTTGCACAGGCACAGAGAGATGCCTGAGACTTTAGTGAATGCTTGGTGTGATCTCAGTTGGAAAAATAAAAGATGCATGTAAATTCCACTGCAAGCTGAAAGAGGATTCCAGAGAATACCTGTATGAACGTCTGGCTTTCCAGAGAAGGTTTTCCTTATGAGCAGCTCTGTTCTGGGAAGGTAGTTATGCCCACTTATGTCATTTATCCCTTAAATTTTTTTGTGTCAGATTAGGAAAGGTATACTGATAACATTAAGGTATACTTATTTATAAAAATGTAATTACTGGGGAAAAAAATAATTTCCTTCTTCCCCCTTAAAGGGGGGGACAAAAAGGCCACTTACCATGTCAGAGGTGGTGGCTTAGTCACTAAGTTGTTTCTGACTCTTTGTGACCCCATAGACTGTATGTATATATACTGCCCTTTTGTAACCCAAAATTATGTTTGCCTAACTAAAATGACTCTTCTAAATACTTTTCTAAAACAACATCAACAGACTCTGATCATCACATGTGCACAGTTTAATTTTCATCTTTCAGTGTACATTTCTGTAATGTGAAGCTTGTGTACTATTTTTTCATTGATTGGATTATGTTGTGAAGTGAATTTTCAGAAATGAGGGTTTAAAAAGCACAGAATGAATGCCTTGATGCTTGCCTGGTTCAGGAAACATCTAGAGAAGAGTATTTAGGATGGTGTATAATGGCTCAGATGATGGGAAGGGTGTTGTTGTTTTGGTTTTTTTTCTGGTTGGTTGGTTGGTTCTTAATATTTCAGTATGTGTCTCTTGTACTCAGGGGAAGTAATCCATTATTGGAGGTTTCATTTCTGAAGAGTCTCGAGTCCCTGGTATAGGATTTCTTTATCCTTTTATCCCAATGAAATCCTCGATTATATCTTCTGCCAGCAAGACAAGCTTGGAATCTGGCCAGCCTGTTCTTGCAACCAGGAGTACCTTTTACGGGGCTGTGTTAAAATAGTTCTTTTCCTCTCTGATACTCGCAGTCCTCCCAGGCCCTTAGGTGGCGGCATGAAGGGTGGGAACCACTCTGCGCTATGTGGGGGAGCATTTCAGTGTGTTGTAAAAGGAAACTGATCACAGTATATGGTTGTGCCACCATTTATATAGTTACATTTGGTTGGGTGACACATTGAAAAAACTGTTCCTACAGTACGTCTTGAACAGGTCAACTCAGACTCAAAGAATTTCAAAGCCCCATCACCCTTTTATTAAATACCCTTTATTTTGCAGTGATTGGTTCCACAGGAAGCTAATCTTCTGAAAGTGAATATTTGTAGGGACAGAGGTACAGGTGGAGATTTTAGGACAGGAAAACAGTGATCTGTGACCAGAGGGGCACTGGTGGGCTCCACAAAGCACTTGGCAAACCGTGGATTCCAGATTTATCCACTGGATTAATGTGTCCCTCACTTCCTGTCCCTTTTGCTCGCTCGGCTTGTTTTAACTACTGCAGAAGCAAGAGCCTCCGTTTCCTGCCTTAATACAGCATGGTTTTCATTTAGGAAAACCCTCCTCCATTTTTTTTTTATAACTGAAGGAACTCCAGCCTCTTGAGTGTGTTGGTGGAGGTGAGCCCACATTCTTGGGGCTCATTTTAGAGCCTTTTTAGGTCCTGATTGATGAGCCCTTTGCTCTCACCAGAGCCCCCGGGTGCCTTTGGAGCGGGAGAGGTTGGTGGGGGTGGGAGGGCCTGGCCTGAGGCACCACCACCCTCTGTTCTACAGAATGGCTGGGCTTTCAAGAGGGAAAGGTTAGGCTGTGTGTGGAGTGCGCCCAGCAAGGGGGCGATGACTTTGGAAAGCCCTACGGAGCTTAAAGGCTGTCCGAAAGGGCCAGTGTGTGACTCCCATCCAGAGGTGATAAAGGAGAGAATAGGTGAGGAGACTCCTGACCCCTCACCGCCTCTGCCCATTTCCAAGTCGGTGCAAAGTCACTTCTCTAATAGCAAAACCAAGTGATGGCTGTAGGTGCGTCTTCCCTGCTGGGGTGTTCCTGGGTATCCGTGTCTTTGTGACAGGTTTGCGGGCAGGCGGGGGGGGGCGGGGGGTCAGCCTGTGGCCAGCAGCTATTCTCTGCCCAAATCTTCATTATTAGTGAGGTCCCCACCAAACTGCTTAGTTGCTGCAGCGACTGGAGTGCCTCTTCTTAATGAAATTAATTAATCTCTCATTGTCAGTGATGCACAGACCATATTTAACAAATGACTATTATGGAAAAAGTGTACTCCCCCTAGTACATCCTCCACAATCAAGCACGAGACTGCTTAAATGAGAGAGCCATATCATATCCAGTTGCTTTCTCTCTTTACCCAAGCTAAGATTTGGGCAGGGAAAGCTGATCCTAGGATTTCCTGTTTTAAGGGCTGTTGTAGAAATTAAATATTGATTACTTTCAGTGATGGTGGGCCTCTTGAGCGTTCGGGTCAGAACTTGAAGTAGATGAGCAAGGAGATTTTCTGTTGCTGGGGGAATCACCTGTAATGACCTTGTAATAATGTTCACAATAAACCTGGCATTGGGGTTCATTATGGTTTGTAGAACCCGTGATTTAACTGCCTGCGGGGCTGTCGCTCTGACAGCCGGGGGCTGCATGCTCTTCTCCTCATAGCCTGCAGCCTTTCCTGTCTTGGCCTTCCCTTTCTAGGAGCTCCTGACTTGGCTTTTTTCTTTTTTTTTTTTAATTCATGCTTTATTGTACTTTTCTGACCTTATATCCTGAAACTCTTCCTTAAAAGCCATGCCGTTCTGCTGCTGCTCTTCCAGATTTAGCGAAGGTCTTGCATTTTCCTATAAACCTTCCTCATCACAGTTAATTTTCCCTGCTCTGAACATCACCTGGACTCCATGCCAGGAAGGCAAACCTAGATGCTTGCAGGGCCAGGGAGATACTACAAGTGAGCAGAGAAGTCGTGAGGGAGCTCATAGGAGTGGTGAGTCCTGTGGTCAGCTGGGTCCGTGCTAAATAATGTAACGGATTGTGCTGTCAGCATGCTGGCCCTGTGATGACAGGCACACCGCCCTCCACTGCGTTTCACTTTGTTGTATTTTTTACCAATTGAAGGTTTGTGACAACCCTGAACTGAGCAAGTCTGTAGGGTCAATTTTTCTAAGAGCAGTATTTTATAATTAAGGTATGTTCATTATTATTTTTTAAGACATAATGCTGTTGCACACTTCATGGTTTATAGTATGGTGTAAAGACACAATTTTGTATTTACTGGGAAACCAGAAAAATTGTATGATTTGCTGTATTGCAGCATTTGCTTTATTGCAGTGGTATGTAACTGAACTCACATTATCTCTGAGGTGTCCCTGCAATTTCAAGAGAAGCTGAAACTTTCAAATTTTTGCTGAAAACTTTAGGTCTCTCCAAATACCATTTAGTCAAACACGAATTTCCCTGCAGCTCACCTTTGGCCCAAGAGCTGTCATCTTGCAACTCCGGGTTCATCATTCCCAAGATGCTTGCCCTGTTAGAGCCTTTAGGTGGAGTTATTTGGTTCAGGGTCTTATCTGACCAGTAGGTTGTAAACTCTCTAAAGTCACAAACTAGATCTTATCCTGATTTGTATTAGAACTTAACCTAGGCGCAATATAGACTATAGACCAACACTCAGTAAATATTTGTCAAACTTGACCTCTTCTGGGTGCTATAGGACAAAGACTTAAACCTGCATTCAAACTAACCACAGGCCCGGGTGAGCTGTGTGAACTGTCAGGCATAGAAGCACACTTAAGACCAACAGGATGAGTTACACAAGGCTGACTTCTCTTAGATAATGTCTTAAGCATCAGAAGTCGGAGACCCATACTCATTTCTAAAGCTGGTTTTAAGGAGTGAGTGACTCTGGTGTGTGGATAATGGCTAGTGTGTAATAACTCCTGTTTTGAGTTACTTGAAAGACTCATTTGCATATAGAATTATCTGTGTAACATTTTCAAAAGTCAGAATAACTGTGACTCATTACTGACTTTGTTCAGTGTTAGTGGACCTAAAGCTGTCAAGGTGAGCTGGTAAGTACTGAGTTCTGTCCAGTGATTTTGCATTAGATTATTTGCTGAATGTGTTTCTTTATCTGAGCCTCAGTTTAGGGAATATGTGGTTGATCACCTGACAGAAGAGACACAAGTATAAGACCACCTTTTGCCTGGTAATTCTTGGGTGAGGAATTCCTCTGATATTGAGGAATGATAATATAGTTTAAGATACAGTTTTGTCATTCTTGAAATAAACCTTCAATGTGTATGAACAGCCCTTTCACTTATGGCTTTTGGTTAATGAGGGGAAAGTGTTGTAATAGGGAGAAGAAAAAGGTAAGGGCATCTGATATCCTAGATTTAAAAAGAAATTTCTTTTCATAAAACCTTATAATGTGGGCCTAAGGAACACAGTGTGGTGATTTCGTTGGATCTTGATATGTACGACACATAACTGCTCAGAAGGCAAAAATGCAACAGAAAAAGCCTTGAAAGTTTAAGAGATTAAATGACTCTAACAAGTCTGCGTGTTCTTCCTCATTCACACCCCTTGGGAAAAAGACTAATCACGTCTTTCCAGTCAGTGCTAAGCAGATGACTCCTTTTATAATGGAAGGCAGGCAGCACCCTATAAGGTCAAGAGGAGATATACAGCCAAAGCTCACAGGTTCCCCAGAAAGAAGAGGTTCCTGGGCTAGTCCGAGGCACCCCAATGTGCTCAGCAAATGGGTTGCTTTCCAGCTGCATTCTTCGCTTTCTGGAACATCTGAACGCTTAAAATATGCTAAGTTCTGTTTTGTTCAGGTGCCCAGACAGTGCTGAGTAGTGGGAAATAGACTGGCCTGGAAACCAAACTGAATGGGAAAACCTCCTTTCCCAGAGGATTCCTGTCACAGATTTGTGGCCAGTTCCTTTCACTTTGGATTATTTTTCTTCATAAAGTTGAAAAATACAGCTGTGCGTGGCACTTTCCTTCCTTTGAGAGGTTTTGCCTATAGAGTCAGTGGTCTGTGAGCAGTGTCTGTTTTTGAGGGTAAAGTGCTATTGACATTGTCTAGTGATGCTGGGGTTGTCTCCTCACCACAACTTACTCAGAAGTAAGTGGAGCGTTTTCTCCCTCAGTTTCCAAGGAGTCAATGAATTATTGTTTGCCAGCTTTGAACAGTGTTTGCCAAGTTCGTAATATGTGGTTCTGGTTGTAATCCAGAATGGTGCTGGTCAGATTATGTCAATAACTGATAAAGCCTATAGAATTACATTCAGAGGGCATTTTTTGATTTAAGAGCCTCTTCCTCATGGATTTAGTTTTCAAAGCCCCTTTTCTCTGTTGGGATTGGTTGAGAACTGTGTGTGCCTGAGGACGTGGGCTGAGATCTGAGCCCCGCGCCCACCAGGTTTTTAACGAAGCCGTTCGGCTTTCCTGGCGGCTCAGACAGTGAAGAACCAGCCCGCAGTGCGGGGGACCTGGGTTCAGTCCTTGGGTTGGGAAGATCCCCTGGAGGAGGGCGTGGCAACCTGCTCGTGGACAGGGGCGCCCGGCAGGCTGCAGTCCATGGGGTCACACAGAGTCGGACACGCCTGAGCCTCTAAGCACAGCTGGTGCTGGACTCCAGTGGATTGAGATTATTGGGAAATTCAGATTTATTTTTTAAATTTTTTATTGAAGAATAGTCGATGTACATTGTTGTGTTAGTTTCAGGTGTATAGCAAAATGACTCAGTTATACAAATATCCACTCTTTTTTAGATTCTTTTCCCATAAAAGTCGTTACAGAGTATTGAGCAGAGTTCTCTGTGCCACAATAGGTCGTCCTTAGTTACCTATTTTGTATGTAATAGTGTGTACACTTCAATCCCAGTCTCCCAATTTATACCCCCGCTTTACCCTCTGGTAACGAAAAGTTTCTTTTCTACATCTATAACTATTTCTGTTTTGTCATTTTTCCCAGAATTAGAACCAAAAAAAATTGAAATTTGTATCGAAACACAAAAGTCCTAAGTACCCAAAACAATCTTGAAAAAGAAAACTAAAGCTGGAGGAATAACACTCCCTAACTTCAGACTATACTACAAAGCTGCAGTGATCACATTTATTTTTCAAATCCAACTTTCTTCCCTCCAGGCATTTCACTTTAAATATTTGTTGATTACTCCTTGATTTCAGTCAATAGAAATTTCAGAGATGATGGAAATGGCCTGCCCCTGCCTTGTGCAGTCAGGACAGTAGCTGCTAGCCACAGGTGGTTGGACATTTGTATGGTGGCAGGTGCCCCTGAGACCCTGAAGTCCTAATTTTCTGTAATCTTGATTAGTTTTAAGTATGACTGTCAGGGTTACTCCACTGGGTGCTGCTGGATTGGAGAGCAGGGGTTTACAGAACAGTGGCGGATTTCTCAGCTATTTGAAGACTTAGCTCTTCTCATTCTGTGAGGTCTGGGTAGGGGGTCTTGCCAGGAAAAGGGCTCAGCAAGCAGATTATTGCCGTGCACTGTTGAACCCTTTGCTCTTCAGCTGCAGATAAAACCTGTCTAAAACTTGAGCCGGTCTCTGCGGAGGGGCCTCTTGCATGTTGGGCAAACGGTGGGCCGGACAGTCATCTCTCAGCAGATTAGCAGAAAGAGTATCTACGGCTGGGCTCCGTTGTTGGAAGAGTGGTGCACCCTTTGTGCAAGAACAAGGGAAATTTGTGTTATGACAATGGCTGACAAACTGTTTAATGAAAGCTGCAATTGGCAGTAACTAAATTCCCCAAGGTTTCTTTCCTCTCTGCTTTGCTCCTGAAAGGTGCAGAAGTGCTTTTGACAGTGTCTGTCCTGCTGATAGATGGATTGTTTTGACAGGAGAATCTGAAACCTTCAACCAATAACACATTCAGATGTCAGGCCTGGTAAGGCTGACCGTGTTTGCAGAAATAAGTGAGATGCTTTAGATTTGTGTCCCTGTCAGCTGCCACCTGAAAAAAAAAAGGTCTCTTAGGTAAAAGTTTTTCACTAATTAACTCTTAAATTGTTATTCAGACCCTTCTCTGCACAGTTCTTGGACCAAAGTATATGAATATGTTTCATCTTGGAGAAATGAATGTTGTCAGAAAGTGTGGCAATCAAAGAGTTAAAAAAATATCTTTATGTTATGCCGGGGCGTGGGTGGGGGATGACCATGTCCACAGCAGCATGATTCACAATAACCAGAAGATGGAACCAGCCCTAATATCCATCAGCTTTTATAGGGAGAAACAAAATAGGGAAGATACACACACACACACACACACACACACACACACACACACACACACGTGAATAATGGAACACTATTCCGCCACAAAAAGGAACAGGAAAGCATGACACATGTTACAGTATGGAAGCACCAGTGAAGTAAGCCAGACACAAAAGGTACGGTGTGGCCCCACTTGGGTGAAGTACCTCTCAAGTCCAGGTCCTACAGACAGCATGTGGAGTGAAGGTGGGCAGGCCCTGGAGGGAAGGGAGGATGGGAAGTTAGTATTTAATGGGTGATGAGTTTCAGTTGGGAAAACTGTATGTGCTAGGGAGGGATGGCTGGTAGTGATGCTCGTACAACAGTGAGAATGTGCTTATTGCCCCGAACTGTACACACAAACAGGTCAAGATGGTACATTCTATGTTATGTGTCTTTTACCACAATAGGAAACTATTTATACTGAGAGCGTTTCTCCCAGAGACAAGCAAGCAAGAAAAATGTCTGCGGATTTTACTTCAGATTGTGCTTGTCAGGGAGAAGAAAGTAAATGTTTTCCCTGTTTTTTGATAAAGCAGTTGGTAATTGCATAAAAATTCAGAGATCGAGCTTCTCTTGAAAGTGAAGGAGACTGGTCTGCACCCACCCTCGTTTTGGGAACCAGGTCCAAATGGCCCCTTTTGGTGGCAGGCCGATGAGTGGACACTGCTGTGTCGGCCTCATTCCCCGCTTTGTACCAGGATTTCTTTTTCAGACTTAAAAGCTCTGTCCCAAAGCAGAGCCATTCCAAGGGACCTGGGCCTCAGCCACTGTGTTCTCTTTGTGCTGGTGACAGGCGCTGAGAGGAGAATTACTCTTAGAGGCAGTCTGGGTTGGTGATACATGGCTTTTCTAGTTGATCAAGAATCAAAAAATCACTTCATCCAGGCAGACCAAGTGAACACTTAAATTTCCACTTAACAAGTCTCTTGAACTTGTTGCTGCGTCCCTGGAATCTCCGTGTTAAGTACTGGTCCTGTCTGGCTTCTTGATAACAGTAGCTTATGGAATCCCCCTTTATCAAGTTGCCTTATCTAAAAAGCAGAATTTGTACGAGGTTTTTTTGTTTTGGTTTGTTTTACTTTATTTTATATTGGAGTATCGTTGATTGACAACGTTGCGTTAGTTGCAGGCGTGCAGCAGAGTAATTCATATGTCACATATGCATACACAGGTATCTGTTCTTTTCTAGATTCTTTTACTGGTTAAGTCACTACTGAGTATTGGGTAGAGTTCCCTATCTTATACAGTAGGTCCTAGTTGACCATGTGTTTTAAATATGACACTAGATACAGCATTTTTGAAATGTAGATAAATTTTATGTGCTCTTTAAGGGAAAAAATAGAGACCAAGGAGAGTTGTGATTTTAAATGTCTTTATTCTAATCCTGAGTTCCTAAAGGATCTGGACAAAACTGGCACGAGGATTGAGGGAAGTGATTGCCTTTCAGATTGTTCAGAACAGAGCCACCAGGCCTAGCCTGGGCTCTAGATCCTGTGAACCCCAGCTCCTGCCCTGGCCGCAAGTCATTCATTTTGAAACTAGATCAGAGGTTGTAAAATGGTGATCCTCTGGTTAAATGTGGTCTGTAGATTTATGTATGCAGAGATGTGGTCCACACACACTGCCAGATTTGTGCATATACATTTAAAGAATTGAAAAAACTTCACATAAAATTTCAGAGATCAGGCTTCTCTTGAAAATGAAGGAGACTGGTCTGCACCACCCTTCTTTTGGGAAGCAGGTACAAATGACCTCTTTAGGTGGCAGGCAGGTTGAGTTGGCACTGCTGTGTCAGCCTCATTCTACACCTGCCAGGTGACCCCCTGCATCACTTGTTTACCCTTACAGCTCTTGGCTTTGTGGTTTCTGAGTCTTTCTCTCAAGCCTGCTCCAGCTTAGCAACTCCCCATTACCTGTGATGATATGAATGTCACAGTCATTATCAACTCACACTACCTGTAGACCCAGAAACAAGATTTCCGCCCCACTTTGTCATGATAATGTGCTCATCGTAGGAGAAACTTTCAGTCCATTCAGTCCTTTCTGTGACGGGAGAGAACTCTCTCCATTTGTGGATTTTCTGTTCCAAGTCTAACCTGTTGATTTCTGTGTAAGTATCTCATTGTAAATACTCCCAAGAACAGACAAGCTCACACTTGACTTCAATAGGTGGTTTAAAAATTACCACCTCCAATTTTTATGGTAACATAATCCCTGGACAAATTGCTTTTAATTCAGGCTGTGCCCTGAACACAGAGGTACCATTAATTTCAAGGGTGGTTTGACTTTTATTTAGATAAATGTCTTGAGTTGACAGTGAAATGGCTCTCGGCTCTGGCTTAGTATTGATTGGAATGTCTCTGGAGGAAGCTTAAAAGAAAGTTGCCACTTAATGTGATACTGGGCCCCTTAAGAGACTTTGAACTCTCAATTCATAGTACTTGTTAATTGGCAGTAATGGCAATGGAATTAATAGCCAAGATGAAAAATGTTAGCCAGCTCCTTTGGCACACACAGGACTGGATGTGTTTTGGTGGCAAGAGAGTGAGGCACAGTGAGGGCCCGTGTGGACCACATCTGTGTGGATTCTGTTCCTGAAAGATGAAGCTGGTCTGGGTTGAGGGTGTGCTCTGGGAAGCTCAGCGGATCAGACATTGTCCTGCTTGATCCTTGTCTCCCTCTGAGTATGGGGTCAAGGATGGGCTGAAGGGGAGAGAGATGTATTTCTGAGTCATGTGATAGACGCTGTCATCTTGAGAAGGCTACTGGCATGTGAGGCTTTGGTTCACACCAGCGTGATTTCCTATGACACTGCTCCTCTCTCTGGCATGATTATCACATGAAATATTCATTCACTGATAGTAGGAATGCCATGTTCATATAAATAAACCTTATGATTAAGATCTTACATTGCTCACTTATTAAATAGTCCTTTCAACTTTAACTATACATCCCAGCGAGTTTTGATCCTGAAGTTTTTGTTTAGACCAAGGTCTCTGAACCTCTGAATGTTACTATTAACAGTGAAGGCTGGGTCTGTCCTTAAGGGCTGTCCTGTCCTTTGGAGGATGTTTAGCAGCATCCTTGTCCTCGCCCCACCAGATGCTAGTAGGATCCTCCCCTCCCCTCCCCTTCAGTTGTGACAACCAGAAATGTCTACAGACTTTGCCAAATGTCATCCATGGTTGGGGACCACTGATTTTTAGTCAATGAAGGATCAGACTCCCTTTACTGCTTCTTAATAGTGTTTGATGCCTTAGTAAAACAGTAATTTTTAAAAAAGCCATTTGATATGGTGCCAGGCATTTGGACCAGCATGGTGGTCACAGAATCCCTCTGTCCATGGAATTCTCCAGGCAAGAATACTGCAGTGGGTTGCCATTTCCTTCTCCAGGGATCTTCCCGACACCGGGATTGAACCCTGGTCTCCTGCGTTGCAGGCAGATTCTTTACTGTCTGAGCCACCAGGGTTACTTAAAATAGTACATGAGATGGGGGCAGTTATGAGTAAGAGGGATTATTTCTCCTGGGGAGAGATGGGTAGATGATTCCTGAATTTGGGAGTATTGACTAAATTTTTTCTTTGTTTTTTGCTCTCCTTTTACCAGAAACCTGAGTTACAACAAACTTTCTGAGATTGATCCTGCTGGTTTTGAGGACTTGCCGAATCTACAAGAAGTGTGAGTGCTTTTCCCAAAACTCTGGGGGGTTGGTGCGCAGGATGGCAAGCTCCTGGGGAGGAGCCTCTCATGTCGCAGCGCTGCTCTTTCCCCTGGATAAGCATTCTGAACTTGTTAGAGGGGACATCTGCTGGGGGCTGTTGGAGACAGAAGGCCCTGCCTCCTTCGCGCTCCTTTGCTGAAGCCCCTCTCTTCTTCCTGGGCAGTCAGTGGTGGGTGTGTCCAGCAGGTGTGACTTTACTGGAAATCACAGGCCCACGGGGGTTATACAGGCTTGTGGAAAGCCTTGGGTGCCAAGGGGACTAACAACCTGGCTGGTACTTCCCCCAGTCCCCAGGGCACTAGAGCAGTCTGCTTTGCAGGGGCATATCAGCCAGCCCACCCCTTCTCTTTCCCAGGAATCCAAGGTATCGAGGAATGGATGATAAGGCTGATTTTTCTCTCCTGATCTCCAAACAAAACTAGACATTACTGTCTTTAGAACGCTAGGTTTGCTGTCTCTTGCAGTGTCCTTTAAATCAGGCCTCAGTCTTTTCTTCTTTTTAATGTAAGGAATTCTGCTTTTAACATGAATGTTAGAGTTATTCAGGATTTTAGTTCCATGGGGACTTCAAAGAAAAGTCATGCATACCCACTGCAGAAAATTTGGCAACTGTAGAAATATGTAAAACGAATTAAAATCACCAGTATTATCACCCAAGGCTAAAACATTGTGGACACTCAGTGAAAAATATGTACTTCTACACATAATTTTGGAGTCAAACTGTATTTGTACTGTGGTTTTACATCTGTTCCTTACTTCTTACATTTCTGAATACTTTGTCATGTAAATTAAAAGATTTTTACTATCCCATTTCAATTTTTAGTAAGGCTACTTATGCATGAAGATTTCATAAATCATTCACCCAATGCTCCTGTTGTTACTCTATTTTTAGTAGACATTAAGTGCTTTATATATTTTACTTGTTATATGTAACTGATAAAAATCCTTGTTTATTATTTTTTGATCCCATTGATGAGGGTCTAAAGGAAATTTAATCAGATGATGCAATTTGTTAAATACTTGTATTCTCTACCACCATCTCCAGATTCTCCAAAATGCTATTTATGATTTCCAGGTCTGTTTAAAGAAGGTTCCAACTTCCCAAGTTAAAGGAAGATGAGAGTTGGAAGGGACCCTTGGAAATTCTTTGTCCAGGGCCCTTATTTTTCTGTATTTTTCCATAAGGTCATAGTGATTAGGACTAGTTTGGAAGTGTGTCATTATTAAGTTTACTGTAGTAAACTTTTAAGACCACAGACTGGGTGACTTAAACAATAGCAACTTATTCTCTCAGGGTTCTGGAGGCTGGAAGTTGAAGATGAGGGTCCTGGCAGGGTTGGTTTCCTCTGAGGCATCTCTCCTTGACTTGCAGATGGCCACCTTCTTGCTGCCTCTTCCCGTATCCTTTCCTTTCCCTGATGCCTCTTCTGTGTGTCCAAATGTCCTCCTCTCAAAAGGGCACCAGTCACACTGGATCAGGACCCATCCATATGACCCCTTTAAAAACCCTTTCTCCACATACGGTCACAAGCTGAGTGCGGAGGCCTGGAACTACAGCCTAAGAATTTTGTGAGGGTGCAGTTCACCCACCCCAGCCACCTGAAATGATAGACCCAGCCCATCAAGGAGCTGGTTTAGACCATAACACAGTGCTTTCCCTTGATCCAGGCTGTCTTTGCACTTGTGGTTGCTGTATTCAACTTCTGTGTGTTGAGTCTCAGAGCTTAGTGGTTTCTTTTAGAATTGGACAAAAAAAAAATCACGTTATTTCTTAGGGCGTCATTCAGGCTTTCATTTACTGTTTCCTCAAGTACCTCCTATGGGCCAGGCGCTGCTCTGCTGCTGGGGGCACGGGAATGAATAAGGCAGACAGAGAGAGCTAGGGTGAGGGCTAGGTAAGGGAGGCGTTAGCCGGTGGTGCAGGATTGAAGGGGCTTCTAAAAATTCAGCATTCGAGATGAAGGACATCTTAATGCAGTATTTAAAAAAAAGCAAAATGGATGCCAAATAATAAAATAATACTAATCCATGATGGAAAAAAATACAAAAAGTTTAAAGTCTGAATCAGCTTAACTGATTATTTTTCCTTTTGCTCCAGGCTTCTGTCTGGCTTGATGGGGCTCTGTTGCTGATCATTTCTTGGTTTGAAAACTTACAAACTCTGAATGTAGTTTTGTGTTCACTTTCATATTTTAAAAGTGCTACATTCAGATATTCTTTATCCTGGCTTCCTAGTTTTCTTGGTGGCCGCTTAAAATACTATTCCCATCTCCCACAATCCTGGCACCTCAGACAAACCTTGCTTGTCACAGAACCACATTAAAAAAGGGAAAGATAGGTGGGGAACAAGGAAGCCAGGTGACTCACTAGTCGTACGTGTTTGGGGGGCCTAGAACAGGGTCAGGGGAGGATTTTCTTCTTTGATTTTGGAGAGGTAATAATGGAGCTGGAGTGCTCGGGATGGTGACTGATAGGCAGATCAAGCAGCTGTGAGTGGTGTGGACAGGGTGAGCTGCAAATACAAGACAAGGCCCTCAAAGAAGGACCAGGACGAGGGCCCTTGCACCTGATGTGCATGAGGGTGGGATGTGTGGCCAGGGCCTGGGTCCCATGGGGCCCTGGGGGTCCTGTTAGGCTGTGGATCCAATGTCATCGGCCCGCCATAGACTGGGTGCACAGTTGATGCTCCGTGAGCCTTTTCTGTGTTCTCTCTAGCTCTCTGTTTCCATTTGTTCCTTCCCCAAACAGCCGTCCAGTTTCAATTGGTTTGGTTCCCTTGACCTGCGGCTTTTAATCCCCCTTTTACTTGGTGCTTTTTTAGAACTTAATCCACACCCAGATCTAGAACGGAGAGCATCTGACTTGCACCTGTCCTTCACTGGGGATGCTGGTTAGTCTTAAAAATAAATTTCCTGAATCACAACAGCACAGCAATGACAGTAACAGCAACTCAGCCTTAGGGGAAGACAGCTTCATTTCATCCTGACACCAGCTCTATGTGATTTAAATTCTTTTCTTTACAGTCATTTTTTCCACTTTACAGAGGAGGAAATGGAAGCTCAGACAGATTAAATAAACCTGTGCAGTGTCCCCTGGTTGGTAAAGCTGAGAAAAGTGTTAGTCACTCAGTTGAGTGTAACTGTTTGCAACCCCATGGACTGTATCCCTTCAGTCTTCTCTGTCCATGGAATTCTCTAGCCGAGAGTACTGGAGTGGGGTTGCCATTCCCTTCTCCAGGGGATCTTCCCAAACCAGGGGTCAAACCCGGGTCTCCCACACTTCAGGTGGATTCTTTACAATCTCAGCCTCAGGAAAGCTGAGAGTTGAACTCAAATCTGTTTGTTTGATTTCCAGAGCTGTGCATTTAAGCCTGAAGCTGCACTGCCTTCACCTCACACCCCCTCCTCCTAACCTGCAACCTTCCACTCAAGATTTTAAAAGGATGGAAAGTCCAGTGTTTTATCTCCTCTATCGCTCTTCCTGCATTGGTCTTCTCCATCGAGGTACTGAGGTATTTCCTCTGATTCCTCCAGACTCTTTGTCCAAACCCGCATCACCCCATCCAAGCCCTTCTCCCTTCACATTCTGGCTTTTTTCCCTTCCTCTGAGCTCCTGTTGAATGTAGGGCCAGGGTGAGGCTTCTCGACCCCCATCGTCTACCTCTCTCTACCGTGTGTGTCTTCTCCTCTTACTCCAGCTAATGAGCTCAGGGAAGTTGACCGTAGCTGGCTCTTGTGCTAATAAAAAGCCCCCCACTCCTTATGGTCATTTCTACATTTTCAGGCAGTTGTGGAGCAGAGGCCTGGGAACCTGGCTGCAATTGCACAGCTAGTAAATGGGGGAGCAGGGCCTGGAGTCCCTGGTCTCACTCCTGTCCCAGACTCTCCATGGCAGCGCAGTCTTCCCAGGCGTGGGACTTGTAAAGAGAGGGATCACTCCTTGTGAGTACAGTGTCGTGTACTGGGAGGATGTGAGTTTGGTAGTAGGCAAACCTGGCTTGGAGTCTTGCTTCTGCCCCTTACCGGGACTGAGTCCCCGGACAAGTTACTTCCTTCCACGCTGCATCTGGAACATGGGTGTAGTGACATGTTACCCAGTTACAAAGACCGTAACTATTTACTGGATCTGATTTTCAGAGCGTTGTACACGGGCAGGGCTCTATGCTGTGTGTTCAGTCACTCAGTCGTGTCTGACTCTGTGCGACCCTGTGGACTGTAGTCCACCAGGCTCCTCTGTCCATGGAATTTTTCAGGCAAGAATACTGGAGTGGTTGCCATTTCCTCCTCCAGGGGCTATTCCTGACCTGAAGGTTGAACCCAGGTCTCCTGCACTGGCAGGCAGCCTCTTTACTGCTGAGGCACCTGGGAAGCCCAGGGGCACACACTGTGTATTATTTCTCTTCTGCTCCTTTGAGAACCCCAGAGCCGCCCTCCACACCCCTCCACCCCGCCCCTGAGCTGGGTGGCTTGTTAAGAAACAAATCCTTGGGGGCTGATAGTTTGAACCCTTTACCAGCGTGACCACCCCCGGTCCCCAGTGGCAACTGTGGGATGGATAACACAAATTCCCCAGGGCCCAGATCAGTGGAACTTGTCATTGATAAAGATTCAGTCCTTTCCTGAAGGGAATTCTAATACATCGTGCAGGCAGAAAGAGGCAGGCAGTGAGGAGCAATGGGTGGAGAGATGGAGAAGGATGTTAAAGAAAAGAAAAAAAAAAATCACAGTGGGCACACAGTTGCTTCTAAATTAACTGGGTCTTCCAAGGGCTGTCAGTTCTCCTGAAACCTGCACAGCCACCAGCCACCACTTGAGTCTGGAAGCCTCGGCAAGAGGGGAACCACAGGCTGGCAAAGCCGTGGTCGGTGGTTTAGCAGTGGTTTTATTTTGGAGGCCGGCAACCGCAGAGCATCCCGGGCCAGTTGGAGAGAGAAAGCAAACCGGTTGGGGGCCCCCGGAGGACCTAAGGATGTTGGCGCAGCTGCCGCCAGACCACGTGGTCGTCACTGCCCGCAGCACTGAGGAAAGCCCGCCAGGGAGAGCCTCCAGCCAGGAGTCCTGGACTGCGAGGCCCCTCTGTTAATAAGAGGGGCTATTTATACCGTCCTCCTTCAGAGCTGCGCTCAGATCGCATTACTGCTGCCTGGCCCGGGAATGCCTAACGTGGGTGCTGCCGTGTGCTTTCCAGGGTCGTTGACCTAAAAGGTTCTGAAGGCACCGAGAAAGGCTGAGCGTGCCTGCCTCTGGGTATTTATGGCTCACCCTGTGGTGGCCCAGGCTTCTGCTGCCCCTGTGTGTGCGTGTGCGGTGTGTTTCAGGGGAGGGTTGAAATCATAAGGGGGTGTCATTTGAGGCACTGCTTTTTGGCTGTGAATCACCACCACCTGTTAAGCATTTACTATATATCTGGCTCTCTCCTAGGCTGTTAGATTTAGTGATTTCAGCCAGATCCTGCCAAAACCATATGAAGTTGGGGCTTGTACTTTGTGCATTTGGGGGAGAAGAAAGCTAATGCGCAGTGAGGCTCAGTGACACCCTGAAGGCCGTTTGATTGGTAGGGGGTGAGCTCAGGCTTAAATGGACCCGGGTCTGTCTGACTTAAACACGTGAGTTGTATCATCTCCTCCTGGTACTCCCTGCTCTGCTGTGCAGTAACTGGGTCTCCGTTCCTCCTTTCAGCGTGAGGTGATGACATAGTGCCTTCCTTCAAGGGTCGGCGTGTTATTCAGTGACACATGGTGTGGAAAACCCTCCTCACGGAGCCTGGCACACGGAGAAGTGTTTGCCTTTATTCTTGTTTCTAAGTGTTGACTTAGAGGAACTGTATTCTGTGTCACAGTCCTGAAATACCTGTACCTGTCCCGCTGGTATGCAAACTATAAGTCTGGCCAAAGTCGGTAACGTAGTCTGCCTTATTCTCGAGTAGCTGAAAGCACTGATAACAGCTATTGATGAAGTGGCCCTAACTTTCCAAAGTGGCTCCTACCTGCTACTGATGACCTTCTCCCACCTCAGAAACAAAACAAACTGATACGGCACCCCCCGGCCCAACTTGACTGTTATTAATGGCAGCCCACTTTGTGTTTGGAAACAACCAAAGTGTCTAGGAAATTAGTGAGTCGGCTACATCAGTCGTGGTTCACTCACACCATTCATTGCAGCAGAGGAGCACTTCACCTCTGGTTAAAAGATTTAGGGAGAGCTCCAGGATCCATTACTAAGGGGAAACTGGCGCAGAATAGTCTGTGTGAGACACAGGCATCTGTGTGGAAGAAGACCGCGTGTCCATCTGCAGCAGCCTGCAGCTGGAGCTTCCTCTTGGAGGCAAACCAGAGGCCGAGGGGGCGGGGGGTGGCTTTCAACATATAGTCCTGGTGTTCTTTTTTTGAAATAATTTGGAATTTCACCGTGTACTTATATCAGCTATTCAGTAAGTAAATAGGGCCAAACAGTTTTTTTAAAAAAAAGAAAGGGCTATAATTCAAAGTGATCCTGTGGGTTTGTTTTTCATTGTTTCTTGATGGCTGATTTGGTTGAGGCAGTCAGTAATAAAAGTTCTCTGAAACATCCTTTTTAACATTCTGCATCTTGCACAATGTGAAAACTTCCTTTCACCAGGTCCAGAAAATGGAAGTTTCAGAGAGAGAGCTGAGGGGGCCTGGAAGGCTGGGAAAGGCCAACGTCCAGGTTCTGCCCCAGGAGTGGGATGGGGAGTGGGGGGATGGGAAGGCGGTCTATGCAAAGCTCTCCCCCCATCCCACCCCGTGCCTTTTTCACACCTTTTCCAGCTGCAGGGCTGGGCCATTGTTCACGGTCTGATGCTTCCAGAGCGTTTCTTGGTCCTAAATCATCAGGAAAAGTTTCAGTTGTAGAAGCCAGATATTTAGGAAGAATTTTTAGGGCCTTTGGATGGAAACATATTTGGAGGGAGTGAGAAGGGGGGAAAGACTGCACAGCCCTAGGTATTCAGAAGAGTTCATCAAACATCCTAAATCCTGACAACATCCCTACACATGGAGACTGTGCCGAACGTCTGGAGGCCCTTCTTCGGCTGGCTCTGGAGCTGGTGCTATTTTTGACCGGTCTCTATTTCAGGCTGGCAAGTTGGTCGTGTCTCAGCGGGAGTCGGGCCTTTGTTGCCTTCCGAGGGTAGTGTTCTGGTTTCAACGAGGGACAGAGCGAGCAGAGAGCCAGTGGTGGAGGAGTTGATTGAGGTTTACTTGCAGTTCTTTTGAAGCAGAAATGGTCAAGAAGTAAGCTAGCCTTGCAGATCTTCTCCTCTATGCTCCCTCTGACCTTTTCATAAATCCAGAAGCCCCGCTGAGAACAGAGCCTGCGATTTCCGCCTCACCTTGTTGGCTCCAGGCTGCTGACCAGACCTGAAATGCCCTGTGTGCCTTCAGCACCACTGGCCACACCTGCACGCTCTGCTTCCAGCATTTTGGTCACGATTTGAGATATGATAATGATGCCCCCTTTCCTTGTTCAGTTGTCATTCCTAGGAGTTGGGTGGAGCAGTTTGTTGTGTGTGCAGCAGGGCCGCCCGAGACCAGACTCATTCAGCGAAAGTTCTCCTGAAGACACGTCCTTACTGACAACTGAAAGACAGCTACCGTGTTACATGAGGTTATGAGCTTTCTGCCTGCTAGCCTTTTCAGCTGTGGCTCTCCCGTGGCTTGCAGTTACACTTCGTTCACCTCTTGTCCAGGCCTCTCTCTCTCCCTGTCACCTTAGGATGGTGACTTAAACTTAGAGACCTCACCTGTAAGGTAGAGAACAGTACTAGCACCTGGTTCCGAACCCAGAGTCTGACAGTGCAGTCACATAATGCTGTAGAGTTGCTGCTGCAGCTATAAATCAATGGGAGTAATGGTTAAGAACCTAGACTTTGGGGCTTGACCCCCAGGGCCACTGCCTTTTACTGCTGGTGACCTCAGTTAAATTACTTAACATCTTAGTGATTCAGTTTCCTCATTGGTACAATGGAAATGTTAATGGGGCCTGCCTAGTAGGGCTCTAAGGACATATTAATATATTGAAAAGCCTTCAAGAGTCAGGCTTGGCACATAATAAGCCCTCAGTAAGTTAGCTGCTGCTATAATTATTATGACAACCCTCCCCCCACCCCCAGCATCTGTGTTTTAGAATAAATCTCTAAGAAATGAAGAGTTTGTAAGGCAAGCTGCCTTCTTGGCAACAGGCCCTTGACCTTAGCTTTCCTTGCCCTGGTAAGATCTGAGGATCTCATCGAGGAATACGTACATTTATGGTCCTGTGAAAATTTATTAATAGATTCCGACAGATGGTGAGTTTTCAGCATCCTTGTACCAAGATGGGAAACGGATCACAGCAGGGGTGGAGAGATAAAAGGTGAAGCAGAAGTAGTCTGCTTTAGGGGCAGTCAGATAAGAGACTGTTAAAGTAATTAATCGTCTACTTCAGCACACAAACAAGGGCCCTTTAAGTGGAGAAAGGCTTTGCCACGTGATACAGATCTGCTTTCTCTCCACCAGATGCTTCAGTCATGAAGCTGTTGAAATAGACATTCTGTGTCCCTCAGTCCAGTAATTGCCAGGCTTCATCTCTAACCAGCTTTGGCACTGAAGAAAGCGAATGGGATAATTCAAGGCCTTTTCCTCCCCCTCCCCATTCATTCTATAAAAGATGGCAGACAACCAGATTATTCTATTCAAGCAAATTCTCACTGTAAACTTGTATGAATACAGCTGTCATTTCAGTGGCCTTGTCTTCAAACCCTAACTGGATGCTCTGTATAAGACATACTGTGTAAAAAAACAAGAATAAGGTAAACCAGCATTATCCTTGATTCTGCATCTCAGATACCATTTCTTTCCAGCCTGTCCCCGTCAAAAAGCCAGATCACCGTGCTTTGGCTATCCCTAAGGATTTCGGGGCTCACTTTGCAAATCTGATTTTGGAGTCTCTTCCCCAATTTGGAAATACTTATCCATGTAAGGAAGTTGGATTTCAGAGCCTCTGGGGATGGCCCAGGCGAGCTGTGTTCTGGTTTTGGGGCTTCCCCTTCCATTAAGAGTTGAGAATTGTGGAAGTACAGACATAGAATATTCAAGCAGGACGGGAGCTTGGGGAGGGTCTCTGGTCTGCAGAGGATTTTCAGATTGCCTGCGTGCCAAAGTATGTGTGTATATGGATATATTCCTGGAAGACACATCTGGAGGCTTCATCACAGTTCACGCAAGTAGATAAGAACCTCTAAGAACCAGTCATTAGTTCATGTGTCTCCAGCACCGGGAACCCCCCACAGGAGCGCATGAATCTGTGGCGCTGGGTGCACGCCTGTGGCCCTTCGGTGCGGGCAGAGCCACATGGTGGATGCATACAAAACAATGGGGGAGGTGGTGATCCCAGCTGGAGTGGGCCCTGGTCCTTCAGCCCACAAGGAGCACTGTCAGGGATGGTCTTGGGGAGCTGCTGTTTCATTTGTGCATCTCCGCCTGTGTTCATGGTCCCTTGTCTGTTAGTCTTGATTTCTGAGCTAAAGTGGAAGCTCCTAGAGGACAGAGGATGTGTCCTGGATGTGTTTATTCCTAAACTGTGAGTGTGGTATGTAGTGTTTATGACCTGGTATAACTTCTCTCCTATTAAAAACTTGCTTTTAGATTCTCATATTCAGCGTTACAGCATAGCAGTTTGCCCATGGCTATTGTTTAAAAAATGTCCTTGTATATCTGTGATTTCATACAACTAATTTTAATGATTTAACTGATTCATTTCTTCTTCTTGTCATTATAGGTACCTCAATAACAATGAGTTGACAGCCATACCATCCCTGGGCACTGCCTCGTCTCATATCGTCTCTCTCTTTCTGTAAGTGGTACTGTTTGGGAGACCTGGGGCTGTGTGGGGAGGCCGTGGTATCATGTTGCTGACATTGGGTATCAGGGAAACTTGTATTCCTGGGCTCACTGGAAAAAATGGTCTTACTCCACGTACCTCTGGTGATCATGACAAATGTGTTGCTTGCTGTTTCGGGCTGTGTAGAATTAAAAACTGGAAGTTTTGCCTCATCTCTAGCTTGGCAGGAAATTATCTTTTTAATACCCAGGGGTACTAAATGTCTTGTTCCTAATGGATAAGCTGGCAGTTTGAGTACCTAAACTGAACTTAAAGAACACTGTATGAATGATGAGTGATGAGACAGCAGGCTCATGTTTGTGGCAGTGACTTTGATAATGTGACTCAGCTCACTTTCAGGGCTTAAAAAAAAAAACCAAAAAACTCATCAGGCTTCTGACATTAGCATGAAAGTAAGGATTTCTTTGTCATGGTCAAGTGTTATACAGCATAAAACCTGTCGACTGTTATAGACAACATACTGGAAATGAGAAAGGGAATAAAGGGACCTCAGTGAGGAAGAAAGGGAGATGCCCTGGGTATGTCATTGTTGGGGCCAAAAGTACCCTGTGGCGTAGTTAAGTACTGTGAGTTACCCCACTTCTCCCGTAGTCAGACGGAGGTGCTCGCTTATTTGAAACTCACCCAGAGGTCTTTCCAGATATACCAGTCACAAGTCCAGCTATTTTCTAGACCAGCCTTTATTGGCAGCTTCCCCAGCAGAGCACCTCCCTCTTCACACCAAATTTCCTGTTTCCACTCCAGCCCTGCCCATTTTTATTTGATTGTGATTTTACTGGTGTTATAACTCGTCCACTCACCTGGAGGTATCATTTCTGACACTGACCCGAGCAGAGTGAACTGGTGAGAAGGCTTCATCTGTCCGATAACTAGCGCGGCTTACAGGTCTCTGGGTTTTCCTGGCTGCAGGGCCTGTGTTCGAAGATGGCCCAGCCTTGGGACACACAGTCTTGGTTTTAACCCTTTTCCAGGTGTTGTGGGGTTGGGGAGCAGGGGCTTAGAATTGTGATCCAGCCCTGTGTCCTGAACAGACAGCTTCATCTCTCTGAACCTCATTTTCCTCATCTACGGGACGTGTTCCTGTTCCCCTTGTGTTGTACATGTCGGGGCAGTGAGTCCAAAGTTGGAGGGGAGCATGAGGTACAGGAAACGCCTAATGTCTTGCACAAGCCAGAATAGGTGTTTGACGGGTGGAAGCGGCTGGTGGCTAGTTGTCACCTGGCCCCTTGGGCCTTGGCATGATCTCACCTTTAGGGCCACAGGGTCTGCAAGTCACTTCTTGTACCTGTGAAGTGCTGGAATGATGCATATGGTTCTTTATACCAAGATGATCAGTCAGGGATCTAATTTTCTTGTTGCACCTGTTTGGTCCATGGTGTTCTAGCATCTGGAAGGTGTTTCATTGCTGATTAAGTGAGTTATCCATACCTGAGGCCAGTTAAGGACATGTCAATCCCTGGTATGTTTATAGAGCAACGCACCGGAAGATGCTTCTAATGCCTTGCTATTTAAAGGACCATTCCTGGCCCAGCAGTGTGCTGTCAGTACTGAGCTCATTAGAAATGCAAATTCCCAGGCCTCATCCCAGTCCTGCTGGTCAGAAGCCGTTTTCACCGCGGCCTCTGACCATTGGCCCACTCATTCAAGGTTGAGAAGCACGGCTTCCCCATCCCTTGTTCTTCACTTGGCTGGGAAGCCCAGGCCACAGAGACCATCTTTATGTTACCAGACAGGAGCCCGAGGTTGCCTGAGCTCCTGTGAGTTGCGCAAGAGAGAGGTGAGCGGAGACTGAGCACACGCCCGTGCACGGCTCCTCTCTCTCCCCCCACATGGGGGCAGGAGCATGGCAGGTGACTGTGACCCGCCCTGTGCCAGGACGGGCAGGGCCCCCCGTTTGCCCTGGGGCCTGTGGCGCTGTGAATCACTCCTTGCTCTGCTGACTAAAAATACATCTCTGTTCCTTGGCCCAGGTGTCTGAAGCAGGGGGGCTGGTTGGCCTTGTTCCTGCTATTCCATTAGACAGCGTTAAAGTATGTAAAGTAGGAAGGAAAAAAGAAAACAGGGCTCCCTCCCAATTCTGATTCAGTTTGGAAAATGCAGGTTTGTATTGGCAGATACTCCCTTTGGCCTGAAGCTGGGCTCCATGTAACTTGGTCAGTGAATTCTCTGAAATGACAGACACTGAAGGGTCTTCACCTTCCTTCTGTCTAAAGGGCCTGTGTTCGCCGATCTTAAACTCGTGGATTTACTGCCTGGGAGTCAGGCTAACAGCATGACGTCACAGTAGCAGGATTATAGACAAATGTGCTGTCTTCCTTCACGCCTTCCTGTATTTCCTAAGTGAGTTGTGCAAAGAGCAGGGGAGAGCGGACAGCAGGTAAACATGACTTTCTCAGCCTGACCTCTAAGGGGAAACACCTTGCATCTCCATCCAGCCACGATTGAGAATTCCAACAGTTCAGGCTGATTTTTGTTTTGTTTTTGTTTTTTTTTTAAGATTTATTTTATTTGTTTATTTACGGCTCTGCTGGGTCTTGGTCGCTGCTGAGTCTTTTCTTCAGGTGCAGCAATCGAGGACAACTCTAGTTGCAATGCATGGGCTTCTCACTGTCGTGGCTTCTCTTGTTGCGGAGTGCGGGCTCTCGGGTGCGCGTGCTTCAGTGATTGCAGCTCCCGGGCTCTGGAGCACTGGCACATGGGCTTGCTTAGTTGTTCCACGGTATGTGGAATCTTTCCAGATCAGGAATCGAACCTGTGTCTCCTGCATTGGCAGGTGGATTCTTTACCACTGAACCACCAGGGGAGCCCACCATTCAGGCTTTGAAGGGCAAGTTGTGCTGGTATGTTTGTGGTTTTTCAGAAGAATAGCAGTAAAAGGTGTCACGTATTCCACAAACATTTAGTAGGAACCTCTGTGCCCCTGCAGTTGGAGCCCAGAGTGACCTGGGAAAGACACATCATCACACGTAGGAGGTTCCTGACGTATTCTCTGTGGATGTGATAGGTCAGTTAGCTTAATTAGCATTCACCTTGGTAGCCCTTATAGTCTCCAGATTCTCCCCTTCCTGGGCAGGGGGAGGAGGGGGTAAATAATCAGAACTTGCCAAAGGACTACATGGCTGAGGAGCTGGGACGACTTTCTGGGGACACGGCTGTAGGCAGGTGGGCCAGGGGAAAGAGGGGGACCAGGCAAATATCCAGCTGTATCTCTGATGATACTGTGAACAGGGACAGGTGGATGAAGGGGCTGAAAAACTAACAAAGGTACACTTGCAGCTTTTATATCCTTTCCACGACCAGGAAACTGAGAGTTGAGGCAATAATGTCACAAAAGAAACACCGACCCTGCTGTCCCATAACTGCTCTTGCCGCCTTATGTCTTTTAGGACAGATCACAGCTTTGTGGTTTTCAGTTCAGACACCTGGGATTAGGGACTTTTGCCTCTGGATTTTGTTTGCCTGTCCAAGTCAGCTCTCCATCTCTGTGTTTGGTTTCTTGTCTCCCGAGTCTGTGTCAGTAACCCTGGTCCCTGCTCACATGACAGAGCTCTCATCACCCGCATACCAGCACCCTGCTTCACTGAGGTCACGCTTGGGAGGACTGTGTGGGGAAAAGGATTTGTTTCAAGCCTGGCTTTACTATCAGGGCCTCAGGACAGAGTTTTCTAGTTTTTGGGAACTGGAGTCCTTCAGGAAAATTTCAGTCGGTTAACAGTTTCTGATTAAAGGAATCTGACTCAATTAATGTATTTGTCAAAGAGCAGATTTTTATTTGCACTGTGTTCTGCAGATAAGGACAAAGCCATTTGTCCTTAATAACCAAAAAGCATTAAACTCAAGGAAAGCTTTTAATAGGATTCGGTTGGAGTGAGGGAGCTAGATTTCATGAAATGCTTCTCAGAAAAAGAAACAGACTTTTGTTCAATGGGGGCAGACTCTGCTGGTAGATTTTCACGTTTGAGTTTTTTCTTTCTTTCTTTCTAATTTGAAGTCCAGGAAACTCAAGTTACAATTCCCACAGCAATAGTAATTTCATGTGATGCATAAGTGACATTTCTGGGGAAGAAAAATTTCCGCTTTTCCTGTGGTGTTACTGCACTTGTATCATTGAGGAGATTGGTTCCAGTGGAAATGGTTCTGTGTGTGTGTTTTTTTCCCCCCTTCAGCCCTAGGAGTAAAATGCTTGCTGTAAAACCAACTTGAGTTGTAAAGCCTAGCAGCTTTGTTTCGTGTGTGTTAGCCATGTCGCCCTCGGCTCCACGTAAGTTCTTTTCCTCTGGGTGGTGCGTCTTGGACCCTGTCCCTTACCCATGTTTCGTGGCTTCCTCTCCCTCCTTTGGCTTCAATCAGGTAGGAGATCTAGGCTAAGACTACTCAGACACTGTTACCTGTGACTTTGTGCTGTTAAAATCCTCAGATCTAGGTTCCATTTGGAAACAGAGCAAAATAATTTTTACTTTGAATCTGGGGGAAATAAACTTTTCTGAAAGCTTTTTTTTTTTAATTGAGAGAAAACTAACATAAAACACTGTTTTAAACAAATTTCAGGTGTACTTCCTCAAACACAACACACCCCTCAACACAATCGAATTACAGAATGTTGTCATCACCCCAAAATAATCCCCCTACTCCTTAAGCAATCACCTCCCCTATCCCCACCCTCTCAGCTTCCTGAAAACTCATCTTTTAGTAGTATTTTTCTCTCCTGTTAGCAAATGTACCTTGAAGACTTAGAATTGAATCTTAAGTAAAAGTATCAGAAGCAGAATGAACTACGCAGTTGTGTATTTTGCTGTGACCTCTTAATTGAGGAAAAACTGATTAAAGGCATGGAATATTTAGCATTACTTTATTGTTACTTCCAGAGAGTAAAACCTGGAAGGACTGAAACCTGCTGTCCTGTCTGTTGACCACTTGGAGCCAGTTAGATGGAAGGAGCCAGTTAGATGGAAGGAGCGCTGGGTGGGGCTGAGGGACCCTAAGGCTGGGAAGGATGGAGCGAACTCTTCTGGGCCAGGTCTGCTGTGAATGTAAAATCAGTAGTGATATTGAACTCTCCCTCTGCCTAGCAAACCCTCTCAAAGAAAGGGGCTAGATCAGTCTTCTTTGCAGGCTCGTTCATGGGCAGATGAGGTCACATTAAAGAGTAATTGAAAAGCGAGAGCCTTAACACAAGGCACTGAGGACCTGGGCTGCTTCGCAGTGCTGGAATCCAGGTCTCTGAGGGCCCAGCCCAGAAGCCAGGGAGAAAGGAGCCCCAGACTTCTCTTCAGAAAATTCGGCTGACTTTGGGACCTGAGCGGAGACTGTTAGTAATCAGGTGAAGTTTTCCTGAGTAATAAATAGTTTCTGGGCATTGCTAAAGCCGTGTGTGGGTGTAGCTTGGGTTCAGACCTCTTGCCTTTACTTTGCTGCCCTTGAAACTTTCTCTCTGTTTCTTCACCTAGAAGAAGGTCATCATTTGTAGACATAATAGTTGATGCTGAAATCTGACAAAATAGTTGATGGAGAAATCTGAAGTTTCTCCCCCTAAGTGTGAAATCATAGCTTGTCTTAAAAAGTTGACTGGTAACTGTGGACGGTGGAGCTCTTTACATCATGTTACAGAGGTGGACCTGTGGGGAGTACAGGTTTGTGTAAGGCGGACATCAGAATTCTCCCCAATCTGAGGGGTTACCCATCTTTCCTCTGGGGGAGCTTGCTGGACCATCCATGAATCATCAGGTTAAGAGTGGACTTAACCAAGTTTAAGAGAAAATGGGCAGTTTTTTCCCCCCATTTCTGCTTCTGAACTGTGTCGTCCAATAATAACCTAGTTTAGCCTTGCTGGTGAAGGAAGGCCAGTCAGGGCATTGGAGTAAAAGAACCCCTGTGGGTTCTTGGCATCGTATTTGCTGCGGGTTTTTGGACACTCTCATCAGGATCATGGAGTTAGTAGTGACTGAAATGCTTTAAGGAGAAACTGAACATTGTGCTTAGTCCCTCAGTTATATCTGACTGTTTGTGACTCCATGGACTGTAGCCCTCCAGGCTCCTTTGTCCATGGGGATTCTGCAGACAAGAATACTGGAGTGGGTTGCCATGCCACTCCTCCAGGGCGTCTTCCCAAGCCAGGGATTGAACCCAGTTCTCCCCATTTGAGGCAGATTCTTTAGCATCTGAGCCACCAGGGAAGCCCTGGTTTCAAAGGCAGTAAGTCAAGCGTGAATGTCCAATTCAGGTCCCAGATGCTGAAGGGAAGCCAGGGCCCTCGTCAGAAGACAGCGCAACAGGAAAACATAGGAAAGCAGGGGCTTCGGTTCCTCTTCTGTGTCTTCAGAGACGTGCTCGCCTTCTGCCTTTCTTGCCCAGATTTCTCTGGGTGCATGTGAACGAATTCTTTCCTCTGGATAAAATGTCACACCGATTATCTTGAGAGACCGTGGCTTCGCCATCACCTGTGTGGTTCTCAAACTGGGCCATTTACCAGAATCGCCTAGAAGGCTCACTGGACCATAGGATGGCTGGGTCCCAGCCACAGTTTCTGGTATGGCGGGTGTGGGTGCAGTGTGATTACAGAGTTTGCTCTACTCACAAAGTCCTGGGTGATGCTGGTGCTGCTGGTCTGGCAACCCCCTGCCCTTCTTTTGAGAACCACTACCTGAGCATCTGTAGTGATGGGTGGTCGTGGGAGACTCCTTACTAACCAAGCTGCCCAGCTTTTGGAGGGCAGGAAATTACTTAGACAAATTCCCCATGTCACCTGTGTGGGCACGGGCATTTATTTGGGACGGTGGGGCTCCAAGCCCTGGTTACGGTATTTATTTCTGAGGAAAGTGCTGAGAGCAGTGGACATCAAGTGAGCATGGGCAGCACAGCTCTGCCTCTTGGGTGATCACACGGCCTCCCCATCAGACCTTCACAAGCTCCTGGGAGGCAGGGAGCCTCTCAGCAAGCACCCTCTCCTGGCAGGAGATCTGCTCCTACCTCCCACCTCGGTGTTCGGTGTTGCAGCCCTCGTTATGGCCTGCGTCCCTGGGCAGGAGGGCCTGGGCCGGGAGCCGCTGTTAGTACCGCTTACCTTTCTGCAGGTTATCAGTCACTGTTATCAGATGAAACTTTGCCCTTGACTGAGACTTGAGTGGTGCTGCTCTGTGCCAGGCGGAAGTTAAAAGGAACATCTGAAAGACAAGCACAGCAGTGCTGTCGGCCCTGATGGGGGATCAGAATGTGGGGCCCACACCTTCCTCCCACCCCAAGATGTCTGTGACCCCAGTCCTCCACTCTTGTCTGCCCGGCCTTCTGCCCCTGGGAGGCTGCCGTCCAGGCTGTCAGGGGGTACAAGAACTGAAAGGAAAGCGGACGAAAGCGAATGTCAGGGCCCAGGACCCACGTGCAAGGCCGAGGAGAGGGGTGCCAGCATGTGCCCCACGTGGAGCCCAGGGCTGATGAATGAGCCCTGCACACCGGAGCCCCTGCCCTCGAGGGACTCACAGTCTTGCCGCAGAGAAAGATGAGTAAGCCGGCAGCTGCCATGCACAGTCAAGGCCTGGGGAGTGTCTCGGGCTTCTCACCACCGTCACTGATGGGCTGCAAGACAAGGAAGGTTCCCAGACGAAGTGACGTTCCGTGGATCCCCTTCCTCGCCCCCCCATATGGGGACGTTGGTTATGGGCCTCAAGATGGGGCAGCGCGGTGCTTAGCCGACATGCTGGCCACTTGGAGGAACAGTGGGAGAAATGTCCCTAAGACATGGCTGCTTCCATGGTGAGGCCAGTTTGCTCCCCGCTCCCCACTCTTCCTTCTGCCAGCAGGCAGGCTGCTCCGAAGGCCAGCACACTGCTGCCGGAACCAGGGCGGGACCCTGGTTCTCAGACCCACAGCCACCTCAGATGTTGGACACGACCAGTGGGCCTCGAAACAGAAAGTTAAAACACCCAGTTGACAAAGCAGCTCTCTGTCTTGTAAGCGTCCCCTGGATTCTGTAGTGTGGGTCACCTCTCACCCGGAGTCTCAGGGAGCCTTTCACTGGGAAAGGAGCCGTCGAGGCCTCTGAGGCAAGCCTGCCAAATGACACACAGCCCTGACTTGTCATTTTCCTTCTCTTTTCTTTCCTTATTTCTCTCTCTCTCTCTCTCTCTCTCTCTCTCTCTGTCTCTGAGAGTGGGGGTGGTGAGGCAGCCAGATGAGCAGTCCATCTGCATATCATTTGCTGAGAAAGTGAAGTAAACTCCAGCTGTGGGGTCTGGGGAACAGAGGAAGGGGCGCGCCCATGGAGTAGGAACTTGGTCACCGAAGACACTGCCTTTTTTTGGGAACTCGGTAGCTTAGGGTCTGTTGGCCAGAGTTGGCCTTCGTGGTGTTTCTGGCTCTTTTCTCCGCCCGCCCCCCTCATTTTTTCTGATGACCACGTAAGCTTTAAATAGAGTCCCAGATCCAGTGGGACTGGGGTGCGGGTGCAGTGTGGATGGTCTTAGAGGGAAGTGGGTGCTGACCTGGCAGCACTGGAGAGGGACGGGGAGCTGCCTGGCCCGTTGCACAATCTCCCGTGTGAGAGGAGCTGGCCCCCGCCTATGTCCGCAGCCTCCTTCCAGCCGGCCAGTTTCCTCCCCCTCCTCCCCCGCGCCCACTTCCTGCAGGTGGCTTCTGTAATCCACTTACCCCGGGGGAAGGCTCGCCAGCGTGTGCACCTAATCCGAAAATGGCCGGCTCGACTTTGACCCCCGTGGTGACCTTGTGAAGCAGACTGGGCCGATTGTGTCAGCTCACACCTGGGAGCCATTTTCAGCTTCTACAGCCCAAGTGGAAGAAATGTGTTTGCATTTATGCCGGGCCTTCCTTTCATGAGGCCTGTCATTGTCAGGCCATGTGGATGGAATATTAGATTCCCCCTGCCTGTTCAAAGGCAAGGGTTTTAAAGACGGGCCAGTTTACCCAGTGTATTTAAGCTGAGTCATACGAAACTGTCCAGTTTTATAGTTCAGAAATGCTCAGAGCATCCCCAGACTCATGATGGTTCAGCCTCTAGAGAGAGAAAATTGCGACAGTTTCTGTATGTGGTCACAGACGTTGGCAGGCATTGCTGTGTGTCTGTCCCCAGGCCTCATCTCATCGTGTTGCCTCTGCAGGCCGAGGAGGCACAGGGTCTGTTGTTAAGCACTTTTTACAGATGACAGGTCTGAGGCACAGAGAGGGCAAGACACTTGCCTGAGGTCACACAGAAAGTGGCAGAGGTGAGTCTTGACCTCATTTCTGTGCACCTCTGGGCTTCGTGCTCACTGTACATGGGGAAATGTGTGGTCTGGGAACCTGGGAGGGTCTTGTCATTTCATGTGCTGACATTTCAGATTGTGTCAGGAGGGGAATTTCTCTGGCCTGTAGCCGCAAGGCTCCGATGTGGCTCTCCGGTGTGGATGAGAGGCTGTGCCCCAGGAGGCGGTGTCTCTTCAGGTCATGTTCCCACCTCTGAACATTGAGAGGCCCTCAGTATGATTTTCATCTCCAGATGCAGGGTGACAGGAAGTCCTCCTGAAGATCAGCCTGACTGTCCCCTCACCCCCAGTCACCCTCAGAGGCTGCCTGTTCTGAGCTGGTTCTGGTCGCCCGTCCTGTGAGGGTGCAGGGCAGACGACTCGCCCTGCTCCCAGGTCTCTGCAGCCCCCAGGCCTGTTCGCTTCTGCCAGCAGCTCCTCAGACAGTGGCCCTCTGCCCTCCGACACGTCACTTCAAGGCAGATTCCTGCACAGTTTCCTCACTTCCTGGAAGCCTTTCAGACGCAGGCAGCTGAGATAAAGGTGCCAACGTGTGGTTCTTCCTCCCCACCCCTTCAACGGGAGCAGGAGCTCTGTGCCCAGGGCTGCAGGGTGCAGCCAGGCGGCCCTCCCGGTGCCCTCTCTGCGGGCCGCTGGTCTCGACTCGGCTGCACAGCTGTAGTCTCTTTGGGGGCAGAGAAGCTCCTCTCAGTGGGGAGGGCTGTGAGAGGCGGGCTGCTGGGATCAGCTGGTGGAGAGCGGGCTCCTCCCCTGGATCTGGGGAGAGGGAGGTGTCCCTGTCTTCACAGCGCCTCCTATGTCAGAGGGCCCTATGGAGCCTGGCTTAGAGAGCGCCGCCTCCATCACCCCTGGGCCTTGGTCCGCTCACGCGTGCAGTGGTGTACGTGGGACTCACTAAACCCCACGAGTCTCCGTGCAGGCTCTGGCGGCTAGTGGAGGTGCGGCAGGCGGAAGGCGGGCATGGAGCTGGCCTTGCTTTGGTGTCTGTGTGCCCACGGAAGTTGGCGTTAGAAGCAGAGGCAGAGGCTCGGCACTACCTGAAAACAGACTCTGCTGCCATTCCCCACTGTGGCTTGTTAACCTCCATCCTTGTGCGCATGTGTGTATATATGTATGTGATACTTGGCTTTCTCCTGTATTAATTCCTGCCGTGGAAACCGTTGCATGCCCTGGGAGAGTTAGTTTCCCTTCTCTTTCCTCGTCGCCGGGCAGAGGTGCAGGAGCAGTAGGGCTGTGCAGGCATCCCCCCACCCTGCGCTGCACAGTGGGAAAACCGAGGGAGCTTGAACAAGCCTAGATGCCCAGGCTGCATCCCAGGGCAGGTCAGTGGAAAACCTTGGGACTCGGGGGTTGGGGGTTTATTAGTGTTTCATGTTGTTTTTTTTAAAGCTCCTTTCCAGGTCCTTTCCACGTGCAGGTAAAATTAATGAGTCACAGTTGGGTAATTGCACGTGAAAGGTTTTGTGTCTCTCCTCCCCTCTGATGCCTGTCACTTAAAATCAGCAGGCTCCCCTGCCTTCCTCACATTCACACCTTCTTTTTTCTTTAGGCTGACTTTTAATTTAGTACTTATAATTCTGGAGTCCCTGTTAGAGGTTTTAGTTACCTCTTTTAATGGAAAGATACTGCAAAGTTGGGCTTCCCTGGTGACTCAGATTGTAAAGAATCAGCCTGAAGTGCAGGAGACCCGGATTTGATCCCTGGATCAGGAAGATCCCCTAGAGAAGGAAATGGCAACCCACTGCAATATTTTTGCCTAGAGAATTCCATGGACAGAGGAGCCTGGCAGGCTGCAGTGCGTGGGGTTGCAGAGAGTCAGACACGACTCGGCAACTAGCAGTTTCTACTACAAGGTTAGCCCTTTAAAATGAGTAGGAGATGCTTTTGGCCTCGTGGTGTGTGTGACAGCCTGGTTGGCCTGGTGAGGCATGACCGGCTCATTGGTGATCACAGAACTTGACTGTGGGTTTGCCACTTAATCTGGATTATTTGTTTATTTATTTTTTACCTCCTGAAAGCCAGACAACCCATCTCTCATTTGGATTCTGCTTATAAAACAGAGAAGCCCCATTATGATAGTGGTGTGTGTGTGGAGGGGGTATCTCTTTATAGTAAAACAATAGGCAAAACTTACATCAGACTTTATAAATCTTTTTCTTTATAATTCTGAAAGTAAGACTTTAATTTTTTTTTTTTTTAATGTGGACCATTTTTAAAGTCTTTATTGAGTTTGTTACAGTATTGCTTCTGTTTTGTGTTTAATGTTTTTTGACCACACAGAATGTGGAATCTTAGCTCCCAACAAGGGATCAAACCTGCACCTTCTGGGTTGGATGGTGAACTCTTAACCACTGGACCACTCAGGGAAGTCACTGAACTTTACTCTTAATTAGGAAAAAAAAAAGAATATGTAAACATAAAATATAGGCAGTGAATGTCCCCTCTGATTCCACCGAAAAGCTGTACTGTAATACAGCAGATTTCTGGTCCTCACGTTCACTGTGGATAATTATCCGTTGGTATTCTGTGAGGGTTGTGTTTGGAATTGGCCCCTTCACCAGGTCACAGAGAGTAACTAGAACTTTGGAAATAAGAGGGAAAGTTTCCCTTGGACTTGTTGGGAATGTGACGTTTTCTCCGAGTGTCATTCTTCTTTGTGTATGGCAAAGCAGTGGCTATCAGTGTGCAGAGTGAAGTTTTTCTGCCCCATAATTGTTGTTTGGTTTTGGGAGACAGCGTGAGGACTGGCCCTTCCAGGGGTCCCCCCTCCTCCTGGCCTTGCCGACAGCCACGATAAACCCTTTCACCACTCGAGGCTCTTCCCCCTCCCCCTCATTCTCTAGTGTGTGTTAACAAGAGCCCTGATTTGGGGATGCTCCAGCAATTATGTGGTTCCAAGTAAGAGTCTCACGCCTGTCTTCACTTTCCCCTGTTCCCTGAAAAAGAACCCCAGCTCCTGGAAGACTCAGGAAATTGTCCTGGGAGATGGATTCAGAAAACAAAGTGCCATATGCTTCATGGGTACCATCAGACCCGTTTACTGGTGCGGCCACAGTCAGTGCTGTCCCTCTCTCGGTGGCCCCATGGTCACCGTGGAGAAGAGAAGACGCACAGCACGTTGACAGAGGCCCCGCCTGCCCCTCCCGCGCTGCTCCTTTATGGGCATTTGAGCAGAGACTGTTGTTGGTCATGTCTGTTCACCTCCAACTGGACATGGGGTGTTGGGGCGGCTCTTCTGCTGTCAGGAAAACACCCCATTCTGTCCTTTAGCCAGGCTGTCACCCAACAAGGCACTTCCTACCTCTTGAATTCAGAATGCAAGCCGTTCCCAGCATAATGGGAACAGGAAGAAGCATCTCTCCGGTGAGTGTGGCCTCCCACTCAGCTTCCAACCCTGCCACTTGCAGAGACACTGCTACAGGGCCTTTCACAAGCCATGTTTCCTTTTCAGTCTTCTGTTCCCTCAGCTGTGAGGGAAGGTCCTGGTTCCATACCAGCCACACTTAGCCCGGGTTAAGGATATAGATGGCTTCTTCCTCTCCCACAGCCCCAGGTGGCACCTGGGCTGTGTATTCTCTGGAGCAAACTAGAGAGCTTCTGTCCCACTAGCTGTGGGACCCTGGGTTCCTCACAGAGGCTCAGATGCTTGAGTTCTGTCTCATGGGCCAACTGCATACCCCTGTCGAGAAGCTGCTTAGATGGTACAAAGTTCACATCCTAGCTCTTCTGGTCACCACCAAACCTGAGACACACTCCCCAGCTCTGAAGGGGTCCTCACAGCCTCGGCTCTAGTGAGGTCAGGGTTTGGCCCTTCTCTTCGTCTCCATTCTCCGTCCCTCATGACCCCCCACCCCACAGAGCTCCACCCTCATCACCCTGCACGCCACACCTACCACCCAGTGGGTGCCTGCCTCTCAGTGGCCCCTCCGTCAGTGCTGGATGAGGAAATGAAGGATGGCCCCTTTGTGGCTTCCCCATCACCTGTGGGGTAAATCTCCACTCTTTCAGAGGTGGCCCCAGTTCCTTTTCTTCCTGGCTTCTCACCACTTCCTGCCTCGAACTTGACGTCACATTGCTCGTGATGGGAGCCCTCACAGCCCAGGGCTCTGCTTCCAGGCCTCGTTCATGTTGTCCCCTTGGTCTGGAATGGCTGTCTCTCCCTCAGCCTTCCCCCAGCAGCGCTGTGTCCCCATATGTTGACGTCCATCTCCTCCGTCTTTCTGTGACTCCTCGACTCCAGGGAGAAGGGGGTCGGCTCTACTGCGATCAGGTTTACCTTTTTCTTACAGCTGCTGCACACATAGGCACCCCATACACACTTGACTGAATATAAACTAAGGACTAAATGAATGGTTTCATCCAAGAATAAGTGAGTATGACGCTTAAGGCAGATATTGGTTAGTTTTAGAAATATATTGTCCAGGTGAAGGGACACATTTGAGACAAGTAATAACAGAAATGGTCTTTTGGGGGACTTCCTAGAGGGCCTGGTCTTTTCAGCTAGGAAAGAGGACTCGTTTTCATTGATTTCTTGAAAATCTGAGCAGATGTTCTGGAGGAAAAATAGTTGAAATTACCCTGTGAAAGTCAGCATGGCTTTGGGGAGGTACACAGGCCCAGGGGTCCCATTGTCCAGGTGTGAATCCTCATCCTGTTCTTTTCTAGTAGCAGCTTTGGAAACCTCAGTTTGCTTCGACATGAAATCACCCTTACCCTGGAAGGTGTGTCAGGAAATGATGGTTGGGGAAAGGGTTCTGTCACAGTGAAGATGGAGAATCCCTGCAGACCCCTCAGTGCATCCGTCCCAGCCCAATTACTACTCTGCAGTCAGGAAGTTCAGGAAACCCAGAGCTAAAGGTGAGCAGCCTCCTTTACCCCAGGATATGTAGAGCCTTTAATAATGAGGGGGTGCAGCGTGGTGTCTCCCACAAGAAATAAGCCCTTATTCTATGAGATACTAAGAGCTGCTTCATGAGGAAGGTCACAAAAGTTTAGCAAATGCAGCACTGAGCAGAATGAGAGGGTACCTTTCCTGAACCTGCTTTGGGAGTCTGCCAGGACTGCCATGGGAGGAATATATACAACCCTTCCAGAGCCTTTTAGGCTGGTGTTCCAGGGATGGGGTTCTGAGGACCTTGTGTCTGGCAGGGCAGGCCTGACTCGTGTCCACGACCATCTTACTTGACGCCCAGCAGGCCCTCCTGCTTGGCCACAGAATGCTGGATCTTGGCCCAATCACAGGATACTGAACTGAGCTGACTCCTGATATACAGACAGAAGGCAGTGTTCTTCCCAGTCACCTTTGTCAGCTACACATTTCTCACTGAGTCCAAACTACCCCGTCCCCCACCCCGCAATTCCTTCCTAATCAGTGGAAAGTAATGAAACAGTTTATGCTTATCCCTAGATTTTGAAAATTTCAGAGTCCAGCAGCACTGGGTGCTTGGCCCTTGGAACTGAATCATACTGGGTAGATTTTTGCTGGAAACCAAATGAGGTAGCAGGTTGGCTGGCTGATTCCACCATAAATTTCACCAGAGTTTCTGATTCCGCTGTTTTGCCATGGTTTTTGATGTTTTAATTAATCTTTTTGAGTTCATTATGGATTCTCATGCTATTGTAAAAAATTACATTGAAAGATCCTTCTATACCCTTAACACAGTTTCCACCAATGACCACTGCTTGCAAAATTTCATACATATAGGATATTGACTTCAATACAGACAAGATAAACAACATTTCCATCCCTGGGTCATGCATTGTGCTGCCTTTTTATACCCACACCAACTCTTTCCTGCCCCATACCTTTGGCAATCTCTAGTCTGTTCTCCATGTATATAATTTTCATTTAAGAAATGTGATATAAATAGATGGGGAAATAGACAAGGAAGCAATGGAAACAGTGACAGACTTTATTTTGGGGGACTCGAAAATCACTGCAGATGGTGACTGCAGCCATGAAATTAAAAGACGCTTGCTCCTTGGAAGAAAAGCTTTGACCAACCTAGACAACATATTAAAAAGCAGAGACATTACTTTGCCAACAAAGATCCATCTGTCAAAGCTATGGTTTTTCCAGTAGTCATATATGGATGCAAGAGTCAGACTATAAAGAAAGTTGAGTGCCGAAGAATTGATGCTTTTGAATTGTGGTGTTGGAGAAACAACTCTTGAGAGTTGCTTGGACTGCAAGGAGATCCAACCAGTGAATCCTAAAGGAAATCAGACCTGAATATTCATTGGAAGGACTGATGCTGAAGCTGAAACTCCAATACTTTGGCCACCTGATGCAAAGAACTGACTCATGGGAAAAGACCCTGATGCTGGGAAAGATTGAAGGCAAGAAGAGAAGGGGACGACAGAGAATGAGATGGTTGGATGGCATCACCGATTCAATGGACGTGAATTTGAATAGGCTCTGGGAGTTGATGATGGACAGCGAAGTGTGGCATGCTGCAGTCCGTGGGGTCGCAAAGAGTCGGGCACGACTGAGTGACTGAACTGATATAAATGGCTTCATACAACATCTCACCTTTGGGGATTGGCTTTTTTTCAATCAGTGTATAATTCTCTGGAGATGCATCTAGGTCATTGTGGTGTGTATCAGTAGTTGGTTCCTTATTACTGCTGAGTATCCACAGTGTGACAGAACTGTACTTGGTTTAACTGTTCATTTTCTGAGGGACATCTGGGGTGTTTGCAAATTTGGGCTAATAAGAATAAAGTGGCTTTGAGCATTTTTGTGTAAGCATAAATTTCCATTCTATGGGAGAAATGCCCTAGGGGCTATTTGCTGCATTGTATGATACTTGTATGTTTAGATTTTTTAAAGAAGTGCCAAACTATTTCAGGGTGGCTATACTGTCTTACATTCCTGCCAGCAGTGAACAATCTGGTTCTCCACTGCATGACCAGCATTTGATATTGAGAGTATTTTTTATTTTAGCCATTCACAAGGTGTATATTGTTATTTCCTAGTGGTTTTAATTTACATTTCCCCAATGGCTAAAGATGCTGAACATCACCTCATGTACTTATTTGGCATCTGTGTATTCTTTTTTGAGTAATATCTGTTCATTTCTTTTGCCCATTTTCTAATTGAGTTGTTTGGGGTTTTTTACCATTGAGTTTTGAGAGTCTTTTATTTATTCTAGATAATAGCTCTTTGTTGGATGTGTTGTTTGAAAATATGTTCTCCTAGTCTGTAGTGTGCCTTTTCATCTTAACAGGATCTTTCCCGAAGCAAATGTTTTCAATTTTGGTAGAATTATAGTATGTTAATTTTTTAGTTTATGAATTGTGCTTGTAGTATCAAATTTAAAAAGTTGGTCTAGCTTGAGATCCCAAAACAGATTTCTCCTATGTTTTTTCTAAAAAGTCTTTAGTTTACATTTGACATTGAGGTTCCTGATGATACATATTTTAAAACCTGAAGCATGGGAGAAAATTGAAGCTTGTGATTTCATGAAAGGAAGAGAGCAAGAGTGGGAACCCAGAAGGGGAGAGATGCTCAAGTGGGTGCCACTTTGATGTCGTAGCAAGTCTTAGCCCCCTAGTGTGGGTAAGAAGGACTCTTTTAGAAGCCAACTCCTTAATCCCGCCCATGCTCATCCTCCACCCTCCCAGAGTGCAGTCAGGTCGCATGCTGAAGGCTTGGGAAATTGCGTGGTAAGAGATATACTAAATCATATGATCGGGAGATCAGAAGTCTTCCAGATGGGGCAGGAAGCAGGCCCGGCTTTATTTGTAAAGGCCCATCAGTGGTGTCAGTCTCTGGAGGCGGGAGGGTCTCAGCTTAGAGGCCACAGCCAAGTGCTGAAGCAGCTTCCTCCACGGCTGGAGCTGCAGGAGTGCTGGCAGGCAAGCCCACGGACAGCTGGCACTGGCCGGCGGGGGGCGGGGGGGGGTGCAGTTTCAGCACCCCAGCAACCACAGGCCTGTCCTTGTCCTCGTAGCCACGGGCTGTTTCCAGAGAGCAGCGTGGCCCGGAGCCAGAGGGCAGCTGGACTTGCAGGCTGTTATCTGGGGGACCCCAGAGCTGCAGTGTACCCTCTCTGGAGGGTGGAGCAGGGGGTGTGCAAGTCTCTTCTGCTCCATGAGAAGTACCCAGTTCTGTCTTGTGATACTGACTGCCTGAGGATGGACGAACCGCTTTTGACAGTCCTATTTAGGGCCTGCACCCATCATCTTAAACATAAATAGAAAGGTTTGGCAGGGCCTTGCAGCACTGTGTGCTGATGTGCCGTGGGTTGAGGGTCTGGGGTGTGTGTGTATGGGTGTGAGAGGGACGGTGGGTAGTGGCAGAATGTGCACTTCCTCCATGTGCAGTCGGGCGCTACCTCCTTTGGAATCACAGGATCAGGGGTGGCCCTGGTGGATGCTGGGAGGAGGGGGAGGCACAGGGTCCTGTCCAGAGAAGCCCGCTTCCCCAGGGTCGTTCTACCCGTTTCTGTTAACAAGGCGGCTCCACACGCAGGTGGGAGGGGGGCATGAGGAGTCGCGTTGGGCTCCAGTCCCGCTGCACTGCTTCCTGTTGGTTGGCCTTCCTACACGTCATCCCCCGCATCTGTGAAATGGGGATGGTAACAGGGTCCACCTCGGGTTGTCATGAAGATTGAATGAGCTGAACCAGAGCCTGATTCCTAGTGAGCGCAAATGGAACGCTGGATGTGTCAGTCCTCCAGCTCCTGTATCTCCTGAGAATGAGGTACGCGCCTCCTCGGTGGCTCAGCGGCCAGTCAGCTCCGTGTCCTGCCCCTTGCTCTGGCAGGCGGCATGCACAGCCTCCTGAGCGCCTGCGTCCTTTGGGCAGCCTGGTGGCCGAGGCTGCGATGGGAGCCCAGCCCAGGGAGGAACGAGGTTAGGTTTCCTTTGGAAATGTTGAGAGAGGCCTCCATGTTGTTCCTCTGCAGTGGCTACGTTTTCTCAAGTCTTGAGTGGTGAGGTGGATGGGAAGGGAAAACCACCACCACTATGAGGAGCTCCTGGCACAGCCTGTTGGTCTCAGATCCCTGAGGACCCCCTGTGCTCCCCCAGCCCCACCAGCTGCAGACCAGCATTAATGGGCCCTAGGGAGGGGTGCTTGCTCTGTGCAAGCCAGCAGCTCAATCGTGTCACCTGGCCGGGAGCCAGCTCACCCAACTCTCATTCTGGGGAGCCATCAGTTACAGAAGTACCCACCGCAGCATCTTCACGTCCTCCAGGGGGGTTGTGTGGGCACCCCTTGTTTGAGCCTGGCATTCATGGATGCTCTGACCTCCTGGGTTCTGATCACTGCCTTCTCTCCATCTTTCCCACCTTTCTTTGCCAGGAATGGTAGCCTCGCCCCTTGAATCTAGAAGAGTCTGTGCCTCTAACTTGTGGTTAGGCTTGCCCTGCAGAGCCTCCTTGAAAAATATAATGAGAAACTTGGCAAGTCCATTCAGCCTTCAGCCATGCAGCACTGACGGGCCCCCGACTGATGTTGGGGTGTGTGGCTCCATGTGACTCAGCCTGACAGCCAGGCCCCTCCTCATTGAGATGCAGAGGATCATACCTGTGCGGTGGGGTGTGCAGGGAGCAGGCCGCCAGGGCAAGGGGAGAGAAGGAGAAAAAAATAAAGGTCTTGATCAACTCACGTAGAGGGGAAGATAAAGCCCAGAGGGGCCATGTCGACTTTGACCAGAAGAGAGAAGCTCTCTGGGCATTTCTGACCCGGGGTGCCCCTTGTGGGTAGGAGTTCAGGTGGAGTGGCTCTCTGTTGCTGACTTTTCCATGTCCTGGCCCAGCTTCGTGCTGCCCTGCGCTGCCCAGATCCAGGGCAGGTTACCTCCCAGTGGTCACGGAACCAAGTCCCCAGCCAGCCCTTAGAAGCGCCTGCCAGTCTGAAATGGCCCAGCCATCTCCCAGGGGAGCACAGTCCAGATGTGACCCAAAAGGCGTCCTCAGGTCAGCTTGTTGGGTTGGAACTCCCTGCTGGAATTTCTCCTCCTCCGTTTTCGCTGTAGCCGAGGCAGGATTGGGGAAGGGTCTGTGTGGCAGTGACAGAGATCCTGGTTAGGGCCAAGCAGCCCTCCCTGCTGTTGGGGGTGGGGCAGGGGTCTGTTGGCTACTTCATGACAAGTAGAGGCATCATCTGCACCAACCCCAGCTGATCAGTGACTATTCAAGGTCAGTTTGAACTTGGGAGAAAGATTCACACAGTCAACCTGAAAGTCCATGGTATTTGAAATTTTCTTCTAAGGTTATCAGTTAGCTTCCCAACTAGAAAGTTGATTCTACCTTACACCTCTCACATTTTTCCTTAAAAAAATTTTAATTGAATCGTGGATTTTGCCTCAGAGTAGTTTTTTTTTTTTTTTTTTTTCTGATTAACATTCGTTTGTTCGTGAATGTGGTAGCAGATATAGGAGACTGAAGTAAAGTTGTAAGTCATTCATTTATTCAACAGATTTATAAAAATTTTACTTTATACTGGAGCTAGTTGAAAAACATGTTGTGTTTCAGATGTACAGCAGAGTGATTCAGTTATACAGATACATATATGCATTCTTCTTCAGATTCTTTTCCCATTCCGATTATTATATAGAGCAGAGTTCCCTGTGCTGTGCAGTAGGTCCCTGTTGGTTATGCATTTTAAATACAGCAGTGTGTACCTGTCAATCCCAGACTCCCTAACTATCCTTCCCTGCCACACTCCCCCCAGTAACCATAAGTTTGTTCTCTAAGTTTGTGAGTCTTCACCAGATATTGTCTTTTATGTCCTCCACGTGGTCCTAGGTGACTAAATCCCAGCCCTTGTGTAGCTTATATTCTAATGATGTGATGATCTTGGGACTACTTAATACCTTAGGAAGTTTTGTTTTGTTCTGTTTATAATTAATAGACTTCTAGAGCAGTTGTAGGTTTACAGGAAAACGGAGCAGAAAACACAGAGACAGCCCTTATAAACCCTGCCACCTCTCTGGTTTTCACTGTTGACATATTGCATTAGTGTGGTGCTTCGTTATCATTGATGGACCAGTATTACTACACTATTGTTAACCAAGCCTACGGTTTTCCTGAGGGTTCACTATTTGTGCAGTACTTTCTGTGGGCTTCTGCAAATGTCTTGGGGTACGTATTCACCATCACAGTGTCACACTGAATAGTTTCCTTGCCCCAAACTTCCCATGTGCATCACCTGTTTATTCCTCTCTCCTCCCAACCCCCTAGGAACCACTGCTCTTTCTACTGTCCCTGTAGTTTTGCCTTTTCCAGAATGTCATGTATTTGGAATCATACAGTAGATTGCCTTTTCTGGTTAGCTTCTCCCACTCAGCAATGTGCGTTTCCTCAGGAGGTTTTGTTTTTGTCCTGTGCTTGTAGTTTGGATTAGATCCTGAAACTTGCAGTCCTTCGTGACTTGGGTCGCTTTTGACTCCACAGAACTGTAGTGGCCGACCCTTGACTGTGCCTAAGTTGCTTCATTCCAGATGCTGGGCTTCCAGCTCCATGTGAATAAGCTGGTGGGTGGGAGAACCAAGCATGATCTGGTGCACCAAGGTGCCCGGGGACCTCCGATCCCCTTCACACAGAGTTCATTGGAACAGTCTGTTGAAGATCCCAAGGGGAAAGTGACCCTGAAGGAAGTGAACGGGTCAGAAGGTCGGTTGACACAGGCCAGTCCTGCCTTTCAGAGTGGCTGACCCCGCCTGGCGAAGGCTGTTTATCCCGCCACTGGACCGCTCTTGTTTTTTATCCGATCTCCACCTGAATAAACAGATCCGGAACGTCATCTGCAGCCAGGCTGAGAATCGCGCCAAAATTCCCCAGGGAACTGGTGATTCACCAGCAGCGGGTGGGGGGAGAGGGAGTGAGCAAGAGACAGAAGGAGACCTGCTTTTTCGGAGTCTCATTTCCTGTCCAGAAAATAACCCAGGCTGGGCCCTTCTCACAAGGCACTGGTTTCTTGGAGCAAATTATCAATTTATGCAATAAAACAGATGGTTTGGGTTTTCATTTTTAAGATGATGAATGCAAAGCAGCCTAGTGAGAGGGTGATGCTTTTAAATGTCATTCTGAGAAGAGAAACTTTTCCTCAAGTTGGCCTAGGAAAGCTCTTCTGAATTCATGGGTTGTTTAAAAAAATCTCTTTATTTTCAAGATGCTTATGGGCATTGGTCCCAATGACAGGCATATTAGCAGTTTTCTTGCCGATTTTGAGGCTTAGAATTACTCATTCTCTTTTTTTCCCCTTTTTCGGTGCTCCATTAAGCCCCTACTTATAATAACATTACTCTACTTGACTCCTGAACAAGATTAAATTGAGCTTTGTTATGCTGTGTGGTCCCAGGCTATATTTCTGATGCTTTACATGGGGGAAGGGTACTAGAAAAGAGACACATGGGGGCGGTGGCATCTCAGAATGTGGTTAAATGAGCCAGCATGAAACATGGCACTTGGATCAAATGACTTTTCAGATTCATTTCAGCCCTGAGGGATTTGGTTAAAAGGAATGTACCGATGTCTGCAAAGGCTGAACATAAATGTGTAGCAACACCACCCTAGACGCTGATGCATGCTAGACCTGCAGGCAAGTATGCACTGAAAGATACGTGCAAAAGGCACGTCGCTGTGCATGAATGTGGTTTTTGCAGTAACCCAAACTGAAAGTAACTCAGTATCCATCGGCAGTAGAATGGAAAATAAATTGCTGTAGAGAAGTACTACACAATGATGAAAAAGAGTAAAGTCCTGCTAATGCAACAACAAACAAGATGTTTGTTTCTTGGCGAGAAAGCTATGACAATCCTAGATAGCGTTCGGAAAAGCAGAGACAACTCTGAAAGGTCCGTATAGTTAAGGCTATATGGTCTTACCAGTGGTCATGTATGGTTATGAGAACTGGACCCTAAAGAAGGCGGAGCACCAAAGAATTGATGCCTTCAAAGTGTGGTATTGGAGAAGACTACTGAGAGTCCCTTGGACAGCAAGGAGAGCAAATCTATCAATCTTAAGGGAAGTCAGCCCTGCATACTGTTTGGAAGGACTCATGCTGAAGCCGAAACTCCAGTATATTGGTCATCTGATGCAAATAGTTGACTCATTGGAAAAGTCCCTGATGCTCGGGACAATTGAGGGCAGAAGGAGAAGAGGGCGTCAGAGGATGAGATGGCTGGATAGCATCACCAATGCGATGGACTTGAACTTAGGCAAACTTTGGGAGATGGTGAGGGACAGAGAGGCCTGGTGTGCTGCAGTCCATGGGGTTGCAAAGAGCCGGACACAACTGGGCAAGAGCATGAAGGGGTCTCATATGTGGAGCGAAAGCAGCCAGATACAGAAGAGTAAGTATGGACTGATTTCATGTAGATGAAGCACAGCAATAGGCAAAGTTAATCACAGGTGATAGAAATTACGGTTGCCTTGGAAAGGAATAAATGACAAGGAAAATGACAAGAGGAAGCCTGCTGGGATGTTGAAAATGTCCTGTGTCTGTCATATGGTCACGTGAGTGCAGGCACTTTATTAAAATGCATTGAACTCTATGTTGATCATTTATGCACTTCTCAGTATGCCTGTGATACTTCATTAAAACATTTCCAAACAGAACAGCAAGACCCCCCCCCCAACACATGGCCTGTTGTATAGTGTTATATTTTTCAACAAAAGAGAAATCATGATCTTCTTGATTGTTCTTGAATGATGAATGTCTTTTAGCCCTTGCTGAAATTCAGCTGAATCCCCGAGGTAGCCATCAGGGCTACTCTGCCCAGCACTGAGTTTTGTGCTAAATCATTAATACTTGGTGTGCACCTTCATTCTCCTCATTGTGATCAGATCTTGGAGCACCTGCTCCAGGTGGGGCATGGGGTCAGGTGCAAAGTCATAGGAGGAGTTCCAGGGCCGCACAGTGATGGACCAGGTGCAAAGTGCTGTGGGCGCTCCAAGGCTGCAAGGTGTGCCATTTGACTCACCGTGTCTGCCAAGGTCACTCTGGGGAAAGGACTGGGCCAGGGGTGGGAATGGCGGCGGGTGTGTTACATTTTCCCTCCATTTCTGGACTAGATCGTGCGAAACTGTTTCTGAGCCAGAGGTTCAAATGAGGTGAGAGCTATAATTTGAATTTTGCTGATTTTTAAATGCATGATTTTAAGGTAACATTATGGAAGACTTGCTGTTTGTAGTAGTAGTCGCCGTTGCAGGAGTTGACCACTGTGAGTCACGACACTTGTCTGGGAGAGCCCGGGGCATACCTGCTTAGAGTTAGGACTGCTGTGTTGGCTAGCTTCAGTGTGTTTCTTCTTGTCTCACTGGAAGAACTAAGAGTGAGGATGCACAAGTGTGAATCTGTTCTCAGATCACCCTGTCAGCCCGCCTGCTCTGCTGGCCCCAGTCAGGAACCTGGATCATCATCTGAGGTACATAATAAATGGCGTAAACTTAGGTTCCATTTCACTTCTTGAAGGGGCAGAGAAGGCATCAGTGGGGAAGGCATTGATTACTGAGGTCTGACCTGGGCACTGGAGGGAGCACGGTAGGTTCTCTCTGTTGCAGTGAGGCACTTAGCCTCATTTTGCAGGTGATTAAACCAGATCCAAAAAGAATGATTTGCACATAGTTCTAAAGCCAGAATTAGAATCAGAGCTAGAATTAGAATCTGGGTCCCTGCCCCCAGAAACCCAAACTAGTTGCTGAAGTATAGACCAGGGGTCAGTAAACTACAGGGGGGCAAATCTGGCTCACAGCTTGTTTTTGTAAATAAAGTTTTATTGGAACACAACCACACTCATTGGCTTACATATTGGCTACTTTTACACCCCAGTGTCAAAATTGAGTTGTTGTGACAGAAGCCAAATGACCCCTAAAATATTTAAAATCTGGCCCATTATAGAATACGTTGCTGACACCTGGTGTAGACAGTAGGTGCATAATTTCAGCAACCAGCAATAATCCATTTGACCCCTCTTGACCCTGCCTTCTTTGATCTCCTTGCCCTTTCTTCCTGGCTGTTATCTGTGACATGAGATCTTTCTCACCGCTCACAGGACTACCTTATAAACCCCAGTTTACAGAACTGTACTGGAACAGTCACTTACGATAAAAACTTTTAAATGTTGGTTTCAAATGCCTCGGTCTGTTTTCCTGTCTAATTTAACATCAGCTCTGAGAACATGGCCAAGTGGAAAGAGCTTATCTTGCCGCTCTCCGCCTTTGAAGCCTGATTTTATTTGTGAAGCCTTTAACAGGTGTTGGTTTAATAGACTTCTGCCGTATTAAGTTTTCTGTGCCCCAGAGGGCAGCCCAAGGGGGAAAGCAGCCTGGGATGGACATGCAGGCGGCGCGGTCTGCCCCCCGCCCCCCCAGTCCCTGTCACCAGTTAGAGGTCTTCGCGTGGCACTGCCCCCTCCCCTCCCCCCTCCTCACTCTTTGTAAACCTAAGGGCATCACTTTGCAGCTTCTCTACACTGTTCTCTTCTTTCTATCCAGAGTATCCTTAAGAACTAGAGCTTCCTCTGCCTTATTTGCTGAGCTTGGCTCCCCTCGCCCTGTGCAGACTCATCAGTCACTCAGGCCTTTGGGAGTCTGGTTCAAAAAACAGGCCGGGCTGAGACCGATGACGCAGACCGTCTTTGCTGACCTGGGGAGAGGCGGCCAGCATTCACATCTAGCCAAGCTCAGGCGAAGGCTTACGGATTGAACCTGGGGTGGTGCACTTAAAGTTCTGCCTAGAGAGCCTTTCAGATGGACTGGCAGTTCCTCCTCCCCTGGGCTCGCATGCTGGCTCCTCTCGTGTCCCAGCTGGGCTGACCGCAGGCGGAGTCCTGATGTCTTCAGCTGTAAAGCAGAGATGATGGTGAAGTAGAGTACGTTCCTTGTGAGATCACAGTGTGATTTCATGGAGCCATCACCAGGGCCTGTGACATGCAGGTGTCCAGTAACTGGTCGGCTGTCGTCAAGAAGAGCTTGGACAGATTCAGAGATTACAGTGTTGACTGTGGGCCTCCTTGAAAACTGGACAGTTAGTTGCAGTAAAGGACTGATAGGGCCCTCACGGTCACATGGCGGTGAAAACGTGGAGTTTGAGAAAGGTAGGGCACCCCTTGAGGAGGCGTGGGAGGCTCTCCTGCCTACTGGCTGCTGCTCTAACCTAGAGGGATGCGTGTCCAGAGCGGGTGTCCCGAGGGGGTGGGGTTTGGTGGGTTGGGTTAGGGGTGTGGGCCTGAGTCCCACTTGCTACAGGAGTGAGAAAGGGGATTGTTAGGGACCCATCAGATCTCTAGGCCACCCCCTCCCCCCCCGAGTCCTGCAGAAGCTTCAGTCTGGGATTTACTTTGAGGCCCAGCGCCCCAAAGAGCCTTGTCTCTCAGTGTCAGGATTTTTTTACACTCTCCAGCTGGAATAGACTCATGTCGTGCATGAAGCTAAGAGTGAGAGCTCTCAGTCAGCTCTCTGCTCCCTAGAGAGGAATCGGTCCTGCCCGTTTGCATTGTAATGTGGCAGACAAATAGGAAACCATATTCCTTCTCTTTCCAGAGCACCTCCCACAAACTGGATACTGTTCCTGGCTCTGAGGATACAAATATGGCTAATAAAAACAAGAACTCATTGTACTTTATTGAGTACGTGCTTCATGTCAGGTCATGTCAGCCCAAGGGGCATATAACTTGACACCCCACTTGATTGCAGTTCACACCTGTAAGGGGTGTATGGGGATTCAAACAGAGGCAGGGCTCTGCTCGCGGCCTGTTCTTCAGTGCTGCAGCGTGTTCCAGCCCATGAAGAACAGCTGGCCTTGGGTGAAATTGCTGGGGTCCACATAAACATCTAACAAGATGTGATTCTTGCTCTGTGAGAGAAGGGAGACAGCTGTGGGGTCAGCTTTCCTGAACATAAGGAATTTGGGAAGAGTTTAATCAGGGTACTGGGCTAGAGTCTAGAGCAGAAAGACCAGACCTGGGGGAGAAGATGACGCGCAGGAAGCTCTGAAGTCACTGTGGGCTAGGTCATTTGCCTCTGAGCTGCTACAGAGCAGCTGTCTAACTCTTCGCTTCATGTTTCTTGATTATACTCATCTGCTTGCATGGTTTTCTTCTACTTAAATGTTGTGGAATGCTGTGCTTCAGGTGTGTCTGACTCTTTGCGACCCTGTGGACAGTAGCCTGCCAGGCTCTTCTGTCTATGGGATTCTGTAGGCAAGAATACTGGGGTGGGTTACCATTTCCCACTCCAGAGGATCTTTCCAACCCAGGGATCGAACCCATGTCACTTTCGTCTCCTGCATTGTCAGGTGAGTTCTTATCGCTAGTGCCACCTACTTAAATGTTCAGGTGAGTCCCAAATCTGTATCTGGGTTCAGCCTTTCTGAAATCAGTCTGTATTCATTCTTTGTGATTCCTTCAGCAAGTATTTACTGAGGACGTACTGTGTACCTCACACTATCCTAGTGGTTGGAGACACAGTAGTCAAAACAGATGAACATCTCTGCCTTCAGGGAGCTGCATCCTGATGGGAGAGATGTTAAAGTAGAAATAAACTAAATACTGGGAGTATTAGATGATAGAAATATTACGAGAAATAAAGCGGGCAAAAGAGTGGAAAGTGTGAATGAGTGTCTGTGTGTGTGCCTGCGTGCGTGTATTTGTATGTGTGAGGGAAAGAAATTAGGAGGCAGAGGCTTACAGTTTTAGAGAGTGTCGCTCAGCCCACCTTATTGAAAAGGTGACATATGAACAAAGATGGAAAGGAAGTAAAGGCCTGGGACCTGCGAATCTCTGGGGGAAGAGCATTCCAAGAGGCGGAAAAGGCATCTGCAAAGACCCTGAGGCAGGATCCTGCCTGCTGCGTCCAAGGGCCAGCATTCTGGGCAAGGTGCAAGGCGGAAGGGCGGGAAGTGAGGCAGCAAGGCAGGTGTGTGGCAGCTCACGTGCGCCTTGGAGACTGTTGTGTGGACTTAGTCCTGAGTGAGACACAGAGCTGTTACTCGAGTATTAGACAAATACACGTTGTAAATTGCTTTTTTTTTCTTTGTTTTGTTTGTAAATTGTGGTCGTATACACATTACGTATAATGTACCATCTCAATCATTTAGGTGTACAGTTGAGTAGTGGTAAGTACACTCGTGTTGTGTAACCAGTCTCCAGAGCTTTCTCCATCTCGGAAAATGAAAACTCCACCCCTATCAAGCCACTCCCCATGCCCCAACCCCAGCCCCTGGCAACCAGCTCCACTCCACTTTCTGTCTCAATGCATGTGACTGCTCTAGGTACCTTGTAGAAGTGGAATCATGAGGTATTTGTCTCTTGTGACTTGCATTTTTCACTTACTATAGTGTCCTTAGGATTCATCCATACTGTAATGTGTGTCAGAACGTCCTTTCTAAGGCTGAGTAATAGTCCACTGTACGTGTACACCTGTCGGTTTGTCCATCCATCCATACATTCATCCACTGATGGAGTTGCTTCACCCTTTGGCTACTGTGAGTGATGCTGCTGTGAATGTAGGTGTACAGATCCCTGTGAGGTCCACTTTCATTTCTTTTAGATGGATACCCAGTAGAATTACTGGGGCCCATGCTGGTAATTGTCTGCCTACTTTGTGGAAGAACCACCGTACCGTTGTCTTCAGCAGCTGTGCCAGGATCCCAGCTTCTCCACACCCTCTCCCACACTTACTGTTCCTGTTTTTGTTTTGTCTTTCGTAGTGGTCATGCTGTGGGTTTGGGGCTCTAACTCATTGAGTTTCCCTAACAATCTGTGATGTTGAGTATCTTTTCATGTGCTTATTTGTTTATCATCTTTGGAGAACTGTCTCTTCAAGGCCTTTGCCCATTTTTTATTCAACTTGTTGGGGTTTCTTGTGTGGTGGTCGCTGAGTTGTAGTTCCCGTGTGTTCTGGTTATTTCCTGCTTATCAGATAACGTGTGCAAATGTTTTCTCCCATTCTGAGAGATGCCCTGACAGGATTTCTCTGGATGTTGAGTTGAGAGTAGGCCGGAAGGGGGTAAAGATGGAAAGGGTAGCCCATTACCTCGTTGTTGTTGTTCTGTACTCGATAGGTTGTGTCTGACTCTTTGTGGCCCCGGGGACTATAGCCCACCAGGCTTCTATCCATGGGATTTTCCAAACAAAAATACTGGACTGGGTTCCCATTTCCTTTTTCAAGGGATCTCCTATGTTGTAGACAGATTCTTTACCACTGAGCCACCAGGAAAGCCAAGTTACCTGGTTTTCTTAATATTTCTGAACTAGAAAATTTAGCATCACCATTCTGTGGTGTCCTGATCCTGTGGACCCTGTCTCTGTTGCCGCCATCTCTCACCTTGCCCCCTGGGACATAGACGCCCTACTCCACAGAGGCTCTTGAGGCCTCGCCTGATGTCCCTCTGCTTCTGCCCTCCCCGTCTCTTGCCTGCATCCACACCCGCCCCCCACCCTGGAGCTGGCCCCCGCAGCCTCTTCCAGGCAGAATCCACCCCAGCTCCCCTCTCCCTCCTGGCAGATCTCACCCATCCTCACTCCCACGCTCCGTTGTTCCCCATCTCCATGGCTGCCTCTTCTGCTCAACAGGGAACTCTTTCCAGCGTGTGAAAGAGACCCGTCTTCATCACAGCATCCTTCCTCCAGCCTGGGCCTGGCACAGAGCGGGGCCCAGAACATGTTTGATTCGGTGAATAAATACACAGATGAGAGAAGAAAGAAGGTGTAAGATGAAAGAGACAGGGAAGCCTGAGCGGGGGAGCGCTGGGGGTGGCCTGCAGCTGTCCCGTGGCCCCTCGGACTGTGTACAGTCGGTCCCTCTTTATGTGACTTGGGGCCGGCAGCGCCCCTCCCCTTCTTTCCTTAGACCTTCTTTTTCCTGGCTCCCTGGTACTGCATTCAGAGTTCCTGGATGAGGCTCAACTCTGTTCCCTTTATTTCTCCTTCTTTTTTCCCATACTTTACATAATAAAGGTTTCCTTTTCTATTCTTTTTTTTCTTCCTTTTTATTTGGGAGTCAGAAAACTGAAGAGACTATCTTTATTAAGAACTTAATAAAGAACTCAAAGGAAGTAGTTTGGCGAGGGGAGCATGAAGGGAAAAAAAGTGGCCTTTCACTCCAGGGAGATTCTGCTGTGCGTAAAGGGAGCTGTACCCTCGTAAATGGGTTTTCGGGTTCAAGGCCTGGGAAAGATGGGAAGAAAACAAAGGCATCAGCAAGAAGGCCCAGAGCTTCTGGGAAAGAAGGCCTTGTTTATGCCTGTTGAAACCGATTTGGTCAAGTGTTTGTTTAAAAGAGATGCCACTTGGTGAGCGACGCCTGGCTCCCTTGTGTCGTGTTCGAGACTGCTTGGATTGGCTGGAGCCCCCGACACTGTTTACTCAGAAGCCGGCCCCAGTGAGCGCGTGGAACCAGAAGCACAGCGCCCAACTCCACGGGGTCTGAAATATCTGGATACCAGGATCTGGGCTGTGGCAGCTTGAATCCTCCAGGCAGAGCCAGACCCACCAGGGGACTGGCCTGCTCCTTCCAGCCTTGGTTGGCATTTGTCAGATTTCTGCTGATTAATAAATACTGGTTGGTGGGTGAGACCGTGGTGTTTTTTAGAAAGAGGATCCAAGGACAAATAAGTCTCAGAGGGAGGTGAACACTGAACACATATGTGAACATCTGCCAAAGACAGCAGTGTGATTCAGGTGGAACCATTCATATTTCTAAAGTAAGGGGGTGTAGCCCCATCTTCCAGATGAGGAAACTTGAGGAACAGAGCTGTCAAGAGGGTGGGGTCAGAGATGCAGGGGATTCTATTCCAGTTAGACCCAGCGCTGAATTCCTGTTTCCCTTATTAGGCTGGCAGGATTCTGCACTTTTTTTTTTTAAACCCTTGTGCCTGTCGACACGCCTGGTACATGGTAGGTGTCGGTAAAATGTGAAGTGTGTAATGATGCGCTCAGTTGGATTAAATTGGATGCTGGGCTCTGGTGCCTGCATTCTTGTGAGTGATGGGGTTGGCCTGGATTCTGAAGATTCTAGACACGAGCAGCCTCAAAAGCTGGCTGGTTGCATGGGGCACATCCTCTGTGGGAAAGTGTACCAGTGAGCTCTGAGTTCTGGTCATGCCAGGCTGCTCTCCACATGGCCAAAATATCACTCCCATGTTCCTGTCCTTGGGGAGAGCAGCCTGGCTTAGAACTTGGGCAGACAAACTTGTCACAGGCAAAGAATTTAATGTTCCGTCTAGTTTCCGGCCTGCAGGTAATAATAACCTGATGGAAAGAAGGATGGGAGACCTCATTTGCAAGTGTCATAGCATTTGTAATTCTCTGAAACTGCAGGGGGAAAAATGTCTAGAAGTGTGGAGGAAAATAGTTTCTTTGCAAAATGACATGTTGGACTCACCTGCCCTGTGTGTTTTAGGCAACACAACAGGATTCGCAGCGTGGAGGGGAGTCAGCTGAAGGCTTACCTTTCCTTGCAAGTGTTGGATCTCAGCGTCAACAACATCACAGAGATCCGGAGCACCTGCTTCCCACACGGACTGCCCCTCAAGGAGCTGTAAGTGCATCAGGTCTGCCTGCACTGGCCAGGCCTGGACGCTGGTGGATGCCTGGCTGAGTCCGTGGGCCAGGCACATGCCTGCCATCTGTGCCCTCAGCAGGGCAGGGGCCCCAGGTCCACAGTCCTCTGTTAGCCCATTTTCAGCATGTCCAAGTCAGCGGTGCTGTTCTGACTGTACACGTGGGCGAGGGAGCTGACCTGGGGGACAGACCATCTCAGAGAACCATCTCGCACTAAAACGTGTGGCTGTGTGGACCACAAAGCCAGGTTTCTTTCTCCTTCCGGGGGCTGCCCCCTAGGTGAGCTTAGAGAAGAGATGGGGAGTAGTTAGGTGAGTGACAGCGGAGGGCGGCCTCTCTGCAGAGACTCCACCAGCCAGTGCCCACCTGTCCTCAGAGTGCTCTCGACCTGCTTCGTCGGATTGTTGGTCTGTTTCTGTTCTGCCCTGTCTCATGCCTGCTGATGGCAGACAGAAGGAAAACAGTCAAAACCTAGTTAACCCGCTGCTTGTTGGTAGGAGAAGATTATTTTAGGGAAGAAACAGAAAACTCAGGCTAAAGAGGCGTCTTCAGATGACATGTGAGCCCTCATCTCTTGGGTTACCACTGAGTACTCTAAGGGCTGTTTGTGAGATTGGTTTATGGGTCATTGTGACCCATCAGTTCAGAGACCAAGGCCGGGCGCACAGATTTTTGAGATGCCCGAGGAGCAGAACAGTCTCTTTCTTAGGATGCATCAGGGTGCCTGAGGTGGAAGCGGGAGGCCTTGGCCAATCCTTCAGCTGATGGAGTGGTGCTCAGCCCCAGTGGGGCTTCCGAAGGAGGTCCACCAGCCACCCCCCACCACCCTGCTTGGGACAAAAACACCTCCCCTGCTGAACTGCCTCGCAGTGACCTTCTCTTTCTGCACGAAAGCAGGGGGACTCTGTTTTGGCAGAAGCTGGCCGGTATATCTTCGTCACACAGACTGTTCTTTAATCTGGAGTGTTGAGAACAAACAGTCCAGCTCCGTTTGCAAAGAATCCTCATATGCCCTGTGCTGGGCCTCTGCCGGATGGAGATGAAGAATGCCTCCTTCCCTTCCCAACTCTGATGTAGAAAATTCTCTCTGGTCTCTTCTCTTTTGTTTAAGGCACAACAAGGCAGCATCGGTACAGGGAAGGTGGAAGGAAAAGTGTTGTGGCCCCACTTCCTTTCCCTCTCCCCCGCTCGGAACCATTCGTGTGCAGTTCTCCTTCACTAGAATGTTTCTCTGACACATTTGAAATGATTAAAATGAAATGTTTTATGTACATTTAGAAGTCATACAATGGGATCCACTTCAGAATTAAAGGCCATTTCCCCAAATTGTGAAAGCCTCTCTGACCTTGCCTCACAGTGGACTCTCTGCTTCCTAAGGCTCTTCTCACCAACCTTGAACCCTGACCCTTGGGTAGTGGCTGGCACAGAGGGACTCCTGCAGCAGCCCAGCTGGAGTGGAGGCCATTGACCTCCCTCCTGGAGCAGTCACCCTGGCTGAAAGCAGGGTGAGCTCTGGGCTCGAACAAGCCAGGCCTCTGTCACGTCTGAAGACGGTCCTAACACCTGAGGCTGGGAGCGGAGATGGGCTTTGCAGCATCAGGATGACCAGTGTCTCATTGGAAACCCAGCCTGCTGGGTGTGTTGTAGCTTGTTTTCCCAACTCAGCCAGGTCTGGCGTCTGTAACAAGACAAGGAAGGCCTCCTACTGACCCCTGCATTTTCTCTCCTGAATCCTTCCAGCAACCTGGCAAGCAACCGGATCAGCACCCTGGAATCAGGAGCATTTGATGGTCTGTCACGGTCACTGCTAACGCTTCGGTTGAGCAAAAACAGGATCACCCAGCTTCCTGTGAAAGCATTCAAGTTACCCCGGCTGACACAACTGTGAGTCCAGAGACCTGTACCGTAATTAAGCTTAGCCAAACTTTATGGAGACGAGTTCCCCAAGGAGTGTTCCAAATGCACCCGCTTCCCGCTTCCCTTGCTCCCCTTCGGTTGGGCTCTGCATAAACTACCACTGATGGCCCTGCGGCAGCACCTAATAAAAGCAAATTAGACGCTGGGTCTGGAGCCTGCAAACTGCCCCAGGTTGCTGAGGAAAGATCCTCTGAGGATATGCAGGCCGGTCCTCTTCAGCACTTTCCAGAACACAGTGAGGAATCCTGCTGCTTAGCTGACCCTGGCTAACACATAGCCTGTGTGGACTGGAGTCCTTATTTATTGTGAGGTTTCTGTGTGTGTGTTTTTTTTTTTAAGGAACCCATGTAATCTGTCCAGTGGCCATTATGGGGTCCAGTGCTGCTTGAGCAGTTAAGAGAGGAACTTAGTGTAGCCAGAGGTAGGAAGCAAGAGGTAGGGTCACTGTTTTCATCTCCTCAGTCTCATAAGGTAGTTGATTGGCTTTTTTTTTGGTAAAGAAAGGATGTGTTTGTTTAGTTTTTTGACTACCACAACTGACCGCACTCCTAGAATGGCCCAGGGTTTGGAGTCAAGAAAACCTCTATTTACCAAAACCTGACGGACTGCCTGTTCCCCGGTTTTTTGCCTTTCCAGCGTCCTTTTTTTGGTAGGAGAAAAATGTATTTCTGGAGAATACACTGATACTGGAGCTTTGGTTCAAGCAGAACGGGCTACTCAGGGGCAGGTGTGGTGGCAAGACGGGGTGCTCCCCTCTCTCTCACTGCTGTGCTCTCCCCGCACACCAGGCCGGGGGTCGCAGAGAGACTCCCTGATAGTCAGGACCTGGTGTGCGTCATGAGACACTGCAGAAGAATTTGGGGAAAACCGAGGGCTCACTGGTCAGGCTGTGTTCTCCCTTCCCAAGTGTTACCAATGTAGCCAGCTCACCCAGATTCCTGAAATCTTTTGGTTCACTGAGGTCTCATCACACAGGGGCCGGAGGCCCATGAGTGTGCTTCATGGTGGTTCCAGGCACCTCCTCCCGAATGCAGTTGGTGGGAAGTTACCACCAGTATCTAGTGGTTCGAGTTCCTGGGTTGACGCATCTGACGGTGGTTTCTGCCGCTGAGCTAAGAGATGGCTCACCTAAGACATTCATACCCTGAGTCACACCCTGTCCTCACGACAGAGTCACGGTTATGGGGGAGGAAATAGGAGTGCTTGCTCATTCTGGGGTGCAAGGGGACCAGCTTCTAGGAGCCCTGGGCTCCCTTTCACATGTTAACAGTGGCCAGTTAGTGTCTTGGGCACACGGGCTTCCATGGTATGTCTGTGCTGCCGGGGACCTCCTCCTGGGATTGTCCCGGGGGACCACCTGGTGATGGCTGTGGGGGGGGCATGGGTAGTGGATGCTCTGAACTGCTGGCCTCCTCTCTTTAGGGACCTCAATCGGAATCGGATTCGGCTGATCGAGGGCCTGACATTCCAGGGGCTTGACAGTTTGGAGGTGCTGAGGCTCCAGCGAAACAACATCAGCAAGCTGACGGACGGTGCCTTCTGGGGGCTGGCCAGGATGCACGCGCTGTGAGTCGGCGCCGGGCGCCGGGGCTCCTGCAGGCCCTGAGCGACCCCCTGGGACTTCGGCTGAACCCAGTCCCTGCCCTCTGGGACCTCAGCGGTGGCCCTCCTCAGTGTCTTTGGGATCTTTTGCTACCTCTTGGGGTGTTTTCCTTGCAGGCTAGGATAATCTCTTGGGAGAGTTTCAGAGGATTTGGTAAAGTGAGCTGGTTGGTGAGGATGGAAGGCAGGGGCCGCTTTGCTGGGGCTGTTCCCCTCTTCCATTTCCACTCCCCCTGTTACTGAATGCACGCTCTGGTGCCCAACTCACAATGTGGCCAAACAATACTGCAGCGTCAGACTTTGGAGCAGAGAAAGGTTTATTGCAGGGCCATGCAAGGAGATGGGTGGCTCATGCCCCAAGAAAAGCCAGAGTCCCAAAGTGTTTCAGGAAAGTATTTTTAAAGGCCAAGTGAGAGAGGAGCATGGTTGCTTGTTACAACCAGCAGCCTTGGTGTAGGAATCCCTTGATCTTGCAGCCATCCATTGTAAGTCAGGTCCTGATGTTCAGTAAACCTCCGACCAGACAAAAGTTATTCTTAGTTCTGCAACTTCTTGTCTCTAGATGAGTGGAAAAGCGTCATATGGCCTAGTATTCTTCATACTCTAGGCAGCATTCTTAACCGGAAGCAAAAGAGATAGAATACGAAGGTTAAAGTACAGCGAACATCTATTATGGAGTCAGATTGTTCTTCCTGATTATACCCCTGCCCCCCGCTCCTTGGCGGACAGTGCGCTCCCTTCCCACATCCTCTCCCCTCTCCCACACGCCACAGGAAGTTCCCTCTCCCTCTACTTCGGTTTTGACAGTCTTTCTTGATGTGCAGGTGGGCCAAAGAATGTATAGTTTGTCCTGAGAGATTTATTTCTGTTTTGTGAGCTAATCAAGCCCCTCACTGCAGATGTTCCATTTCTGTCAAGGGAGCACTTGCTCCAGCCAGATGTGGACAGTCTTGGGGCTTGCCGGCCTAACAGGGGAACAGAAGAGCGTCCGGAGAGGGTCAGACGAGGCAGTTACCAAGCTTCAACTTTTAAATATTTACATTTGTTTATTTTTAATCAAAAGAAACATATACTCAATAGTTGAGCAAAATCAGATAGTAAAGAAAAGCAGTTGTTGCCCAACCCTAGCCCCCAGTCTCTCCCCCCACTCCCAGTTCCACTCACAAGAGGCAGGCAGTCACTTCTCATCATGTTCTATCTTTGTGTTCTATTTGTAGTTCTGCTGGTTGCTCCTTCCAAGTTCATATACTAATACCACTTACATTTTGGTGTGTCATCATGAGATTTCTTGCTTTATGGTCAGTGATTTAACTTGCTCAAGACACGCCGAAGCCCTTCGGTCTGCAGGTTACACCATTCCATCTGTGTCCTTGCTCAATTATCTTTGCAACTGAAACAAAAACCAGAAACTCCAGGTCCAGTTCCATCAACTCCCTGTGCCTTCGTCATTATCTGGAGCATCTCTCAATGTGCATACCTTCATACACACCCACACACACGCACACACACATATTTTGTAGACAGCTTAGCCTTGCGAAGCTTTGCTTCTCCCTCTCTTCATTGTTCACCTTTGCATAACTCTGTCTCTTTTATATATTCAAGAATACTTGTCCTTGACATCCTTAAAACTGTCATTTTAGACTTTGGAAGCCAGGTGGTCGTGCACTGGGTGGGCTGGGAGTCAGAGTGCATTCTCAGGAAAATATAGAGTTCTTAGCACATACCATTTGGTTTTCCTGTTGAACAAATTCATGCAAGTTGGGGGGTGAAGGAAGAGTTACCTTAGAGGTTAGTTATAAATTAAGGGTTCACGTTTTGAGCAGACGCAGGAAACAGACGATGTGAAAAGCAAAGCCCGGCTGCCCGAAGCCCTTGTGATTGTGCGTGTGGAGCAGCATATGAAGTAGTAGCTTCTGGTCACAAGGCCAGTCCTGTGAGGTGGCGCATCGTCTGTGGCCGCGCTGTCGAGAAGACTGGTGGTAACTTAACATCCCTACTTACTGAACTTAAACAGGAGCTCAGTTCTCAGCAAGAAGCTGAAATTCTGACCTGCGTTTTCTGCCTTCTCAGCACAGCCCTATGTAGTCAATACTTCTTGGGCATCTCCACTTCATGGTTGTTCAGGCTCCTCCAACCAGCCAGGTGACAGAATTGAGAATTAAGTCGCAGTATTTCAACCCCAAATGTCAAGCCATGTCTTGGCACAGTGGCCCCAGGCCCAGGCTTGGTTCACCTAGCTCTGAATTCCAGCCCCTCACTACTGGCTGAGCTGAGGAACAAGTCTTAGGTTACCCTGCTTGTCTCAGCCTCAGTTTCCTCATCTGTAAGACAGGGATAGTGATGAGAGCTATCTCCTTGTCTTCCTCTCTCTGCCTTGAGTGGGCCCTGCCTTCTACTTTGAGCTCCTTGCCCGTGTGCTGCTGGCTCGCTTGTATGCCACTCAGAAGGTTGCTTCTAGGAGCTTCCCTGTGGCCTGTGAGCCCCCGCAGCTAGCCTGAATCCTCACCACCATCTGGGTAGCTTTGTCTCCCTGCCACCCCACAGGTGTGCGCACACACGTCAGTGCACACCCATCACGAGCCCCTCCAGCAGTGTCAGGTCCTCAGTGCCGCCTGGTGTGATGGCAGGGAGCGGCTCCTTCGCCGTCAGGTGGGCGGGTGGGTGCGGGACCCCCGGGATCTGCACTCACACTCACCGCACGGGGGGCTGTCGCGGCAGGCACCTGGAGTACAACAGCCTGGCGGAGGTGAACAGCGGCTCGCTGTACGGCCTCACGGCCCTGCACCAGCTGCACCTCGGCAACAACTCCATCTCCCGGATCCACCGAGACGGCTGGAGCTTCTGCCAGAAGCTGCACGAGCTGTGAGTGTCCCACCAGCGCTGCGGGTGGCGGTGGACGCACCCGGGGGTGCCTCTTCCAGAGCCTGGGGAGCCCTGGGCCCCGTGACCCACAGCACAGGGGCTTGGGAGGAGTGTTGAGGGCCTGTTGCAGAGCGGGACTCCAAGGACCTGAGAGCCTGACTCTCACCTATTCTAGACTCTGCTCCCCATTTCAGATTAGCAGGGACCACTGTCTAAGAACAGCTGTTTTGAGAGCCTCTGGCCACAAACGGCTGCAGCCTGTAACATGTGCTTCTGTATAGAGAGCGGCTACAGGCAGACCTCAGTGGTACTGTGCAGTTAGTCCCAGACCACCTTGTAACGCTTTTGGCTCCCCAGTACATAGAAAAGTGTCTTTTTGCTACACTGTAGTCTGGGAAGTGTGCAGTAGCATTATGTCTGAAAAAATGATGTACAGATCTTAATTTAAAAATACTTTATTACTGAAAAATGCTATTTATCACCCAGCCACACAGGGTGCCAAAATCTTCAATTTGTTTAAAAAAAAAAAGTGTAGTATCCTCAAAGCGCAGTAAAGCAAGTTATGTCTATATTGGGGCTCACAGAAAAGACAGTGAACCCGAGAAGTGGTGACACGTGGACAGTAAGGAATTTCTATGTGTTTACCATGTTTAAACTTAGTACTGAGTCTTTTGCAGGTTGTGTTTTTATCTATTTGTCAACATTCTCCCCTCTCCCCCCTCCTCCTTCCCCCTCAGCCCACCCCATACTGACCTGGAGTTTATATTTCAGTGAAGTCCATCATTACCTAATGTAAAAATCGATAGTTGTGTGTGTGTGTGTGTGTGTGTGTGTGTGTGTGAGAGTAACCCTTTGGGTTTGGCTCCCTGCCCCCTCCAGGCCGTGGAGCTGCACGGTATCCTCACGTGGACTGGGATGGCTTCTGAAAGGCTCCCCTTGGGCCAGGACCCCACTCAGGAGCTCCCAGGACCCTTGGTTTTCCACGGTCCGGGCATCGGAGCCGTGGGGAAGCAGGAGAGGTCTTCTCATCCCCCGGAGCGCGTGCACTTGCACAGGCGAGGAGCCTCCCGCCCGCTGAATCGAGGAGGGTGTGTGCCCCCTGCTGCTGAGGCAATGGGGAGGGGCGCCTCCTCCTGCCCCCCTCGGCCTGCCTTCTGTGCCCTTCAGAAGGGTCAGAAGCGGTGACGGGAATGTGTCCTGACCAGCTTCACACTGTGTCCAACACCCAGGTAACCCTGGAGCCAGATTTAGGGCTGCTTTCCACGTGTGTGTCCCGCCCCTCCTTTAAGCTGAATTCTTTAATTGCAGGTGAGGATGTAATTTTGATCTCCTGCCAGGTCTTTGCAACTGACAGACACCATGCCTGACTTCTCCAGGAGAGAAAAACTGTCACTCCCTGCTACCTTAACATACTTACTAATCTCCGAATTTATTTTCCTTCCTCCTGCCCCAGCCCAGAGTTCCCATTTTTTCAAGGACAGATGACTAATACGCTAGGTCACAACCCACAGCCACATCAGAGGTGCAGGGGGTGTGCTGGGAGGAAAGTTTGATTCTGACGCTCAGAGAAGGTGTGTGATTGGAGGTGTGGTCCTGACCTGCTTACAGTAGGGAGATCATGCTAAGAGGCTGGCTCAGGTGAGGGCAAGGAAGCCTGGAGGGACACTGGTCCCAAGGGCGCCGCCCAGGTGAGGCCTACAGTTCGGTGAGGAAGTCTTATTCCAGGGAGTGCCTGGTGGCGCCCTCTGCTGGCCGAGGGCGGAGGCTGTCCGGCTGCCTCACTCATTGTGAGAACCCGCTGGGGTCCCATCCAGAGTCTCTGGCCACAGCCGTGAGAAGTCTTCCGTGGCCTGAATCAGGACCAGCCACGGACACGACGTGTAGGAAAGGGTTGGAGCCTTGTGGTTGCTTGTTGAACGACCCTGTTTACAGATCTCCTTCCAAGAGTCAAGCTCCATGGGCATCAAGCCGTGGTGGGTTTCTAGCTCTGAGACCACTTTGCCCTCAGGATTCTGGTGGCCATGTCCCTTCCCACTTGGACCCAGACGACTGGCTGACCCGGCTCCACCGTCGGGAGAGGAGAAGGGACAACACCGAGCAACCCAATGGTGATCACGTTTGCTCTCCCCTCCCGTTCCTCAGGATTCTGTCCTTCAATAACCTGACCCGGCTGGACGAGGAGAGCCTGGCCGACCTGAGTAGCCTGAGCATCCTGCGCCTCAGCCACAACTCCATCAGTCACATCGCGGAAGGCGCCTTCCGGGGACTCAAGAGCCTGCGTGTCTTGTAAGTCTTTCCCCGTTGGGTTGATGGGAGAGCAGAAGACAGCAAGCCACCTGCTTCACTGTGTTCCCTTCTCACTGGTCTTGAGTTGCAGTTAGATCCACAGCTGACTTGTGATGTCTGCCACGGTCTCAAACTTTAATATCATAAATCAAAAAAGAGCTGGTTGAGCAGAAAACTGTCCTTCATTCCCCTTAGGGTGGTGCCTAGAATGATGAAGACTCAAACTCTTCTCCAAGCGCTGGTTCCCACATTACGCGTGATGGGACGTGGGGTCCAGCTGCAGGAACTTCCCCAGACTGCACGCTGCCCCCTGGGACAGCAGCCCAGCCGGGGGGCCGTCCTTGCATCCTGAGCCGTCCCACAGTGACTCGAGGTTTTGTCCTGAGCGTTTTTATCTGAGCGAGGGCAGTACTGAGGCGTGTGTCTTGGGCTAGCATCTCAACTTCTTCAGCACACACTGTGCGTTCAGAAGCCCACGTCCACGAGAGGTGACAGGGGAGCCCTGTGTCCCTGAGGGTCGTTTAACCCAGCGGAGGTGGTCGTGTCACCTTCCTTGCAGCAACCAGTGAGGTGGAAGGAACTTTCAGAGCTTGCTGCAGGGCGCTTTTGGGGACTGAAATTTTTCAGCCATTGGCTTCCAAGAACTTCCAGGCAACAGAGAACAACCAGCCAACCAGCTATGGGGTGGGGGTTGAGAGGGGAGCGCATCTGGATTTCAACAGAGGGTTGTGGGTCCTCCCTCCCAGGCCTGCCCCCTGCAGAAAGAGCGGCTGCTCCAGCCTGATGGGGAGAAAGGCCCTTGCACTTGGCAGGGAGGGCTGAGAAAGCTGTCACGCCAGGCCGTCGCTGGGGAGTGAGAAAGAACCCGGACACCAGGCTATTCAAGCTGGGGTCAGCCTCCGAGCCCTCGCGGTGCTGACTGACACGGCCAGGATGTTCAGATGGCGCAGGCCAGAGAAGAGAGAAAAAACTCTGGCAGCCAGGACTGGAGCAGGGGGACAGGCACACAAAGCCGCAGCCCCGGGTCCCGGGTGTTTCAGGACAAATAAGGAGTAACGGATGAGAAGGAGGAGGCCCTTCCAGCCTCTGAATCGCAGCTCTCTGCACATGCTGCTGTAAAATAAAGGTCAGAGCAACCAACGCACTCCACGGTCCAAGCTCCCTGCCCCGTTGGCTCTCCCAGGAGCCAAGAGCGGCATCCCGTCCTGTTCACGGCCCACGTCTCCAGGGCTCCAGAAAGGAAGGTGTGGGAGACCTTGTGGAAAGTCAGAGAGGGCCCACCGGGGCAGCGCGGGGCATGGTCACCAGGTGGGGTGTCTCGCCCGGTGGTGACCTGCCCTTGGAAGCTGGGGCAGGAAGCTGAGTCATCGACCTTGTGATTCTCATTGTTGGAGGGGACCAGTCCGAGAAGTTGGCCTCGTACTCTCATCCTGGCAAGTGGGTCACAAGTCTGACTCAGCACCCAGATGTGCCTGGCTGGGAGTCAGCACCTGTGGAGGCCCTGGGGGGTTGGGAGTTGAGGGTGCAAAACCCACTTGCCAGCCTGGAGGTGGCTACAGAGGGCCCTGTGCCGGGGGCTTGCTGTTCACCGTCCCCCTCCTCCGCGGGCCTTGTGCAGTGTCTCGTCAAGTCCAGGGAAGGGACTCTAGGTGGTAGGAAAGCAGAAGGCAACCTTAGGGAGCCTTTTGGACTCATTCCCAGAGCAGTGACCAGAAGTCCACCCTTGGGGAGTGGAATCCAAAGCAGGCGTTCCCGTGTGCCATCTGCACCCCTTCCCCCGGGGCTGATCTTAGCCCACTGGGGAGCAGCACGTGTAGCCCAGCAGCTGCTGGTTAGAGGCCCCTGTCAGCTTTGTTGGGAGGCTGAGAGAGCCAGGCTGCGCGGCAGGGTGGCCCGGTGGTCACACCGCTAAATTTTTTTTTTTTTCTTGTTTATTTCACATTGGGGTATAGCCAATAAACTCTGTTGTGGTAGTTTCAGGTGAGCAGTGAACAGACTCAGCCATACACATGAATGTATCCATTCTCCCCCAAGCCCCTTCCCACCCAGGCTGCCACGTAACATTGAGCAGAGTTCCCTGTGCTGTTCAGTAGGTCCTTGTTGGTGATCCATTTTAAATATAGCCATGTGTACAGGCAAGCATAAGTTTGTTTTCTAACGCCTGTAATCGGGCAGACATGCCGTCCAGGCGTCTGGAATAGACTGGGATGTTCTGAGCTTCAAGGTGGCAGGCTAGGCATGGGTCTCTCTTCCCACAGCAGACTGGATGCTGAGCCTTCTGTCTCTCCTCCGCAGGGATCTGGACCACAATGAGATTTCGGGCACAATCGAGGACACCAGTGGTGCTTTCACAGGGCTGGACAGCCTCAGCAAGCTGTGAGTGTGGGCACTGGAAGATCCGTGGGGATGGCGCACAGAGGTGGCTCCCCACCGATACACACACCACTTTGGTTGTGGGTCCACCCCGGGCAGCACTGGCACATTCATTGTTCTTTTGTTTGGAAAGGAAAGTCTGCTTAGGAAGGCAGAGACCTCTCCACTTCTCTCTGACCTGCCGTCTCCTTGCTGCCCTGGGTATTGGTTTTTTGGGGGCTGAAGATTTGGGGTTTGGAGGCCCGTTAGATCTTTCCTCTTCAGTTCTTGACTGATGTGAAAACAGCCAACTTTTTTGTTTTTCTTTGCTCAAAGGCGTCTTGCCCTGTTATTCAGTTTCTAGAAATTCTAAACATCTAAAGCCAAGTAACTCTTGACGGTTTAGAGACTTCGGGCAGTCTTTTTGTTGTCAATCATAATCTTAAAGAGAAACAGTCATTACCAAGGGTGATACAGTAGCTGTTTTTCATTCAGGGTTTCCGGTGTTTGGGTTTGTTTTTCTAAGCTCCTAGAATTTGCAAGGCGTGTGTATGTGTGCATGCACGCCTGTGTGTGTTACGTCTAACTCGCCAGAGACGTGTATCTGTGTGTGTGTGAGTGAGTGTGACATCTACCTATCTCAGGAGGTGTGTGTCTGTCTGTCTGAGTGTATGTGACATCTGTCTCAGGAGGCGTGTGTGTCTATGTGTGAGTGTGTGTGACATCTACCTATCTCAGGAGGTGTGTGTCTGTCTGTGTGTGACATCTGTCTCAGGAGGAGTGTGTGTCTGTGTGTGAGTGTGTGTGACATCTAACTATCTCAGGAGGCCTGGCTGTGTTTTGCATTTTTCTGTAGTTGAGGAAACAGGGGGAGCGATGTTGCCCAAGATGACACAGCTGCTGGGCGGCAGGGCCTGTGCGGACCCAAAGCCCACCCTGTATCCTCCTCCTCGTCCGCTCTTGCTGCCTCTCACCAGCGCTCTGCGCCGAGCCTGCCCCGGGAACATTCAGGCAAGGGGTGGGAGCTGTTACTACTGTTTACTGCCTCTCGAGTGGAGGGTGTGGAGGAGGACAAGACAGAGGATGGTCACAGCTCCATACCCCCACCTCCCCCGGCCTGTTTCGGAGACGGCGAGCCGAGCACGAGAGTAAAGTAAATATTTTGAAAGCGGCAGTGGAAGGCGAGGCTCCGGGAAAGGCTGTGGTGGGAGGGTCTTTCTGTGGAGTTAGCGTTTCTAATTTGTTTAGAAAAGTGGGGTTTTTCACGCCTTGGGTGCTCTGGGAGTGGTGAGTATGTGTCAGCTGTTTTGACTGAGGTCTCTTCCTGAGGATCCTATGTTCTGAGAGTGGATTGAAAAAGCCTGGCAGCCGCCTTCTTCTCCCCTAAAAATGCTCCCTTCTCCCCCACCTCCTAGGCACTTTGCTCCACAAGCTTGGGAAGGGGACCGATGATGGGGCGCAAGGGCTTGTCATTGACAGGGGAGCCCCAAGCTCGGGCTGCGGCCGCTGGGGGCCGTGGGCAGGGGTGTGGGCACCTGAGCAGCCCTTCAGCTCGAGCCTCATCTCCAGCGCCTCGTCCGGCCCCAGCCTGACTAAGCGATGGCGAAGTTGGGGTCCTGTGTGGGGCCTGTCCGTTCCGTGAAACCTGGAGGCGGTTCTTGCATGTCGCGGCTTCCAGGAGGCTCTTCCCTGGCAGGTGAAGGGCAGTGACCCTCCGGGGCATGTGACCTCTGGCTCCGTGTAAGCCATCCTGTGTCTGGAGCCTGGAGCTACTTTCTAATTGCCTGTGGTCTGTTCCCCTGTGTGTTCTCCATTCCCCGCTGGACTGAAGTAGCAGTCCTGTGTAAAGTCCCAAGGACTCAGCCCAAGAGCCTGGATCCCTCGCTTGCGCTGAGCTGCTTGACACGGGCTCCTTGGAAGCAGCTGGTTAACCCTGACCTGTAGAATAGTCTCCAGTCTCCTCCCACCCAGGTCCACTGGCCAGGATCTTGGACATGGAGGCTCTCCTGGGCATTTCCAAAAAAGACAGACAGATGCAAACAATTGGGTGAAACTGGGACAGTAACGGTAATTCCTTAACATCATTAAATACATGCAATCAGTTACTTAGGCAGGGTGGTGTTTCGGTTCTACGCAAAAGGAAAAAAAGTAATTCTCTTTCTTGGTTAGAAAAAGAAAACTATGTGATGCAGATTCTCAGAGGTGAGGAATGAGAAGTGGGCAGACGGGAAATAGGACTGGCACCGTTACATGATGGTCACAGCTGTGAGATGGGCTGTGATTCTGTGACCCTAGTACGTGGCTCTGGTTAGAAACCAGCGTGAGTGGCACGTGGCGGCCCCTCCCGCCCATGAGGCAGGCCTGGCTTTTGAGGCCACGAGGCGTGTGGCTCTGTGTCAGCCAGCCCGTGTTCAGCTTGCAGCCCTTCCTGATGGCTGGTTGTGTTGAGTCACGGGAAGTGGGAGGAAGCCGAGCTGCCTTGGTCTCCCTGGAGCGCTGCCCGAACGCTCTGCACCGTGGCCCTGACACCACGTCGCCCCACTGAGCAGCCAAGTGGTGACTCTGTTGGACCCATTATCGGGGGTCAGGGGGCACATGTCAGTGTGGAGGAGGGCTGTCCCCCCTCGAGCTGCTGTCCACTCGTGGGGCTGCTGTCAGGGCTCCGGGTCCCCTTAGCCTGACTGGCTCAGCCACGGAAGCACCCGGCGGGCAGAGATCGGGGACCTCCCTCGGAAGGGCCGGGGGACACTGTGTGGCCTGCACCCCCCTAGTCAAGGACCTGGGGTCCTTCCTGCCAGGCTCAAGGCCAGACCGAAATTAAAACGTTTTCCAAAAAGAAACAAGTGAGCAGCAGAGCCATAAAAGGCTTCCCTCTGTGAAGCCCGCCCTGCCTTTCATTTTGCAGCCGCTGAACAGAGCCATCGGTGATGGGCTTTCCAGCCAGAGCTTGCTGGCTGGCATTACTGTGCTCACCCACGCGGCGGCCCCCCCTTCCAGAATGTCAACGGGACACCAGCTTGGGGCCCACGTGTGGCAGGGGGCAGGGTTTCTGGAGCACAGGTCAGCCACAGAGAAGAGCATTCAGTCACTTGTATGCAACAGGGAGACAGGTGCCGGCCACAGCTCCGGCTCTCCCGTGGCATTCCTGGGCACAGGCCCTTCAGTCTTTGTGGGGTGAAGTTAGAGCTGGGTTGGCAGGGGATGAGGGAGAGGGTTTGATAGGCGAAGCCCAAGGTCTCTGTCTGCTCCAGGTCAATGGTGTGGGGTCATCGGGCCGGCTGTCGTTCTTGGGAGCCATCATCAAGTGCAGCCACATTCATTGGCCCCCAGCACACAGGATGGGGGTGCCCCCCCCCAACAGCCCCAGCTCTCCTCTGCCCACACAGTCTGCTGGGCAAGCCTGGCCCCCACCCATAGACAGCTGCTGGGGAATGGGAGGACCTGTTTCAATCCACCAACAAGTTGATGAGCCAGCCCCTGAATAATTGAGAATTTGAGATTTTGTTTTATTGCTATTGTCACCATTAGAAATAGCAGCCTGCCCTCATTGTCAAAGAGGTCAACCTGACTAATATTTAACAGATAAAATAAAGCACAGCTTTTTTCCTGGATCTCATTTACGGAAGATTTCACTGAAGAGTTCACTATATTTTACTGGGACCTGGAGCACGCAGTGACTCGGCCTGGGGGATCTGAGTAAGTGCGAGGTTGGCAGCGCTGTCAGAGGCTCCGGGCTTCGGCGCCCCTCCAGTTAGAGCTGGCTACACTTGCCCGGCGGTGAGGGAGCCCCGACAGGCACAGCCACCGGGTTTCTGGGTGCTGGGTTTGTTTGTCTTAGAATGAAAGCCTCAGACAGCAGTCATGGAAGCTCTTGCGAGATGAGATTGTTGTTTTCACCTTCATGCAGACCAGCTCCTGGAGAAGGAAAGGGCAAAGGGGTCGGTGGCCTTGGTGCTCTTCACCCTCGGAGGCGGGGGCCGGAGCTGCTGCATCCAAGGGCCAAGCTCAGGGTCCCTGTGGGGCTGCTGTGATGCTGTGGGGCCGGCGCAGCCCTGGGGTCCAGCGGCCCGGGAGCAGGCGGAGGCCATACCTGGTGCGGGCTGGGTCCGCGGGGCCTGTGACCCCGTCTCTCGGAGGTATCCTGGTGGTCCTCGCCTGCATGGCCGCAGGGACTCTGCAGTGAGGCGGAGGCTTGGGGCCCATCTGTGGCTTTCTTCAAGACTCACGTTTCTCTTTCCAGAGAGTGGTTGGTGCTTCTTGTCCCTCGTGGGCCCCATCCTAACGCAGGTCTGAAGCAGGGCTGGCCTCTGATGGCGATCATCCCCCTGATGCTCGGTGGATCTGGACAAAGACTCCCGCTCCTGTGAGCGGCTCGCAGCTGGCCTTTCTCCAGGGCTCTCTGCCCTGAGCACCTGCCCGGTGCCTAGGGGTCTCTGCCCCACCCTGTGGTTCAGAGACTTCCCGGACGCTGGCTGCTGGGAGCCCGCGGCCTTCCTAACCTGCGCTTTGCAGAACCCTGGTAGGCAGCACGGTCACAGAGCCACACATGTCAGCCTGATCTCAGTGTTCGCCGACGGGTTTGTGTGCAGCTGCGGGTGGAGAGAATGTGGTGTGGGCGCTCAGCAGAGCGTCTGATAATGAGGAGGGGAATCTGGAATCTGATGCTTTTCCTTCCCAGTGTCCAGCCCCTCAGTGCACCCCTACCCTTTACCCCAAGTCCAGGCTCACTGCCCTTCGGATCACACAGCCTGTGGAAGAGGCTTGCGTGTCCTCCAGGTGTATAGCAGGCACCAGGTTTGGGTTTTTGAGAAAACTCTGGCTGTCACTGCTGAGATGGTGATTGGAGTGGCCAGCAGGCGGGCGCGCCCTCTCTTGGGTGGGCGGTCCAGGTACAGGTGTTAGTTAGGTAACCTTTGAGGACCTGTCTGTCTGGGATTTGACGATCCTCGCACCATTGGCTTCATGTGAAACCTGGGCTCTTGCTGAAGAGCTGAGGGGCCTTCTCGTGGGCAGGGGCGCAGCTCCGCATGGCCGCATCCTGGCTGCCATCTCAGTGCACATCCACTGTCCTGTCCTCTTCCAGCCGCCTTTGGGGACCTTTATCCCCAGAATGCAGTTTTCAGAAGTGGGCTGTAGTCTTTAGTTCCAAGAGTTTTCATTCTGACTGCGTGTGCTCTCACTGGAGCCTGATGAGTCGCTCTCTCCCCTGTGAGACTGTGGCTACACACCCCCCACCCATGGGTGGTCCCTGGGGAGATAACCAGGTTGGATGAGGTGATTTCCACTTACCACCACAAAGGGCCTTTTTTGGCAAGACAGAGCACGGAGTTCCTACTTGTCATCACTGTTAAGTTCTGCTAAAGGTAAAAGTACCTCATTTCAGAAGGGGAGGGTCTGTGTGCCTCAGACACATCATGTCAGCCCAGGCCAGATTCCCACCTGCCTCTCCGCAGACCGACCTCTCAGCTAACATTGCCCTGACGCTGTGTTTTCTCCCCCCGCTTCCCTCGTCACTCTCCTGCCCTCTCCACCTCCGTTTCTGGATGTTTGGAAACTGCAGGACGCTGTTCGGCAACAAGATCAAGTCCGTGGCCAAGAAAGCGTTCTCGGGGCTGGAAGGCTTGGAGCTTCTGTGAGTACCCGGCCAGGCCCCCCCGACCCTAGGCCTGCGGACCCGGTGGCTGGGGAATCCACTGGCAATTCAATCACGTCTTTGTAAACCCAGAAACAGGCTGCTCAGAGATGCCAGCTGCTTCCTTCTAAGTCAGCTTCAACTTTGGCTTTCGTCTTGCCTGTGCCAGCAATGGTTACCGAACATACGGCCTCTTGGGGCTCACAGAAATACCTTCCTCCCTTCCCTTGCCCGGCGCTGACTCGGGCCCTGGGCTCCTTCCACTTCCTTGATGACCCTTCACCTGCCTCAGGCTCAGCCTCCCCTTAAGCAGCTCAGCAGGGCTTAGGGACACGGTGGGCCGAGCCAGGAGCTGGGAGGACAGGGCCAGCCCTGAGGCTGATCAGTGTCACCATCTGATGCCTCTGGTACTGGATTCTTAGTTTGTCTTTAAATCAAATGCAACCTTGATTCTTTTGGAAAAGTTTTCCCTACTGACTTGCTGAGCAGGCCTCAGCTTAGCTTTGATGCTGCCCTTAAGAGTGGCTTATTCCCCAGTTATTCTGTGTGCTTGTGTCAGTATAGGTGAAAGAATAGCCACTTATGGTGGCCTTTGGACAGGACACAGGGGTGTGACCTATTGCCCATGGTTCATCAGCGAAACCAGGACTGTCAGGAAAAATCCCTGAGCATCTTAACTCACACACATGGCTAATCTGAAGGACACCTAGAGTTTCTTTGCCTAAGTAAAGAATGTTGCTTTTCAGTAACCTTGGAGAGAATGCAATCAGATCTGTCCAGTTTGATGCCTTTGTGAAGATGAAGAATCTTAAAGAGCTGTAAGTACCCAGGATTCTGTGGCCCCAGATTAACGTGAGTAGAGGATTTCAGAGTAAGAAGTGCCTTATTTGCAGTAAGCTTCATTTTACCAAACAGTTGTGTGATCATTTATGGGCTTCTGTGGTGGCTTAGGTGGTAAAAAATCCACCTGCAATGCAGGAGACCCAGGTTTGATCCCTGGGTCAGGAAGATCCCCTGGATAAAGGAATGGCAACCCACTCTAGTATTCTTGCCTGGAGAATTCCATGGACAGAGGAGCCTGGCAGGCTGTAGTCCATGGGGTCACAATGAGTCAGACATGACTGAGTGACTAACACTTTACTTTCACACTTAGGATCATTTATAAGTTAAATTGTCTTTTAGGGGAAAAAAATGCCCTTTAGGGGCTTATTCTGAATCAGGGGACAATACCCTTTTTTTACAGGACCTCAGTAAATAGTTTCCACTTTTTGGGCCACAAGAGCTCTGTCATGACAGCTTGATTCTTAAGCAGAAACCAGCCATAGATAATACATAAATGCGTGGGTGTGGCTGTGTGCCAGTAAATTCTTATTTACAGAAACAGGCAGTGGGCCTGCAGGCTGCAGCTGACGACCCACTGCTGTCGATGATGGGAAACAAACTCTCTTCTGTAAAATGGATACTTGTCCCTTTAATTACATCAAGGACAAGTCTCCATCTTTAGGGTGTGCTTACAATGAAGGGCCCTTATCGAGAGGGCTTTCTCTAAGCAGCGGGGTGGACTGTGGACAGGGCAGAACTCCCCGTGGAGTGTCACATGCACTTCGGGATGGAGAGGAGGTGCCCGGCCCCCTTGTGTCTCCAGGGCCTCCGTGGCGTCTGCAGGGGGTGGTGCTGGCACTGCAGTGTGGCCCTGGGGCGACGGGTTAGAAGAGCTTACCCCTGGCAGAGCAGCTCATCTAAGGATGGAGGTGGCAACACCCGAGCTTCCTTTCTTCTTCCTGTACATGTATCTGATTCTTTAGTTCCCTAGAGGTGCAGCTTTGGGTTCTTAAAGTAGCTGACAAAGTCACACGTGCCCATGGCTGTCTTTGCACCCTGAGCTCATCCTCGTTCCTGAGGACCCTCCTGGTGGACCCTCGGTGGGGGCGGGGAGCGGGGAATGGGCCATAGAGAGGCACAGTCTCCATGGTTGGAAAGGAGAGCAGGAAGAGGCCCCAGTGACGTTCCCCTGGGAAGGACGTTGGTGAGGGCAGGCAGGCAGGCAGCACTGGCCTCGTGACGCTCAGTGTCCTGTGAGAGTCCTGTCTGTCAGATCGTGCTGTTTCTCAGAAGGGCCGTGGTCTTAGAACGAGACTTCGTGGAAGGATGGACACGTGGATAGATACATGATAAAGTAAGCATCACAAAGCATTCATTGTAGAATCTAAGTTGTGTTTTCACTGTACATTTCTTCCAGCATTCCCATTTTTTAAACTTTCCAAATATAGTGCTGGAAGTAAAAACGATCTCATTAAAGGGAAGAGGGTGTTTTGAGGGAAGACAGTAGGACAGGGAGAGAAGAATTTCCTCTGGGCCTCTTAAGAACGCGGGCTTCCTTAGGGCTTTCTAGCTGGGAACGACTGGACCCCTCCAGGTGCTTGACTCCGCCCCGGCCCTGCCCCCCAGATGCTGCTTTTGGTTCTGGAGGCTCAGCCTGGGCCCCTGCATGTACCCAGCTGCGGCTGGCCCTGGGCCCAGCCCTCTGATGGGAGAAATGGGTAATCCCACTTGGTCATTTTCTTCCCCCATCGGATCAAGGCAGGTTGAGCCGTGCACTTAGTCATCCTCTGGGTAAATTTCCACAAGCAATGATTAGAAACACACTTGGAGTTGGAGTCATGAAAATGCATGATGGAAGCCAGCAGAGTGCTGGGCTGGCTGCAAGGCAGGAGCCCAGGACGGCTGTGCTTGTTGGCAGCAGGGAGCTGCAGAGTCTTGGGGTCACCAGTGACCCCCCCAGTCTGGCCTTTCAAGCTAGGCCTGGTCTTGGAGGTGGTGTGTGTGTGTGTGGAAGGGAGGTCAGTGTCCCCGATGTCTGCCTCCATGCCTCTTCTTCTGGCCTGTTACTCCTAAACTCTCTAGGATAGCCTTCTGTCCATCCTGAACACCCACTGTCTCTGAGGTCTCGAGGCTTCCATCTGCAGAGGTTTTAACAGGAGGAGGAGGTGAAATTCTCCAGGAAGCTGGGCCAGCAGATGCCCTGCATGTGTGACGTGAGGTTTAACCCTTCCCAAAAGTATTTCTGATCAGGGAGAAGAGTCAGGTGTGTTTTCTCGTTTGTTTGTGTGGTTCAAATGAAACACACCCCTGTCCCCGACGTGAAGGCCTGAAGGCTCCCAGTGACAGCCAGTGTCTCCCCTAGACGTTCATGTGTGGTGCCCAAGCCTCCCTGTGGGAAGGGGCAGCCACTCCGGATGGCCCCCCAACAGTGGGGAGCCCCTTTCTGCTCTTCACCCGTGCTGAGGAGTTTTCTGGTGTCTCGTGGCACCTCCACAACCACTGTTCTGGGGAGCTCTCCAGATGTGGGATGGGAATTGGCTGTTTCTTCACGCTCAGCTGTGAGGACCCTCCTGGCACCTCTAGGAACCCTCAACAGAGCAACTCTCCAGAGAGCGCTAAGCATAACCCTACCCCATCAAATAGATACAAAACCCAGTGTTGATGTTAAGGTGTAATATGGGCAATATCCCAGTTATCATGGCTCAGATCTCAATTATTTCAGTCTTGAGAAATCACTTCCCCAAATTATTTTAATAAGTGAAGATGCCCAGCTCATCTGGGAAAGGTGAGGAATGGGAGCAAAGAGCAGGCTTTATATAATTTTGTCAGCCGTGGGTTCTCTGCCTTCAGGTTCATCCCGCCTTGCTGTTGACTGATTTGATGGCTTCTCTGCTCATTCAAAGGCTGAGTGACATACAGGAAAATAAAGAAGGGGCTATGGAATATGGGGGGGGGGGGGGGTTAGCGGACAGGTATTGCTCTAAAACTGGCCCATGTGACATTACTGGGATTTCTGAGCATCTCAGCACCCCCTTTTTGTCATCATGTACCTGGGACCATTTATTCCAGGGAAGCCCATGTAATAAGCCCTCTGTCTCCACTCTCGTGGCAGGCTGACCTCCACTCTTGAGCTCATGGCCTGAGGTCTTCCAGGAACAGGGCAGGTCTGCTCCTCGGCTGACTTATCTTCTAGTGACTCCTCAGGAAGGAATGTCCGCTGAGATGGCGATTCCGATTTCTGTTGAAAAAGCTTATCCTTAGTTGCTGAGAAATGAAAAAGAAAATATTCTCTGTTTTGGTTGGAGCCTCACAAAACCCAGCTTGTGCGTTCTCATGCTCCCTGGGCAGTGGCAATTAACTCACAAGCACTATTTAGGGAGCGGAGCCGATTCCTGCCGGCCTCCTGACTAGCGCTGGTGTGGAGATAAATATACAAACAAGAGGGAGCACGCTGGTGAAGCTGACATTTGGACGTAACAAAACCTGCAGCTCCGCCAGATAAAAACACAGCAGTCATATAGGAAAAGAGCCCTTCTCAAGACTTGTTTCGGAATTTAGATCTCACTCTTGGATTGAGCTTGGAAGCTCCAAGTCTGTCTTATAGGAGGGTGGGAAAAAGCATGCCAACCCACTCAGTATTCTTGCCTGGAGAACCCCACGGACAGAGGAGCCTGGCGTCTGCACTCCATGGGGTCACAAAGAGTGGGACACAGCTGAGTGTCTTAACACACACCGGCCATGCTGTTCCCATCCGGATGGTCAGAGGCCAGGAGGCCGCGCGCCTGGGGCCCCGTGAGAGCGGTGGCTGTCGCAGAGAGAACACGTGTGGCGTCTAGATGGCGGCGCCTGAAGTGTGGGCCTTCGACCAGCAGGGTCAGCGTCACCAGGCGGCTTGCTCGTGACGCGGAATCTAAACCGCCGAGCGAGAAGCTGCTGTTGCTCAGTCTCCAGGTAGACTGTGCGCACAGCTCTAGGTCGCTGGAGAGGAACCGTCAGAGAAAGCATCCCCCACTGGAGCTTGCCGACACGCGCAGCCAGAGCCGGCTGGCGGGGAGGGTCCCTCCTGTGCGGTCACAGCTCACATGGCCCTTCCGTCTCCCTTTCAGCCACATCAGCAGCGACAGCTTCCTGTGTGACTGCCAGCTCAAGTGGCTGCCCTCCTGGCTGCTGGGCAGGACGCTGCAGGGCTTCGTGACGGCCACCTGTGCCCACCCAGAGGCGCTGAAGGGCCGGAGCATCTTCTCCGTGCCGCCGGAGAGTTTCGTGTGTGGTAAGACGGTTTTGGTAATTTGGCGTTTTTCTTTTTTACCAAGGGCACAGAAGCCGGGTGAAACTTCATTACAGGAGGGGCTGCTGTGATGAGAGTCAGCCCAGCCCGCAGTGACCTGTCAGCTGCTGGATACAGTTCATTTCCCACCAAAACCACACGTCATATTTACGGGGCCATCGCCTCATTATGTGGTTGTTGGAGTGCATGCATTTAATCAGGGGAGAGCAGGAGCTGGTTCAGTTACACGGCGAATAATCAGTTACAGGAAGGTGGCTGTGTTGTTTCAGGACGGCGCTGGTGCCCAGGCTTAGCTGCGAATTTACTCAGCGTACGAGGCTGGGGTTTTCCTGTGTGTTTCTTTCCAACCCCAAGAATGAAAGGTTAAATACAGGAAGAATGAGTCTCAGGAGAACAGTTGCTGCAGTAAAAATAATTCCTTCGTGTTGACTTGCACTCTTGCTGCGTCTCCAAAGCACTGGAATCGCACTTGTAGCTTTTTTTCCTTCTGATTGTTGGCATATCGCTCCTGCCATCTTTTTGACGAGGGGTGGTCGGGATCCAGGTTTGGTTGCAGAGAGCACAGAAAATGGTGAGCACCTGAACAGACACACACACGCTCACACGCACACGCACGCAGGCACCATGCAGGGATGACGCAGCCTCGTGGGCAGGAAGATGTAGTCACAGAAAGAGGTGAGCTTCGAGTTGTTGCTGGTACCTGCTCTAGGAGCGGAACTGCCGGGCAGCTGTGCATCCTGCTGCCTCTTGTCCCCCTGGTCTGCCCGGAGCCTTGGGGGTGATGTTCCCAGGAAGGAGCTCCTCACAGCAGGGTCTGGGGACCCCCGTGGTGCACTTCACTCTCTTACTCTTTGGGCACAGCAGTAACCAGTGCGCCTGGGGATGTCAGGATAGAGGCGCCCGCCTTCCACACACCCACCCGCCACCACCTCCACCACTTCTGAGAGCAGGCTTGCCCGCCTGCCTTCTGACCCAGTCCAGCGGTGTGGTAGCAGCCCCCCAAACCAGCCGTCCGTACTGTCGGTGCTTCTCACGAGAACCATGAGCTTGGCTCCCATTCTCTAGGACAGAAGAGCCACATCCTCCATTGTTCTCAGGTTCCTGGTCCCTGACCATTCGGTAGAGCTCCCTGAAATTGCACTTTCTGCCCCCTTCCTCCTCTGTCCCGCTACGGGGCATCACCTCTCCCAGTGAATGCCAGCCGAGGCAGGACTTGGGACATGCTGGGCCCAGTCTCTGGCCTGTGGCCCCGGCAGGTAGGTCCTGGGCTGCGGCAGTCAGGACCCATTTCTCAGAGCCACCTTCACGTTTTCGCTCAGGCTCCCACTCAAATCAATCATCCAGTACTAGTGGGAATCATGGAAACACTGGGCAGAAGATCAGAATTTCAAGCTCTGTGGGAATCTCCCATTCCTTTTTAAGAAAATGGAAATGTAATCACTTCACACCCACTAGGAAAGCTAGAATCAAAGTCAGACACCAACAAGGGTCTGTGAGGACGGGGAGAGCTCCGAAGCTGCCTACCCATCGGGTGGGAATGCAGTATAGTATAGCTATTTTGAAAAACAGCTTTCAGCGTCTCAAACAGTTGAACATAGATACTATATGACCCACCAATTCCACTCCTAGGTAAGTTCCAAAGAGAAACAAAATATATGCCCTCAGCAAAGCATGTACATGAATGTTGATAGCACTATTATTCATACTGGCCAAAAAGTGGAAACCCACATGCCTATCAGTTGATGATGGATAAATAAAATGTGGTATAGGCATACAATTAGGATTATTATTAGGTCATGAAAAGCAAGCTGAGTTTGAAACAAGTCAGTCACAAAAGACCGTATATGATTCCATTCATGTGAAATGTCCAGACTAGGAAAATCTCTAGAGGTAGAAGTAGATTAGTTGGTTTCCTAGGGCTGGGGAGGGGTGGAGGGAGAAGGGATGATAGCTAAAAGATGCAAAGTTTCTTTCTGAGGTGATGAAAATGTTCTTAAAATGGACTGTGATGCAGTTTGCACATACCTGTGAACATACTGAAAACCATCAGTCGTCCACTTTAAATAGGTGGATGGTATTGTAAGAAAGTTGTTTCACTAAAGCTATTTTTTAAGAGAAGTATAATTTACATATAAAATTTACTGCTATAAATAATGTACACAAATCAGTGGTGTTTAGAATATGAAATAGTCATGTAACCCTCACTACTAATTTCACATTTTCATCACCCATAAAAGAAACCCCAAACAGATTAATAACCACTCCTGTTCATCAGGTCTCTAGGATTTACCTATTCTGGATGTTTTGTGTAACTGGAATCCTATATATAGTGTTTTGTGGCTAGCCTTTTTCACTTACTGTAGTTTTTTTTCTTTCTCCCTCCCCCACCATGTATCAGTTCTTCATTATTTTTTAAGTGGCTGAATAAATATTCCAGTGCATGGCTATCCATTTATTTAGCCATTCATCAGGTTGTTTTCTACTTCTTGACTACTATAAATAATGCTGCTGTGAAAATTCATGTACAAGTTTTTATGTAAAATCTCTTGGGTTTATACCAGAAATGGAACTGCTGGGCCATATGGCAATTGTATGCTGAACTTTTTGAGGAGCTGCCAAACTGTTTCCCAAAGTGGCTGTACCACTTCACATGCCCCCAAGCAATGCATGAGGAGTCTCGTTTCCCTGTCTTTCAGTCACAAAGTTGTGTCTGATTCTTTGTGACCCCATGGACTGCAGCACGCTGGGCTCCGCTGTCCAACACTTGTTACTGCCGTTTCAGTTTTACCTAGACTAGTAGATATTAAGTGGAATCTCACTGTTGTCTTGATTTGCATCCTCCTAATGAGGTTGAGCTTGTTTTCATATGCATATTATCGGACCTATATGTATCTCTGCTTTGGAAAACTGGGTACTCACATCTTCTGCCCATGTTTTAATTGGTCATCTGCCTTTTCAGTGTTAAGTTAGAAGAGTTCATTATGTATTATGGATAGTAAATCCTCAGCAGGATTAAGATACGCCAATATTTTCTACCATTCTATGGGTTAGTTAGGTTTTTAAATTTTGATTGTCTGATTTTTTCTTTTGTCATTTGTATTTTGATGTCATTTTCTAAAAAGCTATTAGCATAGACAAGGTCACAAAGACTTATGCCTATGTTTTCATTTGAGAGTTTCACAATTTTATTAGCTTGTACATAGTCCTCCAGTTTTGGTCTTGTTGAAGATTCTTTTCACTACGGCTCCTGCTGATGTCCCCATAATTTTGTCAATTTATGCAATAGAGATAGCTGAGATTTTGAAACAGGGATTGCATTGAGCCTCTAGATTAATTTCAGGAGTACTGCCATTTTAAGTCTTCGCGGCCTATGAACATATTGTGTGTTTGGGATGTGCCATTACTTCCTGTTTGATCTTCGATGCGCATCACAGGGAAGAAATCTGCACTCTCTCAGGTTATTTCCTGGGCACACGCCTAGTCCTGCACATGCAGGTGGCCTTCTAGGTCCTTCAGAAATGTACTGAACCTCTTCAGAGCCCACTGGTGACATTTCACTCACCCGATTTCCTTTGCAATCTCCTGGCCGCCCTCTTACTGGTTCCAACTGATACACCTGCCTCAGTACTGACTGCTGGTTCTTTTTACCACATGCCCCAGGCCGGGGCTCCCCTTGCTGAGCAGACTGTATCAGGTCAAGTAAACGCAGCTTCTGTGGGTGTGCCCAGCCCGTCCTGCTCGCCTCACTAGTTACTAGGCTTGTGGGGTTTTACTGCTACCATAGAGCTGGGGAGAGAATGGGACTTCAGGTGAGTTATGCCAGAACGGTCACTTTTCTTCAAGTGTTTTCTTGAATCAACACTCCTTGGGTTCTTACATACTAGTTATTTCCTAGGATTCCAAAAAAGCTGATGGCGATGATTTTTGCTAACGTTCTCACTGCTTTAATAGAGGTGCATATTTTCACAAGCCATTACTCTGATGTTCTGGTGGTGGCGGTTTAGTCTCTAAGTCGATACAACTCTTGCGACCCCATGGACTGTAGCCGGCCAGGCTCCTTTCTCCATGGGATTCTCCAGGCAAGAATACTGGAGTGGGCAGCCATCCCCTTCTCCAGGGGATCTTCCCGACCCAGGGATCAAAACCCAGTTCTCCAGCATTGCAGGCAGATTCTTTACCAACTGAGCTACAAGGGAAGTGAGTGATGTTCTGGAGGTACTTCATACCCTGCTCCCTTTGGAGAAAGTTTGAGGGGTGTGGGGGCTCTGCATTCACAGTGGTTCATGATGCTCTGTTTTCTGTGACAGTGAGGTAGCCTTAGGGAAGTTGAGGACTGTTTGATAACTGAGCACCATGGATATGTCTGTAATCGAGGGGTGTGATCATGGAGGGGTCACTGTTCATGGAGCTGCTACTGGATATGGTTAGATAACCACAGTGCATGTCCCTGAGAGTATCTGGTAGAGCTGAGGGTGCTCAGGGACCCGCGGAGGTCTGCGTTTCTTGTTCACGAGAACCGCAGCTGGTCCCCATGTCCTGGAGGGTCCTAGTGCCTTACAGCTGGCTCCCCTCACCCCAGATGACTTGCCAAAGCCCCAGATCATCACCCAGCCAGAGACCATCACAGCCGTGATGGGCAAGGACGTCCGCTTCACCTGTTCGGCCGCCAGCAGCAGCAGCTCCCCGATGACATTCGCCTGGAAGAAGGACAACGAGGCACTGGCCAACGCCGACATGGAGAACTTCGCCCACGTGCGCGCCCAGGACGGGGAGGTGATGGAGTATACCACCGTCCTGCACCTGCGCCGCGTCACCTTCGCGCATGAGGGCCGCTACCAGTGCGTCATCACCAACCACTTCGGCTCCTCCTACTCACACAAGGCCAAGCTCACCGTGCACGGTACGTGCGCCGCTTCTTTGCACTGCGGGTCGGGTTCCCGCAGATCCCCGCTCGGGACTGCTCTGTCACCCGGCTGGTGATTGAGATGGGAGGCGTCATTCTGTCACACACTGTGGCCTGGCTTGGGCTCAGGAGTAGCAGATTGTAGGGTTATTCTCAGTGAATTCTTTTGGGGTGATTTTTTTTTTTAATCCAGTTATTATGTACAGTAGGCTTCCCTTGTGGCTCAGCTGGTAAAGAATCCACCAGCAATGTGGGAGGCCTGGGTTCAATCCCTGGGTTGGGAAGATCTCCTAGAGAAGGGAAAGACTACCCACTCCAGGATTCCGGCCTGGAGAATTCCATGGACTGTATGGTCCATGGGATTGCAAAGAGTCGGACACGACTGAGCAACTTCACCCCACCACCACCACATTGTAGGTAGGACCAAACCTTGTTATTTTTTTTCCCCCCTCACTTATTATCCTCCTCAGCCCAGGATGCCTGGCAGCCAGATTCCAAGTGCACCCCAACACTGGGGAAGCCGCTGCCCTCCAAGGAGACAGCCCAGCATTGGGGCCGGCAGCCAGCCCAGGTGGGGCCAGGCCAGAGAGCCGTGGACCAGTGACCCGGGAGCAGAACGGTCTTGCGGGTATCTGACAAGGATTTTTACTTGGCAGCCAGCTCTGGAGCCTGTCAAGATGACCCCCTTCGGGGGGGCCCCTTCTAGTAGTCAGTTAAGGGTAGAGAGAGAGGTAGTTTGAGCAGTCAGGCTCCCTCAGGGTGACTAAAGCAGGCAGGCAGGTATCAGGCCCTGGCACTTACGGGGTATCCCTATACAGACAGGTCACCACAGGACAGACAGTAGCAATATTTCAGGGGAGCCTTCCATTGAAGGGGTCCAAGCCAACCTTGTGTGCGCGATGAGAGGGAGTGATAACTGCCGCCCCTGCGGCAGGAGCGGTCAGCAGCGCTCAGAAAGCCCGGCTCCTGGTTCTGGCAGGGGCGGTCCTAGGCGGACGCTGCACAAAGGGCGGTGAGTGTGAGCTGACGCTTGGGAGTGGGGCAGTCAGTCTGACAGAAGCCACTCCTGGCCTCTGCACCCAGCTTCCTACAGACTTGACTCTGTCCGCTCTGCAGTGTTCCCTTCGTTCACCAAAATGCCCCACGACATCGCCATCCGGACCGGCACCACGGCCCGCCTTGAATGTGCTGCCACCGGCCACCCCAACCCCCAGATCGCCTGGCAGAAGGACGGGGGCACAGACTTCCCCGCTGCTCGGGAGCGCCGCATGCACGTCATGCCCGACGACGACGTGTTTTTCATCACGGATGTGAAGATAGACGACATGGGGGTTTACAGCTGCACCGCCCAGAACTCGGCTGGCTCCGTTTCAGCCAACGCCACCCTGACTGTCCTAGGTTGGTACGCTGAGTGTGTGTGAGGGAGAGGTTTTCTCACACATCATAGGGACCTGGAGGCACAGTTCTCAGACTGTCCTGTGAAGCCTGGGGTCGGGGAGTTCAAGAGGCGGTTTTCAAACAAAACAAGCGGTTCCCTCTCTTAAAAAAAGCCATCGGATTAGTCTCCACAGGGCTTAGGTGTAAGGCACTCTGAAGAACTGCCCTCTCCTCAGGCAGGCAGGGTGGGTCAAGAGGGACAGACGTGAGCCTGTCACCAGGTGGTGTGGGAACCACGGGGGTTCTGTGGCTTGAGGTCAGTTCATCCCCAGACAGCACGGCTTAGTCCCTCTGGTAGAAAACCTAGCCACTCTGATAAAAGCTCCCAGATGGACTGCATGACGCGTTTCCAGGGGACAGACCTAGAACAGCCGAGGCCCAGAGAGAAATGGTGAGACCCCCACTTTGTTGCAGAGACCCCGTCCCTGGCGGTGCCACTGGAGGACCGTGTGGTGTCCGTGGGAGAAACGGTGGCCCTGCAGTGCAAGGCGAGCGGCAGCCCTCCGCCCCGCATCACCTGGCTCAAGGGGGACCGGCCCCTCAGCCTCACCGAACGCCACCACTTCACCCCCGGCAACCAGCTGCTGGTCGTTCAGAACGTGGTGGTGGAAGACGCGGGCCGCTACACCTGCGAGATGTCCAACGCCCTGGGCACCGAGCGCGCGCACAGCCAGCTGAGCGTCCTGCCCACCCCGGGCTGCCGGAAGGACGGCACCACCGTGGGCATCTTCACCATCGCCGTGGTGTGCAGCATCGTGCTCACCTCCCTGGTCTGGGTGTGCATCATCTACCAGACCAGGAAGAAGAGTGAGGAGTACAGTGTCACGAACACAGGTGAGCCACCGCAGCCCAGGGGACCGCAGGGAAGAGGAGCGGCCAGGCTGTCTGGGAAGGAGGCCACAGGCTTTTTCGAGACTCAGTGTACTCAAAAGTCTGGATTGTTGGGGAGTGACACCATTTTATCTTTCTCAATGACCGCATTTTATCTTTCGAGAATAGCACATTTTTAATGGGAATACTCTCAATGCAAGTACATTACAAACGGCAGTTTTCTGAGCCGTCGAGCTTTGCTGCTGTGTGGTGGGTTGCTGCTGCAGGGATTTCACCAGGTCGTTTTTCTCTTGGGGCACAATGATGAGAAGGCAGACAGACATCTCTCCCAATCCTGGGTAGTCAGGCTAAGCAGGTGCTAGGAGGGCTTCTCCAGCGCAGACGCCACACAGCGTCTGCACAGCTTTCCAGCGGCTGCCCACGTCTGCTTGTTGTCACCACAGAGGGTCAGGACCCCTGCTGTCTGACCGTCTTGCCTCCCTGCAGATGAAACCATCGTGCCCCCAGACGTCCCGAGCTACCTCTCTTCTCAGGGGACGCTCTCGGACCGACAGGAGACTGCAGTCAGGACGGAAGGTGGCCACCAGGCCAACGGGCATCTGGAGAGCAACGGTAGGGCCTCAGCCTGAGCGCATCCTCTTAAGCACGGGGACCTGTCAGCTTGGGTGACCCAAGTCTGCTGGTGGGTCTTTGGGACTTAACCTGTGCAAGTTCCACAAGGTCTTTGTTGGGTTTACCATCTCCTAACCCGGACAAGGTGGCACTGCCTGCAGTAAGAGCCGCAAAGCACGAGACCGCCCCGTTCTGCTCTTCCAGCCTCTCAGAGTAGGAAGTGCCCAGAGCAATGGGGCAAGACTGCACAGTGGTTTGGAGTGAGTTTATCCAAACCAGAACTGGGTGCTGCAAGGCCGGCCTGGTGTGAAGGCAGGGTTAGAGAAGGGTCCTCGCTGGACCTCTGGGTTATCAGCCCAGGAACAAACCCCTGGGAGGAACCTCCTGACGAGTGTCCCTGTGCTGCTCGCCTTGCCCGTTCTTTGCACCCAGCATCGTCTGAAGCGCTCTGCCCACCTCAGGGAGGGAGTCTAACCGGTGGGAGTCTGTTGCAGGTGTTTGTCCAAGAGACGCAGGCCTCTTTCCCGAGGTGGAAGCTCACGGTGTTATGTGCAGGCAGCCCAAGTTCTGCGTCGGGTTCACCAAGGAGCCCTGGAAAGTGGTGGAGAAGGCTGATGGCCCACCTGGTCCCCAGAAGACAATGGGTATGAGCAGCTTTCCTCAGGAAAGAGTATTTAGCTCTTGAAATCAAAATGAGTTTACCTAGTCGCTACATGAAAGTTGTGGGGGGAGACACATAACTGATGTCAAACTATCTCAGAATTTGGCATTCACTCTATAAAAAGAACCTGGCCATACTTCCTGTTTAAATTCCAGAATAGGATGTCGCTTAAGTAATACTACGCTGGGGTAAGCATGAGTTTAGATTTTTAAGTGACAAATAAAAGAGTTACCTTTTCACCAGGGCCACTCTGACACTGCACAACGCCTCATGCACACTGGATTTTTCACCTGGGATCAGAGAGTAGCAGTTCACAGTCTGATTAAGAAATTCATCTGCAGCATTTCAATGTGGAAGATCTCCGTTCTTCACAAATAGCTTGGTGTTGGCCACAGTCCTTCGTCTGTGAACAGACTTGGGAGGGGAGGCGTTTACAGAGGTGATGAGAGCAGGGCTCAGGCCTTACAGAGTGGCTGATGGTTCCGTCTCATCCACAGAGCGCGGCGGCCCGATGGCGTGCGGTGACTGCAGCGCTGACTCGCACGGTTACTCCAAGGAGCCAGCCGGCCACCTTCAGCCCGGGGACAGCAGCCAGCCGGGAACCCCGAGCAGCCAGGAGCCCAGCCCAAGTGAGCACCCACACTCTCCACTGCATCCGAGCAGGGGGCCCCTCTACCCCAGTAACCACGACAGAATGCGGGCCGCCTTGAAGAAGCCCGTGGTGCCTCTCGATGGGAAAGGTAACGGGGCTTTGTCTTCCGAGGGTCACCAGTCGGGGTGGGGGGAGGTGGGGTGCGCGGCCAGGCTGACGTGGCCTCTCCTTTCTCCCCTCCCTCCCCTCCTAGGGGCATCCTCTTGGACTCTAGCGCGGCTGTGTGAGCCGGACTCCTTAGACCTCCAGCCTTCATCTGTGTTAACTCCAGGCAAGCCTGAGCTCATGGACGCCGCCTCGGGCTCCCCTGACGTGCCCGGTGAAGGCCAGCACTTGCTTCTTTCCAACGGACACCTCCCCCAAGCCTGTGACTCTGGTTCCGAGTCCACGCCCCTGACAGGACAGCCGCCCGGGAGACGGAACACACCACTGCTGTTTGCACCGAAAAGCTAGGCTTTGTCTACCTCGGCCCTCATGGCGTCTGCAGGAAAGAGAGGTGGGTGAGGCCGCGAGGGAGCCTGGCTTCGGGCATCACTGATTTGTACATAGTTCTCACCTCCACGTAGAGCGGCAAGAGTCTGAAAGGACTTGCAGTAGAAGCACAGAAATGCAAGAGGCTAGTAGCGTGTATAAAAGGTAGAGAAGTATTTGGTACCCTTGTACATAAGAGTTCTCAGAGATGCCATATATATTATATGTATCTTTTACAGAGGCTATTTTAATCTTTAGTGCATGGTTAACAGAAACAAAAATCCTACAATGTTGACATTATTATTTTTCATACCTGGTTGCTGTTTAATTTTGGAGGGGGGGGATAGTTCTGGTGCCTTAATGCATGGATGGAGTTCCTTGAAGCTACAAACCACATTTGTTCACAGGAGGGTTTGGTAGGTGGATGGAAAGGAGGCGCTCTGGCATCCCTGGGATGCTTTACCACCAGAGGCTGTGTCTGCAGTGGAAGCAACTTCCTGTGACGGTTGCTTGTGTGGACAGCGTTGCGGGGACCTCCCTGTAGAGCCCGGAGGGGCAGACGTTACATTCCTTCATGGTGAAGGCGTTCTTGTAGGTTTAAGTTCTTTCTCTAACAGGTGGAATATTAATCCATCACAAGCAATCGGTTCCAACAATTAGGATGCCTTTCTTCCTTCTGTGAGAAAGGCAAATGTGGTCTTGTCAGTATCATTCAATGGTCATTTGAGGCTTTTTAATAAGATAGAGGCTGCTGGTGTTGGTACCTGTGGATTTTTCAATAGTGATATTGTAGTTCTGCCGATATAATTAATATTACGTTGGCCTTAGGGGAAAAAAAAATCCGAGTCCTCACTTTTCAGGGCTCATGTCTCTACTGAGGATCCAGAGCAGGCCTGGCCATGTCCTTCCCTCACCCAGATGGCCCCGGGCTTGGACTCTCAGAGATCAGCCCTCCTCCTGGGTATTTTTGCACTTTTTTTTGAGACCTGTTGCTAACCATCTTGTGAGTGCCAATGTGTATTTCAGGAAAAATTACATTGAAACAAGGTCCTTAAAAATCTCAGAAAGCCAAGTTCCTTTAGCCAAAAAGCTGAAGGGGACATATTGATGGAATGGTTACTTACCTATGTTAATCACTGTCAGCTGTCACCACTGTCCCAAAAGGTAAGCACATCTAGAATTCTGTTCTCAACAGTTAACTGATTGTTACTTCCACAAAATATGTGAATTTGCTGCTTCTGAGAGGCAATGTGAAAGAGGAAGTATTACTTTTATGTACAAAGTTATTTATTTATAGAAATTTTGGTACAATGTACATTGAAAAACATGTAAAATATTGAAGTGTCTAACAAATGGCATTGAAGTGTCTTTAATAAAGGTTCATTTATAACATGTTACGTGTGTGGCGGGTTGTTTTTATACCTACATTAACCAGCCGTGCTTCATCCTGTTTAATTCCAGAGACTGCCTTTGTAAGGGAGTCATCCTGCCCTAATTACCCTTTTACTTTTTGAAAAGGAAAAAAAAATTAGTCAAAGCAGAACTATATACTGTTGCTCCAGGGAAGACATGACAGCACTGGATTCCTAAGATTTCTCTCTGAATTTTTCTAACACCTGGAACTTATTAGTCAAGCTCTAGAATGGTGACCTTCTCACTTCATCTCTTCGATTTCCAGTGCTGAGCTTAAAATTCCTAACGGTGAACCGAAGGATGAAACCACTGTGTTTGCAAAGCCAGCCCTGGCCCTTGCTCTGAGTCTGAAATAGGGGGAGAGGTCGGTGACGGCCCAGCTAGTCACTGAGCCGAGACTGGGTTCTCTCTCACAAAACACCACATGAGCAGCTGGACACCTCTCTGTAAAAGAATACAAGTGTTTTTATAGGTGAAATGTGATGGTCATTAAGACCAGCAGCTTGCTTACCCAGCAAGGATGCTTGCCGTGCACCTGTAGTTCATTCTTTTTACACAAAGCTGTAAGCTGATGCAACTGGAATTAACCCGGGGGAAAAACCCACCCACATCCTCAACTTTTTCCGTAAGTCTCCTTCTGGCCATTCTTTTAAAATTGTAACCATCCCTGCCTTTGGCTGACTCCACTATCAGGTGGCAGGAAATGAAAGATCAGATACAGATCAAATGAAGGCTCTGAAAGGGCCTGGACTCAGCATTACCATGCTTATTTATTGAGGGGTTCTGAGAAAAAAACTGTTCAGAGTACCGCTGTGGACATCATTTTCTCTCTCCACTCTGGCAAACGAGCCGATGACGTCACCCCAGCCAGCCTGCAGCGCGGAAGACGCGTCCTCCATGTTGTAACCCGAGCGGGACTGGGCTTCCGCACGGAGTCTCGTCGTTCAGATGGCTGGACAGCTGCTAAATGGAAGGGAAACTCTTCTCACAGCAGGATCCTTTCTTGAAGGCAGGGGCCGTCTCTGATTCAGGGGCTCTCTCTGCCAAGTTCCGACAGAAAGCTGCGTGTTTGGTCATAAGCACCAAGAAAGATGAAACCCCCCAGACTGATGGCTGCCATTCGAGGGAAGACACCTGCAAATAATCTGGTGGGAGGCAAGAGGAAAGATGTTTAAAAAACTGTGTGTGTAAAAAAGGTTAAATTCCAACACCCACAGCTTGCTCAACTTAACACACCACGCTCATTAAACCCCACAGAGCACTTCAGACGTGTGTTTTTACTTTCAGAATGGCACTTACATTCCCGAGTAGACTTGCTGAAGCTGGATCCCAGCTGTCTGTTGGCTAAAGTGGCCGAATACCAAACAGAGCTTACTTGTGAGCACCCACCACTAAGTCCAGCAGTTAGTCCAAACTAACTTGATCCCCACAAGAGTTCTGTTAGCAACTTTCACACCATTTCTGTCTTCGAGAGACAGTGAAATCGACTTTTTAATAGAGTTGTCAATGACTCCTGAGGAAGGCTGGAGCCCCCCACACCTTAAACCTGATGTGGGCCCTGGGCGTTCAGGGAGATTTCCAGCGACTCTCCTGCTCCCGGTGACTCACTTGGTCCCATTTTGTCCTTAAAACCCGACAAATGTGATGCCACTTGGGGACTCCAATCTCCATGGATCCTGTTTTCTTTCTCCTCTAATGAAGGGCAAGACAGATGGGTTGTTCCAGCTGGGAGGGGAACAGCACCTCATTATGGGTTTTGTCCCCAAGCACTAGGGAAGGCCAGTCACCATCAAAGTTGCAACTTTCGAACAAGCAAAGAAATGCAAAGTAAAAGAACAATGTTACTGGGGTTGTAAGTTGGGCAATCATTGTTTAATACACTCCCAGAGCAACGCACAGTTATTTGTTCAAAGATGGTCATCGTGGTTTCACTGATGAAACAAAAACTGCAAAGAACCTACTCTCAGATTACAGATTCTGTCTGGTACAGGAGACAAACCTGGGAGATTATGCAACTGAAAAATAAGGTCGTGCACAGGGACTCAATGGAAGACAGACAAAATGGGTTCTAAAAGAAGTCCCAGAGCAGTATAATATGACTGCATGTTGGACAAACACGGCCGACATGTGTCCTCAACTTTCTGTGGAGACTTTCCTCGCCTATGTGTCTGTAATAATGGAACCTTTTTACCAACAGTATTACTTGTGTAAGCAGAAAACAAAATTACAAAGTTAGAACTAGTGAATTCACCACTAAAAATACTTTGGATCAGATCTATGAAAATACATAATTATGCCAACAGGAGCCTGGGGCAGCCTTGACAGTCTGGGAAACCTCCATGCTCAGCTGAAGGGAGACTCGCCAAGACCCGGACAGGAAGGAGACCTCACGAAGGCAGCCTAATTCACGGCTGCCCAGCTGCCCCCTTTCTGTCTAACTGCCAGGAGAGGCCGGCTCCCTGCTCCTCAGACAATCCCAACCTAAGCCCTCAGCACTTCTGAGGAAAACAAACTCGACCGGAGTTCTGGGGGTCAGTGATTTAGTTAGCTGAGAATTTAAATCATCAACGAAAATGATACCCAAAATGAGAACCTTTTTCTTGTCCACATGAAAATTCTACAGACGGTGAAAACACATTTGTGAGGGAAAAGCTGTTCAGCTCAGCCCCGTGTGAAGTGTTTCTATATGAGGTGTCCCTAAACCTCTGCGTTCAGGCCCCCTGCCCTTCTGACCTGGAGAACAGTGTCACCTGCCATCCCCCACCCTACAAAGGGCCGAGCTGGCCGGGCGGTCGGCAGGGGCCGAGCTGTGGAAACCACATTTGCCACAGAATCCTTCCGCCCTGCCCTGTTTCCACAGCCAGTGTCTCATTCCGCTCCCGCTAATGAGCTCAGCTGCTCCACGCTAGGGGCAGACGGAAGCAGTTTATGGCTTCACTAGATGACAACTGAGTCTGTTAACATCATTACAGCTTTAACGTAGAGTAATCTGTCCAGTAAGCGCCCCAACCAGACTCAGACACAAGCTGGCGCAGAGCGGAGCCTCACCGGAGGGAGCCCGCGGGAGACACGACACGGGGCGCCACGCGAGGGCCGAGGGGCAGCGGCGGCGCGCGCGGGAGGGCGCAGGAGAGGAAAGCAGAAGGCCAGGAGGCGAGCGGGAGGACGGAGCAGGATAAACAGGCTCCCGTCTGCTTTCGGCCCACTGGGCTGCATGAGCGTGTGGTATTTTTATTTGAGAAACCAATTTGCCCAAGGGCACATCTCCCAGATCTGTGCCAGAACATGGTTTCCTCCCGCCCTCCCCGGAGTGACCCAAGCGCGTCACTGCTTTAACGGATGCGAGGAGCTCAGCACCAGCCCCGAGCGGGGCTTGGGCTGTGGGGGGTGTGCACGTGTACACGAGGCGCGAGGCTGTACCTGCGAGGTAGCTGGAACCCTCTGCAAAGCCGGCAGGCATGTTCCAGGACCACCAGGAGCCCCCGGGGCCTCTGCGTCAAGGACAGAGGAAGCAGCAGAAGCCTAGGCTCACTGCTCAGAACAGCTGCCCGCGTTGGCAGGGCCTTTGCCTCTTTGCCTTTTGTTACAGTTCCCTTGTCCAATTATTTGTCTCCTATCACATTAATGAGAAGCTAATGAACACTCAGCTAAGGACCGCACTGGGCATACCAATGGGAGCCCAAGACTCAAGAAGCTTCTGGAAGGTGAGATCCCTTCACACGTCTGACAGCAGGGGCAGGGACAGGCCCTCGACATGAGGATGATGCCCTGTCTCTGCCTGCGATTCTGGCATGGCCCCATGAGGCAGCACCCAGTGACACCACCGCCGGGACAGGCGAGGTTAAGTTTTGATCATCTCGTGGAAATCCCACCTCCGCGAGCTTCTGGTTCCACGGTCCTGCCAACAAGGCCACCCCCACAAACATCACCACCTTCCTAGAAAAGGCAGGCAGGCTACAGCCCCACTCAGACTCCACAGGGCTAAGGTCTAGGGCAGAGGTTTGACCAATAGTTGCCAGAGCCTCTTTAAGAATGATATTAAAACAACATAAATCACAGCAGGATCCTCTATGACCCACATCCCAGAATTTTAGAAACAAAAGCAAAAATAAACAAATGGGACCTAATGAAACTTAAAAGCTTTTGCACAACAAAGGATACTATAAGCAAGGTGAAAAGACAGCCCTCAGATTGGGAGAAAATAATAGCAAATGAAGCAACAGACAAAGGATTAATCTCAAAAATATACAAGCAACTCCTGCAGCTCAATTCCAGAAAAATAAATGACCCAATCAAAAAATGGGCCAAAGAACTAAACAGACATTTCTCCAAGGAAGACATACGGATGGCAAAAAAACACATGAAAAGATGCTCAACATCACTCATTATCAGAGAAATGCAAATCAAAACCACAATGAGGTACCATTACACGCCAGTCAGGATGGCTGCTATCCAAAAGTCTACAAGCAATAAATGCAGGAGAGGGTGTGGAGAAAAGGGAACCCTCTTACACTGTTGGTGGGAATGCAAATTAGTACAGCCACTATGGAAAACAGTGTGGAGATTCCTTAAAAAGCTGGAAATAGATCTGCCATATGACCCAGCAATCCCACTTCTAGGCATACACACTGAGGAAACCAGATCCGAAAGAGACACGTACACCCCAATGTTCATCGCAGCACTGTTTATAATAGCCAGGTCATGGAAGCAACCTAGATGCCCATCAGCAGACGAATGGATGAGGAAGCTGTGGTACATATACACCATGGAATATTACTCAGCCATTAAAAAGAATTCATTTGAATCAGTTCTAATGAGATGGGTGAAACTGGAACCCATTATACAGAGCGAAGTAAGCCAGAAAGAGAAAGACCATTACAGTATACTAACACATATATATGGAATTTAGAAAGATGGTAACGATAACCTTATATGCAAAAAAAGAAAAAGAGACTCAGATGTATAGAACAGACTTGTGGACTCTGTGGGAGAAGGCGAGGGCGGGATGTTCAAGAGAACAGCATCTAAACATGTATATCTAGGGTGAAACAGATCACCAGCCCAGGTTGGATGCATGAGACAAGTGCTCGGGCCTGGTGCACTGGGAAGACCCAGAGCGATCGGGTGGAGAGGGAGGTGGGAGGGGGGACCGGGATGGGGAATACATGTAAATCCATGGCTAATTCATTTCAATGTATGACAAAAACCACTGCAATGTTGTAAAGTAATTAGCCTCCAACAAATAAAAATAAATGGAAGAGGAAAAAAAAAAAGAATGATATTAAAACAAATGAGTAAAATTCGGCAGTCTGACATGATAACCTAAAAAAGCTACTGCAGGCAACACCTCTGTGTGGCCCAGTCATTATTTGAAGCTCTAAGAACCTTTTCTGGGCTACTTCATAGCTCTTTTTCTCCCCTCTCACACCATTTCTTTCTTCAAGAGGAACTGACATCAAAATCGAAGTGTCTCAACTATGAGCAACCAGATTCCTACTTCCTCACCATCGATTAGCCGTGCGTCACTGACTCAGGACAGGTGAGCTACCACCCTGCCCTCCCAGGCTCACCACCACTCTGGTGAACCCAGCCCCAGTCTCCATACCTCGTGTCCTACAGGCACGCGGCATCCGCTGGGAGGCGGCACAGTCAGTGAAGCTACACACCATTAGCTGTTTTGAATAGAGGATGGGGCTGTTCTGCAAAATACCGTTGCCTGGGCCTGGCTAACCTGCACCAGGTTCTCCAGACTGTCAACGAGCTGCAATAAAACCTGCCAAATGGACACAAACTAGTCAACTGATGGACGTGGCTCTGGGACGAGGAGGGGGCACTACTGTGGCTGGGCTGTGTCATACCAGCCTTGTCCCCAGGCTCCCTCAACCTTCCCTGAAAGGAGGCTGGGCTCTCAGGAAAATCCCTGGAGATGATGCCAGAGAGAATCATGATTTCACCCATCTGCACAGATCCCAACCTTTAGACGGCTTTGGTGCTTAGTCACTTAGCTGTGTCCCATGGACTGTAGCCTGCCAGCCTCCTCTGTGCATGGATTTCCCAGGCAAGAATACTGGAGTGAGCAGCCATTTCCTTCTCCAGAGGATCTTCCTAACTCAGGTATTAAGCCCGTGTCTCCTGCATTGCAGGCAGATTCCTTACTGCTGAGCCACCAGGGAAGCGCTTGAACAGGTTTACATGTTGTAAAAGCAGTAGTACTGAAATAATATTTTAAAGAAAGCTTTGTGGGACACTACGCTAGAGTATGAAGCACTCGGCTGACGATACAAAGCTGTGGGCTTCAAGGGAGGTGTCACGCACTGTGCTATATTGAAGGTGATAACTAAGATAGGTAGAAACCACAAATGCTGTCTGTAGAAACCACAAATGCTGTCTTCTAACAACGCTACCTTCGTCACTCGGGTCCTGCCTTACACAAGCGGACGCTGGCTTTCTCACTGCTGCAGCCCAGAACCCAGCAGGGGCCACACACACGGACATCACCTGACATCGGGATGGGACCCACCGGCTACAGCACTGCGTCAGCTCGACTGTGTAAGCAGCACCTCACACACGTAACATCAAACATAACGTCTTCCACGATCAGGACGAGCGGAAGAAGAAGGGTGGGTGTGCCCGACACGGCTAGAGGAGGAGGAGGGTGGAGAGGCCTCCCCCCGGCCTTACCCCGACAGCCCCTGTGTCCGCCAAACTGCGTGCAAGGCAGAGAGGATATTCCCACTTGCGGTGCTGGAACCAGCCTGCAAGGAAAGACAGAGCGAAGACATCATCTCACAAAATTCCCCAAGCCACTTACAGCTGGCCCCCCAACACCCTCACCTGGGACAGTTTCAGGCAGGCTGGGGAGGCCCTAGGGAATCAGCTCCCTGGCTCTCCCTGGACTAGCAGCCCTCACATCCGAAGCTGCCAGCAAGCACTGATCTGGCCCAAATCCCACCCGAAGCAGCTTTTCTAGGTGAGTTCTCTCACCATCAACCGATGAGCAGAGCTTTCCCGAACAATTCACAGACTGCTACTAACCAGGAAAAAGATGGGAAGTGGTATAATTGATCTGAGAAGGATGGAGGGTAATCAGTATAATGGCATTATGAAACTTCTCTAAGTGGCTAATGCACACATTTGATAAAGAACACTACGTTCTGTTTAAAACTGGCTTTGCCCTATGAAGCTTCATATTACGATTCTGTCTTTATTCCACTTTTCCACAAGGGCATGACCTTTCAGAATCACCGTTTTGGTTCAGATATGTCCTGTGGACTTCTCTGAAGTCTTAATGCAGTTTTTTTAAAGATAATTTTTCTTCATGTCATTTGTTGACAGTTCTGAAAACTGTCCTAGTTCATCTGGTGAAAGCTTAATAAGCATGATCTGAGTTCAGAACTTCAGACTTGCTGCCTGGCGTGAAGCAGGCCAGCTCTCTGAGCCTCAGGACCGTCACCAGTAAAAACAAGGAGTTTCTGAAAACAGTATTGCCAGCCAGAGGCCCTACCATCCCCACCTGTTCACGTAAGACGGAGGAAAATCATGTCAAAAAGACAGCCGTCACAGCGATTCCTGTGATAGTGCTTTGTGCAAAGGCAGTTCCATTCGTGACTCAACAGGCAGCGTAAGGCTGCTGACACACAGGTATCACGCCACCTTTGTTCACTTTATATACATATAAGCCCTGGCCCTAATGGAGACAAGCGTCTGTTGTGTCCGATACCTTATTTTACCACTTACCTTTGCCAACATGATTCTTGTTTTGGCCACGTCCAGAGGCGTGGTGACTGCAGCTGCAAAGCCACCTGTGCACATAAACACACACAACACACAAGCAAGGCACTATTTACCACGCTGCATGGCATTTTATAATTTTTACTCCAGAATTCCTCGCAACTCTGCCAAAAATACTTCTTTATCGTTACATCCACTTGACTGATTCAAGAATAGGACGCACACATGCCACGTCTTTACCCGCACGCTCTGCTGCTATCACAGAGGTGACGGGACAACGTTTTATACGCTCAAGTTTAAAAAAAGGCCCCACAACGTATCCTGCTCTCCTGTGAAGCAGCGCACAAACCTTTGGGTGGATGTGGGGTATCTGTGGTCAGCCCCCGCCCGTCTGAGAGGCACTGCGGCGCCCCATGAGCTCAGGCGGTCCATGCCTTTCACGGGCCTATGTTCTCTAATCCGACTCCAAAACGCTGCTATGGTTTCTGCTCTTAGGCAAAACTGGCAAAGAGAAACATGTGTATTGCTGTGGGAAATTTTGGTATACATGGCTGGGTTTTTAACGGTTAAGAGAGTACATTTTTCTGTATTTCCAGACTTCTGATCAACAGGACAGCTAGAGTCACAAGATTTCTAAACTCATTTCTTGTTAGAGTCAGTCTTGATTCAAGCCCGAGTTCTTCCTTATGGCTCTGTCCTCTTTATTTAAATTCTGTGACTGCCAAATGGATCTTTAAAAAAATCTACATATTTTAAAGGGGTCTGTATGTACACACAGAGGAAGTGGAAGACTTTTTCTTTTTTCTTTTAATAGAAATCATAGTATCTGGTATCAATATTTTATTCAATATGCTACAGAGATATTGCAGATCCCCAAAGTCCCAAAAAAGACTGAAACAGTAAGCCCAAAAGGGATTTCTAAAGATTCAGCTTCCATGACCACAGTGAAATTGGACAGTTTTCTAAGAGCTGAACACAACACATGTGTGAAGGATGCTCCAGAAATAGCAGCCTCTCCCTCTAAGTTCTGGGTTGTGTGGACAAGGAGGTCATCTGATCTCTGCCAAATATCTTTCTAAATATGTTGCTGAAATAAGATCATTAAACTGAACCTCCTCCATTTGGTAACATTATGTTATTTATTATGAGGCTGACTTCTTGAAAGATATACTCAGAAGGGCACAAATTTAGGGCTAAAGAGTAAAACCAGAAACATGCATACTAAGTTGCCTTTTATTTTAGCCACCTCTGAGTTATGAATGTGAAATGTTTTCCTCCCAATTCAAAAGTTGCCTGAAATTCAGAAACCTGCTAAACTGCAAGTATTTTTAAAATTCTGTGGACTCAATCCTCAAACACTATTCTCTTTTTTAAATCACTTAACCATTTACTCTGCCTTTGATACTCGAAGTCACATGTATCTTGGCTCCAAAAGTAGTACTGTTTCATTACACAATGACTTTGATATAAGACAAACACAAATTTGTCCAGTTGTTTAAATTCCTAGGTGCATAACCATTTTCCTGTTTGAAAATGTTTCAAACTGACCTAAACCAACTAAAAAGGCTTAAAAATTGACAAGGACATCATCAGTCCTCCATCTGACCACTCAAGCTCTCACGAATCACCCGTGTTGAAAAGTATTTGTCTTCTACTAAATTTGGATACTGTAAATTGAACTTATTTTGGCCATTAGCGAAGTTCATTATTCCTTTACTATAGGTGCCTGCCAATATTCTTCCAGTGATTTGTTTCCTGAAAGTAATATAAAGAAAAGTGAGACAAAAACATATGCTGAAATAGGTCCTAATTTTACTACCATGAAGGAAACTTTATTTTATGAAAGTTATTAATGTCAATTTAAATGTCTTCAAATATCAAAGACTGCTTTAATTCACAGACCTCACAGTGTTTTTTTTATGAGGCTGTAAGAAGGACTTGTGAAGATCATGTAACAGAATAACCGGTCATAATGGGGAGGGAGCAGGGGAGCTGTATTTTCAGTTAAAATGCAGTTATTTTCTACATTTTACTTAAGGGAACTGTAAACCTCTGGTAATAAATACAAGGAACATGCTAGCGTATTAGACAGGAAATAATTATTTGGTATAGCAACTGCAGGCCATGTTAGTATTCAAATCACATGTGAAACAATTTTCTATGTGTTCCACTAGAGACAGGTTTGTCCTTAATGTTAGGCTAACTGCTTCCAAGAACCAGATTCAGGGGAAATTAGATTTTTACAGTGAAACAGCATCTCACGTGTCCTCAGGGTTCTCTCCCCTCCAGACAAAGGGGCCACCTGCCTACAGTAAGTCTGGAGCTGTCACCTCCAACATCTGCTGGGAGTGTGGAGGCGGGGCACAGCGGTGGGGGGCTGCCACGCACTGCCCCCCACTCACTAGCTGGGAGCAGGAAGAGCTGCTCCAGCGGAGAGCCCCGAACAAATGGGGCTTCAACAACAACAATGGCAACAAACGTGTTTCCATTTCTTTCAGACTGTATCGGGCCCTGTCATTTGTTACCCAGATAATCCTTCACCCTGTTACAGAATTTCAAGCCATGGCTTTCCTTCCTTCTCCCAGAGAGTGTAAGTGTTCATTACAGGAAATGAATCAAAGAACATCAGAACAGCAAATGTCACCACACAGCAGATGTCATAATTGTACAGACTGGATGGTGGTTTTATGTTTAGGAGTTAACTTGAAGTGAGGAAGCTGGCAACAGTTCCAAAGATCATTTTTTCCCCCTAATTTAACCCCTGACCAGAGGCCAAGGGAATTTTTAAGCATGACAAGCCATCAACACCTCCAATCTCAAGGGACATTTTTGGATATTTGTGCCAAGTGGTTCATAAAGCAAGCATGGGCACCAAACAGCCCAAGGATGACCAGAGAGAGCTTTGTCTATGACAATTTAATCAGCTTAAACTCGGAAAAGCACACAGGGATGAGAAATAAGATTTCTGGTTTAAGTGCAAGTTTTATCATTGCCTTTATGGCCATCTAAGGCGAAAACATCTGAAAAGTGCAGCGGGTAACCGTGCCAGAACTTACGGGCTGCCCAATGTGACAAGTCGGGACTCATGTCTCTATACTGTGTAGTACACAATCTTGCAGCAAATTCTTACAGAATATCACTTTTCCACAATGTCAAGTATTTTCCAATTATGCTTATCTTTTAGAAAAGTTTTTAAACAGTAACCTTATTCCTCAGGGTCAATATTGGCACCAACTAAAATTTCAAAACAAGGAATGTAAACAAGAAACCTATTTAACTTTGTCTTCTGTTAAAGACATGTACATCTACTGACAATTTTCTGCAGACCTTGGGCAAATTCCTATCAGACGTCAGCTGAAAAAATAAGATAATTGTCTTGGAGGAGCTTTTAAATCTATACCCGAGTAGCGGCAATGATTAGGTATACTAAATTTATTAATGTGCTTTTTCCCCCCATGCAGTTAAGAATTACTATGATGACGACAGCTTTTCATTTCCTGGGTGTTAGCTGTTTTTACTGCAATAGTAGTGATTCTTTAAATGTAGTTCTACAGACTACCGAACACTAACACGCTATGCAGGGGCTTCCCAGGTAGCTGAGTGGTAAAGAATCTACCTGCCAATGCAGGAGATGCATGTTCAATCCCTCGGCCAGGAGGATCCCCTAGAGAAGGGAGTGTTCTTGCCTGGAGAATCCCATGGACAGAGGAGCCTGGCAGGCTATACAGTCTATGGGGTCACGAAAGAGTCAGACCCAACCTAGGGACTAAACAACAATAACACACACTATCAGCTACCCCAGAAACAACCTCTTCACGGAGGGACAGTTGCTTCTAGGTCACAGGTAAGGAAACTGGTGCCTAGCAAGGCCCCGGAGTCTCCTTCCCCAGCTGCGGACAGAACAGAGGTCTGACAGCTCTGTGACTCGGACAGGTCAGCCAGCACTGGAGGCTGCAGCTCTGGGCGAATCCACTGGCTGCGCCGATCCCAGCTTCCCCACTGACCCAGACAGTGGATACTGGTGATGCAGGAAGCAGACAGCCCACGTCTCCCCGACCCAGGGTCAAGTGACTGGAGACTCACTCTCTGTGGACTGAAACTCCAGGGTGACAGCAGCAGGATGGGAGGCCGAGCCCGGCCCAAATCACAGATTTCTCATTCTCCAAGTCAGGCGATCTCCCCAACCACACATGTGCAGAAAAGGTCTTGGCGATCAAAGGGGAGTGACATTAAGAGATACTCCACGCATAAACCTCTGCAGTAGAATCCATCTTGGCTAACAGACATGTGCGCACACACAGAAGAATCCTGAGATACACCAAATATGGGCTATGAACCGGGCGAACCATAATGACTAGCCAAAGGAAAGCTGGAAGAGATGCCTCACTATAGTAACTCGCACTGCCCCGAGGGCACAACTCAGGGACTCTTTCTCTAAGCTTGCCTGTGGGGGTTTCTGTCCACACGTACTGTACCCTTTTTCCACCTAATAAAAACTTCACTTCCCATCTCTGTGGGAATTTTTTTCCTGCAAAGTTGAAAAGCCAGGGTCTTGTCACTGACCACTGTCTACTGGCTAAGATTTAGTGCTCTCTCCGCCATGACCGGTCCTCAATCTCTGGCCGGGACCGAAGCCCTGCTTCAAGTGGCTGCCAGCCGAGACCCCCGAGATCACTGATACCAAGTTTCTCCCCCTTCTGCCGCACCCCCACCTCCTGCCACCTCTGACTAAACTAAATGCTTACTGTCTATCATCAATGCTTCTCACAAAAAGGAGCTGTAATGAACACACATGTCCTTAAAAGGAATGATTATATTTGCAAGTATATCTTTGAATTAGCTCCTTAAACAAAGAGACCAGAAAAAAATATATATTTGTTTTAACACATGGGCATTTTATAGTATGTTCATTTTAAGAAGTGGCCTTCCTTAACCAGTATGACTCAATTTCCAGAATGCTCACTTTGCCCCCAGGCCCCAGAGGGGGTCCACAGACAGAACCTCATAGGTACCAGGGAGTAAGGACTCCTGACCACTGGCAAATGAATCAAGACCACCTACCCACTTAACACAGCTGAGGACATGGATCATGTGGAAACAATCACCCGTCATAATCAATCCGAGCTGGTTTTGTATCTACAGGCAATAGTCTTATTTTGGATTATCAATTCTACAAGTCAGAAGGGTCCAATTATTACTACAGGATCCTATTAAAATGTATGTTTTCTGTTTTCCTGATCACTATAACAAAAAGCCCATCCGACAACCATTAAAACAAATTGGAAATGAATTTTTTTTTTTTTTCCCACTAAAGCTGGTATCCTAAGCCCATGTATCTGTCACTTTATGGGGTCTGCATCAAAACCAGCAGTTTATAGTTTTCTGGCCAATCTCCGTTTCAATTTATTTCAACTGTAATTCTCACTTACCTTTATTTCCAACAACAAAATGCCTTTCTCTCTCAGACTGTTACACCTCTCACTTACTAAATTGTTTCCAGTTTCTGCGTTCTCCCTAAAACCTCACTGGAAATGCGTATGATCAAGTGATAGATAGCACGACAGTGCATATTGTCACTCTGCTCTTTGTTTAATATCTAGAAAGACGCCCAGATGTTTAGACCTCCGTATTTTCTACACCGTGCAGTTTAGCCTTCGGTAAGTTGTGAAGCAGCCTCTGCCGTCCTGACAATAGTTAATCTACAAGTCTGTCAAACATGTCACACGGACCGTGAATCACTGCCTCCTGCAGAATTTGCTGAAACCCCCCAAGAAGTGCTCGAGGCAGACAGCTGCACTGGAAGCCCTGCACCCACAGCTAGGCTCTTCGCAGAGAGGCCTTGCTAAATCATCTTCAAGATAATCCAAGGGCCTGAGTGAAGGCTTTAATAAAAAGAAAATGAAAAATTTGTCAAAAACAAATTGGCTGTCTTTCAGGCAGACACCTTTTTAGCAGGAGTCCCCCCACAACACCCACCCAGACACTCTTTTCTCAAACTAGTGGAACTCTCTTCTTCTAAACAATCTGGAATTTCTGAAGAATGTTGTTTTTGCATAGTTAATATTTTCACATTTTTCTCCCCCTCCTTGGTCTTTCCCAGTATAATATAATCCTTTGCACCTGCAAAAGCTCCACAGACTGCTGACTGCCAAGAATTCACCACATGATCTTGCCGCCAGGACCAGAGGGCCTGTGGTAAAGGAGAAAGAAAAATACAAGTTATTAAATATTTGAATTTATCAGAACCTCCTGTGGGTTAGCTCTGGGGATGGGAACTTAAGTGAGAAGCTATTTTGGTGGCATTCCTCACTGATGACATAAGTGATTTTCCCAAGGACTTAACGACCTTCTAAAATAAGTCAAAGAAACCAGGGGGACAGGGACATTAGCATGCCCAAAGGAAACCATTTTCTGGGAATACGTGTCATACACATACACATATAAACACATTTATATATAGGTATAAAAATAAAGACATCTTTAAGACAATGTAACATTTAAAATATTTCCTGTATAATTCTAAACATGAATAGAACAGACTTGTGGACTCTGGGAGAAGGCGAGGGTGGGATGTTTCAAGAGAACAGCATTGAAACATGTATATTATCTAGGGTGAAACAGATCACCAGCCCAGGTTGGATGCATGAGACAAGTGCTCGGGCCTGGTGCACTGGGAAGACCCAGAGGGATCGGATGGAGAGGGAGGTGGGAGGGGGGACCGGGATGGGGAATACATGTAAATCCATGGCTAATTCATTTCAATGTATGATAAAAACTACTACAATGATGTAAAGTAATTAGCCTCCAACTAATAAAAATAAATGGAAAAAAAAAAAGAAATTAAAAAAAAAAATACCATAATACACAAATTATTCCAAAGCAGTGTATATCAAATTCCACAGTTCTGTTTTCAATCTTTATCCATGCTGTACATGTTTGAAGGACGCTGATTCTATTACTAAACAATGTAAAGTCCCTCAAAATGTTTTCACACTGCTCTGTGTAATATGTGTAACATAAAAAACTAGACAAGATGATGGCAGGGGTGTGGTGCCTTGCTTGCTGAGAGTTTACGATACACTAGAAAATGAGATACAGTCATTTCAAATGGTGAAGAGCTCTGAGTCAGGCCGTGGTTCAGCCTCTGAACACATATCAAAACCCAAGACGTCCCTGGTGATCCAATGGTTAACAATCTGCTTTGTGCTGCAGGGGACGTGGGTTTGATCCCTAGTCAGGGAACTAAGATCCTACCTGCCCCACAGAGTATCTAATCCCACATGCCATGACTAGACAATCCATGGGAAAGATCTTCACATGACAAAACGAAGACCCAATACAGCTAAATAAATATTAAAAAACAAAACAAAACAAACAAATGTACAAAAAAAACCCAAAACACCCACAGTCCTTGTTTCATCCAGGCCAACAGCAGAGCCTGCACTATTTGTTTTTCGCTTTCTTGAGGTATAAATGATACCCAGTAAACTACATGTATTTAAAGTAGGTGATACAGTAACTTCTGATACACATATGAAACCATCGCCATGATTAGATAATGAACATATCCATCACCCCAAAAAGCTTTGTTGTCCCTTTGTCATCCCCCTTTCCTGCCCTTCCTGACCAAACCTTAAACAATCTGATCGATCCCTGTAGATTAGTTTGCCTTTCCTGGAATTTTATATAAATGTAATTATATATTAACTTTTTAACTCAAATTCTTTCCTTCAGATTTTTTGTACGATTTGCTCATGATAATGTGGATATGAATCATTTGTTCCTTTTTATTGGTTAAATAATAGTCCATTGTATAGATGTATCATGATTTGTCTATGTATCTGCCTGTTGATGGACCTTTACGATTTTTCCAGTTTGGGGCTACTACTAATAAAACTGTTATGAACATTTATATTTATGACTTCATATGTACACATGCCTTCATTTCTCTTGGAAAAATATCCAGGAGTGAAATAACTGAACTACATGGCAGACGTATGTAGGTATACTTTTTAAGAAACTATCTAATTGTTTCAGAAACTGTTGTACCATTTTACATTTAGACCAGTTTCTTTACATCTTTTCCAATATCTGGTACTGTCAGTATTTTTAATATTTTACCATTTTAATTCATATGCAGTAGTATTTCATTGTGGTTTCAATATGTATTTCCCTGATAATGCTGAGTTCCTTTTCATGTACTTTTTTTTTTAACCATCCATAAAATATCTTCTTTATGAAGTGTCTGTTCAAATGTTTTACACATTTTTATTGGGTTGTCTGTTTTGTAATTACTGAGTTTTGACAGTTCTTTCTTAATTACTGCCTTTTATTTTTCTTGCCTTACTGAACTGCTTGTGGCTTCTAGCATAATGGCAAGTACCGCAATAAGGACAAAGAATATTAGAAATAAGACCTCTTGAATAGATTCATTACAATGGTTAGAATGGTATATATAATATCCTGTCAATGGTGATGTGACATTTTCATAGGTGATCAAATATACCACAACTAACAAATGGGACCTATTTAAACTTAAAAGCTTTTGCATAGCAAAGGAAACCCTCAACAAGATGAAAAGACAACCCTCACAATGGGAAAAAATACTTGCAAATGAAGGAACAGACAAAGGATTAATCTCCAAAATACAGAAGCAGTTCATTCAGCTCTATATCAAAAATAATAATAATAATAATAATAACCCAATAAAAAAATGGGCACAAAGCCTAAACAGAAATTTTTCCAAAGAAGATGTATGGATGGCCAATGGACATGAAAAGATGCTCACCACTGCTCATTATTAGAGAAATGCAAGCCAAACTACCATGAGATACCGTCAAAAAATCTACAAACCTGGACTTCCATGGTGATACAGTGGCTAAGAACTCCCTTCCCAACGCAGAGTACATGGCTTTGGATCCCACATGCCTTGGAGCAACTAAGGCCATGTGCCACAACTACTCAGCCAGAGTTCTGCAACTAATGGAGCCTGTGGACCCAGAAGCTATGATCCACAGCGAGAGAGGCCACCACAGTGAGAAGCCCCTGTACCTGAAGAGTAGCCCCTGCTCACTGAAATGAGAGAAAGACCACTCGCAGCAACAAAGACTCATAGCAACTGAAAATAAAATTAAACAAATAAACTACTTCAAAATTAAAAATCTACAAATCTCTAAGTGCTGCAAAGGATATGGAGAAAAGGGAACCCTCTTGCAGTATTGGTGGGAATGTAAATTCATACAGCCACTGTGGAGAACAGTATGGAGGTTCCTTAAAATGTTAAAACCAGAACTACCAGCAGTCCTACTATTTGGGTACCATCCACAACCCAGTGTTCACTGTAGCGCTATTTACAATACCTAAAGACCTGGAAGCAACCTAAATGTCCATCCATAGATAAAGATGTGGTACAAATATAGAACAGAACATTGCTGTTCTGAAACAATGCCCAGCTGAGGATGTGTCTGGTGGTGAAAGCCAAGTCTGATGCTGGCAAGAACAGTACTGTATAGAACCTGCAGAGTTATGTCCACGAAACAAGGCAAATGGAAGTGGTCAGAAAGGAGATGGCAAGAGTGAACCATCAGCATTTCAGCAATCACTGAACTAAAATGGACAGGAATGAGTGAATTTAATTCACATGACCATTATATCTATGATTGTAGGCAAGAATCTCTTAGAAGAAATGGACTAGTCCTTGTAGTCAACAACAGAGTCCGAAATGCAGTACTTGGGTGCAAACTCAAAAATGACAGAATGATCTCTGTTCATTTCCAAGGCAAATCATTCAATATCACATAATTCAAGTCTAGGCCCCAAACACTAATGACAAAGAAGCTGAAGTCGAATGGTTTTATGACCTACAAGACCTTCTAGAACTAACACCAAAAAAAGATGTCCTTTTCATCACAGGGGATTAGAATGCAAAAGTAGGCAATCAAGAGATACCTGGAGTAATGGGCAAGTTTGGCCTTGGAGTACAAAATGAAGCAGGGGAAAAGCTAACTGAGTTTTGCCAAGAGAATGCACTGGTCACAACAAACACCCTCTTCCAACAACACAAGAGACAACTCTACACATGGATGTGACCAGATGGTCAATACTGAAATCTGACTGATTATATTCTTTGCAGCCATACAGATGGGAGACTGTACAGATGGAGAAGCTCTATACAGTCAGCAAAAATAAGACCAGGAGCTGACTGTGGCTCAGGTCGTGAACTCCTTATTGCAAAATTCAGATTAAATTGAAGAATGTAGGGAAAACCACTAGGCTATTCAGGTATGACCTAAATCAAATCCATTATGATTATACAGTGGAAGTGACAAATAGATTCAAGGGATTAGATCTGACAGAGTGCCCAAAGAACTATAGACGAATGTTCCTAACACTGCACAGGACGTGGTGATCAAAACCATCCCCAAGAAAAAGAGATGCAAAAAGGCAAAATGGTTGTCTGAGGAGGCCTTACAAACAGCTGAGAAAAGAAGAGAATTGAAAGGCAAAGGAGAAAAAGGAAAGATCTATCCATCTGAATGCAGAGTTCCAGAGACTAGCAAGCAGAGATAAGAAAGTCTTTTTAAGTGAACAATGCAAAGAAATAGAGGAAAACAACAGAATACGAAAGACTAGAGATCTCTTCAAGAATATTAAGAGATACCAAGGGAACACATCATGCAAAGATGGGCACAAGAAAGAACAGAAACAGTATAAGCCTAACAGAAAAAGAAGATATTAAGAGGTGGCAAGACTACACAGAAGAACTAGACAAAGAAGATCTTCATGACCCAGAAAACCATGATGATGTGATCACTCACCTAGAGCCAGACATCCTGAAGTGTGAAGTCAAGTGGGCCTTAGAAAGCATCACTACGAACAAAGCTAGTGGAGGTGATGGAATTCCAGTTTGAGCTATTTCAAATCCTAAAAGATGATGCTGCAGAAGTGCTGCATGCAATATGCCAGCAAATTTGGAAAACTCAGCAGTGGCCATAGGACTGGAAAAGGTCAGTTTTCATTCCAATTCCAGAGAAGTACAATGCCAAAGAATGTTCAAAATACCACACAATTGCACTCATTTCACATGCTAGCAAAGTAATGCTCAAAATCCTTCAAGCTAGGCTTCAACAGTATGTGAATGAAGAACTTCCAGATGTACAAACTGGATTTAGAAAAGCTAGAGGAACCACAGATCAAACTGCCAACATCCACTGGTCATAGAAAAAGAGAATTCCAGAACATCTATGTTGGACTATGCTAAAGCCTTTGACTGCAGAGATCACAATAAACTGAAAATTCTTCAAGAGATGGGAATACCAGACCACCTGACCTGGCACCCAAGAAATCTGTATGCAGGTCAGAAAGTAACAGAACTGAACATGGAACAACAGACTGCTTTCAAATTGGGAAAGGAGTACATCAGGCTCTATATATCACCCTGCTTATTTAACTTATCTGCAGAGTGCATCATGCGAAATGCCAGGCTAGATGAAGGACAAGCTGAAATCAAGATTCCTGGGAGAAATATCAATAACCTCAGAGAGGTAAATGAAATCACCCTAATGGCAGAAAAGGAAGAGGAACTAAAGAGCCTCTTGATAAGGGTGAAAGAGGAGAGTGAAAAATCTGGCTTAAAACTCAACATTCAAAAAACAAAGATCATGGCATCTGGTCCCATCACTTCATGGCAAATAGATGGGGAAACTGGAAACAGTGAGAGACTTTATTTTCTTGGGCTCCAAAATCACTGTGGACGATGACTGCAGCCATGAAATTAAAAGACGCTTGCTCCTTGGAAGAAGAGCTATGACAATCCTAGACAGCATATTAAAAAGCAGAGACATTACTTTGCTGACAAAGGTCCATAGCGTCAAAACTATGCTTTTTCCAGTAGTCATGTATGGATGTGAGACCTGGACAATAAAAATGCCAAAAGAATGGAATGCCCAAGTGGCCAGCGAATGGAAGCCTTCGAACTGTAGTCTGAAGAAGACCCCTGCACTGCAAGGTGATCAAACCAGTCAATCTTAAGGAAATCAAACCTGAATACTCATTGAAAGGACTGATGCTGAAGCTGAAGCCTAAGATTTCTGGCCACCTGATGAAAAGAGCCAACTCACTGGAAAAGACTCTGATGCTGGTAAAGAATGAAGGCAGGAGGAGAAGGGGACGACAGAGCATGAGATGGTTGGATGACATCAACTCAATGGACATGAGTTTGAGCAAGCTCCAGGAGCTGGTGAAGGACAGGGAAGCCTGGCGTGCTGCAGTCCATGGGGTTGCAAACAGCCAGACACAACTGAGCGACTGAAGAACAACAATATAAAAAGGAGTGAAACTGGGTCATTTGTAGTGATGTGAACGGACCTAGCATCTTTCATACAGAGTGAAGTAAGAGAAAAACAAGTATCACGTATTATTGAATATACAGGAAATTCAGAACAATGGTACAGGTGAACGTATCTGCAGGGCAGGAATACAGACGCAGATACCGCGGATGGACACGCAGACACGGGTCAGGCAGAGAGCAGGGCTGGGACGAACTGAAAGAGCAGCATGGACATACACTCTACCACGTGTGAGACAGACAGCTAGCGGGAAACGGCTGCATGGCACAGGGAGCTCAACTTGGTGCCATGGGATGACCGAGAGGGGCGGCATGGTGGCCGGACAGCTAAGTCACTTCACTGAACCTCAGAAACTAACACAGCACTGTACAGCTCTTATCCTCTAAATATACACACATACACGCACAACCGAAAGAACAGCTAACTTAGTACTACTTCCCTACTCTCAATAATTCTCCACTGAAAATATACTTGGAAGGCTGAGAAAGCTGCTACAGAAATGGAAAAGACACCATGTAAACAAACCAAGGCATGTATGTCTCTGTCAGCTTTAACAACGCTTCTTCAGTCAGACATCAAATGTATAATAATGTGTGGTGTCCAGCTCCAACATTTCCTTCCACCTAACTAATGAGATTGTTTACTTGGAAAATATCTTTATTGAAATCACTGGACTGAGTAAAGCTAATCAAATAGATTTTTGTGGAAGTAGATTAACTAAAAAAAGAAAGTTTAATCAAAAACAGCTTTCTAAAGATAGTCTTGCCATTAAGCAGAATTTCTGGTATTTTTCTGTAAATGTTCTAATGTTTCCAAGTATATCTGTCTGCTTTTGTAAAAAACAGTTCTTTTCTCCAGAGCTCTTGCAAGTACTGGAGACAGCATAAGAACCAAATCAGGAGAACAGCAACTTTTTATCTGTTTATCTTTTTTCAATTTCTGGCCACACTCCAAGGCACACAGAACCTTAGTCTGTCAGCCAGGGATCAAAACCAATGCCCCCTGTTTGGAAAGCAGGATCTCAATTACTGGATAGCCAGGGAAGTCACAACTTTTTACTTTAAAGGTGGCAAAATGTTTATTTTATCAGGCTAATGCCAAATTGAACACTATTCTTTACTTTGCTGAGTTTTCAGGAAATGGATACAAAACATAAAATATCAATGGTCATTTTGGAAATGACTGAAAGTCATCTTCAGTTTCTGCTGGAACCTGCAAGGATTCCACAGAGTCAAAGTTTACTCCAAACAGACGTAAAATACTACAAATAATGCTGAGTTTGTAAGTAGTGAGCACATGCTCAGGTGCAGTCGTGTCCGACTCTGCGACCCCATGGACTGCAGCCACATGGCTCCTCTGTCCATCAGATTTCCCAGGCGAGCATACTGGTGCTGGGTGCCATTTCCTCCTCCAGCAGATCTTCCTGACCCAGGGATCGAACCTGTGTCTCCTGCATCTCCTGCAGTGGCAGGTGGATTATTTACCACTGAGCCACCTGGGAAGGCCTTATAACTAGTAATAAAGAACAAATAATAAGATGTGTATTACATGTCATACAGGAGAAGAAAAATCAGAGACACTATATAATTCATAAATTGAGCATTTACTCAATATCTACTAGGTTTCAGGCAGTGTAAAGTCAGGGGAAAAAGAAATAGCAGTCCCCAGGTCTAATATTTGATGGGGGTATAACGAGGACAGAAGAGGTTATAAGAAGAAGAAGGCTTCACAGAGGTGCCTGCTATAACCTAGGGAAGAAAAAAAAATTGGTTGCCAAGGGGGAAAAAAAAAAAAACCACTGGGTCAAAATAGACCCAAAAGGCTGAAGACACAATTTAAAAATAGAATCTCCAAAGATAAGCATAACTTTCCACTATCACCTGGCCAGAATAACTTAGCCTAGAAACATAAAAAGAAATAATTTTTTATTAGAAAAAGATACTAATAAACAAACAAAAAAAATCTCTAGAACCAAAAGATTAAGATTCAAGTGAAAAACTTCCACGGCAAACACAGAGCATTGTAACAGGAACCACAGTAACTACAGTCACACGGAACTTACTACGCTCCAGGCACCAAACACTTTACATACATTAACTCATATAATCCTAACCACAATCTTCCAAAGTATTTGCCACTTAATCATTTCACAAACAAGGACGTTGAGGCTCAGAGAAGTTAAGCACCTTGCCAAAGTTTAAAGAATGACAGTTAATAAATGCTCCAACTTGTATCTATAGGTTAGAGGTGTCTTGAAAGCAAACAAAGGTATCTATAAGACATTTCACAGTTCTATATACAGATGATAACTTTTACTAGAATGATAACAGAATAACCAAGTGAATGAACAAACTACGTCAATGTCCAAAATAATGTGCTTTAAAGAATACGAATTTTCTCATGCAGCTCAATATCAAAAAAACAGACAAGCTGATCATACAATGGGGAGAAGATTTAAACAGACTTTTCTGCAAAAGGACATACAAATGGCCAAGAGGCACATGAAGAGATGCTCGACATCACTAATTATTAGAGAAATGCAAATCAAAACTACGCGGTACCTCTCACCAATCAGAATAGAGATCATCAAAATATCTACAAACCCCTAAATGCTAGAGAGGGTGTGAAGAAAAGGGAACACTCTTACACTGTTGATAAGGATGCAAATTGATACAGACACTGTGGAGAACAGTACAACGGTTCCTTAAAAAACTAAACACAGGCTACCATATGACCCAGCAATTCCACTCCTGGGCAGATATCCAGAGAAAATCGTAGTTCTGAAAGATACACGCACCCCAGTGTTCAGTGCAGCACTATTTACAACAGCCAGGACATGCAAATAATCTAGATGTCATTCACCAGAGGAATGGGTAAAGATGGATAAAGATAAACACATACAATGGAACATATTCAGCTATAAAAAGGAACAAAACTGTATCATTTGCAGATATGAATGGACCTAGAGTCTGTCATACAGAGTGAAGTCAGGAAGAGAAAAACAAATATCATATATTAATGTTTCTATGTGGAATCTAGAAAAATGGTACTGATGCACCTATTTGCAAAGCAGAGTAGACACACAGACGTGTGGACATCACGGGGGTGCATGGCGGGATGGCCTGGGAGAGCAGACAGACTGTGTACACGATGACGCATGAAGCAGATCCGTGAGGCCTGCTGTGCGGCACGGGGGCAGGGGGAGAAGGTACAATCTGTTTGTAGGACATACACGGAGTTAAAAAAGGATTCCAGAATTCATTTTGTTGTTGTTTAGTTACTAGTCAGACTCTTCTGCAACCCCATGGACTGCAGCCCACCAGGCTCCTCTGTCTATGGGATTTCCCAGGCAAGAATACTGGAGTGGGCGACTGTTCCCTTCTCCAGGGGATCTTCCCAGCCCAGGGATCAAACCCATATCTTCTACATTGGTAGGCAGATTCTTTACCACCAAGTCACCAGGGAAGCCCCCAACATACATGCAGTTCAGTTCCGTCGCTCAGTTGTGTCTGACTCTTTGCGACCCCATGAACTGCAGCACACCAGCCCTCCCTGTCCATCACCAACTCTCGGAGTCTACTCAAACTCATGTCCATCGAGTCGGTGATGCCATCCAGCCATCTCATCCTCTGTTGTCCCCTTCTCCTCCTGCCCCCAATCCCTCCCAGCATCAGGGTCTTTTCCAATGAGTCAGCTCTTTGCATGAGGTGGCCAAAGTATTGGAATTTCAGCTTCAGCATCAGTCCTTCCAATGAACACCCAGGACTGAGCTCCTTTAGGATGGACTGGTTGGATCTCCTTGCAGTCCAAGGGACTCTCAAGAGTCTTCTCCAACACCACAGTTCAAAAGCATCAATTCTTTGGCACTCAGCCTTCTTCACAGTCCAACTCTCACATCCATATGTGACCACTGGAAAAAACCATAGCCTTGACCAGATGGACCTTTGTTGCCAAAGTAATGTCTCTGCTTTTTAATATGCTGTCTAGGTTGGTCATAACTTTCCTTCCAAGGAGTAAGCGTCTTTTAATTTCATGGCTGCAATCACCATCTGCAATGATTTTGGAGCCCCAAAAAATAAAGTCTGACACTGTTTCCACTGTTTCCCCATCTATACATTAGGTACAGACAAACACTGCTTGATTCCACTTACATGAGGTACCTAGAATAGTCAAATTCATAGCCGTGAAGTACACTCATAGATGCTGGGGGTAGGGGTGTGGGGGGTGGGGGTGGGGAATGGGAGCTAGTAATTAATGGGACAGCTTCAGGTTAGGAAGATAAAAAACCCAGGAGATGGATGGTGAGAGTTGTACAACAATGTTAATATACTTAAGTGCCACTGAACTGGACAGCTAAACAAGGTTAATGTAGTATGTTTTCTATTATGTGATATTTACCAATCAAAAAAATTTTTTGAAAAAAAATTTTTAAATATGTGTGATTTTTTAAAATAAAGAACTGCCTGAATATAAAACTTCAGAAAAAGAATACTGACACTAAGCTAAAGAGAACAGTGCCGTTGCGGCTTCCCTGCCGACTTAGCGGTAAAGAACCCACCTGCCAATGCAGGAGACGCAGACTCAGTCCCTGGTCCAGGGAGCCCCCACATGCCGTGGGGCAACTAAGCCTATGCATCACAGCTATCAGCCTGTGATGTCACAGCCCCGGCGTCACAACAAGAGAAGGCACCACAATGAGAAGTCCACACATCACAACTTGAGAGTGGCCCCTACTTGCCGCAACTAGAGAAAAGCCTGTGCAGTAACGAAGACCCAGCACAGCCAAAAGTAAGTAAATAGATCAATCGCTACCCAAAAAAGGTAAGTGTTGTTTACAAATTATTCATCTGAGAGCAACTTTAAATTCGTTAAGCTACAAGAATAATGACAAGAATCTGGCTGGTAAAATGTATTATTAAAGCAATTTGAAATTACTTATTTGTTATGGAGGAACTAGAGGGTCATAAGCAACAAAAAACTGACTGGAAGGACAGGAAAGATTACTCACAGGAAGTGTAGCATTATTGTTTATGGACTTTGAATACTTTAAAGAGTAGTGGGAAATGGAACAAAAATGTAGTGTCAGCCAACAGTATGAATGACTGTGATTGACAGTATTACTGGCCACTTCCTGAGTACCCAGAAACTATGCAAAGATTTCACATTTCTCATTTAATTTTGAAAGGTGTGTATTATTATCCATAAACACAGGTGTGGGGCGGTGCAAACCAATGTCAAGTAACTTGCCTGAGGTCAGACAGAAAGTGGGGGAGCTAAACCTGGTTGTTATGGTTCCCTCAAAGCCATGTGTCTTGTAGACAGAACAGTAATATAAACAACATTTGTAAGCTCCCTTGATACACAGCTCACCTTCTAGAGAAGCTACAATATGCAAGTTATTATAGTTTGATGTCAATAAAATTTAGTTAAATAATGTGGGTTTGTAATGGAGAATTTTTTTTAAAACCTCAACATCAAAATTTTTAATTGCCATTAAGTAAGTATTTCCATTGCCACTGAGGTCTAATGATGACTCCTGTGAAGGCGCAGAGAGGGGCCCAGATATGAAAACCACAGTGCTGGTGTCTCGAATGAGGTGACAAAGCTTGGGAACCTAAAAATAAACCTAAATAAGACTTTTTAAAAATCAAGCAGCCATACTTTTCTTGGTGTTTGCTTATTTATCAAAATTGAAACTCCTGTTTCCATTTTCTTTTCAAATAATGAATGAAACTTTCAGATGAATCCATGCTCATTTGTTTACATCTCATGTTAACGAAACATTTCAAGTAATGAGAATGGCAGTCAGAAATGTTCTTAATCTCACTTTTGCGGTTTGTCTTGAGTAAAGCTTCTAATTAACATAGGATGACTGGAAACTATTTCTAGTAGCTTATTTAGAAAATCTCATTTTGACATAATTTAGACTTACAGAAAATTTACAAAAATAGTAGAGGTTCTATGTACCCTTCACACAGCCTACCCTAATGTTGACATCTTACATAACCCAAGTATACTTATAAAACTGGGAAATGAAAATAGGTACAATAGTAAGACACAGACCTTAACTGAATTTCACCATTCACAATGCTTAAAGGTGTGCAATTTTTATTTTTTTTAATTTTTTATTTTTTTTAGGTGTACAATTTTTAAACAGCAAGCCTGTTTTTTCAATTAATGCTATTTCTATTATCAGTAGTATTCAATATATCATGAGGAATTCTGAACAGTTAGTGGTAGCACTACAAATACAATCAAGTTGTTCTAATTTTCCAAGTCATTCTTCACTCATAGTTCGAGGCCCGTCAGAGGAAGAAAAGCAGGAAGTAATTTCAAGGCTTCCCCACACACACTCCCCCCAGGGTTACAGCAATAAGCCCCAGCGTTCATTCACAGGACAGAGAGCAAACAGCAGGCTCCACGCCAGGAAACAACTGGACATCCAAGCCTGGGCCAAGTGCCTTCTGTTCAGACGCACATTATGAGAGACATGCAAAACAAACTACAGTAAGGTTATCACCTCACAGCGGTCAGAATGGCCGTCACCAAAATCTACAAAATAAATGCTGGAGACAATGTGGAGAAAAGAGATCCCTCTTGCAGTGTTCGTGGCACTGTCAACTGATACAGCCACTGTGGAGAACAGGATGGAGATTCCTTTAGAAACAAGGAGTGACACTACCATGTGACCCAGCAATCAGACTATGGGAATATGCCCTGAGAAAACCATAATTCAAAAAGGCACATGAACCCCAAAGTTCACTGTAGCACTATTTCCAATAGCCAGGACATGAAGCAATCTAAACTTACACCAACAGATGAAGGGATACAGAAGATGTAGGCCATATATCAGATGTAGTACATATTGAGAGTCAATTCCTAGGCAGGTTGATAAGGAATCCGGGGTCCCCGAGGAGGAGATAGGGGTCTGGGGCTCTCAAGGAGGAGGAAAGGACGAATATTTTTTCCACAGTCCTTATTAAAGACTATGTAACAATAGTGTGTCCTGCTTGAGGACAGTTTCTCCTTCCTAAAAACCTTCTGACTAATCATGTTATCTTAAAAATGTATAGTATGGAAGCGGGTCTAGTCAGATCTTCACAGTCTTGAGACATTCTTTGGATTTACTGTAATAACCAATTAAAAAGTATACAGCTCCCTTGCTTTGACCAGCAAGGGGGGTGCTCTCCGTCACCCTTCTGAGGTCTGTGTCAGAAGCTTTCTCTGCCCCTTTTCATACTTTAATAAAACTCTGCTGCACAAAAGTTCTTCAGTGATCAAGTCTGGTCCCTGGTCCCGAAGCTAAATCTTCTTCGGATATCAAGCATCTGACAACTTTCACTGTAAGCTAACAATTTAACAGAAACAGAAGCAGAAAATATCAAGAAGAGGTGGCAAGAATACACAGAAGAACTATACAAAAATGATCTTCATGATCCAGATAACAATGGTGAGATCACTCACCTAGAGCCAGACATCTGGAGTCTGAAGTCAAGTGGGTCTTAGGAAGCATCATTACAAACAAAGCTAGTGGAGGTGATGGAATTCCAGTTGAGCTATTTCAAATTCCAAAAGATGATGCTGTTAAAGTACTGCACTCAATATGTCAGCAAATTTGGGAAACTCAGCAGTGGCCACAGGACTGGAAAAGGTCATTTTTCATTCCAATCCCAAAGAAGGGCAATGGCAAACAATGTTCAAACTACTGCACAATTGCACTCATTTCACACTCTAGCAAGGTCATGCTCAAAATCCTCCAAGCTAGGCTTCAACAGTATGTGAACCAAGAACTTCCAGATGTTCAAGCTGGATTTAGAAAAGGCAGAAGAACCACAGATCAAATTGCCAACATTCACTGGATCACAGAAAAAGCAAGAGAATTTCAGAGATATATTCACTTCTGCTTCATTGACTATGCTAAAGCCTTTGACTGTGTGGATCACAACAAACTGTGGAAAATTCTTAAAGAGATGGGAATACAAGACCACCTTACATGTCTCCTGTGAAACCTGTATGCAGGTCAACAAGCTACAGTTAGAACCAGACATGAAACAATGGGCTGGTTCCAAATTGGGAAAGGAGTACATCAAGGCTTTATATTGTCACCCTGTTTATTTAACTTCTATGCAAAGTACATCATGCAAAATGCCGAGCTGGATGAAGCATGAGCTGGTATCAAGATTCCCAGGAGAAATATCAATAACTTCAAATATGTAGATGACACCACCCTTATGGCAGAAAGCAAAGAGGAACTGAAGAGCCTCTTGATGAAAGTGAAAGAGGAGAGTGAAAAAGCTGGCTTAAAACTCAACATTCAAAAAACAAAGATCATGGCATCTGATCCCACCACTTCATGGCAAATAGGTGGGGAAACAATGGAAACTGGGACAGATCCTATTTTCCTGGGCTCCAAAATCACTGCAGATGGTGATCGCAGCCATGAAATTAAAAGACACTTACTCCTTGGAAGAAAAGTTATGACCAAACTAGACAGTATATTAAAAAGCAGAGACATTACTTTGCCAACGAAGGTCCATCCAGTCAAAGCTATGGTTTTTCCAGTAGTCATGTGTGGATGCGAGAGCTGGACCATAAAGAAGGCTGAGCGCCAAAAAATTGATGCTTTCAAACTGCAATGCTAGAAAAGACTCTTGAAAGTCCCTTGGACTGCAAAGAGATCAAACCAGTCAACTGTAAAGGAAATCAACCCCAAATCTTCACTGGAAGGACTGAAGCTGAAGCTCCAATACTTGGCCACCTGATGATGGGAAGAGTCAACTCATTGGAAAAGACCCTGATGCTGGGAAAGATAGATGGCAGGAGAAGAAGGGGACAAGAGAGGATGAGATGGTTGAATGGCATCACTGACTCAATGGACATGAGTTTAAGTAAGCTCCAGGAGATGGTGAAGGACAGGGAAGCATGCTGCAGTCCGTGGGGTCACAAAGAGCTGGACACAACTGAGTGGCTGAACAACAACAAGGACATATATAAAATGGAATATTACTCAGCCAAAAAAAAGGAACAAAGTTGAGTTACTGGCAGTGATGTGGATAGACCTGGAATCTGTCACACAGAGTGAAGCAAGTCAGGCAGAGAAAAAAAACACTGTAAATTAATAAACATATATATGGAATCCAGAAAAATGGTACCAATGAACCTATCTGCAGGGCAGAAATAGAGATGCAGACATAGAGAATGGACTTGTGGGCACAAGGTGGAAAGAAGAGGCTGGGACGAACTGAGAAGAGGTAAAGAGGTCTTTCTCCTGAGAACGGGCAGTCAGATGAGAGAGCTTCAGCAGATTAATGAGAACAAGTGACTGCTTATTATACATATTTTTTGGTGCTTCTGAGGAGAACAACTTGCCAGTGTACCTATTTCCAGATAAATGGAGCTCGTGAGTGTGTGAAACAGATGGCTAGTGGGAAGTTGTTGTGTATCACACGGGGCTCAGCCTGGTGCTCTGTGATGATCCAGCGGGGTGGACTGGGGGTGGGGGTCAGGAGGAAAACACAAGAGGAAGGGATTTATGTATACACAGAGCTGATTCATTTTGTTATGTAGCAGAAACACAACACTGTAAAGCAATTATCCTCCAATTAAAAAATAAACAATTTTTTAAAAGTATAGCATGAAGAGGAGGCTTTGTCACTTTAAAAGACCCATCCAAATGCATACAGTTGTCTTATGAATGAACAACAAATTGAAAATAGGCCATTTTGGCTTCAGTGTGGGGAAACCTAAATGTGAGACTTTTTCAGTTGCTATATTCAGAAGCAGTCATGTGGCTTCCAACTGTGCAACATTACAAAACTGTACGCCATGACGTTTTCGATACAACAGTAGGAATGTACTGTAACAGCCTACTCAGTTCCACATGAATCAACATCGCAGTAACTGATGACGATTACTTTAAGACAACAACAACAAAACCCACACAATTCTCTCTGCGGGTCTCAGTGCTGTCCGTCTAGCACCAGAATTTTATAACACACTGAAGACAGATGGTTATTTTCACTCGACTGCCCTCCATGCCATAGGCGATTAGCTATTATACAGGGACTTCACTGGTGGTCCCGTGGTTAAGAATCTACCTGGCAACACAGGGGACATGGGTTCAACTTTGCTAAAAATCCTAATCGGCAACTCTGACTTTGTTGGTGATCTGGACACAAAATACTTTGCTCTTATTTTCAAGTGTTTCTTTCCATATTGGCATGCTGTATTTAAGGAACAAGTTTAGTGTGGTAAAATCATACAGGATCTTTTTACTGTTATCATTCCCTTCTCAACCTTTACAGGAATCTATGTTCTGATCAAACATGTCTGTGCAGACACTAGATTGTCCAGCCTCATGAAACTGAGGGCAGGAGGAGAAGAGGACAACAGAGGATGAGATGGTTGGACAGCATCACCGACTCAAGGGACGTGAGGCTGAGCAGGCTCCAGGAGACAGGGAAGGACGAGGAAGCCTGGTGTGCTGCCGTCCGTGGAGTCACACAGAGTCGGACGTGAGTGGGTGTCTGAAACAGTGTGAAGTGGAGAGCCTGAGCACCTTTACATTACTGTCATTCCGTTCACATTACCAAAGGAATGGAAGAATCCTGAGGGTGGGGTGATAAGACACATTTAACTATTGTTAAAATAAGAATCAACAACAATAAACAAGTTATTACCTGTAAATCTGAATAAAAATATGGTTTTTATAAAGTACTGTCTATTTAAAAGACATAAAATCTACTATTTTATACACTGTACTATAACGGAAATGATAATTCAATGTCCCCTGATTTCTACTGCAAAGCTATGATTTCATCTTAGAAAATCAGCAGCATAATGTGAAAATCTCACTAAACAAACTGAGTTTATTTTCAGTTTGCTTCAAATGTTGCATCTGAGTTAAAGCTTGTGGTTTCTTCCAGTTACTGTGCTGCAACTTCGTAACACCTTGTGGCTAGAAGCACAACTACTTAGACCTGATAGCATTGTTAACAATCCTCTACACTGCATTACATATTCAGACACAAGAACAAATCTGACATTCTTACAGGAAATTCTATCATATCCTTTCACAATCCATGTACTGTTTGCCTAAGGTTCAGTAAGAGTACATCTGTACATTATAGCTCTGGTTGTATTTCTAAGAGAAACTAATTATAAATAAAACAGTTCATGTATACAGCTATCCAACTTTGCACTGACCCTGAAAAAGAATGCTAACCTCCAAACAATTAGTAAATTAGCTGTGAACACCTGCTGTGTAAAAGATATAACTATAAAGAATATAAACATAAATGATCAGAAGACAAAGTTTCTTCCTCCAAAATGCAGAGTTAAAACACAAGCGTATGGAAACATGTGGTCTGGTTCCACTCATCCCCATAAACCATCTGTGCCCCCCCAGCCCATGTCAGACTCTGAGAGCTGAGTCTTTCCTGAATGAACACTGTTAAACCCTTGCGGTGGCGGTACTGGTGTAAGAAATATGGTTGACTTGACGAGCCATATTTGTATCATCGAGTCAAACAATCAACACAATTTCTAGAAACACCTGAAATAAGCTGATTTAATAACACAACCTCAACTTTTGAACCTATGAAACAGCAGCAACATTATTAAAGACATCATGCACTATGTGCAAAATTATGTGTAAAATAATTAAGAACATCAACTCGGAATATCACTCGGCCACAAAAAGGAACAAAACTGTGCCATTTGCGGAGATGCAGAGGGACCTAGAGTCTGTCACACACAGTAAAGTCAGAAATGGACAAAAATCATATATTAACACACACAGGTAGGATACAGAAAACAGTACAGGTGTTTCTGCAAAGCAGTAAGAGAGACACAGATGTAGAGAAAAAAACGTATGAACACGTGGTGAAAGATGGGGTGGGGTGAACTGAGAGACGGGAATGACTATATGCACCACCATGTATGAGACAGGTGACTAATGAGGGAACCTGCACAGGGAACGTCACTCACCGTTCTCTGGTGCCCAAAACGGGAAGGAAATTCAGAAAGCAGGGGACGTACGTAAACATATAGCCGGTTCACTTCGCTGTACAGGAGACACTAACACAACTTTGTAAAGCAACTACATTCCAATGAAAAAAATTTTTAAAGGACACCAATTCTGGAGTCAGATGGTCTGGGTGCAAATCCCGGATGTACCCCTTAACAATGAGTATTACTGAGGCCTTGGTCAAGGCACTCAAACTCTCCTTCAGTTTCCACATCTGCAAAACAAAGGCCTTTCCTGGTAGCTCAGTCAGTAAAGAATCCATCTGCAACGCAGGAGACCCTGGTTCGATTCCTGGGTTGGGAAGATCCCCTAGAGAAGGGATAGGGCTACCCACTCCAGTATTCCTGGGTTTTCCTGGCACGCCTGCAATGTGGGAGACCTGGGTTTGATCCCTGGGTTGGGAACATCCCCTTGAGAGAGAGATTTCCTAGGCCGGTTGATAAGAAGTCCAGGGGTGCCCAAGGAGAGAGGGGTCTGGAATTCTCAAGGAGGAAGAAAGGACAAACTTTTTTTTCCCCTCTACATCCCTTAGGATTATATAACAATAATGCATCCTGCTTGAGGACAGTCTCTGGAAAAAACCTTCTGGCTAATCCCATTATCTTAAAATGTAAATTATGGGAATAGGTCTAGTGAGGTCTTTACAACCTCCAGACATTCTTTTGATTCATTGTAATAACTAATTGTAGAGTATGCTAACATTAGCAAGGGGGTACTCTTTCTGGCCCCTTCTGATGCCTATGTCAGAAGCTTTCTCTAGCTCCTTTATACTTTAATAAATCTTTATTACTCAAAGCTCTGAGCAATCAAGCCTCGTCTCTGGCCCCGGATTGAATTCTTCTCCTCCAGAGGCGAAGAATCCCGGCGTCTTTTCATCGTTCAGCAACAACCTTTCACCCTGGAGAAGGGTATGGCAACCCACTCCAGTATCCTTGCCTGGAGAATCCCCATGGACAGAGGAGCCTGGCGGGGGCTACATTTAGTCGCAAAGAATCGTACACAACTGAGTGACCAAGCACAAGAGACTAAGCACACAGGAGCAGCACCCGCCTCACAGAACTGCCATGAAGATTTATGAGAGAATCCACGGAATCAGATACGCACAGTCAGATACGCAGATGTCACTACTCTAACGGCAGAAAGTGAACAGGAACTAAAGAGCCTCTTGATGAGGGTGAGAGAGGAGAGTGAAAAAGCTGGCTTAAAACTCAACATTCAAAAAACAAAGATCATGGCATCTGGTCCCATCAATTCATGGCAAACAGATGGGGAAACAATGGAAACAGAGACAGACTTTATTTTCTTGGGCTCCAAAAGCACTCTTGGACAGTGACTGCAGCCATCAAATTAAAAGACGCTTGCTCCTTGGAAAAAAAGTTATGACCAACCTAGACAGCATATTAAAAAGCAGAGACATCAGTTGGCCAACAAAGGTCTGTATAGTCAAAGCTACAGTCATGTATGGATGTGGGAGTTGGACCATAAGGAAAGCTGAGCACCAAAGAACTGATGCTTTCAAATCCCACAAGTCATGCGGCAGAGCCAAAAGTTATATAGTATACAATTCCATTTTTATAAAATTCTAGAAAAAGCAAACTAATCTCTAGTGACACAGAGAAGATCAGTGTTTGCTGCCCATGGGGCAGAGGAAGAATAAAAGTGGGAAGTGGTTTCAGAGAAACATGAGTAAATTTTGAGAAGGCAATGAATATATTCATTTTTTTTCATTATAAAGTTTCATAGACAGAAAAATATGTCAAAATTCATCATGGTGCTAGAAAAGACTCTTGAGAGTCCCCTGGGCAGCAAGGAGGTTAAACAAGTCAATCCTAAAGGAAATCAACCATGACTATTCACTGGAAGGACTGATGCTGAAGCTCCAATACTTTGGCCACCTGATGCAAAGAGCTGATTCAGTAGAAAAGACCCTGATGCTGGGAAAGATTGAAGGCAGGAGGAAAAGGGGTTGACAGAGGATGAGATGGTTCGGATGGCATAACCAATTGAATGGACGTGAGTTTGAGCAAACTCTGGGAGATGGTGAAGGACAGGAAAGCCTGGCATGCTGCATGGGGTCGCAAAGAATCAGACACAACTGAGCGACTGAACAACAATCCATGGAAAGTGGTTATCACAGTGCTGGGCACACTGTAACTATGAGAAATGCTAACTACTGTGGCTATTAATAACTACTAATAATTGTAGGAATAGAAACAATGTTAACGTGGTGAAAGGGTGCTGGGCAGAAAACCAAGGACCTGATTTGGGAGATGAAACACAATCTCTGAGACCTGGTTTCTCTGTGTTAGTGGGGATGACCAAGCCCTGTCTCCCTGAGCTGTATGTCACATGAATAAGAGGCTAAGGAATATATAATATACTGCTTAGCACAATGCCCACCCCAGCATATAACATCTATTCTACACACAATGTGTTTCTTACAAGAATTCAGGTGACAGTAAGTGCATAACTATTAAACTTATAAACTATAAACTCATAATTTAACATAACTTATAAATGAATTATTAAAATGTCAGGAAGGAAATAAACAGGTGCTGTGTTGACTGAGCAGGGAAGAGCGGAAAGTCCTACTTTAAAGAGGGGTGGACAGGGAAGGAAAGCCTCTCTGTGGTGACATGATCTAAGACCCAGGAAACGAGAAGGATCTGGACACCAAGCAAAAGAGCCGGAATGAGGACGGAAGGGATTTCTGCCAACCCCCCAGATCACTCCAGCCCCAGGCCCTCGGCACACAGCAGGCATCCAATCACAAAGCACAGAATGAATAACGACGGCACAACAAACTTAAAGGCCCTCGGGTAAGAAGCAGCGGCCTGGCAAGTCCAGACAGAATAGAGGGAGGCCAGAGGGGCCGCCGGGCAGGACGCGTAGCAGGCAGGCACTGCAGGGCAAGGTCAGTGAGGCAGGGGGGCCCAGATGACGTGGGGCCTGTCAACCACAGCTGAAACTCCGCATTTTACTCTTCTTTCAAAGAGCTGTCACTGGAGGCTTTTAGCAGAGAGTGTTAAGATCTATTTCTGTAAAAGATCATTCTGGCTGTCGTGAAGAGAGGATATTTTAGAAAAGCACAAATACCATCAGGGAGACCCTCGGAGAGGTCAATGCAGCAGTTCAGACAGGAGGTAAATTAGAGGCTTAAGTCCCAACAGTGGAGTTGGCGATGGACTGGATGATGACGGAGAGAACCATGGAGTTATCCTTAAGTTTCTACTTTGGCAAGGAACAGACATTTGTGCTATTTTACTGAGGAGGGGACATCTGGGAAGGAATAGGCTGGGGAAAAGGGGAATACAAACCAAGTGTTGTATTCTGAACTGCTTCCCCTGAGACACCTTGATAAGGATGTCACCAAAGATGTTGGTCATGTGAGGCTGTAACTCAGAGCAGGGGGTCCATGACAGAGCTCTCAATGTGCAAGTTATCCACACCGATATGGCATCCAAAGCCAAGAAACAAGGTAAAATAGCATGCTTTCGTCATTTGCTGGGTAATAGAACCATGTCATCTAACACACTTCTCTTCCTGTTGGGCTGCCAGAAAATTCCAAAGTCAACATAAACCTTAAAGGAAAATTATTTGTGTGGGGATTCTAGATACGATGACTGAGCTCCTTTACTTCCCCTTCTCTTTATGGTTTTTTTTTTTAAGTCTTTATTAAATTTCATACAGCACTGCTTCTGATTTATGTTCTGTTTTTTTGGCCACAAAAAAAACAGATCATGTGGGATCTTAGCTCGCCGACCAGAGATCAAACCTGCATCCCTTGTATTGGAAGGGGAAGTCTTAACCACTGGACCGCCAGGGAAGTCCATCTTTATGCTGTTTAGTCTCTCATCTAAATCGTTTTTGTAAGTACGTGTACTATTAAAAACAGAAAGAAAATCTAAGAAACGAGGTGGTGCAGTGATATGATTCAGGGAGTCAGAAGGGCGGACCCCCACTCTGCCTTTGGTGAGCGTCAGTCACAGACACCTGACCACGGCGCTACCTTGAGTGTGCACTTTTCTGACGGACTGCAAGCTCCTCAAGGGCATCAGTCACACCCCAGTCATCTCTGAACCGTTGTGAAAGGGCACAGTATCGAGCTCATAGGAGGCAGGCAATACATGTACACTAATGGCATCGGTCACTTTTTGATCCGTGGAAGGGGTTGGGGCCTTATGAGAACGCACCACGGCTCACCTCTAAGACGTTTTATACACAACGCAGTACACGATTAAACACCAGTCAGCAATACAGACAGATGTTAGACATGTGGGTATGTCTTCAGGGCCTGGGTTGGAAGACTTCAGGCAGGAGAAAAAAAACTCAGCTGGCTTTAAAAGATGTATTTGCATTTGATCTGTGAAAAGGCATTTCAGAGGTTAGCCAAAGAAAAAGGGCAGTAAGGAGGCTATTCTGGTTGGAAGGAAAGAAATGAAGGGAGGAAGAACCAAAACAAAAGAAGTATTGGGGAAGGGAGCTGTAAAAACCAATTAAGGACACAATGTGGATATCCTTGAGTGCCAACAACTTCATGTTCTAAAACATTACACATTCCTGGGAACTTCAAAAAATGTTTAAGGAAGATCACACAAATTCAGTGTGTAGAATAGATCAGTGTTAACTTAGTTCAGGCACAAGTTAGTAAGAATCTGATAAAAACAAAGGATACCACAGGTTCTAAAAAGTCTTAGCGAACACAACTTGGTGAGTGATACAGAAACCAAGAAGCAGATTTAATATGGGATTTGAGACTAAGGAGTCAGGAGAACAGCAGTACGATTAACAGAAATCAAGGAGATAGGAGGAAGTGATTTTAGAAGGTGATTCCATCAATTTTAGGCAGAATAAGTTTAAGGTGACAGTGGCTAGACCCTATCTCCAGATTCCCACTACTTTACAGCATAATGTGCACACAATCTACCAAAGTCCTTGCTGAGAAAAATCTTCCTGAGCAGTATTTCTCCCTAAACATAACAGAAAGAAACTACTGCATATAATGCAGTGTCTCCATGGCTGCAGAAGCAAGTTTCACTTGATAAAAATCATAAATACAAAAATAAAAGAATGCCAAAAATTACCTACTTTTACAAAGCACTGTGATATCACATTATATGTACGTTAAAAAAAAAAATATGAGAAGATGCTCAACATTATTTAGCCCTGAGAAAAATGCAAATCAAAACTGCAATGAGGGAACTTCCCTGGTGGTACAGGGGATAAGAATCCATCCAACGACACAGGGGACACAGACTCAATCCCTGGTCTGAGAAGATGACACACGCCAAGGAGCAAAGCCCGTACAACAGCTGAAGTCTGTGCACCCAGAGCCTGTGCTTCCACCGCAAGAGAAGACACCGCGATGAGAGGCCTTTGCATCGCAACGAGGAGGAGCCCCAAGCAGAGCGAAGTCCGCGCACCCAGCCCAACCTGCATAAACAAGAACTGCAAGGGGACTTCGCCACCAGCCCAGAGGGTAGGGCTCTGCACTTCCACTACAGGGGGCAGGGATTCCATCCCTAGTCAGGAAACTAAGAGCCCGCATGCAGAGCGGTGTGGCAAAAACAAAAGACAAACACAAACAAAAAACCTGCCATGAAGATACCAGTACACAGCTATCAGAAAAGCTAAACTTTAATAATAAGCAACGACATGGATGTAGAGCAACAGCAACTCTCATACATGATTAGAAAACGGGACAGCTCCTTTGGAAAACACTGCGACAGTTTCTTAATAACTTAAACTTACATTCTCCGTAAGATCCAGCAATCACACTTCTTGGTACTAAACCAAGAAAAACAAAAACATATGTCCATACAAAAATATCCTTATGCAAATATATATAGCAGCTTCATCCAAAATCATCAAAAACTGAAAACAACTCAAAAGTGTACCAACTAGTAACTGGCTAGGCAAACTATAGTATACGCACACAAGTTACACTCAGTGTCGACAAGGAGCAAACTACAAGTATGGGACCGAACAGAAATGAACCTCAAAAGCATCACATTAAATGAAAGAAGCCAGGCACAAAATACTCCACAGTGTGCGATTCTATTTATATGAGATTCTGGAAAAGAGAAACCTACAAATATTCTGTATCATGTTTAGGGTGGTACTCATTATTTGCCAAAACCTATAAAAATGTACACTTACAGAGGTTTCCTATATGAAGATTATACCTTAATACATCTGACTTGAAAAAAAAACCTTAGCATCTGAACACTGGTTCAAAAAAAAGTATTAAAGCCCAACATTGGCATCTATGATAACTCTGAAAAATTCTAGACATTTCTTAACTAGTTACCATACTACAAATGTCCTGAGAACTGAAAAGAAAGAAGCCCCATGCTTTTTCCCTCTTTGGGCCTCAAAACATTCCTGTGCAGAGACCGGGCCTGGGGAAGTCAGCGAGTGTGCAGAAGCTACGTGAATGCTGGTTACTGAGACACTACTAAAGTGAGTCTTGTTTTCAGGACAGCTGTTGCTTCGTTGTTCTTTTGTCACACACACAAAAAGAGAGCTGTTATGCTTATGGAATGTGACCTTCTCATTGGACAGCTGTTACATCACGCCTGGAAACACTGCCAGAGAAATTCATTTTCCCTGTGTGCCACACAGAAAACAGTAAAAGCAAAAACAAACTAAATAACCATGAAAGACCCCAAAACCTGCGTTAAACAAACTGCATTACTCCTTAAAAACCAGATCACTTATAAGAAGTATTTCTCAATACTAAATACTGAAGAGCTTATTTTTTGAGTAACGTTTTGTCTCATTTTATTATCCTTAGTGTATAACCTTAACAGACTATTTTTCAGACTCCAAATAACTGTTACTCTTCCAAAGACATTTTCTTTGAGTGTGCCATGATTATTAATACTCTACAATACTGAGTTATTCCTTCATTTTTTGTAATATCAAGTGCCTACCTAGGAACTTTGCCATTTTACAGTTTGGTCAAATTCTAAATCATTTTCATTTGCACAAGGGCTTTCAAATTTTTTTGATCATTATCCACAGTGAGAAATACATTTCACATTGCAACCCAGTTCACAGATGTGTGCATATATGTGCACACAATTCAGTTTGACAAAATAAGACTTATTAACCTTACCTCAAGATGCTATTATTTTCTTTTTATTGTTATCTTTAAAATGCTGGCAAACAACCACACAAGTCACAGCATGGCCCACAACTTTCAGAATCACTGCACCAGAAGATGAAAAACAAATACAACATCTCTTCGTGTTTTGAATAATGGCTTTCACACATTCATTTAGTTGGGTTTTTTTTTTTTTTCAATCTATGCGTGACATTCCTCACGGCTGACTCCCTACACTCTGCTCCTGCTCAGGCTTAGTGAGGGTTCCTGAGCCTGGAGAGCAGGGAAGATGGAAGGGACCTGAGGAAGACAGGGCCCCCGCTGCTCCCACTCTGGCCCACTGCTAGATGTGGGGGTGGGGGGAGGTCCTGGCCTTCTAGGCCTATAAGTACCCACAGCCTGGCTCTCCTTCCTTTTCCATTTACCCTCACTGTTATTCCTTAACTTCTACACGCACACAGCGAACTGAAATATAATTCAACTGGGTAGAAAAAGAGCTTCAACACACAGGAAAGTAAAGTTTTTCCCAAACATCTCAGGATTTCAGTTATGCCTACCATATGCTTCTTCCCCATATACCACAGATACCTAAACAAGTTCAAAACAAGTTTACTGGCATGTAAATTCCACTCACAAAATGAATCCAACTAATGATTTTGAGTTTTTAAATCAATAATCAATATTATATTCCAGTATTCCATGCTGAAACTAGTGGGTATTTATTATAATTAGACAGCAATTTTAAATGAAGATCAGGAAACTTACTTTTAAGGACTCCCACAAGGGAAACTGGACCAATGAGAAAGGAATCTGCAGAGAAAAAAAGGAAAACCAAATAAATTAGGCCAGAAAGATCAGTTTGCTTAGCATGACCATATGAACTTATAATTATTATTCAGAAACATTATTTCATTTTAACTTTATGTACATAAAAAATTACCATTAAACAAATTTTTAAGTAAAGAATTAAACAGTAACTGCTTGTAGAATCTACTGACTTTTTAAGCACAAGGGATATAAAATGATGCTGTGATGCCCTCTTAAAACTGAAATAGGAGTGCAGTATGCAGAGTCTGGCAACTGAAAAAAAATGAGAAAATAAATACTTTCCATCACAAGTAATAAAGCTTTAAGGACGTGACATTTTTCTGCTTTAGAATTTTAGCTGTCTGCAGGCCAGGTGTCAGGGTTGATGAGAGAAACTGGGAGGGGGTAAGAGAAAGAAGTTGAGGCAGGACAGGAGGAGGAGTGGAGAAGAGAAGGGGAGAGCAGGAAAGAAGAAAGGGAAGAGAGGAAAAGAGGAGGAGGGAGAAAAAAGGGATGGAGGGGGCGGAAGGAAGAAAAACAGAGGGGTGAGGCAGGTGGATGGAGGGACAGAGCAGGAGAGAGGGAAGAGGAGGCAGGCAGAGCCGCTGGCAGGGGGAAGCTGAGAAGAGGGATCCAGGGCCAGAGCCCAGCGTGGGAAGGAAGCAACGCTTCTCTGTGCTGGATGAGTGAGGGCCCTGAGCAGACAGGAGCAGAGGTGGCCTGAGAGCCTGATTTAGTCTCAAGCTTCGTCAGGGACAAGAGTCATCTCTAGCATGAAGACAATCAATGCACTTAAAGATTTACAATCAGATGTGTATTGATAAGCTAGAATTGTTACCAAGCACGTTTCACATGCCAGGAACTGTGTCTATCAGCACTTCACAGTTCTTTTTCACTGAATCTTCACAACAACCCAGTGAGACAGGTATCATTACCATCCCCATTTTATAGATGAGGGATGGAGCTTCAGAGAAGCTGTTTAACTTGCCTAAAGATAAAGAGTTAAGAAGTAAGAAGCCTAGACCATCTGACTACTAGACTACCTAAGACACCTAAACTGGATTTATCTGCATATAAATTCACCCCCAGTATAATCCATGTGCTTTTAACTAAATCTTCTAAAATTCTAAAAAAAAGGACCCTACCTTCATATTTCCTAAGATAAAAATACCTGAACTTCAGGGGACCCTACCCAGTAGCCTAGATAATCTCCATGCACTGTGCACTGGTCCCGAGAAAGAGACGATTTTGCTCAAGCAGACTATGGCCCCAGAATTGCTGCTCTGTACCCAGGTCAGCTGTCAGTGAAGAGTAAATGTGGACTCTGACCAGTAACAACAGGCACAGGGGTGTGTGTGCGTGTGTGGGTGTGTGTGTAGACCACAATGTTGAAGAGATTAATGAGTATTTATCTTCCAGTGAATTAAGAGTGTTAACTTATTTCTAAAATATTTATATTTAATCAGAAATTAAGAGTCTAGCATCAGCTTCTTCCTCTGCTTGAAGAAATAGTGGCCCTGGGACAAGTGTCCACAGAAAGAAACTGGGCCTTCCATTCAGGCAGGAAATGGCAGTGAGGAAAAAAATAAAAATAAAAAAGCCTATGTCACCAAACTAGTTTAAGCTGACAACCTAAGAGTCTCAGAGAAGTCTGTCATCTTCATAATTAAGCAGCACCCCATCCTGTACATCAGAGTACCATAACAGCAGATAAATTTAGTTGAGTTTCTGTTACCAAAACATGAAAGCATCTGACACTGTCCATTCTGACAGTAGAGTGCTATATTATCAATTATCAAAACCAAAAAAAACTGACTGTAGTTTTCTTTTTCTTTTTTTGGCTGTACCGCACACTTGCGGGATCTCAGTTCCCCAACCAGGGATCAAACCTGGGCCCCCTGCAGTGGAAGTGTTGAGTCCAAACCACTGGACTACCATTTTAAAAAATTTATAACATGTAACAAAATGCCAAAGAGGACTAACAGTTAGTGGGATTATTGTTTTTGTTCAGTCGCTAAGTCTTGTCTGATTCTGTGACCCCCATGAACTGCAGCATACCAGGCTTCTCTGTCCATCACTGTCTCTCAGAGCTTGCTCACACTCATGTCCATTGAGTCCGTGATGCCATCCAATCACCTCATTCTCTGTTGCCCTTTCTCATGAATGGCAAACCACTTCAGTATTCTTGCCTTGAGAACCCCATGAACAGTATGAAAAGTGGGATTACAGATGATTTTAATTTTCTTCTTTGTGTTGTCTCCTACCAAATGTAAATATATTACACTTTAATAAGAATATACATATGTCACAGTTATAAGATGAAAAACACCTTATAACTTATTGTAATGGTCCATGCTAGCTTTCCTCACTTCTTGATTAAAATTAACCCATAAAACTGCACTGTATGTTATTGGCACTTTTTTGATACTTAATAAATAATACCAGATTTTGAATACTATAGATGGACATTTTGCCCATTTTTCTCTATTAAGAGTTATTCATTACTTTGTTACTTCAATTTAAACAAATAATTTTGAAATCACACATTTGAAATGGCCAAAACTATTCCATAGAGTATTTATTTCAAAAAGTCAGCCGACAGTAAATCCCAACTTTACTCTAAAACAAGATTAACTGACAGTCTCAGGTAATTAAATGTGCTATAAATGCTTGAATAATTAAATGTATTTTTGACTTCTGGTAACGAAATATTCTTCATAAGATAAACTCGTGATGTGTGAAAATGTTTCAAACATTCTTCAAGTCAAATTCATATTGAATGTGTCTTGTCATTTACAATATGAAGAAATAATGAAAATGTGTTCCACACATGTTACAGTAGTACTGCCAGCAAATATGGCTCCCCAGCTAAAACAAACACTCCCAACTACTACAGAAAATGGGCCAGTCAGAAAGCAAGTTCCCTCCCCAGGTCTGGTTTGTAGTTTCAAAACAATGATGTTTCTTCAAAACATGGAATCTTAAACCCTAAACAGATGTAAGCTGTTATTCTAAAATGTTTTATAGATGAAGAAAATGAATAGCTGCACTCAGAGGTCTTGTATTCCAAAACACAACATACCCATTTTATTGCACCAAAAGTTACAAAAATGGCTCACTGTTGTGACCTTTTTAATGACTCCATTTAAGATGTTTTGTTTGAATAAGGCTGCTAAGACCCAGGGCACTAATAAGTGAGCAGCAGTAAACCCAACTACCATCAAAGAGGCAGATGTAGAGGAGGGAGAACCTGCTAGAATTCACCATGGATTCCACTGGTAATAAACACAGCAATAATTCTACACAAGAGTGCATATAAGGATTCCACATGAAGCAGAGAAAGTGAAAGCTGAGTGGTAAACAGGGGAAGTGTTGGGCATTACTAATGAAATAAAGAAGGTACAAAAATTATATAATCGGCACACTTTACCTATTACCAAGTGCTTCTACTAGAATTATCTTTGAAGCCAATCAGTGCTGACAATCCTGTGATCTTAAATGCCTATAACCCTATAGTCCTTGATCAAATAATGTGACTTACAATATAACTGAAGGGATATGAAGATATGATTTCTAAAGTCTCATTTGCTCTAGAATTCTATGTCTCAATAATCTTCCAAATTATTAACAGAATACCAACATGTTAAAAAAAAAAAAAAAAAAAAGACTTGATTGTAAGCTGCAAACAAGTGACCCAAAGGAAGTCTCCTTTCTGCTGCAAGACAGTGTCCAAATTTCTGTGTTTGATTTCAGGTTTTCCATTCTAGTGTTGCAAAGATAACAAGGCCAGATCTTTTGTTACATATTCTGGTTTTTTCCACTCAAGCCCAGTGGTAACCAAGGACAACTGAATTTGAAGACCAGAAAGTATTTTTCCCCAAAGTGACTACTATTCTTTTATAAAAAAAAGAGAGAGACTCATTCAAATCTGGTCTGCTAGCATTTGACATACCAGAAAAGAATTCTAATAATACATATTGATTTTTTTAACTTAGCAACTATAATTCACTTACACACAACTATATATAGAGAACAGAATGTATACCTAGTAAAGGAAATTAACCTAAAAGTAGAAAAAATTTAAAGTGACTCACCCCACAGGTCTATAAACCATACTAAAATTCTGGAAGTATCTTTCCAAATACAGCACTAAGTGGACCCAAGAGTAACAAAATCTAAATTAGGGGAGGAGATGACGGTAAGCAGTTTGATTCTCAAGTAAAAGTTAATCTCAAAGGCAAAAGCACTAAGAGTATTAAAACTTGTACAAATATATAGTAAGCAAATCAGTGCGGTAGTATACAGACAATGGAACAGAATGAAGAGTCCAGAATTAAGCCCTTGCCTATATGTTCAAATGATCTCTAACAATAATGCCAACAACATTCAATGGGGAAAGGACAACTTCCTCAAAGACTTCCCTGGTGGATCAGTGGTAAAGGGTCTGCCTGAAATGAAGGAGATACAAGAGACATGTGTTTGATCCCTAGGCCAGGAAGGTCCCCTGGAGTAGAAAATGGCAAGTCCTTCAACTATTCTTACCTGGGAAACCCCCATGGACAGAGGAGCCTGGTGGGCTACAGTCCATGGGGCCGCAAAGGGGTTGCAAAGAGTTGGACACAACTGAGCGTGTGTGCGCACACACACTGTCAGGAAAACGGATATACACATACAAAGGAATCAAGTTTGAGCCTTACATTATACCGCATACAAAAAGGAGCTCAAAATGAATCAAAGGAAAAAAAAAAGAATAAAAGATCTAAAGGTAGGACCTAAAACCATAAAACTCCTAGAAGAAAAAAGGGAAAAACCTTCATGATATTAGCTTTGGCAATTATTTCTTGACTATTACACCAATTCACAGGTAACAAAAGTAAAATTAGACAAACCAGACAAAACTAGACAAACAACTACATTAAAATTTCAAACTTTGCATCAAAGGACAAAATCAACAGCTTGAAAAGGCAACCTATGGAATGGGAGGAAATATTTTCAAATCATCAATCTAATAACAGGTTAATATTCAGAATACATAAACAATTTCTACAATTCAACAGTAACCAAAACATCCTATTTTTCAAATGGACAAAGGATTTGACTAGACATTTCTCCAAAAAGATATACAAACAGCCAACAAGCATATGAAAAGATGTTCGACATTACTAGTCATTTGGGAAATGAAAATCAAAAGCAAAGTATCATTCATTATGAAACTACTATGAAACAAAGAGGGAACAAGAGAGAGAGAAAGAGGGAAGGAAGGAAGCAAGTGTGGACAAGGATATGGGGAAACTGGAATCCACAAGCTGTACTGATGGGACTGTAAAATGGTGCAGTCACTTCGATAACAGTATGGTAGTTCATGAAAAGACTAACAATAATATTACCAAATGATTCAGCAAGCCTACTTCTGGGGATAAACACTAAAGAACTGAAAGCAAAGTCTTAGAAAGAGATATGTACATTTATATTCACAGTAGCATTATTCAAAATAGCAAAAAGCTGGAAGCAACCCAAGTGCCCACTTGCAGACAAAAGGATACCCAGAATACGGTATATACATAACAACAAAATACTACTCAGCCTTAAAAAGAAGGTAATTCTGACATGCTACAGAACAGATGAAACTGGAAGACATTATGGTAAGTAAAAGCCAGTCAGAAGGAGACAAATATTGGAGGATCCCACTTACATGAGGTGACTAACATAGTCAAATTCACAGACAGACCAAGTAGAATGGTGGCTGCCAGGGGTGGAGGAGGGGGTGACTGGGATAAGATGGAAAAGGGGAGTTGCTGTTTAATGATTATTAAAGAAGTTAAAGAGTTTCAGGTTTGCAAAATGAAATGTTTTGAAGACAACTGCAAAACTATGTGAAAACAGTACAACTGAATTGTACACTTCAAAATGGTTAAAATGACATGTATGTGTATTTTATTACAATGTTAACATATGTCAAATTTTTTAAACAATACTGTTACTAAAAAGACAAGTCACAGAATGAAAGAAAATATTCACAAAACACATACCTTAAAAAGAACTTCTATTCAGAATAAAGAACTTTAACAACACAAAGAAAACATAGACAACAAAGAAAAATAACCCAATTTTTTTTAAATGCACAAAGACTTCAATTTCACAAAGAAAGTTATACAATTCACTAATATAAGCACAGGAAAGATGGTCAACATCATTAGTCATCAAGGAAGCATTAATCAAAGCATACTGAGAAAACAATGCAGTGTTTGCCCCCACTAATGTTACATACACAACTTGGAAATTCCAACTTGGAAATTCCACTCTTAGGTAGAGCCAAAACCAGGGACTTAAACAGATATGTGTACAACAAGCTTCACTGCAGCAATATTGACAATAACCAAATAACCCTAATGTTCATCAACAAATAAATCAATAAATAAAATGTGATATATCCATATAATGGAATATTATTCCATCATAAAAAGGAACGAAGTTCTGATACACAAATGCTACAATACAGATGAACCCTGAAAACATTATGCGGAGTGAAGTAAGTCAGACACAACGGACAAATACTATATGATTCCATTTATATGAAACAGCTAGACTATGCAAACTTAGAGAGACAAAAACTAGTTTAAAGGTTATGGGACTCAGGAAAGAGAACAACAGGGTGAGCTCAGTCATGTCTGACTCTCTGCGACCCCATGGACTGTAGCCCACCAGGCTCCTCTGTCCATGGGATTTCCCAGGCAAGAATACTGGCATGGGTTGCCATTCCATTCTCCAGGGGATCTTCCCAACCCAGGGTTGGAACCCACGTCTCTTGCATCTCCTGCACTGACAGGCAGCTTCTCTACCACTGCGCCACCTGGGAGAGTGGGGAGTTGTTGCTTCGTGAGTCCAGTGTTTCTGTTCAGTGATGAAAACGTTGGGGAGTAGACTGCAGTGATGACTGCACCATGTCATCAATTACACTGAAGCGTATACTTAAAAGTGGTTAAACTGGCAAATTTCATGTGATACCTATTTTACCACAATTTAAAAACTGTTTTTTAAAAAGCACACACTGAGGTGCCATTATACAACCATTAGAACGGCTGAGATTAAAAAGGCTGACAAAACCAAATAAAGGTAAGGATTGTGCAGCAACCACAGCTCTCATGTTTTGCCTGTGGGAACTTAAGATGGGACAGTCCCTTTCAAAAGGAGTTTGCTCAGCTTTTATTTGATCCAGAAATTCCACTCCGTTATTTATTCTAGAGCAGTAACAATATATGCCTGTGATAAGATTGGTATATGTATGTCAAAGTAGCCTTAACCATAATAGGTAATGACCATCAACAGAAAAAAAGACATATATACTGTGGTATATTCATACAATGAAATATTAGCAATAAAGTGGAAAGAACTACCAATACATGCTGTAACACTGATGACTCTCACCTATGCTACCCTGAGGAAAAGAAGCCAGACACACAAAAAGGATTTATACTGCAAGACTCTATTTACAGAAAGTTCTAGGGAAAGGGAAAACTAACCTGATGGGCCGAGTAACTGGTATGGGATATCAGAAAACATTCTAGAGATACGGAAATATTCAATATCATAATAGGGTGTGGATTACGAATATATCCTCTCTTGAAAAGTGTGTATCTATGATGTGTGCATTTCAACATATACAAATGCTATCTACAAATACACTATGAAAAATACAATAGCAGTGAAGAGTGGGTTGAGGTAAGAGATGAATAAAAATGACATATTACTGCTAACTGTCAAAGCCTGATGATGAGCACTTCGGATTCATTATACTATTTCTTTACCTTACCTATGACTTAAGTTTTTATTAAGTGAAAAAAAAAAAAACTGTAAAAGTGAAGCACAATTGTTGTCTAGTCGCTAAGTCGTGTCTGACTCTTGCAACCCTGTGGGACTGTAAGCCCACCGGGTTCCTCTGTCTGTGGGATTTTCCAGGCAGGAATACTGGAGTGGGTTGCCATTTCCTTCTTCAGGGGACCTTCCCGGCCCAGGGATCAAACCCACGTCTCCTGCAGTGGCAGGCGGATTCTCTACCACAGAACCAGCACAGAAGCACAAAGGAGGATTAGCTTCTCATTAGCAGAATCCGTGTACTAGGATTAGAGCAGCCCAGAGCTAACAGCTGAACCCGGCTTCCCACCTCCAGTTAAACCGAAGTTAAGTGACATTAACAGTTTGGGATGTAGCTTCTCATTTATCTCAACGTAGTGTTTTTGTCCCCTCAATTAAACAGTAGTATACATATAGTTCCAAAATTTAGATTCTTCCCTAAACAATGTCTCCATGGAGATATCTCCATGATTATCATTTCGGATCAATGCATAGTATTTTATAATATTTAACTGTCCCATAATAGTTGATGTCCAATTACTTCCCTCAAAAGATACTATTTTGTTTAATCATTCATTTCTGATACACAGGAGATTCTAGATATATCATACAGATTGTTAATATATAATTTCTGAACATATCTAATAACAACGTGGAAGGCTAAGGTCCAACATTAACCATTCATCAACATACTCACCTTTATAAATGCCTAGTGTTAACATTCAGGAAAATCAGAGCACAAAGATATCTTCCATGAGCTATCATTTAATAAGTCAATCAAAAGGAAAGCAACATTACCACACTGGCTTTCATGTATCCAGTGAATAATTCTAATATAACAGTCAGCACTAACTGACTCTGAGCAAATGTTCAACATTTGCATTAAGATTTAATCCTGCTTCCAGTGATCTATAAACAACTACTTATGCAGTGGAATTATGGCATCAAGAATTACCAATATATGTCTGATTTATGGAATGTAAATGTAAGATCACAAGTAGAACTAGCTGTAACCAATCTTAAAAAAAAAAAACTATGTTAGTTGAGACTCTTAAATAAAGTTAGAAATATTTTTTAAAGTTTTCCATTTATTTTTAAGAAAGTTAAATAAAATCCATCTTTATATAAATATATACATATAGGGGCTTCCATGGTGGATCAATGGTAAAGAATCTGCCTGCCAATGCCTGACACTGGTCGATCCCTGATCCATGATGATCCGTGTACTGAGGGGCAACTGAGCCCTTGCCACAACTCTTGAGCCTGTGCCCTAGAGCCCAGGAGCCGCAACCACTGAGGCCACAGGCCACCGCTGCTGAGGCCTGCAGGCTCTAGCGCCCGTGCTGTGCAGGAGGAGAAGCCACTGCAATGAGGAGCGTGTGCACTGCAGCTCGAATAGTCCCCGCTTACCACAACTGGAGAAAAGCACGTGCAGCAACAGACTCAACACATCCCAAACCCATCAATACACACACACACACACACACGGACTCCTTTCCATTCATTTTCACTGACTTCTTTAAAGAACTGCAGATCACCCCGCAAGTCTTCAGGCTAATCACTCAGCTACTAGAACAACGCTCGGTAATGAAACCTGAAATTTTGAGTATAAAAAGCAAAGGATGTTCATTTTCAGTTCTTCACGGAGTCATTCCCAACACGTTAGGCAGTGTTGATGTAAGGCTTCTAAGAAAACAGCCAGAGAGCAGTTGAGGGAGGTGCCTGAGACTCAGAATTTCAAAATCAGAATTCCTGTCAAGATGTGAGAACTCTGGCACAGGGTCAGCAAACAGATGTTCTCAGTTAGCATTTGCATGCAACTTTAATCCCTTACAAAATATAATCAGGTTGTTCTTGAGATGTTTTTCTGTGGCTGAGAATGGTTTTACCAAGAAGGGTTTGGCTGTCTCTCCCACCTACCACTCCCTCCTTCTCATCCAGCAGCCCATCTTGCTCTTGACTCAGAAAGCAAGGAAAAATGAGTAACCAATCCCTCAAGAAGTTCTGTAATAGAGAGTATATTATTTAACTTACTATATCACCAACTGTCCTTGGTAACTAAGGCACATACTTATTTATCTGGGTTTTGCTCCTTTCTGAAGCAACTTGGTTTTTGGTAATAAAGATGTTGTAATCAATGGCTTCCCAAATTCTCAGAAACAAAAATTAGATTAATACAATTTAAAAGACCAACCAGGAGCAATAAACACCTCACCTAATATTCAAAACATTTGTATGTGTGTGTGGGTTAAGTCACTTTAGCCGTATCCGACTCTCTGCCACACTATGGACCACAGCCCACCAGTCTCCTCTGTCCATGGGATTTCCCAGGCAAGAATAATGGAGTGGCTTGCCATTTTCTTCTCCAGGGGATCTTCCCGACCCAGGGATCAAACACATGCTTCTTGCGTCTCCTGCACTGACAGGCGGTTTCGTCACCACTACTGCATAGGTACATCCTTTGGGTAGGCAAAACTACAACTTGAAAAGAATTATGAAAAATAAAGACAGGTTTGTACAGTGGTTAGGCTGTGCAGGGAGCTCCCTCCACCTCTCCCTCCCACTTCCTTCTTTCCTCTCCCAGCAACTCCCTCAACCTCGCCAAAGTAATCCAATGATCGTAAAAGCAAACTCAAAAGCAGTCCCATTACCATGAAATGACAATATTACCATAAAATGACTTATGCTGGAGCCTCAGCGTAAGTAGGGCGCTGACTAGGCTGCAGTGTGGTCAGAAGGAAGAGAGGCTGGAGCAGCAGAAGGAAAGAGGGCGGGAAGCTTGAAACGGGCAGGAAGGCAGAGGTGTCCACTTACCTCTCGTTATCTCCCACTGCCTGGCCTGACAGTGCTCACTAACTACTTATTATGTAAGTGAACAGAAGAAAGGCAAAGGAATGGAAGAAGAGAAGGCAGGAAATAAGGCTAGTGGTAGGATAACAGTAGAACTCACGTGTTCTGGTTCATAGTCCAATGAATACTCTTTTCATTCATTGACAATTAACTTAAAAGTATTCGTTACAACAATGTTTTGAGAGCTGAATAATGAGAAAAAAGTGAGTATCAATTAAGCACAAAAGCTAAAAGAATAAAAACAGATCCCATTCATTCTATTTGTTACTTAAGTCAAAAAGATGAAATATGCACGTACACACACACACTGTACACACACATCCCAGGAAACAAAAACTTTTGAAAGCCACTCTATGAATGCTTCTCCACTTATCTCTTATCATTCCATTTATGATAGTAGAAAACAGCATTAAAGCCCAGGTGTTGAGAACTATAAATAATCTACTTTGTACAACTGAAAAGAAGCTATGCTTCCAGAAGAATAATCCGGGGTAGAATTTAAGGTATTAGATAAATCAATGTAATAAACTACCAGAAGACACTGCCCGGATTTACTGGTTACCTTTTCTCCCAGTTTGGTTACACAGGTTGGGTCCTAGTATATAATTCGTGAATCCTCTACCATAGCTATTTAGTGTTTAACTATAATTACAACACCAGCTTATGCTTATCAGTCAGGTAAAAGATCAGGAGAAAGAAAATACATTTTAGGGTCTGAAATAGACTTTTTTAAAGATGGAAAAAAACTTATCTAATAAAAAAAAAGGAACAAAAAAATTAAACCAGATTTTATCGGTAGGCCTTGCTTCAGTATCAAAACAATCCTCAGACCTCAGAGGCACATTATGCATTGCTTTTCCTAGTCACATGACGTGTCAGCTGCAGGGTGGCTATGGCCGCCCCCAGGCTGGGGCTTCTGCTCCATGTCTTCTCACAGTTCAGTTGCTCAGTCGTGTCTGACTCTTTGCAACCCCATGGACTGAAGCACTCCAGGCTTCCCTGTCCATCACCAACTCCTGGAGCTTGCTCAAACTCACGTCCATTGAGTCGGTGATGCCATCCAACCATCTCATCCTCTGTCATCCCCTTCTCCTCCTGCCTTCGATCTTTCCCAGCATCAGGGTCTTTCCCAATGAGTCAGTTCTTCATATCAGGTGGCCAAAGTATTGGAGCTTCAGCTTCAGCATCAGTCCTTCCAATGAATATTCGGGACTGATTTCCTTTAGGATGGACTGGTTTGATCTCCTTGCAGTCCAAGGGACTCTGAAGAGTCTTCTCCAACACCACAGTTCAAAAGCATCAATTCTTCAGCACTCAGCTTTCTTTAGGGTCCAACTCTCACATCCATACAGGACTACCGGAAAAACCATAGCTTTGACTCCAAGACACAATCAGAAGGAACAGACCTTACCTAAGACATGCCATTCTCAAGGCAAAAGGCAGAAGCTAGAGGCCTGACAGAAACTTGTTACGCCTCTTGTAGCTTTGTTCAGAAATAGAACACTGTCACTTTCACATACATTCACTGACCAAGCTAAGTCATGACGCCAAACATGACTATGGGGCAGGGAGGCACTGCAAATCACTTAACCACGGGCAGCAAAGCATAACAGATCATCTTACTGAGAAAGACGCAGAACTGAGAACTATGATATAATTTATCCCACAGAGCTTCCAACTTGCATGCCGAATGCTTTCCTCCCCATTATTGGTAAGTCTGAGCAAAAGTGCATACTCACAGCCATTAAGGGAAAGAAAAAATGAACAATCCAGGCTTGAAGAGGATTCTGAGAATATGACGACATGAACTCAGTCCCCTTTACCCCCATTCTATTTTCAATCTATCTGCTGCAACAACAGGCATAGGCCTGGAGCCTGCAGACACCTAGATGAAATTGAGGGCTTGGATCCCTCCGAGGGTAGAGGAGGAAACTAGAAAATGTTGTTTGTTTTTTTTTTCTTCCCTCCGAGCAGAGCCTAGTGCCTGGGGACCAGCCTCTTGGAACAAGCCTGGAACAAAGATTATAAATTAACACTACTAGAAAAAGCCCAGTCCATGGAGATCTGATGACCCTGGGACAGGAGGAAGGCATGTCTCCCTGATAAGTAGAGGCCAAGACCAGAACTAGACCCTGATGAGCTTTCAAGGAAGATATGACCACATATAAGCAGGCTGAGCATCCGAAAAGATAGTGATTGGTCAGGACAAAGGGGACAAACCCACAACTAAACAGAGCTGCTTGAAGTGAGAGAGGCCAATATGGGTCAGAAAAATAATTTTGGAACTTAGGGAGATTTAATCACAGCATAGGGCAGTCTTCCTGCATCTAAAAACAAGTTTCCAAATAAAACATACAGTCTATAAACTAAAGGAAAGAATGAACTGTGGCAAAGGTCCAAATTTGTGGTCTGGAAAGTCAAATGGAAAAAATAGCTCAAAGTAGCAAAATAGAAATCATGATAGAAAAGACAAGAGATCTGGAAGATAGATTTAATGAGAAGAACAGCAGTTCTAGCAGAAGAAATACGAACAGACAGAGAAGAGACAATTAACAATACATAACAGAAGAAAATTTGCTGAGACCAAAAAAAGACCTTAATCTTCAGATTCAGAGAGCTCACTTTACCCTAGACACAAATCTAGACATAACTATGTAAATTTCTGAACTATTTCAGCATTTTAAGAAAGGAAAAAAAATTGAAGCTTCCAGGTAACAAGACCTTAGAGAGAAGAGAATTCAGAGACATCTGACTTCTCATGTGCAATGTAGGAAGCTATAGCAATAACTTTAACAGACTACTGAAAGGAAAACAGTGATGCCTAAACACCACGTCTAGCAGGTAAAACAGATGGGTGGATACTCAGAAAATGTACCACCCATCAGCCTCATATAGAAAAATATCTGTGAAAGAATTCTGACTGAAGAATAAATGGATTAGAACAAAGACCCTCTAAGCGAGGACATCAGAAAGAGCAAGAAAACACTTTGTTCTTGCACTTGCTTCCTCTCCCTATATCCAGTTTCATGCATCTGTATCAACTCCGCTGACTCTACTAACCATAAGAAAGACAAACGTTGCAAAGGACAATTGTAAATTTAATCCTAGGAAGCTATCAATTATAAGGCACATTTTAATTTCAAAGGTGCTAAAAAAAAAAAAAAACTTCCTTTTTAGAATTATGAAATATGAAAGTTTTATATACAGTTGAGTCCAAGTTAGTAATTATTAACTGTCTGGCATCATGTAATAAATTCTAGATCCGAATTCTTTTTTTTTTTTTTTAATTTTTATTAGTTGGAGGCTAATTACTTTACATCATTACAGTAGTTTTTGTTATACATTGATATGAATTAGCCATGGATTTACATGTACTTCCCATCCCAGTCCCCCCTCCCACCTCCCTCTCCACCCGATCCCTCTGGGTCTTCCCAGTGCACCAGGCCCGAGCACTTGTCTCATGTACCCAACCTGAGCTGGTTATCCGTTTCACCCTAGATAATATACATGTTTCAATGCTGTTCTCCTGAAACATCCCACCCTCGCCTTCTCCCAGAGTCCACAAGTCTGTTCCATACATCTGAGTCTCTTTTTCTGTTTTGCATATAGGGTTATCGTTACCATCTTTCTAAATTCCATATATATGTGTTAGTATACTGTAATGGTCTTTATCTTTCTGGCTTACTTCGCTCTGTATAATGGGCTCCAGTTTCATCCATCTCATTAGAACTGATTCAAATGAATTCTTTTTAATGGCTGAGTAATATTCCATGGTGTATATGTACCACAGCTTCCTCATCCATTCGTCTGCTGATGGGCATCTGGGTTGCTTCCATGTCCTGGCTATTATAAACAGTGCTGCGATGAACATTGGGGTGCACGTGTCTCTTTCAGATCTGGTTTCCTTGGTGTGTATGCCCAGAAGTGGGATTGCTGGGTCATACGGCAGTTCTATTTCCAGCTTTTTAAGAAATCTCCACACTGTTTTCCATAGTGGCTGTACTAATTTGCATTCCCACCAACAGTGTAAGAGGGTTCCCTTTTCTCCACACCCTCTCCAGCATTTATTGCTTGTAGACTTTTGGATAGCAGCCATCCTGACTGGCGTATAATGGTACCTCATTGTGGTTTTGATTTGCATTTCTCTGATAATGAGTGATGTTGAGCATCTTTTCATGTGTTTGTTAGCCATCTGTATGTCTTCCTTGGAGAAATGTCTGTTGAGTTCTTTGGCCCATTTTTTGATTGGGTCATTTATTTTTCTGGAGTTGAGCTGGTCATACTGAAGTCAAGTTGCGGGGGAGAAATTACTGGTGTCTTACGTTCAAATAAGGGTAAGTAAATATTTCTAATGATGAGTACAGAAAAGGTAATTACTCATGGGATGGAAATGTGTAGGACAATTTTTAAACAAGAACCAGCACCAAAAAAAGAAAAGTGTAAAATAACTTGATCAAACCAGCAAAAAATAAAAAGGAAATAAAGAAACCAAAAGTTAAAATATATAACTAAGCAAGTTAAAAGAAAAATTATTTATACAACAGGTGAAAAAATAAAATTATTACATTATAAGACCCAGTTATATTCTGTTAAAAGTAAAATCACAAAAAAACACTTAAAAGGACAGGCACAGAAGTTAGGTTTAGAAGGTTAAAATGACTAAATGATATGTTTTTAAGTGTCACTGCTGCTAAGTCGCTTCAGTCGTGTCCGACTCTGTGCAACCCCATAGATGGCAGTCCACCAGGCTCCGCCGTCCCTGGGATTCTCCAGGCAAGAATACTGGAGTGGGTTGCCATTTCCTTCTCCATTAAGTGTCATTATGTAATGATAAAAGCCAGGATATATGAACAGGCCATGTCATAAACCTATACCCAACCAAAACCTTAGCAATTACATGAATAAAAAACTGAAACTAGATAATACTGTCATCAGCCAAGAGTATTAGTCAACATTCCTTAAAGGTTGTGAACAGAGTAAAACAAAAAAATAAAATAACCGGTAGGAACACAAGAAAAAGAGGAGAGCAAAGGAGAAGGAAAAAGAATCTTTCCTACTCTCACGCCATAGAAAACCCAAGAGTCACCGAGAAACTTACCAAGTCAATACCTATTAAAACTGTTTTATCCATAAGCTCCTAAAAAGAAAAAAAGGGGGTGGGGGTGGTGACCATTCACAATAGTAACAAAACCTACGGATAAATTCAAGAGGTAAATGAGGACTTCCCTGGTGGGGCAGTAGACAGGAATCTGCCTAGCAACGCAGGACGCACAGGTTCAATCCCTGGTCTGAGCAGATCCCACAAACCAGAAGCAGCCAGGCCCGTGGGGCAGCCAGGCCCACGTGCCACAACCACTGGGCCTGTGTGCTGGGGCTGCTGAAGCCCTCTCACCTCGAGCCTATGCTCCACAACAGGGGAGGCCACCGCGATGAGAAACCCACTCACTGCAACAAGGAGAAGGCCCCATTCGCTACAACTAGAGAAAGTCTGTACAAAGCAACAAACACACAGCATAGCCAAAAAACTGATCTATAATTATGAACAGAACTACAGAATAATTAGTGAAAGACATCAAATAAGGTCTGGAAAAAATGTAGAAACCATACTGCATTCTTCTCAGTTTTCCCAAGTTTAATACATATATACTTAATATAACTTTCAGTTATACAGCAATCTTTTAAAAATTGCATATTGATCTTAAGATTTATATGGAAGAAAACTATACACATGCATAGCCAAGAGTATTTTGAAAAACAAGAGCAAGGGGTGGGTGGGGGGAAGCAGAATTCATGTTTGTATATCAGAATATACTTAAAAAGAAACTTTAATCAAATCAATACATTTGTAGCCTAAAAGTAAATAGAACTATTAACAAAACAGAATAGTGAGCCAAGTATTAGGTTGGTGAAAAGTAAATGCAATTTCAGACTGTGAATTTTAAATCATTATAAGTAAACACAAACACATCTTTACTAATCAAAATAGGAACCATCACAATCAACACATTTTTGCCAATGAGAAGTTTGTTTATTCATGTAGTATAAAAATCCATGCTTCAGGATTTGATGAACTCTTAGAAAGTATTTTCTGCCTCCTGCTGGTTGTGGAAGTATTTTCCCTGCAAAAAGTTGTCAAGATGGTTGAACTAGTGGTTGTCAGTTGGCTAGAAGTCATGTGAATATGGTGGATGAGGCACAACTTTGCAGCCCAATTTGTTCAACTTTTGAAGCGTTGGTTGTGTGACACTGGGTCACGTACTGTCATGGAGAAGCACTGGGCCCTTTCGGTTGACGAGTGTCAACTGCAGGCATCGCAGTTTTCAATGCATCTCATTTATTTGTTGAGCATACTTCTCAGATATAATGGTTTCACCAGGATTCAGAAAGCTGTAGTGGATCAGACAGGTAGCAGCCACCATATAGTGACCATGACTTTTTTTGCTGCAAGTTTGGCTTTGGGAAGAGCTTTGGTGGTACTTCTCAGTCCGACCAATGAGCGGGTCATTCCTGGGTGTAGCATAAAATCCACTTTTCATCGCACATCACAGTCCAATATAAAAATGGTTTGTTGTTGCACAGAATAAGAGAAGATATTTCAAAATGATGCTTTTTTTTTTAATTTGCATCACCCATTTATCGAGCTTTTTCACCTTTCCAATTTGCTTCAAATGCTGAATGACCACAGAATGGTCAATGTTGAGTTCTTTGGCAACTTCTCCTGTAGTTGTAAGAGGATCAGCTTCAATGATCCTCTCAGTTGGTTGTTGTCAACTTCTGAAGGCCAGTCACTGCGCTCCTTATCTTCTTGACAAAACTTCTAGAACCATCACTGCACTACACATTCGTTAGCAGTTCCTGGGCCAAATGCACCACTGATGTTGCAAACTGTCTCCACTACTTTATGACCCATTTTGAACTCGAATAAGAAAATAGCTCAAATTTGTTTTTTGCCTAACATCGTTTCCCTAGTCTAAGATAAACATAAAACAAACAGCAATAAGTCATTAGCAAAAAAACATAAAGTGAGAAATATGCATTAAAATGATGTATAACATAATCACATTTATTTAAGAATGTATTTCAATATCAAACAGCAAAGTTCAACAATGCAAAACTGCAATTACTTTTGCACCAATCTAATAATAAATTTCAACATATAAGAGAATTTAATTTATAAAAAGGTAAAAAAAGGTTCTAGTATATTACACCATGGGAAACTAGAAGACTAAAGCAGAACCCCATCTCACTCCAGGCACAAAATATAAACACTAGACTAAAGAAGCTACCAGAAAACTACAAGGGTTCAAAAATGAATTTGGAAAGGTTGTAGGATACAAATATACAGAAATCTGTTGCATTTCTACAAACTAACAATGAACAATCAGAAAGAGAAGTTAAGGAAACAATCTCAGTTACTACTGAATCAAAAAGAATAAAATACCTAGGAATGAACCTACCTTAGGAACAAAAGATCTGTACTCTGAAAACTGTAAGACACTGATGAAAGAATCGAAAATGACACAGATGGAAAGATGCATCATATTCTCGGATTGGAAGAATCGATACTGTCAAAATGACTATATCACCCAAAGCAATCTAGAGATTCAAGGTAATCCCTACCAAGTTACCAATGGTATTTCACACAGAACTAGAACCAAAAAAACTTATAAATTTGTATGGAAACACAAAAGACTCAGAACAGCCAAAGCAATTCTGAGAAAAACAAAACAACAGAAAGAAGCCAGAGGAAGCAGGCTCCCTGACTTTGATTATTCTATTAATACAAAGCTACATTAATCAAAACAGTATGGTACTGGCACAAAAAAAAGAAAAACAGAACGACAGATCAATGGAACAGAATAGAAAGCCCAGAACCAAGCCCATGAACCAATATTCTGTGACAAAAGAAGCAAGAATACATAATACAATGGAGAAAAGACAATGTCTTTGATAAGCAGTGCTGAGAAAACTGGACAGCTACATGAAAAACAATGAAATTGGAATATTCCCTAACTGCACACACAAAAATAAACTCAAGATGGATTAAAGATCTAAACAGAAGAGCAGATACTATAAAATTCTCAGAGGAAATTCCCAGCAGAACACTCTATAATATAAATCACAGCAGTATCTTTTTTAATATATCAATTTCCTAGAGTAATGAAAATTTAAAAAAATTTTAAATGGAACCTAATTACACTTAAAAGCTTTTGCACAGCAAAGGAAACCATAAACAAAACAAAACAAAAAAACCCACAGAATGGGAGAAAACATTTGCTAACAAATCAACTGACAGGGGATTAATCTCCAAAATTCATAAACAGCTCATACAGCCCCAAAAAATAAACAACTCAGGTAAAATATGGGCAAAAGACCTAAGTAGACACTTCTCCAAAGAAGACATACAGATGGCCAAGAAGAGCATGAAAAGATATTCAACACTGCTAATTACTTGAAAAGATGCTCAACAGAGCTAAATTATTAGAGAAATGCTATCAAAACTACAATGAAGTATCATCTCACACAGGTCAGAATGATCATCATCAAAAATTCTACAGATAATAAATGCTGGAGACAGCGTGGAGAAAAGAAACCCTTCTGCATTGTTGGTGGGAATGTAAACTGTTAGAGGCATCATAGAGAACAGCATGGAGGTTTCTCAAAAAACAAAAAATTTACAACTATCACATGAACCAGCAATTCCACTCCTAGGCATTTACCTGAACAAAAAATTCAAAAAGATACATGCACCCCAATGTTCACTGCAGAACTATTTACAAAAGACAAGACATGGAAGCAACCTAAATATCAATCAACAGAAAAATGGATAAAGAAGATGTGGTACACGTATACAACAAAATAACACTCAGCCATAAAAAAGAATGAAATAATGCCATTTGCAGCAACATGGATAGACCTAGAGATTATCACAGTAAGTGAAGTCAGACAGAGAAGACAAACACATTATGATATCACTTATATGTAGAATCTAAAAAGATGGTAAAAATGAACTTATTTGCAAAACAGAAACAGGCTGACAGACCTTGAAAACAAACATGGTTACCAATGAGGAAGAGTTGGGGGGGGATAAATTAGGAGGAATGGACTGACATATACACACTGCTATATATAAAACAGGTAACTAAGAAGGATCTCTTGTGCAGCACAGGGAACTCCACTCAAAGTTCTGTAATAATCTATTTGGGAAAAGAATCTGAAAAAGAAAAAAATAACTGAACCATTCTGCTTTACACCTGAAACTAACACAACATTGTAAATCAACTATACTCCAATACAAAATAAAAAGTAAATTTAAAAAATTTCATTTGGATTAAGAAAAAACCTGCAAAAAAAAAAAAAAAATCTAAGAGACCTTAAACCCAAAAGCTATAAATAAGAAGAAAAGCAGATTTATTACATGAAACATTTTAGATTTCTACAGCAAACAGAAAACACAGAAGAGTAGACAACGGATACAGGGGAAAGCGATGACAAGCTAGTGTGCTGAAAAGCAGAGACATCACTCTGCCAAATAAAGGTTCACGTAGTCAAGGCTAGGGTTTTCCCAGTGGTCACGTACAGTTGTCAGACCTGGACCATAAAGAAGGCAGAATGCCAAAAAATCTATGCCTTTCAACTGTGGTGCTAGAGAAGACTCCTGAAAGTCCCTTGGACAGTAAGGAGATCAAACCACTCGAGCTTAAAGGAGATCAACCCTGAATATTTACTGGAAGGACTGATGCTGAAACTCCAGTATTTTGGTCATCTGATGCGAGTGGACGACTCACTGGAAAAGTCTCTGATGCTGGGCAAGATCAAGGGCAGAAGGAGAAGAGGGCATCCGAGGATGAGATGGCTGGATGGCATCACCGATGCAATGAACATAAACTTTGGCAAACTCCAGGAGATGGTGAGCAACAGGGAGGCCTGGCATGCTGCAGGCCATGGGGTCGCAAAGAGTTAAGACACAACTTATGGAACTTATGAAATATTTCTAATACAGAGGACATAGGCTTAATATTCACAAAGAACTTATACAAACTGACAAGATGAGCACCCAGGAAAAACATGGTAAAGGACAAAGAAGAAACAAGCTCACAGAAGGGCAGTTCTCAGGGGTCAGCGTACCCAACCGATAAACAGGACGACGCTCGAGAGAAACGCAGACTGAACCACCAAGGAGGCATCACTGCACAGAACCCAGATCTGCAAAACTGATGAGACCTGCTCTACCTGCTGCAGACAAGAATGCAAGGGAAAGGCTCCTCTCAGACATTCCTGGTGGGTGTGTGATTTGCTAGTTTTAAAAGAATGCTGCGATCTAGAAACAACTATTTAAAAACATATCTTTAGATACAGCAAACCCACTCTGAGAAATTCATCCTACAAAAATAAAGCATTTCTGTTCAGGGATTTTTACTGCAACACTATTCATAGTGATAATGCCTTAGAAGAAAAGTATGTGAACACCATTAACAATGAAATAGCTGTATTCATTAAAATGACCACCTACCAGAAAATAGTAAGCAGCCATTTAAAAGAATGAATCAGAATTCTAACAGGTGGGACGAAGACCTCCTTTAGCTATTTTTAAAAGACAGAAAGACAAAATCCAGGAAAATACGTACCATGTAAGTCATCTTTTATAAAGGATAAAAGATATATGTTTTAAATATATCAATACATAAAAAATTGATAAAATTTAAAAAGAAAATGTAAAAACTACAACGATACACCAGGACAGGTCTATACAAAGTCTGAGATGTCAGGAAAAGTAATGTGGAATTTATCCTTTGTCACCTTGGAGCCCTAGTGCCTATCACAAATGGTGAACACATTTCAAGCATTCAAAATAGGTTTTACAGTAGAGAAGGCTGGGGGAGGGGGCATAGGGAGGACCTGAGAGTGGAGGGAAAACCCGGACAGGATTCCACTGCTAGGGCAGGAAATTTACATGAAGAGCCAGGAGCATCTTGTAAGTCCAGAAATTAATACTCAAAACCAAAAACACAAAAAACTTCAACACTCACATTGATGAGGGTATGTCAGAGGGACATAGGAGCCAAGGGAAAGAGTACCCAATAGTTCAAACTAGAGCAATTCAAACAATAGAAGTACAGTAGTAATGGATCAGATCCAAAGTATAAAATAAGCATTCATGAATCATACTAATTAATAACTAACTAAATTAGGGAGAAGAGACAAATCTGTATGGAAGAATTTCAAGTAATTCAGGCACATGCCCTGTCCTCTAGAATGTGGAGCGTAAGTCCCCCACTCCTTAAGTGTGGGAAAAGAAAGAGTAACTTCCCAGTCGAGAAACCTAGCAAGTACTAACTCTCTCAGCCAGGTAATCAAGGTCAACATTAACAGTGACAAGTCTCGTAGGCAGTGAGTACCCTAACATCAGTCTAATCATGAGAAAAATATTATACAAATCCCAATAGACAGGCATTCTTCAAGCAGAGCTGTTGACCAGAACTCCTCAAAACAGTCAAGGTCTTCAAAAACAAAGCCTTAGAGACTGACACAACCTAGAGGGACCTATGGAGACATGAAAACAAAATATTTTAGGTTGACCAAAAAGTTCATTCAGGTTATCCCCATAAGACCAAACAAACTTTTTGGCCAATGCAATAGTGTGCTATCCTGGGTGGAATCCTAGGGGGAATAAATAATAAGGTAAAAACTAAGGAAATATGATTCAAGTATAGATGTTAGTTAACAACAATGTATCGGTATTAGTTCATTTGCCACAACCAACCCATCATATTGATGTAAGATATTAGTAACAGGATAAACTGTCTCTATAGAGTATATAGTGGGCTTCCCACGTGGTGCTAGAGGCAAAGAATCTGCCTAGATCCCTGGGTCGGGGAGATGGCAACCCACTACAGTATTCTCGCCTGGAGAATTCCATGGACAGAAGAGCCTAGCAGGCTATCCATGAGGTTACAAAGAGCTGGAGACAACCGTGCAAACGCACGTGCATGCACGCACACACACACACACACAGAGGATATATGGTAACTCTAGTATCTTGGCAGTAATTCTGTAAATCTAAAACTGACCCAAGAAATGAAATTCCAGAAACAAAGTTCCAGAAATAGCTACCACACTCACACCACTTATGACACCAGATCTGTGAGGTTTTTCCCACACAAGCAATTCTCTGTGAAACCAGCTGGTCAGTTCAGTTGCTCAGTCGTGTCTGACTCTGCGACCCCATGGACTGCAGTATGCCAGGGCTCCCTGTCCATCACCAACTCCTGGAGCTTGCTCAAACTCATGTTCATCGAAACAGTGATACCATCCAACCATCTCATCCTCTGTCATGTCCTATAATTTAATTGAATTTAACTTAAGGTAGTTAAAGCAGAACCCACAAGTTAAGGGCTCAGCCCCACAAGACTGCCCTCCACTTCAGACACCAATTGTAAATAACAGGTCCCTGGCTTACTTACACCTTCTGTCCAACTTGGCTACAAACTGGAGGTTCCCATGATGCACTCCCATCCACCCAATTCAATCACTTGCTACAACAGCTCACAGGCTTCAGGAAAACAGTTCTGTTCAGACACATGAACAGGCAGATTAAGAGGTACAAGAGGCCTCAAGAGTCTTGCCCTTCCATTCCCATGGAGCGCACCACCCTGATGCACGTACGTGCATGTGCTCAACCTGGAAGCTCCCTAAAGCCCGTATGTTGGGTTTTTATAAAGGCTTCATCACAGAGTCATGATGGATCATTAACTCAGGCCTCCAGTCCCCCTCCACTCTCCAGAAGATGGAGGGTGAGGTGGAAAGGTCCAGTATTTTAAATATGGCTTCGTCTTTCTAGTGACCACTCTCAACCAAGGGACATCCAGAAGCCCACCATGAGTCACTTCACTAGGGCAAAAGACATTCTGGGAAAATCCTAAGGGATTTAGGAACTCTGTGAACCGGGGTCAAAGACCAAACATTAGAACAAAAGATGTTCTTAGTATTCTTACCAAACATGAATTTGGAAGGGTTTTAGGATCTCTAGCCAAAACCAGGGATTTTGATCAACATACATATTTTCTATTATTTTACATCTGCCTACTCAACATTTCCATTTGGAAGTCTAACAGACATCTTAAATTGAGCAGGTCCACACTCAACTCCTGATCTTCCTCTCAGACCTACTCTACCTACAGTCTCTCCCATCTTAAAGGGAACTCTAAGGTAAGAGACCAACTGTATAGGCCAACTGGATGACTGCCCTTTTCCTCTCACAAATCACATCCTTTATAGGCCAACTTACTGGAAACTCCTTAACTCAGGAGCAGACTGGAAGATTAAGAGAAAGTAGGGAAGTTAAAGATAGGGTAGGGGTGGTGTGTCTTAATGAATCAAAGTCCCAAGAATAACATCTGATATGCAACAGGTTCTCAATAAATACTTCTTGAATGAATGAATATATCTCAGAAAAAAAAAAAACACAAGGATAAATGCCACAGCTGTTCATTATAGAAGATGATTTACAATCACTATCTAAACCAATGTTAAAATAAAGTGGGTGAAATAATAATAGAACAATCTGCCATAAAATAATAAACCTAATTGCCTTTTAGTGGTTTTCTTTTTTCACCTTACTTATATTTTAGAATGTAGTAAGTAAATATGCAATTGCATTATAATGAAAAATTCCATGAAAAACCCTAATGGAAACTCATGTCAATTTTGTCTAACACCTTCATTCACTCTTGGAAGGCAAGGGGGTAGAAAGGGGGGAATCTCTTAAAAGCAATTCTCTGCAATATTCTTCATTATTAAATAGGCATGCAATACAGCTTATTTCTTTGCTTCTCAAATTTGGTACCACTTAAATGCATAAAATTTGAATGGCTTTATAAATTATTTGGTTTATAGAAGGATGTAGAAGTTTAAGAAAAGGAAGAGATTCTTAAGTAAGACATGTTTTTAAAAAAATCTACAGAGAAACCACAAAAGGAGAAAGTGTGGAAAAACAAATTATGGCATACACGCAAATTAAATATGAAGAAAGAAAATCTTCAGCAGAGAATTTTACAGGAAACAAGTTTATAATAATGATCACTGATAAAATGGAATTTCAGTGTAAGAACCAAAAAATACCCTTCATTTCCATCTTTTCCATCTGTAAAATCAAGTTAAGAGTAATGACAAACCTTTAGTGATCACTGTAAGGCAGGCACTGTTTGAAGCACTTTATGTACCTTATAAATAAATAGTAACATATAACTAATTCTAATACAACTTTTTTTAAAAAACTGCATGTATTTTGGATTTTAACAAGCCATGAGAAAACAATACTGTAGGTAACCTTCTCATTAGGTAATTTTTCCTTAAAGATATGCTTTTCTCATAATCCAATAAGAAAATGTTAGTGTCTTCTTAAAACATTTTAAATGGGGCCATTTAGACAACAAATGAGAAACTAAGATTCAAATATAATTGCAAATACTTATCAAAGAATACCTTATAAGGAGAAACACAGTGGTGTTCTACTGACACAATCTTATTGATTAAAAAACGTATAAAACAATGTCTTATCTAAAGACACCTAAGCTATTTCTTGAACACCTGAGTTTCCTTTAAGGTAAACATTTTGTAATGTAGTAGATGATTTAGCAGCTTTAGATGAATGGAATTATTGTTAAATAGGAAACAGAAGTGTGTCAGATGGCAAACCTCTTACAGTCCTATCATTAAAGGAAACAGTGTAACAATAAACCATCTGAAAATATGTGAGCTGTTCAGAAGCCACAGCTGATCTCCTACTTAGTGGTAGGTTATGCATTAGGCCACATGTGCAGGATTTAAAACCACAAAGATCTAACACTGATTCACATGAAAAGCACCTCTCAGAAACAGGTTTTCATATTAAATAAAACTTCAGAGGAAAAAAGGTTGACGACTAAATATAACGAAAAACCTTTGCTATGAAGTAAGTCATTCTTTGAATTTTCATCTTAAAAGGACTTTTATTCTCTTTCTAACCATTACTGAAAAGAACGCAGCGTCAACACAATGTGAAAAAAGATAAGCATAATGAAAAGAATCTGTGGAAACTCATCTTCCTAATTAAAATGTAATAGTAAGAAAGTAAAAAATGAAATAAAATGTAAAAGACAAGGAATAACTTACAAGAGAATAAGACATACTTTCATAGAATATTCACTAAATGCTTCAAATTCCTAATAAACCACAGTATTAATATAAATCCAAGGCATTACCTTTACTATGTGTTTTTTTCAATTTGACACAACAAAAGATTTTATTACATGCTAATACCTTACTTTCTCGATGACTAAACCATCATTAAGTTAAATCAGAAAGAAACAAATGAAAAGGTCAGAACAGAGTGAATTTTAAAAGTTTAAATTTTTAAAAAACCAACAACAAAACTAAGAAACCTTTAAAAAGTGTTTTTTATGGAAAAAAATTTTAAGTAAAACACAATATGAAAGTTCAGAAAGTTTTAATTCAAAAAGTCTTATTTTGGTCCAATCTCCATGAACACTATGAACAACTACTGTAGGCCAACTCATTAAGCACCCATTGCTAAGCTAAACCCTGGGGATACAAGGATAATCAAAACAAGGTCTTTGACCTCAAGGAGACTCCATTCTAGTGTTATTTTTTCTTTTAAGAATTAAATAAAAGAGATGTTAAACTCCACTGAACAAAAGTCACTGGCTCCATTTCCCAAGCCTATCCCAGGGCCTGGTCCACTGTGAGCACTTCATAAATGATCCCTAAAGCAACTGAGCTGAACGGAGCTCAGCTAGAGAGGGCAACAGCATATAGGTAGAGGCAGATTGACTTCCCTCTTAAAAGTTGACCTTTCTCAAATTCCAAAGCTGAGAAAACAGTAAGATGGAGATTGAAGCTTTGTGCTCCTTCCTTGTCCTCTAATGTCACACAGCTGGAGAATCAATTCCTTCCAAGAAACTTCCTCTCTGAGTACTAGTTCTGAGGTGACCCTGGAGACAGTCAGATGATTTTGTACCACAGGAAGGATTACCAGACTATTTCAGCTACAAGTTTATTAAGTTTTTCAACTGTATCTATATATTTGGAAACAAGAAAGTTGGGCAGATGATACTGATGACTCCTAGTAACTGCATTTCAGTTCTGGTCCAAAAAATTAGAAAAAATCTGGAAACAAGTAACTTCACAAAAAATTTCACAGAAACAGGAAAAGGAGATGGGGGGGAGCAATATACACTGTTTGGAGCTTCCCTGATAGCTCAGGTGGTAAAGAATCCACCTGCAATGCAGGAGACCCTGGTTCCATTCCTAAGATCTGCCAGAGAAGGGAAAGGCTACCCACGCCAGTATTCTTGGCCTTCCCTGGTGGCTCAGCTAGTGAAGAATCCACCTGCAATGCAGGAGACTGGATTCAATCCGTGGGTTGGGAAGATCTCCTGGAGAAGGGAAAGGCTACCCACTCCAGTATTCTGGCCTGAAGAATTCCAGGGACTGTACAGTCCATGAGGTCACAAAGAGTCAGACATGACTGAGAGACTTTCACTTTTTTTCTTTCATACATTGTGTGGGGTGTGCATGTATGTGTAAGTCAATACTATTATTCTTACATCAATAATTACATGTCTTTGGTATATATTTGTATATGTGTAAATACATGTGTGCAAGTATACCTGTATACGCTCGAAGGCTCAGTGGTGTCCAAGTCTGCAACCCCACGGACTGTAGCCCACCAGGCTCCTTTGCCCATGAGATCTTCCAGGCAAGACTACTAGAGTGTGTTGCCATTTCCTTCTCCAAGGGATCATCCCTACCCAGGGATCGAACCTGGGTCTCCTGCATTGAAGATGGGTTCTTTAGCAAGTGAGCCACGGCCGGGGGGTGGGGGTGGCACAGTAAATATATGTATGTAACTATACCTGTATACATGTGTGTAAAACTCTTAGACACACTATAATGCAGATAGAATGAAATATTAATTTTCCAATTTTATCAGTTAAAAAGCTGTGCTGAATCTATAGAATTATCCAAGAATCTGCTAGTTTTATTTTCTAAAAATAAATAAAATATTCAGTGGAACCTTCATATAATTGATCTTTCAGTATAAAGAATTTTTTTTAATCCCTGATAATTTAACAAACATACAGCTACAATATGTCAATCTATTAATAAAAATTCACTCCCAAATAGGGAAATAAATCCAAGGGTCCACATAATATAGGCAGAAACTTTAGTCCCTACATGGATGACATAATAAAGCTAAGTCAGAGAGAAGTGAAAAGCTCCAAATCTATATTCTAGAATATTATGCTACCTGGACCAGCTCCAGGCATCACTCTGTATGTTTCTGTGTATGTACTTAACAGGGGGTGTGAGAAAACCAGAGAGGTTTATTGGTGGTGACCGTACTCACCATTTGTCTATCTTTCTATGAACTGACTAAGCCAATGTGATTAGATTTTTTTGTTTAAATATTGGCAAGGCAAATAAAGGTGAAGCAGGTGAGGGGTCTAGGCTATTATTAAGTCTCCTTTCCAACAACTTCTTTATCAGGTGATATTTACAATGAAAAGACACCTTATAGGAAATCTGAAGACAGACCCAGCGATTAAATTAACTTCTATATGTATGCATATATTATACTATATTTAGAAATACTTTTTGATAAATTACAGACAATATAATACTTGAAGTAATGGTCTCTGCAAAATAATTCAAACTGAACTAAAGAAAGATGAATATCTCACAATAGTTAAGTCCCCAATGATCTGATTTTAGTTTTCAAATTAGGCCCACTCTTACCAAATCCTTGAGACTCCAGCCAGCAACATCTAGTATCCCATCCCTCAGGACTCAAAAGAGTGTAAAAAACATCCCTAAGAACAGTGTCAAAAAGGGATGTGAAAACTAGAAACCAGACATGAATGGTGCAATGAACGTAAGTGCACACTGGAAAGTTACCAGAAATCGGAAGATATTTACAGTTTTAAAATCCAAATGACTGAAGCAAATGCAATGTCTTCTTAAGAAAATGCAACAGTGAAGAAAAAAAGAATGACAGAACTTATCTGACGAACATTTACAGACTTCCTACAAGACGCAAGGCCCCATGTGGAAGTGCAGATGAGCGCACGGGAGCACAACGCTCTAAGAGGAGACCTCAGGCAGGAGCCACTGACTCTCGCAGCTGATGGAGGAACAGGCTGTGAGAAACAGAGTGTTCTGGAAGGTGAAGGAGGGGAGTGGGACCTTCCGGCAGCAGAAACAAAGCAGAGACAGGGAAAAGCCCCTGGGGAGCAGTGACTTGTGCGGGGTAGCGAGGTGTGTGCTGAGGACTGGTGGGTCATACAGGCAGGGCGTGGGTGGACGCTGCGGCCCAACTACAGGCAACGAGAAGAGGAGCTGCAGAGCCGGGACAGCACACACGGGGCTCTGGGGAGAACTCAACCGCTGTGAGCTGGAAAGGGGCGCTGTGGGACTTGGGCGAAGACCCACTAGAGGTCCCTGCGACAGTGTGGAAGGATGGGAGAACGAGTGAGGCTAGGGAGAGCAAGAGGCGGGGTCAGTAACAGGGCTGAAAGGCCTGGTGGGAGACCAGTGGATGGTGCTTACACGGCTGCATGTGAGTGCCGACAGAGAAATCAAAGATGAGATCAACAGTGGACACCGGTGAAACGAGGAGCCACGAGTTCGAGGCTTGGGCTACAGTCCGCCTTTCCCATTAACAGGATCTGTGACCTTGATGTTTTTGTTTGGTTATCTGTACACTAAGGATATTAGACATCAAGATCTCATAAGCCCTTTCCAACACTAAAGTTTTAGAATTCTGAGGTTCTAAGTTTTAAGTTCTGTTGGCTGAGAGAACACTGGTACAAGAGGCAGATGAGGAAGTCAAGAAGTGTGCTTTGAAACAGAGTACATTCCAGGTATCTGTGAAACCACAGATGCTTCAAATAATGATTTTAAACTGACTAGAGATTAGTTTAACCATTTCTTGGGTTGCAACAGGTGTTAGTGCAAAGAGTGAAGTTACCGGATGTCCCTAAGCCTCATCACATTTAACTAATGAACAGAAGTTCTACTTGGGAGGATGAGAGATATAAAGAGCTGGGCGTCGCATCTGGCTGGAAAGAGGATAGCCTGTGACTGGCAGCTTCCTTACAGGCGACTCTACGGGTAATCTTATTTGAAGGTTTCCATTCTCCCTTACTGCTGCTGTCACGGAAGATATCTTACTTTAAAAGAAAGGAAAAAAAAAGACGAGAAAAAAGTTGTATTACCATAATCTGTGGTGCCTGCAAATTTTTGCAATATTGGACACTTCATTAACAGTTATGGAGATAGCCAAGATGGCTAAAATGGACTAGAATGGGTGAATTTAATTCAGATGACCGTTGTAGCTATTACTGTGGGGAAGAATCCCTTAGGAGAAATGGAGTAGCCGTCATAGTCAACAAGAGTCCGAAATGCAGTACTTGGGTGCAGTCTCAAAAATGACTGAATGATCTCTGTTTGTTTCCAAGGCAAACTATTCAACATCACAGTAATTCAAGTCTACGCCCCAATCACTAATGCCAGAGAAAAAGCTGAACAGCTCTATGAAGACCTACAAGACCTTCCAGAACTAACACCAAAAAAAGATGTCCTCTTCATCATCAGGGAAAATGAAGTCACTCAGAAATCATAGAGAAATGATTTTTAAAATCCATCTGAAATGTTTTTCTAGCCCAGACAGTTCCTCTAGCTCCTGATCCACAGGTTTCAACTGCCCCAACCACCAAAGTCTTTCATTCTCCTGGCATCCCTATAGTGTCAACAAGGACACTACACAACCAGGTCATCGTGTCAGAGACCTGGGGGTTGTTCTTGGCACTTCGTTTCTCTTCACTAAGTGAAGTCACTCAGTCGTGTCCGACTCTTTGCGACCCCGTGGACTGTAGCCTACCAGGCTCCTCCGTCAATGGGATTTTCCAGGCAAGAAAACTGGAGTGGGTTGCCATTTCCTTCTCCAGAAGATCTTCCCAACCCAGGGACTGAACCCAGGTCTCCCGCATTGTAGGCAGACGCTTTACCATCCCAGCCATCAGCGAAGTCCTGTCTCTCTTCACTAGCTAGTAGCCCATTCTAACACGTCAATCTGCTCTCCTACCTATTTCTTCAACCTACTGCTCTGCATTGCGCTCCTCATCCAAGCTCCCACTGCCTTCCATCTGAACAACTGCAAGAGCCTGACATCTTTCTCCCACCTCCTTCCCATTCCCCCCAACACAAATTTCTGAGAGGAACCAGAGGCAGTACTAGAACAGTAGTTCAGCAAATGAAACAGTGAGTGGTCACCTTCTACATAAAGGTTTCTATTATTTTTATGATAAAATACAACATGATTCCCTGGTCTTCAAGACTCTGCATGCACTGTTCACTTCAAGCCACCTGACCTTGCTCCAGGCTCTAAGCCACTCTGGCCTTATCTGCTGAGAGCCTTCATACATGATCCCTGTCCAGACTGTTCAGCCATCACTGAACCCCCTTTCATCTAATTAGGATTCATACCTTGGAATTCAGACTCAATAGCACTACATCCAAGAAAATGCCACTAACTGATCCTAGATAAGACCAGGAGTCACAACTCAGACACTTCCACAGTATGTGTGCTTCTCCTCTGACACTCGCATGTTCACATTACTGTTTCACTTACCTGACCAAGAGCAAAGCAAAAACAAAGAGTAGGGCCATACCTGCCTTGTTAATGAACATCCCCTATGCACAGTGCCTTGTGCACATGAAAGACTGTGTGTACTTCAAGTGAATCAATGACCTAACCATCCACCCACCAATCTGTGATACCTCGCGTAGCTGAATTTAACTCCTGATACACAAACAGGGTAAGGCTTATCATCTCACCCTTCCCTGGAACTATCTTCTTTTACACTAGTAATCTTTTCTTCTTTGTTGAATATATACCCCAGTCTCCCACAAACTAGAACTGGATGAGTGTTCAGAGAGAAATGCCTGCATTTAAACTATGAAAACATCAAAGGAGACTAAGAAAACTTTACAAGGGTTAAGACAACCCTCCAGAATGAAGAGAAACCCAAATGAAAGGGGAGGTGGGCGTGGAAAGCCAACTATGAAGCTGAGTGGTGGTACAGAGTAAAGGAAGAATGAAAGCACCCAGGACAGCTCCAAATTTCCATCAATGTCACTTAACTTGCCCTTTAAGTTTACCAGACCTGGTTTTAGATAACCAACCTCAGACAGTAATGCAAGCACACTAAGGGATGAAAGCCAGAGAGCTAAAGCCTAGAAAAGAGAAAAGCCATGTGCAGATCCTTGAGCAGTCAAACCATTCTGCCTCTAAGATACTATCAAATTCCTAGATGAAAGGAAGATGGAACAGTATTCTCAAGTGACTGGCTTGCCTGTGGGTTTTTTCTCATTTTGTTCTATTATGAAACCTCCTCAACCACGATGTATGCTCATAGATACACATATCAGTTATGATTCAACAAGTTCCTGTGTGCAAAATGTACCAGCATGGGGACTGGAACACAGTAGGTATTGGATTTAAATGCATGGTTTGCTAAACCAAAACCACATACATGCTGTGGTTTGGAAAGCTGCAGGAAAGAATAAAGTCAACTGCTTCCTCTCTTTCCTGGCTGGCATTTCTTACCATAGCCACACTGAAGAACCAAGACCCTTGCACCTTTGGAGCCATCCCAGTGGAATCCCATTTTACATGGGTTAGGCTCTACAGGTCTGCAGGGGAAGTTAAGCGACCACAGGACCCTTCTCTATTTAGTGGGACTTCTTGCCAGAAACCAAGGCAACTAAGAATAGGAGAAAGTCTGGATTTGTGGTCGGGAGTCCAGTACAGCATCCACAGCACAGGCAGGAGAATGTGGAGGCACCGTGAACAGAACCACAGTTGCTTCTCGCTATTCTTGCCACCTCACCTAACAGGTGGCCAAAGTTAGCATGTCCAAGAGTGAGAAATGAGAAATTCTCCTTTGTCTCTATGTCTTCATTCTTGTCCTTATGAATACAGAGGTAGAAATACAGACACTGAGCAAAATGAGGAACTGAGAACTGATCTCTCTCTCCAGCATACCTAAACTACTAACCCCATTGCATGAAACCCCACTCCTATGTGAGCAGCTAACAGAGACCAGAGGTCCCACCTTTGGAGAGTCACATGCTCTTCAAGATATTTGATTTGGAAGACATTCTAAGCACTTCAACTGTTTCACAAACAGGAACCATCGAAGTGTTTTCCCTGTGACAATGCCATTTGCTAAACAGTTCTCTCCAGTTGCACCATTTCACTCATCAAGCTAAGCACAAGCAATGTGAGCACAAAGATAGCTTTCTTTACAGGGGGTCAGTAGAAGACTTCAATGGGTCTGTGGGTCTCAAATACACGATGGATGTGATTTCCAGATAAAAGAAGACCTTAGAAACAATAAACCACTGCTCTCCCATATCCTTGAGAAAGGGTAAGCTGTTTTGTTGTGTTGTGTTTTTCATTTCAATATAATAAATTAAAAGTGAGATACACAAAAAGTCCCTTTATGCCAGGACACTTAAATAAAACCACAAAGAAGTTTTACACCCTCTATAGCACCTAAAGAATTTACATAAGCTGAAATGAAATTGTTAAAGGAACGTACTGACCTGGAAAAAGAACAACTGCTTTTCCTAAACAACAGTATTTTGAGAATACTGGGATGTGACAAGGGAATCAGCACTTAACCTCCTGTCATGTTCAGTAGAGCTGTGTTAAGTCACTCAATTATACAAAAGAATATTTCTCATAAAGTAAGCTCCAGTTTGAAGATGAACCAAAATAGAATTTTTGCTAAAAATATTTAAGACAAAAAGGATCAAAGACCTACTCTATGGCACTGGAAACTCTGCTCAATGTTACGTGGCAGCCTGGAAGGACGGAGTTTGGGGGAGAATGGATACATGTATATAGATCTCTGAGTCCCTTTGCTATCCACCTGAAACTATCACAACGTTGTTATCAGCTGTATTGCAATACAAAATAAAATGTTTAATTTTAAAAAAAGGATCTCTTCAACAAGAAAAAACCAATGAGTACATGCTTTTTGGGAGGAGGGTATTACCAATTTGTTCTACCACTTTGGATGAGAGTTTCAAAGTATCTACTAAGTTAAATAGTCAGCCCTTTGTATCTGTGGATTCAATCAATCAAGGATGAAAACTATTTGGGGGGTGGGGAGGGGGGAGGGAGAATTCCAGAAAGTTCCAAAAGTAAACTTTGCATTTTCTGGCAACTATTTACATATCATTTACATTGTATTTACAATTATTTACATAGCATGTACATTATAGTAAGCATTATTAACTACTTAAGTAAGTATTATTTAAAGTATAACGGGTTTCCCTGGTGGCTCAGTGGTAAAAAATCCGCCTACCAATGCAGGAGACACAGGTTTGAGTCCCTGGACCAGGAAGATCCCACATGCCTCGGAAAACTAGGCCCATGCACCACAACTATTCAGCCTGTGCTCTGGAGCCCAGGAGCCGCCAACTACTGAGCCCATGTGCTGCAATTACTGAACTCTGTGACCTGGAGCCTGTGGTCAACAGGAGAAGCCACTGCAATGAGAAGCCCGTGAACTGAGAGTAGCCCCTGCTTGCCTCAACTAAAGGCAAGTCTGCACAACAATGAAGACCCAGCACAGCCAAAACTAAATAAATACATAATTTTTTGAAGTAAAAAAATAAAGTATATAGGAGATACACCTGAAACCCATATAATATTGTACATCAACTATAACTCAAAAAAAAAACAAAAGTACATGGGAAGATGTGCATAGGTTATATGCAAATTCTACACCACTTCATGTAAGACACAAGAGCATGCACAGATTTTGGTATCCTCAGGGAGGGGTACTAGAACCAAACCAGCACAGATAACAAGAAATGACTGGGTAAGATACCATCTTACCCTATAACATAGCATTTCCACCCCTACGCATGAGTACATAAACTCACAAAGAATCATGTGCAAGAGTGTTCATAAGTTTTATCCAAAAGAGCCAAAAAATGCCAACAACCCAAACATCTATCAACAGGAGAACCAATACACAAATGGTGCCATATTTATAGGACTGAATAAAAGAAAACCAAAAAAAAAAAAGACTTACTGATACTACATATACAACACTGCTGAATGTCAGAGTGAATGAATGCTGACATAAAAAGAACACATAGTGTGTGATTCTACTATTTGAAGGCCAAGAAGAGATCAAAACATCTATAACGAAAGTTAAAAGAGTGATTACCTCCTGGGGACAGGAGTGAAAACAGGAAATGAGTAGGGGCCCCAGAGAGCCTTTGGGGGATGAAAACGTTCTGTATCTTCATCTGGCGATTATGGGGATATGTACCAAAGTGCAACTCACCAAGCTGTACACTTAAGACCTGTGCCATGTGGGATATGCGTAGTAGAGCTCAAAGAAGAAAAGTGATACAGTCCTGTTTATGAAAGCAAAGGAAAAAAAATGATGGAGAAGGAGATGATACATTTCTCTAGATATAAGTATAAAACCACCATGTGGGACATAAAAGTATTATAGAAAAGTAAAAAGCAACAGACACAACTAGGTATGCATTTACAATGTATGCGGTATCCTAAATATGGACCTCATAAAGAGAATAATACATCTCAAATATAAAATTAACAAAGGAAGTCACTAAGTCAAAGCGAAAGTCTCTCAGTCGTGTCTGCCTCTCTGCGACCCCATGGACTGTAGCTCGCCAGGCTCCTCTGTCCCTGGGATCCTCCAGGCAAGAATACTGGAGTGGGTAGCCGTTCCCTTCTCCAGTGGGTGGCCATTCCCTTCTCCAGTGGCTCTTCCCAACCCAGGAACTGAACCAGGGTCTCCTCCATTGCAGGCAGATGCTTAACAAGCTGAGCCAGGAGGGACATCACTAGGTTATCCTCAAAGGGAACACTGACACATCGACATGGACCCCGAGCAGTAACCTCACTACAGTAAATAAGGACTGTAACAGGCCCCAAGTCACATTCAGCCAAGGAAGCCCACAGTCATCCCACAGAGAATCGGTCATCTTCCTGGTAGCAAGTTCAAGAAATGCAATACTTTGGTTTTATTTTCTGGCCCCCTGGAAGTGGCAGACGGCATTTTCCCAAGCAACATCAGAAGACTGTGGAGGATTTCTCGCTTCCTCCACTAGAGGCTGCCAACCTCAGCTGTCTGGTACTGAAGCTAGGTGGGGGTAGGGGAGAGATTACCTGCTCCGTCCCCTTGCAGGTGATTTCTGCCGCACCTCCATGGAGATTCTGGGATGCGGATGAGCTTCGTGCCAGCGACATCTGATCAGCGCTTTGTACTCAAGCAGGGCCCAGAGCACAGGTGGGTTTTTCTGAGTACTCCGACTGCTGTGCCACCTTGAAACCCTGTCAGGAGGAGACTCTTTTCAGGTCTCCTGCCCGGCCTCCAAATCCTTTTTCTAAGTAGATGGTGGGGTGACATGGGACGATCTCTGGAATGGGCGCAGATGCGCCTGGCGCCTGAGTCTTTCAGGAATCCTGAACTCTCATGATCACAACACTGGCCCTAAGACTGTGTTCAGATTCCAGTGGTTCCTCCTCGCCCACTCTCGGGTCGCCTCTTCCTTGTCCACAGGAGATCAAACAGTCTGTGTCTACCCAGCCTCTTCCTGTGACCCCGTAGAACTCAGTTTCCCCAGCTGCCCTGCAACCTCAGCTCTAATGGGCTCAAGAAAAAGAACTATGACTTTATATGTTATCTGGCTTCTTTCCTCCTTGTGGCTTTTTATATCCTAAGTGAAAGGGTACTTGAGAAAATACTGTGAAAGGAATGAAAATTAAAACATACCATATTAGAGTTTGGGAGACTTGGGCTAATTTGGTGCTGGGGGTAAATTTATAAATTCAAATGCTCAGAAGAGGAGGGGGAAAAAAAAAAATCTACAAATCAACGACCTAAGCTTCTAACTTAAGAAACTAGAAAGACAACAGCAAAGTAAACCCAAGATAAAAGGAAAAAGGGAAATGACAAAGAAAGCAGCAGAAATCAGTGAAATATGAAACAGATCAAAAAAATACATAAAACCAATTATTTCAAAATTGTTTCTTTGAAGAGATCAATAAATTCACAAACCTCCAGCTATACTGACCAAAAAGAGAAAAGACACAAATTTCAGAACTGGAAATGAAAGAAGGAATATCGCATTAAAAAGATAAGACAAACAACTTAGATGAATGGAAAAATTCTTGAAAAAGTACAACTTTATAAACCTGACAAAAGCTAAAGAGAATACTTTGGTCCTCTATTTATCAAATATACTGAATTTATCAAAAGCCTTCTCACAAAGAAAACCTAGGTCTAGGTGGCTTTACTACTGAACTCTACCAAACAATAAGAAAGAATTAATACTAATGAGATCTGCATTTACTGATACCAAATCCAAATAAAGATATTTCAAGAGAAATCTACAGATCAGTATTCCTCGTGAACACAGATGTAAAAATTCCTAACAAAATATTAGTAGGATGAATGTAGAAATATATAAAAATGATAGCACATCATGAGCCAGTGATGTTTGGCCTAGGAATACAAGGTTCATTCATCCTGAAATTGAAAAAGTTATGACAGAATAAAGGAAAAACATACAATAATTTCAACAGATGCACAAAAAGTATCTTTTAAAAATGAGATCCCCATTATTATAAACAAATCAGGAATGGTAGGAAACTTTTCTAATCTCAAAAAGAACATCCATAAGAAGCGTATAGCTGACTTAATGGCAAAAGGTCACATGCTTTCTCCTTGAGACTGGGAAAATGGCAAGGATGTCCACTCTTACACATCTATTTAACATTTTATTGGAGGATCTAGCCAAGTATACCAAGACAAGGAATAAAAGGGAAAAAAAAAAAGAATGTTTACTGGAACAGAAAAGTAAAAAAACACTGAAAATTACCGGGTGCTGGCAAGGACGTGGAGCAACTAGGACTCTATATGCATAGCTGGTGGAAGTGTACTATGGTACAATTACTTTAGAAAAGAATCTGGCAGTTTCTTAAAAAGTTACATACCACATGGCCCATCTATTCCACTTTTAGGTATTTGCCCAAAAGAAGTTGAACATTCACATACAGATCTGCATAAGAATGCTCATAGTTCCTTTATTTATAACAGCCAAAAACTCATAACTCACATGTCAATCTACAGGAAAGTAGACAGACAAATCGTGATCTACTTGTTGTTCAGTTGAATACCACTCAACAACAGAAAGCAATGTGCTGATACGCCGAGCAGTGTGGACCGACTTCAAAAGCATTAAACTGAGTAAAAGAAGCCAGACCCCAAAGATAACATACTGTATGATTTCATTTACTATAAATTCTTCCAGACACACAAACTAGATCTAAAGTACTAGATAGCCGATTAGTACTTGACTGGGCTGAGGATGGAGATTTCACTATGAAAAACATTTCTAGGGTGGATGAAAAGTGTGGTTCAGCTGACGCTCCAATACTTTGGCCACCTAATTTGAGGAGTCGACTCACTGGAGAAGACCCTGATGCTGGGAAAGATTGAGGGTGGGAGGAGAAGGGGGCGACAGAGGATGAGATGGTTGGCTGGCATCATCGACTCAATGGACATGAGTTTGAGCACACTCTGGGAGATGGTGAGGGACAGGGAAATCTTGTGTGCTGCAGTTCATGCCATTGCAAAGAGTCAGACATGACTGAACGACGGAACAATACAACAGTGGTAAAAAATCCACCTACCAGTACAAGAAATATGGGTTCGATCCCTGGTCCAGGAACACCCCACATGCTGCAGAGCAACTAAGACTATGAGCCACAACTATTTTTTTTAATTGGAGGATAACTGCTTTACCATATTGTGGTTTCCACCATACGTCAACATGAATCAGCCACAGGTATACATATGTCCCCTTCCTCTCGAACCTCTCTCCCATCTCCCACCCCACCCCACCCCACCCCTCTAGGTCATCATAGAGCACCGGGCTGAACTCCCCGTGTCACACGGCGAACTCCCACTAGCTAGCTGCTTTTAGTGAGAGAAAGTGAAGTCACTCAGTCGAGTTCGACTCTTGGCAACCCCACGTACTTTAAACCTACCAGGCTCCACGGGATTTCCCAGACAAGAACACCGGAGTGGGTTGCCATTTCCTTCACCGGGCGATCTTCCCGACCTAGGGACTGAACCCAGGTCTCCCACGTTGTAGGCAGACGCTTTATTTTACATCTGGTAATGTATATGTTTCCATGCTACTCTCTCAATTCATCCCACCCTCTCCTTTTCACACTGCGTTCACAAGTCTGTCCTCTATGTCTGCATCTCCAATTGCTGCCCTGCAAATAGGTTCATCAACACCATCTTTCTAGATTTCAGACACATGTATTAATGTAAAATATTTGTCTTTCTCTTTCTGACTTACTTCACTCTGTACAATAGGCTCTAGGTTCATCTACTTCATTAGGACTGACTCGAATGTGTTCTTTTTTATAGCTGAGTAATATTCCATCGACTATATGTACCGTATTTTCTGTATCCGTTCATCTGTTGATGGACATCTAGGTTGCTTCCATGTCCTTGTTATTGTTAAAAGTGCTGCAACGAACACTGGGTACATGCATCTCTTTCAATTGTGGTTTTCTCACAGTATATGCCCAGTAGTGGGATTTTGGGGTCATATGGTAGTTCTATTCCTAGTTTTTCAAGCAATCTCCATACTGGTCAACACAGTGGTTGTATCAATTTACATTCCCACCAACACTGCAAGAGGCTTGATGGCCATTCTGATGGGTGTGAGGTGATACCTCATTGTAGTTCTGATTTTCATTTCTCTAATAATGAGTAATGCTGAACATCTTTTCATGTGTTTGTTGGCCATTTGTATATCTGCTTTGGAGAAATGTCTGTTTAGGTTTTCTGTTCATTTTTTTTATTGGGTTGCTTGTTTTTCTGGTATTGAGCTATATGAGCTGCTTGTATATTACAGAGATTAATCCTTTGTTAGTTGTTTCCTTTGCAATTATTTTCGCCCATTCTGAGTTGTCTTTTAACATTGTTTATTGTTTCTTTTGCTATGCAAAAGGTTTTAATCAAGTCCCAATTGTTTACTTTTTATTTCCATTACTCTAGGATGTGTGTCAAAAAGGATCTTTCTGTGATGTATGTCAAAGAATGTACTGTCTATATTTTCCTCTAAGAGCTTTATAGTTTCTGGCCTTACATTGAAATCTTTAATCCATTTTGAGTTTATTTTTGTGTACAGTATTAAAAAATGTTCCAGTTTCATTCTTTTACATGCAGCTGTCCAGTTTTCCCACCACCACTAATAAGTGGCTGTCTTTTCTCCACTATGTAATATTGCCTCCTCAAAACGAAGGTGCCCATAGGTGTGTGGGTTTATCTCTGGGCTCTCTATCTTGTTCCACTGGTCTATATTTCTGTTTTTGTGCCAATACCATACTGTCTTAATGACTATAGCTTTGTAGTGTAGACTGAAGCCAGAAAGGTTGGTTCCTCCAGCTCCATTCTTTCTCAAGACTGCTTTGGCTTTTTGAAGCCTTTTGTGTTTCCATATAAACTGTGAAATTTTTTGTTCTAGTTCTGTGAAAAATACCACTGGTAGCTCCACAGGGATTGCACTGAATCTGCAGATCACCTTGGGTAGTATAGTCATTTTCACAATGTTGATTCTTCCAATCCAAGAACATGATATAAGTCTCCATCTGTTTGTGTTGCCTTTGATTTCTCTCATCAGTGTCTTACAGTTTTCCGCATACAAGTCTTTCATCTCTTTAGGTAGGTTTATCCCTAGGTATTTTATTCTTCTTGTTGCAGTGGTGAATGGGATTGTTTCCTTCACTTCTCTTTCTGATTTTTCATTGTTAGGAAAGGAAGGGATTTCTGTCTGTCAATTTTATATCCCGCAACTTTAATGTATTCATTGATTAGCTCTAGTAATTTTCTGGTTGAATGTTTAGAGTTTTCTATGTACAGTATCATGTCATCTGCAAATAGAGTTCTACTACTTCTTTCCTGATGTGGATTCATTTTATTTCTGTTTCCTGATTGCTGTGGCTAGGACTTATAAGCGTTAGTTACTCAGTTGCATCCAACTCTGGAACTCCGTGGGCAGTAACTAACCAGGCTCCTCTGTCAGCTGAAGAATACTTGAATCCTTGGGTTAAATCCCACTTGACCATGATGTATAATCTTTTCAATGTGTTGTTGGATTCTGTTTGCTAGAATTCCATTGAAGAATTTTGCATCTATTTTCATCAGTTATACTGGCCTGTAGTTTTCTTTTTTGCGGTATCTTTGTGGTTTCGGTATCAGGGTGACCATGGCCTCACATGATGAGCTTGGGAGTTTTCCTCCCTCTGCAATTTTCTGGAAGAGTTTGAGAGGACAGGTGTTAGCTCTTCTCTAAACTTTTGGTAGAATTCACCTGTGAGGCCATATGGCCCTGGGCTTTTGTTTGTTGCAAGATTTTTCATTCAGTTTCAATTTTGGTGCTTGTGATTGGTCTCTTTGCCATTAATTATTGAGCCTGTGCTCTAGAGCCTGGGAACAACTCCTGAGCTCACACACTGCACCTACTGAAGGCTGAGCGCCCGAGAGCCTGCACTGGGCAACAAGAGCAACCACTGCAAGGAGAAGCCTGTGCACACAACAGGAAGAGCAGCCCCTACTTGCGGCAACTGGAGATAACGCCATACAGCAGTGAAGAAACAGCACGGCCAAAAATAATAATAATAAAATTATATTAAAACAAGATAATGTCCTATATGGAACACTGGCACACTGTGGCCTGCAAGCTGGCTGCCTGGTTTAGCAAGCCAGTTTTACTGGAACACAGCCATGTCCACTTATTCATGTGTTATCTACAACTGTTTTTAAACTATTAAGGCAGAACTGAGTGGTTGCAAATGAGATTTTATGGCCCACAAGGTCAGCAACATTTACTATGTGGCCCTCTACATAAAAAGTTTCTGACACCTGTTCTTCATCTCTATCTTACTTGGGATGATGGGGTTGTAAGGTTGTTTGAATATGTCAAAACCTACTGAACTACATTTTTTTTTGGAACTACATGTTTAAAACACATCTCTTGTTAGGCAAATTATACCTCAATACAACTGACCTAAAAGGAGTAAGTACTTTAACGAAGATAAATCGTGATGTAAAAACAAAATATGAGTTCAAGAAGTTAAAAACGAAAAAGTTAAGACACAGAATATAAAACAGAAGAAACAAACGGGGCTAATAAGTGGACTTCAACAACTGAAGATGCGTAAAACAACTGAAGATGCTCTTTCAGATGTAATGCATTACTTCTTTATTTTTAGGCTAGATTATCCTTTTTTATTGTTGTGTAGCTGACTGGAAAATATGGTTTTAGATTAGGCAAAACTTTTAAAATGCAAGACAACTCCACGTGGCCTCTATTAACTGTTTCTCAACATCCTCTTTCATTCCCCGTCACTCCCCACCCCACAAGCCATCTAAGGGAAAAGACATGTTTACACAGACAACTGCCTTATGCTGTCTATCCCAGAGAGAGAAGAAATTTCCCCTTATTCCTAATCCTAATGTTCTGAGTAGCAACTAAATTCCTACTTCAAAAGTTCATTTTCAGTGGGAATTTTGTTTAAAAAAAAAAAGTGAGTTTTATAATACTAAAATAATTGTGTAATTAACATTTTAATATAAACTGTTATTACAGTTAAAAATCAAGAAGATAAAAAGAGCTCTGGGAGGAAATTGTTTCCCACTTAATCATAAAACTTGACTAGAAATTCAGTATGAAAAACCTGCAGAAAATTGTTTACCAACAAATCTTGCTTTTTCAGTCATCAACAAACATTCCAATTAACTGATGCACAGAACAAAAACTTTCTCATAGTAACTGATGATTTAACACTGAGTTGCTGGGCTATAAAATGACTTAGGAATTAAAGTCATAGTATATATAAAACATCACATTCTAATTCAACACTCATTTGCCCATGCTTATTTGTTATGAAAACCACATGTTGGCACTGAAGCATTTCATGGTTCGTTTGAGACAAACACGCAGAAAATTGTGGGAAACAAATAGAGCCCGAGAAGTCTGTCAAAGGCAAGATACTCAACTCCAATGCAGCCTCAGTTATGAGGCTTTCTGAACTCTGAAAGTGTCTCTGTGGTCAAAAGAGGTTTGTGTTAATAAGAAAACACCACTGCAGCTGTAACGGGATTGAAAGTATAGCAACTATTCACCAAGTTTTTATTTTTATCCCCTCAGCTAGAAAACACGGATCCCATTACTTGTTTGTTGAGAGAATGTGTGCCAAAACTTTAAATGACATCTTCAACTACTTATATGTTTAAATTGTGTAAGGTAAAAAGTATCTTCTTTTAAAATGTAAAGCATATATCAAACTAGTAAATAGTGAAATAGTACTAATATAATGGACTCCCTCCTAGAAAGACAATTTACTATACAGACAAATCATCACCGTATCAGAATCAGCCCCACAACATCTTCAAAGTACATTTCAGACAACCTTGTATTTTAAAGCAAGTTCCTCCTGATAATTCTGAATTCTCTGTAACATACCACGGTTAAAGTAAGGCAAAGAGCAATGAAGTAGTCAGGAAGCTAAGCACTGAGAAAGTATAATAAAATCCACAAGAAAAACATTTTCTTAATGTAAAACCACCTTTTACCATGATTTCCAGGACCCCACAAGTTAAATAATAACTGGCTTCCTCGCTTCTTCCCTAGAATCATTCATACCCTGACCCACCCACTAATCACACAATCCAAATGAACAGACCTTTAAAGAACCCCAATAATTTGTTAAGCATTAGGACAGATAAAGAAATCAAAAGAGATGCAAACCCTTACACTGAAGGCCTTCCCACACTGCAGGGGATACCCAACAAGCTACTGGGCACGCTACAGTATAGTCGCTGGGAGCCTGGGGCAGGAGCGGGCTGGGGCTGGAAGACTTCCTAGAAGGGGGACTAGTGCAGCAGGGTCAGGATGTACTGACCCTTACCATCCTTTAGAGGACAAGGAAAGTACTCTGAATGGAGAGAATGGAATAAGCTTTGGCCTGCATCATAATCTTCTGGATTACCTGGGTTACAACACCCACTCTGAGCCCTATCTCCAGGGCCTGAAAATCGGCATTTAAATTCATTTCCCAGAGGATGTTGATGCTCTTGGTCCACGGAGCACACTCTGAAAACCACTGGTAAAAGCAGATGTGTATAAACTGTTTGGAGAATCCCATTATTTTTCCATAGTTGGAAAACAAATTGGCATTAATTTATAACAAGCTCATTTTTTCTCCCCCCAAAACTATTTCTATTTCTTTAGTTAACCCTTTTTTTTTTTTTTAGGTGAGCTACACACACTTTAACCATCATGACAAATGGGATAAAAATGACCAATGTTAACACAGAAAAGAATTAAGGGTCTAATAATACTTTTATGTAAAATATTTTTAAATGCAACAACTGTTTCTGATTGTTGAACTCAGGGCATTTTAAAACAAAGTTTAAAGGTTTCAGAAACAAATTATCGTCAACTTGTTTTTAAATATTTAAGTGTTTTATACCACTTCACACCTACTAGGATGGCAATAATCAAAAACAGAAACAAGTGTTGAGATGAATCAGAACCCTCCGATGGTGCTGGTGGGAATTAGAATGGTAGAGCCATTGTAAAAAAAAAAAAAAAAAAAAAAGCTTTGTGATTTCTCAAAAGGCTAAACAGAGAATTACTGTATGATTCAGCAATTCCACTCTAAGGTATATACTGAGATGAGTGGAAAGCAGAGTCTTGAACAGATACTTGTACACCGATGGTCCCTGCATGCCACAGTCTAAACGTTCATGTTTCCTCAATATTCACACGTTGGACTCCTAATGCCAAATGTGATGGTTTTAGAAAGTGAGGCCTTTGGAAGGTGATTAGGTCACGAGCATGAAGCCTTCATGAATCAAATTAGCGCTCTTAGATGCCACAGAGCTCCCTAGCTCCTTCCATCCAGTGAGGCTACAAGAAGTCTGCCACCCAGAAGAGGGCCCTCACCTGATTGTGCTGACACCCACAGCTTGGATTTCCAGTCTTCAGAACTGTACTACATCTCTGCTGTTTACAAGTCTTCTAGACTGTGACATTTCTGTTACATAGGCCAAATCTAAGACACAACAGCCAAAAGATGGAAACAACTCAAATGTCCATCAATAGGTGGTTATTTAAACAAAATATGGTATATACCCACAATGGGATATTATTCAGCCATAAAAAGGAACGAAGTGAAATGAGCCAGACACAAAAGGACAAATATTTCACAATCCACTTACACGAAATATCTAGAACAGGCAAACTTACAATGTCAGAAAGGAGATCAGAGGTTACAGAGTTGGGACATGGGTGGAATGGGAAGCTATTGCTTAACGATTGCAGGAGTTATGCTTGAGGGTGATGAAAAACTTTTCAAATAGATAGAGGTGATGTTTATACAACACTATGAATGTATTTAATGCTGCTGAATTTTAGACTTATATTTTTTGTTCTAAAACCCAACTGGAGATTGAATTATTGATATCAGTACTTTGATTTAGGTTTAGCTGAGCCTTTAAATTATAAAGACATGTCATTCTGGTCCTGTTTTGTCTATAGTATTTACATGCTCACAAAGAAAATTCACTTATGGGAGACTAGGCACCATTTTCAACCAAAGCTACTCAAATCAACCACAAAAGAAAGTTACAAGAACTAGGTCACTAATCAGTGACAGGAGAAGTACAGGAATACCAGGTGAGTAGAATGCTGATTCAAAAAGAAACATTCTGATTTCATTCTACCCCAGTAACAACAAAGTGAGAGACGGGAATACCAGACCACCCGACCTGCCTCTTGAGAAACCTGTATGCAGGTCAGGAAGCACAGTTAGAACTGGACATGGAAAAACACACTGGTTCCAAATAGCAAAAGGAGTACATCAAGGCTGGATATTGTCACCCTGCTTATTTAACTTATATGCAGAGTACATCATGAGAAATGCTGGGCTGGAAGAAGCACAAGCTGGAATCAAGATTGCCAGGAGAAATATCAATAACCTCAGATATGCAGATGACACCACCCTTATGGCAGAAAGTGAAGAGGAACTAAAAAGCTTCTTAATGAAAGTGAAAGAGGAGAGTGAAAAAGTTGGCTTAAAGCTCAAAACATTCAGAAAACTAAGATCATGGCATCTGGTCCCATCACTTCATGGCTAATAGATGGGGAAACAGTGGAAACAGTCAGACTTTATTTGTTTGGGCTCCAAAATCACTGCAGATGGTGATGGCAGCCATGAAGTTAAAAGGCACTTACTCCTTGGAAGAAAAGTTATGACCAACCTTCTTAGAAAGCATACTAAAAAGCAGAGACATTACTTTGTCAACAAAGGTCTATCTAGTCAAGGCTATGGTTTTTCCAGTTGTCATGTATGCATGTGAGAGTTGGACTATAAAGAAAGCTGAGCACAGAAGAATTGATGCTTTTGAACTGTGGTGTTGGAGAAGACTCTTGAGAGTCCGTTCGACTGCAAGGAGATCCAACCAGTCCATCCTAAAGGAGATCAGTCCTGGGTGTTCATTGGAAGGACTGCTGCTGAAGCTGAAACTTCAATACTTTGGCCACCTCATGGGAATAGCTGACTCTTGGAAAAGACCCTGATGCTGGGAGAGATTGGGGGCAAGGAGGAGAAGGGGACGACAGAGGATGAGATGGTTGGATGGCATCACTGACTCGATGGACATGAATTTGAGTAAACACTGGGAGTTGGTGATGGACAGGGAGGCCTGGCGTGCAGCGATTCATGGGGTCGCAAAGAGTCGGACACGACTGAGCAACTGAACTGAACTGAACCAGTTTTAAATGAAGCAGGCTCTTGACTCCCTATCTCAAACTGTAAGCTTCCTAGAAGATGGCTGTGACTCTGCCTTCACTACGTATCCACAGTCACTGGCATATACAAATTGTATCAGTGCTAAATCACAGTTTATGAGTACAGCAAAAGTCACCTGGGAATGGGGAGAGACAGATTCAAATCTATGAATTGAAAACTCCCTCTACCCTTACTATACAAACTTGGTGTCTGTTAATATCATCTTAAAATCCTAGCCAAGAGCTCTAGTTTTCATATCAATGATTAAATTATCCCAATCATGTTATTCTTGGAGAACTATTTTGAAGAAAAATAGATAAGATCCCAGAATCCCTGGTGGTACGGTAGATAAAAATCTGCCTGCCAATGCAAGGGACACGGGTTCAATCCCTGGTCAGGGAAGATCCCACATGCCGTGGAACAACTAAGCCCGTGTGACACAGCTACTGAGCATGTTGCTCTAGAGCCCAGGAGCTGCAACCACTGAGCCCTCACGCCACAACTACAGAAGCCTGGATCCCTAGAGCCCAAGTTCCACAACACAGAAGGTCACGGCAAGGAGAAGCCCAAGTCCCACAACTAGAGAAAAGCCCACACAGCAACAAAAACCCAGCACAGCCAAAAAAAACTTTTTCATGCATTTTTAAAAAAAAATCCACTTGAGAAAAAAGACAAGTTTTCATATGTCTTTACAGCAATACACTTGACAATGTCAAAGACCTCCATTTTCTAAGTCTAGACGGTACTTCTCCAGACTTCTCCCATCCATGAGAACACTAAAGAATGACCTAAGAATCCAGGCCACTTAATGAGCTTGTGAGTTTCTATTTGGGGGAAGAAGGATGAAGATCATTTGGAAATAGATGTGGCTTGACAGCTACAAGTGTAAAATTTAGCTTCAAAAAATTATTACTTGCTTAATAAAAGAAATCCCAGGACCCTAACAACAGATACCACCACATTGTACAAACCCTAAGATGTACTTTCTGGGGACAAAATCATTCAAGTTTCTTGATATTATGGAATAAAATGTGGGTGAGTTTAACAGGTCTTTTTAGATCCTAAAAATCATAGCCTACATTGTCAATCTTCTTCGAGTGACAATAATGTGCCAATACAGCCACAAAGGACAAAATCCAACAATGACAGTGTAAGTTTGGCAGACGGCCCCAAGCCACAGATGAGATCACAGACACCTCAACTGCGGCCATGTAAGACCCCAAGCAGAGAACTCAGGGCCCAGACTGTGGTCTAGAGAACTGCAGAGAATGAATAAATGTTGTTGTCAGTCACTCAGTTTGTGGTCATTTGTTACACAGCAATAGGAAACTAACACAGTCTTCAAAAGCACCTCTGGATGTTTCCTAAGTGAACTGGCTATTACGTGGCATTCCCTGAAGTCACTCATTTTAACTGGGAGAAAACGTGGGATGTTGTGGTTACATGATCTTGACTATCAAATGACCTCAGACCAAGGAATAGCTAAAATAACATACATAATAATATGTGTATTATAAGCCGTTACGGTTTCAGAAATTCTACACTGTTTTCGGACTCGTGGCCTAAGGTGAACCTAGAAGGCACCACCTTGGCCACCATCAGACATGACCAGCTCACTGTCCGGACGCGCCGCAGAGAGGGCGCTGATGTGCCGGGGCTCGGAGCACCCAAGACTCTGCAGCAAGAGCGACAGCCGCCAGGTGGCCTCTTCTGAAGATCCTGGTGGTCAGGCTTGACTGCAGAAGGGAAAGGAGAGGGTATCTCCTTTCTCAGCTACTGCATTAAAATGCCTGTCAGATACATACTGCCCACTCTAGAAAAGCAGGGTTTTAAAGCGGATACCGGAAAAGAGTCAGAGGCGAAGAGCAGCACTAAGGAGGTGAATGGCAACTAGAGCACAGCCACTGTATTATAATAACGTCTTGTCTGAAAGCACTGGTTCTAAACCAGCGACACGTCGGCCCCCCAGGGGACAGCTGGGTGTCACAACCCGGGGAGAAGTGACAGTGCTTCCGGCATCCAGTGCTTACAGGCCAAGGATATGGTTCAACGTCCAATGACGCAGAGGAGAAGCTGCAGGCCACAGGATTATTGCGCAGAAAATGTCACTGGTGCCAGAGGTGAGAGAGCCTGCAGAAGGCGCCACGGGTGACATACCCTGACTGCCCGCTGACACAATCAGGAGGCAGAGCTCGCCTGTATCCTCGTTTTCTCTGGCTTGTGCTTTAAGTAACTTTTCCTTGACTTGAGCTTGAACACGGGCTAACTTTTTTACCTCTGATCTTCAGCAAGCTGCATCCTGCTGGACAACACAGACACAACTGCACAGCTCAGCGTTTCTTTTTACAGGCAAACCCAAAACACCACGATGTATACTTGACCTTAACAAACGTGTGCTTCATAAATGGATCAGAATTTGGCGACCTACCAGGGAAGGACAAAGGGAACTTGACTGTGCATAGCACAGAGTTGAGAACCTGTGCTTAGTCTAAACCTCTGGCAGCAAGTAACTATCACATGGGCCAAGCAAATCATATATAAAAGGCTAATGTTGTGCAAAAGCTTTTAAGTTTCATTAGGTCCCATTTGTTTATTTTTGCTTTTATTTCTGAAATTCTGGGATGTGGGTCATAGAGGATCCTGCTGTGATTTATGTCGGAGAGTGTTTTGCCTATGTTCTCCTCTAAGAGTTTGATAGTTTCTGGTCTTACATTTAGATCTTTAATCCATTTTGAGTTTATTTTTGTGTATGGTGTTAGAAAGTGTTCTAGTTTCATTCTTTTACAGGTGGTTGACCAGTTTTCCCAGCACCACTTGTTAAAGAGGTTATCTTTTTTCCACTGTATATCCTTGCCTCCTTTGTCGAAGATAAGGTGACCATAGGTTCGTGGATTTATCTCTGGGCTTTCTATTCTGTTCCATTGATCTATATTTCTGTCTTTGTGCCAGTACCATACTGTCTTGATGACTGTGGCTTTGTAGTAGAGTCTGAAGTCAGGCAGATTGATTCCTCCAGTTCCATTCTTCTTTCTCAGGATTACTTTGGCTATTCAAGGTTTTTTGTATTTCCATACAAATTGTGAAATTATTTGTTCTAGTTCTGTGAAAAATACCGTTGGTAGTTTGATAGGGATTGCATTGAATCTATAGATTGCTTTGGGTAGTATAGCCATTTTGACAATATTGATTCTTCCAATCCATGAACACGGTATATTTCTCCATTTGTTTGTGTCCCCTTTGATTTCTTTCATCAGTGTTTTATAGTTTTCTATGTATAGGTCTTTTGTTTCTTTAGGTAGATATACTCCTAAGTATTTTATTCTTTTTGTTGCAATGGTGAATGGTATTGTTTCCTTAATTTCTCTTTCTGTTTTCTCATTGTTAGTGTATAGGAATGCAAGAGATTTCTGTGTGTTAATTTTATATCCTGCAACTTTACTGTATTCATTGATTAGCTCTAGTAATTTTCTGGTAGAGTCTTTAGGGTTTTCTATGTAGAGGATCACGTCATCTGCAAACAGAGAGAGTTTCACTTCTTCTTTTCCTATCTGGATTCCTTTTACTTCTTTTTCTGCCCTGATTGCTGTGGCCAAAACTTCCAAAACTATGTTGAATAGTAGTGGTGAGAATGGGCACCCTTGTCTTGTTCCTGATTTGAGGGGAAATGCTTTCAATTTTTCACCATTGAGGGTGATGCTTGCTGTGGGTTTGTCATACAAGCAACTCCTCCAGCTCAACTCCAGAAAAATAAATGACCCAATCAAAAAATGGGCCAAAGAACTCAACAGACATTTCTCCAAGGAAGACATACAGATGGCTAACAAACACATGAAAAGATGCTCAACATCACTCATTATCAGAGAAATGCAAATCAAAACCACAATGAGGTACCATTATATGCCAGTCAGGATGGCTGCTATCCAAAAGTCTACAAGCAATAAATGCTGGAGAGGGTGTGGAGAAAAGGGAACCCTCTTACACTGTTGGTGGGAATGCAAATTAGTACAGCCACTATGGAAAACAGTGTGGAGATTTCTTAAAAAGCTGGAAATAGAACTGCCATATGACCCAGCAATCCCACTTCTGGGCATACACACCAAGGAAACCAGATCTGAAAGAGACACGTGCACCCCAATGTTCATCGCAGCACTGTTTATAATAGCCAGGACACGGAAGCAACCCAGATGCCCATCAGCAGACGAATGGATGAGGAAGCTGTGGTACATATACACCATGGATTATTACTCAGCCATTAAAAAGAATGCATTTGAATCAGTTCTAATGAGATGGATGAAACTGGAGCCCATTATACAGAGCAAAGTAAGCCAGAAAGATAAAGACCATTACAGTATACTAACACATATATATGGACTTTAGAAAGATGGTAACGATAACCCTATATGCAAAACAGAAAAAGAGACTCAGATGTATAGAACAGACTTGTGGACTCTGGGAGAAGGCGAGGGTGGGATGTTTCAAGAGAACAGCACTGAAACATGTATATTATCTAGGGCGAAACAGATCACCAGCCCAGGTTGGGTGCATGAGACAAGTGCTCGGGCCTGGTGCACTGGGAAGACCCAGAGGGATCGGGTGGAGAGGGAGGTGGGAGGGGGGACTGGGATGGGGAATACATGTAAATCCATGGCTAATTCATTTCAATGTATGACAAAAACTACTGTAATGATGTAAAGTAATTAGCCTCCAACTAATAAAAATAAATGGAAAAAAAAATTAAAAAAAAAAAAAAAAAAAGGCTGATGTGAGGAAGGGGTCAAAACAACGGGAAGCGGTAGACACCCCAGTGATGTGAAGGGCAAGCTCTGTCTAAGGAGAGAGCTGCTGCTGCCCCAAAGGAATGTGGGCTCGACGCTGCCAGACAGCTGACTTCCCAGGAAAACTTGGTATCTTGAGTTGTGTTTTAAACCACTCAATTTTAACAAGTTGGCTTACAGTTTTAAAATACTTTATGGATCCAATACTTGGAACCAGCTCTTTGAAATATATGGTCTGGAAATTATAATAAGGGCCAATGAAGAAGTTCCAGAGATGGAATTCAGGGCCTGTTCAGGGCTTGAGACAGAGGGGCAGGGACCCTCAGGATGAAGCTACATGACAAGGCTCCTGGGGGAGTCTAGCAAGTTCAAGGGTGACTCTAATGAGGAAAACAATAACATCACAGCCACTACAATTACTTAAATCATAACAGATTCCTCTGTCAGGCACTGGCCGAGATACTTTTTATGTATGAACATATATCACCTTTCCAACAACTTTATGAGGTAGGTATTATTATCACCCTCATCATAAAGATGAAGAAAATGAAGAAAGTGGGATTAAATAATGGCTTAAGGACCTAGAGTAGTGTGTGTGGAGTTCAGACCTGAACCCAGAAAGGCTCCCCTTGGAGGCCAACCTCCGAGCCACCACCCGTCACCCTTCTCACTCTGACATCTGCAGGCAGTGAGTTCCATCTCTCTTACACCTATACCCATGGATAAAACATGCTTCCTCAGTCTCAGTTCTTATCTACGTGCCAACATTTAGACGAGAAAAAGCTAAACAACGCTGTGTCCTCTGTCTGAACATGTAAGGAAATGCAAACTTTTTTTTTCTAAACGAAAATATTAACTCTCTGCTCTCTAGAAATTATGTTGGCTTAGCAAGATCCAGTCCTCCTTGACAGTCAGAGTTTGATTTTCCTAATGATAATTTGTGCTTCTGCTTATGTAAGAATATTGACAACCATATGTGGGTATCAGAGCCTCTTGCGTTTAAGTCAAAAAAGGCATTCCAGAATTGGTCATGCTTTCTGACCAGTGGGAATGAGGGCAAACAATTCTAAACTCACCAGAGATTTATGCGCAAACTTGCCTGACACCAGGCAACTGTGCAGAAACTACATATGGCAGCATCATTACTAACATTCCTTTAAGGCATGTCTTCAAAATCCGTAACAACTTAGCAAGCAAAATTATGCTTCAAAACAACTAGTATGTAAAGTATATTATGCTTCAAAACAACCGGTATGTAAAGTAACTCACATCCCCTTCCTTTTGAAAGAAAAGTTCTCGCTATAATAAATTTAGGGAAACCAGAAGTTTTGACACAAAATTTAAAAAGAAAGTTTAGTTTTCATGTTTAATAGGAGCTCTGGTATTGGCTCTTCTTCACTAAGCCTACTTTCTTTTTCAGAGTCAAAAGCTCTGAGGAAAGTCATTTTATTCTTGCAGATCAAAAACCACTCTAATATTATTAAAATGTATACTCTATTTAGAGATAAAAAGGAACTTAAAGGATTTTAAATGCCACAACTCCCAAATCTGCTTAGAAATCCAAACAGACCTTATTTTAAAATGGACAGAAGTTTAAACTGTCAGGAAAAACAACTCTCATATACAGAAGCATAAATACAGATTAACAAGTAAATTTAACAAGATGCTAACACATAATATACATGTGTTAGCAATCATTTTGAAGAAAGCACTAAAAATGTCAGTATTAGTCCACTTCCCTTAAATATATACTATAGTCTAAAACATAAATATTTCCTACTTTGTGTCTCCACTAAATAATATTGCCCAAATCTTTTTTTTTTTAATGAAGCAAATAGAAGGAAAGAAAAAAAAAAAAAAACATAAACCACAGTATTGCTCCCAGGAGGCTTTATTTAAAACCCCATTCTGCCTAGAACCTTCAAAACAAAAAACAAACATCAGCAACAACAAACCTGAAGGATTCTTTCAAAAAGTAGTTTTTAGAATTGAACTGTTCAAAATCTGTTACAGATGAACAGGAAAAGATCACCTGAAGTACAGAAATCTAAAGAGAAATCTTACTTCAGACTAACAGTATTTTCTCTAGAGAAGAATAAAAGTTCAAATCCATATTTACCAATGTCAGTATAACAAAATCTGGAATATAACAAAAAATATTACAAAAAGATCTCCCAAAACACAGTCTAGGGCCCACTCACTTCTAGTAACATTGGTAATGGCTAAATTCCAGTATAACAAAAATAAATAATAATCTAGAAGAAGTGTACCTGAGTTCACTGTAACGGGATTTGAGCTATAATTAAATTTGATTAGTTTGGTTGAAACCTCAAGTTCAAAAGAATTATCAGCATGAACGGATGAAAAGCCCTTTTATATGGGCATTTGAAAAATACAAAAAGGGCTGACACAGCAAGCATCAAAGACTTTAAAAGCAACTGACCCTTCCTAGAGCAAAGGAGCAATTCTAACAGCTGAAATTCAGATGCTGCGTGCAAAGAAAATAAAGTTCCAGATGGTTCCAAAAGCTTGTTTATTAAATATTAAATACTATTATGTTTAACTGGATTTTGCCCAAGGAGAGCCAAATATGTCATCTATAAAATGTTAAAAAGAAGTCTGATTCTACCCATTGAAAAACTGAAGCAAATAAATACTCCCTTTTCAAAAACCTCGAGCATGGACGAAGTGTGTCAAGGAGTTAAATGACATGCAAATAATCACGATGCTTAATTAAAAATAGAAACAAAAACACCTATGACCTAAAAGGCAGAAACTGCTTATCCAAAGAAGACTTCAGAGAATTTTATCATATTATTAGTATTTGGAAATATCTAACTCTCAATTAGATCGTCACACACATACACATGTACACACACACACACACATTTTGTACCTTTTCATTATATTTTTGGTGCATTTTTTAAAAGCAGAAAATAAGTAAATAAAAGATTTTTAAGAGAAAGTAAAAGCAACCAGCGTAATAAATTTGGCCTACAGAACTGTTAGTGACTAAGAGTTAACACAGGTTTTAGAACCAGTTAATAAACAGTATTAGAGGGCCAAATACACAAAATTTGTTGTATGCACTATTTTAAATACACACACACACATACATGGAAATGTTTATACACATTCAAATATCATGTGTGTGTGTGTATATATATGTATGTATAAGTTTATTTATGTGTATGCTGTTATACATACACACACAAAACTAAGGGTCCCTTTTGAACAAAATGTGGTTAATTCCGCTTACACACACTGCATTTCAGATGGCACCTTTAAGTGAGTTTTTATGTTCAAAGTTTTCTCTTATTGCCATGTGATGTCTGTTTACCTTGGGACTTGGGGAAGAGCAAAGACTGGTTTCCATGATGTGGAAACAGTCTGTGCCAAATGAAGCAGGTGTGAGGAATCTCAGAGATGAAAGCAATTCTCCAAATAACAACGTCATTCTGTAATGCCTTCTTGACATGTACAATTTTTCTGTTCCTCTCTTTGAGACTGAATATGAAGCATTATGTTTGTGATCTTTCATAACAGAGATGAGGAGTCTGATTGGTGCTTAGAACTGTAGTGGCTTCCAGTGTCAGGAAAAAGTCAATTTAAAATGATTCTAACAAAACGGTAAGAAAGGCAGCCACAACACACAGGCTACTGTACCCTCAAATGTTCTTTTCTTAAAGCCCTCCCTTTACAAGTCCCAAAAAAAAAAAAAGTTGATGTAATTCTTTTATTGTGAAAACTGTTTGTTTCACTAGTTACAAAATAATCTCTCACTAAAAAAAAAAGGGAAAACCCCATGAAGAAGTCAAGGTTACTTTCCTTTCTGTCCACAAAAGAAAAAGAAAGAAAATTATGCTGACCATCACACAGACATACCTTTCAGGAATTTCTCATTATTTTGAAAAAAATGATGATTTGTGACAACAGGCTTTCCTAAAGAAGAAAAATTAGTAATTTCTCCAGTTTCTGTAATGGCTGTTGTTTGTTGTTTAGTCATTAAGTCTTGTCTGACTCTTTTGCAACCCCATGGACTACATGTTATCCACAAGGCTCCTCTGTCCATGGGATTTTCCCAGAGAATACTGGAGTGGGCTCTTCTCCAGGGGACCTACCCAACTCAGGGATTGAACCCATGTCTCCTGCACTGATAGGCAGATTCTTTACCATTAAGCTTACTAAGGAAGCCCTAGTTTCTGTAATACTATCCAACATTTACTTTTTCTCAGGATTTATCAAATGGCTGTAGAAATTTAAGTTTTTTCCTTATTTGAAAAGGAATCAAGACAATCTCGTAAATGAACTTGGTATAATGTAGCCTAGTGGATCTCACACATCAGTGTGCATCACAATCACATGGAAGGCGTGTAAAGCACCGGTGCCAGGTCTTAACCCCAAAATTTCTGAATCAAAGGTGTGCGGCCTAGGAATCTGCATTTCTATACAGATCCCTGGTAACGCTGCCGCAACTGCTCCAGGGACCACACTCTCAGAACCAGTGATCTAGTCAATATTTTCTTTGTCCTCATAAGCAGCAAAGTAGTGGGGAAAAGTGAATGCTGAACCATGGTATATGATATATTATATTCTTTAAATACTGGAATATTGGAGTGGGTGGCTACCCTTCTCTAGGGGATCTTCCCAACCCAGGGATCAAACCTGTGTTTTCTGACTTAATGGCAATTCTTTACCAGCTGAGCCACCAGGAAAGCCCTATATCTTTTAGATAGAGACCACTAACCATAAGAATCAAAGAGATGCTGACATAAAGGAAATCTGAGAGAGGCCACAGGAATCCCTTAGAAGAAACGGAGTAGCCATCATAGTCAACAAAAAGAGTCTGAAATGCAGTACTTGGATGCAATCTGAAAAATGACAGAATGATCTCTGTTCGTTTCCAAGGTAAGCCATTTAATAACACGGTAATCCAACTCTATGCCCCGACCAGTAACACTGAAGAAGCTGCAGTTGCAGAGTTCTATGAAGACCTCCAAGACCTTCTAGAACTAACACCCAAAAAAGATGTCCTTTTCATTATAGGGGACTGGAATGCAAAAGTAGGAAGTCAAGAAACATCTGGAGTAACAGGCAAATTTGGCCTTGAAGTACAGAATGATGCAGGGCAAAGGCTAAAAGAGTTCTGCCAACAGAATGCACTGATCATAGCAAAACCCTCTTCCAACAACACAAGAGAAGACTATACACATAGACATCACCAGATGGTCGACACCAAAATCAGACTGATTATATTCTTTGCAGCCAAAGATGGAAAAAGCTCTATACAGTCAGCAAAAACAAGACTGGGAGTTGACCATGGCTCAGATCATGAACTCTTCATTGCCAAATTCAGACTTAAATTGAAGAAAGTGGAGAAAACCACTAGACCATTCAGGTATGACCTAAATAAAAGCCCTTATGACTATACAGTGGAAGTGAGAAATAGATTTAAGGGACTAGATCTGATAGACAGAGTGCCTGATGAACTATGGACACAGGTTCATGACATTTTACAGGAAACAGGGATCAAGACCATTCCCATGGAAAAGAAATGAAAAAAAGCAAAATGGCTGTCTGAGGTGGCTTTACAAATAGCTGTGAAAAGAAGGGAACTGAAAAGCAAAGGAGAAAAGGAAAGATATTCCCAATTGAATGCAGAGTTCCAAAGAATAGCAAGGAGAGATAGGAAAGCATTCCTCAGAGATCAATGCAAAGAAATAGAGGAAAACAACAGAATGAGAAAGACTAGAGATCTCTTCAAGAAAATTACAGATACCAAGGGAACATTTCATGCAAAGAAGGGCTCAATAAAGGACAGAAATGGCATGGACCTAACAGAAGCAGGAGATATTAAGAAGAGGTGGCAAGAATACACAGAAGAACTGTACAAAAAAGATCTTCACGACCCAGATAATCACCATGGTGTGATCACTCACCTACAGCCAGACATCCTGGAATGTGAAGTCAAGTGGGCCTTAGAAAGCATCACTACAAACAAAGCTAGTGGGGGTGATGGAATTCCAGCTGAGCTATTTCAAATCCCGAAAGATGATGCTGTCAAAGTGCTGCACTCAATATGCCAGCAAATCTAGAAAACTCAGCAGTGGCCATAGGACTGGAAAAGGTCAGTTTTCATTCCAATCCCAAAGAAAGGCCATGCCAAAGAATGCTCAAACTACCACACAATTGCACTCATCTCACACGCTAGTAAAGTAATGCTCAAAATTCTCCCAGTCAGGCTTCAGCAATACGTGAACCGTGAACTTCCAGATGGTCAAGCTGGTTTTAGAAAAGGTAGAGGAACAAGGGACTTCCCTGGTAGCTCAGATGGTAAAGCGTCTGCCTACAGTGTGGGAGACCAGGGTTTGATCCCTGGGTAGGGAAGATCTCCTGGAGAAGTGAATGGCCACCCACTCCAGTATTCTTGCCCACCCCCCACCCCCTCCTCCCAAAAAAAGGTAGAGGAACATGAGATCAAATTGCCAACATCCGCTGGATCATAGAAAAAGCAAGAGAGTTCCAGAAAAACATCTATTTCTGCTTTATTGACTATGCCAAAGCCTTTGACTGTGTAAATCACAATAAACTGGAAAATTCTGAAAGAGATGGGAATACCAGACCACCCGACCTGCCTCTTGAGAAACCTATAGGCAGGTCAGGAAGCAACAGTTAGAACTGGACATGGAAAAACACACTGGTTCCAGATAGGAAAAGGAGTACATCAAGGCTGTATATTGTCACCCTACTTATTTAACTTATATGCAGAGTACATCATGAGAAATGCTGGGCTGGAAGAAGCACAAGCTGGAATCAAGATTGCCAGGAGAAATATCAATAACCTCAGATATGCAGATGACACCACCCTTATGGCAGAAAGTGAAGAGGAACTAAAAAGCCTCTTAATGAAAGTGAAAGAGGAGAGTGAAAAAGTTGGCTTAAAGCTCAACATTCAGAAAACTAAGATCATGGCATCTGGTCCCATCACTTCATGGCTAATAGATGGGGAAACAGCGGAAACAGTCAGACTTTATTTGTTTGGGCTCCAAAATCACTGCAGATGGTGACTGCAGCCACAAAATTAAAAGACGCTTATTCCTTGGAAGGAAAGTTATGACCAACCTTCTTAGAAAGCATATTAAAAAGCAGAGACATTACTTTGCCAACAAAGGTCCGTCTAGTCAAGGCTATGGTTTTTCCAGTTGTCATGTATGCATGTGAGAGTTGGACTATAAAGAAAGCTGAGAGCAGAAGAACTGATGCTTTTGAACTGTGGTGTTGGAGAAGACTCTTGAGAGTCCGTTCGACTGCAAGGAGATCCAACCAGTCCATCCTAAAGGAGATCAGTCCTGGGTGTTCATTGGAAGGACTGATGTTGAAGCTGAAACTTCAATACTTTGGCTACCTGATGCAAAGCACTGACTCATGGGAAAAGACCCTGATGCTGGGAGAGATTGAGGGCAGGAGGAGAAGAGGATGACAGAGGATGAGATGGTTGGATGGCATCACCAACCCAATGCATGGGTTTGGGTGGACTCCAGGAGTTGGTGATGGACAGGGAGGCCTGGCGTGCTGAGATTCATGGTGTCGCAGAGTCAGATACGACTGAGCAATTGAACTGAAGATGGGCCTTGGAGATGGATTTAGTCCAAGATTCAGCAGAGTTTTTTTTTATAAGACAATAAATATTTTAAGCTTTTCAGGCCATAGAGTCTCTGCCACCAGTACTCTGCCACTGAAATGTGGAAGCAGCCACAGATGAGACACACAAGTGAGAGCGGCTCTGGGCCAATCAAGCTGTCTGACAAAAACAGCATGTGTTCAGGCACAGGCCCACAAGTTTACCAACCATTTTACCTATCTGGGGCTTCTCTTGTGGCTCAGCTGGTAAAGAACCCTCCTGCAATGCAGGAGACCTGGGTTCGATCCATGGGTTCGGAAGATCCCCTGGAGAAAGGAAAGGCTACCTACTCCAGTATTCTGGCCTGGAGAACTCCATGGACTATACAGTCCATGGGGTCACAAAGAGTCAGACACGACTGAGTGACTTTCACTTTCCCTTTAACTATAAGAATACCAATGCCCAGGGAGATTAAACAACTTGTGCCTTTTAGGCACAAGATAGTAAATGACATAATTGCAACTAGAACTTTGGAATCCTGATGCCTGATGCAGTATACTGCGGTTGAAGTAATAGTTTGATTTTTAAAAGCCACAAAAATAGAATGTGTTATAAAACCTCATGTAGCTTAATAAACAAAAAGAAAAAAATAACTTTATACTAAACAAAAGGGTATTTTTATACTCTCTCATTAATACAAGACATTATTATTTAATAGAGCTTTCCAGGTGGCACAGTTGTTAAGAATCCGCCTGCTAATGCAGAAGATGGAGGTTTGACCCCTGGGTTGGGAAGATCTCCTAGAATAGGAAATGGCAACCCACTCCAGTATTCTTGCCTGGAGAATCCCATGGACAGAGGAGTCTGACAGGCTACAGTCCATGGGGTTGCAGAGAGTCAGACACGACTGAGCACATTATTTAGTATTTCTAAGATTATTTCTAAATAGGAATACACAGTACTCCTGTCCTTACACAGTAGAGAACACGGCCTGCACTCCTGTCACATGGGCCCCTGCATCTAACACTGAGCTGAAGCATGGTCTGTGACAGAGCCTTCTGATCAGCCACTGAGGGTAGTGAGCAGTCATGGATTTCTCACTTCTTATTCTCTTAGTCTTTCACTGAGTAAATGAATGCCATTCCTTACAAAAATTATTCCTGATTACACTAAAGTTTTCCCACATAAAAGCCAGAGGAGGTAGTAAATTGTAAAACTTAGTGTGCACACAACTAGGTTTGCTCTTAATTCTAATTATTAGATAATTTAAAAGAATATTTAGCTAACAAAAATAAGACAACATATTTATCTTTACCACACAAATAGCTAAAAGCACATGACTATATGTATATACATAAACACACATAAGCAGTTATATATGCATACGCATGTATGCACACACACACTTTATGCTTTCATAGCTGCCTAAGCTTTTAATCTTAAAATTGACATTTAAATAAGTCAATATATTTTAGCAACTGATAAATTTTATCCACTGTCTTATAACTACACCAGTTTACCCCTCCAAAAAGGCTGGTACATGCATATTATGAAAAATAAAATATCCTGCACTTATTAACTATCAAATACAAACTCAGAATAGATTTTTCTGAAGTTGCTGGACAGTTACAATGTGTACATCCCATTCTGGATACAAACAATGAGTTCTAAATGAGACAAAGCTTTAGGCATGTTTGATGTATCCTGAACCATGCATGAAAAAGCATCTGTTATTTACAGATCAAAGCAACCCTGAGTATCCTAAAACAACCAGAGTGAAAAATGCCCAAATCTAATTTCATCCTTGTCCACATACTTCTTTGAACTAATAATTCAGAGAACTGGTCAGTATGTTGAACTAATTAATTAGCATGCTTAACACTTGCCAACTTTGATGACTTCCCTTCTTTAAGAACTAGAATATTTTACAGTTTTTAAAACCACACACACACACAAACAAGTTTGAGAAAATGCAAAAACTAGCCTAACTTGACATTATGTTGAATAAATGCTTCAAAAAGCCCCCAAATATGGGTGACATCAGTTTAATACTAAGTTCAGAAATAGGTCAGGTTGTAAATGATTTGGGGGTTTTGATTTGCATGAAACAAATGTGGCAGTATTTTTTTTTGCATCCATTTTCTTTTTAATTCAGCATACACCTAACTTTATTTTAACATAAAGAATCAAAGTAAAGTGTTCATGATTAAGAGGTTAACTCTTCGGTGCTTTTAAATTTTACTCAGTCAGTACACTCAATCTCTGAGGTGAAATCCCACACCAAGAGGCAAGGGCAGAGTGTCAGCCTTGACTGCGCCCACATTTGATCCTTAGGGACACATTTGCAACAAAGGTCTCTCAAACATTTACCTGCAGTCATCGGTGGAAAGCCCACAGTAAATGGGTTACTAAGTATTATACGGAGAGTGCTAATCAGCTGCCAACAGTATGATTTTGGGGGCAGTACAAGACAGATTTTTTCTAAGTTCTTCTATTTAATGTTGATATTCTAAGACTCATTCCTATAATTTACATGAAAACATTAAAGAGACCCCTCTCCAAGCAAATTCCACCTGGACTTCCAATTCTACTTTACCCTTCTAACTTGAGGCAAGCATTAGGCATTCCAGAAAATAAAAAAAGTCCCAACCACACATGTGATTACAAGCAGGAAGTCAAGCTCAGGGTTTCGGTACCACTTGAAGTATAAAAAACATTCTTTTAAAGGCGGCTAGCATACTTTCTTAAAGCATGTGTCCTCCAGTGTTAACACAAGGATCCCATTACTCTCCTCTACCCTTTCCTGTTTTGTAAAAGGATTACGTAAAATTCAACTTATCCAGAGATAAAGGTTTTACTCCCTGACTATTCACCCCTATACTTACCAGCACTTTCACTATTATTTTCAACCACTGATAAATGGTCTTCAAATGCATAAGTGCCCCTCCACATACAAGTAACAGAAGCTCTCTGAGGGGAGAATCTTTGACCTCTTTTGTCTTATCCACACACTGCTAACTCCATAGCTCAGAACCCCACACATCATAAACATTTTTAGTTGAGCTAAAACCACTGGTCACCATCTCAGCAACAATATTTATCTCACAACTGCAGCGAACTTCTTTTAAGCTGTTGTATACCCCTCCAAAAAAAATCCGTAACCTATCTTTTGCATTAAATATTTCATATTAATTCCATGGTTTGCAGCCTTTTCATTCTAGGAAGGCAGAGCTAGATTGGGTCAAATAATCTCTGTTTACCTTCACTTTACCTTCACCAGAAACTAGCAGAGTAGTATTGGTAACTCATTTCACATCTTGTATTTTATAGAATAGCATTAAGGGGATAACTCTGAAAGCAAATACGCTTCATGCTTCAATACAATAAAATACATAGCATCTTTTCTGCAAGTAAATGTCAAGATTATTCATACAATATGGTAATTTAACAGCAATAACAGCAAAAACATTAATGGTCCAAATTATATAAGGAAATAATACTATCTGCTGAATAACAGATGAAGAACTAAGCTCTAGCCCACTGATGGATACACACTGCTGTTTAGTCACTAAGTCATGTTCAACTCTCTTCCGACCCCTTGGACTATAACCCACCAGGCTCCCCTGCCCATGGGATTCTCCAGGCAAGAATAATAGAGTGGGTTGCCATTTCCTTATTCAGGATACATTACTAAAGGTACAGTAATTCAACAGAAAATAGGTCATTCTTTAAAATATGGAAATAAAAAAGGATAAAAGACACATAAAAGTTTTCAAGTATTTTTAGTCAGTCTTTCCTATCATTTTTTAAAAGAGATGATTTAGAAAGAAAAAAGGATGGAAAATGCCTGAGTTCGGCAGCTTTTTTTAGCAGCCCTTTCTAATATTTTTTAAGTAAACTTGTTAGAAAATCAAAATATCATCTTTCAAAACTGGGATGTTCAAAAATATGAACACAAACACCTGAGGAGGAAAAGAAAAAACAAAAACACGTTGCTTGGAACCTAACAATGAACCAATTCAAATTTATTCCAGACACTGACCAGATGGACACAGGCAAATGATTTTTTATAATACAAAGATACAAAAACATATCAATGGAGAAAAGACAGTCTTTTCAACAAATATTGTTGGAACAACTGAATATCCATGTGCGAAAAAAACATACCTTAACCTAAACCCCACTACTTAAAAATCAACTCAAAATAGATTGTGGATCTGTCAAATACAAAACTATAAAACCTTTAGAAGAAAATATGAGAGGAAACCCTCAGGATTTAGGGTTAGTCAGAGCTCTGAGACACTACAATTAAAGCACAGTTCATAAAAGAAAAAGTTGACAGATTGGACTTTGCCAAAATTTTAAGGTTTTACAAATAACATGTTCAGAGGATGAAAACACAAGTTAGAGATTATCAGGAAACACATGCAAATCACATCAGCGACACAGGACTAGCATCTCTAACATACAAAGAACTTTTGAAATACTAAAGAAACAACTCAATTAAAAAACAGACAACAGACACTTTACCAAAGAGCATCTAACAGTGGCAAATAAGTAAGTTCAAAATCAATACCATTTGGGAAATGAAAATTAAAACCACCACGGGATGTAATTACACACCTATGAGAATGGTTAAAATTTAAAAAAAAAATCTACCACAACTAAGTGGTGGCAAAGATTCAGGGCGTCCATTGCTGACGGGAATGCAAAGCTGTAGACAGCCAACATAGAAAACAGTTTTGCAGTTTCTTATAAAGTTACCACACACTTAACCACATGATCAGCAATCCCATTCCTGACTGTCTACCCCAGAGAAATGAAAATGTACTTTCACAGAAAAACCTATACGTGAATATTTGTTAACAATTCTGTTCATGACAGCCCCAAACTGAAAAGAATCCAGAGTCCTTCAGTGGACTAATGTATAAACAACCTGTGGTAAACCCAAACAATGAAAGGGTCCAAAGGAACAAACTACCAATACACACACAACTGGGATGACTCTTAACAGCATGATGAGGAGTGATCACAACTAGTCTCAAAGGTTTTATAACATATGACTCCATTTAAATGACAGATCAGTTGTTGCCAGGGATTAGAAGTAGGAAAACGAGAATGACTACAAAGGGATAACAGGTTTGGGGGATGACAGAGTATTATGTAGCCCCAAAGTACTGCTGGTTGTATGAATGAATACATGTTGTTAGATGTATAGCTCTGTACACCAAAAAGAAGTCAGTTTTGGAGTATGATGATTTAGAAAACAAAATAAATAGTAATCATGTGTTGTTTTCACCTTAGACAAATACAGGAAAATGAGGAGGAGGAATAAAAACAATGTATTTAATTCTTACAAGCTTTTCTGCACAATGAAAAGAGTGTACATGCAGTAATACACCTAGGATCCCACACTTAGTTTCTAAATACCACTCCCCACTGAAAAGAATCAAGGGCTCCTTGCAGAGGCAGCTGATTACAGATGGGCAGGGCAAGTACAAAGAAGGGACACCTTGTCACCCCAATAAGGAAATTCCCAAGGACTGACTAGGAAATGCGTTAAGAACAGTAAGCGTGAAGAGGCGCCCACCACAAATTCAGGCCAGTTTGAGCATCAGAAATAGTAATAATGGTAAGGGATTATAATTATTACATTTATACTACTAAAGAATCCTCAACTGTGGTGATGGTTGCACGGATCAGTGAATAGATAAAAACCCACTAGATGGTTACTTTAAATGAGTGAACTACACGGTACATGAATTATATCGCAATGAGGCTGTTAAAATTAAAAAAAAAAAAAAAAAGAATCCATGCGTCCATAGGGGTACTAAAAAAGGGGGCTAGGTGGGGGGTGGGGGCGGTTGATAAAGGAAGAAAGTTCTTTTTTTTAAAGAAAGCTCTTTTTTACATAAGAGTGTCAGCAAATAAATTAAAAGGACAGTCCTTAGAAAATCAGCATTTTGCAATCACCAGTGTAATAACCTCTTCCAGCAAGAAGCACTCACAGATGTTAGAACTACTGGGTGAAAGATTACTGGGGAGCAGGATAATCATGTTGGCTCTTTGACCCCACAGCGCATGCATGCGCGCTCAATTGTGCCCTGCTCTCTGAGACCCCATGGACTGTGGCCCCCACCTCCTGTCACAGAATTTCCCAGGCAAGAATACTGCAGTGGGTTGCTATTTCCTTCTCCAGGGGATCTTCCCAACCAGGGATCGAACCCATGCCTCCTGCATCTCCTGAATTGCAGGCAGATTCTTTACTGCTGCACCCTCTAGGAAGACCCCAGTACCCCATCAACTACTTTTCAAAACACAGGACAGATGAACCTCTGGAGTACAGAAAGGTAGGGAATCCCAGTGTAATCAAATGATTAAACTTAGTTTCACCAAGTATGAGACACTATGTAATCCTTGATACAATGCAACAAAAGTACCCAGCATCATCCATGCATTATCTATACACATGCACAAAATTTTAAGATATGATCTGAATATAATCTCAAGGAAATTCGACTTCCAGATTAAGGCACTATTTATAGAACTGCCCTGGACTCTAAAAAGTGTCAACGCCACATGGGAAAGGCAAGGTGGGGGCGGGGGGAGGTTGAGGAAACAATAGCCAAAGACAATGTGTGATTCTTTACTGGATCCTGCAAAAAGAAAAGGTACACAGTTTTTATTACTGGGACAATAGAAAAAAATTATAAAACTGACCATGTATCAGATAATATGAATCTATCAATGTTACATTTCTTAAAAGGATAAGGGTATTATAGTTATGACAGGAATGACTCTATTCTTAGAAGACATATGCTGGATATTTAATGATGAACTATCCTGGGTTGTGTCTTTGTACTTAAAATGCTTCAGGAAAATACTGTATAGAGAAAGATGGACAAAACAGATGGGGCAAAATGTCTATCAGTGAATCCAGGAAAAGAACTTATGCTTCAGCTTCTCTGAAGGTTGAAATTTTTCAAAATAAAATATTGGAGAGGGACAAAAGAAAAATAAAGTGCTATACTATTCATTCTAAAACCTACTTACTCACACCCCTGAAAGAGAAAAGAAAATATATACACTGATATGAAAAGAGCATAAGAGTTCAAGTAATTCAGAGCTCAACTCAGCCCTCTGTTAACTGTATTATTTTATGTAGATCAAGTTACTGACACATCTGAATGTCAGCCTCCCACTGGTATTAAATAGGCAACTATCTGTTAGCTCGTAACAGGGTTTACAAGAGACAAACATTATAGAATGGCTTGTAATCATGACTAGATATGTGGGGGGGGGAACAGGGGTACACAATTTTCAAGCATTTGGTTGACATTTATGACTCTTTGTATGATTACTGTATAAAGATCAAATGAAAAGCATGTGAAAAGTATCTAGTCTGGCAAAGTGGCAAAGGTTGGATAAAATCAATCTATTTCCTCCTTCAAACACAGAAAAAAAAGGGATGAGAACTTACTCAGAGGTTATTATGTGCCAGACCCTTTCTCTGATGCCTTCACTTAATCAAAACTAGTCCAAAACTTAATGACTAAGATGTGTTAGCTACACAATTCTTTTTAGACTCTTATTAAACATCCACAAGGAGGAAGAAGGAACCTTTGTAAACAGTTGTGTGAACTAACAGATAAATCGGCAGAGTATAAGTTTCACAAGATCTTGGTTGCTCAACATAAGACAAATCAGTGTCTCCTTTACACACAGATATGACTGATATCTTCTCCCAGACAAAAGACATACTTAAAATACATACTTAATTTACCCACTGAAGAAAGTAAACTTCATCCCAAAGTGATTTTTAACTTGGTTATCACTCTATTTCCCAAAATGGAAATATGGAATATGATGTTTAACAGAAACCAATGTAATACAGTAAAGCAATCATCCTTCAATTAAAAATAAATTTAATTATAAAAAAAGAAATATGGAATAATTCACAGATAAACAACAGAAAAACTCATCACATGTAGATCAAGATAAAGGGGTGCTTAGGACTTCCCCAGTGATCCAGTGGCTAAGACACCTGGCTCCCAATGCAGGGGACCAGGGTTTGATCCCTCGTCGGGGAACTAGATCCCACATAACACAACTAAGACCCAGCACAGCCAAAAAATTTTTTTTAAAAAGAGACTCAGATGTATAGAACAGACTTGTGGACTCTGGGAGAAGGCAAGGGTGGGATGTTTCAAGAGAACAGCATTGAAACATGTATATTATCTAGGGTGAAACAGATAACCAGCCCAGGTTGGGTACATGAGACAAGTGCTCGGGCCTGGTGCACTGGGAAGACCCAGAGGGATCGGGTGGAGAGGGAGGTGGGAGGGGGGACTGGGATGGGGAATACATGTAAATCCATGGCTAATTCATTTCAATGTATAACAAAAACTACTGTAATGATGTAAAGTAATTAGCCTCCAACTAACAAAAATAAATGGAAAAAAAAAAAAGATAAAATTAAAAAAAAAAAACTGCAAACAACATAAGGGAAATACAATTTTTAAAAGAAGAGTGAAATTTAGATATTTTTATGCCTTATTTCAGATAAACACCAAATAGTTTAGTAAAAAATAAAAAAAATAAAAAAAATAAAAAGATATGGGAAAGCTTAATTAGAAAATTTGGTATCAGTTTATAAGATTACTAGACACAAATTTTATCACTTACTTCCCATATATAATTAGGATACACACTGAACTGATAAGATCAACATGCTTTTCTAAGAATCATAACTTAACACAATTCCTTTCTTTAAAAAAAAAAATCAACCTAACACAGTTGAGGCCAAAGAATCATTATAAATGATTATTATCAAGTATCATTAGAAAGAACCTTAGTAAGTTTTAGGAACCAGAGAAAGGTAATTACCTGACCCCCCCAAAAAAAAATCAGGATAAAATAAAGGCTTACAAACAAAGTAGATACATCCTTCTATTTATTATACCTTCCAATGTTTTTGTTAGAAGAAGACAGTGAAGAACCAGAGGTGTGGACTGCCTGAGGAAGAGCAGTGGGCAAACCCAAGCAGTCTTGACTGCAAAGCCTGTGGTCTGAACCACTGTACCCTGACACCTCCAGGCAACAGTGAAGCCAGCTGAGGAAGGCAGTGAGAAGTCCAGACACAGTGCATTCAAGTGGGAAATGGGAAGATTCCAAGACTCCCAAGAGAAGAAAAAACACAAAACCACAAAAACAACATGGTTTTGAGGCTGACACAAATGTATGAAAAGGGCAAATAATGTACCCCTCCCATAAGGCAATTAGAAACTCCAAGGGAAAAAAAAAAAACCACATTAAAAAGTTCATGATTCAGCAAATTACAACATGGTACAAATTTTAGCAAGTGATGGAATGCAAGACTATTCGACTGTGATGTTGGAAACACCTCTTTCAGAGTAATGCAGGGTCAACACAACAGGAAGTCTAACCCTGGGACACTGCCTGGCCTAGTGATCGTGCCTGAAGACGCAGACAACACTACCACCAGTTCACTGATGTTCAGCTTTCAGAATCAACCCAGAGAAGCCATCAAAGAAGTGACTGGGTGAAGGGCAGGGTGAAACTTTCATCTTGGTAACAACCTAGGATCGAAGCGCAGGTGACAAGAAGTCATTCCAGAAAGTGGTATCTAAAAGATGAGGAGGATAAGGTGTCGAATAGGAAGAGGCTCACCTTATAAGAAGAAAGTTAGAAGATGCTGGAAGTTTGTGGGATTAAGAAATAATGACTCAAATATATGACCTTGAGTTTCTAAAATAACCAGAGGAATGAAATTTATGTAACTGGAACACTAGGATAAGATTGAAAGTGAAAGTCACTCAGTTGTGTCCAACTCTTTGAGACCCCATGGACTATACATATACAGTCCATGGAATTCTCCAGGCCAGAATACTGGAATGGGTAGCCTTTCCCTTCTCCAGGGGATTTTCCCAACCCAGGAATCGAACTGAGGTCTCCTGCATTGCAGGCGGATTCTTTACCAACTGAGATATCAAGGAAGATAAGGTTGGGGAGCAGCATATTACTAGCTCAACTTCATCTTCTACTCCAAAGGCTCAGGAGACTGTATCTAAACTGACAGATGAAGAAACAGATGATAATTATTCAGAAACACTGATGTAATAAGAATTGAAAATGCAAAAAGATAAAAGCGGGTACCTCCAGAGAGTGGGACTAGCATGAAGGACGGCAGGGCAGAAGACTTGCTTTCCATATTAAAATCTTCTTCAAGTATTATCTGAATTGTTACCAACTATCACTTAGATAAAAAAAAAATTAAGTTGTAAGTCTAAATTGTCAGTATTTTTTAAATTGTCATTATTTTAGAAGATCATTTTAAAAATAAATGATTTCATACGAGGTTTAAATCTAGCATCTTTCCTTTTCCAGCTTTTTGTTTTAATTTATTTTTTAGGCCATGCCATGAAGCAGAAGGACCTTAGTTCCCCAACCAGGGATTGAACCTGGACCACCTGCAATGGAAGAATGAAGTCCTAACCACTGGACCACAAAGGAATTCCCAGCTTCTTGTTTTTTAAAAATAATTGATCAACTTTCACAAAAGTTACTCAAATAATACAGGGGGTTCACATACACCCTACACCTAGCTTCCGACATGGTAAGAACCTAATCACTGAGTATGATTAGCAATGGAAACCCACTCCAGTATCCTTGCCTGGAAAATCTCATGGACAGAGAAGCCTGGTAGGTTGCAGTCCATGGGGTCGCAAAGAATTGGGCACGACTGAGCAACTAACATGATTAGCAAAACCAACTACTGGCAACTGCTGTAGTACAAACATCTAAATTATAGACCTTATTTGAATTTCCCCAGTTCTCCCCCCTAGTATCTACTGCATTTGTTTGTTGTTATCTCCTTAGCCTACTCCTGGGTGTGACAATTCTTTCACCTTTCTTTTTCATGACCTTGAAAATTTTGTACAATGTCCCTCAATTTGGGTTTGTCAGATGTTTTCTCATGATGGGATTGAAATTATGTATTTTGGGGGGGCGGTGCAAGAATAACAAAGAGGTAGTATTGTGTATCACATTTCTTATTACTGGTTATGTCACCCTTCATCACTTGAACAAAGAAGCATCTGTAAAGTAATTGGCCTGCAATTAAAATAACTAAATAAAGAAGTATCTGCCAGTTCTTCCGAATTTTAAAATTATAGTTGTAATTGAAAAATAGTTTGAGGGAAATACTTTAAGACTGTGATACTCATTTTTTGAAAGTTAAATATACATATTGGCTCTTGTATTTTAAAGATGCATAATGAAGTTATGTATGGATTAAATAAGAAAATATTATTTAGGAACCTTGGATTGGAAAGTGCTACTATTAAGCTTTGTTTTTCATTTTTAAGTTCGAATTGCTTTTTAAAAAGTCCCAATTCAAGAGCTTCAAGGTTCAGGTTCACTAAAGTGTTCGTCATCAAAATTTAAAACACGGACATTGTGCGCCCTCTAGTGTGCATTGTTGTAACACAACTTTTCTATCAACAGACTCCGTAAAAAAAGAAAAATTTTAAAGCAGAGTATTTTCACAAAGGAAAATACCCTCTCATCAATTTATGCATCTCTACTAGTCAATAAATTATCTGTTAATTATGTGGCTAAGTACCAAAACCATTTTTTATGCCAAAGATTATCAACTTTTTCCCATCTACTGGGTTGTTTCTCAGAATATATGCTAAAAGCTCAGGGAACAAGAGGACAGACAGAAGGCTAAAAGCAGTCAAAGCATTTTTAAGCAAACTTCACACAGGCTAGAGGAAAGAAGATGTTGAAATCAACACTACTAATTCAGAAGCACTGTTCATTGTGCTCCGCCTATACAGATGGCTCCTTTTCTATCTTTCAGAGTCCTGTTAACACTTAGAAATTGTGCTCCACTTCAAGTTCACAGATGGGGTTCAAGTCTCACGGATATACTACCACTTTATTTTCCCACACTTTACTGAAAAATTCAGAGAGCAAATGAATAGGGAATTTATCTGCAAAACATGAGCAGGCAGCACGTATAACCAGAAACACAGACTTTGGAAACACACAGGCTGGGTCTCTGCTTCCAGATCTGCCATATACCATATATACTAACTGCATTGCTTAACTTTTCCAAGCCTCAGCCTAATGATCAGCTTTTAAAGGGAGGGTGGGGAGGAGTCAATACTTTACAGTTTTATCTAAAGATTAGAAAAATACTAGGTTGGCCAAAAAGTTCATTCAGGTTTTTCCATATGATGTAACAGGAAAACCCGAACGAATTTTCTGCACAACACTGTGTGGATCACAATAAACTGTGGAAAATTCTGAAAGAGATGGGAATACCAGACCACCTGACCTGCCTCCTGAGAAACCTATAGGCAGGTCAGGAAGCAACAGTTAGAACTGGACATGGAACAACAGACTGGTTCCAAATAGGAAAAGGAGTACATCAAGGCTGTATATTGTCACCCTGCTTATTTAACTTATATGCAGAGTACATCATGAGAAATGCTGGGCTGGAAGAAGCACAAGCTGGAATCAAGATTGCCGGGAGAAATATCAATAACCTCAGATATGCAGATGACACCACCCTATGGCAGAGAGTGAATAGGAACTAAGAAAGCCTGTTGATGAAAGTGAAAGAGGAGAGTGAAAAAGGTGGCTTAAAGCTTAACATTCTGAAGATAAGATCATGGCATCTGGTCCCATCACTTCATGGGAAATAGATGGGGAGACAGTGCAAACAGTCAGACTTTGTTTGGGCTCCAAAATCACTGCAGATGGTGATTGCAGCCATGAAATTAAAAGACGCTTACTCCTTGGAAGGAAAGTTATGACCAACCTAGATAGCATATTAAAAAGCAGAGACATTACTTTACCAACAAAGGTCCGTCTGGTCAAGGCTATGGTTTTTCCAGTGGTCATGTATAGATGTGAGAGTTGGACTGTGAAGAAAGCTGAGGGCCGAAAAATTGATGCTTTTGAACCATGGTGTTGGAGAAGACTCTTGACAGTCCCTTGGACTGCAAGGAGATCCAACCAGTCCATCCTGAAGGAGATCAGTCCTGGGTGTTCATTGGAAGGACTGATGCTGAAGCTGAAACTCCAGTACTTTGGCCACCTCATGCGAAGAGTTGACTCACTGGAAAAGACCCTGATGCTGGGAGGAACTGGGGGCAGGAGGAGAAGGGGGCGACAGAGGATGAGATGGCTGGATGGTATCACCGACTCGATGGGCATGAATCTGAGTAAACTCCGGGAGCTGGTGATGGACAGGGAGGCCTGGCGTGCTGCAATTCATGGGGTCGCAAAGAGTCGGACACGACTGAGCGACTGAACTGAACTGAACACAAGTAAAGTACAAGCCCAGAATTCAAACTGTAACTGTTATCATTGTATGTTCCCAGGGTAATGTGCTATAGACAACAAAACCCACAGGTAAGCATTTCCAATAATTCTTTTATAGGACTCCCTGCAACCACAATCCTTGATTTACACATAAACATTTGAGATTTTACCTGCACATCTGGATTTCTTAATACACAAAGTTTTTCTTAATATCTCTTACAAGATGGTGCTTGTTCAGCCAGTAAGACAGTAGACAATCCTAAGAACCTCAAGAGTAATTTCTACTCAGTGCTCACTGTGAGTTGCAATAGCTGATAAAAGACTTTCTTCACAAATAAGTTGCTATTTTCACATGTCATTTCAAAAACAGTTTTACATATATAAAATATTCATAAGACCAACTCTTAACAAGAAATGACAAAATTAAAATAAGGGCTATTTGTAGAAGGCTCAAGAATATCAGGAAATGTGATAAGAAAAGACAAGGAGAAAATTAAGCTCACTGGAAGTGCAGAAAGTTCAGATGGCAGAAAATCACTAACTGGTCTGGGAATTAAGCTAGGACTCCATAATTCTTGCCACATACATCTCAGTCTGGGCATCTGATGGAGATTTTAAATATCTAAGTATTTAAAACTAGTCTACTTCTGAAATGTGTGATTAAGTACTTGATTTGTATTCACTGAATACTTTCTGAGTGTGCTATATGTCGAGGACTCTGCTAGGTGTTGGACTAATAGTAGGGAAGAAAACATGCAAGAAGCATTTGCCCTCAAAATAGAGCATATTCCAGTGAAGAGAGGAAGGCAAAAAAAAAAAAAAAATCATAAATAAGAAACAGTACCTGCTTGGGTACCAAGTAACTGGGCGGGGTTTTGGCAGGTGTATGTGAGCTAGAGTGGTCACAGCAGGCCCCTCACGAGAAGGGACGTGTGAAGTAACACCTGAATGGTTAAGAACAAATCATGCAAACATCTGGAATAATGTGCACTTACAAGCCACTATGCACCATGAACATCTCTATCAACACATTCTCTATTTACATCCTCTAATTAACTTTTTTTTAATGTCATGGAGACCTCTAGTTACTGAGATTTACTTTTCCCAAACTCCTGGCACTAATGTCTACTTAAAGGTTTAAAAATGAGAAAAAAATGAAAAGTATAGAGTACTAAATTTTAAATATATGATTTTCTTCTCCTGAAAAATTTGTCTGTGTATAAAATGCAAAATACATAGCTCACCACAGGGCCTAATGTCATGAGCTTTCAAGTCCTCGGTTTCCTCCCTTACTGGATGTGAGACTCTGGACGAACCACAGTCTTGCTAAGCCTGAGTTTCCACAAAGAATGAATGGTGTTTTAGGTCAGCGTGAAGGTATGTGAAATAATGCATGTTAAGAATGTAGCACAGAAACGTAAATACTTGGTAAGCATTAGCTATTACTTCAATTGTGGTTAACATTTATTTTTTAAGGAAAGTGTCTACATATGACTGTATCAATATAGGTATTCTGAGAACTTAACTTTAAAATTAAAAAATGTATGAAAAATAAGTAATTTTGAAGTCCATCTCCAAATTAAAGATTACAGACAAATGATTTTAGAAGAAAAGCTTCCACACTATGCCCACAAAAACAAAGGTGACAGAAAAAAAAGAAAAAGAACAGATATCAAAATTTACAAAGTAGAATTAAATGTCCAAAAATCTGTAGTCCAGACAAGTGATCTAAATGTGAACAACAGGATCTGCAACTGAAGTCACGGGTACATGAGACTGTTTCCTTTCTGAAGCAGCTGAGTTTGAACTACCAAGACTTGAACAGAGAGAACAGGGCAGATGTTGTAGGCTGGAGACTCAGTATCCATAGTCCCAACATCCTCTGTGCCCGCCTTTATCTACCACACTGAAAAACCACAATGTATACAAACATCTCAATGCCCATGCAACTCAGGAGAGCTGTAGACACCTGGCCCAAGAAACCTTTTGTCTTCTAAGTAAACAGAGTGACGGATAACGCCTCCTGCCCTTCCCATTTCATGCTTGGACGAGGGCCACGAGCCCAGAAGTGCAGCAGCCATTTTGTAATCATGAGTAATTCTACCGGAGTATTAGGGTTCCCCAAGCAGAATGAAAAAAGCCTGGTTTCTAGGTGCCCATCATTTAACCAGTACACCAGCGTTAGAGGGCCCATCTCCAAATTTCTTGTTACAATGTGAGAGAAAAAACACATTTTTTTTTAGGACAACCATATTTTAGTTCAGCCACTATAGTCAGATCTTCTGTTCTTTACAGTCAACCTGCCATCTAAATTAACACACAAATGTGAAGAGACAGGATATTTCACATGAGATGAAAAAACACATACACCCTATACACAGCTATTTCAATATTATGGTATATGATGCTAACATCTAAAAAGAAGAAATAAGAGATGGTTTCCACCTTTATTCAACAGCTTTTCTTATATTTCCACTGAAGATTCATGCTATTAATTTACTTCTCTGGACGCTCTAGAGACATGAACGGGTACCCCTTCTAGACAACACGGCCACCATGCAACAGTGGAAATATGTAGCCTTTTCAAAACTGTACAGTGCAAATGAAATTTGTCCTAAGAACAAGAAAAGTAAATAGCAGCTGGTTTCATGTAAACAAAACATGAGAAAATATGCACTGAGGGGCTAAAGTAATCTTTCTACATTAAGATAATTTTACAAAATTGTTCTTTCTAAAATTGTTTGTTTATTTAAGAGATGATGAAAAACTGTAGGCTGAAATCCATATTTGAGGAGTAACAAGTTTACTCTCTGGATTAAAGAATGAAGTATTGTTCATTCCTCATAGACCATCTCTACAGTAAAGTTATAATAAAGTAAATGCAATTAGGTGACTCATTTTATAAACCGCTTGTGATTAAAGGCAATATTTCATTTTCATTTGTTTAATATTCCCATTAATAAGAATGTCTCATTACACATTTACTGAAAGCCTGAACAATAAAACAATGGACAGGTTCCAAGAGCAAACGGACTTTTTTTTTCTTTTCCCATGAAGCTAACATTATGGAATTTTAACAGATGTTCTATTTGGTCATAGTTAATAAAATGAATTATGTAGGATTAAAACAAGGTTCAATATGTTTGCATTGGATTTTAACTGAAAACAATTTCACATTAAAAGTTCAGGGGAAAAAAGTTTGCAAAGATTTACAATCAGTTTTTTCCCCTTTAAAGTGAATTACTAAAGTGGTAGGGGAAAGGGGGGAATTAATTACTCTTCTAATGAAACCAGCTTTATAAAAACTATTTTTTCAAGATTTAAGAAGACAGAAATCTTAGAAAAGGATATACTCTTTGGTATTTCATGACCACTCTAATGCAAAGATCTACTGTAGTGTGTCAAAGGCTTAGCCCCCACCCGGCGTAGTTCCAAGTTCCCTCAGAGTTCCCCCAGCATTCTGAAATGGTCACGGAGTCTAACAGCATCTGAACAAAGCACAATCAAACTTAAATGAAAAAAGCAACAAATAATTACTGAGCACTGACTTTGTGGCAGGTGTGACCCCCAGAGCCCACGCATAATACAAAGAGGTAAAAATCCCACTGCTATCTTCATGTGGATCTTACAGACTGCCTGGGAAGACCAGGCATAATTACATATAGCCAGACATATCTGAAACAAACCAAAAGAGAAAGGAAGAGATAAAGCCAAGGAAACAATTTCACACAAACACACACAGAGATACAAAGCCTTGATAGAAGGAGCAAAGTTCTCATCAGAGAATACTTTCTTTCTCTTCTTACTATCATGAAGGCAGGAAACAGTACACAGACTTAAGAATAGTAAATAACAATTCCAGCCACAGTTGCTTGAAAACATTTTTCAATAGAAATTGTTCAACTATTGCAATCTGTGAAAGAAAGCCTTTCTCTTAGTCAGTTAGCTTATTTGGAGAAAAAATTCCAGTAAATTATCAACATGACCTAAAAAAGAATAACTATGAAAAATTTTCCAACCCATTTACATTAGTAATTTTGCTCAGTTCAACCATCAACTAGAGTAACTGTACATTATTATAACCAATATGTTGTTTTTCCTACAAAAGTAGCCAGTGAACACAAAATCAATTGCAGGTTGCAATTTGTTAACTGAATAAACAACTTCATTCTACAAGACATTTGGATAAAACACTCTCCAATTGGAGCTGAGAAGTTCTTTAAGCAGTAACAGTTAGTAAGCCTCTGGTTCAAACACAATGAGTGTTTATTCATCATCATGAGATGGCATTCACACGTTTACATGCAGACAGAACAAGGCTGCATCCCTGTTCAAGAACCTCACAGCCTAGAGGTAGCTTGCTTCACCTCTGGTCTTAGCAGACCATACTGCTGTAACACCTTCTTCATGAGACTGCAGCAAGAACAATCAACATGAGGTTCCAAATACACAGAGGCAAATGTGAGCTCAGAGAGGTTAGGTTACTTGCCAAGGGCAAAGAGCTGGTGAGAGACAGAGGCGTTCCACACTGAGATGTCATGTCCTGTCAAAAGCCCTTTCAGTTACCAAGAATACTATTAATCATAGTTAACATATTCTGAATATACCCTAAGCCTCAGGACTTGACTTCCATCACCAGTCACATCCACAACCGGGTGTTGCTTTTGTTTTGACTCCGTCTCTTCATTCTTTCTGGAGTTATTTCTCCACTGACCTCCAGTAGCACATTGGGCACCTACCGACCTGGGGAGTTCATCTTTCAGAGTCCTATCTTTTTGCCTTTTCATACTGTTCATGGAGTTCTCAGACAAGAATACTGAAGTGGTTTTCCATTTCCTTCTCCAGTGGACCACGTTTTGCCAGAACTTTCCACCATGACCTGTCCATCTTGGGTGGTCCTACACGGCATGGCTCATAGTTTCATTGAGTTACACAAGGCTGTGGTCCATGTGATCAGATTGGTTAGTTTTCTGTGATTGTGGTTTTCATTCTGTCTGCCCTCTGATGGAGAAGGGTAAGAGGCTTACGGAAACTTCCTGATGCAAAAACTTGGTCTAGTTCTGATGGTCCGGGCCATGGTCTGTTGGATCATCGAAAAAGCAAGAGAGTTCCAGAAAAACATCTACTTCTGCTTTATTGACTATGCCAAAGCCTTTGACTGTGTAAACCACAACAAACTGTGGAAAATTTTTCAAGAGATGGGAATACCAGACCACCTGACCTGTCTCCTGAGAAATCTGTATGCAGATGAATAAGCAACAGTTAGAACTGGACATGCAACAACAGACTGGTTCCAAATTGGGAAAGGAGTACGTCAAGGCTGTATACTGTCACCCTGTTTATTAAACTTATATGCAGGGTACATCATGAGAAATGCTAGACTAGATGAAGCACAAGCTGGAATCAAGATTTCTGGGAGAAATATTAATAACCTCAGATATGCAGATGCACCATCCTTATCGCAGAAAGCAAAGAAGAACTAAAGAGCCTCTTCATGAAAGTGAAAGAGGAGAGTGAAAAAGTTGGCTTAAAGCTCAATATTCAGAAAACCAAGATCATGGCATCTGGTCCCATTACTTCATGGCAAATAGATGGGGAAACAATGGAAACAGTGAGAGACTTCATGTTTTGGAGCTCCAAAATCAATGCAGATAGTGATTGCAGCCATGAAATTAAAAGACTTTTACTCCTTGGAAGGAAAGTTATGACCAATCGAGACAGCATATTAAAAAGCAGAGACGTTGCTCTGCCAACAAAGGTCCATCTAGTCAAAGCTTTGGTTTCTCCAGTGTGTACAGATGTGAGAGTTGGACCATAAAGAAAGCTGAGTGCTGAAGAATTGATGCTTTTGAACTGTGGTGTTGGAGAACACTCTTGAGAGTCCCTTGGACTGCAAGGAGATCCAACCAGTCCATCCTAAGGAAAATCAGTCGTGGGTATTCATTGGAAGGACTGATGTTGAAGGTGAAACTCCAATACTTTGGCCACCTGATGCAAAGAACTGACTCATGAGAAAGGACACTGATGCTGGGAAAGATTGAAGGTGGGAGAAGGGGATGACAAAGGATGAGATGGTGGGATGGCATCACCAACTCAATGGACATGAGTCTCAGTAAACTCTGAAAGTTGGTGATGGACAGGGAAGCCTGGCATGCTGCAGTCCATGGGCTCGCAGAGTCAGACACCAATGAGTAACTGAACTGAACTGACTGACCCAGAAGTTGTATGGAGAGCAGCCTCCTGAACTTGGATGTGAATTAGAAAGGAATTTCTGTAGCAAAAGAAAACAGAGAGGCAAGTTGTTTCCAGTAAGTTAAGCTCAACAAATGGGTTTTCTCCACACATTCTACTCCTTTTTAAAGGTGCCTGCTGTGTGTGTTGGGCACCACGCAGAACACTTCTGCTCTAAAGGATTCACATTCTTGTGGGGAAGCCAGTTGGGGGCAGCCACTTTACAGCTGGGGCTTCGCTGTTGACTCAGATGGCAGAGAATCAGTCTGCAGTGCAGGAGACAAAGATTGATCCCTGAGTTGGGAAGATCCCCTGGAGAAGAGAATGGCAACTCACTCTAGTATTCTTGCCTGGAGAATCCCATGGACAGAGGAACCTGGCAAGCTACAGTCCATGAGGTCTCAAAGAGTCGGACACAACTGAAGCGGCTAACACTTTCACACTTCTCACCAACAGTACTAGCAATCTCAGAGGTGAGAAGTGATCTCACTGTAATTTTAAGTGAGACTGGGCATATGAATATGTATCTGAGAGTGAGTTTATTCCTTTATTGTGAACTGATGGTTTTAATTATATTGAAGTTATCGTGCAAATTAAATGAAGAGATCCACATGAAGTGCCTCCTATAGACCTTGATGATTAGTTCAGTTCAGTCATGTATGCACATCCATACATGACTACTGGAAAAACCATAGCTTTGACTAGACGGACCTTTGTTGGCAAAGTAATGTCTCTGCTTTTTAATATGCTATGTCTGGGTCAATGGACCCTCTGAAACCAGCCTGGCTACAGAGGCTGCTGTGACTTTACTCCCCATTTCCATGTTACTGAAATAACCGCACTGCCCCACAATGCTTGGCCACAGGTAATCTGGCCTAGATCATGAGGAAAATGAATACTGAAAGGGTGAGATAAAGAGTATAATCAGTTGCCCTTGCTTAGACTCTGTCTAAAATTCACAGTAACTAAAATAATTTAGGAGAACATAAGGGATAAGCATGCAATCTCCACAAACATCAAATGTAGAAAAAAATCATGTGACAGCATTCACAAAATCTAAAGAATACACATGATCTATCTTATAAGGTATGGATTCAAACTTCAATTTCATTCTAATGGGCTACTGTGAGGGAGATAAAACTATTTTAAACAAAAACCACACACAGAATAAATGTATAAGTTTCCTCGTGATTCTCACTAAAGCTTCAATGTATTTTCTTATTGAAACAATCAAACAAGCTCTTGGTGAAAAGATCTTATACAGATGTCAGAACAATGTAAAAACTGAAACTATTTATAATGAAAAAATTTGTTTAAAGAAGGTAAATCACTTCTTATTTTTCTCATTTTGAAAAGAAGCTATGTTTCACTTGGCAATAACTCTTCTCTCATTCTCTCTGAGAATCCGTACAAAAGCAATATCTCAACTAAAATCAATTCTGAAGGATCTTTTATGAAAATGCATAATGCAGAAGACCCCAATTAAATTTTCAGCAAACCACTGCCATTTTGAGTAAACAAAGTCATCTCAACAGGGTCACACTTTTAGCAAGAACTGCAGCCTAGAAATTAATTACTAGTGTGACGTATGTCAAAACAAATTTTTAAAAGAACAGAATGCAGTTGTAACCATGTTTTACCTATTTGTATGCACAATGAGTATTCTCTGGCACGTAAATGCATTCATTCATTCGGCATCTCACAGAAAAATAAAAAAGAGATGTATTGCCCACCTCTCTTTTTCCTGCACCCAGGTGAAACCTGAGTAAATAACAAGTGTTTAGTGAGTCAGAAAATAAGTACAGAATGAAGATGGTTATTTTGAAAGGCAGAAGTCATCTTCACACAAATAACTTAATTTTCAAACATTCAGTCTGCCTTCAAAAGAAGTTTTTCAAAGATATACATCAACACCACCACTGCACTGAAGGTTATTACTTCATAGAAATCAAAGCTTCAAATAACAGATAACAGTGCTGGTGTTTCATAAAGAAGACTGTAATCTATATTAACAACAAACAAATAAGACAAAATAAAAAAACTACCTGGGAATAAAATTCAGATTCCAAAGAATTTCAATTTTCTAATTCTGACAATACATATTTAAACTAAACACATTTTTATAAATGAGAACATTTTAGCATCCAAGGGAAATCCAAACAGAAAATAAGGATTCAAGGAGAGGTATGCAGATTCTCTTTTGCATTTTAATAGAAAATTATGTCCTAATCTTTTTCACAACGTATACCTATATCAAATCATCACACTGTATACTTCAAATGCCTCACAATTTCATTTGTCAATATATATACCTCAAAAAAAAAAGTCTAGGATTGAAACTCATAAAAAAAAAAAAAAAAAACTTACGGCCCCAACCAAACAAAGACTTCTCCTATATTCCATATGCCACCTTATCTATAAATCAACTTTTAAACTTCAAAATAGCCTCTTCTGGGAGGGAGTATATAGAGACTTATGACTGATTTGCATTGTGTGGCAGAGGCCAACACAACATTGTAGAGCAATTATCCTTCAATCTTAAAAAAATCATCTAAAAAAAAAGTAAAACAACAACAAAAACAAACAAAAGTTGCCTCTTGTATGTGAAGAGAAAATTAAAACATGTTTTCTGCAGTAATATACATACTAAAATACTTTGCTTTTTTCAACGAAAGAAAAAAACGACACTGACCACATACTGAACCTCAGAATTTCGAGGCTGGAAGGCTTGCTGCAAAGCACACTGCACTGAGAGCCTCGGGCCGGGCCAGCACTCCAGTCCAGACTGAACTTTCTAACACATCGTGTTTTGTCATCAGGAAGATAAGAGCTCACTGTACAATTTTTCATATAAAAACAGACTTTTGAGACACTTGTCTCCCAGAGTGCTTCTTTCATGACCATTTTATCACTCCTTTTGTGTATTACAGCAATTAACTTGATATCTTACCCTTAGGAGCTATTTCTTACTATGTCAGCTGTGGTGGCCAAGTAGCCACCTTAGATAAACATGAAGCTATAGGATGGGTCATTCTGACCACTGGGGTTCCTCTTTCAGTGGGACCAACTCAGAACCAAGGTAACAGTGAACTTCCCTGTGGTCCAGTGGTTAAGAATCCACCTGCCAATGGAGGGAACACAGGCTTCATCCCTGGTCCAGAAGTTTTCACAGACGATGGGGCAATGAAGACCATGTGCTGCAACTACTGAAGACAAACGCTATGGAGCCCGTGTGCCCCACTGCGCTCCATTCTTCCATCAACAGAAGCCAGCACAACACGAAGCCCTAGCTCGTCACAACTAGCGAAAGCCCACATGCAAACAGCCAGACCAGTCAAAAATAAAAATACTGTTCTTTTAATCCCACACCTTAAAATTAAACAAAAAAAAAGAAAAAACTACAGTGGCTGATAATTTCCCTTTGTAATTTTTTAAACCAGTCTCTCCAAATAAACTTATTGAACAAAGTGTATCATTCTCTTATACCTCAATATTAGAAATTAAGTTAGTTACCTCTCTCAAAACTGTGCTTTTGTAGCCTCGATATAATCCTTGGATGCCCTGAAACAAATAAAAAGCCAAGAGCTCAGAAAGTCAGAAGAGCAGCGACTTCTAAACAACATTCTACATAAAGCAGATTAACTTTTTCTAAAGTTTGAGTTTTAAAATATTCAGAATGACTACAATTCAAATAAGCTTTATTCGTTTTCAACATTTCATCTCTTGGAAAAAAAATACTTGAGATGTTTTAAATAAACATGCAAATACACACAGAATGCTATCCTTTCATATAAAAACAATTATATTTATATTTCATATTTTCAATCATCAGACATGATAAATTCATAAATAATCTCTGAAAAGTGATAAATACCTCTGGGCAAGCCTTGATCTATTTAACTACCTATATGATTCAACAGGGACCCTTCCCTGGACTTATCTCATTCACACCTCAATGAGGAGACATTGAGATTGTTAAAAATAAGTCCCCTAAAACCTGGACTCACTGAAATTTTCATGAGATTGATTTTCATTTAAAAAAAGAAAAGATGGGGGGGCCTTCTGTACAAACTATAAAGAAAAGCAGCTCAATGGTCCCCAGTCACATGGTCAGCAAGCATGATTTCTGACCCACAGTTTAACATGAACCAGTATAAGACGAATTACAAGTAAATATAAATATTATGACATGGGTCACTAGTATCACTCCATTACTACAGGTCTCTTCCATGGTCCTCAAATTCTGTAGTGATGTTTTAATACATCTTTATTCACTTTATATATTCACTATTTATTCTATTTCTGATTCCGAAAGAACGACAGGCCGATTACAATGTAGGGCACATGCTTAATGGTGTATTTGTTTATAAATTTGAAAAAGAAATAAAATTGAAAATAAGAAATTGAAAACAATGGAAAGGCAAAGATAATCTTAGCATTAACAGTTGCTATAACTGGACAATAAATTTAGCCTTAAGCTCTAAGGCTCCTGGGTCAGGCCACAGTGTTCCTATCAGCTACAATAAAATATCCTCAATACAAGAGCGTAAAAACATATTTTCAGGACTTTCCTGGTGGCCCAGTGGCTAAGACTGTGCTCCAATGCAGGGGGCCAGATTCGATCCCTAGTCAGGGAACTAGATCCCTCATGTGACAACTAAGACTCGATGCAGCCAAAAAAAAACATACATATTCTTACCTCTTGACATAAGATGTTAGAGAAAATATGAAATGTTCCTGAAGAAGCAGATACTTGTGCCCTCTGCTTAACTACTTCAGAAGGAACTCGAATCAGGCAGGCAACCTAAAATACATAAATTTAATTATATCCTTAAAGTGAAGTAATTGTTATGAGAGTGGAAATTTTTTCATGAGCAAAAAATGTAGTTAAAGAAAAGCATAATGTACAGTGCTCACTGCAAGACATCAAAGGGTTTTCTGTTTTTGTTTCTTTTTTAACCTAAAACACTCAGAGCATTAATGGACATGCATTGTTCTGTGGGGATCCTCCCACCTCCTGCCTCACTGCTCCAAGCACACCCATCTGTATACCCCTCCATGGGAAGGAGCTCACATAACTCATCCTGAACTCCCAACACCTAGCAGGGCCTCTGGCATTTACACAACAGCTATTTCAAACATGTCTGCTTGATGAATGAATCAAAAGTGCCTTAGCTTTACTGGAGTAATACACAATGACAGAGGCAAGACTGAAAAATCAGCTGATAACCCCAATCTTCCATTCCACTCCATTCCCAGCCTCAACCTGCTCACAGCTTCAGCAGCCCTGACCTCCCCACCACTCGACAGCTGAGAAGTAACCCCAGGCACTCCTGGGCCCTGCTCCAGCATTTGAGTAGACTTGGGTCCTGCCTGGTCCATACCATTTGTTGACTAGACCAGCCAACAAATAACTATAACATCACCCTTGGGGACATGCCAGAGTCAGTTACACAGCACCTCAATCTCACACTTCCAGGACTCTGCTTTCAGTAGCCCACTCTTCTTTAGAGAAACAGTTAACAATAAAGAACTGGCCATATCAGAAGGGACTCTGCCCACTGGAGGACAGAAGGCAGCAGGGAACAGGGAGGGAGATATATAAACTGATATTTTAAACTGCTATAACGGAAGTCCTATACTTAAGCCTCCACAGACCAAGCAGTCTGCCAAGGATACAAATTTTTCCTCCAACTTGGAATTCACACCCCTGACTCTGGTGTTCAGTGTTTTGTATACGGTTGAGATTAATTTTAAAACTTTCAGAATATGTATTTCATATATATGAGGCACAATAAAAAAATGTGGACACTCTTTCTTCAATAACACATGCAACAAAATGGAAATAAAAACAAGAAATTTAAGAAAACCATACCATCAAATAGGATACTTGCCATTTTCAATCTGCAGTCTCCTAATTCCTAATTTGAAATTATGATGCAATTTGGGTATTATATAAGGCTTTGTCTTTCTAATATTAAGTAGCTCTTAATATTAAGGTACAAACTGGGCTTCCCCAGTGGCTTAGCAGTGAAGAATCTGCCTGCCAATGCAGGAGACTTGGGTTCAGTCCCTGGGTCAGGAAGATCCACTGGAGAAGGAAATGACAACCCAATCCACACTATTCATGCTGGGAAATCCCACTGACAGAGAAGCCTGACGGGCTACAGTCCATGGGGTCACAAAGAGTTGGACATGAGTTGGTGACCAAATAACAGCAACGACAAAGGTACAAATCAGCAAACTTTTTATATAAACAATCAAGCAATAAATAGTTTAGACTTTGCAAGCCAACGATCTCTGTCACTACAGTTGAACTATGCTGTGGGAACACAAAGCAGCAAAGATAGTAATCTGTAACTGAATGGTGCGACTGTGTTCCAATAAAATTTTATTTATAAAAATAGGCAATGCTTTGCCAACACCCCCCCCCCCACCCCCGACATAAACACGAGCAAATCCTTCCTTCGTATTCGCCTCAGCAAGAGCAAAGCAGACACAGGACAGACGTAGGTCTCAGCAACCCCAGGACACAAGGAACAGAAATGGTGTGTGATGTGATTCCAGATGTCATGGAGTCAGCTAACAGGGCCGTATCACCTCTGAAACGTAGCTCAGAAGGAACAGGACTTTATGTGGATGCACTCCAACTGCTCTAACAAGGATAGCAAAGGATTGATGACCTCAAGTCATTTTTCTCCCCAAACTGACAAGACGTACAAAACAATATTATTTACCTTGTTTTTCCTCATTCATCAATCACTTGAATGCTTTTTGTCTGCAAAGCTATTTGCAATTCAGGCCAGTTTATCTTTCCACCCATAGCCTCCTTTCACATTTACCTGATTCGGTTCAATAAAAACAGATGGAGCCAGATACAGCACAAGAAACTGCCTGGTAAAGAAGACTAAGAAGCTGCCCTGACCTAAAAGCACCCACAGTCACATAACAGTTTCAGCAACACATGGCAAGAAATAGAATAAAACTTCAAAGAGGCAGAGACATGTATCATAGCAAATGGAAAGGAGGGGTATTTAGTCCAACTTCCAAAGTGAGGGAAAACGAAAACTGTCAGATATTATGCCTTCAGAGAGCCTTCCAAATGAGCAAGAATTAGCTGGCGAAGAAAGGTAAAAAGGGCATGATGGGGAGTGGAAACAGAAAAGCACACAAGTATGAAAGCAGAGTGTTCAGGGTAACAGAGTCATCCCTCAGCATTCCACAGTGTGGACTCACCCAACCCATTCCATACCACCAAAACTTCAAGTTTAAGGTCAGAAGTAATGGGGAGTAAGACTGAACAGATGGCCGAGCAAGGAGGCCCTGTGCCACACTCAGAGGCTGGGCTTCAACGCACAGACAACAGCAACAACTGGAAAAGTCTAGGCAGATCTGCAGCTGCAACAGACAGACTTGGAGGGCATTACGCTGAGTGAAGCGAAACAGAGAAAGACAAACACAGTATGATACCACTTACATGTGGAATCTAAAAAAAACAAACACAATGAACCAGTGAACACAGCAAAAGGAAGCAGACTCACAGATACAGAATAACTCAGTAGTTACTAATGGGGAGAAGATGTTGGGGAAGGGGAGTTATAGGCGATTAAGAGGTACAAACTATCAGATATAAAATAAGGTACAAGGAAAAAAATAAGCAACAAGGATAAACTGTACAAAACAGGGAACACAGCCAATAATTTACAATAACTATAAGTGGAGTATAATCGCTAAAAGTTGTAAACTACTGTATTGTACACCCGTAACTTACATAAAGCTTTACATCAACTATGCTTCAATTAAAAAAATACATAAAATACATACATAAAGTTTAGGCAGAAGAATGATAACCTGTGTGTGCTTTAGGGACATCACTCTGGCTGCACCAGGTAGAATACTTGGAGGATGAGAAAGAATGGTAAGAGGCAAAGAGGAAAGACAAAAAGAAAGCAAAAGACAAGCTCTCAGACTGCTACAACAGTTCTGTAAAAGATATCAGGACATGAATACGGTTCATAAAAGAAGGAAATTTGAGTCAGGAGTTAAACGAAAGGACCCGGTGACTGATAAGAGGTCAATATAGCGGTGCTGTTAAATGAGACCAGGGGTCAGAGGGGGAAAACAGGTTTGGAGTTCAGACTGCGAAACGCTGAGAAGTCTGTGGCACATGTAAGGGGCTCAATCTGGTCAAGAAATTAGTATCTGACTAAAGCTAGAAAGTAACAGGGCTAGAGATACAGACAAAGAAATCATCAGCATTAAGTGGTAGCTGGAACCAAGAGAGTGAATTAAACTACCTAAGTAAAAGGCAAAAAGGGAAGGTCAGAAGGTCAAGAACGGAATCCTGAGGAACAACCATTCTTAAAAAGCAGACAAAAAGACTCGATCAGACATATTAGAAGGAAAAAACTGCTGCAGTGAACACTGGTCTCCTGTGGCTGCCCAGTTTTCAACGCTCGTGTGTGAGAGGCCCCCCTACTGAAGAAAACAAAAGGTGTCAGTCCCTTTTCTCCCTGGCCACGTCACCAACTTAGGCTTAACTGTCAGTTACTCCCACCCAAGGGTTTGCATCCTGAGCGACACTGGCCAATCCGAGCCGCGAGTCCCGTGAGGCCACAGCGCACTGGCCAAGGCGCACGCGCAATTGAAAGGTGCTGTCAACACAACACACACAGAGGATGCTGAACGTTTTAGTGTCAAAAAATGATGCAAAACATCCCGTTAATAATTCTTTTATACTGATTACATGTTGAAAGATTAACACTCTGGATACGTGTGGGTTGAGAACATGTATTAAAATCATCCAGCTAGCTTTTTATTTTTCACTTTTCTAATGTGGTTACTAGAAAAAGTAAAATTACACCAGTGTCAGAGAGTCTTTCTGTTGGACAGTACTGTTCTGGGGCTACCAAGAGAGCAACATCCAAGGTCCAGGGGCAGTCAGCGGGCAGTGCCGGGGGCAGCATCCTAACTGTACTGACCCTAAGATACGGGCCTGACCAGGGTCCTTGCCATGGCTTCCCTTCCCATTCATTTCCCTCATTCTCCAGTCTTCCACCTATTCTAAGAGCCATCAAACAGTGTTCTGAATCAATTACAGAATCTCTTTTGGATAAAGCAGCAAAACACCAACTAGTGGCTTGGGCAATCAATGACATTAAGTTGTCACCTAACAAGTGTTTTGGTCAACATTTAGTGCAGAACCTCTACAAAGTGAGCTAGAATCCATGCTCTTTCTCTTTCTTCTCTGCCAGCGCTGGCGTATTGGCCTTCCATCCACAGGCTTGCTGCCTCATGAGTTATGTGACTCAAAATCCTCCAGCATAACCCGGTCATACAACTGGATTCCAGGCAAGAAAAGCTCTTTTTTTTTTTTTTTTTTTTTTCAGATGCCCCCTAGTGGGTGTCCACTTGACCATCATTGTGACATGGCCACCCCCTCTTAGGAAGGCTGAGAATATGTGTAGATCAAGAAAAGGGTTAGGGACATTGCCACCCAAAGCAAATCAAGGGAGAAAGAGAAAGCAGCAATGTCTACCAACTTTCCAAACACCAAGCTTTTTTCTCACACAATAGCAAGATCAATTTCAACTGCAAGCAACCAAGAATGCTACTTGACCGCTGATAGTCAAAGGGACCAGAAGTCTCAGAGGAAGATTTCCAGAATAATGGGTCACAGGTCTCAACCAGTGCACACATTAGGGCTAGTGAAGGTCCCAAGAATGGTTTCAGTGGAGAGCTGGGGCAGGAGAGTGAATCCACACTGAATTACAGTAAATTCACAAGTGATTCAAAGATAGAGATGGGCAAGTGTGGACAACTCCTAAAGAAAAGCTAGGGGAGACATTAGGAGAGATAGTTTAGGATGGTAAAAGTATCTGTAGGTAGGATGAGGGAAAGTTGTAACAGCAAAGCAGAGGTTGACAATTTAGTTAAGAAATGGGATGACACATGAAAACCCCCGAGACTATGAAGAAGGAAGAGCCAGGGGCCCAAGCACATGTCTGCACCACTGGAACAGCATCCCTTTAACTGAGCTGCCCTCAGCACAGGGTACCCATTCTGCATCCAAACTGCGCTGTTCATTCAGGACTTGGCTCCAGGAGGGGATGACCAGTAGTCTGGGTGAAGGGCTTCAGACCTAGTCGGTGGTCCCAGCTTTATCAGTGAAGTCTCAAGCATTCCCATCACCTTCCAGGGTCTAGCTTTTCTTATTTGACTTGTACTAGAAATCTTCATCATACCCTTTTAGGTTTTGATTTCTATAATTCTTAATTTTTGCCTGTTATACTTTCTCTTTTATAAGCTCAAAGATCTCCTCCATCCATGGGATTCTTCAGGCAGGAGTAATGGAGTGGGCTGCCCTTTCCTTCTCCAGGGGATCTTCCCGACCCAGGGGTCAAACCCGGGTCTCCCACGTTGTGAACGCGCACTTCACCGTCTGAGCCGCCAGGGGAGCCCACAGACGCTCTTTATTCTCCAAATCAACTACTTCCTGACCATTCTCACCCCCAAAAAGATTTCAACTGAGAACTGTCACTTAACTTATGCCATATAGTTTTTGAAAATATACTGCTTTCTCTCCTACTAAACATAAATAATCTGAGGGCAAAAACATGCATTAATTTTACTAATCAACTGGAATCAACAGGGGTGGGGCAGGGGACACGAAATGCTCTAGTTTATTTTTTCCAAGTTGATTTTAGGTTTAATTGACAAAACTGCATCTACCATTTTTTGGTATTACTTTATGCAGAAAGTAAATAAAACTACCCAAGAAGAGGGGAAATGCCAAAAATTAATCATTTCCACAAAAAAACATTACCAATACTTCAGAATCTTCTAAATGCATTTTCTTCCTTTGAACTGAATAGACTATTTTTATATGTATCAATAGTTACAAAAAGAACAGAAAAAACAAGAGTGGGATTACAGGCGACGTTCGTCTTCTCTGACCACTTGCATTTTCTAAATTCTCTACAGTGAACATGTATGATTACTTCGTAAGTTTCTTTAACATAATTTCAAAGGGCAAAAACATTTGTTTTGAACCAAAGATTTTAAGTGAGGGACAAAATAAAATCAAAGGACTACTTTATATACACTTTTAGAAACAATCCTACTTATTAGCCCTGACAAAAACAACATTTAGTTTCAATTTTAACACACACACATTAAATAGCTTATGACTAACTAAAACTGGATATAAATTATGTTATTTTTGGTGAGAGTGCAAACTTCTAAAGCCATATTTATAAGCCAGGATAGAAAATAAAGTCCACTGAAACTTACATGAACCTTACAGGGCAGTTCCCAGCATCTAAAACTCATTATAGAAATGAAAAATAAATAAGAAAGAGAAAAGAAAGAAAAGGGTACGCTAACTCCTTGTATTTTTCAACTCAAGAGGTCAAGAGTGAAATACAACCCCAATATGTCAAGAAAATAGGAATTGTCCACTTTTGTGCCTCAGCATAAATATTTATGGAACTTCATGCTTCATAACCCTCCATGTTCTTATGTTGTATTTTTATTTCTTAAAAATACAGCAGCAGCAGAGAAATTTTGTAAAGGTTCCCAGATGAAAAACAATCTAACTAACAGAAGAGGTACAAAGCACCCAGCATGGCTTCCTGACTTCCCTGGCACGGCAATTTTGGCCTAAGAGGCCACAAAGTAATGCTTCTATTTCCTTCAGCAGCTCCCTTGCCTTCCATTTGGTTTTCTATTAACTCTGATCTTTCTTAGATTTGAATCTGAGCCCCAATAGAGTATTTCATTGCACAGGAACAAAAACATGTTACAATCTCATGGCTGCATGAAAGGAAATAAAGGCAATGTCGTCTGAGGGTCTTGGGGTATATCCATTCTTCAGAGCATCCTTTCCTCAGATGCCTGGGGTTCAGTGTGAATCCATGACACAGGGAAGGTGACATCTTCATTAAACCCCAAAATGTTGTATATGTTAAAGCTCTATCGAAAGACAAGACAAATAAGGCTTTTCATAAAGAATATACATGTCTCATTTTTTTTCATCAACGTTCAAATACAATACTGACCTCAGGGGAATTTAATACACCAACACTCTGATGAACTTCAGATTGAGAATGATTACAACATGAAAGTTGCTACCAAGACTTTTCTTTCTTTGACATAAATAAAAACTCTTCTGGTATGTTTTTATTTTTGAAATGGGGAGCAGAATATCTTTTAGTATTCATGGAACACTAAGATGCAAAACTACAAGTCCTAAGAGTAAGTGTATGAAAGCAAAGAAAATCACAGCTAGCTTCGGTCTGATATTAGGTAAAATGAGTGAAGGCAGAGAAAAAGGAGTGAGAGAAAGAAGCTGCTAAAACACCCTGGTTCTCTCATTGCCCTACCCAAGCCCCGCACCTCCACACATCACTTGCCAGTAATTAACAGTCTCACCTCCAACCTCTCACTCTTGAAACCCTCTTCAAACTTGCTGGGTATCACCCACAGTAACTTCTATTAACACTATCTTTTACCCAACTATTTCAACACAGTTTACATACACAAAAAAATACCTGACTTAAGACTTTTCCATAGGAAGCTTAATAAACAGACTAAAAATATTAATTTCATATTAGAAGCTAATTATGTCAGTATTTAACATATAAATCAATCTGAGACAGAAGTTAATGAAGGTCAAGGAACTACTTGCCCTAGGAAGCAAGGGTAAAACCCAAATCTTTTGATTATCATCTCCAGAATTTTTTCATTGAAGTATAATTGATTTACAATGTTGTATTACTTTCGGCTACAACGAAGTGATTCAGTTATATATATGTGTATATATATATATATCCATTATCAGATAAGTTTAGTGTAAGACATTGCATATTGGTCCCTGTGCTATACAATAGGTCCTTGTTGTTTATTTTATATATAGTTGTTTGTATCTGCTAACCCCCAGCTCCTAAGTTATCTCTTCACCCTTTCCCCTTTGGTAACTCTAAGTTTGTTGTCTATGTCTGTTTCTGTTTTGTAAATAACTCCATTTGCATTATTTTTTAAATTATACATCTAAGTGATATCATGTTATCTTTCTCTGACGTTACTTAGTATGATATTCTCTAGACCCACCATGTTGCTGCAAATGGCATTAGTTTGTTTTTATGGCTAAGTAATAATCCACTGTGTGTGTTGTTCAATTGCCCAGTCATGCCCCACTCTTTGTGACCCCAAGGACTGCAGCACCCTAGGCCTCCCTGTCCCTCACTATCTCCCGAAGTTTGCAAGTTCATGTTCACTGCATCAAAGATGCCATCTCGCCATCTCATCCTCTGGCGCCCTCTTCTCCTTCTGCCCTCAATCTCTCCCAGGAGTCTTTCCCAGCACCACAGTTCTTTATGGTATTATACATAATACATACATTCACATGTACATATGTATATACACTACACCTTTATTCATTCCTCTGTTGATGGACACGGACATTGATTCTACATCCTGGCTACTAGAGTGGTGCTATGAACACTGGGGTTTACGTATCTTTTTGAATTATAGTTTTCCCCAGATATATGCCCAAGAGTGGGTTTGCTGGATCATAGGGCAACTCTATTTTCAGTTTTCTAAGGAACTGCCTCTTTTTCCATAGTGGATGCACCAATTTACATTTCTACCAACAGCATAGTGGGGTTCCCTTCTCTCCACCCCCTCCAGCATTTACTATTTGTAGAATTTTTGATGACAGTCATTCTGACCAGTGTGAGCTAATACCTCACTGATGTTTTGATTTGCATTTCTCTAATAATTAAAAATGTCGAGCATCTTTTCATGTGCCTACTGATCACCTGGATGTCATCTTTGGAGAAATGTCTATTTAGGTCTTCTGCCCATTTTTTTATTGCCTTTTTTTTGTTGTTGTTTGTGGTTATTGAGCTGTATGAACTGTTTGTGTATTTTGGAAATTAAGCTCTAGTCAGTCACACTGTTTGCAAATACTTCCTCCACAGGAAGTTTTTTTGTTTTGTTTATTACTCCCTCTGGCGGCTGAGACGGTAAAGAATCCACCTGCAACGCAAGAGACCCGGGTTCGATCCCTGGGTCGGGAAGATCCCCTGACAAAGAAATGGCAATCCATGCCAGTATTCTTGCCTGGAGAATTCCATGGACAGAGAAGCCTGGCAGACTACAGTCCACGGGGTCACAAAGAGCTGGATAAGACTGAGCAACATATACTTTCACTTTGCTGTGCAAAAGCTTTTAAGTTTGACAGATCCCATTTGTTTAGTTTTGTTTGATTTTTATTGCCTTGGAAGACTGATCCAGATTTTTCATTAAATATGTATCATATTTACATGCAGCTAATGAACTTAAAGGTTCCAGGTTTAATTATCAGCTAATTCTTATGTTTAAACCAACAATGCCACAATTAGTTCAACAGAAACTTAAAAACTGAGCCAATCAAAGTTTAATCACAAAGTAAAGCTGTTTTCGAACCGTGGTGCTGGAGAAGACTCTTGAGAGTTCCTCAGCAAGGAGATCAAACCAGTCAATCCTAAAGGAAAACAACTGTGAATATTCACTGGAAGGACTGATGCTAAAGCTCCAATCCTTTGGCCATCTGATGCAGAGAGCCGACTCACTGAAAGAGACCCTGATGCTGGGCAAGACTGAGGGCTGAAGGAGAAGCGGGCAACAGAGGATGAGACGGCTGGATGGCATCATGGACTCAATGGACATGCGTCTGAGTAGGCTCCGGGAGTTGGTGATGGACAGGGAAGCCTGGCGTGCTGCAGTCCATGGGGTCACAAAGAGTCAGACACGACTTAGTGACTGAACAACAACAAAAAATCTGCTTTAGACTTTGCATAGTAAACTCCAAGTGGCAAGTTAATGAGAGAGAAACAGAGACAAAGAGACACACAGAAAATGAGAATTCAGGGCACTCCAAAAAATTTTTAAAGCACAATTTACTTGTATTGTATTCCACATTCCCAAAATTCTTTCTAGAAAACAGGTTTTCAAATTAAGAACACCTAACATTACCTTTTTCAACACCACCATTTAAATTCAAAACCCCTGCAAAAGTTCATCTGCTTGTCAATTCTGCCATCTTCTGGTTATAAATGGAATCACAGTTGTTGATAAAACGCAAAAAGCAATTGCTAAATCCTACTATCGGAGAAGGCAATGGCACCCCACTCCAGTACTCTTGCCTGGAAAATCCCATGGACGGAGGAGCCTGGTAGGCTGCAGTCCATGGGGTCGCGAAGAGTCAGATATGACTGAGCGACTTCACTTTCACTTTTCACTTTTATGCATTAGATAAGGAAATGGCAGCCCACTCCAGTGTTCTTGCCTGGAGAATCCCAGGGACGGGGTCGCACAGAGTCAGACACGACTGAAGTGACTTAGCAGCAGTAGCAAATCTTACTATACCTTCCTTGTGCTTAAGTCCCTCAGTCATGTCTGACTCTTTTGTGACCCCCATGGACTGTCCAGCCAGGCTCCTCTGTCCACGGAATTCTCCAGGCAAGAACACTGGAGTGGGCTGCCATGCCCTCCTCCACATCTTCCCAAAGCAGGGACTGAAGCCAGGGCTCCTGCACTGCAGGCGGATTCCTTACTGTCTGAGCCACAGCAAAGCCCAATATCTCCCTTAGGGTTTAAATTACATCCACTGATACTGAGGTGTAAATTCACTATGCCCTTCTTCCTTTTAAGCCTCTTTACACATATACAAAGAGCCAATGAGCATAAAGAGAGATTTTTTTTTAAAGTATACGTCTTCTCTTCCCTGACAAAACTAACAAACTTGATAATCCAGACTCTACACAAAAAGTTAAGAGTCCTCTCAACAAAAATAATTACATCTTTTAGGCCCTGTGTCTAGAAGTTGTTTACAGAATCTCACAGAACTCAGAAGTAAACCTCAAATGATTCAAGTTCTCAACATTACCCAAGTAAAACAGCATCCATCTCCAGTTTTGCACCAGTTCTGCCACTTTTAAAAGATATAAAAAGTTGAAATTGAAGGTCTAATATTTGTCTAACTATTCACTTAGCAATGGTGTTTTATTTTCCACAGCAGCTGGGAAACCTTGAGTGCACCACTATATGTCTTTGACTTTCAATTTCTTTGTTTTCTGGAAGTGACAGCCTTCACAAACCTGTAAAAGTCTAAGAATGTGCTCCTAATAGCAATTTGCGTGACATGGGACCAGAACCAATTTTTAATAAACATTTTACATTATCAGACACTACACTGAGCACTTTAGAAGTGTTGTATCACTTAAACTTTACAAGAACTGTGAGTGGGCCATCATTAACCCAATTTTTCTAGATAAGGAAAACAACAGCTCAGTGAGGTTGTGTTAACGGCCCACGTGCATGCATGCTCAGTAGCTTCAGTCACTCTGAGAACCCATGGACTGCAGCCCACCAGGCTCCTCTGTCTATGGGATTCTCCAAGCAAGAATACTGGAGTGGGTTGCCATGCCCTCCTCCAAAGGATCTTCCCAACCCAGGAATCGATCCCGTGTCTCAGATTCTTTACTGCTGAACCACTGGGGATGGTGGCCCCGTAAATGACCTTCAGACACAGAGCAAATACACAGATAAGACACAATTCCAACCTTGATCTGTGTAACTTGACAGCTCATGATCCATACTCTGCCTCCTTAAAGAGGCCCTCAAAATATTCTCTACCTACTTAGTAAATGTATCCAACTTCTTTATATATCCCTCAAGGACAGGGGTCAAAATTTCTTATTCTATGCTTATTAGCACCAATCACAGTACTAGATATCTAGTACTAAGCACTCAGAAATCTTCAAGTATCTGTAAATTCTGCAGTTTAAGTCAGATTCTTCAACTTCATTATCCTATACGAAAATCATACCCATCATTTCTATAAAGTTGAGCTTAATTTGTGCAGCATAAACTGACATTGCTCTTAAATAAAAAACACAGAGCTCCCCCACTGCCCCACACAAACTACATAAGATAATCAGTAAAACACGCTGGCCAAGGTCATGAGTCAACACCACCTGAATGAACGCTGCCTATGACACTAGGGAGAGAAAAGTCCATACAACATAAAGTCTGAAATTTGTTGGAGAAAGAAGCCACAAAGAAAGCGGTGGAAAGGTGTGTAAGCAGTTCCTTGACAAGAGCGACTAGGAACAATCTCTCAAAACATCCACGCTGATTCTTTAAATGAATAACTACCAGCAGGATCATCACCACATGGAGGTTACGCCAGGCCCTGCCCTCTCTCTCCCCGCTTTCCACACTCGGGCTCAGAGGGCTGGGACCGCAGAAGAGCTGGGGTGTGCTTCTTAACAGCGCTCAAGAGACCGAGAGGAGCTCAAGCTCGCACACAACACAGCTACAACAAGCCAACAAGGACAGCCAGGAGGAAACGCACTGAAGGAATGCTGCGGGAAAAGCTTTCCAAAGACGAACGCCCACTTGGGTTCTCATGAACTCACCTTCTCCCTCTGCATCCCACACCCTGCCTCAACAGGGACTCCGATCATCTCTCTCTCCTTGAGATTTGCAGAAGTCTCCTTGCCTCCACTCACGCACCATGCCCACTTCCACACTGCTGCCGGAGGTTGCTCTTAAACCACCAGCCCTGAGGGGCTCTGCTCAAACCTTCAAAGGGTAACAGCCAATAACTCCTCGGCACAGCAGGCAGCGCCCTCCAGGACGGTGCAGTCACATCTGTGAGCCATGTGGAACTTGAAAGCATCGTCTAACAAGGGGTTTGCCTAAGTTCAAGAGCCTTCCCTGTACCAACCCACTTCACCATCATCCTCTGAAATCAGCTCAAGGACGAGCTATTCTCTGAGGCCTTTCCTGACTCAACACCCGTCCATCCACTCGAATTCACTTCCCCTAAAATACCTGGAACCCTTTACTGTACGTCCACACTTCCATGTCCATCTGCATGTCTTCACTGCAAGCCTCTAAAGGAAGTATTTTATCCTCACTGCCAAAAACACATTAAGGCCTTCTTGAGGTCTAAATCCACACTGCCAGGTCAGGATAACAAAAGTGGTGGAGGAAACTAAGAGGAGCTGAACAAAAGCAGCTGAGATAAAAGGAAATGAAGAAGTCCAAATGAGGAAAGGGTATAAAAAGGGAAAGCAATAGGAAGGTGGTTCTTTCTTATAAGTCTGGAGACAATTTTTTCTATAATTTTTATCGTTTCGGGTTCTTAAGGAATTACGGGACTTCCCTGGTGGCTCAGTGGTAAAGAATCTGCCTGCTAATGCAGGACACAGGGGTTCAAGCCCTGGTGCAAGAAGATCCCATATGCTGTGGAGCGACTAAGCCCATGTGCCACAACTAATGAACCCGGGCTCCAGGGTCCACGCTCTGCAACGAGAAGGTATCACAATGAAAAGGCCACATGCTGGCAAGGAAGAGTAGCCCCCACTCTTCACAACTAGAGAAAAGCCCACACAACAAGAGAGACCCAGCACAGCCAAATAAATAAATGCATGTGCGTGCTAAGTCACATTCAGTCGTGTCCAACTCTTTGCAACCCTATGGACTAAAACCCGCCAAGCCCCTCCACATGGGATTCTCCAAGCAAGAATACTGGAGTGAGTTACCATGCCCTCCTCCAAGGGATCTTCCCCACCGAGGGATTTAACCTGTGTCTCTTACGTCTCTTGCATTGGCAGATAGATTCTTCACCTGATCTTAGCCAGAAGGCCAAGAAGCGATTGGCAGGTAGGGTCTTTACTACTAGTGCCGCCTGAGAAGCTCCATATATAAATAAATTTTTTTAAAAGAAGGAGGAGAAATTATGAAGTCTGCCTTATGTACTTAATGTTCCTAAAGTAGAAAAAGAGGCTTCCCAGCCCAGTGGAAAATGAACAGAGAGAACAAGGCAAAAAGCCCCCTTGGCAGAGGCATATGCTCAGATACTTCAAAAAACAACGTGCCTGAGAGAGTGTAGCTGGGTATCTAACAGCACAGCTGCAGCTTCTGATCGTCTAACAAACTTCCTAGCACTGTTTGTACACTCCTGCCTTCAAGCATCTTAACACACACAAGCATTTTCACCTGCAGCATTCCTGCGAGCTTCCTCCAGACTTTATAGCAATCCTGCACTTCAGTGACACCCATCTTATTTTCCACTCAGCTTATCTTCCATAATTTGATTACACAACTGCACAGGAGTCTGACAAACTACTAACACAATTTCAAATGAGAGTGCATCTCTATTAATTTATGGATATTCAAAACCTTTCACGATCATTTCAAAAGATGAAACATATTTCAAAATTTGCCAACCTTTCTCCTATTGTTTTGCTCAGCGGTTCTTCTTAGATAAGGTCGGTAAACATCATGAAAAGCACTTGAAAACATGCTATGAACAACACAATCAAAAACAGCTTAAATCCCCACTGAGGGAAAATATAAAATAATAAGTAACACATACACTGTGCTGTGTAGCCGGTAACACTCCTGACAACAATGCATCTAATCCTCTCAGCAGCCAATTTAGTGGTGAAGCTGAATAAAAATGATATGCTTAACCCACATCTGACATTCAACAAACCCCTGGAATGACTACTGTATGAAGTAGCTCCACTGACCTTGTTAGTTGCTACAGTAGCAAATTACAGCCTACACTACTTTCACTTTCAAGGCTCTTCAACAGCAGGTCTGGCCTTGAAAATGCTGCATGCAATGCTCACTCTGACTTCAAAATCTCCATGTGTGAATACACTGCCACCCTCAAAAACTAACCAGTTTAATAAACTAAGATTTTTCAGTAGGCCGACAAATATGGCATTCTGAGGACGACACAAGGAATCACGCTCTGATCAGTGTGCTCCACACCTGTTCAGTATTCTTAAACACACGACTGCCAAGTCAACTCAGTGAAAATGTTTATGACTGGGGTATATATTAAAAGTTTTGATAATCCTTCATCAGTGGTGCTTAAATATCACTGAACTCCAGAACCATCTAGGAATTGTGCTGAAAATGCAGGACCCACAGTGTCACTTCCCAAAAACTTCATTTGTAAACTAATGCCCAGGCAACTGATTCTAAAGTTGGTGCTCCCTGGGCCACATTACTGTGTGGAGAAGTACTGTTAGAGGTACTTCAGAAAACAGGGTATCACTGGGAATTCCCTGGCAGGCCAGTGGTTAGGACGCTATGCTTTCACTGCAGGGGACCCAGGATCAATCCGTGGTCAGGCAACTAAGATCCCACATGCCACCTATTGTGGCCAGAAAAAAAAAAAGGAAAAAGAAAACACATGGTATCACTGAGTTCCTAACTTTCTCAATCCCAAGTTAGAATGGGACTGAAAAGAAAAATCTACCAGCATCTCTGTGTGTGAGGACATCCACACACATCACCCTTGAGCACATTAAATCACAGGGGCTGCTTTTAACAGCAAAGAAATTTTAATGCTCTTTTATTTCTGAAAACAATATTGACTAAGGCCAGGAAAATCAGACCCAGGAAAAGTCAAATTTTAAAGTTAAAAAAAAAAATCATTACCACTGCAATGTCATAGCATCTGTTATACTGAAGTAAACCCACCCCAAGCCTTCTGATCTAATTACAGCTTCTATTTACTTCTTACAGGGCTTTTTCTGTGTCTGATGAAAACTGAGCCATAAAATAATTAAGACAGGGATTTAGAGATTTGGTACAGCAAACCTCCTAATAAAAACGGCACAAATGGGACTCTTCTTGCTGTTGTTACATATTAAATCTTATTTGATCGATTTTACTGTATTCCAAATTACAAACATAAGGTAGAAGGCTGTAATTACAGTTTTATTGATTTGTCATTAACTTTTAATCAACCTGCTACTACAGGGAATGGTTATTACAGCAGTGCTCCCTTGTTTCTAAGTTTCATACACTTGTCATCACTACAACAAAGTAACTGGACACATTTAATGCCAACAAATATATAGTATTGTTTGTAAGGCATCTGTTTGCAACTGTAACTATATCAGCACAAATGCATTACAGAACAAGGACTACACTAAACTGTATCTGATTTTCTCTAGGTTTCTTTATACCTTTCTGACCACTGACAGCTATACATGTTTTTTATATTCTATTCCTTTTTATTTTACCTATTTGTTTCTCCTAAATTCATCTGTTTCTTTCTCCTGCAGCGACCACAATTGGCTGAATCTGAAACTGAAAGTTGATGCTCTATGAAACAAATGCAAATGACTAAAACAGAAAGGCAGCAGGTACATTTCCTGGGAACACTGACACTGAATGCCTTTAGGAAGTTTATCAAGAAAGTTTAAAGATTACAGGATGACAAGAAAAACATTTCACAAACTCCATAAATGGAATAAACTTTTTAGCATACTAAACTGTAACTGAATTTAAAATCAAAGTCAACATCAAGCCATGGTTCACCAGTGAAAGCCTCAATCTATGTACCTGCTGCTGATCAGTTCTCATCTTAAGGTTCTCCTGGTACCACAGAAACATCTGACACAAAGCTTTACTACCTGAAGGACGATGCAAACACTATGAGACACAATACTGATAAAACTATCCTAAAATTATTTATTTCCAGTCTTACAGATACTTATTTTCTAATTCCGAAGCCTACTTAATTCATTTATTTTGCCTAACAGTACACACACAGAATATTACATTTAAAAGGTTCCAGTTTAAAAAAAAAAAAAAACACCATTTACAGATACTAACATATTAGAATACAATATTTTCTACAGATCAAATATTTTATCTTTAATATGACTGACCTAACAGCTCTCCTTTGCCTGATTTGATTTTAACGCTTTATATAATTTTGGTAAGTCTAAGAGACAGAAATTTTATAAACTGAAAGAAAGTCTATCCTCCAACATGGCAAATCAAGTTTCAAGCACAACGGTCCTATATGTGAAATGAAAAAAAAAGCAGCCAAGTTCTTTTTAATGCTTGCTCTCAGAACATACTACAAAATATAAGCCAAGTGTTGAGCTTACAAGAATATATTTAAACTAAATCAAAGTAACAGGCAATTCTAAAACAGCAGCAAGAGCAGTCAGAAGGACAGAATTTTTACAAGCTGAGAGACAATGAAACTCTCTCACACTTTTTCTTGTTTAGTATTTATACATGAAAATAACTGCATGCAATGGGTTCTAATGTCAGAACATGATCACAAAAACATAAGCCAAGGATAATAAAAGATTTTTTAAATTAAATATAAATTGCTTTCAAATGGCAGACTAAACTAATTTTCAGGCAGAATTCAAGTCCTGGAGTCTTTACTTCGGTTAAGAATGGGGGGAATGGATCGGGATGGGGAACACATGTAAATCCATGGCTAATTCATGTCAATGTATGACAAAACCCACTACAATATTGTAAAGTAATTAGCCTCCAACTAATAAAAATAAATAAATAAATAAATAAAAAAGAATGGAGGGAATGAAAATCCCCAGAAACTGTACACAAATTGTCCATAAGTGCAGCTTACGGGAGAGACGACCACAGGCTTCATTAGCTTCCTAAAGGCGTCTCTAACTCATAAAGGAACTACCACTTTATGCTCTTTGCTACTCCAAAAACGAACATATTGTTAGTCCTATCACACTTATAAGTTCAGTAAATTATGAACACAATTTTAAATCCAGAGTTGGCTTGGATTCTCCAAAATTATTTGTAAACCAATGTCAAAAGGAAGTTTTATATAAAACAGTTTTGAGAATTTAGTGTCTTTTGAGCTAACTTCTTTCAACATTCTCTTAAAGGAGAGATGTTTATTAAAGGTTTCAAGTACGCTTAAAAAAAATAATCTTTAGCAACTAGGTGCAGAACTGCATACAAATCCATTAGACCATTCCTGTCACTGTGTTCAAATCTTCTATGGTCTTAACAAGTTATGCCTGCCTGGTCCTAAGACTTTTATAAAGTAGATGTGACTATCACCAATGAAGATAATAATTGTACTGATTTTTCATTATAATTCTGGCACTTTTTTGCTTTATATTTTGAGACTATGCTATTTAGTCCAAGTTCAGGTTTATTACATTTCCCAAGAGAATTGTTCCTTCTATCAGTATACAACAGTTTCTTTTTTATTAGCTTTAAGTCTTTTTTTTGGGAGGGGGGCTAATGTTAACATTACTATCTACTCTCAAGTAGCATTTCTGAATCAGTGAGGGCTGACCAGAGAAGTAGAATCACTAAGAGAGGTAAGAATAAGGAGTTATCACAGGGATACGAACAGTAATTGTGAGAGCTAATTAGGCACTTCATATAGAACTGTTGCCTCTGCATGGAGAGTTGGGACAGAAATTCAGAAGACAAGCAATCAGGAAGGAAAGATGGGTGTGAAATGGAGACAAGCAAGGACAAACTGAATTTCACATTCTCCATCACACCAATCTCGATGCTGTGGGTGTCCTGTAGTACCAAGCAGCATCCTTCACCAGAGCCCACACATCTGACTCAAAACTTAGAGAAGCTGAAGAAGAAGATCCAGCTGGAGATGGAGCAGCTAGAGGCCTGGCTTGCTTCCTGAAGCCAACAGATCATTCATGAGGTATACGAACTGCAACTGTGTCTGACCCCACACCAACCTTCTGAGCAGGAACACAAATGCTGGGTCACTTTCGCCTTCAAAATATTGTGCAGATTTCTCTTGTAGCCAGGCTAACCTGGAACCCTCCTGGAAAGGGAGTTCTAGGAAACAGTTCTTGCTCAACTATGCTGACAACAAAAAGCCACCACAATTTACATGGTTATTTTCTTCTATTTCTTTAATTTTATTCTTTCTGTATAATTATGTTTGAGGTATGTCTCTTGTAAATAACATATATCTGGATTCTTCTTTCATACTATCTAAGCTATCTTTCAACTATCATGGTTTAATACAATTACATTTATTGGGATTTAAGACTTTCATAATTTAGAATTATCTTTCGAAAATGAACTAATATATATAGTGAATATAATTCATGCTTTGCATTTCTGAAGTATGTTATACACATAACTTATTACTTACCACTTCTCCAGCCGAGGCAGCCAACATATGTGTCACAGGCATCAAATGTGAAGAAGAATCAGTGTGCAAAATCCATTTCACATATTCATAGGTGACAAAAAAGGCAGCAGCTGAAATTTAAAACAAACCAATCTTTCACAAAGCTTGAATATCTACACAAACTGTGAATATGTTTCTCAAAAAAAAATTACAACTCAATTATTAACTTATGAGACAATAAAGATAATATTAAATATGAATAATATAGTGTGTTTATATTTATAAATATTTCAAATATAAGTAAAAATAATAAAGATACAATAATAATATATACTCTTCCCTGCCATCCCATCACTCTTACAGATTTCACTGAGCCCATGTTACACGCTTGACCTTGGACTTCCAAAAATGCAGAAGACATGATCCCTGCTGCCATGAGGAACCCTAACAGCTAACCTGGCATTTACCAATTTGTACTGACAAGTCACTTAACACTTTTTAATAAGAGTTTTAGAAAAGGATATGAATATCCATGATCCAAAATATCTTTACATATGATCATAAAATAATCAACTACACTAGTTTACAGACAGGTTAAAACTGCAAACCTATATCTCAATAAAACACCTATTCCATTATGCTTTATTGCTGGATACTCAAAATCACCATGGCTACTTTTTACTACCTCAATTCACCTTTACTTCAAGAAAACAATCAACTATTTAATTAAAACTGAAAATCAAAATCTCTAAAAAGCTACCCCCATCATATGAACTAGCAGCACAGGAAGGCTTTTAGACTTGCCCTGTACTGTTAATCAAAGATGTGTACCAGTCACATAAAAGATTTGGCATGAAAGATAAATACATGGCAAAATCATCTTTCAAAGGTCATTTGAACATGTCACAGCAAAGTCTGAAATACTCAGGAAAAGAGCTTGAGAGTGAAAACCAGTTCTCCACAGTCAGTCAGCTTGCAACAAACTCTCCTCAGCAGCCCACGAACAGGAGGCCAGAAGAGGCGGCACACTGTCCCTGGATAATTAAGGCCCGAGCAGGCAGCTGTATTTAGTTAACGCAGGACCTAATTCCCACCTGCAATTCTTAACTAGGTTGGTCCTATTTTGGCCCACTCACGAAATGGGCTAGAACAGGGGTGCCTAATCTCCAGGATCTAACACCTGATGATCTGAGGTGAAAATAGATATAATAATATGAGAAATAAAGTGCACAATAAATGGAATATGCTTGAATCATCCCAAAACCATACCCCCCACACACCCCTGTCTGTGGTAAAATGGGTCTTCCATGAACCTGGTCCCTGGTGCCAAAAAGATTGGGGACCACTGGGCTAGAATATTACCAATCAAATTCAGTTCTAAGTTCCTCCTACTGGACATCGCACCACCCACCCCCATCCCCACCCCCCCAGTGGAAAAAAGCAAACAAACTGGTTTCTCTACATTCCTTCTACATTCCCTTCTAAACATGTTCTACTTATGAATCTTGACTGCAGTTCTTTCCTCTCTTCTTGCAGCTCACACTTGCAGCCCAGCACCCCCTGCACAATATGTCCTCAAAAAAACCTACAACCGCTATATGTGAAAATGGTGTATTGTATTCTGAAGAGAACTTGAACCAATAGCAGAAAATGTTTAAAGTTCCTCACAGAGTTTCAGTTCACTAAAAATTTGCAGAAAAACAGCCATTTCTGGAATGCTGGCACTCTGACTTTTCATCCAGCCTCTCCTATTCAATGATGTTCTGTAGAGGGCAAAGTAAAGCAGTCCGAGAACATCCACTTTCTCAAACATACAAAAATTCAAAACCACGTTCTCTATGTAAACTCCTGCTCACAAGAATCTAAACCAGTCCCGTGAGCTTAATGGAGGCCCATGTACCCTGCAGACCATCATTAATACTTCATCTACCAACAATCCCTACATAATATGTAAGAGAAAAATTTACAACAATGCAGGAGACAAGGTAAGGAGTACCACCCAAAAGATAGGGACTTAGTAACATACTGATATTTCTTTGCAATTCCCTAGTTCAGAGGTTCCCAAACTTGTCTGCATATTAAAATTACCATGGGATATATATTTCTTTAAAAATTCAAAGCCCAGGCCACACCTCAGACCAACTAAATTCCATACCTCTGAGAGTGGGTCACAGGCAGCAGTACTTTTAAAAAAACAAAAAAACTCAAATGATCAGGTGACTGAAACACAGACAAATACAGGAACCAAGGCCTATCTCCCACTAACAGAGCTATATTTGGCATGGAGTGCGTGCTAAATGGTAACTTGCTATAATCGATTACTGAAAATTTAGGCATAAAAGAATTCAAAGTGAGTGTGAAAGTCACTCAGTCATGTCCGACTCTTTGCAATCCCATGGACTATATAGTCCATGAAATTTGTCAGGCCAGAATACTGGAGTGGGTAGCCTTTCCCTTCTCCAGGGAAAAGAATTCAAAGATAAGCTCAAAACAGTTGGTTGTTCTAAGGATGGCTCGGGGAAAGGGAAGAAGGGATAAACTAAAGGACCAAAAATATCTGCACTACAGATCTTTATGTGAATACTGTACTTTTTACAGATGGACATTTCAATGTCAAGTTAACAAGAAAGAATTTCTAATGAAATACACTGCGAAAAAGAACTCAAACCTTAGAATTTAAGAATCTTCTGTCATGTTGATGTTTGGTAGAAATCAACACAATACTGTAAAGCAATTATCCTTCAATTAAAAATAAATCAAAAATAAAAAAAAATTTTAATTTTTATTTTTTATGGAGCAGTGAGTGGTTTTGTGAGTGTGTGTTTGACGGTAGTGGTTTTCTGTTTGCTCAGTGTGAGTGCCAATCAAAGCATCAGTAAACAATTATCAAAATAAGTACCTGAAAAAAGAGTACACCAACAGGTGGATTAAATAAACCAGGTTCACCTGCTCCATGAGACTCCCCAAGGCAGAGGTCACTGAGGTTAGCTTCACATCTGAATCACCTGGGAAGCTACTAAAACTCCTGATACCCAGGCAAAGCCAAGACCAGTTAAACTTCTCACAGAGACACAGGCATCAGTGTTTTGTAAAACTCCCCAAGTGATTTCAACATTCAGGCAAGGTTGAGAACAACTACTCTAAGGCATCACAATCAACGTTAGAGGAACACTTTAAGGATTCTAACTAGGAGTTCTACCAATGAAAACCACTTTCAAAAGACTGCTCGTGGTTTTGTTTTTTTGTCGTTGCTGTTTAGGATGGCATATCTAGCACTAGTTGAGTCAAAAATAATGGATTAATGACTAGAAAACAAATCAACTACATTAAACATAAGGAATTCTATCTAGGGTTGGACCACACATTATTCTGAAAGTAAATCCTATTAGCTTGGCTTTATATAAAGCAAGGGTAATATCAACATAACTGTTACCATTAGGAAAAGATCCAACAGCAGCAGAAGGAACTCCGGCGTACACTCCACAAAAACCGCCGGCCTTAGAAAAGCCCTGGGGACTCTGCAGCCTGGTCTTAATGGTATCCAGAGGGAATAATATCAAGTCGACAGAGACACCTGCTATTCCGCCAGCCTGGAAAACAAGTTACAAAAATATAATGTGCCATTTGAGGGATGGGGATAAGATGGAAGTTTTTAAAGCATATTTCTTTCAAACATGGTTTTAAACATCACCAGACTACTCTGGTATAGTCAAAAGACCTCCTACCTAAATCTACAGATTTGTCCTGGGAAAATAACCATTACTGAGCTATACTTTCAAATTGTAAATGTTATATTTTATATCCAGTTTTAAACAAATGTTTAACAATTTTTAACAATTTTTATATTAATTTTAAATTCATTTTTAATGATTTCATAGGGTTCAAAGAAGTAAAATAAACCTCAGAAAAGAGTTCAAAGTCTCCTTCCTTATCCTGAAAAACTGAGGTAACCACTTTTATTGGTTTCTTATTGTATCCGTCCTAAGTTACTTTAGGTATATATACAAGCAAATCCGAATATGAGGAACTTCCCTGGACATCCAGTGGTTAGAACTGTGTGCTTCCACTGAACGGGGCACAAGTTTCACCACTGGTCAGGGAACTAAGATACCACATGCTGTGCAGTCAAAAAAATGCATAAAAAACAAGTAAATGGTAAATTTTTAAGTAAAAGATGGTTTGCAGCACTGTGTTTTTTTCATTTAACAGTTTATCTCAGTGATCTTTCCAAAGCATACCATATGTTGTATTTTTGGCCTTTTTAACTGAGTAGTGAATCTGCATTTAAAAGAAAACTGTTTTGAAATTTCCATTCTAAATGTGTAATGCTGCCTGTGAATCTAGATCCACATTTTAAGAATCACGTGGAGAAGGAAATGGCAACCCACTCCAGTATTCTTGCCTGGAAAAGTCCATGGACAGAGAAGCCTGGCGGGCTGCAGTCCACGGGCTTACATGACTGAGCATGTGTGCACGAGGGTGGAGGGAGATGGGTTGGTAGCAATAAAGTGGTAGAACTAAAAAAAAAAAGAATCACATATCTGAGGGTTCTTGGTATTTTCTCTACTTTTTGTATATTGGAAAATTCCTTGATAAATTTTAAGAGAATAAATGAAAAAATAGAGCTAAATTCCTAGAGGGCATTAAACCTGCCCCAAATGCATCATCTCCCAAGAGACCCCATGTTGCTTCAGGGAAGGTGCACTTTAAAAACTGATTGAAAACCAAGTCTGCTCCTTGTGATTACAGTAAAGCATAGGTAGAGTAGAACATTTAAAAAACCGGTTACAGCTGAGTCAAAGCAAAATGAAACCCAGAAAAAGAGAAGCTCAGAGACAGCTCAGAGAAAGGTCAATACACAAGGTCTAGAGGTACCATTTAAAGACATGAATCAACACCATTTTATAGCAAGTAAATGAAAGAATTATAAAGCGGCAATATGGTTCCTATATAGTTATTTTTAAACTGAATTGCTAACTTTCTTATCTTTTGAACTTTGACCTATGTGAATATATTACCTATTCAAAAAGTAAAAGCAGACATTAAAAACTATATATTCCATGACACAGAAAAGAGGAATCAATACTATTCAAACATACAGGCAGAGTTCAAAATCATGTTGTTTCCATCCTTTGGGATTGCAAAGTGCTCAGGTGGTATAAGGGTTAGTACCTAGCAAACACTTTCTGCTCTGTTTGCCATGCACGATAAAACCACTGCAAGAGTTCACTGGAAAAATGAAATTATTTGGATGAGAAATGAAATAATCTGTTTTTCAATGAGTCAGCATAGGTCAATTATTAAAAATTAGTGTACACTACCTTGAAAGGCATGACAGAACCATGCAGGCCACTCTGCAAATGACCTAAAAAGTTGTCACGAAAAGAACACGGAGATGTGCCAGTGGAGTATCAAGTGTGAGTAGGGAAAAAAAAAAAAAAAGACAATGTGGAATATCTTTCTGGATATAAAGAAATCATCTAAGCCACAGGGCAAAGGTCACAATTAGGAAAGTTGAAAAATAAAAGTTAATTTTTTCAACATTCTTCTCACTTATTCTTTAAGGACTTCATAAATTCAATATGTAAGAAAATATTTTGCGTGCCTCTTCATTTTCTCAAAACACAAGGAAAACTAAAATTTTTGTGAGAATGTCTGATATGACTGATTTCTTTAAAAATATGCTGCACTTCATTCTAATTTTCTCTTTAATCTTAGAAAGGGGTTCACAAAGATGCTTGCTATCTACTGCTAAATTTTAATCAGTAAGTTAATTACTCTTTTAATCTATTTGGCTACTTTGCATGCACTGATTCTCCAGCCCTTCTTTCATCAGAATTCTTGTATACTGAGTAAATGATCAGATTCAATCTACTGATCTAGCAAATCATGAATCAAGAGCTACTAACTTCAAAAAAAAAAAAAAGAGCTACTAACTTCTTCTGTGGATTTCAAACTTCTATAACTCAAGTATCATGTAAATTCATGAGAATGGAAAAAATACAGCTAACAGGAATAAGAATACATATATATTTAGACATACAGCAACATGTTTAAGATTTTTTTAAAAACCTTAAGGAATGCTTATAATTTTACATCAAGTCAGCATCAACTGAATCTTAAGGAACTCTACCGATTTATTTTTTTTCTTCAGCCTGAGAAATTATTTATGATCACGTATCAAAAGGTTACCAAAGGATTCAAGATTTACGGTAGCTTACACAGAAAATCCTAAGTACTAGACAAAAATCCAAAAACAACAGAACACAGATAACCAGCAAGACTTACCTCACCATAACAATTTATTGAGATCATGATACCATATACAATAGATAACATATATACCATGACCTTAATTTAAAAGTGTTACAGACAGCAAGAGTCTAATCAGTGCTTTGAAATTCCTTTGGTAGTTGAAGAAAGTTAAGATTACATGCTATGAAACCTTTATTTCTCCAAAGAAAGCCGGCAAAAACAGGAAAAACAAAAATCACAGCTATTCAACTACAGGACAAAAACTAAACCACCTGCCTAATTTAACTAAGCAAAATGATCACAGGCCCCCAGCCTAGACCACAACTAAGAACAAGAAAAACATTAACATGGCTTCTCCGGAGAACATCCCTCCCTGACATTCTCGGTTTTCTCCACAGTGAGGTGGCCACCAGTGACTTTAACCTCCTCAATGCAAAGCTGTGGCTTCCTATGAGACCTGCCTTCTTCCACATCCTTCACCCACTCTCCCTGCAGCACTTCTTGACCCTCTACACTAATGGCAGAGTTGTCTTTGTAAAACAGATTTCCACGCTCTTCAAAGCTTCCAAAAGCCCTTAGTATGAAAAACAGAATCACAGTACAGCCTGCAAGCCTCTAGAAGTTCACCACCGTGCCCCCCCCCCTCCACCTTCTCCACCCTCAACTCCATCATTAACGCTTTGCCAGGTACCTTCTTGCCACCATGACCTTTTTCCTCTGAGTCATCTGATTTTGCTTATTTCTAGGACTGTGTACATGATGCTCTCTAATCCCCCAAGTCTGTGTTTAGACCCTCTTGTTCTACACTGATTGGAATTTTAATTCTATAGTTGAGCATCTGACCATTTCTTCAAAGTTTGTGTGTGTCCCACCAGACTGTAAGATCCATACCTGTTTTGTTCACCAATATGTTCCCAGCACCAGTACACAGCAGGCAATTGTAGGCGCTTAATAACTATTAGAAGAATACATGAATTAATGACTGTAACAAAAGGTTACTAACCATGTTTGGGGGGGAGGGTGGTCATTGTCATTTAGTTTTATTTTTTGAGGCCAAGCAGCATGCAGGATCTTAGTTCTCCAAGATGATTCTCAGTAATACCTCAATTCATTTCTTTCACAGCACCTTACGGTAAATCTTTGGTTTGTTTGCCATCAAATCTCCAAGGGCAATCACAGTACCAGTAGGCAGAATATAAGGCAGAGAAACTGCACATGAAATGAATTCAGCCAGAGCAAAACTTTCCTTGAAACTTCAACCAATCACTCCTAATTTTACTCTCTGTAACTACACTTTAAAAAGTACACATATGTACCATTATTTAATAAATCCTAAATAAATTTTAAAACCATGTTTCCTTCCTTAACTGACACCTGCTTTCAGCAACTGCTACTGTTGTTGACTTAAGAGACAGCCTTAAAGAGCAGTAAGGGGCACGAAATCCCATGTTACAAGGCCTGGAATCTGTGCTCAGACACTAACACACATGAAATGTATCTCACTTGTGTGATTTCGGACAAATTATCTAACATATCACTTCTCAGTTCCCTCACTGAGAGACCTAGGAGAAGACTTCAATTGTTTGTCAGAATGAAATCAGATGCTGTACCTAAAAAGCTTACCCTACTTCCGCACAGAGCAATGCTCTCACAAGTACTACCGCTATCTCACGAGCTGTACAGGAAAACGCCTTCAAAAGCGGCAAAGCCTCTCTCTGCATCTCTAAAACCTAGCTTTCACAGATCTCAACAAAGCTGGATTTTAAAACCAACCTTCCACACGTCTGAGTAAAATCCCCCTTCCACATCTCTCCGAACCACACTGAAAGTAACCCTCACGTCATTTAGGCTAACAATCATTTCCCTCTTCAGCCTCCACTACCAGAAAAGGTCTATCTTGTTCACCATGTTATCTCCCACACCTGCAGAAAACATTTGATAATTGAATGAAGAAAGCCCTCTGGGTCTCCATTTCTCAGGCAAGGTTTTGTAAAGATATTTGTCTGTTTTCTGCCTCTACCCACTCTACCACAATGAAAAAACAGGCAATCTGTCTGGTTCACCACTGTATCTAGTAAACCCTACTGGACCTCTTTTTAAATATTTATTGAAGGACTTTGGCAGGGCGGTTGTTATTTTAAGACACGTTGATTCTTTTTCTTTCCTATTATACACCACTGACTGCATAGCGCGGATATTTGGGCTCATCAGTACATACCTAAAGCCTAGAAAAATACTCAGAAGCAGAATAGCCAATTGTGTATTGAATGAAGGGATACATCATTTTCCGAGAATAAAAAAGATACAGCAAAACAAAACTACAGTCTTGGCCAACAGGTCTGGAAGCGGCTTGAGCGTCCTTGTGAATATTTTTTAACTGCCGAGTTCTCCAAAGTGTGGTTACGGTATATAATTGTATACAATTAAAGCTTTTCTTTTTCCTTTAAATAAACCGCGGTGCGGAGGCCGAGTGAAGAATCCCACCGCTAACCCACTCCTGTCCCCTCTGGCATACAGGTGGCAGACTTGGGGACTTGACACAAGCCCCGGCGCGGCCCAGGACCCCCGCGCTTCCTCCAGGACCTGGTATCCGGTGACCCAGCGACGATTCACCTTGCAAAACCGGAAGACAGAGAAGACAGCACGGGCTCCAGTGCAGGACTCCGACACTCCTAACGCCCTGTACTCACCACCAGCGAGGCTGTGAACCCAGGCTGGTCCATGGCCCCATAGACTTGCTCAGGGTTATAACTCAAGGCTGACCAGCGGCGAGTCACGGGCACCTGACACTGGGCGCCGCCATTTTGGAAGCCGCCGGCACTTCCGCGGCCACGTGAGGCTGAACCACAACAATTACACGTGCAAACGAGGAAGCTGCGCCGGGAGGAGTGCCGGGATGGAGGGGCGGAGTCTGGAAAGGGTGATCTAGTCAAGTCTCGCGACTCTTCCCTGCCTCCAAGTCCGACAGCTTCTCAGTAGGCTAGGTGGAGGAACTCTCGCGAGCAAATGAGCCTAGACTGAGACCCTGCAGCAAGGCCCCGCCGCCTTGAGCGCAGGGTGAAGCCCAAGCGTTAACTCAAAAGAGGCGTGGCTATAGTGGAAGGCGTGGCCATGGAGCTGCCGGACTAGTTTCTGGGGAGACCTGTGGCTTCCAATGTTATTTCTTTTTGCTTTATCGTTTGGCTTCATCTGTAGAAATTTCGTCTGACGTTTCCATAAAACAGACTCATCATTAGAAAATTATTAACTATAGAAAACCACTTCAAAAGTTTCCTTCTTGAGATTTCCCTGGTGATCCGGTGGTTAAAAATCAGCTTGCCCATGTAGGAGACACAGGTTCTATCCCTGGTCAGGGAACTAAGATCCCACGTGCCAACAGGGCAACTAAGCCTGTGAGCCACAACTATTGATCCCACAGGCCACAACTACAGAAAGCCCAGGTGCAGCAACCAAGTGCCACGTGCCATTAAAATTATTTTTTTTAATTCCTTCCTTGAGTTAAAAATTAGCATCCTCTACTTCTCCTTGTTGTTGTTCCGTTTCTAAGTTGGGTTGGACTCTTTTCGACCTTAGGGAATGTAGCCTGCCAGGCTCGTCGTCCATGGGGATTTCTAGGGGAAAATAACGGAGTTGGTTCCCATTTCTTCCTCCAGGGGATTCTCTGGGTTCAGGGATCGAACCGGGGTCTCCTGTGTTAGCAGGCAGATTCTTTAGCACTGAGCCACCAGGGAAGCCCCTACTTCTCCTTACGGACAGTTTTTGCTCCTAATATTATTCACTTGTTCAGTTATTCATTTGCTCATCTTGTTAGTTGTGGTACCAGTGACCACTTTAAGTACTTACTATAAGCTTCTTGGAGTGGACAGTGACTTTACATTTTTTAAATAAATACCTTCTAAGTTTGCTTCTATTAAGGGCCAACAACATCTCAGATAAGGTGCTCTTAATACAGCTGCTTTGTAAGGTGAGCACTGTTGCCATCCTCATTTTACAGAGAATCCCTGTTCTGCAACTGGTACAGAAGCTGGCCCAAAGCTGCAGAGATCACAGCGCACCCAGGCTTGAAATTTTACTCCTCATCTTTCCTCAAACCCTGTGCTAAAGCCTTAGCAGGCTCTATGTCTGCCTCTCTTCCCTGTGTCTTTCATACCACTGCTACAGTCTTTATTTTCTTCCAGTGGAAATGACCTAGACATGATTAGCACAATACCTTTAGCGTTTCAAATTCTGAACATTCAGGAATCTGAGAGTGGCTTACCTGAGCAGTTTTGTTAACGAAAATTGAAAAGAGGCCAGACAATAAATTCAGTTAAGCCGTTACTTGGACTCATGCTGCAGCACAAAGGAGTGAAAATGAGTAACAGGTGCCCTTGCTTGCTCCCTCACAGATGGTGGGGAGGGGTAGGGGGTGGAGAGCTAATCCTTGGAGTGAGGCTGGGGGCAGATCCCGGGGTCGGGCTGGAGGGATGCTTTGGGCACCTCCTTGGAGTTGCTGTCTGCAAGGACCATGTGCAATACCCTGCTTTTGTTCCCAGCTCCTCAGATGTGATAGTTGGGTGCTTGGTCTTTTCTTGTTCATAACTTGTCCCGGCAGTGCATGCATCAGTTATTTTTAGTCCCTTATAGTTTCTTTACTGCTTGAGGAGATGTTTGTAAAGGTGCAAGCACTGCTGCAAAGAGTTCCAAGTCCCAGGTCCCAGCCAGTAATGGAGCAGGACACTCGCTGCAAGGCCTTCCCAGGATAGAGCCCCCCACCCATTTCATCCACCTGCCTTCTGTCTGTACAAAAACTTTTAAAAGAATACCTTTAATCAGAGAAGTGACAAGATGCAGAAAGAAAGGAAAACAGTCAAGCAAGACAAGATAGTAATACTTTGGCCATTAAACAGTCAAGGAAGGACCTTTAGTTCTTCCTCAAAGACTATAGATAATATTATAAGTCGTGTTCTTGGAGCTGTCTTGTAGGTACTGAAATCCCCACCAGGTGGAAGAAGTTAACTGTGTGCTGCCCACAAACATGTAATCCCAGACCAATTAAAGCCACAGGTTGATGATACTGACTCCTAATTACCTCACTACCAATCAATCAGAAGAATGTCCACGAGCTGATCACATGCTATTCCTTAAACATGATAAGACTCCTCACTACCCACTCCAGCGTGGGACTCACAGTCTTAAGGGCATTATTCTGCTATTGCCCCTTTGCTTGGCAAAGCAGTAACACTATTTCACCCAAAGCTCTGTCTCTGAGATTTAATTCAGCACCAGTGGACAGAGGCTGAATTTCAGTAACAAGCCTGTCTCAGTTCAGACTCAGGGTCTCTCTGATAAGACTGCAGTCAAGGCATTGGCTAGGGTGTATCTGAAGAGTTGGTGAGGACTGGAGGATCCACCTCCAAAACGGCATCTTTCCATGAGTACCAAATTAGTGCCAGCATTTGGCAGGTGGCCTCAGTTCCTCACCTCATAGACCTCTCTCCAGGATTGCTTGAGTGTCCTCAGCTGGTTTTCCCCATGGTGAGTGACCTAAGAGACAGCAAGACAGAAATGTTACATTCTATTGTACAGAGGTAAAAGCTCCATCGGGTATTTCATGATGCCACTGGAAACCCTTTGGGAAATACAGATATTAGAAACATGACCTGGGGCCCCTGTTCCATGAAATGCTTACAGAAAGATTCATTACCAGTTGTGCATGCCTTTTAAATGGAATATTACAATGCATTGTCATTGTCGCCACATTGCAAGGAGAGTATATACTCAAATCTTCTATCTAAAAAAAAAAATGGGAAATGCAATAACTACCGGTTTGCAGAAACATGTGAAATTATACTAATAATATATTTTTCTTAAATCTACCTCTGTAAGCCAAGTTTACGATTAAACAAGTTCTGAAATATTCGTAGTATTTATGAAAATAAGCAAGACATCAAAAACAGTATATCAAAAAACAAATTAGGAGACTTCCCTGGTTGCTCAGTGCTTAAGACTCCATGCTCCCAATGCAGGGAGCCCAGGTTCAATTCCTGGTCAAGAAACTAGATTCCACATTCCACAACTAAGAGCCGATGCAACCAAGTGAAAAAAAAACTTAGGCCCACCTTAGGGGAAATAAAGGACATAATCTTTAACCAGAATTTAAACCCAAGTTCCAAGTTCCTATTACTGATCTTTATTGAAAGATAAAGTAATAGTTAGAATCATTTTCAATACAAATATTCACATATCTCAACCTGTATGCAAAGAAAATACAAAATGTAAAAACTCTGTTTTAAACGACAGTCTTCTTTTTGAGTGAAGTAAGTCAGATAGAGAAGGAGAAATCTCATATGACATCCCTTACATGTGGAATCTAAAAAGAAATGATAAAAATGAAATTATAAAACAGAGACTCACAGACTTAGAGAACAAACTTATGGTTTCCCGGAGGAAGGATGTGGGGAAAGAATAGTTATGGTGTTTGGGATGGACATGTACACACTGCTAAATTTAAAATGGATAACCAACAGGGACCTACACCTGTCTAGCACATAGAACTCTGCTCAACATTGTGTGGCAGCCTGGATGGGAGGGGAGTTTGGGGGAGAATAGATCCATGTATATATATGGCTGAGTCCCTTCCATTTTCACCTGAAACTATCACAACATTGTTGATTGGCTATACCCCAATACAAAATAAAAAGTTAAAAAAAAAAAAGGACAGTCTTCTTTTAAGTGATAACAACAAGATTATGCTTTCCATGTAGGTTTGTGTTTTCATTTCAAATGAGTGAGGAAAAAAAAAAAAACAAGACTGTCCAAAAATTATGTTTCATTCCTGTCTCATACTTTACCTCCAAAAACAGTTCCAAATGGGTTAAAATTCTCACTTGACATAATTTGACTATTAAACTATTAGAAGGCAAAGGTAAATATTTTAATATTCTTAAGGTAAATAAACAGGTTTATGCATGAGTTTTTTTAACTAGGAAAAATATTTGCAACACATATGACAAGAATGAATTCTTAATACTAAATAGCTCCTATAAATTAAAAAGAAGGGACTTCCCTGGTGGTCCAGTGGCTAAGACTCCAGGCTTCCAATGCAGGGGGCCTGGGTTGGATCTCTGGTCAGGGAACTAGATCCCATATGCCACAGTTAAGACCCAGGGCAGCCAAATAAATAAATATTAAAAAAGAAAGAAAAAAACATCAATATCAATAGAAAGAAATGGGGAAAGTCACAAAGGAAGAAAAATAAGTAGCTAACGAACATGTGAAAATATTTTAAATTCCTTAATAGCATTGAAATGAAAATTAATACAACATTTTTTAAACTTATCCAGGCAAAAACTTTTCTAGAGCGAGTGTTTGTTTAGTCGCTGAGTTATGTCTGACTCTTTGCAACCCCATAGACTGTAGCCCACCAGGCTCCACTGTCCATGGGATTCTCCAGGCTAGAATACTGGAGTGGGTTGCCATTTCCTTCACCAGGGATATTCACGACACAAGGATCAAACCCTCGGCTCCTGCCACATATCCTGCATTACAGGAAGATTCTCTTACCACTGAACCACCAGGGACACCCAAGATTTTTCTAGGGGGAGCATCAAAGCAACTTTTCTGGTGAGTGATATGGCAAGATACCAAAGCCCTAAAAAAATGTTTTTTATTCCTCAATTTTTCTATTAATTCCATTGTACTCTAAGGAACTATTTTTTTTTAATCCATAGAAATATGACTCTAAGGATACTCATTTCACAGCTTTCCAGAGCAAAAGAAGAATTTTTCTACAACCAAAAATGTTCATCATTGCATGACTGAGATAATGTAGTTATAGTATCCATATGTATCTATTTAAAGCCATGATGTAGAAGAATCTTTAATGATACAGAAGGATGGTAAACATAAAAACAGTTGCACATGGACCTGCCTGGTGGTCCAGTGGCTAAGACTCCAAGCTCCCTATGCAAGGGACTCAGGTTCGATGCCAGGGGATCAGGGAACTAACTAACTTCCACATGCCTCATCTGGGTGTCCACGTGCCACAACTAAGACCTGACGTAGCCAAATAAATAAGTAAACAAATAAAAATATTTTTTAAAAAACATTACACAAGAGCATTTGCATATGTTGGTTTCTCTCTTTATGCCCCAGCAAATCCACTCTCCTATTTTCTCTTCTCTAATTTTCTGTCCTAGAGAGCCAACCCATAGGAATTGCTCCCTAGTTTCCAATATGGTTTGGCCAATGAAAGTCATGGGCAGATGTGAGGATTGCTGGAGAAAGAGGTCGGGGTGATTGTCTCTGCTCCCTCCCTGCGCCTACCCAGTTCCCTCCCAGGGAATAGCTTCCACTCTCAGGCTCCCTTTTCCCCCCTGCAGGTCTAGGGAGCATAATGGCTTCCCACTGTTGTCAGCACTGGCTCCCTCTTTGTACCTTATTGATTCTCCTAACACTGCCCAAGTTTCTCTTCAAAATCCCAGTTGGGTGCCTTCCGTTTGCTGCTAGAACTCTGACTGACAGAAGACACTCTAATCCAGTTTTTGGAAACATTTACATATTAATTATCTATTGCTGCAATAACAAACTACCCTAATAACTTGGCAGCTTAAAACTACAAACATGTCCCATCTCAGAGTTTTTGTGGGTCTAAAATCCGGAAGTGACATAGCTAGGCCTGGCTGCCTCAGAGTTTCTCATTACACTGCAGTCATGCTGTCAGCCAGGGATGCAACCCCATCTGACAGCTCAAATGGAGATCTTCTTCCAAACTCACTCACATGGTTGTTGGCAAGATTCAGTTCTTCAAAGAATGCCGGAGTGAGCGGCTCCATTCCTCAATGTCTATTGACCGGAGGCCTCCCTCAGTTTCTTGCCATGGGGGCTTTACATGTGGGAGCTTTCAACACAGCCCCTGGCTTCCATCAGAGAGAGAGAAAACCCGAGACAGAAGCCACAATCTTTTATAACTTAATTACACTCAAAGGGAGGGGATTATACAAGGGTAGACTACAAGGCAGCGACAATCAATACGGACAATCTTACAGGCAAAATATCAATATAATTTACAAATGCACAGAAAAAATCTGTATGATGATTGGTTATCTTTGGGTACATTAAAAATGATCTCTATTTTCTTCCTGCATTACTGGCCATTTCTAATGAATAAATAGTACTGCTGTAATTGTTACCATCATTTATTGTTGCTGACCCTCCAGCTGACAGCCACTCACATGATATTGCTTAATTTTTTGTCTTTTCCATGGGCCAGTTTATATAAACCTGCCTAGATTTCACCAAGCATGAATCAATTATCTCCCATTATTGGACTTTGTTCAGTATTTTACCCAAGAAGCAGCTCTGGCTATGTTTCTAAAACATATATTAAAATAATCAGGATGAAATTTGCTCAGCTAATCTTTACATTCTCTGACAAAGATCTCCACTTCATTGGATGTGGGGGGAAGAAAAGTTGCTCAGTCGTGTCTGACCCTTTGCGACCCCATGGACTACACAGTCCATGGAATTCTCCAGGCCAGAATACTGGGAATGGGTAGCCTTTCCCTTCTCCAGGGGATCTTCCCCACCCAGGAATCAAACCCAGATCTTCTGCATTACAGGAAGATTCTTTACCAGCTGAGCCACAAATTATCCTAAAACCTTGTGCCGTGTGCATTTACTGCCCATCAATTTGGCAAGCCTGTCACACTGAAATCCAACAAGGAAGTGCCTTTGATGTAACTGCTCTCCTCTGTTCAAGTGGCAACTGATAATTATGTCACCTGTGTGATCCCTGACACAGATGACAAAAACAAATGATTTTTCTCAGCCACTCACTACGGAGATTCAAGGGCAAATTGAGCTTTTTTTTTTTTTTTTTTTTTCTCTGCAGTAGAGGAAATAATGGGAAAACAGAAATGGGGTCCATGATCTTCCCATTTTAGGAATTGAAAAGAAAAATGTCCACCATTAAACCACAATCTTCTGGCTAATCACACATAAGAACTTTATCAGTCTTCAAATTAATTCCATCAGCAAGTGCTAACCACATTGTTGTCCATAACAGACTTTCTTCTTTCTAAACATCTGATCCTCCCAACTTCATTTTTTATCATGGTGTTCCTTGATTCTTACAATCTGCTAGGTTAAGAAGGCTGCCTCTTGTCCAGTTTCTTAATCATCCTTGATGCCTAAACCACTGCCTAGTTCTTTAGAGGACTTCTTCCTCTCCTTTCTACAGAACGACTTGGTTTAAACCTTCATAAATCAAAATTTAATGACTGAAAAGGTGATAAAAACCTTCTCCCAATTCCATATTCCCATTTCCAGTTCCTCTGGACAACTATGCAAGAGTAAAAGAAATAAAAAGGAACCATCTTATCTCAGGCCTTATGTAGATGACTGATTTCCCTATTTATTTTCTCAGTTAATTTAAGCTGCCGACCTGTGACTTATATATTAAAATCAAGTCTGGGCTCCTGGTTTTTGAAAGGAAAACAGTAAAGCCCAAAAGGAAGTCATTGATACTTTGAAAGACAGTTTGGCAGTTTCTTACAAATCCAAATGTAGTCTTAACATATAATCTGCGGATTGTGCTCCATGGTATTTATTTCATGTATTTCAAATCAGTCGAAAACTTATGTCCACTCAAAAATCTGCAAATGGATGTTTGTAGCAGCTTTATTTATAACTGCCAAAACTTGGAAGTAACCAAGATGTCATTCAGTAAGTAAATGGATAAATAAACTGTGGTCTACCCAGATAATAGAATGGTATTCAGTGTTGAAGAGAAATGAGCTATCAAGCTGTGAAAAGACATGTGGAACCTTAAACGCATGCTACTGTTTGAGAGAAGTCAATTTGAAAATGCTGTATACTGGATGATTTCCAACATTCTGGAAAAGGCAAATTGAGACTTTTCTATGTGATGCTACAGTGGTGGATGCATGTCATTACAGACTTGTCAAAACTGGTAGAATGTACACTACTGAGCGATTTACCTAGTGTAAAGTATGGATTTGGATGATAATGTTTCAATATAGACGAACCAACCGAAACAAACATACCCCTCTCATGAGGGATGTTGATAGTGGGGGCAGCCGTGGGCTGTGGGTGGACAGGAACCAGGAGTAAATGGGAACTCCCCAGTGAGGACTACAAATGGAGCACTTTCAGCTCAGTTTTGCTGTGAATCTTAAACTGCTCTAAAAGATAAATTATATTGTAATAATTTTTTAAAAAGGTAGTCATTGTACTATACCCTGAGATTCCCATTGAAAATAAACTTCAGTCAAATTCTATCCTCCTTCTACAGGGGCTGGAGATACTTTTTCTCCACCCCAAATGTTCATTGATACATGAATAAACAAAATGTGGTGCATATATACAATGAAATCTTGTGTGTGTGCTCATTCACTGTCTTGACCGATTCTTTTGCAACCCCATGGACTGTAGCCCACCAGGCAAGAATACTAAAGTGGGTTGCCATTTCCTTCTCCGGGGGATCTTCCCAACCCAGGGATCAAACTCACATCTCCTGCATTGGCAGGCGGAGTCTTTACCACTGAACCACCTGGGAAGCCCATTACTTCTTACCTTATGTCAAACAAACACCAGTCCTCCATTCAAAAGGACAGGACCTTTTACTCCTCTGAGTTACCAGCATGAGTCCTAAATGAACACTTTAGGCTTCATGCCATATTGAATAGTAATCCTCTCCATCCATCCCTGGGTGAACCAATTAGAGCTCAAAAAATCACTTTAAAAAGGTGACTTAATACCTTTGTCACTTCTCGGGTCTAATGTTACTGACATTGCAAAATGGCCTCTGTTCCCCCAAATAATCACAAGAGAGCGTTGTGTCACTTATGTGCAAGTCCCATGTCCTCTGCTAATTTTTAGTTCCTCCTGCAGGTTTTATTCCTCACCAGACGTTTTATATTCTTACCTGAATCATTGGGCCCAAGGCTACTGCTTCAACCTCCTGGCCTGCCAGGCACCCTTCTCTGCTCTTGATCCCCCAGGGAAGTTGATCCTCTCCCCACCTTCTGCCTCAGGGCTTGGACACAAACTCAACCCCCACTTCCACACCTTTCCTTCTTCCTTGACCTTTACTAACGGCTCAGCTTACTGTAGTTTCCTGAGACGATGTCTTCTCTGTCACATCGCCTTCATCGTACTGTATTTCTCCTATAGCTTTTCCCCCACACTTATCACAATTCATAATTCTATGTTTGTATGCTCAGCTGTCTCCACCACTAGATTATAGAAGCCATGAATGGGGACTTCCCTCTCAGTCCAGAGATTAAGAATCCGCCCTGCAGTGCAGGAGATGCGGGTTCCATCCCTGGTCAGAGAACTAAGATCTCACATGCCACGGAGCAACCAAGCCTGCACAGGACAACTAAGACCTGATGCAGCTTAATAAATAAAAATAAAATCCATGAAGGCAAGGTCCACGTCTGTCAAGTTCACCACTGTACTCAGCACTAGACACATAGGAGGAGTTCAGTTGTTAGAAGAATGAAGAACAGACAGGAGAGAGGAAGGGAGGAAGGGAATGAAGAAGACCGTAAGAAACAGTTGCATCTTCAGGCATGTAGCAAAGCTGATGTGCATTGGGAAGAGTCATCGGACAGCCAAGACTTCTGGAGACCAATTCTAGAGGGTCTGTAATGCTATGTGAATCTTCAGGTGTCCTTTCCTCCAGAAAACTATTCCTCCTCTATGTCTGGGGTTTGGAAAGCAAAGGATGTCAGTTCAGAGCAGGCGATCCTGACAAAGGAGCATATGTAATCCACACAGCAATCCCTAGCCTAATTTCCCTGGTCCGTGCCCTCCCAGAGTTCACTGTCATTGGCCTGCCATGGTATTCATTCAAGAACTGAGCTCTCCAGACTTCTCTGGTGGTTCAGTGGCTAAGACTCCAAGCTCCCAATGCAAGGGGCCTGGATTTGATCCTAGTCAGGGAACTAGATCCCACATGCTGCAACTAAAAAAGATACCACATGCCATAACTATGACCCACTGCAGCCAAAATAAATAATTATTTTTTTACAAAAAGGAATGAAACAAGCTCTCTCAGTAGCACAAGTGAATCCAACCAGTGCAATGAGAAACCAGTTGTACTGTGACCTGGTTGGAAATATAGAATGGCCATTTCACAAAAGCGGGTAATCATCTCTCGTGTTAAAAGTCATTGAGATGATCGATGAGATTGTGTTGCTTGCAGATATTAAACAAGAAGACTAAAGGAGAACCTAGATTTAAAAAAAAAAAAGAACCTAGATTTTATCTTAGTAAATCCAGAGAAAAAATCATTAAAAATAAGCTTGAAAAAAGCTAGAATACAGTTGGCTAATCCCTCAGAAACAAAGAGGTTTTTCTGTAGTGTTTTAATTATAAAATCTTTTCCCATGTAATATGTGCTTTACTCTCGGCAAGTACTCAGCGGAGTACTCTACCTACACAAGTACTCACAGTATGCTTACTTTATGCTTGCATATAATGAATTTTTTTAAAAGTTTTTCTTGAATTTGTTACAATATTGATTCGGTTTTATGTTTTGGCTTTTTGGCTGTGAGGCACGCAGGATCTTAGCTCCCCGATCAGGGGATTAAGGATTAAGGGGATGCAGGATTAAACCTGCATCCCTTGCATTGGAAGGTGAAGTCTTAACCACTGGACCACCAGGGAAGTCCTTACAGTGAATTATTAATTCATGAAAAAGAGGCAGAACTACTGTTGTGCTGATAAACTGTTTCAACAATTGATCAATAGTAATCAGTTCAGTTCAGTCACTCAGTTGTGTCCGACTCTTTGCGACCCCATGAACTGCAGCACGCCAGGCCTCCCTGTCCATCACCAACTCCCGGAGTTTACCCAAACCCATGTCCATTGTGTCAGTGATGCCATCCAACCATCTCATCCTCTGTCGTACCCTTCTCCTCCTGCCCTCAATCTTTCCCAGCATCAGGGTCTTTTCCAATGAGTCAGCTCTTCGCATCAGGTGGCCAAAGTATTGGAGTTTCAGCTTCAACATCAGTCTCTCCAATGAACACCCAGGACTGATCTCCTTTAGGATGGACCGGTTGGATCTCCTTGCTGTCCATAATAGTGAAGAGGAAAAGATAAAATTTTTACATAACCTCCTGCCCTTTCTGCCTCTGGAACTCAGCTTGCTCCTTGAAAAGTCTAGATGACATAGGTCTCAGAAAGTGGGGACTCACAATACTAGGAACTGGAGCTCATCTCATTCACCCTTGTCCTACTCTTTGCAATTGCCCTAGCCCCTGCAAACCCGAAAACCCGCTTAATCATGCCTGTCGGTGTATAAAAACTCTGAAACCCCTTTGTTCGGGGCTCAGAGCTTGAAGTGTTAACTCCTCTGGGCCTGCCGGCATAATAAACCTGAGTTCTCCAACTCTCCAAGAGTGGTGCTTGGTTTCTCGAGTACTGGTTTCTGCAATAATAGTAGATGATTATATTTTACTATCTTTCTTCTCTACTTCTATTTCTTCTCAGCTTCTAAAATAGTCCTCTAAAAGAAAGCTTAGATGGACAACAAAATTGGGACAGAACTTACCATCAAGATTTAAAATTATAGCAAGACACGTATATCTACAATGTATATTATGTGCCTATCTTCTTTTTCAAATATTTTACAATTAACGATGAGACTCATTTGTAATTTTTTTAAAAGGTTGATTTTAACTATGTATTTTTTTTTATGAAAGTTTATGTTGTTGTTCTTTAGTGGCTCAGTCATATCTGACTGTTTGTGACTCTGTGCATGGGATTTCCCAGAAAAGAATACTGGAGTGAGTTGCCATTTCCTTCTCCAGGGGATCTTCCCAAACCAGGGATCGAACCTGTGGCTCCTGCCAAGTCTCCTGCATTGCAGGTGGATTCTTTTACTGCTGGGTCACTGGGAAAGCCCAAAGCCCATGAAAGTTTGTAGCATTTGTCAATTGCTTTAGGCAGGAATTTGAAGATGAGGGCCAAGTTTCATATGCATTGTATTTTTATTCATCAAAGAATCATGCAAAATATTGCAAGTGAATCATGCACAATATCACATCGGGCCCTGGGCTGAACCAAGATCTGCCTTTGAAACAACTTCAGAGTGTGTCTTCTTGTAGTTCTGTCTCATTGGAAATGACAAACTAAGACACACATGGAAGGTTTTATCTGCCTTGTTTGCTGTGAAACATCCAATTGTTGGGACAACACCAGACTAGAATGGTCTAAAGGATTAGTTGAAAACTGAGACTGCAGACTCTCAGAGCTAATGTGACACACCCATACCTTGTACACATGGCAGCTATACCTGTCCACGTAGGTGAGGAAGGCCAGAGGACTGGGAATTTGAATAGCAGCTGGGTCCCTCAGTGAGGTGCAGATGCTGTGTGTGTGGTCTATATCCATCTAAAAAGCTAAGACAAGATGCTGTTAGGCAAAGTTTTCTGGATCTCCTGAGCCTGATGGCCATTTAGAATCTGTAACTACCACTGGGCTGATACAAACATACTAACTGAAGTCCCTTTTTTCCTGAAATGTCTTCTGTCTGATGCTTTACAATAATTTATTCACCCCTGCAAAAATAATATCTACCCTTCAGACTTTTTTTTTAATATAAAAGAAACTGTGTGGGACTTACCTGATTTAGTGGCTGACTCCACGCTCTCAGTGCAGAGGGCCCAAGTTGGATGCCTGGCCAGGGAACTAGAACCACATGTGCTGCAACTAAGGGTTCAGAAGCTGCAACTAAAAATCCTGCATGTCGCAACAAAGATAGGGTGGGGTGACACAACTAAACCCTGGTGCAGCTAAATAAATAAATATATACATAAATAAAGAGAAACTGAGTGTACAGCTTTGCATGGCTACAAGAGGTGACAATCACAAAGTAGTTCTTGTGAATGTTCCACGCAGTTCTCATTGCACAGCTCTGGGAGACAAACATTACATTCACTCCGTGTAACTGGCAAGCCTTGGAGCGGTAGTGCACAACCTACCTAGCCTTACATCTACCTTAGTTTGAAGTCTGTTAGTTCTAAAACCGGACCTGCCTTGGAGCAGAGAAAGTGAGGATTTTGCACCAAATGATACTGCTGCTTGGCCCCACATCTCTGGCTTGCAGGCAGTTGTAGTCAACAGTCCCTGGCACAGAGACAGCATCTCAACTCAGCAATCAGAGTCTCTTGCCCTCTATCTGAATGCTCTCCTGCTCCGAGAGCTTGGCGGGCACCATCAAGAAGTGTAAGTAAATCAGTGCTCCACCCCTCACTCTAACAGGGACATTTTGTACTTGTTCTACATCATTTCTCAGAGGTTCCCCAGGATAACTGAGCCCTAATCTGCTATTTTATGCACACTTTACCACTTTTTCCTCTCTCCTGTCTCACTTTTTCCACTTCCTCATTTGTGCTTCCAGGAAGTGTCTCCCCCCGAAAACTACCTGCATCCAAGTCTTTGTCTCAGGGTCTATTGTAGAAGAAACTGAAATTAAGACAGATGCCCTTCGGAACAGATGACCTTAGTTGGTCCTGTAACCTGAGTGCTGGTCTGGGGCAAAATGCTCATTGGATGAATGAATGAATAATTCTCACACAGTGCAGTGGACTGCCTCTACTGATCAAGAAGGTGCGAAGTGACAACAAATTAGGCAATGAGTTTTCATGCCTCAAACTGCATCTGTGACAATGTGACAGGAAACTCAGCTGCCCATCACATAGCCAACAAAGCATGCTGCATTCCAGATAAAAATGACTGCTCTTTGAGCAAGCACTGACATAGTTCACGCTGTTAAGTTTGAGCGGGGAGAAGTATAAGATCCTTTGTATTTATGCTATAGAAGGTCTTTCTACACCCCTCAAATTCTCTTCAAGCTCTTAGTAAAACAGCTGCAGACACCCCCAGTCTGATCTGGGACACAAAGCCTTGAGATAATCTAGCTTTGGAAAAATGACAAGTGCCTCCGCTTTCTAACCAGAGAAAGATATAAGACTCTGGGGATGAGAAATTATAAATCCATTTCTTTGTTCTTTAAAATCACTGCTTTATCTCTAAGCCTTAACAATGCTTTTTTTTTCTCCTCTAATTCAGGAAGGAATACATGTGCAAAGAGTGTGAAATTAACAGAATGCATGCACAATCTCAATAAATAAACATGAAAACCTTTTCGTTGCACATCACTAGCTTCATTCAATTAGCATCATGTTAAAAACACTGTTGCATTGCACAACCTTTTGTTTTGTGGAAAAACTAAATAAAACAAAAAAGCTAGTGAATAAAAAAAAAGCCTAAAATTCTTGTTTCCACCAGAGTACTCAGCCAAACATGGGAAGCAGCAAAATCTGTCTTCCAGAATTCTCATTTCCATCTCAGAACACCTTTAGTCCTCCTGGTTAATACACTTCTCCCATCCAGTACCACAGTCTTGCTCTTTGCAGTCAACTAACTGTTCAGAATGTTAGCTGATACCTAAGGCAAGGAGAATGGTTTAACACATTCATGGCAAACATATTACAAAAATCCTCACTTTGCTCATTGTGTACATGCAGACATTGCTAATCTATTGCTGAAACAACATCACACAGCTCAACGAATTGCTGCCAGCAGACAGCGGCTGTCAATAAAAGTTGGTACCAGAAAGTCACTCCTTCAACTAATCTTTTACAGAACTCCAACTATGTTCCAGTCACTGTTCTCACTCAAGGAACGAAAATGAAAATGAAAAAGCAGTGTCCTTAATGACATGATAGAGTGGTGAACACAACAGACAGTATGTTCCTATCTCTTGAGTATGAGGCATCAGCATTTTATGAAGTGTTTTTGAAAACAGAAAACTCTGAACATCCAAAAGAGTGAACCTACAGGAGTAAATGGTATGGGTGCTTTCGGCTGCATACACCATCTTGACATTTTCATTAAAGCTTCCAGCTATAAGACGGGCAATTCTAGTACTGTATCCTTAGGTCAATTATCTCATATTGATTACAAATTCAGACACAAAGGAAGGAGGTACATAAATTGAGTAGAGTAACCCTTTTTTTCACTTCTTCCCAACACCCTGCATGAGCACTATTTGCCAGACACTAAACTGTGTATGAGGACACAAAGATGATTAAGTTCCTTTCTCTGCCATTGTACTGCTCAAGTGTCCCAGGGGATATGGAGGCCATCTCGACATTGATTCTGACCTCCTCACCCTTGTAGCTTACTTGACATTCAAGCTGGCTCTGACTCTAACTATACCCCGATCTTGACTCAGATGCTCACCCTGACCATCATATTACCTCCACTCTGGACCTGACCGTCACCCTACCTTTATTCTGATAATGACCCTGACCCTGATTACATACACCTGCACTCTTGTGTCACACTGATACTAAATCTGACTCTGATCCTCACCCTGACTCTCCCCTAAACAGTGACCCTACATTCCCACCTTGTCCTTGATCTTAATACTCACCTTGTTTCTGAAGCTGAACTCAGCTTTACCCCAGATTTGACCCTTATTTGGCCTCCCTCTCTTCCTGATTCCCACAATGAACCCACGAGTAACCTTGATGACAACCCGCCCTCAACACCCTGACACCGACCTAATAGTACAATCGCCCTCACCCTGACTCTGATTTCTACTTTCACTCTGACTATAAACCCTTCATTGATCATGCCTCTTAGGTTGACCTTGACACACATTTTGACCCTGGTTCTGAACCTGATCCTTTCTGTGACCCGAAGCTCACACTCATCGTGACAGTGACCCTGAACCTCACAGTCAAGCCTGTCTGTGATACTCTTCTTGACACAAAACTTGGTCCTGACCCTCATTATTAACCTCACTGTGACCTCAACCCTACCCTCATCCTGAGCCTGACAGTCTCTGTCATCATGAACTACTTAATCAATACCTCGACCCTTTCCAGAGCCTGATACTGACCCTGATTCTTATTATGACCTGGGCTCTGATGTGAGCCTTGCCTTCATCAGGATGAGTTTGCATATGAAATCTTGAACAATTATACTCTGGTTTTATCAAGATTTCTTGTAACTCAAGAATGTATTTTTGATAACTATGTATACTTTTGAAGTTTTGAATTCATACTGCATGCTTTCAAATATGCTGTTTTGATTTGTGTTAAGATAGTCTACCTCAAAGTAAGAAAGCGAAGTTGAGAAGAACGTGTGGTCCTCATTGATTTGCCTCAGAGTATAGGCTCAGTTTTGCTAATTCTAACAGTCATTACAAATTTTCTTTAGATATGAAGGTTTTCTTTTCCTTTGGCTAAATAAAAGTAAGTTTTTATTTTTTGGTAGCATCAAGACCATCATCGTTATTAGAGATGAAACTTTGATTCTGAGCTTGATTCTTCTTTACACCTTGTCTGTGCACATACATACAGTTTTCAACTGTTTGCTTTAACTTGCAAAAAGAAGTTATTGTTGGAAACAATTCATAAATATGAGCTCTTTCACATACACAACTTAGGCAAGTCTTAAGCTTGAAGCTTGTTCAAACTCATAGGAAGAAAAAGCAGTTGAGATAAAATGCATTTGAGTTTTGTTTCTGTTTTTTCCTCACATAAATCTTGCATATGTCTCAGTTTAGGCAAACGAGAAACAGTATTGAGAACAATTCACAAATCGGCTCGGCCTCACACAATCCTTTCATCAGAAAGTCCTTATTTCTCCTTACAGCAAACCGAGGTAAACGTAGGACAGCAAAACAGATTCATTTCAAAGGTACACGCTTACCTGAAGAAAAAAGATATAAAACATTGTTTATAAACCATAATGACCCCTTATTAACTGACTCCTTATTTCTTAAATTATCAGTGATTTAAAATATGCACAAACTTTTGGGTGGTAATACATATATATTTGTATTTGTCTTGTCAAAATTTTTAATTAATATGAGATAATGCTGACACCAAAAAATTACCTGGATGGCTTTTCACTTTCTGTCCTCTAGGTGTCACTTATGACTACAGAAAAAGAAAGAAAAGAATGATTACTTCAATTAAAAATAATAATTGATGTAGTTGATTGAGAGATCCTATTCGATTTTCCATGTGTTTATTTTAAGAAGTTGCTGGAGTTCATTCACATAATAAATGTAATATGATCTATATATTGCTTTATTTAGTAAACTGGCAATTAAATTACATTTTAGAGCTGTAAGTATAAACTATAAATTACTACCTAATTACGAATTTGTGTATCCAATCCACAAAAATCCTGGATTATAGAACTGGCCCCGTTTTCTAACAACAGCCAGTCTACAGCAAACCCTTCACTTCCCTAGACCTTCCCCAAATCACCCAGCAAAAGACCAAATTCTCTAAGAGTTATTTTCTACCAGTCTCTTACTGAGACACCCTGTGGCACACCAGAGCTGCGCATTCTCCCTCCACGAAACCAGTAATAAGCCCGGGTTATTCAATGACAGGTGTGTTCCCAGGAGTCATTGATTCAAGGGCACTGACAAATAAAATGCACACACGGGCACAGGCCTTGTGGGGTCAGCCTGGGTAGAGTTAGAATACCTTTTTTCTTACCATTTCAAAAATGTTAAAATAATAGAAAATAAAGACTATTTTCAGAAAAAAAGCTGGATGGTTTTAAACTTTCTACCCTCTGGGTATGTTTAATGTTTAAAGAAGAAAAAAGGAGTTGCTTACTTTAATTAAAGATACTAAGTAATTAACAGTATTAACTAATTAATGCTAATTTATATAAATTTTAATAGAAACTATACTAGGTATAACAATTTCACAGATATACAGACCTATATATAGGGTAATTATATTTTAAAACTATTGTCAGAAACTTGAAATTATCTCCTATTTATATGTTTGCATATATGTGTGTGCTTGAATTCACACAAATAAATGTATATCAATAGACCCTTTACTAAAATGCATTACATAAATAATGTTAAGAAATAAATTTGAATTTAAGTCTTTCATGTAAAATTATTATTTTAATCCAGGATAAACAGAGGTTCCTTTTGTCACCAAATTATTGTTAATTCTCAGTGCTTTATGCATACTCTTCAACTATTCTGTTGAGATTCCCTTGCGTAGCCCTGACCTAATTTTACTTGTTAATGGTAAAAAAAAAAAAAAGCCATCGCAAACTTGAATCCAGGCCTAAAATAGGGACCACAGACCAGCAGGTGGAGACACCCAGCGCGTGCGCTCCTGCCGCTGAAGTGAGCCCGCTGGCCTGCCCAGCTCAAGCGCACTTTCTCGAAGGAACAGGCAGTCACAATATGATGTTTTTCTGAGCCTCGACCCTGCCTGCTGTGTCTTTCCTTCTTTTGAGGAAGGAGGAATATGCAACAGATCTCCCTATGAACCCTTATTCTTGCCGCTAACGGGCACTCCAGGGGCTGCGTAGGGCTCCCTCGCGCTGGAATTTGCAAAGGCCCAAGGGTTTTTGAAACCTTAGTTAATTTTAGTTCTAAAATTCCTTTCGTCTTCTGGGTTGTTCCTGACTTGTAGGTGATAAGGACAGTGGAGTTTCTGTGTAAAAGCACTTAATCGCAGTAATAGTGAAATGAGTATCTCAGTCATTAAAGGAGTAAGTGGGAATTCCCCTGGTGGGAAAACAAAACCCACCCCCTCCCACCCCCACTCCATCCCAAGTCTGGGCATAACTCTCCAGCAAGGAAAAACTTAGATGCACTCTGACAGTAAATATACAACGGAAGCAACAAATTCCTAATTTACTGCAAAATGTATTTGTATGAAGTCCATTCGGAAGTATTTAAAGGACCCTGGGGCTCTTGGTTCCTGTTCTGGATCCACCCACCTTGACAGTTTAAGGGTAGTATGGTTGGCAAGTAAGACTTGTTTTGGAAACATCCCTGGTGTCTACTTGTAAAATCAGGCTACTGGTGATGATCTGATACTGTTGCAGATTTATCTTTGCTTCCTGGGCAATGTCATGAAGAACTGTTGTTGAACTCCCTTCTGCAATTGTTTTGGCATAATCATCCATCCAGAAATGTAATGAACATCCTAAATTGAATTAGGGACATGTTTCTGACATTTTTTGATTTTCTCAAAGACTTCTCTTGTCTGCATGATTATAAGAGTATTTATCTAGGTAAAAAAAATTTTTTTGACATAGTAATAGTCTGCTGAAGCGTTGCTATGAGATTCTAAGTCTTTGACCTTTTATTTTTCATTACAGCTATTTTCTTAGGTACTAACAAAGTACCTAAAAGTTCTTTAATGTGTTGTCCACCTTATTTAGATTTTTCAAGGTTAGAAAAATCTTATATATATATATATAAATTTATTTGGCTGCACTGGTTCTTAGCTTCAGCATGTGGAATCCTTGATCTTCACTGTGGAATCTTTTTATTATGGCATGCAGGATCCTTTAGTCCCACATGCAGAATCTTTGGTTGCAGAATGCAGTCATTTGTTCCCTGACCAGGGATTGAACCCGGGCCCCCTGCATTGGGACCAAGGAGTCCTAGCCACTGGACCACCAGGGAAATCCCAGAAACACCTTTGTTTCTAAGTAACTCTGAATATGTGAGCTACCTCAAGAGCATATTTATATAAATATTTGCATTTTTAATTTTTGAGGGCAGGCAACCACGAATGAGGACAATTATGCTAGTCATCTGAACTCATTTATTTGTGGAAGTTGTCAGTCTAAAGGATGACTTAACTTTGTTAAAAAGGATGATTTTTAATTTTGAACAAATTGGGTCAATGCTATCCAGGGGACTTGCTGAGAAAGTGGTTGAAGAGTATGCAAAAAATACAAGCATTAATAGTTAACCAGCAGTTAACATTTGGTGACAAAAAGGAACTTCTGTTGATCTGGGCACAAAGTAATAATTTTACAGAAAAGGCTCAAATTTTAATATTATTCTTTGGGCACTTTACTTGTGTAACAAATTGTAGCAAAAGATCCATACCTGTTCTGTATGCACCAAGACATGCATGCGTGGGTGTGCTCACTCAGTTATGTCCGACACTTTGCAACCTCTATGGACTGTAGCCTGCCAGGCTCCCTTGTCCATGGAATTTTCCAGTCAAGAATACTGGAGTGAGTTGCCATTTCCTCCTTCAGGGGATCTTCCCAACCCAGGGATCAAACCCACATCTCCTGTGTCTCCTGCTTTGGCAGGCAGATTCTTTACCCCTGAATCACCTGGGAAGCTCGAGACACATAGATATAAAACATATGAGTAGATAATTTAAAGTTTTAAACTTTAAACTATAATTGTCAGTATACTAAATAAAATATCATCTTAAATTTATTATGTGAATGAAGTGCATAACTTCTGAAAATAAACAGAAAATCACCTATTATGCATACACCTGTATCTCTGCAGTGCTTGTGTCAACACCAAGTACTTTCTGTAAATAATCCTTCCTTTCTTTTTTCCTCTAGACATAAGGGACACCTAAAGGACAGAAAGTTAAAAACCATGTAGGTAATTTTTTATAAGCATTTATGTCATATTAATTAAAGGCTCTGAGAAGGCAAATACAAATAAAAATGTATTATTCATCAAAGATATTTGCATATTTTTTAATCCATGGACATTTTAAGAATAAAGGATTAATTAAAAATTACTTAGTAAACCATAAATTTTTATCTCTTTGTCTTTTTAATAAGAATGTGCCTTTTCAAGTGTTGCACTGTACTTATATTTATCGTGCTTTACTCTGAAAAGCAATACAGAGTTATCTTTGAAAAGAATGTCTGAAACTGAACTTGTTTATACTAATACGGACTCTTTTCACTACTGCTGCTTAGACTCTTCCTCATTAGCTCTGAGGGTGTGCCCTTGAGACGAACATCCACACTTGTGTTCATCTTGGTTTACTCTGAGAAGCACCAAGGAGTTTCTTTTTCGAGAAATATCTGAGGCTGAGCTTCTTTCCATTAATATGAATTTTTTTCAATTCTCCTTTCTGTTTGCCTACACGCATACATATATAAGATTTATATAAGCAAAAAACCCTCAGAAACTCACCCTCATCTTCATTGCATTTTCTTCCTGTGAGTTAGAACAAGGTAAGAGGACTCTAACCCATATTTGTGAAAATAAGTTCATATTTACACACTGTTCTCCATAGTAATTTCTTATCGTGAGTTAAGGCATGTATCACTGAAAATCACATTTGTGTGAACAAACTAGCAGTACAGAAATCAGATGCTAATCTCTAAGGAAAATTCTTATTGAGAAATCAATGAGAACCACACATTCTCAAAAGTAGACCCTATTGACGCGTCAAAGCAGCACATTTGAAAACATACAATACAAATGTAAGAAAGTTCAGAATTATACATAGTTCTCAAAAGTATGTTCTTATTGCTAGTTATAAGAAATCTAGGTGAAATTAGTATGACAGTGTACAAGATTTCATGTTCAGACCCAGCTTGGTGATGGTAGGTAATTTACAGGGTCAGAACCGTTCTGAAAAGCATTATGAGAGTCAGAGTCACATTGAGGGTCATGCAGGGAGGTTAGGGGTCAAAGTCACAATGACCGTGAGCTTTAGGATCATGACGAGGGTCAGAATAGGTGTTAGGATCTGGGTCAGAGTATATGTTGAGGTCGGGGTCAGTGAGGGAGTTAGTGTCAGGGTGACAGAAGAGAAGGTCTGGTACAAGTTCAGAGTGAGGGCGGGTGTACTTTTCAGAGTCAGCGTCAGGGTGAGGGTCGGGTTGAAGATCAATGATCACCATCAAGGTCAGGCTAAGGGTCCTGATAAGAGTTAGGGTAAACATGTGAATGAAATTTCAGGATCAAGGTGGAAGCGGTGGTGAAACTCAGAGTAATTGTCCTTCATGCGAGGGACAGGGTGAAGATCTGGGTCAGGTTGAGATTCCAGTCAGGTTCACTGTCAGTGCGAGGTAAAAGTGAAGGTATGATCAGGATTAGGGGCATGTCGAGGATTAAAAAGGTGACAAGAAAAGTGAGGGTCAGCTTCAGGGTGAGAGTAATACAAGGGTCAAGGTCAGGGTGCTAATCAAGTTCAGAACGATGAACAGGGTCAAGATCACCCAAGAGTAATATTGGGGGCTTAAGGAAGTCAGATAGTGTCAGGGTGACGTCAAGGTCAGAGTCACTTTGAGGTAAATAAGGTAAATGTGGGCATTAGGGTCAGAGTGAGGATCAGGTTGATGAAGCAGAGGTTCTGTGTATTTAGGGTCAAGGTTATAGAAATGGTGGGAATAAGGACGAAGTTCAGAGTGAAGGTTACGGTCAGAGTCAGCATGAGAGTCAGAGAAAGTTCAAGTTCAAGCCACATTCAGAGAGAGGAAGATGGCCAGAGTAAAGGTTCACTGATGGTCCCGGTCAGTGTCAGCTTGAGGGATATGGTAAAAGTCAGCGTAAAGCATAGAATCAGGTCAAAGCCAGTTTCTGGGCCGGTGTGGGAGTAGAGTCTGGGTCAGGGTCTGCTTCAGGATCAGGGGAAAAGGTTTTCGAGATAGGGCGATGATGAGGGTCCAGTTAAAGGCGGGGACAAGCTGAGAATCGAGTTCACGTAAGGCTCCAGGGTGGGAAGGTCAGAGGCAATGTTAGGCTGACCTCAGAGTCAATTCCCCTGAGAATGAGGGTCTCAGTGAGGGTCAGGTTGAAGGTCAGTGTTGGGTCAGATCTGGGGACAAGGTCACTGTGGGGCTTGGGATTAGGGTCATTATTTCTGCACAGAAAGCCGATAGCTACTTCACGATCCTCCACATTTTTACTGTCCAATCCACCATGTCCAGTCTTTGGAGAGACCTACCTGACAATCCATGGCCTCTTACAGCACGTCTAGAACAGCAAGAAGTAATCCGCAACCTCCATCGCAAAGCTTCCTTCATGCCCCTTGAGCCAGTGGACTGGATGAGTCCCAGCCTCCTCCAGACACATTTTAATTCTCTTATCAAAGAATTAGAGCAAGGCTGCTTGGAGGTTCCCTAGCTTTTCACCCACACGACCCTCCCTGCAAGCGCTGGTGAGGCACCCTAACTACTAGCCCTCCAGCCAGAGACTTCTCTCTGGGTCTATAGTTGCCTCACCTATAAAATAAGGAATTGGATGGTCATTTCAGACTCCATGTGATCCTTCCAGGCATCGACTCCTAACTTTCAGGCCCTGCTTCTCTTCTGAAGACTGCAGAATAATGTCTCCCAGCTTTTAAAATTCACATCCCCCCCAAAAAAAATTCACATCCCACACAGCCCAAAACACAGGGTGACTATCTCACCTCACAATTCAGAGCCCACTTCCTACACAGCTTCAGGGATCAAAGAGATTCTGCCGAGCTGCGGTTTCTAGAGTTTGTGTTGTGAGAATAAGAGATATTTTTGACATTTTCCCAAACATGAGCATCATAATGTGAGATCTGCTTTTTCAAGCAGCACCTCATCCCTCACTCCCTCAGAGGAGCCCGGCGAGCTCTCGCAGGCCATCATATTCAGGTGTCTTTTCACCTCTCTTTTGGGAATCTCTGTTCTCAAATCATTTAAAGATATTGATTATCTGCTCTACCACTCCCGTGTTCTCCTTTTTTTTGTCCTGATTGCCTCTGTTTGGTGTCAGTTTTCAGATAAGAAAGGAGAGTGCTGTTGAGGCTCTATTTATAATATGCCCTTGAAGACTGAGTGCCGACTTCTTTGAGCTAAAAACTGGCAGTTTAGCGGCAAAGACTCGAGGTGGAGGGTCATCCTGAGACACACCTAGTCTCCAGGTCAAAATGAATAAAGAGAAAAGAAATACAGATTCAGGGGAAAAGGGGAAATGCCAGGAGCGTAATAGAAACTCCATACAAGTTTGGTGAAAAAAAGACCAGAAAAGAGGGAATGAGAGGGGAAGGGAAAAATTCAGAGAGATAGCAAATTTAGAAATTTTCAGAAAGCACGAAACTTGGTGTCAGGGGACTTACATTTGAAGCCTGGCTCTGCTTGATTTATTACATTTGTTAGGAAATCGAGCTTGGGAAAGTTTCTTGGCTTCTCTGAATTTGGGTTTCCTCTTCCCTCAAGTGGGTGTAACGTTTCCTCTCCAACTAATCTCAAAAGATGGCTATAAAAATCAAATGTAATCATGGTTAAGGAAGCTCTTTGTAAACTCAAAATATTGGGGGAGAAAAAAACCTGAAAATACACAAGGCTCCCAGCCTCCTTGACAAAGCTGCAATTTGGTAGAGCAAATTTGATAGCAGCCTTTGTGACTTGCTCTGCATACACTGAAGTGTCTAACCTCACAACTATCTTGCAGGTATAAAGTACTACTATTCCTCTTCTACAGATGAGGAGCCATGCAGAGAAATGGTCTTTTGGTGGAGGTTACGCCCTTGGGAGCCATTAACTAGCATGTGAACAAGACCCCCGTCCAGCAGCCAATTCCCTTAACCACACGGCCGCCTCTCGGACCCTAACATGCATCCTGAGCGGTTGAACGTCCCCTTACGTACTGAGCTTACCTGCTCAGTCATGTCCGACTCTTTGTGACCCGTGGACTGTAGCCCAAGAGGCTCCTCTGTCCATGGGGTTCTCCAGGCAACAATGCTGGAGTGTGAGGTCATGCCCTCCTCCAGGGGATCTTCCCAACCCAGGGATCGAACCCAGGTCTCCTGCATTGCAGGCGGATTCTTTACCTTCTGAGCCACCAGGGAAGCCCTACCATCCCCAGGTGAGAAGAAACCCACCTTCCAGCGGTAATCGGCGTTGTGTGAGTCCGGGGTGGGCTGCCACAGCAGACCACCACAGACCAGGTGGCTTACACAATAGCAACGTATTCGCCTCTCACGGTTCTGGGGTTGGAATTCCCAGAGCGAGGCGCCGATGTGGTTGGTTTCTGGGGGGAGCTGTCTTCCTGGCTTGCAGGTGGCTGCCTTGTGTCTGGGTCTCCACGCGGCCTTTCCTCTGAGTGTGGAGGGACTGGGATCTCCGTCGTCTCTTCCTTTCTTCCAAGGCATCAGTCCCATAGGGTTAGGGACCCACCCTATGACCTCATTCAGTGTCAGTTACCTTACTAAAGGTCCTATCTCTAAATACTGTCGCATTGAGGGGAAGGAAGGGGTCAGGAATTCAACATACGAATTTGGGGAGGATGTAATTCAGTCCACACTAGACACCTACTCCAAAAAATAAATACTCTGTCAACGTTTGCTCCCCAGTGAGGAAATTTTTCAACCCGTCAGATCAACAGCAGCCGCTGCGGTAAAATTCTTGAGCTCTGAGTCCTGCTCGGATAACTCCCATAATGCCACGCAGCTTTGCTGTCAAAGGAATGAAGCCGGTTTCGAGAAAAATACTTAAAAAACGTTCCTGCTCACTCCCTCCCTCCTTCTCAAGAGCATTCCGCAGAAGTGAAAGGTCTGTCCCTTGTTCCCCTCTTGCCAGGGGTTCCTATTTATAGTTTCTGGCACCGACGAGTCTGAAGGGGTCAAGAGTTTTCAAATCACTTCCAAGGCTTGACAGCCTGCCGCCCCTCCCCCGCCCCCCAGGCCATTAGAAATGATTATTCCTTGTTCCCACAGGGTGGGAGTTGGGGGAGAAGGGAAACAGAAAGGTTTGCAGTATGCAAAGCTACAGGTTCTTTTAAAAAGCAAAGCAAAGCAAAACAAAACAGAAAAAAACAGAGGGAAAGACAGTCTGCTTTTTATCTCTGTAGTGCTTTCTGTTGGCTGGTGGTGGTGTAGTCAAGTTGTGTCTGACTCTTGCGACCCCATGGACTATGGAGTCCCATGGAGCCCTGCCAGGCTCTTCCGTCCATGCGATTTCCCAGGCAAGAATACTGGATTTCTATTTAGGTCTCTTCATAACCAAGCCCTCCCCATCTGTTCCTTAAAACTTAGAGAAAAAGTATCCTGTGGACGTCATCCTTGAATCCTACTTCAGAGAGATGCTGATGCCTTCGAGGGGAGAGAGGGAAAGGCCAGAAAGGTTTGTTGCCTGGAGGCCAGAAGCCATTAAAGGGTTTTACAATTCATCTCCCTACCTGTGCCTGCGCATGATAAATTACCAGCATCCATCTATCTAACAGGATCAGACTTCAGAATTTGTGAGCCATATGTTCACGTCATTGCTTTGTGCAAATAGAGACTCTAAGTATGCAACGATCTGGCACGTTTCATGCGTATTTATCAAAATGTTCTCTTGTCTCCCAATACGTATTAATATATTAATAAAAAATAATACTGAATAATTCCAAGTGGCAGCCGTACACATGATTCCAAATGGGAAGTTCAGTTTGTACACTTAATAAAGGTTATTTTTAATCATAAGAAGGCAAAAAAAAATAGCCCAGCAACCAGACGTACTTATAGAAGATAGAATGAAGCTCATATATTTAAAGTTTTTATAGATGGCTGCAGTCCATGGGGTCGAAAAGAGCCGGACACGACTGAGCGACCCAACAACGACAGAGGAAGGATAGAAATGTGGTACGCTCTGTATGCCCTCTGCTTTGTGCATTGCTTCGTATGTCCTTTGACAGTTGTATACGCATCTTACTGTGTCATTCTTCAACTTAATTTTGCATTCTCGTATGCATACTTGGGCCCCTCTGGTGACTCAGTGGTAAAGAATCCGCCTGCAATGGAGGAGTCACAGGAGACATGGGTACAGTCCCTGGGTTGGGAAGATCCCCTGGAGAAGGGCATGGCAACCCACTCCAGTATCTTGCCTGGAAAATTCCATGGACAGAGGAGCCTGGAGGGTTACAGTCCATGGAGTAGCACAGAGTCGGACGCGACTGAGTGACTAACACTTCCACTTTCATGCATTCTTGAAGGCATTCCTCCTAATACTTGATGACATTTTTTAAATGTTTAATGAAATTTTTAACAATTTGCATTTTTACTTTAATTTGCAGGAGGAGACATTTCAGAAGCTCAATAAGTCTAAGTAATTGGGAGACACCGATATAGTTCCAGCACTTCACAGAATATTATCAGAGAATGGCACTCCCTCAATGACTTACGTTGGGAACCTCTAAGACAAAGATTTTGGGGCAATTAATCTATTGAGAGAGTCCCAGGAAGCAAGTGAGTGAGGAAGCGTGGGGTGAGGAAGTCAGTGCCAAAGAATATGACTGAAACTGCATTGGGTGGGGCCACAGAGCCTCTATACCACCAGGACCTCTTGTAAAACACACGAAATGCTGCCCAGGATTATCGATCTAAAGGAATGGAGGAAAGATGGTAACGATAACCCTATACGCAAAAAAAGAAAAAGAGACTCAGATGTATAGAACAGACTTGTGGACTCTGTGGGAGAAGGCGAGGGTGGGATGTTTCAAGAAAACAGCATCGAAACATGTATATCTAGGGTGAAACAGATCACCAGCCCAGGTTGGATGCATGAGACAAGTGCTCAGGCCTGGTGCACTGGGAAGACCCAGAGGGATGGGGTGGAGAGGGAGGTGGGAGGGGGGACTGGGATGGGGAATACATGTAAATCCATGGCTAATTCATTTCAATGTATGACAAAAACCACTGCAATGTTGTAAAGTAATTAGCCTCCAACTAATAAAAATAAATGGGAAAATAAATAAATAAATAAAGGAATGGAGGATGAGAAATTCAACTCTAAGCTCTTCTTCTCCACTGGTTGATGATGGGCCCCAGGGCATTAACTTCCCCCAAGCTTCAGGGCTGCACCTTCCATGGATGGTGGGGGCATCAGGAAAGCCCCCAAAGGAGAACAAGGCACACTCCACTGGGATGCGGCCAGCCACGGTGGGTCTGAACTCACCCTGAATTGTTGGACCTTCTGAACCCTGACCTCCAGCCGCAACAGCTAGAACACAGCTAGTGGCAGATCTCTTTTTGCCTTACAAATGAGTCTGATTTCACCACACAGAGTCAGCTTTGTATGTCTTTAGACAATTAGAGAAGCATCTTAGTATGTCATTCTGCACCTTATTTTTGCATCCTCATTAGGCTTTCTTGAGGGCTTTCCTTCTATGTTACTTGCTCTGGCATTTTAAACATATTTATTACATTTTAACACTTTACATATTTAAAACATTAATTAGCAGGAGAAGACACTACATCGCCTTAGTAAGTCAAAGTAACTGAGAAAGCCCCTCTATTACTTTGAAATGAGCCTACTTGGAGAGACCAGGCTGCTTCCTCAAATTCAACAAATATCAGGAAAATCAAAATTTTCAAGTCTAGAGAGCTGTCTCAGGTGGAAAATTCTACACACGTGGTCACCATCTTTGAAGTCACCCATCTCCTATAGCCCCAAAGACAACCAAATAAATAAATCAGTTCTGTTTAGTTCACTCATCTTACCACTTTCTCTCCCAGAAGTAGAATGAAAGAACAGCTGTCCAACAGTGTGAGAAAGCCAGCAACATCTTCCTCCTGGGCCTGTACTTGACTAAAGTTAAAGGGAATGAGCCACAGCGGTTCCTAAAACTCCAGCACAGGGACTATCCTGGTGGTCCAGTGGATAAGAATCTGCATGCTGATGCAGCGGACACAGGTTCGATCCCTAGTCGGGGAAGATTCCAAGTGCAGTGGAGCAACTAAGTCCTGCATGCCGCAACTACTGAGCATGCATACCTACGGCCTGCGCTCTGCCACCGCAGTGAGATGCCCGTGCACCGCAAGAAAAACCCAGCCCATCCAAAAGTCATAAGTAAGTGAGCGACTACTTAAAAAAAACCCTCCAGCACATAATAAAGGCCAATAAACGTATTGTGAACCGTTGACCCAAGTTGTGCCTAAAATGCCAGCATTTACTTAGCATGACTCTGAAGGACAAGTCCACACCCTGAAGGTTTCATACACCATCCGGGTCACCCAGTGATCTCACTTATCCCCATCTCCTGGACAATCACAGGATAGACAGAGGATGGGTACATCAGAGACATATAGGGGGTCATTGCATTGGTTCTATGTGGGGGCAAGAGGTAACCTGCGGATTCTATCTGAGGTGGAGGGGACAGGAGATGCTTGCCAGGAAGGGTAATAGCTCAAAGGGTGTTAGTCGCTCAGTTGTGTCTGACTGTGGCCCCATGGACTGTAGCCCACCAAGTTCCTCTGTCCGTGGGATTCTCCAAGCAAGAATACTGGGGTGGGTTGCCATGCCCTGCTCCAGGGGATCTTCCTGACCCAGGGACTGAACCCAGGTCTCCAGCATTGCAGGCGGATTCTTTACCGTCTGAGCCACCGGGACGTTCGTGGTAGCTCAAAAGGGGAGAGCTGCTCACCAGGAAGTGTTGTGAATTTTTACTGAAAACAAGTTTTTCTGGGGGTCCACTGTGATTCTCCTTTTGTCATTTATTCAAGTGGTTTTGGGAATAGTTGCTCTGTTCAGAGCCTCCTTGTTACTTGTCAATATCACTAAGATTGCCGAAACCTAAAAGATAATCTACTGTGTTCAGTCCTGCTATGTTAGCACTTCCAAAATTCTGCAGGCTAGAGATCACATCATCTGTGGTACCCAGTGAGTTAGACCTTCTCAAGGAACCCAGTTAACCGTCCATTCACCCAGTCAGCAGGGTCCATCCTTTGACTAAACCTGACAAGCTCCCAATGTCAAAGGGAAGCTGAGGATTACAGTGATTGACAGGATGACTCCCACCATCATCTCACTTTTGCCAAAGTGTGATCCTTACATTAATTGCTTGATGACTGGAGGGAGACTTTATTCTTACAATTAAAAAAATTGTAGGACTAGAAGGAGATCTAAGAAGGTCATTCATCTCCAGGACAATAAGCTCAATTTGTGGAACAAAAAGATATCAGACACCTCTTCCTTTCCACGCTTAGTGGGTGGGGGTGGGGGAGGGGGGGGATTTGTTACCATCCTTGCCCTCCCTCCTTCCCAGGTGGTGCAGTAGTAAAGAGCCAGGAGATTCAAGAGACGCAGGTTCAATCCCTAGGTTGGGAAGATCTCCTGGAGAAGGAAATGGCAACCCATCCCAGCAGTCTTGCTGGAAAATTTCATGGACAGAGGAGCCTGGCGGGCTATAGGCCACGGTGTCGCAGAGTCGGACACAACTTAGCACACATGCATTGCTCTCATTCTGTCTTACCAGCTTTCGCTCCTTCCCCAATAAAAGCAACCAGAAATGAAGTCCTCATCAGATCCTGCAGATTATGAAGTGTCCTTAGGAACAAAGGATAATACAGTTGAGGGGATGGGTGAAATGGGTGAGGGGGAGTAGGAGGTGCAAACTTAGAATGATAAAATAATAAGTCACAGGGATGTGATGGACAACACAGGGGCAAAGTAAAAAACATTGTGGTAACTCTGTATGGTGATTGATGGTAACTAGACATAGTAATCATTTCATAATGTATGAAGATATAAAATCATTGTGATATACACCTGAAACTAACCTCATATATGTGTCAATTATAATTCAATCAAAAAAGAAAAAGGACAGGGATTTCCCTGATGGTTCAGGGGTTAAGACTCCGTGTTTCCACTGCAGGGGGGATAGGATCGATCCCTGGTCGGGGAACTAAAATCCCACATGCTTCATGGCCTAGACAGAAAAAAGGAAAAGGACAATCAAGCTGTCCTTTGATTCCTGTCTTCAGTGACCATTACTTTTGTTGGCTAGGTATAAGTTGATGTTAGACTTGGAAATGGTGAGTTTAAGTATACACAGAAGCCTGAGAGCTTCTAAATTCCCACCCTCTGCTTTTGGCTGGTATTTTTTCCTTAATAGTCTCAAATTTCTGGCAACATCCTGTAGCTGCAAATAGGTTTCAGAAGATTTGATTTCTTATTTAATCAATAAGGCTCAAATCTACTTTTGATTTACTAAGCTCCAAGGCGTCCTCTGAATTTATATTAGAGCAGCGTCCTACAGGCACGAGGACTGTCATTTGTAAACGATGCCACCATTCACCAACTCTCTGTGGGAAACTCTCTTACGGCTGTAACAGCGTTCATCATTCCTAGTTTTTGCATATTTTTTTATGGTTATATAACACCTCAATACTTTTCTCAGGTTTGATGGAAGATGCTAGAATATTTGCTCCTGTTTTTCTTTCTTTCTTAAAGAACTCTGTGTAAGCATAGACAGCTTTTTGAAACCATTACTCGCAGGTATAACTTACTCTTACATCACAAAGTAAAAACAGGATGAAACCCTCCCTTTGACACGACACCTCACTAAAGGTGGGAAAAAAAAATCCAGGTGTGGGTTTTCAAAGATTCCATTTATCTAAACACCATATCCAAGCCAGATCAAGTGCGCTTATGGTACTCTAATGACTAAAGAAAATTTGCTTTTTTTTTAAACTTCATAGCGGTTGCCATTTTGCCAAGTGCTTTCCTTTAACACTGTGCCCTGTAATCTCACAATTATTTAATCCTCAAAATGACCATAAGGGCCACATATATTTATTGCCATATTGTAGATAAAGAAACTGATGCTTAAAATACTTGCCCAGTTACGTGCCCAGAAAGTAAAGGTTGGAGCTGGGCTTAGAACCAGGTATATTATGATTCAAAAGTCAGGTATGCAGATAACCTTTATGCTCACTGTACCAACTGGGTTTCACTTAACAAAGAAACCGACTTATTTTCTGGATTAACTAAACCAATTCAACTTACTTTCAGAATTAACTAAAGTGGGAAGCCTGGGTAAACTGAAATGAACCCTCTGAATCTGAAAAGCTTTGAGTGCTATGCCCTGCATAGCAATATTTGGTGACTTTTCATAATGCATTTTCATATGTCTGACATCATTTCATTTTGGTTTTCATTTAGAAATAATGATGAATATTAATAAGTGCTCAAGGCACTGTCTTTTCTTATGAAAGCCTTATCACATAAGTGGGAGAGCATCTAAAAAGTTTGGTTCAAAATGGAAATGTGGATATAAACGCTGAAGTGCTGAGATGTGGGGATTCTGGGCTGCATAACTTAACTACAACTCCACAAACTGCTCTCTAGCCCTGATGAAGAGTCTGGGGCGATTCTACTTTCCAGGGAGAGTCATTCATCGGTCATAACTTTATACAGAAGAAGAATATAACTCAAATTTGGTTGAATACTGAACAATGGCATCCTATCTGTTTTCTGCTGCTTGTTATTTCAAAGACAATAGACAAAGACAAAGACAGCCAGAAAACCACCTGGGGCTAGGAGAGTGGCAGCCTCAGGGGAAACCAAACCTGTTCAAACCTTGACCTTGGATTTCTACCCCCAAATCTGTGAAAATAAATAACTTTGCTTTTTAACAAAAATGTCCACCAACAGATATACGCACACAAAGTGTATGGTACAAATATACAATGAACTATTACTCAGCCATAAAAAAGAAGAATGAAATAAAGTCATTGGCAGCAACATGGACACCGAGAACGATCATACACTAAATGAAGTAATTCAGGCAGAGAGGGACAAAGAGCCAATCGCGTCGCTTAAAAGTGCATTGGAAAAAATAGATACAGTAGTTCATTTTGTAAAGAATAAATTTACAAAAAAGGAAACACACAAAGTTAAACCACAAACATAGGATTACACCTTGGAAAGATTAAGGAAAAAGAACACACTAGAAGGTCTGGATTCGCCTATACACAGAAATAGAAAAATAATAGGAATTCACGAGCAATTGATTTCAGACAAGAAAATCTACTCCACTTTCAGCTCTAACTGCTATGGGAAAATAATCAGAAAACTACTAGATGCACTGTGATATATGTATAAATGAAATTATTCGCTGTACATAGAAAAGGCACACCATTGAAAACCAATTATTTTCACATCAAAACAAATAGCAAGTTTCAAAAGAATAAAATAAAATAAAGGAATGGTAATTATATTGGTCTCAGTCCTCGGGGACCTGGACTGGAGACAGATCCCTGGACCCTAAGCCTTGACTCCCAAGGCTGGACTGGGCTGAAGTGCAGGGTGCCGGAGGACGATGGACTAGCAAAGGAGCACAAATTTAAACAAAGAGGGCATTGAGGCCTGTGAATGGGACCGCAAGCTACAGATCCTGGCCGTCTCCAGCACACCTCAAGTTAGCCTGACGCATCCCAAGGACGCTGGATCCTCTGGATTGAAAGCTCGGCCTCAGGCTCCCAGTGACGGCGTGCCCCACAGCAATCTTTCTCCTGAGACTCCGGGCCCCTTCAGACAGGACCCTGAGCATCGCTGTTTTGACAGGATTGGGGATTTTTCTGGGGACGGGGGTGCAGGGGAAGGGGAAAAAGGTCAAAAGACAGGCGCCTTGGCACAGGTTTGCCACGCAAATCTATAACCCTGGAACGCAGCTCTGCGGGCCTAGGAACCCCAGTAGGGCGTGAGACAGTGCTGCCGCCTTGTGGACATTTCTAGTAACAGCAAGAGGAAAACCGGTGCTGAAGGGCACGTCATTCACAAAGCCCGAAGGGCTGAGAAGGGTACCTGACCTCAAGCAACGCCCAGGGTAGAGAGTTGAAAACATCTCAACAGGGCAGACTTTCAAGGACCCAATCTCTAGAGTTCAGTTAACAAAAGGCATTTTGGTTTTTTTATTTTTTTTAATTTAAAGTCCATGAGAGGCTGATCCACGTCCCTAAATATCACAAAAAAATATGAAAGCTGCAATAAGGAATCACCTGGCAGCCCTCAGAACTGCCATCATCAAAAATTAAAAACTGCAGTTTCAGGGAGAATGGATATATAGGAATGCACGGCTGATTCTCTCCACTTTTCCCGTGAAACTCTTCAGTCTCGATTCTGTTGCTCAGTCATATCTGACTCTGTGACCCCATGGACTTCAGCATGCCAGGCTTCCCTGTCCCATCACCAACTTCTGAAGCTTGCTCAAACGCATGTCTATCGACTCTGTGATGCCATCCAACCATCTCACCCTCTGTCATCCCCTTCTCCTCCTGCCTTCAATCTTCCCCGGCATCAGGGTCTTTTCCAATGAGTCAGCTCTTCCCATCAGGTGGCCAAAGTATTGGAGCTTCAGCTTCAGTCCTTCCAATGAAAATCAGGACTAGTTTCCTTTAGGACTGACTTGTTTGATCTCCTGGAAGTCCAAGGGACTCTCAAGAGTCTTCTCCAACACCACAGCTCAAAAGCATCAGTTCTTTGATGCTCAGCTTTCTTTATGGTCCCACTCTCACATCCATACATGACTACTGAAAAAACCATAGCTTTGACTAGATGGACATTTGTTGGCAAAGTAATGTCTCTGCTTTTCAGTATGCTGTCTAGGTTGGTCATAGCTTTCCTTCCAAGGAGTAAGCGTCTTTTAACTTCATGGCTGCAGTCACCATCTGCAGTGATTTTGGAACCCAAGAAAATAAAGTCTGTCATGGTTTTCATTGTTTCCCCATCTATTTGCCATGAAGTGATGGGACCAGATGCCATGATCTTAGTTTTTTGAATGTTGGATTTTAAGCCAGCTTTTCAACTCTTGCATCGATGCTAATTGGCTCTTCTCCACAGTACAGTAAAAAGTTGAAGAAAAAAGTACAAATAAACAAACGCGGCACTGCAGGATACAAGGAGTAAAGGCGTGAGAGGGCCTGGAGACCGATAACGCAGCTACTCTTCTCGGGGACTGTGTGGGTGTTAACAGTCAGGACACAGGACAGTGAAGAGATTGCTTAAAAAGCTGGAAAGTGAGATGCCACACGACTGGTCCTTTTCACTCCAGGTCTCCTCTGGGAGAAAGCCGCGATCTGGGAACGACACAAGCCCTGCAACGTTCACTGCAGCATGATTTACATTCAGCAGAAAGCAGAGCACCCACAAGTTCCAGGGACCATGGATGGAACAAAAGGCTGTTTCATATGCCTACAATAATATGCCTCAGCCAGAGAAAATAATGAGCTAAAATCTTGTCCAGCAGCATGGACGTGCTTGCAATGATCATACTAAGTGAAGGGAGACTCAGATAGGACAACAAAAGGTCTGGGATATCCCGTATGGGCGAAATATGAACATCGATACACATGAACTGGTTTTAAAAAGAGAAACCGACTCTGAGACTTAGAAAGGAAATTTCTGGTTACCAAAAAGAACGGTCAGGTTCAGGGAGGTTTAAATACAGAGGTTGGTTTGAACATATACACAGTAATAGAGGCAATGCAAATAGTCCAACAGGACCAAAGGCATAACTCAGGGAAATCTACTCAATGCCCTGTAATAGCGCCAATGGGAAAAGAATCCTAAGAAGAATACACATAGGTATGTCTATAACTGAATCAGGATACTGAACATGGAAGCCAACACTGCTTTTTAATCAGCTCCACTCCAGTATTCAACGATAACTCAATTTAAAAAGAGAAGGAAAAAAAAGAGAGAGAGAGAAGAAAACCTCAGAAATAAATGCCTGGGATATTGGCCTCAGGCCTAGGAGATTTGGGCTGGTGACACGTCCCTAGACCCTGAGCAACAGTGGGTTTCGAGGCTGGACTGTACTGAATCGGAGGGTGTTAGGGAGCATGGATCACCAAAGGAGCCCCACTTTGGAGGAGGAGCCCCACTTTGGAGGAGGAGCCCCTTGTGGCCTGTGGATGGGACCCCAATCTTCAGATGCAGGCATATCCTCAGACACCTCCCCCTGGACTAGTGCACCCAAAGGAAAGCAGGGCTTCTGGGCAGAAAGCTCCTTGAAAAGTCCCCTGGCCTCCGAGACTCTCAGCCCCTGGGGTCCCTGCTGCAGCCTGTGTCTCCCGAGACTTCGGGCCCGTTCCAAAATTACCCTGAGCATCACTGTTTGGGTCGGACTTGGGAATCTTCTGGGTGGCGGGGGTGCAGGGGAAGGGGAAAAAATGTCAGAAGACACGAGCCTTGGCACAGGCTGCCCACTCGAACCCTGGAACGTAGCTCTGTGTAGGGATCCAGTTAGCCTAGGAGCCCTGGTAGCGTGTGAGACAGTGCTGCCGCCTTGTGGACATTTCTGGTAACAGCAAGAGAAAAACCGGTGCTTTAGGGACACTTCTGATGCAGGAGGCCTGAAGAGCTGAAAAGGATACCTGACCTCAAGAACCTCCGGTAACTGTCCAGGGCAGATGGTTGAAAAAAACCTCAGCAGAGCCCACCTTCAAGAATCCAATCTCAAGAGTTCAACTTAACAAAAGTTGTGTGTTGGTTTTTTTTTTTTTGAAAGCCCTTGTAAGGCTGATCCACGTCCCTAAATGTCAGAAAAATGAAAATGGAAACTGCAATGAGGCAACCCTGAGAACCACAGTCATCAAAAAATTAACAAGTTCTGTTTCAGGAAGAACGGATATATGGGAATGAACCTCTGGCTCTTCACCTTATACTGTCACATTCATGCTAATCAGCTGCTCTCCACAGGAAAGTAAAGAGTACAAAAAAGGGGGGGAGGGCATTGGGGTACAAGGAGTAAATTCGCAACAGGGCATGGAGAACTGAACCATATTACACTTCTTGGGAACCGTGTAATTGGCAACAGTTAGGACAGAGGACAGTATGGAGTTTCCTTAAAAACTGAAAATTGAGATGCCACATGAATGGTCCTTTTCATTCCAGGTCTCTTCCTAGAGAAAGTCGGGACTTGGAGATGACACAGGCACTCCAGCATTCACTGCAGCATTATTGACATTTAGCAAAAAGTGAAGCACCTAAAAGTTCCAGGGAAGATGGATGGATCAAGAAGCTATTTCATATACCTACAATAATACGCCTCAGCCAGAGGAAATAAAGAGCTAGAGTCATTTCCAGCAGCATGGATGGACATGAGATAATTATACGAAGTGAAGGGAGACTCCCAGAGGATGACAGAATGTCTGTGATACCCCGATGGGGGGAATATGAACATCTGTACAAATGAACTGATTTGAAAAGGAAAAACCGACTCAGAGACTTGGAAAGGAAATTTCTGGTTACCAAAGGAGTATGGTGGGGTTCAGACAGGTTTCAATACAGAGTGTGGTTTGAAAGTAAACACAGTAATAGAGGCAATATAAATTACCCACAAGGAGCTAAGGCATAATTCAGTGAGTTCTACTCAACACTGTAATACCGCAGATGGAAAAAGAATCCAAAGAATACACGTCGATATCTCTATAACTGAATCAGAATACCGAACACCCAAGACAACACCACTTTGTTCATCAACTCTACTCCAGTATGCAATGATATCTAAATAAAAAAGAGAAGAAAAACTCAGAAACAAATGGTTTCCAAAGTTGGGATTTACCTCTGGGATGAGGGGTTATGGTGAGGAAATAATGAGTCCAGAACCCTTTGGGGTTTTTTTTTCCCCCTTTGGCTGCCTGGCAAGTGGGATTCTAGTTCTCCCAAAAAGAACGGATCCAGTTGCTGGATCAAATAGAAACATGGAGTTTTCACCACTGGACCGCCAAGGAAGTCCTCTTGGGTACTTGTTCTAACACATACCACTTGAATTTGCAACTGGGGAACAGAACTTTCCATAAAGCTCTTGTTTGAGTAACCAGAACTGGGTATGAAGAAATCCTGCCCCCTTGTGGCCGTTTCCCATAACAACAACCTTAAAACCGGTGTTTATGGACACTTCCTATTAACAAAGGCCTTCCCTTGGTAGGCTCAGATGGTTAAAAATCTGCCTGCAATGCAGGAGACCCAGGTTCGATTCCAGGATCAGGAAGAGCCCCCTGGAGAAGGGTATGGCAACCCACTCCAGTATTCTTGCCTGGAGAATCCCATGGACAGAGGAGGCTGGCGGGCTACAGTCCATGGGGTTGCAAAAGGGTCGGACGCGACTGAGCGACTAACATTTTCACGTCACAAGACCTGGGGGACTGTAGATGACCCCTGCCCTCAAGAAATGTCCTGTGTGGTAGGGAATCAGAAAAGAATATAAAACACACAGCCTGTGAAGAAGGCAATTTCAAGACCTAACTTTTACTCACACTGTTTAAAAAGAAAACACATGACATGATGCTCAGCATCTGTAATTATTAGAGACACGCAAGTCAAAACTACAACGAGGTATCGCCTTGCACCAGTCACGTGGTCATCATCAAAAATTCTACAAATAAAAGTAACTGGAGAAGGTATGGAGAAAAGGGAGCCCTCCTAAGCTGCTGGTGGGAGTGAAAACCAACCATCACTATAAAGAACAGTATGGCAGTTCCATAAAAAACTTGAAAGAACATTATCAGATGATCTGACAGCCCCACTCCTGGGGGTTTATCCAGAGAAAGCCAGTATCCAAAAAGACCCTCAGACCCCAATGTCCATTGCATCAGTCGGTTACAAAAGACAAGACATGGAAGCAATGAAAATGTTCACAGACAGATGAACAGGTAAAGAATATGTGGTAAAAAAAAAAAAAAAAAAGAATATGTGGTATATACAATGCAATACTACTCAGCCATTAAAAAAAAATGAAATAATGCCATCTGCAGCAACATGAATGGACCTAGAGATTATCATACTAAGTGAAATCAGTAGAAAGAGAAAGACAAATACTGTAAGATACCACTGATATGTGGGATCTAAAATATGACCCAAATAAACTTACCTATAAAACACAAACAGACTCACAGTTGCCTAGAGGGAGGGATGGATTGGGAATTTGGGGCTAGCAGATATCAACTATTATACATAGAGTGGATAAACAACAAGGTCCTATGGTATAGCACTATACAGGGAACTATATTCAATATCCTATAATAAACCAGAATGGAAAAATATGAAAAGAATATATATATATATCTGAATCACTTTGCAGTAGCAGAAATTAACACAATGTTGTAAATCAACTATACTTCAATAAAATAAATTAAATGGGTCTATATACATGTATCTCTATCTCTATACCTTTTGTTTAAAGCCATCCATCACGGAGAACTTTGTTATAGCCCTAGCACATGCATACGGAGCCCCTGACCGGTCTTGCCTGAACTTGATTTGCCCTAGAATTCTCAGTTTTCTGAGCCTATGTGTATGTATATACATACATATATATAGGTACATATATATTTTTTACTTAATCCAATATGACTGAGTTTCTAACACTTGCTACTTCAGATTCCTCACACATACTCCATTGAACTCTAACAGTATTGGTGGTTGGGGGGGAGCTACAGGGAATAGGATGGTGTTGGGACTAAAACTGTGTCACCTAGGCAAGGTCGAAGAAGCTGGGGATATTTAACCAGCAGAATGACCATGCAGGAAGGAAGTAAAGGAGGAGTGAGGCTGTTTTACATGACCTCCAGGAGAGCAGGACCTTTTGCTGAGTGGTTCCTTGCTGTATCTCCAGTGCTTGCCACAAAGGAGTTGCTCTATAAATATGTGATGAACAAAGGCCATGAAAATGTCAGAGGACTTAGTTGTAAGTGATAGCACATGTTTAACAAAAATAAGGTGGGGGAGGGTTTATTAAAAGGCCGCTGAATAAACCAAATAATTGCTGGGATGACTAGAGAATCTGATCACATCCAGCACACTGGATCATAATCAAAATCATGCTACCAGGCACTTCCTGGTGGTCCAGTGGTTAAGAATCCGCCTGCCACAGCAGGGGACACAGGTGGGATGCCTGGTCCAGGAAGACCCCACAGGCCACGGAGCGACTACTGAGCCTGTGCGCTAGAGTCCATGAGCCACAACTACTGAAGCCACACACCTAGAGCCTATGGCTCTGCAATGAGAGAAGCCACTGCAATGAGAAGCCTACGCTTTTTTTCATCCAGCTAATATTCACTGAGTGTCTGCCCTGCATCTGGCATAGTTTCTAGAAGCTGGTGATACAGATATGAACAAGACGAACAGGCCTGGGTCCTTGGGGGATTGAGATTCTAGGGACAAGATTACAATAAACACAAAAAGCAAGGTATAGAACGAGATGGGATACAGTAACTAAGAGTGACTAATAGGTGGCTGTTTTTTCATGGGGTGGGCAGGGTAGGTCCTTAGGAGTCTTTTGCGTTGATACCTAAATGGCAAGCCCAATGTTTAAAGAACTAAAAGTTGTACTCCAAGGCAGAGGAAATATCAAATGCAAAGGTCCTGCATAGGTGATGAATGTGGTCTTAGGGGAATAGAGATGGGACCAGCGTAGGTGGCATATAGTAAATTAACACTGAATTTGAGGCCCCAGTAACTCAATAGTGCAATAAGCTTAGTTTCTGACCACTTGGTAACTATTCAATAGGCTTTTAGAAATAGCCTCTAACTGTACTAATGAAAATCTAGAAATCATAAAAGTCCTTGTAAAAGTTCAAGAGAGGGCCAGCACTCTTTTAAGTGATTAAATACTATATTAGTAAGACCTGTGGGCTATAGATTAAGTTTTAGAAATTACTTGAGCTATGTGGGTTCTGAAGGGCTCCAAACCACCTCTGTCAGCTAGAAGCTCTAATTCACCAACTTTTTAGACTCCACTACAGCCCCTACTTTCACTTCAACCATCAACTCTTCAACATCTCTAAATTATACTCCAAAATGTCCTACTTTTAGAGAAAAGCACAAAGTCCCATGTTTCCAGCAGAGATATTTCAAGTTTGGAGGAAAAAATAAAACTAATTATGGTTCTGACTTGAAGTCAAGGCTTCAACAGGACTCCCTAAAAATGCTTTAGAAATGCAAGCTTTTGTAAAGAGCTCCCCACTCCAAAAGAGAGAGAAGTTAATTTGAGAGAACATCTGCAAAAGTTTTTCCCTCCCTCAGAATTTCAGGAATGTCACTGTAATAGATTCATCTTAGTGCAGATAAAATCAAAGGCAGTGAATGTCGGAGTGTTCTATCATCCAAAATGGCAGCCATTTCACTGCAATTTAAGCAAAACATAAAGGGAGCAATGGTTTCCTTAAGGTTCTTGTTATGCAAAAAGCTGTTTGCACTTAACTCTGAGCAGCTAGGCATTTTTAACCCATACGGAAAGAAGACAGAGCTCTGTCAGGTTATTATGTAGTTCACTGAGAAATTCAATAAATGAAACACATTAGCCTAATATCAAAGGAGGGAGAATTGAACATTTTCTCCACCATCAGGGCAACAAGGCTGCAGGACTGTACTGAAGGAGTAATGTTGACTGTGCACGTGAGGACACCTGGAGAGATTAAAGGATCAGCTCCAGAGAACGTTATGGCAGTTTTTACACTTTCTGCTGGACAAAAGTTTTTCAGATATTTTTCCTGTCCTCATAATAACTCTTAGAGTTCGCATGTTAGTCAGGATCCTTTAGGTTGCAAATGAAAGATACATATCTTAAGCATGCTTAAGCATAAGAGGGAATGTATTAGCATATATGAGTGTGTGTTAGTTGCTCAGTCGTGTCTAACTCTTTGCAACCCCATAGACTATAGCCCACAAGGCACCTCTGTCCATGGAATTCTCCAGGCAAGAATACTGGAGTGGGTTGCATTCCCTTCTCCAGGGGATCTTCCCGACCCAGGGATTGAACCCGGGTCTCCTGCTTTGCAGGCAGATTATGTACGCATGAGCTACCTGGAAGCCATTTGGCATATATAAAATGTGCTGTATTCAGGTCTGTATACTCAGGTGCTGTATTCAGATACAGAGGCCAAACAACCTCTCTCCCTCCCTCTTTCACTCTCTCTTAACACTTCCCTCTATGTATCTTGGTTTCATTTTTCTTTAACACATTAGTGTTATCTTCTTCTATTGCAGATGGCTTCCTACAGGCAGCTAAAGCTGATGTCATCCTTGTAGATTGCAATTCCACATGAAGCAGAAATCAGATCATGTGGGGAGATTCTAACGGGCCCTGCCTCAGCCATGCACCCATCCCTTGAGCCAACCTCTGTGAACACTGGAGCAGTTTGCCACCATTAGCTGGGCTCACGTGTATGGTTACTATGGTGACCAGACAGTAAATGTGACTGACAGTCCAGCTACAGCCACATGGAATTAGGGCTGGGGGTACTATTTCTGCAATGGAAGGAGGCATGCTAAGCTGACAAAAGCTACAAATAGGCAAAGCCAATATCATTAGTTCCATTTTGCCAACACACAATTTTAACAGTGGACTTGCCCAAATTAAAACGTGTCTGCAAATCATGACCTCGTTAACCTTCATTCCATAAGACAGATGAGGTTTAAAGTGCATGGTAACACAGGTAAATTAAACCAACATGGAAGAAAAAGTTCTAAGATTCTGCTTTGAGAGTCAGTCTTATGTAGAAAGATGTATATAGTGTGTGTATGAAGGAGGAAGGAGGAAACACAGTAAAGAGAGTTATTTGAGTCCTTGTCACTTCCCTTCTAGACTGCAGACTTTTTTGAGGGAAGAATCTGTGACTTCCCGCCTTTTCCCCCTGTAGGGCTTGGCAAATAATCGCAAGCAGCAGCCAATGTGAGCTGAATAAAGAGAAATAAATTAGCACCTTTCCTTGTCCTCTTTTCCTTGGTAAATTGATGTGAGTTCAGTATACCAACCTCAGCGCTATGCGGATCTGATAGACAAACCTGACCTTCTACATTAGCAGATCTGAAGGTGTTTGACAGGGATCTAAGAGCGGTACAAAGAAGCTGGAAGCGTGAATTTGCAGATTAGAGCTGAGTTTTAAATAGCCTATGATTCAACTCCTCCAGTTTTACATATCAGAGAATGGATGCCAGGAAATGCATATCAAGCCCCAAATCACCTGTGGAGGGAAGTGGCAGGGGTACGTCGGCTACTGTCCTTGGTTCTGAACCGTTGCTTTTCCTAATGGTGGACGCTTGTATGCCAGTCCAACCTCTCCTGGTCCTACCGGTGTTTCTGTATTTCTGTCTTTGAGATGAATGGGGAAAAAAGATGTTATTTACTGCCTCAGAGAAAATAACTGAGACTTGTATCACAATATATAGGTTATTCTACAAGCATTTGATAGTTCTCTCATTTTTTTTTCTGACAATTATACCCTCTTCTTCCAAGATGTGCTTATGTCATCCCAAGAAGTGAGTCAGTTTGCCTCAAGTGCATAAGTGAAGTAGAGGTCCCAGGCTTCCTGAATCCTAGTCTGTTGGGTTTCCACCCTGCTCTCCCCCCTACACCTTACTGTCTTACTAATATTTGAAAATTCCATTCCAAAAGTCTTAAGACTAAGGCTTGTGTTATCCATGGCTGTGTAACTAATCACCCCCAAACTAAGGGACTTAATCAATATGTACTGTCTTACAGTTCCTGTGGGTCGGGAATTTGGAAGCCGCTTAGCTGAGCTCTGGCTCAGGGTCTCTCACGAGGTTGCCGTTAAGATATGAACCAGAGCTGCAGGCAAGCCTAAGGTTGTCTGGGTCTGGAGGAGCTGCTTCCAGGGACATTCATCCACACGGCTGACAATCTGGAGCTGGCCGTGGGTAGGAAACCTCAGCTCTTCTCTTTGTGGGCCTCTCAACAGTTCCTTACGTTGTTTTCACAACAAGGCAACTAGTTTACCCCAGAATGGGCACTTCAGGAGAATGAGGGAGAAGCAGCAGTGTCTTTTAGGACCCAGCCTCTAAAGTCATATGCTGTCACTTCCATTAGTCCAAAAATCCAACCTAATACTAGCAGATAAATACTAGGAAGCAGGGATCATTGGGGGTCATCTAAGGGCAACAACCTCTTTTATGCATTCTTATCACAGCACTTGTCCCAATGTGTTGTAATTACCTTTTATTTGCACACCCTTCTGTAGCATACACAGCTGTCTGCTTACCAAGAGTCATTATTCCCATTCTCCTTGATAATAGAACCCTGGTTTTGTTCAGGTATTAGAAAGCAATTTTTCCAGGTGTTAGCAAACTATGGCCCATTGAGCTAAAGATAGCTTTAACAGTTATAAAAATTAAAAGAAGAATGTGCAACAGAGACCCTATATTGCACACAAAGCCTAGAATATTTTCTCTGTGATCCTTTACAGAAAAAGTTTGCTAATTCCTGATGGTAATCTCATTCCCAACTTTCCCTGAAGGTTTTAAGGACAGGCAGGTGTTCCAATTCTAGTCTGAAGAATAAAGAGAAAGCCTACTGGGCTTGGGGAGCTTCTGGAAAGATTTTTTTTCCTCTTCATAAGAAAAAAATGATATCACTAAAGGATATCCCATATACTTTTCATCTATCCTGCTTTTGGGGTTCTCTTGTGAGAATGGTGATGTGGCAGCCACTTTGTAAACATAAAGAGAAAGCCGAGAATATTCAGGAGAAGTTGACTCACACCTGACATTGTTGAGTTGCTTAGTTAACCAATCCTAAAACAATCTATTTCCATATTTTTGTTACATGAGAAAATTAAAACTATCTTTAAGCCAATCCTTGGGATCTTGTTACTGGCAGCTTAAATCACACTAAACTATATATACCTTCCTCTAGACAGTGAATTTTTAGTGGGTAAAAATGCCTGTTTATCAGAGAATATTTTATTTCTACAATAAGGCCTGGCATAGAATAAAGTCTAAAGTATCAGTTGTATAAACCACGGTTTCTTAACCTCAGCATGACAGACACTGGGGCCAGATAATTCTTTGTTATGGAGGCTGTCATATGGATTGCAGGATGCCTAGCAGCATTCCTGGCCTCCACCCCACTAGATTTTTACTTTTTTTTCTTTGACAGCACCACTCAGGATCTTAGTTCCCCTACCAGGGATTGAACCCAAGACCCCTGCAGTAGAAGCAGAGTCTTAACCACTGATCCACCAAGGAAGCCCCTCTACCTACTAAATCTTACAAACACAACTTCCCTTACGTTGTGACAAACAATAATGTCACAGACATTTCCACACGCCCCCTGGGGAACAAAATGACTCCTGGTAGAGAACTACTGGTATTGTGGAATGATCCCTAGGACATTCGTTTCTAGTGTACATGATTTATCATGCAACACTTTAGATTAAGTGTGGGGTTCAGCCACACTCTGGTCAAGGCAGAGAGGCCTTCAAGACAATGGGTAGCTTGAAAGGGGGTGATGGAACCATAAGACAAAGGAAGAGGCAGGAGGTGGGCACGGTGGAAATCCTGGCTGTGCCTCGGGCTGGAGGGGGTACAGAGATAACCACCCCCATCTCCTCTTCTGATCCTTTTTCGTTGCTGTTGTTGTGTGGAAGTTATTGGGCATGATGACCAAGTTTCTTGGTCTGGGCCTTGGACAAAATGGTCCTGGGGACCACAACATTTCTGATGATAAAGATGAAAAGAAAGAAATGTGATCTTGGTAATGGTACCCAGGCTTTAGGGAGCCCGTGGCCCTTTGGGGCCAAGGTTTTGATAAAGGATGGGGTGGTGGGGTGGGGGGAGATTAAGTAACACCTTGGCCTTCCCTGGTGGTACATTGGGTAAAAATCCACCTCCAATGCAGGGAACACGGTTCAATCCCTGGTCCAGGAAGATTCCAATGCCTCTGAGCAACTAAAGGCCGTGCTCCACACCTACTAAGCCCATGCGCTGCACGTTCGGAAGCTCATGCACCCCCGGCCTCTGCCCCACAGCAAGAGAAGCCCCTGCACTGCGGTGCCTGCGCACCGCAGCTAGAGAGTAGCCCAGAGGTGGCGACGACCGAGTGCGACCAGAAACTAATAAATAAACCAGTCAATGAAAAAAAAGAAGAAGGTAGCACCCAAAAGTGGTTGAGAAAACATAACTCAGCAATGAGAAAAATCATTGTATCGAGAGTGGTTCCCAGCAATATGCCTATCTCTTTTGAAAACACAACAGAAAAGCTTCCAGCAAACTGTTTTCTGTCAAATGCTGGCCCCTGACAGATTGTGGCATATGGAGTGTGGTTTGTCTCTTAAGTCATTGGGGTTTTCTCACTCAACGTCACCAAATGGCGGCTGTAATTATGGCAGTCGGTGCTTCTCAAATGACAGCTTTCTTTCTCCCGTAAAAGGGTGAATGTTTTTATCAAGGCTGTGGAGCAGACCACAAAGAAATATGTGCTGCAGGGCTTTTTGGAAGGGAGGCTAGAGAATGCAGTTGATCACTCAGAAAGGAAGTTGATTTCCTAGAAAGAGCCTGGGGTGAAGAGTGAGAGAACAGTGTTCCAAACTGGGTCGCATCTCCAGCTCACAGGCTAGCTTGGTGACCTCGGCTGGGCAGGTCCCTCTGTCTCTCTGAGCCATGGTTTTCTCAGCTGTGACTTTGGAGAATTGAACAAAAAACATCTTCATGGAAGCTTCTTTAACTGCACCTACATATGCGAGGAGGGTTATTACCCTTATTACCTCCACAAACTGTTTTCTATGAAAGATGTGGGGGTCTTCCCAGGGGGTACTTACGGCAGAGAACCGACCTGCTCTGCCGGAGCAGAGGTTCAGTTCCTGGGTCAGGAAGATCCCCCGAGGAGGGTGTGGCAATCCACTTCCGGATTCTTGCCTGGAGAATGCCATGGACAGAGGACCCTGGCAGGCTATGGTGCAAGTGGTCGCAAAGGGTTGGACATGACTGAAGCTACTTGGCATGCGTGAAAGGTGCACAGCCTCCTGACTGCTTGTGCAAAGTCATGCTACGTGCTCATGCACTCTTGAGCAGCCTCTCTATATACTAGACTAATATAATCTGGTCTTCAGCCTTTTGCTTAAAATCCTTCCCTGTACTTCATTGTCCCAATGTTACCTTCAATGGCTGGGCACAGTCTAGCCTTTCTTATGCTCCAGCCTCAAATATATTATGGCTTTCCATGTTACTTCTAGGCTCTGGCTACCCCAAAGGACATGAAGTTTGGTGCAGCTGCCATTTCCTTTAACTTGCCTTGATAAACAGATATACGTGTACCTTTGGCACAGAGTGGTCTCCCTCTACCCAGCCTTTCACCTGACTGAATCCTCCTTGTGCTTCAAGTCCCAGTTTAAAAGCCCCTTCCTCTGTGTTATGGGCTGAATTGTGTCAGCCCCGAAGTTCATGTGTTGAAGCCCTAACTCTCAGTACTACTCTGAATGTGAATATGTGGAGACAGTGCCTTTTGGGGGTCATTGAGGTGAAATGAGGTCTTATGGGTGCACCCGATCCAGTATGACCGGTGTCCTTTTGAGGAGAGATTGGGACACAGAGATACACAGAGGAAAGGCCACGTGAAGATGGCTGTCCAAAAGCCAGGGAGTGCGGCCTTGGGAGAAGTCAGCCCTGCCCACATCTTGACTTTGGACTTCCAGCCTCCAGAACTGTGAAGAAATACATTTCTGTTGTTTAAGCCACCTAGTCTAGGGTACTTCATTATGGCAGCCCAAGCAAACTAATACACCCTAGGAAGTCTTCCATGAATTCCAGAAGACCAGCTATGACCTTCTGTCACCATCCTTTATTTTTTTTTTCCAAACACTTATCATATTGAAATGTTCTGTCTCCTTAGTGTGTGAGCGTTGATGGCTTGACTTGAGGGGTGAGTGACTGAAAGTCTTGAGATCAGGGATTATGTATCTATGTATCATCAAGACCTACCTGAATGCCCACAGGCATATAGAAGGCGTACAATGCAGTGGTTTCCATAGATGAATGGATGGATATGAATGGAAAACACCATGTAAGTTATCCAGTAATTTAGGTAAACAAAACCTCTCTCACTTAAGAAAAGACAGATTTGGAGTGGCATTTTCCTAGATAGTTTACTTGAATTCAGTAATTTCTAATCAAATTATCTATACCTCACAGGATCTATGAAGGCACACATTTCAAATGTTCCCCAAATTTGGCCTGAGAATCATGAATAGCAAAGAAAATTTCCTGGTGGGTTTTCCATTATTTATCTATTTATCTAGGTTCTGTGTCTCACCATGTCTGTTTCACTCACATTACCCATAGGAGTCAGAGTCAGTGAGGATGGGAGGAGAAGATGAAAGAGAGAAGAGTTTCTTGGTGCATTTGCTGCTGCTGCTAGGTCGCTTCAGTCGTGTCCGACTCTGTGCGACCCCATAGACGGCAGCCCGCCAGGCTCCTCCGTCCCTGGGATTCTCCAGGCAAGAACACTGGAGTGGGTTGCCAATTCCTTCTCCAATGCATGCATGCATGCTATCACTTCAGTCATGTCCGACTCTGTGCGACCCATGGACAGCAGCCCACCAGGCTCCTCTGTCCACGGAATTCTCTAGACAAGAGTACTGGAGTGGGTTGCCACTTCCTTCTCCACTTGGTGCATTTCGGGATCCACAATCTGGAAGCACCTTAATATCTCCTGTGTGCTCAGTCACTCGGCCGTGTCTGACTCTTGTGATCCCAGGGACTAGCCCACCAGGCTCCTCTGTCCATGGGATTTCCCTGGACAGAATACTGGAATGGGTAGCGATTTCTTTCTCCAGGGGATCTTCCTGACCCAGGGATCGAACCCACATCTGCTGCATCTCCTGCACTGGCAGGTGGATTTTTTACCCACTGAGCCACCTCATCAGCCCTAATACCTCCTGCTGCACCTCAATCCATTTATGCTGATTCCACAGGAAAGCAATTGGCCTCCACTTTCTATGTAACCACCAATCATAGCCCAAAATGATAAGAGTTTAAAGGAATAAATACAAGATGGGAGAAGTTCTTTAGAAAATAAAATCCCATTTTGCACTTTTAGTAATTGAAATCACCCAATAATACCCAGACAAGATCCGCTTTTTGATATTTGGATAATGAACAGTTGAAAGCCAAGACAGCCAGAGGGAGCAATTAGGGAGAAAAAGAAAATTAAGAACTTGCCAATACATTCTATTCTGTCAACTTCGTCAGTGAAGTGTTCCCTTTAATTACTATTGATTTTCATAATAGTTTATTAACCCAATATGTTAATTTAAGTTTGTCACAGGCTATTGTGCATTTGGAATAATGAATTTTTTGGTCTTGTTGTTGGGGGTGGAGGGAGGCTAGTGTAATGGGAACAAATTTATCCCCCTTACACCTTTGTGTCTGATTTTTAAAAATAGTTTTGCTTGGGCAGAACTTTATTTTATTTCAGGCAGAACTGACCCGAATGTATCAGTCATCCTGACAATGTTTTGGCTTCCAGCATTAGCTTCTGAAGCACTCTATTTACTCGTTGGCTTTGGAAAGTGGTGGTGGTAGAGAAATGGGAGACAGACTGATTTGACAAATTAAGTCAATAAAGCCATCTTACAGCTTTCGTTATTAACGTCCTGTGAATGCAGCGTAGGACTTGTGTAGAACTGAGAGAATCACTGTCAGAATTCATTTGTTTTGCCACTGAAGACACGTTGTAAATCTCATGAGTTAAAAACTGGGGCTTCATGAGCTTCCTTGGTGGCAGAGTGGATTAGAATCTGCTGTCAATGCAGGGGACATGGGTTTGATACCTGGATCGAGAAGATCCCACATGCCTGTGCTCTGCACCAAGAGAAGCCGCCACAATGAGAAGTCTGTGCACTACAACAGAGTAACCCTGCTCACCACAACTAGAGAACGCCTAAGTGCAGCAAGAAAGACCCAGCACAGCCAAAAATAAATTAAAAATAAATTAATTTTTTAAAAATGTGGTTTCATGATACCTGCTTCATCTTACCTTCTCGAGTGGGCACGGGGCCCACGTCAGATCGTGGAAGGGCTTCTTAAAGGTAAGAACACACAAAGAAAAGATGTGACAGGCTTCCTTGTTTACAGAAAAGTATCTTTAACCTCCAAACACTGAAGGACATAGCAGACTCTCAGAGCAAACACCTGGAACCAGAAGCTCACAAGCTTTACCAATCCTGGCTAGTAAAATAGAAATTAAACCTCAATTACTACAGAAGGGAAATCAGATTAATGAGGTGGTATCCTATCTGAATAATAATTATGAATTAGGAGATTCCATTACAAGGCCCAGGCAGGGCAAGCTTTATTGGTTCATCAATAAGGCACGTGTTCTAATGGACTGGCATAAAACATGCTCTGAGGATCTTCCCGCTGGATACCAGAAACTCAAAATAATTGACATGGTACAAAATCGCTTTTCTTCCAGTCTGTAAAACACTCATGAGAAATACTGGGCTTTGTAGAAATATGAGGATGTAAAAGGTCACGATGCTTCCATCTCTCCTTCCTTCAGTAGGGTCACAGCTATTGTGCTTATACTTGTCAGGCCTAGAATTCCCTAAAAGGCAAACAGTGACTTGGATTTGCACAAGGGTCTTTGAGGTAGGGCCACAGGATGTGGTCGTGGTAGTTGTTAGCCTATGGGTTAAAGATTCATTCTCAAATCGGGCTGACACTTACCCCCCGAGCCTTCACATGTCACAGTATGTTCTCTCATCCTGGCATCTTCGTGGAAGCCACTGCCCACCCGCCCCTATCACTCAGCCACCTCCTTCTTGGCCCTCATTCCAGCATCAATATGGGCACACAGTCCCCACCATACTGAACCCCATCCTTTGGGTCCCAAAGCATCCTGCTGGGAAGAGAGTATTATTACTAGGTGTTTCAGGGACTTCTTTTTTTTTTTTTTAAACACTTATTTTTATTTATTTGGCTGCATAGAATCTTAGCTGTGGCATGTGGGATCTAGTTCCCTGACCAAGGATCGAACCCAGCCCACCTGTATCAGAAGTGCAGAGTCTTAGCCACTGGACCACCAGGGAGTTCCCATTTCAGGGACTTCTTGAGCTCTTAACTATTTCCTCTCTTCCCTGAGACTCAAGATCAATTCATGAGACAAGGTTAGGTGGCAAAACTCTTTGTCCCTACCTTTCCCTTCTTCCCCTGCCTCTTCACATATAAAGAGATAACAAAAAACTACCTTATATAGTAACTGATGAACAAAATACCTATAAGAATCGACACCCTATAACCAACAAGAGGAACAATAGCACTTAGGTTTGTACTTAAGGGAATTAGAGTTCCCTGGTGGCTCAAGTAAGGCGTCTGCCTACAATGTGGGGGACCTGGGTTCGATCCCTGGGTCGGGACGGTCCTCTGGAGAAGGAAATGGAAACCCACTCCAGTACTCTTGCCTGGAAAATCCCATGGACGGAGGAGCCTGGTAGGCTACAGTCCACAGGGTCACAAAGAGTCAGACATGACTGAGCGACCTCACTTTCACTTTAAGGGAATTAAAAGCAAGCATCCACAAAACTTCCATGTACATGTCTGTTGGTAGCAATGTTATTCATAATAGCGAAAACGGAAAGCAATTCCAATGGCTATCAATTGATGAATAGATAAATAAAATGAATTACATCCATACAATAGAATAGTATTAAGCTTTAAAAAGGAATGAAGTACGGATACGTGCTACAACATGGATGAACCTCAAACAAATGTTAAGTGAAGGAAGCTGAACTCAAAGACCACATACTGTCTGAATCCATTTATACGAAATGTCCAGAACATGTAAAGTCAGAGAGACAGAAGGTCAGCAGGTAGTTGCCAGGAGCTAAGGGAAGAGGGGAATGGGGAATGGCTGCTAATAGGTTCTTTATGGAAGTCTTTTATGAGTAAATAGAATGTTCTGAAATTAGATAGCCTTGATGGTTGTACAACTTTGTGAATATCCTAGACTTTAAAAGGTTAATTTTATGGTGTGTGAATTAGATTGCAATTAAAAAAAAAAACATTTTTAAAGTGAGAAATGGGGGGAAAGAACCACCAGCTCTCTAGTTCCTTCTAGCAAAACCAGACTTGGGCTGAGCGGATAGAGTCCACCACATTTACCAAGGATTGCAGTTAGGTTAGACGATCAAAATGCTGCCTGCCTCCAAACACTTCTGTTCTTACTTATTTTACTGAAACTCTACTGTGGTTACATTCCAGTCAAAGCATTTAACTCCATTCTTCCTCTTCACATTCGTGGAACAAGCTGAGTCCAATCTTGCTTCTAAATGAAGACAAATATAGTACAATTCTTCCTCGTCTCAATGGATTTCAGACTATGATGGTTTGAAGGAAAGTTTGAACACACATAAAAAATCATTCTGCAGCTTACCTGATATTCATGGTTTTTCACTCTCTCTTTCTGTATTTGAATAGGAGCTTTGAAAGATGTTGAACATGCATATAGTACTTATTTAGCAAAAAATTCAATGGAAATAGTAAACTTGATGTAGTCATTTAGTTGTTAAATACTTACTTTGAAGGAAGCCAGAGACAGGGGTCTGAGTCAGCTGGGACCAGATATTATTCTTAAGAATCATGGATTTGAGAGCTGGAATGCCTGCATTTGAAGTCAAGTTCTACCATGAAATCTTGAGCAAGTTATATAAGCTTTCTGTGGCTTGATTTCCTCAACTGTAATATAGGGATTATAATTGTACCTCATAATGTAATTGTAGAAATTAATACATGTAGAGCTTTTAGAACATAGCTGTGATACTTTGTTTTAGAACAAGAAATATATATTTGGTCTTCATCCCCATTCCCGGCACAGAGCTCTAAAGCCCTAAGAATATCCTAAGTGATGAGTGACAAAGGCATCTTTTTATGTTAACAAGGTGTGGGACTGAGTTCTTCACCTGTGGAACCTGGAGCTATCTCTCCTTAGAGCGTGTCAGAATTGACTTGAATTGTAGGACACCCAGCTGACCGTGTAGAGTATCCTCGCTTACTCTCAAATTGTTGACCAGAATAGTTAATTGCTTCTTACAGTTAAGTTTGCAGTAAACGTTAGCTGTTGCTATTTCTGAGGATACTGAGAGAACAAACTTGCCCATTGCTGTCTCCTTTCTATGGAAGACTATTGGGAAAACTCCAAGAGACTTGAAGTTGAGATGAACAGATGAACGTCTCTCCTATGCACTCCTGGGCTTCCCCCTGATGCTGGCACTAGGCAGGCCCCCGAAGAAAGCAAAGGCAGGTGGCTCTTGGAATGTGACTTGTCCTGAGCCAATAGAGAGTCAGAGAAGTGGACTCCTGCACCTGCTTCTTCCTAGACCAGCCCAAACTCCATTCCTTGCCCTGGATTGTTCTTCATAACATGATAAGCACAGAGAGAATTGCAAGGAACATTCTGGACTCTATTCTTAAGACCTTCTTCATAAATAGAACAACCAGATCCTGGCACTATTTTGGATATTTTGGGCCATTATGACAGAATAAAACACTGTAAGTGGACATTAAAAATAACCACCTCAAAAAAATAAATAAATAACCACCTCACTCCTTGCCCCATCATCTTATATTATATTGCCAGTTCCTCCATGCACTTATCTGAAGTTATCCTGCTAGTGTTCACATTTGCTGTAATGTACAATTGTTTGTCTTGAAGAACGAGGGTTCTGGGAGGACAAAGTTCCTGACTGTCTTCTTTGTCACTGCTGGATCCCAGCACCTGGAATAAAGACCTGAACATGGCAGGCATTCAGTGGTTATTCCTGAAATAACAAGTGAATGGTCCTTGCCCCAGTGCTCAACACAATGCCCGTGTTCCAGACACAATAATCTCTATCGAAAATCACCGCTCAGCCTCCATTCCCCCTCCAAGAGAACCAGTCAGTGTTTTCCCTCTGTGCCCCTACTTCTGGGGGTGCCCTCCACATTGGGGGTGGATCAGAGGACCTCCCTCACCACACACACTGCCTCTGCCATCATGGCTGGTTAGACTTGGGGTGGATTCTTGCTCTAACCTGAGACATTCCTAATTTTGTTCTGGAAAATTTGGGCTTGGCACTCAGAGATTCTGATTAATAAGAGTTGGTGCTTAAAATGAGAAGCTGGAGAGGTCTGGATCTCAAATATATTCAAATCAGAAGGAGCTAGTATGAAGGTAAAGAGAATAAAACACACTGTAGAGAGGAAGTGAAGAGATGGGAGAAGAGTGAGGAAGAGAGAGAGAGTCTGGGCAAGTGAACTCACTGATTGGAGCATGCTGGTTTCCAGTTTTTCATCTTGCCCCTCAAGACTCGGCTGTGCTTCTAGCCGTGGTTATTTCTTTCACTTTACATTAGTTTGATTGGGTTTCTGCTTCCTGCCCACAGAAAATTCCTGAGCACTAAACCCTAGCATGTGGGAGGCATCCTCAAAACCTTTGTTGACTTGACTTCATTTTTCATATATTCATTCATTTGTTCACTTACTCAACAAGTATTTATCAAGCTGGGCACTGGGATAGAAAATAGAGGAAAACAGATGTGCAGAAAGTTGGACACTGCCTCTGCCTTGGTGGAATTAGGGCAGGGAGACAGCATTAATCAAATAAAGACAAGAAGAGAAATAGTGAATGTTTGCATTGTATACTGTCTGGTATGTGCCAGGAATGTGCTGGGCTTAAGTCATCATCAGTATTAAGGGGACCACCATCAGCTTAGAATGGGGACCCACATTCGATTTTTTACCAACCAAAGAACCAAGCACTAACACACATTTTATCTGATTTGACCCTCAGACTGATCCCACATCACTGATTTTTAAAAGATGTCCGTTTTATAGGCATGTTTGTAAAAGTGAGCCTCACCCACAAGGGTTAAGTAACTTATCCAAAGTCAATGAGGCTGGTCAGAGGCAGAGCCTGGACTTAACTGCTGTCTTCTGTCTCCAAAGCCCAGTAGGGTTCTTTACCAGCCATCCTGCAAAATTCTGCCTCCAAGAGGAGATGACAAGTGTGGCAGAACCGTACATACAGCACAACCCTGAAGAAACATCGGGCAGAAGGGATCCAGGCAGGACTCTGCTGTGCTATTTTTAGGATAAATTCTGCTAAAGCACTGCAAGCAGCAAAGGGAAGAGGCAGTTAGTTAGTTGTGCCTGCAGAAGCAGCGTGTCTATGCCCAGTGAATGGATGTCTGATAGAGGCCCAGGGTCCCTCACCTCGGGAGGCAGGGTGGATGGCTGAAGTTCACAAGGCCACCTATCTCTTCCCTAAATCTGCTGGGCAGCCAGGGTCTGGTACCTGGGGGTTTCACATCCAGGCATCACAGTGAGATGATAAACACAGTCCTGGCCACAGAGCTTCTAGGAGGCTCAGACTAGGCTCATTGCAACTACATTAAAGGACTCAAATAAACTGGACATTCCTGTGGGAGGGATGGGGTGGTTTTTCCTTCTGACTCATCTCCCAGCACTCTCAGAAGGGAGAGAATTTACCTCCTCAGAGCTATAAAAACGAATGTCAGTAAAACCTTCAGAACTTTCTTGGTGCACTGGAACCCTGTCTTCAGGCAATCTTTCCTCCAAAGAAGATGAGAGCTGGGTTTTTATTTGATTTTACAAAAGGCCAAGGGACATTCTGTTATTGTTTCTTAACGTGTGCTCTGTGGAACACTGACGTTCAAATCAACTTTATCAGAGTAAGTGTTCTGTTAACCAGTTAGCTCTTGTTTCAGATTGGATGAATTAATTCTTCAGAGCATGGGACCCAGGAAGTTTCATTTTAAACAAGTACTCCTGCTAATCCTTAAGTACAATAAGGCTTGAAAACAACCATTCTACACTGTATGTTCCCCTACCAGGGGGCCAGAACACGCTGCAAACAAATGGCTGGTTCTAACATCTTGTCCCTCTAGGTCAGATGTTCTCCACTTCCATACTATCAACCCCTGGGCCAGGTAGGTTTTTTGCAGATGAGGGTTATCCTCTACATTATAGAATGTTTGGCACCATCCTATTAGATACCTGTAATGACTTCCCTCCAGTTGTGGCAACCAGAAATGGCTCCAAATGTCAATAGAATGTCAATGACTAATGACAAGTGTCCCCCGGGGACAGAACCCCCCCACCTTTACACCCTACTGAGAAGCACTGTTGTAGATAAGTGGGTTCCAATCCTGGCTGAACATTGGAGTCACTCAAGGATCTTTGTCAAACTTGGATTATTGAACTTTGCCCCCAAGAAAGTCTTATTTGTTTGAGTTGGGGTGGAAGTGAGGCACCATTAAGTTTTCCCAAATGATTCAATATGGCAGAGTTAAGAATCCCTGCTCTAGGTAGATGCTGGAGGCACGAGTCTACATGTATGTTTGTAACTTCATGGAAGCTATAAACACTCAAGTCACATTGATGGGATTGTCTGAGCACCTGTGTATCATCAAGACTGGGCACCCAGATAGGGATGCAAAATCCACCTTTTTTGAAACTAACAAACACAGAGCTTCAGCCAGATACATTATAAATTCCTCCCATCTCACCCCATATATGACCTAAATCAGAATTTAAAACAGAACGTTCCTTGATGGCTAGGAAAACAGATAAACTTTTTTCTACTGGATGGTAAAATATAGAGAGATGACAGCTGACAAAGCTGCAGTCATTTCACCACTATCAAAGAAGTTGACCAAAAATGGGAAGGGTGCTCAGAGGAGGGCAGCATCAAAAGAAGCACAGAGAAACAGAGCTATAGCCTTGATCAAATTGTACCTGAATTCCACCCTGCCAAGTTATAATCAGTTACATGACAAGATAAATCATCTTTATTTTTTAAGTAAGCCAGCTTGAGGTGGGTTTTCTGTTACCTGCAATCAAAAGCATTCTAACTGATATACCACTCCAGACCAATATCCTCTTGCAATTATAGATGGTCCCCAAATTACAGTGGTTTGACTTACAATCTTTCAACTTTATAATGATGTGAAAGAAACATACATTCAGAAGAAACTGTACCTTAAATTTTAAATGTTGATCTTTTCCAGTCTAGCAATATGATATTGTCTTGAGATGCTGGACAGGGCAGCGAGTGCAGCTCCCAGTCAATCATCGATCACAGGGTAAACAACTGATACACCTCCAACCATTCTGTACTCTGAGAACCACTCTGTTTTTCACTTTCAGTATAGAATTCAATAAATTAAATGAGATAGTCAAGACTTCATTATAAATTAGGCTTTGTGTTAGATGATCTTGCTCAACTTTAGGGTAATGTAGGTGGCACAGTGGTAAAGAATTTGCCTGTCAGTGCAAGAGATGCAAAAGATTCGGGTTTGACCTGGGTCAGGAAGATCCGCTGGAGTAGGAAATGGCAACCCATTCCAGTATACTCGCCTGGAAAATTCCATAGACAGAGGAGCTTGGTGGGCTACAGTCCAGGGAGTCACAAAGAGTCAGACATGACTGAGTGACTCAGCACACACACATACAAGGTAATCCAAGTGTTCTGAGCACTTTAAGGTAGGCCAGGCTATGGTAGAACTATGGTATTCAGCAGGTTAGATACATTAAATGCATTTCCAACATACTATATTTTTCAGTTATGATGGGCTTATCAGATGTAATCTCACTGTAAGTCAAGGAAGACCTGTATAGTATATTGCTTAGAGCTAATGAAATGAAATAATTTTTAAGGCAAGGCAAGAAAAGAACTTAACATAAAATTTTCTCTACCTTTTGCGCTCCTACCCCTCCCCCTGTAATGTGCATTGTACCTTAACTAGATCCCCTAAGAAGACTCAGGAACACCTACTAGTCAAAAAAAAAAGAAAGAAAAGAAGAAGAAGCAATTTCTTCCTGACACCAGCAAGGTAACTCTTTAGGAGATGACATTCCTTTCTCAATTCGGTAAGGGGTTACAGTAACCCATTACTAGTCTCATTTTGATGTAGAATCCTTTGTCTCAAAAACTTATATAAATGTGGTTTGACCTCTAATGGGTGGAATAGTCCTCAGAAGTTTCTGAACGACTGTCTCCTGGGTTATAATCCTCTGGTTGGCCTGAATAAAATGTTCCATTTCTTTCTTAGATTGACTATCGATTAATTTTTTATCAACAAGCCTTGATGAAAAGTGGTCCTTGAACCAGCAGCCTCAACATCACCTAGGAACTTCTTAGAAATGCAGAATCTCAGGCTCCTCTTCAGATCTACTGAATCAGAAACTGTGCTTAATAAGAACCCTGAGAGACTCAAATGAACATTAAAGTTTAAGACACCTGGGCTTAGGTAACCGCTCTCCTAAGCACTGAGCTAGATAATAGGGAGCCAAGGACAAGCAGAAAACAGACTTGCTCACTTGGTTCTATGACTTGGTTAAGTGCCCTGTTTTATACTTGCCAACACCTCAACTCCATCAGTTCATCCATTCTTTCACTCATTCAGTAAATACATATTTAGCACTACATTTATGAGTTTAAGGGTTTCCCTGGTGGCTCAGTCGGTAAAGAATCCGCCTGCAATGCAGGAGACTACCTGCAATGCAGAGACAAAATTAGCAGAAACATTCAAAAGTGTGGTCAAAGAAGAGAGAAGAGGCATACTCTGCCCTTTAAGAAGCTCCTTGTGCATTTGAGAAAACAGATATCGCAATCTCACAGATAAATGTTAATGTGCCAATGATATAAGTGCTGCCCTGGAGAGGTCTTATGGGGGTTCCTCCCATAGGGTTCCTCCGTGGGGGATATTTGATTTGATCAGAGTGGTCAGGCAAGGCTGCCCTGAGGAGATCGGAAGGGCGAGTAGAGAAGAGTGGGACATGTAAAGAGGAGAATATTTGAGGCACAAGGGAAGACAATGTGTAAGCTTTTCAAGTTGGAAGAAGCGAGTGAACACAACCGTTGCCAGGAGCAGGGAGCAGGGAGGGTCAGAATGAGATCAGACAGGTAACCAAGGGTCAGCCTCTTTAACAACATAAAAACCACGTTAAGGATTCCTCCCGTAATCCTCAAACTAACAGAAAGCCACTGACGCATTTTCATATTTATTTCACTTTGATAGGAATGCTTAACATGAAATCTACCCTCTTAACACATTTTTACATGTACATTATTGTTGACTTTAGGCTGACAATATTATACAGCATTTCTAGAGCTTATTTATCCTCTTTAACTGAAAGTTAATGCCTATTGATGAGTATTTCCCTATATCTCTCACTCCCAGCCCCTAGCAACAACCCTTCTTTGATTTTATAAATTTGACTGTTTTACATATCTCAAATAAGCAGGATCATGTAGCATTTGTCTTTCTGTAGCTGGTTTATTTCGTTTAGCATAATATCCTTGAGGTTCATCCATGTTGTTGCATATTGCAGAGTTTCTTTTTATCACAAGGTGGAATAGTATTCCTCCATGTGTATATACCACATTGTTTTTATTCATTCATCTGTCAATGGACTTTTAGGTTGCTATTGTGAATACTGCTATTGTGAATACTGCTGTTTTGAACATGGGAATGTTAATTTCTCTTTGGGACTCTGATTGCAGTTCTTTGGATCAGATACCCAGAGTTGGGATTGCTGGATCACATAGTAGCTTTATCTTTTGTTTTTTTTTAACTTTTTTGAGGAATCTCTATACTGTTCTCCGTAGTGGGTGCATCAGCTTGCATTCTCATCAGCAGTGTGCAAGCCTTCTCATCCTTACTACATCCTCCACCTCCTTGCCAACATTTGCTGCCTCTTTTGAAAATAGCCATCTTGGAAGGTGTGAGGTGAGACCTGATTATGATTTTGATTTGCATTTCCCTGATAATTAGTGATATTAAGCATTTGTTCATCTGCCTGTCAGTTGTTTGTATGTCTTCTTTGGAGAAAAGTGTCTTCAAGTATTTAGCCCATTTAATCAAGTTTTCAGTTATCTTGCTATTGAGTTGTAGGAGTTTCTAATATACTTTGGACATCAGATTTGTGGTTTCCATGTATTTCCTCCCATCCCATAGGATAGCATCACCATGTTTATTCCTTTGCTGAGTGGGAAGTCATTGACATATTTTAAATATAGTGCTTTCCCACATAGCACAGTTTATGAGCTCAGAGTGTGACAATCTGAGCCCTTGTCCCAACATCTTTTGTTCTTGTTTTCCGCCTCCTTGCCTTATCACCCAGCAGAGTAGACCAGCATGGCCTAGCATGTTCACACCACATTTGTTATTTGGGGTTGACAGAAGGAATGGAGCTGTGGGTCAGGCTGACTTGAACCGAATCCATTTCTGTATCTTCATTGCTGTGAGCGCCAACGACACAGTCACAATGACAGTGACCACAGGTGACAGCATCGCAGCGTGCTCAGCACTCCACCACACACTTGGGCACAAAGACGGGCAGACTAGGGACTTCTCTGGTACTCCAGTGGTTAACATTCCATGCTTGCAAGGCAGGAGGTGTGGGTTCCATCTCTGGTTGGGGAACTAATGTTTCATGGTGAAGCCAAAAAAAAGACAGACTAAATAATCGTTAGGTGAATGGCCTAACCCAAGGAAGCTGCAGTAGTCATGTATGGATGTGAGAGTTGGACTCTAAAGAAAGCTGAGCACTGAAGAATTGATGCTTTTGAACTGTGGTGTTAGAGAAGACTCTTGAGAGTCCCTTGGACAGCAAGGAGATCAAACCAGTCCTGAATATTCATTGGGAGGACTGATGCTGAAGCTGAAACTCCAATACTTTGGCCACCGGATGCAAAGAAATAACTCATGTGAAAAAACCCTGATGCTGGGAAAGAATAAAGGTGGGAGGAGAAGGGGACGACAGAAGATGAGATGGTTGGATGGCATCACTGACTCGATGGACATGCATTTGAGCAAGCTCTGGGAGTTGGTGATGGACAGGAAAGCCTGGTGTGCTGCAGTCCATGGGGTCACAAAAGGTCAGACATGACTAAGCAACTGAAGTGAACTGAACATATATACATATTTTTTAAAACAAAGGTGAAATTATTATTCAGTTTTTAAATTAAAAGTTCTCAAAAGTGAAAAGTGCATAATAGACTACCTTTCCAATTAAAACAAATCATAGGAAGTTAATGTCCTCAGATTAAATTTCAATCATACAAAAGTTAACTTTATTTTTGTAGAACATTATTATTATGATTATTATAATGCCACCTTTTCCCAAAACAATTACAAAAAAAAATATTTTCAGAGTTCTGGCTTATAAAGAAGTGACTTAGCTTTCAAATTTTACTCAGGCTGGGAAAAATAAATGTGGGGAATACTTTTTTTACTTAGCTGATTTTCAGTGAATTTCTTCTATGATCATAGAAGAGAAGGGGGAAAAAAGAATTAAAATAAGATAGCACATTTTCTAGTTTCAATTTCCATCTGGAGAGGTTATATTTAGCTTAAAATGAGGATCTAACATTTTCCCTAGGTACCTCACTTTCAAAGTAAAAAAAAAAAACCTGCCAAATGATGATGAGTATTAAAAAAAAAAAGGTATGTGTTTCACGATCTGAATGGAATGCTGAGTCAGCAATGTCTGTCAAAAAGGCAAGAGAATTTGGAATTTTGTATATTACCAAGAACTATCTTATAACTGGATGCCCAGACATGGCTGAAACCATGCAGAACGTTCTCACTGGTTGGTACTTCCACAAATGTAATGAATATGAAGTACACTTTGGAACTTGATATGGCCAGCAATGGGCTTCCCAAGTGGTTCAGTGGTAAAGAATCTGCCTGACAGTGTAAGAGATGTAGGAGGCACGGGTTCAATCCTTGGGTTGGGAAGATCCCTGGAGGATGAAATGGCAACACACTCCAGTATTCTTGCCTGGAGAATCCCATGGACAGAGGAGCCTGATGGGCTACAGTCCACAGGGTTGCAAAAAGTCAGATGTGACTCAGTATGTACCCACGGACATGATCAGCAATGAGCTACATTATTTGTATACTGACACCCCCACCACCCAATTTATACGTTGAAATTCTATCCTTAGTGTGATGCTATTAGTGGGGGGAGGGGGGGCTCTGGGAAGGTAATTAGTTCCCAAAGATGGAGCCTTCATGAATGAGACTAGCGTCCCATTTATTAGATCCTTTATAGAAGGGACCTGGGACAGCTCTCTCATCATCTCTCCACCATGTGAGGATACAGTGAAAAATCCATTTTGCCACCTAGAAGAGGGATCTCACCAATCCCAACCATGCTGGCACCCTGTTCCCAGAATTCCAGCCTCCTAAACTATGAGAAATAAATGTTTGCTGTTTAAGCCATCCAGTCTGAGGTAGTTTGTTACAACCACTTCAAATGACTGAAGCAGTGTCCTTTTAAATGAATATGATCACATTTATCTGTCCGAGCACGATCTAAGATAACAAAGCGTTTATCTAACCAAAAAGAACTAGGAAATATTTGCTCATGAAAATCCTGTGAAGTGTTTATACTGCCACCTGATCGTTTCTGTGATCTGATATCTTCATTTTCTCCTCTTAGATGATATTCATTGCTGTTCTCTCTTAGCATGCTATGGGAAGACTTGGCGCATACAGGTTTCCCACCACACCCCCGGTCTCCAACTTTATTAACTCAGTTTTATAAACCACTGATTTTACAGTAATTCCTAAAATATTCCTTTTGGACTGCATCACCTCTCTGAGTCACCCATCCTGCCCTCATGGCTCCAGAAAATTCTTGGCTTGGGTGTAAACCCTACTTCTTGGGCCAGGGCTTCCCCAGTTGCAGAAAGAACTGCTAGGTCAGCCAGATGTCTGACTGTTTCACCTACATAGCGCTTGTAAATGCTGTCTGGCATCATGTTCTCCACATTTTCCCCAGTTTCCAGAACTTTATGAGTACTGAACTTTTGAAGGCATGCTATGAGGGATGAAGAGACACAGAAGCCCTCAGCAGTGATGGCAATGCAGCATCCACTCCCGTGTCTGGGTGTTGTTTACAAGAGTCACTCTGTGCTCTCGGCCTCAGTTCAGCCTCCTTCCCTTCCACGACTCTGCACTTAGAGACTCCTATTCTCAGTCCATCCCAGGAGATGATCTTTGACCCTGGTTGGAATTATGGTATACTTCTTAACATTGACTTGCATCACATTCTACACACACACCACATCCTGCCACCCCTCAGCTCAGCACTCCTACAGATAACCACAAATTCTCTGTGAAGCAGAGTACTTTTCACACATTCAGTGAAATCTGACCCCCACCCTGGCCCCCACTGAGAAGGGCCTGGGGAACAGCGGTGTGCCATTGAGAACATCCTGCTCATTGAGAATGATGGGTCCAGAGTCTGAAGTTACCAAGCTTCACTAACTTCACTCCAAAAACAGGTCCCAGTTTTTATTGAGTAGAACTGTAAAAACTCCGGGACCCTCTTCAAGGAACGTATGGTTAGAAACCATACTTCAACACATGCTGAAGTCACCAGGCTCCAGACACAGTGGCCTGATTCTGTTGTTTTGGTTCTTTAACTACACCAAGAGCTTTTACGCCTTGGGGCCTTTGTTCAGTCTGTTCCATCTGCTTGGTTGCTCTGCCCCTAGATGGAGCTAAACTGTTTCCTTTTTATCATCCAGGTCTGAGCTTGAATATAACCTCAGAAACGCCCTTCCCCACCACCTATACTAAGTAGCTCACACATTCCTGGTTGTTGCTGCTCATCAAGTATCCCCATTTCATGTACTTGTGGGTGCTTGGCAGCTGAAATGACCGTACCTGTGTTTTTGTTGTCAGGATCAGCTTCAGCCTGAGTGACACGTAAGTTCTCTTGGAATCCCAAGTTTGGATGGGTTCTCCATGTGGTTTAATGTTCTGCTGTCACTGTCTTGGGATTCTAAATTTTTTTTTTTCCCAAGAAGATCTTCATTTTCATTTTATACCGCAAGTTATGCACCTCTCCAGCTTACTGTTAATTATCTCTTTGCTAGTAGGTACCCAGGAGAGCAGGGTATCTCCTAGGTTCAATATTGTGTTGTCAGTACTTAGGACATTACAGAGAATACTGTAGCTGCTCAATGAGTATTTGTTAACTTAAACAGAGGATTATTATGTGACCCAGCAATTTCACTCCTAGGTGTATTCCCAAAAGAACTGAAAACAGATGTTTCAAGCAAAATTTTGTAAACAAATGTTATAGTGGCGCTATAACCAAAGGGTGGAAACAACCCAAATTTCCATCAGCTGTTGAATGGATGAACAAAATGTGCTATATCTGGTAAACAGAATATTATTCAACCAGGAAAAAGAGTGAAACACTGATATGTGCTCTGATATGGACGAATGTTTTCCATAGCAAAATATTATGCTACATCAAATCAAACACAAAAGATCACATATTTATAATTCTGCCTTGTGAAATATCCAGAAACGGTTAATCTGTAGATATAGGAAGTAGATTGGTGGTTGCCAGAGGCTAAGGAGGCAGGGGAGGAAGGAGAGATGGAGAGTAACTGCTTGATGAGTATGGGTTTTATTTTGGTGTAATAAACATGGATGGAGTTGGATAGAAATGGTGGTTGTGAAGTGAAGTGAAGTGAAGTGAAGTGAAGTGAAAGTCGCTCAGTCGTGTCCGACTCTTTGCGACCCCAGGGACTATACAGTCCATGGAATTCTCCAGGCCAGAATACTGGAGTGGGTATCCTCTCCCTACTCCAGGGGATCTTCCCGACCCAGGAGGTCTCCCGCATTGCAGGCGGATTCTTTACCAGCTAAGCCACAAGGGAAGCCGCTGTTGCACAGGCTTATTATGAATGTATAATACTAAATGCTGAGAATTGTTTCTTTTAAAAGGTTAGTTTTGTTTTAAAAGGATTAACTGTGTATTGTATTAATTTTACCTTGATTTAAAAAAAAACTGAAAAAAAAGTATTTGTTGAAAGAATAAATATTTATAGAACTTGTGACCAAACTCTCTCCAAAACCAAGTATAGCGTATTCTTAACTTAGCCTAGCGCTTCAAAAATTTCAGCCGATGAAGATAAGGACACATTCACACCTTTCTTTGAAAAAACATTTTAAGTACTTGCTTCCGTCAAAATGACATCAGACATTGTTATCATTAAGATGTCAACCTTTTTCTGCATTTTTTTTTTTTGTGGTTGTTTTGTATGTTAGTCTTATGGTATCTTTATTTAAAAAAAAAACTGTAAAAGAACTTTTAAGATAATTATAGACGCATATGTAGCTGTAAAAAATATTATACAGAGACATCTTGTGATCCTCCTCCCAATTTCTCCCAATGGTAATATCTTTCAAAACTATAGAATAATATCACAACCAGGAAACTGATATTGATACAATCCATCTATCTCATTCAGATTCAGTGGTTTTATCTGTACTCATTTGTGTGTGTGTGTCCTGTTTCTAACTGAAACGTAATAACAGTTCCTTTTACTCTGTCAACAAGTAAAACATTCCAGAGAGATTGTGGCACAACCAGAATAACCACAAGTAAATGACTCTGAGTACAAGTTAAAAGAAACATTTCCAAAGAAGTAACAGGGGCTTAGCAGTCTGGAACCTGTTAGGTCAGCCATGCCTTATTTACATTCACTTGACCCTTTCAGCACCAGGATTCTCAAAAGGGCTGGCACATATTTGGGTTTATTCAACAGACTGAGGGATGGGGTACTCTAAGATACTCTTCTTTCATTTGAGAAAATGGGAAACATAAAAGCCAGCAAACACTGAGTGGGAGCATAGAAAAGATGCCAGGAAGATTGTTTTTACCTGTTAAGAACTCGTGTTATTTCACCCTGGTAACAAACGTAACTTGGAACTCCTCAGGCAAATACATAGACTTGAGGACATTTCCCAGTGTTGACTGTAGGCTCCATCCTGTGTATTAACTTAATTCATGTGAAGGTTCTAGAGAATGTTCCTTTCTACATTGCATTTGTTAAAGGGTCAGACATCTCTTTTGCTTTGTCAACATCCCTTCACCATCATCTGCTAATAGCATGTAGGTTTTCCCTTGAAGGGCCGCTTACCTCCTCTCCTAGTCTACTTGTTTAGGGAGTGCTACGCATAAACAGTTTTCTCCCACTCTGCCCCTCTGTCACCTCCCCCACCCCTGCCCTAAACACACACACACACACACACACACACACACACACACACACGCACACACTCATGGCTCAGTAGAAGGACTCCATCAAAACATGTTTCTCTTCTGGACACAGTGATTGATTCAGAAAACGCACATATTCAAAACTGGTCAAAGAGATGTAACCCCCCAAAAAAGACAGATGTAATCCATGATCTTGCCCGATTAGGACAAAGAATCTCTTTTAATTGGGTTTGAAGGTGTTAATACAAAAGCATGGAGTATCAGTGGAGACCATCAGGGATGTCATGCTGGAAAGGAAGCCAGTGGGGAAAGGAGCAGAATTGACAGCCTTACCTAAGTGTCTAGAACCAGCTATATCTAAAGCTCTGAAGTTCTTAGTTACATGAGCTAAAAAGATTAAAAAATTACCTTTTGGGGTGTAGTTAAATTTTTTTTTTTGGTTTGGTTTTTTGGTCATTTGCAACTCACTGAGAAGGACCAAAGCACATAACATTCATTAGGCTAAGCTTGGGGCCATAAATCCTTAAGCTAATTTTAGTCTTTGTCCTTTCATCATTCAACAATTCCCTTATCTTCTCATGTGTCTGCATTACTGCCTGCAATAATTTGCCTGACCCAGGCTTTGGTGCTCACTGCAAAAGAAGTAACTCAAGTAGAGTAGGTGAGTGGCACTGGGAGTACATTTATTCTTCTGCCCCTACAGTGTTGTCTTTTAAATAGGTTATGCATGCATAATGCTGCAGCTGACCATCTGTACTGATTATTTAAGTTCTGTAATGAAATGGTCAGGTCTCTCATTGTTTATTTATGTGATGCAGACAGCCACTGTCTAAATCTTCAGTCACTGTTTGTAGGCTAGGCGCTCTAATGACTGCGAAAGAAATGTTTGCTACTTCAGATGGTGCTATTAAAAGCAAATTGTTCCCAAAGAAATTCTTATCTCCTGATGCGGGGAGCTAAATCACTATAAATTATGGAAAAGGAAATTGCAAATGTGTCTTGCTTTCTCTTTATTGGAGGCATTGTTTTATCACAACTGTCAAGGAGAGCGCACACCTATTTTGAAAGCTTTTTACAGCTTTGAATTAAGCCCAAATGGAGAAATAAGAGGCTGCACGATTAGAGCAGCTGACTGGAGTTGTGCTTTGCAAGGCAAAGGGAGGGTTTTCCCATGACTTTCTTATTCACAAATGGCATCAGCGAAGGGGGTGGGGCGGGGCAAAGCGGTGGAAACGCCGAGCAAAGCAACAGCAAAATACAGTTAAGAAAAACAACCGAAGAGATCACCGGAGACCTGGCAGGAGGATATAAGAATCTTGAAAAGGAAAGGGGAGACCTTTAGAATTGCATTACTCTGGGGAGGAGGCGGGAGGGGGGGGTTGCATATTCTCATTTGTTTCAACCGAATAAGCACAGTCAGTCAATCCATCAGTGTTGATGTAAACTTTGTCCTTATAAAAACTGCATAAAGGGTGGCTGTTTCTCGTCTGTCCATCACAGGCGATTTCAATGGCCACCGCTCACTTTCATCACGCAGCGAACGGGTTCGCGGAGGCCAGCAGAGGGAGCGCGAGATTAATGGGTGGGTTCCCAGCGTCGCCAAGGCGACCGGCTCTTACTCAGGACTGCCCAATCTAGTTCGTGCAGGTGAAGCTGTCTCCACGGCTCCTTTCCTATCCGCCACCCTCCATCTCCTCTTTCCCTAACCTGCCCCCGAAAACAGCCATGAGCTGCATCCAAACTGATTGGTTCATCTGGGAACATTTCTACCCAAGGGTTCACAGGTTGACGTTCTAAACCCGGCAGATCCCACGACTAGTGCAAAAGCAAGGCCCTACTGTGGGGAAACATTAAAAATGGTGCTGAGTGAAAAGAATTCTGTAACACTGAGTAAAAGGCTGATGATCTAATGTTAAGTGAACATGACTGGTTGCAAAACTGTGTATGCAGTAGTAGCTGGCGGGCTACAGTCCGTAGAGTTGCAAAGAGTTGGACAAAATTGAGTGCACACGTGCACTCACACACACATACATATATATTTTTTTAAATTTTAGAAACACTGAATTTTGACAAGAATGACTGACTTTGATGTGTGATGTGTGTGTGTGTGTGTGTGTGTGTGTGTACAGGGAGGCGGAATTTGAGGGAGGCCTTTTTTAGTTGCTTTATTATCTTTTTCTATGTTTCAAATGTGTATTCTGGGCACAACATATACAATGTGTACAGTGACCACATGCAGCTTTGATAATTGTGGGGGAAATGAAAGACTGGAAATGCTTGTGTGTATTTCATGTGTTCGTATGGTAGACTCTCTACTTTATAATAACATAGGGAATCATGTGACAATACCAAGTGCCATCACAGAAAGAAGGATGCAAACGAGGCTCTAATTAAGTCACATGCTAAGGACTGCGTGAGAAGCTGAAGGATTAAAAATATAAGCTAGGCATATACTCTGGGGAGCTATTTTATTTCTTTGTTACAACGACTCTGTGAGGTAGATGGTAGTGTTCTCAGTTTGATGGCTAGGTTCCTAGAGGTGGTAATCGACCCAAGGCCACTTACTTAATACACAACTGACTGTTTTTCTTCTGGATTTTCACCTCCAAAGACTTCTCCATCCTAAATTTGAGGCCTCGTAAAACTCACTGGAAAAGACCCTGACGCTGAGAAAGACTGAAGGCAAAATGAGAAGAGGGTGGCAGAGGATGAGACGGTTAGATAGTATCACTGACTCAATGGCCATGGATCTGAGCAATCTCTGGGAGATAGTGAAGGACCGGGAGCCTGGCATGCTGCAGTTCATGGGGCTGCAAAGAGTCAGGCTCGATTTAGCGATTGAACAACAATAAGAGTCATGGTATTTGCCATCTCCTAGTTCATCACTTAATGGCAAATAGACAGAGAAACAATGGAAACAGTGACAGACTTTATTTTTGGGGGTTCCAAAATCAATGCAGATGGTGACCGCAGCAATGAAATTAAAAGACGCTTGCTCCTTGGAAGAAAAGCTATAACCAACCTAGATAGCATATTAAAAAGCAGAGACATTACTTTGCTGATAAAGGTCCATATAAAGCTATGGTTTTTCCAGTAGTCGTGTATGGATGTGAGAGTTGGACTATAAAAAAGTTGAGTGCCAAAGAATTGATGCTTTTGAACTGTGGTGTTGGAGAAGACTCTTGAGAGTCCCTTGGACAGCAAGGAGATCAAACCAGTTAATCCTAAAGGAAATCAGTCTTGAATATTCGTTGGAAGGACTGATGCTGAAGCTGAAACTCCAATACTTTGGCCACCTGGCTCGAAGAACTGACTCATGGGAAAAGACCCTGATGCTGGGAAAGATTGAAGGCAGGAGGAGAAGGGGACGACAGAGGATGAGGTGGTTGGATGGCATCACTGACTCGATGGACATGAATTTGAGCAAGCTCTGGGAGTTGGTGATGGACAGGGAATCCTGGTATGCTGCAGTCCGTGGGATCACAAAGAGTCAGACACAACTGAGCGACTGAACTGAACTGAGTTCATAACTGTTATTGCAACCTATTTTTGACAGCAGTCTATTTTAAGAGAAGTTTTATACTACTAATGTAAATTCAAAACAGAATAATTTTCCACAAATAAAAGATAACCGTTTAATAAGCACAATAAAAACAAATAAAAATAAGTACTGACCACGCTGGGGAAGCTCTGAGGCTCTCTTTGTTGTAAGAGAGTAGCAAGAATGAGACATGTGAAAGGCACACAGCTGCTTCATTGAGGCTTTCTTCTCGACATGATCAGAAGGCCTGAGCAAGAACTGAGAGGGAGTAGCCACGTATGCAATTTAATGCATACCTTAAATGAGACCAACCGAAGCTTTGAGAAATATGGTATTATTTGATGCAAAGCCAAGAAAAACATCCCCACCAAAGCAGAACAGAGAAACCTCGAAGTTAGAAAGACAAAGCTGAGGTCTGAGACTGTATAAATCAAGTTTACTATGAATCTCAAGATTATGGGGTATCACTTTTTTTTTGGATAACAAGTAATTACTTTGAATATTAGCATCAACTGGAACATAAAACTAAAAGCCATCTTTTAATGCATAAAAATTTATTTCTCAATAAGAAGGCAGTGCTAAGCGATAGAACAAAACAACAGTTTAGGAGTGGACATGGATTCAAGTCCAAGTCAGCAGTTTATTGCCTGTATATAATACTCTGAGTTTCTGTGAGCCTAACTCTCTTTATCTATAAGCCTAGGGAGAATGACAAGAAGTTTTCTATGATTCAGTGGCCATTTGTATAATATCTTAGGTTAAAGGATAATTTTCACAAAAAGGTAAAGGCTTGGCTCTCCTATAGATATGAAAATGAAGTGAAAGTGAAAGTTGCGCAGTCACGTCCAGCTCTTTGTGACCCTATGGACTATACAGTCCATGGAATTCTCCAGGCCAGAATACTGGAGTGGTTAGCTTTTCCCTTTTCCAGGGGATCTTCCAAACCCAGGGATCGAACCCAGATCTCCAGCATTGCAGGGAGATTCTTTACCAGCTGAGCCACAAGGAAAGGAATACCTTATAAATATTTTATTTATTTCATTATCAGTGAAATGCGACAACTCATTCAAAGGAGAAGTCAAAGAGAAGAAACATGTATAGATGGGAATGCTAAAATAAATTTACAAATGGATACAAAGCTGTCTTCTTCCACAACGGGAAAGGAAAATCAATAGACTGTTCACGGGACAGACTATCTTTGCTTGTCTATGGACAAGAATTATTTGCATTACTAGAGTTTCCTCATCAAATTATGAATTGTTCTGGTCAACTAATATAGTTTTCAAGTTGACTTTTAGCTCAATGGACTTGTAAAATAGCTTAGTCACAGATAAAAATGCATGTTCCTGTAGGGGTACAAGATCCCCAAAGGTATTGGTATTCTGCTGAAAGACTATCCAGTCATCTCTTTTTTAAAAATTCCGAAGTCTTAAATTTTTCCTTACGCTTATGTCAAGACCTGATGTGCAGAAGTTAACACCACTTTGAAAATAGCAGATTTATAATAAAAAATAGATGAAATAGGGGAAAAAGTGTGCTCAGAAGCTCAGTGGTGTCCGACTTTTTGTGACCCCATAGACTGTAGCCCACCAGGCTCCTCAGTCCTGGAATTCTCCAGGCAAGAATACTGGAATGGGTTGCCATTTCCTTCTCCAGGGGATCTTCCTGACCCAGGGATGGAACCTAGATCTCCTGCATTGCAGGCAGATTCTTTAGTATCTGAGCCACCAGGAAGATGAGGTGGAAAACCTGGGGAGGGAAGGGGAAGGGCTTCCCGGTGGCTCAGCGATAAAGAATCTGCCTGCCAATGCATTAGACAGAAGAGATGCAGGTTCGATCCCTGGGTCAGGAAGATCCCCTGGAGGAGGAAATGGCGACCTACTCCAGTATTCTTGCCTGGGGGAAATCCCATTGGCAGAGGGGCCTAGTGGGCTACAGTCCATGGGGTGGCAAAGAGTTGGACACGACTGGGTGACTGAGCACACAGTAATCATCTTAACTAATGGGAAAGATGGAACAGAAAAGGCTCTTTCCAAATCTCAAAGTTTAGGGTTCCATCTCCTAGCAGTTTATAATGTTTATTTACATTTTACAAAAAGCTAAGTTTTAAAAAGGCTGGGAGTAAATTGAAAATCAACCTGACACAGCCACTGTGGAAAGCAGTATGGAGGTTTATCCAAAAACTAAAAGTAGAACTACCATACATTCCAGCAATTCCACTCCTAGAACACACCAAAAACCCCCCGAAACACTAATTTGAAAAGATAGACATGCAATATCATCAAATTCACTTAAAAAAAATCAACTTGAAATAAAAATAGTTGCTGAAATTAAAATATAAGTCAAGAAAAAAGAACTGCTTATAGGAAAACAAAATTAAATAACTTTCAGTAAAAGGTATTATATAATCCCAGGCTTTTCCTTATTTAAGAAATACTGACAAAGAATGACACTATCAAAGATGAAAGATGACAGAAGCTCTAACTCAATGTTCTGATCAATACAGAAATTTATGGTAAAACAATTTCCAAGACTTTCTTCAAAGTGACCTACATAATGATTTTAAACTCATTCTTTTGCAAAGTTCTCAGACACTGTTTCAATAACAAAGAGTATCATTTTTTAATACAGTAAAAAAGGTAAACCAAGCTGCATTTCCTAACCAAATTAAGGTAGTTTGTGAGCATCCGAAAGTTGATTTCTTAATTTCATTAATTCTTAATTTTACTGTGAACTCAGATTTCCCAGGAAGCTCTGTAAGTCTCTTAAATAATTCACCACTGCACCCAAATGGAGTGGTTCTTATGGTCAGTGCAGGGGCCGTTCCCAATGACAGATCCACAATCCAATAATTCTCTCTAAGCCTTTTAAACCACCCAAGCCTTCAAATAAATTTAGTGAACAAAGCAAAGGAGTTCAAGCAACATTTCCTTCTATTCACAAAAACTTCAACTTTTATGTTCAGTAATTAATGGCACTGTTTAACCAAGAATGACATTACAAAATGGGGGCAGTTGTTATTTACCATCACCGTGAAATACAGTGTCAAAGGTTATCACAACAGGATATCTGTGTTTAAATGGAAAGAGATAAAGAGACAAAGTCAAGCTAGTTATGCCTGTTTTGTTTTCCAACTGGAGGGAAGTCTGCTAAAATAGACTTCTGAATACCTACAGCTGCCATCTCAGCACCAATGGTAATTTTGATGTTCTAGCCTTCTTTCCTTTCAATTGGGGGGTGACAGAAACAAACATTAGAATATAGCAATTCTGAGTGCCTGCAATGTGAATTATTTTACTGGCATCTTCTCTTGATCTGGATGGAATATGCATTTTCATTCTCACATTATAGAAGGAGGGTAGATAGGTTCTAGAAGCAGTCTGGAAACAGTGATCATGAGCCTGTGCTGATGGTGGTTTGGGGAGTGTGGACATCCTCATGTCTTCACTTTAACCATGAGAGATTGTGCTTTCTCACAGATTCCTCTACCATCTTCTTATCAGGATTCATTAACAACTGTCATTTCAACTCTTCATCTTTATTTTTATTGAAAAAGGCGTGGCTTTAGAGAACCACTCTTCCCTCTCCCTGAACTTATCCAGGAGAGACGCTGAAGCCTGGAGGTTTAGGTTGCATGTGCAATCAGTGACCCATTGGATTTGAACCCACATCTGCTCAGATCCTAAGCTGATGTTCTTTCTTCTTCATGCACTCCATCCTTGTTGGATGTGTAGTCATTTAAAATCACTTTTAGAAGATTCCGTGGTGGTCCAGTGGTTAGGATTCTGCGCTTCCAGTGTAGGGGGCATGGGTTCAATCCCTGGTTGGGGAACGAAGACCCCCACAAGCCTCGGTTCAGCAAAAAGAAAAAAGAAAAAACATTGCCTTTACCTGTTCCTTGTAAAGATAATTTAAACTTTGCAAGTACAAGCAAAATAAGAAAGTAAAAATAACTCAAACTTCCATCCTACAATGGTTAATACATAAATATGGTGTTTTCCTGGGTTTTTTAATGTATCTTAAAAAACTGGAATCATTCAGTAATTACATTATTCCATAACTTCCATATTTTTATTCAAGACATACTAACACCATATTAATGTTTTTTAGAAAGTGTTGCTAGTACTTGCAAATAATTCCTTTGTATTCATGGACCAGTTTCTTCAAACCATTTAAGAAACATTTAAAAATCATTTTGATTATCAAAATCTTTCATCATAAATCTTTATCCTATAAGTAGAATTATTACATGAACAAGCTACGGAATTCAGAAATTGAGAGCATAGGGTTTTGTTGTCAGCAGTTTCAAATACAACTGAATAAGCAGCAGGGACTTCCTCTAAACAGAATATTATTAGCAAAAAAAGTTGTAGGTGATAAAAACATGAAAAGGTCTGAATCCATTATAACTCAGATTCTTCACAATTAAAAAGAAAAACTTTTCACTTAGGCAGCATTTACACAGTACCAAAACATCCAGATAAAGAATGAAAACCCGTCTGGATGTGGCAGTTTTGTAGAAGAGCTAAATCATCTGGGCAATCTTGGTGATATCAGGGGTAAAAGAGTGCAGTACACAGCACAACACTGCAACCAAAAAGTGAAATGCGATGGAAAGCGTTTTAAATATCTGTATGCAAAGCATAGGACTTCCCAGGTGGCTCAGTGGTAAAAAATCTGTCTGCAATGCAGAAGACCCAGGTTCGATCCCTGGGTCGGGAAGATCCCCTGGAGAAGGGAATAGCTATCTATTGCAGTAATCTTGCCAGGAAAATCCCATAGATCGAGAAGCCTGGCAAGCTACTGTTCATGGGGTTACAGAGTCGGACGCAACTGTGCAACTGAGCACACACACACACACAAAGCCTAAAACGTCACTGGTGAATGTAAGGGACGGTAGTCTGTTATATCCATGTGTCCATGTTAGAGTCCCAGTGTTCACGGACATTGTTCCACCTTTCTCTTTAATGATTCCCTTGAAAGTGGACTTGGATGCACCTGCGGATTTGGGTCTAGGCAAGGGTTTTAGGAACCATACTTGTCAACTTGCACAAAGGTGCAATTATAGCATAAAAGGATTGGGAGAAAAAGAACTGGCAGCAGGAGTCCATACATTAGCCCAGTCTCAAGAAAAAATAAATCTGATAGAATTTGAATTTGCAATTATGGTCAACAAACTTTCTAGATGCAAATATAACATTTCTGCTTAACTGTCTTATAACACCTGAGCACGTGAGAACCTTTCTAAGGCTGTGTGTGAATCAGAACATAAGACAGAGTTTCACCCAACACTACAGCCTCTTGACGCTAAAACATTGAGCTCTCAAAATGTGCCTTCTTTAATATTAACCTACATTCAAGAGGATACATGCATACATATACATATAACTGATTCACTTTGCTGTACTGCAGAAACTAACATAACAGTGTAAAGTAATTATACCCCAATAAAATTTTTTAAAAAATTAGTACATTTACCAGATGGGCTCATGGGTTGAACAGAATGTCTCTAAAATTACTCCCTCTCTTATAAATTGCCTGCATCCAGTTTATTTTCTGGAAATATTTTTTTCTTGCATTTGCCTATAGCAAGCTTTAAAAACAAAACAAAACAATGCCCTCTGACCCCACCATCTCATGATCATTTACCATTATTTCCAGGAACAATATCATTTTTGCTCTGTGTGTCAGGGAGAAGAAAGGAGAGAATTTTAAAAAGCATCAAAAAGGAGAAAAGGACTCATCACAGCTTTGAAAGAATGTTTAGGAAAACTAGGGATGATTTATCCCATCTCTTGAAAGCTGGATTTTATAGAACTAGGCAGACATGGTTATACTGCTTCCTTGTCCTGGATTAAATTACAAACAACAAAGGATCAGTAAAATTGCAATTGATCTTGGCAAGATTGCTTGTTTCTTCATTGAGAATTCAGCTGAAATGTCACCTCTTTGGACAGCTGCTTCCCTGACTTCTAGGTACAATGTAGCATCTGAGTCACTCTAATGTCTCCACTTATTTTACTACTGCAGCTGTTTGGCATTGTTGTTTTCTGGCAAGTGGGTACTATGTACTGATGGATGTGTGTTTGCTTTCTGGTTTTCTGTTTGCCTTAACTACAGTGACAGGTCCAACGGAGTATGATTCTTAGAAGTCTTGGGGCAGCTGGCATTGTTGGCCACTTATACAAGGATGCCTTTAATTGTACTCTTTTCCCCAATTTTGTTTACGAAATAACACAGCTGACCAAAGGAAACAAAGTAAACAAAAAATGCTGTGTTTCTTAGTATTGCTGCTAGGTGGCCAAGAGATGGGTAAGAAGTAAGTGGGGATTGTCCAGGTAGAACTTTACAGGAAGAGATTGATCATAGGCTGAGGAATCCTCTGGAACACACACTTTCCTTTGGCCCTTCCCCTGTTCCTGCCTGGAATGCAGATGCTGACGGAGTTGAAGCAGCAAACTTGGGACCACATGGAGAAGGCAGAAGCAGACAGGGTCCCCGGTGGCCCCTTGGAGCCACTGTACAAGCCCCGGACTGCCTACGTCTAGACTTCTAATTATACGAGAAAAATAAAACCAACTCAGTTTAAGCCGTTGCTTTCAGTGTTTCTGCCTTCCAAAAGTCATTCCTAGCTACTATAAAGCGATGTTCCTAGTATTTAAACAGTGCCTGGTATGTACTTGACGGTCAACATTTTTGAGACAGCATGAAGGCCATTGAAGGCCATTCATAATCAGGTCCTAACGGGTATATGTTAGCATGTGTAGATGTCAATTAATCATATTTTTTCATCTCTTGGGGATTATTAGTCAATTGACATATAGACACAGGACACTAATAGAGACTTTTAAAAATGACCTTTCATTCATTCATTTCATTCATAAATATTAAATGAAAAGTCATTTACATGTACATGAACATCTACTGTGTACCAGCCACCATGCTAAGCATTGCAGATAAAGCCACAAACACAACAGACCAAAATTCTGCCCTTGTGGTGCCTCTGTTAAATGGGGTAAGAAAGACAATGAGCAAGATATACACGTATGTTAGAAGTGGAGTGGCAATTTAATCACAGTGATCAAGAAAGGCCTCGCTGAGGAGTCATTCAAGTGTAAACCTTAGGGGTTAAAACTCAATCATCAGAGGGAAAAGTGTTCCAGGCAGAGCAAATGCCTGGGGCTATTGTGGACATTTTCAGGGCCTTGCCCTTATGCCTCAGGCTTTATTAGTAGAGGACCAGCCTGATGTCACATTACCAACATTTTTATCCTTCATGCCTGTAGGCTTTCTCTGGGCGCTGGAGGCTTCTATGTTCACACAGACAGAGAGATGGACATAGATACACACAGCTAGCTGGCAGTAGTGTAATCAACACCTGCCAGCGACAGGAGAGAGTTGGGCTATGCACCTCCAGGCCCCTTGCCTCTCAGGAGGGCTGACCCTGATGTCTGTTCTACTCCCACACTTTGCCAGTGGAACTGAAATCAGTGGTCCACAGTGGTGGCTGCCTTAGTAACATCCATATTAGGAGACTTTCATTTCCAATCTCCCTTCCCTGTGTCCTATGGGTATTTCCTTTGCTTCCCCAGCTAAATAACTTTTAAAAAAAAATTTTAATTGGAGGCTAATTACCTTACAGGATTGTAGTGGTTTTTGCCATACATTGACATGATCCAGCTAAATAACTGACATTCAAATCCATGTCTCTTGAGTCTGCTGCTGAGGGTGGGGGAGACACAAACAGAAAGGCTGTGAGTGTGGGCACAGAAGGAGGCCTGTATTGCTGAACGGAAGGAGGCAGGGGAGTGACAGGAGAGAAAGTCAGAGAACAAGACAAGATCACGCCACAAGGCCTGGAGGATGCTCAGATTTTACATCTAGTAAAATGGGCTTCACAGGTGGTGCTAGTGGTAAAGAACCTGCCTGCCAATGCAGGAGACAGAAGAGACGCGGGTTCCATCCCTGGGACACGAAGATCCCCTGGAGGAGGGCATGACCACCAACTTTAGTATTCTTGACTGCAGAATCCCATGGAGGGGCCTGGAGGGCTACACCCTGTAGGATCACAGAGTCAGACACGACTGAAGTGACTTAGCATGCATAAGATGGGAAGCCGTTGGAGAGTTTTATTTTTTTTTTTTTGGCTGCACTGCACGACTTTTGGGATCTTAGTTCCCTGATCAGAGACTGAACTCATGCCCTCAGTAGTGAAATTGTGAAGTCCTAACCCCTGGACCGCCAGGGAATTCCTGGGGTGACATGTTCTGACTTATACTTGAAACGCTTGCTCCAGCTGCTGTGTGGGGAACAAATTGTAGGAAGATACCATGTTAGAAATAGGGAGACTTAGCAGGAAATTATTACAACTAACAGAGATAATAGATGACGAGAGTTTGGACCAGAGTGGAAGCTTTATCGCCATTAAAGTTGGAGGGAAGAATACTGCCAACACAGAGCCAAAATAATCTTCCTGTCTCTCCTCATCTCGGATGAATTCCTTCTCCATGTAGAGCAGCTGGAAAACTGCAGAACTCCCAGCACCGGGCAGGTCAGCATTCAGTAAGCTCCACATCCCTGGGTTTGAGTCCTGGATCTATCACTTGCTATCACTGCATATTGCACAAGGTACCTAATTTCTCCAGGGCTAAAGATATTACCTTCTCAGCTGCTGTGAAGATCAAATTAAATGAGACAATGTTAGAAAATTGTTGCAACTGCCTGGACCAATAAATTACAGTTTTAATATTATCATTCTAATTACCAGATTTCATCAAAATATAAGACACCATTATTGGTAAATGCATTGTTATTTATCTACCTCCAAGGAAACGTGAGGATTTCCCAGGTGGCGCTAGTGATAAAGAACCTGCCTGGCAATGCAGGAGACATAAGAGATGCAGGTTCAATCCCTGAGTGGGATTCATCCCCTGGAGAAGGGATGGCAACCCACTCCAGTATTCTTGCCTGGAGATCCCATGGACAGAAGAGTCTGGAGGGCTACAGTCCAAGGGGTCGCACAGAGTCAGATATGACTGAAGTGACGTAGCATGCAAGGAAAAGTAAAAATGCTGCCAAACGATGACACAAGGCTTTAATGATAATCCTGCATGATGCCTAAACGAGGTAACGTCAGCTTCTCGATGCTTTAAAATTTCTTTCATCTATTTCAAGGAATTTGGCCATTTCTCCTTCCTTCAGCTGCATGACTTGCCATGAGATGAGAAATACTTTTGCACATATCTGAGAAACAGCATGAACTCAAGTATGATTGGCAGTTTCATCTCCTTGAGGGGATCTGTGTTCTTAGGTTTCTTCTACAAATATTTAGAAGAATTGAAGTAATTCTCCCTTGATGAATATTTGTATCAATCACATTACTTGCACCCTGCAACTCTGTTTCTGAATCTCCCTGGTGGTTCAGCAGTAAAGAATCTGCCTGCCAATGCGGGAGACGCAATATCAATCCTTGGGTTGGGAAGATCCCCTGGAAAAGGAAATGGCAACCCACTGCAGTATTTTTGCCTGGAAAATCTCATGGATGGAAGAGCTTGGTGGGCTACAGTCCACTGGGTTGCAAAAAAATCATACATGACTTAGCAACTACCAACAATAACAACTCTTGTTTCTATATCCAAGAAAACTGTGGATATAACTTTCCATTTTAATGCTGAATCATTATGTTCTCTTTTCTCAAGTTTATCAAACATCAGTTAAACCCAACGTGTGAAGTTTCAACAATGTACAAAATGTCATCAACACAACAAAGTTGAACAGATATGACCAAATTAATTAACAGATCCACAGGCAAAAACACCTATATCATGACCTAAAAGAAATGCATACACGTGTGCACCAAAAGTCACATACTAAAATATTCACAGTCACCCTCTTCCTAAGAGCCTCCAACTGGAGACTTCCCAAAGATCCATCAATGGTGGAATGGATAACGTTCAGTACGTGCACACTATGAAATACAGGCAGCAATCAATAAGAATGAATAAACCTCTGTCAGCAATGACAAATATAAATCTCATAGACATAAGGTGGAGAAAAAGAAGGCAGATACAAAATGTAATTTTATTTATATCAAGTTTAAGAATAAGCAAACCTCACCTATGAGGCTATCAGAAGACAAGAAAGTTATTTGTTGAGGGGATTATGGGGATGGTGGAAAACTGGATTTAAGCATGAGAGGAGCATTCAGGGTGCTAGTAAAGCTCTGTTCCTGGAGGTAGGTGCTGACTTCCTGGGTGTGAAGAATTTATGAAAATGAAAATGAAAATTCATTGAGCTTTATACTTAGGAGTTGTGCGCTTTTCTGTGAGTATATTATAGACCAGAAAAGTTTAAAGTATTGAAGCTCTGGATCATTACGTACACACATACACAGATATGCATATATAAATGCAAAACTGATCTTTTTTGTATTAGGCTAAAAAAGTGGCACTTGAGTAAAGGATGACTTGTCTTGCCCTTTATCATAAAATTTTATGTGTGAAAACTTTATGCCAAGCAAAACAATAAACACTTAATTCATTCTTTGCCTCTTGCATGTCGTTGCCATCAGAAACAACATTTTATCGAGTAAGAAATCATTTCTTTTTATAATTTCTTTCAAGGTCAAGTCCCGCTAAGCCTGCTCTCACACCAAACACACATCCACATTAAGCACTGAAGTTTGCACCTCATTTGAAGTTTTGATCCAGTGCCAGGGACCTCTTGTGAGTATAAAATACTGCAGGGACACAGCAGGACAAACAACCACTTCTGCCTGGAGGAATCTGGAAAGCATTTCCCGAGAAGTATGTGGAACAGTGGCTTCTGCACAAGGATCCATAGGTCACCAGGTCAAAGCTCAGTTATTAGATGAAACGAGAGTGATGAGCTGGAGGAAGTGCTGTGCTCCGATGGGATTCTGGTTTCCTTGTATGTGAGTAAATTTGTCTCTTTTATTTATGCTGCAATTTACCAAATGCCTGGTTGTTCCTCCATCTCTAACAGCCTTAGGGTCTGGGGAGGCTTCAGTCTTCTCTCCAAGACTGTCCACCCTCTCTTCCTGAAACATACAGTGTCTCTTATTTTCATTGGCTCTTACCTGCACTGCTGCGAGAGTCAATTTACATCTCTCCTCAATGAACGTGTTAAGTTTATCTAATTAGTTTAGCTAAATACCATGGATAGACCTCCAGCTACCCCCACAAGGATCAGAAGAACTACCCAGCCCATATTCTGCACCCACAAAACCAGGAGATATAACAAAATGTTGGGTTTTAAAAAACTTTTTAGTGGAGTATAGTTGATTTACAATGTCATGTTAGTTTCAGGTGTGTGGCAAAGTGAATCAGTTATACATAGATCTATTTGCCGTTGAAGAGTGCTGAGTAGAGTTCCCTGTGCTGTAGAGTCGATCTTTGTGGGTATTTGTTTATTTAATTTGGCAGCACCTGATCTTAGTTCCAGCATGTGGCATCTTCAATCTTCTTTGCAGCATAAACTTTAATTACGGCATGAGGGATCTAGTTCTATGACCAGGGATTGAACTTAGGCCCCTTGCTTTGGGAGCACAGAGTCTTACCACTGGACCACCAGGGAAGTCCCAGTAGGTCTTTGTTGATTATCTATTTTATATATAGTAGTGTGCACATGTCAATCCCAACCACCCAATTTATCCCTCCCCCTCTTCCCCCCTGGTAATCACAAGAATGTTTTATGTATCTATAACTCTAAACGCTGGTGTTTTATGCCACTCTTTTGGTGAAGCTTGGTATACAGCAAGAGATGACTGGAGCAGTAATAACTGGATTCAGACGATGAATAATTTGGGGAAAGATTGATAAACTTATTAGCTCAATGAGGATAACAGAATAAGACAATAGAAATGAAACTTAGAGAAACACTGGGACAAACTTTTAAGTTTTGGTCGTCTTGAAGCTCAGTCCTTGGCCCTCTGCTCTAAATATGGGATGATTTCTTTCAGTCCCACGACTCTAAACATCATCTATATGTCAATAACTCCCCAGTAATATCTCTGGCTCAGATCTTTCTCCTAAAGTCCAGACTCACTGTTTCAACTACCTACTCAGTTGCTTCTCTTGAATGTATATCTAAAAGACATGTGGAAATTAACATGGCCAAACTCTACACTCAATCCTCCACTCCACCCCTGACTTGTTCCCTTTGTAGTCTTCCATATCTCAGCAAATTTCCACTTCCTCTCTCCAGTCACTCTGGCCAAAAACCTGGGATTCATCCTCGTCTGCAATCTTTGTCTCACTTTCCATATCCTATCCACCAGGAAATCCTGTTGGCTCTACCATCAAAATGTATCTATGCTCTGTGCTCTTTTATGAGACAGTCAGGCGTGGCCATAAGAACAGACACAGGAGTGGCTCAGGCAAACAAGTTTTAATATCCTTACAGACCCTGGAAACAGGAGGCAGGACAGGCCACCTAGGGCCATGTGAGGGACACCAGGTTTGGGTCAGGGGAAGGAAGACAGGAAGGAGGGGAAAATCTAGGTCAACCTTTACTGCAGTTTCTGCAGGAACTGCAAAGCAAGGCACAGCTGGGTAAATGGTTTAGGATTGGCTACTTGGAATAATTCTTTGGAATTTAAGCTCTCAGGGTGGTCTAGTTACCTGGTCTCTAGTTACCTGGTCCCTGGCTTCAGGACGATTAAGGCAGAGGAATGGGAAGCAGAGGTCAAGGAGAGGATGTCTGTCTCTGAATTGGTTAGTCTGCAAACCAAAGGCATGCTGAGCCCTTTCCTATCTCTAAGAATAGCTTTGGGAGGGGCAGTCTTCCCTAGCCAGAAAAGTGTTTTTTGTTTGTTTGTTTTTAAGATGGAAACATCACAACATAAAGAAAATTAAAAAACATAAACAATGCAATCTAGAATCTGATCCCCTGTAACACTTCTACAGACAATACCATGGCCTAACTCATCATTTTCCCTCACCTGCATTAAGTCAACTCTTGCAGCCACTGGAGGACAGATAAAGGCGATCAGGGCAAGGCACCAGCAGCACCAGTTGCAGGGACATCACACAGAGTTGCACTTATGACCTGTGTCATCTGGCTTTCCATGTTACAGTGCTTTGCCTTCCAGCACAGACACGTACAGGCACGTACTCATTCAATGAACGTATCAGGAGCGCCTGCCCCATGCCATGCACTTTTCCGGGCACTGTGGACACAGTGGTGAGCAAGGCAGGCAAGTTTTGTGGCGCTCATAAATTCACCCTCTCTTGTTCCAGAGGAGACAGTAAAGAGCCTGGACTTGGCAGTGATCAGATTGATTCATTTGCCTTATTTAAGTATGACCAAGAGTTAATTCAGATTCTTCCTTCTTATTTTACATATCCAATTGGTTTCCAATGGTGGGTCTAACCACCTCAAAATATTTCAGGGACTCAGAGAGGACCCTGGCCTAGCCCACCATCTTTTCTTCTTCCTTCACCTGCTTACTTCTCCAGCTGATGTCACTCAGTCCCATGACTTAAAAATACACTTACTTATTTGTGGACCACCCTTGGTTAAAAAAAAAAAAAACAAAAAAAGAGGAAACACGGTAAGGGAACTGCTTAATACTATGTTACTATGTACTGGCAGTAAAGGAGATTGCCAGCTCAGATTTCACCCAGGAGCACAATCTTAAAAATACACCTTTGTCAATTTAGAGCAGAAATTATCAAGTCTCTGTCTAAAGCAAAGGCTCCACAAAGAACAAGAGGCCCAGAGTGTGAACCTGATTTCCTATCTTTTTCTATTACATATGGACATTTCCCATTGAAAGACTTTAAGAGTATAAATGTGCCCCCCACCCCACCGTATGTAAAACCAGCATCTCCAGCCTGAAAAGCCTTTAGACTTCTGCATAGTAACAGAACCTCTAAACACCACTAAGGTGAGGGCCACTGTTCGCAGTCAAGGGCTGTTTTGTTCCCAGGGGACATTTGGCAATGTCTGGAGACATTTTTGGTTGCTGTGACAGCCAGCAGTTAGGTGCTAGAGGCATTTAGTAGGTGGAGGCCAAGCAGGCATCCTACAGTGCACAGGACGGCGCTTATAGCAAAGAATGATCCAGCCCCAAATCTCTAGAGTGCTGAGGCTAGGGATAAGTACCTTCCCTCCTTCCTCCTCACCCCACCTCACTCCATCCCTCTCTGCACCTCTCAGCCCTTCAGTGATCAGCTAAATTCAATAGCTATGACTCTAGCAGCTTAGACTACCAGCCTTCGCAGTCTGGGTCTCAGTTTCTGAGCAGCTAATACACACGGTCTCCAATAAGGCACACTTTGCTGATATGCATGCCCTTGGATAGTACTCGGCCCCTGAATCTAATTTAAATATATTGGCCGTATGGGATGTGGGGATCTTAGTTCCCCAATCAGGAATCAAACCTGTGCCCCCTCCAGTGGAAGTGTGGAGTCTCAACCACCAGACCAGCAGGGAGGTCCCCTATCCTTGAATCTAAATGTCCCTGTGATTCACTGTCGTCAGCAGGTGTGTGCATACTCAGTCACTTCAGCTGTGCCCAACTCTTTGCAACCCCATGGACCGTAGCCCACCTGGTTCCTCTGTCTGTGAGATTTTTCCCGGCAAAAATACTGGAGTGGATTGCCAGGCCCTCCTCCCAGGGCTCTTCCTAACACCATGACTGAACTTGCATCTCGTGTGTCTCCTGCACTGCAGGCAGATTCTCTACACTGAGCCAGGGGGGACGCCCCACTGTCACCAGTAGAATATGGCAAATGGGACACTATGCATGCCATCAGCCTAAGCCTTAGGAAGGCCTGGTGGCATCTGCTTTTGTACTTGGGAATTCCTGAGGTGCCATGTAAGAGATCCAGCTACCTGATCAGAGAGACCAAATGGACAGGCGACATGGAGAGGCCACGTGGGGAGGCTCTGAGATGACATGAAAAGAGAGAGGCCCAATGTCCCAAGTGAGTCAAACTTACAGGCATTCCTGTCAAAAGAGACAAGCTCACTGAGCTCCCAGTTAACTGTAGCCCAGACGATGTCACTAGGAGCAGAAGAACTGCCTGGCTGAACCCAGCCAGCTCACAGAATTGTAGGAGACACCCAAAAGGCCATTGTGTGAAGTCTCTATGTTCAAAGATACCTCGTTCTGCAATGATAGACAGTTACAACTTTTTCCATATCTTTAAGATGAGAAGAGGAGACAAGATTACAGTGTTTCAAATTCTTTTTAGTCTCAGACTCCTGATCTAAACAAAATCTTACCCGGAAGCACCATGTTTGTATATCTGTCAGGAAAGCCTTTTTGGATGCAAGTAACGAAAGCCCAAATGAAGTCACTTAGACAGTAGGGGGTTCCTTTCCTCACATGGCAAGAATTCTGGAGCCAGACGTTTGCTGGCATTGATTCAGTAACTCACTGATCAAATTCCACGTCTGTCAATTCCAGGCATTCCCATCATGCTTATGGACACATGGTGACAAGGCTGCAAGTCAGAAGCAGGCACAATGCTGACCATGAAGGGAGGCGGAGGAACAAAGGCAAGGTCAGAACCAGCCACACATGTCCCTTACTACTAAGGAAATCAAAGTTTCCCCAAAGCTTCAGCATCAGGGACTTCTCATGTTTCCATGAGAAGCCATAGCTGGGTCACGTGTCAATCCATAGCTCCCAGCCAGACAGGGATTGAGGGACAGGATTGCCGTGAATGACTCTGACCAAACCCCACAGCTTGAAGTTGGGCCCACTGCCACCGCACACAAAATCAGGGTGTAGGAAGGAAGTGGGGGAGGAGGGCTGAGCAGGAAATAGCTAGTTTCTGAAACAGGGCAAAAAGCACAAAAATGGAGCTGGTCAGTCTGGATTGGGGAGGAAGGCCATGAACTCCTGTCACTTCAGTCTCCCATTTAGTATGATTTCCCCTTTACCACAGTAAGACGCCAAGGGGGCTTCCAAGAAGACCCCAGGACTCCAGAAGTCTGACTCTAAAACTCACTTGATTATAGCTTGTCATTTATTTCTGCTTTAACTTTCTAGACTCTGTACAATCAACTGATGTAACTTCTTGAGGTAGTAACTTCCATACTTTTTTTTTTCTGAGTGGGATAAGCATCTTAAATTTTAATCATCTCAAGAGGTTAAGACTCTCCACTTTCCATATTTCATTCATCCATTCACTAACCAGGTCCTTTACAAAACCCTGGGATTTCTCCCACATGTAATGATAACAGGTTAAAACTATATTTTCAGGATCATTGTTTCAATGATCTTCACAGGTACTCTGTGAGGTAGGTATTATTGTCTCTTTTTACAGGTGAGGGAAGGAGGTTCAGGAAGATGGGGAAATGAGTCAAAGTTGCTCATTGTTGGAAATGCCACCCAAATCATCTGACCCCTTGTCAAGTGCTCTTTACACCTATGAAGTACCATGATCTCTTCCAGAAGCTGGAGATGGAGTGGTGAACAGGACAAATGAAGGTTTTGCTCTCATACATCTTATGTGGAAGATGAGAAAGACATAAAATAAGCGAACTTGTAGGGCATTCCCTGGCCTTCTCTGGTGGCTCAGTGGTAAAAAAAAATCTGCCTGCAATACAGGAAGCTCAGGTTCCATCCCTGGGTCGGGAAGATCCCCTGGAGAAGGAAATGGCAATCTACTCCAGTATTTTTGCCTGGGAAATTCTACGGACAGAGGCGCCTGGAGGGCTATAGTCCACATAGCAGAAGACTCAGACAGGACTTAGTGACTCAACAACAGCCACAAGGGAATGCCCTGGTAGTCCAGTGGTTAGGACTCTGCACTTCCATTGCAGGGAGCACGGGTTTGACCCTTAGTCAGGGAACTAAGATCCCATAAGCTTCACAGTGCAACCAAAACAAAGAAAAGTGAACTGTTAAGTGAATAAGCAGTTATTTCAGAGAGTCCAAAGGATTAAGGAGACAATAAAATAGGGTGAAGTGTTGAAAGAATATTGCTGGGGTAAGCTGGAGGGGCTTCTTTCAGTGAAGTAAGCTACTCTGAAGAAGTGATCCTTGAGTTGAGAAAGTGCCAGGCATGAGAGGATCTGGGAAGAAGAGCTCCAGGTCATCATGGAAAAGCTTACATATTTGAGGGGTCGTGAGGAGACCACTGTGGTTGGACTGGAGAGTGGAAGGGGCATTGAGTCAAGAGGAGTGGTCTGATAGAACCCAGCCGATTCGTTGGTCCACAACTTCGTAAAGTCTCGAAATTCATCGTCCCCATCATTCTCTCTACAAGACTCTGGCTTCACTTTTGTCTTCTTTGAGGGTCAAAAGCTAGAAAGGTAAGATCCATTGATATTGATTCTGGAAAGCAGTGGCTTTATAAGAGTAAGCTTGGAGGAGAAATGGTAAGAGAGAGCCTACAGGTGAATCTTCCTAATGCTGTTTCTTTTTTCCTTCTCATTTGGAAGCTGGCATTCACCTGACCAGATGAATCATGGTCTTTGCAGCTAAGAACTGCTGAGTCAAGAAAAGATGACACTTTGCTTTATGGAACGTATGCTATATCTGTAATACATCTATCCTGAGGTGGAGGGGTGGGGCGCCACTCTGGTGGTATACACTCCAAAATATGAAGGGACAACCCTAATGTCTTTAGTTCCACAGCTGCAGAATTTATAGGGTAAGCTCTTGGTATCTGTTAGAAACCAACGAACAGATTTTATAACTGCCAAATTACCCTAGACCAAGTGTAAACAAATTGATTAATGATATCTGCCGGCAATGAACAGTTTCACAGGATTATTGCCCTAACAAGCTCTGTTAATATGAGATAGGAGTTTTTGTTTTTAAATAAGATAAAGAGTGGAATTTGAATGTTAAGTGAGGTCCTCTTGAGCCAGAGCATCAGGAATCTTCAGTGGACAAGGAGAATATTTCACTGTGCAGGGATGCCTTGGCATCTTCACAGAGTTTCAACAATCCCAAAATAAGGCTTCCTAACAAGACAATGGGAAATAAACTTGAGGTAACTACATTTGCCCTTTGACATGAGAGCTAAAGTGACTTTTAAAGGAAGCTTAACGTAATGGTAGTATAACCTGTAACCAATCAACAATTGATTGAGCCCAGAAGCACCACCCTTATGTGCTTCATGATTTATGGCAGCGGCCATTATCCCTTTAATGAAATGAAAGGCCACTTAAAAACCCTCAAACATTAACAACATGGAATGATATGTCAGTGAATGGAACATGAATCATGCCATAAAATAATATCGATGATGACAACGATGATGATCATGATAAATTTTGCCATTTATTAAGGGCATATTATGTGCCAGGAACTTGGCATGTTTTATCTCATTTAGTTCTTACAATATCCCTATGAGGTAGTGTAATGATAGCTACTGTCATAATACTAGATGCTCATTAAACAGAAAATAAAACTAGTCTAAGAATTTGGTAACATGCACTGAGATACTTAATTCTAGGTGTTCTGATTCTACAGGAAGTGAACTTAACCACTAGGCATTCTGCCCCTTAAGTAGCATTTGTGCCAGTTAGATCAGATTTCTGTTTTTAAAGATCCTTTGAAAACAGGTGTTTCAAAACCCACTGAGCCTGTTTCTCCTTGGAGAGGGGGCTTTTAGTTATGTTTTGATTTGGCTGTATTTCTCAATTCACCGATTCACAGTAAACAAACATGTCAAGCTCAATCAAAGACGGCTTAAAGTATATACTGGTTTGGTTGGCTAGCCATCCATGTTCTAGGTCATTTGAAATGGTTGGTTTGCACACTTGCTTGTTTGCCAGGAAAAATTCCATGATGGAGTTGATTCCATGAAAGAGTTTAACCTTCTTAAAAAACAAAAGTAATCACACACAAATCTTCCTTTGGAAGGAAGGGAGGAGGAAGGAAAGGAGGAAGGACAACCTCTCTTGGCATTCTAATTGCTATCCATGAGGGGAGAAGAGCAACGAGAGGAAATCATCCTTTAGGTTCCTGAGATGCCCAACAAATACCATCCCTATGTCAGGAGAGTTATTGGCCGAAGACGAAGGGAGACTCCCCTCTCCCTACCAGCCTCTGATCAGTTAGTTTATTTTGTAAGGTAGTGGGCAACAGGTTCAGAACTCTAGGAGGTAGACTTCAGTTAGAAAAGTTTTCCAAGGAGTTCCTTTTACTATCTACTCAAAATGACAGTAAATCATGTACTAAAACACACATTTCATACATCTTCTCAGACTCTAACTGCCCCCTTTTCTCTCCTGGTTAGTGCCTCATTCATGTGTGGTCATTCTTCTACTTCAGGGGCAGGGTACCTGTTTCCTGAGCAGTTGCCAAGGGGTTGGGTGATACACTAGGAAGACAGGCAAATCAGTTCTCCATGAGGGTAAACTTTGACAGTTGGGAATGGGAAGAGGGAGGGAGAAGAGTAGATAAACCCCCTTCCTTTTCTCTTTCCATGAACTACTCCCAGGCACAATGTTTTCTTGCAACCCAGAGAAAGGCACTATGTGCAAAGCCTGAGGAGTGGTTCATGCGTCTCTTCACGACTGACTTATAAAGCTAGGCATCACACTGCTTCCCATCTTTCCTTGTCTGGCTACACTTTTTCCCTCACCATCACCTCCCTGGGTTTGAACATCCAAAATAAAAGTTTTAGCGCCGTACTCGTGGCTTCACTGCGAGAGACCACACTCTTGGATCTGGGTGTGACTGTTTGACTAAGTTCTTGCCAATGGGTTATGAGAAGTGGAATATACAAATTCTAGGTCTTGCCCTTAAAAACAATTTAGTAAACACTTCCCTCCCATCCTCTTTTTTTCTATCATCCTACTCCCTGCTGGCAGGGATGTAGCACTGATTTGAACAGTTTTAAGGCTACAAATCAATGATAGCTGAGCTACCTTGCCAGTTCTGGACCATTCATCACTGGGTCTGTACATGAGAGAGAGAAACTTTGGTATTTAGAATGAAAACGTATTAGGTGCTTCTGTCTTTCCTTGGGCTCTACTTTCTAAAGAACTCAAGCCAAGGCCAGTAATAATCAGGTATTATCTGTATTCCATTTGCCAACTTTCTTCTGGTAAATATTTTCCCCTGAATTATACTAAACATCCTGGCTAAAGCAAAGGTGCTGCTCCCACTCAGGAGGTTAGATACATCTGAAAAGAAATGCTTCCATACTCAAGCATCACAGCCGTTAACTTGGACCCAGCTTTTCCCCCTGTAGGGTGACCTTCTTTAATACCTTAAATGATTGACAGATGACATCCAAATGCAAGCGTTGATATTTAGACCACTGAACAGTTGGTTTGCTTTATTCTCAAATAAAAGTATGACAAAGATAGAAAACATGCTCAGATTCTCATAATGTAGAGAAAGAAAGACTCAAGAAGTTCACAAGCTTCCATTCACGACCCCGAGTAAAATCACTAAATTAACCCTTACAAATAAAACAGTCTGTGCCATAATCTTTAGTGCTCAACTCTCTGAACGTGAAGGAATGACCACTGCAAGGCAAATAGCCAAGGTCTTGTCCTGCTGAGTCAGGGTCAACCAAGGGTCCTCTGACAAAATATCTAAACCTAAGGACAATGTATCTGCAAGTAGATTAGAGGGATTTTGGAAATGAAACAGAAGGGGGAAAACCCCAAATGTTTCCCCAAATGTCAGAATTCTACTTCTAGGAATTTACCTTAAGGAAATTACTCAATGTTGTAAGTGCTTTATGTTGTTGTTGTTTAGTCACTAAGTCATGTCTGACTCTTTGTGACCGTATGGGCTGGGGCCCACCATGTGGTTCTCCAGGAAAGAATACTGCAGCGGGTTGCCATTTCCTTCTCCAGGGGATCTTCCCCACCCATGGATCAAACCCGCGTCTTTTATGTCTCCTGCATTGCAGGTGGATTCTTTACTGCTGAGCCACCGGGGAATCCAACAGGTAGTCAGGAGTACCATAAAATGATATCTATGGCAGGATTGTGCATGTTAATATAATAATACAACCACCTGCCAAATAGAAGTATCTATTATTAGTAGCATGGTTTTGCAAGTTCTGACATAGCTGCAAAATATATTACTAGGTAGTCACTCAAAAAGATGATAAAGGTCTGTACTCACTGACATGAAAAAGCAGTTCATGAAAGATTTGAGTCTTAAAAGCATGTTGCTAAATACAGTAAGATGGTGGGCTTTCCTGGTGGCTCAGTGGTAAAGAATCTGCCTGCCAATGTGGGGGACATGAGAGTTCGATCACCGGTCATGGAAAATCCCACATAACTCGAAGCAAATAAGCCCGAGCATCACAACTCTTCAGCCTGTGCTCTAGAACCTGGGAGCCACAATTACGGCTACAACTACTGAAGCCCACACACCCTAGAGCCCACGCTCTGCAATACGAGAGGCCACTGCAATGAGAAGCCTGAGCCCAGCAAGTAGAGAGAAGCCCCTGTTGGCCACAACTAGAGAAAAGCCCACACAGCAATGAAGACCCATCACAGCCAAAAATAAACAAATAGAAATTTTAAAAAGAAAATTAAAGCAAATAAATACATGCAGTAAGATGGTGTCTAAATTCTAGAACAGCAATTCTCAAAGAGTGGTCCCAGGGCCAGCAGCATCAGCACCACTTGGGAAAATGCCCTATTTCAGACCTACTGACTCAGAAGCTCTTTAATGGATTAAGGCAAGCTGTTTTAATAGCTTTATAGGTGATTCTAACACATGCTAAATATTGAAAATCACTGGTCTATAACGGATGAGTAAGAGTATCTCTTTGTTATTTTAATACAGCTTAATGCCAGGGCTATTAGTTACAGTGTCCAGTAAAAAGTACTCAGCCAAATAGTCTTAAACAATATGTAAATTTATTACTTCACATGAACTTGAATAGGGCAGGTTCTAAGACCTCTGTTTAAGGCTCCATCTCCATTTCTTACGATTCTTTCACGTGCGTGCTTCATCTTCAATCCTGGCAGTCAGATGGCTACTGCAGTTCCATGTATCACACACCACATCCAGAGGCAAAATGAACCATTTCTTCTGGAAGCTCCTTCTTAATAGTAAGGAAACTTTTCTAGGAGCCTCTGTCACCCTCAGCAGACCTTTATTCCTTTCTCATTGACTAGACATGGGTCACAAGCTTATTACTTAGCTAATTACTGGGGAAAGTAATAGGAAAACCAGGGTTAACTTAGTCATGATTTTCCAGAGCTGGTCATCAGTTCCTCTGAAATATGGCCTCCCCTGAAACATGGCTACTGAACAAAGCTGAGGTCCTGCTAGTAAGGAGAAAGAAGGGAAATGAATTTTGAGTTGGAAGACAAACTGTATGCTACCCGAAGTCTGCGTTAATAACTGCTTTTTTATATTTATTGGGCCAAATAGTTCATTCAGAAAAATCCGAATAAACTTTTGGGCTAGCACCATATTTTTCTACAAAACTGGAATGGGTTGCCATTTACTTCTCCAAGGGATATTCCTGACCCAGGGATTGAACCCACGTCTTGTGCATTGCAGGCAGATTCCTTACTGCTGAGCCACCAGGGAAGCCCCATTCACCACTCTTGAGTTAACTTGTCAGGTGTGATGAAAAACGGGGTCTGCTGTGTGTTTTTATTTTTTATTTCTAGGGTCTTCCTTGCTTTGGAAATGGCTCCTCAATCTAAAAAAAAAAAAAAAAAAAAGGATCTATATCATGCAAGGTTTTCCTTTTTTCTTTCTTTTCCTTTAAGGCAACTTAAAAAACTAACAGTATCACAAGCTCTGTGGTTGTGGAGCAAGTGCAAACCACATACATAGTTGGTAGGAGTATAAATTAGTACAAACACTTTGAAATAAACAGTCTTATTCTTTTGACCTAGTAATTTCATTCCTAGAAATCCCAAAGATATGTGTGTATAAACATGTATAAGAATATTCATAGAAGCTTTCAAGCTGAAAACAACTTATATGTCTATCAACTAAGAAATGGATGAGATGATTGTGGTACAAGGCATACAATGGAAGACTACATAGCAATGAAAATAAACAAGCTACTGATACTAACAACTTCTGTGAATGCATCTCACAGATTTAAGGTTAAATGAATGAAATAAAACTCAAAATAGTACACACTGTATATTTGTATATTAAGATCAAAAGCAGGCAAAATCAGTCTAAGTGATGGAGTCAGAATAGTTTTTACCCACACTAGAAAAGAAAAACTTCAAGTGTGGTCTTGGTCTATCAAATAAATAGCCTTTAAAATTGAAACAGTGTTGTATTTGCAAATGAAGACACATGTGCAATAGGAAGCCTCAAATAGACTCAAGGATATCTGAGAATCTAGCATATGATAAAGGTGGCATCTCAAATCACACGAAGGAATATTCCTCAGCCATAAAAAAGAATGAAAAAACGCCATTTGTAGCAACATGGATAGACCCTAGAAATTATACTAAGTAAGTCAGAGAAAGACAACTATGTGATATCACTCATATATGTGAAATCTAATTTTTAAAAAATGATACAAATGAACTTATTTACAAAATAGACTCACAGGTTTTGAAAACAAATTTATAGTTACCAGAGGGGAAATGTGGAGGAGGAGAGGCAGAGATAAACTAGGAGCTTGGGATTAACATAAGCATGATGCCTGTGTGCGGGCTCAATGGTGTCTGACTCTGCAACCCCTCGGACTGTAGCCCACCAGGCTCCTCTGTCCGTACCATTTCCCACTCCAGGGGATCTTCCTGACCCAGTATTGAACCCAAGTCTCTTACGTCTTCTGCATTGGCAGGTGGATTCTTTAGCACTGAGCCACCTGGAAAGCCCATAAACATTGTACTATATATAAAATAGACAACCAACAAGAACCTACTATATAGCACAGGGAACACTACTTAATATTTTGTGATAAGCTATATGAGAAAAGAATCTGAAAAAGAATGAATATATGTATAGCTGAATCACTTGGCTGTACACCTGAAACTAAGACAATGTAAATCAACTATACTCCAACAAAATTTTTTAAAAAGCAGATAATAGTGGGTCATGTTTAAAAGACACAGGAGGCAACAAGAAGGGACTTCCAATGTCCTGAAACTACCCAATGGACAATTTGAGAAAGAAATACTGATAGTAATGAGTTACAATGCATAGAATAAAATAAATCTCCATATGAGTATAGACTAATATAAATAATAATTAAGTGAAGAAATAAGTTTAGGAGAAGGGACAGTTCTTCTTTACAGGAGAGTTTCAATTCATAAGTAGGAAAGGAATGGTAAAAATAGAAAAGCACCAGTTTGGCAAATAATGGATGCTAAAATTAGTCAGTAAATGCCTGATGAGTAATAAGGTATTTGCATGGTCTCAAAATATCTCCCAAGATAATTATTAATAAGAAAGGGGGAAAGTATCTTTACATTTGAGAACTCTGGGAGATATTACCTTCATCATGTGATCAAGGCTAATGTCAACAATATTGAGACGTCATCATATGTCTCCAGTTAGAAAGCACTAAGCCGAGCACATCATTTCTGAAACATTCTTGCCAAAAACACATAACCTGAATGTAATCTGGGGAAACATCACACAGACTAAATTGAGAGACATTCTGCAAAATAGTGGAATGGTCTCTTAAAATGTCATGAAAGACAGGAAAGACAGAGGAACTGTCCCAGATTGGGATAGACTAAAGAGAGATAAAAGCAGGATACAGTGTGTGACCCTGGTTTGAATCCTGGATCAGAAAAAGAACTATAGTGGAATAATTGAGATAAGGTCTGTAGAAGAGTTAGCAGTATTGTATCAATGTTAATTTCTGGGTTTTGAGAATTGTCAATGATTAAGAAATATATCACCACTAGGGAAAAGTGGGTGATGGGTAGACAGAAATTCTTTGTCCTACTTTTGCAACTTTTTTTTTTTTTTTTGGTAAAGATGAGATTATTTCATAATGCAATGTTACAAAAAAAAAAGAAAAAGAATATTGTTCCCTTCCAGAGAAGTATCAACTGGGAGGGATGTAAGGAAAGCTGGGGTACTAGATATTCTTTTTCTTGATCCTGGTTGGGGGTACAAGAGTGCATACATATTTAAATTTCTCTGAACATTATGCTCAAGATTTATGCATTTTGTTGTAGGCATGTTGTTCCTCAGTTTTTAAAAAGTGTTTAAAAAAGGGATCAAATCAACTTAAAGTACAAAGTATGAGCAAGCTCAGCAATTCTCAACCCTGCATTGGGCTGGGCTCTTAATGTTTAAAGTGTTAGTCACTCAGTCATGTCTGACTCTTTGGCCTGTAGCTTGCCAGGCTCCTCTGTTGATAGAATTCTCCAGGTAAGAATACTGGAGTGAGTAGCCATTTCCTTCTCCAGGGGATCTTCCAGACCCAGGGATTGATCCTGGGTCTCTCGCATCGCAGGCAGATTCTTTACCGTCTGAGCCACTATAAAAGTTCAGACATAAAAAAAAAAAAATTCAGACATGTACTATTTATCATCATGGTGCTCTCAGTGACTATGGCAAATCCCAGAGAGACATCACATGTTAAATTCACAGCCCAATTCAGCTTTTCATAGGTGCTTGTAATTGGCAGAGATTATGTGACATGGGTTTTATCTCACCGATTTTTCATGACAAAACATTGAAGGAAATTTTAGGACCCACTTCCAGCCTTTTTAAAGATAAGGAAACCAGGTCTCAGAGAAACAAGAAGACATTGACCACTCAGACAGAAACTAGCAAAGCCAGTCTTTAAAAGCCAGACCCATCTAAGTCTTAGGTGTTTCCTGATATTCCATACCCCCTCAAACAGGAAGATTTTTTATTTGTATGTTAAAAGAATGAATTCCAAGACATTTTATAGTTATAGCTCTTAGCACCTGAATTATGGTCATGATTTTAGCTGCACTCTAACCAGCCCCACCCCCCACCCGCCGCACACACAAAATAGCTAATTAAATAAGGGTCTGGACACTTGACACTTGATAAAGAAATGTGACTTCAAATGTTTAAGAAAGAAAGTTTTCCGGTTTAGCTTTTTATCAGTTTGATTTATTTCCTCCTTTTGCTAACTTTCAGACTTCACTTCATTAACTTTCCCTTGAATTTAAGTTGAACGCCTATCACTAATTATAATAAAACGAAAGAACAAGTTGAGACAGGCTCATCATCAAGTCAATGGACAAAGACCAAGCACAGTAATGCCTTCTCACAGTGCTTCTTCGTACCTCTTTGCCACACATATTAAAGACAGGTCTGCTGCGCCTCAAATACTTCTTATTCCCATGAGTCCAGCAATTCTGAAATCATCTCTATCTAATCCACACAATTCAGCAGGCTCCTCTGTGGGTAAAGCAGGCATGCTAAGTTGCTTCAGTAGTGTCCGACTCTTTGTGACCCTATGGACTGTAGCCCACCAGGCTCCTCGGTCCATGGCATTCTCCAGGCAAGGATACTGGAGAGAATAGCCATTTCTTTCTCCAGGGGATCTTCCAGACCCGGGGAATGAACCCGGGTCTCCCGCATTGTAGGCAGGTTCTTTACTGACTGAGCCACCAGGGAAAAGCCCTTCAAATCTGAGACCCCTGGGTCAAGTCCCGAATTTTTTTTCAGTGATATGACCTTGGGAAAGTTATTGAGCTTTCCTGAAGTCCAGTTTTCTGATCATTGAAATGAGATTGACTGCTGCCACTACTACTACCACCCATAGTCCTTGAATTTGGGGTAGGTGGAGGAGATCAAACATGTCAAACACTTTGCATATCCTTCAGGACAAAATCAGTGTTAACTATGATTATTTTCTGGCACAGACGCAAGCTACAGATATTCTGTTGATGGTTCAAGCATCACTCTTGTTATTTGCATTGAGTACTTACTATGCACAAAGCACTCTGAAAGACACAAAGATGAATCCTTTCAGTGTATCAAATCTGAACTAATTTAACTCTGGAATTCATTCTAAAGACAAGGAATGGGCATCTACAACATGCCAGCCGTTGTATTAGATACCGGACCAACAGTGGCGAATAAAGTCCCCAAACTCCTAAAGCTTATATTCTATTGGGAGGAGACAGGCAATAAACAAAAAGATGAAAGATGATTCTAGCTTGTGCTGAAAGTAAAGCAAGTTCATGTGACAGAGTGTGTACCTGAGGGGGTCACTGGGTGACTGTGCAATGCCTCTTCTTCTCCCCCTTCCAGCCCTGACCTGAGCTTTCTGATTGCTTAAATGCCCACAGAGCGTTCCCATGTGGGGCTGGATGACAATGTGGGCACAGGGGACCTGAGACAGAAGGAGCCTCCATCCTGGGTGCCAGGCTGCCCCAGCTGCTCTTCTCTGAGATCCTGTGAGTCTCTGTTTTTGTCACCCCCAGTCAAAACAATGACTTCTTGGCTGAGGATGTTTCTGCTTCCCATTTTAGCATATATGTAAATCTGGAAGAAACTCATAATTTGATTCACAAAAGTAGAGAGAAGGACAGAGACTATAAACCAGTAATAATTTAGACTTATTTTGTACTTTTTTTTTTTTTTTAGTATTTATTGAGTACTAAAGAGCTTCCCAAGTGATTCAGTGAGTAAAGAATATGCCTGAAGTCCAGGAGACACAGGTTCGATCCCTCGGTCAGGAAGATCCCCTGGAGGAGGGTAGGGCAACCCACTCCAGTATTCTTGCCTGAAGAGTCCCATGGACAGAGGAGCCTGGCAGGTTACTTATAGGGTCACAAAGATTTGGACATGACTGAGGCAACTGAGCATGCATGCATTGAGTAGTAATTTGTGAAGCTTCATTCATTCTCATGTGTGAACATCACAATAACTTTACTGATTATCTACATCAATCCTCATTTGAAAGATCAAAGCAAACACAATCCCAGTAGTCAAGCACTTACACAGGTGACTAAGGCAAGAGTTGAATCCATGGTGAACTAGGGTCAAGGCCAGAATTTTACTCCCTCCCCTTTCCTCTCCAGGGTCAACCAGGAAAGGAGAGAAAGTAAACTGAAAAGATAGAGGCACATGATAGAAGGGTGAAAATAAAGAGTTGGTTTTAGACCCATCTCAGAGTCCTCTTGGTGGTATGCAGTATTAATTGTGGCAATCACAATTGAGGCAATCACACATTTACAAATTTTTATAACTTGAAGGTACTGCCCAAAGTAAGATTTCCCATGCAGGAAAAGAGAGTCCTCATACTCTGCTTTTTGGCAAGCTTAGGTAAGGCTCTCAGACCCAATCCTACCCATGGCCTGTTTTGTTTCATTTTGTTTTTAATAAAGTTTTATTGATGTAGAGCCACTCTTGTTCATTCAGGTGTTAGTTTTGGCTGTGGTTGCTTTCATACCTCAGTGACAGAGGTGAGGGGTTGTAACAGAGCCATTAAAAGCCTTAAATATCCTCTACTCAATACACTATAATGACTTGTGTGGAAAAGAATTTAAAACAGAGTGGATATATGCCTATGTATAACTGATTCTCTTTGCTACACAGCAGAAAATAACACAACATTATAAATTAACTATACACTCCAATAAAAATTAAGTTTTAAAAAGCCTTAATAGTGACAGTCTGTTTTTTGTAAAGTAAAATAAATAAATAAGCAAAGAGAAACCTCAGTTAAATAGAGTTAGGAGACCAGAAGGGGGAGCCATCATGCCCTAGGAAGAAAGCCTTCTCTTCTTTCCTGGCAAGGACTCAGCCAATGAACAGTCATGGAAGCTTTGTTTACCCTAGCCCTCCCAACTTCATTTTCCCCTCTATAAAAGCAGTTTCCTTCCCTGGCTGTGCAAGACTTGCTGGAGTGGCAGATTCAAATTGCAATTCTCTACTGATCCCAAATAAATGACCCCCACCTTTTTTTTTTTTTCCTGGAGAAATATCCAGCAGTCTATTTATTTCAGGTCAATACCCTTTACAGAAAAGTTTACCAACCTTTGCTCTCTGATGTGGCTACAGTTCAAAGGTCTTCCTATTTATACCACACCAGCTCCGTTGTAACATCAAGCTTTGGGACCAAACACTAAAAATCTGTTTCCACGGATTTTTCCACTGCTGAACACATGCATTCAGGGGTAATGCTGGACCTCTGTATCATAATGAAAACTTTAATTAAATGCTCAGCAATACAAAACCCTTTCAGACTCCCACTCTTGTGTGTGTGTGACCAGTCGGTACACCAGGAGACACCCCCTGAACCTTGTTAGCACATGCCCTTGTGCATGCCTGCTACCTCGATGAAAAACGTGACAGTAATCTTAATTAAGTTTAAATCCACTGGATTCATATTCTGTCGAGTCACAATAAATGAATGTGAAAGAAAATGAAGAAAGTCGCCTTAGGGAAGATGACTTTAAGAACATGGGAAATAGAGGGAAAATGGGCATCTTGGCTGTCTTTTTGAACTGACAGAAAACTGTAGTGATTACATTATTCAGCAAGTAATGAAATGTTCCTACACACTTATTCTCAGAGGGGAGAACCTGGGGTTTTAATCAGTTGGTAATGCACTTCCCTCAAATCTTGCAGATTTGTCAAATGCTGTAAATGAACTACAGTTTTCTCTCTTTTCGTCTCTGGGGCCCAGCTCTAGTTTTTCAATCAGCACAGGCAACTTTAAGCAGACAGGACAGCTGGGAAGGGAAACAACCCTTCCCAAGAATGACTGAGCTCCACGTGCTGGCCCCAGCTGTCTGTGAAGGGCTGCTGACCCCACCGATCCCTCAGGTTTTTCTGAAGCCTCCTTTAAGGTGGCAGAGGCAAAAGGAACTGCAATATTTAAAAATTTTCTGGGTTCCTAATGGGAAAGCCCTCTTGGTAGGTAAAGTCTGGTTTCTGTGCTCGGTTCACAGCGACCACACACGTGCTTTGATGCCTGACTCGGAGTGATCCTTTTCCTGTCTAATTTCAGCCACTTGTCATTTCTGTTTCCTCTTGGCTTCAAATGCATTGTGGCAATCCTTTCCTGAGGGCGGGGGTGGGGGGCTGTACCATCAATCTTCCTGCGGATTATTCACTGGTTGGATTATAGGAGGCATGTTTCTAATCCCAGCTGGGCTTCCACATGCCACCCAGCACAATCTCGGCCAAACCCTCCTCTGCCATCTTACGTGCTGGGGAAAGGAAAGTCAGTTTGAATTAGTTAATTCTGGTCTCTGCCTAAGAGAAACAGTACTACCGGAGGATTAAGAGGAAAGGCTTTTGCAGGGAGATGAACTTGGATTTGAGCATTGGTTTTGCCTCTTCCTAGCTGTGTGGCCTGCAGTCAGTGTCTTAACTATTCTGAATCTGTTTTCTCATTTTAAAATGGGGTGGCAATACCCAACTCCCAAGCTTGTTATGAGGATTAAATGAGTACATGTATAAAAAGAACTTAGATTCTTAAAATAAATGTTCACAAATAAGAGTAAATCCACCTAGAAACTGAAGGAGAAAAATATCAGCAAAGCAATAGAAATACAACTGGAACACTGACAGGTCACAGAAAAATAAATATAAATGGCTCTCACACATTTGAAAAGATGTTTGACCACCTTACTTATAATAAGAAAACTGCAAGTCAAAACTGCACAAGGATATCATTTTTCACCTATCAAATTGGCAAAAATTCAATTCAAAAGTTTTACCCAGCACATTCTGTAATAAATAGCATAATTGGGCATTTTCATGCATTGCTGGTAAGAGTGAAAAATGGCCCACAACCCTTTGGGGAGCTTATTGGCAATCACTATTGAAATTATGAATACGTTTACTTTTTTACTCAGCAATTTCACTCCTGGGATTTTTTTTTTTTTTTTTACAGCTCTACTTAAACCAATGTGAAGTAAAGTGACAGCTAAACCTCGTTATTGATCGTAAGACTGTGTGAGCAAGTGGCTGCAAATACCCAAATGTCCATCTAAAGAGGAGCAGATAAATAATCCATGGTACTTCACACAGTATCACGTGGCTGAGAAAAGGAGAATGCAATTCTCCATGCCCTGCGGAAATATCTCAGGGAAACTATTAAATGAAAGAGGAAGGATGCAAAGCAGTGTATATAGCATTTCTATATAAACAAGGGGCAAATAAAAACATGTTTATATTTGCTTATATCTGCAGAAAGACAAACACCAGAAGGCTATACAAGAAATTAATGAGTGGGTACATATAGGAGGCTGAAGGTGGAAAATTGGGTAGGTGGAGTCAGGAGATAGAATAAGACTTCTTTTGACTGCAATATATTTTTAAGTTGTGTGAATATATGACCAACTCCAATAATGCAATCAAAATAAGGAAAATAATTAACATCTTCTAAAATGAGTACAGACTTCCCAACTCAGATCCATATTTGACTTCTCTGTCATTTTGAAAACCCTGATGGCCCTGTGCAAGGTTGTATGCAGCGCCTATAAAACAGGTAGCCAGGTATGTCTCTTACTTTCAATCAGAGAGTGTAAGGCATACTTTTTCCTGAACAAATGAATAAATGAATGAGCTTGCTGCGTTCAACTGCAGAGAGAATAATCATTAGCTGACTCTGTCAAAAACTATCAAAGAACCAAGGAATAGCATGAAAACAATGAAGTTTTCATTTTTCAAATGAAAAGTAGAAAGTAGACCACTGAAGGAAGAGCTTAATGACCTTGGATAGAAAAAAGAAAACTATAAATGTATTCCTTCTCTGAACTCGATGGAAGGCTTTAATCCAGCTTCCTTTCGGAGGGTTTACATTTGAAATTGAAACCCCAGCGCGACAGCGGTACTGTCTCTACAGGCTGGGAATGCAGCACTTACCTATCCAGCCGTGTCAAACCTGCAGAGAGACTTGTTAGGTCAAAGAGGATGTTCCTCCACAGAACTTTCGACTCTTTCCTCATCATCAATCCTCCAGGAAAAATGGAGAGGAAGATCAGCTCAGACAGATGACCAGTGAAGTGACTTCTACGCCAAGAAGCCAGTAAAAATTTGTTCACCCATGATTTTCCTTCCTGGATCCACAATAATTTATACAAAAATGCCATCTCCTTACCGCAGGTTGCCTGATTTATAAGATGGGGCATCTGTTTCATATCAAGGGCCCCTGAATGGAACAACACTCCACGTTCTAACAAAACAGAGAACTCATTTCATAAATCACTTTCAACCTATCAGATATCTCACACTGAATTTCTTTTAAATCCAGGCACATTTTTCTTTGCCTCAGAGCTTGCCCCGCATGTTGCTATCGAGAACACAAAAACACTTGAAGCTTTGAAAAGACTCCAGCAGAGCGATAGCAAACCTAGTAATCGGTCTATTTCTTTCATTTGAGCCTAGAAGAAGAACCTGTTATAAATGTTTCCAGGAAGAAATATTTTTTAAAAATGACCGTCTTCAGAGAGCCCAGGGAGTCCAGGAATTTGCAAACAAATGGAACTTATTTTGTCACTTCCTGCTCCTTTGCCCATAGCAGACATTACTAACTGATCGACTCCTTCCCAGTGAGCTTGCTTGAAGTCCTGCTGTCCTTCTCAGGCCCCCAGTGCCAGGAAACCTCTGTTAGAGAGCAGCAATTAACACCCAGGGTGAAATAGTCCAGTTCCATCACTTTAAACAACAAAAAAAATTTTAATTTATTTTTGGCTGTGCAGGTCTTCGTTGCTTCACAGGCTTTTCTCTAGTTGTGACAAGTGGGGGCTACGCTCTAGTTGCAGTTTGAGGGCTTCTCCTTGCAGTGGCTTCTCCTGTTGTGGAACACAGGCTCTAGGGCATGCAGACTTCAGTAGCTGCAGCACATGGGTTCAGTAGTGGTGCTTCCCAGGCCCTAGGAGCACAGGCTCAATAGTTGTGGCACTTGGGCTTAGTTGCTCGGAGGCAAGGAGGATCCTCCCGGATAAGAGATCGAACCATACATCTGCAGGCAGACTCTTTACCGCTGTGCCTCCAGCGAAACCCCTGATCACTTTTTTTTTTCTCTAATCACTTTTAAGATAACAGAACTGGACCCCAGAAGAGGAAAGAAATTTTGCTATAGTCGCATTGTGAATCAGTGATGCACCTGACACATATCCCCGAGTACTGAGCCCCAGGGATCTCCTTTATCTGCACCAACACGTGACTTAAATTCAGAAGATGAAGGAGAATTTCGGTGTATGTGCATTGGGGAAGTAATGTGGGTTTTGTTTTTCAACAGAGCTTTCTTCAGAAGAAGTCCATTTACACCAAACCGATCCCAATTAGCCATGCTTTCAGATGAAGAATTTACTGATCATTCTAATACAAATGATTCAGAAGCTCCTGGAAGGCTACTGCTTTAAATATTATTTTGTTTTAGCAATAATCTTCTTTTACTATCAAATATGCTTCCTCCTCAATGCAGAAGAGATAATTGTTATTAAACAGGAAATTACTTTTCATTTGGGCTAACACAAAGGACTATGCAACAAGCTTGGATGCACAGGCACTATCCTTCATCACAGTTACGCAAGGACATGGTAAATCTGCAGTGGCTCTTTAATCAATTGATTACAGAGTTTATTAAATCTCAAGTGGGTTTTTTGTTTCATTTTGTTTTGCTTCACTGAAATTTCTTAGAATTACAGAACATCAGAGCCAGAGAGGACCTTACAATTCATCTGATGAGACAACTAGGAGAAAGCAGGAGAGTCCTAGAAATGACTTGCCCAGGGTAGCACAGTGAGGGCCCGGGTATCACAATTCCAACCTCCCTTTAACTCAGCATCTCACAGTTTTGAGATCAAAAAGAGCAATTCCCCATGTAGCAGACAATGCAAAACATACTGAATTCTCTGATCAAGCTTCTGAAATTATAATGTGTGTATAAATCACCTGGGGGATCTTGTTAGAATTATATATTCCTCTTATGTAGGTCTGGGATAAAGCCTGAAATTCGGTAGTTCTGACAGCTCCCAGGGGACACTGATGCTGCTGATTCCTAGACCAGTCTGCTGTTTAGTCAAAGATAGCCATCTCAATAGAGAAACTTGACTTAATCCCAAACTTATAAGTCACATATGATTATTGGGTCAATCAGATTATCTCAGGTTGTAAAAACTGAATTACAGTTTAAATAGTAATGAAGGTTTATGTGAGAAACTGGTTAATTAAATGAATTGAACTTGGTAAGAGTTCCTTGATAAGAAAACAAACTAATTTTCCCCATTGCCATCTTCAGATCTTCTTTACTGTGTTTGTCTCCTCTACCCCAGGTCAATATCTAGGCCAGATTCCATGGCTTGTTCTGGAACATCTGAGTTTATTAACAATCTAATTTTCAGGTATTAGAATGTCCAAGGTAGTGTAACTATCAAAACTTCAGTTTCTCATCCATTCCAGAATTTTTCCCCAAGTAGCTCAGACCTAACCCTAGATGGGAGGGCAAAATGCCTTGATGCTTCTTTCCTTATTGTGCCTGCAATTTTAGACACTTTTGGGTACTTGAGGATCACAAAGAGCTGAAACTGGGAGAAAGGGAAGAGTTTATGGTCTTCACTGAACTTCAAATATGGTCCTATGTGTGTGCATGCTCAGTTGCTTCAGTTGTGTCCAACTCTTTGCAAACCTAGCCTGCCAGGCTCCTCTGTCCATGGGATTCTCCAGGCAAGAATACTGGAGTGGGTTACCATGCCCTCCTCCAGGGGATCTTCCTGACCTAGGAATCAAACCTGTGTAGCTTATGTCTCCTGCATTGCAGGCAGATTCTTTATCACTGAGTCTCTGAGCAAGCCCCAAATCTGGTCTTACTGAACACCAAAATTAGGGATTTCTGACAGTGCCCTATTTCCTGAATGTACATTTTTACCAACAGCCTGTGTTTCCTTCCAGCCTACTCTGGCGACCCAGCCCATAATGCCACATTCCGGTACTCTCCTCTTCAGTGTGGGGGGATCTTGAGAAAATCAAAGTTACCAATGCCAGTGGAGTGTCCACACTCTCGGTTCACAGCTCACTCGGAGGGACAATCTCTCAGCTATTGATCTTCAGGCTATTCTGTGTAAGTCAGGCTCTGGGCCCTCCAAACTCCAGGAGAAATTAGTCAGTCCCTTCTTCGAACCTTTCCGTTGTACTCCAGTAGGTGACATTTGTCTTTTTAAAAATACTCTTGATGATTATACAGTATTATAGAATGATAATCTATGGACCTTAAATCCCTAGAGGTGTATATTTGTAGACTAAAGCATGTTTCTGAATACAAAATGGTTTTAAAGGTCTAATAAAATGGTGCTAATTCTACTAGCATAATGGTTGGCTAAATGGCATTGAATATTTCTTCTACTTCCATTAATTACAGCAATTGAGCACCTACCAATTTCTAGGCACTCCTTGAAAACTTAAAATCCTAAAATTGCGATGAATTAATGATAAAAGTACTATTAGAATTCTAGTAAGTGACATTTTTTTTTCTCCCCATGAAAAATGAATCATATAGAACCTTAATCTCCTGGTACACTCACACAGTGAAATATCTACCAATGTATTTCTATAGAAAGACATCTATGATAGATTTAGTGAAAAAATGTTTATAGAAGAGACTATACATAGTATGTATGTGTAATTACAGTTTATAAGGGTATAAGCCATCATGTTAACAAAAATGATGGTTCAGTTTGTGGGAGAGCTTTTACTTTCTAATTTATTCTCTCCTGCACTAACTTTTTTCTTTCTTACTGTAATACATTTACAAAGAGAAAAAACGTTATTAAGAAACAAATAATGATGCTGTGGAACTAAATCTCCAGTTCTTTCCTTTCCAGGTATCTTTTGTAAGACTCTGCAATACGTTAAATTAGTCTACCCAATGGAAATAAATACATACGAGCTACAGATAAAATTTTATTCTGTCGACTAAAACAAGATGTACAACTTGAGAGTTGTGAGTTAAGTTTTATTTGGGGCAAAATGAGGACTGCAGCCCAGGAGGCAGCATCTCAGACAGCTCTGAGAGTGCTCCAAAGTGGCAGTGGGGGAAAGTCAATACATACAAGGTTTTGGTGAAGGGGGAGTTGATGAAGCACTCATTTTACAAAAGGTTTTTGTTAGTCATGAGGATCTGATGTCCCCTTGAAGGGATTTAGTGCTTCTCTAGATATGAAGAGATGCAAGGATTGAGATAATAAAATCTGTCCCTAAAAACATCCAACTATCTTAAGACCTGTCCTACCAGATTCCCTGGAGCACAGAGCGCCTCACTCCATCCTGAACTCCCTCGGGATTGTTGAAGGTCAACAGCTATAGCAGCAAGGGGTTCAATTCCCCATAGAGGCAGATGGCAAAGGCCTTTGTTGTCCAGTCGTTGGCAGTGCTCTTGGTAAGTGCCAATTTGTAGTTGACATGGTAATAGAATAATGTACTTACTATATCAAAAGATTTTCATTTTAATATATAATCAATATAATGCCATTGAGATATTCTTTTTTCCCCTAAGCCTTTGAAATTCTCTGTATTTTACACAGGACATCTCAGTATGGCTAGAGTCTGTTGTATAGAACAGAGTGGCTTTAGATGGGCATATGCCCTCATTCTCCATAACAACAGGATAGCCAGTTCTGTTATTGGTAACTTTCCACTTGTTTTTTTTTTTTTTTAATTTAAACTGATCATTAAAAAAAAAAAAAAAAGCAAAATAAAACAAAGACCTACCCAAGAGTTAACAGTGTTTATTTTCAGAAGGAGAGCCTTTAATTTACAGGTTGTTTATGTTAAAATTCTATCGTTAAAATATTATTATTAAACATTAAGATTATATCAGTAATATTTATTTATTTCAACTTCCCTGGTGGCTCAGTCCATAAAGAATCCACCTGCAATGCAGGAGACCTGGGTTCAGTCCCTGGATTGGGAAGATGCCCTGGAGAAGGGCATGGCAACCCACTCCAGTATTCTTGCCTGGAGAATCCCATGGACAGCCTGGTGGGTTCACAAAGAGTCAGACACGACTGAGCAACTAACACTTTCACTTTCAATATATATTTATTTAAATAGAAAGGAAAAGATGCTTAACAGGTTTTAAAATTTTTATTATAGTATAGTTATGTATCAGTATCTTTTTTTTATTTTTTAAAAATAATTATTTTTATTTGGCTGTGCTGGGTCTTAGTTGCAGTCTGTGGGATCTAGTTCCCTGGCCAGGGATCAAACCTGGGCCCCCTGCATTGGAAGCACAGAGACTCAGCCACCAGACCACAAGAGAAATCCCTGTATCAGTACCTTTAAAAGAGAGTTGGTGCTGCGTTGTTTGTTTGAAGAAACTGCTGCTGTCAAGAATGCCTTTCCCTGCACTAACACACCTTAGGTGAAATCCTACCTCTCATCCTTATCTTTACTTTCATTCTCTACTGTTGACAGGCAGAGTCAAAGCCAAAATCTTCAGGAGCTACAATTTTTGCTAACCCCTGGAGGAAGGAAGGGCAGGGAGATAGCAAGAAAAGGCCATACTTAGCAGAGATCACTCAACTGCACCATGAGAGAAGGACTGAAACTATCTTCAAGCTTCTCTGAATAATCGAAGTGACATCGCAAAGGTCTGATTCCTTCTAAAGAGTAATCCTATTCTCCTTTTTGCAGTAGCACCAATCCCATGGGGATATTTTCATTGCCTGATCATGAACCAAAGAGACTAGCTACAGTGTAACCAGGTGGGCCTGGGTTTGTATGTCTCTGGGCTTCTTCAACTGTAGACATCAGAATATATAACTTACTTCATAAGCCTGTACCATAATTTGATGACTCTTTCAAAACAATATACAAAATACAGGGGCTTCCTTGGCAGCCAGTGGTTAAGAATCTGTCTTCCAATGCAGGGGATGTGGGTGCAAGTCCTGGTCAAGGAACTAGGATCCCATATGCTGCAGGGCAACTGAGTCCACTCACTGCAACAGAAGATGCCATGATGAAGATCCCACATGCTACAACTAAGACCGAACAGAACCAAAAATAAATAAGTCAAAATTTAAAACATATATACAAAATACAAATAGAAAAGTGCACATATCCTAAGTGTAAAGCACAATGAATCGTCACAATTTAAAAACATACTGCTGTAGGAAATTCTCTGGAGATCCAGTGGTTAGGATTTGGTGCTTTCACTGCTGAGGCCCAGGTTCAATTCCTGGTTGGGAAACTAAGATCTTACAAGCCTCAAAGAACAACCTACATATATACATGTATATATGAGTGAGTGAGTGAGTGAAAGTCGCTCAGTCATGTCCAACTCTTGGTGACCCCATGAACTCAATACAATCCACAGAATTCTCCAGGCCAGTATACTTTTAGCTTTTCCTTTCTCCAGGGGATCTTCCCAACCCAGGGATTGAACCCAGGTCTCTCACATTGCAGGCAGTATCTTTACCAACTGAGCCACCAGGGGAGCCCAAGAATACTGGAGTGGGTAGCCTATCTCTTCTCCAGTGGATCTTCCCGACCCAGGAATCAAACTGGGGTCTCCTGCATTGCAGGCATATTCTTTACCAACCGAGCTACCAGGGAAGCCTGTGTGTATATACATATACATACACACACACACCGAAGTGTAACCATCACTTGAATCAGGAAACAGACCCCAGTAGCTCTTTCCAGTCTCTATGATCTATATTAATTTTCTTTTGCTATGTAAAAAACCAGTTTAGTGCCTTAAAACAAGATACATTGATGACCTCAGCTTCCATAGGGCAGGAGTCAGGGTGTGGCTTAGCTAGATCCTCTGCTCGGGTCACAGGTGAGAATCAAGGTGTCACACAATGCTTGGGTCTTATCTTTGACCTGAGCTCATTCCTGTTGTTGGAACTCAGTTCCTTATAGCTCAGTAACTGAGGTCCCTTCTTTCTTGTTAGTTGTTGGCAGGATGCCAGTTTCAGCTCCTACAGGTGGCCCACAGTTCTTGCCATGTGGCTTTCATCCAGTTAACCCTGTTGCTTTCTTTCAGTCTAGCAGTAGCTGGTCTCTCTATGACCTTTAAATGTTCTCTCAAGAGCTCACCTGGTTAGTTCAAGCTACCCAGGTCAATCTCCTGGGTGATTAAGATCTTAGTTATAGGAATTATATCCCATCAAATCACAGGTTTCACTGTATTAAAGTGGCAGAGGTTATGCTAGGGAGTACTTGCATGGACCACGGTGGCTGTGTTGGAATTCTCCTACCACACCCTTCTCTAAGGGTAGCTACTCTCTGACATATATATATAGAACACAGGAGTTTTACCAATTTTTGATCTTTATAAAAATGGAATCATACAGTATGCCTCTTGTGTCTTGTTTCCTTGATTCAACATTACAGTTGTGAAATACACTCATCCTTCTATATGTAATTGTAGATGGTTTATTTGCATTGCTGCAAGTGTGAATATAACACAATTTACTTATCCATTTAAAAGTTGATTTATTTGGGTACTTCTCTTATTTGGGTATGTGGGTACTTCTTCTTTGGGGACCATTACTAACATTGCTCCTATGCATATTCTAGAAGATATCTTTTGGTAAGCACTTGTACACATCTGTGTTGGGTATACATATACTAAGGAGTGGAATTGCTGGGTCATACGGTATGCATGTGTTCAGCCTGGGAGAGAGTGCCAGTTTTCTGAAGTGGCTTTACCAAGCTGTATACCCACCAACAATGTTAGAATAGTCCATAAGCCTGTTTTGAAGGATATAAAATATGATCATGACAAAGAACACAGGACAGGATCTGGGATATATTAATAGTAATGACTAAATAATAGTATTCACAATGGAAATTAATTAATGCCAGGTGTTATCTTCTGTTACACTAGTTTTTGAGATATGTATGTCCTGCTTACTGATATACCCCTAGTGCCAAGCCAAAATGTATTAAAAAGCTTAAGGAACATATCTGTGTAGAGTAGATTCCTGATCAGAAACAACTTCTTTAGATTTGCATTTACTTTCCTTTTCCTTGGTCCCTGCACCAAGGCACACCAAGAAGATACTGAATCTCCATTGCTCAGATCTGAAAGTTGTACAGGCCTCACTGAGAAGGTAATTTCTTCGAACTACAAGCCAGCCAGCAAAATTAAAATAAAGGACCATGGTGATTTTGCATACAGCATCTATTTCTAGAACAAAACTACTCAGACTGTGTCTTGCAGGACAACATTTAAAGAAAAATAGCTCAGTTGGTGGGATCACCAAATCAAAAGAAATATTTTGCTTTAAAACCTAGCCTAGGTATTTCCCTGGTAGTCCAGTGGTTAAGAATCCGCCTTGCAGTGCAGAGGACATAGGTTCCATCCCGTCCCACATGCCAAGAGGAAACTAAGTCACAACTAGAGAAAGCCTGTGGGCCCCATTGAAGAGCGCATATATGGAAACAAAGACCCAGCGCAGTCAAAAAAAGAAAAACCTAGTTTAGGGAAAGATTTTGCCTCCCTTTGCATGGGATTAAGACTTGAAACAGGACCTTTAGCAGTAAAGAAATGTTAATCTTCTGTACTGGGTTATCTTTTTATCCAAGGGCTCAAGCATACCAATAGGCTCCTCCTAATTATTTGTTTGTCCTTACTCCACTCTTAATAGTCTTCTAAGGCTGAACTGCTTGCCTTAGAAGGCCAAGTCAAGTCTAAGGGAGTAGTATCAATAATAACCAGCTGTGGAACACCAGCCTTTCGGCAAATTAAAGTTCTTGCCTAGACCAAAAGCTCTTCAGAAACCGGTCTGACTTTAATTAATGGTCACTTCGCTCCTCTAAACTTCTAATTCCTCATTTGTATAATAGGGCAAATAAAGGCATCAACTTTAAATCACTGATTCAAGAAAGATTTCATTTCCATTATATGCTAGATTCTGCTTCAGGCAATGAATAAGTTTATCAAATGCTAATCATGAGTCAGCTATTGTTTAATAATTAATAGTAATAATTATTAAATAATTGTTTGCATATCAACTATCAGCTTGGTGAAAATGTATCTGAAAAATGTGGAGTCTTGTGTGCTGCGTGCTTAGTTGCTTCAGTCGTGTCCAATTCTTTGTGGCCCCATGGACTGTAGACCACTGGCTCCTCTGTCCATGGGATTCTCCAGGCAAGAATATTGGAGTGGGTTGCCATTCTCTTCTCCAGGGGATCTTCCTGACCCAGGGATCAAACCTACGTCTCCTGGGTCTCCTGCCTTGGCAGGAGGGTTCTATACCACTAGCGCAACCTGCGAAGCCCGTGGAGGCTTGGGCTGGCTTAATTATTATCAACAATTATTTGCATACCAACTCTTTACTGGGTGGGTAAGTATCTGAGACATCTAGAGTCTTAGGCTGGCTTCCTAACCCACCCAACCCCAAACTTACACCCACCCACATAAACAAATCATATGCCCGCTGACAACCACAGTTAAATGCAACTCCTCAAGCCTGTATCCTCCAATTATTGTGAACCAGGAATGACAACTAAGTTTATTATAAGCCTACAAGCTTCATAATTAAAAGGGAAATTTGCACGTTTTAAAACCATAGAAAAATTTGGGGATTATCTGCCCCACATTTCCCCTCCTACTTGCTAAGAACATTAGGGGGCAGATCATGAGATGGGTCTGAAAGCAGACAGATTCTCATTCTCCTCTATTTTCTTAGCTTCCCCACCTTCTGTCCCCTCCTGAGTCCCATCCCCACCTCCTAGAACAGTACAAGAAACTATCAGCAAGAAAACGTTTCGAGTGCCTTTTTCTTTCCTCTTAGAGAAGTGTTCAAATTTGCTTATGGCCTTATTCATATGATTAAAGAGAAAACACTAAATTAACATTGAAAGGGGAACAAAACCATAGGAAGAGAATGGTACTAAACAGAATATTCATCTCTGGTGGGACTTCCCTGGTGGTCCAGTGGTTGGGATTCCACGCTTCCACTGCAGGGGGCATGGGTTCTATCCTAGTTGGGGAACTAGGATCCCAAATGCAGTGGAAAGTGGCCAAAAAATAAAAATAGAGATTGAAGCAAAAAAAAAAAAAAAAAAATCCATGATAAATAACAACAAAAAATAATTTCTGGAGCCAAAATTCTTGGGTTCAAATCCTGGCCACTTCATTTTAAGGCTGCCAGATAAAATACATGGCAGCCAGTTAAGTTTAATTTTTAGATAAACACCAAATACCTGTTTAGCAAAAATACAGAGATATTTGTATTTATACAGGTGGCGCTAGTGGTAAAGACCTTGCCTGCCATCACAGGAGATACAAGAGACGTGGGTTCAATCTCTGGCCCAGGAAGATCCCCTGGAGGAGGGCATGGCAACCCACTCTGGTATTCTTGCCTGGAGCAATCTCATGGACAGAGGAGCCTGGAAGGCTATAGTCCATAGAGTTGAAAAGAGTCAGATATGACTGAAGGCGACTTAGCACGCACATACATACTAAAAAACAATTTGTTGGTTGTCTGAAATTCAAATTGAACTAAGCATCCTGTATTTTTATTTGCTAAACCTGGTCATTCTACTGTTTACTGTTTTTGTGACCTGACGCAGGTTCTATAAGTTTGCTATGTTTCAGTTTTCTCATCTGTAAAATGGATGAGAAATGGGTATAGTAAAAACACATTCTTCATAGAACAGTTGCAGAAGTTATTTCCCTTGTTCAATAAATATGTGTTTCTCTTCCTTCCAGAAACATGGGTAGGACAGTACTTTCTTGCTCTTCTCAAATTAGGTGAGGCCTGCAACCTGCTTTAGCCAACGAGAAGTGAGCAGAAGGAAGGTATTACTTCGAGTAGAAGTCTAAGTACTGCTGCACAACTTGCCACCCTCTGTTCCCTTGTCAGAGTGGCACTCATTTCACATGTTAGCAAGGTCATGCTCAAAATCCTTCAAGTTAGGCTTCAAGAGTATGTGAACCGAAAACTTTCAGACGTACAAGCTGGATTTAGAAAAGGCAGAGGAATCAGAGATCAAATTGTCAACATCCACTGGATCATAGTAAAACCAACAGAATTCCAGAAAAAATTCTATTTCTGCTTCATTGACTACACTAAATCCTTTGACTGTATGGATCACAACTAATTGTGGAAGATTCTTCAAGAGATGAGAACACCAGATCACCTTATCTGCTTCCTGAGAAATCTGTGTGCAGGTCAAGAAGCAACTGTTAGAACCGGACATGGAACAATGGACTTTTTCCAAATTGGGAAAGGAGTACATCAAGGCTGTATATCGTCACCTTGCTTATTTAACTTATACACAGAGTACGTCATGAGAAATGCCAGATTGGCTGAAGCACAAACTGGAATCAAGATTGCTGGGAGAAATATCAAAAACCTCAGATAGGCAGATGACACCACCCTTATGAGCAGAAAGTGAAGAGGAACTAAAGAACCTCTTGATGAAGGTGAAAGAGGAGAGTGAAAAAGCTGGGTTAAAACTCAACATTCAGAAAACTAAGATCATGGCATCTGGTCCCATTACTTCATGGCAAACAGAAAGGAAAAAAATGAAAAGTAGTGACAGACTTTATTTTCTTGGGCTCCAAAATCACTGCAGATATTGACTGCAGCCATAAAATTAAAAGACGCTTGCCCCATGAAAGAAAAGTTTTGACAAGCCTGGAGAGTGTATTAAAAAGCAGACATCACTTTGCTGACAAAGGTCCATCTAGTCAAAGCTACAGTTTTTCCAGTAGTCATGTACGGATGTGAGAGTTGGACCATAAAGAAGGCTGAGTGCCAAACAACTGATGCTTTCAAACTGTGTTTCTGGAGATTCTTGAGAGTCCCTTGGACAGCAAGGAGATCAAACCAGTCAATCCTAAAGGAAATCAATTATTCATTGGAAGGACTGATGCTGAAGCTCCAACTTAGGCCACTTAATGGGAAGAGCTGACTCATTGAAAAAGACCCTGAGGTTGGGAAAGATTGAAGGCAGCAGGAGAAGGGGACAGAGCATGAGATGGTTAGATGGCATCACCGACTCGATGGACAAGAGTTTGAGCAAACTCCAGGAGATAGTGAAAGACAGGGAGGGCTGGTGTACTGCAGTCCATGGGGTCACAAAGGGTCAGACAGGACAGAGTGACTGAACAACAACAATAGTTGCTTTACAATGTTGTATTAATTTCTACTGTACAGCAAAGTGATTCACATATATATATATGTATATATATTCTTTTAAAAGTTCTTTTCTATTACGGTTTATTCCAGGATACTGAATATAGTTTCCTATTCTATATAGTAGGACCTTGTTGCTTCAGATTTGCATCTGATAACCCACACTTGCAATCCATCCCTCCTTTGCCTCCCCTCCCACTTGTCAATCACAAGTCTGTTCTCTATATCTGTGAGTCTGTTTCTGTTTGGTAGATAGGTTCATTTGTGTCTATATTTAGATTCCACATATTTGTGTCATATGTGGTATTTGTCTTTCTCTTTCTGACTATTTCACTCAACCATTATTTCTCTTTAGGTCCACCTATGTTGTTGCAAATGGCATTATTTCATTCTTAGAGCTGAGTAATATTCCATTGTGTAGGTAAACTACATCTTCTTCAACCATTTATCTGTTGATCAACATTTAGGTTGTTTCCATATCGTGGCTATTGTGAACAATGCTTCTATAAACATTGGGATGCATTTTTCTTTTTGATTTGTAGGAGTTTGAGTAACCTCCAGGAGTTGGTGATGGACAGGGAGGCCTGGCGTGCTGCAGTCCAAGGGGTCACAAAGAGTCAGACACGACTGAGTGACTGAACTGAACTGAACTGTTTGGATTTACATCCAGGAGTGGAATCACTAGATCATATGGCAATTCTATTTTAATGTTCTGAGGAGCCTCCATACTATTCTCTACAATGGGTGTACCACTTTACATTCCCATCAATAGTAAGGGGGGGGGTTCCTTTTTTTTACACCGCCTGGAACTTTTGTTAATTGTAAATATTTTAATCATGGTCATTCTGACAAGTGTGAGGTGGTACCTCATTGCAGTTTTGTAAACACCTGTAGTTTTAAACACTGAAATGTGAGAGCTGTTCCTTACTCAGCATCACTGAGCCCACCCTGATAGAGTCCATAGGAAGACTGCATGACATAACAGTTAGCATTGAGAACATGAATGGTATATAGCAACACTATGTAAGTAATTTGACTGTGTGGATCACAATAAACTGTGGAAAATTCTTAAAGAGATGGGAATACCAGATGACCTGACCTGCCTCTTGAGAAACCTGTATGCAGGTCAGGAAGCAACAGTTAGAACTGGACACAGGACAACAGACTGGTTCCAAATAAGAAAAGGAGTACGTCAAGGCTGCATATTGTTACTGTGCTTATTTAACTTATATGCAGAGTACATCATGAGAAATGCTGGGCTGGAGGAAGCACAAGCTAGAATCAAGATTGCCAGGAGAAATATAAATAACCTCAGATATGCAGATGACACTACCCTTATGGCAGAAAGTGAAGAAGAACTAAAGAGCCTCTTGATGAAAGTGAAAGAGGAGAGTGGAAAAAGTTGGCTTAAAGCTCAACATTCAGAAAACTAAGATCATGGCATCTGGTCCTGTCACTTGATGGCAAATAGATGGGGAAACAGTGGAAACAGTGGCTGACTTTATTTTTGGGGGCTCCAAAATAACTGCAGATGGTGATTGCAGCCATGAAATTAAAAGACGCTTACTCCTTGGAAGGAAAGTTATGACCAACCTAGACAGCATATTAAAAAGCAGAGACATTACCTTGCCAACAAAGGTCCGTCTAGTTAAGGCTATGGTTTTTCCAGTAGTCATGTATGGATGTGAGAGTTGGACTATAAAGAAAGCTGAGCATTGAAGAATTGATGCTTTTGAACTGTGGTCTTGGAGAAGACTCTTGAGAGTCCCTTGGACTGCAAGGATATCCAACCAGTCCATCCTAAAGGAGATCAGTCCTGGGTGTTCACTGGAAGGACTGATGTTGAAGCTGAAACTCCAATACTTTGGCCACCTGATGCCAAGAGCTAACTCATTGGAAAAGACCCTGATGCTGGGAAAGATTGAGGGCAGGAGGAGAAGGGGACATCAGAGGATGAGATGGTTGGATGGCATCACCGACTCAATGGACGTGAGTTTGGGTAGACTCCGGGAGTTGGTGATGGACAGGGAGGCCTGGCGTGCTGCGATTCATGGGGTTGCAGAGTCGGACACGACTGAGCGACTGAACTGAAATGAACTGAACTGATATAAGTAATTATTAGGTTAAAAAAAAGTGTGCAACACTCTTTCAGTGCTAAACAGGGATTGAGATAGGCCTTGATTGCTGTCCCAGTTTTGGTAATAAACATGTATTGTCCAATTTTCTGTCTCCAGGCCAAAGAAATCTAATCTACCCCTTCCCCACAGCGTTTGGTAATAAACTCTGTAAAGTCAGCAGCATTGAGCTCAGGAAGTTTCTTTAATCATTAGACAGAATTTTCATGTCGAAAGCACTTCTGATGTAGGTCCACTCAAATTGCAGCATCGGTTCTAACGGAACGGCGGACTGGATCGCAGATGACCCGGGTTGAGCAATCTGCGGAAGCCAACCATGTGCGCAGTAATTCAGAGAGAGGAGAGTCGCGGGATCCAGGGGAGAAATCATGGGCAGTTAATGAGAATCAGATGCAGTGTAATTCCGACCGCAGCGCTCGTCCTGATCTCTGGGTACAGGGAATTACATCCATAAACAGACCAGACTTTATTTTATACAGCACTTTCATCCCCCAAAGAATTCCAAAAGCGTTCCAAAAGAATGCTCTGGTTGCTGGTAGCTCAGTGATGGGTAAGACAAACAGGGAAATTGTTGTGTTCACAACCCAGGCTCTGAACCTTCCTTAGAATCCCTGCCCTCCGGAATAGGCTAGCTTGGGAGACCAGGAACCCTTTGCTGTTATGAAAAACATACTCCCCCCGTTCCTTTCAAATATAAACGTGCTCATAAAAGAAATCCAAGCATGCATTCAAGAGGTTTTCAAACTCTAAGAACCACAATACAAGCACATAGTTCATGTCAGATTCAATGATTCACTGTACTGATTTCTATGTATACTTGGATATATACATATTTTTAAGTATACAACTTAAACAAAACTTCACTAAATACTACTTACTCTTCTCTAACATGTGATGTATTCTGATGTTATCTATTATATTTCATTTATAAAAAGCTGACCACTGTCCATAAGTTAACACTGCTATTGTTTAGTCACTAAGTTGTGTCCAACTCTTTGTAAACCCATGTACTGTAGCAATCCAGTCTCCTCTGTCCATGGGATTTCCCAGGCAAGAAAACTGGAGTGGGTTGCTATTTCCTTCTCCAGGGGATCTTCCTGACCCAGAGATCAAACCCACGTCTCCTGAATTAGCAGATAGATTCTCTACCCACTTAGCCTCCTGGGAAGCCCAAGTTGATATTACAATCCACATATATGCAGGAGCTTACATTTTGAAATTTGTTTCACTAAAAGATAGTCAAAGAGAGTGGAGGACTCCAACGTCATGGCACTTCAGTTATACCACAACAGACAACCCTGGGACAGTAACTTCACCTTTTTAGGTCACAAACTTTCTGGGATTCTTTCTGGTTTAACTTGCTGAAATTTTTATGTATGGCACTTATGTAGAACGTGAAAGAGAAAGTTGCTCAGTTGTATCTGACTATTTGCAACCCCATGGACTATACAGTCCATGGAATTCCCTTGGCCAGAATACTGGAGTGGGTAACCTTTCCCACCTCCAGGGGATCTTCCCAACCCAGAGATCAAACCCAGGTCGCCCACATTGCAGGCAGTATCTTTACCAGCTGAGCCACAATAGAAGCTGAACCTAAATTCATATGCTGAGACTTTTCCCAAATTCCTTTGTTGATTCAGAGTTGGGGTTTAAGGTATGGAGAAATGCCACTTTCTTTTAGTACTAAACACAGTTTTGGGTGACCCCTAAATCAGTCAGAATGGTGGGATTTTTGTTGTTGTTTTTCTATTGCAGGTAACAAAATCCTCCCTCTATCCAAACACACACAAAGGAAATTACTGGTTCAAATAATAGACTAGTTTAGAAGCTATAGATTTTAGCACAGATGGACACTGTCTTTCCTCATCTCTGGGTTCTACTTCTCTCTCTCAGCTATTATTTTGTCCTGTTACAGATAGGATTGCTCCTTTAAACTAGAGGAGATATTTATTAGCACCTCTAGACTTAAATTCTTCCAGCCTAACAATCCAAAGGAAAGAGGACACCTTTCTCCTGACTGTTTAAGCAAAAGTTCTAGACTTCTCATTAGCCCAGCTTAGGAGGTCACATGCCCATTCTTGAACCCAATATTGTGACCAGGTATACGCATTGTTCCAAATGGTCACATCTGGACCATTGTGCCTACCCCCAGGGCATGGTGATGGCCTCAGAACAAGCAAACTACGTGAACTTGAGAACTTCACAAAGGAAAATGAATGGGCCATATCCAGAAGTTAGGGACATGAATTTTAAGTAGATGATGAAAAAAAAAAAAAGGCCGTCACTGACTTCCGTCCAGATGAAACTCCAACCTCTGCTTCCTATTCAGTCTTAAAGTACAGAGACAAAGCTGGCATTCTATCATTCCACTTGAAGAGCACTTTTCTCATCAAGAGAAATCCTGACATTTTCTCTCTCCAATCACTTTGAGAAGTTAGAAGTGGTGGCAAGGGATTCTCTTAGCTTTCAAATGGAAAACTTAATGTACCATGAACTTCTGGTCATAAGCTAAGAAGTAAAAACTCTCTTTGGGCCTTTTAGAAATCAGCTCTCCAACTTTATGTCCATGGTTTGTAGTGTCGTAATTACCTCGCTGGTGTACAGTAGCTGCCTTCACAAACAAAGTTGAAACCTGCAGGTCACCTTGGATTAACCAATGTATTGTGTGCACAACTGCCAGGGCCCTGAATATGTGCCCTGTCTTGAAGAGAAAAGCACACGAAGAGGGAAAACACACAGGCACACAAAACAACTTAGGCTAAATCTGACAAACAGGAAGACAGCATACTGGAGAAAGATGGCTTGGGTATGATTATTTTCCTGCATTTTGCTAAACACCATTTATCTTCTGGGAAGCAGTACAAGCAGAGCTGTGGCTTTCAGTCTGTGCAAATATTATTGCTATGCATGTGAAGAGATTAACTCACTGAAACAGAAAAACACAGACTCTAAGGAACAGTATAGATTCTTTCTTTTCACTTGTGCCTTTCTCTTATCAGACTATCATGGCCAGCATTTTGGTTTTTCATTTGCTTGCGTGTTTGTTCCTTGCTTTAGTTTGGGGTGTTTCTTTCTTTCTTCTTCTTCTTTTTTAAATGATTTCTCACAGAATAGTTTAAACCAGACAGAAAATGCAACCTAACTGTGATGTAGGCTCATTTGTCACCTTCAAGAAACTGACAGTTTTCCTTTGATAACACTATTTTGCCTTGGGTTTAAGATGCAAAATACAATAGTTATTACTTTATAGGTATCCCATCAGGAATAAAGAAACTGGTGCTTTACCCACTGTCTAGAACATTGTCCCTTCCTTTTTCCTTGGCTCTTTCTTTTCTCATCTTCATATCTTTGCTTAAATGTCAGGCCTTCAGTTCAGTTCAGTTCAGTTCCTTAAAAATTAAACATACTCAAAAGTAAACAAGATTACCACAACTGAGCAATTCTATTTCTAGGCATGTGCACTAGAGAAATGTAAACATCTGCACAAAACCTTGTGCATGATTGTTAGTAGCGACATTATTCTTAAGAGCCCCAAACTGGGAAACATTCAAAGATTTGTCAACTGGCAAATGAAGAAAATGGATAAACAAAATGCGATATACCCATAGATCGAAATATTATTTAGCTGCAAAAAGTACTGATATATGCTACAACACTGATTAACCTAAAACGCATTATGCTAAATGAAAGCAATCAATACAAAAGATCACATATTGTGTGATTCCCCTTGTACGAAATGTCCAGAAAGAAGCAAATCTATAGGAAGTACACAAAAGGTTGCTTGTGACTGGAGATAGAAACAGAAATTAACTGTACATGGGAATGAGGGAGCTTAAAGGGGTGATGAGAATGTTATAAAAATTGTATTTCAATGATAGTTATACAACTCAGTGAGCTGAATGAAAATCACTGAACTGTACAACAAAAAAATTTTTATAATAATAAAGCCAGGCCTTTTTTAGCCCAAGAGTAAATAAAATGCCCTTGCTGTACCTTCCCTTGGCTCCTGCTTTAGATAGCCTCATTCCATTTGAAAGTACCTGGATCTGGTCTCAGATACACATGGATTCTATTCTCAACTGTGCTATTTACTGGCTTGATCCTGGACAAATCACTTGCCCTCCATAAGACTTCAGGGCACAGGTCTGTTTGTATTGAATTATTTGTCATGGCCTCAGAATGTTTTTGTGTTTGTGTCCTTTCTACCTAACTAGACCATGTACTCAGGGCCTGTTCTTCTGTCTCTCTTGTACTATGCCTGGTGACACAGCTGACATCTCTGGGCAGTGCAGTGTGCTGGGTAAAACCTCTGCAACCAGAGCGCTTGCATTTAACGACCTACTCCCTAGCTGTGTGACCATGGCCAAGGTATTTAACCACACTGATTCACCATTCTTAAATGTTTGTGTGTGTGTGTGTGTGTGTGTGTGAGTTATTAAGGTCTTCTGAAAATTAAATGAGATGATACAAATTACATGAGGTGAAGCATGCTAATACATATACAGTGATCAGAACAGCATCTGAGGGCCCATTAGAAGTGCAACATGCTAGGTATAATCTGTATACTCCATATCTGGACAGATACAAATAACACACATCTGCTTGGCTTTTCACTTCCCAGGAGTGTTTGGATCCACTCTCGAAATGCATCACCACCAACCAGCCTTGGTAACACTCTTCAACAGAAAATGCTCACCTAGACCTCCAAACAGCCTGGGTGTTTATGGTTCTCCTTTAATCCTCCGCCTCAGTTTCTCATCAAAGTAGGTTGTCTTTTAGTAAAAACTTAACAAACGCTTTTATACTTGGATTTTGTACTAGCAAATTCTATTAATTTGAAGAATTGTGCACTTAGCATAGTAATTGAATGCTGACTGAGTACCGGAATTCTAGGAGGTGGAGACTAAATACTTGTCCTTAAGAAGTCTGAGAATCAGAGGTTCCCAAACTCCCTTGGGTATCAGTGACCTCGAGAAACAGTAGGTGATAAGGTGTAGCAAGAGGAAGGAAGGGTTAAAAATCACTCCTCTACTAAAACAATTTTTTTTAAGTAATGTAATATCTGCAGAAAAGCATCTTTAGAAAATCTTGCTATTTTTATTGATCTGTAACATGCAATCAATGTAAACATAACATGTTTGCTATGTAAACAGTCTCAGGTAAGTCCCCTATGAGATTATTCCTCAAAACGAACTTCTGACTTACCCCATGTTGAAATTTTGGAACTGTCATCCAAGTATAAAGTTTTTTTTTGCTCATTTACTTATTTAGTATGCTGGTGGATTTCAAAAATACAGATCCACTGGACTTTCTGACTCAGAATCTCTAGAGGTAGAACCCAGGCATCTGTCCTGTTAACTGTCCCCCAGGGTTCAGTTAACAGATCTGTGTTGGGAAATGCTGCTCACAGGTGGCAGAAAGGGAGGATGGGTTACCCTAAAGACAGAGAGACCAGTGAGGAGGTGAGAAGTGAGGACAAGGTGGGCAAGGCAAGGAGGATGTGGGGGGGCTTAGCCCCTCAAGATGTCCATGTCCTCATCCCTTGAACCTGTGAAGTCACCTGACATGACAAAAAGGATTTTGCAGATGTGATTAGGGACTTTGAGACAGGGAGGTTATCTGGGTGAGCTCTTAGTGTTATCACAGTATCCTTGTAAGAGGGAAGGAGAGAGAGATTCAGTTGCAGAAGAGGAAGAAGTCTTTGGACGGGTGACCATAGACGCAGGGAGAGAAAAACTGTTGTTCTTGGAGGAAGCAGCCATTAGCCTTGAACAACACTGGTGTTAATCCATGTATAATTTACAGTTGGGCCTCCATGTCTGTGGTTCTTCTGCAGCCAAAGATTCAACCAACAGAGGACCATGTACTGCTATATTATTTACTATTGAGAAATATCCCCATATAAGTAGAAACATGCAGTTCAAACCTGTGCTGTCAAAGAGTCAACTGTACAGAAATATGTAGGAATGAAACCATTAAGAGCTGGCAACTGTTAGATTATGCAAGGTTTAAAAACAGAGACAGAAGGAAGAATAAAAAATGAGTCAAGATTTCTAATTGTTGATGGATGAATTGATTCCTGACCCCCTCAAAAAAAAAAAAAAGGAGGTTTTTAAAAAAATAGAGTTGTTTGGGCTTTTACTCAGGGAAGGTACAGGTGAAGATGGCCAACAGAGCGTTGGATATACAGGTTTAAGATTTGGGTTCTATCATCTGCAAAAGGGAAAGCTGAAATATAATCCAGGTCTGCTGGTTGCGGGGACTAAAGCAGACAGTGAGTGTGGAAGTCTGGCGTGTGAAGGTATTTAACACATCAGAGGAAATACCTCCACCATGACATAGTTTCATGATTTGGGGTCTGTTTCCAGGCAAATCAGGCTATGAGACTTTGTCCCTTATCCGCACCCTCACCCCATTAGTCTATTTGGCAGAATGCAAAATGCTAACCGGAGTGGTCGTTAAAATAGTCACTAACATCAGCTAAGGTTTAAGTGCCTGGTGAAAGGTGCCTCTGTTGACCCCAGAGGAAGATGCATGCTAATGCAGCCAGTCAATATTTCTTAATTGAGTAAAGCTTCATTAATTGGGACACAGAAAGGCTCAACTCTCAACAGAGTTTATGTTTTCCCCTTTTTTAAAGAAAAGGGAAGCAAATGAAGAGTTTAACAAGATTTCCAGAGGGATTATTTAAACACCTCACAAAAGCAAATTGCTTTTAATCACCTTCAAACACTTGAGAAGGACCATTGGCCGTCCAGCTGATTTCTGAATGGCAAATCATTTCTAATTCTTTATTAAGCAAGTGCTTGAGGGAAGATGAAGGAATAATTTTATAACCTGGTTCTATTTCTTGGAAATAGTGAAACCATTTCCTTTAAAATATGTCACCATTCTGACCTCCACTCATTCTAATTGGCCTTCCTCTAACAAGGAGTAGGGGCTTCCCTGTGGCTCAAATGGTAAAGAATCTGCCTGCAGTGCAGGAGATGTGGGTTCGATCCCTGGGTTGGGAAGATTCCCTGGAGAAGATTTAGTCAAAGCTATGGTTTTCCAGTAGTCATGTACAGATGAGAGAGTCGGACCATAAAGAAGGCTGAGAGTGAAGAATTAATGCTTTCCAGCTTTGGTGTTGGAGAAGACTCTTGAGAGTCCCTTGGACTGCAAGGAGATCAAACCAGTCAATCCTAAAGGAAATCAACCCTGAATATTCATTGGAAGGACTGATGCTGAAGCTGAAGCTCCAATACTTTGACCACCTGATGGGAAGAATTGACTCATTTGAAAAGACCCTGATGCTGGGAAAGATTGAAGACAGGAGGAGAAGGGGATGACAGAGGATGAGATGGTTGGATGGCGTCATTGATTCAGTGGACATGAGTTTGTGCATACTTCAGGAGATGTTGAAGGAGAGGGAGGCCTGGCATGCTGTAGTCCATGGGGTCACAAAGAGTCGAACACGACTGAGTGACTGAACAACAAAAGCAAGGAGTCAGATAAATGAGGGTTTCATAGATCTTCTCCAGAGCTCCTTCTCCACCACCTGTCTTAGCCATGTATTTTAGGGTTTCTGGACTTAATTCCAGTGTATGAATGTGTGTGTAGGGGTGGGGCTCCTTCCCATATCAGCAAGCAATTCTCAGGACACCAGGTGGCATCCTATGATTCAACTCAATTCAGACACTGCACACCCAGAGATAGCATCAGGTTTCAGAGTCAGGGTTCAGTCCCACAAGAGTGCCCCCATATGCTCCCTGCTGTCCCACTTCAGTTATCTCCTGCGCTTGTGACCAGCTGGCTAGAGACTGGAGGTTCTGATGATTCTAATTCATGATGCCAAATGCAAGTCCAGGTTGTCACCTGTGTATCTGACCAACACTGAAGGTTCCCACAGCTTCCTTCCTTAATTTGCTAGAGCAGCTCGCAGAACTCAGAAACATTTATTTACTAGGTTACTGGCTTATTATAAAAGGATTTAATTCAGGAATAACCAGATGGAAGTCAATAGCCAAAAACCGAAAACAAGTTAATTAAAAAATAGGGTCAGTTCAGTTTACTTCAGTTCAGTCGCTCAGTCGTGTCCAACTCTTTGCGACCCCATGAATCGCAGCACGCCAGGCCTCCCTGTCCATCACCAACTCCCGGAGTCTACCCAAACTCATGTCCATTGAGTCGGTGATGCCATCCAACCATCTCATCCTCTATTGTCCCCTTTTCCTCCTGCCCTCCATCTTTCCCAGCATCAGGGTCTTTTCAAGTGAGCCAGCTCTTTGCATCAGGTGGCCAAAGGATTGGAGTTTTAGCTTCAACATCAGTCCTTCCAATGAACACCCAGGACTGATCTCCTTTAGGATGGACTGGTTGGATATTCTTGCAGTCCAAGGGACTCTCAAGAGTCTTTCTCCAAAAAAAAAAAAAAAAAGAGAGAGTCTTCTCCAAGACCACAGTTCAAAAGCATCAATTCTTCTGCGCTCAGCTTTCTTTATAGTCCAATTCTCATATCCATACATGACTACTGGAAAAACCATAGCCTTGACTAGATGGACCTTTGTCGAGAAAGTAATGTCTCTGCTTTTTAATATGCTTTCTAGGTTGGCCATAACTTTCCTCCAAGGAGTAAGCATCTTTTAATTTCAGAGATGCTGAATAGATATTTTTCCAAAGAAGACTTACAGATAGCCACAGGTATACTCAAAGATACTCCATGTCACTAATCATAAGGGAAACGCAAATCAAAACCACAATGAGATGTCCCTGCACACCTGTAAGTAGGCCTATTATCAAAAGACAAGAAATAGCAAGTGTTGGCAGGGACATGGAGAAGTATTGGAGAGAATGTAAATTAGTATAGCCACTATGGAAAACAGTGGGCTTTCCGGGTAGCCTAGCTGCTAAAGAATCCACCCGTAATGCAGGAGACCTCAGTTTGATTCATGGGTCAGGAAGCTCCGCTGGAGAAGGGATAGGCTACCCATTCAAGTATTCTTGGGCTTCCCTGGTAGCTCAGATGGTAAAGAATCAGCCTGCCATGCGGGAGACCTGGGTTCTATCCCTGGGTTGGGAAGATCCCCTGGAGAAGGGAATGGCTATCCACTCTAGTATTCTGGCCTGGAGCATTTAATGGACAGAGGAGCCTGGCAGGCTACAGTTCATGGGGTTGCAAAGAGTCAGAAATGACTGAGTGACTTTCACACACATGGAAAACAGTATGAAATTCCTCAAAAAATTAAAAATGCAATCATAATGGGACCCAGAAATTCTACTTCTGGATATTTATCTGAAGAAAACAAAAATATTAATTTGAAAAAAAAATATGAGCCTCCATGTTTTTACACACACACACACACATACAGTGGAACATTATTCAGTCATAAAAGAGAATTATCTGGCCATTTGCAACAACATAAATGGACTTTGAGTGTATTATGCTAAGTGATATCATATGATCTTACTTATATGGGGAATCTAAAAACAAAAAACCAAGATGATAGATATAGAGAAGAGCTATTTGGTGGTTGCCAGATGTGGCAGGTAAAGGATGGGAGGAACAGGTTAAAAGAAAGAAAAAATTAATTAAAAAAATTTTTTTTCGTCTCAGCTCCCGTCATCTTCTACCTGGACTCCTGCAGCAGTTCTTCCTCTAGCTTGTTGAATCTACTCAACAGTCTTTTAATTTCCCCAGTGACAAGTGCCAGTGAGATCTACCCAATACAAAGTGTAGTCTCTGGAGTCAGACTGAATGGGATCATTAACCCTAGGACTTTTGGTCATGCATAGTGTTTCCCGTCCTCATTGTCTTCACCTACAAAACTGATAGGAGTCACTGCCTTTGAGGTTTCAGGTGAGGATTAGGTGAAAGTGAAGGGCTTTCCTTAGCACCTACAAATAACAACTGCTAAGTAAATCTAGGTTCCATGACTGTGACCACTTGGCCTGTCCACCAGCCAACCAGTTTGGACAATCTCACTCCAGTTATTACAAACTAGCACGTGTTTATTCTGCAATAGTCATTTATCAGTTTATGTAAGTCAAGTGCAAAAAAAGGTTTACACCTTGTTTTTTTTCCCCATAATTTTTGAGAAGCATAATTAGGAGAAAATGCATGTAACTTAAATGAAACCAATCATACTTATGAACAGTCTAAGTCATGGATATAAAAGGAAGATTTAAAATATGACTAGATGGATCGTTTCATTATTCTTTCTTTAAAGTGAATACAATTCCTTTCATACGCCTAACAGACTCTTCCCACAACTTATCCCCTGTAGCTCCCAGTAAAAAAATCAAAACTATCTTTAAAGAAATTAAAAAACCAACTCTGAGTGAGCCATTAAATATTCAGAAGGGCACTTAATCTATGAAGAAAGAATGCAATCCTTAGCTGACCGGAGACAAACAATGAAAAATCAGAAAATAATGGTACTCTGAAATCTTCATTGTAATTCTCTCTAGACACAAATAACGTGTTTTTTATCAGGTGATTTCTTTTATCTCAGGAGCTGTTCTAATTGCTTAAAATTTGCTCCGAGTTGGGTAATTCAAAGTGTCTCACCATCATATTTTGCTGGAAAAGCTCATTATCTTAATGTGAAGGAAGCTTTCTCTAAAATGATGAAAAGAATATATTTAAATGAAATGCCATTTTATTCTTTTTAAAGGACTCAGGGCTGCAGTTCGTACTTTAAGAGGCTCTAAAGACTGAAGACATTCCAATGGCTGCTCTCCACACCCCACCTCGTATTTCAAAATAAAAACAACTCTAAAATAAGTGGGGGGAAAGGCCAAAGTTCTCCTTTTCCCACAAGGACTACATTGTTGATTTCCTTCAAATAGCATATACTTAAATTCTTTCTCCAAATGTTTTTCTTCGTGAAGTTACCTGATCGGCTTAATCTGCCTACTACAGACTCAGCGTAGTACGAACCCACAGGACGCAAACTGTGTGGGCACAGAGCGGTCTAGCAAAGGTGAGACTTGAAGGCCTGGGTCCAAATCCCATCTGAGCCACTTCCTACCTGTGTGACCCTGGGCTAGTTCCTTCTCACTGAGCATTAATCATCTGGTCTGTGGTTGAAGCATGGTTGTGTTGGGATAAGAACAAGTAAACAGATGCACAGTCCCCTAAATCTGTCCTCTCAATTTGCTAACTAAATAATAGTATAGAGCTCTTTGCAATTAACCCATCACTTGTACGTAAACAGTGCCTCAGCAAAGCACTATTGATTTCCTTAAGTAAACTAAATGAGCACCCTTACACGGTTTATTTATTTTTAAAATTTGTTTAGCATGTTCAGACAGCAGAGAATATTTCAAAAACTCCACAGGTTTCAGTTTATCAGAATTTGAGTTAATGAGTTTTTGGTAGGTATCTTAAACATGTGGAGAGAAGGAATGAACAAAGAAGAGAAGAAAATTATGTACAATGGCCATTAAAGATAACAGAACACAATCTTTTCAGTGGATTTTAAGCATTTGGGGAGTAAACAAAATATTCTTTTGTAGGAATATGCTTGACACCTGCTGGGAAACCCATTTTCCCAGGAAGGTGAAGGCTTTCAATACCTGCTCAATTACTTTGTGCCTTGTCACTTGTTAGGTACTGAAATTTTAAAGAAAAAGATGGTACTAGTTAGCACCTCATTGCTGCAGGAGTCATTCATTCAGCAAACTTTTTATTGAGTCTACTCAATATCAACCCACGATCTTAGATAATTAGGATGAAATTACCAACAAGACTCATATATGACTCTCATCACATGGAACATACATGTTTGGAGAGGGGAAGAAAGCTACCCTTGAGGACATTTATTTTCTAGTAACCATGTGCCAGGCACTCCTTTAGCACATTACATGTGAATGCATTTTTATGAATTTCACTGATAGGACTGAATTAGAAGCTATGCAATTCCTGTCTCTCCTTGCAGTTACCATCAAAAGTTGTTCAGCAGAAATAAACTAATGGTTAGGATTAATACACACATACATATATATCTATTATCTGTGTATATATACATAATAGATAACCAAACAAGATCTACTGTATAGCACAGGGAACTATACTTAATATTTTGTGATAACCTATAAGGGAAAATAATTTGAAAAAGTATATATATATATATATATATATATATATATATATGTAAAACTGAATCACATATATTTATATATATAACAATCACAGTATGGTGTGTATATATATATATATATGCATGAATGCTAAGTTGCTTCAGTCATGTCCAACTCTTTGAAACCCCATGGATTGTAGCCTGCCAGCCTCCTCTGTCCATGGAATTCTCCAGGCAGTAATACTGGAGTGGGTTGCCATTTCCTCCTCCAGGATATATATGTACATATATATATGTATATATATAACTGAAACACAGTGTTGTACATGTGAAACACACACAGAATTGTAAATCAACTATGCTTCAATTTTTTAAAACTTTGTTAGCTGAAAAATTAAAACTACCATCATTAAACCTAAATTTCTCCAAAAATTTTTTCTATGTAATATATTTAAAAAGGTACCTGTGTTCTTCAAAAATGTCACTCTTATGGGAAAAAAAAAACAAACCTGAAGAATTGATCAAAATTAAAGGAGACATAGTAACAAAATGTAATAAGCAATCTTGGTCTGAATCCTGTACTGTAGAAGAAAAATACAATAAAGATCCTATTGGATCAGTCAACAAAATTGGAATGTGAACAGTAGACTGAATAAAAATATTGATTAATGTTTAATTACCTGAAGTAGATAATTATAATGCAGTTATGTAAGAGAATGTTCTTATTCTTAGGAAGACACAGTAAAGGACTTAAGGATAAGGTGGTATAACTGCAGATGGTTTGGGAAAAATATTCTATATATGACAAATGACAAAGTAAATCGGGCAAGACATTAACAATTGGTGAATCTAGGTGAAGGGCATTATGGAGTGTTTTTATACTATCTTGGTAAGTTTTTTTCTTGATGCTTGTAATTCCTTGCAAATAGAAGTTTAAAAATACCGTAAATCTAAAACGTAGGCTCCCTAATAGTACAAAGGTAGGGATGAAAATTCCAAGTACATACTCTCTGCAGCTGGGGATCATTAAGAATGATGTCCTGTTGTGACCAGATATTAAAAGTCTGATCTACCATGGTGAATTTCTATGGATCTGGGCAATAAAATGGAACATTCTCCCAGTCTTGGATTTTATTATCATTCCTCTGAGAATGTATTCTTGGTCAGATATTCTTTATTTTGGCTCCAGATCACCTACAATTTCAGAATGTGTTTTGAAGTCAATTCACATCTAAGGCCTTCCAAATATTGAAAATGTCATTAAAATATGAAGTAGAATTGAGCAGATTTTTGCGTTAAAATTCTCCCAATCTATTCTCATTTCCACTCATTGCTGTGTGTGTGTGTGTGTGTGTGTGTATGTGTGTGTACACACGGGCATGCGCACAAACGCACTCCATCATGTCCTACTCTTTGTGTCTCTTTGGACCATAGCCTGCCAGGCTCCTCTCTCCGTGGAATTTTCCAGACAAGAATACGGGAGTGGGTTGCCATTTCCTTCTCCAGGGGATCTTTCCAACCCAGGGATTGAACCTACGTCTCTTGTGTCTGCTGCACTGGCAGGCAGGTTCTTTATCAGCTGAGCCACCAGGGAAGCCCACTGTGGAAGTTTTACTGAAATCTGAAATCTCTAAGTAGCTTAGTCTCTTGATAGCTCAAATATAACTTTTTGCCCTGATTTAAAGTTTTCTTTAACGTGATTTATGTGCTAACTTAGACATTTCTCAGGAGGTGAGGGATTCAAAGAGCAGCCATGATTTGGGACTTTGGGAAAGAATAATTTTATGGAGGCTCAGTTATAATGGGGAAAATAATTCTTACCTCAGAGCGGATGATGTAAGAGATAATTGTCATTTGCAAAATGCCTCAAGGTCTTGAGATAAAAGGGGTCATTTTGGTGTATCAGGCTGTCATTTTTATTATGTGCTTTCTTATTTTTCTTTTACAGATTATGGAGCAAACTTGTTTTAAATGAATCCAAAGTGGTTGCCTTACTTCACCGATTAAACCATCTACTTGCCCTTGGCCACAGGCAGAGTTCTTATCAATGGAATGAAGAATAAAGTAATTCCTAGCTTTGTTGCTTCTCCTTTTATTTTCACTGGCTTTCTAAATGAGCTACTTTATTTTCAATGTATTATTCCATTTTAATTATTTCCATGTTATTATTTTAGTTTAAATTATACAAATGACCCTTGCCTTAGCACATTAATTGTAAGTGTACAGCCAGGGAAATTCAGTTTCACTGTCTTAGTCTAATCGGGCTGCTATAACAAAGCATCATAGACTGTGTGGCTTCTAAACAACAGATATGTGTTTCTCACAGTCTTGGAGACTGGAAGTCTGAGACAAGGGTGCTAGTATGGTTGGGTTCTGACGAGGGTCCTCTTCTGGCTTGTAGATTGCCCTCTTCTCCTAGTACCTTCACATGGAGGAAAATGGACAAAGGAGTACTCTAACCTCTTTTTATAAGGGCACCAATCGGTGGTTCAGACAGTAAAGGATCTGCCTGCAATGCAGGAGACCTGGCTTTGATCCTTGGGTTGGGAAGATCCCCTGGAGAAGACAACAGCTACCCATTCCAGTATTCTTGCCTGGAGAATTCCATGGACAGAGGAGCCTGGCAGGCTACAGTCCATGGAGACACAAACAGTCAGACTGAGCGACTTTCACTTTACTTCAATCCCACTTACTGAAGCTTCATCACATGACCTAATGACTTCCACCTCTGAATTCCATCATATTAGGAGTTAGAATTAGGGGTGGGGAATACAAACATTGAGTCCATAACATCCATCAATATTTATTGAACACCTGTCATGTGTTAGGCACTGAGAGAAAACTGGTGGACCCACTTGCAGGATTTATGAAGCTTAGAGTTTAGTGGTGCAGAAGCACAAGGAATAATCATGAAATAAATAGTCCATTTTAAAGTTTGACAAAAGACATAACCAGAGACTTGATACTATTAGGATGGAGCCTGGTATAAACTTCTAATCGATCTTCCTAGTTCTGTTTGTAATAAATGTGATTGCAGATGTCCTCAGAGGTAAGACATTTTAATAACACACTAATTTGTCAGAAACTCTGTATCTAGGTCAAAGGAAGAGCTCAGTCTCAATTGTTAGTGCTGATTTTGGTTTTCTCTGAGTTTTAATATTTTTGAGGATATGATGGAACATTGCAACTGTAGAAAAAAATTGCAAACCTGAGCCAAAACTGGTTCTTATATAATTGACTGTAAGAATCAAGAGGAAATTAAACATTTTTAAAAAGAAAAACACGAAATAAACAACATTGCAGTAATGAACTTAGGGACAAAATATTTATGAGTCATTGCAATTCCCTAGTGGAACATCTAGTTATCATTTATTGAATGCTTTCTCTTTGTACAGAGTAAGGACTTCAATAAATGATACCTATTACTATGTTCTATTTTGGAGGCTCATATTGTGATAAGGACTCACTCAGATTAGCTTAAATAATGTGGAGATGTCAAAAGGACCTGAAAATACAGGCAATCAGGAATTTCAGCTCTGTGGTAGAATGATCTCACAGGGACCCAGAAAATGAAATGTTCTATCTAGTCTAACAGCAAGAAGAGGACCCATCTTATTTCAAAGAGATTTGAATGCATGGAATATTTCTGTAGAGTAGTGGTTCTCAAAGTTTGGTCCTTGGATCAACAGTATCAGCACCAACTAGGAATTTGTTAGCAATGCAAATTCTTGGTGCCCCAGACCCACTGTATTAGGAATTCTGACTGTGGAACTAGCATCTCTATTTTAACAGGCCCTCCAGGCAAGGAGAGAAGATTGTTTCTAGATTTCTATCACCTTTACCATCTGGGATAATTGGGACATCAATCACCAATTAAACAGAAGTCTCAATTTAAACAATAAATGGAATTATGGACTGACCTAATTTAAAGATCCAGAAGCAGGGACTCTCTGTCCAAGTTTGAGGAAAATTGCCCTAGACCAGACCTGCCCTGGTTAACTCTGGCTAGTCACTGGGTATGAAAACCTTGGCTACAGGATTTCATGACTTGACTATGTGACTCAGTCTCTCCTTTCCTTTGGGTTTTGCTTCCTTAGCTAACACTTATTTTATTTTCTCAGTATCTCAATTTGAGAGGGTCTGATTGGTGCAATGTTGTGACCAATATTCCTAATGGACAAAGCTCTGGAGCCAGGTCAGCCTAGAGGTCACCAATCAGCCTATCAAGTGGCTGCCTTAAGGTCCCATGCCCACTCTTGGTCCAGTCAGCCAAGGCCAGAGAGCTGGGCCTATAGGGAAGACCCTGTAAGTGGGGCTACTGATGCATAATAAATGGCTTGGAACAGTTTCTAGAAGTATTCTATGGAAGGCTCTCCATCAAAAAGAACTATTGGTCCCTTACTTTTATCACCTAGAAATATTGAATGCCCTAGCATAGCCATGACTTCTGATACAGGTCCAAAAATGAATTGGTTTGTACTGGAATAACTGTGAAGCTGTTATAACAAAGCCCCTTAAATACTAACGTGTCTAAATAACCACAGATGACTGGACATTCATCAGACCTATTATGTTCTTTTTCAGTGAAGGTCCCTGAGGTAAGGATCAGTACCCAAAATACTCCCTGGCACATATTGAGTGCTCAATAGCTATTTATTGAATAAATGAATGGATGGATGGGTGAGTGAGAAAAAGGAATCCATCTGGACCTACAAATTACCATAAGTGAAGTAACCAGAGAAAGACAAATATCATATGATATCACTTATATATGAAATCTAAACAAATGATACAGTCATTTACAAAATGGAAACAGACTCACAGACATATAAGACAAACTTTAAGATAACCAAAAAGGATGCGATGGGGGAATAAATTGAGAGTAAGGGATTAACAGATACACACTCTATATAAAGTAAACAATAAGGATTTACTGTACAGCACAGGGAACTATATTCAATATCTTATAATAGCTTATAATGGACAAGAATAAAATAAAATATATGTAATATAGTATAATTTAAAACTGAATCACTTTGCAGTATACTTGAAAATATCCTAATGTTGTAAGTCAATTATGCCTCAATTTTAAACTTTTTGTCAAGGGGAAGGGTTAACACACACAAACAAAAAAGCCAACAAAAACAAATTTTTGAATTCTTGTATTCAGAGTCTCAAATTTAAAACTTTTGATTCAATAGCCTATATTTATACAGGCTGTTTTTGAGAACATTTTACATAGCTTTCAAACAAAGGAGCATACATAACCACATTTGCTGCAGCTTTATGTAAAATAGCTAAAGGTTATAGCCTAAATGATTCGCTATAGGACCTTGGTTAAATAAATCACAGAACCAAAACAGAGACTAGTTTGGAGCTGTTTCATAATTTTAAATGAATTTCTTCAGAAATGTGTAACAGGTATTTGCTACAGTTGCTTCATTTCACTAATTAAACAAACTAATTTACTCACCCTTGTTTGCAGGTAGCAGCAAAATGAAGAATGAAAAATTCCTACCCATGTTGTCATATTTAAGAAGCAGTTTTCCCATTAAAAAAAAAAACAAATATGTTTGTTGGTTGTCCATCAACCATATTTCAATTGAAATAAAAAATAAAGAAGCAGCTTAAATATTTTCTGATATGGAACAACCTCTGAAAAATATTTGTAAGCAAAAAAAGCAAGATGCTGACAGCATATATTAAGTTTGCCAAAAGATTCATTTGTGTTTTTCCATAATGTCTTATAGAAAAACTCAAATGAACTTTTGGGCCAACCCAATAGCAAGTGTTAACTTCTTTGTGCAGAATATCTTTAGAAGTATACTAAGAAGCCTGTAAAGGAATTAAATGTTGCCTTTGAGGAGGAGAACTGAGAAAAATGGGATGGAGACACCTTCCTCAATGTTTATCCTTTCACACTATTGCCATTTTTAAGAAAACAGATGTATTCAAAATGTTATTAACATATTTAAGGTGTTAACACTTGGAAGATTTCACTTAAAAAAACTAAGAGAAAATAGATCTTGCAGCAATTACAGCTGCATCCTGATTTCCTATATATACTACTATATTTTTAGAGAACGAAAATTGTTTCTGGATTTCTGTCACCCTTACCTCCTAGGATATTTGGTCAGCGAATCCAGAAGTTTCAGTTTCGGTAACAGAATATATAGACTTTGTGGAAGAGTCCAGAAACAGGGCCAGACTCAGTTGCGATCTGATGCATGTTATGGGGGCTCCACTGCTCTTTCCACTCAGTTCTCTCATCTAGGTCGTCCTCTGAATTAGCACTGGCCTCGGGCTGGCTCCCCCTAACAGTGGCAAAAAATGTCACTGCTGTTCTAGGGGCTGGCAATGCCACCACACAGCCCAGAATGAGGGGAGCCTCTGTCCCGGCATTCCAAGTGCAGCGCCCGAGGTTCACGCCTGGAACCAGCCTAGATCACCGGTGCAGAGCCTGGCATCCGTGACTGTGGCCAGGTGAACCAAATGGGCCACACCTGAGTTCCTTGCTCCTGCCCCTGGGAAGACAGAATTCACTTCCATGGCACCATGATGTAGTGGGATGCATGCATGTTCAGACATGACTCTTTTCAACCCCCTGGACTGTAGCCCTGCCAGGCTCCTCTGTCTGGAATTTTCCAGGTAAGAATGCTGGAATGGGTTGCCATTCCCTTCTCCAGGGGATCTTCACCACCCAGGGATCCAACCCTCAAGGCGCCTGCATTGGCAGGTAGGTTCTTTACCACTGCGTCACCAGGGAAGCGTCCCTGGTACCACAGGGGGCCTCAAATGCAAGATGAGAATTGTTGGGAAGCAGGAACCGAAGAGTGGAGGCTGATAAGAAATATCAGAATTCTCCCCTTAAAGTTGATTTCAAGTTTGGAAAAGTGAGGGGCTAACTCTTCTCACTTTGTCCCAGACTCATGCCATACCTTTTGTTTGTTTTTTTCCTTGCAGATGAAATGCCTTGGCAATCCATCAACTGGATGGGCAATGGTATCTTAGATAACACCACACATTCTTGAAATAAAAGAACAATATTGTCTTCTCATCCGACAGTTTGATTCTTTAAGACTATGCAGTAAGCACCCATCATAGAATAGAAGTGCAGTACGCTAAGTTAAGATAAGAATGCCATCTTGATATGACAAAGGGAGAAAAGTGCCGCTTGGACTCTTTCTCAGTGGGAGGAGAGCTTCATGGTCACAGTCAGCTTTTATCTATGATTTTGAAACAGAAGTCACAGTTTTGAATAGTACCGAATTTGCTGGGCCGTTCTAAACCCAGAATTTGGCACAGTCTACTCACAAAACTCGAGTTGCCTGTTACCACTGAGGCTTTCGGCTGGTTGTGAGATTGCTGGAGCTGTTAGCGAGTCAGTCAGCCAGTCCACAGATAAAACCTCTGCCCTTGGGACTTCTCAGCTTGTCCACTGGTTAAGAATCCGCCTTCCCATGCAGGGGACATGCGGCTCCATCCCTGTTTGGGGAACTAAGAGCCCACATGCTGCAGGGCAACTGAGCCCTCACACCACAGCTACAGAGCCCACACACGCTCTGAAACCCCCACGTGCCACAACTGGAGAGAAGCCCATGCGTGTGCAACCTCTGTGCGCTCGAACTCTGGAGCCTGCGCGCCACAGCAGATCCCGCGAGACTGGGGCGGGCGCACCGCCATTGGGAGCCATCTGCAGCCCTCTTAGCTCTACGGAAAGATCCCATTTGACACAGGGGTGATCCTGAGGGCTGCCTCCTTTCCCCTCAGTTCACCCTACTATTTTTAAGGGAACCCTGTGTTTAGATTTGCTCAGGTATTTTTTCTGTTTTTCTTTTGCAGGGGTGTGGGAACGGGACATACCGAGCAGGCAGGATCTTCGTTTCTTGGCTGTGGCAGTTTATTTAATTTGTTTATCTTATTTGGGGCTGTGCTGGTTCTTCGTTGCAGCTAAGGCTTTCTGTAGTTGCGGTGAGCAACCATGTGAGTGCAGTGAGCATTCACCGTCATGGCTTCTCTTATGCGGAGGGCGGGCTTCCGTAGTGGTGGCGCAGAGGCGCAGAGGCGTAGTTGCCCTGAGGCAGGTGGAATCTTCCCGAACCAGGGATTCAACCCATGTTTCCTGCATTGGCAGGTGAATTCTTAACCACTGGACTACCAGGGAAGTCCATTCCTTAAGATAACAATGAAGTTTGCCACACCGATTGACTCTTCCTTTCACAAATTATTTCTCTTTAGCTTGCAATTTGATAGCATTACCCACAGTAGAACTTCTTTCAAATTGGAGCCAACCATTTCAAACCCTGCTGCTCCTTTATCATCTAAGCTTATGTCATATTCTAAATCCTTTGTTGTCATTTCAATAATCTTTACAGCGTCTCCTCCAGGAGATGAAGGAAATAGTGATCTCAATAAACCATTTTCTTTGGTTGTCCACAAAAAGAAACTCATTTGTTCATGTTTTATTCTGAGATTGCAGCAATTTAGCCACATCTTCAGGCTCCACTTCTAATTGCGGTTCTCTTGCTGTTTCTACCATAGCTGTCGTTACTTTATTCACTGAAGTCTTGAACCCCTCAAAGTTTTACAGGAGGCTTGGAATTAACTTCTTCCAAACTCCCATTAATATTGACAATTTGACCTCTTCCTATGAATCTTGACTATTCTTAACAGCATCTAAAATGGTGAATCCTTTCCAGAAGATTTTCAGTTTCTTTTGCCTAGATTCATCAGAGGAATCACTGTCTATGGAAGCTATAACCTTAGGAAATATATTTCTTAATAATAAGACTTGAAAGTAAACATGACTCCTTGATCCACAAGCTACAGAATGGATAATGTTACTAGCAGGATAATGTTGCTAGAGTGGATAATGTTACTCATTGTATATCTCCGTCTGAGCGGTTAGATGCTAAGATGTACTGTCACTAAGCAGCAGTAATATTTATTTTTAAAAATAATTTATTTATTAATTTTTGGCTGTGCTGGGTCTTCATTGCTGTGTGGTCTTTTCTTTAGTTGCAATGAGTGGGGCTACTCTGTAGTTGTGATGCACAGACTTCTCATGGCCGTGGTTTGTCTTCTTGGGGAGCACAGGCTCTAGGGTGTGTGGGCTTCAGTAGTTACAGCATGTGGTCTCAGTAGTTGAGGTTCCTGGGCTCTAGAGCACAGGCTCAATAGTTGTGGCACATGAAGTTAATTGCTTCATGGCATATGGGATCTTCCTGGACCAGGAATCCAACTCATGTCTCCTGCACTGGTGGGAGGATTCTTTACCACTGAGCCCCCAGAAAAGCCCAATGAACAGTAATATTTTACAAGGAGTTGTTTTTTTTTTTTTTTTTCCCCCTGAGAAGTAGTTCTCAACAGTGGGCTTAAAATATTCAGTTAACCATGTTGTAAACAGATGTGCTGTCTGTCATCCAGGTTTTGTTGTTCCATTGACAACACATAAGCAGAGTAGATTAAGCATAATTTGTAAGGGCCCTAAGAGTCTCAGAATGGTCATCGAGCGTTGGCTTCAACTGTAAATGACCAGCTGCAATAACCCCTCACAAGAGAATCAGACAATCCTTTGAAGTTTTGAAGCTAGGCATCAACTTCTCCTCTCTAGCTACCTCTCTAGCTATGAAAGTCCTAGAGGACATCTTCTTTCAATAGAACATTGTTTTATGTATACTGAAAATGTCAGGATAGTCACCTTCATAAATTATATTAGCTAAATATTTTGTATACCTTGCTGCAGCTTCTACGTCAGCACTTGCTGCTTCTCTTTGCACTTCTATGTTACAGATACGGGTTCTTTCCTTAAGCCTCATGAACCAACCTCTGATAGCTTTAAATTCTTGTTCTGCAGCTTGCTTACCTCTCAGTCTTCATAGAATAGAACAGAGTTAGAACCTGGCTCTGGATTAGGCTTTGGCTTAAGGGAATGTTCTGGCTGGTTTGATCTATCCAGACCACTGATATGTTCTCCATATCTGCAGTAACGCTGTTTCACTTTCTTATCATTTCTGGATTCACTGGAGCAGCACTTATAATTTTCTCCAAGAATTTTTTCCTCTGCGTTCACAACTTGGCTGACTGGTGCAAGAGGCCTGACTTTTGGCCTGTCTAGGCTTTTGACATTCCTACCTCACTCAGCTTCATCATTTCTATTTTTTACTTAAAATTAGAGACATGAGACTCTTCTTTTCACTTGAAAACTTAGAGGCCACTGTAAGTTTATTAATTGGCCTAATGTCAATATCGTTGTGTCTCAGGGAATAGGACAGCAGGAGGAGAGGGGTAGAGATGGACCAGGGGAACGGTCGGTTTGTGGAGCAGTTGGAACACATACAGCATTTATCAGATACGTTAACTGTGTCCTTACACAGGCACAGTTTGTGGTGCTGGAAAACAATTACAATAGTAACATCAAAGATCACTGACCACACATCACCGTAACAGATACAATCTTAATGAAAAAATTTGAAATACTGTAAGCATTACCAAAACGTGACACAGAGACCAGGAGTGAGCAAATGCTGGTGGAAAAATGGTACCAGTAGGGGGAAAAAAAATGGTACCAGTAGATTTGCTTGAGGTGGGATTGCCACAAACCTTCAATTTATAAAACTATTAATATAATATCTGCAAAATGCAGGAAACAGGTATGCCTGCAGGTCAAACGTCAGTGAGACTTTGTTATATTTGTTGGTAAGACTAGAATGTTTGAACAGGCATGGAAACTGTTAAACCTTTCCTTCCCCAGATACCCATCAGACCCAGCTCCCCGCTCTTCACATAGTCACTCAGTTGGCAGTTTTGTTGTCCTGCAGTTTCTTGCCAAGAACGGAGATCTAAAAATCTCCCATAGAGCGATTAGCGTCAGGGTTGACCAACTGGAAGCCAAACCCTGCAGCTATTTTTCTCCCCACATTCCTCAACTCCCAGGAGAGCCCAAGAGGATGAGGAACAGAGGTTAGAGGGCAGGGTTCTAGAAGTTTCTTTTTCTTACTTTAGAAAGGCTGAGTTGTGTGGCTGGAAGAATTGTGTATGGTGTAGAGCAGAGAATGCTGTGTCTGAATCTTTGGGAGATGAATTTCCTCTACCTCTTAAAATGTTTTGGCCTTTCAGTTACTAATGATGCTAAAGGAGCTACATGGTTTCTTCCTGAGCTATGTCAGGATTTGCTCCATAAATTACCTGGGAGGATGCCATATGCAAATTCATGAAGAAATAGCAGTGTTGATATTCATGGTGACAGCTTAGTTATCCTCAAGGGGAAAGGAAGGAAACGTAGGTATCTTTTTTTCTAATAAAGTCTTTCCTATCAATTCTCAGATTCCACGACTATTATTTTGTAGTAACAGTTGGAAGCAACCTAGAAATTTTAGTAATAGCAATTTAGCCTAAATTTCAATATAACCTCACATAATCGTTACAGTGAATTGCTGGACTCCTTTGGATGTTATTTTAAAGATCTGTTCACGGAATACTTTTCCTGGGATGTAAAAAGTCACATATGGTGATAAAACTATGATTGTTATCTCCCCAAACCCAGATCACTTTCTTTTTAGTGAAATTATCATTAGGAAGACTAGTAACACTCAATTCACATATATACAAAGGTGAAAAAGAAAAAACAACAACGTATATATTAATCATCATCATTATTTTTAGGCTAGGTGACAACTTATATAAAAAGTATTTCATTATAACCAATAGCAATGACACACAGTTAATGAATGAGGACTCTGAGTCTCAGACAGGTTATAAAACTTGCCTAAGGATAACTGGTCATTATGTGAAAGCACAGGGCTTTGATTCTAGAGCTGCCAGTTTTGAAAGTCCATGCTCTAAATCAAGATGCTGTACTGAACACTGGTATTTCATGTAATATTTAATTTTTTTCCTTTGTAAGTTGTATCGTATCTCCCAGCACTTTCTATTTCAGTATACTACCTTTTAAAAATGGTATCACAGTGAGCTTTTAAATTGAGGTAAAATTCACTGAACATAAAATTTGTTATTTTAAGCTTATTATTGTTATTATTGACACATGGCTTTTGGGACCAGGAATTGAACCTGGGCCACTGCAGTGAAAGTGCCAAGCCCAACTACTGGACTGCCAGGGAATTCCCTATCTTACCCATTTTAAAGTGTACAATTCAGTAGCATTTAGTACATTCAAAGTACTGTGTGGCTATCACCATTATTTAGTTCCAGAACATTTTCATCATCCCAAAAGAAAGTCCCATGATCATTAACCAGCACTCCCCCTTCTGCCTCCCCACAATTATGATAACCACCAATTTATTTCTCATCTCTATGGATTTGCCTGTTCTGGACATTTCATAGAAATGGAATCATACAATATATGGTCTTTTGTATATGACTTCTTTCACTTAGTATCATGTTTTCAGGGTTCTTTTGCTTTATAGTATATGTCAGTCCTTTGTTTTTCTTTACAGCTTAATACTGTTCTACTGTATGGAAAGCTGCATTTTCTTTCTTTTTTTTTTTGCATTTTCTTTAACATAATTTTTTGATGGATTTTTGGATTATCCCCATCTTTGGCTATTGTGACAATTGCTGCCATGAGCATCCACATACAAGTTTTTGTTTGTACATCTGTGTTCAATTCTTTTGCATATGTAGGTATACACCTAGGAATTAAGTTGCTGGGTGATACAGTAATTCAATATTTAGCATAATGAAGAGCCATCAAACTGTTTTACAGTGTATGCATTATTTTACAGTTCCAGCAAAAATGCCTAAGTGTTCTAATTTCTTTGCATCTGAACCAACACTTGTTATCTTCCATTAAAAAAAAACTGTACCCATACTAGTGGAGGTATAGTAGTATCTCACTGGGGTTAAGTAAAACATTTTTTCATGTGCTTCATCGTGTTCTTAAAAAAATTATTCTAGAATAATTTTAGATTTATAGAACATTTGCAAGAAATATAACACAACATTTTAATAACAATTTCCATATCAAATGTACTGGGAGGCATTTCTTTGCCTCCTCTACTTCTTCCACCTTGAGTTTTTAACTTTTTGGTAGTGAAATATGTCACTGGAAAATATTATAGTTATTCATGAAGGTTCTGATACATTGTCTATTTTGGTTATACAATTATAGGGGTAGGTAGTATTACAGTGATATTAGAAATTAATAAATGGAGCTACATAGCATAATAATTAAGAAGATCATCTGTCTTAGTCACACCAGATCTAACTATACTGGTCGTATCATCTTAGGCAATATACTTAACCTCTGTGGACCTCAGTCCATCCTTTTGCAAAACAGGGATAACATCTACCTCATAGTGTCCTTATGAGGGTTAATTGAATAAAGATATTGAAAGCAATTACATAAAGTAGTTGTTGGTGGTGGTAGTGGTGGTTTAATCGCTAAGTCATTTCAGACTCTTGTGACTGAAGCCCGCCAGGCTCCTCTGTCCATGGGATTTTCCAGGCAAGAATATTGCAATAGATTACCATTTCCTTTTCCAGGTGATCTTTCTGACCCAGGGATCGAACCTGAGTCTCCTGCATCTCCTTCACTGCAGGTGTGTTTCTTTACTGCTGAGCCACCAGGAAAGCCCACATGAAGTATTTAGCACTTAATAAGTGAGGGATTTACTTTGTTTATTTGTTTGGTTGGTTGCTTTTTAAAGCACCAAGCAATCACCTAATTTATCTGTGTTCTCATAGTTGGTCAGGGTCTATGGGATACCATCAATCTATCTCTGCATCCTTCATTCATTCATACATGTATTCACTCATTCTTCAAATATGCATTGGGTCCATACTATGTGTCAAGCTATGGTCAAGAAGCTGAAAATATCAACAGTATTAAGAACCAAAAGTTTGGAAGCAGAGAAACCTAGGATTAAATCCTAATTACCACTTCCTAAGTGTGTAATCCTGTGCAATTGATATAGCCTCTGTTTTGTCATCTATTAAGTGTGACTACTAATATCCCCTGCCTCAAAGAGTGAAAGAGAAAATGTTGGTCACTTAGTCATGTCCGACTCTTTGTGACTGACTCCATGGACTAGCTTGCCAGGCTCTCTGTCCATGGAATTCTCCAGGCAAGAATACTGGAGTGGGTTGCCATGCCCTTCTCTAGGGGATGTTCCCAACCCAGGGATCGAACCCAGGTCTCCCTCATTGCAGGCAGATTCTGTACCATTTGAGCTACCTGGGAAGCATCATTGAAAGCACTTACCAAAGCATCCTGCACACTGAGCACTCTCTCAAAATATGTTAACCACTAAAGATTTAACAAGTCAATAAATGCGAAGGCTCAGAAGAGCACATGACATATTGTAAATGTGTCTCATTATAATTTGTTTGCTTTTAACCACTGAAAAACATAAAACTGTTCTTAGCTTGTAGGTAATACCAGGGAAAGGTTAAGAAATATGGCTGTGGGCCATAACCCAAGGCATAGTACATCATATGCAGAAAGGATAAATATGGTTTCTTGAAATTTTTGTTTCAATCACATATAATATGTGTGTGTTTATATATGTTCATGTGCTGTTTCTTATTCTGAACAGCAATCAAAGACTTTGAAAACATTAATCTAGAGAACAGTCTCAGCTCTCTGGAGAGCAGTGTCAAAATGCCGGCTTGCCTTAGCAGGTGGGTCACATAGCTTTACTAGTTTTAGGCTTTAGTGGTATCAATTCAAAGTGTAAAGTCATACCAAGAGGATAGATTTAAATAAAATTAATAACTGAAAGGGAAGTTTGGTCTAGTTTATAACAAAGTAGCCTAAGAGTTAAACAAATAAATAAAAAGAAAATTGCTATCTGTCTAGTTTTGCTCCCATCACTCAGCTGTGAGTGTTCCCAGGACTCTCAGGATTCTAGAGGAAAGGTCACAAGATCAAGGTCAAACATTTAAAAAATGCAGTTGCTGTGAGTTTGGAAACAGAAACATTCCCAAACATATGCCAACTTGTGCATTCACTAAAGCAGGGGGCTAACTTAATAATAATTAAAACTGCAATGTCTTCTAACACTTAGCTTAATTCAGCAGTTCTTTGCTGCATGTAAAATCCTTGGGGTACCCCAAGGATTAGGCAAGCTGAATTTCTCAGCCAGAAGTGTCAGGAATGTTCAGAATATAAGCACTCCAAATTTGGGAACTGACTTCCTGGGGGATGTTGCTCATAACTGTTCCTGGCTTGGCTAAGCCCCCCCCTCACCTGGGCAACAGTCCATAAAAATGAGTTTAAAATTCTAGGAATGTGCTAAATCTGGAAAGTGAGTACTGCATCTTCAGGGGTCCTTGTTCATCTGGCTACAAGATTTTATAGGGAACAATTTTCCAAAGATAGTACAGTTCAAGGAGCAAGGCTGCTCAGATTCCAGATTGCTGAGTCATTTTCCAAAACTCCACCTAGCGTTTGCTGGATCACTTTGTGGCAAGATAGAGTTGTCTTTTATGGAAGCACATATTCACACTATATTCAACTGTAACCATATGGGAACTCAGTGAATGGTTCCATAAAACATATCTTCAGGTATCATAATGTGATCATAAAACTGGACATTCTCTTTCACTTATTAAAATACTATTAAAATAAATTAAAGGTGGAGGAGGCAAGAAGTTCTTCTAAAAATGGCACCTTTAATCTCTGAAGCCATGTTTGCAAATTATAATTTTCCTAAAGAGATGTCTACCAAGATGACCCTAGCTCCTTGTTATTGAACTTACCCAACACAGTTGAACTTGTAGTTTTGTTTGTGTATCCAATTAGGAGATAACCTTCCTCCAGCCAAAAAAAAAAAAAAAAAAAGCCTAGTGGGTCTTTTAGTTCTATACCATCAGTGCCTAGTGCAAATTGACAAAATAAGTATTTAATCAACATTTGTTGAAGGAACAAATGAATGAAAACAATCTAACAATCTGTCAACTGTCACGGATCATCTTAAAATATTTAACTTTTTCTTTTTTAGTTTAGCTTCAGAAAAACTTAAGACTCATTTCAGAATATTTAAAATCGATGTTATGTAAATAGTTTAACAAACCATCTGTATTAAATAAGTATAACACTTGACTGGCTTCCTTTGTAAAGGGTACAATCCTGCACTACTGCCAGATTCAGAGTAAATTCAAAATAGCTACCAATGTGTGGGCCAACCACTGCAGCTTTGATTGAAATCAAACTCCCACTATATTTGTATTCTTGGAACTCTTAGTTAACTGCATAAGAGGCAACCACGATAGGAGCTTGTAGAGAAACATACCTTAATGATCTTTCCCTGAGTCTCAAGTCTACACACACACTGCCAGGCTTGATCAGGTGGCCAATCATGTTTGTGACTCACTTGTGTTTATTCTCAAAGCCGGTGAAAAGTACACAAACTCATCTATACTCTCCACAATTGAAACTGAAAACTTTAATACGGAATGAAATTTCTCTCATTGCTTTTCCTATCTGTTAGTGAAAATCTTTCTTTTGGGATTGCTAAACCTAGATGCACATGGTTGTCTTTCCTGGATTTTGGGAGAAGGTCAATCCATATGTAGTATGAGAGGATGAGGGCAACAGAGAAAAAAAGAATCAAGAGATGGGATAAAGCTGACAGCATTGCTTGAGCCTCTTAATCTAGGCTTGCTGAAAACTAGCTTCATCTCTAGTCTTGCCAGTTATATGGATTAATACATTTCCTTTTATTCCTAAATTAGTTCAACTAAGTTTCTGTCCCTGGCAACCTAAACATCCTAATACAAATAATTTAGTCTTATGCAGAATCCTAAATGATCATTAATAGGGCATTGTTTTAATAAATTTTGGAACATTTAAAGAATGGAATATTATTGAGCTGATAAAAGTGATAGATATAGGTTTATATTTAACAAATAGAAAATTGAGGATATATTGGTGAGTAATAAAAGATAAGGGGCTTACCAGGTGGCAAAGAATTCACCTGCCAATGCAGGAGATGCAGATTCAGTCCCTGGGTTGGGAAGATCCCCTGGAGGAGGAAGTGGCAACCCACTCCAGTATTCTTGCCTGGGAAATCCCATGGACAGAGGAGCCTGGTGGGCTACAGTTCACGGGGTCTCAGAGAGTTGGACACGACCGAGCAACTGAGCACACAAACACACACACACAATAAAAGGTATAAAGGATTATTTTATTCCATAAACTAACTATAAATCCCAAATGACAGAAACAACTAAAGAAAGTAGATTGTGTCAGTGTGTATATATTTGTATTGGCCAAAGTCCAGGAGGCGATAAACCCAAATACAAAAAGTAGTTATTTCATGGCAATACAATCTTGAATTATTTAATTAATTACTTTTAAAATATTTAGTTATTTATTTGGCTGCATCAGATCTTAGTTGCAGCATGTGGGATCTAGTTCCCTGACCAGGGATTGAACCCGGGGCCCCCTGCTTTGGGAGCACAGAGTCTTAGCCACTGGGCCACCAGGGAAGTCCCTGAATGATTTAATTTAATTCTGCCTTTTTATTTGTCTATTTTTAAAGTTGTTCAGGAATAATTTATACTATGGGGTATTTTTTAAAACGCAGGTATTGCATCCTTGATTTCAATGTGTATTTCTTCTTCCTTCGTTCACTTCTGCTTCAGTGCAATAAAAATTGTTAAAATATACAAATAAGAAGACATACATTGAACGAACACCTTCAATAATCAAATTATTATTTAAGCATCTACCAGGTTCCAATTTCTATATTTTCATAGAGTTGGTGGGAGATGAAATAAAAGAGATACAAATATCTATTATGAAGAAAATTGCAAATATCCTGTTCATGAGGAAATTTACTGTCACCAGGTATATTTTCAGTGGAATTATGCAGGATGATATGTTACAGTATAGCTGAATATTTGGGAAATTTTAGGAGAGATTCCCATAATAAATTCTTGGGTTTCTCTTGGTTCCTCACAGCCAACATTGAAATTTCAAATCTTCCAGTTACCAATATTAATTTTTTTCCCATGGAAATGAACCAGAACATTAGCCAGGATTAAACTCTCTTCCTGGAGTCCCTCCTCTAGGATATGAAAATAATAGTTCACATGCGATGGCTTGGAAGATCACGACCTCACGAGAATCAACATTTTATTTTTTTTCCCTAGCTGAAACTAGAGGGGTACTGTGGTCAGAAAAAATCTGTCTGCCTCCCTGTGAGGAAAAGAAGATGTTATCAAGTAAATCATAAAAGTGCCTCCAGGAGATGACTCAGAAAGTGGTCCTCACTATCTGTTTCCCTCTATCTGAAATAAGGGTTTTAACTTCCTTTGTTGATCTGCTCTAAATTACCAGTTTGGAGTCAGTTACCTTATTGAATATGAAGCATTTACCTTGATATCTATAATATATGCTTCTTGATGACATTTTTCAGAAACTAAAAGATAACCAATTTATATGTCCTCTTTTGCCTCACAGTCAACCAACTTATCTCCTGTCTTCACATTTTCAGAAAAAGGAGGTAAGTTACCACTTTCGACTGTAGTAATGCTTTCTTTACTCACAACTGGAAACCTTTGAAAAGAAATGTCTTTGTCAGAAAGAAATGCACAATTTTACATTTGTGGATTTTCTTCTTCCTTTGAGTGGAACTAGCTATAGGAAAATAAGACCATCATTTTTGCAGTTTATTATGTCACAGTTTACTTCTTAATCACGTTTATTAAGATTTCATTGTTGAACTGCTTCTGCAGTAACAGTATATTGGCATGTCACCTGTACCAGAGCCGACAGATCTCTAGACACTTCAGAAATGTTTGCAAATTAATACTCTTTACATTCCAGTAAATTATTTGATACTCAGGGCTCAAAGGAGAGTTGCAGATTGGATTCCAGAGTGGAACACTGTATTCTTTCAGTTTAAAAGGAAGAGATAGAAGAGTGTCTTAACTGGTATGCACACACTATGTGGCAGATACTGGAGCCAAAATATGCTGGTACCCAAATATGCTAGATGGTGGATGGCCACATCCTACCCCTCCCATAGGGCTGTAGCTCTGAATGTGGGCTTTGGTTTGGGCCCCTGGGTTCACATCCTAGCTCTATCATTTCCAGGCTCTTGAGCAAGTTTCTTTACTTATCTAGCTTTGCTACTGCTAAGTCACTTCAGTTGTGTCCGATTCTGTGCGACCCCATCCCTGGGATTCTCCAGGCAAGAACACTGGAGTGGGTTGCCATTTCCTTCTCCAGTGCATAAAAGTGAAAAGTGAAAGTGAAGTCGCTCAGTCATGTCTGACTCTTTGCGACTCCATGGACCACAGCCTACCAGGCTCCTCCGTCCATGGGATTTTCCAAGCAAGAATACTGGAGTGGGGTGCCTCTGCCTTCTCCGCTTTACTTTCCTCTAAAATCAAAGTCATTCATACAAAATCAAGGCCATACCTACCTCACACAATTGTTATAGTGATTAAATAAAATAATGCACATAACTATTTTATGGCATTATTTCCCCCCACTAGAATATATTGTCAAAATCATAATGTAAGTGAGAGAAGCCAGAACACAGGGTTCTTCTTTATATATATTCAAGAAAAATCTACTTCAAGATAACTATAAACTCTTAAGAAAACAATCTATAAATATCAGCTTTAGCCACCAAATCTAAATGGGTTTCATGTTTTTTTTACTTACTTAATTTTTTGGCCATGCCACAGGGAACTCACGCCCCCTGCAACAGAAAGGTGTAGTCCTAACTAACCACTGAAAGGTCAGGGAATTTAAATGGGTTTCATGCTAAAGGTCACATTCTACATAGTTTAAGGTCACACTTCACCCATGCATTCACACATTCATTCATCAAGTGTGTATGTGCACACTCACCTCAAGGCATGGGTTTAGGTGCTGAGTATTCAAAGTTTGGGTAGAATAAATATGATTTCTGCATTGAAGCTCCTTCCAATCTGGGACACAGGAACTGAACCAGGAGAAGTAGAACAAACAGAAAGGTTCAGAGGAGAGGCAGAGTGTTTGGGAACATCATAAACTTAATGTCTGGAAATTGGCAGTCTCAGCTGTTTTGAAAGTTCAAATGACTTCTTTTTAAATTCCTGGATTTTAATATGTCTCTCTATACCTCTCTCTACCCTGCTGTCTGTGCCCTCACTTTTCCCTTCTTTTTTTTTGGGGGGGGGTGGTTATTCCACACCTAGAATCTGAAGTAGGCTAAATTCCAAGTCCTTTCCTCTTCTCAGCTTCAGGATCACGCGGAACCCTGGAGAGGGAAAATGGTGCTGCTGCCAGTGGGAGGAACTGCTGACCACTTAATCTTGTCTATTGTTTGGCCTCCTCTAGGTAGGTGACCGCTGATTAGAGGCAAGTGGGAGAATTCCTGGCAAGTAATCGTAGGCACCCACAGTTGTAAAATATGGAGTGTGGGAAGTGGGAAATATAGAAGGTCAAGATTACCAATGATCTGTAGGGAAATCTGTGATTTCACTCTTAAGGTAGTACGCAAAATGTTCATTTTGGGAAGAGGATTCACTCACCAAATACTTGAACATTAACAAGGTATCACATATTGTTCTAAGAACTGGGAATACATCAGTAAACTAAACTACCCAAATCCACTACCTTCCTGGAGTATATACTGTCCAAGAAGATGTGGACATAGATTCTTACCCTAAAAGTGTCTGTGAGCTCAGGAATCAAGATGATAGACTTGTGGTCCTCAGTGGTGTGTACTAGCGCCATGTAAAGGCAACCTTAAACATCCAGATGATAGAACCTATCCTTAAGATTCTGAGTGGCTGGATCTTTGGTTTTGGGACTGAACCTTTTTAATTTCTCATTCATCTTGATCCAGTCAAGCTGGAGACAAATGGGTATCTTCTAAGAAAAGAGGCTGAAGATGGTTTCCTTTACCAAGAAGAGCCATGGAAAACTGGTCACTTCCTTCTTTTACAAATACTAGAAAGCAATAGGATTTTTCAGTTTTGGATATCTCAAGACAGAAGTAGCAACGTTCTTCTCTTGTTTTTATTGGCTTAGAAAAGTGCCCTATAAGCAGTGCTTTAAAATATTTAAATGTATGCCTATATATTTTAAGTTTTAGAAAGAAGAGGAGGAATTCCCATGTAACTTGAAACCCCAAATGATTCCTAAATTTTCAAACCACTACTAGTACTACTACTTCTAATAAGCTTTTATTATACATCACTTTACAAGTGTCCTTCCCGTAATACTCCCAAGAATCTTGTCAGGTATTGTTACACTTACTCAAGAAACTCAGGCTCTGAGGGGTCCCAGCGCTTGGTCAAGATCACACGGACACTGGACCGGTGAGAACCTAAACCTCAGAGCTCAGCTCCCAACCTCTGAGGCACCCCGTCCTTTCGGAGTCCTTTACACTCACCTCCCTTATTTAGCACTTGAAATCTCTCTTGTGACCCAAGATGGATAAACAAGTTATAAATCACTGAGGAAAAGAAAATGTTTAGGAGACTATCGTCCAGGCCGATTGGGGAGTATTGGGGAGGGTAGCCTTGCCGGTGCAGGATATTCTTTCCGTCCGCAACCCCCGAGCACGTTCCGAAACCTAGCAGGGACATTAGCTGGCTCTACCCCCGCCCTCGGGCGGTGCCCGAGGCAGCAGCAACTCCCGGCTGCGAATTCCGAGAGGTGGCTGTCGCGCCCACGCCCCCGCGGGCGCCAGGACTCGGGTGCAGATCCCAGACCCGGGAGTGATCCTTATCTCCTGGCCCCGGGGCGGGTCCAAAGGCTGCCCAGCTCAGCCGGGAACTAGAGTCCGGGACAGACGCCTGCCTTCAGAGGTCTCTGGCCGCAAGGGAGTTTTAAAGAGCTAGACCCTTTTCGGTTGAAGACCCCAAGCCCCTCTTGCTTTTTGGCTTCTTTCCCTCGCCTTTTATTTTATCTGCGTCCAGAAAAGTTGGCTCTAAAGTTTAAGGATGCAGATAAGTGTGTGTATACGTGTGTGAGCGTGTGACGGATCCCATTAGGGGGACCACCACGGCCCCCCTCCCCAGGGTCGCAGAGGCTGGAGCACACCCTGCTCCAAGACCAGAACCCGCCCGCACGGTGCAGGTTGGGGGCAAGCCGGGCAGGCGCCCTCCTCTGGGTTGGGTTCAGGGTATTAGAGGGAGATGCGGCGGGGGGTGGGCTGGGTGACCGACAGCGTGGCCAGCCACTGGCCGAGGGCGGTAAGGAAGCTTAGGCCGGCGTGTGTGCGTGCGTGTGTGCGTGAGTGTGAGCGCGAGGGTGAGTGTGAGCGTCCCCAACCCCCACCTGTTTGAAATGGTTTTAAAATGCCCAAGCAGATTGCCCATGTTTTCAAAAGTTGCAGACGTTGGAGTAAAACACTTGATCGTTTCCCACACCCCCGAAGGGCTATGCAGAGTCGTGAGCACTAAAATAAAAGTAGGAATGAGAAGGGTGTGTGAAGGGGGAGAAAAGTGGCTGATCCTGGAAGGGTCGGACTTAGGACCCAACGGGAAGCACATTGGAATCTCTCACTTCAGGAAGGCGGGGTGGGGCGGGCCGGCCGGCAGGCGGTCGCGGGGCGCATGCGCGCGCGTCTCCTCTCGCCGGCCGCTGCGCTCGGCGGCGCGGAATAGAATGAACTGTAACAAAACAAGCCGAGCCTTTGTATCTGCTTAAAGGGGACGCAGGCACTTCCCTCCTGTCCCCCCCGCCCCCGCTCAGCTACCGCGTCTCCAGGGCTCCCAGCAACTGGCTGGAAGGGCTTCCCTCACCCTCAGAAACTGCCCGCCAGCGAGGAAAGGCGAGCCAGGCGCGAGGCAAAGAGGAGACACCGCATTTCTAAGAGGCAAGAAAGAAAGGAAGGAAGGGAAAAAAATAATCCAAGCGGCGCAGAGTGGACTCTGGTCCCAGAGAGAGCACGGTCGGGCGCCGGAACGTGGACCGAGAAGCACCGGAATGCAAACAAAGCTCGCGGGCGCCTGTGCAGGGCTCGCGGGGAAGCCCAGAAAGTTTGTTTTATGATGGCTTGAGTGAGCGAGTGTGTGCTAGGGAGCAAGGCTGCCAAGTTTCTCTCTCCCGCTGCGTTGTTTGGGGGGAGATGTCTCTCCCATGAACCAGCAGGGGCTTGGGGGCTTGTGCTGTGGGGGGCACCTGTCTCTCATTTTATCATTATTTTTTTTGGCGGGGGTAGGAGGGGTGTAACTCATCATGTCGAAAGTGATCCAGAAGAAGAACCACTGGACTAGCAGGGTTCACGAATGCACCGTGAAGCGGGGACCCCAGGGAGAGCTGGGGGTGACGGTGCTGGGGGGCGCGGAGAATGGAGAGTTTCCCTATGTCGGAGCGGTGACGGCGACCGAGGCGTCGGGGCTTCCCGGCGGCGGCGAGGGCCCTCGGCTGGGCGAGGGTGAGTTGCTTCTGGAGGTGCAGGGGATCCGGGTGTCCGGCTTGCCCCGCTATGACGTACTGGGAGTCATCGACAGCTGCAAGGAGGCCGTCACCTTCAAAGCCGTCAGACAAGGTAAGTCGGGACGCGCCTCCTGGAGGCACCCCCAGAATAGGAAACCGGCCTGAGGAGGCTCCCCCCGCCCCGCTTCCGATTTCCCGCTTTTCTCCTGCGAACGCGGCATAGGGGCGATGTTGAGGCCGTGTGCCCAGTGATGGTGAAATACACCAAGTTGTTGAGAGGTTGTGGGTTGTTTGCCCACCTGCGTTGGGAAGAGGGGTTTGGGTTAGCTCGGGGAATCGCAGAGATTTTTCCCTGGCCCGGTTTGCTAACCTGTTATCTCCGCCACCAAGGGCAGCAGTGGCCTGCCTGCACCGGGAGGAGAGTTGGGGAACTGAGGCAGGGGCAAAGTGGACGCTCTCCTGGCTCCCTGGGCGAGTGTTGCAGCGTGCGCAGCTAACGCGTTCCTTGATCTCCTAGCTGTTTTCAGATCTGGAGAATGGGTATGAAGGAGGTCTTTGATTGTTGGACCTACTTAATCAGAAAATCAGCCTCACCCCGTGACCGGCCAGGTGGGCTAGGGCATCACCACCTTTCAGTCCCAAAGCCTGCAGCCTGAAGATCTTGCATTCACCCCACAGCTGGATGACGCATGTGTCTCTACCGTGTGGCCTGGCCCCAGACTTGTGGGTGGCGCTGAGGGGAGAGGATAGAGAGGGTATTTCAGCGCCGTTCAAGCCCAAGTTTATACTGCCACCAGCGTCACCACCATCCCCATCGCTGCAACCATCGTCATCATCCCTGTGAAGATGATTATAGCTGCTATTTCTTGTTCGCTTATTATGTGTCAGGTTCTGTGTAAAATGCTTTCCTTGCACTCTTTTGTTCTGATGCGCAACAATTCTGAGAGGGAGTTTTTCTTAAAAACCCCATGTTTTGGATAAGGAAGCTGGGACTGACGTTGTTTCATTTACTGATGTTGGTTCAGTTACTTGCCCAAGGTCACACAGATGCCAAGAGTGAGGGTTTGAAACTCACTGTGCGGGAGACCTGAGGGGTGCACTTGAGAGAAGGGAGTGCAGGCAAATTCACCTCTTCGAAGCCTGGAGAGGAGTGATGACCCTTCTGATGGCTGCTGGCTGGGGGGAGCCCCTTGCATTTTCGTTTGGTATAGGCTCAGGGCTGTCCCTGATGTAGTGCAGTAGAGAAGGACTGATTCCCTTAAAGGGGTCCCTTGTATGACCAAGCACCGTGATGCAGGTTCTTCCCTGCAAAAGCACCAGGTTGAGACCTGGTGAAAAGTTCACACATGTGCCTGCGTGCTTGAAAGGGCAAGTAGCAGCTGGAGGACTGTGTCAGAGGAAAGGAGGGCTGGGCTGAGCTTGTCCTCTTTTGGAAACAGGTCTGTTCCAGATGAAGTGGAGGAGGGGGACAGGGAGAAGAGACAGGCCTTTTGGTAGCTGAGGGACTGACAGGGAAATCTCCTTCCATTTGTGTCCTCAGTATCTGCTTGCACACCTCCTCCAAGAAGCCCTCAGGTATCCTGCCAGGATGAAGAAATCAGCCTTCCTCTGGACTCCCCTAAATGTGTGTCTTGTAGGTTTTTACTTATTCTGAACTATGTGTTAGATCCCTTCCCTTCTTTCCATACAAGGTGGTAAGCCTATTGAAAGGAGAGAATATGCCTCATTTACTAAACCTTGCCTCAACTTTGCTTAAGGTCCAACACCTTGTCTCACCTGGAAATAATGTCTCCCTTATCTGTAAACTGGCTGTTTTGTGTTACATAAACTTATAAAGGGTGCAGAATAGTGCCTGGAACATAATAAGTGCTCAGTAAAGACTAGCTATTATTATGTTTCAAGTGAAGTTGGGGCAGTTATTTCTATGTCTAGCTTTTAAGTTTAGCTTTAAAAAAAATGTGTTAGTACTTTATTAGGTATTAGATATAGAATGATAATAACCCAGTGTATTACCATTACTACATTAAAACGGGTTCCACTTACTCCGTATATCGCCAAACATTTTGAGACATTTATGTGCTATCTACTGAGCAGGCAATGTTAGACATAAAATGAAGTTTACAAAACAGTCCTCAATCTCTAGGAGCGTCCAGTCTCATGGAAGAAAATAATGCCTATGTACAACTTCCAGTTGTATGATCAGAGAAGGTTTCCTGGAGGACTAGATTGTTGTTCAGTCTCTAAGTCATGTCTGACTCGGGTTTTTTTAGTGTCAGGAATCTGAATTATGAGGTTAACACCATAATTCAGGTTCTTGCATTACTAGGACTTGATCCAACTGTAGAGAAAATACTGTGTCATAGCATTTGATGGGATCGGCTGCGGGTCACCGTGCAGGGGCATCTTGGAGACAGGGCTGGTAGGAGGACGGGCACGAGTTCCTGACTGTCCCGGAGGTTATGGGGGCAGGGAGCATTTAATGGTGTCTCATGGATCAATGGGAGCTCATTCTCAGTGTGTGAGATACTATAGGTGGCTGAGCCTCCCTGCACCAAAGATTGGGAGGCTTTGTTCCAGTGTTGCTGCATCGTGAAACTCTGGAAAGGTCAATCAGATAACCAAGTGTGTTTGGAATCAGACGCCTCTGGGTTTGAAGGAAGCTAGTGTCTCCCCATCTTATTTCCTTTCACCCAGAATTATTCTATGTGCTACTCAAGAATGCTCATAGAAAGTGTGTGTGCATGTGTGTGTATGCAAACCTACTTGTTCTTCTTATAGTGGAATAAAGTTATGGATGGGGACGTTTGAATGGTCTGAAATCCACCACAATGTAAAAGCTACTATTTCCCATCATGATTACACAGGCACAGGCAGCTCTTCTAACATCTTCATTACAGAAAGAAGGCGCTGGAGAGCATTTCACCAGCCTTCTCTCTCTCTCTCTCTCTCTTTTTTTTTGGTAGCTTGTAACTTTTTATTTTGTATTGGGATATAGCCGATTTAACAATGTTGTGGTAGTTTCAGGTAAACAGGGAAGGGACTCAGCCATACATATATTTGTGTATCCATTCTCCCCCAAAGTCCCCTCCCGTCCACATCACCAGCCTTCTCTTTCATATTGAGAGTATGATTTAAATTATACTATAAAGTTGTTCTTGTGTTTTCATTACTGTGTTTTAATCATATTAAATAGGCTCCTACTTGGTAAAGAAAAATAATACTTTTGAGTTGTCTGCACCTTAAATCAGCTACTCCCAGGGCCATGGGTCACTGTGGATGCTGTCTGTATGGAAATGTCATGATCCTCTTGTGGGAGAGAATTCTTGTCTTTCTATTTCATGGCAGCTCTCTGGAAAGTTGCACAGACCAAACTAGTCTGTTGTAAATGGTATATGAAATAGGGCTGGTCTGTAAAAGTATCAAGCTAAATGGATCTACTAGGTTGGATTTGGTTTATTTTTAATTGGGGATGACAGTTTTTTGTCACAAAAGTGCCTTAAGAAATTTACATATATATGCTATGTAAAATAAATCACTTCATATATATGATATACTATTATATATATATATACATACATGTATAATATAATATGTACATGTACTATATATACTATAGCTTTATATTTACCTGTAGTAAAATGTACAGATCTTCAGTATGTAGTTTGATGGGTTTTGATGAATGTATATGCTCATGTCCGCTTCACCCAAATCAAGATACAGAGCATTTCCATTACCTCAGAAATTTCCCTCCTATACTTTTCCAGTCAGTTCCCTCCACCTCTTCCAGAGGCATTGACTATTTGATTTCTCTCACTTTGGGTTAGTCTTGTCTATTGTTGAAATTCATATCAGTGAAATAATGTACTGTGCATTCTTTTGTGTCTAGGTTTTTTCCCTCAACAAAATATTTTGGAGAGTTCGTATTGTGTGTATCAGGGTTGTTTTGTATCGTGGAGAAGTATAACATTGCATACATGTACCAGATTGTTTATATTTTTGTTTCTCAATGGGCATTTGGACTGTTTTTTTTCTCGCCTATTATGAATAAAGCTGCTATAAATGTTCCAGTTCTTCCATATCTTTGCCAATCTTTGATCTTATCTATCTTTTTATCTTTAACTATTCTAGTGTATGTTGAAAAAGGAGAAAAGTGAAGTATTTTCGAATGGTACATTCCAAATTAGGCACAGTGAGAGATTAACAACAACATGAGAAAATAAAACAAATTATAACTGTATACTGTAATAAAAGGTATGTGAATGCGCTCTCTCAAAATGCCTTACTGTACAAATTTCGTGCCTTTTCTATCTTATTACTATGAAGCACTTATCATGCACTGCAGCTGCAACTTTGCAGTTTTAAGTATGAAAGCAAAACTAGCATGTATTTCTTTTTTCTTTCTTCATGATTTTACAAGTAGAAAATTCATTCTTACTGTAGATCTTAGTATCCACAGCTTATGATTTTTTTTGGTTGTGCCATGTGGCAGATGGGATCTTAGTTCCCAGACCCGGGATCAAAACCTTGTCCTCTGGGGTAGAAGTGCAGTCTTAACCAGGGAAGTCCCCGCGGCATATGATTTTATTAAGTTGAGAACTTCCACATTTTCACTTCAAGGAAGTACTTTATGGCTTCTCTTTGGCAGATCTGAACTACCAGCATCTCTCCTCTTGTGCTTTGGGGCCATTATTGAGCACAATAAGGGTCACTTGAATACAAGAACTGCTATACCTGGACAGTTGATTTGATAACGGAACTTCTAAGTGACTCATGGGAAGGATACCCTGGACAAAGGGATGATTCATGTCCTGGGCAGGACAGAGCGGGAAGAATGGAACTTTCATCATGTTACTTGGTGCACAATTTAAAACGTGTGAATTGTGTATTTGTGGAATTTTCTGTTGAACATTTTCAGACTGTGGTTGACTATAGGTAACTGAAATCACAGAAAGTGAAATAGCAGGTAACAGGGAGCTATGATGGTTAAGGAAACATTTCTGTAGAATGTAACTAGTGTTTTTTGAGCACTTGCTTCTAAAAGGCCTGGCCCTTGGCTGAGTTAGTGCTTTATGGGCATTTCTTTATTCCTCCCACCTGGACTTAAGTGTCAGAGACTGAAGTTCAGAGGGTTTGGGTGGCTTTTCCAAGGGTCGTACAAGTGACTGAAGTGGAGCTGGAACTCAGCTGTGTTAGGTTGCAAAACCCATGCTTCCACTTCTTGGGTCAGTGAATTTCAAGTAGGGTCCCCAGACCAGTGGCATTGACATTACCAGGGAACTGGTTATATGTGCAGATTCCTGGCCCTTACCTCAGCCCTATAGATTCCTAAACTCAGGAGCGTGCAGCCTGTGGGTGTTTTAAACAAGTCCTCAGGTGATTCTGATGCATGCTCAGTTTTGAGCACCACTGTCCTAGGATATAGAATGACATTGAAAATATGGCATTGAACTTCCCTGGCAGTCTAGATGTTAAGGCTCTGTGCTTCCAATGCAGAGGGCATGTGTTTGATCCCTGGTCGAGGAACTGAAATTCCACATGCTGCACAGTGGAGCTGAAAAAAAAAAGAAGAAAACAAATGTGGCATCAAATGAAACAGATAATCGTGAACAAGCTAGGTGACTAGTGCTGTTATCTCCAGTATGTTACCTATTTGGACCTTTCTTTATACCTAAAATAAGTGGATATGCCCCTTCAGTTCCTTTGCATTCATAAAATGCTAAGATTCCCTGAATAACCCAGACTCCAAAAGTTTAAAAGGGTGTGATTGTAGTTTCCCAAACTGGTAATATTATAGGTCACGCTTACATATTTTTGTAAGTGAATTTTGTGGTTTTGCAAATTACCCAGGAACCAAAACTGTCCCTCCACTTTTTTTTTTACAGACAGAATGGAGACAATAAATAAGACACAATTTAAAAACCACACCACCACCACCAGACCCTTCCCCTCGCTGTAATGAGGGACTTAGGACCATTATACAATTGAATATAGCTCTTTGTGCTTTTTTGAGTTTTGTTTTGACATTGCGTGTTTATTTTGACCAATTGGAATGTATTACAATAGCTTAACAAAATAATTCTGTTCTTGTTTTAAAACAGTGCTTTATCTTGCTTGGTTTCCTGTGAATTCTGCTTTTGGGGTCTCTGGGCTTGCTTCCTCCCCCACCCCCTGACCCCACCCAAGGTGGTCACAAGGTTGACTTGTCTATTTAGTGTCTCTTCAGAAAGACCTCCTCATCTGGTGGTGTGCTCCTAAAGGCTTAACAACTGGCTCTGGTGGCGGGGAGACACTGATTTGTTGTATCACTGGAGTTGGAAAGAGATGCATGTAATTCGTTCTCCAGAGCCAGTCTGAGCTGGCCCCAGTGTTCACACTGATCCCCATATAAGAGAGCTCCCTGGATTACATACCATCTCCCCATTTTGGTTTGTGTCTTTATAGCCTTGATATAATTTCACATTATCTTCTTTTGTTGCTTCTTTATTGTCTGTCTCTCTTCCCATTGGAATGTAAGGCTCATGAAAATAAGAAATTTATCTCATGTGTTCATGCCTCTATTTCCCTAAAATAGTACCTGGCAAGTCATCAGTTCAGTACAGTCACCCCATCATGTCTGACTGTGGCCCCATGGACTGCAGCATGCCAGGCTTCCCTGTCCATCACCAACTCCCAGAGCCTGCTCAGACTCATGTCCATTGAGCTGGTGATGCCATCCAACCATCTCATCCTCTGTCGTCCCCTTCTCTTCCTGCCTTCAATCTTTCTTCGGTGAGCATCAATTCTTCGGTGCTCAGCTTTCTTTTTTTTTTTTTAATATTTTTATTTATTTTTTGGCCTTGCTGCATGGCATGTGGGATCTTACTTCCCCGACCAGGGATTGAACCCGCATCCCCTGCATTGGAAGCACAGAGTCTTAACCCCTTGACTGCCAGGGAAGTCCCCTCAGCTTTCTTTATAGTCCAACTCTCACATCCATACATGACTCCTGGAAAAACCATAGCTTTGACTAGGCGGACCTTTGTGGGCAAAGTAATGTCTCTTCTTTTCAGTATGCTGTCTAGATTTGTCATAGCTCTACTTCCAAGGAGCAAGAATGTTTTAATTTCATGGCTGCAGTCACCATGTGCAGTGATTTTGGAGCCTAAGAAGATAAAGTCTGTCACTGTTTCCACCGGTGCTTGCTAAAATTTGTTGGCCACGTGAATGAATTTTCTCTTGTTACTTCTTATTAGGATGGTGAATGTAGATCAGGCCATCCACAACATGTTTCCTCCTTTCCTCTTTATTCCTCTTTGACTTCTTCTCAGTTTAGATCCTAATATGTTCATTTTCTCATCACTAGGCATTCTGATCAGCTGGTTCTCTGTCTAATAATTTATGCTGAACTATAAATAAATAAATAACTGACAAGGCTTCATGAATTATACTTAAGTGTTTCTGCCTGTTGACTCTAGGTGGGGTTTAAGAGATGAAATTTCAGACGTTCATTCAACAGGATGATGAGGAGCTGTCCTGTTTTCTGTTTATGTGGGACCTGGTCTACATCAGCATCCGGAAGAATGACACTTTACCTCTGTTTTCTTGTAGCCTTGTCCCTGTGTACAGTTTTTCCAGCCAAGAGCAGATCGGATCTTTGCTGCAGAAAACAGTCTGATTTTTGTCCTCTCTTGCTCTTAAACTGAGCTTTGTGTTTATGTCTTTTTTTTAACTTAAACTTTCAAAAATCAGTCTGTTTTTATTTTTGGTGCCAAAAGACCACTCTCTGAAGGATATATTTAGGTTTTACTGTGGAACATTCTATAGCTTTAAAAAAAATAATGCAAGGACAGTGAACCCAACATGTCCATTGTTTCTGGTGGTACTCTTTGCCAAAGGCCATGTTATTTAAAAATAGAATAACTTGACCTTATGATGCCTTGGCGTACAGTGGGCTCACTGCATTTGTTGGCATTCATTACCCAGCTAGTTTCGGATGGCAGAATTGCTGATATCCACCAAGGGGAATTAAGCGGTTTATAAGGGAAAACATTCTGACATCTCCTTACCACAAGGGTTTACATGAAGGATGTTGCTTTATAAACGATGATTATTTAATGCAAAACACCAGTCTCTGATGTTAGTGGTCCCTTCCTTAAGTTTGTATATACGTGTAACAGAATATACTGATTTTTGTATACACTGTGAATAAAGGCTGTCAAATTCGTTAAGGGCTGACATTCATATCCTAAAAAAAGAAGGTTACTGCCTTCCTGCCTGTCTTTATGGAGCTCATATGTGAGATCTGTAACCTTGAAAAATCCTTGGCAAACGCTGGAGCTTTGCTCTACTGCACTCCTCTGGGTGTCAACATCCATGTAGCATGTCTGGGGAATTCGTTTTGGTGTTTTTCACAGCTGAACCTGCATGGATGTCAAGGACAAGCAAGTAATACCGACTTTTGCTTTATGGTATAGTAGCCTGTGGGGGGTCCAGTGTGTTCTGGGTGTTATCCTTTCTGAAAGCACGTAGCAAATCGAGAAGATGTAATTTGAACAATGCCTCTAATGATTAAATAGGAATCTCTTTTTATAGCTAAATAATTAAAGAATGGCTAATCTATAACACAGTTGTTTCTCTAGCCCTTCTCTCTTGAGTAAAAACTGAAGACTCCTGGTGACTCACAGGACCCCCCACGCCCCCACAATCCGGCCCGTAACTTGTCCTGTGTCTCCCTGGCCACGGCCTGGTGGTCCCCACTTGGTCACCTGGGAGGCTTACTCCCTCATGAACTTCAAGTCTTTCCCACTTGTCTTGATAGTCCCCATTCCCGTCCTCTGCTTTATTTTACTTTATAATATGTCGAGTATTTCAAAGTAACTTAAGTTCCTTACTTTGTCTCTCTCAAATATAAGCTCCAAGAGGGTAGGATTGTTGTAGATCTGTTTCCTGCTGCATCCCCGATACCAAGAATGGTGCCTAATGCATAGTAATTGCTCAAGTATTTCTTGAATGTCCACTGTCAACTTTAGAGCTAGAAGAACTCTCTCTGAGCTTGGTTGCCTCTGAAAATTCTGATATTTGAAAGTCTCTGAAAATGTAGGTACTTTGTGATAAACTGCATTAAACTTAATTTAACTTTTGCTGTCTGCAACTTGGTCTAAATAGAGCTTCACTGATTGATTTCAGAGTAACCTTGAAGACAGTGAGCCTTGCAGGCTGGTCTCAAATGGTCTTTATTTTAGGGATTTAGACCAGCACCATGCTGAGTGTGTCAGATAACTTTGCACACTCTCTCACCGTTCAGTGGATGGTGGAGATGTTTTGGGCACCATCAGCTGTGTGTATAGACTTTTCCTGTTCCATCTGCAGTGTGGTGAGAGTGAGTTACGTAAGAGAATGACATCCTCCCGCTAAGGTGTCAGCCCTGTTCTTACTGCCCGCAGAGGCATTAGTGTGTGACTTTAATAGCGTGCAGTTATGTTTTCCACAATAACGCTAATCTTTCAGTCCATTGTGAGGAGAGACTTGGAGCTCTCTTTATGGACAGTGGCATGATGGTGCAATTAAAAGGCCATTATGCCCTGATTATAAGCCATGTTTCACAGTTATTGCCATATACAGTGTTAATAGGACCGTATGCATTTATCGATGTGTTGTAAATTGGCAGGTTTTGGACTCTGGCTGGCCTGGGTTAGAAGCCAGGCATTTCAGTGTAATACCTGTGTGACTTAGGGCAAGATACTCTACCTCACTGTGTCAGGATTTCCCCTTCTGAAAATGGGGATAATAATACCTACTACCTGAGGCTGATGGAGGGATCAAATTAGGAGATTGAGGTAAACCACACGGCCCAGGGCCTGGCACGTAGTGCGTGCTCATGAAATACCGGCTTCTGTTATTGTTTGAATGTTCCCTGTTGGAAAGCACGTGGGAGAAGAAAGGATCTCTTGAGAGATAGCAATTGTGGTACACAGTTCCCTAGAGAGCTTTTCAAGTCCAGAAAAAGCCCTCCTTTTTCTGCCTGATTCAGATGCCACTATTTAAAAAGGCTGAGACTGGATTAGTTCAGACAAGGAAGAAGGAAACCTCTGGATCTCTGCCTGAATTTCTCCTGTGTTGTCACTGGTGAAGAATTAATTCTAGTGAGTGTCCTCAGGACCCTGGTTCAGGAAGGTGTAGGGAGGATGGGTCCTCTCCCAGTTTCCTGGGGGTCCTGGGTAGGGCAGTACCAGCAAAAGTGATCCTTAAGAGCTTGACCCTGAGGTCCTCTGGCCTTTTTGGCACCATACCTGGGCTCCCGAATCAAGAAAGGCTGGAGAGACAGTGGGACTTGGTGTTACAAGCTTTTGAAGTCAGCCTGGTTGTGTCTGACTCCAGCTGAAGAACCGTGGGCATGTTAACCTCCCAGAATGTCAGTTGTCCCAGTTGAAAATGAGAATAATGCCTACCTCATGGGGGTGGTTGTGAGAATTAAATGAGAAAACATATGCAGAACACTTTATCCTCTGCTTGGCGTGTTCAGTAAATGGTCCTTACCGCAATACCTACCTGATAGCAGCCATGATAATTTTCAGTTCAGAAGTGAAGACCCATCAACAAAGACCCAACAGTCCATCCTGTGAAGAAGTGGTTTTTCAACTGAAGGTGATTTCGACCCCCAAGGGACATTTGGCCATGTCTGGAGACCTTGTTGGTTGTATCAGCTCAGGATGGGTCAATGCTAAGTGGCATTTAGGGAGCAGAGCCCAGAGATGTGACTAAACATCCTACAGTGCACAGTATGTCCACCTGATGCTAAGAGCTGTCTCATTGGAAAAGGTGCTGATGCTGGGAGAGATTGAAGGCAGGAGGGGTGACAGAGGATGAGATGGTTAGATAGGGTCACCAACTCAGTGGACATGAATTTGAGCAAACTCCAGGAGATAGTGGAGGACAGAGGAGCCTGGCGTGCTTAGTGACTGGACAACAACAGCCATCACAGAGAGATATCCAGCCCCAGAGGGCACTGAGACTGAGTCCACAAGCTCTTCTCTCAGGTGTAATTTCATGGTTGAGACTGGGAGTCTGAATTAGAAGCAGTAAACTGATCATCATAATGACTATATATTGATCTTCTGCCATGTCTCTGAGACCCCGGTTAGGGTTTTGCCCAGGTGGATGATGTCATTCTCATTTTAGTTATGAGAAAAGTAGCTGGAGAGCTCAGATAATTTATCCTGGTCCCCGGGTAGCTTACTTACACAAGTTTCAAGCTCAGATCTGCCTGGTCCCAAAATTCTCATCCTAGGGTTTTCCATACTAGAAGTGTGTTGATCTCTGTTAAGCTGTACCATTGCTGTCTGAGACAGCAAACCATGCCTGGTGACCTCACCCATCCCCCGAAAGAGTCCCAGAATTAATAATAATAGTACAATGGATTTGCAAAGTGTTTATTGGGCAGAACACAAAGGGTGCTGCCACAGAGTTTCAAGCAATTCTGCTTATTTGCCTTCTCTTTTCCCAGATCTCCATCACCAGCACTGTTGATTCTTTCCTCCTCGCACATCATGATTTCAAGAGTCACAATAGTGTCTTGAACGCAGATTTGCTTGTCTGTCTCTTGCACTGGGTTATGTGTTTCTCACAGTCTTGAAGGCAGCATCCCTGTTTTATGTCTCTTTGTAATCTCTGCCCTCTCTAGGTACTCAAGCAATCACCTTTGAATCGAAACCTTTTGAGGTAATGAGTAGGCATAACTTTTAAATAAATAAGAAAAATTCTTGCCTAAGATCTTGTTGGCTCAAAAATCTGTGGCTTATTTTTAAAGCATATTAAATATACTTAGCCATATGTCTGACTTTTCCGTGATGATTTAAGATGGTTGTCTGCCAGTTGTCGTAGCATTTTGAACTGTCAGGAAAATATTGAATTAATTGTGTTGAAGGTCTTAGAGGGCCTTTATTCTGACCAGATGTGTGCAGCAATGGAGCCTATTGCTTATGTAATGTGGCCACGGAAGGCATCACTTTGGCTTGATTTAAATAGAGTCAGTATTTTACCACCTGGATTCTTGGCTAAGCGTTGGAATTTACATCTGATAGGGAGAGCCTGTTCATTTCCTCCTCCAACTATCAGCCTGTTTAAGTCTGTGTGACTTGGTTAAGAATTCAAAACTCAAGATCAAGTTATTAAAAAAAGGACTTTGTTTGGTGTTGAAGCATGTAGGTTTTTTTTTTTTTCTCTTCCCAGAAAGCACAGGCATGTAGATTTTTTTGGTTTCTAATTTTTTAAAAACTCAAAGTTGTGATCTTGGATGACTGTCGATCACTCTCCGTTGTTCTGTGCTTCCATAGCTTATGGTTTTTTCATGGTGAAATTCAATTTGTTCCCTCATTTAAACAATGTGTACAATACAGAAAGATGTGACTCTATGAAAGGAAAATGTACCCACATCGCACATTATCCCATCTCAGAGAAATACACGTGTTACTCTATTTTTACCCAGACATTTATATATATATATACACATATACATATATATATATATAAAACCATATGTAAATACACATACTTTTTTTTTTGGTAGACTTTTTTAGGAGGGTCTTTTTCTTATGAAAATTGAGTAGTACTGCACATATAAGTTTTAGTGTGATTTTTCTTTGTGCCTAACGACATATCACAGATTTTTTTCTTACACTTACGTGTAGATCAACTTTACCATTTTGATGGCTGTGGAATCAGTTTTTAGTTGTGCTATAATATGTTAAATCATGTTTTCAGAGTGAACATTTAGGTTGTTTTTAGTTCTTGTTTTATACAACACATTGCTGAATATCCTTATATATACATTTCAGTGAACTTCTTCAGCTATTTTCTTTGGATAGATGTCTAGAACTTCTTGTCTCACTTGAATTTTATCTTTTTAAGACTTTATGCCTTGAAAAAACCATTCAGACTGCTTATCAGCTTAACTCCCTGCCGCCTGGATGTCACAGTTTTGTATTTCTTAACTTAGTTCAGTTAGAACAGATCCTGCCTAGCACTGGAATTGTTCCTTTGCAATAGTCATCACAAACGCGGATAATGAATGGATATTTTAAAGGGCATTAGGGAATGGTGGGGACTGGGGTAAATTGTAAGGAACTGTTTTATTCAAAGGGAGCAGCTTTAGCTGGTTGTTGACTTGTCGGGGGCATTGCCTATCGTTGCCAGATTTTTTTTTAAGCTTTAAAGAGAAGTGCAGAATCTTTAATTGTTAAAAAAAAAAAAGAACTTCGCCAATTTGAAAGTATTAGTTCAAAAATTTTCTTCAAAAATTTTCTAAAGCATGGATAAACCAAGAATGCATCTGGGAGCCATATTTGGTCCTCAAGCAACAAGCTGCAGCCTCTGGTTGACCTATTTGTCTTTCTCACTTGATGTCTCTCACACTGTTTCTTCAAGAGCAGTTGTCACATTTCTTACTCGTCTGTGTTCTCAGGGCCCAGGATAGCAACTGGCTCCCAGTGAGGGCCCACAGACGTGTGTTGAGGAGAATAATAAGTTCCAGAAGTGGTCAGCTGTGTCCCTTTAGACCGTATTAGTTTATTGGTCGCTTAGCTGGTGACCGCTCTCCCATTCGAGTTACAAGGAGATGGGGAGAGGATATTATTTTGACAGTAGATCTTGAGTCTTGGACTATTTTATTTCAGGGTCCTGGTCTGCTGAGTCTTAGAACTGGGTGCAAAATAACATCTTGATGATGACATTTATGTGTGTATGTACTGGGAACAGTATATATTCTCTACCCTGAGGTGATTGTACTCTAAAATGTGTAGTCTTACAAATTAAAGAATGAATGACTTTTATGTGAATTTCTTGGGAAACTTCTAAATATGGCAGGAAAATCCCTAATAACATGACTCATTTGGCTATTCTACAGGTAAATCAGGACCCTGACCTTTAGTCCAAGAGCAGATGCTTTCAGAACACGATTCACCTCTGTTCTCCAGGCCAGCATTATCTGGTAGAATTCTAGTTTTTTGAAAACCAGCGCGGCCCTTCTTGCTTTCCTGTCTGCATCATGGATCATTTTGTGTTGCAGGATTCATGGTGGGCACCAGGCTTGCTGACCTAGGATGGGGAAGGGGACTTGTGTAAATCAGATTTGAAAGTTAGGGAGTGGAGTTTTTCTATCATGGAGCCAACCAAGGAAGGGCCTCTGTAAAATGAAAACTGTGGAGTTGGCAGTGAGAGCCTGACGTAGAGCTCAGATTGTGCCAGGTGTGGATTAGGACTGTGTTTCTATTCTCTTCTGCTCCCATTGCCTTCTTTCTCTCCATATCTGTATCAGAGTGAGAGCATTCCGAGAGACTGTCTAGGAATTCAGATTTTAGATAAGATATACTATATGTAATCCAGGACTTTGGGTGTGAGACAAAACTAAGGCGTGTTTTCAAGTGGAGACTGCTATATGCTCTGATCCGCCTCCTTCCTTATGATCACCACTTTTGGGGCCCCCATGATTCCCCCAAGTTAGGATGAAATTTGGCTTCTGTCCTACTTTAAAATGCCCAAGGATAAGATGGAGCAGGAAAGGCTCATATTCTGCAGTGTTTTAACTGTTTTTATTTTTTTTTTAATTTTAATTTTTTGGCTGCCCTATGCCACATGCAGGATTTTCCCAGACCAGGGAATGAGCCTGTGCCCTCTGCAGTGGAAGTGCGGAGTCTTAACTACTGGACCACCAGGGAAGTCCTCTTCAGTGTTTTAGGCTGGACAGACATTGGTAAGCTTCCCTAGGTTTGGTGTTGGGTAGAGAGAAGAGTCCAGCCATGAGGAATCATGCCACAGTGCAAAGTCCCCGTTTAGTACCTGCACAGGGTCTAGGAAGACTCTTTAGAAAGCACAAAGTGTTGTCTCATTATTGATATATTGTACACATATCATGATTTGTAAAAGGAATGTCAGAGAGAGGGGATGCCCAGCGGAGGAAAACTCAGTGCAGCTCTTGGCTATTTCTGTCTCTGGCTGTGGGAAAATACTGCCATAAGGAAGAAAGGCCTCAGCTTTCTAAAGCAATGTGAATCTGCTTCTGAGACATTTTAGCTAAAAATGTAAGCTCAAGCTATTCTGCGTGAATTATCTCTGAGGAAGGCAATTGTTAGAAGACGGCGTTACTGGGGAAGATGATAGCTGGTTGTCACTGTTGGAATCTGTTTTGGTGGAAGGAGCCTGTCCATGGGGTTTAATAAAACATGATGAGTCACCTTGTTGCCTGAATTCCTGAGGGAAAGACATTCTGAAAGGGCTGTGAGGGAAATTGGAAGCCCTGGGTACCTGTTACCAGGCGCTTAGAGTCACCTGATGGCTGCCAGCAGCTTGCGGGCAGAGCTGCTTAGAGAAAATAATCAACTTCAGAAACAGGGGCCTGCAAATTAGGTTTTGGGTGAATGGAAAGTACATCAGAATTACCTGGGAGAGTTTGTGAGCTCTGGACATCCGCGGGCGAGTCCATTCGTGCTGCGGACTCGTGTCTCCCTGCCCGGTGGAATCCTGATAACCCCAACTCCAAAGAGTGGTTCATAGAACGGACACCGATTGAGAATCATCCGAGTGTTTATGAAATTTGGGGGTTATTCGGCCCCATCTCAGACCTGTGGAATCTAGAATCCTAGGGGTGGACCGTGTGAATCCACACTTATTTTTTTTAAAGTTTTGGCTTGTTGCAGTAAGTTTAAAGCTTGAGACTCCAGGTTCTAACATGCTGGCCTTTTCAAATCCCGTTCCCTAATAAATGATGGTAGCAGACCCCACTCTACATTTAAATGAACATTGATTGGAGAACGGAGTCAAGAATAGAAAGACTAATTGAGTTATTTGAGCTGCTGGTTCTTTTAGGGTGGCCCATACTGGCTGTGTTCAGATGCATACGTGGAAGGTCATTTTTTTGCTTCAGGATCCTAGCGTTAGCCTGGTAATTTAAGAGACCTCTTCCTCATCACCACGCTTGCCTTTTTGCAAAATAGAAAAGAAACTCTGCAGAAGGAAAGTATTAATACAACCCAGTAGAATTTTTTTGCAATGATGGAAATGGGCTTGACCTGTGCTGTCTGCTATTTTATACACTAGCATAAGGAGATTGTGTACTTGTCATGTGGTTGGCGTGGCCACCTCTCACCAGCCATGCTATGAAAAAGCTATTGTTTTCTTTTTATTTACATAGCATTAATTTAAATTTACCCATAAGTAGCCACACGTGGCTAGAGTCTACCAGACTGAACAGCATGGGGGACATTGCTATTACAAATGGTGAGAAACAGTCATATTTCTTTAGTGACACATTTAGCTGCTCCAAGAAAAAGAGGCTGAAGTGACCCTTTGTGTTGATGTTTGTTAAATGTGAAAGCCTGGGATAGGTAGATTTTAAGTGTCCTTCTGACTGTTTTATCAATATATTTACTGGTGACAGTTTTCTTAAAGAAGCTCAGTATGGCATTGTGCTGATTGTCTCAAATGGAGTAGTTTACAAGGAACAGATATTTCCATGAAGCTAGGGATGATGTTTTTCCTGTGGACTGCTCAGTCTCCAGCACCTAATATAACAGATGGTTGAATAAATTACTTCAATTTGAGTATTTTATGCAGAGAGGGAAACTCTAAGTTACCTGGGAGTCGCATAAGCCATTTTATCACTTGATGCTTTTTGTTACAAATCACAGAAAAAACAACTCCAATGGCTTTAAACAGCAAAGAGGATTAACTGATATATATATATATATATATATATATATATATATGAAGATATATATAACCAAGAATTTCAGGATAAGAAGGGAGTTTCAGGTAGGGTTTGATCAGGGCATGGGCCGTGTTTTTCTGATTTGCTTCAGAGCTGCCACTAGGCCATATGATGTCTTTGTTCAGGGTAGAAATTGTATCTCTGCTGGGCAAACACCTCCCTGCATGGCGTGAAGAGCAGAGAATGAATTGGATCTCAGCCTATACTTACCGGCTGTAAGGACACAGCCTAGATACTTAAAGGATAGCCTTGGATCTCTCGGTGCTCTCTTCACAATGCTGGCTTGACCTTAGGGTGACTTCTCTTGTTTGCAGACAGGTGACCACGGCAAAAGGGGTGACAGGCCTGCTTATTTATAGCCAGGGGGAGAGAGATGGAGAAGAAGAATGCCACAAACCAGTCCTTGAGGCTTAAGCAGATCATTGGCCACTTGAAGTAGGAGTGAGTTCAGTAGTCTGGGTCCTTTGTATTGTACCAAGATTTAGAAATCCTGGTTTGGACTCGTGTTACCTTCTCACAGAACCTTCCTCTTCTCCAGTCACTCACCACTTCATCACTCTGCTTTTGCTTTTGCCCTCATTCGCCATCTGAAATTAACCCCTTTATTATCTGTCCCACCAGAGTGTGATTACCTTAAGGGGAGGAACTTGAATCATATACTTTCTTCTTATTTTGGCTGTGCAATGCAGCTTTCAGGATCTCAGTTCCCCAACCAGGGATCCAACCCAGGCCATGGCAGTGAAAGCACCAAGTCCTAACCACTGGACCAGCAGGGAATTCCCTGCTTTCTTATTCTTGTGGCCAGGCAGTTTCTGGCACTTGATAGCTGAGCAGAACAAACCAATGAATTGGTCCATTCATTCAATGGACCAATGAGTGAATGACGCCAAATGGCTGCCTTCTCATGATGGGTAGATGCTTTCAGACAAATGCATGGCTTAGGGAAGAGATGAAAATTAACCAGGAATTTTGATTGAGCAGTGCAGGAGAACTGTGGAGACACACCATGGATTCATGAAGGGCAGAGTGAGAGATGAGCAGACAGATTTTCAGCCTGCTGGCAAAGCTTGACAAGCGCTGACTTGAAGAGGGAAATGGAATTAAGTACGGAGAACAAGCATGTGTTGTGCTGAGTGAGCTAAGAGCCTCAGCACTCAAAATGCAAGGGGTGTAAAGAAGGTCACCAGCCTCATTGGCTGTAGCAGGTATGGCTGGAATACATCTAGCATCAGGCTATAGGGAACCATGAACTCTGTGAATCAAAAGAGCTAAGTGGTTACCGTGGGCTGCCCTGATTTCAGTTCCAGTCCACTCTTTACCAGCTGTGTGGCCTTGGGCATATGGCTTAGCTTCTCTGTGCCTCAGTTCCCTTATCTGTAAAATCCAAAGATAATTCTAGTTCCTGGCTGCAGGCCACATAGCTAGCTTCTTACTTAAGAGTTTTGGAAATGCAGATTGGGTTCAAATGCTGGCTCTGAATACCCTGGTAGATGGGTGTAGGAGGGGGATGCCATCTTTAGGGAAAGATAGTGTGGCCAAAATCTGTTACCCAAGCATACAGTCTCTGCAGGAAAATAGTCTTCTTTTACATCTCCCAAGTTGTGGTAACAGAAAGTTGCAATGTGAGAATATGCCTCGGTTGCTCCTGTGTGTGTTGTGTGTGTGAAGCATAGCCAGCAGTAATTAGGGACCCCATCTCTGAGCGAGATAAGAGGGGGAAGATAAATGAATCCCGGATAAGAAAGCAATTGGCAGATTTTTAACTCCCAAAGAGGAGTAAGGATGCTTGCTTCTCCTTTATAATGTTGGCTCCTGGCATCCTCACGGTTCAACTTCAATGCCTTTCTCCTGCCTTATTGTGTGAGACTCTAAGTCCGTCTTTCTTGTCAGAGTGGGGAAGCCTTCTGGCCCTCACCTCCTCAAACTTTGTCCTGTCATCTGCCTTTTGGACTTCAGGTATGGGAGTGAAAACCCAGCAGAGAAAGCTAGTACCAATGATGTCCTCAAGAGCAGAACTAGGTTCAGTGCTGGGCAGGTCAGGCTTTGCTCTGAGGGCTGCCCAAGCCTGATCTTTAATCCTCAGCACAGGCTGTGAAGTGTGTGTGGTGGTGGAGGTTGTGGTTTAGTCGCTTAGTCATGTCTGACTCTTTGCGACCCCATGGACTGTAGCTCGCCAGACTTCTCTGTCCGTGGAATTTCCCAGACAAGAATACTGGAGTGGGTTGCCATTTCTCTCTTCAGGGAATCTTCCTGACCCAGCCATAAGCTTAGAAGTGACACTCACCGACTTTGTATTTCAGATGTATGTGTGCACTCAAGTCTCTTTAGTTGTGTCTGACTCTTTGTGACACTGTCGACTCTAGCCCACCAGGCTCCTCTGTCCATGGAATTCTGCAGACAAGAATACTGGAGTGGGTTGCCATGCCTTCCTTCAGGGGATCTTTCTGACACAGGGATTGAACCTGAGTCTCCTGCATCTCCTATTGCAGATAGATTCTTTACCCACTGGGTTCAAATCCAGTCCCACTGCTTGACTGCTCTGTGACCTTTGATGCATGGTTTCACTTCTGTGACCTTGTATGGTTGCTGCAAGGATTAAAAGAAATGTTGCAATGAAGCTCGTATTGTGGAACACAGAGCATTGGATGAATGATATTATTATATTACATTTGTCAGCTTCTCTCTTTTCAATCTGATTACTTTTGATTTTAGGTTTATGGAAGCGCTGAATTTACTGCATAATTGACTTAAAACACTTCTGTTTAACACTCTGCATTTTTATATTCTTCCTTGGCACTAACACCTCATCTTAGATTTTATGGAGCTGAATTTGTTGGACCAAATTATATGGAGCAGATTTGATAGAGACACACTCTAAGTATACTATCTTTATGTCTTTATGTTATTTTTCTTAAATCTGTCTCTTGAGGTCTGAATTTAGTCACCACTCTGTGGAAGCTACAAATGATTACAGAGCAATTAAATGATTCCTGAGTCTTTAGAATTCTAGAATGATTGGTATAAAGATAGGCATTTTCCAATAAACTTGATGCAAGAGTAGTTACCTAGTTTGGTCAGTTATTCTTGCAAATATTTATTCCAGCTGTGAATGGGATCATGAGGGAACCACTAGACATTGCTTATTAAATTTTTTGTATACTTTTCTCTCATTTAATCCTTTTTAAAAGCACTAGTTAGAGTCTGACTGTGTGCTGTGCTTTGCTGTCAGTGCTCTATATTATTTCATTTACTCCTCAAACAAGTCTGTGGAGTGTAGGTACTATAATTCTTCCCATTTTATGGAAGAAAAAAATTGAGGCTCAGAGAAGTTAAAAGTATTCTCTGCCATTGCTGTTAATGGCAGAACTGGAGTACAAAGTGAGTCCAGGAATGATGTATGCCCTTCTGAGCCCTGGGAGGTGGTTGGCATCTTTACTTGTTGATAAAGAAATGGACCTCTCTGAGGATCAGCAGAGCCCATACAGGTCTTTTTTTTTTTTTTTTTTTTTAAGTATAATTGATTTACAGTGATGTGTTATTTACAGCTGGACAGCAAAGTGACTTATTTGTTTATTGATACACACACACACACACACACACACACACGCACATACACACACCTTCTTTTTCATAATTGTTTTTCATCGTGGTTTATCATAGGATATTGAATATAGTTTTACCCATCCAGGTCTTTGATGCTGTGTCTTGAGCTGATTTTGATTTACCACAGCAATCTCCATTATGTACATTACGTCTTCCATTTTTCCAGGTCCAGAAAGACCGATGATATATGACAAGGGCAGTTTGGACAAACCCTGAGAATGATGTAACAGGTCAGCAAGGTTGTTGAAGGGAAGACTCTGTATTTCCCAACTATTACAGTTTATTCCTACTTTCAAGTGATCCAGGACTCTGCTACGTTGTACTGCCAATGCCTCAGTTTCTTTGTCTGTAGAAAGAGTACTATGCTGTATTTGTGGACATCAAGACATATTTCTAGAATTCAGTGAAGTTGTTGTTTGCATGTTTGCCAAGGTTGAGTATCTATCCTGAGAACATGGCTTCTTTGCACCTTAAGTGCCAGCAGTGGCTTTGGCTGTGCACTCATCCCCCGTGGAGCTCGAAGTTGCTCATATGGTGCAAGTCTCATTTGGGAATTGTTCCCCTAGCTGCTGCAGTGCCCAGTCCTGTTTCCTGTCTTGAGGCCGCAGGCTGCAGCAGGGCTATATGAATATGTCTTGGGCTTGCAGGCTGCACCGTGGGGCAGCTCCGGGACTGGCAGGACTGAAAGAACCCTCGGCTGAGCCTAACTTCAGAGACCTGGCATTCTCCATCCACAGAACTGTTTCGTCTGTCCCTGCGTTATGTTTAAAATAAATATTTGGTTTCATTGAAAGAGAGAGCTGGTGAAGGATGGGTGATTCAAGGTCAGGGATACCTGGTGATTCTACTAAGCAGCAGGTTTTCTCCCCCTCTCTGAAAATCAAGGCCCCATGCATATAAAGATATTTTATAATCTAGGAAAGAATTCATATGTAACTAAGGCAAGGAGGTCTTGGGACTCTGTTGATTTCTCTCTCTAATGAGATTTTAGATGCAGTGTGGGGTACAACATAGGGACACAGGGACACTGTGTTAGGTACAGACTCAGGGGTCAGGCGGTTGTGAGTCTGAATCTCTGATTCGCCTGTGGCTTTGGGTGAGATTTGCAACCTCTTCAAGTCTTAGTTTTCTCTTCAAGTCAAGTAAAGTACCTACCTCATAGAATTATTGTGACGATTAAGTTATGATGATGTATGAGAAATATTCATCAGAATGCCTTGTGCTTTGTAAGTGCTCAATTCATGTGAGATACCATTGTTATTAGTATAATTTGACCCATTGAGCAATATCATTAAAGTCTCCATTCAACAAACATATATATTGTATGATTTCTATGTGCAATTGAATGTGCTAGATTCCAAAGGACTCACAATTGAGTGAAACTTAGCCCTTAAGGGAGTTCTCTCATTAAATAGTAATAAATTAAATTGTTAGCATTTCTTTCTGTTATCTTGTATGTTAAGTATTTTCTATACATTTGCTCATATAATTTTCAAAATAAACCTTGGGGTAGTTACTATCTAAAATCCCCATTTTATAGCTGCAGAAACTGAGGCCTGGAAATTGGGGCCGGGCAGGTCTTTTGCCCATTGTGTGTGCCCATTGACTCTTGTCTTTGAGTTCCTGTGATTTAATGGTGATTGTGGACTCTAATTCAGATTATGGGAAAGGAGTTGTAGTGGGGGGAATTAGCACGGTGGGCTTTTGTAGGAGGAAAAGATGATGTGAAGACAGTTTGTAGTTAGTCTGGCTCAGGACAGGTCTTATGGAGGTTGTATTTATTGTTGGTAGCATATTTAAAGAGGTGGGTAGAATGTTATTCTAAGTGGAGGGAATGACAGAGCAGAGGCCTGGTGGCAGGAAAATTCCAAATACACTCACGGCCCAGACTGGAGTTGAGGGAACATGTAAGGAAATCATGGAATGAGTTAATATCCTTTTTTTATTTTTTCAATTTGGCACAGTTGATCAGGGTATGAGGACAGAAATGCCTTTGACATCTCATCTTGGATTATTTGGTCAAGCCTTCTGGAGCATGGTCTCTGACCCCTACCAAAAGGTCACTTACTGCTTTTTTTTCTCTCTCTAATTTTGTATATATTTGCTTTAAAAAAAGATCAGAAGATTGTTTACATTCTGTAGTGCTTTACAATTTTCAAAAGTATCACACACATGATTTCATATAATTCCATAATAACCTTTTTTTATCTCCCTTACCCCTATATTGTCCCTCTCACTGCTGGTAACCTATTCCTCTGTATCTCTGAGTCTGCTTTGTTGTTGTTTTATTTGCTAGTTTTATTTATTTATTTTTAGATTCCCCATATAACTGATATGGGGCTTCCCAGGTGGCTCAGTGGGTAAAGAATCCACCTGCGGGGCAGGAGATGTGGATTCAACCCTTGGGTCAGAAAGATCCCTTGGAAGAGAGCGTGGCTACCCACTGCAGTATTCTTGCCTGGAGAATCCCATGGACAGAGGAGCCTGGTGGGCTACAGTCCATAGGGTCGCAGAGTTGGACACGACTTACGAGTGAGCATGCACGTACATAAGTGATATCATACAGTATTTGCCTTTCTTTTACTTACTTCACTTAACAGAATGCTATCCAAGCCCATCCTTGTTGTTGTAAATGGCAAAATGTCATTCTTTTTTATGCCTGAGCAATATTCTATTGTGTGTTTATGACCCGTCTTCTTTATCCATTTGTCTGTTGATGGACACCTAGATTACTTCTTCCATACCATGGCAATTGTAAATAATGCAGCTATGAACACTGGGGTACATTAGCATGCTTCCTTTATCAGCTTGGCAGAAACTCAAAAACTGTCAAGGAACTGCTTGGTATGACCTGGGAAAGCATTTGGGGAGAACCCTTCAAAAATGGTAACCTTTGTTTTAGTATTTTCACCACCAGAAGCCTGTTCTCCGGAAATACACAAGCCCATAAAAGATGTGTTTAGGGTTATGTTCCCTGTAGCTCTACTTGTAATGACAAAAATATGAAGTTGCCTTACATGTGTTTGAAAAATTATGGTACCTTATACAGTAGTATATTCTGCATTAATAACAACAACCAAAACAAATGAGGTGATCTCTGTTTTCTGACATGTAGACACATCATATGTTAAAAGAAAAAAAACCCACAGGAGACAGCAGAATCTACCGGCTCATCCCATTAGTATGACTCATTCACAGTTGACCTCATGGGTGCCTGTGTGTGTACCTTAAAATTGTGAATGACAGGTAACTATGAGCCACGGCTACCTCTGAGTGGGGTGGCCATCTGTCCCACTTTGCTGCAGAAATACCTGGTCCACACCTGTTAACCCAGTGTAATTATTCTTGTGCTCCCTTTCAGCCTTGAGTGGCCTGGTTGGGATGATGAATTACATGGCTACTTTACCTTCCTCTGAGGATTAGAACTGGGGCAAGAGGAAAGGGAAATTGGATGTCACACACAGGACTTGGTATAGTTTATAACAGGCAAGTATTATTTTTATAAGGTAAACTGAGGATATGCTCCTAAGATACTATGCAGTGGTGTTCTGCTTAGCCACAATGTGAGGTCATTACTAAAGGATAAGTTACCTTTTTTTGGTTTTGTCTGATATCTGAGCACCTACTTTGTTCTGCTTAAAGAAGTCTTGGGTCCACTCATCGAAGATACTCCTTTGTCTGAGAAAAGTGCTTATTAGGTTTCCCACTAACAGGCTTTTTCATCGGAGAAAGAAATGGCAACCCACTCCAGTGTTCTTGCCTGGAGAATCCCAGGGATTGGAGAGCCTGGTGGGCTGACGTCTATGGGGTCGCACAGAGTCGGACACGACTGAAGTGACTTAGCAGCAATAGGCTTTTTCATTGATCTAGTGGGGATTTTTGCATTTCCTTCTTTCATTTGGCTTCTAGGCCATTAAATTGAAATTCTTTTTTGGAAAAACAACACACCTTAAAAAAAAATGTAGAAATTGTGGCCTTCCTCACCCCTGGGTTTCTCAAATGTAAAAGACACAATAGGAGTCAGATTTATTAAATGAGCTAGATGCAAACTCTTGACCTAGAGTGGGCTTCAAATTGGCTGGGTTCCTCTTTTCTTTGCTTCCTAGTAAAATCATAGAGGAAATAGAGATTGGTGGGAAGTAGCTGCAGTTAAAAAATAGCAGTAATTCAGATTGCCCAGACATCATGGGCACCTTTGATGTACCGGGCACTGTGCTAGGTCATTTCTCACGTGCCATCTCACGTGTTCCTTACCAGAACTCTTCAAGAGTGTTACAGGCCCCGTTTTAAGCCTTTGGAGACCGAGGCTCAGAAAAGCTTAAGTTCCTGGCCCAGGTACATGAGAGTCTAGTTGGGTTCCTTTGATTGGGGATTCTAGAGCTCCCTCCACTCCACTAGGATTTCACCTCCTCAGCACTATTAACATTTTGTGCTGGATAATTATTTGAGTACCACTTCCTTGAGTAACTTGACCAAGAAGATACATCTGAAAAGTAGATGTGTTTGGATTTGAGTTCACACACAAAAATTACTTGTTATCTTTTGACTGTGCCACTCATGTGAGATCATAGTTCCCCAACCAGGAGTGGAACCAGAGTCCCCTGTGTTGGAAGCTTAGCTTCTTAACCACTGGACCACCAGGGAAGTCCCCTGAATTCACATTTGACTAGCCCCCAAACCTGTACTGAGACAGCTTGCAATGAGAGTTGCCTCAGAAGATTACCCGTGGCAGTCTGTTCCATTTTCCATGTGGCTTTACATCCGCTGCAGTGTGGGGACCCCCTTGAGGTTTGCTGAATTGACTTTCTCTGACATACCTTTTGTCACAGGGGGTGAAAGGAAAGGTAAAATCACTTGTCCTAAACAAATCATCAGTTGGAAAAAACAAAGTCTGAACTCTATGCCTCTATTATGTTCCTCAGCCAGGGGTGACTTCAAACACATTGGTGTCCCTCCAGTTCCCCTGGGAAGCACTTGACTCACCAGGTCTCTTACCATTAAAATCCCGTGGGGAGCTCTTGGCTTCCTTTCAGAAAGCTCTCAAGTCCTGGTGCTAGGCTTACAGCTGGCTGGCATTCTGCTTGCCCCTGACCACACTAGTACAGGACCAAAGCTATAAAAGATTTCTTCGCCGCTTTTATCGATGCCTGGAAATCCTGAGGGCAAAGGTGTTTTGTAAATACCGAATTGGCGGTGGCCATGGTGTGCAAAAAATTGGAAAATAAAGGTAGTTCAGTTTATGGTTGAACGAACCCAGAGTTGAAGCAATTCCTCCAAATACCCCAAACAGGAAATTCCAAGGAGAAAGTTACATTTTACCAAAATTCAGTCCCGAGGGATTTTCAGGTCACTGACCTGCTAAGGACATTGCAGTCCAGTCAAGAGAGAGAGGTATAGTGAGGTGCTCCCGGTAAGTACACTTCTCTTCAACCTTTCTTACTGATTTCTTTTTTCCTTTTCTTGTTTTGGCCTTGCCATGTGGGAGATGGGATCTTAGTTCCCCAACCAGGGATGGATCCCATGCCCCTTGCATTGGAAGTGCAGGGTCTGAACCACTGGACCACCAGGGCAGTCCCCAACCTTTCTTACTCTTCACCTGAGTCAGAGGCTCAGATTCTTTGAGCAGCAGCTTCCTTCATCCAAGCTTTTCACTCAGCTGGAATTTGGGTGCACCAGGTCTCATTGGGAGTTGGTGAATTTCGTGCTGATTGCTTCAAGCAGTGCGAGAGCCCACTTGGTGCATGCCCACGGGGAGCCCTCGGGGTCCATGAGCCTGCTTAGAGCCTGGACTCAGCCTTGGCATGTGAGCTGGCAGCGTGGCCTCTTTGTGCTTTGTTGTGCAGTGGGCTTAAGAGCAGTGTCTGCTTTGTAGAGCTACTGTGGTGACTTAATGAAATAATGAATGAGAGATGAGGGCTTTACATTGTGTCTAAGTATTTGCTCCTTGGTAGTGAAGATGATTTTTTAATAAAGAAGCTTTTAGCTTCAAGAGTTAATCTGTTCATGGAGGCAGGTTGACAGTGATGTATAAAGATAAGACATCTTTCATTGAACACCTACTGCATGCTAAGGGCATTGCTTAGGGCTTGTAGACTCTGTTTCTGCTTTGTTCAAACCAGTCAGAACCCTGTGATGTAGGGACTATTATGGCCTTGAGTAAATGAAGGCTCAGAGGTGTTCAGCGATAGAGCCAGGTCTGAATTCAGATATTCCTGGATCTCAGGTACTACTTAACATCCTTCCAACATTACAGGAAGCCATTTAGGCTTACTGGCTAGCTTAGCTGTATGTTTCTCTTGCTTTAGCATTGGGGCGATTCTTGCATACCCTTCTGTGGGTAAGGGGCTCACTTTGTGTTTTGGGGTGGGCAGCAGGCAAGGTAGAGCCAAGGCTCAAAGGGAGGGCAGGTAAATTGTACAAAGAGGGTTGTCTGAGATCTGAGTCTTGCTTCCAGAGTGAAATCCCTGGGATCTGTCCACTTGTCTTTACTCTTTTTTTCTCACCTTGGGTAGCCTACCTAAAATCTGTCAGGGGCTTCCCTCTGTTCTTAGGACCAAATCCTTCATGGATCTCCAGGAGCCGGCGTGATCTGCCCTCTGCCTCTCTTGCCAGTTTCATTTTGTACATATTGTGCTAATATAGTTCCTTTAATGTGTGGTGTTCCTTCAGGCCACGGGGCTTTTGCGTATGTCTTTCCTCTCTACCCGAATGCTGTACCTTCTCCTTACCTAGTTAACGTCTAGTCATCCTGCAGATCTCAGTTCTATCATCCATTTCTCTAGGGAGCCATCCTTGACAAGGTCTGATTTCCTTATTTTCTACTTTTGTAAGACCACACGTTTTCCTTTGAAAGCACTCATCACACTTTTTAATGTTGTACTTTTATATGTATTTGTGGTTGTATGAGTCTTATCTTCCCTCCACCACCCCCCTCCCCCCGCCCAGTGCTCAACTCTAAGCTGCATGAGTGCCGGGGACTTTCTGTTTATTGCCTGCTCTGCATCTTCATTGCTGCGAGGGGGCTTTCTCCAGTTGTGACAACTGGGGCCACTCTCCATTTGCATTATTGTGGCTTCCTTTGTTGCGGAGCACTGACTCCAGGGCTCACAGGCCTCAGTGGTTGCAGTACCTGGGCTTTGTGCCCTGTGGCGTGGTGAAATCTTCCTGGACTAGGGATCAAACCCATGTCACCTGCATTGGCAGGGGAATTCTTAACTGCTGGACCACCACGAGAGTCCAGACATGCTGTTTTTTATATCAGTTTTATATATCTGCAGTCCCTGCCAGAGATGGAGCTTGCATGCCATGGGTCTTCACACTTTGGAGACTAACTGAAGGAAGAGATGAAGAGAAGATGGGTTCTTCTTCTGGGTTCACCAGATGGTGTAGGGCCCAGCAGAGTAAACTTGAATATGTATATGAGTCACATGCGGACGTCAGTTCTGACTCAGTGGCCCAGGTTGGGCAGCTCTAACAAGCTGCCAGGTGATGCTGATGCAGATCCTAGGACCATATGTTGAATAATAAGAGTCTGTGCAGCCAGGTAAGATCCAGCGAGCAGGTATGGCTGGTGCACACACCCCTCCTCTGCTTTGTACCTTTCATTCTCTGTTGCTCCCGAGGAGAGTAGAACAAATACACGGACACGGTTACCTCTTCTCTGTGGCTTGTCACATTTAGTTCTCTGTTTTCCTCCTTGCGTGCAGTATATTTTCTCTTTTGTGTCAAGCTCATCCGTATCATGTTCCAACTCCCGTGATGAACAGTCCTGAAGGATTTCCTCTGAAACAACACGGCAGCAACAGCAGACCTTACTGAAGGTAGCTGCTGGGGATGCAGTTGAGGGATTTCTCCTCCACGTGGCAATGTTCTTTTCCTCGTACATTTATGGAGCTGAGTTTCTTTGTCCGCTGTCCTCCTCTCCGTCAGGCTTGGACTGCGCCTAAGACATGTGGTGCCAGAGGACTTGGAGGCAACTCCTGATGTCTTAGGCACTGATTGTGTTCTGAGTGTGTGACCCAACTTTTCTTCTTGTTTTCCTTATCCTCTTGTTTGCAACTTGATTTTTGCCTGTTAGTTAATTATATAGGAAAAGAGGCAGTGACTCACTGGGAAAATGGGAATGCCACCGTGAGCTGGGGGCTTGGACGAGATCATCAGATAGAGCTGATAATAACCCGAAGGTCTACCAGGATGGGACTGGGGACTCACCCTCCTCTCCTGACCCTGAAATCTGGCCTCTGCACTGCGCTCTGAGCTTGGTAGAACTCAAATACATTTTACAGGAACTTTGTGCTATTTAAAGATAAAACTGCTGAACTAAAAACAAACTGAAACAAAATTTAAAAATGTAGAGTCCCATTCTCCCTTAATATTTATGGGTCTGTTCAGATGTTTTTATGTCATACTCTTTAAACAGTATAATATGTGACATCATTGGAAACTTGCTGAAGTCCTGATACCGTAGTATGGTTGCTGCTGCTAAGTCGCTTCAGTTGTGTCCGACTCTGTGCGACCCCATAGACGGCAGCCCACCAGGCTCCGCCATCGCTGGGATTCTCCAAGCAAGAGTACTGGAGTGGATTGCCATTTCGTTAAGCAAATAATAAAGCATTATTTGGCATTTGCCTGGGGTTTGGCATTTGCTGAAAGTAAATCACTGTAGTTTGACTTAGGCACACACATACACACGTACATACATATACCCAAATATATGCATGACTGTAGTTACATATAAACCCCTATATATACATGTGTGCATACATTTATGTTGCAAGTTAAAAAAAATCACTTGATTGACATTATGAGAAGTTTCTAAGACTTTAAAACTGCAGCAAAAATCCATGGCACTTTTCTCTTTTAGAAGGTTGGAATTCCTTTTGTTTTACATTTACCACTGGCAGTAATTTCTCAGCCTCTTGTGAGTTAATTTTTCTTTGTTGATGTTATTTGCATAGTAGCAACACAGATGCCTCCTTTCCTGGTTGCTTGTCCTGCTTGGTGAATAGCTCATGCTGAGGAGCAATAGATGATAAGAGCTCAGTGAATCTGTATGATTTCTATTTGCCTAGTGTGTTGCATTGGCAAATCACATTCTTAGGCAGAACTGTGTTGTCGCCTCAACTTATTGTGATTTTTTTTTTGGCCCTGCTGTGCGGTTTGTGGGATCTTAGTTCCCTAACTAGGGATCAAACCTGGGCCCCCCCTGCAGGAGAAGCACTGAGCTCTAACCACTGGACAATCAGGGAATTCTCTCAGCCTCTCTAAGCCTTTTTATCAGCTGTGTGGACCCCATGAAAATCGTTAGGTCCTGGTGCAGCTTCTCCTTCAAGGAAAGAGTCCAGGGCCAACAATAGAAGTGATTCTCATCTTACATCTCTTGAAGAACATTTAGAGGAACTCAGGCGGGCAACACTTCCCTTCTCTGACAATTTGTTTTCAGTCCCATTGTTTGTACCTGGTAGATGCCTTGATGGTCTCCTAATTGTATATTCCTTATTCTCTAGCAAGTCTCTCCCTGCCATCCTGCTGCCCTTCTTGGTCCCTTCATCCTCCTCTTTCTCTTTACCCTTCAGCTGCTGTCTTCTAATCCCCCTTTGCATTTTACTCCTCCACCCACACACACTGATTGCCTCAGTGTGTTGAGTAAGACACAAGGAGATTTAGGAATGGAGTTAGTGCTAAGTGGAAAAGGCCAAAGTTTTCTTAGGAGGTGAGGGGAGGCAAAGAGGCTGTGGATATTGATTACTGAACAAGTATCAATAGGGCAGTTACTTACATAATGAGTGTCCTAACCTAATATCAGATAGCGATGATGGTCCTGGTTGGTGATGGTACTAGGAATCTGAAAGATGAGTCTCTGTGTGTGTGTATGTGTGCGCGCGCATATGCACTTTCAGTCGTGTCCCGTGGACTGTGGCTTGCCAGGCTTCTCTCTCCATGGGATTTCCCAGGCAAGAATACTGGAGTGGGTTGCCATTTCCTCTTCCAGGGGATCTTCCCGACTCAGGATGTAACCTGGGTCTCTTGTGTCTCCTGCATTGGCAGGCAGGTTCTTTACCACTGTACCACCCAGGAAGCCCAAAGGTGTGTTTATTACATCCTTAAAGAGGAAGAGACTTGATTAGGTGTTTTAGGTTTAAAAAGGCGAAAGTTGCTGAAAAACCACGGAATAGTGTAGATCCTCTCCTCTGCTCTGCCTCTCCTTCCCTGACATCTTGGAGAGCAGGCTTGCTTTGACTGCTACATTATTGAAGACTGAGGTCTCCCTTGCAGTACATCCAAAGATCTGTAGGTCACATCAGCTCCGAATTAAACCTAACCCATGTCTTCGCATGTGGGGCTGCTTTATAAACAGCTGCTCTCTGTGTTCCATTAAAAATTGAAAAAAAAAAAACTATTTAACATGGTGAATTCATGGTTTCATAGATTTCATCTCAATGTCATCTGAACTTTGGAATTGTAATTCAGCAGATGTTTTATTACTCTCATACATTTAAATCATATGTCAATGGAATACAGAAGGAACCAAGCTGTAATAAAACAGTGGAGGTACATATTGTATGTTGAGGACACTTTTAATTGTTACCAGGACCAGTGTTTGTAATCATGGCTTCAAAGGAAACTCAGTGCGCTTCTGTGGCTAAAAAAGCATTCCTCTGGCTTTTGGCTGTGATCTTTTGCCTATCAAAGTGTTGGCTTTAAATTGACAATAGTCAAGGATGCCTGAGATCCAGATTTTTGTACTTACCTTGGTCATGGGTTTCTTCTGTCAGGGGTCTGTCTGCACGGCAGACTGCATTTCCAAAGGTGGAGGCAAAACTATGTACCATTCCACAGGGATGGAATGGCTTATCTTATAACAGGCTTATCTTATAACATGACTGTGACTCTTCTTCCATAGAGTAAGGAGAGGGTGTTTATATCTTCTCTTCTAGAACCTGGGCAGACCTTTGTGACTGTCTTGACCTACAGAGTATGATAAAAGTCATACTGTGACTTTTGTGGCAAGACTGTAAAAATGCCATGTGTTTCTGCCTTACTCTTGGAACCCAGCCACCATGCTGTGAGGAAGCTCAAACTAACCCATGTAGAGAGACCACATGGAGAGGCCATGTGTAGGTGTTCCAGCTAATGGCCAGTGTGAGCCTCCAGACATGTAAGTGAAGATGCCTTCAGATGTTCCAGTGCTTAGCTGTCAAGTCACCCCCAGCCAAAGCCCCAGACACTGTGGAGTCCAGCTGTCTCCATTTTGCTCCTTCTGAATTTCTGGACTCTAGAACCAGTGAGCCTAATAAAATGGTTATTTCATACCACAGAGTTTGAGGGTGATTTGTTTCAGAGAATTAGTAACCAGAGAGAGAGAGACTGAAACAGAAAGCATTCCATTCAAGTGAATTTTGAGTGTTTTATTTTTCCCCATATATATATATATATATTTATAACACGAAATAGTGCTCGCTTCGGCAGCACATATACTAAAATTGGAACGATAACATGAAATAATTCAAAACCTTTTGAATTATTTAGCTTGCCTCCCAGGTATAAAGGAAGTAGCATTGTTAGCTTAAGAAAGAGTACAGGTAGATGCTGTGATGTACCTTTTCTTGGTACTGTTCTGTTACTAAAACAAACTAGCAAAAAGGTGAGAATTTGCTCCAGGCAGTTACCAGGTTAGCCTTAAATTTCCAGGTTAAGCCTTAAAAGCAATTGAGGTTTCTCGTTAACATGAAATGTTTGAAAACTTTTGGTGTCCTGACATCCCATAGGATCTGCTGTATTCTTGGTTTTGAGTTAATATCTTCCTATATAGCTCCCTATCCATGATGACTTTTCTAAACCACATTTGACAAACATATGGTGGGAGGCACTTTCTGATAATGTGTGTCAAGGCTACAATGACCTTGGCAGTCACATATCTATTATCTTTATCTTTTGTTTTTTCTTTTTTTTCGCCATACTGCTCAGCTTGGACATTATTAGTTTCCTGACCAGGGCTCAAACCTATTCCCTCTGCAGTGGAAGCGCGGAGTTCTAACCACTGGACCCTCTCTGTTATCTTTGTTGTACAGAAGCTGATACCGAGAGAGAGATGACTTGGCTGGGGTCACACAGCCAGGATGTGGTAGAGCTTAGACTGGGGTTCTGGCCTCCTGGCTCTCACTATTCTTGGGACACCATGCTGTTTTCAGACAGAAATTGCCTAAAGGTGATTTTAAGAAAGTGTTACTCACTCAGTGGTGTCCGACTCTTTATGACCCCATAGACTGTAGCCTGCCAGGCTCCTCTGTCCATGGGATTCTCCAGGCAAGAATACTGGAGTGGGTTGCCATTTCCTTCTCCAGAAGGTGATTTTAGTGTCAACAAAAGCTCTTTGTATTCACAGGAGATGTCCTGGGGACTATTACATGCCTTTCTTCCTGGTACATAAATAGGTAAATACATTTAAAAAATTTTATCTGTCCGTGAGTGATAGAAACAAATAATATGACAGGAGATTTCCCGCTTTTCTGTAGTGGAATAGTTTTCTCTCATGCCTACCCTCTTTTAACCTTAGGAGTCAACAAGCCAATTTATTTTCCATTATACTGTGGCCAGATTGCCCGTGCTCAGTGCCAGTGCCAAAGAAAGGCGAAGAAGAGTTTGAATGAGAGTTTATGGCACCACCTGTCTGTGCGTCGTCACTACTTTATTAGGTATCAGAGTTATCATTTCTTCTTCTTTCGTATGTTCATGGAGAACAGGTCTAAGTAGTTCAAGCAGAAGTTTTGCCTAATATATGAATATGGATCTAATACTGCCTGGATGGTGTGTGTATGTGTTTGTGTATATGTGTGTTTATTGTTAATTCCACCCCTGCACTAATTCTACTGTTGGGTCAGTCATTAATTTTCCTGCCTAAGCTAATGGTCCTTCTTATGCCAGTTGTACCTGGCAATATTAGAGGCCAGCTCTGAAATGCAGTGAATCTGAAGCACTGCTTTTGGTAGTCATTGGGACATGCAAGTGTTAAGTAGTACTCATTCGTTTTGAAGAAAACACAGATCATCTTTTCCTCTCCAAAATGTCTTAAAAACAGTCTCTTTGCAGCCTCATGGACTGTTGCCCATCAGGCTTGTCTGTCTATGGGATTTTCTCAGCAAGAGTATTGGAGTGGGTTGCCACGCACTCCTCCAGGGGATCTTCCCAACCCAGGGAGCAAACCTGTGTCTTAGGGGTCTCCTCTGACCCCTTGTATTTGCTTCTTATTGTAATATTCAGTTATTGTCTGAAAACCTTTCTGTCTCTTCTGTTTGATAAGCAGGTACCTTATAAATAATTACATCTCTCCATTTCACCACTTCCAGTACCAGGACAAGGTATCTTCCTAATGTCTTAGTACATGCTGATGGCAGCTCTTACAGCCTCAGTTTCCTTATTACTCACTAGATCATTGGGGTGGTTAAACAAAATAATGTGTGTGAAACACTTTACACAGGGTTTAGCCTGACGTGGATTGTCACCAAGGTTGGTGGACTGAGAGGAAATAATTCCCACCTTTCATAAACTCTGATAGAGAAGATTGAACCCATGTTGGGGATTACATTCCTTAAGTGACCACTTAAGGGCCCAGCCCTTTGCTAAGTGCTGACCGCCCCGGCATCAGCCCCCAGCTCCTCTGTCCCCTCAGGAGTCACAGGGCCTAGGCCAAGTTCTTAGCCCACCTGCTTACCTTTTGAGATAGTACAGTTTGCAACACCTTTCATCTTGTGTGGTGCCGTTGGATGGTCTTCATTTTTAATCCCTACCATTACTTGGTAAATAACCAGGGTTCAATCATCAGAGTATGTGTATATAGGAAGTAGTTTTTGCCTTAATCATATATATATATATATATATATATATATATATATATATATATATTTTAAAGCCATTTAATTGGGATAGAAAGAAAGAGAAGGGAAATTAAAGATTAAAACCACATACTATCTCTCAACCTGGTTTCCTGTGTCTTAGAGTTCTTAAAAAAAAACCTTTGGGGAGGGGGGAATCTCAAGTTTTTTTCATTGTTAAATGAGAAGAAACCTATCGGATTGGAGTTTGTTTTCTGAAGATGTGGTTTCGTAGGTTAACTAAAATGTCAAATTTCTTGACTCTTAGTTGGAATTATCTCACCTCTGTTGGTTTCATTGGCTATCTTGGGAGCAGATAAGTTTCTCATTAGTTTATAAGTACAGCTGGGGAGCACAGGCTTCTCATGACTGGGCTGTATTTGCAAAGCATGGTGCAATTAGTTCTCTGGATGGCAAAAAGATAATGGACCACTGGTATATCCTGGTATATACTGTGGCTCTGTTAGGTGTTTCCCCCATATTTTTTAACACTTGGAAGGGGAGAAGGCATTGATAGATTATACCCATCTGCACATACAAAATTTTAGTATTTCATATGCTTGGCACATTCAGATCAAACATATCAGTACCATAGCTGGGAAACATGTTGGTCTCAGATTATATTGGTCCTTCCCCCTTTCTGTCTTGTCTATCCTCCACCCCACTGAAATTGTATTAATGATTGTATTACAAGGAGTTCTTCAACAGCTGTTGCCTTGAGTGATAAAGGGTCAGAATGAAAAGATACTTAGAGATTGTAACGTGGATTTACTCCCATTTAGATGTGATTCTAGTCTCTGCTAAGAAATGAAGTAATTGTAAATACAGTATGTAAGTGAACTGTGAAATGGCTTCCAAGTGTTCAAGTAATGGAAATACATCAACAATCACCCTACAAAGCTATATGCCTTAAAAGTTTGCAGCCTCAATTTTATGAGCTTCAAGGCTTTCTGCACTAGACGAAACGGATAGTACCCCATTAAAGTTGATATCTTATGAGCTTGAAGCCTTCACCAGCATTTTAGGAAAGGAGGGGGTTAAAAAAAAATCCGTGGTTTCAGAGTATAATCTATAAATGGAAGAAGTAGTCATTATCTTTTGGTTCTGGTTAAATAAGGAAGACCAAACAGATCATTGTTGGTCTCTTTGGTCCCAGTTTCTGAATATGTACTTTTTATTACACAAAGGAAGCAAAACTAGGCTTAAAACTTAATGTGTTTAGAACTGTCACAAATAGTGGAGTTTTAGAAGTGCTAAGTGGAATGAAATTTTTTTCTTTAGTTACTTTAGCAAACGTACATGGGAAAAAAATGAAAAAAATATATTGAGAGGCTGCTGTATCAGTCATCTATTGGTACAAAAGTGGTGTGTAACAAATCACTCCAAACTCCGTGGTATTCAACAGGAAGTTTTTATTCTCACACTTCCACGTTTGCAGGTTGGCCAAGGAGCTCTTTTCTGCAAGTCTCTTTCTGGGGCTCAGGCTGGTGGGGGCATTGGTAATTTAGGGCAGGTTCTCCTTGTGGTGCAAGAACCCAGGCTCCTAGAGGGGCAAGCAGGTATAGATGTAGACAGATAAGTCTTGTCTTGGAAGTGACATGACACTGTCATTTAGACACATATCCAAGACATGTTAATGAAGTATATTTCTCCCACCTTGGTTATAGGAGAAGGAGAGAGAAATATTTGCCAGAAAAAATTTGAATCCATACCCACTACTATTTGCTATACCTTGTAAGGTCAGAGTTACAATGATGAACAAGATTGATAAAGTTCTTGCACTCAAGGATCATTTATTATTCTTGTTTCAGGGGAGCAGGGGTGGAGGGAAAAGATAGTAAACACAACAGCAAATACTGGAACAAGATAGTTTAGATAGTGGGTGAGATGATGAGGTAGAACATACTGCCTGAAATATCATGTATATGTACTTTACTTTGTCATTTGTTTAGAGTTCTTTAAGGGTGATATTTCTTTCTTCCTAGTGTGATATCGCTACAGTTTTATAGGTCTTGGCAAATCTGAACCTTGGTCTGTGGTCAACGTGGTGGAGGTTTTCGTGGTTTGGATCTTGTATGAAGTTTCGCACATGCTGGTCAGAGGAAGTGAGGAAGTTTGTTGCCAGACCACGTCCATCAAGGCCGAGGTGTGCACTCATGCACACTTTTAAGTCGTCCCTGGAGCAGAAACTATTCTCTTGGAAGTGTCAAGGGCTGGAGGTAACATAATCTGCGGGATGTAATAAAAGAACCATCTATATCCCAATTAAATTTCTGCCTTCACTAAGCATATTAGGAACCAGCAGGCTGTTTCCTTTTCAGGAGTGAGAAGTTGAAAGTTGAACACCCAGCAAGGTGTGTCCTGGAGATGATGTCATTTGATACTGCGTATGGCCACACACGAGTTGCTTAAGCAGCAGGCATGTTTTGGTGATTAAATCTTTAACCCTGACTGACTGGGGCCCTCTCACAGATTAGGGTGCTTATACTATCAGAAACACCCTAGAAAGAATGGTAGACAGCTTCCTTAGTTCCCAGCCCCTCCCTTGACTGTCCCAGCTGTCAACACAAACTGGAGTGTCTCTTGCTTTACCTGGCAGAGAGCTCCCAGCTCAGAACAGGAAATGTGGGAATTCTCCACCCAACCTTGACAGACGGGAGTGGAAAGGAGCAAAGCTAGCGGAAGTCTAACTTCATTTTTGGTTTTCAGACCGGCAGACTGGGAGGGTGACTTCAAGTTGGGAATTTTTTTTTTTTCCCTTAGTTTTTCATTTATAGTTATCACTAAATATATTCCGATGATGGAAAATTACGGCTTTTCACTTGCCATTTGGCAGCTGTGCCTGTATCTCTTTTTTAGTTTTTGGTGTATATTTGAAATTCAGTTAGACTTGAATGGGATGGAATTAGACTTAAAAAGAATGAAGTGTCTCACTGCTAATGTAGGGTTAGGTGTGGTATAAAAAGGCAAGTTATAATAGTAGCTAGCAATTATTGAGAGTTTATTGGGTGCTATGTCCTGAGCAAAGCACTTGACATCCTTTTTTTTTTAACTTCCTAACATCTTTGTGAGGTGGGTGTTAAAATTATTCTCTTATTATAGATGAGGAAACTGAGGCTTAGAGAAGTGCAGTAGTGGCCCAAGGTTACTGAGCTCATGACTGGTGGGTCCTAGATTCTGATCCACACTTGTATGTCTAGGACGCAAATTCATAGGACTCTGGTTATTATTAGGAAGCAGATAAAGAGCCTTCTGAATTGTTGTACAGACTCTCGTTATGAAGAACCTATTGCCAGGGTTCACACAGCATGGACTTGGTACTTAGATGTTGAGTACTATGGAAACCAGTGCACTTGAATAATTACAAATGGGAATAGAAGGACCCAGTGGAGCAGTGCTCTCTCAGCTGGAAGAGATTATGGGAGGTTGTTAAGTTGGTGTTTTAGGAATGCGCTTGCTATTCCTTCATTTCCCCTACTCCAGTAGGATTTGAATTCGTTGTTTGGGGCCTGGAGACACACTTCGAATCTGACCCCTTTCTCAAGAAAAAAAAAAAGCCTGTAAGGGAGCCATCCTTCCCTAATTGCCTACAGGGAAAATGGGAGAAAAGATCGTGTCCTCTTGTTTCCATCAGCTGTGTGGTTAAAAAATTTTCAATTTCCAGTTAGCTTGAGCTTCCAGGGGGACCAAACCTGTCTGGCTCTTATTATTTCTCGACTTCCCCGTGTTGGGTCAACTCAAGCCGCTTACCTCCTAATGACTTGTTGTAGTAATTGGCCATTGCCAAACCCTCTGGACAGGCACCGTCGAGTCGAAAATCCATCCTGAGACCAGATTGCTTGTGTTATTTATGCTGCTGCTTATCTCGGCGCCTTTATGGAAATGTGTTTCTTGTTGTCTGCACCAGGGAGATGCCAGAGCTGGGTGACTCATCAGAGGGTCATGGACGGTGCCTTCCGTGTTTGTCTGGGGCCTGCAGTGTATGAGCCAGGGGCAGTCAGTGAGGAACAATACAGTGTTCTCCTCCCTGCCCCCGAATCTTGTATGTTGGTGGGGAGGCTTCCGGTCCAAGACTCTGTGTCCCTCACTTTTAGCACCTGATTTCTTAACGCTTTGTAAGCATATCTAACCACTCAACCGTTCTTGTTGGGACCGCCAACTCGTGGGTATACAAGGTGTGTCAGAGACCCTGGCTCCATTAGATAAGATACCACTTTCAAAATAATGAAATGATTGTTGAATTTGTCCTAAGCCCCTAAGTTTTGGTTAGTTTGGTTTTAAAAAGGTAATTGAAACATGCATTCAGGAGATAGTTCAGTTCAGTCTCTCAGTTGTGTTCGACTCTTTGCGACCACATGGGCTGCAACACGCCAGGCTTCCCTGTCCATCACCAACTCCCAGAGTTTGCTCAAACTCATGTCCATCTAGTTGATGATGCCGTCCAATCATCTCATCCTCTGTCATCCCCTTCTTCTCCTGCCTTCAATCTTTCCCAGCATCAGGCTCTTTTCCAATGAGTCAGTTCTTCCCATCAGGTGGCCAAAGTATTGGAGTTTCAGCTTCAGCATCAGTCCTTCCAATGAATATTCAGGAAGGACTGGTTGGATCTCCTTGCAGTCCAAGGGACTCTCAAGAGTCTTCTCCAACACCACAGTTCAAAAGCATCAATTCTTCGGTGTTCAGCTTTCTTTATGGTCCAACTCTCACATCCATACATTACTACTGGAAAAACCATAACTTTGACTAGATGGACCTTTGCTGGCAAAGTAATGTCTCTGCTTTTTAATATGCTGTCTAGATTGGTCATAACTTTCCTTCCAGGGAGTAAGCGTCTTTTAATTTCATGGCTGCAGTCACCTTCTGCAGTGATTTTGCAGCCTAAGAAAATAAAGTCTGTCACTGTTTCCATTGTTTCTGCATCTATTTGCCTTCAAGTGATGGGACCAGATGCCTTGATCTTTGTTTTCTGAATATTGAGTTTTAAGCCATTGTTTTCACTCTCCTCTTTCACTTTCTTTTTTTTTTTCCCATTTATTTTTATTAGTTGGAGGCTAATTACTTTACATCATTACAGTAGTTTTTGTCATACATTGAAATGAATTAGTCATGGATTTACATGTATTCCCCATCCCAGTCCCCCCTCCCATTTCCCTCATCCTCTTTCACTTTCATCAAGAGGCTCTTTAGTTCTTCTCTTTCTGCCACCAGGGTGGTGTCATCTGCATATCTGAGGTTCTTGGCATTTCTCCTAGCAATCTTGATTCCAGCTTGTGCTTCATCCAGCACAAGCATTAAATATCCAGGAGATATTTAGTCAGCACTAAGTGTGGGTGCATCACTGGGCTGGTCTCTGTACATCTTGGAGCTTAGTGTATGTGTGCGTGCTAAGTTGCTTTATTTGTGTCTGACTCTTTGCGACCCTATGGACCATACATTGCATGCCAGGATCCTCTGTCCATGAGATTTCCCAGGGAAGAATATTGGAGTGAGTTGCCATGCTCTCCTCCAGGGGATCTTCCCATCCCAGGGATTGAACCCATGTCGCTTATGTCTCCTGTATTGGCAGGTGGTTTCTTTACTGACGGTGCCACCTTGGAAGCTGTAGTGTATGGATGGGAAGAAAGAGATTTGATATAGTTTCCCAAGTTAAAAGTATTTTGAAGAGGGCAATGAGTTGCTCATGGGATGCTGAGTTCTAGAGGACTTTGTGTTGAAAGTGTTCCCTTTGGCTTACCATTTACCATTTTCTGTGTTTGTTGAATTGCCTCCAAGCTGTGGGTTGTTCTCTAGTTTTCATGAGATGATAAACTTCTTGAGGGCAGGCATGGAGTTGATTCTCTCCTCTGAGGAGGTAGAGCAGGCTCGAGATGGAGAGCATGGATCTTGGAGTCAGGTGGGGTTTTGTTCCTTGGTATTTATTAGCTGTGTTGGGAGAAGTTTACTTAACCACCCCAAGATGGGTATGTGTGTGTGTGATCTCTGTCTCTTTATTTTTTGGTCCATGCCATGTGGCATGTGGGATCTTAGTTCCCTAACCAGCAATCAAACCCCTACCTCCTGCAGTGGTGATGCAGGGTTTTAACCACTGGGCAGCCAGAGAATTCCCTGTGATCTCTTAACTACAGATCATATTAACCTCATGGAGCTCAAAAACTGTAAGATGATACAGCAAGTAGTCTGATAAGATCTGCTAAGATTGTGTTTGAACTGCTGAAGGCATAGGCTTGTTCTGATCAAATGTCATTCAATTTGATTAAAAAAAAGAGAGAACCTATCAAGGATTGTTAAGGCTATAGTTGTGAACAAATTTCTGAGTTCGGTCTGTGGAACCTAGAACAGGCTTAGCAAAGAGTGCCTCGCCAGCATTTGTTGAATGAATGACTAATGTGTGAAGTCTGTTTGGATGGAAGTTATTCTTGGTCAGTAGGTGTTCAGTAAGGGCTTGCTGGTTTTTCTAATTGCCTCTCAATTCCTACAGTGACCCAGCCTCTAGCTACCTCAACATTTGTTCCACCAAAGCAGAGCCACACCCTATGGAAAATAGGCCAAAAAACTGTCAGTTTGAAGTGTCAGTGGGGAATCTGACATCAGATGAGTTGCTGGTAAAATCATGCAAAGAAAGCAAATTAGCTTTGTGTCATTATAACCAGCACCTTAAGGCCTGATCCAATGGTTCTCCATTAAGTGGGGGGATTGTTTTAGACATTTTCTGCTTGGAACATCTCAAAATAAAGCTGAATGACAGACAGACTCTTGGAAAGAGAAGGAAATTTGTGAGAATCTGATAAGGTTCTTCCCTTGTTCTAAGTACTGAATCTGGAAGGTGATGATGTTGTCTGGGTTTTTGCTACCTAAAATGTAGTCTTTGGACTGATTAGCAGCTTCAGCATCTCCTGAGAGCTTATTAAAGTATGGAATCTCAGTCCCCTTCCCAGTCCTATGAGATGAGAATGTGCATTTGAACAGGATCCTCAGGTGATGCCTTGGCCCATTGAACGTATGATGGGAGGAGAATTGGAGAGTTTTGGTTAGATGGGCCTGGTGTTGAAGGGAAGGCAGAATGATGACTGTTAAACTAAAAGTGCTATATAAAGGCAGACAGGATACACTGTTAATTGGCAATTAACTTTAGTCACAATTAACTTTGGTCTGTTTTTGGCGCAGTTCAAATTGCATTCAATACATGTCTTTTTATTACAGAGAATGGAGGATATCACTCAGGGATCTGAGGAAGGAGAGCAAAATAGTTGTCCTAAATTATTTATGGGTTGAATGTCTGTGTCAGGGCATCGGTGAGGTCCTGATTCCTTAACTCTGTAACTGGCTTTTTTTTTTTTTTTTTTAGAGACAGGGAAAGCAAGCTGACATTTATGAAACACCTATTATATGTTGGTTAGTACACGACCCACCTTTTGTGCATTATTTCATTTCGTCATCTTAAAGCTTTAGGAAGATGTGGAGGTTTGAGGAGATTAATTTGATTGTGAAAGTTAAAGTGAAGTTGCTCAGTTGTGTCTGACCCTTTTCGACCCCATGGATTATAGCCTACCAAGCTCCTCTGTCCATGGGATTTTCCAGGCAAGCATACTGGGAGTGGGTTGCCATTTCATTCTTTTTTTTTTTTTTCCATTTATTTTTATTAGTTGGAGGCTAATTACTGTACATCATTACAGTAGTTTTTGTTATACATTGAAATGAATTAGCCATGGATTTACGCCATTTCATTCTTGAGAGGATCTTCCTGACCCAGAAATCAAACCTGGGTCTCCCACACTGCAGGCAGACACTACCCCCTGAACCACCAGGAATTTGATTGCCTATGATCAAACTCTGCATCTCTCTGGCACCTGAACACTTCTGTGCCATCATCCTGCACACTTTTTTTCTCATGACTTTAGGATTTTTTTTTTTTTTTAAACTAATATCAACATGAGATGTAGGGAGGAATCTAAGCACGAAAAGAATCTACATGAAAACATATCTTTGGTCAGTTAAAGTCTTCAGTATAGTAGTGCTTGGTAAATGTTTGAATTTCATTGCATCAGAAGCAGGCCAGGAGACAATCAGCTAGGATGAGCTCATGCGAGCTATTTTTTTCAGTTTCCTGGGAATGACAAAAAGTGATGTCTAGTTCTGCATTTCCAACACCTACGTATCATAAATATCCTGAAGCTGTAGAGACACACATATAATGCCATTGAAAGAGAACACTAAAACACATATCTGAAACAGAAGTCCTCAAATATGAGTCATTTGGAAACCACCTTCACAATTGCCCCCCCCCCCCCATTCACATACTGTTACTGGACTATTAACCTGTTTTTCTGTAACTGAGTCACTTTTAAAGAATTAGATGTGTTTTAGGAGCAAGCTTTATATCAGTTTTCTGTGGAAACCCGCACTGTTCTCATGAATGTAACGCATCACAAGCTTCTGGGCCTGAGTCCTGTTGTCCATTCATTAAAGAGTGACCTGGAGGAGTGGGATGGGGGAGGGAAGCGAGGCACAAGGAGGAGTTGTTATATGTATAATTAGGGCTGATTTGCACTGTTGTATGGCAAAACCAACACAACAGTGTAAAGCAATTTTCATCCAATTAAGAATAAATAGTGCGATTAACCAGTGTTAGATGGGGAAAAAAACCCTCTAGTTCTAAACTCTGGCCTTCTGAGATCCAAAATTTGAAGGATTGAGAGAGAATTAGACAGGAGTAATTTTTTCAAAATGTGATCCACTCATTTCTGTGTGTGTATACCATTGGAATTCTCCTCCTGTCCATTGGCACATATGACTGAGGATGAGTGAGCTTTCACGGTTGGAATTCTCTTCCTTGAGCCACCCCTGAGCAAGTGGTTCGTAGACTTTAGGAACATTATGTTATACTGAGTTCATGCTCATCATTTACCCTGTGTGAGGAGGCAGACTGCCTCAAAGGAATATAGCGCCAAGGCAGGAACTGAATTTGAAGAATGAAACTTGAAGCATGCATGTGCCTGAGAATGGCTTGATAGCTATGCTCGGATGGTTTTAGAAACTTCAGCTAAATAAGGAGTCTCTCTTCCTCCAGGGCCGTTCTCTGGCAGGCTGCCGTAGTTAGGTGGCACCTTCCTCAAGGGACTTGTGGACCTTTCTAAGGCAATTAGCCTGAGCATTTGGTTTCGATGTTAGTCTTCCATCAGCAACCTCCTTAATCTTTAACTTTTCCTTTTTCTGCCTGTGGTGTAGTGCTTACTGAAACCCTACCAGGTATTTATAGTACTTGGAGCAAGATAGAGAACTGAGAAATGACTTCATTTTCCTGCGCTTTGTCATGGTGCACTCTTGTTAACTCCTTCTGCCTCTTGCTGGTTCCTCTTCCTGTGTCTGCTTTTTCCTGTCTCCTTTCTCTCAAGACCCCTCCCCACCTCCATCTTTTATCATCAAAGATCTAGACTTCAGCCATGCTTGAACCACCTTCATAATTTTTTTTCTATGTCTGTCTACCACCTGTACTATTTTTTACTTATATTTTTCTGTTGGTCAGAAACTTTTTACAAGATAGTCTGTTAAAGTCTGTAAAATCCTTGGTTTTATATGATCACTAATGTTTTCCAAATATTCATAAAAATGAAAATACAACTGTTAACACACACACACAAAAGGTGCCTGGTATGACAAAATCATTTCATGTACCATCCTTGCCCATGTATTTTGGGTACTGAGCTTTGACCTGTAGCAGTGGTTTTTCAGCTGAAGTACATTAGATTCATGTGAGAAGATATTAAAAAAAAACCCCAACAAACTCCCTGTCCCAAGCCTTATCGGTTAAATCAGAATTTCTGAGAATGGGTTACAAGTAGAACATGTTTTTCTAAAAAGCGTCTGTGGTGAGTCTGTTGTGCAGCTGGAATCAAAAACTCCTGAGCCTGTGTGTTCATTGGAAAGACTGATGTTGAAGCTGAAACTCCAATACTTTGGCCACCTGATGCGAAGGGCTGACTCGTTGGAAAAGACCCTGATGCTGGGAAAAAATTGAGGGCAGGAGGAGAAGGGGATGACAGAGGATGAGATGATTGGATGGCATCACCGACTCAATGGACATGGGTTTAGGTGGACTCTGGGAGTTGGTGATGGACAGGGAGGCCTGGTGTGCTGCGGTTCATGGGGTCGCAAAGAGTCGGACACAACTGAGCGACTGAACTGAACTGAACTGAGCCTAGAATAGGGTCAAATAGCCTTTCTTTAGTCTCTACCTGTTTTAACTCATGTTTTACTTTATGTCTACATTAATCTTCTCAAAACTGTGATTTTCAAGACTTACTGGTTGTACAGAAATAATTACAGTGCTTTAAATAGTATCTGCAGAGGAAACATTTTAGGTATACAGTTTGGTGATACTGGAGTGAAAGTGAGCAAACTTGGGTTCTAGGCTTAGTTCTGCCATGTTTTAACTTGAGGACTGTAGGTAAATGGCTATATCTTTCTGAATTTTTGTTAAGTGACATAGAGAGACTCATCATACCCTGCATATCTCCCAGCTCAGTAATGTTCAAATGAGAAAATGCATTCTTAACATGTGCCATGAAAATATATAATATAATTATGATTGATTCATATTGGTATGGCAGAAATCAACACAGCATTGTAAAGCAATTTTCCTTCAGTTTTAAAAAAAGTACCAAAAAAATGTACCATCAAATGTATTAAGGGTATCATGTCTTACAACTATTACTATTAGCGAGCCTGGGGAAAGATAAGAAATAGCATAGGAAGAGTATGAGGAGAAGATATTTGACATTAGTGGTGGGTGATTTAAAAAAATGACTACTTGCTAATTATAATTATAGAACCTACCCTATATTTTTGCTCTCGGACTGTTCATAGTCCCCAAAATGGAACAGCTGGGCTCATCGTAGTGCTTGAAATGAACAGTGGCTGTTAATTACAACTAAAATAAAATATATAGTCAGGTCTGAATTTGGTGTCTTGAAGTTCGACTCCCTTTCCCTGTACCTCATTGTGTTTACTTGGTTTTTACTGCAGTGGGTTAGCTCTGGATTTGCCCTCATTTGTGGTAGAGTCTTGGAAGTTGTGTGTTTCCACACTGGTGATAGAAGTGTTGCTTTGTTCCAGATGATGGCTCAGACGCAGGAGTGTGGGTGAAGAGAAATATCTACCCTCCCCATCTCCCATTGGGCTTATGGGTGCTGTATGAATTCTTCCTCTTCCTAGGGACGGTTACTAACATTATTAGGAACTCAATTATGCCTGATTTACCCTTCAACTAGAAAATAGTTGGCCTTCCTGGCTTCTGGGAGCCATAGGCTAAAAAAAATAGGATCTTACATACAAACAAAAACCTTAAGTTTCAGGACAAGTGGAGATCTGAGTGACTTGGAGAAGCTTCTGAATATTTCCATTACTTAACTGATGTAGGTTTCTTTTTTGATTGGCATGTCCTAAGTCTCCATTAATAAGCTCTAAAAAGTTGAGAGGATTTTTGTTTTTCAAACTTAAAAGAAAAGGTATTCAGATAATAACTTACACCTGTCTTATGTTTTCAGTGCATTTTCCGATCCCTGTTCTCATTTTAGCCTTATAACACTATGAGGTAATCAGGAAAGGCATCAGCATCATTTGATAGAAGTAAGTGGTGCTGGCAGTTAAGATCCAGCTTTAAGTAAGCTGGAGTCAGAAGCTAACTGTTTTAAATTCTGGCTCCTGTCACTTACAAGCTGTGTGACACTGGGCAAATTAGTTAGTTTCTCTGAGCCATATTATGATGGGCTGTAAGAATGTAGTACGTGGGTGTGTGAAGAGTTGAAGGATAACATGTGGGAGCCCTTGTGATTTAGCACAGAATGGCTGCTGCTGTTCAGTTGCTAAGTCGTGTCCGACACTTTGTGACTCCGTGAAAGGCGGCACGCCAGGCTCCCTTGTCCTTCATCATCCCAGAGTTTGCTCAGACTTGTGTGTATTGTGGTGGTGATGCCATCCAACCATTCTGTCTTAGTTAATATGATGGTAGGTCAGAGAACTAGTTTGTACACAGAACTCCTGATGTTTGATACTGTGGGAAAGAGCACTGGCCTGAGAGTTTGAAAGTTTACTTACTAGTGCCAACCAGGCCCTGGATCATCCATGTGCTCAAGAGCTTATCCTGTCCTATGTTCATATTATTTACATTTAAATAATTACAATTAATTGAATAGAAATAAAATAAAACAATACATTTAGTTCCTGAGTTACATTAGGCTCATTTCAAGAACTCAGTAGCCATGTGTGGCTGGTGGCTCCTGTAATGGGATAGCTTAGCTGGAGAACAGTGGTCCCCGACCTTTTTGCACCACTGACCGGGTGTGGAGGAATGGTTTCAGGATGATCCAAGTGCGTTACACTTGACAGAAGGCGGAGCTCAGGCAGTAGTGTGAGAGATGTGAGCGGCTGTAAATACTGATGAAGCTTCGCTTCCTTGCCCACCTCCTGCTGTGCATCCTGGTTCTGTGGAGCTGCCCATATCCTCTGTCCCTGAGATTCTCCCGACAAGAATATCTTGCATTCCTACTATGCCACCTTGAGCCTCCCCCGGCCCCACTGCGCATAATCCCCTTACAGACTTGTAAATATTCTATGAGATGTTTTATACACTAAGACTCAAAAGATGGTGTATATGTATTTTGCATGTAGCTCAGCACTTACCCCTGGTCTTATAAGTGGGGACCTCTGGCTGCCTTCAGAGCTCAAATTCTTAAAACAGCACTGCATTGCAGCACCTTCTGACCTTGTAGGAGTGGACATCTTAATTATGTAACTTAAAACAGTGAAGCGATATTTTCCCTGCAGTGCCGTTTTGGCTGCAACTGGGTTTTATCTGAAGACAAGCGCCTTCATCTCTTGGCCTAGGCCCCTGGGCATCTGACCTTTTCCCAGTGGCTCTGAGAAGAGCCTAGTGATTTAGGGAGGGGGTTTCTGTGAGCACCTCAGCCTGAGATTGGCTTGGGATTCAGTCCCCACCCCCTCCTTATCTCTGGGGCTGAACTTGGGCAGGCTCCCTGCTCCTTGTCTTGTTCTGGGTATTCCTACACAAGGTGCAGCTTCCAGAATGAAGGCAGATCCCTGTTCTGTTATCCGTCTCCTCACTGTCGACATACTTCAGTCCCAGTCCTGGACAGAGGTCGGGAGACACTTGGGTACTTTCCACCGTGCATTCATAAAGGGAATAAGTGCCAGACAAGCTATAAAAATGATGGTATATTTTAAATATTTATGCCTAATAAATTTGTGCTTTTAATGCATACCTAATATGCCATGTGGAGTTACTGCCATTATTATATGGTTATGGTTTCATAAAAAATATTAATTACTGGTGTCTTAGAGGATGTGTGGTCTGGTAATGGGGCTCATGTGTAAAGTTGTGTTGACAGTGATGTAATTTCATTCCTGTCAGTAGATTATAGTCACTTATATCTAAACTCACTATGAGAAAATGTTGCAAGACTGAATTTGAAGCTCCCTGTGACTAAGAGACCCTGGAACTAAGAGCTTGCAAAAGCCTTCATGATAGTCTTGGGACGGCACAGTCTGGCCTATAAAAATTTTAAAAAAGAAAAAGTTTTTTAAGAGCGAGGAGCTTGGTTGTTTTAATGCATGGGGTTTCTTAGAGAAGAAGAAAAATCCAAGCTACCCCATAAAGGAGAACTTGTTTGCTTTCTGACATAAATATTTGCTTCCTTTTCTTTATTATGTAGACTTACTATTTATTTCTCTCCTCTTGCTTTCTGCTTCAATAGCTCCTGATTTATGGACCATTGTTTACTCGTGTTCCCCTTTGAAGTTGTGAAAATTAAATGAAGTTCTTTTATCCCAATAATGCAGAGTACAGTGTGGTTCTCTGAGGTCTCTGTGAAGTGACTTTAAAACAACTGGTGAGCATGGCAACTCTGGGCTTTTCTGTCTTTTAAAATTTACTTACAGAATTTGGATTAAGAGAATTGGAATGAATGAGACTTCCCTGGCAGTCCAGTGGTTAAGACTCCATGCTTCCAGGGCAGGGGGTGTTGGCTCAGTGCCTGGTCAGGGAATTAAGACCCTGCATGCCAGTGCAGCATGGCCAAAAAAAGAAAAAAGAAAGAATTGGCACTGACAGCGAGATTTAGACAGCATGATTTCAAATTTGAATGCTTTTCTCTAAGTGCATTTTCTTTTTAGATAAATATTGTGTTTAAAAAAAAAATTAAAGGGTTTGGTGGCCAGTCCTTTAAATAAATCATTTATCTGCCCCTCCCATGTTCTTCTCTTCCTCCCAATTATGCTCTCATTATTTCCTCATGCCCTCATCTTTCCATCACTCAGCATTCCTAGAATGGACGGAAACATTAGTTGGGAGCAGCTACTTTCTTGGGTAACTTTGCCTGGTTATTTAACCTTTCTTTGTCTCAATTTTCCAGATTTGTAAAATAGGAATAGTGATATTACAGCCTCAGATGATAACTACCATAGGTATAGTGTATAAATTAGTGGGAGGTTTAAATGAGTTAATGCATACAATGTACCTGGCACCCAGGAAGTACTAAGTATATTTGTCATTAATACTACTTTTCTGATGTTATTATTAGTCATCATTATCATCATCCTTTAATTCACCTGCTCTCTCATTCATCCAGTATAAGCTGAGTGCCTTCTTAGAAGGCAGTGTGTTAGTGGTTAATGGAAAAATGTGGTTTTGCATTCACGGATGCTTGAACCTAATATTTATTTTTTTAAAAAATTCTGTTTATACCAGGGTGGGAATGCTTAATGGAATTGTTATGGTCAATCTGCATGTTTATATCTTCCCCCCTTTTAAATATATAAATATAATAGACCATTATGTATTTTTCAAAAGATAATGCCGTTTTATTCTCAGATTGGGATTTCCCTGGTGGCTCAGATGGTAAAGAATCTGCCTGCAATGCCGGAGGCCAGAGTTTGATCCCTGGGTCAGGAAGATCCCCTGGAGAAGGGATGGCTTTCCACTCCAGTATTCTTGCCTGGAGAATTCCATGGACAGAGGAGCCTCGCGGGTTACAGTCCATGGGATCTCAAAGAGCTGGACACGATTGAGTACCTAACACTTTTTTTTTCAGATTAATATTGTGGAGAAGAGGGGAGATTTTACTTTTGTTTTGCTTTGGAGTAATTTGAAGTTCTGCCTAAGTCCAGTTCTTTGTAGCAGCCCTTGCAACCCACTTTTGGTACTGATGGCAAGCCCATTTCCTCAGTTGTTAACTACGTCTTGTGAGACTTTTGTAAGGCTGTTAGCCTCTCGAGTTCCATGATGAATTAGATAGCCATTCTCTTACTCTGAGCATGTAATTAGAAGCATGCTGAGTATTGGATGGAGTTCACAGAGTTTCAGAAACATGTGAGAGAAGTTGTTCTTTATATCATCAGTATAGGGAGTGGCAAGTCAAGGACTTGGCAGAAGATAGCATTTAAGCTGAGACCTCGTTCTTGACTTTAGTCTTTTCTGAGAAGGGCCAAACTGATCACAGTGGCCTCTTTGGTAGCCTGATTGTTTTTGACATATTCAAGGATATTGTCAATGGCTGATTGGATCTAGCTGGTAAGTCAGTATTTAGGTTCTTCCTCATTGGAAATGTATGTGATAAACAATTGGGAAAAGTTTGAAATGTCTATCTATCTGTCTTGATCTCAGTGAAAATTCTTTACGTATCACATTCTGAAAAGTTCAATGGGATTGAAGGTCATGGAAGGGAGTACAGGACTAATAAACTGTATAAAGGAATGAATCCCATGCCTTTTTTCCCCTGGTACTTTGAGAGGCTAAAATAAACTTCATTTCCAGTATTTGATTGTTTATTTACTAACCACCTTTTTAGAGGAAATGTCATATTGTCTCAGAACAATGGGGCTATGATTTCAGACAGTGATTTGGGATAGACCCAATTTGGCTCAAGTTTTTTGCATCTGTGGGTTCAGGTGAAAAGGCTAGTGGCATTGCCGAAAATCCAAGAGAACTGAAAATGGAAAACTAAAACAAAATAGTGTCCATTTTAAGTCTACACCATGTCTCAGTTTAGAACCGTTAGTCAAGAAGGATGTATTACATGCTGCAGACTTCTGCCTTAGTTGATAGACTGCTGTCTTTCACTAGCTTTTGGATAATCAACTCAAGGGCAAGGGTTTAGGATCAGAGTAGCAAATGGGTTGTCTATGTGGTCGTTGTTTCCCCAAGCCCACGACAGACACAGCTGATCAGTTTTGGCACCTTCTCCCACCAAACGCAATTGTGGTTGCAGTTATTCTCAGGTTATTAGAATTGGCACATGAAATGAAACTGTGTGTTATTCATAATAATAAGACATGAGTTTTTCTATTGATGTGTCCTAGATTTTACCCATATTAAATTAACTTAGAAAATAAAGATCAACTTATCTTAGAAGAAGAGTTAATATTTGCAGAGATCCTTAGGTTCAAATGAAGACATAGGTTCTATAAATACATTTACAACCTATCCTAATTTTATTCATGGATGAGTTGGGGTGTGCATCTGAATCAGGGCCAGCCTCTCCGCTCTACTAGTATAAGTGTGTAATTAAGGTAAAGGGTTTGGAACAGGCCAGCTAGTCCTAAAATTAGCTCTTGCTTTGACATTCCCCAGGTGCAAATGCGTACATCTCAGATTCTTTCACCCTTGATTTCATTTTCTAAGGCATGTGCGTGGCCTCACCAAGGTTGCAGCAAGTTTGGTTCTGGCTCAGATTAGGTAACTGAGGTTGTTTTTCTCTTGTGGTACATAAGTCATATTTGAAGTATCCATTGGAGTTGCAGAAGCTTAGATGCTTGTTTGTCTAAATAGTCTTTTAAGGAGAAGTCTTACATTGCTTGTATTTAGCTTGTGATAGTCCAGGACAAGCTATTTCAAGCTATTTTTGGGCTGATACATTGAGGGTTATGTTGTATTCCTTGGTATCCTTTCTTTTAAGTGAAGGTAGGCAGTGCAATGCAGGAAGGGGTTTGAAGCTTACTTGTTAAGATACCAGTACAGCTACACATTCCCCTCTGGCTCCTTTAGGAGGGAAGCCCTTGGACTCCCTGCAACCTTGAGCAAGTTATATAACTTGTCTTGAGTAAAATGGAGATCATAACAGCACCTGCCTCATAGGGTTGTTATGAGGATTAAATCAAATGACGTAACAGAGATGAGTAAATCCACTGACACATGAAGCTTAAGATGTAAGCAGTTACTCCATAGAGATGGGCTGCCCAGGCAGCAACTAGAATGAAGCATTCATCTTGGTTGGAAAATTTCTGGGCTGCCAAAAGCTCAATAATCAAGGTAAATAATAGCAAATGCAATACTTTTAAATTAATCAAAAATTTATGACAGATACTAAAACTGAAAATAAATTCAGGATCTGACCCTGCACACAGATGCCCAAGCCTCATTCTCCCCGTCTGCATCTGGCCCTGATGGTTGTTCAGATGTGCTCTCACCCAGGACCAAGGACTCAGTAGCTCTTTCAGGAATGGTGATCTGTTGTACTGACCCACTTTGCAGGCCAGTTCGTCTCGAGTCATTAGCACATACTTTCAAGATGGACTCTCTAAAGCCAAGAGTGCAGCTGAATCTTGCAATATTGCTGGGCTCAGCTTATCAGGAGAGACTGACTTTGCATCCTTGGTCTCATAGCCTGGTGCTAGAAACATCTGAGGCTTCCCTTATAGCTCAGTTGGTAAAGAATCTGCCTGCAATGCAGGAGACCTGGGTTCAATTCCTTGGTTGGGAAGATCCCCTGGAGAAGGAAATGGCAACCCACTCCAGTATTCATGCCTGGGAAATCCCATGGACAGAGAAGCCTGGCAGGCTACAGTCCATGGGGTTGAAAGAGTTGGACATGACTTAACAACTAAACCACCACCAGAAGCACCTGAATGATGGAGTCCACAGACACTGGAGTAATCAGTTTGTCCTATTATTGCATAAAATATTCACTCATAAAGATCTCTTTACGACCCCTTATCTTCAAGTGTATCAATGCAGCTGTTCTTTAGAGAGTTGAAGTGTAAGTTCCAGTTCCTACTGCTGACCTGGTTTCTAAAAACAAAATGAGAAACAGTGAGAGACAAGATTCCAGAAGAGGCCTCAGTTGTTGCTCACATGTCTCTGAGTATTTTATGTAGTAAAACAGAGATTCTGCCATTCAGTTCCCTGAAGAGAGCTAAGAGTTCTACAAGCACATCCCCAAAGAAGCTAATCAGGGTTCCTTGGGGTTGCTGGGCTACACTGCTTTGAGGAAAAATAGCACAGCCCTGAAGAGTACAAATAGGTGAAAGCACACATCCCAGTGAGCTTCCAGCCAAGTGCTCCTGAAGAAAACCGTAGTTAACTGCTAGGAAGGTTTTGTTGGATGGCATTTTGATTAAGCAGCAGGCTACTTACTTCACAGCCCTGGGAATGTGATCTCTTGAAGATAGAAATACTGTAGTCCACATAGGAGCTAGAGGAGCAGCAAGGGCTTGTAGGCTGAGGTTGTGCCTTGTTTGATAAATTACTGTAAAAAAAATTGGACTGGGTTTTTAATGTTCAGTTCTTATTTATTGTTTCAGAGATCTTGAGATCTCTAAGTTGACTGTGGCAAAAACAACAACAAAACACGAAACCCCCCAAACCTGGCTCTTCTCTCTAAAACTCTTTTTTTTCCCCTGGAATTTAAAAAAATTGAGTGAATTGAGTAGCTATTTAGTACCTTTGAATGAAGAAAGAGATACTGTCTGGATACTTAAAATTGTTGCTCTGTGATTGAAGAACTTTATAGCTGAGTCACCCATGTTACATTAGTTCAGATTGTACCTGGCAACAAACAAGCTGAGTGCACTGTGGAGGCTGGCAGTATTTGGGGTGATGGGGTAGGAGATGAATTAGCTCCCTTCTAACCCTTTTCTTCCCAGCATCCAGCAGTGAGTAGAACAAAAAAGGTGTCTGCTCTGACGGGAATGCAGCAGGATGTGATGGTTAAGAGTATGAATTCTGGACCCACACACTTCTGGATTTGAATCCTAGTTTTATCCCCGAGTAGCTGTGTGTCCTGGGCAAAGTATTTAACCTCAATGTGTTTGGTGTTCCCATTTGTGAAATGAGGAAGAAAGTATTGGTTAGTTGTTTTATGTGGTTGTTGAGAGAACTAAGGTGCTTAGAACTATGCCTGGCAACCTAATGAATTTTATATCCAACATCAGCCTTAGTTTTTTATCAACTGCTGTTATTATAGAGCTTGTTGCCTTATGTGTACCCACATAACAGGCAATAGACATGTTAATGAGTAAATGCAGGCAAAAATAACAGCTAATAAGAGAGAATGGGGTATGCAATATTAGTTCAATTGGTTGGGGAGGGCTGTTCTGATATCAAGTTGATACTTGAGCCAGGACCTGGATTCTAAGGAGTCTACTTCGTGATGATCTGGGGGAAGAAGGAGCAGCACCACCAAAGGCCCTGAGACAGAAAAGAACCTACTGAGCTTGAGGAGGCGCTGCAAGACCAGTGTGACTCAAAGACGAGATAGTGGCCATTGCACGTAGACCTTGGAGGTGAACTTGGATTTTATTGTAAGGGTATTGTAAGGTGGGTGTCCAAATGAGCAGGGTGCAGGGTCTTGACCTGGTTTTGGAAAAGCTACTCTGGAACCTGTACCTGGGTGTGCTCTTAGAATGAAGTCAAGTGAAGTTGCACACAGGTTGAAGGTGACTGTGACACTGGCAGTGCTGCTGACAACCTTTGAAGCATGTCCTTGGATGGAGGAGACGTCCACAAGGGTTAGAGTCTATGATGACCTCTGGTCTCCTTTCCAAGGCTGAGATACTTAAAGCACAAATTAAATGGAAGGAAACCCCATGCTACTACCATCTTTTATAAATAAGTATTGAACATCACTAAAAAGGGCCAAGGTTAACTGTTTTAACTGACATTTAGGTTTCCTGAAATTAGAATTTGAATGATTGCTGGAGTGGTTTCCGTTTCTTATTAACTTGAAATGTTCAAACGATCTCTGCTTGAAAATACCTGGAAGAGATACCACAGAGGATGAAGGTGTTTTTTGAAATGCCTTCTGCCTTTGTTGCTTCTGAGCAAAGCAGGTGTGAAAGTGTGTGATCTGAATTAGGGCAAGTAATAAAGCGTCTACCAATTTTGTGTTACAACTTCTAATGCCTTTTCTTGGTTTAACTGCTGCTCTTCAAGCTAAGTGTGTTTTGGTTGATTCATATATGTAATTGAATTTGATTTAAAAGACTAACAGAGTCAAATTCAAGAGTAATTAACTCTAGAACGTGATCAAAAGTGTTTTACCATCAATGAACTCAGTGGTGAGAAATGTCTTTTATATCTTTTTTTTTTTAAAGAATTGAAGCAGTTGATTCTTGTGTTAGTTTCAGGTGTATAGCAAAGTGAGTCAGTCATACAGCATACATACATGCATGTGTGTGTTTATATATGTAAGTGTGTATTTTTCAGATTCTTTTCCATTATAGGTTATTACAAGACACTGAATTTAGTTCCCTTTGTTATATGACAGCAGTAGGTCTTTGTTGTTTATCTATTTTATATATAGTAGTGTATATCTGTTAATCTGATACTTCTAATTCATCCCTCCACCACCTTTCTCCTTTGGTCACCATAGTTTATTTTTTATATGTGTGAGTCTCTTTCTGTTTTGTAAATAAGTTCATTTGTGACATTCTTTTTCAATTCCACATTGAAGTAATATCATATGTTATTTGTTCTTCTCTCTCTGAGAGACCTTAAGAAAATTTTACCATTACCTTGTGCATGGCCTGTGTTTTTAACCCCCCTCCTCACTTTGAAGAATAGTCATGAACAATAATTTCCATCATTTGAAGGTGTTGGTGATAATTTGCTTTACTTATGAATATCCTACTACTCAGCAGCTTTTACAGTATCATCTAGGGTCATATATGGGCTGAACTGGGAGGGGCAGCAAGGGGTTACAGCCCACAGAAAGAAGCACGATTGAGGTTACCAAATGCTTCTGGCTTTTTTAGCATTTGCAATAGAACTTTGATGTGTTTGTGCGCTCAGTTGTGCAGTAGCATCTGAATCTTTGCAACCCCATGGACTGCAGCCCAAGGGCTCCTCTGTCCTTGGAAATTTTCCTGGCAAGAATGCTGGAGTGGGCTGCCATGTCCTCCTCCAGGGGTTCTTCCTGACCCAGGGACTGGACCCGCGTCTCTTGCGTCTCTTGCGTCGGCAGGTGGCTTCTTTACCACTCTGCTACCTGGGAACTCCAGAATATTGATGATATATTTGCAAAGAGCAGTTTTGAAGGTACCAGAATAGGAAGCAGCCATAAAGACTGTCCTTTGGGAGAGAGACCATCTCCATCATTCAGCAGTAAAACTGAGTTCAGCCTGGCATTTGTTTCTTCTTAATTCCAGATCCAGAGGGGGGAAAAAAAGATTTAAAGTACTTTGTATTAATGTATGCTGGCCACTGCCACCATCCTCTGGAAGCATTTAAAAAGAGGAAGAATGTGCCACATAAGGATACTCAGGGGCTTGATCTAGTCACGGAAGAAGAGCTCAAAAACAAGAGTCAACACTGGTCAGTTATGACTTTATTTTAGTTCAAGTCTGAGTGACATCTGATTATAGACAAAGAAATAGAGGGAAACTGGTGCAAAGCTTTCGGTGATATAAAAACCATCTTCCAATTCAGACTTGGGTAGTAAGGCATTCTAGAAAAGTGTTTCCTTCTATTTTATGCCTTACTTAAAATGTAACTTGTTTATACAAGGGCTCAAAATGACAGCTCGTTTTGTGGTCTAGATTGTTTCTTCATTTATATCTAACCTGTGCTCCAGAAAGAGCAAGATGTGATTTTAGACATCTGCCTTTTTGGCATTGATGTGTTTGCTGAGTTAAGTTTTGAATTTTTAGAGTGAAAACCACTGTTGCCATGAGTTGGGAGTTAGCAGGAGCATTTCAGTCACTTTTGGATCAGGAAGAAAATTGAAGTTGACATTGCTCATAGATGGTTACTTTTTCTTCTTTATAGGTATTTCCCGTTTTGGTTTTGTAACATAATATGAATGCTTTGTGTAAGCTTTTGCTACTGTACAAAAAGAAATCTGCCTCTGATGCTGTGTTACTTTGTCAGCGTCTGAGCTTGGCTCAGAGATTTAGAAGAGTTGATGATTTCAAACTTTACAGCCTTTAGAATGTCCCTTCATGATTCCAGGTATTTACACCCTTGTGCAGGACTGGCCTGTGTGACCCCTAGCAGAAGTGATGGTGCATCTTTATAAAAGCCCGCCTTCTTTTCCTCAGCATTTTTTTCTCTTTCCGTCTCTCTTGGGATCCCTCACTGTGGGGAAATCCATGTTGTGAGCAACCCTGTGGACAGGAACATGCAAACAGACATATGCATGAGTTTGGAAGAGTATCTCCAGACCCAGTCAAGCTGTAAATGATTGCAGTCCTATTAATGTTTTGACTCCAAGACTGTGAGAGATCCTAACCCAGAACCACCCAACTAAGCCATTTCTGGTTTCCTGACCCATAGAAACTGTGAGAAAATAAATTTTTGTTGTTTGAAGCCAGTGCATTTGGGGTAATTTGTTATACACGAATAGAAAACAAATACAGTCTAGTAATATAAGATTGGTTAATTTATCCACCCATGCATCTATTCATCCATTCATCCATCCATCCACCCATCCCACCTACCCATTCCACCTACCCATTCCACCTACTTTATCCATACATTCATCCATCCATCCAACTCTCTGCTTTCAACAAATATTTGAGGAGTTACTCTGTCCTGTGAACTATACTCAGTGATTAGAAAGTTGAAGTGAGTGCCAGAATCAGTGTTCTCAAGGAGTAAAAATACCTAGTTTTCCCCATTAAATCAGAGTGGAATACTACCTTTCCACTTTCCTAGGATTAATTTTTTTTAAGATAGAATTAAATATGACTTTAAAAAGTGAATATTTAAGGGAAATTCTTGTTTTTTCCCTGTCTTTCCTTTTTTATATTCTTTATGCTACTCAAAATAGGTAACAATAAACACTGTATGCTAATAAGTCAGTTCAGTCCATCCCTACTCTGTGTGACCCCATGGACTATAGCCTTCCAGGCTCCTATATCCATAGGATTTCCCAGGCAAGAATACTGAATGGGTTGCTGATTCCTCCTCCAGGGGATCTTTCTGACCCAGGGATTGAACCCGTCTTTATGTCTCCTGCATTGGCAGGTGGATTCTTTTAGCACCACCTGGGAAGCCCATAATAAACATTACTTTAAATCTTACTTGGTTTACATTGAATTTTAGATGAAATTAATGCAAACTATATGGCATCAGTATTTATAAGTTGTATATAATGCTTTGATTGAATTCTTGATATTCATTGTTTATAATTTTCCCCTGATTATATGAATGGTTCCAAAAATAAAAAGTTACTAAGGAATTTCAGGAAGAAAATGTGATTTGAGCCAGATTAATGCATGGGTGCATGCTCTGTCATGTCTGACTCTTTGAGATCCCATGGACTGTAGCCTGCCATGCTCTTCCGTCAATGGAATTCTCTAGACAAGAATACTGGAGTGGGTTGTCACTTCTTCCTCCAGAGCATGCCAGACTCAGGAATCAAACCCACGTCTCCTGTGTCTCCCGCATTGACAGGCAGATCTTTACCACTGAGTTACCTGGAAAGCCCCAATTAATACTTAATAGTAAATACTATTAATAATGTTGATTGGAGTCCTTTCTCTATGCCAGATTCTGTGCTAAGCAATTTATACATATTTTCGTTTAGTCCTCAAAAGGTATTATAATTATTATCCCTATCTTGTGGATATGAAACTAAGATGTAGAACAGTTAATCAGCGTGGAGTCCAAAGATCAGTAAGGGTTGGAGGTGACTTTCAGGCTCAGGTCTCAAGATCTTCCCTGCTCTGTTCCACATAGATGTGTGTGCTTGTATACCGATACACAGCGCCATGCTACATGTTTCAGGAGTTTATAGTTTTTGCAGGGTGCTCTCAGTTGTCCTGTTTTCCATGTGTAAACAGAGCCCTTAAAGCATGATTTGGCCAAATTTGTATCAGAATATCCTGGAGGCTGTAATAGAACTGTAAATGGAGGTTTTTTATTGAGTCCTGTGCAGCCTAAAGGAACTCTTCCTTCATAAAGATGCTGGAGTTGGGGGAAAAAAGAGAAAGAAACGCAGCAGATTACAGTTCTCATGAAAACTTACTTATCTCATTAAATTTGATCACTGTTAAGAGAGGAGGCTGAGATGAGTTGACTAATGCCTCCTGGAGGAGAACAAGTCCCCTTACCTTTTGTCTTTAGAAAGCTGTTTGTCACCCACCTGGAGGGCAGTGCACTTGGGAAGGTGTTCTGAGATCAGGACTGGAATTAATTGGCCCTGGCTTTAATCCAAGCACCACTCTTTTTACCAAGTGTATGACTTAAGTCAGAGGCCTAAGCATTTTTTAGCATATTTTCCCATATATAAAATTAGAATAATATTAGCATACTATTATGTTGTTCTGAGGATTGAGTAAATGCATATATATATATGTGTGTTTAATAAAATGTGTTTAATGTGTTTAATAAAAGTTGACTGTTAATAGTTTAACATAGGGTCGCTTTTCTTTTCCCTTTCTTCCCCTCTTCGTCATCATCATCCTCATCATTAGAAATGATTTTAGCAGGAATACATGAGATTTTAGGCTGGCTAGAAACTTCAAATAAAAATGAGGGAACAAAATGGTTCTAGCCAAGTGAAGGTCATATGGTGCTGACTACCCAGGAGGTTACATAATAAAAACTGAGTTTTGAGGAATACTTTTAGTTAATTTACAATTTAGATAAAAGAAGAAATGCATATGCATATGGCATACACTTAGGGCAGTGGAACATTACTGCATCAGGAAATATTTAAAATTGCCAGCAAACCCCCCTCCCACCCAACTAAAAACCAAAAAACTTCTAAAAATAAAAATAGAAAAATAAATTTGTCAGCGAAATTTCATCTTTTGGTAAACATCTTTCTAAAGTATTTCTGTTCTGTCATTTTTTTTTAACACTAGTTAATGTTTTGAATTTAAAACAACATGCTTTGTGTCATAAATTCCTCTTGTAATAGTTTTCTCCTTTCTACTGTTTTCTCTGCTGCTAGTATGTTTCTCCTCCATGCTGTCTTGTGTCCCTGCTGGTTTTCCAAATAAGAAATGGGTGCTGCTTTGCTATGTGATGTGACAGAATTTGGTACCTGAGGGTGGACTTTGTCTTAATGCATTCTCTCTTGTGCCCTAGAATCAGTCTTTCTCCTATGTTCTGTTCTTCTTATCCCCCCGATCGAATCTTTTTCCATTTGCCCTTGGATTTTTCTTCTGCTTGGGTGAGCTTGGGGCCCCGAAGCATTAGAAGTTTGCCTCTTGGAGAAAAAAAATCCAAACCATTCTTTCTCCTTCGGGCACTTGGTGCAGAGGTGAAGGGAGGCTGGAGTAGAGGTGGAGCTCTTGAAAGCCCAGGGAAGCACATCAGGCAAGAAACAGAAAAACTTCCTCCCAGCAAGATGCAGGAAGGCATCTCTGTGTTGTGGAAGTGATGGAGCATTGGAGTTGGCTTCACAGATCTTCGTGGATGTTGACAGGGCTCCTGTGAGCCTTCCCATTGTTTAAGGTTTGGTTTCTTTGACTTGCATCAAAACATGCACTTGACTTGGATGTGAATTTTATTTCCTCCTTGGGTGAAGGGTCTTGGATAGTACAGTCTGTTGGCTGCCAGCTTGGAGTGACTACCAGGGACTGCTGAAAGGAGAAATTTTGGAAGGAGAGTGCTAAATGAAGCTTGTGCTTCAGGGAGAGTTTCAAATTAGGTCCTTTCTGAATCAGATGGTCTTCTCGGATGATAATGCATTATGAGAGGTGCCAGGATTTGTTTTCTTCTGATTTAACACCACTTAAGACCAGAAGCCACAGGCCCTTAAGGAATGAAGCACACTTCTACATTGGACTCACCTTGTTCAAAACTCTGAGGCCTAGTGGGCCTACTAAATAATTCATAAAAAGTTTATAGTTCAGGGCGTTATATTTAAAATAACCTAAATACGTATAATTCTAGAATGTAACTCCTCCTAAGATACTTGTGGCAGGTACTCATTGATGATTCTCTTGGTGGTAAAACCGTGACCACTAAAACTCTTTGTATCAGGTACCTTTTGGTATAAACATGCTGTGTAACAAACTGCTCACATATCCCATAGCCTGCAATAATAACATGTCTTTCTCTTGGCCACAGGTTGGTGAAGTGGCTTTAAGTCAGGCTGTGGGTTAATAGATCTTGGATTCGGAGTACGGGGTTGGGTTTGGATCTGTTCTGTTTATTCCCTCTTTCTTTGACTAGCAGCTACTCTGGCGTTTTCTTCTGATGGTGCATCAGTTGAGTGTGAGAAGGCAAACCAGACTGCAAAGTACATGGAAACCTCTGTTTGTGTCTTCTCATTCTGCCCAAAGCAGATCGTGTGGTCAGATCCAACATTAATGGTGCAGGGAAATATACTGTATCCATATCAGAAAAAAGAAAACTATAAGTTTACAGGGGAAAGGGCATGGATGTATAATTTCTATGCAGACATAGCATGAAGAATCATGAGGCATGGTTTAGTCCACCATGCTGTGTTAGGTTTTGTAGGTCCATCCATCTATTCATCCATCCATCTGTCCTCCCTCCTTCTCTTTCTTTTTTTGTTTTTTGGTGGTAAAATATATATAAATCTGGGCTTCCTGGGTAGCTCAACTGTTAAGAAATCTGCCTGCAATGCAGGAGACCCCAATTCGATCGATTCCTGGGTTGGGAAGTTCCTCTGGAGAAGGGATAGGCTACCCACTCCTGTATTCTTGGGCTTCACTGGTTGCTCAGACGGTAAAGAATCCACCTGCAATGTGGGAGACCTGGGTTCTATCCCTGGGTTGAGCAGATCCCCTGGGGGAGGGCATGGCAACCCACTCCAGTACTCTTGTCTGAAGAATCACCATGGATAGAAGAGCCTGATGGGGTACAGTCCACGGGGTCACAAAGATTCAGACACGACTGAGCAGCCAAGCACAGCACAACACATACATAAATCCATATTTCTTTATGTGGCATTAACTGCATTCATGTTTTTGTGCAGCCATCACTATCACCCAGAACTTCTCATCTTCCCAAGTGAAGGTCTATTCCCATTATATACCAACACCCCATTTCTTCTTTCCCCCAGCCCCTGGCAACTTCCCTTCTATGTAATGTCTTTATGAATTTGATAATTCTAGGAACCTCATATAAGTAAAATCACCTAATGTTTGTTATTTTGTGACTGGCTTATTTTACTTGGCGTAATGTCTTCAAGATTCATTCATGTGGTAGCATGTGTCAAATTTTCCTTTCTTTTTCAGGCTGAATAATATACATATACCGTATTTTGTTTATCTAATCATCTTTCAGTGGATACTTGGATTAATTTAATTTTTCTGATTCTTTGTCACTGATTTTCCATTTTCCCCTATGGCTGGAGTCATCTGACTTTGCCTAATAATCCTTTCCGCTTCAGACCCTGTGTTCATTCTTGTTCATTCATTTATTCATTAATTCAGCAAATTTTAAGTGCCAGTATGTGCCAGCAGTTTTCCTCAAGCACCCTAAAATTTCTCAATTGACAGAGTTGTGCTCTCCTATTTGTTAGCCAGCAGTTACATGTGGCCATTTAAATATAAATCAAAGTGAAAACAAAATTTTAAAATGTGCTTCTTTACTTGCAGTAGCTGCATTTTAAAGGATTAATAGCCACATGTGGTTAGTGACTACTGTATTGAATGATGCAGATATAAAACAACTCTCTCCTTCTGGAAACTTTCTTCTTCTAAACCACAGACATGTCAAAGTCACCTTCTGAGTGCAAGATGGCCATATTTTATTTGTTCAGATCTGAGCAACCACCTAGCCAATCAGAGGCCTTCCTCAGCATTTCGGAAAGCAAACTGAGCAAATAATTTAGATTTCTCTAGGTCAATGATCATTTTACTCACAGGAGGCATCTGGCAATGTTTGGCAAGAGTTTTGATTGTCACAGCTGCAGGGAGAGGGAGGTGCTACTGGCATCTCATCTAGAGGGTGGAGGCCAGGGGTGCTGATAAACCTCTTACAATGCACAGGGCGGTCCCTGCACCACAAAAGTATATGGCCCCAAATGCTCACAATTCCAAACTAGAGATATGTTCCTGCTCCTGGTGAACTGTTTACAGATGATAACCGATATCTGAGAGACATGTTTTCTGGTATGTAGAAGAAGCTGGTGTCACTGAGAGAGAATGCAGCCGCAGAGATGGAGACCCCTGACCAGGATCCAGTTCCCTTGTTTCTGAGACCAGCCTCTTTTCCTTTGTTGGGGTTCTGTATAGGACCTCAGTGTTATAAAACTTTCCTCTTTCACCTAAATTCTTTTAGGTTGGGTTTTTAGCCTTCTGCTGCATGTTCCTAACAAGGCAAGTTATTTAGTAGTTCCTTATCTTAGTTCCACGCTGTGTAAACTGGCTCAGAGGGTAAAGAATCTGCCTGCAGTTGTAGGAGACCTGGGTTTCTTTTTTTTTTTTTTTTAGTGTGCATAGGACATTTGAGACCTGGGTTTCATCCCTGGGTTGGGAAGATCCCCTGGAGGAGGGCATGGCAACCAACTCCACTATTCTTGCCTGGAGAATCCCATGGACAGAGGAGCCGGGTGGGCTATAGTCCCTGCGGTTGCGAAGAGTCAGACACGACCGAGTGGCTAATACTCTTTCACTTTTATGTCTACACAGAGTAGGCATTCAGTGCAGTAATCTCGTGGAGATGTTTTAACTACATTCCAAGTGGAGTATCTCATTCCCTATGAATGAAGTATTATTTTACATAAACAAACTGTGGGACCTCATCATACTTTACTAGTGGCCTTTGGGTTGGTGATAATCTTTAGCCCTACTTGTCAGATCAAAGGGCATCGGTAAAATGCTTTTTTAAGATTTTATCAACTCAGTAGGCAGTGATAGCACCTGAGGATTTTCTGTCTTACATCACCTGTAGGGACTGAAAGACCTGTATGTACTCAGTGAAAGTGTTAGATGCTCGGTCATGTCTGACCTTTGAGACTCCATGGACTGTAGCCCACTAAGCCCCTCTGTCCATGGGATTTTCCATCTTCTTCCTACAGCAAGAAGACTGCTGTAGGTTGTCATTCTCTTCTCCAGAGGATCTTCCTGACCCAGGATTGAACCTGGGTCTCCTGCATTGCAGGTGTATTCTTTACCATCTGAGCCACCAGGGAAGCCCATGTGTACTTTAAGGGGGACCTGTGAATTTTTTTTTTTTTTTTTAAGACATGCTGCAAGGCATGTAGGATCTTAGTTCCCTGACTAGGCGTTGAACTCTCGCTCATTGCATTTAAAGTGCAGAGTTTTAACCACTGGACCACCACAGATGTCCCAGGACCTGTGATTTTTGAAGAAGACTTGAATTTTAATCACTTGAAAATTGTATGAATTAACATGATTTCTCCAAATTGATAGCCCCTAAGATACTTTGATTTTATCCCTGAAAAAATCCATGGCAGAATGCCCACGGAAGTGACACGTTTTTGTCCTGGATATTTTAATCAATAACAGTTAATTAGACACATGCATACTTTTTTCCCATTTATCACTTTGCTGTACAACAGAAATTAACACATTGTACATCTTTAATAAGAATATATAGAAAAATATATAGAAAAGAAAATTTATATATATGTATGTGTGTTACATAAATACATATACATACCTAGACTCTATGTAATTTTTTATGTTCTGTTCCTTATTGTTTTCAGTTAATATTTACAACTTTGTCTTAGAGCTGTTTTTCCATCAGTACTGAAACTGGCTTCATTCTTTTCAGTGACTTGGAGTTCGCCCTCCTGTCAGTGTTCCATACATAATTTATTGAACCAGTCTCCTGCTAATGTGCATTACAGTCCTCTCCAAGCTTTGGGTTTTATAAATGCTGCAATGAACAATACACTCTTGTATCTTAATCTTTATGCATATATAATTACATTTGTAAAATAAAATCCCAGTAGTGGACATTCTGGTTCAAAAGGTAGGTAGGTACATTTTATGTTTCTATGACATATTGCCAGATTGCCTTTTAAAAAGATGCACCATTTTCTACCTTAACTTATCTATGGACATGCCTAAAATTTCATCCTTGTACTTCTTTATAATCTTTACCACCCTGTTATCCTCTCCAACTCTCCTTCCTGCCCCCAGACCCAGTCTAGAAGGTGAGGAGCCTTCAGTGAAAGGGTTTATCTTATTGAAGTCTGTGGAACACAAATTGCAGGAGCTTTCATGAAAGACACAGACCTGTCCCCTTTGTGAACACTGCCCCTATTTCCTTCCTGGCGGGGTAGGCAATGCCGCCGGCCAGTGGCTCCCTTCCCCTTCATTTGCTGGCTCAGCCTCATCAGTGTGAAATCTCTTTCTTCACTCTTCTCTCTTCATTCCTCTGGGAAGCTTTTAAGAGCTGGTATTCGTCGCTAGCACCCCGAAAGTCCAAATCTGTTCACTTGTCTTGGGTGCTTGCCAGTACTTAAAGACAGGCATGGTTGGACCACTGCCTTCTTTGCCCTTTCAGACGAAGCTGTGTCTTGTTTGCATGTACAGTGTCAAGAAACGATTTCCAGATGACTGCTTTGGCCTGGCATCTCCATTAACGCTTTCAGTGGGGAGATGGTTTCTCTAGCTAAGCTGGCAGAAGACCAAGGTTTCCATCCCCCCAGCTCCTCTGTTTCCTAGCCTTCCATCCCATGTGGGGTTACCTGTAACTTGATTCTGTGGCCTCTGGAATTTAATGGGGACATTTAAGAAAAAGGGATTAAAAAAAGGATTAATAAAAAATCCTTTCACCATGACATCGTTGGCAAATCCTTTTTTTCAGTGTTCTTCCATTTTTGAGCAGGAGACAACATCCTGGGCTCATCCTCTCTCCTTCCAGTATTTTATTATGAGAAATTCTAAACATCTAGCAAAGTTATAAAAATTTTATAGCAAACACTCATATGTCTGCTAATAGATTCTGCCCTAAACATTTTACTATACTTGTTTTATTATATCGCTGTTTCCCCATTCATCATTTGAGGCTCTGTTAGTGATACCTCTGGCATTTCAGAGGCATCATGGAATGAGTGTGGTTTGGAGTGTGAGCTGTGAGTTTGAATCCTGGCTCCTCTGTTTGAACCCTCTGACCTTAGGTAAGTTACCAAATCTCTGTGTCGCCTTGGTGTTCTCATCTGCAAAATGGAAATAATAATAGTGCCTACTTCAGGGGATTTGTGAGATTAAATGCATCAGTACATGTCTAGCATGTAGAACAGGACACAACATATAAGTCACTTCAGTTCAGTCGCTCAGTCGTGTCCGACTCTTTGTGACCCCATGAATCGCAGTACGCCAGGCCTCCCTTAGTACATGCCATAAAGTAAGTGCTAAGTTAATTTTGATTTCCTGGATGGAAAAAAGAAGCAATAAATTTCCTAGATTTTAAGGAGAAACAACTGTGTACCTGGTATTGGGCCAGACATTGTATGTACATCGCCTCATTTTGTCAGGCGAGTGTATGCTCCTCAGCTCCTCAGATTTGGCGTGACGGACATTAAAACCCTCCTCGGCGTGTCCCAGCTCTTGGGACTTGGACAGACCATGTTATAGCTCTCAGGTCTCGAACGGACCGTGTTATAGCTCTTAGATAAATCAGTGTTACAGCTCTATTTTATTTAGAAGATAGCAGGAAAATCCATCTTCGAGGCGTGAGGGCATGTCGACCCAAAGACGCGAAGAGAAGGACGCCCCAGTGCGCGGGAGAGAGAGAGAGCTAGCTTTGGCTCCTCTTTTTATATGTTTTCTCTCCCTGGGCCTGTCCTTTGTAAATTGGGCCAGCCAGGAGTGCTGTTTGTTTTACCTGAGGTTCTCACTCCGGTCCTCGGACCTTCCTTTGTTCTATTTTCATAGGCTTTTCCCTTCCAGGTCTTTTAGCCAGCACCATTCTGGACTCCTTTTCCCTATTCTAACTACCTAACAGTTTGATCCTCAAAATAACCTTAAACAGGTTATCCCATTTGCGGATGAGCTAACTGCGGGCAGAAAGCGGCAGGGATGGGATTTAGTCACAAGTATATCCTACTCCAATGGTTATTATCTGCATGCTTCGCTCTTTCTCTTTTAATCACGAGATGGAGACACTGCTGGGTTGTATAAGGTGGCAGAGGTTTCTATGGCTGAGGAAAAAACTTTCCTTTGAACTCCAGAAGCAGGCACCGGCCCTCAAGGTTTTACCACTTTGGTGTGACCTTGAGCTGCTGAAGGTCAATCTTGCAGAAGAAAGAAGTTACTGTTTTTTTGTGTCTTGTTAAAATTCTTTTCCTTCCCATGCACGCTTCCAGTTCTGGGTCCTCCTGCTGCCTGGTGTGCTGACTGACCTTGCTGGGTAGGAACTATCTTGAGGGTGTTTTAAAGTACCATGTATGTCACCTGTTTAACATCTCAAATGCTAGTGTGCCTGCTAAGTGGCTTCAGTTGTGTCCAACTCTTTGCGACCCTATGGACTGTAGGTTTTTTAATCCAGGAAATCCAGGTCCACCAGGCTGCTTTGTCCATGGGATTCTCCAGGCAAGAATACTGGAGTGTGTTGCCATGCCCTCCTTCAGGGGATCTTCCCCACCCCAGGGATCGAAGCACTTGGTGCTAGTGGCAGGATCCGCCTGCCAATGCAGGAGACAAAAGCGAGGCAGGTTCCATCCCTCTGTTGGGAAGATCCCCTGGAGGAGAGGAAGTCTGCAGTAAACTGTGTTATGCACACACCTTGGGTAATAAAGAGGAGATTGAAATAAAGCCCCGAGGCTTTTTTTGTCTTCTTCCTGGAGTTCCTGCCTCCATTCAGATTCAATCCTTTCCGCTGTTCCTCTTTAATTCTAGGTGCTAATATGTCTTTAATACCCTTTAACATTTGCTAATCTCCCTTTCTGCTGCCTAGGTGGTGCAGTGGTAAAGAATCTGCCTGCCAGTGCCAGAGACACAGGTTCAGCCCCTGGGTCTGGAAGATTCCCCTGGAGTAGGAAATGGCAACCCACTTCAGTATTCTTGCCTGGAGAATCCCTTGACAGAGGAGCCTGGTGGGCTACAGTCCATGCGTTCACAGTAGTCTGACACGACTGAGCATGCATACGTGCACAAATCTCCCTTTCTAATTGAGAGGCCCTAGTTTTTAATGACAGCATTTTGCCTTGCTTGTATTTGCTTTTGAAGTTACCTTGTTTTTATGGCAACTGGTTCTATATGTCTGCTTAGAGAAGTGATAAAAAGTTTCCATGTAAGATACGTTTATTTACATAAATATAAGCTGGGTTTTTTTTTTTTTTTTGAAAGTGAAGATGGAATAATAAAATGGTACTCAATTGTGACCAGATTTGTGAGAATGAGGATGCAAATGATGGTGTTTAAAGAAATACTAATCAGTCCTCAGGGTTTTTTGTCCTGTCTCTTGAAAGTAAATGCTTTGGGCAGAGGGAACATTTATCAGGAAGTTGCTTCTGTTGTGAAGATGCTCAGTGGAAAATGCTCACCCTACATCTGTCTCTTGACTGAGATGACATGTGCAGTAGGTTTTGGCCTCTCCGGAAGTTTTCAGAGCAAGGCTAATTATAATTACGCCTTGGAGCTCTGGGCAAGCGCGCTTGTTTTTATGAGACAGCCCTTGGTATCATTGGTACCTAGAGTGGCTGAGTTGGATGCTGATGCTTTTAACTTCTCCTTGAATTTCTTCGCATTTCTTATGTGTCCGACACCCAGGAAATGGCTACTATATGTCTTGTTCGTCTTGGGGTGACTTCATAAGGCAGAGGGACATCAAAAAGGGCGTCCTCAGAGAGTGCCCTGAAAGGGAGTCCAGGATAAGCCTCAGGATTGGCATGGTTCTCAGTGATGCTGTTCAGGAGGATAAATGTGTACCTCTGCTTTCAGAATCTGCCTGAGCTGGGTTAGTGCTAAATTATTGAATCATCCTTTGGAAAGGTGGGGATTCCCTGGTGGCTCACATGGTAAAGCATCTGCCTGCAATGCAGGAGACTGGGGTTCGATCCCTGGGTTGGGAAGATCCCTTGGAGAAGGAAATGGCAACCCACTCCAGTACTCTTGCCTAGAAAATTCCATGGATGGAGGAGCCTGGTGGGCTACAGTCCATGGGGTCACAAAGAGTTGGACACGACTGAGCGACTTCACTTTGGAAAGGAGGGAAGGAAAGGACAGGATCTAAGCTTGGAAAGAGAAGCAGATGCTCACTGATAAGAACTTGTTCGAATTCATGGACCCTTGAGAAAGGGTGCAGATGAAAAAGAGAGAAACAGGTTGATTGATTGGGAGAGACTGAGAGATTTCTAGGTATATAAAGGAAAACTCCTTTTCTTTGCATCACTTGGTAAAAGGGGAACCCATGACTCATGCCACTGTTCTGTGAAGAGTTCTTTCCCTTTGATTCGCTTGCTGACACAGGGATAGGGGGCCCATTCAGATTGTCTGGGTGATTTCAGATGAGCTCCCTCTACTCCCTTTGCTTTCTGCTTCTCCTTGGTACTGATTTTGACATTAGTACAGAAGTGACTTTCTCCCACAGCAGCTATGGTATCTACAGGTCCGTGGTTTGGCTTCTCCTGAGTTCTGGTGGTCTTCACTTCCCCGTGCAGCGGTGCACATGTGCTAGGTTGCTTCAGTCGTGTCTGGCTCTTTGGGACGCTGTGGACTGTAGCCCGCCAGGCTCCTCTGTTCATAGGATTTCCCAGGCAAGGATACTGGAGTGGGTTGCCATTTTTTCCTCCAGGGGAGCTTCCCGACCCAGGGGTCTGTCCCAGCCTCCTGTGTCTCCTGCATTGTCAGGGGGGTTTTTAGCCACTGGGGCCACCTGGGAAGACCCTGTGGAGCTGTGGTGGTGGTGGTTTAGTTGCTACGTCGTGTCTGACTCTTGCAACTCCGCGGACTGTAGCCCACCAGGCTCCTCTGTCCGTGGGATTCTTCTCCAGGCAAGGATACTGGAGTAGGTTGCCATTTCCTTCTCCATGGGACTGTAACTCTTAAGTAATTCTTGGGGGTCAAGTTTCCCGAAAGAGACAGTGGAAGGAGAGTGAAATTCATGGGCAGGGCAGTTACTGGGTTAATGGGTTAAAAACATGTTTGTTTCTCATTCTACAGGATAGTGACTTATAGCTGCCTTGCAGGGATATGGTGTGATCTTAAAAGTGTTAGAAGTCCATTCTGTTTGTCTGAATCTCTATTCCCGGACTTGTGGACACAAGGGAAGGGAAGGGGGTGTGTGGCAAATTGAGAGAGTAGCGTTGTCATATATCCAGTATAAAATAGATAGCTGGTGGGAAGCGGCTGTGGAACAGGGAGCTCAGCCTTGTGCTCTGAGATGACCCGGAGGGGTGGGATGGAGTGTGTGTGTGTGAGGGAGGTGATATGTGTATACATATAGCTGATTCATGTTGTACAGAGACACTAACAATAGTGTAAAGCAATTATACTCCAATTAAATTTTTTTTTTTTTAATGGCATTGAAAGGACCAGTCCTGCCAGGACTCAGGAATCCCACCACCTTTCACTGGGAGCCTGGCTCAGCCACTTCCTAGTCTTCTGGTCTCCGACAGGTGCTTGAGATTTATGAGCTGCGTTGTCTAACATATGACCTTCAGTCAAGAGATTTCATTATATACCTATTGTGCACCAGACTCCACACCAGCTCTTAAGATAAATGAGTGAAAAAGCAGGCAAAGCTCTCTGCCCTCACGGAATTTTTTTTCCCTTCTCACTTAAGATTATTGTGAAATTTAAATAAATTAGTGCCTGTAAAAGGTATAAGGCTCTTGTTAAAATTAGAAAATAACTGTTATTGAGAAGTGATGAGCTGCCCATTCTATACTGGGGTGTCATTATTTAACAATAAAATTATTGAAAAAAATGACTTCATTGTTCTACACACAGTATTTTTTAAAAATTTGTTTTCTTTTAGTGTTCTTTTTTTCTTTTTTTTTTGCCTATTTATGAGAGAAATCAAATTTCTCTGCCCCTGTGTCTTGACTTTTTAATCACTATTTTGAGGTAACAAAGTCCATCTTCTTTTTTTTTTACATTAATTTTGATGGGAGCATAGTTGATTTACAGTATTGTGAAAGTGTATCTTCTTAAACAACTTTCCTAGAAAGTTCATCTGTTTGGTATGTGTGTGCACACGTGTGTGCATATGAATAACTCTTGGAAAAACTTGAATATATTTGAGTAATATAGTTGAGTAGTGTCTGTGAGAAAAAAAAAAGCCGAATATGTTTCCTTCTTATCTTGAAACTACTGATTATGAGAAAGATATTGGAAGAAAAAGAACCTGCTGTTGAATATTATTCCAAGTGATATCATCAAAACTGTCCCAGTTGGAAGTAACCTCTTCTAAAGACTTTAGCTGATTTGCTCAGGTGGCTCCTAAGTGTTTAGTTCAAACCAAGCAACTGGATGTGAGTTGCTTTCTCCTTGGCACAATGGAACATTCATGATGTTTATCAGGGAGAAGCTTCATTAAGGGAAGCCTGACAAGAAGGTCATGGGGAAGAGGAATGAGTCTGTTGTTATTGGAAAGCTTGTTTTTTGAAACATGTAAAATTACATAAACAGACGTACTTTTGTATGATCTGTTCGGCTCCTGACTATATTGAGAATGAGAATACTTGTTCTTCATAAAGTGCCTTTTGAGGCACAATCTAGGTGCTAGGTCTTCCTTATCTCATTGTTATCTCCAAAAGAGCTCCATTTTAATATTATTGCTTTGTGGTAAGCTGAGCCGTGTATTGAGGGTCAACCATGTGCTGTGTATGACTCAGACAGCCCATCATGTGGCCCCTGTGGTCTGAACCACGAGGGTGGGGAGGCAGCTGTTCCATCCATGGTGGAAGGACTAGATGGCCCTCTTGTAGATGGAATTCTGCCTCTTTGAGAATGCATTGTGAAGTTCCCAGCATCTATTGGTAATACAAGGATTTCATGTTTTTTTTTTAGTAATATGGTTAGCATATGTATGTGAGTTTTTAGAATTGGTACTAGAAGTTGAGGGTCTTCCCAGGTGGTGCATTGGTAAAGAATCTCTCTGCCAAGGCAGGAGATGTAAGAGACGTGGGTTTGATCCCTGAGTTAGGAAGATCCCCTGGAGTAGGAGATGACAACTCATTTCAGTATTCTTACCCGGAAGATTCCATGGACAGAGGAACCTGGCGGGCTGCAGGCCATTGGGTCCCAAAGAACTGGACACAACCAAGTGACTGAGTACACATGATAACCAGCAGAGCATGCATGCAAAGGTATTTCAGCTGTTAAAGCCAACCATACGGATGCATGTTATTTTTCAATGTGTTTTTTTTAGTTTTATATTTTTTCTCAATTTACATAAAGAATCTTCAAGACTCTAGTAATTTATTCAGTGCTGACAGTATACAGTTCATTTACACGTGTTCAGGAGCTTAAGCAACTAACTCTCAGGAAGGGGTGGGCTGAGTCACTCAGTGAATTTAAAGAGGCAAGGGGAAATGAATGCTGGGCAAGTAGCACTAAGATCAAGGTGACTTTTGTTTCTATAGATCTATGTTGAATAAGTTTTTGATTTGATCAAGAGTAGGTTTCTATCGTCTTCCTTCTGATGTATCTTAACACATGGGGCTAGCCTGATGCAGGGATATACCAGGTGGCAAACAGGAGTAATCTTACCCTTCTTCGTTCACAGAAGCTTGGTGTCAGGGAAGTTCAAAAGGTTATTCTGGCATTCCATGTATTTCAAAGCAGAAAAGGAACCTAATCTATCCATTTAGCCTATCAGCATTTGCATGCCTGCTATGCCGACATATAGGGTGTACTCTGTGCTGAGAGTATGGAAAAGACAGATCAGTCCCTGTCTATCAACAGCTTAGAGCTTAGAGTCAAGGTACAGAAAGTCAGTAAGGGTTATGGGTTATTAACAAACAAGGAAGGAATGCATGTATCTAGAGCAAGAAACTCATTTCTTAGAATTTTTTTCCTCACGGCCATATAGGAAGAAGGATAAGGAAATTGTATTGGGGACATTTTAGGGGAGAAGTGAGAGAATGGATATGGGTGAAGAGTACCAAAAACCCACTGCCCGACACAGTTCTGCTCCACAGCAGTCTTACATATTAACATATGTGTATGGACACTGAGATCCACAATTCTAGCTGGAAACCTGGGAGATTTTCCCCTCCGTGGTTTCAGCATAAAATATTGTAATTAGATCATGATTAAGCACATTTTCACTGTTTTAGAGCCACTCCATAGGACAGACCTTCTTTTTTGTTCGGCAACCACAGGAACCAGTGCCATCCTATCCTTTTAGAATTGTTTGTACTTATTGGTTTGTTGGAAACCACTCTAAAGGCTGAAGTCTGTCCACCCATCCCCCAACTCTCTTCTCCAGAGATGTCAAAACCCTCTTGTGGAATCTGTGAAATGTGAACTATGACTTGGTTATATGAGGTTCAGTGAAATAGCTGGAGGTTTTCCCAGCAGAAGGCTAAGCAGAATCGTCTAGACATCACTTTCTCCTTATCTCGGCAAGCCTTTCTGGGAGCTTTTCCACATGGGGAATCTAGGCAGAAAGGAAAATGAACTTGACTGTCTAAAAACCCTTCTGACTTTTAGATCTCTCCTGAAACTTACCAGGCTGCAGTTTGTAGTTTTGCATAGAAAACAGGAAGATATTTGCCTTTGTAGTTATTACGAGAGAGATTTTTCATTTATCCATTAAGACTTTATCGAGCACCCACTGTGCACAGATATTTTGCTGTAAGCAATTGAAGATGGACAGAAAAGTGAAGTTCTTTGCAGCAAATCAAATTAAGTAGATAAGGATATAATGACAGTTTGAGTAAAGGGCTGATTGTAAAGGAATAACATTCTAAGGGTCTAGAAGATGAAAGGACCCACAGGGGAAGGGGAGGTCAGAGAAAGCTTGGAAGCAGCAAGCTTGAGGCAGGTCTGAAAAGTATCTGGGAGTTAACCAAATGAAGGGATCAGACAAACAAACCACCTTAGAGTCCCAGGGTCTGTATCTCTTGGAGGTACCATGCCCTCAGGGGCTCTTGGAGAGTTTGAAAAATTTTTAAAAGAAATGTGGTTTTATTTTTATTGAGTTATTTGATGACTGCACTCCCTGAGTCTTTGTTGCTGTAGGCAGGCTTTTTCTAGTTGCAGCAACTGGCGGGGAGCGGGGGGCAGGGGGTGCTCCTCTCTAGTTTTGCTGGATTGTCTCTCCTTGCGGTGGCTTCTGCTGTTGCCCAGCACAGGCTCTAGGGCGTGGGTTTCAGTCGTCGCTGCGCAGGGTCTCTAGGGCACAGGGTCAGTGGTTGTGGCCGATGGGCTTACTTGTTCCACAGCCTGTGGAATCTCCCCGGACAAGGGATCGAACCCATGTCCTCTGCATTGGTAGATGAATTCTTAACTGCTGGACCACCAGGGAAGTCCAAGTTTGAAATCTTATTTGTCCTTTGGCACGGTGAGAAGCAGTGCAATTCTTTCTATACTGTCCAAGGGGGCATAGTGAGTATTTTTCCTTACTAGGATCATGGTTTTTTTTTTTTTAATCTCAAATATATGGGCCTTTATCATACTATATAGAGCCCTGTTGTCTTATAGGATTGCTGAAGTAAGTCTGCCATGGTAAAGATGACATTTAGGACCAGGCTGGTCTTTTGTTTTCTCTTAGTAGCTGATGTTGAGAATGCTCAGTTTTTACCCTGGCATAGAGGATTTTGTACCAAAATACTAAATGGCTCCATCATTGCAATAAGAGAGTTATACTTTCAAACCCCTGGCACTGTGTGTGTGTGTGTGTGTGTGTGTGTGTGTGTGTGCCCCTTCCTGAGATGGATCACATTTGTATCTCTTTGATGCCACAATAAACAGGCCTTTATTGAATACAAACATGGTTTATAATACTGCTGAGAAGATTTCTCTGTAGAGCTTTTCCTGTGTGTTAAGACCATTGAACTTGGTTTAGAATGTCTTAGACAGTACCTCCCCGCCCCCGGTACAGATCTTAAAAACCTGGTTTATTTTTCAAGGATTTATGAATTTCCTTACTTTGTTTGTTTGTTTTGGAGGGAAGGGAGAGGAAGGTCATCTGAAAGAGAGTCACATAAGTCTTAAGCAGACAGTGGATGAGTTTACCCCACAGGCTGGATCTGGAAATAGAACGTGACAATAACCAAGAAGCTCCTTCTTAGGACTTGCTTCCTTCTCCCCAAAAGTAACCGCTGTCCTGACTTTGCTCCCCACTGATGAGTTGTGCTTGTTTTGGAACTCTGTATAAATGGATTCATTCAGTATTGTATTCTTTTGCTTTCATTTCCTCACCATTATCCTGAGGTTTGTCTGTGTTGTGGATAGCTGTGGTTCATTCATTTTCATTTTTGTATGGTATTACAATGTGGAGACAGCAACGTTTACAAGCATGCTTTACTTTTGGTGACATTTATGTTGCTTGCAATTTGGGACTCATGAATAATATTACTGTCACTATGACCATTGATGACCATCTATGTCTTGGTGCACATGAAAAGTACTTGCATTTCTCAGGGGTGAACCCTGGGGTGCAACTGCAGGATTGGGGCATTGGGTATGCATTTATCTAATTCTAGTAGATAATTTTAAATAGTGTTTCAAGGTGATGGTGCCAGTCTGCATTCCCACCAGCAGTATGTGAATTTCTGTTGTTTAACATTCTCACCTACATTTGGTATTGCCATTCTTTTCATTTTAGACAGAAAAAGTATGCCTAGTTTAAATTTTAAAAATTGATCATTCATTGTAGAGTCTAGGTGTTTTTGGTGAAAAGAAATCAGATTTGGAGCCCAGAAACCTTGAATTAATTTTGCTTAAACCCTTGTTGAAGGGACACTGAGGTACTGTCTGAGCCAATTTTCTTTAAGTTTGACCTCCAGAATCTCACAGACCAGGTCCAAAAGCCAGTGGCAAACTTTGTGAACCTGCACCATAGCTTGACCTCCATGAGCCTCAGTCTTCTCGCCTGCAAAATGGGAATAATTTCAAATTCATCACAGCACTGGTATGAAGAGTCTGTGAGTCAGTCCACCAAAAAGCATGTCATTCCTGGCCCGTGGTCATTACAAAAAAGGAGCTATGAGATCCTTGTGAGTCACAGGAAGAAGTGGCTGACTACAGTGCTTTGGAACACTCCTATATTTGTTTTAGTTTACCTATTTTTAGAGGAAACAAAGTTATTTCACTCAGTGTGTTGGACGTCAAAACCCAATATATCCTTTCTGGATCACCCTCGCTTGTTTGATGTTGGGTGGCTCTGTGTGTTGTTTTGAAGGATGGCGTGTTTATAGCTCTGTTGGATCATAAACACTCCTTGAGCCCAGGGCAGCTCTGAATTTGTGTGCGGTTGACACCAGGGCAGCAGGGAAGGAAATCATCTTCAGCTTGTGTTTTGACACAGAGGAGTTTTTGTTTTTCCTTTGTCAAATCTCGGCATCCTCCAACTGAAAACTAACAAAACATTTCAGCCCTGGTAAATATTGTGATGAGCAGCCCTGTGTGGTTGCTTTTTTCCTTTCCTGCCATCACAGGGTGAGCGAGGGTGGCGTTTTGAAAGATCAGTCATTGTCATGCTGATATTCGAAGGACAACCAACTGTAGCAATTCCAGAGATGAAAAAGTGATATAAAGAGAAATAGGAACCTTAAGGTAAATATTTCTTTTGAGGGAAACTGGGAGACTTCTCAAGCAGGAAAAAGCAGAGGAGAGTCATGTGGGTTGTTTGCATTCCCTTCCCTAAGCGCCTGGATTTATCATGCTGCCTCTCTTGAGCCTTAGGAGAGATTTTTCCAAGAAAATTGAGCTGTGGATAATTGCGTCTCTTCCCTGTGAGCATGGCCTTCCTCTGCTCTATTTGCCTGGCTGGGGAAGATCAACTAGAATCAAGGTACAGGCCAGGCCAAGAGGGCAGGTTAAGAGTAGCCCCTCATCTCTCAGCCTCCAAGAGTTTGACTTGTTGGAGTTTCGTGTCATTAAGATTATTTTTATTAATTAAAAAAGTATAATATACCCTATATATATATTTTAAACTTCCCCATCACTTTCTTTTTTTAAGAGAGAAATAACTCAGTAAAGAAAAGCCAGACAAGAGACCAAAGAGACTAACCCTGCTGGGTTGAGTTGACACCACTGGTGTGCATCCGTCCACATAGTCTCTTATTAACTCCATGATGGAGGGCAAATTCTGTAATTTCTCTAAGCCTCTGTGCTTTCATCTCTGCATGGAGACAGTAGTCCTGCCCTTTGTTACAAAACTTGTGGCAAATGGGACCAATGTTACCAAGTAACATGTGAGAATTGCAGTTACCTTAGGAACTTGGTATATATACGTTCATTAATCCTTACAACAGCCCTGTGGGTTGTGGGCTCTAATCTACAGAGGAGGAAACTGAGGCAGAGAGTGTCTAAGTAACCTGACCAAGCATCACTCAGGTAAGAAGTAGCCGAACTGGGATTTGCACAGGAGGCAGTCTGGTTCCAGAGTTTATGTCTTTGTCACAATATTGCCAGTTTCCCACCATCCCTCCAACCAGGGTATCCCCATCCTTCACTCTTATCTAGAGATAAGCATTTCACAGGTTGGCATAGCTCCTCCTCTGTCATTTGAAGCAAGAACGCAGATCCAAGAAACCAGGTTCATGTTGCTTGTTCCCTGACACTGTCACAGACATTTTTCTAGGTCAATACCTATAGTTCTACCTGGGTCAAAAATTAACCACCTTGGCAAGAGCTGGCCATTTTAGCCCAGCCTTGGTGGGAGCTGGCTGGCTTTCAGAGAAGCCCAGTTCTAGCTGGCTTGTTGCCTAGGAACTGGCTTTCTTTCCCACAAAGTAGCTTCTGAGAAAAACTGTGGGAAACAAATGACTTCAGAGGTTTTGAGAAACAAAAGTGCAAACTCTAACAAATTTCATCTGGCCCCAAAATGTTATTACCCCAAATCTTGAAAATATTTTCTTATAGGATTATTCCCCTAAGGTTGTTAATCTGAGAACGGGCCAGGCCTATTAGGCCTGACTTTTTGCCCCCTGATATTAGAATCCTGTGTATTTGAGTGCTGGAGTGCGGGGGTCAAGGTAAAAATATTTCTCTGGAGGAAATGAAGTCATTTTATTTAATATTATAGTTACCACTGGGACTCTATCATTTCAGCAAGGGGATGGCAGTTAACACAGCCAAGAAGAAGCTTTTATATTAGTCCAAGAAATCTTTTAAAAGAGAGCAGTAGGTTTTCAGAGCCACAAATATTGATCGATTTTATCTGCCCTAAAAATTCTTGATGTAGTTAAATTTTACCTAAGAAGCCTTGTCTATCTAGATGAATGTTATTGTAACATTATCAGACTCTTTCTTTTAGTGGTTGGCTTCAAAGCCTTTTACTTTCAGCGTTACAGAGTGGCAGCCTGCTGAAATGTTTCTGTGTTGAGATTACTGTGTGTGTTTGTGGGGGGTTGTTATCTGGCTCTGGGAGCCTAGCACAGCCTGGAGACAATTCTGCATTTGTTCACAGAAGGCAAGAATGTGGCCCTTGTACACCTGCCTCCCTGGATACACCTGTAGGGCTGGTTTCTCTGGTGAAAGCTCATGGCTGAGCGCCTGACACAGGCGGAGATCCCGTGGCCCTGGCAACAGTGTCAATAGTGACTGGACACCTAGAAACTAAGGTTTCTGGGTCGTTCTCCTGCTGGTTCAGTCCCGTGAGCATGTGTGTAATCTCTCTTGAGCTGGTGTGGTGAAGTCGAAACTTGGCTTATCACGGGCCTCAGTTCTCCTGGAACGCATTTTAGATAAGAGTTGGAAGAAAAGACAGGCCTAGCATTCTCTGTGCTGAGATACAGAGGAGCTTATTTTTCATCACAGACAAAGAAAGGCATTTGGTTTAATTTTGAAACCTGATTGTGAATAGGCTGGAAGGTATAAAGGTGGCCTTTCTTACCTCATCTAGCTTTTTCACTGAATGATTAAGAAGCAAAAATGAAGATGGTAAAACAAAATGAAAACAAAACCATTAGCTCCCTTGTAATGAGCAGTCTTGAGGTTCCATTGTTCGGTGTTGACTTCACCTTGAAAATATAATAGGCAGCTGGTTTCTCTTGTAAGCCCAGCTGTGTGACCTTGGGAAAGTTACTTAACATCTCTCTGAGCCTCAATTTTCTCTCTTTTATTAGGGTATAATACTGATAATACTTAAGTCATAGAATTGTGTTAAGGATTTAGGAGTTAATACTTGGAGTCCTTAGAACAGTACCTCACAGACAATAAGTATAGTAGAAGTGTTTGTAAATTAAAATAATCTGGGAGATACTTTGTGCAATTCTATTTAGTTCACTTGCTCAGCTGTGTCTGACTCTTTGTGACCCCCATAGACTGCAGCATGCCAGACTTCCCTGTCCAGCACCAGCTCCTGGAGCTTGATCAAATTCATGTCCATCGCTTTGGTGATGCCATCCAACCATCTCATCCTGTTGTCTCCTTCTCCTGCCTTCAGTCTTTCCCAGCATTAGGGTCTTTTCCAATGAGTCAGTTCTTCACATCAGGTGGCCAAAATATTGGAGCTTCAGCTTCAGCATCAGTCCTTCCAGTGAATGTTCAGGACTGATTTCCTTTAGGGTGGACGGGTTGGATCTCCTGGCAGTCCCAGGGACTCTCAAGAGTCTTTTCCAACACCACTGATCAAAAGCATCCATTCTTTGGCGCTCAAGTTTCTTTATGGTTCAACTCTCACATCCATACATGACTACTGGAAAAACCATAGCTTTGGCTAGACAGACCTTTGTCAGTAATGTTTCTGCTTTTTAATATGCTGTCTAGATTGGTCAAAGCTTTTCTTCCAAGGAGCAAGCATCTTAATTTCATGGCTACAATTACCATCTGCAATGATTTTGGAGCCCCCAAAAAAAAAAAAAAAAATCTGTCATGGTTTCCATTGTTTCCACATCTCTTTGCCATGAAGTGACGGGACTGGATGCCATGATCTTCGTTTTTTTGAATGTTGAGTTTTAAGCCAACTTTTTCACTCTCCTCTTTCACTTTCATCAAAAGGCTCTTTAGTTTCTCTCACTTTCTGCCATAAGGGTGGTGTCATCAGCATATCTGAGGTTATTGATATTTAGTCCAAAATGCAGTACTTGGGTGCAATCTCAAAAATGACAGAATGATCTGTTTGTTTCCATTCAGTATCAGACCATTTAGTATTGCAGTAATACAAGTCTATGCCCCAACTTCTAATGCTGAAGAAGCTAAAATTGAACAGTTCTATGATGACCTATAAGACCCTCTAGAACCAACACCAAAAAAAGATGTCCTTTACATCACAGGGGACTGGAATGCAAAAGTAGGAAGTCAAGAGATAACAGGAGTAACAGCTAAATTTGACCTTGAAGTACGAAATGAAGCAGGCAAAGGCTAATGAGTTTTGCCAAGAGAATGCACTGGTCACAGCAAATACCCTCTTCCAACAACACAAGAGACGACTGTACACAAGGACATTGCCAGGTGGTCAATTATATCAAGTGCCACTGAAATTTCTGTGGTCTTTGTGGCTGCTGAATATTCTGACGCACAGAAATTAATCATTAGATCAAAAGACTAATTTTTGATACTAGGTACTTAAAAATTTTTTTTTTTTTAACATTCTTTAACAAGGTTCTCCTGTGTGGGACAGGGAATTATATTCAGTATCCTGTGATAAATTATAATAGAAAAGAATATGAAAAATATATGTGTATAACTGAGTCATTTAGCTGTACAGCAGAAAATAACATTGTAAATCAACTGTGCTTCAGTAAAATTAAAATATATACATTCTGAGCTGCTCTTCCTGTTCCCTTTGGAGGGCAAAAGTATCGGAAAAAAACAAGTGCAAGCGTTTCCTTTTAATATTGGTTTAGTTGTGGTCAAAAACAGGAATTGTGAGTCATGACCTCCAAATGAACAGGAATGAGCCAAGGTAAAATGACATCCTAGGGATAAGGGGTCATTTTTGACAAACAGATTCAGGAATTCACCAGGTATTCAAGCAACTCTTTTAACCTCGAATCCATTGGTCCCCACGGGGGTCTATGAGTAAACAGCAAGGGGTTTATACATTTGGGTGGAGTAAAAAGTAAGTACATCCACATTCCCCCCGCTCACCCTGAACTGAACTTGAGCATTTCCTTCAATTATAAATGTAGGCAACAAACCTCAGCAGCATAAACAATACCCACAACTTTGTCAACAGAAATCTTGGAAGATTTAATATGGCATGACAGATTCATTTATGGTTATCTCTAGTTAGAAATTATACTAGTCATTAGACTCATCACTATTTATTTATGGTTTTCCAGTTCTTTAATGATGAAAATTTAAAAAAAGAAAAGCACAATTATAAGATTATTTTAAAAGTATTTGGGCAATAGTATTTTAGTATAATTTGTTTCATTTGTGAAACCAATTTATTTTATTGTTTTCGTTCAATAAAATAAACCACTCATTTTATTTATTTATAAGCATCATTCTTAGAAGGGTTCATAGGTTTTATCTGACTGCCCAAGTCCATACACAGAAAAGATTAAGAGGGAGTTTTAAAGCTGAAAGTTTAGGCTGATTTAAATCTGAAGAGTGGTGCCGTCCAATATAAATATAATGTGAACCACAAGTAGTTAAAAAGTTTTAAAGCTACTTTAAAAGAATAAAATGAAGTAGATTTAATTACTGTTAATAATACAATTTTATTATTGTATAAATAAGATTAATTTCAGTTGGAAGATTAATTATAATAAGTTAATTTTAATGATACTCATTTTGACTGAATCTATTCAGGATATTATGGTTTCAACAAGTAGTCAATATTAAGTTACTAATGAGATTTTTACCTTTGTTTTCATACCAGTCTTCGAAATCAAGTGTATCTTTAGATGTATCATTTAGAGTACATCTCAGTTTGGATGCTATAATTTCACTGGAAATACTTGCTCTGTGTATGTGTCTTCATACTTGAGTATGTATGTTGAAAAGAATTTAGTTGGAAAAGTAGATTCAGGTGGCTTAAAATAAAATGAAAAGTTTTCCATTAACTGCACTATCTTTTTAAATCAGTGAAGATGACATTTAAAATAAAGTTTCTCTGTTGCACTCGCCCACCTTATAAGTATGTAAGCAGTCCTGTGTGTGGCCTGTGTTCGTCCTGTTAGCCCATCTTGGGAGCCAGACTAGATATGAAGGCCTCGCAAGGAGAAGCAGGAATAGGACTCCAGGGAGACTTCCTTAACGTAACCTGCGCTCTTTTGTTACTTTGTTTAGTGAACCAAGTGCTTGTTTTGTCCTCTCCTTAAAGTCTCCCCAGCACTCTGCCTGTCTTCCAGTAGACCCTCATCCTTCCTGTTCCCCACTAGACTCACACAGAATACAGAACTCTGGCTGGAGCTTTGTGTCTTACAGGGTAGGCATTTCCATTCAAGTGTTGGCTTTTGAAGATCATTGGGGAGCTGGCATTTTGTAATTTCCATTCCAACTGGTAGAAGAGAGATTTACAAATTCTTGGGAGAGGAGAGATTCTAATTATTTTCCTTGAGCAAGCCTTTGGCATAATAAGGGAGTTAATTTACATCTGAATTTATAGTGGTTATATCTGCATTTTGCAGCACTCAGTTTATATTTAGTCTTTTACTATGGTCTTTACTTTTTGGATTCAAAGCCTATCTTCTTTGACTGTCATTCACCAGGTAGGGCAGATGCAGGCCTAGTGTTTTCGTTTTGGGCCCACGTGTGTGTGTGAGTGTGTGTGTTTGTGTGTGTGTACTGAGATATAGTTGGTGTATAATATTATATGTTTCAGGTGTCCAACATAGTGATTCACAGTTTTCGAAGATTGTACTCCATTTATAGTTATTGCAAAATAATGGATTTATTCCTATGCTGTAGAATATATAATTTTAGCTTATTTTATACCTAGTACTTTGTATCTCTTAATCCTCTGTCTTTATCTTGCCCCTTCTCCCCTCTCTGTTCTCACTGGTAATCACTAGTTCTCTATATCTAAGTCTGTTTCTTTTTTGTTGTATTCACTAGTTTTAGTTTTTAGATGCGCATATAACTAATAACACAGAGTATTTGTCTTTACCTACTTATTTCACTAAGAATGAAACCCTCCAGGTCCATCCATGTTGTTGCAAAAGGCAAAATTTCATTCTTTTTTATGACTGAGTGGTATACGAGCCTAGTGTTTTTTAGTCTTAGGGGGGCTGAGAGGAGATGTAAATCCACGTGGAGTTTCTTTACCAGGAAGGTTAAGTGAGGCTCCACATTTTCCACAATTGACTGCAGTTGTTCATGTCTCTCCCTTCCAGGAATGGATCTCTGAAGTTAAGCTAGGCAATTTCAGCCAAGATTAAGCTCTCCACTTGGGCGGTCTAGCTTGACTTTCATATCCTAACGTGTGTGTCTAATTTTTGATCCTGGATGTGGCCTTTTCATTTCTCTCGCTTAAAATTGACAAGCTGTGAAAACATTATGAATCAATAGAGTAGCTAGTCCCAATCCGGTTTATTGTTTCTTCGACATAGAAGTTTAAACATTTGAGGTTTTAGATGGATATGGAAGGCAGTCAGATGCTGTTGGAAATGAATTCTGTAGTCCTGGGTGTCTTTGGCTCTTTGAGAGAATGTTGAACTCTTTGGGACCTTAGAAACCTAGAAGCATGTGCCACCCTTCAACTGAACTCTGGGCCTGCATGTTGATTGTCTTAGTGTTTCTAGGGCTTCTGAAAGAGAACCAAAGGCACATTTCCTGCTCTTGGGGACCTGGAGTCGTTAGTCTTGGTAAAACAAAGCTGTAAATTTGGATAAGCCTAAATGATGATTGAGACAGAAGGTACAATTGTCAGTGGATTCTGTTTTGTTTATTTAATCACACACCTAACAGAAACTTAGGAATTTCCAGCCAAGCAGCAGTAATAACATCAGAAACAACAGTGGGCATTTACTGGTTCATTCAACAAGTGTTTAGTGGGTGTTTCCTATGTGTCAAGCACTGTTCTAAAATATAGCTACCCACACAATGGATGCAGAGTTTGCTTGCGTTTATTGTGCAGATGTTGGGGACGTATCAGATGTGACACAGGCACACTTGTACTTTAACAAGTTGAGTGACCAAAAATTTATAGCTGAATGTTCCACTGCTATGGAAATATTCTCAGGAAGTGACAAATGCTTGGAAGAATATGGAGCAGTAAGTCTGCTGAATGCATCTGAAGGAGTGACATTTGCCTTCTTTTCACTTCTTCACTCTGTTTGTGTCATCTTCTTAGGTTGGTTACTGGGCAGTTGAAGGAGGCTGGGTGAGTCAGGTCAGTCCTTTTGCTTTGGGACGTGAAAATTCAGCTGCATGGTTCACAGATAGTGTATCTCTGCAGTAACTTCTTCATTCATTGCAGAATTTGTTTCTTAATAAATCTCTTGCGAGATTTTATGATGCTAAAATCAAAACAGGTTTTAGATTGTTCAAACAATTTGAAGCAGTTTAAATTTTAGGTAATTTAAATAGTTGCTTAGACGTAATACATCGGCATGAATGACTTGAAATGCTTGAGTTGAAGAGGAATGTCTTTGCTTGTGATATTAAGGGATTTGTTTTACAAATCTACTGAATAAGCTGAGCCAGTATGAATTATATTCTTATCTTTTAAATGAAAGATGTCCAAAGTTCAAACATGGAGTTAGTCTGACCTAACTTTCCAAGAATTTTCAACCTCTTAGGTTTAACACAAACTGAAGTTTAATGAGGCTGACCCAGGTGACTTTTAATCCTGTTTCAAAGTTTACCATAGCTCTGCTTGAACACTTTGAATTTTATTACAATGAAAGGGCAAATTACTGAGCATTTTATTCAGGCTGTTGCAGTAGGGAAAACTTTCATTAATGAGGAAAGTCTCAAAGTAGAGCGAGAAAACTCGACATTTTATAGAACAAGAGAATCACTGAAGGAGGGCCAAGGGAGGTGGGTCTCATCTCAGAGTATTCCAGATCTTTTCCTTTTGCCCTTAAAGAGGGGGTGTTATTGAACTAGTCTTCTTTGCTTGGGCTTAAAGTTCAACCTGTCTTAGGACACTGGGCAAAGTGGTTTTAAAAAGGTACTGCTGGTAAAAGCTTCAATAGTTAATCAAAGATGTGCAGTTTATAATTAGTGTTATTTGATCACAATAATTTCATGATAGCTTGTCTTGGTGTAGTCTTTTGGTGATTTTAAGATACAAATACAGGATTTTTTTTATATGGGCTTCCCTGGTGGCTTAGCTGGTAAAGAATCTGCCTGCAATGCGGGAGACTGCGGTTTCATTCCTGGGTTGGGAAGATCCCCTGGAGAAGGGAATGGATACCCATTCCAGTATTCTGGCCTAGAGAATTCCACGGATTGTATAGTCCACGGGGTTGCAAAGAGTTGGACACGACTGAGCGACATTCATTTTTCACTTTCACAGGATTTTTAAATGCTTGCAAATTATCTTAAGCCAGAATTTAGAGAAATGTTGTTGTTTATTCTCCCCCTTCTCCATTTTAGGTTGTGCATACATTTTTCTAGGTTCTTAATCCTATGTGGGGTATAGTTCCATCTTGCAATTCTGTTTGGGAGTTTTACAAATTTCAGCCCCAGCGTTAGTATGGATACAGGTATAAATATAAAAGGACAGAGGCCGACTCTCTTAGCATTTTGCTGGTCTGCTTTCAGAAACTGTTTACTGTGGCTTATAGATCTAATTCTCTTGTAACACTGGAGTTCTGTTTCCTTTAGGGACTGCAGGAAGTGCAAGCTGGGAAATTATTTTACATAACAGTCAGGAGAAAATGTTATTTATTTATAAGCTACTCAGGGCCTGAAGGCCGTAGGGCACCAAACATAATGCCATGTAGAAAGCAAACCAGTTTTCCTTGACATTTAGCTGTAAATTGAAATTCATTCATATAAAATACCTGAGATGAAACACTTTAGTAGTGGAATTTTGGGTACTGCTTGGCTTTCCTGGTTTTGTCATTTAACTTCAGAAGTATGCTGTATCAACTTATTAGTTGGAGAAAATTCTCCAGCTATCCGCATTTTATTCTGTACTTTCTCTGTAGCTGAAAAACATCTTTGTGTATTGAAAAATTTTATGTGTTTTGTTCCATGTGGATTGTATCTTTTTTGTTTTCATTTCCTTTTGTCTGGCCCTGCTTCTTTTGGAAGGCACTAGAGAGGTAGTATATGCTGGGAGGGGGTGGTGTGTGTGTGTGTGTGTGTGTGTGTGTGTGTGTGGGTGTGTGTGTGTGGGGGTGTGTGTGTGTGGTCAGAATACCATTTTTGGGAAATGGATGACTGCGAAACAGCCAGGCCTGCCTACTTGTGGGTGAATGACATAACCAGCAGCTTACTGAATGCCTTGCCAAGACAAATAGGACTGAGTTGTCCTCTTTGGTGGCTGATCTTGCCCAGGGGTGAATTTCATACCCCTATTGAGTCTGTCTTTCTCTATCCTGGAGACGCTTTTGCTGAAATTTGGAGCCAAAGGGGGTGGGTGGAGGATGAGAAATAGAACGTAGTGAAGCTTTAATATTCTAAATCAGGAAGCATATGATGAAATGCAGAAAAGGGAGGGAGCAAATTCTAACTGCACTGAGTTCAGAGGTCATCGTCAGTGAACAGAATTAGGAAGAGGAGGACTTGCAGGTTTGAAAGTCCTTTAACTGGGGCTTGTTGGCAAGAGAGCTGACATATTGTTTTTTTTTTTTTTTTCAGTTAGTTGGAGGCTAATTACTTCACAATATTGTAGTGGTTTTTGTCATACATTGACATGAATCAGCCATGGATATCATGTATTCCCCATCCCGATCCCCCCTCCCACCTCCCTCTCCACCCGATCTCTCTGGGTCTTCCCAGTGCACCAGCCCCAAGCACTTGTCTCATGCATCCAACCTGGGCTGGTGATCTGTTTCACCCTAGATAATATACATGTTTCGATGCTGTTCTCTTGAAACATCCCACCCTCGCCTTCTCCCACAGAGTCCAAAATCTGTTCTATACATCTGAGTCTCTTTCTCTGTTTTGCATATAGGGTTATCGTTACCATCTTTCTAAATTCCATATATATGTGTTAGTATACTGTAATGGTCTTTATCTTTCTGGCTTACTTCGCTCTGTATAATGGACTCCAGTTTCATCCATCTCATTAGAACTGATTCAAATGAATTCTTTTTAATGGCTGAGTAATATTCCATGGTGTATATGTACCACAGCTTCCTCATCCATTCGTCTGCTGATGGGCATCTAGGTTGCTTCCATGTCCTGGCTATGATAAACAGTGCTGCGATGAACATTGGGGTGCACGTGTCTCTTTCAGATCTGGTTTCCTCGATGTGTATGCCCAGAAGTGGGATTGCTGGGTCATATGGCAGAAATGGATTAAAGATCTAAATGTAAGACCAGAAACTTATAAAACTCCTAGAGGAGAACATAGGCAAAACACTCCCCGACATAAACCACAGCAGGATCCTCTATGACCCACATCCCAGAATACGAGAAACAAAAGCGAAAATAAACAAATGGGACCTAAAAAATGGGACTGAAAAGCTTTTGCACAACAAAGGAAACTAGAAGCAAGGTGAAAAGACAGCCCTCAGACTGGGAGAAAATAATAGCAAATGAAGCAACAGACAAAGGATTAATCTCAAAAATATACAAGCAACTCTTGCAGCTCAATTCCAGAAAAATAAATGACCCAATCAAAAAATGGGCCAAAGAACTAAACAGACATTTCTGCAAGGAAGACATACAGATGGCTAAAAAACACATGAAAAGATGCTCAACATCACTCATTATCAGAGAAATGCAAATCAAAACCTCAATGAGGTACCATTACACGCCAGTCAGGATGGCTGCTATCCAAAAGTCTACAAGCAATAAATGCTGGAGAGGATATGGAGAAAAGGGAACCCTCTTACACTGTTGGTGGGAATGCAAACTAGTACAGCCGCTATGGAAAACAGTGTGGAGATTTCTTAAAAAACTGGAAATAGAACTGCCATATGACATATTGTTTTTGCTTCCTCTCTATCAGCACCCTTTCTGTTCTCCAGTGATCCTCCCATGGTCCCAGGGAGAGGGCACACACAGGACTGGCGGGAAAGGCTGGAGCCTCCTTTGCAGACCCTCCCCAGGTGGCTGCTAGCCCTTGTGGTCAGCCTACTCCACTCCCTCCCAGTGTCCACATCTGGGACTGACCTTTGGGTCAGCCCCAGACGGCTGCTAATGGCTTTTTCCTCTAATGTAATAAGTAAGTTACAGCAGGGAAATTTTGGTTCCCAAATTAGTTTTTTTAATTTATTTGAGGAATACTATATTACTTTAAAATAATTTTTTAAAAGTTATTACCACCTGAATGCTTGTTTCTCACATGTGCTTTTCTCACTGATCGGATTTTAGCACCTCAAGCAGGAATTGGCACGTATTAGGTACACACTGAGGTTTCATTGAAAGAATGTGTGGTCTACAGACCACCAGCCTCAGAAGCTACTGGGTGGTCGTTAGAAATGCAGATTCTCAGGCACACCATAGGCCTCAAGAATCAGAATGTCTGGAGAGAGGCCAGAAAATCTGCATCTTAAGATTGATTTCTCCAGCAGACTCCTGTTGAGACTGATGCGCTAACACCCCAGCTATCTTCAGTTTTTCCTGTTGTAACATGAGGATCTTAGTTCCTGTTCTCCAGTCCAGACTCCCTGCCTCTCCACAGCAATATCATATAATGCATATCCCCTGTATAGCAGATGAGTGCTGACATTATATATTTCATGTTTACCCAGTTATACATTTTGATGTTATCTAACAAACTGACAATCTCTACATACCTAACCAATTCCCTGTTTTTACTTTACCCACCCCACCCCCCCCATTTTCCATTTTTCTTTATTTCTTTTGTTTTCTGCCTTTTCACTTTTCCATTCTAATATTCTGGCAGACTAGAATTTAATAAACATTTGATGAGTGAATGAATGAATGAATGGGTATGTGAATGTGTGTGTGCATCCATGCGTGCCCTGTTGCTCAGTAGTGTCTTGACTCTCTGTGACCCCATGGACTTTAGCCAGCCAGACTCTTCTGTGGCACTTTCCAGCAGGAATACTGGAGTGGGTTGTTATTTCCTCCTCCAGTGGATCTTTCACACACGGGAATTGAACCCAGTCTCTGGCGTCTCTGTGTTGGCAGGGGTGTTCTTTACCACTAGCGCTTCCTGGGAAGCTCTCTGTTATTCTTTAATGCTACAAAGAATAATTTAGGCATATAGCTTTTCAATTTGTGAGTGGTGGTTCTTTCTAGAACTATCTTGCAGAGAGGAGATAGACTATCCAAAGGATTCTCTTCATGGTCTTAAATATTTTATTTATTTAAAAGACTGTATTAAAAAATTACTAACTCTGTAAAGTAATAGATGTTAACAAAACTTACCGTGGCAATCATTCAGAATAATATATATCTAATTATTATTGTTGTATATTATAATACATCATTATATGTCAATTATATCTCATTTAAACTAGGAAAAAAAGAAACGCCAACTCCTCCACCCTACAACATATATATCTATATATTATATAATTATTATATTAATTATATAAAATTAAGAGCCAGACATCCTGGAATGCGAAGTCAAGTGGGCCTTAGGAAGCATCACTATGAGCAAATCTAGTGGAGGTGATGGAATTACAGTTGAACTATTTCAAGTCCTAAAAGATGATGCTGTGAAAGTGCTGCATTCAATGTGCCAGCAAATCTGGAAAACTCAGAAGTGGCCACAGGACTGGGAAAGGTCAGGTTTCATTGCAATCCCAAAGAAAGGCGATGCCAAAGAATGCTCAAACTACCACACAATTGCACTCATCTTACATGCTTGCAAAGTAATGCTCAAAATTCTCCAAGCCAGTCTTCAACAGTACGTGAACCATGAACTTCCAGATGGTCAAACTGGATTTAGAAAAGGCAGAGGAACCAGAGATCAAATTGCTAACATCTGCTGGATCATCAAAAAATCAGGAGAGTTCCAGAAAAACATCTACTTTTGCTTTATTGACTATACCAAAGTCTTTGACTCGGTGGATCACAACAAGCTGTGGAAAATTCTTAAAGAGATGGGAATACCAGACCACCTGACCTGCGCCCTGAGAAATCTGTATGCAGGTCTAGAAGCAACAGTTAGAACTGAACATGGAACAACAGAATGGTTCCAAATAGGAAAAGGGGTACCTCAAGGCTGTATATTGTCACCCTGCTTATTTAACTTATATGCAGAGTACATCATGAGAAATGCTTGACTGGATGAAGCACAAGCTGGAATCAAGATTGCCGGGAGAAATATCAATAATCTCATATATGCAGATGACACCACCCTGATGGCACAAAGCAAAGAAGAACTAAAGAGCCTCTTGATGAAAGTGAAAGATGAGAGTGAAAAAGGTGGTTTAAAACTCAACATTCAGAAAACTAACTGAGTGACTGAACTGAACTGAACTGACCTGAATTTTACTTACTCAATTAGGACGTTGCTTTATAAGGGAAAAGCAATTCAGGATCAGTTCAGTTTAGTCACTCAGTGTGTCCGACTCTTTGCGACCACAGCATGCTAGGCCTCCCTGTCCTTCAACAACTCCCGGAGTCCACCCAAACCTGTGTCCATTGAGTTGGTGATGCCATCCAATCATCTCATCCTCTGTCATCCCCTTCTCCTCCTGCCCTCAATCTTTCCCAGCATCAGGGTCTTTTCAAATGAATCAACTCTTCACATCAGGTGACCAAAGTATTGGAGTTTCAGCTTCAACATCAGTCCTTCCAATGAATACCCAGGACTGATCTCCTTTAGGATGGACTGGTTGGATCGCCTTGCAGTCCAGGGTATTCTCAAGTCTTCTCCAACAGCACAGTTCAAAAGCATCCATTCTTTGGTGCTCAGCTTTCTTTATAGTCCAACTCTCACATCTATACATGACCATTGGAAAAACCATAGCCTTGACTAGGTGGGCCTTTGTTGACAAAGTAATGTCTCTGCTTTTTAATATGCTGTCTAGGTTGGTCATAACTTTCCTTCCAAGGAGTAAGCGTCTTTTAATTTCATGGCTGTAATCACCATCTGCAGTGATTTTGGAGCCCAGAGAAATAAAGCCAGCCACTGTTTCCACTGTTTCCCTATCTATTTGCCATGAAGTGATGGGACCGGATGCCATGATCTTAGTTTTCTGAATGTTGAGCTTTAAGCCAACTTTTTCACCCTCTTCTTTCACTTTCATTGAGAGGCTCTTTAGTTCTTCTTCACTTTCTGCCATAAGGGTGGTGTCATCTGCATATCTGAGGTTATTGATATTTCTCCCAGCAATCTTCATTCCAGCTTGTGCTTCTTCCAACCCAGCGTTTCTCATGATGTACTCTTCATATAAGTTAAATAAGCAGGGTGACAATATACAGCCTTGACGTACTCCTTTTCCTATTTGGAAATAGTCTGTTGTCCCATGTCCAGTTCTAACTGTTGCTTCCTGGCCTGCATACAGGTTTCTCAAGAGGCAGGTCAGGTGGTCTGATATTCCCATCTCTTGAAGAATTTTCCACAGTTTATTGTGATCCACTGAGTCAGAGGCTTTGGCATAGTCAATAAAGTAGAAATGGATGTTTTTCTGGGACTCTCTTGTTTTTTTGATGATCTAGTGGATGTTGGCAATTTGATCTCTGGTTCTTCTGCCTTTTCTAAAACCAGCTTGAACATCTGGAAGTTCGCGGTTCACGTATTGTTGAAGCCTGTCTTGGAGAATTTTGAGCATTACTTTACTAGCTTGTGAGATGAGTGCAATTGTGCGGTAGTTTGAGCCTTCTTTGGCATTGCCTTTCTTTGGCATTCAGGATTAATCGTCATTAAATCATATTAAGAAACTCCAAAATGCTTAACAGAATTGAGTGAGAATTCCTAAATACCTACCTTGAGTTAGTCCCAGGTTTAAGGCACTTGTAGGCTGAGTCACAAAGAATGCCGCTCTTAGGCTTTGTTTTCCTTCCATATAAGAAATATAAGAATTAGCTATGATTCCTCAAGCTTTGTAGTGCTACTCTGTTACCATGGAAGAAAAAATATTCCCAGTCTGTAAATAAATTTGAGGTCTTTGAGTTCTACAGAATGATACCATTTCTTCATTTAGAATTTCTTGGCTTGCATTGTGTTTGGGGTATATGACATAAACTGTTTCCCAAACTTAATTGACCACAGAACCCCTCCTTTAATACCTGCTGATCTTATATCTCTACAGAACACCTTTGGCACATATGGACCTGAAGTGGTGTTTTCAAATGGTAGGACAAGATTCATAAATGATAGTAGGGAAATTTATGTGGGAGGTTGCAATCAGAATTTACATGTACACATATGTATATACATAAGATTAGTACATCACATATAGTGGGGTATTGTTTTCTAGGAAAAATAAAATGATTTTTCTCCCAAGGTATGAGTGTATCCTAAAAGTTCAGAGGTAGAAACGGACATTTCAAAACAGTGCTCCTACCAGACGAAAAACAAAACAACACAAAAATAACAGCCGATTTGACATGAAGAATGCCAGCATAAACATTAAAATATCGTGTTCAAATAACCAGGCCACATTAAGTTTATTTAGCAATCACTTATGTTGATTCCTATGTTGCAACACTATTGTGAACCTTTTATAAATGTTAATTAAGTTGGTCCTCATAATAACCCTGTGCTATTATTATTCCCGTTTTATGAATGAGAAACATGAGGTGCTTGCTAACATTCTGTCTGATACCATGAACTGTAAAATCAGAAAGTGGCAGTAATAATTACTCTAGTATGTATAGCTTTGACCTCATGTTTAACAGTGGTCATTAAAAACCAAAAAGAGAAGTCAACCATATAATATTAGAGTGGGTATCATGCCAGGTATTCTTTATTGCCCCATAGTAATGGGGTTGAGGGACATAGCAAGTTATGCTCAGCTGCTGGAATGATCTGCTTGATGGCTCTTAAAATATGACAGTTGTCCAAAACATGGATAAAACTTCTTCAGATACTGCTTGCCAGCCATCCTTAGTAAGAAATATTTTTGTTTGATAATAAAGTGTTTCACTAATGTCAGGATTACTCCTCTTGTTGGTTTTGTGTCTGTCTGCTCTGAAAGCAGTATAAAACTTTGATAAAAGTAACAGTTCTCACAAACTGTACTGTGTACATAGTGACATGCTGAGTTGGCCACAGGTGAGGAAGAAAACAGTGTTTAGGACATACTACCCCAAAATACGACTCTTGGCATGTTGGATATTCTTTTTATTGAAGTATAGGGGTTGGAAAGATCTCCTGGAGGAGGGAATGGCTACCCACTCCAGTATCTGTGCCTAGAGAATTCCATGGACAGAGAATCCTGGCTGGCCACAGCCCATAGGATCGCAAAAAGTCTGACATGACTGAGCGACTAACACTACTACTGCTACGACTCTAGTTGATTTACAGGGGCTTCTCAGTTGGTTCTGTGGTAGAGAAATCGCCTGCCAGTGCAGGGGATGCTAGTTTTGATCCCTGGGTCAGAAAGATCCGCTGGAGAAGGAAATGGCAACCCACTCTAGTATTCTTGCCTGGGAAACCCCACAGAGGACCCTGGTGGGCTACAGACTCAACAACAACAGTTGATTTCCAGTGTTGTGTTAATTTCTATGATACAGCAAAGTGACTCAGGTTTTCACACATATATATTCTTTTTCATATTGTTTTCCATTATGGTTGATCACAGGATATTGAGTATTGTTCCCTGTGCTATATAGTAGGACATTTGGTGTTGGCATTTGACTGTTTTAAACTGAAGGAGTTTGAGAAGTGGCTTTGGCGTCAAGGGCTCTCTGACCGTCCCCTGATGCGGGCTCATGACCCTGGTGCGCCCTGGAGGGAAGGAGCATCCATATTTCCTAAGACACCAAATGTGTGCTCATTTGCTCAGTCATCTCCGACTCTCTGTCATCCTTTGCACTGTGTAGCTTGCCAGGCTTCTCTTTCCATGGGATTTTTCAGGCAAGAATACTGGAGTGGGTTGCCTTTTTCCTCCTTTCAGGGATCTTCCCAGCCTAGGGATCAAACCCGCGTCTCCTGTATCTCCTGCATTGCAGACGGGTTATTTACCCACTGAGCTGTTAAGACACCAGGAGATATCTGAATTAAGAGGTTTTGCCAGGTTTCCCCCAGTCCACTACCCTTGCCTCATATCCTTCTGTCCTGTCACCTTTTTCATGACTTTGTGCTCTTCATCACACATAGTATAAAAAAATGCTCAGATTTTACTACTTTGTTTGGTTTTCATTTCCTTATGAAGGCTTTTGTGTCATGTAAAGCTTATATTAAATAAATCTGTGCTTCTGTCTTGTCTTGCCCTGGCTGAGAATTGAACAGGACAGAGAAAAAAAGACTTTTCCCCTGCTCCTCAACAAAGGAAACTGGCATTCTCTAAGAAAGTTAATATTTTTTCCTCGACTGCCCCAGAGCTGTTGAGAAACACATTTTATTTCTAAAGAAGTTATTTGATTCACTTAGGAGAGAAGCTAAACTCATGAGCCTTGTGACTTTATACTGTAGTGTGGTTCTCATTTCAGTGATGTTAACCTAGTAGTGGGTCTCCACAGGGTTAATGGTGTCTCCCAGGAGACATTTGGCAATATCTGGACACAGTTTTGATTGTCACATCTGGGAGGGTGCTGTTGGCACCTAGAGGGTAGAGGCCAGGGATGCTGCTTAAACAGGCTGCAGTGCATAGTATAGTTCCTCAGAGGAAAGAATTTACTAGCTGTGAGGGCAAATAGTGCTACAGTTGAGAAAGCCTGCTTTGGAGAAATTAGATGCAGTTCAGTGTTAGTGAACCATCTTGGTTTTAACTAGGGACAGTAGAATTCAACTCCTTGATTATATTAATTTTTTTTTTTTTCTTCATTGCAGTTTCATATCCAGTTGCAGATTTTAGTTGGCAGGGGATAGAATCCTGCAGTGGTGAGGAGAGGTGAAAAACAATGTCAGTTGCCTGGAAAATCATAATATTTGTAGAGTTTCTCTAATTGTTGAACTTTGGAATAACAGGAGGTTGTTTGGGGTTTGGAATTTGTGTGTTGGTAGAGATCTGCTGAAATACATGCTACAAACAAACTAAATCATGGTTAAAAATTTCAGGTTGTCCCTGTGTTGGGTAGTGTGACAACTGTTTTGCTTTTGACAATGACTTATTTTGCTTACTCATGATAGTCAATAAAATTCAAAATCTTACTCATTTTAATGATGTAGTAAAATAACTGGACTCCCTAATTCTTTCTTTAAGCATGATGCAAGGTCTTTGGCACCACTGACTTGATGGACATGAATTTGGGCAAGCTCCCGGTATTGGTGATGGACAGGGAAGCCTGGTGTGCTGCAGTTCATGGAGTTGCAAGGAATCAGACAGGACTGAGTGACTGAACTGAGCTGAAAGTCTTTGAGTGGGCATTCCTAAGAGTTGCTTTCCTTGTGAGCTCTGCTTTGTTTGGGATAAAGAGAAGTAGGATGTAGGGAGCTTCCTGAGTGTGACTCTGGTACTGTGACACCTTCCCTCCCTGATGATCTCCTAGCCCAGCTCCTGGTACTTGGTTACCAGTAATGTGAAAGTTCTGTTACTAAGGTGCAAAAGGGTAGAATTGACAACAGGCAAATTATAGCTTGTACTGCACTGATATTTCAAGATTCTTCTTCTTTTTTTTTTTAAATTTCACTAAAAATTTGTCTTTCTCATGTTTTCTTCCTTTATCTGAGAGACTATAAATTGATCCAGAAACCCGGTAATATTTTGAGTGGCCATTTATCAAGTGGCTACAGTGTGCCTACTGATGTTCAAAGAATATGAGGAATGTCAGTTCTGCTTCCAGATCCTCATTAGCCCTGAACTACTTGATACTGTGACTGCTTCAGTCTTTTTACTCCCCAGATCAATCATCCTTTCCTTTCTTGTAGGGTCTGTGATGTGGATGATACATTCTAGGGAAGATCAGAGGGGCTAGTCTGAGTGATGGCCAAGTAGGAGTTGGTGTTTTATGTGGCCCTTGTTACTCCTACTTAATAATTTACATGGGCACATCTTTTAACATCCACCATTGAAATATTTTCTCTGCAGTTAGAAAACAAACCATCTTTAAGACCCTTTGACTCTCTTTCTTTGGTATACTTTCAAATTATTTAGTCTGTCTGTGAGTAATTCAAGATCAGTTGTCTACATTTAGCTGTTTGTAATTTGTTTAGAATTATCATTGGTGATCTGTCTGGTTATTGATCCCCTCCCCACCCCCAACCCAGTGTTTAAACATGAAATACTGTGAAATACAGATGGTAAAATGTAATTTGTATATATTTTTAATAGTAAAGATTACACAGTTTGCTGTTATAGAGGTCTTTGTGCCGATAGTCATAAAATGTGGGAGCCTACAGGACTTGAAAAAGGCAATTAAAAAAGAGAGGAAATAAAAAGATTTCATGTCCAACTAGGGGGCCACAGTAAGTTCAAAAGAGTATATTTCATGGATGATCTGAGTGTCTCAGTTTCTGCATAAACAGTCTACTTATTTTAAATTAATCTACATTAATTTACAACTATAAGTAGATTGATTTATGTTTTTCTCTTCAGCTGCATAATCAATCACAAAGGAATTACTAATGCTAGTGTTCACTCTATGAGCATAGGGTCTCCTAAATTAATGAGTTAAACAGGACAGGATGTAATAGCCTGAGAGTGTTCTTGCTGTTTACCTCCAGTGGCTGCATCCTCTGTTCGTTTTTTTTTTAAAATGCCCCTCCCTCTGCTACCAAGGCTGAGCTCTGGCAGCCTACCATAATAAAATGATTTCAGTGATGTGGTCTCATTTCAGGAAATGTTTAATGAGTCTCAGGAAAACTATAAATAAATCTTATGTCACTGTTACACCAAAGAACAAGGACATCTTGAGGCCTGAGATAATTAGGATGTCCCACCTACGTACATTACAAGCAGCCTGCATTTAAAGGGGTGCGTGTTTGACACTTGTTTTAATTTATTCCATTCGGGGCTTTAAATTGTTTTGTCTAAATGCTGAAAGGGGAAAAATAACAAGTCTCCATGAATATGGCTAGTGGTGAGGTTTTCCTTTTGAACGATGTCATCTTAAGACTGGAGACATTCAGAGATTGTCCCTCCTGTCCCAGCCTCTATGTAGTACTTGAATCACCCGGAGCAGGTAAGTGAGAACAGAGCCTTTGTTAATGTTCTTAAAGAAGCAAGTTGTACAATTTTCCCCAAGTAACACTTTAGTTAACTAAGCTAAATTGGAAGATATTGCTGCTTTCCATGAATCAAGTTCTTTATTTCTCATGGTAGCTCTATTTTTATTTGTACCATGGATAATTGAAAAAACATTGGCAGTAGCTTGAAGATTGTCTTCCTTGTGTGTATTTGAAGTTGAGAGCAAGGATGATCATATTGACATTTAATGTGGAATATATTCTCTTAAGGTCAAATGTGTGTGTGCTCTGTCGTGTCTGACTGTTTGTGGCCCCATGGATTGTAGCCTTTCAGGCTCCTCTGTCCATGGAATTTTCTAGGCAAGAATACTGGACTAGGTTGCCATTTCCTACTTCAGGAGATCTTCCCGACCCAGGGATCAAAGTCATGTCTCTTGCATCTCCTACATTAGCAGGCGGATTCTTTGCCACTGCACCACTTGGGAAGCCCCCTTAAGGTCTAGGTGTGTAGTTAAATAGTTCATCCTTAGAAAAATATTATTTTGGCCATATTCCTTTGATTCTGGCAATTGCTGTTAAAAAAAAACTAAATATATAAATAAAATTAAATAAAAAATAAAGAGCTGCCATATTCTTTTTTCATTGAATTGACTGGGAGGCTGACTTCACCTATTTAAAACTCTTTTGGGCTAAAGTAATCATCAAACTGAAGAATGTCCTTTAGGGAAAATTCTTTTTAATTTTGATGTAATTTCATTATCTCTCTCTTTACCCGTCTTTGATTGAGACCTCACCCTTTGCAATAGCACTCCTATTTATCAGAAGTGAAGTTGGAAATAAAAATAAAATAAAATAAAATTTATGACTTAAAAGTTCTATTTAGCAGGTGAGGGATAGTGAATCCTGGGTGGTGCTTATTTGAAGCAGTCCATACAGTAGACGCTCATGCAGACAGGTCATTCACACTGCAGAGGCTGCCTGAGGCCGGGTGGTTGGCCCAACATCCACATGTTGACCTGCCTGGGGAGACAGCTCCAGAGACAGTCTCCCTCTCTCCCTGTAGGCAGTCAGGCCACCTCCAGGAAAAAGCTGACTTCTAAACAATTTCCTGGTGAGCCAGCTGGGGAAGGAGGGGATTTCCTTAGCTGAACACTGTGCCCTGCCATTCAAAACAGACAAAGCTGGGGAGCCTGGGAAATAGGAGGGAAAAGGGCAAAGGAGGGGCAGGGAGGGGCAGGCTGAGGTCTGCAAATTGGTTGAAAGCATTTTTAAGGTATTTGGCTGCCATCCTTTTGACAGCTCTTGGTGATCTCCAGCGACCATAACTTGCTGTTGGAATTTAGATTCCAGAAAACAGACCATCTTCTCTTTTGCTAGTTTACTTCCCTGATGAGATTCTCTGCCTGGTATAAGCACATGGGTATCAATTTGCTTTTGGTCTCTTTACAAACTGTCTCATTGTTGGGATGAAAGATACCATCTATAGAGAAAGTTAGGGAGAGAATTTTTTTTTAAAGCGATTTGACTCAAATTTTGCTAAATTTTTGGCCTGCAGGATAGATAAAACTTCTTTGCTGTATTCATGAGTTGGCACCATGGTGTGGTAAGCCTTTTGGTGTCTCTGAGTACCACTGTCACTTCTGAGACCTTCTCTTTGTTCCCATATTTGCCATTTAAAGACAAGGCTTTTTGGAGAGCCCTTCTTCTGTGGCTAGTCTAACAGGTTAAAATGAACCCATCTCCCAGATGAAAAATAATATATGTAACTATCTAAGAATTGATTTGTAGTCATCCTGCTGCAGATTGCAGACATCTAATGAAACACGAATGAGCTCTGATTCTGCCTTTTGTTTTTGTTTTTGTTTTTTGTTCTTTTGCATTTCATAATCCATTCCGTCTCTCCTACCACCTTTACAAGATTTTTCAGCTCCTGGAAATCTTGTTGGCCTGGGCACTGTGTCTGTGGTACTCACAGATTATGTTACTCTATTCTAAAAACCCATCCATGTCTTATTATTGATTTCAGACTGAATTTCAAAGTCTTTTACCTGGTCCTGTGTAATCTGGCTTCTTTCTATTTGCTAACAAAATCCCCAAAGCTTAGTAACTTAAAAAAAAAAATCAAAAAACAAGAATTTTTATTTCTTATGATTTTTTGAGTTGACCAGATGGTAGTTGGGCTAATTTCACCTGGACTCACTCATCTGATGTGGTCATTTGGAGGGGTAACTGAGCTCTGGAAGGTCCCAGCTCATCTCCATCACGTGTTTGGTATTTGGTTCTGGTTGTCTGCTGGGGCACCTTGCTTCTCTTCCAGGTGGCCCCTTTGCCTCCATTAGCTTAGACTGGCTTCCTTACCTGGTGGTTTTGGGACAGCATTCCAAAGCAGTGAAAGTGGATATGGCAAGGTCTCTTGACTTACCTGGTGCTTTGGGGACAGCATTCCAAAGGAGTGAAAGTGGATATAGCAAGGTCTCTTGGGGCCCAGACTAATAGAGGTCACACAGTGTTACCTTCACCACATTTATTGGTCAAAGCAGATCCCAGGCTGGCCAGAATTTAAAGGGTGAGGAAACAGACTTCTCTTCTTGCTGGGACTTGTTGCAGAGAATTTACTCTGCTAAACCATTCAGCATTTCTCCTTTCTCACTTGCCCCCTTTCATTGCATGTTTTAGTCTCTTTCTTTCAGTTCCTTAAACTCATCTTATTTTCTAGCTTTTGGCCTTCAAACATATATGTCTGTCCACCTGGAATATACTTTCTTGCCTGTTTCGCCCCACTCCCACCCCCACCCCGTTAATGTATTTGGTACTAAACGCATAGTTTAGTTTTTAACTTCATTATCCTTACTAGAGTTATTTTATTTTTTTCTTTCCTGATAAACTGGAAACTGTCAGAGATCAGGATTGGTGTCTGTCTTGTTCTTACTCTGTGTCCAGCACAGTGACTGGCTTATAATAGCTACTGTTAGATAAATATTTATGGAATCACAAGATCAAATTGGTGTAGATTCCTTATTGTTGTTTGCTCACAAGATGATTTTGAAGTTCCCCTTGGAATCCTACCTCTTACCCACTCTAAAAGTTTTTTATTTTTTTTCCCTTCTCAGCCCAGCAATCTAGCATCAAGATGATAGCCCAGTTGAAGAGGTACTTGGTTGTGGAGTAATTAAGGTGGAAACCTTTTTCTTTAAGAGTCATTAGAGCTGTTAAATCACTTGCTAGCCTCAAATGAATGTTTGGAAGAAGTCCTACCTGTAGTCCATAAAATAGGTGGTTAAAAATGTGAAGTTAAGCTAAGCTTTTGTTTGTAAAGAGTGGAGAATGGCTTTCCCTAGCTCAGCCACCCTATTAGTTCTTCCTTTTCTGAATCTGTACTATACTTAGAATCAGTGCACTAATTGCTCTCTAATTATGTCATGTGCAAGTCTCAACCTCTCACCTAGAATCAACTTTTTGAAGGAATAGGAGTGTATTTCATACCTCATTTATTTTCTTCACAGTGCATACTATCATAAATAATTAATAGACTCTGGCTCAGCCAAAACATCCTCCTTCTTTCTTCTTTTGCTCCAAGCATTAGATTTAGTGTTAAGAGTTTCAGCGAATATATTTTCTAATCTAGTCAGTTGTAGTAGCTAGTCTCCAAGACAACCCTCCCCCCTCCCCCTGACCTCAGCAGTTCTTACCTCCTTGTATTTATGTCCATGTATAGTCTCTTCCCACACCAAATTATACCGACATTTGAGCCAGGCCAGTATGGTGGAATAAAAGACATTGTGGCTTCCGGTATACTTTTTTTGATCACTTGCTGTGAGGTAAGCCAGTTGCCACTTTAGGACATGCAAACAGTCTTTGAGAATTGTCCATGTGGTCGATTGGACTATGACGTGAGGAACCCAGGTCTCTTGCCAACAGCCATATGAGTTAGCATCTTAGAAGCAGATCCTCTAGCCTCCATCAGGCCTTCAGATGACTGGTCAACATCCTGACTGCACAAACATGAGGGACTGAGCCAGAGCCATGTAGCTATTTCCAAATCCTGACCCATAGAAATGGTAAATATTGAGATAATTCATGTCTCTTGTTATTTTAGGCTTGTTACATGTTGAGTAGTGTGTTACATGGAAATAGAGAGGTATATATTGGCCATTTTGCATTCTCTCTGGACTCTAAGAAATGAATGTGGCCTTTGTCTGTGACAAGATTGACTGAACTTTGCCCTGGAAAAGATACATAGTACATAACATATCTATTTATTGGAAGAAACGTAACTATAACTTTTCCTGGATACCCAGATTTCAGTGGAACGTTGGGTTAGATGCTACCTAGAGGTAGATGAGAAAATCGTGTCATCTTTCATATCATTCATACCTTATATGATCAAAACTTTGAAAAGATAGAAATGTCAAGTAAGTTAAGTCTGCTACAGGGTAGTATAGCATAGTGCTTTATTTAAACTTACGAATTGACTTTGGTGTCAAGTAAACAGCATGAGCAAAAAGGAAATTTTATATAGAAAATGTCTCATGGAGCCCCAGGTTAAGGATGGAGGCAGGTCTCATAAAGGATCTAGAACTGGAGTAGAAAATTGTAAGGACTCTTACTTCATCTCTTCTTGCTCTGAATATCTTTTTCTCTAGCTGGTCTTCCTCTGATTTTCCATTTACAAGGTGGCATTTGGAAGTCCTACAGCTCCCTTTATTATGTGACAGTTTTAGTTAAACAGAGACACCCTTCAAGTTTTCCCCAAAGAGAGAATTTGATTGGTAGAGTTTCAGCCAGATGCCCATTCCTGAGCCAATCAATCAGCCACTGCCCTAGGGGAGGAGCTGGAGTTGGGGACGGGACTGTGGGACTGCTTGTAGCATTTCCTATTAATGGTATAGGTATGTGGGGTGGGAGTTGGGTAGGGAGAGTAAGGATACTGTAGGGGGCGTTAAATTCTAAGGGAGCCTGTGGGACAGACAGAAACCTCAGAGGTATTTGCTCAGATAGGAGAGAACCAGTTTTAGAAAACATGATGTGTTATCTCAGCTTTGTGGGGCAGCGCATTCTCAGCCTGTCATTCTATAAAATGGTAGTTGATGATAAAACCCTAAATATAATTTCCCTCCTCTCCCTTATTCCTACTTAGATCCTGGGTTATAAATGTTACTACCAAGAACTTTAGTGAGAATGTAGTTTATTACCCATGTTAAAGGTCAAAACCAGAGACTGGTATCAATAATGTACTTTTATGACACCTATGAGGAAAGTCAGTGTTCTTGGCCATTCCAGATCATCACTTGTAAATACACATTTGAAAGAGTGTGAGGAGTGAAAACAAATACCCTTCTTCTAGTCCGTGTACACTTAAGCTTTGTCTGGGAATTTGGGCAAAACACACGCGGCAGTTCTGATGTTCTTAATTTGCCACATACATCTTAGAGTCAGGATGTCTAAAATACTTCCTCCTTAAAAAAAATAAAATAAAATACTTCCTCCTTGAACAATATAATGAAATAATTGGGATATGGCACTAGTTTCCAACAGGGCTTTCTCTGCGTTGTTTTAAACAGAATGGAAGAGAAAAATGAACAAGAAACTGACGTACTAGTCAGATTAAAAAGAGCAAGTTTGACGCATTCCTCGCTGAAAAAAATAGTTCATTGAGCTCTTCTGAAGTGTTTCTAAGCATTTGTGACTTCACAAGTTTAATTTACTGCGGTGTTTTTTTTTTTTTCTATTCAAAAATGCTTGCATGCATCAATCTCTTGATTTATCTGCGGAATATTTGGCATTTCCCAGTTTCAGTGAAGTATTTGGAGTAACGTATGTCATGGTAGGGCTTTCCTGGTGGCTCAGATGGTAAAGAGTCTGCCTGGAATGCAGGAGACGAGGTTTGATCCCTGGGTCAGGAAGATCCCTTGGAGATGGGAATGGCTACCCACTCCAGTATTCTTGCCTGGAGAATTCCATGGACAGAGGAGCCTGGTGGGCTACAGTCCAGTTCACAAAAGAGTCAGACATGACTTAGGAACTAATATTCCAATGGGGAGGGCTATTTTAAAACACTTGGTTTAGTTAGTGTCATAAGGCTTTTCTGTGAGCGTACATATATGCATACTCTAGTTACAATTCTGTTACAGTAAGCAGGAGCCCTTCCCAGGGCTCTAGAGCTCCTGTGTTACTTAGAAATGAATTGTCAGAGGAGATTTACGTGCTGATAAAACAGAAGACTTTTATTGGGAAGGGGCGCCTGTGCAGAGAACAGTAAGGCAAGGGAATCCAGGAGAACGACTCTGCCATGTGGCACACAGTCTCAGGTTTTATAGCAATGGGGTTACTTTCTGAATTGTCTCTGGCTGGTCATCTTGCTTGGCTCATGTCTGACTTCCTGGTGGCACACGCGTCTCTCAGCCAAGATGGATCAGCGAAAAGGACTCTGGAAGGTTGGTCATCTCCTTCTTTTGGCCTCTCCCAAATTCTCATGGCTAGTGTTCCTTATCGGGACCTCCTACTGTGGGACGGCTCAGGCAAGTAGTTATCACTTGCCTGGACAAGTTGTGTGGTTCCCTAACAGTACAATGAAAAGTCAGTTGTAAGAAAATATAGGTGGGGATTTTCCCTGTGCCATACATAAAATTGTGTTCAAATCCATTTTTAATGGTAGTGTTTTTTGTGCCCTTGGGAATAATGCATAACCTGTTTCTTATCCTATAATATTGGAGAAGGAAATGGCAACCCACTCCAGTATTCTTGCCTGGAAAATCACACGGATGGAGGAGCTTGGCGTGGTACATACCCCATGGGGTCACAAAGAGTTGGACACGACTGAGTGACTAACACACACATCCTGTAATATAACTTGAAAAGAAGTTGAGCAAACACAAGAATGCAAGTCATCTTTTTGATAAATACTTGGAGAAGCTGAAGGCCATAATCGGAAGAACCTAATGCTTATTTTAGATACAATATACATTTTTGTTATTCAGAGTTTGCTTTTAAAGAGTTTACACTGACATACTTTTAAGGGATTTACCCTGTAGAAAAGGTGTGAGGTCCACACGGGAGCATTTTTTCTTTTGCTGATGGAAAAAACTAACTTCATTTAATTGCTTGCCCAAAGCCACGAAGGTATTATTACATCAAAGAATGAACTAGAACCCTGGATTTCTGACTCGGTACACCTCCCATGTTACATCCCCTCAGCTTCGCATCCTAAATAATTCCCCTGACTTGGTTTCTGGACCAGGCCCCTTGGTTTGTGGTTTATGGTACCTTGTTTATAAGGATTTGTTTTCATTTTTTACTTTATAACTTTGACAGCATGAAAGGATCTTAGTTAAAGAACAGGTGAAATTGTCCAGTATCTTATACAGATTGCATTAAATTCTTGCTTTAAATATTTTGATTCCATTTCTTTGTAATGGTGGAGTTTTTGTCACCTTTTGTTACCACCAGTGGTAGAGAGGATACTTGTGTAAATGAGTTTTGAATCAGAATGAGGAGAAAGGATGAATGAAGTAAAGATAGCTTTCAGGACAGAGGCTCTACAAACAGGTTCATTGTCACAGGCTTTTTTCATTGAATGCTCTGCATACTCATTATCATTGCATCTCTGCAAACTGCTAATTGCATTATTTTCAGGGTGGGGTGGGGTGGGGTGGTGGTGGTGGTGGTGGGTGTCCTTTTCATTGTTTTGCCTGTAGGCTAGGATGGTAACACTGCAAGGTGTGGTTTTCCTTGTGTAATAGCTTTCATTGAAACTTTCTTATTTGGAAGGTAGGTTTTAAAAGGTGAAACTGCACCTTTTATATTTAAAAGGAGGCATCAGGACCATGGAAATCAGATCTAATGTAATTTGACATGTATCACAGAATTTTAGAATCTTGAGGGAGAAGGAAGCGTACAGCCAGCATATGCAGCCTGCTTGCTCCTGTGGCAGTGTTGGGGGTGCGGAGATGGGGACAGTGGAGATTGCTGTGCGCACAGCACACAATGAAATGAGTGCTCATAAAAATGAGTCAGTGGGACAACAATGCATTGATTGCATTTCATGTGCTTCTGACAAATGATGTCCATTTTGTGTTTAAACATGCTCCTGGGGCCACTTTGGAAAACTCTCTCACTGAAAGTTTGTCCTAAAGTTGCTCTTGCCCCTAATTCTGTCCTCAAATGTAATTAGTGGTATGCTGGTTAATGGTTATCAACCTGCTCAGGGCAGGGAGTGCTGGTTTGTAGTGTGCCAATTTCCACTGTGTAAATACACTTTGGCCAATGTTAAGTCACTAATGAAAAGACACTGAACACAGGATTGGGAAGAGCTGCACAGTTGGCTCCTTGACGTTAATATGAGTGGCTTCTGCCACCATTGAGCTCCATACACAGTAAATTATCATGACTGTAAATGAGAATGGATAATGGTTTACTGGGAACAAGAGTTTTAAAAGCTCTTTTACACACACACACACACACACACACACACACACACACACACACACACACTCTTACCTTATTTGAGCACCATCATAACTGGGAAATAAGTGTTATTACTTACCTCATTTTAATACAGTCTCTATTCCCAAATACTTGGATTCTCAACTTCTTTATAGTTATTTCTGTGAAACTTGAGGTTATCCAAGTATTTAGATTGTAGTTGCTTGTAAGTGGCAGATTCAAACCCATGTCTTTCTGATATCAGAATCTGCACAGAGTATCAGTGTAAAATACAAAATAAAATGAAAAGCTGATTGTATTCATCTAAGCATCTGCTTTCTGGTTGTATGCACCCACAATTCTAATAAAATAGCTCTTTCATTGATTGAGTTTATTGAGCATCTGTGTGTGTCAGTCATTGTTCTGGACACTCCTGGTGCATCTGTGAACAAAACAGTAAATATCCTCCCGTTTATGGAGGGAGCTAGACAACAGACTCATATAAAAGCAAGAAATTTGTGTGTTAGGAGGTGAAAATGCTGTGAAACAAAATAGAACAGAATGAAGGGGATTATGTATATTGAAGAGATTTGGGTTACTGTTTTAAATATGGGGATGTTATTCCTCACATGGCTTAATTTTCAGACCTTTCATGATTGCTCATTGCCTTTTCTCAAAAGGACATGCTGTGTTAAGTTGTGTGCTCTGAGCCCCAGGTGTCATAGCGCAAACTGGTCCCTAATAGGTTTAAGAATGCAGCCTGAGAGGCCTTTCTCTCTCCATGGACCCAAGTCCCATTCTTGGCTGCTGTTGTCTTGTGGTCAGTGCAAGCCACAGGTCCCTTGCCACAGGAATGCCTGCCAGCCATGCTAGCTTTCCCTCATCAGATCGTTTTACCATTGACTGATGGAACCTAGACGCAGTACTTTACATTTATTCCTGTGGTTTCTCATTATGCAAAATAACTACAGGGGCAGCTTGATTTATTGGCAGATAAATTTGCATTTGTGACTTCTCTAGGTCTTAATGCTCCTTGAGGCAATGTTTTCCAAAGTGTGGAATCACCCATGAGAAGTGAGGAGATTGGCACTGAATGACATTGACTTGAAGAGAGTTGCTCCCCCTTGTAGTTCACTGTCAGCGAGTGTGATGCAGTTGAGGATACAGTCTCATTTTGGTGCCAGTGAGTCTTTAATATATCAGTTGGAAAGAGTTGGACACAATTGAGCAACTGAACAAAAACAGCAATCAGTTGCTGATGTGCCTTTTCTCAAAAGAGAAAGGAGACAGGGAGAAGGGGGTGTATAGGAACTTAAGCGTCTCCGCAGATGACTGGTTTAGCTAGAAATGAACATTCCTTTAGTTACAATATATTGTATTTATTTATCTTTAGATTTGTCTTTTACTCACAGTAGATGACATTGATTTTCCTCTCACAAAATGAAATAAAATTTTCTTTCAAATTGAAAGTATTCATGTTAAAATGTATTTAAAGAAATTTGAGATAAATAGCACATGGTTTTTAAGTTTGACACATTATGAAGGTATATCTTCAAGGTCTGAAGTTTGGTTAATGTTTGTCTAAACAATGCTGCAAGATCAGAAGTGGATACAAAGCTCTTTAAGAGCCCAGGTCATAAAATAAGCAATATTTTAGAATCTAAAAATATCTCCTCATAATCATGGGTGTGTATAGCAGTCAAGAGCATGAACCGTAAGTCTCTTGACTTGAATTCCTCTTTTACTAGTTGTGTGATCTTGGGTAAGGTTCTTAATACTTGGTGCATCCTCAGTGTGCTCATCTGAAAAATGGGGATAAAAGCCGTTATTTCAAAGGGTAGTAGTGAGGATTAAATGAGTTATACATTAAAGATAGTTATGGCTATGTAAGTGTGAACTATTATAATTATTTTTAAGAGAGTGATGTTCTTCATGGTGGTGGTGGTGAGGGAATTCTTCATTTTTATCAGTCTAACCGATATGTTCTAGTTCTTAAAGGAGTGTTACTTAGGGTTCTAGGTTATGTAAACAGAAAAAAGAATGAGCCACATTGTGTTAATATTATGAACAAAAAGTTCTTATTGTTTTCCTCCCAGTTCAACTTTGGGGAATTATGTTTTCACTGGCCCTGGGTTGTTTATAATTGTCCTTGTTGAGTCAAGGTGGGCTTTTTTACACTAAGTCTGGGCAAGATGCCCTTTATTGTCATTTCATGTGCCCTTTCAGCCAATTTCTGATGTATAAATAACACATAAAAAACACCACCTGGACTGAGGCTTTTTATTACTTTGGAATTAAATTTCAACGGAAATATCAAGGACGATGAAATAGATGAGGAACTGGAAATTTAAAGGTGGCCTAAATATGTGTCTGCTTTTTCTTCTGCCATCTCGTGACTTCTGTTATAAATAAAACCTCCTTCTGGATTCCCGAATGAGCAGCTGCGTGTCCCATGGTGAGCTCTGTAGAACTTGAGCTCCCCTAGTGATAGAAAGTGTTTAACAGGTAGAGAAAGGATCTGCTGGCCAGACAAGTTTGGCAGAGACTGGGACACTTAAAGCTCAATGGATTTATCTGTTCTCTTGTCTGTTCAGAGGATTTTATGCATGGAAATCAATCATGATGCTTTAAAAATGAAAATAACAATAACAATTAACTTTTATTTAGCACTTACTATGTGCCAAACATGGTTCTGAGCACTTTATGTGTATTACCTTGTAAATCTTCAGAAGAGCACGACTGTTATTCTCATTTGATATGTGAGGAAACTGAATCCTAGAGTGGAGGATGTAGGATTTCTTAAATGTTATCTGACCAGAGACAAGTTTTTTGACGCACGTTATGTAATGAGAGCCGTGGGAAGCTTGGTCTAATGCTCTAAATACACTGACTCACGTGTAGATGATTTTGGATGTCGGGTGGCCTTTTTCTGACCTTAACATTTCTAGGCCTTCTGGTTTCTGTGGAGGAAATGATGGCTTCTCTTAAAATCCCCACGTTATATAGATTTGTTTCCCAATGATTTTCTTGCTTGCTTTGATGCTATAAGTTCTGAAAGTGCAGGACTCATAAATCTAAAAGTGACAGATTTAATTTTCCAACTTTACAGTCTCCTGGATGGGGAGAATAGATCCCTTTTCTGCAGACCGTACCTTCTCCATTTGAGCATTTTAGTAGCATCTCTTGAAGGTGAGAACTTGCTGTGTGGAAATGGGAGACAGCTCTGCATAGGGCTTGTGATCTTACTGGAGTCAAATGAAAGTACATCTGATTAATAAAGGGTTTATATCCTTCTGAAGTTAAGAGAATGAAAAAAAGCTATATTTTTCATCCTGGTTTTAAATGCACATCAACTGGTAAAATGTCAAAATGCATTTTGACAAATGGTCTTCACTTCAATTATTTATACATTTCCTTGAATTATTTCAGTATTACACAAGTGATGAAATCATCTTGAGTAAATTATTGCCTCTGCTCCCACAGACAGTTGAGTCTAGTATGTACAAAATTCTTCCATTATTTCCCATCACTCTTAATATAAAATCCAAATTTATTATTGCTACCTACAAGACCTCTACCCCTGTCCTCAGGGTTAATGCTAGTTAGAATTGCCTCTTTGTGATAATGAAGAAATATTGCTCTTCTGGTCAGGCTCTACATATGGATAGGGCTACACATGTTCCTTGGCCATGTGCCCTTGTGCCATGCACAGCCTGTGCAGCTGCACATAACTGACCACCTCATCTCATATCCCCCATAACATCTTTTATGTTTCCTTGGTAATCCTTATCTCACTTAAAATGACTGATTGAATGTCTCTGATTTTTGCTAGAGGGTAAACTCTCTGTAAACTGTCTCTGTATTTGTCATATTTACTACTGTATTGTTAAGAACAAGCAAAATACCAGGTACCCAGTACGCTTTTTATGATGTTTATTGTTTATGATGTTTACTGAAGGCAGGCTTGACAATTGCATCCATGTCTGGGCCCATGGATGTCTAGGGAATGAATAGAGCAAGCATAGATCTTACATGAAAGGATTAGAAATCTTTTGATTGAGGTGTATGAATCTGGGATTTAGAATCAAACTTACAGGCTGGTATAGAATAATCAAGTTTTATCTAGGTGCTTTTCAGCCTTAGGGATGCTATATTTTGCACGTATCTTCTGTTGTGAATCTCTTATATTTGACATAACCAGATGTTCCTACTCTCCAGAAAAAAATGCTGTGTTTTCTCATTATGTGCTGTGCTACCAGAGCTCATCTTAGGTGTGTGTAGTAGTAATAGAGTAGGGCAATGCACAGCCCTTAGCATGTGACTGTTGCTCTACGCCATTACAGCGCAACTCCTTACCAGGCAACGGGTTACCGTGAAACCACTAACGGGAGACCACTGATGTGAGGTGGTTAGAGCTGTGGTTAGAGGTTCCTGTTCAGCCATTGGTCGGTGACACAGTGGTCTCCTTCCCCAAGCGAGTAACTGGCAGTTGTCAAAGAGTAACCGTTAGTGGTCCTGCTCAGACATTGTTTGGTGCTGCAGTGGGCCCCTCCCCCAAGCGAGCAACTGTCAGTTGTCAAAGAGTAACCGTTAGTGGTCCTGCTCAGACATTGTTTGGTGCTGCAGTGGGCCCCTCCCCCAAGCGAGCAACTGTCAGTTGTCAAAGAGCGACCGTTAGTGGTCCTGCTCAGACATTGGTTGGTGCTGCAGTGGGCCCCTCCCCCAAGCGAGCAACTGTCAAGAGTGGCCGTTATTGGCCCGTTTAGCCAACAGTCAGTGGAGTGTAGGCCGTCGGAGAACGAGGTGAGAGGTGGATCCCGGCCTTATCCCATGGCTCCTCCGCTCACTTGGCCTCGGGCTGGCACGTGAACTGGGGGGGTGGGGGGCAGGGAACAGGCTGGGGACTTTGTCCTGGAGGGCTTCAGAGCCCACACCAAGGCCACCCACTAGCCAAGCCCAGGCCTTGAGGCAGCGGTGAAACATTCCTCCCTTTCCCTCATCCGCGCGACCCGATGGCAGCGGAGGTCTGCTGTTCTATATGTGACTTTGTGCATGTCATGTCATATATTAGATGCTCAGTTTAAGTAGGAGGGCACCAGTAATAGTACTTGTGTCTTAGGAAGTTTTCAGCATTAAATGTGATAATGCAGATAAATAGTGTAATACACAGCCAGTACAGGGTAAAGCATTTAATACTCTCTTCTTGTTCTTTTCTTTAGTATTTAACCTGAACCTAAAATTACTTTCTTTCTTTTTTTTTTTTTTTCCCCCCGAAACCCTTCTGGAGGGTTTTTTTTTTTTTTTTCCCCGAAACTAAAATTACTTTCTAAAAAGAATTTTTTGTTAGCATTTTCCAAATCAATTCTGATTTTCTAACTTTCGTTAGTAGGTTGCATACAATTGTCATTCTTTTTAATTCATTCTACGATTGACAGGGCAAAATGATCATTCCTTGGGGATCAAGGGAGAGTATATTACAAGATAGGTGATGGTGTCTGTGTTGATTGGAGAATATTCTGATCTGGTAGAGTTTTTAAGAAAGTTGTTAAGTCAAGGCTAAAACACATACTTTAAAAAATTGTCTTCAAGTCAATTTTTTTATGATTGTACATTGGCTTGAGCAGATACCATATGATAGGGTTCTTCCAACTTGGCGAAACCATGTTAAATAATTTCTGCAGTGGGTTGAAATGGTAATAAAAAGTCAAAATCGTATGTTTGCACTTTTAGTGCAATTATCACTTTTTACTGAACTTATTTTGGCAGTGGAGTAGATTATAAGTATAAAATTGCAACCTAATTCTATTTTGTACTTAGTGAATGTAAATGTAATATAAATTAAAACCCATGTATAAATAATCACAAGGGATAATTTAACATTAGTTTTAATTTTCTTCTGAAATGTGAAATTGAATAAATGTTGTTAAGGGTCTTTTTGAGAAGTGGCAAAATGGGCTAAACTTAATTGTACTGTATTATTTAAAAAATATATAAGTTCCAGGAGAGAATGGAGTTTATAAATATGGAGTGCCTTGAGATGATTGGATCTAAGAGAAGTTAGGTTTTTGTCTGACTCATGTTTTATGGCTTAAAATGAGATGGTTCAGGATTAGAAATTCATGTGGCGTTTGTATGTGACTGTCAGAATTTGATTGAAGATCCAATATGTTTTGTTCCACACAGCTTAAAACTGGAAGGAAAGTAATTTTAGAACAACTTGTTCTTGAATATTACTGTCTTTAATGACTATTAACAGAGGCCTTAGAGAAAATGAGGGCAGAACTTGAGGAAATAATACAGCAGAATGGAGGTGAAGACCAACACTTTGAATAAGTGAACAATTGATATTTGTAAATGAACTTCCGTTTGTTTTCTGTGGACCTAAGAGATGTGAGCAGGACTATGGCTGTAATTGGTGACTTGTGAAGTGCCCTAAAATGAGATGTGGCTGCCTCGAAAGGTGGTTCGTTCATTGGCATCTGAGCTCTCCAAACCCATCCTGCGTAATTCTAAGCAGAAGTTGTGAATGGACTCAGACATTAAATGAGAAGTTGGGCCAGGTGACCACTTAGATTCCTGTCATTCTTGCATTTCCAGGAATTTTAAGCTGATGACCATTGGATACAATTGAAAAATTTAAAGGGGGCAACATGATTGAAGGTCTAGAATGTGTGTGTGTGTGCCTTTCTGTTTAACTGCTCTTGATTCTCCTAAATCTCTTCCCTTACTCAGTTTAAATGTGCTCCTTTTGGAGAGGCCATGCCTAGCTAAAGATTTGTTCTTGTTCGTAAGTCGTGTCCCACTCTTTGTGACCCTGTGGACTGTAACCCTCCAGGCTCCTCTGTCCATGGAATTTACCAGGCAAGAATACTGGAATGGGTTGCCATTTCTTACTCCAGGAGATCTTCCTGACCCAGGGATTGAACCCGTGCCTCTTGTGTCTCCTTCATTGGCAGGTGCTGCTTCTTTACCACTGCACCACTAGGGAGTTCCTTGAAGGTCTAGAATATTTAGTTAAAAAGTAGACTTTTGATACACAAATGAGTATCTAGCTATTAAGGAGGTGGCTAAGAGTATGTATGAGCAAAATTTTTCCAACAGTATTTAGTGTTCATTGTCAGCAAGGCCTCAAATGGTGGAAAATTGCCTTTTTCTCACTTGGCACAATGTGAGAGGTGTAGAGGGTGGAGGGAGGGGAATGAATATGAATGAGAATATATCCAGATTCCCTCCTGGATGCCTTCTCTTCTGTAAGCATTTTGGGGATTAAGAAATAGCAAATGTGTATAAAAATACTGAATTCTTATGTTGTATACCTGAAACTACATGTTATATGTCAGTTTTAACTCAAAGAAAAAAGAAATGGAAAGCTGTGTTGTTCTTACATATATAGGTTCAGAATGAGAAGTCAGCATTTTGTCTTCTGGGTGGGGAAAAAAATAAGTCTCCTAAACCAGTTGTATTAATTTACTCTTCTCCAAAATAAATGATGATGAAATTCTTTTGAGTAGGGTCATGAAAACTGATCTTCTCAAATCAATGCTTAACTTATTTCTTGGTTCCACATACTCTGAATCCCCAGTAGACATGCTATTGTTGTCTGCCAGAATAATATAGGACTCAAATTTTATGCCCTTTTGGCTGGTGTTCATTTTGTAGTGGTTGTTCTATTTATTTTTATTTTTTGGAAAATGAGGATTATCATCTTTCCTGCAGAAAATCAGGTCTCTCTGGGTTTAACTGTTCAGCAGTTTTTATAAGCATTTTCCACAGGAGAAATTTGTTTATGGCGGGGGGAGTAATTTGAAGTGAAGAAAAATATTTGAAATATTTTAGGCTTACTTTAATTTTCAATTCACATGCCTAGCCTCTAAGCAGTAGGATGAAAACAATTTATTTATTGTAAAAAGATCAGTTGAAGAATGTTGTGGAGCTAGATATTTCTATAGATTCTCTAAAGAATACATTGTACAGGTAAAAGTTTCCTACTCTAGATTTTTAATCAAGATAAGCTAAGTAAAGAATGCACAGGGGAAAAAAAGTTTATTATATGAAACCATGTGTGTGAAACTTGAAAATTGTAAAGAACTGTAAAATATAAATTCTTTCATTCAATAAAAATAGAATTTTATATTAAATATCACACTGTGATTAAACTCACAGTAACTACAAAATACATTGGAAGCCCAGTTGCTGCCAATAGTCAAATAATACATGAACTATTTGAGGGGCAGAAGCATCTTAATTTTAAGTACTTTTTAATTATTTAAAAGTGCAGAAGATCTGTAATGAAGAAATAGGAATATTCCTATACAATAAGTTGAATCTGGAAGATAAAAAGAATGCAGAAAATTAACCTGATATAATTAAGTCCCTGTTTAAACTATAATTGTCCCGAGCATTTAATAAAAATGCTTAAAGGTAACAATTTATTTGTTAGGATTCTGACCCTACCTCAGTATGTAGCTATTCTGTTTATAAAATTAACTCAGTCTCATTCTGACATTTTTCTGTGTAGCTTAAAAAAAATATATTTTTTAGAGCAGTTTTAAGTTCATAGCAAAACTGAGAGTAAGGCACAGAGATTTCTCCTATACCTTCTCTCCCTACATGTGCATAACCTTGTGTGTTATCAACATGCCTCACCAGAGTGATAACATTTGTTATAATTGATGAACCTACACTGACATGTTGTTATCGCCCAAAGTTCATAGCTCCATTAGTGTTCCCTCTTGATATTATGTAGTCTGTAGGTATGGACAAATGTTTAAAGACTTATATTCTCGGTTATGGTATCATACAGAGTATTGTCTCTGCCCTAAGAGTCATCTGTGTTCCTATATTCATCCTTCCTGCTGCTCTAACCTCTGTCAACCACTGATCTTTATGCTCTTTCCGTAGCTTTGCATTTTCCAGAATGTTATAGAGTTGGAGTTGTATAGTATAGCCTTTTAAGATGGGTTTTTCATTTAGTCATATGCACATACCATTCCTCCATGCCCTTTCATGGCTTCATGGCTCATTTTTTTTTAGTGCTGAATAATATTACATGGTCTAGATGTGCCACCGGTTATTTATCCATTCTCTTACGGAAGGACATCTTGGTTACTTCCAGATTTTTACAATTGTGAATAAAACTGGTCTAAACATCTGTGCTTAGGTTTTTCTGTGGATGTAAGTTTTTTACCTCCTGTTGGTAAATACCAAGAAGCACAACTGTGTGGTAACACTGTTTAGTTTTGTAAGAAACCACCAAAATGGCTTCCAAAGTGGCTGTACCATTCTTTGTTCCCACCAGAACGAAAGAGAGTTCCTGCTGTTTCTACATCCTTGTCAGCATTTGGTCTTGTCAGTTGTGAACTGTGGCCAGCACTCTAATAGATGTGGAGTGGTATCTCTTTGTTTACCCTCTGAATTCAGTTCAGTTCAGTTGCTCAGTCATGTCCGACTCTTTGCAGCCGCATGGACTGCAGCACGCCGGGCTCCCCTGTCCATTAGCAACTCCTGGAGCTTGCTCAAACTCCCGTCCTTCAAGTCAGTGATGACAAACAACCGTCTCATCCTCTGTTGTCTGCTTCTCCTCGTGCCTTCAATCTTTCCCAGCATCAGGGTCTTTTCCACTGAGTCAGTTCTTCGCATCAGGTGGCCAAAGTATTGGAGTTTCAGCTTCAGCATCAGTCCTTCCCATGAATATTCAGGGTTGATTTCCTTTAGGATTGACTGGTTTGATCAGCTTTTACTTTATTATTATTATTTTTAAATTTTAAAGGTGATACTATTACAGAAGATTAGACAAAAAAGTGAACCTTCTAGTCCCTTCTGCTTAGAGTTAGTGGTCTGATGTTTGCCTTTCTAGATATTTTATTTATGTGTAAAAAAGAGAAATATCCATGGGTAAATTTTAGTTAAAAACAGATTAGTATAAACGTCTTTTTTAGTGGTACTTTGATATGTATGAAACACCTGGCAGTCCAGATGAAATTTTTAAAAGTCAAAGGTGCATTTTGGGGGCCATTAATATATTCATCAGGTGTATAATTTCAGAAGGTAAGAGGGTATATGATGAAACCTATGATCAGTTTGGTTCCCCTCGCCTCCCTCGGTGGGTTCTCCTGGAGTTAATGACAAGGTGTGCATTAGGTGTGTGTTGTGAAACACAAATGGTAGCTTTATACTCATTTTACATTTAGCTTTTTTTTTTTTTAACGCTGACAGTACACTTTGATTTAAAATAAAATAAAGCTTGATTTACTAAGCTCTGAGCCTCTCGCTTCATGGTTACTTAATTATTTTTAGAATTAAGGAAATACAAATGAACTGTGATGTCCATAGGGAGGAAAGCCAGGAAACAGAAAATACCATGAGTTACCTGATAGTCATCATTTTACCAAGCTAGGAGACGGCAGTTTTGAGGAAAGCATATGGAATATGGCTCTTGATGGAGCTACGTGCCCCTTGAAGGATACATGTGGATAATCCATAGGGATGATTCACTACAGTGCAGCTGTAAACTTCTTTTAATTAGGTAGGAAGCACCTGGGTGTTTTTACTTCATTGTTTTTCCTCTTCTCAGTCCATTTTCTTCAGGGATTAAAAAAAGAAAAAAAAAACTCAACCAGTTGGAATTTAAGTTTTTGTAGGGAAAAGTGTTCAGTGTCTTAAAAAGGGGAGTTATACTGATCATCTGCTGGAAGACGAGGTGAGAATAGTAACATTAATCCGTGTGAATTATAGAGGGAAAATGACTGTGTACAGGGAGCTGTGTATTAGCATCCTGTGTATCTTTGGATTTGCACTTCTGATTTGTGTTTGAAAATATTTAATAGAATTAATGCTAAATGTGTACAAACTGCTGTTCAAATTTGAATGGCACTAGTATTTTTTAATCTTCTCTGGATTCTGAGCATTTCCATGAGGTGGCACTGGCATCTTTCCATGACTTTTGGAAAGTGACTGATGTTGGTCACAAGATTAGTAGCTTCTCCCAAGGGACTGATCAACATTGTTTACCTATGAAATTTACTCTGTCCTCCAATGAATCATTCTGTACATCACGTGTAGTAGTAACTGACATATACTTTGTAATAAAAATTATTAACTATTGTTTAACTATGTGTGTAGGTCTGGAGTAAATAGATTGCCAGAAGCTTCTCCAGCAAAAATATTTGGGATCAGCAGAGAATCCAAGTTTGAGAGTCCAACCTTGGCAAGTCACCTGCAAGTTCCCTCTTTGGCAAGAGAGGAAAAGGAAATTGGGGGAGGGCTATAGTAAACCTGTAGAGACCCTGGCTTTTCACTGGCTGAGTCCCTGCCAGTTTCTTCCTCCCATTGAGTTCTTCTATCATAGCAGGTATTGACCCAGCTCTATTTAATTGAAATTTCTTTTTATTAATATTCTTAACAAATGCCTGCTATCTGCTAAAAGTGTTACAAATGTATTCTTGTGTAACCTGTACTACAATACAGAGGGCTTGGTATTATCATCTTTATTTATAAATGAGCAGATTCAAGCTCAGAGAGGTGACATATATTGCCTGAGGTCACTCAAGAGGTGATTGTAAGGCGTTCAACTCAGTTGTACAGTGTTGAAAATCTATTCTGTTTGTACGTACACCTTGCAAATATTCATCCACCATAAGCAAATGTATTTGACACATCTGGGTTGACACTCTACTCTCATCTTGGCAATTTGTGAATTTAATGTGCTCATCAGGCATTTGCAGAGGAGTTGGGTCAGATCCTCTTAAGAATGGTGGGTCTCCAGAGGTCTCAAGCCAGCAGCCTGTAGGCTGAATGTGGAATGCACCTGTTTTGTTTTGGAGGGGGAAGAAGGGAGAAGCCAGCACTGTTTTAATTGAATTGAGCGTGAAAGCCTTGAGGCTTTTGTGTGCTCTCAAGTTCCTCCTTAGTCCCCATAACTCTATTTCCTTAGGCTCTGCCTGCTTCACTCATTAAGGTTATCTACATGGGTCCTGATAGCATCCACATTTGCAAGTGCAGAAACTATTAAATCAGGAAGTATGCTGGTTAGGATGTGTTCATTTGTGGGTTCAGATTAATTTACATTACTCTCTATAAAACAATGAGTCGACTTCATTACCAATTTACTGTTAACATGTTTCACAGAAGTCCTTTAGTAGGTAGAATTTCCCGCCTCACTTCTGTCTGCTGACCTGCGGTAGAGTCATATGGTGCATCCCCTGAAGACTGATGTTTGGTTGATTAGAATAATATACCCTGAGGTGATTTTTTTCATAAGTCTAAATCTCTTGACCGAAAAAAAAAAAAAAAGGTGAAAGCAAGTTTGTTCATCATCGTTAGAAAGAAGAGTTCGTGATCTTTTTTTTTTCTTTCCTTTCCTTCCCTTTCTTCCTGCATTCCTTCCTTGCTCCCTTCCTTCTTAATTGACTCTCCAGTTTTAGATGAATTGCATTTTGGCCCCATATGAGTGTCTTCTAAGTTATTAATAATGTTCAGGGAACCTTAGTACTCCTTGAATAGTATGAAGGGAACTTGGGATACTGAGTCAGTGGTAGAACTCCCCTCCCATGCTGCTATTTATGTCCTTTGCTGTGTTTTGAAAAGAGGTCTGTTTCATGTATTTCCATCTTTAAATATTTTCTACCATATTTTAATGTGTCTCTCATGAAATACTTCCCTGTAGGATGCTCAATACAAATGTTTGGAAAATATTTTTTATCCCAACATTTACTCAGGAACTTGAAGTACGTACTGTATTAGAGGATGTGGGCAGTACCATATTTAAGGAATATATTTAGTTTACCAGAGAACTCCTCTGGAACCCATCCTTTCTGTACATCACCTCCTTGTCCTCCAAAACTGCACATACCTATCAGCTTTCTACAGAACATACATTGAGATTGCCTCTTAGTAAATGTTACCTAAAAACATGAACCATGGTTTTTGTTGGTTGCTTTGGTTTTGTTTGGGCAGGGGGAGAGGGGGAGGGTGGGAGCATGATCCCAATTCCATTCAAATGGATTTATTTTGTGAAATGCAAGTTTGTCAGGTCTGAATAATTTTTAATGAAGCATTGAACTTCATAGCTTGGTTGTATTTAAAATGATTAGGCTAAATAAAGCCTATGTCATTCTTCATGATGTCTGTGGGTGGATTGCTTGATGACATGGGGACTGTATTTCTTTCTGTTTTGGTGATTTGCAACTAATCTTATCCTGCAGTTTGTAACACATTGGACAAACTTGTCGAAATGTCGACTCAGTTGGACCTGCTTTGCTTCTCCTGGGCATGTTTGTTAATATCTTTTCTTGGTTGTAAATCTTTCCTGAATAAAACACTTTCCTTTGATATAATAATCCTGTGAGATTACTATAGGAAACATAATTCCCCATTTTATTAAGGGAGCTAGTTCTAGAAGATCAAGTCACTTGCTCAGGGTCTCATGGTGAGTTAATTCAGTGACTTCGTCTTTCTAGCTGCATGTCTGCATTCCCAAAACTAACCCTGCTTTGTGTATGACTTGAAAAAAATACCTTTGTGTTAACTTGATTTTTTTTAAAGCCCAAAATGAGAATTCCTTACATTTTGGCACTTGTTTATTAGACAAAACAGGGAGTCCAAATAAAACCAGATGTGAGCTGTTTTTAACTGTGCCCAAATCCTAATGATCCATATGTAAATTACCACTTGTAGCTAATTTTTAATGCACTGCTGGTTTCTTCCCAGCTTCCCTGTTGGCTGTTCTGTCCCCCTGCCCCTGCCTTGGCTTTGTCAGAGCTGCTCATAAAGCAACTCTAAAGTGTGTGGATGTTACTTTGCCAACAGAGGTCCGTTTAGTCAAAGCTATGGTTTTTCCAGTAGTCATGTATGGATGTGAGAGTTGGACTATAAAGAAAACTGGAGGTGCTTTTGAACTGTGGTGTTGGAGAAAAGTGAAAGTCCCTTGCACTGCAAGGAGATCCAATCAGTCCATCCTAAAGGAAATCAGTCCTGAATATTCATTGGAAGGACTGATGCTGAAGCTGAAACTCCAATACTTTGACCACCTGATGCAAAGAGCTGACCCATTTGAAAAGACCCTGATGCTGGGAAAAATTGAAGGTGGGAGGAGAAGGCGATGACAGAGAATGAGATGGTTGGATAGCATCACTGACTCAATGGACATGAGTTTGAGTAAATTCCGCGAGTTGGTGATGGATCAGGAGGCCTGGCATGCTGCAGCCCATGGGGTCGCAAAGAGTTGGACACAACTGAGCAACTGAACAGAACTGAGCTGAAAGTCTGTGGACATGGTATGTTTGATTTAGGATGCTGACATTTTTCTTAAGAGGACAGCATTTTATTTTTTCTGTCTAGATGAAATAATGGATTGTTTCATTTAACTCTGAATAGTTTTCAAGACAGGGTTTGTGGACATTCAGATTGACAGAGTTTTTAAATGAGACCCAAGAGAAGATATGGGTTGGTCATCTGCAACCAGTTAACAAAATAAAAATCGCCAAAGTACAATTAGTTTCATAACCATTTCCCCCACCCCAGTCAAATGTTATCATTGGTGGTTGGCAGTTGAGGTTTTTCAGGGTATACTTGGATTTAAATCCTGGTTTGTTTTTTCCAGAGCAATGTATGTATATTCTTGGGCAAGGTTATCTCTTTTTAGCCTTAGTATACTTGTCTGTTAAAGGGGATTGCATGACCTATCCTGTGTAGATTAAGTGAAATAAGGTATGGTGGGAGTAAGCACCTAGGGATGGTAGATAAAAGAACTTTATCACCTTCTTGGTAGCAAATTTAATGCTGGAAAATCACAAGTTAGTGGGCTATAAAATTATGGTTTTGTATTTGTTTGAGAAAGCAGAGTAAATAAAAAAGTAAGCATACACAATAGGAGTCATAAAAACTTTGAGGAAGGAGGTTCATGGTGTTGGGGTATAACATTGAGGGACTTGAAAATTATCTGTGACTGGGTTTTGGTACCAAGCTGTCAGAATGATCTTGTCAAGCATGTGGGCTTTGTGTGTTTTGGGTGCAAGCAGCAGATTATCTGCCCTGAATACACTTTAAGCTAAAGATACATTTATTAAAAACCAACAATAGAGACATAGAGTAAGTAGCCTATGGAGTCTGAGGGTCACCTGAAAAATGGAATCAGAGTGGTTTGGAACTGGACACCTCCAGGGTTGCTGGGTGAAGGAACTAATACACCATCTCTGTCAAATGCCCCCTGTAGAATGATTGCCCCCTGGCTTTTTTCATCCTTTCTCTGCTGGAACAAATGGTCCATCTTGGGAAAGTTCCCACATAGAGCGCCTTGACTCTCACTCAACCAGAGCCAGTGAAGAAAGGATTATGTCTTTTGAAAGAATTGCATTACTCCTACCAGATGCAGGGGAAATGCATGTTGGGTGGCAAAAGTTTACCATGTCCGGAAGAAGCCTGAAGGTTGAAATCAGACAGTGATGTTGCATAGGTGATGAACAGAGATTTGATGAGATCAGAGCCTTTGCATCAGGAGGATATTGGGAAGGAAAGCTGGAGCCATTGTAACATTTTGGTGAAGGTTGAAGGTCATGTCTTGTTTTTACAGCAAAATGTTATAAGTAAATAGTTCTTTACAAACCATCACTGACTCTTTCCTTGGATTAATTTCTAACCTTTACTGGCTACCTCATACCGCCATCATAATTTTCAGCATGTGCTGACCCAGCAGCCACTTTAACATATAAATAGGAAAGATACTGACTAATGGTGACATGCTTTTTTGGTTGTTTTTGACTGACTTATTTAGGATATTTGATTTTCCTCTGGAATGTGTCTTTGACAGATTTGTATATTGTCAGCACAGGATTTATCATCATTTTCTATATATCTGCTTTGAATTAACTGGTATAGTTAGCCCCCTGTATCCACGGGTTTTGCATTCATGAATTGAACCTACCACAGATTAAAAATATTTCAAAAAAATTTCCATAAATTTCCAAATAGCAAAACTTAAGTTTGCAGCACATTGGCAACTATTTACATAACACTTACAATATATTTTACAACTATATATGTAATATTTACTTTGTATTAGGTATTATACATCATGTAGAGATGATTTAAAATATGTGGGAGGATATTCATAGGCTATATGCAAATAGTGCACAATTTTATATAAGGGACCTGAACACCTGTGGAATTTGATTTCCACAGGGAGTCCTGGAACCAGTTTCCCTGGCAGATATTAGAGGGATCACTGTATTCTTTTCATGGGGATAAAAAGTCTCATAAATTTGATATTCCCAGCTCATGACATATCTAGCTCATAACAAAGGTGCTCCTTAAGTCTTTAAATTAATAGCCCAAGATACTTAAACTATTTATTATTTTGTGTTCAGTTATTCATTATAGTGTTTTCCAAACAGACATATGGTTATGAACTAACATTATATTGATATTATTTGTGTTTGCTTACATTTGGAATCCCCAAACCTCTGAAATAAAGCTGGCAGCGGCTACTTTGGGAAGACGTGGGCTGTAGAACATAATTTTGATACTCGCACTTCATTGATGGTGTCAGTGTAGGAAGAGGGATTTTTTACTTGTGATTATAACTTGAGAGTTGCCTCCTGGAGATGGGGGGCACTGTGAGCAGAAATCACCCTCTGATAAGAATTCACATGCTCTCCTTGGAAGTAGTTTCACTTTTGAGTCCCAGTTGTGTACAGGGTTGGCACTGCAAAATGAGTTAATTCCTCATAGCTGGGAGGAAATATTTTAAAACCATGAATGTATCATTTTTATTACTAAATTGGATCTTCATCAGCGTAACATGCTAGGGAATGAAAAGTCTTCTGAGTAGCAGCCCCACTGTGTTACAGATGGAAATGAGGGGATGTGAATAGCCCTTATAGCTAATGACCAAGAGAATCCTCTAATGAGGTACACTGGAAAGTTGCCCTGAATTGGACAAATGTTGGAAAGACTGATCAACGTTTTTGGGAGGGGCAGCTGGCCAGAGAATCCTGATCTACTTTATTTTGGACAGGTTAGTTAGTCAGTTTTTTCTTAGCTGATTGTTGTATCCTAACCTGTTTCTTGGCAACCCACTGAAGTATTCTTGCCTGGAGTATCCCATGGACAGAGGAACCTGGTGGGCTATAGTCCGTAGGGTCGCAAAGAGTCGGGCACGATGTAATCCTAGTAGGCCTCTCAGAGGAGGTGATGTTTGAGTTGGAATATTGAACCAAGCCAGGCACATGGATATTGGGGAAAGAGAGTTCCCTGCAGAGAGAATGGCAAGTGTCAAGGGCCTCAGGCAGGAACAAGTCTGAATAAACCACTGGATGTTTGAGGAAGGAAGTGAGATGGAGAAGGAATAGTTAGAAACAGGTTACAATGACATGACAGTGAAGTTTCCCAGGAGGATTAATGGTGACTAAATGAGGATTCTGGGTCAGGCAACATGAAAAGCCAGGTCTACTGAAGGCTTCTACCTGAAAAATGTCAAGCCTTTGATTGGCCGGTTCTAGAGAGCAGAATCTTCCAGATTTTAAAATAATTTGTGCTTTTGCTTTTAACCTGGTTCTTTGCTTTCATAATTCCTTATGTTTCAGTAGTGGAAGCTTGACTGACTGAGCTGTTATAAGATCCAGGACAGAGGTGGCAGTGAAAGCATTTTGCAGGTGGTGACCTTCAAATCATTCGGAACTAGAGCCCTGAGTCTGAGTCTTAACTCTGTCACTGACAATCTGTAGGACGTTGGGCAAATAACTTTATCTCTCTAGGCCTCAGTCTGTGAAAAGATAGTGATATTCACCCATTAGAGTTTTCTGCAGGATCAATGGGTATTACATATACAGAATGTTTATTATTAATAATACATATGATGTCATATTTGAAACCAAAGAGAGGTAAGCAGTAAGATTCTTAGGATTTAAAAATTCTTAAGGGCTTTTTAGGCAGTAGCATGACTAAAACTAATGTTACTGTTGTAACTGAGCTATTTCTTTTTGAAAATCCTTAACCTGCACCAAGATGAGTTTATTCCAGTGGCTATTGTTTTAAGTAAATAAGAAGCAAGATTTTCCTCACTAAATGTATGGATCCATGCTAGATCCAATGGGCTTCCCAGGTGGCTCAATGCTGAAGAATATGCCTACTAGTACAGGAGACATGAGTTTGATCCCTGGGTCAGAAAGATCCCATTGGATGAGGAAATGGCAACCCACTCCAGTATTCTTGCCTGCAAAGTCTCATGGACAAAGGGAACCTGGCAGGCCACAGTCCATAAGATCGCAAAGAGTCGGACATGACTGAGCATGCACACTAGATCCAATGGTGAGATCTCATTTTTCTCACCAAACTCAGATGCAGAAGTACATTCTTAAGTTCTTCATTTTTAAAACTTGTGGAACACCATGGACTTTGTTTTAGATTTAGACTTTTCATTGTCTTTCCCTTGAGAGTTTAATGAAGGCATTGACTTTCATGGATACTGAAGAGGGCAAGAAAGGTCTGGGAGCCTGGGGGCTGGTTCCCTCCAGGAAAAGATGTGTACTCGTCACACACCTCCTCTCCCCGCAGGGCACAGCTCTTGTGCTACTGTCAACCGCTTGTCTTGGCTGTTCTTCATGCTGGGCTGAAATCCTTCCTTGCTTCTGTGTGCCTGTGTAATCCTAGCCCTCTGTAAATCCCACCCCTAGTGCTTCTTTCTCTACGAAGCCTTCACTTGCTCTTTTGAGCCACCTTAATCTCACCAATCCTTTTATTAATTTTAGACCATGAGTCTCCCTTTCCTCTCTTAGTCCTGATTCAAGTCCTCCATTCTCTTTATGGTTAACTGCTATCATTTTGAACATGTGCTTTCATGATAGCAGCATATTTTCAGGCAGAAGAATGACACGCCTCTCCATTATTAGGTAATGTAAAACACATGTTCCAATACAGAGATGGTAAAATAAAAAGTGAACAAATGCAAAGTTATTTTTTTAAAAGGGAATACTTTAATTGTATATAAACCATCCCAGAAATTCCATTCTTTTAGCATTCTAAGAACTGTTGAGAATGCTTCCTTGTACCCAGAAGCAGCACAAAAAGAAATCTGTCAGAGGACAGGTCTGTCCTGATCTTTATGGCACTGCCCTCTGGTTTAGCTATGCTATTTTTCCCTGCTGTGTAGTATAAGTTGAATGGTGTACAGTCCTCAACTAAGTTGTTAGACTATATTTTGTCCGTTTTCTGTACTTTTTGGGTAAGTGCCATGCCACTCTGAACATAGGTTTTATAGACTCATGTTGGGGTGCAAATGGTGTTTTAATTCCTGGTGCACAATTATTAATACAACTTTTAGAGATGCGATAAGGGCCTTGAGATTGGATGACTCTATTGCCTCTTCTAATCCTGAGAATCTGCTTTCAGTCAAGCAGGGAAAATAGAAAATGAATTGGGGTTGGTCAATGTAGGTAACTCTGGCCTTCACCAGCTCTCTTCACCTCATAGATTGTAGATCTATCAGCCATGAATGTGATGGTGTTTCTGCATTGTCTGTAATTAGTTTGAAAGGTGAGAACTGAATCAAAAAGCTATTGCACAATCTAGATGACTTCCCCAAAGATGACGTATTCTGTGTTTCAACCTAATTTGCTAGGTTTGTGTGTTTTCAAGGAATTTAAAAGTTTCTGTGCCCGATTTCCAGCACATTGAAAACTGGGTCATTTGTAAAAGGTAGTTAGGAATTTTGATTAAAGCAAACCAGTTGGCAAGGAATAAAAACAAAAACCTTTCAGGAAGTATCTTCTTTTCTTTGTCTTCAGGAAACTGGTCTTGAAGGTATGGGTATGTGGGTGTGTATACATACTCCTCTTGTTTATTACCCTTAATAATGACATTTCGTCAGTGCTTTTTGTGTGTTCAGAATTTAATTCTCACTCCACCCTATGAAGTTTAGGCACTGCTGGGATCGCTGTTTTGTAGATGAGGAAACTTTACCCCAGAGAGGAGGGACTTGTCCAAGGTAACACCCAACTAGGTAGGAACTGGCAGAGTCAGGGTATAAACCAGGGTTGCATAGCTGGAGCTCTTATCTTCTGCTCTCCCACTGCCTGAAGACTTCAAACTAAGAATTTCTGGCTGAATGTGGACAAATTCCATGGCTCCTTTTTAAAGGATTGGCCCTGTGCCTAATTTCAGCCATTTGATTGACACTCGTGATCTCTTTTGTTCTCTTCCTGTGATCTTTAATTTTTGATTGTGTTAAAGCTCCTTAGGGCAGTTTTAGTTTCCTGAGATTAATGGTAATGTTGGAAGGCCAGTGCTAGGGTCCTGGTCTTTCTCTTAAGCTCCGGATGAAGGTGGTGTCCTTGCCCTCGCATCTTCCTGGCGCGGGAGCATGCTCAGTTTCCTGCTCGCAGGTGTGAGCAGTCTTCCAGCAGCCCCGCCCCTTTCTCGGAGTTTCTGGGAGAGCCCTGGTCGCCCGTCCCAAATTGGAACAAGGGGGAGGGAGCCGCAGGCTGGTACAGGTAAGAGAGCCCGAGCTCGGTCTGTTGTTTTACAGCTAAAACTCAGCCCTTCTGCTTGTGACTCCAGCAGGGCCGTGGGTGCTTCCTGCAGGAACGAATGACTCCATATGGGGGTTTATTTTTACACTTTCAAGGGGCTGGGGCTATCCCTGCCTCTGAAATCAGTTTTGGTGGGTGGCTGTCTTCCTGCATTGCTGGAATTTCAGTGTGAAGGAGCCATCTTGGCTCTTTTTATTTTCATTCCACTCTTGGAAGCTGGGCTTCATGTTGAGGGCTGCCAGTCTGTGACTTCCCTCCTGGAGGGAGAGGCAGCGTTCCTGGGACCAGTTCTTTGGGAAGACAGAGCTCAGAGATGTGGGAAGTGCTTTCTCCTTCCACTTTGCTCGTGTGCCTCCCTTTTATTTGTATAATGCTAACATCCCAACCTGTACAATTGTTCAGGAAGCATAAGCAAATCCAGTTGTCTATTCCTTATTCTTACTGTATTAGAAGATATCATTAATTTATAGCAGAGAATGCTCACAGAGGTTTTATTGTTACATTTTTTTCATGTTTAGTATCATGGGGAAAAATTAAGTTATGTTTGTTCTTTTGCAGAAAACAGCCTTGGCAGTTTTTTCTTTTTTTTTTTGGTATTGTGAAAGGGGTGTATTTAATAATAATGATTTTTTTTCAACCTGGCAGGTATCTTCTGAAGCAGAATGAGCATGTTCTAGTAAAAGTGAAGATTATTGGAACTCTGTGGGATAGCAGGCATCTGGGGGGCGTTTTTAGCCATTCTTGGCTATGTCAGCACAAGTGTGTGGAAACCAGAACAGTAGAATTAGTCTCTACAAAATTTGCCATTTTCCCAGAATCTGGGGATTGGACCAGAATCTTCGTATAGCTTAAATAGAAGTTATTTTTGTTTGTAGGTAAATGATTTTCACCATTCTGAAGCTTAGGAAAAATATTTTTTCAATAGACACCCCCCCCTCCACCCCCCGCCCTTGTCACTGCAGTTCTTTCTTTTCCACAGCTGTAGCAAGTGGTGAATCAGAGAATGTTTCTAACAGAAATCACAAAACTTCATCTCTGCCAGCTTTCAGTTGCATCCCCTCTGTAGGATTTGCCAGAGTTTCAAACAAGACTGTACAAGAAAGGAAAAGAATGTGGTATTCACAGATACTAAAACATTGTAAAAACAGCGCTGATATCTGTAGCCGGTGGGGTCACTGTCTTTCCCCAGCCCTTACTCAGTGGATGAACAGAACTGCAGTTCATCTGCTTGTTCTGAGCTCTCCGGGCTTTGTCATGGCTCTGCGTGGTGGATTCCTCTTCTGTTCAAGTGCCACCCTGGATCATTTGCTCTTCCCTTTCTTATCTGTTGATTATTTTTGTTAATCTTTCATGTAAGGCTGAGTTGAAAGTAGTATAATGCTTTTTAGCAAAAGCAAAACAAAGGTATGTATTTGTAGGAAATAAGATGCCTGAGAGATAAGTTAAGGCATGTAGTCAAGGTAAGGCATGAAGTCAAGCCTTTAAAATACCCTAGGACTTGGGTTTTGAACCTTATTTGGTTTTGCTCTAAGTGTCTGCCCTTTCTCCCTTAATATGCTCTTGCTTTAGTCTTCTGTTTCTTAAAAATAGACTCATCTCCCTTCCATACCAGAACGTGGTTCCCTGCAGTTCCCAGCGTACATTTCTTACTCTCACTGGCTCAGCCAGACTGAGGTTGGAATCATATAGTCCCTGTTGAGAATTCCAGGGAGAGGAGCTCTGATTGAGAGAGTTGGGTCCATAAGAGCCTTGATCCATAAACAGTGCAATGGAGTTCTATGCAGCTGTGGTAGCTGGAAGTGTATCTGCTGAAACCAGTAAATAGGGGTATGACAGTGACTAGAAGATTGGAAGGAGGGTGGTGACAGAGTATTTCCCAGGCTTCCCAGTGGTATATACACCACAGTTGGAATTTATGCTTGTTCGTTGGACCTTGTAGGACCTCTTGCTAATTCCCTCTCCATCTTAACTTCAACTTTATCAGAATTTAGTCAAACACTGGTATTTATATGCGTGGTGTTGGACAGACAGATACGGCAAAGTAATTATGTCTGCCGCTGCTGCTAAGTCACTTCAGTCGTGTCTGATTCTTGCGACCCCATAGATGGTAGCCCACCAGGCTCCGCCATCCCTGGGATTCTCCAGGCAAGAACACTGGAGTGGGCTGCCATTTCCTTCTCTAGCGCAGGAAAGTGAAAAGTGAAAGTGAAGTCACTCAGTCTGTCCGACTCTTCGAGACCCCATGGACTGCAGCCCACCAGGCTCCTCTGTCCGTGGGATTTTCCAGGCAAGAGTACTGGAGTGGGGTGCCATTGCCTTCTCCAATTATGTCTAGAATATTATTATTATTTAGTGAGCATTTGAGTGTCTACTGTATGTTAAGCTTTGTTTCAAGTCTAGTATTAGACATTAATTACATGACTCATTTTATTTTTGTCCGTGTCTTTACTCAGTTCAGTTCAGTTCAGTCGCTCAGTCGTTTGCGACTCTTTGCGACCCCATGAATCGCTGCACGCCAGGCCTCCCTGTCCATCACCAACTCCCGGAGTTTACTCAAACGCATGTCCGTTGATTGGTGATGCCATCCAGCCATCTCATCCTCTCTCGTCCCCTTCTTCTCCTGCCCGCAATGTCTTTACTACCTCTTCCCAATTTTAACTGTTTTTTTCTGTCTGCTTGTTACACATCATGTTCATTATAGTGAACAGCAAGTTATTTTGAGAGTTAGGTAGTGATGTTTGATATGTATCTTTTATGTCCTGAGTGGTGGTTGTGACTTTAAATAGTTAATGAATTCAAAGGTGCCCGATAAAGGCAAGATAAGATCTGTAAGAAACTGCATATATTCTTGAAGGAAGCTGCATGTGTCTTTAAAGAAATATCCCTGGCATGAAGATTGGATTTCTGCTGCCCATCACCTGTCCCAAAGACACTCAAAGAAGAATAATTTAATTTACCAGTAGGCAAGAAAGCTCATTATATTCTGGGTCCAGGTAATTGTAATCATGGGACACTAATTCTTTTGGAACTTTAATTATTCTTTTTGATTTAAGCATACAAGTGATTAACTGCAGACATGTGAAAAACATTCTTTTCCCTCTTTGTTTGGAGGCAAGATGTGCATTTCCATGGACTTAAGGCCATTTTAGTACTCTCCCTTTGGACTTGACCAAGACTTCTGTTTTCTCTGGAAAAGGAATGCATCAGGGAGAGTTTGTTTTAATTTGCATTCCTTAATCCAGTTTTAACTTTAATCCCCCTTTGCACGTTCTAATTCAAAATGTAAGCAAGTTACCTGAAGTATATTAGAAATTGTATTAAAAATCTCTGTGGGTTTTTGGTGCATGTATGGAAAATTAACATTGATGCCAAGGTTCTTGCTATAAATTAATTTTCCAGCATAAAAACGAAAACGACTCATAAGTGTTCTATTCCTAGTCTTCTTATTTTATTCCTCTGATACTGTTGTCTACAAAGGATTTTAGTCCAGTCATGTCAAAAGGGTTGGTAGTTTTTGGCATGGGTGATATTTCCATTATCTGTCAGCACCTCTGAAAGGTTCTCTCTCTCTCTCTCTCTCTTTTTTTATGAAGTTGACATTCCTCCTCTGCCTTCCTGTCATCTGTTTTCATTTCATGATAAACCTGATTTTTTTCAGATGAATGATCATGAAGTTGTGTTGTTAATAAGAATTATAGAGAGAAAATAGACCCGAGTAAGTGGGAACTTCCTGCCTATGGTGACTGTTTTCATGGACCCGAATCCTTTTGGTATAGATTTCACAGTGTGAATGCATCTTTTTACAGTGTATTGCTTTGTCATTGGTTTCTGTTGTTTTTATTTGTTGCTCTAAGTCAGTTGTTTTGAAGGACTTTGTATAATAAGCATTTCAAAATGGTAATAGAAACTTTTGCTGAAATGAGTCATAGGAATGAATGAGATGAATGAGCCATCAACTTACTTCTATTGTTTGTACTTGCCAAAATTTAAATTTCAGATTATATATTTTGTTTGATATGTGTATGTGTGGGTAACTATACACACATATACACATGGATCCATAATACAAACAAATATGTATATTCAATTTTTACAAACAAATGACTACATTATATGTTGTTGCCACACTAAACTCTTCTGTGTTACTACTTTTTCTTAAGGTATTAAAAAATAATACTTTTTCCCACACCCTTTACCCCCACCCCATTTGTATTTAAAGTTTTCAGTGGAATATCATTTGGTAAGACTAAGAATTTGATTCTTTATAATTAATGTTGGACTTCTGGGTGAAAATACCTAGCAAAAATAGATAAATTGAAAAGAATTATTTTGAGCACTGATTCTATTGAAAAGAATTATTGAGCTTGTGGCATATCAAATGCTCTGGCTGGTAGTCTTATCTCAAGCATTTATCTTAAGAATTCTGCAGAGAAAAAAGAGCTAATTATGAAATTATCTTGAGTTAAATATTTGGATTTGGGCTACAAGTTAATTTTAGGGAGCAAATATCTCTTTGAAAACAATACGCCTTTAAAAATGCTCCATTTAAAGGCATAGAATGTGGGAAAATGCTTATGATTTCCATTAACTTTCTGATGCAAACGAATGCTCTGTGTTTGTCAGAGTAACTTTAGAATAGATTAAAAAAACCTTTACTTCCACCAATGTTATCCTTTTGTGATGTTACTCTAGAATTTTATTTGTATATAAAATTAAGACTTATATTGAAGTGTGTACATACTGCTACTTGAATTTTCACTTCTCAATAAATTGTGAATATTTTGTTCTGCCAAAAACATCCCCATATGATTTTTATACTCTCACTTTTAAGGTTTACTCAGTATGCACCGTGTATGTGTGTGTGTTCAGTTGCTTCAGTCCTGTTCGACTCTTTGCGACCCTGTGGTCTGTAGCCCGCTAGGCTCCTATGACCATGGGATTCTCCAGGCAAGAATATTGGAGTTAGTTGTCATTTCCTTCTCCAGGGGATCTTCCCAATCCAGGGATGGAACCTTGCATCTCCTGCATTGACAGGCAGGTTCTTTACCAGTAGTGCCACCTAGGAAGCCCACATTCTGTGTGTGTGTGTGTGTGTGTGTGTGTGTGTGTGTGTGTGTATTTATTGTCAGGTTATGCAAGACCATGTGCAGATTTCTGTCTCCCGCGAACATCCCAGACCCCTAAAAAAGAGAAATATTGAATTGTTTTAATAAATAACATGAAATGTCTTCATTTCTGATCCTTGTTATATTGTTCAGTCCTCTTTGGAGTTGTCACAGTGATGGGTGTGTGTTATCTTTGCCTCATATGAAGGTGCCATGACAACAGTAAACATTCACATTGCAGTTTTCGTAAGTCAGTGACTGTGGATGATGCAAGCAGCCTTGGCTTGTAATAAAGATGTGTTGTGAAATTTCCCATGCCAGAGGAGTCGCTCATTGCTGGGGTTGGCGCTTTCATGGCTGTTGATGGTGATGACTAAGGATTCCTTTCTTGGACTTGACCTCAGGTGAAGATGCTAGCTCACTGGGTTCCCCGTGTTGCCTGGGTCTGTCCTGTGTAGGCGGCACTGGATGGTTGCATCGCTGTCCTAGGTGTCTCCTGTTCTTCTCAAGGACTGTCTTTACAGAATGCTGTTGGTACTCCATTTCTCTTCTCTTAACACTAATCCTCAATTAAAAACAAGCTCCAGTGTTCAACATGCTTGACAAGGCTAAGAATATAATAGGGTTTTTACTTGCCACCTTTCCAAAATCTGATAATTCATATTTGCAGAATCTTTTAGCATAATTTTTATGAGATGCTTTGCTTTTTAAAAAGTTTTTTTCAAAAACACACCTTTTGCCAAAGAATAGCACAATTTCAGTGGTGGTTTTACAAGTAATGGTAAATTGCATAGGATTTGGCATCACCATGGCCTGTTTTAGCATCTTAATATAGTTAATTAGTTATGTCAACTTAGGAAGGTCACAGAGCCTTTCTGAAACTTAGTTTTTCAGTCTAGTTAAGAATCATAATACTAGTCCCTTAGAGATTATGGCACCAATTGACTGTCGTGATAGCTCCCATTCCACTAGACACTGTTTCCATGGGGAGGAAGGGGGCAGTGGAGTCTATGTTGCTTCCCTTTGAGTCAAGAGGAATTTGTGATGATGATGGGAGTGGTGCTGTGAGAATTCCAAGACAGTATCCTAAAAAGAGAGCTATTTGCTGAGTGTCTTGGGACATTTGCTTTTGGAATCCAGCCAGCAGGCTGTGAGGAACCTCAGGCAACCACTTGGAGGTGCTCCCATTGGTGTTCTAGTGGACAGCCCCACTTGAGCTAGGGGAATACTGCATGAGTTACCCTTGCTGTTGAGTCACCTTAAATCTTACCAGTGTAAGCTCCAGGAGTCAAGAAGCAGAGGCAAGACATTTCCATTGTGCTATGTGTAAAAACCTGATGCACCGCAACTGTAAAAGGTAGTGAACATCTGGTTGTTGTCTGAAGTCATGATATTTTGGGGTGATTTGCCATGTAGCAGTAAGTAATCAGAACAAGTTCATTGCGAGATTCAAATGAAGCAGTCGTTCTTCTAGGTTTGAATCCTGTCTCCACCCCTTAATAGCTGTGTGACCTTAGGCAAGCTATTTAACTTCTTTGTATTTGTTTCTTTAAGTATGAACGGGACTCCCTCTAGATGTATCATGATATTTAGTGTTTTAATACTTGTGAGATGTTAAATAAATGATAGTTGTTGTTATTTACTATGAAACTATATTGTTGGAGTTTGAGAATGTGTGGAGGGATTTATGTTGATTATTACGATTTTTAAAGGAGTTATGCAAATGTTGTTTAAGCACCTTTAGGTAAGAAACCAGTGGGGCTTTTGGATATCAAAGTTTGAATGTTATTTTTGTGCAAAGAAATTAGTCTTTTACTAATATCTGTCAAGCATTTATTTTACATATTTTTCTAAGATTGTACATGTCCAAGAACCTTTGGTTTCAGTTGGTAGAAAGAGGAATAATTATTCCATTATAGAAGAACAGATGAAGAAAAGGGGAGCAGAAGGAAATCTTATTTTATTTGTGTTACATACAAGAAACTGTGCTACAGGCTTTTATTTACTGTTGTTTTCATAGGTACTTTGAGGCAAATAATTGTAGAAGAATCTTACTAAACCTTTGCTCTCATTGAAATTGACTTTGTTACTGTCCTTCTTTGTTGTGTTTTGGGGAAAAAGGAATTTGTTGAAAGTCACTGATGGTACTCAACTAAAGGTAGTCAAGAATAGTCATAACTATGGCTCATTGTGTTACAGAGTAGCTGAGAAGACAGCGAATATGACTCTGAACTGAAAATGTTGAGCGCATTGATAAGCCCAGAAGAGGATTTGTGCTGATTCAAAATCTGTGGAAGCAATGGGACCTTTCCAAGGACTCCCAGAAACAGAAAGGAGTTCTTGCCTTTTTCAGTTGATAGATCTTTCTCTTCTCCTTTCACACATGTTCCACTGCAGGTTGGATGATTGGTCTTTTTGCTTGGTTACTTCAGCCATTTCAGTCTGACCCAGGGCTGATTTAGTAACTCTCGCTAGCTATCAGACAGTATATTACCCAGGTTAATTGAAAGATCACTCTGGCTAAGGATATGGTTTCTATTGTTTTAGAGTCTGTATTTAAAAAAAAGAATTAGACACTTACTTAATATTAGTTATACTTTTAGGATCTGGTAGTTTTGGAAAGCCACTATGAATCTGGTAGTGCCTATTTATTGTACATTGCATCTCTGTATTACCATATCTGTTACATATGTGTGTAATGGAAAATATTTATTTAGTTTATATTATTTATTTATTATACAGATAATATATAGAGTACCAAAACTCTTACAATAACTGTTTTCCATCTATCAGATTTTGTCACCTGAAGTTCATAGCTGCGTTGGATTGGAATGTCTTGAGCATCTGGGCAATGCTTATGCTTTCTCTTTCTTTTAGAATGGGAGAATTAAAGGCTTTTAGTTTTTTATAATCAATATTTTGTTTTTAAGAGTTTTTTTTTTAATTGTAAAGAATACTGTTTTAGCATTTTAAAATTTAGTATCTGTGTGTGTGTATGTAAGACTTTAGTGAATCAATTTTCCAGTTTTAGTAGGTTTTCAATCTGCATCATATTATTATAAATTTTATCCCATTTATTACTTGAATGCTTTTATTTTCTTCTGCCAGTAATAACTTGCAATAAACACCAACTTTTTTTTTTCCTTCTTCTCAGCTTAGCCTCATAAGAGTTCATTTGGACCTTGAGAGTTATACTGAGTCTCTTAAAACTTTGGCTGACTGCATTAGACAGTCAACCTGATATACGCTCAATAGTTTTCCTTGATTCTGGCCCTGGAGATGAAAGATAGTCCTTCTTTTCTCCAACTCTCTTTGAATACCTTTGGGCTTTTGTAAAGTTGTTTAGATGAATTCTCGATGCTTAATGTTTAATTCTAGATGCTGTAATATTTGCTAACATTCAGTGTATGTGATGTTACTCTGTTTGGTAGTGTAGATGTGCTCTTACGTGAGAATAAGTACTTGGCAGTGGATAATGTACCAGTGCCCAAGTTGGGTAACAGCAGCCTACTACCCCCTCACAAGGTCTTGATAGCCTTCAGACACAGATCCATGCTCAAAGATGTACTGACTTAACATTCAGATTGAAAATACTGTGCGTTAGATCCAGTGATGTCCTTTGATTGTTAGTTTATTAATATCTTAACCAGATATAGAATGTGTGTATTTCTGTTCCTTTAATTTTATGTGTGTGTTTTTTTTTTTTCTGTATACTCTATTAGTCTGAGAGAAATTGTTATGTCCATTAAAGGAAAGAAAGTTTAAAAAATAGGTTTAAGTTTTATGGTGTGCAGTATTTTTTTTAATGTACAGTAGAACTTATATGAATGTATAGATTTACTTCATTGACTTCAGAAACCTGTGGTTTTATTTGTAGATGGAAATTTCATTGCCTCTTCTTGCCTCTGTGTTTTTTTTTAATTGGTGTAACTTACAGAGTTCTAATATATGCTTTATTTTTGAAGTTTTTGTATATTATTAAAGTAATACACATTTATTATAAAATTCTACTAAAACATAGATTTTTAAGAGGAAAACTACATTTTTTCCTGTTACCTACTTCCTTCTTTCTCGAACCCAAACGTCCAGATCTACAGAGGTAAACCAATTTTACTTATATTTTTTCTACACATATAAAGTATGTAGATAATCTTTAGAATTTTAAAAATTTAGATGATTTTTAAATAAGCAGATATACTTATTTAATTCTTGTTTGAAAATCTGGCTTTCAACTTAGACTGTCCTTAATATTTTATTATAGCTATACTTAGTATTTCTTGTGTTAGCTCAGAAACCTTGGACATTAGATACTCTATTTTCTTAAATGATTAAGAAGTGACAAGAGTTATGTACCACTTCTCAACTATTTTTTGAGGAAGAGATATGTAAGATCAAGTTCGAGAAATCAAACAGCCAGTTCACTGCTTCCACTGGATTCTAAGAATAGGTTTCAGTCAGTTCAGTTCAGTTCAGTTACTCAGTCATGTCTAATCTTTCGTGACCCTATGGACTGCAGCACACCAGGCTTCCCTGTCCATCACCAACTCCCGGAGCTTGCTCAAACTCGTGTCCATTGAGTTGGTGATGCCATCCAACCATCTCATCCTCTGTCATCCCCTACTGCTCCAGCCTTCAATCTTTACCAGCATCAGAGTATTTTCCAATGAGTCAGTTTTTTGCATCACCTGGCCAGAGTATTTGAGCTTCAACTTCAGCACCAGTCCTTCCAATGAATGTTCAGGATTGATTTCCTTTAAGATCTACTGGTTTGATCTCCTGGCAGTCCAAGGGACTCTGAATAGTCTCCCAACACCACAGCTCAAAAGTATCAGTTCTTTGGCGCTCAACTTTCTTTATGGTCCAACTCTCACATCAATACATGACTACTGGAAAGACCAGAGCTTTGACTAGACGAATCTTTGTTGGCAAAGTAATGTCTCTGTTTTTTAATATGCTGTCTAGGTTGGTCATAGCTTTTCTTCCAAGGAGCAAGCATTTTTCATTATTTCATGGCTGCAGTCACCATCTGCAGTGATTTTGGAGCCCAGGAAAATAAAATCTGTCACTGTTACCATTGTTTCAGCATCTGTTTGCCATGAAGTGATGAGACTGGATGCCATGATCTTCATTTTTTGAATACTGAGTTTTAAGACACCTTTTTCACTCTCCTCTTTAAATTTCATTAGGAGGCTCTTTAGTTATTATTCGCTTTCCTGCCATAAGGGTGGTGACATCTGCATGTCTGAGGTTATTGATATTTCTCTCAGCAATCTTGATTCCAGCTTGTGCTTCATCAGGCTGGCATCTTGCATGATGTACTCTGCATAGAAGTTAAATAAGCAGGGTGACAGTATACAGCCTTGATGTACTCCTTTCTCAATTTGAAACTAGTCTGATCTTCCATGTACAGTTCTAATTGTTGCTCCTTGACATACAGATTTTTCTGTATACAGAGAAAAAAAATCTGCCTACAAATTTCTCAGGAGGTGGGTAAGGTGTTCTGGTATTCTCATCTCTTTAAGAATTTTCTATAGTCTGTTGTGATCCACACAGTCAAAGGCTTTAGTGCAGTCAATAAAACAGAAGTAGATGTTCTTCTGGAACTCTCTTGCTTTTTCAACAATCCAACAGATGTTGGCAATTTGATCTCTGATTCCTCTGCCCTTCCTCAATCTGACTTGAACACATGGAAATTCATGGTTCATGTACCATTGAAGTCTCGCTTGGAGAATTTTGAGTATTACTTTGCTAGCACGAGAGTTGAGTGCAATTATGTGGTAGTTTGAACATTCTTTTCCATTATCTTTCTTTGGGATTGGAATGAAAACTGACCTTTTCTAGTCCTGTGACCACTGCTGAGTTGTCCAAACTTTCTGGCATATTGAGTGAAGTACTTTCACAGCATCATCTTTTACGGTTTGAAATAGCTCAACTAGAATTCCATCACCTCCACTAATTTTGTTCATAGTAATGCTTCCTAAGGCCCACTTGACTAAACATTCCAGGATGTCTGGCTCTAGGTGAGTGATCACACGATTGTGATTATCTTGGTCATGAAGATCTCTTTTTATAGAGTTCTTCTGTGTATTCTTGCCACCTCTTCTTAATATCTTCTGCTTCTGTTAGGTCCATACCATTTCTGTCCTTTATTGTGTCCATCTTTGCATGAAATATTCCCTTGGTATCTCTAATTTTCTTGAAGAGATCTCTAGTCTTTTCCATTCTATTGCTTTTCTGTATTTCTTTGCATTGATCACTGAGGAAGGCTTTCTTGTCTCTCCTTGCTGTTCTTTGGAACTCTGCGTTCAGATGGATCCATCTTTCCTTTTCTCCTTTGCCTTTCACTTCTCTCCTTTTCTCAGCTATTTGTAAGGCCTCCTCAGACAACCATTTTGCCTTTTTGCATTTATTTTTCTTGGGAATGATCTTGGTCACGACCTCCTGTACAGTGTCATGAACCTCCGTCCATAGTTCTTCAGGCACTCTGTCAGATCCAATCCCTTTGATCTATTTGTCACTTCCACTGTATAATCATAAGGGATTTGGTTTAGGTCATGCCTGAATGGTCTAGTGGTTTTCCCTACTTTCTTCAATTTAAGTCTGAATTTGGCAAGAAGGAGCTCATGATCTGAGCACAGTAAGCTCCTGGTCTTGTTTTTGCTGAGTGTATATAGAGCGTATCCATCTTTGGCTGCAAAAAATATAATCAGTCTGATTTTGGTATTGACTATCTGGTGATTTCTATGTGTAGAACTGTCTCTTGTGTTGTTGGAAGAGGGTATTTGCTAACTTCAGCATTATTATCTTGAGAACCCCATGAACAATATGAAAAGTCTTAAAAGAATACATTTAGTTACATTATTAACTGTGCTTAGTCACTCTTGTTTCATCTGATTCTTTACGACCCCATGGATTGTAGCCTATCAGACTCCTCTGTCCTTGGGATGTCCCAGGCAAGAATACTGGAATGGGTTGCCATTTTCTTCTCCAGGAGATCTTCCCAACCTGGAGATCAAACTTACATCTCTTGTGTCTCCTCTTCTCTTGCATTGTAGGTGTATTGTTTACCCACTGAGGCATTGGAGTTTGCACATGCTCCCAAATCATAGTGGTTTCAGTATCACAGAAGTTCATTTCTTTCTCATATAATGGTCGAACCCTATAATAGTTCACGGTTAATGTGGTGGTTCTGTGGGGTTGTGAAGTTGGGTTTCATTTCATTTATTACTCTGCTGTTTGCAAATTTTGTCCTCCATAGCATTTCTGCTAGTGGTCAGGGGACAATGGGAGTGCAGAACTCTGCTTTTTGTAGACATGTCTTAGAAATTACACATTCCACTTCTGCTCACATCTCATTAGCCAGACCTCATCATATGGTCATAACCAGATGCAGTGGAGCACTTTAATCAGAACAGCCGTATGCTCAGTTGAGAAATTTGGAGGACGTGGGGAACAGGTATTTCAGAAGGCATCTCACAGTCTTTGTGACAAGTATAACTTTATCATTTTGTTTAAAAGGAATCTTGAAACATAAACATTTTTTTGAGATTAAGTGAAAAATCCCCTTGATGGTACCAAATGTAAGTTAACCAAGTAGTTTTCTCTTTTAAGTATTTTCCTTGTTGTTAATCATTTATATAGTTTGACGGTCAAAAAGTATTGCATATAATTTTGCTGATAATGAAATCTTTTTGTTGTTTTTTGTTGGTTAGTTGCTAAGTTGTTTCTGACTTTTGTGACCCTGTGGAGTATAACCCACCAGACTTCTCTGCCCTTGGAACTTTCCAGGCAAGAAAACTGAAGTTGGTTGTCATTTCCCCTTCCAGGGGATCTTTCTGACCCAGGGATCGAACCCATATCTCCTGCATCTTCTGCACTGACAGGCAGATTCCTTACCACTGAGCCACTTGGAAAGTTCAGTGAAACTTTACGTATGAATGTTCTCTACAGAATAAGTATAAAGCTAAAATTAGGAAACTATATAAAAAATAGGGAGATTTGGAGGATAATAGTTCATTTCTCAGTTTAACGAAAAGTTGGCTTGTTATATACATACATGCCTAATCTTATACCACCTTATTCCTGTAGAGTTAGTTTTACTTCAATTTATCAAACTTGTTTGCTATACTCAGAAAATATAGACAAATAAAACTGTAATACCTCTTCTCAGAGATTACTGCTGTACTACATTTGATTTTTAAATAGCATTATATATATGTGAATAAATATGTATGTAGAAATATATACATATAATACCCACAATTACATAAGCATTTGACTCAGAGATCTTAGCTGCTTCATAGTCTGAATTTTTCCCACGTGATCTATATTTGATAATGTAGGATGTTCATGCTTCTCTTGTGTTGTTTGAAGAGGGTGTTTGCTGTGACCAGTGTGTTCTCTTGGCAAAACTCTGTTAGCCTTTGACCTGCTTCGTTTTGTACTCCAAGGCCAGCCTGATTTGCCTGTTACTCCAGGTGTCTCCTGACTTCCTACTTTTGCATTCCAGTCCCCTATCATGAAAAGGACATCATTTTGGGATGTTAGCTCTAGAAGGTCTTGTAGGTCTTCATAGAACCATTCAACTTCAGCTTCTTCAGCATTACTGATCGGGGCATAGACTTGAAATACTGTGATATTGAATGGTTTGCTTTGCAAATGAACAGAGATCATTCTGTTGTTTTTGAGATTGCATCCAAGTAATGCATTTCAGACTCTTTTGTTAACTATGAGGGCTACTCCATTTCTTCTAAGGGATTTTGGCCCACAGTAGTAGATATAATGGTCGTCTTGAGTTAAATTCACCCATTCCAGTCCATTTTAGTTCGCTGATTCCTAAAATGTCAGCATTCACTCATGCCATCTCCTGTTTGACCACTTCCAATTTGCCTTGATTCATGGACCTAACATTCCAGGTTCCTATGCAATATTGCTCTTTACAGCATCTGACCTTGCTTCTATCACCAGTCACATCCACAGCTGGGTGTTGTTTTTGCTTTGGCTCCATCTCCTCATTCTTTCTGGAGTTATTTTTCCACTGATCTCCAGTATCGAATGGGCACTTATTGACCCAGGGATCTTATCTTTCAGTGACCTGTCTTTTTGCCTTTTCCTACTGTTCATGGGGTTCACAAGGCAAGAATACTGAAGTGGTTTGCCATTCCCTTCTCCAGTGGACCACATTTTGTCACAACTCTCCACCATGACACATCCATCTTGGGTGGTCGTACACGGTATGGCTCAAAGTTTCATTGAGTTAAACAAGGCTGTGGTCCATGTGATCAGGCTGTGGTCCATGTGATCAGTGTGGTTAGTTTCTTGTGATTGTGATTTTCATTCTGTCTGCCCTCTGATGGAGAAGGATAAGAGGCTTCCTGATGGGGAGAGACTGACTGAGGGGAAAACTGGGTCCTATTCTGATGGGTGAGGCCATGTTCAGTAAATCTTTAATCCAGTTTTTCTTGATCGGCTGGGCTGTGTTTTCTCCTTGTTGTTTGACCTGAGGCCAAACTATGGTGGAGGTAATGTGGACATCACCAGATGGTCAATACTGAAATCAGATTGATTACATTCTTTGCAGCCAAAGATGGAGAAGCTCTATACAGTCAGCAAAAACAAGACCCGGAGCTGACTGTGTCTCAGATCATGAACTCCTTGCCGAATTCAGACTTAAATCGAAGAAAGTAGGGAAAACCACTAGGCCATTCAGGTATGACCTAAATCAAATCCCTTATGACTATATAGTGGAAGTGAGAAATAGATTTAAGGGACTAGATCTGATAGAGTACCTGATGAACTATGGACGGAGGTTCATGATATTGTACCGGAGACAGGGATCAAGACCATCCCCATGGAAAAGAAATGCAAAAAGGCAAAATGGTTGTCTGAGGAGGCCTTACAAATAGTTGAGAAAAGGAGAGAAGTGAAAGGCAAAGAAGAAAAGGAAAGATATCCATCTGAACTCAGCGTTCCAAAGAATAGCAAGGAGAGACAAGAAAGCCTTCCTCAGTGATCAATGCAAAGAAATACAGAAAAGCAATAGAATGGGAAAGGCTAGAGATCTCTTCAAGAAAATTAGAGATACCAAGGGAATATTTCATGCAAAGATGGGCACAGTAAAGAACAGAAATGGTATGGGCCTAACAGAAGCAGAAGATATTAAGAAGAGGTGGCAGGAATACACAGAAGATCTATACAAAAAAGATCTTTGCGACCCAGGTAATTATGATAGTGTGATTGCTCATCTAGAGCCAGACATCCTGGAATGTGAAGTCAAGTGGGCCTTACGAAGCATCACTATGAACAAATCTAGTAGAGGTGATGGAATTCCACTTGAGCTATTTCAAATCCTAAAAGATGATGCTGTGAAAATGCTGCACTCAATATGCCAGCAAATTTGGACAACTCAGCAGTGGCCACAGGACTGGAAAAGGTCAGTTTTCATTCTGATCCCAAAGAAAGGTAATTTGAATGAATGTTTAAAATACGGGACAGTTGCACTCATCTCACATGCTAGGAAAGTAATGCTCAAAATTCTCCAATTGAGGCTTCAACAGTACGTGACCTGTGAACTTCCAGATGTTCAAGCTGGATTTAGAAAAGGCAGAGGAATCAGAGATCAAATTGCCAACATCTGTTGGATTGTTGAAAAAGTAAGAGAGTTCCAGAAAAACATCTACTTCTGCTTTGTTGACTATGCCAAAGCCTTTGACTGTGTGGATCACAACAAACTGTGGAAAGTTCTTAAAGAGATGGAAATACCAGTCCACCTGACCTGCCTCTTGAATAATCTGTTTGCCAGTCAAGGAGCAACAGTTAGAACTGTACATGGAACAACAGACTGGTTACAAATCGAGAAAGAAGTACATCAAGGCTGTATATTGTCACCCTGCTTATTTAACTTATATGCAGAACACATCATGTGAAATGCTGGACTGATGAAGCATAAGCTAAATCAAGACTGCCAGGCTAAATATCAGTAACCTCAGACATACAGATGTCACCACCGTTATGGCAGCAAGCAACTTATAACTAAAGAGCCTCTTGATGAGAATGAAAAAGGAGAGTGAAAAAGGTGGCTTAAAACTCAACATTCAGAAAACTAAGATCATGGCATCTAGTTCCATCACTTTATGGGAATAGATGCCAAAGCAATGGAAACAGTGAAAGACTTTATTTTTCTGGGCTCCAAAATCACTGCAGATGGTGACTGCAGCCATGAAATTAAAAGATACTTGCTCCTTGTAGGGAAAGCTAAGACCAGTCTAGACAGCATATTAAAAAGCAGTGACATTACTTTGCCAACAAATATCTGTCTAGTCAAAGCTTTGGTTTTTCCAGTAGTCATGTATGGATGTGAGAGTTGGACTGTAAAGATTACTGAGTGCCAAAGAACTGATACTTTTGAGCTGTGGTGTTGGAGAAGACTTTTGAGAGTCCCTTGGACTGCCAGGAGGTCAAATCAGTGAATCCTAAAGGACATCAGTCCTGAATAATCATTGGGAGGATTGATGTTGAAGCTGCAAATCCAATACTTTGGCCACCTGATGGGAAGAACTAACTCATTAGAAAAGATGCTGATGCTGGTAAAGATTGAAGGCAGGAGGAGAAGGAGATGGCAGAGGATGAGATGGTTGGATGGCATCTCTGACCTGATGGACATGAGTTTGAGTAAGCTCTGGAAGTTGTTGATAGACAGGGAAGCCTGGTGTGCTGCAGTCCATTGGGTTGCGGGCAGTTAAACATGACTGAGCGACTGAAGTGGACTTAACTGATGTTCATGCTACATGTAAAAACATCACCACTATTAAGGTATCCATTTTATGGATATTTTAGAATTGATTTAATGAGTTCTAATTTTGAATATTTAGGCTGTGTCTACACTTTTGCTGTTTTAAACAGTACCATGATGAATGTTTTTGTGTACATAATGTTACATATTTTTCTGAATATTTCCTTGAGACCAGTATTACATCCAGAACTGTTTGCAGATGGGATTTATACTTTTTTAAGGTTTTTGATAAATATCATGTTAGTACAAATTTCCTTGTATTCTACTCAACCCTGGAGTTTTATCTTTCATTTAAATCTATGATAATCTGATAATAAATATAGTTAATTGTTTTAGTAGTTGGGAAATTGATTCCAGTTATTTAATTTTTATTTTCTTCTTCTTTGATTTTATCCCACACTTGGAAATAAGTGTTTCTTTGTATTCGAGGAGAGTATTTTTATTCGTGGTTTGCTTATGTTGTATATTTTAGATGGTGGTGTAATCTAGTTCTCCCTTTATTCTTCCACGGCATGTGGTACAATTTATCCTTTTTTTATTGGTAATGAGTCTGCACTTGGATACCTCATGTTCTGTGCTTTCTGTCATTAGCTCCCTGTTTTATCTAAGGATAGGCAGCAATTCGTTGGCCATAGGGAGTGGAGATTGGTAAGCTTTGTGTGGCCCTGCATTTCCTTCTGTTAGATTGTGAGTTTGGGAATCCCATTAGTGGACCATCACTTTAGATTGTTTTAATGTATCCATCTGCTGGTGAATTACCTCTATTTATCTTCCTCTTTTCATTCTTCTTCTTTTCCTTGTTTTTCTATTAGAATCTCAGTATCTTTCTTTCTTTTTCTTTTTTTTTTTTACCTACTGGAGTATGATTCTGAAAGAATTCCTTTCTTCTTTCTTTTTGGTAAACTGGGGAATTAAGACTGAAAAGCTTGTTTTTTCCTAATGAACAAGAAATATAGTAGCCCTGATAGTTTATTTGGGAGAGTCACAGTTTATTGAATGCCCATAGGCAATTCACATAAACATAAAGCTCAAGATAAACCATTGTAATTTTTGCAGTTTCCTCTCTCTTTCTGTCTCAGGGTAAGAGACAGGGAAAATAAGACCCTAGAGAAGGTTAGAACAGTGGCTGTCCTGAAATATATCATTTGTCTCACAACTGGATATTCTGATGCCAGTGTTTAGAGTAACAATTTCTGTCAAAAAATATCTTTTGAAAACTGTGAATATTAGTAATTCTGTAATTCACAGATTCCATCTTAACTGGGTGGTCTTCCAGCAGTAGAATCTTAGTGTAAATTGCTAGTTTCAGTGGAACTCCACAAATAAGTCTTTATTGTAATAGTTGCAGAGTTATTTATCTTAACAAGTATGAAGTTCTTTGCTATGACCCATCCTGCTTATAAACAGGATACTGTTTTTCATTCTTGAGAATTACATTTCAGATTTTTTTCATTCTATTTCTTTTAGGCAAGAAGTTCCTAGTGCAACTTCTGCATGCATATGCTTTTTTAAATTGACTTTTAATTGGAAAATGATTGCTTTACAATGTTGTTGTTGGTTTCTGCCATACAACAACATAAATCAGCCTTAAGTATACGTATGTCCTCTCCTTCTTGAACCTCCCTCCAGTGCGTATGTTTTTGAAACACTTATTTCCAGCTTGTTTGATTAACACAAAATCCAGCTTCAGAAAAGACTGTATGATGAGGTACATCATAAAAAAAATATTTTTTATGATTTTCACTGACTTTGGGGCTCGTTTTCAATATATATGTTTTACCTGTGCTCTTCTCATGAGAGTCCCTTGTTATAGTCACACCCAGTCTTCCACTTTTTTAGTATAACTAGACCCATGAAAAGACTGGCATTTTAAAGAAATTGGAGATATTGGCAGTTGCTTTAGTTGCTACTGTGGGCTTCCTCACTGCACTTGAGATGACTTTTTCTTCACTTGAGATAGCATTTTTCTTCACGGAGGTGATTTTTGCTCATTTTCTTTGATCATGTTTTCCTCATTCTTTTGCTTCCTTTTTCTCCCCTCCTCCCTTTTATGCCCATTGGGGAATGTCTGGTTTAGTCTTAATGGGTTCACCAGCCAAAGTTCTCTGACTTCTGCTGGGAGAATGTGTGAATTAAGCTAAGACCCTTACAAAAGTTAAATACAGAACTGAGTGATGTGAAAACTTATTCATCCAGAGGTGAGAAGAGATTTGGCTCCCGCTTCCTAGATCTTTAGAGTTATTTTGTTACCTGTTATTCCTGAGGCTGTTTCTTCAGCCTTTTTTTTTTTTTTTGTGGTCACACAATAAATTGCTTTTTTCCTTTTACATTAGCCAGAGTTTGTTTCTGTTGCTAACCATAGAAGCCTATCTGAAATGTACAATGTACAGTTGTACAAATGTACAATGAACAATTTCACAGTGGCTCAAGGGCTGCTGGTGCAGCAGCCAGGGAGCCTCCAAGGAGGGTATTTACCTACTGCCAGGAGCAAATTCACATTAGTTCATTTCACAGAAACATGAGTTAGAATGAACACTTATGAATTTATAAAAAGAAAGGCTGCTGTCAACATGCAAGCTTAATATAACATTTTAATGGTTGCCTATTGGCAAGCCGTGTGGAATTCAGGAGTTTCCCAGATAGAAGACTGCTTGATGAATAGGGTAAGATAGTTGTATGATCCAGGATAGAAACCTGATTTCCTCTTGATAATGCTTGAATGGACTCTGTCAGCCCATAGCCCTTTTCTCTGCTAGATTTCCAGAGGGTCCCATGCGTTTTTAACCACTGTCTACTTTGAGGAAGAGAACTTTGAATTTCCTCTCCTACCCACTTCACCTGCAAGGAAAAATACAACTAATTTAGAAAGATTCTAAGAGCAGAGGCTCTCCACCATAAAATTGAGAGCACATTCTTCTCTAAATCTATACTTTCTTTTTTTTTTTGTTTAGGCATCAAACCAACTTTAATTTTATTTTTAATTTTTTTTATTTTTATTTTTTTTCCATTTATTTTTATTAGTTGGAGGCTAATTACTTTACAACATTGCAGTGGTTTTTGTCATACATTGAAATGAATTAGCCATGGATTTACATGTATTCCCCATCCCGGTCCCCCCTCCCACTTCCCTCTCCACCCGATCCCTCTGGGTCTTCCCAGTGCACCAGGCCCGAGCACTTGTCTCATGCATCCAACCTGGGCTGGTGATCTGTTTCACCCTAGATAATATACATGTTTCGATGCTGTTCTCTTGAAACATCCCACCCTCGCCTTCTCCCACAGAGCCCACAAGTCTGTTCTATACATCTGAGTCTCTTTTTCTGTTTTGCATATAGGGTTATCCTTACCATCTTTCTAAATTCCATGTATATGTGTTAGTATACTGTAATGGTCTTTATCTTTCTGGCTTACTTCGCTCTGTATAATGGGCTCCAGTTTCATCCATCTCATTAGAACTGATTCAAATGAATTCTTTTTAATGGCTGAGTAATATTCCATGGTGTATATGTACCACAGCTTCCTCATCCATTCGTCTGCTGATGGGCATCTAGGTTGCTTCCATGTCCTGGCTATGATAACCAGTGCTGCGATGAACATTGGGGTGCACGTGTCTCTTTCAGATCTGGTTTCCTTGGTGTGTATGCCCAGAAGTGGGATTGCTGGGTTAAATCTATACTTTCTTAAGGCTAAGTCATATCATTTTATAGAGCTACTCCATATGTAAGATGAGCTTAATACAGCCACATTATGTTCTCAGGTTCCTAAGACTTACATACTACCTGGATTGAACTCTAAATGCTTCTGAATTCTTCAGTGTATATTAGAGAAAACTTCATGTTCACGCTGTAATGTTGGCCTTTGTTCTACTTTTTAAGGCTAAAGTTGATTACAGTTTCTTAAGCACTGGTATATGCCATGTACTGTGCTAAACTTTGTTAATATGTTGTGAAGTAGCTATCCACCAAGGTAGTCTTCAGCTCCATTTTTCATGTAGGAAAATGAGACTTGGAAAGGTTAAGGCCCAAAGTCAGGTTACTTAGCTGGTGAGGTGGTAGAAGAAAAATTCAGACCATGAACTGCCATATCTACACTGTTGCTCTTGGTTCCTCTTGGAAACTGCACTATATGAAGTTCTGACACACTTGTCCATGGTCATCCAGCCAGTAATTTGCCAACTTGCGATTTTCAGTGTTGCATGCTCAAGAATTGCACCATATATTATTTTTCTAATCAATGTAAATGCTCTAGCACAGATTTTTAAACTACTTAAGAAAAAAAGACATAATTTCTAAGAGTAGAATTCCTCCACATCAAAAGACCAAACAACGTTTAAATACTTTAAAATAATTTTTAAAGTTATTGAATCATTTTAAAGCAGATTCAGTGGTACATCTTGGCAGTTCTCATAAAATTTCAGTGTATTTAGAAAAGAGGGTCATTCTGGATAATGATTTTGTAGATAGAGAATTGAAGACAGAAGGTTGTTTATTGACTTGCCAAAGGCCATCTGGTAAATTAACAACAAAACTTGCTTTACAACCATGTTTTCCAGCTCCTTCTGTGCAGTTTCTACCCTGAGACCATCTTGTCCTTTAAGGCAAGAGGGTGATTTAAAATTTATATGTGATGCTTCCTGGGAAACTAAATCTGTTTGAAATTGTATTTGGGAGGAATTGACACATCTGCCAGGCAGCATCAGGCAGATGCCTGAATGTGTGGATTTCAGTGATGAAGGAAGAAGACATATAGGCGCCTAGAAATTGGTTATTAATACTTTTGAAATGTTGGGATGTTTATAGTGTACCGGTTATTTGTAATCTTGACTTCAGGCTTGATATGAATCTGCTGTTCTTTCCACCTGAGAGAATCCACACCATTTCTGTTTCTTATCCTTCTCAACACAGCTGTTCTTGTCACAGTCCTCGTTCAGGTCTCAGTGTCAAACTCTTTTTCAGAAAACCCATCCCTGTTCACCACTCACTTATGTTCTACACATTTCCCCCAATTCTCATTCCAGTTTCTTCCTCCCTTTTAAGGGCCAATGTGTCAGAACTTGACTTTGAATCATGCCTATGGATGCTCCTGCCCAAAACATATTTTCCTTGTTGGTGAAATCATGGTCATCAGAATCTTCAGATTGAGTACATTTTACTACTGGCTACATAACATCCACAGTGTTCCAAAATAATAAGCACCTTCACGTGGAGAATCTCTCGTAAGAATCATTTTTTTTGACTTGTTACTTATCCCAACCATTCCTAACCGTATAAACATAGGACACTTTTCTCCTGATCAGTACTACCCATCTGTACCATTTAATTAATTCTGTAATATGATTCTCCACTTTTAAGAGTGATGACTGCATGGGGACAGGTTCATTTCCTGTGTTGGTCATTGTTACATCCTCAGGGAAGTGTGTAACACAAAGAAGCAGCTTAGTAAGTATTTGTTGGATAAATGCACATTTTGATGAGTGTGTGCAAATGGGCAGTGGTTGAGCGACTGAGGGTGAATGGGAGGGTAGAATGATGAATCTGGGCATCAAGGAACTTCCAGTCCAGAGGAAAAGAAAAATGGTGAATGATAAAATTCATTTACAGGATTGCTGAACTGAGGGTTAATTGGCAGATCAAGGAAAGGGCTGACTTGATAACAGAGAATAAGAAGTGATTGGTCCTAACTGGGCTGAGGAAAGAGAAGGTAGACCTTACAGAGTAGATGAAATTTAATTTGGCCTTGAAAGATAAACTGATTTAAGAGGGTGGGAAGGGTTCGAAAGCATGACAAATTGCAGTTGTGTTTATGCAACCCTGGATCCCTCGTATCATTTCTCCGCTTTCAGGACAGGAGACAGACCCTACGGTTGGGAATCGGGGAACCTGAGTTTGTTGCTGTTTACCATGGGACCTTGCTCACTGCTCTGATTTCAGTTTATTTGTAACAGAAAGGTATTACACATGAATTTGAAGGACTCTTTCTCCTCTAGAACTCTAGGATGCCACTTTGTCCTCTGACTCACCAGAGAAATGTGCCTTTCTGTTGTGAGTTTTCTGCATGTCATGGAAAATGTCCATGAGGAATTAGGGTTGTGTCATGGTCCTCTTTGTGGCTTGCTGGCTGTGGACCTGTTGTAGTGTTTCTCTGGTTTTGTTTTAATAGGTGAGATGTGCAGTTAGAGCGCAGGGTGGGTAGTGGGATCACAACCTCTTGGGTTCTCCTTGGATCGCTCCAGGTCTACAGGTCAGGGTTTTGTCCAGCTGAGTTGGGCCCACTTGACTTAGCGGCATACTGATGGTGAGCAGCCCCACTGATACAGACTTGGTCGTTCTCACTTCCTAAATGTGAATTTGGGAATGCATGGCCTTTTGACCCACAGATGCTGAAATTCCTTCTTACACATGTGTTCCTGGGGTGGAAGCAGGGGTTTGAAGAAAGGAATAAGGCTGGAGTTGAGTCCAAACTGCAAATATTTACAGGGTATCTGTGGCCTTTGCAGATCTAAAATTATCTTATGTTAATTATACTATGTTTTGAGAACATTGAATGTCTTGAGTGTGATTTTGTTTTCATATGAAATTACTACATTTCTACTCTTCTTCCATGGTAAATTGAGAAGTTTGGTCATTAGATAATCTTTGCTATTTCTTTTAGTTATAACATGCTATGAATTTTTTAATGAAGGTAGGTTTAAGAGTGAGTAGGTAACAGAAAAACTGGGATGGAGAAGCATCTCCTCTTTGTTAAAACATCATTATCCTGGGACTTCCCTGGCAGTGATTAGGACTCCACAGTTCTAATGCAGGGGGCATGGGATTGATCCCTGGGTCAGGAAGAAAGTAATAATCTTGCATTTCTCTCTTCTTCACTTTCTGCCCTCAAGAAATTTGTTTTTTGATGCAAAGAGAGAAATCAACAATGATGAACTTCCAGGTTGTGAAAACAATAGTGCCATCTGGTTAATTACCTTTTTGCTGTGTGGATTTCTCCTGTATTTTCTGGGAAGGAAGTGTTCAATATATACATAATAAATTGCAGGAGTTGTGTATCTGTGTATATATGATTCAGGTTTGCTTTAATCCCTCACTTATGATGGCAGGGATCTGTTTGTGAAATGATGAATTGCAAATGTTCATCTTTTTTCTTTATTTCTGAGATACTAATGAACTTTGCGTGTGAGGCTTGCAAATTGTGAGACCCGAAGAAATAGATTAATCCTTTTGTAGAGGAAAATAGAAAATATTAATAATCAGATACCATTCATTTACTGAGTCCTTAGTGTTTGCCTGCTAAGAGATTTAAATATATCATTTATGCATTCAGCAAATATTTATTATCTACTTAGTTTGTGCCAGGTACTGTTATCAGGTATTGGCTGTTTGTTTACTGGTGAACATGACTCAGTCCCTGTCCTTATAGACTTTAGGATAAAGAAGAGGAATTAAAATCAGACCCAGAGATGTTTCATTGTCCATGAAAATGATGAAAATGTAGAAGATGAAAGTGATGATGTGACATTGTTGAGATGTGTCCTGGACCAAGAGTACTTTCCTAATCATTGGTTTAGGAGTTACAACGATTTCTCAAACTTGTCTTTGATTTTCTCTACTGAAGAAAAATTAAGGCCACTTCCTCCCTGCTTAACCTGCTGAGATGGTTTAGTATGGACGCCTCCCTGTGATCTGCGGCTGTCAGCTGTTCATGAGATTCTCATATGCGAGGTGTGTAATGCTTACTTTTATGGCACAAGCATTTGATCCTCCCACCCCATCTGTCATAAAGATCCTTGTTTGGGGACCATTCACCAGTATTTCTTGTCCATAATTGTCCCGCCAAAGCATACCTCCCTTTCTGTGATACGACTTCCAGATCCCTGATGTTTTAGCTGATATGTAACCCTTGGAGTCTCTGCTGACAGAGAAGGTGAGATATTGTATATAGACACTTTAGTCCACAGTGGCACGCAGAGGGTCCCTGGGGGCTGCTATCATGGTGATAACCACTGCCAACATCACCACCGCTCCTACTGTTAGTACTATATGGGCTTGCTAGGGAATTTTAATTTTTCCTCTAAGTTTTTTTTATCATATGGTCAAGCCAACAGCTGATCTCATGTGACTGTTGGGGTTGATAAGGGGAAGGGTATAGGGGAGAGGGGAGACTGTGATAAAATGTGAGATCTGGGGCCCATCAGACCCACTTCTGCAATTTATCAGCTGTGTAATGTTAAGACAAGTTTTGTATACCTTCTAAGCTGGTTTCCTTATCTGTAAAATGGGAATAATAATAACCATAAAATGATGTTGATTACTTATGAATCAGACATTTTACTCAGATTATCTACTTCGAACCTTTGCTTTGAGTTGTAGAAATCGTTAGTATTTCCAATTTACATCTGATTCTTAGCATAGAGGGATTAAGAGCTTCGTCCGTGAACACAGAGTCAGCATGAAGTGGGGCTGGGATAAGAACAAAGGCAGTCTGGTTGTCCCAGGTTGTTGTAATACGTGAGACTTTGCACATCACTTCCCTTGGTACATTGTCATGTTTATTCAAAGTGTAGTATCACGACCACAAACTGGGCTTTCAGCATCAAAGAAAGCTTCTTTTTCCCTCATGGAGGTGGACTTGACTGCTGTCTCTCAGTTCAGTTCAGTCGTTCAGTCGTGTCTGACCTTTGCGACCCCATGGACTGCAGTGCTCCAGGCTTCCCTGTCCATCACCAACTCCTGGAGCTTGCTAAAACTCAGGTCCATCGAGTCGGTGATGCCATCCAATCATCCTCTGTCATCCTTTCTCCTCCTGCCATCAATCTTTCCCAGGTAGTCTGCTCTTTACCCAGGACCCTTGGTCCCAACTTGGAGTTCTTTCTGCCTGCTGCGGGTGGAGGTGGGCCTGATGTTCCAAATTCCTTAACGCAAAGAAAGAATGATTACTTATCCAGGGTTTAACTGTCCATCCTGGGACTTCCTGGTGAACTTTAGTCACTTCTTTTCATTCTCTGCTTCCACTTCAAATTCTGGTTTGGCATCAGCATGTTGAGAAATGGTAGAGGAAATTTGCAGCTAGCCTCTGGTGCCTCGATGAGCTTTCGCACCCACAACTAGGTGGCAGACCTGCCAGGTGGGGATACTTTTTGTTTACTGAGAAGCATTTCTTTTTTTTTTTCCTTAAGGTGGCTTGATGGCACCGAAGTTACTCCAAAGCAAGATCTGTATTGACTTTGATCACTCCACCCCCAGCTGGAGGAGTTCTGGGCCCAGGGGCCGCTGAAAGCAGCTCCAATGGGGTCAATGATCAGGATTTGGGGGAAGAAACTCTCTAGTGCAAAAGTCAGTTCCCACCTTAGCACCTCTGTTCATCCCCCCACCTGTTTGCCTATATCAACTGGAGGTGGCTTGGTCTGAGCTGGTCACCAAATCAATCCAGACAGCTTTCCTTTGGGCTGTGACGAGCTGGGTTCTGGGCTATTTGTAAACAGGTTGACAGCATCGAAACAAAGTGTGATATTTAAACCATCACACAGAACATGCAGTCATGGTGGCAAGCCTGTCCCATCTCTTGTGTGATCTGTCCTTTACTTTTGTTTTTTCCTTCTCATCTTGTGGTAAAGATGTACTCATTTGAGGACTGGAGAGAATGATTATTTTGTCTTCATTTGGGTAATTAAAGGATGGATGTACACTCTCACATCCAAAGTTTTGATTTGCAGTGTGAACCCTGTGACCTGATTATTTCATCCAACGCCAGAGTGGTTTGGCTATGGACCACGGTTTGTTTTTGTTCTGTTTTTGCAGGTGATTAGATTCTTCTTTTTTTTTTTTTTTTTAAAGTTTTATTAATTTATTTTTAAAATATTTTGGCTGCACCGTACAGCATGTGGGATCTTAGTTCCCTGAGCAGGAATTGAACCCACACCCTTTTCAGTGGAAGCTTGGAGTCTTAACCACTGGACCGCTAGGGAAGTCTCTGGGTTCTTTTCTGGTGATCAGAAAGCTTCAGCACATAAGTTAACTGAAAATTCAAGTATGTATGTTTGGTGGGAAACATTTTCTCTGTCTTTTTCTTACCATACTTATTCTGTTCCTGAGAGCTAAGACACTTTCTCTCTGGTTGAGGCCTTGTTCGCTGCAGCTGGATGCAAGCTGAGATCATCTCTAGGGAACCAGTCCTCATGGGTGGAAGTGGAGAAAAACACATTAAAATATCTCTGGGCTTTTGAGAGCTGCTCATTCTTATAAGGAGGCTGTTTATGGCCCTGACTAATTACTGGTGTTACTCATCTCAGTTAAGTGTTAGAAGACAGGGAATTGAACTGTGGAGAGTTTCATCTCTTCTGTGGAATGAATAAACTCATATCGGTGGTTATGTCAAAATGTCTTAAAAGACATTTTCTAAGACATCTCCAAGATCATTTTTTTATAAATTTCAGAGGGAAAAAGGCCCCATAAGTTGGCCACAGAATGTGTTGATCACAGCATGGATTTTGAATTGAGACCTCCTTTTGAATCTCAGCTCAAACTTGAAGAGGGATTTTGGCTTTAACTTAATTTTTATTTTAAAAAATTAATAAAGCAGTACACATAGATAATTTTAAGAAGCTCAATGATTTATAACAATAACTTTAGAGTCCCCAACATCATGTCTACCTACCCTTCAATGGGATCCCCCAGAGGGTACCATTTTTAACTGTAAGTTTTTCTTATGAAATTTCCCTTTATATTTAGAACTCATATGTTTGTTTCTTAAAGTTTCAAATGTAGGTATCATGTCTTGTTACCTCTTATTATCCCTTGAAAGGACCTTGAGGTTTGTTTTCTCACTCTATCTGAAAACACAAAATTCTTCCTCTACCCTCCTAAAATCTACATAATGGTATCAGCGTATCAGCATTTTTGGATGCTCATTCACAGTGAAGTCTTGTAGTGTACTATAATTACGTTGGTTTTGATGGCACAAGTGCTTTGCTTCTTCTGTTGCTTGTTTTTCTTTGTACCCTAATTCTTCCTGAAACTCTATACCAGAACTGAAAAATCCTCCCAACATAGTCAAACCAATCAAATTCTTCAGTTCCTTTAAAAATTTTCTTTTGAGTCCTGTCTCATGTTGTTTACTGTCTTCCTGTCCTAATCTTGACTGGGCATTTTCTGTGTCTGTCCCGTAGTGCCATCTTGGAATTTCTCTTCCTAGAGTCCTTGAAAGGGAAAGTGTCTTAACCCTTCTCAGCCATGGCTCTTCATCTGTGGAATGGGGATAATATTATCTATCACAGGGAGTTATTGTGAGAATTTAATAAGCTGAGAGAAATGGAAGGGAGTGGCATGAAATAAAAACTTAATCAGTGTTAGTTACTGTTATTCTTGTTAAAGAAAAACTTTCTCCTCTTCTTTATCATGTTTAATTATGCTCACTAATCTGCAGTGCATCTCTAGGAATCAGGTGTATTTTTATAGCTGGAAAAGACCTGAGATATAACCTTTCATTTTGCACTGAGACCCAGAGTAGATGAGGTGTCTTTACCAAGGTCATGGGTCGAGTCAGTTCAGAGAGGTGGAGCCATAACTAGACCCCTATATCTCTAACATTAGTTATAGTCATGTGTTCTTTCCATTTTCTCATGTAGCCCCGTAGCTTGCAGGGTTTTTTATTTTGTTTTTATTGTGTTGTGTCTTAGTCATTTCTTCTTCCTTTGCCTAATTTCTTAATTTAAAACAAATAAGTAGTAGCTTTATTGAAATACAATCTGAATATCAATCGCTCACCTAAAGTTTATAATTCAGTAGTTTTAGCATATTCACAGAATTGTATGCCATTGCCAAAATCTGACTTAACATTTTCACTGTCTCAAAAAGAAAGTCTGTAGTTTTGCTATTATTCCCCTGATCCTTAACCCTAGGTAACTAATTTACTTTTTATGTCTATAGGTTTACCTGTTCTGGACATTTCATATAAATGGAGCCTACAATATGAGGTCTTTTGTGATGAGCCTTTTTTACTTAATAGACTGTTTGCAGAATTCATCTATGTTGTAGCAGGAGTCAATATTTCATTCCTTTTATGGCTAAATCATATTCCGTCATATAGATAGCTATTTTGTTTATCTGTTCATCAGTCGATGGACATTTGTTGTTTCTACTTTTTGGCCATTATGAATATTGCTACTCTGAATATTCACGTACGCATTTTTGTGAAGACATGTGTTTTCATTTCTCCTGGGGAAATATCTAGGGCTTGTATTGCTGGTTCATATGGAAACTCTGTGTTTAACTTTTCAAGGAGTAACCAGACTGTTTTCTAAAGCAGCTGTACTGTTTTCCATTCCCACCAGCAGTGTATGTTAATATCTCCTGTGTGTGACATACACCAACCTTAAGTGTATGACATGGTATCTTATTATGGTTTTGGTGCATAGTTCACTGGTGGCTGATAATACTGACCATCGTATCCTGCATTTACTGCCCTTTGTTCATCGCCTTTGGAGAAATACCTATTCAGATGTTGTCTCTCCTTGTATACTGTGTTATTTTTCTTACTGAATGGTACAGTTCTTTATATGTTATGGATGTAATTCCCTTACCTGTTGTATGATTTATAAATATTTTTTCCTTTCTTTTGGGACATATTTTTACTTTCTTGTTGATGGTGTTTTCAGCACAGAAGTCTTATTTTTTCCTTCTGTGTTTGTATTTTTGGTTCATATCTAAAAAGGCTTTTACCTAACTCGAGGTCATGAACATATATTCCTATATCTTCTAAGAGTTTTGTTGTTTTGGTTCTGTCTGTGTGAAGTTAATTTTTATGTATAGTGTAAGGAAAGGATCTTGACTTCACTGTTTTGCATAGAGATATGAAATGGCCCCAGCACCATTTGTTGAAAAGATTATTCTTTTCTCACTAAGTTGTCTCAGAACCCTTGTCAAAAATCAAATCTACAGGGGTTTTGACATACCGTCAGGATGAAGTGTAGGTGACTAATGCTCTACCATGAAGTGTAGGTGACTAACGCAGTGATGTGCATGATAATGAAATGAATAGATTCCCCATAATACTCTGTGTCTGAAACCTTTGTGACTAGAGGGAGTAAACATCTTGGAGCAGTTCATTCCTGGTTTGAAAGGGGAGTATCATAATGTACCAACTAAAAACCATCAAATGTCCCAGAAAATATGAAGTAGGATTTATTTCTGAGAGTTAGAAAAGAACACAGCACAGAGTCAGCACAAGAGCCCAGCTGTGGATGAGCTGCGCTCCAGCTTTTGCTGCAGATCTCTGCAGGCCTGGGAGCTTACTCTGGGGACAGAAGGTGCAGAGAGCAGCAGATGCACTTGGCTGTGACTCCAGTGGATATGCCCTCAGCTGCACCATTCCTAGTCCTACACAGAAGGTTTTCTCAGGTCTCAACCAAGAGACAAATCAGCACTTTGCCTGTGGATAGTACCAAAGCCTTGGTACTATCTTGGCTACTGCCCCACAACCCTGGAGACCTGTACAATGAAATGGATTTAGATATTTTTATTGTCTTTGTTCTTTTTTATTGAAATCTGAAATACTGAAAGTACATAAAGGGCAAGAATATTTAATACAGCTTGACAATCTTTTAACGTATGTATTCTTGTGTGACCATCACCTAGATCAATATGTGGAACACTGATCAATGTGTGGAACACAGTATAACACTCCTGAAGGTTCCCTCCTGCCTCTGCCCATTCAGTGTTCCTTTCTCAAAGAGGTCACTGTTGCTCTGGTTTCTTTTACGATACATTTGTTTTGTTGGCTCTTGATATTTGAGTAAGCAAACACTGTGCTTTCTTACGCCTGGCTTAACTTGTTCACTTATGTTTGTGTGATACATTTGTTTTGTTGTATTAATAGTTCATTTATTACTGCTTCTATAATATGTCCATACCTTAATAGATTTATTCATTCTTATGTTCATAGGCATCTGGGTAGCTTGTAGTTTGGGGCTATTTTCAATAAAAAATTCTCTTTATTCTTGTCTGGCAGGATGTTTCAGTAGATAGAAGAAGAGCTTGGATGGATGGTAGGTTTGTATTTGGCTTTAGAAGACACTGCCAAATGGGTTGTAATGTTTGATCCCCTTCTCTAGTAGAGTGAGGACTCGATAGGTGGACACCAGTGTATGGATTGCAGAGACTGTGGAGAGTAGACAGTGAAAGACAATAAGGTTGTTTGTAGACATTCACAAGTGGAGAGCTACTGTCCACATAGGCAGTATTAAACACAAGTACGTCATCCAGGGTTTTCTGGAGTAGTTCAGGAAGGAACAGTGATTGTCTGGAATGAAGGACAAAGGAGAGTTGGTGAATCTCTTTCCATAATATTTAGCCTCATCTTCATGGCAAGTTTTTGAGTTCCTTTCCCAGCATTCACTAGAAACTTTGCATCAAGGTGTTGATAATGGTCCAGATTGCACCTTCCCCCCACTTCTTTCTGAAGTCTCATCCCTCAGTCTGGTCCCAGGTAAAAATGCCTTCTTATTCCATTTTCTTCTGGCTCTGCCGGCCATGTTTTGTGCTCTGTTGGCCTTACACCATGTTTCTGTTGCTTTCTAAGATCCAGCATTTGCCTCCTGGGAAGCACCCAGGGTTCCACAGTTCTTTTTCTTCCTCTTCCCCTCCATAATTCCTCCATTGTCTTCTCTCGGTGCTGAGCTATTAACTGGGTGGCTTTGCAGTAGTTCCATAACCCCAGTACTGGAGCAAGTCACACATTACAGAGGTGCAGGAAAGAAATGTTAACCCTCCTCCTTCCCCTTCCACATTCACCCTTCCCTCAGCCCCACTCCAGCCAGCCAATGATGCCAGATTGATTAGCTTTTCGCACTTGTAGGAACATATAAAAGCCTTTAGACCATATTCTGTCTTCATTTCTTTACTAAAATGATAGGGCCTCACCATGCACACAGTCCAGTTTTCCCCTTCTCTCTCCTCTCCTCTTTCCTGTGATTTTCCCTCCTTCCCCTCTTGCTCTCTCCTTTCTGCCCACTTCCCTGCAGATCCATGCTCTCTCCCTTTCTGGCTCCTTCCATTTTCCCCTTCATTTCCCCCTCTCCCCTTCCTAATTTGAGTTGCTTGTTTATTTCAGTCATCGTGTAGGGACCAGGGGGTATAAAGATGCACTGAGACAAGGCCATCACTTTCTAGGAGGCCAAGATCTTGTGAGGAGATCAGAATATGAATAGTTTATTGCTATAAAAGCTTTCTGTCTTTTGGACAATCCTTACTCACTCAGAATGCAATTGAAGAACCATTGGCAACCCAAATTCCCTTCTCCGGTATTGAATTGACCTTGGGTCCTGAGAATTAAAAAAAAAATCATATCCCAGTGCTCAGGCAGCCTATTAAATTAAGTCAATTTTTATCCTTCCCATGTTTGTTTACATTATAAATATTTGTCAACATTATAGGCTTCTGTCTACAGTAGAAACAAACTCAGCATTGTTGGCAGAATAAGTAGCTCTTTCTAAGAGGAATTGCATTTAATGAAGAATGGCCTTCCCAACCTCAGAAGTAACTTGATCCATTGTAAGGGTAGCAAATCAGTGATTCAATCTATACAGCCTGGTATTGGAATGCAATGCAGATTTTGTTTTCTCGGTTGAAGAATAGGGGAGATATATTGACACTTTATTACTCTGTGCCCAGTCTTATACTGCATGGTCCACACGTCTCTCACCCGCTCATTCTCACTCTCAGACATGAAATAGCTGGCAGTGGAGTCGTTTAATTGCAGACAAGAAATGTGAGATGCTAAACAGTAAGGATCTCTATTTCAGTTTAGTTCACTTAGAAGTATTCATTGGGTGCCTATTGTGTGCCAGGCTCTGTTGTAAGACACTTGAAATACATCATTAAAAAACAAAGAGGCTTGCCCTTAGGCAGTGTACATTCTAAAAAGGGTAGGTAGGCAGGGTAGGATGGATAAAAAACTATAAGCATAATTAATTAGAAAATTATAGAATACAGTAGAAGTTGATAAGAACTGTGGGGGGGGGAGTAGAGCAAAGTAAGGGGATTGAGGTCAGGGTTTAGCAGATTATTGTAGTAAATGAAATAGTCAGGGGAGACTTCCTGGAGAGGTCAAGAATTGAGTAAAATAAGCAAAATATTATCCTGTTATCTCATTAAGAGTTGGAAAATTCATCTACCAGGTCTTTGTGGAGCTGGGCAGTGCAGGAATGGTTCGTCCCGTTACCCATACCCTTTAATGGCGTATAGTTTCTCTGGGGAAATCCATTAGCCCCAGGAAGTGACTGGGTGGCGAAAGGGATAGAACAGACAGTTTTTCAGTAGAGCTCAGAGGACGTGAGACTGTGTGTCGGTAAGCACCTCCTGCAGATAAATGCTTATTATGTTACGTGGAGACTTTGTGACCGACTTCCAGAAATTTTGAGCCATTTTTCCAGAATACTAGGAACCTCTCTGGGATTTTAAGTGATGGGAGTTCTGTCTTCAGAGTCATATTGCCTTTTGAATGTGAATTCTACCATTTGACAATGATTATTGTGTCCTTCACCTCTTTCAGCTTTGCTTTCTTCCTCTGTAAAATGGGAAAATTGATACTTAGCTCAAAAGTTGTTGTAAAGCTGATATAAGTGTTATTGACAGTGTTTAGTATGGGGTCTGACACATTGTCCCAGTGGTGATTATTCTTATCCGTTCTCATCTGTAGACACATCTAAGGTTTTGTTTCAAGAAAGGAGTCGTTGGCAAGATGGTTTAGATAACAATTAGTCTTGCAAGGCCCCTTGTCTAGGCCAGGTGAGAGGCCCAGAGTAGGGAGGCCCTGGCACTTCTCACTTCTGCTTCCTAACACGGGGCCAACTTTTCAGAACAGCATATGGACCAAAAGAACTCACGGGGATTTTTGTCAGCAGGTAGACTCGTAAACAAATGACAGGCAGAGAGAAGTGACTTGTGGAGTCTTGATAGATCAGCGGTTACAAGGAGTCACCCCTGGGACCACCATCTGTTCCCAGTCCTCCCCTGGCTGAGGTTAGCTTTACGTGGTAGCTGTTTTTTGTGCAGCCCAATCACATCCTTTAAGATGAGGTGGGTTCTGGGTTAGTGATACAGAAAGGAATTCTGGACCTTAGCTCTTGGGGAAATTTTCGAGGACTGCTTCATGTATCCAGAAAGCACTGCTGCCATCAGCGTGTCAGACACTGCACTAGGGGTTGTGTAACCAAAACTAGTGGAGGCACAGGCCCTGTTCTCAGGGGACTTCTCACCCTGACATAGTGGTTCTTTGGCGTGACCATGGGGGCTTCTGGTTGGATGATGATAAACACTAGGTGTTTATTTGGGGCCAGGTAAGGGCTGATCTACCCAAAGGGCTTCTAAGTCAGAAGTCATTTATATGTCACAGCAGCCTTGGGGGAGATACTGTTGTTATCTCCAATTTGGAGATGAGGAAGCCATGCTGGAGAGAGCTTAGGTAACTCACCCCCATTGTAACTCACACCCACTGGTAAACGGACACTTAAAATACCAGATTTCCCAGATATCTGGGTTTTCAGCTTCTCCTTAAAAAGACCTGCAAATGGATGGACATGAATGGGCTTGCATCCTGCTCAGCAACAGCCAGCAGCAGTTGTGTGGCTGCTCATCCAGTTGGCTGGCTGCCGTCCTCACTGCTCCATAATCTCTCACCCTTTTCCCTGTGCTGACTACCTCACCTCCTCCACAGTTGGTGAGCAACCCTGAGTTATGCTGTTTATCAAGTTTATTTGATGGATATGGCAGCACCCCAGTTGTGGAAAATGGTCAGCCTTAGAAAGGAGTGAAGTTTAGATGCCTGGGGAAGGAGAGTGGAAGGGGGACAGAGGAAAGGTGTAGGAAGCAGTGCCCACAGTGGAAACGCTATCTTGCCTCTATATGCATATAACTGAGACACTGCCTCTCTTTAGTTCTAGAGCACATACTACATAGTTTATTCTGTCATAACCTGGTCTCGATGCTGAAACTTGGCTTCTGTGCACTTTTGCTGGATTGATTTTCAGAGACAGAGTGTTGGGGGAAGTAGAAAAGAATAACTTTAGTGCTTTGCTAGTCAGACAGGGATACAGTAGGCTAATGCCCTCAAAACTGTGTGTCCCAACCCAGGAGGATTGGGTGAGGAGTTTTATAGCAGTAGTTCAAGGGATAGGGAGTTGCTGATAGGGATTAAAGTATGTGCTGGGCCTGCACTCCTTTAATCTGGCCTCAGGTGGTCTCCTGATCAGCCTCTTTGGTTTTTCACGCTGTCAGACTGTGGCCTTCTTCTCTGGAATGAAGAATGCTTCATCAAGTAGTTAACATCTTCCATTTGTTGGGGGTTCTAGTTCTGTAGAAGAGTTCAAAGATATTGTTACGTGTATCCCTTGAAGAGGAACCGGGATCCTGGCTCAAGGCTGCAGGATTGTTTCTTGACTGCTCCTCCCTTGTGTCTCATCCCCTCCCTTTCCTGATTAGAAACTGAGCTGTTGAACTTTGAAACTCAGGGAAGGTCATGGGGGCTGAAGCCTATTCCCTGCAAATAAGAAACAGGACACAAAAAGGTTTCTGTGCCCAGGAAACTCCCAGGGTCCTGCTAGGTTTCATTCTTTCTCAACTGGCTCTTCTGAACCTTAGTTTAGGTAGTCTTCCTTTTTGCTTTAGAGTTTTCTTTGTCCCCACCTTTAAAAAAAAACCCTGCATATCTCATTTTTAAAGAAAAAAAGTAGAAAATACAGGAGAAAAACATAAAGATAGTCAATTTCAACAATCCCTCTCAAGCATATCTGTGCTATTCATATGTAGTATACCTTCATTTTTTTTATAACTCATGTAGTTTTATATTCTATGTAATATTTATATTTTAATAGAATAATATAAATGTTTAGCTTATATATATGTTATGTTTATGTTAACAAAATTTGAATCAATATATGTAATATTTTGAAAACAATTACAGTATTTTAAAGTTTTTTTTCATGTAATGATGCATCATGAACATCATTCCCTGTCAGCAGATGCACCTGTGGTTTTTGAAGTATGAAAAGTGATCCTTGTTTCGATGTACCAAAGTTACTGCTTTGGATATTTCCATATTTTCATTTTGGCACACATCCTAGATTTTTTTTTGGCTGCACCACACAGCATTCAGGGATCTTAGTTCCCCGACCAGGGATTGAATCTTGGCCCCTGCCTTGGAAGCACGAAATCTTAACCAGTGGACTGATAGGGAAATTTCTCTAGGTTATTTGCTTGACAAATTTCTAGGAACAAATGGTGCTATCAAAGGGTGAAGAATATCAGTCTATGCTGTCTAGTTTCCCCTACTTTTGATTTTTTAAATAGAACATTATCATATGTATACCTTCTACATACATAGTATATGTATGTGAGTATGCATGCATGTATTGTATGGATGAGCATGTATATATGTGTGTGTGTATATGTACATATGTATGTGTGTAGCAGTACTGTAGATGTCCTTATCTAAAGTGTTGAAGGGCAGAGCTGCTTTTGTGTGTCATTATGATAATGGTAGATATTTACACATATTCCTTTATCCCTGCCAACTTTCCCTACAAAAATCTTCATTTCCCTTATTATACAGCCTCAGTGAAATCTCCTTTTTGTGACTGAGGCTTGAGACTGATGAGCACAAAAGTGACTAGGCAGAACTTTCTTATTTGTTCAGAATTTCCAGTGAATCACCTCGAAAAGCTACCTGCTTCTCCACCACAGCCTGGAGGCAGGTGGCAGGGAAAGGGTACCAGTGCTTTCCCTCCTCCTATAACTCATCTCTTGTCCATAGTGAGCCTGCTCAAACTGGGTAACTGAAAATGCAAAGTGCTGTTTTTTCCAGTTTGATGTGCAGCTGGCAGCACAGTAACAGACCCGGCGGTCTCACCACTCGGCATGTGCCCTGGGCCCTGTTGTGGTGCCGTGGCTGATGGATGGCCTGGACCATCCGCACTTGCTCATCACAGCTGCTGTTTTCTCAGTTGGCAGGCAAAGCAGGGAAGCAAGCCACCTCTTCCACCTGCTCACAGAAGTGGTCCATTTCATCCATTGCTCAGAAGGAAACTTGATAGGACTGGACCAGGAAAAAGAAAGAGAAAGAGTCTGGAATCTTCTGAACAGGGTCGTGAACACCCTACAGACGTTTTCATCTTGGATAGAAAAGCCCATTATTGACATTTTTGTGAAAGATCTTCCATAGGTTCCTTACTCTGTGTGTGTGTGTGTGTGTGTGTGTGTGTGTGTGTTGTCAGGCGGATGTAAAATTTTTCTTTTGCAAAATAGGGCTGTGTTGAATATGCTCTTCTGTAACCTGATTTTTAAAATTTAAAAGTATATTATTTTTTCATGTCAGTATTCTGTTGAATATTCATTCATTCATGTATTTATTCATTCACTGACTTCTAAAAATTGCACAAAAGAACATGCTTTCCACCATCATTCAATATCATTGGGAGAGACAGATAATAGTCAAATAATTATAGCAATGAATGTGAAGGAACTCTGAAGGAAAGTTACTTGGTGGGCGTTTAGCAGAGAGGACCCAATCCCCAAGGAACTGTCACTGCAGTTGCCATCTGAGGTCTGCATCTATTTTTATAGCTGTGTAATAATTCCACTTATGGATATGCCATAGATTATATAACATTGTTGGGCTTTCCCCCCCCTCCCCCCAGCTTTATTGATGTATGTGGTTGCATTTAGATTACTGCTGATTTTTCATCCATTTTTTTCATTTTTTGTGGATGGATTAGAACTTTGAGCTCTTGGTCTGGCAGTGGAATGGATTTGCCTGTATTTACCAACATCCTTATCTGGCTTCTGATACTCAGTGGTCCAAGTTTCCAAAGCTCAGACTGGACTGTAGACAAAGGTAATAGACCTGCCAAGGAACTGCACAACGGAGTGGCCTCGTTTGGTAACTGGAATATGCCCCTTTTCCTTTGTGTCTCTGTGAATTCTCTCATGTAACATTTACCAGGGCCCTACTCCTGCCACCTAGTATGTTAAGGGTTGAGAACATGAAGTCAGGGAGCTCTTAGCCTCTTCCTTCAAGCGCACCCAGTATATGTGATGATACAGAAGCCGTTCACTCTACAGTATCATAAGGCAGCTTCGTGTAGTAAAGGATTGAACCTAGTCTGTTCGTCTGTTCTGGAAGCCCGAGGACATGGTCACCAGCTCCACATGGGTGGCTCAGAGGAGGTTGTGTATGAACTAATCCTTGAAGGCTAGTTGGAATTTTGTCAGGTATTGAGGGATTTGGGCCTTCTAATAGGAGGAACCCTAAGAGGAACAATATCAAGGATTACAGAGGCCTGGCGATATCTGGTACTTATGGAAAGTACTAGGTGTATCACTGGCTTTTTGGTGGGAAATGGACTTGTAGAGTAGTTGGGGCTGGATTGGCAGAGACCTTGAATGCCGTGCTAGGAAAGTTACATCTCACTCTGTAGGTAGTGAGGAGAGAATACTTTCATCATGTTTATGTTGGGGAATATTAGCTGATTTAGCAGATTAACTACAGAGCCTCTGTGGCTTCACACCATAGTAATTAATTTCTCCTTATAACGTCTAAAAGCGGTGTTTGTCATTGACATGCAGCTTTCTTTCAAGTGGTGATTCAGCACCCCAAGTCTTTTCCTATTTGGGGACTCTGCATCTTTAGTCTGTGGCTTCCGTGTCACTACACATATCTGCAACAAGTTGGTGGAAGAAGAAAAAAACACAGAGCAGCCTGAAGTTTTTATATGCCAAGTTTATACATGGTCTCATATCACATTTGTGCACATTTCATTGGTTGTAACTAAGTTCCAAGGCACTCTCAAGCTGCACATGGGCTGGAGAGTGGAGTCTAGGTGTCTTGCATTGAATGAACAGGAACAGAATTGCAAACGTTGCTGCATCACTGTTTTAGTTGTGGTGGATTGAGTGTGATCTAGAGAAGGAGCCCAAAGAGGGAGGGAAAAGGGGTCAGCATGAAGGCATGAATAATTAAGGCTAACATTTATTTGTTAATAAATGTTAACAAATATCACTGTGGACTGGAGCTAGGTTACTTCATAAGCACCAACCCTGTGAGGTAGTTTGGAGAAGGAAATGGCAACCCACTCCAGTATTCTTCCCTGGAGAATCCCATGAGCAGAAGAGCCTAGTGGGCCACAGTCCATGGAGTCGGAGAAAGTCAGACACGACTGAGCAACTAACATGAGGTAGTTACTGTTGTTGCCCCCATTTTACAGAAGAAAAATCTGAGCCTGGGGATGACTTGTTGAGAACTAGAAGAACCAGGGTTCAGAACGAGGCAGATCTTAGTCTAGCATCTGAGTTTTTAGTCTAGACTGACTCTTGCTGGGCTGTGCTGCCTTCCTAGAAAGCAGGAGGAAGGGGAAGGTGAGCATTTGGCCCAGGTCTGCACAGAGGTGGCCAGTGCCTTATGAGATGTGAGGATAAGAAAGGAATCCAAGCTGAACAAGATGTCAAGCTTGGGGGCCCAGGGCTGCCCATTACACAGACAGGGCGTGCTCTGTGTGACTCCGTGTGAGAGGCCTTACCGGTTGTTCCAGATCTCCCATCTCACAGTGTCTGACCCTGATGTAGCACATGGACTGTACATGCCTGTTCACATCTTGACAAGTTGCCTTGTAAGTAGTTTTATTGGTTTTACTTATTGGTTTTTATTGGTTGCTCTGTGTTAAGGGAAAGTTTGATGCACTTTTAGATGGGACAGTGGAGGCCCAGTCCCTGTGACTCAGCCTTGAGTCATTCCAGTCTTCACTGTCTCAGGCTGCCCCTCCCCTCTGCCACCTTCCCGTCATCTTCAAGACCAAGGACAGATGGCCTTTCCTTGGGAAGCTTTCTCTAACTTCCATGGTCAGAGGCAGTTTTCCCTTTTTTCTGTTCATGCTTGGAAGTTAGCTCTCTCTATGTTTATTTTTTGTAATAATCTATTCTGGACTCTTTCCTCTGTGAGGATATTAATTAATATCCCCAGTTTCTGGGGTTTATATACAAGTGAGGTTGCGGGGGGCATACTTTTTGTGGAGATGAGGTTTGTTCTTTTCCTCTTCTGAATATATAAATGGAGGTTGCGACAGAAAATGTTTAGGGGCCAGGGAGGTGACGTAAGAGTGACCCTCACCTGTCTGGGACAGTCAGAATTGGTGGGGTTGTAGCTCAGTGAGAGAGTGCGTGCCTGGTCTGTAAAACTGCTAGCTAAACTTAAGAGCAAACCAAAATATCGTTTGGCAAACAAAACAGTTACGTGAGATATGTTCAGCCCTTTGGTTTCTTATTTGTGATCTCTGATAAAGAATATAGCTCTTTGGAGAAATCATAGAAAACAGGGATTATTAACATCAAGAGCACATAGCCAAGCCCCCCATCCCCTGCACACCCCCCAAGCTGAAAACTAGTGTGAGGAGACCTTGTTTTCTGTCACTCTTAAATTTGGCCTTGTGGTCACAGGGCATGCCATCAGCTGACCCGCTGACATCCTTTGAAATACTGCTGAGATCAAGACCTTCACTGAGACACGAGCTATGCCCCTCTTATTTGAATTCTGCATGTTACTTTGGAAGTAATGAGAAAACAAGGGGTGGGGGAGGTAATGAGTATTGTTTGTTATTTTGAAATGGCTCAAAAGCGTAATTTGTCATGTCAAACCCAGTTGAAATCTATGAAGGGCAGTCTCTTCTCAAAGGAAGTGGTGGAAATGGAAGAAGAGGGAAAATTACTCATGATGAGTTTACCGTACACACATCCTGCTTTTCTCTCCTGAGGACGCCTTTCAGAGGCAGCAGCTGCCTTGGTGGAGGGCAGCTCGAATCACAATCCCAGAGGGACGTTCTCTGCAGCATCTGACTGAGGATGCCATCACCATGGCAGATCCCCACAGGTCCTGTTAGAGATGTACCCAGAGATCCCTGTGGCCTCCCACGAGGACTTCTCTCTCTTTCTGAAGCAGGAGGGAAGGGAGCAGGGCACAGCCTATGATAGAAGGACATAGCCCAAGGAGGCCGCATAAGCTGATTAGAATCAGATGGGTTTAAGACAGCAGTCAAATCAACTTTGACTAGAACTTGATCCTCAGTATACACTCATCCTAACACATTAGAAAGCTAAATGACACACTCAGATGTGCCATGACAGTTCGACCACTGACCATCAAAGACCAAAAGTGGGAGGTGGCCCAACTCCTGGAAATCTCTTCCCCTTCCCCAAAATAGTTGGAATAATCCTCCCACTGATGGAGAAGGATAAGAGGCTTATGAAAGCTTTACTGAGGGGGAAACTGGGTGTTTCCCAAATTGGGAAAGGAGTACCTCAAGACTGTATATTGTCACCCTGTTTATTTAACTTATATGCAGAGTACATCATTAGAAATGCTTGACTAGATGAAGCATAAGCTGGAATCAAGATTGCTGGGAGAAATATCAATACCCTTAGATATGCAGATGACACCACCCTTATGGCAGAAAGTAAAGGAGAACTAAAGAGCCTCTTGATTAAAGTGAAAGAGTAGAGTAAAAAAGTTGGCTTAAAACTCAACATTCAAAAAACGAAGATCATGACATTTGGTCCCATCACTTCATGGCAAATAGATGGGGAAACAATGGAAGCAGAGACTTTATTTTCTTGGGTTCCAAAATCACTGCAGATGGTGATTGCAGCCATGAAATTAAAAGACGATTTGCCCTTGGAAGAAAAGCTATGACTAACCTAGACAGCATATTAAAAAGCAGAGACATTACTTTGCCGACAAAGGTCCATCTAGTCAAAGCTATGGTTTTTCCAGTAGTCATGTATGGATGTGAGAGTTGGACCATAAAGAAGGCTGAGCACTGAAGAATGGATGCTTTTGAACTATGGTGTTGGAGAAGACTCTTGAGAGTCCCTTGGACTGCAAGGAGATCCAACCAGTCCATCCTAAAGGAAATCAGTCCTGATATTCATTGGAAGGACTGATGCTGAAGCTGAAACTCCAATACTTTGGCCACCTGATGTGAAGAACTGAGTCATTGGAAAACACCCTGATGCTGGGAAGGATTGAAGGCGGGAGGAGAAGGGGACGACAGAGGATGAAATGGTTGGATGGCATCACTGACTTGATAGACATGAGTTTGAGTAAGCTCTGGGAATGGACAGGGAAGCCTGGCGTGCTGCAGTCCATGGGGTTGCAAAAGTCAGACATGGCTGAGCGACTGGACTGGACTGAGGTCCTGAAACTGGGTGTTTTGATCTCAGTTGGAAGATTGTGGGTTTTGGCTACGTTTGAGTCCCAGCCAGGTGGGTTCAAGTCCCAGAGTGGGTTTTGGCTGGGTTCAAGTCCCAATCTGAGGTGAGCTGTTTCATTTTGAGTAGTGTGGAGGGAGGGAGGGGAAGCACATGAGCTGCAGAGACCAGCAGTGTCACTGCCCATCTGTGAGTCTCTGGTTCATCCTTGATCCAGTGTTTGTGTCCATTTTTGAAGATGGCTCTGTTAGTGTGCGTGTTTACAATTCTGGTATAAGGAAAAAAGAAAATCACGTATTTAAAGCACATGCCACAGTAGTGGTGCTGAAATCTCAGCTTCTCTGTACATCAATGCTAAACCAAATCTCGGAGACAGGGTTTTGGGTGAAGCATAAGAGTAGCTTTATTGTTTTGCCAGATAAAGGAGGCCACAGCTGGCTAAAACCCTCAAAAGGATGTGTCCCAACTTGGGGGAGATAGTGAGCAGTTTTATAGCAGTTCTTCAGAGGGCGTGATCAGCTTGTGGACATTAGTTTGATGGATTGGTGGTGAGGTAGGTAGCAGTCAACATCATCAACCTTCAGGTCCAACTGGTCTGGGGTCTACATTCTTGTGGGCAGCATACCATCATTAATTGTTCCGTTCTCCCCCTTCCCTGCCCACAGTAAGAATTTCTTGCTCTTTAAGTTTGAAGATTCTACTTGTGTTTATAGTTGATACAGAGAAACTTAGTGTTAGCTCATTCAGGAGTGAAGATGAGTTAACTTTGAATTGCTAATAAAATCAGTGATAAAATGCGATTTGATTTATTGCTATTGCAATTACATGTAGTTGGAGATTATGTATTTTTCTAAAATAATCCTTGAAAATTGCTGTTTTGTTTTACCTCATGTCATCACACAGGTGGAGTTTCTTGCAGAGATGAGAAAAGCAGGTCATCGGTGTTTTGTTTTGTTTTTTTTCTTTGAGTCATTAAACATTTATTTTAAACTTTCTCACTGTTTTTAAAAAGCAAACTTTTAGGGTCATAATGCTACCGATGACCCCTTACTTCTTCCCAAAGGAGGGAGAAAGTCAGAATTGTAGCCCATGAAGAGATAAGGAGTAGAATAGAGTTAAAGGAATTTTAAGTTCCTCTTGGGAAGAAGCAATGATTTAGTGATCTCTTATTAGAATTTTGAAAGTCCTGTCTCTCATCTTTTCAAATGTATTAATAGCATTTCCTAGCCAAACAGAGTCACAAATCCACAAGTTAAAGATTTGTTGAGTTCAGCACGGACCCACTGATGTATTGTCTCTGCAGCAACTGGCTTGTGTTGTGAATGTTAGGCATGGAACTTTTTGCTAATCACGCTGTTTTGTAAACATCCCTTCATGTTATGTCAACATGGAGCAGAGACGTCTTTCTGAAGTCATCTGGAAGCTTCATCTTGTCTTGAATTTTTGTTCACTGCATTGATTACATTTAAGATTATACCATTATTAAAGTATTATGCTTGTTATTATCCTTTTGCAATTAATATAGTTGAAAACACAAGGTTTTTATGAATCTTTACTTAATATAGTGTAAATGTTATATCGCTTGGTCAATGCATTCCTTCCCTCTTCCTGTAGTGTATCCTTTTAAATGCCTAAGGGATGTTTTCAGGGTTTCCCTCCAGAAAAGAATGAAATACAGGTAAAGCAGGACCCACCTGTGACTGTCCCATATATAGTCTGACAGACTATAGCACCATCTAACCAGCTTTCTAGGGCATAGCACTTTTTAGGATTTCAAGAAAGGCAGCATCTCAGGTATGCACATTTTTAGGTTTTTAGGGAAGGGAAAATAATATTATCTTTACCCTGTTTGTATTAGCTGAGACACTCCCCCTGCCACCCTCTTAGTAATAAATGAAAGATTCACAGGAGGAAAACAAATAGAGGTTTAATGACATCTTTACCTCTTGTATACAGAGAATATACCTAGGAAAACTGAATAAAATTCCCTGAAATAACCCAAACCATATCTTAAATACCATCTCCAGTAAAAGACAAAAGAAGATGTTAGGGATGATATAGGGGGTAGTCAGTTATGGGAGATTGCTAGAAAACCACAGTCAACCAGAGTACGGTTAATATGCAGCTTTAAATCCTTGCTTCTCTGTTGATAAGAATTTCTTATTCATGTTCCTCTTCTGGGACAGACAGGAAGACACCCTTACAAATGGAGATTTCCCTTATCAAGTAAATGTCTCTTATAAAAGGTAACTCACTTTTCAGAGCTTCACCCTGTCTGCTGTTTCTTACAAATGATCAGCCCTAAAACAGTATTTTTGTCTGAGAGACATATTTTGGGCTGGCAAATTCTGCTTCCCTTCAGGTTCTTCCTTTAGGGGAATCCTGGGCAGAAGAGCCAAAAAATCACAGCCTTGCTGATCAGCACCTTGTAGCGTATCCCTGAGGGGAAGAAGAGCAGAGACCCTGAACTCCAAACTGTGTGATCTGGCAGGAAACTCGACTTGGAGTTTTCACCTCCGTCAGTTGGGTTCCAAGCCCAAGTAATGCGAGGCTTAACCTGTGTAAATTACAGAATGGCCATGAAAGCACTCTAATTTTCAGCAATTCTTGGGTGATAATTACACAAATTTCATCAATTTTAATGTTGTTAAAATGTGAAAAGTAGGACATAGCTGAAACCATAGATGCCTTGGCTTCATTTTTGTGTTTTGATGGTTTGTAAAATCTATAACAGTCTCAGACTTTGGGCAGGCCTTGTATGTTTCCTCTCTCCAGAAAACCACTTGCCAGTCCTCTTAAAGACCAGCTCTATTTCCTGTTCTGAATACCTCTGACCATGACTCTAGCAGCTGCCCCTAGGGAAAAGGCCAACTCCTATGGAGAAATAAGGTCTGCCTTTCTGCCAGGTGTGCTCGTGTGTGTGCAGTGGCCATGATTCCCGCTAAGCACCATTACCTCTGTTTGAGCTGGCTGATTCCTGTCAAGTGAATAGGGCAGTTAGGTTATATTGGTTTTCATGTGGTTCTGCATTTTGAGGAGACAGGTTGACAGTTTTTCATATGTCACTCAATTAAGAAAACAGGAAGTCTGGTGGAGTTTGAGGTCCACTCCCATTTGGTATCCTGTAAAATTGAGCATGCATCAAGCCTCCCAAAGAAGAGAAGATCCTGTTCCTCCCTGTGCTGACTGCAGTCAAAAATCAAGTTCCTCTGCCAAGTTGATGATTAACTTCTCTCTATTCAAAACTGCAAGGTGTTCAAACCAATCAATCCTAAAGGAAATCAATCCTGAATATTCACTGGAAGGATGGATGCTGAAGCTGAAGCTCCAATACTTTGGCCACCTTATGTGAAGAGCCAACTCATTAGAGAAGACCCTGATGCTGGGAACGATTGAAGGCAGGAGGAGAAGGGGACGACAGAAGACAAGATGATTGGATGGCATCACCGACTTGATGGACATGAGTTTGAGCAAGCTCTGGGAGTTGGTGATGGACAGGGAAACCTGGTGTGCTGCAGTTCATAGGGAAAGAGTGGGACTCAACTGAGTAGAACTATTCCCTTTCTTGTCCTTTTCTTATTCCTTTCAGGATTGAGAAGTATCACAGAAAAGGGAAAGTGAAACCCAGCAGGACTCTGGAGCCTTCCCTCTCTCCTAGGCCTTCCCAGAGTTCCAGCAAGCAGACTGAAGTAGTTACTAATTAGGGAAGTGAGGCAGAAACTGACAAAAGCAGTGAAGCTAACAGAATCCTGGTAACTTAATAATTCAGCAATAAAACAAAACCCTAATTCCTCCTTGAGGGATATACATATGTGACAATCTGTTGCAGATCTTTGAGTTGTTCTGCAGAAACTAAGACCCCTGCCCAGGTGGAGGGTGCTGACTACATGCTGACAACCCAGACTGGTTGGAACCAGAATATTGGTGATTAAGATTCCTGAAACATCACCTTGTTACCTCACCATGAACCAATCAGAATAAAGTCCACAGACTTCAACCATCATCCCAAATAAGCTGATCACTTAAAAAAGGATTGTTGACACGAAGGTTTAGCTCATGATATCCTCCCTTATTCATCCGAAATATGTCAGAATGAATAAGAGCAAAGCTTGGTGTGTTCTCCTAGACTCCTTGTTTTCTGTAGTGCTGCAACATTTCTGTCACTTGATGTGAAGGTGACCTTGTCATTCTGCATGTTGGGATGTGTGGAAAGGAAACAGCATCAGGCAGCATGCAGTTTGGACTAAATTGGATTGGGCACTGGAGTTCATTCACTTAGTGCTCTTGTAGATACTTCATTGGATAGGATCTTAAGTGTTTGTCACCACCTGCCATTTGATTTTAATTTCTGTCACTGGGGATTTTTTTTTTTTTTTTAAAGATTGGATGGAGGAAGTAGGCATGGAAAAGCTGAACCTGTGAGCTATTTAATTGATACCAAAAGTTTAGTACGCAGAGGGGTACTACATTCTGTCCCTCTGGAGTCTTCAATTTTCCTTGCTTTTCTTCTTTCCAAATGAGAATTGCTCGTCTCCAAGCTCTCCCTGTGCCTGTGCTATCCACTGTGGTGCCCGTTAGCCACATGGGTCTATTTAAATTGAAATATAAATTGATGAAAACTAAAAAGAATGAAAAGACCCTCAATCCCCCCAACACAATTGCCATGTTTCAAGTGGTCTATAGCCACGTGTGGCTGCCATGTAGGACAGTGCGATACAGTTGTTTGCATCAGCACACAAAATTCTGTTGGACATCACTACAGACAGTAAACTCTGAAAGAGCAGGGGGCCTCTGTGTGTGTGTGTATGTATGTATGTATATGTACATGTGCATTTGTACATACTAATTCCATCGTCTTTAGTGCAGAAATGGGGGTGCCTGACCGTGAAAAGCTCCCAGTGACTATCCTTTGCACAAGTGAGTTAGGAAGGAGAGGTGAATGAAGGGATTTTGTTCTCCATGTGCTTGGTTTAATGCTGTGCTTTTTTTCCCTCACTCGAACTGATGTCCCCAGTGAGGGTAATGCTTTCCAGGAGTGGTTCTTATAAGTATGCATGTGCCATCTGCCCCCTTCTGACTTCACTTATTTAATTACATTTCCTCCCAGTTCTTCAGAGCTGTTTGATCTTTTGCCTGAAGGTCTCAAAACAAACATTTCACAGGCCATTTTCTGTCTTTTGGACTTACACTGGGTCCTACTCCTAATGGCATTTTTCTTTGAGCACGTCCTGTACACTAGGCACTGAGTGTGTTAGGTCAACAATTTAATGCAATCCTTGCATTCTTCATGGGAGGTATATTCTCCTTGAGTCCCCATGGGAAAGCTGAGGACTGCCAGGATAAGAAGCTTGCCCAAGGTGAGCCAGCTGTGTAGAACGCGTCAGATCTAGTGGTCACATCCGTATTGAAGAATTGAAAGCCACCAGACTGGACCCTCTTTTGCTATACCCTGATTATTGCTTTCATTTCTGTAAATATTCTGATTCCTCTTGGAAGTACCTGGGGCTCTGTATCATTTAAGATTAATTGTATTAGTATCATTTAGGATTAATTGAATTAATATCATTTAGGATTTATTATATTTGGATGATAATGCAAAGACTCTAAAATGGTAACCTATACAAGATTGACTTTTTTCCCCAGGAAATGAGAAGTCTAGGCAAAGGTGATCTAGGGTGTTTAAAGCCCATTGTAATATGATTTTTTGTTTTCTGTTTTGCTGTTCCTGAGTTAGGCTCTTCTCCTCTCCTTGAATGAGACTCCTGGGTCAAATTCAAGGCAGGAGGGAGCAAGAAGGATGAGAAGGGGTAAGATGACATGACAGCTGTCTGTCCTGTTTTAAGGGAGTTTTTGGAGGTTCCACCCAGTGACTCTGCTGGCACCTCCTTGGCTTTCCCTCACTGCAGGGGAAGCTGGGACATGTAGTCTTTCATCTGAACATCCTCCCCCTGGTGACATTGACCTTCTACCCACAAATACTAAGGGAAGAGTGAGTATTAGGTAGGCACCCTGTAGCCTGGCTCAACCGCATGCTTTTATTTCCATTTTAGAGGTTGTGAATGCATATTCCATGGATGTGGGCAGGTTCTATTCTATAAGCCCAGACCTTAACTATTTATTTTTATCCTTAAGGATAGGCATACCCTCTCCAGCTGCAGTCAGCACATCCCCTCTTGTATAATGCCCAGCACATGTGCTTGTTTATGGTCACCTTCCTGGTTCCTGCAGACACTTGTGTCTCCAGCCCCTGATCAGAGGATGCTATTCCCATCTTTCAGATGCTACACTTTCCCTAGATTGTGGGGTTTTGTTGTTTTGTTTGCAGTACCTAGCAGCTTGTGGGATCTTAGTTTCCCTACCAAGGATCAAACCCAAGTCCTCGGTAGTGAGAGCATGGAGTCCTAACTACAGGGCCGTCATGAAATTCTAATTATGGGCTTTTAATAGGTATTTTCCTTTTCAGGGATGTGACCATCTGTCATGGCTTATCATCCAGGAGGTATGTGGGAACTGCCCTTCATAGTGCAACCTGAATAGTTGGTTGACACAGCAGACAGCTTGATTTGTAGATCTCTGCTTCTTTTGTGAAACCTGTGGCACAGAGCACCCTCTGGGGGGATGTTGCAAATTACCCCGAATAGGATTTCCTGGAGTGGTGTTTTTAAGACTAGCTTTAAGCTTTTCTATGACTATATTTGAAAGTTATTCATGTTGTAGAGAAGATGGTTCTCCTAAGTCTAGCCTTTTTAACCACTTTTATTTATATGGTGGCCTTTTTGAATGAATCATATGGAAACGGCAATTCCTACAGTATAGGAATTACAGTATAGGAATTCCTAAGCTTTTTGAGAGGAGAGTGGATGCATGTGATTGATTCACTTCATTCATTGAACCATCCATCCATCCATCCATCCACCCACCCATCCCTCATTCACTCATCCAAAGATCTGATATTTTGTACATTCAAAGCACACTCTTAAGTTACTGGTTTGGCAAAATCCTTGAGTGCAAGAAAGCATACTGCATTTGTTTATGTTGCTTTGTTTTTATCTGCTTAATTTTTTTCCCCCTAAATGAAAAGTTAGACTTTTCATATAACCAATCTATTTTTATCAAGGGCATTTCTGAGAGGTCTTGGTTTAGAAAACCATTTTCTTCTGTAAAGCTTTCTGCTTTTAGTATTAGCTACAAGATATGCCAGGCAAATCATTTTATCTCAATTTCATAAAATTTGTTCTTGTAGAGATACAGACTGCTTTTCTTTCCTTGTCATCCAGTTATCCGTTTTTGGACACATCTTAAGGTTTATTTATTGATTCAGAAATTCATTGTATGTTTCTCTAATATTAAGTTGATGGGGGAGGACAGTATGGACAGAGCAGATTAATGAGTAAGGGTTATTAGATGTATCAGAACTTGCTAGCATCCAAGAAAAGTGTAGTGTTTTAAACTTTTGATAGTAAGGCATTTGAAGGATGGAGTGTTCGTTAAAAATATTATCAGCACAGGGTATGCATAGGAGAATGAGCTAAGATCTTGCTCCTGCCAGGAACTCACTTATCTGTTTCTTAAACATGCACTCGTAGGACTCTTTGTATCACACAAGCAAGGTAATGCTCACAGTTTCCACTGAGCTGTTCACTACATCCATGTTGTGTTGGGCTAGCTAGAGATTGTCATCAATATTAAGACACTTCCTTTTGAATCTTGGGTTACAAATCAACAGAGGATCTGGTGGTGTGCCTCAGAGTAGAGACCACACATATTTTCTCGTAGTTTACCATTTATTTAAAATGTGGGTGTAAGGCATGTCTTCTGTTTGTTTTTTTTCTTGGTAATGGACATGTGTGTGTACACACATGTAGTGTTTGTTTTTACTTATTAGGTATGAGCATCACACTTTTACCCAGCATCCTAAAAGTGTTTGATCACTGTCCTCCTCTTACTTTTCTGGGCAGGCTCAAATCTGATGCTGACCAGGGGCAGGAATTCCATCCCTGTCAGCCTGCTATTCCCCTGACTGGGTGCTATCTCCTCATGGAAGCCACCAGGAGAAATACCTTGGTCAGGTTCTCTTCCTTGTGCTGGGGTCCAAAAAGAGGGCAGTTGTAGGTAGTGTTGACCCATGAACCCTTGATATATAGGCCAGTCGTAACCCCACCTGGTAGAAGAATCGACTACTTGACTTGGGCCCTTGGTGTTCTTGAGCCCGCAGGTCTGTTTATTCTCTTTTAAAACCTTAGAAACCTTCTCTGTAGGATCTCAGCTTTTGGCCTTCATCCACATTGCTCTCAAATTCTTCTCCTTTTCCTCTTTCTCTTGTAGATCAAAACTCTGCAGCTACTTCTTTCTTTTGATGCTTATATCTTCATGATTTTTCACTTAAACTTTGTTTTTTTAAAATTACTGAGTATAAACGCATGATTTCTGCCAGCATAATATATTTTAGAAAACATTCCTGAACATATGTGGCCATGTCAGTATAGATATATATAATTTAGCCTAACAGATTTCCCCCAACTTAAGTTTACAAATACACACCCCATCACCACTACCCAACAAAATCCAAACCAAGCAATAATGTAATATTTATAAATCACTGAAATGGGAGAAAATAAGATAAAGAAATTTACAGAAATAAATGAGATCACTTTCATACAGCTTTTATTAGTACGCAAGTTGCTTCTGTAAATATGATCATCTTTGATAGTTTCGCAGATCTTACCATGGGTGGTAGTTTTATCTCTGACTGGAGATTTAGCTACTCATTTAGTGAAACATTGCAGAGTGAGCCCTTCCTGTGTGCCAGGCCTGGTTCTAGATACCAGGCACACAGAACGTCATTAATAAAGCAAAGTCCCCGCCTTCTAGTGGGGATTGTTTAAAAATAAAGTAAGTGTGATTGTGCCTTTGAGGGGTTCAAGGCCTCGCCTAGGTTCATGTAGCAAGTTAGGGAGGGCGAGAACATTGCATCCTAGATGTTTCTATATCAGCAGTTTTTCTTCTGTAGTCTTATCAATTCTTTCCACCTGTGTACCTCTGTAAAAACAGCATGAAAAACTCAACTATTTTGACTGCCTTGAGTTTTTTTTTCCATCAAAGTTCATCCAGAGTTTACGTAGTATTCTATATCTTTGTTTTCATATGAAGCTCTTTTAGGTGATGTAATGTCCCTCCTTTTATCTTTACACTCCAGGAAGATGTTTCTTGGTTACTTGATGCTTCAAAGATGTCTTTTCTTTACTGCGTGACCCAACATCCTGGTTTGTTTTGGACTGAGGGGACTCTTGGGATGTGTGACTTTGACTTTCTTAACATAGAGACAGTGCTGGACCATCCTGGTTTGTCTGGGACTGAGTGATTTCCTGGGTCTGTGGGACTTTCAGTGCTTAAACTGGGTAAGTGTCAGGCAAAATGGTACTTGTTGGTCATCTTAGATTGCAGAAGTGGGAGGGGGATACATTTATCTCAGTTTGTAGCACATCACAAACATGCCGGTACATACTCTTAGAACGTTCTAAAAATAGTTATATTTAAATTAGTATTATTATTATTTTTTTAAATAGAGAAATAAGTTTGGCTGCTGATACTTTACTTGCTTCTTGTTGTTCAGTTGCTAAGTTGTGTCCAGTTCTTTGTGACCCCATGAACACAGCACACCAGGCTTCTCTGCCCTTCACCATCTCCCGAAATTTGTTCAAACTCATGTCCATTGAGTCAGAGATGCCATCCAACCATCTCATCCTCTGTCATCCCCTTCTCCTCCTGCCCTCAATCTTTCCCAGCATAAGGATCTTTTCTAATGAGTCAGCTCTTTGCATCAGGTGGCCAGAGTACTGGGGCTTCAGTTTCAGCATCAACCCTTCCAATGAATATTCAGGGTTGATTTCCTTTAGGATTCACTGGTTTGATCATTATTTTTTAAGCAGAGAAACAGGGTATCTAAATAAGTTTGACTGGTGATATTTTGTCTCACTTCTAATGTTAGTTATTTTGGAGAAAAATATGTTACGGCCTTTGAACTATGATAGTGCATAATTGATAAATTGATTTTAGGTACGTATTCATGCTTTGTACCTTACTAGTCAAGTATCTTATTTATCTGTACTGCAGAGAAATTCTCTACAGTCTATGTGTGTTTGTGTGTATTTTCCTTCTATGCTGAGAATTTTCAATGAAGGGAAGAAAATGAACTTAAATTTATAAAGAAATAAATACAGTTTGTAGTAGGGAGCGGAAGAATAGCAGCTGTGTAATTTAGTGTCGAGGCTTGGGTTGCTGGACCCTGACAGTCCTGAGTTTTACCTCTGCCGCATGCAAGCAAGATGCTCTTGGCTGAGTTGCTTAAACTCTCGCTGGCTCTGGAGGAAAGAGCTCATTTCTTTGGGATTAAATTTCTGTAGGTTTCCAAACACTCACATCAAATCTTTAGTGGAACCTGGAAAGAAGGAAAAAAGAAAATGTTTATTGGGTTATATTTTAGTTCTGTTAAATCTCTTCTGTGTTAGGTGTGAAGGAAAAAATATACCTCTAGTATATCCTGGGAACACCATTTAACCATTTGTACATGTTTGGCGAAAATGTGTATTTCTTACCAAACAAACAACAACAAACACAACAACAAAAAAATCAGTTATTCATTGACTACTTATGGACATCTTAACTTTACTCCTTATAATTAACTTATAAAAGTGGTCTATCAGTTGGCATTGTCTAAAGTAAAAGATGCAACCAATCCCCCAAATACCAGTGCTACCAAAAAAACAAAAACAAAAACACAGAAAAGAAAGAAAAAAGACTTGCTGTTAGCTCAGGATACTCATGCATCAGTTGAGTCAGTGAGTGGGGAGTGGTCTTGCCCACTGTATTCACTCAGAGCCTTAGAGAACTCACCCTCCCTGGGTGGTTTTGAATCTGGAGTTCAGAGTTTGGAGTAGACACAGTACACTTGGTTTCTACATACATCTGATGAGCTAGAACCAAACATATGCTCTCCTACCCACCTCTCACATATAGAAGAGGAGACCGGGTAGTTAACCCTTTCATGTCTTCACTGGCAAAGGGCAAAAAATAGTTGGTGAACTGCTCTGATGTCCACCACATCTGGAAATCGCTATTTGAAGATGAGGGGCAAGAGACTAAGAAAATTTAAGTAACTTGATGTAGAGCATCCTGCTTGCAGGTGACAGGACTCAGTGCAGATTTTTTTTGGAGGAGAAGGTTCTGTTTTTTTGGCCATGAGACTTCACTATTGCCTCAGACAGTAAAGAATCTGCCTGCAGTGCCTGAGATGCAGGTTTGATCACTGGTTCCGGAAGGTCCCCTGGGGAAGGGAATGTCTACCCACTCAGTCAGTGTTCTTGCCTTGAGAGTTCCATGGATAGAAGAGCCTGGTGGGCCACAGTCCATGGGATCACACAGTCAGAGATGACTAAGCGACTAACACTTTTGTTTTCATTTGGCCACACCATATGGTATGTGGGATCTTAGTTCTTGCCCAGGAATTGAACCCACACCTCCTGGAGTGGAAGTTCGGAGTCTTAACCACTGGACCACCATGGAAGTCCCTGTCTCTGTATAAATTATAAGATCATTTTTTCCCTTTATTGAAAACTCTCAGAAGAGAAGGGACACACACACACAGATACAATGTAAGTTGAGTAATTCTACCAAAAAAGTCATTTTCTTTGTACAAAGTATGCCTCAAGTTATTTTCAATGTATTTTAATTAAAATTTGCCTGTCAGCTGTTTGTGTTATTGTAAGCTGAACACTAGTAGGTCTGTGGGACCAGGGGTAAATGTATTTAAGTGCTGAAGTAGATTCCCAGTTCATAGGACGCCATCTGAGCATCTTATTAAGGGTGTTCAAGCCTCGCATGGGATGTGAAACATTCTAGGTCACTTGACTTTGCTTCATCCACCTCTTTAATTCTCCCATATGTTTCCCATTTGGTTTTCTTTTCTTTTTTCCTTTATTTTTATTAGTTGGAGGCTAATTACTTTACAATATTGTAGTGGTTTTTGCCATACATTGACATGAATCAGCCATGGGTTTACATGTGTTCCCCATCCTGATCCCCCCTCCCACCTCCCTCTCCATCCCATCCCTCTGGGTCATCCCAGTGCACCAGGTCCGAGCACTTGTCTCATGCATCCAGCCTGGGCTGGTGATCTGTTTCACACTTGATAATATACATGTTTCGATGCTATTCTCTCAGATCATCCCACCCTCGCCTTCTCCCAGAGTCCAAAAAGTCTGTTCTGTACATCCATGTCTCTTTTTCTGTCTTGCATATAGGATTATCATTACCATCTATCTAAATTCTATATATATGTGTTAGTATACTGTATTGGTGTTTATCTTTCTGGCTTACTTCACTCTGTATAATGGGCTCCAGTTTCATTCAAAAATATGGAAGGAACGCGTCACAAATTTGCGTGTCATCCTTGCGCAGGGGCCATGCTAATCTTCTCTGTATCGTTCCAATTTTAGTATATGTGCTGCTGAAGAGAGAACCCATTTGGTTTTCTAATGCTCGAAACCATTCAGGATAAAACACAGTTCTCATGGTCACCATACTTTCAGTTACTTAGAGAGACAGAGTTGGACAGAGTGGATTTCTTCAGACTTGTGTCTCCTTGTTGATGCTTGGTTTATTTTTACCAAACATCCTTCCTATCCTTTGGGTAATTCTTACCCTCTGGTTATCTCTTTTGTGCTTCTACTGGGCAAAGGTATTTAGGACTTTAGAGCTACCGAAGGTGTACTGAACTTTTAATTATTTAGCTAATATTTGAGCTCTTGTGTGTCCAGTATAATTACACCTATATTTAGTAGGATTTCCAGCCAAGGACAATTTCAACTTGACTGCAGTTAGTTAATAGGATTTAGAGATAGAAGTAACTGGAACTCCTCCATTTTCATGCACATATATTTGGATGAATCATTATTGTGGTCATCGTGACAAAGCAAATCATAGTATAGCAGTGAGGACCATAAAAAGAGGCAAAGCAGTATTTAAATCCCTAGTTCTGGGTTAAGTTTTTAATTCAGGCTGAGCCTCATTGTTCTCACCTGTTAAATGATGACATGGACAGTACCCAGTGGAGTTATATTATCAGAAACATATTTACCTTAGAGGACATTGTTTCCCTGTCCTCAGCATGAATGAATGTTGTGGGTGGTTCCCCATGCTGTATGGGTTCAGAAGTGCTCCAACTGAGCCAGGCGTGAGCCTTTTCAACTCATGTATTTTGATAGAAGCTCTATATTTAAGAGAATGCTCTAGAGGTCAGAGTATTTCCATGTGGATAAAAACTAAATTCATTCAACACTTTAGTTAGAATTATGAAATAAATAATTCATGAAGATTGCCTTCTTTCTTATATGGATAACCCTGACAGAATATCTTCCAGGTCTTAGTTTTATGGTTCAGTGGAATTTAGGTTTTAGAGGAGGAAAAAAGCCACCAGGTGGTGCCAGCCATTTTCTGATGCAGAAAGACAATTCAGCCAAGGAATTTCCATCCGGGATACCCTTAATAGTTTGGGATCTCTTAAGGCACTCAGCCATCTGCCTTAGATTTAATGTTATTAAGTACTTTGAAATTCTTGAGCTTTAAATTCCTATGGAGAAGACTCTCTCTGACTTGTGACCTGTCATGCTACACTCTTTTAGCTGATTGGAGTTTTGTATTTACAAAGAAAAAGTAGTTGCCTGTAGTGATCAGCTGTTGCTTTTTTTCATAGCCATTTCATTATGCAGCAATGTTTAAGTACCTACTCTCAGGGTAGTAAAAATTTGGTTCATCAAATTATTGTGTTAAAATCAATACAAACAAATAATGCTTGGTGTTTAGTAAGATAATTCTACTCTGTAATCTGTAGGGAGAACAAATCAATGTTTCCCTCTTTTATTTGGGAAGGAGAAAATAAAGAATGAAAATGGAGAATGAAAAGATCAGATAATTATATTAATTAACCCATCCGTCCTTTCACATATTAAATGCTTCCTTCCGGAAGCGATGTGGTCTGCTGGCTGTAACCTCAGACCCTGCAGGCAGATTGCCTGGGTTTGAATCCTTGCTCCAGCATTTCCTAGCTGCCTTGGATAGAAGTCCCTTGACCTCTCAGTCTACAGTTATCTCATCTGTTTTGGGGATAAGAGGACCTAGTTTGGGGTTGTTGTGAGCTTCAAATATGAAACTTTTTTTTAAAACAGAATAAATGCTCAAAAGACATTGATGACCATGAATGTTGGTATTTTGATCCCAGCTGCTACCTAGGATTATTACGAGGACTCTCAGGGAGCCAGAGACTCTATCCCAGTTTCACTGCTCTACTGTGCCATTGGTGGCCGAGCATCATTTAACTCTAACAACCCAGAACATCCAGAGCATGAACCCCAGTTTGCAGATGAAGAAATGTTGCTGAGAGTAGTTAAATAACTTACTAGACCAAGCTGCATCCAGCCTTTCAGTGTTGCTATAGATTTACAGCGTTGTAGAGTCTGTAAATTGTTTCAGTTATTGTTTGCTTGAAACCATATTGTATCAGGGCTTGTTGCATCCTAGAATGACACTAGTTTTTAGTCAGCCCCTAGTCAACTTTGGAGCTTCTTATGAGCGTCTTGAAAATAACACTTTTACCTAAACACTACCTTCTGTTCATGTTAGGATGAGGCTAGGAGTCGCTGCATTTATAGCTGCCTGATCTCCTGTTCCCTCCTCTCTATGTCTGACCACAGCACAAGTCAGTTTCTATGGGTTCAGAACTGGCCAAATGAAGGGCTGAAGGTTACTACTTCTGATTTGTAGCTTTGATTCCCAAATTTTTTATAAGGAAGATTTATGTGTTTGTTTTTTTTTTTTTAATCACAGCCTTTCTTACTTTTTATTTTTAATTCAATAAGGAGGGCAAAAGGATTGGATAGGTTTTGTATGTTAATCTGTCTCTAGGCCATAAGGTCAGTAACATATTGGGTGATATCATGAATGATCTTGGAAGTAAGATAGCAAAGCTTACCCTTTGTAAAACACGGTGAGCTCTGAAGCTTGCTAGAAGGAAGGAAGGGTGGAATTATAGAGAAGCATTTTGCTATAGTCCAAATATTTCTTTCAACAGGAAAAAATATTAGGTTAAAAGTACACATGTATAAAATTCAAGGGAAAGAGAATGAAAAAGAGGAGAAATTTGTGAATTTGTTTACTTGATTAAATAACCTTTTATACTTCCTCCCTTAGAAGAGTATAAATTGTGGTGTTACAAATGCTGATATTATTTATTTGTTATGTCTTAAGAAACCCAGGAGGGAAAAATCAACTTCTTCCTTTTCTTTGGGAAACAGCTCCATAAGTCAGGGCTGTGACATCTGTTTTGATGTTAGGGAAATGGTAATAAAAATTTGATTGAGGCAAAACATTTCTGTGGGGGGTGGGGAAGGTATGGGGCAAGAACTTGAAAGGTAGAAATAATTCTGCTGCTGAATGTTTAAATATTGAGTTATTTAAATATTTAGTTACCAGGATTGGCTTCCTTTATATCTATATTATCACCGTAGATAATGATCCTGTTTTCGAAATGAGCCCCCGATGTCACTCAGGCGTTTTGAGTTGGCTCTCTTCAAGCCAGTTGTAATATGGATTGTTTGCTCTCCATATGTGAAAACCCCCTTCACCTCCTCCCTCGCTCACTCCTGGATAATGTCTGGACACATTTTTGATGGACCTGTGGTGGTGGGGGATGCTCCTGACAGAGGTGAAAGATGCTGCTAAACATCCCATAGTGCACAGCAAAGCCACAGCAGTAGAGAGTTCTCCAACCCCAAATGTCAACAGTTTGAGGGTTGCAGAGTCGGATCCAACTGAGTGACTGAGCCCGCACACAACACAGAAGGGCGTGTGAGGTCTGGGGTTATGCGGCTTATGCCTTTAAGCGACCAGAGAGCAAATCAGATAGGAGCAACATAGCAAAGACCATCATAGATTAGCATGCTGACAAAAACCACTCTTGTGTCTCTAAAGGAGAAAAAATTATAAAGAGAAAGAAAATGACAACATGTTTTGAGTTATTTTGTGCTTTACAATCACCTGTGGTTTTTAGGCCACAGGTAAATGCTCATTGTTACCAAGCAGCAGGATCTTGGCTGGAGCTTGGCTGAGCAGCTGGTTGCAGGGGCTACAGATTTCATACAAGCAAAGGATGAAGACCCTGCTAGTGTGGTATTCCCTTGTGGTGAGCTGGAGGAATAGAGACAATGGTGGTCTGACTTTGGAGGTGTGTGGGTGTTGGAGAATGGGGCTGGAAGAAATCCAGGAGCCCTGCCTCACCTATGGGAGGTTGTTGCATTTTCCCCCTCTTTCCGCTTCAGCGTTGTGCTCTGTCTTCTCTCAGCAGGCACTGCAGCTGGTGTTGACCTGAGGCTTGTTGAGCCAGCTGCTGCAGAAATACCAAACAGGTCCCGGGATGGAGGAGGCAGGGCCAGAGAGGCACACATCTGCCTTGGAGACTTACATTTGCCTGGGATTAGTCCTAGTAGGAAGTGGTTCCCGTGTCCCACGTGTGCTGCCTTGGAGCTGAGATATCATGGTTGTTTCACAAGGAAACTGAATTGATTCCATTTTCCTGTGTGTGGGTGTGTGTGTGTTTAAAAATTTAATTTTGTTAATCATTTTTTATCAAAGTATAGTCAGTGTATTAGTGATCTTAATTTTTTCTTTGTTGACATCTTCAGCCTCTGTTGTGTTTTAGAGATCCTTTAAGGAACTAGAAAAATGCGAGAGCACTGCACGATGCCTGCAGAATTAGATTAGTCTCTTGGTTACCTAGGGCTAACCAAGGTAACTATCAGTAGCTAGAGTTGTTTACTGTCATGATTGTAATCTCTCATGAAGAATTTTCAGATTTTCCAATGAAAAAGTCATCCTTCCTTGGCTTTGTGATGTTGTATATAGTTCCTTTTACCTCTTACGTGGGACTGGATTTGCCTCACTTCAATCCTGGATCCCACAGCCTGCTCTAGGCAACACTGAGCTGGTAGACCAAAGGAATATGTACCTGAGACTGCGTGGGTGATGTGACAGCAGCCGCCCAACCAGAGTGTCCTGATATTGGGCCCTCAGGTTGAGCACCCTGGTTGTGTGCAGTGGTGTGGACTTCAGTTTGCCTTTCTTATGTTCTTCATGGTACCCATTTCATTATTAAAGCAGAAATAAGCAAGAAGCCTAGTATAATCTTCAAGGGAAGAAACAGGGTGGTTGAACAGAAGGGCTGCATTTTGGTTTTAGGCACAAACTGGGAGAGCCTATGTATGGTGCAGTGGGTGCTGAAATTGTAAATATAAATCATTAAATCTGCCAAATAATGGTCTATAAATACCTAGTGTAAAATAAGAATATTCTCATTTACATTTAAATAGTTTAGATTTCTTAGATTTTACTATAAAAATGTAATATTAATGCAAATATTATTCGGCAATGAAAGCAAATATACTAGACAGAGTTATTAATTTGTTGTACACAGTCATCTATTTTTAAATATTGGCTTATCATGAATGGTCTTTATCATACTTATGAGCCCTATTTGTTAAAGTGGCAAGAACCAGAGACAGGAAATGGAGATTCACGGAATTAGAAAATGCATTAGGTTTGGGTTGAAGGTGAATCTTCTTTGTATTTGTTTGATATAAACTAGCTTGCTGGTACATTTGTCATTGCTATTAAGAGGCCCATCTAACACTTTTCTCTTCCTGCCAAACATACCTGAACTAGTGAATTTTTAAATATTCTTATGCTATAACTGCAGTCTTGTCTCCTTCATGTGAGTAAAGTAGTTACATTAGTATCTAGCACATAAGTTCCTGGATAAAATAAAATATTTTATCAATAAGACATATACTCAAAAATACTATAGATAAATCAAAATGAATTCTAAAAAAGGCTCAGGCAACGCATAGGAAGGTAGGAAAAAGAAAAGAGAGAAAAGAAAAACAGAAAGAAAAAAAAAGACCTAAGTCCTAACACATAATTTGATGAGTAAATTCATCAAATGCATATAGTGTAAGTATACCAATTTAAGACAGAGACTGGCAGAGGGGGCTGAAAATATGACCCGATTATGTTATCTTCAAGGAACTCGCTTCAATTAATATGAAGTAGGCTGGTTCAATGTAAAAGAATGGAAAAAGTGTATCATGGAAACAGTAATCAAAAGAAAGCAAAGTTGGCAATATTAATATCAGATAAGGTAGGCTTCATAGCAAATAAAATAACTACAGATAGAGAGAGACAGTTTATAATAAAAGGGTCATTCACCACATTGATATAGGAATTCTACATGCCTGTGCACCAAACAACAAAGCAGCCAACTACATGAAGCAAAAACTTACAGATGAAAGGAAAAATAGACAAATCCACAGTTATGGTGGGAGACTTCAACACCTCTGTCTCAGCGATTGTTAGAACAAGTGGGAAGATGAGCAAATATATTGAAGAACACAGAAGCACCATCAACTATCAGGTTGGCATTTATAGAACACGCCACCCAACAAAAGTAGAGCATGCATTCTTTTCAAGTACCCACAGGCCATATACCAAGATGGACTGTATCTTGAGCCATAAAACAAGCCTCACCAAGTTTGAAAGAATTGAGATTGCCCTCTGACCATGATGGAATCAAAAGTAGAAATCAGTAAGGGAACGATAGCTGCAGCTATTTGGGCTTTCTGTATTGTTTCTCTAACATAGTAAACCCATTCACACCACTTGAGGTCTCTGTCTAGATGTCTTTCCTCAGGTTTTCTGCTGACTTAATCATCTAAACTCTAAATTCACCACCATCTCAGAAACTTTGGTAGTTACCTTATGTAAAGAAAAATTGGGTTTCCCTGGTGGCTCAGTTGGTAAAGAATATGCCTGCAATGAGGGAGACCTGGGTTCCATCCCTGGGTTGAGAAGATCCCCTGGAGGAGTGCATGACAACCACATCCAGTATTCTTCCCTGGAGGATCCCCATGGAGAGTGGAGCCTGAAAGGCTATAGTCCTTGGGGTTGCAAAGAGTCTGACATGACTGAGTGATTAAGCACACAAAGAAATTTTGCACAACATCATCCGGCTAGTATCTTCTTGACTTCACCACCCTCCATCAACTTTTGTGTTAGTCTGCATTTTCTTCTTAGTACCAGGTGGCTCAGTGGTAAAGAATTTGCCTGAAAAATTCCATGGACAGAGGAGCCTGGTGGACCACAGTCCATAGGGTTGCAAAGAATTGGACACGACTGAACATGCATGCATGCACTTATTAATATCTGAAGCTACCTTTTCTGTTTGTTTACTTATTTATGAGCCAGTATTATACACAAGAATATTAGCTTCAGGAGACTTGCCTGACGATCCAGTGGTTAAAACTCTATGCTTCCACTGCATGGGTGTGGGTTTGTTCCCTGGTCGAACTAAGATCATGTACGCTGCATGATGCAGCCAAATAAGAATATGTGTAAGTTTCAGAAAAGTAGGGATTACACCTGCTGTATCACCAGTCCCAGCCTCTGGGGCTGAGTAAGAATTTGTTGAATGGATTGTAGATTTCAGTCAGCTAGGTAGCCACATACACTGGTTATCCAAAGATACTCTCTGCCACAGAAAACCACTAGGGGTCTTGTGAAAGTTAATAAATAAACTCTTGACTACATGCTAATGAGACAAAGAGAACTAGCCTCTCTCTGTTTAGCTAACCTTTGGTTTCATATATTTGTTTTCCTAGCTAAGGAAACTCTTAGGGGAGCTTGGTTGAAATAGGACAAATGCTTACAAGCATTGAGAAGCCTGCAGACTTAACTTGTGGAACAAGGCTGGTGGTTCCCTGAAGCTGATTGTAATAATGAAGTAAAACTGGAATTTAAAAATTAGTATTCTCTATTTTATAGAGCGTTGACAAGACTTGAAAATAGGTAAATGATTACCAAACAGTGTTTACCCGATCAAACAGATAGTTGAACATGCACATGCACATTAAGTGAGAGATCATTGTCAAGTTTTTCTTCCTTCTCTTTTGGAGTTGGCCGTAAGCTGTTGGGTAAACTGAAGAGATCATGATGCATCAATTTGGGAGTTTGATAGATCTAGGACCCAGTCCTTGGTTTATCACTCGTTTAGTTGGGAGATATTTGGAAAGTCATTTATTCTTTCAAGACTTAGTTACCTCAGCCATAAGAAGGGGAATGGCAAAAGCACCACTGTAGAGTTGCTGTATGTATTTTAATAAGAAAATAATATAATGCATTTTTAATTTGTTCCCTGGACACTCTCATATACTGGGTGAAAGTAGTGAAGTAGTGAGTAGAGGTCCAGTTATCTCCCTTGCAAACTCAACAATATCCTTGATGGTGTGTCATTTCCATCACAGTGGATGGTGACCTCAATGGTTATATTTGAGGCAGATCCTTTTCTTGATTGACAGTCATGGTAGTAAATGTCAAGTACCACTTGTATGTCTGGGGTGGGGCTAGGCTGTTGAGGTACAGAAATGAACAAAAAAAGTAGGTCTTGGGAGAGAGATGGTCAGAAAAAAAGGAACAGCTACAAAGCATATAGTAATTGCTAGAACTGAAGCTGTGGACTGGGCTCTTTTGTACCAGAGACAAAGGAGCATGCACCTTCCCTCAGCAGTCTCCAAGGATAACTGACTCTTCACCTGACAAAGGTAGAGGAATCAGGCAGAGTTTACTTGCAGAGCGGAGAGGTGTGGAAGAACACACATTCAGAGATTTGCTAGCAGTCTGGCTATGAAGAACTGCCATAAACTTTTTAGTTTTGTGATTTCCCAATCCCTGGGAATTTTATTTTCAGTGGGTTTCGTTTTATTACATGTACTGAAAACATACTGAAAGTCGTTCTCCATTGTCTTGAAGAATATCTGTTTGCTTCTCCCTTGGCATAATTTTTTAAAGGCTTAACCAAATTATAAGGCATGAGGACCCTACAGAACCAGCTGCATTTGCAGGCACTGATGTGAGAGACATCAATTCCGCCAATTAAATGTGGCAGTTAGTGGATATGCAGCGTGACTTATGCTGATGGCCGTGTGGTTGTTCCTTTTCTGTACACAATTAAATATTCTGTGGACAGACGAGAGAGGTGCTCTCAAAAAGAGAGATGGTTGAGAACAACAGAGGCCAAAAGGCATTTGGGAGTGATGACAAGAAAGTGGTAGAGACTTCTTGATAAATAACAGTATGAAGTCTCTCAAGAGAGTATTGGCACTATTACTGAAAGCAAGGTCCTCACAATTATTAGTCACCATTCTCTAAGTCCAGGAGGGGATAGATGACATAAATTAGAATTCTGAGGGTGTTCTCCTCACAGTAACCTTGTGTCTCACACTGTGGTGGCAGGATTCAGATTTGCTTTTTTCAATTTCATATATGCAGTAAAGACTGATTACCTGCCACCTTTCTTCCCTCCCTCTCTCCCTTTCTTTAAAGTCCTTGCAGTTCAAGTGGGCATTTTATCTAAAAGTCCCATTCCTGCAAGTAGGTTTTCTTTAGTAGGTGCTTTTAAAATTCTCTCTTGCCAAAAATCTTTGTGGAATTCTGTTTTGTTTCATTTTGCTTTCCTGCCCAAATCTTAAGACTAGGAGTCATTTAACCTGGGTTTTTTTTTTTTTTTTTTTTTGGTTCAGTAACTTGGCATGCTTTATTGTGGTTGCATGCCAACTGTCGGGAGTTAGAGGCCAATCTTCAAGTCTATTTTATGGATTAAGCGTTCTATTTTGTGTGCTTTGGAAGAATGACCAAGTCCAACAGTGGAGTTTGTCCCAATGAGATGCTCTCCCCTTTTTATTTTTCCCCTCCACTCCATTCTTAAAATTATAAAGCAAGTGGAGCTCACTAACGTGGAGTTTAATCTGAGCATTGTTTAGTTTTTATAAACAGGGATGCTACTTTGATTGTATAGGAATTTCTCCCCAGGTAGTCCTATTCTCTTCACAGTTAGAAAAGGAAGCTTTTAGCAAAGGAGAAGCGGAGGCTTGCTGGGAAATCCACACTTGCTTGAGGTTGTGCATCAAATCAGGGTTAGAGCAGTGGGCTAACTGACTCCTAGCTCAGTCTTAGAGATAAGGAACAGTATCAGAACCTGAAGACAGTAGGGACACTGCTATTCCAGTGTCAAATGAGAACCAACCTCATCATTTTACACATGAGGGGGAAAATCGTTTAAGCTCAGAGAGGTTCAATTATTTGTCTAAAGATGTACATCAGATTATTGGTAAAGTCTAAATGCCAGCGTTGTTGTCACTTTTGAAAATTCCATATTATCATCCTAAAACCATCAAATGCTGCCTTCTCTCTAGTTTTACCCACTTGTTTGGTTCAATTTATTATTATAAACCGTTTCATTTTGGTTATCACCAGATGTCACATTTGGGATTTGTGATAAAGCATGGAATTATTTTCATCTCTTTATATTTTACTTACCCATAGTATTGAAGTAAGATATTATATTCTAACCTTGATAAACTTTGGGCAAGTGTCCTGGTATTTGATTACATGGGTGTATTTAATTATTTTTTAATGGATTGTGCAACATCATACTGTTAACTGTAAGTTATATTGGAAATTGATTGTATTTGTTAAGTCAGCCTTGTTGTATTATTTGAGGTTGTTTGCTGGATCTCATATTGATATAAAGTCTGCCTTTGGGAGTCTCTTGGACATAATGTCTACTGGTGGAAGGTGGGAGGGGGGTTCAGGATGGGGAACACATGTACACCCATGGCAGATTCATGTCAATGTATGGCAAAACCAATACAATATTGTAAAGTAAACAAAAAACAGAAAAAAAATGTCTACTGGTGGAAAATGAGTATAGCAGCATATTCTCCTAGTATTGGTTTTGTGTGATTTAATATTTAGAAATATAATTGAATCAGTTTTCTGTTTTAAAACATTTTCTGTTTGTCTTAAGAACTTAGTTGAACCAAGTTATGGATTGGTGAAAAACGGAAACATGCCAACATGCTGCCTTATGTATTTTTTGGGAAGTGATTTTGTTAGCGGGGAGGATAGTCATTCTGTTTATAGTATCTTTCCTAAGTGTGGTTATAGCAGTGTATAAAATAACTTCAGGTGGATCTGTGATTATTAAAAAATTCCTTAAAATATTAAGAGGATTAAAAATCCTTAGATAATAAAAATATCTTAAGACTTATCCATAAGATAGAAATTGGAAAACCTGCGATGCCTCTAACAGAGGTACCCTCTGACACACATGTGCCAAGACTGATGGTGGTATTTAGTCCATGATGCTGATTTTCATTTTATGGGTCTGAGCAGTGCTGGTGGCCAGGACCAAGAAGAATCTTTGCCCCTCTATGTGTACCAAGCTTTGTCTGTATAAATAATCTTCTCCTTTGTGTACGGGATGCAATTTTTCACCTGTATGTAGATTCTGTTGTGATTAATAAGATGCAAAGTCATTTACAAGCATCAATGAATCCAGACTAGATTTGGGGGATTATGTCAATCAATAGGAAAAGGAGTACATCAAGGCTGTATATTGTCACCCTGCTTGTTTAACTTATATGCAGAGTACATCATGAGAAACGCTGGGCTGGAAGAAGCCCAAGCTGGAATCAAGATTGCTGGGAGAAATATCAATAGCCTCAGATATGCAGATGATGCCACCCTTATGGCAGAAAGTGAAGAGGAACTAAAAAGCTTCTTGATGAAAGTGGAAGAAGAGAGTGAAAAAGTTGGCTTAAGGCTCAACATTCAGAAAACTAAGATCATGGCATCTGGCCCCATCACTTCATGGGAAATAGATGGGGAAACAGTGGAAACAGTGTCAGACTTTATTTTTTTGGGCTCCAAAATCACTGCGGATGGTGACTGCAGCCATGAAATTAAAAGACGCTTCCTCCTTGGAAGGAAAGTTATGACCAACCTAGATAGCATATTAAAAAGCAGAGACATTACATTGCCAGCAAAGGTCCATCTAGTCAACGCTATGGTTTTTCCAGTGGTCATGTATGGATGTGAGAGTTGGACTGTGAAGAAAGCTGAGCACTGAAAAATTGATGCTTTTGAACTGTGGTGTTGGAGAAGACTCTTGAGAGTCCCATGGACTGCAAGGAGATCCAACCAGTCCATCCTAAAGGAGATAAGTCCTGGGTATTCATTGGAAGGACTGATGCTGAAGCTGAAACTCCAATACTTTGGCCACCTCATGCGAAGAGTTGACTCATTGAAAAAGACCCTGATGCTGGGAGGGATTAGGGGCAGGAGGAGAAGGGGACAACAGAGGATGAGATGGCTGGATGGCATCACCAACTTGATGGACATGAGTTTGAGTGAACTCTGAGAGTTGGTGATGGACAGGGAGGCCTGGTATGCTGCGATTCATGGGGTCGCAAAGAGTTGGACATGGCTGAGCGATGAACTGACTGATACTAAAAGCTTCACTGTTCATGTAGGGACCCATGCCATTTATTGTTTCTATAAAAGCTTCTTATACTTGAAAAAACGTTGGAATTACTGGTCAAAGTTAATTATCTTTGCTTTTGAGAATAATCTGAGTTGATTTAATATTTTTGGTAATAATCTTTCAGAGACTTTGCTGAACACCAACAGCTGTCTTTGGTGTTGCTGCTCTCACTTACTGAAGAACATTTGTGAACAATGTACTATATGATTTGTTCCTTGTGATTTTAAAGGCTGAAATCCTAGAAGATATTCTCACAAGGCTTCATTTTGCCTGGGCCCATGTGTTAGTTTTCTCTTGTTGCTATAACAGATTGTCATGAACCTAGTGTCTTAACGACAATACAAATTTATTTTGTGTTTCTGACACAGAACTTACTAGGCTAGTATCAAGGTGTTGGCAGGGCTGCATTCTTTTCTGGAGTCTCTTGGGAGAGATCTGTTTCCTTGATTGGGTTTTTGGCAAAATTCATTTCGTTGTCATTGTTAATGAGATCCCCATTTTCTTGCTGGCTGAGAACCATTCTTAGCTTCTAAGGACCCTCCATTTTCATTAGTTGGTTACTATATAATCTTCCATCTTTAAGCCAGCAACAGTGGTTGAGTTCCTTTTGCTTTTGAAATCTCTCCTCCTCCTTCTATTCTGTCTCTCTGACCAGGAATTGTTCTCAGTTCTTAAGGACTCATATAATTTATATTGGACCTACTGGATAATCCAGGATAGACTTCACATCTAAAGGACCGTGTGTGTGTGTGTGTGTGTGTGTGTGTGCGCGCGCGCGCGCGCTCAGTTGCACAGTTGTGTCTGAGTTTTTGCAACCCCATGGACTGTAGCCTGCCAGACTTCTCTGTCCATGGGATTTTCCAGGCAAGAATGCTGGAGTGGGTTGCCATTTGCTACTCCAGGGGATCTTCCTGACCCAGAGATTGAACCCATATCTCTTGAATCTCCTACATTTCAGGCAGATTCTTCACCGCTGATCAACTAGGGAAGCCCCTAGAGGACCATACCTTTTCTTTATCCTACCTGCCAAGTCCTTTAATGTAACATAACATAATATCTGGGCATTAGGATGTGGACATCCAAGGGAATATTATCCTGCCGATGTAGCCTAACATGACTTTAAAACTTGAAACCATGTTAGTTTGCTTAGATTTCTGCCTTCAGGATTTGGTGATCAGAGTATTAATAATTAACCATAGGGTAACATTGTTCTTGCTCCCTTTCCTCTAGGCCCCATATTAAAGAGTCATTCAGAGAAATCTGGCCATATATTTAAGATAAGACTACCTCAGAGAATAGCAACAGTGCAGAAGGTAGATTTAACTGTAGAGAAGTGGAGAGAGGTTTTGGTGGTGGAACATCTTATGATCCTTCTCTCTTCGTCAAAGTTCAGCTCCAGAGTTAGCCTGTGATGCTGATGTTTGATGTTCACTCACCTTGTGACGGAACTTGATAAATAGTCCTCCTCTTGAGGACTTGAGGATCTGTTAAGGCCTTGAGATCTGTTAAGATGTGCTGAGTTAACAGACAGTGAAAAGTAGACCTAGATGAGAACTTTCAGTTTCAAGTACAGATAGAAACATCTGAGACTCAGATCTCCCTTAAACTGACTTAAAATCTATCTCCTCTACATTGCCAGGAAAGCAGATGGAGTCTTGTCATTGCAGAGTGAAGCAATGTTAATTAATATATTATGAAACTGACTCTAGTTGAACATGCACTTTATATGAATGAATGGTTATTGGTTCCTCTGAAAGGAGGTGCTCAGGGAATTTTTTGGATGAATAGTAAGTCTCAGCATCGTCATGATTGATGTAAAGATGCTGTTTATTTTTTACACATAACGTTTTATTATACTCCAGGCAGTTGGAAGGACTTGATGGGATATAACTTACATATTACATAAATATGAGAGCTGTATTTCTCAGTACTGAAGTGAGATCAAAGAAAGCTTATCTTTCTCTGTGATAATTATGTTATCTTATATAACTTATATAACTTCCTCCATGCCAATGTGCATAGCTGGGGAACTAGAAATTTAGTGTGTGGTGGAGGGACTGTAGGTGAGTAGGGCTTGAAGAAAAGATGCACCTGATAATGCTGTGGTTTGCCCCCTTCACTCAACATCCCAAGTCAAAAACATGTTAAATTTAGATCCTGGCTTACTTGAACGTAGAATATTATAGTGCTCAAGATAAAGAGTTTTGGACAAGGGTGATTTGACTTCATAGTTAACCAACTTTGCTGTGTGTGACTTTGGTATTGTCTTATTTTACTGAGTACAATCTGGATGTTAGTCTCCAGAAGGGATTTTTGAGCATTGAGAGACTTTTTCTTTTTAAATAATATGTTGGTATTGTGCTTGGCATGCAGTGAAGTGATCAATAAATGGAAATAGTTGCTTTCTTCTTCCCTTGCATCCCCACTTGCTGTCTGACATTCCAGTTCATCATTAACTTTCTCACGTCCTGCAGATCTCTTATGCTTCTGATCATGGGTATTCCTGTTTTGCTACTGTATCAGGGAAACTAGTGGAATATAGAAAGGAAAAGAAAGAGACACCTAATGATTAGTGGTGAAGATAACAGGAATTCTGTGTGTGTGTGTGTGTCTGTGTGTGTGTGTGTGTGTGTGTGTGTGTCTCTGTGTGTGTGTGTGTGTGAGTGACCAGTATCCCCCTGGAGCTATGCAGTGTGGTAGTCCTCAAGATGGCATACATTTGTAGAGCAAATCTCAGATTCCTAGTATATGGGACAACCACTGAAGCTGTGAAAATGTAACTGTAAGGTAAATGAAATATTTCTATCTAACATAGCTGATGAGAAGATCCCAAATCTCAATTTCTCAAAAAATTGTGCAGGTTAAAAGTATAAATAGCAACAAACTAAATGATAGCATTGAATTGTAGCCCAAAGAATAAAATGGTTATCCATGAGTCCACAATGATGACAGTCATTCCAGAAGAATTCCAAGTAGTCTATGTTGATACTTTTACTCTTGGAAGGGGGAGCTAAGTTTGCCTCCTCTGAAGTGTGGCATGAACTCAGTAACTTGCTTTCAAAGAATATAAGGTAGGGAATGGAAAATAGTGACTTTACCATGGAGAAACCTGGTAGACACAACTTTACTAAGTGAATATGGTCAACATCACCAGCGATAAGCCATGTTAACATCATTTGCCCCTAATATGGTATGATTAGAAGTATACCTCACCTGTTTGTATTTTTTCCACAAGTTTATAACCCTAGCCTAATGAGAAGTACATCAAAGAGAAATGGAATGTCGTTCTATAAAATACCAGATCAGTATTCTTCAGAAGTGTCAAAGTCATGAAGAAAAGGCAAGTCTGAAAAACTTGAATAAAATAAGGAAATCCTTATTTTAGGAGTCTTATAATCATCTGATTACTGTGGATTATGGAAATTGAACTCCCATGGGAGATGCTATATCTCCTGAGATCTCTTTACTGGAGTAGGATGCAGGGGCTGGTGGTACAAATTCATATTAGATTTGAATAACTCAAGTAATGTGAGGAGAAGCTGGAGGGTGTTGCTAAGAACAGTGCTAGTAGGATGGATTAATTTTCTCTTTTTCATTTTTAAAGATGTTCTCGTTCCTCTCAATAATGTTATTGTTTGCACTATGTTTGATAAAATGTTTAAAGGCAATGAAAAATACTCACATTTGAAATAGGAAATGGGTCGTGTCTGCCTTCAAAACCTACTGCAGAAGGTTTTGGAGAATCTGAGATTATTAGAGCATCCCAATGGCGAAACTATTGATGCCTCAATGCAATGATGTCTTTGTGGCAATTAGAGAGTTTAAAAAAAAAAGAATACATGCTGGTATATGTCATGTTGGCCTGGTCTTTTGAGTTGGGCTCAAAATTTTCCAAGTGTTGAATGTTATGGACCAGTGTGTGCAGTGATAGGAAAGGTCACTAAGAAAAGAATTCTTCTCAATTATATGCTAGTTTTTTTTTCAAAGTTTCATCAGACTGAGTATCTATTCTTAATTAGTCTGGAAGCAGGTGAAGGTGCATTTAGGCCAAAACAACTTCTCAAAATTTACAGGGAACTCTGATACCTAATTCATTTCAATATTTTTTAAAAAATAAGTAAAATGAAAAGGAGAGAATACTCCCCTCTACTTCTTACCCCAATCATCTTCACATACAGGTGGTTCATGATTCTAGCATTGAAATGTGTATACTTGGGCCAGTATCATAACACTAATTTCTTTTCATTTAAGTTTCATTGTAGTCCCCTGCCCATTTTGAAATCATAGCCATTTATTCCAAAAACTTTGGAAAATTCAGAAAAGTTAGGTAAACTAGAATTTACTCATACTCTTATCAGCCATTGATAGATAGTGTGTTTTTGCTATTTAGTTACCATATTTTTCCAGATTTTTCTCTCTTTGTGTGTGTATATATATGTATTATACATATGTAAGTTACTAAAATGGGATCCCATGTAAAAATACATATATATATCTATATGTGTAGTTTTAAAATTGCTTCTAATATATAATTGTAACTTTAAAATACTGTGGACACCTTTCCTTCTCCATCAATATATAGTTTAGCATTAGTTTTCAAGGTGTTTTGGAATGCTTTTGTATAATTTTGCCATAATTTATTAAACCTGTCCTTTAAATTTTTTTTAAGTTTTAGATTTTTGGCTTTGTACAAGTTCTTCTCTACTTGTGGTGAGCAGGGACTATTTCTAGCTGTGGGGCGTGGGCCCCTCAATGTGGTGGCTTCTCTTGTAGCAGAGCGCGGGCTCTGGGGTGCATGGTCTTAACGTGGGCTGAGGAATTGCAGCTCTCGGGCTCTTGAGCACAGGCTCAATAGTTGAGGCACAGGGGTTTAGTTGCTTTGAGGCATGTGGGATCTCCCCCGACCAGGGTCAAACCCATGTCTCCTGCACTGGCAGGCAATTTCTTTACCACTGAGCCACCAGGAAAGCCCAAGCCAGTCCCTTTTTGATGGATATTTTGCTTCATTGGTGTGCTGGTGTTTAACTGGCTCTCTAAGCAAAAGAAAAGACTTCTGATTTGTAGCACTTGGTGATTTCCGAGTTGTAAACATACCCACCATGAATGATTTCAGCCTATTAACATGAATGTCACTGAACCTGCAATTTACAAGAGATGCTGCAAGCCAGCTTCAGCAACCTAGTGCTAGGCTTCAAAGTTTTATACAATTGATGTAAAGGGCAGTTTTTTTTTAAGAGAAGTATTGTTTAAATGCAAGGCCCTTGGGTAGGGGGGAGAAAAGACAGTGCCATTGGCCAAAATGGTTAATTGGGTGAGCTATAAAGTACGTTGCTTCTCTTAGATTTCCCAAAACTAACCTCAGACTTATGTTTTCAAAAATAATATATTAAACCAAGATGTTCTTTACAAATGGTTCATTCATTGTCTGCTCTACTTTTTGAAGATAATTCTTTCTCCACTTTATAGTTCAAGGATCTTTTCCCTTAAGCTGCTTGTGTGTGCATGTTTGATTGTTTGAAGTAAGCAGTGCAGATCATGCTTCTCACAGGGAGCATCTGTAAATACTTAGTATCCATGTAATCTTAAAATATTTTTGAATATTGCCACAGATTCGTTGTTGTGTGGCAGCAGAAGAGGTTATGATGGAAAGTAACATGGTGCTTTTCAGCAAGCACATGTTTCCTGTAATTTACTGAGAGGTTAAATTATTGATAGGAATAGAAAATCCATGGCTTCGAGCAATACTGCTTTCCTGACTAAAAACCCAAACCCTAGATGCTGCTATAGATTCGAAAGGTATTTAGGTGGCCACTTTCAGGAGGAAGTGGAGGGCTATTGTGTCTTGTTTCTTTGTTGGGGAATCCATTAATGTGGAAAGAGGTTGAGTCGGCTGAGAGCAGTGGATGGATTTGTTTTTGAAGATAATGAAACTCATGCAAAATCCTTTCAACAGCTCATTTGGTTTGTACCTGCTGCTTTCTATGGGTCTTCCTCACCATTCCTATCTTTTTCAACAGCTCACAGCTGGGGAGTTATCCTTGGGCCTTCCAGACCTGCTAACCCCCCCCCCCCCCCCCAGTTTGCCTCCGTCCATGCAGTGGAGTGTGGCTCGTTTGCCTCATGCAGCAGGTGTACAAATAAGACTTAAAGCTTTGGAACTTGGCCACCAAGGAGTTGGAGAGAAGTCCAGATGTGATGAGCAACCAAGTCCTATATCTGCGTATCTGCAGCTCTGGCACTTGTTAGGATTCTCATCTGAGGACCCCCCCCCCCCCCCCCCGAAGGGTTTAGGGAAAGAGCAGGATGGGGATTCCCCAAATCATGTGCAGTTCCAAGTTCGCACGGGGAGTGAGTCGATGTGGGTGACTTGGCCAAACAGCCTTTAATCCTCTTTTAATTAAAACAAGTTAATCTTCAAAATTTTCCTGGGAAAAAACCTGGTATGATAACTAGTAGCTGTAGTCATTGTTTTGACTGGGTATTGTGATAGCCATTTTGTGTTTAATTCCAACAACTCTGGGAAGTAGAATTTTAAATATTCTCTGTTTTACCAGTGAGGACACTGAGGCAAAGAGAGTTTAAAGGGTTCATCTAGTGTCCCACCATCTGGTCAGGGGCAAAACCAAGATTTATACACACTCTTAAATTCCAGAACCTTCCTGTGCATTGTTGCCTCTCATGGTGACATTGGGGAGGGTGTGTGCCAGGCATGTTCCATGCTTCCAAATGAAAGCCCCCTGAAAGGCTTATCACCCTCAGGATCTAGATCAGTACAGGTGCAGTAAATACCATTTTTCAAAAGAAAAAAAAAATTAGATTCCTTTGGGTTGGACTTTTCTCACTTGTATTGCATTTCAGTAATCATGGAGATGATGTGCCAAGCTGTGAGTCCTGAAGAAGCCACCTGGAAGCACAGCAGTAGTGGTGGACGGGAGGAGATGTTGTTGACAACAGCAGTGCATACAGTGTATGTAAATAACAGTGGAAGCAGGCTGGGAAGGGTTTTATTTAGATTTCTGTGGGCCTCGCCGTGATGCCACTAGCCTTAGGACTAGTGGAGTGAGTAATATGCACCAAATGAATAATATGACCTAGTGGGGATACCCTCTACATTCATTTCTTTTCTCTACCTTTTTTTTTTAGTTGAAATTTAATTGATGTACAATATTATGTTAGTTTCAGCTGTACTACATAATGATTTGACATTTCACACATTATGAAAAGATTACAGTAAGTCTAGTAACCATCTGCCTCCAAACAGTTATTATAATATTGTTTACCATATTTGATATGCTGTATTTTACATCCTTATGGGTAATTTATTTTATTGATACAATTGGAGGGTTTGTACCTCGTGGGGGCTTCCCAGGTGGCAGTAGTGGTAAAGAATCTGTCTGTAATACAGGGGACTTGGGTTCAATCCCTGGGCCGGGAAGATCCCCTGGAGGAGGAAATGGCAACCCACTCCAGTGTGTTCTTGCCTGGGAAATCCCGTGGACAGAGGATCCTGGCGGGATACAGTCTGTGGGGTTCCAAGAGAGTCAAACATGACTGAGAACGCATGCGCCTTATACCTCTTAATTCTCTTCACCTATTTTGCCCTCTCAGCCTCTGCGGACCCCGCTTCTGGCAGCTTCTCTGTTTTCTGTATCTATAAGTCTGTTTTCTCTTTGCTTTTTTAAATTACACATATAACTGAGATCATATGGTATTTGTCTTTCTCTTATTTCACAGCATATTACCCTCTAAATTTACCCATGTTGTTGCAAATGACTATATTTCTTTTCTTTAAAAAATTTCTAAGTTTTATTCTTCTGTATGGTGTGTGTGTGTGTGTGTGTGTGTGTGTGTGTACCGCATGTTCTTAATCCATCTATTGATGAATGCTTAGGTTGCTTCATACCTTGGCTATTGTAAATAATACTGCTGTGAACATTATTATGCATATGTCTTTTTGAATTAGTACTTAACCCTCTCTTTCATAACAAATATTCATTATGCCTTTTCTTCTTTTTTGATTACCACAGTAAGGTTATTGAACATCTGACATCATTGCATATATATATATATATATATATATATATGCAATGTTAAAAGAAGCAGAGAGTTTTTTCCTTGTATGAAAACTCACTTATGATTTACTCTCTTAACAACTTTTATATATAGCATACAACAATGTTAATTATATTTATCATGTTGTACTTTACGTCCATATACTTATGAGCCTAATAGGTTAAGGACCCTTGGTGAAGATGTGTTTAAATTAGAGTTGAAGGTGTACTCCTTGACTTAAATGGAAGAGATTGCTACTCTGTCCCTGGATTTCCCAGGTGGCGCTAGTGATAAAGAACCTGTCTACCGATGCAGGAGACATAAGAGACACAGGTTTGATCCCTGGGTTGGGAAGATCCTCTGGAGAAGGAAATGACAATCACCTCCAGTATTCTTGCCTGGAAAACTCCATGGACAAGAGTCGGACAGGACTGAAGCAATTTAGCATGTAAGCACGCACTATGTCACTACCCATTCTACCCTCTGGCCCCTTGAAATGGAGGATGGTGTCACTGATGTAACTGGAGATGGGCTGTAAATAGCAAGAAAACCATAGAGAAATCTCAAATGTTAAAGAGCAGACTTCTAAAACTGTTCCCATTTGTGGTAAGAGCATGAGAGACTCATCTCCAAGGATCTCCCAGAAAATGGTAATTTTATGCGGTGCAAGCTGAAAGGCAGGAAAAAAATATATGCTACAATAAATAACACTATTCAAGTATGGTGATTTTTTTTTTTTCTCTCACTTTGAAATACTTGCTTCTGCAGCAGTAAAGACTTGTTTCTCTTTGGGTACGAATTTTGGGGTATTCTGGAAAGTCAGCTTAAAGGTCAGTTAACTAATTTATAAATTGCTGGGATAATGCCTAGTATGGTCCAGTGGGATGCTTCTTGAGTTATATCCCTGTGCAAATGCAGCATATTTGCTTGATATACAGGTATATAATTCTGCTCAACAGTTTCTGGATGGATACATTTATCCCTCAATAATTGTTTTTTATTGTTTTAATGCTGGGTGGACTGTATTATATTGGTAGAATCAACATTGTGAAAAAAAGAAGTTACCTCAGTTTAGGGGAAGATCTGTCTCTTAACTGTGACCAGCTGCTATATGGGTGTATCCATTGATCACTGGAATGACCGATGTGAGGGTGGTGGGAAGGAGATAGAGTACATAAAACTTGGGGAAAGCTATTATGAAATAGCTTAAACTCCATATCCTTACCACCTATAGATGGTAAGCACATGCCTTGTTAGTAAAGAGTGATAGAAATATTTATTTTGGGCGTGAATAGGTCAATAGATATGTTTTGCAGCATGAATTAAGTTTAATCAATGCTGTCGGTTGATCTTGCATTGAATCCTGTTAAACTGCATTCTGGGAGATAGTCATCAGGAGTCTTACACACTTTGGCCTCCTCCACACTTCCAATTTCTTTTCTCCAAGGCTACCAAAATAATTGTCCTATAAAACTCAAATCTGGCACCTCCAGGCTATCAGGATGGAAGCTGTGACTCCTTAACGTGATGTATAAATCCTTCACTGGTTACCTCTGCTTGTTCACTGACCACGTCTTGAACCCACTTTCTTCTTGAGCTTAGTGAGCATTGCTTTCTCATTCATTCAGTGCCCTGCTCACCACTGAACTGTTGTACATGTTAATTTTTTGGATAGTGATGCTCTTAGTGTCCCATATTCTCTGCCCCCAATTGGTTCTGTTATCCTTCTTAGATCACATCTTCTGGAAGGCTTTTTCTTACTTCCATGTGTGGGCTGGATCCACCCTTTTGTATGTTCTGAGAGCATCCTGATTGTGCTCCTATTAGAGCACTTAGCAGCATTTTTTATCCATAAATTTATATGTTGTTTCATCAGACCATTAAACTTACTGTGTTCATTGTCAGATTGCCAGTGTCTGGTATGGCACTTGGCATATGGAGCCTCAATAAGTATTTTTTGAATTAAATATTGGAGATATATGTGCAAACAAGAATAGTACAGTGAATACTTTGGTAGGAAAATGTATAAGATACCCCATGGAGGATCAGTTAACCAACTTTTTTTCAGGCCAGGGTAGTGTTTGAATTACTTGGAATATTGTCTTAAAAAAAAAAAAGACTATGGGCTTTAAAAAAAAATTCTGTTTAAAAAGATAAAGTGAGATAGATTCATAATTTCACTCGTTCTTTGCTGCAGCTAATGTGTTATGTCTTTGACTTTTACTGTGTAATTGGAAAGGAACCATTAGTAGATATCATGGTCTCTTGCATTGGAAATGACTGTTTTAGGCCATTATCATAGTCCAAATTTCTTTTAAGATTTGCTTTTCCTTTTTATTGGACCATTGTGTCTTGTTGTATTACATTTGTGTGTCATTTTCTTGAAAACAAAGGCAAACTCTTCCTTTTCACTGCTGTCATAAAAGGAGTTACCAAGGCTAGAACAGTAGTTGTTACTTAGATGATATAGAGTAGAATAGGAATGGTCCAGAAGAACTGTACCCGGAAAGCAACTGATGATCTTGGATTTTGAATACATTCAACGCATTTTCAGTGTTACTAATCCTTCTTCCTCTCTCTTTTCTAGCAGCTCTTAGTCGTTAACTTGTCTTGATTTTGGAAAATGGACGTTCAAGTATATTATCAAGTTAATAAGAAGTGTATCAACAAGTTTCTGATGTTTATCTACAGACAGTTTAATTTACCAGATGAAGTTCCTGGTTTTGTTTAGATTGGTATTATGCTCAGGTTTTGCATGACTCCATTATAAAGGTAAATACAGAGACACAGATGATATTTCTTTTTGAAAGTCCCATTCAGAATATAGTAAATCATTTTAAATAATTGAGGTATTCACATATATAGTTAGTTAAACATTAAGTTGAATTCTAAATTAAATTCAGATATAAAATATTTTAATATTTGATATGCAAAATACAAATAATTTCAGCTTGTAAAAAAGCATCTCACTTTATGGCAAAATTTAGGGAAATATACACGTCTCTGGAATGACTACCGACATGTACTCTTGTAGCCCAAATTAAGGAATGTTTAATAGCTTGACACACAGGCATGTTTTTTGTCAGAGAATTTTTACAACTCTTATTGAGGTAAAAGTGAGGCTTTTTGGTAGACTGTGGATATATATTTTTGACTTTCCAGGTGGCTCAGTGGAAAAGAATCCACCTGCCAATGCAGAAGATTTTGAGTTCGATCCCTGGGTTGAGAAGATCCCCTGGAGGAGGAAATAGCAACACAGTCCAGTCCAGTATTCTTGTCTGGAAAATCCCACGGACAGAAGAGCTCATGGGCTCCAGTCCACAGGGTTGCAAAGAGTTGAACCCGACTTAGCGGCCGAGAACATATATTTTTTAGACTGTAACTTGTGTCTAAGCTTTTATATTCCTCAAGTATTATTAGCTATAATATTCACAATATTAGATAAATGTATTTATATTTTCTATGCTACTAAATTACTAATCAATCCATGGACTATATATATATGTGTGTGTTTGTGTGTGTTTATGTATATATACTTTAGTAGATGCCAAAGATGTGAAGATGCAGTTTCTTCACATCCTTAACTGTCTTCATTTCTCTGCATTATCAGTATAATATGGTGTATATAACAGCCATGGCTTGCAGGTGGTACTTGCTTTATACAGAGCAAATAAAGAATGATTCTGAAGACTTGTGTCCTCAAAGCATATTTGGCTGGACATACTTTCTATGGCATTGATCTTTTTTTTTTCCCTGTAAGGTACTCAGAGCATCTGAATTGTTAACAAAGCTCTATTTTGGAAAATTGGTCCTGATGGATATGAACAGTAAGGCCTTATCTACCTTGCCTTGTTGCTTACAGTCCATATCCCTCTTTTTAGCTGTTGCAAACCAAGGATGCTGAGATGCATTGAGGGACCTCTGGAGCTATGTTGTCCAATATAGTAGCATCTATTTTCGATTAAATGAAAAATATTTGAAATTAAATGTTAAATTGACTTCTTCAGTCACACTAGCCATTGTAGATAGTAGCTACCATACTGGACAAGGCAGATTATAGATCATTTCTAACATGGACAACACTGTGCTAGAGTTTTCTAAAACTTCATTTGGTCACTTAGCTTCTTTTATTAACATTTAATTTCCACTCTGCATCCTTCCAGATGGTAGTTTGACCTGTACTCTCTGTGTAAATCACCTGTGGAAGTGTATAAAATTTCTGATGTAGAAACCAATTGGAATCAGAATAGGGATCAAGGCCTGGGGCCTGGGCACCAGCATTAAAAAAAAAAAAATTCCCCCAGCTGTTCCAGCCAGCTGCTAACATTCAGCATCACCATCTAGACAAAAAAAAAAACATTTTGTTTTTTAATGGGACAAATCAGTGTCCTTTGTACTTGCTATGTCTGTCTTTTGTTTACCAGCCTCCTTTGGAACTTTGCTGGAGAGAAATGTAGATATAATGTTAGAGTTCAGCATTTAGAGTCAAATGACCCTGGGTCATTCTGCTTCTTTACTTGTTTCTTGACTTTTGGTCAGTTACTTAACCAGACTAAGGTTTTGTAACTAAAATATAGATAATAATAGAACTTGCCTTGAAGCATATGAGGATTAATTAAGATAAGGTATATAAAACACTCGTATATAAACTGCATATAATCACAGTTCCTGGCACAAAAACCCTTAATAAATATTAATATATCTTTTAATAGAATATATTTTACAACATAAAATGAATTTTATAATGTAAAATTATAAAATTCATGCTAAGATAATACTACAGGATTTATTATCTTCATGGATTTTGCCCTCTTTGTCAGGGAAATTTTAAGTATTTCCTTACTGTATCTCATGGCAACTCAAGGTAAGAATTTAGGCATTCCTGTCAAATGAATAGGGAGATATTTTGGAACAGGAAGGTTCCTTTCTTTCTTTTAATAACAGACATTTATTTCTCACAAATGTGCTTGTTTGGAATCTCAGATCAAGGTCCCAGCATTTTTGGCTTGTGATGAGAACTCTTTCCCTGGCTTTTCCATAGGAAGTTTTCTATAGAGTCTGCTGTACCTACCAGAAGTTGCTTGTTCAGCTTTTCTGGTTCACAACATAAAATTGCTGAACAGGATTGAATTTGAATGTTCTTAGCAGGTGTTCTCTCTTGAGACTTGACTGGATTTGGTATTGCCTCCATGCTTAGAGCAGTCAGGGCTTCACTGGTGGCTCAGATGGTAAAGAATCTGCCTGCAATGCAGGAGACCTGGGTTCTTTCCTGGTTCTAGAAGATCCCCTGGAGAAGGAAACAGCTACCCACTCCAATGTTTTTACCTGGAGAATTCCATGGACAGAGGAGCCTGATGGGCTACAGTCAGTGGAGTAGCACAGAGTCAGACACAACTGAGCAACTAACAATTTTCACTTTTTAGAGCTGTCAGCAACCACTTGTTGGCCCTGGTTTGAATTAGGCTGGACCAATTTATTCCCAGACATCAAGCCCAGACTTGTCAGATTTTGAGGAAAGAAACTCCCTTCTAGTTCTCTGAGTCCTTGAGACTTTCATGAGGTTAGATGTAGAAGTGGTAATGGAGGAGCACATGTCAGCTCTGCTGTTGGCTCCTGGAACCCTTTAGACAAGGGACTCTCATTGCAGCTGGCTGGGAATGTAGCAGGTGAGACTTAGCAATATATCAGTGGGTCTATAGATTGAGTTTCCCAATGGATGATCTTGCAGCTTTCCCAAGTCAAAACTAAAATGCAGTTAAGTTTTATGAGCTTCATCCATCCTTTTCCTCTCTGTAGACACTAGTAATTTCTTTCAATAGGTATGTTTTCATAAGTCGCCTATTAAAATACCAAGACTCTTAGCAACTGGTTATATAAATGAACCATTTTATGTGTGAATTTTAAAATGATCAAATCAAATTACTATAGAAGTAAAACCTGAATTATCGCCATTTCTCAAAGACAGAAAAACACAACAGCCATACTTCTCTCAATAAAAGACTTCTGTAATGTTCTGTGATGCTCTGAATGTTCTTGAGTTGTCCTTTGGCTGCTAGGAAAGGCAACCTGTTGAGTTGTTAGGATATGCAGTTGTTTTATGAAAATGAAGTGCTTGCTTTGTTAGTTGCAAATGTCCCTGCCCCTGACAACACCTGTACAGTTCAGATTGGAGTCCCAATTTGGGTGAGATTTGACTATGTATAAGACATGACTTTGAATTATTTATAATGTGAAACATGCCATTTTAAAAAGTTTTGTTATCCTTTGTTGGGGAGGGGCTTTGAAAAAAAATTGCTTCTATATTTGATTCGGTTACTTATAAATGTATTTTCCATTATTCCAATTATGCATAAAGTTATTATATTTTAATAGAACAGCCAGTGGAATAGAAATGTATGCATTCAGTTCAGTTCAGTTGCTCAGTCATGTCTGACTGTTTGTGACCTCAAGGACTGTAACACACCAGGGCTCCCTGTCAATCACCAACTCCCAGAGTTTACTCAAACTCATGTCCATTGAGTCGGTGATGCCATCCAACCATCTCATCCTCTGTCATCCTCTTCTCCTCCCGCCTTCAATCTTTCCCAGCATCAGGGTCTTTTCCAGTGAGTCAGTTTTTCGCATGAGGTGGCCAAAGTACTGGAGTTTCAGCTTCAGCATCAGTCCTTCCAGTGAATAGTCAGGACTGATTTCCTTTAGGATGGACTGGTTGGATCTCCTTGCAGTCCAAGGGACCCTCAAGTCTTCTCCAACACCACAGTTCAAAAGCGTCAATTCTTGGCGCTCAGCTTTCTTTATAGTCCAACTCTCACATCCATACATGACTACTGAAAAAACCACAACCTTGACTAGATGGACCTTTGTTGCCAAAGTAATGTCTCTGCTTTTTAATATGCTATCTAGGTTGGTCATAACTTTTCTCCTGAGAAGTAAGCGTCTTTTAATTTCATGGCTGTAATCACCATCTGCAGTGATTTTGGAACCCCCCAAAATAAAGTCTGACACTGTTTCCACTGTTTCCCCATCTATTTGCCTTGAACTGATGGGACCAGACGCCATGATCTTAGTTTTCTGAGTGTAGATTTTTAAGCCAACTTTTTCACTTTCTTTTTTCACTTTCATCAAGAGGCTCTTTAGTTGTTATTCGCTTTCTGCATAAGGGTGGTGTCATCTGCATATCTGAGGTTATTGATATTTCTCCTGGCAATCTTGATTCCAGCTTGTGCTTCCTCCAGCCCAGCATTTCTCATGATGTACTCTGCATATAAATTAAATAAGCAGGGTGACAATATGCAACCTTGACATACTCCTTTCCCTATTTGGATCCAGTCTGTTGTTCCATGTTCAGTTCTAACTGTTGCTTCCTGACCGGCATACAGATTTCTCAAGAGGCAGGTCAGGTTGTCTGGTATTTCCATCTCTTTAAGAATTTTCCACAATTTGTTGTGATCCACTGAGTTAAAGGCTTTGGCATAGTCAATAAAGCAGAAATAGATGTTTTTCTGGAACTCTCTTGTTTTTTCAATGATGGCAATTTGATCTCTGGTTCCTCTGCCTTTTCTAAATCCAGCTTGACCATCTGGAATTTCATGGTTCATGTATTGTTGAAGCCTGGCTTGGAGAATTTTGAGCATTACTTTATTAGCGTGTGAGATAAGTACAATTGTTTGGTAGTATGAGCATTCTTTGGCATTGCCTTTCTTTGGGATTTGAATGAAAACTGACCTTTTCCAGTCCTGTGGCCACTGCTGAGTTTTCCAAATTTGCTGGCATGTTGAGTGCAGCACTTTTCACAGCATCATCTTTCAGGATTTGAAATAGCTCAACTGGAATTCCATCACCTCCATTAGCTTTGTTCGTAGTGATGCTTCCTAAGGCCTACTTGACTTCACATTCCAGGATGTCTGATGGTATGAGTGATCATACCATCGTGAATATCTGGGTCTTGAAGATCTTTTTTTTTTTTTAATAATTCTTCTTAATTATCTTCTGCTTCTGTTAGGTCCATACCATTTCTGTCCTTTATTGTGCCCTTCTTTGCATGAAATGTTCCCTTGGTATCTCTAATTTTCTTTAAGAGATCTCTAGTCTTTCTCATTCTATTGTTTTCTTCTATTTCTTTGCACTGATCACTGAGGAAGGCTTTCTTATCTCTCCTTGCTATTCTTTGCACCTCTGCATTAAATGGGTGTATCTTTCCTCTTCTCCTTTTCGCTTCTCTTCTTTTTTCAGCTATTTGTACGGCCTCCTCAGATAGCCATTTTCTTTTTTGCATTTCTTTTTCTTGGCGATAGTCTTGATCCCTGTCTCTTGTACGTTGTCAGGAACCTCTGTCCATGGTTCTTCAGGCACTCTATCAGATTTAATCCCTTAAATCGATTTGTCACTTCCACTGTATAATCATAAGGGATTATATTCATTTGACAGATGTTTTTATTGGAGATAGTTTGCATTCTATTAAAATTTCACAGAAATAAAATATGTTTCATAACCAGAAACAGAGAAGACTTGGTTTTATGGGTGCCTTCTAGAAGGACTGAGCTGATGATGATTTTAATTGCTACATTAATGGAAAGTGAAGGATGAACTCCGGCTAAAGTAAACTTCTAAGCTTTAAGCTGATATATAGCAAAAGAGCTTCCACTGTGGACTCTTGTGTACCAGACACTGGGGCAAAAACTTTTCTATCATCTCAATTAAATTTCTTCACCGTCTTAAAGATGAATTTTATCTTAATTGCCTTATGCTGATAAAGTTAAAGAGCATGTTAGAAATACATTTATATTTTAAAAAATGTAAGCCAATTTTAACTAGTCATTTTGTTTCATTAATTTTAAGTCATCTAGAATTCCTTTAAAACATGGCATGCGAAGTGTCGTTGCTAAATCTCTTAGTTATCCTGTAATTTTATTCAGTCCTTGCTGGGAAAAGATGTTTTTACAGTTTTAGGGCCACAGCAGAAGTGTGCCCCTATCTCACACATCCTACTGGGGAGCACTGGGTCAAAAACAGATAATTAATAGCAACAATAACAGCTATTAACATTCCTAGAACACTCACTTTGTGACAGCTTTTATGTTGCACCTACACTGAGTCAGAAATGCCATGAGTGTCCAACTTAGTGGAGCATTCCTATTTTTCCTCTCTACTTAAAAAAATTATCATTTGTTTAGGAAAATATGTTTCCTGAAAACTCTTTAGATGGCTTGGCTTTGAGCTTCATAAAGGAAAAAAAAAGTTTCATGCTGAATTAATTTAGAGATCGTGAGATTAATTAGTCCCCCTCATTCAGAGTTTTTGTGGGAGTTTGCAGAAAACGAAAAGGTTTCATATTCATAGCCTATTGTATGCATGTACCCATGCATATGTATATAAATACACAAAAGTTTTTCATTTTCATAGGGTATGTAAATATACATATTGGGTTGTATTCAATTAATTAGCTAGCTACAAAAGTGGCTCAAGTAAAAGAAGAAAAAAGGGTGTCTGTTATACTGGGGTGTTTCATGGTGTTCACGGTCACAAGTGAGCTGGTACTTGGGTATGGGCTATATTCTGGACCTGAAAAACTTCTGGGACATTCTCTGATTCTCTTGCCTCTGCTTTTTAGTTTTTGCTATATTCTATATTTTTCTGCTGAGCAGCTTTCTTATTCAAGAAAACATGAATAACCCTAGCCGCTTCTACAATTCCAGCCACCCACGGAGACTGGCTGGCTGGCTCTCATTCACAGTTCCAAATTCCCTGGAAAGTTAGATTTTGCTTTGCCAAGCCTCGGTCATGTGACTGCTCTTGGCCAATGAGTGTAGCCTGGATTCCCTGTCCAAACATGGCTGCCTGGGGCTCCCTTGGAGATCTGGCAAGAATGGCTTCCCAAGAAGATGATTGGCTTCTGGGCTTGGCAGACCATCCAAAAGATGTCCAATATAATAAGAAAAAAGCTACCCAGGATTCAGACACTAATCTCCTAGACTGTAACCAGGAAATGTTAGCAGCTGTAGTCTTCATTGTTTGTTTATGTCAGTACTGGCTGAATTATAAGACTGATGGAAAGTTATCATAACAGAAAGATGTTCTATACATATTGAGGGGCCAAGATACAAAGAGTTTTTTCTGTGAAACTGCATGCAGATAAATAATGAAGTATGTATGCCAACTTTTTGCTTTCTCGTGTACTTGCTTTCATATTATAGAACATTTTCTACTGTTAGCTTGCAGAAGCTAAAAGTCTAAGATGAATCAAGCAAAAAATCATTCTTTCCTTCTTCCATAAGTGTTATGGACTGAATGTTTCCATCTCCTCTAAATTCATATGTTGAAGCCCTACTTCCTAACATGATGATATTGGAGGTGGGGTCTTTGGGAAGTAATTAGATTTAGGTGAGGTCGTGACCTTGGAGCCCCCTTGATGCAACTAATGTCCTTATAAGAATATAACTAGACCAGAGCATTCCATTTTTGTCACCATGTGAGAAGAGAGTGAAAACGTGGCCCTTGGAAGCTGGGAAAAGAGCTCTACCCAGGAACCGAATCAGCTGGTGCCTGAAGCTTACACTTCCAAATTTTAGTAACTCTGAGAATGAAATTTCTGATGTGTAAGCCACCCAGTATTTTATCATATTTCTAGCTAACTGAGGCAGTATGTAGCTATTAATTAAATTATTCATCAGTCTTTTGTTTAAAACCAATGGATTAATTATCCCAAGAAATATGTATTAAGTGTTTATAGGTCAGGAACTTACAAGGTAATGAAGATACTGCCAGAAGCCCTCCTGAAATATACGGTCTTGCATGGGAGAAATGGGAGAGAGACTGAACATGTTCATACATAACAAAACAAGTGCAATATCAAGGTACATAGGTGCTTTGAAGCACATAAATAGGTTGCTGAAAATGAGAGCCTGTGGACCTGGGGAGGAAATAGGGCTGTTTCTGTACCATTGATTTCAAGTCATGAAGAAGATGCATAGGCTTGAGACTGGCGGAATGGGAAGAATTGGGCAAGGACTTTTCCAGATAGAGGGAAAGACAGTCTTAGGGCTGGGTCATAATGAGGAAGGCAGATTGGGTGTGCCTGAGCCTGGGTCATGAGGACCTGGTAGATGGTGAGTTTTTATTTTTTAACAAATCTGCATGGTTTGTAGTCCTTTTTTTTGGAATATGTGACGGATATGACAACAAGCAAAGACATCTGGGGCTGAGAGGTATAAGGAACTGTGGGGCCACAGTAAATGCAGCATGTAAGTTTCTCAGGAGTGAGGAAAGAAAGTGGGGAAAACTTCTGACCATCCCAGGCTGAGTGAGTTGTTAGTGTAACGTCTGGAGGCTCGATATTTTTGTTTCATCTAAAGCATCTGGACACATGGGGTGTCTTATCCCCACATTCAGAGGTGTGAGTTGAGAAAGTCGCTGAACAGGGAATACCATTGAAACTGGAAGACAGATCTCAAGGTTGACATTAAAAAAAAAAAAAAGAAAATCTATCTGCTCCTCCCCCAAAATACCTTTAGCAAATATTTAATGAAATTACTAGAAGGCAAACATGTCCTTCTGGTAGTAACATTATTTGTGAGTCATTCTGCAGTTAATCAAACTGCATCATTATGTGTTTTTGTATGTGTATATGTTGTGTAAGTAGCAGAGGAATGAGATTTGAGCTTGTGTTGCCTGTATTTTGTCGAAATGTAGAAACCTACTCCTTGCTATATGTTGACACTGGCCTGGGCCCCTTTGGCTGATTGAGGAACACAAGATATGCAACAGAGGCCTGCTATCATCTTCCCTGTGACTGACCTCTTAGCATCACTGACAGACAGGGAACCTTGCTGGATCCTCAGGAATTAGAGAAGGAAAATACCCATCCATTCATTCAGTTCTCTCCAGGGAGCCAAATTGGAACTCATTTTCCATTTGTTGTTGTAGTTACTCTTTTCTTGTCTGGAGTAGTTTCTGCCTTGTGTTCATAATCAACACTCTAATGGAATTACTCATGCTTCATTTAACAGTCTGTTTTGAAATAACCTTTTGGAAGTATTACTTTTCCAGGTAAAGACATTACTGGCCATGCATATCAACTTTTTAAGTGGGTGGGGCAGAAACTGGATAAGGAGAGAGGGTTCCTGTGGGCTATTTCTGTGGCTTGTCTATCTCTGTGGCATGATTTGAAGCCCATTCAGAAGAAGGGTCTTCTTGGTCTCCCCAGAAGTGTCACAGTATCTGAAATTCCACCATTAGCATGCATGCATGCCTTCAAGTTAAAATAACTATGTAAAGGGACATTACAGGCAAAGAGGAAGATGACAGCACCTTTTGGGGAATGAATTCTTATACTGGCTTATGTTTGTACTGTAGATTAAATTATAAGATACTTGGAAAAAGCAGAGATCCCGAAATGGAGAAAAATGACAGATACTGAAGCGAAGTTTGTGTGTGTTAAGTGGGGGATCAGGAGGGGGACTCAGACGAGCACACAGAAGAAGTAGGAGTTAAGTTAAGGGAGGAGTGTTCAAATTGATGATGTGCAGTAGGACAGTAGAGAGGAAAGGAACATAAATGAGTTTGAAAGACTATGAGTTTTTCTAGAAAGAAGAGCTGTGCAGTATTTACCATTGTGTGTACATGATACATGATTGGGATGTGCAGTATATGTTTTTCCCTGCATCATATCCATTCCCCTTGATAACTGGGTACCACCTCCCGCTGGGCATCCCACCCTTTTGTCCTGCACTAGCCTCTTCCTGGGCTTCCAGGCTCCAGGGCTGGGCATGTGACTAGGTCAATAAGTGAGAGCGTCCCGTCTTCAGCTTCAGTTGGGTTTTCCGTCATAACTGAAAGGTTTTTTTTTTTTCTAATTGTTTGGAATTTTTGCATGGTGGTAGAACTGAACCACCATAGTGTTAGAACAAAGTGAACAGCCCAGTGCAAAGTGTTCCTGAAAGAGCCCTAATATAAGTTGTTCTTTCCTACTCCATAGTTTTCTCCTCTCTGCCACCTTTAATGCCTCCAGTTGTCTGGCTTGTATAAGCTCTCCTTTCCCTTTTGCAAAATAACTTAAGATGGATGGCATCTAAGAACTGAATTTCTGTGATCCTGAAAAATTATGTAAAATTCTTTAACCTACTTAATATTTAACTTCCCTTTGGAAGCAGTGACAATTATTACTATATTCCAGTGGCCTTACACTTAAATTTAGCTTCTACATGTGAGCTGCTGAAGCGTCCAGAAACAAGCATAGGATCCCAGTGTGGTCAATTATCCTAGCTTTTAGATCATCTCATCACTGTCTGTGATGGGAGGGCTCTGTGAAACCTCAAACAGTGCTTTTACATTGGTGTGTGTATGTAGAATAGTCTCTCAGTTAATAACAATCCCTGGGCCCTTCTAAACCATAATCATGGCCTCAATTCTCCTGTGTTATTCCCAATATCCAAATATTTCTCTCAGATTAAATATCTGTACTGTAGATTATTTCCTCCTTGAGTGTTTCTCTCATTTTCCCACCATAAATCTCCCTTTGTGTTTTTCCTCCCCTTTTGGATTATCCGCCAGACATGTTGTTCATGCACCTCACATGTCCCAGATGACCTTCAACTGTGAAGTTAATATCCTAGTAAAGGGAAATTTCACTTAGGGAAAAAAAAAATCTGGTTCTCTTAAAATAAAATCTAAAAAGCCAGTACTTAAATGGAGCCTGAGGTGGTCCAGAGGGACAGGATACTGGAACAGTCCCCAGTTTGTGAGGTGGTTGGATCATGAGTGAGTTCTGTTGGTCTTCTCAAGGTCTCACCACAAAGTGGGACCCAAGGGGATTTCACCTGCATCAGTTACTGCCCATGGTATGTGTGCTGTTTACATTATTCTTTCTCAACCCATAAAATCATTGTATCCCTAGCAGTTGAAGCTCATTTGTCAGGCCAATCTCATTTTAAGTCTTGACTCTATTCGGAAAGTCAGTTATGTGACCTTGAATTATTTATTCAAGTCTCTCTGGATGTAGTTTTTTTTTTTTTTTTTTTAATCTGTGACATAGGAATGCTGGTGTCTATTTTGAGGGGTTGCTCTGAGGATGATCAAGATTATATGTAAAGCATATGTTATTAATAGGTGCCTCCCAGGAGTTTCCTGGCCAACGATGCCCTGCTTCACCTATCTCTCCACAAAGTCTGTTGTTTTCTTTGGGTACCACATTATACATTCACCTCTCTTTGCAACAGCTTGTTGGGTGTTGCACTCAAAGACACACTCATGATTCTCCTTGGAGGGATGGCAGTATGTAGCATAGTGGTTAAACTTACTGATTTAGAAATTGAACCCTTATCACCCCCTTAATAATTGTACGACTTTGAATAAGGCACTTAACTTTTTAAAGCTTCAGTTCCTTTATCTATAATATGTGGAAAATTGTAGTATCTATCTCTTAGGGTTGTTTTATAGGATAAAGTATATATAAAGTCCCTAGTACCATATCTGATGTAGAATACTAAGTTGAAATTGTTTTGATTTATTATTATTACTGCTTTTTTACTATCTTCATCATCATTGTCATCATCTGTGTCATTGTTGTTTCTTAGTGGTTCTCACCCAAGGGCTGTTTCATCTCCCAGGAGATATCAGGAATGTCTGGAGATTTTGGTTTTTTTTTTTTTTTTTGGTTGTTGTGACTTGGGTGTATACACGGGCATCTAGTGGGCAGAAACTTGGTATGCTATTAAGCACCCTGCAACGCACAATCTCCTATAAAAAATAATTGTCTAGTCCCAAGTGCCAAGAGTGTTGGGGTTAAGAAACTCTGATGTAAATAAATTGCCCATAGCAGTCAGTGATGTCATCTGGAAATCTTTCTTCTGTTTTGATATTCTGGAATTACTCTGTCTCTTTTGCTAAGCCATCTGAAAAATGCTCTATTTTGCAGCATGATGAATTCTTTGGAACTTTCTGCCTTGCTTGTGTTCTGCGCCAAGCAGAGTCTGTGCCAGGCTGTGTCAAGTAGCTAATGGTGTGATCCTTCTCTGGTTTTCTACATTGCTAAGACAAATGTTTGTTTTTCAAACTTCTTGAAGGTTACAAATGGGACTTGAATGTTCTTGGAGTTGTCCCAGGGAGAGATGCAGAGTGGATTTTAGAGATTCCTTAAACAGTTTGTGCTAGATTCATTTTATCATTATTATCTTAGAGATTTAAGTTGTTTTTATGGACCTTCTTTAAAATTTTTTTTGAGTCCTTCATGTTATCATGCCTGTGTGAAAGAAGGTATGAGGTATTTTGTCCTTAGCAAAATTTATTTAACAAAATGTTTTACCTTTGAACATTCAAGTGATGGGTGGAATAAAGTTTCACAAAGGGAACAATTTTAAGATGAGGAGTTTGAAAGGACACATTGTGTCACCTCTGAATATTTCCTTAGTGCATCTTTTATTTTTAGTCAACAAGCATGTGAATAGAAAATTATTTAAGCATTGACTATTGAGAATAAAGGTAATTTACAAATAGAAATGTTTGATCCATTCTTATTTGCAGAGTACCCTTTATAATAAATATCACATATGTAGTTTAGATCCCAACAGTGTTAAATTTTTACCTCCTCACAGAATGCGGTTAGATTCCTCCTACTATTTTTGGTCTGTATCACTGCTAGATTAGGGATATTTTCTCTAATACAGAAGAAAAAAAATCAACTTGTTTAATCATTGTCTTATTCAAAACCTGTTTCACTTTCCAAGTAGCAGAAAACAAATAAACAAAAAGTGGAGGAAGACGTTACTAAAAACATAAAAGGAGGACGTACTGAGGGGATCTGTTGGGATTGCTTAAAATGTTGTCTCTGTCTTTATCTGCTTGATGGTTTCGTGGAATTAGCCATCAGCAGAAGACATCTAGATATAGGCTCAAAGTTTGTGTTCCTCACAGTGACTAAGCTGTGCTGTACTTAGCAGTGTCCAACTCTTTGCAACCCCGTGAACCCTGTCAGGCTCCTCTGTCCATGGAGATTGTTCAGACAAGAATAGTGGAGTGGTTTGCCATGCCCTCCTCCAGGGGATCTTCCCAACCCGTGGGTTGAACCCAGGTATCGTGCATTGCAGGCTGATTCTTTGCCATCTGAGCCATCAGGGAAACCCAAGAATACTGGAGTGGATAGCCTAATTCTTCTCCAGGGGATCTTCCTGACCCAGAAATCAAACCTGGGTCTCCTGAATTGCAGGTGGATTCTTTACCATCTGAGCTATCAGGGAAACCCAGCGAGTAAGCTAGCTGTCAACAAAATATAGACACTTAGGAGTGATCCTTTGAGGGGAGTCTTGGACAGTGTGTTGAGTCACCAAGGAAGGAAAATGATCAGCATTCAGTCCTTAAGACAAGACACTCAGTTTCTTCAGTCACTTGTTCTTTCAGCAAGCCATTCGGTGATTACACAATTGAGTGTTGGTTATATGCCAGTCATGGTGTACTTGATGGGCTTTACAGGGACCAACAAAAGAACGATGATTCTTGCTTGAGTGTTGCCACTTTACTAGTTCTTATTGATGTGAACAACTGGGGAGAGCCACTGGTTTCTCACTTTAACGTGCAGTGTAGAGTTGGGTAGTCTTGTGTGCTGAGGATGGCAAGGGTGAGGAGGGCTTAAAGGAGTTGCAAAGGACTGTTTAATTTTTCTAGGTATCTCTTACATCATTATTTTATCCCCTCCCTTTATGTTTAGTTTCATGACTAATTCATGAATACATTCATGTAGTCAAAAATTAAAACACCAAAGATAAAGGAAAAATTACCTCCATTTCTTTCTCTTACCTCCTTCCCTCAACCAAATAAAATTCAGAATTCTTCTGTCAGAAGAAGCCATTTTGTTCAGACCTCTTTTGAGACAGAGAGGTCTAGGAAGGAGGGAGAGAAGGAATGAGAAGTTTTGAGGGGCAAAATTTGTGTCTCAAGTTCTATGAACAGTGTCTAGCACATAATAGGGTCTCAACTATCAGTGGAATGCAGATACTTTGGGGATTAATAAAATAGAAACTCTTGGTTTTTAAATGTTTTTAAAAACATTTTTGTTGGGTGTATAGTTGATTTACAAAGTTGTGTTAGTTTCACATGTATAGCAAAGTGAAACTGTTGTACATATACATATATCAACTCTTATTTTGATTCTTTTCCTATATAGGCCATTACAAGGTATTAACTAGAGTTCCCTGTGCTGTACAGTAGGTCCTTTTTAGTTATCAATTTTATATATAGCATCGTGTATGTGTCAGTCCCAATCTTCTAATTTATTCTTCCTCCCATGGTGAATTTCTTAATGGTTTTTTAAATATGTATTTTCTTAACCAGCATATTAATAACTGAATACTTAGTCATTCCACTAAAGTTTAAAACCTATCTACATTGTTGGAAAAGTTGGAGCACTGAGTTGGAGTGCTGGACAAGCAGTGGGTGGGCAAGTTGCTGGAAAGTGAGGCAGGCTTCCAGGATGATGATTCCTCAGATTTTTAGAGATCTTCCTCAGATCTTGATAATGTGAAACTTTTTTCAGACCAAGTTTGTCTAAGATGGTAACTTCAGTGAAGTTACTCAAGTGCAGAGGTTTTTTCTACAGAGTTTGCAGTCATCTTGATGGAATCTAAAATCTAATGAGTCTGTCATTTTTCTATCTGATCTCAAGACTTTGGTACTTTTATCAGTTCAAAGCTTCCAATTTTTTTTTAAAACCCATCCTTTGAATGTATACTATTAGATCTGGAAATACTCAAGCTATTGCTATTGACTCCATAAGTGTTTTTGTATAACTGGAAGCTAAACACATGCTGTTTAGGAAATCTGTATCCGCTACCCCCACACCCCACCTCCCTGCCCCGCCCAACTGTGGTTGTCCCTTGCCATTTCTAAAATGAGTAGTCTCCTGGAAATCTTCGCACCATGGTGTGAGCCCTAAAGAGTTGTTCTTTATCTCTCATTTTCATAAACATCTAAAATAGAAACCAGTGTTGCTTGGCAGTTTGCAAAGAAACGTAAGGTGACTGAGAAGAAGAGTTAAGTAAGAACTTGCAGAGAAAGTTGCTTGTACTCACTCTGTTCATCCCACCCTCTTGCCTCCAGGAAAAACTTAAAAACTATGTAACAAATAGCCTCATTCTAAGGCAAAGGAAGTATATATGCTGTGGAATTTCTGGTAGAATATAAGGATATTGAAGTGCTTGGAAACCATAGGAATGGACACATTTTTTCAGTTTTTATTTCTCTTTCCCAGAAATGGCAATTTTGCCAGTTTCTTGTATGGTAGTTTTTTCCTGCTTATTTTTTTTTTTTCCCATTTATTTTTATTAGTTGGAGGCTAATTACTTTACCTCATTGCAGTGGTTTTTGTCATACATTGAAATGAATTAGCCATAGATTTACATGTATTCCCCATCCCGGTCCCCCCTCCCACCTCCCTCTCCACCCGATCCCTCTGGGTCTTCCCAGTGCACCAGGCCTGAGCACTTGTCTCATGCACCCAACCTGGGCTGGTGATCTGTTTCACCCTAGATAATATACATGTTTCGATGCTGTTCTCTTGAAACAACCCACCCTCGCCTTCTCCCAGAGTCCACAAGTCTGTTCTATACATCTGAGTCTCTTTTTCTGTTTTGCATATAGGGTTATCCTTACCATCTTTCTAAATTCCATATATATGTTAGTATATTGTAATGGTCTTTATCTTTCTGGCTTACTTTGCTCTGTATAATGGGCTCCAGTTTCATCCATCTCATTGGAACTGATTCAAATGAATTCTTTTTAATGGCTGAGTAATATTCCATGGTGTATATGTACCACAGCTTCCTCATCCATTCGTCTGCTGATGGGCATCTAGGTTGCTTCCATGTCCTGGCTATGATAAACAGTGCTGCGATGAACATTGGGGTGCACGTGTCTCTTTCAGATCTGGTTTCCTTGGTGTGTATGCCCAGAAGTGGGATTGCTGGGTCATATGGCAGTTCTATTTCCAGCTTTTTAAGAAATCTCCACACTGTTTTCCATAGTGGCTGTACTAATTTGCATTCCCACCAACAGTGTAAGAGGGTTCCCTTTTCTCCACACCCTCTCCAGCATTTATTGCTTGTAGACTTTTGGATAGCAGCCATCCTGACTGGTGTGTAATGGTACCTCATTGTGGTTTTGATTTGCATTTCTCTGATAATGAGTGATGTTGAGCATCTTTTCATGTGTTTGTTAGCCATCTGTATGTCTTCCTTGGAGAAATGTCTGTTTAGTTCTTTGGCCCATTTTTTGATTGGGTCATTTATTTTTCTGGAGTTGAGCTGGAGGAGTTGCTTGTATATTTTTGAGATTAATCCTTTGTCTGTTGCTTCGTTTGCTATTATTTTCTCCCAATCTGAGGGCTGTCTTTTCACCTTGCTTATAGTTTCCTTTGCTGTGCAAAAGCTTTTAAGTTTCATTAGGTCCCATTTGTTTATTTTTGCTTTTGTTTCTAAAATTCTGGGATGTGGGTCATAGAGGATCCTGCTGTGATTTATGTCGGAGAGTGTTTTGCCTATGTTCTCCTCTAGGAGTTTGATAGTTTCTGGTCTTACATTTAGATCTTTAATCCATTTTGAGTTTATTTTTGTGTATGGTGTGAGAAAGTGTTCTAGTTTCATTCTTTTACAGGTGGTTGACCAGTTTTCCCAGCACCACTTGTTAAAGAGGTTGTCTTTTTTCCATTGTATATCCTTGCCTCCTTTGTCGAAGATAAGATGACCATAGGTTTGTGGATTTATCTCTGGGCTTTCTATTCTGTTCCATTGATCTATATTTCTGTCTTTGTGCCAGTATCATACTGTCTTGATGACTGTGGCTTTGTAGTAGAGTCTGAAGTCAGGCAGGTTGATTCCTCCAGTTCCATTCTTCTTTCTCAATGTTACTTTGGCTATTCGAGGTTTTTTGTATTTCCATACAAATTGTGAAATTATTTGCTCTAGTTCTGTGAAAAATACCGTTGGTAGTTTGATAGGGATTGCATTGAATCTATAGATTGCTTTGGGTAGTATAGCCATTTTGACAATATTGATTCTTCCAATCCATGAACATGGTATATTTCTCCATCTGTTTGTGTCCTCTTTGATTTCTTTCATCAGTGTTTTATAGTTTTCTATGTATAAGTCTTTTGTTTCTTTAGGTAGATATACTCCTAAGTATTTTATTCTTTTTGTTGCAGTGGTGAATGGTATTGTTTCCTTAATTTCTCTGTTTTCTCATTGTTAGTGTATAGGAATTCTTGCTTATTTAAAAATATGTCTCCTGGTGGGTGTTACCTGTTTCCATGAACATATTTCACACATTTAAGCAGTTCTTGGTCTGCTCACAGAGCTCCTGTTTTCTGGGCTGTCTGGTGGGTGATCAGGAGACTGTGATAGTGTTGAATTGGTCTCAGTGACCCTCAGGTCTGACCTTCTCTAAAGATCCCTCTATTTCCTCCTGGGGATAAGAGAGAAATTCAGAATTACTAAAGGCTGTTCTTCAATTTTAAATAAACTAAGTAATGAATGGTTGACTGTATTTAACAGTTAATGCGCCCCCCCCCCCCCAATTTTTATCTACTTGTACATTTAACTTTTATGGCACCTTTAAACGAGAGGACCAAAAATTGATGAAGAAAAAGATGATGATGGTGGTGGTGATGGTGATTAGCACTTACTAAGGGCTTGCTATCTGCTAGGTATTTTCCTAAATACTTTACATGCATTGAGTCATCTCTTTCTTAGAGCCCCATATGGGGCCAGCATTATTAAGATCTCCATTTCCAAAACAGAAAACAGAAGTTTTGGGAGATGAAGTAACATCCTTAAAGATGGTTCAACTAGTAAATGGTTGACCTGGAATTATGTAGCCTGAATATTCATTCATGGTATCAAAAAAAATCTGGAAACACATTATAAAATTATTTTTGAGCATTATGTTAGCTGTTTGTTCAAATAATACACTCTTTTTAACTACTAGGCATCTTTTCAACTGAAGAGCATTCAGATGTTCTTTGTGTCCACTTACTCATCTGGAAAAGAATGTACAAAATGCTACAGCATTTCCAAAGATTTTTTTAAACATGGATCAAAAGAATATATTTTAAAAATATTTAAATATGGGTTTTATTATGCTTAGTCCTTTCCGACGCTTTGTGACCCTATGAACTGTAGTCTGCCAGGCTCCTCTGTCCATAGGATTCTCCGGGCAAGAATACTGTAGTGGGTTGCTATTTTCTCCTCTAAGGGATCGTCCCAATCCAGGGATCGAATCCATGTCTCCTGCATCTCCTGCATTGCAAGCAGATTCTTTACTGCTGAGCTACCAGGGAAGCTCAAAGCATATTAAAACTCCAGTTGTCTGATTTGTGAATCAGTCTTTAGTATAGCTGTAGCATTTCTCTAAGTGTTTTAATTAAAAGAAACCTCAGTTCACAATGAGGTTCTCAATGAAGATTGCTTTAGATCTTGGGACTGTTTATTTTGATTGCAATCTTCCTGAGTGTTGAGCTTAACGAAACTCAAGGCATTCTTCTGGAGCCACAGTAAAGACATGAGAGCTGTAGCAGCTCTACTCTCATCTTGATGGGAGTCCTCCCACTGAAGCCTTTCTCTGAAACCTAAGGGTGATGTCCTTAATGTTCAGAGTGATGTCAGCTCTCTGGGCTCTGATGACTCCGTTTCCTGTGAGGAAGAAGGACATGGAAGGGTGGGGAGGTCATTGTTCAAAGCATCTGTGGCTGTGTTTTTAAAAGGAAGAATTGAAGGTATGTTCTAGCAATTCAGGCAAGTTATATCCCTGTCAAGAGCTGTACTGCCCATATACTAACATTACAGGTTTATCTAATCCAAGGGTTTACTTACTCATAGCACCGTAATCATAACATACTTCTCCAATGTGCTGAATCAACTTTGTATCTTTTTTTCCCATGTCTCTATTTTGGACTCTTCTAAGTTCCTGAATATTCATATTGGTTAAGATGCTAATATTTATAGAAAATAGGTTTTTGTTTTGTTTTTCTACTTCACATCTATTTCATGAGAAGAAGGAATTTAATTCTTATATCACGGTAATTAAAAAGCTTTTCCAGAATAATGCAGTTAGTCCTAGACTCTCTCAAGGCATCATGACTCTATTAAAGCTTCCTTAGAAGCTTCTTCCCTGTTGACTGTGCTACAGTGTTTATCTGTCTCCACTTATTCTTTTGAAAACTTGAGAGACCATTGAAGCTGGGTAATGGCTTGTATTGTCCATGCTAATTAGGCTTGCATTCTATCTCAGAGAATGAGGCTTTTAATCATTTTTCCTTACAGTTAAAAAACTGCTAGCAAATAGTAATAACTCAACATTCAACGTACAACAAGTAATCATGACTCCTGAGGCATAGCCAAAGTTTTCTAGATAAATAGCAAGTGCTATTAAAAAAAAGAGAAGTATTATTAGATTCACTTCAAGATCACACCCTGAAAAGACGAAGGGAGAATGAAAAATTCTTGAAAATTTGTTGGGAATAGGTAGGCCTAGGATCTTCAGACTGTGGCCCTCAGACCGAATCTGCCCTGTGATCTGTTTTATAAGTAATGTATGTTGTTTTTTTTTTTTTCTCCCACCATGTGATGTGCGGGATCTTGGTTCCCTGACTAGGAATTGGACCCATGCTCCCTGCAGTGGAAGTGTGTAACCCCTGGACCAGAAGGGAAGTCCCTATAAGTAAAATTTTGATGGAACACAATCATTCTCATTTGTTTCTGTGTGGTCTAAGACTTCTCTTCCAATACAACAGCAGACTTGAGAGGTTAGGGTAGAGAATGTATATCCTGCAGTGCATAAAATACTTACCATCTGATACTTTCTTATACATATTAAGGTGAAAAGAGAAATTAGTCACTCAGTGGTGTCCAGTTCTTTGTGACCCCATGGACTATAGCCCATGAGGCTCCTCTGTTCATGGAATTCTCCAGACAAGAATGCTGGAGTGGCCAGAAAGATAAACAATCCAATCAAAAAATGGGCCAAAGAACTAAACAGACATTTCTCTAAAGAAGACATACAGATGGCTAACAAACACATGAAAAGATGCTCAACATCACTCATTATCAGAGAAATGCAAATCAAAACCACAATGAGGTACCATCTCATGCTGGCCACAATGGCTGTTATCAAAAAGTTTACAAACAATAAATGCTGCAGAGGGTGCAGAGAAAAGGGAACCCTCTTACACTGTTGGTGGGAATGCAAACTAGCACAGCCACAATGGAGAACAGTGTGGAGATTCCTTAAAACACTGGAAATAGAACTGCCATGTGACCCAGCAATCCCACTCCTGGGCATACACACTGAGGAAACCAGATCTAAAAGAGACACGTGTACCCCAGTGTTCATTGCAGCACTGTTTATAATAGCCAGGACATGGAAGCAACCTAGATGTCCATTGGCAGATGAATGGATAAGAAAGCTGTGGTACATATACACAATGGAATATTACTCAACTATTGAAAAGAATGCATTTGAATTCTAATGAGGTGGATGAAACTGGAGCCTATTATACAGAGTGAAGTAAGCCAGAAAGAAAAACACCAATGCAGTATTTTAATGCATATGTATGGAATTTAGAACGATGCATTACAAGCGGATTTTTTTTTTACCATCTGAGCCACCTGTGAATCCCTTTCACACACATAAGATATGCCAACCCCTCGGTTAGAGAATCAGAATCAGTGTAACTATTATTCATTAGGTTTAGGCTTTAAGTATTCAAACTGAATTAATAAAAGTACCTTAATTCTGTTTCATAGAAAAACTGAACTCACTAACAGCTTGCTTGCCCCACTTAGATGTCACGGTGCTCGGAGCCAATTCCTGTGAGAGCCAAATGCCCCACTCCCTCCATGTTCTCTGTTTAGTGGTTGAACACCCAAGAGAAAAGTGCAGGATGGAGGCCAGGTTGATGCAGGCAAGCCTGGGGACAGAAACTATGGGGAAACCATGAAGTGAAAGTCTCCCTAAGGCGGCCTTTGCTTCCCCAGTAGGACTGAACACTGTAGCGGCAGCTGAGGAAAAGAAAGGGTTGAGTTTTGAGAGTTGCCTATATATTCCAGATCCTAGTCCATTATCAGATACATGATTTGCAAGTATTTCCTCCCAGTCTGCCGCTTGTCCTTCCGTTGAGCAAAAGTTTTACATTTTATATCTCATTCACGGTTTCCCTTTCCATGGATGGTGCTGTTGGCCCTTCCAAATCTGTCCATGGCTTTCCTCTCATCTTTTTACTGTTATTGTACCTTGTAGTTTTAGGACATGGTCCAAGAAGGGGAAAACTCGGGACCCAACATGTATTTTTTATAGTGCATAGTCCCAGATACTGTGGTTTCTGTGTCCCAGGAGAAAAGAAGGGGATGGGTTTGCAGGCTCGCTGGAGTGCATTGTGAGGAGGAGGTTGGATAACTTCTCAGCCACTGGGAGCTTTAAGCATCATCTGGGTCCACAAGGTGCCAGCATTGCATAGTGGAAAATAGACTTGTTTCTGTTTATGTGGCATGGATGCAAAAATATAGCCATGAAATGATGTATTTATCATTTCCATAACTAGAGTTATGTCTCTGTTGGAGTGTAGAGAAGACAAAGCCAGGAGAAGAACCAGGGACACAGTGCTCTTGAAAGGCAGTTCTTCTGGACTATACAGCTCAGATATCTGCTTCAGTTATTCTCTCTGAAATCATAGTCTCTTCTAGATACCACTCCAGATTCTTAGGCTAACCCCCTTGAAGTTAACTCAGTGGTTGTTTTGTTTCTCTCTTTTGGATAGATACTCTGATATGCATAGCCCAGGCCTCAGGGTGGGTTTTTCTGATACTCCTTTTCTGATCTGCTTTATGTAATTTCTCAGTTCCATCTTGTATCTATCATTCTGTGATTCTGTGATTCACAGTGGAAAACAATTGGTTTATCTATCTCAGGCTCTATTGGTGAGAGCTCTTTTCATTAGTACCATTGTGTATAATTAACCAACTTATGTATCAATCATTTTATCCTTTACCAGGGCCAGTAATTTTATTAAAGGCGACTGCAAATAGATTCATCCCATGTACAATCTGTCCCAACTACACTGGCTTTTCCCCTTCAACAGAGCCCAGAGAACCTAAATGGTATGAATCCAGTTGAATATGACCAAGCCCTGCCAGTAATTGCCACCTTGAGTTCATGGCTCTGCCTTCCAGATTCCCTTGTTTCTGAGGTTGCCTTCCCCAGAGACAGTCTTCAAAGGGTTTCTCATCAAGAAAAGAAACCTATTCAACTTAGCTGGTTGCTTGAACAAATCATTAGGATCAGAATTTAGCCATATAATAAACCAGTTTTTAAAACTCAGAGACAGTATTTCTCCTACTTTGATGTGCTTTAGAGTGAGTCACTGAGAGAGACTTAAAATACAAATTCTAGGACTGCCTCAGAAATTCTGATTTAAAAGGATAGAGTGGAGGTAAGAACACTATTTTGAAAAGATACCCACAGGCAGTTCTGTTGCTTGTGGTTCCACAAGCCACACTGTTATAAAGGCCTTAAAGAAACATCGAAGGGCAGGTCTGTGTGTGTGTGGTTATATATGCATGTATATACATACATACATACGTGGGGATTCTCAGGTGGCTCAGTGGTAAAGAATCTACTTGCAATGCAGATGTGGGTTCAATCCCTAGGTGGGGAAGATCCTCTGAAGAAGAAAATGGCAACCCATTCCAGTATTTTTGTTGGGAAATCCCATGGATAGAGGAGCCTGGCAGACTGTAGTCCATGGGGTTTCAAAGAGTTGGACATGAATGAGCATGCAAGTATTTTGCAAGGAGGCCTCAATGGACTTTCTTGTTCTTTTTTCTTCCGAGTCATGTGAACTGCTATAATTAAGAAGGCATTTTATCACTTGTTTTTCTTTTTTTAAATTATGGTCCGGTGGTCTTATAGTTGTTCTTAGTTTTTCAATATTGTATCTTGATTTTTAAATGTTGGGTTTGTTTAGTGAAATTAGGGCAAGCATAAACTTGCTTTGGCTCTTAGGAAAGTTAGAACTAGTTCCCCCCCCGCCAAATATTTTTTTGACTTTTAAAAAGAATGATTTGCAAGTTTTGAAATGAAAGTGATGCTATTTATTACATTTATAATGATGATATATGATTATGCTTTTAATAATAATGCTTTTTATTTTGAGTGCTCTGGGCAAGACATGATTTTGAGGAATTAAAAGATTTTTGTGTTCAAGATGCTTCCTTTTTGTGAAAAATAGAACACAGGAAATTTTGATAAAATTAAAGGACTTTATAAAAGCAAGCCTTGTGAGTTTTTTTTTTTCCATTTGAAATTTACTCCATAAATTTTACATAATTCTCACCAATTTTGAGTCCCCAGTGGCAGCATTAGGGCCCTGAAGGAGTGAGGCGTTCACAAAAGCAGCCTCTTGAGGTGTTTCTGTCCTATCATTTAATGTTTACTGAGCCCAGAGGGTACTTTCTTGGACCATATATGAAAAAGATTTTCTATATGGCCTGAGAGATTTGAGCATGGAGGCACATGTTATTCAAAAAGACAGATGTGGCTCCCTAACTTAGGGCTCAGAGATTTGAGCTTGGTTTCCGGTTTTTCCTTACACTGAGTAGTTGAGTTTAAATTTCTCAGCCTTTTTGATAATCATCTGCCTCAAAGTGTAAAATGGGTCTCAATTAAACCTCTCAAGGTTGAATGAAGGATTAACTGATACCCAATAATTTGCAGAACGGAGAAGACTTGGAGCTAAGCAGAATGTTCTATGACTTGTGACTGTAGGCTCTACTTGGGGTTTCAGCATCTGGGTCAATCTCTTGTCTCCCACAAAAGGAATTTCCAAGGCCTCTGTTACCACCTGCAGGAGATCTGGACCCAGGAGAATTAAGCATCCTTTGAGAATGGGGAGGAGGTGTGCCATAGGGCGTTCACTAGTCCACATGCTTGCTTTTTTCCTTCCCTGTAGAGGAGATGTTCTTGATCTTTTTGTTTTGTTTCTTAAAAAAATTTTTTTTTGTTTGTTTTGTGAGTTTTGTGCCTAGAAAATCAATAAACTTTTCTAAATTATCCTTTTACTTTCACTGAGAAAACCCCACACATAATTGGAGAAGGCGTCTTAGACTAATATTATTTTCCTTTGAGGATGCCCTATTTCTCTGAATATTGATTTACTTTCTGAGATGCTTCTGTTTGGTGTGAGTAGCAATACAGAGATAAGTGTAAACTGGAAGTGGTTTGGAGGGAGCTACTGTATAGTTGATTTTATTATAGCGGAGTGTCTTAAGTGCAAGCTGAACTTGCTAATTTTTCTTAGCAGTCCACAGACCTCTGTGACACTGCTGCCAGCAGGGCATGTGAGAAGTGAATTTAAGCAGAACACACTAGAAAAGCAGCTTCCTGAAATAGGAAGTAAATTGTCAAAAAAAAAAACTTAGGGAAAAGTGGTCACAACTTTTATACACACTAACAACTTGTTTCCAGAGGGAATCGGCTGTTTTGGTAACAAAAAAATGATAACTGGAATGCCAGAGGCCAGATGTGGGGTCCAGGTATCAATATTATTCCTGAGTTCATGACCATAGCTAGTCTGTTCTCCTTTTTGAACCTCAGTAGTGCTATTTGTAGGATTGGAATGAGAGCCCCTACCTCGTGGGATGGTGGTGGGATTACTAGGACAAATTGCGTTTGATGACTTTTTAAAACTTTAAAAGTACTTTTAGTGTACATGTGATTTGTGAGGCCTGCCCACTTGGGCTTTTGGAAACTTTCTTACACAGTTGAGTGACAATGTGTGTTAATTACTTTCTAAGGTTTCTGGTTTGACCTCAAAGAAATTTAGAAGAGTCTAGAAAGGATGGAGGAAAGGAAAAATGCAGCTTCCAGACGTGCAGGCCATGGTAGCCATGGCTCTCGTAGGATCAAGCCTAAATAAATTTGTGTGTGTGTGTGTGTGTGTGTGTGTGTGTGTGATTGGCTTCTCCTTACCTCCTTCACCCTTGTCAGCCTCTGTTCCATAGTTGGTTTCAACTATATTAAACCCTGTTATTTCTTGAACTGGCTAAGCTATCCTGCGCCCAAGTTTTTGTTCAGGCTTTTTGTTTTCCTGCCTGGGCTATTTTTTCTATTTATGTCAGTGGTTAAATTCTTCTCTTAAATTCCAGCTGTATTATCACATCCAGATATAGTCATTAGTAACCACCCAAGTTAAATTAGGTGTTCAACCTCTGTGTTCCCGTAACACCACTTGCCTACCCCTGACATTCCTGTCTCTTTGGTTAGCACTGGTTTATATTTGTTCATCAGCTCTACTAGGCTCTGTGCTTCCAGAGGGCAGGGAATGGTGCCCTTTTTGGCCCTTTTTGCTGTTATGTCTCCAAGCACCTAATATAGCCCCGAGTTACACGGAATAATTATTAGGTATATAGATGAATGATGTGTGAGAGTTAGTTTCCTTGTCGCTCAAGTACAATGTGTTTTGGTGTTCTATTTAAAGTTTCTGGGCTGCCTAGAACTGGCTAAACATAACATCTTTGCTTTGACAGTGCACTCTTCACTAAAAAATGGCAGAGGAAGACTTTTCAAGTTGAGTTTATCGTTTGGTGATCTAGTTTCTTGCAAAGTGTGTCGCTATGAAAGTGCTTCAGTGCCTGATAAATTCAGGGTACCTTAAAGATGACAAGTGTCTATGTCTGCAGCAGGTCATCCTCTACCCATTTGTTAATCCCAAATGAAAAAGCAGTCTAAAAAATAATGCCTAATTTTTATTGTGGTTGAGCTAGGGGGTAATACAATTTTCTCAACTAAACCTGGCTTCTGGGTAGGAAATAAGGCCAGTATTATTACTGCTTCAGATGCTATTCTGATGTCAGACTGTTTGAAATATGAGAGGGATGGATAGGAACATGGCTTCTAATGAAATGTTTTGTGCTTGTGGTTTATTGAGAGCTACATTGATTGAGAAACTTAATTTAAAAAAAATTTTTTTGATGATTGAGGAATAAATAAATAAAAAATAAATAAATAAAAAATAAATAGGAAGACCAGAGACAATGCATTGAGAGAGAGATGTCAGTCAGTATTAAAGGATTCCTTGGCCAAAGAAATTATATTTAACACCATAGAATGTCTCTATGAACTTGTTTGGGAGATCCTTATTCAGTGAAATGACTATAATGTTTTATTCATTTTTGGTATGGATCAAGGGAAATATTTTGATCTGGCTTCCAAGGCATAGATAAAACTTTCTTTTTCTCATAAATTTAAGAACTGTGGATTTCACTCAGTCATTCGTTTCTCTAATTCATTTAATGAATTGAGTGCCACTTATACCAGGCATCGTTCTGACGGAAATAAACAGCAGAGAACTGGAGACCAAGTATTTATAACATGTTTCATTTCTTGTAATGATTTTTATGATCTCAGTGAGTTTTATGCTAAATAAGTAACTTTGTATAATGTGTTATACAGCTAGAAGGGAAAAAAGGAATGAGACACAATGTCATCCGTAGTTTCTCTGATGGAGGTTAATGTTAAACGTTTACTTTTAGCTGTGTTTAAGTCATGATTTTCTAAACCTATCACCATCTCTGGTCACACTATTGGCTTAAATGTATTGGATGAAATATACTCCAGCATTAACTCCAACAAAAAGTGGAGAAGGAGATCAAACTGGTAAATATTATCCAGGTAATGTAAAATTGGTCTTCCCTGGTGGCTCAGATGGGAAAGAATCTGCCTGCAATGTGGGAGCCCTGAGTTTAGTCCCCGGGTTGGGAAGATCCCCGGAGAAGGGCATAGCAATCCAGTGCAGTATTCTTGTGTGGAGAATCCCCATGGACAGAGGCTGGCGGGCTACAGTTCATGGGGTCACAAATAGTCTGATGCTACTGAGCTGCTAATACTAAGCACAGTGTAGAATCTCCTGAGTCTGAAGCTATGAAGAAAGCGCCCTCTTGTGGGTGCCTGTGGTTTTAAGTTGTTTTTCAAATATCTGCTGCCTTGTTTAAAACTATGGAGTAGTTCATAAATACATATGGAGAACAGAATGGTGTATTATGTCTCATTAAAGCTGTTTACAATGTAATTTAACTTCTGTACCTCATACTTTTTTTTTCTCTTGTGTATATACCTAGGAATGGAATTGCTAGGTTATAGGGTAATTCCGCATTTAACTTTTTGAAAAACTACAAGACAGTTTTTCAAAGTGACTGACTGGTGACCCTAATTTCTCCACATCCTCACCAAAACTTGTTATTATGCCTTTTTGATTTAAGCCACTCTAGTGGATGTGAAGTGGTATTTCATTGTAGCTTTGATTCACAGTTCCTTAGTGAGTAATAACCTTGAGCATCTTATGTACTTAGTGGCCACTGTGTATTTTCTTTGAAGAAATGAGTATTTAAATTCTTAGTGAAAGTCTCTCAGTTGTTGCCAACTCTTTGCAACCCCATGAACTATACAGTCCATGGAATTCTCCAGGCCAGAATACTGGAGTGGGTAGCCTTTCCCTTCTCCAGGGGATCTTCCCAACCCAGGGATCGAAACCCTGTCTCCTGCATTGCAGGTGCATTCTTTACCAGGTGAGCCACAAGGGAAGCCTTAAATTCTTAAGCTATTTTTTTAATTGGACTGTCTTTTTACTGTTGAGCTTCAGTTTTTTTTTTTTTTTCATCTTATAGATAATGGACCCTAATTACTCTATGGTTTCCAAATATTTTCCCCATTCTTCAGGTTGTCTCTTCACTTTCTTAATAGCATTGTTTACAGCTCCTAATTTTAATTTTAATGTAGCCCATTTTGTCTGCTTTTTTCTTTCGGTACTTATGCTTTTGGTCACACCTAAAAAACATATTTTGGTTAAAGGTCATGGAATTTACTTTTAAGAGTTCTACAGTTTTAGCCCTTAAATTTCGACTTATGATCCGTTAAATCAATTTTTACCAGTGGCCCAACTGTATTTGCCTCACAGGTTGTGATAACTTAATGAGGTAATACTTATACCTGGAATATAGCCAACACTCAGCCAATATTAATGGTTGCTATTGAACTTGAAAACAGACCAATTTTACTAAAATAGAATCCTCCAATTATTAAGGTCGTACCCTAAACTATAATAAAAGTGAGCTTCAATTACTCTGGAAGGCAGATATTGTGAGGAAAATAATACTATTAATAAATAACTGTTCATCTAACTTGTGATTTTTTTTCTTTTGCTAAAAATAATCCTTGTAATTCTTTTAAAAAGAGTTTATATTATTCTTTGTTTAAAGAGGTCTAGACAAAAGTTCAGTAGTTACTCCCTATATTAATTTCCTTTTTACTACTGTTAAATATTAAACAAATTTATGACTTATTACACCTTTTTAGGTTAGAAATCTGACAGATGTCTCATGGAGCTAAAATCAGGTTATCTGCAGGGTTGTGTTCCTTCAAATCTCTAGGGGAATATCTGTTTCCTTGACTTCTCAGTTCAGTTCAGTTCAGTCACTCGGTCATGTCCAACTCTTTGTGACCCCAACAGTTTGGACTGCAGCATGCCAGGCTTCCCTTTCCATCACCAACTCCTGGAGCCTACTCAAACTCCTGTCCATCAAGTTGGTAATGCCATCCAACCATTTCATCTTCTGTCATCCCCTTCTCCTCCCACCTTCAATCTTCCCCAGCATCAGGGTCTTTTCAGATGAGTTGGTTCTTCGCATCAGGTGGCCAAAGTACTGGAGTTTCAGCTTCAGCATCAGTCCTTCCAGTGAGTATTCCGGACTGGTTTCGTTTAGGATGGACTGGTTGGATCTCCTTGCAGTCCCTGGGACTCTAAAGAGTCTTCTCCAACACCACAGTTCAAAAGCATCGATTCTTCAGCACTCAGTTTTCTTTATAGTTCAACTCTCACACTCATACGTGACTACTGGAAAAGCCATAGCTTTGACTAGACAGACCTTTGTCAGCAAAGTATCTCTGCTTTTTAATATGCTGTCTAGGTTGGTCATAGCTTTCCTTCAAAGGAGCAGGCATCTTTTAATTTCATGGCTGCATTCACCATCTACAGTGATTTTGGAGTCCCCCAAAATAAAGTCTCTCACTGTTTCCGTTGTTTCCCCATCCATTTGCCATGGAGTGATGGGACCAGATGCTGTTCTAACTGTTGCTTCCTGACCTGCATACAGATTTCTCAGGTGGCAGATCAGTGGTCTGGTATTCCCATCTCTTTAAGAATTTTCCACAATTTGTTATGATCCACACAGTCAAAGCCTTGGTGTAGTCAATAAAACAGAAGTAGGTATTTTTCTGGCACTGCCTTGTTTTTTCAATGATCAAGCGGATGTTGGCAATTTGATCTCTGGTTCCTTTGCCTTTTCTAAAACCAGCTTGAACATCTGGAAGTTCACAGTTACGTACTGTTGAAGCTTGGCTTGGAGAAATTTGAACTTCACTTTGCTAAAGTATGAGATGAGTGCAGTTGTGCAGTAGTTTGAACATTCTTTGGCATTACTTTTCTTTGGAATGAAACCAGAACTTTTCCAGACCTGTGGCCACTGCTGAGTTTTCCAAATTTGCTGGCATATTGAGTGCAGCACTTTCACAGCACCATCTTTTAGGATTTGAAATAGCTCAGCTGAAATTCCATCTCCTCCACTAGCTTTGTTCATAGTGATGCTTCCTAAGGTCCAGTTGACTTGGCATTCCAGGGTTTCTGGCTTGAGGTGAGTGATCACACACCATCATGGTTATCTGGATCATGAAGATATTTTTTTTTTTTATATAGTTCTTTTGTGTATTCTTGCCACCTCTTCTTAATATCTTCTGCTTCTGTTAGGTCCATACCATTTCTTTCCTTTATTGTGCCTGTCTTTGCTTGAAATGTTCCCTTGACTTCTAGGACTCTTTTATTCTGTCGTCACAACCAAGAAAGTTACATCTTTCTTCCTTAGTCTCAATTCACTTCTTAATTGTGCTTGCCTGGTCCTCTACTAAGGGTCCTTGTGATTAGATCTGGGTTTCGTGGATAACCCAGGATCATGGTGGTATTTTAAGATGCTTTACAGTTAGCAAAGTTAAGTCTCCTTTGGCATATATCATATTCATAAGATCTGGATATTAGGTCGTGGGTGTCATCAAGGGCCATTAGTCTGAGTTTCATTCTTCCTGATTTTGTCTGTGCCAGGTGTGATTACAGAGTATTTCCCTTTGATAGCCATGAGTTTCTAGACATGGTACCTGTGAGAAACTGACATGCAAGGCATCTCATTCCAAACTGTGTGAGATAGTCTGCTCAGGAGGATGCTCTTCTCACGTGTGTCTGTTTTTACAGAACCATTTGCAGTGAGGGGCTCTTCAATCAGATGGTTCAGCCTCCCCCTGACCCTGTGAGGAAAGCTACCTCAACTATGTTTTTGTAGCCTCAGAGGGAGAGGCAGAGTGATAGAGATTAATCAGAATTGACTTCAAACTGTTACCAGGTTCCTCTCATGGAGGCTGTTTTCATTATGGTTATTGCCAGTATGGCCCCCAAAGCTGTTATGATCCTATAACAGCATCTCAGTCATGAGATGAAACTGAATTATCTATAATATGACTTTAATGTCAAGTCAATTTCACTATATCCTTCATTTTTGAAAAACTGTAATTGTATATAATTTGTATAATAATTCTTTTAATGAACCTGTTTCTATGAAACAAACTGTTTACTTAAAAAAAAAAGACTCCGTTCCCTGATCAGGGTTGATGAGGGAGTTGGGAAGAGGAGAAAACCAAATGCTTATACCATCAAGAGAAACCCTTTGCTTAGTGCTTGGCACATGAAAGTGGTCAGTGGATACTATGAACTATCTTATGAAAGTGAAAGTGAAAATTGCTCATTCATGTCTGACTCTTTGCTACCCCATGGACTATACAGTCCTTGAAATTCTCTAGACCTTTCCCTCTCCAGGGGATCTTCGCAACTCAGGGATCGAACCCAGGTCTCCTGCATTGCAGGTGGATTGTCTACCAGCTGAGCCACATGGGAAGCCCAGTAATACTGGAGCCCAATAATACAATCCCTTCTGCAGCAAATCTTCCTGACTCGAGAATCGAACTGGGATCTCCTACATTGCAGGTGGATTCTTTACTAACTGAGCTATCAGGGAAACCTGAACTATCTTATGATGATGTACCAATATTTGTTTTTGAGGATTCTGTTTGCAGGTGTTATTTTCTTTTTCTTCCAAATTTTAAAAATATAAATACAGAAGTATTAAAACATAAAAACTTAAAAGCATTGAAAAAATAAAATTCATGCATAAACAGAGCCCTGAAAATATATAAAATAAGTGGTGCTAATACCTCCTTCTGCCCTCAGTGAGCTAGATTTCTTTCCTCTTCTCTCATCAGCCCCCCTCTGTGAACCACTGTTAATAATTTGATACCAATCCTTCCTTAATTTTTTAAAATTTTACACACAAATCCACACTTGCCCTTAAAATACACGGTGGGTTATTCATCTAATTGGTCAAAATAGTGATTTATTTTAATGTTAGGATCATGTTTTTTTAGGAAAAAAAAGAGGAACTTTAGTTCAACTGTTAACACTTTCTGACCTTGTGTAATCTTGAATATGCATATAAAAACGATCTGAAAATTAGCCTTCCCAGATTCTTCTTCTTTGTTTTAAAATTTTATTTATTTATTTGTGACTGCACTGGGTCTACACTGCTGCTCACAGGCTTTTTTCTAGTTGTGGTGAGTGGGAGCTGCTCTCTGTTTGCCGTGTAAGGGCTTTTCATTGCAGTGCTTCTTTTGTTGTGGATCATGAGTTCAGGTTCTAGGGCTAAAGTCCTCCGTATTTGAGGTGGGCTGACCTAGTTGCTTAGTTTTGTGTGAAGTCTTCCCAGACTGGGATCGAATTTGACCCTGCGTCCCCTGCATTGGCAGGCAGATTTTTAACTGCTGGACCGCCAGGGAAGACCGAAGTCCCTGAATGGTTTCGGATCTGATTGTTCATCCTTGGGTGTTAGTAATTTATCATTAAGTGTTGATTGAAAGTACTCTGTTTAAGTTTGCTAGGGAGAGTATTTTTGCCATCCTGCTTACATGTTAGATGGCCATGGCCTTGAGCAAATCTCCTTTCCTTTTTCCTGCTTATTGTAACACATTAAGTTGATGGCATTATCTCACAAGGCACCACCTCTTTCTCAGGTTGTCAGAAGTGCTCCAGCTGTCATCCCACCCCCTTCTTAAATGCTGTGATTTGCCTGACAATTCAGATACCCATCACAAGTAAGCAGTAACAGATCTAGCCAGTAAGAATATGGTTAGAGTTACTTGCTACTGCCTTGGCTTAACACCGTACTTGTTACTTTCAAAAGATGGATCTATTTTGGAGACCTTAAGGAAGTAAGATCTTTTTCTTTATGATGTGAGAAAAGTTCATTAGAATGTGACTTTAAAAAAAGGCTTGTGTTCCCACAGGAGAACTATCCATCCAACTAGACCCATAAATCTTAAGTTGAATTTTTCTGGGAAGGGGCAGAGGCTATCAAATTAGGGATAAATCTATCAAGTGACTGTGTGGTTCCTGCCATTAGAAAGCAGATTAAACTTTGCCCTGGCAAAGTTTAATTTTAAGTTGTTCCACAATTTCTTATGCCAGAAAACACAGGCAGAGAAGACCTTATCACTGGGGTGAGGATGTATTATATCTCAAAAAAATTTTGAGTGTGACAGTGAATGTCATCTGAAAGAGCCTGCCCCTGACCTTCCTTACTTTGGGCTGAGTCCTTCCAGAAGCTAATTGAGAACCTCTGTATCAACTTGAATCCTGCCTCGGTCCATTTGTTCCCATCTGCATGGGGAAAAGGGCCATGAACGGGAATGCTGGCCAAGCCCAGGGTGTGATGGAAGAGGTCATATTGCCAGTAATGTCTGCTGAAGCAGAAACTTAATAGTAAAGAAAAAATGAGTGTGTTAAGTGGTTATTATGTGGAATTCTGGAGCATGACCAAGCGCAAGCACAGTACAACTGTTTGGAGAGTCAAAGATTTTTATTTAATTGATTAATACAGGATTTCTTAACCTCTATTCTATTGATGTTTGGACTGGATAATCCCTTACTGTGTATAGAAGGGCTCTTCGGGCTAATCTGTGTATTGTAGGATATTTATCCACATCCTTGGCCTCTACCTCTAGGCACCAGTAGTACCTCACTCATCGTGACAACCATTAATGTCACTGGACAGGGTCCCTGGGAGCATCATCACCCCTGTAGAGAGCTTTTGGAATACATTGCCATCTTTGGAAATTTGTTAATAATAAGACCATGAGCTGAGATGAAGAGTTCTCTTTATAAAAGGTACTAAATATAAAGATAAATTCTGATTATTTGGCTTTATTCACCTCTGTTTATTTTTCTGTTTATGAAATTTAAAAAGAGAAGGGCATGAAGTTGGCTGTTTCTGAGTTTGATTTCTGGTCATTTCTGGTCCTATGTGGTCTTGGCAAGTGGCTTAACTGCTGTGTTTCCTCACCTGTGCAGGTGAGATGATGGTATTAATCTTCTTGGTATGCAGTGAGGAAGTGATCATATATGTGAAGGGCTCTATATAGGGCCTGGAATGTGCTGGATATTCAGCAAATGTATCTCTTCCCCTCACCAACATTCCCCCCAAGTTTTTTTTTTTTTCCTTCTTAATGTTTTGTCTTTAATGAAGTTAGTGCTATAAACTCTCTCGTTTGGCTCTTGTGGGACTTTTCAGAATATGGATCTAAAATTGCTTTGTATGCTACAAGTTCTCATAAGTATGAGATGCATGAGTAATTGTACAGTATCTGTTTAATCATGTTGAAAAAATGAAAGTGAAAGTCACTCAGTGGTGTCCGACTCTTTGCAAGCTCCTGGACCATATAGTCCTTGGAATTCTCCAGGCCAGAATACTAGAGTGGGTAGCTTTTCACTTCTCCAGCGGATCTTCCCAACCCATATTACTACATCCTCAAATAGCACTCTTGTAGTGTTAACTGAAATGTATTGATTGTTAACTTTGTGCCAGGCATCTTGCTAAAGTCTTTACAAATATTATTAATTTAATCTTCACAAAAACCCTATGAGACAGGAACACAAAAACTTATCCATACAGAGATTGTTTACACAGACGCCCATAGATTATATTAATACAACACCCCAACCAAATAGGCAGGATTCAGAGCCAGCTGTGTGTACTTGATCCTGATCTTTTTAGGAGACTGAACATATTTTTTATGTTCATTTGATGTTACACTAAGGATGGCCCCTTGAGTTTTAATAAACTAGTGATAATGAACTTGGTGTTTATTTGCTTCTAGTTAATTTTTCCCCCTTGACTTTTATTCTGCAACCCTCATGCTGTTCCAGGTACAAGCAGTAGCTAATCTAACCCTTATAACAACCCCCTGAGACAGATACTGTTACTCTTTGTTTTCCAGGTGAGGAAACCAAGGCACAGAGGCTAAGGGATTTACCTAAAGTCACACAGCTACTGAGCACAGTATCTGTGTGTCTGCTGCTAAACTTAGAGGAAGGATCCTCAAAGACTTAAAAATAGAACTACCCTATGATCTAGCAATTCCACTTCTAGGTATGTAACCAAAGGAAACAAAAAGATTAACTTGAAAAGATATCTGCACCCCCATATTCATAACAGCGTTATTTACAATAGCCTAGACATGAGAGAAAGCCAAATGTCCACTGAAGGATGATGAATGAAGAAGTTGTGATATATACATACGATGGAGTGTTATCCATAAGAAATGAGGAAAACCTGCCGTTTGCAACAACATGGATGAAGCTTGACTGCATTATGTTAAATGAAATGTCAAATGGGAAAAAACAAATATGATCTCACTTATATGTGGAATCTAAAACAAACAACCAACCAACGCCTGCCACCCTGCCAAACTCTTAGAAAAGGAGATTACATTTGTGGTTGTCAGAGGTTGGGGTGGGAAGAGGGAGAATTTGAGGAAGGTGGTCAGCAAGCTTCTGGTTATAAGGTAAATAAGTACTAGGAATTTAACATATAACGACCGAAGCTAACACTGCTGTATAAGATGTAGAAAAACATTTTACAGGTGTAAATCCTAAGAGTTCTCATCACAAAGGAAAAAAATTTTTTTTGCTCTTTCTTTTCTTTTTTTTTCCTTTCTTTTCTTTTTATTGTGTCTATGTGAGATGATGGATGCTAACATAATTGTGATTATTTCACAATATATATGTCAGACCATTATGCTATGTACCTTAAGCTTATACAGTGATGTATAATAGTTATGTCTTGTCAATTGAAAAAGATGCACATTGTGAGAACTTGCAGCACTTGTATTCGGGGACCTGACTGTAGCCTGGGAGACAGCCTCTCAGCGCTAAGGAATCACTTGAAAGAGATGGGAGGAGATGCCAGTGTTTATACAATTCTGGTTAAGGAGTACTTGCAACCCAGCTTACATCTCAGTTACTGTTATTCAGGAGAAACAGATGTCTCAGTGATTTTAATGCTTTTCAAGCTATGGAAAGATGCACAAATCCAGATTCATAAAAATGTTTTCTCCTGAAATATTACTAAGGACCTGTTTTGCTTATTTCTCCGGAGCACAGAGTGCCTCACCCTATTCTTCATCATGAATTCCTTTCAGGGTGGACTGTAAGTCAGCAACTGCAGTGGCTAATAATTTAATCCTTGTAGAACTGGATGGCAGGCAACACTGGTTTTTAATCTCAAGAAAACTAGAAAAAACTTTAAACAATAGAAAATTTTGTTTTTATAACTTTGTAAATATTGTAAAGTTTTAACATTTTTATTTTATTTTATGAATAGTTTTAGAATCAGGAATGTGTTTTAGTTTTCAGTGCTTGCTTTTGGTACACATTCTTTATTTTAAAAAAATTATTTTATTGACATATAGTTGTTTCACAGTGTTGTATTAATTCCTACTTTAAATTTTAGTGACTGGTTGTACACACACACACATATACACACACACACACACGTTTTTTTCATACTCTTTTCCATTATGCTTTATCACAGAATACTGAATATAGTTCTCCGTGGGATACAGTAGGTCCTTGGTAGAAAGATACATATCTTTCTGTGTATAATAGTTTGTGTCTGCTGATACCTAACTCCCAGTCCTTCCCTACCTTCCTTCCCTTGTTAACCGTAAGTCTTACTTTATGTCTATGAGTCTGTTTCTGTTTTGTATTAAGTTCATTTGTGTCATTTTATATTCTACTTTAAAGGGATTCATATGGTATTTGTTATTCATTCTCTTTCTGACTTAGTAGGGTAATCTCTAATTGCACCCATGTTGCTGCTTATGGCATTATTTCATTCTTTTTGATGGCTGAGTAATATTCTGTTAGAACTTCCTTGGTAGCTCAGTGGTAAAGAATGCACCTGCCAATGCCGGAGATGCAGGTTTGATCCCTGGGTCAGGAACATCCACTGGAGAGTGGATGGGAAATCCACTCCAGTATTCTTGTCTGGGAAATCTCATGGACAGAGGAGCCTGTTGGTCTACAGTCCATGAGGACATGACTTAGTGACTAAACAACAACAAATTTTCCATTATGTATATGTGTATCACATCTTCTTTGTTCATTCATCTGTTGATGGGCATATATGTTGTTTTCCATGCCTTGACTGTTCTAAATAGTTCTGCTCTGAATATAGTGATGCATGTATTTTTTTGAATTATACTCTTGTCTGGATATATGCCCAGGAGTGGAATTGCTGGATCATCTGGTAGTTCTGTTCTTAGTTTTTTGAGGAATCTCCATGCTGTTTTCCATACTGGCTACGCACATTTACATTTGCACTAAAAGTGAAGAGGGATTCCCTTTCCTCCACATTTTGGTGCACATTCTTGATGTGTGCATTAATTTGCCATCCAGCCTGTCAATCCATGGCCTCTCATTGAGCATCTGCTGTGTTCTTGGCACTATGCAAGCCCTTGATGCCCCTCAGGGCTACAGGAAGATGTAAAATGAGGACAAAGTAAAGGCCTTGTTGGAATCAGTGATAGAAGCCGCAAGTACTGTTCAACCCAGACATAATCTGGGTATGAATGAAGCAGCCAGTGATGGGAGTCAACAAGAGTAGCTGAAATGCAGAAAAGGTCTGATGGAAGAGATCAAATCACTCTTTGTTCATGAATGACACAAATGTCTTTCAGCTGTTCTAGGCTGGAAGCCCTGTGGATTCATGTTTTACATTAAATCTGTGGTTATTCTGGGGGGGCGGGTGCACCGTTTTTTGTTGCTGTCAGGATTTTTTTTTCATTGTGATGCCTGAAAGCTGGCATTAATTATTGTAGCGGTGTGTCTGCCCAGAGATTTCTTGCAGCTGCCAAGAAAACCAAATATTCGCAAAGTCAAAAATCACCCCAGATGTGTTCTATTATAATTTAGAAATCAACCTTTACAAAACTGATGTTCAATTTATAGTTTAATGTGTTTGACAAGGAGATCTTTGTGTATGTTTTAAAAAGCATTACCATTTAAAAAATTATGTTTTCTGGGACTCAGAAATTTTTGGATGTATATCTTTCATTCTTTCACTTCATCACTTTTTTTTATATTAATGTTTATGTGCTTTTTTTAAAAAGAAAAATTGAAAGGAGGATTTAATTAATGGAAGGTAAAACATTCCGAAGCCATAAAAAAACCCCAGCTGTCTAAAGCCAGTAGTGTTTCATGCAGAAGGTATTAAAGAATGCTGCATTAATTTCATTTATTCTTTCTGTACCACCTATGGAGAAGACAGAGGAATGAGTATTTATACCTCAAGGAACTGGTAAATGTTGCCAACTGGGTAGCAAAGGTAACCAAAAAAATGCATTCATGTAATATATTCACCTGTACTTTGGACACTTTGTAAGCTTATGGTTTCTGTTTTCTTTCTTTTATAGAAGCACATTTTAATTTCTTTATTTCATAAGTAATATTTGTTCATTGAACAGCAGTAAGAAAATGCTGTTAGAAAGACCTATAGTGTTACCATATTTTGTAACCTCAGTTGATACTTTGGTGTAGATTATTGCAGATATTTTCTGTGCATGTCCGTTAGCATACAGACTTTGTTGTTTAGTTGCTCAGTTGTGTCCGACTCTTTTGCTACCCCATGGATTGTAGCTTGCCAGGCTCCTCTGTCCATGGGATTTCCCAGGCAAGAATACTGGAGTGGATTGCCAGTTCCATCTCCAGGGGATCTTCCTGACCCAGGGACTAAGCCCGTGTCGCCTGCATTGCAGGCAGATTCTTTACCACTGAGGCACCAGAGAAGCTGTGCTTTCTTCGAAGAATAGATGCTTCCAAATTGTGGTGCTGGAGAAGGCTCCTGAAGGTCCCTTGGACATCAAGGATATCAAACCAACCAGTCAATCCTAAAGGAAATCAACCCTGAATATTCATTGGAAGGATTGTTACTGAAGCAGAAGCTCTGATACTTTGGCCACTTGATGTGAAGAGCCGACTCATTGGAAAAGATCCTGATGCTCGGAAAGATAGAAGGCAGGAGGAGAAGGGGACAACAGAGGATGAGATGGTTAGATGGCATTACTGCTTCAGTGGACATGAGTTTGAGCAAACTCCATGAGATAGTGAAGGACAGAGGAGCCTGGGGTGTGGCAGTCCATAGGGTCCCAAAGAGTAGGACGTGACTCAGCAGCTGACTCAGCAGCTGAACAACAATGACAAAAGCTTTTACAATGTGTCATTTTTCCCAAAGTAAGCAGCAATATTTTTGCAGAGTGGTGGGGGGAAAGGTGAAACTTTATTATATAACATGATTTCAGAAAATTTAGAAAAATACATATGAGATTAATGTATATCTATATTGTGTTAATGTGAGTCTCCTGTATTATAATAAGAATATAATGATGATAAAAAAATTATAGCCAATCTTACTGAACTCTTTGTCAGTACCAGGCACTATGAACTTAATGTATATTGTTCTATCACATTTTCACTACTACTTGTGATGATGGTAAAATTTTATCCTACATTTGTAGATGTGGAAACCGAAGCGTAGAAAGGCTAAATAATTGACTCATATAGCTAATCAACTGCACAGGCAACAGTCAACCCAAGCTTTCCTGGTGCCAAACACACGACCTGTTAATATGGTCTCCCATTGGCCAAGGCCAAGAACTCCTTGTTAGGCACAGAACACTGGTTCATCTCCATTTGGCTCTTTGTTTCAATTTCTTGACTGTCTTACTGTGATCTTTAAGTTCCATGTGGTTGTTCCTCCCCAAATGGGAAAGTATTTTGAGTATGCTGTTTCTCTTAGCAGAATAGTTGAATATCAAGATGAAGAATGAGTACACAGTACAGTCATACGCTGTATGAACAGTAGCTTGATTGACCCTTGAGCTTTAGAGGACACCTGCCAGGGAAGTTCCAAGGAAAATATGTGAGCACTTATTCTGAGTCCTTTTCTACCAAAACCTGGGTATTCAAAATAAGAAGGAACCTTTTACTCCAAGAAGATTTTAAATGGAGGCCAAATTTGGCCTTGGGAAACTAAGTATTCTAGAAGCGTTTTCAGGACAGAAGTTGTGCTCATTTCAAATGTATTTACAATAAGTTCATTGGGTGGGAAAGAAAATCACAGGGAGATTTTAGAAGCAACAATAATATTATCTTGGTAATATCACTGATAAATGCCTTCTGTGCCTTTGATAGCAACAGCATAGGTGATAACCACCATTTCGTCCTGCTCAGGACTTCTGTGCTTGTCAAAAACAGAATTTTAGTTCAGCTGGAATTATATTAATATCATAAACAGAAATTCATAATAATGAAAATTTTCATTCAGTATTAGGATAAAATGTTATACTCTTTAGGTTTTCAACTTTTGTTTATTAGCTAGAGAATCTGGGGCAATGAAAACAAATATCCTGTGCCACTTAATTATTGAGTTGGTTGCATTTGGGATTCCGTAGCATGTAATTTTTACAACAGAGCTATGTACCCTTTGGAATTTTCTCTCTTCCTGTGAATTCTTCTTCCTCTTTGTTCTTTGTTTAGAATTATTCTAATTTGTAACTTGTTCAGCAACCACAAGTAATTCGTGTTAAATTGAAAGTACAATGGGATATAAAAATTCTAATCTTTGTATCTAATTACAAAAAATGTCATTAAAATTAATGACTTACATATAATTAAGGCATAGCCAGCCTAGTCAAGGAGATCTGAGGCCTGAGAAAAGCAAATTAGAACAGTTTTATTTTCCTTCTGAATTGACCGATCTCTCCAGAAGGCAGTCTTATGCACTTCTTAATCATAGAGGAAATTCAAAGGTGATTGTAACTTAGAATTCCAAGTCCTGTCTACCAGCACCACAGCCTGTGTAACTTTCTAAGCCAGTGGCTGACTTTGTACATTCAGAATGGTGCTGTTCAGACCTGGTGTCAGAATATTATGACTTCATCTGCCAGCAGTCCTTCCCCAAACCCCATCCTGTTAGGTCATTAGTCTTCAGAAGGCATTGACTATTGTTTTAATGTCAGTCCTTGGTCATTGTGATTCAGGGTCAGTGAGAACATGAGAGTTTATGTTTTTTCTTTAACTTTGCATTTTATGGTGGTTAAAGTAGCAATAGCTAATATTAATGGAGAGCCACTATATTTGAAGAAATCTGGTTATATTTCACTTTGATAGCCAGTTTTTTTTTAATTGCAGATATGTAATATGATGGTTGTGATTTTATATTATACAATTATGAAATTTTCCTTGTGGTTTATGACACTGTCTTTGCTCTGCCACCTGAAAACACTGAGAACCACATTTAAGATTTATTTTTCCCACTTTCACATATTACCTGTGCTGATATTTGCCTAATAATAGGGCGCTAGTGGACTGCAAGGAGATCCAGTCAGTCAATCCTGAAGGAAATCAGTCCTGAATATTCATTGAAAGGACTGATGCTGAAGCTGAAACTCCAGTACTTTGACAACCTGATGTGAAGAACTGACTGTTGGAAAAGACTCTGATACTGGGAAGGATTGAAGGCAGGAGGAGAAGGGGATGACAGAGTATGAGATGGTTGGATGGCATCACCGACTCAATGGACATGAGTTTGAACAAGCTTTGGGAGTTGGTGAAGGACAGGGAAGCCTGGTGTGCTGCAGTCCATGGGGTTGCAGAGAGTCGGACATGACTGAGCGACTGAACTGAACTGAATTGAGTGGTTAAGAACCTGCCTGCAGAATAGGCAAAGAGCCCTTCGTGGAGAGGAAGCCCTATTAGAGAACACAAAAATATTATTCAAAAATGTTTAGAGGTAACAAAATGTCAATAGGCCCCAAGGCCAGAAGATAATGTATAAGACTCTCAAAGAAGTTGCAGAAAACACCCTGGTTTCATGAAGGATAAGCTGATGTAATATTAAACTATCTTCCCCTTAAAAATGTCCTAAAAATATCAAAGCTACTGTAAAAAAAAAAAAAAAATAAAGAATTGCCAGACTCTACTAAAAAAAAGAAAAAAGAACCTGCCTGCAAATGCAGGAGACAAAAAAGACATGGGTTTGAGCCCTGGGTTGGGAAGATCCCCTGGAGGAGGGCATGGCAACCCACTCCATTCTTGCCTGGAGAATCCCATGGACAGAGAAGCCTGGTGGGCTATAGTCCATAGGTCACAAAGAGTCAGACATGACCAAAGCAACTTAGCATGCACATAGTGTTTATGTCAACTTCCTTAAACATTTAAAAAAAATTTTTTTGCTAATGAAAGAAAACTCACCTGTATACGAACCACTGATTTTTTGAATGCTTATTACTTATTAAAAAGCATCTTTCATAACCCTTTCCCACCCCTCCGTGCAAAGTGCACCACACTGTGAAAAACACTTGAGGCAAATAGGTATCTTTTACCCATTTGAGCTGAGGCACACAGAGTGACTTGCTTCTGGGAAGGGCTAGTGTGTGTGATCAGAACAAGGACTGACCAGCGGGGTTTTCCCACCTGTTTCTTTTTACACCTGGCAAGATAAATGGCAGATTAAATTCACTAAGTGATGTCCTATGGTATTGAAAAGGGTAGAGAAAAACGCATGTTAGCATTTTAAACACTACTAATGGTGCTTGGCCAATTTTGATATAAGGACAGGAATGACAGTTTTCCAGGAAGCATCTTCTTTAGAACGGGGCCAGATAAAGAATTCCAGGGAACAGTTGAATGGCCTGAAAGCTTTTGTCCCAGTGGGTGCATTTCTGTAGGCAGAAAATTCAAATAAGCCTGTGGTAAACAGAGAGCAGTTAGCACTATGATATATTTTCCTCTCTATCCCTCACCTGTCCTGTATCCTCAGTAATAAGGTACATGAGAGCTGTATCATGTCAAGGGCCCAAGATAGCAGTCTTCAGGTGGCATATAGATCAGCCAGTTGAGACTTTCAGTGGTGAACTTTGGACGTGAGCATCTTTGTCCAAGGACCCTGTTGGGTGCATTGACTTTCATTAAAAGTTGTGACAGCAGAAGCTGTCTCATTCATGATGTTTAAGTGACTTTATTGGAGAAGTGATGCAAGCTGGGGAAACTGTTCCCAAATACCCTTCACCCCTCCCAAAACCTGCACTTTAAGGGTCTTTTAACATCTTTCTGCTTCACTTTGCTATGTGTCAAACAAGTACATGAAATATATTGCACCAAGATTAAATGAGATGGATAATGAGATTAGGTAATTGCTTATAGTGGTTCTGAAATGGTTTTTTTTAATTGTACTTTTGCTTTCACGACAGTTTAGAGGTAAATAAGACACATTATCACCATCTATGGGTCTATTCTAGAAAAATCAAATCATGCTTTTTTTTTTTAAAGGCACTATTATATAGAGATGGTAGCTATACTTTTAAAACAAGGTGCATATTTATTTCCTTTGTGTCCAGGGATATGTGTTATCAGTATCTGGATCTGGATCTTTTCCCAACAGAAGAATAGAGAATGGTTCTTTAGAATCCCCTTATAGTCCAGGGCTTCTTCAACTTTCTTTTGCATGTGAATCCCCTTGAATATCCTTAAAATACAGCTAGTACCCGGGGTGGTGCCTGCCACTGTGTATTTTTAATAAGCTTTCTGTGATGCTAATGGCCTTTGAGCAGCAAAACCAAGGAAGGGCACGTGCAGTGTGAGCCCATGTTTGCAGAAAGATTGTTGCAGGAAGGGGACTCCTTCCAGGGCCTGAGAGTGTGTTCTTGTCTAACACTGGGAAATGAATTGTCCAAGGAGACACACGTGCTGACCAAGCAAGGGTCTTTATTGGGAAGGGGCTCCTGGGTGGAGAGCAGCAGGGTCAGGGAACCCAGGAGGACTGCTCTGCCAAGTGGCTTGCAGTCTCCATTTTTGCGGCAGTGGGGTTAGTTTCCTGGTTGTCTCTGACCAATCGTTCTGACCCAAGGGCCTCCCTGGTGACACACGCATCACTCAGCCAAGATGGCTTCCAGCAAGGAGGCTTCCAGGAGGTTGGTAGGACATATGGACTTGTGTTTCCTCTCTCCTTGTAACATTTCCTGAATTATTCCAGTTGGTGGTAGTGTGTTAGTTCCACGTTCCTTCCCAGGACCTCCTGTTGTAAAATAGCTCATACAGATGGTTGTTGTCAGGTCTGGCCAGTGCGGTCAATTTCGGTCAGTGGTTCCCCTGACAAGATCGTCAAAACAACCCTTAAATACGCACATTTATTAGAATTATATACATTAAAATAACCATTTTGCCTTGCTTACTTGAATTCCTTTGTCATAAAAAAAAAAGATTGATGGCTTTTGAAGAATATTTTCCTGATTGTTTTCTTTGATGATAAAGCAGACAATGAGCTCAGACTTTGCAAAAAAATGTTTTAAGTCACTGCTTCTTATTAAGGAGATGTTGACTTTAAAACTGAAATACTTTGATTGAAGTTACCAAGATGTATTTGCTAGTTTTACATTTCCTGAATTCTTAGCACTGAGTTTGGGATAGGAAGGCTTACTCAGAATCCCAGCGGGCTGCAGTAAGGTGGCACTGGAAAAATTTCCCTTGTCGCTGGGGCTTAAAGGGGAAAATATTATTCTCTATGTGGCGTGGTTTTTATCTTTTAAGAACATATTTCTCACATTTTCTAAAAGATAATGATTTCTTTAAAGTAATGCCACCGCAGAGTTGTCTAAAGCAGAGATATTAAAAATTAAATTTTAGAAAAAAAATTAAATTTTAGGAAGGTTCAAATGCACAGTTGTGTGTGCTTTACCTTAACTGGAAAAAATGGGCCTTCACTGCTGCATTTCATCTTTGTCATTTACTTAATAGACGTGAATAAAGTCATTCTACCCCACAGCTGGCTCTGTTATGTAAACCCCGCAGGAGTGATTAGTTTTTCAGAAACCATTCCAACTTTCTGCTCTTAGATTTCAGTAGTTTTTGTAAGCATGCAAAACAAAATGATTAAAAATGATTAAAAAACTTAATTGAGGCAAGTGACCTTTGTTTTACCAGTTCTTGAATTTGATATGGTAGAATCAATATCCTTAATTTTTTTTTTTTCCCATAGTTTGTTTAGAGGATTTCCATTAGGAAAAGGATGCTTGCCTAATTCTGTTGTCAGAGCTTCATCCTGGGGTGTTCTGTCCTTCACAGAAGAGGATGGCTTTGTGCTTTTTAATTAATTTTTTCTTTTTTCTTTCTTTTTAGCTGTCCTTGGTCTTTGTTGCTGTGTACGGGCTTTCTCTAGTTGTGGCAGTCAGGTGCTACTCTCTAGTTGTGGTGTGAAGGCTTCTTACTGCGGTGACTGCTGAGAGCTTGGGCTCCAGGGCACACAGCCTCAGTAGCTGTGGCTCCCAGGCTCTAGGGTGCTAGCTCAGTAGTTGTGGTGCATGGACTTGGTTGCCCCAAGGCATGTGAAATCTTCCTGTATCAGGGATCAAACCCTTGTACCCTCATTGGCAGGTAGGTTATTAACCATAGGACCAGCAGGAAACTCTAGCTTTTGATTTTTAAGTGCTATAAAAATATTCTCCAATTTAGGGTGATGGGGATTTTGGAAATGCTTTGAGGAAAGTCTTCATTAGCCAAACAAAATTATGAGTGACTCAGAAAGAGAAAGCATATATATTTTTGTATCATACAGGGGTTAGGAAGGAACGTTAAAGGTGTGAATAGGTGATTATTGATAAGATGGAGAGGTAACAAGTGTGAGGATCTGAGGAATTCTTACTGACCAAATGGAACCTCTGTGCTGATTGATTTTGCCTGCCGTAGCTCTGCCATTTCTGGTAGATAATCAAGACCAAACACATAGAAGAGAAAAAAAGAGAATCTGAAAGTCAAAGAGAGGCACAGGGCTTGCTCAGGATAGTGGTCTGCTGTCAGCTGTTAGGACAGGAACCAGGCGTTTTTACCCCACATGCTAGTGTATTTTGTATTGCTCCGTCACAGTAATGGCAGTGGGGAAGGTTTTTCTTTCATTTCAGCAGACCATATTTCCCACTCTTGTCATTTTATCAAACTTGCCAATTTGTCTCTACAGCTGTCTTGAAGCTCTTGTTGGTAGCTGGGGGTTGCCAGCTGAGGTGTAGATGTTTAAGCCTATTTTTTTTTTTAAAGGGGGGGGAAAGCCCCTTTTAAAAAAAGCATCTCTTCCCTAAATGTGTCCCTAAATACTAAGAATGTTAGTATTTTTAAAAAAATCTCCAATAGGAAGATATTATAGTATATCATTTCCAACTGTTTGACATACAACCCCCCCTTTTGTTTTTGTTTCTTAGTGTATCCTATTAAACTCTTGTTTTGAGCTAATGTAAGGAACATTTTTTTTTTTTAGATATATACCTCCTGTAGAATCCCTTTCAACCTGGTTTCAAATCTCTCTTATTTACATCTCCTTTGGACACCGTTTGGTTTGTGTCCCTCTTAAGGTGTGGCACCCAGAGTGAATTACAGTAACTTGGGTGTTTCGTCACTACCATAGATCCCCACTTATCCATGGTTTTACATTCTGTGGTTTCATTTATCACAGTTCCGCCGTGGTCTGAGACTATTAAGAGGATAGTTCCAGAAATAAACAGTTCATAGGTTTTAAATCATGTGCTTCTCTGAGCAACACGATGGAATCTGCCGACCTGCTCCAAGCGCGCAACATCCCTCTGTACGTGTCCGCCTGGTAGTCACAGCAGCAGATCAGATCAACTGTATTCACAATACTTGTGTTCTAGTGACCTTTATTTTACTTAATGACCCCAAACTGCAAGAGTAGTAGTGATACTGGCAGTTCAGGTTTGCCAATGAGAAGTCCCAAAGTGCTTCCTTGAAGTGAGTCCATGAGAGTTCTTGACTTGATGAGGAAAGAAAAAACTGTGTGCAGAGGTTGCTGAGATCTCTGGTAAGATCGAATCTTCTATCCATGAAATTGTGAAAAAGGAAAAAGATATCCCTGCTAGTTTTGTTGTTGCATCTCTAAGTGCAAAAGTTGTGGCCACAGTGAGTGATAACCACTTAGTTAAGATGGAAAAGGCATTACATTTGTGCAATATGGTATTTTAAAAGAAAGAGAGACAATATTCACGCAACTCTCATTACATTATATTGTTAGAGTTGTTCCATTTTCTTATTAATTATTGTTAGTCTCTTACAGTGCCTACTCTGTATATTAAACTTTATCATGGGTATGTACATCTAGGGAAAAACATAGTATACACAGGGCTGGGTATTACCTCCAATTTTAAGTTTCCACTGGAGGCGGGGGAGGGGGGTCTTAGCACATATCGCCTAGCAATAAGGGGGGAACTGTTATATTGCCTGCTAGAGCAGGGTGCCTCCTTTTTTAATTTTTTATTGACGCATGATTGATTTACCGTGTTGTGTGAATTTCTGATAAACAGCAAAGGGACTCGGTTATACGTGTGTCTTTATATATATGTATATATATATGTTCTTTTTCATATTCTTTGCCATTATGGTTTATTACAGGATAGTTAATATAGTTTCCTGTCATTTATCTATTCCACATATACTAAATTGAAACTGCTAATCCCATACTCCCACTCTACCCCCTGCCCTCAACCACAACTGTTCTCTGGGTCTCTGAGGACACCTCCCTTCTTCTAAATCATGTGCTACATTGAATACCACCAAAACTCATTCAAATCTCTACTTCTGAGCTGAAGCAGATACTTCACACTTATACCAATTTTCTGAGCATTAATTTGTTAACTTTTGCTGTGCCTTGTAGAAAGAGCTGTGCTCAATCTGTGAAGCTTAATTAGTACTAAATATGTTAGGACAGCACATGCAAACAGCCATAGTTGTTAATTAAATAAGCAGGGAAATGTTAGGTGTAGTTCATTCCTACCTCTTCATCTCAGGTTAATAAGTAGCAAGAATAAAGCCACAGGTGGGACTAGTGTTTGGGATGGTCAAATAATCAAATTATTATTTAGTTAAGGGCAGCAAGTATTTTGGTTATATTAAGCAGAGTTATGTACATATTAACAAGTTAGGCAGATTTTGAAGAAATGAGAATATTGTCTAGGAAGAATCGTTACTCTGCTTAGAAACAAGTTTAAGAAGGACAGGAAATCTGAAAATGTTAACCCATGTGAAGATTGTCCATTGACTTGCTTACAGAAACAAAGGAATTGATTCCATAGGGAAGGAACCACTGGTATTCACCAGCTTGTGATTAAATTCTCTACAAAATTAATTCCAAAATGCTGTATAAGCTCTGGTTGAGTATTTCTAAAGGCTAGTGTCACACTTTTTAGGGCAAGGTGAAGATGGAGGAAAGTCACTATAGGTTAGTGAATTTGGGGCTAGGCTGTGCTGAGCTTGATTCCCTACTTGTCCAGATCTCTAGTTGAATGACGTTGGTTTATTACTTAAATCCTTTAAAATTCAATTTTCTTTCTTATGTAAGATAGAATTAATAAGACACACTTTATAAGATTATTAAGAGCACTAATGAGACTCTTGTGTTCTACAGTTCTCGAATAGTTGTACCTTTATAATTGTCATTGCCATGACCAGTTATTGAGAGAGAACCAAATACTTGGCACTAAATAAAAACTGAGCCCCGTATTAGGTATCTTTTTGTAGTTTGGGTGGCTTTTCCCTTTAGTATTAGCCCATTCCTAATACCAGCACTGTAAGTGGGGTTCATCATGTTTGCCAGAGATTTTCATTCTGTAGGAGCTGACTTCATGAATTACACTTTTAAAATAGAACAGATAAGTCAGATGGTGTTAATCACATAACGTTAGCTGTTGAGTTCTGTAGGACCGAGGACACTGTGGCAAGAGCCGTCCATTGACCTCTAAGATGGAAAATATGCATCGCAACCCCAGGGACATAGCCCCTTAGGAAAGCCAACCTCACTGTTTGGTTGACTTAATTTATTTCCTGTGATTTCTTGATGATTGAGTGATCACTTTTCTGCCATAATCTTGGTTTAATGTTGAAACTGCAAGGAGATAGTACACGGTCTGTTGCCATGGTACTTTGAGTTAAGTGAAAAAGACATGAAAGTGGACAAAACAAGAGGTACTGTTTTTAAATGTCTGGCAGAAATCATGAAACCCCAGGCATGAACTGTATCTATTGTGTAGGCACCACTGGTTCATTCCAGAAATGAATGAATTTCTGAAATTCCATTCAAAAAGTCATGTTAATTGATACTATTTTTTTTACACATCTTGTGCTTTTTGTAAAAAAAGAAAATGGTAGATACAAATATATATGTATCTCAATAATTCATTATCATACCATTTTTGACGTCTGTTTTTTTTGGCGGGGGAGGGGTTGAGTTTGGAAATTTTGCTAACTGTATGAAGTATTTTGTTATAAAGTGGAAGAGAAAACTTTTAAAATACGCTTTTATAAATTTTTTTTAAACAATTGGTGTTTTTCTTTATTAAAAAATGTGTGTATATGTAATAAAATATGGAATATACATACATTCCCAAAAAGGAGATTGTGTTGTTTTGTAGCCATTAATATAGGGTACTGCTTAAGCACATACACTTTGAGCTGACAGCCTGGATTGGATCCCTAGCTTTTGCACTCAGCAGTCACGTGATTGGGTGCTTTGTCTGTGTCTCAGCTGTCTGAAGTGGTTGAGAGGATTAAATGAGCAAATAGATGGAAAATATCTGACAGACAGTGAGTGCTCTGTAAATGTTTCTGTCACCCCCTCACTTAGTCTGTGTTTTCCTTTGCATATATTGCGTTGTATGACTTGATCACAACTTTGTGACCCAGCCTTACTTTGGGGATAGATGATATTTTCATTTTTTGGTTTTACTCTGTTGCAGTGAATATCCTTGTATGTACACCGATGCCTGCATTTAGTAGACCATGTCCTGGAGGTGACAGAGTGATGTATACGTTAATACCATACAGAGAATGCTGCTCTGTTTCTTTGTCTAAGTGCAGACCAGAGTTTAAATCCTATCTCAAGCTACTTACTAGCTATGTGACTGTTTGGTGAGTTATTTAGCCTTTCAGGACCTGTTTCCTCTTTGATAAAGTAAGTAGAACCAATAGTATCTACTTCAATGCTGTTTATAAGGATTATATGAAAAAAGCATGTAAAACACTTAGGGAAGTGGTTGGGCCATTATAAACGCATCAGACATGATGTAACCAAAGGAACAAATAGAAACAGGATCATTTTTGTTAATGATAACATTCTTGCTTCCCCAGAGTCCTGTTCACGATTCTCCAGTAAATGAATAAATGAAGAATGAGTGGTTCACTACTTTCATGGGATTATTATAAAGTAAAATAATGATGGTGTCTGTCTGAGAGCTTGTGCATTTTTGCTTTTTTTTTCTTCCCCTTTCTACTCTTTGTTACCTCACTGTCCATCTGCTCTGCAATGCTGAGATTCCTAAAAGAGGCTAGTTTTTGGAGAATGAATAGGTACTTTGAAAGTAGCTCTGCTGCAAAGATCTCTTTTCCATCATCAGAGAGGTCTGTATAAAATTTCTGATTTGGAGAAGAGCAAAATGGATTTTCAAGGAGGTGCTGATGGAACCCCTTCCCAGGATACGTTTGTGGTTTTTGTTGGAAAGGAAAAAGTGAAACCAGTTGAACTGTGATTGTTCACGGATTGCCTGCCTGAAAGGACCTGGGCATTTGAAGTGGTTTTTACCTGTTGAAATGCAGTTATTCTGGAGTATGTGAATGCTGGATACAGGAGACTGAGTTACAGAAAGAAGAGAGGAAAGCGCTTGTCCTCACTGCCCTGTGGCCTCCTGAAACTTTGTGGGTTTGTATCACCATCTGCTCTTGAGAGGCTTGGATCTCCAAGGGTTAACAGTCCTCACTTTGTGTCCATTGAGTCCTGTGTACAAACAGGATGAAAAATGCAACTCTTCATCTTGTCAAGGCCATTTTTCATTTCTTGCAGCAGCTGACTTGTTTTCACAAACACCTGGAAGCCCAGCAATCCTCCTGTTGGAGGGGAAATAAAACTGATCTCATTCTCTACTATGTGGTCCTAAGAGGCAAGACCCGTCAGTTTTACCTGCAGCCATCACAGCCTGTCTTTTCTGTGATTGCCATGAAATTGTGCATTCCAGACTCATTCTTGGTTGGTTAATGAGGAGCAGGCCAGCTGACAGAATAAAGGCTTCTTTTGCAGCATTGTGCATTCAGTTTGTGGCTTGTTTGAAACAAAATTGTTCTCTCCTCTTAACCTTTCTGCCTTTGCCACTATAGACAAGAGACAGACATAAAAGCATTTGGAGAGGTTAGGAATGAAACCTCATGTAATTACTGTAGGAAAAGGCTTAACAATGTTGGGATTTGGTATTCTGTTGTAGTTCTTTAGAGTCCTTACTTGACAAGATTACGCCTAGGACTATTGGGAAATGATTTATTCTTCATAGAAATGTCTATAACGGTGTTCTTAAATTTACTCTATTTGCCTTCTCTGGCTGTGTTGGTATCTCCAGTTACAGTCTTGAGTTGAATAATTATTCCTCTGAATTTGGTTGGTGATCATATGGTAAAGTTGTGTAGGTTTATGATGCCTGAAGGCTGTTTCCCCCCAAATATTCCATCTTTTCCCTTCTACATCTCAGGGACACTCTGGAAATTGGACTTGCTTGATGAGAGTCAAGATTGAAGGTTTAAAATAACATATGTTATTTTACTTCATCTGCCATGTGGAAAGGCTCCATCTTTTCCTTCTTCAATATCTGCCTTTTTCAGGGATCCTCGATTGTGCCTTTAGGTCTTCTGTCAGTATACACTAAATATGTTTAATGACAAGCAAACTTACTGCACTCAAATATGATTTCCCACCTACCTCAATACCTTATTTCAAAGATGTGTTTCCAGAAGCTTCCCTCTATAGGCCAGCTCAGGCATGTAGTTTCTCTTCATGGTTTTGAGGTGAAGCTTGTGTGTTGAAATTTTAGGTTCATGAGAAATTTCTCAGCCTTGGTTTCACTGTTCCTCTTTTTTTTTTTTAACCCCTCACCATGCCTCATGCGTAATGCAAGATCATAGTTCCCTTATAAGGAATTGAACCCGCTCCCCATGCAGTGGAAGCCTGGAGTCCTAACCACTGGATCTCCAGGGAAATCCCCACTGTTGCTCTATTTCAAAACAGGGTGTGGGGTGGCTAAGGATTTAGACTTTGAAGCCTGACAGCCTGGGCTCAAATTTCAGCTCTGTTGCTTCCTAACTGTGTGACCTTGAGCAAGTTTCTTAACCTCTCTTGATGGCCAGTCTCTTCCTTTTTCAAAGGGGATGGTAATAGTAACTATCTCATAGTACAATGTTTGGCATGTAGTATACCATCATTAAATGTTTGCAATTATTAATCAGTAGACATTCAAAATTTTGAGCCTGCTGTGAGCTTGGTCTTATGGATGATGATGGTGTTGATGACAATCATTGTGATGATAACAAAAAGCAACATCAGTAGTGATGGCTAGCATTTATTCTACATGTACTATATGTTAAGAGTTCAGCATATGCTTTCATTTCAATCTCAGAATAGTTCTGTGAGGGAGAGGTACTGTGGTCATGTCCAAATTTGACAAGAAAGCTGAATTGTTACCAGTATTATGTAACTTTCTACTGATCAGAGCTAGAAAGTCATAGAGCCAGGATTTGAATCTGGGTTGTCTGATTTGAGCTGGGCTTGAGTTTTAATTTCAGTGCCACATCACCCATATTAAAATGAGCTTCATTTTGAGTCTGTTTGACCTGTCCCTTTCAATAATGAGATTAGATTCAGATCAATTTTATTGGACAAAGATATTTACGATAGGTGCTGCTTATGGTGGCTTTCCTCTCCTGCTGTTGGGTTGCTTGCTTAAATATTATTCTGCTATAATTACACACTTGATCTGGAGTCCCACTTCATGCAAAGAACAATAGCAGCTGTTTGTTCTTCTGAAAGCTTGTCCTGTGCCAAGTACAGATTTTTTTCCAAGTGTTTCACGAGTGCCTTTCTTGGGTACAAGCTCCGCATGAAAGAAAAAAGCAGTGAGACAGACTGTCCAATATGTGGAAAGTTTTGAGCACAATAAAGTCAGCTGTTGCATCTTTAAAGACAATGAGTACCTTTCTTTCCCTCTCTTCCCTTGGTTTTGTTAGTTTTAGTCTGCCCCGTCTTGACTTGGGAAAGTGATTAGTTTAACAATGTGTGGCTCTCTTGCTTTCCTTTTTGTGTGTGTGTGTGTGTGTGTGTGTGTGTGTGTGTGTGTGTGTGTGTTCCTCTCTGCGCCTCTTTGAGAGACTCAGCTAGGAGTGAGATTTATCTCCTAGAGGGTCAGTGCACTCTTGAAGTCAGCAAGTGTCCTTTTTTTTGGGTTTGAACCACTTAATTAGGCTCTAGGATTTCAGGTGCCTTTAAGCTGTGTGTAATGCACTGAGGTATCACAGAAATGGGCCTCTCATGTTAGCTCTTCCTTGGAGAAGTTCCTGGCAAGAGAAGAAATACTCCTAAATGTCTCCCTGGAGCAGAATGTCTTTCAGTATTTTTCAGAGGAAATTAGGTGCTTCATTTAGTTAAAATTAAAGTATGTCTTACTTTCTATATCAGAAGACGGAAATCTTAACTTTTAAACCAGAGAAAGCAGAAATGAGTATTTTTTGCTTTTTAATTTCTTTAAGAATTTATTTTAGAGTTCCAGTTTAATGAATCAAACTGTAAAGAAGCTGTCAGAGAAACCTCAAACTGAAGTTGTTATTTGTCCCTACATCTTCTGAGAAGATGGTTTAAGTAACTAAGAGGTTATGGTTTTATTTATAGAAATTTAATTTACACTATATTTTAAAAAATTAACTGGTTATATAGCTACAGTAGAGTCCCTCTGTTTTCATGTTCAGAAAATTTCTTTTCTGTAAATGCCCTCCAAAATGGTTATAAGTCAATGGTTATAAGTCACTTATTTATGAAAAAGAGTCCATATAGATAATCAAATATAGTTTTTTCTCCAGGTTTCTGGTTAAAAAAAATTAGCTAATAGAAATCTACATAATTTGGGAAAGGCTTTTGAATGATTTTATAAACTTTGCATTCAAAACTGTAATAACCTGAGGCTATGATATTACAGGATTCTGAAGTATATTTTAAGTGTCTGAAAGCGAATTATTTCTTCACAGTTTGAGAGTTATTTTCTTGAACTGAAAAACTTTCAAACTTCTCTATGTAAAAGTTCAAATACAAGTTCCAAAGGAATTGTTTTTTTTCAAGGTTAGGTAACAGTTAAATAGAGTCACCATCTTAGCAAATACTTAATAGGTAAGTAGTTAACTCTTTTCTTTTGATGGTATGTTTGTGGGTGTTACTTTTAATCAAGACTGAAGCATAGACACTGTATACCTGTCATTTTAGCTCTCTTCTCTGAGTACACTGCACTGATAATGAGAATGTCTGCCATTAACCTCACACAGAATGTGTCACTTGGGAATATTACCATAATTTTCCATACATGTAGTTTATAGGAAAAAGACTGCCACCATGTTTCACGTTGGAGCACGTCCAGTGGGCAAAGGGCATATTTCAGGATGTTCAGATACTATGAAAGGCTTGTTGTTGTGGATACCTCTGCAAATAGCAGGTGCTGGAGGCTGGCGTGCACAGATCATGTTTATAACTCTGTACTCACCCTGTCCAGTCCCAGAGCAGTGTTGCATTTAAAGAAGCATAGTCCCATGAATTTTGATCTTCACTCATGTTTTTACAAAGAACCCAGGTGGTACTTGTAAAGAATTCGCCTGCTAATGCTGGAGATTTAAGAGATGCAGGTTTGACTCTGGGTGGGGAAGATCCTCTGGAGGAGGGCATGGCAACCCACTCCAGTGTTCTTGCCTGGAGAATCGCATGGATGGAGGATTCTGGTGGCTTACAATCCATCGGGTCGCAAAGAATCAGAAACAACTGAAGCAACTTCACATGCATGCGTGTTTTTACAAGATATTGAAGGTGGTCCAAAACCACTGACTGCATCACAGCTCTTACTGAAATTTTCTCGCAGCTCTTTTCTCTTGCTACTCAGCGCTTGAGAACTTTGCTTTCACTTATACCATCAGGTACCGCCATTCAGTTCCTTAGCTGTGCTGCACAGAGATGTGTAGTTTCTTCCTACCAGACCCTGTTTCCCCAGTGCTAGGCAGCCTCCATTCTCACTCTGATGTGGAAACTCATCAGATTGTCCCTTTCCTTTTCATCCAGTGGGGGTCAGAGAGGAGACTCAGTTGGGAAAGAGAAGGAGAAATCCATGAATTCTCCTATATTAATGTTTTCATCACCTGCATATTGTGTTGTTGTTCCCAGATTCAGAGTATCTTTGGATATTCAGAATATCTTTGGATTCTTTCGTTGTGAAAGTTGAAAGTATTTTAGAAATTCAAGGTGAGAGCCTATTCATAAGTGGAGAAGTAAAAATGGTAATGCTATATGAATGTAACATGTAAGAGATCAGCAAGGACAGATTTTGAATTATCCAGGTTCAAAGGTGATTCATTATTTGTATTGCAACATAGTAATGCAGAAAGTTGCCTCCGGGGTAACAGTTTCCTCGAATGGGCACTATTCGAAATAAGTTGGCCCAGGGTTAATGAGATTTTATTTTAATAATTATGGTAACTTTGAAGAATAGCTGTTGCCTTAATTTTTTTCTACACTTGCTTGATTGTGGTAAGTTAATTTCATTATTCACATGAGAAAATATTAAAGCATTATGCTAACCTTTCTGTAGGCCATCAATATATATATCCTTGGGTCTCGTTTACATGTTTAGAAGATATTTATTTTGTATGCTTATATGCCTACCATCCTCATGCTGAATTCCATTACATACGATTTGAAAGAAATTAATTCTAATATTGCCCATACTCTTTCCCTGCCTCGTCTACAACTCTGCTCAAAATAGTGATTTTTATTTCAAACAAACTCCCACATGTTTGTGTAAATGTGCTACTCTTAAAGACTGCAGGTATAGGGTACAAGAATATGGGCTGCATCTGGTCAGAAATGACCATGAACCCAGACAAGTCAATTAAATTTTCTAAGCTCTTTCCTTAATTGTCAAAAGGAGAGAACTACCTTCTTGGGTGAATTATTTAAGCATTCATTGAGAGAATATGTAAATTGGTAGAGCTACTGTGGAAAATGTTACAGAGGTTCCTCGAAAAATTAGAAATAGAACTACCATAGAATCTAACAGTTCAAATATATCTCAAGGAAATGGGATCACTATCTCAAAGAGATATTTGTATCCCCCTCCCCACCATGTTCATAGAAAAGTATTATTATTCTTGATAGCCAAGACACAGAAGCAACCTGTTTCCATCAGCAGATGACTGGAAGAAGAAAATGTGGTGTATGCATATACAGTGAAATACTGTTCAGTTATAAAAAGGAAACTATGATTTGTGACAACAGAGATAGGCCTCGATGCTACCTGGAAAGATAAATATTATATGCTCTCACTTATATATGAGAACTCATAGAAGCAAAGTAAAAATTGGTGTTTGCCAAAAGCTGGGGGTGGGGGTGGGGATGGGGTAGGGTGGGAAATGGGTGAAAAAATTGAAATATTCTAAATATGTTGTGTTTTGGGGGATAGTAGGTATTGAACTGGCCCTTCTTCTACCCTCCTTTAATTGGAAGGTACTCAGATCTTTTAAACATGGAAAATAGCAATTAACTGATATGTTCTCCAAATGGATTTAACCTCCAAGATAATGTTCAAATCTGTTGATTAGGACTTTGCCATGTGTTTATCTGTAACTTGGCATATTTGGTTTCAAATAATGAGAAGATAGAATTTGAAACCTAATAGGGCTTTTCCAAAGTTTTACTTTGTTTAGCTTCCTGGAACTAACACTGCCTTTGGGGGGTAAAACTGGTTTATATAAAGCTGTTTTCCTTAAGGTATTTCCTTTCACAGTAGCACCGCTAAGAAGGTAGACTCAACAATAAAATTACATCATAAAATACAGTTAATAAAATACTTGTCTTGGAAATTTGTGAAATAACTTCTTTATTACTCTTGAAAAAAAAAATGATGAGGGTAAAAATCTGGGGACTGAAACAAGTGAGTAAGCATCAAATTGGTTGAACATGTTTTTGAGTGTCCTTAATGTTAATAAATCTTTGATAGATATTTTAAATAGTTAACTGTTTCATTTTGTCACCAATTAGCTATTTTTTTTTCCTTCTTGCAACTGTCACTTGAATAGAGACAAATTAATTTTTAATATGTCATTTTTTTTGCATCAGATACTGGCGTATTTGCTTGATTTACTCTTTGTTGTAATGATCAAAATTCTGTCTCTCATCATTAAGTAGGAAATAACAGTTTTGCTTTTATGCCTTAAAATAATTGATAAAATGTTAGTTTTTTAAAAAAAAAAAAGTTAGTTTTTCCAGCAGGAGCCATCATGTGTTAGATTTCAAATGAATAGTAGATGGGTTAGGAAGGAGAAATAAGGTTTTCTAGGAGAAATTTTGGAAAAACAATGAGAAAGATTTTGTGTGATTATAGCTGACGTTGAGGGCAAACGAATTTGCTTCTTCTGTAAGACTTTGTGTCCATGAAAAATTGCCTGCATCCATGTGGTCCGCTCACAGGATTGCTGCTGAAGGCAAGTCAAGGTAATTAGGTATCAAGGAGGGGAGAGCTATTATGATTTGTTAAAATGGAGCTAGGCAGGCCAAAAGTGGGATGAGGAACAAGGCTTAGAGGAGCCCAGCTCAAGTTTGGTCTAAGAGAGAGTCTTTGTCAATACACAGAAAGGCCTGTCCCCTTAGTAGCTTGGCTCTTTCTGGATGCTTAAAAATCACACCTCTGAGATTGCACTTATGTCTTTACAAAATCATTTCTAAAATTTTATGGAGAGGAACCATTTTAGATTAATTATGTGACTCATTTTGACTTCAAATTTTCTTTCTGTGAGGGGTTGCCATTGTAAAGCACTTTCTTATACATTATTTCATTTCTGCCTCACAGGAAACCTAAGCAGGCATCTTAAAGGCAAAAATGAAAGCTTAAAAAGGTTAAGTGACTTGGCTGACATCATGTTAAAGTAAACCACAAAACCTGAGGTTTGAGTCTCGATCTTCAAAATACCTTTAGGTATCTTTAGAAACAGCTTTAAAGGTAAATACCTTTAAAAATTTCTTCCATAAGAAATTCTGTATTTGTAGAAGACTGAACAGAACAAAGAAGGAAATTTTAAAAATTAGTGATCAGGTCTTTCAATTATTCTATTTTCTTTTAAGCTGTAAAATGTTACATGAACTTAATTGTAGAATTTGTATATATTTCAGTGAAGGAGAAAAATGTTTATAGGTGCATATACAATTCACATGAACATATATTCTTACAATACCTACTGTCCACATTTGCCTCAGTGATACTTACAAAGAACATTCTTCAGTGACATTTGGAAATCACTTTTGTCATTGGTGTCTTTTTCCTAAGGCCACTATTAAATGACACAATTGTTGTCTTGTCCTCTTGGTAAGAAGTACTGCTAGCGTCTAGGAAGTGTTTTTTAGAAAGCAGCTTATCAGAACTGTGTAGAACAGTGCCCTTTTCTCTAAAGGTTAGTGCGACATCATAATCTGAGATTGAAAAGAGACATCAAAGTAGACAAGGAGAGACACTGTTTGCTCTTTGAAGCTGACCCTGCCACACAATGAAACCGCTCTGGCCTGACTGATGCTGCAAACATCTCATTCCTTCTCTCTCTGTGTGTTAATAACCCGTTGCCCAGCAGGGGGCAGGACAGTTTCTTTCTTTGTGAGAAGAGGTCAGCTGAAGGCTCCTTGTACTTCAGGGAGTCTCAGGGCTAAGGGCAGAAATGTAATTGATACTTTTCTCCTCTTCTAAATACAGGACTAGCTATATCATTTTAAGCAAATATTTTATCCCGATAATTATAGCTTACAACCATTAGGCATTTGCTCTGTGCCAAGCACTGTGCACATAATTAATGTATTAGCTGGGTAAGTTCTCTTAAGATTTATGACATTATTTTTAATACCCGTTTTAAAGATGAATAAAGTGAGGTTCTGAGAGGTTAAATAGCTTGCCCACTGCATCTTTTTTTTAAAGCTGGCATTGAGTCGTTTGTAAGTCATTAGTTGATTTACAGTATTAAGGGTTTCAGATGTGTTACATAGTGATTTGCAATTTTTAAGTTATACTCTATTTATAGTTATTATAAAATATGGGCTGTATTCTCCATGCAATACAGCGTGTCCTGGTAGCGTGTTTATTTATTTAATACATAGCAATTTCTACCTCTTAATCCTCTGCCCTGTCTTGTTCCTCCTTCCTTCCCGCTCCCTACTGGCAACCTCTAGTTTGTTCTCTGTATCTGTGAGTTTGTTTCTTTTTTGTTATATTCACTCTTATGTTTTGACTGCATCTTATATAAAGAAAGCTTCAGAGATTTTTATAAGCTGCTTCTTCTTTGGTAACTCATTTCAATATCCAAAGACACCTCCTGTTGTAAAACTCTTTCTTTGGCAACAAAAATTCCAAGTAGTATTTTATTTCTTATGTTCGTTGAGAACAGTTGAGTATGTAACAGCCCATCCTTCAAGGTCTGCTTCCTTTCCCCTCGTGGCTTTCAAATTTCAGTGTTTGTAAAATTCTTCGGGGGAGCTTGTGAAAATTTCATATCCCTGTGACCTGAAGATCCCAATGAAATGAATCTGATTTGAGTTCTAAAGTGTACTTTTTTTTTTTTTTTAAGCAAATATCTCAAGTGAGAGAGCGCTAGGTTCTCCCTTGGCCACGTTTGGAGAAATTCTAATCTAAATAGCAAATTTTGAACTTAAGTCTGATTCTCAGAGTCACTAATGACATTAAATAGGTTGTCTAAATGTATGTAAACCAGTATTTGTGAAATAAATCTCAGTTTAGAGGACCTATGTTGTGAGATCTTTTATAAAATTTGTGAGTTCATCTTCTTCATTCATCTCGTTTGTCAATGCCAGATTTTGTCTTAGAGGGAGATGCATCTCTACATGAGAAGCAGTATTAAAGATTTCTTTCCTACCTCTCTGCTTATAAATCCCAGCTCCGTCACTTTTTAAGAGGCCTGTTCTCCCAACCCCTCTGTGACATGTGTACCTCCCTTTTAACTCTCAGGTTTCACATGTTTTCATCCCTGTCTCCATTAGCACACTTGGCAGAATTACAGGATGCTTCCTCTATGGTCGCCGACCATCATTTTACTGATTACCCATTCATCTTGTTCTCCTGTTTGCCTGAGGGCTTCAATTTTCTGATTTTAATTTGTGGCATGTATCTCTAAGCTTTAGCAGCAACTGGACCCCATCCTGTTCTGCCTGCCCTTAACCAGAGCTTTGCCCTCCAGGAAGTTGGATTTTCCTCATTTGCGCTGTAGTCTTTCTGACCCGTCTTCCATTGCATCATTATTTTGACTTTAAATCCTACCCTCAAGGTTATGGAGCCTGGTGGAAAGAGGATGCTCTGTTTGTATCACCTGGACTTTGCCGGAGGAGGCTCAAACAAAATATGTATTTTAGAATAAAGATTCCAGAACATGGCTGGAGGCCTCCCCTTTGTTTGCTTGGCCACGATTTGATTCTGTAATATCAGCTCTTTCTGAATATAACTTTCAACTTCACTCACATAATAAATGATTAGCCCACAGCACAGTGTAATAGCTGATTTTGGTCTATGTTTTACATAGAACAGAATCAAATTCATCTTTATTTTTACTGATGCTCAGTTACAAGGAGAGCTCCAATAATAGTAGTAACAACAGTTATGAATCACATTTTTCAGATACTTCCAGGGTTTCCTTTCATTTCATGTTCCTCACAATCTTGGCTACAGTTTGCTGGCCACCACCAAATGCCTTCCACTCCTGTGTGACCAAGTCTTAGATGCCTGTCAGCTCTTCCACTAGAGAGAATTGGCTGTTCGTGCTGTTTTCCTCTCTTTAATTTTGTGCATCCTGTCATTTGCCGAGTCCTAGGCTTCCCTGGTGACTCAGATGGTAAAGAATCTGCCTACAACTCAGGAGACCTGAGTTTGATCCCTGGGTCAGAAAGATCCCCTGAAGACGGGATTGGCAACCCACTCTAGGATTCTTGTCTAGAGAATTCCATGGACAGAGAAACCTAATGGGCTACAGTCCATGGGGTCTCAAAGAGTTGGACATCACTAAGCAACTAACACTTCCACTTCATTTTCATCAATGGTATTCTAAAATATCTCTGTATCCATCTATCTCCTTCTATCAAACTGTTCCTAACTGGCTAAGTTGAGGATGCCAATCACGCCCACTGTCATCACTCCTCTGTCTTCTCCAGCATTTAGTTTAATCCCCTTTCCCAGAGTTGCTTTGGGATCCTGTGTTGCTTCTGCCTTTTGTACATGTATTCCCCCAAATTTCAACGTGGTTGGGCCTTTCATTTCCTTACCTGGCCAAATACTACTTGTTAACTAGACCTCAATTTTGACAACATCTCCTCCAGAAAGATATGTTGTTGTCCTTCCTTTGGGTGCCTATAGCATCCTTTCCTTATCTTTTAACATATATCAGACTATATTTCTGGTCTTTTTTTTTTTTTTAAATATCAGTTCATCAACTTGATCACCAGGTCCTGGATGTCAGGTCTGACACACAGTTGGCGTTTAATAAAGGTCAGTTGAAAGAATGAATGGACAGCTGAACCTAGCTTGTCCTGTACTGAGTAGTAGTACAAAGCAATAGCTATAAATTTACGTCACTTGGTGTCTGAAAATTGCATATCTTTAATTGCCTTTCCCTAGCATCCTGCACTCTCTGGGGGTTACTGCTCAGTTTTTAAAAACCCTAACCTAGAATTGGAATGTCTGTACAGACTCTGCCTAAGCTTCCTTCTCTTTGCCACAGGAGAAAGTGACTTTAGTCACTTTAGTCTATGATGACATTTTCAAGTTACCTGGTATATATTAAAACAACAAAATCTTAATTATTCTAATCTTGATAAGAGCGGACCTGAGAAGTCTTAATATCCAAATTCTGCTACTATGGTGCCTATAAGGATTGGTTGTAGCTTGATTGTCTCTGAGGCTTTTTGTTTTCATAGTCCCTCTTAGCTGTCATTAGAGAGAGGAGGTGTTCTGTTTCAGGCAGTCTTGCTGGGAATCATTTGTCTTGTCCATAGCATTCTTCAGAGTCACAGCTTAGTTCTAGTCACCATCACCTCTCATCCTGGTTGCCAAGCAGTCTGTTTACAGGTTTCTCTGCCCACCTCCTTCAGTAGCTTCAATTCTTCTTTTTTATAGGTCAGTGGTTCTCAAACCATTTGATCTCAGCATTCTTAATCCCCCCTCTTTCTTTTGTAAGGAATAATTGGCTTACAATATTATTTTCAGGGGTACAACATAGTGATTCAAAATGTTTATAGATTGTACTCCATTTATAGTTATAAAATATTGGCTACATTCTCTGTGCTGTACAATATGTCTATGTTGCTTGTCTATTGTATATATAATAGTTTCTGCTTATTAATCCTCCACCTCTATCTTGCCCTTTTCCCCCTTTCCTCTCCCCACTGGTAACCTCTAACTTGTTCTCTGTCTGTGAGTCTGTTTCTTTTTTCTTATATTCATTCAGTTCAGTTCACTCACTCAGTCATGTCTGACTCTTTGTGATTCCATGGATTTCAGCATACCAGGCTTCCCTGTCCTTCACCAACTCCTGGAGCTTGCTCAAATTCATGTCCATTGAGTTGGTGATGCCATCAAACCATCTCATCCTCTGTCATCCCCTTCTCTTGCCTTTAGTCTTTCTCAGCATCAGGGTCTTTTCCAGTGTGTCACTTCTTCGCATCAGGTAGCCAAAGTATTAGAGCTTCAGCTTCAGCATTAATCCTTCCAGTGAATATTCAGGACTGATTTCCTTTAGGATGGACGGGTTGGATCTCCTTGCAGTCCAAGGGACTTCCAAGAGTCTTCTCCAACACCACAGTTCAAAAGCATCAAGTTTTTGGCGCTCAGCTTTCTTAATGGTCCAACTCTCATATCCATACATGACTACTGGAAAATCCATAGCTTTGACTAGGTGGACTTTTGTCATCAAAGTAATGTGTCTGCTTTTTAATATGCTGTCTAGTTTGATCATATATTCATATATATGCTGTCTAGGTTGGCTTACATTCATTAGTTTTATTTTTAAGGTTCCAAATATGCATGATAACCTATAGTAACTATCCTTCTCTGACTTACTTCACTAAGCATAATACACTCTAATTCCATCCATGTTGTTGCAAATGGCAAAATTTCATTTTAATGGCTGAGTCATATTCCGTAGAATATGTGTGTGTGTGTGTGTGGGTGTGTGTGGGTGTGTGTGTGTGTGTGTGTGTAACGTCTTTGTCTATTCATCTGTTGATGGACACGTAGGTTGTTTCCATGTCTTGGCTATCATAAATACTGCTGTTGTGAATACTAGGTGCATGTGTCTTTCTGAATTAGTGTTTTTGTTTTCTTCAGATATATATACCCAGCAGTGTAATTACTAGATCATATGGTAGTTCTATTTTTAGTTTTGTGAAGAATCTTCATACTTTTTTCCACAGTGGTTTCACCAATTTATGTTCCCAGCAACAGTGTTCAAGGGTTCCTTTTTTTCCACATCTTTGCCAATATTTGTTATTTGTGTTTCTCTTGATGATAGCGATTCTGACAGGTGTGAACTGGTATGTTATTGTGGTTTTGATTTGCATTTCTCTGATGATTAATGATGTTGAACATCTCTTCATATGCCTGTTGATCATCTATATGTCTTCTTTGGAAAAGATAGCTATTTAGGTCTTCTGTCCAATTTTTAAAGTCAGATTGTTTGTTATTTTGATGCTGAGTTGTATGAGCTGTTTATACACTTGGATTATTTACTCCTTCTCAGTCATATAATTTACAAATATTTTCTCCCATTCAATGGTTTATCTTTTTGTCTTGTCGTTGACATCCTTTGCTGTGCCAAAGCTTTTAAGTTTAATTAGGTCCTGTTTGTTTCCGTTTTCTTTGCCTTAGGAGACAGATATTAAAAAAAAAAAATTCCTGCAATTTATGTCAAAGAGCATTTTACTTTTTTTTTTTTCTTCTAGGAGTTTCACAATTTCTAGTATTACATTTAGGTCTTTTATCCATTTTGAGTTTATTTTTTCATGTGGTATGTGAATTTCTCTCTTTTCAATAGATTTTAGTTTTTAGAGCAGCTTTAGGTTTACTGAAAAATTGCACAGAAAATATATAGAGCTCCCACATATCCTTTTCCCTTTTACCTCATAGTTTCTCTTATTAATAACTTCTTGCGTTGCTGTTGTACAGTTGCTAACTCATGTCCACCTCTGTATTTTTGTACAATTTTTCTGTAAACCCAAGGCTGCTCTAAAAATCTCTTGTGTTAGTGTGTATTTTTTTTAGCATTGATGAACCAATGTCAATATATTACTTAATCAAAGTCTGTAGTTTACTTTTTTCAACTCATAAATATATTTGAGAATGCAGAAAGGCTTTGTTTCTTATGTAGTCACCTTTATGGAAGTTAAAACTGAGAAATTAAAAAATATGTATGTAGCAATGATATTCTTTTATATTTTTGTCTGTTTCTTTCTGGTCTGATTTAATAGAATACAGTTGGTTTCTAGTGATTGATTCTGCCTTCATTCAGTTGTGATGCCACTAGTCACATAGGCTCTGGAAAACACCACAGTATACTTTAAAAAAAATTGAGAGTGAAAAGGGCATATATGTGTTAATATTATTAGGAAATGGTTTGAGCTTGTCAATCCTCTGAAAGGGCCTTGAGAATCCTCCTGGGTCCCCTGACCACACTTTGAGAACCACTTTCACCCACCTATGTGATGCTTCCTTTAAGGCCTAATAATCATTTAGGTCTCAGTTTTAGATGTGTGTAATCAAAGAGGTGCTCTCTCACCCAATACTACAGCTCCTTATTGTGCCATCATATCACGCACACTTATATTAAAACATCTGTATTTAACTACCAAATTCTAAGGTCCCTGAAGGCAGGGACTGGAGCTTCATTCACTATTGTATTATGCATTCTTAGCACACATGTTCTGATTATACTTACTGTATCTATTATTGAGTAGGCAGAAGTAAAAACTAATACAATTATTTTTTTTAGGAATTTACTAGTAACAAGGGAAAAGGCTTTAACATCATTTATTTCTACATTAGTATCTAAAGTCCTTAATGGCTGGCATCTTGCTTTTTCTCCGTGAATCATCAATGGACATAGTTTGTGTTCAGTACATGTTGTACTGAGTGAGTGGATGGATATTCAACTAGTGAATAGGTGAATTCAGGGATTAGATGGGATTTTGAGTGAGAGTGGAGGACTTATTATGTAATTATTGTGTCTTGGAAATGACTAACTGTCCCGTTAATAATATAATTGCTGTCAATTCTGAGTTATGTTTGATGCAATGGTTTCATATATTTGTGTTAGGAGCACTTATCAAATATACATTCTAGGTGGAAACGTTTCCATCAAAACAGTCTTGAGTTGGTGGGAACAATACGCTTTGAATTAAGACTTCCATATCCCCTTGCCTTTGCCAGTCTTCCGTGAGAAGAAGAAATAATTGATTAAACATGGGGCTTAAATGACTAAGAAAGACATAAAATTATGCCAATTGAATTTTAATTTGTGTTATGTGTTTATGTTTTTCAGGTAAGGAATTATATTTGGTTCTGCCTGGTTTTCTAAGGAACCTGACAGATGCTGTCTTCTTGTGTTCATTTGTACCCTGCCAAGTCATGCAAAATATGCTTGCCTGCAAAATTAGGGCTTCAATTGTAAGTAAGATGCTCTGTGCTTTTGTCAGTGGAGTGGATCTGGAGGTAAGAGCTCTGCAAGACACTCTGGGTTGTATTTTCTCTCTGTTAGGCTGATGTCAGAGTGCCAGTCAGATTAATAACCCCTGATCATAAACTCCTCTCCCTACACCAGTGTGTAGACCGTCTGTCCTATGTACCATTCCTGCTATATTCTTCCTGCTTGGGGCGGCTTCCTTTTTCTCTTCTGCTTCATTGTTTATCACTCATTATTAAAACGCAAAGCCTGATAATTTCCTATATATAACATTTCCACTGTAATAAAAAATTCAAATATGCAAATACAAATTTAAAAAAATTTTCAGTTGTAGAAAACCTCGAAAACATTGTGGTACTTGAAAGAAGCCAGAGAAAACTTGAAAACTAAGTGCAGGTAACCTGGCCATGAACAAGCAGTTATAACCATTTTCTAAAGTAAGCTCTATTGGACATTCCCTGGTGGTCCAGTGGTTAGGACTGTGCAGTCTCATTGCTGAGGGCCAGGGTTCAATCCCTGGTCAGAGAACTAAAATCCCCCAAGCACATGCTCCAGCCAGAAACAAAACAAACACAACAAAATCAGCTAGCTCTTCTTTCTTATGTCAGTGGATGCGCGACAGACATGCTTTTGCCCTTTCCTCAAAACTGATTTGTAATATAATAGCTCACTTTACTAGAATTCTAACGAAGGAGGGTGTAGTCTCATATTTTAAGACGGAAAAGGACAGAGCTCGCACACGATAGTGGAGTCTTGGTGAATATGGTGTCTATCTTAATGTGTAAATGAATTCTCCTCAGGCTTTCTTTTCTTCTATTAAAATGTATCCCATTCAAGATTAGAGAATCAACACAGGGAAATGAATATATTCTAAAAATACAACAAGGACAGGGAAAAATACACATTTTCACAAAAGCCTTAATGAAATGCATTGAAATGTTTCTTAGCATTTTTAAATACTGTTGGAAACTAGGTTTGCTTCAGAAACATTTATCTTGGTTGATTTATAAGTGAGATGGTGGAGTAAGAATAATTGGAGAAACTGTTTGGGATCTTCTGGACTATCTTATCATTGTGTATAATGGTACCAGGCGTATAGTAGGAACTTGATATGCAGCTAGATGAATGAAGGGATTTTTGAAAGGGCAGAACTTTTTAACATTAGACTATGAATGTTATCACCACAGGAACAAAGATATATTTTAACACATGATCTCAGGGAAATTGGAGAGGTGATCATGGAATGGTATGACTCCTGTTTGTATTGTTATGAGCATCTAGCAATAAGGACTCTGTGCTGATGTTTTTGTAGATAGAAAGCAGATAGCATTGCTGTTCCTAGAGATGGATAAAATAGGGCTTGTTTTACCCTACCTCCTATTACCCCCTTCAAAAGCTAAGTATCCTGTCTGTTTTCAGGCTTGTATATGGGCAGATGTTTCAGTTTGTTTACAAACATTTCCCAGACATATTGTCGATCAGCAGGTTTCCTCAATTAACATGCAGCTTCTTAAGTCTGTTTTCTGTGTTCTGATTGTATGACAAATGCTATAGGGTTTTGTAGATGCAGGGACAGAGAAGTTTACCGACTCAGCAGAGTCCAGGGAAGCCTCATAAGGAGTCTGAGGACGAAGTATACAGCATGGAATTCATTAAAAGGGTGAGAGCACAGGAAGCAGTTTGGTTGCAGGTCTTGACTTGAATAAGAACATGGCCAGTTGCTGTGTGCCTGTCCTGCCAGGTCCTGAGCAGTGCACACACACGTTCACTCACATGTGGTATCTTATGTCATCCTCTGAAGAGTTCTGGAAGAGAGACTGGAACCTTCATTTCACGGATGAGGACAGAGTGGCTCAGAGACCATAGAATTGACTGAAGTTTGGACAAATTCTCAGTGTCCCCCAAGTCATACTCTGATGTGTCAGGCTCCAAAGCCCTTCCTGCTCATATAAACAAGGAATTACTGAATGAGAGCATGTTCTGGGGTGGATTTTTGTGAAAGGAAAAAGAAATGGATGCATTGTCTCAAAACACGAGCACAGAGATTCTGAGAGTCATCTCTTAAATGTGAGAGGCAATGTAAAATTTTTGACATGGTCCCTAATACCCTGTAAGTTATGAGTTCTGTTGCTGCTGTTTTTGTTGTTGATACAGAATGGCAGAAGGCTGTGTAGACAGCCTCTGTTCTTGCACTTAATATGGTTGGCATGATTTTGAGAAACACAGGGGTTGGAGTCAGGCTCTCCAGGTTCAGATCTCAGGATTGTAATTTACTGGATTGGTAACCCGTGGCCAGCTCACTAATGTGCCTAAGCTCTGCTCTTTGTCCTTGCACACTGGGGATAGTAGTTGCACTAACCTCCTAGGATCCATGCAAGGATTAAATGTTAAGGTCATGTGTGAACTGTACATTGTACGTCTGGCACTCAGAAAATGTGATTAGTGTTATTATCAGTCATTAGTGTCGTTGTCAGTTGATCATTATAAAAACCTAAAAGGCACCCCCATTGGAAGCTGATCCATGGTATTTCCTAGCAGAAATGTGAATCTAGGTTGCTGGTTTGATATGTGAGTATGTGGTTTTGTGTGTGTTTGTGTGCTGAGTATACCTTCCTATCAGATGCTTCAGCTGAACTAGTACAAGAAAACCAATTAGAAGGCTCCTTGGAGGCAGTGGGGAGGATGGGTGCTCGTTTCATTGTAAACCTGTGGTTGAAAACACTTTGGGACTATAGTGAGAAGATGTGGCCTGAAGCCATTGGCACGAAGTGGAAAGAAAACTTGGAGTTTTGGAAAGTACTCTTGCGTACAGTGAGTCTTTTTATGTTAGAAAATTGTAAGAGGATACAGAATCTAATTTTAGGAGGTCTAATGAGGCTGGTTTCACAGGCTAATGCTATGTGTGGGTGGGTGTGTGTGTTCAGTCACTGGAGAAGTGGAACCTCAGTCTTGCCTTGTCACCGACTTCTGACCCGTTTGCCAGAGGTAGCTGGCTGGAGTGATGCTGATGAAGTGGAATCTGATGGCCTCACTTCCTTGTTTGAAGCGTTTCACTGGTTCTAATTTGACAGGACTTACCTGGCTTTTGATGACCTGGCCCTGGCTACCTGCTCGTTGAAAGTCTTTATTTCCTGCTTGCAGCAGAGTTGGAAGGGCTGGCAGTAGGTGGTGGTGGTTGGTTGTCAGTGAAAAGTGGTTGAAGCCCTTAGACCAAGCTTTCAGGCCCCACAGCTCATTAATGTCACTTGCCTGACATCTGTAGACATTTGCCTGGTGCTGTAGACATTTGCCACCTATGGGTGAAGATGACCATGGTGTCTTTAGGATAGGAATTTAGCTCCCCATTGCTATGTTCCCATAAAACTGTCTTCTGCTTACCCTCATTGAAACATTTACACAATTGGAGCATTCCAGTGTCTACCATGTTGTTAGATTTTGATTCAGGGCACACTTGGTGAGTGAATAAATTACCTGAGACCAGTAGAAGTTGCTTTTATCATTAATTTTGGGGCAGATCTATCTTTCTGTCAAGCTAGACATCCATCCATCCATCCATCTACCCACCCATCTATTCCTTTTACTTTTATTTCTTAAATTTTAACAATTTAGACGTCTTTCCAATTCAGTTGGTTCATTTATTTATTTAGTTTGGCTGTGCAGTGTGGCATTTGGAATCTTAGTTCCCCAACGGGGGGTTGAACCCATGCCCCCTGCAGTGGAAGCACAGAGTCCTAACTTCTGGACTGCCAGAGAATTTCCCTCATCCCTCATTTTAAAAGACCTGAAGTAGATAGAACTAGTGTTCAGTTTTGGCAGGTGAGAATACAGGGATTTGTAATACTTGATGAATGTTGTTGTCTTTGAAATTAATAGTATTCCCTTAAACAAGGCCCCTGGAGCACTATTCATCTAAAAATAACCACTGTCAAATCCTAAGTAAGTCTGCTGCTGTGTCTGGGAACTTTGCAATCCAGTGATAGAATTGAAAGTCCTTTTGTAGTGAGACCCATATAAAGCTATAGGTGAGTTAAATGATGGAAACAAAGAATGAGGGGTAGATAGCCAACCATTTCCTCTCTGAATTCATTTTAACAAATATCCATGTTGTTCCTGAAAAGGCTATGTCTGGGAATTTTAGTTGTTAGAGCTTCTTAGGTAAGATATGTAGCTTTGGATCTGGGTTTGGGCTATAGCTTGGGTCCTCACTGGTGGGATGACCCTGACTGGGCCATCTAATCTCCATGGGTGTCCGTGAGCCCTGACTGTAGAGATAAGAATGGCAAGTCTCACAAGGACGTCTTCAGAATTCATTTACACAGTGCCTGTTAAGTGCATGGTGTAGTGCCTGGCATGGTCTATACATTTAATGGATGGTGGCAATTATCATTGTTAAACTGTTCATATTGAAATGCCTGATTTCTTTAGTTGTAAATGAGAATTAGCAGAGGAAAAAAATCTTTACTTGTGGAGCTCTTTGGTTACCATGTGTTGCATTTTGTTTGGTCTCTAATAGGCTGTTGATAATAATCACTATCGATATTCTGCTCTGGGACCCGGGGATTGTATTTTTACATGAGCTTATAGAGTTTCTGCTGACTTCAAATGATCCACAGCAAGAGTTATGTATACTGAATTCAGTGCTATCTGAGCATGAGTGGAGTCTTCAGATTGCCCTTGACCCTGTGACAACATGACTGATTATTCTGATTTATAATCTCCCAATGATAAAGCAAGTCCACAGACTCTCACTGATCCCACTTATTTTTCATAACCTCAGATATCACAACATTTGTATTTTCTCTTGACCTCCTGTCTTTAAAAAAAAAAACTTAAAAAAATCAGCCTTATCCAGGGAAGAGGGGAGTAGAGGGTGAGATATATGGAGAGAGTAACATGGAAACTTACATTACCATATGCATAATAGATAGCCAACAGGAATTTACTGTATGTCTCATGAAACTCAAACAGGGGCTCTTATCAACCTAGAAGGGTGGGATAGGGAGGTAGAAGGGAGGGAGGCTCAAAAGGGAGGGGATATATGTATACCTATGGCTGATTCATGTTGAAGTTTGACAGAAAACAACAAAATTCTGTAAAGCAATTATCCTTCAATTAAAAATAAGTAAATTAAAAAAAATAAGAAAGGAAACCTCAGCATTCAAAAAACAAACAAAAAATCAACCTTACTCACTTTTAAAACGAGAGAACTAAACAATGCATTCTACTTTCATTTGTCTATTATTAGAACACTTGCAGGGAGCAATCAATACAGTGAAATTGTAAATGAAGCCATCTGCATGGCTCTCATACATTCATTTTCAAGGAAAAAATTAAGTGCTAGGAATATAGTACAATTCCAGTGGGGATCTGAATCAGTGTTTGGAGATGAAATAACATCCATTGGTCTTTAAATGTAACTTTGCATCTCCTTCAGGAATAATTTTGCTTTTAAATGATCAATAAAGATTTGGCGAGCTTTTCAAGTAGCTTAACGGTATGTACAGGTTCATACATTGTTTCATATATAGAGAGAAACTCTCATGTGAATCACAGTGGTCAGTAGGATAATTTTAGGGTCTGTTCTCTCCCTCTCTATCTCTTTCTCACTTACTCACTCTGTCTCTTGTCCAGAGCTGTTAATCCAGATATGATACTGGATTTAGGCTCCCTGGGAACTCCTGGTAAATGCATAAGTATCTTCAGAGAGATTACGTCTTTTTATTAAATTTTAGCAACTCTGCTTCCTTCAGAAATCTTAAAAGGTCATGTATCTGAGTGGAGAACAGTCACTAAGGACATTTCAGTGCTGCTTGCTGAAATAGAGATTTGACTAATGATAGTAAAGGTTATATAGATAAGACAGTGTATTTAACCCTCAAATGAAAATGAGTTGGCACCTTGCCAGCTCATCCTCATTTGCTAAATCTTTTCTCATATGCCTTGGTCTGTCAGCTCTGGAGAAAATGGACTGAGAGTCTATACTCATTTTTGAAAGGGATAAATGGAAGTGAGGAAGGGCCATTATGCCGATGGGAAGGGTAGATTGGAATTTAAATCAGACCCAAGACGTGCAAAAGTAACAGTAGGAGTTAAGGCTAGAAATGTTGTTTCAGCAGACTTGTATTGCCCCTTCCACGGGGGACAGCAACTGACAGCAGTGGTGACATGGCCTCCACTTCCTCCTTGGGGGATGACCATCTGACTACCTGTCCTCTGAGCTTTTGGACTGAACCAGCAGGGGAAGAAATAGCCCAAACTCTGGGAGTGATTTATTTGTTTTAATATGCCATATAAAGCTACTTTGTTTCAAAATTAAGTTGAAAAACCCAAGAAAGGGACTAGCTGAAGATTTAAGCAGTCTTCAAATTACCACATGTGCTACATCTGTTCCTATTCACCAGATGGTTTTTTGATAGGATGAATCTCATTGTAGGAGAGATGGATGAGTTTTTCCTTGTCTGGTTTGTCTCTTGGTTTGTAGTTGCCATTGACAGTGATGTTACAGCAGAGATATCTGCTCTAGTGGGCAAATCCAATTTATTGTTGTGATTTCTTTTACCCAGTATAGTGTTTTGTGGTAATTTAAACATCAAAATTATGGAGATTTTAGATATATATTTGGGAGAACTTTTCTTTAGAAAAAAATTGACTTTTGTTGCAACCCTGGGCCCAGGAATGAAGTAGATCCTCACCCCTATAAGGGGCATGAATTTTCCAGTTTGTCACAGTACTCACCATTCCTTAAGTTTTTAAACTAAGCTTATTTCTCTCATTTGCATTTCTAATCAGTGAATTCAAGAATCACTGAGTCACCATAAAAAAGAATGAAATAATGCCATTTGCAGCAACATGGATGGACCTAGATATTATACTAAGTGAAATAAACCAAAGACAAATATATGATATCGCTTATTTGTGGAATCTTTTTTTAAAAGAAAGAAAAACTATACAAATGCACTTACTTATAAAACAGAAATAGACCTACTGCATAGAAAACAAATTTATGGTTATCAAAAGGGAAGGGGATGAGGGATAAATTTGTAGGAGTATGGGATTAACAGGTACACACTATACTGAATAAATTATGCTTGAATGTGATGTACAGTCAATCTATGACAAAATTTTTGCATGATTTCCACATGGTAGTTGAAATGGAAACACCTAAGTTTCAGAAGAGTTTTGAATGTTATATTGAAGAAATCCTCATTTTAAATAAATTTCACATTCTTGTTTTTAAGTCATCAGAAATAAATGAATAAAAAGTACGTAGTGATATGAAAACTTTAGCAGTCTGGTCTTTTTTCCTGCTGTAATGTTCAGCTCCTTTAGAAGGCCGTATAGAGCAGTTTAATGTTAAGAGTCTGGGGCAGGGTCACCGGTTTGAAATAATTCTGAAAACTTCTATCTTTCTTGCATGTAAATTCTAGAAGTATAGGGAGTTCTTGGAGATGTCAGAAAAGGGATGCAAGTTAGATTTTCTGCTTGGTATTGTTTAGTAGCATCCCTAGGAATCGAATAAGAAGCGTGTATATGCAAAGTTTTGGCAAGTTTTTCTGTCTTATTTTTTGTGTGTGTCTTTTAAATCTTTCTGGCCAAATATTGCCTGCGTGTCTGTTTTGTTTGACTACTAAGTGCCAAAGAACTGTACTGTCATCCTAGCACAGAGACAATGAAAAGAAAGGCAGAAGCTTTTCCTCTTTAGTTTCTGTTGTCTCAGATTTCTGGCCTCTGTCTTTAGACTAGGACTGAATTCATTTTATTCCTGAACAGGTTGGCAAGAGCTATTTTGCTTAATTGATTTACATGGTTATTTTCTACTAGGAAGCAAAGTAATTTATTTTATTTTATTTTTATTTTTGAAGCAAAGTAATTTAAAGGGGAAATTTTCCACAGGACTTATAATAGAATTGTTTAATTTTGACATTTTATTATCATCTTTATACCACATCTGGTATATACTTTATACCAAGAAAAAGAAATGCAAAAGAGCAAAATGGCTGACTGAGGAGGCCTTACAAATAGCTGTAAAAAGAAGAGAAATGAAAAGCAAAGGAGAAAGGAAAAGATATACCCATTTGAATGAAGAGTTCCAGTGAATAGCAAGGAGAGATAAGAAAGCTTTCCTCAGCAATCCATGCAAAGAAATAGAGGAAAACAACAGAATGGGAAAGACTAGAGATCACTTCAAGAAAATTAGAGATACCAAGGGAACATTTCATGCAAAGATGGGCTCAATAAAGGGCAGAAATGGTATGGACCTAACAGAAGCAGAGGATATTAAGAAGAAGGTGGCAAGGATACACAGAAGAACTGTACAAAAAAGATCTTCACAACCCAAATAATCACAAAGGTGTGATCACTCGCACTTATCTAGAGCCAGACATCCTGGAATGTGAAGTCAGGTGGGCCTTAGGAAGCATCACTACGAACAAAGCTAGTGGAGGTGATGGAATTCCAGTTGAGCTATTTCAAATCCTAAAAGGATGATGCTGTTAAAGTGCTGCACTCAGTATGTTAGCAAATTTGGAAAACTCAGCAGTGGCCACAGGACTGGAAAAGGTCAGTTTTCATTCCAATCCCAAAGAAAGGCAATGCCAAAGAATGCTCAAACTACCACACACTTGCACTCATCTCACACGCTAGGAAAGTAATGCTCAAAATTCTCCATGCCAGGCTTCAGCAGTATGTGAACCGTGAACTTCCAGATGTTCAAGCTGGATTTAGAAAAGGCAGAGGGACCAGAGATCAAATTGCCAACATCCACTGGATCATCAAAAAAGCAGGAGAATTCCAGAAAAATATCTACTTCTGTTTTATTGACTATGCCAAAGCCTTTGACTCTGTGGATCACAATAAACTGTGGAAAATTCTGAAAGAGTTGGGAATACCAGACCACCTGACCTGCCTGTTGAGAAACCTGTATGCAGGTCAGGAAGCAACAGTTAGAACTGGACATGGAACAACAGACTATTTTCAAATAGGAAAAGGAGTACGTCAAGGCTGTATATTGTCACCCTGCTTATTTAACGTCTATGCAGAGTACATCATGAGAAATGCTGGGCTGGAGGAAGCACAAGCTGGAATCAAGGTTGCTGGGAGAAATATCAATAACCTCAGATATGCAGATGACACCACCCTTATGGCAGAAAGTGAAGAAGATCTAAAGAGCCTCCTGATGAAAGTGAAAGAGGAGAGTGAAAAAGTTGGCTTAAAGCTCAACATTCAGAAAACTAAGATCATGTCATCCAGTCCCATCACTTCATGGCAAATAGATGGGGAAACAGTGGAAACAGTGGCTGACTTTATTTTTCTGGGCTCCAAAATCACTGCAGATGGTGATTGCAGCCATGAAATTAAAAGACGCTTACTCCTTGGAAGGAACATTACGACCAACCTAGACAGTATATTAAAAAGCAGAGACATTACTTTGCCAACAAAGGTCCGTCTTGTTAAGGCTCTGGTTTTTCCCGTGGTCATGTATGGATGTGAGAGTTGGACTATAAAGAAAGCTGAGCACCGAAAAATTGATGCTTTTGAACTGTGGTGTTGGAGAAGACTCTTGAGAGTCTCTTGGATTGCAAAGAGATCCAACCAGTTCATCCTAAAGGAGATCAGTCCTGGGTGTTCATTGGAGGGACTGATGTTGAAGCTGAAACTCCAGTACTTTAGCTACCTGATGCGGAGAGCTGACTCATTTGAAAAGACCATGATGCTGAGAAAGATTGAGGGCAGGAGGAGAACGGGACGACGGAGGATGAGTTGGTTGGATGGCATCACCGACACAATGGACATAGGTTTGGGTAAACTCCGGGAGTTGGTGATGGACAGGGAGGCCTGGCGTGCTGCAGTTCATGGGTTGCAAAGAGTCGGACATGACTGAGTGACTGAACTGAACTGATATCATATCTGAACCCCAGATAATCACTTTAACAATATTATATTTGGTGGTTTCTAAAATTTGCAGACTCATTTTGCCCTGTGCTTAAAACTTAGCAAGAATAGAGATTGCATCTTACTTTCCAATCTTGGCGACTACTAACATTTAATTTTTATCTTAGTCCTTGATTCCTGGGAATACATATACACAGTTTGCTTATTGGCTGAGTTTTGAGAAATACTGTTGACTGTTTAAAACACTAAAAGTTGCTAATTTATGTGTAATGATATAAATTTCTCTATATGCTACTGGAATTCAGTTTTTGCCAGACTGCAAACAAATGTTAAGGTTGGCTGTGCAATGGTGTTTTTAGCTATAACATAGAAATTACTTGTATGTGTGCCTGACTTGGCAGACAGAAATCCTTATGTTTCCTTTGGAGCTCTACATTCTGACAACAGATTGCCTCCAAGGGTATTTACAAGTTTCACCTTTTCTTTATATACTACTTGTTATATCACTGGAGTATGTGTTGTACATTTAAAATGGACATTTAAATCACATTCCAGGGAGAGTGGATGAAATAACCTGTTGTATTTTTGTTACCCTTGGAGTTATCCTGTCACTGCATTTGGTGGGGTGGGAAGATATTTCCAGAGATGATTTGATTTCATCCTGCTTCTTTGCAGAGGATATGGTAAAACTTGGTATGGAGATAACCATCTCTCTTATTAAGAATAATCCTCAGAAAATCCAAGGAGGAGAGTTAGATAATAACTCATCTGCTTTTATAGCTCTGACCCATTTCAGTTTCCCACAATATTCAGGTTTAACAGGAGATGGAAGGTATACTATTATATTATTTTCTTTAATGGCCATGTGTTTATGTGATTTTTCATAGATCCTTCCATTCTGTGAAACACTTGTGGCATAAACAACTATTTTTGCCTACCTATCACCTATCCCCTTGTTCATGCTAATAGAGCCCCAATTTTTTTTGTCATCAGCTTGGTCTCAAGCAAAGCAGGTTGACTCTAGTAATCCTTGATGAATTGTAATTGGTCTAAACCAGTCTGGTCAGCCCATTCTGCTTCAGCAGTGATTGGTATAAAGATGTGCATTTGACTCAATCCTAACCAATGAGGCTTAAGGGGAAGTGGGAGAGATTCCCTTCCTGAATAAAAAGGACTCCCATGAAGGTAAATCCTTTTGCCTCTGTCTCTTGCTTTCTACTTTAAATGAGGATATGTTGCTTGGAAAGGTAGCAGCCAACTTGAAAAATGAGGTGACAGGCTTGATGAAGAAAACTCACATGCTGAGGATGGTAGACTAGAAAGGGAGAGCTGTGTCTTTGTCAGCATTGTGGAATAGCTGAATCACTCCCAGGGACCACCTCTCTCCAGGTTTCTAGGCAAAAAATAAACTACTAAGTATTGAAGCCAGTGTTGTTTAAGGATTCTCTTATTTGCAGTCAAAAGCATTCCTAATTGATATACCATGTAAAGTTAACATGCAGTGGAGAAGTTCAGCAACTCAACTAGATGAAAAGACAGTAGTATATTTTGTCTCAATCTGCTATTCTGTAAATATTATTTTTTTTTGGCCTGGAATGAAAGACAGATGTTGAGAAATGTAATTAGACTCTTGGTATTTGTGGCCAAGTTTTAATTTTTAATTGAACATGAGGTCCCAAAGTATTTGGCAACAGAAAAAAAATAATCTAGCATTTCTTTTTTAATTAAATTATCCTGTACTACTGTATAACTGAAGATCAGAGCTAGCAGGATTGCATTTCACGGTGATTTTAGTGTTGCTGTCTTTTACTGCAAACCACTTGTTTTAAAATCTAGTCCAGTCTGCTGCTTAGATTACAGGACTATATTTACAGTAGACTGATTCAGAGTTTGCCTCCAGAGACTCTGAGTATGACTGTATTCCTGGAACAGCTGAAGAGGTCAGGAGGTGGAGTTTACTTTCATTAGTGGTAGGAGTCTCCAGGATGGGTTCCCAGAGAGGCCAGGCACAGGTCTACTCAAGGAACCTGGCCTTGGGCAGTTGCTGTAATGTTTAGATAAAGCAAGATCAGTAGTGTCTCTTCTGAGTTAGATTCAGCTTCATTTCTAAACCTGAAGAGCTGTAAGTTACTGCACTTAGAAATTCAGGTAAAACCAGATATACAGGTGACCAGACTGAATATGTCTGTTGTTTATTAAATATTGGGCAAAATGTTGTACCTGGAATATTAAAATGCACTGATTATGTGTGATTCAAACCAGCCTCAATGTTTAGCTAGAATTACTGAGAATTTTCAACTAGGAAATATTTTGAAATAAATACATTTGTTTGCTAATATATAGATGCAGGAAACCTCAAAGTAGGCTAAGAATGTAATAGTAATCTTTAAGTGGCCTGCATGAATGAGTAGATGAACTGTTTGTAATCAGTGGTTGGTTATGCATAAATATATTTCTCTAGAGTTTGTTCTCTTCAGATTGAATACCCTCCTCTGTGTAATTATTTGTTAATTCCTAATTTGTAGAACAAAATTTGAAAAAATTGGATAAAGCAGAATACTGATTCAGATTACCCAGGTCCAGATTTTTACAGGATCCCATTTAATAGGACCAGAATTAATCAGATTTTGCCATATGCCAAGGTTTTCTCTTTTAAATCTCAAGAGTTATTAAACATGGTAAGTTATCATTTTGTGAGGCAATGTCATGTGGGTATTGATTAAAAATCAAGGTAAAGCCTTACTATTTTAAAGAAATAATTGGCTTCAGTACACACTTGGGCTCTACTAGAGGAGTAATGCTTATGTAGGTAAAGAAAAGTTTTATCCTCGAGTTCTTTCTCTTTTTTCCCTTTCATTTATGATTCAAAAGAAGGTTGTTAAGAATAAATGATGCTATAGACAAGCTAATATGAAAGCAAATTAAAAAAAAAATTTCCTTGTGTCACTTCTTTGGCATGACTGTATCTCCTCTGACAATAGTGCAGTGCCCTTGTGTGACAGAACATCTGGTTCTTAGTTGGATGAAAATCAGGCTTGACTCACCCTTGCAGAATTTGGACTTTTAGGCCCTAAGATTTGAGGAGGTAACCTACCATATAATTATTCTATTTCATTTCTTTACTTTTTCCTATCACTGTTTCCCACACAACAGCACCCATCTTTATTTTAAAGAGAAATTTATTTATTTACTTATTTTTGACTATGCTGGGTCTTTGTTAAGTCTTCCTTGGTGGCTCAGGTGATAAAGAATCCGCCTGCAGTGCGGGAGACCTGGGTTCGATCCCTGGGTTGGGAAGACCCCCTGGAGAAGGAAATGGCAACCCACTCCAGTAGTCTTGCCTGGGAAACGCCATGGATAGAGGAGCCTGGCCGGCTACAGCCTGTGGATTTGCAAAGCATTGGGTGTGCCGGCCTTTGTTGCTGCTCAGGCTTCTCTGCAGCTGGAGTGAGCTGGGGCTCCTCTGCAGTTGAGGTGCTCGGGCTTGTCATTGCACCGGCGGAGCACAGGCTCGAGGGTGAGGGGGCTTCAGTAGTTGTTGCATGTGGACTCAGTAGTTTCGGCCCATGGGCCCTAGAACACGGGCTCAGTAGTTGCGGTGCATAGGCTTTGTTGCTCTGCGGCATGTGGAATCTTCTCAGATTAGGGATCAAAACTTGTCTCTTGCATTTACAAGTGGATTCTTTACTAGCAAGCCACCTGGGATGCCCCAACAGTACCCATTTTTAATGTCAGAAATCATGTCAGGGCTTTTACTGTTAAAAAGTGCCGAGTTCCTTTCCTTAGATGTGCATCCAGATTCTTTACTATGGGTTCTGTGGTCCCGTGTGACCTCTGTTCCCTCCCTGGGTCTACAGGCTCATCTTTTGCCACCTTCTCCCTCTTAGGAGGTGCTCCAACTGCAGTTACTCTCTTACTCCAAACTCATTTCCCTGTTGTTTGTCTAGTAAGGGGAATGTCTTTTCAGATCCTTGCTTGACTGACTTACTCTCCTGGTTACAGACTCCAGTCCTGTGTCACCCTTATCTTTCTTGCTATGTCACATCAACCAGGTTGATGAGTCATGCATAAAAGCATAACATATTTCAAGTCTGAATTTATTTTGTATATCAGTATTTCTGTTGTCTGTCTCCCTTTCTGTGGATGGAAGTTCCATGTGGCCCACTGTAGGTGTCTAAGGACCATGGGATCCCCCAGTGCCTAAGGCACATAGTAGGCACTCAGTGATACTCCTCAAATGGAGCAAAAGGAAGCAAACAGTGTAAAAATATACTTGGAATATTTAAAAAGTAAAATGGCAGAGTTAATTGAGGCCATCCAAATATATTCTTTCTCTCTTCTCCCAGATCACATTCTGTCCTTTGTATCATAAAATGTCTACATCATCAGGAACTCCATCTGGAATAATACCTCCTTTCTTTTTTTTTTTAAATTTTAAAAACAATTCAAATATAACTCAAATGCTTATTGAAGCCCCTTCATCCGGTCACAAGCTAAATACTCAGAGCAGCAGTTCTCAGACTGTGTTCTGTTCTTAATCCAGATGAAACACCATTAAAACGTGAGTGCTGTCAAATAAGTTGATGAAATCCAGCAGTATCATATTCCTTTAGCATATTCCAATAGCATATCAAGGGATTTTTCAAGGTCTGTAGTAAAGAAACCCCTTATTACTTTGTGTCACTATTCACTATACTTATTTAGCCATGGATTCCCCATCCCAGTTATATTTTGCTTTCTTCCAAACTCCTGTTAAGATGTATGGAACCTATAACCTGTCCTTCTGCCTCCAACCTTTGGCATATCATGGCTGAAATAGCCAGTGGTATTATTAGCATGACATTTCAGAGAGAATTTAGAGCTCTAATAAAATGCATATAGGATGAGTTCATCCTGGGGCTCTCATCTCCCCAAATCCCCACCCAGGCCCCCAGGGCCGAGGACATCAATCTTCCTAGGAACCCTAGTTGAGAAGCTACGCTTCCTAGCACATTTATGAATGGAGTCATAGATAACGTAGACTATGGCCTTTCAAATCACTATGTGTAGAAGAAGATCACTGGAGAGAATCAGATTCTCTCCAGCTATTTCCTAGATGTCATCTGTGAACTAAAAATGGCGTCATTCAGAGATTTTTGGACTTTCTGAATGCTGCAGAAGTTTGATGCCCCAACAAGAAAGCGTGATAGTACATGCCTGTGGTATAGTTGTTAAAGATTGGTGGAGTTTTTAAATCTACTTCCCAACCATAAGAAAATATACATTGCAATAGTTCTCCAATGTCAGAGACTCAGTGTCTTTACCAGATTGAATGGTCTAACATCACACATAATAAATTTTCTCTTCTCCTAGACTCCCATTTTGGCATAATTTAATTCAAAAGGAAGGTTCCTCATTGTGAAATATTAAGCCAAGGTGTTTTATATAAAAAGTGTTGAATTATTTTATTCTCCAGGTGGCATAGTTTAAATAAGATGAAAGTGTAAATCTAATCAACTACAAGACCATGTCTATTTTATGCTGTATAGCTTCTTGAAAAAAGACTGATTCATATGCAACAGTAATTCATTTAATCCCAACAAGTCTTTGCATAATTTTATATTTCTTCACTGTACTCTGTCTGCCAAGAATTTGTTCATATAAATCTCTTTCCCCCTGCTAAATTGGCTTTAGAAAATATTTGAAAAGCAACCAGACTATTAACCCTTTAAATCATAGTTTCTTTCCCCCTTTTCTTTCCTTTTTTTTTTTTTTTTTTTGCTAATTAGATTATCTGGAATCAGGTTTTCTGAGAGGTTGAGTTTCCACATTTTTCTTATTACGCACAGAATTTTCTAATATTGGAGCACCCAGCTTGGAGTGTCTCAGCTAACCTCTAGATTTTTGGGTCTATGGTTGGTTGAGGCTGGCTCCTTCCACTTTTTTAGTTGGCTGGAATCAAATATGTTGCCACTCATTCTGCGGTTGTGGTGGAGTGTGGATGGAGGAGATCACAGTTCTTTTCTTTCAACCCCCTTGGTCTCAATGAAGTCCCTCACATTCCTTCTTTTTTGTGCTGTGGATCAAAAAGCAAGCCCAGATGTTTAGTTTCCAGTCTTAGTTTCTGAGTAGCGGTTGGAAATTCAAAGCATCTATTCATTGTGATCTTCAGAGATTTGGTAGAGTTTTTAAGTCCACTTCCCAACTGTAGCAAAATGTCCACCAGCTTTTGCATAGTTGAGACAATGGAAGGTTATCTCATGATTGTTCTTCTGCCTCCTGGTGGGGAGAGTTAAACATATAGCCAGATATATAATATCATATGGTGCTGCTGTTGTAAGAACATAGGGATATTTTAGTCATCTTTTTATCTATAGTGTGTGCTGAATGGTAATAGCCAACGTTTGATGTGGGTCCTGTTTCTCACTCTCTTTCTCAGATGGACACACTGAGGCACACACAGGTTAACTGATCACTTTAAGGTCACTTGGTGATAGAGTCAGGATTCAAACCCGGGCATTTCGGTCCCAGAGTCCATCTGCTTCACCACTGTACTCCTCTGTCTGTTGAAAGTTCATGATAAATGGAGGGGATAAAGAAATAAAACTTAAGGAATCTTGTTTGGAGTTCTGATCAGATTGAAAAATTGAGTACTCTTGACCCAAATCCTGGGCCTTGTGATTTTACAAGAGAGTGTGGAGTTTTATACTGTGGTTCTGGTTAGTGCTGTGTTTTTCATTGTGATCATTCATTTAACATATATTTATTGAGCCCTTAGCATGTGCCAGGCATTATCTTAGGTAATGCAGATTCAGCAAAAAGCAAAACAGTGGACATACCCTACTTTCATGTAGCATACATTCTACTAGGCAGTGCTGCCTATTTTTTTGAGCCAGGTATGCAGTAAAATTTCCTGTCCAGAGACTTTGTAGTTATGGCCACACTCAGGTGATTCAGAACAGAGTCCTGTGCCTAAGGAACTTTCTTCTGGATGGCTGAAAGATAACTTGAGCAAGTCATTCTGATAAGAACCTGAGAGATGAGACAGAATCACTCAGATATCTTCAGTGTGGTGGCGATTTTCGTTGCTATGGTAACTACTTTCTCTTAGCATCTCTCTCCACTGCTACATCATAATTTTGACAGGACAGTGTGAGTGAGTTTATGAACACACAAATGTGCTTTTTACAGAGCCTGGTTGGGATGGAGGATAGCTGTAATACCTGTGTTGTCTTTATAAAGATAACTACAATGTTCAGGGTAATTAAACCTGTCTGTGCAGACTTCTAATTGCCCCTGCCTCGCTTGGAATATCAGATTGCTTTGTTTGTAATGATAGTCTGCCTGCAAGCGATGGGCTTTTTAAAATATATATGTTCACAGGAACACCTAGCAGATTCTCACTTTTTCTAATCCAGAAAACATGCTAATTTTCACACAAAGCTCTCTGAAGCTGACGCTGCATCTCAGTGAACATGAAATACTTGAGGCTCTAATGAGGCCCTCCTCTGCGATTAAGATTTCATTGCTCTCACTTTAGCATACGTTCTCCACCAAAACTGGGATTATGATATGTATTTTACAAATCAGAATGACTGACTTTATCATCTTTTGTTGTATGTTGTTACTGATTCCCTGAGATTAATGAGGGAGCACTACTTAAATAGGAGGTGTATGTTCAAGAGGCATAGATGCCAGCCTGTTTTGGATGGTGGCACAAGTTACACCTACGGAATCCAGTTGCCATCCCAGGGGACCCTGTGAGCTGGATAAAGGCCTTGGCAGAATGATTTAAGAAAGTATGAAGAAGTCCTGAGACCTTGAGTAGTTTCCACAACCAGAGGTACCAGGATAAGACTCTCTGCTCTTGTCTCTGCCATCTGGAGGGTCTCTGCTTCCTTCTTGAGCTACCTTGGGGTAGGGGAATGTCAGCTTGAGACATTCTGTGTGAAAACCCCAGTAGTGAACTTTTGATGAGGTAGCTCCTTTTTTCTCCCATTCATTGATGCATTTTCCTCACTACAGTATATCCATAGTGTCATAGGGATTTCACTGCTAGCCATATCCTGTCTCCCTTCTAGGGCCATCATTTTCTCATTCATGTATTAACAGTGATGTCGTAGGTGAATATGATTTCGTATGAATCAGTGGTCACAGTATTTGTTGCTGGTAGTATTTGTTCACCTGGTAGAAACAGAGTTACAAACTAGCACATAACGTTCCATCGTTTATTAGAAGTAATCTGTATAGTCAGTATAGGGCTTCCCAGATGGCTCAGTGATAAAGAATCCGCCTGCCAGGGCAGGAGATGAGGGGTTGGGAAGATCCCCTGGAGGAGGAAATGGTAACCCTCTCCAGTGCTCTTGCCTGGGACGTCCCATGGACAGAGAAGCCTGAAGGGCTATAGTCACTGGGGTCACACAAGAGTCGGACACGAATGAGCACACGCACAACAACAACGGGTATAGTCGATATGGTATGATACAGAAATCTGTGCAGTAGATTTGGTATAATATCCTTACAACAAAGGTAGTATATTATCTATGCCTTACAAAAATGAAGTTGTATATAGTAATATATGTGGACTGTATGTGTGCTGCATGCTAAGTCGCTTTAGTCATGTCCAGTTCTGCAACACTATGGACTGTAGCCCGCCAGGGTCCTCAGTTGATGGGATTCTCCAGGCAAGAATACTGGAGTGGGTTGCCATGCCCTCCCTCAGAGGATCTTGCCAACCCAGGTATCACACCCGGGTCTCCTGCATTGGCAGACGAGTTCTTTACCACTAGTGCCACCTGGGAAGTCCATATGTACTATGTATGTATGTGTATGTTCTATGTAGCTCATGTGTGTTTGTATAAAGGCACACATGTGTGTACAGTTTGAACAGATCTAAAGCAGTATGTTTATATTGATTGACCTTGTATGGACAGACTGCTGCTTGTAGATTTCTTTGTATTTGTGTCTTCTGGTGTTTTGCAATGAATATATAATTTTTTGGTTTAGATGTTATTTTTTGAAAGGGCATTTACTATGTGTCCTTTTGTTTGTAGGGCTGTGTGCTGCTGGTTGGAAATTCTGGAAGACAGCTCATAGGATGGGGTGAGGAACAGAAAGAGGGCAGAGTGGAGTTGGCAAGGACTCAGTGAATTTTGAAAGGAAGGAATGATGGAAGGGAATAAGGAAGGAAAGGAAGAAATGAGAAATGAAGGAAGGAAAAGTACTGTGCTCTAGTGTGAAAGGAAGGTACACATCTATGAAGGATGCTTAGTGGTGCTTGACTTGGGACGCATGAGTCCAAACGTGACAAATACATTGTTCATGGGAGATTCATATGGAGAAAGAGGATTTTATTCATCTTACTTTTATGTTGCCCTCCTTAGTGTTTTATCAACTTCTGGGTTCACATTCTCATGTTTGTATGTGGATCCTATAATAATTTGACTTCAGTTATGCTCAGAAATCTGTATCATCCTTGATCACAGACTACTTTTGACTGTTTATATAAGAGTTATGGAAAGGGAAGGAAATTTTAAGGCAGGGCACATGACTAATGCTTAACTAAAGTGAACCACTTATGCTTTGCAGATAAAAGAAGTGTGAGAGAAGAGGTCAGTTTGAAAAGATAAAGCGAATACTCACCATTGCCACGTTTGGGCTGGGGCACTAAGGTCATTTCCCTTTCTCCTGTCTGTTGCTGTTACTGATCAAAAATTCGTTCATCTTTGTCTTGGTCTAGAAACGTGTGCTGTGAAGAGAATTGCATCAAGTTCTGAGACTAATCCTTTTTTCATCATCTTAGGAAGTTATCTTTTAGATCCAGCCACAGTGCTTCTGGCAGTTTTGTAGAGTTTACATCTACTGTGAGAGTGCCCAGTCTTAGCATTCTTAAAAAGAAAGTCTTCTTGACCAAATCGTGTCTTGTTAACCTGAGACAACACAGCCTGCCAATTGTATGTCATTTTGACCCTTCAGAAACACTTTGATGGAGAGCTAGGGACAATTCAGAGGCCCGAAGAGAGATATGGAACCAACAGATTCCTGTTCATGGAAGATGTTGTTAGTGGTTATAAAACCCTCCAGACTCACTCTTGATCCACTTGATTAGACAGACTCTACCTCAGCAGCAGACATTTAAAATTCTTTCTGACATTGTTTTCTTTTGATGGTCATCTTCTGCCACTGCATAATGGTTTATGTGGAGCCGGAGCTGACTCAGCACTTGTGGGCTTAGGGGAGGGCATGTGACTAAGCTTGGCCAATCAGAATAGTACTCCATCCTCATAGCCGCTGAGATTAATTTATGTGTTGTTATTCAGTCACTCAGTCATGTCCAACTTTGCAGCCCTGTGGACTGCGGTATGCCAGGCTTCCCTCTCCTTCATTATCTCTCAGAGTTTGCTCAAACTCATGTCCATTGAGTCAGTGATGCCATTCAACCATCTCATCCTCTGTTGTCCCCTTCTCCTACCCTCAATCTTTCCGGGCATCAGGGTCTTTTCCATTGATCCAGCTCTTCGCATCAGGTGGCCATATTATCGGAGCTTCAGTTTCAGCATCAGTCCTTCCAATGAATATTCAGGATTGATTTCCTTTAATCCTGGTTTGATCTCCTTGCTGTCCAAGGGACTCTCAAGAGTTTGGGAGTTGGGATGAATCAAGATGGGCCAATCAGAATCACCCCAGGACTCTGCCAGACCCATCACAGAAGGGATTTTTGAGGTTGAAAGCAGTGGGCTTGAAGCTGTATGCAGCCACTTTGCTATCATGTGGGGAGATCTTACCTAAGAATAAAACTAAACAAAGCCAAGACATATAGAGAAATGTGTCAGTATAATGTTAAGAGAGATTGTCTTGACGTTTTGGGCTGGGTGATTCTTTGTTGATGGGGGCTGTGTTATACCTTATAGGATGTTTAGCACCATGCTTGACCTCTACCCAGCAGATGCCAATTGCACAACCCCTGAACTTTAGGTTTGATAACTGGACATGTTTCCAGGTTTTGCCCAATGTTCTCTGAAGGACAAAATCGTCTCTAGGTGAAAACTACTGGTTGAAGCAACTGGGTCTAACTGGGTTTGAAGAGAACTCTTGAATTGTTTGGTTGTTCGTACTGTATCAGTTTTCTGTTGCTGTTGTCTATATGACCATGTTTCTGTCTTTGTATCTGTGACCAAAGCCAGAAAATATTTTTCTCTTTTAAGGAGTCATGTGATTAGATTGGCCCATCCAGGTAATCCAGAATAGTCTCCCCATCTTGGTCCTTAATTTCGTCTACTAAGTCATTTTGCCATGCAAGGTGACATATTCATAAGTTCAGAGTGTTGGGATGGACATTTTTCTGACTCCTGCATGCACTGATAAATTTCTTTTTTGCTTGAACTAGATTGATGTCAGTGACTACACCCTAAAATTAACAATAAAATGTTTGAGATTTAGTATTGGAAACCTCTTTTTAATCATGGTTCAGTTTATAAACTCAGTTCTTTTAAACTCCCAGCACTTAACATAAAGCCTGTTAAACAATGGGCCTTCCCTTTGAACTCAGTAAATGTGAGTTTATTCTTTCCATTCATCTTGGGTGCCATGAAGAAGAGTTATTAGAAACTTTACCACATGAATTGTTAGACAGGACTCTGGGAGAGAAAATGAAGGGAAAGGAAGTAAACATTCCCTGCAAAGAGAAGCAATTAAGTGATTTTAAAGAGCTGGGATTTCAGAGTCAGGTAGCAAAGAACGAATTGCAGTTCCCCACTGTTCCTACCACTCTGTGAAATAAGATAGTCAGTTTTCATGTTAGCCTAATTGCTGCTCTTCCTTCCCTTCATTTTTTTGTGCCTTGCTCATCGAGGTAAGTGACTGATAAATCAACCCTGGGTGGATAAGAATTTATTACTTTTATTTTCCTTCTCAGAGCAGTTTCTCAAAATAAAATATGTTTATGTTCTCAGCTGTGTGTCCTGGAGTCTGTGAATTTTCTAACAGGGAGATACACAAATCCCTTTGGAATTACCATTTACCAGCCTGGAGCACATCCAGTGGTCCTTTCAATGCCTTCCATGTCCTCAGAGACTCTCCTAGCTTCTCAGGTTGGTCCTGCCTCTGATGTAGTTCCTCAGTCCACAAGAGATGGTGTCTGGTACATCAGCCCCCAAGGTGATGACCAGGGATGCCTTTCGTTTAAAGCAATCCAAGGGAGCCTGACTGCTTTAGTAGAGCAAGTGCTCTCTTGGAGGCTAATTTTTTGTTTTCAAAGGCCTCAGGGAACAGAGAGACCTGAATCTGACATCCCTTGACTTATGACAGGGAACAGGGAACTTTTTGAAAACTCGATTCTCTTGAACTGCTTCGTGCACCTCTGGTTGTTCAAAGGAGTGTCCTGGTCTTACCGTGCTCAATTTGTAAATCCCAAACAGAATGAATTTAACAGCCTAAACTCTTCCTGATTTTTTTTTTTCTTCAGCAGAAAACCTTGGTTATAAAATGCAATGTTTTCCTATAATGAGTGTGCATAAATATTTCATTGATGCAATGATCTTTGACGTGAAATGATTTTGCAGCTTGGCTAGTGCCTGGGAGAAACGATCAACCTACTTCCTTCCCCTGAGAGATTTCTTTTTTAAATAAACAAACTGTGTGTCTGAAACGGTGGGTCACGTGTGCACGCGTCTGTTTGTGCCTGCCACTTCCTTCCCTGGAATGTGCATGTGACTTCTAGGAGGAAGCAGTGGGGTTTTTTTTGTTGTTGTTTTTGGCAGTCACAATGAAATAGACAACGGCTGGTCCACTTGCAGTTTCCAGACTCCCAGCAGCATCCTTATTTGAAAATGCATTTCAGATTCTGAGCTTTTGCCATATATAATAAGAGTTAGTGAATTCAACTTACACCTTTGCACTTAAAAATAAAATGGCTTGGAGAGAAGAAAGAAAATACAATAAGAGTCTAAGAAAAGCTTCTGACCCTTCAAAAATAATAACTGCTGCCTGTCCATTTTTTACTTTTACTTGAGATAGAGGAAATTGTTACACACCATTTTTACCATCTGATACAACTGATATGCCCTTTTGCTGATTAAACTTACTTGTCTAAGTTCATTTTTCTTCCTAGATAGGTCTCCATTTGAGAGCAAATCTATGTGCTTTACCTCATTTGCAAACTTGCCACCTTCTTTGTTTTTATGATTCTTTGGCATTCTCTCTTTCACTGTCTTTTGTCATAAGTTCATCACTGTACTATATGCTGATTCTAAAGTTGTGTCTGTATAGGGTCTCTGGTCTTTCTGACTTGCTAGAGGAAAAAAAAGAAGCCATCATTCATATAATAGTTCTCTAGTGATGAGGAGTAAAAGAAACTGCCCCACTTAGTGGTGGTGGGAAAAGAAATTGAAGGTGTTTTAGACTGTTGCTGTGTGATGTGTGTATATTTTGTGATGATGGTGCCTGAAAACCATCATTAAGAGAGCCTGCTGTGTCAGGGAGGAAGTGAATGAGGACTTATCTGTAGAAAACTAAGTTAAAGGTTACTGGTGATTTTGGAAGGATGCTATCAGGATTGAAGATTCTACCCTGCATATGAACTAGAATCACCTATTATGGTGCTTCCAGAAAACATAAGACTCCTGGGTCAGATAAAGGACTTAATCAGTCACAGCACAATAGGTAACAAGAGCATCACATATGTATCAGCTCCCCACATCCCACACAGGCAATGTGAAGGGGCCTCCGGGAATACTGTGCGCACTGGATTTGCTGCAAAGCCAAGGAATTGGGAGCTTGGGGGACCCATCTCTTTTATGCAAACTTGCTTTTTGCCCTGGAAGCAGACAAGACTTTTCCCCTCAAGATTGGTCTCTGTAGATACAGACCTGTTGGTGGCCTTTGCAAAGAGTGGTCAGGACTTAGCATTCTTTGCTGGGACACTCAGGGCTCATGGCCTGTGGTGGAATGCTACTCCCAAGGTACTTTGATGTGTCATATTAATCATACAACTAGCTGCCATTTACTGAGCATCATCATGCTCCAAGCACAGCATACATACTCAGTGTAGTTTAATTTGCATCCTTGTGACAACTCCAGTGCAGCGTGTGACTGCTGCTGTTGCTGCTTCGTCATTTCAGTTGTGTCCGACTCTGTGCGACCCTGTAGATGGCAGCCCACCAGGCTCCGCCGTCCCTGGGATTCTCCAGGCAAGAACACTGGAGTGGGTTGCCATTTCCTTCTCCAAGGCGTGAAAGTGAAAAGTGAAGTCGCTTAGTTGTGTCCTACTCTTAGCGACCCCTTGGACTGCAGCCTACCAGGCTCCTCCGTCCGTGGGATTTTCCAGGCAAGCGTACTGGAGCGGGGTGCCATTGCAGGCAAACTCACATGTAAAGAGTTGAAACAGCATTACCTGCACTGAGGTGGAACTGTTATTTTGTTTTAGCTTCTTATATGTCTCTTTCCTGGCTCTTATCACAACATGTCCTTTCCTTTAAATGTTTTCTCTGTCTTCACTGCTAGAACGAAAGCTCCTTAACGTCACGGATTTCAGCTCCTTCACCTTTGCCTTCCCTGCAGCTAGATTCTGTGGCTAGTGGTGTGTTAGGCACGGGGTAGATCTTTCTGGAGTATGTCTGTTTTGGATCCAAGGGTTTTCTCAAAGCTACTGTGACCTAGTAGATACCGCAAATATTTGTTGAATGAATATATAAATGAGCAAATAGACTTGCTCCCCCACTTTGTAATGGAGTCAGGACTGGAAATGAGGTCTTTCTGACTCAGAGTTAATATTAGTCTCTGCCCTTCTTAGTTAGTAGTGGAATCAGCCTGATGCACAAGCATCCTTTGAGTTTATGGTTCTCTATCACCTGTTTTAGTAGTTCCCACAAGGTAGGCAGTAAGTGTAATTTTGGAAGTCAGTTACAAATGAGTTTCATTTGTTTTTATTTTTGGAATCTCTCTTACAGCTTCATAGGGAGAAAACAATGGGAGAAAGCAATAGGTGCCTCTCAGAAGTTGAAATAACCATGTTTACTTAAATACGAGCTTCTCCTTCCAGAGCTTTCTGTGAGTGATAGCATAGAGGGTTTGACCAAGAATGTTGAGCTTCTTCCTGGGGTGGTTTCCATGGTAATGGTTGCAGCTTTGATTGGGCTGGGACTGCAGAGAGAGGGATCTGCAGAGAGGGTGATGTTGCATCATGAGGTATCCCAAATCTTTATGACCATGAATAGCATGGTCTGCAGCCAATGACAGTGGGCAGAAACTGGCTGATAATATTCGAGGAATGGGTTCTGAAAAACTGTTTTTGCCTGTGAAAGAGAGGTTTGCCTGTATTCAGGGTCAAGACTTAACAATAGGATTACTTTTCTAACTATGATTTGCCTAAATACATAATAAGTTGGAGATTTTACCTGTGAGGGAATAAAGGTAGAATGCTGCTCTTGTGGTAAGATTCCCAGAGGGATCCGAAAGCACTATGGACAAAATTTATAGGAATGTGTCAGAAAGAACTTCATTGAGAACATACTTAAAGAGTGCCATTTGAGTAATCTCTTGCTCCATAACCTTTGCAAAACAACACAGTTTAGCATAACAACTTTATATTATCTGCCCTGGTTTGGGGAGTTGTTCTGGTCTCTAGTGTGGTTGCAGTTCAGGTGGGACCTGCAGCTGTATTCATCCTGGGGGTTCCTAATTCATGTTCTGGCTGATGCTGGCTCATAGTTGGGACCTCACCCTGAACTGTCAGCCAGCACATGTGCTGGTGGTCTCTCTACCTGGCCTGGTTTCATCACACTGTGGTGACTGGGGTGCAGGAGTGGGTGTCCAGGAGAAAGGAAGTGGAAGTCTCTTAAACTCTCAGCCTGAAAACTGGCACAACATTGCTTCTACCATATTCTGCATGGTCGTGTTGTCCAAAAGCCCACATTAAAGGGGAGGAGACATAGACCCTACCTGTCAATGGAAAGAGTGTGAAAAAATGTTTGGTTCTCTTTTAAGCCATCACAAGTGGCAGCTCTATCCTCTTGCTTTCCTTCTGAAGTTCGTAGACAAATTAAAACACTACTAAGTACTCTTCCCAGGTGGCGCTAGTAGTGAAAAACCTTCCTGCTGGTATAGGATCATAAGAGACCAGAGTTTGATCCCTGGGTCAGGAAGATGCCCTTCAGGAAGAAATGGCTACCTGTCCCAATATTCTTGCCTGGAGAATCCCATGGACAGAGGAGCCTGCTGGGCTACAGTCCACGGGGTCACAAAGAGTCGGATGCATCTGAAGCGACTTAGTACATAAGCACTCTTGAAATGTTAAGGGGAGACATGCTACTCAAAATCAAGGGTCTTCTAAACTTACCCATTTTAAGTCTTTGTTTTTTCAATTATGGACTTCCCTGATGACTCAGATGGTAAAGAATCTGCCTGCAATGCAGGAGACCCAGGTTCAGTCCCTGCGTCAGGAAGATCCCCTAGAGAAGGGATTGGCTACCCACTCCAGTATTCTTGCCTGGAGAATCCCATGGACAGAGGAGCCTGGCGAGCCACAGTCCACAGAGTCGCAAAGAGTTGGACACGACTGAGTGACTAACATTTTCACTTTTTCAGTTATGCCTAAACTGTCTCCCTCCTGCAGTATTTTGCTTTTCTAAATCAACTCTAAAGGATTATAAAGTCTTAGGGAATAACTTCTTTGGTTCAGTTCAGTCACTCAGTCATGTCCAACTCTTTGCGACCACATGGACTGCAGCACACCAGGCTTCCTTGTCCATCGCCAGCTTGCAGAACTTGCTCAAACTCACGTCCATTGAGTTGGTGATGCCGTCCAACCATCTCATCCTCTGTCATCCCCCTCTCCTCCTGTCTTCAGTCTTTCCCAGCATCAGGGTCTTTTCCAGTGAGTCAGTTCTTTGCATCAGGTGGCCAAAGTACTGGAGTTTCAGCTTCAGCATCAGTCTTTCCAATGACTATTTGGTAATCTCCAAAAGAGTACTTTCAAAAGTCAAAAACTTAGACTTCTATGTTCTTCTATGTTCATCCTTTTGTCCTTGAGTAGGATTCTTGGAGGAGCTTTGGCCATAAGGTCACTGATTTTGGAGACAGTTATTCCCCATAACTTGCAGCACACCAGACACTTCTAGGCATAGCAAGCATGGTCTGATTTATACCAGTTATAGTTTGCATTTCAATTAATACAGAGGCTGGTGTCATAGGTAAATTACAGCTACTCATTTTCTCCTCAAATTGCTTGACAAAAGCATGTCTTGAGTTTTTAACCTGTTACATATGACACATAAGGTGAGCACTTTTATGTGCTGATGGAGATGACAGAATTGGATGTCAGCTTGCTTAAACACAACTCTAATGGATAAGAAACAGAAAGGAAGGTATTAAACGTATCTTGTCTTGTGGAAGCTTGTGTTAGTAAAAAAGTGCTGATGTCCTTGCTTTGTCTGTAATTTCACATTTTCATTTTCCCACACCTCAACTATGATGTTTCTAAAAGAGATTTAAATATTTTGTCCCCCAATCTGGTTTTTTTTTCAGTAGTTCTTAAAAGTGAAGGAAAACCTCAGAAGTATTAACAGAGGTGGTTGAATCAACTCACTTTTAAAGGCGAAGTCTTAGCAAAATTCTCAGCCTCAAAGATGAATTTTCTCAAAACTTTTGAGGACTCTCTAATCCAGTGTGCTAAGCATTGGACTGGAAACAAAGAGATAGGGGGTTTTCATTTCTGATGTGTCACTAACCACCTTTACCTTGGAAATTGGTTTAAGAAATGTGTCAGGCTGCATATTTTTCTTTCCTCCTCAACTCTTTATACTTGTAAAAAACTGAGTGATAGTGATGTGAATATAGAGCACATTTCTGTCACACAAAAGGGAACAGAGATCTCTTATATATATAACATATATGTGTATCCATCCATCTTTATTGGAAAATGACTGACTAGTTTTAAACTTAGTTTCTACCCTGCAGAAACTGGGGTGTAGGGTCTGTCCCATTTTCTGGGGTCTAGTTAAATTGGAACAATTTGTTTAACTCATATGAAACCTCAGATTCCCCCCCTGAGCCACAGAGCCAGTGTAGAATGGGGAGAATATAATAGGGTGAGAGTGGGAAATTAACTCTTCACTTCTTGGCTGGATTTCTCCTTTTGTCAGCTACATTAGCAGTGGGGGGGTAATTAGGGAAATGCTAATTGATATGAATGCAGAGTTTCTGGAAGCTGTCAGAGGACATGGAATGTTATCTTTTGTCTGTTCTTTCTCCTTTTTCCATCCTCTTCTTTTTCTTTCTTTTTGTTGGTCATACCATATGGCATGTGGGATCTTAGTTCCCCGACCAGGAATTGAACTCACTCCTCCTGTGGTGGAAATGAGACAGCCTAACCACTGGACTGCCAGGAAATGCCCCCTCCTCCTCTTCTTTCTTCTTTAGCCTTCTTCCCCACCCCGTGCATCAACTCTTCTTTCCTCCTGTCTTGTTCTCTCAATTTACCTTCCTTTTTTCCCCCTTCCCCCCACTACCGGTAACACAATTGCCCATCTTACTATTTATTTAAACCCTAGTTAGAAGAAATAAATGATTGAGACCATCTTCCCAAATGCTTTTTTTAAGGAAATAAAGCTTTTCTGGATTAAGGAGAAAATGGCATCTCTCAGCTTTTCTCTGTTTCTGCTCCACCTGTGATTGGGCTCTTTCCCCCGTGGCTGCTCTTCTGACCGAATTCCCTCTTTCTCCACAGGGACAGAGAACTCTGCCCAGACTCCTCAGTCTTCCTTTCAATTGGCCACAGAATCCTTAGCCCAGCAGATGCTGTCATTCCTCCTCTCCTGGGTCTCACTGTCTTCTCTTAATTGTTCTTTTCTTTTTGTTAAAGTCTCCACATTTAAGTGGGCTTATTATTTTAAGGTAGAGGGAAAACCAGGTTGAGTCTCATCTATAAATGGTTGGCGCAGTCTTGAAACTCAGATTGGAGGTTTAGTTGCGGGAGAGTCATGGATCTTGTTAGGTTAGTTCTAAAGATTATTTTTCAACTTACAGAAAGTGGGTTGCATTTGTAGGGTTGGTTACTTTGGTTAATAGACCATATGTAAAAGTATGTCCAACTTCATGCTGTTTGATGATGAAATGCTTTCTTAGTATGTGTACATTGATGCTCTATCTAATGATCCGTAACTCTTTGTACCTATTCAGTTGTATATTCTAAACACAGTCACAGCCTCAGGTTGGACTGGCATGGTCATAACTTTGCGTTTTGACAGGCCTTATAATCGTCAGTGTTTTATTGATCACTTTTCCTCTGGTTCGACTATCAATGTAGTTTAAAGGCTTTACTGAGAAAGAAACTTGAGAGGGAAGTTTTGATACCCTTGACTGGCAAAACATCTTTTATCTCTGTGGCTTAATAACGCTCTCTTCTCCACAGGTGCCTTTGCCTTCTTGATTACATATTTTGATTATTTACAAAGTGCTTCCATGTGGCATAGCATCAAACCTGAAGCATATGAGTCATGAAATATTTAATTTGTGAGTGTGAAATGTCAGGTTTAGTTTGAAAGTTATACCTTAGGAGCCTTGCTAATCAGCACTGAAGAATGTTTCCTACATCTAAGGTTTGGTCAGACTTTGGGGATAGAAGTTCCTATACTATCTACAGTAACTATGGCATACACATTCATGTTTGATCAATGAGCTGTCATCTCTCTAAGTTCTTTGCCACGGCTTTAGTTTATCCTGCTGCCTCCTGAAACAGTGGCTCACTGAAGATGATGGATGAAATCCACAGGTGGTTTTGGTACGGAAATTTTTTATGCCTCCCAAAGATGGAATTATAGGGCTGGATTTAAAGCAAATTGAGCATCCTAAATAAATGTCTTCAGTGTCTTCCTGCTGAAATGAGAATAAGATGCAGAAACTTATTACCATGGCCAACCAAGCCCTGTGGTGTCTGGGCCCTCCCTGCTTTTTTAGTTCCATCCCATGCTACCCAGCCCTCTTTTCATTTGTCTGAAATAAACAGAAATGCCATAGTGCTGTCATAATTACTTTGTCTTAGAATCTTTGCATTTCCATATCTTCTTTCTGAATCTCTCCCTTCTCCTCCCATGCTTGCAAGTGTGCATGCTAGGTTGCTTCAGTTTTGTCTGACCCTTTGCAGTGCTATGGACTGTAGCCTACCAGCCTCCTCTGTCCTTGGGATTCTGCAGGCAGGAATACTGGGGTGGGTTGCCATGCCCTCCTCCAGGGGATCTTCCTGACCCAGGGATTGAACCCTGCTCTCTTGTGTCTCCTGTGTTGACAGGCAGGTTCTTTACCACTAGTGCCACCTGGGAAGCTCTCCTCATCTTTTACTCTAGTCAGGAGCATCCTGGATTTCCTCCCAATATCCCAAGCTTCACTATGCCCTTTTTATTTGGCAGATTCTATTGTAAGTAAGTATAAGTGTTAGTCACTCAGTCATGCCTGACTCTTTATGACCCCATGGACTGCAGCCCACCAGGCTCTTCTGTCCATGAGATTTTCCAGGCAAGGATACTGGAGTGGGTTGCCATTTCCTTCTCCAGGTGATCTTTCCAACCCAGGAATTGAACCCAGGTCTCCACTGCAGGCAGATTCCTTACCGACTGAGCTACAATGGAAGCTAATAGAAAAACCAATAGAAAAGATTCTATTGTAGTGTTGTCTATTTCCCAGCTCATTGAAACAGGGAACCTTGGCTCATTTTTGACAGTTTTCCCGTGTCTTGCCTTGTGGTTCATACCTAGGATATGCTTAATCTACACTTGTTGAACCAGTGAATGGAGTTTTAAACAGAGAGGTTGGGGGAAGAATTTGTTAACTTGTGGACTTAGACTAAGTTTGTGCTAAAAATCCAATTCCTCCACAGAAATATACTGCAGGTAAGGAAATGATCTTTCTACTATAAGAGTTTTCCTCCATTAATAAAATTATCAGTACTAACTTCTTGCTTGATTCTGTAATGTGAGGACAGATGCTCTGAAACCTAAAGAATCTTGGAACTTTTGTTCCATGGCATTGAACTTAAAGGTCAATAGTTATTTAATTTTAAAATTAGCTTTTTCATATGGAAGTAATCGTTGAAATGGATGAGTGAAGGTCTAATCATCGAGGGGAGTGTGAAGATGTCCATGATCAATGATAATTCAGAGACTTACAGCCATAAATTGCTTTTTAAGAATCGAGTGTGTAGTTAGTCTTGCTTCTCTTAAGGGTCTAGTTAGAATTTCAGTAAATTCCTAGAGAACCTCACAAATGACCTTAGTTAGCTACTGAATGCTAACCACTTTCTAAAACTTCACAGGGCAGAAAAAATACTCAGTTAAGCTAACATACTCAAATTTTTTTAAATTAGCTAGAATAACACTTTATTATCTAAATGTAAGCTTAGACAATTTCTCTTACTTCAAATGAACCTTGATATGAGCATAGCTTGACTTAACACCATGAAAATGAGAGTTTTTATAAAATCTTCCAAAATTCTCTGCATCAGTGTCCTATCTAGTATTTGTATGAAAGTAATATGTGATGAATTGTGACTGATCCTTCACATCAGCAAAATTCTCCAAAAATTCAGCCAGGTAGAGCCATTTTTAATTGATTGGGGATTTGGGAAAGCCACTAAGGGATTTGTGCAGCAGTAGAAAGCCATATTTTGAGTCTAGAAGGAAAGTAGGGATTAATTGGAAGAGTAGGTAAATATGAGACATACCTCACAAGGCACATTTATTGCAGAATGGAATGAGATGGGGTCTTGTGCATGACTACAACAGAGGAGAAATATTTAGCTCATTAGATAGGTGCATGTCTGCACAGGGTTAGTGTTGATGCTACCTGTGTCATTTAAAAAAAAGAATCTAAAAAGAGTAAATCTTTACAAGTCAAGGCATTCAGTTCTCAGGAATTGATGAAAATAAATGTTGAAAAAGAAACTGATCTACAGTAGCATCCCTAAACTTAAAATCCACTTCAACTCCATTGATTCTGTTGTAAAATGTGCAAGTTCTTGGTGCCAACACAAATGATAGGGATAAAAAAAGTCACACATTAAATTAAAAATAATTTGTCTGGACAAAGATAATTGGAAACAGAATATCAAGGGCAGGGAAATCTGGCAAGGGGTAATGTCCAAAAAATCTCAAGGCAGCATGTGGAAAGGGAGGGGGAGTAGCACAGCGAGTCTGACTTGAGCATCTTCCTGGGAAGGATGGATGGTCGTCCCTGGGCAAATTGGCTGAGTCGATACCTGAGGCAGGTGCATATTTGTTAACAACCACGTCTAAGAAAATTGGAAAGAGTTGAAGCTTGGAAACAAGCTGCAAATGAAACTGTGTCTTTTGAGAACAAGAGGACTCTGTTCAAGGATGGGGCTAACTAAGACTGTTTGTGTTGGTGAACAAAAACATAAAAGGAATGAGGCAAAACACAAGACTGGCGGGACCTGCACGGTGTTGCTCAAGAAACAGTATTTTCCTAAGAGGATTGTTAAAAGAGAACAGTGGATTGATGATCTCCATTCTGCATTCCTTCTCATCCCTTGTCCTGGGAGATCCTTCATTAATTGAGACACCTTAAAAGCTAAGTAAGCAATAAAGGGCTATTAGGCTGTACCCGCTTCCCTGCAAACCCACTGAATTCTAGGCAAGTGATTTTCTTGCAGCAACTGTAAGGCCGTCATTGTCTAAGAAATCCCCAGCTAACACTGTCGTTTACAATTGCCAGGTTAATGTGAGATTGAGTAGCATTTTATTGACAGTGTTCACTGCCATTTGTGCTGTAGAATTCATTTCCCTGAAGTTCATTTACCCAAGCAAATCAGTTCAGTGGCATCCTCCCTACAGGCATCCCCATCCGTGAGAGGGAAAGACTGTGTATAGTGTTTCGTGTCATCTGAACCTGAAATGAACCTGCCACTTTCTATCAGCATGACCTTAGGCAAGTTTTGCACATTATGAATTTGAGATGCCTGCAAGATATCCAAGTAGCCATGTCCAAGGGGCAGCTGGTCATATGGGAGAAGCTCAAGAGAAAGGTCCAGCCTGGAAGACTCATTAGCATAGAGATAGTCATTGAAGACTTGAGCTCAGATAGAATTGCCTAAGGGCAACATGTCTAATGGAATGGGAAAGGGCACCAGGAGTGTATTTAAATTTTCTTGAGCAAGTTTTTATTGGGTCTTTATACTAATGAGCCAGAAAAGTTGTCCAGGGCAGTCTTGCTAGCATTTGAATAGGTAATTGATTCTCCAGTCTTGGGTCCTTACTTATACCTCATTCCTGGGTTCAGTGTATGCGCTCCTGGTGTTCATTACTCTAGTTAAGCTCACTCAGCATTGGGGCAGCTGTCAGATGTGCTCATCTTCTGGTTCAGTAGCCATTACAACACATAGAGCAGCAAAGACTGAAAAGCCAGCCACCCTCTGCCCAAACAATAGGGAGAAGTACATCATGCCTTGAAGCCCAGATGAGGCAGATTGGCAAGTGCTGTGTGGGTCCCCTGAACTTGGAGGGTGCCCTGACTCCCTAGGCCCTTCCCTCAGTGTTTCTCCTCCAGATTCTACTTGAAAGTATTCTATGAAGGCAAATACCTTCCATCCTCCTTAGCAGGGGGGTAGCCCTGGCTCTCAGAGATCTAAGGAAGAAAGTTTCTCACTGCCATATGTGGAGCTTAAGCTTTTAGGAGTGGAAATTTTAAAAGCAAGCTGCTTATTTATTTATTTACTTGGCGAGCATGCCAAGCAAGCCACAGCGTTCGAGATACCTTATTGTCAATACAAACAAAGTCTCTGCTTTCAAGGAATTCACATTCTAGAAGAGATATACTATAGATGAAATAAATGAAATAATTATAAGTGATTAATATTCTGGTAGAAAATAATTCAGTAATCTTCTTAGCTTCCCCAGTGGCTCAGCCGTAAAAATGTCCATCTGCAGTGCAGGAGACACAGGTTCAATCCTGGGTTGGGAGGTTCCCCTGGAGGAGGTCATGGCAACCCACTCCAGTACTCTTGCCTGGAAAATTCCATGGACAGAGGAGCCTACACTGTGGACTGGTAGGCTACAGTCCTGGGCTTGTCCAGCTTAGCGACTTAGTAACTAAACAACAAGAAATCTTTAGCCTAGGGATGGCCTCTTCAAAGAGTGGATATTTAAGCCGTGTCCTGAAGTATGCAAAGGGGATAGATTTAGGACAATCAAGAGCAGTTAAACAGTTACAAAGGCCATGCTGGAGAGGCTTTGGTAATTCTAGGCAGTGAGAGGTATATGCCATGTGTGAGATGTCTCCCAGGCTAGTGACCCTATGACAGATGACAGCAGTGACTCAGAGGGCAGTGGTGGCATTGAGCTTTCCTTGGTTTCCATTTGAATTCTCATTTCAAAGGCATTGGGTTCAACTGTGAAAAACTTTCGGCCTAATGAGTCCATCAAAGAGATGGTTTGTTGTGTGCGTGCATTGAATTTTAAAGAAGCAGGGTGGCAAAAGTCTGCCTGTAACTAGACTGAGGCCTTTGAAACTGACACTTGAAAAATATGTGTATACAAATTCTTCTAGACGTTTGGATTTAGTGCTGCCGTTATAGGAGACCAGTGAATGTATGTACCGAATACCGATCAGAAACTTCCCTCCGATTTGTCATCTCCACGGCAGCCAATGTCCATCCAGAGCACCGAGCCAAGAGGGCAATCACAGTTCTGTTGTTTCTACTTGGATTTCCTGAGGGCCACGTCCCAGGGAGGGCAGAGCGAAAAAAAAGCAGGGAGGGAGGGGGAGGGAGAGACAGAAAGGGAGAGAGATGGGAATATGTGCAGGCATTGTGGAGGAGAAGGAAATGGCACCCCACTCCAGTACTCTTGCCTGGAAAATCCCATGGACAGAGGAGCCTGGTAGGCTGCAGTCCATGGGGTCGCTAAGAGTCGGACATGACTGAGCAGCTTCACTTTCACTTTTCACTTTCATGCATTGGAGAAGGAAATGGCAACCCACTCCAGTGTTCTTGCCTGGGGAATGCCAGGGATGGGGGAGCCTGGTGGGCTACTGTCTCTGGGGTCGCACAGAGTCGGACACGACTGAAGTGACTTAGCAGCCGCAGCAGCAGCAGGCATTGTGGGGGATGTGCATGGGATTTACATAGCACTTGATAAGCTGAAATCTGGTCTCAGAAAATGTTCACATTAAAATTTTATCACGGCTACCAGTGTAGCCATTTCTTACTATTTCCCTCTCTATTTTATTCTTTTGCTCAAATTGACTGTCTGTGATGCATGTATCTTTTTGTTAGAAATGTACAGCTGTGATTCAGAGCATCAAAGAAGGAAAAATGGGGAAAATCTGAATCTGCCAGAGACCATTTCTTGGCAAATGAAGTTTGCATTCAAGTGCTTCAAGTCTAGTCTCATCTTTCTCTGTCCTTTAGTGGAAGTGCCTTTATTTGGGTTTTCTTGGAAGCTCAAGGAAGCCACTTTTTTAAGGGGAAAAAAGTAAGTCTTGTGTAGAAAGCTACATGGATTCAAGTTCAGGCTTTGGTCTTTGTGTTGCGCAATTTTAGATAAGTTCCTTTGTCTGTTGGGACCTCAGTTCCTTTGTAACTGAGGATAAGTACAAACTTCAGAGGGCCATTGTAAAAATGAAACATGTACTATGAATATAGCACATAGTATAAGGCTAGCAATTCATATTGCTAACTTGTTTATATAAACTGTCCTCAAGCCATATCACGGGCATGGTTCTTGTCTCTGAAATATGATAATGAGCACTGTTGGGATGGCTGCAGAGTGTCAGCTGCAGTGATGGGGACCCCAACACTGTTCTCTAGAGTTGGGGAGTGACGAGCACTTCGGTTTTCTGAAGAGCTGTGCACATCTTATAAGTACTCACATTTGCACGTAATATTTAATTAACACATGCATTGACTTCATTAGAAGCAATTAGAGAAACAACTTCAGGTAAAGACAGTTTGTGAAATTTCTGGACGTGGGGCCATTAGACACTCATGTTTTCAGTCCTTTGAGGATTTCTTACAGGACGTTTTACAGTCACTTTTTAATTTGCTGATTCCTGCTAATTATTAGAACTGCTACCTGAAACAGTCACAACATTGGCATAAGGTTAGATGTGCTTGTTCCATTTTATTTATAAGTAGATCTGGGGCAGATATGGAATATGAAGCTTGATTCTTGAAAATGCTTTAAAACATTAACTCCATTTTGTACAACTTTCTGTCAAAATGACAATCCCATTAAGGAGATAAGATCAAGTTTGCTATTATTTAAGAGCTATCTTATTCACCTTATAAGGAATCATGTTTTTAATTTACAAGACAAAAGAGTAAAGTTGTGCCTAGTTAAAGTTTGAAAAAGTTCATGTCTCCTTTTGGGGCAGTAGTTATCAAACTGGAATGTACATCAGAATCTTTTGGGAGGCTTGTTAAAGGGCCCCTATTTCTGGGTCTCTACCTTTAGAGTTTTTGATTCAGGGTATGTAGAGTCGAGCCCAAGACTGCATTTCGAGCTTGGAAGAAGGGGGCCTGATTCTGAGTTTAGGGGCCATATTTTGAGAATCGCCGCTTTAGGGAAAACCTGTAAGGGGCCACACAGGGGGACTTCCCCCTCTTGTTTCCTTGTTACAGGCGTGTCATGGTTGGGTACGCTGCTTTTTGCTGTGAATGTGCATTTCTGTTTGGCTTCTCATTAGAATTGTTTCAAATTGGGAAATTGGATTTATGGTATTTTGTAGGAGGGTAGCAAGATATGAAACCATATATGTTGCAGGAAGGGGGACCCCTTCCAGGGCCCAAGAGTGAGCTCTTGTCTGATACTCGGAAGTGAATCCTCCAAGGAGGCAACACGAGCTGACAAAGCAAGAGACTTTATTGGGGAGGGGGCGCCTGGGCAGAGAGCAAAAAGGGAAGGAAACCCAGGAGAACCACTCTGCCATGTAGCTTGCATCCACAGTAATGGGTTTAGTTTCTGGGGTGTCTCTGACCAGTCATCTTGCTTGGTCCATGGTTGTTCTGACTCAAGTTCTTCCTGGTGGCACAAGCGTCTCTCACCCAAGGTGGATTTCAAAACAAAGGATTCTAGGAGGTTTGAAGGATACATTATGGGCTGATGTCTCCTCCCCCTTTTTGGCCCCTCCCAATTTTTCCAGTTAGTTTTCAGCACCAGCACCATGTTCCTTGTTTGGACCTCCTGTTGCGAGACCACTCATGCAAGCAGTTACAATTGTGCCTGGCCAAGGTGGGCAGTTGCAGTCAATAGTTCCCTAACATATAGACAGGTTTTAATAGGTGGATAAGCTATTCTTTTGATGAAAATAGGCTTTAATCAGTTTAATTATCAGTGGAAATTTATTTATTTATTACTCATTCATTCAATATGTATGTTGCAGGGACTCTTTATATGTACCCAATATTATTCTCAGCGTTCTGGATACTTCTTGAATAAAGAAGACAAAATCACTTTTCTAATGGAGTTTAGACATTTAGGTGGCACATGGGAAGGGATGGAGGGAGCAAACAGACAATAAATCATGTCAAGTAAGAAATGTCCTAAAGAAGAATGAAGCTAATGGGATTATAAAACGTGGTGGTGAGGGAGGGCAATTTTACAAAGGGTAAAAGCCATTGAATACCAAACCACCAGACCTGCCTCTTGAGAAATCTGTATGCAGGTCAGGAAGTAACAGTTAGCACCAGACATGGGACAACAGACTGGTTCCAAATAGGAAAAGGAGTACGTCAAGGCTATATATTGTCAGCCTGCTTATTTAACTTATATGCAGAGTACATCATGAGAAGCACTGGGCTGGAAGAAGCACAAGCTGGAATCTAGATTGCTGGGAGAAATATCCCAGAAATAATCTCAGATATGCAGATGACACCACCATATGGCAGAAAGTGAAGAAGAACTAAAGAGCCTCTTGATGAAAGTGAAAGAGGAGAGTGAAACAGTTGGCTTAAAACTCAACATTCGGGAAGCTAAGTTCATGGCATCTGGTCCCATCACTTCATGGGCAATAGATGGGGAAACAGTGGCAGACTTTTTTGGGGGGGGCTCTAAAATCATTGCTGATGGTGACTACAGCCATGAAGTTAAAAGACACTTGTTGGAATGAAAGTTATGACCCACCTAGACACATATTAATAAACAGAGACATTAGTTTGCCAACAAAGGTCCATCTAGTCAAGGCTATGGCTTTTCCAGTAGTCATGTATGGGTATGAGAGTTGGACTGTGAAGAAAGCTGAGCACTGAAGAATTGATGCTTTTGAACTGTGGTTTTGGAGAAGACTCTTGAGAGCCCCTTGGACTGCAAGGAGATCCAACCAGTACATCCTAAAGGAAATCAGTCCTGAATATTCATTGGAAGGACTGATGCTGAAGCTGAAACTCCAGTACTTTGGCCACCTGATGTGAAGAACTGACTCATGGGAAAAGACCGTGATGCTGGGAAAGATTGAAGGCAGGAGGAGAAAGGAGTGACAGAGGATGAGATGGTTGGATGGCATCACCGACTCAATGGACATGAGTTTGTGTAAATTCTGGGAGTTGGCGATGGACAGGAAGGCCTGGCATGCTACAGTCCATGGTGTCACAAAGAGTCAGATATGACTGAGCGACTGAACTGAACTGAAAAGTCATTGAGATTGCTTCCAACATAGCACGGTTAGAATAGAACTCTTGGTCTCTGCACATGAAATGAAGTCTCTTTCTCTCTCTCCTAACAGTTCACATAGCAAATGACTTTCCACTGCTGTATCTATCCTTCAAAGAGGTCTGGGCACCTGCTCAATGACATTCATTCATCAACACTATGTACTGAGTGTTGTGAGGCAGACAATAAAAAGAAGCCTATGAGTAGATAGACTTGATAATTTCAGATCATAAGTGCTTTGAAGAAGAAGAACATGATTGAGTCCTGAAAAATGGGGCCATTTACATAATAGGGGAAGCAGAAGAGCAGCAGGTACAGGGTTCCATGGCAAGATGGACTGAAGGAGAATGTATCTTGGGCACAGATCCTGTTTTTTCTTAGTTCACATGTATCCTTCTGGTCCATGCAGACTGTGAGCTCTGCAGTTCTCTCCCTGTGTCACAATTGACAAGTCTCTGCATCCTTTGATGGGGGTGATGGATGCCTGAGTTCGTTCTGGGCTTCCCCTTTAATACCCCCCACCATCCCATTTTCCTGCTCTCATTTCCATTTTGTCTTCCTTTCTGTAATTCTTTTATTTCTTATCCTCCTTTTTTTCATTTTTCCATTACTTATGTTGATGAGGATTGTGTGGGGGACTATATTAGGATGGATTTCACATGGCATTTATGTATTAATAAGTTTATTAGTTTGGGGACTTCCTTTCTTCTTTCCCTCCATAATTATTTTTTGTAATAAATGCCAGTTTCACTTTCTAAAATTTCCCTTGAGCCCAGGAGACCTTATATACAAAAGGTGTTTCTCATGTTGTACCCTGATATAGTGTTTGCTAAAATTTACACACAGAAAAATGTCGTTCAACAGGAAGAATAAAACAAAAAGGAAGCCAGTTGTTTGATCTGTTCGGAGCCGCCCAGCCCGAGCAGTGAGTAGTCGTTGCAGTATTTTGTCATGGAAGTCTTTGGTTGTAAATAATAGATTTCTGGTTTTTGGCCTACGTTTGTTTTATTGCCCATTGGAGGGCCTTGCTTTGAAAAGTGCAGCTGAGGGCTTAGTCATGGGAGCTGAGTTAGCGAGAAGTATGGGGCAGCTGCTCTTTCCTGCGTAAGAGTTTCCAGGTGTGGTTGGTGCAGAACTGAGGCTCAGCCAGAACTGACTGGCACTGCTGTCAGCGTGTGTCTTGATTAAGGGACTCCACAGTGAGCCCTTTTTGCTCACCAACCTTGAAGATGGCTCACTGTGCTTTGCTATACTCATCTGTAAAATGGAATCAATTGGGTCCGCCTCAGTGGGTTTCTGTGGGGATTAACTCAGGATGGTGGTGATGAGAAGAGTTCACATTCTGAGTGCTTGAAACCCACCAGGCAAATGCCAAAGCACTTTACATTCACCATTTCAGTTGATCCTTGCAGTAGCTACTGGGATCAACACTGCTGCCCTCATGTTCCTCTTGGGGAAGGGATGGCATGGAAGGTTAGGTGAACCGCTCAAGGACACCCAGGTTAGTGCAGTGCCTGATACACATGGAGTGTTTCTGGGAAGGAAATAGCTGCTGCTGCTGTTCTTTAGATTTAACAAAAAAGAAACATAGTTTGAATATACTACAGAGTATAAGAGATCTGATACCTAATACGTGTTGTTTTCTGTTTATGTGGTTGTCTGACTCCATTTCATAATACTAATTTTCATCTTTGTTTTTCTACTGATAAAAAAATCAGTTAAAAAAATTTTTTTACCAATTTTTTTTTTCCTCCTGTAAATGCTCTGAAATGGACATCCTATCACAACACAATATCTGCTGGTCCTCTTGGATCAAGCCTTCTTTGTACCAACTAGGAAGACTCTTCTTTACTCCCCTTTGGGGATAGGGGAATAGACATTTTGTATAAGTCAATAAAGATCCTCCAGGAAATTATGACTGTGGACATTCCTTCTACTTCTACTAATTTTTAGCATCTTCAGGATCTTATTTGACTTACTTGGAAACAGAGCCAATTTGTATGCTACTTTTTATGTTCCGGGTGGGTTGGACCCAAGAGTGTGAGGGCAGGAAAGACTTGAGTCCATATCTGAGCTCTCTTTATAAAAGTTGCCTAATCTTAGGAATATCTCTCAGTGTTTTAGCATCTCAGCCCTCATAACCCAGAATGGGGCTGGTGGGGATGATGACATGATGATGATATTGATGAAACTGCCCATCTTGTAGGGTTACATTAATTAAATACAACTTCATAGGTTAAGGCCACTGCGGGCTTTTATTCCTCCTCTCAAGTTAGATGCTTCATTCTCTATGTGTTCTACTTTTCCCTCAATGTCTGTTTCCTTTACAATGTTCCTTCCTGCCTTCCCTACCCTTTCTTCCATTCTTTCCATCCTTCCATCTGTCCAATAGTCTATCCACTCACCCACACACCCGTTCTTCCTTCCACACACCCATCCATCCATGCATCTGTCCATCCATCCATCATCTATCCATCTGTCTATTCTTCTGTCCATCCAGCCAGCCATACAGCCATCCCCCCACCCCCTCTTCAACTTTGAGTTTCAATTTTACCACATGCCCCTTTGCACCTTGGGCCTACAGCAGTGAACAAATTGTTGCCAGTTATAGTGCCATGGCCACGTAGATGTTAATCTACACTATGATCTTCTAGATAATATGTTTTTCTTATTTTATTGTGTTTGTTTTCTGTCCTCCCCTCCACCCCCTAGATTTTTTACTTAATGCTCTTAAGTGTAGCTGTATCCCCAGTGTCTAGAATAGTGCCTGGCATGGAGTGAATTCTCAACAAATGCCTTTGAATAAACAAATGATCCCTACTGAAACTTAACATGCAGGGAAGTTGAGATACAGATGAGCTTTCTTTTTTTAAGGACTTTTTTTTTTTTTAAGAGGTTTTGGTAGTTTCAGAATTGTAGCAGAAGATAACTAGGAACAGTTTGCAAATGATGGCCTTTGTAGATTTGGGAGTTTCTTTAAAGTGTGTTGAAATTGATTTTCTGGGAGAAGAGAGAAATGCTGAGCTGATGTGACTCTGGCTTCCCACACCCAGCTTCAGTCAGACTGGTTTTGCTTTTCTCTGATTTATGTATCTGACTTCTACTTAAGATCTGATTTGAAGAATGGTTTCCCCTACTGAAAAGTTTCATTTTAGATTAGAAAATTCTTCAAATGCAACACTGCTCTGGCAGTCTCCTGTTTTGGCCACTTTCTGACCTCCTTCAGGCACTTTCCACATCAGAGCCAGGATGGTATTTCGAAGTATAAACTCGACCACCATGTCACTCCCTCAAAACACTGCAATGGATTCGTGTTAATAATAAAAGCAATATCTGCTGTTTTTTAAGGCTTACTAAGTCCATTCTGAGTATTTTCTGTGTATTGACTCATTGGATCCTTTGTAATGGATAGGCTTCTAAATCCCCATTTTACAGATGAGGGAACCAGGTTTCAGAGATGTTAAAACTTGCCCAAGTGATGCAGCTGGCAATTAAACTTAGAAGAGAGACAAAATAAAGATATTAAAAGTTCCTAAACTTTTTGTGTCTGGACCCTTTCTAGCACTCTGGTAAAACCTATGGAAACTGTCTCAGCATACTATTTTTTAACTGTATAAAATAGTATTACAAAGGAAACAATTACATTTAAACATAATGCACAGAATATTTTAAATAAACTTGGAGCTTATGGATCATAGAAGTAACATATGAACTTCTTCAAATGTGTTAAATTACAAGATCCAGATCTAGGCACAGTAACTCCATAATTTGTAAGTAGTGATGAATGTGTATGAATTTCATGGTGTCTGCAAAACCCTAACAAGATAGGAAAATGGATTCTAATTTCTATTGGTGAGAAAGTGGCAGCTCTTGCTATAATAGCATCATGATTTGTTGCCTATGCTCATAATAGAAGGAAATGCTGAATTTTAGTCAAAAGAGAGTAAAGATAGAAATGTAATTTTTACCCATCCAAATTCTGAGACCCTTGGAATATAATCTTAACAGTAAGTCCTTCCCTCTCTTGTTCCCTACGGCTTGGCCTCTGCTTACCTTGCCAGACATGTGTCTCCTTCCACATTCGCTTCCTCTCTGCTCCCAGTCACACTGCCTACTCTTGGTCCCTCGTATGTCTCTCCATGAGACCTTTGCACACACTGGATCTCCTGCCTGGAATGTACACACACACACACACACCCCCCCCCCCCCCCACCTTTCTCACTCTGTTTTTTCCTCCCCATCTTGGTGCTGTGTCTCTTCCCCAAGAAAGATCTCCTTGGTCTCCCCTCCAGGTCACAGAACCTCTTTTGGGATCTCCATGCTCCCACTCAGAACTCCAGGTTTGGGATTCTTTGTGTGATCATTTGATCAAAGTCTGCCTCTATATAGAGTTTAAGCTTTTTGAGTGTATTTGTTTGCTAACATCACCAAGTATTGACTAGGTGGCTTCAGCAACAGAAATTTATTTCCTCACAATTCTGGAGGCTAGAAGTTGGTTTCCAGCAAGATTGGTTTCTTCTGAAGTTTCATTCCTTGCCTTGCAGATGGCCACCGTCCTTCTTTGTTTTCACATGGTCTTGCCTCTGTGCCTGTCTGTGTCCTAATTTCTTCTTCATGTAAGGATACCCTTCGTATTGGATTAGGGCCACTCTTATGACCTCATTTTAACTTAACTACCTTTTTTAAGACCTTATCTCCAAATACAGTCACATTCTGAGAGTGCTTGGAGTTAGGACTTAAATGAATTTGGCCTGTGTGGAGGTGGAGCACAGTTCAGCCAATAACACGAGTGAAGGGAGAAAGTGTATTTCATTCACCACACTTTCCCCGTTATCTAACATTTAGCACTTAACCCAGAGTTGACCATCAATAAATATCTCTTGGGCTTCCCTGGTAGCTCAGCTGATAAAGAATCTGCCTGCAATGCAGGAGACCCTGGTTCAATTCCTGGGTTTGCGAAGATGCCCTGGAGAAGGGATCGGCTACCCACTCCAGTGTTCTTGGGCTTCCCTGTGGCTCAGATGGTAAAGAACCAGCCTGCAATGCAGGAGACCTGGGTTTGATCCCTGGGTTGGGAAAATCTGCTGGAGCAGGAAATGGTAACTCACTCAGTATTCTTGCCTGGAGAATCCCTAGGGACAGAGAGAAGACTGGTGGGCTCCATGGAGTTACAAAGAGTGGGATATGACCAAGCGACTAACACACACACATGCACACGCACACACAATTATCTATTAAATGAATGAATATGGATACAAGTATAAATGAATGAAATACACTTTGTTGATCATTGAAACATTAAAAACATGCCTTTTTATTTCATGTTCTAACATTGAGCTTGTTCTTTGGATTCTATTTTTCCCTGTTCTGAAGTGAGTCCATCTGATCTAGGAATGTCCAAATCACATTAAATGGAAAATCTCATATGCCTATACTTGTCTACTTGATTCAGCTCAAGTAGCGTTACTCATGTAATTAAATCACAGACTCGGAATATTTAAATTTCAATTCTGGGCTGATTAGTTATAACCTGAATGTTACTCTGTTCTGACATGCAGCACGTTGACTTTGGTTGTTAAATCGAATCGCTATGTGGTTGTAGAAAGCAGGGTGTTAGCTTCTATGAGAAACTTAATTAGATTGGAATTGGTTGAAGCAGCTATTTTCTGGGATGATTGCAGTCCCTTTATGCATGCCTTTTTCTTTTTGCTCCCATGTAAGTTCAGGTGGCCACAGCAGTCTCAAATACAAAATTGAAAAATGTAACAAGGTGCTGACAGTATAACTTCTAGAAGTACATTATCGTGTGATAGGCTGTGATAGTGGGATTTAAATTCTGTTGGATTTCATAAATCAAGGTTCTTAGCATTTTTATCAATATAGCAGCAAACTGGGAACAATGAGGTGAGGGATGTACTTAACGTGGGACTGGTGGGTTCTTTTTTTTTTTTTTTAAGGTTTTGCATGTGTAACATGCATGCATGCATGCTAAGTCGCTTCAGGTGTGCCTGACTCTGTGATCCTGTGGACTGTAGTCCTCCAGGCTTCTCTGTCCATGGGATTCTCCAGGCAAGAATACTGGAGTGGGTTGCCATTCCCTTCTCCATGTATAACATAGGCAAAAATATTTAAGTCAATAAGTTTTTAAGGAATTTCACATGTTCTGATTCTTCACTGCCAATCACTTTAGTTCCACCAAAGTCATGATCTTCAAGATAAGATAGGCCTTTCAAAAAGTTTTGTTCAATACACAGCTGTCATTTTAGTCAGCCCACTATTCTTTCAGTTAGACTTCTTTGATCTCTCCAGTGGGATATGGACATACTTCAAAATTCCCCATCTGTACTCTTTGGGATCCAATTTCCTCAAGCAATTTACTGTAGGACCATGTTAAGGGCCAGAAGATGGATCTGCCTGAATTTGACACCCTCTAAAAGTATTAAGTTCATATCATATTCACTCCTAAGTTGTCACACCCTAGAATAGTACACATTGTTGGGATATGCCAAGACCTTTGTAAAATCCAGACACTGTGTTTTCAAGATAAAAGGCTAAAAAAAGAAGCCATCTTTGTTTCATGTCACCATTGAAATTAGAGTACTCAATCAATACAGCTGATGATTTAAATGTAGCTGATGGGATCTTGAGTGTAGTGTTTTCCCTCATGTTCCTGAGTACCACTAAAAATAAATTTAAAATAAATAAAATTAAAAAAAATAAAAACATAATAATAAATGAAAGTTTTTTGGTCAAAGAGCACAAGCACTCTTAAAATGCTGATATTCGTTGTGACTTTCCAGGTCACAAATACAGTGTGCATACTTGCACACATTTCCCCCCACTCTTTTTTTTCTTAAGGGACTGGTATCCTGAGAAACATACTTTGAGGGTGGTCTCTGTAGACAGTCTAAAATTAGTTCACTCATTTTGTTGCTTTGGGGATATTTCTCAGAATTTCATCTAAGAAAATCATCATATCTTCCATTCAAGATATCATAGAATTATATGTTGGTATTTCACAGGCATCATTCTAAATATCATTTTTTAATGCAGACAGTGCTTAAAGTGTAAGTTTTAAAACTAAATTTAGCAATTAAAAAAAAAAACTCAAAGTTTCCTTGTTTATTATTGCAAGTGTCAGAAAATCAATTCCAACTGGCTTTAACAAAAAATTGTGTGAAAGTGTCTGGAGGGGGTTTTATTAACTGCTGAAGAGTGTGTCCTCAGGATCCAGCCCAGTTCTGTCTGCAGAATTTTCTCTTCCTCTGCAGTCACTTGATCATTAAGGAAGATCTTTGCCGGTCTAAGGAGATGGACTCTTGTAGGCCTGCTCACTTAGTGTGTGCAGTGGCTATTGAGATATAAATATATATTTCCTTTCTTCCAACAGAGTCCTAGATTTAATTCTCATTGGTGTGATTTGGGTCCTGTGACTCCCTGCCTCCTATTTCCTCCTACCCCCGTGTGGGCAAAACTGGATTGTGTACCCTCTCTTATGCCGAGGGGTGGGGGCTACCCCATTGGAAGTCCATGCACAGAGCAAGGAAGGGGCCTTGGGATATGGATCCCTAGGGGAAAATGGAGGTACAGTGACCCGAAGAAGCAGAAATGTATGCCTGGCAGGTGAAAACATTACCTGCCTTCAGGCTTGTGAATACCTCTTTTCCTGTAAATCCAATGAAAAAGATTTCAGTTAATTAAGTTTCTAGTTAGTTAAATTGCAGCTAATTAAGTTTGTTAATTGACTAGATACTGATAAAGTAAACAAATAGAAGAAATGCCACAGAAATAATATCAACATATCCTGACAATTGATTCTGTGTGGGAAGCAAGTGAGAGGGAGGATTCAGGATGACTTCATTCTGGTTGATATGACTGTTGACTCTGAGGATTTCTTGTCTGTGAGCTTGTCCACCTGGGATACTGTGTTTGTTCCATCTTGGTGTTACTGTAGCCTGGCATATAGTTAATTGTCAGTGACTTTTTTCACTGTTACAGAATTAGAGGATTGGGATTTTTATGTATTTATTTTTTCTTGGTGAGAAGTCATGAACTGAAATAAGGGAGCGTAGGGGAAAAAGCAGATTAAGGAGAAAAGATGCTGACTGTGAATTTGGAAGTGAGACGCACCTGACCTATTAGTGAAACAGTGGCAGTTGTGAGCATGGAAACTCAGGTCCATTTGGTTGTATCCTGGGAAAAACCAATTTTAGCTGTAACTTCAGTTTTAAGCAAAATTTTCCCTGGTAAAAGTATAGACATATTTCCTCATGAGATGCAGGAGGTGGGGTGCTGTATTAAAGAAAAAGACTATTTAAGGGAAGTATTCATGGAGTATTTTCTCTTAAATGAGCTGATGTCTGAGTCTCTGAGGGATTATGTGTTTCCCAATGTTTCCATTTGTGAGTGGCAAATTGTGTTCATGCCACATTTTAGTGACATTAACATCTCACTGCCTCAATGAAGACAATTTGGGTCACAAAAATTATAGTCAAGGAAAAATTCACATTTGTTTCTATTGTAGTCAGCTGAACTTCAACTCTTCCTAGGAGTAGGGATAAGGTAGAAAAATAAAACTACAAACAGAGCTGGAAATGGGTAAATAGTTTCTTCAGTAGTTCTCAACGCTGAGGCTCCCTATTTTATATTTAATAATAAATATTTTTAGTATTCCCTTTATTTTCCAGAAATGAAACTAGTAGATAATATATTTAAATATGCCTGATTCTTCTCTCTCTGTTTGTTATTATTTTTTGTTGAGGTATAGTAGATTTATAGTGTTTTATTAGTTTCAAGTATACAGCAAAGTGCTTCAGTTATTACATATATGTATATTCTTTTTCAGATTCTTTTCCATTATAGGTTATTACAAGATAATTGCATAAGGTTCCCTGAGCTATAAAGTAGGTGCTTGCTGTTTATCTATTTTATATATAGTAGTGTGTATCTGTGAACCCCAGATTCTCAATTTTACTTTAATTCATTTAATTCTTAAAAGTCATTTACTTATCTAACCCTAGAAAATAAAAATGAAAGTAATTTATAACAAATGATGCATGTTGCAGTATGTGAGTGATGCTTCAGCACATGTTTTCTAGAGCAGTACTTCTTGAGAATTTCTAAAATGCATATTCTGATTCTATGGCTCTGGTGTGGGGCCTGAGATTATTCATTTCTAACAACCTACAAGGAAATGCTGGTACCAATGAGTTTGATCCTCACTTTGGATAAGGAGACTCTGAAGGACATAATAAGATATCAGATGCTTGTGCTTATACACAGACTCTTTATGAATGCTTCAGCTATGAAACCCACTGCTACAGACGAATTGAATGGGCTACCGTTGCTGTGGGTGACACCATTTTTGAAATGGTAAACAATCCTTAGTAAAGTTCCCAGCAAAGCAGAATAGCAGTTTCTTCTCATTTTACACAATTTTACATGCTGAGTATATTAAGACTGTAAAGCAAAAACAGAAACAAAAAAATTATTCTTTGCATTTTTGTGAACTGAAGGTTTCTAGGTTTGGAGGCTTGGCATTTTGTTTCCTATCTGCTAGGGCATTCCTGTATATGTCAAGGCTGTATATTGTCACCCTGCTTATTTAACTTATATGCAGAGTACATCATGAGAAATGCTGGGCTGGATGAAGCACAAATTGGAATCAAGATTGCCGGGAGAAATATCAATAACCTCAGATATGCAGATGACACCACCCTTATGGCAGAAAGTGAAGAGGAACTAAAGAGCATGTTGATGAAAGTGAAAGAGGAGAGTGAAAAAGTTGGTTTAAAACTCAACATTTGGGAAGCTAAGTTCATGGCATCTGGTTCCATCACTTCATGGGAAATAGATGGGGAAACAGTAGAAACACTGGCAGGCTTTATTTTTCTGGGCTCCAAAATCACTACAGATGGTGACTGCAGCCACCATCTTAAATTGAATCAAATTTATTTTAATTAAAAGCATCTTAATTAAAAGACACTTGCTCCTTGGAAGGAAAGTTATGAGCAACCTAGACAGCATATTCAAAAGCAGAGACATTACTTTTGCCGACAAAGGTCCGTCTAGTCAAGGCTTTGGTTTTTCCAGTAGTCACGTATGGATGTGAAAGTTGGACTGTAAAGAAAGTTGAGTGCCGAAGAATTGATGCTTTTGAACTGTGGTGTTGTAAAAGACTCTTGAGAGTCCGTTGGACTGCAAGGAGATCCAACCAGTCCATTCTAAAGGAGATCAGTCCTGATGGAAGGACTGATGCTGAAGCTGAAACTCCAATACTTTGGCCACCTGATGCAAAGAACTGACTCATTAGAAAAGACTGTGATGCTGGGAAAGATTGAAGGCAGGAGGAGAAGGGGATGACAGAGGATGAGATGGTTGGATGGCATCACTGACTCAATGGACATGAGTTTGAGTAAACTCCGAGAGTTGGTGATGGACAGGGAGGCCTGGCGTGCTGCAGTCCATGAGGTTGCAAAGAGTCAGACATGACTGAATGACTGAACTGAACTGAACTGAGGGCAGTCCGGAGTTATACACAATTCTGGGGACACCCTGCCCATCAGATCCCACTCCTGCCTCTCAATTGCTATGACAGCTCCCTTTCCCTCTGGATTCAGAAATTTCCCCGTAGATTTCCAAGATGCCCCCTGGGAGGAAGTACCATCTGTTGAGGACTTCTGAACCCAAAGACCAAAACATGGGAACAGGCCACAGGGACATTCACGGGTGTGATGTCACTCCCTGTAGTTTATTTAGGCACATTGTCACACCATCCAGGGCCTGTGGTTAATGGAGAGATGGAAGTCCTTGCACAGCGCATGACAGCTGAAGGGCACATTCTTTTCGGAGGTGTTTTCCCTGCTGTTCACTTTGTTACCCTGGCAATTGGAGGGAGTTGCTATGGCCGTATTTGCTGCTGACAGATTTGTTTTGCAGTGTGTTGTGAGAGGGTGTTAAATGCAGGCCTGTGAAGAAACTGAAGCAAATGGAGATAATTTCGGGGCTGGGGTGGAAATAAGCAAGTGTAACTTCCTGGTAACCACAGACTGAATTGTTTTTCAGCTTAGTTTTTACCTTTCCCAGTGGCCCTGTATTTCCAGTGTCAGAGACCATGGGTATCCTCCTGACACAGAAAAGGAAAGAGCAGTTATTCAGGGTGATGTAATCCTCTGAAGTCCTACCTTTGTACCATACAGTTCTGCTGAAAGTCTTATTCTAGGTTTTAATAGTTTTATTGCAAGAAAGATTTATTTTCAAGGAACTACCACTTCTGGATTCAATGTTACTGCCTCAGATAGGTTCTTTTTTTTTTTTTTTTTCATTTATTTTTATTAGTCGGAGGCTAATTACTTTACATCATTGCAGTGGTCTTTGTCATACATTGAAATGAATTAGCCATAGATTTACATGTATTCCCCATCCCGGTCCCCCCTCCCACCTCCCTCTCCACCCCATCCCTCTGGGTCTTCCCAGTGCACCAGGCCCGAGCACTTGTCTCATGCACCCAACCTGGGCTGGTGATCTGTTTCACCCTAGATAATATACATGTTTCGATGCTGTTCTCTTGAAACATCCCACCCTCGCCTTCTCCCAGAGTCCACAAGTCTGTTCTATACATCTGAGTCTCTTTTTCTGTTTTGCATATAGGGTTATCGTTACCATCTTTCTAAATTCCATGTATATGTGTTAGTATACTGTAATGGTCTTTATCTTTCTGGCTTACTTTGCTCTGTATAATGGGCTCCAGTTTCATCCATCTCATTAGAACTGATTCAAATGAATTCTTTTTAATGGCTGAGTAATATAACTTAAAAAATCTTAACATCTTAATCCTCAGACAAGTTCCCTCCTCTCTCATTGTGCTGGGTAAGAAATACATACAATGAGGATGATTTTTTTCCTCCTTTTGATATCAAACATTTTTAATACCATTGGAGTATAAGAACCATTGGGTTATATATATTTTAGAGTATTTGAAAAATAAATTACAAATTTGAGAGAAAAATTAAACAGCAAGTAACAGTGTGCCTCATCTCATCATCAGAAATGACAACAGCAGACAAGTATTTCTTCCTAATCTTTTTTTAATATAAAAATAGTATAGGCACATATTCACATTTTAACAGAATCAGAATAGTTCTACTCATTTTGTATGCTAGTATTTTTATTTAGTGTTATAAAGTATGCATCTTAATGATGCTTCATATTAGCGCTAATTTTTTATTAATAGAAAACTTTGAGATACTAATAGGTTCACATGCAGTTTCATGAGATACCTTTGACACTTGGCCCAGTCTCCTCCAGTGGTTACATTTTGCAAAACTCAAGTCTAGAAACAGAAACAGACTTGCAGACATAGAGAGCAGACCTGTGGTTGCCATGGGGGAGGGGTTGGGGAGGGGTGGAGTGGGAGCTGGTTTCGCAGATGGAAACCATTATATATAGAATGGATAAACTGCGAGGTCCTGCTGTATCTAGCAAGGGGAAATCTATTCAATATCTTGTGATAAGACAAAATGGAAAAATGATATAAAAATGGATGTAATATATGCATTTATGTGCGTGTTATATACATATGTATATATGTATAACTGAATCACTTTGCTGTACTGCACAAATCAACTCAACATTGGAAGTCAACTATATCTCAAAGAAGGCTCAAGTGATTAGAGGGTTGGAAATTTCATCCCGTGGCGCTGACTTTCAGGGAGAAAGAAGTTGCTGGAGATGAACTCTATGAAAACTTTTGAACCACAAAATTTGGGGAGTTTCCAGGTTAGTGAACACATCGGGATGGCACACTACCACGGACGTGGAAGCCCCACGCACATACACACCCTCTTCTCTTTGGCTATTCCTCAGTTACGTCTCTGTATTTAACCAGTAGCAGTAAGTAAACACAACAAACAAAAACGCCTCTAGTGTAATATCCCATCACAGATACTGACACTGATACAGTCTACCCGTTTTGTTAGTTTCTCCTGTTGTGCTTGTACTCATATGTGTGGAGACATGTACTTGGTTTTGTAAAGTTCAGTCACCTGCCTACGTTTGTGTGTCCACCTCCATAGTCAGATATGAACAGTTTTGACATCACAACTAGCCCTCCTGTTTCCCTTTTACAGCCACACTCATCTCCCTCCTGCCTCTCCTTCTAACCCCTGATAACCACTCCTCTGGCTAAATTTCTAAAATTTTGTCTTTTCAAAAATTTTGTGTTACTGCAATATTACACATTAACATTTTGGGGTGCCCATCCCCAAATTCTTTGGAGAATTCTTTGGAGATTCATCCACTTTGTTGTTGATATCAATATTTTATTGCTTTTCAGTTGCTGAGTAGTATATCATGATACATACACACGTACTATATATATACAATATATATGTGTTTACATCAGTATATCTTTGCATATATATATTTAGATGTATGTACATATATGTGTATATATTCTGTGTATTCCACAGTTTGCTTAACCACTCACCTGTTGAAAGACACTTTGGCTGGATCTAGCTTTTAGCTGTGAGAAACCTGCCATGAACATTCATGTACAGTTTTTTTGTTTGCTTGTTTGTTTTGAATAAAAATTTTCATTTTTTTTTCCCTGGGATAAATGCACATGAGTGCAATTGCTGGTCAAATGTTTAGTTTTATAAGAAACTAAGAAACCACTTTCCAGACTTGTTGTATCATTCTCACCAGCCGTATATGAGTATAATCCAATTTTGTCATATCCTTACTACCATATGCTGTTGTCACTGTTTTCATTTTATCCATTCTGATAGGTGTGAAATGATCTCATTGTAGTTTAAATTGGCATTTCCCCAGTGCCTTATTATTTGTTCTTTATTACTGCTTTTAAGGGCTTCCCTGGTAGCACAGTGGTAAAGAATCCTCCTGCCAATGCAGGAGATGTGGGTTCGATCCCTGGGTTGGGAAGATTCCCTGGGTTGGAAATACTTTTGAGGTGGCAACCCACTCCAGCATTCTTGTCTCAGAAATCTCATGGACAGAGGAGCCTGGCAGGCTATAGTCCATGAGGTCACAAGTCGGACATAACGGATCAGCTAAACAATAACTCTTCCCAATCCCAATCCAGGAATCTAACCCAGGTCTCCTGCATTGCAGTCAGACAGTTTACCATCTGAGCCGCCAGGGAAGCCCAGACAGTAGCAATAATGCCTGATAATGTTGAGCATCTCTTCATGTGCTTGCCTTCTGCAGATCTTCTTCAGGCAGATATTTATTCAGGCCTTTTGCTCATTTTGTTACATTGGACTTTTTGTTTTTAATGTTGATGTTTGAGAATTCTTTATATGTTCTAGATACTAATCACATATGTGATATGAAATATTTTCCCCCAGACTGTAGGTTGTCATTTTCTTTTTCTTCACGTGGGTTTTCATAGAGCAAAAGTTTTAAATTTTGATTAGGTTCAAATGATCAGTGTTTTTGTTTTATGAATCAATATTTTGGTGTCAAGTCTAATAATTACAATAGCACTTGTTCTAGATCTAAAGATTTTTGCATTTTTTTTCCCCTTTAAAAGCTTTACATCTTACATTTAAATCTATGATCCATCCTGAGTAAAGTTTTGTGTGTGGTGTGAGATTATGTCAGTAGTAATTTTTTTTTTTTTTTTTTTGCCAATGAATATCTACTTGTTCTAGTACCATTTGTTGAAAAGACTAATTCTCTGTTTGAATGCTTTTTGCACCTTTGTCAATCAGTTAGGCATGTTTGTGTAGGTCTGTGTCCGGGTTCTAGATTATGTCCTATTGATTTTTGTGTCTTTCCCTCTGTCCTCATTATTGTAGCTCTGTAACAAACCTTAATATTAGGTAGAGTGATTCCTTCCACCTCATTCTTTGTCAGGATTGTTGTAGCTCTTCTAGGGCTGCTTGTTGTGGGTGGGTCCTCTTTTCTGGTTTTGCATTCCTATCCTTGATGTTCATTTTCAACCCTGGACTCAATGTTCTAATTTTCCCTCCAGATATTATTTTGTTTTACAGAGGGAACATTTCCTTTTCCCAGGAAATCCTGTCTTTTATTTTTCCTTACTCATTTTTCGCAACTAAAATTGTAGATGTCAGCGATTTTATTTATGTGCACCTAAACCTGCTGAACTTTTCAAGGACATTGCTGTGGACTCATTCTGGCCTTTTTTTTTTTTTTTTTTTTTGGCCATCATCTACTTACTTGGGTATCTAACTTCTTTTGATTTTGTTCAAGTTTATCTACATGGTTGGGAATGGGGATGAAGAGTGGAAATTAGCCACTGACAATCTCACAGTATTATGTTCAAAAGCAAGAGGGTTTTGCCCTGGAATCTCAGTGAACTTGAGCATAAATATAAGTGCTCAGGGTTTGCCAGTGTTTATTTAAACAGAAAGTTTTTTGGAGTTATCTTCTTTGGAAAATGTTTCCAAACAATATGACAGCAAAATGATAGTGTAAATTGTAATGTCTGTCTCAGTTAGATTTGTAAACACAGGAAGAGTCTTTTTCTGAAAAATGTTTGGGTTGTTCATTTAGAATGAAAATGATATAACTCATATTATAAAATAAGGGTAGGATGAAATAATGATTTTATCTTTGAGAGTCATAGGTCCTTTGTTACTTGACAGGGAATTGGAAGGAACAGCTTGTTTGGGGCAGATGTTTTTAGATTGTGGTCTGTGAGTAAATCCCAGGTCTTTGGAAGAGAGAAGGAATACATTCAGGGAGAGATGATTTTGAATTATTCTTAGTTCATAAATAATGAAATGAGTGCCCTCAAGTGTCTCTGATCATGCTGTAGCCAGTAAACCATGGAGTACCTAAGCTCTCTTCTCAAAGTTCCTGAGACACTTGTGCACAGAAGATGAATCGGAGTGCAAGCACGTAGAAGGTTTTGTCCCCATGCCCCCCTGCAGACCTTGGTTAAGCACGTCTGGACCTACGGACCTTTGGGGAACACCTTTCCTGAGCCCTGTCAGGCAAACCAGGCATCAGTTCTTGGGTGCTCAGCTTTCTTTATGGTCCAACTCTCACACCCATACATGACTGCTGGAAAAACCATAGCTTTGACTAGACGGACCTTTGTTGGCAAAGTAATGTCTCTGCTTTTTAATATGCTGTCTAGGTTGGTCATAGCTTTCCTTCCAAGGACTAAGCGTCTTTTAATTTCATGGCTACAGTTACCATCTGCGGTGATTTTGGAGCCCAAGAAAATAAAGTCTCTCACCATTTTTTCCCCATCTATTTGCCTTGAAGTGATGGGACTGTGATCTTCATTTTTTGAATGTTGAGTTTTAAGCCAAGTTTTTCACTCTCCTCTTTCACTTTCATCAAGAGGCCCTTTAGTTCCTTTTTGCTTTCTGCCATAAGGGTGTGTCATCTGCACATCTGAGATTATTGATATTTCTCTCAGCAATCTTGAGTCTAGCTTGTGCTTCATCCAGCCTGACATTTCTCATGATGTACTCTGCATATAAGTTAAATAATCAGGGTGACAATAAACATTCTGATGTATTTATTCCTTTCCCAATTTGGAACCAGTCCATTGTTCCATGTCTGGTTCTAACTGTTGCTTCTTGACCTGCACACAGATTTCTCAGGAGGCAGGTAAAGTGGTCTAGTACTCCCATCTGTTTAAGAATTTTTCACAGTTTGTTGTGATCCACACAGTCAAAGGTTTTGGCATAGTCAACAAAGCAGCAGTAGATGTTTTTCTGGAACTGTCTTGCTTTTTCTATGATCCAAGGGATGTTAGCAATTTAATCTCTGGTTCCTCTGGCTTTTTTAAATACAGCTTGAACATCTGGAAGTTCTCGCGGTTCACGTACTGTTGAAGCCTCACTTGGAGAATTTTGAGCATGACTTTGCTAGCATGTGAGATCAGTGCATTTGTGTGGTAGTTTTAACATTCTTTGGCATGTTACATGCCTGTGACAATTTTAATATATATCCCTGGTTGTCCCAGTATAATTAATTATTTAAAGTACTCTCTTTCACTCTCAAGAAGGTCCATGTTTGGATGATATTACAGGCCCTGTAGGCTTAGCATACTTAAGTCCTAAACAAATTGAAAGTATTGGTGACAACACAAGGTGACCTCCCTTAATGCCTGGAGGAGGCTACCCTAGGCTTCTGTCTACTAATGTGTCCTGACTGAGATGAGTTAGGCACAGCGCATGGGGATCTAATGGAAATACTTGCAGATCTGTTCTACTTTTTCTCATGAAAGAATAGGAAGCACACAAAGAAAAAAGAATGAAATGTCAGGGCTTTTCCTATGCTTGCCTTTCTACCTTTTCTACCCATATTTCAAAGGGGAGAATCTTTGAGGTCAAGGGAGAAAAAGGTTCTGTCTCCTTCATCCCCCTTCATCAAGAGAAGAGTCAGTGCCAGAACATCAGCGTCATCTTGCCATGCTGTCTCCTAGAGCCTTAACCATGTTACTGCCCGAGAGCCATGGAAACTTGGGAGATGGACAAGATTTTGCAGCCTCATGCACTCAGACTTCTGACAGGCAGAAAGCAACCCCCACCCAGTCTTTGAGACCACCGAAATGACCTTTGCCCTCCCTGAGGATGGCAGTCCTCTTCTTACTGGATGGTAGAATGAAGGTGGGAGATATGAGGGGTTTTGTTAAAGCCACATCTATCTTCTGCTCTTCATGAATAGTCCCCAGGTTCTTATCATTATTTTTGCCTCTAAGGAATGGGGTGACATGATGAAACTTTACCACAAGGTAAGGAAGGGTAGCCTCAGTGCCTCCACCCTTCTTAGGTATAGCAGTATTTTTTAAACACCTAAGTAGTGATACCAACAATTTTTATATATCTCAAAAAGTCTCATTTTAGCAGGGAACGAAACTGATATCTTAAACATTTCATTAGAAAGTGTTTGTTACTATTAATGGCAGTATCAGTAAGGAATGCATACAATATTTGACATTTGAGCAGTAAAATTCACACATTCTCACTGAACTAAAGAAGATAGAGTAGAATGCAGATATGAGAGGACTACGTTTTCTGTGACTGTGCCTCTAATTTCTAGTAGTTTATGTGAAAAATAGAAGAAAATAGTTAGCAAACCTGAACGCTTCATTGTTAAGTTTCTTGTTTCATTCTTTCTACCCTTTTGGGAAGTATACTGGAGTGTTTGAGGACCTCTGAGCAAGAGTGGGGACATTAAACAGCTACAGGCCTTAAGTCATTTGTCCAGGTAACATGTAGAGCCCTCTGAAGGTAGCACCCTCTATAAGGTCTTGTGGGTTGAATTTATTCTCCTTTCTTTTTTAAAAAAAAATTGATTTATTCAATGTTGACTGCACTGGGTCTTCATTGCTCCACGTAGGCTTCCTCACTGTGTGGCCTCTCATTCTGGTGGCGTCTCTTGTTGTGGAGCACAAACGCTAGGCACGCGGGCCCCAGAAGTTGCTGCTCAAGGGCTCTGGAATGCAGGCTCTCTAGTTGTGCTCTCGGGCTTAGTTGCTCTGAGACCTGTGGAATCTTCCCAGACCAGGGGTTGAACCCATATATATCCCTTGCATTGGGAGGCAGATTCTTATCCACTGCATCACCAGGGAAGTCTTCTCCTTTCTTGTTGATGGATTTTCTGATTAGCCCAGGGGAGGCTTTCATTAGGCGGTGGGAATGCTGTTAAGGAAACAGTAAGACTTATCCAAAGAATCCCCAGGGAAACATCAGTCACAGTTCTTATCACCAGAGATACCTGTACAGGGATGGTCCTAAAATGAAGTAACCACTGGTTCACTGTGTGTGATTCATGTAAATTGCAGAATACTTGAGACAGTTGAGTATTTACCACATTCAGGTTTTTGAGCTGAAGAAGGTAGGCAGGTAAATGGCAAGCTCTCCCTGCAGAAATGGCACACGCTAGGGGAAAATTGCTTTGTTAGTCCAAAGATATGCTTAGCTGACGAGAAATTAAACAACATGATTGAGGAGGAAAAGCTAAGCAGCTAGAACATGGAAATAACAATGAATTTTGTCACCATCTAGGCCATTATTCATGTTTGGAGATTAGATAGCTCTTAATTATTCATTTGGGTCTCCATGAGGATAGAGAACATCTATCTTAGAAGAAAAAAAGGGTACGTTGAAATGAATAAGAGATTCTCAAGATTCACAAGATAAGTATGTGTGGAATTTTGCAGCTGTTCAGAAATCTGTTGTTTCAGAATAGGAGAGCCATGTTCCACTAATGGACAGTATTCTTGTTTGAAGGGCATTAGCACAACAAGTTGACAAAACATGAAAAGCACAGCACTGATAAGCAAGGGAATGAAAAGATGACCCTGAGGTTTCTACATTGAACAAGGCAAGCTGTGTGTTAGTGTCAGTGCAACCAAATCCAGCTACACTTCCTTGAATCTTCAGAAAGTCTAAAAATACAGAGTGGACATGAGATAGTCTTGATTATCCATTCCCTCCATTTTTAGGACCAGAAAGACTTCTGCACATTTTCCTTAATCCTATTGTGCTGTTACTTGATCTGGTAGTAATGCTCACTTTTATTTTGTTGGCAAAGGCATTTGATTTAATTTTTGGTCTGCAAGGTGGATATATAAAGAAAACACAAAAATACTGCCACTTAGTACATTTTTCTTTTTTTTTAGGGAATGGAAACACAGCCTACTAACGATTAATAGTGTTGAATTTTTGTCCTCACCTGTGACACATGCCATGATATCTGTTCTTTAGTGTATTTCTTTGTGGATTTGCATTAGGCATAGGTGGGTCACTTGGTGTATGAAGGGTTTTACCTTTTGGCATGGATACAGAAGATCAAGTAGGAGAAGTTGCCACTGAGTTTTCATGTGTTGATTCCTTTTCCTAAAGGATAAATCTGGATCCAAATTTGACTTTTTAAACTGCTTTCCTGTTTCCACAAACTGATGTGAATTCTTTTTCATTCTGTTAAATACTCTTCCCGAATTCAACATCTCTCTTCCTGTTTGTGTCAGTTATTGGAACCTCCCCCATTGCTATTTATGAGACTACCAAACCTTGCTAATTTGACACCAAGCCAGGTCAAATCTTTGATGGTCACTGCCCTTAACCCAGCTGGCACTGCTGGATGGCTTATGACTGTGGAAGGCTCTTTCTTCCTCTTTATGCCTTCAGCTTGCTGTATGGCCTGACCAGAACTTCAGTGTTCTCTTTTCCAAAGCTTATCTGATCTTGCTGGCAAATAGTAAATACCAAAGCAAGACAAAACCAAAAACTTAAGAAGGAAAACAAACTAAAATAGTAAAAATTTTAAAAGTCATTAAAAAGTTCTCTGCTTACCCTATTTAAGCCTAATCCCAACTCTATATAAAGATCTTGTTTATGCTATAATAATAATAATAATCATAATTAATGATGATGATGGAATGCAGTCTCCTAGTTAATCTTAAACAACCCTGAATTGTTTATCTTCTTTCCTACTATGAAGTTTTAAATTTGTGAAGTTCCATGCCCTGCTCGTAATAAAATATCAGTGCATGGGAGACACTGAATTAATGTTTGTTGAATTAAGTTAAAAACATCTGGTGAAATCCCTTTGAATAGCTCATTAGTAATGAAGTCTGGTAAGTTCCTGTGTGAGCAGCAAACTGGGGTATGTCATTCTGTATTGTCAAACATGATATCGTCCCTCCAGAAAAACATTGTTAGTTTTGTGTGATTTCATTGACAAATTCAAAGGATGGGGTGACCATCTGTTTTCTATAGCTCCTGAGGAAAGAACCAAAAGACTGGGCTCTGAGCTGAGAATAAGAAGGGAGTAGATAAAAGGAAGGATTTTTTTTTTCAGTATTCATGTTATATAACCATTGACTGGATTATCTAGGAACTCTGCCATCTTCTTCCCTAGAGTCTTCATAAAAAGGAATGTCCTCTTTGATGGAGATGATGGGCATAGTTTTTCCGGATGACCTCTCTGGGCTGATTCCAATTCTGTGGTTTTTAGTTCAGGTGTTTTCCCCTCTTATTCTCCAGATTTATGTTTTTGGTTTTTTTTTTTTAATTATAAGGGAAATTTGTTTAAAAAAAATCTGAGATTTCATAAATGTATAACGTTAAAAAAAGAAACCTCTGCTCCACTTTCTTTCCCCAGAACTAACCACTATTAATGGTTTAGTGCCTGTCTTTTCCTGCTTTTTACTTTAAATATAAAAACATATATACATGCATATAGGACAAAACATGTGACTTTTATAAAAATGATTATAGTTTTTATTCTCTCTAATTTGCATATTTTTGTCCTTACTGTATATGCACATTTCCTTCTTTTTGATGATTTTGTAGAATTTCTTTATTTAGATTTGTCATAATTCTGTAACTGCTCTCAAATAGATACATGTTGGGGTTGTTTCCGGAATTAACTATTGAATCCAGTGCTGCAAATATCCTTGTACTTTAACAAAGTGTGTCTAGAATTTGTGCTCAATTTTATCAGAGACTTCCTTTATATTATATGCTCAGGTAATCATATGGTTTTGCTTCTCTAAATTATTGATATGTTAAGGGTATTAATGTTGAAGGGTTTCACAGGTGGCTCAGCGCTAAAGAATCTGCCTGCCAGTGCAGGAGACATGGGTTCAGTCCCTGGATTGGGGAGATCACCTGGAGAAGGAAATGACAACCCACTCCAGTATTCTTGCCTGGAAAACCCCAGGGACAGAGGAGCTGGGTGGGCTTTAGTCCATACGGTCATGAAAGAGTCAGACATGACCTAGCAACTCAACAACAAAACAAATTAATGTTGAAAGTTAACAAACAAGGTGAAAATTGTACAGATGTTCCCTGACTTATCATGGTTTGGCTTATGATTTTTTGGCAAAAGTGTCATGTATCCAGTAGACACCATGCTTTGAAGTTTTATCTTTTCCTGGATTAGTGGCATACGGTGTGGTCCTCTCTTACGATGCTGGGCAGTGGCAGCCACTGTAGTTCCCCGTCAGCCATGTGATCACAAGGGTAAACAACCTTTAGGATTACAACCGTTCTGTACCCAGACAGCCATTCTGTTTTCACTTTCAGTGTAGTAGACAACAAGTTACATGGTATATCAAGACTGTATCATAAAACCTTCTTTGTGCTAGATGATTGTGCCCAACCACAGACTAAGTATTCTGAGCATATTTAAGCTATGCCGACTAGGCCGTGATGTTTGCTACCATTTAGACTTAATGGTATTTTCCACTTATGATGGGTCTGTCAGGACATAATCACATTGTAAGTCAGGTTTTGTGCAATACTGTCATGATTGTTTTTGAAGATCTGTCAAATCATTCCCACTTCTGCTCTAGTATTTTTCAGTGAGAAGAGCTCAGCCAAATTTTCCTCTGAGATTGGAATAGATCATTGTTTCTTTGAATGAATCTCATGAACTGACTGGCTTGTGTTAAAGAACCATCTTTTATCAAAGATAGTTGTTCTTGGTTTTGTTGATATTGTTTTGTTTTGAGCTCAGTAATACAGTTGAAATTCCTCAGTCAGATGTGGGTATGAGACTCTACCATTGTAATGAACTCTGCAATAGATCTGTTGTTTTTCCCTTTAGTTTTGGGGTCAAGCCCTATGTGGTTCATGGTGGATTTGCTTTTGTTTTTAATATACTGTTGAATTCACTGTGCTCCATTTGTGTGTGAGTTTGTATGAGCTTATCTCTTTGTGTTTTTCATAAGTTTCTTAACAGGTAACCTTTGTACATTTTCTATTATGTACTGTTAGTCCACTTTCTCAAGTAGTATTTTTCTGGCACCTTTTAAAAATTTTCTTGTGTTTAAGTTGCCATTTATGCTTTGGCAGAGATTACTTTGAGATGGATGACTGCAGCTTTCCAAACTGATTTATTCAAAGCAAGCATCTTCCTTCCTCCTTGAAGTTTGGAGGCCATGGGGGTTCCATTTTTAGGGCTGATACATTGCTGTTTTAAATTATACTGAAAACTCTAAACATATGGAGCTTTTCATCTACCCTTCCATCACACATGTTAATGAATGTCGTGATTTTATTTTTATTTGGCCTCATGAATCTCAGTGCCCACATGATGTGATTGAGAGTGATGATATGGTTGAAGTTTTGTTAGGAAGATCAGAGAGCATCAGGTTAGAATGTTTCTCCCCGTCTAATTTCTGAATCTTTTATTTTGTGAGATACAGCAGAGCCGGCTGCTTGCATCCTTGGGTATTGCACCCTTAGAATACCAATGGCACTCTCCCCTCCTCTCTGTTGGGAACCTGGTACAAAAGCAGAATTGGGAATGCACTTTACAGTGTCTGCAGGAAGTTTGAAGTTTATTTATTAACCCTAAATGCATCTGTTGGGCTGTGGTGATGAGATTAATCCTCATTTTTAATATTTGGTTTGCAACTGATTAATAGCTTGAAGCCTTCACTGTCATACAAATGTAGACTACTGATGTGACTGGGAAGTGTACCAGATTTTGAATTAGATTTGAATTAGATTTTGAATTAGACAGCAGGTTGTGTGGTAGGCAGCCCTCAAACCACAGAACACCTGGAGCTGGGCTTGACTGGAAATAGTGACAAGGTGAAGGGGTGCATTGGAAATATTTTTTTTTTTTTCATGGTGGCTCTATAGAATGAACCTTGTCTAAGAACATAAAATCTGGAAAGTTAGGAATGAGGGAAAGCTGAACTGTGTCAGTAGAAGAGATGGACACGACTGAGTACGCATGCTATCTCTTTGCAAGCCCATGAGCTGTAATCTCTCCGGGCTCCTCTGTCCATGGGATTCTTCAAGCAAGAATACTGGAGTGGATTGCCATTTCCTCTTCCATGGAATTTTCCCCACCCAGGGATCGAACCCCCGTTTCCTGCATCTCCTGCATTGGCAGGCGAATTCTTTACCACTGAGCTCCCTGGGAAGCTCAAAAGAGAGGGAGAGTGTTCTTGTGTTCATTGCTCCTGACACTTTGGCCTTTCCCCTGAAAATACACTTCCCATATGTGAAGTTTCACAGGCACCTCTTGCAATTGGGTCTGTCTGTGATCACAGGGAAGAAATAAAATGCCTGGTTTTTGTTCTTGAAAATACATTTGAGGACTTGATTCTTCGATGTTTGCAAGAATCTGCCCTAAAGACCTCAGGCTGATTGGGCTGTGGTTGGGTTCTCTGTGCTGGTGCATTATCTTTTCAGGCTTGTCAGCATGTGAAAAATCCACAGACCACCAAGTGGGAAAATCTCAGCTACTTATCATCTTTTTTCTTTAGGTATGTGTATATATATATATTTTTTTTTTGAATAGATTTTTGAGTTTTATTGAAATCTTACATGAACAAGAAATTGGAAATACAATCACATCAAAGAACAAATTGTCACGGCTTTGACGTTTAAGCCAAACAAATTTTGTAGGGCAGGTTTCAAAAAGGTGTGAAGTTATAACAATTTAAAAACACAGTTGACCTACTTCTAGGAATGCAAAACATACAATCATAGGTTATTTTCAATACAAGAAAACTTAAATTTGTTTGCTTTTAATTTCTTCAAACTACTAAGACAAAGCACTAGCTTGTATTTTTATTTACAGCATACTCCATACCCCTATGTAGGCTATCCCAAATCCAAAAAATGAAACTGTCCAAAACCAAAAGTTCTGCAAAATCATGATTTTAACAGTGTGCTCAGCTTATTTTGAAGCTAAAGTGAAGCCTGAAACGATAAAAGCATTGTAACTCCCAGAATAAGGGAACTCTGCAAGCCCAATAATGTCCAAGAGCATTTATGAAAAGAGGAAAAAATAAAAAGACTTGAGTATATACACAATAGTGATTTCTTCAGCCAAATACAAATGGCAGCAAATTGCTACTTAAAGATGAAACAGATAAGCCAATTTTTTTTGAAGGATGTAGATCTAGAGCCAATCGTATCTTGTCAATATCATTTTCAAGCCCTCACTTGTCTATTTCCACTGTTGCCCATAAGTATCCTGATAAAATTCCTGGTTGTCATTATTGTAACCATAGTTACCAGAATAGTCACCACCTTACTGAAGCGGCTCTTGAGCGATGGGTTGGGAACCCCAGTTCTGTTGGTTGTTGGTCTGACGGCGCTTGGAGTCAGGTTGGTTGTACCCGTCTGCCTTTCTCTTGCCTCCTACATTGCCCCCACGGTTGCCCGGAGATCCACGGGAACCATGGCCTCTCTGCTGTTGTGCAGGACCCCCTCTGCCACCCCTAGAGCCTCTTGGTGGTCCCAAAGGTGCCCCCCTCTGTGAGTAGCCAGCTCTACCCCTTGGAGGTGGTGCTCCCCGCCCCCTTGGTGGTGGTGGAGCACCTCGCCCTCCCCTTCCTCCTCCTCTTACTGCATAGCCATCATCATAGCCGTAGTAGGGATCTTCATAGCCTCCACGATAGTCGTGATAATCATAACCATAGTAATCATCATAGTAATCTTCATAGCCATAGTAATCTGGAGGGTAGCCATATCCACCTCTCCCCCCACCACGACCCCGACCTCTAATTGGAGGTGGCATTCGAGGAGGAGGGTGATAGTAATAATCTTCATACTTAGTACTCCTGGAGGCCTGTCTAGAAGCTTGGCGCTCTTTCCTTTTCTTGTCTGGTGGCTTGGCTAAGACTATTTCAATTTCTTCCCCTTCTATTTCTTTGCCATTCATTTCATCCATGGCCTTAACAGCTGCTCCTCTGTCTTCGAAATGAACAAATGCATAATCTTTCAACTTCTTCACTCTTTCAAGTTTTCCAAACTCAGAAAATGACTTTTCCAATATTTCTTCTGTCACTGTAGTAGCCAAGTTTCTCACAAATAAAACTTTCACCTTAGCCATGACTTCTGGCTCTGGTTCTTCCACAGGATCAGCCCATTCAACTATAACTACATTTCCCCACACTTTTACTTTTCCACTCATCAGCCGGCGTCTGGCTTGTGCTGCTGACTTGTGATCCTCATACTCAAGGAAGCAGAACCCCCGATTCTTCTTTTTGTCATCGGGTTGATGATAGAGAATAACGTCCACCAAACCCTCTGTTAAACCTGTGACTTTACTGAATTCTTCCAGAATGTTTTCTTTAGTCTTATTCTTCGGAATTGATCCAACAAAAAGCCTGTTGTTTGCCACTGAAATGCACACTCCAAGGTGTTTACCAGGGCGAATTTCATAGCTGTCACACAGTTTAACAGCTTCCTGCGCAGCTTCCTTTCCACAGAAGGTGATGAACGCATACCCTCTGTTCTGACCAGACAGTGGATCCATCATAAGACGCAGATCCCAAATGGGACCAGCCTTTTCAAAGAGGGGCACCAATTCATCCTCGTATAAATCTCTTCGTATTTTACCTACAAAGACTTCTGTTCCAATTCTAGGTTGCACGCCAGAGTACACACTGTCTGGGGGAGGACCACCATACTTCCTCTGTCCTGTGGTTACATCCAAGGTATAACCGGTCCTTTCAAGCAAGGCCTTGATCTTTGCTTCATCAGGTCCCTTTGTGGACTCTTGCACCTTGCTCCCCTGTTTCTCCCTTTGCCTGTAGGTCTTCATAACTCCACATAAAAATGCACTTTTGTTCTGAACATGTGATAAGTCACTTTCCTTGAACTGCTGCAGTACAGACAGAGCTCCTTCTTCATTAAATTCCCTGAGAGCATCAATTGCTCTTTCATCAAGATCGACATAAGCTACCAATCCTGTCTGAAATATTTCATCAAGTCTTTCTTCCACCTTCTGAGGGAGGCCTGCCTCTATCAGTGTCTTGTAGTGTTCTGTGTGATTTACACTGGAAGTATCCATTGGTTCTTCCTCTTCTTTTAACTGTACCGCATTACCATTCACCTGATTAGCCATTTTATTATGTTGCAGGGCAGAGCTGGGGCCGGTGGCCGGGCCCGCGAGAACCAGCACGAGGCGCTTTGAAAATGACTAGAAACGGCGCGCGCGCCACCACCCTCCTCCCCCCCCCACCCCCCGTCACGGACCGAGAATATATTTTTGAGCCTTTTTTTTTAGGACAGTATTAAGTTCACAGCAAAATCTCAGTTTAGCTGTGAAGATACAGAATTCCTGTATATACCTTCTGCTCTTACACATACATAGCTTCCCCCATTACCAGCATCCCCCACCAGAGTGCTGGTGGTTGTTGTTTAGTCTCTAAGTCTTGTCTGACTCTTGCAACCCTATGGACTGCAGCACACCAGACTTCCCTGTCCTTCACTATTTCCTGGAGTTTGCTCAAACTCATATCCATTGTGTCTATGGTACCATCCAACTATCTCATCCTCTGTCCCCCCTTCTCCTCCTGCCCTCAGCCTTTCCCAGCATCAGGGTCTTTTCCAGTGAGTTGGCTCTTCACATCAGGTGGCCAACATATTGGAGCTTCAGCTTTAGCATGAATATTCAGAGTAGATTTCAGAGTGGTACATTTGTTCTAATTGATGAACTTACATTGACAAGCCATAATTACCCAAGTCCATCATTTACATTAGGGTTCACTTTGGTGTTGTATGTTTTATGATTGAACTAATGTATAATGATATGTAGCTACCCATCAGTATAGTATCATAAGGAGTAATTTTGACACCCTGAATATCCTCTGTGCTCTACCTGTTCATCCTTCCCCTTTCCTTAATCCCTGGCAACCACTGACCTTCTATTGTGTCTCTAGTTTCACCTTTTCCAGAATATTATTGAGTTGAAATCATGGAGTATGTAGTGTTTCAGATTAGTTTCTTTCCTAACAATGCTCAAAATTCCCCAAGCCAGGCTTCAGCAATACGTGAACTGTGAACTTCCAGATGTTCAAGCTGGTTTTAGAAAAGGCAGAGGAACCAGAGATCAAATTGCCAACATCTGCTGGATCATCAAAAAAGCAAGAGAATTCCAGAAAAACATCTATTTCTGCTTTATTGACTATGCCAAAGCCTTTGACTCTGTGGATCACAGCAAACTGTGGAATATTCTGAACGAGATGGGAATACCAGACCACCTGACCTGCCTGTTGAGAAACCTGTATGTAGGTCAGGAAGCAACAGTTAGAACTGGACATGGAACAACAGACTGGCTCGAAATAGGAGAAGGAATATGTCAAGTCTGTATATTGTCACCCTGCTTATTTAACTTATGTGCAGAGTACATCATGAGAAACTCTGGGCTGGAGGAAGCACAAGCTGGAATCAAGATTGCCAGGAGAAATATCAATAACCTCAGATATGCAGATGACACCACCCTTATGGCAGAAAATGAAAAAGAAGTAAAGAGCCTGTTGATGAAAGTGAAAGAGGAGAGTGAAAAAGTTGACTTAAAGCTCAGCATTCAGAAAACTAAGATCATGGTATCTGGTCCCATCACTTCATGGCAAATAGATGGGGAAACAGTGGAAATAGTGGCTGACTTTATTTTTCTGGTCTCCAAAATCACTGCAGATGGTGACTGCAGCCATGAAATTAAAGACGCTTATTCCTTGGAAGGAAAGTTATGACCAACCTAGATAGCATATTAAAAAGCAGAGACATTACTTTGCCAACAAAGGTCCGTCTAGTCAAGGCTCTGGTTTTTCCAGTGGTCATGTATGGATGTGAGAGTTGGACTATAAAGCAAGCTGAGCGCCAAAGAATTGGTATTTTTGAACTGTGGTGTTGGAGAAGATTACTGAAAATCCCTTGGACTGCAAGGAGATCCAACCAGTCCATCCTAAAGGAAATCAGTCCTGAGTGTTCATTGGAAGGACTGATCCTGAAGCTGAAACTCCAATACTTTGGCCACCTGATGCAAAGAACTGACTCTGGAAAAGACCCTGATACTGGGAAAGATTGAAGACAGGAGGAGAAGGGGATGACAGAGGATGAGATGGTTGGATGGCATCACCGACTCAATGGACATGAGTTTGAGTAAACTCCAGAGTTGGTGATAGACAGGGATACCTGGAGTGCTGCAGTCCATGGAGTCGCAAAGAGTCAGACATGAATAAGCAACTGAACTGAACTGAACAATACGCATCTAAGCTTTCCCAATGTTTTTTTATGGCTTGATGGCTTTTTCTTTTTAATGATGAATATTCCATTGTCTGATTGTCATGATTTACTTATCCATTTACTTACTAAAAGACATCTTAGTTTCTTCCATGATTTGGCAACTATAAATAAAGCTGTCATAAAAATCTATGTGCAAGATTTTGTGTGGACATACTTTTTTATGTTTCTTTGGATAAATATCAAGGAGCACAGTTGCTGAATCATATGCTGAGGCTGTTTGGTTTAAGAAACCACCGAAGTTTTTCAGAGTGGCTATACCATATTTTTACTCCTGTCAGTAATGAATGCGAGTTCCTGTTGCTCCACATCCTTGCCAGCATTGGGTATTGTCAGATTTCCGGATTCTTTCTGTTCTACTAGGTGTGTAGTGGCCTTTCATTCTTTTAATTTGCATTTCCCTGATGACGTATGATGTGGAGCATCTTTCCTTATGCCTGTTTGTCATCTGCATGTCTTCTTTGGTGAGATGTCCCTTAGGATCTTTGGCCCATTTTTAATTGGGTTGTTTTCCTATGTTGAGCTTTGCGAGTCCTTTTTTTTTTTGGTCGGGGGTGGATCTTCAGTTCATTATGATGTACTGATTGCTTTTGTCTGTAGTGTTATCATTTGCCTCATTCTTGAACTCCAAGACTAGTCTTACTGACTTAGTATGCATTTAAAGATGATAGCATCACTGACTCAGTGGACATGAATATGAGCAAACTCCAGGAGATAGTAGAGGAGAGAGGAGCCTGGCATGCTGCAGTCCATGGGGTCATGAAGAGTCAGACACGACTTACTGACTGAACAATAAAAATGAGGTGATCTCACAGATTAGGTGTTACCCCATTTTGCTTATAAGGATGCAGGGAGCTTTTATTTTGTCAACTATAATACAAAAGCTTTAGGAATGTAGATGAAATAGGAAATGCCTATTTGTAATATTTATTACTTTATTTATATATTCTATAAAATAATAGTGTTGTCACATTTGTCTGTGCCTACATTTTATGAGTATATACCCATGCCTCACCAATAAAGAGAGAGGAGTGTCTTATGTCTGATGATCTGACATTGTTGCAGGCATTGCAGGTTGGTAGATCTCCAGATCCACCTCTGGTCATTGTTGTAGAGGTCGAAGCACCCTTGGAGATCCCTTCCAAGGTCCTTACATTACAGGTAAGGAACTGAGGCTCAGCATGGGCATGCAGTGGGCTTTGGTGGAGCTAGCTTGAGTTCATGCTGCTGCTTCTCACACTGGGTCAAAAGTGTTTCTGGAGATTTTAGGTATCTAGCATTACATGAAACCAGGGACTAATTATGGAACACCCAAATAAACTGTGGAAAATTCTGAAAGAGATGGAAATACCAGACCACCTGACCTGCCTCTTGAGAAACCTGTGTGCAGGTCAGGAAGCAACAGTTAGAACTGGACATGGAACAACCGACTGGTTCCAAATAGGAGAAGGAATATGTCAAGGCTGTATAGTGTCACTCTGCTTATTTAACTTATATGCAGAATACATCATGAGAAACGCTGGGCTGGAGGAAGCACAAACTGGATTGCCAGGAGAAATATCAATAACCTCAGATATGCAGATGACACCACCCTATGGCAGAAAATGAAGAAGAACTAAAGAGCCTCTTGATGAAAGTGAAAGAGGAGAGTGAAAAGGTTGGCTTAAAGCTCAACATTTAGAAAACTAAGATCATGGCATCCAGTCATATCACTTCATGGGAAATAGATGGGGAAACAGTGGAAGCAGTGTCAGACTTTATTTTGGGGGGCTCTAAAATAACTGCAGATGGTGATTGCAGCCATGAAATTAAAAGACGCTTACTCCTTGGAAGGAAAGCTATGACCAACCTAGACAGCATATTAAAAAGCAGAGACATTACTTTGTTAACAAAGGTCTGTCTAGTCAAAGCTATGGTTTTACCAGTAGTCATGTATGGATGTGAGAGTTGGACTGTAAAGAAAGCTGAGCACAGAAGAATTGATGCTTTTGAACTGTGGTGTTGGAGAAAACTCTTGAGAGTCCCTTGGACTGCAAGGAGATCTAACCAGTCCATCCTAAAGATCAGTTCTGGTGGAAGGATTGATGCTGAAGCTGGAACTCTAATACTTTGGTCACCTGATGCTTAGAGCTGACTCTTGGAAAAGACCCTGATGCTGGGAGGGATTGGGGGCAGGAGGAGAAGGTGACAACAGAGGATAAGATGGTTGAATGGCATCACTGACTCAATGGACATGAGTTTGGGTAGGCTCCGGGAGTTGGTGATGGACAGGGAGGCCTGGTGTGCTGTGGTTCATGGGGTTGCAAAGAGTCAGACACGACTGAGCGACTGAACTGAAATGAATTAGCAATTAAACCTGAATATTTGGTCATAAAATATAAGAAGTTGAAGTGTAAGTAACCTTAAATATTTTTATGTGGACCCAGGAGTGGATTACTCTGGTGTTGAACATAAAATTCTAAAGAAATTTTAATATGAATTATATGAGACATCAGGAAATTTGAGGCAACTTTACCTCCAGGTCACTACAGGGAGTTCATTCAGTGCCCACATACATAAGGGGTACAGACATTGGGCAATATGTTTAAGGACATCTGTACCACAGCATTAAGCATAGTATGAAGATGCTCCTCCACATGCAAAACTTTCATTAAGGAACCTTGAACCAAAGTGAGTGAAGAAACTGTGAGCCAGAGTAAAAGTGCAACTCTACCAACTTCCAACAGATGGTGGTAGTGGTCATTTAGTTGACACCCCCTCTGGGCTTGTGCACAAGTATTTTTTAGCACTCATCTCTATATAACCTATTGTATACATCAGTTTAGAAGCTTGTATAGAAGAAAGCAATTTTTGATACTTGTTTAGGGCCTGGTGGTATGGCACTTAGGTTCAGTTGATTGCCTTCTGTAATTCCATACTTGCCAAGAAAGTTGAAATTGTTTCTTTCACACTTTAATATTGATAAGACCTGCCTTGATAGAGTGGCCTTGGTAGTATATATTTAAAGGAGTGAATTTGAAATTGCAGTTACAAGTCTGTTTTCTTTGAGATCAGTTCCGCGTAAGTTGATTTAGTGATATCTTCTCTTAATTAATTGATAGCATGCAACTAATTTCTGGGCAGAAGACTGTATCATGGTGTTTTAATTCAGGAAGTCTCTCCTTTCCTCTTGACCCCCTGCATATTCCCTTCTATTCAACATTCTTGCAGGAATTCTTTTCTTCCCCCTCCTATTTGAAGAATGAAAGAACAGTTATTCTCTTTTTCACTTTGACAACTCCAGACACTTTCAAGTATAACCACTTTCACTTCATTTCTACACATGGGCATATAAAGTAAAAGTGCGCTAAGCTGATGTAACATGCTGATTATATACGAATTTTTATAAGCAAACAAACGTGGCTTCTTTTAACTCGGCTTGTATTGTTGTTGTTCCCTTATGGTCCTAACTAGTACATACAGACAGAGCAATGACAGTTTGAGCCTCTAAAGTACTTTTTTTTCAGTCACAGAGTGAATTTTGTTGAGTTGGGATAGAATCTGGGATTTTCAGACTAAAGCCTGCATGTTTATAGTGTAGATGATGTCTTTTTTTTTGCATTCTTTTACATAAGTGACATGGACATATTTCATGAATCCAAAAGCGTGAGCACATTTCCCAGTGTCTCTTCAAATCGAAGATTTCTAGTGAATAGTTCATGGCAATACTGGTTTGGGGAATGGCTTTTCTCAGGGATGCAATAGATACTTTGCTTAATGCCAAGCTGCATTTCTAATTTGAGGTTAAATTTCATGTCCCCTGAGATGTGAAGTGGAAATTAGCCTTTTTCTAGCACTGATTCCTTACCAGTTTTGTGTCTGTGGTGAATAGATTGTACTTCCATTAAGAAATCTGTCTTTGGCCAGATTGTCTCATAGTTCTATGAGGGAGTTGTACAAGCTTTTCTCTTTGGGGGATTTGACCCACTGTGTACAGTGTGGGCTAGAAATCTGGGATGGAGGGAGACTCAGGGTACTGGGTGGTTTCACAGAATGGATGGTTAACTATGGAGAGGTCTTCCACATCATCTAGTTGTGTCTACTCAACTTATTGATAAGGGATTTGAGACTCTGAGAAGGCAAGTAGTTCCTCAAGATAATAGAACTAATGGGCAGGGGACAAATGTCTCCTCCTCCTCTTACAGTTTCTCCTGAGCCATTTTGCTGGGTCCCTAGAAATTAGAAAGTATGGTAGGGCTTGGTGCCTGCGATTCTAATCTTATTTTTAAAAGTGTCTTGTAGGTATTTCTAATTTCTAGTCAGCTTGAGGAATTCCTCTACTCTGTTTCTCTTAATTTGCAACAGTGCTTCTCAGTCAGGGGCACTTTTGACTCACAGAGGTCATTTGGCAAGCTCATTGGAATGAGGTTTGTTCTTACCAGAGGCAAACTTTTAATTGTCACAAATGGAAATGGCTCCTAGTATCCAGTTGGTGGCGGCTAGTTCAGTTCAGTGGCTCACTTGTGTCCAACTCTTTGTGACCCCATGACATGCAGCATGCCAGGCCTCCCTGTCCATCACAAACTCCTGGAGTTTACTCAGACTCATGCCCATCGAGTTGATGATGCCATCCAGCCATCTCATTCTCTGTTGTCCCCTTCTCCTCCTGCCCCCAATCCCTCCCAGCATCAGGGTCTTTTCCAAGGAGTCAACTCTTCGTATCACGTGGCCAAAGTATTGGAGTTTCAGCTTCAGCACCAGTCCTTCCAGTGAACACCCAGGACTGATCTCCTTTAGGATGGACTGGCTGGATCTCCTTGCAGTCCAAGGGACTCTCAAGAGTCTTCTCCAACACCACAGTTCAAAAGCATCAATTCTTCTGTGCCCAGCTTTCTTCACAGTCCAACTCTCACATCCATACATTACCACTGGAAAAACCATAGCCTTGACTAGACAGACCTTTGCTGCTAAACACCTGTGATGCACAGCACAGAATTATTCAGTCCTGTGTCAAAATTGAGAAACCTGATTATAGTAATTAATAGCACAGGATCTCAAGTCTGCCAGACTCCAGATTGAATTTTACCAGCTCTGTGACCCTAGGCAAGTTACTTAATCCCTTGAAGCTTAGTTTTCCCATCTGTAAAATGGGGATACTTCACAATGAGGGGCACTTCATAAAATAGTGTAAAGCACTTAGAAGAATGCATGGGTGGTAGTAAATTCTCAATAAACGTTTGGTGTTATGATTAAATTATCATTACAGTGCACGATTTTTAGTTTTGATACAATGCCATTAAGACATGGCTGAAAACAGTGAATGAATAACCTTCAAAGTTGGAAACTTACAAAAAGTAGCTTGGCACATTCTGGGGGCTTGATGCATGCTTGTTGATTTTTATTAAGTTGAAAAATTTGAATGAGAGAGAACAAGTGTGTGTGTGTGGGTGTGTATGTAACATCACTTTTTTTGTACCTATCTAGTAGGAATGATGAGCCCCCAGTATGCATAGCCTCAGGCTATACTGATCTATATCAACTGTGGAGGGAGCTGAGGTTACTGGAGGAAGGACAAAAGACAGATAATGGTACTTAAAATGACCCAGGGAAGGCAATGATCACTGACTACTTGGGGCCCGATTCCTGCTTGCTCTTCCTTTAATCCTGTGAGAGGGGTTTTACTTCTGGCATTTCCTTTGCAAACAATTTTAGCTAGGTTCTAAACTCTTTGTGGGCAAAGACCTTTGTTATGCTTCTTCTGTAGCCCGTAATGACTAGGCCTGTGCACATACACACACTTGTGTGTGTGTGTGTGTGTGTGTGTGTATACATATATATAGATATGATAATTTGGGAAATGTTCAACATGACTACTTTTTCAGGCAATGACAGATGTCACTGGATATGGAGTTGGGAAAGGATTTTACTCTGAGCCAGTGCAAGTGAACTCTAGTACACAGCTGTTAACACTCCTTGTGTGTCAGGTACTGTGCTAAGTATTAGAAGTATATTAATTCATGTACATACTTATGTATATAATTGTATAACTTCATGTCCGCCCTTTTGAGGTAGATATACTAGTGTCATCCCCATTTTGCTGGTGAGAAAACTGAGCACAGAGGGTTAAACAAATAACCTAAGGTCACAAAGCCGGTAATTGTCAGAGCTGGGCTGGCAACCCAGGCAGCCTGGTTTCAGAGTGCGTGCTCTGCACCTCAGCATTACATTGTTATCACTCAGAAAACTCTAAGAGGTCCAGAATTTCTTCTGAAAGACACCCCTTCCTCCTGGCTGTCTCCTTTCTCCCTCACACGCAGCCCTCCCTTCCTCACCAGTGCCAAGCACACATCACGCTTCTCATGCGGGCATGTCTCTGATGGCTTCAGAAAGCATAATTAAGTTTTACCTTCTGGCTGCTTTTCTCGTAGGAGCTAGCCACTGTGGAATTCTGAAGAACCGAACTCTACTCTGTGTTACGTTTGTTCATCCTGTTTAACCCACCGTCTCATATTCTCAGAAGACTTCAGTCCCACTTGTCCGTTTGGAATTGTCCCTCAAGGCCAAGCCCATTGCTTACTTCTTATGGACTCTCTCCTGATGCCAACCAAATTATTTACATAAAGGCCTTTTGAAAATGAACATATCTTAATTTGAAGACTTTCTCCTCTGTTCTTATTCTAGACAGAAGGAAGGCCATTTTCACTCCATGTGGACAAACAGGAAACTGTCAGTTTTAGTCTCTAAGAATATTCTTTTGTCATGCTTGTCTCTCCCAGTGGGATAGTTGTAGCTATTTCTAAAAAGACTTAACTTGGATTGTATTGTTTGCTTCGGGATGGATATTGTCATGGAGAAAAGAGAACTGAAGGCCAATCTTTGTCTCCTGCTAAGCACCCTTAACTGTGGCCATGTGGCAAACGGTGCAGCCGTGGAATTTCTAGAAGGGATCCAAAACCGGATAGAGAGGGGTCTGTGATGAGGAGTCATAGAGGACCTGTGAGAGCAATGAAGGGCCCATGGGTGGCAGGTGGTTTTATCTTTTTCTGTGGCCTCTGCCAGTAATATATTCAAACAGTACTTCTCAATGTTGTTCCCTGGAGTTTATAGGTGCTTAAAAGAAGTCCCTCATCAACTAAGTCTGAGAACTGCTTTTTGAAACATATTTCAGACATGTTTCATTCCTATCTTCCCTTTAGGGAGTCTTTGTGCTTTTATTGTATTTTATGTGATGGAATGTCTGCAAGGTTTTACCCAGCAATTTTCCTAGTCTCACCTGCCATAGAATTCTTTCTTCTCAAAGAATTTTATGGGATTTGTGTTCAGTAGAAGATCCTCTGGGGAATTTTATATTGAAGATAAAAATTGTTTGACATTTGAGGGCGACCGTGAGATCCACACTGAGCAGGAGTCAGTCATTGTTCTCTTAAGAAAATACATTTCCAAGTCATTCATAATCCTGTTAATGTCTCTGATGATCTTTTAAATTTTTTAAAATGATTCTGTTTCTTTACTTTTGGCTGTGCTGGGCCCTGGTCACTGCACGGGCTTTTCTCTGGCCACCGGGGCTGCTCTCTAATTGCGGTGCACAGGCTTCTCCCTGCGGTGGCTTCTCTTGTGGAGCACGGACTCTAGGGAGCACGGGCCCCAGTCGCTGTGGCTCCTTGAGCTTAGTTGCTCCATGGCATGTGGTATCTTCCTGGATTAGGGATCGGACCCATGTCTCCTGCATTAGCAGGGGGACTCTTTACCACTGAGCCATGAGGGATGATTTTTTAATGCTATTTGTGTATTGCTTTGATTATTAATGTAATGGTTCATGGTAAACAAAGGCAGAAATGTGAAGTTTTCAAGAGGTGGGAAATTTAAATTTGCTGAGAATGAGCAGGAGTCAATGATGGACTCCTGTTATATACTGGTTAACATTGAGTGACAGAGGAGATGATTGGATGGCATTACCAAGTCAATGGACATGAGTTTGAGCAAACTCTGGGAGATAGTGAAGGATAAGGAAACCTGGCATACTGCAGTCCATGAGGTTGCAAATGGTCAGACATGACTTGGTGACTGAACACCCCCATCACCATGAGTTAGTGTAACTGTGGTGACTATAGAAAGCCTTCTGCCTCAGTGAGTAGACTTTTGGCTGGAATTTTAGGTGGGGTTACTTTTTAAATAACCCTGTGAGGGTGTTGGATTTTTTTTTCCCCTGGTTGTTTTAGGTAAATTGTTGACTGGAAGCAAAGATATAATCCAGGTGGTTTCATGACATCAGCTTGTATTTCTGGCTATGCACATTTAATTCAGGGTTGTGCCAGATTCTGGGATGAATAGTTAAATTTTGTTAGGGAGCATAGTATGCCCCAGGTCTTTATAGACATAGGTCTGTGGATAAAGAACGTTCAGATTTATGGACCCTTGTGCTGAAATTTTAATTCAGAGCACCAAGGTAAAGCTTAGAAATGTGTGATTTCTATGGGTAGTCTAAAAGTAGTTGGTACTTGTTAGTTGCAGTACTTATGTTCTGTAGGGTTGCCAGAGTGCTGAATTTGCAAATACTGAGCTATTACTCCTAGGGTAGATACAGGATTAGGTTCCTGCAAGCTTTTGGTCACATTTTCATCCGTTACTCAGTGCATGTCTTTGTTTTATTTCTGTTTCTGTTTACGTACATTTTATGTAACATGTACTTCTAAAAATCATACATTCAGAATTTCTTTATAATGAAACAAGAAATAAGAAAGATTTAATATTTTCCTGACCCTGCATAATGTGACTATAAATTCTTTGACTTTCAGTCTCACAGTGCTGTCTGCTATGCTGGTTTTTAAAAAATCAGTTGTCATCTCAAGAACTCACAAATGTAGCCACATTTCTATTTTTTTTCTGTATCTTCATCATGTGCTATAAATGTTACTTTTAGCACTTTCTGGAGCAGCCTCATGTACAGATGGGCAAATTTTCTATTCCTTTTTCTGAGTATACCTACTTTTGAACTCATGGCACTATATAGCCTCTTAATATCTGAGGGGGATTGGTTCCAGGACCCCTGCTCCGGGGATACAAAAATCTAAAGATGTTTATATAAAGTGGTTTAGTATTTGCATATAACCTAGGCTCATCCTATATGTATATTATGAATCATCTCTAGATGATTATAATACTGGATACAATGTAAATGCCATGTAAATAGTTGCTGGTGCATAGGGAAATCAAGTTTTGCTTCTTGGAACTTTCTGGAAATTAAAAAAAATTTTTTTTGTTCTGAGATTGATTAAATATGCAGATGGTGAAAGCCACCTATAATTCATGCCTAAATGAAACTTATCTAATGCGTATTTTTTCTGTAAGTTACATCACAACCTTCTTGCACTTTGGGACACTAGATAGCATTTTAGCAGTTTATTTGAGGGTTACTTTAAATAGAGAAATCACAACAAAAAGCACAAAAGTGTGAAAACATGGCACTTAATAGATCATGAAAAAAATGCTTGTTTATACTGTGAGACCTAAAAACAGAAGGTGGAGCCTCACCTTTAATCTCCTGTAATGTGATGTTGGTCAATGAAAATTTTTCACTGATTGTTACTTGTCTGTGAATTATTGGGAAGTGCCACAAATGTTGATTTAGGGGTTACATATAGGTGAATTCAGAAATACCTACTCCATGAATATTCAGTATTTCTCCATGTGAAGTTGGATTTTGAGGAACCATCTATGTAGAAGAATTCAAATCCCTCTTCCGACACTTTGTGTCAGCGTGCCGTAACTTCAGGCTCATTATTTAGTTTCTCTTATCCTCAGGTTATATTTTGGTGCAAAATGTAATAGTATCAGATGCTCTCTCATAGGGCTGTCATGACCATTAGTTGAGATAATGGTCAGAACAAGTTTACATATGCGCGTACTCCATAAATGTTAAATGTTCTGTGTTGTTGGCCGTCATGATCTTAGACGTGGAGTAAACTGGCCTACTTCATGCTTAAGGTTTAATTTCTCTAGATTTGTTTACTTTTCCTTGCAAACATACATAATTACAGCTGACTCTTGTACAATGTGCTGGGATTAGGGAGAGTAACCTTCTGTGCCACTGAAAATCCATTTTTAACTTTATAGTATTTGTGGTTCCACATCCACAGATTCAACCAGATTACACAGTAATGTAGTAAATTACTGTACAAAAAAAATTTGTAAGTGGGTCCACCCAGTTCACCCTGTGTTGCTCAAGGTTCATCTGTGCTTAAGAGGGCTGCAGTGTGCATTTTATCGACATACCATTGGTGACAGAATTTGGTTAGCTCTGAAGGCCAACACAGGAACAGTTACAGCGTGATGAAACAGTATGAATGCAGCCTACCATTTTCCTAGTAGTCATGAATATCACTTAGTCAGCATTTACAGTATTTTTCCACGAGGATTTAACATTTTGGGGTAAAGCCCCTTTCTCACCACTTAGCATATTATAGTTCCTGTCAACTATAATTATCCTTCTTTCGCCTTAGGCTAGTGGTTCACAGTGGAAGTGGTTTTGATTATCAGGGACGTTTGGCAACGTCTGAAGGTCTTTGTCAGTTGTCATATCTGGGGGAGGTGCTCCTGGCATCTAGTGGGTGGGGGCCAGGGTTGCTGCTACGTTTCTTACAGACACAGGACAGCTAGCTGCCCACAGCAAAGAACTATCTGGTTCAAAACGGCCATAGGGCCAAGGGTGAAAAACCCTGAGTGAAACTGAAAACTTCCTGAGCTCAGGCACCGACCTAGTCACCCTCCTGAACCCTGACACAGGAGTGGATGCCCAGTGGACCCTCAAGGGACACTTGTAGATTGAAGGAATTTGCAGATGCACAGACCTTTGGTTAGGCATGTCCACAGGTGGGCTTCATGACCTCTAATCTTAAGAGCTAATCTTTGACTTTTCTCCTTCCTTTTAATTTTATTATTTACAAAATTTCAACTGTGCCATATTTCAAACATATGGGAAAAAAACAGTATAAACAGAGCTCACAGTGTGGTCTGTGGAGTGGTGCCAGTCTTCAAACTGTTATCAGTCCAGAAGGAGGCCAGTAGAGAATGTGGGAGTAAGAGTTTAGGCATTTTGAGAGCAATTGGCCAATCCTGTGATGTTTCTGTTGCATATACAGAATTATTGGACTGCAGCAGGTTGGAGATTTAAAAGCTTGATTCTTCACTTTTGCTAGTTTGAGAAGTATAGATAACCAATGCTCAGATTCTGACTTTCCAGATTTCACAAATGTTGACATTTTGCTATCTTTTTCTTTTTTAAAGTTGTCCAAGCTACATGTCTTTCAGGATCTTAGGTCCCTGAGCAAGGATAGGATCCATGCCCCCTGCTGTGGAAACGTGGAGTCCTAACCCCTGGACCGCCAGGGAATTCCTGACACTTTGCTATCTCAAGTTTATGTTTGTTATCTCCCTTTGAGCCTCACTCTGTCACCTTTTCTACTTGTTAAAGAGGTACAACATTGCTGACATATTTATTGAACACCCAGTCTGTGCTTGGGCACGGGTAGGGTGCCGTTCTCTGGCACAGGTGTTTCGGTGCTCTGCTCAGCATTCTACCTCTCGACTCCACTCAGAACCCTGTCTTCGCCCACTCCACCCCCGCCCAGAACCACAGCAAGTCCACAGAACCAGCTGCTGGAGAAACAATAAACACATACTTACCATACTGACTTCTCAAACTTCCATTTAGATCAGAGATTGGAAAACTAATCCCATTTCATAAAAGTTTTATTGGAACACAGCCATGTCCATGCAATGTCTCTGGCTGCTTGCGCACTAACTAGTTGAACTGAGTGGTTGCTACAGAGTCTGTATGGTCTGCAGAATGTAAGATAATCAGGGTGGTCTTTTAGAGAAAATGTTTGGTGATTCCTAATTTAGACAAGCACTTTTTCATGTAAAACCAGGGTAGGGTGCTCATTTGCATATCTGATCTAAACAATTTGATTTCTCCTTGAACTGAATAGGTCCTACTTGTTATGATGGGGGTGAGAGAGAGTGGTTCCAGTCAAATGATGGTTTTTATTTTTATTTTTGTCTCTAATGCACCTTTTGGTTTCTTTTGATAAAGTTTCTATCCTGAATTTGTTAGTGGAGTTCTTGGTAATTCCTGTTTTTTCAGTATGTTCGTGGCCTGCTTTCTTGGTGGCCATAATAAAGAAATAAAGATGAAACTATGGTTTTTCCAGTAGTCATGTACAGATGTGAGTGTTGGACCATAAAGAAGGCTGAGTGCTGAAGAATTGATGCTTTTGAATTGTGGTGCCAGAGAAGGCGAGGGAGAGTGCCCCGGGTAGCAAGATCAAACTAGTTAATCCTAAAGGAAGTCAAGCCTGAATATTCATTGTAAAGACTGGTGCTAAAGCTGAAACTCCAATATTTTGGCCACCTGATGCAAGAGCTGACTCATTGGAAAAGACCCTGATGCTGGGAAAGATTGAGGGCAGAAGAGGGCGACAGAGGGTGGCATCACCCATTCAGTGAACATAAGTTTGAACAAATTCCGGGAGATCATGAAGGACAGCGAAGCCTGGCATGCTGCAGTCCGTGAGGTCACAGAGTCTGACGTGACTTAGTGACTCAACAACAACAATAACATAAGACTAGAAATAACAGGTGATGATTACTAGTAGAAAGCACCAGGTTATGTACTTTGTATGCCTCACATCATATAGCAAGTCTGCCCCTATTTTCATATGGGGAACCCAAGACCCACATATGAGACACCCAAGGTCTCCCAGCTTAGAAGGAGCAAGACAGGGTTTCCAACTCAAATATCTTGACCTGAGTCTAGTCGTAACCCTTATGCATCAAAGGCTTTTGATTATTGATGGGTTGCTGTGGTTTCTGTTTTCCCCATATATTTTAGATGTTAGTTTTCCAGCTCTTTTTCTGAAAAACCAAGATGTCATTTTAAATGGCTGTTTTCCACTGAATTTGTCCTTGTTTAATTATGAAAATGACTTGTGTGTTTAATAAGATGCCATTTCCAAAACAACCTACAGGATTCATTTTGTTGACAGGAAATCATTTATTCTGTAATGCACATAGGAGAGCGGGGGTATGCTTTGACATTTGCTTTTCTCCCCACTCATTGTAGATTGAGACTAGGAATCCGAAATGGCTAGCTCTGCCCCCTGGGGGGACATATACTCACAGTTAATCTAGTTGCAAACCATCTGCTGAGCAAATGTGTAGAAGATAGACATTTGGGCTTTTCAAGTTTTTTTTTCTTCTTTTTTCTAGAGCTCTCAACTGATGTTGGGGAAGATAGTTCTGTGTCCTGAAGGGTGCCTAATTTGCTCAGAAAATGAGTATTGGTGCTGGGGTCCTTGGGGTGTAGTTTAGTGTTTTGTCTGATATGCCTTTGAGGTGCCAGTTTGATGAGTGTGTTTTTATTTGAACTTGATGCTCTTCTGCCTACCAGTTTTATTCCCAGAAGTAACTTCTAGTAATAATTGGTCCTCTGGCATTGTGTAGTTGACTCCATCGTGTTGTAATAGCTTGTTATGGAAGACTGGACCTTGTGGCCTCCCATGGAGATGATGTTCCTTGTTAATCTTGTTCCATTATAGCAAAATTTGTCTAATCTGAAAGTGGAAAGAATAATTAGAAGACAGATGTCAGGAAACTTTTTGACACCCTTGCTTTCTGTGATTTTTAATCTTAGTTTGAGGTAATCATGTGATAAGAGCAGGAATCTGGCCCATTTTCCTCTAATGAAGTCTAGAAACTTTCAAAAGACAATAATGTCCTTTGTTCCCCGTGAATATGTAGATTTCAGAGTTGTCAAGGGACAGTCACTTTCTATAGCTAGACCACTCCCTCAAAGGTGGCTAAATATTAGTGTTTGAGTATTTATCTTAACCTTGCTTGAGTTTTTTAGAATGTACTATCTGTGGCCCTACACAAGACCAGGTCTCCCCCAGCATTTTGTACTTGACTGTTGTTCCATTCATCACAATTCTGATTATTTATATAATTTCACATTTAATGTGTATTTCTACTGCTTGACTATGAACTCAGTGAAACCCTTGTCTGACAGCTCTGCAAAGTGGGTGACATGGGATAGTCTCAGAGTGAATATTTGTGAAATGAATGAGTCAAATCGACAAAAATTTTACCTCACCAAAATACTGGGCTCCTTTGGAGGCTGAAACCATGTCTCTCTTTTTTTTTATGTACATAACAACAAAGCACAGAGGAATCATTTTCTAAATAGCAGTTAAATTGGACAGCTGAATGATTTCTATGTAGCTAATTTATAATCTGTGACTATTTAGTATTGTTCTGGGCAGGCTATAAACCACGGACTCAATCCATCATACGGAGAGACCCAGCCAAACTCTGGGAACCTACTTTCTTCACCATCTACTCATTTGGAAATTCTAGGGATGAGAAAAGTAGAACTTGAGGTCAACGTCGCTGTGACATAGGGAGTGATTTGGAGCTGAATTTTTCCAGAAGCAGAATTGGCAGTTCTGGGATAATTATACATCATGGCATAATGTTTATGAGCATGGACTTGGTAGTCAGACATTCTGTACTTCCTGTCTGGTGACATTGGGCAAGTTATTTAATCTGGCCTAGCTTCACTCTCCTCTTCTACAGATTAGAGATAAATACAGGACCTACCTGGTAGTTGCCTTTTCATACTGTTCATGGAAAGGCCATGCTGGATGAAGCACAAGCTGGAATCAAGTTTGCTGGCAGAAATATCAATAACCTCAGATATGCAGATGACACCACCCTTATGGCAGAAAGTGAAGAGAAACTAAAGAGCCTCTTGATGAGGGTAAAAGAGGAAGATGAAAAAGCTGGCTTGAAACTCAGCATTCAAAAAACTTAAGATCATAGCATCTGGTCCCATCACTTCATGGCAAATAGATCGTGGCAAGTGAGACTTTATTTTTTTTGGGCTCCAAAATCACTGGAGATGATGACTGCAGCCATGAAATTAAAAGACACTTGCTCCTTGGAAAAAAAACTATGACCAACATAGACAGCATGTTAAAAAGCAGAGACATTAGTTTGCCCACAAAGTTCTGTCTAGTCAAAGCTATGGTTTTTCCAGTAGTCATGTATAGATGTGAGAGCTGGTTTATAAAGAAAGCTGAGCACCGAAGAATTGATGCTTTTGAACTGTGGTGTTGGAGAAGACTCTTGAGAGTCCCTTGGACTGCAAGGAGATCCAACCAGTCCATCCTAAAGGAAATCAGTCCTGAATATTCATTGGAAGGACTGATGCTGAAGCTGAAACTCCAATACTTTGGCTACCTGATGCGAAGAACGGACTCATTGGAAAAGACCCTGGTGCTGGGAAAGATTGAAGGCAGGAAGAGAAGGGGACGACAGAGGATGAGATGGTTGGATGGCATCACCGACGTAATGAACATGAGTTTGAGTAGGCTTCAGGAGTTAGTGATGGACAGGGAAGCCTGGTGTGCTTCAGTCCACGGGGTTGCAAAGAGTCAGACACGACTGAGGGACTGAACTGACTGACTGACTGACTGACCTGGTAGTTCCTGAGATTAGGTGAGTGTACAGGACTGGCATGAAACATATGAGGAGGGAGCCACCTCATTGATCCTTAAAAGAAGGAATTGTGGATAAAAGTTCTGGCTAATTTCTAGTATTTACTATCTTCATCCTTGTGTAGTTATATTATGATACTGGGAAAGAAAACCCTCAAATTTAGACCCAGTGTACTTTTGTATTTTGTATATATTTCATTTGGTTTTGGCATTGGACAAAAACTTAGGTAGGAGCACAGAATGTTGCTTATGAGCTGATAATTTTTTTTCAAAGCTGGATTTATGAGAGAAAGAGCGTGTACGCACATGTGCGTGATGGTTGCCTTGTGTCCCACAACCTTGCTACTCAAAGTGTGATCCATGGACCAGCAGCATTGGTATCACCTGTGAGTTTGTTAGAAATGCAGAATTTCATGGCTTACCTCAGTCCTGAGGAACCAGATCAACATTGTAACCAAATTCCTAGATAATTGAAAAAAAAAGGCACATTAACATCTGAGAAGATAAATCTGATAGAGTTCCTTCATTTGGTTACTAGCAAATGGGAATCTTGGTGCTTATAGATGGTATTGGAGGACAGAAAAGTTAGAAATCATTTTTTAAATTAAACTTGTTTGTTAAATAGCAGCATTTTTCTTGACCACTGAATTTTGACTCAATAACTAACTGGAGCATTCATTCCTTTACTGACAAATTGATATTTGGTTTGTCATATCCTTATGGAAAGTCAACAGTGATATTTATAGAGAACCGTGTAGTTCTCTGAAGTCCAAAAGAAAGATTTTATAAGTGATTTTGAGTCAGAAAGACTTGAATAAGTAAATGTTAAGAAACCCTCACCTCATTTCACCTTTGCAATACAGATTGTTCTTTTTGGCATTTAATCTCTTTCCCCAAGGAACATTAACAGTTAAGTCACTGATTTTCCCTAGTGTGACTTCCATATCATTTGAAAGTCCTCACATACTGCATTAATGTTAAATCCCTAATTGCTTTCTGTGTACACACTTAATGCTTCACTGATAAGTATATCAGATGTGATGCAAACAATTCACATGCATTATCTCAATTGACAAAGACCTGCACGGGAAGATATTGCTTCACTAGTTTGATAGATGAGGAAATTTCACTGAGAATATTGGTGACCTTCACAGTAGCAGGTGGTCATTCAATGGCAGAATCAAGATTTAAATGAAAGTCTTAGTACCATTGCTTCTACTGGAGGTTTTTTTCAAGTTGTTTTGATTTTTATTGGGCTTTGCTCCAGACTTGAGAGCAAGTGTCATTGCTGTCATGTTTTGGCTGCACCAAGCTCAGGCTAATTAGGATGCATGCAGATAGAGGTTTTTATAGAAAGTAAAGTTTAACCAGACCAAATGTTGAAGCAGGTAGGTGGTGGGCAGAGGTGTTCCATTTCCCACTTGCTTGGGGGATCCTGCTTTGTGTTCCCTTTGACAGAGGGTTCATTTAGGAAATAACTGCAACTTTCTTCCTCAATAACTAGCTACATGCGTCTATTGTACATACTAAATAGAGAGCGCTTTCCCCCTCCCCTCTTAATTCAAAGGCATATTTTCTGTTTGTTTTACCTGGGAGGCATTGTCAGTACAGGCCCTGGAGGTGGATCTCAGCTCCACATTTGCTGTATGCCTTGGGCAAACATACTTAGCCTGCCTGTGTTTCTGTTTCCTTCTCTTTAAATCGGGACTAACAATAGTATTTACTTTCTAGGGATGTTGTGGCTTTGAAGGTGTGTGTGTGTTTGCACCCTAAACATGTGTGTGCATGTTCAGTCGTGTCTGACTCTTTACAATCCCATTGTATCCCGTGGTCTGTAGCCCACCAGGTTCCTCTGCCCATGGAACTTTCCAGGCAAAAATACTGGAGTGAGTTGACATTTCCTCCTCCAGGGGATCTTCCCCATCCAGGGATCCCATGTCTCCTGCATTAACAGGTGGATTCTTTACCACTGTGCCACCTGGGAAGTCCTGGGAGACTTACCAGGTTCTTAGCCCAATACTTGACAGGTATTAGGCATTCCATAATATTAGCTATTGATATCATTATCCTTAGCCTGTTTATCATCATGTTTGCTATTGTACCTCTTTTTTGATATCTCCAGATATAGCCTGTGTTTGGTGTGGAACACAGTAGATATTCTTCCATTTATTCCCATTTTTTTGTTTGTTTGTTTTTTTGTTAGATAGCCCTTCTTCATTTCCCCCATGGAATAAGACGTTTGTACCAAAAGATTCCTTTATCTTTTTACCTATGATGATTATCTTAAGTCTATTAGCCTTTCCATAATATTTATATTATGGAATGCATAATATAAATTATGGAATGCATATAATTACATATTATGGAATGCATAAGATTTAGAATTGAAAATTACTTAAAAGATGCGTGTTATTCTGTGTTTGAGGATAGTTTGGCATATAGAATTTTCTCCTTTGGATCTGAGATCTAGTTTGAAAATTGATACCAGACCTCACCTCATTTCTAATATTAAGTCTTCTGGGAGGCCAACTGGAAAAGAGAAAGAGAGCTGACATCGTGGCAGTGTTATATGTAGTTTGAGGTACAGTAAAATGCATCAGAGGCTAAGGGGCTTAGAGATGGATGCAAGTTTTCTAACTTTTGATCAAGAATGAATTTTCTAAATATATGGCCTGGAATTTTTGTGGTGATATTGAGGGAAACTTTTTTAAAATTTAGCACTTCTGAAACTTCATTTCTCTTTCCCTGATGCAGACTTGATGCGATTAGAGGATTATGTTTTTATACTGAAATCTGGAATGGTTAGCAAGAAGACCCATGCTTGTATGCTCAACAGTTCCAGGGTCTTTGGCACTAGAGCTTTCCAGGTTGTCAGTGAACTCAAAGTAGAGCCCACCTTTGAGAAGAAACTAAAAGACAAAAACCCAACAAATCCCCCAAACTTAGAAAGATGATTTCTTGCTAAACAGCATGACTTTTCACAAGAGTGTGAAAGAGCCCTGGGAATTGGCTCTTACTAAGCTGTTTGAACTTGGGCAGCTTTCTCAACTTGTTTGTGCTTCCGTTTCTGTTTCTGAAAACAGAGGTAATGATAGTTCCCATTTCAAAAAGTGGTGAGGACTGAATTAAATAATGTATGTAAGCACTTACCACAGTCCTGCAATAAATTGCAGTCAGCGTGGTGATGGATGAGGATGATTCAGAATTCTCCTCTGCATGTCAAAGTGAGCAACATGGAAACACTCTGAGTTAACCAGTCTGTAGGCATTGTACTGTCAATGGAGTGAACACTAGAAAAGCTCTTCATTTTCTCATATGTGTTTTGCTAGAGTTTGGGTTCTTTTTCCAAAGTCACAGTTGACTGTGTAATAATCTGTACCATAACTCTGTGTGGCTGGATGTAGATTTTTTTTCCCTTTTAATTAGTGCATTGCTTTATATTTTCTAAAGCCTTTATGGGTTTTCAGTGAAGTGTCTCCCAGTGCCATCTGGGATTACAGGTGGTGAGATGCTGTTTTTTCCCCTCTCTCCGCTCTGTGTCTGTACTCCCAGTCATCATACTGTTAGAATGCCAGGGAGTTGAATGAGACCCCCCCGCTGGCCTTCATGCTGGTAGGAAAATGCATTGTGTGTAATAAAGAGAGCTTATAAAGGCTCCTGTGATGATTGCAGCTGTGCTAAGGCAGGAGACAGTTTTCACCTTTTGAAATTGATCTGAAAAAAATGGGGGTAATAGCAAGAGGCATTTTCATGTTGAAATTTAGGTTATTTGACAGTTACAAAATACATAGTTCACTCCCCATGTACTTTATGCTTACCATTTTGCATTTCTCAAACTATTGGACAATGAAGTCAATGTAGTTTGTATTCTTATAGTTGGGACCCTCAACACTCAGAAACTTGGAAAGGAAATGCAATAGGCAGAAGGAGTCAGTGTGGAATGTGGTCCCTACACAAAGGTGCATTTCATGCCCGGACCAAAATTCACACTGTTGCTTTGGGGCAAGGAGAGATAAAAGCAGGTAAAGTTAGGCAAATTGGCATGTCACCTTGCCCAGAATGAAAAAAAGACATTCTTCAGGGCAAAAAGTAGGCAGTCACTGCCCATGTCACTAGCACAGAGAATGGAGACTCAACAGTGTGTGTTGAATTAAGCTGTGAATTTGAAGCTTTTTACTCTTCGTGAAAGCGGCAAGGAAATCTTTTCACTGATCATTATCAGGTGCTCATACTTCAAAACTGTGCCTTTCCTTTTGCTTATATTCCCGGCAGTCAGCATTCCACAGCTTTCTCCGTACCTTTAACTTGTGCACTAATATTCTCCTACCACTGTTTAACAATGTTGCAGGACATTTCCCTGTCCTCAATTTTGTGTATCTTACTGTGTGTTTGTCAAAAAGCTTAGGGCTGAATGATTTGAGGGGATAACTTCTGGACACACCACACGACAACAGTTTCTGTTCTGTGCCCCGTTATCTGGGCACAGAGATCTGCAGCTTAGCAAAATAAGGGCAAGTGATAAATCTTTACATTCCAGAATAATTTGATGCTACCTTTGCCATCTGTTCTGTATCTTAGCTGATATATAAAGGTTTTCTTTTTTTATTAATTGATTTTTTATTGAAGGATAATTGCTTTACAGAATTTTGTTTTCTGTCAAACCTTAGCATGAAGCAAAGGCAAAGTTACCTTTTAGAGTTTTTATTTACTTTTCTTATTCTGGTACTGATAGTGTAAAGTACATGAAAGTATGGAAAATCAAATTAATCATCTCTAGTTACAGTATCCGGAGATATTCCTGTTAACATATGGCTGTATTTCTTTCTGGTTCATTTGCCTTGCTTAGAACTCTCTGTAACAGCTTCCTCTACCCCATGTAAATATACCACGTGTGTGTATGTATATTTTGAACATAGTTTGAGTTGTGTTTTGTATTCCAGAATCACATTCTAAATAATGTTTATCAGCAATTTAACTTCCCCAATCCTTCACCCTTGCCACATTTAAACTAATCTTGGCCTAACTCCCTCACTGTCTCAGGGAAAAGAAAGGCACGAAAGAAATGCAAAGAAAAACTAAGGTTGATTCTTGGCCTTTGAGTTTCCAAAAGCCCAGGTCCTGGCAGGTTAGTGGGATTTTTAGATATAATTAAAATAACAATAATTCTGGGTTTTTAAACTTTTAGTACCAGACTCAGCTTAAGATTTGATTTCAGGAGAAGGAAATGGCAACCCACTCCAGTATTGCCTGGAAAATCCCATGGACGGAGCAACCTAGTAGGCTACAGTCCATGGGGTCGCAAAGAGTCGGACACGACTGAGTGACTTCACTTTCATTTTCTTTCATATATGTATCAATGGATCTTATGAATAGCTTTTTGGTGTACCATAGCATAAGAAAAATGAAAACCTCTAGTTGTAGAGCCACTGGTGTTAGGATACCAATGTATTTTTTGTCTGTCTGTTTTTCTCTAGATTTATTGTTTTATCCTCTAATTCTTTCCCTAATAAACAATTTTGAGAGAGGAAAAAAAAAAGATTTGATTCCACTGCATGTGATACTGATTTTTTTTTTCTTCTAATGTCCCTCCCATGTGCCCATATCGATGGTTCGGATAACATAGAAGCATGAGGATGTTTGGATTTCGTTTAAGAACAGTGGGACACCCATGAAGAAATACAAGCTGGAGAAAGGCAATCGGATTTGTGCGTTTGAAAAATTGTTTTATGTCCCATGGAAGAGGCCAAGAAACTAGAAGCTCAGTATTTGGTTAGGAGGTGTCTGTAATAATTCAGCAATGAAATGTATGATGGGAAGAAGTGGGCCTATTCAAGAGAGACTCAGGAGGTGGAATTGCGAGAACTTGGCAACTATTGTGACATGGAGGATGTGGGAAATAGAGTCAAAGATGCCTTTCAGGTATAAGAAGGTGCCTTTTCCTATTCGCCAGGCTGTGAGTTCAGTGCAGATTTTCATTGGGGAAGAAGTGGAAAAAAAACATACAGAGTTGCTTACCTCTTTGAATGTGTTTGTTAAACACTAGTGACCTCTGTGGACGAGTTAGTTCACCTAGTGCACTTCTCCTAACTACTCAGTGTTCCTGGACTCTAGCAATTTAGGCTAATAGACAGTCATATTGTGATGGTAACTTTGGCCAGGACTGCAGTCTACTTGCCCATAGTTTTGGACATAGTGACTCTTTCATGTATGCCTCACAGTAACTCTAGTCACTGGCCTCAGCGTTCAAAATATACATATATTCAGTCTCTAGAAAATCAGTGAGCAGTTGATACCACCAGTGTTTCAATCCCAGTAAAACTGAGGCCTCTTCATGCATGGACTTGCATTGCATGCCATCTGCTAATACTTGATGATTCCTCAAATGCAGTCATAGGAGGTTGAATGGTGACAGTCATTCTGTTGTGTTGGCAAACCACTAAGCCACAGAGGCCAAGAGAGATTTCAGTTACATTTAGGATTCAACTAGTCTACTCTGTTGCTTAAGTTAAGTAGTGGTGCTCAATTGAGGACAGTTAATTCCCCAGGAGACAGTTGGCAATGTCTGGGGATGTGTTTGGTTTTCACAACTGGCCACAAATGAGTTTTGGCATCTCGTGGGTAGACACCAGGGATGCTGCTAAACATCCCACAAGGCACAGCACAGCCCCTACAACAAAGAATCATCTCACCCTGGATGTCAGTAGTGCTAAGGGTGAAAGCCCTGAGTTAAAGGAAAACTTTTATTTGTTCCAGTTGTTATGGTGTTATATCTCCCCTCTCTTACTGTCTTTGAATGACTGTGAATCGCCCTTCCTTTTTGAAATGTTTCAAAAATGACAAGTGACTTCATATTTAGAACTGGAAAACCAATTTTCTTACAAAAGTGCTTATTTATCTACCCTTTGATAATCAGAGTTTAAAAATATTTAAGTAATGATTTCATAGCATGAGTGTGACTAGTATAGAAACAGTAATAAAGCTCCTTTAGTTTTCATTTTGGATGGCATGTGTATAAATTATTGTTGAAGTTTGGAAGTAGATATTGTTTTGTTCAGCCAATGTAGCATTATCCCTTTAATTAAAGTGTTTGTTTGTTTTTTTTCCCATCAGTGTAATAGTTAAGGAATATAGGGTTTTACATGTTTACATATAAATATTCCCAGAACATGTTTGAACTGGGGCGCTACATACTCTCAACATGAGCTGAAGAGTTTATCTGAAATGTAGTCATTTTGAGATGAGGTGGGGAAAAGTTGGCTTGTAGTAAAAAATCATTTGAAGAGTTAACTTTGGGGTTAAGTTAAGCATATAGTTTTTTCAACTATGGGACACGGATTATTTCTTGGATCCTCTGAAAATCTGGTGGTGTTTTCTTGGTGCCATTTACAAGGATGACATACTTGGGATTCTGCCTGCAGTGAGAAAAAAAAAAGGAAGCAAAGAATGTAAAAGTTGACTCACTGTTGAGCAGTCAGTTGATTTCTTTGTCTGGTGCTGATGCTGTGTGACTGGAGGAGTAGGTTTAATGTACAGTCTCAGAGACCATAATGTCCAGGCACACAGCTCACCACCATCACAGTTAGGGCACTGTGTATTTCTGGTGAGTGCTGGGCTCTCGCTGCCATATCTGCATCCTGGAGCCAGTGTAGATCCAAAGACTTTGGACCTGCGGGGAGCGTTACTCTACTGACAAGTTGGACCTTATGTCTAGAGCATGTTTGAGCTGCTTTGGGTGTGCCTTCAAATGAGACTCCTTTGGAACACTATTTGTTCTTTTTGTAGGTAGTTAAACTGGCTAAAACCAAGCCAGGGCCCTTGCAGATCTGGTTGTTCATGAACCTGGGTAACCTCAAGTATGTGGGATTTCATTCTACCAGCTTGTCATGATCCTAGGAAAGCAGCAAGCCAGAAAGTAAAAAGTGTTGATCCTCATACATTGGCCCTGGCGTCTTGTCATATGACATATTAGCAGGATTAGAAGTGTTAAGAACAAAGTGGGGGACTTGGTGGGGAAAGAGTCATAATCCCTCTGCCCCGAAACCGCTCTTTTTATGTTGTGCTCATTTCCTGCCAGGCCTTGACTTGTGTGCACACACACAAATTACACTAGCATTAAGGATTTTTAGATGTGTGCCCTGCTTTTTTTACTTATGGGGATATAATAAATACATTCCATGTTGGTACAAAGTCATCGCTATGGTGAATTAAGAATTGTGTAGTAGGGAATTACCTGGTGGTTCAGTGGTCAGGGCTCTCTGCTTTCACTGCTAAAGGCCTGGGTTGACCTCTAGATGAGGAACTAAGATCCCACAAGCTGTGCGGTCCCCATCCCCCCAATCATGTAATAGTTCATATCAGTAACCCTCAAACTTTATTTGCATGTTCATCACTTGGCAACGTTGTTAATTTTTTTGAATATTTATTTGTATTTATTTATTTGGCTGCACCAGGTCTTAATTACGGCACATAAGATCTTTCATTGCAGCATACAGGATCTTTAGTTGTGGCATGTGAACTTCTCAATTTCAGCATGTGAACTCTTAGCTGAGTCGTGTGAGATCTTGTTTCCTGACTAGGGATCGAACCCAGGTGCGCCTGCCTTGCACCTATTACCTGGTTCTTTAGGTACAGAGAACAGGCTTTTGTTGGACTCTTCATCTGCACCTATTGGCATCTACTTGTTGTCAGCATCTCCTGCTGTGAAGCTGGGTTATATGGGACATAAAGAAAGCCCACAGAACTCACCTGCATGCTGAGATCTTTCCTGAGAGTCCTAAGAGTTCTGCCTTCTGTTCACATTTCAGAGCCTTCTTGTCAGTTTCATAAATGACATTCAAGGTCTGCTGTTGTGCTCTGTGGGAGGATGAGGGAAATGCACATCTGCATCATCTTTCCAGAAGAGGAGGTGTTACTCCTTTACTGTTTATAGAGAGCAGGTGTGACGTTGACTTGGTTCTGTAAGCCAGAACATTTATTAATGAGAGCTGTTGAGTTGGCATGAGATGTTTGATAAAGGCATGGTTTTAAAGGAGATAATAATTACCCAGAAAACTGGTTATATGCATTTATCCAGTTATTGTTTTTCCAACCCTTCTAAGGCACCCTCACCTCGAGAGGCTCTAATGTAAGGGCAGAGATGGTGAGAAGCTGAGAAATGAATAACCTACCCCACCATCTGGCCTGTTGCAGTTCTGAAAGTCACATGGCACAGCCAAGTTAGTTCTTCTTCTCTGTGTTTATTTGAGGTGCCAAATGCTAGATTTAAGCCAAGAACCGATTTTGAAAATATTTTTCTACTTCTGTTTTGTGAAACGTGTTCCTTGGCATATTATGTTAGGGCTTGTTCTGCTAAAGCTTAGCAGAGCCTTCTGTTTCTTCAAGCTGATTTGGCTTGCACAATTTAAACATTAGACCCTCGTTTTGGAACAGAATTCTTCTCTAGAGATAGCACTAAGTGTTTTAATTTCCAATCAGGTAATACCTATCAAATGAAGGATGGAGCTTTTATTCTTTAATTGTTATTCTTTTGTATATGGGGCTTCTATTTTAGCTATTTTCTGCTCAAGCCTGTTTGACTACATTTTCTCTTCTCTTTCCATAATCCTTCTAATTATGGGGGAAAATGCAAATGTTAAGCTAGCATTCTTTTAACAAGAAAAAGAAATGAAAGTGTAACTACTTTACTTTCATAATTTGATTTTGCTTGAACTTTTAAGATACCAGTGTGATTTTAGTATAAAGAAATAAAGACTACGCATGAGGGTTTTAGGGAGTGCACATGTCTAGGTAAGACAGTACAGAAACACTTCAAGGAAAATTTTAATATATGGATGCGGAAAAAGTTTTCTGCTGGGCTTAAATATATGTAGTTGCTGATGAAAAAGCTATAAGGCCTTTTCACTTATTCCCTGGGAGTCTTTTGGAGAGAGGGATGATTGTAGTAGCTTCTATATCTCTGACTAGTGGCAGAATAATATTTCATTAAAGGAAATTGATCAGTTGTGAGCACTGAACAGCTTGATTGAGATCTGAGGGTGGCTGAAAGCATCACTTGGTGTTGGTACTTGAAAAAATGAGGCAGCCCATGGTTTAGTGTCAGCTTGAGTGTAGAATCCGTCAATAGAATAATTACCCGATTCACAGCAGTTACATTTGAGCTGTGTTTAATTTAGGGGAGACTTCTGTTTGTTCTTTCATCTTCTCTGGTTCTTTCTAAGTGTGCCGGTGTTTTATTCAGCTCCAGAAGCCAGCCTGTACCACTCTTCAGACATCAGCATTACTATTTTTGTGTGGGAAAGCCCTGCATTTGTGCTCGTGCTCCACCCTTTCTCACCTTATTCTTTGTCATTGATTGTAGCCCCTTTCCCACCTTTTCACTTGATACGTGTTCTTCAAACTAAATGTATGTAGCTTATTACTTTTCTCAGGAATTGGTCAGAAAGCCAAGGGGGTGGCTGAGCTGCAGCGAGAGACATCAAAGTCCAAGTCACCCCGCATCTCCAGATCCTTTGAGATGAATTTTCTACCCAGCTAATTTGAGTTTTCTTCCCTAGTCAGGGCAGGCAGAAACCCAATTTAAATTCCCAGGGCTGTGGCTTTAAGAGGGTGTTAGGTTTTTGTTTTTTTTTTTTTTTTAATGCTTCCTTTCCTCTTGGTGTTCTTCACTCCACCCATCCCACCCTGCTCCTGGTTCAGAGTCTGATTTCACCTTTGAAGCTCAGGGCACTTCATCTTAGGAGATCTACAGGATTCTCTCTACACAGAAGGTTCTCACAATTAGTGACTCCACTGAGCATTCAGGATCAGAGAAGTAGGCTAGGCTTAGAATGCTGACTGCACACTGCAATCACTAGGGGAGATGAGAAAACAAAACAACCCACCACTGTCCAGTCTTTCCTCATAGATTCTTATTTAGTTACTCAGCGATGGGAGATTGGACACTCGTATTATTTCAGCTGTGCCCTAGTGATTCTAATATCAAGGTTCATAACCCTCCCTTCCAGGTAATGTCCAGTTACCTCTTCCATTCTGAGTGATCCTGGCTGGTTCTTTGTCATTAGGACATTCCAGGCCCCGAGGAGAGGCCAGTTCCCTGCTTTTGCTGTTAGAGACTTGTGAGGGAAGCCAGATGAACTCCATTCCTTCAGGTTCTCTTGGTCACTGTAAATCATTATCACCTAATTTTCTTATTTAATACGGCTTATTCTAAAGCAGGAATTCTCAAATGTGGCTTGACATCTCCCTGGGGTGTAGGTTGGCCTCAAAAGGTGTTGCAAAATTTATTTAAGATCACTTTAATTTCTAAAGAAAATTTTCTGTCTCCTATGGACTGGTGTGAAATCAAGCAATGGAAAAGAAGGTGTCAGAGGTTCCCAAAGGCTGAGGTGTTGACATACTTCTTGTTTGTTCCTCTGACAAATGTTAGACCCCCTTCTGTGTTTTGGTACCTCTGTAGTGTCACCTGTGACTTGCTTGCCTCATAACAACAATCAGTAATTAGATTCATTGCCTCATTTGGTGACTTTGTTGCAGTTTTTAAAATGTCAGTTTAGAAGTCTGGTGAGTATGTCTTTGTATCAGCGATTTATTTATTTATTGTTTTTTGGTTTGTTTTAGCATCCTGGGTTTTTTTTTTTATGTTTTATTGAAACTTAGTTGATTTACAATGCTGTGTTAGTTGCAGATGCATAGCCATGATTCAGTTATACATATATATATGAATCAGTTATATATATATATATATATATATACACACACAGATATATATATATATAATGTATGATTCTGTTTTAGATTAGTTTTGATTAACATTCTTTTTTAGATTCTTTAGCGTTGTAGGTTATTACAAGATCTTGAGTAAAGTTCCCTGTGCTGTTAAGAATTCAGCTGCTGTAACCTCTATGATGTGTAAACACTCAAATAACTTCGAACTGTCTGAACTCCTTAGCACTCTGCTTCCTCAAAGTGGGGGCAAACAAGCCGGAACAGGTTTACATGTAGCAGGGCCTGTTAAGAGTGACTGCTGAGTTGATGAGCCAAGAGAATGGTTTGTCACTTTTTCTGAGAGGCTTAGCTGGATTAATTTTGCAAGAGGACACCCAAGGGAGAAGCCCTTGCTGGAATAGAAGGTGAGATCACGATAAGTATCAGAAGGGGAGAGAACACTGGGATTGTCACATCTAGCCTGCTCACTTACAGGTATGTGAACCAAGCTGATTTATTAGGGATTTCAGCAAGATTCATTAAGCGCCTGTTAGAATGCTGCATGTTGTGTTGGAACTAGAAGAGGTAGTTAACGTATTCGGGTTCTCCAGAGAAACAGAACCAATAGGAAGTTTTATCTATTTATGGATATTTATGATAAGAAATTGGGCTTCCCTTGTGGCTCAGCTGGGAAAGAATCTGCCTGCAATGCAGGAGACCTTGGTTTGATCCCTGGGTTGGGAAGATCCCTTGGAGAAGGGAACAGCTATCTACTCCAGTGTTCTGGCCTGGAGAAGTCCATGATCTGTATAGTCCATGGGTCGCAAAGAGTCAGACATGACTGAGCAACTTTTCCTTACTTACTTTATGGTAAGATATTGGCTTATGCAGTTATGTAGACTGACAAGCCCCACGGTCTATAGTTGGTAAGCTGGAGGCCCAGAAATACTGATGGTATGGTTTTAGTTAAGAGTCTAGAGGCTTGAGATCTAGGAGAGCTGATGGTGTAAGTTCTAGTCTGAAGGCTGGTAAGCTTGAGACAAGGAGAGCTGATGTTTCAGTTTAGTATGAAATCTGGAAAGCTGATGTCTTAGCTCAAAGGTTGAGGCAGGAGTTATTCCCTTTTATTCATGGGCAAGTCAGCTTGCCCTCAACTGATTAGGTGTTCAGTTCAGTTCAGTCTAGTCGCTCAGTCGTGTCCAACTCTTTGCAACCCCATAAACTGCAGCACGCCAGGCCTCCCTGTCCATCACCAACTCCCGGAGTTTAGTCAAACTCATGTCCATCGAGTCGGTGATGCCATCCAACCATCTCATCCTCTGTCGTCCCCTTCTCCTCCTGCCCCTAATCCCTCCCAGCATCAGGGTCTTTTCCAGTGAGTCAACTCTTCGCATCAGGTGGCCAAAGTATTGGAGTTTCAGCTTCAGCGTCAGTCCTTCCAATGAACACCATGAACTTCCAATGATCTCCTTTAGGATGGACTGGTTGGATCTCCTTGCAGTCCAAGGGACTCTCAAGAGTCTTCTCCAATACTAGAGTTCAAAAGCATCAATTCTTCGGCGCTCAGCCCTCTTCACAGTCCAACTCTCACATCCATACATGACCACTGGAAAAACCATAGCCTTGACTAGATGGACCTTTGTTGGCAAAGTAGTGTCTGTGCTTTTTAATATGCTGTCTAGGTTGGTCATAACTTTCCTTCCAAGGAGTAAGGGTCTTTTAATTTCATGGCTGCAGTCACCATCTGTAGTGATTTGGGAGTCCCCCCAAAATAAAGTCTGACACTGTTTCCACTGTTTCCCCATCTAGAGATGGTGATCTGCTTTACTCAGTGTATCAGTTGAAAGGTGAAAGTCATCCAGTAGAATTCTCATAAGAAACATGTTAAATAATACTTGACTAGATATCTAGGTATCTAGACACCTTGTGGTCCAGTCAGGCTGACGTGTAAAGTTAGCCCTCAGCCATGACTTTTCCAAAATACATGGCACAGATGTAGGTCTCAAAGCAATATCTCCTGACCCTTGCTCAGAGTTCTGTCTGCTTCATGTCCCTATTTTATGACTCATCTGTAACAAATGAACAATAAAGACAAAAGTAGCCATAAAAATCAATAAATGAGGCTTCATCAACCATCAAAACTTCCATTCATCAAAAGATATCTTAACAAAGTGAATAGATGAGTTACAGGCTAGGAGAAGTGGTTTGCAAAATTTATTTCTGACAAAGGACTGATATGCAGGATGTGTAAGGAACTCTTAAAGTCAATATTAAGAAGATAAACTAATTAAAAAAAAGTTAAACAATTTGAATAGAAATTTCACAAAGGAATAGAAGATACTTCATATCCTTATCCATCAGGGTAATACAAATTAAAGTAATGAAGAAGCAGTATAACATATATGAAGAACATTGAAATAAATAGTAAAGTAAAAAATGAATGCCAGATTTCCCGATAACTGGTGCTGGACTGAAGGGTATTTGATACTCTGCACTATCATTCGTATTCCATACAAACCTAAAAATCCTGTCTTTGCTTGCACACCTTTGGCCATAGAGTATACCATGGATGCACTATTTGTAAGTGTTTGGTGTGTGAAAGCAGTCCAGTGACAGCATCCAAGTTTTAGTTAGTTTTCAGCCTAGTAATATGGAAAGCTTGACTTGTTTAACTTGTTCTATACATTTTGTCATAAGCATTAATCATTAAAAAAACTCTCCTTGAGGTCAAATATTCCACAAAAGATACATTTTGAAATATGATACTGATACTTCCAAGTCAAGGGGAGGGTAGCTAGCATTTGCTGAACATTGCATGTTTTCATTTAATAATCTTGACTGCCCTGATATATGTACTGTCATTATCCACATTTTCCTAATAAGGAAACAGAGGCCCAGAGTGATTAAGGAACTTGCCGAAGAACACAGAGGTAGCAAATGGCAAAGTCAGGATGGGAATGTAGTTCTGCTTGGTCCTGCTTTAGTCACTAGTGTTATTTTAGCTAGTGTTTTCATCTTTCATCCACTCATTTAATCATCACTAGGTCTATGCCAATTTCTCCTCTAAGCTGAGAAGGTCTCAGTTCTCATGCGAAACCATCATGGTGGTGGAGGACACGCAATAAACAAGATAAAGAAACATATTGATAAACCACCTTAGGTGGTTCAGTGGATAAAAAAAAAATCATCACTTTAGGTGGCTCAGTGGGTGAAAAATTCACATGCAATGCAGGAGACAAGGATTCTATCCCCAGGTCAGGAAGAGCCGCTGGAGGAGGGCATGGCAACCCACTCTAGTATTCTTGCTTGGAGAATCCCTTGGACAGAGGAGCCTGGTGGGCTACAGTCCATAGAGTCGCAAAGAGTTGGACACAACTGAAGCGACTGAGCAGTCACGCAAAAGCTGTGAACACAATACACCAGAGCGATGGGCTAGATACTGGTGGAGGGGCTTTTCAATGAGAGGCTTGCTGGAGACTCTCTCTGCTGGATCATTGTGAAGACTAACACAAACCTCTGGTCTCAGCATTAAGCTCTGATTTCTCTTTACCAGCATCCCTGAACTAGAAGGCAGATATGTTTATGTAAGTATGTGAAGAGGAGATCTTAGCTGTTTGAAATCATCCCCAGTATGAGGGTTCCCCCCCAGTATTCTTCTAATATGTTCTTGGGCCTAAATGGAGAAAGGAAAGAAAGCTCAACAGGAATAGCTGTTCCTAATTGCTCTTCATTTACCCATCTCCCAGGGTGGCACTGCCTCAGTAGGCTTGTTGCAGTGACTGGAGATCACTTCAGGCATTTATTTGGAAGCTGCCAAGAGCTGGGCTGCTGAGGTTCAGAGAGTAAACGCACAACAACAAAGAATTTTCCTGTCCAAGATGTCAGTGGCACTCCTGTAAGAAACCCTTGGTGAATCATGCCATGGGCTTAAGCTTACATCTGTTAAAGTCTTGTGTATCAAGGGGGTGAGATTTGACCAGCTAGGTCTGAGTTCTTTTGTTCGTGGATTTCCTTTAGATTTTTCCCATTCTGTGACAAAGGCCAGGATTCTGACCAGACCCAGTTGATGATGTTCTGTGCTTTTCGTCTGCTTATCTGGATCCATGAAATGGCAAGACAGAGAATGGTTATATTGAGTCTGTTTTTGTTTCCTTGTATACAAAATTTCAAATGCTATAGCACTTTGGCTCGCAAGTCAGTGCTCTAGTTAAGAAAAAGATGACTATTAAGAGGCATGTTTTCATCTGCATTTGGAGAGTTTGTCAGAGAGAAACCAGCTTGGCAGATGTGATGGGGTTTCCTTACATAAATCACCTCCCACTGTCGGGGTGGGCATATGGCCAGTGAGTGTCCTAATTATTGAATGGCTTTTATAGCCCCATTATTTATAATCACTTTGGAATAACAGCTGAAAGACGGTGATGGAGTGGAAATAACAGTGTGAAAATGATAATCACTTATGGAATTATAGGAATTAGAAATATCTTATGACTGCCTATGAATTAAGAACTCTTTCTCCCAAATATTTTTTAGCTACATATACCATATATCATACTCTCTATAAATGAGAACTGTGATCAATCCCTATAAGAATTCTTACCTACTGGTTTTGCAAAAGTAAAACAGCCTGAGAACCCTGCCCATAGGCACATTCACATAGGTGCATTATGTACATTTTTTTAGAAATAAATTCTATTTTGGAATATTTTAGATGCAAAAAGTTGCAAAGATAGTACAGAGCATTCTGGAATCTCCTTCACCTAATTTTCCCCAGTGCCAACATCTTGCATAGTCATGATACATTTGACATAAGTTGCTTTACCAGTATCTATTTTCTGTCCCTAGATCCAGTTCAGGATACTATATTGTGTTTAGTTGTCATGTCTTAAACTCCTCTAGTCTGTACAAGGTTCTTAATCTTGCTTTTCCATGACTTTGACAGTTGTGATAAATACCAATATATGGTTTTAACAAAAAGTTTCACTCTCCACTGCTGGATAAACACCTGGTTTAGAATCACAGAGATGAAAGGGGAAAGTATAGAGATTTGGAGTTAGGACATCTGAGTTCTAGTCCTACATGTGTCTCATCCCTTCAGTACCTGTAGTGTCACTTTTTTCATCTGTTTTGATGGGAACAATGGGAACAATGTTACCATTCTCCATGGGTTTTATGAGGTTTAAATGAGATAACGTTCATGAAAGAGATTTATGATAAAGCATCAAACATATGATCATCAGAGGGAAATTTTTATTTATAATGTCTGAGTTTTTCTATCCTGCAGATTTGTATAAAGTGGAGATTGACACCAATAACATTCCATCCCAGGAAACATTTAATACATTTCTCAGAAGTCTCTTTAAATGTGTAAAATTGTTCTGCTTTGTAGAGGCCATTAGAATGGGTTATGTTTAAGCCATTGAGTTTTTTTATGAAAGCCCCATCAGTGCAGATCTGTGGCTCACCCTCCTATTCTTTTTCTAAGGCAGTTGTTTGTACACCAGAGCTACCTGTAAACACACAGATGCGCAGTCATGTAAAGCCTGTCAAGCTTTAGGCAAACAGCACATTTTTGAGAGAGAGACAATCCTCTGGAATGGGGTGGTGGCAAACTACAGCTTGTGGGCCAAGTCCAGGCTTCTGTACGTTTTTGTAATAAAGTTTTATTAGAACACAGCCAGGCACAATTGTTTACATTTTGTTTAGAGTTGATTTCCTGGTAAAACAGAGCTGAAGAGTTGGAACACAGACCTTATAGCCTGTGAAGCCTAAAATATTTACTGTCTGACCTTTCAGAAAAGTTTTGCCTGCATCTTCTGTAGAATCTTACTGATGCAAGATGTCTTTCTTTCCATTCTCACCTGTCTGGGACCATATACTTGTGATTCTCTTATTTGTTTTCAGTTCTGAAAGATTTTTAAAGAGGAGTGATGTGCAAAGCATAGAATTATTAGGATGCTTTGCTCAGGGGAAATGCTCTCACCTTTTTCAGACCCATCAAATAATGTGTAGATACTGCTGGTGGGCTCTGTTCTCACAGTCCAGCAGAAATTGGAGTGGCGTGTGCTAACATGACCCTTGTTGTTCAGTCGCTCAGTAGGGTCTGACCCTTTCCGACCCCGTGGACTGCAGCATAGCAGGCTTCTCTGTCCTTCACTATCCCCTGGGGTTTGCTCAAACTCATGTCCATTGAGCTGACGGTGCCATCCAACAGTTTCACCCTGTCGCCTCCTTTTCCTCCTGCCCTCGGTCTTTCCCAGCACCCTGTTTGTATGGCTTGGTGGCTTCCCTGGTGGCTCAGATGGTAAAGCGTCTGCCTGCAATGCCGGGGACCTGGGTTCAATCCCTGGGTCAGGAGGATCCCCTGGAGAAGGAAATGACAACCCATTCCAGTACTGTTGCCTGGAAAATCCCATGGACGGAGGAGCCTGGTAGGCTACAGTCCGTGGGGTCCCAAAGAGTCGGACATGACTGAGAGACTTCGCTTTAACTTTCTGCTTGTATGATATTTCCTTCTGTAGGTCAGAGGACCTGGAACTCTAGTCCTAGCCTGCTGTTGCTTGAATGATATCAGACCATATTAGAATATAGTGTACCACCTGCATTATCTGTTCTTGTCTGAGAATAAATTGGAGTGAGATTGGGATGGTAGGGGAACAGCTGTGTTAATTACTATGTATGTTCAAACTATGGCATGCCAATGGCATCTGAGTTTGTATTTGTGTAAACACACTGAAAACTTCTTGTCAACAGTGTCCTAAGACCCAAGAGTGCAGGGCTTCAAGCCGGGGTGCCCAATCCTGGGACGGAACCTTGCACACACTCCCTGTATGAGCGTTCTCTGGAATCTAATGCTGTTCAGATGTCACTTTCTTGGTTTCCTTATGTTGAGCATCAAGAGGATATTGGAACAGCTGTACAGTGCCACAGTTTTATGGGAAGTCAGCCTGTGGTTTTTATGTTGAGATCCACATAGATGTTTTCTAGTGGCATGATGAGCATGACTGTTTAAAAAAAATCATTTTATTCTTTTTTTATCTTGAAACATTTCAAACCCATACACTAATTAAAAAAAAAAAAACACAGCATAATGTATTCCACCATCACTGACTGCTATTAACATCTTGCTCTGCCCCTTATCTCTCTCTATTTACACATATTTCCACTTTGTCAAATTACCTGGGTTATGGGGCAATCTGTGAGCCTCAATTTAATCTCATGTAAGATGGCATTGGAAGCAGAACCAGTATCATTGGGTTGGAGTAAGGATTGTAAAGTTATTACTTAGCATTGTGGGTGGCCTTCAGAGCCATGTTCATCCAGTGTTCGTTGTCAGCACTTGAGTCCTGCAGGTTGGCTGGGTACAGTTCTGTTAAATCCTAATCTCTTTTTAAGAATTTAGTGTCTTCCTGAAGGACACACACACACTATCTTCAGATTCCACTCACGGTTCTGATTGTAGAGACATTTGACTTCAGCTTTACATGAGGTCATGCAGCTGTTTGTTGATTAGGGTTGGGCAGAAACTCAGCTATATAGTGTTTCCGGCAGGGGACCATTGTCTTTTCTACTCTCAGTAAATCTTTTATTTATTTATTTTTCTGAGCAGGTGTTATTCTACTACCCTGTTTAACTAGAATGAATATAAAAAGCACAAAAGGCTGGAAATAATGAGAAAAACAGAGATGATGGAATTTGAACCTTGTTTTCCTTTCCATGACTAATTCAGGTTTCTTCTCACTGTGGGATGAAATTCATCAAAAGATTGACCAGGAGAAAAAGAACCGAACAAACAGGCGGGGTAATAATAATAAAGCAGCTATCCTGAAGTGCTAGCAAAATGTTTCATGCTTGTCCATGTAGGGAGTTAAATGTAGATAGTGATTTCTAGAGCTTCATCAGCATACAGAAATCTGTCCTGCAGACTCTGTTTCACATCACAGACTCACCATGTATTTTTCTGTTCTGTTTTTAAGTTCTGCAGAAACAAGACTGTAAGGACAGCAGTCTTTGTACCACTAGGGGAAAGGATTCAATCTCTGCTGGTCTAATGAGATACCACCTGCCCGGAGTCATGTGTGCTGTGCCTCTTATTATAAAGTGTTATTACTGGCTCACTAGTGGAGTGGCAGCATCTCTTGAGGTTTGCACGAGATGGGAGAAAGAGGGAAAAGCTCATTCTCAGAACCCAGTTCCCCAAGTTTTATTAAGGAACTTTGCTGGACTTAGACCTTTAATTTGACGACTTTAGCATGTATAAAATTACTTGAAGGCTTGTTAAACCATAGATTGGTGAACCTGGCTTTCAGAAATTTTAGTTCAGTAGGTCTTGAGTACAATGTAGTAATCTGAATTTCAATAAGTTTCTGAGTAGAGCTGCTCAGGCTAATGTTAGAGATGATGAATATCCTGTACCCCAAGTGTTACACAAGAATTGCTCACCTGGAGATGCAGAACCAACATCTGGACAAAGAGTTAGCCAAATGTGGCCCCTGGGCTGAATCTGCTGCCTGTTTGTAAATAAGTTCTGTTGGAAAACAACTTTGTTTACATACAATCTATGGCTGTTTTCATACTACAAAGGCAGAGTTGACCAGTTGGACTGAGTCCATACATGCCCCCAGAGCTGAAAAATATGTGCTTTCTGGCTGTTGGCCCTTTACAGAGAAATTCTGCTGACCCCTGACCTAGACCAACGCTTCCTTGTCGTTTGGGGGAAGGCGGCTTGGAAGTAATTCCATAACTGGCACACGGAGTGTTACCAAGTTCTGTGTTTTTTAGAGACAAGGGTTCTTTTGTTTTTATTTTTATTTTTTTTTTTTACTTAAATACATATGATAATGGAATTCATTTGTTTTTTCTCAACAAGGCGTTCTCCAAATTAGTTTTCTCATTGGAACCAACAGTTTCTCAGAATGAAAAGAGGCATAGTTTTAGCAGCCATGCTCCCTCTCTAATACAGAGCTTTGAATTAAAATTATTTGAATTATTGGTGGAAACTTTTGTTTTTAAAAAAAAAAATCATGTAATTTAAAGGAGAAAAATCATTCTCATTTGGATTCTGTAATTGTCAGATGTGTGTTAGTTGCTCAGTCATGTCTGACTCTTAGTGACCCCATGGACTGTCGCCCACGAGGCTCTTCTGTCCCTGGAATTCTTCAGACAAGAATACTGGAGTGGGTAGCCATTCTCTTCTCTGGGGATCTTCCTGACCCAGGGATCAAACTTAGGTCTCCCACATTGCAGTCAGATTTTTTACTTTGTGAGCCACCAGAGAAGCCCCCAGTTGTCAGATCAGTGATACTATATTTTCTCCAAAAACTGCTGTATGGAAGGCAATTTGTCAATATGTATCAAAAGTCTTTAAAAATAATGTTCATACTCATTGCTCTATTCATTCTACTTCCAGGAAATTTCAGCAAAAATTCATATTCAGTGTTTTCCATTACAGCACTGTTTATTATATATTTTTTTTTTTTAAAGAAAAGACATCTAAATGTCTATTAATGTGGAGCTAATAATATTAAGGTGAACCCACACTGATATTTTGGGACCATTTAAAATCAAGCTGGAAGGAAATGCTCTGGCTGTTCAGTGGTTGAGACTCTGTGTTTGTACTGCAGGGGGCTTAGATTTGATCTCTCGTTGGGAAATTAAGATCCCACATGCCTTGTAATGTGGTAAAAATAAATGAAATCAAGGATGAAGGGATGTTGATACAATCTTTTTGGAGGGGGTTTTCTGTTAAGAACCTTAAACGTTTTTATACCTTTTGTACCAACATTTTCACTTACAAATCATGAGAAGGTATTAAAAAATACAGATAGATTTTGTATAAGGAAGATAAACACAATGGAAACAATTTGTATGCTTAATAATTGGTAATGATTACAGAGACTGTGATAAATTGATAAGCTAAAATACTATGTAAGTTAAAAGTATATTTTGAATTATTAGAACATTTGGGTTTGAATCATGTATATCACATGATCTTGACACATCCCATGTTAAATAGGTACTCATGGAACTCTCAATTCCACTCAAACCTGTTCATCACAGCTTAACTGAAGTTCAGACGCTGAAGTCATTTTTGAGTCCTCTCTTGCATTTGCTATTTTCCTCCATCACATAGGTGAACTTTATCAGTTTCAGCTTTAAATTGTACCTCCTCTGTCCTCTCTGCCCCTCTTCTTGGTCATTTCCTTAATCCAGGTCATCTCAGGTCTTGTTGGGTCAGCTTCACTGATGTCATCCCATTTCCTCCCCGTACGCTTCACCCACTACACGGCTGCAAGAGTCATCTCAAAATTTACACCAGACCTTCCCACCTCCCTGACTAAAATCCCTTGAGTGGATTCCTACTGAGCTTGGAATAAAGTGCAGACTCTTCTCATGGTCTGCAAGGTACAAAATTATCTGGTCCCTGCTTATCTTTGGAACCTCTGTCTGAGTCTAGCCCTTGTCTGAGCTTTGTGCTGTTTCTCAAAAATTTTAACCTCTTTTCTGCTTCTGAAACTTTTTACACATGCTGTCCCTCTGTCTACAGTGCTTTCCCCCACACTTGGCAAAACTAATCAGCTTCTCGGCTTTCTTCCCATCTCACTGTTACCTCAGTCCTGAGGCCTGCTTTCTGCTTCCCGAAGCAGGTGTGTACGTCCTGACTCAGGAAGTCAGTGTTTTCTTGCCGTGTCTTCTGGGCCCACAGGGTATCTGGCTGAAGGCACTTAAGAAAGATTTGTTGAGTGAGTCAACGAATCTGCTTCAATGTGTAAGCATATTATAAGTATGTATGTATATGCATACTCAGGGCATATAGTACTAAATGTTAATGGTGATGCAAATTAAATAACAGTTTATTTTAAACTTTTGGCAGAAAACAACAAAATTCTGTAACGCAGTTATCTTTCAATTAAAAATAAATAAATAAACTTTCTTTGGGTAGTTTTTATATTTTTTAAATCTTGTAATTAATTTATATTGCTTCTTTATTATGGTAAAATATACATAACATAAAATATATCATTTTAACCATTTTTAAGTATACAGGTCTGTGGCATTAAGTACATTCATTTTGTTGTGCAGCCATCAACACCATACATTTCCAGAATTTTTTACATCTTTCCCAGGTGAAACTCTGTACCCTTTAAGTATTAAAATTCATCAGTAACTTATCTTATTTTCACAGTAAGAAAAACATTAGGAAAAACATGTTATGACAAATAGCGAACATATTTTTCGGACAAAGCTCATTTAAAGATATGTCAGATTGTAAGTCTGAGTGACTACAAAGCTAGTAAATTTGTTCTTCACTTTAGAATTTTGTATTAGAAAAGCCTATCCTGTATATAGTACATGTATATATATTGATGTATATATATAAAAATGTATATACATATACAGACACCTAAAGAATATATTCTTTTCAGATTCTTTTCTGTTATAGTTTATTATAAGATATTGAATATAATTATTTGTGCTGTGCAGTAAGTTCTTGTTGTTTATTTTATTTACAATAGTGTGCATCTGTTAATCCAAACCTCTTAATTTATTACCCCTCCCTTTCCCTTTGGTGACCATAAGTTTGTTTTCTATGTCTATGAGCCTATTTCTGTTTTGTAAATAAGTTCATTTATGTAATTTTTTAGATTCCACATATAAGTGGTATCATATAACATTTGCCTTTCTCAGTCAGAATATAATATTCTCTAGGTCCATCCATTTTGTTGCAAATGACATTATTTTCTTCTTTTTTATGGCTGAGTAATATTCGAGTTTTGTGTGTGTGTGTCTGTGTGCGTGCACGCGCACACGCCTGCATCTATACACACACATACACTGTATCTTCTTTATTCATTGATCTCCCGCTGGACACTTAGGTTGCTTCCATGACTTGGCTGTTGTTAATATTTCTGCTGTGAGTGTAGGAGTTCGTATATCTTTTTGAATTAGAGTTTTCACCTTTTCCAAGTATATGCCCAGAAGTGGAATTGGTGGATCATATGGTAGCTTTATTTTTCATTTTTAAAGGAACCTCTATACTATGCTCCGTAGTGCTTACACAGATTTACTTTCCCATGAACAATGTAGGAGAGTTCTCTTTTCTCCACATGCTCTTCGGCATTTATTAATTGTAGACTTTTTGATGGTGGCAGTTCTGGTTGATGTGAGGTGATATCTCATTGTAGTTTTGATTTGCATTTCTCTAATAATTAGCAATGTTGAGCATCTTTTCATGTGTCTGTTGGCCATCTGTGTGTCTTCTTTGGAAAAATATCTACCTAGGTCTTCTGTCCATTTTTTGGTTGAGTTTTTTGTTTTTTTGTTGTTGGGCTGTGTGAGCTGTTTTTTTTCTGTATTTTGGAAATAAATCCCAAATAGGTTGCATCATTTGCACATACTGAATATTTTCTCCCATTCTGTAGGTACTTTTGTTTATATAGGAACCTAATTTCTTGACCATGCACATTATTTCTACTGACTAGCATTCCTCCTTAGAATCTATATTCTAGAAGATAGAGATCAGAGCAGAGTTCCTTTATAATCCATCATCACCTTGAAAATGATGCTCTGGTTGAGTTGGCAGAAAACTATCTAGCATGGGAGGGGAATAGTTGAAGAACAGCACAACTCAGTTATTTTGGGAATTGTTTCATGTTTAAATAATAACAGGCAAGGTTTGTAACATAAATACTTGATGAAGGAATCATACCCAGAATATATAAATAGCATCTTATCAAGAATAACAAGACAACCCATTAGGAAAATACACAAAGAATATGAACAGGCAAGTTACTGGAGAAGAAATGTTAAAAAGAAAAAAATAATGTCCAATTTCATTAATACTAGGTAGTTGTAAATAAATTAGTGTAGGACCAAAATATCAATTCACCTTTATTAGATTAGGAAGATTTTAAAAGATGGGTGGTTTGTGTATGCTCAGTCATGTCTGACTTTTTGCATCCCCATGGACTGTGTAGCCCACCAGGCTCCTCTGTCCATGGAATTTTCTAGGCAAGAATACTGGAGCGGGATGCCTTTTCCTACTCCAGGGGATCATCCTGACCCAGGGATTGAATCCTTGTCTCTTGCATCTCCTACATTGGCAGGCGGATTCTTTAACATTGCGCCACCTGGGAAACACCATGGACAGTGCAGAAAAGAGTTGATGGTTAGTTTGAATGTCAGCGTACCAAATTGGCTCTTGGCTCAGTTCAGTTCAGTTCAGTCGCTCAGTCGTGTCTGACTCTTTGCGACCCCATGAGTCACAGCATGCCAGGCCTCCCTGTCCATCACCAACTCCCGGAGTTTACTCAAACTCATGTACATTGAGTTGGTGATGCCATCCAACCATTTCATCCTCTGTCGTCCCCTTCTCCTCCTGCCCCCAGTTCCTGCCAGCATCAGGGTCTTTTCCAATGAGTCAGCTCTTCGCATGAGGTGGCCAAAGTATTGGAGTTTCAGCTTCAGCTCTTGGCTAGGGTCTGGGAAATTGCATTTCCAGAGGGTTCTATCCATTCCCAGAACTAATAGCGGCTTACTGTGCTTTAACTATTGATGCAAAAGATACATTTTATCCTTTCCTTCTGAGAATCTGGAACTTGATTTTATGCCAGGCAGAGGCTGCCTACACAATTAGTTCCTAATACAAATTCTGGGCCCTTATGTGTAATGAGCTGCCTTGAGTGTCTAATGGGAGCATTTCACATTGTTGCCCTGGGAATTAGTGGCTTCACTGGGGAGGAGACTCTTAGAAGCTTGTACCTGATTTCCTTTGGACTTTATTGCCCCTTGAACCTTTTCCCTTTGGTGCAATTGTGTTGTACCCTTTTTCCATAATGAAATATAACTTTGAGTACAAGTATATTCTGAGTCCTGTTAATCTTCCTAGCGAATCTTCAAATCTGGGACTAGTCCCAGGACCCTACATACACAAATAATAGCAAATGTTGGCCTAAGTGTGGGGAAATACAACTTCCAAGTCTTTTGGTAGAAAAGCAAGTTGGCCCCAATGATTTTGAGAATTTAGAGATACCTAGGTAAGTTGGAGGGGCTTCCCTTGTAGCTCAGACAGTAAAGCGTCTGCCTACAATGTGCGAGACCCGGGTTCAATCCCTGGGTCAGGATGATACCCTGGAGAAGGAAATGGCAACCCACTCCAGTATTCTTGCCTGGAAAATCCCATGGACTGAGGATCCTGGTAGGCTACAGTCCATGGGGTCCCAAAGAGTCAGACACGACTGAGCGACTTCACTTCACTTCACTTCACAGGTAAGTTGGAAGGTGACTACTTCTATTTCCAGGTTTAGATATTTTAAGAGTAAAAAATACACAGTTTTGCTTTTTTTTTTTTTTAAAGTATTTTAATGACACTTAACTGCAGCATTGTTGAATTGTCAGCAACATTGGAAATAGCCTAATTATCTCTGAAGGAGAAATAAAATTGCTGTATTTTAAAAGTGGAATATTATACAACATGTAAATAATTCAAAAGTACACTGATTGACATGGTTAAATTTCTGTCAAGTAATGGTAATCAAAAAAGCAGAGCTATATTGTTGTAAATTTAAAGCCACAGAATTCCAGATATATACATATGAAAATATGAAATAGTGACTAATCCAAGATAGGGTCTGAAGTCCCCCTTTTCCTATTTAAATGATAAAATTATCTTAAAATTAGCTCTGAAACCTTTTCTTGGAAAAAGTTCTGCATGTTGCTGACCTGTGTTCTCTTTTCCATTTGCAAAACAAATCTTGAATTTCACAGAGAGCGAAGATGCTATGGCAAACTCTTCCTCTAACAATTATTATTTCGTTGGCTCACTGCCCTTGACAATTAGGAGAAGATTTATAGACATGTCTCCTGAATAATTGGCAATTAATTTGAGATTAGATGCCAAAAAAGTACAGTATTTCTAATGTAATGCGAAGGTTGAGGCTTTTGGCTTATAAATGTCACGGAACACAGAGTAAATGTTAACCGGCAGCTTAGTTAACCCTGCCCTTTTGCACATCCACAGTAGGGAGGAGTTTTAGTTTGATGATCATAAACTTTAGTTAGCTTGGCTAGTTTGATTGTAAAGCTCAAGTGTAAACAAAGAGTGTCTATGAATTAAGAATGCTTCCAGTCTCAATGCCCCAGGTTCATCTTCATAGGTATTGACTGTGATTCATAAGGATCTATGTGGGATAAAGAAATATTGTATCCTGAGTCTTCTTTGGATTTTTGTTTTGGAGTCATAAGGACCTGTTTGAGACAGATACCGAATCCTGAGTCTTTGGAATTGCTTCTGACTTAGGCAGTGTTACATTTGGATCCCATAACATGTTTACAACTTACAGCTCAAATGTTAACTGTTGGTGTGTTTTTATTGCACAGAAACAGAGCTCTGGTCTCCTAGGGGAATATAAATCCTAGGTTCTAGGCAATGGGGATTTTGCTGATAAACTTTCTTGTCCTTGTGGTCAAATTCAAGAATATTTAGACCTAGAAGTAGAGTTGGCCAGCATGACTATCCCATATCAGTAATTTACTAGTTGATTTTATTTTCTGAATAATTCCAGTGAAGTGACAGTTCAGTTCAGTTCAGTCGCTCAATCGTGTCCAACTCTTTGCTACGCCATGGACTGCAGCACGCCAGGCTTCCTTGTCCATCACCAACTCTTGGAGCTTGCTCAAACTCATGCCCTTCAAGTTGGTGGCACAGTGCCAGGAGTGTATTAAACCTGTGCTAAATGTTAACCAGTTTACACATGTCAACCAGTTTACACGTGTCCAGAAAATTTTAGTGCAGTAGAGTTTTATTAGAGTCCTGAATATTCACTGGAAGGACTGACGCTGAAGCTGAAACTCCAATACCTTGGCCACCAGATGCGAAGAACTGATTCATTGGAAAAGACCCTGATGCTGGGAAAGATTGAAGACAGGAGAAGGGGATGACAGAGGAGGAGATGGTTGGATGGCATCACCAATGTGATGAACATTAGTTTGAATAGGCTCCGGGAGTTGATGATGGACAGGAAAGCCTAGCGTGCTGCAGTCCATGGGGTCTCTAAGATTTGGACACAACTGAGCAACTGAACTGAGCTGAGAGTTTTATTCCCTTCTGGAAACTCTAGAAGTATCCTTTATTCCAAATTTCCGCATGCTTGTATTTTGTTTCTGGCCATGTAAGTCAAAAGTTTTATGTGTATTTTTTAAAAGTTCATTTTAATTATAATTTCTTATATATTAATTCATAGTTAGTATTTTGTATGAGTATGTATTTGGCCATGCTGTGTGGCTTTTTAGGATCTTGGTTCCTTAACCAGTGATTGAACCAAGGGAGGCCCTTGGCAGTGAGAGCTTGGTGTCCTAAGCATTGGCCCACCAGGGAATTCGCTATGTGTATTTTTAAAAGGTATAACAGTCCGCTTTGGAATGATCTCGGCTCTTTCTCCGTTTGCTTCAGTGGTGGCCCACTCTAGTGATAATCTCCATCTTTTATTAAGTGCTTTCTCTTTGCCAAGTACTGTCTGAATCTCATTTAATCCTTACAAGTCTTGTATAGAGCTGCTGTTACATCAGTGCTCTCTTTTCATAAATGAGAAAAGTGAGGCTCAGAGATTAAGCAAGGCACTTGGGTTTACCAGCTAATAAAGAGTAGAACCAGGATTCACACTCAAGCCTGTCTGTCTTAACCACCAAGATTTACTCCACTCTTCTTTCAGTTTCTCTCTTTAATGAAAAATTGAAAACTAAGCATTAAGAACAGTGCCTACCATATAGTCTTTCAATAATTATGTACAGTTTAAACTTTTGAAATTGATTTTATGATAGTACAGTTTCTATACTATAAAATGTCTCCATTTAGATATACTATTCCGTAAATTTTGATAAATGTGTAAACCTGTGTTATCACTAACAACAATTGAGATATACTGTATTGGAATCACCCCCCAAAGTTTCCTTTTGAGTCCCCCTTTTAAAAAAGTTTTTTGTTTTGATATCAGTGTTGATTCTCAGGAAGTCATAAAAAAATAGTTCAGACTTCTTGTGTATCCTTCACCCTGCTTCTTCCAGTGCTAACATTCTTATATAGCTATAGTACAGTTGCACAGCCAGGAAATTACAGGTATACTCTATAGATTTTATTCGCTGTGTGCTAATCTCTGCCTGTTCTCACTCCAGGTAACTGCTGAACTGTTTTCTGTCATTGTAGATAGGCCTGCTCTGAAGCTTTATATATAAATGGAATCAGATAATATGTTGTCTTTTGTGTCTGGTTTCTTTTGCTCAGCATAATGTGTTTGAGATTCATCAATATTAGTTAGTGGTTTGTGTCTTTTAATTGTTGTGTAGCATCCTGTTGTTTGAATATAATGTAGTTCCGTTATCCATTCAATGTTGACAATCATTTGGATTGTTTTCAATTTGGGGCTATTATATAATGAATAAAGTCACTATGATGATTCATCTATACATTGTGTGTTTATATGTGTGTACTTGTTTTCACTTCTCTTGCTAACATTGGTTAGTGAAGATTAGTTTATAAGATACTATCAAATTGTTTACCATTTTAGACACCCACTAGCAGTATATAGAAGTTCCTGTTGCTTCACGGTCTTGCTAAAACCTAATATTGATTTTGCCATTCTGGCAGGTATGTAGTAGGATCTCACTGTGACTTTAATTTGTCTTTCTCTAATAATTAGTGATGTTGAATATCTTTTCATATGCTTAATGCACAATTGTATGTATTTTATAAACTATATATTCAGACCATTTTGGGGGGGTAGGAAATGTGTGTGTGTGTCTTCTTACTTAATAAATATTTGATGTATAATTGAATGATCTGAGATAGAGCTATATGTTTTTCTTTTGGCCACTTGAAATCTTAGGTGTACTACAACTCAAATAAAATAGTTCAAGTTGAGTTTCATTAGTCTATTCTAAAATGATCAACTATAGTAGGGAATCTGGTTTAGAATGTGATACTAAAATAAAGATCAGTAGTTCCTCTCCTAGGCATCATAGCATCTTCTTAACCATCAAAACTTTCATCTTCACAACTTGCTCTTTTTGACCATGGGAAAATTATCTTCTGAAGATGTGAATTTTGTGGTTCACACAGATCCTGCATTGTTTCTCTAATGCTAAAAATGCTCTTAACTAATTTTTATCTTGTCTAAAAACGGAAGGACAATCTTAGCCTTGTTATTTTTAGCTGTCACTGAAGCAGTTTTCTCCATTAAGAATAAGTGTTAGCTATGTTGATCTATAAGCCATCTGCTGATCATGTAGACTATAATTTGTGTTTATAATTTTTAAAAAAAGTTTGGTTACCTACTTCTTTCTGTGATACATTTTGTAATAATATATTTTTTAAGCTTTTGTTTCCGTCTATTATCTGGAGAGAATTAAAAAGAAATAAACACATAGACCAGCCCAGATAACTATTGCTTAAGCAACACCAATTTTTTAAAAAAGTGTGTTTAGTGCTTATAAATCAACACAGAATAGTCAGATCTATCTATCTCTTTCTGTCTGTGTAATGAAGAGTGACGTCTCCTCTTTTATTTCCCAAGCTCAAGTCCTTCGTCCTAAAGGAGACTGTTGTTAAAACTTGTTGGTGGTTCTTTCCATTAATACATGGTCTCTCCTTGTCTTTATTCTTCTCACATAAAAGGTCAGATAGTAGTTACCGTTCCACATATTTTCCTGCACTTCCAACACATGAAGATCTAGTGATTCCTGATGGTTGTTTCCAGGGTGTTTTCATGTTTATTTTTATTTATTCACTGTTACAAAAATGTTTCAATGAACAATACTGGAGATTTGGATAGACTTTTGCAAATATAACCATTGAGTAAATTTATTCCAATTGAATCCCTAGTCAAAGAGCATTTTATAATTTGTCGGCTATTGCTAGATTGTCCTCTGTAAGATTTCAGCCATCCACTAATAATGTTTGCAAGTGTCTACAATACATATTTTAAATGTAATAGCCTCTTTTGAATTCTTTGTTATTTGAGTCTCCTAGTATTATGTGAATTGGGACCCCCAAATTAATGCTGTTTCAGTGCTGTTTTATCTTTATTACATTCCTGCTTGCTTTTTCCCCTGCAGAGGAAACCCTAAACTTAAGTTTTCCTGATGACTGAGGGTGGCAGACTAGAATGGCTTCATATGGCTTTCTCATACATGGCTCTCAGGCTGCTCAGTCTCTAGGAAACCTGATGTTTGATGCCTTCTGTTTTATATATTTCCTGTAGGAGGAAAGCTGAACAAAGACCTGCGACATTTTCTCAATCAGAGGTTCCAGAAAGGGTCGCCTGATCATGAGCTCCAGCAGACCATAAGAGATAACCTTTACCGCCATGCTGTGCCTTGTAAGTAGCCAGTTTGGGACATCTTACTGCTGGTGGGTATATGAAAAGTTGAGGGAAGACAAGCAATGGCTGGTTCTGGAATACTTGGCAGTTTGCTCACTTAGTGACTCCCTAAGTGTAGGGAGTCCAAATTGACAGTGGGGGACTGGCAATCCAGTGGTTAAGACTCCGCACTTCCAATGTAGGGGGCGTGAGTTCTACCTCTAGTTAGGACACTAAGACCCCACATACTGCGAGGGGAGGCCAAAAAATGGTAAAACAATGTAAAAACAAGAAAAAAAATTGACAGTGAGACAGAGTACTAAGCCAGGTGAATTACTTGGTTTTTCAAGTCCTGGCTTGAGTATGCCAGACAAATTATTTATCCTTTGTAAGGTCATGTTTTCACAGCAGTGAAAAGGACATCTCACTCCTACTAACTTTACAGAACTGTTAGAAAGTCAAAGGAGTGACATTTGTCAATGTGTTTGTATCATATGGGCATGGTGTAAGCCTCGTAAATGTTAACCATTTTTGTTATGAGTGGAGAGGACAGGCCAGAGGCCTTCAAACTGACCTCTGAGGATTTCAGTAGGTCTCTGGTGTTCCTCAACAAAGGGAATGCCTCAGTGAACTCTCTCTTCCTCCCCACCTTCATGAGATCAATAAATCATGATTTAATGTATGATTTCCTTTGAAGAAAGCCTCTGTGATTCCACAGATTAAAAATCCACAGGTTAAAAATCCCAAAGTTCCAAACCTATTAGATAAGACCAAATCTGAGAAAGCAAGATAATAGAATGTAGGGACTATGACATTGGGAATTTTGTGGTTAAGGGAAAGAAGGAAAGGAGGAGGGAATCAGCCTACCAGATCATGAGGTATTACCATGCTCTACCAGACTACATTCTCATCCAACTCATTATGAGATGAGAATCCTGGGATGACATGTGATTATTTACCTTCATTCAAAATAGGAAGAAAAAAATAAAAAAATAAGAAGAAAGATGATTTTTATTACTTGGGAGTTTTCATTTTTCCTATTATCCAGTCCTTCAAAATTCTATAATTAAAAAAAAATTTTTTAATCACCTAAAAAAAGGCAGAAAAATTTGAAGTTCAAGGTACTCTGCTTATTGCTCTAATTTGTTTGCTATGGATGGTTTTCTTTAAAAGAAGTAATATTTTTCCAGTGATATGCTAGAGTGCTAGTGTTTCCTCATACTACTGCAAAATGATGAACAGAATTGATTTCAGGCATGCCATGGTTCTGCAAGGATTTAGACTGAAAGCATAGCTGGAGACCTTTAGCGATCAGATTTTAAAACAGACCCTGCCTTCCATTTCACCTATTCATAAAACCAAGACTCCCAGAGTAAGAGACTGAGTTGACTGCAAGTGACTTGGGTCAGTGCCCCAAGGTTGCCTCTTTCTACTGAGTGGAAGAGCCACATTTATTTATTTATTTATTTTAAATAAATAAAGAGAGAGAAAATGTGATCATGCATTAATGTGAATCTCTGGCCCCCAGTTCTTTTAATTTTGCATCATTAGTATTGAAAGCCATAATCCTAATAATATCCTAACTGTTCCTTACACTTGGATTAATAATAATAATAATGAAAATTCCTGTGGTTACTCACATGAATGGGCAGGGATTGCCTTTCTATTTTTATAAAAATAAAGAAATCAAGACACAAAGGTAAGCTGATTAAAGCACGGCCAAAGGTGACTAGGATTTCAAGTCATTGTCCTACCTCTGATGTACTGTCCCATTTTACACTTAGAATAGCAACCCTTTGAGGTTGAGGTTTCCAGTACCCATTTTCCAGATGAGGAAACAGTCACAGAGCGATCAAGTAACTGTTACATGGCAGATCCAGGGATTTGGGACTTGTAAGCCATCCAGGGCTATTTCTGTAGCTCGACCATTGCTGCCTCTGAAGTTCTAGTAAGCAGGTTGGATACAGTTTTTCAGAATTCAGTAATTGCAGAATCATGATTGTTCTCTGTGTAATTTTTCCCCTACTCAGATTCCAATTTAAGAAATGGGGAATGAAGCAAATGAGCACACCATTTCTTGACGCATCTGTGGTGTTACTCTGGTTACATTTTGGCAAGCTTTTCCATTTATTTTTTCCACTGATTTATTGGACCTGACTGTGAGCTAAATGGCTTGATTTTAAGCTTATCACTCTGTAGGAATTGGGGCAAAATGACCTCAGCTTTTTAAAAAACAGTGGAAAATAATATTTTGTCTTTGCTTATATTAAGCTATTGGTATTGATGTTTCATGTCTATGAAACCAATAAGTCAGAAATTGAGAATGTGGAGAGAGTTTTCTTTTTTTTTTTTACTAAAGAGAAAACAGGTAACATTTCGTTTTATATTTCCTGCATAAAAAAAGGAAGGAAACTCGGAAGAGCTCTGTTTCTGAATCTGGCTCAGTGTGTGTGCCTTTGAACAGGGGTGACATGGGATTCGGTTATGGGCTGAGATGACTGGGGCCACATTTGTGTTTATTTTGGTTCTTTGGCCCATGTGACTGATAGAGCAGAACTCAGTACCAAGCTGTTGTGCTCATGGATGAGGAAGCCCTTGATTGAGTCACGGATCTTTCCAGTGATGTTGTAACTATGCCACAGGGAAATGAGCTCTTGCAGTCTATATTTTCCAGAACTTCCTGCTGCCGATATTTCAGTAACTTTGGTTTTTTGAGAAGGGATGATCTCATGAACAGGTGCTTGCGAGCTGGGGTAGACTTCCTTTTCTGTACATTTTAGGAGGCTCACATGTCAGTAGAAATTAACAGATAAAGCTGTAGAACCTTCTGGGTACCATGATGGATTTTGCCGTTCAGAATTCCATTTTATCCTAGTTTTTTGGCAAAGACAGTGCAAGTTTTGCATCCATATCTTAAGGTAAAAAAGTGAAGTAGCAAATGTAGTTTCCTCAAAATCAGTTCTAATGCCACGTTACTCACTTCTCATCCAGTGCTATTTTTTTTTTCATCCAGTGCTATTTTTAAAAGTGACTTTATTGAAATATAATTCATATATCATATAGTTCACCCACTTAAATTGTTCATTTAGTGCTATTTTTGCTATAGTCATTATTATTTTCTACTCCTTTTGTTTTGATTCAAAAACATTTATTATTTCCATAGTATGAAAAGGGTCATCATAGATAAAATTTAATTATATTATCATTGAAAATTACTCAGTTCAGTTCAGTTGCTCAGTTGTGTTTGACTCTGTGCGATCCCATAGACTGCAGCACACCAGGCTTTCCTGTTCATCTCCAGCTCCTGGAGCTTTCTTTAACTCATGTCCATCGAGTCAATGATGCCATCCAACCATCTCACCCTCTGTCATCCCCTTCTCCTCCTGCCTTCAATCTTTCCCAGCATCACTGTCTTTTCTAATGAGTCAGTTGTTGACATCAGGTGGCTGAAGTATTGGAGCTTCAGCTTCAGCATCAGTCCTTCCAATGAGTATTCAGGATTGATTTCCTTTAGGATGGACTGGTTTGGTTTCCTTGCAGTACAACAGACTCTCAAGAGTCTTCTCCAACACCACAGTTCAAAAGCATCAATTCTTCAGTGCTCAGCTTTCTTTATGGTCCAACTCTCACATGGATGCATGACTACTGGAAAATCCATAGTTTTGACTAGATGGACCCTTTGTTGGCAAAGTAATGTCTCTGCTTTTTAATATGCTGTCTAGGTTTGTCATAGCTTTTCTTCCAAGGAGTAAGTGTCTTTTAATTTCATGGCTGCAGTCACCATCAACAATGATTTTGTTGCAGGAAGGGGGTACACTTCCAGTGCCCAAAAGTCTAACACTTGGAAATGAATTGTCCAAGGAGACACATAGGCTGACAAAGCAAGAGAGTTTATTGGGAAGGGGCGCCTGGGCAGAGTGTAGTAGGATAAGGATCCCGGGAGAACTGCTCTGCCTTGTGGCTTGCAGTCTCTGGTTTTATGGTGAAGGGATTATTTTCCAGGTTGTCTTTGGCCAATCATTCTGACTCGTAGTCCTTCCTGGTGGCGTATACATTGATCAGTCAAGATGGATGCCAGCGAGAAGGATTCTGGGAGTTGGTTGGACGTGTGGTGTCACCTTTTGAACTTTCCCGAACTCTTCCGGTTGGTGCTGGCTTATTAGTTCTGTGTTCCTTACCAGGACCTCCTATTGTAAAACAGATGGTTACTATTTTGCCTGACCAGGTCATATCTGAATGATCTAGTGGTTTTCCCTACGTTCTTCATTTTGAGTCTGAATTTTGCAATAAGGAGTTCATGATCTGAGCCACAGTCAGCTCCCAGTCTTGTTTTTGCTGACTGTATAGAGCTTCTCTATCTTTGGCTGCAAAGAATACAATCAGTCTGATTTTGGTATTAATTATTTGGTGATGTCCATGTGTAGAGTTGTCTCTTGTATTGTTGGAAGAGGGTGTTTGCTATGACCAGTGCATTTTCTTGGCAAAACTCTGTTAGCCTTTGCCCTGCTTCATTTTGTCCTCCAAGGCCAAACTTGCCTGTTACACCAGGTATTTCTTGACTTCCTACTTTTGCATTCTAGTCTCCTATGATGAAAGGACATCTTTTTTGGGTGTTAGTTCTAGAAGTTCTTATAGGTCATCATAGAACTGTTCAACTTCAGCTTTGTCGGCGTTAGTGGTTGGGACATAGACTTGAATTACTGTGGTACTGAATGGCTTGCCTTGGAAATGAACAGGGATCATTCTTTCATTTTTCAGATTGCACCCAAGCTCTGCATTTCAGACTATTGTTGAGTATAAGGGCTTCTCCATCTTTTCTAAGGGATTCTTCCCCACAGTATTGGATATAATGTTCATCTGAATTAAATTCACCTATCCGGTCCATTTTAGTTCGCTGATCCTAAAATGTCAATGTTCACTCTTGCAATCCCCTGTTTGACCACTTTCAATTTACCTTGATTCATGGACCTAACATTCCAGGTTTCTATGCAATGTTGTTCTTTACAGTATTGGACTTTATTTCCATCACCAATCACATCCACAACTGGGCATTGTTTTCACTTTGGTTCTGTTTCTTCATTCTTTCCGGAGTTATTTCTCCACTTATTTCCAGTAGCATATTGGGCACCTACCGACCTGGGGAGTTCATCTTTTCATATCTTTTTGCCTTTTCATACTGAAAATTACTACCACCACCCCACCCCACCCCAAATTACTGTGGAAAAAGAGAGAACTAGATGCAGAATTACTCAGAAGCCTTGGTGTAAAATCTGAGGGCTGTTCTATAACTGGTCATCTTGGTCAGATAGCCTCTCTGAGTCTCTCTCTCTCTTTTTAATCTCTAGTAAAATGGAGCTAGAAATATCTACCTCCAGCATTGTCTCACCAAATACTGACAGCAGTCCCAAGAGATGGATCCATTGGAGGAGACAGAGGCTCAGGGAAGTATATAGGTTGCTTTGAATCACATAGTTAGCAAAGAGCATGGTCAGGGTTTAACCAATTCTCTAACTCCTGTACTGGGTATAATTGACAGTAATGTGATTGGAGAAACCTGTTTGCAGTTCAAGAAGCAACCGTTAGAATCAGACATGGAACAATGAACTGGTTCAAAATTGGGAAAGGAGTATGTCAAGGCTGTGTATTGTCACCCTGCTTATTTAACTTATATGCAGAGTACATCATGTGAAATGCTGGGCTGAATGAAGCACAAACTGGAATCCAGATTCCAGGGAGAAATATCAGTAACCCCCGATATGCAGATAACACCACCCTTATGACTGGAAAGTGAAGAGGAACTAGCTAAAGAGCCTTTGATGAGGGTGAAAGAGGAGAGTGAAAAAGCTGGCTTAAAACTCAACAATCAAAAAACTAAGATCATGGCATCCGGTCCCATCACTTCATCAGTTCTGTTCAGTCGCTCAGTTGTGTCTTATTCTTTGCGACCCCATGAACTGCAGTATGGCAGGCCTCCTTGTCCATCACCAACTCCCGGAGTCCACCCAAAATCAGGTCCATCGAGTCAATGATGCCATCCAACCATCTCATCCTCTGTCATCCCCTTCTCCTCCTGCCCTCGATCTTTCCCAGCATCAAGGTCTTTTCCAGTGAGTCAGCTCTTTGCATCAGGTGGCCAAAGTATTGGAGTTTCAGCTTCAACATCAGTCCTTCCAATGAACACCCAGGACTGATCTTCTTTAGAATGGACTGGTTGGATCTCCTTGCAGTCCAAGGGGCTCTTACAAGTCTTCTCCAACACCACAGTTCAAAAGCATCAATTCTTTGGCGCTCAGCTTTCTTTATAGTCCAACTCTCACATCCGTACATGACCACTGGAAAAGCCATAGTCTTGACTACACGGACCTTTGTTGGCAAATTAATGTCTCTGCTTTTTAATATGCTATCTAGGTTGGTAATAACTTTCCTTCCAAGGAGTAAGCATCTTTTAATTTCATGGCTTCAATTACCATCTGCAGTGATTTTGGAGTCCAGAAAAATAAAGTCAGCCAGTTTCCACTGTTTCCCCATCTATCTGCCATGAAGTGATGGGACCGGATGCTGTGGTGTTAGTTTTCTGAATGTTGAGCTTTAAGCCAACTTTTTCACTCTCCTCTTTCACTTTCATCAAGAGGCTCTTTAGTTCTTCACTTTCTGCCCTAAGGGTGGTGTCATTTGTCTATCTGAGGTTATTGATATTTCTCCCAGCAAACTTGATTCCAGCTTGTATTTCATGCAGCCCAGCGTTTCTCATGATGTCCTCTGCGTAGAAGTTAAATAAGCAGGTTGACAATATACAGCCTTGACATACTCTTTTTCCTATTTGGAACCAGTCTATTGTTCCATGTCCAGTTCTAACTGTTGCTTGCTGACCTGCATACAGGTTCCTCAAGAGGCAGGTCAGGTGGTCTGGTATTCCCATCTCTTTCAGAATTGTCCACAGTTTATTGTGACCCACACGGTCAAAGGCTTTGGCATAGTCAATAAAGCAGAAGTAGATGTTTTTGTGGAACTCTCTTGCTTTTTCGATGATCCGTCAGATGTTGGCAATTTGATCTCTGGTTCCTCTGCCTTTTCTAAAACCAGCTTGAACATCTGGAAGTTCACGGTTCATGTATTGTTAAAGCCTGGCTTGGAGAATTTTAAGCATTACTTTACTAGCCTGTGAGATGAGTGCAATTGTGCAGTAGTTTGAGCATTCTTTAGCATTGCCTTTCTTTGGGATTGGAATGAAAAGGGCAGAGGAGCTACCCTGCGCCTGAGGTCAGGAGCAGTGGCTGAGAGGAGCTACCTCACATCCGATGTAAGGAGCAGCGGCTGCTGCGTAGCCGTTAAGAGAGACCCTGCGTCCAAGGTAAGAGAAACCCAGGTAAGGCAGTAGGCACTGAGAGAGGGGATCAGGGGGCAGACAGACTGAAACTACAGTCACAGACAACTAGCCAATCTGGTCACATGGGCCACGGCCTTGTCTAACTCAGTGAAACTAACCCATACCATATGGGGCCACCCAAGATGGACGGGGCATGGTGGAGAGGTCTGACAGAATGTGGTCCACTGGAGAAGGGAATGGCAAACCACTTCAGTATTCGTGCCTTGAGAACCGCATGAACAATATGAAAAGGCAAAAAGATAAGACACTGAAAGATGAACTCCCCAGGTCAGTAGATGCCCAATATGCTACTAGAGATCAGTGGAGAAGTAATTCCAGAAAGAATGAAGAGACGGAGCCAGAGCAAAAACAATACCCGGTTGTGAATGGTACTGGTGATAGAAGCAAGATTTGATGCTGTAAAGAGCAATATTGCATAGAAACCTGGAATGTTAGGTCCATGAATCAAGGCAAATTGAAAGTGGTCAAACAAAAGAGATGACAAGAGTGAACATCTACATTCTAGGAATCAGTGAACTAAGATGGACTGGAATGGTTGAATTTAACTCAGATGACCATTATATCTACTACTCTGGGCAGGAATCCCTTAGAAGAAATGGAGTAGCCATCACAGTCAACAAAAGAGTCTGAAATGCAGTACTTGGATGCAATCTCAAAAACGACAGAATGACATTTCCAAAGCAAACCATTAAACATCACGGTAATTCAAGTCTATGCCCTGATCAGTAACGCTGAAGAAGCTGAATTTGAACAGTTGTATGAAGACCTACAAGACCACTTGATCACTTCATGGCAAATAGGTGGGGAAATAATGGCAGACTGTTATTTTCTTGGGCCCCAAAAGCCCTGCAGATGGTGACTGCAGCCATGAAATTAAAAGACACTTGCTCCTTGGAAGAAAAGGTATGACAAACCGGAACAGCATATTAAAAAGCAGTCATTACTTTTATCAACAAATGTTTGTCTAGTCAACACTGTGGTTTTTTTAGTAGTCATGTATGGATATGAGAGTTGGACCATAAAGAAAGCTAAGCGCCAAAGAATTAATGCTTTTGAACTGTGGTATTGGAGAAGACTCTTGAGAGTGTGTTGGACTGCAAGGAGATCAAACCAGTCAATCCTAAAGGAAATCAATCCCGAATATTCATTGTAAGGACTGATCTGAAGCTGAAACTCCAATACTTTGGCCACCTGATGCGAAAAGCTGACTCATTAGAAAAGACCCTAATGCTGGGAAAGATTGAGCCCGGAGGAGAAGAGAATGACCGAGGACCCAATGGTTGGATGGCATCTCTGATTCAATGGACGTGAGTTTGAGCAAGCTCCTGGAGATGGCAATGAACAGGAAAGCCTGACATGCTGCAGTCTATGGGGTCGCAAAGAGTCGGACACGACTGAGAGACTAAACAGCAACACACGCACAGTGTGATTAGAGCAGTATACCATGGACCATTGAGATTGAAAGAAGAAAGAGAAAAAAGAACCCTCACTGTTGAATTATACATGTTTAAAATCATAGAGTTTTATGTCTTGGGGGTGGGAAGCTAGATAAGGCATCGTATCTAAGAAATAAGCATCTTTTCTCTGATTTTCATGTATTTCACTCTTGTGTAGAATTGAATTTTAATAACTGCTTAATGATTATTCAGCCTTTAAAAAATCACTGTAGGAATCTCTTGAGATATATCAATAGTCTACTCATGGAAAACCACCTTAAGATAAATGGATCTTTTAAAAAAGAATTTTTTTAATTGCAGCTGTCCTGGGTCTTCCTTGCTGCATGAGCTTTTCTCTAGTTGCAGTGAGTGGGGGCTATTCTGTAGTTGCAATAGGCAGGCTTCAGTGGTTATGTCTCTGTAATTGTGGTTTCCAGGCTCTTGGGCACAGGCTCAGTGGTTGTGGTGGATGGGCTTAGTTGCTCCTCGGCATGTGTTATCTTCCTGGGCCAGGAATCCAACCCGCCTGCGGATTCTTTACCACTGAGCTACCGGGGGAATCCCAGTAAGTGGATTTCAAATGCATGTAAACATCATCAGTGTTGCTGACTTCTCTCATTCCTCAGAATCATCTGGATAATATTTCTGTCTCCTGTCCCTCAAATCCTGCTTACATTCCCAATCCCCTTACCCCTAATTCTTTAGTCATACAAACTTCGTCCATTTCTCAAATACACCTGATATCTTCTTACAACTGGGTATAAATTATTGCCTCTTTTCTCTCCATCTTTCCATCTAACCAGTTCATACACTTCTTGTAAGCTTTAGTCTAGATGCCGCTTCATCCAGGAAGGCCTCCATAGGTGGGGCCCATTGCCGTCCTCACTGCTCCCACAGCCCTGCCACCCCCCTTGACCACATACTCTGCCTGGTGTATATCTGTCTGTTCTTTTAGAATCCTACTCTTCTGAGGCCAGTGACTAGATCTACCTCAGTGATCAGCCCACACCTGGCTGAGTGCCTGGACCATGGGATAAATATCTATTGATGAAAGAATTGATGAAGAAATGGATAGAGACCTTCTTTGTTTTTCTTGTTTTATTATTATTTTTTTCTTCATTACTTAACATTTGGGGGAATCAGCAGAGCTACTCTTGCCATAAAGCTCTTAGAATACAGGACAGCTCAGCAACTTGAGCTCCAAGTTGGCTAATGAAGACTCCACTGATTACGTGACTGAGAATCTAAACCCAGAGGAAGAAAGTCAAGGCTCCCAGTGAGCTTGGAGCTGGACTGCCCATTCACAGCTCCTCCTCATTACAGTCTGGATATCGCTGCACCTCCTGCACTGATAGCCATTCTGCTTTATGACTTCTTGTCTTAGCTGATGTGACAACATCTGAGATTCTTGCTTTGGAACGGCTGCTTTGCCCGTGAAGATAAATGCATTACCTGACAGGGCTTGTCATTTACTCTACTGCTGCTGTCAAAATGAGATACAACTCATCTAGGAGTCTTGGGGCTCTGGAATGCTGAAGTCCACCCCTCCTGTTCCTTCTCCCTTCTCTGGGCTCTGGGTGATTGAGCACCTCTTTCTTTTCAAGAAGAGGTCATTTGAAAGACGAAAGGATAAGTCAGTTTTTTTCTGTAGCATAACATGTTGATCAAGGCTCTCCCTGATACTGAGATCATTGTAACCTGTGTAAGAGGCATTGATCATTGACTTAAAGGAGTTTACAAAGGAATTAAACATGTTTGATCTCTAAGATTATTTAAATCTAATGTGATAAACATAGGTGATCCTGCTTTTTATTTGTAGAGGTGGTGGATTTTAATGGGCATGTTAGCGTCTGCTAACCAACAGTTGATGTGTTTATTATTTTGATTGTGACTGTGATGACAGGACCATAAGTTACCTTTGGTGTTATTCAAATGTGTTAATTTCTCTTAAGCATAGCTGTTTCCAGTACTTCTTGCCTGGAACTAACTCATTTTTCAGTTAGAGCTGATGATATGAACTAGGCCAGTTTATCAGCGAGAGGCCAGGATAAAGAACTGGGTGTTGGAACTTTGCTTCTTTCCTAGACTGTACATTTCTGTGTTTAGGTTGTATTTGACACAAGTAGAAGGCTTCAGATTTTCATTCGTGATGTAGACAGTTCTGTAAGCAACCCCAAGACTAATGAGATGAAAGTCACTAGATATGTTCTCACTGTGACTATTTCCCTTTTCCTCTTACCAGTTAGTGATGGCTGATACTGAAGGATCACCTTAGTCTTTACCAAGCTCAGCCTTGCTGCAGAACTCTGACTAGTAACCGTTTAACAGCTCTCCAGATGCTGTCTTTTGTGCTTCTACCGTGTACCACATACCATGCCATAATGCTGATACATAGGCCATCTCTCACTCTGGCCTCAGGGAAGACCCACAGTCTATTGAGGACCTGAACTCAAGCGCACTGCACTCATAGACCCTCCCCCTTTTCTATTCAGTTGCAAATGTTTGTTGCCCATAATCAGATCAGTGTATGTCCTCATCCCTTCTCCATCACTTCTCAACTTTTTCTCTCCTCTTCCATTCTTCCCATCAGTACTGTATTTTACCATGTGCTCCTAGCTGGTCTGAGGTCTGGAGACTCCATTACCCACTGGCCCATCCCTTACTGCCTATGCCTGTCCTTTCCTTCTCTATCAGATCTTACTTGTTCTACATTGGTTTCTCATGGGGCTGTCCTCTAAGAAGCCAAGAATTAGAAGAAAGAAGTGAATGGTTCATATGATGGTACAGAGTTCTCTCTTACATAATACTCATATCTTAACACATATAAGTTTAAATGTGGTGCTTCTAGAAACATCCTATAAAATGGGATATTCTGGAGGGATGTCCATAGGTAGGGATGAATTCTTATGGTTTTGGTTTGTTTTTGTCCTTTTTCTAGTGTTTAACACAGTATGGTATACATAGATGATATTTTAAACATAGGCTTGTCTATGTCAAGGGGATTTCCCCCTCTGCTGGCTGTTTCACTTCTCAGACGTGTGTATATTCCCATTTCAGCAAGTGTAAGCAGAGAAGGTAAGCAATAGTAGGCAAGGAGTTTTGTGCCAAATTAAAAATAATGGGATTAGGGAAAAAACAAAAACAAAAAACTTGTTGCTTAGATGTGATCTAGATTTAGAGTTATCCCATCAGTGAGTTCTTGAGAAGATCTTGGACATTCCTGATCTGGATATTCTCTCTTCTTCTCAGGGCTAGACCTTCTCATGTGCTGGGCTTTCTGCTATGGCGGACCAGAGAGGCTGGCAGGTCTACCCGAACTAGTGCTGTTGACTTGGGTTCTTTGAGACTCCGTTTCCTCATTACCTGTGTTTATGTTTCCGAGGTACCTCAGCCCCCAGCATTAATCATGGCAGTTCATAGATCCTCTATTTAAGGGTCCTCTATGTATAAGTTTCTTTGTTTTGTTTTCTTTTGGTTGTACCATGTGGCTTGCAAGATCTCAGTTTCCCCACCAGGGTGGAACCTGGGCCATGATAGTGAAAGACCGGAATCCTAACCCCTGGGCCACCAGGGAAGTACCAAAGTTCTTCTCTGTAAATCAGTGTTCTTTCTTCCAGACCCCTTTCCCTTTCCTTTCTAATATGACTCCTCAAATTCAGCTCTTTTCCCTTTTTTCTTTTCAAGTTGTCATTAGACTTTGGGCTTTATGTATATGGTTCTCTGTTTTATGATTTTTATGACTTTTTTGGTGGGGTTGGTGGGGAAGAACAAGCTAAGTTTTAAAAAAAAAAAAAAGATTCTCCAATGTTTGTTGAGTAACAACCCAACATTCAATGTTAGGTGAGAACATAGTGGAGATTAATGATTGGCTCATTTAGCCAATAATAGGCATGTTTGAAATAGCACATTCTCTGCATATCCCCAGCATCAGCTAATTCCCTAGTGTTCTTTCTTCTTTGTATTTATTATTATATGTTGTTAACTGTAATTGCCATTGCATATTTGGTGAGTGGATGGAGTCATATTCGAAAAAAAAAGAAAAACTATGACCTTAAAGGCACATTACACTGGATTTGATTTATATTTGTCTGTTAATAGACTCATATAAACATGGTGTGGCTGGTGTTCTTTATTCTAAGGTTCTCAGGAGTATAGAACAAGGAAAAGCCATAGGAGTTTAGATTTAAGTTTAATTACGGTTGATGGAATTTCTGATCTTCTTGTGGAAACATGTTAAACCAACCTTAATGCTTAATAATAACATCTGTTATTAATCGAGTATTTACCACTATGTACCAGGTACTATGCCCAGTGATTTACAAGTTTTGTCTCTTTTATCCTTCACCAGACTCTGAAAGGCATAATGTTACCATCCCTGTGTTAGGAGCATGGAATGAGGAGCTTATAAGTGACTTGTTCAAGATGAGCAGTTTAATAATGATGGAACCCAGATTCAAATCCAGTACTAACCTCCCCTGAGAGGCTATGCTCTTGGTTTATGTCTCTGGGTTCAGTCACCTTAAAGACCAGTTTAAATTAATGTACTGAGTTTAAAAGAGTCTTAATAACATATAGATTAGTCCTTGGCTGGATGTAGGATATGCTAACATATCTGTTTGGCAGCCATGTTAATTTATTTAATTGCTTTATAATTTTAGCTGACATTTTTCATCAAGATTTGTTGAAATTATAAAGCAATTTCCATAGAAATTTACGCAGGGACAGGGAAGTTTCACAATATCCTTACCACTTAGTTATTTTAAGAAAAGATTTGATGAAATTTTAGTAATTTTAGATTTAGGAAGAATCATTTAAGAGAGTGAAATACAATATATGTTTAAAGAAATCTTGTATCAAATCTGTTTTATAAAACTATGTACAAATAAAATTTCTAGCTTCTCTAATGGATAATGAGCACTTAGATGAGATCCAAGTAAGAACACTTCACCAGTTATGCTATGTTAAGGTTACCTAAAGTCCCTATGAAATGAGCTACCCACAGTTTAAACAAGAAGAAAGTGTCACTTTTGTTAGTTTCAGTCATGATATGAATAAAGTAGACTTATGACCTGCTTGACATATTGCCTCTTGCATTTAAAATTTAACCAATTACACACCTCTATTTTGAGAAAATACACTCTAACATATTTAGGGATATAGGGCTATGGTGAATGCAGCTTACTTTCACATGGCTACAAAACATTAGAAATGGTTAAAATTTTGTATTATTCTTATTCTTACAAACTTCTATAAATATGGAATTATTTCCAAATAAAAGTATTTTAAAAACAGTTCAGTTCAGTCACCCAGTTGTGTCTGACTCTTTGTGACCCCATGGACTGCAGCACACCAGGCTTTCCTTGTCCATCACCAACTCTCGGGGCCTACTCAAACTCATGTCCATTGTGTCGGTGATGCCATCCAATCGTCTCATCCTTTGTCATCCCCTTCTCCTCCCACCGTCGATCAGGGTCTTTTCCAAAAGTCAGTTCTTTGCATCAGGTGGCCAGAGTATTGGAGCTTCAGTTTCAACATCAGTCCTTCCAATGAATATTCAGGACTGATTTCCTTTAGGATGGACTGGTTGGATCTCCATGCAATCTAAGGGACTCTTAAGAGTCTTCTCCAACACCACAGTTCAAAAGCATCAGTTCTTCAGTGCTCAGCTTTCTTTGTGGTCCAACTCTCACATCCATACATGGCTACTGGAAAAACCACAGCTTTGACTAGATGAACCTTTGTTGGCAAAGTAATGTCTCTGTTTTTTAATATGCTGTCTAGGTTGGTCATAGCTTTTCTTCCAAGGAGCAAGCGTCTTTTAGTTTCATGGTTGCAATCACCATCTGCAGTGATTTTGGAGCCCCCCAAAATAAAGTCTCTCACTGTTTCCATTGTTTCCCCATCTATTTACCCATACCAAAATTAAAAAAAAAAAACAAACCAAAAAACCAATGTAGTTTCTGGAAAGGGGGGTTATATATTAGTGTTATATTTTTTTCCAGATTATTAATATTAATATTTTTAACCTAATATTGAGATTTTGTTACTACTTTGATAGATGTTATTTATTAAACTATAGTGGGACTAGCCTGAGACATTGTGCATATATTAAAACAAAAACCCAACACTTACAGAATACCAAATAGCATGTTGTAGTTATAGTTTCTCGTTTAACCTTTGAGGAAAAACTGTGGGTATAAAGTAATTATTATTGTTCTCATTTACAGATGAGGATACTGAGACTTGGTAAGGTTAATACTTTGTCTTAAAGTTGTGGAATCGAACTGGAACCAAGGCACTCAACTCAACATGGATGCTAATGCTGCCACTAGTAGCCACATTTTCTTAGCTCAGATTGTGTGTATAGATACATATACACAGACTCGATATATTTAGGAAATAAGTTAGGAAAAATTCTTTTAAATGGATCCTAAGTATCTGCTAATGGCATTCTAGATGACTATGAGTATAATAATCATCATTAGAATTATTACCATATATTGAGTGCTTGCCAGGTGCTAGATTTTATCTTATATTTGTGTAATAACTCATTTAATCCTCACAGTAGCCTTGTATGTATATGTTAATACTCTCCACATTCAGGGAAACTGAGGAACAAAGTGATTGAATACTTTAATGAAGATGTTATGGTTAAGGTAGAACTGTGTTGTCTTGTTCTAAAAGTTTCCTTCTTAGCCAGTGGCTCATATTGCCTGCTATTTATCACTCTGGAGAACATTAGGAAAAACAAAAAAAAGGAAAATAATCAGTAATTCAACATACTCCTTTTTTGGAGAACAGAGCAACTATTTTTTCATACTCTTTTTTTGGTGGGGGTATTAGGGCTGTGACCAGGGATTGAATCTCGACCCACAGCAGTAAAAGTGTGGAGTCCTAATCACTGAACTGACAGAAAATTCCCTGTTTTTCTTTTTAAGATAATATGTCTTAGTCTTAGATTCTATCAAAGCTACCACATTATACAATTCCAGGGGGTACTATTCAGTTTATAATCTATGTGAATGGTGCCCTGGGTTGTGGGCAGTACCCTGACTGCCTGGCTTTATCTTGTGGCTGAGTTCCAGTAGTAGATACTCAGCTAGCCTGAAAGAGAACCAAATTGCCATTCATTTGGGATGCATGTGTCTCAGTCATGGTAAAACGGTACCTTATTCCTGTGAGGGTAATACCCAGCAGATACTTGAACACCAGAAGCCTAATCCAGTCCAATTATAAGATCTCTCCATCCTTAATTCTGCTGATTAAAGGTTTGAGACAGTACTGGAATTGAATCTTTTAGGGTAGAAGCTGATATTTCTTTCATTTATCCTGCCTTCAGTCATTTGCTCCATCTATTCACACAGCCATTCTCCATTTATTCCATGTATCTGTCTATTCAGCAAGCATGTGTTGAATACTACTGTGAGCAGGTCACCATGATAGATGCTCAGCATTTAGGGGGGAAACTGGTTACCTTTCCTGCTCTAAGAGAGTTTATAGTATAGTGGGCAACCACTATAACAAACAAGAGACAGCCGTAAGAGAGTGAAGTAAGTCCAGTGGTAGAGTAAGCCCAAGATTACATGAAATACAAAGACAGACACCAGGCTCAGTCTTGAGACCAATGAATCAGTGTGACCAGGAAGTGAAATAAGTCCCAGAAGAGAAGACATAAGGAAAGGCAGTGGAATATCTTCCCTAGGAAGAATCAGGAAATATCTACTCATATAGCCATGGGCAAGTGACTAAGATCTCTAGGCTTAATTCCTCTTTAAAAAGGAGTATGTTTATTAGGGGTATAATTCACTCATTAAGCATCTTAATATCCCAGACCTGGTCTCAAGATAATATAGTCCTTTGTACAGTGCTCTCTCCTTAGGACCCTTCAAGAATAGACTGCTTAGTGTTTTGTATCTTCTGAAATGTTAAAAAATAATAACAACAAAAACCACTGCCACAGTAAAAGATGGGACACGGTTTTAATGCTTGCATTTACTTAATCCTTTTAGCGTACATGTAACAATGCAGTATAATAGGGCTGTTCACTAACTGCAAGATGTATAAAACATTAACTCAAGGTATATTAAAGGCAGTATAGTCTAGTAATAGACTCCAAGTCCAAATACATTTCTTTTAGTGTATCTTTGTAGCTGTAGACATAACTTTATTTGATGATACCAAAAGTCTCATTTTAAGGCCCTTCACGAATAGTAGACATGGGTTTTTAAAGATCTTGCCCCTTTGTCTCCTTTTCAATCTCAGTAGATACAGGATGCTATGAGATGAGATGGGGTGTCCCTGATGGCTCAGTTGGTAAGAATCCGCCTGCAATGCAGGAGACTCTGGTTTGTTTCCTGGGTCGGGAAGATCTGCTGGAGAAGGGGTAGACTACCCACTCTAGTATTCTTGGGCTTCCCTTGTGGTTTGGCTGGTAAAGAATCCACCTGCAATGCGGGAGACATGGGTTTGATCCGTGGGTTGGGAAGATCTCCCAGAGAAGGGAAAGGCTACCCACTCCAGTATTCTGACCTGGAGAATTTTATGGACCCCCATAGTCCATGGGGTCACAAAGAGTAGGACAAAACTGAGCAACTTTCACAAGATGAGATGACACTTTGGACTGAGACTTGGCTTTTTCCAATCAAGGTGCAGTAGCTTGCTAATGGAAAAAGCCAAAGTAGAGTGAACAAGTGATCCACGGACTGTCTAAGCAAGCAAGACAGGCCCTACTGAGCTCCAGTTGTACTAGGGCTCAGCCTTCTCATTGTATTTCTAACACTTCTGTCATCAGAAGGAAAATTTTTATTACTTGGACCACTTCTTCTGAGGTTGCCATGTTTCTAGTTGAGACTTCTCTCCTGACTTCCCTATTAGAAGTGAGACCATGCTATCTCTTAAGTGCTTTGCTTTGAAAACTGAGACAAAATTTGGTTATATTACCAATGAAGTCATTTTCAGGGTCAACAAGCTTAAAAGATTTATTACTTTGGCTTTCTAGTTGTAGTTGCTGTATGTAAATAAAATTGATATTTTTCTCTTTTCCAGTCTCATAAGATCATTTTAAACAGATCCTATAGGATTGTCAGAAATTACAACTTATGTATTTTTAGTTTTCATCATCAATTGATTTGAGGGATGCACAAAAAAATGTTACCCAAATTGTACATAAAGTATTCTCTAGATGAATAATATGACCTGAAAGTGAAACATCCTATAAAAACATCAGATAGACTGAAATTTGGCCTAAGTTCTGTGCATGACTGTAAATAAGTCTGAGAATCTACATGTTTTTGCCCTAGTGAAGAGAAGTTTGTGACTAATACAGGTTCTGTTGAATTTCAAGTTTGCTGCTTAATGTGGTCCTCCCATATAGCAGGATCCTTTGGAAGAATTTTGTACCTTCTGACTGTAGATGTGGATGATTTTGCAGAAGCAAACTGTTAGATACAACTGTAAAAATGTTATCTTTAGGGAATGTGGAGCAGTTGAAAAAAATAACTTGTTGATAGAATACTTGCCGTTATGTTCTGAATTCATGTTGTATACTTTAGAGGCCTGGCCTGCCATGACCTATCAGCCTTCTTTCTCCTTTCCTCTGTTCTTTCCTTCCTCCCATTGTTCTTCCCACTCTCCATTTCCTACCCCCTCTTTCTTTTCTTTCCTTCCACCACAAACTGTCTATTTCTCCCCCTTGTTCCAGACTCTGGCAGTAGAGCTGTCAATAGCCATTACTGGAGCTAAGTGTATTTGGGTTCTAACAGAGACCTTAAAAAAAAGTGAAGGTAGTGCTTGCTTCGGCAGCACATATACTAAAATTGGAACAATACAGAGAAGATTAGCATGGCCCTTGTGCAAGGATGACATGCAAATTCTTGAAGCGTTCCATATTAAAAAAAAAAAAGTTAAGGTAGAAAACAAATAAAACATATATAATAAATTATATAAATCTTATGTGCATAGCTTGCTGAATTTTTATGCACATTCACATTCATACCCCCATCCCCATATCTATGTAACCATTACCCAGATCAATATTGAGAACACTGAGCATTCCAGCAGGTCCCTCATGTCTCCTCTGATGATTGTAACTTAAGTACCCTAGATTATTTTGTCTGCTCTTGAATTTCATATAAACAGAATCATACCGTATGTATTATTTTGTTCTAACTTCTTTTTCATCCACATTGTTTGCATGTAACAGTAGCAGTAGTTCGGTTTTTTGTTGTTTTTGTGCTGAGTCTTGAATTGTGTGACTATACCACCATCTTTATCCATTTTTCTGTTGATCTAAGCTATCTCCCAGTTTTAGCTTACTACTGGGAACATTCTTATGTAAGTGGATGTATGTACTCCTTTCTCACCTAGAGTTGTTGGCATATGTGTAGGCACATGCAGGCATAAGCAGTTCCCTATAACCGAGATTGTCACACAGTTTCCAAAGTGATTGTACCAATTTGTACTACTACTTACATGTGTGAGAGTTCCAGTTGCTCCTCATCCTCACCGACATTTGCTATTGTCAGTCTTTTAGATTTTTCATCCTCGTGGTAGATGTGCCATGGTATTTCATTATCATTTGAATTTTCATTTTTCTGATATAGAATGATATGAAGCACACTTTCAAATGTTTATTGTCTACTTGGGGACCCTCTTTTGTGAAATACCATTGAAATCCTTTCCCATTTTTCTTTTTAATTGGGTAGTTTGTCTTTTTCTTGCTGATTGGTAGAAAAAGCTGGGTTTTAAATCCTGACTCTGTTGCTTATTAGCTGTGCTTGGAAAGGTTGCCTCACCTTTTTGAGCTTCCATCTATAGGATGGGGCCAGTAATACCTATTTTATAGGTTGTGGTGAGAGTGACTTGAAGAATTGTATGTTAATTTCTGGTAACATACATTACTATGCCTGTGTTTCCAAGCACAGAAAAGGCATGGGTGACTTATAACTAAAATGAAAAAAATCTGTTCTGCTACCAGGTGAATAGCCTATTGAGATACTTTAAATACCTTTCTTTTTCTTTCCCAGTATTCTCTTCTCTTTTTTATACTTATATAACAAAAGGGAAGAGTGCCCATGTGCATAATACACTATAGGCCAAAGTGACTTATCTCCTACAAAAGAAAATTAGAAGTTGTATCTGTTCTCAAGAATTCTGTGCTTGCAACTGGGACAAGTGAGAACCAAAAGAGAGTTTCTGAAAAGGAGAGAATAAGATAAAATGCAGATGTAGGACCCAATTAAAGAAATCTGCCTGCCCTGGGTAGTGGTGGGAAGCATGTCTTTTATTTCTTCTTTCTTCCTTGTCAGCCAGTTTCTTGTGACTTTGCTTTCTCATTTTCAAAATAGGAATAACAATACTTTCCTTAAAGGGTTAGTCAGGTGGTCTGGCACCATCTTGATCTCCTGTAAGCACTTTACATCTGGAGAATGCTGGGATGGGTCATTGGCATGGTGATTGTGCTGGCCATGATGGTATTGAAGATACTGAAGGGACCACTTCTATTAGCAGACTTGTTTACAGCCCATGTGAAAGGCTGTTTCAGGGCAGACAATAGCAGTTTCAGGAAGTAGGTGGGATGGCTAGAAAAGAGCAAAGAGTCCTCTGTTCTGGGAGGAATCACCATAGGTTGCCCATTTGCACACCAGATTTGTGTGTGTTGAAGATGACCTGGGCATCCTAAACCATATTACTGTGCTAGATTATTTATTCCTAAAAATATCAAAATCAGAATATCCTAATGGCATAGGAAGTTACTGAAACTCACCTTGAATACCTGTGTCAACATTGAGCAGAACCTTAGTTCAAGGCAACTTCCTAGAAAATCAGTCCCCTTCAGTTTTCAGGATGCTGAGAGGCACAGGGTTGTGACTGCTGAGTAAACATAAGCTTTGGTTGTGGATGGAACTGGTTAGACTCACCACTCCTCCACTCTGTGGCTCTGTGATCTCAGATAAATTACTTCCCTGAGGTTTCCTAGTTTATAAAATTGGGACAGTAGTATCATCCCAATAGAACTGTGGTGAGAGTTATGCGACATATGAGACATAAGAAGCACCAAGAGAGGTCCTAGCAAGTAATAGTTACTCAAACTGCAGAAATATACTCATGTATCTGATGAGTAGATGTGCATGCTCTATTTCCATGACAACTGTTTAGTGAGCAGAGTGGAGTGATGCTGAGGAGGACAAAAGGGTGTTTGGATGTAACTACTCTGCTGCACAAGAGCACTTGCTAGACCTCATCTCTGGGTTGTGGATAAAAATGGGCTTTCTTTAAAAAAAGAAAAGAGGAAAAAAAGGCTTTCTTACAAGGTTTGGTCTCTATAATTCTTCCACTACAGTGTTTTATATTAATTAGAGCAATTACTGTTGAGAAAAGTCTACCGTATCACTCACCCACCATCGAGGCCATGTTGAACAATTTATAATTTACTAACATAAGGCCCACTGATGGGTACTTTTAAATGCTGCATAGTATAAGCTTAATTCATTCTCTCCTCCTCATCAACTCTGATCTGCTGAAAGCCCTTCAGCACACTCTAAAGGTAGGATAGGCACCCTGGAAAGGACTAGCTGGCCTCCAGGGGCTAGTTTTTCTTTTATTGCCAGCTCCTGGGCTCTCCATCTCTGAGTCACTGCATATCTGCAAGAAGATAAGCACTCCCCGCAGTGGTGCATGGTCCCCAAGAAGCACAGGTGCCTTTCACAACAGACTTTCTGGAAAGTATCGAATCTGTATTTCATGCCCTCTTTACTCATTCACTGTGACAGATTTATTCAGAAGTCTTTTCGGCTGGTATATGAATGTAGTGAGACGTTCTAACATGCACATGGTGAATATACTCTTGGGAGTCCTAATTTGTATCCTGAAGGCAGCAGGAGTCAAAAGACACAAAGATGATACTGTAGGTTCAATGTAAGTTTCACAGTTTAAAGGAGGGAGAGATGTGGTCTTGTTAATCAGGTCATTTGTAGAGAGATCTGGTCACAAAAATGTAAAGAGTCAATTTTGACACTATCCTGTGTGCAGTTAAAGTCTGAAGTTCCTGAAACTTTGATCTTTGATAGCACCATTGCAGGATCCTTCTCCTATTAACTACCTTAAATTGTGTATTTTCATTGCATGAGCCATTTTCTTGTGTAACAGCTGGAAGCTTGATTTTTATTTTATTTTTTTTGCATTTTCTTGGAAAACCTGTAAAAAATCTCATTTGAGTCCCATCCAAGAATATGATCATCTTTCACACCTTGAAGAGAAGTAATGCAAGAATTATGACACTTTAATATAAATGTTCCATGTCTGTCCTATTTCCATTTCTTGTTGAAATTTACAGCCATAGGAATTCTACATATTTCCCCTTTGCTATTTGGTTCCCCTGTTGACTAACAAAAGCCAGAAAATTGTCAGTGGAGTTGTTACTTCATAAAGGGTCTTTTCCTCACACTTCCATGGAAATTCGAGTTAAAAGTCCAGCTGGAAAATACCATCTCAAGTTGATCTATATATTTTTAATGCTGGAAATCTAAGTTTATTATAAGGAAAATACCCATTTCTTTCGTTATGTAAATACTCAAAGCTAAGTGATATGTCATTTGTCTTTGACATATGAAATTTGTTATCTTTCATCCATAAGTCATGAAAAAACATGAACAATATCACTTTTTTTTTTCATTTATCTTTATTAGTTGGAGGCTAATTACTTTACAATATTGTATTGGTTTTTGTCATACATTGACATGAATTAGCCATGGATTTACATGTATTCCCCATCCCGATCCCCCCTCCCACCTCCCTCTCTACCCGATCCCTCTGGGTCTTCCCAGTGCACCAGGCCCAAGCACTTGTCTCATGCATCCAACCTGGGCTGGTGATCTGTTTCACCCTAGATAATATACATGTTTCGATGCTGTTCAATATCACTGTTATATGTTGATCTTATATTCAGGCCCCTTGGTCACTTTTAAAAGCATCAGATATAATGAGATGATTCTGTTTTCCTTCCTAACCAATGCTGTTTTCCTTAATAACCAAAATGTTTATTATTTTTTATAATTAATGTCCATATCTAATTAAATATCATTTTCCAGACCAAACTTGGCTACAGAATCTAAACAACACAGATTAAATTATTATCATTTGAAGAATATTTTTCATTTTTATCAGCATCTCACTTGGTTAGATAGCACCATTATTTCTTGATTCTCAGACAGTAAGAAATCAATATTTTTTTCTGTGATTGGCTGTTGTTAAACATAGATATAGATGTTTATTGTGGTACTTTTGTTTTTTTCTGGAAAGCTGTTAATTCAAAGATGTATGTTATAATTAATGACATCTTATAAGAAAATTTTGGTATTCTAAAAATTACCAGGCTACTGCTTTGACATTCTGGTCAGGCTTGCAAATCCAGCTTTCAGAGACTATTTATTTAGTTCCTTAGGGATTTTGCCTGCAATTAGAATACATTGCCATAAGATGGCAATAATGGTACCCTCTTATCTACCTTCCATGTTTCAGTCAATGAGACAGAAAATTTAGTCTCCTGTGAACACTTTAAAATTTTTTTTCATTTCAAATTCCTTTTTCTATTATGTAAGCAATGCATATCAATTTTTTCATTAAAAACAAAAGCATCACAATAAATTTCAGCCTTCTCTTTGACCATCCGACCCTCTTACTGTTTTCTTTTGTTTTTCCCCAAAGACAACCACAGATCACCATTTAAAATTATCCTCTGGTATAGTTCTCTAATCATTCATAAATATATATATGAGTCCAAAGAAAAATGGATAATACATAGTTGTGTGTGTGTGTTGATTACCATAAAGGGTACCACACTCTTCTTTGAAAGTCTTTATAAGTATAATCTTCCCGTAAAGCATCCTGGCCTGGGACATGTGTTTTTGCTTATAAATGCTAGGAAAAGGGAACAAGGAGATAACTCTTTAACTTCATTTCATTTTAGTTAAAACCATTGCTCTACTTAGGATTCCTACTGCTTCTTGAGGTAGTTCCATTAATTTATTGCCCTGGAAAATGATCTGTTCTTACTAGATTTTGAAATTAAACTGGTATAAAGCTGTACATAGTATTCTCTTATGCATGAAAATAAATCTCTTTTATGTATTTTTAATGCCACCTCTTTTGTGCTAAAGTTGATTTTTTTTTTTTTTTTTTTTTTGAGTGTATGTGATTTCTCCTCCCCACTCTGCACCCACCCATGGTCATAATTGCCAAACGCTTTTCAATTTTATTAATCCTATCATAAAACAGCTTTTTTTTCTCTTGATTTTTTTTCTTTATTGCCTCCAGTTACCTATCTATATTTCCACCTTAATTTCATTATTCCTTCTTTCTACATTTTTAGAACAACTTTATGGAAATGTAATTCACATACTATATAGTTCACCCGCTTTTCAAAAATTCAGTGTTTTTTTTAGTATATTCACAAGGTTGTGAGGATGTCACCACAATCAAATTTTAGAGTGTTTTAATCTTCCCCATAAGGAATCCTTGACTAATTAACAGTTACGCCCCATTTCCTCCCAAATCCCAAAGCTTTAGGTAACTATAATACTAGTCTATTCTTCATCTATAAATTTGCCTGTTCTAGGATATTTCATATCAATGAAATCATACATTATGCAGCATTTTGTGTCTAGTTTCTTTAACTTAGCATAATGTTTTCAAGGGTCATCCAAGTTGCAGCATCTATCAGTACTTAATTCCTTTTTATTGCTGAGTATTATCCTTTGTATGGATACACCTATAAATTCATTTGTTAGTTGATGAACATTTGTTTATTTCCTCTTTGGGTTATGATGAATAATGTTGCTAGTGACATTCAATTAAAAGTTTTGTGTAGAAGTAGTTTTAATTTCTCTTGGCTATAGATCTAGGAATAGAGTTGCTGAGTCTTCAGTGATAGGCACCCAAGTGAGTTTGAAGTGGTATCTTATCTTGGTTTTTATTGACATTTCCCTAATGACTAATGATGTTGTACTCCAATATGTTTATTGGCCACCTGTGTCTTGTCTTTGAAGAAATATCTAAGTACTTTCTCATTTTTTAATTGGGTTATTTGTCTTTATTGTTAAGTTGGAGGGATTCTTTGTACAGTCTAGATGCAAGTCCCTTATCAGGTATATGATTCACAACTATTCTCTTCCATTTTGTGGATTGTCATTAAAAAAAAAAAGTTGGACTACAGTTGATTTACAACGTTGTCTTAGTTTCAGATATGCAGCAGAGTGAATCTGTTATACATGTACATATATCCTCCGTAGATTGTCATTTCACGTAATTGGTAATATTGTTCTTAGCACAAAACTTAAGATTTTGGTGTAGTATAACATACCTATTTTTTTCTTTTGTGACTTGTGCTTTTGTTGTCATTATCTATCCCAAATTTACTCCTGTGTTTTCTTCTAAGAGCAGTATAGTTTTAGGTCTTACACTTAGGCCTATGATTCATTTTGAGTTACTTTTCATGTACAGTATGAGGTAGGTTTCCAACTTGATTCATTTGTATGTGGATATTCAGTTGACTCAACTCAGATTTTCTTTTGCTTCTTTTAAAAATTCATTTCATTTTTATTTTATAGCTTCATGAGTATAAAGCATAAGACATTAATTTTCTTAATTTTCTGTCTCTCTTGTTCTCTAATAAATCATTTAAAGCTATAATTTCCTTCTGTTTCGGAATCTAGGTACATCCTACAGATTTTATTGTTGTTATTGATAATTTTTCTTCCTTTTCTATTAAATTTTTTCTGTTTTTATTGCATTTTACTCCATGAAGGTAGCCTGTATTATTAATATGTCACATGAAAAAATCAATATAATTTTATCCAAAGTACATTTCTATTAAAAAATAACTATAAAGCTTTTTTTCAACTCTATACATGTACTACTTACTACATGCAACAATGCTGTGTACTTGGTATGTGCTAATACATATTTATGGGAAGACACATGTAGAGCAAGTTTTTTGAGGAAATCCATACCTAAATGTTAGAAGTGATTGATGTCACAGTAATAACTAACACTTACTAAGTACTTTTCTCTGCCCCAGCCACTCATATAAGTGCCTTGCCCGGTACGTACTCAGTCTTTGTAACAATCCTATGAGGCAGGAATGCTTTATTCCCACTTTATGGGTGAGAAAGTGAAGGTGTAGCAAGGTGGTATCTCTTACCCAATGATTCACACCAAGAGAGAGCCAGAAGCGGGTTTTCAGCCCCGCTAGGCTAGCCCCAAATTCCGCTTTGATAACTACTACATTCTGTCACCTCCTTAGTGGTCACTTTTACAAATTTATCGGTCTGATTTATAATTATTTCTGTAATTGCTTTGAACATAGTCAGTGGAGGAAATTCTTGGCCCTTTTCTTTCCATTGTTAGTTAAATATTGTCATAAAGGCATATCTACATTTTGCTACCACTCTGAACTGTGCTCTGGAGACACTGCATAGCTCACCCTTAAGTTTCGGAAGTTAGACATCCAGGAAGGAAGGCTAGTTCAGGACCTGCTGATTTCCATTTTTTTTTGTGTGTGTGACAAAAAGAAACTCAGAAAAAAATGCAGTGAAGCATCTCTCCTGCCTTATGCTGGAGACCACACAAGCTCAGAGAGCCAGTTTTTGAGATCAAGTGTGTACTCTGATAAAAAACCAAGTAGATTTTCATGGAATCTTTTCCTTGTGCTTTATTAGATGTAGAGAAACCTGGTTTTTGGAGCTCTGATTGAAAATAATTTGTTATTGTTAGGGACAATTTCCAAACCAAATGAGGGCTATTTTTCTCCCCCTATTGAAGATTGGAAAGCTACATCCTTGAATACTTATTGAATAAAAGTTCCCTTCTTTCTTTCATAAGGAGAATGGCTTTTGTATTTTTGTTCCCATCAGTGCAGTCTCTAAGCACATTCCTTGCAAAAGAGCAATTTAATTTGTACTGCACAATCATTTTCTTGTGGAAAACTAATAACACACAAATTCCATTTTTCAGCATTGGGTTGTAGCTAAAGGCTTTTAAAAAGTTTTATATATAATCTGCTTCCCTTTATCTTTCTTCTTTTTTGATGATGATCAAGAGGGGAAATGATGTAAATGTTCACATGTATTATGTACATGGGTGATAAAGAAACCATCCTCTTAAGTTTTTATTGTTTCTTGCAAACCAAAAATGTAATCTAATACTTCTCATTCACTTCTCAAGGCCTTTCCATCTTCCTCAAAGTAGGTGTGAGACAAGAATGAAGCAGATGAAACTGCTTTTTCTTCCAGGGTATCTGTTTCTGACCAGGTGACATCCAGGGTGCTGGTGTGTGCCTTTTGCTAAGCCCAGGGAGCTGTCCCAGTTTGTAGGTGTCCACAGAAGTAGAGGATGGAGGTTTTCACTTTGTGAGGACTCTTTACATAGAGATAAGGTCATAATAATAATCATAGGTGACATTTAGTGAGCACCATTTTTTTGTGTGGTGAGCTGTGCCAGGCACTTGGTATATATTATCCAACAAGTAGATAGTTTTAGTACCTTTTACATGTGGAGAAAAACAGGTGCAGACCTAACAAGTAAGCTACCCTCTGCTGCACAGCAGAAAGGTAGAGAGAACCCAGTGAGTGTGACTCCAGAGTTGAGGGTTTTGACCATCATGAGTGACTAGAAGGACCAGGAGCTTTAGCAATGCTGTCCGTCCACATCCCGGTTTCTCAGGGAACAGATAGCAAGATGGATGTGCACACAGAGACTTTACTGGGTAGCGAATATCGAAGGAACACATTTTGTTTTCTCATCTGGTGTGAAATGCAACTGATACTGCCTTCAAGGGTGAACTCTCTGTTACCCCGTGATTTGAATGTCTCTGCTGCCCTCTCACCTTTTCCTCCATCATCCTGCTTTACCATCACATGAAATCTGGTCTTCTGTCCATGCTGAATATAGGTTCTGCATTGTCCTTGTCCTCCCTAACCCCCAGGAATAGACATGTCCCTTGCTTCCTCCCTCCCTTTTCTTATATTCTTGTCACTTGTCCCCCTGGAATATTTCTCCTGCCCCCTTATCTCCTCCTGTCCCAACTGAGTCAGGAATTTTCAGAGGCTGCTCACAGGTGACTCTGTCACACCTGAGTGAGGGGAAGGCAGGCAGTGGACCATCTCCCTCCTTTGACAGTCTGTGGGCATTCTCTGCCTTACAGGTGGCTCCAGCAGTTTCTAAGGACTGACCATTTGACAATAGAGGGAAAAAATGTACCTCTTTAGAGCCAGATGGCTTTCAATGAAGTTTTCTTGGTAAGGAGGGTGAGGGCCCCTAAGGAGGGGAGGGATGCCTCATTGGAAGCAGAGGGGAGATAACACCACTAGGCTCTTACATTTAAAGAGTGGATTTGAATGACACAGAGATAAGCCATAAAGAAACAGCTTGATTCTGAGCCCGCTTCTACTCAGAGTTCTTAAAGTGGCTGTTCCTTGAAAGTAGATTCCACAAATTAATATGCTAAGCTTCTCCATCTACCTCTAACTCCAGGGAAAACTATTATTTCAAACATCAGAGTTATTATCTTTGAAGTTCCCTCCAGAGTTGGGGACGAAGCAGAAGGGCAGAAATGAGTCCCACCTGAAGGTGCTTGGAAGCCGGCTGCCCCTTCCTCTTGGGAAGTCAGGGTTGCATCCTTAGCCAAGAGAGTCACCACCTTCCCCCGTTTTCCTTCCCCCAGCCTCCTTCGTCTTGCAAATGGGGCAGCCTTATTTCCCGCCTTTCCTTGGCCAGGGTCTCTCCCCCAGGACCTCACGGGCGACAGGGACGTGACACGCCCGGCGGGAGAGAGAGGCCGTGCCCGCTTCGCCGGGCTCTTGGCTTCCGCCCACTCCGCAGGTGCGGCCCTAATCCCCCTGGCCTAGATATCCGGCAGCCTCTAGGAACCCGGGCTCTGTGATGTAATGCTCTTTTTTCACACTCCCGGCTTAAATACAGATGGAAATTGTTGTCATGTGTTAGAAATGTCGCCTGTAATATAAAAGGCGCAAGCTTGGGCATCTTCTTTTCCTTCTCGCACCGTCAGCTGCTCCTGCCGCCAGCGCCTGCTTCCCTCGCAAAACCTCTCCATGGTCAGGTGGCCGAGGCGCCCCCAGCTCAACTAGGAAGGGGTTCGGATCCCACCCCACCCCCTCAACCCCCGCCTCTCTTTACAGCCGCTGCAGAGCCGAGGACCAGCGTGGTGGGAGGCTCTTTCTGGCTCACAAAGGGAAGGATTAATCTTGGCGATTGGGCTGGGGTTTGCAGGCAAGTACAAGAGGTACACGAACGCCCGCTCTTCGCCCCCGCCGCCCCCTGCCCCTCTGGATTCGAACGCTCCGCTGCAGGAGGAAGCGTCGGCAGAGGCGCACCGTCGCCCGAGGTTTGCGCTTGGGTTGTGGGAACATCCATGGAGGTGAAGATGCCGTGTATGGTGTGTGGACCAGGGAGGAGGGGCGGGGAGAAACCGGGCCAGCTTGGGAGGGCCAGATGGCTGCGGCTGCGTTCTAATTCACCGGACAGGCCCGTTTGGCCCGGCAGGGCGGGCGGGAGGGGGTGGGGGGAGAAAAAAAAAAATCAGGGGTCAGTGGGTAGGGAGAGGCCGGGCTCTGGAGCAGATGCCTGGCGAACAATGGGGCTTTTGAAGGGGATGCTGGAGGAAGTGTGGCGCGCGCTTTGTATCGCCTCCTCCGCATTGCAGGTTGGAATCGGGCAGCTAAATTTTAATGAAGTGCATTCCAAAGTGTGCTCGTCAGCCTGGCTTTCGAGAGAGGGGCTCGGCTGAATGGGGACCGGCGGTGGGAGGGGGAAGGGGGCGCTGAAATGAGTTCCTGATGGATGGTAAAGGAGGAGATGAAAGCCTGCTCAGTGTGGAGGGCAGGGGAAGGGACGGGGGAAAAATCAATAGGTCCCCGTGCATATTAATAGGCTCCAGCAGGTGTTGGGAAATGTATGTTACTGCATTGTTCCGGCGCCCAGCCTGGGGTTGGCGGGGAAGAGGGTGAGCTACTTCGCCCGGGCACTGGTGGGCAAATGCCTTTGCACTTTGGAGGGCTTCGCAAGCTCCCGGGGAAATAAAAGGAGGAAAGAGCTGCCATCGCCTCCTCCCGTTTTACCCATTTTTAAAAGAAAGAGAGTACCTGCAGGCGCAGGCGGCTTTTTAAGTTTCCTGGAAATTAACATGTGTGTATCAGAGCACTGTCTTATCTAGGGAGGATATGGATGTCTGTGGGCAACCAGAAAATAGAAAACAGAATCTAGAGTCTCTGGCTTGCTGAGTGCTTGGGAGCTGAAAGGCTCTTCTCGCTGTCTGGTTCTTCTGAGTGAGTGGGCCGAGCAAGGGAGGCTGGGAGGGTTTTAGAGAGGCATGAAGGCTGGCCCTGCCCCTTCCCGTGTCCTGAGTCTGTCTGACCTGAGTGCCAGGCAGCAGTGGAGTGTGCATGGAAGCTGTCATGTCGTGGTTTTGAAACACACACTTTTGCCTGGAACACAAAGGGAATGGATTTGTGCCTGAGCCAAATTATTTGAGGGTATGTGTAGCGTATTTATAAGGATTAGGAGGTATGTGGTGTCCTCTTCTCTTTCCTAGAGTTTACCGTGCCTGTGCTTTGTCAGTTGAGAATCGTTGAGGAGACTACTTACTCATGAGCGTGTGCTGACCAAAAAAGCCTTGCTGGTTTTTGTTGTGGTCTGTTTGTTTGTTTTACTATTCATCTTGAATAAGCATTCAGTGCTTTCAAAACGTTCAGACATGTTTGTTGGGGGAGCCACTAAAACTGGAAGCTTTTGCATGAGGTCATCGTGACTTTTTCATATTAAAAATATTTGAGAGTGGGTATGTATACAATGCAGATGAACCCATGTATATGAACTCGATAACCTCAATAATAACATACTGTCTTTCTGGTTCTGGGAAAATACATTTCTTTAGTTGAGAAAAAGCTTGTCTTTTATCACCTGTAAGGCTATTACCGTCTAAAAATTGGTGTTTTTGATAACTTTGCAAGCCCTCAAGTATTGATTGGATATGCCTGTAGGTTCTTTTCTTGATTTAACTTGCACTGGAACTTGTCAACAAGATGCAGCTCATCAGTTGCCCATGAATTTTAGTGCTGTTGAAAGCTTTAGCAGATTAATGATATCAACAGGGTCTTGATTCCTTCATTTCTGAGCTGAGCAACCAGAAGCAGTCTGCCCTGACCTCCCAGTGTCTTTCCGAGTTATGCTTTGGGAGCAGGGGATGGGCCGGAAGGAGAGTCCTGCTGAGGACACTGGTCTCTAACCCTGAAGCCCACCTCACCCCTCCTGGACCCCACCAAATGAAATACTGAATGTTACTGGTTTGCATCCCTATGTAGTTTTTTTTCTTAGGCTATATTTCTGTGGCAGCATTAAAAAAAAAAAATGTTTGGGTTTTGGTATTTGAATTTGTTGTGCATGTAATAAAGAGATGTGGGATCAGTTTGTTGTTCTTTCACTTACTATAGCTCCTGAATGGATCTATATTTCCTCTAGACTTGAGTCTTACCTGCTGGACTGTGTTGAGCAAAAACATAGAGAGTTGTGTTTATCATGAGACCTCCCACAGGGGAGACCAGAGCTTCACTACCTTTTAAGTTAACTGTGGTCAGAGGAGCAGTTTGTGATGGAGCCTCTGGTGTGTTTCCTAGAGCTACCAATCATGGGACTCAGATTCTCTGAAAACTTGCAGGTAACAATTTCATTAACAGAAAGGACCACCTCAATCCAGTGTATTTTTTCCGACACCAGGACTGTTTTTGTAGTCAGCAGCTGTAGCTCTTTGATGTGCATAAATGTGAAAACAGAAATGGTGCCCATTCATTAAAGGCACCACAGAAGCCATGACTAATATTAATATTATTAAGACTCAAGTAACAGAGGCTTCTGATGAGGCACTCCTTCTCTCCCCCTTGTTTCCATTCTCTCATAGCATCTGGATGTGGGTAGAGGAGAGGAAAAAGAGGAGAGAGAGAATCACCATGATTACGTGATACCAGTGACAGAAAAATTAAATTGTAATTCCTGTTTGACCCTCTGCTGTGTCACTTAAAGCAGGTGATGTAATACCAACAGAGATTGCTGATTTACTGATCCCAAGAAGTATGCAGATCCATGATGCTGACTGATTAGAGTTGCTATAGGGAAAAGAATTTGGGAGACACTTATAACTAAAGGGAAAAGAATTTCTAGAAAGAAAAGTAAACACAGAGATGGTAATGTTAGAAAAAGGGAAATCACAGGACTCCCTCAGCCCCATCAAATACACACCAAGTATTTTTTTTTCCCTTTTAACTATATTTTCATGGCAAAATCCAGTGAGTTTGGCGATTACCATTTTCCTATCATGTTTGCGTCTTCTTCTTTTTTAAAATTGTTTTTATGTTGATAATCAGACCCCAAATATTTGACTGTAAGCACATCCCTTGCAGTCATACTGACACCCTCTGGCACCAGAAAAACTGTCAGAAAAAATTTGAGAAGTCTGGTGGGAAGAAACGAGAGCAGCGCCAATCATTAATTCAGTAACTCTTCTGATGGCTCTGCCTGACAGCCGGTCTGCTCTGGGTGACTTTTAGAGCATTATAAACAGTAAGTGCAAAGATCTTGCTGGCTTGTTGGGTCTTGCTGTCAATTTTCTGCCCCTGGGGATCTCTGGCACAACTGATCAATTTGGGATGCTCACAGCCAGGAAAATTATGCCCAAACAATACCTCTGAAAGAGTATGATATGCCATTTTCACTGATAAACCTATTTGATATGTGGTGCCATGTTGATAAAAATGCCACACTGAACCCATTCACTTCCCCATAGTCTGTTGAGTTGATAACTGAATGCTATCTAGATACCTGTTTTTGTTTTTTGTTGACACAGTTCTGGAGCTGCTGTTACTGATTTTTATTCTTTCTTCCAATGAGGTTGACATCCGTTAAAGTTTGAATAGACTATCAGATTTAAAAACAGAATGGTAGAAATATTGCCTAGTATTTACTAAGATGTTTGAGAAGATTGTAAGCATAAGAGTAGACGAGGTCTTAGAAATGAATTACTAGGTTGAAAGTTCTTGAATGAAAAGATTTTGAATGTGTTGACATTTACATTTATCTAACCTGAAAGGACCGCAAAAAAGCATAGTGCACATAACTCTGTTTTGTGAGGCTCAGCATTTTTGTCCCCGGAGGGTTTTGCTCTTTCTTTGTTTGTATACGAGTTCTAAGCCCAACACTTAACCTATCACATGTGTTCAACAAGCAGTTGAATGAGTGGTTACATCGAGAACTTAGACCAGTCACTATGAAAAAGTTTGAGTTATTTCCTGGAGTGGAATTACTCTTAGCAACACAGCAAAAAGCACGATTCCATCAAATGTTGTTTTAAAAATAGAAAAAAGAATCACCACTTTTTATCAATTTTAATAACATATATTCTTTCCCACAAACCAGTTTTTCCTCTTGTTCTATTGGAAATTTTTTTTTTCCATTTATTTTTATTAGTTGGAGGCTAATTACTTTACAACATTGTAGTGGTTTTTGTCATACATTGACATGAATCAGCCATGGATTTACAAGTATTCCCCATCCCAATCCCCCCTCCCACCTCCCTCTCCACCCGATCCCTCTGGGTCTTCCCAGTGCACCAGGCCCGAGCACTTGTCTCATGCATCCAACCTGGGCTGGTGATCTGTTTCACCCTAGATAATAGACAGGTTTCGATGCTGTTCTCTTGAAACATCCCACCCTCGCCTTCTCCCACAGAGTCCACAAGTCTGTTCTATACATCTGAGTCTCTTTTTCTGTTTTGCATATAGGGTTATCGTTACCATCTTTCTAAATTCCATATATATGTGTTAGTATACTGTAATGGTCTTTATCTTTCTGGCTTACTTCGCTCTGTATAATGGACTCCAGTTTCATCCATCTCATTAGATCTATTGGAAATTTAAAAATCATTTAGGTTTCTACTAATCAGTTAATTCATCTTAAATGCTGAACTATTCTGTTGATTAGAAAATCTCCTTTTTCATGACCTGTCCCACTGTAGTTGACCTTGGGCCTGAATTATTGCCCTGGGTAGTCTTTGTTGCTATGAATCTTAGATCAGTGAGAATCTATACATTTGACAATTACCATATGAAGTAACTTGCTTATGAGGCAATAAATGCCATAATTTTCAAGTTAATTATGGAGCAGTGCCAAAGAGAGTTGCTTTAAAAAATACACAGTGATTGTGAGAGAGACCTGAAAGGGAGCAAAAATGTCTAAAACATTTTAACTCTTTATTTGGAGGCTTAATACTCTAGTTTGTGGAGGCCTTTGATATTTCTTTTTGAACTCTTTCACTCATTGCTTATATTTTTACCTGGAGGTGGTCTCATATTAGAACCAACTTACTTTATAAATATTTAAGAGCCTACTATGTGCCAGCCACTTTCTGGGTATTAGCACAGTGACCAAATAAGACAGTGTCCCTGCCCTCCTCGAGCTTGTATTAAAGTCTGTATTTATTTAGTCCTAATATGATCAGGGAATAGGGAATAAGGTTGAAATGATTAGTTAAAATGAAATCTTTCAGCTGTGAGATGCTTGTTCCTAAAAATGTCTGTGGTTGGTAAAACTGAGGTTTGCTTGATTGCTTGCACAATAAAACAATGCAGTATAAAATTACACAGGAGCCTTCTTTCTCTCCTCAGCCTCACTCCTCAAAAATAACTTATTTTAAAGTATATCTTTCAAATATAAGAAATTGTATGTATAGAAATTTGGTTTCCCTCCTTTTTTGCTTTAATGTTTACACACACAACTTCTTTTCTTTATTTATTTTATTTTTTTTAATGTCAAAGTAAATGGTATTACACTCTAAATCCTGTTCAGTCAATAACAACTTTTTTTTCCCTAGCTGAAATTGGCATTTTAATATGATAAAGTATTCATACATAATTCTTGGTAATGACTACGTGGTATCCAAAGCATGACTTGAGGATTGGCATAATCTATTTAAATATTACCTGGGTAAAGAGATTTTAGATTGTTTCTGTTTGTCTTTTTTTTTTTTTTTTTCATTATTGCTAATAGCACTGTGATAACTGTCTTTGCATAGTAGTATCTTGGCTTTTATTATTGTCATTATGATTGGCCACCCTTCTACATCAGTACCTGTATGCTTACTTCATTCTTTCTAATAACTGGAACCTGTATTTATTAGATGACTATTTGCTAGGGCTGTTCACAAAATCATTAAGATTTTCATTCAGCAAATATTTATTAAACAACCTTCATGTGCTAGAAACTGTTCTAGGTGCTTGGGATATTATTGACCAAAAGAGATAAAAGATTCCTCTTGGGGTTTATGGTCTAGTCGGGGAAACAGACAATAAACAGTTAATGTACTCAAATAAGTGAATTATTTTGTATATTAGAAGGTGGTATGGGGGAGGGGAAGCAATGCAGAGTAACGTTGTCAAGACTGTGGAAATGGGGCATGTTGTAATTTTAAACAGGGTTATCAGGGTAAACCTCTCTGGGAAAGTAGCATTTAAGCAGAAATTTGAAAGAGTGAAGTGAGGGGCCATGTGTACATCTGGCTGAAGTACAGATGTCCTTTGGCCAAGGTACAAAGCCCTGTGCAAAGGCCCTGAGACAGAAGTGGTACCAGCGTTGTGGCAACAGTGGCTGGAATAGAGAGAGCAGAGGCTGGAAATGTGGAAGGAGAGGTCCAATTGTAAGGGACAGCAGACAGGTCATGCCAAGCATTTTAGATCCTTTTCATTACTTGACTCTGAGTGCAGAGGTAGTCATTGCAGGGTCTTGATTGGGATAATGACATGTCTCAATTAACATAGGAGAAGTCTCACTTTGGTTAATGCAGGATTTATGGAGGGGTGGAAGCAGGGAGCACAGCTAGGGAGCTGTTATCGAAATCTTAGTGCAAGATGGCAGTGGTTAGACCAGAGTAGCAGTAGGAGTGAAAGTGGTATAAGAAGTGGCTGGTTGTATTTCGAAAGCATCCCTAAAGCAATTGCCTGATGGCTTAGATGAGGGATGTGAGAGTGACTACAAGATTTTGTTTGTTTGTTTGTTTGTTTAAATGGAGCGCCTTTAAAAGATGGAATTGCTCTTTACTGGGTGGGGAGAGCTGGGGCTGTGTCAGAAAGTGAAAAGTGAAAATGTTAGTCTTTAAGTCGTGTGTGACCCTTTGCAACCCCATGGACTGTAGTCTGTCAAGCTCCTCTGTCCATGGTATTTTCCAGGCAAGAATACTGGAGTTGGTTGCCATTCCCTTTTCCAGGTAGATCTTCCCAACCCAGAGATTGAACCCAGGTCTCCTGCACTGCAGGCGGATTCTTAGTGGCCTGGGTCCTACCAGGGAGGCCACGTGGCTGGGTCTTCGTTTGTTGTAAGGTCTGGAGTTTCATTTTGGACTTACTGAGTTTGAGATGTTTATTAGACATGGAAGTGGGCTGTCAGGAACTCAGTGGGTGAATTCTTGGAGAACATGGCTGTACCATCATCCCACAGTTGTGGAAAGGTAGAAACAGTGCTGAAAAAGAGCATCTTGCACATACACCTGGGTGCCCAACTGTGAATCCTAATGAAAGCTAAATTGAAGCTGGCCTCACTGAGTTTAAGAGTGTGTGCATTTTAGGATTCGAAAGTACTTCCAAATTACTCTACCAAAAAGGATTGTATGATTTACATTCCCATCAGTGCGTACAGAAGTATTTATTTTGCTTCATTTTTGCCGAAACTTAATATCGTTTTATAAAGTTTTGCAACTTCGATAGGTCAAAGACTTTTTATGGGCTTTTACTTTGAGCTCATGTGTCCTCTGATCTCAGAAGCTCTGTCCAGCTCTGGAACACATAGGACTGTTCACTGTTCTGTGAAGGTTTGCACAGTGGTGTTGCAGGTCATACTTGGTAGCTTGAGGACTTAGCTCTCTGGAAGAGGATGCAACATATTCAGCATTGTTCAAGCAGCTAATTAAAGACTAATGGGGAGACAGCTAAGTAGCAGTTTTAGAGTACGTCTCTTTTAAAAGGGGAAATGTTGAATTATATCTTCCTGAAAAAGAACAGTTCATTCTGACATTTGGACAAGTTTTAGTAGCGAGTGTTGAATTCAAATCATTGACATCACCAAGATAGTTAGAACATTGAGCGAATTGCAGTCTCTTTATTTAAAGTTACGCCAAATCAAATGAGCACCAAGTTAGAAGTTTTGTGACTTCCTTTTACTAATTAAACAAATAGTTGCTATGACACAGCTAAATTCTAGATACTATGTTAGATCTAGGGGATGCAAAAATATATGAAACACAGTCTTTATCCTCATAGAGGGACCATTGGAGTGGGTGGGGGAAGACACATATACAACCAGACATTCCAGTGTCCCACAGGCTATAAAAGAATTATGTAAAAGTTCTTGGGGGAATAAAGACACTGGCCTGAATTTTGTCCAGAATTCAGGTCGGGGAATTTTCATGAAAGAAACATTGGTTATGGGTTTGAAGGACAGACATGATGTATTAGAGATGTGATGTATTAGAGGATATATGTAGTCAGATGTATTAGAGGAGACATTGCAGAAAGAGGACCCAAGCATGTGCAGATCATGGTGTGAGAGGCTGGTATTTCTGGGAAGCATCAAGTCATTGACTGCTGAATGTGCAGTCATAAGAGCTGTGAGGGACTGGCAAGGGGAGAGACACAGAGGCCCTTGTATGTCCTGCCAAGGAGCCTGGAACTTCTCCTGAGGGCAGTGGGAGGCTTAGAAGAGTTTAGGGTGGGGAATAACATGGTCTTATTTGTATTTTTTGAAAGCCACTCTGGCAGACATCTAAGACAGGGTTCATCAAACTATGATCCTCAGGCCATTGCCTGTTTCTGTTAAAGATGTTTTACTGGAACACAGTCCTGTGTTTATGTATTGTTTATGGCTGCTTTTGTGCTACAGTGGCATTGTTGAGTAGTTGAATCAGAGACTGTACGGCCTCCAAAGTCTGAGCTATTCACTATCTGGCCCTTTACAGAAAAAGTTTGTCAACCCTTAATTTATGGGATGAAATTAATGTGGATGGTGAGGAGTAGACTGGAAACAGAGAAGCTATGGCTGAAGTGAAAACTTAAGGCAAAGGAGGCCAGGGGGAGGGGAGACTCAAGAGGTAGTCAAGAGAAAGAACTTAGTGAGTCATGGGATGGGAGGTGTAGAAAGAGGGAGGAGGCCAAAATGGTGTGTGTGTGCTCCTGGGAAGAGTGATCAGGCTGACCAGAAGGTCCTAAGGGGCATCTGAGTGGAAATGTCCAGCTGAATGAGGGATAAATGAGCCTAAGTGGTAGAAGTGGGTGTTCAAAATGGTGAGTTTGAACCTGTGTTCAAAGTATCTTGTTATCATGTAAAAGTCCAGAACCATCTAATCCCACTGTGCCATCAAATATCCTATTCTGGAAATGAGTTCTTTCTTTGACATTTTTGATCTTTCTTGGCCAATCAAGGCTTGTCATCATGTCTGTGCCATCTTTGCAGACTACGGGCTGTCCGTGCTGACTCTCCCTTCTCTGAACCTTTATGTCGCTTCAGTGGAAACACTTTACTGCCTATGTGGTCCTTATCTCAAATAACTGTTTCTTGCTTCCCTATCTAAATTGTAAGTTCAAGGATACACTCTGTGTCTCATGCATGTTTGTGTGTCTGCTCGGTCTACCATGAAGACTCAAATTAGGTGTATAAGTGTTTGTTTCTAATTTACAGAACCCAATAGTCAAATGATGGGACAAAAGCAAACTTACCTTACCTCTAATATCATTCACTCAGTTTTTCAACAAAAATTTATTGAGCACATTGTACACATATGCCAGGCACTCTGCTAGGTTTCAGTTCAGTTCAGTCACTCACTCATGTCCCACTCTTTGCGACCCCCATGGACTGCAGCACGCCAGGCCGCCCTGTCCATCACCAACTCTGGGAGGTTACTCAGACTCATGTCCATTGAGTTGGTGATACCATTCAACCATCTCATCCTCTGTCATCCCCTTCTCCTCCCACCCCCAATCCCTCCCAGCATCAGGGTCTTTTCCAATGAGTCAGTTCTTCCTAATCAGGTGGCCAAAGTATTGGAGTTTCAGCTTCAGCATCAGTCTTTACAATGAATAGTCAGGATTGATTTCCTTCAGGATGGACTGGTTGGATCTCCTTGCTGTCCAAGGGACTCTCAAGAGTCTTCTCCAACACCACAGTTCAAAAGCATCAGTTCTTCAGCACTCAGTTTTCTTTATAGTCCAACTCTCACATCCATACATGACTATTGGAAAAACCATAGCTTTGACTAGACAGACCTTTGTGGCGAAGTAATGTCTCTGCTTTTTAATAAGCTGTTTAGGTTGGTCATAACTTTTCTTCCAAGGAGCAAACGTCTTTTAATTTCATGGCTGCAGTCACCATCTGCAGTGATTTTGGAGCCCCCCAAAATAAAGTCTGTCACTGCTTCCACTGTTTCCGCATCAATTTGCCATGAAGTGATGGGACCAAAAGTCATGATCTTAGCTTTCTGAATGTTGAGTTTTAAGCCAACTTTTTCATTCTCCTCTTTCACTTTCATCAAGAGGTTCTTTAGTTCTTCTTTGCTTTCTGCCATAAGTGTGGTGTCATCTGCATATCTGAGGTTATTGATATTTCTCCCAGCAATCTTGATTCCAGCTTTATGCTTCATCCAGTACACCATTTCTCATAATGTACTCTGTGTATAAATTAAATATATTAAAAAATAAATTAAATAAATAAATAAAGCAGGGTGACAATTTACAGCCTTGACAGACTCATTTCCCTATTTGGAACCAGTCTGTTGTTCCATGTCCAGTTCTAACAGTTGCTTCATGACCTGCATACAGATTTCTCAGGAGGCAGGTCAGGTGGTCTGGTATTCCCATCTCTTTAAGAATTTTCCATAGTTTATTGTGATCCACACAGTCAAAGGCTTTGGCATAGTCAATAAAACAGAAGTAGATGCTTTTCTGGAACTCCCTTGGCTTTTTGATGATCCAGCGGATGTTGGCAATTTGATCTCTGGTTCCTCTGCCTTTTCTAAATCCGGCTTGAACATCTGGAAGTTCACGGTTCACGTACTATTGAAGCCTGGCTTGGAGAATTTTGATCATTACTTTAATAGCGTGTGAGATGAGTGTGCAATTGTGCGGTAGTATGAGCATTCTTTGGCATTGCCTTTCTTTGGGATTGGAATGAAAACTGTAGCCACTGCTGAGTTTTCCAAATTTTCTGGCATATTGAGTGCAGCACTTTGACAGTACTATCTTTTAGGATTTGAAAAAACTCAGCTGAAATTCCATTGCCTCCACTAGCTTTGTTTGTAGTGATGCTTCCTAAGGAGCACTTGACTTCGCATTCTAGGATGTCTGGCTCTAGGTGAGAATGATCACACCATTGTGATTATCTGGGTCATGAAAATGTTTCTTGTACAGTTCTTCTGTGTATTCTTGCCACCTCTTCTTAATATCGTCTGCTTCTGTTAGACCCCTACCATTTCTGTCCTTTATTGAGCCCATCTTTGCATGAAATGTTCCTTTGGTATCTCTAATTTTCTTGAAGGGATCACTAGTCTTTCCCATTCTATTATTTTCCTCTATTTCTTTGCATTGATCACTGAGGAAGGCTTTCTTACCTATCCTTGGTATTCTTTGGAACTCTACATTCAAGTTGGTATATCTTTCCTTCTGTCCTTTGCCTTTCGCTTCTCTCCTTTTCTCAGATATTTGTAAGGCCTCCTCAGACAACTATTTTGCCTTTTTGCATTTCTTTTTAATGGGGATGGTCTTGACCACTTCTTCCTGTACAATGTCATGAACCTCCAACCATAGTTCTTCAGGCACTCTGTCTATCAGATCTAATCCCTTAGATCTATTTCTCACTTCCACTGGATAAGTCTAAGGGGTTTGATTTCGGTCATACGTGAATGGTCTAGTGGTTTCCCCTATTTTCTTCAATTTAAGTCTGAATTTGGCAAGAAGGAATTCATGATTTGAGCCACAGTCAGCTCCCGGTCTTGTTTTTGCTAACTACATAGAGCTTCTCCATCTTTGACTGCAAAGAATATAATCAATCTGATTTCGGTATTGATCATGTGGTGACGTCCATGTGTAGAGTCTCCTCTTGTGTTGTTGGAAGAGGGTGTTTGCTATGACCAGTGCGTTCTCTTGGCAAAACTTTTAGCCTTTGCCCTGCTTCATTCTGTCCTCCACGGCCAAATTTGCCTGTTACTCCAGGTGTTTCTTGGCTTCCTACTTTTGCATTCCAGTCCCCTATAATGAAAAGGACATCTTTTCTTTGGTGTTCTAGAAGGTCTTGTGGGTCTTCATAGAACCGTTCACCTTCAGCTTCTTCAGCATTACTGGTCGGGGCATAGACCTGGATTACTGTGATATTGGATGGTTTGCCTTGAAAACAACCAGAGATCCTTCTGTCGTTTTTAAGATTGCATCCAAGTACAACATTTCAGACCCTTTTGTTGACTCTGATGGCTAGTCCATTTCTTCTAAGGGATTCCTGCCCACAGTAGTAGATATAATGGTCTTCTGAGTTACATTCACCCATTCCAGTCCATTTTAGTTTGTTGATTCTGAAAATGTCTATGTTCACTCTTGCCATCTCCTGTTTAACCACTTCCAGTTTGCCTTGATTCATAGTCCTAACATTCCAGGTTCCTATGCAATATTGCTCTTTATAGCATTGGACTTTATTTCCATCACCAGTCACATCCACAACTGGGTATTGTTTTTGCTTTGCCTCCGTCTCTTCATTCTTTCTGGAGTTATTTTCTCCACTGATCTCCAGTAGCATATTGGGCATGTACCGACCTGGGGAGTTCATCTTTCAGTGTCCTATCTTTTTGCCTTTCCATATTGTTCATGGGGTTCTCAAGGCAAGAATACTGAAGTGGTTTGCTAGATGTCAAGGATACAATGATTGCCCTCATGAAACTTACATTTTAATAGAAGATAGAAAAGATGTTACCCTCTATGCTTTTCTAATTCTTAAAAGTATAGAACATAATATTGCAAGAGAACACTGAGATTGTAATTCTTGCTCAGTCGTCTTATTTTACATGTTTAAACTGTGCAGGTATAGAACTTAAACTGTCCATTTCAGCAGTAGAGTGATGAGGCTTTCATTTGTGTTGTTCAGATTGAACAGTGTCATTTGATTTCCATTCAAGAACATAGCAATTTATTTGTTTTAATGCACTTTTGTATACACGGAGTTGGTTGTTATAATTACTCTAGTGAGTGTCGATTCTGAAGTGTTGGGTTTTGGTTTTGTTTGTTTTTTTTTTGTTCTGCTTCCAGACTTGTGTTTTCCTGCAAAAGGTCTGTCATAGTGGGGTAAAATTTAAGGAGGAATGCTTTGCCCTGGTTCCCATTTTATTCTCATGTAACATGCTGATATCTGTATTCTTGGAAAGTGACATGGAAAATGAAGGAACACGGAGTCTCTGGCAGCTTCCCGTTTCATCATTATAGGAGTTGAAAGCATCAATTTTCATTTCATGCTTTGAATTGCTTGTAATATAGGTTTTTAGCAAGTCTTTGGTAGGCAGATGAGCCAGAGCTCTGGGGCTGTTCATGAAAGGAGCGTCTAAGGAAATCAAGAGAATATGCTCTCGAGCCCCAGGGAGGGAACCATATGTGTGCTGGGGAATTGAGACACGAGTGTCCCAAAACTGCCAAGTGGAGCTGCTCTGGCTTGCCAGAGACTTCATTTATACTTGCTGATTGAGGGCCTCTGTTAGGTCTCTAACAGAGAGGTAATAGGTGTTACGGTAAGTCATGCAAAAAAGTGGGATGGAGAGTGTGGCTAATATTCTAGTGATAGTAAGAAAAGCATCAGGGTAAGGAGAGACTTGGGGTCCTAAGATAACTTATTGGGGAATGACACAAAATGTCAAAAGGAGCTCACCGTGACTTTGACAGCAGTACTTACCCAGGAGTAGTCGAGGATGGAAACTCCTGGGGCAGTTGACCAGGTTGTTCTTATGGTGCATCTTCCCTAATGGGAAACCAGCAAGCCTTTGGAAAATTACAGCTTTGTGACACCTTCTCTCTTGTAAAGACATACATTAGCAACAGCAGATTTTGTGACATTACAGACTGAGGGGAAACCTGTCTCCCCTGCACCACATTTTTGTATTTTCCAGCATTCAGAGTGAAGGTACTAGAGGGAACTGTTCTACTTGCCAACCAGAGGGAAGGTGTTAAAGAAAAAAAGTCTGTTACTTGCCAGTAAGAAAGTATGTGTGGTCCAACATTTTGTCTTTAAGAAAATTACTTGTAATTTGAGATGGCTATAATCAAGATGAGTTTTCAGCATTGTAATGCATCTGTGAGAGGTATTTAATTTCTCATGTGAAAAAATCACTATTTTTTGAAGTGAGCTTTATTCACCTTTCAGAGTTTACTTGCAATAAAGTTTGCTCTTCTTGCTAAACTATTCTCTGAGTTTTGGTAAATGCATACAATCTTGTGACCACCATTTCATTCAAGATACAGAACAGTCTCACCCTCTCCGTCTGCAAAATTCTTTCCTCTTACTCTTTTGTTCTTAGTCTCTTCCCCTATCCCTTGGCAACCACAGCTGTTTTCTGTTCTTAATAATTTTGCCTTTTTCTGAATGTTGTATAAATGGAATCATATAGTATGAAGCTTTTGGATTTAGCTTCTTTGACTAACTAAGAGGATTTCAGGTTCATTCATTTTGTTGCTTCTATCACATTTGTTCATTTTGCTCACTGCATCATATTCCACTTTATGGACATACCAGATTTCCAGTTTGCTTGGATAGATACCTAGGAGTGAGATCACTGGTTATGGTGAATATGTACAACTATATAAGAAACTGCCCAAGTCTTTTGCAAAAAGCTGAACCATTTTGCATTTTTCCTTAGCAGTGTTTAAAAGTTCCAGTTGCTCTGCATCTTCACAGGCAGTTGGTATTGTCAATTGAAAAAAAGAAAAGTTTCCCTCACCTCCAGACTGTTTAATACATAATATGGGGGTATTTCCTTGTGATTTTAACTTGCATTTTCCAAATGCTCAAGATGTTGAACATGTTTTCATGTGTGTATTTGCCATCAATTTCTTTGGTGAAGACATTTATCCAGTGTCTTTCATCCATTTTTTAAAGTGGAGTTTTTCAGATCACCAGCCCAGATTGGATGCATGAGACAAGTGCTCAGGCCTGGTGCACTGGGAAGACCCAGAGGGATGGGTTGGAGAGGGAGGTGGGAGGGGGGACCGGGATGGGGAATACATGTAAATCCATGGCTAATTCATTTCAGTGTATGACAAAAACCACTGCAATGTTGTAAAGTAATTAGCCTCCAACAAATAAAAATAAATGGAAGAAAAAAAAATAAATAAAGTGGAGTTTTTTTCAATTACACATTTTAAGAGAATGTATCACTCAATCCTGCTCATGTTTGGCTTGCCTGAAATTTTTTTCAATACAAAATAATGCTTTCAAGCATTATTTATAAACATTTTATTTTTTAAAACTTCGAGTTGACTTACAATATTGTGTTAGTTTCAAGTGTAAAACAAAGTGGTTAAAGTATACATGTGCATATATGTGAAAAAGGATCTATATATATATAAGGATATATTTATGCACATGTATTCTTTAGCATACATTTAGATTCTTTTCCAATATAGGTTATTACAAGATAATGAATATAGTTTCCTGTGCTATACAGTATAAACAGTCTATTTTCAAGCATTAAGCTTATGACAGGAATCAGACAAGTCTGGACAGCTTGGCTCTGTCATTGACTATCTGATTGACCTTGGCAAGTCATTTAACCTCTGCAGCATTCAGTTACATCATCTGTAAAATGGTCTCAGTGCCTACTTACTGGTGGTTGTTAGGACTGAGTGCCTTGCAAAGAACATAACACATAGTAGGTATTCACCAAATAACAGTTTTTGCAAATCTCAGCATCACTGACTCAGGTGAACTTAGGTAGGCAGGTTTTTGTCAACCATTGCGGTGTCAGTGTCTAGCATGGTGCCCAGAGCATGAAAGACATGAAGTGATTGAATGAAGAAATGAGTCAAGGAAAGCATGCCTACTATTTATGCTTAACTCACCGAGAATATCACGCATACAGTTTTGTGAGACAGTGATGTGAATCTAGGAGTATTTGTTGAGTTGTAGCCCTGTTACATTCTCCATTTATTTTAGTGTATAGTTATTGATATCTTTTTACCCACACACTTCAGATTTATTTTTAGGGAGGCTGAGGGTGGAAGCATTTGGGATGCTGCATGATTTTCTTTTTCTTCTCTCTGCTTTTATACGCTTTCTCAAGGGCCAAAGAACCATGACCCATGTCTCATTCTTAGGTGTCTCTCCCACTTGAATGGGATGTTAGCAAATAATTGAAGATAGATCAATGGTTTCCCAGCTTTGCTGAACACTGCTTATCACTCAGCTCTGCTGGAGGTTGCTGCCAGTTTCGTTTTGGCTGTTTTCTGGCTAGTGGGTGTGTGTAGGCTGGTCTTTGCCTTTTCCAAGAAAGACGGCCGGTAGATAGAGTATCTGAGTTCCTGTGTCCTGACCCATTTTGAAGAAATCACTGATTTTCGCAGAGTGATTTCAGAGCCTCACCAACTCCAGAACTGGTCTGAAAAACCGTTGTTTCAGCTGGTCGCTGCTGAGTCAGCTGTTACAAGTGGGCCTGAGTGTCTCATTCTGTAGGCAGAACCATTCTGAAGGCTGGAAACCAGCCTTCCACCCTCAGAGGAGGCAGTTAACATTAAACCAGTATGTTCTCTTTTGCAGAAGTAACTTTTTTTTAGGTCGTGGTGGATGGAAATAGGGTGGGAAATGTCTGAGTCTGGATGCTCGGTGATGTGTTGATTATTTTAGGTCCATCGTGCTACAGATTTCACACCACTGTCGCTGTGGCAAGTTCTCCAAATTGAACTATGGGTTCTGGGAATGCTGGTGGGAGATAGGTTGCAGCTTTCAGTAGAGCCTAATTTGGGAGGTGTCTGCTCTGCAGGAGTTGGAGTGGAGGGTATAAGGACTGGCAGGGATGAGGGCTAGAGGGGTTGGGTTACATTCCAGGTGAAGGGAACAAGCTGGTGCAAAGTTGCCAAGGCAGGAGCCTACCTAATCTGTCTGAGGAGTAGTCAGGGGGCTAGTGTGGCTGGACCACAATGCGCCAGAGGAGAAAGAATATTAGGATGAAGTCAGGGAGGTGATAGGCAATTGCATCAAAAGGGAATTTCACTTTTACAATACAGGATTTTGAGCAGAAAACTTCAGTGGTCTGACTTAACATTTTTCATTAAATTTTTTTTCACATATCTTTTCTGGTGTACAGTTCTCTGAGCTTTGATAAGCACACACAGTCATATGACCACGACCACAGTCAAAGCACAGAGTCGGTCTTCCCATCACTTCAGAAACCTCCCTTGTGCTACTTCTTTGCTAATAACTTAATACTTGAGAGGACAACTCTGGATGCTCTGTGGATTGTAGACTCTGGGAAAGCACCTGAGATGCAGGAAGACCAGTTGGGACACTTATGCAGTTATTAAGGTGAGCAGTGATGGAGGGTTGCCTGGAGCAAGTGGGGACTGGTCTTTTCTGAAGGTAGAGGTTTGGTAGGTATAAAAGAAAGAGAGCAGAAAATCATGACATGATTTTTGCCCTGAGCCAAAAGGAAGACTGGTGTCATTTATTGAGATAGGACAAGTTGTAGGTTTGAAGGAGAAGAATATTGTGCAGCTTTGGACATTTTTTATTTCATTAGCTATCCAAGTAGAGATATCAGTTGGAAAGTCAGATGAATTGAAATGAACAAATAATTTTTAGAAACCAGTTTTTTAATATCATGAAACAGTTGGGGGGAAAATGTGCAATTCTTACAGGAACCCACTTGTAAGTCTTTATCATTCAGAAGTTCTGGAGTAATCTGATACCCAGGATTTTTGTACGCACAACTTTTTTATGGTCCTTCAATTCTTTCTCTTTCTTATTTTTTTCTATTTTTGGCTATGCCCCACTGCATGTAGGAACTTAGTTTCCCAACCAGGGATCAAACCCACACCCCCTGTAGAGGAAGTGGGGCATCTTGTCCCCTGGACCACCAGGGAAGTTCTTCAGTTCATTTCTTTATCTGTTCTTTGGTAGATAGACTTACATCCTTTCTGTGCAGAGAATACCACAAAGTTCAATATGATGATAATGGTCCTGGTGTTTGCTTAACTTGTTAATTGAAAACATGACCTGTGTTAGGAGTGAGGAAGAACTAGTTCAGAAGGACTCTTTTTATTCCACCAAAGATGTTTAACTCCAGGAAGAACTTCCAGTGTTTCACTTTAGGTCACTGTGTATCGACTGACTCATTTCTGGTGCCTTTAGCTGCCAATGTACTTGAGTTGAAGAAGAGAGAACCGAAGGGAAGGCTAAAAATAAAAGCAAGATATGATGTTAGTTGGCAAAGAAAAGTAGAATGCAAAATTCTATATATGGTCTAATCTCAAATTAGATTGAAAGCTTGTATCTACATGTACAGAATACATTCCGAACAGAATATTCTGAAATAGTACAGCCACTATCTCTCTGTTGTGAAATGATGGGAGAGTTTTATTTCATTTAAAGTATTTTGGGGGGAGGATTTCAATAAGTAGATATATTTTTCTTTTTAAAAAAAATTCAGGAAATGTTTATTCAGTATTAGATTCAGACCCAGATGAAGGCAGATCAGTGAATAAGACAGGAAGAGGTTTTGCAACTTCAGGGAGCTAATAGCCTTGTGAGATCATTGTAGTTTTATAATTAGAAGAAAGATATACTAATTAATGAAGAAAGAATGTGAGTGAACTTGTCTAGTTTCATTGGCTTTTTATGCACTTGGACTGAGCGAGTTTTTTATGAATCATTCTCTGTCCACGTTTCTTCCTGTGATGGTCTCAAAGGAGTGAGCCATTGTGACTGTGTGACTCTTGGCTGAATTTCTGAAGCCACTTGCGTAATATGTCTTATTTTGTAGTAGTGGGTTGAGGGGTCTCTCTCTCCTTACCGTGGTGAGGGTCTACATAAAGCCTGGACGTGTAACAGCCTTGGGCTTAAATGGTCCTACCACAGGGCAGCTACAAAGATCATACTTCCTTGACAAAAGCTTTGGGGAAAAGTCAAACCTGCTATCAGCTTCCCAGGGGGCTCAGTGGTAAAGAATCTACCAATACAGGAGATTCAGGAGACACAGGTTTGACCCCTGGGTTGGGAAGATACCCTGGAGGGGGAAATGACAGCCTACTCCAGTATTCTTGCCTGGGAAATCTATGGACAGAGGAGCCTGGTGGGCTATAATCTATGGGGTCGCAAAGAGTCAGACATGACTGAGCATGCACACACACATACCTGCTGTCAGTATGATCTAAAATGAGTTACCAGCCTTGCTAAGCAAGCTTCTGCTCCCTCATTTGAATAATATCTGGGACTAGTTGAATCTGATCCTCTGTGAGTCCAGAATTTGCACAGTGGTGGTGCTGGACAATGCCCGGTTTGAATGTGAAGAACACTCACCTCGTGGATATTTACATGAATGTGATTATCCAACCTCCCTTCTGTTAAAAGATGTCCTGTTCCAAATCCATGCTTTGTTTCAGTGACCCAAAAAATGGAGCTGATTTCAGAGAGCTCACAGAGAATACCCATTCTCACTGAGAGACTTAGATCAGGGAGATTGCATTTTCCCCCATGACTGTTTCTCCATTTAGGCTCAGATACATTGAATAGAATTGGCATCCGGCTCTTAGATTAGTTAGTGACTGGCTCGATGCCACGAGGAGGAACAAAGAGGGATAGGGAGGGGTTATTTTGTACCTGAGGATTTGAAACCTGCAAGACACATTTGCTCTTATCTTCTCTGTACTGGATTTTGTAGCTGGTTGAGTTTTGCTTTCCTCCTTTTTTTCTCTCTTCTTGTGTGAAAATGTTGATATGGTGACTTTCTTCTAATTTTATCAAATACAGTATGTCCAGAAACAAAACAGAACCATGTTTCCGTGTGTGATTCCTGGCAGAAATGGTGTGATTTCATCTCAGGATAAAACTGTGAATTTGTGGGAAGCAATATGGTACGGGTACTTAGGGAAAGCAAAAGGAATACAGAGCCTGGCTGCCAGTCGCCTTTGTCTTGGTGACTGGAGGAAATCACTCGTGATTTGTAGGAGCTGAGGCCCCTGAGGATAGAGTCGGTCAATGAGCAGGCAAGCCGGGTAAGGCCAAGGCGCAGGCAGTATTATGTTTCCAGTAGAGCCACATCATTTATGCATTCACATTGCACAAATGTGTTTATGTGCATGTTAGAGAGAGAAAGAGAAAAAGAAATGGAGAGAAAGAGGCACAGAGGGAAAGAAAGAACACAAATGAAAACACATATGGACAGAAGAGCATAATTGGGTCCAGCTGCCTTGGAGTCTGTGCATGGAGTTGGGGTGACATGGAAGACAGGATTCTGTTGGTCTCAGTTGCCAGGAACCTCACACAGCATCAGCACCTCTTGAGCTGAGTGTGACAGTGCTAAAGACACATTTTGTGTATGGCGAGGCTCTTTAAATATAAGCCAACATCTTCATGCAGAGCTTATCTAGAGAAACAGTAAGCTGTTCCAACACTGGCGACAAATGGACTGGCTTGAATGTGTTGAGAGTAGAATATTTTATTTCACAGACAGTCTTAAGGGATTTTTCAAGGTCAGTTTTGACTGTCAAGCAGAGCTGGGGTTGCTGCTAAGTCTCTTCAGTCGTGTCCGACTCTGTGTGACCCCATAGATGGCAGCCCACCAGGCTCCCCCATCCCTGGGATTCTCCAGGCAGGATCACTGGAGTGGGTTGCCATTTCCTTCTCCAATCCATGGAAGGGAAAAGGGAAAGTGAGCTTGCTCAGTTGTGTCCGACTCTTCACGACTCCATGGACTGCAGCCTACCAGGCTCCTCCGCCCATGGGATTTTCCAGGCAAGAGTACTGGGGTGGGTTGCTGGTGCCTTCTCCGAGCTGGAGTTAGGTGAAGCCAATGAGGCACTCCCCTTCAGCACAAAATTAATGCAGGTTCTAAAAAAAACTTCATAATCATGAGAAATAATATTTTTTAAAAGTCAAAAATTTTTTTAAATAAATGTAGGATCGGTGTAACTTTTTTTTCCTTTTGCCTCAGGCTTCAATACGACTCAGCATGGCACTATTAACTGATTTCGTCTTTATTTATAACTGATGCCTGGCTCATCAGGGATTTGTTTGCACTAGTTTTGATTTTTAAAAATGTTGCATAAAAATAACTATTTCTCCCAGTTACTGAATTCTGGGGGTAGTTCAGTGAAATTTGCATTCAAGTGATGTGGTTTAGTTGTTTCACTCTAGTCCAGCTCTGTTCATGTCATTTGCATTAGTTTTTAACTTTAGAAGTCCTGAGTGAAAAATGATTCCAAGGGACAAATAAAGCACTCAGAGTGACTATCTTCAAGAACCTCAATATTTATAGAATATTATCTATGTATATGAGTTGAAGTCTTTTTTATATGCCATGATATGGGAAAGCCCATTTACACTTCATTTATTTAGTAGCTATTTATTCAGCACTTAGTATGTGCTTGGCACTATTTTAGGTGCTGAAGTTACAGTGATACACCAGTTAGACAAAATGTCAGTATTTGTAGAGCTCACATCCCATTGGTAACCATACATTATCTCTAGTTTTCACAACTCTGTAATGTAGATATCAGTTTCACCATTTCATAGGTGAGAAAAATGATGCCCAAAAATAACTCTAGCTGCAAATAACTATGGCATTGCCTAGTACAGAATCTAGTGTTGTAAGGATTCAGAGAAAGCCATAGTTACTATGATATGGGCTTAACCAATAGGAAACTTCTGGAATGAGTCTTATATTGATTCTTAAAGGAGAACATTATGGAAACGCATTTAAATGCAAGACTGAATATTGGCAATAATACCAAGTCCATTTCCCTTGATTTTGGTAAATCAATACATGGCACAGTGAAAGCCAGGCAAGAAAATAAAGATAGAAAAGTATTTACCTACCTTAATCCCTTGCCTGGAGAATTCTATGGATGGAGGAGCCTGGTAGGTCCATGGGATTGCCAAGAGTTGGACACGACTGAGCAACTTCACCTCACCTCACCTCACCTTAATCAGCAGCACCCTCTAGACATCTGGAGTGGCATGAGGGTTAACCTTTTGTACCAGCTCCAGGCTGTTAGAACTGGAATCCTTTATCCAGGCTTAGAGAGGAAGAGTATTGTGATTGGTTAGTAATATCTCCATGGATCACCACTAGTTTTATGCTAGTACATACATTATGATATTGGTACCACTATGTTGATTATCCTAGTGTCTTAAGGTGAATTTACAGGTTGTCTGTGTTGGGATGCATCAAAATTATTGTTGAATGGGTTATTAATAATTGTCATTGTATAGGAGAGTTTGTCCATTTCTACAAAAAGGTATAGTGGGATTTTGATTGTGATTACATTGACTATAGAGAGATCAATTTAGGGGAGAATTGACATTTTAAAAACACTTGATCATGAAAGGAATACTTCTTTTAAAATATTTCACAGTAAATTTTTTTTTCACAGTAAATTTTTATAGTATTTATATAGGTCATTCAAATTTGTAGTCAGTTATCCCTGAGTATTTTTTATTTTTAATGCTATTATAAGTATGATTTTAAATATTCAATTTCTGATTACCAATGACAAGTATAGGTATACTTTATTGCAATAATGTGCCCCACACAAATTTTTTTGGTTTCCCAATATGTATTTCTTTTTCTTTATGAGTAAAATGTGTGAACCCAAAGTGGAATTCATAGTAACTCCTGGGAAATTCTTTGGGGAATGTGTAAGTGGGAGAGAAATCATCTGGGTTTAGGTGGGAGATCCTTCCTAAAACTGTTGAACAAATCAAGTGTTTCTATGATCTGGTTGCTCTTTTGGGAAGAAAATAGTGTATGGGTTTTTGTAATTAGACGGATCTGACCTTGAATCTCCGTCCTGTTAACTGACATGCCTGTGGGCTTTTACTTTTTCTGTTTTTAAAATGGGCATAATATCTACCAGGCAGTATCGTTATAATGATACAGGGATACTTTATAGAACATAGAACATTTTAAATAAATAGTAATAAATGGTCATCTCTACTACCACTGTTGTTGCTGGTCTGTTTATAGGATCAAAGAAACATAAGGTCTCTTTCAAGTCTAACTTTACACTCAGTGCCTATATTATCTTCATGTTTGACAGGTGATCTCCTGCTTCTGCTTAACTACTTTGAAGGATAGATGTTTATGACCTTGTGATCTTTTAATTCTTTTAATTCTTCTGCTGCAGTGCTCAGCAGTGTCTACCTGATTGGTTGTCCAATCTCCCCTCATATTGTGTCACACATCATGGGCTAGCAACACTGGTTTTCTTTCTGTCCCTCTAATATCTTTAGTTTGTCCTTAGCTTGAGATGGTTACATTACCTGCTCTCTTAGCCTGGGATATAAATCCAGGTTACCTCACTAAAAGTCAGGTGATCTTGGACCATCCTTTGACTTCTTTGGGTCTTAATTTAATTATCCATGAAAATGGGATAGTAGGGGTGCCCCTCTTGTTGAGTGGTATTGATGAAATATAACTTGTAAAATATTGAGAACTAATGGTGCTTGACACACACTAAGTGTTCAGTGTTATCAACCAGTCTGATCTGCCTCATTCTCATTAGTCACAAGTTAGTAGGGTTAGTTCCTCCCATGTTTTTCACATGACTTCTCTATTAAAGGATAAATCCTTCCTGTCCCTGTCTCCTAAATGCCCTTCCCCCATTGGGATATATGTGGTATATACATACAGAATGGGTAGCCTTTCCCTTCTCCAGGGGTTTTTGCCTACCTGAGGATCAAATCTGGGTCTCCCACATTGCAGGCAGGTTATTTACCATCCGAGCCACCAGGGAGATCCCATATATATGAACACAATATACCACTTGGGGGGAGTTGGGAGGGGACATTTAGTAAAGTATACAAATATACGGATATATTTGTCTGACTGACCAAGTGATTTTAAACCTTTTAAAATGCAGCAAATTATCAACACTATCTTGGAGCTGTTTTTGATCTGCATGCCATTTGTGTTTTCATCATAGATGAGCACACATCACTGAATGGGACAGAGTCACATATGGCATTTGTTTACATCTCTCAAAATTGAGCCATCAGTCAATACTCTTTGTCCAGTTACTTTTGGCTCCTCCCTAATTCACATATAGTTGAGTAATGGGGGGAAGTGCACCTTAATTTCAATCACTGCAATTTTTAAAATGGAATTTTCCAAGCAATTAATGCCTAATGTGGGCAGGTGCATTTGGGTTTTTCATTTGCTGGAACATATTTCATGCTTAAAATTTTAATGAAAAACAATAAAAAGCAAACTGCTTTATAGGTTTCTGGAAAAAGAGATGACCTTTCTGTCTGCCCTCTTCAAGGTAAAAATATTAAAATAGTAAATATACCTGATTTTAAAAAACACTTAAGGCCATTTTCTACAGATATAGTGGCAAAACTAAATATGTTATACTGTAATTGACAGTTTGCTTTGGTTTCCTTTTTTTTGTGTGTATATTTCTTTTGAATCGTTAAATTTAAAAAAGACCCCAAACCATTTGACAGCTAAAGGTTGAGTGATGCAGTGGAAAGAAAAAAAAAAAAAGGTTGTTTCATCTGTATCCATTGCTTATTCTGTTTTCTATTTTTAACTTGATTTTTCCCCTATAAAGAAGATAGACTGTTAAATAAATCTAGATATACCCAACACCTTGTTTTTGTAGTTATCAACTCTTGGCAAATCTTGTCTCATCTATATACCTATATCCCCTGACACTGGATTAATTTGGAGCAGATCTTGGACACTGAATAATTTCACTTGTTCAGTTCAGTTCAGTTCAGTTGCTCAGTCATGTCAGACTCTTTGCGACCCCATGGACTGCAACATCCCAGGCCTCCCTGTCCATTACCAACTTCCGGAGTTTACTGAAAATTATGTCCATTGAGTCAGTGATGCCATCCCACCATCTCATCCTCTGTCATCCCCTTCTCCTCCCACCTTCAATCTTTCCCAGCATCAGGGTCTTTTCCAGTGAGTCAGTTCTTCGCATCAGGTGGCCAAAGTATTGGAGTTTCAGCTTCAGCATCAGTCCTTCCAAGAATATTCAGGACTGATTTCCTATAGGATGGACTGGTTGGATCTTCTTGCAGTCCAAGGGACTCTCAAGAGTCTTCTCCAACACCACAGTTCAAAAGCATCAATTCTTCAGCCCTCAGCTTTCTTTATGGTCCAACATTCACATCCATACATGACTACTGGAAAAACCATAGCTTTGTCTAGACCGACCTTTGTTGGCAAATAATGTCTCTACTTTTTAATATGCTGTCTAGGTTGGTCATAACTTTTCTTGCAAGGAGCAAGCATCTTTTAATTTCATGGCTGCAGTCACCATCTGCAGTGATTTTAGAACCCCCCCAAATAAAGTCTGTCACTGCTTCCACTGTTTCCCCATCTATTTGCCATGAAGTGACAGGACCAGATGCCATGTTCTTAGCTTTCTGAATGTTGAGTTTTAAGTCAACTTTTTCATTCTCCTCTTTCACTTTCATCAAGAGGTTCTTTAGTTTTTCTTTGCTTTGTGCCATAAGGGTATTATCATCTGTATATCTGAGGTTATTGATGTTTCTCCCAGCAGTCTTGATTCCAGCTTGTGCCTCATCCAGCCCAGCATTTCTCATAATATACTCTGCATATAAATTAAATAAACAGGGTGACAATTTACAGCCTTGACAGACTCATTTCCCTATTTGGAACCAGTCTGTTGTTCCATGTCCAGTTCTAACTGTTGCTTCCTGACCTGCATACAGATTTCTCAGGAGGCAGGTCAGGTGGTCTGGTATTCCCATCTCTTTAAGAATTTTCCACAGTTTATTGTGATCTACACAGTCAAAGGCTTTGGCATAGTCAATAAAGCAGAAGTAGATGCTTTTCTGGAACTCCCTTTCTTTTTCGATGATCCAGCGGATGTTGGAAATTTGATCTCTGGTTCCTCTGCCTTTTCTAAATCTGGCTTGAACATCTGGAAGTTCACGGTTCACGTACTATTGAAGCCTGGCTTGGAGAATTTTGATTATTACTTTACTAGTGTGTGAGATGAGTGTGCAATTGTGTGGTAGTATGAGCATTCTTTGGCATTGCTTTTCTTTGGGATTAGAATGAAAACTGACCTTTTCCAGTCCTGTGGCCACTGCTGAGTTTTCCAGATTTTCTGGCGTATTGAGTGCAGCACTTTGACAGCATCATCTTTTAGGATTTGAAAAAGCTCAGGTGAAATTCCATTGTCTCCACTAGCTTTGTTTGTAGTGATACTTCCTAAGGCCCACTAGACTTCATATTCCAGGATGTCTGGCTCTAGGTGAGTGATCACACCATTGTGATTATCTGGATCGTGAAGATGTTTTTTTGAATAGTTCTGTGTATTCTTGCCACCTCTTCTTAATATCTTCTCCTTCTGTTAGGTCCCTACCATTTCTGTCCTTTATTGAGCCCATCTTTGCATGAAATGTTCCCTTGGTATCTCTAATTTTCTTGAAGAGAGCTCTAGTCTTTCCCATTCTATTGTTTTCCTCTAATTCTTTGCATTTGTCACTGAGTAAAGCATTCTTATCTCTCCTTGGTATTCTTTGGAACTCTGTATTCAAATGGGTATATCTTTCCTTTTCTCCTTTGCCTTTTGCTTCTTTTCTTTTCATAGCTCTTTGTAAGGCCTCCTCAGATAACCATTTGCCTTTTTGCATTTCTTTTTAATAGGGATGGTCTTGACCACTGCCTCCTGTACAATGTCATGAACCTCCAACCATAGTTCTTCAGGCACTCTTTCAGATCTAATCCCTTAGATCTATTTCTCACTTCCACTGGATAAGTCTAAGGGGTTTGATTTAGGTCATACGTGAATGGTCTAGTGGTTTTCCCTGCTTTCTTCAATTTAAGTCTGAATTTGGCAAGAAGGAGTTCATGATTTGAGCCATAGTCAGCTCCCGGTCTTGTTTTTGCTAACTATATAGAGCTTCTCCATCTTTGACTGCAAAGAATATAATCAGTCTGATTTCGGTATTGATCATGTGGTGACGTACATGTGTAGAGTCTCCTCTTGTGTCGTTGCAAGAGGGTGTTTGCTAATGATCAGTGTTCTCTTGGCAAAACTTTTAGCCTTTGCCCTGCTTCATTCTGTCCTCCACGGCCAAATTTGCCTGTTACTCCAGGTGTTTCTTGGCTTCCTACTTTTGCATTCCAGTCCCCTATAATGAGAAGGACATCTTTTTTTGGTGTTAGTTCTAGAAGGTCTTGTGGGTCTTCATAGAACCGTTCACCTTCAGCTTCTTCAGCATTACTGGTCGGGGCATAGACCTGGATTACTGTGATATTGGATGGTTTGCCTTGAAAACAACCAGAGATCCTTCTATCGTTTTTAAGATTGCATCCAAGTACTGCATTTCAGACCCTTTTGTTGACTCTGATGGCTACTCCATTTCTTCTAAGGGATTCCTGCCCACAGTAGTAGATATAATGGTCTTCTGAGTTACATTCACCCATTCCAGTCCATTTTAGTTTGTTGATTCTGAAAATGTCGATATTCACTCTTGCCATCTCCTGTTTGACCACTTCCAGTTTGCCTTGATTCATGGTCCTAACATTCCAGGTTCCTATGCAATGTTACTCTTTACAGCATCGGACTTTACTTCCGTCACCAGTCACATCCACAACTGGGTATTGTTTTTGCTTTGGCTCCGTCTCTTCATTCTTTCTGGACTTATTTCTCCACTGATCTCCAGTAGCATATTGGGCATGTACCGACCTGGGGAGTTCATCTTTCAGTGTCCTATCTTTTTGCCTTCCTATATTGTTCATGGGGTTCTCAAGGCAAGAATTTTTTAGTGGTTTACAAATTTCGTTTGTAAATATTTCAGTGCATTTGATCTGATGATCATAGACTTTACAGATAGTGGACTTTTCTTGATGTTTGGTGTTCTTTTTTAGGACAGTATTAAATTTCTAATCAACTTATAATTTTTTTCTTTCATTGCTGTATTTTAATGTGATCAGATTAAACATGTATTCCTTTAAAAAGTCTTGTAGAAATGAAAGAAGCTTACTTATGTGTTGAGGGGAAGTATTGCCTCTCACCTTCCTTCTCATGCTGCAGATTCCTCAATTGGCTTATCCTAACTGGAGAAGGAAATGGCAACCCACCCCAGTGTTCTTGCCTGGAGAATCCCAGGGACGGGGGAGCCTGGTGGGCTGCCTCTATGGGGTCGCACAGAGTCAGACACGACTGAAGTGACTCAGCAGCTGCAGCAGCAACTGAGTATTTCAGTAAAAATAGTGTAAGACTCAACAATCAGCAGATAATGTTCTCTTGAAAATTATTAATCTTAGGTCATCAAAAGAAAATGTCTTGAGAGGATTTATACCAAAATAATGAGCATGGTTTTTTCTGAGTTGTGCAAGGAGTTATATTTTCTTATCCTTATTTTTGATTGTACAGTGCACATATATTCATTTTTGTAAATGAGTAAGGTTTTTTAACATTTAAAATTATAGCTAAATATATATAACAAAGTTTAACATTTGGACTATTTTAAAGTGTGCAGTTCATTTTTGTGAAGTACATTTACACTCTTACACAACCACTACCATCATCCATCTCCAGATCTTTTTCATCCTCTCAAACTGAAACTGTGTGATCACTAAAGTATAATTTCCTATCCCTTCCTTTCCCCAGCAGATGGTAACCATGTTTCTTCTTTTTGGTAAATTTAATTATTCAAGATATCTCATATAAGTGAAATTATATACTATATTGTATCTGGCTTATTTCACTGAACATGTCTTCAGAGTTCATCCTTTGATGTGTATCACATTTTAAAAATAAAAAAAAGATTTTTACAGTCACCCTTTAATTGTGCCCTTTGTTTTATAGTTGCAGAACCCATTTGACACTCATGTTTTAAAAGCTAAACCTCCAGAAAACTTGAAGGTGAATGGGGGTCACAGGACTCTTTTTGTAGATGCAGAAACTGAGATTCCGAGAGCCTACATAGGCTTGCAAGGAGCACATGGTGTTCATATCTGCAGACAGACCTTGGGACTCTGGGTCTTGGATTCTGACATTGGTGTACTTATTCTGTATTTGAATCACATGGTGAAAGGCCTATCAATGTCAAGAAGTTAACATAAATCAACATTTCATCTTCTTTATTTTAATGGCTTTACTGGCCCTGTGGGTGGGACAGTTCCATTGTGTGACATTGTCTCAGGTATCAGAGACCATTTCACATCTCTGCCTCTGCACAGCACCCATCTCTTATTGTGTGGCAACCAAAATCACATCCATGCATTTTCTAAAAGTTTCCTGGTAAAGAGGGGGTGGTTATGGTGGTGGTAGGCATTACCCTCTGTCAGATATATAGGGTCTGAGATATGCAAACCACTTTACATTCATTTCCCATGGTTAAACAAAAAATAATACGGAAACTGCCCAGAAGTGAAAAATCAAGGATTGCTATTGTTACATAATACACAGTAATAAAGAATCTACCTGCAGTGCAAGAGACACATGTTCGATCCCTGGGTCAAGAAGATCCCCTGGAGAAGGAAATGGCAATCCTCTCTACTATTCTTACCTTGGAGAATCCCATGAATAGAGGAGCCTGGTGGGCTACAGTCCATGGGGTTGCAAGAGAGTTGAATGTGACTTAGTGACTGAGCACACACAAGAAAATGTTGCTTAACATAAAATGAGTCTACCCAAACGAAATCTTCTTTCGAATGCACATCACACTGACGTTCCTTCAGGTGAGGTGGCCTATCACAGGGCCTTTGGTCTAAGTGGGTGTCTGCAGTGGGCCATTAGTCACTTTGGAGAAGGAAAAGATCTTTGTGTTACCAGTGCCCAGAGAGGACATCACTATGAGTTGGCTCTGATTTTCGGCTCTCAACAGAGTGAGATTGACAATCTCTGCTCAGAGGCTGGACCTTCCAGTAGTGGGAGAGTGAAGGGCTGCATTCATCCCTGCAGAGAGACTGAATGTCATTGAGCTATGGAAGCTCAGGGCTTTTCATCTTTAGCGGATCCCAGTATATTGGTCTTTGTTATAGGTCTTATACATGCTTTCTTACTTTCATCCATTTAGTTTTAGGCTTTATACTGGACTGGATAAGATTCTCTGGATACACCCAAAATATTATATATGGATATCTTAAGGGTGCTGTGGCTGAAACTGAAACTAAGCACCATCATTCATACACACAAAGCACTCTGCATGCCCCATGTTGGGAACTCTTGCCATAACTAAATTAAATGGGCTGTGCAGGTTGACGACAGGGAGGGTAGGGAATTTGAGAAACTAGGGCACATAAAGGGTATATTCTCCTCTGCTCCAACCTCCATGCCAGGCACAGTGCAGGCCCCATGCTGTCACATCTTCCCCATTTTTTAAGGCAAGCTAGAAATGTGGATTTTTTTTTCTATGATTTCTCCCAGTTTTTAAAGTTATTTTTAATCTTTTACTTGGACAATAATTACTTTACAATATTGTGATGGTTTCTGCTATGTATCAGCATGACTCAGCCATGGGTATACATACGTGCCCTCCCTCTTAAACCTCCCTCCCACCTGCCTCCCTGTCCCACTCCTCTAGGTTGTCACAGACCACTGGCTTTGGGTTCCCTGTGTCATATAGCAAATTCCCACTGGCTGTCTACTTTACGTATGGTAATGTATATGTGTCAGTGCTACTCTCTTAAATCATTCCATCTTCTCTCTCCCCTGAACTGTGTCTGAAAGTCTGTTCTCTGTGTCTACATCTTCATTGCTGCTCTGTAGACAGGGTCATCAGTACTGTCTGTTGGCAGTATTCTTAATTGTGCTAAAGTACATATAAAACTTCCCATCTCACACAGCTTTAAGTGTACAGTTCAGTTGCAGGACATGCCCACTGTTGTGCAGCCAGTCTCCAGAACTTTCTTCTCCTTGTGAACCTGAAACTGTGCCCATTAAACAACTCCCCGCTGCCCCTCCCCCAGCTCTGACAACCATCCTTCTCCTTTCCATCTCCAAGAGTTTGACTACTTTAGGGGCCGCATATAAATGTGTCTGTGTGTGTGTGTGTGGCTGTACCACATAGAATATAGTGTCTTAGTTCCCTGACAAAGGGACAAACTTGAGCCCCCTGCATTGGGCGCATGTAGTCTTAAGCACCGGACCTCCAGGGAAGTCCTCTCTAATAAGTGGAATCATAGACAATGCTTGCTTTTTGTGATGGGCTTGTTTCATTCAGCATAATGTTTTTAAGCTTCCATCTGTGTTGTAGCATGTGTCAGAACTTCCTTTTTAAGGCTGAATAATATTCCTTTGTATATATGGGCCACTTTTTATTTACCCATTCATCCATTGATCAGTACTTGGATTGCTCAGCAACTAATTTATCAAAGGAATTGGAAGCACAGTGTGACAAAAAAAAATTCCCAGGTGTCTGAATTTAGCACATGGGCTGCCATTTGCATCAGCTGCCCTACACGGATAATAAAATTACACATGGACATTTTTATGCACTCATTGCTATCGGTCACAGAAACCTTGAAGGTGCAGAGGATAAAGTAACCCCGGAAATCACACTAATGGGTCAGGCCTCCATCTACTTAAAGACTTGATTTGTTCTGTAAGTGAAATTTATGGAGCATTATCAGAGACTTTTCAGGACACCCTGCACTTATATTTAATACTTAATGTGGTTAAAGTCCTAAAGCAAACTTGGCAGCAGTTCTCTGGGAACCAACATACAGCACCTTGCATGGAGCTTAGCTCAACAGCAGGCACTAGCAAGCGCAGGATGAATGAGTAAATTTCAGACCCAAGTTGCACTTAGTCCCTATTATCTGGTATGCTGCTAGAGAAGTGAAGCAGCCAACCTGAGCACAGCCTGAGGGCTAATCAAGTGAAAGCTTCCCGCCCATGTGCAGTGGCTGCCTGACTCGGAGTTTCACAAAGATGTCTCCTTTCTGTACCTTGATTTGCTTATGGTTAAGGACTGATGACAGACCATACAGCACGTCACCCGGATTCCTTGGATGTATATAACAAGGCCTCTTTAAGCTCATGTGAACAACAAAACAAAATCCCCAAATACATGTTTCCCAGTCAGTTATTATTTTACTTTCATTGCCACAAAGCTTGGCTTATAAACTGGAGAAGACGAGGTAATGAGCCGCGGAAACAATTCCTGCTTCTCTCCCAATGTGAACAGTGCCTATGATTTACTCAGAGGGGTAAAGAATTTATGAACAGTCGGTGTTAAAGTAGTGGCTTGGCTCTTTAGCAGTCCTCCATGTCACTTGCCCCTCTGGTTGGGTCCTTCCCCTGGTAAACGTGTTCCCTTAGGACCGGGCTTTTTAAGGTTTCTGTGTTGGTACTGACATGGATGCTGATAACAGGATTTATGTGCGAAGATTCCTTTGAAGGAAACACTGAGTGACTAAGAGAGATTTACTCGAGACCTGTTCAGCCTCCGTTAAGTGTGAATATCACCTGCCTGTGGGGTACATGATAGCATACGAGGAGTGCCTGCAGCTTCCTCTCCTCTTTTTCTTTCCTTATTTCGATTTGATGAAATGGTAATGGACACAGTTATAAGGCTTTCCATCAAATACTTTGGACATTAATTTTTAAAGTTTAATTAATTAACTAATTTTTGGCTGCTCTGGGTTTTCGTTGCTGTGCGTTGCCTTTGTAGATCATGGGCTTTAGTCACTTGGGCTTCAGCAGTTGCATTGTGTGGGCTCTAGAGCATGGGCTCAGTAATTATGGGACACGGGCTTAGTTGCTCCATGGCATGTGGGATCTTTCCAGACTAGGGATCAAACCATATCCTCTGCATTGGCAGGCGGATTCTTCACCACTGACCACTGGGGAAGTCCCAAACATTAATTTTTGTAAAAGTTACTTTCTCCACCAAATGCTTAGGACATTTTTAAGTATTAGTAGCTCTCCTTCTATATTATCATTTGAGGGAGGGCATTTCTTTTCATCCTTCACAGGGTCAGAGTAGTTATCAAGGGAAGAAGAATGGCCCCAAATTTAGACTTTTGACATCATCTGCAAATGAAGGGTGACATAGAATCATATAGATATATTCACAGGATTTTAACTAGTATCATTGTTGTTTAGTTACCAAGTATGGCCAACTCTTGTGACCCCATGGACTAAAGCCCACCAGGCTTCTCTGCCATGGGATTTCCCAGACAAGAATACCTAAGTGGGTTGCCATTCCCTTCTCCAGGAGATCTTCCCAACCTAAGGATCAAACCTGTGTCTCCTGCATTGGCAGATGGATTCTTTACCACTTAGCCGCCAGGGAAGCTGTTAGTCTATGTAAAGTTAAATCACAATTTTTATAAGAACTTCTGGGTGTTTGTACAAAAGGCCTCAAAAAACCAGAAGCTTCCTGGGCCTCTTCTGACATGGAAGAGGCCCTGTTGATTTTGCCTACTTTTAGAGAAGTACTACTAATTAAAACTGTATTGTACCTTGTATTGCTTTTTGCAAACACCTAAACTCATGAGCAGAAGCATGTGCTTCATGTTGCAAAGTAAACAAACAAAACCTCAGTAGTATTGACTTGGGAAAACTGACCTTTATGTTAGCATCTCATGTTAGCCAAAGCCTTAAGAAACTCTGAAAACAAATGTCCCCAGGTTATGAGTATGAAGTGTGTACTTCTCCTTTTTCTACCATTTGCAGTTCATGTGACTATCACAGATCATTTGTGTTAATTGTGGAAAGAAAAGACAGATAAACAAAAGGGTGAAACAAAAATCATCCAAATCCTACTGCTTAGGCACTGTTAATATCTTCATGTTGATTTCCTTCCTATCTTTTTTCTGTGAGTATATAGATGAAGTTTGTAGATGTGTAACATGTGTACATATGTTAACCAGACTTGCTTTTTATCCTTTTTTCCTGTTCAGATGTTGTGCCATTTTTCTTTTCCAGTTCCTGTACCTGCCACTGGTATAAGTGGTAAAAGCTCTTTCTGAGTCCACTGAGTGGTGGATTTTTCCTTAGCTGCTACTTGGTGCCCGCTTAGGGGCATGTAGATTGCTGCATAAATATTTCTTAATAAGAGTAGTTCTACCCAAACTGAACCACGTTGTTTAGCTGAAGAGGGTTAGAATCTGAGATACTAAACCAACCAAAACACTTTGACTTAACAATCATGAGTGCAGATAACCACTGCATATTTTTATTTTAAACATCTCCTGCAGTTCTACTCTTATAGTCTTCCACAGTCTTATGAAATACTTGTCCATTACTGTGCCTGTGTATTTTCTAATTAGTACAGACATGCTAGAGTTGGCTACATACTGTGGGTTCACAGCAAGGAATATGATAGGCCATTGATAAGAATAATAGAGTTAGTCTGTATCTGATACAGGCCACAGCATTTGATAATGAGAAGTAAAGAGAAAAGGTGTCTTAAATCATGTACACTGCTTTTCTCTTGCTTTTGATCACTAGAACTGTGTTTAATTGTTTCATGAATTGCTTGTACATTCATGTGTCTGTGTGTGTGTGTGTGTCTGTGTGTGTATCTGTGTGTGTGTGAGTCGCTCAGTCGTGTCTAACTCTTTGCGACCCCATGGACTGTAGCCCACCAGGCTTCTCTGTCCATGGAGTTGTCCAGGCAAGAATCCTGGGGTGGGTTGTCATGCCCTTCCCCAGGGGATCTTTCTGACCAAGGGATTGCACCTGGGCCTCCTGCATTGCTGGCAGGTTCTTTCCTGTCTGAGCCATGAGGGGAATCCAGTATGTATGCCCCTATGTGTGCACGTGTACATATGGGCTTGTGTTGGTGCCTGTTGGTGAGCATCTAGCTTTGGGCAGAAGTTTCTGTTAATATCCATAGTATCTTGGCAGTTCAGCTGGTCTCAACTGAAGGTTTACTGCTTTTGTCTTCTCAGGGGTACCTGTAGTCTGAATATGTAGCCTGTTGGCTCATCTCTATTTTTAAGTTGCTATCCCACTTGGTCTCAAGCCTTTGGAAACACACTGTATTTCTGCCCAGGGTGGGTTGGTTGGCAGTGAGAGGCCAGTAAACTTATTCTCTCATAGGCATTTAATGACATTCAAACATTGGTGATGCCACTTAAGAGTAGTTTTGACAAGTAGTCTCTCTGCTAAAGACCCTGGCTGCAGGTTAGAATACCATTAGACCATCAAAATGTTAAGCAAATAAATCTTGAGTTTGTTATTGAACATGAGATGAGGCTGTGCCTATTTTTAATTTCCTGGGGGATTCAAGAATAGCTATTACATGGCCCGCTATTTTTTTTTTTTTTTGGTCTACTTGTTAGGATTGTAAATTAGATGACAACTCTTGTCCACAGTTATTTCAAGATTTCTGCAGGGAGTTATTTATAAGGGATTTTTAAAATAAAATCTCATTCATTCTTACGCCACCTAATCATCTCTTTGCCTTGGCTAGATCTATTCAGTGAAAAAGAAAAATCAGAATTAGACGTGGAAGGAGGCCAAAAGCAGGGGCAGAACATGGCAGTGGAAATATCAAAATCAGGGCATTTGTGAAGCACATTGTGATTGTAAAAGGAAGGGAAGAATCTTTAAAATAGATCTGTTCTGACGTTTTTGTTTTTGTTTTTGTTTTTTCCTTAAAAGATTTGTTATCTATTTTTGTAGCCTTATCTGAGGCAGGGCCACTGGTCCAGGATCCATGAGGTCACCTGCCAGCCCTGCACCCCGTTCTGATCAGTTTTTCTGACCTAGTGAGGAGGCCCCTTTAATAGGAGAGAAGGAATGGAGAACAGCGAATACAGCAGCTCAGGTGGTCCATTTGGCCTGAGGGGACCTGTGTCTTGTTTCCCTGGAGCCCAGCCTCTCAGTGCTGGAGTGCTTCCTTATCATATGTCCTTTTGCTGGAAGCTGCATCTGTGATGTACTTTCCAAGTGTCACACTCTGGTACCTACCTTAGTGAGAGGGTAAGAAGGCTTATGGATCACCATAAGAAGGCTTATGATCACCATAATATGACTACACACATTAAGGCTTGGTTTGATGTAAGTCTGCATTCGGTAACCGTTAGTTGTTGACAGTATTTGTACTGAATTTATAACAACTCCTGATAACAACCCAGTGATTTCGCATGAATGTCAATCCCATTTTACTGATGAGATATTGAGTCTTGGGAGAGTGGAGTACCTCACTTACTGAGCTATCAGTGGCTGCATCTGGGTTTGAATCCAGGTCAGAAAGATTACAAAACTTATGCTCATAAGCACTGATTATATTAGAGATCAGTACCATGTGTGTAATGGGTATTTGCTGTTGGCAGTTATTTTGTAGACATTCTTATGTAATCTTTATGAAACCCAGTGATGTTGGTCTGATCTGACTCACCCAAGATCACACAGCTTACAAGAACTAAGGTGAAGTTGTGAATTCTATTCTTGATTCTATTTTCTGTGCTGTCAAACTGATTTCAGTCCTGGAGGCAAAGGAACTATAGGATGAATTATCTATGTTTTTACCAAAATTAGGCTCTTACTTTTGAGCTGGAGTTCAGCTCTTTCTGCAGCCTCTCTACCCTTCTTGTATGATGAAGTTGGAGATAGTTAGAGGGAACCCACCACCATCCCAGAGAGTGAGCAGCTGGAATGCCCCTGCTCTGACCAGTGCTAATGGGATAAACAACCAGGAGAGACACATCTGTGCATTAGCTTCCCCATCTTAGTGTAGAGCAAGGCAAGTGGGTGCTCACCGTGTGATTTGGGGTAAATTCTTAATCCCCATGACTTGAAATGTTTCCTTATCTGTAAAATTTATAGGATAATTATAAGAAAGTATATTCAGGACACATGAGAACCATGATATCTATCTCTATTTTTGCCATTCGGAGCCTACCCTTGCCCTTCTCTGAATTTTGAGGTCTTAAAAGCCAGCTTCATCTAATACATGCTTCTGTGTTAGCCTCTTTTGTATTTCATAAAACAGATTTATTTAGCTAAGGCTTGACCATGAGGATTTGAACATCAGTAGTTTCTGCTAATTGATTTTCCTTGTATATAAAGAGGGACTGGATTGGCTATATTGAAATGTAGGTAGCATTTTCTAGATCACTTACTCCTGGGTTTTTTTCTGCCCCAGATTTTGTTTTTTTATGAAAGAGATTTGTATGTGGGCTTCAGAGACCTACTTTTTCAAGCTTGGCTATTCCAAGGGCTGATGACTCCCCAGTGTAGATCTTCAGAAGTACAGTGCAGTGCAGGAGAAGAAAGCAGACAGAATTTAGGTTTTGGCCAGTAGCCACTTGCAGGTGTTAAGGAGGGGTAGCAGGCAGTGGACACTGGTTTGACATCATGCAGGCAGCAAGAAGCACAGAGGGCTCAGTCACCCTTACTCCAACCCTCTTGCTTACTGGTACCATTGTTATCATCTCTTAATTTATTACTTATCTTTGATTCAGTACCACTGTGGGGAATTAGGAAAGAAGACTGTCATGTGGTAAGTCACTTCAGTCATATCCGACTCTTTGTGACCCTATGGACTATAGCCCACCAGGCTCCTCTGTTCATGGGATTCTCCAGACAAGCATACTGGAGTGGGTTGCCATTCCCTCCTCCAGGGCATCTTCCCAACCCAGGGGTTGAACCCGCATTGCCTGCATTGGAAGGCAGATTCTTTATCCCTGAGCCACCAGGGAGGCCTGGAATGGAGAAGAGCCTCACGTATAAAAGGGGTATTTGGTAGCCTCCAGTAGGACAGAAGGGCTTCCCTTGTGCCTCAGCTGGTAAAGAATCCACCTGCAATGAGGGAGACCTGGGTTCAATCCCTGGGTCGGGAAGATCCCCTGGAAAAGGGAAAGGCTATCCACTCCAGTATTCTGGCCTGGAGAATTCCATGGACTGTGTAGTCCATGGGGTCACAAAGAGTCAGACACAGTTGAGCCACTTTCACTTTCAGTAGTACAGAAATTCACAGAACTTTCAGGAAGCTTCACTTAATCAATTCACTCTTCATTCTGAAAGGTGCCCTCAGCCTGCTAACTGCCTACGTTGTTTAGTTGGCTGCTGTATTTGTTATCACTTTTATGTGTCAAACTATCCACAGACTTTGTGACTTAAAACAATGCATGGCTTCATATAGTTCCTGTAGAAGGGAAACTGGGACTGGCTTAGCTCAGTTGTTCTGGGCCAAGTTTATCTCAGTGGATATCAGCCTAGGTGGCTGAATCCTCCAAAGGCTTGGCTGGGGCTGGATGATCTACTTCCTAGCTGTCTCACTTGCACACCTGGTTACTGGGTGTTGGTTGTGGGCAGGTTGTTAAATTAGGTGTTGGAATAACTGCAAAATGTAAAGAGAAGTCATTAAAAGAAAATCTAAAACATTCACGTTGCTTTGCAAGTGTCTTTACATTATCACTCCATTTCAACTGAACCCAAATTGGAAATCATAGACTCTAAATTGTAAGTGTTTATATCAAGAAAGAGCCTATAGAATCTTTAACTGGTAACATATGTCCAAAAATAGTTCTCAATCTACTTTAAAAGATGGATGAAGGAATGAACACCCTGTGTGTTAAAATAAGATACTTGACGTATGTATGAATAATTTTGTATGATTTCTTTTCTTGTGATTAACTCAGTATGTGCTAGTCTCAAACATGTTGAAAAGAGGGCTTTTAATGTTTCACAGGTTTTCTCTTACAGTTTAATTTTTACAAAAGGAAGTTTACTAAATTCTGTTCTTCCAAGAGTCATATAAATCAAGGCATTACTTTTTTGCAATATTGCATTTCATCAGATCTAAGATGCAGAGTTTTAGAAATGCAATGCATTCAACCATCTTGTTATTTAATTGGCAGTATATTTCCTGCCTTATTGCTTCATAAATTACAACTGTTATCTTACTTTTGGTGAAGCACGGTATGTCTTATGATTTTATTTTCTAGAAAACATGTTAAATACATGTTAATTGCTCATTATAGTTGAGGTGGGCATATCTGCCCAGCTATGGTTTGGCCAAGTCTGTCTAAGTTTATTAATAAAGTTTTATAAAGCAATGGTTTCTTTTAAAAAGTGAAAAACTCTTAGTTTATCTTGTTTCAATGAAAGTAATCATCACATCTGTGTGTCTCATTTTTCTCATGTGTCAAATAAGAGTGGCCATAAATTAGGTCTAGAAAGTCTCTGTCAGTTTGAATATCCTGAGATTCTGGATCTTTTCTGGAAGAAAACAGAACCTAATTCTTCATCTGCATGGGTGGAGGAGAGTCAGAAGTTTTTATAGTAGGATGAAATCCATCAATCCTCTCCAACAAACAGTGCTCATGAGAGCATTATATCGAGTTTGTTTGTGATTTCAGGAGGGTCCTGGACTCTCGGGTGCCCCACGTGGCTCTAGTTGTAAAGAACTTGCCTGCCAGTGCAGGAGATATGGGTTCAATCCCTGGGTCAGGGAGACCCCCTGGAGAAGGGCATGGCAATCCAGTCCAGTGTTCATACCTAGAGAATTCCATGGACAGAGGAGTCTGGTGGGCAACAGTCCATAGGGTCGCAAAGAGTCAGACACTACTGAAGTGACTTAGCATGCATGCACACATGGACCCCTGCCTCAGAGCTCTTTCCTAAACATCTCAGGGTTCTTTGACCTCTAGCTAAGCAGATACTAGGATTTTGCTTCTTCAGTTTGGATTTTTCTGTGTGGTGGTTTTTTCCTTTGTGAAAAACATGTGAAATAGAACTTTTTTGAATTCTTAATTTATCCATTGCTAATATCCTCCACTTTAATCTGGCTAGAATCCTTACTTTTCCTTTGCCCCAACCATAGATATTGTAAATGGGGCCCTGGTACTGAGGATAAAGAACTGAATACAAGTATGGAGGGGGGAAAAAAGCTCTCAAAATACTTTATTAAAATGAGATCTTCTTTATAACTCAAAGCTATACCAAATAGGGAACTGTTACTAATAAAAAAAAAAATCTCTGATAATGAGTGATGTTGAGCATCTTTTCATGTGTTTGTTAGCCATCTGTATGTCTTCCTTGGAGAAATGTCTGTTGAGTTCTTTGGCCCACTTTTTGATTGGGTCATTTATTTTTCTGGAGTTGAGCTGCAGGAGTTGCTTGTATATTTTTGAGATTAATCCTTTGTCTGTTGCTTCATTTGCTATTATTTTCTCCCAGTCTGAGGGCTGTCTTTTCACCTTGCTTCTAGTTTCCTTTGTTGTGCAAAAGCTTTTCAGTCCCATTTTTTAGGTCCCATTTGTTTATTTTTGCTTTTGTTTCTCGTATTCTGGGATGTGGGTCATAGAGGATCCTGCTGTGGTTTATGTCGGGGAGTGTTTTGCCTATGTTCTCCTCTAGGAGTTTTATAGTTTCTGGTCTTACATTTAGATCTTTAATCCATTTCTACCATATGACCCAGCAATCCCACTTCTGGGCATACACACTGAGGAAACCAGATCTGAAAGAGACACGTGCACCCCAATGTTCATCGCAGCACTGTTTATCATAGCCAGGACATGGAAGCAACCTAGATGCCCATCAGCAGACGAATGGATGAGGAAGCTGTGGTACATATACACCATGGAATATTACTCAGCCATTAAAAAGAATTCATTTGAATCAGTTCTAATGAGATGGATGAAACTGGAGCCCATTATACAGAGCGAAGTAAGCCAGAAAGATAAAGACCATTACAGTATACTAACACATATATATGAAATTTAGAAAGATGGTAATGATAACCCTATATGCAAAACAGAAAAAGAGACTCAGATGTATAGAACAGACTTGTGGACTCTGGGAGAAGGCAAGGGTGGGATGTTTCAAGAGAACAGCATCGAAACATGTATATTATCTAGGGTGAAACAGATCACCAGCCCAGGTTGGGTGCATGAGACAAGTGCTCGGGCCTGGTGCACTGGGAAGACTCAGAGGGATCGGGTGGAGAGGGAGGTGGGAGGGGGGACCGGGATGGGGAATACATGTAAATCCATGGCTAATTCATTTCAATGTATGACAAAAACTACTGTAATGATGTAAAGTAATTAGCCTCCAACTAATAAAAAAAAAATCATTGTTTTATGTTCTGAGTTTTCTTAGTCATGTTTGAAGATCTGTGAAATATTTTTCTACATACAAGTACAAAGTCTTGATAAAACCCTAAGGTATAGAGCCTGTTACAGAAATAAGGAGAGCATCAGGTTTGACACCGAAGTGCCTCAAACAGGTTGTTTTTATTTCCTCTCCAATCTTAATTGGGACTTTCCTGGTGGCTCAGTGGTAAAGAATTTGTTTGCAATGTAGGAGATGCGGATACTGTCTTTGGGTTGGGAAGATCTTCTAGAGAAGGAAATGGCAAACCACTCCAGTATTATTGCCTGGGAAATCCCATGGACAGAGGAGCCTGGCGGGCTACAGTCCATAGGGTCACAAGAGTCAGACACAACTTAGCAACTAAACCACCACCACATCCAGTCTTTATTGTTTCCTTCCTTCTGCTGACTTTAGGTTTTGTTTGTTCTGCTTTTTCTCACTCTTTTAGGTGGTGGGTTAGGTTGTTTATCTGAGACTTTTCTTGCTTTTTGAGGAAGGCTTGTATGACTATGAACTTCCCTCTAAGAACTGCTTTTGCTACATCTCATAGATCAAACAACTTTTTTTCTCTTTCTCTATATATCTGTTATACTGGTTGTGTTTTTGCAGTAAGACTTACTGATAGAAGGATGCTTTGCCTGTAACATTTTCAAAAAGTGGACTGCATCTGTACTAATACAAAAATGTATTCCAATGGATCACCTTTTATGCCTTTTATAAGCTTTTATTCCTGGCAGTAGAGTCCATTTCTTCAGTTACTTGTTAAAAAGGCTGATCCCAAGGCTCTTTCTCTGGAAATTCTGACTGAATGTATCAAGATGGGGTCAAAATCCAGATTTTTTTAATTTTAAAGCAAGCACCCCTGTTGAAAGTATGTATTCAAGAAAGGCTGCACAACCTTAGCTTCCACATTCAACCCACTGGAAGTGATGGCTAAATTCCTGTGTTTTTTGGAAGTGAATTGTGGGCCTTGTCTTCCCCTTGTCTACCCATAAGACCTTAAGTGGGGAAGTAGTTGAAGGTGCATTGTGCAAGGAGAGAATAAAATATATCATCATCTTTGAGTTAACACTGGGTATTGATGGCCTGTCACATCTCTTTGGGGTACCGTTGGCTGTATTTTACTTCAAAGATGATTCCATTTATGACCAGCAGTCTTAATGTTACAGAGGGAAGACCAACAACATGGTTTTCATCTTTGGTTGAATGAAAATCAACCAATTAAAAATAGAAACAAGTCAGGGCAGTTAGTCCCCTGGTTGGGTATTGAGAGCATTCACCTCTAGTTCTTAGGAAGACATTGTTCTTAACATGCAGTACTCTGATAATTATCCTTCAAGGGTGAGAAAGTCTATTAGTGCCCCGGACTTCCATAGATCTCCATGACAGTGACAGGAGGGAGAGTGCAGTGTGGCCAGATGGGGATCAGATGCTATTTTATTGTTATGATTAACCTCTTGGGTTTGACAGCCAGTGTTCCCTGTTGAAGGTATGCAGCAGAGTGAGAGTAATGGTGGATGAGGCTGTGTTTGGGTGCTTGTTTACATGGATCTCTCATATTAATTACTGACTACATCTAGGGCTCATGTTACGTATAGTGACTCCCTACCAAAAGCAAGTTTAGCAAGGTGATTACATTACTGAAGGAAAATCTTCCAGATATGAGACTCTGAAAACAGAAGCACCTAATGTTTTTGATGGTGCACTATGTTCCTGGTGCAAAGTTCTAGAAACACCATGGTGAGATGGAGAGATAAAGCTGATGAAGAGACCAACATTGATGTATTTACTTCCATAAATATGTAATTACCAAATGGTATATATACAAGAAAGAGAGGAAGAACTAAGATTCTGTGAGAGAGTATGACCTGGATTTCTAACTAAGTGTATTGATTATCTATTGCTGTATAAGTTACTCCCCCATCAAATTACCCTAAAACTTAGCAATGTGAAACAACAAATATTTAGTCTTAGAGTTTCAATTCTGAGGGTCAAAAATCCAGAAGTGGTATAGCTGGGTGGACTTACTTCATATATTCTCACAAGGATATAGTCAGATGGCTGGGGCTACCATCATCTGAAAGTTTGACTGGAGCTAAAGAATGTACAGGAGGCTTCAGTTCTCAGATGACAGCTGCCTTCCCCAAACAGTCCAATAGGAGACAGAGAGTGTGCACAAATGACCAAGATGGAAGTGGTAGTGTCTTATAACCCAGCCTTGGAAGTGAAAGACCATCACTTTTCCTACCTACTGTTTGTTATATAGACCAACCCTGGTACCTGTGAGTGGAGAGTATTTAATAGTCTGAATACCAAGAAATGGTCATCATTAAAGGTTATCTTTGAGGTAACTCACTGAGTCTGGGGGGTTGTTGAAGGTCTTTTATGAGAAGGTGCTGTTCAAGTGAGACACAAAAGTTGAGTAGGTGGAATGAGGGTGATATGGTAGAAAGCCTTTACCAGGTGGTCACAGCTTGGTATATTTTGAAACAGTGAATGATGGCTAGTGAAGACAGAGCAGAAAGAGACAGAAATCATGTCTAAGAGATAATGCTGGAGAGGTTGGCAGAGATAAGACCAAGCATGTCCTTTTAGGTCAAATTGAAGACTTTGTGCTTTGGAGACTTAAGTTGGTAAATGACATGATCAGATTTACTTTTTTTAAAAAATGTTTTTAAGTCTCTCTTCCTGCTATAAGCAAGATAGATTATAGGTTGGGAAACCAGTTTAGAAGGTATTATAATTGTCCAGGCTAAAGATCATGGTGGATGAGAACATTAGCAGCAGAGACAGTCGTGGACAGACATGAAACGTATTTAGGAGCAAAATTTGTCAGAACTTCAAGACGTACCTGCCGGGGTTATCCAGGCTGGTTGATGAGGTTCTGGCTTCTAGAATTGGGTGGATGGAGGTGACATTTGCTAATAGAGTGAACCCTGGAAAAAGGACCAGGTGTATGGACTACATGATAGGCCTGACCCTGAACTTACACACATCGTTACATGTACTAAGGAAGTGTGTCAGATGGTTCGGGCACAGGGATGAACATGAAGGTCTTTACCAACAAAAATGTAATTCTACTCTTATCCACAAAAGCACACTGCATTTTAAGAGCCATCTGACAGGTTTGGGTTTTTTTTGTATTAATTTATGTGTAAGTAGCTAAAATTTGGTAAGTATGACAGGGATTTCTTGGCATTTCTCTGTTGATTATCATCCTTGTCTTTTAAAGCATGTTGTTGAAATCTTTTAAAGAAAGAAAGAAAAGTGAAGTCACTCAGTCATGTCAGACTCTTTGCGACCCCATGGATTGTAGCCTACCAGGCTCCTCCATCCATGGGATTTTCCAGGCAAGAGTACTAGAGTGGGTTACCACTTTCTTCTCCAGAGGGTATTCAGACCTAGGGATCGAAGATCCCGGGTCTCCTGCATTGCAGGAAGACGCTTTACCATCTGAGCTACTAGGGAAGCCCCATCTAGGGAAATCTTTTAAATCCCAACTTAATTTGTTTCTTGAAGTGTTAGGGTCCATTAGGATGTATCAGTTCAGATCTCCGTTACTGTTTCCCACAGTCTCTAAAATAAATTCCCTATCATTCTCTCACACAATTTCTCTGACACACATACATTCTAAAATAAATTCCCTATCATTCTCTCACACAATTTCTCTGACACACATACATACACTCCTACTTGTCAAGAAATTAAGTATTACATGTCATAAAATTGCAACATTTAAGTCTGAGGAGACAAAGAGATGATCATTCTTAAGTTCAATGCAAGAAATATGGTAACTGAATACCTACTTTGTTGTGTGGGTTTTTTTTGGCCACACTGCATGTTCCCTGACTGGGGTTGAATCCACGCCCCCTGCAGTGGAAGCATGGAATCTTAACCATAGGACCACCAGGGAAGTCCTTGAACAGTTACTTTGTGAACAGGCTCTGTGTCAAAAGCTTTCATGTTTTTAAAAATGGAATCTCTTATTACCTATCCAAGATCTAGCCTGTATTAAGCACTGTTCTGGGCATATGTTATTTGCCATGCAGTGAACTTAAGAGCTCTCATCTCCCATCCACTCCCCTGGAGAAGGGCAGAGGAAAAGAGCCATATGCCCACATGCAAGTTAGACGCCCAGCACAGGGACATGGCAAGAGCACACGGATGTGGCACAGCAGTAGTAGACAAAATCTGGCCTGTAGGTATTGCCACATAGCTATACTCAGAAAGAGTGAAATCCCTAAAACATATAATAATATGCATGGTATTAGGAATTTTTGTTTTGCTTGGTTCATTGCTGATTACCAGCCTCTGGGCACACTTGCTGCAAGAATAAATGAACAAATCATCATCTTTCTTAAATTTACTATTTCAAAATCATTTAAATTTGGAGAAAAGTTGCAGAAATAGTATGAAGTTTTGCCATAACCAGCTTCCCCTAATGTTAGCATCTTACGTAACCATGTGCAATGATCAAAACTGAGAAATTAACATTGATACAATTCTGTTAACTAAGGACTTTTTGGATTTCACTGTTTTTTCTCACTAAAGTCTTCTTCTGTTTCAGGGTCCAGTCTAGGGTACCATATTGATGTCTTGTCCTCTCCAATTTGGGGGAGTTTCTCCTCAACCAGTCCTAGTCTTTCATGACCTCAACATTTTTTTAATAAACTGTAATAAGTTATTCTGTAAATTGTCCTTCAGCTTAGATTTGTGTGATGACTGAAGGCTGGAAAAGACTTTGTACTGAAAAAGACATCGTGACGAATTGGTGCTTTGGGCGGACTTGATGGAGGAGTGAGACTTGGATGGACAGAAAAGTGGAAAGAGGAGTTTTCAGGCAAGAAAAAACTGTGCCCACATCTCTAACCGGGAGCACTTTGGTGCTGTCTTGGTTCTTCTCTGTGTGTGTGAGTGATGGGTAACCTGAGTTGACTGATTAAGAGTTGTAATCACACCTTGTTTAGCTGCCCTGCTGCTTTGCATCTTGCCTTTTTCTCATCAGCAAGATCTTCTGATTCAGGCTCAACTCCAGCCTCCAGATGCTGCTGGCTGTGATACTGGATTTGGGCTTTGGTTCCCTGGATAATTCTCAGAGCTGATGGGCTTTTTGCTATCTTTTTATAAGACTTTATGCTCTTCTGTAGTCTGGGGACACAGGGCCTTCTATTTATTTTTGCTATGACTATTATATTGGTTAAGACTCAGCAAGCACTGTGCCAGGCTCTAAGCCAACTTTTCTCAGTGGGGAGCAATATCACCCCTAAGGGGAAAAAACATTGGTTTTTTGGGAAGTTGAAAAAAAAGTATTCTTGTGTATAAGTACACAATACCAAAACAGCCATGTGAGATATCTGTGGTATTAAAATTTCATTGAAAGTGGGGGGGGGGGTGGTGATTAGGGAAAAGAAATCTTAAAAAACTTACTGATAGGTTCAATAATGAGGGAGAAAAAAGGTTGAGATATGTTGATTTAGGCCAGATGACTTGCTTATGTCATCTCATTTTAATTTTCAACATTATCTCAAGGGACATATTATTCCCATTAACAAATACAAATGGGGAAATAGTGAATTAGCAGAATTGAGTACCTTCCTCAAGGTCACAGAGCCAAGTGTAGATTAGGGATATCCATTCAGACAGGTAGGCTCCAAGGTCAAGGTCTAAACAGTGATTATCCTTGTCAATTTGTAGCCTTATTCATGAAAACAAGTAAAAAAAAGAAAGTCAATAGAATAAAACCATAACATATCCTAAAACCAAGGAAAAGTTTTCTAGGCTTACTCAGTAATTAGAATTTCCTGTTAATTATTACCCCATGATTAAGGTTAATAATTGTGGGTCAGTTCTGCATACATTTACAGTGTTGATATTAGGAGTCTAGTCAGCTACATGAATATAATTGCATGAAGGCAGGTTTTTGGTCTGTCCACTGTTGTATCTCCAATGCTGAGAACAATGCAACACATACTAAGTGCTCAAAAAATATGTGTTGAATAAATAAAAACAAAAGGTTATTGTATTTTAAGAAAAAAAAAGTCAAAGCCGAACTCAATTACATCTGTTTGATGTTAGCGCCGTGATGCTTACTCTTAAAAAAATAAACAGCAACCACCAAAATGTATGACAAGACGCATACCTACCACAGAGAAAATAAGTTCTGGGTGGCCATTTGAGTTTGATGTAGAAACTGCCTCCAGCTACTCAAACTCCAAACATATGACTTAATATTGTTATACCATGCAGAGCTAAGAGAGATTAAATCAGACTTAATTTTCCCATCCATTTTGAGGGGTTCAAAAAAAAAAAACAACCAATATTATTGTTTGAGACAGAATATTGATAATACAATTGGGTGAAATATACAGTGTCATCTTTTCTTTTTCAATTGAGTGTCAAGACCAGCTATTTCTGTTTGGGGTAGGGAGTAAACCTATCTGAGATGTATTATAGTCATGGACAGATGAACACAAACCCCAAGTTGTATGGGATGTAATTTCTTCCCCTTGAGAAATTTTACATTTACCATCTGTGAACAGGAAACATAAATTAGGTTATTACAAACAATGCATCTCATAAGCCTTAACCAAGGGGGAGCACGTGTATCTCCTTCAGATACTGTGAAGGTTCAGGAGTGACTATAGAATTAAGTTGGATTTGCCAAACTATCCCTTACAGACAAATGCAAATTTCAGTTCTCACAGACCCTTCCTGAAATGAGTAATTCAGAGGATCAGGGCCCAAGAAAGGCTTGGCTGGCTCAGAAGAAGCCCATTTTCATATATATGAGTGGAGATAGACAAAAAGGTGGTGACATCACCACCAAGTCCCCATTTTCTTATTCTCAGTGGCATATACCAGCAGCATTGAGAGGGCCTTCTAAGAAGGTTTACCATGCGTGCAAATGAAATAGGAAGTTATGGAGGTCAGAATCTGAGAGTGGGGAGGAATTTTGCTGTCTGCTTCAAAGGCTAAGCCACTCTCCTGCCCCCATGTTAGATGAGCTGCTTTTGGATGTGTGTTCAAATATCTCTTTCTCTAAATCACATTTTTTTAGGGTCCTGTTAAGTGGCTTTTTTGTTTCCTTTTTTTTTTTTTTAATATAAATTTACTTATTTTAATCGGAGGCTAATTACTTTACAATATTGTAGTGGTTTTGCCATACATTGACATGAATCCGCCACAGGTGTACATGTGTTCCCCATCCTGAACCCCCCTCCCATTTCCCTCCCCATCCCATCCCTCTGGGTCATCCCAGTGCATCTCTTCGTTTTTATTTCTTTTTTCCCCACCACTGAAAACTTATAAACCTTGGTATTATATGGTAATTAGACGGTAATGCTGGGAAATGGAGACTGAGGGGACACACACACACACACCCTCTCTGTCACTTTTACACAGATACACTCACACTCAAACCCTATTACCTGGGCAGGCTGTCCTCTAGCCTTCTTCATGGAGAGGTGGGTACTTCAGGGTTTCTAATTACAGGCTTTCTGCCTTTGAGAACCCTCTTAGCAGGAACACCGTGTAATACAGACACTTCTTTCTACACACCGAATGTCCTTGTATAATTGTTTGAAACTGAAAGTCACTTTCACTACAACAGAAGGCTCTCAATCACCTCCACCCACCCCCTTACCTTTCTGGAGTTATTAGTATAGACATTCCTTTACTGCGTCTTATCACAATCAGGCTTATCTAGTCTTGTAATGAGCTCCACTAGAGAAATTGTGCTAGGTTCACTCTGGAAAACCCCTCATGTCAAATCCTTCTCCTGTGGCTGCTGGGGAAAAAAAGACACAGCAGTAAATGGGTTGTGTTGTTTGCTCTTTTGGCTAATATTTTTCCACACCTTGGAAGGGAGGCCCACTCAGACCCTCAGTGTGGATTTTATTGTCCTCCGCTTCTGTAACTCACATGCAAACTTCATTTTAACATTATGTAAAGTGTTTCAAATAACTGCATTAGGGCTTCTTCCTTGGGAGATGATTTGGGGTCCCAGGCAGTGACGTAGATATGCTGGGACCAACCCCAGTGTTGTCAAATTGATGACTTCCCGTGAATGCTCCACTCACTACTACTGCCATGCTCCACCTGAAATTAGAACTAAAATTATATATGAATCGAAAGGAAATGCTGAGGTGAGGTGATAGATTCAAAGGGAGCTTTCTCAGTGTTTTCTTTTCCCTCCTAGCCCAGGGAACTCACCTTTTTCAGGTTTATCCTTGCCAGAGAAGAGGTGAAGTATTTTCCAGAGTTAAGGCATGCCCCTTGACCTTAAAAGTTCACAAAAGGCAGAAGCACAGGGAGACCAAGATTCAGGACTTTGAACTTGGACTGACCTGAGACACTGCTCCAAGCACTTAGCTGAGTGACCTTTGACTGTTACTTAACCTCTTTGAGCTTCATCCTTTTCATCTTTCAGAGGCAAGACAAATAGTTCCTTCTTTCCAGGGCTGCAGGATGATGAGATGGATTGACTTTGCTACTAGAGAGTAGGGCCCTTTTTTAGGATGTCTTTTTTTTTTTTTTTTAAAGGACCTTGAATGCTCAGTTAAGGTGTTTAGCTTTTATTTTATGGATTGGTGCCAATCTAAGTTTCCTAAAGAGTGAAGACACGATTTGTATTAACCAAAGGGTCACAGTGGTGTACTGGAACATCAGCACAGTACTTTCAAAATAGGCTGTACCAGGAGAGAATAAAAGGCTCCTCATAGTCATTGCTAAAAGGGCAGGTGCTATTTAAGAATTGTTATTTTAAAGAAAATAATGATGAGGAAAGAAGGTGCAACTTTATTCCTGATATATTTTAAAGTATATCTGACTCTCCTGTTTGACCACCGTCTCCACATCCGTTTCCAAGGTTGCAACTCTTAGTGGGCCCATATTTCCTTGGTTACCCTGGACCGGGACCACGTGACCTCCCCTCCCACGCTGGGTACCGTGAAAGCCCTTGTTTATCCACACCCCACCCCCTCCGCACCCCTACCCAGGCCCTGTGGATGCGGATGGGCGGGAGGCTGCCGCTCACTACCGGGGACCCAGCAGCGGCCCCTCAGTGTGAATAGCGCACATTGACAACGCTGCCGCTCGAGCGGGCTGGGGACGCCAGGGCACTGCCTCTGCCTGCGGGCCCCATAAAAGGAGCAGCTGCCGCTGGGGCCGCTCAGATGCGCGGGGATGAGGCGGGCGGCGGCTGAGTGCGCGCCTGGGCTCCGGCAGTGACCGAGGCAGACCTTGGGGCTACTCTGGGGGCCCGCAGGTAACCGCGGGCGGGCGGGTTTTGTCCCCGGGCTTGGGAGTGACAGCGGGCGGAGGGCAGGGCCGAGGGTCGGGTTGTCAGGAGGGAGGCTGGGCAGGGATGAAGAAGGGAGGAAGACGGGAAGACGGGAAGGAGGAGGAAAGGGGAGGAAGGAAAAGGAGAGGGAGGGAGGGAGGAAGGAGCCACGCCGAGGAGCAGCTGGCACGCGCAGCACTTGCCTCCAACCCAACCGTTCAAGTTCCCCACCTCCGACCTCTCCCAGCTGCAGGGCCGGGCGCCGGGCGCATCCCTCCCCAAAACGCTCCCGCGTCGCGCGCGCATCGTGGAGGCTCAGCCATGTTTTCTGGGCGAGCATCTCCGGCGGCACAGCTGAGCGGCAAGGCCCCCACGCGGGGACAGCCTTGGCTGCGGCGTGGGGGCAGGTGGAAGAGGATGAGAGCGGTCGCTCTGCTCCAGGCTCGCGCTGCTTAGGGCAGGGGGCCCGCTGGAAGATGCTTTACTTTGCTTCCAGTTGGGTAAAAGCCAGGGTTGCCCGCTGCCTCCCGCTCCTGCAGACCCCACTTCACTGGCCTGCTGCCACTCTTTGAACTGTTGGCTCCCCCACCCTGTTCTTCCTCAGCCATCCTGTAGCCTGTATTTTGAGCTTCTTTTAGAGCGTTGTTTGCATATAACTGGGCTCAGCTGGAGAAAGAGGAGAGGGACTGAAAAGGAGGAGGGCCTTTTGTGCTGAGCCCCATTGTAAAGCTGTCTTCCCCCCACCCCAACTCGAGCCTCTGAAGGTTCCCAACAGAGAAGGAGGGATGCTAAAGCACCCCAGACATCCTTGGCTTGCTGTCTGTCAACTGCCCTTCTCCTCCTCTATTGGGATTCTTCTTCTGTGGGTAAAAGGTCGCTCTGAAGCTGTGAGGGCTCCATTTCACCTGGGATGCCCCCAGACATCCCGTGGTTCTAGTTGCCATGGCTTCACTGCCCACTCACAGGAAATGCAACTCCTGGCAATCACGCCTGTCTGCCAAAGGCAGAGTTTCTTCCTCCAGCTCGAAGTAGATCCACGTTCGCAGGCTCTGTGAATTCTCAGCAGGGTTTGGTGGTTATTACAGATACTTGCTTGAGGAACTCTTGGATGGGAGTTCAGGAGTTCCTCCGTGACTCCTCAGTTGAATATTGTCCTTAATTTTCTCCTAATAATGAATTTTCACAGTTGGCCTTTTCTACAGCATATGATGTGTTTCAACCCCAGGCTGTGCTCCCTGAGGTAGTGTTGTGATTGTTTGTATTTTGTTGGTTGGTCACTCAGTTGTGTCAGTCTCTTTGCGATCCATGGACTGCAACACGCCCGGCTTCCCTGTCCCTCACCATCTCCCGGAGTTTGCTCAGACTCATGTCCATTGAGTTGGTGATGCCATCCAACCATCTCATCCTCTGTCATCTGTATGTAAGATAGGTGATTGTAGCTCTATTCTAGAATGAGTAAATGGCACTGTTGCTGTAGTGGTGAGCTGTCTGGAGAGCCTGAGCATTGGCTGGACACAGTTCTCTGCTCTTTACATATATTATCCTCTTTGATACATAGAGCTACCAAGAATCTGTAATAGATAAACAGAAACATGGAGAGATTAATTTATCCTGTGTCCACAGTAACCACTTGCTGGGATTTGAATCTAGGCAGTATTAGTCCAGAGCTGATGCCCTTAACTCTTCTTCTTTGAGGAAGGTGGACAGTAAAATCTCTCCATGGCATCATCATCCTGAGGTTCCACAAGGTGGATTCAAGAAGACTCACTGTAGGGTCAGATAGACTGGGGTTGAATCTTGGCTCCAACATATGTAGAATTTGTGAGTTAACCTTTATCACTCCTCCATGGTATGTCATTTTAAATGGCTGGTACATAATTTATAAACAATTATTAAATGGATTTTGTAGTTGCAGGAGCACAGTGTCATAACTAGATTTTAAAGCCAAGGCTGTCCATGTTTACGTTCAGTCCTATCACGTAAGGAATGAATGAATGAACTTGGCAAAACACCTAAACTTCTCTTAAGCCTTAGTTTTCACATCTGTAGAGGGGTTGCCCTCCAACCAAATGAGATGTACTTAAAATCCTTGACACAGGGTCTGGCATCCATAGTACTCAAGAAATGTTATTGTTGGAGTTTGTTGTCTGATTTGGTTTGATTGTGTTTTTTTGTGAATCAGTGCAGGTTCCTGTATTGGGTTTGTTTTTATTTTGTCATTTCTGAATTAGTATGGTTCGGCAATTACTCCTTGGGCTGCAGTGCATAATGTGCTTAGTCTTTCAGTTGTGTGTGACTCCTTGCGACCCCATGGACTGTAGCCCACCAGGCTCTTCTGTCCATGGGGATTCTCTAGGCAAGAATACTGGAGTGGGTGCATCATAGATCCTTTGCAAGTGTTGTGGGACACACACACACACACATCGGGAACATGTACATTTGAAATGATAAGTACTAAGTGAATTGTGCCTTGTTTAGTAAGAGCTCTGTTTCTCTTGGCAAAGCAGTCACTCTGACTTTTAAGGGTTAGGGAAACTTCAGAGTTAATTTTAAAGCTGTCTGAAAACCAGCTGGAAGAATTAGCACTGCACCTAACTCTGGAAGAATTAGCACTGCAAGGGGGAAAAAAATGGATTGGCAATGACATTTGCTTTCTTCCTGGGTTCTGAAAACTGTAACATATTTTGCTAAACTGTTACAAATAATCAACTGGAATTGTAACTTAGTTAAACAACTCTAGGAGAATATATTCTCCCATGTGGTTTTATAGATACTGGTTAAATGAAAAGAACTTAATGACTAAAACATTTTCAAGATACAATGGTGACATGAATTAACTGGTTTTAAATGGCTGTTTAGAATTTGGCCCAAATATTTGTTTATAAATGAAGAGAATGCTAGAAGATCAACATTTATTTTAAAAAAAAAAAAAAAAAGCATGCATCAACTGGAAAAGGATCTAAAAGCCCGTAAGTAAGAGACTGGTTAAAGACATAATAGCATATACTTAGAATGGGTGAATGCAGCCCCTTGAGAGAATGAAGTGTGGTTTATATGCTGATATAGAATGTAATACTGCAGTATCAACTCCATGAATTTAAGGATATTATCCATTTTGATCAGCTCTCTAGCACCTGTACAGTAGTGCTTGCTATGTAATAGATGCTTAATAAATCACTGACTGAATGAGTAAATATTGTTCTTTGAGGCAAAACAAGGTATTGAACAGAGTTTATAGTTCAATGCCATGTATGTTTTTAAATGAGTGAATATATATTTGTTTGCAAATATAGGACTGGGGGTGGAAGGGAATTTTTGTGTTTGCTGGTTGGTTGGTTGGTATCTTATTTTTCAAACCCTTCCCCATTTTGTACATGTACTAGTCAATAACTGAAAAGTTAAGAGTACCTAATTTTCCCCAGTGTTGTTCTATTTAACTAACCCTTTCTGTTATCCTTTTATTATATGCTGTTTAATTTCTTTGCCTTGTTTAAATACTTGCAACCCTTTGATAGGACTTCCCAGGTGGAACTAGTGGTAAAGAACTCACCTGCCAATGCAGAAGACTTAAGAGACTCAGGTTTGATCCCTGGGTTGGGAAGATCCCCTGAAGGAGGAAATGGCAACCCACTCCAGTATTCTTGCTGGGAGAATCCCATGGACATAGGGGCCTGGCAGGCTACGGTTCATGGGGTTGCAAAGAGTTGGACATGACTGAAGTGACTTAGCAAGCACACACACAACTCTTTGCTACGATGGTAGGACTGGATTTTTTTTTTTTTTTTTGAGAGTTATCTACTGGATGTAATTCCTACATTGATTCATTGTCCTGCCTTTGGAGTTGCTCATGAGAGAGACCCATTTTTTGTCTATTAGAACAGGTTTCATGCACCTTCATGCCTTATGCAAAGCATGGTCCCTCTCAGGAACTCCATAAATTATTTTGTAATGAATGGATAGCTAAAGTATGAGTCACATCAATCAGTTCAGTTCAGTCACTCAGTCGTGTCCGACTCTTTGTGACCCCATGGACTGCAGCATACCAGGCCGCCCTGTCCATTACCATCTCCCAGAGTTTACTCAAACTCATGTCCATAGAATCAGTGATGCCATCCAACCATCTCATCCTCTGTCATCCCCTTCTCCTCCTGCCTTCAGTCTTTCCCAGCATCAGGGTCTTTTCCAATGAGTCAGTTCTTCCCATCAGGCCAAAGTACTGGAGCTTCAGGTTCAGCATCAGTCCTTTCAATGAATATTTAGGACTGATTTCCTTTAGGATTGACTGGTTTGATCTCCTTGGAGTCCAAGGGACTCTCAAAAGTCTTCTCCAACACCACAGTTCAAAAGCATCAATTCTTTGGCACTGAGCTTTGTTTACGGTCCAACTCTCACATCCATACATGACCACTGGAAAAACCAAAACTTTGACTAGATGGAACTTGTTGGTAATGTCTCTACTCTTTAATAAGCTGTCTAGAGGTTGGTCATAGCTTTTCTTCCAAGGAGCAAGAGTCTTAATTTCATGACCATCTGCAGTGATTTCAGAGCCCCCAAAAATAAAGTCTGTCACTGCTTCCACTGTTTCCCCATCTATTTGCCATGAAGTGTTGGAACCAGATGCCATGATCTTAGTTTTCTGAATGTTGAGTTTTAAGCCAACTTTTTCACTCTCTTCTTTCACCTTCATCAAGAGGCTCTTTAGTTCTTCACTTTCTGCCATAATATGAATTTGAGTTTCATAACAATAAGGACTAGTCTCAAATTAAGCAATTTTTGCTTCAGGAAAAGTACTTCCTAATTTTTGAAAAACATCTTATGTGTACTTTCAGAATTCCGACCCTTATATAGGTTCTATAACGAGTTAGTCTCCAAAATATGAGATGACCCATGAGAATACAGGAGGAAACTCTCAAGAGTTCTGTATCTTTTTAATACTGTTTGTATGCTCAGATATGAATAGTATGTGATACTTGCTTTCTCTCATTACTTTGTTTTGTTTCTGACTGCACCACTGAAAATTTGTTGCACACATCATACTCTTTCACCTTTGGTCCTCTTCCCCCTCAATCTTTAAGTTTCTTTCAGTTACTATATTTGGGGATAGGTATTACACTTCTTTCTTATGGATTTTTAAGGATACATGTTACAGTTAAGAAATACATGTTTTAAAAGTTGTCTCAATATTTAGTATCTATCCATTTTAAAGATCTGGGTCTTAGTTTTCACCATCCTTAACCATCTTGGTAGAGTAAAACCAATGCACAAATTTCCATTGCTGACCTATAAAAGAATACTGATTCTTATTTCTTATGTCTTAGAAGAGATTGATACAGGTGACAATGATGGTGAAGATGTAGCACCACCTTAATATGTATATTGTAGTTTTTAACTCCTCAGTTGCACTCACATGTATTACTTAATTTACAAAGTAATACCAAGTTTTCATTGTGTTTGTTATCAGAGATAACACACATCACAATACTTTTTCCTCGATACTTTTTAACAGCCTATCTGTTCCTTGAGATTCTGGAGCTGGCCTGCTACTATCAGTGAGTCCTTGTTGTTACTGATGTGAATGATGAGTCAGGAGAAGACCACTCATAATCATGTCTCAGCATGGCCAGAAATGTAAACGTTGTCCAGACCACCAAAATGATGGTACATCCTCTCCTTCTGACTAACACGACTCACTGCTGCTTCTTGATTTTTGTAGTTACAGATGTAGTGTTCTAGGATTTATTTGAATATGCAAACAGAAAATTTTCTCCACTTTCTAATAGCATCCAGTTTGGAAGGAAGCCTTACTTCCTGAACCTTCCCTCACGTCACCTGAAGTCACTTGACTCATGCCCAGGTGATTCAGGACTAAAAATCCTTTGCAGTACTGTCTTGATATGCTTAGTCGCTCAGTCATGTCTGCCTCTTTGTGACTCCATGGACTGCTGCCCCACCAGGCTCCTCTGTCCAGGGGATTTTCCAGGCAATAATATTGGAGTGGGTAGCCATTCCCATCTCCAGGGATTTTTTCTGACTGAGAGATTGAACCCTGGTTTCCTGCATTGCAGGTGGATTCTTTACTATCTGAACCACCAGGGAAGTCCACCATCTTCTTGAACCACCCACAGACCTCGAAGTGTGCACTCTCCCTATTGCAGTGGGGAGTAAACCAACTGGTTCAACTATAAGTATTTTCCTGATTGTTTTGGAAGCATTTGGTATTTAGTTGTGAATAAACAGAATATTTCAGAAGTGCTTGAGTAATATTCTAAAGTATAGCATTTTGTCTGTAAAACAGTAAATACGCGTTACAGAAAATCTGAAAAGTATGAAAAGATATCAAGAATAAATGTTTCTTATTAATTACATAAACTGGGAATCATCATTTGAACACAGCTATATTTCCTTTACCTATATCCACTTCTATATCTTTCTTTCCATATGTATACATACTCTATTCATGTGTGTCTGTATAAATAATGGGCATGAATGTGTGTGTATATATGTGTGTGTGTGTGTGTGTGTGTGTGTATTTATATTTTTTTGGTCAGAAAGTTCAGGATTTTCCATAATATCTAATGTACTTTTGTATCCTGCTTTTTATATTTAACATAAATCATGAATATGACCTTAACATAAATCTGATTTTGCTCGAGTACTTATTTGTTATTATTGAATAGTATCTTGACATTACATAGTTGCTCATTCATTATCCTACATAAAATTATCAGCTTTTACTTTTTAATTGGCTGTGAGAGACATCTTCATGTTTTAATGTATGTTTAGATTTCTGTTGATTTCTTTAGGCTAGTTTTCCCTAGGAAGGTATAGACTTTAAGGAAGTTCTTCTTATCTAGTGCCTAAGTATTCCCTGCCATCCCCGCCCCCTCAGAATTGTTGGTTCTTGTAGCACCCAGAGATTTGGTGACAGTTGGAAATTGGGCCTCGCAGCCCTGTGGGGAGCCCTGAAGTCCTCTTTCAGCTCTGCTGCATCTCTGTACATCTGCTTCCTCCATCCTTCTCCCTGCACACTGGTTGTTACATTTTAGCGATGTGGCTGCCTTTGCTTTCATCGCATAGGAGGATGGCAAAGGGCAGTTCTAGTGAAAGAAGAATTATTGTACATTGATGCACCCCAGGGCTTCCCCAATAGCTCAGTTGGTAAAGAATCCACTTGCAGTGCAGGAAACCCTGGTTCAATTCCTGGGTCAGGAAGATCCCCTGGAGAAGGGATAGGCTACCCACGCCAGTATTCCTGGGCTTCTCTTGTGGCTCAGCTGGTAAAGAATCTGCCTACAATGTGGGAGACCTGGGTTCAATCCATGGGTTGGGAAGATCCCCTCAAAAAGGGAAAGGCTACCCACTCTATTCTGGCCCGGAGAATTCCATAGTGTGTATAGTCCATAGGGTTGAATAGAGTTGGATATGACTGATAGACTTTCACTTTCACTTTGATGCACCCCAGTAGTATAGAAACCGGATTATTCTAAAACCTCTTTAAGGTCAGGATCTGATTAATCATTAGCTCTTCCTCCCTGCCTAGGAGGTAGCATTGTAAAATGTACTGTCCAATAAATATTTGTTGCCTAAGTAGAGGATAATCCTATTTGGCTTAAAGCAGCCTGCAATATTAAAAATACTTTTATCAAAGACAGCCTTCTCCCCAGAACAAATATATAAATTTATAACCCTTATACTTTTTGACTTCACTTCATTCTATCATCCTCCAGATTTTTATTGAGGGCCTCTTTTTAGCCAGGCACTGTTATGGGCACTGGGGGTATAGCAGTGAGCTCAACCAACCTTACATTATTGAGTGTGGATACAGAAAATAAACCCCTAATAAATATATAATGCCAGGGAGTGGTACATGTTTTGATATGAAATAATAAAGCAGAATGAGAAGATATTCATAGTTTCGTGTTCCTTGGTTTCAGTTCCCTGAGCTCAACCATGGTCCAGAAATGTTAAATGGAAAATTCTAGAAGTAAACAATGTACTAGTTTTACACTGTGCACCATTCTGTGTTGCATGAAGAAGTCTCAGGCCATCCTGCTCTGTCCCACCTGGATGTGAACCATCCCTTTGTCCAGCGAGTTCTGTCCATTTGTCACTTAATAATAGTAGCCCTCCTGGTTATCAGATTGGCTGTCCTGCTATCAAAGTGTTTGTGCTTGAATGATCCTTATTTTACTCAATAATAGCCTCAAAGCACAAGAGGAGTGATACTGGCAGTTCAGATGTCCTAAAGAGAAGCCATGAAGTGTTTAAGTGAAAAGAGGAAAGTCCTTGACTTAATTTAAAAAAAAAAAAAAGCATGCTGAGGTTGCTAAGATCTATAGGAGGAACAAATCTTGTGTCCATGAAATTGTGAAGAATGAAAAAGAGATTCATATTTGTTTTGCTCTAACACCTCATACTGCAAAAGTTATGGTCACAGCTTATGATAAATGTTTTGTTAAGACGGAAAAGGTGTTAAATTTGTTCAGTAAGATATTTTGAGAGATCATGTTCACATAACTCCTATTACATTATGATGTTGTTCTACTTTTGCCAGTTATTGTTGTCAATCTGTTACTGAATCTAATTTGTAGATTAAATTTTATCATAAATATATATGATAAGAAAAAAAATGTAGTGTGGTGTGTGTGTGTGTGTATATATATATATATATATATATATATTCTGTATTATCTGTAGTTTTAAATGTCCACTGGGGTTATTGAAAGGTTTCCTCCTGGGATAGGGAGGGACTACTTTAAAGGGATTTAGAAAAGGCAGAAGAACTAGAGATCAAATTGCCAACATCTGCTCCATCAACGAAAAAGCAAGAGAGTTCCAGAAAACCATCTAATTCTCCTCTATTGACTATGCCAAAGCCTTTGACTGTGTGTATCACAATAAACTATGGAAAATTCTGAAAGAGATGGGAATACCAGACCACCTGACCTGCCTCCTGGGAAATCTGTATGAAGGTCAGGAAGCAACAGTTAGAACCGGACATGGAACAGCAGACTGGTTCCAAATAGGGAAATGAGTATGTCAAGACTGTGTATTGTCACCCTGCTTATTTAACTTATATGCAGAGTACCTCATGAGAAACACTGGGTTGGATGAAGCACAAGCTGGAATCAAGATTGCTGGGAGAAATATCAATAACCTCAGATATGCAGATGATACCACTCTTACCGCAGAAAGCGAAAAGAAACTAAAAAGCCTCTTGATGAAAGTAAAAGAGGAGAGTGAAAAAGGTGGCTTAAAACTCAACCTTCAGAAAACTAAGATCATGGCATCTGATCCCATCACTTAATGGCAAATAGATGGGCAAACAGTGGAAGCAGTGACAGACTTTATTTTGGGGGGCTCCAAAATCACTGCAGATGTTGACTGCAGCCATGAAATTAAAAGATGCTTGCTCCTTGGAAGAAAAGTTATGACCAACCTACACAGCATATTAAAGAGCAGAGACATTACTTTGCCAACAAAGGTCCATCTGGTCAAAGCTATTGTTTTTCCAGTAGTCATATATGGATGTGAGAATTGGACTATGAAGAAAGTTGAGTGTCGAAGAATTGATGTTTTTGAACTGTGGTGTAGGAGGAGACTCTCAGGAGATCCAACCAGTTCATCCTAAAGGAAATCAGTCCTGAATATTCATTGGAAGGACTAATGCTGAAGCTGAAACTCCAGTACTTTGGCCACCTGATGCGAAGAACTGACTCACTGGAAAAGACCCTGATGCTGGGAAAGACTGAAGGCGGGAGGAGAAGGGGATGACAGAGGATGAGATGGTTGGATGGCATCACCGACTCAATGGACATGAGTTTGAGTAAACTCCATGAGGTGGTGATGGACAGGGCGGCCTGGCATGCTGTAGTCCGTGGGGTCACAAAGAGTTGGACACGACTGAGCAACTGAACTCTGAACTGAGCTTCAAAGAGATTTGTATTTCTTCAGGGTAGAGTGGTCCAGGAAGGAAAATATAAATTAAGAGGACTCTTCTATTGTCTGTGATAGCTGATCTGGAATAGTTATCATAGCACAGCTGTTACTGAACGCCTGACTACCAGTTGTCACTCTGTGCTTTGTGACTCTCCCCTAAGGACTTCATGGTGACGAGCACTTCCATCCGTCGTTTAACCTCATCTTCTCACTGTCTTATAAGAGAGCTATAATGCCTTTCCTAAGTATATGGCAAAGCAAGAATAGTTAAGTTACTGACCCAAGTTCACACAGCTCCTGAGTAGCAGAGGTGATACTCAAATGCAGAATTGAAATCCCTTTAAAACCAAAGGCTTTGAGTCTAGAGTTAGTCCTCTGGCTCCTAAGGCTCAGAAGGAAAAGGCCCTTGTGGTCAAAACCACTGGTGAAAGGTTAATTACAAACTATTGGTATGTAAACTATTTATATTGATGACAGACTGCTTTTGTTTCCAGAAAGTGGGTATGGGCAAGGGGCCTCTCTTCGTATGCTAACTAGCTGTCCACAAGCTGCTGAAGCACTAAGGAAGCCAGCTCCCTTTGTGTCTAGCCATACCATGGCAAGGTTTGCTCTGCTTTTGATCCCGAGTTGTGCTGCAGTGAGTTATTTAACATATGTTTCCTTACACCCCTGTTACTGAGCACATATGCTTTGGCCCACGATCACAAATGTGGGCCCAGGTTGAAAGGACACAGGCATCTTTTTTTGGTTGTTGTTCGTGTTCCTCAGAGAATGGGGATATCTATTTCAGATGGCCCCTTGGCAATAGCGGGAGGGAATTTGCTGTTTGATGATACTTGATGCATGTGTCTTGTTTCACAGAAGAATATTGAGGACCAAATGGAGAGAAAGTGGCTGCTCTGGGTCTGGCTGCTGCCTTTCACATCCATCTGGTTCTGACATGAATCTTGCTCAATGAGACTGAGATGATAGTGCAGTGTCTAGCAAATCTTACCAATTGAAGAGAATTACATTGAGGCTGTAATTAATTTTTCAGCTCAATTACTTGTTTCTCTTGATAGCCTTAATGTTTTCTTTTCCTGATTTCAAAGAGCTTTGGTAATTTTACAGTTAAACCCAGCCTAACTTGTGATGCATCTACCTGTAGGAGATTTCTGGATGTATGTATTATTTTCCAACAATGCTTAACACAAGACAAATATTTTTGGATGAGAGAAGGAGAGAGATCAGTGTCACACTGTGCTAAAAGTGTGATGTGTACTTTTCTGTCTGGCCAACCAATTTCCCATTGAGTCCACCCCTGTTAGAGGATTATTTGTAGCTGAGGCAGTTTGTTGACTATACTGAGAGTAGGTGGCCTTGAAGCCATTGCTTTCCTGAAATCCATGTTTCTGCCTTATGATTTCATTCTTATGCTCTAACCTGTACATTATGGAAAATGTGAGAGGCAGATCTACAGTTGTGATTACATTTAACTTCATTAAGTTTGTTCTCTGTCTCTTTAAACATAGTTTTCAGAAGTTTGGGAGGAGAACATGGAATCCTAATCTGACTATAGCAGTGATTGTTTCTAGTGATTCTTCAGTGTAAGGAGGAAGATGGGAAGGTTATTTTGGAAATATTTGAATCTAATACTGATATCCTGATTTTTGCTTTTATTACAAGTTGTTACAAGGACCTGAAAGGTCCTCGAGAATCTTGTTCAGAAAATATCCCTTTCCTCTGCCTTTCATTCCTTTTTCCTTCATACATTCATTTAGTGAACATTAAACTGTGAGGAAACAAGAGTGAATAAGTTCACTTTCTTGAATATGGACTGTTGAACAGGAGGAGAGATAAAGGAACACTTAATAATAGTCCAGTGTGGCAAATGTCATCACATGCCATATCATAGGAGGAAATACAAAGGAGGCATATGGGAGATGGTTATAGAAAATGGGCTTTGTAGTATCAATAGGAGTTTTCCAGGCAAAGAAAGGAGGAAGGATCTCATGAAAAGAGCTAATATCATGAGCAAAGGCATGTTGGCATAAATGTGCCTGGTGTTTTCATGGACAGTTGATAATGGAGGGCATCTAATATTTAAATACATCGAATGAATGGTAGATGATGGCAGGTGAGGTTAGAGTAAGTAGATTGGGATATATTGTGAAGAATGTGAGTGTTGCAAACCTGTGGTAATCCTCAGGAACACCCATATCTCACTTAGAACTCTTTTCTATTACCATAGTTAGAATCTGAAATTAGTCCTGATTTAATCAGAAACGAGAATTTATTGGCTTATCTAATGGAAAAAGTCTGAAGATACTGCTGCCTTCAGAAATGGCTGGATCCAGGTACCCAGAAGTTGTTATCATGAATCTGTACCTCAGCTCTGTTCTTTGCTTTGTTAGTTGAATTCATAGGCTCGTCTCTGGTGGGAATGATATTGTTCCTCACAGCTGTAGACTCCCATCCTTGCAGCTTAGCAATCTCCCAGAAAAGTGAGTTTCTTTTTCTTAATGGTTGCAATCATAAGTTAGTCCTGAGATTGAATCCAGTCGCATTAACTTGGATCATATGACCACTGCTGAACACTTTGGCTAGAGAATGGACCACGCTGATAGCTAGGTCAGGGTCACTCACCGGATTGTAGGAAAATAGGGAATGGAGACTAGATAGAACAAAACAGTATGTTCTCAATGCAAATTCTACTCCATAAATTAAAAGGATTGTCTTCTTTGAAAAGACTGTGAAATCCTTTTGGATGCCTTTTTACCTTCCTTACTGTTGTAAGGAGGCCAGCCAGAAGGCATGTTATCTTTTTGGTGCACTGGGACAACCCTGAGGGATGGGATGGGGAGAGAGGTGGGAGGGGGGTTCAGGATGGGGGACACGTGTACACCCATGGCTGATTCTTGTGAATGTATGGCAAAACCCACTACAATGTTATAATTAGCCTCCAATTAAAATAAATAATTTCCAAAACAAAAATCTCTAGGAAAGATAAAATGTAGCAACATTTTCATACCTTTCACTTTAAAAAATCATATTTCATTAGCAATCATTTTCCCCCCATTACTATTATCTAGTATAAGGTTCCTGAAAACCTCCTGTGTGGAAAGTACTAGAAGCTAGGAACCTGTAGTGTGCCAGGAGTTATTACACAAAGATGAATGTAACTTCACAGAAGTTACAGCTTGTTAGGAGAGAGAAGATTAGAACAAAAAGAATAAAATAATAAGTAGTGAAGTGTGAGTCTATATAAAAAACTAAATCAAAATTTATAAGGAAAAACATATATATAATACAGTCCATGTCAGCCGCCATTCAATACTGTGGGTAAAATCTCCAGAGTGAGCAGAAATTGAAGCATGAATCTTTTTCATTTGTTTTCAGTTTTCACACCCTTATGGTGTGAACATCTCACCAAGTAGGTATGAATCTAGTGCTTTTCTTTATTTTTTTAAATTAAACATGGTCCTCAGAGGGATGGGATGGGGAGGGTGGTAGGAGGAGGCCTCAGGATGGGGAACACATGACACCCATTCATGTCAGTGTATGGCAGAGCCATTACAATATTGTAAAATAATTAGCCTCCAGTTAAATAAAACAAGTAAATAAATAAACGTGGTCCTTGAATCCAAGCCAGCTTGCTCAGCTGCTGTTTAACCGAAGCAGCAGCCACGAAGGGTGATTTTGAATGTAAGCTGTCAAGAAAAAAATATTGAGGTGTCATAATTAAGAAAGAGATGACCTAACTGATCTCTATTTTAAGGAATGTTAATTTTCATTTTGCAAGTACAGCCCTTTGCTGTTTTTCCTTGAATCATCCCTCGTAGTCAAATGCATAAAATAGCTTTCAGTTGAATGAAATGTATGTGCATGTCACTGATAGTTTCATTTTATTAAAAGAGAAACAATATTTGGGTTACTTTCTGGATTCAAAACATCACTTTGTTCATTTTTCTGGTGTGACACATACCTGTATACTCATAAAAATACACGTGAGGTCACCTTCTTATGGATCCTATTTCAGTGTTCCCTGCCGTTTTCCTTTGAAGATGAACTTTACTCCTAGAGACTGGTGGGATCCATCTCCACAGCTTCCTTCCTCCTCTCCCGTTTGCCATCTCTGGCACATGACATCAGAAACTTATGTCAGAGCTACAAGAGATGAGCCAGCTCATCTAGTTCACCTGCTTTTTTTTTTTTTTTTTAACAAGAGAGAGAGGAGAGTGAGGTTGTTAAGTTTCCTCAAAGTTAACAGTGATCTTCCCTTTGAAGACTTATTGATGCACCAGGCTTATAGGAAAAGGGAAAATTGTTTTAATGGCCTGGCCTTAGAAATATCTGCTATCATCAGTTTTCCTTTTCATCTTTCCGTTCCTTTTCACGGCCACAAATCAGTAAAATCTCTTGGGGAACAAAAACAGCCCCAAGAAGGAGCTGACCTGGGCCGACATCTCCTACCAGCCGTTTTGGATTTTGCCAGGGTTATTTTTGCTCTTGGCAGTCTAATTCTTCCCTAATTGCAGGGCCATATGGTGCCTTGTCCCCCATGTGGAGAATTGGCACTTCCCCTTCAGTCTCTGTCCTTCCTGCTGCACAGATTACCTGCCATAGTGAAGGGGTTGAGCAGACTCATCCTGCAGAGATTTTGCACCTTCTACACCTTAAGAACCAGAGCTGGATGCTTGTCTTGATGCTCTGGGTTGGAGACCAGGGATGCAAAAAGCTGTACAATAGATAGTAAGATGAGGTTGAGTTTCAGAGGCAGTCAGACCTGGATTCCAGTTCTGGCTCACTCTCGCTGTCATTATCGTCATGCTCACTGATGTCATAGTGCTCCTTTATGCCAGGAGCTGTCATCTCATTTCCTGATCTCATTTATTTGTCACCTCAGCTCTTGTGGAACTGAGGCTTGGAATGGTTACTGAGGAACTTGTCCACATCACATGGCTCAGGCCAGTTTCAGACTCTGGTCTTTCTTTTTCCTAATCCCACAATCCTAACCAATAGTCCTTTCTAACTCTAAAATAGTATCTAGTATTGTGTTTTTATACTGTATTCTTTGTCATAATGTAATCTGGAAGTGGGACCATTAGTGGTCATTTTTTGAAAAAATATCCCAAAGTAACATTTACACAAGTGATAAAAGCTTTCACAGGCAATCTTAGATAGTAGTGGAAAATCTGAGATTGGATGGATGTAGTAAGTGAGATGATTTTATAGTACTTTGTAGACTGAATTTTCAAGGCTTCCTCCTTGCATGAATTAAATCAAGAAACCATCTTAACCATGAAGATAATTCCTTACACACATGCGCAGAAAATGTTTTGAGGTGGGTGATCTGTTTGGAATTGCTTCTTGTGAGAATATTTGGTCTCATTAAAAGCACTTTATAAAATCCTATTTGTTACCATTCTCAAGGGGGTAATCAAAGTCTTTGAATTCTGGAGAGTGATTTTGAAGAGAGGACGGAGCAATGACAGAACTTTTCAATAACTGAGTGTTTTGTGACATTTTTAAAGCTATCTTTTGGAAGATATCCATGTTTTGTGATAGTCAGAACACTACAAAAGTGATTCCAATGTTCTCCAAAATTAGATCCAAAAATGAAAATAATGGGTAATGTCTAAGCTCCTAACTATACACTGAACAAAAGTTACTGTCAACTTACCATTTACTTCCTGAATATTTAACGGTGCTCCTCGAGATGAGGATAAAAGTCTTGTCACACCATGAGGTCCCTGGGGACAGTGACTGTGTCAGTCATCTTTGTTTCTCCACTGTCTCCACCCTGTAGGTGCTCAATTACTGTCTATTTTACATTAAATCTACTAATAATGAGATGAGTTATTAACTAGCACCTGCCCTTATAATCCTTCTAGTAACTCTGTGCTGTAGGCGCTATTTATTCTTATTTTACAGATGACAATACTGAAGTAAGGGAAGGTCAAGTCGTTTGTCCAAGGTCATTTGACTGGAAACTGGAGGAGCCAGGATGATGCCTGGTTGCTTCTCCCTTCCATTAGGTGCACTGTGGTTCTTTTATTGAGATGGCTAAGCAATTTAGAGCTAGAGAACAAACCTATACTAGTTCAGTTTGGGCCAGGTTAGTTTTAGTAATCACTAATGACTTAAAAATCATTAATGACTTTTACTCTGAAAATAGTTTGACTTACATAAAGTTGCAAATATAGTACAGAGAGTTTCTGTGTTTCCTTCCCCCAGCTTCCGCCAATAATTTCTTAAGCATGCACTATATTCTGAGATGCTTCAGCGACCTGAGTGAAGATTTCACATAGATTTTTGGATAATAGGCAAATCTGCAGCTCACACTGCAGCTATAAATTTAAAATCCATCAATATGTAGATGTAGAACCATGGGTCTGGATTGAAACAGAGTTAATGTTCCCATAGATTTTGGTGTGTCCTAGGAGACTTTAGGCTTCCCAGGTAGCTCCGTGGTGAAGAATCTGCCTGTTAGTGCAGAAGACTCAGGAAACTTGAGTTTGATCCCTGAGTCAGGGAAGATCCACTGGAGGAAGAAATGACAACCCACGCCAGTATTCTTGCCTGGATAATCCCATGGACACAGGAGCCTGACGGGCTACAGTCCATGGGGTTGCAAAGAGTTGGGCATGATTGAGCAACTGAGCTCACATGTGGGAGACTTTAGTGTAAGAGGAGAGTTTTGGCTTAGACTTGGAACCTACTTAATTAATGGTTAGAGGTACACTTTATGTGAATTATGTCATTCACTTCCCTTAGCAACTCGAAGACATGCAGATTATTTTCCTTGTTTCTTAGACAGGCAAATGGAAGCTTACAGGAACTGTAGACAGCAACATGGCCAATAGAGATTCCAGCAGTGATCTGTCTCCAAACTTATATTTTTAACTGCTGTGCCATACCATTTGGAGGAGTTTTGTGATAGATGAGAGAAATAAGGGCAGCCTTAGCACTTGCCTAATTAAATAAAAAGGGTGATTTGGTAATAGGTATTCTGAAAGTGAAAATCAGAGTAGTCCTCTTGAGCACTGAAGGCTGCCCTTTGTTTTAACCTTGAATATTGATTGTAGGGTCAGTTTTCCTTCAGATGCTCACTTTATCTTTGCTCTACACAAGGTACTGCTTTATTCATTCAGTTCAGTTCAGTCGCTCAGTCGTGTCCGACTCTTTGTGAGCCCATGGGCTGCAGCACACCAGGCCTCCCTGTCCATCACCAGCTCCTGGGGTTTACTCAAATTCATGTCCATTGAGTCAGTGATGCCATCCAACCATCTCATCCTCTGTCGTCCCCTTCTCTTCCTGCCTTCAGTCTTTCCCAGCATCAGGGTCTTTTCCAATGAGTCAGTTCTGTGCATCTGGTGGCCAAAGTATTGGAGTTTCAGCTTCAGCATCAGTCCTTCCAGTGAATATTCAGGACTGATCTCCTTTAGGATGGACTGGTTGGATCTCCTTGCAGTCCAAGGGACTCTCAAGAGTCTTCTTCAACACCACAGTTCAAAAGCATCAATTCTTCGGCACTCAGCTTTGTTTATAGTTCAACTCTCACATTCATACATAGCATTCATTCATTAGCAAACATTAATGGAACAACTGGTACATGCTAGGAACTCTCCTAGATATAAGGGTAATACATAAGCAGGGGGCGTGGAAAGGAATAAAAATTGTTTCAGGAGATTACAATATGAAAGTGAGAGTTGGTCAAAATCAGCTAATCATGGAGAAGGGAACAGGAAAGGTCTTAACAGAACAAGTATAACAAAAGATTACTACAGAAGCTGTGTGCTATGTGTATGTACATATTTAGTGTAACTGCATACTAATTATATCTATGTATATATAATAGATGTGTATATTTGTGTATATATATTATATTATGTGTGTGTGTTTCATATATATGATATATTTAACATATTAAAAACCCATTCTACTCCTAGGTGTAGACTCAATATAATTGAAAACAGATGCTCAAACAAAAACTTGTACAGAAATGTTCATGGCAGCTTGCTATTCACAATGGCTAAAAGGTAGAAACAACCCAGATATCCATCAACTCTAGATAGATGAAGAAAATGTGGTGTGTGCACACAACAGAATATTATTCAGGAGTGAAAAGAAATGAAGTGCTGACATATGCTTCAATATAAGTGAACCTTGAAAACATTATGCTCAGTGCAGGAAACCAGGCAGAAAAGGCCTCATTTTGTACAGTTTCGTTTATATGTGAAGAACCAACTCACTGTAAAAGACCCTGTTGCTGGGAAAGATGAAAGGCAGGAGGAGAAGGGGACAACAGAGGATAAAATGGTTGGATGGCATCACTGACTCAATGGACATGAGTTTGAGCAAATTCGGGGAAATAGTGAAGAACAGGGAAGCCTGTCATGCTTCAGTCCATGGAGTCATAAAGAGTCTGACATGGCTAGTCGACTAAACAACAATAAATTTATGTGAAATGCCTAGAACAGTCAAGCCCATAGCAGTTACTGGGAGGTTGGGTAGAGGGGAATAGGAGTAAATGCTTAATGGGTATGGAATTTCCATTTGGGGTAACAAATGTTTTGAAATCAGATTACGATGATGGTTGCACAGCATTGTGAATGTACTAAATGCACTGAATTTATACAGTGTAAAATGATTTGAATGGTGAATTGTATGTCTTTTCTATTTTACCTCTATTAAAAATAAGTATTCAAAACTTTCCACTTTTAAAATGCTTTCTTTTTAGACGCTGTGCAAAATGTTTAACTAGGTTATCAAGTTTAAATAGCTGTTTGTTGGAGGGTGGGGTGGATGTATTTTCTCCGTGTTACAGATTCAGAAATAGAGGTGTAGGTGTTCTGTAACCTGTCCAGTGTTTCACAGAGAAGTGTGGTCTCTGTGAGTGCTGGGCTCCTTAGATGTTCCACTCCATTGGGCCAGGCACCCCCTCTTCTTGTTCATCCACGGTTATCTCCGGCCCTGGCCCCTGACCCACCATGGCAAATGTATTCAGTCTCGTCAAGAAATGGACATAGGTCTTTAGCTACATAAAGCATCTCCATGTTTGATGACAAGTGCACCACTTTTGTGTGTGTGGGGGGATCATTCCTGAGAAAACAGATGAATTTTGCACCATTAGATGAATCTCTATTGATTGACATGGAATAAAAGTGAAGTGCAAATATGGTATTTCTGATAGGTTTTAAAAGTCTTGAGTTTGAAGTCACACTTTTCAGGGTGTCTGAATTCTTCCTGATGTAAATGATAGAAGTGGAACAAGAAGGACTTAATAAGTAATTGAGAATTAGTTTATTGTCCTCTTAAAGTCTTGATATTCTTTTCAGTCAACCAAAAAAGGCAGTCTATAAAATTAACTTTAGATAAAGCTCAGTATTCTACACTTCTTGTGAACTTGCCAGTTGGTACTTATAATCTCTCTGAAATGTAATTAACTTTGAGAACAGTATTGGAAATATGTATATGTAAGATGATGCTGAGTAGCATCCCCAGCTAGCCAGCTGTGTAAATGCTAGTTCTGCTGGCTGCAACTTGGCCTCCTTGGACGTAGACTGCTGGAATGACCAAGGGATGCTTACTTTCACTCTGCAGGTTTAGCCTAAAAGCAATGATTTAGAATGGCTGTTTGAGACATCAAGAAAATACCAGAGGAAGAGAAAATGTGTGACTGTTAGCCTTCCTGAAATGTAACGACCCTTATCAGTGGGTTAAGCCTGCATTCTTGCCTTTGTGCATGTGTTTCAGACCTGGAAATAAGGACTGAATATCCTTTAAGCCTTTTTCACTCCTACCTTCTGATAGCCTTTACAATTTCTAGGAAAACCTAGGGCTGAACACCTGTGAGTTTGATGGCTGTTTAATTTTTTACTCTTTAGGGGACTGTGGAATTATTTAATCACCCAGTTACCTATATTGTCAGTTGAGGGAGCATTCCCATCGCAGGATTGAAGAAGTCAGGTCTGTGAAAGGTAGCCTGGAAATTCTCACCCTTGGCTGTTGCACTTATTTAAAGCAATGTGGAGGTGGGTTAAATGCAGCGTCCCATGTGCTGGAAAGCAGTTAGTTAGGCCTTCGGTTGGTGAACTATTGTGGGTATGCGCAGTGGGTTATTAGAGTAATTGAACTGTGTTTCCATAAAGAGGAGAGTTTCATTATCAGATTCTTGTTTGAATAGTGGCATAATAGCAGCTGTAGCACATATGACCTAATTTGCATGCAGATAAGAATTCTAGACAGCTTGGTAGCATAATTACTACATAACATACATTGCTAGTAAGAACTGGGACTTTTACCAGAGGTATGCTCCTGAGACGCATCTCCCTGACTTTGTTAAGTTTCAAATGATAGACAAGTAGGAAGTAGCCATTTCAGTGATGTCTTACTTGTTTTACAGCATCCTAATTTGAGCAGCCTTTTTGGTGTAATACGGTAGTAGTGTCAACAACACCTTCACAATGAACCAAATCTCAGGAGGGCAGGAAAAATAAGAATGGGTTGCCATTTCCTGCTCCAGGGGATCTTGTGACCCAGGGATCAAACCTGCATCTCCTGAATTAGCAGACAGATTCTTTACCAGTGCGCAACCAGGAAAGCCCAAAAGTCACAATAGATTTTACTAACTAGAGAGTCTAATGAATTGGGGCAATGTAAATTATGGTGAGCAGAGGAGGAGAAGGGAACTACAGAGGATGAAATGGCTGGATGGCATCACCAACTCGATGGGCATGGGTTTGGGTACACTCCGGGAGTTGGTGATGGACAGGGAGGCTTGGCGTGCTGTGATTCATGGGGTTGCAAAGAGTCGGACACAAGTGAGTGACTGAACGGAACTGAACTGAAATTATGGTGAAAATGGAAACTATAAGATTAATTCTTTGAAAATCTTAACAATAAGTAACAGAAGGTTCTTTGTTGTCTTTGCAAAGATCAGGAAACCTTTTTTCTGTTCACGTTGTGTAAAAACTTTCATCTCCCTGCGGCTGTGATTCGGTGAAGTCACTGAGGTCCCCAGGGGAATGAACACCTGTTTGCATGCAAGCAGGAGACTGTTTGCATCCCTTACAGTGGGCAAGGTGATTAAACATAGTGTGTGCTCCGTAAATATTTATAGAATGAAGAATTAGATTTTTTGATGATAATCAAAAAATCTACATGTGGGACTTCCCTGATGGTCCAGTGGTTAAGACCTTGTCATCCAATGCAGGAGGTACAGGTTTTATCCCTGGTCCTGGAGCTAAGTTCTCACATGCCTCACAGCCAAAAACAAAAAACAAAAAGCATATCTTAAAGCAGAAACAATATTGTAACAAATTCAATAAAGACTTTAAAGATGGGCCTCATCAAGAAGAAAAAAAAGTTTACACATAATGATTGTTGGAGAAGATGTGAAGAGAAGGTTACCTTGTACACTATTAGTGGGAAATTAAATTGGTGCAACTGCTGTGGAAAACAGAATGGAGCTTCCTTTAAAAATCCAACATAGAACCACAATCAGTTCAGTTCAGTAGCTCAGTTGTGTCCAACTCCTTGTGACCCCATGAATCGCAGCACATCAGGCCTGCCTATACATCACCAACTCCCGGAGTTTACTCAAACTCATGTCCATTGAGTCAGTGATGCCATCCAGCCATCTCATCCTCTGTCGTCCCCTTCTCCTCCTGTCCCCAATCCCTCCCAGCATCAGGGTCTTTTCCAATGAGTCAACTCTTCTCATGAGGAGGCCAAAGTGTTGGAGTGTCAGCTTCAGCTGAACTAAAGGACTGATCTCCTTTAGGATGGACTGGTTGGATCTCCTTGCAGTCCAAGGGACTCTCAAGAGTCTTCTCCAACACCACAGTTCAAAAGCATCAATTCTTCAGTGCTCAGCTTTCTTCACAGTCCAACTCTCACATCCATACATGACCACTGGAAAAACCATAGCCTTGACTAGACGGACCTTTGTTGACAAAGTAATGTCTGTGCTTTTTAATATGCTGTCTAGGTTGGTCATAACTTTCCTTCCAAGGAGTAAGCGTCTTTTAATTTCATGGCTGCAGTCACCATCTGCAGTGATTTTGGAGCCCAAAATAATAAAGTCAGACACTGTTTCCACTGTTTCCCCATCTATTTGCCATGAAGTGATGAGACCAGATGCCATGATCTTAGTTTTCTGAATGTTGAGCTTTAAGCCAACTTTTTCACTCTCCTCTTTCACTTTCATCAAGAGGCTTTTTAGTTCCTCTTCACTCTCTGCCATAAGGGTGGTGTCATCTGCATATCTGAGGTTATTGATATTTCTCCCAGCAATCTTGATTCCAGCGTGTGCTTCTTCCAGCCCAGCATTTCTCATGATGTACTCTGCATATAAGTAAAATAAGCAGGATGACAATATACAACCTTGACGTACTCCTTTTCCTGTTTGGAACCAGTCTGCTGTTCCATGTCCAGTTCTAACTGTTGCTTCCTGACCTGCATACAGGTTTCTCAAGAGGCAGGTCAGGTGGTCTGGTATTCCCATCTCTTTCAGAATTTTCCACAGTTTATTGTGATCCACACAGTCAAAGGCTTTGGCATAGTCAATAAAGCAGAAATAGGTGTTTTTCTACCACCGTATGATAGAGCAATTCCACTCCTGGGTGTTTAACTAGAAAAAAAAGAAAACACCAATTCACAGAGACACATGTATCCCAATGTTCAGAGCAGCATTATTTATAGTAGCCAGGACATAGCAGCTACCCAAGTATTCATCAATAGGTAATTGACTTAAGACCCATGGTGTATACACACAAACACACACACACAGAGTAATGGGATATTACTCAGTCATAAAAAAGAATGAAATGTGCCATTTGTAGTAATTTAGATGGACCTACAAAAGCAATGCTTTAGTGAAATAAGACAGAGAGGCAGACACTGCATGATATCACTTCTATGTGGAATCTAAAAAATAAAATGAATGTATATACAAAAGAGAAACAGACTCATGGGTATAGAAAACAAACTTGTAGTTATCAAAGGGAAGAAGGGAAGGGGATAGGGACACTTTAGGGGTATGGGATTAACAGATATCAACTACCATTTATAGTAGTAATTTCACAGTATTGTAAATAAACTATAGTTCAGTCTTAAAAAGATACCGTTTTATTTTACCTTTCTCCAAGCTACTCTATTGGACTTGAAAACTCAGTATTCTTAAACTTAGTGTTTACATTTCTGATTACCATTGGTCCTTGAGTGAAAATAAAATCTTTGAGTATCATGAATTTATCTTAAATACTTGATTTTTAAAAGCATTCCAAACATTAGTCAGTTATTTCTCTGGATTACCTCAGTATAGCAGATGATAGCTGATAATATACTTGGTTATAAAGACTCTAAGGAGAAGAAAGGAAACAGAACTACTGAGTGTTGATGGGATTTGTGAGACTCTCAGTTGAAGCTGTTGATTTGAGGAAGGTGTTATGTTCAGTGCTCGTTGGAATTTTCCCAGGAAACTTGTTTAGAGATGAGGCAGCCTTGACCTCAGGACAGAAGGATGGCTGCATCTGGGGAACATGCTGATTGATCATTGTGAGCTGAAAGGGGGGACCACAGACTCATTCTAGGGAGATGAGAATGTTTACAATTTGAGTCTAGAAATGCAGTTAAGTAGGTATTAAAATTCTGGCTGAGGGAAGTGGAGCAGAAGGAAGTGGAGAATCTAGCAAACTACACAAATGAACCTTTGTTTTAAAGTAATTGTTTCTGGAAGACATATGTGAGGCTGCACCTCCAAGCCCTGTGGTCTTGAGTGCTTGATCTGAGGGGCACAGTTTGCCAATTATTAATGGGCTGGCCTGGGAGCTTTGCCAGTTTTCCTATTACATTTTTCTGGATCACAGCCAGAACCTTGTGGATGAGTTTCGACCTCCAGAGAGAGCCCCATGGAGCTGAGAGAGCTGGAATGTGAGTGACCGCAAGGAATTCTGCCTGGCCTGACTGATCAGATATCCCCCTGGCGTGATCCATTGTGTGGCTCATCCTGGTTCTGTAGAGAGGACTGCTCACTTGTCTTCGCACTCTCACAGCAGGCCAGAGGAGCAGGCTGTGTTCACACCCTGTAGGGTGTGATGCATTTGCTTAGTTTTTCTTTGTTCCCTGTGTTGCCCAACCCTACTCCAATCTAGTGTGATCAATCTGGAACTGAGTGATGCCCTGAAACACCTGAGAAGTTGCTCTGGAAATTGGTCAAAAAACAACTAAATGCCTTTCTCTTTTCTGTAAGCAAGAAGAGAATGAGGGAAGAACTAGGGGCTCACATTCATTAAATCCTGTGAAGTGCCAAACCTTGTACATACGAAGAGTTGTACCAGTTATCTCAGAATTTTCAGAACAGTGCAGTGAGCTGTGAAGAGAAAAGAGCAGTATTGCTTTATTGTGGCTCTTTGTCTTCTTATGGAGTCTATGAGAGACTCCATTGTTTCTAGATAGAACATGTAGGAATTTTTCCACTGGGTAGCATCCATTTTCATTGTATAACAAGGCTTGTGGTTTGAGAGTATAGGTCACAATATTAGTTGTCCGACATTGCTGTGGAATTACAGAATTATCCTACAGACCAAAACCAACTTGCCTTGCTTCTTTCCCTCCCTCTTTACTTTTCTTCCTCATTCTTTCTGTTATTCCTCTTTTCCTTCCTTCTCTCCTCTTTATCCTCCCTTCCTTTCTTCCCACCCTTTCTCAAAGTTTTACTGAGCATTTGCTTTGTAACAACCTCTGGAGTAACTTGAGGGCAGTGTTTTCTGAGATCTCTACATTTGAATTTCTCTTACTGTCAGGAGTTTCATTGACTCTTATGTAATGAGTTCTCCCAGGATGTGCACTCTGGAAATATTTATGGTTGTCCAAATGACACAAAATTAAGAAAAGGATTTTTTTCACCTTGGTGGCTAATTTGTGTCATCTTCTCAGTTCTCATCACTATTTCTAGTTTTTACTGGCACTGAAGAGTCCGTCCTTAGAATGCTTAGGCAGTTGAGTTTTAACTTAGAACAAGTTCATTTTCAAGCACATGATGCAAATGAAGTAGCTTTAAGGTCTAACTTCCCATTGAAATTTTCTTATTTGATCAAGTGTCTAACTTCACCATGGGGCAAGATGCTTGCTTTGAGATGCACAGGAAGCAGAGACCGCTGGGAGAGCAGCCTTTCATTTCCCGGTTACTCAGAGACAGAAGGTCATGTGAATGGAGTAACAATAGCACTTTCCCTTGCTTTTCTCTCTTGTGTATTTCTTTTCTGCCCGCTCCGTCTCTCTCCTTTTTTCTGATGTCACTCATGAAGTGTGTTCACATCAGGTGACATTTATAATGATTGGCCTGTAATGCTCTCTTGGACCTTTATAGTGTGTAGACTAGAACATTGTCTTATTCAGCATTCCTAGCATCTGAAGCAGAATTTTCTCCTCTTGAGATTAAATGGCAGGGATACAGTGGTTCAAAAACAATTTGTTTAGTGACTCTTTAGGGCTAGCATACATTCTGAGCAACTACCTGTGCTTTATTAATTGATTGCGGTGTAAAAGACTCTTTAGTAGACATGATATGTGTGCCCAAACACTGTAGTTATTAATAGCACCCAGGGCATGGACATGCTGGTTGAGGAAACAGACAAGTTCTTTGACTGGAGAGTGGAGCTGTGGTGTGGCCAGGGACCGGATACTATGAGAATCCACAGTGATGATACCCAGCCCAGTATTTGTGTATCAGGCTAGGTTTCCTAGAAGAATTGGTATCTGCACTGAGAATTATATTGCAGGAACATATGGGGGTGCAGTAGGGATTGGTCGTATAAGTGTTCTGTGAGAGAGAAACAGCAAACTTGAGGTTTCCAAGTGTAGACAGTTGCAGTAGGTGCCGCATTCAGAAATTAGCCAAGACTGCTCTGCCTTTGGAGCAGTTGCGTGGGTGGGAGTTACAGAAGCAACAAAACTGAGATCCCGAGTGCTCGGTGCTGACATATATGACCAGAGGAGAAGGCACGAGCAGGTCACGGGAAGCTTCCAAGAACTCTGCAGAAGTTGGGTTTATGTTTGTAGACTTTGGAAAGCTTCAAACAGGTGAATGATGTAGTTAGATTTGAATTTGCTGTTCTTGTCTCCTGAGTCTAGAAGGTATAATCTGTATTGTTAATTGTTGTGAGATTTTTACCCTAAACTTAGCTTTATGTGGTAGAAGGGGAGTCATTCTTCACACTGAGATCCTCTAAAGCCATGAGTAAGCTTTGTAGGAAGTTAAGGAGAGTGGTCCTCAAATTTTGCTTGCTTCTGTTAGTATTTCTTGAAGTGTGTGTCAAAGAATGCTAGTCCTGTGCAATGCCCACTGAAGAAAGAGTTGGGTAAACAGAAAGAAGTCTTGCAGTGAAGTATTCTGTTGAATTGGATTAAACCTGGTGCTTTCCAAAATCATTTGACTTAGATTTCTTTATGGCTGAAAATCTGTTAACATTTGCAGGCTATGCTGTGGAAGAAAGCATTGTTCTTAACGGAGGACATTGAAAGAAATATTCAGTATACAATGAGGAATGAAACTGGTTTTTCCTTTCCCTGTGATAGTATGTTCTCTTGATTGCTACCTCTGTATAGCAGTTAAGGAAATCAGGAACCCATTACTAACTTAAGTTAGTGTAGTTGTAAAGAAGAACACTGAAAATTGTAGAGAAACACATCCCCAGTAAATTGAATCCTGTTAAACTAAAGCATAAGGTTCATAGCCATTGCAAGTTTTTTGTTTCTTTTTACTTTGGCCACACCCCACCATTTGTGGGATCTTAGTTCCCCAGTCAGGGATTGAGCCTGGATTCTCTGCAGTGAAAGCACAGAGTCCTAACCAGTAGACCACCAGTGAATTCTCCAAAAGTCTTTTTAAACAACAAACCTTTGGTTTGTGCTTTAGCAGATAAATGGTGACTTCTCTGTAAAAATGAAAAGTTTTATAACTGTTAGTTTGTAATGGCTTTCTAATGCATTTCATCATTTGGCAGTTTAAAATGATAACTTGAGTTTCATAAAGCTCTTATGCCTTGAATTACTCTTTAACATATGGTAAGAGGTATAATGTTTATCATAATCTAACAACCACCAAATAGGAAACTAAATCACTCAGGAACTCAGGTATGCATATTTACATTAAAACAGTGAATTTTCATCATTCATGAATATTCATTGTGCTTTGTATTTACTCAGTAAGTAGTACAGGCCTCATGTCAATATTTTCTGAAGTCTGTATTTCACAAACTAATGGCACATCAGCATGCATATTTAAATATTTATTAAACTAGTTAAACGTTTGTCATACTTCCTCCTAAATCATGGGCTGCTGATGTTTTTAAGGATTATTCGTTTCTAATGTCCTTCCAGTGATGTATCTTGAGGGCTGATTATTTAATGTAGAGATGTATGACAATAGGTTTTTCTGTTTTGTTATAGTTGTTAGGTCAAAATTTTATTGTTCATGGCTAAATGCCACAGAAAGACTTATACTGTTAAAAGGAACTCTCCCTTCAGTGTGATCTCTGTGATAAAGTGGAAAGGGAATGTGAGTCTCAAACACAATCTGTTATCAAGCCCAGGATAATAAAGTGGTGCAGTGATGCTTCTGTTTGAAGTCTCTTCCACTGTTTGTGGTGAATGTTACATTGTATGTCTTGGATTTTATGATGGAGTTTGCACTAATTATCAGCAGCGAGATTCTGAATAGAATGATAAAGTCATTCTCTTTCTTTTATGAACTTACAGAATCTTATAAGTTGGTGTCATGATGGTTTGCCCTCCCCTGGATTGGCTAAAACTTTGCCAAAATAGATTTGATGGTCTTAAATTTTGTCAGGGTTATTACGCCGAGGTATTTAGTTAGCTTCTGTTACCACCGTGCTTCATCAGTCACAAGAGGCTTCTGAAAGGAAGTTTGACAGATCATAATAAGACAACTAAGACATCTTAATAAACATTGTTCACGCTTAGAAGATGGGTAGTCAGCTGTGGTTGCTGATTCCCCTGGGACTAATTCTTTTTGTAGTTCAGCTCTTAATGTAATGGAAATCAGGGAGTCATGCCACACAACTTTCCATTTTGAAAATGTTCCTCATGATAATGCCATTTTTTAAAAAGGTGAAAATCAATTCTTTAGCTAGCATACTTTTTTTTTTTTTTTTTTTGAAAGAGCACTCATTGTGTGTCAGGCACTGGCAGAGTATTTTATGTATGTTATCTCAATGTAGCCTCACTATATTTTTAGAAACTAGGCCCTATTATTAATCTCATTTACAGACAGGGAAGCTGAAGTTCAGAAAAATCAATGAATTTGCCTTGGGTCACCTGTTAAGCAGCTTACCTGAGTTTAAATACAAATCTTTCTGACTCTAAAACTCAAGTTCTTAACTGTATTACTGTAATATCTCCCACATAAGTGCTTCGGAACTTTTTTCCCCCTTATGGCTGATCCAGTCCTCAGTGAATTGTTTCAGTTAACCACTGCTGTGTCACAGATCACTCCATCACTCCAAAACTTAGCTGCTTAAAAACAGTAGCAAGCATTTATCTTGTTCGTGAGTCTGCAGCTAGGCTGTCTCAGTGGGGTGTCTTTCCTAAGGGTAGGCTGGGTGGGTCACATGAGTTAGAGGGTTTACTTCTTGTGACTGCAAAGGTGTGTGGGCTGTTGACTGGGAGCCCGGCTGGGACTGTTGGATGGGAACTTTGGAAACTTCGGCTCCTCTCTGTGGTCTGTCAGCTCCCTCCTAGCATGGCTGCGGTGTTACAAAAGCCTGTTAGCAAGTATAAGAGGCCACGTCACAAGCTGCACGAGTTCTTTTGACTGGGCTCAGTGATAGCATAGCATCACTTTCTCTATATTCTCTTGGCCAAGCAAGTTATTGGTTTAGTCGCTCAGTCATGTCTGACTCTTTGTGACCCCGTGGACTGTAGCCCGTCAGGCTCCTCTGTCCATGGGAGTTCCCAGGCAAGAATACTGGAGTGGGTTGCCATTTCCTTCTCCAGGGGATCTTCCTGACCCAGGGATCGAAGCTGGGTCCCCTGCATTGCAGGCAGATTCTTTACCAGCTGAGCCACCAGGGAAGCCCAGGCAAGTTACTAAGCAGATTCTAATTCAAGCGGAGTAGAGTTGGACACCATGTTTTAATGGGCAGGATTAGTAGCTTTTTTCCCTTCTCACAATCTATTACTTCAGTTTCTATAATATTCTCTTAACTATTGTTCCTCTTCCTGTTCTAGTCCAGCATGGAATTTGTTCTCAACCCAAGAGACAGAGTGACCTACTTAAAATCAGTCTGTAAAACCTCTTGATCCTGCTCTGGTGAAAACCCTCTAATTGCTTCCCTTCTTACTTGAAGTAATAAACAAAGTCCTCATGGGGGCCTGCATCTACCTGTGTTATCAAATCTTTATCCTCTCTGCTCTAATGTTTGACTGTCTCTGTTCCATGTTCTCCTTCAAACACCAAGCGTGTTCCTGCCTCAGGGCATTTGTATTTGGTGTTGCATGCTGTGTATGCCTAGAATACTCCTTCAGGTTTTTTATATGACTCCCATCTTCCTTTCGTCTAGACCTCTGTGCATTTTACCTTCTCAGTGAGGCATCCGCTGACCTGAGAAGATGGAATTCCACTTCACCATCCAGAATTTCCTTTCACTCTTTTTCTACTTTTTCTCCCTTACACTGAGTGTCATATGACATATTATTAACTTATTTATTGTGTTATGTCCACCCATTAGAATATAATCTCCATGAGGACAGAGACTTTGGTTTATTTTGTTGCTGAATCCCAGTAACTTCCACAGTACAATACCTGGCACATAGTAGGTGTTCAGTGAATATTTGTCAGATGCACAGAGGAACTTGATTTCAACACAGATTTAAATTTTTATGGCATTAATGTTTATGAAGTATTTTAATTTATGAATATAACTTTGTGTCTGTGGGATTAAATCTGGTTTAATAACAGCCATTTGGAATTTCAGGTCTTATTGAGGAGATCCAAAATGAAATCTCTGCTTATTCCAATCTCCTCCTACTTTTTCTTGTAAACATTCATGGAGTTTATCATCCTGTGAAGTTTTCTAAGCTCCAAGGTACCTTTCTTTCAATAAATACTTGTACAATTACTGCACGCCCAGTCTGTGCTAGTCACTGAGGATATAGTAGGACAGACATAGCCTTCTTCTTATAGTGTTACTATCATGATGAAAGAGGAAGACAGTAAATAATTGTACATACACACAAAGTCATTACAAATTCTGAAAATCACTATGAAAGCTATGCGGTGGTCTGTGAAGGACAATTAGGCAGGATTTGCTTTAGATATAGACAGGGAGACATCGGGTGCAAGGAGGTCTTTAGGCTGAAATGTAGACAGTGGCTTTTGGTTAGTTTTAAGCTACTAACCAGAGGGATATGTTTATTCAACTAATGTGAATTTAGCACCTACCATGTGCCAGATGTTTTTCCAGGTGTTAGGGATTCAGCTTTAACAGGACAAAAAACCCCTCTTCTCATGGATTTTACATTCCACTATAAGATATTTTAAAATTTTATTTGTAATATAAAATTAAAATTACTGTAATATTTTACAGTATATTCAGCAGCGTCAAGTCAGGAAGACAGAAGCAATACTAGGTATTTCAGCAGAGAGAATCTAGTAATGTAGGGTCTGAAAAAGCTAAAGGAGAGCTCAGTGTTACGCAGAGAGAAAACAGTAAGGTCATGAAGCGGCTCACACTGTTAGGGAGGGAGAGTCCAATGGAAGGGGGGATGTTAGGGGAGGGGCTTCATGGCTGAGAGCTCAGACCTCTAAGGAGGCAGCACCAGCCTTGGGTGTACATACCTCTCAGATGGCTTGGGGAAGTGCAAAGGCCCTGAGGCAGGAAACTGCCTGGAGTGTGCTAGGAACAGGGAGACCAACGTGGCTGACACAGAGGGAGACTTCAAGATATTTGGTATCAGACTTAATGCTCCAGAGTCAGGAAACCCCAAATTTTAATACCAATTCAGCACCCTCTTTAACTGACCATCGAAAGCAAGTAATACATGCTTTCCAATGCTCAGTTTGCCCATTTGGGAAACAGGGATATAAACACTATGCCCTGTGGTTATGATGACGTTTCAAGGGGAAAAAATGTAGTTTATACAGTGGCTGACACATAGTAAGTGCTTAATAAATGGTTGGTTGTGGTGGTGATAATAGTAGACCTGTATTACTATTTTATACAGGTCTATTACTATTTTATACAGGTCTACTACTACAGAAAATTCCAGAAAAACATCTACTTCTGCTTCATTGACTGTGCTAAAGCCTTTGACTGTATATATGATAAGAAAAAAATGTCATGTGTGTGTATATATATATGTATATATGTGTATATGGATGGATTCTGTATTATCTGTAGTTTTAAGTGTCCACCAGGGTTGTTGAAAGGTATCCTCCTGGGATAAGGAGGGAGTACTTTAAAGGGATTTAGAAAAGGCAGAGGGACCAGAAATCAAATTGCCAACATCCGTTGGATCATCAAAAAAGCAAGAGAGTTCCAGAAAAACACCTACTTCTTCTTTATTGACTATGCCAAAGCCTTTGACTGTGTGGATCACAACAAACTGTGGAAAATTCCGAAAGAGATGGGAATACCAGACCACCTGACCTGCCTCCTGAGAAATCTGTATGCAGGTCAAGAAGCAACACTTAGAACTGGATACGGAACAACAGACTGGTTCCAAATTGGGAAAGGAGTGTGTCAAGGCTGTATATTGTCACCTTGCTTATTTAACTTAAATAAATTAGTTATTTATTTAAACAAATTTGGTTATTTAACTAACTTATTTAACTTATATCATGTGAAAGCCAGGCTGGATGAAGCACAAACTGGAATTAAGATTGCTGGGAAAAATATCAATAACCTTAGCTATGCAGATGACACCACCCTTATCGCAGAAAGTGAAGAGGAACTAAAGAACCTCTTGATGAAAGTGAAAGAGGAGAGTGAAAAAGTTGGCTTAAAACTCAACATTCCAAAAACAGAGATCATGGCATCTGGTCCCATCACTTCATGGCAAATAGATTCGAAGCAATGGAAACAGTGAGAGTCTTTATTTTCTTGGGCTCCAAAATCACAGCAGATGGTAACTGCAGCCATGAAATTTAAAGACACTTGCTCCTTGGAAGAAAAGCTATGACCAACCTAGACAGCATACTAAAAAAGTAGAGAAATTACCGACAAGTTCCATCTAGTCAAAGCTTTGGTTTTTCCAGTAGTCATGTATGGATATAAGAGTTGGATCGTAAACAAAGCTGAGTGCCAAAGAAGTGATACTTTTGAACTGTGATTTTGGAGAAGACTCTTGAGAGTCCCTTGGACTGCAAGGAGGTCAAACCAGTCAATCCTAAAGGTTGGAAGGACTGATGCTGAAGCTGAAGCTCCAGTACTTTGGCCACCTGAAATGACTTCACAGAAATGACTCATTGGAAAAGACCCTGATGCTGGGAAAGATTGAAGGCAGGAGGAGAAGGGGATGACAGAGGATGAGATGGTTGGATAGCATCACTGACTCAATGGACATGAGTTTGAGCAAACTCCAGGAAATAGTGAAGGACAGGGAAGACTGGTGTGCTGCTGTCCATGGAGTCTCAAAAGAGTTGGACAGGACAGAGCAACTGAACTGAACTGATTATTATTTTAACACCTGCTGTTGCTAGTGCTGCTGCTTCTCTTCTTTTTCTTCTTGATCATGACTGCTACTGCTGTTAAACTTCTTTCATGACTCAGAGCTTGGAGCCCAGGATAAGAAATTGCTTTTGAGCAATTTTGGAATGTTTAGAATTCCAAGCCCTGTACTCCATGGAAAGATTTCTGAGTTGTGCATCAGTCAGTACTGCTTCCTACGTAAACTTTCTGGTGTGTCCTCCCTCATTTTTAGAATTTGTGTAATTGAAGTGTTACGGTGGCAGGTGTGCTGGTGTGGTTGGAAAACAGAAAACAAAAAATAGTTCTTTCTCTTTGTCCAGTATTGGCCACGGTCATTATGCTGATTTAATGGAGGCTGCAGTAGTTAAGGATGATTCTCATGGCTGAGAATTTACCTCAAAATATCAGGACTCAGTGGTGACTGGGGACTTAAGGTCCTTGAATATTGATATATATGACGTGTTCCTTACCGGATGGTGGAGAAACTTGTTTTCTTTATGCTTTTTATGGGTTTGACATTTTCTAGAGCATGTACTCGGAGAAGGCAATGGCAATGCACTCCAGTACTCTTGCCTGGAGAATCCCATGGATGGGGGAGCCCGGTAGGCTGCAGTCCATGGGATTGTGAAGAGTCGGACACGACTGAGTGACCTCACTTTTACTTTTAACTTTCATGCATTGGAGAAGGAAATGGCACCCACTCCAGTGTTCTTGCCTGGAGAATCCCAGGGACGGGGGAGCCTGGTGGGCTGCCGTCTATGGGGTCACACAGAGTTGGACACGACTGAAGCAACTTGGCAGCAGCAGCAGCAGAGCATGTACTTTTTATCTCTGAAGACGGAAATAAGAGAGTAAAAGTTTTTAATTTTTAAGCTAGCCACTTCTACCTCAATTTTGATCAGGCCCTATTTTGTGAATGTCCTATATCACATTTATGTTGTTGTAAATGTCATTCACTGACCTTAGTTGTTGCTCATTTAAGGGTTTAGGAAAGCACTCTTTGCTTTTAAATGTCTCATTTCCTGTTTTACATATGTAAAACAAAAATCTGTACAGATTGGTGAAAAGTCCCTAACTTTAAAAATGAATTGCTTTAGTCTCTTATTACTCTTTTCAGATGTAACACGTATGGCATGTTGAGAGTAAAATAAGCTTTCTGGATTTCCCAGCTGGCTCAGTCAAATACCTATACCCTTTTTTGTTTGTTTGTTTTGTTGTGTGAAACCAAATCTGTGAAAGGCCATGCTGGTAGCTTTTGGATAAAACTCAGTTTTTATGCTTTTTGGATTTATAGAAGATATTGACTCTTTGCTCCCTCTGTGCAAAAATGTGGGTTTCTTAGAAAATGAAAGTGTAAGTGTTGGGTAAATAGGTTAAGAGGCAGGTAGGTATCTGGTGAAAACTCCTTGTAACAGCTCCAGGATCATCTATCATTTTCTCATGTCTTCACCTGCTGACAGGAAGCTAATGGCAGTGGTACCCATGCTGCCAGATCAAGGAAATAAAGATTGCCTCTCCCTTCTCCTTTCCCTTGATCAGCAGGCACTGTCAATAGGGCTGATGAATTAGATGAAACTCAAGAATGAGGACCAGGAAGCATTGTGCAATATGACATTTAATTACCAGGTGTGAAATAAACCAGAAACAAATGAAACTGCTCGACTTTTTACTAAAGATAGATTGTTCATATGTCAGAGCTAAGATGTCATTGCCTTTTAATGAATTGGTTTATTAAATTCTGTCTTTAATAGTCATTGATTTGATCCTTGACCTGATTTTATCTGGACACATATTACGTCTAGTTTGTTTTGAGGACATGGGCATAATTTTCTTTCTTGGGTTAAGGAGAAGCCTGTGGACTAAAAATGATGTGGCTGTTTTTGAAGGCAGCTCTTTCACTCACCTGACATCTCTGAAATAAGGTTTCTTTGAAAAGGGCCAATTTCTATTAGAAAGCATAGAATAATTTAGAGTTTTATGTAGTAATTATTATAAGTAACTCATAATAACATTTCTATTTGATTTTACTTATTTGAAACTGGCCACTCACTTCCTAATAATACCTTTGCTATCTCATATATTATTCTAATGAAATCATTACTTTAAAAGTCAGTGTAGGTGATATCACATGAGCTCAGACTTCTGTTCATCACTGTCTACATTTTTCCAAGCAACTGTTTAGAAGCATTAATAATTTGTGTTTAATTTCACCTCTGAAAGCTACTTCATTTGGCTTACTAGGCAGAGTGAAAAATAATAATTTATATGAGTCATCTATCTAGGAAGTGTAGTCTATAACATAAATGACCCAGAGCCGTGACAAGAGAAGTACTGCATAATGTGAGACTGTAATTGCTCATTGAGAAATGAATTAAGCAAAAGAAGGGCAATAACAGTTCATCAGCTGGATCTACATCATTTTGCAGTTGTTCCCAGTCCATATATTTTTGGAATGTGACTTAGAGTTGGAGAGGTAATTGGCAAGCATTAGATAAGGTAATGGATGGTCCCAGAGTAGGGGAAGTCAAGGCGGTAATTCAGTTTTCTGGGAATCTGCTGATGTCATCATTTATGGGGAAAAGCATAAGTAGCTTATGAACAATAGCAGAGTCCCAGGAGTGAATTCAGCTGCCTGGGATCTCATCTTTACATGATGTTCACACCTTCATATTTCTCGGGCTTGGCTCAAAAGATACTTTTTGAATGTTAAGAGTTTTGAGTGCCAATATAGTCTTCTCAAGGTGAAGGGTGGTATTAAGGGAAATTTAAAAGGCAGAGAAGGACATGCTAAAAAATAGTAATACTCAGTTTTTATGCTTTTTGCTCAATTTCAACACTTTTGAAACATAATCCTAGAAATTTTACTGTTCACACCATGTTTTCCTTTATTATAAAGGCCATAACATGTATTTGGTATATGCTTAATGTTGTACCAAACTGCTTTATTCTTTTAGCATCTCATATTGTATGTCACACACTATTTCCTTTTGTTTTCTTTAACATAGCAGTTATACGCTTGACAAGAGCCAAAGTAAAATTTACATGGTGATGACTGTTAGTCTGAATACTTGAGAAGGCTTTAAGAATTGTCATGTCTAGGTTGACTGAGAACCAGTGTATTAATTAAATCAATGCAAACTCCTTTTTTCTTATGTACATCTTGACTTGCTCTTGTAACTGCTCTCTCTTGGTGTTAGATATAAATTTTTTTCTCTCTTTATATCCGGGTTTATGGTATTTCTTGAGTATGTTTACCCTTTCCATGGGAAGGAATTACTTGTATGGAGAATAGCATGGTAACATGAAATTACGGGACTTGAGGGCCTCACATTCAGACACAGTGTACTCCAGCAGATAGGCGCCTATCTGTCCTTACAGATACATGCTAGTGCTCAATGACAAGGGCCATTTAAAATTAGGGTATTTACAGAACGAGTTGACTTTATGATTTCTTACCAAAATACAGTCCACAAAGTTGTGGTTGGGAGTTGTGTGCTTTTGTGTGAGAGGTTTTGACGAATGATAATTAAAAATAGAAAATTTTGTATAATGTGAAACTTGTGGGAAAAGAATGCCACTGGGGATAATCAAATTAGGCATCATGTATAGAAAACCTGTGTTCCACAATAGCAGTGTAATGAAGTGGCAGTATTTACTTTCTTTACTTTTAAAGAGAAATGGTTGGAAAGAGAGAAGAGGGAGGTGTGGTGGTGATGGTGATGATGCTTTTGTTGTTATAGTCAGGGTTCACTGAATGCAGATTATGACCAGACCTAGCAGGTTATATGTATTGTCTTAATCCTTACACAAATTTATGAGGCAGGTATTATTTTGGACATGAGGAAACCATGGCCCAAAATGTTTAACTTGGCTATGGTTACACAGTTTGTCAATATCAGACCAGGAATTTGAACTCACCATATCTGATTTTAGTTCTTGTAACAGTTTCTGTCTCTATATGGCTGCTCTGGGAAAACTCCAGACCCCTGAAGTTTTTAGGAAGATATAACGTAACATGGGCAGTAATTTCTGATTTCTGATCTCACACTTATACTTGATTCATATATTGGAAGGACTAATGAAAGCAAGTTACTGTTGAAGAAGAAATTTATGCCATGCACATATTATTCACAGAAATGTTAACAACTCCTCTGCTGAATAGTCATATCCTTGGAGACAGAGACTACCTTCTGTTTATCTCTGCATATCTGTAGTGTAGTATTATTTTTAACAGTGTTACTGATAGTGTACACTCCATAAAATTCAACATTTTTATTATATTCCTAAAACTGTGAAACCAGCCTTCTAATTTCAGGACATTCTTTTCACCCCTGAAAGAAACCATCTACCCACTGGCAGTCAATCTTCATTATTTTTTTTAAACTAAAGAAAGAAAGCTGCCAAAGATTAGCAGCATTTAGCATTGGCTTGCAGTCACCTTATTTGTGAAAACTTGACATTCTCCATTAATTATAGCTTTTCACCAAAATAACCGTTTTCTTTCACATACTTTTGAAATTACCTGGTTGAAATCATTGGCATTAGTTCATTCCATTTTATACAAACAATTGCTGTCATTAATTCAGAGAAAGTAAAATGTATAAACTGCCATAATACTGAAAGTCTATCTGATCTAATCCCTTCTTGTCATAGACAGCCTTTAGTACTAAACTACGGCATTACTGATTTTCAGAATTCCTTTCTGAACAAAAAATGCCTCAAGATAATCCCCCCAAAGTTGATTTTTGATAAGCATGTATGGAGTGTTGGAAGTTCTTTTCATTCATTGCCTGAATGCTAAATGTTTGCAATGAATCTGTGACAGCTTGGAAATTTTCCCTTTCCTGTTTTTAATGAATGCAGAATTCCCATGACTTTGTATTTGCCTCTCCCCTGCATCAAAGAGGAAGAATGGTTTATGTGCATGTTCAAGTTATTGCTAGACTTTCCTGTTCAGTGAATTCTGGCCTGAATTACCTCATTATTCTGATTAAGGGGAAGTAAAACATATTTCCTGGAAGCTCGGGTTTTGGATTAAGGAAGTCATGGGGAATGGGGCTGAGCATTCTCCCTCAGGCTTAACCCCATCCGCACCCCTTCGTTTCGTTTGATGAGGACGGAGATGAAGAGCTATGAAAAAGCTTTCCCCCTCCTCACACTGGTTTGTTCCTGTCCCCAATGCTTTCTTCATATACAGGGGCTTTTGCTGCCCTGTGGACATAAAGTCTCGGGTTCAAATCCTGGCTCTGCCACTTACCAACTGTGTCATTTTTGGCAAGTCACCTCATCTCTGTGTGCCCGTTTTGTCACCTGTGAAGTGGGCACAATAATAATAACTATAGGGTTGTTTTTGTTTGACTATTTAGTGGATTTAAAAGGACACAAGTAGGGGACTTGTTTTATTCTGTTCTTTTCCTAATTATTAAAAATTGAGGTGTAGTTGATTTACGATGTTTAGGTATACAGCAAAGTGATTTAGTTATATGTATATATATCTGTGAGTATGTATATGTATGTATGTATGTATTCTTTCTCAGATTCTTCTCCATTCTAGGCTATTGTAAGACATTGAATATAGTTATAGTTCCCTGTGCTATACAGTAGGTCCTTGTTGTTTATCTGCTTTATATATAGTAATATGTAAATGTTAATCTCATATTCCTAATTTATTTCCTCCCCCCCACCCCAATTCCCCTTTTGTAGCCATAAGTTTGTTTTCTATGTCTCTGAATTAATTTCTGCTTTATAAATAAATTTATTTGTATAATTTTTTTAGATCTGACATGTGAGAGATTCATGTTATATTTGTCTTTCTCTGTCTGATTTACTCCACTGGAGAATCTCTAGGTCCATCCTTGTTTCTAGAAATGGCATTACTTCATTCCTTTTTATGTCTGAGTAGTATTCCATTTTATGTATATATACCACATTTTCTTTAGCCATTCATCTGTTGATGACTGATTTTAAACATAAACACGTTCTCTTAGGAGAAAGGGTCTGTTGGTCTTCTGTCCTCAGTTCTCTGTTCCTGCCTCATGTTCACTGGCAGCACTGGTAATACAAAAGCTTCAGTAAAAGCAAGTGCTTTTTGTCCAGGAAGAAACACACACTAGCTATTCAAGTGGCTCCACATTTGGGCGCCTGAAGCCATGATTAAAGCACCATAGAAAAGTCACTAGTGTTTTGAATATATTAGACATGCAAGGCTTTGTGGTCAGTATTAGTAGATACATTGTTTCTAAATCTCTGTTTGGGGAGTAAGGGGGTTTACACCCTTGTGGTTGGTCAGGCTCCCTAGAAAAAGGCATGTACTCAAAGAAAAATATTTGCTATGGCACATGCTACGAGATTTGTATTTCTGCGATGGTGACAAGAGTGCATGAGCATTCATGAATTGGAGCCAAAGAGTTAGGACTTAGCCCTACAGGGTAGAAACATAAAGATCGCTTAGTTGTAGGACATACCTTCCTTTCATCTTTATGTTGAAATGAAATAGATGGGGTGACATGGTAAATAGGCAGATGATCTTCTAGCCGGGGTAAAGAAGGTTGCATTAACTGAGGGCCAGAAATGACGCAGGTTTGACTGTGAGAATATCTAGTAGGAATACAAAATAATATGTAATGTATTTAAATCATATGCAGAGAGGTTTTTCTCCTTGAACATATTTCAAGAGTGTTGATGAAACTCACCAAGCTAGCCAAATCCAAGTCACCTGCACATCAGCTACTTGTTTGTTTCAGGTACTCTGTCCCCGCTGGACACCATGATGGGAGTGGCACACACCTTGTCTCCCTTTGTACTTGCACAAAACCCAGAGGTGTAGGTATTTTTAGTACTTAAAAATTGTTATTGTAAATTTTTATGGTTTTATTTTTTTCCAGCGTCAGTGTAGGTGAGGAAACTGAGACTTAGATGGAGCAACCTAAATTCTTTAGAGAGTAAGGTGATGGAGTAGAACTCTGAAACTACCGTTTTCCACCTTAAAAACTAGAGGCTCTAATGTCTGTCCTGGGTTTTCCTGGTTGGTAGAGAACTAGTCCTAATGGTTCCCAACATGACTTTAGGGGTAAAGTGAGATGATTTTAAGCAGTGTTCTTGATGCTAGTTAAAGATCTAATTAATACTGAGCATGTGACTCTCTCTGTAATTAAAAAAAAAAAAGGCTTGTAATTGTGTTAAGGAGAAAGTCTCAGTTTGGTGCTAATAAGTCTCTAATATTTGTTAATCTCCCTTTGTAATAAGAGAATGTGACTTCAAGCTCAGAGCCTCAGACTCCAGATGAAATGAACCAATTTTATTTTTGTTGTATTTATTTTTAGTTGTTGTTTATGGCAGGCTGGAACTGATTGTTCATTGTAGGTAATGATAAGTGTTTCCTGTTTGAAGTTTTGTAGTAGTAAAATCTGCTCTTTGTGGTGTACAGTTCTGTAGCTTTTGAGGAGTGTATTGTCCTTCACCTTCCACCACAATCAGGATACAGAACTGTTCTGCCCCCCCAAACCCTCTCCACTCCTCCCATTCCCTGGAGCTGCCCCCCTGTAGTCAACGTCAACCATACACCTGGCAACAGCTGGTTTATTCTCCATCTCTACTGTAGTTTTGCCTTTTATAGACTATCACTGAAATGGAATATGCACTATCTAGCCTTTTGAGTCTGGCTTTTTTTTACACTTACTGAAATGTATTTGGGATTAATCCATGTTGTTGTGTACATCTAAACTTTTGTTGAGTTTATTGTAAGGATTTACCACTGTGTATCCAATTATCAATTTAAGCACATTTAGGTTGTCTATCTGTTTTGGGCTGATTATGTGTAGAGCTGCTATAAACATTTGTATATAGGTTTTTGTGTAAATATGAGTTTTCATTTATTGAGGATAAATATTTAGGAGTGTGATTTGGGAGTCCTATGTAGATTTATGTTTAATTTTTAAACAAGCTGCCAAGCTCTTTTTCAAGTGGCTGTACCATTTTGCATCCTTACCAATAATGTATAAAAAAGTTCCAGTTGCTCCATGTTTTCACTAGCATCTGGTACTGTAAGATTTTTTTTTTTTAAGCCCAATCTAATAGGTATATAACAGTTAAACATTTCTTTTGACCTCAAGATATGGCTAAAACCGTGTGCGTGCATGCCAAGTCACTTCAGTTGTTTTCAGCTCCTAGTGACCCCAGGGACTGTAGCCTGCCAGGTTCCTCTGTCCATGGGATTCTCCAGGCAAGAATAGTGGAGTGGGTAGCCATGCCCTCCTTGAGGGGATCTTTCCGACCTAGGGATCGAACCTTTGGCTTCTGCATCACAGGCAGATTTTTTTTTCCACTGAGCCACTGGGGAAAAATTGTGTGAGTGGTAGGTAACTGAGTGAATTTGGGGAAAAAGCATGTTCTACTCTGCTTTATCTCTGGCAACTAAAGAATAAAGACTATGAGGTTATCTTGGATATCTGATGAATTTCAAGCAACATAAACACTTGTTTCCTTAACCTGTAAGCAGATGGGGTGACTATGATTTTTGAAAGTCTCGTTACAAAAAAAAAAGTCTCATTACATTTGGATAAGCAAAACCCAGATGAAGTTAACATCAGATGATCCCATTGAGTATAACAGTTTACTCTTAGTAATGATCTCTCTACTAGCAGTCTGGCCTTGAGGCCAGTTGGAGTGATGACTTGCCTTGAAACTTAATGGTATTGGGAACACTTAGCAGTAGGAAATAGCATATTAGTGTTCCATTTCTAGAATTTTTTTCCTGCTTGAACTGCATATTTCAAGAGAAATTCTAGAAGTAAGGAGAGAATGCAAATGAGCTCCAAATCTGGTTTTGTTTCTGTAGCCATTTCTTGTTGTTCAGTCACTCAGTTGTGTGAGACTCTGCGACCCCAGGCACTGCAGCACACCAGGCTTCCCTGTCCTTCACTGTCTCTCAGTTTGCTTAAACTCATATCATTGATTTGGCAGTGCTATCCCACCATCTCATTCTCTGTAGCCATATTTTGTGGAGTTTGATGATAAGGAAGGTCGTTTTTTTGATGTCCTCATCAAGATTCTCTCGTGCCAGGTACACTGAAAGTTTATGAACCATACAATGTGCCCAAGAAACAAGCAGCCACTAAAGCTTTGGGGGCAAACTTTTGTGGGTACTGCTAATTCATACTGAGACAGTCAGCAGGGCACAGCTCACATTCATTTATCTGGTGCATAAAAGACTGATAGTATTCACTTCTCTGGTGCAAATCTTGTTAAATTTTAACACTTTAAAAAGACCCTGTATAAGTGATGAACGGTTTGAGATTTAAAAACCAAAATCAGGCAGAAAAATACTGCCACCTTTTCCTAACTTTAGGTTGCAAAGTGTCGGACACGACTGAGCGACTGAACAACCATAGCCTATTCATAGCTAAAGGCAAGTATTGAGGACCTTGATGCTAGCTTTCTATGAAGTGGGAAACCTTGGGATGTATTGTGTGTTGATTCAGTTGGAGCCTCTATTCTTTGGCATGTTCTTACAAGGATTAAGCTAATATTGAAGTTGTTTGGGTACGATGCCTAAGAGTCAGGACTTTCAGAATTATTTTATTATTTTAATTATTTTATTCGATTTATAAAATACCAAAACAACTAACTACAAGCACAGTGGTACAATTCAAAAGGATATAAAGAAGCAATTTTTTTTCTCCTCCCATTTCTGCACCCACCCTCTTCTGATTACCACTGTTAAGGATTTATTCCATCCGTTTATCTATTTATTAACTCAGAAAACATGTAGCACCCATAGGGCTTTCTTTTCTTTTTTTCAATAAAATGCAGTGATTATTTTTGCACTTTATATTACTTAACTGTATATTATAGATATTCTTTCTCATAACTGCTTGGGCATCTAACTAGTACTTCTTTACAGAGCAAAAAAAAAAAAAAAAAAAAAATTCCTAAGGGCAAATCTACCATATTTCATTTACTCATTCCTATATTCACAGGAACTCACTTTTTGTGTGTGTGTATTTTCGAGGACTGCTTTTGTTTTGATCTTGTTGCTTTCGGTTTTTGTTTTGGCTGCCAAAAGTGAAGACGCAAATATCTAAGAAGACTTTTTTCCCAAGATACCATGTCCAAAAGAAACCAAACAGAATTTTTAGTACAAAACATAAAACTTGACTATCATTTTTCAAAGCAAATAAAGGATGAGTTTCCTGTTTGAGTACAAGATCCTGCAGTTTGATTGTTGTTGTTAAGTCAATAAATCATGTCTGACTATTTGTGACCCTGTGGATTGTAGTTTATGAGGCTCCTGTGTCCATGGCATTTCACAGACAAGAATGCTGGAGTGGGTTGTCATTTCCTTCTCAAGCAGTTTGATATGTTTCTTATTTTTATTTCAAAAGCTGAAAGTGCTTTGGGGGCATGGTAGTGAACATAATACTGGAAATGCCCTCCTGGTTTAGAAATGCACTGGCCTATCCAGTTGCCGCTAGCCACATGTGCTTCTTTAAATCTAAAGTAATTAACATTAGATAAAATTTCAATTCAGTTCCTCTGTCACGTTAGCCACGTATCAATAGCTACATGTGTACACATGTTGGACTTTAATGCTGTGCACCTGAAATGTATTTAATAAAAATAATAATAACCAGATGTGGCTCGTGGCTACCATCTTAGACTCACATCTATGAAACATTTCCCATATGGCAGAAAGATCTATTGGACAACAATGATTTCAACTGACTAAAGTCAGATTGCCTACTTTCAAATCATAGCTGTGCCCAGCTGAGTTGTATGTGACCTTGGGAAACTTACTTTGCTTCTCTGGGTATCAGCTTCCTCGTCAATAAAGTAAATAGCAATCCTTCTGTGTTTCTGAGAAAGATTAGCTATAGCACTATTGATGAACTGTTGAACACTTTACCTAAGATATAGGTAAGCATCAAATAAGTGGAAGCTATTCTTTTTTTCCTAGTGTTTGATTATCTCTTTTTTCTTTTGGAAGGCCAGGAGGTGAGTTCTGTGTTTGTTTGTTCAAACATAGTAGCTGCAAGATATTGTTGCCCTGATTTCTAGCTGGACCAACAAAAGATGGTATAGTAAGCTGTAAGCAACCTCCATTTGTCAGCCTGGTGATTTTTTTTTTTAAACACGCTGTCCCTGAGAAACATGGTAGAATTTGTTTTACTTCTCTTCTGCCAGGAAGTAACCCTTCTGGCTTTGTTAGAAGTGTGGTTTGTAATAATTGTACCCACCCCAGATGGCTCCTGAAAAACCTTTGAAATGCCATCTGCCAGGCGTGTGTCCAGCAGGCAGCCTGTCATTCTGCTGAAAGAAAAGAGAGGGCGGGGTCCCCTCCCAGGCCCTTTCTCCCTAGCATCTCTGAATGGGAGTCTGGTCATGTGGACCAGGCCCAGGGCCTGTTGCTCAGAGGATAACTCCAGTAAGCTCCTGCTGGCCTGCAGAGAGGAAAGGTTTTGTCTGGGTAGCAAACCCTGAAGGTTTTGTGGGTGGAGCTGAATCCTCCCCTACCCGCTTTCCCTGCTGCTTAAAGGCTATTCTAAGCGTATTTATTTCCAAGGGAAAATGGTGTCTGCTTGTTTTCATTTTTCCTCTAAAATGTACCATTTTCCCCCAAGTTCTTGATCATTTTCAATCCTTTCAGGAAATGAAGTCCCAGAGGTTAGTGTTGTCTCAACAGTTACTCTGACAAATTGGTTCAGAAAACATGACTGGAAGAAATGTCAACGATAAGATGATTATAGGAGGGGGAGAAAAACCAAAATATTGTCTGGTGTGGAAGACTTAAAAAAAAAAACCACAACAAATCTTCTGTTTGGTCTTACTTATGTATCCACATTTGGGGGTGCTGGGGATGGAGGGATGGATTTAGTTAATAGAATTTTGGTATGGAGACTTGAGTGTGAGAATGGCCATATAGAACATATTTAGGACAGATTCTTTCACAGCAAGTTTCAGAGAGATTCTGTTCTTGCCCCACACTGGAATTTCCCAGTATGGTGTGGACTGTGTTTTCCAAAGAGCCGGCTGAACAGCTTTTGCTCTGAGGCATCACACCCTCCTCCTCTGCTCCTGCTTTGTTGACAGCTGCCTCTTCATCTCCTCCGAGGATCTTTTCCTCTTCTCAGTTTCCAAAAATTGTAAAGTTTTTGTGTTTAAGGCAGACTTCTTGACTGCTTTTTCTATCATGTCTCTCCCCCTAGATTCGTTCTTTCTTTCTCTTGCCTTCAAATGCCAGTGGTTTAGTGATAACTCTCAAATTTAGGGCCCAACCACCCATCTGATTTTTCGATTTACATATTCAGCTGTCCAGAGCTCTCTACACCCAGGTGTCTGATAGGCATCTCAAGCTTTCACATATTCAGAAGTGAACTCTTAATTTTTTTTCCCCTTATGCACCATTCCCCCCATCTTCTTGATGTCTGTAAGTAGTACATCCCATTTGCCCAGTCATATTCTTCTGTTTTTCTTACACACTCCATCAGCGGTTTCTGTCTTTAAAATCTAAACCTAGCCTGGCCTGATGAGTTGATGTACTTTGAACACATCTATCCTATGTAGTCTCTTACAGCCGTTTAAAGTGTTCACAATTCATAATAGAAATCTCATTGCTTATCACCTCCATCCTATTTTTCTTGTCTATGCCCTAATTTTTTTTTCTCAACTGGATACTGAAGAGAGTAAAAGTGTTAGTCTCTCAGTCATGTCTGACTCTTTGCAACCCCATGGACTGTAGCTTGCCAAGCTTCTCGTTCATGGAGTTTTCTAGGCAAGAATGCTAGAGTGTATTGCCATTCTCTTCTTCAGGGGATCTTTCCCAACCAGGGATCAAAGCAGGGTCTTCTGCATCGCATGCAGATTCTTTACCACCTGAGCCACCAGGGAAGCTCGATTATGTATGTAATTTGAACTATAATACCAACTCATTTCATTCTAATGATAACATGAACTGTGTATCTGGTAGCAGGTACTGAGCTAGGCCTTTTAAAAGCCTTGTCTTATTCAATAGACACAACAAATGTGTAGGTAGTTTATTGTCCTTATTTCACAGGTTAGGAAACTGAGAAACAGCAGAAGCTCAGGAATGAGGCAGATCATGAATTCTTCATTCCCTTTCTATGTGTACCTGCTCAACAGCAGTGTGCTCTGGAGTACCCACTATATGCCTGACACCGAGATGTAAATTTAAACATTGTAAAGTACCTCAAGGGTGTCATAGTCTGCCAGGGAAGCAAGATATGGGAAAAACTTAGGAAACAGTTTAAGAATAGACTTTTGGACACTACACAAGCAGGCTTCTATACCAGAAAGTCCTGGTGTGCTGAGCATGACAAGCAAACATTTGTAACATAACTGGTACTATGGATAATTTGCAGCTCTTTCTAACACTCAGATTTCCGATGTTAGAAAAAATCGACTTGTTTAAAAATGTGTTTTCCTTGAGTAAGATATGCAAGAAGTGTTGAGTTTTTGACGTAAGAGAATTCTGGTCATCTACTGTAGATGCATGGAAATTCACATGGGCAGGTAATCAGAGACTGTTCTGCCATGAACACTGGAGACAACATACAGTTGGTTATTTAATTTCTTTTTAGGGAGAATTAGAACTAGGACTAGAGGAAAACATTCCTGCTTATTTTATATATATATATATGTATTTATATACATATAAAATGACTTAAAAGGCACTATGTGCCTTGCAGAATGAACTCATGTTGGTTGTATGCCCTACCTAACTTGAATGTTGGAGCAGAAACCATGAATTTTGCTTTTGTTTTTTTTTTAATCTCCCCTCCCATTTAATATAGATTCCTAGTATGTACTACAAAATTTCTTATGGTTTCTTTTTTTAGTTTGAGTGTAAACCACACTCCTTCCACACTTTTGATTGAGGTTGACTGGGCTAAAATGATAGGTCTTTCACCCAGCACCTTGGCTGGGTGACTTAAATGTTTTAGAGGGTCTGTGTTATTTCATAAGAATTGTTATATTTATGAGTCTTTGAATGAATGATGAGATTAATTCAGGGGGAGAATTTTCTATCAAATTCAGTGTCCTTTTTCTCCTCTCAGAACTTACGGGTGGCCTCTTTTTGCCAAACATATTAATTACATGGAGACACAGCAACATTTTGATCCCTGGGAGGTATCCAGCCACAGATCTTGGGCAATTGAATTTCTCTAGTGATGTGTTTATGCAACGGGTGTCATTTTCTTCAAAGGGCTTATTACATTGGAAGTTGCCGGATGTATTGAGGAACACAAGAATTTCGAGGCCTGTGATAAAATTATAAACCCCTTAGGCTCTGAGCTTAAGGTGGATAATGTTTTTAGAATTTACTGGAGCCCTAAAAGCTGCTGATTGTGAATGTTATGTGTATAAAATCCAGTTCACCCTTTTCATTCAGTGCATTCATCATTTTTTTTAAGTGATAAAAATCTCCCTGGGTTGCCTTGCTGTGTTTGGTTTTCTCTTTCTGGTATTTGAGGGGCCCAGGCACGAGAGGATGGAAGTCAGGATGCTTTTCTGCTAGAAAGAAGTCACCTTTGCCAGGTCCCTGTCTCAGTAGGTGGGTCTGTCAGCTTAGGTACTTACTGAACTGGTTATTTTAATTACACCTGGATGGGGCGCTTCCTCTTTCAGTGGACTGATGTTTTCTTGTGCCTTTTGCCTTGTCTGCTACAGGCACAACCCGGTCTCCCAGAGAAGGAGAGGTGCCTGGCGTGGACTATAACTTTCTGACTGTGAAGGAGTTCTTGGACCTCGAGCAGAGCGGGACTCTTCTGGAAGTCGGCACCTATGAAGGTGAGCTGATCTGTATGGCAGCAGTGAGCGTGCCTCTCTGCTGGGCACCACAGAGGATCCTGGGCCATTGAGGCAGAGATGTTCTATGGACTAGTGAAGTCTAAACATCTGTAGGAGATGGCAGTTCACCTTAGTGGGATTAATAATAATAAAATATATGGAATAAGGCTTTGTGGAGCTGTTTAAAAATAATTTGGATTTTTTTTTTCCTCCAGGATTTTTCTCCTTTAATTTGTTGATTTAAATGCAGACACGTGTGCGTGTGGGCGTGTGTGTGTGTGTGTGTGTGTGTGTGTGTGTGTGTTTAATATGGGTATGTACAGTATTAGAAAGAAGAGGAAGAAGACTCATAGCATAAAATGTGACCTTATAGGTGGTGGTGTTTTAGTATCAAAAGGACTGGAATGTCATTTGTACCACCAATTGATGTTTAATATATTTTTGAATAGGTGATAGATTTTCATGGAATATTTCAAAGCAGAATATTTCAGAAGTATTTAGTAAGTAGCCTCTATCCTAAATTTATCTTCCACCTGCCTAATTTCCATTTATGTTTTCCCCAGATATTAAAACCAGTGTTATTCATTTCTGTTACTCTTCTGAAATTTTTTTTAATGTAAATACAAACACATACATGCAAGTGTCATACGTGTGTTCTCATATCTTCCCTGTTTTATAAAGAAGATATACACTATATGCTATTTGGCATCTTGCTCTTTTATATCATGAAAGTATGTCTTCTGAGTCTTTGAGGTTCAGTACTAGAGTGCTTTTTGTTTTCTTTTTAAAGTGACTAAGTAATCTCCTGACTACGTGGACCACAATTTATTTAACTAGGTCTTTTTGAATAAACGTTTTTTAATATTTTAAAACATGACTGTGTTGAATAACGTGAGTATAAATCATTTCATATAGGTGAAAGTAAATCTGTAGGATGAGAGCAAAGCCAAATGTGGGGAGAAAATTAAACTTACATCTTCTGAAGACAATATTATAGCTTGATTGCTTTGTTGAGTGTTTTTATTTGAGACAAAAGGACATACTATGATACTGTTAATAACTGGGTCAAGTTATTAAGTTTTGTGTACTAAAATCTGGATTTATGGGATGAACACAGTGGCATTTTCCAGATGAGACTTAAAAACAAAGGATGAATATGAAATAGACTATTATTTTATTAAGGGCATTGTAAGTTTGGATGTGATAATTGCCCCTGTTTCAGGGGCATTTTTTGCAGTGGGTATAGGGAAGAACATTAACTTTGTGCCTACTGTTCATGTCCAAATTGTGAATGTACATTAAACATTAGGTAGATATTTATCAGATTCCTAATTGTGAATACAAGAAGATTTTCTTTGAGTATTGCTGGTTATCCATTGTTATGAAAGTCGTTCAGTCATGTCTAATTCTTTGCCACTCCATGGACTGTAGCCTGCCAGGCTCCTCTGTCCATGGAATTCTCCAGGCCAGAATACTGGAGTGGGTAGCCATTCCCTTCTCCCAAGGATCTTCCCAACTCGGGGATCAAACCCAGGTCTCCTGCATTGCAGGCAGATTCTTTACCAGCTGAGCCAGTATTGCTGGTTATCCACTGTTGTGGTTTCCTTCAAGTATTGGCATTTGACTGGGGGTTGGTGGGTTGGGAGATGTGAGGGTGCCCCAAGCAAGAATGATTTGTTAAGACTGGTACCTATATACAATGGAATATTACTCAGCAATAAAAAGAAATGCATTTGAGTCAGTTCTAATGAGGTGGATGAAGAGTGAGTAATGAGATGGATGAAGAGTGAAGTAAGTCAGAAAGAGTGAGAGAAATATCGTATATTAGTACATATGTATGGAATCTAAAAAGATGATACTTCTGATCCTATTTGCAGGGCAGCGAAGGAGATGCAGACATAAAGGACAGACTTTTGGACAAAGTGAGGGAAGGGGAGGGTGGGATGATATGAGAGTAGCATTGAAACATATACATTACCATATGGAAAATAGATAGCTAGTGGTATGACACAGGTAACCAAAGCTGGTGCTCTGTGAACCTAGAGGGGTGGGGTGGGGAGGGAGATGGGAAGGAGGTTTAAGAGGGAGGGGACCTTAGTATACCTATGGCTGATTCATGCTGATGTATGGCAGAAGCCATCACAATATTGTAAAGTATTTATCCTCCAATAAAAAAGAATTGACCTAGTTGTGAGGGAAAGGGATGGGGGCTCAGTGGATGTACCAAGAGCTTCTTCAGTGTGTTGTTTTATAAATATGAATATGGTTAAAAATTCATGTAGCTGAGAAGAGAGCAAATGTGGATCCTCTTTGGTTTAAGAAAGTGAGTTGTCCTGTCTGAAATCACTTATTATAACCATCAGAGGAGCTTTAATCCAGAATATAAAAAAATATTTATTTGCATGTTTGGAGAGGTTAGGGGTGGGAGTGGCTGTGCAAAGGCAAAGAGTACTTTGTTGAAAAAGAAAAGCATGTGGTTAGGCAACAGCATATCTGGGACAAAAAAGAAAATCAGCTCATTTTACTGAGATGTTTATGTTACAAGTGGTACATAGGTGGAGTCACCTTTTTTCCCCATTAATTTTATCACTTTGACAGAGGTAGCTATCTATCCCCAGCTTTTTAGATGGGGATGCTTAGACCAGGTAGCACTTAGGGACTTTCTTAAGGTTGTGCAGCTGGTTCCAGAAGGTGAGAGTCAGGAAACAGACCCAGCTGTTGAATTTTTAGATCCTATGCTCTTTCCTGGACATGCTAAGAAGATGATACTGATGTAACTAAAAAGTTGTGATAATAGACCATTAGTACTTTCACCCAACTTCTTGCTGAGTAACAACAGGAAAAAGTTTTTCAGAAAATGTCTAGTCATCCTTACATAAAACCGTCTTTCTGTGAATGTCACTCAGTTATTTTAGAGTTGAAATTCTCATGTTGTGTATGGGTCCAGTGTTTTTTGGCCATTTACCTGTATTCTTCAGCCTTTTGACCTTTTGGCTGTATGATTTCCCTGCTGCACAAGATGGCTTATAATTTTTTGGTAGCAATTGGAATGTATTGTATTGACTTTCATAAGGTGAAAGCAAAATGGAATTTTTGTGATATGCCAGATAGTGTTACAGGAATAGGGCTGGAGAGATCTTTGTGAGCCCCTCTGGGCCCCCTTAGTGGGGATTCTGTCAGTGGGACACTAACAAGCCTGCGGGCTGGGCTGTGGCCCTGCCCGAGTTTAGGTCTCAGCCCCTTCGCTGTTGAGCTGTGTGCCCTCCGGCAAGTTACTTAATGCCGCATGTCTCCATTTTCCCTTCGGTAAAATGAGGATAATAATAGTGCTTTCTCATAGGTAGGATTAAATGAGACAATAATTGGAAAGGGCTGAGCACAGCGTCTGACACACGTAAGCTCTCTGTCAGCGTTAGCTCTTATATTTATACACACGACTGGCCCCAAATTGCCACCCTGGTGGATGGATTCTCTTCTCCTTCTCCTAGTCAGTAAACTAGTGGATTTACCAGTAAAATATCTTTATTTACTTCTCTAGGTAACTCACTGTCTATTTCCATTGCTCACATTTTATTCCTCTTGGCCTGACCTGGCTCCAAAGAGGAAAACACCGCAACGCAAATCACTCTTTAAAGCAAGACTTTTAAACAGCTTGAAGTAAAAGTAATGAATATACAAGATGGAATTCTTTCTAGAGTAAAGAACTTAAACATCTTTAAGTGTAAGTTGATTCTCCTCCTCCTCACAGGAAACCTCTGTTAAAAGGTCTAGTGCATTTATTTATTTATTTTTTATTTTATTTATAAATAAAATTTTAAAAAAATTTTATAAATAAAATAAAAAATAAATAAATAAATGAATAAATAACCAAAAAAAAGGTCTAGTGCAAAGATTCGGAAAACGTAGACATAAACGGCATAAAACTAAGTATTTTTGTCCATTGACTTAATACATCCTGGAGATCTTCCCAGTTACCCCACATAGTTCCACCTCATTCTTTATAAATGCTGCAAAATATGCCATTGTATGAATTTATATAGTTTATTTAACTAGCCCCCTGCAGGTGGATGTTTAAGATGTCTCCTCCCCCCACTTTTTTTTAATGTTTTGTAAACAATACTGCTGCAAACACCTCTGTACAAATGTCTCACTGTACTGTTTTGAATAGATTTATAGAGGCAATTCCTGGCAGTGCAGTTTTAAAAGCAGCCCTTCTGTGCCTTCATTTCAGCATTGTCCCATGGTACAGGGTGTGATGTATGGGGCAGAAGATCAAAGTAGCTCTGCCTTTGAAGGTGCTTATGCACCTCATTCTGTCACTTACGCACTATGCTTCATAGTGATTTATTTCTGACAGTGTTTGTCCAGTATATATGTGATGAGTGCTTTTCAAAGTGCATTATGTGTAACAACTCACTTAATTATCCAGTAATCCTATGAGCTGAGTACAGTTTGTCCCCATTTTACAGAAGAAGAGTATGAGGCCCAGAGATGCCCATTGTCTTTTTTTAACTCCATATGGTGAGCCCAAGATAGAGCTGGCATTCAAACCCAGGCTTATCTCTAGGGTCTCTACTCTACAGCCCCTCAGTCTTGGGAGGCAAAATAATTTAAACAGCTTCTAGAGAAGTGATGAGTGTTCAGAGAAGAGAACTACAAGAGTGCTCCGTTGACTCTAACATTAGGGTCAGTCCCCGTGAAGACGTGGTCTTCGATCTGAAGCTTGTCAGAGGACCGCATGAGTTCAGGTGTGGGCACCGACCCTAAAGCCAGGATCCCAAGAAAGCAAATGCAGTGTGAACCAAGAAAAGGTCGGAACGTTGGTGCTAGAGATGGAGAAGCAGGGAATCATCTCTTGCTTCCTGTACAACCAATGCCATACAATAGGACTTTCTTCAGTGATGAAAATGTTCATTATTCCAAGCTGTCCAACACAACAGCCATGGACCACATGTGATTTTTGTTACTGAGAAGCTGCATTTTAAAATTAATTTAGTTTAAACTAGTTTAGCCTTAAATAGTCGCATGTGTCTAATGACTGCCATATTTTCTAGGGCAGTTTTAGAATAAAAGCTTCTGCAAGGATGGTTGAGGACCTACTCAAGAAGATCTTTCTCTTCTCAGTCATCCGATTTCAGAGAGCTAAGCTCATCTTCAAGAGCTAATCTCCTTTTGGAAAACATAGTTTTGAATCCTCCCAAAGAGGATGTCACTACAGAGGAGAGGTGATCTTCTTTGTGTACATTCTGTGATGTATACAGGGCAGACAAGTGGAGTGAACCAATAAAACCTCAAGGCCTGATAACTTTCTGAATATTCTTTCAGGTCCAATATTTGTTTGGGGTTTAGAATTTCAGGGTTGTAAAAGTTTATAAACTGGAAAGGCAGTAGAGCTCATCTCTTCAGAAGACAAAACTGAGATCCAGAAAGAGAATGTCTAAGACACTAAAGGGAATTGGGAACCAAATCTGGCCAAATGCCTTTCACTAAGGTCATGTCCCAGGCAGGACTGAAATGCTCATCTTGCCCGAGTCTGCTGCTTGAAAATGGATAGTCTCCCTATAGACTCTCTTACTAGTTTGTGCATTCATTCATTTAACCATTAATGATAAAATGTTTAGCAAAACCAGACATGATTGTTGTCCTTAGAGGTCTAACAGTAGCCTGTAGCTACTAGTAGACTGTAGCCTGCCAGGCTCCTCTGTCCATGGAATTCTCCAGGCAAGAACACTGGAGTGGGTTGCCATTCCCTTCTCCAGGGGATCTTCCCAACCCAGGGATTGAACCTAGATCTCCCACAAGCAGATTCGTTACCATCTGAGCCACCATTTTTAAGGGAGTGTTGCATTATATCAACAGTATAAAATGTTTATGCAGACTTGCTAATGTATTAGTTATTGGAAGAAGAGGTAGAAGATTTAGGTGATGATATTCCACCTAGGATGACTCCTACTTCTGTCTTAGAAAACTGGAAAGATGTTGGTACTGTTTGCTTAGATTAGAAACACTGGAAAGAGCCAGGATTGGTGTGTGTGTGGGGTGGGGGGTGTCAGGGTCTCCAGGATGGAATTTTCCGCCCCCAACAGCTGTAATGCTGGCATATTATGTGTATCTTCCAACAGAGTAGATGCACTTTGTGACTGTTTAAGGAACCTAAGTATTGCCCCTCACAAAGGCATATGAGTTATGAGTAGAGTTCATAATTGGTCTCAGCTCTGCAATTTGAGCCAACTCCTCATTCTGTCACTGGTTGCAATCAAAATCAAGGCAAGACAGAAGACAAGACTAAACGTGTTTTTCCCTCTTGGCCCAGCTTCCTAATTGTGACACTGAGCTCATTTATTGGATAGTATTTTTGAAATAAATCAGAAGCACCATCTCCTTTTTGCCTTGCTTTTTTTTTTTTCTCCTGTTGACATTTTAGCTCAGTAAGACAGGTTGCTGCCTCAGCCAGCCCTTGGGACTTCTCTGGGAGAGAGTTTGTAAGGGCGGAACTATTCAGTGGGAGTGGTTCCAAACATGCCTGTTTTACAAATGCCTCTGGGTAGAAGAGGCTGATTATACACTTTGAGCTTGCAAAGGTTTTCACTCAGCATAGAAGTGCGGTCCCAATGTGACATTTCCAATTGGAGTTATGGGTTGCATATCTCTTCATGTTAATTAGGAAGGGAGTGTATGTGTCAGCCTTCAATAATGGTACTGTTCTGCTTCTTAGAAGGTCTGCAAAAAGGCAGCTGCCAAGGGTCTACTTTGGGGGGACATGGTAATAAAGCTGGGGTGAAGAGAGTTCTTTTTGTCATTGAGGAAGACGAGACCGTCTGGAGTCCTGTTCTTTGGCAGGCCTCAGCACCCGTCTGTTGTGATAAGCTTTGTTGGCAAACTCCACTGTGGAGTGTTCTCTGTTGATAATGAAAGAACCAAAGGAAATCTGTGCGACAATTGTATGTTCCTCTGCCTTTGAAGACAAGGAGGCCAAGCCCAGGGACGGTTTGGTTAATTTTCTGCTCAGAGATCCCCACCCATTCCTTGAGTCAAGAGCATAGACAGTGGAGACAGATCCATGTTTAAATGCCAGCTGTCATTTAAGCATTGTGTGAGTGTCAGTTTCTTCATCTGAAAATGGGAATATTAATTTTTTTTCTGTAGAATTGTTAATGATTAGAATAAGTGAATCTGTGGGTAGCGACATATGATAGATGCACAGTAAAGGTAACTTTTTGTTAATGTTCTTTAAATATGTGCTTTGATAACAATACCAAATTTTACATCTTAGAGCTGCTCAGAGTATCAGGAACAACTGATGCTGGGGTTTATTACATGTTCATATTGTGCCAAGCACAGTACTGAGTGCTTTATATATGTGGTCTAATTTAATCTGTGCAAAAACTCTGTTTCATGGGTACTAGTCTTTCTACATGAGAACCAAGGCCAGAAAAAAAGAGGTCCCTTACCTTGCTCAGGGTCACAACACTATTAACTTACTTTGCCCTTTCTGGTCTTAAATTCAAAGGCACATGGCACTAGTAAGAACAAAACTCTACTTATAGGACATGGACTTATTATCATTCTGTGCATGTAAATCATAGATTTATAGAGTGGAGCAGGTCATTAAAGAAAGAATAAATAGAAAGTGTTGGGAGTTTTATGAATGATACCATCATGTGTTGAGTAAGCAAGTGGCAAAGTGAAGTGATGTGGATCTGAGATAATTCAGATAGAATTGATGGACTGAAAAGAAACTGTCATGAGTCATGCTCTTAAAAACCAGATCCACAATATAGGTATTGAGGAGCATCCCAGGCTGGGATTTGTGTGTACTCTCTCCACTTTATTCAGTTACTCATTCTGCATAGAATCACTGAGTGACCCCTTGTGCCCGGCACCATGTTTGATTTGGGAATGCAGTAGTGCACAGAGCACATGTGGATCCTGCCTTCATGGAGCTTACAGTGTAGAGGTAAAGACAGATATCATTTCATTAAATAGTCTGATAAACTGAGCAAAGAGCCTTGGGAAGGAAGAGATACACGCTTCCCTAAAAACATATACAGGAGACTTGGGATCTAGTTGGTGGGGTCAGAGGATCAGCAGGTGATACTGGGATGAGAAGCAGAGGGAAGAAAGTTAAACAGAGAGAAGAGTGAGTGCAAGAGCTGTGAGGTGAGTGGGGGCACAGATTGCATATGAGACCTGAAAGAAAACCAGAGATTTGAGCAGAGAGAGCAAGGGGTCCAACTGTGAAGCTTGCCTGCAGAGCCTGCAAGGGTCACACATGCATGACCTTGAGACCAAGACAGAATCAGATATGCTGGATCTATGTCCTTATGTACTGTATACATATTTGTGCTTTACACAGAACAAGAGTAAGGTTTTTGGACCCCACACATCTTACCCTGGGCTTCCCAGGTGGCTCAGCGGTAATGAACCTTCCTGTCAATGCAGGAGACTCGAGTTGGATCCCTGGGTTGGAAAGATCCTCTTGAAGTGGAAATGGTAACCAACTCCAGTATTCTTGCCTGAAAACTTCCATGGACAAAGGAGCCTGATGGGCTGTAGTCCATGGTGTTGCTAAGAGTCGGACACAACTGAGCACACACTCGCTTTTGCCCCTTGGGTATAGTGTTGCCCCTTTGATAATACATTCTGTGGATTTCCAGCCATTTGTGGTCACTGTCATCCTGTCCTCTACTTATTTTCAAAGCATGTTCTGTTTGGAAAAAGAGAAGCAAGCCATCCCTCCCTTCAGCTTCCCCACCTCTGCCACCTCCCAATTCTAAAGAAACATAGCACTGCAGGACAAAGGGCCTAAATGCGAATGCTTGTCTCTGATTTCTTCACCTTTGCTACACAGAAGGTGGTCCATGGACCAGTGTCATCAGCATCACCTGAGTCCTTGTTAGAAATTCAAAATTTCAAGCCCCACCTTGACCTTTTAAAAGAGAATCTCCATTTGATGTAACTGTTATATGTACAAAGTTTAAAAAACTGATGTATACTATGCAGAGCATTCATGAAAATCATGTTCTAGTTCCATTTCTGCCTTTCCAGCATAGTGCCTAGCATAACAAGAGGTTCTCTATAAGGAAATGAATGAATGAATATTAAATTTATACAAAGTGAAAGGCTTTAAAGATTTGATTCATTCTGGCTTAAAACTCAGGGTTGCAGTCCTCTTTCAATATTTTATCAAGCTCTAAAAATTGATTTGCAGTCCCCATTAATTTTTAACTCTGTGTCAGAAAATATTTTCTTTGGCTTGGTCATGGCCAAAGAGTGTGCCTATTAATTATGGCTATTGGTGGCTTCCTCTTGCGTCTTCCTTGCCCTCCTCTCCCTCCCCAGCCATCATCCCTGCTGAGTTGTATTGTGGAGCCAGTTCTGAAAATAGCAGCTGGGACACACACAATTGTCACTTGGGAGGGAGCCCAGTCACCTCAGGAAGTGTGTGTTGGCTAACATGGGGACTGTGGTATGGTCAGGCTCGTGTCTCTTAGAAACTATGCAGCCTGCCAAGTGATAACCTAAATTAATCTTTTATTCATTATAATTCTTCAAATGATTTTTACTTAGTACCATTAAGCGATCCATATAGTCTTCACAGGCAGTCTCTTGTGCATAGTCTATGTAAGGAGGTTTGTGTTTCTGGCTAGGCTTGGCTTGATGCTGACCAGAGTGGAAATGATTGATAAGCTGGGGAGTTTCCTGGAAGGGCATGGTTTTGAATTTAAATGCCCGGAGGTCCACATCAGTGGAGTGAGTGAAGGCAGGTGAAGGCAGTGCTGGTGGGAAAGGTGGTAAACGGAGGAGTGCGTGAGTCATCTTGCCCTTGGTTGTGTGGAAAGATAACGTGGCCAATCCCAGATTCGGCCAAAATCAATTCATTCATGGTCTCACTGGGATTCCTGAGGATTTTTTGAAGTTTAAAAGTTTTCTTCATCCCTCTTGTGTCCATGCCCCTTTATCTGCTCAGACCTTAGGGTACTCTTCTAGGTTGAGGTCAAGGTGTTTGTCTGGCAAAGGCTGGGAGCCTCCTATCCAAAGATAGGAGCCAAAACCTCTGTGCAGAAATCCTTAATTGTGTGTGTTCAGTTCAGTCGTTCAGTCGTGTCCGACTCTTTGCAACCCCATGGACTGCAGCATGCCAGGTTTCCCTGTCCATCACCAAATCTCAGAGCTTGCTCAAAGTCATGTCCATTGAATCAGTGATGCCATCCAACCGTATCATCCTCTGTTATCCTCTTCTTCTCCTGCCTTTAATCTTTCCCAGCATCAGGGTCTTTTTCCAATAAGTCAGTTCTTCACATCAGGTAGCCAAAGTATTGGACTTTTTCAGCTTCAGCATCAGTCCTTCCAATGAATATTCAGAACTGATTTCCTTTAGGATTGACTGGTTTGATCTCCTTGCAGTCCAAGGGACTTTCAAGAGTCTTCTCTATCACCACAGGGTAGTGTGGTCCTGGTGAATTTGGTCACACACTTGTCACCAACATTGCCCATAAGAGACAAATCTCAGGAAGACAGACCTTACAGTTTGTCCAGCAGCATGTCTCAGTATATCCAGATTTGAATCAGAGATACTCAGTTTTTAAATGTGGGTCACTAAATTCTAGTTATTTTAAAAAATGTATCTGCAATGGGAACTTGAACCCTCTGCCCTTAGGAAACACCACTTGATAGAAGCTTTTCTGTAAAGGTTGTAGGTAATATGCTAGAGAAGTTTGAATAATTACACTCTCTCGTATTTATAAGATCTTATAGTTTACAGGGTACCTTTGAGAAAGTTGCATCATTTGATTGTCATGGTAATCCCGTGATGCTGTTGGAGCTCATGCTGCCATTATCATATCACAGAGAAAGTATGAGATGATAATAAGTAATTTGCTCAAGGTTATTTGGTCATTGGGAGGTTTACCTGCTTGTTCCTTTATGTCAGTAAAGTTGTGGTACTCTGTTACCATGTGGCAAGCACTTCAGACACATTGTCTCATTAATCCTTCTACTAAGGTGTAAAGAGCTTCCTTTTAAAGATTAGAAACATACACTGTTAACATTAAGTATTATAGCATGTATCAAGCCTTATAGTGAAGTCTTTTGCAAGTACTAAAAGCATTAAATGGACTGTCTCATTGTATCCTCATAATAGGAAGAGTCTGCTCTTCACATCAGGTGGCCAAAGTGTTGGAGCTTGAGCTTCAGCATCAGTCCTTCCAATGAATATTTAGAGTTGATTTCCTTTAGGATTGACTGGTTTTTTCTCCTTGCAGACCAAGGAACTCATGAGTTTTCTCCAGTACCACAATTTGAAAGCATCATTTCTTTAGCACTCAGCCTTCTTTACGGTCCAACTCTCACATTCATACATGACTACTGGAAAACAAGCTTTGACTATATGGACCTTTGTCAGCAAAGTAATGTCTCTGCTTTTTAATATGTTGTCTAGGTTTGTCATAGCTTTCCTTCTAAGGAGCAAGCATCTTTTAATTTTATGGCTATAGTCACCATCCATATTGACTTTGGAGACCAAGAAAATAAAATCTGTCACTACTTCCACTTTTACCCCTTCTATTTGCCATGAAGTGATGGGACCAGATGCCATGATCTTAGTTTTTTTAATGTTGAGTTTTAAGCCAGCTTTTTCACCCTCATCAAGAGGCTCTTTAGTTCCTCTTCTTCCTGCTATTATAGTGGTATCATCTGCATATCTGAGATGTTGATATTTCTCCCTGCAATCTTGATTCTAACTTGTGATCCATCCAGCCTTGTATTTTGCATGATGTACTCTGTATATAAGGTAAATAAACAGGCTGACAATATGCAGCCTTGTCATATTCCTTTCCCAATTTTGGACAAGTCATTCTATGTAAGGTTCTCATTATGGCTTTCTGACTCGCATACAAGTTTCTCAGGAGACAGGTAAGGTGGTCTGATCCTCTTGTCTCTTTAAGAATTTTCCACAGTTTGTTGTGATCCACATGATCAAAGGCTTTAGCATAGTCAGTGAAGCAGAAGTAGATGTTTCTCTGGAACTCTCTTGCTTTTTCTGTGATCCAGTGAATGTTGAACATATGTTAATCTATACTTTGAAAGTGAAAGTGAAGTCGCGGTCGTGTCTGACTCTTTGCAACCCCATGGACTGTAGCCTACCAGGTTCCTCCATCCATGGGATTTTCCAGGCAAGAATACTGGAGTGGGTTGCCATTTCCTTCTCCAGGAGAGCTTCCTGACCCAGGGATTGAACCTGGGTCTCCCACATTGTAGGCAGATGCTTTACTGTAGATTAACCCAAATGAAATTGCTGATATTTGACAGTTTGTCTTCTGTATCAGCAGTTGCATATGGTTCAGTCTAATAATATGTACTTTATCTGTCTCTAATCAATCTTAAACTAATTTCCAGAGACAGGAAACAACTATGAATAAGTGGGTTGTTGGGAGAATTTGTAATTGCGTTGAGAAATCTGCTAATCATTTACTAACTTAAGAAAGACCCTGACCTTCCTTGAAAACTGAGGAAAATCCACATAAATTTGTCAAATTTAGGTAGAACTTTTCTTTTCCAGACATTTATTTTTGTCATAAACAGGATGTCTAAGTTTTAATTGATTTTTTAAATGACAATAGCTTCTTGAATGTTATAAAATTATAATTATAAAATTATGAATCAAGAGTCCTATCTTTTAAATCACATCCTTCACTGGAAGATTCTTATTTGTAGACATTGGCCTTACTTTAATCTCTAACTGAAAAATGTATGCTATGTTTTGGTATAATAATGATCATAAAGAATTCGGTAGAGCTTTGTCTTTATTTCTTGTTCACCGTGAAGATTACTTTTTAAATAGTCAACTGTTTTATTTACCTAAACCCCACTAAGAATCTCCAGTTAGTGAAAATAGTCAATACTGCGGCCAAGATTCAACTTCATCAAAGACATGGGACATCCTTTGATGTAACCTGTTTAGAAATGCAGGCTGAGTCTTGGCTTATTTATGTGTTTATTTTTCCCTGTACTTGTGTTAGTTCCTAGAAACACATGGATGCCTTTTCTTCACACTGGTTCTGCTCAGTCTCTCTACCTTTGTGTTAGAAAGCTGAATGAAGGTTTTGAAGAGGTTGAGATACCTCCTTGTGTGAAAGAAGTGATTGAGTTGAGTGCAAGCCACCAGAATGTGCTCATTGACTTCTGTGTGGTTTCCTTCAAGTTCAAACATGGTGCCCTTTATTCTGCTGCTGTTTTTTTTTTTCTTTTTTCCATTTATTTTTATTAGTTGGAGGCTAATTACTTTACAATATTGTAGTGGTTTTTGCCATACATTGACGTGAATCAGCCATGGATTTGCATGTGTTCCCCATCCCAATCCCCCCTCCCGCCTCCCTCTCCATCCCATCCCTCTGGGTCTTCCCAGTGCACCAGCCCTGAGCGCTTGTCTCATTCTGCTGCTCTTTTTAACATGCATGTTCAGGATTTCCCTGCTGACGCATGCTATTTACACCACTTTCAAAGAAAGTGGATGCATATGTTCATAAGTTTGATGATTCAAAAAATAGTTTAAAAAAATAATGTCATAAAGAATATTTAATTATAAAGATAAAGCTTAATGTATATAAACCCTGTAATATCTGTTTGACAATGGGATGAGATTCTTGGGAAGAAACAGTGTGTATGGGATTTGTTATTATTTACAAATTCTACTTTACCAAGCACAAAATTATAGACATTACATAGGATTTTTTGTAGGGCCTAAGAAGATCAGTCTATCTGGCCTTAGTCTAGAAGATGTGAGATGCTGAGTGGATTTAGGGCATTCTGATGTTGATGCTTTTGATCATATGGTCACTGAATATTATTGATTTTAAGCTGTAGTTTTCAAATTTTGCCCATTCATGAATTAACCTTCAAGATTTTGTCTATATCTTGTTATAGTGTCCATTATTTGCTTGACACTTTCTTTAAAATAATTTTTAACTCATGTTCAAAAGACACCTCATTTCTACTGTTGTTATTATATACCCAATTTCTTATTAAATATATCTGCTTTTTTAAACCTGAAGTTTAATCTTCACGTTTTAAAAAGTCAATTTTATAAAGTATTGCTTTATCATTTTTTAAAGTAAACATTTTATTTTACTAGTTAGATTTCTGTACTGCACACTAAAAATATACACATTTTAAATTAAAAAAATTAGGACATGAAAGCCTATCCTGGTCCTGCCCAGAGTCACTTTGCACATGAGAGTCAGAGCTGAGCCAAACTCTGGAGGCAAGTGGCTAAAAATGAAAATGGGCACTGACTAAACAAGTGACCCGTGAAGGGTGCCAGTCTGCCACTGCTGACCCAGAGTTTCCTGTGAGAGCTGGGCACGGGTTTGTTCCAGCCACACACGACTGTGCCACTCAGACCTGCCATTCAGCTAAAGAGGCGCCACGTGGTGTTCACTCTCTTTTTTAAAAAAATATTGCTTGGGTTCCCTCTTGAGGAGTTTTCCTTATTAAGGGAGGGTGACCTCCACTGTGTCAGCTTGTAAGGGTGCTGGCGGTAATGAATTTGTTATTTTGTGTGCCACTCACTCCAAATTGGATTCTGCATTATGCTAGTGCATATATGTGAAACGGTGACCAATTGAAATTCAAATGTAATGAGGATGAAGCTTTTCCATTCTGCATAGCCCCTTTTGTTTTCATCCCTAGTGGGTTCTTTCCCCACCACAATGCAGCTTTCCTCCTGGCTTCTGAAATCACCATGTCTAACTGGATAGGACCAACATGTTTTCTTACCCATTCCAGAAATGAAATACAGGTTGTTCTGGTTTTCTAATTTAAAAAAAAAAAAAAAAAAATTTTTTTTTAAATGGGCTAAGAGATTTGGATTTGCAGACTTGAGAAAAACAAAGTATTCTTTCTAAAACATGCAAATGTGTCTCTCCATCACCTAGGAAACTATTATGGGACACCCAAACCTCCTAGCCAGCCAGTCAGTGGGAAAGTGATCACGACGGATGCCTTGCAAAGCCTTCACTCTGGCTCCAAGCAGTCAACCCCAAAGCGAACCAAGTCCTACAATGATATGCAAAATGCTGGCATAGTCCACGCGGAGAATGAGGAAGAGGATGATGTTCCTGAAATGAACAGTAGCTTTACAGGTAAAGACCAGATGATGCTCCCCCTAAGCGGACTTGGGGAAGGAGGGAGGAGGGAGGATTTACAAGGAGTTGTGAGGAGGTTTTTGTTCTCGGGAAGAATTTGGAAGGATCACTAAAATTCAAACTGTGGCCACACAGTGCTTATGGAAGAGATGGTCTTTTTATTTTTATCCTGTGCCCAGAATTTTTTTTTTCTTTTTAAAATTTTATTAAATTTTTTAATTGAAGGATAATTGCTTTACAGAATTTTGTTGTTTTCTGTCAGACATCAACATGAATCAGCCATAGGTATACATATGTCCCCTTCCTCTTAAACCTCCCTCCCACCTCCCTTATTTTTAAAATTTTCATTTTTAATTGAAAGGTAATTACTTTGCAATATGGTTTTGGTTACTGCCGTACATTAATGTGAATCAGCCATAGGTATACATGTGTCCCCTCCCTTTTGAACTTCCCCCCCACTTCCCACCCCATTCATCCCTCTAGGTGGTCAGAGCACTGGTTTGGGCTCCCTGAGTCATGCAGAAAATCCCCATGGGCAATCTGTTTTATGTGTTAGTGTGTATGTTTTCATACCACTCTCTCCATTCGTCCCACCCTCCCCTTCCCGCAGTGTGTCCACAAGTCTGTTCTCTGTGTCTGAGTCTCCACTGCTGCCCATCTTTCTAGATTCCATATATATGCATTAATATACGATAGTTGTGTTTCTTTCTGACTTACCTCACTCTGTATAATAGCTGATCTTTTCCCTGGTCTGTTTTTCATGCTTCTTGTCAAGAGTCTTTTAACTTCACCCAGCTATCTTAAAGGGACAGGAGGGAAGTGTTTGTAGAAGGAAATAAAAAATAATCGGCATCCTTCAGAGTTTCCGTAGTGTAGTGGTTATCATGTTTGCCTCACATGTGAAAGGTCCCCAGTTTGGAACCGGGCGGAAACAAAAAAAATAATCGGCATCCTTTCTCTCTCTTCAAATTGATACCTATAAGAATCACTATTTTGTTCATTTATTACTTGGCCTTGACACTGCTCCATAATTATGGATGATTGTTTATAAAGAGAAATAGGAGAATCTGTTTAATATCACTTGATGCTATATGGAATGCATCCTTTTATCTCATACCTTTGTAAATAGAGATACAGTAGAAATAAATCACGTTTTCAGTTAATTAATGCAAAGTTTACTACATTCCCTAAGAAATAAAAGATGGAAAAATAAATATTCTAAGATTATATTTTCTATATGTATTTTATATTGCATAGCATATATTGCTCATTGCAGTATAGTTTTTAATATACAGTCAGAACTATCTATGCTCAAGCTTAGTAGGCTATATTTTATGAAAGGATCTTCAAAGATGAACCCTCTGCATAAAGCTATGCAGATTAGGACGTGCACATTCCTAGGAGGCACTGTTCATTGAGGCCATGATATATGCTCTATAGGTTAGCACAGTGACCCAGAATGGTTCAATAGTATATTTGGCTTTGCGGGGGTTTAATATATAGAGTAACTCAAAATTTAACAGCTCCATAAGACGTGAATTACTCCAGTCTATAAGGATGTGACTTTAAAAGACCATCTTGTTTCTTCTGTTTTTCCTGTACTTAATTTCTTTTGATATTTTAGGGTATTTTCCTTCTTGTGCTGTTAAGTCGTAACAGAGTCTTTCAGAAAAGCAGTTTCTATTAGTTGAGTGCTTTCTACTGCCTGTATGGACCTCTCTGAAGCTTTCTCATTCACTGAATTCAGAAGCCTAAAATTTTTGAAGTTAACAATTAAAAAAAAAAGGTTTTGGTGACTTATCATCGTAACAGTTAGACCAGCCATTCTGCAAGAAGCACTAGAGAAAGGAGGAGACCCAGTTTGCTACCCTAGCTTTGTTCTTGGTAGCTGTCTTGTTATGAAGTTAGTATCTAACTTCTCTAATTACTGATTAGAATTCAATCACATCAGGTCCCCCCTTCCAGCCCTAAGGATTTAAGTTCATGAAAATTTGTATTTTCTTCATTAGGCTGGTCACTGACCTGTTGTTAACAGTATCTAGGAGAAATTTACCTGTTTTTACTTAGGCATTTATTGAAATCAGCTAATTTCATCTACATCAAAATATTTTATCCATATATAGTAGTCATCACCAAAAGGAAAGCACATTATGAAAAAAAAAAAGGGTCTTGATCTTTCAACAGGTAAGAACAGCAAATCATGATATAACCCAAAAATATAGATGTGGGCATAGAAATATTAACAGACCTTGGGGATAACATGCAGTGAAACAGTTCTGCCAGGGTGACTGGATGGTCTCAAGAAGCTTGTGTACCTTTGTGTGTCCTCCTTGTCAGTACAAAGCTTGAACAGAGCAGGGATAGCTGACTGTAGGTTTTGATGCTTCCTAATTTCTAACCACTATAAATCCCTGTTGTAGAAGTCACACCTCAGAAAATCTGACCTTGTAACACCCCTGTTTGAAATCCTGGTGTCAAAAAAAAAAAAAAAAAAAAATCTGGCCCCAGGTCATCATTGCTAAAGGCAGTGTGAACATTCATTTATGCACAAAGAAAGAAAACTGATTGTCACCTGATCAGATATACAGAGAGAGAAGTGATCTTGAGATAGACAAGCAATTGGGCATCTTCAGTATGCAAGGGATATGTTGAATAAATGGCTCTTCACTTACCAGACTACAAGTATGACAGCTGACAAGCTGTCATACTCTCACTCATGTGAATTCTTTTGAAATAATTGCCACTACACAGTCTGTGAGATGTGTACCATGCTAGCTGTGTCAAAGCATCTTGCACTCTGAACCACTTGTAAGTAGCAATCCAGCAGCCGCTTTGAGCACAGAGTGACAGTAACATAATGAGGTCTTGGCTCCTGGTTGGGCCAATGGTGATGAAGGGTACCAGATTCAAATGTGGAAACACCATACAGCTATTTAAAATGATATTTACCTAGGGTGTTTTTTAATAATGGGATATTGGTACGATTTCAGCCAACGTCTGCTTGGGTCTTTTGAAAGGGACACAGGATATCTAAATAACATGCCTAAATAATGTTGGCACTGTCTGCTGGCAGAGAGCAGGGTACTTAAGGCCTGGAGCATCCTGGGAAGGTTGAATCTTCCTTTCTGCAACCAAAGATGGAGGCAGGAGCTGAGTCATGAGCAGTCATCCCCGATTCTTACCATAGAACTTACTGTCGAACACAAGACAGAGGGAGAATCGTCTACAAATAATGCCCAAATTATAGATTTAAAGAAGGCCCTTCATGAAAGTAGATATAAGCTTAAATTGTTGGGCAAAACACAGTTATTTATATAAGTAAATGAAAACATTTTTTAAAAGATTTTGTTCATTGTAGAAAAACTTGGAAAATATGTAACAAACCACCACAACTAAAAAGTAGTTGATGCATCCATCAACCATATATAAGAGACACCAAAAATGTTATTTTTCTTCCTAAGCTTGTTTTCTCAACAGCTTCCCTGTTGTTCAACATTAGGCTGCCAATGCTTCTTTTTCATTAGTGATTAATGGTAAAATACTGCTTTGGAATGTCAAGAGATAACAATATTACCAAAAGAGTTAATGTTTCCGCAGTGCTCTGTGGCAGGCATTTTGCTAAGCTCTCATGCATATTACTGGGGAGTTTAACTGCTTGTCCAGTATTACTCAACCAATGAGGGTCAAAGCTGTCATTTCAACCCAAAAATCCTGACTCCAGAATCTATATGGCTTTGTGTTTTAAGTCAAGTTTACTAGCCCCTTGCAGCATCAAAGGTTTTGACTGGTTATGTACACAGTGAGTGTACACATAAATCTAAATGCATGTGTAATTTAAAATAAGCTCCAGAATGTGTGTTTGACACGAGTTTATGTTCTCAAAGTCACCTTCAAAATCTCCCAAGAGTGTGTGTGTGTGATGTAAATACTGGGAAGTGTCTGCAAATGAAAATGTTTTTTGTGGTTTTTTTATGGTTTATGAATCATTTTCACATGTATCTTATAAACCTTTTGGAAATTTTTGAGAAATAAGCAGTCTAACTATTATCTTCCCCATTTTGCAGACAAGAACCCTGAGAAATAGTGTTATCAATCCCACTAGGCAGTTGGAGCATGTAGCTTCTTATCTACTTGCCAGTCTCAGTATTCGAGTAATCCATTCTACCTGTCCTCTTTAGATGCATTGGCAATCTTTAGTAATAATTTAGTAATCTAATCTTTAGAGCGTGATAGCAGTGCTCTTAAATGTTCGGTAAATTAAATGAAAGAGTTTTTGAAGTCAGAGCGTGTGTTAAGGTCAAAGCTGTGATTAGGACTGTGAATTTTTAAAATCTGCTCCTCTCTCTCATTTTTGGACTTCTCTTTTTCTTTCAGAGAATGAGAATGTTTAAGGTTCTATTGAAAAAAGAAACAGAAAACTAAATATATCAAGTCGTACGTGTTTAATATCTATGTTTTTTTCCCCCCTCCCAAAAATTAACTAGATGGAAGGAATCCTTGGGTAACATTCACATATGTCAAATTGTTATGATGTTCATTTTAAATATCTTACAGTTTTGTCAATTATACCTCAATAAAGCTGAGAAATTAATATCTAACTTTTTGTATGTCAGTTAATATGTAAATAAAGTGGTTTTAAAACAGGAAGACACTGAGAACCTATAAAATAAATATTTGGATAATTTAAAATAAGTCTCAAAAAAAAAAAAGGTCTCATTGCTAGAGGAATTTCTTTTTTCTCTAGGAAGTTACAATTTACATATATGTATTTCCAGTGAGCTAATATTCCCTTCATGTAGTCCAGATTTTGGAATGCTGGCAGAACTCTTTCTTCCTCTCCCTCCTCTCTTTTCCTCCCGGCATAAATTGTATACATTAGGTATTAAATCACACTGTTTCTCTTTTCACATGTAGTGACCTACCTGTGGCTACCATCCCTTTCCTGTTCTAGTTTCTATTAAAATGGGTCAATTAAAATTTTTCAAACTCTTAAATGTTATATTAAGAGATGACCACTGACTTTGGCCCTGGGTGTTTCCTTTAGCCGGTCCTGATCCTGAGCTCTCTTGAGCACTCTGAGCACCAGGTACTTTGGCAGGTGCTTTGCATGTATTGAAAACATGTCATGAAAACATTCTTGTAGTGCATGTGTTATGCCCATTTTACAGATGAGGAAACAGGTACCCAGAAAGGTAAAGTCTCTTTCAAAGACACACAGCTAGAAACAGGCACACTGTGATTTGATCTGTGGTTTGATGTCTAATCCATCCTTTTCTGCCCATTTGTAATGAATCTATGGGCCAGCTCTGACCAGCGAGCAAAGATTAATCATAACGACTTTAATGAGGAAGATGAGGTTTATTGTATACTAAAATCTGTACTGAGTGCTTTACGTAGACTAATCCTCCCTACAACCTTATAAGGTAGGGACTGTTACTATTCCGCCTGTAAAGATAAGGAAACTCAAGCACATAAAGGTTGAGTAAACCCAGTCAACGTAAAGCCAAGATTCAGACTCAGGCAGACTGACTGCACAGTCAGTGCTTATAGTCACTACCTTTCTTTTTTTTTTTTGGCTTGTGCCAGACACACTGCTTTATTTTTTTAAGGAATTATGGTTGGTAAATTGGTGATTTTTGCATCAAAATATAAATTTCCACCTTTTCTTAAAGAGTCAGGGATCTGGAAACCCTGAGTCCACTTTTATCAGGATGCTAGTTGCCTGGCACTGAGTTCTCTGCTTCCTTCAGACAGGATGCAGTGTTCTGGATATCCATCATTTGTACCATGTGGCCGCACCATACTCTGACATGTTGCCAGCTGACAGAACCCATCTGAGAAACAAGATTCCAGTGATTTGTTTTTTTAAGTACTTTTTGTATCTCAGTCTTCAAAATGTAATGCTTGTACTTCAATCTCCATCACCTGGGTGCCCTCAAAGTATATATTTTGAACCTAATTCCAAATCTATTCTCTGAAGTAGGGAGCCATGCCTGGAGGAGGGAATGGCATCCAGTTGCAGTATTCTTGCCTGAAGAATCCTGTAAACAGAGGAGCCTGGTGGGCTACAGTCCATGGGGTCACAAAGAGTCAGACATGACTGAGAGACTTTGCACACATGCATGCTTTTAATTCTTGCCAACTTTTGAATCTTTGTTATTAATTACCAGTTTCAGGGGCTTTCCTGGTGGCTCAGCTGTCAAGTGTCTGCCTACAGTGCAGGAGACACAGGAGACACGGGTTCAGTCCCTGGGTGGGGAAGATCCCCTGGAGGAGGGCATGGCAACCCACTCCAGTATTCTTGCATGGAGAATCTCATGGACAGAAGAGCCTGGTGGGCTACAGTCCTAGGGTTGCAGAGTCGATCGAGATTGAATCAAGTGAGCACGCATGCTCGCACCAGTTTCAAACTGTTTCTTTCATAGTGGCCTAATTTCTTCTTTTTTTCTTCTAACTTAAAATTTTACTAATCTCCACTCATGGGTGCAAATTTTAAAAGCAATTCAGATTGATTTAAGCAGGAAAGGGAGTTGAGGGAATCACGCAGTTGGAGAAGCCAGGAGTACATGTAATCCTATGAGAGGCTTCATCAGGGTTATTGGGTGACTTTCCCATATTTCATCTGTACTTTCCTCTGTGTGGATTTAGTTCTCAGATAAGCCTTGCCAAGGTTCTCAAGATGGCCATCAGCACCATCAGCATTCTCATCTCACAACATGAGAATCTACCAGCTTATTAATTTTAGCATCAAGAGGCTACCTCTTGCCTAATAGTTCCTCAAGCACTTGCAGGCTGAACAGTCTGTAGTTTGCCATGATCCAACCATAAAGGATCATGGGTGCCTGATCCAACCATAAAGGCATGAGTGAAATGAGTGTGACTTGAGCCCACTGCATGAGCTTGGAGTGGGCATCAGTCAGTCTCCACCTGGACCACATGAACCTCCGATGAAGGGGATGATTTCCAAATGGAGATCCGAGTGTTGGTACCAGAAGAAGAGGGTATAGATGCAGGGCGGTGAAAGACCCCAGGCTTCCTTCTCAGAAGCAGTGGATTTTTGGTGGAGGTAATCATTTAATAGGCTTGACATGTCCTCCATCCAACTTTTGGATTGCCTTTATTCTCATGTGTGTCATTGGGAGCTACTCATCAGGGAAAGATTTGAAAGCAACCTTTTATTATTCCTCAGTTGGCTATGAGTAAATCAGAAATGTCTGTAGGAGAATTATTGTGGGAGACAGAAAATGACTGCATCCCCTGATTAATGTTTTAAAGTCCCATAGAGATTGACATTTAATATCATCAGCCTCTATAAAAATTCAACCAGAATGTCAACAATGCCGTTTGTGGAAACTCTGATGACATCCCTTCTGGATATGTCTAGTTAATAAGAAGGCAAAGAGATTCAGAAACTTAGAGCCTTCAAGACCCAAGTCAAATCAGTCCACCCACAGGATACTCTTTGCGGGTAACTGTCTTGGTTTTCACAGGAACATTCTACTCACTTTTCCAAAAGAGGCTAGACTGACTCATTGGTGGAGCTGTCTCTGTGTTCTAAACCTTTGTAGACTTTTTAGTTTGATTTGTCAGTCTTTGATATTTGCCACCATCTACCAAAAATATTTTAGATAAATTTTTACAAATGGATGATAATGTCACTATCTCTGTGTTTTCAGCATGGACTTTTTCCTTGCCCCAGAAGTCCTTTTGAGTCATGAAGCCAAATGATAGCTAAGTAATGAGAGTTCAGCTCAGTCTGTGACTTGATGGCCTTCTTAAAGTTAGAGGGACTTGAGGGTTTGAGTCATGAATATGTTTCTTCTTTGACATTTCCAGGATTGTGAGTAATGCATTATTTGAGCATATTTTCTCCTTTTCTTCTTTTTCAGTAAAATAAATTTGGTTCATCACGTCAGTTTTCTATTAAAAGAACTTTCATCTAAGTGAGACAGAATATAGTTGATGTCCTGCAATTAGGAAAGGATTTTAAGAACATAAATGTGCACAGTAGTGATCACCCTGTTTGGAGTATGATTGATGAATTATTTTTTTTTTCTCTCTCTCTGGTGAATAAATAGCCGATTCTGGTGACCAAGAAGAGCACAGTCTCCAAGAAGCAACGCTCCCACCTGTGAATAGTAGCATCATCGCTGCTCCCATCACGGACCCTTCTCAGAAGTTCCCTCAATACCTACCTCTTTCTGCAGAGGATAATTTAGGTCCTCTACCTGAAAACTGGGAGATGGCCTATACCGAAAATGGAGAAGTCTATTTTATAGAGTAAAGTACCATTATTTCTACTTGAATCTCTCCCCTTTTCCCCCCTATTTCCCTTCTCTTTCTCTAGCAGCTACAGATTTAAATTAACTCTAAAAGTATTGATCACATGCTGTTGGTCTTCTCTCCTACAATTTAACAAGCCTTGTACAAAAAAAGCAATTAGCATAACATCCTAACCATTGAATCTGAAGAGCTGGAAGAAGCATAAGGATAATTATTTCCCTAAAGAGTTAAACAACTAAATTATGGTGCATATATAAATTATATTATACATTAATATGAAGAATATATCTAGCTGCTTAGAATAGGTAAATCCTTTGCTTTTTTTTTTTTCCTTAATTGGGTTACAGTTTCCTTTGAGTGTTAAAGAGTTCTTCACATATTTTTGATTCAGTTTGTTAATTACATTTGTAATTTGCAAACATTTTGTCCAAATTTGATTTTTCATTGTCTTAACTGCATCTTTTAAAGAGCCAGAAGTTCTTAATTTTTATGAACTCTAATCACTTTCTTTTTTCCTTTGTGAATTGTGTTTTTATTGTGGAACATAAGAAACCTTTGCCTGACTCAAAGTAAAAATTCAGTCATTTTCTGCTATATTTGTTTTATAAGTTTTATAGGTTACATTTTACATCTTGGTATATGATCTATTTTTAGTTATTTTTTTTACATGGTGCAAGGCAGATGGGTTAAAGTTTGAGAATATGAAGATGTGAAAAGTCTTTTAAAATTAAAAACTTAAATATTATATAGTTAAACATTTAGCAACCTATACTGGGAAGGAAAAAAAATGTATAAAATTGAAACCATTCTAGAAAATCTAAGCTAATATAATTTCTTAACCATGACAGTCAATTTTTAAAATTCTTTGGCTCTCCTTTTGAGATTTCCTATTATCATTCACTATAGTATTATGAACCTGTAAAAAATAAAAACAAAAAGACCAATTAAACTATGAAATAATTCAAAACATAGATAAATCTGTTCTACTCAAATGAATTAATGTTGCAGGTCTGCTGTTCAGGGAACAATAACAGACATTTCTGAACAACATGAAGTATCTTATTTTGTAAAATACATGGGTGTATACACTTATGTGCTGTGCTATGTGTATATTTGTTTTCTGTGAATATGTAGATATAATTCTATGTGAAGAAAAATTCCAGAAATATCTATTAACACTTGAGTTTGAGTTAAGTAAGGAATTTAAGAAATTTATTTTCTTAACTACATTATAGCTTTCTGTGGGGTCTGAATACATATTACCACTTAGAAAGATATTCCAGCATACATTTTGTAATCAGAAAAATCAACAAGGGTAAAAAAGTACTATTTTCCTAAAGATTTGGGAGTATGGGGGAAGGCTTGGGTGTCAAAACATCCTCTCTCAGAACTAACCTAGGAAATCAGAGATGAGCGAACTATTGCTCCTGGGTTATTTTCCAGCCTGAAGGAGATGACAGTCCACATTTTTGTCTTCATGTTAATGACAAATGCTTGTTGAAGACGGGTGGACGATGAAATCTTTCCCTTGGAGTTAGGAAAGTACACTGGTTAAGAACTCTCCAAAGCTCCTTATCTGTGTGACCTCGTGAACTTGAGTTTGCCTCTCCGCGTCTCAGTTTTCCCTATCTGTAGAAGGACGTGAGTGTTATTGATCATGCCTACCCTGTCAGATTTTCGTGAGAGTTAGATAAAGGATGTAAAACTTGGACTCGTGCCAATTAGTGAGTATTATTGTTACTGTTACCATGTTTATTTTCATCATGTGGTTATTACAGAGGAGCTTAAATGTTATGAAAATGGATGTCAGCTATAAGCTTAGAATTTTGTACTTAGCTTTTGTGATAAGTTGTCCTCTAAATTATGCCTGTTAGTAAGGAATAATTGTATGTAGCAAAGGGAAATAACAGAGGAATTCCTAGAACAGAGTAATATATGAAACTCAAACTTTTGGAAAAGAATGTGTTAATAGTTTGCTCAAGACTGACTTGATAAATTTGAAAAAAAAATTGGGTTATTTTGAGGGTTAGTGAGGACTGTGGTTAGTAAAAATAGTTAATGAAGACCCAAGACTTTGAGTGCTTTAGAGGAGAGTATGGTGATTTGCTTACTTTTTATAACCTAGTTTAGCTTTTAATAGTGCTAGGCCAATCTTTGGTCTATTGTTTAATAGAAAATTTATGCAGAAGTATAGCTTATTATGACAACTCTGTGATTTGGTCGGCAGCGGTCAGATTCCATACACATTAAATTATTAGATGCACATGATTTAGACTTCCCTCATGGCTCAGTGATACAGACTCCACCTGCCAGTGCAGGATATGTAGGTTCGATCGCTGGGTTGGGAAAATCCCCTGTAGAAGGAACTAGCAACCCACTCCAGTATTCTTGCCTGGGGAATTCCATGGACAGAGGAGCCTGCCAGGCTACAATCCAGGGGCTCACTAAAGAGACACAACTGAGCAACTAAACAATAACAGTATATTCTATTTGATGAGTTTTTCAGTATCCTGCATTCTATATCTATATACTAACAATGAGCAAGCAGATAACAAAATTCAAAATGAAATATAATTTACATTTACTTTTTAAAAAATTCACTTAGGTATAAACCTAATTAAATATGTACAGGATTTGTATTCTGTAAACTACAAAATACTGATGAAAGAAATAAATGAAAGTTTAAGTAAATTGAGAGACCTACTCTATTCATGGATCAAAAGACTCAGAATTGGTATAGTAAAGATGTCAGTTCTCCCCAAATGTGTGTACAGGTTTAATATAAATCCTGTCAAAAATCTCAGTGAAGCTTTTTGTTACTATTGACATGTTTATTGTAAAATTTATTAGCAAAAGGCAAAGGAACTAGACTAGTTAAAACAGTTTTGAAAAGGAGAATAAAGTCACAGTAATCAGTCTGCCCGATATCAGGCTTATTATAAATTTTCAGTCATAAAGGTTGAATGCTACTGATGAAGAAATAGACCCATAGATCAAAGGAACCCACAAACAAACCCACAAATGTGTCCAAGTGATTTTCAGTAGAGAATGCAAAAGCAGTCCAATGCATGGAAGGTAACCTTTTCAATAAGATGGTACTTTAAGCTGGTCTATAGCCAAAGGCAAATAAATTAACCTGAAACTAAACCTCTTGCCTTATTAAAAAAAAAAAAAAACCTCAAAATAAATCATCATAAAGTATAAAATGTAAAGTAATAGAATTTTTAGGGGGAAAAAAGTAGAAATTCTTTGAGACCTAGTAGTAGGCAAGGGGTTCTCAGACTTGACATCAAAAGCATAATCCTAAAAGGAATAATTGGTCAACTCAGGTTTATCAAAATGAAAAAATTTCACTTTGCAAAGACTTGTAAGTAAATGAAAGGACAAACTATACACAGGGAAAAAGTTTTTATAAAGCTTGTATCTCAAAATGGACTGGTATCTAGAATATGTAAAAGTGAAGTCGCTCAGTTGTGTCCGATTCTTTGTGACCCCATGGATTGTAGCCTACTAGGCTTCTCCATCCATGGGATTTTCCAGGCAAGAGTACTGGAGTGGGGTGCCATTTCCTTCTCCAGGGGATCTTCCCGACCCAGAGATTGAACCCAGGTCTCCCACATTGTAGGCAGATACTTTTACCATCTGAGCCACTCTCAAAACTCAACAGTAAAAAGAAAAAAAAAATCCAATTAGAGAATGAACTAAAAAACACTAAATGATGGTAAAGATGCCAAGAGGCTATATCACTAACACGTTGCTGGTGGGTATGTAAAATTCTGTGGTGTTCCAAAAAGCAGTTTGGCATTTTTTTAAACTAAACATTTCAATTACCATAGAACCCAGCCATTGCACATTTGTCCAGAGAAGAGAATACTTTGTTGTGGTTGTTTAGTCACTAAGTTGTGTCTGACTCTTTTGCAGCCCCATAAACTGTAGCCTGCCAGGCTCCTCTGTCCATGGGATTTTCCAGGCACGAATACTGGAGTGGGTTGGCATTTCCTTCTCCAGGGGATCTTTCCAAACTAGAGATCACACCCGTGTCTCCTACATTGACAGGCAGATTCTTTACCACTGGGGCATCTAGGAAACCCAAGTGAACACTTATATTCACATAAAAGCTTATGCATAAATGTTTATAGTAGTTCAGTCACTCAGTTGTGTCTGACTTTTTGCAACCCCATGAACTGCATGCAACACACCAGGTTTCCCTGTCCATCACCAACTCCTGGTGCTTGCTCAAACTCATGTCCATCGAATCGGTGATGCCGTCCAACCATCTTATCCTCTGTCGTCCCTTCTCCTCCTGCCTTCAGTCTTTCCCAGCAACAGGGTCTTTTCCAGTGAGTCAGTTCTTCACATCAGGTGGCCAAAGTATTGGAGCTTCAGTATCAGTCCTTTCAATGAATACTCAGCACTGATTTCCTTTAGAATTGACTGGTTTGATCTCCTTGCAGTTCAAGGGACTCTTTAAGAGTCTTCTCCAACACCACAGTTCAAAAGCATCAATTCTTTGGTGCTCAGCTTTCTTTATGGTCCAACTCACACATCCATACATGATTACTGGAAAAACGAGCTTTGACTAAACGAACCTTTGTCGGTAAAGTAATGTCTCTGCTTTTTAATATACTGTCTAGGTTGGTCATAGCTTTTCTTTCAAGGAGCAAGTGTCTTTTAATTTCATGGCTGCAGTCACCTTCTTCTTTGATTTTGGAGCCCAAGAAAATAAAGTCTCTCACTGTTTCCATTCTTTCTGCATCTATTTGCCATGAAGTGATGGGACCGGATGCCATAATCTTTGTTTTTTGCATGTTGAGTTTTAAGCCAGCCTTTTCACTCTCCTGTTTCACTTTCATCAAGAGGCTCTTTAGTTTCTCATTGCTTTCTGCCATAAGGGTGGCATCATTTGCATGTCTGAGGTTATTGATATTTCTCCCAGCAATCTTGATTCCAGCTTGTGCTTCATCCAGCCTGGCATTTCGCATAATGTTCTCTGCATATAAATTAAATAAGCACGGTGACAGTATATAGTGTTGACTTACTCCTTTCCCAATTTGGAACCAGTCCATTGTTCCATGTCCAATTCTAACTGTTGCTTCTTGTCCTGCATACAGATTTCTCAGGAGGAAGGTTAGGTGGTCTGGTATTCCCATCTCTCTAAGAATTTTCTGCAGTTTGTTGTGATCCCCACAGTCAAAGGCTTTAGCAGAGTCAGTGAAGCAGAAGTAGATGTTTTTCTGGAATTCTCTTACTTTTTCTATGATCCAGTGGATGTCGTTCTCTTCTCCAGGGGATCTTCCCAACCAGGGTTCGAACCCAGGTCTCCCATATTGCAGGCGGATTCTTTATCAGCTGAGCCACCAGGGAAGCCTGTTTATAATAGGTTTTCTTCTAAATAACCCAAAGCTAGAAGCCACCCAGGTGTCCTTCAGTGGTTAAACTGTAGTACATTCATGCCATGAAATACTACTGACAATAACAACAGTTACTGATGTATGCAACAATCTTGAGGAGAGTTATGCTGAATAAAAAATGCAAATCCCCAAAGATTAGATACCATGTGATTTCATTTATATAACATTTTTGGTATGACAAAAGTATAGAAATGGAGAACAGATTAGTGGTTGCCAGGGATTAGCAGTGGGTTTTTTTGTAGGTAAGGGTTGGAAGGGAACCAAGTGTGGCTATCAAAGGGCAACATGAGGGATCCTGTGATGATGGAAGTGTTCCATATATTGACTGTTTGGCTGTCAGTATCCCAGTTGTGACTTTGTACTATAGTTCTGCAAGATGTTACCTTTGGTGGTATCTTGGTAGGGTGAATGTAGGATCTCTCTTTGTTCATTCTTACAACTGCATGTGAATCTACAATTATCTTGAGATATAAGTGTTTTTTTAAAATATCACACCTAATCTTCCCTCCCGTCATTCTCCATTTTTGCTCTCTTATTGTGTAAGAATAGCACAGACCATGGTTTCTAGTGTGGGACTCCTTGGATTTGATTCTGTGTGTCAGCAGGGTGTCCTTTTCAGGTTTCTTCACATCTCTGTCCTCAGTTTTCTCATTTGGAAAATAGGGAGTAATCATTTTAATACTAATGATACTCCTCTCATAGGGTTCTTGGTAGGGATTAAGTAAATTGTAATTTATATGTAAATGACAAAGCAGGTTAAGATAGTTTTAATTGGGCTTTTGGTTATTCTATAGGTCCTGCTTCATGATAAAGATAATAACTTCCTGATGGTCCCCCAGCTCCCTGTCTCTTCCCCCTCAGCCTTCTTTGCTGACTGGACCCCATCTCGCAAGAGCTCTGTCTCTGCACAGTCTTTCCTGCAGGCATCTCAGCCAGGCCCTGGGTTACACCCTGTTTTTCTCTGGGCCAGTTATTTCTCTTCCTTCATCTCCAGGTCCAAACTGTTCTGAACACTGGTCTTGTATATTCTCCACATACCCTTCCCAGATATACCCTCCAGTTTCTTCTCCACTCCCCACCTTCCATCCCCCAACTACACTGGTGCTTAAAACCTTCAGAAAGTTCTCTTTGTTCTAAGGATAAAACCCCCAAATTCTTAGTGAAAGTGAAAGTCGCTCAGTCGTGTCCGACTCTTTGCAAACCCATGGACTATACAATCCATGGAATTCTCCAGGCCAGAATACTGGAGTGGGTAGCCTTTCCCTTCTCCAGGGGATCTTCCCAACCCGGGGATCTTCCCAACCCAGGGATCGAACCCAGGTCTCCCGCATTGCAGGCGGATTTTTTACCAGCTGAGCCACAAGGGAAGCCCTAGAATACTAGAGTGGGTAGCCATCCCTTCTCCAGGGGATCTTCCTGACCCAGGAATCAAACCGTGGTCTCCTGCACTACAGGCAGATTCTTTACCAGCTGAACTACATGCCTGCAAAAGCATGCATGACTCACAAAATTAGGATAGGTTAGACAGGATAGTTCTACATGTACAAGTAAGTATTGTTTGTTGTGATACTTGTAGCAGTATTACCTTTCATTGGTTTTATTTTATTTGAACACATTTTAGACAAGGTTTGTAGGCTTTTGCATATTGTGTTTTTCACCTAAGCCTTAAGTTTTTCCCATCAATTAATAAGATTTGAATCTAGAATTAAAAACTGTGACAATTTTTCAAAATACTTATTAGTACAACTTAAACTTAAGACTTTACTACCTACACTTGCGGAAAATTTTTTTGTGTGTGTTTCATTTTTGGTTTGCAGCTTGAACTATTGGACTTGTAGCTCTTTGATCCTCTTATTTAGTTTGCATAAAATGGACTGATTGCTCAAGCAGAATTTTGTCCCAGATCTGCTTCAGGTCAATCAGCCCAGTCATTTGCCTCTCATTTCTCTCATGATCGAAGGGCAACAGTGTCTAATGAAACACTTCATCTCCGGTTGGGCTCGACCCTCCTGCAGGAAGTAGGGTTTCATGTCCAGCCTCTCCAAGCTTCTCTTTATTCCAGGGCTCTCTTTTGCCCTCAGTTGACTGTTAGACAGTATCTTTGCTTTAGTGAAGAATAAATATTCAAGACTATTTAAATCTTTTGTCATTGAGTTTTTACATTCCCCCCTTCCCACCCTTTCAAACATATTTCTTATTTCTGAATTTCAGCCACAACACAAAAACAACATCTTGGTTAGACCCTCGGTGCCTGAACAAGCAGCAGAAGCCTCTGGAAGAGTGTGAAGATGATGGTAAGGGGCTAAGAAAGTCTGAGTTTAAGTGGGCTTGTTCACACATGGAAATTTTATTTTATTTTTTATTCTTTTGCTGTACTGTGTGGCATGCGGGATCTTAGTTCACCAACCAGATTGAACCTGTGCCCCTTGCAGTGGCATTGCAGAATCTTAACTGCCAGGGAAGTCCCACATGCGAAGTTTAAAGAGTTGTAGCATGGTCAACCAGGTTTCTAACAAAGAGTTTTTGAAAGATAATCCAGTTTCTAGTAAGTGCATTATGGTTTCCAAAAGCAGGAGAGAAATCTGTAAAATTGTTTTAGAAGAACAGTTTGTTTAAACATAAAGACGTACTCAACTCTCTATTAGAAACAGAACTGCAGCACAGTCAGGAAGGATTCAGATGTAGATGCAACCTAAGCCCTTCAGGAACTTGGAGAAAACTCTAGAAAGTCTCTAGGAATTTAGAAACCAAAAATGCTTTGGTCACTTACGTTCTGAACCGCAATCATATATTGTGACAGTGTTCGAGAAAAAAATATTAGAAACTTTTCTTGAAGTGTTCATGCTTCATAATTTGAGTATTTCTCCAGGTTTAGCATAAAGAAAGCAGATCTTATTATGTTTGGGGATCTCTGTGTGATTTAGAATGTATCCTAAATATGAGAAAGTACATTCTTCCACAGAAGAGCCTGAGGTGTTACCCTCAGCCTCACTATTTCTGTTAATGTAACGAAAAAAGGTTCCGCTGTCAATAAAGTCTAATCCAAGGCTTTGTAATTTCTAGTTACTTTTGCAAAAGTGGAAAAGAAATTAAGGTTGAACAAGTGTGTTCATTTTTGATTTGCCCTAAGTTTTACCAAAATTGCTTTTTGACACGGACAAATTAAAAGGGAACTGGCTTGCTTTACTACTCATTATTCATTCCTGGCATTTGAATTAGTAGTATAATTATTGAATATACATTTTACTGTAAGTTAGTGAAACTTTATTAATTTATTCTATGAGGCAGAATTATTGTCTGTTTAAACTTGATGTTTGTTTGAAAATATAAGCCAGTGAAGTATGATCCTGTGAGAGCTTTAAACTACAGGATATATGTGGATTGTAAGATTGCATGAAATGAACATAGAATTGTGTGTTCACGTTTATCTGAGTAACTTCAAGTGGAAATACAAATCCTGACTGAGGAGGCATAACTGAGAGACTCGTTTTATTTTGATTGCTTAGTCATAAAGAAGAAAAGAAACAGGCATGGGCAAATGCATTATTTTGCATCCTTAAGGATAATGGGCTATCATGATTATTCACATATTCTATTTAATATGTGATACAGAAGTGACCAGTTTTCAAAGATAAGAACATAAAATACATCCAACCATAAAACTTCTTGGAACGGAATGTAATCTTCATTTGATGCCTGAGATTTCAAAGCTATTTTAGGTCCTCTTATTACCATCAGATCTTCAGTTTCACTATCCATTATAATTATAGTAGGAATGTATGAAAATGCCTGTTAGTATAATTTGATAGATAATAGAAGACTCCAATAACTTTTACTGTGAAAAATGGAGTGAAAGTGTTGATAGAATTACTGAAATTTTTTTTTAGCCATTCTAATAATTTTTAATTCTTAGAGTTCATGTCACTGGAGTGAACATTATTCCCTCTGGGACAAGTATATATTCATATCCAATGCAGTTCAATTAGTGATTGTCGCTTCACCATTAGAATTCATACGTTCTTTTTCTGGTGGAAACTATATGTATGTCTGTATGCCTGTAAAACCATAAATGGTTTAAGTATATACAAGCAGATTCTACCACAGTGGCAAGTATCCGTATCTGCCTTTTCTCCTGCCAATTACCATAACACTGTCTTGTGCTGTTTATATCACGTCACAAAGAAGAGTCACATTGTTCTTTTACAATACTGTTCCTGTGTGTGTTTCTGCTCTCTGTAGGTCACATGCATGTTGAATGTAACAGTATAACATTATTGTAGAAATTTTTCTGTTTTCTTTTTCCTATCTCAAAAAAGCAGAAACTAATTTGGGATTTTGATATTCAGCGTATAACCTTTATTGTGATTTCTGTATTTTAGTAGTTCAATTAGATTTCTCCCTTGTTTGTGAGCTCCAGGCCAGTATTTTAATATTTAATAATGCTTTTTGTCCTAAAGAGAGTTTAGATTCATTCTGATTAAAACCCAACTAATGATTCCCATCAACCCAAATCTGGTCTTCTAAAAGTATTCCCTGTCTAAGTGAATGGTAAATTCTTGCATACTTAAGAGTCTCTCTTGACCTTTTATTTTTCTTAACACCCATTTCTAATCCATTTGCTACCAGCTGAGTTCACCTTGCCTCCCAGATATCTTTGGAATTCATTCTCCGTTTTCCTCACCATGTATACCATCCTAGTCAAGGTTATGCTCATCTTCCACCCACACTCTTGCCCACTCTCCTTCTTGCACTGTATTAAGAGCAGTCTGTTAAAATGTGTTTGCGTTATCACCACTGCCTCAAGCCCTGTTTAATATTGTAGCTCTCTGGTCTGTTGAGTGAATGCCAGGTTCAAAGCTTGTCTTTCCAAGTTCTCTGCAGTTCACCCTCTGAGCTTGTCTGACTCTACTTCCATCGCACATTCTGTCCATCACCCCCAGTCCACATTGAGTTCCTCCTGCTCTGTGATAGTTAGATGTGCAGTTCTCCCTTCTTAGAATGCTCTTACATTCCACAAATAATTGTTGAATGTTTTTTGTATGTCAGGTGCATTCTGGGAAAGTCAGTTGTATCATTGAACACAATAAACAAGAAGCCCCACTCTAGCCAAGCTTAAATTCTAGCCATTTTTCACTCTAACTCTTTTCATTAAATTTTACATAATGTTCAGATGATGGCTCAGGGACTTGCACATAGTAAATCTCATTAAAGAATTTTTAAGGGAATGAATGAGTGCCCCAAAAGATATTTTAAATAATATCCTAATGGGCATTTTCATGAAAGATTTTATGTAAATAAGATTCCCTCCTTAGGGAACCAGTGCCGGTGTCAACCTTATTACTTTATTGTTGGCAGTTGGTGACTAAAGTCAATAATCAATTCATTTGTCTGTTTTCTCATCCATTTGAAAAATATTTGGTACCTGTTATATATCCAAAGCTCCAGTGGGCACTGAGCACTGAAGTAGTGAAAGCGGACTTGATCTGTGTGTTTGTTTAGCTTATGGTGGAGGGGACAACCATAACTGTGTATGAAGCGATTTGTTGTATGGTGTCCTATATTCTCTTTGCAGTCATAACAAATGTTTAACTGACAGCAAGAGGTGGTCAGGAGTGAAAAGGATCTTGACTTGTTTTGCTTACTGAAATTACAGAGAACATTTTCATTCTAATATTTCTGAGCTGCTTGACTTAGAAATCTTAAACAAACTAAACTCTGCTTTCCTATCGTCCTTTCAGGGCAGCCTTCAAGCCTCACCTCCCGATGTACATCATCCTGACATAGTTCATTTTTCTAACTCCTTTTGAAAGACAGTGTAGCTTATCTTAGAATCTGTGTTCTCAGTTTGACCTCACCTTCCGTTTTTCAGGCAGCAGTATTATAGGTTAAGTAATTTTTTAATTGTGAGTGTAATTGCCTTGCAGATTAGAGGATCATAGAAGGATTAAAAGGACTAATATTGAAAGGTCTAGCAGCTTTGTTTGCTCGAAATAAGGTCTGTAATAAGTGACTTTCCAAGTAAGAACACCAAAAACCGCAAAGGTGTTTGTCATCTTTTACAACCAGTCAAACCTTATTTTGACACACAAGGAAATGAGCCATGTAATTATGTTGCCAATATCAGCTCTTCCCATTTTGTGATTTACACTGAGGTCTGAGTTGAGTAGCCAAGCCAATGAAATAAGCCACAATGCAGGTAAGGACATAATAAAGTGATGTGTTTGCTGTTTTTCTTGAAGGGAGTTTCTTTCCTTGGTGCTGGTGTCTGAATTTTTCTTTCTCTCTTTTCTGTCTCATTCCTGCTATTCCTTTGGAGAAGAAGGGATCCATACGGAGGAGCTGGACAGTGAACTAGGTAAACTCTCCCAGCCTGCATGACTTGCTCTGGATGCTTTGGTTTCCAGTGACTTGCTTAATCTCTGTGTTTCTTTAGTTTGCACTTCTTCAATTATGATTTTCATTCCGGCTTAGCCACAAAAGGTCAGTCGTATACAACCCATGTGTCTGACTGCAGACATCATACAGAGTTGTGATAAATTGTGTCTACAAAGAAAAAGTCTGAGGGAATTGGGACTAGAATGAGAGTTAGCAGATCAGTACTCTCATAAATTAAGGATTAAGAGAAAACTGAGGGATAGATGCTTGCCATGTCCCCTGAACTCTCCTATAGTCTATCTCGGTCTCAATTCTTTATTTGATATGAGTGGTTTTCTCCATTGGGAATATAGAAAAGCGAAACAAACAAAAATCTACCAGACTAATTGAAAGATCGTAGGGAGAGTAACAGCAGTACAACAGTTCCACTGATAACTGAATGGTTGCTAAGTCCTAGTATTATATTGTTCGTCATAGGCTACTTGTTGACTTTGTAACTGTAGTGAATGGCTTGAAAACCAGATGCCGGGTTTCTGTGTTATTTTCCTTTGAATGTGTATGTCAGTAGAAATCAAGTCTTGATTACTCTGAGTTCTTGCAGTTTGGGAATAATTTACATTAGCTGATAATGCCAAAGTCTTTTATCTTTGCTGTTGGAACATATTGAATTATGTTCCCTGGTAAGTTAAATGTTTAATGTTCATCTTTGAACAGTATTAAAATTAGTTTGCTTTCCATCTGATGCATCTATGAAACGATAGATGGGAAAGCACAAGTTTTGGCTAAATGGCACTTGAAAGCCTTGGCTGATTGAAAATTGACAATAATATATTTTAAAAACAAGATTATTTAACATCAATATGAATAGAACTGCCCTGAGATTATTCAATCAGACTAGCATTTTTAAGTTTGCCTTAAAAACTGATAATATAAATATTTAATACAGATTATTGGTTTTTGTTCAGTTTTATTTGTTTTTATTATCTAAGTAAAGATGATTTATCATGGTTGGCTCAGGATATAAGAGAATCTTGCTCTATTTTTGTTAATGTTTGGAATATATCCTGTTGTTATTGGTGGATATGTCAGCAGTGGTCAATAACTGTTGAAAGATATATTTTTAAAGACATACAGTAAGTTGTCATTGTGGTAGGAATGATTTGAGATTCGGCCTGTGTAATAGAAAAATTAGAAACTCATTTTGTAAATTAAAAAAAATGTTAATCTAGTGATATTAATGATTGTTGAAAAAGACAGAACTAGGTTTTCCAGATGAAAAACGAGTGCCTCAATCCTTTGTGAAACCAGTTTAAACTACTCTGTGTGTGCTCAGTCGTGTCTGACTCTTTGCAACTCCATGGACTCTAGCCCCTGGCCACCTGACTAATGTGTGTGAGTGCCCAACACCACGTGTAGCTGGCTGGTGAGATAATTCCCCTGTGCACAGGGGTACAGCCTTATTTGCTTCTATAGAAGCTTGAATGTTGAAATTTTTAGGGAAAAATCAATTGTCCTCTTTTTTGGTGTACCTGTAACATTGTGGAAACATTCCTGTGCTGTTAAAGACTCTGCAAAGTAAGTTTTACTGGCTGCATAGTATCCCTTTTCATGATCAGATTCACAGTTCTGGGAGATGGTTTGATAAAGCGGAAGCTGTCTCTGGGGTCAAGGCACATTGCCTGGCTTCATTTCTGGGCTCTCCCACTTACTGACTCTGTGACCTTGTGGAAATCATTCACCTTCTCTTAGCTTCCTGTTCCTAACCTAAGACGAGCTCCCATGGGGCTTAAGAGAAGACTTAATGATATTGTGTCTTAATATATATTTGTCCCTGTGATCACATTGTTTTTGCCAATTTTCTGATTTATTAACCAGTTCTTCCCTGTGGGACATTTTGGTTCTTCCTTGTGTTTAATATGGGACAGGAGAGCAACATGTATACTACAGAGTTGGCCCAAATGTGTGTGCTTAGAGACAGGACTCCCTGGTTTTTGTCTGTATGTGTCCTCTGTATAAAGAGTTGTGTACATTTTCTTAATAAGAGGATCCTAATTTCAGACAATAGCAACTGTCAGGGTTTTCATTGAAAAATGTGATTCTAGATGTGACAAGGACACCCTCTCTATAATCTGCCCCTGAGAAGTAGGGGTGGTGCGTTTGGGTGTTGGACCTTCATCATTTGCTTACAGAGTTGTCTTTTCTGAGCTGTGTTGTTTGTACTGAATCGGTAGCTCCATTACACACTTTGGGTTTGCAGAATTTATCACATCTTCTGCAGTAAACTCCCCAGAATCAAAAAGCACTTGAAGAAGCTTCTTTTTGAATTGCAGAGTATTCATGTGCTGCAGCCAATTAGGAGGCAGAGACAGAGAAATGAGGTCCCCTCCCAGCCAACACTGAATCACAGTTTAGAAATTTATCTCTGTTTGTGAACATGACTTTTAATCTGTGTGTTGACAAAACTCTGGGAACATTTGTCTGCTCCATATTTGCTTCCATGGTGATGATTAGTACAGCGTGAATTTTTTAGTGGTAGGGACAGCAAGCTAACAGGCCATGTGGATCTGTCCTACTTCTTTTGGGCTTTCTTAAAATTGCCATTAGCTAAGCTTAGGTGCCAGGTACTATGTAAAAGGTTTTCAAACTTTATTTAATCTACATTTGACCTTCGAGGTAAATCTAGGGGAGAGGTGTGGTTTCAAGGTTTGTAAGTAGCTGAACACGAGGCAGATAAAAACCAGTATGGCTAAGGTTCATACCTTAGATCTGGACAACCCCAAAAGGGTCTTCACCACCTTCAGTCCCAGTGACATCTTGTCCAGACTGGTCTGAGGTCTGACAGTTGTTAGACACGAGGGTATGGCTCTCTTAAGTACCTTTAGAGTAAGAAAAAAAATTTAATGTCATCATTTTCTAGGCTTCAGTGTTTTCTGCCATTTTCAACTTTTTAGAACCAAATGGCACACTGCGAGACAAATTGATGAGCAATTTCTATTTTAAGCTTTCGGAAGTGAATTCCTATTATTAAGTTAATCACTGCATTGGAAGTGAGATATCTATCTTTTCAATGTTAAATGAGTTTTATCTTGAGAAACTGGACCATTTCTGGAGTTTGTTCATCTGCCCCAGAAGAACAAATGTCCAGAAATACCAGTTGACCACCCTTGTGTCTCAGCCCTAGTATGTAAATTGTGGAGTAGGTGACATGGCTAAGTCAAAGGTGGCTTCTTCTCTTGAAGCCCTCTTGGACCTCTGTCAGAGCACTCACTGTGCCATATTTGAATTGTCTGCCCAAACGGTGCCCTTGTTATTCACTTTGTGTCCTTGGTGTCCAGCACTCAACAGATGTTTGACAAGTAATGGGATGAATTGAATTCTTAATTTTTTCCCTATGTTAGCCAAAGATGACCAGGCCATATATATCTTTTTAAGAACTCGGACCCTCTGCACTGGGAGCAAAGTCTTAACCACTGGACTGCCAAGGAAGTCCCTAGGTCATATATTAAGGTTGACGAATTTGAAAAGAAGTTTGGTTCATTAAACAAGGTGCAGTCCCCTAATACCCACTCACTCTTCTGCCTGTGCCAGCACAAACATATGCCTGGGCACCAATTTGCATTTTTCTAATTTTCAGATTTCCCAGCTCTTTGGAAATATTTTTCCTGGTTCGTTTTCATTTAAATGGTAATTTCCAGCATTGTAAGGGGAAAGCATTTCCCAGGCATTTGATTTGCATCAGTTCACAAGACGTTGGGTATAAAAAAGCCAAGTTGTGTCAACATCTGCACATTGGACCTGCCTTGCATTTTAGTAGCTATGTCTCCCAGTATTCAAAGACTTCTTTAAAACCTGCTAAGTGTTCCCCACCCCCATGAAGAAAGAGGGAGGGGAAAACATGTCTCTGTTTGCAAACAAATGACATGTGGAGCAAAAACCATAAAATTAATGTCTCTTGATGTGCAGCCAAATCTGAGCAAAATGTAAACTTTGAGTAATTAGCCTGTGTGTGTCTGTGTGTGTCTGCACATGTGTGTATGTGCATGCACCTGACTCCGTTTTAGGGTAGAACTGTTTGTGTCTTATGGAAAACCTAAGCTCTGATGAAATGGTCACTATTTTCAAATGGTGACCACAAAATCATTGATTTTTTTTTTTTTTAAGTCTTTTTTTTTTCAATCAAGTGTAATGTTCAAGTCAATCTTAATGTGGCCTTCTAGGAATAAAGGTTCACTTTGGAGTACAACACTTTATACCACCTTGCCTTAACTATGCACAGAGCAGGGTGGCTTTGAAATTAAGTTGAGAATTGCAGCTCTGCCTGAAGAGTTGTCTAGTGACACAAAATACAACACAGTTGCTCTTTCACCCAGTTATCTGGTGCAGTGGACTTTTGGAAATAGGCACTTGTTATGACAGAACCCTCTGTTACCTCGTTAACAAAGTAGCAACTTTTGATGTGAAACTTTATGAAGTTCAGTAGAGCACAGATGAGTTTTCGGAAAGGCATGTATATTCCCCAGTGCCGTTTTACCACCACATTTAAAGGAATGAAGTCTACCCAGTTATGTGGAGTTTTTGGAGAGCAGGACCGATGTTTCTGCTTTCATAGGCACAGCCTGGTGAAGATTTGGGCCTGTCCAGATGTAGCCAGTTGAGTGATAGGTGTGTACAACTCAAGAACTCAACTCCAGGTGGGCATTTTTATTTACTTGGTAGCATTTTGATTAGGAACAAGGAGAAAATTAGATGCAAATTTTAATGTATTCTAGGGAGAACAAAAATGGGACTTGAAAATGAAAAGGAACATTTATTTTCATCCATTTTTGCTTGTGCGGTAAGGCAGTCTCGCAATAGAATGAGAACACTGTAGATATTTAGTATGGGAACCAGGCATTCAAGGCAAAATTTAAATATATTTTCATTAAAATCTAATTTAATAGTTGATTTAGAATGAAGGCACCTAAGGCTGCATTATATTAAGTTTCATTTGCTTATACAAAATATCAGTAAACAATTGCTCTTTGTGTAGAAAAACACTGATAAAATAATGCTCACTTTTTAATTGGACTTTAGACAGTTTTTATTTGGACATTGATTGGACTTTAGACAGTATTTTTGTGACTCTTTTTTTTTTTTTTTTTGGCCTGAATTGGTTGTTAAAAATCTCTAGGCTCTTCAGGAATATCTTCTTCTTGCTCTGAATGTTCTTTTATTTTTCAGAACTGCCTGCTGGTTGGGAAAAGATTGAAGACCCTGTCTATGGTATCTACTATGTAGAGTAAGTGCCTATTAAGACACATTTTAGTTTGCATTCTTCTGTAATTATGTACATTTATGCTGAATAGAATTTGCCATTGTGATAAGGTAAAAACAAGTAGTAATAGTAACATTATATTAATTTTAAAATGAAAAAATAGTTTAATGAATAAGAAAATATTCAGCAAATCTGATGATGATATATAATAAAATCCCTGAGGGCAACATGTCTCCTGTTTACTACGGTATTGCCAGAGCCAAATATAGTCCTGGTCTATGGCAGGTACTTAATAATAGGTATTATTTAAATGAATGCAAAAAGCAACTACTCAATAGACCATTTGAGTATGAGTTGTTTATCTTCAGGAAGAGGATCAGTTTTGCCTATTATTTTGCCCTGCTCAGGTCTGAGATTCTCAGTGATAACGTATTTATTCATTTAAACTTTCTAAATTCTCCAGTACCAGAAGGTAGCCATTCCCTTCTCCAGGGGATCTTCCCAACCCAGGGATCGAACCCAGGTCTCCTGCATTGCAGGTGGATTCTTTAGCAACTGAACCTCCAGGAAAGCTGTTAAAAAATAAAGCCTGGCTTGAAAAAAGATAAAGACCATTACAGTATACTAACACATATATATGGAATTTAGAAGATAGTAACGATAACCCTATATGCAAAACAAAAAAAGAGACACAGATGTATAGAACAGACTTTTGGACTCTGTGGGAGAAGGCGAGGGTGGGATGTTTCAAGAGAACAGCATCGAAACATGTATATTATCTAGGGTGAAACAGATCACCAGCCCAGGTTGGATGCATGAGACAAGTGCTCGGGCCTGGTGCACTGGGAAGACCCAGAGGGATCAGGTGGAGAGGGAGGTGGGAGGGGGGATCAGGATGGGGAATACATGTAAATCCATGGCTAATCATGTCAATGTATGACAAAAACCACTACAATATTGTAAAGTAATTAGCCTCCAACTAATAAAAATAAATGAAAAAGAAAAAAAAATAAAGCCTGGCTTGAAAACAGTATTTTGAGTTCTAAATGATCACGAAGTAGGAATATTTCTAAACTTCTTATGAAATATGATTTTGATGAAGTAAAAAAGATGAGAATATGTATAGGCTTGTATATATATGTGTTGATGTAATATGTGTATATATACATATACACATAATTGTTCTTTAGTTGCTCAGTTGTGTCTGACTCTTTTGTGTCCACATGGACTGTAACCTGCCAGGCTCCTCTGTCCATGGGAGTTCCCAGGCAAGAATAGTGGTGTAGGTTGCCATGTCCTTCTCCAGGGGATCTTTCTGACCCAGGGATCAAGCCCAGGTCTCCTGCATTGGCAGATGAATTCTTTACTGCTAAGCCAACAGAGAAGCCTACATATGCATACACTGAATAACAATGGCAAAAAAAATAATGCTTTGGATTCATATATATGTTTGTATGTATATATGTGTGTATTTTTATGTTTCCTTGGCCTTATTCGTTTTGGAGCCATCTGAAGTATCTGGGTCTTTGTCACTTTGAACACATCACATTTGCTTAGGTTAGCTGCATTTGGAATCTTTTTGCCTAGGGCTTACACTTTGAATCCTGACTCCATGCCTGTTGATCAAAATAGTTGACAGATGTTGGTAGAGTCCTTCTTTTAACTTGATCTTTAGGGGGCAGGGTGCTTATGGTTCCATAAACTGTATTATAGAAAGTTACACACAGTTTCTGGCATTACATGTTACAGACAACACCACATCTCCACTTTCAACTCCATTTTAAAATAATTCTGTAACTGACTTCTTGTTAAATTAAAGAAACATTCTTTGTCACGTGATTCTTTGGGCATTTGGGAGAATCGGTGGTTACAGTCCTGGGACTTGAAAGCTGGCCATGCTGAGCTTGAAGCCTCCTTAGTGTTGACTAGCTCTGTTCTGTTAGGTCAGCTGGTACTTAACTGCTCAGAAATTTATTTTCCTTATCCACAAAATAACAACAACAATAGGGACCTTCATCTTGGCATTTACTGAAGATTTTTAAAATAAAACACATGTAAAATTGATTGTACAACACTTGATACAGATAAGCAGTCAGTATGTGGAAACCATTCATTTTCATTTTTATTGTATCTTCCTAACTGTGGTTTTTTACACAACATGCTCAACCACCTGCTTTGTGCAGGTCCAATCAAGGGAACTTGGCCTGATTGGCATTTTGCTTGTGGGACAAAATGTTTTCTAACTGAGTGCGATATGCTTCTGCTCCAGCCACATCAACAGGAAGACACAGTATGAGAACCCGGTTCTAGAAGCCAAACGGAAGAAGCAGTTGGAGCAGCAGCAGCAGCAGCAGCAGCCGCAGCCAGAAGGTTGGCTTTTCCTCTCTGTGGGCCCGGAGCGCCAGGCGAAGCCTGGGCACTGACACCCCCGTGTGGTCAAAAGTGGCCGCGAGAATCACGTCCTGTGTGGTGCTAGGAACTCAGTGTCCTGGAAGCCTGGGGAGTGATGCAGAACCTCTGCTAGAGTCCACGCCGTGAACGCAGACAGCTAAAGTGGGGGGCCCAGTTTAAAAGCACCCAATCTCCACTATCACTTAGAAAGGGGCTGTTGTTAGATTGGAGAACATTTCTGATGGTGACAGAATTCCCTTGTTCCGGGAGCTTTTGCACAGCACGTGATATATAAATCCAAACCACTGCTAGTTCTTTAAGAAGATGTGCAGGGTATGGAACTAACTTTTAATTGTAGGCATGTAGGCATCAGAAAAACCTGGTAATTTTCAGTGCTCTTAAAAAATTAAAAGTTACTTCATGTTCTTCACAAAAGCGTGAACAGTTCAGAAGTGGAGAACATTTACATCTCCCCTGCTGGTTCCCATTCTCTTCTCAGCAATAAGCAATGTGCAGAAATTTTCTGGGGATGTACAAATATGCAGATTTTAACAAACACCAGGTCATAATTTATGTATATGAATACATTCTGTATTTACATACATATTAGTTTTATGACCTATTTTTCTCAGTTATTTCTTGCACATTTTCAAGGCTGCTTAATATAGATTTACCTTGGGATTTTTAATGACTGCATAATATTCCTTTTATGAATCTCTTTACTTCATTTAGCCCTCTGTTTATTAGCAGATGCTTAGATTTTTCTTCATTTTTCATTGCAGTCTTTAAAAATATTAGGTTTACTGCTCCTTCAATGTAAAATATGAATATAAAATTCAGTACTTCTCTTATTATATATTAAACTGAATTAATATAGACCACAGCATGGAGCTGGCAAACGTTTTTTGTAAGTGATCAGATAATAAACACTTTAGGCTTTGTTATTCATACGGCGTCTATTATCTCTGCCCTTATGGTATGAAATATGTTATAGACTGTAAACAAATGTATGTGGCTGAAACACTGAACACTGAAATTTGAGTGTCATGTAGTTTATATGTCAACAAAATATTCTTCTTAATCATTTAAAAATGTGTGAAAACATTCTTACAAGCTTTATAAAAATAGGCACGGGGGCCAGTTTGGCCTGTAAGCCATAGACTGTATTTTAGAGAGTGTGTTTGTATGTATCTGTGTGTGTGCGTGCGTGCGCACACTCAGCTATTGAAAAGTTCTCCTTTCTACCTTAATCTCTTTTCTATTTAAAAATTTTTTAAAATATTTTCATGAATTTGGGGAATGAGAATGTACAATTGAAAAATGAGTGTAAAATTGACTTTATATACACAATTGACTGTGTTAGCTTAGCTGGAAAGGTGAACTGGGGATAAATCTTAAGATTCATTCTCAGTGAGTTATTTCTTGGTCTTTAAAGTGAACAAGACTACACTTAGTTCACTTAGACTAGTTAGGACTCAGGGATTTTAGTAATGGGTCCCCTTCGGGTTTGAGAGATGATAGGGGCCAGCACCTTACCAAACTCCTGAAACCTACCTTTACTGCCTCAGCCAAGCAGACTTCAGCAGCCCAGCCAAGTCTCAGATGAATTAGAGAAGTTTCTGCCTTATTGGGCCTGCTTTAGTTTACTGTGTATCTTTTCTGATACTTTTTTACTTGATCTCACTTTGAACACTGCAGCCAGAGAGAACTGGAGATTTTATTGGTTGTTCTTTTATTGGTTTTTTTTCTGGCCTCAGAGGTCTTAGGAGAAAGAGACATAAACACACAAACCAGGGAGGGACCTTAACATAGAGTGGGTGTGCTAAGTGGTGTCCTATTCTGTGCAACCCTATGGGCTGCAGCCTTCCAGGCTCCTCTGTCCATGGGATTCTCCGCACAGGAATACAGGAACAGGTTGCCAGTGCCCTCCTCTAGGGGATCTTCCTGATCCAGGGATCGAACCCACAGCTCTTATGTCTCCTGCATTGGCAGGAGGGTTCTTTACCACTAGTGCCACCTGGGAAGCCCTGTATAGAATAGCATCAGATACCAGTTTCTTTTCAAGTGAAGCTCTCTGCTTCTGGTTTTATTGGTTTGGATAGTTTTAAAATGAAGGTGGCTAATCCTAAGTAAGGTGACCAGTGATTGGAAGGAAAACAGTAAACTGTTTCTTGTTTTTATTGTAGAATGGACAGAAGATCATTCATCGCTTGTGCCTCCTGCTATTCCAAACCACCCCCCAAGTAATCCGGAGCCAGCCAGAGAAGCTCCACTTCAGGGTAAAGTGTTTTTATAATTGCATCCTAGTTTGGCTCAGAAGTTTAATGTTTTTAAAGAAACTTTAAAACATGAAATCTGTGAATTCCTAGATTTTTCCAAAGGATTGTTTCAAGACAGTTCTTTGTTGTGGGGCTGACTTGTATATGTGGTACCGGGAATGAGCAGTGTCCCCAGCCTCTACCCACTCAGTGCCAGGAGAAACCCTCTCCCAGTGTGACAAACAAAACTGTCTCCAGATGTTGCCAAATGCTGCTGGGAGTGGGGGGTGGTGTGCAAAATCATGTTGAGTTGTGAACCCTAAATTTAAAGAACACACACATTTAATACTGTGTTAAATAAGATACATTGAAAATTCAGCACTACATGTTTCAAGATTCTGGTCAGTGTATTTGCTTTTGACTAAGGTTTTCTTGTAAAATGGTTTGATATTACTGTGTTATACACTCTAACCTCTGTTCCTGTTGCAGTTTGGGCATTCATGCATGTTTTACAATGTTTCATTGGTTCTCACTTATTTACATTCACAAATAGTATGCATCCCTACTGAGATTCATTACAGAAAATTGGAAACTCAGAATCTTGCTACTTTCAGGCCTCATTACTTTTAAAGGATAAAAAAGATTTGGGGATTTTTTTTCTTTAGGTTTTTTCTTTTAAATAAAAAAGTAAAAAAAAAAGTAGAATAAGCATCATATTTAATAATGTTGGGGAGTATGTTACAGAACCAATAAAAAGCTGTAAAATTTGTCTTTTCTCCTCTCTACATTTTTAAAGATATAAATGTGTTAGATATTAAAAGATAGGTAAGATACCCCTTTTCCCTAATTTTCATTCCTCCATTTTTATTTTCATAAGAAAAATTATTTCCCTATTGGTATTAATATCAACTTGTATAAAATAGTTTGATACCATTTAATGGTGATAATGTTTTTAATACAGACAGAATATAGAAGATAATGATATTTAAATTAATATCAACAGGATTGGGGGCTCCTCTGTATTTTTAAAGTATAAAATTCCTTCTTCAACTTCATGTTGTTTTATTTCCTTCTCTCATGATAAGTTAACTACACTAACTTTTTAGTTGCTTGAACCTCTTGTTAATTCCTTGAATCATCGAAACTGTGCACCACATCAGGGTCTTTGCATATGCTCTTCTCCGTTTGCAGCTGCCTTTTCCTCTCACTCTTTGCTTTGCCAACTTTTGCTCATCTAAGGTTTTTGCTGGATTCTGTCCTATTCACTCTTCCCATGTCAAACTTCTCATTTATAGAATTTAACAGTTGGTAATTAGTGTTCATTGGAGTTCAGTTATCTGGCAAGTTTCCACTTCAGACTTTAAATCCCATGGAGGTATGAGATTGTGTTTTGTTTTGTTTTTCCACTCTAGGATATCCTGAACTAGATCTCATCCTCTCTGCTAAATTTATTATTGTGTGAAATAACATATGTACATCCGTGATAAACAGCCTGGCTTCCTTAAAGGCTTGTCTTAGAGATTAAATAAATTATAGAGCTTTAGAATTTCAGATTCTGAGTGTCAAGTGCTTTGTGCACCAACTGAGTTAAGGGTCCAGACAGTATTGATCTGTATTAGGAACTTTATTTCAGATTCTTCGCTTTCTTTTTTTTTTTTTCTCCTTTTAATCTTCTTGGGTCCCCTAGTGGTTGGGGTTTGGGAGAGGCTCACTGAACTCCCTGTGGGAAATAGTCCATTCTTGAAACTTTCTAGTCTCTGTATTGACTCTTGTCTTTCAAGCATAATCATAATCTTCAAAGTATAACCAATACCATAGAAGCCAGTTTAAATCCACACTCTTTGACTCCAAGCTACAGTTGTGAGAAACATTAAGTTGGGCTTTATCACCATAGGTTACAACTCTGAGTTCCCTGTGTGCCTGTTAAGTATCCTGGTCTATGTTCCTGACAGTACTCTCAGGAAGAAGCTGTGTGGCTAACAGGGTTAGATTGTTTGGTATTAATTTAGCTGAGTTCATTGCTCAACTGAGCTTTCCTCTGATCAAGAGGGTATCCTTTTCAACTCAGAAAATGTTAACTTTAAAGAGATTTGCTCTTCGGAAATCTCTCCAGCTTCCAGCTTTATGCTCAGAGATTTTGCAGTCACTCCTTCACCCTGTCCATTTCACCACCACCATCAACAAAATAATAGCCTACATTGATTGAGCTCTTTTTATGCGTCAGGCATCTCCTTGAGCACTTCAGCTATGTTATCTGTCACCGTTCCTTCTTACAACTATCATGTAAATAGTGAGGTTGGCACTCTCATTATCTCCACTTATACATCCGACACTCAGGCAGAGAGAGGTTTAGTCATTCACACACAGCCAGGAAGTAGTAGAGCACAGATTTGAACCCTGGGGGTCATTAGGAACAGTTTAACTTCTGACTTAAACCCTTTTGTTGTGTGTTTTTTTTATTTTGTGGGATACCTCATCGTCTTAATGTATGCCATTCAGTTTGGATGCTACTGGGTACGTGTTACCTTTTAAATTCAAGTTAATTGCAATTTTAAAAAATAAAAAAGTTAGTTTCTTGTTTCCACTAGCCATGTTTCAAGGGCTCAGGAGAGCCTCCTGTGACTAGCGGCTGTTGTATTGGATGGTGCAGATACCGAGCATTTCCTGTGTCACAGGAAGTACTCTGGGGCAACACCGTTCTATGGCATTTAAACACTAGTTGCAAGAATAGTGCCAACTTGGCAGAGAAGCAAGCAGCTACAGGTTGTTCATGAGTAGATGTTTTTGGGCCGAGACCCAGAAGGTCCAGATTCAGTGAATCCAGGGCAGGCCCTAGAAATGAGTACATTTTTAAAAAGCTACCCAGGTGATCCTTCCACATCACCAGATCTTACAACTGGTGACTAGTCAGCAAATTAGCCTGTCTTAGAAAATTACATGTGCCACAAGGCTGCAGCAGAGAGCTCCTCATTCCACTGCTTGTATATAGAAAAGCACTTCTTCTCCAAAGCTACAGTAACTGATGACCTACCTGTACATAAAACGTAATAAAATGTGCATAAATGTGGAACCCTCTGATCTTCCCTCCCTAGTTAAATGTTGAAACAGAAAGTCAGTTGTGTAATTTCAAAGTCCTCTTCATGTCTCTTTTAAGCTGAAAGCATTCTCAGCTCAAAATATGCTAATGGCTTTTTAAAACATTCATTTAGATAAACTGCCAGACACATTTTTACATTTTCTAACTTTGCTATAATCAGGGTGAAAAACTTAATACACCCAGCCACCTCTTGTAGCCTTCTCAGAGACACGTTAAATTTCATTTCTTTGTGCTCTTATTCATTCGTTCATTCAGCACACATTTTTGGAGCACACACAATGAAACAGGCCATGTTTTATTTACACTCTGGACATGCAATCATAAATCCTTGTGGAGTTTTTTCTAGTGTTGTATGTGTGAGCATGTGCAGTGCCTCTCCTACAATGGGGTATGGGGAGAGGGAGATAAAACCCCCAATCAGTGAGTAAGCTGTATCCTGTGTCGGATGGTGATAAATGCTGAGATCAAAAATAAAGCATGTAAGGGGGGTTGTGAATGCTGGAGCAGATATTGCAGTATTTAATAAGGGGACAGAGAGTGTCTCACTGAAAAGTTGATGGTTATTGATGTCTTTGCCTAAGTGAAATATGTGTTTGCCTTAAAGCTTTCCTTAGTAGCCTCTGCTTCAAGAATAGCTGCTATTCACGTACCCCATAAAGGGAAATTTGGGGGTTATCTGAATGGTTCTCAATTTTCCATCTAGTAATTGCCATGGCAACTCTTTCAGGATAAGCCCTGGCTGTGCTTGACATCCCCTCCCTGGTGCTTTGGCAGATGACTTCACACGGTGAATCCCCTTGCCTTTCTTTAGGCATGGGGACAGGACTATAGTTTGTCATGCTTCCAGCCAGCCTTGGGACTGCAGTAGCGGGGAGGAGGTTAGTGAGCAGACCTGTGACTCCAGGCAATTTAAAAAAGCCTTCTTAAGAGCCAGAGACTTTTGAAATGTGCAATTAAAAATTGTATGTGTGCCCAGAGACCATTTTAAAAAGACCTTTTAGATGTAGCTAACCAAAAATAACTTTCCTTCCTGGGTGCCTGCCTCCTAGTGCAGGGGTATATGGAGACATGGGGAATTTTTTTCTCCTTTTTCTTTTGGATAGCATTTTTGGTAGAAAAGTAATAGGGCATATGGGGAAGCTGTGTCAAGGGCAGGAGATAGGAAGTATGATAGGAGAGTTGAAAGAGTCTGACCCTAGAATGATGTTCACTACTTTGGGATAATCAGGGAAATTCAGTTGAGCTTCTCAATTACAGAGAAATGCCCAAACTCAAAATAAAATATTGGATTTGTGTGCAAAATGTTATTTGTGAATGTTATCAAGAGGATTCACTAAATGTTTGGAAGCTATTTAGCTGTGTATCTGTTAATTTGTTTTTAATGAGACAACTGATTTTGGACATACCTAGGCTATTTCACAAATTGTTAAATGATGCAAATGGACAGGAAAAATCAGTTGAATTTAGAATTCAATTCAAAGTAGTGACTCCTTTTAATTTTTAAAATAGCGATGCTCTATTTATTTTATTTATTTTTGGTTTTGCTGGGTCTTCATGGATGCGCACGGGCTTTCTCAAGTTGCATTGAGCAGGGGCCTACTCTCTAGTTGCAATTTGTGGGCTTCTTACTGTGGTGGTGTCTCTTGTTCTGGAGCGCGGGCTCTAGGTTGTTCAGGCTTCAGTAATTGTGTTGCATGGTCTCAGTAGTTGTGATACACAGGCTTAGTTGTCCTGGGGCATGTACAATCTTCCCAGGCAAGCGGGCATGCAGATTGAACCCATGTCCCCTGCATTGGAAGGTGAAGTCTTAGAGAGAGTGTGTATTAGTTACTCAGTTGTTTCTGACTCTTTGTGACCCCATGGACTACAGTCCACCAAGCTCCTCTGTCCATGGAATTCTCCACGACAGGAATACTGAAGTGGGTTGTCATTTCCTTCTCCAGGGGATCTTCCTGACCCAGGGATTGAACCCGGGTCTCCTGCATTGCAGGCAGACTCTTAACCGACTGAGCTACAGGGAAGACCTAACCACTGGACAAACAGAGAAGTCCCATGATTCTCCATTTTTTGTTTATATGAGTTATTCTTGGTGACCATGCTATGTCTCCTGGTATCATCTTTTTATTTTCAGAATGAGTTTTCTGTTTGAAAAGTTTCTGTGTAATTGACTCTACAAATGGGAGCCAAACTCAAGACAACATACTGGAAGCCATAGTAGAAAATATAATCTGTGACAAAACAAAAGACACAAAACAAAGTCCCACTCCATTTTTTGTGAAGGGCCTCCTAGCAACTCAGTTGCTGTCAAACTACATGAAACAAGACCAAGGATCTGTGTCAGACTGTGGACACCAAAGTCATCCTTCTGTTACATTTTCTTTTGATCTTCATGCTGGCACACAGTGAACCCTAGCCCCCTCCTTACACAAAAGGGTCTAGGAATTCCCTTATAACTGAAATCAAGAAGGACTTTCTTGAAAAACCTCTGTGCCCATGCCCCAGCACAGGAGTTTGGAGAGATATCTCTAACTTGTATCATTTCTTATTTACTTCATCTTTTCACTCATGGTGACCCTCCTTACACATCTTGTTTTGATGCAGGCAAACCCTTTTTTACACGAAACCCTTCAGAGTTGAAAGGCAAATTCATTCACACGAAGCTGCGGAAAAGCAGTCGTGGCTTTGGTTTCACAGTCGTTGGAGGGGATGAACCTGACGAGTTTCTGCAAATCAAGAGCTTGGTCCTAGATGGTCCTGCCGCCCTGGATGGCAAGATGGAAACAGGTATGAGACACAACTTGGTCCTGTGTGGTCAGGACCAGATGGCATCGTGATTTCTTGAGCTTGTCATTGTCCTTTAAAAACTTGGCGAATGAGCAACCTTCCTGTACAACGTAAATGTGTCCCCTGGTATAGATGAAGAGCTTTGAAGCTGCTTTAACATTTTTCCTTTTGGGGAACTGTTAGGGTGCTGTCGAGTATAGTAAAGGAGTAATTTACTAAAAAAGCAGATCCATTTGAATGAATGAATTCTCAACTTGGTATTCTGCAGTGGTTTTTTTCCTTTTTTTTTTTGAACAAAAAAGCTCAAATGTTCTTTCAATGATCATTATATTCCCATTAGCAGGGAAGACAGTAAATGTTACAAGAATGCCTTATTAGCATAAACAAAGTAATAGAAGCTTTTTGTGCCTTGTAGTATCACCCCCTAATCCAATTTCAGCTCAACTTCTTATTGGTAGGATTTTATAGTATAAAATTGATAGAACTTTCCTGGGCAGTTTTTTTAATCCCAAACTCTTTTGCAGGAGATGTGATTGTGAGCGTGAATGACACCTGTGTTTTGGGACACACTCATGCACAAGTTGTGAAAATCTTCCAGTCCATTCCCATTGGTGCCAGCGTGGACCTTGAACTCTGCCGAGGTTATCCATTGCCTTTTGACCCAGATGACCCCAACACAAGTTTAGTGACTTCGGTGGCCATTTTGGATAAAGAACCAATTATTGTGAATGGTCAAGAGACCTATGACTCGCCAGCTAGTCACAGTAGTAAAACAGGCAAAGTCAGCAGTATGAAGGACGCCAGGCCAAGCAGCCCTGCGGATGTGGCTTCAAATGGTTCCCATGGTTACCCCAATGACACTGTCTCTTTGGCTTCCTCCATAGCCACTCAGCCAGAACTCATAACTGTTCATATAGTCAAAGGGCCAATGGGTTTTGGTTTTACTATCGCGGACAGTCCTGGGGGTGGCGGCCAAAGAGTGAAACAGATTGTTGACAGTCCAAGGTGCCGAGGCCTGAAAGAAGGGGATCTTATAGTGGAAGTTAATAAGAAGAATGTGCAGGCCCTAACTCACAACCAAGTCGTGGATATGCTCATCGAATGTCCAAAGGGAAGTGAGGTCACATTATTGGTGCAACGAGGAGGTATGTAGATTTATTTTGTTTCATTTCTTTAAAACCTTACATCCATTGTTATATATACTGGTTATCAGGTGGCTCTTAAGGGCTTTCTAAACATCTAGTCCTCTAAGATCATTTTTATTTAAATACTGGGAAATGCAGTCAAAATGCCTTCTGATTTCTCCAAATGCTAGCCTCTTTAGAATAAAGGTTATGTTTATACATTATGTGTTTATACAAAGGGCATGCACATAGGGTAATACTGTTGCTGAGAGTGGGATCCAGGTGCTTGAGACTCAAAAGCCAATAAAAATGCAAGGCTGGTAGAAAGGAAAATTCGCTTTGTTTTGGAGGTGGGCAACCTGAGGGAGGGTAGACTCATATCCAGAGGCCAATTCCCACCCGCCCATCCCCCACTGACATTCAGTGGGCGAGAACTTTTATAGACAGAAGGAGGAGGTGTATACGCAGAGAGAACAGGCTACATGTGGAAATAGCACAGTTGTCTTAAAATTGGTCATGCAGTGGTCTGATCAGTGTCATCTTGATTGTTTCAAAGTCAGTTTTAAGTTCCAGGGTCAGTGTATTCCCGTTTCTTGGAGGCCATTTCTCAGAATTGTGGCAGCTTATGTCATGGCTACATTCTGATCATCCGGTAGTTAGCTTATTCCACCTGATGGGGGTTTCAGTGTCTGTAGAACAGCTCAAAGGCTACGGCTCCAATTGCTATCTGTAGCCATTGAGGAGAACCTCAAGGTCCCTAACTTTGCTTAGTGACTAAACTAATACTTTCTGGTTCTGTTTGATTGTCTTCATTCGCTCCTGCATTTTCTTACTTCTCCGATTAAACTTAATCTTTGAAGTTCTTCTGTGGACAAAAGACAGGCGGAAGATCTGGAGGGAAAGAACCGTAGTATCCTGCTCTGTTTCAATTTCCTTTCAATGTAAATCAAACTGTGCCTTTTAAAACCCATTAAGACTTGAAAACCTTTATCCTGTAAGTCTCCTGAACCTGGTCTGCACAGCGTGCGTGTGATTTGTAGCTCTTGGCCACTGTTCCAGCCTCATCTCACACTCCTCTCCCTTCCTCAGTTTGCTTGGCCACCTGGCTTCTCTATGATGCCTTCAGTTCTCTAAGCCCTTCTGTCTGAGGGCCTTTGCACTTTCTGTTTCCATTGCTTGGAAAACTTTTCCCCAACTCTTCACTTGGCTCGCTCATTCTCATTCAAGCCTCCTCCTGAGAGAGGGATTCTCTGATTATTTATCTAAAGTAGCCCCCAGCAATCCTGTGTAATCCCTATTGCATCACTCCATTTCTTGTTAGCTTCTATCACAGTCATTATTATCGCAAGCCATTGTTTTGTACGTTTTCTTATTTTTCTTTGTTGCTCTCCCTTTTTCATTAGAATTTAATATCCTTAAAGCCAGGGCCCACGTGTGCATGTTGACAGCTGTGTCCCTGGCATTTAACATAGTATCTGACTCCTGCTAGGTGTTCATGCATGAACAGGTAATGAATGAATGGACATGTGATTATTATTTCCCTTGGTGGGAGCAACAGTTCATGAATCATATTAAAAACATCTCAGCATACCCACACTTGGAATCTCAGAGAAGTGAGGTATTCTAAATAAATCTTGAGACAGTTGGCTTTCTTCTTTTTCCCCTGTCAGCACCCCCATCCCTCCACCCCTGTCCCACCAGAACTTCCAGGACCTCACACTGAGAAATATTTCCTGGGTCAGTGTTTGTGGCTAATCTTGATTGATTACCTCCCACAATGGGCAGGAGATTGGTAGTTCCCCTGACTCTTGCCAACACGATGTGTTTATGCACGGAGTATTCTGACCCTCTGAAAAAAGATCAGGACCAGACTTCTACTTTCTCTCCATTTCACTGAGATGGAAAAGCTTGTCTATGTCACAACAGTGATGTGTTCTGTGATCAAAATGATTGGGGTTGTTGGAAGGGAATCCAGAATTCAGGACTGTGTGAATCACAGTGCTCAGTTCACCATTCTTAAACAGGTATAAAAGCCATTTACAGATTTTTTTCAAATAATTATTTCTACCAATAGTATTTTGAAGTGTCTTCTTGTACCCAGATCACTTGACTTCACAGATGTGTTTTAAACAGTGACCAAGATGTTACAGGAAGTGACTTGAGGTTAAGGATGAGGACGGGGAGAGGGTGGAGGATGGTGGTACCTGGCACTCACAAGCAGGAGAGCAGTTTAAAAAGTGCTTTTCAAACCTACACGCGCCTCTCAGGCCATGTTTACCATGCCCCTGAGAGGTAGGCAGGTACCAACCAAGAGCAGAATTGAGAAGTTCACCCAGATTCTTTGGTTTCCAGTCCAGTATTCTGCTTTACTTAACTCTGAACACTGCTGATTTTTTCATATTTGCTGGTTTTAGTGGCCAGCAGGTTGGAAACTTGTAAATAGTTTTTGGTACATCAGGGCATCTCTGATTCAGCCACTGTTCATTTGACATTACAAATCACACTGTTCTCCGTCTTCATTTATTTGCCCTTCCATTTCTTTTGTCATTTTGTTCAGTTTTTCTTTTCCATTCAATTTAATTTTAAAGGGACAAGAAGCAAAGTTATCATTGTAATCTACTAAACCACAGTGGTTAATGGAACCATTTTGTAATGAATCTGCCCAAGCTAGCAAACAACTCATTATAAAAACATATCCCTAGCTGATTCACTTTGTTGCACAGCAGAAACTAACACAATATTGTAAAGCAATTATACTCCAATAATAAAATTAAATTAAACAAAATTTTTTTAAGAGTGTACAGGGAAGCATGTTAAAGAATCTTAATCACAGTGAAATACAATGGAAATGATCAGACTATTCATCAATAAAGTATGGGTTAAAAATAAAATACCCTTGATTTCAAATATGTTTATTTTTTCTCTTAATTCCTCAGACCTCTTTGGTTAATGCTATTACATTTTATAACATTAAATTAATAAGAGAAGCTCCAGAATACATTACCACATTAGTCAACATCTGCATAGTTTATTCCAGAACCTGAGTAATTTAAAATCACTGTAACATCAGCAGTCTTTAAAATATGCTATATGCTTTGCGTTTGATTTATGCATCAGATAGAAAGTTTGTACATCTTCACTTGGCAAGCCAGCACCAGCTACTATTAATCTTTCTAGAAAGCATATAAATATATTTGTTTCTGCCATATATCAGTTATTTGAATCAGGCCTGGCATTTTAATCATTCTTCTTGTATGATGGGAATGTAAATGAGAAGGTTTGATGATCAATAAGGATAGCAGCTAGGTTAAATGAGAAAGCAAATGGCCATTTCACTGATTCTCTCTCATTTCTGTCTTAACTCCTGGTAAGCAGATTGATAAACTCATTAAGTCCACACTTTTCTTGATTCTCAGGACTTCATATCTCAAGCATGTCACTTTCTGTGCTTTAAAGAAGTAGTCTTTTCTACTTTGGGCAAAACTTAGCTATATTTGCATTTTGGTTTTCACTCTTAGTCTCCTAAACTCATTTATTATTTTTGTTCTGGTTGAGATCAGGTGCGTTTTGGTTTTTTTTTTTTTCCTATCTCCCTCCTGCCAACCTGAAAATAAGCAAAGGTTGAAATATTACTTGTAAATTTCTGGAGACAGTTTTTTGGGCCAGGCTTGGGCTTGCTGGGGATGTCCATTCATAGCCTTGACAATTGGGATCGTTATTGATTTGTTTACAGGTGTCTTCTCTGTAAACAAGTCCGTGTCTGTGGCTAGCAGTCAAGTTCTATAAAAGGCAGCCCCTTCTTCCTTTGCCTGGCTTCCCATCTTCCCATGGCCAGTCCATTCCTCTTTCTCCCTCTGCCGTCCAGTCAGGAGAATGCCTTCTATTTTTCTTAATTTTTCACAGAGCATTTGCATTCAGAAGACCCATCACCTGACACCAGTGTGAGTCTAGAGTCTTTTTGCATGTTTGGAAAATGATGCTACAAGGTTATTACTATTGTTTTGAATAATTTTTTTAATTGACAAAAGATGAAGAATTTATTTCATGAAGGTTTTTTACTTTTAAAAAGGGATTATACTATATGTAGCATAACTACCTGTGCCCCCTGTGTATTTGGCTAATTTATACCTAGTAGGAAGTACGATGCTTTTGAAGACACCATTGGGAGTGGAGTCAGAATACTCTTGTTTCAAAAGACAACTTGGAATATTTTTTGAAAGAGGAATATGTGTCTTTTACCTGGACAGAAGATGTGTATTAAAAAAGCTGAACCTGAGGCCTTCCCTGGCGGTCCAGTGGTTAAGACTCTGAGTTCCCAGTGAAGAGGCCTGGGTTCATTCCAGGTCAGGGAACTAGATCCCACATACCACAACTAAGATTCAGCATGGCCAAATGGGGAAAAAAAAGTACATATCATTTTGTTTTTGTTGTTGTTTGGTCACTAGGTCATGTCTGACTCTTTGCAACCCCATGGACTGCAGCATGCCAGGCCTCTCTGTCCTATACTATCTGCTGGAGTTTGCTCAAACTCCTGGCCATTGAGTTCGTGATACCATCCAACCATCTCACCCTCTGTCACCCTCTTCTCCTCCTGCCTCAGTCTTTCCCAGCATCAGGGCCTTTTCAATAAGTCAGCTCTTTGCATCAAGTGGCCAAAGTATTGGAGCTTCAGCTTTGGCATCAGTGCTTCCTAAGAATATTCAGAGTTAATTTCCTTTAAGATTGACTGGTTTGATCTCCTTGCAATCCAAGGGACTCTCAGGAGTCTTCTCTAGCACCACAGTTCGAAAACATCAGTTCTTTGGTGCTCAGCCTTCTTTATGGTCCAACATCTATCCATGACTACTGAGAACACCATAGCTTTGACTATAATGGACCTTTGTTGACAAAGTGATATCTTTGACTTTTCATGCACTGTCTAGGTTTGTTACAGCTTCTCTGCCAAGGAATAAGTGTGTTTTAATCATCTTGTTTTAAGTGATATTTAAAAGAGAAAGCTAAACTGAGGGTTCCAGGAGTCTGCCTCTAGTTCAACCTCTGCCTGTAACTCCGCTATAACTCTGATTGGGTTACAACTCCTGCCCTGAGACTCATTTCTTTATCTTTAAAAAAAAGAAAAGGATACTTTGAATTAGATCATCTTTAGGATGACCGCTCTAATTTTATGCCAACAATACGTTCATTGATGTGTAGAGGAAAGAAAGATTCGAGATTCAGATGATGCAAGTTTAAATTCCAACTCCTGCCTTTATTCCCTTTGTGACTTTAGGTAAGTCGTCTGAAAAAAGTATTACTTGTGCCAGTTCCTGACCTAGAAGCAGTCACATGATGAGTAGTGTGTTACTGATCTTATCTAGTATCAGAAGCCACTGAATGTGGTAGCTTATTTTTTCTCTTTTTAAAAAGAGTTTTATCCTGTATCTGCAGAATCTTAATCTGAGTACACGATGTGCAGGCACCTGTATTTTTTTTTAGAAGCTCTACCAGCAATTCTGATATAAAGTCAGAATTGGAGTCAGTTTTAGGCTTCTGCCCTCCTGATTCCTTCTCATTTTGATTCTGTGACATATATATGGGAGTTAAATAAGTGTATAAAGTTTAACAGTTGTTTTCATTTCTAAGTAATATTCTTCTTCTAAAGTCTACTTTCTAAGCTACAGATTTCTCCATCTTCGCTAAGGTCCATTGCAGCTCCCAAAGTTAATATTTTTCTACTTTAGAGGAGGATAGAAAGGAGGACTTGGTCTCAGAGATGCTTCTTTTGAGCTCATCCCCCGAGTGGTTTTAGCTGATCAAAATGGAGTTAGAAGTGATGCTTTGTTTACTGAGTGCTCTTGTCAGGACACTGAGTAATTTTAGGATCTAAATGTAAAGTAATGAAATGCTAGGATTCCTGGAGGGTAAGACTCTATCCAACTTGTACTTTTGTATCTCTGGACGTCTTGGGGAATATGGTATGTGGTAAGGTCTCAGTTAAATACCAACTGGATAAATTTAACTTCCTCTGCAAGTCACATTAGAAAATTAATTATGTACTTCATAGTCACTCTTCATAACTTCAGAAACATAAGAGAGATGTTAAAAGACAACAAATTAGATATAAAATTGGTGGTAGTGATAGTAATGATAGTGTTAAAAATACTGTTGGTTATACTATGTACCAGAATTGTTACCATGGTACAAGCGATATATACACACTTAAATAAAACCTCTTAGCATCCCATTGTTGCGACCACATTGGAACCATCCATTTGCAGTGTGATTCTGAACAGGGCTCTGTGGGAAATGAAGGCAGTGATTGGTAGGGGAAAAAAGGGAATTGCTTTTGTTGTAGGTGTTGAGACTCCACAGTTAAATTTGCCTAGTATAAAGCAAAAGGGAAATTTCTAGTTTAGTTGGTAAGTATGTTTAAGACTCTTGCTTGCTTAAAGCTTTTGTAATAAAAACACTAAATGCTTCCATACAGAAAGGAATGAATAAGGTCTGAAGTCCGTGGCAAATTAATGCAACTTAATTTTCATACAAATTAATGATGATATTTAGTTGATTAAATCGTCATCGATCCACATAGGGAAAGCAATATCTAATTTCATCATCCAAGCACATGATTAGCATTAGCTCTTCTTTGTGTGTGTTTTTCCTCTGTCTGAAACGATGTAGAACCATCATAATTAGAACCGCAGTGAGCTGTGCCCTGCCTCAGAGTTAAACCTGAGTTATCTGGCGCCTCTGTTCTCTTTGCCCTCTGGTCACGGACTGGAGAATGAATTGCAAATTGCACCACTTAAGGTTTGACTGCCAGAATCTCTTCAGTTAAGCTGCAGGGCCTCGGAAAGGAAAATTCAGGTTGCTGGCTGACTGATGTCCTAATGGAGGTGGAGAGTCCTGTGTATTCACATCAGCACAACCCATCCCCTCCTCCTCCTCCTCTGTCCTGTCATCCTCCCGTGTCTTCCCCGGCCTCTGCCATCCATCATGTGGCACCTGGCCTTGCTGTGGCCTTGCAACAGGTCTCAACGCTTCCTCTAGTCCATTCTCCAGCTAGAGTGATTTAAAGTCAATTGGATCCAGTCACTGCTAGTGTCAGGATGACGTCCCATCATTCAGAGGAAACTCCAAAGTCCTGTGTCACAGGCGAGAGCTGCTCTTTTTTCTGTCTGTATATTTCCTCTTGCAGAGAGCCACAGAGCTCTCTCACTCCTGTCCTTCAGACTCTGGTCAAAAGTCCTTTCCTCCGAAAAACCTGCTCTGACTGCTGCATAGCAAACAGTGTCCACCGCCATCAAGCTCTGCTCTTTCCTCCGTGAGAGCAAAGACTGGGTCTCAATCACGATTTGATCCTCACCACCTCAAGTTGTGCCTGGCACATTGTAGGACTTCAGAAAATTCTCTATATTGAAAGAAAAATAAGAATTAATGCCAGGCCATTTGTTTTCACAAGTGCTCATCGTCTTGGACAGAACTTTCTGGGATGAGCGCTTATCCTTAGAGCTGGGAAGATGGGCAGCAGGAGATGGACCACCTCAGAAATCACACAGCATGAAGGTGACATCGCCTGACTTCTAACCCAGACTTCTTGGCTTACAAAACCCATCCCTCTATCGTGGGCTGTTCTAAATGGTAAGGGAAACATGGTACAAATGAACTTACATACAGGATGGAAATAGACCCACAGACAGTAGAAAACAAACTTTGGTTCCCAAAGGGGAAGGGGTAAATGAGGAGTTTGACATTAATAGATACACACGGCTATGTATACAATAGATGAACAACAAGGACCTATGGTGTAGTACAGGGAATATTTTATAATAACCTATAAGAGAAGAGAGTCTGAAAAATAATATACACACACACACATGTGTGTGTGCGCTTAGTCAGTCATGCCTGAGTCTTTTGTGACCCCATGGACTGTAGCCTACCAGGCTCCTCTGTCCATGGGATTTTCCAGGCAGGAATACTGAAGCAGGGTGCCATTTCCTAGGGGATCTTCCCGACCCAGGAATCGAACCCATGTCTCTTGAGTCTCCTGCCTTGGCAGGTGGATTCTTTACCACCGCACTACCTGGGAAGCCAATATATATGTATATATGTGTATGTATATATCATACACACACCCAAACACGTGCGCACGTATGTGTATAAGTGAATCACTGTGCTATTGTACCTAAAACTAACACAACATTGTAAATCAACTCTACTTCAAGTAAATAAAGAAATGACAAGGAAATACATTACATGACAGTGAATCATGGTCCAATTAAGCCTGTTTTCCAGGTCCAGTGCAGTTGTCACTATCCACATGTGGCTATTTAATTAATTAAAGTTAAATACAATGTAAAGTGTAGTCTGACTGACCACATTTCAAGAACTGAAGAGCCATATGTGGCCAATGGCTACCATATTGGACAGTGCAGTTTTAGAATCTTTGCATCCTTGTAGAAAATGCAGTTGGACAGTGCTGCTCTAGAGATTTTGATTATTTTGCCCTCAAAAGTGCTATGTTGAATATCCTTCATTTTACCCTTTCTCTTATTTTTAATGCCTTTTGAAGAAGAAAAATATGAAATTAAAGGCAACTTCATGGTTAATGCACTTCTTTTATACAGATAATAATAATAATAGGTCCTATTTATTAAATTCTTTCCATGTGTAGGTACTGCTCTCAGCTCTCTACATGTGTTAACTGGATGTTAGGGGGTCACAAGGAATTGAGACTCAGAGAACATGAAACACTTGAAACATATTAGTGCCTGGGCGATCTGCTGTGTTCCAGTCCTGAAATAGCTCATCAACTTTTAACCTGGCCAGGAAGCATCTCATGTGTTATACTGGACTGCTGTTGAGGAGTTTAATTTACATTATTATGTTCTGTAAAGTATCTTTACCCCCAAAAGGGAAGAAACTTTAACACAAAAAAAATTCACCTTAAATTCTTAAATATAAAATAGTATATAATCTGCTGCATGACCTATCAGCAATTTACAGCTTGTCAGACCTCTACTTAAAAAAGGAAGATGTAGAAGTCATCTTGGTGTGTTTATCTGCTTTGGTATCTCAAACTAATTGACCTCCCTGCTTACCTGTGATGCTTGGTTTTTCTAGTAATTTTGGGAAAGTCAAGTTCTCTTACTAAATCCAGCGTGTTACCTGATAACTTCCTAGTGATTAAATGTAAACTTAATGTTCCAAGTTATTTGCTTTTGTGCATTATTTATTATAAATGTGTACGTGATTTATAATTTTCATTAAGGAGTGGTGACATTGTCTCCCCTTTCTGGAAGAGTGTAGGAATTTCAAGTTAGAATTATTGCATTGGTCTGTGGGCTATAGAATACTCCTCCTACCTACAGGGCTGCATTTAAATGTAAAGAGGTTCTTTTGTTTTCCCTTTTGGGGGGACAAATTCCTAAACCTTGTGGGCCAGGCATTGTCTAGACTCTGGGAATGAAACAGATCATCCACAAACAAAGCAAGTTTACTCCATATTTCATGACCCTTTTATTCTAGAGCAAGGAGGAAAAGGGCAGAAATATTCTGATGAGCAAGAAAATATCATCCAGAGAGAAGTGCTGTGAGAAACTGGATGAAGTGGTGTGGGGGTGCCAGAGGAGTAGGGCCGAGACGGCTGCTTTCAATTAGGTGACAAGATCTGAGTGACCGCAAGGAAGGAAACGGCATTCCAGGAACAAGGGACAGTTAATGCCAAGGCCCCAAGAAGGAACTAGAATGGGGGCAGTGTGGCTGAAGAAAGGTGAGCACGGGGAGTGGTGATGAGCTTCAGAGACCAGCAACCAGGGTCTAGAATTCAGGTTTTATTTTCTGTGTGATGGCTGGTTTTAAGAAATGCGAGGATGAGGTCTCATTAACATGTTAAACAATCCCTCTGGCGTATTTGTGGAGAATGTATTTTAGAGGAACTGATGTGGAAGGGGAGACCCGGTAGGGCCACTGTGGTGGTTGGAGAAGGGCATTTGCAGTGTAAACTCTTGTGATGGCTGTGGAGACAGAGGAAAGTTGGGGGTGGGGGGTGGTGTTGAGGCGTGTTCAGGAGAGTTGACAGCACTGGGAAGGTTGATCAGGATAAGGGTTGCCAAACTCTTGTCTCTGAAGGGCCAGGTGGTCTGTATTCTCACTTTGTGGGCCACATAGTGTGTGAGCACTGCTCTCCTCTGCCCTTGGAGCAGATGACGTGAACACGAATGGATGGGTTATGTTCCAAGAAAACGTTATTTGGTCCTGGGGCTACAGTTTGCTGAGCCCTGCTGAGGAAGGAAAGGAAAGGAGAGGAGCCAGGAATGACCCCCCAAGTTTCTTGCTGGGGCAGGTGGATAGACAGAGGGACCATTTGTTGAGATGTGAATATGAGGTAGGAGTGGATGGGCCTTGAACTCGGGCATCAAGGGTGCCTTCTCAGACATGGTAATTGTGAAATGCCCATCTGACATCCCAGTGGAGCAGAAACACAGGCAGTTGTCTGGGGCCCGGAGTTCATTACTGGCAAGTTAGGGCAGGAGAGAGAAACATTTATGAGCCATTATCTTAGTGAGTTTGCTGCATACCACGAGCCCTGGCCCGTTAGTAGGCCCTGAAACTACTGTACTGGGCTTTGACCAGTGTTTTTCTCAAAAGCGAAATAAAATAGAAACAATAATATGTCTTTCTCAGTAAAGATAAGCACATGTTCATGAAACTTTGACTTATATGTGTGCATACACATATACACTCACATACGAACACATGTATGTATATGTGTGTGAATCTGTTACCAAGTGCATTTCTCACTGTCGACTATGTTCACTACCATTTGCCAAACACACATGTAGATAGTATATATAGCCATGAGGATGAATGAAATTGCTTAAGGAGAGAGTAGAAAGGAAAGAAAGAGCCAGGACAGAGGCCTGGGGCACATCATCTTGCAGGGATCAAGCTGAGGAAGAGGGACTGGTAATGGAGATTATCATGGGGCACCCAGTGCAAACAGGAAATGTGGTGTTATGAGTCCTAGAGGAGAAAGTATCTCAAGTGTATTCCTTCCACATCAGGAAGTGGAGGCATATGAGGGTGGAAACATTGCGTGTGGCATTGGTCGTCTCTGAGAGCAGAGTTCATGATGTGTCTATAAGCAGCAGCCTGGAGTGGGGCATAGAAGGCAGGAGTGGGATGGGGATTTGATCAAGTGGTCCAAGAATTCTCCCTGTGAAATGGAGCAGAGAAAAGAGCTAGTGCCTAGAGAAGTCGAGAGGGCTGTGCGGTTGAGAGAATTTGCTTTGGTTTTTCACATGGGAGACAGTGCAACATGTATGTCTATAGAAACAACCCAGATGACAGAGAAACTGGAGATGCAGAGGAGAAAGGGGCGTCATTGTAGGAGTGAGGGCCTTAAGAAGAGAAGGAAGTAGGACCCAGCGTAAGAGAGGAGGGGTTGGCTTTTGGAACAGTATTTGTAAATTGCAGAAAGCAGAACTATATTTGGTGACTCCCTTTTCTCCTAAAATTAAGCTAGTGAAATTTCTGTGTATTTGAGGTTTTCTGTTGGTAGAACCAGTTGAGCTTATATACTATAGCTGTTCTTCCTCTCTATTTCCTTGTTCTAAACTGGTGACGAGCCTTTTTCCAGTTGACCCATTGTGTAATCGAGGTCTGCGTTTATTCCATGTGCCCAGCCCTAGGATAAGGGGAGGGGAAACAAGGTGCCCACAACCCAGATACAGAGACGAGACTCATCTGTGAATGCAACCAGCAGTAATCTCTAATCTGAATCTGTGCCTGCAGATTTGGATAAGAGGTGCGTCAAGGAGGAAAGGGGTGACCATGGCACCTTCTAAATGACTTGAGGCCACAACGGAGTGTCTCAACCTCAGTACTGTTGACATTTAGGGTCAGATTTTTTTTTTTTTAATTTTTATTGGAGTTTAGTTGATTTACAATGTTGTTACTTTCAAGTATACAACAAAGTGACTTGGTTATACAAGCGTCTATTCTTTTTCAAATTCTTTTCCCATATAAACAATTATAGAGTGTTGAGTAAAGTTCCCTGTGGTATACAGTAGGTCTTTATTAACCTGTTTTGTATACCATAGTGTGTATATGTCAATTCCAGTCTCCTAATCCCCACCCCCCACACACACACTTAGGGCCAGATAATTGTTATAAGGGTTCATCCCGTGCATTGCTGGATGTTGAACAACTTCCCTGGTCTCTGCCCAGCACTGTACCTGCTTCCACATTCCCTCCCTGAATGTCTTCAGACATTGACAAATGACCCCTGGGTGGGAATGGGACAAAATTACCATTTGCTGAGAACTACTAGACTGGAACTTTGAAGTACCTGAAGGATTGAGAGTTGTGAATGGGTGGTCCATGGGTAGTATTTGGCATAACCCACTCATGTATTTTTTAGTAGTCTCTTTAAAAAGTATTTTTAAATTTACATGCCTTTGGTTGGTGCTAACAATTCCAATTTGCCACGGCCTGCCATTTCCTTTTATATGCCATCTGGCCTCACACACTCCTGTGCATTTCTTGCCCTTTGCTCATATACAATGGACTTTGAGACCCCAAAACAGCAATTGTGCAGTCACTGTGAGGAGGACTTGTTTCCTAGGAATTTCTTTCTACCATCCTTATCTCAAAATTTCAGGAACTGGCTGCTTTTCTTTTCTTTTGGATTTAATTTATACTTTTTTTTTTTTTTTTTTTGGTGACAAAAGAAAGATGACATTCTCAGACTTTTTATTCTTGACATTGAAGTTTATTTTCTTCCTTTACTTTGGTTCTATATGAAAATTAATTAGTGATCATCATCATCCTTAGGATGGGGGCTGTGGTGTGAGAGGCATCTGATATGAGGAACATTATTATGTTTTTTTTAATTACCGTTCTCCCTTATTTGGTAATAGTTTTGTGACCTCACTTCATTAAGCTTCTCTTTATTGGAAGAGGTGTCTTCCTAACCTTCCCTCTAAGCATTTTGCAGTTCTCAACATTTTCAAAACAGTTGTTGAGGCAGAGAGTTTACTCAGGGTAATATTTTCCCACCCTCCTTCATTTTCCTTAAATTAAATCACACATTCTTTACCACCATCTGGAGTTAAATGTCTGCTATAGTTTTTGTTGAGTCGGTCTTTGCATTGCACCTGCAAATTTTAAAACATTCCCCAACTTGTATCCTACCTGGTATCTCACATGTTTGTATTCCTGCTCAAAGATTAGTCATGTCCTTCATTTATGAACATAATCCTTTCTGGTTCCGAAATCTTGTTGGTAGAATTTTAACATCTTTGAAAATAGCACTGGGTCGTTAGAAGTGTTGTTTCCACTGGCAGCGTGGAACCTGCCTTTTTTTAATGCCAAGTTGGTACCTGGGTTTATGTTATACTCCTGTTTTGTGTGTGTGTGTTTCTAATGTTATTGATGTTTTTTGTTTCTCACCACATGCAACAAATGCTATTCAGCCTTTCCTTTATGCAATGGGCCTTCAGCACTGTGATAATCTCTCATTATAGATGAATGACATGCAAGTAAACATCTAAAATACAGCGTGGTTAATCATATCCTCTCCATTTCCTTATGCTCAGTTCTTTTTCTAGAAATTCCATTTAGCATATTACCTTTGCCATGAAAACTTCTCATATCCTATTTTTGTAATTTTAACATTTGAGGCAGAGTTATTCAAAAGATCCTTTTGCACTGTGTCTTAGAGTAGCAGTCATGATAGCTAGGAAACTGCAGCGTGGATCAATTTTAAGATCCTATAATAGAGGAAATTCCTTTCCATCTCAGGTGTTGGGTACCAGCATGCCTTATTCAGCCACCTGTTTTGTTTTGTTTTGTTTTGTCTTTTAATATTGTTTATTTATTTGGCTGTGCCAGGTCTTAGTTGTGGCCTGTGTAGTCTAGTTCTCTGACCAAGGGCCCCTGCATTGGGAGCACAGAGTCTTAGCCACTGGACCACCAGGAAACTACCTTCTGTTTTTGTTAGACATTTATTTTAACAATTGGTATGTTCAGGGTCCATGGCATGGGGAACCCATCAAAAAAAAACCCTACATTTTAAAAATCTTTCTTATAGTTGCATAATACAAATCAGTTTATTTTAATAATTTGGAGACAGTTGGAATTAGATCTATGCTTCCTGAGACATTTATGTTGTTTCTAAACTGAAAAATGTTCTCTGTGATTACTTTTGCCATAGATACCAGTGACCAAAGTGGGAAATGTTTGTGTTGGAAAAATAGTAATAGTGCCCATGAATTCATGGATTCTTTGTTTATGTAGTTTGCCCCTGCAAAATAACTGTCACTTTGACTTTGGTGATGAAACAGGAAGGCGCAGTTGTTTTTATCCCAGAGTTTCTTAAACCGGGCCCTGTTGATAGCATGGACCGGGCAGTTCTTTGTTAGGGGGGCTGCCCCGTGCATCATGGGATGTGTCACAGCATCCTTTGCCTCTGCCCTCTAGATGCCAGCAGCACTCTCCACCTCCCCAGCAGTGGTACCCGACAGTGTGTTCAGACACGGCCGACGTGCCCTGAAGGGCAGCAGCAACCTGGAACGAGACTCCTTAGACGCCCTTTGTTTTTACTTCTTGTACATGGTGTCTCATTTTTTTTTAAGATGTAAATGAAATTAGTTTATGGATTTTTGTGTGTTGAATTTGGATGGAAGTGAGTTCATGGGAGAAGTCCCCATTCCTTCTCAATTGTTGCTTCTATATCAGTTCATTGATGGAAGTAGCCCATTGGCCGCATCATGTTCTCCCTTCAGTCTTCCTCTCTGCCTCTTGCCAGCAGTTCTGCCTGGGACAGCCATGGGCAACGTCCCTGAACCTCTGCATTGTCATCTGAAATACGAGGGGATCGGTATCTTCCTCGGTATTGCAGTGAGGATGGATCGAGACAGGAGTCGTCTTACTCACCCTGCTGCCCTATCCTGATGGAGGGTTGACTGCTCTGTATGATTGGATGAGGCTTAGGAGAAAGCGGGTGGATGAAATACTCAGGTGGTACTTCCAATTTCAGTACTTCAGTAGAAGTTTTCTGGGGGAGAGACAAGAGAAGGCAAAAAGGAGTCACTTTAAGAAAAAAATGTGACTGGAGATGTTTCTTATTCTACTCTGTGATGACAGTGATTTTCAGTAAGCAGTGAAATGAGAATAAAGCAGGATAGAGAAGTAGGTTATTCCTGAAGTTTTATAATCTCTCAAAGACTCTCTTTGGGAGATTATATCCCTCTATCTTTTTTTTTTTTTCTGGTGAAGTATCCTTTTACTTATGGAATAGTAGTTGGTTGTTACCTTCCCACCCCCTTTTGAATGTTTCTAGTTTGCAAAACAAGGAATTGGCACTTTGTGGTCAGTTGCTCAAATCCATTTAGTGAAAAATTGCTGGTTCCTAAAATCTCAAATGCAGGAATCACTGCTGTAGGGAAGGAGGCTGTCAGGATGTTAGAGAGAGCAGAGGAAAGGAGGTGGGACGCTTGGAAGTAGAGTGTGAGGAGGAGTCTAGAATCCAAACCATAGGAAGAGTATGGGAACCTCCTTGGTCTCAACCATGGCTTCCACAGTCTCTTAATTTAGGGAGAAACTGAGTGAGAAGTTCAAGGCCAGGGGTGGATTCATCTCTCTGCCCTGTGTTGCTCAAATACTGCACTTATTGGTTAGACTCTTTCACAAATTCTTTTGTCATGTATAAGTTATTAAGGTAACGCAGAGAATGTTAAATTCAAAAGCAAGAGAAAAATCGGATGAATTATACACATTGACGATGCATGAGGTGCCCCCAAAATATCCGTGGCTAATTCTGCGCATATAAAAAAGTGTCCAAAACTTTATGACAGCTTTTTTAAAAAATCCATTTTCAGTGTGTTCGTTTGCATTAAGTTCTCCCTCTGCATTAACTCTAAACCTGATTAGAGCTTTATTTACTAACAACAACAACAAAAAGAAACCTGCTAAAATCAGATAGGAGAGGGAGCAAAAGGATTCTGGCATTTGATCTCCACCATGAGAAATGTGTTGAGTACCTTCTTCAGTGTAAATGTGTACTGGGAGATCATCTGTGTCATTTCCAATATGAATTTATGTACTTACTCTTCCTTGCCATAAATGCAGTGTACTTCTTGAAGGCAAATGCCCTGTTGTACATCTTGTTCCCAGCTGAAATATTTCATTAAAAGGACTTGCAGTCCTTGAATTTCCCTGCATCTTAAATGTACTTGACCTATAAAAGTTCTTTCTAATTGAGATTCATCCCGAGTGGGACATTGTGTGTCTTGAGGTGTGTGTGGGTGAAACTGATTCCCATATTCTGCCTTTAAGCAAATCCAATTGGCAAAATGAGTATTGACTCACTGAAACCTGCAATCTAATAGTTGAACAAAGCAGGAGCGTCTACTGCTTCCCATAGCTATATGAAGCAGCAATCATTAGAAATTGACAAAGTCAAGGTAACAGCTTTTTTTCCCTCTGTAATTCACATAATCACTTAGACCAGGGCAGATATTGTTTCAGCAAGAGGATTTTGAAGACATTTAATATCTCCACAGGAGAAGAATGGGGCTGCTCATCATATGTCCTTTGCTCTTTGGAAAAACATGACCCGTTAGTAAATGGCTCTTTGGGTCTGACTGCCAGACACTTTGAATAATGCAGTGCTGTTGGACTCATAAGTTGGATCTCCTTGCCGTTGTTAACCATGACCCATGCTTTCCAAAAGCTAATATGATTTTCTAAATTTAAGAGATTGGAGTCAGGTTTGATACAGTGCCAGGGGTGGCTTCCGTCGCAATTAAGCAGTTTGGTAATGAAGTTAATTGAAATGGCTGAATAATAGACGCCCTTATAGAGCAGACGGGAAAATTGCCCTCCTATTTGGCAAAAGTACACTGTGACAGAAAAGTGATTGTCACACCCAATAAAGGCTGTTAAAACTGCTCAAGAGATTCATAGATTTGACTGAAGAAAAGAACATGAAATAGTTTCCATCCTCCTGTGTTTGCCTTTTGTCAGGAAGGGTGAAGAATTTGGAGCTTTTTAACTCAGTGTTGTCATAAGAAGTTGCTTTTCTAAGGAAAGGTATGAAGGTGTCCTTAACTGAAAATGTGTTTAGATTCTCCAAGAGTCCCTGAGAACACACACACTTTGCTGAGACCAATAACTGTCAGGCTTGGAGTTGCTTTGTGAGCCTCCAGTTAACTCTGGGACTTGAGCGATTCCCATTCGTTGTGATAAGGAGTTTAGAACACAAGGTGGCACAGTGGAACCTTGCTCTCCACAGAGGGAGACAGCGGTGAGTCAGGCTGATCCTGGCAGCTCACCGATAAATCAAGGAGCGGCCCAAGGATCCAGAGCTGTTAGCAGTCACAGCAGTGATGGTGGTGATCAAAAGAAAGGCCAGGTCGCCCTCCCCTTTGCCTCATCAGCTCTTCTTGCAGCCCTCAAGACACAAACTGACTTTCTGAGTTCCCAACAATCATGCATCCATTCCAAAGATACTTATTGAACTGGGACCAGATACCCTCAAGGGCTGGGGGACTAACTTCAGGATAACATGCAAAGCCCCTGAAACAGAGACAGTGAACAAGTAAATGGTAATAAACAATATAAACTGTCGCCAGGTCTATGAAAGCAAACTGAGCTGTGTGAATACAGTGGGACAAGAAGGATCTTTTCTTGTGTTGGCCAGGATTACTGAATGGCTTCTGTGAGGAAGTGATGTTTGAGGAGAGCCCTGAGTAATGGGAAAAAGCTGCCCCATGTAGATCTGCAGAAACAGTGTTCCAGACAGGGGGAACAGCCAGTGAAAGTGCCCAGAGGAATGAAAGGAATGAGGCCAGAAGTGGAGAGAGTGCCCTTCTGGCTGTGGTGCATGGTCAAGGGGAAGAGTGCTGGAATTTAAAGAGGCAAGCAGGCTCAGAGCAAGGAAGGCTTTGTGGGGCACAGAAAGAATGTGTGTGTTGTTGAAACTGTATTGGGAAGCCACAGGGATGTGTAGTTAGGAGTCCATGTAATCTGATTTATGCTATAGAAAGATGTCTCTGGCCTCTTTGTGGACAGTGCATTAAAGTGGATGAAGAATAAAACAGAGAGACCAGGTTTTTGGCTCTTGCAGTCACACAAGCAAGAAAAGGTGGTGGTAGTGGAGATGGACAGATATTTCAGAATACAGTTAGGAGATGGACATGATAAGAAAGATAAATAAGCCTCAAGAAGGGCCTCAAATTTTAGAGGTTTGAGGTCTTATAAGGTTGAAACTGGGGATACCCTCATAGATTCTCATACCTGGTCCTGTGTCCAACTTACATTGCTAAAAATAGGCATCCAGGATAAGAATCATCCCCAAGGTCAGTAATCCTGAAGAAAAAGATTCTGGCATGTTTTTTTTTTTTTTTTTTTTTTCTATAAACCTAGAACCATCTCAGTACCAATTACAGTGCTATTTGTGATAGGTTTCCCTTTTAGGCCGGTGACCTTAATTTAAAATAAGGACCCACACAGCATCCTGTTTTTCACCCCAGGCAAGGAATCCTTATCAGTTTTTTCTTTCAGGGAGCTGTTTTGGGCTATTGTTTCAAGATCTCCCCCCCGCCCCATACACTTTATGCAGCTAAAAGTCAAACTTAACTTGGAGGCACTGCCCTGCAGACAAGTTTTCTCTCCTATCCCTTGGAGAACCTTGATGAACTATTGGTAAGGAGAATGGGTGTAACAGGGCCAACCCTTAAGCATTTGCTCAATAAGTATTTCAGATTTGAAATATAGGTGGTAGGGAAGCCAGCTGGGTAGTCCTCCTTACAGGCAGGAGGTGTAACTAAGGTGAGATCTTATGCCCAAATACCCATATTAGAAAACATTTCCAATCCACATTGAGAGGTTTCCTGGAACCACTTGAAAAACTGGGTTAATTCCATTGTTTTAAGTAGATCTTGGTAGGAATATTCCCTAGAGAAGAACACCATGAGCAGCTAGTGGACTTTCTAAGTTGACTGTTTAGTTACTTTTCTTTTCCTACCTGGAGAGATGATGTCACAACCCACTCTTCTCACTCTCTCCATTTTTTCCCTGTTGTTTTCCCAACAACAACAAAAATCTATTATCAAGTAGTGTCAGAATGCATTTTCAAGCTAAAAAAGAAGAAACTTTTAGAAGTGTATCATAGGACTTGATGTCCAGCCAACCTATTAGTTACGTAGCTTAAAAGACTGGCTTCATTGCCTTCAAATCAGAGACCCATATTATTACATTTTAGCATGTATAGCTTTAGATGGCCAATGATTTCCATAATGTGACTTGGAGTAAAATATCACAGACATCTTAAGAATTTGTTTGACCGTACATGGACTCTCATGCTATTTGTAGAAAGGAAACTCTTTCTGGATTCACATTACAATTATGGGTCCAAGATACCTCTACCTATTGACCTATAGGTTAATATTCATATATTCCATGAAGCTATATGCCAAACTTGCTATGAATACATTTTGATGCACAAACAGTGTCATTCTAATCACTTCTTGATGGGCTACGATCCAAATAGATGAAGCACCTTTAAATGAGACTGTACAGTTCAGTGTTTAAAAGCATAAACTTGACATTAAACCAGGTCTTCAGGCCACTGCTCACCTAACTGTGTGACCTTGGCCATGTTATTTACCCATCAATGTGTCAATTTTCTCATCTGTAATCATAGGAATGCTATTAGAACTTGGACAGCAGTTATGAAGAATAAGTGTATGTCAGAGGCAAGTGTATGTCTCAGTTCTTGTTATTTTGGCATTTAGCCCTTGCTTTTGAAGACCCCCTTTTTGTTTATTTCTTAATAGGAAGCTGAGTCAGAGACCCTTCAAGGTGTTTTTCATGTTTTCAAAAGTCAACAGTAGGACTATCCATGTTACTTCAGTGACACTCTATCTGAAGTGACCATTTATCTTTTAAGAATAGCATGAGGACAATCCATCCATCTTACCCAGATTTTGGAGCAGCTCAGAGTATTATTGACTCTGGGTCTTTCCTCACCTGTGCCAGTTCAAGGCTTATGACTTTGAGGTGAAAGGCTCTGTAAACCATTAGCAATCACCAGCCTTGCAAGCCGTTTATTTCTCTTCAAGACATATTTATTAGGCTATATGTACTGTGTAATTGAAGCAGACTTCTTCATAGCTGTAAAGCTGTACAAGTGTATTCTTAATCTTCTTAACAAAATGCCACCTGACATAGCATTGGGAGCTCACTTAGTCCATACGTCGGAAGTCTAAGCATCTCTTTAAATTATGATGGCCGTACTATTTCATAATGACCATTATGAGGTCCCCAAAGGAAAGAATGTCTTCATCTTTTTAGAGACATTGAGTCTGATGCTCCTGTTCTTGGCAGCTGATATCATATTTGCATTAAAAAATTATGCTGCAGGGTTGATGATGATATTTGGCTAGAAGAAGGAGAAAAAATCAAACATATCTAAATTAGGACCATTTTTCATTTTGCTTTATGGATTCAGTTTTGTGATATATTGTGTTTATAAGGTCCTTCAGTGGAAATGTACTCTAGTTTTAAACTTGGCATTGAGTTTATGCTGGCACACTCACTTTGTTTGAAGGGAAGGTAACTTTTTAAAAAAAGGTCATCATTATTATTCAATCAGGAATCAGTTATTGCATGTTGCTTCCAACCTCTTAACCTCATGTTTAGATGCTTCAGTGGCCATTGTCCCCTCTGCTCCCTTCTTCTCATTGAATTTGCTTTTTTTTTTCTCTCATACTCCCAAGAGCAATGGAGCTCCCTCTTATCACAGCACTTAGTACTGACCACATTGCGTCATAACTGTTGTTTTGCATCTCTCTCTCTCTTTTTTAAAAAATTATTTATTTTTTTGGCTGTACCAAGTCTTAGTTGTGGCATGTGGGATCTAGTTCCCTGACCAGTGATTGAACCAAGGCCCTCTCTTAAAAGAGAAAGAGGTGGGACTTCCCTCGTGGTCCCTTGCCTCGGGAGCTCCAGGGAAGTCCCACCTGTTTCTCTTTTAAGACAGACTATAAACTCATCCAGGTCAGGGCCATGTCTGATTTACCTTTCATGCTTCGATAGGCATTTGGCAGAGCTCAGTAGATCTTGCATGGGTGAATAGGTACATGGACAATCTCGTCTCATGATTCAGGTCTTATCTTAAATACTCTTTAAGAAAGAGATGCTTGGCCACTGAGTATAAAGTAGCCAAGCTTGCCAGGCACTGCATGTTCCATTATCCTGCTTAATTTCCTTTAAAAAAAAAGTTAAGTAATTTATTTGTTTATTGGCTGCACTGGGTCTTCATTGCTGCACACCCGCTTTCTCTAGTTCTGGCTCTGCTGCAGTGTTCAGGGTTCTCACTGTGATAGTTTCTCCTTGGCACACCATGGGCTCCCAGCGCAGGCTCAGTAGTTGTGGCATATGGGCTTAGCTGCCCCAAGGCATGTGGAATCTTCCCAGACCAGGTATCAAACCTGTGTTCCCTGCATTGGCAGGAAGATTCTTATTCACTGACCACAAGGGAAGCCCTATCCTGCTTCATTTTCTTCACCGAATTATCACTCTGAAATTATTTGTGAATTTTTTTTTTTTCTATTTCCCCACAGAATGGGAACACTGCAAAAACAGGTGTAATTCAATGCTCTATCTCATGCCAGCTCTTGGCACATAGCAGGCCCTTAGCCCAGTTTGCTTAAATGAGTAAGTGCATTTTCCTGATTTCCTTCCTGCCTTTAGCGAAAAAAGTTAGGGCAAACTGTACTTATCTTTTTCAGTTTTCTGGACTGTCCTTATTAGCATTTCACTGGTAAGGTGAGGGCAAATTAAATTTGTTTTGTGGTTTATATTTTATGTATTGAACAAAACAAACGAAATACTAATTGGTAGAGAATGGTGCAGGTGGCTTTTTTCCAGAAAGGTTACTGGCCATTAATGTTAATTGTTCAGAGCCATTGGTTTGCAGTCTAATAATCATCAATTCTGCATTACCAGGAACATCACAAATTTTCTCACTCTCTTTGTCCTGTACCTCTTCCCATCTGTATCTTACTGATCTCTTGGTATTTGGATCCATCAGCATACTACTCTATCCTCCAGTAAAATCATTACCTACTAGTTTCATAATTTTTTCATGCAGCAGCATTTTTTGCTGATAAATACTAGTGTTCTGGTGTGTTCTTTAATGCAGTATCTCTCCTCAAAATTTTCTTAGCTGTGACCTTTAGATCTTCCCAAGAAAGAAGGAGAGGAAAAGCAGTGAAACCTTCCCCTTTCTGCTTGATTCTTCTCATTGTCCCCTCTATTTGCAGATGAAGTATTTTGCATACCCTGTTCTTAGAGACACAAACTCAGCAGAAATGAACTTCATTCTAGGAATTGCTTCTAACACCACAGTCATGTGCTTGAACAAGATAATTTAACCTGCAGATCATATACCCCAACAGAAGGTGCTTCTCAGGCTCCTTGGTCAAGGTTTCAGGGACTCCTTGAATTTGTATGCAAAACTGTGTGCTTCTCTGCAGCTTTGCTTCAGAAAGGCTCTAACAGCTTTGTATCCCATTTTCAATCAAGGCCATGTCCCATAATTTAGCAGTACAGACACTTGAGTAGAAATGGCATCATTGAATCAAGAGAGAGCTAAGACAAACTCCAGTTATTTTTTAATCTAGCAGTGCACTAAAGCCAGTAGGTATATCCCACTGTCCAAGTGCATTCAGTGTGGCTACAATAGTCAATAAAAATTAACTGTTTATAATTCTAGTTGTAGTATATGTAAATTCTTGAAAAATACCAAAAATAAGAATATGAATCACCTATTCATCCTAGCAGTCTGGAAGGATGTTTTAATACATCTTTCTGTAGTCTTTGGGTATATGATGTATGTGTGTGATATAACATTTTTAAAAAATGAATTTATATTGTCTGGCAGGTTTTAATCTGCTTTTCATGTCTTGTGTCGTTACCATTTTCCCATGTTGCTCAATAGTCTTCACTTTTACAGTCCATTCATTTTTAATGAATTCATAATTTTCCACCTTGTTGATATAACAATAATGCTTGCTCATTCTTCAGTTCTTGGAAGTTCAAATTGTTTCATTTCTGCCTTCTTTAAATAACACTGTGTGGAACATCTTTTCTATGTATATCTGTGTGAGAGACTCTCTTCGTATTCCCTTAATACAAATCCTAATGATAAGTTTACTGAGTTAAAGTCAGTTGTAATCTTTGAATCCTGCATTTAGCATTATGCATTGGTAAGTTTTAGAATAAGAAAGAAAACTTGTAGGGTCTGAAATGAAAATGTGCTCAAAAGTAGTCTTAATCTCTTTGAAGTCTATCTAAGATTAGCCTCTGATCAAGTTCTTAGTCTTCTCCTTTCTGTGGCTTTTCTGTGAGCTACCTCTCTCTTTCTGAATAAAAATAAGTTCCTTGCTCCTTACACATGGCATTACCCTATTCAGCAGTACAGTTGTAACTGCATCATTTTGCTCTGCACACTTCTAAGGAATCCCTTGTGTTTGATGATGTAAATTAGTGACATAGTATATGTCAGAATACTGAGGCAGAAACCAAATGTTTCCATTAAAATTCTCAAATCTAGAGACTAAGTGAAAAGGGGAATGACTATCACAATGAAAAAAAAGGAAATTGATGACTCAGGGCATTTTTCTTATTTGAAGATCCACTTTGCTTTTGACAATGACTTTAGCATTCCCCTCTTCCAGACCCTTTGTGCAATTTTTCTTGGTTCTTTCAGAGAGTAAAGTTGGTAGACATTCTCACTTCATTTCAACCTAGAGGAAATTAGGTCCAGGGAAATCCAATCTCTTTCCCAGCATCTCAGGTTTTGTTAATCTTGGTGACAAAATGGGAAAGAGATTAACTTCTGTTTGGCTTGCCTGATACCCAGCTGAGCTATCCAGTGTCTTTCCTATTTCCATCTAGTCAGTAGGACAAACACAAGTCTTAATCTCAACAGGATGTTTAAAGGAACTCAATGTGTATATTCATTTTGGGAAAAAGTAAGCAACTCTTGGAGAAGAAGTCAGTAGAAGTCAGTAGTGGCTCTAGAAATTTAAAAATGCAATAAAATGTTCTGAAATTTGCTGCATTTATCTTACTTAAAGAGCTAGTATAGACCTTATTGTGGTATCTGTTGGTATGTATATGTTTGTAAGTAAATAAAGCTTTTATTGTTGTGGAAGATTCTAAAATAGGTAATAAAGCCATCCATGATATCATTGGCCCAAGAACACATGGTTTCAGTGTATAAATTTCTGTGCTTTATTCCCAAATGCTTTGCATTCTGTTATATTTTTACCTTTTTCATATAAACTTTTGTGTACAACCATTTTAAAATTCCACCAAGAATAATACTTGCCATTTAGGTATATGAGAACATGTTCAGTAGCATAGTTTATGGCCTTGATAGCTAAAGGAAAGAGATTCTTCCTCCTCCTCATGTTAATTGGTCAGGTATCAGTCACTAGCAGATCATTTGCCATTTGTTTTCTCCAAAGGGACACCTTGTTCATTGGAAACTTTAGAAATTCAGGCCCCCAGGTTTTCTCACTTCTGTAGATCACACCCAGACTTACACTTTGAAAGTACACTTCCCCGTGAAATTTTCTGGGATCCCTTTGAAGTAGCATTTCCTAGTTCCAGGCTCTAAGAGCAGATGGTGCTGTCCGTGGATTCTTTCTTCTGCCTCTTCTCAAAACCCCCCGTCCTTTCCCTGAAGGGAGCAAATGAGCCCATTAAGACAGGTGCTCTTCCTGCCCATATGCCTCCTATGTAGTATGTAACATGATTTCTACAAGAAGGGCTTTCTGCTTCCCCTGGGAACACAAAGTTTACCTTTGTCCTAAGGAAAACCACTGACATGCTGTTAGTATTGGATGGTTCTGCTTTCTGTGGCCTATCCAAAGTCGGATGCCCTGCAGTCACCTCCAGCTAAACCAGAGCCACTTAGCAGGATTTCTCAGTCTTGGAGAATTCTGCCAAAAAGGGATCTCTTTTAGTGCTTTTCATTAGGTCTTCCCAGCTATTTTCGGCCTATCTGAATAGCTTTAGTTGAAATAAATTATAAATTGTCATCAGGAGCTTGGTTCCAACATTCATATTCATTAGATTTTAAGATTTAATGATGATGTGGACCTAAAACAAATCTTTGATTTCTTCTTTTTTTAGCAGTCAAATGGAGTCTCTTGATTTTTGACTTTTTAAACACTGTTTTGTGGGCACATTTGGCTCCTGTCAATGGTGTGGCTTTTTAAAAAAGAAGAGTTTTGGCAACTAGCCAGCACAGAAGAGCAAATCCCTCTTCAAATTAAAGAACTTTATTTGTAAAACAACTTGTTGGGTCACTTGAGCCTAGGATTTTTTAGAAGGGTCCATGAACTGCTTCTCCAGAGCAAACAGGCTAACTGGTTACCACAGTATGCTTTAGACTGGTTGATTTTGTGCAGTTAATGGAAGGGGCACTAATTAATTAATGTTTAGTTTATTGCCTCAACAAGATGTGAATATGGTGTTGTGGAAAGAATTCTAGATTAAGGCTGAAGCCTGCTTAAAATAGTCCATCCACTCCCTGTCCCTTATATCCCCACTGGAAATACTTCACTTACCAATATTTGTGTGTGACAGTCAAGAGCACGGATGTGTCTGCATCTGTTTAATACCCATCTCTTGTGCCTTCCCTTCAGCTTCATGCTGTTCTCATTCAGCGCTATAGTTTGGAGACGACCATCCATGCTGTCACTAATAGAGGTAGCTTGTACCTTTTAACCTCTGCTTCATAGGTTGGCTGTCCCTGAGTTTATCTAGAACTTCCAGTTGTTTCCAGATTCTTTCTGTACTAGTCACGCTGCAGTGAGCAGCATGTACCTGCAAAACTTTGAATGTGGGTGAGAATATTTCACTATGATAGAGGATCCAAAGTATCCTTTATTTTATATATGAAAATCTTAAGAGATTGAGGATTTGAGATGGTCAGAGTTTTAGAACTGATAAGCAGAGTGTAAATTGAAGTCATTTTCCCTGACTCCTCTTGACTAGTTGGAGATTCTTTACAAAATTTTGTAGAGGGTTGTTGGAATCCTGGGTGATGACAAGTCTAGCAAAAGCTCACTCCAGTGAAGTATTGTTTATTCCAATGCACTAAGAAGATCAGTCTGAATTAGAGAAAAATCTATATTTAAAGATGTAATATTAGACCATTTTAATGTGTACACAGTGACCCAAAACTAATATCACTTGATAAAATTCCTTAAGGGACTCTCATTAATGAACAAATCAAAGTGGCACCTAATAATTATTTTTAAGAAAAAATGACACATCTAAATCGCTCAAGACAGTTATTCTCATCCATAGGCAAAATATTTCCCCTAGCATGTTAAAATGCAATATATATGTTGCATTGCGCAAATTTGCCAGAATTGAGAGAGTGATAATCCTTGTCCTACTGTGGCATAGTTTCCTTAAAAGAGTCCTCAGACCTGCGTCAGAATCTCCTGGGATGTGTTTTCATTCTGCAAATTCTGGGCCCCTGATGGTGGGTCCTGGGATTCTGCTTTGATAAGAAGTTGCCAGGTCCTCCTGGCATGCACTCTGAAGTCCCGGAACCACTGTGCTAGACCATGGTGACCTCCTTTCGGTGAGATGATGAGCCATCCCAGAAGAGTGTCCCCACTGCCTACGGGGACGAGCAGCCCCTGTCGTGCCCTCCTGCAGGGCCCCATTAGCAGTGCTTCTCTGGACGGCTTCCTCCTACTCACCCACTTCCGCCGCCTCCTGTCACTTGCGTTGAACTTAGCGCACCTCATGGTTTGACAAGTCACTTCCAAGTAGAGGTGAAATCATCACTACCTAGGGAGTGTGTTCTAAAAAAGGTTGACATTTCCGGTGCAGAGTCATCAGATCCCAATACATCAGGACCTGTATTGTGCCTAACACAGGTGGAATCTGCATTTTGCAATTTAACCTTGGCTCAAACCAAAAATTAAAAAAAAAAACAAAAAGAGAGATTGGACAGCTTGCAGAAATGATTACTTTTTGAACACCGATAAATGCTGTGCTTTTCCGTTCAAGCCCTCCTTGGCCACACTCCTCTTGGTGACAGGTTTCCCATAAGTCTGCCCCAATGCCTAATGCCTGCTGAGTTTCCCAGAAGTGAGAGCAGTGGTCCCTCTCAGCTGTCCCTGTCCCGGTAAAGACAGGGGGATTTTGGAAGAGCCTGCTAGGATCCGTGAGCACCTTTTCTCCTCTGCCTTTCTCTTTCTACATTATTATCTTTTTCTCTCAGCACCATGAAATCTCTCTTTTTACTTCCTAACCATCTGCTTTCGAGGGGCTGGTCCTAGTAAACTGAATAGGAGTTTACTTGCATGGGTGACGTGCGGAGAGGTGTGCCACAATCCAGAGGGCTTCCTAGACTGGCTTGGGTTTGTGTTCTGTGTGTGTTGGCAAAAGAGTATCTGTCTTTGTTTTGGTATTCAGCTCATCCAAATAAAGAAGGCATTTCCTCTCCTAAAAAGCAGAGGGGGAAAAAAAGACTAAGAAAAAAAATTTCTTTTTTAATTTTAACCATGGACTCCTCTGAAACTACATATACACCCCCTTCCTCTGTCCTGATTGGTCCTCATCGACTGACAAGTGGATCGTGTGGAAAGGAAATATCTTGGACTTAATTGTAAGTTAAGTCTCTCTTAATCCAGAAGAGCATTTGAGATTCTGTCCAAGTGTTCAATTTCCCAGGCCGCTGAGGTCTGTGAATTTCTTTTCCCAGCCTCCAGGCTGCTGCAGTACAAGTCAGCATAGCTAATGCAGATAGATCTCCTGCCTCTCGCTCTCCTCCTCCCTCTGCTTTGATTCGATATGAACAGCCTGGTAACTCCGATGCTGGGGAGAAATCTGACATAACTCTGCAGATGGCTAGGTTGCCATGAAACACCTGGGGATTGTTCTTTAAGGAAAAGGTAACATTTATATGCTAATAATTTCTCTCCCCCCACCCCCAACCCCTTCCCTCCTTGTTGCATTTTTTCCAGGACTGCCAGTTCCCAAGAAGAGCCCAAAGTCGGTAAGGACTTGTCAGTTACTTGGTACTGGTTTTTTGGGGGTGGAGGGTGGGAGGCTGGTGGTGGGAGGAGACGCTATCTAGCTGGACTTCACTAAATGTGTTTTAGAGTGGGTGGAGGAGACAAGAACCAAGGCTCATTTTATTAAGTTCTGGAGCTCCGTTTGGTATAGAAGGTATTATCCGGTTTGTCTTTAACTGTCCAGTGATTTGTAGGCAGGCTGCAGGAGCCTGGATAAAGAATGCACATTTGTGATCTTCTCTGTATAAATGCTTCACAACTCTCATTCCAATGCATGAGTCTCTTAGATGTTTTAACTTGATACAAATGCTATTGTTTCTTTTGGGAGGAGGGAAGAAAACCCTTTACCTGCTTCCTGAATAGCATTGCTCTCAACTGGTGTTTCCAGCCATTCACATGGGTGGATTCCCTCCCTAAGCTTTCTTATGCACTGGATAATAAATTATTTAAAAATTGTAAAGCCTGTAGGTTTACGGAGGAATAACTCTGTCCTGTGTATATGCCCATGCTCACATGGAAAATGCCCCAGCACTGAGAATAAGACATTTTCCTTTCTGTGGAAATATCCTTTGTTGTTTTGCCGGCTTTAGCAGCATTATGCTGCAGGTATAGGATTCTTTAAAAAAAAAAAAAAAATCAATGTTATGCTGTCCTTTCTAATCTGGTTTCCCTGAAGATGCATTACCTAGTTGACATGTTAGCTAATAGCTTAGAGGCTCTAGTGTTTTGCTTGGTGGTGGTGAGCTTCTGCTCCCAGGGCACTGACAACAAATTAAAATGCTACTTAAAAACTCAAAATCTGGAACTCCGGTGCCTGTGCAATTGATCTAGGTGAAAGAACTTTTCCCAAATCTTTAACACTAAAATACTGAGAGAGGGGTGTGCTTCCTTATGGCTTAGAATATTAGGGGGCTGGGGAGGGAAAATTGACAACCTTCTGCCATCCAGGAGCGGAGAACCCTTAAAAACTTTGCAGCTTATGTGCTGCAGCTGAATTTTTCCACCTGTCTCCAAGCCTGGCAGCAAGAGGCAGAAGTTTATTCAGGAGATGAGAGAGGGAGCTTCCTGCATTCATAAGCCCTACTCCTAAGTTCTCCAAAGAGAAAAACCTGCAATAATTGATGTGATTCTAGTGGCATGATACCATGGTGATGGGAACATGTGACTTCGGGGCTGCCTCCGTTGTCATTTTGTGTTAATGTCCAGGCTGAGAAGGGCTGGTAGGTGTCCGTATTAGAACTACGGAGATTCCAAAGCTTGTGTGTGTGTGTGTGCACACGCGCGTGTGTGTGTATATGCATGCATATGTGTCTCCCCATCCCTGGGTCGTAGTCAGAAACCTTTTCGGCCTTCAGAAAAAAATAGAAACACAACTGAGAGACGTGTCACACGAGCTTGAGTTATCAGGAGTCATCCTTTTTTCTCCCCTGCCCCCTAGCATGCTACGAGATGCATAGGCTTACTTTATGCACTCCACATGACATGGAGTCTTGACACGGAGCATACTGGGGGAGAGAGCAGTTTGGCACAGCCAGGATGACATCAGTAGCAAGGGGTTCTGTGTTGCTTTGCATTCCATTTAAACTTGCTGTGCAAAAGGATCTTTGTAGATTCATTTGCATCTTTTCTCCCCCAACACATTGTGGAATCTCCTGCTGAACTCGAAGGGTATCAGACAGGTATAGGGGCCCGCCTTCACCAAATCAGTTAAGAATTCCCCGTGACCGTTTATTTTTGTGGAAGCTGTGTCATTAGCAAGCAGCAAACCAATTACTCAGGCTGCATTCCTAGGGAAAAAAAGCTTTCTTAACTGCTTTGCCCACAGTCTGCTGGCTCTTAATTACCACAAGCTAAGAGACTGGTGTGTTGCTGGGTTAGAAAAGAGCCAGCCCCCAGCCTGGGGCTGTCCTTTCCTGGTTTCTCTGCCAGGACAGGGATGGTGGTTTTCACAGCATTGCTGGCACCCTCTGGCAGCTGCTGCACAAAGTGAGGGGCTATCAGCCAAGGTCTGCTGTTGCCAGTTAGAGCCTTGCTAACATCTGTGATCAGTGGGAGTTCTGTACAGGTGGGTTGAAAGCTGTTCCCCTTTCCCAGTATGAATTTTGATGAAGTCCTGCCAGAGAGACAGATGATGATGATATTTTTTGGGGTAGGATGGGAGGGAATCCACGGGGAAGTTGAATGTCCTGGTTCCAGAATGCCATTCCCATAGTGACAGACAGGGTCAGTTAGGCTGTGGAATGAAATGCACACTGTCTGTGCCTGGGTTATGATATGCTGAGAGTTACTATTAGTTCTGAGATACACTGTCTGAACTGAGGATGGTGTCTGTTCTTTATTTGTAGAGCCTCCTGACGTTGTTGGCTTGCTCATGTGACTGACAGCTTCCTTTGCCCTCATACCTTTTTTTTTTTTCTAATGCTTTCAATAATTAAGTAGTTGGGTTTTTATTAGAACAGAAGGACTTCTCTTTTTTATCTCATTTCCCCTCCTGGATAGTCTCTGTAACTTACTCTCAATCAGCAATTTCACCTGCTAGGTTTAGTGTAAATGTTAAATTTATGGTTTATATACTCATGGGGGACAATGGTGATATCTTAATAAAATCTTTCTAATTTAATGCCTGGACATCCATAGCATCAGGGATTTTTCTGCCAAATGGCAGAGACAAAAATAAGACATATTTGCTGTCAGGTTTTAGCCCTCACTGGGAAACATTCGGTGGCCCAATTTAATCATCTTGACTGGAAACTTGTTTAACAGAGACTCACACAAGGATTTTGTGTGTGAGAATTGAAAACTTGGTATCACGCTAAACCCTGAATTTGAAGTCACTGTTCACCTAGGTTTGTTCGATAGTTCATTTCCCAACCGTTGCTTCCTTTTCTCTCTTCTTTCATCTGTCCATCTATCCATACATTTCTCTTTTATCTACTCATCCTTTCATCCATCCATTCAGCAAGCTGGTGTTGAAAAACTACTAAGTGTCAGGTTTGGTGTGAGCTACTGGCAATGATGTAATAAATAAGATGGCGCCTTCTTGGAGCCTACAAATGATTTATTGATTGCGCCTTTCAAAAAAAGGATGCCCTGTCACAGATCACTAAACATTTTTATGCATTTGTTCCATCAACAGATATTTATTGGGTATCTCCTATGAGCCAGACCCAGTGCTAGTATACAACAGGAACTAAAACAGAAAACATTCAAGCCCTCATACAACTTGCGAGAGATAAAAAGACAAATCTATCTATACTCGCCATCCTCATGAGGCCTAAAGTCTGATGAGTATGTACTTTTAAAAGGTAGCAAAGCAGAAATATAACATTGAACAAGTACACACATAATAAAAGTCATTGAGCTCTTAATGATAATAACCTTAGTGAAGTAGTCATCCAAAGCCATAAAAAGCCATTTAAAAAATTGAGTTAGATGCTGTGATGGGGCTATGAAATTCTTCTGAGTTCCCCAGCAACCTACGCAATGTAGGTAACCACATTATTTACTTATCTTTTATTAAAAGATAAGTATTAATCAAAGTAGTATTAATCAAATAAGTATTAATCAAATTAAAAAAAAACATAATGTGTTCACTAAAGAGACAGTATTTTCCTAGTTTTGGAAAAAATTTCTCACACAAAGTTTTTCTAAAGGACACCAAATGATGGGCGAAGAAGTATCTTCAGCAAACACAACAAGATGAAAGCAGCAACAATAACAGGTTTCTGTCCCATTGTTCTCTGTCCCTTACTCCTGGAAGGACTTCTGAGGACATAGTTGACAGCTAGTCACCAAAAGATGTTAGGTAATGTACACAGTTAGGTAACCCAGCCTGAATCCTCCTGAATGCTGCCTCTCTCAGATTCTCCCATTGCATTAGTGCCCCGAATGCCACTTGACCCAGAGCCAGGACAGTGGTACAACCCACCTAAGTCCAAGCTACGAGGAAAAGCAGTGGGAGAAGGAGATGGTAGGAGGCCTCCCATTGCTCACAGCGGCTCGTACCCTCAGCCCTTTGGAGCCTTGTGAAATAGACTTTGCTGTTGTATTAGACTCCATTAAAACATACGTAATTCATTTTCATATTAATCAATACTCCCTTTTCTTCTCCATTAACTCCTCTTTCTTGCTTTTTGGAGAAAATCATTTGACTTAGACCCATAAATGATAAAAGAGAGATAAAAAGGACCGTCCTCTGCTTTGGTTTGTATCTGAGACTGATTTTGGAGCAACCTTTAATGACATTGGCCTAATACCTCATCAGCACTTGGAGTTTTTCCTGTTGTCCATGTAAATCACTGCAGTGGCCTTCAGTCTTGGCAGATACATGAACTGTAAATAATTTTGCTTTAAAAATGGATCGATTTGTCATTTTTAAGCCATATGAATTCTTTTCATCATTTAAGCGCCTAAGTGCTGTCTGTATTAGTTTGCTCTTCTGAGCAAATATTTTCAGCTCGCTTTATAAGTACCTCCACTTTGAAATCATTCTGTGAAATACTAATGAGCTGACTTTTTCCCCCATTCCCATTTGTAAAATCCATTGCATCTTTCCAATTTCCCTGGCCTGTCAGTAATAAGGAAATCATTTGTTTTAGGGAGATTGGTTCAGTGTTATTTTAAAAGGTCTTATGACACAAGTTCAAGGCTGGTGTGTGGCCAAGGACTTCCAAGGAGTTTTCAAAATTGAACCCATTTCTTTCTTCCTAGTTGGCTCTATGTGATACTCAGAAATAAAAAATCTTGCTCCAAAAATGTCCACGTAGTGACAACAACTTGTGTTGGAGATACTCTGCTCAGTATGTGGTACCCATTTCCAGTCGTTTATTTAAGCTGGAGACCTACAGGTAGATGTCCATGTCTCTAGGATCTCCTTTTCCTCTGCCCAACCACTCCTCCTGCCCTCTCCTCCTCCTCCTCCTCGTCTTCTCCTCCATTCAAGCTTTCAGCAATGCCTGTCAATCTGGCACCAAAATGTCTTTTGATGTTAGTTGTCCCTCCCCCCCCACTTTTTTTTTGTCCCTCCCCTTTGTCACTGCTTTTCCCTTGGTGTAAACCACCCTAGGTCCTTCACCTGTTCTGTATAGTAGCCTCCTAACTGGTCCTCTGCTTTTACTCCCATCCCCACCCACATATATTCCAGGCAGTAGTCAGACCAAACTTTCTGGAAATAAGCTGGCTCTTGGCACATCCTTGCTTTAATTTGTTAATGGAGTCTTCCTCCCCAGAACTGAGAGTGAAACCCAGCCTCCATAAAGTAGCCCACAAGGCCCTTGCATTATTTGGTCTCCAAGTTCATCTCAAGCCACCTCCTCACCTCCCCTGCCCCCCGACCCCAGTGTGCCTCCATAGCTGTCTCTCAGTTCTTCTAACAGTTCGGGCTCCATTTTGCTTTGCAGACTTAGCACATGCTGCTTTCAGCAATGGAATATTCTTCCAGAAGCTATCCCTTAGTGAAAGTGAAAGTGAAGTCGCTCAGTTGTGTCCGACTCTTTGCAACCCTGTGGACTGTAGCCTACCAGGCTCCTCCGTCCATGGGATTCTCTAGGCAAGAATACTGGAGTGGGTTGCCATTTCCTTCTCCAGGGGATCTTCCTGACCCAGGGATTGAACCCGGGTCTCCCACATTGCGGGCAGACACTTTAACCTCTGAGCCACCAGGGAAGCCCAAGCCACCCCTTACTACTTACCTAAAGGACATTGCAATATGTTATCATCAATCTGTTTTGATTATTTGATTAATATCCATCTAATCCAGTGGTCATGTATGGATGTGAGAGTTGGACTGTGAAGAAAGCTGAGTCCCGAAAAATTGATGCTTTTGAACTGTGGTGTTGGAGAAGACTCTTGAGAGTCCCTTGGACTGCAAGGAGATCCAACCAGTCCATCCTAAAGGAGATCAGTCCTGGGTGTTCATTGGAAGGACTGACACTGAAGCTGAAACTCCAATACTTTGGCCACCTCATGCAAAGAGTTGACTCATTGGAAAAGACCTTGATGCTGGGAGGGGCTGGGGGCAGGAAGAGAAGGGGATGACAGAGGATGAGATGGCTGGATGGCATCACCGACTCGATGGACATGAGTTTGAGTAAACTCCAAGAGTTGGTGTTGGACAGGGAGGCCTGGCGTGCTGCAATTCATGGGATTGCAAAGAGTCAGACACAACTGAGTGACTGAACTGACATACACATGTACACACACACGCACCTTCCCTAGATACACAGGTATAACTTCTTAGGTAATATATCTTTCTTACTTATACATTATATCTTTCAGAATCTGGCTCACAGCAGGTGATCAGTATATATTTATTGGATGAGGGAATAAATGTATGGCAGGTATTTACTCAAGAGGGGCTGTTCTGGATGTTCTGTCATTGATGTTCTGGGTGTTTACACCACCCATGTTCTTAGCATGCACAGAACTGCTTCAGCAGACTTGAAAGTGTATGTGTGTGTGGGTGCTAAGTTGCTTCAGTCGTGTGCAATTCTTTGCAACCCACATGGACTGTAGCCCACCAGACTCCTCTGTCCATGGGATTCTCCTGGCAAGAATAATGGGGAGGATTGCCATGCCCTTCTCCAGGGGATCTTCCAGACCCAGGGATCCAACCCACATCTCTTATGTTTTCTGCAATGACAGGCAGGTTCTTTACCACTAGTGCCACCTGGGAAGCCCTTGAAAGTATATCTTTAACTATTAATGCTTATTTGGGGGCCAGTTTCTCATTGAAAAATGATGTGAAAGATAGTCATACTATCTTTGTACCTTTCTGATGCAAGTCAGATCCTGTGTTATAACAAGTTCAGAAGTGAATTTGTTCTTATGCCCCAAGTCTTCTGGGAGGTAATCCAGACTGTTGGCATACAAGATGACTTTGAGAGCTATGTAAGCATTGCTTTTCTCCTGGACAGTTCTGGACCTTAACCAAATAAAAGACAATGTTGTAGCTAATTAACATGTTCTCAGAAAATAAAAAAGCATATTTTGAACTTCTCCATACCCACCAAACAGTTTCAGAAAGGTGCCAAGATATTAAATACAGAATGCATCTTCAAATTAAGTCATTTTTATAATTGAGCTTGAGAAGAAAAATAAAACAAGGTTAAATCTTATCAGGGAAAAGTCCAAAAAGCTTCCAGATGCTCATATGTTTAGCCCCTGAGGGTAGGTTAGAATATTCCAATTAGTGATAGGTTAGTGGTGGCATGGTTATGGTTTTTAGAGCATATTCTCAGGATGCTGCTTTGCTTTGATTTTCCACATTTAGGAACAAAGTTTAGATGAGATTCAAAGGGGATGCAGAGGTGCAGTTTGATGGAGAAGCAGTTTTGCAAACTCAGTCCAGATCATATCTGTCATTTTGTGATAAATTGGACCTAAATGTGTCCTTTATGGGAAAGTTGAGAAAAGGTGATAAAATTTTTTAAATGGCCCAAGCCATTTCCAGTAAACTTCATTTGCACTCTTTGGTTACAGTGAGGCTGTCTCTTCAGTTAAACACAAGATTTTCAGATCCTCCATGTCAGATCTGTTACACTGGGATTCAGAGGGTCTTGGAAACCCCTGAGGTGATGGACGGAATCTCTGTGCATGCCTTTGTGGGCATGTGTGTGAGAGCACATGTGTTCTCTGTTGGAGAAATGTCCAAACTCTTTCAGTGGGACAGGACTGCGGGAAAGAGACTTTTCTCTTGTTCAGGAAGAGGCAGTGATTGGAAGAGGTTACATTTCGAGAGGTTACACAGTAACGCCAGGACAGGAGGAAGAAGGGTGTGAGGTTTCCCTTAGCTAATCCTGAGGTGGGCTGCACAGGGTCCCAGACAGGGTCCGTGAAGAGGAGCCTCTGTACAGAGGATGTGAGAGCTTCCAGAGTCTGAATCCTACTCTACCTGTGAACTGAACTTGGTGATAATGGTCGGAACCCACATCTGGCATTTGCTACTCGTTTGAAAAACCAGGAAAGGTAGGGCATTTGAAGAGAGGGATGCAACTCTCATGGTAAACCCAGAGGTTCTTCATCTATTGAATTATTTGCTTTCACTTTTAGTTATTTAAGTTTTTCTCTTATTTATTAATTCAGCTATTTATTTTATTTTTTTAATTTTTAAAAATTAAGTTTAATTTATTTTAAATAATTTTAAATTATTTTAATTGGAGGCTAATTACTTTACAGTATTGTAGTGGTTTTTCCATACATTGACATGAATCAGCCATGGGTGTGCATCCTGAATCCCTCTCCTGCCTCCCTCCCCATCCCATCCCTCAGGGTTGTCCCAGTGCACCAGCTCTGAGTGCCCTGTTTCATGCATCAAACTTGGACCGGTCATCTCTTTCACATATGGTAATATACATGCTGCTTTCACTTTTAAAATATTATTTTCCTCCCCTTCCATGTGTTAGTCACTTAGTTGTTTCCAGCTCTTTGCAACACTATGGGCTGTAGCCTGCCAGGTTCCTCTGTCCATGGGGATTCTCCAGGCAAGAATACTGGAGTGGGTTGCCATGCCCTTCTCCAGGGGATCTTCCCAACCTGGGGATCAAACCCTGGTCTCCTGAATTACAGGCAGATTCTTTACCATTTGAGCCACCAGGGAAGCCCTCTCCCCCACCTCTTTCTAGGAGGGCGGAAACAAAATTGTAAAAAGTAGAAAGTTACAGTCCCATTAATTTCCCTTACTAAGGTTCATTTCTAAGTGAAAACAGGTTTACATTTGGTCTAGATTATAAAAACATTCTCTGTGCATTATGCAAGTAAGAAGTAGGCAGTTCAGGAAAATATAAGAGGGGGAAAAATTCCCCCTGAATCCAACATATTTTCTGTTTATGCTGGGATGTTTACACACCCAAAGTGGACTGACACTGCACATATTTATTTATAATGGAGACCCTTGTGAAGACTGCAGTGAAGAGAAAAACATTCCCATACTTGTGTATAAGGGGATAGGAGTTGTATCTGTCATTAACATTTTTCTGACTCTGAACATCTTCAGCATGTCTCTAGGGGAAGCAGGGAGGCAGTATTGACCTTCTCAGGAAATAGAAAGGGGATACCTGGCCCTGAGAATTGAATTCACCTTGGTGGGGGACATTGTTGGAAGTTGGCAGAACCAGGTTCTGTCCCAAGTCTTTGGAATGCTGATCCATCCAGGTCTGAGCTGAGCCCTTGGTCCTCAAAAGGGAACATGGTGATGTGGGGTAATGGTGATGATTGTCCTTGCCAGTGTGTTTTCCTGACCTCTTCATCAGCTTTTCCCTTGAGTCTGAGTGAATGAAGCCTCTCATACCATTGGTTACCAAGACTTCTTTGCTAGTTTAGAATATGTTCCTCATGTTTCTCCCACAGGCCACACCAAGTATAATTTTAAAGCATGTATTTTACCTTCATGAAACACATGCCCCATTTTCCTCAACTTTGAATCCTTACTAAAACCCATCTTCAGATCTGTAATCTGGAACAGTGAAGGGAACATTAAGTTTTTGTCCTCCTTTACCTTACTTTGGTGCTTATTTCAAAGCAAGGACTGGAAAGGGAAGGAGTAGAGGGACCTAAGAAGTAAATGAGAGGGACCTTGGAAATTTCTATTGAGATGGGAATAAAAGTTGGAGGCTGCCTGGGGAGAGAGCAAGGAAGAATGATGTGATATGACTTTTGTGAGACCAAGGGCAAGAGTTTGATACTATAAGAACGTTAGGGAACTGGAATGTCTAGGTCAGAGATCTTATAAACTACTTGATAGGCTACATGGAATCTATAACACAAGCTGGAGATGCCCTTTTACTATAAGTGTAGTGACACTGTTGTATGAGAGACAGGACTCCCGGATTTTTTTTTGAATGAGGAGAACACACACCTGGGTTTATCACATGTTTCACTGGAGAAAATAAGAGCAGAAATTATTTTATTTCCCATCCAGGATTTTTCCTCCCACTAGATTTTGCTGTCCCTTCAGTGGTCCTTCCGACAAAGAGCATCTCGTAAAATGGGAAGGGTATTTTGCTGAGCAGATTTTAAGGAACAGGAAACTTGCTTATTTTAACTGAAATTCAAGTGAAACTCTGTGCCTTTGACTACTGCTTGGAGTTTGCACAAGTTACTGCACATCTAAGAAGGCTGAGCCTTGGAGGTCAACCCATATATAAAGTTGGATCTTGGTTTTCAACCAACAGTTATCAGGAGATCAGAGGTGAAATGTGATGCCTACAAAACTGATTCACTAAGAATTATGAGAGCTCTTCAGATAGCAGTTATTTATATAGTTATAAGTACAAGCACACACATAATGCTAGGCATGGTTTCTTTTTTAAAGATCTGATCCTTGTTTCTTACAGACTAGAAAGACTGATAGTAAACCCTTAACTAGAGGTTGGGTGTTTTATTATTGAAAGATGGAAAATGCAGGGTCTGAAGGAACCTTGTTAGCCCTGATTTACTTTCTTGGATATTTTAGCCTCCTATTTAAACCATGAGTGATATTTTCTGTCAGATGTTTTGTTTAAAAATGACGATGTTTATGCAAGTATTAAGATGGAAAGATTTAACTACTGAATAAAATTCTTTGTAATTAAAAAAAATGAAGATGTTAAAACAGATACATCTCATAATAAACAAGCCTGGTGTCTTAGCTGAGAACCTGTGATGGAAATTCGATTTGTTTTCTGCTCCAGCCCTGAAAGCAGTATGTTTTGTGATGATGTCCTTCTATCTGGCCCACCCCTCTATCAGTCTGTCAGTCACCTGGAGATTTATCTGCATTCAGCATGAGCCCGATGAAGGTGGAAGCCAAAATGTTGTTGATAAATTTATGTATGTGTGCACAGAAGTGGTGAACAAAAACAAGCTGATGGAAAACACCCACTCAGGGAACCAATAATAATCTCTTCTTGCCCCTCTCACTTGCTTCCTTTCAGCAACCACTGGAAAGAAAAGACAGCCAGAATAGCTCCCAGCATAGTGTCGCCAGCCACCGAAGCCTGCACACTGCCTCCCCCAGCCACAGCACACAGGTGCTGCCTGAGTTCCCACCCGCCGAGGCCCCGGCTCCAGATCAGACCGACAATTCTGGGCAGAAAAAACCAGATCCTTTTAAAATCTGGGCCCAGTCCAGGAGCATGTATGAAAATCGACGTGAGTAGCACCCTGGCTCCTGTCTTGCCTGGACCCCATCTTGGTGCTCCAACTCTGTCTTGAGGGTTGTTGAGAATAGATTGTCAGTGTGTGAACAGGAGAGAGATGAATCCAGGTGAAAGGTGACAGCATCTCAGAGCAGTGATAGAATCTGCTAGATATTCACTGAGGCTCTGTCTGTCATCTGCTTGGGTGGGGTGGGGTAGTCATGGATGGTCATCAGATGAAGGGCCTGGGGGGAAAATGGATTTATTTTTCCTTTCTGTTAGAAGAAGTGGCAGATATGAGCTACTGCCTCATTAATGCTTTCCTGCGTAGAGATGGTGGCCTCCTTTGAGCTCCTGTCTTGTGAAAGGGCTCTCATATACAATAGAACATATACGATTGGTGTGGATTGCAAGAGTAATAAGAAGAAATTCAGTGCTTTCTTAGTGGTCTCTTGGTTTTTAAGGACACTCGTAATGTTTTTAACTGTTATTAGGCTTTCTAAACCTTCCCTTCAAAAAGGAAAAAAAAAAAGCTGTGGGTGTTTGCGCTTTAATTGTTTATACTGTAGTTGTGTGTGTTCCTTCAGCTTTACCTTTTTGATAAATGTGAACTACTGATGTCTTATTGGCTCTGATAAACTGAAGAGTCCCTGGACTTTTTCTTTTCTTGCTTTTTGTTGTGAGATGATTTCCAAAGACTGTTCACCACAAATAATATTCATTTATCTTACTAAATCCAAGTTCCTACAAATGCTTTAATCTTAGGGCGTGCAAATAGACCCCCCTTCTCCCTTTTTTTTTAGCTGTTGATTTTACTGACATTTTTTCCATAAGTGTGGTCAGGACAAAGTAACTATAAAGTACATGCACTTTGTTGTCATTGGGTAGGAGAGCATGTTTAACAAGGGTCTGCTGAAGAGTCTGATTAAAATTGGAATAGAGAAGGGAGTCATTCTGTCCATCCTCCTGGCCCCCACTCCCCTCAGCATAAGTGTCCTTTGGAGTCACAGCTGGCCTTCTCTCAGTTTAGCCCTCTGGAGAGACAAGACATAGAGGTGATGGGGGTATGGGAAGTGCTGCAGCCTGCTGCCCACCCCCTTGGACTTGGCCAGGAAGCAATTCCCTTGCTGGCTGAAGCAGCTCCTCTGTGACCCAAACCAAACAGGGGACTGAACCCAGCAACCCTGTCTGAAAGCAGGCCACGCTGCTGGGTGAAAGTCAGCACTTCGGGGACACAAGGCCTGTCTTGGTGATGGTCAAGTGTTAGAAGTTTTCAGGGGTTCGCCTGTCTCCTTTTCCTCTTCAAGGGAGAGAGATCATTACCTTCTCACTATAGTAGTATGTGGAATTAAGTACACTCTTTTGGCTAAGGCTTCACTATGCTGGCAAAAGCCCGATAATTTGAGAAGGATTTATTTAGTCTCTGGACTAGAAAGACCCCTGGAGTATGCCTGACTTCAGGCCAGAAGAAATGAAGTTCCATTTGGAGCATCCCTTGTAAGCAGTATTGCTAAGCATGAACCTGGCGTCTGTTCTTACTGTGTCTTCTCATTGATTGTAAAGATTTCATTGAAGAAATGTTTTTCAAAGAGGAATATGTTCACATTCCCTTCACATTTCCAAGCACACAGCTCCTCCAATCAATGACCCAACTTCACCTGATGTGGAGATACTGCTTTATTGACCTTGTCCCTGCTTTTCTCAATAGAGTACACATTTATGACTGAGTTTCCCATGTATGAATCTTTTTGCAGTAAAACAATTTGTCCTGACGTGCCGGTGAGGGCTACATGGATTGACAGACAATTCTAACACACTGAAGGAATATGAGGCTCTAGCTCAGATGCCATTTTTACCTTGATAGAAATGGTATTGCTATTATATCAAGTGGTATTTCTGTTATATCAAGACTTTGGTATTTAATTTTTTAAGAAGTTTTTACCAGGAAAAGAAAACAAACAAACTGTAATTCTGCCATAGCCAGCTGCTCAAAACCTACAATGAGAAGCTGACTGAAACGTTTGGAATGGTGCCTCTTTAGGCCTTGACTTTCTAGGACATCTAAGGATGTCTCATTCTCACAAATGAGAAGCAGGTTTTTTTTTTTTTTTTTGGTGATTAGAGGCTCCATAATTGAGTGATTGTAGAACCTAATTGATGTTAAAATTCAGATGGATTTCTTCCTCACGACTAAATGAGGGTAATGATAAGATTTCTCTCTCCATGATAGTTACTTAGTATGTATCACAGATTTTTTTTTCTTCACAGTACCTATTGAATGAACCTACATTAGTCTTGTCTTTTAATCAGTAGTTTGCTTTATTCCAGATCAGTTTCTGCCATTCCCACAAGCTGTTTTTTTAATCTGCTTTTTTGAAAAAAGGAAAAATTACAACATGTAGCCTCATTAGGTGTGATTCCCTGCCCCTCCCCGCAAGGCAAAGTACTCCAGGAAAAACAAGAAAATTAAAGTCAGTGGTAGCACCTTCTTGTACCCTTAATTTATCCCCCTTTTGAGGGGGAAATATATTTTCCTTATATTTTGTTTTATTGTGAGGGGCAGTATGAAGATTCTTAACCAAGTCTCTGATCCAGTTCCTTCACATGGTCTGAATGCTGTGAATACCACATTCTTAATATGGCCATCTGTCAAAACATCAGTGTCCAGATGAATCAGTCTGAATTACAGATGTGTTAATAAATCCCTTTGATGAACTTAAATGTTCAGTTAAAAACAAGCATGGAAGTCCCTTAAAAGCCACATTGCCTGTTTTGTATTTTTTCTAGATTACATGGCAGTTGTGCATATCTTTAAAAAATGACATTGATGAAGTCAATTATTTGTAAATGTTCAGGAAGAGCAGCTGGTATCCGCTAGTGTTTACTACAAAAGAAAATCTAAAGCTTTCACTTGAAACTTTACCTGTTCACAAGAGAGTTGGGAAAGAAAAAATGACAAAGCTGTCATATTAACCAGCGTACACCTGTCCCTTGAGAGACATGCTTACTGAGCTTGAATTGGTGTACAGCTCCTTTATCATGGTTTAAGAAGCTTGGAAGCTCTAGATTTTAAGAGCGATTGTGACAGTTCTTACTTGTGTATTTGTTCAGCTCTTGGCCAGATCTGATGACTTGTGTCACTAAATAAAAGAGTATTTTGGTTGAACTGCCAAGAATACATCTGAACAGGTATTAGTCCAAGAATTTATTCCATCAGAAACTTGATATTATTTTAAATGACAAAAGCATGCTTACATTTTTCTCAAAAGGAAATAAGTGGTTTAGATAAATCTCAAGTTCATGACATGATTCAAACAAGGTCATATGAGAATGGGTACTTTAGAGTATAATTAAATAGGAAGAGTCTTAAGATGGTAATGCTGGTTCAATGAAATTCTCAATAGTACAGTTGTAAATTCTAGCTTTTTGACAAGAAAAGTACCATGAAAAAGAAAAGACTCAAACTACAGTCTTTTAAAATCCACAGCAGCCTTGACCTTTACTGTGAAAGCTTAACTGCACATTCCTTATCAATCAAAACTAAATTAAAATGAAGTAAGAGAAAGCACATACATTAAGCTTTGCAAAATTGTGACATTAATATTCCAGCTATGTCACCTTCGCCTGCATCGGGATTGAGCAAGGGTGAAAGAGAGAGAGAAATCAATTCCACGAATTTTGGAGAATGTCAGAGTAAGGATCCACTGAAAACTTTCATTTCTCTATTATTATTCATCTTGTTTGATGTGCCCATTGGTCCGGGGGTGGGAACAAACTCAGGAAAAGGAGGGAAGAAAGAGGGATGCCAGGAACTGAAGGGTTTGGGACTTTCTTGTTGACCAAGCCTAGATCAAAGACAAGGAAGTAAAGAGTGATAGGCATGTTGTAACCAAGTCTGCAAATACGTTGTGTGTCTGTAGTGATGGAGACACCAGGATGGTTCTCTGCAGACCTGGTGATTCCATTGTCTCTAATTATCAAAGGAAGTCTTTTGACTGCTCTGTTGGGTTGTTGGTAGAATTACCAGAGCGAATGAGCTACTCTTCCTGTCTCATGTGCCAGGGCTTAGAAGTAAAGAGCTGGATGAGATTTTCCTAGCTCTTCTTGATCTAGACTGGGAAAATAAAAAGTTGATAGTAATATCAGAAAGTTGGTTCTACCCTGCTACCTCCTAAAAACTTAATTCTAATAAAATCTTCCTAAAATAAAGAAGAGAACAGAAAAACATTTGGCGAGGGGAGTAGTTTAGAAACTTTAATGCCATTGGGAATAAGAGGCAGCAGAGGACAGAGAAGATAAAATAATTCTGTAATATGTTTCAGTACTGATTGATCACCGAAGTTCTGTGTTTGGTACATAGTATTTGGTTGGTAGAAGAACATAATTGTCAAAATGCTCAAGTTCAAGAGCCAAAAGACTTTCTTTGTAACTTATCTGTGTTTGTGTGTGTTTTCCTGAAGGTTCATTGTTAGCGTCTTCTGCATCCTTGGGGTCTGTCATTGGGCGTCTTCATTTTCAGTCCGACACTCGTTAAGTAAATTTGTCATTTGCTTATTTCTGAGAACAAGTTTTTTTCCAGTGGGTTAAACTGTTTGATAAGCCTAAGTCCGTTGCTACATTTGGTGTCACTATAGGATGGGCAAGTGTTCTGGTGTTAAATGATGCTGCAATAAAAATAAAAATTGGTCTGGGCTGGAGGTCTCTGCAGAGGTGTTTCCTTGTTCACAGAAAAGTTCAGCTATTTTCAGGCAGACTCTGCCAAGAACCTTGTATTGGCTGGAAAGCACCCATGGTCTATTTTGGTAATAATCCTCCTGCTTGAGTGAACCTAAGATGGAGACTCAACTTGATTTAATTTGTTGTTTCAATGAGGCTATTACAGCAAATACCCTTTAGCCAGCTACTCAAACAGAAAGAAAATATTGTTACCTTAGCATGCTCAAGAAAATATCATTCTCAAATTATGTTTCTGAGAGTACTGTGATGTAGCTTAACTCCATGTACCATGGCGTCTTACAGCTTAGCCCCGGCAATTATAAAAATGCGTTGGATAAGAAGATTCATTGAAAGCACAGCATTAAGGTAGCTCAAGCACAAATATTGGATTCAGACTCCTCTGACTTGTATTTACCTGTTCATTTAGTTTCCTCTCTCTTGGCATATTCACTCACTGTACATGTTAAGCTCATGGGTGAGTCCCCAAAATGGGACATCTGTCACCTGCTTGAAATCTAAACAACCACCTTCTTCTTTCCTATCCCATTGTACAAAATCAGAGAAGGTGGAAATTAAATTCTTAGTATCTACACACTCCTTCAGCCCCAAAGCCAAGGAATTAAAGAAATTCTGCAGAGCAGTATTTGAGAATCTCTTTTAGGATTCACAGCCACTAAATTTTTTTTTCTCTTTAAATAAAAGATTTGTCATTTTATAGACTATAAAACACACTACAAATACACTAAAATATTAAGTAAGAATTAAATAGGAATAACCCTTTTTTATTTCCTTAGTTAAGTCATAATGGTGTATAGGACAGTCTCATGTACAGTAAGCATGGTCTTAAGGAAATTACTTTTCTTTAAACAAAAAAATGAGATTTCCATTTCAAAACCCTGAACTATTACTGCATTTTGAAAGTAAAATATCGTTATTGGATAATAAATTAGTACTTACAATGTTGAAATATTATAGGCAAATCATGGAGTAAAAAACTCATTTAGTGATGAAATATAGTTCATTTACGTAGAACAGTTTGTTGTCCCCATTGATCTTAAGGATATAGAAGGCTGGCTACTTTTTGGTAATAGTAGTGAAATCATAATAAATGTTCTAAATTGGGAAATATTAGGATGTTTGAGAGTAACTTGTTTGGCAAAAATGACCTAACAGATCATATTATCAGTGTGCTAGTCTTAATTACTTTAGGGAAAAACAGAAGTGATTTTTTTTTTAATAGTTTTTGCCATAAGTTTTTTTTCATCTTGTAGTTGATAACATTGGCACTTAACAGGTCTACTGAATCCTCGTCCCCCGCCTCTGCATCAGAGGTCAGTCTGACTTAGCATGAACTCCTTCCTCAGATATGGGCACCCGCTTTGTGGTGCAGAGCATGATAATTTTAATTTACTAAATTCCTCTTGGAACAATACCCAGGAGAGTGGCGAGCGCTGACTGCAGCCTTCATCAGGGATAATTTCTTGATGAGGAATTATCAAACAGTGATTAGTCCTTTGGAAAAAAAAAAACACTTCAGGCTCAATGACTGTCCCCACCATTTATTTCTGCTCACTGTCCTCTTTTATTTCACCTGTCCAGATTATTTTGTTTGCTTGTGTGTGTTTGAAAGCTGTCGTCCATTCAAGCACCATCAGTATTGGTCCTGTCACTGTGTTCGCCTTAGGGCTCTGATTCTTTTATTCACAGAAATAATCTCTCTCTTCCTCTCCCTTCTCTGCAGTTCCAGATTATCAAGAACAGGACATCTTCCTCTGGAGAAAAGAGACCGGATTTGGATTTAGGATTCTGGGTGGCAATGAACCAGGGGAACCTGTGAGTCTCTTGTCTCCCTGCCCCGTCCTGTCCCTCACAGTACTAATTTCTAAGAATTCAAAACCAACTGGCATCAGTGACAGATCACCAAGATTTGAGTCCCACTAGGTGCACCCAAAACTGTTTTCATCTTTTGGAGGGGAAAAAAAAAGTTTGATTTACAATGTTGGTGTTAATTTCTGATATACAGCAAAGTGATTCAGTTATATTTATATATATATGTATCTTCTCTGGCTCTTTCATCTTAACCAGTGGGAGTTATTCTTTGGATTTTGTGAAGCTCTTTCTGTCTTGAGGAAGAAGAGACTATATCCTTTCTAAAAAGTGTGTATTCATGTTTGTGGAGGGTGGCAGCTGCAGCATCTGTAGCTCGCTATCAAAGAAACGGAAACCAAAAAAAGCAAAATAGGAATAGACATCAGGTGAGAACACAATGGCCTGATCCTTCTGGCCAGTTCTGCTAAATCTGCCAGCAGGTCGTTGGCTTTGTATATTGAGCAGCTAGGACTTAGAAGGCACTTGACAAGGCATTATGAGAGATTAGAGAAAGTAGGACCACTCTTTACAAAATTAGAGAAAGAATCCTGAACAAGGATCAGGAGACATTTAATCTCTCCGGGCCTCATCTTTAGAATACATTGAGGAGACCACCACGGGATTCTTTTGAAAGGGGAAAAAAAGAACTAAAGATAAGTATTGTTCAAATTTTCCTCATCATAATAAAAATAGTTATCATTTTTTTATGTGCTTACTATGTGCCAGTTGCTATGCTGAAGGCTTTTAACATACATCCTTCTCATGTATGCATCAAATCTATGAATTTACCCCCATTTTCAAATCATGAAATCACAGAAAAGTTGATGTGATCTTGCCTGGGATCACAGAGTTAGTAAATGGAGGGACTGGAAAGGCTGTGATTCCAGAGTCCATATTCTTAACCACTTTTCTACCAAAGTTTTTTGTAAAAGATACATGTCACATAAAGACCATTGTACATTATTACCTAGTGAGAAGGGAAGGAAAACATAGATGTTTTAGCTAAAGTTTGTGATGTGCTCAGTTCTCAGTTGTGTCTAACTCTTTGCGACTCCATGGACTGTAGCCCACCAGCCTCCTCTGTCCGTGGTATTTTCCAGGCAAGAATACTGGAGTGGGTTGTCATTTCTTTCTCCAGGGGATCTTCCTGACCCAGGGATCAAACCTGTGTCTCTTGTGTCTCCTGCATTGCAGGCAGATTCTTTACCACTGTGCCACCTGTGAAGTTCAGTGATTGGTTAATATAACAATACCTGCTCTGCATGCCAGTGCTATAGACTATGGAAATAGGGATGCCCAACCAGACTTTGCTTGATTCACCCTTTCGTTTAACAATATTTATCGTGCATTCCCTATTGCTAGGCACATGCTGACCTTTAAAGAAAAGTTGTATTACTGTTATACTTAGCAGAATTTTCTGAATAGAAGGCTTATAGGTAGATAGAAAAGGAGAAAAAGTTTTGCCCATGAAGGGAGTAAAATGATTGATTTCTGCAAAGGGGAAAAAAGAATGAGTCATCAGCAAACCACAGATAAATGTCAAGGAACCAAACAACAAAAAGTTATTTTTTTCCACCATTTAAGAATTATTGTACCACCTAGCACAGCAGCTAGAACCCAGTGAGGGGCACGGATGCAGACACAAATGAATGGACTGAATTTTGCTCAGAGATATGAAGGCCATCGTTGCACTGACAAGCCTTGTTTTATTAAGCTTTGCAAAAATTACATTTTTTTACAAGTTGAAGTTTGGTGCCAACCTTCCATTGTCAGATGATAGTTAGCATTTTTTAACACGTAATTTTTTTTTTAATTAAGGTATGTACCTTTTTAGACATAATGCTATCACACACTTACTACACTACAGTATCTGTGTTTGTATGAGCACTTAGTCATGTCCAGCTCTTTGTGACCCCATAGTCTGTAGCCCACCAGGCTCCCCTGTCCATGGAATTTCCCAGGCAAGAGTACTGGAGCAGGTTGCCATTTTTTTCTCTAGGGGATCTGTCTGACTCAGGGTTTGAGTCCATCTCTCTTAGGTCTCCTGAGTTGGCAGGCAGATTCTTTACCACTAATGCCACTTGGGAAATCAAAACTACCAGCATAGGATAGGGTAAACATAACTTATATGCACAGGGGAAAAAAATCATGTGACTCGCTTTGTGGTGATACTTGCTTTATTGCGGTGATCTGGAACTGAACCCACAATATCACCGAGGTGTGCCTGTAACAGTGAACCAAAAGGTTAGTGTTTCATCTATCATCTAATTACTCAACAGATTTATATCGGTCACATCGTACCACTGGGTGCTGCTGATACGGACGGCCGTCTGAGGTCTGGGGATGAATTAATCTGTGTGGATGGGACACCAGTCATTGGAAAATCACACCAGCTTGTGGTCCAACTTATGCAACAAGCCGCTAAGCAAGGCCACGTCAATCTGACAGTGCGGCGTAAAGTGGTGTTTGCTGGTATGGTTTTCATTCATTCCTTTAGACGTTGCCTTGTCACTTTATGCACAGAAGAGGCCCCCTTCCTATGTCTGCCTCCTCAAGCATCTATTTTAGCAAATGTTTGCAAATGTGATTAAGCACAGAATTTCCAGATGGTTTACTTCTCTCAAACCCTCCAAAACTACTGTCACTCAAAAGTACTTTAATGTGCCAGCCATGCATATCCAGCAAAGGCTTTTAGAATAAAGCTAGTTGAATATATATGTTATGCCCCTTCATCCCCTTGCCAACCAGAACTTAGTCATTGTCTTCATTTGATGAGAATTCTCAACAAAAGAGGTCACTGTGACAGGTGAATTGTAGCACCCAAATAGGAGAGCAAAAATCAGTTTCATGCTGCCAAATAAGCTTATAAAAAAGTTGCTCTGTTGTTGACAGCCATATGTATTAAACTATTTTAATTTTTTACTTTTTCTCTATAAGAAAGCCGTATGGCTAGCCAGTTTCAGGTTATCTTTGATTTCTTCCTCTACACCTGGGAGTCCTGTACATCCTTAACTCAAAACCCTTGGCAATTCTCTACTCCCTCCAACTACCTGCTGATTTTAGCCTTCCTTTCTTATCATCCTTGGGAATCATGGTTTACTTCTGTGTTAGGATCTGCCATTTTGAGACAGTCCATTGAGTGTCTTCCTTTCATTTCATCCATCACCTTTGTTGGCAGCCCCCACCTCCAGGTATTCAAGACAACCCAGAATGCAGAAGAAAGAAATTCCATGTTATATCAGTGGAATTACTGAAAAAGTATGACATGAAATTTCATGAACTCTCCATAGCTATAGTACTAGTGAAACAGCTACTTATCAAATAAAATCAACTGGCTCCTTGTTTAGGAAAAATTAGTAGAACTCACTTCAACAGTATACTATTAATTTCAAAAAAATTAAGACATCAGGGTCCAGTGTGAGAGCCCTAATACCTATTGCCGCCATGGAAAGCAGTGTTAATCATTTATGTCCTGAGAGCTCATTTATGGCATCAGGATAATATACTGTCCCATGTAGCCAACAGCAATCAGAAATGACTTTTAAGATGAGTTGAAGACTTTTTATTTCACTGGTCCAAATAAAAATAATAGAGCAATGAGATTTTTGTTTGTTTCAGATTTATTTTTTAAAATCTTAAATATTGGGGGCTTTAAGCTCTTGGGTAAAAAGGCCTATTAAATCTTTGGAGAGACATAAGGCTCAGTGAAATAAGCCAGTCACAAAAGGACAAAAATGGTATGCTTCTACCTCCATGAGGTGCCTAGAGTAGTCAATATACAGACAGAAAGAATGGTGGCTGCCAGGCGTTGGTGATTAGTGATTAGTTGCCAGGGAAAGAGATTAGTGTTTAAAAGATACAAAACTTCAGTTTCAGAAGATGAAAAGTTCTGGAGATAGCTGGTGGAGATGGTTGTACAACTGTGTTTCTATACTTAATGCCACTGAAGTATATATCTAAAATGCTTACAGTAATGAGTTTTAGGTTCTGTATATTCCTACCATAAAATGAAATCTATGAAAGGAGATGCTTTAGGGAATAAATTTAGTAGTCCTATCCAAAATCTGAACCCATATTTTGCTTTTGGCATGAAAAATAAGTGGTCCCACCCACTTTTGTGGCTATCTAGAAGTGGTTTACCCTGTCACTTAATAAAGCAATAAAACTGGAATTTGATAAAATGAATTCTGAGGGATGTTAATGTATCCAATTGTGTGATCAGAGTCGATCATTGACATCTGGAAGCTGGGGAGAAAAGTGAAGTATACCTCTGACAGGTGTTGTCAGGAATCCTGTAGTAGGGACATCATAATGGTGCTGTCAACTTATAGTCTCTCTGATGGAAAAAGCAGAAGCAAAACTTTGCAAAGCTAAGCAGAAATATGACTTAAGGGTAATGACAACTTGAACGCAGTTACGTCCCTGAGGCAAAGATGGTGGACCACATCTTATGCTTCCTTCAGTGGGTTGTTTTTGTTTGTTTCATTGAAGTCTTACTGCTGTACAATATTATATATGTTACAAGTGTATAATACAGTGATTCACAATTTTTAAAGGCTATACTCCATTTGTGAAATGAAGTGAAAGTCGCTTAGTCATGTCCAACTCTTTGCAACCTCATGGACTGTATAGCCTGCCAGGCTCCTCTGTCCATGAGATTCTCCAGGCAAGAATACCTGAGTGGGTAGCCATTCCCTTCTCCAGGGGATCTTCCCAACCCAGAGATCAAATTCAGGTCTCCTAAATTGCAGGCAGATTCTTTACCATCTGAGCCACCAGGGAAGCTCATTTATAGTTATTATAAAATACTGGCTACATTGGAACATTGTAGAATATATCCTTATAGCTCATTTTATACCTAATAGTTTGTACCTCTTACTCCCCTACCACTATACTGCCCTTCACCCCATCTTCTGCTCTATGATAACTGCTAGTTTGTTCTCTGTATGTGTGTCTGCTTCTTTTTTGTTAATCCACTAGTTGGTTGTATTTTTTAGATTCTACACTTAAGTGATACCGTACAATATTTGTTTTCTCTGTCTGACTTATTTCACTTAGCATAATGTCAAGGGGTCATTTTTCAACCTATAAAGCAGGAAATACTTCAGAGTGGGCTAGTCTTACTGCAGATTTGAGTCCAAATACAGATAGTCTGGGTGTCCCCTTTGTTGTTCTCCCATGGTATCGATGTCTGTAGATCTTGAATGGTAAATACTTATCAGAGTGGTTTTCAGTTCCTGTGTCTCAGTTATGTGAGGCCAGGTGCTGTCATAGCTGTCACTCTCTTAATTTGGATGTGGAGTGGATGGGGGAAGGAGGAAGGGCTGACAGGGCACATTTCTTGCAGAGGCAGGTAACCAACAGGTACGTCTCTTGCACAGCCCCCAAAACCGAGAACGAGGTGCCCTCGCCAGCCTCATCCCATCACAGTAGCAACCAGCCAGCCTCGCTGACGGAGGAGAAGCGGACCCCGCAGGGCAGCCAGAACTCGCTGAACACGGTGAGCTCGGGCAGCGGCAGCACCAGTGGCATCGGCAGTGGCGGCGGCGGCGGCAGCGGTGTGGTCAGCACCGTGGTCCAGCCTTACGACGTGGAGATCCGGCGCGGCGAGAACGAGGGCTTCGGCTTTGTCATCGTGTCGTCGGTGAGCAGGCCCGAGGCCGGCACGACGTTCGGTGAGTGTGGTCACTTCTGCTCCCCAGCGTTTCCTGGGGTGACTGTTCTCTGGAGAGGGAAAGACGAGCCAGAATCTCATTAACAGAAATGCTTGTCATGCTTTCTGCTTCAGGTAATGAAAGTCTTAATTGGGGACGGACTTTATTGGGTAGCTTTTCCCCTCCTGAAGGTTGGGATTTTTTTTTTTTAACTCTTCAGCTTCCATTCTGATAGCACATTCACAGGCAGACAACTTCATGCATAGGTGACATTTGCAAAGAAGCCCCTTGACAGGATGAAGTGTGAAAAATTCTTGCCATAGAGAGACCTTTGCAAGGTCCTGAGCAGAGTATCAATCATAGCAGTTGTCTCAGAAGGTCTCCACATTTTTAAAAGAAGCATATGGTTGTAGAAATAAATGTCTGGGGGGAAAAATAGAGGTGTGAGGAGTAAAAAATATACATGCAATGCCCTTTCCATCTTATCTGTGTCCTGCCTCTACTCTACCTATCTCCATCTGAAATTTTTAAATTTTAATTTAAAATAATATGTTTACTGTTGGCTGGTGGAGAATCTAATTAAAATCTGAGTGCAGAGCTGTTTGTCTTCACTGCCCTTGAATTCTTGCAGGGGTGGTTCTCCTGTCTCATCCAGATGTTGGGGGTTTCAGCAGAGACTGGAGAAACACAACTACCACCCTCTGCAGGGTGCACGGGCTGAGACAAATAGGAAGCCAGGTGATTCTAGGAACTAGGAATCATGAGTCTTCCTATTAAAATGGATCATAAGTATGTACTCCAGAACTGATCCACCTTCTTCATTAAATAAAGTGTCATTTGTTGTTTTCTCCAAGCACATTTGTTAGTTATATGGAATACGATGGGAGACGGGAGGGGCTGTGCAGGCTTTGAAACATGCTTCAGCTCTGTCTCCAAATGACCTGCACACAAAGAGTCTGAGGACCAGTGGTCCAGGTCGCTTGCTGGCTAACATCGGCTAGGTGCTCCGCCCTATTGGATTTCTGCTCTGGTACAGCTCCGCTTGTCTCTGTTTAGTCTTGGTACTTTGCTTCCTGCTAAAGTCATGTCCCTTTAAGGTGCAAACTTGAGGGGGACAGTGCGTCAAGCCAGGTCTGTGCATGTGTGGCTGCAATAACAAACACCCGTTACTAACAGTGCCTCTGTGAGCTCTGTTAATAGCATTATCACAGCATGTCGTGGGTGGTGGGTGACTTGACCTCAAGGCAGGGTGGTTTTTTGGTTTGTTTCTCCATTAGTTTTGAAGACTTTTCTGCCCAATTTAAAAATAAAAAGAAAACCAGAGGGGACAAAGACATCTCAAGTTATCTTCTTCAGATCTGCAGTTTGTCCCTATGCACCTGGTGATATTCTCAGAATCTGAGTTCTCAGTTTCCCCTTCTAGAATGAAATAACAGATGTGTCTGGTGGGAGGTTTTGTGGTTTAACAGATATCGAATGTCTTCACTCATAATTTGGTCTTTGATTGTTTTCCTCCAACTTTTACAATGAACAAATTAAACTTTCCCTAATACCTTGCATGTGACTTCTCTTCTGAGCTATGCAGAGCTTTCCTCCCACCTGCTATATGATACCTTTCCCATGGGACTTGTCCTTGGAGATGGGCTAAACTTAATCAAGACCTTGAATTTGAGTATGGAGGCTTTCCATCACACCTGCTTGTTGCTTTCCAGAAGACTGTTTAACTCTCTTTTGAAAAATTATTTAACCTTAACCTTAACATCCAGTGATACAGACTCAGGCAAATATGCTGAAATTCAAAGGAATTGCAGCTCATTTCCCATACATTTTATCCTCACACTCTGAATTAGGATGGAAGAGCCTTCTATTTCAGGGTTTCCCATGTTAATTTTATCACCTTTTCCCAAAGGATGGCTCAACTATGTAACTATCTTTACAGAAAGACAAACTCTCAAAATCAGTGGACATGCCCAAGAAGGTTTACAACTCAGTATGCAAGTATCCGGAAACCCCAATCAGGCCTCAGAGCCTATTTTCCACCTCTCTTCTAAAAGTTACCAGCTACTCTTGGTTGTGACATGAAGTGCCTCAGAGCACATCTTCTTCCAGTGCACTTTCCCTGATTTTTCCTGTCTGAGCTGTATAGTAACTGAGGAGGACAAAGGAAATGATTAAAGAAAAAGGGTTGAGGAATGATTTGAACCTAGCTTCAGATCACTGTGCTCAGTCTGAGTATGTACTAGATTTTCTTATGGCTTTGAGGGGATTTCTATGAGGAAGAAGGAGGATTTCAGAGCTAATGAGCCATTTGGGCTCTTCTCTAAAAGCCCATGAGAGCAGCTGAGCAAAGGTCATAAAAGGAAAAATGCGTGTCAAGGTTGGGTGCTTTCTTGGCTCATCTTGTAATTATGCCCCTTTGCTAAAGCTTTCATCATGCTGCATAGCAGGCAGAAAGTCTTGAGTGTTTGTCTGTTAGGTGTTTTCAGATTGGATTTTTGGCACTGGTGGACTCTCTGACCTCACTAGACACCCAGTGATTGTTTTTTCTAAATGGAGAAAGAACAAAACATTGGCAGAAGCTTAAGCAACATCTGGCAAAAATGAAGTGACATGAACACAGAATGTGCAAAAGCTTCCATCCCAGCTCTGGGTTTCATGTTTGAAGTCCTCAAATAAGCCCATGGCAAGTTACTCTGGGGGCTCTTGAGAATCTTTGGAAATTGCTAAAGATCCCAAATTTTGCCACTGATAGAAAGAGGAAAGCTGGGGTGTCCCCCTCGTTTTAAATCGGGAAAGGACTGCAGCGATGAACTATCGTTTAGGACTGTAACTTCTTACACAAATGCCTGGAACTTTGCCAATGTTTTGACCCTCGGCACAGAGTTCTCCTTTAATAACATTTGCTTAATGCTTTAATTAATTAACACTTAACCTTCTCTTTCCCTTTTCAACCCTTTTTCTCCTCCCTTCACTCTATTCCCATGTAACGTTAAAAAAAAAAAAAATTAAAACTGACTATCAAAGCAGGCAATGCATGTGTGGCCATGCCTCACAAAATAGGTCGGATTATTGAGGGGAGCCCTGCTGACCGATGCGGCAAGCTGAAAGTAGGAGACCGGATCTTGGCAGTAAATGGATGTTCCATCACCAACAAATCCCACTCTGACATTGTCAACCTCATCAAGGAAGCAGGCAACACAGTCACCCTCCGCATCATCCCTGGGGATGGTAAAGTATACCTCTTGTGTGTGTCTGTCTCTCTCTCTTCGGTCTTACTCTGTCTTTGGTGTTCATGTAGCTGAATAGCGTTGACTTAAGAGACAGTCCTCTCCGACCTTCTCTGAGTATACCCATCAAGCACTCCTGCGCCACTGTTACTACATCACCTCACCTTCTTGACTTCATCCTCTTGCCCAGGGACCCTGTCTTGCTACAGAGATAAACATAACAGAAAATTTTTAACTCTCTCCAATTTATTTTAGCGTGGTGTCCTTGTCTTTAAAACAACAGAATAGTTTGAGTATAGGTGGTAAAACTTGCCTGATATTCTACCTGGAAATTATTAAAAAATAGGAATGTAAAATCAGAGTGTATAGTATGATGATACCATAAAACCTATGTAAGGACAATGGAGAGCCAATACTGGTTTTTAAAAAATTTTTTTTGATCAAAGTAAGTGAATGTATCCATGTTTTTTATTTAATAGGAAGTTATTAGAATTTGTGCTTTATGATTTGTCTCTAATTTTTGCATGTGGATGAAGAAAGAATAAAATCTCAGTATTTTTAATATTTTGACAGGCTTCCATTAAACTAGGCATGTTCTTACTTGTTTGTTTGATTGGTTCAATTCAGATCTTTGGTTCTTTTATAACAGTGGTGATTCTGCCCCTAGGGGGACATTTGGCATTGTCTGGAGTAGGTGCTAACTGATAATCTAGTGGGTAGAGACCAAGGACACTTGTAAACATCCTATAGTACACAGGACCGCCCCCACTACCAAAAGTTTTCCAGCAAAAAATATCAGTACTTACTTTATTATTCTTATGTACTATATTAATATATTATATAATACTTACTATATTACATTACATTATATTTACTTATTTTAGTATTATTTAATAAAAATGGAGTTGATACACTAATGTCTCTAAGAACCTTCAGAGAATTAAGTCCTGTATAATGACTTCCTTCTAAGCAGACTTTGCCCTTGAGAAAAAAGTGATACTTTTCCCAGAATGTTTCAGTGTCTTTTTTTTTTTTTCATTCTTACTATATATTTTATAAAATAAAATATATTCCAAAAGCCAGTGGGTATTTCTCAAGAGAAAACTGTGGTTTATGGTGATAGTGTGATAAAATTCTATGCCACTGATCTGTAAAATAAGAAAATCAGAAGTTTTATCTCAAAGTAATTCACCAGATCAACATTTTTATCTACCAATTGCTAGAAAGTGAGCCATGTTAATTTAAAATTTGAGTACTATAGGCTGTGCATTTCAGAAGATGTAAGTCTAAAACCAAACAATAAATATTTGAAAATTGTTCATTCTAAGAACAGGGATGTTTCTCTGTACCAGAAATACCCTCTGCCAAATGTGGAGGGAAAAAATAGCTCCTTGAATGATGGTCTATTTCAGCCTGCCTCAAATGCATGGTTAGTAATTTACCATCTGGTCTAGAGTCCATTCTACCAAATCACCACTCTGGAAAGCTATTACAATTTAGGAAAGTGGTCACAAGATGATATAACCTAGGTTCCTAGTGGAAAAGATGAAGGAAGCTAGGAAAATTTGGTGACAAATGGTGGAGAGAGCCTAATGTAGTATATAAATTTAGATATATTTATTTCCATGCTGTGGTGGGATTTCAGAAAATTAATTCAAAAGAAATGAACACAGGATATAACTTGCTGAGTCTGTGTTGGTTAGTCTGTGGGAATGAAAACTTCCAAAAAGGAAGGAAGGAAAGAAAGAGCTCCTTGAGGGAAGAGCTTAGAAAAGAATTCACAATCAGGAAAGATAAATATGCAGAAGCAACTTATACTCCTGTGCACATACTTGTTGAGTTAAATTAATATTGGGCAAGGGAAAGTATTTTTTGAGAACCTGAACACCAAAAAATGGAAAGCAAGATAGATTATCCAATAACATTTGTCAATAAAAAGATGGTTTTTTTTTAAACTACAGTGCTTCAAAAGTGTAAAATTTGAACAGAGCTATCACAGGCCATCTTGGTAAGAAGAAAGTAAATGTTAAAGATGACACAGTGTAGTTAAGGATAGATGTACTGCTGAGGATGCGATTTCATCGCAAGATATTTCAGGAATTCACCACCATTATAATAAAACTCTTCACTGATTACTTTTTCATTTTCAAAGTGCAGGTAAAGGGAATCAAGTCTGACAGAGAGTGGATTTCTAATACTCATCTTTTAAGTGGGGCCAAAAATTGCCATCTTGGAAGCTAGAATGAAGGCAGGCAGCATCTGGAAAGATGCTGAAGCAATCCATGAGGATTTTACAAAAACCTCTTGAACAGAGAGTGACCTTTGCAATCTGATGAAGAGAAAATCATGCTGAATCTACTTCCTCTCCATAAAAGTGTGCTGGACATGGTAGATTGTAAGGTAAAAAGAAGGCATTCTCTCCATGTCAGGAAGTTCTGGTCTATTTCAGTCTCTCACTCTAGTGTTTAATGGACTAGCCCAGGGACATTTTGTTGAGTGATCTTCATAAAAAAACTGAAGTCCATCATCAGAGTGGCTTAGGAGCTCTTAGAAATCCATCTTGTTCAGGGTACTGTTCTCAGAAACACAAGGAGCCACTTCAAGAAGAGGCACTCATATGAGTCAGATAGACAGAGAGAAGCTGACCAAATTTGAAGGAGATGAGGCTAAACACTTTATATTAGTTTCTGGGCTAGTTACTTGTTCATTATGGAGTTGAAGATTAACCCATCCTTTCTTTGCACAGTTCCTCAAAGGGAAACTTAAAAAGCAAGATAGTCTTGAAATAATATCACAACGTGGTTGAGCAATTTTAACAGTTCTTGGGGGTTATTTTTATCAGACAAGGATTGAACTGAAGTCATCATTTTCAAACTGTCATTGAATACTTGTGTTTTCTGATTTTATCCTGTCATGTCAGTCATATTTCAGTTCGGGATAAATATTTGCAAAATGTGTATTCAAAGATGCCTCTAAGAGATAACCCATTTACTATTAATGGAGTCTTGAATTAAGGAGAGATCACATATATTTAATGACTGAGAATGTCCCTAAATGAAATTTACAACCAAAATATTAATATATGGTTTAAAGGAATAAGCCATACCTGGCATTAGTCCCCAAGTGACTTTTATATATATATATTTTCCTTCTATTTTACATAAGGCATCATAACCATTTTTTAAATTTCTTACTACAAACTGTTTTAGTTTTCTAACTAAAAAATGATCAAATTAAAAAAAAAAAAGGACGACACACCCTTGATTGGGCCATGCTCAGAATTTACTCCCTATCTATTGGCTGTGCCTTGTGGCACATGGGATCATAATTCTTCCCCAACCAGGAACCTGACCCATGCCTCCTGCAATGGAAGCATGGAATCATAATCGACTGGATTCCAGGGACGTAGCATGCTCGTGTTCTTTCTTCTTGTCATCAGTCACCTGATTCTCCAGCTTCACTTTTCTCCTCACTCTCTTTCTCCCATTACCCTCTCACCTTTCTGTCTGTGCTAGCCCCCTCCAACAAAAGCTTTGAAACATGACCCCCCTTGATTTGGGCACTATTGTGTTGTTCAGAGTTCTCAGACAGGCGCATTCAGGGGCATTGTCATCCTCCTAAGCTTTGGGAAGAGGCTGGGAAGTGGAGTGAAGGTAGAGCCTCTTCTCCTGTGAGAGATGCACAGGTGGATAGGAAAGGCCCACAGACTGGCTTAACATACTGAACTTGAACTTGAGTTCTGGCAAGTCAGAGCACACATGCCTCCTACTATGGAGTGTATAGAAATAGCCTGTGAAGTCTGGGTGTGAGTGAGACTAATCAGACAGGGCCAGGACTAGTCAGGACTAATCAGACTAATCCTGACTGAGCCAGGCTTTCATGGAATCATCAGATTGAGTCAAGTTCAAATGAATGAAAGTATTTATGAACTTAAAAATACCTTATTTAGGGACTTACTTGGAGGTCCAGTGGTTAAGTGTCCATGCTTCCACTGCATGGGGCGTGGGTTCAATCCCTGGTTGGGGAACTAAGACCTGGCTTGCCCCGTGGTGCACCCTAAATAAATAAATAATAAAAATAAAAGACATTATTTAAATATAGTCTCTTTTCCCTGAAGTCTTTTTTTTTTTAATTTTTTTTTTCTTTTTATTGGAGTATAGTTGATTAACAATGCTGTGTTAGTTTCTGGTGTACAACAAAGTGATTCAGTTATACATGTTTATGTATCTATTTTTGTACTTCACATCTCTCTGACTTAAAAGTATTTACTCGTATAGGAAGTAAGGCTTGGTGACACAGGTAGTGCCATTTCCTTGGCAAAGGCCTAAAAGAGTTTAATTATCTTAACAGAAAGCTCTGTAGATATGATAGCTAGCATATACTTAGGCAAGAAGAACAGAGTTTCTATCATACACATTTTAAAAGTCTCCCCAAACTTTTCAAATATTTATGGGATTTAAATTTTCAAATGCTTCCTTCAGGTATTTATTACATATGTGTTTGTGCATTAAAATATTTATGAATGGAATGATTATATCAGTTGTCTCTTTGCTTGGTCTTGTAATGTGGTTCTGTAAGGGCAGCTAAGGATATTAACATGGGAGCAAGGTTAGAATGGTAATCACTTGTCACAGAGATAAGTTGAAACCCAGATAGAAGCTCCTTTCAGAAGTTAGTGCCCTGATTGAGCACAGCACCGTGATGGTGCCTTGAGAGCTAGGATATGCTCCTCTTGATACATGATTGCTGTGGGAAGGGTAATAATATCCATTTTCATTCCTCCGGGAGAGCTAAAGCAGGTATAAACATTGTTTAAGGAAGCACATAGGGCACTTGCTGGAATTTATCATGAAAACAGTCAACCTGTCCATCTGCCTTAAGAGTTCTACAAGTCAAATACATTGACAGTGCTTTTTAAAACTGTTGCTAGGGTGTATATTATATCAGACCCGTCTTTTATGTTTATTCTTTTATATGGGGGACATTTTACTTTGGAATAGAGATAGAACTTTGTGAGGATGGGCTTCAACTCGGTAGTTTTAAAAGCTGGAGAGAATTTCAGCACACACTGTCTTGGTTTGATTCTAAATGAAGACTTAAAAGCTCATTTAAAAGTATATGACATTATAGATCTTTTAAAAAGCATCCTGGAAATTGAGGGTATGCTAAAAGTTATAGTGCTTGAAAATGACCCAGGAAATCTAGAAGTCGAAACCAGAGTGTTTTGTATTTTAATTAATCTGTGATACTACTTAGTGAAGTTAGTGGTATTTATACAGGAAGGTAAAAGTACTTGCTTGTTAAGAAGGGAATGTACCAATCAGATCCGATTTCCTTGACCCATGAATAATTCCCTTGTGAACAGATTGAAACTAAAAGTTGACTGTCAGGCATGCCCTGGGTTTAACTGCCAGTGCCTCCACTTGCTCTCTGGAGGGCCCTGGACATATTGCCTATTTTTTGTAAGCCTCAGTGTCTATAGCTTTAAAATGGGCGTAATTAATTGCACCTGCACCTATTTCTTTCAGTTATGAGGATGAAATGAAACTGTGCATGTGGGAATGAACCTTACATGGTGTGTGGCACATTGGAAATAATTGAAATATGGTGGTTCTTCATAGATTAAGAAAAACAAACAAAAGAAAAAAAAATTCAGTGGGCTCGCTCAAATAGGTATTTGCATACTAAATGTTAATTTCTGAAATGCTTGACGTTAAGCTTCAACTCAGAACAGATTTGCATATAAATATTTGAAAATAGCAAAGGAATGATGGGAGGAAAATAAATAGAGGTTATCTGTTATATCTCATCAAACCTTGAAAATGGCAGAAGTACTAAAAAGGCTTGAGAAAAGGATCTGATCTGCCTAGAAAACTCTGGCTACCAAAAACACCCAATACCTCTAAAGGGGAACCTCTGCACAATTTAGTAATTATAATCACTCTAATTACAAGGAAACTTTCTTTTTGGTATTCTGATGGTGATTTCCCTGTGGCCCAAGCAATCTAGTGATTTCCCAGAGAGTTTCCATAAAATTAATTACAGTACATAATATGAAGTTTTTTTTAAAGGACCAATACATGTTTATGAAACTTCTGGCAAGTCACATTGACAAGCTTTGCAGTCTACTAGTCCTTTGTAGGGGCACAGCGGGTAGACTTTATGAAATACCACTTAGATTTATCACCGTGGTTGTGCCGGTTAACTGCAGTCATAAAAACAGACTAAATATGCTCTTAATATTGTGATAATGGTAATAAATACATGCCACCCATAAAAAAGATGGTCTTCAATTTTTGAGTAGTTTTTACGTGCCAGGCACGAGCCCAAATGCTTTTCCTCCCAGGTCGTTTTTGCATCAGTGTTCTTAGATACTTCTGTTATTCTGTATGTGTAGGTGAGGAAACTCAAGCGTAGAAAGTCTAAGTAACTTTCCTTCAAGTCCCAGCTAGTAAATTGCAAAGTTTCGGTTGCCAAGCCAGGTAGTCTGAGTCTAGCCACTGACCTTGTAACCAATACAACTGACAAGCTTGAGAAGCACCACATCCCCATCTTGGAGGGTCACAAGGTATACTGGCACAATTAAGGGTCCATGGGGAAAACAAAACACAGACACGCAAAAACATTTCTGTTTCATCCACTGTTTTTCACCCTTACTTGACTGCAGATTACTGTTCCCTCAGATTCCGGTGCAGCATTTGGTAAAACAGGTTCTGTGGGAGACGTCGTTCTGGAGCATGAACTGGATTCACAGTTTTTGTTCACCTGATTGAGTTACATTTTCTTACTGATCTTGCACCACCACTACCCAGATCATAAGCTTTAGGGCTGGAATAGAAACTGTTAAAATCATATTTCAACTGTCTCATTTTGCAGCGAGTTTAAAAAACTTAAACACATTTCCACAGTAATAAATACAACATAGAAATAGCAAGGGCGCTGGCTGCAGTCAGTGTATATTGAGTGCTTACTATATGTCAGATACAGTGCTAAACATTTCATATACTTTAATCCAAGAAAAGGGATGATTATTGTCGTCATCCCTTTCAAGGAAAAGAAGACATACAGATAATGAGTCAAGGACAAAGAGATTTGAACCTGGGTCTGATCTCCAGCCCTTTGCTTTTAACAGCTATTTGTAATGAAAATAGAATAACAGAAAGTCAGACCTAAGCTGAGTAGCATTTTTAGCAAAGTACAATGGAAGATAGAGCACAAATAAGTGGGATTAGTGAGATATCCATAGAAACTTGGTTATACGTGATGGGTAGATACATGTATTCCACAAACTATGGAGTGCCTACTGCCAACCTCAGAACACCTAGAAACTCCTAGACTTCATGGCACAGTGTGAAGTAAAGGGGTAGTTTATAGGCTAACCTAAGAACTTCACCCCCACATTATCATTTTCTTGATTAGAAAATGTGTGGCAGGTTCCAAACTGTCAATCTAAAAATAAATTCAAATAGTGCAACATAGTCATCATTGTTTACTATCTGCCTTGATCTTAATGGAGAAATAGTAAAAGAAAATAAGACTGATACTATGTAAATTATTTTAATATATGTTTATATATGCATGTCAGTTAGCAGTTTGTAGGCATGTTCATGAGTGTTTTCAAATCCTAGGTTTCCAAGCTCCCAGAGATTAATGAAGTTGTTTATGAATGTGTTTAGTGAAGAAGAAAGTCAATTTACATAAGAATATAATCATATTTGTTACATTAGGGTGGCTTCCTGATTTGTACAACTTAGATTTACATACTGGCTCTGACTAATGCAAGTTTTAAAAATAACTCTTCATGAGTGATACTAGGCAAGATCTCACAAGGATTCCACATTTTTAGTTGTGTTTCATTAAAAGCTTTGGAGAAGAAAGTAGATGTTCTCTGGATGTGTATTTATTAGTAGCAAGAAGTTAGAACACTGACTATTCACATGAGGAAATTAAGCAGACTCACTAAAGATCACCAATAAATTGCAGGGACATTAGCAGAGACATTTATTATTAGCCTGTAAAAGTCTGGGAAATAATTTTGCAGTGATTTGATGGGACTGCCCTTTTAAAGTGATGGGGGAAGAGTGAAAGGCACCTACCTTGGCTATGATTTTTAAAGTACCATTTTCTTGGGCAAACTCTTTATTTCATTTGTGGAGATACCTGGTTGGAGGAGTGTCATGGGGGTGTACATGGCTCATACCACACTCTAGTTTAGAAATGCAAGTCAGAACGTTTTGAAATGGTGAGAGAGAATTCAGATGTCATTCAGGTGTGGGGCTTGTGCGCATCTGATTTGATACTGTCTTCTCCGGGGCCTTCGTTTCATGATGCTCTGTCTTACCCTGCAGAGTCTTCGAATGCCACTCTGCTGACCAATGCAGAGAAGATAGCCACCATCACCACTACACACACCCCTTCGCAGCAAGGAGCCCAGGAGACCAGGTCAGATATGACTTTGGCTTCTTTTGTTACTTTCAGGGGGAAAAAGTAACTCCTGGTGGTGTGATGGTACTTCTCTTTGATTCTTTCTCAGGCTCTCCATGGGTTGCTCTTATATATATATATATATTTTTTTTTCTCTTGCTTTGGCAGGAACACCACCAAACCAAAGCCAGAATCTCAGTTTGAATTCAAAGCACCCCAGGCAACACAGGTGAGGACTGTGTCTCTTTTTGCCTTGTTGGCTTTGTGCATTTCCTTCCAATATTCTGAAGCTCTTTTTACCAGGTATCTTATAAGCTACTCGCAATTAACATAAATAACCTTTTATGTACTAAATATATACTAAACATCAACTCACATTGGGTTATCAAGTAAATAACATTATTTTACTACCTTTGAAAAATATCCCTAGACATCCTTTTTCTGGAGGCAGGGGGTGAGGAGGACCAAACAAAATAAAATGCTATCAATTAACTCAATTAATAGGTGATCAGAGAAAGAGCAAAACAGGATATAGCTGGTCATGGTATTCATAAAGGCACTTATGGCAAGAAAGTGTCTTTTGGTTAAGCTGTTTCTCAGATTTGTGAATTTCAGGTGAGGCTCCTAAAGCTACCTACCTGTCCCACAAGGTGGTAATGGAGGGTACACAAGTGATAATAGGTGAAGCAGATTTGGGAAACATTGGGTGATACAGAGTTAAGTCTTTTTTTTGTTTTCCCTCCCCCTCACTGGCCTTCTCAAAGCCTTTCCTAATCTTTTCCCAGTTCTCCTTAACTAGCATAGGAACCACTGTCAAGATGTGTGGAGCTTGTTGTTGCTATCCAAATGATGAGATATTTTAGGGCCTTGGGCAGGGAGACTAAAACACCAGCAATGTGCAGGATGGTATTATTTAATGAAGGATTTTCCTGTCACAAATGCAAGTCACAGCCTCACTGATTAAATTTTAATATATGCGTGTTGGTATGCAATCTGTATGCACACTCATGAATGTTTTCACATTCTGGATCTCTAAACTCCTAAGGTTAATTGATATTAATAAACAATTAGAAACCACCAAGAAGGGAATACAAATTTTGCCTTTGGGTCAAATGAGCCATAATGGAGAGTGTTTGGGAAGAGAGAGAGAAATGTGTGTCGATTTAAGTCCTCCCAGAATAACTGCGTTTAATTTCTTTGAATAGGAGCAAGATTTTTACACTGTGGAGCTGGAAAGAGGAGCCAAGGGATTTGGTTTCAGTCTTCGAGGCGGTCGAGAGTATAACATGGACCTCTACGTTCTGCGCTTAGCAGAGGATGGTCCTGCGGAAAGGTGTGGGAAGATGAAGGTAAGTCGGGAGAGGCATGTGGGGTGGATGTAAATAAGTCATCTACAGTGACTTCGTGACATCTTATGATTAGAACCTGCATGCTCGTGAGAATTACATGTTTCTACAGCTTTTCATCTCTCCCTCAAGCTTAGATGTATCTACCAGAATTAGGTGAGCTCTTCCAACTCTGGCGTTGAATAAAGGATTAAAATCACCCATGAACTTACTAAAGTGGATATTGTCTGAATCCCATTTCCAAATCCCAATCCCGTTTTTCATTTCTTGTACTTAATCTCGTATTACTTCCCTGGAATTCCTGGGTATCCCAGCATGCTTTGAGAGCAGGAAGCCACATGGTTTTGTAGGTTCTGGGTGGTGAGCTCCATTCAGTCTCTCACTAGTCACTGCCACCTTTCTCTGGCCTCAGGAATGAGTTAACTGTCTTAACAGTGGGCCAAGGACACCATAGCATGAATATTCAAGATCATTTGGTAGTACTCAATAATGCAAATTTTAAATGCACACATGCCAAAAACCCACTGTGTTCTGTTTAGATATCTAATATCTCTTACCACATATGAATATGTTGCTCTTATGGGCAGATCAAATGATTTAAAAAAAAAATCATTTGCTCATTATATCTAGGGGGCATAGATTGAGACATTGGGAGCAATTTGGAAGGAATTAAAAGAATTTGAGAGTCAGATCAGGAAAGGAAAAAAGTGAATAAAATGAGTCCTTAGCAGAAAGGGGGAAAAGTGACCAAAGATGAGGAATTTAATACTTGTAACTTAAGACAGAATCTTGAAGTTTATATTTCTGAAGACTGAATTTTTTAAATAATCTTTTTTTTAAATTGAGAAAATAGACCAGGAATGTGATTTTTTAGAATTAGATTAAAAAATGATGCATAGTAAGAATATAATTTCCAAGGTCAAACTATGTACCAATTTCTTATATATCCTTCCTCTATACATACACATGCATAATTTGTGCATATACAGTGGTATATAGTCCTTTTGTTCATATTTCCAAACACATGGATTTTGCTTTTCCCTTTACTCATTTAAAAAAGTTTCTGATTGAAAGAAATACCATTATTATGATATTTTGTATAATGTTACATAGTTCACCTGACATACTGTAACATTTAATTGGACTTCAACATTTTAGGCATGAATTGTTACCCTACCCTTAGTCAGATGAGGAAATGAACTGCAAAAAAGTAGAGGACTTAACCAAGATCACTTAGCTATCAAGTGATAGGACTCAAATTCAGTGCTTTAAACTCCAGCACCAATCTTTTTCTCTTCTGCCTTCTAGAATATGTGCTTCTCGAGAGGACGTATCTGGCCTATCTTGTTCACTCCTTTACCTCCAATGTATTAGCAGTCAAGTGTATCAGCCAGGAGTGTGGTCTCATCTGAAGGCTCCTCTAGGGAGGGATTTGCCTCTAAAGCTTCATGGTTGTTGTCAGGATCAGTGCATCTTGGGCTGTTGACCCGAGCCGTCTCTCGTTTCCGTACCATAGGCTCTGTAGGGCATCTCACAACAGGCATCAGAATAGAAAAGTGAGATGACAAATGAGGGCCAGTAAGGCAAAAGCCAAAATTATTTTGTAACCTTATCTTTGACCTCTCATCACATTTACCATGTTCTGTTTGTTAAAAGCAAGTCATTCATTCCAACTCACATCCAAAGGATAGATTACACAGGATATGAATTCAAGTAGGCAAGGATCATTGGGGGCCATTCCAGAAGCTATTGACCACATCCTTTTCCTTCAGTAACTTATATTTCCCTCTGCTTTATTTTTTTACCTTAGCACTTACACGATCTAGCATACCATGTATTTTTTTAAGTTGCCTGTTGTATTGTATTTCCCATATTAGAATGTCATCTCCTTGAGGACAGAGAGTTTGGGTTTTTGTTTTTTTTTTTCATTTCTGTTTCCTAAGTAATAGAAGATTTTTCTGGAACATGTTCAATGAGTAGTTGGTCAGTCAGTAAGTGGAAGAATTTGAAATCATAAAGCACCTCCATAGCTGATGAAACCCTTTGGTGATCTTCTCACTTGTCTCTCTCTTTTTGGCAGGTTGGTGATGAGATTTTAGAGATCAATGGTGAGACCACCAAAAACATGAAGCATTCTCGGGCTATAGAACTGATTAAGAATGGTGGCCGCAGAGTGCGTCTGTTTCTGAAGCGGGGAGACGGCTCGGTCCCAGAATATGGTGGGTCAAACTATGAAAACATTCCTTCCTTCCCTGGCATGACTCCATGAATTTGTCTCCAGAACTGCAGCAGGAAAGTCTTTTTGTTTCCCCTATTCACCAGTGTCTTACCAGCCTCTTGCACCATGTGATTATTTGCCTCGCTTGTTCTGAAATCTCTACACATTTCATCCTTTTGCTTGCTCACGTGGACTGGGGCATGGTCTAAGACAAGATCTTTATATAGCCCCCTTTCTGATAATCAGAGAGAACATTTTGTCTAGTCCGACCAAGAGCGAAGGAATGTTTGTTTGAACTGTGCCAAACCGTTTCTCAGATCCAATTGTTAGCACAAAATGACTCTACTCCTTTTAAGAAGCAGGAAAGCAGGTTTCCTGAGTGATAATGTTGAGGCACAATTTTTTTTTCTCCTCTCTCGTTTTGATACCTTTATTTAAGAGGCATGAATTTTGGAGATGATTTGGGGGCCTTGCTCAGCATCAAGGAGGGGTATACAGTTCTCCTGCATCCCTCCTACTGGTCCCTACCCCAAATCAGACCACCTGAGCCCACAACTACAAAACAAACAAAACTGTTGAAACTTTAGCCATATGTTTTTAGATGATAAAGGATGAAATCAATTCCCAGTGCCCATCATGAGGGAAACATGTTACTATACCTTTCCTGTGAGGAAAGCCAACTTATGCATAGAGTTCCTTTGTCATATCTGTAGACATGATTTGACTAAACAGCAATGATCTTTACATAGCTTAGTGTTCTGATGGCAAAATATTGTATATTATAATAATTATGTCCTATTTGAGATTCTTGTTTAAAATTTAAAGGAAAAAAAAAAGCTATGCCCTAGATGTAGGGCTCTTCTTCCCAACCAAAGGTCTACAAAAGTTTCTATAGAAACTGTGATTGAATGGTCCCCATATACATCGGTCCCCTTTATTAGGGATTTATCTGTTATTGCCCTTTTTTCTGAAAGTCATTTGGCACAATTCCCAGTTGCATTTTGGACTTGATGAGATCCTTAATTCAGATGCAGCTCAAGGAGAAGGAGAACTCCTTTGAAGGACAGTCTCCCCAGGTGTTGGACATCCATACAGGTGCAAAATAATAAGGGGCCCATGGCGGGGGAGGGGCGGGTATCTGATGAGGCCCCTTTAAACATGCCCAACCACAGGGGAAGTATTTTGACAACATTAAGATGCCACAACTGTGCACTGTACTAAACCTTGACTGTAGGTGTATCGATGCCACTGAAACTGTGTAACATTGTCTCCCTTTTCTGTCTTCCCTATGCTTCTGTTGGATGTGATCTTTCATTTGCGAGTCATCATCAGTAACCTGTGTACCTTCTCAAAACCTATGTCTGTTGCACTGAGGATGAAAATCCAACACTAACCAATGTTCTTTGGGCTAAAAATAAAGATCATTTCAATACACCGTTTTTTTTTTTTTCCCAAAAGGGTTGAATGTGCCAGAGTTGTGCTACTGTAACGTCTCCATGTGTCATTGGGACTAAATTTCTCTAATTCTATTGATTAGAGTCACAAATGGGTTATAATATGTTAAGTTCCAATATTTTTCTGACTTGATTGGAACCTGCTTCTCTGTGAGGCTATTTTTGTAATGAGTTTTTTGTACTTAATTTAACTGCCGCGGTCTTGGGGGGCGGGGAGGGGGAGGGAGGGAACTTTGTTCTTTTGTTGTTTATTGTTAATGCTCTCTTATGCCAGCCTGTCATTGTTCCAGTTGTTTGAAAAAGAAAGAAAGTAAAAGAAAAAAAAGGATGCATCCTTTGTCTGGGTTCTCTCACGTTATCTGGCTGTCTGAAAACGTCACTGTTCTGATTTTGGTCTCTGCAGCCTTATTTGAGTGTTGCCTTAGACTGTCTGACTGGACAAATAAACTCTCTTTACCCTATGTTAACAAATGCAGATTTTTTTTTTCTTTCCTCTTTGTTATAGGGAATCTAAATGTTCAACTTTTTCTCTTTCTCTCTTTCTCTCTCTTCTCTGACTGTTCTTGGTGCTGGGCCCTCCCTTCTACAGCGATGATACCTCCTAATATCGCTGCATGTATGAGAAATGAAAAGCTCGGGGAGGCTTGCTTCTACCTTATGGGCCATAATCAAACTACGGTTTGTAGCTCAATCAATACTAGGTGTTTCTGTGCTGTGGCCTAATTTCCTCATTGCTTCTGCTTTAGCTCTGTTTTGATATGTTTGGCAATTCATTCTGAGCACCCTGCGTTCTTTGAATTGTAAGTACACCACTGACTCTGGAAGCCTTACTCTCCCTTCTCTTACATATAGGTGTAGAAAACCCCAAGGTTAGATTTAGGATGGTCACTGAAGCCCCTTCCCTCACCTAGATCTTAAAATGACTTCTTAAGCCTCTGTGTGGTATTTCTAGACATCTCCCCAGCATTCCAAAAGAACAAATCTCAGATCACAAAGCTCTCACCTAAAGAGATAAAACTCTGCTAAAACAGGAAGATGAGATTTCCTACTTAGTTATCTCTTGTCAAATGACAGTCCAGGGGCCAAATCTTGTTCACAGCCTGTTTATGAATTGATAAGTAAAGTTTTATTGGCACATAGCCATGCCCATTTCTTGTATGTGTTGTCTATGGCTGCTTTTGCCATATCGTGGCAGATGAACAGTTGTGACAAACTATGTGGCATGCAAAAACCATAAATATTTTACTCTTTGGCCCTTTACAGAAAGAAGTTTACTGATTCCTGCTTTAGGCTATGTTCCTGTTTTTGTTAAAACTTACTCTAGGTTTTGGGAGATCATTTGTGAAAGATTAATTGCCTAATGTTGACCTTGTTGACTCATGAAAGATCCTTAAAGAGCACCCATGATTCCTTGGTCTCTGTGACTGTGGCCTGGTGTGTCCTCTGTGCGGCAGCACATCATTTCTGGTGCCTAGCCTGGAATGGGATAGTATGTATGGCTTACTGGGTTTAGGTATGACAAAGCTTTGAGAAGAACTCTCATAAATCCAGGATGCTATTTAATGTTTTTGCAGTGTCATTTCAGATAGTTTAACAATAAACAGGAGCCTTTATGGGGCTCCCCTGCTTTTTAGTCTATAGATGTCTTAAGGTTATAAAAAGTCGCCCAGTGAATCCACCTGAGATGTAATTATGGCTGCTTTTATAGCATCAAGAAACGTGCCTCTATGCCAACCCCATGTAATGTCAAATGTGCACGTGACAGCCTCTCTTCCACTTCCTTTTATCTGTCAGATGACCCCACAGCTTAAAAACAGTTCCTTAAACATATGCAAAAATAAAGAAAATAGTTGGACAGCACTCACACAGGTAGAGAGAATGTGTAATGGACCCTCCCATAATGTCACATTTGCCTGTCGTCAACATCTGGCTGTGTTGCCTCTGTCATCACCAGCCTGGCTTTCTTTTTTTTCCCCCTTAATGAAAGTATACTTTGCTTACAGTAGCATTCATAAAGCCTGAGGGTCCAGAGCAGTGAATTTCTACCTCTCTATGCACCCATTTAATCCCCACTCAGATCAAAACATAGATTCTTTCCATTCCCTTACAAAGTTCCCTCATGCCCCTCCAGTTCAACAGCCCAGATTTTTGTAAGCAAATTAAAACAATCTTTAAACAAAGGAATATTTTCTGTCATGGGGTGAGGGGAGGAAGGGTGATGGCTGGGGCAAGAAAGAACAGGAGATACTAAGGGGGAAGGCCATTTTGATACTTGTAGACAGATTACTTGGGTTATTCCTTTAAAGACTAAACTCATGACTGTTACAAGTTGAATGATCTATATGAGTATAAAGATAGTAGGCTAGCTGCCAAAAGCCACAAGTACCAGTTTTTAACCCTGGCTAGTTGCAGTTACACTTTAACTAAGAGTCAGTTTGGCTTTGATTCTGACTGCTTTTAACAGTTGTTTGTTTGTTGTGACTAATGGGGTCTCAAGAGGGCGGGTGGGGACAGGAGCCAAGGTCCTTGATACCAAACTGTTACTCTCGTTTCTCTTCCTGGCAGACCCCAGCAGCGACGGGAACGGCCCCCCCACCGGTCCACAAGGTGTTCCGGAAATGAGGGCTGGGCCCCCTGACCACCGACAGCATCCATCATTGGAGTCCAGTTACCCACCCGATCTTCACAAATCATCACCACATGGGGAAAAGCGGGCACACGTGAGAGATCCCAAAGGCAGCAGAGAGTATAGCAGACAACCCAATGAACATCACACATGGAATGGAACTTCTAGAAAACCCGACAGTGGGGCTTGCCGACCCAAAGACCGGGCACCCGAGGGACGAAGAGACGCCCAACCCGAGCGGATGGTGACCAATGGCCCCAAGAGGAGGTCTCCGGAGAAGCGGAGGGAAGGCACGCGCAGCGCTGACAACACTTTGGAGAGAAGGGAGAAGCAGGAGAAAAGGAAGGAGGTTTCCCCGGAGAGGAGGCGAGAGCGGTCCCCGACCCGCCGGAGGGACGGCTCTCCAGGCCGGCGGCGGCGGTCTCTGGAGAGACTCTTGGATCAGAGAAGATCGCCCGAGCGCAAGAGAGGAAGCTCGCCCGAAAGGAGAGCCAAATCCACCGACCGGAGGCGGACCAAGTCCCCTGAGCGGAGGAGAGAGCGGTCCCTGGAGAAAAGAAACAAAGAGGACAGAGGCAGCCACCGGGAGAGGGACGAGACGAGTCTAAGACAGGACGCCGGCCGGAGTTCCAGACATCCCCCGGAGCAGCGAAGAAGACCTTACAAAGAATGTAGCACCGACCTCAGTATCTGAGAGCCTGCGTCACATTTCCAGCCTTTACCATGTCAAAGGTTCGAAGAGGAAGCTCACAAACCTGAAATCATTTTAGTTTCTTACCTAATGAAGCATCTGACGTCAGCCTGATGATCCTCTGACTAGCGACATTTGATGCATTTGAAATCTTATAAGAAAAAAATATATATATGAAAAGTGTTGTGCCTGATGTATCATATTAAAGAAAGTATTTTTAAATGCATACTTTTTTGGGAAATTATTTGCTAAATGCTTCCCCCAAAGGGATATAAATTTTGTTTCTACATAAACTGTAGAATTGTTAAGAATTGTTCCCTTTGGGGGGGGGGGGGGTGTGATCTTTTTCTCTCCTGGTTAAATGGGGCTGTTGATCATTTTCTCTAAGTAAGGAAAATTATTGATCAAATTTAATTAATTTGATGGAGACTGTTATGTACTGATGTAGTGCTGTAGTTTAGTTAGGAGTTTGGTGAGTTTTTTTTTTTTTTTTTTTTTAATAAAAAAAGCAAAAAGGCAAAAGTTATATTTGTAAAAGCTGAGGACTCTTTGGAATGAATGAGGATTGCTGATGATCCTAAAGTTAAGCAAACTGTATGAAGAGACTACTGTTGCAAATGAAGGATATTTATAGCTAAAGGACACAGCACAAAGCACAAAGAAATATTATGTTCTCAAGTTATTGTCTGTTCAGAAAACAGTTTGTACTCTCCTTAGCTATAGAAAGGTGCAGAGAGGAGAAGTTTGGTCACCATTACCTAAATGCAGCCCAAACACAGATGGTCAGGTTCATTAGCATCACCAACATTGAATGAGAATCTCATTAAGGCAGTGCCATGAAAGTTTTGCTCAACTACTAGAAGGAATGCACAGCAAACACCTTTGGTGTTGTCTTGCCTGATTTGAGACTGAATAGTAGACTGCATGGGAGACAACGTGCCGGTGTGAGGAGCCCTAAGAATCACTAGTACAGAAAGCTAAGTTTCCCCTTTTTATCATGAGCCTGTGGTTGCCCTTTGTCAAATTGGGGAGAAGGGAGTAAGCCTTGGTAGAAGGAACTTCTCTGTTGATATTTAAAGAAATGAGGGTTGGGCATGCTCATTCTTAGAAATGCCAGTTTTCTTTGGAACCATAATAAAAATCTCCAAAATGGCTGAAAGAGAAGGATTCGATTTCATTGGTTCTAGACCTGGTTGACAAACATCTGCACTTATGACCCTGTCCTTTGAATCTTTGGACAGAACAAACTATAGAAATTTTTCTTTAATAGAAGACATTCTTTTGCTATCTCACAGGAGGTTTGGTTGGGTCGGCTATAGCCCCGGGTTGTGGTTGAAATGAATTACTGCCTAGCTGAGCCAAAACCCTTGCTTGTACCTGTTGGACCACTACAACCAATCGCTGCTTATGATGCATTGCGTATTTCTGTAGTACTGTTTTGCATTTTCCATACAGACACAAAACTTTGCAAGTCAATCACTGTTGTTCTCATGGTACTGTTTTAAAAAAAAAAAAAGGATAAAGAAAAAAAATGGAGAAAACCAGCCAATTATCTTATGTACAGAGTTTAAAATTGTAATTAATAGAGCCTGTTTTAAAAACAAACAACTGTTGCCTTTTTTTCTTGTATAAAAGAGAATTTATGACAAAAAAATTAGCTGTGAGGAATGTGACATGTGTTTATATTTCTGAATATGGAACAAATTGATTCATTGGGATATATTTTACTGTAAACTAAATCAGGTATGTAAAGCTGTTTTAAAAATGGGAGACTATATAAGTAATTCTCTAAAGCTTTAGTTGGTTTGAGTATCATCATTTCCTCCATGGTGAGCCTGCTTGTGAATTATTAAGCACTTGTTTGCATTTCTGTTCTTCATTCATTTCTTGCAGTGTGCTGTGGACTTGATGCTCTTTCTGTATTGATGAAAAGCAGTATGTGGGCCAATCTTTTTATAAAACACTATGCATATATAAATATTACATTGTTCATAGCTTTATTTGACTTATGGGTTTATACAACATTACAATGAGTAGCTGTCCTTCTGTGGATATGCACAAACCAAGTTCATTTCCTGGAACAGACACAATGTACATTCTATAGCTAAAACAGAGGAAAAAGTCTGAGACTGCTATTTTTATCTTCAGAGTTTTCCATACAGAGCATACATTGAGCTACAGTAGTATGGTGAGGGAGAACACAACTGAATAATGATGTTCTTTTTTCATCAATTTCCTAAGAGCCAACTAGGGATTTTATTCCTAAGGCTCCACTGCTAGGAATTCTCCCACTTATTCTAGCCAAATCCATGATGTTAAATGATCGATGCTCTCAATTGTGGTCCAGAGTTTTAAATAAATGAAATCAAGAGGTGGGTTTTTGGAGTGGATCATGAAGTTAACATCTCAGTGTCTTTCTTGTTGTCAGAGATGTTTGACATGTTAAAATCTATGTGCTACCCACCTGGGCTTGGCTTTATCCGTGAAGACTTTTAGCGTGGCAGTGTCATCTGAGTTTCATACTTTGAAAATATCGTACTGTACAGGGCCTATACACTAAGCAGAAAGATAGAGTTTTCTCTGAACTACTGTAACCTTAAATTGGAGACTGATTCTTTTGAGCCTACTTTCCCTAGTTCCCCACTTCATGTAAATGTCTTGATGAGAGATGATATGAATGAGTATTTTGTATGATGAAATCAAACCCTTTAGGAACTCCCCTCCCACCCATGAGACAGTTGATGCCTGAAAGAATGTCGTGGGGAGGACTTAACACCCTACTTGTATTTTTTAAGTTTCTTTTGTGAAAGATTTTTTAATGCATTTTTACTGTAAAAATACATGGAAATGTATGCATTCCATAACCACGATTGCTTCTGGATTGATATCTTTGTCTCTGTGTTGTCTCATATGTATCAGGGTCATGTAACCAAGTAAGAGTGTCTGGCTCCCAGTGCAATGAACTATCATACCATTCTGTTGAAAGGGAAGAGATGATGGTCTTTCAGTAGTATAGTGCATTGCTACTCAAAATCCAGTCTGTAGAGCAACTGCCACCTCATCATTGGAGAGCATATTAGAAATGCAAAGTTTCAAGCCCCACTCTTGACCTACTGAGTCAGAATGTGCCTTTAACAAGATCCCCATGTAATGCACATGAAAGTTTGAGCTGCATGGTATTGCATGGAACCCTAGTGATAAAGCACAACCTGCTAAGCTAAGAATTTCATTGCCTCCTAATGGTGTAATGTTGGGCCAGTTCCTTAACCTCTTTTAAAGAATCAGTTTCCTCATCTTTGAAGGGGCCGATGTCATAGAGTTGGTGAAAGGAAATGCAAAGTGATTAGCACACCTCTGACAATCAGAAAAATCCTCAGTAAATAACACTAAACTTCTTTTAAGGAGGATTTTCTGCATTCCAATCTACTCCTTTTTATTGTCCTGGTTTATTTTCCAATCAAAACGAAGAAGTATTTTCTCTATTAAAATGGAGAAGAAGGCCTTCTATTTTAATTATAAAGTTAGCAAACAATGTGGTTCATACTACTTCACAAGTATAAAAATTACAGTGACCAGTGTTTTAAAATAGGAATCCAGAATACAATGCTGTTAAAGTTAAGATGAAAATAGCCTCAAAACTTATCTTTTGGTGATAGAGATGTATGTGAAGTTAGACATACTTTTAACTCGATGAAAAGGCTAAGCAGTCAATGAGTGACTCTGCATGTATTCTGGTTGATGATATATTTTGTAATTCTTTCCAGTTTCCTTACAGTTTTTGGATTGTTGCCTCATACGACTTAGTAGTTAGGATTTACCTACAGAACCTGAGTTCCTAAGAACTCAAAAAGTATCGTGTGTGATAGTATATTGCTTTATTTTGTCACCAACATGGTGATTGTAGACAGTGGTCACTTTATCTAGATTGGTCCCTGGCTTAACTGACAATGGGAAACTATTTGTGAAACCCTTAAATTGCACACGTTCTTTGCCTGTCATAAATGGTCACACCACAGAGAAGGTACTGAGGGTCAATTAGAGTTCTCAGGATTTTTCCTTCTGGGGAGCCAGTGTGAGACCACCTCACGTGGTCTGCATCAATTGTGAAAGTCCCTTCCGAGTTCTTCCAGGAGAATTTTCTTATCCCTCAACATCGTCAGCATGGGGGTATTCAGCACAATAAGATGCTAGTGCTTTTGCAGTATGTGTAATTACAAACTTCTAACAAAGTTGGCCCCTTCCTACAGTTATTTGTTTTTCTTTTTCTTTTTGCAGGAGTGGGCCTTCTGTGAAAATGTTTTGACAAGTTTCACCCAGTGATGTCTTTAATCATTGTGCTCATTGTCAGGGCAGGAGTGATGTGGTTTTACTTCTCCACACCACACAAGACATCAGGTGTTCACTCGAGCCAAAAGGCAAGGCCTTTTTGAAAGCATATAGATCTCAGCAAGGTGGTGGAACAGCACAACTCAGATTGGGACTTGAATCCACTGTGTTTGAAGTGAGATCACATACCTGGCCTCAGAACTTCATAAAACTCAGATTCTTTGTGTCTCATCGCAGAAAGAATCAGTGGGAGACAGAGTCATAGGTAAGAGTGGACTTCTTTAGAGCAATACACATTCCACAGACAGAACGCAGTCTGTCTCAAAAGGCAAGAGAGACCCTAAGGCACGTGATCTCAGAAATGAGAGCAGCCAAGGGTGAAACACACACTACAGTGTGGAGTGTGGGCAGTCTCCGTAGGTGAGAGACCCAGAAATATGGGGTGGTTAGTTTTTATGGCCTGGATAATTTTTTTTTTGGCCATGTCCTGTGGGCTTCCCAGGTTACACTCGCACTGCCTGTCAATGCAGGAGGCCTGCAATGTAAGAGACGCACGTTCAATCCGTGGGTCCTAAGATCCCCTGGAGAAGGGCATGGCAACCCACTCCAGTATTCTTGCCTGGAGAATTCCAAGGACAGAACCTGGAAGACTGCAGTCCATAGGGTCGCACAGAGTCAGGAGTGAAGCGACTTAGAGTGCACACAGGCACAGGCCACAGCAGTGACAGTGCGGAGTCCTAACCACTAGACTGCCAGAAATTCCCTGGGGTGGGTAATTTCATACGCTAATGAGTGGCAGGATTATTCCATCTATTTGAGTGGGGTGGTGCTGGGAAGGGCTGGAATTTCTATTAACTGTCATGGTGCTGGTGGGCGTGTCATTAAGCTAATTATTATAATGAGTGAATAAGGAGGCGCAAGGTACACTGGGCATTGAGGCTTCCGCCATCTTCTATCTAGGCAGTTCTAACCAGTTAAGCAGTGTCCTCTGGCTTCAGTTGCACGCTGGCCGCTTGCCTCCACTTTCTGTGGTATTAACAGTAAATACTGGAGTTTTGCATGTGACTGCTACCTTTCCACCTAACTGATAAGTGTGCATTGTCATGTTGAGGAATCATAACTCGGTCTGCACAGCAGGGCCCTCTAAATGCTACACCATACTTGTAAGCACTGACATTTCAAGTATATTTATCTCTCAGGGAAGAAATTCCCTATGATCGCCTAGGATCCTACAGGTGAAAGGGAAAGAGCTCAAAAAGGCTGCTAATTCCTACATGTGTCATAGTCAAGGCTGTGACACATTCATTCTTTCAACACATTGAGGACCACTTTGGGCCAGTATCCTGGGACTAGAAACACCTGCTCCTGGTCTTGAACATGTATAGTTTAGTGGGGGAAAGTGAATGGCCAAATACTTACAAACTCCATTTCAAGCAGAAGCACAGGGCATTGTGAAAGAAAGTAATCGGGGTTTTAGGCAGACTGAGGAAGGTTATGACTGCATAAGGAAGAGGGGTTAACTGACCAAAGAGGGAGAGAACATGGTTCAAAATGGAAAAGAGAGCGCTTTGAGGGGCCATTGGGCCGGGAGGGTGGTTATTTTGAATTTTAGACTTTGCTGTAATAAGTGGCCACTGGAGGGTGTAACCGGACTCCGCCCGACCCCCACCTCCACCCCCACCCCGATCCGACCCCAACTCCCACCCCCACCCCTCCACGAGCTGTATGTGTGCTGGGGGAGGGGCTGGTGACCAGCTCAGGTTTGAACTTAACAAAGATGGCCTTGGATCTGCACAGAGAGCAGATGAGAGGAGAGTAGAGGTGAATCTCCTAAAGCACTAGTTCACATCCAGAGAGCATCGCTTATCATAAAACAGCATCCTGGTTAAGACAGGAGTTCTCTTAACTGAAAAGTCCCCAGGCCCATGTTTATCATCCTCTTGTGAGGAGAATTCATTTCCTTCCCAACCTAATCCTTCTACCCCCCCTCCCCCCTCCCCCACCGCCTTCACTAGACCTTTGTTAAGACCTGCAGAACACACTACCTGGTTTCTTTCTTTTTTTTTAAATAGATGATTTTGTACTTTATGTATGTATTTATTTTTGGATGTGCTGAGACCTTATTGCTGTGCAGGGGCTTTCTTCGGTTGCCATGAGTGGGGGCAGCTCTCTTGTGGAGCATCAGCTCTAGAGCATGGGCTCCAGGGTTGTGGCACACAGGCTTAGTTGCCCCATGGCACATGGAGTCTCACCAGACCAGGGCTCAAAACCAGATCCTCTACACTGGCAGGCGGGTTGTTAACCACTAACGGTAAAATCCTATATCCTGTTTCTTGCATTAAAGTCAGTCATTTGCTCTTCTACCTGGTTTTCTTCAAGTTTCTTCTCACCTCACTACCTTTTTTATTTTTTTCAGCTTCTGATTTAAAACCTTGTAATCCTGTTTTCTTTCTTTCTTTTTTTTTGAGATCATTTGTAATACATCTTTCTCAAGGTATAGAAGCCCCGTTGAGTATTACCCCATTACCCCATCCTTGTTAAACATCCCCATATTTATATTCAGAAAGGAACTGCTCCTAGAACATCGCACTTAGAAAAGTAGTGTGTTTGGGGGTTTATTTTTTTGGCTGTGTCACATGGCATATGGGACCTGAGAACCTGAACCCCACGGAGTCCTAACCACTATACTGCCAGGCAATTACCAGTGGTGGATTTTTTTTTTTTTTAACTTTGCAAAACTAACTCATTCTTAAAATATTCAAGTGTGTCAGGAGAGTATAAAATAAAATGTGACATTGTTCCTTACTATCTGTCAACCCCAATCCTGAGAGATTATTACTAACACCATAGTTTATGACATTTATGATCTTTTTCTACATAAGTGTGTGTGTGTGTGTGTGTGTGTGTGTGTGTGTGTGTGTGTGTGTGTGTATACATTCCAGGAGTTTGATTTTATACAACACAAATGGGTCATTGGGACTTCCCTGGTAGTCCAGTGGTTAAGAATCCATCTTACAATGCAGAGGATGTGGGTTCAGTCCCTGGTTGGGGAACTAAGATCTCACACGCCCCAGGGGGCGGAAGGCACCTAAGCCAAACTGATACATGTATCAGTTCAGTTCAGTCACTCAGTCATGTCAGACTCTTCCATCTTATGGAATGCAGCACACCAGGCTTCCCTGTCCATCATCAACTCCCGGAGTTTACTCAAACTCATGTCCATTGAGTCAGAGATGCCATCCAACCCTCTCATCATCTGTCATCCCCTTCTCCTCCCACCTTCAGTCTTTCCCAGCATCAGGATCTTTCCCAGTGAGTCAGTTCTTCACATCAGGTGGCCAAAGTATTGGGAGTTTCAGCTTCAGCATCAGTCCTTCCAATGAATATTCAGGACTGATTTCCTTCAGGATGGACTGGTTGGACCTCCTTGCAGTCCAAGGGACTCTCAAGAGTCTTCTCCAACACCACAGTTCAAAAGCATCAATTCTTCAGCACTCAGCTTTCTTTATAGTCCAACTCTCATATCCATACATGACTACTGGAAAAACCATAGCTTTGACTAGACAGACCTTTGTTGGCAAAGTAATCTCTCTGCTTTTAAATATGCTGTCTAGGTTGGTCATAGCTCTTCTTGCAAGGAGTAAGCATCTTTTAATTTCATGGCTTCAGTCACCATCTTGGCGCCCCAAAACATAAAGTCTCTCACATTTTCCATTGTTTCCCCATCTGCAGTGAAGTGATGGGACCGGATGCCATGATCTTAGTTTTCAGAATGTTGAGTTTCAAGTCACCTTTTTCACTCTCCTCTTTCACTTTCATCAAGAGTCTCTTTGGTTCTTCACTTTCTGCCATAAGGATGGTGTCATCTGCATATCTGAGGTTGTTGGTATTTCTCCCAGCAATCTTGATTCCAGTTTGTGCTTCATCCAGCCTGACATTTCTCATGATGTACTCTGCATATAAGTTAAATAAGCAGGGTGACAATATACAGCCTTGACATTTCTTTCCTGAATTGGAACCAGTCTCTTGTTCCATGTACAGTTCTAACTGTTGCTTCTTGACTGTGTATGTATATATATATACATACACAGAATTAGAGTGTGTATATATATATATTATACATATATCTGTCCTTCATCCCAAGTTACTGCAATAGCTTCTTTCTTGTTTTTCTTGCCCACTTACAGACTCTTCTCCACACAGCAAATCTTTCAAAATCCCAAGTGAAGGATCAGAGTCCTTACAGCAGGCTCTAAAGCCCTGTGTGACCCAGCCTTTCCTTCTTCCCTGATGCTCCCTCTCCAGTTCTGCTCCATCCACACTCTAGGCATGCTCCCAGCCTCACTTACTGCCTTTGCTCTAGCTAGTCCATCTGGAAAGCTCTTTCCCCAAGTATTCACAATGGACTCCCTCACTTCATTCAAATCTGCTCAAATCTCCCCCTTCCAATGAGGCTTATCCTGACCACTTCCATTTACAACTTGATTCCCTTTCTTAGTTCTCTTTTCCCCTCCATGGCACTTATCAGCTTCTAACATGCTGTACACTGTATGTACTTATTATCTTTATTGTTTATCACCTGTCTCCCTCCTTTAGAAACTGGGTTGACTTTATGTATGTGCAGTCCTGCACATCCGTGGATCCCATACTTGATTTAATGCTCTGCCATCACCATCTTGAAATTTAGTAATTCTTGAGCAAGGAGCAGCACATTTGCAGTTTGCACTGAGCCCTGCAAATGATGTAGCTTGCCTTGTATAGAATACAAGATTCACAGGATCTTGGTGCTGAATGCTGATATATTTCAAGTTCCCATAATAGGATCATATTTATAGTAGATGCACATAATATTTGCTCAGTAAGTAGAAGTATTATATTTCTTAGTTTTTTAATATTCTGAAGTTGAACATTTACTTAACTAGTTGAGTTACAAAAACATGCTGCTGCAAACAACCTTATTCAAGAACTCAGTACTCTTGAGTGGTTTGAACACTTTTAAAGGGATACATTGTGAGTGCTAGTTCTTTTTTATTTCTGATAATACTAGTATTGTTGAGACTTCGCCTGCTTGCATTGGAAATAGCTGTCTTGAGCAAAGTGCTTGTAGACTGGAGACCTATATCTCATCAGGGAGAGTTACCAAACACAATAACCACTTACCACCACTAAACCACCAGTTCATAGCCTTGGATACACATGGAAATCACCCAGGAGCTTTAAAAATGCCTGGACCCACCCTCAGAGATCCTGGCATAATTAGTCTGGGATGTGACCTGGCTTTTCTTAAGGTCCCAGAGGATTCTAATTGGCTGCAGTTGCATTCTTCATTTACTTTAACCTCATAGACTGTGTGGGATTGAATAGGCCTGTTTTACTTCTTTCTGCTTTATAGTATCTACTATTGTCATTTTTAGTTTGCAATATAGCAACAGCTCAAAGGAATCATGGTTAGAGAATATTTTCCCAAAGTAAACTAATGACCTATACAGTCCATGTAATTCTCTAAGCCAGAATACTGGAGTGGTTTGCCTTTCCCTTCTCCAGGGGATCTGCCCAACCCAGGGATCAAACCCAGGTCTCCCGCACTGCAGACAGATTCTTTACCAGTTGAGCCACACAGGAAGTGCAAAGTAAACTGAAATGCCTTTCAATTCCAAGAAGTTATTAGTAAATAAAAGATAATAAGTGTATATATTTCCATTGTGAGTTCTGTTTAATATTCCTGCCACTGCTAAACGTACTCATTAGTAAGGATAATGAGGAGACATCTACATCCTCAGCAAGAACAGATCTGAACACTATCATTTAAACCAAAATTTAGCTGGTGTATGTTCACTTAAATTAGTTCGAGAATTATTTTAATGATCTTACAAAATGGAACAATACAGTGCAATGCTAAGTCACTTCAGTCGTAGACTCTGTGCTACCCTCTGGACTGTAGCCCGCCAGGCTCCTCTCTCCGTGGGATTCTCCAGGCAAGAATACTGGAGTGGGTTGCCATGCCCTTCTCCAGGGGATCTTCCCAACCCAGGGATCGAACCAGCTTCTCTTACACCTAATCTGCATTGGCAGGTGGGTTCTTTACCTCTAGCACCACCTGGGAAGCCCATGAAATGGGACTTGTGGTATGTTAAATAAAACCTAATGAAATAAAGAGAATACTGAATAAATAGCAAATAGCAATCATGATGATGAACAATTGTTTTCTAACAAGTTCTTCCAAAGTATATATGATTCTTCTTCCCTCAACCTACTACACAGCTATTGTACTTTTAGCAGACAACTTTGGGGTTGAAAAGTAATTATTCCGTGGCTGAATAAGGGGAATGTGACATTCCTATGACCAAAACAACATCTATACTTTAAAATCCAAGGGGTATAAAATTCTTGGGAAAACAGTGCTGGGAATAAGTACCACTTACATAGATTAACATAAAAGACTAACGTGGATCCAGGCCATTGGTGTGGGATCCACCACTGAGATGACCAGCCCTAACTCTGGACCAAAGGGAAATATATTTGAGATAGTCATAGTGTCTAGACGGAGGCAGGATACATCTTTCATTGACTGATGAATGTGACAAAACCAGTGAAAATTTCATCTATCTCTCCAACCACTCAACTTGATAGCCCTCTCTATAGTCACCCTTTATGTAAGGAATTTTATCAGGCAAATTCTCATATATCCTTGGAATAATAACTTAGTTGACTTTAACTCCTCACATTGTCACCTGAAAATAGAGCTTTGTTCAAAGCAGTTTGTTAGCAAGTATGTAGTGACGACTGTTTTCCAGGCACAGTGCTCATTGTCAGAGGCAAGAAAAATCCCAACCTTCCTGAAGTTTAGAGTCTGGCAGGGTGGACGGACATTGAATGATGAACTTAAATTGCGGTAAGAGCTGTAGATGTGGATGTAGTGCCCATGACTGTCTGTAAGAAGGCAACTTAACTGTAGACAGTGCAAAGAAAGGCAAAGAGGAGGAAGGGCTTGCCAAAGAGAAAGGAGACCTGGGCAGAGGCCTCGTGGCAGAGGGAGTACAGTTTGTTCCAGGAGTGAATCCAAAGACCCATGGGACTAGAAATGTAGGCCAACGAGAGAGGAAGAGGGAGAAGCAAGGCTTGGAATGTGTCTGTAAGCCATAGGGAGAGAGACCTACTCCTACTGGGTGAGAAAAGAGAGCCCAGAGGAGCAATTAACAAGGGATCAAGTGATTCCCCCATCACTAAAATGTCACACACACACACACACACACAAAAGCTGTGAGAACGGAAGATATTTGCCATCTCTATAATCCTGAAATCTGCTAGAATAACCACAAATATTTGAAGAAAAATCATGTATTAATCTCCTTTTTACAAAGAAACAAATATTGTGTGTATTCTTGCTATAAAAACCAACCTTTGAGTTACAGAAAATGCACTTAAGTTGGGCGTACCTTTGCCGTCGGTCACTTTTTTTGTTTGTTTTAAACCAGGTAGGTCTTAGTGGAAATGTTTAACAGGAAAACATTTCCTGCAGATAGATGGGAAAAATTATTGAGCAAGGTTACAAACCCTGTGAAATCACCCAGTCTGATTTATGATGTCCTTCCCCATCAACCTGTTTCAGTTTTATTTTAGAAATCTATTTCATGGGGGGTTATTTTTATTACTTGGATGTGTTATGTTTGGATGGCTCTTGTTTCAGTCTTTCTTACTAAAAATTTGTTTTCTTTCTCTTCCTGACTTCCACTGATATGAACTGAATAAGAAATTCCAAAGGTGCATGCCTGGAGAATGAAATGTTGTAATTGTTCCCCATATTAGTGAACTTTAATTTGGATTTGAGGAAGAGTTAGCTCCTCTGTGCCCCTCCCCGCCCCCCATGATGGCATGAACAGTGACATTCAAAGACTGGCAAGAGATCTGCTCCATTCATAGGATTTAGACCAAAAAAGATTCCCTATTCTCTTGCTGTTTTTAATACTATTAGAAAGAGCCAGATGTGAGCATCACTGAGACTATGACTCAGGCTTTAAAAATACTACAAAGACCGGTGAGACAAAAACCTCATTTGTGTTGTGACACAAATAATAGATACTACATTAGCTTTGTTTAAAAGTAATCCAAATAGTGTAAAATAAAAGACCCTGTTGACCCGACCCCCAATTCCAGTCATACCCCATAGCTAGCCACTGTTATCACATTAGGTCTGTCCATTCAGACACATCACACAGACACACACACATATATATATATACACACACACATATATACACATAGGTAGTTTTTGTCTGTGGGATTCTAACATAAGTACATGATAATATACATATTGCTTGGCAGTGTTATTTGTTTTTTCTCACATAATGTATCTTGTAGATCTTACCAGTTTAGTTAGTGTTCTCACACTTTTTTTCTTGTTTTTTAAACTGCTGAATAGTATTCTGTAGTCTACTAGTCTGCTCGTGCGGCTGTAACAGAACACCATAGATTCAGTGATTTAGACAACAGCAGTTTATTTTCTCATCTTTTTCTAGGCTAGAAGTCCAGAATTAAACTCCTTGGATTGGTTCCTGGTGACTGCCCTTCCTGGCTTATAGATGGTTGTCTTCTGTTTTTGTTCTCCTGCAGTCTTGTCTCTGGGCAGAAGCCCTGCTGCTGTCTTTCCCTTCTCCTGTAAGGAGACTAATCCTTTCTGGTTAGGGCCCACCCTTATGACCTCATTTAAGCTTAGTTGCCTTCCTTAAAGACTATCTCCACAGTCACACAGGGATTAGAGCTTCAACATAAGAATTTCAAGGAAACATAATTCAGCCCATCGCATTTATACGGATGTATTATACTTTCTTTAATCTCTTTAACTGTATCTGCCATGTAGAAATTCCTTTACATTTTTTTGAAGTTTCACTACAACATGATTTTGTCCTCTTAATCTAAAAGAGACTGAGATTTCCTTCGCCTCTGGGGGTATGGAAGTCAGGAGAGAGAGGGAATAGAGATGGGGAGGGATAGGAAGTAAGAGATTGATTTCTAAAAGGCTGATTCCCCAATTACTCATTCTCACTTTGCCCACGAAATTTTCAGCTTCTTCTCTCCCTGTGAAGAAAGTGGGAGAATTTGGCATTTCAGGATGCAAAGTTGGAGGAGGCAGGCAAGGCCAGAAATGTCCTGTGTGGGCTACAAACCTTCCATAAAAATTAGCATTGCCAGTGGGAAACCTCAGAGGACCAAAAAAAGCTCCAGGCTACAGGCAGACACCCCCAGCTTGGTTCCCAGCCACTATTCAGACAGGTTGTCCAGGGGGATTTGCAACCAGTTACCAAAGGCTGCATTCACTATTCTGTGCATCTTTAGGAACCCTCCGCATGCATCCACAGTGAAGTCCCTTGATGCATGGGAAAATCTGGAATTCTCTGTTCATTTAGATAAAAGAGTAATAACCTAGGAAAGATAAAGAAAATTTCTTTTTTTCTGGTAAATCTACCAGGGCCCTCTGGAGGTGAGCACTACTGGAGAGAAATACTTTGACCTCTTGCTTAAGACAATGGTTCTCAATTTTGCCCCCCGGGCACAGTTAGCAGCATCTGGAGACACTTTCATTATCATAACTAGGGGAGGGGGAAGGGTGTTGGCTACTGCATTTAGTGGGTAGAGGCCAGGGATGCTGTTGAACATTCTCCAAAGTACAGGACAGAAACAGTGAATTATCTAGCCTCCAGTGTCAGTAGTGCAAAAGTTGAGAAAAACTGGTTTAACCCAAATGATATAAATTTGCTGGGAACTTCCATCTTTTTTTGTTGAAGTATAGTTGATTTACAGTGTTGTGTCAGTTTCAGGTATACAGCAAAGTGATTCTGTTTTATATATATAAATATATATGTATATATTTTTTTATTATGTTATACTGCATAGGTTATTGCAAGATACTGAATATAGTTCCCTGTGCTATGCAGTAGGTCCTTGTTGTTTATCTCTTTTATATATAGTAGTGTGTATCTGTTAATCCCAAACTCCTAATTTATCCCTTCTCCCCCTTTCCCCTTTGGGGACCTTAAGTTTGTTTTCTGTATGTGAGTCTGTTTCTGCATTGTAAATAAATTCATTTGCACTAACTTTTAGATTCCACATATAAGTGATATCATATAATATTTGTCTTTGACTTACGTTACTTAGTATGATAATCTCTGACTCCATCCATGTTGCTGCAAATGACATTATTTCATTGCTTTTTAATGGCTGAGTAATATTCCATTATGTGTGTGTGTGTGTGTGTGTGTGTGTGTGTGTGTGTCTGTGTGTGTATACACCGTAACTTCTTTATTCATCCATCTTTTTTTTTTCTTTTTCTTTTTTTTTTTCATTCATCTCTTGATGGACACTTAGGTTGCTTCCATTTCTTGGCTTTTTTTGAATAGTCTTGCTGTGAACATTGGGATACATGTATCTTTTTGAATTACAGTTTTTATTTTCTCTGGATATATGCCCAAGAGGGAGATTACAGGATCATACAGTAATTCCATTTTTAGTTTTTAAGGAACCTCCATGATATTTTTCATAATGCTTTCACTAATTTACTTTTCCACCAGTGTAGGAGGGTTCCCTTTTCTCCACACTTTCTCCAGATTCATTATTTGTAGAATTTTTTATGATGGCCAGTCTGATCCAGTGTGAGATGATACCTCATTGTAGTTTTGATTTATATTTCTCTAGTGTTGAGTACTTTTTCATGTGCCTGTTGGCCATTTGTATGTCTTCTTTGGAGAAATATGTTGAGGTCTTCTGCCATTTTTTGAATAGGTTGTTGGGGTTTTTTTGATATTGAGCTGAATGAGCTGTTTATGTATTTTGGAAATTAAATCTTTGTCAGTTATATTGTTTGAAAATATTTTCTCCAGTTTGTAGACTGTCTTTTTGTTTTGTTTATGGTGTCCTCTACTGTGCAAAGTCTTACGTGTGATTGGGTCTCATTTGTTTATTTTTGCTTTTATTTCTATTGTTTTGGGAGACTGACCTAAGAGAATATATTTATATTTAAAGAATGTATTGCTTATGTTCTCTTCTAGGGTTTTTATGGTATCATGTCTTGTATTTAAGTCTTTAAGCCATTTTGAGTTTATGTTTGTATATGGTGTGAAGGAGTGTTTTTTAACGTCAGCAATTTATATGTGGCTGACCAGATTTCCCAAAACCACTTTCTGAAGAGATTCACTTTCCTCCATTGTGTATTCTAGCCTCCTTTGTTGAAGATTAATCGACCATCTGTGTGGGGTATTATTTCTGTCCTCTCTTTTCTGTTCCTCTGATCTATGTCTGCTTTTGCAGCAATACCACACTCTTGTGGTAACTGTAGTTTGTAGTATTGCCTGAAATCAGAAAAGGTTATGCCTCCAGCTTTGTTCTTTTTCCTCAGGATTGTTTTGGCAATTCTGGGTCTTTTGTGGTTCGATGTATATTTTAGAATTATTTGTTCCAATTCTATGAAAAATGTCATGAGTAATTTGATAGAGATCTCTTTAAATCTGTAGCTGTTTTGAGTTGTATGGCCATTTTAACTCTATTATTCCAATCCAAGAGCATGGGATATGTTTCCATTTCTCTAAATCATCTTCAGTTTCCTTCAACAATGTTTTATAATTCTTAGCATATAAGTCACCTCCTCCTTGGTCAGGTTACTTCCAAGGTTTTTGGTGTTTTTTTAAATTTTAATGCAATTCTGAATGGGATTTTAAAAACTGTCAGTGTAAAGAAATGCACCAGATTTCTGCATATTATCTTGTATCCTGCTACCATGCTGAATTCATTCATCAGTTCTAATAGTTTTTGTGTGGAGTCTTTAGGGTTCTCTATAGAGTATCATTTCATCTGCTTACAGTGTCAATTTGACCATTTCCAGGGATTCCCTGGTGGCTCAGACTGTAAAGAACCCACCTGCAATGCAGGAGACCCAGGTTTGATCCCTGGGTTGGGGAAGTCCCAAGGAGAAGGGAAGATCCCCTGGAGGAGGGCATGGCAATCCACTCTAGTATTCTTTCCTGGAGAATTCCATGGGCAGAGGAGCCTGGCAGGTTACAGTCCATGGGGTTGCAAAAAAGTCAGACATGACTGAGCAACTTTCACTTTTACTTTTCCAATTTGGATACCTTTTATTTCTTTTTCTTTTGTGATTGGACTTCCAATACAATGTTGGAAAGAAATGATTAGAATGAGCGTCCTTGTCCTGTTAGCAAGAAGGCTTTCAGCTTTTTGTCATAACTGGCTTTTATTTTGTTGAGATATGTTTCCTCTATACTCACTTTGGTGAGAGTTTTATGGATGTTAAATTTTATCCAATGCTTTTCCTGTACCTTTTGAGGTGTTCATGTGGTTTTTGTCTTTTCTTTTCTTGATGTGTTATATCACATTGATTGATGTGTGTATGTCAAACTATCTTTGTGACCTAGAACAACTCCAACTTGATCATAGTGTATGATCCTTTTTTATGTGTTGCTGGATTCAGTTTGCTAATTTTGTTGAAGGTTTTTGCATCTATATTCATAAAGACATTGACCTATATCTTTCTTTTTTGATATCATCTTTGTCTGATTTTGGTATCAGGTTGATGGTGGCTTCATACAATGACTTTGAGAGTATTCCCTCTTCTTTGATCTTTTGGAAGAGTTCAAAAAGGATAGTTATAAATTCTTCTTTGTAGTTTTAGTAGAACTTAGGGAAATAATTTGAAAGAATATTGACATCTTAATTTTGCAGAAGATACAATTTTTAGATGAGCCTCCAAAATTGGTTATTTGAATGTTTCCTTGAAATGACAGACATCTCAGTGAACAGTTTCCTTTCTTTATTTTCAGATAGTTACTGAAGCAGTCTGTTAAATTTCTTAGTTGTAACATACAGGCTTCTTAGGAGGGCTGACATATACAGCCCTCCTAAGTTTGGTTACATATTCAGTTGCATTATTTCTCACTATCAAGTGGCCTTGATCTAAATTTCATCCACTAACTGAAGCTTCACCTTGAATTAAATAGTAATGCATGCATCAGAAGGTGTTATGGGGATTAATTAGTTAACTTTTGTAAGGTTCTTTAAAGATAAAAATCCTGCTTTGAGTTCTCAGTTTAATAAATAGGCAGATTAGGCATTTTTTAGGCATTATGAGTAGCTTTTATCCTGCCTGGCTTCTTCCTTACCCAAGCAGTTATTAGTTTGCTGTGAGGAAGGATATTGGAATAAGCAGTAGTGACCTACAGTGGAAAGACGCTAACCTCGTTTGTGATGGCTATTTTCAGATTCTCTTTTAGTGGCAAGATGAGGAGAAAAAACATCCCCAAGAGAAATTAACATCCCTTAGTAGTGATGGGAGACTTCAAAGTAGTACTTCTGAAACACCAATAAGTAAATTAGAGAAATGGTGTGTGTTCTCTTATGTACTTTATCCATTCACCCTGTGTCCCCTACTCCCTGTCCCCCATAAAATGGAAAATATGATTGAGTCTACTAAAAATCTTTCAAGTAAACCACAGCCTATATTAAGGATTCTTTATTTCCTGTGCAGACCCTTATCTTTTAACCCTTCTGGTGTTTGTCTCTCTCTTCTCTCATAATGATCAGCTTTGTCATTTTCATCATGAACTTTTATTTGTACAACCTTTTGCAGTTTGGATAAAAAGTTGTAGTCAGAATGTGCCAAGCTCTGTCCTTGCATACTACATACCCCGTCTAATCGTCACAACACCTACTGAGGTGTGTACCACTGTCCCCAGTTTACAGATGCCATAACTGAGGCTCACAGAGGCTGCTCTCATGCCCATGGTCACAGCTGGGAAGCCATGATGCAGTGTTGTATTCTTCCCAGCACCTCATGCAAAAGAATTTTCATTGCACCTTTTCTTTTCCACTCTGGCTTTTGACTCGCTGTGAGTCTAGTAGGAAAGGTGGCATTTTCTCTGTTCTTCAGATTAAAGAGACAGGGAATAAAGGAATTGCCTACAGATGCCAATACATGTTGTTGAGTTCACCTGCTCACCTCACATGCACTCTGCAGCCCTTGCAATTCAGACTGTGTATTGACCCCAGGTGACCCAAGCCCATAAAGTCTAATAGACAAGTCTTAAGAGACAAGTTCGGTGCCCGTGTCCTGCTTTCCCTCTCTTCCCTTTCTGTGGCACTGCACACACAGCTGACCACCCTCTCCTTGGCTCTCCACCTTTGCTGTTCCCTTCCTTTCCCTCTGACCTCTACTGTCCACACATCTTCCTTGTCTCCTTGCCCCTGTGTACCTTTTGGATGCTAGTAGCGTCCCATGGGACCATCCTGGGTATTCTTCTCTACTTTGGTGATTCCACCTATGTTCATCATCAGTATGTCCTGCCATTTTAGAATTACCTGAGGATGCATGTAAACATCCCAGTGCCCAGATTGCACTGTAGATCAATTAAAACAAAACTTCTGATCATTGGTGTTTTTAAAAATCTCTAGATGATTCCCAAGCGTGGGCAAGTACAAGAAGCAGAAGTGCGAATCATTTCCCAAAAGTGCTTCTCAGGTATCTACTTCTAGCCTCAACCTCTCCTCCCAATATGAGACCGAGGTCTCCATCTGCTCCCCGTGTCCCATGGACACCTCAAACTCAATACATCCAAAACCTAGGGTTGCCAAACTTAGCAGGAAAAGCACAGAAGGCTTCATTACATGTATATTTCAGATAAACAATGAATAACTTTTTAGGTTAAGTATGTTCTAAGTTTTGCATGGGACATACTTATCCTAAAAACATATCCATTGTTTTTCTTAAAATTCATATGTAACTGGGCACCCTGTATTTTATCTGGCAATCCACCCTAGAAAAACTCTCTCTGTTTTTGAATTCCCTTAGCTCAAGAGAGAGCTTGCCCGTGTTCCCTGTTGACCTAAAGTCAACGTCAGAGCGTTCTTTCTTTGACCCAGTTCTTCCAACTTCACGTCCTCGCTCCAGCTCTTCTGAGCGGTCCTGAAATGCTCCCCAAATGCCTTCCCACTTCTTTGCCAGTGTGTCTGCCTCAAGCCTGTCTCAAGTCTGCCTCAAGCCTTCTTCTTATTCTTTCAGGAGTATGTCAGTTTTGTAGCTGGACACCTTTGCATCTATACTCTTTCCTCAAGTAATGTGCTTTCCTTGATTTGCCAAAAGAACTTTATAAAACAGATCTCATTATGTCACTCTTCCCTATAAAAGCCTACTTACCAGGGCCACTCCCTGCTGAAGACAAGGCAGTGCTCCTCCAAATCAGACCCCAGCCTAACTTTCTAGCAGCTCCCCTACCTCCATCCTAGACCCCCAAGCATCTAGTCTTAGCAAACGTTGTAGTCTGGCACTTGCCTACACTTCAGTTGCTGCTTGGCCTTCGATGCCTTCCCCTTCCTAACAAAATTATAACAAACAAAAAATGTACTTTGAGGTCACTCTTATGACTTTCTAATCTGTTAGTAATTCCTGTAGACTGTCCTTCTAACTCTTACCAGCCATCAACCACTTCTCCCCAGCCTCACCATTCATGCTCTTTCAAGATACTAGCATCTTAAGCCTGGACTAATGTAGAACTTACTTACTGGTCTCATTTGCACCCTTCTAGTGTGAACCTTTTTAGAAGTAGCTCAGATGCTCCTGAGTGCCCCCTCCCTGATTCATCACACCCTCTTCCCTGGTTGGTTATGGTCAGTGAACATCAGCTGGACTTCCAGTGGCTGGAATCTGAATTTTAAAGCCCATGAGTGATCTCTGGCCAGTGGAACCATTCTTACCATGTAAGCAGCAGACTGGCAGGACCAGGGATTAAATAACCCAGTTCTAACAGCCCTCGTGCTTGACAAGTCTTCTGTGTGTGACCAACACTGCTTCTTAAGAGTTTCCCAGCAGGATTAAGTGTTAATTGCCCACAATGGTAATTTGTTTGTTAATTCACCATTAATTTGTGCCTTCTGGTCTCTGGTTTTCCCACTCCTGCGTTGACTTTTCCTGGGATTACCTCCCAAATAAGATGAAAAGTGAAAGTGAAATTGCTCTGTCGCGTCCGACTCTTTGTGACTCCGACTGCCTGCCAGGTTCCCCCGTCCATGGGATTCTCCAGGAAAGAATACTGGAGTGGGTTGCCATTTTCTTCTCCAGGGATCTTCCTGTCTCAGGGATTGAACCTGGGTCTCCCGCACTGTAGCCAGACTCTTTACTGTCTGAGCCACTTAGGAAGCTCCTGAAGAAGCTAATTGCCCTTAAATCTTTGACTCAGAGTCTGTTGCTAGTGATTCCTCAAACTAAAACTAAAACTAAAATACTTCTCTTAAGCATGGTTAGATAGAGGAAAATAAGCAATGCCATCTTTCAGCTATTCTAAAAATTTAATATATTGGAACACAGATTTTCAAAGAATCAGAATGAATGAATGAATTTTTATGATATCACAAGATTGACTTCTTTTCCTCTTTATTGAAACCCCTTCCTAAAGCTGGGGAGAATTACTATCATAAACACTTTAGAGGTATGCCTGTGCAAGTCATAGCAACCTCTTAAGTGCCTCCCTCACCCACGAAACGAGGGGCCCTACAACCATTTTTACAATCTCTTAACTCTGGTCATATATGGTTGGACAAGTGTGGCCCTCTGACCCACGCTGGACCAATAAAATCTACCTTATCAAGAATGTGAAGTTAGGACTTAAGACTTTCTGGATCAGTTTGAGCTGAGAAAATTAAACTATAGGAAAAACAAGACAGCCATTTTCCACTCTGTATTCTCTACCATGTGGGTTAAGGAACAGAAAAAACTAGTTTGCAGAGAGAGGAAAATAAAGTCAGCAGAGATGAGAGAAAAGACTGTCTTGTCTCCTGTTTGTTTTTCAGCCTCTTCTTGAAGCTTTGCTGCATCTTTGTCCATCAGTTCTGAGAAACAACCTGTATCCTTTTTAAGTCTCTCTCTCTCTTTTTTTTTTTTTCAATGCCTTAGCCAATTCAAGTTGGTTTCTGTTACTTGCAACCAAAAGATTCAAATGAACACAGTTTCCATGGAGCTTGCTACAAAAGAAGGGAAACATCTTTGATGTGTTTTCTTGGTGGAAGATTTTTGTTCAGATCACTCAGGTGGCTTAACAGAAAACATCCTGTGCCCACAGAACAGCCTGGATGAAGGTAGGGAGCACAGTGCTCTGTGGTTTGGTTTCCTGGCAGGCTTTTTTTGTTTGTTTGTTTTAGTTTGCCTCTCTAACCAGAGTATTTTGATGCTATTTTACTTCTTAAGACTTCTTGTCTCTGTTAAGTCTTAACTTTGGGGGAAAGTATATTTTAAAATAATCACCGCTGAAATTATAAGACTTCTTTTCAGCCTGGTTAAGTAGAGGAAAAGCAGCAGTACCGTCTAAGCTATTCTGAAAATTTGAAACATTGATTTTCAGAGAATCAGAATCACTTTATTTCTCCCACTCTTTTCCCCTGGTTAAGTGATAGCATGATGTGTTCCAATCCCAGAGAATGCGTGGCTGTATGGAGCTGATATTGGAGTGGCCACAGGGGTGGGCCAGCTGCATTGATGACCTCAAATCATTGTCTCTCTGGATTTATTCCTTTTGCCCTAACTTTGTAGTTTCCATTTCAGTATGATTCTTGACCAGCTTTGTGATTTGCATTAGCCAAGAGAATGTGTTGGAAATGATGACACAATAGTTTGGAGCCTAGGTCTCAAGAGGGCTTACATGTTTCACTTGTTCTCTTGCATAATTGGTCTTCCTCATGTTTGGACTCCAGCCATGACATGAGAACCAGCCCGAGCTAGTGTTCTAGAGGATGAAGACCTTATGGAGAAGAGCTAAGTCATCCTAGTCAAGGCCAACCAGCCCCAGCCGACCCACTGGCTGACTGCAGACAATATGCAAATCCAGCCAAGATCAGCAAACCCAGCTTAACAGAACCATCCAGGGGATCACTACATGTTGGAGAAGTGATAGATCGGTGTTGTATTCAGTTACTGAGTTTGGGGATGATTTGTTTCATAGCCTTACTGTAGTAATAGATACAGTATATAGACTATCTGATTTTTCTTCTATTGGAAACTAAAACGCTTAAGTCCCTGACATGAAACTTGAAAGAGAAAGATCATTATAAGTCTGTTCATTTGTGTTATTATTTGCTTTTCAATAGATTAGGAGGCTATACTCTATATGATTGTCTTCAAATGGGCTCTACTGTATACATGAAAGTCACTTGACGGTTGACTTGGATGTCGTCTGAAAGAGATTAATCCTACAGAGCAGAGCTCTGTAACCCATGGACCAAATCCCACCTGTGGTCAGTTTTTGTCAAGTTTTATTGGGACACAGCCATACTCACTTGTTCACATGTTATCTGTGGTTGCTTTTGGGCCACAATGATAGAGCTGTATACTTTTGACAGACACTATATGGTCTGCAAAGCCTAGAATATATATTTTCTGGCCTTTATAGGAAAAAATTTGCTAATCCTTACTCCAGAGGATCTAAAACTAAGGTTCCATGTCCTAATAATTGGAAGAGATGTGCCATATGGGTTAAGACTACACGGGCAGAGAAAACAGCAATGACAAATAACAAGTTAAAACCTGAAGTCTCAGAGATAGATGCTCCAAATGGCAACCACCCACTGGTGCTTTTCACAGGAACACATGCATGCACATGCTCCATGGAGAGAAACAGCAGGGGTTTGTTTAATTAATGACCAGTAGCAGTTTCTCTACTCAATCCTAGAAGGCCCAGCTTGTTCTAAATATAAACGTCACCCTTAAACTCCTTAAAAATCACTTTTGTCTGTAGTCAACATCTGAGTCTGTAATCCTTCTCTCTGGAGTGCAACTTTTTTTTTTTTTTTAGTGTAAGAAACCATAGAGAAAAATATTATAAAGAGATTGGTCCCAAAGAACTCTGCCAATGACTTACCATCTAACAAATAAATGGAGGGAAAGTCAGGAAAATTAACCCAACTTCTCATGGATGATGGATCCCAGTTACTCAAATAATTCCTCGTATCAGCTATCAACTATCCTATTTCAGCAAGACAAACTATTCTATTTTAGCAAATGGGAATGAAAGGTATGGGTAAATGAAATGGATACAATTTCTTCCCAAATTTGTCTTAACTGAAATATCTGCGGGAAACACATAATTTAAATAGCAGTTCAGAGGCTTTCATAAAGAATTCTAGGCTATGATAGTTCAGCTGTGTCTGCTTTCCCCCTCTCTTCTTCTCGCCCCATTGATAGAGCTCTCGCTATGTGCCAGGCATTGTGCAGACCCTTTCCCCACCCCCTACCTTCCTGCCCGAGGAGAACCATGTCAAAGGCAGCAAGTCCAAGTTGACACTATTGGTTCCTCCACCCAAACTCACTCCCGCTATCTTGCCTCAGCTACTTGTAATTTCAGCAGCCCCACCCAGATGTTCATACCCCAAGCTAAGCATTTCTTTGGCTTCTGTTCCCTTTGTTTATACCTTCTAATACATCTCCTGATTCTAACAGTTCTTCCATCAAATTATTATATTTTCTGACAACTTCTCCATGTGCCCATTGCCATCATCACAGTCTCCACACCAGCATCTCTCCTTGGGTGGCTGAGCAAGCCTCTGTAAGTGGACCCATTTTTTCTATTCTACCCTTGAGGGTCAATTCTCCCCATGGTAGCCAGTGATCTCTTCAAGATGAAAACAAAGTCAAATTCTTTTCAAAACTTCTTTTAGCTCCTCTTGCCATTCACATTCCAAATCTCTTATTACCATCTCTGAGGACCTGCGTGATCTAGTCCCTCACTGATGCTCTGACTTCACCATCAACATCTTTCTTCTTCCTTTTGACATCAGCATTTTAGACATCTACACTCCTTCCTGTTCTTCCAAACCACTGGCTGATTCTCACCCTGTGGGTAGGTGCATTTATACTTGCGCTTTCTTCTCCCTATAAGACTCTGCCCTTGAACAGCCACATCCCTCTCCCCCTTACTCTTCTCTTAGTGCTTCTCACCTGGGGCAGTGGACAGCAGCCCACAGAGGACATCTGACAGCTGTCTGGAAACATATTTGATTGTCACAACTGAGGAGGGTGCTAGTCCATCTAATGGGTAGAAGCCAGGGGTGCTGCTCAGCTTCCTATATACACAGGACAGCCCCAATGTTGGGAGTTACTTGGCACCAGACGTCAGTAATGCTGCCAAGGGTGAGAATCCCTGCCCTCTTCAGTTCTTTGCCCCATTATTTTCTCCTCAGGGGGAAAAAAAAAACCTTTGATGCTCACTCTCTGAAAGTGTTTCCCCTCTTCTGATTCCAGTTCAGTTCAGTTCAGTCACTCAGTCGTGTCTGACTCTTTGCGACCCCATGGACTGAAGCACGCCAGGCTTCCCTGTCCATCACCAACTCCCAGAGCTTACTCAAACTCATGTCCATCGAATTGGTGTTACTATCCAACCATCTAATCCTCTGTTATCCCCTTCTCCTCCCACCTTCAATCTTCCCCTGCATCAGGGTCTTTCCCAATGAGCCAGTTCTTCATATCAGGTGGCCAAAGTATTGGAGATTCAGCTTCAGCATCAGTCCTTCCAGTGAATATTCAGGACTTCCTTTAGGATGGACTGGTTTGATCTCCTTATGTCCAAGTGACTCTCAAGAGTCTTCTCCAACACAACAGTTCAAAAGCATCAATTCTTTAGCTCTAGCCTTCTCTATGGTCCAATGCTCACATCTGTACAGGACTACTGGAAAAACCATAGCTTTGACTAGATGGACCTTTGTTGGCAAAGTAATGTCTCTGATTTTTAATATGCTGTCTAGGTTGGTCATAGCTTTTCTTCCAAGGAGCAGTTCAGTTCAGTTCTGTCACTCAGTCGTGTCTGACTCTTTGCGACCCCATGAATCGCAGCACGCCAGGCCTCCATGTCCATCACCAACTCCCAGAGTTTACTCAAGCTCATGTCCATTGAGTTGATGATGCCATCCAACCATCTCATCCTCTGTAATCCCCTTCTCCTCCTGCTTTCAATCTTTCCCAGCATCAGCAAGTGTCTTTTAATTTCATGGCTGCAGTCACCATCTTCAGTGATTTTGGAGCCCCCCAAAATAAAATCTGTCACTTTTTCCTTTGTTTCCCCATCTATTTGCCATGAAGTGATTGGACCAGATTCCGTGATCTTAGTTTTCTGAATGTTGAGTTTTAAGCCAGCTTTTTCACTCTCCTCTTTCACTTTCATTAAGAGGCTCTTTAGTTCTTCTTTGCTTTCTGCCATAAGTGTGGTGTCATCTGCATATCTGAGGTTATTGATCTTTCCCCCAGCAATCTTGATTCCAACTTGTGCTTCATCCAGCCTGGCATTTCACATGATGTACTCTGCATATAAATTAAATAAGCAAGGTGACAGTAAGAAGCCTTGACCTACTCCTTTCCCAATTTGGAACTAGTCCATTGTTCCATGTCCGGTTCTAACTGTTGCTTCTTGACCTGCATACAGATTTCTCAGGAGGCAGGTCAGGTGGTCTGGTATTCTCATCTCTTAAGAATTTTGCATGGTTTGTTGTGATCGACACAGTGAAAGGCTTTGGCATAGTCAATAAAGCAGGAGTAGATTTTTATCTGGAACTCTCTTTTTGACAATTTGATCTCTGGTTCCTCTGCCTTTTAAAATCCAGCTTGAACATCTGGAAGTTCATGGTTCATGTACTGTTGAAGCCTGGCTTGGAGAATTTTGAGCACTACTTTGCTAGTATGTGAGATGAGTGCAATTGTGCAGTAGTTTGAACATTTTTTGGCATTGCCTTTCTTTGGGATTGGAATGAAAACTGACTTTTTCCAGTCCTGTGACCACTGCTTAGTTTTCCAAATTTGCTGGTATATTGAGTGCAGCACTTTCACAGCATCATCTTTTAGGATTTGAAATAGCTCAACTGGATTCCTATCACCTCCACTAGCTTTGTTCATAGTGATGCTTTCTAAGGCCCACTTGACTTTGTATTTCAGGATGTCTGGCTCTTGGTGAGTGATCACACCATCACGGTTATCTGGGTCATGAAGATCTTTTTTGTATAGTTCTTCTGTGTATTCTTGCCACCTCTTCGTAATATCTTTTGCTTCTGTTAGGTTCATACCATTTCGGTCCTTTATTGTGTCCATCTTTGCATGAGAAGTTCCCTTGGTATCTCTAATTTTCTTGAAGAGATCTCTAGTCTTTCCCATTCTATTGTTTCCCTCTATTTCTTTGCATTGATCACCGAGGAAGTCTTTCCTATCTCTCCTTGCTATTCTTTGGAACTCTGCATTCAAATGGGTATATCTTTCTTTTTCTCCTTTACCTTTAGCTTCTCTTCTTTTCTCAGCTATTTGTAAGGCCTCCTCAGACAACCATTTTGCCTTTTTGCATTTCTTTTTCTTGGGAATGGTCTTGATCACTGCCTCCTGTACAATGTCACAAACCTTCACAAATCTTCTGATTTCACTCACTCCTTATTCTCTTATTCAGGTTAACAACCACCTGGAATCAGAGTTCCATTTAGGTTTTGTGTCTTCCATCCCTTAAATTTCAGGTTCTTGAGGGCAGGAGCTTGTCTGCTTTACCATTGGTTCTTAAGTGTCTGTGGGCAATGCCTGGTGCACAGTAAGCCTTCAGTACATGTTGATGGATCTCTGCGGTTTGGAAAGGTTAGTAATTTGCCAAAGATCACATGTGGCTAGGAAGAAGCAAAGTCACCCATGTGTCTATCACTCCCTTAAAGGCCCTGCACAGACACTTATAATCCAAGAAACAGCTTTATGCTGGTTATGTAAATGTAGCTTTAAGATAGTTTTTTCAGCTTTCCCTTTTCAATTTCCCATAGTCTTCCCATGCCCTATTGCAGGTTGCTCCTACGTAGAAATTCTCAATTCGTTAAAAGCCAGATCCTCTGATAAACAGTTCTTGAACCTTCTCTTCCTAATCCAAAAATGGCTAATGAAAGTGAGATGGAAATGCCAGGCAGCTGGGAGCCAGATAAGTCTATCAGCAAGTCCCACTGTCAATATTGCATTAATTGCTTGTTTAACCTTGAGTTCTCTGTAGTTTTTCGCTCCCAGACAAAAATTACCAGTCCCCTTTAGTACCAACTTGGCAGTGACAGAGGAAGATTCGAAATGATTATCCCCATTTAAAGATACCATGAATTTCTGGCCCTCTCTTTTTATTTAAGTGAACATAATATAGTGAGTATCTTTTGTTCTTGCAAAAGTGAAGAGCTTTAAAAAAGTCATTTATTGTCCCTTCTTGACTTTTCTGTAGTCAAGAAAGGACAATAAATGTCTTCAAACTTTATTCCTCAAAGACTTGGCATTTCTGTAGTCTAACATTGAACATTGCATTTTAGGCTTGGCCCATTTCCCTAGATTTTCTTCCATCCTGCCTATGCTCTCCCAGTCTCTTCCGCCCCCCCCCCGCCCCCGCCCCCCAACACATCATTTCTAATGATGAATAAATAGCCATTCTAACCATGGAAATGATCTTGACTTGGAGAGCCAGTTGTCTAAGGGAGCCCCCAGCTGGACACCACCAAGGTTGCAAAATGGATTGAGCCATTTCCTTATTTGCAAGGAGGTTCCCAGGCTTTTGGCTGTGTGCTTGCATTTCTGTCTTATCAAAAGCTGTGTGCTTTCCATGGCACTGGAGCCTGTTTCTTTAATGAATTAATTTCTTGGCAGCCTTCTTGGTGTACAGCTGAGCACTTCATTTTCTCATTTGGGATTTCCTGTCAACCTTGACCTCGCCTGGCTCTGGCTGGGAAAGTAGCCTGCAGACTAGCTTCGCTTAGTCTGAATTACCGCTTTTTTTAGGAGACAAGTTGCATGTGTTCCCCCTCCATAATCCCTCTGAGGCCTTCAACTTGAGAGGACCCTAAAGCTCTTTGAATTACATTCAAACAGCTGTTGTGTTGGCTGCAAAATTTAAATCAGCCAAGCTCAGGAGAAAGCTACTAAGACAATTCATGTTTCAAGGAGGTAGTATATATTAAACATGAGGCAGAATGTCACAGAGCGCATAGAACTCAAGCTCTGGGGAATGAACTGGTTCACATTTTATTCCAGTGTGTACATGTTGTGTGACCCAGGCTAAATCACTAAACCTCTCTGGGCTTTAATCGCCCCACAGAATGAGATTTCCTATATATATTTAATATCATTTTAGAGTTTGGGAGAAGATTAAAAATAGCATATGTATACTGACTAATAAAGTGATTGACATATAGTGGGGCTATTTGTATCTTTACTGAAAAATAAATAGCTATGGAATTTTTATTTTCTGTGAAAAGCTCAGTGCCTTTTTGTTTCTGTTGAGAAACAGTCTGAATGATGACCCTCTGTACTCGTGGGTTGGGGAGGGCAAATGAAAGACTGAGTTTTCTGAAGTTGGGAATTTCCGTTTGAAGAATATATGGGGGGAGGGAGGTTTTTTAGGGAGAAGGAAAGCAGTGTGCTTTGTCTGTTGGCAGAGTTGTGGGTATGAGATGCTGGTTGTGCTGTGGGACCGTCCATAGAAGGTGTCTGGTGGCTTGCCATTGCCTGGCAGTCTGACCCGGAGACATGCCAGGCAACTGGAGCTTAAGGCTCTCTAGCCGTGTAACTCCCAGTGACCGGTTTGTACTTTCTGATTCAACTCTCCCTAATGCACAGATTGTACCTAAACACTCAGCAAGCAGTGTGTTTTGTTTTATACTGATTTTTTCCTGTTATATTATCCTTCCTTTTTCCCCCCTCTGCAAACAAGTGTTTGATATGTGAGTGTCTTAGGTTGTGCTCCTTCAGAAGCAAACCACAAGGTAAACCATTGAATGCAAATTGTTGTTTTGGAAGGTGTTCCCAGGATGCAGTGGGAAGGTGATGGGGAAGTGAGGCAGGAAAAGAAGGAAACCGACCCAAGGTAACTTGGTTGTTGGATACCTCTGAGAGCTGCTGGGGCTCAGTCCCACAAGCAATTCCCTGGGAGACAGTGTGCAGCATCCTCAGGGATGTTCCACCAGAAGCTAGGACATAAGCCACGCAGCAGATGCTGAGAGGTGGTGGCTGGGGCATTGGTAGCAACTAAGACAGTGGGATAAGGTGAAGAAAACAGCACCTAAAAATGAGGAGGAGGTCAGTTTGATGTTGCTAAAGAAACCCTAGACCAGGAAATGAGGAAAACCAGATTTGAATTCTCTGACTCTACCCAGGTGGGTAAGCGTGGGCAAGTGACTTCCCCACTTGGGTCTCAGATTTTCTTATCTGTGAAGAAAGGACCATGGGCTAAATGATCCTGGAGGCATCTTGCAGCTTAGAAAGTCCTCTGAAGGACTTTGAATCAGGACTTTGAATCCAAAGGACTTTGATCCTTTGAATCAGAGTCCCATGATAGACTCAAAGGAACATGATGTTCCCCACCAGCTTGTTTGATTGCTCAATCATATCCAACTCTTTGCAGCCCCATGGAATATAGCCTGCCAGTCTCCTCTCTCCATGGAATTTTTCAGGCAAGAACATTGGAGTGGGTTGCCATTTCCTCCTCCAGGGTATCTTCCCAATCCAGGGATTGAACTCTGTCTTCTGCATTGGCTGGTGGATTCTTTACCACCAGCACCACCTGGGGAATGCTTGTCCTTGCGGCATAGATATTAAGTGATAGAGGTGAGCTTTGAGATCATACCAGTCCGACTTGTAACCGCTATTTTCTACTGCCTCCCACTTTTGTGGTGATGGCCCAGAACATCGGTGCTATAGAATCCTCTCACATGTGGACCTATCTGTGCACATTCAGTGAAACCCTTCCTTCCTCTGTATCTTAGGACCTATAGATTATGGACACAACCTAGATCTGTACATAATATAAGCCGTGGTTTAGAATGAAATCTCTACTTAAAATACACTTTTCTCAACATCGTCATCATTGTCATCATAGGATCAATCACTTTTTGATGAGTGACTACTTTCCTGGTACTTTTGGCACTTTATGTTTGTCAGTCTGTACAACAACGCTGTGAAATACGTACAATTGTTATTCCTGTTTTAGATACAGGAAAACTGAAGCCCAGAGATATTCAGTAGCTTGACTGGGTCTCTTGGTCACATATGATCAGATAAAGGGCAGATCTAGGAGTCTGGCTGAGAGCCCACAGTTATTTCTCTCCCACTAGTTGGTCTTTGCAGTCTCTTGTACTTACCACCTTGGCATTTGCATCTGCAGGGTGTCCTGCCAAGTTACAGCTCAGACTGCATTTCCCTGCGCCACCTGGAAACCAACAGAGGAGTGACTGAGAGCCATTTCAGCCAAGATGATCCAGGTGCCAGTATGTGACTTGAAGCTTTCCTGTTGTCCTTGTCCCCTGGTACATTCTCCTAATTGCAAATGCTGTTGCCCTGAAAGAAGTGGGTTAAGTCCAAAGAGACTTTTTCTTCTTAAACCCATTTAGGAACATGGCATCTGTCTGGGTCCTTATTATTGTTTGAAAACTATGTTGCCTCCCAGTGTTCTCATAGTATCTCTCCTTCATCTGTTCCCAGCCACATCTGAGCTAGCATAAGCAGGATTATTCTGCACAACAAAGTTCCATTGGTAAAAGTGCTTCTGTTTGCAGGATCGAGAGCATTCTCCAAGTGAAGGCACACAGACCAAGACTGTCCATGCCACAGGTACCTGTGGTGACTTTTGTTTTTTTCTGTTATTGAATGAAAGTCTTTATTTTCTAAACATGATTGGATATAATCCCTAATAAACTCCCCCCTCATACTGTGCCTTCCCTGTCCCCACTGGTAACTGCTTGCTTGTTCTCTGTATCTGTGCGCCTGCTTCTTTTTTGTTCTATCCGTGAGTTTGTTGTGAAAGTGAAAGTTGCTCAGTCGTGTCCAAATCTTTGTGACCCCATGGACTGTACAGTTCATGGAATTCTCCAGGCCAGAATACTGAAGTGGGTAGCCTTTCCTTTCTCCAGGGGATCTTTCCAGCTCCAGGGGATCGAACCCAGGTCTTCCACATTACAGGCAGATTCTTTACCCAGCTGAGCCACAGGGAAAGCCCAAGAACACTGGAGTGGATGGCCTATCCCTTCTCCAGCAGATCTTCCTGACCCAGGAATCAACCCGGGGTCTCCTGCATTGCAGTCAGATTCTTTACCAACTGAGATATCAGGGATAGTTTTAAAAATTTCACAAAGGAGTGATATCATACAGTATTTGTCTTTCTCTGTTTGACTTGTTTCATTTAGCAGAATGCCCTCCATTATATATATGCACATTATATATATATATATACACATATATATGCCACATCTTCTTTATCCATTCCTCTGTTGATGGACACTTAGGTTGCTTCCATACCTTGGTAATTGTAAACTATGCTTCTGTGAACATTGGGGTATGTGTTTCTTTCAGAATTAGTGTTTTTGCTTTATTTTTTGGGGGGTACGTACCCAGGAGTGAAATTGCTAGGTCATATGGTCTTTTGATTTTTAGTTTTTAAAGAGACCGCCTATTGTTTTCCACAGCGGCCACACTAACTTACATTTGTACCCACAGTGTATGAGGGCTCCCTTTTCTCCACATTTTCTGCGACATTGGTTATTTGTGGTCCTTTTGGTGATAACCATTCTGACAGGTATGAGGTGATTATCTCATTGTGATTTTGATTCACATTTCCCTGCTGATTAGTGTTGGTGATATTGCGATGACTTCTTTACCTGCTTGCTCTGCATTCATACATTCATTCAAGAATCCCACACCAATTCATGATCAGATTCTCTACGAGGCACCATGAGGAACACAACAGGTGAATAAGACTTATTCAGAATCCTCAAAGATCCACTGGTCAGCTTTCTAAAAGACAGAGTTGAGGTATAGATAAGGAAAGAACCAGTTAATCATGGAATGAAATTAGGACACTATCATGAAAAAAACATTAATTAGTGAAAAGTCATCACCTTAAATATCTGAAAATACATATTTCCTTCAGAAAATGATAGGAACATTTTGGCTGTGAAATAACAAGTATTCCTCAAGTTAGAAAAAACAAGGGGATAAGACATGGCATATTTCAAAATAAATTAATTTTAATTGCAAATTTAAAGATGTCAGACTCTTTTTAAAAAACTTGCTTATTGTTTTTTTTTTTCCTTTAGTTATTTAGCAGTGTTAAAATTAGATCAGACTGTGCTGGTAGCTCATTTGAACTTAATCTCTGATCTTATCCTTGAGGGATCGTGAGGCTTCTTGTCCACCGGGGATAGGTACAGTTCCTTAGATGGATATGAAAGCAGATTGTAATTAAACAGGAAGACAGAGAAAGACTGCAGTTGTTCCTGAAGGTAATGGTACAGGTGCTGAAGTGTGGACTTTCTTCATCAGTGACAGATCCATTTGTTCTCAGGAGAGGCGAGAGCTGAAGGCAGGAGGAGAAAAACACTTCATTCTGAAGGATAGTTGCCCATCCTGATCTCTGCAGCTGGCTTGCTGGATTATTTAGAGAGCATAGGTAAAATGTCTATGGCAGGTATCAGTGATGATGCAGTGTGTGGGTCCCATGGTCTACTGAAGCAAAAACTGGTGATGGGTACTTCTCCCTGGGTTACCAAAATCCTCAAGCTGTAAATAACTAGTATAAACCTTGCTGTTCTCTTCTAAATAGGTTTATTGGCTATTGTGAAGTAACCAAAGCATTGTAGGATAAGGCCTATAGTGTAGGGACAAAGAGGCTCCTAAAATACCAACAGTTCCTGGGCTTCATTGAATTATAGCCCCACTCATCCATTTGTTTATACTCTTTACTAGATAAATATTTATTAAGCAGCTACCATGTACTTGCACTGTTCTAGGTGCTGGGATTTAATAGTGAATGGACTGAGGAAATCTTTGTCTTTATGCAGTGTGTATTTTAGTGGAGTGATGTATCCACTAAATAAGTAAGTAAGAAAATTATGCAGGATGTCAACTGATGATGAGTGATATGTACAAGTGAGGGAAAAGGGTTGGAAAGAGGGGATGTGGGAGCTGCAATTATTAATTGTTTATTATTGGCCATTGTTGTTCTTTAGTTGCTAAGTTGTGTCTGACTCTTTGCAACCCCATGGACTGTAGACTGCCAGGCTTCTCTCTCCATGGGATTTCCCAGGCAAGAATACTGGAGTGGGTTACCATTTCCTTCTCCAGGGGATCTTCCCCACCCAGGGATTGAACTCACGTATCCTGCATTTGGCAGGCAGATTCTTTACCACTGAGCCACCTGGGAAGCCTACAGTTATAAACAGGAAGGTGTAAAAGGTCTCACTGAGAAGGTGAAGGAGGCGGGTCAAGCTGTACTTATCTGGTGACAGAGCCCAGGTCAAAGCTGGAGAGAACTAGAAACTCAAAAGTCCTGAGCTGGGTGGGTTCCTGTCCAGTTCAAGGAATAAGAGTGAGATTGGTATGGTGCAAAGGAGAGTAGTAGGAGATATAAACAGATGGAAGCAGTGGAGGTGAATACACTCTGCTAGTAGAGCCACTGGTATTTACCGACAAATTAGATGTAGCCTGAAAGAGTGAACTCGGAGTCCAGAATGATCCCAAGGATGTTGGTCCAAGCAAATCGGATGATGGAGTTGCCATTTACTGACATGTTGGACCATATTTACAATATAATGTTGACTTACAATAAGAGGTTAAATCAGAGATGATCAGTCACCATTTCTTCATGCTGGATCCATGAGAGACATTAAGTATGGGCTTGAATGTGATCTCAGAACCATTCTTAACATAGTTCTCCTGGAAGCCAATATGTGTCAAAGTTGGCATTCAGGATGAAACCACTGCTGAGTTGCCTATGACTCAGGTATAGGGGTGAGAAAATATGTGACCTACTTTATGAAGCATTCTAGCCAAGAAATGACTTAATTTCTATAAAATATAGTTGATTAATATGCTTCAAAATATAGTTGATTAGTACTGTTCAATTCCTTACCCTGGAAGTCCATGCAAGGAAAAAATTGGCAGAAGTGTGCAGAATTATCCTTGGAACCTCTGCCATCCTGACTGACATCTTTCATTGTGGAGTGGAATCTCGTGTGGCATTGAGCTGATTTATGCCGCTACAACATGACTCTTTGAAGGACAGGAGCCATGTTCCATTCATTTCCATCTGTTTAGTACTTGGATCACTACAAATGATCAATAAAGTTGATTACCTTGAACATTTTTGAATTAGTGCAGGGCCTGATTTTAAAGTGACCTTACCACATTATGTAAAACTATCAAGCATTTATTAAGTACCTGTCTTGTACTGATTATATGAGGTCTAGTGGAACCAATCAAGAGAAGGACAGTGTGGGCTGTATGTTGTTATAACTAAGCCAATATGTATGGAGAACTTACTGTGTGTCACACACTGGGCTTGATTCCATCTGGCCCTCAAGTAGCCCTGAGTTTCACAAGGATGCTCTCAATCTATTTTAATGGCTTCATTAAGGATCACAATTTCACATAAGCATAGAACTTGCACAGAGATGTCAGAGAATCATGTCATCCAACTTCCTATCTTAAGACACATAGAATAACGTTGTCCACACTGTTGGTGCTAACAATCAAAGGCCAAAGAATGAGAAGCCTTGCCAAGGGCACACACCTGAGCCTTTATGGAAACTGTTCTCAACTGGGGCATTTTGTCCTCTAAAGGACATTTCAAAACGTCTGGAGACACTTTTGTCTGTAAAAAAACAGGAAGGTTCTATTGACATCTAACATGAGTGGAGGCTGGGGATACTGTTACTTATCCGACAGCATCCAGAACAGCCCCATAGCAAGGAGTTTCACAGGTCAGAATGCCAAGAATGCCAAGGCTGAGAAACCATTATGCCTGTGCTAAAGAGCATCGGAGCTTTGGGTCTACTTACCCTAATCTGAAGGAGAGGATGAAACAAGAAGTATAGTTTTAGAAATATGTAATATGTGGCACAGAGTCTCTTTAAACTGCAAGGCCCCCTGTGTGCGCTGGACAGTGTGGGACTGTTTGCTTACACAGATACTCAGCCTTGTCTTCATCTGATGGGGCTCTGGACTTCATTTTGGCTAGTGTTTGTGTGTTCTCAGTCAAATTGGGTGGTGTTTGTTCAGAGAAAAATCAAGAGGTTTGCTTAGAAAAAAAACAAAAAATATTTTTGTAGTTCTGTTGGCAGATTGCTATTGATCTTTCCAGTGCAGCCAAGAAGAGAACAGGGGCAAAAGCTCTGATGTATGGCAACAAGGTTGGTGATGGTGAACCCTGGTGTGTGGGTATATCATATGCTGATGATTTGTAAACTCTCCCCACTTTGAAACAGGTGAAAGAAAAGCTGTCAAAGTCAGGACAATATTAAGGGTCAGAAAGTAACTTAAAAATACTTTGTTCTCTTACTACATGACATGGACTTGAAAAGTAAAATTTAACCCTCCACTGGCTTCTTGACACCTTTCAAGCAAAGCATTAAAATTCTTACCCTGATCTAGAAGGCCTTGCCAACGTCTCTGACAGTCTCTCTTTATTGTTCACTTCCCTGGCTTCCTTTCTGTGCCGCAAACACAGAAGGCTTAGTCCTACCTCGGGGCCTTTGCATTTCCTGTTCCTTCTTGGAACTTTCTTCCCCTGCATTTCCCCCACTCCTTCATGTCTCCATTCAGAGTGGCTGTCTGAACGTTACCTCCCTCAATGTCTGTCTTTATTCAAGAGAATACCATGTTTATATCTGATATAATTTTTCAATTGAAGTAGAGTTGATTTATAATGTTGTATTAGATGTAGGTGTACGGCAAAGTGATTCAGTTATACACACACACACACACTTTCTTTTCAGATTCTTTTCCCTTGTAGGTAATTATAAAATATTGCATATAGGTCCCTGTGCTATACAATAGGTGCTTGTTGTTTACATGTTTTATGTAGAGTGATCCCAAACTCCTGAGATATCCCTCCCTCTCTTTCCCATTTGGTAACCATAAGTTTGTTTTCTCCGACTGTGAGTCTATGTGTGTTTTGTAAATAATTTCATTTGTATCATTTTTTTTAGATTCCACATATAAGTGATATCATATGATATTTGTCTTTGGCTTATTTCACTTAATTTGATAATCTTTAGGTCTATCTGTGCTGCTAGAAATGGCATTATTTCACTTTTTATGTCTGAGTAATATTCCATTGTGTATGTATATGATACCTTTTTCATCCATTCATCTATCTATGGACATTTAGGTTGCTTACATGTCTTGGCTATTGTAAATAATGAGGCAGGGAACATTGGGGTGTTTGTATCTTTTCATATTAGAGTTTCCTCTGGATATATATCCAAGAGTGGGACTGCTGGATCAAATGGTAACCCTTTTTTTCATTTTTTTAGGGAACCTCCACACTGCTCTCCAGAGTGGCAGCACCAATTTACAGTCCCACTAATAGTGTCAGAGGGTTCCTTTTTCTCCTCTCCGGCATTTCTCACCTCATATAGCATATCATCTGGTATAACTTTTCAGTTTGTTTGTCCGTTCCCTGCCATCCTTCAACACTGCCCCACCGCTCTTTAAACCTGCAACTGCTCATCTCTCCTCCATTTCTATTATTTTATGATTCCAAGAATGTTACATAAATGGCATGTCACAGTGTGTAAACTTTTGTGATCAATTCTTTTCAGTCAGTGTGGTTCTCTGGAGGTTTGTTCAAGTTTTCACATGTATTCAGAGTTCCTTTTTTTGCTGAATCATATTCCATAGTATGGATGTACCACACGTGTAATTTTTTCACCCATGGAAGGTCAACTTGGCTGTTCCATTTGGGGACCATTAAGAATGTTGTAAACTTTTGTGTACAAGTTGGATTTTGGCTTCTTTTGCCTTCATTCCGGGATATACAAGGCAAACAGAAAATCCAGGATGTTTAGCACCATGTCATTCCTTTGATCTCAGATCCCTAGCTGAACTGCCTCTTCATTCCTTTTAGAGTTTCCTTATGCTTGTTTCATATATAACACCCAGGGTTTTTAGTTATACTTAGCAGAAAGACTACTGAAAAGTATATTCTCTTCTCCCAGAAGCTGAAGTCCTGGTGTTCTTTTTAACTGGTGAGTATCACCCTGTTATGAATGCATGGGTATATCATAGTGCAGGTCATCCAACTTAACATTTTCCCACATTTTTATTAAAAAAACCATGCTCTCCAGAATGGCCTAGTGCATGTCAATTTGTGCTCCTGTAAAGATGCTTTTCTGTGATATTAACCAGAGTGCAATTTCTCAATCAAAGGGTATAAACCCTTTTGTTATTATGTAAGTTTCAGGTGTATAGCATTATCATCTGACATGTGTAAAAGGGTATAAACTCATATTTTGATAGATACTCCAGATTATTTTGCAAAAACACCTTCCTATTATACATTCCCACCCATCCTAGTAGTCACTGGATAATATCTTATGGATGTTGAAGGCTAACTCTATACTCACTCGATGTGTAGTAGGTACAGGTAAAGTAAGGTGAGGACGATCTGTTGTGACCTGGAAGTGGGCTCAAACATGGGATCATCTTTTCCTGCATCTGAGTGCTTATTTATTTTTTACATAACAACTTAAAAAATTTATCGTTGGAGTATAATTGCAATAATTTGTTATCTTAGTTTCTGTTGTACAACGTAGTGAATCAGCTACATGTGTACATTTACCCCCTCCCTCTAGAGCCTCCCCCGCCATCCCATCCCCCAGGTGATCCCTGAGCCCTGAGCTGAGCTCCCTGTTTTGTATAGCAGCTTCCTACTAGTTATCCGTTTTACATGTGGTAGTATATATATGTCAATGCTTGAGTGTTGAGTATTTAAAAAGCTGGTCAGATGACTGATAAGAAGCTGGTCCCACAGCTCATAGTTCCAGTGTATCAGTGGTGAGGGCCTCATTGAACTGATTAGAGAGCTGTGTTTTACAATGGGATGATTCCTCACTGAGCCCTTCTTAAGCTCTTGAGAGAGTTTGGTTGGCTGGGGAAATCAGCATGGGCTCAGAGTCAAGAAGAAGCCAACTTACAGCTCTAAAGGTGTGTGTGTGTGTGTGTGTGTGTGTGTGTGTGACTAAAGTTCAGGAAGATGCTAGGGGTTGTCTTTGTTGTAGAGAGAGGAAAAGAGCCGAGTGGTGAGAAAAGAAGTGACGGACCCAGGAAAACCGGACTACAAAACCATGAAGATCTTACCGGGCAGAGGCAATCGATTGAGTGGATGTATCTGAAGTTATGGTGATCTGTGTGGACACAGGCAGAGAAATCCCAGAGTCACCCCTGTGGGAAAGGGATATTGAGAAGAGCCTAAAAACCAAACTACTAGGGAGACCCTGGGACACATTGTTAGGTTTAGGTGAGGAGATGGCAGAGGAGAAATTTTGGATCTGATTCTTTACGTAAGAACAGGATTTCAAAGACAAATTTCAATGTCTTTTGCATTCTCAAAAGACAGCACAGTACTTACTATATTAGTTTTCCCTGCTGTATAACAAACTTAGCAGCTTAAAAGCACACACATTTATTATCTCACCATTTTTGTGGGTCAGGCATTTGGTCGAAGCTTGGCTGAGTTCTATATGCAAAATCTCACAAGGCTTCAATGAAGGTGTTAACTAGGGCTAGTTCTCATCAGAGGCTCAACTGGGGTAGGGTCCACTTCCAAGTTTCATTAAATTGGTGGCAGAATTAATTTCCATGACACTGTAGAGTTCAGGGCAGCTTGCTTCATTAAAATGAGCAATGGAGAGAGAGAGAGATAGAGATTCTAGAATGAATCTGCTAGCAATAGAGAATGTTATATAACACAATCAGGGGGTTTCATCCCATCCTTTTGGTCATATTCTGTTGATTGAAAGCAGACACTCAAGGGGACTGGATGACACAAAGATGTGAATGCACCAGGCATGTTGGGGATGGTGGTTGCCTGTTTGTATTTGGTCTGTCACAGTAGCAAAACACTGGAGGTTATTAGAATATTGGTTTCAAGAGGGAAAGGAAGAGAGAAAATGGTTGTTGACAACTATTGGACACAAGACTGGATCTGAAGTTTCCTGCTACATTTTTAAAATTACTTAAATTGGAGAATAATTGCAATACTGTGATGGCTTTTGCCATATATCAACATGAATCAGCCACAGGTATACACGTGTTCCCCACCTTCCTGAACCCCTCTCACCTCCCTCTGCACACTACATTTTCAGGATCCTTGAAAGACAGTTTGAGAGATTTGCTCTTTGGGCATCGTGGAATTCTTAAAGCACCTTTCCATCCTTGGCCTCATGGTGCTTCCTGAAGCCAGCATCCTTGCTAAACAACCCATTTTTAAAGTTTCAAATCTGTGCTTTGATACTCATTTCCCAAGCAATCATTTCTTTTTAGAAGTGTTGTAGAAATGAAATGACAATTGCATTTAAAGTGCAGTATCTTCATTAAATTAACCTTGACCATTTTCTGTGGTTTCATTATTTATACAGTTGTTGAAGCCAAATACACAAACTCAGCCTGCATTGAGAAGGGAAACAATAGGTAACCTTTTCTACGTTTTCTCTTCCTTGACTCCTCTGTGGGACTAATTGTGGAGAATAGAATGTGCTACCCACTCAGTGCTTCATATCTTTATTCTCTCCTGTGAGTGTCTGTTTAAGGACATTTGTGAGAAAAGAAAAGATTCTTTGGAAGTGTTCAGGAAGGTAAAAATTTATGGAGATGGAGCTTGTTTAGACTATGTCATAAATAGTTCTCAAATACCATAGAAAAGATTGAAATATAACAGTAGCACCAAATAAAAATGTTCCCTGTAGGCGGAATTTATAAGCCTCTGATTTGCACTGTTTTAATTATCAAAATGTTTTGTGAACTTCAGTATGATGTATATTTGACCCAAAGTAAAATCTTTATGATGAACTTATACCTTATTGAAAATGACAACCTCATTGGTGATTAATTTTTTGCCTGTGTATGATGAGGATTAAAAAAAAAAATCTTGTTGAAAACTGTGAACTTTTTTCCCTGAAAGATGCTTATAGGCAGAACATGAGTTCTTGTAGGCATCAGGGTGTTCATGGACACCCCCATCCGCAAACCACCTATTGTGGACATCCATGGTCTCTAAGAAATTCTGAGTTGCATATATTTGGAAAAAATAGTAAATGCAAATATAAAATTTATAACATATTCAGTATATACCTGGTGATTTTTGTTGTTGTTCAGTTGCTCAGTCATGTCTGACTCTATGCGACCCCATGAACTGCAGTATGCCAGGCATCCCTGTCCTTCATCATCTCCCAGAGTTTGCTCAAACTCATGTCCATTGAGTTGGTGACGCCATCCAACCATTTCATCCTCTGTCATCCCCTTCTCCTCCTGCCTTTAATCTTTCCCAGCATCAAGGAAAGATTTGGCTTTTCAAATGATTTGGCTCTTTGTATCAGGTGGCCAAAGTATTGGAGCTTCAGTTTCAGCATCAGTCCTTCCAATGAATAGTCTGGGTTGATTTCCTTTAGGACTGACTGGTTTGATCTCCTTACTATCAAGAGACTCTCAAGAGTCTTCTCCAACATCCCAGTTCAAAAACATCAATTCTTCGGCACTCAGCCTAGGTACCTATAGACTTGAGGTTATCTCTGGACATATTTTGGACTACTGATCTAAGTGACAAGAAGGAGCCTTCACTAAATGTTTGGGTCCTCGTGGAAAATCCTGGATGCTGAGGATAATGAAGACCCTGCCCTGTGTTTGTATTGGGACTTTGTTTTCTAGTAGTGAACGACATTTCTCTGCAGGGAAACATTGTTTTTCATTGCGCTTGTGTGGGAAACACGTAACAGTTTATTGGAGTTAATAGTGAAGAGGAAACAGTAATGCCATTGGTTGTTTGTGTATGCATGAACAGGTATGAGAGAGTGAGAGACCGAGAAAGAGAGGGGGAAAAGGCACACGCATGCACACACATACAGAAACAGAGACACACACACAGAGACACACTGCTGCTCTCTCTATATAGAGAGCCAGAGGGAGAGAGATGAAGGAGCAAGAAAAAGAGAGAGACTGAGACAAATAGAAAGACACAGAGAAATACACAGAGAGAGGAACACAGAGAGATGAACAGAGAGAGGCATGTGGAGGCAGAAATTAAGTTAGGGAGGGAGAAAGAATCAGAGGTAGAGACAGACCCAGGGACAGAGTCAGTCAGATTGCTGTGAAGACTAACAGACAAGCATGACCCAGGCAGAATGAGACAGGCAGAGAATTTCTTAGCCTGTGAACTCCCAGGGGTGCTCTTACCTGCTGACCAGCGCTGGGTACCAGTGAATTGCTTTATCACCACGACTGTACTGTGAAGGGGCTGGTGGATGATTAAACAAAGAGGCCAGGCCCTGCTGGGTGAGTTACTTCCTGGGTAAAATTAGGCGATTGAGAAAGGACATCAATATAGACCTTACTTTACCATTTGTTAAGCCCTTGGCTGGGACTGTGATGCTGGGCTGGAAGGAATTGATCAATACCTCTTAGCCTTCCAGGAGTTTTTTGTTGAATTTCTGAAAAAGTTTAGCTGAACTTCTGGAAATGTGTTTATCTCATCCCTTCGTGAACGCGAGAACATCTAAAACAAAACAGGCTTTCAACTCTTCCCACAAATTTGCTAAGTTTTTTTTTCCCCCTGAATGCCTGGTCTGTGAATGTTACATAAGGCAAAAATAGTTATTTACAAAGACATTATATATTAGTCTTTCATGGGAGATCAGTCAGGGCAAGCATTAACGTCCAGAGAGAGATGGAAAATTTGCTGGCAGCATCTTTTGATGTGCAGAGAATTGCCCACTGGTTCCCCACACAGTAAATGGCTGTAATTCATGCAGTGACTGTTCAGTGCCTTTAATGTCTTGTAACATGAAAGACTTGGATTTTAAAAATCTTGCTTGGAAAAATGATAGGTCATGTCTTGGTGCATATGTCCCTGATAAACATATGCTTTGAGCAGGTATTCAATCTCTCCTACCTGCTGAGTTGATGAAAACTCTAGAGAATTTACCGGAAAAACCTCCTTTTCATATGTCATCATCACATTGCATTAGGACCTCATTTGTGTCAGAGGAATGACTTATTGTTCAATCAAACCTTGACACGAGCACTTCTCCAACCACCAAAATTAAGCATCAATATTTCTGTCCATCCTGGGACCCACTAACTTGAAAAAGTGTGGGTGAGAGAATAAAAGTGGAAATCAAAATCACCCTGATGAATTGTAGCCTATAAATAAAGATGGGAGTTTAGTGGATACTTATATCATGGGCCATCTTTAAAGGATGACATTTTACAATGAGTGGCCAGGAAAGTGCATGGTGCGAAAGAAAGACATTTTAGAACAGCAGCCTTCACTGAAATAGCTGGGATTAGGAACTGTGTCTATCTTAGTGATTTTGTGTTACATTCAAAACAGTGTCTAACTCTTTAGAAGATGCCCAAATCTTATTTTTAATGAATTCAGTGAACAAATGAATAAGAAAAATATGCATGTATTATAAAGGAGGACCTAGAAAATCATGCTTAGTAATACAGAACTGTTTGTTTTAAGGAGAAGATGGAGAGACAGGAATTTCAGAAGACCGTTGATTGATAATGCAAAGCAGACGTAGCTGATTCTACAACTGGCAAAAGCATTCAAAGTGTTGTTTTTAGTCACTCAGTTGTGGCCTACTCTTTGCGACCGCATAAACTGTAATCTGCCAGGCTCCTCTGTCCATGGAATTCTCCAGGCAAGAATACTGGAAGGGGTTGCCATTTTCTTCTCCAGGGGATCTTCCTGCCCCAGGGATAGAACCTTGGCCTCCTGCATGGCAGGCAGATGCTTTACCATCTGAATCAACTTAATTTCTTCTCATACTTTCAGCCCCCATATTCTTTGCTTCAATAAAACGTTTTGCTCTGGTGAGAACTGAGTCATTGGGGACAGATCGGAGACCCTGGCTCTTTGGTAGAAAAAAGGTAAGTCTGTGAAATTGCCACACACACATAGCATGTAAACCCTTTACCTTTCTAGTGGATATTAATATTGTTCAGGTGATTGTCATATTGTAGGAGCAGCTATTAAAAGTACTTTCTATTTAAGCTGTGCTGGACATTGTGCTATATATTTTACATGCTGTTATTTAATCATCAAAGAATCTGCACTGTTAGATGTCATTATCTTTGTTTATGCATGAGGAGAATGAGGCTCACAGAGGCTCTGCAATTGGTCCAAGTTTGCTCAACTACATTGGGAATAGAAGTTTGAGCAAAAACGTTTTCATTTCACATCCAGTTACTCTTATTTGCAAACATTAACTTCAGTGCTAAGCTCTTTGTGACACAAATACTTCACTGTCTGGGAATGTCCCAGATTAATTCTTTTATTCTGTTGCCATAAGGTCTGTGTCTGTCTATCAGTGTGAGTATTAGATTATTTATTAACTCTTAGAGCACAGAGTTGGCTTCTTAAATCTCTTCGTCAAGTACCTGGCTTTGTGTCCCCAGAGTCGGCCACTTAGAATGCACTCATTAGTTTATCCAACAAGTCACTGAATGAGTGAGCAAGTGTCACATGTGAATTAGGACCTTTCCTCTGGGCTCACTTTTAATGTATAAATAAGTTTGTGCTTTACATGCTCATTATACACAAATTCTAAAGTATCAGGGAAAATGATCAAAAAGAATGTTGAATTTTACATCAGGAAAGCTTTTGTAATGCTGATGAGGTACATGGTTCTGTTCTCTCTCCTGGGGCCAGAGGTGGGACCGGTGGCTCAAGTCTCGTTTTCTAGGTTGAGAGCACTGGCGATTTCAAAGTTCCTTTGTGAGCAGTTGTGAAGAACTCCATGCGGAAGGGGCTGGCGCATTTTCTCTCCCTATTCCTTTATACTTCTTCTACAGCTATTCTTTCAGGGCTAGTTAATACTAAGCCACAGTTACCAATTTTCCTCACTATCCTTAACTCCCTTAATATTTGTGTTTTCGTTCTACTACCCTTCCTGTGGATTTTCTGCTTTTAAACAATTTGTTTATTTATTTTAAAAAATTTATTTATGTATGTATTTGACTGTCCCAAGTCTTAGTTATGCTATGTGGTATTTGATTCCTTGACCAGGGATCAAATCCAGGCCCCCTACTTTGGGAGAGCAGAGTCTTAGCCACTGGATTGCCAGAGAAGTCTCCCTGTGGATTTTCTAAATGTCAAATTGTAGGGAGTAGGGACACTTCATTAAAGACTTACTCATAAAGGAAGCTTTGGGTTTTCTTTTATAGTTGCCCAAGAGCTGGTCCTGACTCATGTTTCAGGATTGTATCTGACTGCTTGTGTGCTGGTTCAACTTGGGTGTCAACTTGACTGGGTCAGAGGGTGCCCAGATATTTGGTTAAACGTTCTTTTGGGTGTGTCTTTGAGTGTGCTTTTGGATAAGGTTAATATTTGAATGGTAGACTGAGAAAAGCAGATTGCTCTACCTAATGTGGATGGCCCTCAGCCAGTCCAGTGAAGGCCTGAATAGAACAAAAAAGCTGACTTTCCCATGATGAAGGGATAAACTCCTCCTGCCAGACTGGGGAGCTGGAACATCACTTTTTTCCTGGGTTTAAACTTGAAACATTGGCTCTTCTTAAGTCTCAAGCCTGTTGGCTTTTGGACTGGGCTTTATTCCATCGGTTCTCCTGTTTCTCAGGCCTTTGGATTTAACCTGGACTTAGATCATTGGTTCTGTTGAGTCTCCAGCCTGCTGACTGCGGCTCTTATGACTTCTTAGTCCCCCAAATCACATGAGTCAATTCCTTACAGATAAAAATCTCTTTATATCTTCATTTATCCTGTTGGTTCTGTTTCTCTGGAGAACCCCAAGTAATGCAGCTTGTTATGATAAAGCCTGTAAAACTTATATGAAAAAGAGATCTAATTGTCTCAGAGGAGAGGGAAAGGTCTGGCAGTCGGCAGTACTGGGTCAACACGGTAGCCCGCTGATCAAGGATCCAGGCTCTCTCTCTGCTCTTTCTTTGCCTTTCTGTGTGACTTTTTCTCACACTCATAAGGTGGATGCCACACGTCTAAGAGTTCTGCTTGCCTTCCAGGCAGGAAGGAAGTCCAGAGACAAAAAGCTAAAGGGCTCATGGGAATCCTCATGTGTAGCGCTAATACCTCATTGGCCAGACTTACAGGTGTCACATGAACACTCTTGTCTTCCAAGGAGTTGGGAGATAAAGCCTTAGGTCATCATGTTACTGCTACAAATAAATTTTGGGTTCTGTTACGAAGAAGTGAAAGTGAAAGTGTTAGTTGCTCATTCAAGTCCAGCTCTTTGTGACTCCATGGACTGTGGCCCTTCAGTCTCCTCTGTCCATGGAATTCTCCAGGTAAGAATACTGGAGTGGACTGGCATCCCCCTCTCTAAGGGGTCTTCCCAACCCAGGGATTGAACCCGGGTCTCCTGTGTTGCAGGCAGATTGTTTACTGTCTGAGCCACCAGGGAAACCCATTAGAAACTAAAGGGGATGGATTTTTTTTTTTTTTTGCTAGGTCACTAGCTAAGTCACTTGCAATATTCTCCACAAATTGTTAGGTAACCATGTCATAATCATATTGTTAGGTAACTGTGACAATCAAAAAGAGATTTCAGTACTTCTTTGGCTTTGGAGATTATGTGAATTCACAATTCATTTGAAATTAAATATTATATATTGGTTTCTCCAAATCCAGTGCATGATTAAATGTTTTTAGTTAATGAGAGAAGATGCTTACATTTACTGAGCAGATACTATGTACCATGAGAAAAGCCATTGCTTTCTGTGTTACCTTTTGTTTCTATTGTCCCTATCTTAAAAATAGAGTAAATGAGCCTCAGAGAGATTTTACCTAAGTTGTCTAAAACTGCAAAGCAAGGAAGTAGAAAAGTCAGGTTAGAACTCATAGAACTCTTGTTCTTATAAGAAAGAACATATAAATTACATGTAGCAACATAGGTATTTTTAACTCTGCTTAGCACAGTGTTTTGCATTTAGTAAACTCTCAGTAAATGTCTGTTGATCATATCAATTATTTTTTCAGTGGCAGCCACTGACATTGATACTCCTTTTACAAGATCTTCTCTAAGTCCCAACCTAGAAGAGCCAGCTCACATCTGAAGCCAGAAAATAATCTCATCAGTAAAATTAGAGTGCTGTTGGTTTTCAGAGCATTCAGCAACCGTTTGTTGAATACCTATTCTAAGCCAGTCCCCTCTAAAGCCTCTCTTATTTTTCCAGTTGTTTGTTTCATGTGCTGCATTCTGGATAAGTGCCTTCTCTCTTCTAGTCCACTTATTCTCTTGTTATGTGATCTGCTCAATTTATTGTTTTAACTTTCAGTTGTTGTATTTTTAATTTATGCAAGTTTAATTTGGTTCTTTTTTCAATCTGCTGGAATACTTTTAGAGTTTCCTGTACCCTTCATTTTCAAATTTATCTCATTTCCTTAAGCAAAGAAGCATAGCTTTTTAAAAATACTCCATGTATCCTAATTGCAGTATCTGAAGTATTTAAGTGTCTGTTATATCTGCTGTTTTTCACTCATGGTATATTATTTCCTTAGGTAGTTTTTGTTACCTTTGTGGCTCACTGACCTTAAACAACTATTTGTGTGTGTGTGTGTGTGTGTGTGTGTGGAGGGGCACTTCCTGATGACCAGAGAGCTATTTTAAGTTAAAACCATCATGTATAGTTTTTTGATTGCTTAGGTGCTGCAAAGTTGGGACAGTAAGCCCTAGAGAGCTTATCCATGGTTTACACCCTTTCAATGACAATTCTCGTTACTTTTTCTTTCCTTTCTTTACTCCTGCTCTGTTCAGCAACAAGGTATATTTCCCCAAAAACTACTGGGGTGGAAGGAGTGGGGTGGAAAAACTGTCGGTTGATCCTTTCTCCGATGCTGTGACCCTTTGAGATCTCAGCTTAATGCATAACTGTGAGGTGGTTTACCAGACACGCAACTATGAATGGGCCCCATACTTTTGTAGCCCTCGTCCCACTAGGCCATCAAAACACAGTTTTGTTTCTTCCAGATTAGCAAATGCCTTCAGAGCTAAAGCAACTCATAAGTTTTCCATTTACCTTTCTTATTTTAGTATTGTACTTATTTGGTATTTCCTCTCTATTTTGTCAGCTCTTTGATGCTGCTAAAAGGATTACAAATGTTTAATGCAGCAGTTTCAGCTGCTTTCAGTAGGAGAGCTAGTCCAAATAACTTGGTCTGTCATTGTCACCTCATCAGCCTTTTAAAGAATCATCCTTAATAACCTTTTTCCTTTTATAATTAGGAAAAAAAAAACTAAGAAATTCAGCAATTTTTCTTTCCTTTTATTGGACTTATGTTTTATTCTTTCCTTTCTTCTTTGAAATTTTGAGATTATTTCTAACTTTCTGGGATTTATAATTTTTTTCCAATGGTACCATCAACTTCAGAGTGCTGAGGGGAAATGGAGTGAGCATATGGTAACTACTGCAATGAAATTTGGTTCTTTACTCATGTCTCTACAGGATGTGGTATTAGGCACAGAATCACCATTTCTTTATAAAATTGACCAAATAGGCTAATTTCCTTAATGTATTTAACATATTTCCATAAAGAAAGTGATCTGAGCTGAATTAGCATGGTAGAAAAACCAGCACTATCCATGAAGATATAAATTGGGAGGGAAGTATGAACCATTTCATTCACTTCCTTAATATGAATACAACTTCAGATTACATGGATTTTACAGATCTGGCAGCTAACTTCATTCACTTGCACTTTTCATTAACCTTTAGCTGGTTTCTTTCTTTTTTCTTTCATGCTTCATGAAGTGCACTTAAGACCTCTGTTTTGTTCTTATGGGAATGTGACATAAGATGTATCATCCCCTGTTGAATGACTTTTTCAGATTATGAATTCCTCTCTCTTTCCTTATTATAAATGTCTTTTTTTATTTGTTTTGAAAAAACATTCTCTGTAGTTCTGGGTAGACTTTTTATGTTTATTACTCACTTAACTTTTCTAAGTGAAGATAGTTTCACTTTCGTTTTCTCATTGTTTGAGTAATACATGTCTGTAAAAATGCAGAAAATCAAAACTTTTTGGGGGGTGCTGCAAAAGCTTTATCATTTCCACATCCTGGGAAAGGGATACAGGGCGGTTAAAAAGCTGCCTGGTGGCTGCAGAGAGGAGCTTCAAGAAGAAGCTCTGACACCAAACAGGCTCCTCAAAGGCTGCTGGGCTTCCGAGGCTGCTAGTCAAGCTTGAGGGTGAGCCTTGCAATGAGATGCTTGCCCAGCCTCACCTGCGGACCAGTCGTCCTGCGGAGGTTAGCCACGTGGTCATACATCTTCTCGGTGAGTTCCACCTGCTCCGCGAGAAGCCGCTGTCTGTAAGTCACAGAGGTGTGGGTTTGCCTGGGCAAAACCAGGGTGTGCAGGTCCGCCAGGTCGTAGTTCAGGCTCCTCTCCATAAGAATGACTGCCTCCGCAGTGCTCTGGCTTTACCCCACTTGTCTTGGGATGGCGCCTACATGTTCTGGAAGAGGGAGGCTGCTGCCACAGTGGTTTTGCATTTTCAAGAGGTGCTGGGTGCCCTCTTACTTCTCCTCGGCCGATTGCTGGAGAAAGCCAGCACATACCTTCCGGAACCACATTGTGGAGGTGGAAATAAGACGCCAGAGAGAGGTAGGTTTAGGAGGCCCACAGATGCATGGTGATTGATGACAGCTTCCATGTTAGTGAAATAATTCTGACAAACCTGGGAGCTTGTGGTTGATCCCTAATAAACAGTAAAGCTCAAAAAATGGTGTTGGCTGGTCCCAGTGGCTGAGGATAGCTGAGAGGCCAGTTCCAAAGGTTGTGACTGGAAACCTCTGAGCACACTGTCCAAATCTCTTCTATTTTTTTAACATAGCATATTCTTTGCTATTGTATTATTGGTGGTGGTTTAGTTGCTAAGACATGTCTGACTCTTGTGACCCCATGGACTGTAGCCCACCAGGCTTCTCTGTCCGTGGGATTTTCCAGGCAAGAATACTGCAGTGGGATGCCATTTCCTTCTTCAGGGGATATTCCTGATCTGGGGGTTGAACTGGGTCTCCTGCACTGCAGGCAGATTCTTTACCCACTGAGCTGCCTGTGAGTTCTCCATTATTATTATTGCTTGGGTTATTGTGTTAATCTTTATTTTTTTTAAATGGGAGGATATTTGCTTTGCAATATTGTGTTGGCTTCTGCCATATATCAACATGAATCAGCCATAGGTATATGTATGTCCCCTCACCCCGAACCTCCCTCCCACCTCCCGCCCCATCCCACCCCTCTAGGTTGTCACAGAATACTGAATTCCCAGAATTAATTTCTCTGATGGTTGATTAAGAGTTTTGGTAAATATAATTCCAAATTTCTCTTTCTCTCTCTCTCTCTAATCATGTCTAAATTTGTGTATGTAGTATATACATGTATGCATGTATATGAAGTATATATTTTTATGTGCATACACACATAAGTATTTATAAAAATGTGACCACACCATACAACTATAAGAAGGTGTGAGGAAAATAAAACTGTTCTTTACTAGTAACACAGGTACATCCACGTCTGTCAGTTTAAGGGGTGGCAGCATTTCTTGTTGCATCAGATAACTTTTTGCTTAGCAAAAACACATTAATAGGCTATTTATTCCACAAAATGATGGTCTCTGTAGATGTCTTGAAGGTAGAAAATTGAAACAAAGGAATTAAATTCCTCTCATAAAAAAAGAATGTGAGTACTCTCTAGGAACCACCATAGAAAGGGGCAAAGGGGCTCTGGAGGAAAGACAGCTAGCTAGCAAATTAGCCAGAGACAAACTAAAAGCCAGTGGCAGTTAGAGACAGATTTAAAAGAAATGATGGCCAAAATCCAATCCTTAGTCAATGGCTATAAAAGTGTTGAGACTCCCCCCTTCCCTGCCTCTGGCCCATGGCTCTTTTCTAAACCATCTATAGAGGAGTTCACAAATCTCTTTTGTCTGGGGCACTTTCTGGAGTGAAGGCACTGGGATAGTGTTTGATTTGGCCTCATATTCTGCCGAAACACACAAGAAAGGAGAGATTCAGAGTGGTGATGGAGAATTAGTATGAGATAGAAACTGGGTCCAGAGCTGATGAGACTATTAAGCTGGGACTACACCCTGTTCTTAACCACTGGAGTCCTGAGCATGGTAGCCTCCATCCTTCCCACGCACTAGCCTTTACTGCCCTCAGCTGTAGACCAGAACCGTTTGTGTTTCCCAACTAGTATCACATCCCTAGTCATTTAGGATTTCTTAACTCCAATTAGTACTCTATCCTCACCTCATACCTGTTCTCGAATTCTCCAATACAGCTTCAGTAGACAGTCAGCAAATGCCATCTTTTCCTTTTCATTCATATAAGTTAGAACCTTCTCGAGTCATCATGATTAAAAAAGCAATATTTGAGGAGATGATTTGGTTGAAAAAGTGAAAGTTAGTCACAGTCGTGTCTGACTCTTTGTGACCCCATGGACTATAGCCAAGCATTCTTCCCTGTGCATGGAATTCTCCAGGCAAGAACACTGGAATGGGTTGCCATTTCCTTCTACAGGGGATCTTCCTGACCCAGAGATCGAACCCAGGTCTCTCACCTTGCAGGCAGCCTCTATACTGATTTAGCCACTAGGGAAGCCCCTGATTTGGTTGATGGCAGCCTCAAATGTTAGATATAGACCTTTTTAAAATTTGATAAAGGGTCTGGTATATACTGTCCCTAACATTAGTAACTGTTTTCTCACTTGTATTCAAAAAAGCTATAACTAAGGGCAGGGTAATGAATGTGGCTAAAGAAACAGATGGGTTAGGAAAGAAAATAATATGGAGCTCTTAATGTCAAGATTCCCCATTCCACTCTTTTCAGCCAGTAGACTACCCTTCCCTGTGCACTCCTGACAAGAGGCAGGATATTTATTTTCTGGGGAAATGACTCTTTCATGCTTGCAAAGACTTAAAATGTATTCATAGTATCCTCCCTACAAAGATTCTGGAGGTTGTACTCCTATAAACAATTGGGTAGAAAACATTGAAAGAGCAAACATAGAATTCAGGAATGGGCACTCCAATACAGGATACTTTCAAAGGAAAAGACCTAGAATGACTATTGTGTAGCAGGCCTAGAAATGAAGGTCCAGAATAGAGCAAACATGGGTGGAGATCTTTGGTGAAAAAAGAAAATGGAACTGATGTATGTGGGTAAATGGAAAATATTATTCACAGGTGTGTAGTAGAGATGTTGAAGCTTTTGAAAAATTTAACAAATTGTACTTAGAAAATCAGGCTAAAACAAGAAAATAAACCCAAGTCAATGATTAACTTCAAAAACTATGGACTGTCCAAAGAAGACATGGTCATAAAATACAGACTGGCTCAGAAGTATCATATAATGTGTAGATAATACCTAAAATGGGTGAGTTAGGAGAGAATAGTACTGCCCTATTATTTATAAATATGGAAATAAATATTAATTTAAGGAAAGCAATAGAAGAGTTTGCATGTTTCTTGCCTGTGGGGAGTTGGTCTGAAGGGTGCAGAAGAATGTGGATATGTCATTAAAATAAGTTCACTGTTGGCAACCCACTCCAGTATTCTTGCCTGGAGAATTCCATGGACAAAGGAGCCTGGAAGGCTACATTCCATGAGGTCACAGAGTCAGACACGACTGAGTGATTCGTTGGTTGGTCGGCAGGCATTTATAACCGTGCACCTGTATTTTTTTTGGATAAACATTAACTTTAAAAGTCAGACCGTATTTGTTTATTTATACAACAGGGCCCATAAACACAACCTAAAGACTTCATTTGGTGTTCAACTGAGAATTTGTCAACACTGGGAGAAAAATGGTCTGTTTGGAATCACTGAGAGATATAGTACAATGGTACAGAATCAAGTAGATTAAGACTTTGAGTGATTTAAATAATTTTTCTAGATATTTTTTAAGCCAGGCAATTTTTCCTTAATCGCCATGTGAATTGGGACCCTACATGAACAGAGACTAAGATGCCAGACTTAGCAAAAGCAAGCAAGTAAGGAAACAAGCAAAAGAAAAATCAAACCAAACCAAGGTGATTAGTTACATTTGAATTTCAGATAAACAATACCTTTTTAAGTACAAGTATATTTCAAATACTGTATGGGATATCCTTACTCTAAAAATCTCTGAAACTTGAATTGGGTGTCATGAATTTTATGTGGAAACCCCATTAGATGCCCAAAAGATAATTGTTGGGTCTCTCTTTTCTTCACGACCCATTATTATCTGACATCCAAGAATTATGAAAACCTGCTTGTAATCTATCTCTGTTTTCAAGCTCTATCAGCTTTGGGGATTAATGAGTTCCATAAGGTCACTAACCACCTATAAGTTCAGAAGAATGAGTCTATCTGTGCCTCTCTGTCATAAATTTGTCTGTAACTTTACAATGGCCAAACTAAGGACTTGGATGCAAAACCTTAAGAACAAATCCAGGTACAAGTCATGTTAAACAAATCTGATAGCAGTTTTTAAAACTTTGGTGGTTGAAGAAAGGATGTATGACATGGAATGACATATCTGAATAAGCTGGCATGTACTTGGTAGAAGGTGGTGACCTTGTCTTGAGACTGTCAGACATAAAGTTGATCTTGTCCTCTCTTTGAACTCAAGCCCAGCATCTTAATAGTCATGGCTGTTACCAATCAAGCTTTTATCCCAAGTCAGTCCATTTTTTTGGTTAGAATTTTTCTCTGGGACCTCTTTCACCTTTAATATAATTGCAGAGTAATTCATTCTTCTTCATTGGCAATTAGCTGGTCAGAGTTCCAGCGCCCAGTTTTCAAATCCTTTCCAGAATTCAACTCTTCAAACAGCCTGGAGAAATCAAAGAAGCCATAAAGTGGTCTATTGCATGCCTCTGCTTTTCAATTATTTCCAGCATGGTAAAGATTCTATCTGTAATGGACTTAGGAGTATTAAGTCCCTAACTTTATAATGTGGCATTTTCTGGTTATCAAAGAAATTTTCTGAAACTAAATGTATCTTACTATAATTACTTCCCTAGCTTGTACTGCTTTTTTCCACCTGTCCTTCTTCTCATTTATAAAAGGCAGAATAATTTTCTCCTCATAATTCCCATCTCTTTGATTTTCCATATCTAGCCAAAATGTCAATAAGCCTCTCTGTTTGAAAATTATTGGCTTCTATAAGTGTTGTTGCCTCAGCAGTTTTATTCCTTTCATTTTTTCAACTTAATCTGTATCAGTCATTTTATTCATCTTCTGATAATTCACCCCAAACTGCAAGATCTAAAATGGATTGTATTATCTGTGTGTATGCTCACATATGTGTTTGTTTCAAAAACAGCAGATATGTCTAGGGAAGATGGGATACTAGAGTAAGTTGTTGAGCTTCATTTGAAGATTCTAAAATATTATCTTGGGCAGACCTGAAGGACAGTGAGATGTTTTGGAAAATAGACAAGACTAGAGAATACAACTACAACAATCACAGTCACTGAATCTGTGTATGTGTGTGTTTGTGGGCAAGAGAGAGAGACTCTAAATTAAAAAAAAATAATAATAATCCTGTAATGGGTGGAGCCATACAGATCCACAATTGAATCCAAGCCCTAAGATTTTCTGTCTGTGTCATAAGACTAAGTCACTATAGTTCTTCCTATCCCCAATTTTATCAACTCTAAAGCAGTAACTGCATCTACCATGTAGATTGGGCTCAAATGAGATGAGAGTCAAGTTTGCATGGGCTCTGCCACAAACTTGTCTCATAATAAAATGTAGCTATCCAGAAAGCATTTTCACACAAAGTACCATTTCTGGGGGGCCAACCCCAGATCCATCCCCTCAACCTATGTGTTTGGCAGAAAACATCTCAGTGTCAGCATAAATGAATTGCTTTATGCCTCAGGGCTTCTAGCTAGACAAGCAGGGCTTAGAACTTAGGAATTCTGATGCTCTCTGTTCTGTGGTTCATGAAGACACCACACTGCCTCATGATTTCAGTGGTATGGAGATTCTTTAGAAGCATCTGCTTTCCTTGAGTTAATTTAAAAAGTTCTCTGCCAGCCCTCAGATTGGGAGAAAATAATAGCAAACGAAGCAACAGACAAAGGATTAATCTCAAAAATATACAAGCAACTCCTCCAGCTCAACTCCAGAAAAATAAATGACCCAATCAAAAAATGGGCCAAAGAACTCAACAGACATTTCTCCAAGGAAGACATACAGATGGCTAACAAACACATGAAAAGATGCTCAACATCACTCATTATCAGAGAAATGCAAATCAAAACCACAATGAGGTACCATTATACGCCAGTCAGGATGGCTGCTATCCAAAAGTCTACAAGCAACAAATGCTGGAGAGGGTGTGGAGAAAAGGGAACCCTCTTACACTGTTGGTGGGAATGCAAATTAGTACAGCCACTATGGAAAACAATGTGGAGATTTCTTAAAAAGCTGGAAATAGAACTGCCATATGACCCAGCAATCCCACTTCTGGGCATACACCCCAAGGAAACCAGATCTGAAAGAGACACGTGCACCCCAATGTTCATCGCAGCACTGTTTATAATAGCCAGGACATGGAAGCAACCTAGATGCCCACCAGCAGACGAATGGATGAGGAAGCTGTGGTACATATACACCATGGAATATTACTCAGCCATTAAAAAGAATTCATTTGAATCAGTTCTAATGAGATGGATGAAGCTGGAGCCCATTATACAGAGTGAAGTAAGCCAGAAAGATAAAGAACATTACAGTATACTAACACATATATATGGAATTTAGAAAGATGGTAACGATAACCCTATATGCAAAACAGAAAAAGAGACTCAGATGTATAGAACAGACTTGTGGACTCTGGGAGAAGGCGAGGGTGGGATGTTTCAAGAGAACAGCATCGAAACATGTATATTATCTAGGGTGAAACAGATCACCAGCCCAGGTTGGGTGCATGAGACAAGTGCTTGGGCCTGGTGCACTGGGAAGACCCAGAGGGATCGGGTGGAGAGGGAGGTGGGAGGGGGGATCGGGATGGGGAATACATGTAAATCCATGGCTAATTCATTTCAATGTATGACAAAAACTACTGCAATGATGTAAAGTAATTAGCCTCCAACTAATAAAAATAAATGAAAAAAAAAATTTTAAACAAGAAATAAAACAAACAAAAATAAAATAAAAAGTTCTCTGCATAATGGTTTCATTAGATTATTTGAGAAGAATCATTGTTTTTCAAGGCTGTCTTGTACTTCTGTGAGCTTTTGGAAAATTTCCATTGTAGAATGTGCCTCCGGGGGCTCTCTGGCCCCACAAAAAATGGAGAATGGTGACAAAAATCATCAAATACAAAAAATAATGAAAAAAGACATTTGTTCTATGTGATGTGTATAATGTCTGTGATTTGGAGTTGTGAGAACATTTGTTGCTACCTACCAGGACCAGAAAGTAGTATCCTGAATTACCTCAGAAGGAAGCACAGGGCAGTAAGGGTAGACTATGCGGCAGGGACAATCTTGTTTGGCTCAGTTGCCGAGGGGTTATATTGTTTGGTGCCCTTTAAGAGCCTTTGCTAAGTTGAAGTCACCTTTGTCTCACCTGCCACTGAGAGATGCTGTAAACAAAACCAGGTGTTTCCAAGGAGCCATTTTCCCAGTGGCTTTTCTTCAGTTTTTTTTTTTTAAATTATTATTTCTTTAGTTTTGGCTGTGCTGGGTCTTCATTGCGGCACACGGACTTCCTCTAGTTGAGGTGAGTAGGGAGTTGGTCTTCGTCGTGGTGTGAGGGCTTCTCATAATACCTTCTCAAGTTGCAGAGCATGGACTCTAGCCGTGAAGGCATCAGTCGTTGTGGTGCATGGGCTTAGTTGCTCCATGGCATGTGGTGTCTTCCCAGACCAGGGATCGAACCCATGTCCCCTGCATTGGCAGGTGGATTCTTAACCAATGGACCATCAGGGAAGTCCTCTTCTTTAGTTTTTATATCTCTGACATGGAAGCTACAAAGTTATGATAACTCTTCTCAGTTATTACGAAAGTATTTGCATAGATTTCACCTGAAAAGTGTGGAACATACAGCCATGCTTGGTGGGTGCTTTTCTCTTGGGGAATCCACTTGACTATGGAGGAACCTGTCAGTTGTCTGCAGCAGACACAGACATTTCTTTTTTTCTAAGAACAGAAGTCAGATTTTTCTTGGGTAGTGATGTGTCTAGGTCTCAGGGTGAGTCATGATTGGTTGAAGTCTAGCCTTTGCCGCTACCCCTGTCCTAGGGAGCTGCTGATACAGCTCTTGCTGATTAGGTGTAAATAAAAGTCAGCTGAGGCATCTTGGAAGGCAGAGCTTGTGCGTACCACCCCTCTCTCTTCCTGAATTGTCAATGTGATGCCAGAAGCTACGAGAGTCATCTTGTAACTATGAAACAAGAATCATGTAGACAAAAGGCCAAAAGGTAACTGTCAGAATGAAAGCTAGCGATTATTGACCTTCATACTCCTTGTGTAAGCCACAGAGAGTTGGGTTTTCTATTACTTTCAGCCAAAAAGCACTCCTAATGGCTTATTGCTGGTTATTGCTGGTGGAGTAGGTTTTGAGTCTTTTTGTCTTTCTTTCCTCATAGAATTTTAATTTTCTTATTCTTGCTTTGGAATAATCTTCAGATCTTTTATCTATCCTTTCCAAGGTAGCTATAAGGTGTGTGTTAGTCTCTCAGTCGTGGCTTTGCAACCCCATGGACTGTAGCCCACCAGGCTCCTCTGTCCATGGGATTCTCCAGGCAAGAATACTGGAGTGCGTTGCCATTTCCTTCTCCAAACCTATGAGGTAGCACAGTAAAATAAAGAAAGAAGCTATTGAATTCAGAAAGTTTGAACATGATTATCCTCTGTTTCAGGGACATGACCGTCAGGGAGGATTTACATCTTTTTCTTGGACAGAGATTTTAAAACAACAGTTTATTGATTTTTATTGGAGTATAGTTGCTTTAGAGGATTTAAATCTTGAAGGCTCAGTTTTCTCATCTGTAAAATGAGGATGATGATGACAACCACATCAACAGTAATGATAAATAGCTGACAAACATGTAGTGCTCATTTATGAAATGCCAGGCTCTGAACCAAAGAAATTTGTTGATATTATCAAAGGCTTCTCAATGTGGTGACAATGTAGATATTTTAAACATTTCTAGTGTATTGAGAAAACTAAATTTATAAAAATTAAATTATTCATCTGAAGATTTATGTCTTTGATCGCATCTCTTTCAGGTGTTTATTCAGTGTCAGTGTTAGCCAGCCTCCAAGGAGCCCCCCAGGGATCCTGACCTCCTAATAGTCACACTGGTAGTCTCCCACGATGTCCCAGGTCTCGTGTCTGTGAACAAGAGCATACAGCAGAAGGATTGGTCTGTCACTTCTGGGATGAGATTATAAAAGCCTGTGGCTTGCATTTCGAGTTCTCTCTCTCATCACTTGCTCTGGGGGATGGCGTAGCTAACTGCCGGGTTGCAAATACTCTCAGAAGCACACAGAGACATTCACACAGAAAAGAGCTGAGGTTTGCCAAACTGGATTCTTCAGCCCCAGGCCAGTCTCAGACGCCTACAACCCCAGCTGACAACATTTTTATGAGAGACCTTGAGTCAGAACCACACAACTTAGCTGCTCTCGAATTCCTGACCCGTAGAAACTGTGGGATAATAAATGTTTGTTGTTTTAAGATGCAAAGTTGAAGGATATTTTTCTGTTGGAGCAACAGACAATGAATACAGTCACCTTTTCAGGGTATCTTTCCCTGATTCTCCTATTTAAAACTGACTCCCTCCCTTGCTATCCCAGAACTCCCCAACCTCCTTACACTTTTTCTCCTTAGCCCTTATTATCACCTAAAGCCTCTAAAGACAGGGGTTTCTTGTCCACTTCATTTAACACTATATCCTCAGCATGTAGAGTGGCTCATGGCACATAGTAAGGGCAAGCACTATTTGTGAAATGAACAAATGCTCAGCTCCACAATCTCCACTCTTTATACTCCTGTGTTGTACGTTTCCTGTCTCATATGCAAAATAATGCATGAAAATACCTCCTGGAATGTCTGGTGTTTGTTTTCAAATTTCAATGACCTTTTGCAGTAGGAGGTATCCATTTTAAGCCATATTTCTGTTAGGACTTATCCCTACTACAAGTCTTCTCAGTCTGTAAATCAATACATAGAAGGAATTTTAGGGAAGATGTCTATTAGAACAAGTAGACCCCAATTCTAATTCCATCTCTACCTCTCATTTGTTTGTGACCATGAAGAATGAACTTTCTTCCAACTTCTTTTTTCTCATCTTTTCAGTTTCCTTTTTATTCAAACATGTCTTATTTAACTTCGTTATCTTAGAAAAAAGAAAACTTTCATAATTTTCTAATAATTGTGCCTATTTCATCTTCATTTATATTAAAAGTTTTGCCTAGCAACTTCCTGATGATGATCTTAGGGAAAATAAAGGCCAGAAGGCTTGTACTTGCCTGGTCTTGTCATCAGAGCCCAGAGTTAAAGAAGCTTAGATAACATTTTTGGAAATTTACAAAGCTGTGTTCAAGGACTTGCACTGATCACGACAGCGGGATATGTTGAAGAGTTAAGGCCAGCGGCATCTACCCAAGTCTTTGATCTACAATAGTTGCTAACTTAATGAGGCTTTTAGGTTTAAGGCATCATCTCACCTACCAAAGTCTTTTCTATGGAAGAGGGTGCAGTAAAGAGTGATTTCACAGTAGAGTTTAATCCCCACTAGCTAGTTTGGGAAAGAATTATTTAGAACATACTTCTTGACTGCTCAGTACCAGCCCTTCTTTGTCATCTATCCTTTGTTCTGAGAAGTTTTGGTAGTATTTGGGTCATCTCCCGTTCTTGTTGATATTCAGCACTTCCGTTTTAGTTTATATCCTCCCTGTTTCTGAAGGTAACTCTGGTCAAGGTTTTGTGTAATAATTATTCGGCATCTTTCAGTATTTATCTTGGCCTTTCTCCCCATCTCTCTCTCTGTCCCTATCTTATTCTATATCTTAGGATGTTTTGATTGAAAATAAGAACATTTCGGTTCAAGCTCTTTTGGAAAATATGGACAATTTACAGGGGTGACATAAATGAAAAGTGTAAAGACAGAGCCTCAGATGTGGTTTGATCTAGAATTCTGTGATGTTACTAGATATCTAGATACTTTTCTTTGGGATTTGCTTGATTTGTCCTTTTCCACTTGGCAGCTTCATCCTATTACTGGTTTCCTTATGGTTTCAAAAATTGGTACTGTCAATAAGCTCCCACTTCAGCAAGCCATACATCCAGAAAAAGAATAGGCACCTGTTTTCTTGGGTTCTAGGCTACAACATGAAGATCTGCAATAGTTCAGTTCACAGGCCAGGAAGAGACTACTGGTTGACCCCTAATACCTATTCTTCTTTTCTAGTAATGTAATTGTAGCTGGCCACATATATGCCTGGGAGGAAAAAAAAAGTATTTTCCATCTTCCTTTGCTATTAGTGTGACTGTGTGGCTGAGTTCTAGCCAATGAGAAGTAAGTGAAACTATTGTGTACAGTTTTGGTTTTTTTTTTTCCTGGAGTAAAAAGAGGAAATGAGTGCTTTTTGGTTGCAAGCACTCTTGGAAATATGCAAATAAGAGCAGAACTTGAGGAAGAGAAGAGTAGCAAGACAGAAAGAGCTTGGGCCCCTGCTGCTGCAGAGAGCAGAATTATTATACCAGCTTGAGTTGTATCTGATAGAGAAATCAACTTTGATCTTGTTTAAGTCACTGCTGGGGCTTCCCTCATAGCTCAGTAGGTAAAGAATCTGCATGCAATGCAGGTGACCCAGGTTCAGTTCCTGGGCTGGGAAGATCCCTGGAGGAGGAAATGGCAACCCACTCCAGTGTTCTTGCCTGGAGACTCCCCTGGGCAGAGGAGCCTGGTAGACTACAGTCCATGGGGCTGCAAGAGTCGGACACGACTTAGCAACTACAGCGCCACCACCACCCCCCCAAGTCACTGCTAATTTGGAGTCTCTGTCCCGTTCACAGCTGCATCCTTTTAAAAACACCTGCCTAATACTGACACAATCACTGACCTAAGGGGTGAAATGCAAGGATGGGTTCAGCTGAGGTCACATATCCCCCTGCTGAGATTGGGGTGGAGTCGGCTTCCTGGAATCACGTGGATCTCCAAATACAAATTGAAGACTGTTTAGAACGAAGAGGGAAACTACCACCAATTATTCAGTAAGCCTTAGTTTCCTTTCTCTACCTCTATTTATTCTGGTTTTAGCTTTCATAACTAGTTTGCTTACAACTCAGAGATTGTTGTTGGCTTTAAGCAGCCCAAACAGATAAATAAACCACAAAACCAGGAGGTTGTCACGACATCGTAGAAAATGGTGGTACTCAAACCATGGTCTGGTGACTGCTGTGAAGGGCATGCTGCCCCTTTGCAAAGACGACGGAAGATTGAGATACACATCTTCCTTTGATTTTTGTTTTTTGTCAGGAAAGGCTATGTCTTTATCATGAAGAATATTCTCAGTACTTGTTTGTCACTTGAATGTGTTTAATCACTGCAGCACAGAGAATTAAACAGGCTCTCCAAAGAGGATCCTGAATGTGCCATTAACCAAGAAAAATAGGGGAAAGAAATAGATTGTAAAAATATGGAAATAACGCTAAAGGAGAATAAATTTCCCCAGTGGCACAAAAGAATAAGTTTTAGGATATATGAACAACGGCACAGTGATATGTACCACAATTATCGAGAGGAATCAGAAAGAGGGAGAGAAAAATCATAAGTAGACATTCGCCAAGTTCACCTGCTTGCATTTAATTTCATGGTTTGCTTGTTCATCTGGAAATTCATGGATGGGGATTCAGAATTTAGCATGCTGAGAATTTGTTTTCAATGTGTATACCTGGGAGGCAGTTAAGGGTGGGGTGAGCTGGAAGGCAGTTCACTCTTCTGCTTATCCAGATTTACCTTGAAGACCCATTTCACAGATTGAAGTCAATTGCTGGCAAGTAGTATTGTTTACCCTTATAATTTCCCTTGTGTAAAAAAATAAAGTCTTTTTGGATTCCAAAAGACATTGCTCCAGACTTGTTGAACAGAGTTAATCAATTTATCTTTAGTAAAGCAGAAAATCAATTTATTTTTAATAGAGTTAAAAATCTATATTAAAAATGCATGAAAGTCGGTGGAAGAAGTCCCCACAGTACTCTGGCAAGGAGGATGGAGCAAACACAAGAGTGCAGGAAAACCACCAGCAGATAATGAGGAAATTGCTGTGAAGTCTCTTGTGCTTACATTTGCATACGAGCTCCAGCTCTGTGCACTGTTTCACCTAAATATTTTATATTATGTCACCTTAGGCTGTATCACACATCAGTCAAAGCACGGAGCTTTTGCTCAGTCTCTCTCCATTGTTGTGTGAACAATGTGCTTCAAACACTTGTCTAAACAAGGTCTATTGCTGCTGCAGGCAGCAGCAATGACTGCTGGGATATCACCCTAGAAGGGTGGGAGAGGAGTTGAGCTGTCGCGAGGTTCCACCGCTTGCAAGTGCCTGGCCTGGATTAAACACGGACTTGGTGCCCATTGATTCTGGCTGTTATTAGATATGTTTGCCTGGGTTATTGTACTGTAGCCTGCCAGGTTCCTCTGTCCATGGGATTCTCCAGGCAAGAATACTGGAGTGGGTTGCCATTTTCTTCTCCAGGAGATCTTCCCAACCCAGGCATCTCACCCAGGTCTCTAACACTGCAGTCGGATTCTTTACCTACTGATCTATGAGGGAAGCCCATGGGTATGGGCACCCCATATCTTTAAAGACTTGCCAGGACTGTATGGTGACAGCGATGGCTTTGTTTGGGCTGAATCAGCAATCACGTGTATACAGCCCCCGGTTCTTGTTTTTAACAGACTTAAAGGAACAACTTCCCATCCTGGTTAAGTGGCCTGTGGGGAGCATCATTCATTCTCAGTGTTTCCGGAAAATCAGATAAAGCTTTTCCTTGTTTGCTGAGTCTGTGCCGAGCATGTGCCAAGACCACTTAAGCATTTAATTTCTCTGCTTTGAGCTTGCACACAGGCTCATGGTGGGACCTTGTGGCTCAGAATTAGATGGAGAGTGTTCGATATCTCTCGGCAGTGACTGAGGGACTGGTTCCTGTCTGTGATCTGGGGGACCAGGATGGTCATTAATGGACAGCATAACATTCTGGGAGAGAGTGGGATAAATGGAGAGTGGAACACAGAATTCGTCAGTCTAGGGAGCTCAAAATGTTTTAAAGAACAGTGGGCACGGGCCACAGCTTGTGATTTATAGTGGAACTGAAATTAATATTTGAGTGGCTCTTAAGTCTGGGCAAAGAAAGCTCTTGATTTTGATGTAGGGATTTGACACCTGGAATGAGTCCCTGCCTGCTGAACTATACTGGTCCCAATTGAGTTAAGCTCTGCAGGAAAACACTTCTGTCATGTTGGCGGAAGAGGCAGCGTTGTCTGTTGTAGAGACTATGGTGCTGGGGGCAGGGGACAGCTAAAGTTAACTCCCTGCCAGGGTCATCAGTGTCCTGGTCCTCTAAAGCCAGAGTTTCCAAATTCCTTTGATCTTCAGAATCCCCCGGAGAGCTTTAAGCATTCTGATTTTAGGTCCACCTTGAAACTTACTGAATGGGACCCTTTGGTATGAGTCCTGAGATGAAGTCTTTGAAAAAAAAAAAAAATCTCTGCAAGAGGTTTTGATTGCCTAGAATTAAGAATTGCCTTGAGCAGCATTGCATCATGGTGATGTGTGGAGACTTGGAATCAGACTGCACAGGGTTAAGCCCTGTGTTGCTACTTCTGATCTCTGAGCCTAGACTAGTAACTTCTCTGTATGTCAGTGCTGTCACCTGTAGGCAAGGGGAATGGTAGTACTTCCTCACTATGCATGAATGAGGAATAACGTGGGAAGAACTCAGCGTAACGTCTGGCATGCAGTCAATACTCTCTACAAATTAACTGTTGCTATTAGGACACGTTAGTCTTTAAGAGCCAGATCTAGTCATAGCTTCTCCATGCATCAAAGACCAGGACAATGATAATAACAAAGGGTTATGTGGTATTTATTTTGTGCCAGAAAGCACAAGGTTTTTCCCAACAATTATACCATCTCGTTAGCACAAGTTCTCCGTAAAGTAGGCTGTGTTTGTATCTCTATTGTTTAAAAGAGGTATCTGATACTAAGAAAAGTGAGGTCCTACAACCAGAGTCCCATTCCTTACAGCTAGTGAGTGACAGTGCTGGGGTTTGAACTTGGGTCTATCTGACTGCAAAGCCCTTGAGCCTAATAAGGGCTGTCTTTTTCTGCTGTTGTACCTACCATAAACCTCTCCTTTAGCTGAAAAAATTATAGAACTTAAAAAAAAACCATGTTCACTCAATACTCCTCCCTGTCTTCTGTGTATCTGTACCAGCCACAAACTTATTTAATAAAGCCTTATGTTTTTAGGGTGTTAAATGCTTTCTCAAATATCTAACACCTTCTTCCTCTCTGCTGAGAATGACTATCCTTGAACACAGTTTATCTGCTTCACACAACTATGATCTTGGTTAAGCCAGCTTATTGTTTCCTGTATGAACAGTGTGAACATTTTAAGGATGAGTGTATTTATTGTCCTTTTACTGTCCTCAGGGCCCAGCCCAGTGCAGATGAAATAAGATATCATGGGCAGATGCTCAAAGAGTCCTTTGGTGAAAGCAAACTGACTAAGTTTGGGTTCATATATGATTTTTCTCTCTGAAATCTCTCCATTGGAAGTTTAGACTATATTCCCTGCTCTGGAACCCTTAAAATTTCTTATTCTCAATTCCATATCCACAGTCTATGTTGGGGAGCCTTAAAAAGATCCAGAAGAATTGAAATTAAGCTTTTGAAGAGATATCTGTACTCCCATATTTTGTTGGAGCTTTATGCACAATGGCCCAAAGTGGACATAATGTAAATGCCTGTCACAGATGAACAGATGATGAAAATGTGGTATATACATAAAAGGGATTATGACTCAGCCTTAAAAAAGAAGGCAGTCCTGCTATTTTCAGGTCCTTCAGGACATCGTGGACATCGTGTCAAGTGAAATAAGTCAGTTGCAGGAGGGCAAACACTGCATGATTCCACTTCCATGAGGGGTATGAGCCCGTCAAATGCATAGAAACAGAGAGTAGAATGGTGGTTGCCAGGCACTGGGGGAAGTGAAGTGAGGAGTTTCTGTTCACCAGGTATAAAATTACAGTTTTGCTAGATGACTAAGTTCTTGAGATCTGCTGTGTAACATTGCACCTATAGTTACCAACACTGTACTGTGTACTTAAACAGTTGAGTAGATCTCATATTAAGTATTATTCCCATAATTGAAAACACACACACACACACACACACACAGGGCTACTCACGTAAAGTGGAGTGAAACTGCCTTACCTGTCAGGTTAGATCTGTCTCTCATTTTCCTTGGTCTCCCTGAAAGTGCCTCTTCACTGCTCCCTCTGTAGACATTTCATGGTCTCTTTTGTATTCAGGGAGTAGTCATATAGACCTTCATTATAACCTTGAAGGGCTCTATATTTTCCTTCTTAGCATGTTTTCCTAGCATATTTTTCTTTTAAAGCCTATTTTTTCTTTTTTAAAAGATGCTTGCTTAAATTTATGTTTTCATTTTTTGGCCATATTGCATGGGATCTTAGTTCTCCAAACCAGGGAGCGAACCCATGTCCCCTTCAATGGGAGTAAGGAGTCTTAACCACTGGCAAACCAGGGAAGTCCCTCAAAGCCTGTTTATCTATGCCTTTACTTGACTCATGTCTCCACTCTCAGAATGCAGTGCCATTTTGCACACAATATTTTCCCTTATCAGAGCGCCTGGTCCTCACAAAATATTTTATGAATGAGTGGATGGATTTATTATTCTTATATTTGTGAAAAATAAGCATGGAGGGTAATACAAGTCAAATGGTCTCAGTCACAAAAAGGGAATAATTGACTCAAATAATTAAACAAATCAGGTTTTGATTCAGGAATGGAGGGAAAAAGAGGCAGACGCTTAAACAGTGAGCATCAAAATCTGCTTTTCTTCATGTCTCAGCTCCACTTATATTATGTTCATGCTTAGGAAGTCCATTATCTCATGGTGAATAGACTGCCACCAGCTACAGGCAAGTATACTCACAATTTCATCATCTCACTGAAAAAAAAGCTTCTCCATTCTTCCATCAGATGTCCTTGACTTGCATGTCATTGGTCCAACTTGAATAATACACTTGTGTCCTGAACCAATCACTGTTGCCTGGAGGGAGGGTCATGTGAATAGTCCAGGCTTTGATCATGCTCATCCAGGATCTGGGGAGGATGCGCTCAGCCCCACTAGCAATGTGTATTCTGAGAGTTAGGGAGGTATTTTTCCCCTTGCTAGGACCAAGATGTTATCTCTGGAAGGAAGAAGACAGGGTGCTGGAGAGACAAAACTCACAATTATTCACTGTGGTTCAAACTACTTCTAAGTCTGATGAGTGTCCCTGAAGTTAAGAAGTAGAAAGGTTTTAGAAAGAGAAAGCTCATTGACTAAAAGAACTCTCTAGATTACTAAATGAGGCCCTCAACGGCAAATTTCCAAGTAAAGGCAGAAATTATCTGTACCAGCGTACTCTTCACTTCTTTGCTAATAAGAACCTTCACTGTGGTTATGAACCTCCACTGTGATTTCTTATGGTGAAGAGGTGTACCCTGAGCCAGGAGGAGTACACTGTGGGTGGATGAATGTGCAGGATGGAGCAGGGCTTAACCAACACAATGATTTGTACACATGTGCTTCTTTGAGTGGAAATTACAGTGCCTCCTTCCACCCATATCTCACCAAGGCAGCCAGGCTTTCTAGGATGCTATATGACCTACTAGCTTTTGTTTTCATTACGTTACTCCAGGGACCCCAAGAATGGTCAAATGATGGGAAATGGTCTAGCTGTCTATATTAAGGCTTTAACTTCCTAGTGAAATTTTCTTGGATAATATATTTATCTCTAACCTTGAGGTAGCAAGTGCTTGACTTTCATTTTGGGCTCAGTAATCATTCATCTTCTTAATGCCATCAGTTTTTTTTTTTTTTTTTTTCTGGAGAACTAGCCCTCCTCCATTGAATGTGGGCTTGCATGTACCACTTTCCTGCTACAGAAACTGAAAGGTGAGGAGAGGAGAGCAGATTCCTCCTCTGCCAGTTCTTTGAAAGAGCCAGGGGCTGGATGTGTGGCTTGAGCTCAGCCAGTAGGATGCTCTCTCTTGTGACTTAATTCTTGAAATAATTATACAAGCATAAAGAAAAAAATTGTAGGAATTTTCATGGCTGTTGGTTGCAATGGTAGTGATGATAGTGGTACCACCTGCGGTATTCTGACTAGACTATTTCTGAAGAGAGTTACTGTGCTTTCTGTTTCTAGCGAAATCACCCCCTAGAGCCCTGGCCGTCCCCACACCCTCCTTCCCAGCTGCTTATTGGAACTGAGCCATTTAAATCCTTCCAATGGATCCTTCTTGCTAACAGTTGTCCCAGTTGGTTTATCTTCCTTGAAGTCAGGAATCCTAACTGATGCCTTTTTTTTTTAATTGCTTAAACTGTATTTTATAGGTAAGTAATTCTAATTCCAAATTCATCCACCTTCTAGAAAAGCTTGCACCTTAGGGTGAAGCCACTGGGCTGGGAGTCAGGAGCACTAAATTTAACCCTCAGTGCTGTAGCCATTTAGCTGTAGGATTTCAGTAAGTTTTTAATGTCCATCTCAGTTTCTTCATGAAATGGGAATAGAAAAATTTTCTGAGCATAAGGATATTGTGAGTGCCAGAAAGAATGTGTAGCAGAGTCCTGAAAAGATAAAAGGCCATGTAAACTATCAATGTGAGGTAGAATTATGTGGATCATCTATGAGTGGATGAATTTAATTGAATTCTTCAGGGTTGCAACTTTATTCTACCTCCACTCAGCACATGCTAATTACTGACATTGGGATTCATGTATTCATTCCAGAGACTTTTATTAAGTGCCCACTGTGTGCCAGTCACCAGTTTCTAATTAGCATTTTTATAAGGAATTTATCATTTGCTACGTGTCTGTCATCTTTTTCCACTTCTACGGAATACATGAGTCAGATCTCCATGCCCGCAGGAGGAAATCACTGTCTAGTTTCCAGGTGTCCTTCCTCCATTGCTGAGCATATTTTTCCTCCTGAGAAGCCCTGATGAAACAAGGGCAGCCAGGAAGCAGACTTTCTTTCCAGCAATGCTTTTACTTTCCCAACCAAAAAAAAATGTTTTCAGCTGTGTAAGTCTTGGTGCTATGTCCCCTCCTCTACACACACCTGCTCCATCAGTTTCTCAAGCTGTCCCTGCTGGCAAGGAGAGAAGACTGATGAGCAAGCATTAAGACTTTGAGGTCAGTAAGGCCTGGCAGAACAAGCAAGGAGGCAGATGATAATGTTCCCAACTAAAGAAATATTATTTTCTGACAAGAAAAGTATCAAAAAGTAAAGAAAGAAGGTGAGATCTTCAGTTCAAAAACTGAGTGCAGTGCACAAGTCTTGAAATAAAATGTATAAGTGATAGGCACCGAAAGCTACATATGTGATCAGTAGGGCAAAATTTCAGAACATGGTTGCAGGTAATAGTGATGACTTGGAAACCTTGACAAATGGAGTTTACCTGAAATGGGCTAAGGATTTGCTTATTCTTGTAGGAACCCAAGGAGACCCTTCTTTCTTGCAAAGTATTATAGAATCAGTTTTTCCTGGAGATTTATTTGTCTGCTGTAACAGAGCTACAAAATGATGCTAGCTGCGAGTCTTACTATCTAGCTAATTCCAGTGATGTAGGGGTGAGACCTGAGGTGAAGCTGACATTTTTAATGTCAACTATTTATACTTCTTCAAAGAACACAAAGAAGAGAAAATTTGGCTGCCACCTAATTATTCATGGGGATTCAGTATTTCTGGAGTGCCAGCTCTACCAGGGGCACGTGAGCGTGAGCACAAAAGCACATTTTGAGAGGGGCCTTCTTGCTTTTGTTCCTCAAAGCTGTTTGTTTTACTGAGAGGCGGACAAGCCTTCCTCTGCTGGGACTGGCTTCTCTTTACCACTTAAAAGCAAGTCTTTGCAAGAGGTGACCCATAGGAATGTGGATTCTCAAAATGTGGGACCTTAAAGGGACCTTGGAAATCATCACATTCAACCTCCCCTCCCTGCCCCTGCCACCTTTCTCCCCCAGAAACTCAAGCTGTAGGACCTAAGGGAGTTGTAAGATGGTGACACATGTCATACTGGAATAGAAGACTAAGAATTTTGAAATCCTTCCACCAGCTATACTGTGTCTCCATTTTTGAAAAACAGAACCATTTGAAGATACAGCACAGTTTATATACCAGGTTATAAATGGCTCTATCAATCTGTGAGGTTGGGTCTTTGCATCCCCCTTCTTAGGGATTATCTTGTTCATTTTAAATAGATTGTTTTCTAAACTCCTGTGGAGTGGAGGAAGGGAGAGGCAGATGTCAATTTCCAGAAAATATCTTCTGTGAGAGCAAACAGAGAAGACTGGAGAGTGTGAGAAATTCAGCTTCCTGAGAGCAGTGGGCTTGATGACCTTGATGTTCGTGCTATAGTTGTTATGGCAACAGGAAAGTGAATTGATGGTTGCTACGGGGCACTGAACTGAAGCAATCTCCATTACTTACTGGTCCTTCCACTTTGAAACTCAGAAATCCACCCCAAGCTGGAATGAGTCAGCAAAACAAATTTTTTAAGATGGCGTTAAAATCAGGTTACATTTAGTACTTTCTGTTCTTGAAGAAGGTCCTAAGATTTGGTCATGGTTGGAGCAATTGTTTTAAAGGCCTCAGATGACTCAAATGCGGTAAAATCTACCAAATGGGAGGCACTCTCATGTGGCCACGTCTGCAAACCTTTGCAGGCACCATGCCACCGTTTCATTTACAAACAGATGAGTTTTGAAACAGGTAATATATTCACAGTGTCAATCTTTGCCTCAAGAAAGGTCAAAATAATTAGTGAAGAGAAAGCTCAGGCTGTACCTGAAAATGACTAATGAGTCATTGAGTGGAATGTTGCCCTGTGCCATCTTGGGGGGACTGTCAGTGACATCAGAGTTCATTTTCCTGAGCGATGACCCTTACCCTCCCTCAAAAATTTCCCGGTGTACGGAGGATACTTTGTTGATCAAGTCAAGTAATGCTGGGAAATGGTGACCGCAGTGGAATTAAATGCCCAGTGTTGTGATGCTCAGGTCGGAGACCACATGCATGGTACACAGTAGGCACTCAATAGATATTTGGTAAGTTGAGTGGGTGACAAGAAGGGACAGACGACTGTATGCATGCAGCCTGTGGATGAACATTTTTGGACATGTGCAGAGATTCGTGAAAAGTGGTTCCTGTCCTTTAACCCTTCTTTCATTCTTTCCCTCCTGCCTGAGCTCCTTTCTTTCTGCATACATTTCCTACCTTCCAGGTGCCGCCAGGTGCTGGGGCTACAGTGATAAGTAAGGGTATGCTCTTAGCCTTCATGGGGTATGTTCACCGTGGGGTTGTGGACTTGTAAACAACTGTGATAGGCTGCAAAGTGTGATCACAGAGGTATGAGTGATGCAGTGGGATAGAGAAGAGCTAGCACTGTCTGGGGGTGTCAGGCTGGTGCTGAGAGAGGCATCCTCATGCAGCATCCTTAACCATGGATGTGCATGCACATGCATGTCCTCTCTCCCATGGGAAAGCAGATACCAGGTTAGAGGAAGGCATGGAAGAGGGTTAATACCTGTGAAGGATGAGAGGGAAGGGAGGAAGAGTATGCAGGGAAAACCTTCAGCCCATGAAGTAGGGCTTGCATGTAGGACAGGTAAGGTAAAAGGAAGGCGTAGGAGCTTCACATTGTAGGATAGATGTGAGAGAGTCTTGGCTAGTCCAAAGGGAGCCCTGGTGTGAAGGTTACCTGTAGAGACATTTCATGTACATGTGAGGCCTGTACCATGCTGTGCTTCATATTTGGCTGGAGTGTACCTGGGGACTGGGGGAACTCCGCTAAAAATTGAAGCAGATTCTGAAACAACCACGGTGGAGACTGAGAGCTAACTGCACTCTCTGTCTCTGTCTCTCTTTTTTTTCTTTCTCCTTCCCTCCACCCACCCCCATTGCGGTCAAAAACACACAACATAAAAATTACCATTTTAGCCATTTTCAAGTGTACAGTCATATTAAGTATATGCACATCATTGTACAACAGTCTCTGGAACTTTTTCATCTTGTACAACAGAAGTTTGATATCTCTCAAACAATGTTCTTTTCTCCCCTCCCACAGTCCTCCAGTGACCACCATTCTATTTGCTGTTGCTAAGAGTTTGATTCTATTAGATACCACATATAAGTGGCATCATGCAGTTACTTGCTTTTTGTGACTGACTGATTTCACTAAGCATACTGTCCTTAAGGTTCATCGATACTGTAGCATGTGTCAGAATTTCATTCTTTTCTCAGGCTGAGTAGTATTCCCTTGTAGGTATAGATCACACTTTTTTATTCATTCATCTGTTGATGGACACTTAGGTTGATTCTACCTGTTGACTATTGTGACTACTCAAGATGAACATAGCTGTGAAGATATTTCTTTAAGATTCCAGTGTCTTTTGAAGGTAGATGTGAGTGGTACACCCCCATGACTTTGGCACTGTTAGAGTCCACATCTCTTTTTGGATGGATTGCCACAATGCACAAATGGAGATGCCCATCATCCAGATGTTTGGGAGTAGCCAGATGATTGATACCAGGCTATTGTTTTAATATCCAAGTTTATCCTGATGGTTTCTTTTGGGCAACACCTTCTCTGAGACATTGTCCCTTGCTGCACTCAAAGACGTGCCACCCTGCAATCATGATTATGTTATGTAACTATACTTCTAAATGGCTTCAGCAGTTTGGCTGAAGACAGACACCTGAGTAAAGTGAGTCTTTTCATTGGTTGGGCTCAGCTATGAGAGGTTCTGACCTGGGAATTTGGAATTGGGACACAGGGATGATAGGGAGCTGGTTGGTGGCACTGGAATTGGGAAGCAGTATAAGGCGTTGAGGTGGCTGTGTTTCATTCCCTGTTAAGAAGCAGCAGAGAAAGCTGGGCTTGAGAAGAACGTGCATGTGAGAGGTCAGGAGATGAGGCGACAGTGAATAGCTGAAAAGAGCAAGAGAGAAACAGCTTACTTGCTTCGCCCTAGCTCTTCCTGTTTCAGTTTCTCAACAGCCTTAAAATTCCATGAGATATTCCTGACCCTTCAAAAAATTTCTCCTCTTAAGGCAGTCTGGGTGGGTTTCATTTTTGGTAACCAAATAATTCTGAACCTCTGTTAAAATGAAATTAACATTAATCTCTCCTGATATACCAGCCAGAGTTTTCACCCTGTAGCTGAGAGCAAGCTAACCTGATAAGAAATAACCCTGCTAATCTGTGAACTAGAGAAGAGATGTTAGTCCAGGACTCAGTTTTAGCTCCCATCCTGCTACCTTTTGACTGTGTGACCTTGAGCAGTTGCTTACTGTTTGGGCTGAAATTACTACATTTGTAAAACGAGAATTGCTCCTGGCTTATGGAATACTGGGCTTTGGTGGTATGCGTGATGTGATGGTCTGTGACACGTACTAGTGGCTGCTGGTTTTTTTGGTGCACAGTTGATGGAAAGGCAGAGGAATTAGTTGGTGTTTTGTAAAAGATAATGAGACTAAAATATATATTTGGATTTGCATGCTGTGAACATTAAATATGTTGTTATTATTTAGTAACCTGTCAGGACAGTGATACCTGATGCTGTGAATCAGGTTTGGTGTACAAACTATAATCACTTCCGTAGCTCATTGAAGGGCCACAGTGGGATGGAAGATTCCCAAAGGACATGATGGGAAAATGAATCTGGATGAGTTACCTCATACTTCCAAGACAGGTCTCCCCATGGGGAAAATGGAAGTAACAGTGCGCTACTTTATTCATGGTGATTTTGTGAAATCAAGTCAGGTAAAGTGTATTAAAGCACTTTGAATTCTCCAAGTGCTTTTCAAATGTGAGGACTTGGCTATATTTATTTATAAAATTTATTTGCTTGTAATTTATTTTGAGTTATGCTATCATAAATAAAATCATTTTCTTATACAGTTGATTTATTTTTAACTTTTTTATTTTACATGATAATATAGTTGATTAACAACGTTGTGTTGGTTTTAGGTGTCCAGCAAAGTGATTTAATTATATATGCATGTATCTATTCTTTTTCAAATTCTTTCCCCATTTAGGTTGTTACATAATATTGAGCAGGGTTCCCTGTGCTGTAGGTAGGTACTTGTTGGTTATCTATTTTAATTATAATGTGTACATGTTAATCCCAAACTCCCTAACTAAGGGATTGGTTTTATGAATAAGAATAGGTAGGATTTATACTGGCAGAGAAAGACAAGGAGAAGGAATTCCAGGAAGGGAGAAGATCATGAGATCATGAGGACAGATAGAAGTAAAATTGTATGTGATCTCTTGCTCTCTTTCATCTCTGTATCTCTCTGTTACCACCCCTCTCTCTCCAAGTCCATTCCTGTCATCTCCAGAGATAGAGACAGCTGTGTAGAACGATGTAGAAATATACAGAGGTAAGTTTAGGAATGAGGAAGGAGTGAGATAGAGGAGGGAGAACGGGGATGGGAGGAGATGAATGGGGGTAAGGAAGCTCACCTGACCTCAAAGGAATTTCCTAGGATTTGAAGAATAGAACTATACATTGAGAACTCTTTGCTAATGGAAGCATTTACTCTAACATGCAAAAGTATTGGGACATATTCCATTTTCTTTGGTTACCCAGTATCCAAGCCCTGTTATATTTACAGCAAGACTCTCCTACTAAGGGTAGTTTTTTCTGGGAAACTGAGGGGGCCATCATAGATAGGTTGAAGATGACCCTGAGACAGACGTTTGTCTGTATGTGGTTCACTGGGGTCCACTCTTCAGAGAAACGTCTGTAAGGGAGACAGGAAAGCAGGATGATGTTGAACTGTGTTGTAGTTTGTCAACCCACAAGGAGCTCTGAGTCTGGGATGGTCCTTTAGAGATGTCCAAACTGAGGCACGGGGCCAGACTTTAGTGTCCCAGTATCCACTGGCATTGACTATGGGCTGCCCCTCGGAGAGCGTGTACCCCTGGGTGAGGCGACCCTTCCCACTGGAGGATGATTCCTTGGGAAGGGCTCTGTGAGGCATCGGTAGGTGACATCCCAAGGGATGGGAGGAGCTGGCCATGGACCACAGCATCCACTCCTTGGGCCACTTTCCCTGTCTCTTTGCTGCCCGGCTGCTCTGGCATGTGCACTTGTATGAGGTCAGCCCATCCTAGTCTCTCACCAGAGACTTTAAATCTTGAGCAAAGGAAACAGAGAAGAAGGATCCATTAGTATTCACTTGGGGTCATGACAGCAGCTGTCGGCATGCTTTTCTTCCCAGTATGTCTGATACCCGGCTTTCCAGTGTCTCATGGTTCCTTAACAGTTCCACGTCCTGGCTCTTCAATCTCTGATTGATATGGTCTTTCTAATATCCTTCCAGTGAATTTCTTTTTCTCTGGAGACACTGAGAGTTCGTTTTGGTTTCCTGGACTTAGGAATTCATTGCTAGTTTATTTATTTATGTAGGGCTTCACTGGGTCTTCGTTGCGGCATGGGGGCTTCTCGTGGTGGTGGCTGCTCTTGCGGAGTCCAGGCTCTCAGCAGCACGGGCTTCAGTAGTTGCAGCTCACGGGCTTAGCTGGCTCTGTGGCATGTGGAATCTTCCCAGACCAAGGATCGAACCTGGGTCCCCTGCATTGGCAGGTAGATTCTTATCCACCGTACTACTAAGGAAGTTTGGACTTAGGAATTCTGATTACTAAAGGCAATGAAAGCCAAAAGAGAAAGAGGAAAGAAGGAAAACAAAATTCTAGAATAATGCTGATTATTGATACTAGTATTAAAGGAAGAAAGTATCTTTTTAATAAATTAGGACAATGGAAATAATAAGTTGACTATTATTTCCCCATCTCCCCAGACTTCATGTCTTTAACCCCAGAGAAGGATAAAAAAGAGATACAATTTTGTTTCAAAAAGTACATTTAAAAGCAACTTTATAAAATGAGCAGCAGTTTGATGGGCTGTGTCAGAGGTGGCATATACACTTGGTGACACAAGTTTGATCCTTGATCTGGGAAGATTCCACATGCCACAGAGCAACTAAGCCCGTGAACTGTGACTACTGGGTCCTTGCTGCAACTGATGAAGCCCGTGCTCCCTGGAGCCTGTGCTCAGCAACAAAGGTGGCATACACCTCCTTTGCATCATATTGTCAAGCATATTTGCAAAAACAAGTGCATTTTCAGAAGATGGATCTGATTAAGTGGGTTAAGCTAATCAGTTGAGAAAATTGGGAAACTGCCTCTTGACATATTAAACTCTTCAGGGCCAGGACAGGCAAAGTCATATTAAGAAGTACAGAAGTTGGCCAAGACTTTGGTAGCAATTCTGTGAAGGCCTCTCTGGCTAAATCAGAATTAAGGGCTGGAGGGTGTACATAGAACCTGAGGTGAGTTGGGGATATTGTTGGTTCTTGGGGCACATACCCAAGGTAACAGCCCCTAGTAGACTTTCCAAAAAGTGGAAAAGAAAGGTGAGAGATAGGGTAGCTTAAGTATTAATGACAGCATGTTTGGGGTGTTGAAGTCTTTGACTAATGGCTTATTAAATCATGGATTAATAGAGAGGTCTCTGGTGGGGAAATCAAAGTTCTCAACCAATCAACTGATATGTAGATAGAATGCTCCTTGGGTTAGGTTATTAAAACTCTGTTAGAATGTACTTATCAAAAAGCAAGTGGTACTAAATGGGAGACTAAATTGCCTTTCCTTGTTGACTGGATTGAAAGCAAATCAGCTCAAGTGGGTTCCCCACCATCCGCATGTTATCCCTTTTGGAGCGTGCCTGCTGATAGAGGAAATGGATCCCAGCAGGAACAGATCTTGAAATGTTTAATCTCTTACTGCCGCTGCAGCAGCAGTGTTGAAGGGCTTGAAAGAGACCGGCTAAAAATTGGGATTTCTGTTTCTCAGACTCTTGAGACAGGCTAATAGGGATAATGTGAAAACCCTAGCAGAAGGTATCAAACTTCCTTTTTTGGGAAAATGGTGTTGCAAGTTGTTGGGCATGGAGGAATAAAGAATACTCTTTGGACACATTGGTCAGAAACCTCCTCAGTGAGGAGGTGATATTTAGGGCGAGACCAGTAAGATCAGAAGGAGCCAGCCATGCAAAAAGGTTGGGGATGCGGCTGGGTGTGGTAGGGAAGAATGTTTTAGGCAGAGGGAATTGCACCAAGAGGAAAGAATTCAGTATATTTGACCAACTGAAAGGTGGGCAGTGTGACTGAAATTAGTAAGTAGGGAAGGATGGTGGAAGGGGAGGGGGAAATTGGGTACCAGTCATTGTTAGAGAGGCAGGAAGGGCAACAGTATACTTGGCCAAGTAGACTATGATACATAGTTTGGGTTTTTGTGACATCTAAAAAACTGAAACAAACTACTGATTATAACAAAAAAGAATCAGACTCATAGGTACAGAGAACAAACTAGTAGTTACCAGCGGAGGGGAGGGAAGGGGGAGGGGCAAGATAACGGTGGGGGATGAAGAAGTACTAACTACTATGTATAAAGTAAGTAAGCCATAAGGATATATTGACAACACAGGGATTATAATCAATATTTAATAATAATTATAAATGGAATATAACCTTTAAAATTGTGAATCACTGTTGTACATCTGAAGATTATTCAACATTGTATAACAACTATACCTCAATAAAAATTTTGGGGTTTTACCCCAAATGCAATGGTTTTTAAGGTATAATATGATCAGATTTCTATTTATAAAAATCACTATGACTTCCACAAGGAGAATGGAGTAGGGGGAAAGGAGCAGAAACAGGCAATTACAGTACCGGAGACATGGTAATGGCTTGGTCTAGGGTAGTGATGCCAATACAGGTCGAGAGAGACTGATGAATTAAGGGTATAATTACGTGGCAAAAAATGAGGATCCAGGGATGGTTTGGCTGGTGGAGAGGGATCGTTAGAATGGGAGGAAGACAGTATAATACCCAGGTTTCTGTGTTGAGTTTATTGATGGTATGTGGTCTGTTGGGCAGTTTTATATTCCTACATTTTATTCTGTTGAGCTCTTGCTAAGTCAGGGTCTCAGTTGTTGTTCTTTTTTCCCCTCGTGCCTGTCCAGTGTCCAGAGACGGAAAAAAAAAAAAAAAGAAAAAAACCCAGCTTCTCTCCTAAGCAAGCTATGCCTCTTGCCAATAGAAATGAAAAATGGAGCTCCTTTTGGGTTATCAGCACCGCATGACTCACCTTGTTCACATGCAGTGCTGGATTCCTGAATGATTTAGAATCAGCTCTTCCTGCTCAGCCCTAATATGAATGCATTGCCTGTTGATCATCTCAGACACAACTTATTACCCTGAATTTAAGACTCCTTCAGCGTTGTTTCAATTAATGTGGCGATGAGTGTGCGCATTAGAATGGCCAAGCGATAGCTAGGATTTAATTGATTTAATTTGCATATCTCATTCTGAAAGAATTATATGTTATAAATTCACCCGCTGGCAGGACCTGACCACTGCTGCCTCCTTTGTGAATGCAAAATTAGCTTCCCTGGTTTTCCCAACCCTGGTTGCCTTTTGATCACTTAAGATTTGTGGTGTTTGTTTCATCTTTTAAGAGGAGAGTATTGAACCCTCTTGGTAAATGAATGTGAGTTCAGGGAATCCTGTGAGTGAGACTAGTTTGCTTATGAGAGGACCAGGTGACAGTGAGACTAGTGTCACCTTGGAGCCATCTTCAAGGGATCTTTCAGGAGCTGTTTCTTTGGGAGCTGAAGTCAAAGCAGATGCTTCTTTGATGGAAAGAATAATGGGAAAGAGAGTTAATGTATCTTTCTGGGCAAAAGTATCTTTCTCAGATATCTGGATAGTTGTGTGAACACTATTGGAAGTTGGAAAAGAGAATGTGTAAAATGCAGACTGTTGGGAATCTTATTTTTCATATGTACACCTGTATATAATCTATATTACACATATAAATACACACAAACACACATACAGCTGGTTAATTACCAAGAGTGCACCAGTACATTTATATTGGGCTTCCCTGGTGGCTCAGTGATAAAGAATCTGCCTGTTAGTGCAGGAGACATGCATTCAGTCCCTAGGTTGGGAAGATCCCCTGGAGGAGGAAATGGCAATCTACTTCAATATTGCTGCCTGGGAAATCCCATGGACAGAGGAGCCTGGTGGTGATGGTGGTGGTGAAGTCGCTAAGTCGTGTCTAATTCTTGTGACCCCATGGACTGTAGCCTGCCAGACTCCTCCGTCCATGGGATTATCCAGGCAAGAATACTTGAGTGAGTTGCCATTTCCTTCTCTACTGCTGCTGCTAAGTCACTTCAGTCGTGTCCAACTCTGTGTGACCCCATAGACAGCAGTCCACCAGGCTCCCTTGTCCCTGGGATTCTCCAGGCAAGAACCCTAGAGTGGGTTGCCTGCCATTTCCTTCTCCAATGCATGAAAATGAAAAGTGAAAGAGTGAAGTCGCTCAGTCATGTCTGACTCTTCGTGACCCCATGGACTGCAGCCTACCAGGCTCCTCCGTCCATGGGACTTTCCAGGCAAGAGTACCGGAGTGGGGTGCCATAGCCTTCTCCTAAACGGGGCTTAATGGCATCAACCTCACTGGACCGTGAAGGGGCTCAAGAGAGACAAAGACTCCTAAAGTTCTCTACACAAGGCTTGGTACCCAGGAAGTTTTCCATACACAGTAAGTTCATTGTGAGCAGTGATCAGGAACACCCCTGGGGGCCTGCAGGGTTCCCCGAGGGAAAGGAGCAGGGTGCCCACCTCCCCGGTCTGGCAGAGAGCCAGAAAACACTGGTGCACAGCCCCTCCTTGAGGAAGCAGCCTGACAGGCTATAATCTGTGGGGTCACAGAAGAGTTGGACTTGACTTAGTGACTAAACAACCACAAAACTACATTAGCTGATGAAGTACTGAAGTACTTCCATAGCACTTGGTAAGTAGCTGCTGACTTGACATGCTTCTCTTGCCACCCCCAAAAATGCTGATCTCCCTATGACAGAGCAGCTAAAGAGGCAAAATTTTTTGGCCCTGGGAGGGTGCCTCCATGCCCCTGTCCCAGTCTTACGGCCAGCATCTGTTCTACTTGATCCATGAATTTACAGGTTGCTGACTATTTTGTATATTATCTGTGTGGAATGGGCATGTAATCAAGGTCTGGCTAAATGTGTCTCCTTTCCCCTTGATTGGTTCAGTGATGAGCATGTGACCTCAGTTTCAGTCCTAAGATATGTGATGGACATGTTAGAAAAAGGAGGTTTCTCTCATTCTGCTGGTGTTGCTAAGCAGATCAGCATCTGGTTGTCAACTTGCTACTGTGAGGACAGCTAGCCACCATCTTGGAAAGCAGAGTTGAGCTGTGAAAAGAAACTCAGATTCCTAATGGATATCATCTAGGCATTTGGATTCTGCCATGCTGATGCCTGTAGAGACCTTGGCTCTTTTCGTTTTGTTGGCAATAATATCCCTTTCAGCTTAACTCAGTCATGGTAAGGTCCTGCTGTGTGTAAGTGAAGAGACCTGACTGATACCTCTTACCCAGTAGAGTAACCCACAGGGACTTTTGGGAACAATACAAATTAAGAGGCGAGTGGATTTAGAGGACTTTGCCAAGGATGTAAAAATGGAAATGTCAGAAAATGGGAGGAGAACCTACACAGTTGCTTGTACAAAGAGCTCTGTCTGTCAAGGTGAATATATTTTATTTTCTTAAGTAAGTCTGGGAGCAGAAGTCACCTTTGCATACTGACCGCACACTCAGCCTCCTTTTTCTGTTGAACTTGGTCATATGCAATCCATATAATCTACTTCCCATCATTTTATTTGTTTTAAAACCACTTCTTAAAAATCAGCAGTTCAAAGGGAAATGCCAGTAAGTCATTTTCCGTAATAGCACTGGATCTGAAGAAGCGAATTTTAATTTAAAGATGTTTTATCATAATGCCCTCAAGCACTGTATTCTTTTCCTCCTTGGCTTATATCAGTTTATTCGAGGACCATTTCATTTTGTCACTTGTACTTATTGATTTCATGGCAAACTAACTTAATAATACTGTTGTAGCATCAATAATAATATTGATCTTACTTACTTACTCCATGCTGAAGACTCCTTTAAGCTCTTTGTATGCAGCTAGCCAGTGAGAATGGCAACCATTATTAACCCCATTTTAGAGATGAGTAAGCTAGGGCGTTGAAAGACTGAAAGTGAAAGAAAGTGAAGTTGCTCAATCGTGTCCGACTCTTTGCAACCCCATGGACTGTAGCCCACCAGGCTCCTCTGTCCATGGAATTTTCCAGGCAAGAGTACTGGAGTGGGTTGCCATTTCCTTCTCCAGGGGACCTTCCCGACCCAGGGATCGAACCTGGGTCTTCCGCATTGCAGGCAGACGCTTTACCATCTGAGCCAAGGGAAGCCCCTTGAGAGACTGAAATGTGCCCAAGCTCATAGAGCTCGTAAGGGACAAAGTCAGGTCATTGAGCTCACTTTTAGAGGAATTTATTTTTCTATTTTGTCGACACATATGGAAAAAACTAACCTTCAAAGCCCTAGGTTTTATGCTGTCTGACATTCATTTTATGTGACTTTTAATTTCTTAGTCCTTCAGTGATGTCTCACTTCTCTGTATATCACCTCTGAGTCAATAATTTACAAGACCTCTCATTAGCAACAGGTAATAACTCTCTTTTTTTCTGGGCAACTCTGATGAGCAATCTCTCTAGCCATCTCCCCTCCCTGTTAAAAGTGATTGCCTTCCATGGATCATTTTGTGTGATTTCTGAAACATCACAGCCAATATTTATCCTTGGTTGCTTAATAAATACAGTCAACACAGCAGCCCTAAGTATTTCGTGAGAACCACTCCTGGATTTCTCAGCAGTAATGAATCTGTCGACCAGAGGAGCAGCCTGGAGGGATGCTATTTCTTGTAGAATGGGATGAAAAATTTTGCCCGTAAAACAAAACCAGAAAATCTGGGGTTTCCCTCAATGCTGTTACCTGGCTTTTCTCCCCACTGATGGCTTTAATCTCTATGATGGTTATTTATCTCTCTGCATCATGACAGATGCAAATAATTTCTCAAATGACTGTTAAGAGATCCAGGCTTAGACCAGTTCAGATTTTTGATAAGCATTAGAGTAGGTATACATTCCTTTAGAGAAGTGTTTCTTACAAATGCCAAAGCAAGACATACAATAGATGATAAAGTCTCATATCTTTCAAATTTAAATTCTTTGTAAAACATGTTCAAGTCAAGCCCCCTCCTTAGTTTTATTCTTACTCACTGAGAGGAAGTTGTTTTTACCCACAACACATCTTTTCTGAACTGCCAACTGAAAAAGAAATATGACCAAAAAAAAAAAAAAAACTTCATGGGAGAACTATTCTAGAACCTCTTAGCTTATCAGTAGTGAGGAGAAAACAGAGCAGTTCTTGGTAATGAAGTCATTCTAGCAGTTGCTTCCTGTGTGAGAACTGCCTTTCTTAGCATAAAAAGAGTGCTCCTCGACAGGAGAGTTTGCAGTCACTGTCTGATTTTTTGGAGTGAAGACAGAAGTTCTTGGCTGTTAATTTTCTCAAAATGGTTGTTTCACCCCTTCAGTCCTGTCTGACTCTTTTGCAACCCCACCAGGCTCCTCTGACAATGGGATTTTCCAGGCAAATCCTGGCATGGGTTGCCATTTTCTCCTGCAGGGTATCTTCCCAACTCAGGGCTTGAACCCATGTCTCCAGCACTGCAGGTGGATTCTTTACTCCTGAGCCACTGGGGAGGCCCCCTTTAAGTGTAGGCAGTCTGATTTTCTGCCACTTAGGATAAAAGAGCTGGAATATTTTCCACTTAATTTTTGGTAGAGTCTATAATCTAACTTGAACTGACCAATTAAATGAACCTGTTTACCTAGGCACCATGATGGGTTTAGAGATGTGCTCTTGATCCATTTTAGTTCTGTTCCATAAGAGTCTTCCTTTCTCACCTCCCAAGGTTTCTCTTCTTCCCCCTCCCCAAGCTATGAAAAAAGGCTCAGTTTTACTAGCAAGACTCCTAAACATGTAGGACATGAATGGAGGCAGGAGATGGCAATAGTAAACATCTACATCTTAGGAAAATTAATGAACTAAAGTAGATAGGAATGGGAAATTTTAATTCAGATGACAACTATATCTACTACTGTGGCAAGAATCTCATAGAAGAAATGGAGTAGCCCTCATAGTCAACAAGAGAGTCCAAAATGCAGTACTTGGGTGCAACCTCAAAAATGATAGAATGATCTCAGTTTGTTTTCCAGGCAGACCATTCAACATCACAGTAATCCAAGTCTATGCCCCAACCACTAATGCCAAAAAAGCTGAAGTTGATAATTTCCATGAAGACCTATACGACCTCCTAGAACTAACACCAAAAAAGATGTCCTATTCATCACAGGGGATTGGAATGCAAATGTAAAAAGTCAAGAGATACCTGGAGTAACCAGGAAGTTTGGCCTTGAGGTACAAAATGAAGCAGGGCAAAGGCTAACAAAATTCTGCCAAGAGAATGCAAACAGTTTTGCTTAATGACATAAGAGATGACCTAACACATGGACATAATCAAATGTTCAGTACCGAAATCAGATTGTTTACATTCTTTGTAGCCGGAGATGGAGAAGAGAAGCTGTATACAGTCATCAAAGACAAGACCGGGAGCTGACTGTGACTCAGAATCATCAGCTCCTTATAGTACAGGCTTAAACTAAAGAAAGTGGGGAAAACCACTAGGCTAGTCAGGTACAACTTAAATCAAATCCCCTATGAATATACAGTGGAGGTGACGAATAGATTCAAGGGATTAGATCTCCTAAGCAGAGTGCCTGAAGAACTGTGGTTCATAATGTATAGGAGGCAGCAAACAAAATCATCCCAAAGAAAAAGACATGCAAGAAGGCGAAGTGGTTGTCTGAGGAGGCTTTACAATACTGAGGAAAGAAGAGAAGTGAAAAACAAGGGAGAAAAGGAAAGGTAAACCCAACTGAATGCAGAGTTTCAGAGAATAGCAAGGAGAGACAAAAAGGCCTTCTTCAATGAATGATGCAGAGAAATAGAGGAAAACAGCTGAAGGGGAAAGACTAGAGATCTCTTCAAGGAAGTTAGAAATATAAAACGAACATTTCATCCAAAGATGGGAACAATAAAGGACAGAAATGGTAGAGAACTAACAGAAGCAGAAAAGATCAAGGAGAGATGGCAAGAATACACAGAAGAACTGTACAAAAAAGATCATAATGACCCAGATAAACTCGATGGTGTGGTCACTCACCCAGAGCCACACATGGTGGAGTGTGAAGTCACGTGGGCCTTAGGAAGCACTGCTGTCCAGTGGAGGTGATGGAATTCCAGCAGAGCTATTTAAAATCCTAAAAGATGATCTTAAAGTGCTGCATTCGATGTGCCAGCAAATTTGGAAAACTCAGCAGTGGCCACAGGACCAGAAAAGGTCAGTCTTCATCACAGTTCCCAAGAAGGGCAGTATTAAAGAATGTTCAAACTACCAGACAACTACATTCATCTTCCATGCTGATAAAGTTATGCTCAAAACCATTCAAGGTAGACTTTAGCAGTATATGAACTGGGAACTTCCAGATGGTCAAGCTGGATTTAGAAAAGGCAGAGGAACCAGAGATCAAGTTGCCAGCATTTTCTGGATCATAGAGAAAGCAAGAGAATTCCAGAAAAAATCATCTACCTCTGTTTCATTGTCTTTGCTAAATCCTTTGACTGTGTGGATCATGAGAAACTGTGGAAAACTCTTAAAGAGATGGGAATACCAGACCATCTAACCTGTCCTGAGAAACCTGTATACAGGTCAAGAAGCAACAGTTAGATCCTTATATGGAACAATGGACTGGTTCAAAATTGAGAAAGGATTATGATGAGGCTGTTTATTGTCACCCTTTTTATTTAACTTATACACTGAGCACATCATGCGAAATGCTGGGCTGGTTGAGTTATAAGCTGGAAAGATTGACGGGGGAAATATCAACAACCTCATATATGCAGATGATATCATTTTAATGGTAGAAAGTGAAGAGGAATTAAAGAGCCTCTTGATGAGTGTGAAATAGGAGAGGGAAAAAGTAAAACTCAATATTAAAAAAAGAAAAAAGTAATAGTATGGCATCTGGTCCCATCACTTCATGGCAAATAAAAGGGGAAAAGGTGGAAGCAGTGATAGAGTTTCCCTTCTTGGGCTCTAAAATCACTGTGTACAGTAACTTCAGCCATGAAATTAGATGGTTGCTTCTTTGCTGGATAACTATGACAAACCTAGACAGGGTGTTAAAAAGCAAAGACATCACTTTGATGACAAAGGTTCATATAGTCAAGGCTGTGCTCTTTCCAGTAGTCTTGTATGGATGTGAGAGTTGGTCCATAAAGAAGGCTGAGTGCCAAAGAACTGATGCTTTCTAACTGTGGTGCTGGAGAAGACTCTTGAGAGTCTCTTGGACAGTAAGGAGATCAAACCAGTCAGTCCTAAAAGAAATCAACCCTTATTATTCATTGGAAGGACTGCTGCTGAAGCTGAAGCTCCAATCCTTTGGCTACCTGATGCAAAGAGCTGACTCACTGGAAAAGACCCTGATGCTGGGGAAGACCAAAGGCAGGAGGAGAAGGGGATGACAGAGGATGAGATGGTTTGATGGCATCACCAATTCAATGGACATGAATTTGGGCAAGCTCTGGAAGATGGTGAGGGACAGGGAAGCCTGGCGTGCTGCAGCCCATGGGGTTGCCAAGAGTTGGACACAACTTGGCAACTGAACAACAAGGGCTGCTTGTGATGGTTTGCAACCATGAAGAGAGGACCTATCTAACAAAGAAGCCAAAGAGATTCAGGAAGATACAAGAAATAGAGGGAGACACAGATTTCTTTTGACTTTACTTGGACCTCTGGGTCAAACTATGCCTAAGTCTGTTATCCTTTTGATTCCTCCATTATATGATCTTATAGCTTCCCTTTTGCTTATACCAGTTTCAGTTGGGTTTCTGTCACTTGTGATACAGAGTTCTGACTCATAATTGTGTAATTTAACCTGATTTAAGTTTCCCCTCCTGAATTTATAATTAGAAGCCATCTCTTTTTTGAAAACTGAGCATGAAGATTGTAGCATCTTGTTTGTCACAAAAATCCACATTTCATTGGTAAAAGAAAAACACATTTCATGGTGGGAGGGCTTCTCAGAGGTTCATTTCAGGCATACATTGGAGCTCCTTGTGGTGGGAGTGTGGACAGTTCAGCCCTTTGTGATAGTAGATTGGACATTAGATGGATGGGGTTGTGTCATTTAAAACTGATGTAGTCATATCAACAATGAATGCTAGTTCATACAATATTTTTAATAGTTACATTTTCAGTTGTAAGACTCATTTATCCATTCAACATTTTGAAATCTCAACTCCATGGATGAGTGTAGTTAACTTTAAACAAAGGAGTGGCTATACATCTCTACTATTTACAAAGTGTATTGGCTCCTTGTTGCCTAGAAAAATAAAAGTCAAATTTTGGTCCTTCTCAGTCAAATCTTAACCTGCCTTTGAAGCCATTGTTCCTGCCATACTTTCTCAGAGAGTTTGTGTGACAGGCATACTGTGTTCTTGATCTCTTACCAAGCCCTGGTACCCCTACTCCCTACAACCGCCTTTGCCTCTGCTCACCTGAATTCCTTGGATTGGGTGCACTTCTTTGTGTACCCATTTTTCAGGATATGGATGAAGTGAAACTTAATCCATGACCTGTTCACATTAAGATCAAACCCTCCTTTAAACCCTGAATGCATTGATTTTCACATTCCTCTTACTAGACTTCTCAGATCATAAAAAAGTTGATTTGTATTTTTCCCTTTATTATGCTGTGAGGCATATCTCTTTTATTTTCAGTGCCCCAAAGAAACTAACTCGGTCCATTCCTCTAGCATATTCTGTTGTGGCATCACTTATTTCTCTACAATATTTGTGATGATTGGAGTTTTATAGTTGTTTGTGCGACTTTTGGATTAATTTGTTTCTCCTTTACTACATCAGAAGCCTAAAAGGGTCAGGATCAAGATGAATTTTGTTTGCCAGTGTAACCCTCTGGCCTACATAGTTCCTGACACATAACAGGCACTAAAAAGTAATCAAATAGATGGGTAAAATTTTGTTGAATGAACATGTATTCTCCTTCAGGAATGTTAGTAGTTTAAAAAGATGAACCAAAAGAAGATATTTTCTTCTAGTGGAGACAGCTAGTAATGTTAATAATAGTGGAATTTCAGGATGAAGGGTTACTTAAAAACAATGTTTGAATTTCTTCTTACAGAAAAATTGAAGAAACTACACAAAGAACTTTTTCCCCACCTTTAATCATTGGAGAGTAAATCGTAAACATAGAGCCCATTCATTCCCCAGTACTTTGGAGTATACTTGACCTAAATGAGGACATACTCCTGTATAATTAGAATATAACCATCAACATCACAAAGTTAACGTTTATAAATGACTATCATTTAATTCATAGACCACATTCAAGTTTTGCTCATTGTTCCATTAATGTTATTTATAGTGAATGGATCTAATCTTGGGTAACACATTGCATTCGATTGTCCTATCTCCTTTTATTTATTTAAATGTGTTTGTTAGCTTGACTTATAAAACAGGTCCCTATAGTATGTAGATTTTGACTTGAACTCTTGCCCTAGGCCCTGCATATGTTACTGGTGGGATTTTCTCAGATCTCCCTGTCTACACCACTCCTTATGTAAGTCTCTAAATTTATCATTATCTTGAACTCTAGAGACAGCTCAGAGATAATTTTCAAATTCTCTGCATTGGAGAGGATTGGATGTGTTTGTCCATTTAGCAGCCATTGCCATCTGCTTCATAATCACACAGCCTTGTGGACTGTCAGGGCACTCCTGTGTGCAGTGTCTTCTTTTGGTTCAGGTCTGATGGCAGTTGACAGTTAAAGCTTGGCTTTAAGCATGTTGCCTTTTCCTACTCCAGGGAGTCTTCCCAACCCAGGGATTGAACCCACATCTCCTGCATCTACTGCCCTGACAGGCAGATATTTTACTGGAGCCACCTGGGAAGCCCCAACTAACAAGGTTAATACGGTTAAAAATGAGTCTTATCATTTAGAGTTGCCCAGTTTAATGTTTAATTATCTGTTCATGGGTTGGTGTTGATCTGCAGTATACAATGGTATTTTGTGCCACTAGCCCTTCTAACAAGTTCTTGTGGAATCTAAATTTAGACAGTGTAGCATGTAAGTGTTTCTAGAATGGAAACTCTTCCCATTCCAGTAAGGAGCCAGCTGATGTTTAAGAACTGTCTCCACTCTACTCTCCTTCCTACTGTCCTTTTGATCATACAGTTTTTTTCTTATCATAAAACCAATACATGTTTATAGAAGGAAAGAAAAAGATAAGTGAAGAAAAGAAAATAGCAGCTCCAGAAATTCTATCAGGCAGACAGTCACTGATTACATATCAGAATATCTTTAGAATCACTTGGGGAGCTTTTAAGGAATAACAATGACTATGTTTCTCTTCCAAAGATTCTGATTCCAGTGGTCAAGAGTGCACTTGGGCAGGGGTCATTATACGGGTCTAATGTTCAGGCAAAAACAATAGATCTGGGCATTTAGTATGTATATAAAATGTATTTCTTACTAAAATGGGCATTCTATAATGCAGTTTTATAACCGGATTTTATCATTCAACAGTTTATTACCAACAACTTGCCTTAGAAGGATGAGTTATCTAAGCATGATGTTTTCACCCAGGCCAAGGGACAGAGCAGGAGTGGGGATTGAGGACAGGGGTGGAAGCAGAAAATGCTTCAGAAAGCTCACTGGTGCCAAGAAAACAGAACCACAGTTGGTTTGGATTATGACAAATGAAACAAAGACTGGAATTCTCTGGCTATAAAGCTGTGATTTTCAGTGGAACTGTCTCTAAATAATTGCTTACTAGCCATAGACACAGCTGGATGTTCTTCCAATTACTTATTTCTCATTCATTCCTTCTTTCAGTCAACACATACAGAACACTACTTAGGTATACTACTAGAGATATAAAGATGGATAGGATTTTGTTCTTCAATTCAAGGAGTTTATAATCTCAGAAGAGCTGAGAGTGTACAAACACTTGTATGTGTATTTATTTAGCACTTAGTCTGTTCTACATACTCTTCTAGGCACACTAGATAAATTTCCTCAATAAATGTTCCCACTACTTGATTAAATCAGTAGTATTATTACCCTTTTCTACCCATGAGAAGACTGAGGCCTGAGAGGTTACATTGTCTGATCCAGAGTTCAAGCTCTTAACCTGTATACTCCGCTACATCAAAGAATATGCCAAAGGACCATATGTACCATAGTAAGGTTCATAAAGGAGGAAACAATGAATTCTAGTGTGAGGAATGAGGAGGAGGAGCTTCAGGAAAGACTTTGGAGTCAGAAAGATTATTTTATTTTATAAGGGAAAATACCATAAGTAGGGAGGATATGTAAATACTTGCCATGTATATCTATAATGCTGTTTGTCGGGAATATTTTGTTTCCTCTCTGCATCTCCTCTGTCTTCATAGCCCATGAGAGCTGCAGGAAGACCAACTGAGTTAGTCTGGTATCCCCTAGAGTGTGGACCCATTCATGCTTCAGTACCAGGTGGGGCACCGGAGCCCCCCTGGCCGCACTGGAACTCCTGCCTGGGAGAAAAGTCACACGGCACCTTTGGATTGGGGGCAGATAAAAGTGTCCGCAAAAGGAGGGTAGCATCACCTCAAGGTCCTTCTCCTAAGGGAAGACCAGTGAACCAGGAACTGAAAAGATGATACTCAGGCGAAAATCCAGTTTGTTGTGCGATCTGAGGAAACTGCTCGAGGAGTTCTGATCAATAGACTTATTGAGAGAGAGATTCCAGAATGCCTGCTGTACAACCCACGTTGCTGGACGTGGCCTGGCTGTCTGGAAGAGGATACAGGTTAGAATTTACTGGACTGTCAAGCAGAAGTAAGCACAGAGATCTATCTTGCCAATAGAGGGGCAGAAAAATCACATGGTGAGAATTAGAAAGTAGACTACTCCTAAAGAGTGTTCAAAAAGTTTTTACATACACTGATAATTATCTTTAACAGGGTGAATCCTGGCCTTGGTTTTGTGAACATATAGCTGGGTTTGTTTATGCATGTATAAAAGTAGGAACTGTAAACATACGAATTTCTCTGTTAAAATGCTTTGTATCAAAGGAAAAACAAGATCTTGCCCCAAATAGGTTTAAAAATTAAAGAAAACTTGGTTCATAAGAGTTGAAAGTCTAATATCAGAAAGACTTCAGGCTTGGTTGATTCAGTACCCCAGGAGTTTGGTTATATTAATTAATGTAGGAAATGCTATGTGCCATGTCTTTGTCATTTGCGCTACTGTAACAGAATGTCATGAGCTGAGTGAATTAAAATCAACAGAAATCTGGAGATTGGAAGTCCAAGATGAGGGTTCCAGCATGGCCAGGTTCTGTTGAGGGCTCTTTTTTTGGGTTGCAGAATGCCAAGTTCTTATATTTTCACAAGGCTGAAAGAGAACGAGCTCTCTGGCCTCTTCTCATAAGGACACTAATCCTGTTCATGAGGGCTTCACCCTCATGACTTAATTACCTTGCAAAGACCTCACCTTGAATACCATCACACTGGAAATTAGATTTCAGCATATGAATTTGGGAAAGACACAAACATTCAGTCTATAATAGGCTACAACAAATTATTTGTGAGATCTCAAGGGCTTCACACAATACAGCAGCACTGTTCATGTATGCAGCATTCTGTGAAAATGGAGGCTTCTACTACATCCAAGGACCTTGCCTCCTTTTATGCTATAGTCCTGCCATCTTGAACATGGCTTCACAGTCATCCCGGCACAATGTGTTCTACAGTGGAGAAGCAGAAGATTGTGAAGGATCAAGCAGGACATTTTCCAGCCCAGGTCCAGAAGCTGTAAACATCATTTCCACCTGTAATGCACTAGTCAGGACTCAATCCTGTGGCACTGCCTAACTTCAGGGGAGGCTATTAACTATGGTTTCCTTGGTGCCTAGGAAGAAAATAAAGTAAGTTTGGTGAGCTTACTATCTCGACCTCATGAGTTCTTTCCATTTTTCTGCTTTGACATTCTCAAAGTCTTCTGGTAGCTACCTTCTCTGGTAGCGACATGGCTGCAGCAGTTCCAGGTGTCACATCCTGTCACCATGGCTAAGGAAAGAAAAGAAACTGTCTCTGTTTTTGGCTGTCTCCTTTGAATGAGTTCACCTCTTCCAGAAACCCCCCAGCAAACCTTGCCTCACTTCTCATCGACCATCAATTGCTCCTACCTGCTTATATTGCTGAAAGGGGAATGAGATTCCTCTTTGACAAATCAAGTCTGTTTTTGGAGCTGGTGAGAGGGGACGTGTCCTCTGAAGCATGGAGTTGCTTGTACAGTTGGATTGCTAAAAATGTCAGGGTTCTATTAGAATGCAAAAGAGGGAAATATTGCTGATTACAAGAACATCAGTGTCTGGTGTATTTATTCTGCATATTCGAGAGGGACTAGATAGGTTTCTCTGGGAGATGACTGAGAAGGGCAGTAAGAAGAAAGGTTAGTGATATGGCAGTTCTGAGTGACTGTCCTCCTGGTCCCCAGTCCTCTAATAAATTCTTCCTTGCTTCCAGCATTGCTTTTGCAGAAACTGGCAAAGGACTGAATTTCTCATCTGGATTGACAAAGGGTAACAGAACACACATGGAAGCTGGGGCTATAGGAGAGATGGGAAAGTGGCAGAAGACACTGGGAGGGCAATGTAATTGTGAGTTAAAACTGAGGTTGTCTGAATCTCAGATGAAGACAAGTCTCAGCAGCAGCCATGCAGGTAACAAGAGGACAGCTGTGGAATTTGGGATTTTTGTTTTTTTGACTGTGACCGGCCTTAGTTGTGGCACATGGGATCTTCAATCTTTGTTGTGGCATATGAGCTCTTTAGTTGTGGCATGTGGGATCTTCAGTCTTAATTGGGGCATGCAAACTCTTAATTGCATCGAGTAAGTTAATTGCATCAGGTAACTCTTAATTGCATCTAGTTCCATGACCAGGGATTGAACATACATTGGGAGCATAGAGTCTTAGCCCCTTGACTTGACCCACTTCCTTGGATCACCAGGGAAATTCCAGAAATTGTAAGTAACACTAAAGAAAACACCTTAGTGTTTTTGAGGAGACTTACGATTTCTGGAAATGTTTGGTATTTTAATGTGCCATTTACTAACTACCAGATACATATTGATTCTCCACCACTACTTTAATAAAATAAGACACAGAAGTGAAGAAATTTAAGACTGTCTAGGAGGGTGAATTTCCAAAGATCTGGATGTGAGCTGGGGCTAAATTGAGTGTAATTTACCCTCTAGGAAATAATGCAGTGATGTTCTTCGGTCAAGGAAATTTCAGTGATGAACATTTCCAGTGGTCGTCCAGTGAAGTGGTGACAAACCCAGAGATCTCTCCAGACAAATGTCCCAAAGGCTTTGATGTGCCTGTGAGTGACCAAAGCATGTTCCTTGGGAGGTTCTGTGATGTAGAGGTTAAAAGTATGGTTTCTGAGGTCAGAGAGTCCTGGGTTCCAAGTTCTGTTCTACTTCCAGCTCTTTGACCTTGGGTGGCTAACACAACCTTTTTAATCTCATCATGTATCCTGTATTAGGGTCATTATACTGTTTCTAAGAGGTGTTTAAAGTAAAAATACTAAACAGGGCTCCTGGATGGTAAAAAGTACTTAATAAATTCCAGCTGATCTTGTTACTATAATTTAGTTTATAATACAGTAGCTACAGTGGTAGAAACAGATACATTTTGTGGATTACATAAAGGTGAATAAAATCATACAGCACAGTGAAAGAAGATACCCTCAAACAACTTTTTAAGAAGACTATATTGTCAGGTCTCTAGCATGGTTGGAAGTCAAAATAGAGGATATAGTGCCCTTCTTGGGAAGAGGAGCTCTGCTTTTAGAGATACTTGACATTTTTTTGTGTGGGATTTTAATGAGCACACATGGTGATTTTTGTCACTATGCATTTAGCTAAATGTATTTTTTTTTTTGCATTTAGCTAAATGTATTTTAGACAATTCCTAAGAATTTATTCAAGTAAAACTTCTATATGTGTCTAGATGAAAAGATTGATCTGCCCCTCATTCATTCATTCATTCCTCCATTCATTATCTGTCTACCTATCTATCTCTGTCCATCCATAAATTCATCCATCCTTTTATCTATCCCTGGCACTCAGTAATGTCCATGGTTTATAAACGATAAAGAATTTCCTGTCCTCAAACTCCTTGCAAACTATGAGGGAGAAATGCAAGTTTACTGAACATTAGGGTTAAAGTATTCATGGAGTACTTGAAAGCAGCACAGAACTGTATTCATTCCAGATTTGCAGTGGGCAAAGAGGGTTGGCCTGCTCCTGAGAGAAAGCTGTAGTTGATTGCTCCTCAAGGTGTGGTCCTTGAAGTCAGAGCCTCATCATCACCTGGGAACTTGTAAGAAATGCAACATCTTAGACCCCATTCCTGATCTTCTGAATCAGAATCTGCATTTTGACAAGTCCCTCAAGCAATGTGATGCCCATTAAAGTTTGTAAAGGATTTCTATGAGTTATTCATCAGGGTGCATGCATGCTCAGTCATATCCACCTTTTAACAACCCCATGGACTGTAGCCTGCCAGCCTCCTCTTGGCCATGGAATTTTTCAGGCAAGAATACTGGAGCGAGTTACCATTTTCTTCCTCCGGGGGATCTTTCAACCCAGGGATTGAACCACATCTCTTCCATCCCCTGAATTGGCAGGTAAAAAATTTTTTTAACCACTAGTGCCACCTGGGGAGCCCTATAGTACACTGGTCAGGAGCAATACTGTAAGTGGTCTTGTCAGTAATGGTCAGATCCTTAATCTAATATGCCAGATCCTTAAGCTAATCTTTTCATGCCATGAAAAGATGTTCATTAGGGAGGTGGTATGGTCAGATTTTTTCTTTGTTTTATTTTCAGTATTTAATATTAGTATTTAATGTATTTCTTTTTTAGTTGAAGTATGGTTGACATACATTAGTTTCAAGTGTACAACAAAGTCAGAACTGGACATGGAACAACAGACTGGTTCCAAATCGGGAAAGGAGTACATCAAGGCTATATATTGTCACCCTGCTTATTTAACTTATATACAGAGTACATCATGCAAAATGCTGGGCTGGATGAAACACAAGCTGGAATCAAGATTGCTGGGAGAAATTCCAATAACCTCAGATATGCAGATGATACCACCCTTATGGCAGAAAGTGAAGAAGAACTAAACAGCCTCTTGATGAAAGTGAAAGAGGAGAGTGAGAAAAGTGGCTTAAAACTCAACATTCAAAAAACTAAGATCATGGCATCCGGTCCCATCACTTCATGGGAAATAGACAGGGAAACAATGGAAAACGTGAGAGACTTTTTTGGGGGCTCCAAAATCACTGCAGATGGTGACTGCAGCCATGAAATTAAAAGGTGCTTGCTCCTTGGAAGAAAAGCTATGACCAACCTAGACAGCATGTTAAAAAGCAAAAAAAAAAAAAAAAAAAATAAAAAGCAGACATTACTTTGCCGACAAAGTCTGTCTAGTCAAAGCTATGGTTTATCTAGTAGTCATGTATGGATGTGAGTTGGACTAAAGAATTGATGCTTTTGAACTGTGGTGTTGGAGAAGACTCTTGAGAGTCCCTTGGACTGCATGGAGATCCAACCAGTCCATCCTAAAGGAGCTCAGTCCTGGGTGTTCATTGGAAGGACTGATGTTGAAGCTGAAACTCCAATACTTTGGCCACCTGATGCAAAGAACTGACATTTGAAAAGACCCTGATTCTGGGAAGGATTGAAGGCAGGAGGAGAAGGGGACGACAGAGGGTGAGATGGTTAGATGGCATCAGTGACTCAGTGGACATGAGTTTGAGTAAACTTTGGGAGTTGGTGATGGACAGTGAGGCCTGGCCTGCTGCAGTCCATGGGGTCGCAAAGAGTTGTACGTGACTGAGCAACTGAGCTGAACTGAATTGATTTCTAGTATCCTCATTTTTTAACTTTTTTTTTTTTTTCTTTTCTGCTACTACAATTGGGTGATTTTAACTACCCCATCTTCCACATTGCTCATCTGTTTTTCTGCATCGTATAATATACTGTTGGTTCCTTATAGAGTATCTTTCGTTTCACTTATTGCATTCTTTAGATCAGATTTTAAAATATTTTTTAATCTCTTTGTTGATGTTCTCACTGAGCTCAGTGAACATCTTTATGACTGTTTGAATTCTTTGTTTCATAAATTGGTTATCTCCATTTTATTTAGTCCTTTTTCGGAGGTCTTTGTCTTATCCTTTCATTTGCAAGGTTTTCCTTTGTCTTCTCACCTTGCCTAACTCTCTGTGTTTCTATGTATTAGGTATATTTCCTAGTCTGGAAAGAGTGGCCTTAAAGAGAATGTGTCCTGTGGGGCCCATTGGCAGAATACCTCCTGGTCACAAAGCCAGATGCTCCAGGGGTGTCCCTTGTGTTTGCCTCTCCAGGGTGGTTTGGCCACAATTGCTGTGGGGATGCTGGTGGGTGGGGTTGGCCCCCAGGCAAGGTGGCTGCAAACTCGACCTTGACTGATACAGGTTTATGAAGTGTATCTTGCTTTGCTTCATGAGATAGTAAGCCTGGTCTTTCAGTATGCTAAGTTGGAGCTCTGCACTCTGAGGTGAACAAAAGGCATACCCCCTTTCCAGCCCATTTGTACCTAAAATGCCAGCACATTTGTTCTTTCTGCCTAAAGTTCTGTGCATAATTGAAATGCAAATAATGGCTAAGATTATTTTGCTGTGACGTGTTAGGTACTCTGTTAAGCAGTGTAGCATCTTAGAAATCCTCACAAAAGCCTTGCCGGAAAGGCACTATTAATACTTGCACTTTACAGATGAGGAAACTGAAAGGCAGAGTGAAATACTGGGTTTGAATTCAGGCCATCTACAGATGCCATGGGTTTTGTAGTCTGTGAGACTCCGACTTGCTACACTTTGTAGCCACGTCTCCATTGACCAAGTTTCATCAGTGTGATTGAGATGTAGTTTTGATAGGTAGAGGGTATAGAACTCTGTGTGATCTGGAGAACAGAGGTACTTAAGATCAAGAAAGAGGAGTGTGATAGTATGATGATGATTTCTTATTCTTTCTTGAAAAATGGAGCAAAAAGAACCTTCCCATGTCTCAATGTGTGGCATTGTTTGTTTCCTGCTTATTTGATGATGTTAACTCTTTTAAAATTCTCTCAACACATCAAGCTTCCCTATTTATTATGATTTTAACCTTTGCAGTACCTCTCTTTGGAAATGATCCTTCTTTTCTATTCCTTTTCCTTACCCAATCAGGGTATCTTTTCTCAGGGAGAGTAAACGTCCTTAGGGAAGATTGTTCCCACCTGCTGACCTAGGTAATATGACCCTGTCATCACCTTTAATAATAACACCTTTGCTTCTCTGTCATGCAACACTGATGGTGGTTCTGTGTGAAGGAGACCGGCAGGGGGCGTAATACTTAAAAACAAAAATGTGGTAATACAAGATAAAGGGAAAGGGGGCGTCTTGGTCATTCAGGACATCAGGAATGTACCAACCCTTGGGCAAAACGGAAACTTCTGGACTAGATAAAAAGAGTTCATCAGAAAGCACAGGATAAGTAAGGGATTGGAAAAGAAACACAAAGACTGGATTTTTTAGGCATCCCTGCTGTGATGCAATCCTTAGACATATGTCCTGGCCAAAGTATTCACCTTCTTCATCCAAAGATGGATGCTGGAGTTAGAAAACCAAATGGAAATAGATCAATTCTTAGAAGCTCTGTCCCTGGAAGAGTGAAGAACATGCCTCCAGAGGTGTCTCTGCAGTCCGTTTCTGCTTCACCTTTTCTTAGAGGGCAGCTTGGTTGCATCCTTTTTGTTTCTGTGACTTATAGAGAGTATCCATGGCTTTCTGGATCATTTTCCTACCCATCATTATTTGCTCAGAGTGCTGACTTATCAAGAGGAAAATACTAAAACCCATTTTTTTTTTTTTGCTAGGAATATGACTCAAAACGTGGCAGTTTGTGTGTTTTTTGATGTTAGGTTCTGCCCTTACATTACATATTCCTTACAAATAACCTTTTGCAAACTGGAACCACTGACCATCAATTTTATGAGATACACTGCTCAGAAGTCTTTAGAGCATGCCACCATTTAAAAAAATTTTCTAATCTGTCTTACTGAGTTTAGTTTTAGGTTGTGATTGAAACTCTTAATTAATCTCTGCAAACATGGAGATGTGGAAAGGAACTCAGCAGAAAAGCAATTAAAGGACTCTCTCTGATTGTTTTTCCCATTAACCAAGTCTATTGAAATCACTAAGCCAGCTGTGGCAAGTCTATTTAATAACTTTCTTTTCATTTCCTGATTTCTTACTCAGTTTCTCCTGCACTCCTCATTCCTGGGCAGCCTGGATTCATTGTTTGCTATTTCCGTCCATATGCTACTTTAAAATAATCACATGTGGATTTATGTTAAAGTCTGCCTTTAGAATTGATTTCTTTGGCCAGCAGTTATCATTGATGGAAACCAGTATAACAGAAGACTGGGATAAATGATGAAGGGAGATAAGAAATACATCTTCCTCTCTCCAGCATAAAGTTCAATAAGGTACTGAAATTATAAATTTTATTATATACAATATATATTTTTTTAATTAAGGATAATCTTTGCCCAAAAAGGGCCCTCACATGGTGAGGCACAAGAGGGCAGTGTTACGTTAAATTACATTAACTTAAATTTCATGAAGATGTGATTAGTTGTGGAAACATGGGGGGATTAGATGAATCATGATGCTGGAAATGAGACTTTGGTGCTAATGCCAGTGAGAACTTGAATAATGCAAGAGGAGACATCCGAATCCATCTCCCAGTGCTCAGATCCACTGGCCACGCTCCATGGTATCAGCTAGTAGATTAATCTGAGAGGAGATGGGAAATTGGTCCTCTGCAATTTAGCCATAGCAGGGACTTTGCAGGCCATGATAACTCTTGAATGTATTTTTAATTACCCTTGGGTTTTTAAAAGTCATGCTTATCTTTTTAATTTGATATTGCCTTAGAGAGCTCTAGAGAGACAGCGTACGGCCAAGAAAAAGCTGGAGGTGGGGACGATTGACATGATAAGAAACTCTATTATTGCAAAGGCTTGTATCCCAGTATTCTGGAGTCAGTGGACTTCAGGACTTCTTGAAACCTTCTGGGCTGCTGAATATTTGACTTAAAATTTGACTCCAAAGCCAAGAAGTGTTCGTGTTTCAAGCTGACTTCCTTGTCTTTGCTTTGTGCTCAGTTGCCAGCCTCTTTTTCTTTTTCTAACGTCTTCATCTCCTCTGGATGTCATGACTGTGTCTTCCTTCCACAGCGCTGTTCTTCCCACCCCTGGTTGATTCCTCCACAAGCCATTGCTCTGTCTCATGCCTCATTTCCACATGTATAGAAGCTGGTTAAAAATGAAACCATAAAACTTATGTGTGAAATAAAATCAACAAATTACCATAATGACAAGTGAACTTGCTTTTTAATAAATGGTAAATAAATGTTTGTCACTACGATTCTATCAATCTATGATATGAATGATATTGAAAATGAGTCCAACTTCTCAGAATGTTAAGGTATCTTCAGCCTCAAAATACCCTTAGGTTTTTATTTTTTTTTTTCAAATTTTAGAGAGATTTACTAAAATTAGGTTGACTCTATACCTGAAACTAACACAACATTGTAAATCAACTATCAGGTATCAGTTCAGTCACTCAGTCGTGTCCAACTCTTTGCAACACCATAGACTGCAGCATGCCAGGAATTCAACTATACTCCAATAAAAATTTAAAAGCAAATTAGATTGACTGTATAAATGCATTTAGCATTCAAGCTCAGATACCTTTGCAAGTAAAAGGTAATGCTATTAATAATTACCTCAGGACAACAGGAATAAAGCCAGACTATCATAACCAAATCAGGGTGTATGGTCATGCTAATAAAATGCACATGCTTTGTTGAAGCAATAAATTCAGATTTGAAATGCAAGGAGACTGTCAAGTGAAGCTTTATGACTTGAGCATGCAGTGAGAAATGATTGCAGAAGTTGTGAAGAGGAAAATACAATTGGAATCATTTTCCCAATTTTATTAGAATAGAAGCTCTGTTTTTATGCTTTTTGTTATGACTGTCTCCAGTACACAAGCAAGAAAACCATGCCCATCTCAAGCCCTTAGTTCCAGTACTTCAGAATTTACTCATGTCTTCTGGAGCTCTTTCATTCTGGCCAGTTTTCATAGCACTGGAATCTGGGTGGGGAGTTTTCCTTTAGTTTCTTAATACCTGTTGAGTGATATTTGCAGGTCCTGTTTGGGATGTAGCTGGGCCTGGGAAGAGGGTAACCTTCAAATACCCCTGTTCAGGGTAAGACCACTGGAACCCTCTTTCCTGGTGCCACAGCCTTTTTTCCTGCATTACATTCTGATTGCATTGTCCTTTTGGAACAAGGAAATCTGTCTCATTCATCATTGTCAACAATCTGTAAGGACAGTGCCTGGCACATAATGCAATGCCCTTGAATTAAAGAGGGAAATAAAACAAAGGCTTCAACCCCTTAAAAAGTTAAAAAGGAAAGGGCTACGCAACACAGGTAGATGTGCAAGTTCCTACCAAAGAATACAGAAACATTTATTGGACTCTGACTCTGTGCCAGGCCTTGCTAAGCTCTTTATATTTTGGTTTTATTTAATCTTTACAACATTCTTAGTCCTAATTTATAGATGGAGAAATTGAGGCTCAGAGATTTTAGGTAACTAGCTAGAGATCATATGACTTCTAAGTCAACTTAGACAAAGGCAAGGGTTTCAGACACAGCTGCTGAAAGAATTGCTGAGGGATAACACGAGGCGTGGACTTTCAAAGGTGGTGAGAGCCATTGTTATGTTGTGCATGACAGGGAGCCATCATTAACCAGAAACTCTGTGATCCTTTCCTTCTAATACAGACCTATCCATCATGCCACTTATCTCATCTTCCTCTGCTCTCAGAGAACCTTTGTTGCAGTGAGTATGGATTCCGGGTGACTTCTTCACTTTTAAATGATTTCTTCTTGGAGAGGTCACTTGAGCTACTTAAAAAAAAAAAATCCAATACTGACCTTTCAAGTACCACTTGCTGCAGCAAGTAATGCTTCTGGAGTTGGTGCAGTGGGTTTTGAGTGGTTGAGAAAGATTTCCTCTAAGTGGTGGAGAGAAGCAGTTTACTTCTCTAGTTGGTACTGCTGGTGAATTCCAGTTGCCTGTGACAACCTCTCCGTGGAAACTTCCTCAAGGCCAGTGATCTGTCTTCCAAAGTGCTGGCTGCTCACATCCCCCTGCTGAGTCACAAGCAGCCAGCTTACAGGGCAGATTCTAGCTTTTTGCAAAGGTTCTTGCCAGATCCTTCAACACCATTCTGTGATATATTTTTGGCAGATAGCAAAGAAGGAAATACAGAAGTTGGAATGGTTTCTTCAATATTATATTTAACAGCACAGATATCTTAAAAGAATGAACACAATGGGTTTGGTATTGGGCCACAACGGAATCGATCCTTTGAAACAATAACATCAGTATTTTTAGCCTGCTCTGAGTGTGTGCTTTTGAAACCTCCTATTTAGGAGGGGTCTAGGAGTTGAAATTTTATGGTTAAAGCTTCCTGTGATTTAGAGGATGAAGTGTTGATTTTCCCACAACGTACATTCTCTTCCCCCTCAGGAAGAGCTAGCTGCTGTAACAAACAGCTCCTCAGTCCTATTAAATGCTTGCCTGCATGTCCACTGTGCTTTGACTGGGGCTTGTTCTCAGTCTCTCAGAGACCCAAGTTGGGGGAGGTTTCATCTTAACATGTGCTTCCTTGATCACTGCAATGGTCAGGTGGGAACAAGCAGAATCACAAATAGGCCTCCACAGGTTCTTCCAGAAGCAACACTAGCTTACATCTCTAGGCCAAAGCAAGTCACTTGTCCACATCTAAATTCAAAGAGGATGGGAGGTATAAACTCACCCAATGCCCTGAAGTCAGAAAGCTAAAAATCCTTGATGAATAGCACTCCATGCCTTCTTTTTTCTACCAACTTTTTATCATGAAAATGTCTATGGGGAAGTTGGTTTGGATCAGCTTCCCTTTCTGGACCAACTGATATTGCAGGGAAATTTGGAAATTCTTTCTTTCATATGACCAGGGAAGATAGTGGACACCATGGTTGATCATGGTTATGGTTGTGGATGCCAATTCCAGAATTGAGGACACTAGGCAAAGGAAAGGACCTGGGTCCTCTTCATCCACCTACATAGTGGGGGCGGGGGGGAAGGTAGATGAATGAATGCCGGGCTGGATGAATCACAAGCTGGAATCAAGATAGCCAGGAGAAATGTCAAGAACCTCAGATATGCTGATGATACCACTCTAATGGCAGAAGTTGAAGAGGAACTAAAGTGCCTCTTGATGAGGGTGAAAGAGAAGAGGAAAAAAGCTGGCTTGAAACTCAACATGAAAAAACTAAGATCATGGCATCCAGTCCCATCACTTCATGGCAAATAGATGGGGAAAAAAATGGAAGCAGTGAGAGATTTTATTTTTGGGGGGCTCCAAAATCACTGTGGATGGTGACTGTAGCCATGAAATTAAAAGATGCTTGCTCCTTGGAAGGAAAGCAATGACAAACCTAGACAATGTATTAAAAAGCAGAGATATCACTTTGCTGACAAACGTCTGTATAGTCAACGCTATGGTTTTTCCAGTAGTGATGCACAGATGTGAGAGTTGGACCATAAAGAAGGGTGAGCACTGAAGAATTGATGCTTTTGAATTGTGGTGCTTGAGAAGACTCTTGAGAATCCTTTGGACTGCAAGGACATCAAACCAGTCAGTCCTAAAGGAAATCAATCCTGCATAGTCATTGGACAGACTGGTGCTAAAGCTCTAATACTTCAGCCACCTGACGTGAAGAGCTGACTCAATTGGAAAAGACCTTGGTGCTGGGAGAGGTTGGAGGCAGGAGGAGATAAGAACAGAGGAGGAGATGGTTGGATGGCATCACTGACTCAATGGACATGAGTTGGAGCAAACTCTGGGAAATAGTGGAGGACACAGGAGCCTGGATCCTGCAGTCCATGAGGTTGCAGAGTTGGACATGACTTCATGACTGAACAACAACAAGAAATTGTAACAGTGTCCTAATGCCTGTATGAGAGCCCGAGGGACTGTTCAGCACAGCTCACTCAGGATAGTGCAAGGTCAGAAGTGCTAAATAGGGCAAGAGAGATAGAGTTGAACGGTGTCACTTTTCAGAGGCAGGAGCTATTCCCTACAGCCTGGGGAAATTGGCAGTGACTTTTCAGATGTACTATTAACTTGATAATGAAATGCACACATTACTGGCACTTAAAAGACTGGAGTTGGATTCTTGGCTGCGCTAGTTATCAGCTGTGTAACACTGGCACTGTCTAAACTCACTGTCTCCAAAATGGGAGTATGATAGTTTGTGCCACCTCAGGACATGGTCTGGAAAAGAGGCACATTTTTAGTATAAGGCCTAGCATGAAACAAAAGCTCAATGAATGGCAGATGTCATTGTTCTATTGTTTTTAGAGCTTTGTTTGAAGAGTTCCACCTGGAAAAGAAATGTGACATCCTTAATGACATTTGTGAATGTGCTCAGGATACAGAAAGATGGTGTGACTATACAGACAGCAGCGTTAGTTCTGTGGAAATGGTGAGGAAGGGGGGTCTCTGTTTTTACATGATGGCCGGTAGCCTCGTGGTGGGTGGCAGCTGGATTGTGTCATACCCAGTTGTGTGCCCAGGACTTTGTGTTTCCTATTGAAGAGGATAAAGAGACAACGAAGGAAAAATAGACATGAATTATAGGGGAAAGGGCACTGAATCTGTTTTGGATTAGTGGCAATGAAATGGGTGGAAAACATTTGGTTGTTTGATCATAAGAAGAGCTATTTAAGAAGTCCCAGGTTTATATGTTCTCCAGAATGCTGCTTCTACTAATAATGCCAGGGGAGTCATGTAATGTAGGAAAGAAGCTGTAGGTTGGACTCAGAAGAATTGGTTTTAGTCTTCAGCCATCAGGTTCTGTTTTGGGAACCTGGCCAGGCTCCCCTTGAATTGTCAGCCTCTGTTTCCTCATCTGCAAGTCAGGGTGATGCTCTGTCTTCCTTGCAAGGTTGTGAGGGGGAAAATCAAGTAGCACAACAAACTATGAGTCATTAGCATTGCAGGGCAGTGTCAGTGTTGGACTCAGGGTTCAAGAGACGTGTCTGGTTAAGTCAACACAGCTTAGGATTCCCTGTCCCAATGTGGAACTTTTATAACTAGGGTGACTGCCCACGCCTGGAATCCATAGCCCTGTCTTTAGGAAATGACTTATTTTCTTCTTTTTTTAATCACTAAAAATATGTTTTTCAAATTGAAGTGCAGTTGATTTATAATGTTGTGTTAATTACTGCTATGCAGCAAAGTGATTCAGTTATACATATATACATTCTTTTTTCTCTAAATTATTTTCCATTACGGTTTATCATAGGATATTGAACATAATTCCTCATGCTCTACAGGAGGACTTGGTTGTTTATACATTCTATGTATAAAAGCTTATATCTGTAATCCCCACCCCCTCTCCATTGGCAATCACAAATCTGTTCTCTTTGTCCATGATTCTGTTTCTGTTTCATAGTTAAGTTCATTTGTGCCATGTTTTAGATTCCACCTGTTAGTGGTATCCTATGGTATTTGTCTTTCTCTTTCTGACTTACTTCACTTAGTATGATAATCTCTAGGTCCATCCACGTTGCTGCATTATTTCATTCTTTTTTATAGTTCAATAGTAGAGAATAAGTTGTTGTCTATAAGGGTATTTCAGTGTTGTGGTTTTTTTTGTTTGTTTGTTTTGATGAAAATCTACCAAAAAAAATACATGCATCTTCTGGATCATCTTTTTCTTCTTATAACCAAGTATTGCCACTCAATGCCAAGGCCTACATTTGCATTGGTGTTTATGACTCTTTTGGAGCCAAGAAGAACTACTTTGTCTCAGGCTTAAGAGTAAAGGCAGACCTTCCACAAAAATTCTTAATACCTGCCAAGGGAGCACCACATAATATCATGGCACACTATGACGAGTTCAATTAAATTTGCAAGTGGTGATTTCGGGTCAGCAAGCAGCAGTATCTCTATGACTATTGTTCATATTCTATTTCATAGATAAGTTCATTTGCGCCATATTTTGCTTAGATTTAGTCTTTACTTTTTATAGTCGCATAAAGTTAATAAGTAAAATAAATGTTTGCCTGATTTTATATTGGCACTTTATTAATATCATAATAAAAATAGGAATTTCCCTGGCAGTCCAGTGGTTAGGACTCTGTGCTCGCAGTGCAGTGGGCACAGGTTTGATCCCAGGTCAGGGAACTGAGATCCCATAGGTCATATAGTGTGGCCAAAAACCACATATATAGGTACATACATAACAGTATAAAAATTATTTAAGTAAAGTTTAGGGATTGGTGTGATTTTATTTTTTTCATTTAAAAAGAATCACATTGTTTTGTTTGGGAAATAGTGATGTTGAATATAAAAGCTTGCATTTTAAAATAAGCACATGAAAAGATGTTCAGCATCATTACTCACTGGGAAAATTCAAGTTAAAACCACATCAAGACTCCATGGCTGCCATTGCAGACTTGACTCACTCACAGCTTGCTCAGCTCCGTCTGCAGCCATGTCTCACAAACCCGCCCGATATGGCTGAGATTGAGAAATTCTGTAAGTTGACAAAAAAAAAAAATAAAAACAAGAAAAAAAAAATAACAATGTATGAGACACAAATTTTTTAATATATTTGGGTAGGATATGATTAATATAAATTAAATACATATAAATCTATTATATTTAAGTTATTAATGACATCATTCAAGAGGCTCCTATAATTTTTTCTGCACTTAAAAAAATATTCTCAAAGAAAAAAAAAAAGCAGAATGCAAGAGAAAAATCCACTGCCTTCAAAAGAAATGATTGAAAAGGAGAAGCAAGCAGGCGAGTCGTGATGAAGTGTGTGCTGCTAGTATGCACTGTATATTCCACAAGCATTGTCTTATTTTATTTCTTTTAGCTGTTCAGCTTTGTAATATGCAAAGAGATTAGATCAAGTTTAAATGACTGTGCTACCCTTTTCACATCAAAGAATGAAGAACTACTGACAACATAGGCCACGCCTGCCTCTCCCACCTATCTGTGTGGCTAGCAGGGAAGGAAAAGAACTTGCTTGTTGGTGAAGGAGAAAGCTGGATGGAATGAGAGTGAAATCTGGAGTAAAAAGCAAGCTGGTCCAAGCTGACTTGTGGGCTGTAAAATGCAGTTTGATCAGAGTGCCATTTTTTTGTTGTTCAGATGATTTTAATTATTGGAATGTACAGGTTTTTAATATGCAAATAAAAAGTTATAAAACCTGAAAAAAACCCACAACAAAGGTATCACCATGTATCCATTACAATTGTTAAAATTCCAAAGATTATATTAAGTGTGGATGAGAACATGTAGTCACTGGAACCCTGTGACACTGCTACTAAGAATGTAAAGTGGTGCAATCACCTTGGAAAGGAATCTGGCCATTCTTAAAAAGTTAAATGCAGTTAATATAGGACCTGGTCATTCCACTCCTGCATATTTATCCAAGAGATATGAAAACATATATTTCCATAAAGATATTACATGATTGCTCTTTGCAGTGTTTTTTGTAGTTATGTCAAACTGGAAACAATCCAGTGTTCATTAACAGGTGAATGGATAAACAAAATGTGGAATATTCATAAAATGGAATATCACTTAGAAAAAAAATAAGAGGAACTATTTACACCCCCGATAATGTGGATGAATCTCAAAATTTATATGCTGGAAGTAGGCAGCTGAGAAGGTACATAATCTATAATTCCATTTAAATATAACTCTTGAAACCCAAAGGATAGTGACAAAAAAACCACTGGTTATGTAGGGTTAGGGTAGTGATCAGGAGAGAGAGATGACACAAGAGCATGAGAAAGCTTTTAGGGGAGGTGGAATCACTTTTTTAGATTGTGATGATAATTTTATAGATGTAGACATATTTCAAAACTCATCAAACCATCCCCTTTATACACAGTTTACTGTGTGTCATTTACACCTCAATACAGCTGTTAAAGTAATAAAAAACACACACTGTTAACCTTGCCTTCAGACTGTCTTGGTTTTGATCCCACCTTTGACTCTAGGGCGTCCCTGATAGCTCAGATGGTAAAGAATCAACCGACAATGCGGGAGACCTGGGTTCAATCCCTGGGTTGGGAAGACTCCCTTGGAGGATGGCATTGCAACCCACTCCCGTGTTCTTGCCTTGAGAATCCCCATGCACAGACGAGCCTGGTGGGCTACAATCAATGGGGTCATAAAGAGTTGGACACCGGCGTCTGACTCTTTGCAACCCTGTAGACTGCATCATGCCAGGCCTCCCTCTCCATCACCAACTCCTGGAGCTTACTCAAACTCATGTCCATTGAGTTGGAGATGCCATCCTACCATCTCATCCTCTGTCATCCCCTTCTCCTCCCGACTTCACTCTTTCCCAGCATCAGGGTCTTTGCCAATGAGTCAGTTCTTCCCATCAGGTGGCCAAATTATTGGAGTTTTAGCTTCAGCATCAGTCCTTCCAGTGAATATTCAGGACTGATTTCCTTTAGGATGGACTGGTTTGATCTCCTTGCAGTCCAAGGGACTCTCAAGAGTTTTCTCCAACACCACAGTTCAAGAGCATCAATTCTTTGGTGCTCAGCTTCCTTTATAGTCCAACTCTCACATCCATACATCACTACTGGGAAAACCATAGCTTTGACTAGATGGACATTTGTTGGCAAAGTAATGTCTCTGCTTTGTAATTTGCTGTCTAGGTTGGTCATAGCTTTTCTTCCAAGGAGCAAGTGTCTTTTACTTTCATGGCTGCAGTCACCATCTGCAGTGATTTTAGAGCTCCTCAAAATAAAATCTGTCACTGTTTCCATTGTTTCCCCATCTATTTGCCATCAAGTGAAGCTGTCTTAGCTGCAAGCTGTTTGACTATTGGACAATTGGTTAATTTTTTGAGTGTCATGTGAAATGGGTATAATGATACCTACCCTAGTAGGTTATCTTAGAGTTAAGTGAAATATATGTGCCTTCTAACAAAGGACTTGCTTCTTAGTAGAGTGGTATTCTACCTGAGAGAAAGCAATCTAGGCCATATATCTACATAAATATTTTCTTTTTCCTGGAGATCATAGTATATTCTCTCTATTTATGACCTGTGACAACTTCAATATAAATGTGCTACCATTTGTTTTTGTGTAGAGTTACTAACAACAAAAATGCCCACTGCCTAGGGTACATCCTACATCTGCGAAATTAGAATCTCTATGGGTGAAAACCAGGCAGCAGTATTTTAACAGCTTTGAAGCAACTCAGATATATAGGGAAGCTAAAGAAAGAGGACTCTGAGGCTGTGCTTCTCTCAATGTGATCCCGAGACCAGCAGCACCATATCACGTGGGAGCATCTTAGAAAGGTAGCAGCTCAGGTCCGAACCCAGATCTGCCCCAGGTTGATTTGTGTGCACATTAAAGACGGAGGAGCAACAGGAGAAATCATCTCAGAGGGTCCTTCCTTCTTTTAAGTACTGTGCCAAATGTTTTGAATATGATGTAACATAATATCTCATTTTAAATCTTGTTGGGAGGAATCACAGAGACCAGAAGATAATACCTCTGAGAGAAAGGCAGTTCAGAGAAACATTTGCTAGAGGAGGTGCTTACTTTCCAGAACAGAAGGCTCTCCATCAGACCTTTATAAAATGATAATAGGGGATGACTGGGCACAAACTGACCTCGATAGAAACTCAACATTTATATACTTAGCAAATGGCTCTATTTATATGGTTCATTTTCAGACACTTTCCAAATGTTGAAATTAACACAATAAATTTTTCTTTCAGGAATTTGATTTGATGGGCCACTATTTCAGTTCAATTATAATCAATTGAACTAAATTTTATGCTGGGTTTTGCTGAACTGTCTTATTTAATTTAACCCTCATATTAACCCTATGAAACAAATTACCATTAGTTAACCCATTTTTATAATGGAAGGCAACATGGCTTTGAGTTCTTGGTGATTTGCCCTAGATCCCATCCAGCTAGAAGCTGGCAGCATAGGGATTTGAAGCCATGTCTGTAAAGATCAGAGCTTGTGTGTGTGCCAAGGCTAGTTGGGCATAGAGGGGAAGTGCTTGATTCTGGAGTTGGCCTGCTGGGGTTTGGGTCTTGACTCACTGTTGAATGGAAGAATACATGAATGATTTTGCTGTATAACATGACTGTGGGGTAGGAAAGAAGGTCCAGAACAGGAGGGAAGAATGGTGGCAGTCATCCTCTAACTCAGAGGGTTGGTAGTGGGGAACTGCAACATAGGGTTGATCGGAAGGATGGAGTTGCGGGAAGATTGAGGTGTTGATCATGAATTGTGCCTACATCACGTCTTTGCCCAAATTCCCTTCCCCCCCCCCCCCCCCCCCCGCCCCGTCTTTGCCCAAATTAAGTGATACACATAAGGATTATATCTGGCACATGGCCTGACATCTATTAGCACTTAAATGGTAACTCTCTCTAGGCTCAAGGACAAATCTATTGTTACTGTTTTCTGTCAAACAAGAGTCTGTGCAGGAACCAGCTGCCTCATCTGTTATTTCATTATCCTCCTTTCCTAAAGGTGATTACTGCAAACTGGAAATCCCACACAGCTCCATCCTAGAGGTCTATTTCAAAGATTACAAAATACTTCTTTGCAATTTCTCTCCTCTATTATTTTCTTTAGTAGTCTAACTTGATTTTTAATATTACTTAATTTAAAAAATCTTAAATAAGAAATTGATTTTTTGTGTGTGGAAAAACAGAAAGCACATTTAAGCAAAAATAAAAAACATATAACTCTAATCTTTTGTTCTTTAACATTTAGGTAATTGGCAATATCTTACCATTATAAACAGACTTCCACGGTGGCTCAGACGGTAGAGAATCTACCTGAGACCCAGGTTCAAATCCCTGGGTCAGGAAGATCCCCTGGAGAAGGAAATGGCAACCCACTCCAGTATTCTTGCCTGGAGAATTCCATGGACCGAGAAACCTGGCAGGCTACATTCAATGGGGTTGCAAAGAGTTGGACACAATTGAGCAACTAACATTTTCACACTTTCACTTTTTTCATTATAAATAATGCTGATATGACCATCCTTGTCTGCAAATCTTTGTGCATATCCTTTATTATTTCATTAGGATATATTTTGCAAGAACAACCAACAATGGTATTTGTCACCAGCGCTGGTTGTGATTTCCAGCCCTAGATTCAGGGTATAAGCCCCTAGAAACTTAGGTCTGTCACTAAGAAGAGAGACTTGCTAAGTGGAGAAAATTTGCCCTTCCTAATTTACATGTAGCTTCCCCTGAGATTGAGCCTGTTCTGGTGTGTCTTAAAGGTAACATTTAAAAATAATTAGGTGGGGAACTCACCTAATAAAAATCCCTGAGGACAGCATTTTCAATTCTGCAGATCTTTTCCCTGGGTTTTTCCTCTATAGCTGACTCTAAACCCAAGGTCTGAAATGCCAATAGGAATGGTAATCTCTCTGTTTAGTATAATACTTTCTTCACTCCTCAGGAGAACTCAAAGTACTATTTTAGGTACTTTTTGCACAGTCTGAATTCTGGAAAATTGTATCACTTTACCATCAACAAAGCCAAAATAGTTCAAATTGGTCATTCCAGTGATGAACAGAGCATTGATATGAACAGAAACCAGATCTAAAGCAACCAGTCATACTTATTGGAACAAAATATTTTCCCTGAAAGCAAAGTAAAAATTAGGAAGAAAAGCAATTCTTTTTACTAGGACAAGGAATGATATAGAAGAACACTGCAGGGATTTATGTGAAAAAAAAAATCACCTCCATGTATCAAAATAAAGTAATCACTGATGGATGAGTTTCCTGTGAGCTGAGAAAAGGAACCCTGAATCATTTGTGCTGCCTTCCCATTACTTATGATAGGAGAGAAAGGGAAAGATGTGGCTGCTGACATGGAAATGAAGGATTTTAAATGTTCTCCAACTGACTTCCAGGGGAATTCCACAGCATGTTTGCCTCCACATATCCAGTTTTATAGCCCCAAATGGACATCGAGCCTCTAGACTCAGCTCCCATATCTTTGTTCAAGACTTTCCTCTGTCCAACAAAAAAGGGAGGTAGTCTAACCACATAGCAAGACAGAAATGCCTGTTCTTCTCAGACTCTTGTTTATAGTACTTGGCTTGCTGAAATGTTTATCACGTGATCTTTGTAAAATATTTACATGGAAAACCTTAAGCTAAAAATGTGTTCAAGTTGGCAACTAGTTTTTTTTGTTAAATGGGAAGACTTATACAGGCACTTCACCAAAGAGAACAATCGGTATTTGAAAACATTTGAAAGATGCCCAATGTTGTAATTACAACAGTAACACAAATGAAAACCACCATGAAATTGCCACTGAAAATCTATGATGACAAAAATTGTATGTTAGAAAGCTGAAAGTGTGTGTGGATATCTAATGCCTTCATAATTAAACACTAATGTGTTAACTATCTCAAAGGAAACAAGTTCGTATCTACACCAAGAGGCAGATAGGAAAATGTTCATAGAACATTATTCCAATGTTGTGGCCATTAAACCCTAAATTTTATCAACAATACAGTTGATAATTAAATTATTATATTTACACAGAAATCCCAAACTACAAACTACCATGCATGCAACAACATGGATAAATCTCAGAGATGTTCGCAAAACAAGCTGACATGGAATAAATACTGTGTGATTCCATTATATAATATTCAAAACAGGCCAAACTGATTGAAGAATAGGTCAGGATGGTAGCTACCTCTTATGGAGGAGGAGTAGTTATTGATAGAGAGTCAGGGGAGAGACTTCTAGAATGCTGATCAAGTTCTATTTCTTTCTTGATTTCATGGGTATGAACAGTTTGGAAAAATCCACCAAGCCACACAGGATGCAGGAAACTTTTCTGCACGTAGATTATACTGTAATGAACTGGTTTACTTTAAAACAAGATTAGAAGGGAGATGCCTAATAAATATGCAGGTCAGCTTTTTTATGGGGTGAAGATAAGAACAGTAGTTGATTCCAGGACAATGGTTTATATAATTGTATCTTATTCTGCTCACCAAGTGTGGGATGAAAACTTGTGGGTAAACAAGTTTTGCTAAATTGAATCTTGTTCTTTAAGGAGATCTTGTGCCAAATCATTTTGAGAAGGTCCTTGCTCTCTAATTCATCTTGTCTGTGAATTAGGAAACTTATTCATTAAGCTTGTCCCCAGAGAGGTACACCTATAATGCTTCAAAGATGGGTCATTTGTAGTTGTTTTATTTAAGCTACAAGCTGTATTCTGAAACAGCATCTACATTCCCCGGCGGCCCTGATGATAAAGAATCTGCCTGCAGTGCAGGAGATGCGGATTCCATCCCTGGATCAGGAAGATCCCCTGGAGATGGAAATGGTTACCCGCTTCAGTATTCTTACCTGGGAAATGCCCTGGACGGAGGAGTCTGGCAGGCTACAATTCCATGGGGTTGCGAAGAGTCTGAGATGATTGAGCGACTAACACCTTTTCTTACTACTATATTTGATTCCTAGGGCTGCCCTTAAAAAGTACTACAAACTGGATAGCTTAAAACAACAGAAATGTATTCTCTCACAGTTTTGGAGATCAGAAGTCTGGAATCGAAGTGTCAGTAGGGCTACATGCCTGACAAGGTTTTGGAGAGGAATCCTGGTCTCATCCAGGTTCTGGTGGCTCCTGGCATTCCTTGGCTTATGGCATCGTAACTCCAGGTTTTGCCTCTGCGTCTGCACAGGGCCTTGCTCTCTGCGTTGCTCTGTGTTCTCTCTTCTTCTTTAAAAGAGAAAGGGCCACCCTAAATTCTAGATGATTTTTATCTTTATTTTAGATTCTTAACTGCTGACATCAGCAGAAGATCCTGTTTCCAGGTAGGTCACATGCTGAGGTTCTGGGTGCATGTGAATTTGGGAGAACTGAGACCAGTTTTAATGGACTCAGCCTACCCGCACTCCTATACTCCATGCTCTTGGCTTCATGGCCTGGAAGCTGTCAGGAGCTCCATCTCCCAGAACACTGATTTCCCCTTCAGTAATTCAACGCATATTTTTGAGCCTCTGCTTTTTGCTTGACATTACCCCAGACACAGAAGATCAAGAACATGGCAAGTACTGTTAGGAAATGACTAGGAGCCAAGATTTTTATCATTTAATCCTCTGCACAATTCTATCATTTTATAGATGTTGCAACTGTGGTGACACAAATTGTTTAAGTAAGTGTCTCAAGCTTACACAATTATCATGTGATTAAGCTCAGGTCTGTCTGCTCCTAAGGGCATATACCTGTCCTTCTTTAAATTTGGCTGCCTTGGGTCTTAGTTGGGGCATGTGGGGCCTTTCATTGTAGCACTCAGATTCAGTTGTGGTGCGCAGGCTTAGTTGCCTTGTGGGCTATTTTGAAATAACTTAGTTCCCTGACCAGGGATCAAAACAACATACCCTTCAAGGTGGATTCTTAACCACTGGCCCACTGGGGAAGTCCCTACCTGTTTTCAGACAGCTGTTTTATACTACATGGCCCTGAACATTAATTGCATACTCAATTTGGGTCAAGGCCATGAATTAGACAGTGGGCCATTGAAACAAATGAAACCCATGCCCTGCCTCTGAGAAGCTCATGACCTATATTCCTACTTAAGCCAAGAGTATGAATGTCAAACCGTTCATTCAGCAAATATGTAATGAAAGCTTTGCATGTGTTGAGCATGGTTTTGGATGATGAATCACTAGTAAATGTGACACACAGGATCCTTTTTCTCTTGGAGCTTATAGTCTATTGGGGAGAACAGAATGATAATAAATAAGCCAAGAGGAAATAAATATGTCTACATTGTGATAGATATGAAGTGACCTGGGAAATCAGTAATGGTTTGGTGTCATCCCTTCTGGAGAAATAATAATTTAGCAGTGGCCTTGGAGAGCAGACCCAAGTGTAAATACTTGCGGTGATCTAGCCTAGCAGTTAGGGTATAAGGCTCTACATAAAGCCTGCTAGAGCTACTCATGACATGGGTGACTCCATGGAAGTTACTAAAAACCCTCATCTGTATATTAGGGATAGCAATAGTTTCCACTTCAGAGGGCTCTTTTATAAAGTGAATACAGACATAAGGAACTTGGTATAGTGCCTGGCACATAGGGAAGCCTCAGTAACAATTCGGACCCATAGTTTAGTTCAGGAGGGTGGAATGGTTACTAGTTGCTAAACCTTTGCTGCCTCCCTCTTCCTTTGATACCTCTATGCATTGACTCATCTCTCCTGCACAGGGGGCTGGGACTTCCAGCAAGCTCGCATCCTGTTTAGTGAGATAGTGGTTGACCATGGGGGAAGATGGATGCAGTGTGTTCTCCCTCTTAGAATCCTGCTTTTATTCCTCCTGACAGTTTATAGCCTTCGAACCAAGCCCACCTCTCATCTTCCCTGCACCGAGCCTGTTTTCTCCTACATCAAAGTGACTCTCTGCCCTGTGGAGCCCCATGTCCCCATTGGTTAGTGCTGTGCGCATGTGCAGATATTGCTGGTTGCATCTTATTAAGCGTCCAGGGAAATTTTGAATATTGACAGCCGTGACTAGTCGCTGGACGCAGCCTATAACTGCAGAGCTGATTTCTCTCTCTCCTCTTCCGGTGACATGATGGATTTCATTCCCAGAGAGCTCTGTGGGCAAGATTTAAGTCTGTTTTTCCCTGCTGTGAGCCTGGAATAAAGTCTTTGCAGATTGCCGAAGCAGGTTCAGTGAATCACTCCTGCTTACTTACTCCCGCTCCTCATTCCTTCACATGGAGGATACGACCTGATTTAATAAATGTCACTCTCCCCTTCTGTCCATCACTAGACTCAGACACACTGCCAGGCAGTGGCACTCAGTTGCAGCGGTTCCTATCAGAGCATTACGGAAGAGCCTTTTCCCAATGCAACCTTTCAAATAGGAGATTGCCCCTCTGCAAGACCCAGAATGGCAACATGCCAGGGCCACTCTGTGGCCTAAGAAGCCAGTGATCCCTGGGACCCAATACAGAAACATCAGCTCTGGAAAAAGCCTGTGTCAAAGCTGATGATAGCTTCTGTCAAGATGTAGAATTTTTTGTTGTTGGAGAGGCGGGCTGTCTGGATTGTTTGGACAAAATGTTTACAGAACATAAAACTGCTGGCTTAGGAATGATGAATGATGGTGGCTCATGTTCGAATATACTAGCTACTATTTTGTAGCTGTGGGCAAGTTTTTGAACTTCTCTGATCTTCAGTTTGTCTGTATAACAGTACTTAATGTGAGGTTTTGTGATAGGGTATAATGTGTGAGAGTGTGGTACCTGACGCCTCGTAAACATGAGATAGATACTATCTTCAGCTTCACGTGACTCCAAACCCTTAGGTTTAACTACTGTCTGGTCAAATGAGTTCATGTTTTTAAAGATGAAAAATCTCCTTCTCAAACTCATTTTTTAAAGAAGACTTCTTGAATATCTTTTGGTGTCCTGAGCCCTTTACATGGGATTTGGAGGCCTTTGAGGGCTGACCGAGGCCATGTTCCCCTCCTCACATCCTAGTGTTTCTGGGGGTTTGTGCTTTCTCCCTGTATCCATAATTTTCTTGCTGTTTCCCAGAACTTTCCTTTCACATCGGCCTCTGAGCCTTTGGTGTCTGTTCCCTCTGACTATGATGTCCTTCTCCTGTCTACTTGTTTACCTGAAAAAAGTATGGCTTTCTTTAGGCTCGGGGTTGTTGACCTTTTCTATGATGTGTGATTCTGAGCTCTCAGGTAGAGCCTGTTACCTTGCCCTTTGTGTTTTCAAGGCCCCTGGCACATGACACACAGCATGTTATCACATCCTTCCAGGATTATCTATGAATCTGTGATTATCTCAGTTCAAAATGCTGGTTGCTAAACTTTGAATCGCGAGCTCCATTCACAGTACCTGGCATAAACTGAGTGTTTAACACATGCTTCTGGAATGAGTGAGTGGAATGTGCCTTGTGAGGGTTCTATCCCCTTTGCCTTATTGGTCTTCCCCTACTGGACAGGTGATGGGGAGGAGACACTTCAGCTCAGTGATGTGTTGAGCACTGCAGTGTAGGCTAGGACAGGAGATCCATGTTACTTAGAAAGGTTGGTTTGCCTTAGAGTTACTCTTCTCTCATGCTGACACCTTGGGCAAATGGTTGTGGACTGGGCTGGGGCCAGGAAAACTTGGTATTATGTGTATCACTAGAATATTCATGATCACCAAATTCCAGGTCTAGAAATTCATTCTGAAAATTTAATCACTGGTGAAAATATTTTCTTGTTCATGATTGTAATTATTTAATAGCAAACAATTTGAAAAAATTGAAATGTCTGCCAATGTGTAATTGATTGAATATATTTTTGTATATCTGTATAATAGAATTCAAGTTATTGATTAGAAATAACATTGTAGATGAATATTTTTGATAAAGGAAATTATATTCACAAGTAGAATAAGAAGAACAGCTTACAAAACAGATGTATGGCATACTGCCTTATTTATAAAATTATCCTATATGTAATTTTATAATATTTCTCTAAAATATTTTTCATATGTATAATACAAATCTGTGTGGGTGTGTGTGTGTGTGTGTGTGTGAGAGAGAGAGAGACAGAGACAGAAACAGAGATACATTTAGCAAAAGGTTTGGAATGTTATATACCAAAATGTTAACAGTGTTTCTCTCTGGTTGGTAGAATTACAAGCATAAAAGTTATTTTTCTTATAACAAAGATATTCTGAAGTTATATTTAATTTTAAAATATGTTTAAAAAATAAAAAAATAAAATATGTTTATATCCAAAACTGTGTTCAGTAGGGTTTGTTTTCTAAATGCTAATACTTCCTTTACATTAAGGCAAAAATTCTTTTACAGTAGTGTAGTAAAATGAAGCTAGCTACAAGTGATCAAAGTTTCCTTTTTATTATATATGACAAACTTTCTGAAAGTGATGGATTTTTGGCAATTTACAATCCAGTCATTGGGGTGAAAAATTATTTTACCACAGACAGAAGGAGAGGGTGAAGTATAATTGCTTCTTTAAATTTATTTCATGTTGAGGGATTTACCTGATTGCTTTATGGTACAAACTAGGCTTTCAAGAAAGCTCCCCAGATATATCAATTGACAAAAACAGTTAACCCATCCAGGCTCCGGGGATGGTAATATAATGAGACATTTAAAATAAAGATCATGAGAAACTACTCAGTTGTAGGCAAGTTGCCATCTGCAAGGCTAATGTAATTATAGAGACCAAATCTTGTATAGTTTTTTTCTTCACCAAATTCCTCTGGTACTCAGGATCTTTTCTTCACAATGTAGCTCTTGATTACACAGTGGCTTTTATTCTTCCCTTGTTATTTGAAATAAATTCTGTTCTCCTTATCACTCTGTGAGTATCCTAAGATATATAATTTCCTAGCAAACTGAAGCCCAGCTAGGGATGAATGAGTAGGGAATAATGGATGAGAAGCCTTGGGTGTTTCTAGTATTTCAAAATGTCAACCAGACAAGGTATATTTCCCCATCCTAAAGCCATTTAGACCAACTGAAATGTCAGTTGTCCTTGCTCTTTGCTGGAATTATATAAACAGGGCGATAATCCTAGTTATTTTTTTGTCTGCTCGATGTGCAAATTGGCTCTCGAGGATGTTATAGAAATTTTGGGGGTGTTTATGCGGGACTAGTTATCAGAGTCCTACGGTTTGATTATGAAAGAATGGCAAACCCTTGGTTGAGGACACAGATGAGCACAATATTTATGCTTAATATATATCAGTTGGCTTGATTGAGGGAACATTTATTTCATCAAGATAAGTATTCAATTTATTCAGTTTGTTTGACACTGAATCAAGCAGACAAAATAACGAGTTATTGACTGAGACTTTGCTTGTTTTGTGGCTGTGGTTCCCCACTGGTTGCATCAGCATCACATAGAGAACTTGTGACACTACAGATTCTCCCATATCCCTCTTCTAATTTCCAGGATTCTAATTTAGTAAGTTTGGGCTGAATCATGGGAATGTGAATTTTTAACAAACCTCTAGATGGTTATTATGCACATTTAAGAACGTCTTATGTAGATTAACATTAAATAACTTATAAAAGCTAAATAGGCGTAAGGTTTCAAGTCTATGCAACAGTAAGGATGCCTATGAATGACTGACCTAGGATGATTGCTAGAATGTTCTAGCTCTTGCTGACTCTTCTTTCTGCCTGCTATAATCCCTAAGGACAGATCTGTAGAATGTTCCCTAAATGAAATGCAGACTGTGTTACTTGCCATGAGGTTAATGAGATTCTCTGCTGATAAGATGATTCTTTCCCCTCTGGCTTTAAGGATGTGAAGACTCTAGAAATAATTAAGGAGAGGAAAAAAAAATAACCAGATGCAATTAGTGTAAATTCTTAATTCAGTAAGAAAACAAAAAAGATAGAATGTGCTTCCAGATTATATTCCAATAGATACACGTAACTTAACTATTATTCTCCTCTCATTATCAGATCATTAGTGTTTCTAACACTGAATAAACCAGGTGAACTCATAGCTTGATTGGGTTTGAATCCAGAATATTTTTCCAGTTTGGAAGCAGAACCCCTGAGAATACTTTATTTACTGTAATGATGCAGTAATAAGCTCCACTGCTGTTAAGAAAATTCTATCTAAATTATCAAAGCCAATATCATTTAATAGAAATAAATGCTCAGTTAAATTGAAAATCAACACACGGGAATCCATGTAAGGGAATATTATTGAGAGTAAACACATTTTGGGGAAAGAATAATGACTTAAAAAATTATTTATTTTTAATTGAAAGATAATTGCTTTACAATATTGTATTGGCTTTTGCCACACAACATGAATCCACCATAGGTATACATACGTGCCCTCCCTCTTGCTCCTCCCTCCCAGAATGATAACTTTAAAATGTCTAGAATATAGTGTTAAGTGATACAAACAGTTAAAAAAATATATACTGGCATAGACCAAATTTGGTATATCCAAATAGAAAAATAAATTGGTTAGTAAGGGACACCCTAAAAATATCATCAGTGGTTATCTTTGGTTGATGTAATTAAAGTCATTTTTTCTTTATCTTTTTATAATTATTGTCATTTCCCCTTCATTTTATATATTTGCTACACAAAGTACATGATAACATTCTGATAGGAAAACAAATTTATTTTAAAACAATTGCCTGCATATATATTGGGTAGCGATCTAACTTTTATTGATCTATACCCATACAAAGATTAGACTCCTGGATAAAGAAAATAGATTGGTGTTTCATGAAAAACAAGAAGCTCTTGTGTCAAATGAAAGGGGAGCTGGGGGCTGGGTTGATGGAGGGACAAGGCAGTTAACTTGCGGTCACCCACTCCTGCCCTATGAGACCCATGGCAGGCATGACCAATGCCTTCAGCCCTCTTTCCCATAGAGCCCTGACATTAAACTTCCCAACATCCTACCAGTTAGTTCTACTTGACTGGAAATGGCAGAAAGGGAGCTGGTCTTCACTGGCTTATCAAAGAGACCCTGCCCTCAAGTCACGGTATCTAACTGGGAGACAAAGCAAACATAAGACATGTTAAGTATAAAGATTTAATTCCTATTTCAAAATAACCAGGAAAGAAGCATCACAAGGCAGTCCATGATTAAGTACCAAATGAATCAGACAAGGAGGATGTTTTATTTGAGGATGGTGAGAATATCAAATGTTCTCCAGTATGTTCGGGCTTTGTCTTTGTGACGTCAAAGTTTGTGGAAGAGAAAAGTGTCTCTGCCTTCCACTTTGCAGGTCAGAATCCTTTCCACTCCTGGGTGATCAGAGTTGAGACATATCTAGTCAAACAATGAAACTGTAACATGCTGATTTCTCCCTCTGGGTCTTAATTTTCTTTTTCTATACAGTGAGCTAGGAGGCTTTGCCATCAGAGATTATGACAAATGTGATAATATGTCAGTATTTTGAAACTGTAGCAGAAAAGCATGAGGTTACTTAAGTATAGTAAAAGTTCCTTTCAGGATTTTATTTTCACAGACCCATTTTATCCCATGTATCAAGCAATGGCCTCCCTATGTTTCTGCTGTGATAAGGTATCTTTTACACTTTACTTGGGAGAGTTTGAAAAACTGGTTGTGATAATTAAACTTAGCCTCCTTTTAGAATGTATGTATTGCTTTTCATTTAATTACTGATAGAGTCATAGATTAAGGCACATAGTGGTTGGTGGCCACAAGATAGTTATGGAAGGAAGGAATGCAATTTTGTTGCTTCCCTAAAATGTATGATGGCTGCTTCATTTTAACTTGTGAAAACAGCATTTTGTCATGAGTTTTCACACAGCAGAATGTTTCTTTTCTTTTTTTTTTTTTTAACACTTCTTGGCAGATAGAGAAAGAGCGTAAAGGCAGAGATGAATAGACCATATTCCAGGGTATGGAATGTTGTTTTCCAGTGCTGTGCTGGGAGTCAGAAGACCTGGGGGTTAGTCCCAACTTGGTCACTTACTGGTTTTCCCTGGTGGGTAAAATGGCAAAGAATCCGCCTGCAATATGAGAAACACGGGTTCCGTCCCTGGGTTGGGAAGATCCCCTGGGGAAGAGAATGGCTACTCACGCCAGTATTCTTCCCTGGAGAATTCCATGGACAGAGAAGCCTGGCGGGCTACAATCCTTGGGGTTGCAGAGTCTGACATGACTGAGTGACTAACACTTTCACTTCACTTTTTCACTCTGGTCATTTATTAGTTATATGCTCTTAGGTATCAGAAGCCTGTCTCCCCCCCCCCCCCACCCCCTGCCAAACTCCCACTTTACTCTTTTTAGAGCAGTGGTGCCTCAATTTTCCTTTGAACGACTATACTTTTCCATTCAGTGCAAACCTGTGAATGAGGTATGTGATGTGAACAGGCCTGGCTGATAAGGACAGCAGTGATTGCTTGAGAGGTGGGCATGTGACCCAAATTGGGCCAGTTAAAGTGAATCCTGAAATTTGCCAGAATTTCTGGGAAAGGAGAATTCTGTTTTGCCTGGGAGGCTGCTAACCCTCCAGTCCCCCATCTTCTTACTGCTGGAATTACCTGTCTGAGAGTGAAAGATAATTTCTACTACTTCTACTAGTAGTAGAGGAAATGAAGATATAAAAAGGAGAAAAATATATTCAGACAAATATTTTGATCATCTAAATTCAGCTGTTACTGAAACTGAAGGCCTCAGAATCCTGTGAATCAGTAAGTTAGCTGATTTGCTGAAATTTTGAGTCAGATTTTTGCCACTTGCAGCCAGAGTTCTTGCCAATTGGGCAATACTCCTTGAGGGCTTTAGTGTTCTTCTCTTTAGAAGGTGAGATACTTTAATTTTTTAAATTTTGCTTTAGAAAGCAATACATTTTTCTGATTGTAAAATTATAACATTGTAGGAAAGGATTATCAGGTTGTATTCACTTAACCATTATGTGTTAGTCACTCAGTTATGTCCAACTCTTCAGGATCGCATGGACTGTAGTCTGCCAGGCTCCTTCTTCCAAGCAAGAATACTGGAGTAGGTAACCATTCCCATCTCCAGGGGATCTTCCCCACCCAGGGATCGAACCCAGATCTCCTGCATTGCAGGCAGATTCTTTACCATCTGAACAACCAGGATATCAGTTAACTATTACTATATAACAAATCTCACCTGAATCCAGTGGCTTGAAATAGTTAAGTGTTTATATTGCTCACGACTTTAAATATTTGTTGGGTGGTTCTGCTAATCCGGTTCAAGCTTAGTAGGTCATACCTGAACTTGCTTATCTGTCTGTGGTTAGCGAGTATATTGGCTAGAGTAACTGGTTTAGGATAGGCTCATTTGTAAATCTGGTGGAGCTGGCTGTCAGTTGGAGCAACGGAGGTGTCTGGGCTGTCTTTTTTATCACCAGCAGGCTGGTTCTCATGGTGGCTGAGCAGGGCTCTATAAGAGCAAGTGGAAGCTTTTTGAGGCCTGGATTTGTAACTGACATTCCTTTTTTCCTGCTTCTTCCATTGGCCAAAGCAGACTCATGGCCATCCAAGATTTAAGGAGAGGAGAAATTGACTCCACATTTTGGTTGCAAAGTCACATTTTAAGCAGCATATATACAGAAAGGGGAAATAAGGTGAGCTCTTATTGTAATCACTGTAAACTTTATTCCCTCAAAAATAATCACTATTAGTATTTTTAAATTCTTCTGGATTTATCCAGAATATTTGTATCTATTTTTATTTTTTAGAACATAGCTTTTTCCAGAAAAGGTATATTTTTTTGGTGTTCATTATATTTATAAGGGCTTCTCTGGTGGTTCAGTGGTAAAGAATCTGCCTGCCAATGCAGGAGATGTGGGTTTGATCCCTGGGTTGGGAAGATGCCCTGGAAAAGGAAATGGCAACCCACTCCAGTCTTCTTGCCTGGGAAATCTTATGGGCAGAGGAGCCTCTCGGGCATAGTCCAGGGGGTCACAAAAGAGTCAAACATGACTTAGCAACTAAACATCAATGTCAGCAAATTTATAAAAATTGATATTATATATATTGTTTTGCAGTTTATTGTTTTCATTGACAGTATATTTTCAACATTTTCATGCTAATACACACCAATGTCTTATAAAGAAATTGAATATAGATGCTTTTCTTGGTTTTGACCTTTTGAGACTCTGGAATTCTATGACTCATTATGAACCGAATTTTCTAAATCCTCAAGCTCATTTCCTGAAAGTGGTAAGAAAACTGTTAGATTCCCAAGCAGCTAAGAAGTTGATCCTATAATTCTAACTGAGATTTTGTGTCAATTTCAGTGTTGAGTGATTTCATCCTAGCTAGTTAGAAAATTACCTATATTATTATTATTAATTATAATGATAATTGAAAGACTATTTCTGTTGAAATTCCAGCAATTGTTCTTATATAGCCCAACTATATGTTGATTATTCTGGATATACTGCTTGTCTTCTGGTCTGTACTGATTTAATAAATATGCTAAAATTGGAAGACAGAACTTGCTACTAAGAATAGGTAACCTAGTTAAGTGCTCACCATGTGGTTTCCACAGTGTCAAGTTGAAAAAGAAAGATGGACTGAAGTTTATTGGGCTCTGTCTTCTTTCTGGCCCTTTAGTTTTGAGAACTCATGAAATCTTAAGAGCTGTTCATATTTCTTGCCCTCCTAGTTCTTAAGCAGCTTCAGCCTGAGGACAGCTGAGACTGTAGTAACTGGAAGAAATTCTTTCTGTATTATGATTAAGAACTTTGGGGAAATTTGAGCTAATCAGTGTGAGCTAAAGAGTGACAAAATTGTTAATGAGTCTATAAGTGACTCATCCCTGAAATAGTTGCATCTAATCTCTCTTTTAGCTTAACCTCAGGTTAGCTATCAGTTCCATTGACAGAACTGATCAGACTAATGTGACATGAGCTAAGAACAAGTTGATATTTTGGATGCTTTAGGGCAGAATTGTTTCATCCATCCATTCATTTATTCATTCAAATATTTATTGATCATCTGTAATTTGTTAAGGGAATATAAAGATTAATGCAAACAGTTTTTGCCCTTAAAGTCTTAACATTTTAGTTAAGGGAGAGTCATACCTCTAATGTGATTTACAGTGTTCTATGAGTAGAAATTGATGTCATAGTTCAAAGGAAAATTGAGATGTCATGCAAAGATACAAAGGCCAAAGCCTTTGATTGTGTAGATCACAGCAAACTGTGGAAAATTCTTAAAGAGATGGGAATACCAGACCACCTGACCTGCCTCCTGAGAAATCTGTATGCAGGTCAGGAAGTAACAGTTAGAAGCGGACATGGAACAACAGACTGATTCCAAATTGGGAAAGGAGTAGGTCAAGGCTGTATATTTTCACCCTGCTTATTTAACTTACATGCAGAGTACATCATGAGAAATGCTGGGCTGGATGAAGAACAAGCTAGACTCAAGATTGTTGGGAGAAATATCAATAGCCTCAGATACTCAGTTGATATCACCCTTATGGCAGAAAGTGAAGAGGAACTAAAGTGCCTCTTGATAAAAGTGAAAGAGGAGAGTGAAAAGTTGGCTTAAAACTCAACATTCGAAAAACTAAGATCATGGTATCTGGTCCCATTACTTCATGGCAAATAGATGGGGAAATAATGGAAACAGTGAGAGACTTTATATTTTTGGGCTCCAAATCACTACAGATGGTGACTATAGCCATGAAATTAAAAGACACTTGCTCCTTGGAAGAAAAGCTATGACCAACCTAGACAGCATATTCAAAAGCAGAGACAGTACTTTGCTAACAAAGGTCTGTCTAGTTAAAGATATAGTTTTTCCAGTAGTTTTGTATGGATGTGAGAGTTGGAATACAGAGAAAGCTGAGCGCCAAAGAATTGATGCTTCTGAACTGTGGTGTTGGAGAAGACCCTTGAGAGTCCCTTGGACTGCAAGGAGATCAAACCAGTTCTTCCTAAAGGAAATCAGTCGTGAATATTCATTGGAAGGACTGATGCTGAAGCTGAAACTCCAGTACTCTAGCCACCTGATGTGAGGAACTGACTCACTGGAAAAGATCCTGATGCTGGGAAAGATTGAAGGCAGGAGGAGAAGGGGGTGACAGAGGATGAGGTAGTTGAATGGCATCACTGACTCAATGGACATGACTTTGAGCAACTTCTGGGAGCTGGTGATGGACAGGGAAGCCTGGCGTGCTGCAGTCCATGGGTTCACAAAGAGTCTGACATGACTGAGCAACTGAACTGAAGAAATGAGGTACATTGTAATAATATATGGTAATAGTACATGCTTGTGTAGTGTTTCTATCAGTCAGAGTGCTCCAGTGAAACAGAACCCATAGGAGTCAGACAATCAATAACTGTTTTTTCGTATTGGAAAGAGGGAGAGGGAGAAGGACTGGGGAGAGAAAAGCCTGCCTGTCAAAGGAGGACTGTTAGTGGACCTGCTCAGCTATTGGTTGGTGCTACAGTGGGCCCCTGCCCCAAGTGAGCAACTGTCAGAGGAGGACCGTTAGTGGATGTGCTCAGCTATTGGTTGGTGCTGCAGTGGGCCCCTGCCCCAAGTGAGCAACTGTCAGAGGAGGACCGTTAGTGGACGTGCTCAGCTATTGGTTGGTGCTGCAGTGGGCCCCTGCCCCAAGTGAGCAACTGTCAGAGGAGGACCGTTAGTGGACGTGCTCAGCTATTGGTTGGTGCTGCAGTGGGCCCCTCTCCCAAGTGAGCAACTGTCAGAGGAGGACCGTTAGTGGACCTGCTCAGCTATTGGTTGGTGCTGCAGTGGGCCCCTGCCCCAAGTGAGCAACTGTCAGAGGAGGACCGTTAGTGGATCTGCTCAGCTATTGGTTGGTGCTGCAGTGGGCCCCTGCCCCAAGTGAGCAACTGTCAGAGGAGGACCGTTAGTGGATCTGCTCAGCTATTGGTTGGTGCTGCAGTGGGCCCCTGCCCCAAGTGAGCAACTGTCAGAGGAGGACCGTTAGTGGACCTGCTCAGCTATTGGTTGGTGCTGCAGTGGGCCCCTGCCCCAAGTGAGCAACTGTCAGAGGAGGACCGTTAGTGGATCTGCTCAGCTATTGGTTGGTGCTGCAGTGGGCCCCTCCCCCAAGTGACCAGCTATCAGAAGGCGACCCTTAGTGGCTATTCAGCCAACAGTCAGTGGAGTGGTGGTCCTCAGGCGGAGAGCGAGGTAAGAGTTGGATCCTGGCTTTCTCCTCAGGGCTCTTCAGCTCCCTCAGCCGTGCCAGTAGGTGAGCTGGGGGCCCCAGGGAATAGGCTGGAACCTGCAGGGCTCCAGAGCCCTCGCCATGTCTGCTCACTGGCCAGTTTCAGGTCTTGAAGTGGCAGTGAACCTCTCCCCCATCCCCACCTTGGCAACCTAATGACAGCAGCCATCTGTGTATAATGCGGTCTGAGGGACCTGCCCCTTCTGTGTGTGTGGCCTGAGGAGCCTGAGGGCCAGCTGCCTCTTGAATGCCTGGCTCCCTCAGCAATGACAGCTGGGTGGAGGTGACCCTGAGGAGCTGCCACTGAGACCTGCCTCCTCTCAGTCAGGACCTGGACCTCAGAGGGTGAAAGCTGTTCCTGGGGACCTTGCCCTTTCTTGTCAGAATAGAGAGTAACAATCTGTTTGGTGGAGATTTATTCGAACCTCATTACCTGACCATGACCTGACCTGAAGAACAAGACCTCTGACACCAAGACGTTTGCAACAACTCACCATGCCCCTCCCTCACCTTTCCTAGGAAAGGGCTTTGCTGAAAGCTTACAAGGAGTGTGAGGTCTCAAAGGCATGAAACACCCATCTCCTTCCGCAGCTCTCAATAAAACTTTCTTCCAGACTCTGATGTTTTGGTATAGTTTGGCCTCACTGTCCATTGGGCACATGGACTTCTGTTTCCAAAACAATTAGTTAAGGGAATAAGAGAGGGAAGAGAAAGTTACTTGCTTAATACACACAGATTCACATTTGTAACAAAATGAGAAAACACTGATGACATCAACCTGTTTCTGAAACCGATCTCATGATCTTTGCTGGTGTTTATAACTACTTTCCTCTACTACCTGTTCTTTGTCCTCACCTCTGGACAAAGAACAGGTACTTCTCTGTCCTCACCTTTACCTGGTGATCTGACCCAAACCTTCATTCCTGAAGATTCTTGGCCCTAAGTAGCCCCACTTCAATTAAGTTGTTGTGATTTTCTATTGATTTTAACCACAAAGCAAAGAGTACATACCAAGAGACACCCTAAGAACCCTTCTGTATTTCAGATGTACTCTTCTTTACCTCCAGTGGGAGTAGTCATCCAGTTTCCCCTTGATAATCAGAATCAGTCACTCTAGCCAGTGTGATAACTCTCTTCTTTGCCTGCTAATTCAGAATCATGAGGAGTGCAAAGTGGTTGGGTGGCAATCTTAACTTCCTGTTCAATGGAATCACTGTCATGGCTTCTGGTAAAGGATTCCTTTGGAACTAAGATCTATAGATTTGCAGAAGAAAGCTTCCAGGAGTAAGAAGCAAAATTTGTTAGTGGATCATTAGAGCTATTTACTAGTGAAGTCACTTTTGATTCCTGGATCCATCAATTTCTTGACTGTGGGAGAAATGTTGGCTATGGGGCACTGAATCAGAGCATATATAGCTTCTTGGAGAATCTTGCCCCTGCCCTGCAGGGATTGCCACTTAAATGACACTGTGAATGAGACATCAGATCATTCCACCAGTCTATCAAGCCACCCACTTCAGGATGGTGGGGAACATGGCAGGACAAGTAAATTTCACAAGTGTGGATCCATAGCCAGTTCATTCGCTGTGAAGCAAGTTCCTTGGTCAGAGCAATGCTGTGTGGAATGGCATGAATGTGGATGAGGCATTCTGTAAGTCCACCAACGGTGGTTTTGGCAGAATTTTTGACTGCTGGGAAGGCGAATTCATATTTAGATTAAGTGTCTGTTCCAGTAAGAGCAAAATGCTGCCCCTTCCGTGATGGAAGTGGTCCAGTGTAATCAACATGCACCCAGGGAATGGTGCCATATTGGGAACTCAGTTTTGGTCTCTGCTGCTGGGAGAAGTCAAGGTCACAAAGCTAGAAAGGGAATGTGGCTCCAGAGTCTGTGTCATAACTCTGCTCTCTATCTAGCCTGTCATAGTGAGAAAGGTCCCCATAGTGAGCACAAGATGAAGTAGTTTTCAGGAAAACCCTGGTATTGAGCATGACGTACTAAAGTAAGCCTCTGGAGACCTGACTGATTATAAGTCAGCTAGTAAGTTGACATGAGTAACCCCCTTTCTTCTGTGTGTTTTCTATAAAATCACAGTGTTAAATTACAGATCTTCAAATGGTGTTAATGATGTTTGGTCACTCAAAGTTTTGGCAGTGAGAAATCTCAGAGAGGCAGAGAGGTTGAAGAGGTGGGTTTCTGGGTGTCTTCCCACTACCAGCTCCACATCAAGCAGAGAAGCTCAGCTTTCATCTAGTTTCATCTATGGGAGGTTGAAAACCCTAGGACCAGAAGGTCAGGTGTCTTCTGTCTTCAGTGTTATAGATGAATAAGATTGAGCTTCAGTCAAAATGTATTATATACTCAGTTTCTCTACTTAGGAGCTCTAAACCCCAAAACTGTTTTCAGTTATCACTTAGCGGCTTAACACAGCCATGTATTTTTTCTTACAACTCTGTCAGTGGGCTGCATGGTCTTTTGCTCCACATGGTGTTGGCTGGGAGACCTCATGAAGTTTCATTCACCTGGTGACTGGGCTGGGCTGTAAGACTTCACCATCTTGTCTCACATGTTGGAGGTTTCAATGCTGGCTAACATTGGGAAGCCCTTGTTCTTCACCTTGTGTCCTCTCTTCCTCTAGGACTTTCCTTGAGGCCTCTGTCACAGCAGGCTAGGCCAGACCTGTGTACCAAGATAGCCTCTTTGATGACCATTTCTGCTACGTTTGTTTGGTTGGTGCAAGTTACAAGGCATTTCCACATTCAGAGAGAAGAGAAATAGACTCCCATCTCTTGATGGGAGGAACGGTGTGTGTGTACAGGGAAGGAAGTATTGTAATTGACTTGTCTTTTGATTCACTGATTTTCTTTACTTTCAAACCCTTTATACTTCTATATATTATAGGCCTAGCAATATAATTATGTATGTATTTTTGGTACAGTTGCCTTTTAAATTAGTTAAGAAAAGAAAGTAAAAGAAACAAGAATTTGTACCATCTTTTATAATTACGTAATTACCTTAACTGGTGTGTATTTTATTTTTTGGTGTGGATTTGAATTACCACCTGGGAATGCTTTCTTTCAGTCTAATGAACTTCCTTTAGTATTTCTTGTAAGGTGAGTTAGTGACCATCGTAAGGGATGATCCGCCATAAAGCATAGCATTCAAGAAAACCATACTCTAGACCAGGAGCATATCATCTCTACCCACCACCAACAGATGGCATTAGAGATTGCTGCAATGGCATTATAAACACACTGATGATCACCTTGGTTGGAGCTTTAATTGTAAGTAGAGGACATGTCAATGATGCTGGGCAGTGTACTGAACAAGTCTTCTGGGGAGGGGCCCAGGAAGGTGGAGGAAGCTCCTAGGCTTGGGTCAGGGCCTCAAAGTTGTCAAATAGTCTGCCTTGGTTGGTCTGACCCACAAAGCAGAAAGGAAGCTTCCAACTCTGGCTCCTTACCAAGGCAAAGAAAATATTCCCAATTATGCTGTGGCGGCTTAAAAATAGGTCACATCTACAACCTCAGCTATTTTGTGGTGACTCTGTAATCTAAACCAGCTTCTTGCTCTCTATTTAATTTGGAAAATCATTAAAACAAAACAAAACAAGAGCCCAATTAGGAAAGACCTGCTGCATAACAGATAATTACTGGCTTTTCAGAAAATGAGTATCTTTGGGTATACCTGGATTGGGAGAGGCAGTGCCAAATGCCATGGACTGGACACACTACTGGGCATTGTCAATAATTTCTCTCTAATGCTTCATGAAAAAACCCTGTGAGTCAGATGCTTCTATCTCCTGTTTATAGAAGCAAAATCTGGAGCCATGAGAGTTTAAGTAACTGGCTCCAGTCACATAGCTCCTAAGTTGAAGAGAGTCGAAATGTATGTCATTGTGTCTCAGGTCTCATGACAGCTGTAAGGGTCAAAATGATAAATTCGGAGTGGTGAGAGCACCTTTCGTTCTCCTGGTTTAGCTTGAAGCAGTTTTGTTCATCATAATCTTCCTCGATCTGTCTGTACCAAGTTTGTGTTTCGTGCTGTGTTCTATTTTATGTATAGATTGATGCTCTAATATAAGTACATTCTATATGATGATTCAATGGTTTGATAATTTTAGCATAATGATATTTGCTTTCTGGTCTTCTCCCTGTTGGAAAGGAATTTGTGGGGCCATATTGACCTCCTCTGGTAAAAACTTAAACAGGAGTTTGTGTGTAAGGTTGACCTGCAGGTCATGACACTTTGAATATATTTATGATAGCATCATAATCGAAACCAGTTATAAAAATCAATTTAAAAAAATTCATCAGGAGAAATAAAATAGAGCTAATTATATTCCTCTGGTTGATGGGTAAAAAATACTGGTGTTGGCTGTCATGAGATCTTAATGTATCACTACTTCTACCACAAACAAATTGCATGATTTTGGGCAAGTCATTTTACCTTGCTGGACCTCCATTTTTTCCATCTGTGAAATTAGAGGGTTGCACTTGATACTTCCAAATTTCTATGATTTTTGACTTAAGACTTTGTTATGGCCTCCTCAGATAATTAGAGGTTGGGAGAGTAATTAGAAATGTGCATAAGCTTGTGTTCTTCATGTCCCACTATTATTCCATAATAGCCCAGCTATTGACTCGTTCATGCTCTCTCTTTCCCACTCAACTTGAAAACCTGTGGATTGTTACTTTCCGAGGTTTTCTGGTTTTAGAATGCAAGAACTCACTCTTTTCATAACCTTTTTACCACAAGTACAATGTTGGCACTTGCTGCCTTCAGTTGAGCCCTGCTGTATTCCAATGCCCTGCCATTGTTTGAGCATCCACTATTTGTAGATTATCTCATTTAATCCTCACAACATGCCTGTAAAGTGGATACTGTTATTATACCCAGTCAGATAGGGTGTAGGAAAAAAAAAAAAAAAAGCCCAGAGAGAGTAAGTGGCAGAACTAGGATTAGAACTCAAACTCTCCAACACCTGAACCTGTGTGCTTAGCCAAGAGGAAAAGTGAAAGACTGGGAAACCTCAGCACAACTCACCAGGAGTGTGGGTCCTGGATGTGAGGTCCACCTTCCCAAACTATGTGTCTTTTTTTCCAGTGGGAAATGCATAGAATGAATATTTGGAGATAACTACAATGTCTGTTCTGGGGTTTTAGATAAACTTGCTAAATATAACTTACATTCAGATAGGAAGTTATCAGTAGTTCATAACTAAATATCATCTATCAAAGAAGGGGGTTAAGATTACAGAAAGACAAATGTGTTTTTCCCGTGGGCAGATGGAAAGTACAGGACTCTCCCATCCAAGATGGAGGATCTGAGAATGAAGACTAATAAACCAAGTTTTTGACTATCATATCCACTGTTACATTTGTATCCAGTGGGGTTATCTATGCCAAGAAACCACTTCAAAATAGCTTCAAGGACCATTTCCACCTTGGAGTTCCTAGAAGTGTATACCTATGATGTCCCTCCTCTAGCCACAAGTCCTGAGACTTCTAACCCAGCCATGTGAGATGCTTTTCATGGATAACACTGAGTGAGACCACAAAGTGGAGATGCTTGTCCTTTCCAGCCTCGTTTCTAATCTTTGGGTTGAAGGGCATAGGAAGAGAGAGGAGCATTCAAGCCACTTCTCACAGAAAACTGAGTCTTAAACTTTGGGCTCTATTCATAACTGGTTTGGGAAGAAATGTTAAGAAGGGTTGATGACAATTTTTGAAAGTCAGAACCAACTGCTACTGCTGAGTCGCTTCAGTCGTGTCCGACTCTGTGCGACCCCAGAGATGGCAGCCCACCAGGCTCCCCTGTCCCTGGGATTCTCCAGGCAAGAACACTGGAGTGGGTTGCCATTTCCTTCTCCAATGCATGAAAGTGAAAAGTGAAAGTGAAGTCGTTCAGTTTGTGTCCGACTCTTAGCTACCCCGTGGACTGCAGCCTACCAGGCTCCTCCGTCCATGGGATTTGCCAGGCAAGAGTATTGGAGTGGGTTGCCATTGCCTTCTCTGCAGAACCGACTATAAAGTATCAATTATTATAATGACATTTTGGTGATGGGAAGCAGCTTTGTAGCAGAGCTGTCTACTGATGAGCAACATTTCTCTGTAGATCACGTATCTTGGTTTAAAAACTAGATGGCAGGTTATTTTTTGTTTCCTTGAATGAAATTGACCCATGCAAAACTTGGATCAAGATGAACAAATTTTCTGTTGCGGCTTTACTCTCAGTCTCACCCTTAGTCTTCCCATATGAGAGCCCAAGAAAGGTCTTCAGGCCACTGGTCAGTGCCTGCGGTTCTCTGGGGGCAATTTAACACTGTCTTCTACATAGATGGGAAAATGAAGACACTTATTCAAAAATAAGTAGCAAACATGCAAAATCTAGAAGTGCCAGTCTATGTGGAGAAAAATGTGAGTAAAAACTGTAAATAATTCCTTCTATATATGCTTCTCTAAAAAGCAGTGAAACAGTTTTTAGAATAAAGCCCCCTGGAGTCTAAAACTTCTTTTAAAATGTATAGTCAATAATCATTGCCAATGATTTCATCCTTTTTTTTAGCGTGTGCCAAATCTGAATAATGATAGTTCTTTTTTAAAGCTTAACAGAGAGCTGTTTAATGGTGTCAGTTTGGTTTTACGGATTCATTTTGCTAGAGGAACATATTTACAAAAGCAAATAGGATTTTATGGAGTAATTAGTGGTTAGAAAGGAGGAAGGAACTTTTTTTTTTTTCTTAAATGGAGGATGCCCAAGTGCTACTGATAACAGATAGCTTGCAATGTACTTCCTATTCCACCAAAGTAATTAACTCTGAACTCTGGCTACATTCCTACAGACCCAAGTACACCTGTGTCCCTAAGTAACTGAGAGTGACTTCAGTGGCTTGGATGGGAAAGCCTTGGTCCAAGGCCAGTCTTCCTTTAGACCAAGAAAGCTTTGGCTTTTGTGTTAATGATTTTTAAATATATGATGATGGCACACCTGAGATTTGGAGAAGGTCTAGTACTATATTCTCCATCCGTTAGTCTCACTCCTCAACCACTCACTGAGAAGCTAAAAGAAAATAAGAAAAATCTAGTTTCTACCTTCTAATAAGACTGTTGACCATAGTCCCCTAATATATAGTAATAGTAATTCTGAAATAGCTTGGGTTTTAGGGAACCCCACCCTTCAATTTCCTAAAAGGATTTTTTTTTTTTTGGTCATCACTAATTTCTGTACCAAGAACCCCATCATAAAACACTTGTGACTTTAAGTTTGACCTTAGAAGATACAGAAGACTTCAGTGAAGGAAGAATGTCCTTGGAGAAATACTTAGTATCTAAAATGTTGCCCCTTGATCCTGCTTTGCAGTCTTTGTGTCCTTGTGTAAGAGTCGGCTGGACCTAGTACTTGCTTTTGTTGTTCTTCGGTTGCTAAAAGGAAAAAAAAATCTGGGCAGGTAAAAAATGACTGATCATTCCAACTTGGTGGCATGAAATAATAATAATCATTCATTATTATTTTTCACAGTCCTGTTGGCTAGCAAGCTATATGGTTTCTACTTGGGGTCATTAAAGCAGTTGCAGTCAGATGGTGGCAAACCTGGAGTCATGTTAAGGGCATCATCACTCATACATTTAGCACCTGGGCTGGGAAGATTTGAACAGCTGGAATTCCTGGCTCATCTCTCTCTCTCTCTTTGTTGTTTTGCCAGTAGGGTGGCTCAGGGTTCCAGAGGTCTATGTCCCAAGAGGCGAGAGAGCCAGGTGCCTTTTATGGTTCTAGCCCCAGAAGCCACACAGAAACCCATTGCTTTCTCTTCCTCCAAAGGGAGCTGTATTCTAGGGAAATGGAATAAGAGTTCACTCTTGATGAGAAGAGCATCAAAGAATATATTTTAGATATCACTGGTGGATTAAAAGTTTTTTTTTTTCCCTTTCTGAATCAGCACTTACTTGTGAATTATTCCCAGATGAGACCAAGATTTGACTGAATCCTATGTGTATCTGACCGAGGATAACATCACTGAATCCAAGGACTGAAGTTTTTAATTTCTGGACCAGAAAAAAATTACGTGTGTTTTCTTAATCAGAACTCCAAATCCCAAAGAAATGTGGGATTTAATACTGAGAATTTCTACACACACCAATATGTGTTTGCATTTTTATTTATTGACTTGAGCAATCCTCCTAGTGAAGGGAGGGTGTGTACCTGCTCAGCTGTAAGCCATTGTATTTCCTGTGCATGCAGAGGGTCCTTGGGATATATCCTCAGGGTTTGCTTTCTTGTACACAGCATCATTTTTTATTGAGGAAAGAGATTTTGAGTGGTAGAATTGCTTTTTGCTCTCTAAAAGTTGGTTAATCTCCTTTCATGCCATTATTTGTTGTGTATTTCCCAAGGATTTCTAAATTTACAGTGGTGTTTGTGTGTGTGTGTGTGTGAATAAATGGTTTAAAATGTTTTATTAGTAAAACCAAAGTGAAGCAGCCATCCTTTTGAGAAAAACTTGAATGGCTGGCCTTACAAACTCTTTTTGCCACAAACTTGGATTTTGTCTCTGGTCAAATTGTTTCATCTTCCTGCGCCTCAGTTTCTTTGTTAGGCTACATTGGGCATGGAGTGTAATGTATTCAGAAGCTCATATCTAAAATTCATACACCTTTAAGCCTAGGGTTCTGGGCCTCACATACATAATACAAAAGCCCTCCTGTATATGTATCTTAACAGATTCCTTCTAGATGTGCTTGAAACCCGTAAACCATAAAATAGACAAGTTCTTCCTCTCAGTAATACTCCAGTGCCTCTGTGTCACTGTCGCAAGCTTCTACCCTTCTCTTGATGATAAGATACAAGAAGAGATGGGATGCACAAAGTAGATGTTATGATTTCTCTAATCCTCTACCGGTATGGCTCAGGAGAAGGAGAAAAAGCAAGATGGATTTCATGAGATTATTTGGGATTTGGGGGTCACTTGCTATGGGAACAGGAGACAATAAAATATGCATTTTGTGACAAGCTTGTGGTGCTCAATCCAGACTCCCTGTTAGTGTATCTCCAGGGGGAGGTGGGGATGGTTGGCGGGAACTCAACCAAAAAGGAGATTCAGAAGTAAGCTCAGGCAGGATGTATCTGTGAATTGTGTTGGTGGGAGTCGTGGAGGTAAGAGACCCCTCTGAGAATCTCTGAGCAGAGTTGCCTCTCCTGACATTTTAGTAAAAGAACATACTTTTCTAAGATTAGGAGATTCTTGTGATTCATTTCTTGGATAGAGAAACCTGTGAAGCACTCTGTCAGTTCCTGAGTTGACCTTTGGAGTTTGTGGCCATAGCATAGGGAGAATCTTGAGGCAGGCTCACTCTTGGGAAGGAAATCCTCTTAACACGTTTATCCATAAACACAGGGTCCAAGGCGTGGTCACATTTGAGGCCTTTTCCAGCTTTTAGAATCTTATTCATCCTCTTCCTAGTACAGTGCCTAGCAGGCCATGGGAACTCATTGAATACTAAGTGAATGAATGGATTTATCTGAGCAGCATGAAGTAGTGGGAAAACTATGGCTGTTGGATGCACACAGACTTGAACTTAAGCCCTAGTTCACCTTCTTTTAACTGTGACCTTGGATGTGTAAGGTATGGTCTCTGGTTCAGTTAGGATCCAATCAGAAAAAGACAACACTCTATTTGTTTAAAATCCTGCATTGACAGGCGGGTTCTTTACCACTAGTGCCACCTGGGAAGCCCATGTTGAAGATCAAGGGGATATAATGCAGAGAATCAGTTACATGGATCATCAAAGATGGGCTGAGTAGCCAGTGGGAATTGACAACCAGTCAGCCACTAAAGTAAGCATGTACCATGCCAAGGGGTCAGGGACAAAGAGGAAAGGTAGGATTATTGAAGATTAAGGTCTAGGATCAGCTGCTGCAAGACCACTAGCTAAGTAAACTTTGGTTCAACTTTATATAGTTTATATTATGAAAATAATAAGAGCTATTACACACATTTTTTTTCAAACCACTTGTATGCTCTTCCCTCCCCCTCTCCCTAACCTAATTCTTATAGCCTCATTCTATTAAAAGCCACTGAAATAAGACAAGTGTAATCAGGGAACAGAAAGCCTCTTCCATAGCAGATGGTTAATAAGTTTTTCAGCAAAATGAAATTGTAATGCAAACGTCTGGAGGAGGTACCAAATTATGACGCCTTCACTTTGGGATGAGGTAGATTATAAGGTCTTCTGTTTACTGGGTGATGGGTAGATGGGTCTGATATTCCCTGTGGCTCAAATTCAGAGGCACATAAAGAGGTCAAGGGCTCCCTGATAGCTCAGTTGGTAAAGAATTCGCCTGCAGTGCAGGAGACCCTGGTTCAATTCCTGAGTTGGGAAGATCCCCTGGAGAAGGGATAAGCTTCCCACTACAGTATTCTTGGGCTTCCCTTGTGGCTCAGCTGGTAAAGAACCCACCTGCAATGTGAGAGACCTGGGTTTGATCCCTGGGTTCAACCTCTGGGTTCGGAAGATCCCCTGGAGAAGGGAAAGGCTACCTACTCCAGTATTCTGGCCTAGAGAATTCCATGGGCTGTATAGTCCATGGGGTCACAAAGAGTTGGACACAACTGAGCGACTTTCACTTTCACTTTCAAAGAGGTCAAAGTGTCTTAAAAAATGACCAACTCAGAACTCAGATCTTTTGGCATAATGGAATTACAAATGTTTACCCTAAATTCTTCCACCTACCCCAAAGGTATTATCTGGCAGGTAATTCTTTGCTCTAAACTAAACTTTGGTATGTGTATCTTATATACATTTTAATGATTAACAGCAGCTGAAATACTATTTCTTCCTAAAACAAGAAAATACACCCATTATAACCATGAATTAGCCCTTAGCCATTGGGAAGAAAGGTCGTTGGGCTGTCTTTTAAGACTTTTAGAAAATTAGGCTTTTGCCTGTTTGCTCTGTAAACCAAAGAAGCTCCAATACTTTGGCCATCTGATTTGAGGAGCTGACTCGTTGGAAAAGACCCTGATATTAGGAAAGATTGAGGGCAGGATGAGAAGGGGCTGGCAGAAGATGAAGTGGTTAGACAGCATCACCAGCTCAATTCGTTCAGTTCAGTTCAGTCACTCAGTTGTGTCCGATTCTTTGCGACCCCATGGACTGCAGCACGCCAGGCTTCCCTGTCCGTCACCAACTCCCAGAGCTTGCTCAAACTCATGTCCATCAAGTCAGTGATGCCATCCAACCATCTCATCCTCTGTTGTCCCCTTCTCCTCCTGCCTTCAATCCTTCCCAGCATCAAGGTCTTTTTCCAATGAGTCCGTTCTTCACAAAAGATAGTATGGTCAAAGTATTGGAGTTTCATTTTCATCAACAGTCCTGCCAATGAGTATTCAGGACTGATTTCCTTTAGGTTTGACTGGTTTGATCTCTTTGCAGTCCGAGGGACTCTCAAGAGTCTTCTCTAACACCACAGTTCAAAAGCATCAATTCTTTGGCGCTCAGTTTTCTTTAGAGTCCAACTCTCACATCCATACATGACTACTGGAAAAACCATAGCTTTGACTAGATGGAACTTTGTTGACAAAGTAATATCTCTGCTTTTGAATATGCTCTCTAGGTTGGTCATAGCTTTTCTTCCAAGGAGCAAGCATCTTTTAATTTCATGGCTGCAATCACCTTCTGCAGGGATTTGGGAGCCCAAGAATATAAAGTCTCTCACTGTTTCCGTTGTTTCCTCATCTGTTTGCCATAAAGTGATGGGACCAGATGCCATGATCTTAGTTTTCTGAGTTTTAAGCCAGTTTTTTCACTCTCCTCTTTCACTTTCATCAAGAGGCTCTTTAGTTCTTTTTTGCTTTTTGCCATAAGGGTGGTGTCATCTGCATATCTGAGGTTATTGATATTTCTCCCAGCAATCTTGATTCTAGCTTGTACTTCATCCAGCCTGGCATTTTGCCTGATGTACTCTGCATATAGGTTAAATAAGCAGAGTGATAATATACAGCCTTGACGTACTCCTCTCCCAATTTGGAACTAGTCCTTTGTTCCATGTCCGGTTCTAACTGTTGCTTCTTGACCTGCATACAGATTTCTCAGGAGGCAGGTCAGGTGGCCTGGTATTCCCATCTCTTGAAGAATTTTCCACAGTTTGTTGTGGTCCACACCGTCAAAGGCTTTGGCATAGTCAATAAAGCAGAAGTAGATGCTCTTTTGGAACTCTCTTGATTTTTCAGTGATCCAGCGGATGTTGGTAATTTGACCTCTGGTTCCTCTGCCTTTTCTAAATCCAGCTTGAACATCTGGAAGTTCATGGTTAGCATACTGTTGAAGCCTGGCTTGGAGAATTTTGAGCATTACTTTGCTAGCATATGAGATGAATACAACTGTGCAATAGTTTGAACATTTTTTGGCATTGCCTTTCTTTGGGATTGGAATGAAAACTGACCTTTCCCAGTCCTGTGGCCAGTGCTGAGTTTTCCAAATTTGCTGGCATATTGGATGCACTTTCACAGCATCATCTTTTAGGATTTGAAATAGCTCAACTGGAATTCCATCTCCTCCACTAGCTTTGTTCGTAGTGATGCTTCCTAAGGCCCACTTGACTTCACATTCCAGGATGTCTGGCTCTAGGTGAGTGATCACACCATCATGGTTATCTGGGTCATAAAGATCATTTCTGTATAGTTCTTGTGTGTATTTTTGCCACCTCTCCTTAATATCTTCTACTTCTGTTAGGTCCATACCATTTCTGTCCTTTATTGAGCCCATCATTGCATGAAATATTCCCTTGGTATCTCTAATTTTCTTGAAGAGATCTCTAGTCTAGACTCCAATCAAGAGTCCTGAGTGCAGTTAACTCAATGTACATGAACAAACTCTGGGAGATACTGAAGACAAAGAAGACACTTTGTTTGCTTAATCCCTATTTTCTAAAAAGGTCAGAAATAAGCTGGTTAAAAGCATTTAAAAAGTCCAGATAAGAATCTCCGTGCGGGCTAGTAGTGGGATAGATTAGCAGTCCAACTTCTTTGCCCCTGTAAAGTTCACCATCTTGCACAAAACACTTATTGACCCCTCATTGTTGTTCAGTCGCTCAGCTGTGTCTGACTCTTTGCAACCCCATGGACTGCAGCATGCCAGGCTTCCCTGTCTTTCACTATATCCTGGAGTTTGCTCAAACTCATGTGCATAGAGTCAGTGATGCCATCCAACCATCTTGTCCTCTGTCATCCCCTTCTCCTCCTGCCTTCAATCTTCCTAGCATCAGGGTCTTCCCTAATGAGTCGGTTTTTCGCATCAGGTGGCCAAAGTATTGGAGCTTCAGCTTCAACATCAGTCCTTCCAATGAATATTCAGGATTGGTTTCCTTTAGGATTGACTGGTTTGACCTCCTTGCAGTCCAAGGGACTCTCAAGAGTCTTCAACACCATAGTTCAAAAGCAGCAATTATTCATTGCTCGATCTTCTTTATGGTTCAACTCTCCCATCCCCTCATATCTTACTACAGAAAATGGTCATTCTCAGAGAATAGAATTTGTAAATATATAAGAACACAAAGTCTTCATCTACTTCTATCAAATATAACAAATAGCTGTGAAAAGGAAGTTTGTTTTTTCCAAAAAGAAAAGATGCCAACATTAAGAAATTACCATGAAAGAATTGAAAACCTATTTTCCTTGTTTCTCAGCATGGTGAAGGTCAGTCTGGTCTCAGATTTGTTATGTTTGTGTCCTGCCCAGTGCTGTTTTCTCCCATCTTGATCCCTTATTTCATTCAGGGATCCCTGAGGTCTCTGCTCAAGTGTCATCTCCTCAGAGAAGCCTTCCTTGATCATGCTGGCAACAGTGTCTCTGCTCTGATAGAGGGGGGTGACAGATAAGCCAATTAATGCTTAATGTGACACGAAACCAGGGTAAAGGGCATTAGAGAATAAGCTGGTGGGAGGAGGGGGCTTTATTGATCAGTCAGCAAAGGCCTTCCTGAAGAGTGGACATTTGTGCCTAGTAATGATAGGAGCTTGCTCTATATGTTCAAAGAAAAGAAAGCAAGACAAAAGTCTCGATCATTGTCTCTGAAAGTCACAGGTAGGAAGTGAGATCCAACAGGCAGTAGATCACGGAGGCTGGAATATAACTTTGGACTTCATGATTCTAAGCGGAGGGGTAACATGGCCAAATTTCCTTTGGTCATTCCAGTTACTTTATGGAAAATACACTGTTGTAGCTTAAGGGAGAACATAGAGAGACAAGGTAAGGTCTCCTTATTTGACTTTTCTTTGGATGGCTGAGTAAAGAGTTCATGTGTGAGAATTCTCTTTTGATTTTTGGACTGTGTTCTTTTGACTGCCATTATCTAAACTCTCAAAAAACTGGCTGTATTGGTCTGTGGGATTTATCTCCTTTACATGTGTATGAAATTTTCCCAACATACCAGCCTCAGTGCCAAGCACCAGGGTAAGAACTTGCCAACCCACAGTTTTAGTTACTGCTGAAACCAAATGATGGCATGATCCTAAGTAGGGAAAAATTTTCAGATGTGGATCTTTCAGCCATTTGGGGGGGGACTTATTTAACAGAAGAGTTGGGTATGATAGGAGAATATAACATAACTGCTACATTTTCCCTTTTCTTACTCTCTGACTTGTAAAAATGTTTGTGAGACACGCACATGGCCTGACCTTCAGAAGGAAGATTAGCAGGAAGGAGAAAAAAAATCAGATTCATTGTCTGGGTCATCTGGCAGGGGCAGAGAGGTTTTGAGCTTAAAGGAGGCCCTCCTGCATGAAATAACTCATTCCGTCAGCTCAGTTTAGAGGCAGGAAGTGTTTTCAAGGCCAAACTTGGGTCCAGTCTCCAATTCACTTGAGGGAAATCCCCAAAATTATTTCTATCAGGGAAGCAAGGCTATAGGTTCAATTTGAGACCCCCAACTGCCAAGACAGAAGTGCCCATGTGGTGTAGATATCATTTCCAGGTCCCAATAGCTGGCAGCCAAACTAGTAGCATCCTGTTTCCATGACAGTGAAAGTGTCACACCTCCAGTGACATCCAGGGGTGGCAGGAGGCAACAGGGCCCTGAGAAGACCAAGTATAAAACTTTTCAATGTTGTATGTAACTCTGCAGAGCCCACTGTCTTGAGTCTGAAACAAAATTTGCAGGTGCACTTGTATGGAGGAGTTCTGGAATCTTAGAACATTCTTGGGGTTGTTAGAACATTCCTGTCTCCCTCCCTCTTTACTTTTTATCAGCTGTTAATGACATGGCTCACATTCATCCTACATATCACCTTGAACTCAAGTTGAAAGCATTCACAATTCTACCAGGACCAACACTTGGGAGGATAAAAAGATCAGCAGCCAAGACCAACACATGAATTAACACAGTGTCACGGCTACTCTGTTTGTTAACACAACCTGATGCTTAGGTTAAAATTCCTTACATGGAGCCTCTCAAGCTCTTTGTTCTAACATAAGCCTCAACATTCCAAGATTGAAAGAACTTTTGTTTAAGAACTATTTTGCTTAGTTTCCTTGGGGTAGAGGTGTCAGTGATTTGTGTTACATTAGGTTGAAAGACCTTGTGTTATATGATAGAAAGACGTTTGGTAGAACAGGAATAATCTTTGTCCTGTAAAGGAAGCCAGACTAGTAGCAAGACTTTACATCAACGTTGACTTCAAGAGTTTTATGTTTTTCATCTCCATGACTGCCTCTGTTTTCTGCTCTCCTTTTGATAGATGGGAAATGGAGACTCCAGGATATAGTAGACTATAGATCTGATAGGGTATGACCTAAATGAGACACTGCAAGGTGGTATCAGTTGGGTGGCTTCTAGAAAAAATATGAACAGGGCTCTCCATAAAGAATGATTCACTGGCTTCCACTGTGGCATGGACTCCAGTGCAGTCTACCCAGTGGGCAAATAAATGCTTTAGGGGCATCTCAAACCCCTCTGTTCTAGTGGTAGCCATTCCTCTTGGATTTGACTCATTCTGTTGGATCCCTGTTTTTATTCAAAGCCTTTTAGTAATGGATGGATGGAGCAGGGCTGATGCTCTGGTGCCTTTCACGGGCTCCCCATTCTCATGTCACTGGTTTTCAGTTGGGGATGACTGTGCCCCCAGAGACATGTTCCAGCGTCTGGAGTCATTTGTGGTCATCACAACTGGGAAGGGGCTGCTTCTGACATCTAGTGTGTAGAGGAGGGAGGCTAAACATCCTACAATGCACTGTACAGACCCCTCAACAAGGGATGATCTGGCCCAAAATGTCTACAGTGAGAGGTGGAGAAACCCTTTGGTGTTATTTCTACTCTTTTTTAAAAATTTTATCAGAGTTAATTGATTTACTATGTTGTGTTAATATCTGACATACAGCAAAGTGATTTAGTTATGCATATATGTATGCATTCTTTTAAAACATTCTTTTAAATTATCACAGGATATTGAATATAGTTCCCTGTGCTATACAGTAAAACCTTGTTGTTCATCCATTTTATATACAGTAGTTTGCACCTTGTTGTTCAGTGGCCCAGTTGTGTCTGAGTCTGCAACCCTATGGACTGCAGCACGGGTTGCATCTGAAACTCCCACTTCATCCCCCTCACCACTGCCCTGCCCTGTTGTCAGCCACAAGTCTATTCTCTATGTCTGGGGGTCTGGGAGAAATCCTGCTCTATGTGAATGATCTGGCCCCCGGCCTCCCCACCCCCTACCCCATCTCGTGTCCTTCAGTGTGGTCCACAGGAAGATTCAGGACAGAAGAAGGGCCTGCGTGGGATTTTGCATCCAGATTTTGTTTAAAAGGCTGTGTGCTCTTCTGTGCTGAGTTGCTCAGTTGTGTCTGACTCCATGGACTGTAGCCCGCCAGGCTCCTCTGTCCATGGGGATAAAAATCTATATGAAATAGTATTTCGTATTAATACTCTAAGTGTTAATAATATAAATACTATCTAATAATCTCTATTATATTTAATAGTCTGTCTTCCACAAGGGAATACAAAGTTGCTATTAAGAGCTCATAGACTTTGGAGTGAGAAAAACTGGGGTTCCCTTCTGGTTGTGCTAATGCAATCTGTGTTTAACTACTGCCACCTCAGGTTCTTCATTTGTAAACTGAAGGGAATATCCGTGGTGAGAGTTCAGTGAAACTTAGGACATAGCAGTTCTATGAAGAAGACACAACAGGACTCCATGAGCTGAACTTGTAACAGCGCTGCCTAAGCCTCTGTGCCAAGCTGACTGAATGATTGCTGCATCTATCATTTTTATTATCTGTGGTTCGGAAAATATATGTGGCAGTTTCTGTGTCAAATAAAGATTTCCTGACCACCATCCCCTTTTCAGAAAAATGCTGCTTTTATGTACAGCATATAATCTTTGGTATGGAGGCCTCAGAATCAAAATAGAAAATACAACTACAAACAGAAGTAACCGAGGATAGAAGAAACATTGAAGCCATACAGAATTAAACAATGAGTTGGATTTTGTGGTGATATCATTCTGAAAGAACTCTAATTGGAAAAAAAAATGCTATTTTTAGGAAAACGTTTCTCTATTCTTGAGCCATTTAGCTGAATGATTCTTGCTTATACCTCCCACCCAAACCATGACTCCCCAGAAATGTTTCTCAGTTACCAGAATTTCCAAGCGAGTTTCTCTGTGTTCACATGAGGAGGGCTTCTAATAGGATTCTGAGAATGTCTTCAACATGGCTTATGATGGATGTCTGTGATGGAAGGCCCCTGCGGTTTTCATTTTGGACTTGACTTAATCAAAAACAATCATGCTAACAAAGGAGGGTGGGAGGGAGTCTGCTTCTCCCAATTTTTCTATTGTGTGGCCAATTTAATGTCGGACTTCTCAAAGGGCTTTAAAGTATAAGACGGCAGGAAAAACAATTTAATATAGAAAGGCCAGCATGGACTAAACTTAAGTAGAGTAAATCAAGCATGAAGTAGAGTGTCTTAAGGATATAGATTTTGCTTTTTTTTTTTTTAATTTCAATGCTCAACTGCACAGGGCCATGGAGTTTGCCTTTCCATGCATTAATATAACCATCAAGAGAAGACTTTCATCAGACACACCCCAGTCGGTATCAGAACCCCTCCCATAGAGTCTTGAGCCAGTCTAATTTACGTGTTGGTTAAAAAAGGCGAGGATATCGGACACAATGCTGGCATCCTGTGCCGAGATGGACGAAGAAACTGATTATATCAAGTGATATCCAAACAAAACCAAAATATTTCCTCTCCTCAGCTAGAGTGCTTGAAATTCCTCATTGGAGTTAAAACCTTATAGACCCTAGATTACAGATAGAGTATTCTATCTGGAAACAGCAACCCAGTAGTTATCAAGCTTGGCTGCAATCAATTGGAGAATCTTTAAGAATTACTGATGCTATTCAATATTTACAAGAAAATAACTTAATTGACATAGGGTAGAACTGGCCATCGGTATTTAAATTAAAAAAAAAAAAAAAGCTCTCTCACATAATTTCCAACCTGCAGCCAGTCTTGAAAACCATTGCAGTAAAAATTGAAGCTCTGGCCCTTGGACTTTTATTTTTTTCTGAATCAAAATACCTAAAGATGAATATACATCTTCATTGATCGCAGTGACTCCCTTTGTCACTGACTCATGAGATAAAGTTTTGAATTTGGGTAAGGAGCAGAGAAACTGGAGGGAAGAGAAGGCATGACATATATATATGTCATATATATATGTGTGTATATATATATATATATGAACATGCTCTCTGTGCAGGGTGGTGTTAAAGTCTTTAACAGTCTGCCACAGGCCCTGAGCTGTTAGCACAGATGCTCCTTAATGCCAGGTCTGTGCATTGACGTCCCTCTATCTTTGAGAATCTGGGTATTAGGACACTGGCAGCTCCTGACTCTCTCACATTGTGAATTCATCCTATCAGCAATCTTCTAGCAAAAATCCAAGCCAGGGGAGGGGAAAAGAAGTTGAATATTGGGGGACCACAGATGCAGGGTGTCTGACTACCTATTTAGTCAGGGAGAGAAGGATTTAGTAATAGAGCAGCACCGGCCAGAAGGCTGATAGTGTTGAGATGCAGAAACAGATGTTACCTACTTCCCAGGGTTGCCTTGGTTCAGCCATGCTCTTGGGTGTTGAGATGTTTTATGAATATGAAGCCCCTTGTAAGAATTTTGGAGATGGTAACTATTAAAAACTTGGAACTTAAAAACATGTCTTCTAATGAGAATTAATGGTTCTCAATAAACCCCCTCAGGTCACATAACAATCAAACTATAAAATGTAGGGCCTGAGACCCAAGTGAGGGGTCACCGTGACATCCTGTGCATCATTAAACTAGTGACCCTTACTTGCCCGTTGGTGGCTGAGGACCTCTCTCCTGCAGCCTCAATCATCTGTGTCCTTTGTGCGTCCAAGAAATTCCTGGGAAAAGGCCAGTCCTGGCTTCAGCTGTACCTCCAACCCCAGCTTGGCTTCATCAGCATTTCCCCCGTGAAACCGTCCCTGTGGCAGTCCTGTTCTGTTGATAAAAGGGAAAAACTGGAAATTTAAGTTGGTGTAGAATTGAAAGTCCATAGTTTGGAAAAGGAAATGGCAACCAATTCCAGTATTCTTGTCTGGGAAATCCCGAGGACAAAGGAGCCTGGCAGACAACAGTCGTGAGATAGCAAAAGAGTTGAGCACGACTTAGTGATTAAACAACAACATTTTGTGATTAAAAAAAAAAGAAAGTTCATAGTTAAAAATCCAGTGTGTAATTATCCTGTGACCTGGGAAATAGGCCTTGTTCCACATTCATCAGAGATGCTCTTTGACTTTAGTCCACCTTTAGCTCAATTCACATTGATTTGAAAAATGATGTGCATTGAAGTAGATCTGTTTTTGCAGATATGAAGCATGTTCAAACCTTTAAGATCAGAAATCTAAAAATCAATTTATGCCACGCGCCTTTCAGACACATTTCCAAGCTGTGGTGATTTATTAAAACATTTGCCAGACACTATCTTTTTCTTCATTCTCTACAAATGCTAAACTGCTCGTGGTCAAGATTTTCCTTGACAACAATGAAGCATTGCATTGCTGAGCTGTTATTTATGTGATTTTTGAGGTCAAGAGGATATTTGATCTTTCTATCACTACCACCTTCAAAGAAAAGAAGAATTAATCTTATTTCCTAGCATCTCCTGGTAAGTGAAAAATATCCTGGTGGCAAAGATAAACTGTTATTTACAGGTCATTTCAGCTGTACTGTATAACAACCTTTATTTCTGGTTCAGAATCCATACAGATGATTAGTTATAGGTCTTCATGTGCAGCTTAGAGGCTGTCTTCTCAGCCTGAGACCTCCCAGTCTTTCTGAAACCGCAGTCATAAAACTGTTATATTTATTTATTTAAAATTTTATAGACAACCTATGGAATGGGGAAGAAAATATTTGCAAATGATGTGACCCAGCAAGGAGCCAGAGTGCAAAATATACAGACAACTCATATAACTCAATATCAAAATAACAAACAACCTAATCAAAGGCAACATCAGATGACTAACAGGCACATGAAAAGACGTTCAAGAAAGTTAATTATTAGAAAAATGCAAATCGAAACCACAATGAGGTATCTCTTCATACCTGTCAGAATGGTTGTGGCCAAAAAGAACACAAATAACAGATATTGGCAAGGATGTGGAGAAAAAGGAACCCTCCTACAACCCTCCATGGGAATGTAAATTGGTGCAGCTGCTGTGGAAAACTGGATGTTTCTCAAGAAACTAAAATAAAACTACCATATGACACAGCAATTCCACTCATGGGTATGTATTCAAAAAACAGAACAAAACAAAAAGACTATTTCAGAAAGATACATGCACCCGAGTGTTCATAGCAGCACTATTTATAATAGCCAAGGCATGAAAGTATCCCAAGTGCCCATCAACAGACTGCTGGCTTAAGAAGATGTGCTAGGTATACACAATGGAATACTACTCAGCCATAAAAAGAGTGAAGTGATAGCATTTGTAGCATCATGGATGGACTAGAGAATATTATGGTTAGGGAAATAGGTCAAAGAAAGACAAATACTATATGATATCACTTATATGAGAAATCTAGAAAATAATACAAATGAATGTATATGTAAAATGGAAACAGAATCATAGACATAGAAGACAAACTTATGGTTACCAAACGGGAGAAGGAAGGGGGAAGGGACAAACTAGGAGTATAGGATTAACCAGCACAACTACTATACATAAAATAGGTAATCAGTAACAATTTACTGTGCAGCACAGGGCATTATACCCATTATCTTGAGCCTAAAATGGAGTATAAACTGCAAAAGTACTGAATCATTATCAGGTACACTTGAAGCTAACACTTTATAAATCAACTATACTTTAAAAAAAGAAAAACAATGATTTGTTGTGGTTGTTTTTGGACCTCCAGGATAAAGCCTTTAGTTGGTTGTACATACCAGTTCTGCCACATTACCATCATTGTTCTGTGGAAGATCCGCTTTTTTCTATTTATCATTCACCCCACTTCATTCACACATTCCCCACTCCCATTTATGCTAATGGTACTCTTTATTATTTTATAGACATCTTTCGATTAACTACCTTTTTTCACTAAGCATTGTGCACTTCATATTTGCAGTGACCAATATGATGTCAATTGTAGGATCCAGCATCTCTTCCCATCAACTATAAATGAGCTGGCTGGTATTAGGAGCTCCTTTCCTCTCTCCAGGAGGGATGGACTGTAGCCAGTCTCAGTTTCCCAGAAGTTCTGCAGATGCATCCAGCATTGCAACTACCCTGAATAGCCACTAGGTACAGCTTGGTTCCCCTGGTGGCTCAGACTGTAAAGAGTCTGCCACTCATGGAGAGATGACCCGGGTTTGCTCCCTGGGTCGGAAAGGTCCCCTAGAAAGGAATGGCTGTCCACTCCAGTATTCTTGCCTGGAGAATTCAATGGAGAGAGGAGCCTGGTGGGCTACAGCCCCTGTGGTTGCAAAGGGTCGGTTACAACTGGGCAACTAACACTTGAGCTTTTTTTCTGCAGCCTGGCTTGGCCCTGTTTTGCTGCGTGCAAGGCAGCTCTCAAACCTGATGAAAAGGAGTGGATCTCCCTCCTTGTGCACAGCCCACAGTCCGTCTGGCTACACTCTGACCTAAGAACTTCTCTCCAGGGGATGCCATGGCAAAGGACAGCTGTGTGTCCCGCTTGGTGCTGTAGCTCTTCTCCCTGGGATTACTGATCTGTCTCTAAGTAGCTTGCACCATGTGCGACAAAGCCCCACACTCAACAAACATCTGTGTGCCACTGTGTCGTCCTTTGCTTCTGATTGCTGCATAACACTCTGCCGTGTGCATCCACCAAATTTTACCTCACTTCCTCTCGCTCTGATGGACACACAGCTTCTTGCCAATACAGGGTGCAAAGAATATCCTTATTTATGTCCCTTTATGAACCTGTGTGAAATTTTCCTTGGGGTGGTTTCTAGGTCACAGGAAATGTATACATAGCAATTTGCCTGAGTGATTCTTGTACTCGGAGATTGTTCTTGCATGAGAACTTTCTCCCCTGTTGAAACCTGATTGGAGGTTGGATTTCATGTGGAAATTCAGTCAGGAAAAGTAGTCTGTCTAATCATTCAAATTCATTTCAGTTCAGTCGCTCAGTCATGTCCAACTTTTTGTGACCCCATGAACTGCAGCACTCCAGGCCTCCTTGTCCATCCCAGAACTTACTCAAACTCATGTTCACTGAGTCAGAGATGCCATCCAACCATCTCATCCTCTGTCGTCTCCTTCTCTTCTCACCTTCAATCTTTCCCAGCATCAGGGTCTTTTCCAATGAGTCAGTTCTTTGCATCAGGTGGCCAAAGTATTGGAGTTTCTGCTTCAGCATCAGTCCTTCCAATGAATATTCAGGACTGATTTCCTTTAGGATGGACTGGTTGGATCTCCTGGCAGTCCAAGGGGCTCTCAAGAGTTTTCTCCACACCACAGTTCAAAAGCATCAATTCTTCAGTGCTCAGCTTTCTATATAGTCCAACTGTCACATCCGTACATGACCACTGGAAAACCATAGCTTTGACTAGACCTTTGTTGGCAAAGTAATGTCTCTGCCTTTAATATGCTTTCTATGTTGGTCATAACTTTTTTTTTTTTTTTTTTTTTTGTCTTTCAAACTTTTATTTAAGGGCACTGATCCATGATGGATTTTAGATCTTGTTGAACGCAGCCACATCCATAGACTGTACATACTCATCGAAAGCAGTGATCTGCTCCTCCAGCATGTCTGTCCCAACTTTGTCGTCTTCAACTACACACTGTATTTGAAGTTTTTTAATGCCATACCCAACTGGAACTAGTTTAGAAGAGCCCCAGACCAAGCCGTCTGCTTGAATGCTTCTGACGCACTCCTCTAGTTTTGCCATATCGGTCTCATCATCCCAAGGTTTCACGTCTAATAAGATGGAAGACTTGGCGACAAGTGCTGGTTTTTTGGCTTTCTTTGACTCATACTGGGCAAGGCGTTCTTCTCTTAGCCTCTTGGCTTCTTCACTTTCCTCCTCATCATCAGATCCAAAGAGATCAATGTCATCATCATCTTTACTATCTGTAGCTCCACTTTCTGTGGTGTCTTCCACATTAGCAGGGCCATACTTGCCCAAAGCTTTCTTCACTCCTGGCAGGCTGGCCTTTTCCTTCTCATAAGATTTGATGTGATTATACCAACGGAGGGCATGACACAAGTCGGCAGGTGGTGGGCCGGAGACGGCTTCAAATACTGCCACATCTGCTTGCGATGGCACATACCCCTCTATGTAACTCTTGTCCGCCAAGTAGTCGTTGAGCACCTGGAGGCCAGCGGGGCTTTTCAAGTCTCCAAAACCCATGGCGAAGGCTAATCTAGAACTGGGAGGCAGCCAAGAAAAAGAGGCGCGCAACCGGTCAGCGCCCAGCGCAAAAAGGAAAAAAGCTGTTGGTCATAACTTTACTTCCAAGGAGTCTTTTAATTTCATGGCTGCAGTCACCATCTGCAGTGATTTTGGAGTCCAAGAAAATAAAGTCTGTCACTGTTTCTGCTGTTTCCCCATCTATTTGCCATGAAGTGATGGGACCAGATGTCATGATCTTAGTTTTCCGAACGTTGAGCTTTAAGCCAACTTTTTCACCCTCCTCTTTCACTTTCATCAGTAGGCTCTTTAGTTCTTCACTTTCTGCAATAAGGGTGGTGTCATCTGCATGGCTGAGGTTATTGATATTTCTCCCAACAATGTTGACTCCAGCTTGTGCTTCATCCAGCCCAGCATTTCTGATGATGTACTCTGCATATAAGTTAAATAAGCAGGGTGACAATACACAGCCTTGATATATCCCTTTCCTGATTTGGAACCAGTCTGTTGTTCCATGTCCAGTTCTAACTGTTGCTTCTTCGCCTGCATACAGATTTCTTAGGAGGCAGGTCAGGTGGCCTGGTATTCCCATCTCTTGAAGAATTTCCCACAGTTTGTTGTGATCCACACAGTCAAAGCCTTTGGCATAGCCAATAAAATTATTCAAATGGGGATCTGCAAAATTGTGAGATGCAGGAATGGCCAGTTTGTGTCATGCATTCCTGCAGTGGCAGAGGAAGCCATTTTACACAAAGAAGACTGAAATCGACTCTACAGAGATGCAGAGATGACAGAACATCATGCAGGTAGATCAGGATTCAGAGACTGGCTGTCTAGGTCTTGGTTCGCATCCAAGAACTATTCCCTGCCCTGAGTGCCACAGTATATTCTCTTCATCTCCTACCGCAAAGAAGGATTCAAAGAGTATCTGTTACTTGTGACCAAATGAACTTTAACACAAAAGGAATTCATCCTTCTAAAAATTGACAATAGCAACAACAAACATTCAGAATTTTTTTTTTTTTTAAGTTTGCTGAAAGTCACATTCTAGAAATTTTTGGAAATAAGTTTTTAGGTTAAAAATCAAGTTTTATCAGTGCTTTTACTCATGAGAAAGGTGGTTCTTCTATCAGATAAAGACTGTTCTTGAATTTTTACAAAGAGAATAAAAGAAGTAAGACAGTAGTATACATCAGAAAAGTTTTGCAGGACTAGGACCCTATAAAAATTTGATAGCAAGTCCCTAACGTGAAGATAGTTGTTTTAATGTATGACCTGTTTTTGGTACCAGGTAGGCACGGGACTCTTGCCTGGCAAATCCCATGAATGGAGGAGCCTTGTAGGCTGCAGTCTATGGGGTCGCTAAGAGTCGGACCCGACTGAGCGACTTCACTTTCACTTTTCACTTTCATGCGCTGGAGAAGGAAATGGCAACCCACTCCAGTGTTCTTGCCTGGATAATCCCAGGGATTGGGGATCCTGGTGGACTGCCGTCTATGGGGTTGCACAGAGTTGGACACAACTGAAGTGACTTAGCAGCAGCAGCAGCAGGCATAGTGTATGTGTTTAAGTGTATATATATATATATATATATATATTTGTGTATATGTATATATAATGATTTATTTTCTATTTAAACATTTTGTGTCATGGTATAAATTGCTCTTCTGCCATTAATCTTGAATTTTAACATAACTTTTAAGATTTCAGACACTTATTCAATCAATTGACTTTGCTCTCACCTGTTCTGGAATGTTTGGATGGGCTAGATTTCAGTGGACCCTGATTTTCATAACATCTTTTTGCAAGGCTGGTTAAAGATGTCTGGTGAGTTTTGTTTCAGGAAGAATGCAGTTTTGAGTCAGAAATATGGGAGTTGGAGGATTTAGCATCACTGAACATGGTTGCTCTGTTTTATGACCACTAAGTATGCAGAGAGCAATGGAAAGAAATCCTTTATGTCAGGACGTTAAAATATGATGGATATAATGCCAAGGTATCTGCTTTTTTTCTAGGCTGCAATAATGCTTAAGGTGAATGCAGCTGTTTCTTCAGTTTTAAGAAAATGTTTTTCTTCATTTAAAGGTAGTTGTCAAATCTTTTGTTTTGTTAAGACTACCTCTAGCATCCTGTTTTATCCTTTCTGAGAGCTGTTTTATCTTCTCTGCAGTTTTTGCCCAGTAATTTTATCTTTCCTTTCTTCCCATTTTATTTTTGTTGATTCATAGCCCATCTGTTGTGAATCTCAGATAAAATGTAGTAAAAATTCAGATTTATGGCAAGGGAAAATCAGAATCAGGTGGTTTGCAGTTAAAGAAAAACAGATTTGTAATGGCAAAAATCTAGTAAAATCACATGTAAACCTAGAATATATTGAGTTCCCTTCATAGAAAAGCATAAGAAAGGTAAGTGAAAATGACCTTGATTTTTCATTTTAACATTTCTACATGATCAAGGCATGATCATTAAAAAACATTTGAGCTTATAGGGAAGCAATACCCAGGGTCCTGTGAATTTACCAAAAGGAAACTTATTTTTTTCAGCTTGTAAACTTTTGCTTTTCCCATGAAGATAAAAAGCAGAATTTCAAAGCCACAAGTCTCCTTTTGCTCCTAGGAAATGTTTTTGTACTCATACTATTGTTACAAAGTTTAACTTTTTTTTTTTTTTAATTGAGCAAATGAATTTCTGGGGTTATACCACATAGTTAAGTTTCACATTTCTTTTAGTCATTTAAACTTTATGAAATGAGTCAGAATTAAGTAGATGTGAGAATTCTGGGCTTTCAAGTTATGGGCTAGTCATCTTCACCGGGCTTGGATTTGTGTGGATACCCTCTGCTCCGTGAGAACAGAACTTCCCGTCTGAAAGCAGAAGTCTTAGTGTGATGGTTGCCTGTGACCTCCAAAACTCTCTTTCTGTCTGAGAAGTGGTTCTTCAAGTCTTCCAGTAGGAGTCTCTTTCAGTGCTTTCTCTATTACTCCGTTTACTAATTCCCAGCACAATTCACATATTTATGCTATAGGCTTGGTTCCTCTGGGGATTTTTGTAATGCTTGGCTTAGTTGATAGATAAAATGGTACCTAAGACAGTTCACCCAACCATCTACCCATTCATCCATCCATGGAAGCTTGTTCAGTGCCTCTATGTGCTAGATCCTGTTACATGTTGAGGATGTGATGGCAAATATTAAAATACCAAGTCTCTGCTCTTCAGGAATTTAGAGTCTGGTGAAAAAGACAAATATTGCTCAAGTAGTCCAAGTGGATGAATGCATAATTAGAAACATTTAGAGACATATCTAAATCCTGTAAAGAGAAAAAAATAATCTGGCTCTAGACTAGGGGAGGAACTGTGCCCGCGAAAGACTCTCTGAGGCAGGACTGTTGAGCAGGAATCTGACAAGTGAGCAGGGTTAACAGGGGAAAGAGCACTCTGGGCAGAGGGAGCCTTTGCTCAGGGCCCTGTGACACCATGGGCCTGGGGTGGCCACAGGTCTGAAGATGGCCAGATTGGCTGAACATGTGGGGAACTGGCTGTAGTTGAGGTGGGTGAGGGGCACAGTGGTCATCTCTGTGAGGGCCTCGTAGACCAATTAAGGCTTTCGTTTCCAGTCCCAAGAACAGTGGGAAGTCACTGAAAGCAGTGGTGTGGTGTGGCAGGTGTTTCACCAGGGACATTCTGCCTGCTAAGTGGAGAACAGAGGGGAGTGGAGGGAAAGGGAAGCAGTGGGAAGAAGATAGAAGCAGATAGAAGAAGGCTGTTGCTAGAAGAGAACTGAAGGGTTGGCAGAGGTGATAAAATCGATGGTCTTAAGTGATGGGTTAAATGTGACAGTGAGGGAGAGTTATGTCATTTTATGTCAGTGTGTGTTCTCAGTCATGTCCCACTCTGTGTTATCAAGGACTGTAGCCCACCAGAGTCTGTACACATCCAGGCAAGAATACTGGAATGGGTTGCCATTTCCTCCTCCAGGGGATCTTCCCAACCCAGGGATTTAACCCAAGTCTGCTGCATACCCTGCATTGACAGGCAGGTTCTTTACCACTGAGACAGGCTATTATAGAGGAGGGGCAACGCTACTGCATCTTGGTCACTGATGTCTAACAGCCTCCCTCTGATCAACTGAGTTTCATTTCCAAGTCGTTGTACACTGAGATACAACTTGGGAAAGAGGGTGCAGTGAGGTAGGGTGGAGTTTGAGAAGTGATAGCAAAAGGAACAACAGATTTTTATTGAGCACTTACTATGGCCAAGCAATGAATTAATCGCTGGGATTCTAGGAGTAAGGAGAGTAAAATCATGTTCTTGCCCTCTTGGAATGTCTAGTCTAACAGGAGAGACAAAACAGGAGCTTCCAATGAAAATAAATAAATAAATTTTTAAAAAAGAAGGCTGAGAAGAAAAAGAAACCAGTCTAGATAAGGGAACAAACATTTTTAAAGTTTCCAAGGAATCTATAGTATAGTGTGTTTAAAGAACTGAGAGAAAGGGATGTCCTTCTAGCTGGTGAAAGTGGAGGGTGCGCTGTGATAATCATGTAGACAGAATGCGGTGCAGACATGATCCTGGCAAGTGCTTTCATTGACCCAGACATCTGAAAGTTGCTGTTGTTGTTTCTTTTCTTTTTTTAAAATAACTTCCCATCCTGAGAACTCAAGAGAGAAAAGAAAACTTTCGATTGGGAGGTATATGGTTCTTACAAAGTAGAACTTGGAGAAAGAAGGGGAGGGACTACATAGCAGGATAGGCAAAGAGACTTGGCTAGAGGAAGAATTTTGAATTTTTATGTATTTCAGACTCAAGCTTGAATTCATCCTTTTTTTTTTTTTGCACTTAACTTTTTGGTCTGGGATGATTTGATTACCTTTTAGATCCCATTAGTTCCTGAGCTTACTTCTTGACCATAGTTGTGGAATATGTACCATCTGGTAACCAGTCTCTTCAAGCCACTCACAGAGGTGTTTTCCCTTTGCTACTTACCCAATAGCCTTCTCCAGAGAATGTGGGTGTTGTTTTTATCTTGGATGAGAGAGGAGATTTAGATGGTTCATAAAGAAATAAGATGCTCAGTGAGATAGTCTTGTGGAACAATGTCTCCTGTCTGCTTTCTGTTCTAATGTGTATTTTGGTATACATGTGTGCTTGCATGCTAATTCAGTTCAGTCGTGTCTGACTCTTTGTGCCCCCAAGGACAGTAGCCGGCTAAGTTCCTCTGTCCCTAGGATTCTGCAGGTGAGAATACTAGAGTGGCTTGTCATGCCCTCCTCCAGGGGATCTTCCTGACCCAGGGGTTGAACCTGCCTCTCTTACGTCTCCTGTCTGGGCAGGTGGGTTCTTTACCTCTAGCACCACCTGAGAAGTCATTTGGGTATGAAGATACTTTATGATTCTCTCCTTATTTTTTCTGAAATTTTCTCTAGTCTCCTTTCTCAGTTGTAGTCTACTTTACCCTGTCTTTCATCATGTTGTTGTTCCTTCTGTGAGCTCCCAGAAATACAGGCCTCATAAGGAGATCTGTCTCATTTAATAACTTGCTTGAAAGAAAGAAAAGCATCATGGAACATTTTAATCTTTCCCATTTTCTAGATACACTCAGCTGAACATTAATTTGAGGTACTTCCTTTGAAAGGAGATCATGGCCTTCTTATCTCCATGGCTTTTCCTGATAATCTGAGTTGTGTGTATGTTCTGAGATTGGGAGTTTCTTCTTGGGCAGTGCTTAGGACAGCATGATTGGTTCTATCCTGGGAATGAAATAATCTCATACACTTCTGTTATCACAGATTTTTCAAGCAATAGTTTCTTTCTGACTCAAGACAGGATAATATAAATAGCTTTTAGATTTCTTTTGAAACAGATTAGACATCCTAGATTTCACTTGAATCAGTGTCTGTGTGCGTTGTGTCTGCATGGATATGAGTGTCTGTGTTTGTGTGGTGGTGGGAAGAGAAAACACAATGCAATGGAAAGAACATAAGACAAGGAATTTGGAATTCCAAATCAGAATATTGGTTCTGTGGGTCCCCAGACTAAATTGTAAAACCCCAGGTGCATCATTCCACTCCCCTGACCACAGTTTTTGAAATATGAAAATGGAAATAATAATAATAATTTCCACCTCTCCTCACCAAAATACTGATTTGAGGATATGAACAAAGGCTTTATACATATGAGAACATTATTATTAGAACTGGTGCTGCTTCGCCTATGCTTAATCATTCATTCATTTGTTCATTCATTCAAAAGTGATGGGGTGTGATGAGATGTGACTTGCTGGATGGAGGGTGGACTGGAGGGGAGCATGAGTAGAGATGGGAGAATAGTAGGGTGACTGCAGTCATCCAGGAAGGAATGGCCCAGACCTGGTAGTGACCGAAGAAGTGGAAAGATGTGGATGATTCGTTATGAAAGAGTGCACTGATTAGAATCTTTCTGCAGGAAATGAAACTTAAGCTTAGGTAACTGAGGAACAAGATGAGTACTTGGGAACAAATGTGTAGAAAAGTGTGTCCCAAGAAGGAAGAGGTCAGTGAGGACTAGGGGGAAATATTTCCTGTTCTGTTTTCTTTTAATTCTCAAAGCCATATATTCAGAAAGGAAAAGGAAAAAAAAAGTTGCTTTCCATGTAAAAGATGACAAGCCATCAGACTGATGGTATGTCATTTTAAGTGCATATGGTATGAATGATTTCTGTCTTTATTAACTTCCAATTACTTTAATTTCTCAGGGTGTGGCAATAGCAACCTCAAAACCCCAAAGAAACAAACTTTGTAGCATGGTTCAGAATGACTTTTATGTTTTATTGCACAGAGGCTGGCTTGTGGGAGAATCACAGTATCTGTGGAATGTGTTAAGACACAGAGTCACGATAGAGCCGCCAACACTTCCATTTGGCTGTTCACAGAATCAGAGTCCACACATCCTTGCCAGTCTGTGCAATAAAGTCTGCATTACCAATCAGCGTAATGGTAATCAGCTTGTTGCCTGACTCATTTATTCTCTTTTTTTTTAGCATCACTGAGTGACAAATGTACAGCACGTGGATATAAGTTTTGTTGGTTGAAAATACCACAGTAGCAGACAACACTCTTTAGAGACTGTGATTGAGTTAACTACGATAAGTATCAGTATGCCTATGCTCAATACATTCTCCACTTCTAGTCTGGCCAGTGCATGTGTTTTATGGGAATACACCACTATTATTCTATCTAAATAAATGGAGGACATGCATTCACATCATTTTTCCCTCATGTAGTACTAGGTATTATCTAGTTATATTTGGGGAGGATCATGTTTTTAACCTTTAAATTATTCATGCATTTGGTGACTGTGTGTTTTCCCATATGCTAGGCATTGTTTTAGGCATGTGGATTCACAGAGGATGGCCAGACATTATTCCTGCTCTTCTGAATGGGAAAGTCTGACACATACCCTGAAATGAAGTATTAAACATCGAATAATATTGAATATATTATAAGGAACAATATAAAATAAATATATGATAAATGTTGGATAATGATAGTGTATTGTTCATTATTTAGTAAATTAAAATCAGTAAAATAATTTCAAATTAGTAATGTCAAGTTATAACACTGTGCAGTGCCCAGTATGTTGTGGGAAAATTTTAGGCAAAGAAGTATTGAGACTTGGTGTAGGTTATGGACTATAATTTGCTTCTGTGTGAAGAGTAGATTGAGCAGAAATAGAATAGCCAATATGCACAATAATAGATGCTCAACATAAGTAGTCGTTAGGGTAAGGCAGATCAAACTATAATGAGATACTATAATGAGATATCGCTTCACATCCACTATGAAGACTATAATCAAAATGACAGATAGAGCGAGAGATGGCAAGGATGTAGAGGAACTGGCACCTCATATATTGTTGGTGATAATGTAAAATAGTATAGCCACTTTGGAAAATAGGCTATTTCTCAAAAATGTACAGATAGAGTGAACCATATGACCCAGTGATTCTACTCCTGTGTATATTGTTGTTGTTCAGTCATTCAGTCACGTCTGATTCTTTGTGACCCCATGGACTGCAGCACACCAGGCTTCCCTGTCCTTCACCATCTCCCAGAGTTTGCTCAAACTCATGTCCATTGAATTGGTGATGCCATCCAACCATCTCATCTTCTGTTGTCCCCTTCTCTTCCTGTCTTCAATCTTTCCCAGCATCAGGATCTTTTCCAATGAATTAGCTGTTTGCATCAGGTGACCAAAGTATTGGAGCTTCAGCTTCAGCATCAGTCCTTCCAATGAATATTCCTAGGTATATACCCAGGACAAATAAAAATATATGCTCATAGAAGTACTTGTATATGAATATTGAGAGCAGAATTATTCATAATAGCCAAAAGATGGAAATAATTCAAAGGTCCATAAGCTGATGAATTGACGAATGGATATATAAATTGTGCTGTATCCATACAGTGCAATATTATTGAGCCATGAAAAGGAGTGAAGTACTGATACATGCTACACCAAGGATGACTCTAGAAAACATTGTGCTAAGTAAGAGAAGTCAGAGAAGACTAGGTGTTGTAAGACTCCTTTTATATGAAGTGTCCAGAACTGGCAAATATGTAGAGACTGAAAGTGGATTAATGTTTGCCTGTGGGTGGAGTGTGGGGATGAGGGCTGATTTAGTGGGTATGAGGCTTCTTTTTGGGGGTGATGAAAATGTTCTGGAATTAGATAGTGATGATGGTTGTAAAACTCAGTGACTATACTAAATCTACTAGCTTGTACACTTTACACAGGTGAATTGGATAGTATGTGTATTTTATATCCTTAAAGATGTCAAAGAAAAGAAAAAAAGAAAAAGGAAAACAAGAGAGGAATCTGGTAAGAACATGGGCTATGTGACTGGCCTTCTTGCTATGGTTCACAGCTGGCATACTTGGGGAATGAATGTGCCAGATACATTCATACTAGCTGTCAGAATGACTTCTGATTGCCCTCCGTATTCATACACCAGCCCCGCAAATGACCTTCATTTCTCTGAACCAGCCCTGCACTTTTGTTTCTGCTTACCTTTGTTTAGACTCTGCTATGTTTTTCTTTTCCTTCTCTTTCTGTTAGGAAAAAGAATGTTACTAAATCTACAAATTTAATTCAAAAATCTCCTTGAAATGCACCTTGATTTCCCAGTAATATATTGTTTTTGTTTTCTGTGGGTTCATTTCATGTGGCTTGTGCCTCTGTAAGATCTTAACCACATAGCATTTCAAGATCCATTTTGAATTCACTTTTTCTTTTCCTCTCTCACTTCTTCTCTTGTCTCCTCCCTTTCGTCTGCTCCAGCCTGTGTTCTCTCTCTCCTTCCATTCCTTTTTGACAATCAGAAGGAAGTTTCTCTGATACTTTAAAGTCCCCAAATCTATCTTCTCCCATTTGGTATCTGTAGATTTGCTTGGGCTTCCCTGATGGCTCAGTGGTAAGGAATCTGCCTGCCAATGCAGGAGACGCAGGTTCAGTCCTTGGGTAGGGAAGATCCCCTGGAGAAGCGTATGGCAACCCACTCCAGTATTCTTGCCTGAAAAGTTCCATGGACAGAGAAACCTGCAAACTACGCATAGGCTGGCAGTTTCAAACAGTATATAATAAGCAATTCTGAAAATAATCAATTCAATAAAAATGTCAATAAATGCTTATTAAACACCTCCTATGTACCAGGCCCAGAGTTTCTCTGAGATCCAACCAGTCCATCCTAAAGGAGATCAGTCCTGGGTGTTCATTGGAAGGACTGATGCTGAAGCTGAAACTCCAATACTTTGGCCACCTCATGCGAAGGGTTGACTCACTGGAAAAGACCCTGATGCTGGGAGGGATTGGAGGCAGGAGGAGAAGGGGACAACAGAGGATGAGATGGCTGGATGGCATCACCAGCTCGATGGACATGAGTTTGAGTAAACTCCGGGAGTTGATGATGGACAGGGAGGCCTGGCATGCTGCAATTGATGGGGTCGCAAAGAGTCGGACACTACTGAGCGACTGAACTGAACTGAACTGATGTGCCAGGCATCAGTTCTTAGAAATACAGCAGAGAACAATAGGAATCTTCTTTAATATTATTTAAGATCAGAAAATGACAGCTGTACTGCAGAGACTTAAACTGAGTAATAGGAGAAGGAATAAAGACATCTTAAGATTAAATGGCCAGGGAGTATCTGTGAGGAGATATGACTTGAACTGTGATCTGAATGACAGAAAGGAGAATATCCTCCAGGCAGAGGGAAAAGTTCATGTGTAGGCCCTAGGGTCAGAAGGTGCTTGGACCTAAAGAATGTTTCCTGTGATGAGAGTTTGGTGGGCAAAGGAGTGAGAGAGGCAGCAGTGTAGTTGGAGAACTAACCAGGGGCTGGATCTTCTGTTTCGCATGTCTGTGGAAGGAGTTTTGTTCTCATTTCAATGAGAAGCCACTAAAGGAAATGTGTGTGCATGTGTACCAGTTTCCAAATTTGTTGAAGTTTGGGATTTCATGTTTAAAACTCTCTATGGTCAACGAAAAAGTAATATTCCAGTCCAAAAAGTGTAAAAGAGAAGTGAAGAGATAAGTCAGGAGAAGGGGGAACTCAAATAGCTAAGGGTCAAACTGGAAAAGAATGGAACTCACAAAATACTGGACTTCAAGTGATAAAGGACAACATTTAGAGATGCTGTTACCAGAGGTTGCACAGTATGTATTGTGGCCTTCTTATTTTTGCATAATCCAATTCCAGCTTAAATGACAGAGGAAAGAATTCTTTTCTATCAGAAAACTTTAAAAGCCTTTCTTACTATCACATAGAAGAGTGTGTGTGTCTTGTAATGAAACTGAAAATAAGATGTGATTGGTTAGTGAGACAAAGAAGTATAGCATCACATTCTTAGCCAGAATTGTAAAGAACATTTTGAAAGGAATAATGTATTCAAATAGAAATCCATTGAATATACCAAAGGGTTTCATAATGTTTATTCATTTTAGACATTGGAAACTTTACTTCTAGGAATTTATCTTAAGGAAGAGATCTTAAATCTGCATAAACATTTACCAGCAAGTATGTTCAACAGTTTTGTAAAACTAATAAAAATTTGTAAACCTTCTAAATATCCAGTAATGGGGCAATGGTTAAATAAATACTCTAAGCAATGCAATGCTAAGAATTTTTTTCCATAAAGTATGGTTAAGTGAAAAATATGATATTTTCCAATTAGTCATGGTTAAATGCAAACAAATTAGGTAAAAAAAAATAACATCTGTAGTTTATTCCTAGTTCTGAGATTGTATATTAAAAACTCAGGAAGGAAACTTTTCCAAAATGTTAACAGTGGTTATTTCTGAGAGACTGGATAACAGAAGACTTTAAATCTTCTTCTTTTTAATTTATTTTTCCCCTTTTTAATTTATTTTCTGAAATTTCTAACACAAATATGAGTAAAAATTAATAGAAATGTATTAATCAAAAATTAATTAATAAAAATAGCTGAAGATTTACCTACTGCTTACCATGCTGTAAATGCTTTATTTTATCATAAGTAAGTTGATTTAATGCTTACAATCATTTTTTGAAACAGATATTCCCATCTAGTGTTGACAAAACTGAAGCACAGAGATGTTAGTAATACACCCAAATCACACATCTAGCAAACTTTGATGCTGGGTTTAGAATCCCAGGCATTTGGATACTATGCTTCTTGCAAATACCTAAACAGAAAGTAAAAAGTTTGTCTGTTACCAGACACAGAATGAGAACTGTTTCTTCAACTTCGTTGTTGAGAGTTTGTCACCAGCTCCTCAGTGAGGAGGGGCTCAAGATTACATGTCATCTATTACCAATTTTATAGAATGTGGGTTTTCTTATGGAATATGAATTCTGTCATTTTCTATGAGCCTCTCAGATTTTTTGATTAAACACGTCTCATTTATAGGTACTTAGACAAGAGGCTCATGTCAGACTTCATGAGTCAAGATTCTGATGTCTCTCCAATGAGAAAAACCAGGTAAGCTTATTTTGCATAATGTCTTTAGACTCTAATTTCACTGGATTTGCAATGTGGGCTGCAGTCCATGGGGTCGCGAAGAGTCAGACATGACTGAGCGACTTCACTTTCACTTTTCACTTTTATGCATTGGAGAAGGAAATGGCAACCCACTCCAGTGTTTTTGCCTGGAGAATCCCAGGGATGGGGGTCGCACAGAGTTGGACACAACTGAAGTGACTTAGCAGCAGCAGCATCCCACTGCCACTTATTGTGGCCTTGTGTCAGATGACTTGGACTGGCCCTTGTCATGTACATCTTTTATAAGATTAGACTATATTTTAGCAAAAAGAACACACAATAAGAGATATGAAAAAGTAGACTTTACACTAGGAATGAAACTGGAATAAGATGTCAAATGAGACTGTGATGAGAACTGCCCATAACCATGACACTAGCATGTATCATGTAACAGATATAATTATTATTATTAATTGAAGTATGCTGATTTATAATATTTTATTAGTTTCAAGTGTATAGCAAAGTGATTCAGTTATATACATTAATATATAGATAGATATTAATAGATATTCTTTTTCAGATTCTTTTCCATTATAGCTTATAACAAGATATTGAATATAGTTCCCTGTGCTATATAGTAGGTCCTTGTTGTTTATCTATTTTATGTATAGTTGTGTTTATCTGTTAACTCCATACTCCTAATTTATTACCCCTGCCTTTCCCCTCTAATAACCCTAAGTTTATTTTCTTTGTCTGTGAGTCTGTTTCATAAAATAGATTTTATTAATAAGTGCTTGCTAAGTGCATATAATGTCTGTGAGTCTGTTTCATATAATAGATATTATTAATAAGTGCTAGCTAAGTACATATAATACATATAATTCCCCCTACTCAAAACAGTCTGTGAGATGGGTGTCATCTTTCTCCCCACTGGGGCAGAGAGAGGTAAATTCCCCGAGGCCATGCAGCCAGGCCTAGTGCTTTTCATCACAAGGCTATCCTTGCTTCCACAAAAGCAAATGGCATCTTTCACAGCCAACACGCTATCTTTCTCTTCCTTCTTCAAATAGAAATCCTTAAATTACTATTTTCATTATTGTTTTACTTCTACTAAGTGATAAAGAAATGAAAGTTTTTCTTTTTGTGGGCTTTCAATGTTCTTTGTGAGAGATCTTTTCCCTCCTGTCATTAAAACTCTTTGCTGAAATGTATGTGTTCCTTCAGCTGGCCCTGGGGATTCATGATCCTGAGTTGCGCTGGCAGAGAACGTGATGGTTCACTGTGCGGGGCTCTGGGAACAGGCCGATCATCGTGAAATGATTTCAGGAGGCACTGAGTCAGGATGGCTGGAAGCCTTCGGAATCTGACAAGTTCACACCCTTCTTTATTTACCTGCCACTGTGCTTTACTCTGGGTGTTCCTGGGCAAAAGGGCTGACATCCCTGATGCTCTGGTGTCTGAACCTGGCTGAGTAACTGGGCCGTCAGCCCTTTTGCCCAGGAACACCAGAGTAAAGCACAGTGACAGGTAAATAAAGAAGGGTGTGGTTTTCTTGCTTTTGCATCTGTGTCTAGTCTGTCTGCCGACAGCCTCTGGAAGAGCCTGCCATTGTCGGAGGCCTGGGCTCTCTCTTGGCCAGCTGGGAGATCAGAGCCATGTTTCAGTCACAGCCCCTCTGTCTCTGCCAGCTGCTGGCCAGAAATCCTTAGCTGGTTGTCAGCAGTTATGCTCTGGCCCTTCAGATTGGACACTCCCATTTGAACGCATCATCACTTCAGTTTGGGTCATTTTTCAACTAATTTTAAACATGGCACCTTTTCCCATTGGCATTCTATCCTGACTACCACTCTCCTGTCTTGAAAAAGACACTCCCTTTCACTTTGCTGTTTAGCACACATTGTATGTGTTGCAATGTTTATAACCTCACTTTCAGTGTTGCCTTTCTCTTCTATCCCATTCTTCAGTGAATTATAATGCATCTTTAAAGGATATTCACTTTTCCCCTTAAAACAACAGCAAAAAAATCAGTGTTCATTTTACAAAATCAAAGGGGTGAAAAAGAGAAAATGAAAATTGTGTGTAATTAAGGTGCCCAGAGATTATTGCTATTGTCATTATGCAAGTGTCTTCCCTTTGTATTGGTGCCTATGTCCTGTACTTTACAGGTAGAGGTATGCTTATAGCGGCACAGTGATGAAAATTGCTTTTAAAAATTGCCTTCTGGTCAAAGAAGGTGGACATATTTGTTTGAGATAATTGTTGTTTTGTTTAGGCTAATGCTAATTTTTCCCCTTTGAAAAGTTATAACATGCATCTATTATAGTACACAAATATTCAGTGCATAATTTGTGTTACATATGTATGTACCTATGTAATAACCCCCAAGATTAAGACAGAATGTCTTCAGCACTCCTCACCTAAGAAGATCCCCTCATGGCCCATCCCAGTCAATAACCCCTCTTCCCTAAGAGGACTGTTCTGATCCTTATTGCCTTAAATTAGTTTTGTCACTTCTTGAACTTTATATAAATGGAATCATCCAGTCATTCCTTTGGTGTCTGATTTCTTTTGCTTAATATTATGTCTGTAAAAGTCATCCATGTTGTTGCATGAACAGTAGTTTGTTCTTTAGAAAAAATTTGTTGCATAGTATTCCTTGTCTGAATACACTGCAGTTGATTTTGCTGATGAACATTTTGGATTGTTTCCACTTTTAGTCTTCGATGAATAGAGATGCTATTTTGATTAAAGGTGAAACCTTTGTAGTGATTGCATTGTTGCCCAACTTCTCCCTCTGCCCAGTCCAGCTCTCTTTCCTCCCAATCCCACTGCCAATTTTGAAGGACTCCTTAATAATCTTCTCTAATGGTGTTAATTCCATTTCACAGTTCACTTTCTGAAAACCTGACCCTCAATGATAGCTTTGATAAATGTGTTATGTTATGTCATGTTGTCGGTGATGGTTTTTTTTTTTTTTCCTCTAAGACTTGAAAATGCTGAACCTTAGAAGTCAGGTTTTCATAAGGTTCTGGTCATAAAAGGGACATAACTTGACATACCAGGTGCACTGTCAGATTGAATGTCATGATGAAAAGTAATTGCCCAAGCACAGGTGAGAGTTCTTTAGATTTTTAGGCAAAAGCTTCATGTAAAATGAGAAAAGTGATGTTGTAGGAGGTGTCATCTGCCTTTGACATACAAAATGAATTGAAAAGAAATCTTTTCTAGACAGTTACAAAAGTTCTGACATGAGGAAGCAATAATCAGGCAGGGAGGAATGGATGGAAGGACCTTTGTGAAGGAAAGAGATCAAGCTTGAGGCATTGAGACTGTGTGTAGACTTGTCAGTGCAGGGGATGGGGAAGTTAACGATGACACCAGTGCTCTGAATCCAAATGGCTGGGATTACATTTCTCATTCCATTCATTTGGGCTTTGGGAAAGAGGAAAGAGGGTAAAGGAGCATGCTTTTGAAAAAAAAAAGAAGAAAAAGCATGTATGTGGATAAGAAGATGCAGGGTTTAGGAGATGTAGTTGGAACCATTTTATTCCATCAAAGAATAAAGATATGGGCCTTTTATGTACATGGGGATTCAAAAAAGAGGGATAAAGATCTGGAGGTCATACCGTGTGTCAGTTATCTATTGCTGCATAATATGTTATCCCAAGACCTATCAGCTGGTAAAAGACAAGATTTTTCTTATTTCACAGATCCTGTGGATCAGGAATCCAACTTAGCTGGGTTTCTCATGGGGCAACCGTCATCTCAAAGCTTAACTGGGAAGGATTTGCTTCCAAGATCACTCACATGTCTGTTGGCAAGATTCATTTCCACGTGGGTTGTTGGACTAAGTTTCAGATCCTCGTGAGCTCTTGACCACCATCAGTTGGTTTCCAGGTGGCCCTCTCCACAGGGCAACAGACAGCAATGGTAAAAAGGGATTGAGAAGCTCAGAGAGAGTGCCAGCAGTAGAGACTCTAGAAAAAGTGAGAAAGATGGGAGTCAGACTTCTTTGTAACTCCATAATGGAAATAACATCCCATCACCTTTGTTATATTCTGCTTGTTACAAGTGAGTCCCTATGTTCTGCATGTACTCATGGAAAGCGGGGGTCACAGAAAAATGTGGGTCCAAGGAGGCAAGGATCATTGGGAACCCTGCCAGAAGCTGCCTACCACATCTAGATAAAGTAGTATTGGAGGACATGGTGCTGATACACTATGAAGAAACTCTCCAAGCATTTTTGACTACCTGTAACTTTGTAATTAGGAACTTCCAGAAGAACATTAGAAACATTTTCCTTTGATAGAAGGTCATGTCAGTGGAGGTGTTTTGGATGTTTATTAGTGCACTAAGTAACCTGATTTGAAAAGTGAACTGTGCGATACTATAAAATATCAAACACTTTTCTAGCAAAAGTGTATTACCTTTAATTACACTGATTTAAAGCTGTTAATATTTTTGTCAGAAACAATTTTTGAATGGATGTGTCAGGGTAAAAACAGCAGTTGTCAAGTGAAGAAAGAACTAATTTGTGTCTGTGCTGTCTGTCTTATTAGCAATTGAGTCTTTAAATACTGAGCATTTGTGCTTACCATTTCTTTTCTAGAAGGCCTTCTGACAGTGAGGGATTCAAACTGCTGGAATGCTATTGTTTGTGGTAAATATTTGTCCTATGACTAGGGAATTAAATTTGGTTTCTACCCTGTAATATAGACAAAAGCATCACTAAGAAGTGAAAGCATTTAAGCAATTCACCAATTGGTCAAACACAGAGCATAAGCAAAGCATTCTGGGTGATTACAGAGTGCAAAATAATAACAATAATGATGACTACTCTTTGATGAGAGCAAATCAGGTGACTTGAAGCACTTGAAAAGGCTTGAATTCTATTTGCAGTCTTTTTAAGCTATTAATTTCTTTAGCAAGTCTTTGTTATTGGGCAGTGAAAAGGAGGGCTTTTGCTTGACCTCTATGGCAGGGTTTCATAGTAGTGGCTTTATTGACATTTTGAGTCATGTAATTCTTTGTTGTAGGGGGTGGTGGGGCTGTCCTGTGCATTGTAAGATGTTGAGCAGCATTCCTGGCTTCTTACCCACTGGATGCCAATAGCTTTCCTCCTCCCACCCAAGTTGTGACAATGAAATATATTACCAGATATTGCCAGGTATACCTGGGGGTGGAAGGAGAAAGGCAAAATCATCACACTGTGGAAATTAACAAAACTTTGCAATTAACATTCTAAACTAACAAGAGGTACTGTTATTTTACTTTTACTTGTTGCACTTGTGAACAGGTTTTCTTTTCTCTTGATCCTTGAAAGCAAAATTCTGTATGCTATATACAAGACAATTCATTCTTTTATTCATTGAGCCAATAAACACCTATTAGGCACATCTATTGAGTGCCTATTGCATGCAATCAACTTTAACTAGGCATTGTAAAGAATAAAGAAAAAAAAATACCATAAACAGATTTTTTTTTCCTACAGAAGCTTGAGATCTTAGAGGAGGTGGAATAGAGATTTAGGCCATGAATTTGTATAGCTGTAGTGCAAGTAGGAAGCATTAAATTTGACGAAAGAAAGAGATAAGATTTATGAAACGTTTTAAAGGAGGGAAACTCTTATTTTTCTTTTGCAGATCAGTGGTAGATGGGAAGCTCATTCTTGGGCTGGGATTCTGTAACCTGAGTTTAATAGGGTGAGGTTGACCTACCGTTTGGGGTATGAGAGTAGATTTGGAGTTAGAACTAGACCTCAGGAATAAAACATCAAATCCGAGAGGCCAGAGAGAGAGAGAGAGAGAGATGGAAACCCCCTCTGCAGCTTCATGTGGGTTCTCAGCCAGAAATGGCAAGACGGAGGAAGCATGCATGCGTGCTAAGTCACTTCAGTCGTGTCCAACTCTTTGTGACCCTATGGACTATAGCCCACCAGGCTCCTCTGTCCATGGGTTTCTCCAGGCAAGAATACTGATGGTGCCATTCCTTCCTCCAGGGAATCTTCTCAACCCAGGGATTGGACCTGCATCTCTTTTGTCTCCTACACTGGCAAGTGGGTTCTTTACCACTAGGGCCAACCTGGGAAGCCTGGAAGAAGCACATGCGTATTTGTTAATTGCTTAGTTGTGTCTGACTCTTCACAGCCCCATGGACTGTAGCCCACCAGCCTGCCAATGCAGGAAACCCAGGTCTGATCCCTGACCCCGGAAGATCCCACATGCCTTGGAGCAACTAATCCCGTGTGCCACAACTACTGAGCCTGTGCTCTAGAACTTGGGAAAGCAACTACTGAGCTCATATGCCTAGAGTCTGTGTGCCTAGAGTCCATGGAATACTCCAGGCAAGAATACTGGAGTGGATTGCCATTTCCTTCTCCATGGGATCTTCCCGACCCAGGGATTGAACCCTGGTCTCCTGTGTTGCAGGCAGATTCTTTACTTCTGAACCAGCATATTTAAGACCAAAACATGTGAGGAACCTGGAGAACTTTTCCTAAAATACCATTAAGAACATTTGGTCTCCTTTGTACAAATCTGTTAATGACCAATGTACAGAGGGAGCTGTAAGTGTACTAAACAGATTTGATGAGAGGGAGACCTTCCAGTGGGACCAAATTTATTTTTCTCTTACTCATGGTATCCAGTTGCTCAGGACTGGTATATGGAGAGCAATTCAAGTTTAATACGGGAGAAGTGTAGCCATTAGGAGATACCAAACACCTCCCACTGACCAGTCATGTAGCCTCCATCTCCTTCAATAGTGGTGTGCTGTTTGCATGAGCCTTCCAAAAAAAAATTCTCCAGAGAAGATGTTGTTAACCACAAATCTCATGGTGTTAAAATTCTTCAAGTCTATTCTAAGACTGTTAATAGGTATTACCTTAAAGAGTTTAATCCACAGATTTGTTTTTGAAATGCCAGGTAAAGCAAATTAAACACATTTGTTTACTGCACAACTTGTCAAGCCATTCAGAGACATCATAGATCTCAAATGAAGGGATATAAATAAAATGAAACATTTCCAAATTATTTGGTTACTAAACTGTTTTGTCCTGTAGCGTCTCATGAGAACATGGGCTAGGCTACACGCTTTGTAGAGCCCTGCCTGCTTATGAATGAGTTTGTGAAATGAGAGGCTGTTGAGGGTACAGCAGGGAAAATTCATCAGCATGTGAATATTCACATGTCCCTCTCTTCTTCACTTGCTAAAGAGGCATCTGGCTCTGCCAACATGGTTCCATCACTTCTACTCTACCAAATAGGTTTCTGTCTTGATCACTAGCTTCTTAATCTTTATAATACATCACTGGACATGGTGAGGACATCACTAGACATGGTGAGGTCTGGAGATACTAGTTAGTTACTCTGAAAAGGTCAAAGAGCAAATGGTAGGAGAAAAATAATAGTGAGGGGAAAATGAAAAGTGGGACCAGTTTGAAGAGCAGTTGTTGGTGTTAGCTTTCATGCATCTTAGAGTTTGAGAAAGAGGGAATATTTGGCAAGAGACTCTTTCTGGATGTTACAAGATTAATTTTTTAAAAGAATTTTCTCTATCTATTTATTTTTGGCTGTTCTGGGTCTTTGTTTCTGTGTCGGCTTTTCTCTAGTTGCAGCAAGTAGGGGCTACTCTCTAGTTGTGGTCCTTGGGCTTCTCATTGTGTTGGCTTCTCTTGTGAAGCATGGGCTCTAGGCACACAGACTCTAGGCATGTGAGCTCAGTAGTTGCCTTCCCCAGTTCTAGAGTACAGGCTCAGTAGTTGTGGGACATGGGCTTAGTTGCTCCGAGGCATGTGGGATCTTCTGGGATCAGAGATCAGACCTGGGTCTCCTGCATTGGTAGGCAGATTCTTTACTACTGAGCTGCCAGGGAAGTCTACAACTCTTAAGTTGACTTTTTTCCTTATCAAACTGTAGTAAGCATTTAAATTGCTTTTTATTTATTGGTTACTAGGATAAATTTCTTTAAATATAAAAATGAGAAATGAGTTGAAACGAGGCTTTTAAGATGGATCCAAAAAGCTTTTATAACCATTAAAATGTTATTACAGGGAGTATTTAATTGGGATCAGAGCTTGTGGGTTAAGGTGAAAGAGGGTCACAGTATATGGATATCCTAGAAATAAAGGCTTAATGGAATGAATTGATGAATATCTCTTATTTTATTTTCCCACCCATGTTCTGAGAACATCAAATATGCCCCATTTTCTAGGAACTGTTCCTCTTCTACTCCATGTGGTTCTGAGGAGCTGCTGATCCCAAGTCATAGCCTTGTGGCCACAGGAATGGACACATGAAAGAGTCCTGGCCAATCACAATCACCCATTCCTATAGCTGCAGGTATGAGCATGTGACTCAATCCAGGCCAATCAGAATCTTTCCCTGCAATTTTATATAGAAAGATGGTGAACTAAAGAAATGGTGTTGGGATTAAGCGAGGGTGATGGAAACCTGGCATTGTCTGCATCCACATTTCTGTTACCACTCCATCCCTCCTGCTGGCCACCAGGAAAAAGCCAGTCTATAGAAATGAAGGAAGGCACCAGCAGAATCTGAGTTGGGAAACAGAAGAAGATTGGGAAACATAATCACATTGTCTAAGTTTCTGGGTTCCCTGTGAACCAGCTTACCTCTGGACTCTCTTGTTATCTGGGCCAGTCATTCCAGTCTAGTTTAATTAATGTTAGTTTCTGTCCCTGGTAACCAAAGGAGTCCTGGGGAATTATCCAGACATGTTCTGAGTGTTATGAGGACAGAAATGTATACATGACAGTGATGAAGTAGAAGGGCCTTGAAGATGGAGAGTGAAGGGATTGCTGTCAACTTTCCCATGAGCTCTGTTTGCTCAGAGCAGAGGCTGATAGGAGACTGAGGGTGTGAGGAGGGAGTGGCAATCGTGAAGTGAGCAAAAACCGAGAAACTAATTTCATCTCTCCTTGAGTTTGCTATCCAACTGAAGTGATAAGGCAAGATGGGGTGGGTGCCCTGGATGGTGATTTGATTTTGAATTACTTAAGTTTACAGTTTAAAGGTTGATCTTTCTTTTCTCTGATCTGTTTATCACAATAGTCATGGTATATTACCATAAAAGTATTTTATGGTGTATTACCATAAAAAATAAATGGTATATTATCATAATATAATACAGACCCACACGTTTTATCATTTGCTTGTTTTAAGCACATCTTTATGGTTTGAAGAGGCTGTAGGTACAAAGAAAATATGATGCTTCTCCAGATTTGTCTGGTGCAGTATTCAGGCTATGGATGTGAGCAGGATAAAACTGTGGTAAAATCTACCCACATCTGGCCGGGCAGGATTATTCACATCATCAATGCCAGGCGGCACCCACAGATCCTTCTCATATCCATTCCCTGTGTATTTCTTTAGAAAATTCAGTTCTTCCCGCACAAATTCACGTCTCACTTTGTGTCTTTGTGAAAGGCAGTAACTAAGCAGATGATATGCTTTGAAGTGGGAAGCATTTGAGTTCTTGAAAGAAAACACAGAGACCATATTGATTTTTCACTGTGAACCCGAAACATAAATGAGAGCACCACATCAGGGTTTCTTTTCCCCACCCCCCTTGGCATTTACTTTATTTTATTCCTCTATCCATCTATTAAAAAATAAAGTTCTTATGATGCTGCCCCTGATCTGAGCATGTCATTTTCCTTCTCTTCTATTGCCTGTGTACCTAGGACTGATACCTAGTGTAAACTCAAGTTGAATCAGAAATCCATTTCCAAAGGTAACTAAACTGGGAAATTAATTTACCCTTTGGTCTGTGTGCATGCGTGTGAGGTGTGGGCTTGGCTTAGTGGGAGGATGTGGGCAATAGGCCTGTGATCCTGGTCAGCAAACACCTCATAATCTTGGCAGCAGGGCTAGGGATCCTCTAAACATAATGTAAGACCTTTTTTCCTCAGATAAAAAGGTCTTGGGCTCTATGTCCTATGATGGCTCAATAAATGTTAGCTGACTTTTTTTTTAGCTAGTTAATACACTTATGCATTGATTAAAGACACTTGGGGTGTGTAGCCAAGTGAATGGAAGGGATGTGGGGAAATGGATGATGATAATGCTGGAGACTAGTGTTTATTAAACACCTACTCTGTGTAAGGCACTACTGGAAGTGCTCTGTGTATGTTTTCATTTACTTGCTACAGTGACCTTATGAGGTTGTCCATCTCTCACATGAGGAAACAGAAGGACTGAGACAGAGCTCATGTAGCTAGTGTGTGGTGGACCCAGATCTCTGTGACTCCAGAGGCTAAGTTATAAAAGAGCTAATTGAGTCAACTAGTGAATGGCAATTTGATGTCTATCAAGGGAACGGCTGTCTTGTTGTAGCTGTTCCTAGAGATGCCCAATCCTAGGCTGAGGTTTATGGTCAGGGCTATGGTAGAGAGACATTCCATCCACTGTGTAAAGAGGACAGGATGAAAACTCAGAGGAGAAAGACAGCTTGTGGGGCAGTGACCTCAGAATTTGGACAGATGAGCCAGGGTCATATGTTATTGTAAGGGTTTGATCACCTTAAAAGCCTTACAAAGGATTGGAGAGGCTTAATGCCAGAGTGGGACTTGCATTTTTATAAGATTACACTTGCTTCACTACAAAATGGATCCAAGTGTCCAGATGGGGTCAGCAGGGACTTTTAGGAGGTCATTCCATTGATACCATTGGCATGGGAGAGTTAATCATGGCTTGAATTAAGCTACTTGATTAAAATAAATTCAACTTAGGCAATATCATTCCAGATGTTTAGTCTGTCACATTCGTACATTCCTCTTGCTTTGTAATTTGGTCACCACTTTCAGCTGGACAAGGAAACTTGGGGGATTTTGAGAACAAGTTACTCATCAAATCTGGGTAGTGAAGGGGGAGAAGTATACATAAGTGAATAAATCTTGTTTTTGGGTAGAGGTGTTTGGGTGAAGGAGGAATGTGGATCTGAAGGACAGGGTTTGCTGTTAGAGGTAGAAGGATTGAAGTTACTGTTTGTTCCAAAGACAGGCATCTCAGGCAAGTAGAAAAACCCGTGAACTGAGAATCAGGAGACTGCTACTTTTTATTCATTAAAAAAATTATTTCGTTGAAATGTAGTTGATTTATAATGTTGTATTAATTTCTACTGTACCAGCAAAGTGATTCAGTTATACATATGTATACATTCTTTTTCTTATTGTTTTCCATTATGGTTTATCACAGAATATTGAGTGTAAGTCCCTATCCTTTATGGTGGGACCTTGTTGTTTATCCATCCAATATGTAATAATTTGCATCTGCTAATTTAATTTGCTAATCCCAAATCACTCAGTTGTGTCTGACCTGGTAGCTAATACTATTTCAATGTGTTTTCAATTTTACAGGGCACTTTTTAGCTGCATTTTCTCATTTAATCATCCTTAACATTACTGATAAGGTGGTGGTGGTGGGGATGCCTGATTATTATGCATCTTACATCATTTAACCACTTGCATAGGTTTTGCATGGATATGTGAATGATCTTCCCTGCCCTCTTTTCCCCATATTCCCTGGGAAACTCTCTAAGAGAGAGAATCAATGGGAGAGGAGTGGAGATGGCTTGTTAGAAGGGATAATGATGAGAGCAAATGACATTAAGACTCAAGACATTCCCATGCCCCTGGGCACCTATAACACTGTAGAGAAGTTCCGATCAGCGTTTGCATCATCAGTGGCCTGCCTTCCCGTTGACCCATGGGGGATGACGTTGGTGGTACACCCCGAGGTGATGCTGACGCATGGCCCTGCAATGTTCCAAACAGTTCTCGGGTGGTAGTGGGCACCCAGCCGAGCTGGGACTCATGATGTCACAGAGGAATCTTAGTACTTGGAAGGCTGACAGAGTCTGCCTTTGCCAGCTACACACTGCAACTCAGAAGGGAATTGGACCTTACAGAAAGCACACTGTCACTCCAGCCTGGAGCCAGTCAAAATCAGAACAAGACTCTGCATGGTTATAGATTGATCTAGTTGAAAGTGAGGAGTAGCATCCACTAATCCTCTCTAAGATGATTGATTAAAAATTATTCCCATCCTTACAGGGCAAACGCCCAGCTCCGCCTTCCTGCATCAGACCTGAGTGTTCTCAGCCTCCTTCCCCAAAGCTGAGGACCTGCAGGGAGCAAAACTGTAGGGGGAGCTGTTTTGTTTTGAATGTGGAGTATAATCTTGCCTTTTCAAGTAAGCAAGATAGTCAAATTCTCTCTGAGTTTCTTGTAGAGAAAAATTGTACTTTCAGAGACATTACAAAAATATCATAGAAAGAAGCCTTCATCATCGTATAGGAAACTTTACATGTTATGGTTCAAGGTGGAGTCTGAATTAGGATATGAGGCACATACTCTTTGTAACTATATCAAATGGAATATGGACATTTTGGAGATAAGGAAAAAACACAGGCTTTGAAGTCGAAGAGACCTGGGTTCAGGTCCTAGCTCAACTGCTTACTAGCTAAGTGGCCTAGGGCAAGTTGCTTCCGAACCGTGTGAAAAAGAAATAGAAGAGCATCAATCACCCACCCACATTATTATCTGGATTTAATTTGACAAGTGTATTTAAAGCTCGACCTGCAGAACAAGTGCTCAACAAATGATTTTTCTATCCTTCTCATTTCTGAAGAGTTTCAGACATGATACCCATACACCCCATCTATGGATTTTACCTCTCTAATTTGTATTTGGCTTTTCATAAGAAAGATGTGATTAGGTTCACAAAACAGGGCACAGACTCAAAATTAGTGCTGCTATGAAGCTAGGCATCCTCCTTCCAGGATGGCTGGAGGATTGAGCCTTGGCAGAAGAGCGTTTGGTGCTGTGGGAAAATGTATTTGTGCTCAGGTCAGAGGGAAAATAATGACGGAGTGGCATTTGCTTCTGTGGAGATGCCTGGGAAGTGACTTGAAAATGATTCTTGAACAAAAGCATATTTCCTGGCATGCTATGGATATATGACTGTGGCAGCCGAGGGACTGCTTGGCTCCTCAGACGTAATATTCTGCTCGGGTTAAGCCTCCTTCAGGACCCAAAAGCCTAGAGGTCCAGCAAGCCAATTTCTCTGCCTGCAACAAAACAAAGATTGCTTTGGAACACATCTTATAAATCACAAAGGGGCTTACTACCAGACCAAGAAAACTATGAGTAGTTAAGTAATAAATGGAATCAAGATGGCGGGGTGGGGAACAGTCCCACAAAAGACCAGCAACAGATTACAAGGGAAAGTGTTCTGCGTGTTCTCTTTTGTTCTGCCATGTTCAGACCCAAGCATCTTAATGAGAAGCTGTGTTCTTGCAGGATATTACCTCAGAGAGTCTCTCAGAAGCCTTGCTAAGAGGTTGCTTTCTTAGATTTTTTTTTCCTCCTGTCTCATGTATACAAGAGAATTCCATATTTGACAGTGTCCTGGTACTTCCTTTATTGAACAAAGGCATCTTAATTTTTCCATGACAGTAGCATTTAAGTTACCTCAAGTCCAATCTTAAAATACTTGTTACACTTAAGGGGTATTATTAGAATAAAGGTGGAAGGAAACATGGAGACAATTACTCCAATTCCCTCATTTTGTAGGTGACAATTTGGGTGCCCAAGTTTAGTGCCTTTTTAAAGCAACACAATGACTAAGGTCAGGGCTTGGTCAAGAACTCATTTGTATTTCTACACTGAAGCTCTTTTGACATATCATCCTTTGGGTGATTAACTTAGAACATTAAAAGGGATGTAAGTCTAAAAGGATAACACTACACAGGACCACTGTAGAAAATGGTGACACATAGAATGAAGGCACCACAGAGATCATGTGGTTTATGTTTTATATAGAAAATGCAGCAAAGATAAGGCAACAGGGCTAATCACCGATGGGGCCAAAATTTGAACTCATTGTGTCTGGTGCATCTGGTATCAGTTACAAATTCAGTTGGAGCTGGCCAAGGGTTTTACTGGATTAATCTGTGTTTGGAATATTATGAAAGAATTGCTGATCTAACTTCAGTGGTGTGTGAAGAAGTTTGCACTTTGGGAGCACACAGAGACTGGAAATGGGAATTCCGCTGAGCCTGAATGGAGAGAGTTTTCCAGTTGCGTCGCCAGTCCTATGCCACACAAGAGAGTATGTTCGTTTCGTAAGAAGAGCAGAAGTGACTTTAGAAATGTGTGTGTGTTTTCCCGGGGTGGGGGAGGGAGTGAGAGGCTGTGTTCTGCTTGAACACAATCTGTTATTTCCTTTTTTGCCTTTCAGCTCTTTTAGGGACTTTTACAACCAGAAGAGCTTTCATGGTTTCACTGATTTGACAAGGTGTAGACACAGATGGCCCCTATGAAAGCCCCTCTCCAGGGTGCTTGCATTTGGGCATAGTGATTGAATTAGTCACCTTTGGAGAGATGAAAGTCATGTAGACTTATGATCTGATACCACAAAGGATGCCATGATCAGATATGTGTTTGAAAGCAGAGAACAGCTAAGTGGAGAAACAAAGATAACCAAAGGAATGAATGAACAAACAAATGAATGGATTGCATGTGCTGTATCATCTAGCTCTAAGGGGTACTTGACCTATGATTTTTCATTATGACCATTAGGGGTCTGACCATAAAGTCAACACAGTGGAAGGCAGAGTGGTGACAGGGAATAAAAATAGATCAGGATAGTATCATTTGGATCTGGAATCTAGTTGAGCCAGAGCCAACCTCTATTATGGACGTTTCTGAAAAAGAGGCTAACAGCTTCTCTCTTTTAACTTAATTCTGTTCAAGTTGAGTTTTCAGCTCCATGCAAAAGACAGTTGTAACTGACACATGAACTTCACATTGCCAGTAAATTGCTTTGTTTTGCAGGATGCCCAGCCAAGCTTTAAGAAAAAAGAAAAGAAGTGCTAGGTTGGCAGATTTCTTATTGCAGTTGCTTTATTTATTTTTTTCTTTTTATTGTTTTTGTAAAGAACATGTTAAGAAACACTCCAACTGAATTCCACATGGTGCCTAAATCCTGATCCTTCTGAAGCAATTTTTTTTTCCCATTCTCTGATTGGTTTCTGGATACTGAGGTTCTAAAAGAATAAGAAACAAAGGAGTTGGTCAGAGTATGATTTTTTTTAAGAAGTCAGAGAACTGAAGTGGGGGTGGGGTGGGGTAGAAAAGATCAAAACAAAGAAAAACAAACAAAAAGGAGTGAAATATCCAAGTTTGAGGTTGATTTCATTTGCCAAATGTTCCTAGTAAATTGAGAAATTGGCCAAAACACCATAAAGGAAAAGCTTGTTTGGAAAGGTATGTATTAATTAAGTAACTCCCATGGAAACTAAGTTTTTTCCCCCAAAGTAGGCTCCCAGCATTGAAACTCATTGGCCTTAACCAGCCTAGATTGAGCTCCTTTGTTCATCTCTGAACTAACCACTGTGGTCCCAGGGATGAGATGCTGTGATTTGTTAGACTCAGATGTCTACCTGGAACTATGGAGTTGATGGACACCACTCTATTGAGATGATGGAAAGGCAGTACAGGGAAAATCAGGATGTGAAAGGTAAGTGAATAGAGATTAGGCAGGTAACAGCCTAGAACATTCATACTAGAGTTGTCTCTAAAGTGGCCACTGGGTCGAATCAAAACCCCTTTAATGGCATATTTCTAAGGAAACGTTAGTGTCCAAGGTAAGTATTTCTGTGAGATTTATAATATACATACCTGTGTCTGTATGTTGGCATTTTCACATTTATAGGAGTAGTCCTAAAACACGGAGAATGCTAGGAACCTATAGAATACTTGTGGTTTATAGTATAACAGTGAGGAAATTAAGAACTGAACATTATAAAATCATAAAGGCTTCACTTTCAGTTACTTGTTATATCATCTTATTATAGAGTCAAGATTTCCTTCAGAGCATATTAATATAAATAATTTCAGAGTCATACAACAGTAATTTTTGTGAAACGATTAGCCTTGGGCTCTTTGATTGTAACACATTCAGAGCTTTCTCATTGATGCAGCTGTACAGAAAGAAACCACTTGGTTGGGGTGATGGATTGGGGTGACTAACCAAAATGATTTCTTGGAATTATTTGGCCCTTTTGTAAGAAGTTTCCTACAAAACAAAATCTATATATTGTGTCTTTTCACAGAGTTGGGTTTGGTGACTTTCTTATTCCCCTTTTCATATTCCTTTCCCTCAGAATACTTGGTACATAAATAACTCACTAATTTAAAAGCCTTCCCTCACACCTAGGAAATGTGTCTTATTCTGAGAGGAAGATGGATGCTTACAATAAAAATAAAGCAAGGGAAAGATGAATGGGCAGTGTTGGATAAATGCATTGCTGGAAGAAAATAAGATGGTGGTCATGTCATTCTGGCCTGACTTTCCTCTGTTTGACTTGATAGTCCACCTTCTGAAACAGGTGACTATGCCATCCATCATATTCTCCATTTCCTTTGTAGTAGATTTCACTGGTTTAATTACCATGTCATTGACTGCATGTAATATGCAGTATTTGAGTTGAAAGGGGGCATGGACAACTAAAATGACATCTCATTTTTAAAGGAACCTCTGTTCTTAAATACAGGAAGTTGTAAAATCTCCAGTAGCAAATTTCATTAATTCTTAGGCAGTACTATAAGTGATGGTATTCGATCAAGTCAATGCCTTGAACATGAATCAGGAGTTTAACTTTTGTAACCAACTGTCAGTCTTTACTCTTAAATTACAGTGAGTAGTAATTTTTTTTTGTTTTGTTTTGACTTTGAAGTTGAATTATTCTTTTTCCTCAGTCTGTCAATCAGAAAGGAGATTTTTCTTCTCATTTGCATTCTGCATGGTTTTCTGTAGATAATTAGCATCTCTTCCCCCTCCTCCACTATGCCACTACTTTGTTATTATTCTCATTCATCAAGTTCTAAGTATTTCTTTAAATTTCTGAGGAGCTTGACAGGCAAAACTATATCCTGTTATTTATGATATTAAATAACACCTTCTGAAAACCCCTTTTCAGGCTTTCTGTCAGATTTTTAGTAAAATGTCATTATATTTGTATCTTTGTTTCTTAAAGAGAGAGACACACACAGAGAGAGGTCATTTCAGAACCATTTGCCAAAGCTCTCTGCAATATGATTCTATCCATGTCAACAGATCTATGAACTTGACTGTTTACATATTGTGTCCAAAAAATTTTATTTCTGCCTTATTTTTATCAGCTAAAAAACAAGAGTAGAAATGATCTAAATTTCCAAGTAGGTGAAACGTTAAATAAACCATGTCACAACATAATGTTAGATAATATCAAAAAAGGATAAAGTGAATTTACTTGGACTCACTTGAAATGAAGTTTATGGAGTATTATTAGAAATAAAAAAGCAATTGCATGATAGTCCATAGAGTAGACTCATTTTTAAAATAAATATTTTAATCTCATGTATCTATGAATACATAGAAACTATCATCTGTGGTTATCTCTGAGCAGTGAGAATTATGGTTAATCAGTTGGAGGGGAGTGTTCCTATTACATTGACATACCCCTGCATTTTTTTTTATAAGAATGTATAAAGATTTAGAATGCACATAGATGGAAGAAAATACATATTACATACTCTCATTTTATAAGTAAGAGAAATGAAAATGGAGGAATTAAATGACTTTCTTACAGTAACACTGCCCACTTGAGCCAGAGATGGACTTTGGATCCAGGTCTTTGGACTTCAACTTCTGTATGATTATTCCTGTATCAGATTGGCCTTCCTCATATGGACTGATTTTAAAAAATTAATCATCAATACTAGTATCTTTAAAATCAAATAGAATAAAAACTTATCACCCCCCACCACAAAAGCTTGCAATTTAAATTTAGAAGTTTAGATTTTACCCTTCCTCATCTATAAATGTACTTTTCCTGAATGAGTTAAAATTAAATGCTTCTCTTCATTTTTTTCAAGTGAGCTTTATTATCATCTAATAGAAAGGATAACTCTTTCCTTTAAGGGAAGAAATATCTTAATTAACAGAAAAGTTAAATTGAGTCATCAAATGAATGTGTGAAATTAAGAGGAGGAGGGCAGGGGGAGGAAGGGAAGACTGCGTTTGGGCTGCTTTGGGTAATATTCTAATCTTCCAATACCAGGGAAAGTCTCCATGCCTCAGCTCTTCCATCACAGATGCTCACTGGAATATCTACGAATTGACTTCACAAAGACCATCTATACAGGTGGATTCTCTCTTTTTGATGTTGTTGTCTTTTGTATTTATTTATTTGGTCATACTGTGCAGCGTGTGGGATTTTAGTTCCCCAACCAGGGATTAAATCTGGGCCTCCTGCATTGTGAGTGTGACGTCTTAACACTGGACCACCAGCTTAGTCCCCAGGTGGATTCTCAGCTGAGCTCTGCTCCTTCTACTGTCCCCTCGGTCTCATTCATTCCTTCCATCCTGGCTGCCCACAAAAAGTTGCCCTGGATAGATGCTCAAGCACCTGAATTCACCTTATGAGTACTTTATTCACTGTTTTCTTGCTGTTATCTTTGAATTACAGATATTTAAGTTTATCAGTGTGTTGATATTCTCTTTCCGTCTGGGGGATATAGATTCTTTGATTTTGAGGAAAGAGCTTTGTGAAAAAGAGAGAAAGGCAGTAATCAAAAAGAGTTTCTGAGCTGAATTTTGATGTGACCTTATCATGAGTGTTGACTTCCTTAACAATTATCAGTCACCACTCTCATCAGTCTAATCCTTGTCATCATCAGAGCTACTATTTGTTGAGCACTGACAGGGAGTCAGGCACTGCAGTAGGCATATTATACAGCCTATGTTTCATACAACTCATGAGGGTAGTTGCTGTTATTATTCTTGTTTGTATGTGAGGAGAGTAAGCCAATAAGGCTTACATGATTTGTAAGCCAAGGTCACACTGGTAAGACTGTCTTAGCTGTTTTGGAGTAAGATTGTCTTCTCTCAGGATTTAGGGTAGGAAAATAGGCCAACGGAACACAGTAACACACTCATCACAGAAATGGAATCCCCCAACACTTTCCCCCTCCACTGTGTTCAGCTTCTTACTTTATAGGGGATCTCTTTGACTTTCTGAAAACACCTATTGATTGCTTTGTGTGGGGAGATTTACACAGGCAATTTGTAGGTCTCAGATGCCATTCAAACATTCACTGCTTGGTTGTGGATGGGAAGGATGTTTGTACAGGGAAGGCCAAGTAATGTCATCATTTGGCTTCATTTGTGCAATGGATGACTGTGTTCCTGGCACTGAGAGAGATGCCCCAAAGCCATTTGAAAGATGAAAGTGCTTATCTTGAAGCAAGGTTTTCTGCGAGATCACAAACCAACCATCTAAAAGGTTGGTTAAAAAAAAATTGAGAGCAAAGAACTATCAGACTCTTCAAATTGAAATTTTTAATTAGGATTTTAACAGCATGTAGGAAAACTGTCTTTGCTCTGGTCTTTGATTCTTCTTATAGGATGGGGAGAAAGTTTTCTTATCCTTTGGCATTGAAACTTCAAAGACACGTAGCAATTATGGAGTTTTCATTTGACCTCACTTTGGTATCTGGGCATTCTTCCTGGATTCTATAGTCAAAATTCTTGTCTGCAGCTTGGGACTGATTTTTATATAAATAATAGGTTTGTCCTATCTCAGGTGCTTATTAAAATGTCATTAAGTAATTAGCTGAATCAAAAAAGGATCATTGTACACCTATATCTGACTCTAAGCTTGTCCATATCTGAGTTGAGAATTCCACTTTACTCCCATTACATTGAAGCAACCGTTAAGTCGGGTGCCTGTGCTATAAATAGAGAAGGAACAAGTGCCACTCTTCAGTTATTTGAAGGAAACCACTTCTGTTACTTTCTCTCTCTCTCTCTGCTAACATCACTAACTGGTTTTGGACGTAATAAGGGTACATGTCCTGAGGTCATCAGTGACTATGTAACACATTATGAAATAAAATAATTGTATTGCAATGTTGCTTCTCATAGCACTTTCCACAAATGTTTAGATTTTGTATAATCTTGAAAGTTGGATATTAAACACTGTTCTAAAAAAGTTTTTTTTTTTTTCTTAAGATTTACCCCTACATTATCTCAGGCTGCAATAATGTATGTATTGTTATTACCAGTGGGATTTTGTTGTTTGTTTCCCTTCCGATAAATTTGGAGAAACTCCCTGAGATGTCGCTATCACACTAAATGGTTCAGTTTTTTTAGGGCAAGTCTGAAGGAATTTAATTTTCTCAATATTTTGTCTTATCTGTAGTATCTTCTAGAACATGCATCATTTTGGTAGCAATATAGTTGAGACATACTTTGGGCATGGCAAAAGTAAAAAAAAATAGGGAATCTTCCCTCCTCACTCTCCCTGGAGAGTACCAGGAGTGTACATAAAATGTACATGGATGTTTGATATAGTGAAATATTACTTACAACTCTGCTTGATTCTGAGTTCATAGTAAGGATAAAGCTTATATGTACAAAGAGCTTTGTGATTGAAAAAAAGATTTCCAAAACTTTTGGTCAACTGGCACATAACATTGTTCTTCATTTTATTCCACTGATCTATATGTCTACCCTTATGCCAGTACCACCCTGTCTTTATTAATGTAGATTTTTAATAAGATTTGAAATCTGAAAGTGTGATTTCAGATTGCCCTGTGATAGCTAGCTACAAATACCAGTAGCCTATCAGCCCCGGGAGGCAGAAAATGTGTTTGGAACTCCCCTGGAGCCCAGTCTTTAGAGAATTTCCACTATTTAGCTCATCTGGAAGCTTGCTGAAAAACTTCATTCTCAGAGCTTGTTCTTACCTAGCCTGATTCAGAACTTAATCAGTATCAGTAGCATTTTCCCCAGGGTATTGGTTGGAAACAATAAGTGGCAATTATTTATAATGGTCAAAGTTGGCTTAAAACTCAACATTCAGAAAACTAAGATCACGGCACCTGGTCCCATCACTTCATGGCAAATAGATAGGGAAATGATGGAAATAGTGAAAGATTTTATTTTGGGGGGGCTTCAAAAATCACTGCAGATGGTGACTGCAGCCATGAAATTAAAATATGCTTGCTCCTTGGAAGAAAAGTTATGACCAACCTAGACAGCATATTAAAAAGCAGAGACATTACTTTGCCAACAAAGGTCCATCTAGTCAAAGCTATGGTTTTTCCAGTAGTTGTTTATGGATGTGAGAGTTGGACTATAAAGAAAGCTGATCGCTGAAGAATTTATGCTTTTGAACTGTGGTATTGGAGAACTCTTGAGAGTCCCTTGGACTGCAAGGAGATCCAGTCAGTCCTGAATATTCACTGGAAGGACTGATGCTGAATCTGAAACTCCAATGCTTTGGCCACCTGATGCAAAGAACTGACTCATTGGAAAAGACCCTGATGCTGAGGAAGATTGAAGGAGGAGACAACAGGATGAGATGGTTGGATGGCATCACTGACACAATGGACATGAGTTTGAGTAGGCTCTGGGAGTTGGTGATGGACAGGGAAGCCTGGCGTGCTGCAGTCCATGGGGCCGCAAAGAGTGGGACACGACTGAGTGACTGAACTGAACCGAGGTACCATTACTAGTTAGGGCTAACAAGAGGTTGACCAACAAATGAGAAAAAAAAATGAGGAATGGGAGACCCACAGGGGGTTTTAAAAATCTCTGATATATTGCTAGGAATCTAAAAGACCATGGAAATTTTATGCAGAAAATCTTCAGGAACCTGCTCCACCCCACTCCACCCCCACAAAAATGATTAGAGCTAGTAAATGAGTTCCAAATAGGAAAAAGAGTACATCAAGGCTGTATATTGTCACCCTACTTATTTAATTCTATGCAGAGTACATCATGAGAAATGCAGGGATGGATGAAGCACAAGCTGGAGTCAAGATTGCTGAGAGAAATAGTGAAGAACTAAAGAGCCTCTTGATAAAAGCGAAAGAGGAGAATGGAAAAAGTTGGCTTAAAGCTCAACATTCAGAAAGCTAAGCTCATGGCAGCCGGTCCCATCACTTCATGGCAAATAGATGGGGAAACAGTGGAAACAGTGGCTGACTTTATTTTTTTGGGCTCCAAAATCACTGCAGATGGTGATGGCAGCCATGAAGTTAAAAGGCACTTACTCCTTGGAAGGAAAGTTATGACCAACCTAGACAGCATATTAAAAAGTAGAGACATTACTTTGTCAACAAAGGTCCGTCTAGTCAAGGCTATGGTTTTGCCAGTAGTCATGTATGGATGTGAGAGTTGGACTATAAAGAAAGCTGAACACCGAAGAATTGATGCTTTTGAACTGTGGTGTTGGAGAAGACCCTTGAGAGTCCATTGGACTGCCAGGAGATCCAACCAGTCCATCCTAAAGGAGATCAGTCCTGGGTGTTCTTTGGAAGGACTGAAGTTGAAGCTGAAACTCCAATATTTTGGCCATCTGATGCAAAAAGCTGACTTACTTGAAAAGACCCAGATGCTAGGAAAGGTTGAGGACAGGAGGAGAAGGGGACGACAGAGGATGAGATGGTTGGATGGCATCACCGACTTGATGGAGATGAGTTTGGGTAAATTCCGGGAGTTGATGGTGGACAGGGAGGCCTGGTGTGCTGCAGTTCATGGAGTCCCAGGGAGTCAGACATGACTGAGCGACTGAACTGAACTGACTCAATAAATGAGTTCAACAAGTTGAGGGCATAAGATCAGCATTCAATGTCAATTGTATTTCCCAGTTTTATCAGTGAATAAATGGAAAATGAAATGAAAGCAATTCTATTTCCAATAGCCTCAAAAAGAATGAAATACTTAAGAATAAATTTAACAAAATAAATGTAAGACTTGTACCTGGAAAACTAAAAGAAATCATTCATTGAAGCTAAAGAATACCTAGATAAGTGGAAAATATCCCAAGTCTATGGATTGGAAAATTAATAATGTTAAGAAGCAAAGCTTCCTCAATTAATCTACAGATTTAACGCCGTCTCTTTCAAAATCCAAGCTGCCTTTCTTTGGAAAAATGGACAAGCTGTTCCTGAAATTCATATAGAAAAATAAGGGACTGAGAGAAGAAAAATCAAGCTTGAGAAAGGACAAAGCTGGAAAATTCACACTTCCTGATTTCAAATCTTTTTAAAAATTTACAATAATAAAGACAGGGTGGTACTGGCATAAGGGTAGATATAGAGATCAATGGAATAACCTGAAACATCCAGAGATTTATTTATTTTATTTGATTTTTTATTTATTTTGATTTATTTTAATTTATTTTTGGCAAGAGTGGTAAGAAAATTCAATAGGGAAAGCATAGACTTGTCAACAACTGCTACTGGCACAACTGGATATCCACAGGCAATGGAATGCAAACTAGTACAGCTGCTATGGAGAACAGTGTGGAGATTTCTTAAAAAACTGGAAATAGAACTGCCATATGACCTAGCAATCCCACTTCTGGGCATACACACCGAGGAAACCAGATCTGAAAGAAACACGTGCACCCCAATGTTCATCACAGCACTGTTTATAATAGCCAGGACGTGGAAGCAACCCAGATGCCCATCAGCAGATGAATGAATAAGGAAGCTGTGGTACATATACACCATGGAATATTACTCAGCCATTAAAAAGAATTCATTTGAATCAGTTCTAATGAGATGGATGAAACTGGAGCCCATTATACAGATGCGAAGTAAGCCAGAAAGATGAAGACCGATACAGTATACTAACACATATATATGGAATTTAGAAAGATGGTAACGATAACCCTATATGCAAAACAGAAAAAGAGACACAGATGTACAGAACAGACTTTTGGACTCTGTGGGAGAAGGCGAGGGTGGGATGTTTCGAGAGAACAGCATCGAAACATGTATATTATCTAGGGTGAAACAGATCACCAGCCCAGGTTGTATGCATGAGACAAGTGCTCGGGCCTGGTGCACTGTTAAGACCCAGAGGGATCGGGTAGAGAGGGAGGTGGGAGGGGGGATCGGGATGGGGAATACATGTAAATCCATGGCTGATTCATGTCAGTGTATGGCAAAAACCACTACAATATTGTAAAGTAATTAGCCTCCAACTAATAAAAATAAATGGAAAAAAAAGAATGAACTTGTATCCCTACTCACCATCATACACAAAAATTAACTCAAAATACATCATATTCTTAAATATAAGAACTTAAACTAATCTTTGTGACATTTGAGTAGGCATGGTTTCCTGGAAATGACAATAAAAGCAAAAATAAAAAGTATAGATAAATCTGATATCCTCAGAATTTAAAACTTGTGTGCTTCACCCCAATGTTCATCGCAGCACTGTTTATAATAGCCAGGACATGGAAGCAACCCAGATGCCCATCAGCAGATGAATGGATGAGGAAGCTGTGGTACATATACACCATGGACTATTACTCAGCCATTAAAAAGAATTCATTTGAATCAGTTCTAATGAGATAGATGAAACTGGAGCCCATTATACAGAGCGAAGTAAGCCAGAAAGATAAAGACCATTACAGTATACTAACACATATATATGGAATTTAGAAAGATGGTAACGATAACCCTATATGCAAAACAGAAAAAGAGTCTCAGATGTATAGAAGAGACTTGTGGACTCTGGGAGAAGGCGAGGGTGGGATGTTTCAAGAGAACAGCATTGAAACATGTATATTATCTAGGGTGAAACAGATCACCAGCCCAGGTTGGGTGCATGAGACAAGTGCTCGGGGCTGGTGCACTGGGAAGACCCAGAGGGATCGGGTGGAGAGGGAGGTGGGAAGGGGGATCGGGATGGGGAATACATGTAAATCCATGGCTGATTCATGTCAATGTATGACAAAAACTACTGTAATGATGTAAAGTAATTAGCCTCCAACTAATAAAAATAAATGGAAAAAAATAAAATAAAACTTGTGTGCTTCAAAAGATCATCAATAAAGTAAAAATAAAGTCATCAATAAAGTAAAAAGACCATCCAGATAATTGGAGAATAGATTTTCAAATTATATATTTAATAAGAATCTAGTATCCATGATATATAAAGAATTCTTATAGCTCAACAATAAAAGGACAACCTAATTTTAAAATGAGCAAAGGATTTCAATAGTCTTTTCTCAAGAAAATATACAAATAGTCCATAATCATATGAAAAGATGCTGAATATCATTAGTCAATAGGGAAATGCAATTCAAAACCACAATGAGATATCTATAATCAAATAGAATGTCTATAATCAAACAGACAATGAATAGCCAATGTTTCCAAGAAACTGTAAATTTCTTACTGATAGGAATGTAAAATGGTGCAGCCACTTTGAAGAAAGTTTTTCAGTTTCTCAAAAATTCAACATAGGGTTATTATGGCCAAAAAATTCCAACTTTAGGTATAAACTCTAAAGAATTGAAAATATGTCCACACAAAAATATTTCTACAAATGTTCATGATAACATTATTCATAATAGCCAAAAGTTGAAGCAAGCCAAACATCCATCAATTAATGAATGGATAAAGAAATCTGATATATGTATATAATGGAATATTATTCAACTATACAAAAGTGAATACCACTATATGCTACAACATGGGTGAACCTTGAAACACTAAACTCAGTGAAAGAAGTCCATCACAACAGGCCACATATTGTCACATTCTGTCTATATTTATGGAGACATAAAGTAAATTAACGCAGCGCCTGGGTGGAGGAAGTGGTGAGGAGTGACTTTTTAATGGGTATGGCGGCTCTTTTGGACATGATGAAAATGTTTTGGAATTAGACGGTGATGATGATTGCACAATTTTGTGAATATACTAAAAACACTGAGTTGTATGTTTTAAAAAGGTCAATTTTATGGGATGTGAATTTTATCTCAATAAAGCTGTTTTTAAAAAGATAAAGGCATTTCCCAGCTGTTCTCAAATAATGCTCTCGGGTCTTTTGTGGATGAGTGACTCAGCAGAAGCCAGTAGTTTTTAACTTACATTTTTAAGAGAGCTAAACTGTTTTGCAACACAGCAAACATGTATTAAACAAAGTGTAATCATCACATCTCCCTGTTAAAAACTAGATAAACAAAGCAGATTTCTTCACAAACAACATATGGAAATGAGATTCACCCATCAATACATCCAGTTAGCTTTGGTCACTTTGCACTGAGCTTGTGCTGGCAGAGAAAAAGAAAAGGGAAATTAAGACTGAATAACCTCAGCCTGATGCTTCTGCTCTTGATCAAAAACAGTAAAAAGGTTTTGTTGGATCCTTACCTGTCCAGTCTGGCTCCCTATAATGATTATGTTCAACAGATAATAGTTTGTTGGCTAGGCACTACTAATTATTTTAGATGGTGAGATTTCACTGTGATTAGATTAATTAAAATCTGTCTCCTTGGCATACTAAATAAAGCCTCTAGGTCTCACAATTTAAGTCTTTTTCTCCCCTTAAGTTGGAGAATGGTTAAAGAGAGATTGGTGTTTCCTTGAAAAAGAAAAAAGTCAGACTCTTCCTGTGCTGTGTGTAGTTGCTCAGTCGTGTCCGACTCTTTGCAATCCCATGGACTGTAGCCCACCAGGCGCCTCTGTCCATGGGATTCTCCGGGCAAGAATACTGGAGTGGGTTGCCATTTCCTTCTCCAGGCTCTTCTACTTGGTGTCATAATAAAAGCTGATAATCAAGTAAGAGTTGAGCCTTTTTGCAATGAAGATGGCTTTAAACCTGAAACTCTCTCGTTGTGTTTCTTCTTGGTCTCATCATTTCCTTTCCAAGTGAGTATCTTTGTCTATTTAATGTCAGATTTTATTCTCACGCTTTGATGTTAATATTTTAGTCCCAGACCCTTGAATGCATAAGAATTCAGTTCAGTTCAGTTGCTCAGTCGTGTCCAACTCTTTGCTACCCCATGGACTGCAGCATGCCAGGCTTCCCTGTCCGTCACCAACTCCAGGAGCTTGCTCAAACCCATGTTCATAGCATCAGTGATGCCATCCAACCATCTCATCCTCTGTCATCCCCTTGTTCTCCCACCTTCAATCTTTCCCAGCATTAGGGTCTTTGCCAATGAGTCAGTTCTTCGCATCAGGTGGCCAAAGTATTGGAGTTTCAGCTTCAGCATCAGTCTTTCCAATGAATATTCAGGACTGATTTCCTTTAGAATGGACTGGTTGGATCTCCTTGCTGCCCAAGGGATTCTCAAGAGTCTTCTCCAACACCACAGTTCAAAAGCATCAATTCTTCATCGCTCAGCTTTCTTTATATTCCAACCCTCACATTCACACATGACTACTGGAATATGCTGCTGGGATGCTTTTAATTGCCATGAGAAATGACTAAGTGTATCCTAAAAAGAAGGGGCACATGAGAAATTTAAACAGTTTAAGTTTTGAGATTTTAGTTTTTAGTTGTTCATATACATAGATATTTATATTTTGCTCTGTGTTTGCTAATATAAGTCTTACATGGTCATATGATCTTGGGTATAACCAAGGCCATACTCTTGAGGAAATTAAATTTTGACATTGTATTGCAATTTAAGTATTCCATGGGGACAATCTAAAGATACTGTTCATTTTATGGACTGACAAGGTTTTTGGGGGGAGAGTTTGAAATATGGGTCATGTGTAACTCTTCTTCCTGGTGAACCTCTTTAGCCACTTGACAATTAGTCTACTTTGGATACATCTATCTTAGGTTTGTCACAAGAGGACAAAGAGGAGGGTTTTGAACTGTCATCTGCAAGCTGAATTATCTGATATCATTTATACACTTGAAGGAATCTGGGGGCAGATCTTATTTGTGTAGATCTGATATATACTGTGTAATTCCCATGTGGATATGAATATGGTAATCTTGAAGGGTAATTTAGATTTTCTGTTGCTTTTTCCTAGTGACTGATTTTTGCTGAAGAATGCATGTAAATTACAAATTAGAACAACTTCTTTAGAATTTTGAACTTGTATTGGTGATTGACGCAGTCTAACATTGCCATAAACAGTGGAGAGCTCTGAAAATATTTCTAAATGAGATGGAAAGTTATTGTCTCAGATCTGCTCAGCAACATGAGTCCCCAAAGGAAGAATATATTAGTAGGAAAATGAAAGGTTGGCTTAATTTTGGAGCAGTTACACCCAAAATGGGAGTATGTTTTCAGAACCTGATCAGAATCTGCTGACTCTCTGAAAGTTTTGGAGATTAAATCTTTTTGGAGATTAAAGATTATTTAGGGTCCCAGCATGCATTAATGAATGCATGACAGCCCTCTGATGGTCCATTCAGGGCAGCTATCCCTAACAGAACAGAACCAACCTGGCTGATAAACCCTAAGATAAAGTATGACAGTCAGTCTCCAAAATGTCTCCCAATGATCCTAGCCTTCCTGTGTATCCACTCCCTTCTGTCATTCCATCTTATATTGCATAAAGCTGTCCTGTTTGAATCTTAGAATAGAGTGTAAGTGACAGTGTGTGACTTCTGAGACTAAGTCAAAAAGATGTTGTGACCTACTCCCTTTGTTCTCTTTTGGATCCTTTCTTGGGAGGGAGGCTAGCTGCCCTGCTGTGAGGAACCCTCAAGCAACACTGTGGAGAATTTCTTGTGGGGAGTCCTCCTGCTAATAGCCAGTAGAAACTTGCCAGTCTTCTGAATGAGCCACCTTGAAAGTGGACCCTCCAGGTCCATCATGCCTTCATTTGACTGCAACCTTGGGAGAGGGCCTGGGGCAGAACCATACAACTATGCTTTTCCTGATTTCCTGACCTATAGAAACTATAAGAGATAGTAGGTGTTCATTATTGTCTCAAACTGAATTTGGGGGCCATTTGTTACACAGCAATAGGTAACTAATGCATAATGTTTGAACGGTGATCCTAGGAAGCAGAAATGAAGGAGTGAGGAAAGTGAGTCAGGGGAGAGAGAATAAAAGATACCTTAATATGGACAGTTGGTTTCAGTCCCATTGGCATATCATTGAGGATGATTTGTGACATACTTGAGAATTATGTAACCAAGACACAGAGCTTACATACTTTTCCACTGACTTCCATTTCTCATGGACACAAAGTTTCTCTGCGGGGGGCGTGAAATTGTCAATCTTTCAGGCTGCCCTGACCTTGGGCTCCTAGAACCAGAGAAAATCTTTGGAGAAGTAGAATGCTGTAGGTGGTTGAAATGGGAGGCTGTCAGCATGTAACACAATTGTCCCCTGAGGCCACAGGCGAACTCAGGGGTGGATAGAATCGAGGAAAAGTGGACCTTCAGTAACATCAGCTTCATGGCTTCATCGTGTTTTTCATTGCCACACTTGGAGAGACCACTCCCAGTCAATTAGCATTAGGATTTGAGATGAAGTCACTTGTTTTCACTAGTCTAGAATATACTCCTCACTCTTTGTTCTGTCTCCTCCGCTCAACACTACTTTTCACCTGGTAAATTCTTACTTAATTCTCAAGGGTCAAGGGTTACCTACCCAATGACCCTTACCTAATAACACCCCTTTGCCTGACTAAATTAACCTTCCTTTCCTCATCAGTCGCCTGCTTTCAATAGTCACACAAATGGACTGTAATCATTTCTTTATGTGCTTATCTCCCTGACTTACCTCCTGGTGAACGTTTGCTCATCTTTTTATATCCAATGTCTAGCATATATTAGGCCCTTAAAAAATGAAAGCTAAATGAGCAAGACTTAGAGGATTTGAAGTAAAGGTACAAATCTCCTAAGTGTTCCACAGCACCACAGTGTTCTCCCAGACTTTATTTTCTCTACCAAGGTACCCACACATGTGTGTTTTACTATGGATAAAAGGAACATGTTGACATGCTTTTGGATTACTTAGATTGCTCTGTATAAAAGGGACAAAACAAGTGAGGATAAACAGTTTGACAAAGAGCTGGGTTTGGGAAAATACAATTTTAAGCCTTAGGTTCTCCATTGCCTGAATTTATCAATATATACTATGTGCATTTTTTTCAAACTATTGTCTTCTACTGATTTGATAGAGAAACTCTTTTATGCAGGAAAAAAAAGTATGGACTCTCCATAGCAAAGTCATGGAATGGCTATGTTGCCGTGTGAAGTGTGGTATAAAGTTTGGTTCTGATTATTAAAGTTTGAAGAATTCTGTTTATATGGGGTGGGGGGAAGGGGAAAGTGACCAGCACTATTTCAAAGCTGGCATTGTTTCTAAAGGTCCCTGGGGAATGTTTCCATCCCCAAACACTAACAGATGTCATTCTCCTGTCCTGGATTGACCCGAGGCCCTTACCCATGGTTCACTTGTGCAGCGATTCAGCCCATATGCATTTCGTCATATTTCCCTTCAGGGCAGGACAAGCAAAGAGAAGAGAAGTGAATTTCATTTTGGCTTATTTTGTGTTCTTTTTTTTGTCGCATCAGAGCCACTCCATGGCTTTGTTTAGAGCATCTAATACTTGCCGGACCTGGAGAATCCCTTCTTGTTGGATGCCAAGAGTTAAATGGATTCAGTGCATTTTCCAGGGGGCTTGATGAAAGGTGCTAACAGATGTCGATTTCAGCTTTGTCATTCAAGTTCTTCTCAAAAACCACCTGATGTATCTGTGTTAGAGCTTTTCTTTCAGCCTTTTCTCATTACATTTTAGCTCTATTTTGTGACTAAAGCTTTGAAGAAATTTGAGAGCTATTTTGGAAACCCAAGGAGTAGAAAGCTTGAAATGTCTAAGCTCTGAAATATGCATTTGACCTTATTCCCAATGCCCATAGGCTAGGGAAGGCAGCGGCAAATGCTCAGTATTTTTCTGTGCTCTGGAAAGATGGTATTTCTTTAAAAAATTAATCATTAATTCTATTATAATTGTATATATGCGCATTCTACTTTTTCCACTGTGGTCTTTGTAAAAATCCTTTAAATTTGGTGTTGAAAAGTTCATATGTTTAGAACTTTGAAATGCTTTTATTTATCCTAAAGGTGGATATAGTAAGTCTTCATTCAAATACTTTTTTTTCCTGTAGGAATCTGTAGTAGAGACAAGGATTACATGCCAGTATTAAGGTCAGGATTTGCATTTTCAGAAGTAGTTTGGGACCCATTTGACTTTAAAGAAAATAGAGAGGTCTTTTAATTCAGCTGATTTCCCTTCAGTTCTAGTTTGAGCCTGATTCAATTAGGACAGTGAACAGTGTTTGACCATTTACATGAGTGAATAGAAGTGTTAAGTGTATCTCTGATGTGCCATTTCACATAAATAGTACCACTTTCAGCAAGTTGGAAATGACCTGGCAGAGACATGCAGTGTCAAGGTTATGTCTTATATGTCCTGGCCGAGCACTCCTGCCCCTTTCCTAGAGAACAGCTGGCCAAATTTCCATTGAGGAACCACTGATCTCTAATTCCCAGTCTCCCCCACCCACTTACCCCCAGATGTGGGAATGTTTCTACTTTGTTGGCTCAAGATTCAGCCTGGGCCACTTAGAAGATCACAGTTGTCCTGATCACAGTTATTGGTTCAGGCAGATCAAAGCCTTTCTGAAGACTTTTGCTGAAACTGTAGTGCAAGAGCTGCCCTTGCCTTCAAGGACATAGATGTCAAGAAATTTGACATTAAACTCAGAGCTGTCAGTGGCCACGTTGATGAAGAGATCTACCTTCGGTAAGAAGCATTTCAGAGGAAAACTGGAACAAACAATGGTGAGAAAGAGTGCTTCTGAGATCTTGTCATACCAGGAACAACTGACTTTAGTCTTCCCTTTTAAGTGAGCCAAAATGACCCACTTTTGTTGTTGTTGAAGTTCTTTGAGTTGAAATTCAAACTAATATACAGCACTCCCTGGGAGCTCCTTTGTAGGGTGGAGTGGGGCTTGCTGAAGACTGGAGAGAGGGTCCTTGGAAGTGAGATGGGGTTTCATAAAGAGATGTTCTACTCTGGCTGCACTTCACTTCTTCATCATGAACACTACAATTTCTGGCAATCATTTTTTAAATCCATTTTTTGGGGCGTGGAGAAAGCCAGAGTGAATGCTGAACATGTGTCTGGGTTTGTATTCCTCTTCTGCACTAACACATAAATAAATTTGTACCAATACTTACCCATGGTAAAAATTTTGACTTCCTCACCGCGGACTGCAGTTTCTTGCATGGTTAACCTAGGCTGGTAAATTTCAAACTATTATGTGAAGGAGGAAAAATTAACCTTAGGAAATAAAGGAAATCAAGTCATCACAGTTTGGATTTCCCAGCCATATTCCCCATCCTGTTCAATGTGCAGTAATCTTTTATTTATTTTATGTTGAAAATTTCATTTGAAAAAGAGAAAAAGCTTTTTTTCTTAAAAAACATTTGAAAACCACTTAGGAGGTCCCTGACTAAGTTTCCGTCTAGCTTGTTTCTCTGACATCCTCTAGATGGTCATCTCTGAGGACTTCATGTTGAAGGCTCTAGAGTCTGGTCTGCATTCCAGCTGAGTTATATCTCTTGATTGATGTGCAGAGGCAAAGATCCTGTTTTTACCTCTTCCCTGTTTCTAAATTTTGAGTTTGCTTTCTTGGTGATGTTAGCAGTCTTTAGTTCACTGACCTTCTCCCCAAGAAGGGCTTGTTTGGTAGATAGTTTATTGTATTTGTTTCACTTTAAAGTGAGTTCTTTAAAAGCTGTTTATCAATGGCATAACTATACTTGCTCATTTTAGAATTTTGAAAAATCTAAAAGTTAAGGGGGAAAATATCTTTCTTAGCCTCACTACCCAAAGAGAAGCCATTGTTCTGTTGAAAATCTCCCTGATGCTTTCCAGTATATTGGATATCAGCTCCCCTCTTTCAAGCCTGCCCTGCCCCCATTGCCTCCACCTGACCTAGACTGAGCCAAGTCCACCGCTATACCTGGTGGCTCCTAGCATCTTATGACTTCTCCTACTTCTTTCTGTTCTTTGGAAGGCTCATTTCCTTTCACCTCCAAACCTTTGTACCTGCTGTTACACACCTCCTTCACACTGAAAGTTTCTCCTTGCACTGTGGATCTCAGCTGAGATGGCCCAACCTCTAGGAAAGCTGCTTTTCACAATCAGAGCTTTGCTAGGCATATACTCCTATAGCACCTTATACTTTCCTGAGTACTCAGTTCAATTCAGTTGCTCAGTCATGTCTGACTCTTTGTGACCTTATGGACTGCAGTACGTCAGGCTTCCTTGTCCACCAAACCCTGGAGCTTACTCAAACTCATGTCCATTGAGTCGGTGATGCCATCCAACCATCTCATCCTCTGTCATCCCCTTCTCCTCCTGCCTTCAATCTTTCCCAGCATTAGGGTCTTTGCCAGTGAGTCAGTTCTTCACATCAGGTGGCCAAAGTATTGGAGTTTCAACTTCAACATCAGTCCTTCCAATGAATATTCAGGACTGATTTCCTTTAGGATGGACTGGTTGGATCTCCTTTCTGTCCAAGGGACTCTCAAGAGTCTTTTCCAACACCACAGTTCAAAAGCATCAATTCTCCAGTGCTCAGTTTTCTTTACAGTCCAACTCTCACATCCATACATGACTACTGGAAAAACCAGAGCTTTGACTAGACAGACCTTTGTGGGGCAAAGTAATGTCTCTGCTTTTTAATATGCTGTCTAGATTGGTCATAACTTTTCTTTCAAGGAGCAAGAGTCTTTTAATTTCAGTCACCATCTGCAGTGGTTTTGGAGCCCCCCAAAATAAAGTCTGTCACTGTTTCCATTTTTCCCCCATCTATTTGCCATGAAGTAATGGGACCAGAAGCCATAATCTTAGTTTTCTGAATGTTGAGGTTTAAGCCAACTTTTTCACTCTCCTCTTTCACTTTCATCAAGAGGACTCTTTAGTTCGTCTTCGCTTTCTGCCGTAAGTGTGATGTCATCTGCATGTATGAGGTTATTGATATTTCTGAGCACTGTTGATATTTCCTGAGCACTACCATGATATGATATTGTCAGTAGTTTATTTACCGCCACCTCCCAGCAGTTCCATGGTAACAGACATTAATTACATCTTTTTCGCCATTGTATTACCACCCCCGTGCCATATTTGGCTCTTATCTGATATGAAGTTGTTACCCAGTGTGGATTGGCAGAATGAGTCAATGCCATTCAGCAACTGAAGTTTTATTAAGACAGTTTTTTTCAAGCAGTTTAGGTTCACACTAAAATTAAATGGAAGGCCCAGGGATATCCCATTTACATGCTTAACCACAGGCTTAGCCTCCCCTGTTACCCGTATCCCCCACAGTAGAGTGCATTTGTTAAAATCGATGCACCTGTGATGCCGCACTGTGGGGCTCCCGAGTGGCTGAGAGGTAAAGTGCGCCTGACGATGCAGGAGACACTGGAGGCCTGGGTCCATCCCTGGGTCGGGAAGAGCCCCTGGAGAAGGGAATGGCGACCCACTCCAGTATTCTTGCCCAGAAAATCCCATGGACAGAGGAGCCTGGCAGTTTACACACCATAGGGCTGCAAAGAGCTGGACAGGACTTGGTGACTCTCACTTCACACTTGTGAAAGACATAAGATCAATGTCTTGATTTCTTTCTTTTTATGTGGCTGTCCAGTTGTTGTAGCACCGTTGGTTGAAAAGACTGTCTTTGCTCCATTGTGTTTTCTGTTTTTCTTTGTCAAAAATCAATTATATTTATGGAAGTCTATTTTGGGGCTCTCTATTCTGTTCCATTGATTTGTTTATTTATTCTTTTGCCAGTACCATAATGTTTTTGATTATAGCAGTTTTATAGTTAAGCCTTGAAATCAAGTATTGTTATTAATAGTTCTCTAACTTTGTTCTTTCAAAATGGTGTTGGTTAGTCTGTGTCTGTTGTCTCTCCATATAAACTTTAGAACTGGCTTGTTCATATCTATAAACAAGCTTTTGCAGAACTTTTTCTATCATATCTTTGCTATACTGACAAACCATAGTCAAAGCTATGGTTTTTCCAGTAGTCGTGTATGGATGTGAGAACTGGACCATAAATAAAGCTGAGCACCGAAGAATTGATGCTTTTGAACTGTGGTGTTGGAGAAGACTCATGAGAGTCCCTTGGACTGCAAGGAGATCCAACCAGTCCATCCTAAAGGAAATCAGTCCTGAATATGCTTTGGAAAGACTGGTGCTAAAGTGGAAGCTCCAGTATTTTGGACACCTAATGCTAAGAACTGATTCATTGGAAAAGACCCTGATGCTGGGAAAGATTGAAGGCAGGAGGAGGAGGGAACGACAGAGGATGAGACAGTTGGATGGCATCACGGACTCAATGGACATAAGTTTCAGCAAGCTCTGGGAGTTGGTGATGGACAGAGAGGCCTGGCGTGCTGCAGTCCATGGGGTTGCAAAGAGTTGGACATGACTGAGCAACAGGACTGGCTGACTGATAACTATAAAACAACTCACTGGGATTTTAATGGGGATTGAATTGACTCTGCAGGCTTCCTGGGTGGTGTTAGTGGTAAAGAACCCATCTGTTAATGCAGGAGATGTAAGAGATGCAGGTTTGATCCCTGGCTTGGGATGATCCCTTGGAGGAGGGCATGGCAACCCACTCTAGTATTCTTGTCTGGAGAATCCCATGCACAGGGGAGCCTGGCTGGCTACAGTTCATGAGGTTGCAAAGAGTCGGACATGACTGAAGTGACTTGGCATGCACACATGCATTGACTCTACAGATCAATGGAAAGAACTGACATTTGACAGTATTGAGTCTTCCTATTCATGAACATGGTATATTTCTTTGCTTATTTAGTCTTTGTGAATTTTTTTTAAATGTATTTCCTTGGTCAATCCTTCTGCCTCAAAATTTTCTTTTAAATATAACTCACGTCATGGTTGATGCTTCCGCCTTTCTCTGGGTGTTCTGTTAAACATTGATACAGAAAGTGAGAGCCATCTCTCCTTGCTTTAATTGTTTTCTCTTCTGTGCCATGACATCATTATTGTTTTAGTGCCCTGCCCCTGCTCGTGTGCCAGGTACTGTGCTGAGTGCTTGTCCATATATTAGCTCTGAAGTATTGCCTAGGGCCATGCAGAGTAGGGAGGCTTTATCACTCTCATTAGATTAGGAATTGGAGGCTTCAGTTCAGTTCAGTCACTCAGTCACGTCCGACTCTTTGTGACCCCATGAATTGCAGCACGCCAGGCCTCCCTGTCCATCACCAACTCCCGGAGTTTACCCAAACTCATGTCCATCGAGTCAGTGATGCCATCCAGCCATCTCATCCTCTGTTGTCCCCTTCTCCTCCTGCTTCCAATCCCTCCCAGCATCAGGGTCTTTTCAAATAAGTCAGCTCTTCGCATGAGGTGGCCAGAGTACTGGAGTTTCAGCTTCAGCATCAGTCCTTCCAATGAACACCCAGGCCTGATCTCCTTTAGGATGGACTGGTTGGATCTGCTTGCAATCCAATGGACTTCTCCAACACCACAGTTCAAAAGCATCAATTCTTCGGCACTCAGCTTTCTTTATAGTCCAACTCTCACATCCATACGTGACCACTGGAAAAACCATAGCCTTGACTAGACAGACCTTTGTTGGCATGTCTCTGCTTTTTAATATGCTGTCTAGGTTGGTCATAACTTTCCTTCCAAGGAGTAAGTGTCTTTTAATTTCATGGCTGCAATCACCATCTTCAGTGATTTTAGAGCCCAGAAAAATAAAGTCAGCCACTGTTTCTCCTGTTTCCCCATCTATCTGACATGAAGTGATGGGACCGGATGCCATGATCTTAGTTTTCTGAATGTTGAGCTTTAAGTCAAAATTTTTCACTCTCCTCTTTCACTTTCATCAAGAAGCTCTTTAGTTCTTCTTCACTTTCTGCCATAAGGGTGATGTCATCTGCATATCTGAGGTTACTGATGTTTCTCCCAGCAATCTTGATTCCAGCTTGTGCCTCATCCAGCCCAGCATTTCTCATGATGTTCTCTGCATATAAGTTAAATAAGCTGGGTGACAATATACAGCCTTGATGTACTCCTTTTCCTGTATGGAACCAGTCTTGTTGTTCCATGTCCAGTTCTAACTGTTGTTTCCTGACCGTTGTATAGGTTTCTCAAGAGGCAGGTCAGGTGGTCTGGTATTCCCATCTCTTTCAGTATTTTCCACAGTTTCTTGTGATCCACACAGTCAAAGGCTTTGGCATAGTCAATAAAGCAGAAATAGATGCTTTTCTGGAACTCTCTTGCTTTTTCGATGATCCAATGGATGTTGACAATTAGATCTCTGGTTCCTCTGCCTTTTCTAAAACGAGCTTGGACATCTGGAAGTTCACGGTTCACATATTGCTGAAGCCTGTCTTGGAGAATTTTGAGCATTACTACTGGTGTGTGAGATGTGTGCAATTGTGCAGTAGTCTGAGCATTCTTTGGCATTGGAGGCTTAGAGAAGTTAAATAACTTGCCCAAGGACACCAAAAAATTAAGTATCTTAGTTGAGGTCTGAACCAGCATTCAGGTATATCTGAATTCAAGTTATTGCTTGACTCCTATGATGGCTTCCTGGCCTGTGAACTGAGATCACTCTGTAAAGAAGTTTTTGTTGACTCTAACTAAATAAAGAACTTGAAAAAGTGAAAGTTTTCTACCAGTTAGCTTATCTAGAGAATGAGGTTATACACAGTATAAATGTAATTCTAGGTAAAGTTCAGCCTGTTTTAATATGGAAAGTCTATTGTTGCTTCTGCTTTGGAAGTGGTGATTTAGCCCATCTGAGAATGAAGTGTCTTTCTGAAGGATGGCAAGTAAATATTTCTTCTCACTTCTGTGAATTGAAATTAAAGAATCTTATTTTAAAGACCAAGCCCTTCTTGTCCTCAAGGGAGTGGCAACCAAATTTTTGCTTGCTGATTTAGATTCTGCTTTAAATGGGGCAGTGAAAGTTTCCAAGTGGGCCAAACAAAGGAAATAGGATTTTTTGAGGGTGGCATGAAGCTAAGTGATAATCTATGGGAAGGAAAGCACAGAGAAAGGAGCCTAATGACTGTGACTCTGGGCAGAAGGGATTTTGGCAGTACCTCAGATCTGCTTAGGAAGTGCTTGGTTAAGTGGCCCTGGAGAAAAAGTACTGGTCACAGCACATATTAACATCCTGCTCACTTCCACAAAATTAGTAGCTCTACATGACTCTGCCAAAAGGTCTGACTGATTGACAGGCCAATCTTGATGCAAAGGTACTCTTAGCAATGATTACCCAGCAGGAACAACACTTAGTCTAAGCCACAAGGCTTCCATCTGAGGACCCATGTGTGTACCTTCCCACAGTTCTCCCAGAGCTACTATAAACTCAAAGGGACCTCTTGAAGTGGTAGGGAAGCAAACACCCTCGTGGGTGTGAAATGAGACCAAGCATGAAGCAGATGTCTGTCTTATGCCCAGTTGGATGAAAGACCTTGCCTTGGGCAGTTTTGGATTGTGAGATTGGAATCAGAATATAAGCTGCACACTTCAGACATCCTTTCATCCTGCATAACAAATGGCATCAGCACCAAATCATTAGAGAGCTCCTGCTGTGTGTTCTGATGAGACCATGTTTAAGTTGAATCTCCTACAATTCAAGGAAGCTCTGAGCATTCTCCGTGATTTTGTAGCATTAGCGCTTCTGCTTTTCACGTTCTGCTTCCTGAATTCACTCAGCCTTCCAGATTTTGCCTTACGCTTGCTCTTAACAAGTTCTGACTCTTCTTTTTCAATAAAAAATGGTCTTTCTGAATACTTTGTGAAGCATTAGTAATTTTCCTTAAAAGTTGGGATGTACCCCAGGGCATGTCATCCAAGTCTGACTATCTGTTACCTTCAGGTGCTCATATTACCCTCCCCATAATGGCAGCCACCTGAGAAAGTAACCTTTTGTTCTCTCTTTACCCACTGTTTTACTTTGGGGTTTTATAGTGTCTGGCACAGTGCCCAGAGCTTCATCCACATTTATTGAATGAATTAATGAATTTGTACAAAAATGCATGATTGGAAGGACTGATGCTGAAGCTGAAACTCCAATACTTTGGCCACCTGATGTGAAGAACTGACTCATTGGGAAAGACCCTGATGCTGGGAAAGATTGAAGGCAGGAGGAGAAGGGGAAGGCAGAGGATGAGATGGTTGGATGGCATCACTAACTCGATGGACATGAGTTTAAGCAGGCTTCAGGAGTTGCTGATGGACAGGGAAGCCTGGCGTGCTGCAGTCCATGGGGCTGCAAAGAGTCAGATACGGCTAAGTAACTGAACTGAACTGAAAAGCCTTTCTGCTGTGGATGCCAAAGTGAAATTGAGATGCTTACAACATTGCAAAATGAAGAGTTACTGTCTCTTATCTGAAGAGTACATTCAATACAGTAATGAGAAGTACTAAAGTACTGTTGTGAGCTCCCTCTCAGGCTCCACTGATGGTCAAGTGTCTCATCTAGACCTAGGCCAGTTCTTTTCTTTGTTATTCTAGGCACAGGAAGAACTTTCTTGGGCAGCCTGTGAAACAGTGACAAGCTCATTTCTCACTACTGTGATAAAAAGTTTAATGCTTTAGTGTCCTGAGTTTTAAAACTTACGGAATCGTAGTATCTAGCCTGGCCTCATATTTTTAAAATGTGCATACAGGGAATAAGGTAGTATTACCAGTTCCATAACTAGAAATAGAAACCCTTAATTTCACCTCTTGGTTCAGAATTCTTTCCTCTATAACATCTCCTTTCCTCTAAATAGGAGTCCACTTGCTCAAATGTGTTATGAGGTCCTAAGAGGGAATATAAGGGAGAGAAGTTGTGAGGTATAACACAATAGGGAGTGGTGGTGAGTATGGCAAACTAGATTATATGTTCCATTTCAAGGACAACACCTACGTTTTAGCTCTGGCTAGTGTTGCATGAGGGAGCATTGACAAACCTGCTTACCCTAAAAAAGTCTAAAACCTGAATATTTACGTAAAAAAATGTCAACCTTTACATTTTGAAAAAACATTTTTTAAAACTTAAAGATATCATATAGACTGAGCAGAGCATGTATTCAAAACTTGCCCAAGCAACTTCTGCCCTGTGCCTTCCAGTACACATGACCACAGAGCTAGGATAGAGATTTGCAAGTGTGTCTCAAGTCATTTGACACTGGTCTGTGGTTCTCTATACCCAAATCTGAAATAAACAATTTCCTGTTTAAAAGTATTTTTGTGTGAATTTGAAATTCTCTAAAGCTAACTCTCACTTTCTTTGCCTTTGGTGATGTTTTATGAAGAGGAGAGAAAACGATGCAGTTACATTTCTGTTTCTTAACAAGTAGAAGACAGAGCAGTCACGAGCAGAATCTGTGGAAGCTGTCTGCTTGGATATGTGACCTTGGGCAAGTTATTTAATCTTCCCATGCTTTAGTTTCTTTGTGTTTCATAAGAGCTGACTCATTTGAAAAGACCCTGATATTGGGAAAGATTGAAGGCAGGAGGAGGAGGGGATGACAGAGAATGAGATGGTTAGATGGCATCACTGACTCAATGGACATGAGTTTGGCTAATGGACAGGGAGGCCTGGTGTGCTGTGGTTCATGGGGTCGCAAAGAGTTGGACACATCTGAGCGACTGAACTGACTGACTTCATAGGGTTGCTGCAAGGATTAATTGAGATATATGTTAACTGCTTAGAATAGTGCCTAGGCACCCAGTAAGCACACAGCTATTTTTGGTGTTTTTAGGATTATTTTGCTAGTATTGCTAGTGAATTGTGCTTATCCTTAGATTTACTGCAAATCAGTTTTGTCCCCCATGTGGATTAGAGCTGAACAAAGGGTGGGTGTATGCACTACTCTTTATAACATGTAGGCAGATGAAGGTTAAAGAGTAACAATACATAATCCCTTCAGTTCAGTTCAGTCGTGTCCGATTCTTTGCGACCCCATGAACTGTAGCACGCCAGGCCTCCCTGTCCATCACCAACTCCCAGAGTTTACCCAAACTCATCTCCATCAAGTCGGTGATGCCATCCAGCCATCTCATCCTCTGTCATCCCCTTCTCCTTCTGCTCCCAATCCCTCCCAGCATCAGGGTCTTTTCCAATGAGTCAACTCTTCGCACGAGGTAGCCAAAGTATTAGAGTTTCGGCTTCAGCATCAGTCCTTCCAATGAACACCCAGGACTGATCTCCTTTAGGATGGACTGGTTGGATCTGCTTGCAGTCCAAGGGACTCTCAAGAATCTTCTCCAACACCACAGTTCAAAAGCATCAATTCTTCAGCACTCAGCTTTCTTTATAGTCCAACTCTCACATCCATACGTGACCGCTGGAAAAACCATAGCCTTGACCAGATGGACCTTTGTTGGCAAAGTAATGTCTCTGCTTTTTTAATATGCTGTCTAGGTTGGTCATGACTTTCCTCCCAAGGAGTAAGTGTCTTTTAATTTCATGGCTGCAATCACCATCTGCAGTGATTTTGGAGCCCCCAAAAATAAAGCCTGCCACTGTTTCCACTGTTTCCCCATCTATTTGCCATGAAGTGATGGGACTGGATGCCATGATCTTAGTTTTCTTTTTTTTTTATTTTTTTATTTTTTATTTTTTTTTTAATTTTTATTAGTTGGAGGCTAATTACTTTACATCATAACAGTAGTTTTTGTTATACATTGATATGAATTAGCCATGGATTTACATGTATTCCCCATCCCAGTCCCCCCTCCCACCTCCCTCTCCACCCGATCCCTCTGGTTCTTCCCAGTGCACCAGGCCCGAGCACTTGTCTCATGTACCCAACCTGAGCTGGTTATCCGTTTCACCCTAGATAATATACATGTTTCAATGCTGTTCTCCTGAAACATCCCACCCTCTCCTTCTCCCCGAGTCCACAAGTCTGTTCCATACATCTGAGTCTCTTTTTCTGTTTTGCATATAGGGTTATCGTTACCATCTTTCTAAAGTCCATATATATGTGTTAGTATACTGTAATGGTCTTTATCTTTCTGGCTTACTTCGCTCTGTATAATGGGCTCCAGTTTCATCCATCTCATTAGAACTGATTCAAATGAATTCTTTTTAATGGCTGAGTAGTATTCCATGGTGTATATGTACCACAGCTTCCTCATCCATTCGTCTGCTGATGGGCATCTGGGTTGCTTCCATGTCCTGGCTATTATAAACAGTGCTGCGATGAACATTGGGGTGCATGTGGCTCTTTCAGATCTGGTTTCCTTGGTGTGTATGCCCAGAAGTGGGATTGCTGGGTCATATGGCAGTTCTATTTCCAGCTTTTTAAGAAATCTCCACACTGTTTTCCATAGTGGCTGTACTAATTTGCATTCCCACCAACAGTGTAAGAGGGTTCCCTTTTCTCCACACCCTCTCCAGCATTTATTGCTTGTAGACTTTTGGATAGCAGCCATCCTGACTGGCGTGTAATGGTACCTCATTGTGGTTTTGATTTGCATTTCTCTGATAATGAGTGATGTTGAGCATCTTTTCATGTGTTTGTTAGCCATCTGTATGTCTTCCTTGGAGAAATGTCTGTTTAGTTCTTTGGCCCATTTTTTGATTGGGTCATTTATTTTTCTGGAGTTGAGCTGGAGGAGTTGCTTGTATATTTTTGAGATTAATCCTTTGTCTGTTGCTTCATTTGCTATTATTTTCTCCCAATCTGAGGGCTGTCTTTTCACCTTGCTTATAGTTTCCTTTGTTGTGCAAAAGCTTTTAAGTTTCATTAGGTCCCATTTGTTTATTTTTGCTTTTATTTCTGAAATTCTGGGATGCGGGTCATAGAGGATCCTGCTGTGATTTATGTCGGAGAGTGTTTTGCCTATGTTCTCCTCTAGGAGTCTTATAGTTTCTGGTCTTACATTTAGATCTTTAATCCATTTTGAGTTTATTTTTGTGTATGGTGTTAGAAAGTGTTCTAGTTTCATTCTTTTACAGGTGGTTGACCAGTTTTCCCAGCACCACTTGTTAAAGAGGTTATCTTTTTTCCATTGTATATCCTTGCCTCCTTTGTCGAAGATAAGGTGACCATAGGTTCGTGGACTTATCTCTGGGCTTTCTATTCTGTTCCATTGATCTATATTTCTGTCTTTGTGCCAGTACCATACTGTCTTGATGACTGTGGCTTTGTAGTAGAGTCTGAAGTCAGGCAGATTGATTCCTCCAGTTCCATTCTTCTTTCTCAAGATTACTTTGGCTATTCGAGGTTTTTTGTATTTCCATACAAATTGTGAAATTATTTGTTCTAGTTCTGTGAAAAATACTGTTGGTAGTTTGATAGGGATTGCATTGAATCTATAGATTACTTTGGGTAGTATAGCCATTTTGACAATATTGATTCTTCCAATCCATGAACATGGTATATTTCTCCATCTGCTTGTGTCCTCTTTGATTTCTTTCATCAGTGTTTTATAGTTTTCTATGTATAGGTCTTTTGTTTCTTTAGGTAGATATACTCCTAAGTATTTTATTCTTTTTGTTGCAATGGTGAATGGTATTGTTTCCTTAATTTCTCTTTCTGTTTTCTCATTGTTAGTGTATAGGAATGCAAGAGATTTCTGTGTGTTAATTTTATATCCTGCAACTTGACTGTATTTGTTGATTAGCTCTAGTAATTTTCTGGTAGAGTCTTTAGGGTTTTCTATGTAGAGGATCATGTCATCTGCAAACAGCGAGAGTTTCAGTTCTTCTTTTCCTATCTGGATTCCTTTTACTTCTTTTTCTGCGATCTTAGTTTTCTGAATGTTGAGCTTTAAGCCAACTTTTTTCACTCTCCTCTTTCACTTTCACCGAGAGGCTTTTTAGTTCCTCTTCACTTTCTGCCATAAGGGTGGTATCATCTGCATATCTGAGGTTATTGATATTTCTCCTGACAATCTTGATTCCAGCTTGTGCTTCTTCCAGCCCAGCATTTCTCATGATGTACTCTGCATATAAATTAAATAAGCAGGGTGACAATATACAGCCTTGACGTACTCCTTTTCCTATTTGGAACCCACATAATCCCTAGCTCTTCTCATTTGGATAGCCTTTCAGGGGGATCAGGAAGCCATCAGGCTATGTAGATACTGGCAAAAGAGAAGGAATAAAGCTGAGGGTCGAGACCATCCAGAGATGGCTGTACTGAGATAGACCATCTGCTTTAAAATGGAGACCTCTTGAAGATATTCTATTACCTATTTCTGATTTTCTCACAAATATGTCATTAAAAATGACCACCTCTGTTGCTCTAATAGGTTATTGGCTACTCATTGTTCTCAGAATTTCTACTAAAGCATTTTAATGCAGTCACTTTCTGGTACCACTGCCTCTTATTAAACTTAACCTACTTCATTGAATTTATTTATTATCTTGGTCATTATTTTTTAACATTATTTTTCCACTTTTATTGATAAATAATTGATGTGCATCACTTCTGTAACTTTAAGGTATACAGCATGATGGTTTGATTTTACATATATTGTGAGATGAACATAACATGAACAGTTGGTTTAGCTAACCATCTGTTCTTCTCATACAGGCATAGTGTTAAGAAAAAGAAAAAAGGAAGGAATATTCTTCTTTATAATGAGGTCTTTTAGGATTTACTCTTTTCACAACTTTTTTATATACCATACAGCAACGTTAGCTATAGTGATCACATTATACTTAGTATCCTTAGAGGGACAAGCTCATTTTATGTGGAGAGAGGGTGTCCAGAAAGAAATCATGTGATAGATCTCTTGTGTTTCTTAACAGTGCAGACAGCTGGAGTATGATAGGAGCAGTGCAAGATCTGACCTCATAAACATCGCAGAACCATACTCTGGCGCTTTCAACCAATAGCTTGCCTTTCACTTGAGCCCACCTTGCCATGTGCAAAAACCCTCCGAGGAAAGGAGATGATCGCATCTCTCCAGGTGGCAGACAAGTATCATAAGAAAGGAATGTGGAGACTCTGGTGGGTTGTGGCCATGATGTGGAGATCACTGCAGTTTCTCTTTGAGCTGTCAGAGTTCACAGCAAATGTGCATGGAGGGGGCTCCTCCTCCTTAAGAAAGGCTCTTTCTTCAGGTGTTCGTTCTCTGACCCCTTTCTTTGTGTGGATCATCAACTCTTTCATTAATCTTTTTTTTTTTTCCCCCAGGGGGAGGGCTCTATGGACAAGTGATGTCAGGGATATATTTTTTGGGCCTGCCCTACAGAACTTTCCACCTCCCATGCTGACATTTATGAGACAGAAAGAAGATAACCCAGAGTCCATAAAAATTGGTGTGGATGCCTGAAGGGATATAATCATTTTCTGAGTCTGGGTAAAGCTCGACAGGGTGATTGTGGCAGGCATCCATGGATGGTCCTCTCTGTCTGTCCTATTGAATCATTGGATGGTGAGTTATGAGTGAGATAAGGCATGGCCAGACAAGAAAAGGGCTTGCCTGATGACTCTGCTGGGTTATTGCCAGTGAACATGTATACCATCTTATTCCTCTTGGACAGGCCTTTCCCTGGATGTAAAGGGCTCAGTGGGACATAGTGTCTGGTTTATCCACCTTTCTGTTCAACAGCACCAAAGATCCTATCACTCCTTTATGCTTGGGATCAAGTGATTTCTTTAGAGTTTTGGGCTTTTATCCAAGAGTTCAATTGTCCTTTTCAATGTCATCTATGATTAGTAGGAAACTGAACTTTATTTCTCTATTTTGATTTGCTTTTTCTTGGACTGTGATTTCCCCATCTTGATTGAAGCAGGAATGATTTGCCTATTATACTCTTTCCCTGTCTGGAAATTGTATCAAGATTGGAGACATCATGGGCTGTCTCTTGAGCTATTCACTGCATAATGCCTTCTTGATAGGCCAATTACAGTGAACAAAGCATTTAGGTGACATCTAACTAGAGACTTGTAAACTATAATTGTCACTTTGATTTCTGTTCTATCATTTAGTACTGTGTTTTCTCTGCTTTGGTTACAACCCTCCATGTGGTTTTTAATCCATCCCAGGTGCTGAACTTTAAAAATGTATTTGTGTGGTCAGCACATTATACCAGAATAGCCTCTCTTAATCTGGCGTGAGTTTGGGGTTTGGTTTACATGGGTTTGTACCACTTCTTGTTTCCAAAATTCAAAGCCCTTTTCATTTTTATGGATACTTCTGAGGGAGCTATTCACATCCCAGTATTTACATTATTAATCCACACCCCATATCATGGCTTCTAGCATCTCCAACTGTAGACGAAAAAGTCTTGGTAGCAGTACCTTCTATTTGAAGTTGTGATAAGAACTGACTTTTGTGTTTACTGATGATAAAGGGATTTTTTTAATGTCCATTAACTGATGCAGTGTTGGAAATCTTTTATAAGTTGAAAAGAAAATACCACACCACTGACATCTTGGCCTCTGTCTCTGCAAAATCTTTACCTTATGCCTTAAAGGGTGGTATCAACATCCAACAGATCTCCCTGCAGTGCTAGAAATGCTCTATTCTGTGCCATCCAATATGGTAGTCACTAGCTACATGTGGCTGTTGAGCATTGAAAGATACTCAGAGACTAGAGTTTTCATTTCATTTTATAATTTAAATTTGAATAGCCACATGTGTCTAATAGCTCCCTTATTGGGCAAGTTGTAGTGTATGTGAACTGAAGGTTGATTATTGAGACTAAGTTTGTGAATTATTCTTTTGTTGTTGTTTTTTTCCCTTGTGTTTAAATCTGCGTTGAAAAATCAATAATACTGATGCTAATGATAGTTTTGAGTCCTTATTCTGTGCTATCTGTTATTTGTGCTTTGTGTTTTCGCATGCATTACCTCATTTAATCTTTACATCCAACTATAAGGGAGCTGTCAATACTGTCTTGTCTTTGTTGTTAAAAGAGAGACCAAGAAAAGAGACACCACTTGTTCAAGGTCACACTGGAAACAGGAGTTGTAGCCCAAAGCCAATTGATCCCAAGGGGGTACTTTTCTGTCTTTCTTTCAGACATTAAACTGTTTGTGCTTTCCCCTTGTTTATGGATTGTCTAAATGAAAGTGGAATTAATTCCCTAGGGCCATCATAAAAAATACCACAAATTGGGTGGTTTAGGATGACACAGATTTATTGTCTCACAGTTCTGGAGGCCAGTGCTCACAGTGCTGTGCTCCCTCGGAAACCTGTAGGGAAGAACCCCTCCCTGTCTCTTCCTGGCGTCTAATGATTTGCTGGCAATCTCTGGCATCCTGCCTTGTAAATGAGTGACCTTCTTACGACATGGTGGGCTCCCTTTGTGTTCCCATTCACATGGCTTCCTTCTTAGAAGGATACTAGTCTTACTGCTTTGCAGGCCCACCCTACCCCAGTGTGACCTCACCTTGACTAATTATATCCGCAATGATTCTATTTCCAAAGAAGGTCACCTTCTGAGAGCCTAGGGTTTAGGACCTCAACATATCTTTTTGGGGGACAGAATTCAACCCATAGCAAGAACCTATCTTATTTTACTAGAATGGGGACTTTTTTGTATTATTTGATAATTTTAGACTGAAAGTTTTCTGGGAGCAAATTATCATAATGGGAAGAGCACTACAGTGGGAATCAGAAGGCCTGGGTTTGAATTCTGGGAACCCTTTAGTCTAACCTCCATTCCTTGGTTCTCTGTCTGTAAAACGAGCATGGCATGAATAGTGGTCTGGTGATCCATCTCTCTCCTCTTCCTCTGGCGGAGCTTGCTAAGCAGTGGAAAGCATGCAGCCTTTCTCACCTGGCAGAGCCTGCCAGTTAATGGTGATGGCTCTTTGTCCCATACCTCTCATCCCCATGCAGGTGTCAGGACATCGCCCTTCCTACAGGTTCAGATGAAGACAGGGGAAGGTGGTGGCAGAAGATGGCATGACTTTGCACTCACATTGGTTTTGCACAACGGGTGGTCCTGGTGGAAGAGAAGGAAGCAAATGGGGGTGGGGGGCACCACCGCATGCCATGATGCTGTGGAGAGAAGGCTGAGCAGCAGGATGCCTGCTTGGGATCTAGCTCTGTGGTCTCCAGCTGTGTGACCACTGGGGACAGATTTCCTCTCTGCATTCCAATCCTTTCTCCTGCTGTGAGTGCAGGATTAGATTCCATGTTCACTGAACCTTCCTTTTCCCCTAGACTTTTTGATTGGTGCAGACTTAAGCCAAAGACCAGTGAGGTCTCTTTAAAAAGTTTGTTTAATCCGCAGTCATTTCCTCCTTTTGCAGACTTGGCTGTTTCTTTGGCATCATGGAAGCAAAGTTTGACTTTTCCTTATGCTGCATTCAACAGCTTGCTACTGATGTCTCCTCAGAAGGTAAGGAAGTTGTGTTGTGCACATGCTGCTCACACTTCACATGTTTAAAGGCTGAATCCTTAAATCTTTTATGGTGCTAATGTCTAAAAAATCTGGTGGTAATTCTTCTGAATATCTCTTACTCCGTGTCATAGTGTTGTATGCTCTCCTTTTGACTCTCCATGGCTCGCAGTGAAGCTCAAGGTCTGAGCACAGATAGGATTGCAAAATGTTTTCCAAGTCATGTTAGTTGACTTTATCCTAAGGGCACTGGCATGTAATGGAAATGTTTTAAGCTGGGGAATGCTATGGTCAGATTAGGAAAACCAACAGGAGGAGACACACATGGCAAGGGAAGAGTAGAGGGGCTTGATAGTACATCAGGGAAGATAGTATACCTGTTGGCTCAAGGACTGGAAGGAAGGAGTTTATCAATGATATTTAATGGAAGAGAATTAAATGAGGAGTAAAAAAGATCTTGCTAATAATAAAGTCACTTTGATAACCCTTCCCATTATATAATACTCCTTCCCCATTAACACAGCATACTTCTATTGCAGAAGAATGACAATTATATACTCTATACTTATGACTGGTTTCATTAATAAAGATTACAGATATTATTGAGCATCTCCTACATGCCTGGCATTATTCTAGTTACTGAAGAAGCTACTATAGACCAAAGGCCATTCCTTCAGTGAAGTTTCAGTGTTTTTTAATGATGGAAACAGACAGTAACAGGCAAGTCTATCTCTATATCTGAGTCTATTTCTGTCACATAGTAATATTTTAGATTCCACATACAAGTGACATTATATGCTATCTGTCTTTCTCTGTCTGATTCACTTCACTTAATATGATAATTTCTAGGTCCATCCATGGATGGATAGCTGAAATGGCATTATTCATTCCAATTTATGGCTGAGCAATATTCTATTGTATATATGTACCACATCTCTTTATCTACGCATCTGTTGATGGACATTTAGATTTTTTTCATGGCCTGGCTACTGTAAATAGTGCTGCAATGAACATTGGGATACATGTGTTTTTTAGAATTGTGGTTTTCTCAGGATCTATGCCCAGTAGTGGGATTGTTGGGTCATATGGTAAATTTATTCCAAGTTTTTTAAAGAATCTTTGTACTGTTTTCCATAATGACTGTATCAATTTACATTTCCACCAACAGTGCAGGAGTGTTCCTTTCTCCACATTCTCTCCAGCATTTATTGTTTGTACATTTCTTTGATGATGGCCTTTCTGATTGGTATGAAATGATATATCATAGTAATTTTGATTTACATTTCGCTAATAATTAGTGATGTTGAGCATCTTTTCATGTATTTATTGACCATCAGTATGTCTTCTTTGGAGAAATGTCTGTTTAGATCTGCCCATGTTTTGATTGGGCTGTTTGTTTTTCTGATACTGAATTGTATGAGATGCTTATATATTTTGGAAACTAATCCTTTGTCAGTTGCTTCATTTGAAATTATTTTCTCCCATTCTGAAGGTTGTGTTTTCATCTTGTTAACAGTTCCCTTTGCTGTGCAAAAGCTTTTAAGTTTAATTAGATCCCGTTTATTTTTATTTTTATTTCCATTACTCTAGGAGGTGGGTCAAAGAGGATCTTGCCGTGATGTATGACAAAGAGTGTATTGCCTATATTTTCCTGTAAGAAATTTATAGTTTCTGGCCTTATATTTAAGTCTTTAGCCCATTTTGAGTTTATTTTTGGATGTGGTATTAGGAAGTGTTCTAGTTTCTTTCTTTTACATGTCGCTGTACAGTTTTCTTAGCACCACTTTTTGAAGAGGCTGTCTTTTCTCCATTGTATATTCTTTCCTCCCTTGTCAAAGATAAGGTGCCCATAGGTGCATGGGTTTATCTCTGGGGTCTCTGTCTTGTCCATTGTTTTATATATCTGCTTTTGTGCCAGTACCATACTGACTCAATGATTGTAACTTTGTAATATAGACTGAAGTCCAGAAGTTGATTTCTTCAGCTCTCTCTTTTTGTTTCTCAAGATTGCTTTGGCTATTCAGGGTCTTCTGTGTTCCTACACAAGTTGTGAAATCTTTTGTTCTAGTTCTGTGAAAAACACCATTGGTAGTTTGATAGGCATTGCATTGCATTGTAGATTGTTTTGGGTAATATAGTCATTTTGATAATATTGATTCTTCCAATCCAAAAACATGGTATGTCTCTCTGTTTTTGTTCCTGTATATTCCTTTCATTAGTGTCTGATAGTTTTCTGCATACAGGTGTTTTCTCTCTTTTGGTCTGTTTTTTCCTGGGTAACTGATCTATAATCTTATAGCATTGTGATCAGGAAAAATGCTTGTTCAGTTCAGTTCAGTCGCTCAGTTGTGTCCGACTCTTTGCGACCCCATGAACCGCAGCATGCCAGGCCTCCCTGTCCATGACCAACTCCTGGAGTCTACCCAAACCTATGTCCATTGAGTCAGTGATGCCATCCAACCATCTCATCCTTTGTCATCCCCTTCTTCTCCTGCCTTCAATCCTTCCCAGCATCAGGGTCTTTTCCAATGAGTCAGCTTTTCGCATCAGGTGGCCAAAGTATTAGAGTATCAGCTTCAACATCAGTCCTTCCAATGCTTGATACAATTTCAGTTTTTAAAAATTTACCCAGGCTTGATTTGTGACCCAAGATGTGGTAGATCCTGAAAAACATTCTGTGTGCGCTTGAGAAAAAGGTGAAATATACACTCTTTTTTGGATGAAATGTCCTATAGATATCAATTAGATATGTTGGACATCTTTTTCATGTTCCTGTTGGCCATTTGTGTATCTTTTTAGGAGAAATGTCCAAACCAACCAAAAGTGCCCAGTGTTTGATTAGCGTGTTTGTTTTGGTGTTGAGCTGTCTGAGCTGTTGGCCTATTGAGATAAGGTAGAGAGGATTTTAAGAGAAGAATTAGTAGCCTCTCATCTATACCCCAAGCCATGTAGGATGCCAAATAATCAGAGAACATAGCCAAGTCTAAAATTCCCTCCCATATTTAGTCTCTGCTTATCTTTTGATATTCATCTTTCAATCATCTTTTCATAAATATTCTAATCTCCTATACATTGACCTTCTCTCAGTTCATCCCACTGCTCTTTCTTAGCATCTTTATGTTGTTTCTTTGGTCTAAACTGTTCTCCTCTTTTCCTACCCTCCATATAAAACACTGTTTTTTGTTTTTTTTTTCCTAAATTTTATCTCAAGTTCCATATCCTCAAGGAACATTTTGCTGGTTCAGTGTGTGTAAGGTTCTGTAGTCACATATTTTCAATGAACCATATTCCTTTAGAGCATTGATCACTGTCTTTAAATATATTGCCATTCATGTCTTTATCTGATGACTGTCCCTCCTCTCACTTAGACTGTAAGTGCTCCTTGAAGGTAGAAATGATGCCTGTGTTTTTCATTGCTGAACCTACTGTGACCATCAGGATACTAATATGATTGACAATTAATAAATATACATTGAGCAAAATGAAATGTATCAATATATTTTGTGTGCTAAGATGCTCAGTTGTGTCTGACTCTTTGTGACCCCATGGACTGTAGCCCACCCATGGGATTCTCCCAGCAAGAACACTGAAGTAGGGTACCATGTCCTCCTCCTGGGGGTCTTCCTGACCCAGGGATTGAACCTGCATCTCTGGTGTCTCCTGCATTGGCAAGTGGATTCTTTACTACTAGTGCTACCTGGGAAGCTCTGTGCAAAATAAATAAATGAATAAGTTTTACTAGGGTAATACAATACAGAGTTTACTTAGTATATGCAAGATATACATGCAAATGGCTTAATGATTTAAAAAATTGGGAGAGAGCAACCTAGTGAATCAAGGCTTCCAGTTATGAAAAGTTCCATTTTCCCTCCTGCTATGACTTTTTTGATTAGCATTTAGAATTAGCTTAATAGTAAATCTCATCTCCATATTAGTAAAAGTGGTGTTTTCTCTCAGTTGTCAGTTAGCTTTATAGTGTTCCTACTGAGTATTTTGTTCCTGTTTTGACCTGATTTTGCAAGTAAGGGACTGTGGTTCTGTCTGTACCAGGTGTGAGTGACTTCACTCTGTACTCTCAGATTCTCTACCCTCTGTGCTGTTAGATACTTCAGTCTCAGAATCTCATTTAAAAATGGGCTTGATAAGAGCATCTGACTTTTAAGTATTACACTGATTTGGATGGGCCATGCTGTACTGACAAGTCCCCCCAAACTTTGGTGCTCAATCTGACAAAGCTTTATTTCTCATTTAAATCTGCTGAGAGTCAGGTAAATCCCCATAGCAACTACTCTCCATTCACTGGCTTCGTGGTAATCTAGGTGACCCTAGTCTTGTGACATTGTCCCATTAATGCAACTTCCAGGAACAGGAGAGGAAGCTGGAGAAAAAGGGGTCATTATTCCCCAGGCTTTAAATGCTTCAGGTTGGAGGGGAAACATGCCACATCTCCTCACAACCCATTTGTCAGAACTACTCCCATTACCTCCTCTAAAGCCAGAGGACAGGGGAGTGTGGGCAAGTACATGGATTTCAGTTTAGTTCAGTCACTCAGTCATGTCTGACTCTTTGCAACCCCATGGACTGCAGCATGCCAGGCTTCCCTGTCCATCACCACCTCCTGGAGCTTACTCAACTCTTGTCCATCCAACCCTTTCATCCTCTGTCATCCCCTTCTCCTCCTGCCTTCAATCTTTCCCAGCATCAGGGTCTTTTCCAATGAGTCAGCTCTTTGCATCAGGTGGCCAAAGTATTGGAGTTTCAACTTCAACATCAGTCCTTCCAATGAATATTCAGGACTGATTTCCTTTAGGACGGACTGGTTGAATCTGCTTGCAGTCCAAGGGACTCTCAAGAGTCTTCTCCAACACCACAGTTCAAAAGCATCAATTATTCGGTGCTCAGCTTTCTTTATAGTCCAGCTCTCACATCCATACATGACTACTGGAAAAACCATAGCCTTGACTAGACAGACCTTTGTTGGCGATGTAATGTCTCTGCTTTTTAATATGCTGTCTAGGTTGGTCATAACTTTCCTTCCAAGGAGCAAGTGTCTTTTAATTTCATGGCTGCAGTCACCATCTGCAGTGATTTTGGAGCCCACCAAAATAAAGTCTCTCACTGATACCATTGTTTCCCCATCTATTTCCCATGAAGTGACAGGACCAGATGCCATGATCTTAGTTTTCTGAATGTTGAGTTTTAAGCCAACTTTTTCACAGTCCTCTTTCAATTTCATCATCAGGCTCTTTCGTCTTCTTTGCTTTCTACCATAAGAGTGGTGTCATCTGCGTATCTGAAATTATTGATATTTCTCCTGGCAATTTTGATTCCAGCTTGTGCCTCATCCAGCCCCGGGATTTCACATGATATACTCTGCATATAAGATAAATAAGCAGGGTGACAATATGCAGCCTTGAGATACTCCCTTCCCAATTTGGAACCAGTCTGTTGTTCCATGTCCATTTCTAACTGTTGGTTCTTGACCTGCATAGAGATTTCTCAGGAGGCAGGTCAGGTGGCCTGGTATTCCCATCTCTTGAAGAATTTTCCACAGTTTGTTGTGATCCACATAGTCAAAGGCTTTGGTGTAGTCCATAAACCGGAAGTAGATGTTTTTCTGGAACTCTCGTGCTTTCTCAATGATCCAACAGTGGTTTCAGTGGGCAATAAATGTATCAGCCATGGGATAGCACCAGCAGTTAAATACTTGATGATGATGATGATGACATTCTGATAGATATTTCATTAAGAGCACAAGTTTGATTCTCTTTATCCCTCACACCCACCTCCCCACCCAGAAATAAGTAGCAATTAGTACCACAAATACCCTAAGTATTATATTTGCTAAGTAACGGAACACCAAGGAAAAAATAGAAGCCAGCATTCACTGAGTGATGGCTGTGATGATGATGGGGTTCCTATGAGGGAGGAAGAAATGGCAGTTAATGCACTGGAAGAGTTTTCAGGGCTTCTCCTGCCATGTAGAACAAGTAGGATTTGAGAGGTAGAGAAAGTAGTTGGAATGGAGGAAGTGGCGAGTTCCAAAAACATAAGCAGTGTCCCCACGGCATTACAATGTCGACCACTGGGGAATTATAAGTGGTGAGGCCAGTAGAAAGAGCTGAGATGGACATGAGGATCCTTGTGAGGGGAGTGTCTCACAAGTATTAAGTGACTGATTATATAGTTGTCTTCAATTAGATGCTATGATTTTCCTTCACTCAATTCCTAGTTTCTTCCTAATGTTCTCTCTCTGCTCCTCCCACTTTCAACACATCAGATCCCAAAGACAGGAAAATAGTCACATTTTTGTGATCTGTTGGTCTGATGCGCAGTGAACAAAGGAAGCCTTTCCTTCCACTCCTCCAGACCTACCCTATAATTTTTGTACGTTTTGTAATAAAATCATGGGAAAAGGCATTGGAACAAAAATATCTTTGTATTTTTTTGACGCTTCTATCAGATCTTCTTGTTACTCTCTAATAGCTGACAGGGCTGGGTCAGCTTTAACTGGGCCTCTATTTTTCTCATCTATTTTAGGAAAATAGGTTTGTGAGGAGGCTTCTGATTTGTCTTTTCATCTGTTGTTTTTCAAATTTTCAGAGAGTGAGCAAATGTCATTGGACTTTGTTCCCCTTTCCTTTTGTGAGTGAAATGTCCTTTTTTGTCTCTATGGAAACCCACTGGAAGTGCTGCCAGTATTTCTGGTAGAAGCCACTGATGCTTTATGTTTGAATTATTGTTTCCTGCTGGAAATCTGAGGCATTATCATTTGATTGGGCAAATTCTCTGAGAGTGTATTCTGTGTTTCTTCTAAAAGCCAAGTTTCTCATGGAACCATAAGAAGAAGGCAAAGATACAAAACTCATGGTGGAACTTAAGGTGAGGAATGGTTTCCAGGATGTCTTCACCAGAGGGTAAAGCTCCATGATGAGTCTGAAGAAGTTCAGAGTGGGAACAGCACCCCAGGTTGAACGTGGTGGCTGCCAGCATTGCATATCATGGGCAGATCTTTCTGTGTGTGATTAGGAGCTCAAATGAAGGCTCTAGGGGAGTGGATTGGTACATTCATCATGGGAATTGAGCTTCTCATGCTTTCTTTATGCATGCAGGAATACATTAAACTAAAATCAATCCATCATGGCCCCTTCAAGGTGCAGACACCTTGCCTGCAAAATGAATAGGGAAGGAAAGGAATTACATCAGGTGGTAAAGCTTATTGCTCTCAGACCAGCTGAATTAAGGAGTGCTTAGAAGAGGTCTGGCAGCCAAGTATATTGTTGGCTTGTTGGTATCACTCTAGTGGTTGGGGAATTTGAGATAGTGGGAAAAGTGGGAGAGGACTGTGGCATTATAGGCTGAGAGAGAGCAGACTGTATCAGAAGCCCATGAGAGCAGAGAGCTTAGATGTCATTAAAAAAAACGACCTGACTAGCCACAAAGACTGATGATAAGAAAAGAAAGAAAAGGGAAAGAACTTTCGAAAGAGTTTTTGCCTCAATCAGGTGGTAATTTATTTACTGTTTAATATAATGAGAGATACAAATGAGATTCTGGGTTAGAAAGGGGGATTTCAGATATGACCATCAACGGAACCTTAAAATAGAGCTTCCCAAATCTGTTGGCCAAACAGGCATGACAGTTTAACAGGGTGTGTCTAAGCAGGGATTAGCCTACAGTGTTATAGGGGGACCAACATCTGGTAGCTGTCACTGCACATAGACCTGGAGATAGAACTTGGAAGATTTGAAGCCAAATGAAACAACGTGTAGTGTCAAAGACATAAGGAGGAAAATCTCTGGGCCACCTTGTTTAGTAGATTTCCATCAAAATAGTATCTCTCATTTATTGAGATTTAACCATGAATAAATGTATTATTTGAATTAATCCTTGCAACAAATTATGAGTTAGACCAAACTGTTGTATCCATTTTACAGATGGATAGACTAGGGTTCACAGATGTTAAGTGATACAACCAGAACACAAAGGTAGGGTGGGGGTTGAGTTGTTGTTTAGTCACTAAGTCGTGTCTGACTCTTTCGCAACCCCATGGACTGTGGCCCACTAGGCTCCCCTGTCTGTGGATTTCCCAGGCAAGAATACTGGAGTGGGTTGCCAGTTCCTTTTCCAGGGGATCTTCTCAATGCAGAGGTCGAACCCATGTCTCCTGCACTGCAGGCAGATTCTTTACCATCTGAGCTACAAGGGGAGCTTGAGAGTTTACTCAAAGTTGAAGCTCTTAGCTGTTTTCCTCACCAGGGATTGTATATGGGACTCATGACGTATTGCATATGTGCATGAAGCCCAAGGTAAATGTGTCCTGCTTCAGACAGGGGTTAAAAGGCAAAAGTGTGTATTGAAAACCATTCTGTTTCTTATACACTTTCTTGCCTCTATTACCTTATTTTCTTGGCCTGATATTTTTGGTTTTATTCCCTTTTTCCCTTCCTATATTTGTACCCATCTCTTAGACTGCAGCTTTGATCTGCCCTTTCATTCTGCTTTGCTTTGGTTTATGTCAAAACAGTCAACAAAGAATAGTGGTTGAAGGTGTGACTTCTGATGCTGGGTAGCCTGGGTTCAGATCTTAAGTTTCGCTGCTTGATTACCTATCATGGCCCTTTGTGCTCCTGTTTCCCCATCAGTTCTGGTTGTCTATGGCTGTGTAACAACCCACCCCACAACTTAGAGTTTTAGAATAATCATAACCACTTGGTTGCTCACACGTTGGCCAGGACTTGACTTGGATGGCTCATCTCTGCTCCATATGGTGCTGGCTTGCAGGGAGGTAGGGGTTGGACGGGAGCTCGAAGGGCCGCAGTGGTCTCATTCACATGCCTGGGGCTGCGGGGTAGGGGTGGGTGGAACAGGAGCAGCCCAGGGTGGACTGACTCACTCCCTCTGGTCTCTCATCATTCACAGTCTAGTCCAAACTTTTTCACATGGCGGCTGGATCTCAAGAGAGCAAATACAGAACCTGCCAAGTCCCTTACAGTTTAGGTCCAAAAATACATTGGCTGCAGTTTATGGCCGAAGAGAGCCATGAGGTCACCCTAGTTTGAAGAGAAGGTGAAATATGCTCTACCTCTTGGTGGGAGGAACAGCATAGTTGGAATTGGAGGGGAGGGCATTTTTGCAGATCATCTACCATGGAGAGGTGAATGGGTTGTGGAACAGCATAGTTGGAATTGGAGGGGAGGGCATTTTTGCAGATCATCTACCATGGAGAGGTGAATGGGTTGTTGAGGTAGTTGGTTCATATTGTCCTGACCACAACTTCTTGAGTTATCAGGAGAAAAATATCATAAAGTATAGACTCTTGGATTCTGTTTTGAGATGAAATGCACACCTGTGCAAATTTGGAGCAGGAAAAGAATTCATTGGCACTAAATCCTCATTAGAAGCCAAAGGGATGTGATAATGTAAAAAATTAAAACATCTACCATTCAGCTGACATTTTTGTTTCCTACAAAGGCAGAGTCATGCTGAGCTTTTCCAGATAGTTCATTAATTATGATCCTCTAAATAGTCATCTAAATTATAATTTAAATTTCAGCAGGGTTTTAAAGAATTATTTTTAGAGGAACAGAAATGAAATAAGGCCAACCTCCTTAATAAATCAGGAATTCACAAGTTCTTGAAAGTGGCTAATTGAAGACATTGTGAAATATTTACTATCTACTGCTTTTAACAATGCCTGTATCACAGCATGTTGCATTTGTCATAAATATGTGGACCCAGTCAGCAAAGGTATACCCATGACCATGATTGCTGAGATGTATCACAGCTTCTGAAGAGGAACCCATGAGATATATAGAGTCATCCAAGGCAGAAACAGACAAGAGCCTTAGCAAATCCAGTAAGCTAAATATCTTGAATCTCACATCTTGTTGTCGACATGAAGAGATTGATTTTTTTTCCCTTTCATGTGGAATCCTGAGATGCTCTTTTCTGAAGTCTTCCATGCCCCTTTTATAGACACAGAACTAAGCACTAAGTTCTCAAGGTCATCTCCATGGAGAACCATCATCTGCCCATCAGCTTATATGAGTTCAAGCACACACAAGAAGTGAGACCCCTGTTGCTTCACTTATCAACAGACAGTGAATGAAGATAGTCTGAATGTGATTCAAGTATCATTGTATAGTCTTTTCCTGAATGTACATTTATGCTCATGGGTCTGTCTTAGAATATTAGTTCCATGAGAACAAGGATTAATTGTTTTAATTGCTTCAGCAAAAGTTTGTATGTAAATATAGCATACACATATAATAGCTTATACAAATTAGACATTCATCCATAGTCAACAAATGTTTATGAAGCACCCACTATGTGCCACACACTTTTCTAGGCTCTTTGGATATAAAAGAGAATGAGATTGATGTAATTCTTGACCTCTAGGATTTTTATCTAAGGTGGGATGGTAGATATTTAATAAATAATTGTAAACAATTAAGTAAATAATTTTAAGAGTACATACTATCACAGAGGGAAAGTTCAGAGTGATATAGAGTACATATTAAGGAACCCAACTTGGTCTAGAGAGTAAGAGAGTCCTCCCTGAAGGAAGCCCATGTCAATTCAGTCAATCAAAGGATAGTTATGGAGTATTTCCTACAATCTGGGTACCTTCCTAGGAATTGGGGAGAGCAAAAGGAACATGATAACACAAGGGAATACCTAGATGAATGGAGTGGGGAAGAATATCTCACACAAAGGAAATAGCATGTGTAGTGACCTGAAGAGAGCCTGGCATATTCCAGGAATTGAGGAAAGTCAGCACAGCTGAAGTTGAAAAAGAGCGGGAACACTGGATACAGGTCATACCAGGTCATATCAGTCTTTGGAGGCCTTGTTGAGGTTTTGGGACTTTGTCCTGCAAGCAGTGGGAAATCTTTGAGTGTATAAGCTGAGGAAAGCAATTCATTCACTTATTTTTATCCAACAGATGACTTTGAGCCTTTTTAATTGGCTATCATTGGCCAGGTCTTAGGTACAGAGCAGCAAATAGGACAAATGTGTGAGCCTGCTAATTGCATTCTGGTATTAGTTTTTACTATCTTCTTTAATAATAAAATCCCTGTTTTTTGTCTAAACCAGTTCAGAAACAAAGATTACATTTCCTAGCCTCCCCTGCAGAAAATATGACCATGTGATTTAGCATAGGCCAGTGAGATGTAAGCAGAAGTATATTTAAGGGAAGAAGGGCTTTGCTTCTTTTCATCTAGTCTTGCTACTCATTGGAAAACAGAAGCCATGACTGAACCTTGAGGTGAAAGTTCTTTGAAGGCAAATTTAAAAGTTTGAAAGAACCTGAGCCCCTTGAGGGTCTTGGAGACTCCTTATCAGCCCTAGACTTCTTACTTCTGATCAACTTCAATGTGAAAGAAAAATGAGTTCTTATCTGGTTGATGAATTTCCATGAACAGCAGAGCAAACCCATCTTAATTGGAACAGTAGTTAAGGCTCCAGTTCTCATGGAGTTTATACTCTGTTGTAGAGAAATAAGTCAGCAAAAGACTGGAAGGGAGTGTCATTTGGAGAGAGGCACTGGGAAGACAAATGCTGCGTGGCTACTTTAGATTAATGGTTCAAGATCTCTTTGAAGAACTGTGAGTTAAGCTGTGGCAGTGACAGATGTTATGAGAGATTGCAGGCAGAAGTGTGGTGTGGCAAATCAGCTTTAAGAGGAGACATTCTCCTCTTCTTTGAACAATGCAAAAGGATATGATTTATGGGAGTTGTCTAACATCAGTCCCTATATACTTGGATTAAACTGTGCACGACATCCTCTAACATACAAATATCGTCCTCTCACATGATGGATACCTCAAACAGAAGTCCAAAGAAACCTCAGCTCATTAGGTCTGCACACCTGCCCTCATAACAGTTACCAAAGTATTATTCTCATTTCCCAGCCATAGGGACAGGCTGCCTTGGGTCTGAATTAGTGATGAAATATGAGTGTGTTTGCATTATGTTGAATGATAGACCTTGTGGCTCACACTACCAATATCCATTTGCAAATCCCATATTTTAAATGAATTCAGTGATTTACCCCATGTTGAAGCTGATGAACCTTTTGGAAAGCATCTAATAGGTACATGAGAAGAGAAAGCAGAGATCTGTGAGGCCCCCTCTTTACAGAGAGATTGCATTTCACCTACCAGTGAGGATACTCTTTCCTCAACACTCCGAAATTAAGACTTTTGTTCTTCGACCAGAGGCCACGATTAGACGTTGACATGTACACTTCCCCTCTCCTGACTTGGTTTTCACCTTTCCCAAAATCAGTGTCATTTTGCCTCATTCACTGGGACTGACAGACTAAGATACTCTTTTAAGCTGTTGGGGAATGGATGTGGCAGAAGCAATCTTGTCCTGTGGACAGAGTGAAATCAAATAGTTTACTACAGTCTTCACCAAGATAGCAGAAGGAGTGTAAGAAGGACTTCTTCTTCTTACGGAAGAATTTGGAAGGAGAGTTTAGATACCTGCTATGACTGTGGTCCTTGTCCACAACCTTTGATTTGTTTAGCGACCATGGGAAAACTACCATACTTCTCCCCTATTGGGTTTGCCCCTTTCTATCAAGGTTAATATCATTTGCTGACATTTATTAGGGGGCCTTAAGGAGGTTACCTGGGTGATAAGAAGAACATCTGAACTTTATGGGAGAATGGTTTGTGTTCTAAATAAGAAATGTTTCGATCTATGAGAAGAGATTTGGCCTAGGAGTCATAAAACTCTGGTTTTAATTCTAAGCTTCTGCCAATTCTAAGAGAGTTCCACAGAAACATGTATTCCTGCTTTATTGACTATACCAAAGACTTTGACTGTGTGGATCACAACAAACTGTGGGAAATTCTTCAAGAGATGGGAATACCAGGCCACCTGACCTGCCTCCTGAGAAATCTGTATGCAGGCGAAGAAGCAACAGTTAGAACTAGACATGTAACAACAGACTGGTTCCAACTAGGAAAAGGAGTACATTAAGGCTGTACATTGTCACCCTGCTATTTAACTTATATGCAGAGTACATCATGAGAAACGCTGGGCTGGAAGAAGCACAAGCTGGAATCAAGATTGCCAGGAGAAATATCAATAACCTCAGATATGCAGATGACACCACCCTTATGGCAGAAAGTGAAGAAGAACCAAAGAGCCTCTTGATGAAAGTGAAAGAGGAGAGTGAAAAAGTTGGCTTAAAACTCAACATTCAGAAAACAAAGATCATGGCATCTGGTCCTGTTACTTCATGGCAAATAGATGGGGAAACAGTGGCAGATTTTATTTTTGGGAAGCTCCAAAATCACTGTAGATGGTGACTGCAGCAATGAATTTAAAAGATGTTTTACTCCTTGGAAGAAAAGTTATGACCAACCTAGACAGCATGTTAAAAAGCAGAGCCATTACTTTGCCAACAAAGGTCCGTCTAGTCAAGGCTATGGTTTTTCCAGTAGTCATGTATGGCTGTGAGAGTTGGGCTATAAAGAAAACTGAACGCCAAAGAATTGATGCTTTTGAACTATGGTGTTGGAGAAGACTCTTGAGAGTCCGTTGGACAGCAAGGAGATCCAACCAGTCCATCCTAAAAGAAATCAGTCCTGAATATTCATTGGGAGGACTGATGTTGAGGCTGAAACTCCAATACTTTGGCCACCTGATACAAAGAGCTGCCTCATTGGAAAAGACCCTGATGCTGGTTAAGATTGAGGGCAGGAGGAGAAGGGGACGACAGAGGATGAGATGGTTGGATGGCATCACCGACTCAATGGACATGGGTTTGAATAAACTCTGGGAGTTGGTGATGGACAGGGAAGCCTGGCATGCTGCAGTCCATGGGGTAGCAAAGAGTTGGACATGATTGAGCGACTGAACTGAACTGAACTGAATTCTAAGCTCTTCCTCTGATTGACTCACCTAGTGAGTTTTAGCCATGCTGCTAATTATCCCAGCCCATTCCTAGTTCTCAGGAACTCTGAGGATAGGGTATCATGATGTGTATTGTCCTTGAGCTATGCGGAGGCTGAAACTGAATAATTATGAACATGGAAGTCAGTCAATGATTATATTAACTTACTAACTATGGCTTCTAATCTGAGAGAAGATAGCAAACATTGGGTAAATGATTAGGCATGGGCTGCAGAGTTAGATAAGTCCATGATGAAGGACCAGCTCTGCCACTTTTACTTGTGTGATTTTGAAAAAGTGCCTTACCTCTCTGGGGCTCAGTTTCTTTATCACAGAAGCATAAAATGACACCTGCCTCTGAAATACAATGGTGGTTACATAAGTCTGCCTAGGAAGCATTTAACACCATGCCTGGCATTTAGTAACAGTCAGTAAAAGGAAGCTTTTAATTTATTTAAATTATTATTCAGTTCAGTTCAGTTCAGTCGCTCAATCGTGTCCAACTGTTTGCTACCCCATGGACTGCAGCACGCCAGGCCTCCCTGTCCATCACAAACTTCCAGAGTATATTCAAACCCATGTCCATTGAGTCGGTGATGCCATCCAACCATCTCATCCTCTGTCATCCCCTTCTCTTCCTGCCCTCAATCTTCCCCAGCATCAGGGTCTTTTCCGATGAATCAGCTCTTCGCATCAGGTGGCCAAAGTATTGGAGTTTCAGCTTCAGCATCAGTCCTTCCAATGAATATTCAGGACTGATTTCCTTTAGGATGGACTGGTTAGATCTCCTTGCAGTCCAAGGTACTCTCAAGAGTCTTCTCCAACACCACAGTTTAAAAGAATCAATTCTTCAGTGCTTAGCTTTCTTTATAGTCTAGCTCTCACATCCGTACTTGACTACTGAAAAAACCATAGCCTTGACTAGATGGACCTTTGCTGGCAAAATAATGTCTCTGCTTTTTAATATGCTATCTAGGTTGGTCATAACTTTTCTCCCAAGGAGTAAGCATCTTTTAAATTCATGGCTGCAGCCACCACCTGCAGTGATTTTGGAGCCCCCCCATAATAAAGTCTGTTCCTGTTTCCACTGTTTCTCCATCTGTTTGCCATGAAGTGATGGTACCAGATGTCATGATCTTTGTTTTCTGAGTGTTGAGCTTTAAGCCAACTTTTTCACTCTCCATTTTCACTTTCATCAAGAAGCTCTTTAGTTCTTCTTCACTTTCTGCCATAAGGGTGGTGTCATCTGCGTATCTGAAGTTATTGATATTTTTCCTGGAAAGCTTGATTCCAGCTTGTGCTTCATCCAGCCCATTAATAATGCGTAAATAATAGTAATTTGCACTTTGAAACAGCCTAAATGACCTTTCTTGGAAGTCCCAGTGAGAGGAGACTAAAGAGAACATTCTGTATACCAACAATGCGGAGGAGGCAAGAAATTATAAATGGCACTGTCATATGGAAATGCTTGAGAAATCCTTAATATGAGAAAAGTTAAATGCTGGTAATTTCTTGGATAGCTTCTACAAACCTTATATAATAGACAGTATTTACTGCCTTTGCTCCCATCCCCACCAAAAAGAAAGCAAGCAAATAAACACAAACCAGCTCATTCCTTTTCAATAGAACTCCCTTCCTCCTCTGTCCCCAGATATTCCTCCAGGAAGAGAACCTTCTCTTTAGCCAAAAGATTAATCCAGAGTCAAGCAAGAATTTTCCTTCTGAATTAGTTATTTTAGGTGTGATCATGAAACCCAGCTCTGGCCAATGAAAAATGAGAGCTTGGCTCGGGACTTTTCAGAAAGAACTTTCCCAGAAAAAAAGTTCTGTCTCAGTCAAGTTCAGGAAGAGGTGGTCTCTTTTCTGCTAGACATTGTTTCATCCACGTGTGAAGCCTGGAACTGTGTGGCAGCCATTTTGTGACCATGAGGAGAGCTAATCCAGCGTAGAGCTTCTGTGTTGAGGACGGTAGAGTCTAAAACTAGAGAAAAAGATTTTTCTAATGCACACCCTGATTCTTTTGAAATCTTCTTCATAGGAAACTTGTGTCCTAATGTCACACATATGTACCTGTTCACTCTTCTAACATTGTAATCATAGCACTTGAGTTATGCTACTACTCTTAGCTATTGCCTGCTTGAGGACAATCATGGAAGTCATAGAAACTATCTATTCTTTACAGGAGGCAAATTATTGAAGGGACAGAAGGGTATTTTCTTGTAGATTATTGGTGGAATAGCAAGTACAAAGTATTTGCAGCCTGAATACCTTGACAATGTTTCTAGAATAATGTTATACAGAAGATACATATGGAGATATATATATATATATATACCTACACACACACACACACACACACACACACATATGGATACACACACACATATTATAAGTAAACACCATTGATATCTTTAGAAAGTACAAAATCTCATTAGATATCTGCAGCTAAGCAGGAAGCATACAATTGATATATTGGAGTGCTTTGTGTTTTTTGGTTTTATCCCTGTGATTTGTCATTGTTTAGTCACTGTTGTTTCCCACTCTTTTGTGATCCCATGGACTGTAACCCACCAGACTCCTCTGTCCATGGGATTTTTCAAGTAAGAATGGGTTGCCATTTCCTTTTTTTTTTTTTTTTTTTTGCCATTTCCTTCTACAGAAGATCTTCCTGGACAAAGGTATCAAACTTGCATCCCCTGCATTGGCAGGCAGATTCTTTACTGCTGAGTCACCAGAAAAGCCTGTCTCTATGATTTACTACAAGAGAAATTCCAACTGATTTTTATTCCAAGATAACTTAAGAAGACTCAGTGATAATAATTCATCCTTCTTTCTCTTGGTAATATTAAGACTAATAAAACATAATATTTCTCTACTTGGGCTCTAAAATCTGTAGATGGTGACTGCAGCCATGAAATTAGAAGACAGTTGCTTCTTGAAAGCTATGACAAACCTAATAGTGTATTAAAAAGTGAAGACATCACTTTGCAACAAAGGTTCATATAGTCAAGGCTGTGGTCTTACCAGTAGTCATGTGTGATGTGGGAGTTGGACCGTAGAGAAGCAGAGTGCCAAAGAATTTATGGTTTTGAACTGTGGTTCTGGATGAGACTCTTAAGAGTCCTTTGCACAGCAAGGAGATCAACCAGTCAATCCTAAAGGAAATCAACCCTGAATACTCATTGGAAGAACTGATGCTGAAGCTGAATTTCCAATCCTTTGGCCACCTGATGTGAAGAGTCGACTCTTTGGAAAAGAACCTGATGCTGGGATAGATTGACGGCAGGAGGAGAAGGGGACAACAGAGGATGAGATGGCTGGATGGCATCACCAATTCAATGGACATGACCTTGGGCAAACTCCAGGAGATACTAGTTACAGGGAGGCCTGGTGTGCTGCAATCCATGGGGTTGCAAAGAATCAGACATGACTTGCTGACTGAACAGCAACAACAATAAAAAACAGTATTAATAGAGAGAATTTCCTCAGCAACTTGCAGAATAAGTGAGAGTATTTTCATCATGTCTAGTCCCCTATTTCTTAGTGAGATACAAAGAAGTTCAAATACTTTACCTTTAGTAAAAGCCAGAGTTCCATGTAGAAAACCAAGAATGTCCATTTTTGGACACTAGCAAGCTGCTTTCCAGACTCAAATAAAACCAGGGAGATGTCTTTTGAAATTTCAGAGACCCAAGTCAAGGGAAATAGAGAAAATCTATTTGTTTCTGCCTAAAAGACAAACCTCAGAATGTCTTTGCACTGGACTATCTTCTCCCTCAGTTTGTGCTGTTTCCTTCTGTTGGTACTATCTTTTACAAGTCCACGGAATGAGACCAGTTTCTAAGCTTTGTACATTAACGTTGTAATGTTAGAGAACTGTACTTTGCCACAGAGTTGAAAAAAACTTAAGGTTTGTGGTTCTAAATTCTCTTCAGTGGCTATAACACTGTGAGCTTAAGAAAGCAGTAATATCAGGAAGAGATGATCAAACAAACCATTTGATGTTGGAGAAACATGTAGGTTTCAATAAAGTCACTTCCCTTCAGGGGTTATGTGGACATTACAGGTACAGTTTTGGTTGTTCCAAGGATCGGGAGTATTTGTAGCTTTTGTGCTCCTCTGCACAGATGAAATCTTCTGACTCTTTTATTTATGATTTTCAGTGCCCAAACATGCAATTATTGTAATGCATAACATATAAAGATAAGTGGCTTTTCCCCCTCTAGATTACAAGCAGGGAATATTTATCTATCTTTTATTTAAATGATACATTGGTATGTTATCTGTGACTTTTATTTCCGAAGACAGGTGTGGCAAAATGAGTAGCTGCTAACCACTGTTTTATACAGAAGAAAACTTCCCCGTGGTTCAGCAGAAGTTTTCAGCTTTATAACCAGTTGATTCGAGGTTGTATGGACAAAACCTGTCTCCTTGTAGAAATCAAGAATACATTTCATCAGCGCCAACGCCTTGCAGCTCCCAAAGTGTTTGAAGACAAGTAAATTCATTCACTGGAAAATAATTTAGTAATGTGTCAGTGGAGAGCTATGATGTTAGAAGAATAATTTAGAGGACAAGTTTGTATGTTTCTGGGTAATTAACTTATCTGTTTCATGATTTACAGTACTGACTATAAATGTGTATTTACTACATGTGACTGTTTCTCCCTCCTCCCACATTATTTTTGTATAGGAGGTTTATTTCTTTATTTGTGTTTCTTGGTTACCAGTTCTTAAAAGAACTGAAGTGTGCATGAGTATTTAATGTGCAATGTTGAGCTAGTTTTAATCAGCAAAGTGCACTGTAGTAACAACTGCCGCTGAAATCTTTTTTGTATGGTTACAAAATACTGTCCATTTTGTGCATAGATTTACAGCTCACTTCTTATAGGACTTCAGTCCTGGGATTATGAGACTCTCTTGTGCAGTTTTAATGAGCAAAATATAAATTGGATTACACCAGAGCTGACATAATAAGGTGGGATTGGCCCTTTTGGTATAATGTGACGAGCCGTAAAACACTGTGTACATGATGAGATGGGGACAAGTCTGTTCCTCTGGCTTTTTAGAGCCCCAAATTTGAGTCAAAATGTAAATGGGTAATCTGGGCAGCATAATTCATTTTAAAATTCTCATTTCAGTTCAGTTCAGTCACTCAGTTGTGTCTGACTCTTTGCAACCCCATGAACCGCAGCACACCAGGCCTCCCTGTCCATCACCAACTCCCGGAATCCACCCAAACCCATGTCCATTGAGTCGGTGATGCCATCCAACCATCTCATCCTCTGTCGTCCCCTTCTCCTCCTGCCCTCAATCTTTCCCAGCATCAGGGTCTTTTCAAATGAGTCAGCTCTCCGCATCAGGTGGCCAAAATATTGGAGTTTCAGCTTCAACATCAGTCCCACCAATGAACACCCAGAACTGATCTCCTTTAGGATGGACTGGTTGGATCTTCTTGCAGTCCAAGGGACTCTCATTTACCCTTACTCTAATGCAAATTATTTATAAAATTAACCTGGAAACTGAAACACAAAGAATGAACCATGTTGCAGGCAACTTGAGGTTAAAGTGAGTGTCCAGGGTCTATTTCTTAAAGTCAGGGTAACCTGAAAAAGAAATGGACCAACATCTTTGGTTAAGAGACTCAAAAAAACCAGAGAATTTCCCCCACGATCCAGCGGTTAGGACTCCATGCTTCCCCTGAGGGGGGCATGGGTTTAGTCCCTAGTTGGGGAGCTAAGATCCCACAAGCCATGAAGTGATGGGATTAAGTGGACAGTTCAAGATGAAATCTATCAATAGAAACACTCATTAGGGGACAGATTGTGGAAAGTAACTTGTGTCCCTATGCAACTTGGTATTTTTATGGACATAGCCCTGATGATCTGGGCATTCATTCCCATTAAGGGAAGATGTAGCCTCAGAATCATTTCAAAACCCAGAAGACACTACCAACCCATTCTTGGCACATGGAATGAAACACGTCTTTTTGTACATACTAGGGTATTCCTTTTAAGTGATGGCAACATATAGTTAAACCCAAAATATAAAAGAACCCAAACTTCATCTGGAGAAGTGCAAGAGGGAATTCCTTTAGTTGATGCAGAGCTTTGCCTACTGTGTGCAGAGGTTTAGCACTGGAAGTTCTCTAGTTAACTGGTCGCTAGAACCAACATGCTAAGTTAGAGGTTTTCTTAAGCCAGAACAAATAAAAAGGGTTAAGAGATGTAACTTTAAAATGTCCGAGATTTCTTTGATAGAAAAAAACAGAGAGAGGAAAAATGATCTTTAAGTCTGTAGCCACACACGTAGACAGTGCAGTTAATCTCAGGGGAAACAGAAGTCAAAACAAAAATATGGAATCACTTTGCAGGTGAAATCATTTATCAGTTGTGCTTGCAGACAGGATATAATGATGCCTTTGAATTTGCAGGTACAATTGACTAATCTATCATTTTGGATACAGGAAACTTTTCAGGTTTGCTGCTTAACAATTGGATTTTGTGAAAACATACTGAAGATATCCAACTTATTGGTAGCATTCCCTTGTAAACACTTTAAAATGTGGATTCTAATCGAGAACTTTCACCCTTACATAGTTTCGTTAAAAAGTATTCATGGGCACTGCACGTAGAAAAATCTCAACATTGCTCATTAGAGATGTGATTATAAGACGAGAAATATTCCCCTGGCATTACGCTGTTAGAAAACAAAACATCTCAAAGCATCTAAATATCTTATCTCTACAATGACTTCCCTTGGGTTTTCTGACTTATTTCCTGAAGTGCTTTAGTTCTCCTTCTGAGCTTTGCTGTGTGTGAGGTGCTCTGAAGGAGCTAAGTTTTGACACTGTATGTAATTCAATCTTCAGGGCAGAGGCAATAGTGAATCAGACTGAGTCTTCTTAGGGGAGCAAATAGAAAATGTCACAAGTCTACCTACCCCCAGGCAGATTTATGGCTTTGTGTCTGGTGAATCTTTAGATTAACACTCTCCAACCCCTATTGTCTAGACCTGGCAAAGGCAAGAAGATTAATGTCAACAGGGAGGCAGCCTGCTCTAGACGTTGGAAACAGAGATCCTACCTTTGACTGGGCTATAGATCAAAGCAGCTTGCCATTTAGACAGCCCTTGGAAGGAGATTTGCAAATCAAGGAGAGGGATCTGTGTCACAAGTGAAAATGTAAGCCTCAGAAAAGAAAAAGAACATGCGTGAAAACTTGAGTTAAGAGACCACAGCGATCTCGTATTTTAACTTGAACAACTTCTGTCTTATGGGTTAAAGTTAGTTGGAAATGGAGGTAAGAATGGAGGTGGAAATTTTGTCTATGTATTACAAGCTTTGTTCAGTGATGACATATACAAGAGTCCCCTCTGTGGTCTCACGGGCAGAAGCAGGGTATTTGTTTACCACCATTAGTTCCCAGTCAAATGTGTGAGTTTGGAAATTTGCTTTCATCAAAAGAAGTTTAAAGGGGATATTTGCTGAGAACATTTACCATCCCTCCTCCCCTGAGTAAAATGTTTCAGTGATTTATTTCTATGGAACTTAGAAGGATGAAGATAAATCATAAAATACACTCTGTCTGAAATGAGAGCACTGGGCTGTCTGACATCCAGAGCAGGAGTGGTCAGTGGTCCTGATTTCTGATGGGAAGGGTCACAAATGGATGCGGGGTGAGTTTCAATGGGCTATAAGTCACCACTGGTTTTGACTCAGTCTTTGGTTCTGCTGTTTTAATTCTTCATTGTTTATTTGTTCATTCAACAACGAAGTATTACTCTCTCTTTAGTTTTGAGCTTGACATTGGGTTTTAAAGACCTACTGTCTATTAGAGTGGTTCTCACTTGCTGCCATTTTGGCTCCCTGACATTCCATTCTCTGCACAGAGCCAAAGTAAACTCTTCAAAAATGTGAATCACATGAGATCATACTTTAAGCAAGACCCCCCAACTGGCTCCCCCTCCCCCACTTAAAAATAGCATCACAACTCCTTCCATTGACCTTTAAAGTCAGCAGCAGGTGGACCTTCTCCACCAAGTGCCACATTTACTGTGGATGAGTGACCCAGGATGGGTGAGGACACCACAGTGAATGTGTATATCATGTTAATAAACATTAACTTGTAAGATAAAAATAAATGTAAAGGAAATGGATTGGAGAGTAATACAGGGTGAGTTTACAGAGAATGGTGAGACATTTTAGGGTAGGGGTAAAGAGTTACATTTTATCCTAACTTGGGGGAAAATCACTAAAAGGTGATATGATCAGATGCATGCTTTTGAAAGATCCATTGGGCTGATATGTGAAGGTTGGATTGATAGAGACTATAGAGAGGCCTTATTAGGACACCATTGTAGTAGCTTAGGGAATGGGAAATGGGTGGATATGAACTGTATATTAGAAGTAAAATTCATGGGATTGGAGTTAGATTGGATTTAGAGTGGGGTGAGGGAAAGGGAGAATCTTGCTCAGTTAATGTTTCCCAGCTTCTCTGTGAGGTACTCTTCCTAAGACCCAGGACTCAAGTGTCACTACTTTCACATTGGTATCATCCACTCCTATATGCAGAGTTTAGTTGGCTTTTACTTGCTTTTGGCAAAATTATGATAAAGTATGTAAAAAAACTCACTGGATTTTTCATACCAGATATTCCATCTCTTCTAAAACATGAATGAAGCTCTTACTAAGAGATTTCATTAAGTTTCCTTTTTCTTCTCCAAAAAGTATATGATTGTGTGCAAAAGTATATGTCCTGAGATTTAAGAAAAACAAGGAGTTGAGACATGTTAATAATACATATTCCTTGTGAGAAGGTGACAGTGAGCAAATATATTGTGTTGGATGAATTAGTAAAAATAAGAAGTTCAAACTATTAGATAATTGAAGACTTTCTGATGGGACCATCTATAGAGTAAAGCCCAGTACATTTTGAACACATCTTTTAAAAATACAGAATATTAACAGCAAAATATCTGCAACATGTAGTTGAAAGTTCTGGCATCATAGCAACTCTTTGGGTGAAATTCTTTCAGCTAAGAATAAGAAGGCTGGCTTTATACCATCTTGCAAATTGCAATGTCTTTTCACGCTTTCAATTAAAATCAACCAATAATTTAGTCTAACAATCTGGTGCTGCCTAAGAAGTCCTCTTCAAGTCTGAGTTTTGCATATGAACAGTTAGTCATTGGTCTTCATTCTGTACTGCTTACAGCTGGTCCTCATATTGTTCAAAGTAAGCGACATCACAAAACTTCCCAAGAATCCTTGAATGTGGTACTACATTGGTAATACATCAGTTTCTAACAACTGTTACACTTTTATTCATTTATTTTAATTGGCAGATAATTGCTTTACAATATTGTGATAGCTGTTCTCATACATCAACATGAATCAGCCATAGGTATACATGCGTCCCACCCATTTTGAACCTTTATCCCACCTCTGTTCACACCTCATCCCCCCCCAGTTGTCACAGAGCACTGGGGTTTCTAACAATTTAAAGTGCACTCTTATGTCCCACAGAAATTTTAACCTGAAATCAAAATTATTAATAGTTTTGATCAGAATATGATCAGCAGGAATTTTAACCTTCTGTTTGTCTTTATAAAAATAATTTTTTCATCTGTACTATTTATGATATGTCATCAACATGCCACATTTGTTTGGCATGCAGTTCAAAAGGGTTGCATAAGCCTTTTCTTCTTCCAAAAGAAGGTTTTAATCATGAATTTTCTCTTATGTACTGATATTTCATTTAATTTGTTTTAAGACCTTGCTAAAAATTATCTTGATTACGACTGTCTTTTGCATCCTTAGAAACTCTATTCTATGTAGTTTTTCCTTTTCTCCCACATCTGTAACTTTTCTCCTTCCTTCTTGCCATCCATCTCTGTCTCCATGTCTTCCTCCCTTTCTTCTCCAAGCAGTTTATCTTTAAGCTACTTTATATGTGTCAGTCCCTAAACTATGCATGAAGGCAGACAAAGACCCTTAGCCTGAAGGTCACACAATTAAATAGGGAAGACAGATTCAGAAATACGAAATTGCAAAATTGGTAAAACAGGCTCTTAGAAAAAGTATGGATAAATTAGTAAAGTGTTTAATGGGATTACCTGACTCATATCTGTTCTTCATTTTATTCATTCATTCGGTTAACAAATATTTATTGAGTTAGGGAGAGCTTAAAGCCCAGGAGAACTGGCATTTTTTAAAAACTGCACTTATAGCTGTATAATTGCAATTGTGGTATATATTATCACGGAAAAGTTTAAGATCCTATGAGGTCACGTAACAGAACATAAACTAGTAGTTGGAGTATGAATGGTGTACTTCTTTTGACAAATGGACTTTGACACTATGATTGAAGGGTGGAAAGAAAGAGAAAATCAGGGGCATGGGACAGTGGTCTCAGTGGAGACCCTATGGTGGAAGAAAGCCAATATAGTTGAAGACCAGTAAGCTAGGAAAGAGTGACAGAGCAAGGACTAAGGAGTTGCTGGATTAGCCTAAAGACTTTGACCTTAATCCCAAGAACCATAGAAAATATTTAAGCAGAAGAGGGACAAGATCTTGTACTTCTCAACATTTTATTTTACCTTGCCTCTCCAGCTTTGACTTTTGGCCAGTTTCGACAATGGGTTTTATAGCTGAAGAAGTGGAAATTGATTAGTGTACTAATGATAATTAGAATTCATATACTGAAACCCCAAGCCAGAAAACACACTGACAATATGGCCTGGGGATGTAATAGTCTGTTAAGAAATACACTGCCCATATCACAGAGGTTTAAAGGGAGCAGCAATAATCCAGTACAATTTTTTGCCTTTGCCATATTTGTAAATAATATAGCGTATAACAACTTGAAATATGATAGCCTTGATAAGGTCTTTGAAAGGCACATTCAGGTGAGCAAGCTCCTCTTTTCTCTTTCTTTTTTAAATCTGGAGAATTTTGGTGATATCCACATCAGCAATTCGTGATAATAAATCATAAAAACTGAGCACTCATACAATATTCTCATGAAGTTTAGCACTTTTCTTTCCATCTGGTTTTGTATATATCTGTTTTATAGGCCTTTTCACTTTAGTTAGTTAAGTATTAATTGGAAAAAAAGAGCACTTAGTCTTGTGAAGGCCTTTGTTCTGAAGTCACATACATGGTACTATATCTAAGTCAATGAAGATCATATGTCACCATGTGTAGGTAATGGAACATCCAAGGCTGTGCTCAAATTTAAACAAAATCCTTTATTTTTGTTTTAAGAACTCCCAACCATGAGGTCAGATCAGACAGGCACCAAAAAGAGAAAAAGAGCCAGGAAGGGGTTCTCTCTGATTTTTCTTCCTGATCTGAAAATTATTAAAAAAAATAAATGTTACAAGAGTTTGTTTTCCAAAGAGAGCCATCACTTCACCTTCAATAACCTTCAAAGACTTCATAACAGATTTTTTGGTTGTAGATATATTTTTTTGATTTGCACAAATTTTACCCAGCAGTCCCAAGGGCTGGGATTATTGTATTCTACCATGCAGTTTATAAATTCTCTTTTACACCATCACCTTTACTTATTTAGATTCTAACATAAATTCTCTGTTATGTGCATAAAAGGAATGATAGAAGGAATAATGCATAGAAGGAATAATGGCTGTTGATGTTCTAGAAATTCACTTAAATAAAAATGAAGACAAAAAAATTCTTACTTATAATTTGGCTCCACAACTTGGAGATTATTTTAATTTATTTTCATTCACACTTGTCAGGAATATACAGCTAAATCCAGTGTTCAGCATCTGTCTTGTCTTTTCCTCTCTTACAAACTGCTAAATTATAGCTATGTGGGGATCTAGCTCTAATTTAGCATTATTAAATAATTCAGTGCAAAGATGGATGAACGTCAACAAAAACATTGTGAAATAATGGGAAAAAAAATCTTCCCTCTTTTGGAAATGATATAGAATGCTTACCGCATATTTATAGATTGTAGGAGTTGTCTTGAATTCTTCTTGCCTTCACCATCATCCTTCCTAAAAAAGATGAGAAAAGTCCATAAATATATAACTCATCTAAAGTCAGGGTCTCTAGCAGCCCCCTTTTATCCAGTTTCATGTAAGAAAAATCGCAGTAATGACACCTACAGATAGTGCAGAAAAAATTGAAATATTTTGTGAGGTTCCTAAAAAAATGGCAGATGGAAAGCCACTTAACACTGTACAAGCAAGACTTTTCCCATCTGTCTATATATTTATCTGTGACTGCCCTGCATTTCTTTTTCGTGTCTCTACGTTTTCCTAACATTCACCCACAAACTCACCCTGTCTGAATCTCTTTGCCTTTCCCTTCTCTGCTTATTTATCTCTTTATGATGAATGTCTGCTTCTCCTATCTCAGTTTTCCTATCTATCCATTAGCCTTTCTAGGTGGCTCAGTGGTAAAGAATCTACCTGCTAACGCAGGATACGTGGGTTCGACCCCTGGGTCAGGAAGATCCCCCAGAGGAGGAAATGGCAACACACTCCAGTATTCCTGCCTGGAAAATCCCATGGACAGAGGAGCCTGGAGGGCTACATTCAATGGGGTTGCAAAGAGCTGAATGACTGAGCGCGCACACACACACACACACACACACACACACACACACACACATCTATCCATTTTAGGCAAAATCAAAGGTGAGGAGACTGCAAAATAAGTAGGGAGCCTTCCTCCTTAATAGAGTGGCTTGTAGGGTGGGGCTGGGGATGGAGGCAGATAGAACCTATACCTGTGGTTCTCATATTTGAATGTTCACATGAACTCTGGGGTGTAAGTGTGAATGTGTTAGTCACTGAGTTATGTCCGACTCTTTGCAGCCCCATGGACTGTAGCCCACCAGGCTCCTCTGTCCACGGAATTCTCCAGGCAGAATTACTGGAGCGTGTCGCCATTCCCTTCTCCAGGGGATCTTCCCAACCCAGGGATTGAACCTGGGTCTCCTGCCATTGCAGGCAGATTCTTTACTGTCTGGCTCAAACAGTAAAGAATCCTGCAGAACCCTGTCCAGAAAACAGATTCTGATTCACTGGGTCTGAGATGGGGCCTCAGATTCTGCACTTTTAGTCAGCTCCAGGAGAGTCTGTTGCTTCTGGTTCCTGGACCACTCTCTGAATAGGAAGGCCTTAAAGGCCTTAAAGAACAGTCAAGCTAGGTACCAAGAAAGAGAAGGCCTAGTTGTAAAAAAAAGTAGCTAGACTATAAGCTAGCTGGACTGTACATCCCCCCAAGACACTAATGATGTCAGCTTTACTTGCCACTGTAGCACATGGCCTGATACAGTTTACCACATTTTGTAAATGCATATGTTTTCCCTGATGATCTTCAATACAGCATGCCCTGAAGGCTCCTATTTTTTTCAGTCTTGTCTTATTTTAACAGATAAAAAGCCTGAGCAGTATCCACATTTCTTGAAGCAACCCCGTTTATTCCAGACATTTATCCATCTTCTGGTTCACACTGAATCCCGTGGCACTGAAGTAGTTTTGTCTGACCCTTGCAGTTTTCAGAGATTCATTCTTCACTCCCAACTACACTCACATCCCACCCTTGGCCATAGCTCACTTCTGACAGGCTGGTTTGGATCTTAATCATGGCTCCCAAAGTTAGTTAATACAGCTTTATCCGTAAACTTAATCAGCAAGCTCTCCACTTTATCATTTCAGCCATTGATCAAACAACAGCCACTAAATCATAGAGGCCCCTGGCTGATTCCTGAAAACTATGCCCATTCTTGACACTGAGCCACTGATGGAAAGTACTTGTATGTTGCTTTTTAACCACTTATTTACCAGTTTCATTTAAACAGAATCACTCATAATTAGCAGTTTTAAAAATAATTTATCTATAAGCAAATGTGAAACTTGCTTTTTGTTTTAAAAATGCAAGAAACCAATCACAGCCTCATACATCTACAGGTTTTTTTTTAATTCAATAAGGTCAAACTATGGATATTGATCTGCAGCTTATTTTGTTCATTTAGTATTTCTAGGCAGCAATCCTTGTCAGTATTATCCTAAGATTATAAAATGATAAAACTGAATTTTGACATTTAAATAGCCATCCTTTTAATATAAAGTCTGGTAAAATTTATGTATAAGGTAATTTTGACCATATACCTATCTGTAAATATATATGTAAATATTTGCTTTGCCATTTAGTCATTTGTAAATGCGTTTTACAATAATTATGTATAATCTTATATGTAAAAATAATCTGGGAGACCTAAGTAGCATACTCATGAAGAAAAAATATTGAAAGCAATTTTTTAAGATAAAACATTTAAGAATGCAAGGAATAACAAGCCAGAAGCAGCACCAACCAAATGAATAACAAAACTCCTTATCTTTAAAAATAAGTGATATAGAAAACGTCAATTTGTTTCTACATAATAAACTTTAGGATACCTAATTTTATAAAAGGGGAGGGGATAACAAAGCCCATAAATGTAAAAACATAAATATAAAAACAACAATATGTGAAGGTGTAACTAATTTCAGTTTTCAGTAGATGATGTCTTCTCATTTTTAATGGAAATTTTGAGAAGTCAGAGTTCAGTTAATCTAGGGATTTTATTGTAGAAACAGACTCACATCATAGGAAAGGTATATTGAGTTTTTATTTGCAATCTTGATCTATGAGATTAGGTCAAGAGAAAAAAAAAATGTTTTTCTGTTGTCTAAGCCTAGTTTATGGTATTTTGTTACAGCAGGCCTATCAAAGGAACACACTGGAAAACATAGACTTTGATGTGGACCTGGATATTAATCCAATCTTTGCTCTATTACATACTAGTTTTTGACTTTTGACAAATAATATTAACATCCTCATGATTCATTGTTGTTGTTCAGTTACTAGATTATGTCCAAGTCTACAACCCCATGGATTGCAGCATGCCAGGCTTAGGTCAGGGGAATTTTTCAAATCATCATTTACAGACTTTTCTTTAATGTCTCCTTCTCAGCTTTCCTTCATTAAGTTGTGAGTAGTTAACATTTAATGCAAGATTGAACTAGTTCAGAAAATCACTTCTGTTGTGGATATTGGTCCATTGACTCTGTTTTGATTGCCCAGTATCACTTAGTTTTTCTTCAGGCACTCTGATTTCCTTAGGCTGACCCCATTATAAACAATCTTATAACAGTACCTTTTGTGCAACCCCATTTTTTGCTGTTTTGGTGGGAAAGAAAATTAAGCTGTGCATCCTTCTTAACATGGAAGTGAGGGAGAACCTGGGAGTATCTTCAGTCAGCTTTTTTTTTTTTTTTTCCCATTGTGGTGTGACAGAAAGTAGGAAAGAGGAGAAAGTGAAGGGAGTGATGGATTAGACATTAGAAGGTTCTTAACTTGCTAAGATGTACCCTTGGAAGGATAGGAATACACATTAGTCAACCTCTACTTTTCTGTTTCTCCTTCCTTTCTTCTCTCTTTTCTATTTCCATTCTTCTTTTTCTCCACAAACTTATCACTATTTATTTTCTCCCACTTCCTTGTCCTCTAACTTTTATTTCCTTTTTCTTGCTAGCCCATGCTTTTTCTTCCTTTGGTACAAAAGACATTCATCTCTGAAAATCTCCGTTATCCTATGTCTCTTTTCTGCCTAGTCATCCAACAGTGTTGGTGTTTTTAATTAAGTTTTCTCCTTTTCTTTATCCCCTCTCATATTCTTATCCTTTCATTTTATCAACATACTCAAAGGAAGAAAAAACTATCTTGACTGTGTTTTCCACAACTCAAGTCAGATGTTATCTTATAGTTTGCTGAGAAAAGAATTTCATGTTACTTGCAGTGGTTTCCCTTATCTGCCTGTTTCACTTATCGCTCGCTGCTCTGACAGTGAGGGATATATACGGGGCTCAAACTGTGTTCTCTTCCCAAACGTTTGCAATAGAGGTTGGTCCCAAGGTCTCCAGCTTTCTGCATGTAATGGTTGTTTTTCTAAGTTCTGTGCATCACATTTTTATATTTTTTTTTTCATTATTTCAAATGTATTCTAGCTGGAGCTTCACAACCCACAAAAATTTAAATGTTTTTGTCAATTGTGGACAGCAGGCCAAATAGCTTCAAGCATCTTCTAGCCCCCTCAACTGTAGCCTCTACTTCCTCTCCCTCATCCCGTTTCTATCCTCTCCCTTCTCCCCAGCACACTCCCCCATTGTATTTTACAGTAACAGTACTGTTAGAAAAACAATACATAAAAGCATATTCTATTGAAAACTGTAAACCACTGAGCTGGTCACCAGAAGACCAGTTTCATTCATACTATGCAAACATGTATTATTTTTCAGCAGAGAAAGAGATGGTGTCAGAAAGTCTGAATCTGTACACTCTGTAGAGACAATGAGGTTATACAAATGCATAGACTCCAGAAATATGATCGATGCTCTTGTGGTTTGTGTGATCTGTTTCTGTGATGAACGGCAAGCCACTCAGCAGGATCAGTAAAAGTTGAAGGAGGAAACCTCAGGTTTATATTAGACCGTGGTTCATTAAGGTCAGATGTAGGTATTTTCTTGAGCATTTTATCATGAATCTGATTATTAGTTCTGCTCATGATGACATGTTTTGACTGTCTCGGAGGAAATATTGGGGTGTATTATTATTTGACCCAATTAAATGGAAAGGAAGAAAATACATTTTAAAAGACCTTCTAATGCCAGAGAAAAGTTGAAGATGACTTGGTCCAACTCCTTTACTCTTCAACGTAGAAGCTGAGGTCCAGAGAAATTAGAAATCTGCTTGAGTCACACAGGCATTTCTGGACAAAACCAGGTCCAGAATCATGGTCTCTGGTCTCTGTGATTGGTGCCCTTTCCTCTTCTTTGAATTTACATTTGTAAGGACTTAAGTCCTTTTGAATCACTGTAGCAAATTCAACAAATATATATTCATTCTTATCTTTACTCTTAAAAATGTATGATATGCATGCAAAGAATTGCACTTCTGGTTTGAATGGTTTGAATGCATATGGGAGTAGTATTGTATTTGTTTTATATTGCTAATATAACAAACAGTTGACAAAGCTAGTGTCTTAAAACTGCACAAATGTATGATCTTACAGTTCTGTAAGTTAGAAGTCTCATAATACTGGTTAATAGTTTGGATTCTAGACCCCTAAATGGCTTTGTTTGAATGACAGATGTGTTACTGGACATCTTAACTGTCCACTGACTCAGTTTTCCCTTCTGTAAAATGTGCACATTGATGGTATCTGATACTTAGAGCTACTATGAAGATTATAGGTGTTAATTCCATTAAACCCAGTGGCACATTGTAAGCACAGGAGAGAAAGATCCATTCTTATTATTATGATTGTCATTACTACTAAGAAAATTGGGCAACAAAATTCTTCCTAGTTAGGAGCTTACAGTTGAGATGCTAAGAAGTGTTTTACAATGAGTAGTGTTTTGCACTATGAATTACTCAGTTTTTTGGAATGGTTATGATAATGTAATAAGATGACTGTACTTGATATACAAGAGAACAGGAGACATTTTGAGTTGGGGAAGGGGCAGGAAAAGAAAGGCTTAAATCCAAAATGTAGAATATGAGTACTGTTGTATCCAATATGTATGCCAGACAAATGTCATAAATGGAGTTACCTTGTTGGTTCACCTTTGTCGAGATCATTCAGCAAGTATTGGTAGGCTCTGACAAGAAAAGCAGGTTGGGAAGTGGATGTCTCTTCCCCCACATGTGCATTTTTCTTTCAAGTAGTTTGTCATTACTGAGGGCAACACTTGAAAAAGTTTCTGCCCAAAGTTCACAGTTCTCACAGTTCTCTTCTGTGAACCTGTGGCTAACTCTGTTCTTGTTGTTTTAAGTTCTCTGAACAATACCTTGAGGGAAAGGGTCGCTCTAAGACAGACACGGCTGTGCCCTGATGGTGAGATTTACTAAGGTAGCTGTACTGGACCACAGACACAGCTGTGATGCAGGCCTCCCTGTGGCTGGATGGCACTGTAGTAGAATTGCTAGGCTGTTAGGCCCACCAGATTCCTAGGTTCCATCTTTGTAAGGTCGAGAGGTCCTGGATAGTGTTTAAAATCAACTACCTGTCTTGAGTACCATTCACTTGACCAATGGAAAAACTACTTCCAACACCTGTTTTGCTCATTCATGGATCCACTATTGTGTCTTTTTAAAAAAAAATTATCTATTTTTAATTGGAGGATAATTGCTTTACAATATTTTGTTGATTTCTGTCATACATCTGGCTGTTGTACATTTTGATGGAGTTATTTGAAATGCTTTCTGTAGAACTACTAGATTATGGGTTCCTGTTTGTCTTTTAAATGCTAACTAAACAGTCTCTACTACAAAGCCACAGTCATCAAGACAGTATGGTACTGGCCCAAAGACATAAATAGAGATCAGTGGAACAAAATAGAAAGTGCAGAGATAAATCCACACACCTATGGACACCTTATCTTTGACAAAGGAGGCAAGAATATACAGTGGAGAAAAGACAATCTCTTTAACAAGTGGCCCTGGGAAAACTGGTCAACAACTTGTAAAAGAATGAAACTAGAACACTTTCTAACACCATACACAAAAATAAACTAAAAATGGATTAAAGATCTAAATGTAAGACCAAAAACTATAAAACTCCTAGAGGAGAACATAGGCAAAACACTCTCTGACATAAACCACAGCAGGATCCTCTATGACCCACCTCCCAGGATATTGGAAATAAAAGCAAAAATAAACAAACGGGACCTAATTAAAATTAAAATCTTCTGCACAACAAAGAAAACTATAAGCAAGGTGAAAAGACAGCCTTCAGAATGGGAGAAAATAATAGCAAACGAAGCAATGAACAAAGAATTAATCTCAAAAATATACAAGCAACTCCTGCAGCTCAATTCCAGAAAAATAAAAGACCCAATCAAAAAGTGGGTCAAAGAACTAAACATACATTTCTCCAAAGAAGACAGATAGATGGCTAACAAACACATGAAAAGATGCTCAACATCACTCATTATCAGAGAAATGCAAATCAAAACCACAATGAGGTACCATTACACGCCAGTCAGAATGGCTGCTACCCAAAAGTCTACAAGCAATAAATGCTGGAGAGGGTGTGGAGAAAAGGGAACCTTCTTACACTGTTGGTGGGAATGCAAACTAGTACAACCACTATGGAGAACAGTGTGGTGATTCCTTAAAAAACTGGAAATATTGGGGTGCACGTGTCTCTTTCAGATCTGGTTTCCTCAGTGTGTATGCCCAGCAGTGGGATTGCTGGGTCATATGACAGTTCTATTTCCAGTTTTTTAAGCCATTAAAAAGAATTCATTTGAATAAGTTCTAATGAGATGGATGAAACTAGAGCCCATTATACAGAGTGAAGTAAGCCAGAAAGATAAAGACTGATACAGTATACTAACACATGTATATGGAATTTAGAAAGATGGTAATGATAACCCTATATGCAAAACAGAAAAAGAGACACAGATGTACAGAACAGACTTTTGGACTCTGTGGGAGAAGGCGACGGTGGGATGTTTCAAGAGAACAGCATCGAAACATGTATATTATCTAGGGTGAAACAGATCACCAGCCCAGGTTGGATGCATGAGACAAGTGCTCGGGCCTGGTGCACTGGGAAGACCCAGAGGGATCGGGTGGAGAGGGAGGTGGGAGGGGGGACCAGGATGGGGAATACATGTAAATCCATGGCTGATTCATGTCAATATATGACAAAAACCACTACAATATTGTAAAGTAATTAGCCTCCAACTAATAAAAATAAATGGAAAAAAAAAACCTGGAAATAGAACTGCCATATGACCCAGCAATCCCACTGCTGGGCATATGCACCAAGGAAATCAGAATTGAAAGAGACATGTGTACCCCAGTGTTCATCGCAGCACTATTTATAATAGCCAGGATATGGAAGCAACCTATATGTCCATCAGCAGATGAATGGATAAGAAAGCTGTGGTACATATACACAATGGAATATTACTCAGCCATTAAAAAGAGTACATTTGAATGAGTTCTAATGAGGTGGATGAAACTGGAGCCTGTTATACATAGTGAAATAAGCCAGAAAGACAAACACCAATACAGTATACTGATGCATATATATGGAATTTAGAAAGATGGTAACGATAACCCTGTATGCAAGACAGCAAAAGAGACACAGATGTACAGAACAGTCTTTTGGACTCTGTGGGAGAGGGTGAGGGTGGGATGACTTGGGAGAATGGCACTGAAACATATATATTATCATATGTGAAACAGATCACCAGTCTAGGTTCCATGCATGATACAGGGTGCTCGGGGCTGGTGCACTGGGATGACCCAGAGGGATGGGATGGGGAGGGAGGTGGGAGGGGGGTTCAGGATGGGGACACATGTACACCCATGGCAGATTCATGTCAATGTATGGCAAAACCAACACAATATTGTAAAGTAAAATAAATACATAAATAAAACTGGGGGAAAAAAGCCCAACAAACAAGTAACAAATAAACAGATTGGGATTCTTCAGATTTAATCACCTGACCCCAGATTCTATATTAGATTTAATTTATCCATATGCACCTATATATTACATTACCTATTAAAAATATTTTCAAGCAAATTGCATATAAATGGCTTCCTGACATTCCAAATTCTTTGTTGTAAATAAACCTTCAGCATAAAAACCTATGCTCAGATCTCTCACAGTGCTAAAATCTTCCTTTGAGTCCACCTCTCCTAGGGTTACTACCTCACTTCTTTGCTTTCCTTCATAAGCACCCCATAATAATTCCAGTTCTCAATTCCCCTTTTTAACATTTTTTATGATAAATGTTTTTGAAACTATCAAATGTATCTTGCACATAAGAAGAGTGTATAAAATGCCTTTATAGCTAAAAGAATAAAAATCACATGCACATCACATGTACAGTCAAGAATCTCAGACGTTCTATCCTTGAATCAGAATAATCAACAATAGGTATGGAGATGGCAGGCTCAGGATTCCTGTTTCTTTAGTCACACAGATCCAATCTGTACTCACAGTCTTCTGGACAATTGAGGACAACCTCTCTCATGTGATTGGGTTTGTTGTATTCATTTATTTCTCTTCTTTTGATTTGTTTCTTGTTTTTTATGGGGTTTATCCTCTAATAGCTTTTGAAGAAAGATTAGACAGGCAGTACTATTTTTTAGGATATGTATATTTAAATGTGGTCTTCCAACCCTCATATTTGACTCATAGCTTAGCTGAGTTCGGGATTTTAGGTTGAAAATGATTTTCCTTGCTCCCAGGGCTGTGTTGTAAACCTCAAGATTGTTCTGATTTCTGATCTTTTGTTTCTGACATGTTATTTTTTCATTTCTTTATGAAAAATTAGGGACTCTTATCTTTATCCATGGACAACAGACTGGTTCCAAATAGGAAAAGGAGTACATCAAGGCTGTATATATTGTCACTGTGCTTATTTAACTTATATGCAGAATACATCATGAGAAACGCTGGGCTGGATGAGGCACAAGCTGGAATCAAGATTGCTGGGAGAAACATCAATAACCTCAGATATGCAGATGACACCACCCTAATGGCAGAAAGTGAAGAAGAACTAAAGAGCCTCTTGATGAAAGTGAAGGAGGAGAGTGAAAAAGTTGGCTTAAAGTTCAACATTCAGAAAACAAAGATCATGGTCCCATCACTTCACGGGTAATAGATGGGGAAACAGTAGAAACAGCGTCAGACTCTTTTTGAGGGCTCCAAAATCACTGCCATGAAATTAAAAGATGCTTACTCTTTGGGAGAAAAGTTATGACCAACCTAGACAGCATGTTAAAGAGCAGAGAGATTACTTTGCCAACAAAGGTTCATCTAGTCAAGGCTATGGTTTTTCCAGTATGTATGTTGTGAGATATCCAGTCATGTATGGATGTGAGAGTTGGACTGTAAAGAAAGCTGAGTGCTGAAGAATTGATGCTTTTGAACTGTGGTGTTGGAGAAGACTCTTGAGAGTACCTTGGACTGCAAGGAGATCCAACCAGTCCATCCTAAAGGAAATCAGTCCTGAATATTCATTGGAAGGACTGATGTTGAAGCTGAAACTCCAATACTTTGGCCGCCTGATGCGAAGAGCTAACTTATTTAAAAAGACCCTGATGCTGGGAAAGATTGAAGGAGGGAGGAGAAGGGGACGATAGAGGATGAGATGGTTGGATAGCATCACTGACTCAATGGACATGAGTTTGAGTAAACTCCAGGAGTTGGTGATGGACAGGGAGGCCTGATGTGCTACAGTCCATGGGGTTGCAAAGAGTCGGACATAACTGAGCAACTGAACTGAATTGAACTGATCTTTATCCTCACTGATGTTTTTATTTTCATCTGTTACTTTAGGCACTCAGTGGGTCCTTTCAATCTGGTGACTAATGTCCTTCAGGAAATACTGCATTATTTTGTAGTGATGATTTCTACTCCTCTCTTTCCTTTGTTTATCATACCCTTATTTCTTGGAAGGTAGACTTTTCGAACTTTTTTTCCTAGTCTATCTTTTCCTCTTCTGTTTTCTCTCTATTAATTTATTTAGCTTTCTTTTTGAGTGATTTCCTTAATTTTATCTTACAATTCTTGCTTTACATAATTTGTCAATTTGCTATCATGTATTTAATTTTGAAGAGAATTTCATTTTGCTTATGAGAGCATTGTCTTTCTTTTACTTTTTGAAGGTATTTGCTTCGGTAATTGTGAAGTTTGTGTCTGTGTAGTACTTGTTTCCTCCAAGTTTTTTTTTTTTCCTCTTTGTATTGTAATAATTTCTGTCTTCCATGTTAGAGACTTTCTTCCATATGTCTGATGATGCTTGAGCATATACTCATGATTAAGAGTAGGGGGGAGCTGAACTGTTGGGATGACCTGAGCACATGGGTGGGGCTTATCAACTTTGAACTCTACTTATTTTTGAACGAACTCTCAAGGTGTCTTTAGAGCTTCTCCATGGATTTGATCAGGTTCCCCAGGCAACCTGATGTTTTCCCATCTCCTGGCTCAAAGAATAGGTTCTGAATCCTTGTTATTTTGGAGCCAAGTAGGAAAAGAGAAGTAGGGTATCTCTGTATTCATCACTGAATAGTCATGCAATCATTTATGCTCTGGAAAATCCACGGGCAGAAGAGCCTGTCGGGTTATAGATCATGGAGCCACAAAGAGTCGGACAAGATTGAGCACACACAGGAAAAGAGAGATAGTGGATCTCTGTATTCAGCACTGAATATTCACATAATCATTTAATCTGCCTTGTTTTTGGAATGTCATTCACTTTTTTTTACTAATCCAAAGACTCTGTTTTACTTTCTATAGGTAAAAAAAATCCCCTAGAATTCTATGGGGCAGAAGAGGGACAGTTACGCAACAAAGTGAAATGGGGGAGGGAATTGAGGAATCTGTTTTTCAAACAATTTTCACCAAGTCCTTTTCATTTTGGTAAACTGCCCCAGCACCTAGTTCTAGAGTTACCAGCTGCTGCTAATTCCTGTGTCTGCTGAGGACTTTGTGGTGCAAATTGGCTTGTGCTCAGATTTCCTCATGACTAGCTTGGATTCAGCTTTCCTGAGTCTGCTAAGCCATTTGCCACTCATCCCTCTGCTTTTAAGCTTCCAAAATTTTGTTCCTTTTGTCTTTTCTCCTGTTCTTCTCTTCCTCGTCTCATCCTTGTAGTCCTGTGTCTTCTTTGTTGTTGTTGTTGGGTTCTTACTGAACTTTTGTGAGGATGTGAATTAGATGTGTGTTTAGTCCATTAACTTGGCCCAGACAGTCCCCATTATTCTTCAACTTGCTTTGATCTGGTTTCTGCTTCTATTGCACCAATAAAAGTGATCATATTTGGGTCACTAGTGACTTCCATGTTTCCTCATTCAGCATCCATTTTGGGTACTCATTTCATTGGACCCTCCACATCACCTAATACTATTCCTTGGAACCACCAACTTGCCTTCTGTGGTATGGCTCTTATCTGATTTTCCTCTGATGTCTTTTAATTAGCGTTACTTTCTGGTTTCTCTACCTCCGAACCACACTCTAAGTCATAATGTTCTTTGGTTCCTTGTGTCTTGTATTTATTCTCTCACCCTAGGTTAGCAGTCTGTTGTCCATCACAGCATCAAGAAAAGACCTGTATATTGGTTATGCCCCACATTTCATCTCCATTATTAATCTCTCCTCTGAGTTTTCAGTCTTATATATCCAATTATTCATTTTCCTTAATCACATGTTCCATTTTTCATTATGTAGTAATTTACATATTTAATTATATCTTTATTTTCTTCCTAGACTCTGAAGCCTATTAAGGACGAAACTGTATCAGTGTGCTTACTATTATTTATCTAGTGTTTCATCTGTCACATGGAAGGGGCTCAATAATGCATGTTGAGTTAATTAGATATAAATATCTATGAATATGATTTTAGCCTCATATTTTCTATTCTTCAACATATTATACTCTTTGTCTAGGACTGAGTTATGGACTTTTCAGACTGTTAAAAACTGGCATGGATCACTGCCCTTGTTTTCTTTTATTTTCTGTATGTGCCCTTATCAAGCCTTAGAGAAAAGATTCAGCTACTCGGTAACATACATTTAAAATCAGACATCTTAGGAGAAGGTGGTGAATAATATGAGGAGAGTTGAGTAAAATTTCTTTCTTTAAAATACTTATTTAATTTGCAAAAAATAAACCCCAAATTATCAGCATTTAACTTCTTGCCAAAATGAACAACAACAAAAAAACATGAGTTCCCTGCCACCCGCCCCCACCCCACCCCCACCTCTGCTCAATTTTCATAGTCTTCCATTAGGGAAAAAAGTATGATGAGATTTTCAGGCACTTAATCATGGGTTTTTACTTAGTTCTGGAGTCTCCGTTAACTCCTGGTATCTTTATTTGTTGAGATAATATTTTGGGGATCCAGGTAGAGTAGAGTTGAGAAACAGGGGATTTCCACCAGCCTCCTGGCTAGAAGTTTCCCCTTTAGTTTTTCACATTGCCTAAGGATGGTAAGCCAAAGATTATTGAAAAGAAAACAGTGTTTTGCCAGGTAATGTGATATGGAAAGCCAGTGTTGGCTGTTCAGGGAATTGCACCTCCCACGCTGTTGAAACAGGCTTGCTTTATCATGTGTTGAAATCACATTTTAGATATTCTACTTTGCTTCTCTGTCTCTGATGGCTGAGCCTGTCTCTGAACTGATTTCAACTGGGGCTAGGTTAAAATCCAGTTTAGTTCAAAGAGCATTTGCTCTGTGTACTACGTATCCATGGCCTGTGAAATCACCCCTTGGGAGTCTTTTTTTAAAAATTATTTTAAAATGTATAGTTAGCTTGATAATGGTTGATACAGTTCAGTCATTAAAGTATTCTACGACATTGTTTTTTTTACAAACATTTTGAAGGGCTGCTACCCAACAGATGCTGTCTTAGGTACTGTAGACATTGTAGCAAACAAGTCTAAAAGTTGGACAAAGATAGAAAATAAAAAACAAATATATTGAAAACCCAAGTACTTTTCAATAAAAGAAAACAAATAGTGTGGTGTGACTTTCTAATGCCTTGGAGTGGGTGTATGTGTTTGGGTTCTTTAGATCAAGGTGGTCATGGAAGACCTCTTTGAGGAGGTACTTTCAAGCTGAAATTTAGACAATAACAAGAGGTCAGTCATTTAACGACCTGGAAAAGAGCATTTTGTGTCAGGAAAATAGGGTCAAAAATCTATGTCATCAGAGATCTGGGTGGTGGAATTAAAAGACCAGCTTGGCTGACTGCAGTGAGCAAAGTGGGATAGTGTTTGGTGGTGAGTGCTGTGGAGAAAGACTGAAGTTGGAGTAAGATTCAGAGTAAACCTCTACTGGTGGTGCAGGCTTGGAGGGGGGAACAACGGTTTCTGTGGGAAAGGTGTGAAGCCCAACAACGTCCTTCAGCTGGAACCACTGGACAAAGGATTTAAATTAATTGAATGAGTATCTTATAGGTTCTAGTAAAACAGAGGATGACATACAATATCAGATGATAAACTTCAGCAGAGAGATGGAAATAACAGAAAATGATCAAACAGAAATGCTCTACATGAAAAACAGAGATTAAAAAAAATGTCACTCAGTGTGAGAAGCTTATAAGTAGACTTAATCTAGCTGAGAAAAGAATCAGTGGAATTAAAAGTAGGCCAGTAGAAATTGCTCAGTCTGAAATACAAATGGAAAAAGTAATTTTTGGAAAAGAGATCTGAGCATTCAAGACCTGTGGAACAATATCAGATGATTCAACACCCATGTGATTAGAATCCTAGAAAAAAAAAGAGATAAAGAATAAGACAGAAGCAATGTTTGAAAAACTGGCTGAGAATTTTCTAAGATTAATGGAAGATTCTAATCTACAGATCTGAGAAGCTTGGAGACTACTACAGATTTAACACAAAAACAAAACCAAATCCAGAAACCTGGACACCATATACTCAAAACTTCTGAAAAACAAAGATAAAACCAGTATGAGAAAAACGGACATTACATAAACAAGAACAAAGCTGAAAATGACAGGAGACGCTTTTTCCAAACTCTTTAAACCGGAAGACAGGAGAGTGACATTTTTAAAGCATGGCAAAAAAGGCAACACAGATTTCTATACCCCCCCAAAAAATCTTTCAAAAATGAAAGGGAAGTAGAGGCTTTTTCAGATCAATAAAGACTGAGAGATTCATTACTGTCAGATCTTTTCTATTAAAAATGTTAAAGGAACTTCTTCAGGCAGAATAATATAATACAACAAAAACTTCGATCTATATGAAGAAGTGAAGAGCACTGGAAATGGCATTAATGAAAGTAGATATAAAATTCATGCTTTTCATTTTTCAGTTTGCTCTAAAAGATAACTTACTTTTCCAAGTGTTAATATTTGTCTAAAGCAAGTAGTAGTGTATTTACAACATATGTCAGTAAAATGTATAAAATAATTACAAAAGTAGAGGACAGAAAAAGCAAGACTACTGTTTTGTTTCTTATACATCATGCAAAAAAGTATAATATTATTTGAAAGTAGATTTATTAAAGATATATGTTGTAAATTCTAGAGCAACCACTAACAGTTATACTAAAAGAGGCCTAGCTCTTCAATAAAAAGTAAATTAGTTAATTAAATAAAAATACATTGTAATCACAAAAAATAAAAGATGCATAAAAATATTTCAGCTTTAATTTCTAATACGGTAAGTATGAATAGGTATAACCCAGGTTTTTTCATTTTTTGCTAATTTTTAGAAGTGTAAAAGAATACAGAAACCAAAAAGTTTTACAGTTGATGTAACACCTTAAAGGCCTTGGAAGAAATGTCTTTTTTTTTTTTTTTTCTAAGTGTGATTTGAAGCTTTTTGAAATTTTTTTAAATTAATTTATTTTTAATTGGAGAAAGCTGCTTTACAATATTGTGTTGGTTTCTGCCATGTATCAACATGGATCAGTCACAGGTATATGTATGCCCCCTCCCTCTTGAACCGCCCTCTGCCTCTCATCCCATGCCACCCCTCTTGGTTGTCACAGAGCACTAGGTTTGAGCTCCCTGTGCCATACAGAAAATGTCCACTGGCTATCTAATTTTACGTATGGTAATATATATCTTTCGATGCTAATCTCTGAATTCGTCCCACCCTTTCCTTCCCTGCCCCATGTCTGTAAGTACTTTCTCTATGTCTGTGTTTCCATTGCTGCCCACAGATAGGTTCTTGAGTACCATCTTTCTAGATTCCATATATATATATATGCATTAATATACAATATTTGTTTTTCTCTTTCTGACATTTCACTCTGTATAATAGGCTCTAGATTCATCTATCTTATTAGAACTGAATCACATGTGTTCGTTTTTATGGTTGAATAATATTCCATTGTGTATATGTACTACAGTCTCTTTGTCCATTCATTTTTTGATGGACATCTAGGTTGCTTCCATGTCCTAGCTATTGTAAATAATGCTGTGATGAACTTTGGGGTACATGTGATTTTTTTTCAGTTATGGTTTTCTCAGGGTGTATATGCACAATAGTGGGATTGCTGGGTCATATGGTAGTTTTATTCCTAGTTTGTTTTTTTTTTTAAGGAATCTCCATACCTTTGAAAGTTTTAAATAAAGGCATAGGATGACCAACCAGATTTACATCATTAACCATCATTAACAGACATAGAGAAAAGAATAGAGATAAAGACCACTCAGGAGTCATCCAGGCTACATGGACTGGTGACATAGCCAAAAGTGGTAGCAATGGAGAGGAGTGGATGGATTGGACTGACCTCATAAGATGCACTTAGAAGTTTGAGTTGAGAGAAAAGATTAATCAAGGATAAGTTCTAGATTTTCAATCAACTTTATTGATTAAATGTTACCATTTTAAAGTGTTCAACTGGATATGTGTAGACAGATGTATACACCTGTGAACCAACCACAATATAGGAATATTGAATATTTCTACCAATCGTGAAGAATTCCTTCTGCCTCTTCCTAGGACTCAGATTTTTTACTTTAGTAACTAAAATAATAATGGTGATATTAGGCTCAATAAGGGAGAAATATGTTTGAAATGGAGGAGAGGTAAGAATTAATACTTCTGGCACTAGATTGATAGATTTTTTTTTTTTTTTTGGCAACACCATGTAGAACTTCCCTGACCAGGGATCAAGCTTGTGTCCCCTGCAGTAGAACCTTGGAGTCTTAACCACTGGGCCATCAGGGAAATCCTAATAGATTATTTTTAGTGATCATGTTTAATATCCTCCAAAAAGACATCCATATCATTGCCTTTTAATCTTCTCCAACTGGGGGAGAGCCTTCCAATTCTACCCTGGAATGATATTCTGCAATTCCATTTATCGTACACTTACCATGTTGCTGGATTGTAATTGCTTGTGTATCCCCAAATACAGTAAGCTCTTAGGTGCTCCAACTGCTCTCCTGCACAAAGTTTGGCAGATAATGAGCATGCAGTAAATGCTGGACAAATAAGTGCATGTAGACTATTCTCCGTTTATTGGGATTTCCTATCACTATTAAGATGGCGTTCTTTATACCTGACTGGAATACAAAACATCTACCACCATCCTCCAGCTGCAATGTCAGTTGTAAGATACTATTTCATTGGTTAATATACCTCTTTTTGATGGGATTCTGGCATTTTTGAGCAGCAGACAGCATCTGTAAGCTGGCTGGTTGGGATGGAAAAGCCTTTTAGGATTAGAGCAGAGCAATGATAACTGCTCAACAAAAGACTTCAGCCCTTTGAGCTCTGAGTGTTGACACAGGAAGCCCACACAGCCTCCAATATATGCTCCATCCACATTTTCTTTAGTGTGGTGCTGCCTTCTGGAACAGCAATGATGAAGACTTAGAGTGGGCATCTCATTTTAAACATTGAGTTATAATATGCCTATAATAAAGTACACAATGGATTTTTATATGTACATTCACCTTGGGAACCATCAACCAAAGTGAAGAAACAGAACCCAGAATCTACCAATAAAGGGACAGAAAAGGGAGTGGTCACTCATCATGCAAGAGATTGAAATGTAGCGCATAACACATTAAACTGTATTTTCATTTCCACGTGTTATGCACGGAAAGCAACTTAAATGCTATCTTGCCTGCCATGTGAAGCAGTATATTATTTGAAGGCAGACTGAGGAATTAAACATGTATATTGTGAACCTGTGGGCAAACACTGGACATGATTTTCAAGAGGTTTAAAAGTTTAGGTGATACGTGATTGTTGCTATGTAATCATTATTTTTCTTGTTTTTTTTTTTTGCATCAGGATGTATTCACAACTTTAAAAAAAGTCTTTTTAACTTTCTCCTCTGAACTCTTATTTTATTGATACTTTCATTTACTGTATGGTTAGCTTCATCAGAGAGCTGAGAGAAAAACTTTTGCACAGATTAGAAATGTTTGAATTAGTGGGAGCTGACTGAAAAGGTTGTGCAGATAATAATAAAGAGTTATTTTCTGTATGTCTTGTCCTAGTCAGATGTACCACATAAAACTGGGGACAGTGTCTGGGCTGAGCAGACCACACTAGTGCATTTGAGCGCCTTATGGATTCACTCACTGATTTGAAGTGTGTCAACACTCAGAAAATGGAAACAAGAGATACGAAAATCATGTCTGTCTGTGTTTCATTTAAAGTCAGATTTACGGGAAGAATTTGAAAGGCATAATCCATTTCTCCAGGAGGATGCTGGATAAGAGATTGACATGCATTACATAACAAATGTTCTTCCAGTAATAACAATACTCGCATTTATAAGCAGCTTTTAAATTTTCAGTGGGTTTTTACACATATTATCTCATTTAAGATCATTTTATATGCCTCCTAAAATGCACATAAATGCTGGATTTCAAACATAGATGAAATTTGCAGTGGATTTTGAAGTAGTCATAAACGGCTGCGGAAGTACCCCCAAGAACATGCCTTCCGTAACAAGAACAGCGTGTATCTTTAAACCTCCGATGTTAAGAGGCTGACAGTTGATCTATTACTGTAAGAAGCAAGCTCTTTTCCAAGTCCCTCCCAGGAATCATTTGCACGTTTTTCAGATATGGAATGTCCAGAATTGTTTTTAATTTGGAGCCAAGAACTTTTCAGCTGACTCCTTTTCTTGTTTTTACCTGTATCCCCTTAAGCTGAGATTGTAAGGAGAGTGATTAAAATCAAACAGATACCTCCTTTCTGTAGGCCGGGAGAGAACATCCTGTAAGACAGGAGAATTATTGGTAGAGGGAACAACAGATTTTAGGTAAAATCTTGTACAGTTAGACTTGAGGACAGAGGGGTGTTGCTTTAGGGTGTTAACAAAGTTGGGAGGAGAGAAAAATTTGTGATTTGAGAAATACTGCTCAAGCGAAAAAAATAGGTAAAAGTTGGGTAGGTCTATCTGGTGTTGTTCGTGGTCAGTACGTTGCCACACCAAAGCTAGAGCTAGTAGTATAGTTGTTACCATACGAGGGCTAGGGAGCCTGATTTTGGTTTAACACTGAAGTATGTCTGATTCGTAGCTCAGTGATTTAGAGTGACTTACGCAACCTCTTTTGAGCCTCAGTGCTTGCCCTGTAAATTGGGGGTGATATGGTCCCAACATATCCTAGATTCATTCAAAGATTAATTGAAATAATGTCCATAAAGCATTCAGCATTCCATTTGGCACACAAAAATTGCTTCATAAATGCTACGCTTCATCAGGGTTGAATTTTAACTAGCATTATCAGAGTGAATGCTCATAAATTGAAGAAGATAAAGAATCAAAACAGTGGGAGAGAAAACAGGTTTTGAAATGAAACCTAGAAATTTCATGTATTTCATGGATGACCAGTTGAAGGATTGCCTCATCATTTAGAGTTTCCTGCTTAAATAAAATGGTGGTGGTGGTTTGGTCGCTAACTCGTGTTCAACTCTTGCGACCCCATGGACTGTAGCCCGCCAGGCTCCTCTCTCCATGGGATTCTCCAGGCAAGAATACTGGAGTAGGCTGCCATTTCCTCCCTCAGGGGATCTTTCCAACCCAGGGACTGAACCTGGGTCTCCTGCATTGTAGGCAGATTTTTGACTAACTGAGCTACCAGGGAAGCCCCTCACAAATAAATAAATAAAATGGTAGAGCACTTAAGCTGAAATGCTGGTTCTACAAGGAAGAGAAATTTCTTTTATCTAGAGTTTAGCTTTCTCCACAGTAACCTGGATTATGGTACTATTGCATTTATAAACATGATAACCATAACTTTTGTATCAGTAACTTCATATTTATTTAGGTAGCCACATCATTTAAAAAAAACTAAGAAGATTGGAGTTGATATTTTTGCTTGTCATATTCCATGAAGTGTTATGACACATTTTTTTTCTAGGAAAATTGATGTCTTTCTTTTTCCCATCTCTTCCGCAATACTCCGCTCAGCCATTTGCATTAAATACTTTTTAGGATTCCAGTCATAATATGTATACATGCATGAGAGCACCTACTAAATTTATCATGATGATAATAATATTGTTCTTGACTGACTACTGTATGCTAGGCACTGTACTCAGATTTTAAAAATGAACTCCTTTCATTATTCCAGCAACTCTATGAGGCAGATACTACCATTTCAAGTAGGGAATACTCAAGAGAGTTTAAACAACCACAACCTGCCCACAGTCAGTAAGCAGCAGTATGGGTGTTTGAATCAGGGCAGTTATCACCAGAGCCCTAATCTTAGGTTCCATGGCTTGATTAGGGCCTGTGTGCATGTGGATTAGTCACTCTGTTGTGTCCAACTCTTTGCAACCCCATGGACTGTAGCCCACCAGGCTCCTGTGTCCATGGAATTTTCCAGGCAAGAATACCGGAGTGAATTGTCATTTCCTTCTCCTGATCAGGGCCTACATGAAGCCAAAGCATTGTTGGCTTTTGGTACAGAATTCATATGTCCCAGGTTGCCCGAGGCAGTCCAGTTTACCTGTTATGTCATTATTAACAGTGCCTATGTTTATTCCCCAAATAGTCCCAGCCTTGTTTGGATGAGAAATTCTACAGTCTCCCTAGTCTTTTGTCTCTTTTTATCCTCATCTCTCCTGAGGTCTCATATTTCCATTGATAATCTCTCCCCCAGGCACCGAGTGCAGTGGCAGCTTTTAAAGCCATGTTGCTACAAGTGTCAGCTGCGTTGGGTTGGCTCTTGGTGGGGCTGCAGACATCCATCTTCACCATGATACTTCATTAGTTAAGTTACTTCTTTCATCTTTGGGTTTCTCTGCTTAAACACCTGGAATGACCTTGAATAACTTTTATTTTAAAAATTCAACCTAAAAGAAAAACTTGGAAAACTAGAAGTTTCAACAACATTCACAGAGGGTTGTAGATGTCCTTTTTAGTTGTTGTTTATTGTTTTGCCTAAAGAAAGGTGAGCTAATATTTTGGAAAGATTCATCAGCTGGTGAACTTCATCTTGTCTCCACTTTATGTCTTTTAGCCCTTGAAAATGTCTTTTCAAAGCAGTGTTATCTGCCCATGGAATATTTAAACAGGAGTCGTCATTTTCTTCCAATTTCTTATTTTATTTATTTGTTTATTCTTTGGCCACACCACATGACTTGTCCTCCTGTTTCTTGAGTTCCCCTTGTCTTCTGTGATAATACAGGCTCAGGTGATTCCATTCCTCACTGCTAATGATGGGTTCTCATGCTAGATCTCCTTGCACCCTTTGCTGAACTGTGATGACAATTTTTTTTTCATTGTTCTGTACATGGTCTGAAAGGTTCTTTTTCTTTCTTAACTGCTTGTCACTACACCTATATACCGACATAGTGCTCTTAGTTTGTGGGTGATCTCAATCAACCCTTTGTATGTGACTTCTGACATTTGTTCCTGAGCTCCAAGCACTCGTAACTCCCTGATTCCAGAAAATTCTCTACTTTGCTTTGAGGCACCTTAGCTTGGTTCTGTGACTGTGTTTCCTTTCATGAGAAGCTGATGAACACAAATTTCAGCCAATGTTCTCAAGTTGGGTGTCCCTTCTTAGAAACTGGCAGTCGACCTACTAGGAGGAAGGAAGACATTGCATACTATTCATTCGCTCCTGAAAGGCTCATTTGTTAAGGACTTATTCTTTTACGAAACATGTTTTTATATAAATGTATATGTGAACCTAAATAGGTTATGAAAATCTTGCCTGTGATGTGACAAGCAAAAGAATGTATGACTAGAACAAGGAACCCATCATTTCAACGCAGTTAAGAGGGGTAGAAATGGCCCCATTCAGCACCTTCTTGTGTCCTCTGGGACCCCTGGAGTGCCTGCAGCCCATCCCTTCCCCTTTTCTGGGTGAACCTGCTTCATGTCCACACAGAGGCCTGAGGCAGAGAGACAGTGGGTAGTACTTTGCACTGCAGTCATCTGGAAATCTTGTCCAGCACCTTCTGTTATTGTGCGAAGGCAAAGACCCAAGAGTGACTGTGAGATCATGATTATTACTTAAGAAAGCAAGTGCTGTGTGCACAGTAAATCCCTACATTTGTTCCTTTAAATAAGGTGGGGTTTAAGGCTCTTCCTTGAAACTATTGTTAACAATCATCCAATATGTTCAAGACACTCTAGCCCAGTGACAGTCTCATTGTTACCTTGCCCTGTGATGTGAATAATGTGGTTTTCAGTTTCATCAGGCAGGTCTCACGTTTAATCAGACTCACGTCTGGCTCACGGTCACATGACTAGCCAATGGCCACTCCAGGCCCAGATCAGATAGATACTATTTCCCCTATATTGAGCTTCCTTTGGATTTCTCTTCACTCCTCTACAACAGAAATCCTACATAGCCAAACACAAGAAGAGGAAAATCCACTGTTTGGAAAGGAATATTTCTTTAGATAGCTTGTTCGCAAAGCACATCCAGTACTGCATTTAAATGAGTGTCCTGGCCTTCATTTATATGCAGGGAATCCGATGTGCAGAAGTGAGAGGTGGAACAGAGTATGACCGTAGTCATGCTGTGTCCATCTCATGCAGCTGGATAGCTTTAAAGATACACACACACAGAATCTGGCAAATGTAAATGTCCCCTGACATCTACTTGGTAGTAAACATAAACATCTGACTTCCTCAGCATTGTTTGCTTTCTTACTGAAAGTATCCCCTCTCCCTGTCTTTCTCCCACTCAGTTTAAAAATAAAAATTAAATTACTTGATATCTTCTTTCATGGGTCAGAACACGATTTGGAGAGAACAATGGAACATCAAATTTAGCAAGAAATGTGGTTTATACCAATCAACTTGCTGAATGTAAAAATTTAGAAAGGAGGAAAGGAAAGTAGAAAAAATATTACAAGCTGAATCTTTATACCCAAAAGAATTTTTTGCATTAGTGAGCTTTATTTTTTAGAGCAATTTTGAGTTCATGGCAAAAGGAACCACCTTTGATGGTTACATTTTGCTGGTTTGAACAGATGTATAATGACAAATATAAAATGACACCTATCCACCATTGTCATAGTTGCAGGGTAGTTTCACTGACCTAAAAATCCTCTGTTTGCCATCTATTCATCTTCCCATCCCAGCCCCTGGTCACCACTGATCTTTTTTAATGTTTCTACTTAGTCATGTGCTTTTAAGCCATAGAAGTGTCTCTGTGTCACACCCTCAGTTTCTAGTGAGGGCTCCCTCCTGGCCCAACATCTTGAACTTGTTCATTTCTGCCTTAAGTAGGGATGACTGGTTTCTATAAAAAGATACTCTCAAGTTTGTTCAAGTAAAGAAGGTAATTTAAGGATACAACAAATAGTGTACAGTTGGGCTTAACAGTGAGAGCCTTAGAGTCAAAAATGAACTTTACTACCATTTCCTCATCATGAGGCAAATCACTATGTCTCTCAGCTTCACTCTGCCATCCATAAAATGGGAACAATAACAGTTCTTACTTCCTAGGGTTGTTTGAGGATATAATGAAACATCATATGTATGTATGTATAATGCTTTGGATATGTGCTCAATAAAATTGACCGTTGTATCTTTGTCATGAATGTGGATACTGAGTCTTCATGAGACTGGAGGCATGTTGACAAGAAAGGAAGATACTTCTCTCCGGGGCTACCCATTCCGTCTTTTTCTTTCTTTCTGTTTGCATTCTAAGTCGCTTCAGTCATGTCTGGCTCTTTGCAACCCCGTGGACAGTAGCCCAACCAGGCTCCTCTGTCCTTAGGATTTCCAGGCAAGAATACTGGAGTGGATTGCCATGCCCTCCTCCAGGCAATCTTCCCAACCCAGGAATCGAACCCACATCTCTTATGTCTTACATTGGCAGATGGGTTCTTCAGCACTCGTGCCAGCTGGGAAATCCTGGTTTTGTGTCTTTTAATTTTTTCTCTCTCCTGACTGAGGCCCTCAGTTTTCTATTTCTGTCTCTCGGTTAGCGTGACCTACCCGACCAGTAGCCCTAAATCTGTTTGAGTTTATGATCCAGTGTTCATCACCAGTTGACTATAGACTCTAAATAACTTAGTTCAGATTCCCCATAATGACAATCTGATTGGTTGCTGGGTTGACACCTTGGTTCAATTTTCCCCTCGTAGTGTAATTAAGCTCATGGTCAAGTTGTTGACTCCCAGCATCAAATAAGTTCCACTTTTCATTCTACATTGAATCTCAAAGTGTTTTATTCCACCATCCCTGACCCTCTGGCCTTAGATTCAAGGACTTGAGTGAAATGCTTTCCCTGTCTGAAATCTAAAAGATCTGTCACTTAATATGTTCAGGCTTCTTGTAAGTTCTGCAGACCTTTCAAAGGAAAGTTTCGAAAGCTTCTCAACAAAGATAATTGTGTCAAAAGGGAAACAGCTGTCTCTGTATTTGCAGAGGAGAAGAAAATTAAACAAATAGCAAAGATGAGACTCACGTATAATTAAAATTGGATTATTGCAACATTTGACTTACCAGCTGGGAGCTCAATTCCTTTGCGTTGGTATCCAGTTCTGACCATTTCTTCTTGCTCACCCTGCATTCCTATCTTTCATTCAGTATTTCCCTTTCATTTCGCTGGAATGCTTTTCTCCGTGCTTCATAGCACATTTCTCCATTCCTGTACTTCATCATCAGTCCTTTTTTCCAGATTCTTTTGTTCTTTGCTTCTTGTTTGTTTTGTCTGTTTTGGGTTTTGTTTTGTTTTGTCTTTTTTTTTTTTTCATTTCTGAGAGAAGGATAAATGGAGGATATGATAAATTCTTACATTACTTCTCTTTATTTCTGAAAACAATCATTTTAGCTTATTGTGTGGTGAAATCTCACAGAACTCATTAAAATCAAAAGCACAGTATTAATCTCTTGCTGTTTACATGTAAGCAATTTCAGCCAGTTTTCTGAATGTTTAAATATGTGGTCAGAAGCTGTGGTTTACCTCCCGACTTTGTTTGGGAAAACCTAACTAAAACAGCTAGGTTTTTTCTCTTTAGCTTGGGTTCATGACCAGAGTTTCTTCCTTGAATCAACTGACATTATTCTGTTGTGTCTTAAATGTTAAAAAGTTACAAAGTAACTTGTTCTGAAAGATCTCTAAATTCATACCAATCAGAAAAGATATATATGTTATAAAGATACCGGCATTTTTACTTTCATTAAAATATCAACAACTTGTCAGTAGTATTTCCTTTTATTGAAATAGAGTTAGTTGAGTTATTATATTAGTTGCAGGTGTACAACAAGATGATTCGATATTTTTATAGAGTATACTCCATTTAAAGTTATTATAAAGTCATAGCTATATTCTCTGTGTTGTATAATACATCCTTGTTATTTATTTATTTTATGCATAGCAGTTTGTACTGCTTAATCCCGTACCCTTGGCCCTCCCCATTTCCTTCTTCCCACTAGTAACCACTAGCTTGTTTTCTATATCTGTGAATCTATTTCTATTTTGTTATATATTCAGTATATTCATTTGTTTTAGTTTCTAGATTCCACATGCAGTAACAATATTTGTCTTTCTTTGTCTGATTTATTTCACTAAGCATAATTGCTGCACATGGCAGCATTTCATTTTTTAAGGCTGAGTAATATTCCACTGTATATCTATACCACATTTTCTTCATGTGTTGATGGACACTTAAGTTGCTTCCATCTCCTAGTTATTGTAAATAATGCTTCTGTGAACATTGGAGTACATTCATCTTTTCAATTAGTGTTCCTTTTTTTTTTTTTTTTTTTTTAATATGTACCCAGCAGTGAAATTGCTGAATTATCTGGTAATTCTAATTTTAGTTTTTTGAGGAAACTCTATGTTGCTTTCCATAATGGCTGCACTAGTTTATGGATATACTCCCACCAACAGTATATTAGGATTCCCTTTTCTTCACATTCTTATTGACATTTGTTAGTTGTTAGTTATTTGTAGGCTTTTTTTTTGATGATAACCATTCTGGCAGATGTGTATGGCATTGTCTCATTGTGATTTTGATTTACATTTCTCAGATAATTGGCAAAGTTGAACATATTTTTATGTGCCTGTTAGCCATCTCTGTGTTTTCTTTGGAAAAATGTCTATTCAGGTTATCTGCCCATTTTAAAATTTTTTCTTTTTCATTTACTGAGTTGTATGAACTGTCTATATATTTTGAATATTAACCTCTTATCAGTCATATCATTTGCAAATATTTTTTCCCATTCTATAAGTTGTTTTTCATTTTGTTGGTGGTTTCCTTTGCTGTGCAAAAACTTTTAAGTTTCATTTAATTAGAAACTTTGTTTATTAGGTTCCATTTGCTTATTTTTGCTTTTGTTTATTTTGCCTCAAGAGACAGAACCCCAGGAATATAGCTACCGTTTATGTCAAATGGTGTTCTGCCCGTATTCTCTTCTGAGAGTTTTATGATTTCAGGCCTACATTTAGGTCTTTAATCCATTTTGAGTTTATTTTTGTATATGCTGTGAGGAAATGTTCTAATTTCATCCTTTTACATATAGTTGTTCAATTTTCCCAGCACCATTTATTAAAGAAACTGTTTTTGTTTTTACATTCTTTCCTTCTTTGTCACAGGTTAATTGAACCTATGTGCTTAGGTTTATTTCTGGACTTTCCATTCTGTATCGTTGATCTTTACGTCTGTTTTTGTGCCAGTACCATCCTGTTTTAATTACTATACTTTGTAGTATAGTCTGAAGTCAGGAAGCATGATACCTCCAGCTTTGTTTTTTTTTTTTTCTCAAGATGACTTTGGCTATATGTGATCTATTCAGTTCCATAAAAATTTTAGTATGACTTGTTCTGTGGAAAGTTGGGTATTTTGTTAGGAGTTGTGTTAAGTCCATCAACATATTTTTGTTTGGTTTGTTCCACAGATGTTAGTTTAGTGCCTACTAAGGACTGGAAATAAAAAGAGGTAAAAGGGTACATGATAGACATATACTGGCAGCTGTTTAGTGGAAGAGTCAAACAACAAATAATAAATAAATAGATAAATAGATAAATTGCACAGTTGCTTGAATTTCCCATGTTATTGTGAAATAACTATGCAAAGAATTATTAGAAACTCTTACAAACTGATTTTATTTTGAGAGGGAGAAAATTGCTAAATAGAAGAGTTTGGGTGCTTTTAATTTATTTTAAAAAACTAAATAAATTTTGATCTGAATCTGAAATATCAGTTTATGTCGACTTTATGTTTAATTACATATTTGACAGATCTTGTGTAGTACTGAGGCAGGTATTAGACAACTATAATCACATATTTATATGTTTATTTATAAATTAAGTTCAATGATATGAAGAAAAAGTACAAGGAATTGCAAGAATATCCTTGGGAACCAAATTTAGTTTGTGGTGTTATGGTCTAGAGCAGAGTGTTTAGTTGTGGAGGAGCTGGAACCAGTTTTGACTATACTGCTTACTAAGTGTATGACCATGTGATTTAACCTCTTTAAGCCCCTAGCTGTGAAATGGGCACATGCATAATACTCCCTGTTTCAAGAGTTTGTTGCAACAAGCAATTAGGCATAGAATAAGGACTTTTAGAAAGTAGCTTTTACTGTAAAGTCTAATAAAGACATTAAATACAAAGAACAGGAAGTAAGAAAATAAACATTATTTGGAAACATTTACGCTCATAAAACCCAAGTGCAGCACAATGCCAAGACATGACCATTTTTTCCAGAAATCCTGGGGATTATGTGTTATTGAGCTTTCCTTCATTCTGAAACTGTGCCCCTATTTTGAATGTTGTGGCTCCATTTCCTCTCAATTCTGAAGTGGGTTGAGGGCTGTGTGTGGGCCTGGTCATGAGTCTACCTGAGGTTATGTTTTACATCCATTTCCACTGTTATCTGCGTTTCATCGATCTCCATCCCTGACATGCCTTGAAATATGAGCTTTGCCTCCACCAGGCTGCTCTTCATGTCCTCCTTCCCAAAGATAGAAGCAAAATAATTGCTTTTAAAGTGTGTTTAAGACTTCAGGAAGCTAACACAGTGGACAGCCTGAGACCCAAATATCCTTTGATTTACAAAGCATACAACTCAGAGGCAGACAGGCCAGCTGCTACACACTGCCCTTCATGGGGTCACATCTAAGAGGCCGTCCCTACCCTCCAATCTTAAGGTAGTGTTTTCCAAAATATGAGCAAGGGTAAGGTAGCTTCTTCACCAATAAGTTTCTTTCTAGTTCTATGTCAGTGCTCTTAGTAAAATGGGGAAAAACACATAGGTGTGGAATTTTGTATATTCGTTGGATATTTATTCTGCACTAGTTTATGGTTCAGGAATAAAGACAATATCAATAATAATAGCCAAAACAATTTTGGAGCACCTACAGTGTGCTAGAGACCATGTCAAAGATTGTCCTGGCATGCACCTTTTTTGTCATTCAATAGCCTTATGGGGAAGGAACTACCATTGTCTGCATTTCAAGGATTAAGAAACTGAGATTCAAAGAGAATCCAGCCTAGCTGAATTCATTGACACTCAAAATATGAGATTGTACCCATATATATTTATATTCACTCATTTACTCGTTTGACATTGATTTGCTGAGCATGTACTACCTATCAGACAAAATTCTGGGCACCAGAGATAAAGGAGTGAGAAATGGGCAAAATTCCTACTCTCATGAAGCTGACTTAACATTCTAGTAGAACACAGAAAGTAAATAAAATATGTAAATTTTATAGTGCAAAGTGATAAATGCTAAGGAGAGAAATTAAAGAAGGGGAGGTATAATTTTAAATAGGGCAGTCAGCAAAGTCTCAATGAAAAGGTGACCTTTCACATATCACAGACGTTAAGTGCATCATTCAGGATCTGGTGCTGAGAATGTACTTGAGGTCAGTTCTTGTCTTTCTTTCCTTTCTTGTCTTGTCTTCCTTTCTTCCTCCAGGCAGTCTTCTTCAGGTCGTCGTCTTTTCCAGGATCTCTGAGCAACCCCAGCCAAAACACACAAAGACATTTGCAACCCTCCTGAACTAGTATGTCCTTTTATAGGCACCTCACTCTTAAAAGTGACGGACGTGGAATTAAACAAGTGCTTTGGACTTGAAAATTCTGTTAAGATTCCTTTTGGTTATGAGCTGCTATTGAAATAGGTTTGGACATGAATACTGTTCTCCTGTTCAACATACATTTAGGGACCAGATGATGATAAAACAGAGCTTCCAAATGAAGTCTTTATTAGTTCAAGAGTCATCAGAAAATACATTAGTGAGGAAAGACCCTGGTCATTGTGTCTAGAGTTTCCCAATACACTCAAGGAGAAAAACCACAAAACAAACATTTGGAGATCAGATTTGCCTCCTAGAGTTCATTTTATTCCATCAAATATGCTATAGCAATATAGTAGGTGGCAAGATAAAGTTTTACATATGTAGGTGCCCACACTCACACACACTTATATAAACATAGATACATATGTATGTTTTACTTTTCAGACTTTCCTCACTTGTAACAGTAAAAGCTTTTAAGATCATTTTTTGTTGATGTTTTTGTTGTCCAGTAGCTAAGTTGTGTCCAACTCTTTGTGACCCCATGGATTGTAGTACCTCGCTAGGCCCTTCTGTGCTCCACTGTCTCCCAGAATTTGCTCACATTTGTGTCCACTGAGTTGGTGATGCTATCTAACCTTCTCACCCCCTTCTCCTTTTGTCTTCCATCTTTCTCAGCATCAGGATTGGTTACCAATATTGTGAAATGTGTTCCTCAGAAAACAGCTTGGGCTCAAGATTTTCTAGCATTCTTGAAGAAAATGGTTGCATTAACAGCAAAGATAAGATAGAAGGAGATGGTTTAGCTTTTCAACATCAAACTGCTGTATAGTGATTGGTATACCCTGAGTAGCATCCCTGTCCTCTAATAATTATACCCCTTATCAGCTCCAGCAGGACCTTGCCACCCTGGGAAAATCATTCACTATTGGTCTTTCCTCTTGAAACAATACTGCTACATCTCCTTCAAAAGTATCCACACTTCACATTTCATAGTGATTCCAACTGGTGGCCATCACCCCAGTTATTCCTAATTAGTGAGATTTGCCACTTAGGAGCGTGCTGTGATTACATGTGAATGGTCACAGATTCTTAACATCACTGTTCCATTTCCTTTTAGGTTCTGACTTCTAAACCCACTTTGCCCTTTAACCAGTTTTCGCAAGTCAGGAAAATAGGATTAATTCTGTTGCAGTATCTTCAGCTGTTTTCTGAATCATTAATTCTGCTTTTATTGTACTGCATTTCCTATGCATTACAGAATAAAAATGAACTTGCCTTGGGGCACTTTATATTCCTTCAGCCTTCTCAGCTCTATTTTTTAGAAAGTCCACTCTGAATGTCCACAAATTTAGTGTGTTCTCTGGGATAAGTCCTATCTGGTGGTGATAGGTTTGTTTTGCTAAAATCAAGTCATTTCCCAGTTTTGACTGGGAAATTTCATTTAATGAGTCCCAAATTTCTTCAGTTCAGTTCAGTTGCTCAGTCGTGTCCAGCTCTTTGCAACCCCATGGACTGCAGCACACCAGGCCTCCCTGTCTATCACCAACTCCTGGAGCTTACTCAAACTCATGTCCATAGAATCGGTGATGCCATCCAACCATCTCATCATCCTCTGTCATCCCCTTTTCCTCCCTCCTTCAGTCTTTTCCAGCATCAGGGTCTTTTCTAATGAGTCTGTTCTTGGCATCAGGTTCCCTAACATTCCAAATGTCTAAGCTATTGCAAAACAGATCAACAATCTGGACTGTACGTGAATCATATACAATGTAATTCTGCACCTTTACTGAGAAACTTATTTCCTCCCAACGTTTCATATAGTTTTATATCACTCACCTAGGAACAATTAAAATTCTTGTGGAAAAACCTATGCTTTCACTAGTGAAATGAAAAAAATGAGGTATAGTTAGAATTCATCAGAGAAGAATGCTAGAATCGAAGGGTGATTTTGTAAATTATACACCAGGGATCAAAACCTCAAGTCTGCCCAGGGGATTGGTTGGTAACTTAAAGATGTCATCAATCTAGGCGAGGACTATCTCAAATATCTACATATTGGAAAAATGTCAGGACAAGGTTATACAGAAAAGGGCAAGTGTTCATTTTAGTCATTCATGTTCAAAGTTTAGAGGCACAACAACAGGAACAAAATATGCAGGTCAACAAATGGGATCTATCGGTCAGATTTGGCCTGCGTGCTGTCATCTTAAACACTTGCTTATTGGCAAAACTATCTTTTAATTACCTGTGCCAAGACAAAGAATGGGTGACCAGATAGCTATGACTTTCCAGATCACTTGCATCTGTCTTTAAGGTCGGATATTTATTTGCCCAACTAGTTAGTTTCCTTCATGGCTTTAGCAGAAGACTATTTGCAGAGCACAGCAGAATGGCATCCCCAGCGTGAGCAGTTCATTTTACTTGGTCTGAGAGAAAGGTCAGCCAAATGCTAAAACTTGTATTGCTCATTTCTGCTCCCTCTTATCCTGTAGCATTAAACTATCCACTCTTTTCGAGGGGGGGGGAAATATATATATATATATACATATACATATATATATATATATATAGTTGTTCAGTTCACAGATAATGCCGCTTTTATATCCACATATGGTTTTCAAAGAAGTTGGCCTTTTCCCAATATTAATTTTCACTCTTGCCATGGATCTTTCCAATAGACAAGAAGGCCATGAATCTGGAAAATCTCCCTTTTATAGACAAGGAATACTTAGGCTTTTTTCCCCCCTCTAATATATATTGAAACCAGATCCAGGAGACTGGAGGAAATTTGAATCATCATGTCAATTAAATGAGAGTGTATCATTATCTGTAAGAATGAAATGTTTCTTTGATTGATGGGTAAAAATATTCCCCTTTAGTAGGTTCTCTTTTCCCCTTAGCAGCCCATCAGTATATTAAATGCTACTTTCCCATTACTCAATAATGTACTCAAGACATCACACTCTGGCCTGATGTTTTACTTTTCATTTTGGCTCTGTGGTAGCCAAACTTACCTAGTGTATATCTTATTCTATCAGATCTTGTGTCAAGTGAACATTGGTGTCTGGATGTGTTACCTATGTTAGGGAACATGTTGATCTTCTAAGGCATAGTGAGAGCTATTCCCAGCAGGTCACTAATTAGATCTATATAGTTCCTTGGCTCTTATTTCTAAGTACAGAATTACCCTACACAGATACACAGGACAACATGAAAAAATATTTCTTCCCCAACTAAATAACCCTTACAGCAGTGGTTTCAAAGCATGCCTCCTCCTCATGCATTGTTAGGAATGCAAATTCTTGGGCCTAAAAACAGATCTACTAAATCAGAAACTATGGGAATCAGGTCTAGCAATGCCTCTTTAATAAGCCCTCTTGGCAATTCTGATACATGTTAAAACTTCCAGACCCACTTGACTATTTGGATCTTCCCTCCAAAGCTTTGTAGGCACCCTGGATTTTTCCACCAATCTGCCCAACCAGATTGTAAATTCCCAAACAACAATCTCACCTGCTTGTTTGTCATTAAATCCCCAGTCTCCAGTGGGAACACATGGCACATAGTAGGTGCTTCATATGTATTTATTGAATGTATGAGCAAATGCATGAGTAATTGGCTAATGCCTACTTCTGTGAAGGTTGTTGTAGTTCAGTCACTCAATCATATCCAACTGTTTGAGACCCCATGGACTGCAGAACACTAGGCTTTCCTGTCCCTCACCATATCCTGGAGCCTGCTCAAACTCATGCCTATTGAGTCAGTGATGCCATTGAATCACCTCATCTTCTGTCATCGTCTTCTCTTCCTGTCTTCAACCTTTCCCAGCATCGGGGTCTTTTCTGATGAGTCAGCTTTTTGCAACAGGTGGCCAAAATATTGGAGCTTCAGCATCAGTCCTTCCAATGAATATTCAGGGTTGATTTCCTTTAGGATTGACTGGTTTGATCTCCTTGCAGTCCAAGGGACTCTCCAGAGTCTTCTCTAGCACCACAGTTTGAAGGCATCATTTCTTTGGCACTCAGCCTTTTTTATCGTCCAGCTCTCACATCCATACATGACTACTGGGAAAACCGTAACTTTGACTATATAGATCTTTGTAGACAAAGTAATATCTGCTTTTCAGTATGCTGTCTAGGTTTGTCGTAGTTTTTCTTCCAAGGAGCAAGTGTCTTTTAATTTCATGGCTGCAGTCATTGTCCACAGTGATTTTGAAGCCCAAGAAAAAGTCTGTCACTGTTTCTATTGTTTCCCCATCTATTTGCCATGAAGTTATGGAACCAGATGCCATAATCTTCATTTTTTGAATGTTGAGTTTTAAGCCAGCTTTTTCACTCTTCCTCTTTCACCTTCATCAAGAGGCTCTTTAGTTCCTCTTGGCTTTCTGCCATAAGTGTGGTGTTATCTGCTTATCTGAGGTCATTGATATTTCTCCTGCATCTTGATTCCATCCAGTAACTCATACAGCCTGGCATTTCTCATGATGTACTTTGCATATGAGTTAATAAACAGGGTGACAATATACAGCCTCAGTGTACTCCTTTCCCAGTTTTGAACCAGTCCATTGTTCCATGTCCAGTTCTAACTGTTGCTTCTATGTGGTATAAAGGCCACAACTTTCCCAAAGCATTCATGCCAAACTGAGAGTGGAGGACTGAATACAGATTTTTATGAGCTGCACTGCTTTGGTTTAAATCTTTGTTCCAACGTCTATTAACTGTGCAACCTTTGGCAAATTGATTCAGCTCTCTTGATGTACCTTAATTTTCTCATCTGTAATATGGGAATGAAAATAGTACATCAACCTCATAGGGTGCTTTTTTTTTTCTTTTTGAAGATTAGTCGTGGTGGTGGTATTTTTTCTTATTTTAGCATTATGTTTCTCCATTCCTATATGGCAGCCTGGCTACCCTCCACCTTAACCTGCAGAGATTCTGAAAAGATCTGGGTTGTGTTTGTCCCACACTTTCATTAGCATAATATTAAGAGAACTGGATCCTGCAGACCTCAGTCCAACTCTTAGCTTTGTATCTTCCTCATCAAGATTTTCTACATCATTTATTATTTCAATTAGTATTTGCATTGCGAATAATGCCTTGTGGGAATACTTGAATGAACTCTCAATCTGTTTGCATAAACAATGTCAATGACCTGATATGATTTCCATGATAAAGCTTCTCTCCAATCTTTTCTTACTTCTTGACAGGCCTGTGTTCCTATTACCTTTACTAAGACCTCAAATGGTTGTCATGGTTAAACCCCTAAAATACAAACAAGTTTTTTGTTTGTTTGTTTGTTTTTGGTTCTGCCACATGCAATAATGTGCTATTTATTATCTCCTTGTGACTAATCCCAATTTTGTTTTTAATGCTCAGCATTTTCCTTTCTGTTCAGAGCCCTAGACTGGCAGGAGTTCAAGAGAAGGTTGAAAATGCTTCGTAGAAACTATTTTAATCCCAAACAGCTAATGTTTGGGGAGCAGGTTGAAACATATGTAATATAGGCACCCAAATGTAGGCAATTATCTCCAAAGGGCAAAAGGGGACAGAGAAGAGAGAGAATAAAGGCCATGCTGCCCTGAGGTCGGGGGTAGAGCCCTGAAGAAACGCCTTCTTTGGTTTTCCAAGGGTCACGATGTCAACTGAAGAATGAAATGATAATACAAATGGAACAGCTTGATAACACGCAAATGAGTGTATTTATTCGCACAGTTCAAACCTGATGATTGGAGTTCTTTTTCTGTCTGCTGACAGCAATTCTGAGCATTATAACAAGATCGAGGACTTAATGTCTAGAAACCCTTAATGATACTTTGTACAAAGTGGATGAAAGGTGACAGGGCAGAGGGGAGCAGTACAGAAGTTTAGGGTCAAAAAACTTGTCACTTCCAAAGGTTCTTTGTGTTGTACCTTTGAACAACACAAAGACAAGAGCTCACATTTCTGAAGGTGGAAAGGGATGTCCCAGAGTTAGAATTGCCTTCTCTTTCAATAATGCCATTTCTGCTGTCCTTGAAGCTCTGCGTGGGACAGGATGAGCTGCCTCTGGTCTTCCTTCCAGTTTCAACTGCTGTTTAACCATGTATATTCATAAGCACGCGCGCACACACACACACACACACACACACACACACCATACTTGGTAAAGCACTATATACTAGGGTATTCAACACGATAAGGTAGCACAATTACTTATTATTTAATACTTACCATGAAGCTATAATTCAAAATGATTTTCAGAGAGGAAACACACTGTCAAAAGCATAACATCACCTTGCAGGATCAGTTAGAGGAAAAATATGAGCTAAGGAGCCGGAAATCCTTGTTTAGTATTACTGAGAAATTATGACAAGCCATGAAAAGTTCCATAGGCTTTTGTAGCACTCAAGTCGTTCCTTTAAAACTGACTTCTATGAAAATCTCCTATGCCTGGAATTTGCCCTGTCAAAGCCAGACACATTTTTTTAATTGAATCTTGCTCTGAGAGTAGTAGTTTCCCCCCGTGTCCCCCCACCCCTGCATCTGTAATTTGCTTTTTATGTGAATGGAGAACTGTTCTGTTTCTCTTCTTTGGGGAGTTGTCATTTTCCTGTAAAAACAATCAATGTTGGGCAATTTATCTCTTGCTTCATCAAACTGTGATGTGGGGTGGAAGTGTATGTACATTTGCAATATAGATTTTTCATTTCTATATCTTATAGTCATATTATTGGCAAGTGGCCCTCATTTATTTTCCAGAACATTTCTAAGCTGATGACAACTCTTTAGTGTTTGTTATCGGTGTCTTACCTGTCTACCTTTTCATGTAATAGCTGCTTTCAGGGAATACAACAGAAATGGGGTATTGTTTTGTTGAAAATTTTTCAAATTAAGTACACAACTGTCTGTGAAAATATATTTCATCTTTCATCAAATTCTGCCAAGGCTTTTTGGAGGATTAATAATCCCTTCCTGGGGGTGTGCGCCTATGGCTAATATAATATCATTGGGCACAGACTAGGTTATACTTATGTTCAGACTCAGGGTAAAAAAGAAAAGGATGTGTTGAAGGGAGAATTATTGAATGTTTTCCCTTCTAAATTCTTGTTACTTGCAGGACAAATGCCTTTAAAATGGAAAATGTTGTTGAGAAACTGTGGCAGAGTCGGGGAGAGATATAGAAGTAAAAACCATATTCACTTTTCTTGTATGTAGAGTCTAGTTCTCTACCAACCAATCAGCCCCTAGGAGAGGTACATGCGTAGTAACAGAACAAGAACTGCCTGATGCCCTTCAAAGGTTGAGTCTGGGGAAAGGGGTGTATGTCTCTCTTGTTTTATCTCAGCAATTGTGACACCTGTGCTTCCCTGCCTATCTTCATGTCCCATACATCAATCTCTCCTTTCATTGTCTAGACCTCCATTAGTATAGAGCTCTTGCATGTAAGAGAGGATATGGTGGGGCAGGCTGTGGTGGGGACTATAAGATACTAAAGTACATGAAGCAACTGGAATTCCATTAAGACACATCTCTATCCTTCAAAGTTCCTTGGCAACTACTTATTTCTTATCAGGTTCTGAACTACTACTGTATTGCCAGAACCTTGTCCACAGAATGCCCTTCCCTCTCCCTCTCTAGCTATTACAATAAGAAACAGAAGACATAATTCACAATTAGATGTGATAACTGAGAAGAATATAGAAAAGGGACTATTATTTATAAGGTCATAGGCCAGGTATAGGAAAATGAACTATGTACAGTCAGTTATATTTTAACAGTTGTTTTGAAAATTCAAATTTCTGCCAATGCCCTTGATGTCTTTGGAAACATCTTGAACCTAGTTTTGCACTGGTTCTCATGTGATTTTACCCATTAGAAAGTTAGGAATCACACAGAAATCTCTTGCATTCCTATACACTAACAATGAGAAAACAGAAAGAGAAATTAAGGAAACAATACCATTCACCATTGCAACAAAAAGAATAAAATACTTAGGAGTATATCTACCTAAAGAAACAAAAGACTTATACATAGAAAACTATAAATCACTGATGAAAGAAATCAAAGAGGACACAAACAGATGGAGAAATATACTGTGTTCATGGATTGGAAGAATCAATATTGTCAAAATGGCTATACTACCCAAAGCAATTTATAGATTCAGTGAAATCCCTATCAAGCTACCAACGGTATTTTTCACAGAACTAGAACAAATAATTTCACAACAAAAAACCTCGAATAGCCAAAGTAATCTTGAGAAAGAAGAATGGAACTGGAGGAATCAACCTGCCTGACTTCAGACTCTACTACAAAGCCACAGTCATCAAGAAAGTATGGTACTGGCACAAAGACAGAAATATAGATCAATGGAACAGAATAGAAAGCCCAGAGATAAATCCACGAACCTATGGTCACCTTATCTTCGACAAAGGAAGCAAGGATATACAAGGGAAAAAAGACAACCTCTTTAACAAGTGGTGCTGGGAAAACTGGTCAACCACCTGTAAAAGAATGAAACTAGAACACTTTCTCACACCATACACAAAAATAAACTCAAAATGGATTAAAGATCTAAATGTAAGACCAGAAACTATAAAACTCCTAGAGGAGAACATAGGCAAAACACTCTCAGACATAAACCACAGCAGGATCCTCTATGACCCACATCCCAGAATACGAGAAACAAAAGCGAAAATAAACAAATGGGACCTAAAAAATGGGACTGAAAAGCTTTTGCACAACAAAGGAAACTAGAAGCAAGGTGAAAAGACAGCCCTCAGACTGGGAGAAAATAATAGCAAACAAAGCAACAGACAAAGGATTAATCTCAAAAATGTACAAGCAACTCCTCCAGCTCAACTCCAGAAAAATAAATGACCCAATCAAAAAGTGGGCCAAAGAACTAAACAGACATTTCTCCAAGGAAGACATAGAGATGGCTAATAAACACATGAAAAGATGCTCAACATCACTCATTATCAGAGAAATGCAAATCAAAACCACAATGAGGTACCATTACATGCCTGTCAGGATGGCTGCTATCCAAAAGTCTACAAGCAATAAATGCTGGAGAGGGTGTGGAGAAAAGGGAACCCTTTTACACTGTTGGTGGGAATGCAAACTAGCACAGCCGCTATGGAGAACAGTGTGGAGATTTCTTAAAAAACTGGAAATAGAACTGCCATATGACCCAGCAATCCCACTTCTGGGCATACACACTGAGGAAACCAGATCTGAAAGAGACATGTGCATCCCAATGTTCATCACAGCACTGTTTATAATAGCCAGGACATGGAAGCAACCTAGATGCCCATCAGCAGATGAATGGATGAGGAAGCTGTGGTACATATACACCATGGAATATTATTCAGCCATTAAAAAGAATTCATTTGAATCAGTTCTAATGAGATGGATGAAACTGGAGCCCATTATACAGAATGAAGTAAGCCAGAAAGACAAAGACCATTAGAGCATACTAACACATGTATATGGAATTTAGAAAGATGGTAACGATAACCCTATATGCAAAACAGAAAAAGAGACACAGATGTATAGAACAGACTTTTGGACTCTGTGGGAGAAGGCGACGGTGGGATGTTTCAAGAGAACAGCATCTAAACCTGTACATTATCTAGGGTGAAAGAGATCACCAGCCCAGGTTGTATGCATGAGACAAGTGCTCGGACCTGGTGCACTGGGAAGACCCAGAGGGATCGGGTGGAGAGGGAGGTGGGAGGGGGGACCGGGATGGGGAATACATGTAAATCCATGGCTAATTCATGTCAATGTATGACAAAAACCACTGCAATGTTGTAAAGTAATTAGCCTCCAACTAATAAAAATAAATGAAAAAAAGAAAGAAAGAAAGTTAGGAGAACCCAGAAATTTGAACCAAGCAGTGTAGGAACCTACCAGTGCATACTGTCCCCCAAATACCCTCTGCCCACCTCAGCTGACTACACAGTTATGCACCACACCTTCCCCATCTTGTGGGACAGTTTTCTGTCCCCATTGCAGATAAGCTTCCTGATGCCCGCTTCGCAATAGCTTACATGCTGCAACTCTTTGGAAGCTTAATTCCACCAGCAAACTCCAAGGTCTTGTTCAAAGTAAAATGCAATATTTATTGTATTTCTTAATCATGTGATAAGTATAATACTGGCAACTGTCTTTGTTAGGATCTTCTCTTTTTCAAATGTCACAGATGATAGTTTTTCTGTGTGCTTGTTTCTAACCCCATTTTCCCATAAGCACCATGTTTTTTATTGCACAGTTTTGTATTGCATGATGATTTTTAAGAACACATATGTTGCTTGTGGCAGAGCTGAATGTATGTTGAAGCTTTGTGTGGCTGGCAACAGTGGGGAGCTGTTACTAACTTTTAGATGGAAGGACAAGGGCAGAGAAGCAGTCTCTCGAACCTTGAGGGAGGAGCCCCACTGTGGGCAAGAATTGCCTCGCTTCTGCTGGGCCAGAGGCCCAGCACAGAGAGAGCTTTGGGAATAAACACCCTGACCTCAGCCTCCAATCATCGGTAGTTATCCCCTGGTACAGCCCAGTTGGAAACAAGTGGGTTAGGGAGTCGGCTTCATGCCTTCCAGAGGACAGGTTAAACATAACAGAGTAAAGTAGGATGGAAGGATAGATCACAAGGTATCTCTTGCCTTTGGGAAAATTACTTTTTAAGGAATTGGTTTTGTTTCATTATGTAAATCAGTTTTATTCTTCTTTTCTGGATGGCTGTTATCTAGGCCAGGGGGTAATAAGGCAACTCATACAGGTGTTTTTCTAAACAAAGAACATCTTTCTGCCAACGAAGAGAATCTGCACTTCTTTTTTTTTTTTTTTATTTACATGTATTCCCCATCCCAGTCCCCCCTCCCACCTCCCTCTCCACCCGATCCCTCTGGGTCTTCCCAGTGCACCAGGCCCGAGCACTTGTCTCATGTACCCAACCTGAGCTGGTTATCTGTTTCACCCTAGATAATATACATGTTTCAGTGCTGTTCTTTTGAAACATCCCACCCTCGCCTTCTCCCAGAGTCCACAAGTCTGTTCTATACATCTGAGTCTCTTTTTCTGTTTTGCATATAGGGTTATCGTTATCATCTTTCTAAAGTCCATATATATGTGTTAGTATACTGTAATGGTCTTTATCTTTCTGGCTTACTTCGCTCTGTATAATGGGTTCCAGTTTCATCCATCTCATTAGAATTGATTCAAATGAATTCTTTTTAATGGCTGAGTAATGAGAATCTGCACTTCTTTTAGTCCAGTCAGTTCAAACAGTAGCTGCCTTAGAAAATAGCATATTTTTTTCCCACTTCTCATTATGTATGTAAACATATCTATATTCACAGCCCCTTGCATATGAATTTCTTTTAAGGGCAATCATGTTTTCACCTTTAATGCTTGAATATTGCCCCAATTGGCTGGATACTGTTAAATAATTTACTACCTTTTGTGATTGGTCAGGAAGAGAAAGGAGGAGCTGGGGAGCTTGCCTACACACCTCCCCTTTGATTAGGATATTAATTTCTTTTATAGGCCTATTACAAGACAGCTGGCCATTTCCTCTAATGTCTAAGTAATAGAGAGGAGAGGTGGGGACTGGCTTGAAGTGAGCTTCTGTAATAGGTTCTGCCGATTTTCCAGATGCCTCAGCTTTATCTGAATTTCAGAAGACACGTTGAGCTTGTAAGTTTCAGGGTAATTATGCAAAAGGATGTTAAAAATGAAACGGGTCAATTTATCATTGATTAGTATTTGTCTTCCTTGCCCAGAAAGAACTTGAAACAAAGAGATAGATAAATCGTATAGAGTTAAGATGTTTATTTGAGGAAAAAAAATACAAAAAATTTGAAACTTTAGAAGAGAGTAAAATATGTGTCTTTAAAAAATTTCCCCAGAGTTCCCTTTCTATGAAAGAAGAAACTCAAGTTTTGTTCTTTCATAAGTAACATTCATTTCTCCAACTCGTTTTATTCTTTCATAAGTAAAATTCATTTCATCATTAGTCATAATTTGCTATGTTTTATGCTAAAGTGGATAGCTCATACCTGTTAACCTGTGACTAGGGAAAGTAATATCATATTGACAATGTTAGTAGGGATAATAGAGATGAAGATTTAGATCCTACTAGAGGCTCATGTACTTTTAAAACTGAGGTATAATTCATTTACTACTAAATCTACCCTTTTAAAGTATACAATTTAGTGCATTTTTTTTTTTTAGCATACTCGCAAATTTATAAAACCATCACCACAATCTAATGTCACCACATTTTCGTCACCCCAGAAAGAAACCCCATATTCATTAAGAGTCACCCTGTATTCCTCCTCCCGGGGCAGCTGCCAACCTACTTTCTGTTCTGTGTATTTACCTGTTCTGGACATTTCGTATAAATGGAATCATACCGTACGGCCTTTTGTATCTGACTTGTTTCTCTCACCATATTGTTCTGAAGGTTCATCCTTGCTGTAGTGTGTTTCTGTGTCCCATTCCTTCTGTATTATTTCGTTCAGTCACTCAGTCGTGTCTGACTCTTTGCGGCCCCACGGACTGTAGCACGTCAGGCTTCCCTGTCCTTCACAGTCTCCTGAAGTTTGTTCAAACTCATGTCCATTGAATTGGTGATGCCATCCAACCATCTCATCCTCTGTCTTCCTCTTCTCCTTCTGCCTTCAGTCTTTTCCAGCATCCGGGTTTTTTCCGATGAGTTGCTCCAAAATATTGGAGCTTCAGTTTTAGCATCAGTCCTTCCAGTGAATATTCAGGGTTGATTTTCTTAAGGATTGACTGGTTTGATCTCCTTGCTGTGCAAAGGACTCTCAAGAGTCTTCTCCAGCACCACAGTTGAAAGCATCAATTCTTCAGTGCTCAGCCTTCTTTGTGGTCCAACTCTCACATCCATACATGACTACTGGAAAAACAAAGTTTCTTTGACTATACAGACCTTTGTCAGCAAAGTGATGTCTCTGCTTTTTTAATATGCAGCCTTTGTTTGTCATAGCTTTTCTTCCAAGGAGCAAGTGTCTTTTAATTTTGGCTGCAGTCTCTGTCTGCATTGATTTTGGAGCCCAAGATAATAAAGCCTGTCACTGTTACCATTTTTTTCTTCCCTATCTATTTGCTATGAAGTGATGGGACCAGACACCATGGCCTTAGCTTTTTGAATGTTGAGTTTTAAGTCAGCCTTTTCACTCTCCTCTTTCACCTTCATTAAGAGGCTCTTTAGTTCCTCTTCCCTTTTGCCTTTAGAGTGGTATCATCTGCATATCTGAGGTTATTGATATTTCCCCTGACAATCTTGAACCAGTCCATTCCATGTTTGGTTTAACTCTTGCTTCTTGACCTGCCTCCAGGTTTCTCAGGAGGTAGGTAAGGTGTTCTGGCTTTCCCATCTCTTTCAGAATTTTCCAGTTTGTTGCATTCATTTTTATTGCAAATGGATGGGCATTTGGTTGTTTCTATATTTTGTTTATAGTGAATAATGCTGCTATAAACATTCATGTACAAGTTTTCCTATGGACATATATTGTCACTTCCCTTGGGTATGTATCTAGTAGTGGAATTACTGGGTATGTGGTTGCTGCTGCTAAGTCGCTTTAGTCGTGTCTGACTCATAACGACCCCATAGACGGCAGCCCACCAGGCCCCCCGTCCCTGGGATTCTCCAGGCAAGAATACTGGAGTGTGTTGCCATTTCCTCCTCCAATGCATGAAAGTGAAAAGTGAAAGTGAAGGTGCTCAGTCGTGTCCGACTCAGAGCGACCCCATGGACTGCAGCTCACCAGGCTCCTCCGTCCATGGGATTTTCCAGGCAAGAGTACTGAAGTGGGGTGCCATTGCCTTCCCTGTTTCACATTTAACCTTTTAATGAACTTTCAGACTGTTTTCAAGAGTACGAAATTTTATATTCCTACCAAAAAATTTCTTCATATTTTTGTCAGCACTAGTTTATATGTATCTTTTTGGTTATAGTCATTTTAGTGGATGTGAAGTTGTATTTCATTGTGATTTTTATTTGCATTTCCCTGATAATGGTGAGCATCTTTTCATATGCTTTTTGACCATTTGTATATCTTTAGAGAAATGTTTATTCAGGTCTCTTGTTTTCTAAGAGGGTTATTCATCATTTTATTATTGCATTGTAACAACACAATTCTTTATATACTCCATCTTACAGATCCCTTATCAGAAACATGATTTGCAAGTATTTTGTCTCATTCTGTGGGGTGTCTTTTTATTTTGTTAGGTATCCTTTGAAGCACAAATATTTTTTAAAATTTTGATGAAGTCCAATTTATCTTTTTTCTTTCATCACTTGATCTTTTGGTGTCATATCTCAGACAACTTTGCCTAATCTAGGATCATGAAGATTTTTTTCTATATTTTCTTCTAATAGTTTTATAGTCTGATCTCTTATATCTGTATCTATGATCCATCATGATTTGTTATGTATATGAGGAAGGGATCTAACTTCATTTAGTTGCATGGAGAGATCAAGTTGTCTCAGGACCATTTGTTGAAAAGACTATTATTTTCTCATTGAGTTGTCTTGACACATTTACTGAAAAATCAATTGATAATGAATATATATGGGTTTGTTCCTAGACTCTCAGTTTTATTCTGGCCTCACAGACCTTTAGGACTAGACAGACCCTTTGAGGTAATGAAGTGTAGGACTCACACATTCACAGGCATAAATGAATGAAGTGGGTAACGTATACCTGAAAAATATTTGCTTTGCCCAATGGTTGCCATATGGGAATACAGGATGAGGTTGTTTAATCTTTTGATTTTTCAAAAGGAGCCAGAGATTGTATTATTTTTCTGGCAAAATGCCTTGAGTTAAAGTTAAGCAACTAATTCAACTAGCCAAAGAAAACACATCTTTAGGCAGCACCTGGCTCATAAACCACCAGTTTTCAATCTGTGAAACATTTCAGTGCTTTCATTTGTATAGATAAGGTTGCCAGGTCACAGAGTGTTTAGGTGACTAATCCTAGGTTGTGTTGTTAGTTTATGTCAGACTCAGATCTGGAAATCAAAGTCCAGAACCCCGCCAGTTCCATATATCTGATATACTGATATTCTAAGAATTCTCTAATTTTCTAATTGTATTTTCTTATTACTGTGATCAGATAACGTGTTTTCCTTTAATATTAAAAAATCCTTGAGGCCTAAACAAACGTTCAGTTAACATATATGTCAGTAACAGTTTTGCACTGTAATCATTTAAAAGTAGAAATCTAACATGTTTTCAGAAGTGCAGTAGAAAACCTTTGTTTTTTGTCTGACGATAGATGAGAAAGAAATGCACAACTCTGTCTTCTGGAACACAGATACACATGCACGTGGACACACACACAGACACACACATCTCATCCTTTCCACACATCAATGAATAAGCCATGGTTTGTAGAGTCTTCCCACAGTTGGCATGGTTGTAAATATACTACATGTTGAAGGGTTATAACTCATCATTTTCGATTTGCTCTGCTCAGTTTTGTGTTCAAAGCCTTTGTTAGGAGCAGACACTTTCATCCCTGAGATTCTCAATGGCGTATTTTTTCTCACTCTAATAACCACTCCTGGAGGGATGTTCCCAACTCCTGGGGGAATGTTCCTAATCTATTGCCTAAATGTTGGTCTCCAACAATATTAATGTACCCTATTTTCCAACTCTTCTACATTTACTTCAGTTCAGCAAATGTGCAATGAAAACTGATAAGGAAAGTGTGAGGAAGAGTCAGGGGATTACTAAAATGAATAAAAAGTATGATGATCTCAGAGACAAATATACTTCCAGAAAGAAGTAAGTTATAATTAAAAGTGCAAACAGTAGACTGAAGTGGGATCAACAGTGACAGTAATTGGAAGTTAGAGAAGACCTCACACTGTATGGATATTTGTACCTCTGGGCCAGGTGAATAGTACCCACCAAGGCAAAAACATGCAAACCTGCAGAAATTCAGAGCTAATGGACATTGCCTATACTAGGTTCAATCAGGACAAAGATGGATGAAATATTTAGTCAGCCTGAATCCTATATGTGCTACCACCAACCATCCTGATGTTTTATATTTAAGCAAAGCAATTATCTAATTGATAAAATTTTACTTCTCGTTCATTTGCAATCAATAATATGCAGTTTGCCAAATCTTGAGAGAAAATTCTATTGCCTGAATAATTTATTTCCTAATAAGAGCAGATAATTTGGAAGTCAGCAAGAGGTTGTGTGGGGGAAAGTAAAGTTTCTTTTCTTACTTTCAGACAAAAAGACAAAGGGAAAGTCTGTTTCTTTTCCTAGAAAGTTACCTTGGGTTAATATGCTTGTGACAAGATACTTTTATTACTCAGTAAGATTCTTATGCTCTTATTTTGCCAGAGCTTCTCATTGTTCATGAACTTTTGAGAAAATGTGGTGTGTTAATCTGAAAAGAAGATGCCAAGATGGGATTAAATGAGTAGGAACTTAACTAGTGATACACCTGGGATAGAAAATGGGGAAGGAAGAAATTGGTAAGGTTGACACAATGAGGTACCATTACATGCCAGTCAGGATGGCTGCTATCCAAAAGTCTACAAGCAATAAATGCTGGAGAGGGTGTGGAGAAAAGGGAACCCTCTTACACTGTTGGTGGGAATGCAAACTAGTACAGCCGCTATGGAGAACAGTGTGGAGATTTCTTAAAAAACTGGAAATAGAACTGCCATATGACCCAGCAATCCCACTTCTGGGCATACACACTGAGGAAACCAGATCTGAAAGAGACTCGTGCACCCCAATGTTCATCACAGCACTGTTTATAATAGCCAGGACATGGAAGCAACCTAGATGCCCATCAGCAGACGAATGGATAAGGAAGCTGTGGTACATATACACCATGGAATATTACTCAGCCATTAAAAAGAATTCATTTGAATCAGTTCTAATGAGATGGATGAAACTGGAGCCCATTATACAGAGTGAAGTAAGCCAGAAAGATAAAGACCATTACAGCATACTAACACATATATATGGAATTTAGAAAGATGGTAACGATAACCCTATATGCAAAACAGAAAAAGAGACTCAGATGTATAGAACAGACTTTTGGACTCTGTGGGAGAAGGCAATGGTGGGATGTTTCAAGAGAACAGCATCTAAACATGTATATTATCTAGGGTGAAAGAGATCACCAGCCCAGGTTGGATGCATGAGACAAGTGCTCGGACCTGGTGCACTGGGAAGACCCAGAGGGATCGGGTGGAGAGGGAGGTGGGAGGGGGGATCGGGATGGGGAATACATGTAAATCCATGGCTGATTCATGTCAATGTATGACAAAAACCACTACAATATTGTAAAGTAATTAGCCTCCAACTAATAAAAAAAAAAAAAGAAACTGGTAAGGTTGGGAGCACCATCACATGGTGAAACCACCTGCTCCAAGTGAAGGGAGAGTGAACGGAGATTGACTGGAAGTATTTTAGACTGCTATGCTGCCTAAGGAGTTTCAGCAAAGCCACTGAGGAGTCCTTGAGTCGTTTGGCTGTTAGAGGAGTCTTGGTTCTCCCAGAAATGAGAGTGCATCCTCACCACACTGAGATTGTGGGAGCAGCTTTTGCGAAGTGAGTGCTGGGTGCAGATGTGATGGTGAATTTCAGATTGTAGCCTTTGGGTCTTGGTTAATTATACTCCTTAGAGTTGCAAGCCTTTGAAGTGCATCCTCATGGCCGGTGAAAATGGTAGTTTTGTTAAAATGTAGATTAACTACAATAAGGGAATCCAAAATAGTGGCTGAAACAAAATAGAATTTTATATCTCTCTCAAATTGGGATTTTAAGGTAAGTATTGGGGGCCTGGGCCCCTTCTGTCTTGTTGCTCCAACATCCTACCATGTTACTGTTATTTACACAATAAGTAATGGTACAAGATGGATCACCAGCACTTCTTCATTGCAGCCACCTGGATAGAAGAGAGATGAAAGAGAAAGAAGCATCTTTCCTTTGAAGAGCATGAACTGGAAGCGGCACATCTCCTTTTCTGCTCATATTTTGTCATAACTTAGTTAGATTGGTTACCTATAGCTGTTGTAACAAATTACCCAAATGTAGTGGCTTAAAACAAAAGAAGTGTATACTGTCACAGTTCTTTCTTGGTCTCTTTGAGCTGAAATCAGGATGCCCACATGGCTACACTCCTCCTGGAGGCTTTTGGGAGAATTTCCTTGCATCTTCCAGCTTCTGGTGGCTGGCTGTGTTCCTGGCCTGGGACTGCGTCACCCCCATTTCCACCTATGTGGCCTTCTTCTCTTCCGTATGTCATACCTCTTGATCTCTATTTCATAAGGACATTTGTGATTGCCTTTGGGAATCACCCTATAGTCCAGAATAATCTCTCCATCTCAAGATCCTTAACTCAACCAAGTTGGCAAGAAGTCTGTTACCACATAGGGAACTTTCAAACGATCCAGGGATTAAGACTTGGATATCTTTGGAGGCCATAACTGCAATGACCACATCAGTCCTATGGTTGTATTTGGCTACAGGGAAGTGTGGGAAATAATACTTTTTTGCTGCCTGCTGTGCATGTATCCAAATTGAGGTGAGGTGGGTAGGACAGGTTATTACTGAAAGTAGAGTAGGTTTTTCCAGTATGATGTGAGAGTTGGACCGTAAAGAAGGCTGAGCGCCAAAGAATTGATGCTTTTGAACTGTGGTGTTGGAGAAGACTCGAGAGTCCGTTGAACTTCAAGGAGATCAAACCAGTCAATCCTAAAGGAAGACAACCCTGAATATTCATTGGAAGGATTGATGCTGCAGCTGAAACTCCAGGACTTTGGCCACCTGATGTGACAAGTCAACTCATTAGAAAGCCCCTGATGCTGGTAAAGATTGAAGGCAGGAGGAGAAGGGGATGAGAGTGGATGGGATGTTTGGATGTTATCACCAACTCAATGCACATGAGTTTGATCAAGCTCCAGGAGATGGTGAGGGACAGGGAGGCCTGGTGTGCTGCAGTTCGTGGGGTCATAGAGTCTATCATGACTGAGCGACTGAATAGCAACAAGAGTAGGAGAGTCAATATTGGGTTTCAGCCATCTCTTCCTCAAAAGATTCTTTGAAATACTGTAGTTTGAATCTTAGAGTAACAAGCTTTACATTATCAGCTCTAAAATTCTGTATTTTATTGAGTACTTTGAAATCCAAGAGAGGTTGGGATGAAAGTGCATTGTTTTTACTTATCCACTGTTTATCATGCATTCCCCACTTTTTCTGGGAACAGTGTCCTGATTTGCCTGTGAACAAACACCCCCTCTTAAATTTCAGTCCACGCAATATGTGGTGCTTACACTCTGAAAGTGAAAGTGAAAGTGAAGTCGCTCAGTCGTGTCTGACTCTCTGCGACCCCGTGGACTGTAGCCAACCAGGCTCCTCCATCCATGGGATTCTCCAGGCAAGAATACTGGAGTGGGTTGCCATTTCCTTCTCCAGGGGATCTTCCCAACCCAGGGATCGAACCTGGGTCTCCCGCATTCCAGGCAGATGCTTTAACCTCTGAGCCACCAAGGAAACCCTTATATTCTAGACCTGGCTAATTTACAGTTTTTATTGGTTCAAGGTAGGGCCTGAGGTCTGAAGTTTCTCTCCAATGACCATGGGACTTTTATGGAAACAGTAGAAAAAGTGGTGGTCTCCTGTCCCAAGGATTGCTGAATCACTAGAACTGCTAATAATTGTCTTTTCATAGGGTGTGAAAATTCTGTCTAAAAGTAAAGTCAACTCATTGGAAAAGGGAGTTGGGAGCCAGGGAGAATCCTGTTCTTGATGATGTCTTTAAAACACCTGGATCCAGCCACACCAAATATACCCCTGGACTTTTTATATGAGTTAGTGAGTGGTTCTTCTCTACCCCTGCTTATCTCTTATTTTGCCAATTGCCTTGAGTTCTGTTGCTTGAAACCAAGAGGCCTGGCTAATGCAAAGTGAGTGATGTGTGCTGAAGGAAATGCATCACATTATGGGCAAAGTCAAAGCTAAAATTAAGATGCCCTTCCTTTTAAGCTTTTCTATTATGCTGCCTTTCCTTCTTTTCATATAATAGCTGTTTACCAATTTCTTTTGAGTCCACTATGAAGTGGAAGTCATTTAGTCCTTTTAGTCAGTCTTGAATCTTACAAATGGTTTGAGTTTTTATGTGATTTCTTTTCATCTGGCCAATAAGCTTCAATAGTTTATCAAAGGAACATCACTGACAAATAGAATTTGTGACAACATTGAATACCCTGGTTTTGTTTGGGAAGTAGCAGAGAGGCAGGAAAAGACGGTAATTTCAAAATGCCAACAGAACGTGAGGAAGAGACTGATGACCTTTTTTGTTGTTGTTTCTGGCAGATTTATATTGCAATATAAAATTTGTTCTGCAATCCTTCAGCACATGTGGTTGATATTATACTTTTCAGTCAAAACTGTTCATGTCTTCAAGAGGCTCTGAAGATTTTTATTTAAGTGAAGGATGCTGCTAAAATGTTGAAGTCAACATTCCCCCTAAGTTCTTACAAGACTGTTATTATGAATAGTCTAGTTTTAAGAAATTCCAGATGAACTGTGCAAACTAAGATGAAAGACAAGGTTTACAAGCAGCTGTGCACAGGAATTATGCAGAAGTATGCAAATTTTAACCCCGGTGATGATGGAAATGTTAACCTTATGTTTCAGTAATAATAATTACTTCACTGATCTAATGGTGAGCCAAGAGGTGCAAAGGGCACTTGGAGTCAAGAATTAATAAGAAGTAAAGAGAGCCTTCACCCCACAGTATCAGGTTATTTTTCTGAATACCTTATTGTTCAGTGCAATTCGCCATGGAAACAAATATTAGCAATGACATGTTCATGGCACAGGTACTTCTCATTAAATGTAATCCTATTTTATAGAATTTTGATCCTTAAGCTTCAAAAAAAAACTGGGTACAGTAGTCTTTCCTTATCTGAGGGGGATGGACAAAATCACCAGTAGTACCAAACCCTTTATATACTGTATTTTCTTCCCTACATTCATATCTATGATAAAGTTTAATTTACAAATTAGGCACAGTAAGAGATTAACAACTATAGCTAGTAATGAAATAGAACAATTATAACAATATACTGTAATAAAAGATACATGAATGTGGTTTCTCTTTTAAAATACCTTGCTCTGTCTCTCTCTCTCTCTCTCTCTCTATATATATATATATATATATATATATGTATATGTATATATATATACATATACATATATATATATGCCTTTTTCATCTTAACTAAGCACTTATCTGGAGAAGGCAATGGCAACCCACTCCAGTATTCTTGCCTGGAAAATCCCATGAATGGAGGAGCCTGGTAGGCTGCAGTCCATGGGGTCGCTAAGAGTCGGGCACGATTGAGCGACTTCACTTGCACTTTTCACTTTCATGCATTGGAGAAGGAAATGGTAACCCACTCCAATATTGTTGCCTGGAGAATCCCAGGGACAGGGAGCCTAGTGGGCTGCCATCTATGGGGTCGCACAGAGTCACACACGACTGAAGCGACTTAGCAGCAGCAGCAGCAAGCACTCATCATGCAAGATGGCCATAACTTTTAGTTTAAGATACAACAGCAAAGTTAAAGTGAAAGTGCAAGTCACTCAGTCATGTCCAACTCTTTATGACCCCATGGACTATACAGTCCATGGAATTCTCCAGGCTAGAATACTGGAGTGGGTAGCCTTTCCCTTCTTCAGGGGTTCTTCCCAACCCAGCGATCGAACCCAGGTCTCCCTTATTGCAGGTGAAGTCTTTACCAGCTGAGCCACAAGCGAAGCCCAAAAATACTGGAATCCCTTCTCCAGCGGATTTTTCCAACCCAGGAATCGAACTGGGGTCTCCTGCATTGCAGGCAGGTTCTTTACCAACTGAGCTATGAGGGAAGCCCCAAACTAGCACCAATTTCTTTGTTCTTCTTCTTCTTGGATAGGAGATTTTTTCTTACTGTAGATCTTAGTAACCTCAGCATATGATTTGTTTTCTCTTTACTAAGTTGAGAACTTTCACCTTTTCACTTAAAGGAAACAATTTAAAGCTTCTCTTTTTGGCATCTGAACTGCCAGCATCACTACTGTTATGCTTCAGGGCCATTTTAAGTAAGGGTTACCTGAACCTGAGGAGTTTGATACCAGGATAGTTGATCTGTTAATTGAGAGGCTCCTATGTAAGGCACAGGGTATGTTAGAAGAAGATCACTTGGTGTCTCATGGTACAGAGTGGGGTAATGATATTTCATCCTAGTATGCAATTTTAAATTGATGAGTTCTTTTCTTCTGGATTTTCCACTTAATATTTTTGGATTGTGGTTAACCATTGGTAACTGAAAGTGTGTGAAGAAAGCCCATGGATGAGGGGTAGCTATTGTACATACTAATTTGTTTTTTTCAGAAGCTAAATCCTTAAACCTTATAACACTGTTAGAATTTGGTGGCAAGACTGAGTCATCTTTCTGTGTTTTGAGGGGGGAAAAGAGAACTGGGCTTTGGACAATGCTAACAAGAGGAATCCAGACCTGGGCAAGTGTTACAACCTTCTGGCAACATGAAGGGCTGTCATTAAGTGAGCACTTTGTGCCAGATACCATATAATACTTTAAGGTTACAAGGTCATTAAAACCTCAGAATAACCCTATGAATTAGGGAGAACAGAGACTTCCCTGGGATTTCTAAACTGAAAAGAGGTGTGCATGCATGTGTGCTCAGTCATGTCCGAGTCTTTGCGACCCCATAGACTGTAGCCTGCCAGGTTCCTCAGTCCATGGGATTCTCTAGGCATGAATATTGGAGTGGGTTGCCGTGTTCTCCTCCAAGGGATCTTCCTGATCCAGGGATTGAACTCAGGTCTCCTGCATCCCTTGCATTGCAGGCGGATTCTTTACCACTGAGCCACCAGGGAAGCCCAGAAAGAGGTGAGGCAGAGCCTATTTAGGTGTATTAGAACTATATGTGGGTGCCCTCCAACCTTGTCCTGTGAAAGCACCATGCCACACATCAGGATGCTACATTTATCTCATATAACCGAATATATATAACCTTTTATCTCTTAGGTTGACTTTGAAAAGCTTTATTTCAAATCTTTCTTGTTAGATTTAAGTTTTAAAAACCAATGATTATTTTGCAATATCTGTGTAACTAACTCTTCTCTAAAAAGTAAAATAAAACATTGCAGGTAAGGCTGAAGTTTGCTTTGCCTACCCCTAGTAATATTATTTCTTCCTTGCTTCTCTACTGGGACTGCACAATGACCAGCCATTTCTGTCTCTTGTACTTTTTCCTCTCTTTTATCTGTTCCTTTCTCTTTGGTTGTACTATTAAGTGAACCCTTTTCATTGCTTGAAAGTTCTTTGTCTAAGTCCTCAGAAATCTACACATTTATTTACTAAAGGAGGTATCCAGTGGTGTGATGGAGCCTACTTATACTAGAGAAAAGAATTCCTAGCAAATGAAAAATCTATAGCAAACATTATAGTTAATCAACATTAGAAGTATTGCTTTTAAATTCAGAGAAATATCAATAAATATTGCCCTTGAATGTTATTTGCATTTAATTTTAAGTAGACATTCTTGGCAAATAAATAAGAAAAAATGTATAAAGATTTAAGTGGAAGACATGAAATTGTTGCTTATTTGCATATAATCTTTAGCATTGTAAATACAAGAGAATCTGCAACCTATTCAACAGTAGAGAGGTCAGCAAGTTTGCAAGCTAGAAGATTAATACATAAAAGCATATATTCTGTTCCTGCTTTAATAAATTAGAAAATAATAATAATAGTATTCTACCACAGATACATAAAAACTACAGAGTCCTTAAAGCACACTTAACAAAAATATGTAAGATCTTTAAGGATAAAATAATCCCAAAATTATTGAAAGGTAAAAGAAAATCATACATAATTGAGAAATCAACTTCTTAGGTGGTAACTCAGTCTCATCCTTCCTTAAATTGGCCAACAAATTCAATGTGTATAAATTCAGGACCTAAAAGGGATTCCTGTACTTAATAAGTGTGTATGATTTATACCCCACATCCCCCATGTCTTCTTCTTTTTTAAAATTGATTTTATGTATGTGTGTATTTTTGGCTGCTCTGGGTCTCTGTTGCTGTGTGTGGGCTTTCTCTAGTTGCAACTAGCAGGGGCTCCTCTCTAGTGGAAATGCATGGGCTCCTCACTGCGGTGACTTCAGTATCTGTGGAGCACAGGCTTGGTTTCCTGCATCATGTGGTATCTTCCTGGACCAGGGATCGAACCTTGTGTCCCCTGAATTGGCAAGCAGATTCTTAAACACTGGACCACCAGGGGAGTCCAGCATGTCTTCTTAACATGAAGCATACACTTGTTATGGGTTGCTTTAAAGAAAAAAAAAAAGTGTATATATATATATATATGTATGTATATTTAGTTATTTGACTGTGCTGGGTCTTAGTTGCGGCATGCAGGGTCTTCATTGTGGATCTTTTTAGTTGCAGCATGAGAACTCTTAGTTGCAGCATGTGGGATCTATTAATAGTTCCCTGATCAGGGATCAAACCCGGGCCCCATGCACTGGGAGCCCAGAGTCTGAGTCACTGGACCACCATGGAAGTCCCTTTCGTTGTTTTTTTAAAGGGTGCAGATAGATTGTTACTAAAAAAAGTATACTCTTACAGCCACTGTAATTGTTTCTAAGTAACATGTTATCTGGAAAATATCTGGGATCCTCAAATTCATTGTAATTATCAAGCTAAGTGTTGAGAAGTTAGACTTCCAAAAGATAAAAAGTAATCATTTTAAGAAATGCAACCATCATTAAAAAAAAAAGAAAGAAAGAAAGAAAAAGAAAAAAAAAGAAATGAAAAACCTTTTTGGATCTGTGAAAGAAATAAGTTCTAAAAATAGTTACAAACATTTATAAAGCACTGTTTATGTACCAGTCAATATGCTAAAAGCTTTGTGTAGCTTTTCTTGTTTTGACCTCAAACTAATATGGCATTATTAGTCTCAACTTATCAGTTAGGAAATCGAAATTCAGAAAAATAGGGAAATTAGTAAGGTCACCTAATACATAACCAATGTGTGGAATAATGAGACATAAAAATAGACTTGAGCCCTTAGATACAAAGTGACATATTCTCTTAATTGTGAGCTATTCATTCATGAACCAACAATTTACTGAATGCCTAATATGTGGGGGACATATTAGAGGTACTGAGAGGATACTATACTGAAGGACACTATTCCTTCAGCCTCTATACTGACGGCATCTACAGTGCTTCAATAGTAGTTACTATTGTAGGCTCTGGAGAAAATTCTAAGTCTTAAAACCCTACTTGTGTTTTCCTTTATGCACAAAACCTAATGTGAGTGTCTCATTCCAAATGGTTAATACCTCTTTCTGTTGGGAGGGACAGAAATGGAAATTCTCAAGACACTTTTCATAGACTATATTAAGCATTCAAGACAAATGCACTGGTAATTCAGCTCGATACATAATTATCACTCAGAGATTGTTTTATAAAGCATGTCAGCAGATATGTTTTTGAATTAGAATTGAGTGCAAAAATCTTCCGGTTAAAACAGTGTTGTATTAGTGCCTTCCAGTTTAGAGGAGTGGAGAAGGAAATGGCACCCCACTCCGGTGCTCTTGCCTGGAGAATCCCATGGACGGAGGAGCCTGGTGGGCTACAGTCCATGGGATCATGAAGAGTCGGACATGAGTCAGACAAGACTGAGGAACTTCACTTTCACTTTTCACTTTCATGCATTGGAGAAGGAAGTGGCAACCCACTCCAGTGTTCTTGCCTGGAGAATCCTGGGGACAGAGGAACCTAGTGGGCTGCCGTTTATGGGGTCGCAGAGAGTTGGACACGACTGAAGTGACTTAACAGCAGCAGCAGTTTTAGAAGAGAGTGAAAATGTAGTTTTTTAGACTTTTGACAGTGGGGAATTCCTTTCAAAAGAATGTGACAATGAGTGTTGTTCTAGAATTGTCTTTTGATACCGAAAAAGAAACACACATTTGGCTTACTTACATATCTGTAGACACGGAAAATTATGATTCCTTCACCCTAGTTATGTCAGTCCTGGTCATGGTACACATCATGCATTTGGGGAGTGGTTTCTCTCTGCAAGTACTTATTATGAGGTTAGCTCATCCTTCTGGCCAAAGCTATTCTATGAGCTTCCTCTAAACAGAGTTTGATTTTGCCAGGTCAGTCACAGGCTACTGCTTGCTTACAGTTCAGGATAGGAGGGTGCACTTACTTTTCTCACCAGGCTTAAGATCATATAGGTATATTATAAACACCATGTTTCCACAAGAATTCTATGTTGTATCTCCAGTAGATAAGGAATTTTCAAAAACATAACTACAATGCTATTAATACACATAGCAAAATTATAAATAATTCTATCTCAGTTATATCTTGTTGACCACTGAATCTGGCCCTTCCACAAGCCAATCAAGTTTCTTTTCTATTTAAGACAATTCTATTTATAGGAAGACTTCAATTTTAAGTTGAAGTTTCTATTACTCATAACCAAAGTTATATGCTGAGTGCAATATCAGAAGAGTTTAAGTTATTTGAGTAGGATACAATTTTTTTTCAGATGAATGCTGATAGTGTACATTAACATGGAAGTAATGAATGCAGTGCATAAGAAACATTACATAAATAACTTATCCTTTATAGCTTTGTATTTCATGGGTTGTAAAGTGCTTTTGCATACATTCCATTCACTGTTCACAGTTGCTGTATAAGCAGTGATTATCTCATCTCATATGGAAAGTGATTATCATCCGTCATTTATGTGAGGAAACTAAGATACACATTAATTAAAAGACTTTTCCAAAAATCAACAAAAGTGAGATGAAAGGTTGTAATCAGAACCATCTTCCTCGTAACACTCCCCTTGGTTCCTGTGAGTCTCTGTGCGTCACTAGCTCCAGGCCAGTAGGGCTTCCCTGGTGGCTAAGACGGTAAAGAATCCACGTGCAATACAAGAGACCTGCGTTTGATCCCTGAGTTGGGAGGATCCCCTGGAGGAGGGCATGGCAACCCACTCCAGTATTCTTGCCTGGAGAATCCCCATGGACAGAGGAGCCTGGCGGACTACAGTCCAGAGGGTCCCAAAGAGTCAGACAAGACTGAACGACTAAGCACAGCACAGGAGCATCTAACAAAACATGTAAGTAGGTTAATAAGGTGTATGAGGAACAATTCAAGTGTGTGTGTGTGTGTGTGTGTGTGTGTGTGTGTGTGTGTAGTGTGTTTCATGAATAGCTTCTATTTAAAAAACCTGGCAAAATTTTCCAACAGAAAGTATTATTAGTCCTTTTCAAGTCCTTTACTTCCCTAGCAGCATTTAGCTTTGATCTAGTGATCCAAGGTAAAGTCAACAACTTTTCTTAAAAGACCAACATCCCAAGACCTTAAAATTAGACCTTTGCTTTCCAAAGTCTTAGCCAAGAAATCAGTGTGGTAAACTGTCTTCTCTGTTTATCTAATTTGGGAGGATGAAGGCCCATGCTGACCTGGCAGGATTTGAACTCACGGTTCCAGGAAGTCTAAATGAGCCAAAGATAATGCTTGGCCATGGATCATTACCCCTGTCAGAGAACAGGCAGAGTTTGAAGCTTGTTTACTCTGACAAAGTGTTTTAAGATAAGGGATTAAAATCCTCCCTAAAAGCAGAGTCTTGATGTCTGCCTTCATGCAATAGGTAGATTGTTCCAGAATACATCTATAAAGTATTTGAGATACTCTTCATAGGATGGAATAAGGAACTTATTTACCTGTGACAGGAAGAAAAAAAAAATAACAAGCAAACTGTTCTTCCCTATGTTAAGAAGAGTAAGGCCCAGGGTGAGAGACGAGTTTCATACTACTCTAAGAAATCATTAAAAAGAAGTAATTTTCTCCTCCCTCAGGCTCTGCGGTAAAGTGGTTTGAGTCGGAAGCTAAGAGAAGACTAGCAGCTTCTGTTTGCAGCTTAGATAATCATTTCCTGCTTGTCCTTAGGCACATTGCCTCATCAGTTTGGGGAGCCTTGATTAAGAGTATCTCAATTTACCCATCTAAAATAATAGCTGCTTTATCAAGCATATTGTGGGATTTAATTAAAGCCTGTGAAGGGTAATGAGATCCTTAGATAAGACCCTGTGTAAACACTAAGTAATGTATGTCTGTACGTACTCGCCATGTACAGATACAGGCCTGGTTCTACCAAACTGAACTTTCTGGCAGAATTGTTTCCTTTATCACATCAACATGCCTCACACCAGCTTTGTTGTTCCACACTTAGAACAGAAATTCCTTCAGGCCAGTATTCTCCAAGGATTGCCAAATTCTTAGGTAAGACACCTTGGTGAGGTGTTAAATGCCATAGCCAATGTCAGGTCAGGTCTGGCTGCAATATTTCCCACATTTCAGGCATTCATTTCCCAGATTCACGTTTTACTATTTCTGCTTACCATAGTTTACTTAATATCTTTAAACTGAGACAGTTTTTGTTTGAAATGTTTATTTAAAACAAATACTTTATGTGATCTTTGTTTATAGAAAACCAATGTTTCCTAACATACACTAATCTATGTATGGTGCTGGTTTAGTCACTAAGTCATGTCCGACTCTTGTGACCACATGGGCTGTAGCCCGCCAGGCTCCTCTGTCCGTAGAATTCTCCAGGCAAGAATAGTGGAGTGGGTTGCCATTTCTTTCTCCAAATCTACGTATATATCTGTTAAAATTTTAAAGATTTATTTGTGTTATTGTAAAATTATCTTGCATACCACTAGTTTATGCATATCACATTTAGATGAGGTCAAAAGTAAAGATAATTCAAAATTGCATATATATATACACATATATATGCTGCTGCTGCTAAGTCACTTCAGTCGTGTCCAACTCTGTGTGACCCCATAGACGTCAGCCCACCAGGCTCCCCTGTCCCTGGGATTCTCCAGGCAAGACCACTGGAGTGGGTTGCCATTTCCTTCTCTCTATATGTATATAAAACACATTTTGATGCTATTCTTTTAGGCAGCTTTATCAGCAAGCTACTGGAGTATAACAAACTCGTCCAAAACTCAGAGGCTTAGAACAACACTCATTTATTATTACTGAAGTGTCCATGAGTCATCTGGACAGTTCTGATGGTCTAGGTCAGATGTACCTGATTTGTCTGGCTGGCTTGTGTGTTCCTGGCCAGCTGGCAGTTTGGCTGGGGCTGGATGGGCTAAGATGGCTTCATTCACATCTCTAGTGGTTGTTTGAGTTTTGCTTTGGAGTAATGCACTGACTGGAGGGCTTGCCAGATGGCACAATGGTAAAGAATTGAAAAATACGTGGGTTCGATTCCTGTATCAGGAAGACCCCTTGGAGTAGGAAATGGCAACCCATTCCAGAATTCTTGCCTGGAAAATTCCATGCACAGAGGAACCTGGAGGGCTACAGTCCATGGGGTCACAAAGAGATGGACACGACTGAGCACAGAGTATACACACAATGCATTGACTGGACCACGTATCTTTTCTCATCCAATAAGCTCTACTAGATTTATTCCCAAGTTTCAAGGTTCCAAAAGAAAGCAGAGCCATAATGCCTGTTGAGACGTAGCTGGGATCGAGAACAACTTTCCTTTCAGCACATTTTATTGACGAAAGAAAACTGCAATTCCAGCCCACATTTAAGCAATAAGAAAATAGATTCTGCCTTTTCATAAGAAAAGAGAGTACTGAATCAAAGAGGAATAAAGACCTATAGCCATTTTGTAGTAGCTTTAACTCTTTTTCGGTTTTAGCTTAGGAAAATATTAAAATGAGTGAGCCTTTCTTGAATTCACATGAAGTGATGGAGGAAAAATGACATGGATTTGGGAAACTTGGCTCCTGGACTCACTGTATATAGTATGTGACCTTGGCCAACTGTTCCCCAAAAAAATAGAAGAAAAGAGAACATTTCCCAACTCAGTCTGACTCCAGGATTACTCTGATACCAAAACTTGACAAAGACATCACAAGAAAAGAAAACTGCAGCTTATATCTCCTATGGATAAGACACAAAATTCTCCATAAAATAGTAGAAAATTGAATCCAGCAATACAAAAAAAGAACAGTATACATTATGATAAAGTGGGACTTATCCCCAAAATATAATTTTGGCTTAATATCCAAAAATTTAATGTAATGTACTATCAATATATCAACCTAACCCAGGAGAAAAAACATGTGATCATCTTAGAAGGTGCAGAAAAAGCATTTGACAAAATTCAAAACCCTTTGGGACAAAACACTCAATAGACTAGGAGCAGAAGGGAATTCTTCAACCTGATTAAGGGCATCTACAAAAAACAGCGCAGAGTTAACATTATCCTTAAAGGAGAAAAACTGAAAGCTTTCCCCTGAAAATCAGTAACAGGGAAGAATGTCCATGTATGCCACTTTAAATAAAATATATACTTGAGTTAGGAAATTAGGTGAGAAAAATTCATTTAAATTGAACAGGATATAGTAAAACTATGTCTATTTGCAGATGACATGATCTTATATGTAAAAAATTCTAAAGAATTAAAAGAAACATTGAAATTAATAAATGAGTTGAACAAGTTTAAAGGACACAGATCAATATACAAAAATCATTCATATTTTTTATACAGTAGCAAGGGACAAAATGAAAATGACATTAAGGAATGAATTCCATTTTCATTAGCTTCAAAAAGAATAAAACTCTTAGGAATAAATTTATCAAAGTAGTACAGAATTTACACCCTGAAAACTACAAAGCATTACTGAAAGAAATTTAAAAAGACATAAATAAATAAAAAGTTATTCCATATTTACAGGCTGGAAGATCTAATGTTATTAAGATGACCGCACTCCCCAAATTGATCCACAGACTCAATGCAATCCTATTCAAAATCTGAGTCTTTTTTTTTTTTTTGCAGAAATTGACAAGATGAACCTAATATTTATATAAAAAATCAAGGAATTTATAGTAGACAAAACAACCTTGAAAATGAGAGCATATTTGAAGAACTCACATCAATTTAAAAATTTAATACAAAGCCTTTAATTAAGACAGTGTGGTACTAACATAAGTATTTATATATACATCAATAGAGAGGATTGAAAATCTGGAAAGAAACCCTCACAATTATAGTAAATTGATTTTCTACAATGGGACATAGAGATTTTAAGTAGGTAAAATGAATCTTTTCAACAAATTATGCTAAGACAACTTGGTATCCACATGTGAAAAAGTGAAGTTGGACCCTCTGTCTCACCCCATATACAAAAATTAACTGAAAATGGATCACAGACTTAAATATAAGAGTTGAAACTGTAAAAGTTTCAGAAAAAAACATAGGCGTAGATCTTTTTGACTTTGTTAGACAATAGATTCTTAGATATGACACCAAAAGTACAAGCAACAATAGAATAATAGATAACATGGGCTTAATCATAATTAAAGCTTTGTACTGAAAGAATACAATCAAGAAAAAGGAAAGATAATAACCCACAAACTGAGAGAAAATCATATATTTGATAAGAGACTTACATCTGAATTATAGAAACAAAAATTCTTACTATTCAAAAAAAAATGACAACCCAATTAAATAATGGATGCAAGATCTGAATGGACATTTCTCCGAAGAAAATATGCAAGTAGCCAATGAGCATATGCAACGATCTTTAAATATTAAGTAAATGAAAATGAAAATTATAATTAGATATCATTCAACACCCATTAAGATGGCTATAATCAAAAGACCAGACAATAACAAGTTGGCAAGGATATGGAGAAGTGAGACTCCTTACACACTACTGCTGAGAAATTAAAATTTTGAACACACCCTGAAAAATGGTCTGGCAGTTCCTCAAAAGATTAATCAGAGTTACTATACTATGTGATCTTATAATTCCTCTCCTAGATACATACCCAAGAGAAATGAAAATATATATCCACACAAAAATTTGTCTATCGGTGTTCATAGCAGCTTGTTTCTAATGGCCAAAAAACAGAAACAACTCAGATGTCCATCAGCTGGTAAACGGATATGTAAAATGTGATATACCCATCCATAATATGGAATATTCCTGAGCCATAAAAAGAAATAATATGTTACAGCATGAATAAACCTTGAAAACATTGTGCTAAGTGAAAGAAGTGAGTGAAATGACCAAGCATTGTATAATCCCATGTATATGAAATGCCCAGAATAGGCAAATTTATAGAGACAGAAATTAGATTAGTCATTGCTGAGAGGTGGAGGATTTGGTTGTAGTGGTTGGGGAATAACTCTTCATTCATACTGATTTCTTTTGTGAGTGATGAAGATGTGCTAAAATTGTGGCGATGGTTACAGACTTCTGAATATACTGAAAACCATGGAACTGTACATTTTAAATGGGTGAATTGTGTTGTATGTGAATTATATCTCAAGAAGTTTATATACAGAAGAGAATACGCTAGTTTTAAGAGGATGGTTGATGAACAGCTACCACAAGAATAACAAAACATGCCTGGGGTTATACTTAGCCCACATATCACCAATTTGTCCTTTAGGATTTTCATTTTACGTCAGAGAAGTCTCACCCAGAAACAACGGGATTAATGTTCAGTATGTAGGACCAACATGTGACCGGAGTTGGTTAGATATCCATCTGTCTATCTGTCTAAGCTAATCAACACTGTGAGGAAATGAGGAACAAAAGTATTGCCTAACTGACTCAGGTAGACAAGAAGAAAGAGTTGGTTGCTAATTCCAAACTTAACACAGTCTAAAAACTAAAACTGCCTCCTTAGGAAGGACACGTGATCTTCTGAACTGAGATGGAAAGAAGGTCTTGTGATAAGCAAGAAGTGTGAGCTTCAAATAGGATCGGGTGCAAATTCAGGCTCTGTCAACTGTCACTGTAACCTCAGAATTCCTGGGCCTCAGTTGTCTTATCTATAAAGGAAGACAACATAGCTATCCTGAAAAACTTGGGAGGACTGTTAAAATATGGTTATAAAATGCCTGGCCTGTTAAAGGTACTCAGAAATTAATTTTTTTTTCTTGTATGTGGCAGGAAACCTAGCCAGAGTGTAAGATGATACAAAATACAAGAAAATATTTCTTTAGATTCATTAGCATAGACCCAAATATATCATACTGTTCTGTACTGGTATTCCTTCCTTTAAAAAAATTCACCAGTACACTCCTCCTGTATTCTGCAGGAAGCATAGTTTACTATCAACATGATAGTATTTGATTGAGAAAATTGTGTTATTAATATTTCATTTAAAGGGGAAAGGAAAACTCCCTACCACTGCTATTACTGCTACCAAATAGCATCAACCCACAGCTTCTGGATTTCAAAATAAGTTGAATGGGAAGGATAAAGAAAATTATTTGCTCAGAAAAAGTAAAATTCAGATTCAAACCTAAATGTGGTCCCAAACCCTATGAGTGCAGTCAAGGGCTGCAAAGGAGAGAAACAAGGTCTTCCAGGAGAATACAGGACGCCAGGACCTCGCTTGGTATAACTGGCTCTTAAAGTAGCTGCATCACTGTTTTTGCTTCCTCCGACCCCTCCCCACCAAACGGTTTGAAACTGGCCTTTGTGAAGTTGGTCTTTCAAACAATCATTTGCTGTCTCTAAAAAGTTTTAAATGGCTGTCTTGGTAAAAGTGAAATCAATATTCTTTCAGCCTGGGCTTTTAGCAGATAATGTCTCCCCATAAATCAGGGGCATAATGACACTGGAATAATTCATCATCTCATTACATTTACATATGATGCGCCACATTGTTCTGAGGCGAAGGTTATCTTCCCTGCCTGGGATTCCATCCAGAAACAAATAAAAACCAAGGAACCTGATGATTTCGTGGTCCATTTATAGATGCTATTGTGGATCAGTTTTCTGTCCATCAGCTACTTTTTCTTTACAGCCCTTTTGTGCACACACTGCAGGAATATATCCTTCCAGCCTAAAAATTTCAATAACGTTTAAAACTTTGTGAAAAGGCACCTGTCTGGGTTGAAAATGTTTTCTGTGCTCTGGGCTTCTTTTTATATCTGTGCCAGTTCCAAGGTCATTAGTAAAAATAGTCAAGTATTTTTTGAGCACCTACTATGTTTCAAGTATGACCCTGGATGCTGGGACTTATATATATATATATATATATATGAATTTGTCTGCTGTCGTTGAGGTTAGCATGGTATGGGGAAAGATGACAAAGAACTCTTCACAAATATTCATACCATCTTTGCTAGTAATAAGGATGCTATTGATGAAGGACCCTCTAGACTGATGTAGTGGGGCATAGATTATGGAAGGCAGCCCTGAGAGTGGTGTTTAGGGTAACACCTAATAGTTAGATACTGCAATGACAGCATTCCAGACAGAAGGAATATCATACCACGTAATCAATAATATAAATAGGAGAAGGAATGAAGGAATGATAGGGCAATAACCAAAAAGTGATCTAGTAAATAAATAGCTCAGATAATGGCTCTAAATTTTGAGGACCTACTTTTTTTTTGTACTCAAGGAGAATTGAATTAGTAAAATGTCAATGAAGGCCTGGGTAGGCCTGTGGCATTGCCCCTTCACCTCCAACTCTTACCAATTATATAGACTGCTGGAATCCTGACCTGGATAAAGTACTTAGAGAAAAACAGATATGAGTATGAATTTCAGAGTTACACCTTATGGATGACTTGGTCCAAGGTTTCCTTGGGTGAGTTACTTTCTTAATCACAATTTCTCCCCTTGTAACATGGGAATTATATATGAGATCCTCTTAAGGCTGCTGTGAAGATAAGAAGAGCTCATGAATGTTCAAGCAGAAAAATACAGGAGTTAAGAAGCTAGGCTGGGTTTCTGAGCAGATTGCATTTAAATCTCTGCTGGGCCACCGTTTAGCCATGTGACCTTGGGCAAATTTCATAATAGTTGCGCTGTAACACACCATGCTTGCTTGTGTGCATGCTGTGTTGCCTCAGTCGTGTCTGACTCTTTGCAACCCCGTGGACTATAGCCCGCTAGGCTCCTCTCTTCGTGGGATTTCTTCAGGCAAGAATACTGGAGTGGGTTGCCATGCCTTCCCCCAGGGGATCTTCCTGACCCCGGGGATCAAACCTGAGTTTTTTACATCTCCTGCCTTGGCAGATGGGTCCTTTACCACTATCACCATCTGGGAAGCCCCATAACACAGCCTATGTATTCCTGAAAATCACCGTGCTTTGCAAAAGTGAGCGAAAGACAAATCACAGAGCTTATGGAGAAAATCGAGGCTAGGGCCACAAGGCAAAAACTTGTCAGTGAGACATAAAAAAAAAAAGAAAACATAGTTTAACAACAGTAGACAGTTTACACGCGTTCAGTAGCTAGGAAATACATTAATCCTATAAATACTGCACTTTGCCCTGAAAAAGATCAGGAGTTCGCTTGTGGAAATGTGGAAATGGGAAATGCTGAATGGGCTGCAGTTTTTGAACACTTGTGGTGTGGTGGAAGCAGGTTTGTCAGAAATGGGACAGAAAGTTGTAGCACCAGACGTAGACAGCGTGGCCTGTAACACCTGTGGTGAACTGAGATGTTTGGGGGATACTTGAGAGATGGGCAGAGGTGCGTTTTGCATATTTCCATGCAGTCCACTCCAGCCAAGCGTAGCTGCTGCATTCACCCGGTGTTTCTCCCAGTGAGAACTGAGCATCCGCAAACGCAAGCATCACAAATTCACGCCAGGCTCAACCTGTCCCCTAAAGCTTCAATTCGGTTGAAACACATGCACATTGCAGCAGAACTGAATGTGGATACCCTTGCTCTGCCTCAGTTCTCCCATCTGTAGAAATGGGCATGATCCTAAAGCCAAACTCTGAGGGGTATTATGATCTTTTTGTGTAATGGTAGGTTAAAATGAAATTTTCTTTTCTTTTGTTTTAAACTTTTAATGGACGATAATTGCTTTGCAATGCATTTATGCTGTACAACAACATGAATCAACTGTAAGTTTATATATATCCCCTCCCTCTTGACCGTCTCTCCTGGATATTATGATCTTATCTACACCAGATGTCGCCATTACAAAATGCCTAGTACTGGGCCTGACATACAGGTATGGTGCCTTTTCCCTAAGCATTTGACATGTCATGTTGCATTAAATTCGATTTTGACTAGAAGCCAAGCATCACTTCTGCTGACTGAAGGTTGACTTCGTTGTCAACAAAGCTTGACAGAAGCACATGCTCCTAAACCCCCAAGATACATGCACACAGTCTTCCTGCTCCTCAAAGAAACGGGCCTGATGAGGGAGACTATAGGTCACATTTTTATGGGGAGGAGGGAGAGAGAAGAAATGGCTTCTGTGGACTCAGGGAAGGGCCTCAGACCAGCAGGCGAGTGCTTCACAGCTCACCTCAAGGGGAGCCCTGTTAGCGATGGCTTCAGCTCCAGCTGTTCTTGCCTGTGGGCTGGGGTGAGTCACCTAAGCCCTCTTTCACTGTAATCCGCTTCTTGGTGGCTGCAGACTGAGCTTGAGTTCCAGAGGTTTTCCTATCAGTGATTACAGTTGGCTCTGAAACCCAGATAGGTAATTTTATCTTTCATCTGTCCTCCTTTTGGGTAGTTGCAGATAGGTGGGTAGGAACAAATATAAGGGACCGTGACTCACAGGGTGTGGTGGCCTGAACTGGAAAACAGAGAGCACAGGCTTGCATGAGATGCATGCCGGTTGCATGCAGGAAATTCATGAGGCATGGGTGCAGGCTGCTGTGTACACTATGTACACTGATTTTCCTGTAGTTTGCATCCAGGTACATCTCCTGCAAGCTCCTGAGTCATGTACACTGACTTGTTTCCATCCCCAGCTGTTTATGTTTAGGGGCCACAGGGCTGCCTCCTCCCTGGCCCTGATCCCCAGAATGCCATCTCTTAGTTATGTCCTGCTGTCCTTCCAGGAGTGACTTCAACTCCAACACCTCCATGCCTCTTTCTCATCACTTCTGACTCTGAAAGCATCCCCTGAACAGTTATTATTAGCTTTTCAATACTTTGTCTTGTTCATCTCTGTGACCTCCAGCTCTCTGATTGTTGTGTTTTATTATACCCACATCTCCTATCACCTCAACTCAGAACAGAATGGTGGCATGATTAAGAGCAAAAGACTCTGGAGACAGACAGATCTGGGCTGGAATTCTGCTACTTCTGCTTAGAAGTGGAAAGATTCTTCATTTTTCTAAATTTTAGTTCTCTTATCTGCAAAATTGGAGAAGTAATACTTTTATCCTTAGTGTTTCTATAAGGATTAAGCAACATAGTATCTTTGAAACATTCAACACAGACTAAATACTCCATAAATGTAGCTGTTGTGATCATCAGCATGTTTAACTTCTTCCAAACAATGTGAGTGGCTTCATGGAGCTAAATCCACCCAGAAGGAAATGCACAAATATTTATCAAGTGAATGAAATGATCGCTTGTCATTAACGTTGAGTGTTCCACTTCATATATTTTTAGGTGAATGTTTCATTCATTCATTCTTATGAGTTGTCCCATCTGTGTCAGACAAGAAAGGGGGGATAGGAATAAACAGGATAGATAGTCACTGCCCTCCTGGAATTTTAAATGTAGCAGAAGAAATGAGTTACAGGGAATTACCTATCCTTGATTTTCCCCCCTAGGAAATTGTCTCTTGATGATTTTTGATATTACTGTGCCAAAATCTATATTTTGACTAGCAAAATGATGTACTACATAGGCAAAATATTGGTGAAATAATGTGCAAACACCTAATGATGACCCCTGGAAATAAATTAGACAACATCACTAAAAGTCAACTGCCAAAACGGTCTGCATCTTGACCTTGGCTTTCATGAGGTTTACAGTCTGTAGGGTTTTACATTTGAATTAGAGGCTGCCTTAACCATTTTGATTGGATTCCCTGTTTAGCATAAAGGTCCTAGTCACATTCAAGAGACATAGATGAATGGTTTGGTAATGAAGGGGTTAGCTGAAGTGAAAGGAGGTATATCATGTAGAACAGTGTTCCTCAAAGTGTACATTCCTGGGGACTGTACCCAGTATTTCTTTTTTTTTAAACAAGTATCTTCAGTTAATTCTAACATAGGTAGTATAAATACATAGACCACAGTTTGAGATGTATCGCTTTAGAGAAAGTAGGTAGATTGGTTTCTGAGTTGTAAGTTATAAGTTCAAAATTGATATGAGTAAAAGTGCCAGTGACTATGAATTGGGATCAGAGTAACTTTGTACTGTGGGAATATTCAGGTGACATAATGACTTCAAAGTTTGAATTATAACCTGGATTGCTCAAAATTTGCATTTTCACAAGTCCAGAAAAGTATTAAATCTACTTGCCCAGATTTTTACTTTATTAACTCAACCTCAATCCACAATGCCTCTATAAAACTTTGTTAACAGAAATACTGAAAAGACTGCTCTTAAGAAATTTACAGTTAGTTTGGAACTTTGTTCATATGAAACGTTTAAATATCAGCATGGGCTGGCAGATAACTGCTTGTTAATGTGAGCCCCAGAAATAATCCATGTAATGGGAATTCAGAAGTAGAAGGAATCTAGTCCAGCTATAAGGGTTAGTGTCAGTCCAAATATATATTATTATGTGTAAAATAGCTAATGGGAAGTTGCCGTATAATACAGGGAGCTTAGCCTGGTGCTCTGTGGCAACCTGCTGCTGCTAAGTCGCTTCAGTCGTGTCCGACTCTGTGCGACCCCATAGACGGCAGCCCACCAGGCTCCTCTGTCCCTGGGATTCTCCAGGCAAGAATACTGGAGTGTGTTGCCATTTCCTTCTCCAGTGCATGCATGCATGCTAAGTTGCTTCAGTCATGTCTGACTCTAAGAGACCCCACAGACAGCAGCCCACCAGGCTCCTCTGTCTATGGAATTCTCTAGGCAAGAGTACTGGGAGTGGGTTGCCATTTCCTTCTCCACTGTGGCAACCTAGAGGAGTGGAATAAGGGATGGAGGTGGGAGACAGTTTCAAGAGGGAGGGGGTATACATATACTTCCAGCTGATTCATGTTGTTGTACAAACAAGCATAGCATTGTAAAGCAATTATCCTCTAATTAAAAATAAAGTTTAAAACAGACAAGGGAATGAGTTTACTAAGCTCTGAAAAAGAATGAAGTATGTATCTTCAAAGAAGGTGAGAACAGGGCATCCCAGATAGGGACCACAGTATGAACTGTGCACAAATTCATAGGTGTTTCCATTAGACTTTGGTTCTCAAAGGGAGCATAACCACTAGGAGGTTTTTTGAAAATTAGTGGGGACTATTTGGGTTGTCACATTTGAGGGGATACTACTGGAATTTAAGTGGGGGTGGTAGATGTGTAATGTAGACACAGAAAGTGAGAAATTTTCCCAAGCCCTGTATGATTTTCACATATTCTGCTGGACATTTAATTTGATTGAAAAACCTGCATGTGATTATCTTATGTAGAATATAGACTAAAAAAGATGTTAAATAGATAGAAAGATAAAGGTTTAATAATATACTTTTTTCCAGAAATGCAACTACAGAAAGTAGGTTATAGTTGATTACCTACAGAGATTAACCAAGCATTGTTCACCATTTCAGAAAATCATATGACTGATAGCAGTACAAACATATGAACATTTGGGTTTGAGTATCAGTTTGAGTTTGTAGCTGTGACACTCATGGTAATTCTTTGCATGTATATACGAATATATGTATTTGGTTCTCATTTCAAAATGTTAAATGGAAAGAATGGCTACATCCTGTGAGTACTGTAACTTTTCTTAAATCCACAGTGATTTGATGTAAGAGGCTGAAACATCAGTATATCTTTTAGTATAATCATGCCTGGGCATTTACATTTTAAAATGTGTTATAGTAATTAATTAATTTTTTTTCTTGGTCCTCTGTAATGTAGTGGAGTCATCATGTTATTTAATATTTTTCAAATTATGTGTGTAGGTTGGTTTTGTTAGCAACTATTTGTAATAGAAATTGTATGTGAGGTTTGATAAGTATAAAAGCCTCCCAGATCAAGAAGACATCAAGCCTGAGAATTACAAAGACATATTTGCTTACATTCCGTGGTAGGGGTGGGGTCGGGGGCTGGGATGGGTTTGATGAAGAGGTGAACCTTTGTTCAACCTTTGATCTTACCTCCCCAGGGCCTCAGTAATATTTGCCCAGATATATCAATTTTTAGCAATCTATTTTAGCAACTGATAGAAAGGTCTTCTAATATTTTTTGTAATACTTAAATAATGTATATCTGATATGCAACTTTATAGATAACAGACTTGGCCAAGAGAATGGCTGTTGTATTACTGCCTTATCAGCATTTTCAGTGGTTCAAAATGTTTTCCTCATGTTTAGAAACCACAGCATCAGACAGGTTTCCCCTAAGAAGATTTATCTGAATAAGCCATTTTAGTGATAAGGGAAGAACACAAACCAACAGTTGCCCCCTCCTTTTTTTTTTTTTTTGGTTTATGTTCTTAAGCTCCACTGAGCTTCTTTTTCCAAACTAAGTCAATCTTCCCCCACCCTCTGACAGATGTTTGATGCTTCCCAGAACCCCCTGCTTCTCCAGAAACTATCCCTCAGGCTGGTCTCAGGGCCACTGAAACCAAACTCTGGCAAGAGGGAGAAATCACATGTTTCCTTAAGGACATAATGCAACGACAAGGCACGGGGCTACATGTCTAGGAGTTGGGGCTAGAAATTGCTCATAAATGTTAGAAAACTGATGTCAAGGTAAATCCTAGGCCTGGTTTCCCCACAACAGATTCTGCCAGGAGCAAATACACATACTGCTGTCACTTAGGAAACAAGTATCTTTTTATATGTCATCTTAAGAAAAAGAATGAAGCCATAAATCAAAAGTGATTGGTTATGGACACATGAGTTGTGTATATTGCTGTTAGGTGTTTAATAAAAGGATAATCTAGACCCTGTCACAAAGATCCCTGGTCATTATTTGAGATGAGGGCTATCTATCTCGAGGGATACATTACCAGGAAATAGCAAATGTGGTGCTCGTTTTATGCTGGGATTGCTGCCAGATGCCATGTTTGCTGTTCTTGGGTCTGCAGGACCTGTTGAGAAGGAGCTGTTTACACCACAAATGGTATGTTAAATAAATAATAAATACAGCACACTCATGGAAAGAACAGTTTTGATTGGTCTGAAGAAACAGCCGTTTTCATCTAGGAAATGCTTTTTGTAATGTGATCCTCTCAGGAATTTCAATCTAAGATTCATTTTAGGAGGGCTGCCTAGTACTGAGTATATCCAGTTGGCTGCCTCATTTTAGTTTGGGCTTTGGTTTTCTAGGAAGCTATTTTGGCATCTCATAGACATTGACTAACATTTTCAAGTGGACAATAGTCAACAGTATGATTGTGTTTAAGAGCTTGGGCTTTGCAGGCAAATAAATTTGAATTTGAAACCACAGGCTCTACTCATGAACTGGGCACCTTTGGGATGTTAATGTAAAAGCAACAGTGTGTTATAAAGAAATGTTAGGCATAAATAAAATTAGAGAAAATGGTAAAATAAACTCTCATATACCCATCACCCTGCTTCAAAACTGTCAACATTTTGAGGAGGTTATTTAACCATGTTCTCAGCAGTAAAATGAGAGTGATAATAATTCCCATGCCAAAGAATTCTTGTAAGAATTATAAAAGTAATAGTATATAACCTTTAGCCCAGAGGCTGGCATGCAATAAATGCTCCAAAAGTTTATTCAGATGTAAACCAAGAATATCCTTGGTTTAAATATGCAACCACCTATGCTGAATGGAAAGTAGGATCTTTGTGTTTTACTGGCCTTTAGGAAGTTCACAAAACATACAAGCCCTTAGTATGAAATGATTAGATCTTACGTTTAGAACGTAAACCCCCAAATAGTGCAGGATTCTGATGCTTACCTAACTAGGTTTGAGTCTCAGTGAACATTCCACATGACTCATGAAACACAAAAATAGTTTCCTTAGGGTGATACCACTGTCCTTGATAAAACAACGGGTATAATAAAACAACAGGTTTATGGCTAGAAGATCTTACTCCAAGGAAAGAATATCTGTTTTCTTTAGATCTCAGGCCACCAGCACTAGGACTAAGAATAGTCCTGCCATTTTCCTTTTGGCTGGTCTCAAAAGTCTTGACAGTAGCCAGTGAAAGCATTCATTTGGCATCAGAAACAGTTGTTGCACTCTGGTTAGAATGAGAAATTGTTTGCTGACCTTCAATATTCAGAGTGATTAATTTGCAGAAAGCTCCCATGTCAATTAGATGGGGCAGGCCTGCGTGGAGAGGTTGGGAAGACTTGTTTTGGAAGATGAAGAATGAGCTAAGAACCCATTTTGCTTTGCAGAGCAACTTGAAAAATAAAAATAAGGTAGGGTAGTTTCACACTTCTTCTGTGGGGACCATTATGACCTTCAAAGAGTTACTGGACAGGATAAATAAAGATGTGGAATTTTAAAATTCAGAATTCGAGTTTTTAAATTTTGGACTCAACAGCAAGTTAATTTTAAAAGGAGAGTTACACTATAGACCACATGCTGTTAGATTTCAATTCTGCCACTTAAACTTTAGATCTTGGATAAATTGCTTAATCCATCCTAGTGTCAGTTTCCTTGTCTATAAAATTGGGATGATAATATTTTCCCTTCCATGAGGGTAGAAGGTAGAAGGTACCAGGGTAGAAGAGATAACACAGATCAATGCAGGCACACTGCTTTAAAATACTAAAAGTAAAGGCTTCCATCATTACCATCATCATCATGATATTATTGTCTTTCTCGTGAGTTGATTGGTAAAGCTCCTGGATGTGCTCAGCAGTGCTGAGTGAGTGTATTGTCTTTAACTTGGCAATAGCTGGATACTGAACTTGATATAGAAATCTTGATTCAGTATTTTCGTGGTTTCCTTGTACCAGATTGCAAACAATCCATGCATATATCAAACATCTTCTCTTTGGCACCTGATCTATTAATTCTACTTGAAACAAGAGTCAAGGCTTATCTGGAAGAGTGGGAGTTTAAAAACAACAGTAAAGTCTGATTCTTTTGATTTTGGTCCTAGCTCAGGGCCTGTTACTAAGCAAGTGTTCAAAGCTATGAATAAGTGAGTGAATGAAAATGATGTACATTTATGTTGTCTATTCTGATATTTGTTTTCCTTAAGAAACAGTGGTGTGCCATGCTTTATTTTTTTCTTATGTCTGATTTATCTGCATATCTCAACAAAACCATCCTGTTCAATTCATATATTTCCCCCTTGTTTTATAACGCATTTCTTGTTTTTATTTAATTAGAAGCTATACATCAAAAACTTGGGTGTATTTTATCTTATTTTTTTTAATTATATTATTGAAGTGTAGCTGATTTACAACATTGTATTAATATCTGCTGTACAGCAAATGATTTAGGTATCCACATATTATACATTCTTTTTCATATTCTTTTTCACTACGGTTTATCACAGAATATTGAATATAGTTCCCTGCACCATACAATAGGACCTTGTTGTTTATTCTGTATATAATAGTTTACATCTGCTAACCCCAAATTCCCAATCTATCCTTCCCCTGCTTCACTTCTCTCTTTAAGAGTACTTTAATTACTTAAAAAAAAATTTTTTTTAGCTCTTCTGGGTCTTCATTGCTTTTGCTCGGGTGAGCGGGAGCTGCACTTCCTTGCAGTGCTTGGGCTGCTCATTGTGGTGGCTTCACTTGTTGTGAAGCACAGGCTCTAGGCACATGAGCTTCAGTATTTGCAGCACATGGGCTCAGTGATTGCAGCAGTCAAGCTCCAGAGTGTGGTCTCAATAGTTATGGGGAAGGGACTTCAGTTGCCCTGTGGCATACGGAATCTTCCCAGACCAGGGATCAAACCTGTGTCCCCTGCATTGGCAGGCAGGTTCTTATCCACTGTGCCACCAGGGAAGTCTGTGCTCTGAGTTAGGTACAGTGCCTAACTCATGTAAAGCAATTAATACATTATAATAGTGACTGCAGTGGACTGAGCAAACTTCAAGAAGGGTGAAAAGCAACTTCAACAGGCTTTTTTTCTGGAGGAGTAGAATATTGATTGAAAAAAGGACAATCCAAGGTGAATGAAGTTAAAAGTGTAATGGATTTTAAAGTTTTTTTTTTAAATGGACTAGTGTAGGAAAGCCCAAATGTATACTCAGGATTTAAGGATAAGTTTGGAAAACAATTAAACTTTGTAGGGTTGCTCTTCACCCTTCTTGTTTTTCCACTGCAGTCACTTTATAATGTGCTAATTGCTTCACATGAAGTAGATACTGTGCCCAATAGTTCATCCTTTACAACCATATTTTAGGGTAACTATACTTATCCTAATTTTATCCATGAATAACAGATGAGTCTCAGACAGACCAAGTCTCCTGTTCAGAGTTACACAGCTGGGAAGTTGTAGAGCTGAATTTTGTGTTCGAATCTAGCTGACTCTGAATTCCAAATTTGAAGTTTACCTTTGAACAAGGAATGATTTGGGTAAGGAAAAAAAAAAAATTACTACCATAGACATTCAGATAGACTCCTCCTTTAAGTAAAAGACTTCTGTTATCTTTAACTTTCCATTGCTTTTACCTTCCACTGCCAAGTCAGAAAAATGAAAGAAGTGGGGCTTGGCATTCTTGAGATCACCTTTAATGCAAAATAAGAGATGAGATCTTTCTTGTTAAAGAGTAGGTAAATTTTTTGCAACTATTTGATGGGTTGGTACAACAAGTAAAAAATGAATATGATACTTAAAAATGTAATGAGAGCAGAAGGCAAATTGAAGGGGTAGGAAGAATAAATGAGAGATTTGAAAAGGAAAGGGTGAACTCTTGATTCATTTGGCAGAAAATGGGGACCAGAAGTAATCGGTTTGGACTGTCACTGGGGTGAGAGGAGATTGAAAATAATACCAAATGAAGGTTGGAGATGAAGCACTCTGTCTTCCCAACTTCTGCTGTAAGCCTGGCCCTCACCTCTTCTCTCTCTCTTCACCATGTTAGTTCTCATTATAGTGAGGTCCACCTTCTTAAATGCAAGACACTCCTCATCTTCACTGACTTCTGAGAAGCATTTGCATTATTGCTTCCTATTGCCTCCCTTCCGTTGACTTCAGGGCACAGTTCTCTTTGATTCAGGTCTGAATACTTCTTATCTCACTTCTTTTTTGGCTCCCCTTCTACCTAGCCATTAAATGTTGGAGGTCCTAAGGACCTCTGCTTCTCCTATCCTAGTTTCTCTCCTTGGTAATTTCATCCACTCACATGGTTTCATATCACACATACACTCAGATGACTCACAATTTTTATCTCCAGTCTTGATCTCACCACTTAAATCTGGGCATGTAAGTCAGCTGTCTCAAAGATATCTCACAATCAGCAAGCCCAAGGCTGAACTCTGGTCCTTGTCCAGGGTCTCATGAATGACACCAATGTCTGTCTGGTTGCTCAAGCAGAAGCCAAGGATCTGTTCTCTCCCGTAACCATCCTATTTATCATCAAGTCCTATAAATTTCACCCTCCTAAATCTCTCTCAAATCCATTTGTTTCTCTCCATCTCCACTGCCATCACCCTAGTCCATGTTACCACGATCTCTTTTTTAAATGACTGCTGTCCACCTGCTGACTGTCTACCTGCTTCCACACTGGCCTCCCTACATAGTTATTTCTCCATCCTGTGACTAGTTCACCAGCAGCTCTAGTTTGTTTTTCATTTTTCAAAAGATAAATTTGATCATATCATCTTTGTGCTGAAATCCTTGCATAATTTTTCATTCTCTTGTGACAGAATCAAAAAAATTCATCTCCTGGCCCACCAGGTACTGGATAGTCTAGGGTAGCCATTCTCAGATTGTAGTCTCAGAATGCATCAGCATCACCCCAGTGTGTGTTTTGAAATGCGGGGTTTTGGACTGCTCCCCACATGTCATGAATTAGAAAGTCTGGGAATAGAATCCAGCAGATTTAGCAAGTTCTCCAGATCATTCTGATGTGTATTCTCAGGTTTGAAAACCACTGCTCTAGAGCCTACTTACTCTGCTGGCTGTTTGGCTTCTTGTTCTCACAATTCTAACCTTGACAGGCTTTTTTCATCCCCTTTCCACCTTCACATTATGTCTCTTTCTACCACAGGGCCTTTGAGCCGTTCTTCTGTCTGTCTTGAAAGCTTTTCTCTTCCCTCTTTCTCTGGTTAATGTCTACCGACTCTTCAGGTTAGCTTAAGAAAGCTGACAATGACTGGTTCCTCTTAATACCGTATACTGCTCCTTTGTAGTGCTTAACACAACTGTTTTTTTTTTTTCTTATTTGTATGGTTTATTGATTAACATCTGTCAGCCCACTAGACTGTAAACTCCAGAAGAACTAGGACAGGATCTGTTTTTGCTTGCTGTTGTCTGCAGTGTTCGGTACTAGAATAGAATGTGCTCAGATATTCATTGAAGGAATGAATACTCAAATGAATGAACATTTCCTTTCAGTATCTGGATACTGTTTGAGAGCACAGAAAGCCTGGAATTCTCATGGTTAGCGTCTATTCCTCATTCTCTAAAATGAGGATACCTACCTCAGGGGTTTGTTGAGACAATTAAATGGGGTAATTCATGAACAAAACCTAGCACCAGGCCAGGCACGCAAGTCCTTGATCATTATTATTAGCATCATTATTATTATGACTTCACTGTTATTATCATTTCAGTTTCCAGAATCTCCCTGAATCAAAATGATGAAATGTAACTAAAACTAAATAGTACAGTTCTTTACAAGGATATACATTTTTGAACTGTAAGATGAAAATCCATGCCTGTGCAATGTGTCATTTTTCCCCCAAAACTTCATCTCCCAAAATATTTGCTCCACGAAATTCTGATTAACTTTGTTATTGGTTTCTAATATCATTCATTTATTTTCTTGGCAAATAATTAGAGCGCCTCAATGTACATTTAGGGTTCTGGAGATGTGCTAGTGACCAATACGGGGTGTTCCTTATAGAGCTGACAGTCTAGTGGAGAGAAAGGTATAAACAATCCAGTAGGGAAGCAGTTCACTACAGTGGCCATCAACGCTATGGAGGAGTACAAGGTCTCACTTGTGCGTGGTGTCAGGAGGTTAAGCTTTAACAGGGAAGGGAGTTCTCATCTCGAGGCCCACCTTTGACCATCAGGTAGAAGCTGCCTGTGCACAAACCAGGCCAACTGTTTGGTGTAAGTAGTGGCATGTGATGCAATCCCAGTAGGTGAAGTCAATGTTTCTCTCCCATTCTGAATCACTCTGGCCTCTGTATGTGTTAATTGTGTTTTGTTCTCACAAACAAGTTTCCATGTAAACCAGCCAAAAGGGGAACAAAAGGCAAAGGCCAGCTGGGCAGCCTGCATTGTTCACGGGTTTCCCAGGTGCCTTCTGAGCAGACTTAGTGGTTGGGAACTATTCCTTTTTAGGCCCTCTGCCTGATTTTCTTTTGGCTGGCTCTGATTTCTTTACCTCCTGAACACCTGGGGCCAAGACGCCTTTTCAGAGCAGTTTGAAAGCCATCCTTTCTTTTTGCTCTTTACTCAGTTTGGTCCAGCTCTTAATCTTTGAACAGCATCAAATATTCATTGCAGTTTGACAAAGCTGGGGCTGGAGGGTCCAGCGTTTTCTAAAGCAGATCTTACTTTACCATTGGTGATCCAGTGAGCCTTTCAGCAAGGCTGACTGTAAATCATCCAGGCTCAATTAGTTTATTTCAAAGAAATACCCAGGTGTTGTTTGACCTTCAAACATATGGACTGCTGGAATAAATGAAAGTCTCGCCTGTTCCCATCATGCCGAGGGAACTAGATGGGGTAATTCTTTTTCCTAGTCTCTAAGTTTTGTGGAGGGATTATTAGGTTTGGGCTCCGTGAGTTATTTACTTAAGCAATATGCTCAGTGGTGGGCTGCAGTTGCCTTTGCTGAGGGAATTGCCAGGTGTGAGCTGTCACCAAGTACCCCTAGAATGGTGGGGGGGCGTGGGGGACCACTGAGCCATATAGGTGGGGCCTGAGCTCTGAAGCTTGAAGGAAACAGCCTGGGTACAATCGGAAGCAATAAGGTAGGTGTCCCACTGAGCTCTGTGACCAGGGCTTAGGAGCTCCGTACAGCAGGAGAGGATTGGATCTGGGGTCTTTCTTGCCTTTTCCTAGTGTGGGGTGATGGCCAGCCTCTCAGACTCTGACTCCTGCCTTGGTACCCTAATGTTTTCTTTGGTCTTGTTCAAGAGGCCATCCTGTGCAGAATCGTCAGAGCTCTGCAGAGCAGCCTATGTGTTTTGCAGCCTAAACAGTTTCGAAGAATTGGGACAATGTTGAAAAGCATTGTTCTGCAGCCAAGAGTGTGGTTTTCAGAGTTAGAAAGATGTGGTTTCAAATCACAGCCCACCCTACTGACTAATTTTGTGACATCAGGCATCTTTCTTTACTTTCTCTGAGCCCAATATTCTCAGGTATAAAATGTAACTGATAATTCTTACTTTAGCCTTTTACAAAGTATATTTAAAAGATATTTTAGTGTTCATCCAACTAAAAAGAGATTTAGTGGTCAAGTACATTTGGAAAACCCTTTAGAAACTCTTTTCCTGTATTTTGGATTTGATGATGTCTGTTGTCAGATTAAAGTTCCTGAGAAGTTCTGAAGGAAATAAACCTGTTTAACTTTGTTTAATCCACAATGTCAAAATATGCTTGAGTTCATGAACTCTTTTTCTTTTCTTTGGTAGAAAATGGGAGCAGTGTTTCATGAAATACAAGTGACCTCATAGGATTGTTGAAAGAATTTATGATAAATGCTTCCCATGGTGCCTGTCCCAGAGTAAGTAATCAATAGTAGCAAGTGTTGTATGATTATAATTGTATGATTATTATTAATGAGGGTTTTGGTCTCCAAAACTTATCTAAATTGGATATATCTAGTTTTTAATCATAAGCTCTTTATCAGTGTTTGCCAGTTGGAAATTAATAGATTTCAGCTTTCAGTGATGGCTGATGGTTGTGATTAAGTACCTACTATGTATCAGAGTGCATTTTAGGTACTTTAACCAAATCATTGCTATATCTGATGGTCACAGCTATTTAACAAGGTAGGTATTATTATCCTTTCATTCGTAAATATCAGCATTGAGGCTTGAAGACAGTATGTGTCCAGTCCAAAGTTGTGCAGAGACTCTGCTGTAGAATTGAGAATTTAGCTTGTATTTGTTTGGCCCAGAACCCTTTATTATTCCAAGTTGGCATTCTATAAATCTACAGGGGTCTGTGAAAGCACCAGTGATGTGAAAGAAATTTGCAGTAAGTCTAATAGAAATCAAACACTTGGCCCCATGAGACAGTGGAAGACAGTACATCGAGAGATCACCCTTCAGCCACACCAAGCTTCTTTCCTTTATTGGAATCCCCTTGTTCTCTCACCTGGCAGCCTTGCAGTGGTTGTTCCTTTGGCCCAAAGCGTTCTTCCTGTGTCTCCTTCCTGGGTTATCTCTTATTCATCCTTCAGTCATTTTATTTCTCTGTCTACACATCAAACTGTGAGCACGGACCAAGTCTTGGTCAGTGCAGTATACCCAGCGTGTGACAGGTGACATGCTGTATTCCATAGATACATATTGGTGAATGAAGGCCATCAATTCAAAACTATGTGAGAAAATGACTTATGCCTTAGAGAAAAGTGGGAAAATAAGTTTATCTTTTAAAAAGTACCATCTCCTCAAGACACAATTTTGTGAAGTCCTGGACAGTAAGGATGTTGAAAACTCCTGTACAAAACAAGGCTTGCTACCACTCTGGAGATGGTTGAATGTGGCAGCCTGTTTTTGCTGAGTATTAATGTTGTGGTTTTCTATAGAACATTGCACAGCTCTGCAGGTTCAGAAACTCACTTTTTAACAGACTCCTGTGCTGAGGGAAGGTTGGTGCTTATGATTCAGCTCAAGAAAACCAATTCACTGGAATGCCATTCAATTATCACGGTTACTGTCTGTGAAATGCCTTCTTTTACCAAGCTGTGTCCTAGGCATATTACATGTTACCTCTAATTTTTATGGCATGTCTCCCTAGTACTTGGCATTATTTCCAAGAGAGATGCATAATGACCGTAAAGATGTCTAGTGACCAAAAATCAAAGCAAGTGTTGCTTTCAAGCTTTGCATTATCCAGCCTATTCTGGCTACTGTGTCATCTTCCCATGCCAAGAATGTTTTGATAGTAGTAACAAGGAATAGTTCCCAATACCAGAACACCCATTTCCTTGGTTAATTCTTCATCCATGCTTCACCTTTGAGAACAAATCCTCCTCAAGCCATTTCTTTCCTTGTTTGAGAGTTCCTAGTGTGAGACTTGTTCAAGTTCAACATTAGTTTGTCATTTTGTATGGAGGGAGTTACCCTGATTGTAACAGCCAGATTGACTATCTTAGAAGCTGATGGATTATTTCCTGAAAAGATCTCCATAGTTGAATTCTTTGATGCATTTTATTTTGATCTTTTCTGTTTCATGGTGTATCTGACAGGAACAGAGGAGATGGGAACTTAATTCCCTTGAGCACTGCCTCTAAGAGTGATATATTTTCAATCATAGATTAGGATAATATATAGATGAGAGAGTTGTTTTAGTTAAAACAAACAAACAACAACAAAAAAAAATGTTGGGGAAGAAACACTAAACCAAAGGGCAAATGTATTGAATACATAACTGAAACGTGGATGACCAAATAATGGGAAATGAGAAATTATAGCCAAAGCTGTCATTGTTGGTGATACTTACTCCTTATCCACAAATGCCACAGACCTCCTTCTCCGGACTTATGCCCTTTAATGTTGAAACCTGGTGATGCTGCCTATCATGCTGGAGCAAGTGGAGCAACTAATGAGTGTCAAGTATCTGCCACAGCACGAAATGAGAAGGCGGTATTTATTCTATTTCAGTTCCACAAGGTTATCTATTCTAATCTGACTTCTACATTCTCAAGGCATTATTGGATACTTGGGATTCCTTTTGATTAGTTTTAGAGGGGACAGTTCCTGGGAGAGTGGACATTCACAGGCCTCTTTTCTATTTAAATGAAGGGACTCACTCCCCTGTTACAGGGTTTCTCAAAAGTTTGGTCTAAGGATCAGTGCATGAGATTCACCTGGAGCACATTTTTTTTAAATGTCCCCACCTGACACCTATAGTACCTACATTTCAGAGGATGAGGCATGTGTTTTTACAATATTAACAAGTCCCTCAGATAGTTCTTCTCAGAAAAATTTTAGCTTTAAAATGACCACCTGCAAGATGCCAGGATTCAGAGGAGGCAGGCACTGAGAGAGCCCTGAGAGATCATAAAGTCAGTTAATCACTATCATTTGACAGAGGAGGAAACTGAGGCACAGAGATGCACCAAAGTTGTTGATGGAGCTCAGGAAAGACCTAAATACAGGCTTTTCAGACCTCTTCCGGACTCCGATGACAAAAATCATTTTGCTACACTGTAAGTGGCATTCCTTTTGTCTGCCAGGAATTGGAATTGCTCTGCAAGGCTATATTTCTTAAGGAAGAAGTGGTGACTCATTTGCTCCTGGAAATGCCATCCTCTTTTTGAGTCTCAAATAGTAACATTTTAAATAAGCTACTTAAAATTCCTTTATGATTGCCCATCGTCTTGAGAGTGGGGTTCAAATGGTGGGCAAGCCCGTGTCTGTGATGACATTCACATCTCCAGCATCTTCCACCCTTCTACTCTCCTCCACCTCCTTCACTTTTGCTCTACTCTGCAGGCATTCTCACCTATTTCAGCTCACTCAACGAGCCGCATTCCTCCTTCTGGAGGGCTGACATGTGACATTATTCTCTCTACACTATTTTTCCTAGAACAGTTGTCTCCATCTTTCAGTTGTTGGATGTCAAGTTATGTCCTCTCTCCCTTGAGAACTGTTCTCTGACCTCCCAAGTATTTGTAATAGATGATATCTGGTATGCTATACAACCCAAATTCGTTGATACTGTATTGCAGTTGTTATGGTGCTTTTCTCCTTATCTACCTTTTAAGCTCTAAAGGACAGGAATCATGTTTGGTGTTGCAGAACACATAGTATGTAGTGCCTGACCAAAGGAGACACGCAATAAACTGGATGCTACATAAATGGGAGGATGATCTTAGGGTTCACATACCAGAGTGCTCAAGCAGACCATGGTCTGCCTGGAATAGAGGATGACGTTAGTCAGTGTTAGACACTGAAGTGAGTTAGAGCAAGCTGAGCTCGATCTTGGAAGGCTTCTGTGAGTTGAAGTTGTTAACCTGGACCTGGTTACTGAAAATGATTGACTGATGGGGTTGTGAGGAAGAGTCCCACTGCAGCAGCGGGGAGCATGGGTGGCAGTGAGAAGTGGCTAAAACCACATGAGAATTATGATGTGGCTACAATAGTCCAGACTCAAGGTAATGAGGGTCAGGAGCAGCCTAGTGGCTATTGGGCGGATGAGAAATGAATGAATCCCAGAAATGCTGCCATCAATCAAGAGTACTTGATAGAAGAGTCAAAGATCCTTCCCAGTGGGACCTGTCTTCTTTCACTGATTTGTCAACTTATTAATTCAACAAACATTGACTGTGATATGAAGCACTGGGACTCTATTAGTAAGTACAATAGATATGCTCCTTGCTGTCCTGTAAGTGAAGGAGATAGATAACAGATAAGTAAACAAACCAAAGAAGAAGTGCCTAATGTAAATGTTTAGTAGACAATGGACTTCATGAATCAAATTAAATAATTCATGCAAAGCACTCAGCACAGTGCTTAGTATTACATATAGTAAAAACCCAATAAATTTTATGAAGTCTGTCTCCCCCACTATTCTCTAATAAAATTTTGAAAATTTCCTTGTCTCACAGCCAATTTTAAAATTTATTTTATAGAAGTATAGTTGATTTACAAAGTGTTCATTTCTGCTGTACAACAACATGATTCAGTTATATATGTGTGTATACATTAATATATATATTTTTCATATTCTTTTCCATTATAGTTTATCACAGGATATTGAATACAGTATCCTATGCTTTACAGGAGGGCCTTATTGTTCATCTAGTCTACGTATAGGAGTTAGCATCTGCTAATCCTAAACTCCTAATTCATCTCTCCCTCACCCAGCCCTTGGCAACCGTAAGTCTATTATCTATGTCTGTGTTACTCAAAACTATTAAGTGAATCATGATAGTGGCTACCATACATCAAGTACCTATTCGATACCAAGTTCTATCCCGTGGGATTTGCATATATTAACTTCTCCTTATAACCACCTTGTAAGAAAGTTATGATTGTCTTCTTTTTTTCAGATAAGAAATCCGAAATTAAAGAGCATTAATCAATTTCCTTAAATTCCTAGAGCTAGTGAGCTGGAAACCCTAGGTAGGCCCAGCTCCCAATTCCATTCTCTTTCCATTGTCATGGTGGATCTGTTGCCAACCAGTGTTAGAGCAATCAACTTTGCTGTGAATCTAGCAGGCTTTTTTGACTTATTTATTTGTTCAAGTAACTGAAATAACCAGCAAGTGTTAAGGAGCATATAGAAGCATTACTTATGACTCAGTTATCCACATGCAAGTATGGGCAAGTCTTTGCTCCTTCCCTGCCTTCCAACGAACATCTTTGAATTGGGAGGAAATCTCAATACAGTCGTCTTGTGACTCTTTTAAAAAAAGTATTCATTTATTTATTTCTGTATTTTTAGAAATCTTAGACTATAGAGAAAAGATCTACAATGTTGTTCAATTCAGATTCTGAGTATTCAGTGTTAGGATGAAGAGTCTAAGTTTTGTATATTTGGTTGAAGTCTTTCCTTTGCCACTTACTGGACTATGAAATTAAACAGATCTCTTAAAGCACTCTCAGCTATATTCTCATTATTTATAAATGACGAAGAAATAGGAGGGAGGTAGTAGCTCCTACTGAAGAAGATGTCTTTGGGACTGAATTAGTAAAAGCAAGAGAAAAGTGTGTGTTAGTCACTGAGTCATGTCTGACTCTGCAAACCTATGGACTGTAGGCCGCCAGGCTCATCTATCCATGGGATTCTCCAGGCAAGAATACTGGAGTGGTTTGCCATTTCCTTGTCCAGTGGATCTTCCTGACCCAGGTTTCCTGTATTACAGGCAGATTCTTTACCCTCTGAGCCACCAGGAGAAGTAAGAGAAGTGTGTTCTTAACTGGTTGCAGTTTGCTACCCAGGAGATATTTAGCAATGTCTGGTGACATTTTGGTTGTCACAACTGGGGGCATGTCACTGAGATCTAATGAGTAGTGACTCAGGATGATTTAGAACATCCTACAGTGCAGAGATAGCTCCCTCCCGCCACCCCTAGCAGAGGATTATCCAGTGCTGAGGTTAAGAAAATATTGGTATAAATCCTAGTCAGTACTGTGTAGCCATACCAAAAAAAGAAAAAATCCTGAAGTCATCCAGGAATATGGAACACTTGGAAAATCCCTCTGGAAGCACTAGGATTATGACATTCAGATGAAAATACATCTGGAGTATTGACTAAATATTTTCATTTTGTCTAAATATTTTGAAGTCATGAAATAGATATTTCCATTTGTCCACTTGGGGTGTGGAGTGCTGAGGTTTTTTGGTCAATTGTTTAGGAGTTTCATAAAGCTGAATTTGCATTTGATGGCAAGCTCTGTTTTTATTTTTCATTTCAAGAGTAGTTTATCCTACACCATTACTTTTGGAAAGGGAGACTTATTTGTTTTTATGATTTTTTTTCCTTTGTAACTTAAAAACATCTTGAATTATTAAACTAGTTATTTTCCAGGCCTGCAAATGTTTTCAATGTGTGGCCATAAGTTTCCCTGAGTCAGCACATAGTCCTACATCTTGGAAGAGCTTAGTTGGTCAGAACCATTTCCTTAAGATGGTGGTAATTTTCTTTGGGGTTGTGATTTTCAAGGTGCTCATTCTGATACAAGAGAATATGTGTTTTTCCCAGACCCCCACATTCAAGGCTGTGATGGGAATTCTGCCCAGGATTTAGGGTTATGCATCATCATTTCAGACTAGAGAAGAGAATTAAGAGGAGAAACTCAAGTGGCTATTTAAAATTTCCCCCTGATGTTGGACTCTCGCTCATTTCTAGCCAAGAGCCAAACCATAAAGTAAATCCTCCAGCCCACATTCTATGGGTGACTATAAGAAAGTACTTTGAGTTACAGCTGAAAAATTGCTTTTTTCTCCTTCAAAACCAAATGATTTCATAAGAGGCAGAAAGAGAAAAAACCCACCAAAGTCAAATTGATGAAAACCAGTCAAAGTATAGCCTTGAGTCTGATACCACCATCCTGTGTGTATATGTGCTAAGTTGCTTAGTCATGTCTGACTCTTGGTGACGCCACACTCTGTAGCCTGCCAGGTTCCTCTGTCCTTGGGGACTCTCCAGGCAAGAAAACTGGAATGGGTTGTCATGCCCACCTCCAGGGGATCTTCCAACCCAGGGACCAAACCCCGGTCTCCCGCAATGCAGGCGGATTCTTTACCATCTGAGCCACCAGGGAAATCCAAGAATACTGGAGTGTGTAGCCAATCCCTTCTCCAGGGGAACTTCCCATCCCAGGAATCAAACCAGGGTTTCCTGCATTGCAGGCAGATTTTTTACCAGCTGAACTACCCGGAAAGCCCATCCCAAAACACAGATGGCATCTTTGGACATGGCTCTCAACACTGATGGAATTAGATTTCTCTGTCAACTGCTTGGAAGCTGCAGTCCTGTACCACACATTTCCTGAATGTCTTATTCACAATGATCAGACCTGTTTTTTCATTATCAAGAAGCTACAAATAAGACTGAAAGGATTTCTACCACCAGTACAGGCTGACTTTTAAACAAATATCCTCAAAGCTTGTGAATACATCATGTAAGGGCTGAGGCTTCAAGGAAGGTATCTTTCATGAAAACTGAGGAAATCTCTGCTGAAATCACTGGACCCTAGATGAAGGATATCCTCCCACCTGTAATCTGTTCAGTTACTAAATGCTTAGAGATGACGGTTTGCTCTTAAACAAACATGGATTCATTCTCGATTTTTGTCTTAAGCTATATTTACTGATAGCCCAGAGAAAGAATTTTTTTCCTCTTTATGTCAAGAAATTCAAATTCTATGTAATGAAATCAAGAGATTATACACTTTAAGAGCTGAAAAGAATCTAGCTCCTCATTGGACTCAGTTTTTCAGGGAGGCTCCTAAGATCCCATCCCAATGATGGCTGAAGAAGGGATAAAAGACTCAGCCAGAGGTCTTTGGGCTAAAATACATGTGGCAACCGAGACCTTACTGTTCACTCTTCTGTTTGGTGCTTTCATCCAAGACTAGACTGCCCAGCTCTTACTTCTCCTGATATTTCTCACAGTTCATTTATAACCCTTGCCCCTCCCCCATCTGACTTTGAAGAACCTGAATTCATTTAGGCTTTGGTTAGTGGTAATTATTTACCTGTCAGACCCCAGCTGGACTGCATCACCAAAGCTGAGTCACATAGTTTTGCTTCCAGTGACTGCTTCCAAACAATTAAATCAGAGAAGCACCTGTGTAAATATGCAGTATTTGGTGATAATAAAATGATGAGGCAACGGAAACTGAGCCGAACTGGTGAAAAATGGTGAATATTTTCCTCTGAGAGTTTTCACACATGCCTATCAGCATCTTCAGCCTCAAGAACAAGGTCGAGTTACTTTCCCAACCTTCCCATACTTTGTTTTTTTTTCTGGGAAATATAGCTCATCTGATATCACCAGATGTGGTTTGTTTGCCAACGTTAAGATTTTAAGGTAATACTCTCATGTGATTGCTGAAAGACAAGAAGTTGAAATAGGGTGAAGGACTAACCAGTAATTTTCTTTTCCAAAGCCAAAATATCTATCTGAAGAGATAAACTGACAATCGAAACTCATCTTGGACAATGATACATGTTCATTTTTTGTATTTAGGGCTTCCGTGATGAGAGTCAAAGCCTAGGATAGTGGAAAGAGTGAGAGCTTTTGTAATCAGATAGGCCAGGAGATGAATCCCAGCACTGCCTAGTAACTGTGTGACCTTGAAAGGACTTTGAGCCTTAGATTCCAAATTTGTAAAAAGGACATAATTCTTAACCTTATATGCTGTGCCATATGTAAAGTGTCAGTTTCATTACCTGCTTAGCAAATATTCGCTCTGCCCCACTGCATAATGATAGACCAGAAAAGTCATCATTTTTGACCTGGTTGCCATTTAGTAAGCCACAAATAAACTGTTGGTGACTTTTCTTTATGTTGCTTTCTGATGGTGTTCACTTTTCAGTAATAACCAGAAAGTGATTCTGAAATTTCCATCTTAAGTTTCAAAGGTACCCTGTCTTGCTTTTGGGATTTGTTCCTTCTTTAACCCAAATTCATGCATACTGGCAATTTGAGACATCTTTTTAGTTGTCTTTTAGCTGGACATAGAAAGATGTTGTCACTCTCTGGCCAGAATTTGTCTCGATTTTTCTGTTTCAACAGGGTTGGTATTTTGTTTTAATTTTATTGAAATATAGCTGATTTACAATGTTATATAAGTTTCCACTGTACAGCAAAATGATTCAGATATAGATATATAAATATACATACACATTATTTTTCATTATAGTTTATCTCAGGATAGTGAATAAAGCTCCCTGTGTTATACAGTAGGACCTTGTTGTTCATCCATCCTATATATAAAATAGTTTGTGTCTACTAATCCCAAACTCCCAGTCCATTCCTCCCACCCCCCTTCCCCTTGGCGACCGAAAGTCTGCTCTCTATGTCTGTAAGTCTGTTTCCTTTTCATAGATAAGTTTATCTGTGTCATATTAGATTTGATTCCTCTTATCAGTGATATCATATGGTATTTCTTTCTTTTTCTGACTTACTTCACTTAGTATGATCATCTCTAGGTCCGTTCATGTTGCTGCAAATTATTTCATTTTTATGGCTGAGTAATATTCCATTAGGGTTTCCCTGGTGGCTCAGTGGTAAAGATCTGTTTGCAATGCAGGAGATGTGGGAGACATGAGTTCAATCCCTGGGTCAGGAAGATTCCCCTGGAGGAGAGCATGGTAACCCACTCCAGTATTCTTGCCTGGAAAATCCCGTGGACAGAGGAGGCTGGTGGGCTATTGTTCACGGGGCCACAAAGGGTTGGAGATGACTGTAGTGGCTGAGCGCAGCACAGTATTCCATTTTGTGTCTCTGTGTGTGTACACACAGACACACACACTCACTGTATTTTCTTTATCCATTCATCTGGCAGTGGACGTTTAGGTTATTTCCATGTCTTGGCTATTGGGAATAGTGCTGCAATGTACACTGAAGTGCGTGTATCTTTTTAAATTAGAGTGTTCTCTGGATGCGTCAGGCTAGTATTTTTCGGTGAAGGACTTCTACAGATGGAGTTTCATAGATACACTCCTGTTGTGTTCCTTGTGCCTTTAAGGATATCATTTTGTGCAAAGTGCAAGTGCCTGCTTTGTCCCTTCCTAAGCCCTGTGATCTTGGGCAAGTTAATGATTCACTGTGTTTCTTTGGAGATGATGATAGCTAACGCTTCAGATTATTCAGAGAATATAGTGAGTTACACATAAAGGATTTAGAATAGTGACTCAAACAGAGATGGAGGAGCCTGATAGGCTACAGTCCATGGGGTCGCGAAGAGTCGGACATGACTGAGCGACTTCACTTTAACTTTTCACTTCCATGCGTTGGAGAAGGAAATGGCAACCTACTCCAGTGTTCTCGCCTGGAGAATCCCATGGATGGAGGAGCCTGGTGGGCTGCCGTCTATGGGGTCGCACAGAGTCGGACACGACTGAAGCGACTTAGCAGCAGCAGCAGCAAATAGAGAGAAATGTTGTAGTTGTGATTGGTATTATTACTGGGACAAAAGTAGGTAGCCAACAATAGAATTGGTCTTACAGAAGGAGTTAGTGTGCATAACAGATTAATCAAATTTTCCCGAATCAAAATGTTCAGTGTTAAAACTGTCTTCTTTCATAAAAGTCATTCTGAATTTTATTTAGTTTGAATGCAATGTTTTATTGATAATTTCTGAATAAGACAGTGAGAAGTGAGAAAGCCTTCAATGGAATGTTACTCAGTCGTTCAGAGAGGCAGGTCCCACTGTCTTTGGACGTGGTGTCTAAAATGAAATGATCACTAGTTTTTAAAATCTCTGAGATATTATTTACTCTACAGCATGAAGCTGATATACTTGTAAGAATAGGTAAGGGAATAAATAGCAAAGAGTTGGCAAAAAGTCAAGGTTATACCCTTAAGTTGTGACAGCAGAAATAATACATTTGTAGGAGGCTGTTAACAGAGTTTTAAATGCAAAATTTAAAGAAAGTTAACTCAGAGTGTGTCCTTTCCCTTCCTAATCCATTAAGCAAACCCATTAGTGTTAAATGAAAAGATTTGGTGGAAAGACTTGCTTTGGGATAGAAAAGTACTTTGAATTATTAAGCTTCCTACACATCTTAAAACTAAATTTACTCTGAAATCCCCATTAGATCCCACTGAATTCACTGAGCAATGTGGCCTCCTGGTTTTGTTTAACAGTTCTGCTTTCCCAAAGGGGCTGACAACTCATTGTGTTGGAGCTGAGCTTTAATGTGCTTCTTCCCTGAGGCCTCATCACTTATCTAGTCTGTTGATGAACTCTGTACATCAATATAGCATGGTCCAATTGAGTAGGCTGTATGATAAGCATCTCAACAATAATACCATAAAATTAAGCAGATAAATACATGATATGCTGATAAATAGAAATGCATGCATTGAATTTTAAAAGTATATTTTCCCATTCTGCACTTTCATAGCCACAGTTTAAATACCCAAAAGTCCTTTCCATGAATCCATCCACACACAGTCCTCTAAATCTGCTATATTTTGGATGAAGATTGGCCCCATTTTTCTAGGAAATGAAAGAAATTGTTATTCTAATACCATATTTTTGGTCACTTATTTATAAATCTTATGATTTTTCATGTGGTTTAAATATTCTGCCAGCCCCTCTTACACCTGAATTCCTGGTCAATTCCCATTCACAGCTGCAAACTCTTAGGCAGCTATTGATTCTGTGTCTCCTTGCTAAAGGTTACTAACTTCATCAACTGTAATGCTGTAAGTTATACCTATTGATGTTAAGATTCTCTTATTGTTCCTTGCTGACACTGTACTTTTGTTTTCTGGCTGTTTAGTGTTGTTGACATTCATTTCGCTTATCAGTAGACAAAGATGATTGAACTGAATTATCTCTGGATATCATGAAAGTTGACATACTTTCAGCTTTTGGATCATGAGCTGAAACCAAAAATTTGATGTTTTTGGCAACCATACCCTCAGCGTGTATTATCTTTGGTCCAAAGAGGCTTTCAGATCATGCAAAGACATGTTAATTCTTGCTTCTAGCTTCTTCCTGCCTTCCTTCTTCAGTCCGTGTAACATCCTTAGTTTCTGTTGATAAGACTAGAAACAAAGCAGGATTGTTTAGGATCTGCTTAAGGAACAATTAGCTTAAGCATTAGGTCATTAATATGAACTAGAAGATTGTAGATTTTGGGGTCTCATTTGGTATGCCACAAACCTTTCATGGGTATGCAACCTAATTGGAAACAGTTTGAGGTTTTCTTTTTGTACAACTGAAGGTATTTTCTGTAGATATGACAACAGCTATCACTTATTAGGTTGATCATTCAACATATTGCAGGAAGAGCCAAAACCTATTGAGTAGGAAAGAAGAGACACAGACTAGCATAAATCTGATACAGAAAAAAAATATCAAGAAGATGTAAGATAAGAAGATGTATAGGCAGAAACTTACAATAACTTTGCCCTTTATGTGTATGCATATAAATATGCTATTAGATTTACTGAAGTATAATTTACATACAACAAAATGAATATAGTCATTTAAAATGTACAGTTCAATGAATTTTGATGTATGCATAAATATATGTGACCATCATCCAAAGCAATAAACAGAAAATTTCCAATACACTAAAATACCCTTTTCTGCTCCAACACAAGCAACTTCCCAATCCAACCCCAGGCACTGTTTTATTTTTGTTTATCGATATAGACTAAATTTACTTGTTTTAAATCTACATACAAATGGAATAATGTGATATGTACTGTTTTGTGTTTTACTGCTTTCACTAAGCAAAAAGGTTTTGAGAATCGTTCATATTGTATGTATTAACAACTACTCATATACAAATAAGGGCTTCCCAGGTGGCGCCTAGTGGTAAAGAACCCACCTGCCAATGCAGGAGACCAAGAGATGAGATGTTTGATCTCTGGGTCCAGAAGATCCCCTGGAGAAGGAATTGGCAACCCATTCCAGTATTCTTTCTTGGACAATCCCATGAACAGAGGAGCCTGGTAGACTAGAGTCCATGGGTGGCAAAGAGTCAGACACAACTACGCTACTTAGCATGCACACACACATACACAAATGAACAGTCTATGTAGATACAGGCTTTATTTCTTAGATTCTTACTTAGCAAGTTGTGTTCTAAGATATTTATACCATTTTATATCCACACTGCCAATGGGTGACATTTCCAGACCTATATTCTTCTGTTTGAAAAGTATGCTCTAAAACACTATCACAAGTTCAGTTCAGTCGCTCAGTCGTGTCCGACTCTTTGTGACCCCATGAATCGCAGCACGCCAGGCCTCCCTGTCCATCACCAGCTCCTGGAGTTTACCCAAACTCATGCCCATCGAGTCGGTGATGCCATCCAGCCATCTCATCCTCTATCACCCCCTTCTTCTTCTGCCCCCAATCCCTCCCAGCATCAGGGTCTTTAACAATGAGTCAACTCTTCGCATGAGGTGGCCAGAGTACTGGAGTTTCAGCTTCAGCATCAGTCCTTCCAATGAACACCCAGGACTGATCTCCTTTAGGATGGACTGGTTGGATCTGCTTGCAGTCCAAGGGACTCTCAAGAGTCTTCTCCAGCACTACAGTTCAAAAGCATCAATTCTTCAACGCTCAGCTTAAAAACTAATTATATTTTTCTATTACATATTTTAAAAAGCAGGTAGCTCTTTAAAAATAAACACTGTATCTTTGGACTACTTAAAGCATTTTTTTTTTTTTTTTTTACTTAAAGCATCTTATATACCACCTAGCACTTTCTACATATAATCATACTAAAGTAGGTCACATCAGCATTGAATGAAGAAGTGGTGGAGATAAAATATGGAATGACAATGTTTCACTTGTGGTTTCTGATAGAATCATAAAATTTTAAAACTAGAATGATCTAATTCATTCCTTTCATTACACAGATGGGCTAATTCCTTCCTAAGGCCTCTCAGCTGGTTAATTAACTCAACAGATACTTATAAAGGGCTGAGCATGTTCTAGGAGTTGGAAATATGACAGTGAACAAAACAATCTTTCATGGAGCCTACATTCTAGTGTGGAATAGAACCCCTTTCTTTGGTTCTTTGTCTAACTGTTTTAATGGCCTATTCACAACAAAAGAGAGCAGCCAAACATTCTAACACCTGTCCCAAGTTTCTCTCTCAACACTGTTAGAAATAAGCTTTTACTCTGTGTAAAATCAAACCAATTGCCTAATCCTTTCAATCTAACTCACCTTAAATATACCAGCTCACATGATGGCACTCTGTAGTTCCTAATGGGCTGACTTCTCATGCTTTTCTCTTTAGCCATAAAAGGGAAAAAAAAATCTCATTTTTTATGAGAAGGTGTCCACTACCCAGTATAATTACGTAATTTGGGATTTTGTAGGACATGGTCAGTCTTTGGTTGCAACACACAGTAGAACTTGTAGACAGGGTCTTTTGCTCTTATCTCATCTTGCTTCAGATCTTCTTCCTGGTCTGTTTTAGTCTCTCTTGACATATCACCCTCCCAAGGTGTTCCTTCTGTTTATCTGTATCAATTCCTGTATCCCACCTCTGTCTCCTTTCAGACCTGAAAATTCTTACCCAAGCACGCCTCTTCTGGTCTGAGGTAAAAGACGACTCTACTGTGACATTCCAATCTCGAAAGCTGATTCTGTTCCTGACAGTGTCAATGATTTTCACAGGCACAATCACCCCCAGAGGGGCAACAAGGGTAGGATGGAAGAAATCATCAGAAATGAGTTTGGGCACACGGTTTCATCTCTCCTTTTTGTCTTTAGATCAGTGGAATTAGTGAAAGCGTCTGTGAACTCATGGAATTTTCAGGCTTTGAAATTACCAGACGTCTTCAAGTTGTCTTTGAAGAATGCTTAGTTTACAACGTGTACTTTTTCTGAGAAGAGGAGAAAAACAGAGTGGGTCTTGTTCAAGGGATAACTGGAACTTAGAGATAACTCCTTTTTATTATGGACTGCTATGTCCCAGGCATTGTGCTATGTGCTTTTCATGTTTTTGCCCTTTTGACCTTCCCAACAATTCAGTGATAAATGAGTTATGTGTAGCCTCATTTTACAAATGAACACATAGGATCTTGGAGAGGCCACTTAGCTTCCCTAACATCAAACAGCCAATATATGATTAAGTTGAGATTCAGTACCAATGAAACCCTTCTATAGCTTGTTAATATTAGTGTCAGCATAGAAATCATGATACAAAAATATTTGTAAAGCATTAAACGTAAAGTTTGTTCTTGTATATTCATTTTGTCACTGAACAAACAGAGTCAGGGTTTGCTGAATTTGCCTCAAAATCACTAAGTTAAGATGGAGTGCTCTAAATCAGAACGCTAGCTTTTTAATTTTATTACAAGGTTTTCCAACACAGAATTCTGTAATTCTAAGAGAAAATTGTCCACTTTTGCATTGGCTTCTGTTGTTTGGTTAAAACTCACTGTATGAACAGTCTCAGCAGAGATTTTAAAGACTGAGTTCTAACATTGGCATTATAAATAATATTTAATTCTGTTAAATCCAACAAATACTTATTCAAATATTTATTGTTTCTTTTTATTGTTGACATGATGCCTTGTTTACTACTGGACCTCCCACATAAACTCTTCTATTACCAGACCAAGACAAAAGATAAAATGCCCCTTCAAACTCAAGGAAACTGTCCTGGTCTGTCTGGATTAACTATCATCCTGAAAGATGTATAGATGTGTGACAGGTGAGAATACAATAGGAAACATTTCCTTCTTTAGAATGCCTTGTGAGGATGTGCCATTTCAAAGAGGAAGAAAAAGGTTATGTTGGAACCACATAATCATTGACAGCAATCTTATTTCAGGCGCCATCTCTGCAAATGCAATAATGACCAAGTCTCATGAGTCTGTGCTATTGGGAAGAGGGTGGAACATGGACAGCTGACAGGCTCAGATAATCCAAATACCTGATTTTCAGCATTTCCCCCACTAAATGTCTTTACCAGCATTGCTAGCAAGTAATGGAAATTGCTGCTTCTAGTTTCCTTCCTCTCTTTTCCACACCCAGTGCCCCCAGCCCCAGTCACCCTTCCATGGAGATATTAGTAAACAATGGAATGGCCAAAAAGCTGTGGGAGGAAGAAGAGAGAAGGAAAGTCAGTCAGTCCTTGTGTAAAATAGAACTCTTTTAATGTGGTGCTTACCAACTGGAAGATCCTGCTCTTTGTAGACTGTTGTTTTGATTGATACCTTTATCAGATATATTTGTTCTAGCACATCTCAAATACAGTTTTATTCAATTTCTATTACAGGAGTGAAATATGAATTCATTTTCCTTGTTTTAAAATACTAAATATTATGATTTGACTGAATTTTTTTTAACCTTTAGCCTCAATCTCAGACCTGCCTCTTCTGAAAAGGAACATTACAATCTTGATATCTATTTATTATTACATAAAGTGTCCAGTTTTTTATCTACCCAGATTTTTCCTTTGTATTTATGTAGAAATTTAGCCAAAGAACATAAGCAAGCCTTGTTTTGTTTTATAGTAATAATAGACTATACTGTTCAGCTATGTGGTAGACACTGTAATACATTGCCCAAATCCCTCTTTAATGAAGGACTCATTGCTTCAGTAGGAAATGTTGTCAGCAGACAGTTTTAACTGTCAGGCCCTTCATAGATTACCGCAATGGCACAGAGGCGTCTCACCCTCAGTCTCTCCTAAGTCAGCCAACATCCAATAAATGATCCAGTTCCAATGTGCAAGTTCATTGCAAGACTATAAAATGTCCTGCCACATTGACCTAACTTGGGCCAACTCCAAATGACCTTTCAAGGTTGAGAGCTCTGCATGGGGTGACTGAGGCTGCTGCTGCATCTGTATTGTAGCTCATCTTCTCCCCTTGCCCAAGCATGCTTTCTCAGATGTTAATGGCAAAAGTGTTTGTTAATAAATATCCTGAACAGTAAGCAGTAAACTCATAGCCTTCTCTTTAGGGAACCCACCCTATGACACGTCTGTTGCCAACCTTTTCACTCAGTAGTGTGTCATGGAAGGCTCATTTACTAGTAACTTAGATCTGCCCTAATCTTTTAACATTCTCATAGTATTTGTGTCAGAAACTGAGTAGTTGTTCACCAAAGTCCTTGTTTCCTTTCTTCCTGAACCTGTATCTAGACCACATGATGATTAGAAATAGCTAGGTTGCCAAGTTTGGACAGCTGGATTGTGGAAAGAAGTAATGTATAATACTTACAGTCCTGATCTGTAATATCTTATGAAGTCCTCCATGCCTTCTCATATCTCATGTGCCAATTACATGCAAAGGATTTTGCAGAAGATGCCAAGGTTCTAAGAAATGGCTGAGCCACAGATGAAATAAGACTGGGTCTTAAAATCATCATATTGACTGCTTGTGCACCCCATATCAAACAGTTAATCTCTTGAAATATTTAGGGTTATTTCCTGCAGAATTAGCCTCTTGGAATGTGAAGTCAAGTGGGCCTTAGAAAGCATCACTACGAACAAAGCTAGTGGATGTGATGGAATTCCAGTTGAGCTATTTCAAATCCTAAAAGATGATGCTGTGAAAGTGCTACACTCAATATGCCAGCAAATTTGGAAAACTCAGCAGTGGGCACAGGACTGGAAAAGGTCAGTTTTCATTCCAGTCCCTAAGAAAGGCAATCCCAAAGAATGCTCAAACTACTGCACAATTGCACTCATCTCACACGCTAGTAAAGTAATGCTCAAAATTCTCCAAGCCAGGCTTCAGCAATACGTGAACCAAGAACTTCCAGATGTTCAAGCTGGTTTTAGAAAAGGCAGTGGAACCAGAGATCAAATTGCCAATATCCACTGGATCATCAAAAAAGCAAGAGAGTTCCAGAAAAACATCTATTTCTGCTTTACTGACTATGCCAAAGCCTTTGACTGTGTGGATCACAATAAACTGTGGAAAATTCTTCAAGAGATGGGAATACCAGACCACTTGACCTGCCTCTTGAGAAACCTGTATGCAGGTCAGGAAGCAACAGTTAGAACTGGACATGGAACAATAAACTGGTTCCAAATAGGAAAAGGAGTACGTCAAGGCTGTATATTGTCACCCTGCTTATGTAACTTATATGTAGAGTACATCATGAGAAACGCGCTGGGCTGGAAGAAGCACAAGCTGGAATCAAGATTGCCAGGAGAAATATCAATAACCTCAGATATGCAGATGACACCACCCTTATGGCAGAGAGTGAAGAGGAACTGAAAAGCCTCTCGGTGAAAGTGAAAGAGGAGAGTGAAAAAGTTGGCTTAAAGCTCAACATTCAGAAAACTAAGATCATGGCATCTGGTCCCATCACCTCATGGGAAATAGATGGGGAGACAGTGGAAACAGTGTCAGACTTTATTTTTTTGGGCTCCAAAATCACTGTGGATGGTGACTGCAGCCATGAAATTAAAAGACACTCCTTGGAAGGAAAGTTATGACCAACCTAGATAGCATATTAAAAAGCAGAGACATTACTTTGCCAACAAAGGTCCATCTGGTCAAGGCTATGATTTTTCCAGTGGTCATGTATGGATGTGAGAGTTGGACTGTGAAGAAAGCTGAGTGCCGAAGAATTGATGCTTTTGAACTGTGGTGTTGGAGAAGACTCTTGAGAGTCTCTTGGACTGCAAGGAGATCCAACCAGTCCATCCTAAAGGAGATCAGTCCTGGGTGTTCATTGGAAGGACTGATGCTGAAGCTGAAACTCCAATACTTTGGCCACCTCATGCGGAGAGTTGACTCTTTGGAACAGACCCTGATGCTGGGAGGGATAGGGGGCAGGAGGAGAAGGGGATGACAGAGGATGAGATGGCTGGATGGCATCACCGACTCGATGGACATGAGTTTGAGTAAACTCCGGGAGTTGGTGATGGACAAGGAGGCCTGGAGTGCTGTGATTCATGGGGTCACAAAGAGTCGGACATGACTGAGCAACTGAACTGAACTGAATTGAACTTAAAAGAGGCTAGGTTTTGATTGTTGGTTGTTTCCAGTTTCTCACTATTGCAAATCATATTTTTCCTAATATTTTGTACATGCTTCTGCAGGTAAGTGTTTCTCTCATATTAAATGCAGGAAAGTGAAATTGCATAAACTTTCAAAGAATTCAATAAATATTTTTGTAACTCTTTTCCAAAATGGTTATACCAAGTTCTGTTTTCACAAGATATATTTATCTCTCTAACATAGGATTTTAAGGAAAACTTCATTTTGAGGTGAAAAATATTTCCATATGTAGTTGAATTCTAATTCATTTCATATCTCAAATTCCAGTAAATAAAAATTTTAAAATCGTAGACACTTGATGCTTGGAGTTTAAAGTCTCTTCCAAAGCAGTCCCTAAGACTCATGCCATGAAGTCACTCACCGTTTTGCTGTAGTAGGAATTTGAATTGTACGTGCTAAGGTGGATGCATACCCACATGTGTTTCACTACTGAGGGACCCCGATTAAATGCCCAGATTCCACCTCAGACAGCTTTACTGCTCCCTGTTCCTCATTCTGAAGGAAGGGAAAAAAGTCGTAATGATACTGGCTTTACATATTGAGAAAATGATATATGTCAGGCCCCTTGCTAAGCATCTTATCTACATTAACTTACTCAAGTAAGTAAGTAATCTCATCGTAATCCTCTGATATACAAGTTTCTATTACTTAGCTCTGCTTTTCGTATGAGAAGTGTGAGGTCAAGTTAACATAATTTACAAGAGAAAGAGCGGAGACATAAGCTAAGACTCTTGGACTCCAAGCTAAATGCTGGATTTCTTTTCTCTTACACTCTGTTGCCTGCTTATTCAAGGTCAGAAGGTGTCACATCCATCATTAAATTAAATTTTACTGGACCTCATTGAGTGAAATTCAGGGCTGTGACAGTCTGTATATCTTGGGAGTTAACCAGGCCATGAGGAGGATTTCTTCATGAATGTGTAGGGTTTTACTGGGTAGAAAAACACCCGGTAGGGTTAAGCCTTCTGTCTCAACTCTGGGGGAGAAAGTATCAAAGTGTACAGATCCATAAGTCATTAAAAGTTTTTTTTTTAAAAAAACAAAAACAACAATAAAATCTGCATTCTGGGTGGCTGCTTGCAAAGCAGCTGTAATCGCTTGGCCAAATCAGATCTTGCTCCATGATCCTTCTTGAACTTCCTTTGTCCTCAATCTGAGCACAATGCAGAGGAGGGATGTGTGGGTCCAGGGCAAGATGGAATTTGGACCAGCTGTTTTCAAAGGTTACATTAGAAACTCCAAAGGCTAAAAAGGGTTGCTGTGAAAATGGCCTTCTAACATCAGAGTCACCACATTGCATCACGTGTCTGTACCGAGAAACCACAATGGGGATGTAACTGGTAACACACAAATCTTCCCAAGATGAACAAAATGTTAGGCCCTATCGACGAGGCACAAGGACATATCTGACTTTCCAAATTTCTTCCATTTTTGTGGTTTTTGAGGTTGCAGTAGAATTCAAACCTCTCCGGGTTCAAGTTATCAAGTCTTGACAAAATATGACTTCCTGGATCAGCAAAAGGTTTTGATTAAAAAAAAAATTTTTTTTGAGGGCAATTAGATGAAATTGTTTTCATCAAGTATAAATGAATCAAGGTTAGATTTCTCTTAAAATACACAGGGGTCAAAAATCTCTCAGAATGAAATAAGCAGTAGACTGATTCTGAGCTTCCTAGGGTTTTACCACATTGAAAAGTCCCAAGTTCTGTAAATCCCAAACTTGGACAAAGGGCAAGAAAACAGAACAGAAAAGAGATAGAGGGCTAAATGGGTACATGTAATCATTGGGTACCAGGCTTCAATTTGATCTCTTCTGGGGGCAGACGTGTCCCCTCAATAGCTGTCATCCTCTTTGCATAATGATAGATGTTTGTTCATTTAAGCAAAATCTATTGCACTGACTTGGTGTCTGGCACAGTTAGAAACTTGCTTTACAGCAGAGAGTAAGACAGACAGTCTCCTCCAGTCTTTGAGGGAAGAGATAAGGGAATAAGCAAAGACGACTATTTATAAACAAGTTTTGCAAACTGAGACAGTGGCTGTGAAGAAAGCGATTGGGGTATTCTGGTGCAGAATGAAGGGGGAGATCTGTGTAGATGAAGTTCTCAGGGGAGAGGTGTGTGAAGAACCACCACCTAAATGGGGCCATGTGCACACAAGGAGACCAGGGTGGAGTTTCTTGGGCTGGGAGCTGCTCACGGGAAGAACCTGGACTGACTGCAGGCAGTGGCGAGTGCATTCTTGGACAGTGCAAGGGCGGCTCAACCAAAGGCCAGAGAGTCCCAGACAATGAAATGGCACTGGGGAGATTTAAATGGGAACGCGGTATGATCTGATTTACATTCCGGCTGCAGTGTTCTCACTCAATTTGGGGGAGGAGACGGGCTGGAAAAGCAGAAGAGTGGAAGCAGGGGTTGAGATAATGGGCGATTACAATAGTTCAAGTGCAGCAGGGCAGAGGAACACAAGTGAGATGTATTTATTTATCTGTTCCTTTGTCACTGGCTATAGTCATTTGGACCCTGGTCAAAGCTGACATGAACGTGAAATGTTTGTAGAAGTTTGATTACATTGCATGAATTCCATTAAGCATTCTCAGGGGAAATAACAATTAAGGAAGCTGGAAGGCTACAACTGCTGCTTTAAATTTTGTCATTTGCCAGAGATTACGAGTATACAAAGTGCCTATATCTGTGATTCTAGGCATGTGCTAAATTAAACACTTGAACTTCTGAGGTTCTGCAAATGTCTGTCTGTGCGTGTGGTTGCCATGGTAGCGAGCTTCTCCGGCAAGGATAGGAGGAGATGCACTAGCCCTAGGTCTCTCTTCTGTTTCCCTGGCATGAGATCGAATGGAGAAGGCAGAGAATAACCAGCGTTAATGAGTTTCTGATTTTCCTGTGGGTATACTCACTGAATATCTGAAAAGAAAGGAGGGCTTGACATCTGGTTTCAAATGACGGTGCGTGGAGGCTCAGAGCTGTGGATTTTCAAGCTCCAGTGAAGACTTTTGACTGGCCTTTAGATGTTCCTCTCCTTATGCATAGCCTTCATCTAAAGCAGACTTTTTTTTTTTTTAAGCCACGCTGGGCTCGCTTCTACCTGTAAATTTGTTTTTATTTTAGTATTTGATTGTCTACCAAAGATTTCTGTGGGTTTCTAAGGTTCTTGCTTTATGATTTGGGATAAAGTGGAGAATTGAATGTCCTATACAGTAGGATTACCAGGCCTTGGTGAACATCCATCTGAGATCTGTGACCATGAATTTAAAGTGAGGTCAACCAGAATTTTTATGTTCAGAGTCACAATGCCTTATTGTTCTAAGGCAAATAATATCTTCACTGGCAAATTGCTTCAATTTATTTCCCTGGTATCTATGGTATGAGTCTTCTTTCATTGAGTTATAAATATTTCTCAAGCATCTATGATGAGCCAAACTTTATATTGACAGAATCCTCAGTAATAAGCTAAGAGAAGCGGAATGAGGGGGGAAAGATAGAAGATAGGGCAGAGAGAGAGAAAAAATAACTTAGGAAAAAGGATTTGAAAATCCCTCTGGTGTTCACTTTGGGTAGACCACTTCGTCTATGTCTCTGTTGCCCTATCTAAATTCACAGACTTAATTAAACTATAGAGTTCTTGGTGGGCTTTCAGAGAAAGGTGTAGCTCAAGTGCTAAGTATGATACATAATTTATATTTCAGATTTCTCTGAAATGAATAAGCTCCAAAGATTTGGTATCTTATTTAACAGGTAGCAAGTAATTTTGATAAAGTTCTCCCCAGAGGTTGGGAACTTGGTGAAGTTTTCTGTTCACAAAAAAAAAACAAAATTACTGCTTAGGAAGTTGATTTCTTTTGAATGTTTTTATTGTTTCACCTACAAGAGAAGAGCACAATATCTTGGGGGCTTGAGAGAGAAAGAGCAAGGGGGAGAGAGGGGGATTGAGGAGAGAGAAAGAGTTTTATGTTGAATTGTGTGTGAGCAGTGCTGGCAATTTATCTTTTTTTACACCAAAAATATAAAACATTTGGAACAGAGGAAACAAAGCCCCACCTTATTGGCTTTCACTTTTGCTCATTTCTGGATGATGTAATTCCAAATGCTAATTTAGCCAATTATGGTTAATCTCTTAGAAGTCTTAGCCATCAGCCACATGAATTCAGTGGCATTCTACAGAATCTTCAATTCAATATCTCAGATTTGTCAAAGAGAAGGATGAAAATGTATTTGTCCCACAAAGCAGAAACAGTACCAAAAGCTCTAAAACAACATAAAATTCAGACTTCCTTGGTCCTCCAGTGGGTAAGAATCTACCTGCCAATGCAAGGGACATGGATTTGATCCCTGGTCCCCAGAGATCCCACATGCCATGGAGCAACTAAGCATGTGTGCCACAGTTACTGAGCCTGAGCTCTAGAGCCTGCGAGTCACAACTACTGAAGCCCGTGCTCCTAGAAGCAGTGCTCCACAGAGGGATGTCACTGCAGTGAGCAGCTCATGCACCACAACAAAGAATAGCTTCCTCTGGTTGCAACTAGAAAAAGCCGGCGTGCAGCAATGAAAAATAAACAAGGCAACCAAAAATAAACAAGCAAATAAATAAATAAAAATAAAAATACTTTAAAAATAATATGTAACTGAGCATCCATGCTGATATACCAACCGTTCCAACTTCATTGTCTAGAAGAGTGGTTCTCAGTCTGGGGCAATTTTGCCTCCCAGGGAACACTGCAGTGTCTAAATACTTTTTGATTATCGTGAGTCAGAGTTGGAAGTAGACATAGGCCAGGGATACTCCTAAACATCCAATGATGCACAAGGCAAACTTCACAATAAAAATTTATCTGGACCACAATGTTGATAGTGATAAATTTGAAAAAATCAGATCTAGATCATTTCTTTAACTCTATAATCAGATATGCCAACTTCCCAGGCTGGCAGGCTTGCTAAAAGAAGAAACTAACATTTAATTTAGTTTTCAACATGGTTTATCAATAGCTTTCTTATGCACAGTACTTTCAAGTTTTAATATCAGATGTATAACAGGTTCATCGGAGAAGGCAATGGCACCCCACTCCAGTACTCTTGCCTGGAAAATCCCATGGACGGAGGAGCCTGGTAGGCTGCAGTCCATGGGGTCGCGAAGAATCAGACATGACTGAGTGACTTCACTTTCACTTTTCACTTTCATGCATTGGAGAAGGAAATGGCAACCCACTCCAGTGTCCTTGCCTGGAGAATCCCAGGGATGGGGTCGCACAGAGTCGGACACGACTGAAGTGACAGCAGCAGTAGCATAACAGGTTCATTTGTAATAAAAATAACAGTTATCCCTTACATATGTAAGGCCCATTATAGTATGCAAAATATATTTACATGCATCACATGTTTAATCATTGCTTCAACCCTATTAAAGGGTTATAGCTGGTGTCTAATCATTGTATAGAAAGGAAGTTATTTTTGCCTTTTGAATCTCCTGAAATGGCTTTTCAACTTGTGATAACACCTTAATTATTGAGGAGTCACCATCAAATCATGACAGTTATTTCTAGAAGGAAGTATGCAGGCTTTGGGCTACTCGTATGTCTCTCACTTGGGATGAGTGAACTCACCCCAGAGAAAAATAGAGCTTCAGGGACTGCTTTGGAAGTGTTAAATTATGTGGTATGCTACAAGTGTGACATAAATCTAATTTTTTAAAAAAATCATATTTTTGGAAGGCAGCAAAAGATATTAGAAGTGATTTCCTTATTTAAGTTACCTTTTTTATAGAACCTGAAATAGAAGCGGGTCATGATCAGGGAGAGATCCTGGACTGTGATCTATTCTGTGCATGGCTCTACTATGCTGTAATGCATACAGCATCACTTGAACATTTAGTGAAGAGACTGGGAAGTCAGAGCCTGAGCTACTGTTTGAATTTCCTTGGCAAGCTAAAAAATGTATGATCAAGAATGTGTCTAGTCCATTAGACACTTGAAGGACACTCTGATTCTGTAGAAGTCTTAAAGACACAGAGTTCCAAGAGATGACCAAGCCAGAACAAGGATTCAGAGGATTCCTGGCTGAATGTGGGAGGAGTTCTTGCCTCATTCAGGACTGGCACAGAGCATATTGCTTTTGAATTAGGAGTTAGCAGAAGGCAGGCCCAGACTGAAATGCTGGCTCTACCATCAGCTAGGATTCTGAAATTATAGCCTTTAGGTGATGATGCTTGGTCTCGTCATATGCTGGTTGCAGATGGCACTCTTTGGGGGCAGCACAGAGGGTTAAAGATCTGATGTAGAGCAAGGTACATTTGAAGCCCAGAGCACTGCAAATCCTTCTCGAAGGGGCTGTGAGGTTCTGATTAGGCTGTTCATGCTAGCATGATCTCTGTTTGTGAGACTTCCCTGGTGTGCATGTATGTTTAGTCTTGAACATACTGTGTTCAACGCCACTGTCCTAAGTAAGATTCTTGACATGTTTTGCCAACTCCCCACTAATGAGACCAAACCCTGCCTCTACTTAACACCATTCAAAGAATCTAGCTTTCTTAAGGGAGTAAGTCTCCCATTGCTCTCTCTTTAAATGTTCGGGCTCCTAGGGCTTTTTCTCTCATTTTTGGAGATGGAGGGGCTTCCCTTGTGGCTCAGCTGGTAAAGAATCCGCCTGCAATGTGGGAGACCTGGCTTTCATACCTGGGTTGGAAAGATTCCCTGGAGAAGGGAAAGGCTACCCACTCCAGTATTCTGGCCTGGAGAATTCCATGGACTGTACATACAGTCCATGGGGTCACAAAGAGTTGGACATGACTGAGTGATTTTCACCTGAAGATGGAGGGTGATGATGGTTGTACAGCAATATGAGTGCACTTAATGCCACTGAACTACACATTTAAAAATGGTTAAAATGGTAAGTTTTATGTTTTATATTGCAGTAGAAAAAAATCTTTAAGTATAGTATAATAATAACAAGAAAAATTGCTAGTATTTATTGAATATTTGCCATGTACCAAGCATTGGGCTGATCATTTTTTATATAGTCATTTAATCCCTTAACTCTTGGAGATCAGTACTCTTGTTAATCCTATTTACCAATGAGAAAATTGAGGTCTGGGAAGGGTGAGTATGACCAAGGTCACACAGCTAAGAAGTTGTAAAGCTGAGGTTGAAACCCACATATCACGTTCCAAGTTCTTAATCATTAGGCTTACTCCCTCACCAAGTCCCTATATGTTAACAATCATCACAGTTTGAATCTTTAGCTCAAACCTAGAAGAATGATAATGTTGGCAATTGTATTGCTGTTTTGCTAACATTATTTTAAGTCTCTCAAAAAATTGTGAAATAATTCCCATCATCCTGATTTAAAGATGAGAATCTGAAACATAGGGAGTTTAAATAACTTATTTCAGCTCACTCACCCATGGCAGAGCCCAGATTTAATCCTGAATCAATCTGATTTAAAGCCATATGCTTATAAATTGTGCTCTTAAATGTTCCACAAGCACCCTATTCTAGGATAAGTTCTCTTCTTTTATATTTTAAATAAAATTTATGAAGTAGGGATACACCTTACTGTATCAATACTGTATCAATACAGTATTCTCCATATACCCCGGGGTTAACTTGATGAGTGGACTTTATAGAACTTAGGAAATAGGATATTTATTACTCTCAGTATAGTATGTGCGTGGAATAAATGTGATAAAACATGATCTGGCCCAAGATTACTAGTAACTAGCACTTAGGTAGACATAAATGGAAGAATCAGGAACTTAGGTGAGTTGAGCAAGTGTGTATAGGAAAGAATCCTCTCACAGCTCAGTGAGATGCTTCTGAGGCTTGAAAACTGTGGTTATCCCAAGGCAGACAGAATATGAAATTTATTTCAAAACAAACAACTTTTTATTGAAATAAAGTTGATTTACAATGTTGTATTTGATTCTGATCTATAGCAAAATGATTCAGTTATATATAGAAGATAAGTATAGTATATATATAGTATTTTACTATATTACTATATTAGGATTACTATATTAATATATTAATATAGTATTTCACTATATATAATATTTGGCTATACATATATATAGTATTTTTTCCAGATTCTTTTCCATCACAAGTTATTATAAGATTCTGAATATAGTTTCCCATGCCACACAATAGTTCCTTGTTGATTATGTTGATTATGTTTTATCCATAGTATAAATTAATAGTATCTATTGATCCACAATTACTGATGTAACTTTTAAAAGTTAAACCATTCTACGTACATTTTGGTTCCTCTTTTATGGCTACTTTTCTCTGCTGTCCATGTTTCTTTCCATTCTTAGTGAGCATCTCTGCCTTATTACTGAGAGCTGAGACCCTTGGTGGCCCCTGGGTCTTTTTTGCTGGCAGTGGTGTCTTGCATCAACTCACACTGTTGCCTCTTTACCAGTTTTTACAATTGCCCTCAGAGACTGCAGTAAATGGAACCGAATAACTTGGAGCCCAAACACAATTTCCAGTACTTAAATCCCTGGCCTCCATAGAGATCCTTAGAGATGCTGTGGAATGCAAATTCCCCCAGCAAATCCAATCTGCTTTGTTCTATGAAAGAGTTCTCTAACAACCATGAATCATTAGGCATCATAACGAAAAGGCCAATTTTCCTGCTGTAAAACCAGCTTTTCATAAAAATAGGCATCCTTGATGTCATGAACAGAACTAAATGACCTGAATGCAACTTTTTAACAAAGGAAATATTGGCTAAGAGTTTTGTTGTTGCTCTTTTTTTCATGGAGTATATCTTGCCCATACCCAGATCCAGATCTGGAAAAAGTTATTTGTAATAATAATTAGGCTGTACCATGACAACTGCAGTGTTTAAAATTGTTGGTAGCAAAATAAATCACTTCCTAGGGAAAAATTTTTGTTGAAAAAAAAACATGAAAAATTTCAAGGCATAACAAAAATATGTATGTTATCCTAAAATACACTATAACTTCCCCAGTTATTACTGATGATGTAAATACAAAATGCAGTTGAAATTTCAGTGTGAAAGAGTCATAACGAATTTTAAGGTCGACCTGACTGGTATCATCTTATAGAAGAAGAGGAATAATCCTGTAATTGGAGAGTGTCTGAAATTACTCTAGTCATCAAATATTCATGCTATAAAAACTCTGCAAAATGGTATTTCCTAAGTAAATGTCAAGAGTTAAATGGCATTCACTGAATGATTCCAAGATTAGTGTAAACAGTGTTTCTTTAATTAAGTACAAGCAAAAAATGATAACTCATTAAATGTCGTGATGGGACAGGGAAAGTGTAGGAAAGAAACACCTCAGTGGGAAACCAGGTCAGAGAACTGGACTGATTTTGAGGAGAGGGAAGCGAAGGTCAACTTTCTCATGTCTACAGAGCCAAGTTCCAACAATGCCTCATAGTAAAATACTAGCAAAGGTCTTCCCTGTAACTCCAACGGTAAAGAATCTGCCTGCAATGCAGGAGAGCCAGGTTCGATCCCTGGGTTGGGAAGATCTTCTGGAGAAGGGAATGGCAATCCACTCCAGTATTCTTGCCTGGAGAATCCCATGGACAGAGGAGCCTGTCGGGCTATAGTCCATGGGGTCACCAAGAGTCGGACCTGACTGAGCGATTAACACTACAACTACTAAAATACTAGCACAAATGAGTCCACAGAAGGGAGAGCCCCAGCATTCCTTTAAAGGGAAGGAAGCTGCAGTAAATGTAATTAGGGAACATGGATTGCTATTATTAAAAATAATAATAAGTAGCATTGAGTCAGTATTTCATCTATGCTAAGGAGTCTGATGAGCATTTCACAGGCTGTTTCTCATCAGATTAAGCTTCTGTACAGTGTAATGGTGAAGTACACAGAACTTTATTCTCTTTCTTTGCTGGACACAGATATATTTTGCATTTTCAAAAATCCTTGACTTCGTGTTAGGAGGAAACTTGGCATGTTACTGAACTACCTTTTTCATATTTTGAATTGGTATTGTTTTTTATTTTAAACTATATAATAGGATGATGGGGCTAGCACCATCATTTTTTCAATATCAAAACCTCTGCAGATTCGACCCTGGCCATTGGGCCTTCATCATCACTCCTCCATTGACTAGTTGCCATCAGGTCACCCCGTGATGAGGAGAAAAGTAGGACATACACCTTTAAGATTGGAGCACCGGTAGGTCTCCCTTCTATCCTGAACTTGCTCTAGAGTACCTCCAGTCCATCCTGGGTATACTGCCTATTGAACCCCCCGCCCCCCTTCCACAGCCAAACCTTGTTGTTTTTATCTGAACTTTGTGTCTGATTCCATATCATCACTCCCCAGGATATTTCTACCCAGGTTGAAAACACAATCCTGCTTCCAGGCATCTGCTTCACGTTTCCTGGATGGCCCTGTAATGTGTTTTGTTTAGCTCACTTCGCATTAGACTATAGATTCTGCCAGTGGCCTTTTGAACACTGGCCTCAGGATGTTTGTTTTTGTAAGTTTTTGTCTTATCTCACTTCCTCTGAAAAAGCCTCACTTTTCACAGCTTGGCTGAAGGCTGAATAAAGCAGCTCTCTGAGCCCTGCCTAGACATCTTGCCAGAATGCGAAGCTAAATGTGTTGCAGTCTGAAAATTATAACCATTCTGCATTGCAGTGTTTCATCAAATAACCAGGAGAGCATTCCAAGAGCATGGGCAAGAATACAGTAAACTACTGCAGCGGTTGTCTGTCTGTCTCCTTTCTCTCCCTCTCTTGCTCTCTCCCCAACACCCTCTCTCTCTCAAAAATGGATTAAGTTCAGTGATTCTAAAATGCAAGGCAAGCACCTGGGGACTTTGTTAAAATGCAAATTCCCAGACCACATCCTCCTCGGAGATTCAGACTCAAAACAGCTGGTCGAGTCCTGAGAGTCTGTCTTTTTAACAAATATGCACCCCCTCCACACCACCCCCATCGTTTTAGTGAAATTTTTTGTAGAGCCAAACATGAAGAAACCCCAGTAAAGTGGTGAAAATCCTGACCTTAAAAGTCTCAGATATGGCTTTGAAACCTAGCTCAGGTATAGCCTGGCTCGGTACCCTTTTAAACCCCAGTTGCCCTCAAAGTAAGTGGATAAAATAAAAGATTTTGTGAGGATTCAGTGGGCTTGGCACAAAATGAATGCTCAGCAAATAGTAGCTCTTATTTTGAGATTCATCCTATTTTAAAGAAACAGAATAAATGAAAATAGTGGAAAACACAATCTTATTACCAGTCTTGTTTGAGAAGTAAGTGGGCTTAGCCTATGTAAAACTAAAGATGTATCTTGGACCAAAATACGAAAGACAGGAAACAAGAGTGTATAGCTCTTTTGTTTCTGATGATCTACAGCTCATGTTTCTCCCTCACCTTGGTACCTTCCTCTCTCCCATCTTCACTGAGCATCCATTAGGAGGTTTCTTGAATTTGCTTCCTCAGGGAGGATGGTCTTCCTGACCCCTAGGTTAAATCCACAATAGTGGTTATTTCCTCTCATGTTGTTGTTAATTACTAGCTAGATGTCTGCCTTCCTTCTAGACCATGAGCGACTCTATCAGGATAGAATCTTGTTCCCTATCATAGCTTTCTTTCCAATGGGAAGTTCATATTATGCACCTGATAGCAGAACTTTGGGGGGGAAGAAATAAATATAAGGGAGATTTTAAAAATTCATTAGTGCTGTTCGACTCTGACATGGAATATCTTGGATACAAGCTTGCCTGTCACAGCAGGTCCATTCAAATGGACCACTTGTATATATTGCTAAGGAAATCCCTTTAGGAAACTTGGTGATGCTTAAGTTCTCTTCCAGTTGGGCGAACACTTTTCCAGAGCACCTCAAGGAAATCGTGGACAGTTTCTTGAACAAAGTCATAATGAAGATCTCTGTTTTGCCATTTGCAAGGAGTTAGACAAATTGCACAAGGAAACACCAGATGACAGCATTTTAATTATTTCTCAGTGAAACACCTGAAGGTACCATTTCAATGATGCACTGCTACAGGACCTCCAGACAGTGAAGGGAGAAGTCATGAGGTAAAGACAGAATGATTGTTTTTTCCAACCTACTCCAGCTTTACCTCATTTAAAATTTTTTTTCCTTCCTCATATGGAGAAATTTTAGCTTGGCATTAATATCCCCACAAAGGAAAGGTGATTCACCAGCTGAATGAATTAAGCATTTTACCAGACTTGGCTTCAAAAGTTGGAAAAACAGCAAAAATCACACATTATTTCAAGTCTGGAAAAGCTAATATTTTTTTTTTCCCTCCATTGTCTTTCATTTTCTACTTCTGGCCAAAAATAGAAAGCCACTTTTATATCCTTTTAAATATGTTTCTTAGGGGGGGAAAGACAATTTCCAAGTGGAAGCAGGAACAGAGTATAAATGCTAAGTTCTATTTCTTTTGGCATATAGACTTCAGTTGAATTTTGCTCCTGTGCCTTGAGTTTCTGTTACTGCCAAAAGAGGGGAGCGGTCACCTGGAACCTCAGAAAAAGTAAAGTGAGAAGGCTGCATAATTCTTAGCCATGTTCTTTATTTAGTCCTTATTATAACTTAACTCCATCTGTAGGATAATCCTTCTGACTGAATATTTATATTCCATTGTTTTCAAAGATGATCACGAGTGCCACAGAAAGTGACTATTAAGTGTGGCAAGCTTGTCAGTGAACATAGGTAAATTATGCCTTCATTCTTTCTTTTTTGGTAAAGTCATAGAGCTGCCATTTTTAAGGTATTCTATACATTCCTCTATTTATTTCTTTTGAGCTCATTTGTGTTTCTCTTCCGGGAAAGAAAATACACTGAAAACAAAGACAAAGTGTACTCTCTGGCAAAATATTAACAGTTTCAGCCGTGGATTACCTCTGAGTGCTGGGGGCTCATTTTGCAAAGACTCTGGATCCAGTCTGGTTGATGAAAACCTCTGATACTTGTTAGTAGTTGTAGCTTTATCAGGTTTATCACTAGCCCTCAATACAAGGAAAAGCCAGTGTGGGGAAAGTCATATCATCAGATAGGGAAGTATTGAAGCACTGTGTGGAGACACATCTCTTTTCTTTCGCATACTGGGTGAAGGCTGTGCAAAAGAAGAGCACACTGTGTCTCTTGAGTGGATAAAACAGCAAGAGGACGGTTTCTTTATGGAAGAAATTTCCAAAGTGTATTCCTTAGATGCTATTCTCTGGTCATAAATGTTTTGCACAATAACTCCATCTTATTTCTATTTGCATAGTACAAATGTGTAGCAGAATCACAGTGCATTTTCATCAAAGACCCTAGGTATTCCTGAAACAATGTATACTCTTCTAAACTTAAGTTTCTGCAGATTCATTTGACCCCTATTTTACAGCACACCTGTTAACAGTAACTCAACTTCCACTGAAAAATAGTATGGAATCCCATCTGCACTTCCCCTCCCCAACCCCACAAGCTCTTTTTTTCCCCAGATTTTATTTAATGCAAGCATGACCTATAGTAGCTCCAATACTTGGCTGTCTTTTTGTGTTGTGACATCCATAGACACATATAATAAAAATTATAATAGTTGCATGACTTATATATCCATAATGATCATGAAAATCTTTTGTCTACTTCATGATATTTGACTATCTTTACCCACCATAAGTATTCTGTGAATCCTTCTGTAAATTAATGAAGTACTGGCCATAGCCCCAAGGGCTCAGGGGATCAGTTGAGTGGGGAAATTATACCACAGCTGTTTGGGACATTTCATTCTGATGCGCTAACAGGGATGCAGAGAGTGAACCCACCCCTTCTACCAGGAATATTTGTGTGTTGAGTGAGGAGCCTTCTATATGCACCCATAGTTTTGCGTCCTCAGGTGCCTAGGTACCCAGTGTGAAGTCAGATGTGAACACTGTCACTGGTGCCCTTTGTCTCACTGCTCAGTTCACCTCACACATTCTAAGGGGAGCTGGTACTATATCACCCAAACGACTCCCCTCATTTGCTGTGTTAGATACACTTCATATTTCCTCTCTTGGTTTCTGTAAGAGGCGGCAGACCAGATGGGTGAGAACCGAAGGACAATCTATCAACCCTCCTTGCAACATTTGGAGGTTTTCACTTTCTTTTAATTCGGAGCAGATTCTTCTGGAGGGTCACTCCCCTCATTCCCTCCCGCGGCTGCCACTTGTTTCCAAAGCGCACAGCTAGATGTTGATTTTGCTATCAGAGCTAGGGCGCTGGAGAACATAGTAACCAAGCAGGAAAAAAGTAATTGTCATGGAAAAGGTATATTCAAATGGATGAATAGGAGTTGATAGGATACACCTGGTATTCTATTATAAATACACCTCACACCCAGTACCAGGTTTCTTATTCCCCCCACACACCCCTGCATGTAGTTAAGTGTTTATTGTTACTGTTAATCCATCAAAAAACAAATGAATTTACTCCCGTAGGAAGAGTTCATTTTCTTCTTTGTTTTATTAGAATGGTTCAGCTCTAGTCTTTTGTCGTTGTTACTGTTGTTTTCCAATAGAATGTATTGTCTCCTTTTGATTTCCCTTAAAAAGTAATCTATCTTCATTGCCCAAAACTGAAACTATACCAATGAGCAAAATAATGAAAACAGAGATCGCTCATGAAACATCACCCAAATAGAACCATAGTTAATTATAATGTAATTTTCCCAGTCTTTTTCCTTGCATAAATATTTGTAGTTTATTTTAAAACATTGGAACATTTGTGCATGATGTATTGTAAATATCTTCTCCCACCTACTGCATCCCTCAGTTGTCTTTAGATGTCATGCCATAAAATATTGTTCTGTGCGCTCCTCTCTGGAAGCTTTGTGAATTCCCTTCTGTGGCTCTCTATGTGATGAGATATTTGATTCATCACTTCCTGTGATCCAAAACAGTGGTTCAGTGTTTCAGATTTTTCTTTCCTATCACAAACAGTGTTAAGGTTAATACCTCTGTAGCCAAACCTTTGAACTCATGCCTCCTTGATTTTGTACTGTTTTGGTGTCATTTCTTGTGAGAGATAATCAACATACAGAAAAAGCACAGAAAACGTTTTTACAGTTAGTTGAGTCAATGCTAAAAGGAACAGCAGTAGTTGTATGCCAGTATGAATATACGTAAGGCCACAGAACTCTATACTTAACAATGGTTAAAATGATAAATTTTGGGTTATATATACTTTTGCCACAAAAAAACAAAACAAGAAAAGAGAGAGAACAGAGAACACTAGTATAATTACAACACTGGACCAGGGAAAGATGACTGCCAGCAGCCCATGAGCCCCTACCTATCACAACTCCCCAGGCTTCCCTGGAGGTACCCACCCTTGTGATGTTCATCTTTTTATACTTAGTTTTACTAAATATGAATGAATACCCTAAAATATCTGTTTTGAACTTTTATAAAATGGAAGCATACTTTTGTATCTGACTTCTTTGGCTCCTTGTATGTTTGTAAAATTTATCCATGTAGCTTATTCATTTACAGTGCAGCAGGACATACCATTTTATGTGCGTGTGTGAGTGCTCAGTCATGTCCGACTCTTTGCAACCCCATGGACTGTAGCCCGCCAAGGCTCCTCTGTCCATGGAATTTTCCAGGCAAGATATACTGGAATGGATTGCCATTTCCTTCTCCAGGGGATCTTTCCAACCCAGGGATTGAACCTGCGTCTCTTGCCTCTTCCTTCATTGACAGGCAGATTCTTCACCACTGTGCTACCTGGGAAGCCCTACCATTGTATTAATATACCAAGATTTTTCTACTATACTCAGTATGGACATCCCAAATTTGCACTGCTGCAATAATTCTGGGGCACATGTGCACCTATTTCTCTAAGATTGAAATCATTGAGTCATGTGATAAATATATCTTTGAGTAGACAATGCCAAAGTAAGTGATTACATTTTCCACACCAGTTGTGTATGAGGATTCTAAGTTTTCTACACTCCCCCCATTTTTGGCATTTTCAGAGCATTACATTTTTTGTCAATCTAGGAGATGCACAGAGCTATTTAATTTTGTTTTTCATTTGTATGTGTCAGATAATTAATGAGATCAAATACCTTCCCATATTCTTATTGGTCTATGTTATCTTTTACAAAGCAAAAGACTTGAATCTTTTGCAGATGCTTTTCTATTGTGTCATTTTATCTTATTGTCTTGGAATTGTTCTTTTAATTTTCTGAAAACAAGACCTTCATTGGTTTTGTTTCCCCAACCTATAGTTTTTCTTTTCAGTCTCTTAATAGTGTCTTTTGATAAAGTTGTTTTTTTTTTTTTTTTAATGTAGTGAAGTAGGCAACCTTGTCCTGTGGTTCTTTGCATTTTTTTAAGGCATTCTTATTTACATTGCACTTGTGAAAATATTCTTCTGTATTGTAAATTTTATAGTTTATACTTTCCTATTTGGATCATAATCGGTATTATTTTATATATAATGTAAAGTAGAGGTATAATTTTTTTCTTTTTAAAAAAAACACATGGATACGCAATTGTCCTAGCAAAACTTATTGATATCTGTCCTTTCCCTACCAAGCAGCCATGATACCTCTCTCATACAGCAAATGCCCATATTACATGCCCGGGTCTGTTTCTGGGCTCACTATTCTGTTCCATTGGTCTGTTTGCAGTTAACTGATCCACAGTTAATTCTCATATCATGGTAATTCTTGGTCCTTGATGGGGCACACATCCCACATTTCTGTTCTTCTTGGTGCTTATTCATTGCTTATTCATCTTATTCATCCTTTTCTATTCCAACACAATTGATACTCAGTTTATGCCTGGACAAAGAAGCCTGCTGGGCTACAGTCCATGGGTTTGCAAAGAGTCGGACATGACTTAGCAACTAACAACATCAACAAATTATCATGTTAAAAAATTGGGACATCTAGTTGGGATTATATTGGAGGAGAATTTCTATATTTATAGTACTGAGGCTTTCAATCTATGAATATTTATTTAGGTCTCTCTTTTTTTTTTTTACTGCCCATTAATAATATTTTATAATTTATTCAGTGGAAGTCTTAACTCATTTGTTAGATTTATTTTTACATATTTTTGATGCTATTCTGAGTGCTATTTAAAAATTTTTATTTGTATTTGCAACTCTTTAGTATTGTTGACTTTTTCATATTAATATTATATCTAGAGAATATATTTTCTCATTATATATCTGTAAATAACATATCTGTAGTTTCTTTTGGTGACTTTTTGGGTTTTTTTCTTCTGGTTTCTTTTATATTCTTAAGCATAATCTTTAAATGACAAATTTGTTGCTTTCTTTCTAATTCCTATGCTTTTTATTAATTTTATTTTTCTGATTTTTATTTTCCTTGCCTCACTGCACTGACTGAAACCTTCCGTGTAATTCTCATTGCAAGTGGTAACAGTGGGAAAGTTTGTTTTTTAACTCAAAGTGAGACTACACCTTCAAATATGATGACTGTCAGGGTTTTCTTTTCTATTCTTTTTTTCCATAGATTTCCATTATCAGATTAAGGAAGCTAGGTCCATTCTGTTATTTTTTTTTTATCATTGATGACTGTAGAATTGATCCCAAATGTTTTTTCTGCATTTCTGCATTCTTTGAAATGATTTTTTTTCTTTTATCTATTGTTTTATGAGTCTTCTCTTTTATCTATTGTTTTATAACAGTCTATACCAAAATTTCTGCCATTTATTATCCCTTACATTCTGTGGGTCAAGAGGGTTCAGCAAGGTGTTTCTCTCCCATTCTTTTTTTTTTCTCCCATTCTTGTTTGGGTGGTCTCATGCAGTGGCAGTAGCTCTGGCTCTGGATTCATCTGGAATCTCAGCTTGGCTGTTGAAAGGTCCCAGATGGCTCATTAAATGCCTTGTACTTCCTTGGAGGTTTCTGGAAGTTCCAGTGCAGCTGGCATGCTGGGAATGCTGTTGCCCTTTTTCTCTCTGTGGTCTCTATATTTGGCCTTTACAAGGTCTCTCCAGCTTGGTAGCTGATGTATTCCATGGTGGCCCAAAGTGTGAAGCAGGAGTTTCCAGGCCTTAAGGCGTTTTCCTGAAATCAGCATAACCATGTTCAGTGGTTTAAAGTAAATCACAGGCTAGCCTAGATTCAGGTCCAGAGGGACAACATGAGGACAAGTTGGCGAGAGGTCATCTTTACAGACCAACTATAGGAATATATTCATGGGTGAATTACATCTGTTAGATTTTCCAATGTCTAGTAGCTTTACATACTTGGGATAAACCCAACTTGGTCATAATGAAATATCTTCAGATCTAATATGTCTAATGTATTAGATTTGAAGACAATTATATTACATATTATGTATCTAATATATTCTTAGGTTGGCTCATTTTCACCTTTTCCTCATAATGTATTTCAGGAAAAGTTGTGGTTCTATCCTTGCCCTTATAAAGAATCCAACAATATCTGTATTTGAGAAGTTCAGGTACCATGTTCTTTCCTCTCCTCATATATATCTTGAGATGAAACTTCTTTGATCCTTCCTTGGAGGTGATGGGAGACTGGGACAGTTTTACTGCTCCCAGCTTTGGCAGATATTTCAACCTAAGTAGCCATGGTTTCACTTAATGACTCATGGTCACACTGGCATATCCTGTTCTCTGTTGATGGGCCACCTTTTACACAGAGCACAGAAGCTCCTGCATTTGCAATGAGATGAGTCTCCCTGCCTGCCCCTTCTTCTTTGGGACTGCACAATGCCTACACTGGGAAGATTATGATAGGAACTTCCTGCAACCCTCCAGTGCCCAACAGATGGAGGGTGACTCATGCCTCTGACAGGGAAGTTAGCGATTCTTTCCAAGGCTGATGTTGGTTGCTTTCCCCTGTCTTCCCCTAACATTTGCTGGCCCAGTAAGTTTATAAAAAGACTGAAGGACATCACTGTAAGGTAATCAGGATAACATTTAGTTACTATTAGAGTAGATTCAACTTGAAAGATTATAACTTAACATTATCAGACACTGTATATGTCTATATATATATATATTATGTGAGCATATATATGTGTGTGTGTGTACTTTATACATGCAATGGATAAAACATGGCTACAAATGCATCAACAATCCTCCCACTGAGAGGTGAATCTTTGATTCCTACCCCATGAGCTCAGACACTGATTTGAGCAGGCAGATATAGATATGGAGGAAGTAATGCTGTGACTGTTTTCAGGTTCAAACCTTATCAGACTGGCAACTTCTACTTCCTGCCTCTTATAACATTCATTTAGGGAGAAGGCAGTGACCACATAAATCTAACAATCCTGAGACCACCATGATGTGCAGGAGCCCAAGTTAGACAGAGGAGAATGGACAGAACTGACTTAGCTCCCACTCAGCTCTTCTGGCCAACCCAGCCCAAGCAGCAGACCTGTGAGTGAGGAAACCATGAGATGATCCAGCCTCAATGACCATCTGTTGATATCAACTCACAGAGAGATTATAGGAGGAGATACCAGTCTATTTATGAAGAAAGATGAGTTCAGTGTTGGTCATGGTGCATTTGAGGTGCGGTGGGACATCCTGATAGACTTTTTCAGAGGGTACAGGTGTTTGAAGTTCAGGGTGAATGAACTAGACAGGTGTACACCTGAAAATGCTGAGTGTGCCTGTTGTTGTGTTTTGAACCAAGGACTATGGCCCACCTTGCTAGTAGCAGTTGCTCAGAGGGTAGGAATCACATCCCTGAGGGAGTGGGAGAGAGTTACTCTTACAGTGAAGAGGGACAAAGTATGCCATCCATCCTGAGGGAACCCCAGTCAGTTTAGATCAGTCGCTCAGTCATGTCCAGCTTTTTGCAATCCCATAGACTGCAGCACGCCAGGCTTCCCTGTCCATCACCAACTCCTGAAGCTTACTCAAACTCATGTCCATCGAGTCAGTGATGCCATCCAACCATCTCATCCTCTGTCATCCCCTTCTCCTCCTGCCTTCAGTCTTTCCCAGCATCAGGGTCTTTTCCAATGAGTCAGTTCTTCGAATCAGGTGGTCACAGTATTGTAGCTTCAGCATCAGTCCTTCCAATGAATATTCAGGAATGAATATTGAGGGAACCCCTCTCCCACGCAATTCTAGTATCTGTCTCTAGACTCTCCCTCCTTGCCATAAACTAAGCTAAAATAAATGCAATCTGATGTTAGAGTATAGGCCATTTTTCATGTGATCCATATAGTCTTTTGTATAGATATTTTCCCATGGTTAAATTTATCTGTCAAACTCTCTCTTCCACTCTTTTTTTAGGCCCTGTAAAGGCAAACGCCATCTCATTTTTAGACCACATTGATCTCATTTCCTTTAACTTCACTCCCCATTCACTTTGCCCCAGCCTCCCTGACTTATCTGTCCTTTCCATTTACCAAGCTCTTTCCCTCCTATGGAGGGAGGGAGGGCTCTTGTGCTGATTATTCCTTGTGCACAAGAGCCTCTACCTCAGTTTGTCTTATAGTTCTGTTCTTATCCAAATTCATATGTCAGATTAGAACCCAAATGGCATTTTCTCAGAGAGGCTATTCCTACACACTAGCACCCTATTTTGTCTTCTTTGTAGCACCTATTCATACCTGAAAAAATTTTAATTGAAGTATAGTTGCTTTGTAATGTTGTGTTACTTTCTGCCATATGATGAAGTGAATCAGCTCTATGTATTCATATATATCACTTCCCTCTTGAGCCTCCCTTCCACCACACTCCCCAGCCCCATTCCACCCACCTAGGTCATCACAGAGAACCAAGCTAAGCCTCCTGTGCTTTATAGCATGTGCCACTATCTATTTTTCATAAGGTGATGTGTATTTGTCAATCCTAATCTCCCATTTCATCTTACCTTTCCCTTCCCCCACTGTGTTCATGGTCTTTCCTCTGTCTGTGTCTCTCTTCCCGCCCTGCAAATAGGTTCATCTGTAGCATTTTTCAAGATTCCACATATAAGCATTAATATACGATATTTGTTTTTCTCTTTCTGACTTAATTTCACTCTAATTCACTTTTGTTTGTAGTACTCTTAGCTTCATGAGGATAGGATTTGTGAATTTCTGATTTCCAGTTCCAAATGAGTATATAGTGGAGTTCCAGTAAATAACTGCTAAGTGATTAAATGATCTAGATCAGGGAGAGGAAGAACAAGAGAGGGTGGCGTAGGGCCAATGAGCATGTGTCTGATAGGATTCCATCTCCAGGACTCCCATATCTAGCGCGCTGGTCAGTGGATCTCAAATGAAGCTGCACATTAGAACCATCTAGGGTCCTATTAAAGTTTGAGACCCTATCCTAGAAATTGATTTAGTGAGATGTGGCCTAGGCATCAAGATTTTTCGAAGCTCCCCAGGTGATTCTACATGCATCCCCATTGACAATCACTCATTAGGTGTTAATGAAACTGAGGTTATCTTTTCCTGGGCCTCTTGAGACTTTAATTAAGTAAGTTCTGAGACTCTAACTCTGGAGCCACCAAGCAATGTTAATCACTAAAGACATCCCCAAAATACTTAGTCTAAAGAAGGATCTGGACTACTTATGTTTACCTTAAAGATCAAGTTCCCATTGACTGGTGGGAACATTTTGCATTGCAAGAAAAGATACATGGACCTTTCATTAGACAAACTAGGACCGGCATGTGAGCCAAATTCAGAATTTTCCACATTAGTGTCTTTCATGGTCATCATATATTAAAGTAAGATAGGAAAGTAACTTAACAACCCTCCTGGGAACAGGGGCACATTTTGACATTTTGAAGGTCACATCTCAGCTCCCAAGGGAAGCATGTAGGAAAACAGAACCAGGTTCATTCTCTAAGCCCATCTTTTGTCTAACATGAAGAAGGTACTGATGGTATTTAGGGGCGCTGTGGAGTATAAGTTTAAAAACTGATAGCAGTGAAACCCTTTTTTTCAAAGAAAATCAAACTGTAATCCCAATTTCTAAAACTGATTAAAGTGAGGCAGCTCGGTTTGAAGTGAGGTTTGCGGCCTGGAGGTTGGCTCAGTCCAGGTTGCCTGACATAATCCTTACTCCCAGATGGCCCTGGAGGACTGAAGTCTTTGGCTCTGCCAAACTGACCTTAACAACCCTCTTCCAGAAGATGCTTTTCGAAGTAGTCATTTTTATATCTCTCCTGGATAAAAACATCCACCACAGGAGAAATTGAATTAATAACAAAAAGGTAAGGGGCTGCTGTGGTTTCTTTGGTGTCAAGACTGAGCACAGTATCAAGATTTACCAGGTTGCTGCTATGCAGCAGAAACTAACACAACATTGTAAAGCAACTATATTCCAATAATTTTTTTTTTAAATAAAAAGATTAACCAGGTTTGTCCCTTACATGAGCATGACCGAGAGACCTTGATATGCAGGTTCTGATTCAGTTCATCTTGGGTCGGATCCAAGATCCACTTGGGATAAGCTCCTGAGTACTGCTGATGCTTTGAATAACAGCATTTCAATCACAATTCATGTAGCAAAATCCTCTGAGAGGCTTATTAAAAATGCAGATCTTCCATTTTTCTGGAAGGAACCCTCCGGTTGTAGGTCTGCTGCTGCTGCTGCTGCTGCTGCTAAATTGCTTCAGTTGTGTCCGACTCTGTGCGACCCCATAGACGGCAGCCCACCAGGCTCCCCCGTCCCTGGGATTCTCCAGGCAAGAACACTGGAGTGGGTTGCCGTTTCCTTCTCCAATGCATGAAAGTGAAAAGTGAAAGTGAATTTGCCCAGTCGTGTCCGACTTTTAACAACTCCATGGACTGCAGCCTACCAGGCTCCTCCGTCCATGGGATTTTCCAGGCAAGAGTACTGAAGTGGGTTGCCATTGCCTTCTCCCCAGTTGTAGGTCTAGAAATCTTGTTTTAACAAGTTTCCCAGGTTTTTCTACTGTTCACTCAATTTGAGAACTATGCTCCTGCATGTATCTGTCTACTTACTGTTCTCTTCAGGGATCCAGGAAGAAAGCGTGAAGCTCCACAGATTTCAGGGCTGGAAGAGACTTTGGAGATCATCTAGCCTTACTCTGTTATTGATTAGAAAACTGAACTCCCAATGGGTGAACCATCCTGCCAGGTGCAGATAACCAGCGGGTCGCAGAGCAGTGCAGATGCCAGAACAGAAGTTTCTGATTTCAACCCTCAGCTTTTCCTAGAAATGCATGAGCCTTCCTTTGTCATTGCTTTTTTCTGAGGCTTCACGAGGCTGCTGTATTCCCCAAGCCTTGTGTTTGCCCCGGGGAAGATGCTGAGTTATTCTTACTGTTGTGTATTCCTGCTATGCGTGTGCTTAATGTATTATCTTTGCATTCTCTTATTAAGTATTTTCAAGTTATCAGAATGAACACTGATGTTCCCAGGTAAAAGACCAAAGTTCTCATAAGAAACCTAAATGTAGAAAGGCATTCGAGAACATGAGTTATGGGGAATAGAGGGGATTGCCCTAGAATTTAGCCCCAATTCCATCATTTACGAAGTATGTGATCTTGGGAATTTTGTTCAACTTTTTCTGAGCCTCAGTTTCTTCATATGTAAATTGGAGATATCAATAGACCTTATGCTATGGAGTTTTCTTAAGTAGTTTATTGGTCAGTATATGTAAAGTGTTTAATACAGGGCCTGGAACATAGTAAGGGTTAAATCCAGCAGTAGCCCTCTGGATTGTAAAAGCAAATTATAATTCCAACAGTCACAGTAGAAGCCACAGCCTTAAGAACCCCTCGACAGCTGCCAATCTGCAATAATTAGTAACCCATCATCTCTGAAATGATCATGTGTAATAATGCATAGACCTTAGGTCTGGAGTGAACAAACTTGAGTTTGCACAGATTCTAAGGAGAAACTTTCTATAACATGTAAGATGTGTTACCCTTGCATAGCAAAGTGGTTCCTGAGATGCTAAAGAGACAAGTTACTAGGGTGGGTTACTCCCAAGGGGCAAGATGGCATAAGGGGTGAAATTCTTTCCATGAGGTCCAAATATTGACTAACCAGCTCAGAGTTTGCTGCAGATAAGTGGTTTTCAGCAATGTGTTTCCATCTTTACTTAGAGAGTGTAGCAAAGATATTTTTAGCCTGATTACTAAATTATGGAATGTGAGTTTGAAATGCATGCCTCCAAAGTTCACCCAGGGAACGAGACTATGTGATTATTACTATCAGAAAATGTGTTTTCTCCAACTGTCCCTGGTTTTCAGAGTAACTCTGATTCAGACAAGATGCTCTGTTGTTCCATGAATAAAATTCTACTTGTCGGAGCAGTTATGCTGAATACATGAGTAAGTGGTTGGGAAAATACAGCCACCACAGAGCAATATAGAGATCACATGGAAGATACTTGGTGTTTGAAGGGAAAGTATGACATATGATAAGTAGATGTGACTTCCTCTTTTACCTCAGTAATGAGTCAGACTTTTTTCAGTTTCAGGTGACAGGAAATAATTGAAACTTGCATAGGCAAAAGGGAATTCCCTGGCTCTTGTAACAGAAAAGTCCAGGGGATTCATGGCTGGCTAGATACAGATTCTTGATCAGTGACCCAGCAAAGCCACACCTCTTACCTCCTCACTCTTGCTCCTCTGTGTGGACTTTATTCTCAAGCAGGCTGCCCCCTGTCATCTTGGTATCCATATGGGAAAAAAGTGACTTTCCAAAGTGTTTCAGCAGAAGTTCTGAAAAGTTCTTTCTGCTGAAACTGAGTCATTTTTCCCTCCCAGTTCAGTTCAGATCAGTCGCTCAGTCGTGTCCAGCTCTTTGCGACCCCATGGACCACGGCCATGCCAGGCCTCCCTGTCCATCACCAACTCCTAGAGTCCACCCAAACTCAGGTCCATTGAGTTGGTGATGCCACCCAACCATCTCATCCTCTGTCATCCCCTTCTCCTCCTGCCTTCAATCTTTCCCAGCACCAGGGTCTTTCCCAAGCCCACCTTAAACTGTAAGGACTAGAAGACTCCTCAGAGAAACTGAGGCATTGATATCAAAAAAGGACGGCATAAACACTGGACAGGGAAATGCAGTAAATGCCTTACATCCTTTGCTTGTGTATCAGGATTCTATTTGCCATCACTGCTTTCTGCCCAGTTTTTCTATAATAAGACTCTTCTATTTACCATCCTCTTCTACCACAGGAGATCTACCTCTTTCCCACAAATGCTGTTTATCTGGCCACCCTTTATATTTTTGCCTATGGGAGGAAGGACAGTGCCTATAGCTGCATGCAGCTAGGAAGAACTTCTAAAATCCCCTGGTTTTTCAGGCATGTACTTTTGCCATATGCAGCATCTCCGGCAAACTGTGGAACGGGCCCATCGTTCACCTTAATTCATCAGAGCAAGGATGCCAGGAATGATATGCTTGACTCCAATTCACACTTTGCTTTTGGAGAGTTAACCAGATAGGAATTTGCAATTGAGGACTACCACTCCGGCAGGGAGCCCTTTGTTTATGAGAGAAGAGGTGACAGAGGTGTGTGCTGTGTACTTAGTATGGTAAGGTTCACAAGTTGCGCAGAGTGGAGGAGCTCTAAGACTGATCAGTGCTCTGTAGAGAGCTGAATGTCACAAGGTTTAGAAAGAACCTCGGGGGAAAAAAAGGGACATTAAAATCAGGTGTGTATTTTCATTCAGCGTAGCACACAGAGCCTTCTCTAGGGTTTATTAAAAAGAATTAGTACTTATTGACTGCTAAGTGTCAGACACTGGGTAGAACCCATCACTCCTCCAAATACCCAATAGGGTGTTTATAATTCACATTTTTACACCTAAGGAAACTGAGGAACTTGATGTTAACTGACTTCCCTTTGATGACAGAACTGGACAATGAGGGAACTTTAAGCTGTTGGACCTGGGCCCCAAGCTCCGACATCCTATGTGGGTCTGATATGAAGCTCAGTTTGACTCTTTTGGGGATTTCCTGCTGGTTCGGATGGTAAAGAAATCTGCCTGTAATGCAGGAGACCTGGGTTCGATCCCTGGGTTGAAAGATCCCCTGGAGAAGGAAATGGCAACCCACTCCAGTATTCTTGCCTGGAGGATTCCATGGACAGAGGAGCCTGGCTGGCTATAGCCCATGAGGTCGCAAAGAGTTGGATATGACTGAGCGATTAATACTTTGACTCTTCAGAAGTTATCCGTGACTACTTTTTTGGTTTGTTTTTAAAGACTTTCTTTTTAAAAGAGTTTTGAGTTAGTCGAAAAATTGAGAGGAAAATACAGATATTTCCTATATATTCTTTGCCCTACATATGCACAGCCTCCCCCATTGTCAATATTCCACACCTTAGGTTACACTTGTTGTATTACTGAAAACTACGTTGACAAATCAAAATCACCTAGAGTCCATAGTTTTACCTTAGGGCTCACTCTTGGTGTTGTGTATTCCAATGGGTTTGGACAAATATATAATGACAAGTATCCATCATTATGGTATCATACAGAATATTTTCATTGCCCTAAAAAACTTTTTTTGCTCTGCCTGTTAATCCCTCCCCTGCTCCTCACTACCCCAGCAATCATTATATTTTTTGTTTCCTCTGCTTTTTCTAGAATGTCATAAAGTAAAGACCATGCAGGATGTAACCTTATCAGATTGGCTTCTTTCACCTAGTAATATGCATTTAAGGTCCCCCTTTGTCTTTTTATGGCTTGGTAGCTCATTTAATTTTGGTGCTGAGTAATTTCCATTATCAGGTTATAGCACAGTTTATTTATCCCTGTTCACCTACTAAAGGACATCTTGGTTGCTTCCATGTTTTGACAGTTATGCATAAAACTGCTGTAAACATCCACGTGTAGGATTTTCTGTGGCCGTAAGTTTTCAAGTCCTTTGGGTAAATACCAAGGAGCATGATTGCTGGGTTGCATAGCAAAAGTATGTTTAGTTTTGTAAGAAACAGCCAAACGGTCTTCCAAAGTGGCTTTACCATTTTTCATTCCCAGCAATGAATGAGACTTCCTGTTGTTCCACAGCATCACCAGTATTGGGTGTTGCCAGTGTTCCAGATTTTGGCCATTCCAATATGTGTGCTACCTACTGTTCTTAAATTTTTCTTTAAATATGTATTATATGACTTCATTAGATATGTGCAGTGCTCTGAGAATTTTTGAAAAGTGACTCCCGGATAGCACCTAAGGTGAAATACAGTAACTAAAACCTATTGAGTGCTTACTAAGAGCCATGTCTTGTGTTAAGTACTTCATGTTTTCATTCTCTTATTCATTTGATTCTCATACTACCTTCCTGAGTCAGGTAGGTAGTATTCTTCATTCTGGAATAAGGAAACCAAAATTCAGAAGGAAGACACTTGCTTAAAGGCATCTAATGAGTGATGGAGCTGAAGGAGGCATCTAGTAGGTGATGGAGGTGAAGTTAAGTCCAGGTAGTTTGACTCCACAGCCTTTGCCCATGACCTCTATGCTTCTCCACACCACACCACACCATGCCATGCCATGCCACACAATACCACATCACATCACAGCTGATCCTGCCAATCATTGCCAAGATCACTGATGGCCTATTAGAACCCAATCAACTTTATATTAATACTTAGTATCCTTCAGTTATTATACAGTATTTTCCTTTTTAAAATTTTAAGGCCATCACCTATCGAAACATTGAGCAGTAGGTATTCCACCTTTAAATTCAGTTGTAAAAGCACAAAATTTTTGAAGAATGAGATTTTGTCACTGAATACAGTCACAGAATGCTGCTTATCAGTTCAATACATTTCCCAGTATGGGTAAAGGTGTCAGGCTCTGTGGTAGACACTAGAATGTGTGGTAAGACACAGGTGGCATGACAAGAATGTGCAGAGTTTGGTGATAGATATACAGATAAGTTTAGGGGGATGTGTTGAATTTTGAAGAACTAGAGGGAAGGCCAAGATGGTTTGGAGACTTGGTCTGAGCTACCATGACAGTCAGTGAACAGAGTCTTCCCTATGAGGTTAATGGAAGTCTTGTCCTTTAGTTAAAGAGATCAGATTTTGAAAAATTGTATTCTTAGTTAAGAATACTTTTGGTTGAAAATAAAAGATAACAGAAATTTAAACAAATGGTGAGTTAATCAAGAGATCATCAGCATTGGGTCACTTGTTGCATGCTGTCAGCAATATCCCATCTGTCTACTCTCCCATCTTAGCTGTTGGCTTTTCATATTCATGATTTTACCTCATTGTCAGAAGATGGCTGCTGGAGCACCATATAAAACTAAAGTAGGAAGTGGACAAAGGTGTGGTCGTGAAAAACCTCTTTTCCTACAATGGAACTCTCTTTCTTCTAACAAAGGAAAACGCTTTCTCCAGAAGCTTCCCAGAAAACTTCCCTTTCCATCATATTGGCCAGCCTTAAGTGACATGATAATACTTAGCTGTAAAGGAAGTTGGGGAAAAAAGCAAGTCTTCAGCTTTTTTCCATCCTCTTTAGGGCAAGACTAACAAGGGAGATAGAAACGACTCTGTGTGTTATCAAACGGGTAGTTTCTGCCACAGTGTGAGTGTGACACATCTGGAGCATTCCTAACCGAACAAGTACTGTGACCAGTGATTTGTGACCTTATAATCATTTAATTGGTCAGTGTGGGCATTAATCATATAGAACTGGGTCACATGTTGGAGGGTGTGAAGTTTCTGCTCTGTTGCTCATGAGTTTTGAAAACTCTTCCCAGGGTAATTAATAGAATAATAATTGGCTTATCTGTTTCCACTAGAGTTATAATAAGCCAAAATATTTTTTCATAACCTAAGATTGGGCAGTATATCCTCAAATTGGTTTCCAAAATCAGCTGAACTCTATGCAGCTAATTTGCCTTTAAAATTCTTTTTTGAAGCTTATGTCAATTATAGCTTATGTGGTATGGATGGCACCAGCCATGTAATTGGTGAAGCTCACTGCAAAATAAAAATGTAGGCCTCCTTGTTCAAAAATTATTAAGAATTTTAAGACGGCACAGCAAAGCACCAAGCCAAGCCCAGGGCCAAGCCCAGGCACTTGCACAGATTACGTATCTGCAAAGCGGGCCCGAGCTGAGGGCAGCTGGTTTGCTACTGAAACCTAAACTTAGAGGAGGCAGAACATAAGAGGTTGGCCATAGGTATAGGATCTGCTCCTCAAAGAGGGCAGCGTGGTGGTTGAGTCCACACTTTTGAATAAGCCTTCTGTATATTCTAACCCTAATGCTGCTGCTTACTCACTCAATGATTTTTATATATATATATTTTTTTTACTTTTTTTTTTTTTATTAGTTGGAGGCTAATTACTTTACAATATTGTAGTGGTTTTTGTCATACATTGACAAGAATCAGCCATGGTTTTACATGTATTCCCCATCCCGATCCCCCCTCCCACCTCCCTCTCCACCCGATCCCTCTGGGTCTTCCCAGTACACCAGGTCTGAGCACTTGTCTCATGCATCCAACCTGAGCTGGTGATCTGTTTCACCAGATAATATACATGGTTCGATGCTATTCTCTTGAAACATCCCACCCTCGCCTTCTCCCACAGAGTCCAAAAGTCTGTTCTATACATCTATGTCTCTTTTTCTGTTTTGCATATAGGGTTATGGTTACCATCTTTCTAAATTCCATATATATGTGTTATTATACTGTAATGGTCTTTATCTTTCTGGCTTACTTCACTCTGTATAATGGGCTCCAGTTTCATCCATCTCATTAGGACTGATTCAAATGAATTCTTTTTAATGGCTGAGTAATATTCCATGGTGTATATGTACCACAGCTTCCTTATCCATTCGTCTGCTGATGGGCATCTAGGTTGCTTCCATGTCCTGGCTATTATAAACAGTGCTGTGATGAACATTGGGGTGCATGTGTCTCTTTCAGATCTGGTTTCCTCGGTGTGTATGCCCAGAAGTGGGATTGCTGGGTCATATGGCAGTTCTATTTCCAGTTTTTTAAGAAATCTCCACACTGTTTTCCATAGCAGCTGTACTAGTTTGCTTCCCACCAACAGTGTAAGAGGGTTCCCTTTTCTCCACACCCTCTCCAGCATTTATTGCTTGTAGACTTTTGGATAGCAGCCATCCTGACTGGTCACTCAATGATTTTAAAAATGTCTTTAGCCTTTCAAAAATTCAATGCCCTTGTCTATAAAAGGCTGATGATGCTATCTTTTACATACATTGTTGAAAAGAAAGAATGAAATGATAGATGCTATGTCCTTGTCATAATACATCCCTAGTATGTTCTATGCTATCTTAATGAAGGGTTGCCGTGACCTGTGAATTTTGCTGATCTCTAAACTCAGTTTTACCATGTTAGAAGATACTAGACTCTAGGGGACAGATCCTTGCACATTAGACTCACAGGAGAATGATTTCTGAATCGGAATGTCTTTTTCTTCACATGTAAAGAGTTGGCTGGACTTGGAATGACATTGAACACCAGCTCTTATTCAGAATCCAGTTTGAAAATGATGCTTAGATTAGTAGATTCCTTTGAACACAGAATCAGTGCTTTCTTCAAATGCATGTGTCCTGACATTTCCAAGGCCAAATACATGGAAATCTTTCAAATGTAGCCAAGATTTTCTTTTTGTAGGACTTGGGAGAAACTTTAGTGTGTTTATTAGTTCTGTGAATTCCCAAGAGGATTTCCAAACTTCCCCAAGCATGCATGATTGGATCAATGTGTGGATTCACTTCGGTAATCACTTAACATAAACAGGGTCATGTTTTCTGTGTGAGCACAGGCACGTGTAAACTACTGTCAGCTTACCCAGTAGGAGAAAGCTGCATTTGAAGTGCCCTCAGCAAAAATCCAACCTCACAGGTAGTGACTCAGACCTTTAGAATGTGCCTCTTATAATCCACACCATAGGATTTATTAATTTTCAAAAGAGAAATAGAAAAGCTTTATTGATTGTTAAAATTAGTGATGTCCAGCTATGTTAAAGGCCAGAATGATTGTATGGCCCCACCTATGCTTCTGTGAATAAAGCGTGTGAACCAGGGGAGCCAGTCACCTCATCTCTTGGGTTCCCTATGGCCGCACTTCATGCAGGGCTCTGTCACTTGGCCAACCCTACAGTGGCTGGTCCAGCCACCCGAGGACTGTGGTCTCAGCCTGTCTTAAGCAGAGTGAACATTTCATGAAAGGGACTTAGGCAACAACCTCAAGGCAGACTGGGATCTCCCAGGGCTTACACGAAAAATAGGCATTCCCATAATTTGTGTTTATCTGCTATTACATATATGACTTCCATGGTGGCTCAGACAGTAAAGAATCTGCCTGCAATGCAGGAGACCTGAGTTTGATCCCTAGCTAGGAAAGATCCCCTGAAGAAAGGAATGGTTACCTACTGCAGTATTCTTGCCTAGAGAATTCCATGGACAGAGGAGCCTGGCAGTCTAAAATCCATGAGATCACAAAGAGTCAAATACGAATGGGTGACTAACATTTTCCTTCATGTGTGTTTGGCAGAGCTTGGTCTGAGGCTTGCTTGCATAAGGACTTCTTGCTCGGCAGTAGAGGTGTGAGGTGGAGGGTACACCTGAACGCTGAAAATCTTTATGCAAACAGTCCAACAATTTTGTGTGGTCAAATGGGCTGAGGGGCAATTTGCCATGAAATGCTTTCTTTGCAGTACAATTCACAGAACTAATGTTCTCAGGAGCACACTTTGGGAAAGGCTGGAGTTAATTTACAAGCAGAGAGTTAATTTCTTAGCTGATATTCCCATCAGTCTAAAATATATGGGGACAGCTGATGTAGTCCTTTTCTGTTTGCTTACATTTTGATTTTCTGATCTGTGATGTCCTGTATCAGAAAAGTGCGGGGAAAGCATCACAATGAAATCCCATTTGATTCTGTGTTTAGCAAACTACTTTAATTGAAAAGAATAAAATAGAGGAAGTTTGGGGAAAATAGAAGACATGATTATTTCACACTCACCCACTCATAACAGATCTGTGGATGAGAAATGAAGCACTTTGGCATCATCTGGGTATTTCTATATGTTTAAGTGCTTTCTCTGATGGAGTGACATTCAGAGGACAGACTAAAAATTGCATTCTCGGAAGCATGATGCTGTGAAACACATCCTAAGATAGAAAGCTCTTTGTGGTGAGAAAATTCACTGCTTTTCTGTGGCATCTATAACCAGCACACATCTAATCATCAAAAGGAAAACTGCATGGAATAAATAGAGTAGTTGACTTCTGCCCAAATCCTTTTGAAAAGAGGAAGTGGAGCCTTTCTGCTCTTTGGTACACAAAAGCACATTGCTTTATAATGAATTCCACAGAAGAAGCAAAATCCAAACAAAGCAACATCTTTTGCCCTAACCTACATACAATGTAAGTGAGATTCCAAGCATGCACCTAGTGGGAGGAAAGAAATGCATGCTCACTACCCCAGTTATTGGAAATTGTGGAAGAATATGAGTAGTGATTGCCCACGAGTTGGACGGTTAATGTGCACCACTTTTGTTCTTCTTCCTCCTGATTCTTAATATTTGCTCTCAGTCTAATCTCTACTCTTTCTTTGATTATTTCTCTTTCTGTAAAAGGTGTGGTGCTGTTCTAAGAACTGAATCCAACCACCCGCAGCCCAGGCAATCAGGGTGAAATGTAACAACAGTTCTCTTTATCTGGACCAGTCATTTCTTTTTAGACATCTGTACGGTTTTTCTTATATCCATCCTGAACTTGGTTTTGAAAGCAAATCCATCTCCATCCATTTACTCTTATGGTCCAGGTGTGAGTGGAATCAGTGCTGTTTTAGAGCAATTTCTGTGAAGTGCAAACTCCTGAGGCTACAAGCCTTTTCCCCAACTCCATCCCCTCTGACTGAATCCTTACAATGTATCAGTTTATCAATCTAACTGCTCTCCCCACCTCCCTCACCCCTCACACACTATTAGGCAGGGACCTTGTTTAATTTTCTTTACATCTCCAACTCCCTCTACCCCTTCCCAGTGCCCAGGCTAGTATTCCATCCAAGCAGTCTCTAGATGTTTGTCGGCTGCTTAAATACTTCTGGAGGACTGTTTATGGCACTATTGAGGAGGCAGGAAAATGACTTTGTTGGAGCTATGGGTGAGGGTAGGAGTGTCATTCTCTAGGCTGGAATGAAGTACAGTGGGAGGATGAAGGATGTTTGCAAAACTGTGGGTAGAAGGCACTAGGGAAAAAAGAAATGCAGAAGGGAATTTTGTGGTCTGTTTTTGGAGTTAAATTCATCAAGATTGTATAAACCTCATGACATCAAAAGTGATACCACCTCCTAAAAGTCTTGGACTGTACTATCCAACGTGATAATCAGTAGCCACATGTAGCTATGTACACTCAAATTACTTGAAATTAAACAAAAATAATTCAGTTTTTGAGTCACACTAGCTGTATTTCACATGCTCAACAGCTATATGAGACTTGTGACTGCTGTATAGGAGAGCAGAGATGTGGAAATTCCATCATCCCAGAAACTTCTTTTGAACAGCTCTGCTCTAGCAGTCGATAGTATGTTCATTTTGTTTCACTCCTTGTTTACTCATCCTACAGTGTTAACTGAGTGCCTACTTTGTTCCTGGCAATGCTCTCAGAAAAACCTGAACTGGCTAAGAGCCCAGACTCTGAAACAGTGGATTCAATTGCTCATTTACTGTGAGACCTTGGACAAGTCACTTAACCTCCCTGTGCTTTAATTTAACCAGCTGTAAAGTGAACATTAAAATTATCTTGTAGGTTTGTTATGAGAATTAAATTGGTGTGTATGTATATGTGTACTTGGATGATGATGTATATAAATGTGCATACCTGTGTATGTCTATATATGTGAGTGTATATATGTTTACATATGTATGTATGTGTAGATGTACATATACATTTATTTTCATGTGTGTCTTAAATCAGTTTCTGATGCATATTCAGCACTTGGTAAGACAGAGCTCTTAATAGTGGTAGCTATTTATTACAAAACAAAAACAACTATGATTTCTGCTATCATAAGCAAAAACGGATCAACAAAACAATTATGGTCAACAAAAATAACTATGACTTCTGCTGTCCTGGAATTTACCAGCTAGTGGGAGCAGCAGACAATAAATCACTATACAAGTTAATAATTATAAACTATATCAAGGGTTGCAAAATAAATGAATGGGATGAATCAACAGAGAATAATAATGGAAAGCTACATAGAAAACTTCTCATTTAAGCTAAAAAAAAAAAAAAAAGAGGCTGTAATGGCCACTATGAAAAGGGAGGAGAGAGAACTATGGAAAGTATACTAAAGCAAAGGAAAGTATACTATGAAAGAGGACAGGGACTTCCCTAGTGGTCCAGTGGCTAAGACTCCACACTCCCACTGCAGGGGGGCCTGGGTTTGATCCCTGATCAGGGACCTAGATCCCTCATACTGGGAAAAAAAAAAAAAGTTTCCACATTCTGCAACTAAGACCTAGCACAGCCAAATAAATAAATATTTTAAATAAAAGAGGTCAGTGTGACTATAACAGATCAGGCAATGGAGGAGGTTTAGATAAGTTTGGAAGAAGAGATAAAATTCAGCCAGTTCATACAGGACTGAAGCCAGTGGTAGAAATTATGTGCCAAGGGTAATATATTAATATTATATATAAAATGATCACTCTGGGAGTTGTGTGAGGCACATGTTGGAGGGGTAGCAGGGATGAAAGTGGAGGCTATTAGAAGACTTATTTTAGTAGACTGGGAGAGGGGGAGTGATTTAGATTCAGGCATTAGAGGGGATGTGGAGAGAGATGGTCAGTGTCTAGATGCAGTTGATAGAAAGAACCCATGGGACTTGCTGATGGATTACATGTGGTCGATGAGGAAGGCATCCAAGCTGATGCTCAGAGTTTTTACTTGATTAACTAGGTCAGTGGTAGGTTTATTTACTAAAATAAAAAAGACCTATAAAGAACCTCTTTTGAGAAAAACTAACCATATCTACTTGATGACAAGCAGTCTGCTAGAGATGGAAGTCTGGTATCCAGATGAAAGCCTGGGCTGGCAGTAGACACACAGGCATCGTTAGCTCATAGATGATATTTAAGAGGTTGGATAAGAGAGTAACCTCTGGAATGATGGAGTGAGAAACACAGCAAACATTCTCCCCAGTGACCATTTAACTAAAGAAAATTGTATATATTTTCTGAAAACTTTCCTAAGGGCAAACAGCAATTAGAGCAATATTCATTCAAGTAAATTTAGTAAATCTTAGTAAGAACAGTGAGAGTCTTTGACGTTTGAGCCATGACACCTCCCTCCCAGCTATATCTTCGGAATCACCATGCGAGGGGCAGGCTGCCAGCATTTTTCATCTTTCTTCAAAAGTCCTGTGTTGCAGGACCTTTATTCAGAAGGAATAGGGCCTCTAGTCCTCCACCTAGGAAATATCCATTAAATACAAATGAAAGCAGTAAAAGAGAAACAGAAGAACAAAGAGATTTGAGACATAAAACCAAAAGCAAACTGGCAGATGTAAATTCAATCATGTTTGTAATACGGTTTATGGATGATACTAAAATATGGATCATCACACAGTCAAACTGAAAGGCAGATTATCAGATTAGGTTGGAAAAGTAACATGATCTGACTATTTGCTGTGTACAGGAGGCATTTTAGATTCAAAGATACAAACAGCTTGAAAGCAAATGGATGGAAAAAGATACACCATGCAAATAGCAACCGTAAGCAACTTGGAGTGGATATACTAATAGCAGATAAAATAGACTTTAAAACAAGTTCTGGAAATGGGTGAGACCACCCAAGGAGAAAGTAGTGCTAGAGAAGAAGAGAGAGCTTGGGTGAAACTTTGGCAATTTTCAAGTTTAGAGATAGGAGGGAGGGGAAGGATCATGAAAAGGAGACTCCCAAGCTATAGTAATTTTCCAGGCTTTTATAGATTATGATATCATGCATGTACACACTCTAGAATCCTTCAGCATCAGCCCTAAGAACACATGCAGTTGAACTCATCCACTCACTCTTTTTCCTGCCCACATTTGACAAATAAGGAAGACTAAACAGTGACTCTGCATATAAGTTAAATACCCTAAAGGAAATCAGTCCTGGGTGTTCATTGGAAGGACTGATGCTGAAGCTGAAACTCCAATACTTTGGCCACCTCACACACACATTTCCAATGAGTTGACTCATTGGAAAAGACCCTGATGCTGGGAGGGATTGGGGGCAGGAGGAGAAGGGGACGACAGAGGATGAGACGGCTGGATGGCATCACTGACTCGATGGACATGAGTTTGAGTAAACTCCGGGAGTTGGTGATGGACAGGGAGGCCTGGTGTGCTGCGATTCATGGGGTCGCAAAGAGTCCGACACGACTGAGCCACTGAACCAAACTGAAATGAACTGAAAGAGTGACTTCCCAAAGTCAGAGAAACATAGTAACAGAGTTGAAACGTAAAAGGTCACGCGTGTGTGTGTGTGTCCACAAGCACCTCTTCCCATACAGCAGTGCTAGAGATGCTTTGTCTTACTCTTTCCTTCTCCCATACTCACTAAATCTTTTGTTGTTTTGAGAGCTCCACTGTAGTATTGTAGGGGTGTAGCCAGCTTGGGACCCTGATGGTAAGTTGTCAAGATTTTAAATCAATGATACAAATTGGGTTGATTTGATATTCTTCATGTCTTTGTAGATGACTGTTTAACTTTCTGCAATTTTGGTTTCATCATCTGTGAAGTGAAACTCACTGAGGAAGATACTCAGACTGGAGGTAAAATTACTAGGAATAAATGAGGAGCACAGATCTCTTAGAGCTTACCTGTATTTCAGGAGCCCATCAAATTGGTTTGGAATCCATGATCTCTGTTCCATCTTTTGAGGGCATCCTAAAACATTCAAGACATAAAACTTATGCAGTGGGAACTTACCTCCATGGGTAAAAAAGCAGCAATTTTGGAGAGTCCAGTAAAAGCACCACACTGTTTCAGATGCCAAAGAAGAGCCATCACAAAATTCCCAGTTTCCAGCAGCAATTATAACTATAATATAGGATTACTTAGCATCTGAAAGATGAAAGTGTTAGTTGCTCAGTCGTGTCCAACTCTTTGTGACCCCATGGACTGTAGCCTGCCAGGCTCCTCTGTGGAGTTCTCCAGTCAAGAATACTGGAGTGGGTAGCCATCTCCTCCAGGGGATCTTCCCAACCCTGGGATTACACCTGGGTCTCCTGCATTGCAGGCAGATTCTTTACCATCTGAGCCAGCAGGGAATTAACATCTACCATGGAACTAACATACAACCATTGTCTTAACATGAAAATGCCAGTGATCCTATCGTACCCAGAAAAAAAGTGTTTGTTGGCACTTAAACATGTCATAACCTAAAATGTCTAAAGGTATTTAATAAATACCCTTATATGTTGTTTACTTGGGTAAACCATCTAGTCAGACCCTCTTGTCCTCAGGATGTCAATGAGAATTCAATGTGGATAGGCTTAGTTTATATTTTTCATAACTGTATCCATGTTGTTTCTCTTGGTGTTCACTATGATGAGAATCTGATCCCAGTGTTACCCAGGTAGAATCTAGTCAGTATGTTTTTTAAAAAAATCTATTACATGAACTAGATTTTTGAAATAAGAGATCAAAATCATAGTATCGTTGAGAGAACTCTTCTCAGAATATGGGCAATGATATGGGAGATTAGGTGGTTTGGGAAGCCACAGGATCCACACTGGGGTCCGAAGCATAGAGTCCCGCACAACTTGCAAACTCAGAGTGACTTAAGTTTGGGCCATTTTTCAGTTTTATTTAACAAGTTTTTATTGGGCACTCCCTGTTGCTGATACTGCAATATCAGTATATATAGAATATAAAATATTAAAAATATATAAAAATAAATACATAATACATATTATATAATATAAATATGTATTATATTTTTATATAAATAAAAGATAAAATAATATATAAATATTATGTATTTATAATATGTTTATATGTGTTTATATAAAATATGTTAATAACAATATATTTTTATATATTTAAAACACAAAATATATAAAATAAATAATATATAATATATAAATATAATATATATTAAATATAATATATATAAATGTATGTTTATATATAATATATGTAAACAGGATATAATACTGTTATATTACTCAGAACCTACACTAGCTTATGGCATTGCACTGGACTCCAGAGTTAGAGTTTAACCCATAGTCTTCATTTCCAGGCAACTGGAAAGAGTTTACTATGCTCAGTGGAAGACAGAGATTTGGGTGATTCTGGGTACATTTTTAAAAAAATTATTTTCAGTGGAAGAAAGAAAATTATATCTGGGGTAGAAGTCTTTGTTTTCATGTTGAAGAGATTTTAAAGATATGGACAAATCTATTTATTTATGTATTTGATTGAAGTATAATTGATCCACAATGTTGTATTAATTTCTACTATACAGCAAAGTGACCCAGTTATACATATATATACATTTTTAAAATATTCTTTCCATTATGGTTTAACCCAGGGTATTGAACATAGGTACCTCTGCTATACAGTAGGACCTTGCTTATATTCTATATGTAATAGTTTGCATCTAATAACCCCAAACTACTACGCCATCCCTCTTCCATCCCTCTCCACTTGGCAACCATAAATCTATTCTCTATGTCTGTGAGTTGGTTTCTGTTTTATAGTTTCACTTGTAGCATATTTTAGATTCCACCTGTAAGTGATATATGATATTTGTCTTTCTCCTTCTGACTTACTTCACTTAGTATGATAATCTCTAGTTGCATATTTGTTGCTGCAAATGGCATTATTTTGTTCTTTTTTATGGCTGAGAAGTATTCCATTGTGTATGTATATCACATCGTCTTTATTCACTCATCTGTTAGTGGACATTTAGATTGTTTCTAAGTCTTGGCTTTTGTGAATAGTGCTACAATGAACTAGGAGTGTGCATATCTTTTTGAATTATAGTTTTGTCTGGATGTAGTTCCAGGAGTGGGATTGCTGGATCATATGGCAACTCTGTTTTTAATTTTTAAGGAACCTCTGTACTGTTTTCCATAGTGGCTACACAAACGTATATTCCCACCAACAGTGCATGAAGGGTTCTCTTTTTAGACAAGTCTAGAGTAGTTAGGTACGAAATAGAGTGATCTTGTCTCATTTGACAGTATTTTCTATATAACACTCTCAGTGAAGTAAACTGGATTTCTTAAAGACGTTTCTTAGAGGAAATTGCCTTCTCTCAGTTTAAGTTGCCTGTAGGTTTCCCTGGTGGTTCAGATGGTAAAGAATCTGCCTGCAGTGCAGGAGATCTGGGTTTGATTCCTGAGTTGGGAAGATCCCCTGGAAAGGAGATTGGCAACCCACTCTAGTATCCTTTCCTGGAGAATTTCATGGACAAAGGAACCTGGTGGGCTATAGTCCTTGGGGTTGCAAAGAGTTGAATACAACTGAGCAACTAATACTTTTATATTTTCAATGAAGAATAAGGAACATCATTACTACTTGGAAAAGCAGAAGGCATCAGTAGGGCAAAACAATCAGAAGAAAGGGTACTTTTAAATTTTATTGCCATTATCCATAGCATTGCCATTTTAGATGTTTTTCTATGGAACTAATCAGCTTTTCAATTAAACCTGACAGCTGCTATTCAAAAAGTGAAAAGAAATTTACTTACATTTATAGGTAACATTTTTTTCTTACCAAGAATATATATTCTTGCCTATATGTGATTTCTTTTTTGTAAGTTGGCATTTGTAATTTATTAATATTATATTAAAATATAATATCCATTCTTTCTTTAATCAATGCTATAATCAGCTTACCAAAGTGCATTTCTTTATGATATAAATTAAAGGAAACAGAGTTGAATTTATTAAAATCAATTTTAAAACTATTTATTTTTATTAGAGCCTAATCTTTCTTTGAGTTTCCTTCTTACATTGCAAGTCCTTTATCCCTCAGATCTCTACTCATTAACACATTAAGCCAAAAATCATTATTAAGAGTCCTGCCTCATTAAAAATTGCAAGAAATAGCTTTCCATACTGGAGTTTTACACCGAAAATAGCTTCTAGAGAAAGATAACATTTTTTTAACTGCTCATATTTCTGGCAAACAGCATCATATCATTATTGACAAGTCCCCAAATCAGAGCACCTACTGAACATGTCCATTCAACAAAAATATTATTTCATATTGTTTTTGAACAATAGACTTAAGTGCCAAAGTACATCATCTTCCCAAGTACTTTTCCCCCATCATGAACTAGTTATTCTTTCCAGCAACCCTATGACAGAGGCCGTTAAGAAAGGAAGCAGAAATGCAAAATAAATTCTACAAAAAAAGGTATGTCAGAGGTTACACTTTGCCAATGTCACTTTCTGTTGAGGGCAAGTGTCTTTCAATGATTTGTCTCTTTTTGATGGTCAATTACACCCCAGTATGCCTGATAAGATCAATAAAACTCCTTAAATTGCTTGGGAATCTGAGGCTGGGTTGACATTTAGAGACAAAATCCTTTCCTCCTCATTTCAGTCAAAACAATCAGTCACAGGCCTCCGAGGTGACAAGATTGGCAGAGCTATGGTTCCAGATGTCCCAGTTGTCCTTCCAGAGAACAAAATCATTCTCGGACTCTCAGAATCACCATCTCTTGTTTTCCAAAGGGAATGTAATTCCTAGGTTCTTAACCTTGAGTTGGGTCACAGAGTCCTCTAAGCATTCAACTCAAGGTATACATGGCTCTCCAAAAATATACACAAAAAGATTTCTTCTATTAGAGTTCATTCACAAAACTAACCTTTGCCTTCTTAACTGAGATAATACAGACCCATGAAGGTCAATTTAAATTCTCAGGTTCACATAACTCCTAATCTGGTCTTCTTCAAATCATTCATTGCTACCTCTTGAGAGGGCTGAGGCAACCTCAGGTCTTCCTCAGCTATTCTAGGAAATGATAATACTCTGATTCTGAGAAAATTCAGGCTCTATTCAGCAGTATTGGTTGAGTCCCTCTATGTGCCAAGCACTCTGTTATGCATTCTTCTCTTCCATAGCACAGGTGTCAAAACTGAAGAAGAATCAAAATGGTGGCCTTATCTTTTAATCTGACCTGTTGGTAAAGCTCCAGAGAACATCCTTTTGCCTATTCTTTTCATTGACAGGGATAACATACCTCTAAAAGAGTTCAAACACTACTCAAAACCACTCATGTTCCTCCACTGCTCCTAAGATCAAACCCACCTGTGCCTGGTGTGGAAGGCCCAGGCATATGTGGGAAACCTACATCCCAATTCATCTTTCCAAACCCCTTTACTCAAGACAAACCACTTGCAGTCACTTTTTAACAAATCATTTTTTTAAAAAAGAAAATAGTGCTGTTATCCATTCAAACAGTTCTCACTCAGAAATTTGCTATAGTTCTATTCATCCTTCAAGGCCTGCATCTTATCACCCTTCCTCCCTGAATTCTATTCTGATTGCCTAACTCAAAGTTCCCCAGTTTCTCTTCTTACTTTCTACAACTCTTATGGCTGTGCCCAGTTGGAGGCTAATGGTTGATGGTCTGTTTTATCTCTTCATGCACAAATGACTTAATACCACTGATACATTTATGGTTTTTGAGGACAGCTAGCATGTCTATAGTTCATTATATACCCTCTGTCACTTTATGGATTTATTCAAATGAGGACTAGCAAAAATGGCCTCTCTTTAAAGGATTCCCAAATTATTTATATTTTTAGTAGTTGACTCTTAACAGAGAAAACCCAGTCTATCCACATATTGAAATCCTTGAATCTGCCTTGAATGTGAATTTCCTTGGCCAAGAACACTCTCACTTTTATTTTCTTCCAGAGTCCAGAAAATTTTGGAAGCTTGCCTTATGGGGTGATGGAATAAAAAGCCAGACCAAACTAACCAGACGTGGGTTCCTTCTATAAATGTACATTCCACAGCCCAAGATAGAGCATCTTCCATTTTACTTGCTCAGCTCCTGATGCTTCCTGGTTATAATGAAATACTTCAAAGTCTTCCCATTTGGAAGTGACTGCCCCCAATACAAAACGATGTCCCGTCGGATGTACATCACCACACAGCAGGGAGGGAGAGGCGTGCAAAGCCCTTGGCCTAATCAGAAAGCCTCATCTCTTGATGAGGATTTTCGTTTTCTCATTTGTCATCTTTCTAGCCGCTGAATTCTCAAGTGGCCAATTTGCTTCCTATTGGTAATCAGCTAGTTATTTTTACTCTCATTTCGCTCCCTGAAACTGTCAAATTCTGGGACAATTTGTCACCCACAGGGGCCTAACCCTTCTGTGGCGGGAACTGGGAGCGGGCGAGGGAAGCTATTATCCTGGAAAAGATAAGTACAAAACTATTTCACCGTTTATATTCAGTTTTTAAACAGTGATTTCCCTGATGAGGTAAGTCAAATAATGACACCACTGGGTAAGAGTGAAACAATGAAAGCTTCAAGGGAAAGTGCATTAGGCAATGGAAATGCTCCCCAGCTGTGAAGTTTGTGACTCTGAAATCACTTGTTCTTAGATTGTCTTTACAACCCCACAAAGGAGCATCATCTTACATTCATGACTTACGTTGGCAGGAAGCTGTCTCTGCGAAAATTATAAACCCAGAGAGGAGGGTTTTAAATATGTATAATGCATTGGTGGTTATTCCAAAAGCAACTTTACCCTAGCGATGAGAGAAAGAAGGTAGCCTTTGAAGGTTGTTTTGTCTGTGGCAGGAAACTTTTTCTGCCTAGTTCCCGCAGGTCTTCTCAATTACAGAATCTCACTTTAGTTTGTCTCTCGTTCCCTCTCCTTCCAGTGTTTGCCGTCTCTCTCTGTCTCCAGTGAAATCATTCCCAAACACTGATTTCAGGTTGCCATTTTTCTGAGTTCACATCAGGTGCCATGGAAAAGTTGACCCCACCACTCTTGTGAATAAAACTCTGGTGTCAGTACATTTTCTAATTACTGGGTGTCTAATTTGATCTCTTCTCAAATTTCCCTCAGTCCTTCAGAAGAGCCTAATATCAATCCCTTAAGACTGGCTGTGCTCAGTGGAGCCAAAAGTTTACATTTCTGAAGTCCATGTTCAGCTTTAAGAGAGATGTTAGTGTGACGTAAATTGGCATTTTCTTGGCACTTCCTTGGCTCATAGCAAACTCTTTATTCCTTGGGAGGAAGCTGAGTGTTGAGCAGCCCTTCTGGCTATTTCCTTAGAGACTCTCTGAATCAAGGCAGCAGCAGTGTGATATGAATCTTGAAATGTTTATCTTCCTCCGCCGTTTTTCATGTCTCAGACCCTTTCTTGTGTCTTTTCTGTTTCATATAAACATCCACACATGTAACTTCACTTTTAGGTGTGTGCCTCTGTAAGGAGAATCGAAAGAGACTGAGAAAGCACGTTTACATACCCCTTGTCGAGTTTGCTGGCTTTTCATCTGCTAATTCCCTCCACGCATGGCTGTTCTCACAATGGGTGATATCACCCAACAGCTGTCCTGGAGGACTGGAAACTGAAATACTTGTAGAATTTCAGCCTTTTGTCTTACCTACTTAAATCTCTCTTTTTTCCAAAATACCAAAACAGTACAAGAATAGTTGGCTGGCTTCAGTGAAACATTATTCCTGTGACTTTATATAAATTGTTTCATAGCCTGTTCTCTTCATGTTTCTTGGTAATTGTCCCTAATTATAAATTTGCCTTCAAGAATCATGAACAGCGATATTATTGACATGAGTCCTTATATTTGGAATTTGGTGAAACAGCAGTATTGTTTTTGTAAAAATCGGTCTTCCATCTGCCATGTGTGAGTAGGAAATGAGTAGAAAGAAGCGACACTTCCCGCCACATGTCCCCTGGTTGACCTGCATGAGAACTTAAATATCTGACATGATGCATATGTGTTGATTAGCATCTGGACTGGCTGAATACCATAAGTAGAGATCTCTGTGCCTCCTTCTACATAATTACTCTGGTTATTTACTCATGTCACTTGGTCCTACTCCTCTAAAAATAGCAGGTTCCTTTCTTCATCACCAAAACTTACTTCATCCCTACAATCGTGATTTTTTTTTAAAACACAAATCTAGTTTCCTAGCTGTTCTCCCATTCTCTTGGGTCTCCATCCTTATCACAATATCCTGTTCCCTGGCCCTTTCCTCTATTTTGGGGCATTGTGTTAACTACTTCCTCCCAAAGAAGGGTGAGAAAACCTCCATGGAGCAGCAATTCTAAAATCCACCAGCAGTTCACCATATTGTACAGACATTATGTACAGCTCAACGCATTTTCATAAGCTTAAAGCATCTCTTTGACCAGTGCCCAGCTCAGGAAGGAACATTTATGAACTTTGCTAGCCACTTGACAGAATAATGTCTATTGAAAATAATAAGCAAGAATTGGACCTATATTTTGCCTATCTCTTTATGCTACTTTTAATTCTTTTTATTGTTTTTATAAATGTATTGACCAGTGAGTGATTAGAAATAAATAACCAAACAAAATCAAATCAAACAACAGAACGAGCCCTTCACATCTGCTAATCTGAGAAAAACCAAGCTGGAGGATGTAAGATGCCTATCAGATTTTGTGAGTGGTTAATTTCAGTTGTTAACTTCAGCATGCCTGTGAGGACCCATAGTTCACATGGGGCCCAGCTGTCCTGAACACGCAGGATAATACCGTACAAGGAACTCATGCACCAGAAACGGTCTCCCACTATCAAAGCACCTTTCCTTGGGTTTAGAGTCACCACAGAGTGTATGTTCAGGGTCCTCAAAGTGTTGCCTTCTCTGGGGTCCCTGCTTGCAGACATCACACTTGAATTTCACTAGAGTACCTTTTCCTTTTTGGAGCCCAACCTCTCTTGTGAAGGCGACAGCATGGTCTATACCATAAAAATGATTGTTCTGGTTCTAATATAAAAGCTGACATACAAGACCGGACTTTTCCTCCTCTCGTGCCAAGATTGTCTGCGGATGTCTAACTTTCCTGTTGTGAATGGGTACAGGCTGTGATGTGGCCATTCTAGGACTTCCAGTAGGGGTAAGAGGAAAATTATGAACCAACTCCCCTGGAGAGGAAGTTCCTATTGAAACAGCAGTCCGGTCAGCGGGCGCAAGCGTGGCAGCTGCCTCCTTCCTACCAGGAATAGCCCCACCTCTGCAGCTGCTGACTCTCCCACTGTAGGTCTGTGAATTGACACCACACCAACAGGCTTGGCAGAGCAGCATTTGGCATATTCACACTTATCCCACGAGCAAACTGGGAAGAAATCAGCTATGAGCATTTTCCTGGAAGGCAGGATTTCCCTTGCTCATTGATTGTGTCTTCAGTTTACAACAAATGTCCTGAAAATGGGACACATATAACATTGTAAGCCTTCTATAATTTCAAAGAGCAAATGACCCAAGTCTCATTCTCATTTCCCCTTGTTCCAGAAATTGACTGTTGGATACACAGGTGATACAGCTGGAAGGCCCCATACATATGCGCTAACAAATCCCCCTCCCATCTTACAGGCTGAGACTGAAGCCTGGAGAATGGGTATGACTTACCAAATATGAGATTCAAACAACACAGATTGGATTTTAGGGTTTTATGTTTTAATTTTTTTTTTGAAGGGGGGGTAAACTATTGGTAGAAATACAATATACTTGCAGAAAAGGCAAATCATAACTGTGAAACTCAACAGATTTTCTTAAACTGAGATACCCATATAACCACATAACCAGCACCCCGAGCAAGAAGTCAAGCCTTCCTAGTACTTCCCAAAGCCTCTACAATGTACTGTAGCCTCTGCTCCCTCCCAAGGGTAACCACTCTCCTGCCTTCTAATATCATGTCTCGTTTTTGCCTATTATTAAAGGTCACGTAAATGGAATTATGTAGTGTGTTATTCTTGCACCTGGCTTCCTTCAGCTCTATATTGGTGAGATTCATTCACATACTTGTATATAGTTTTATTTATTTATTTATTTATTTGACTCTGCCAGGTCATAGCTGTGGTATGTGGGGTCTAGTTCCCTGACCAGGGATTGAACCCGGGCCCCCTGCATTGGGAATGTGGAGTCTCAGCTACTGGAGCACTAAGGAAGTCTCTATGTGTAGTTTTAATGCATTGATTTTAATTTATGTGTAACATTCTTTTCCATGAGTATAGTACATTGTATATGTTTTCAACTGCTGGTAGACATTTAGATCATTTCCAGTTTGGGGCTCTTTTTTTTCTTTCCATTTATTTTTATTAGTTGGAGGCTAATTACTTTACAACATTGCAGTGGTTTTTGTCATACATTGACATGAATTAGCCATGGATTTACATGTATTCCCCATCCCGGTCCCCCCTCCCACCTCCCTCTCCACCTGATCCCTCTGGGTCTTCCCAGTGCACCAGGCCCGAGCACTTGTCTCATGCACCCAACCTGGGCTGGTGATCTGTTTCACCCTAGATAATATACATGTTTCGATGCTGTTCTCTTGAAACATCCCACCCTCGCCTTCTCCCACAGAGTCAGTTTGGGGCTCTTATGACTAGTAGTGCTAAGATCACTTCTGTACATGTCTTTTGGTGAATGTATATAAGCAGTTGGAGTTGACTCATGCTCCCCCATGGTCTCGTGGTTAGGATTTGGTGCTCTCAGCACCATGGCCCGGTCCAGTTCCCGATCAGGGAAGCCTTTCTTCTTGGGCTTCCCTGGTGTCTCAAACTGTAAAGAATCTGCCTGCAATGTAGGAGACCTGGGTTCCATCCCTGGGTCAAGAAGATCCCCTGGAGAATGAAATGGCAACCCACTCCAGTATTCTTGCCTGGAGAATCCCACAGACAGAGAAGCCTGGCAGGGTACGGTTATGGGGTCACAAAGAGTCAGACATGACTGAGCAACTAACACATATGAAGTTTAATGCCTAATGATACTCTCAAAAGATGATGAGAGGGGAAATGAACCAACTTTATGCAAGTCCTTGTGCTGGAGAGACTGTCACGGTACCACTCTGTGCCAGCCATTGAAAGAGGACTGTTTGAGGAATATGGTAGCCACATGACAGTTACCAGTACAGCATTTAGGGTTGAGACAGTTTGCAAGGACTCTCAAAAGCCAAAATAGTCACTTGACATTTCATCAATGTTAAAATCTGTTCTTTAATTTGCTTTTATTTTTACTTATTTTTATTTACAGAAAGTGAAAGTGTAAAAGTGTTAGTTACTCAGTCATGTCTGACTCTTTGCAACCCCTCCCTGTAGCCTACCAGGCTCCTCTGTCCATGGAATCCTCCACCCAAGAATGTTGAAGTGGGTCACCATTCCCTTCTCCAGGGGATCTTCCCAACCTGGGAACTGAACCTGGGTCTCTTGAATTGCAGGCAGATTCTTTACTGTCTGAACCACCAGGGAAGCCATACATTCTCATCCTATAATCATACCTCACAAAACAATACTGCTAGGATGTAGATGTCATGGTTGTAAGGATTCTAGTCTATTCTGTTGATCACAAAGCAGCACCAGTGCCTGGCCTGGAAGGTGCTAGACATTATCTGTAGAATGTATGAATGATGGATGGTTCACATGGCCATTGCTTTCCAACCTTGGAGCTTCCCCAGAAGTAATCTAATCTCTGGTTCTGATGTGTGCCTTTCCCTTCCTTTTTAAAAAATACATCGGTGTGTGTATGTGTGATAATATCATTGGATTATACCATGCTTTATTAATTTTTTAAGTTAAGGGTGTGTCAAGCATTTTTGTTGGTCAGTGTAGAGAAGGTCTATCTTTTTTGTGCTGTGTGACATTCCATGATATGGATTGTTACATTTCAGCCATCTCTAAATTTTTGATACCACAAATGATGATGCAGTGAGCATTCTTATGAATATGTATAAATGTTTCTTGATGGTAGATATGTAAAAGGGACTTATTAACTCACAGGTGGTATACATTTTTAATGCTTCCAAAATGACCCTTCCAATTCAGTGTCATGAGCAGATGCTAACCTGCTTCTCCTTACCACTGCTATGATTGATATTATCAAATTTTTAAATATTTGCCAAAATGATATGTGAAAAATATCATTTAATTTGTATTCCTCTCTATATTATTGGAGTTGGGCATCTATCCATGTACTTGTTGTTTTAGTTAGGGTTTGATTCAAGCCTTCTGCAAAGAGCAAGTATATAGTTGAAAATAATTTAGTGGGTGGATGAAATCCATCCCCCTATCAGGGCACTTACTTATGGCCATGTTATTCATTATTGTGGTCTTCAGGACTATAGGAATCCCAAACAATCTCTGGTTATTTCTCTGCCTACATGCTAAGGGTATAAAGAAGTGATTTAAACATATCTTCAATATCCCAGGGGACAAGCAGAATCTTGAGCTGTCTAGTGTATTGATACAAAGCTAAATCATTTGGAGACTGGATTTTCCAGTTAAGTATCCAGTGCTTTCTTTTTGTGCCAGCAACTGGAAGGAACAAACCAAGTTCTACTATTTGGCTTATCTATCTTTGCTACCAAAATGGGATCTGAGTTCTGAAAAATATCCTGTACAGGGTATGAAATTACAATTAAATCTGCAATAAGCATCCAGTTTATATTCCTGCATGTTGGGTTAGTTTTGATTGGGTCAAAGATCAAGGTTTACACTGGACCTGAGAACATGTTCATATTCTTTTCTGCTCCTCTACTGGGGAGGAAAATCATTGTAGTGGGCCCTTCATATTCATCTACAGATGTGTGTTCACTTTGTGTAGAAGTCACATTGGCCTCAGATGTTGTTTTTATACATAGCTCCTTGCAGGGTTTTAGTCCTGAACATGCAAATGAGGACTGTTCAACAGAAAGGCCCACCAGACTACTATGAGTTTTTACCTAGTGCATAAACTGATGCAAGTTTGTTCTGATCAGACTTTGGCCTCAGGAGCCCTTGGCTGACATTTCTGTTTGAAACCTGACACCATGCCAGAAAATTTCTTCAGTTTGAATGAAATGAAATGGGGAACTTAATTCCAATAACAGACAGACCCAGCAGGGCCCGCAGTTGGTTCAGATTTTTATTGTCCCACGAGAACTTGGCCTCCTAGGCCGTGACTCTAGACCTCTACACGTTCACCTTGCATTCAGGATGGAATAACCAGAGGCTCACAGAGGGGACGTCTGGGTGGGATAAAGTCAAACCCCAGTTGCCTTTTTCCTTGGCTTCCTCAACTGTTCTTTGAGGTCCAATCACTCTTGGTTTTGGGGATGAGACGAATTTAATGCCAGGACATCTGCTGGTACCATTTCAGAAATGCTGGAAAGATGCCATCCTCACCACACTCACTCCAGAGTGAGCCTTCCAGGGAACTCCTTCTCTGTGAAAATTCTTTTTTTTTTTTTTTCATTTATTTTTATTAGTTGGAGGCTAATTACTTTACAATATTGTAGTGGTTTTTGCCATACATTGGCATGAATCAGCCATGGATATACATGTGTTCCCCATCCTGAACCCCCCTCCCACTTCCCTCCCCATCCCATCCCTCTGGGTCTTTCCAGTGCACCAGCCCTGAGCAGTTGTCTCATGCATCCAACCTGGACTGGTGATCTGTTTCACACTTGATAATATACATGTTTCAATGCTATTCTCTCAGATCATCCCACCCTCGCCTTCTCTCACAGAATCCAAAAGTCCATTCTATACATCTGTGTCTCTTTTTCTGTCTTGCATATAGGGTTATCATTACCATCTTTCTAAATTCCATATATATGTGTTAGTATACTGTATTGGTGTTTATCTTTCTGGCTTACTTCACTCTGTATGATGGGTTCCAGTTTCATCCATCTCATTAGAACTGATTCAAATGTATTCGTTGTAGTGGCTGAGTAATATTCCATTGTGTATATGTACCATAGCTTTTATATCCATTCGTCTGCTGGTGGGCTTAAGTCTACAAGCATAAATGCTGGAGAGGGTGTGGAGAAAAGGGAACCCTCTTACACTGTTGGTGGGAATGCAAACTAGTACAGCCGCTATAGAGAACAGTGTGGAGATTCCTTTAAAAACTGGAAATAGAACTGCCATATGACCCAGCAATCCCACTCCTGGGCATACACACCGAGGAAACCAGATCTGAAAGAGACACGTGTACCCCAGTGTTCACCACAGCACTGTTTATAATAGCCAAGATGTGGAAAATTCTGAGTTTAAGACACAGCCTTCATTAGAATCTTCTTTCAAAACGGAAGTGTAGCTGGGGAGAATGTTAAGCTATTGTTATTGCATCAACCCTTCATTTGTTCATTCATTTACTTACTCTCCACATGCCTGTGAGGGCTTACCCAGCACCTGGCACTGTGCAGTGGATAGTGGTTAACAAGGCAGACACAGTCCTTGTGGCCCTTACACCCTACGTCGCCCGGCTAAGGGGGGAGAAGGACGCTGGACAGAGTGTGATGAATGTAACGGAGTCCCCAGGAAGGGCCCCGAGGGACTCCGGATTTGGACCCTGGGTTCGGCCTTGACTCTGCATGACCTGGAACATCACTCACTCCATGTGAGCCTGTGTCATGGGACACCATCCTCGATGCTGCTCCCAATGACAGTTTTAGCTTCAATAAGGCACCAGGGCATGCAGCCAACTCAGCGCTCTAGAGTAATTTATAAAAGTCTCATTACAGTATCCCTCTTGGGGTCCCTGCCACAGGATCATGCTGTAGGTGAGACCACATATAATGATGGTTTTCTGCATATTTCACCCTGCAGTATGGAGAAGGAAATGGCAACCCACTCCAGTATTCTTGCCTGGGAAATCCTGTGGACGGAGGAGCCTGGTGGGCTACAGTTCATGGGGTCACAAAGACTCAGACACAACTGAGTGACTGAACAACACAAAACCACCCTGAAATAAACCAAAATCCAAGTTGAAACAGAGAGAGGAAGGAGAAGAAGGGGAAGAAGGAGGGGAAGGGGAAGAGAGAGAGGGGAGAGTAGAGATGCTGAGTAAACAGGGATACAGGAAGAAGAGAGAGACAGGCAGAGAGTGATCCTACTGTTCTTGTTCTGGATGAATCTGGTACCAAACACCCTTCCCCTGTCAGAGAGGAAAGTTGAATATTTGACTCAGGGTACCTGGACTTCACGTACATTACCCATCATTCGCCAGCTCTGACCTGGTCAAGTCATTGAACTTTCGTTGCTTCAGTTTCCTCATTTACAAAAAGAGATTTAAAGCACCACATCACATTCACTGAGTTATGTCACTTGAATGAGAATAAACAAGTCAATGCCCATCTGTAGTGCTTTCAAAACATAAAAAACATGTTAACAAATACTGGTTGTCATTGTTACACATACACATTCAATACATGTATATGCAATGGATGTAAATGACAGATCTATACTTTTGAGTTGGCTTAGGGTCAAAGGGTAGACTGAGGCTGTGAAACCTGGATCTCCCAGAAAGAATGGATTCAGACATCCTTCTCCACTTCCTCATTTTCTTCCAAGTGTATTTCCATGGTGCCCCTAACTTTTCAGAGCACTAACACATCAGTCATTTCACTGTCTCAGTAGGTTTGTTACTGAGTGACCAAAGGCACTCAAGTGACCCACCTCTTTTGTTCACAGACTTCCAAATGAATGTCACTTGACCTGGCTGCATTGGTATCCATGTGAGGCTGGGTAGTGGGGAGGGCTGAATACATTGTAGGCTGAGAGATCTTCATTCCACACGTCAAGTCCTCTTAGACCACTGGGCTCCTGATCTCGAGAGGAAAGATAAAGTGCAGTGTGAGGGCATGACGTCAGACTTAATACGGGAATCACTCATGACAGCCAAGCTTGCCAAGTCAAGAACAAAGTTCTTTTAAGTTTATAAATGGTTTCCTCTAACACACCCTAAAAAGATGCTTAACCTCTGGCCTCTAGTGCCCAGGGTACCACTATTCCTCCATGAAAGAGCAGCCTTCCTGGGAAGCTTCCCGAAAGCATGCATTTTCTGACATTTGCAAATGGCTCTTTGGGGACTGCTTCTCTACATCTAAATGTTCCAACTACAAAACAATGAATTTCAAAACCATGTGGAAATAAAACATAACATCATCAGCATCTTGGTCATCAAAAGGGCAGTGGCCTGGGGCTGGAGGAACTGAATTAAAATGCCAGCCCTATCACTCATTAACCCAATCATTTTGGACAGTGTTTTTTATAGTCTCTGAGTCTCAGTTTCCTCATCTGGAAAATGGATATGATCTTCATCTTATATGGTCATTTTGAGGATTCAGTGAGACATTGCAGATGAAATGGTTGGCACAGCCCTTGATGCGTTATCAGGTGCTTCATCAGTGGTGGTTACATTCACTGTTTTGTACATCCATTCATTTTAGGGAGTCATAATGAACATGGTATATAACTTAGACTCTTTTTCTTCTTTTCTAACATGTGACTTCATCACTGAGACCTGTCCTAATCACCCTATTTTAAATTGCAAACCTGTATCACAGCCTCCCTTCCCCACATACCTCCAACCACTCCCTTTCTTTCTTCACTACCCCAGTTTTTAGAGTACCAACACTCTCTTTGTAAAAAATTTTATTGAAGTATAGTTGACTTATGTGTTCATTTCTGCTGTACAGCAAAGTGATTCAGTTATACATTATCTGTCTGTCTATCCTTTTCCATTTTCTTCTTCATTTTTTATCCCAGAATATTAAATATAGTTTCCTCTGCTGTTCAGTAGGACTTTGTTGTCTATTCATCCTATGTGTAATAGTTTTCATCTGCGGGTCCAAAAGCACCTATCCTTACTTCCCCTACTCAGCAACCACAGTCTGATCTCTGTGCCTGTGAGTCTGTTTCTGTTTCATGAATAACTTCATCTGTGTCTTATTTTAGGTTCCACATATAAGTGATATCTTATGATATTTATCTTTCTCTTTCTGACTTACTTACTTAGTCTGATAATCTCTGTGTCTAACTGTGTTACTGCAAGTGGCATTATATCATTCTTTTTTATGGTTAAGTAATATTCCATTATATGTATCTATGTCTGTATCACATCTTCTTTATCCATTCATTTCTCAATGGACATTTAGGCTGTTTCCATGTCTTAGACATTGTGAGTAGTGCTGCTATGAAAATAGGGTTGCATTTTTTTTTTTTTTTTGAATCACAATTTTGTCCAGATACATGGCCAGGAATGAAATTGTTGGATCTTATGGTAACTATATTTTTATTTTTTTAAGGAACCTGGATACTGTTTTCCATGGTGGCTGCACCAACTTACATTCCCACCAACAGTGTAGAAGAGTTTCCTTTTCTCTGTACCCTCTCCAGCACTTGTTAGTTAAAGCACTATTACTTTTCTTGGTGATTAGATTTATTATTTATGGTTTGTCTCCTTCTGACAAAAACTAAGTCCCATAAGAACAAAGAGCTTTGTCTGTAATACGATCATTCTTTGGTATCCTCAGAGGGTTGCTTCCAGGAGTCCCTCGGATACCAAGATTGGTGGATGCTAAGTCCCTTATATTGAATGGCATAGTACAATGAATACACGGTTGGCCCTCTGTGTCGCCTGCTGAGAAGCTCGCAGGTATGGAGTGCTAACTGCGTATTCTTTGCAGCTGGAAAACATGGCACATAGTGGGGCTCAATAAATCTTTGTGGACTGAACTAAAGCCCTGGAATCATTACTTAGACCTGGGTCCAGTGCTGGTCTTGGCTTGTACTGGTGTTTGTGACCTTTAGCAAATTATTCTCAGTCTCAGTTTCCATTTGTGTAAGATAATGACAATGAGTACAATCCCTCAGAATCAAAACAGTTAAATGAAATTATATCTATAAAGCACTTGGCATAGGATCTGGGTCATAGAAACTTTTTAAAAAAAAAATTTATTTTTAATTGAAGGATAATTGCCTTACAGTATTGTGTTGATTTCTGCCATACCTCAGCATGAATCAGCCATAGGTAGACATACGTACCATCCGTTTTGAACTTCCCTCCCACTTCTCACCCTATCCTACCCCCTAGGTTGTCACAGAGCATCCATTTGAGCTCCCAGAGTGATGCAGCAATTTCCCACTGGCTATCTAATTTACATATGGTAGTATATAGAACTTTTAAGTAAATGAAATCTACTAAAATGAAAATCTGAAGAGTTCTTGATACCAGTGCTAGTGCAGACAGACAAGGGGTCATCCAAAGTCATTCCCCAAAATACTCACCCTGGTCTTATTCTGAAACTCACTTCCCCAGTAGTGTGTAAGCAGACAATGATGTGAATTCTGCCACCTCTATGTGACCCTCTAAGGGCCAACTGCCCCTAAACCTCAGACAGCGTGATGGCCAATGGGGAAATTTGGAAATCCTCACAGGGATTTGGCCCCACAGTGCATATGGTTTGACTGGTGCTTAGATCAAAACAGTGCTGTCCCTTGAATCCGTCATTAGCAAAGAATAGACTTCCTATGGGCCTGTTGTGTGAGGGGAGCCAAAATCACAGTTTCTGTCCTCAAGGAGCTTTTGACCCAAAACCTTCTCAAGAGAGGACCAAGGAGCACGGTGCCAATCATCATCAGCAAATGTGTGTGCATGTGTGTGGACTGCTTCAGTGAAGGTTGGGAATATGCAAGAAGCTATGGGTTTCCAGCTCACTCCAGTGGGCAAAGCCAGCCTGCCATTATTTCCTAGAAGCCCTCTCTTCAGTGTGAAAAGTAAGGTTGAGTGACATAATGGACAAAAATGAGGCTGGCAGTCCAGAGGACTGAGTTCAGGTTTCAACCCTGCTGTGTGTCTGTGGGCAAGATACTGGGCCTCTCTGAAGATAATTATTAAGACAGCTGATGTTTGTTGCATGACCTCTGTGAGCCAGTGACACCATATGTATCACGTCACTTGTCCAGTCCTATATTCAGCCCTTTGTTTTACTCACTGTGTTGAGTGCATCCTCACACCAGGCACCATGGATGTAGCCTTGAACAAGATAGCTCAACCCCTTATCTCACTGAACTTAAATACTGGTGGTGGAGACCGAGAGTGAGTGATCCATTACACATGTATTTAATCATTATTAATGATTTATTCACCTATTCAAAAACCATGTGTTCAGTCTCACACTACTCAGTTGGTGAATTGTGGTCAGTGTTTCAAAGGAGAAGTTTCCCGTGCTCTTTGTGAGGGCATACCCTGGGTGGGTGGGTGCCTGGACTGGTTGGAAAGCTCAGCCCTGACTTCCAAGGAGAAATGGCTTTTGAACCACAACACTGAAGAATGAGTGAGAGTTACTGTGTAGTCCCATTTTGCAGATGAAGAAACTGAGGCTCAGAAAGGTCACATAACTTGACCATAGAACACATTAGTTATTTCATGGACCCAGGATTTGAACCCTAGTTTTTCTAACGCTGAAATGAGTGGTTTATCAGGTTAGTGTTTTTTTAGACTGGGATATAGATCAAGATTTCTACTAAGAGTTCTATTAGAATGTATGTGCTAGGTTCCACAGAGAGATTCTGATTCAGTTGGTCCAGGTAGAGCAAAGGCACAGTTCAGTTCAGCTCAGTTCAGTCACTCAGTCGTGTCCAACTCTTTGTGACCCCACGAACTGCAGCACGCCAGGCCTCCCTGTCCATCACCAACTCCCAGAGTTTACCCAAACTCATGTCCATTGAGTCGGTGATGCCATCCAACCATCTCATCCTCTGTCGTCCAAGGAGGGGCAAAAGTAAGTTTGAAAGAGCGTCCCAGTTGATTTGGATGCATGACTCAAATCATCACTGTTTAGTATTTCTGCCACAGTTCCCCAGAGCTCAGTGACAACAGGACATCACGGAAGGAAAGGCAGATGTGTGTCAGGTCCCTGCTGCACCACTAAGTCCCTGCTTGATCTGTGATGACATCAGTACTCCAGCCCTCATGCACTTGAGAGTCACCTGGAAAGCTTTCAGAATCTCTCCTAGGCCCCACCTCCCAACAACAGCACCAGAATCTCTGGGGAAAGGACCTGGACAGAAGTATTTACTAGATGTTTCCTTGTGCTTTAGCACTCGATGACCTCAAAGATACCTTCTGACTTGGAAATCCTCTGCATGCCTGACTCCCACCCCCACCACTGCTTCCTGATGACTGAGGGGGACATTACGGAGCATGCACCGAAGTGAGGGGGTGTGTGTGTGGATGATGCCTTGCCAAGACCTGCTGCTCCACTCTAGCACTGGCTTTGTGAAAACAGTAACTTTTTTTCCTGACTGATTTATGTGATGGTTGGAAAGCAGCCCCCAGAACTGTTCCTCCCTCGGCACTATTAACATAAATATGTGCGCTGGGCCTTGGGCTCCAGCTTCTCTCCGGGTAAACGAGGCTTAAAGGAGCCTGTGAAGGCCTGAAGAGAAACCAGAGGAGAGGAAGTGTCATTAGAGGCCCAAGAATGAAAAGGGGAAAAGGACAGGACGTTGCTAAGAGACAATGTCAAGCTGGGCCATGGGATTAACAGCCGGTATCAAAGCAAGTCCTTCTTAATGGTGTTTCTCCAGTAGGGCCTTTTCCCCACGCTGGCAGAGGGTGAGATTATCAAAGCAATTCCATTCCAAATCAGGCGTAAAAGACCCCTTTCTTTCTTGATAGGACCAAAATATTAGGTGAAAATTCAGTGATTTGGGTATCTGTATCTTCCAGTTTGGGGAAGAGTGAAACCAGACTCTTTACTGTGGAACTATTCAGACCCTCTAACCTGTGAATGAGTGCTGAGAACAGCGGAAACGTAGATGTCTCTTGCAGCCCACACTGAAATTATTTGCCAGTATGTATTTAGATGGCATGAATGCTCTCTAAGAGACGTTTGAAAAACCGAAAAATAGTTAGAAGAAAAAACCAACTCTGGTGATAGCTAATGCTACTGTACTAAATGTTTCACATGAATTGCTTCTTTTAATCTAGGCAACAACACTCTGGGTTAAGTACTCCTGCGTCCCTCTTCGTACAGGTGGAAAAATTAGGGGATTGAGAGGTTAAGTACTTGCACAAAATGACCTGGCTAACGGGGAATGGAAGGAACTTGGGTTCTGGAGTTAAAATCTGGATTCAAATCCTGGTTCTGCTGTTTTGCTGGACGGACATTTTTGGACAAGTTACTTGATCTCTCTGAGCTTTGATTTCCTTATGTGCAAGTTAGAATAAAATGTACCTTGTAGAGTTACTCTGATTGGAGATAACATATATAAAGCACACAGCTAGTGTCCCATAAATGGCTATACGTATCATCACCATCTTATATTTAATGTGCAAAAAGGGAGTTTGTCTACAATGAGGTACCACCTCACACCAGTCAGTGTGCCCGTCATCAAAAAGTCTGCAAATGACAAATGCCGGAGAGGGTGTAGAGAAAAGGGAACCCTCCTGCACTGTTGGTGTGAATGTAAAGCGGAGCAGTCACTGTTCAGACAGTATGGAGGTTCCTTAAAAAACTAAAAATAGAGTTACTGTACAATCCTGTAGTCCCACTCCAGGACGTATACCCAGAGGAAACTCTAATTTTTAAAAATACATTTACCTCAATGTTCGCTGCAATGCTATTCAAAGTATCCAAGACATGACAGCAGCCTAATGTCCATTGACAGATACATGAATAAAGAAGATGTGAGATGTATATACATATGGAATATTATTTAGCCATGATAAAGAATGAGTTAATGTCATTTGCAGCAACAGGTATGGACCTCGAGATTATTATACACCAAATGAAATAAGTGAGAAAGAAAAAGACAAATATCATAGATATCACTAATATGCACAATCTAACTATGATACAAACGTATTTATGAAGCAGAAACATACTCACCAACATAGAAAACAAACTTATTACTGGGGGCGGGGGGGTGGTGGGGGAAGAGGGTGGAGAAGGGATAAATTAGGATTTAGGGATTAGCACATACAAACTACTATATATAAAAAAGGTAAACAAGGTCCCACTGTATAGCGTACTCAATATCCTGTGATAAACCATAATGGAAAAGAATATGAAAAAGGATGTATAGTTATATGTATAACTGCTTCAGGGCTCCCCTGGTGGCTCAGATGGTGAAGAATCCACCTGCAATGTGGGAGACCTGGGTTCAACCCCTGTGTTGGGAACATCCCCTGGAGGAGGGCATGGCAACCCACTCCAGTATTCTTGCCTGGAGAATCCTAATGGACAGAGGAGCCTGGCGGGGTACAGTCCATGAGGTTGCAAAGAGTCAGACATGACTGACTAAGCACACACATAACTGGTTCACTTTGCTGTAATTTAGAAATTAACACAACATGGTAAATCAACTATACTTCAGGTTTTTTAAAAGGAGTTTATAAGTGGAGTCTGGAAAAAAAAAAGTGCATTTTAGTTGAATCAAGGGAAGTAGGCAGTAGGACCTGCCCTGTTACAGTGTGGGTAAGTGATAAAGGTCTCCAAAAAAAATGTGAAATACTCCTACTATTTTTCAAACTGAACTTGCTTATTCCTAATCACCAATTGGCTACAGATCATCCTCCAGTTTATAAGAGGGGAAGGTGGCAAGTTTTGGGGCCTTGTGAAGTGTGGCTCTTCTAGGAAGCAGATGGAGCAGGATCACTTCTGACCTGGAGGAGCTTCTGGAGTCAGATACCTAGGCCCCAAGCCTAGGAGATAAGATCCCACATGCTTGTTGGACAAAAAATCAAAACATAAAATAGAAATAGTATTGTAACAAGTTCAATAAGAACTTTAAAAATGATCCACATTAAAAAAAAATCACTGTAATAAAGCATGTGCTGATCTTAGTTCTGCCTTTTTCTAGCTGTGGAATCAGAACAGTATTCTTAAATTTTCTGAATTTCGGTTTCTTTATCTCTTATTTAGGAATTCTGACAGTACCCCTTATAAGCGGTTATTAGGAGTGTTAAGTAAGAAAACTCATATCAAGTACTAGTAAAAGGTTAGTTTGTAGTAAAAGCTTAGTTAACAGTAGTTGGCATTATCATTATTTTGTCCCAGTTCAGCTTACCTATTATCTGTATGACTGTGGACAGGTAACTAGGCCTCCGTGAGCCTCATTTTCCTCACTGGTGGTACAGGAATAATCCCATCTACTCATGGTGCTGTTGCAAATATTAAATGAGGGACTATTACCTGTGAAACACCTAGTACCATGCCTGACCTACCTTAAATAGTTCATGAATGCTGGCTAATGTCATTTGCAAGACTGATGGGTCTTCTCTGTATTTGGATCTTTTACGTCATTTATTCATGCAGAAACACATATCAGAATACCCGGTGGAAAGGCACTTGATGTAAACGCTTCTTCATGCATTTGGCTGCTATTAAAAGGCAGTGCTATGCAGGTATGAATGATGTCACCGCTTTCTCTTCTGAAGGAGGACATCCCACTATGAAGTAGAGTTGGGAGGCAGGCCGTGGGAAGCAGTAACGGCCCTCCAGCAAGGGCCACAGTCCATCTACTTATGGGGTGATGTCAGGGCAAACTTAACCTTTGCCATCATCTTCCTTGGGTTTCAGTCACTCTGGTGGCTGCTCTCTGCCACCATACACCGTGCTGGCTTCTGAGGATGGGGTGATGACTCACAGATGTGACCTCTGCCCTCAAGCAGGTAACAGACAGGAGAAGGGAATCCCATTTCTTGGGGTGACAGACTTGAAGTGAGGAAACATGTTCAGCAAAGGCCCAGAGTAGTGAGAGCGAAGGCGACAAGCTAAAAGAACTGAAACAAAGGAAGTGTGGCTGAAACATCAAAGGAGAGAGGGACATGGAGAGACGAGTTTAGAGGTGGCAGTCTGGGTCTGCCATGAAAGGCCTCCAAAGCCGTGGTAAGGACGTGTTAAGGATACTGGGAGCCCACTGAAAGGTTTTGAGCCAGAGGTGACATGATCAGACTTGGGATTTAGAAGGATTACTATGGCTTCCCAGTAGCTGAAAAATGTGTGTGGAGTCGGGTGTGGGAGGGACACTAAATTTTTTTTATGCCTAATGTCAGAGTAATTGCTCCATCTTCCTGGGGTGGACCCAAGGCAGCAAGAGAGACGGGGAGCAGTGGTGTGATGTCAACGTGGTCATCCTTCACTGGACATCTTGATGTATAGGACGTGATGCTAATAAAAAGATGGTGCTCATGACTTCTGTGGTTGGCAGTGTTCTGAGATGGCCACAAATAATCCCTGCCTCCCACTCTTCACACCCTGTGCAGCTCCCTCCTCTGGGGTGTGGGCTAGGTCTGGTGATTTCCTACAAACAAGTAGAATACAGCAGAAGTAGTGGGATGTTGCTGCCCTGACTGAGTGGCAAAAGACCATGACTTCATCATGCTGTGGCTCTCCCCCTTGTTTGCACTGATGTGGCTTTCTATGTGAGCCTGTGGGTAGGAGTAGAACTGAGGGCTGTCTGCAGTGCTCAACCCGTGACACCTGTACGTGTCTATCTGACCACCCACAGGACCCACAGCCTGCCAACAACCAGACAATGAGCTCGGAAGCAGATTCAGGCTAGCTGGGAGCACTGTGGCTCCCACCAGCACCTTGACGATGGCCTATGAGAGAACCTAAAATAGAAGACCCTTTAAAGCTGTGTCTGGTCTTCTGACCCTCAGAAACCATGAGATGAGAAATACGTGTTGTTTAAGCCACTCGGTCTGGGGCTTATTTGTTACACAGCAACATAGAGTGAGACACTGATATATGATGTCACAGAAGGCAAAAGAGGACATGACACTGAGAAGGGGGAATGACAAGTGTTGTCAAATAACCAAGGATGATAAAGAAAAAGAAAAGATTGAATCTGACAAGACAGCAATGAGAGGAAACTGGGGTGCAGTAGCAAGGGTAGATATCAAGAGTTTCATGGCATCCGTATAGCTCCTATACGATGCGACCAAATTTAAACTCCAATTACTTCTGCAGGCAGGAAGTATGACCTTTTGAGGATGAATAATGCAATCTGTTTTTGCTTTCTATTTCTCATTCAAATTTGGGTCCCAATCTTATAATACTGTGCTTCTGAAAACTCTCCTAAAGGCATCTATTAATGAATTCAGCATCTGGCTTTGCAGTACTGATCCAAATTCTTCCTTCCCTTTTTCTGGATTCTGCTTCCACTGATGCACTCTCTGTGCCCTCAAAATGTGTCTTATCTACACACTGCCTATTGTCTTTGGAGCAGACTTGGGAACAAAATGAAAAACTGTACACACAAGACCTGGGCGTGTAAGGTCAGAGTCTGAGTGAAGTCGAGTTCAAATTCTTCCCTTGCTGGAGTTTCTTACCTATAAAAAACTCACAGACTGCCACATGACACTCTGTGTCCTTGCCATCCCTCCAGCTTAAATGGTTTCCCTGCAGAGCAGAGCAGGAGAAGCAATCAAAGAGTTTTGGAGTCTCTGGATTGCTATGTGACTTTGAGAAAATGCTTTAATCTTTCTGAGCCTCAGTTTCCTCTACTGCAAAATGGGGGTGGTAGTACCTCTTTCTTTGGGGTTTTCTTTGAGGAAGATGAAAAGACTTGGTGTAAATAGGGCACTAAGCAAGGACTTGGCACAAACTCTTGCTGATGTGAGGAGCAGCTAACTTTCACAAGTTTTCTCACCTGCATGGCAAACCCCAAACCACTCTAGAGGCTGCCAGGCCAGCTGCCTGAGATGTGTCAGAAACAGCCTGGGGAGGCAATTTGCTTTCAAAGAGAAATAGGTAGAGGGAATGAAAACAAGACAGCCAGCAGCGGGCCCAGCCCTGAGCCAGGACGACTTGGCACTTGGCAGCCTTGACGGCTAGAGGTGCGCCGCCCAGAGAGTAGTTTCTGCAGGAGCTCACAGGCTCAGGATTGTCCTGAAACCGCACACGGATCAGGAAGATCTGGTAGTGGTGCCCCTTGGCGTCTGTCCCTGCCTATTCCAAACCCAGAGTTGCCTGAAATTACCTCGCTCGTATTTTTTTCATGCCACTGAGGCCTGTTCCTCTTTCTGTTGGTAGAGTTGGTTTTCTCTCATTCTCTCTTGAAGAGGGTGGAACAGATGCAGGGACTGCCCGAGGAAAGTATGCAGGACACTAGCCACCTCTGGCCAGTATTTAATCAGTCTCAAACTTAGAACACAGCTTTGTGTCAGCTGCTATCATGTGGGTTACAATACGAGAGTCTTCGCCATGATACTTATTACTGGGTTTTCTTTCTGGAAGACAGTTTCTGGGTTTTTGGCACACAGATCCTGTCCTAGCTTTGGATATTGATGGCCTGGCTCCATTTCACTGTTCATCCTCAAGGTAAATAATCACCTTCTTGGAGAGACCCACTCTATGTTGAAGGGATGATTATTATCATCCCCATCTTACAGATGAGGAAACTGAGGCTCAAACAAATCAGAAGAATTTCTCTAGGTCAGAGAACTAGTTAGTGCCGGAATGAGAATCAAAATCAGGGAATATGAGTGTGCTGGTCAGTATAGTAGCCAGAAGTCACATGTGGCTACTGAGCCCTTGGGTTGTGGCTTGTTCAAACTAACATGTACTTATCTAAGTGTGAAATGTATACTGGATTTTGAAGGCTGAGTACAAAAAAATATTAAAATATCATTAGTAATTTTCATCCTGATTATATGCTGAGATGAAAATTTTTGATATGTTGAGTTAAATAAAATAGAATATTAAGATTAATTTCATCCATTTCTTTTTATTTCTTAAAAGGTGGCTACTAGAAGATTTAAATTATATATGAAACTCAAACTGTATTTCCATTGGTCTGACTCAGTCTCTACTTTTTTATTGAAATACAGTTGATTTACAACATTGTGTGAGTTTAGGTCTGTACTTTTAATCATCTCATGTAGTAAGATCTGAAATATTGGTAGATGTTCTATAATGTCATTATTAATGCTAATAATAACAATAAAATTCAGACAGTCATCCAATTTAAAATCCCCTCTTCTTTTTTCTAAAGTTTGTTTGTTAAAAAAAGAGAGCAGTTGCCCTTGAATTAACCCACATACATTCGGTGCCTACTCTGTGCAGAGCACTGTGCAAGGTGCTTCTTGATGCAATCAGTAGTGGTAGTGTTAGTTGCTCAGTTGTGTTCGATTTTTTGTAACTTCACAGACTGTAGCTCACCAGCCTCCTCTGTCCATGGAATTCTCCAGGCAAGAACACTGGAGTGGATTGCCATTCCCTTCTCCAGAGGATCTTCCCAACCCAGGGATTGAACCTGGGTCTCCTGCATTGCAGGTGGATTCTTTACCAATTGAGCAACAGGGAAGTTCATGATGCAATCAGAGCCTGCATCAATCAGGAAGTGACAGGAACCCAGCCTGAACTACCAAAGGAATTGGAGAAGGTGATTAGCTCAAAGTATCCTGGGTAGCTCACAGATTTGAAGAAATAACTGAATGAACAATGGGGTCCACATCTACTCTTTCCCTATCTCAGTTCTACCTCTTTCTGAATATTGACTCATTTTCCTCCATTAGCTTCCTCCCATGGCTAGAGGCAGATTTGTTGGCACCTTCCAGACTCACTTCTTCCCATTTTTATTACCAAAGTCAAAGGGTTGCCTCTGTATCAACTCCAAACAAGACTCTCATTGGCTTAAATTGATCACGTGTGGATCTCTCGGGCCAATGACGGGCGATTGGCCCAGCTAGATCACATGTTCATCCATGTCCACAGATAGGTGAGATAAACTGATTGGCAACCCTTATTAGAAGCAAAAGTTGGAAAAGGAATTTTTCTGAAAGTAAGGGATGATTCTTGTTTGATGAAGGGAGGTATGCTGAGCAGACAGATAAACGCATAATGCCTTTCTAGGTGCCATTGTCTTCTCTGTGGAAATGCATTTGAGAACTGATAAAAATCTCTAGAAAAAATGAAGATTGAAGAAACTAGCATTGAAGGTCCAAGACATTAGAGAAATTTTACAAAAAACTAGAAAAAGGAATAGACGTCTTTTGTGTGTGATATAAGGGGAATATATATAAACCGATTCAAACACATATGTCCCTTTAAAAGTGCCTGCTGTTGTTAGTTACCACCATCTATGTTCTAGACATAGCCCTGAGTGCAGCAATACTGGACTAATGAATGAACTCCACCTCTCATCACTGTCAGAATACTGCTGCTTATTTGTTGAGTACTAACAGTGCAGAACGTAGAATTAAAAACAGTTCTGGTCTACTAGACAAACAATCTCATTTAGTTAATATTTTCTGTTGAACAACATGCCCTTGAAAAATCCACTTGTGCTCAAATGTCTTCCTTTTTCTTAGAAAAGAGACTTAGTTCACACACACACACACACACACACACACACACACACACAGTGCTTCCTCTTCATTAGGGGTTCCACCCCTTCCCCCGTTTTAAGCTTTATGTTATAAAGCTGTCAGCTTATTGTCATCTTATACCACAACCTCCAGCATCTGAGAGCAGAGCCTTCCTTCGCCACTTAATCATGGAAGTCACGTTTGGACACATTTCATTAAAATTGAGAAAATTGGGCTTCAGGACTGAAAACATAATTAAAGTTGAATATGTAGACACTGAAGAGATCTTGGAGTAAATTATAAGGCAATCTATCCATGCCTGAGAACCCTATGGATAACTTGAAATATTTACATGTCATCTCTATTAACTTCATAAAAAGAGATTTCTAAAAGTATATGCTCACATTCATTTTTCACTCTTTTCTTTACCTTTGGAAAGATGTAGTAGGAGTTTCCCCTCTTGCTTTCTTTGTAACTGCTCGGTTTCACAAAGACAAAGAGGTGAAATTCTAACTTTTCAGCTCCATGGTGGGGTCTTGTCTAAACTATAGAGGAGGAAAGAGCAGTTCTTTGCTATGCATGCCTGAAGCATTATGAAAATAAGAGTCAGATTTCTTGGCTGGGAAGACCATGTTTGGGGGAAAAAGGCTAGGGAAGGGGTTGGCTTAGAAGGCAGCTCAGGCCTGGCATGTATTCTTTGTCATCGTCATATTCTTAGGAAACCTCTGAGCTTATGTTTCCACTACCTCACCCTCACTGTACCATGGAGGCCAAAGATACGTGGGCATAAAGACAGCTCTTATATAAATGTTTAAATAAGTTCCCTTTAGAGGTGTGGTTTGGTTAGACAAAACTTAGTTTTGTCTGGACCAGTCCTCATTACACTGTTTTTCTGATTTGGAGCAAATTGATGCTTTACACAAATCATGAAAAATTAGTTCTCTAATGTATGTATCCTCTTTGGAATGAAGATCACTGGAAACACTTTAAAAAGTGAAGCATGAGGGTTGGGGGGCACGTCTTCCTCCCTGGATGCTTTCATGTTTAATTGAATCTGTAAATTAAAGATTTTTCCCCTTCTCATTTTAAATCCCAGCCAACTAGTGTCTTGTCTTTCTGGCACAAGAGGGAAATCTACAAGTCTAGCTTTGCAGGTAACGGTGACTCACTGTTGTAATCAAATGGGAGGGAAGAAAGCAGACACCAAAAAGCTCTCCTCCTTACTGCAGAACACAGAATGCCACTTCTGGAACAGTCAGTAATTTCTAGTTAAATACTGCCAGGTTTATCTTAAAGGGACCATTACGTGGTTTTGCTTTTGTTCATTTCTAATGTTTATATCTGAGGTTATTTCTGAACATATAAAAAGAATGAAGTTGAGCATCCACACAAATAGCTTTGTGTGGATGGTTTGTGATGTAATGATTTGCCTGTGTAAAATGATGGCTTTGATCTCATTGGTCATGAGATTTCAACACCTGCATCATAACATTTCTTGAACTGCTCGGTTTAATTTTAGGCACTGAGAGGAACCAGAGCTTTTGGCAATAAAACTCCCAGATATACTTTCTGTTCTAATTCAGATGTTTTCCCTACTTTATGAGATGTAAGGATGTTTTCTTCTCCTAAGATGTGCCCCAGACTTTGCCGCGATGCTTTGGTTATCTGGAAAACAACTTGAGTGTCTTTTTCCAGATCTGAAAGAAGAAATAATTTGGTATTAAATGTTGGAGGCTTTTCTCCATCATGCCCTGAGCCAAGAGAGAATCAGTACAGATCCTAAGTACAGATCAGGCAGTTCAGGACTCAGAGGATCCCATCACATAACCAACTCATGGCCTTTGCACATGCTGTTCCCTATACCTCTAATTCACTCCTTCTCACTCTTCTTTCTCTGGGCCTCTCCTCTTCATCATTTCCCAGTTTAATGCAACTTCCCCTGATGCTTCCTGGCTAATTTTAGTTCCTGTGGCATCCTCTGATTTTTCTTGTGAAGAATTATAGTTCATTAATCAGGTAAATCTTCACTGGGACAGGTACTGTTAGGTAAGAGTAGCTACAAGGGTTTCCCAGTGGCACTAGTGGTAAAGAGCTCACCTTCCAATGCAGGAGACCTAGGAGACGTGGGTTTGATCCCTGATTCAGGAAGACCCCCTGGAAGAGGGCATGGCAACTGACTCCAGTATTCTTGCCTGGAGAATCCCATGGGCAATGGAGCCTGGCGGGCTATAGTCCATGGGGTTGTAAAGAGTCAGACACAACTGAAGTGACTTAGCACACACAGGGCCTAGTACTGTGTCTGATAGATAGCAGCTACCTATATATAGCTTGTTGAAGGAATCAACTCCTCTAGTGATATCCCATTTATTTCTAAGACAGTGGGTCCCAGGCTTAGAAATAACTGAAAAATAGGTCCAAAATTGAGTCCACACACAAGTTAGAAGTCCAGTTGTCCAGCTATGCATCAAGACAGGGTTATAGGTGCTCTCGTGATTACAAAACTTCCAACATACAACCTAGGCTTTGATAAACTCTGCCAAGAATATCATCTCTGTTCAACATTGCTTCCAGTGAGTTCTAAACACTCTCAATATATGGTGCCTATGGTAACTAGCCTTCAGAATGGCCCCAGTAATCCTCACCTCCTGTGCTTCACTCTTTTGTGGTATTTGTCTCCCACATTGAATCTGGTTTGCCTATGAACTTCTGGGCTAGAGTGTGGGTCTGAGGCTAGGTCCTAAAAGGCATTATAACTCCTTTCCTAATCTTTGGGCAACTTGCCTTGGCCAAATCCAGCCATTATGGTAGAGGATGCACATGCCAGTGGGGGAGGGACTGTGAAGAGGGATGGAGACCACTGCTAGCATCCTCTGTAACCACGTGGCTATCTGAGAAGTGGATCCCCCATTCCCAGAATTACTTATGAATACTTAGTTCGTGGCTTCACTGACACCAGCAGAAGGTGAAATACAATAGAGATGATTTAAAATGTTTCCTGCTTTGTTAACATCCTCTTCAAAAGACAGAGAAACAAGAAAGTTATTTTTTTCCTTAATGTGTGTTTATTTTTTATTTTATTGACTTGTCATTTTATATTAGAGTACAGCAGATCAACAATGTTGTGGTAGTTTCAGGTGGACAGAAAAGGGATTCAGCCATACATATAAATGTATCCATTCTCCCCCAAACCCCCTTTCATCCAGGCTGCCACATGACATTGAGCAAAGTTCCCTGTGCTATACAGTAGATCCTTATTGGTTATCCATTTTAAATATAATAGTGTGTACATGTCCATCCCAAACTCCCTAACTATCCCTTCCTCCCATCCATCCCTCTGGCAACCATAATTTTGTTCTCTTAAGTCTGTAAGAAAGTTATTTTCATTCATCAATGTTAGTGGAAAACTTCATACTTTGAATACTCATTGTAACTGGAGTAATGCAGTAAATCCCTTATTCCCTCTCTGTTCAACTAAAATCAACTTCTTGGATTAATTGGCAGGTTCAAAAACCTCAATCCAATTAACATAGCCCATCTTTATATTTTTCACAATTATTTTCTAGTGCTCAGAATACTTCTGCTAAAGGTGGCCATATAAATCCTTCACTTGGCATGTCAGCTCTAAAATTTTCCTTCAAGATACATTTCTGTTTTACCAAACTTCAATACCTGATGTGTAGTTAATACACAGCCATGGACAGATGAATAAACTTTACCTTCATAGAAGGCAACACAAAGAACATTATTCCACTGGAAATGGTGAAAGGTGGGTTACATCTACTCTTGTCATGAAAAATACTAGGTGTCTTGTTGCTGCCTTATACCATGCACATTTTATCCCATTTTGTATCACTAAACACTTCCATCCTCTTTTTCACTTTCATTCTTTACATCAAGGGATCTTTTCTTCTTGCTGTTAAGGCTTGCTTTGGCAGGGAACATCTGATTCTTTGTTAAGGATGTCGTGGCCATCTGGTCCCTTTTAGACCCGTATTATACTGCAAGCTTTAGGGTCAGAAGTCATGTGATTTTTTAATAGTTTTATTTTTATTTTCTTATAAAAGGAATACATGCTGTTTGTAAAGATAAATAATAAATGATATAAAATATATAAAGCAGAAAAAAAAATCATTTAATCTTTTATTGTTGCAAGTTTTAGTCCATATCTTTTCAAGCTTCTTTTTTTTTTTAAATTTTTTGAGAAAGTATGCACATATAATGTATGTACATTTAAGGGCTTCCTCGGTGGTGGTGGTTGTTGTCCAGTTGCCCAGTCATGTCTGACTTTTTGCGACCCCATGGACTGCAGCGCACCAGGCTTCCCTGTCCCTTACCATCTCCCAAAGTTTGCCCAAGTTCATGTCCATTGTATTGGTGATGCCATCCGGCATCTCATCCTTTGATGCCCTCTTCTCCTTCTGCCCTCAATCTTTCCCAGCATCAGAGACTTTTCCAATGAGTCAGCTGTTTGCATCAGGTGACCAAAATATTGGAGCTTCAGCTTCAGCATCAGTCCTTCCAATGAGTATTCAGGGTTGATTTCCCTTAAGATTGACTGGTGTGATCTCCTTATGGTCCAGGGGATTCTCAGGAGTCTTCTCCAGCACCACAGTTTGAAGGCATCAATTCTTTGGCGCTCTGCCTTCTTTATGGTCCAGCTCTCAACAACCGTACACGACCACTGGGAAGATCATGGCCTTGACTATACGGACGTTTATCGGCAGCGTGATGTCTCTGCTTCTCAGATGAAGCTAGTGGTAAAAAGCCCATCTGTCAGTACAGGAGACATCAAAGGCATGGATTTCATCCCTGGATCCAGAAGATTCCCTTGAGGAGGGCATGGAAATCCAATCTTTTATTCTTGCCTAGAGAATCCCATGGACAGAGAAGCCATAAGGTCACAAAGAGTCAGATGTGACTGAGGTGACTTAGCACACACATGTATGTGTAAAGAAAATGTTTTATATAAATGGAATAATTAATAAACAGTATCACATAGCTTAAAAATCTGAGTAACATAATGTTGACATATTCAAATAATGAATGCTTCACTTCAGTCGTGTCCGATTCCCTGCAGCCCCATGGGCTGTAGTCCACCAGGCTCCTCTGTCCATGGGATTCTTCAGGCAAGAATACTGGAGCTGGTTGCCATTTCCTACTCCAAGGGATCTTCCTGACCCAGGATAGAACCCAGGTCTCTTGGGTCTCCTGAATTAGCAGGAGAGTTCTTTACCACTAGTGCCACCTGGGAAGCCCCATTTAGATGATAGCAATGACTTCTATATATGGAGTTATTTAGGTACCAGATTCTATGCTAAGCATTTTTCACTGATTATCTAACAGAGTTCTTGGAACAGTATTGTGTGACAAGTGCTATTAATATGCCTGCTTTATAATGGGAATCCTGACTTAGTGAAGGTAAATGACCTGCCTGATGCCACACAGCTAAGAGGAGATGAGCTCAGTCTCCACAGTCAGACTTTAGAGTCTAAACTCTTAACTGCTGCCCCTGTCCATGTTTTCATATCCAACTCTCGTTCTTTTTTTTCTTTTTCCAAGTAACAATTTTATTTTAGTCTATAGCATGTTTTTGCATACATTTTAGTGGTTTTTTTACAGTGGTGCTTTTGAACAGACATTAAATAAATCCACAAAAGTTATTATATTTAAAGTAAAATATACACAATAAAACAAGAGGCATCCAGATGTTCAGAATCATGCTGAAGGACCTTGCCTTTAGATCAGGTGCTGATATTGCCTGTCTCCTAGTGATGGGTTTGATCACTGGAATTGTTGGTTTGACAATACACTGAATTCAGTTCATTGTAATGTTGTACTGATAAAGCTTTAAATGAGGGTTAATTTTGTGAGTGTATGTTTAGACGTCTCTGCTAAATTGTATGGGAATGAAGAACAGAAGAACCAACTCTCATTCTTCATAACGTGCATGGTACCATTCTCTTCACTGCTTTGTCACTTTGCTACACTCCCTCTCTGTCCTAGAACTTACCTGATTTCCCCTTATTCTCCTGGGTACCCCCTCGAATGATCATACATTTTGACTGCCTTCCCAAGCTTGTTATATCCCCGCTTTATTTATGGGCTCTGAGTAGCACTTCCCTTCTCTTAAGGTGAGTTTTGACCCAGATAAACTGGTTCTCTGCTGATTTTGTCAACGATGTGGGTGGAGTTTGGGGGCTTACTGCATTTGAGGGGTTCTGTTTCTGAGGTCTACAAGTCCTATGTTCTTAGAAATTGGTACACTTGAAAAATAACTTCCCCTTTTCCCTCCCTCTCCTGCTCTAATTTTGACTCCGCTCATTCTTAAGTGAGTTCATGGTCTCTTCCTGAACTTTCACCAACAATGCTTTGGGTGTGTCCAGGCAGCTCTGATATCCTTCTCCCAAGAAAGAGAAAGAAGAAAAGCATCATTATATGTGAACAAGAGGTGGGGGTGGTAGGGGAGTAGGGGCACAAAGAGGTGAAGCATCTGGACTTGGCTTAAGGACTGGGAAGCCAGGGTAATGACCAGTTGCTTTTGCAAATCTGTACCTTGTCATGATCCAAGGACACTCCCAGACTCCAACCGGTCATTACGCCTGTGAAAGCTTGCTGTCTGAGGGTGAAACCTAGCCCCTCAGAGAGGAGGCAGGATTCCAGGCCTCCCTGTTTGCACAGAGTAGAGTGCTGTTTTTCCTCCTGTGGTAAGCAACAGACCATCACAGCAGCTTCATGACTTTGGAAATGGTGGCTTCACAACTGGCTTGGTGGCAGACAGCCCCAGGCTCGTTACAAGGCATCCTCTCTTTATAAGTGCCAGTTGGGCGGCAACCTCTGAACCATCACATCTCAGATGAATTTCATTTCTAAGAGTTACCAAGCAGTCTTTGGAAAGTAGCATTGACCACACAGCGTGCAAAGTTGACTCCTTTTTCACTGTAACCATTAAGATAAAGGTGTTCAGCAGGAAGAGGTGATGTAGGAGTAGCCAATAAGTAGGATATTGAGTGCCAGCATTTGTTGACCGCTAGTGGCTGCCCAGAGTAACGTGTGTGTAAAACGATTCTGCAGTCATTCCCAGGCTCACAGGGAAAGATCTCCCTTTTGCACTCCCATTGACCAGTAACGTCTGCAGTAGGCATGGGGAACAGCACGGTAGTGTATGTATCGTGTCCTAAGAATAAATTACAAAGTAATGTAAGGTTGCAGTGCAGGCTCGGCTCTGCCACTTTGTAACTGGAAGCTAATTCTAGGACAATTGACTTAATTCTCAGAGCCTCAGTTTTCCCATATATGCAATGGGAATTTTACCTTTAATTTTTTGGAATGGTGATGTTCTTATTGAGGTGTCTGGAACATGAAAACTTCTCAATAAATGGAAATTATCGAGACTTACTGCTGAAGGTTGTGATATCACAGAAATGTTACTGGGGTCAAGGGAAAGAGCACGTACATGTGATAATCTTATTGCTGGGATCAGCAGCAAATTTGGTGATCCTAAATTTAATAATGATTTTGAAGATGCTTTCTCCTTCCACCTCTTCTTTTGTTGCTGACTGATTTTACTGCTGTAGGTGACTATATCTTAAGTTTTTAGATGTGTCCTGCCATTGATAGAAACTGGGGCCAGACTCCAAACTCCCACCTGTTTTATTCATTATACAACCTGATATGCAATAAGAAGACTCTAATACGTTTGGGACCAGAATGTGATGCTCCACTTTATTTTTTCATTTGTGCACCCTTAGGCAGATTACTTAATGGTGCTGAAACTCAGTTTTTTCATTAAAAAATGGGCATAATATATGCTTTACAAGATTGTCATGAGGTTCCATTTCAATAATTTTTGTTAGTTATGGAGGTACTGTTATTTTAAGGTTTTATTAATGTATTAAAGTTATTGTTCTTTTCATGGATATAGCTTCTGAATTTAGGTGGGCTAGAGGAAAGATTAAAAGCAAAGGTCAAAATGACCTGATAAAAAATAATAATGATAGGATTTACTATTTTTGGATGTCTCTGTGGTACCAGAAACTAGATTTGTTTCCACCTCATCTAAGGGTACAATTGCCAGATAAAATATAGGATGCCCAATTAAAGTTTAATTTCAGCAAAAGAATGAATATAAAGAATGAATATTTTAAAATGTTGATATATCTTAAACATTGCATGGAACTTGCTTATAATTAAAAATTATTTCTTGCTTATTTAGAAATCAAAATTATCTAGGCATCTTTTTTTAAACTAATTAGATTAGAATTTACTGAGTGTATTAAGAGTTAAAAATGTAAACCACAGGTGACCGTCAAACACCCTCATGAGGGCAGGGAAAGTTAAGAGGCACCAACCGCCGATACAGTTGAAAAGCATGTATAAATTTATAGTCAACTCTCCATATCCAAAGTTACATATCTGTAGATTCAACCAACTTCAGAATGTAGTAGTATAGTATATATTTACTGAAAATATCTGCATGTGAGTGAACCTGCACAGTTCAACCCTATCTTGTTCAAGGTCCAACAGTGCTTGGAAGACTATACTTACATGTGAGTGCTCGATAAATGTTAACAGTTCAGTTCAGTCAGTTCAATTCAATTGCTCAGTCCGGTCCAACTCTTTGCAACTCCATGGACTGCAGCACACCAGGCCTCACTATCCATCACCAACTCCTGGAGTTTACTCAAACTCATGTCTATTGAGTCAGTGATGCCATCCAACCGTCTCATCCTCTGTCGTCCCCTTCTCCTCCCACCTTCAATCTTTCCCAGCATCAAGGTCTTTTTCAAATGAGTCATTTCTTCACATCAGGTGGCCAAAGTTTTGGAGTTTCAGCTTTAACATCAGTCCTTCCAATGAATATTCAGGACAGATTTTCTTTAGGATCGACTGGTTGGATCTTCTAGCAGTCCAAGGGACTCTAAAGAGTCTTTTCCAACACCACAGTTCAAAAGCCATCAATTCTTCGGCACTCAGCTTTCTTTATAGTCCAACTCTCACATCCATACATGACTACTGGAAAAAACATAGCCTTGAATAGACGGACCTTTGTTGACAAAGTAATGTCTCTGCTTTTCAATGTGCTGTCTAGGTTGGTCATAACTTTCCTTCCAAGGAATAAGCATCTTTTGATTTCATGGCTGAAATCACCATCTGCAGTGATTTTGGAGCCTCCAAAAATTAGTCTGCCACTGTTTCCACTGTTTCCCCATCTGTTTGCCATGAAATGATGGGACCGGATGCCATGATCTTAGTTTTCTGAATGTTGATCTTTAAGCCAACTTTTTCACTCTCCTCTTTCACTTTCATCAAGAGGCTCTTTAGTTCTTCATCACTTTCTGCCAAAATGGTGGTGTCTTCTGCATATCTGATGTTGTTGATATTTCTCCTGGCAATCTTGATTCCCCCCTGTTCTTCTTCCAGCCCAGCGTTTCTCATGATGTACTCTGCATATAAGTTAAATAAGCAGGATGACAATATACAGCCTTGGCATACATCTTTCCCTATTTGGAACCAGTGTGTTGTTCCATGTCCAGTTCTGTTTCTTCCTGACCTGCATATGGATTTCTCAAGAGGCAGGTCAGGTGGTCTGGTATTCCCATCTCTTGAAGAATTTTCCACAGCTTGTGGTGATCCACACAGTCAAAGGCTTTGGCATAGTCAATAAAACAGAAGTAGCTGTTTTTCTGGAATTCTTTTGCTTTTTTGATGATTCAACAGATGTTGGCAATTTGATCTCTGGCTCCTCTGCCTTTTCTAAAACCAGCGTGAACATCTGGAAGTTCACAGTTCACATATAGCTGAAGACTGACTTGGAGAATTTTGAGCATTACTTTGCTAGCATGTGAGATGAGTGCAATTGTGCAGTAGTTTGAGCATTCTTTGGCACGACCTTTCTTTGGGATTGGAATGAAAACTGACTTTTCCAGTCCTGTGACCACTGCTGATTTTTCCAAATTTGCTGACATATTGAGTGCAGCACTTTCACAGCGTCATCTTTTAGGATTTGAAATAGCAACTGGAATTCCATCACTCCACTAGCTTTGTTCCTAGTGATGCTTCCTAAGGCCCACTTGACTTCACATTCCAGGATGCTTGGCTTTAGGTGAGTGACACAAAGGATACAGGTATGGAGGGCACAGTCTGGAGGCAGATTTTCTGCATCAGATCGCAATTGGCCACTTGTTAGCTGGGTGACCTTGGAGAAGATACTCCAGCTGGCCTCATTTGCCTCATTTGTAAAATGACAATGAGAGCTTCTGTCTCATACAGCTGTTATCCACTGAAAGTTTTGGGATGGCATCCAAAGCAGAGAAAGTGGTCAAAATTGACAGCTTAAAGGATGTTACTGTCATTGTTATTGGACTGTAATTTTGGGGTATTATTGCATATTGTATAATGACATGAGTATCTACTATCCATCAAAAAGGTTTCAGGCAGCTAGGCAGGTGTTGCTTCATCCCCATCTCACAGAGATATATCTAATATCAGAAAGGTTGCTAACTTCCCTAAGGTCACACAGCCAGAACTATGGTTCACATCCCTAACTATTTGACACTACAGCTGAATCTCTTTCCACTTCTTGAGCAACTGAGATCTATGATATATAGAGTGGAGAAAATGGCTATGGATTATAACAATAATATCATCTGTTGGATGTATGAACACTGTAAATTTTAGAGAACATTATCTGAATTATAATAAGATTATATGTTATTGTTTATATTTATTGAAAAGTCTAAATAGTCTAAAGCATATTATCTCCTTTGTTCTTCACAGCCTCTGTGGTGTGCAGAGCAATTTTGATTGCTACCACTAGGCAGAGGAGGGAAGTTAGAATCCAGGAAAGTGGGTGACTTCCTCACAGTCACCCAGGAGGGTCAGACTGAGTGGATGCAACCATCACCCTCGGTTTTCAAAGCCTAAGTTTGTTTTCTGACCCATGGTACTTCCCTCACTATAAATATATGCTTCCATTAGAGCCCCCAACATGGTCTGCTTTGGTTTTTATTAAACTGAGTGTGGCATCCACATTCAAAGACAATTCAAGTATTCTGTCTTATAAAAACTCCTCCTGCATTGGATTTTTCTTTCCCATTTATCTCTAAGATAATAAAAACAAATAATTCACAAATCCAGGGGAGAGATTAGCAAAACAAACTTTGCTGTCATTTTTAAGCTATAAGTAGAGCAAGCAAGCACCATAATTGCTAGCAAATGTTCTGTAGCCTATATCATCTCATCAGCTAATTACACAGCTAAGGCCACAGTACCTCACATTTTCTTTAGAATCACAGGTATAATTCCTACCATGTTATTACCATGTTTTCAGTTTTCAATTACACTCCAAATGCTTATTTGGCAGTCAGACGTATTCTGTGCCTCTTTTTGGATTCCTGAAACTATTGCCCATGCGGCACTTCTCCAGACCATCTTTAGTATACAATGTGCTCATCCTTGAATTTCTTTGCACTTGAAAAATAAAAGCTGTAAGATGTTTATGGAAAATACTGGTTTGGGGGATCTTAAAAGAAAAGTGCTTTGAAAGACCAGGCAGGAGTCCAGACCAGCTGACCTAAGACCAAAACCCCTATCAAAGCTGATCTTCTCCAGCCCAGCGGTATAGAACTGAGCTTGGAAGGAACTGCCAATCTGTAGATGTCATAGGATAGCCCCTTGCCCTCTGAGATATCTTCCCTGGGGTGGGTGACAGGGTGGGGATGGGGACTGCAGAAGTTACTCCATCCTTTCTCCAAAAGACTTAGATGCTAATCACAGTAATACATTTTGATCAGGATCAGGAAAGGAAAAAGTATTAGCATTTGTAGATTAAGTCATATTTTCATTTTTTAAAAAGCTATGCAGAGAGAGAGGCACACACACACACAAAAAAAGCCTGGAAGGATATACACATGAATAGAAATGTGGTTATTACTGGGTGGTAAGTCAAAATTATTTGTTATAAGAGAATCTCACCTAAAACTAGTTTAAGTGAAAAAATATAGGAAAAGGAGCATACTGGCTCATTTAACTTTGTGGCCCATAAGAGATGGTCATAGTTTCTGGTGTCACTTGATCTGGGCCCTCTAGTTGTCATTAGGGATATCTTACTGCCCAGTCTTCTTTCTCTCAACCCAGAAAGCTAGGATCTGCTTTCTTCTCTATTCATCACCCTGGGAAGCTTCAAAGACATTAATCATATATCTCATGGGCCCCAAAGGAAAAGAGCATCTTTTTGTAGCTTCAGCCTAAGTCCCAGGGGAGCATCCACCTAGCGCACCGGCCCATCAATGCCTGTGGCAGGGTCACCTCTGTGCACACCACATGGATGGAGCAGAATGACTGTGCAGTCATGAGACTTGACTCCCCAAAGGGAGCGATGTGGGCAGACAAAACTCCTATGACCCCTACTCTGATTTTTCATCTGCTTTTCGTTAGACTACTTTTTCTAAATAATTTTTCATGAACCCATATTATTTTAGAATATTTAAAAGTTTTAAAATTCATCTTGAAACAGACTGTGATGAAACAGAAAGGACTCTGAGAGATTCTACGCTCCCAGGAGGCTTTACACCTTTAATATCCTTAGTTGCCTTCCAAGGAAACAGGCAGTGGTAAATTGCCACTTTGTCAATGAGCAGTTGCTACCCACAGTTAGTGGGACCAGAGAGAATCACCCTGGCCTCAAAGTAAAAATAGCACCATTCTGTCTATGTATATTAACTCATTTAATTAAAAAAAAAATCCATCTGAGGTAGGTGCTATTAACATCTCCCTGTCGCAGATGGGGAAACTGAGACACACAGATGTGAAGCATCGTGCCCAAGGTGACAGAGCATCTCTCTAGGGACAGGTGAAAAACAAGATCCTGAGGGAAGGACCGAGGCATGGAGGGAACAGCAGGAGGCCAAGGTGGCAAGGATGGGAGAGAGAAACTTGCGGAAGGAAGTCCACAGACCCAGCCCTCCGAGCTGCTGCTTTCCTGAGAGACGAGGGGCCATTGGTCCAGCTCTTCAGGAGCTGTTTTCCTGTCCTGCTCACTTTCCTATGTCTCTTGATGATAAATGCTTCACCCCTTGACATAGTGTTACCTCTTCCTCAGTCTCAAAATGCCTGACTCACACGTGTGACAAAGGAAGCATATGGTCCCACATGTACCTGGTTAGCTCCCAAACCTTTCACCAAACCAGAGAAAGCCAGTGAGCTTATCCATTTCTCTTGCCGTCGCTGTCCTGAAATTCTTGGTTTGGAAGTCTGTTTGAACACTGATTTCATTCTGCCTGGTATTACCAGGAGTGGTCAATGTTTCCCTTTCAGATGCCCAGCAGCCACTTGTGAAAGAAAACTGAGGTTTGTCCTGCCTTCTGAAGATGTGCTCTGGTTGGCAGAGTCCTCTTTTATGATGGCCTTGTCCCTAGAGGTCAAGAGCTGGCCTTGTCTTTCCTTGCTTCTCCTGACCCTGACCATGCCAGAGTGTGAAGAATCAGCCTTCTGTTACCATTCAAAGCTACATGCACTTCTAAGAGGGACCCTCCAATATTATACTCAAGGGCCAGATCTGGGCAAACTTCTTGACTCGAGTCACTAAATGGCATTTCAGAAGGGGACCAGACTGGGAGATGTCTGGAGGGGCTGGCCTGAGGGCACAGGTGAGATCAGATGGTGTATACTTACCGACTCCAGTGAGAAGTGGGTCCTAGCAACACTGTGCTATTTCTTTACAGAGAGGAGGACACAAGGCCTTTGAAGAGCAGGTCGACATTCAACTTTTAGGTCCTGGTTTTACTATGAGAGGCCACGTGCGATCTTGGTGGGAGGTGCTGAAGAGTGGGCTGAAATCATTAGGATGGCTGCCTGGAGACAAAACTCAGTGAGTTTCCTTAGGTTTCTTGGAAATCAGATGACACATGGGAGTGTCATTTGGTACTCAGCCAACATTTTCTAATGCTTTAGAACACTATTTGCTTAAGAACAAGAGAAGGGGGCTTCCCAGTTGGCACTATTGGTAAAGAACCTGCCTGCCAATGCAGGAGACATAACAGATGTTGGTTCAATCCCTGGGTTGGGAAGATCCCCTGGAGGAGGAAATGGCTACCCACTCCAGTATTCTTGTCTGGAGAAACCCATGGACAGAGGAGCCTAGCAGGCTACAGTCCATAGGGTTACAAAGAGTCGGACTGATTGAAATGACTTAGCACAGGAGAATGGAAAGGAAAATATACCAAATATCCAGTCAAGAAGTTCCAGCTGGGGCCTTCTTTGTCATCCTTCCCTAGTCACACTTCACCCCTCAGTCTTGATACTCCAGGCCCCTCTTTTGAGTTCTCAAATACTCCCAGTCTTATGCCCATCTCAAGACCTTTGTGCTTGCTATTTTCTCCTCCTGAATCAAGGTGGTGTCAGCTCATATTTCACCTCTTCAAAGGCACCATTCTGGACCACTCAACCCTAAGTAATCTTCCTCTAACTACTCTTCCTCATTTCCCTCTTTAATGTCTTCATAACACCATGTAAAATTATTTCCTCTATTGGTTTATTAATATTGGATTGTCTGACTTTGCTAGGATGTAAGACGTCCCATAAGAGTAGGTTCCTGGGCTCTCTCTGTCTGTCTTTATCTGTATACAACAATCTCTAGCAGGTTGTGGCTGTAGGTTGTTATCATCATCCATAGGACACAGTTACTCTGCCCTGACTTGAGCCCTTGGCTGTGGGAAAGATAACTTTTCTCTTTCACAGAAAGACCAAGTTAGAACCTGATTCTAAGTTTGGATCCTTAGAAGGCTCTTTGAAGTAGCATCCCAGAAGTTACGAGTTTCCAATGCTATTTCTGCTGAACCTTGAGATTTATATGTTTGGTATTTGGTGGCATTTATAGGAATTCCCTTTGGAGTTTTACCAGCTATAGCATAGCTTGGCTCAGTGTGGTCAGTTAAACGATAGCTCTTGGGATTCGTTGAACTGCATAAAATCTCAGTTTTGGAATTCTGTTTTCCTAATTGTGTAAAATCTCAGTTTTGGAATTCTGTTTTCCTAATTGTGTTCCTTAAGAACTGCTTCCACTAAGCATTTATGGGTGTATTGTATGAAAAATAAAAAGGAAAAGGGGGCATCTGGGCACTAGACATTGTAATGTCCCATTTACCTCCTGCTGGCACTCACAGTCTCCATGCATGACAATCTGAGTGCTCTATTGTACACACTTGCGACTCTCTGCCTGACCTCATTCTCTGAATATCCTGTAGGGCAGGCTGGAATTGCCAGGGAGATAGTGATCCCAGAAGCAGCTCTCATTTATTATAGATGAGAGTTGGTGAATAAATATCCAGCTGCCTCATTCCTGAGATGGTCACCTCTGAAGCATCTTCCCATCAGTCCCCAAGAAGACTGAGTCCCCAGTTGCCCACGGGAGTAATGCCTGTGAATGCACCCTGCATGGGCCTCCTTTCCTGTCCATCTTACTTCCCATCTCCTTTCCTGGTGCTTTCTATAAATTCACCTCCCATGTAAAACTTCATACCCTGAAATCCTTATCTCGGGATCTGCTTTGGGCTCAGTCTTAATCCAAGACAGCATTCTATGACTAAACATGGTTAAATAAACTTAGGAACTGAACAAAATTAAATAGAATATTTTTCTCCAGCAAAATCACTTGGCTTCTCTAATGTGCCTTGTGAATTTCATGACAAGAGTTACCGCAGTGTTTCCTTTACTTATCTGGCCACGGAGACTAAGGCAATGGTGCCCCTTTACCTGAGGAAGTATGTGGAATCAGTGAGGCTTAGAATAACACAGTTTAGGGTCATTTATCCCCTCCTGACCACCCATGGTAGGAGAAGCTCTGTGGCTAAGACCTGGCATATTCACAGATTTGCTTGGTGACAGTTGCGTGGGTTTAAAGCTTCATGTTGGCAAAAAAAAAAAAAAAAAAAAAGTGGTGTGAATGCAGTAGCATTCCCTCCACAGCCATCCACACACTCTCTTGGCAAAAAAATAGTGTGCACAGATTCCAAAGGAATCTGTTCTTTCTGTTCCTCCGTTCTCAAAGGAACATAAAATGGACAAGGCTTTCAAAATACCTTCCTTCCCAGGGTTACTCACCCACAGTCCTACAATTAATTTAACTTGGCAATTTTGGTCATCTCTTATCCTTCCTCTTTGTCATGTAGAAAGTCACAGGATTAGAAATGAGCTGATGGGAACTGAATATATGGATGGTTAAAAAGTTGAAAATGATGTGTAATTAATGAGTGCATTATTCTCACTGTGGGATGGGATACAGATGTGAGGGGATCCTGGCACCTCAGTGTAGCAGGTGAGATGGATAGTGAAACTACACTTATGAAAAGAGTGACTCTCCATAAGTGCTGTAAATAAAACTGCAGATTCCCAGGAGAGTGTTTAATGTAGTACCAGAAAGTTTTCCTCGAGTAAGTTGCATTTGGGGGAGACATTAAAGGGTGAAGAGGAGAGATGAGAGTTGGTGGTAGTACTAAGCCTGCAAGAAAAGAGAAAGAGCCAGGCATTAGGGGAACTGACCAGGGGGATCAGATATCCAACAGTGAGAGGAAAAGGGTGGGAACTCATTCTGGTGAAATAGACAGAGGCCAGATCAAGTACTTATATTCACTTTGTGAGATAAAATAGTAAACATTCCTTAGTCTCTGCTTCTCATCAATGAAGTAGGAATAAAGTAGCCAAATGGAGTTGTAAAATTTAGTGAAATTAATACATCTAAAGCCCTTAGCAAAGTTTTTGCTACACAGCATTGCATAGTAAATGTTATTTACATATCATCTGTGATAATTCAGTTGGTTAGTATGAGAACCAGAATTGAAGCTCAGGCCTTTCTTACTGAAACCTTCCCTATGAACTGCTATGATATATTTCCTGGTTTGATTTTACATAATGTCCCTCTGGGTGACACTTAAAGATAAAATTTTTTTAAATATTTAGGAAATAAGTATAGGGGAAAATGGTCACAAGATCTTTAGTGAGAAAGTGCATTCTGTAAACATTTATACACCATTATCCCACCTATTTTTAAAAATATTTACTTAGAAAACTAGATTTTTTTTAAAAAAATGTGAATGCATTGTTAGATAATAGAAGCATAAGTGATTTTCTAAATAAATTTACCTTAATAGCTTTTGTAATTGTCCCGCCCCCTCCTCACCCCCGACCAAGGAAAAAAGCCTGGTAAAGTTCCAGATTTTCTTCCTGGCCCCAATCTTAAGGATTACTCATTTCCCTGTTTCTAAAAAAAAAAAAATTATAAATGTAAGATTTACCTCCTACCAGGAATTGACTTAAAAGACTATTAATCAAGCCCCAAAAGGAGTTAAAACTGGTTAACTCTGCATCCGGGTCCACTTGAAAGACTAAAGGGATGCTTTCCTGCTCTCAGGGGGAAGTCAACACAAAAGTACAGGAGTGGTCCACTTCCAGTCTTGGCAGGCAGACCTGTGCCCAGAGCATCAATGGTCAAATGGCTTGCGCAAAAAAAACGAGTAACTTAATTAGCTTCCTTGCCTTTCTTAGTAGCTTAGCTCAAATGCTTAGGGCATTTCCCACAGTGCATTGGACTCAGTACTGGGCTTAGATAACACCTTGGAGCATAAATCCTGTATCTACCTGTTTTGAACATGAAATCCTATGTTTTCCTAGAGAGAAAGCATGAGGCCCAAGGCCCCACATTTCCCTTTAGAAAGGTGTTAGGCATAAATCTGACACCAGCATTCAGTGAGGAAGACATAGCAAAAGCATTCCTCAGGTTTTGCCAGGAACACAAGAGCGCATGATCCCTCCAGGATTTGAAGTCCATCCTCAAGGCCCCATCCATTCTTCTTCTATATACATACATCAGCAGATCAAAATGTGCCCCACACTTACACATATGAGACCTGAAAAGATATTTGGCAAAGAAACATCGGCGGTATTGAGTCAGAGTGTTGATATAGCACATGTAGCTTTAATTCAGATTAGGATGCTCCAGCTGAAAGAAAATTGTGTAATCTTGCCAGACTTTCACCCCCCGCACACACAAAAAGATTTATCTGGAGTTGCCCAACCTTTGTGCCGATCAGCATCTTTTGCAGCATCCAAAGGCATATCCCAGTGGACAGTCATTTATTATGTGCCTCCTAGGTGTCATATATTGCAAAGGCATGCCTCAAAGGGGAGAAACTGGTCATTTTTTTAGCAAGCAGTCTCTTGGCAAACATTTCTGAGGTAAACAGGGATTTATTTGAGGCTTAATAAGATAGAAGACGTGGGCTCCAGATGGTACTGGTGTGAGTGAAAACTCTTCAGTAAAACAGAGCTGACCTTAGAGTGCAAGGAGCACGTTTTGGCAGATTATCAGACCATCTGTCACTTGAGTAATGTCTTCTATAGGAAATTGGGGGAAGTTATGGGCCTCTTTTTGAAGGTCTCGGTTCTGAAAGAATAAGCTCATGAGGCATTCATTGTTTTCAGAAGGTGGACCCTCAGGGCACGGAAAAGGTATGCTCAAACCCTAAAAAACTCCTGCTATCCTTCAACAACCATGATCAATCACTGCATTAAAATAATAAATAGTGGACCCTTTCCATGTGTTGGTGTAAGAAGTGTGTGTACAATGGTAGCCTTAATGCCTGGGACTCTGGAGTTCCTGGACACACCTACTAGAGTTCTGTTTTGAAAGTCCCAGACATCTTGAGAGAGATAAAACACATTTGTGAGGATCTGACGTCAGTAATCACGTCCAGGGTGCGCCTGGGTTAGACTCTAAAGCGTCACATTGCCCATCTTCTTTCCGTGGCGTGCCCTTCCTTGCTTCTCCTCCTGGACGACTCTCATCCACTGCCCAGGGTTCTTCAGCGCAAAGCTAAGTGCTGCATCTTCATTCACCCATGGCCTCCCCTGCCTCTGCTGATGACCGCCCCATCATTGTTATGCAACTGCCTTCCCACTGGACTGTGAGGACTTTGATGTCTGAGAATAAGTCTTATTCATCTTTGAACCCATAGCACCTGTCTCCATGGCCAGCACAGAAGAGACCCTGAAATGGATCTGGTGGAGAGGAACTAGAAAAGGAGAGCGACTTCTCCAGGATCTTAATTCAGCCATCTGTCAATTGACAAGTTTGTTTTTTTCTTTTTTTTGGTTTTTGGTTTGTTTGTATGTGTATGTGGACTGAAAGAACGATGAGAGATATTTGAAATGTTGATTTTCTGGTAACATTTTGAAATAAAGTTCAGGGATCATCTGGTAAAGTTTCTGAAAGCCAGAAAGGAGCAGTGGTACAGTAATACATTTATATAATATGTTATGAGAGTAAAAAATATATTTTATGTGGATTTCCTGCTATAAACAGTGTAGTGGTTAAGAGTGCAGGTTTGAGGGGAGGTCAGAATACCTGGGTTGGGTCCTGTGATCTTGCACAAATCATTTAAGCTCTCTGAATTTTTAGTATCATTCTTTATAAAATAGAGATAATATATTCATCTCCATAGGTTCATTGTTTTAGCTAAACGAATGTTTGTGAACCACTTAAGTAAATACATGGGAAACAGTAAGTGCTTATAAAAGGTTCAGTTCAGTCGCTCAGTCCTGTCCGACTTTGCGACCCCATGAACCGCAGCACTCCAGGCCTCCCTGTCCATCAGCAACTCCCAAAGTTTACCCAAACTTATGTCCGTCGAGTTGGTGATACCATCCAACCATCTCATCCTCTGTAGTCCCCTTCTCCTCCTTCCCTCAATCTTTCCCAGCATCAGGGTCTTTTCAAATGAGTCAGATTTTGCACATCAAGGGTCCAAAGTATTGGAGCTTCAGCTTCAACATCAGTCCTTCCAATGAATATTCAGGACTGATCTCCTTTAGGATGGACTGGCTGGATCTCCTTGCAGTCCAAGGGACTCTCAAGAGTCTTTTCCAACACCACAGTTCAAAAGCATCAGCTCTTCGGTGGTCAGCTTTCTTTATAGCCCAACTCTTACATCCATACCTGACCACTGGAAAAACCACAGCCTTGACCAGATGGACCTTTGTTGGCACAGTAATGTCTCTGCTTTTTAATATGCTATCTAGGTTGGTCATAACTTTCCTTCCAAGGAGTAAGTGTCTTTTAATTTCATGGCTGCAGTCACCATCTGCAGTGATTTTGGAGCCCTCAAAAATAGTCAGCCGCTCTTTCCACTGTCTCTCCATCTATTTGCCATGAAGTGACAGGACCAGATGCCATGATCTTAGTTTTCTGAATGTTGAGCTTTAAGCCAACTTTTTCACTCTCCTCTTTCACTTTCATCAAGAGGCTCTTAGTTCTTCTTCACTTTCTGCCATAAGGGTGGTGTCATCTGCATATCTGAGGTTATTGATATTTCTCCTGGCAATCTTGATTCCAGCTTGTGCTTCTTCCAGCCCAGCGTTTCTCATGATGTACTCTGCATATAAGTTAATAAGCAGGGTGACAATATACAGCCTTGATGTACTCCTTTTCGTATTTGGAACCAGTGTGTTGTTCCATGTCCAGTTCTAACTGTTGCTTCCTGACCTGCATACAGGTTTCTCAAGAGGCAGGTCAGGTGATCTGGTATTCCCATCTCTTTCAGAATTTTCCACAGTTTATTGTGATCCACACAGTCAAAAGCTTTGGCATAGTCAATAAAGCAGAAATAGATGTTTTTCTGGAACTCTCTTGCTTTTTTGATGATCCAGTGGATGTTGGCAATTTGATCTCTGGTTCCTCTGCCTTTTCTAAAATCAGCTTGAACATCTGGAAGTTCACAGTTCACATATAGCTGGACTGGCTTGGAGAATTTTGAGCATTACTTTGCTAGCATGTGAGATGAATGCAATTGTGTGGTAGTTTGAGCATTCTTTGGCATGGCCTTTCTTTGGGATTGGAATGAAAACTGACATTTTCCAGTCCTGTGACCACTGCTGATTTTTCCAAATTCACTGACATATTGAGTGCAGCACTTTCACAGCATCATCTTTTAGGATTTGAAATAGCTCAACTGGAATTCCATCACCTCCACTAGCTTTGTTCGTAGTGATGATTCCTAAGGCCCACTTGACTTCACATTCCAGGATGTCTGGTTTGAGGTGAGTGATCACACCATCGTGATTATCTGGGTCATGAAGGTCTTTTTTGTACAGTTCTTCTGTGTATTCTTGCCACCTCTTCTTAATATCTTCTGTTTCTGTTAGGTCCATACCATCTCTGTCCTTTCTTGAGCCAATCTTTGCATGAAATGTTCCCTTGGTATGTCTAATTTTCTTGAAGGGATCTCTAGTCTTTCCCATTCTATTGTTTTCCTCTATTAAAAGGTTAGACATTCTAATTATTAACCAATTACATATATTTAGCATTTGATAGTTAAATAGATTTAATCTAAAAATATTTAGTGCCTAGTGTTATTCACCCAGTCGTGTCCTACTCTTTGCAACCCCATGGACTGTAGCCCGTCAGGCTCCTCTGTCAGTGGAATTCTCCCGGCAAAAATACTAGGATGGGTTGCCATTTCCTTCTCTGGGGAATTTTCCTGATCCAGAGATCAGTCATGGATCTCTTGCATTGCAAGCAGATTCTTTACCCTCTGACCACCAGGGAAACCCTGGTATTTACTTTCATTCAATCCAGCAAAACTTTGCCTGGATGCCCACTGTGTTCTATGGTCAACTGTGCATAGGAGACTAGATTTAGGAAATTAAATTGTTCTGTCTCTGTAAAACTAAAAGGAAGCAAATAATTGAAGTATAGTATAATATGTGCTATTAGTAGGTTCATTAACAAGGTGCTGTAGGAGAGATGTCGACTGGTTTTTAGTGCTAGTAATGGTCAGTTGCTTGAAAGTGACTGCTTTGGAAGGCTATGTTGAGAAGAATTCTGAGGATAAATCCAGTTTCTTTGCAAAACAGTGCTGTTGTCAGTTAGCAATGTCTGCCAGAAACAGAAGTGAGGGAATTATGGTTCAAGTACCATGCTTCAATCATCAGAACTTCACTTGCTTAAGAAAGGATAACAGGAACATACTCAACAGGAACTGACATTTCATTCTACGGCATTACAGTCAATCCTCAGTTCAGTTGCTCAGTCGTGTCCAACTCTTTGTGACCCTATCGATGGCAACATGCCAGGCTTCCCTGTCTATCACCAACTCCCAGAACTTGTCCAAACTCATGTCCATCACATCAGTAATGCCATCTAGCCATCTTATCCTCTGTCGTCCCCATCTCCTCCTGCCTTTAATCTTGACTAAAGACAGTCAATCCTAAAAGAAGTCAATCCTGAATATTCATAGGAGTGGCTTCACCACTGCTGAAGCCAAAGCTCCAATACTTTGATTACCTGATGCAAAGAGCCAAGTCATCAGAAAAGACTCTGATACTGGGAAAGATTGAGGGCAAAAGGAGAAGTGGGTCACAGAGGATGAGATGGTTAGATGGCATCACCAAGTCAAAGGATGTGAATCTGAGCAAACTCCAGGAGACAGTGAAGGACAGCCGAGCCTGGCTTGCTTCAGTCTCTGGGGCTGCAAGAGCTGGACATGACTTACTGAATGAGCAACAACAGAAACATATTCTTGAGTGGAGCTCAGGAGTAGTACCAAAAAAAGCAGACACTCCTGGGTTTAAGTATAGACTTTGCTCTCTGTGCTTTGTGTAAGTTACTAAGCATTTTTAAGCTTCATGAACCACAAAGGTGTAATGGAGGTAATAATGCATCCTTATTGTGTAGATTAAATGTGAAAATACCTAGCAAAGAGGCCAGTGCTCAATAGGTATTTAAAGAATGATGTTGCTGTTTAATGATAACGGAATTCCTACACTCCATACCCCAGTATGATGACATCTCAGCTTTGCTTTCTTCTTATTCAAATAACTCATCCCACTTGAAAGCACAGGAAGATGGTTAAATATTTTTATCTCATTAAAACCACCACCCATTAAGCAAGATATGAAGAAAGGAGTGAATGAACTTGCCTTCTTTCTGTCACGAATTTTAGTGGCACAAATAATCCTCATTCCCAAAGATTACTTTTTCTGGTACATCTTGTCTTTTTCACAGCTAGAAAAGATTATGTCTCACATGGGTTCTGTAGATCCTCAAATACACATTTTGGGTGCTTAGTAAGTGATGAGGATAAAAAGAGCCTAAGAAAATAAGATGACTGTTAAAAAGGATTTTATTCAGGAGATAAGAGTTGTAAAATCATGAAAATTCAAATATTTGATGCTGGCATATTTCTTACCAGGCTTATTCCTCATGCAATCATTCTTCTTCAACATCATAGGTACTAGAACAAACCCAAATAGTTGAAAAATATGTGCATTTCAAGCACTGAGAAATAATTCATTTTATATACCATGCAAGTAATCCTTATATTACAGAGTAGTTATAATATATTGATATTGGGCACTTACCCTGTTCTTGATTGTGCTATGAACATGAGCGGCATTATATTATGTGCTTATCTATAGTCCTTTGACATACATACAGCTATCTTCCACAAGTCACAGATGACAAAGTTGAGGTTTAGATTAGTTTCAAAAATTTGAAGCTTGGTATTTCTGACTCCAAAGCCCATGTATTTCCCCCTTATCATTGGGGTCTACAATCTTCCAAATTGTGCATAGTTGCATTGTTTGTAAAGGAAACAAAGTAGTTTTAAAACCTCAGTGATTTTCTTCATGTATATCTCATTTATTCAGTTCAGACTTTATATACAAGGTTTGCTTTAAGCAGAACACACCTGGAGTTACTCACAAATTATGAACATGATGGTGTTTAGCAAACAGATTACACATCATAATCACATTTCATAAATGGTGACTGTAAGGATGAATAGTCATTTGAATAAAAATATTTTGTGTTATACATATTACTATGCAAATATCCACATTATCATTTCCAATAACTGTTCTTTCCTAATGTTCTTAGCCACCAAATCATTTCACAATGTTTTCTGGAATTTAGTTCATCATTATCAGTACATTACCAGCTCTGTGTGAGTATTTGAGCACATAATATGTCCAAAGTAATGACTAGTCCTCTAATGGTTTTTCAAGTGTGGATCACTTCCTTTTTAGTTAGGTGAACAATGCTTTTGGAAATTAGTTGACATGAATAAATGGATGTATTACTTCTCGGCAGTATAGCCTTAGTTACAAAATCTATTGTCTATCATAAAAGGAAACTTCAGGCTACCATGAGTGGAGATCAGAGATTCCAAATTAATAAAATCCATAGCTGCCTTATCAAGTCAGATGTTTACAAAAATGTGGTCTAAAACCATGGAGACTATATACATTACCTAATTAAACACATATGTGACAGAGTCAGTAATGCAGGGTAATAGATGTTTAAACTTTTCACAAAGAAACAAGTCAACTGTGATCATTAGTTTATTTCCGAGTCAAGGACAAGTGTTGAAATCCCTTTGTATCTGTTCTCAATGTGAAAAAAAAAAAAAAAGCTGTTCTGTTCCATTCTAAGTATGTGGTTATCATAGATACTTGGCATGGTCTGGGAATATGATATCCTAATTAATCCAAGCTTAAGTTTCTATAGATACCACTCATGTCAGTGGTTGAAAGCAACACAACACTGAAAAAAATAAAAGGTTTCTTGAGGATTCTGGTTTTCGTTACAATGAAGTAAGCACACTCTACCTTGTTTCTCCCACTGAAGGCAAACAAAATCCCAGGACAAGATGCACAGAACTTCTATCCAAGGTCTTAGGAAAGTAAGTGGTAGCAGACAGATTGAGAAATGAAGCCAGAATGCTAAGTAAAAATGAGACCATGAGCTTCCTGGGGACTTCCTTCCCAGGTCTCCTAGCCTGGGCTCAAGGGCGACATAAATCCTGACATAGCACATGGGCGCAAACAGACACCCCTGCTTCTTTTTCCATGGAGCATGAAGTGGCCCCCTCAGGGTCAGAGACAGTGGGGACAATCCTGTGCACGTTTTCTGTTTTTCCTTCCTCTCTTACTCCAGCCCACAGGCAAGCTTCAGTCCTGGAAGCTGAGATCATGGTCACAGGCAACAGAAGCCGACTTTAGGCAGGTACCTAAAATCCTGGGTGAGGAGAGGCCTTATCTCTTACCAGAGGAACTGTGGCTTGAGGAGCTGGGGGAGGAACAAAGGTGAATTTCATTTTTACTCCATGTGCCTATTGGTTTCAGAGGTGGACCCAGCTGTAGAACCCTAAGAGCCAGAATATTCAGTACAAACACTACATTTTATCTCACCTCATCCAGCCAAAATATTATCATTCCAATCTGTAATCAATATGGAAAAAATGTTCATGAAATATTTTTTTTTTGACGGGGTATTAAGTGGTCAAATCTTCCCTGGTGGTTTAGCAGTAAAAAATCTGGTTGCCAACAGAAGAGATCCAGGTTCGATCCCTGGATCGGGAAGATCCCCTGGAGGAGGGAATGGCAACTCACTCCAGTGTTCTTGCCTGGAGAATTCCATGGACAGAGGAGCCTGGCAGGCCAGAGTCCATAGGGTCACACAGGGTCAGACACGACTTAGCGACTAAACCACCACCACCCAGTAGTCAAAATCTCCTTGCTCCATTGTGACTACAGGAAATGTGCCTAGTCCAAACAGAAATGTACTATTAGTGCAAAATATGTGCCAGACTTCAAAATATATTCTTACACTCAAGTTCACCTCTTTTCTTTACTCTCTTTAATATGACTACTAGAACATGGGAAATTATGTGTCTGACTCACATTTGTGTTGGATAGCATTGCTTGCAGATGCTCAGTAAAGTGAAAGGAAGGATGGATACCTGCTGGAGTCCTCCAGGACTGTTGCATGGAGATTGCAGGCCTGGGAGTTGGTTAGAATTGGAACAGGTAGAGACCCCAAAGGTCTCCCCAGGGGAGCAGGAAGTGATAGTCGCTTATGTGGGGAAACCAGGAGATCAGAGGGAAGAGGAGACCACTAAGGTCTCCAGTGAGTATCTACCAAAACTTGCTTCCTAAATGCTTCTGAGACTGGCTGAAGTCTCCTGAACCTGGGAGGTCTGCCCCAGGGCAGGTCCCTGACACCAGAGGCATCCTACTACAAAGGGCAAGCCCAGGAACCGCGTGTCAGCATCTGCAGTGCTAACAGATGCTCCTCAGCTAAGGAACATGTGCATGCTGGCATAACACGGAGACTCCTGAGATAGAATCTCGTGCTGTTCCAGGAGCTGTCAGATCTGAGCATCCACGTTTTCTCACTAGGAAACTATGTCCTTTTGGCTTGATGGGTGAAAGGCTGTTTTGGGTGGCTGCCTTTTTCCCCTCAATTACGCTATGTTGTGTGTTGAAAAATAACAACTCCGGCTTATGTTTATGAAAGGCTTGTCCTATGCCTGGGATCTTACTGGGGGCTTTATGTGCATTATCTCGTTTGCTTCTAATGGCCCTGTTCTGTAAGTATTTTTATCAGTCCACTTTACACTGAGGAAGGAACAGCTCAGGGAAGTAAAGAAACATATTCATAGTCAAACAGTTTTAAAAGGAGGTAGAGGAAAATGGGGATCCAGTGTTGTCTGCCTCCTAACAAACCCAAGGTTCTTTGCCTTAACAAGGCTGCTATGAACTCACCAGTGGGTTGGTTTTTCAGCTGCTTTTCACTCTTGAATGCCCATTCTAAGTTTAAACAGCTATGGGGGAAAAATCAGTTCTTTTTCCAGCCTGCTGGAATTCAGCATCTGCTTGATTCTCTGTGCACTTCACACATGAAGGTGAGCTCCCAGCGCGTGGGTTATTTCACAGATTTGAGCCTGGCAAGGAGTTCTATGCCATTCCTCTGCTTCTAGGCAATTGAGTCTTGTTCTATGGCTAAGGACACTTCTCTGGCACAGGGCACATTTCTGACCGTGATGCATCTCTGTTCAGGAGCCCTTGGAGATGTCCCCTTTGGGCTTGTTTGCTCTGCTCCTCACTCTGAACTCATCCTCAGCCTTGAAGGCTCTGGGGATCTTTAAGAGCCCCGGTCTCTTCCTAAGCTTCGCACAGTGCAAGGCACCGAGTCTGTGCTTGACCAACTTAAAACTGATGCTAGTTTCTCTGGCCATAAGCACCTACCTCTACCATCATTGTTGTTGTTATGTAGTCACAAAGTCATGTCCAACTCTTTTACAACCATAAATATGTATTAAACTGTCCCAGCATCTTAAATCAAGTCCACTGGATATAAAGTTAAAGAAGGATGCTAGGCAAGGTAGGGTAGGAAGGACAAACAGCAGTGAATATTTCTAGGGAGGCAAGAGAAGAGTCAAGAAGTCATGGTATGTCACAGCCTAGAATCAGAATCCAAGGGAATTCAAGTATGGGAACAACTTCCATAGAGTTAGGGTTAGGTTTCTTCTGGAAGTCTTCCTGGAAGGGCTTGATTGTGAATTTCCTAACTGGGTGTTTTTCAAACTGTGGGTCATGACCTAAGGGTCAGGAAATCACTTTGGTGAGTCATGACCAGATTTTTTTTTTTTTTAATGAAAATAGAATGAAATCAAATTGAAAATAGCAGAGTGTATTACTGGCTCACAGCATATAACATATTCTTTCTGAGGACTGGGATCCCCAAAAGTTTCAAAACATTGCGCTATCCTTTGATTTGAGAGAGGTTGCTCTATGCCTACAATGCTAAATCCACCAGTCACTGTTGAAGATGATCTTCTATTCTGCTAGGGATGGAGATGTGGTACAACTTTCCTGTCCTCAAAGAAACAACCCTCATCTTTCTGTTGTGTCTTTTCCTATGTGAGATACAAGCTATTCTATAGGTAGTCCAGGCTCAAGTCAGGCAACTGAAACACATGATCAGCATCTAATTCTCACCTAATCTCCTTCTAGCCTTATTATAACCCAACAAGGCTGGGCTCTTCATTTCCTCTGTACTGATAAGAAAACTCAGGGTCAGGATGAAGGTATTACTAATCAGTTGCCAGGAAGTGGCTGAGCTGGATCTGAACCTACTCTGATTTGACTCGGGTGCTAGTCTAAAACCACAATGCCACCAGCAAATAGTCCTTTTTTTTTTAACTTGGAGTTTTTGTCATGGAATTATATATTCCACTTAACTAGAGCACAGGCAGTCCATCTCCATTTTGGGCTCTCCACAGTGAATCCTCAACTTTGTGCCAGACTTTTTCTCCCAAAATTTTATCATGGTAAAGTATATATAACATAAAATTTGTCATTTTAATCACTTTTAGGTATAAAGGTCAGTGGTAATAAACACACTCATAATGTTGTGCTCACATCACCACCATCCATCTCCAGAACTCTTTTCCATCTCAGTGACCTGAGTGAAAAATAGTCCCCGTTTCTGCATCTCCCCAGCCTCCAGAAACCATCATTCCACTTTCTCATTTCTATGACTCTGATTGCTCTAAGTTCTTCATATAAGAAGCATCATACAGCATTTGCCCTTTTTGTGACTGGCTTATTTCACTTAGATTAATGTCCTCAAGTTTCACCATATTGTAGCATGTGTCAGAATTTCCTTCCTTATTAAGGCTGAATAATGATCAATTGTATGAATATACTGTGTTTTGTTTGTCCACTCATCTATCAATGAATACTTGGGTTGTTTCCATGTCTTCTACTATTGTGAATAATGCTATTGTGAACATGAGTGTACCCATCTATTTGAGACCCTGCTTTTAATACTTTTGGGAATATAACCAGAAGCAGGATTGCTGAATCATATGGTAATTCTGTTTTTAATTTTTTGTTTTTCCCAGTAACTCTGTCATTTTATATTTCCACTGACAGTGCACAAGGGTTCCAATTTCTCCATTTCTTCACCAATACATTACTTTTAAAATGTTTTGATAGTAGCCATCCTTATGGATTTGAGGTGGCATATTGGAGTTTTGATTTGGATTTCCCTAATGATTAGTGATATTGAACATCTTTTCATGTGTTTATTGGTTATTTGCACATCTTCTTTGGAGAAGTGCCTACTCAAATCTCTTGCTCTACTTCAAGTCAAGATTTTGTTTGTTTGTCTGTCATTTGTGGTTCAGTTATAGGAGTTCTATATAGATCCTGCACATTAATCCCTTATCAAATATATGATTTGCTAATATTTCCTCCCATTCTATGGGTTGCCTTTTTATTCTGTTGACAATGTCTTTTGACATACAAAATTATCTACTCTTCATGATTTCCAATTTATTTTTTCAGTTGCTACCTTTACTTTACATGTTATATCCAAGAAATCATTGCCGAATCTAATACCATGATGCTTTTGTCCTATGTTTTCTTGTCAAATTTTTATAATCTTAGGTCTTTGATCCATTTTTCTTTATGTGGTATTAAGTAAGGGTCCAATTTCATTCTCTTGGTTGTGGACACTCAGGTTTGCCATCACCACTTGTTTAGAAGACTGTCCTTTCTCTACTGAATGATCTTGGCACCCTTATTGGAAAAAAAATGCAAATAGTTTTTAAGCTAAGTCTGTAATGCAGTAGTATGACTTTGTAAATGTCATTATTATTACTCAGTAAGACTGAATAACCTTCTGTCATCTATCTTTGTAGGCTTTTAAATTCCCATGCTATTTTTTAGAAGAACATAGCTCTGCATTTCCTAGTTTCAGATCTGAAGTGCTGTTTTCTCATCTCAGTTCCATCTCTTGAATATATCATCCACCCCTCTTCAGCTTCACTGTCATCACACAGTCCATGCCACCACTGTCTCTTGCCAGACAACCTGTAATAGCTTCCCAACTGGTCTTGTCAGCCTAGTCTCTTCCTATTTTCTTTGAAATGCAAATTCCGTCAATCCACTGCTCATGATATTTCAATGGCTTCTCTTTGCTCTTACAATAAGCACCGTATCTGTTAAGGTGGCTGCCTGTCACAATAGTTCTGACCATCCTCTCCTCTCCAGCTTTATTTTGTACCATGCTTTTGCTCTTATCATCAAGCAGGTCTTCTTTCAGCTCCCTCCTTCCACAAGTGCCTTGCACATGCAGTTTCTCTGCCAGCATCACCCTCCAGACCACTCCCCTGTTCCTGTTATCTAAAGAACCCCTGTCCTTCCATCAAATCACCACTGATTTCATTAGCTCCCAATGGAAAATTTCCCCATCCTCCTTGCAGACAAATAACATTATAGGATCTCAAAGCACCCTGAGTCTTTCCTTCATAATACTCTTCCTTGTAATTTTATGTTTATGGATGCAAATTCTCTGGTGGCGGTTTCCATGCACCACTGGACCATGAGCTCCATAAGGGAAAGAATTGTGTCTATCTTTTGCCCCCAGGACCTTGCACAATGTCCAGCTCATAGAAAGTAGGACACTCAGCATTCAACTTCTCTGACCTCTCTAGAAGCAGGTGCTCTTATTTGACCAATTGTCTCAGCTCAGAGGGAGGTAGTCAAGGGCAGATCTCTAAGGGATTAAAGAGTCAGGTTAGCAGTAAGAAGAGCCTTCTGAGTGTAAATGTTGATGTCTCAGAGCCCTGGTATTTATGGTTTCTCCTTTATTTGGTCTAGACACAAGACATTCCTCCATCTCCTTTGGGTACTGCTGTTTCCTTGTTTAGGAGTTTAATTAAACTTGCTCCTAACATGTTGGGGGGAGGAGCGGTGTCTGGTTTATGGCTTTGAGGGAAATGTTAACTGTGCATAGCTTTGCAGCCCCAGGATTTACTGTGTGTATAATTCTCAGATGGATTTGCATGGGCCTCCATTAGCCCAGTCCCAACTTCAAACTGTCTCCCTGGCTATCTGTCTCCCAAAGGATCTAAGGGTAGAAAGTAGAAAACAAACAAACAAACAGAGATAAGACTTCTCCATAAGCAATGACATCTTTTCCAGGCAAGCCTCTTATCCTAGCAACCACTGGGGCATGTTGAGGGGATACTATTAATAATAATGAAAATAGTAATAATCACAATAATTATTGTTATTTTAGCACTTATTGAGCTTTTGTTATGTGCTAAGTGCTTTGCCTGCATTATCTAACTTAATATTCCCAACCACCCAAGGAGGGACTCCACTCCGTTTTACCCAGGAATAAACTAAAATTTAGAGAAATAAAGGTCTTTCCTCAGGACCACATATGAAGCAACAGGCGGTGAAGGGATTCGAAACTGGGTGGATGATCTTCCAGTCCCATTGCTCTTGACCACTGTTTTATCCTCGCTTTTTCATTACTTAGTCATCCCTTTAATAAATCTTTTCTTTTGGGGCACTTATTGTATGATGGGCACTAGGGGTTCAAAGCAAGATAAGTTATAGATGATCCAGTCCCTGGAGAAGTTCAGCACCCAGGGAGGAGGGGTGTATAGCATCCTCCTCCCTTCCTTGCTGACACTAATGGAATACTTACTGGGATCCAGCTCTGAGCTAAGCCCTGTGATAGTCTCAGAATTCTCCCCAGGTAGATGCTGTTATCATACCTTTTCTACAGATAAGAAGATGAAGGCCTGAGAGAAAGTACGTTGCCCAAGGGCCCGCCAAGAGAAAGCGACTGGCTGGGACAGGACTTCACGTTTATTTGGCTTTGTCAAATGTCTGTGCCTGTCCCTACAATACCGAATTACAGAAATGTGGAGAATGCACATACAAGGGAAGCTGCAGTACACTTTGAGAGTTCAGGGTAGGGTGTGCTTAATTAGGTCTAGAGAGGCTAGAGGAGACTTCCTAAAGAATACTAAATCTAGAGAGGAAGAAGATGTAGATTGTTTGGGGTAGCTGTCCTTTCTGCCTTCCTGATTAAATATATCCCTCATCTGGCAATGAGTGAGATTGGAAGGAAAGTGAAAGCCAACAGGGAGACACTCCTAGAAGGCATGTTTGTGTTCAACATATAGAACTTTCTGATAATTATTCCAGACTAAGAGTAGGATTGATTGAGGAGTGGTGAGTCCCCCATTATGGAGGCTGGAAAGTGGCCAGGGTCTACAGGGGGAGATTCAGGTACTAGATTAACAGTCAGATGAAGTCAAGGATACCCAATTTGGTTGTGCATAAGAATTGACGGGTGATTTGGTGAAATACCAGTCCTTGGGTCTTCCCTCTAGATATTCTGATTCAGTGGGTCAGAACAGGGTCCCAGGCTTCAGCATTTTAAACAAACTCCCCAGGTAATGTTGAAGGACCTGGTCATGGTGAAGGCACACTCCTACAAGTGGGCTCGGTGCCCCTTAAAGTCATCCAACACTGAGGTTCTCTAAGCAGTGTTTCCTAGCATGTATCTCACAGACCATTCAGTCTGTAATAGGAGTTGACAAATATTTTCTTTCAAACAACAGATAGTCAAGGATTTCGACCTTTTGGGCCATAGGGTATCTATCACTACTCAAATTACTGTGTAGTGTAGAAGCAGCCATAATATATCAATGAATGTGTGTGACTATGTTCTCATAAAATTTTATTTACAAAAATATGCAATAGGCCAGAGTTGGCCTATGGGCTGCAGTTTGCTGACCCTTGACCTACAAAAATTAGTGCTAAGTAAAAATGAGTTTGTGAAAGTATACAAGCTATATACTCTTCATGAGAAATCTTGGTGCCTTTGTAGCATCTTAAAAGTTCTGAGAAGGCCTGAGAAGTTAAGAGACTTGTTTAGTTTTGTTGACTCAGAATTTCTCAAATTCATTTTACCAAAGAACCTCCTTACTATATATAACACTGCCATCCTCTTAGAACTGGTGTTTCAGAGAACACACTTTGAGAAACACTCATTCACACCTTACAAGTAGAAAAGATACAATTTGGATAGACTGTCCTCTGAGAGGTTAGCAAGAAATTTTCCCTAGAATTTTCCCAGATCACTGTTATCTAAATTTAACCCATGTAAGGTGGTGTCCTTGACTTAGGGTGCCATACACAGATTAAAATGTATATGGGTTTATTGGTTCCTTCCTCAGGAAGGTGGTTTTGAAAGCAAGTGATGGAGCAGAAGACATGGAGTTATTTGGACAAGGTCAAAGAGAAGACGTCTTGGAAAGGAAGGAGCAGATAGGGGAATAAATAATTGTAATAAGAATTATTGAATACTTGCTTTATACCTACCACTGTACTGAGGCCTTTATCTAGATCTGTGGTTCTCACAGAAGCAATTTTGCCTCCCGTGGGACCTTTGGCAATGGAGACATTTCTGATTGTCAGATCTGGGGGTATGGGGTAGTGTACCAGCGTCTGCTGGCGGGGCCAGGGATGCTGCTAAACGTCCCACAATGCACAAGAAAGCCTCACCTGTCCCCGTAGCAAGGAATTATGCAGCCCCAGATTTTCATAATGCCTGTTTTGAGAAGTTCTGATCTAGATTATCTCATTTCTTATCTAACTTTGTGAGGTAGTAGTATTATTTGTACTTTTAAGAAATGAGGACACCAAGGCAAAGACTTCCTCTAGTTAACAACAGTGTGTGCCCACTCTTAAAAGCTTACGTTCAGTTGACTGTGGCAAAAACAGTTTTCACTTCCATGGCCACATAGCCAATGACTTCAAGAGGTCTTTCCATAGATCCTTCATGTCACCATCCCCTTTCCCTATCCCCATTCCTTTTCATTTGATGTTCTTGATAGCTTAGTAACATTCAACTTTACCCATCCTCTGAAAACATATCTCTGACAACCATGGAAACACTCCTTATTTAAGTGTTGAATGGCCAGCTTGCCTGTTTATGTTCACTTAGGATTGTAACACCAGGCAAATTATTTTGACCTATTGGTTTTGGTTTCTGTAAATGGAAATGATAACAGCACATACTCTTCCTACTTTGATTCTGTTTGATTAGAATATCAGCTATTGGACTCTGTTTGGAACACTGGGGGATCCAAAATATGCACAACCCCTCAGGGAAAGCATGCTGAGTGAATGGGATCTTTAAGGAGGAAGTAAATTTTTTTTTTTTTTTTAATAAGCCTGCCCAGCTCCAGTTTTTCTAGCAGTCTGCAAGCATGCTGCAGAGTGTGTGAGTGGGCTTAAGAGGGTCTGGACAATATCACCAAAGGGCAGTTCTTACCCTGATATTTGGTCTGGGGATAAGGAGGGCTAGAAGTGCTTGCATGGCAGCACATTACAATGTTGAAAGTTAACCTAAACAGAATTCTGGGGTGAACGTGATAGAAACTTGTGAAGAGACATTCTCAGGGCCCAGCACTATGAGTTACCCTCCTCTCTGGTAATGAAGAAACATGGATCCCTTGTGCTTTATTTTTATCACTGCTAAATTGAACAATCAATTTCAGACAATCCATGAATAAAGAGGTTGTTTCTGGGAAGATGATACCCCATGGATTATCATTAAGCACTGAAACCAATACTCAGAAAACAAAAATAATGCAATGGCAGGAACATTCAAGATGGCACATCATAGGGACAAGGTCTGAATATGGCAGAGTTGCAAACTTTGGGCCCAGACGACTGGCTTTGCCTTTACTCTCTCTTATCTTCTGCTCCTCTCAGAGATGTTAGTTCTTTTGTCCTCTTTCCATTGTACTGGCTCTGGCTTTTCAATTATTTCACAGTAAGAGAAGATACTTCTAGAATTGGAAATTACAGAGATGCCACAGTCGTAATGAAATTTCTTTCCAGAATCAGTACCCAGATCCTCCTGGGTACTAGTAACTGTTGAACACTGTGCCCTTGGTACTCACAAATACCAGGAGTGAAATAGTGTAATAAGAAATGTCCCATAAATGGTCATTCCCCGTTTTCCCAACCATTAACAAAATAAATATTGTGATGTCAGTGTGGTTTGAGGACATCAGACTGCGGGAAGAATAGGGAACATGAGGGCACATGCCCAAGGAGACTCATAGAGGGTGACCTGCATGTGTGAAGGACAAAGTGAGGTTGTTCGGTTATTTCATAGCAAGAGATATGTCATATGTTATGGATATTTGTAATAAGTTATATTTTCCTTCCAGTATTCTTGGGCTTCCCTTGTGGCTCAGCTGGTAAAGAATCCACTTGCAATGCAGGAGACTTGGATTTGATTACTGGGTTGGGAAGATCCACTGGAGAAGGAATAGGCTACCCACTCCAGTATTCTTGGGCTTCCCTTGTGGCTGGTAAAGAATAAAGAATCTGGTAAAGAATCTGCCTGTGATGTGGGAGACCTGGGTTTGATCTCTGGGTTGGGAAGATCCCCTGGAGACGGGAAAGGCTACCTACTCCAGTATTCTGGCCTGGAGAAGTCCATAGTTCATGTATAGTTCATGGCGTCGCAAAGAGTTGGACAAAACTGAGCGACTTTCACTTTCACATTTTCCTTGACTACTAAATACCATTCCTTTTTTTGCTTTCCTTAAGCCCTTTCTTTTTTTTTTTTTTCCTAGGTAGTTTACATTTTGTGTTTTTTTTTTCCATTTATTTTTATTAGTTGGAGGCTAATTACTTTACAATATTGTAGTGGTTTTTGTCATACATTGACATGAATTAGCCATGGATTTACATGTATTCCCCATCCCGGTCCCCCCTCCCACCTCCCTCTCCGCCCGATCCCTCTGGGTCTTCCCAGTGCACCAGGTCGAGCACTTGTCTCATGCATACAACCTGGGCTGGTGATCTGTTTCACCCTAGAAAATATACATGTTTCGATGCTGTTCTCTTGAAACATCCCACCGTTGCCTTCTCCCACAGAGTCCACAGGTCTGTTCTGTACATCTGTGTCTCTTTTTCTGTTTTGCATATAGGGTTATCGTTACCATCTTTCTAAATTCCATATATATGTGTTAGTATACTGTAATGGTCTTTATCTTTCTGGCTTACTTCGCTCTGTATAATGGGCTCCAGTTTCATCCATCTCATTAGAACTGATTCAAATGAATTCTTTTTAATGGCTGAGTAATATTCCATGGTGTATATGTACCACAGCTTCCTCATCCATTCATCTGCTGATGGGCATCTAGGTTGCTTCCATGTCCTGCTTAAGCCCTTTCTTTATAGAGTTTATTGAACAGCAGTAAGGGAAGTACAAAGACCTATAATTTGGAAGAGATAAAACTTGAGGTTCGTATCTTGGCTCTGCCTCTAATGACCTGAGTGGTTATGGGTCAGTCACTTAGTTCTTATAGGTCTTAGTTTTTTTTAGCAGCTCAATAAGGTCTTCCCTGGTGGCTTAGCAGGTGAAGAATCCACATGTAATGCACAAGAGTCTGGAGATGCAGGTTTTGATCTCTGTGTTGGGAAGATCCCCAGGTTGGGAAGATCCTGTGGAGAAGGAAATAGCAACCCGCTCCAGTATTCTTGCCTGGAAAATCCCATGGACAGAGGAGCCTGGTGGACTACTGTCCATGGGGTTGCAAAAGAGTAGGACACCGCAGCACAAAAACAAGCAAGGCAATGTTACTCTTCTCATCGGATTCTTTTGTGAAATAAAGGAAATGATGTATGTTAAGTGCCTAGAATACACTAGGCACTCAAAAATGGTAACTGGTATTCTCAGTCAAATAGAAATGAAATTATATTGATGCTCCAATGAAATAGCTCTGTTAAAATACCTAGCTGCTTCTCATGAAGAAGAGCCACTCCTTGGACCTGGTAATGAGCAGCAGACATAAGTGGTTAGTGTTTCAGTTTGGCATTTTTTTCTTGGTGGACCTCTGACCATTCAAAGTTGGAAGATATATAGTGCAAAAGGAAAAAAGACAGACAGACCTCAGGAGTCCCTCAGTAAACAGATTTACAAGAATTTAAATTTGATTGTAAGTAAATTATTGCTAAAAGAATTCTTGTAATGACAGGGTTAACAGTCCTTAGGAGGCTAGTTGATCTGTTTCATGTTATCATTTCTTGGTTCCTTAAACTCAGTGACTCAAACTGGGCTGCCCTCTTAGCCTGGGAAATCCCTAAAGCGGAAACTGGGGGTGGGAAGGAGGGGAAAAGAGCCCCTTTGTGATTTTCGCAAAATGAATCACCCGTGACTAGAGCCAGTTCAGTTTTGGATCTGTGCGACCGAGTCACCTTGAGAAGTGGAAGCACCTTGGCCTTTCCCTTTTCCTTGCTTTGTTCCCCCGCCAGCCACGGCCCCCTGGGTGCGCCGCCCGCCCTCACCTCTCACACAAAGGCCTTCAGAACCGGGAAGTCCCAGCAGCTCCCTTGGGGGGGACCCTCCGCGGTGCCCCTCCCCCCACTTCCACCCTCCAGTCTCTTCTGGCAGGTGCTGGCTGACTCAATTTTCTATCTGGGCAATTTGGGAGTTTTGCTTTTCCTCTCTTTCCGTAACCCTGTTGTTCTTCAGTCTCTCAGCCACGTCTGACTCTTGGCGACCCCGTGGATTGCAGCATGCCAGGCTTCCCTGTCCTTCACCATCTCCTGGAGCTTGCTCAAACGCATGTCCATTGAGTTGGTGATGTCATTCAACCATGTCACCCTCTGTCGCCTCCTTCTGCTCCTGCCCTCATGAGTCGGCTCTTCGCATCAGTCGGCCAGAGTATTGGAACTTCAGCTTCAGCATCAGTCCTTCCAATGAATAATCAAGGTTGATTTCCTTTAGAAAAACCTGGTTAGCCAGCTCCTTATTCACTGGAGTTAGTAAAGGTCTGGGTGGGTAAAACTACTCCTCATGGTGAAGAGACTCTGAGAGTCGTTGGTTGATTGTGTTAAAGGCAGCAAAGGCTCTTTGCACATGCCTAAGTAGGCTCTCATGCTGGCTAGAACACTCGGGAAGATGACAGAAGCAAACAAAGGCATCTGGTGGGATTAGACTGGGATAGGCTTCTGGAATTATCTATTATGAACACTTAGGGACGTGGTGGAGGAAGAGGAGCTGTGATTTTCTTTCCTTTCTTCCTGCTTTCCCTCTGTTTCAGCGAGTAGACAAAACTGTGTTTGAAGGAAGACAAAGATGATACTGGGACAGAATTTTTATTTTTTTTCTGAAACAGAATTTTGAAATTCAGTTTTGCATGATTTGCTTCAGCCAACTGTGCCTGAGGCTCAACTCTAGGAGGCAGGGATCTGGCTTACAGATCCGGTCCCTGCCTTCCTGGAGCTGCCTCCTAGGAAGGAAGATGCCTGTGTTAAAAAACAACTGCCTTTCCCATCCTAATCAAGACACTGTGAAATCATGGGTCTGATGTATTAGTTACACTGTTACAAATGCACATTAAAATAAATGCATGAGCAGGCGAACCTGTTCCTCCATGTACCACACACCCACTGCACCTCACATATCCTCAGTGACGGGTAGACCACCTCTGGGGAATGAATGCTGTACAATGCACTGCAGGTAGGTACATGACAGAGGTCTCTGAAGAGGCTATCCACAAAATCAGGAAGGAGGAGGGAGGCAAGAAAGATAGAAAATGGGGGACAGAGAACTTCTCTGCAGACTTTGTGCTGAGGTTCAAAACATAAATGGAAATTTGCTAGGGAGTCTGGGGGAAAGGGCACTTCAGATAGAAGGAGCAGAGTGTGCTAAGTTTAAACTATTAGGGAAAGGAGTAAAAGATTGATGCATTCATTCAACAAATATTTCATTTCAAACCACATGTCTGTTTGGTAGTTTTCTGCAAGGTTTGTTCTGGAAGGATCCACCAGCAAATGTGATAAATGGTGTTGCTCACAATCTAGTCATACAGGCAATAGGCACATGTGCAGATACAGGTATCTGGAGACAAGCATCCTTAGAGTATACGATTAAGGACCAAAATAGCCACACTGATAAATTACTGTGAGGTCTGCAGATAGCACTGGCTGAGAAAGACTTCCTGAAAGTGAGGCACTGGCAAGAATAGGGTAAATTTAGAGAATGGAAGAAACAGCTCAGATAGGAGAAATAGGTCAGGAGGGGCGACTGCAGTTACAGGGACAGATCTAACCTGTCTCCACCCCTTGACCTCTAGACTGAAGGTGGGCACAGCCGTCATCCAGGTTCTTAACCCAGTGCCCTGGAAGGGTGCTAAGGGCTCTGTGACTCCCCAGACATGGATGCAAATGATGTTGTGAATTCATGTCTGCATTTTAAGGGGAAAGTGTTTCTGGTTTTTATCTGACGCTCCAAAGGGTAACACACAGTTGCTCAGGGGTTTCTGTATTCTAATGTGCCTTTATTATGTTGTTTTTTTTTAAATCCTGCTCTTTTTTTTCTGTACAAAGAGAATCCAGCTGTCACAGACTTGAAGGGAAGCAACATTTCTCAGAGTGATTAGATTAAGTTGCCCAAGGTCCCTTGGTGGAATTGCCTCCCCAGTGAGATTAGACTCTAAGGCCCACCCATGCACTTAACCACCACGATACACTGCTCTCTCTCACTCCCTATGGAGCAAATCTGCTCAGGTCCCTGGCAGGCACTGTCACCTCCATTGCAAGGGCTTCTGGTACTCTCAGCTTCGGAAACAGCCCTCTGAGCGATAGGCCCTGGTCACTGACCTTGGCTTGAGTGTTAATTTTCTCCTTTTGACACCTGATTTTACTAATCATCATACTCTACTTATAAGAGCCAGTCCTTTGGAAACTGTGGAAAGAAAGCATGCTTTAAATACCTTCAATACAGCCCATCTTTTTAAGGCGCTATTTCATTGCAGTAGCTACATAGGAACCTTTATGTTCAAAAACAGCCATTTTAAAATAACCACTTAAAATCCATATTTGTAAGAACCTGCTTGCAAATGCACTGCTTAGACATAATTTTTAAATTAATTATTCTTCTTTTACTTTTATTACACAAAAGTAAAGAAATTATAACCAAGCCCCATGTTCCCATCTTCTTTCATTTATGAACTTGTGCCCATTCCTATTTCCTCTTAGCCCCACCACTCTCTGTTGCCCCCTGGGATTATTTTGAAGCAAATTCCTCATATCATATAATTTCACCCTTAAATATTTCAGGATTATTCAGAATTTTAAATATACTCTTATAAATAGTATAGACCACTTGCTCAGTCATGGAAAAATCTTACACTATACAGTGGCATGGGAAAGGATTTTATTTAAATAGGGCTTCTCTGGAAAGTTTTTGTTTGATAATTTCTGTTGGTTGAAGGTCTCTCATAATGAAGTCTGCCACACTTTTGAGAATCATTATTACTGTGAAGTATAGTTTTAGTCAAGTCAGTTCAGCAAATATGCAAATATAGACAGTTCTGCTATAAGGCATGTTTTGAATACATGAATTTGTTTCAGTGCCTATAATTTAGGTATAATCAAACTTGATGTGAGCTTATGCATGATTTGCAAGTGAAAGTGTTCATCGCTCAATCGTGTCTAACTCTTTGCAATGCCATGGACTGTAGCCTGACAGGTTCCTCTGTCCATGGAATTCTCCAGGCAAGAATACTGAAGTTCGTAGCCATGCCCTTCTCCAGGGGAATCTTCCAGATCCAGGGATCAAACAGAGGGCTCCCACATTACAAGCAGATTCTTTACCATCTGAGGCACCAAGGAAGCCCCTATGCGTGATTTCATCCCCGCAAAACTTTTGAAGAGCATAGAAAACTGTTACAAGCTGAACTGGGCTGTGTTTTCGTCCCCACAAAACACAGACACATATATATTCTCAGATATCCACCAGCTACTTTGTACTTTGGTTCACTCCACATGTTACGAGCCACACCCCATCTATATCTGGTGCTAGAACTTTCCATTCAGTTTCAGATAACCCTGCTTCTACTTCTTCACAATTGTTCACACGCTGAAACTGTTCCAACACCCTTTTCCACAAGCAATGCCAGTATAATATTTATTGCAGTTATTTATGCATCTCTTAACCATTTAACATGGGTATAACAGCATTTCTCTTTTTATTAGACTCTTATTCTTTTTCTTTTCTAATGTGTTGCTGACAAGTGTTTGAGTGTTGTGCCCTCTAACCCAGAGTTTCTCAACCTTGTTACTATTTTGGCACTGGATCATTTTGTGCAGTAGGGGTAGTCCTGCGCAGGGAAGCACACTTAGCAACAACCCTGCCCCTGACCACTGGACTCTAGTAGCACCACCTCCTCTCCTGCTCAGACCCTCCCAGTTGTGACCAAAAAAAAAGTAGACATTGCCAAGTGTTCCCTGGGGAGAGAGGCAAAATTATACTACATTTCAAGATTTTATGAGTAACTGAGAGAGCCTGCTGTAAGCCCGTTTCCCACAAGTCCTGTGGTATTTCTCACGCTACTTTGCCTTTCGTGATAACTTTTAGGATCTTGTGTGTCATATCACAGCAGAACTGACTGTTACATCTAAAATGAATGTCTTCACATCAGTCCTCATGCCGATATTATTTGTGGTGGCTGCAGTCCATGACTGAGCAACTGAGCACGGCACAGCATGCATCGGATGACAGGGGGCTTCCAGTGTGACTCAGCAGTAATGAATCTGCCTGCCACTGCAGGAGAGGCGGGTTCGATCCCTGGGTCCGGAAGATCCCCTGGAGGAGGAAATGGCGACCCACTCCAGTATTCTTGCCTGGGAAATCCCATGGACCGAGGAGCCTGGTGGGGCTACAGTCCATGAGGTCGCAAACAGTAGGATAGAACTAAGCAATTAAACAACAACAGATTCCTCTCACTGCGTTGAGTTCAACACATAAATTCCAGAATTAAGGAAATCACTGAATCTTAATAATGTCTTTACTTTCAGAGTGTATAGACCTTTTACCGTACATGATCTTATGACACAAATAATAGTTAACAACAGCAGCTACCTTTTCTCAGATATTCCATAAGAACCAAGCACTGTGCTGTAAGCATTAGGGTCATACTTAACCTTCACAAGAACCCATTCTGGGAGCCATTGTCTGTCACAGCTTTAGCAAAAGAGAGTTCTCAGAATGGCGTCTGACTCCCAGAGGAATGGGTGATTTGCCTGAGGTCAGCCATCCAGCAGGGGGGTGAGAAGCATCAGGAAACTGCAACTCTAACTCTGAAGCCTAGATTTTGGTTATTCTGAAGCCTCCTGGCTTAAGGATATCAGAGGCGATTTATTAAGCACCTGCTCCTTTTACTGAAGTCATGAGTGTAACCTTGATAATGGAGCAAACAGTTGAAAAGTCAAAGGGCTCAAAGGGACTGAGCTTAGTAAAGATGACTTCACATCCCTGCACTGAAGCCTTATGCAAACATTAAGTAGAAACATGTTGTAGAAAAAAAAGTATATTGGGACATCTTCATGCTTTACTTATCCAGTAGCTCATGATTCTGTTTCTACACAGGAAAATAGTAGAAAATACTAGAAGGTGTTATACCAAATCAAGAAGCAGTATTATTATCTCCTTGTGCTAAGATGACCAATGATTTCTGGCCTCATCATTTTGCTTAACCATGTTTTAAAAATTTTCAGCCACAAACATGTATTTTATACACACATACATGTGCAATTTTAAGGAAAAAAGTGAAGCCTAAGATACCACAACAGATAATAAAAGGGAAGCCAGATACTTAATGAGTTCAAGTTGGATTAGATTCTAGAATACAGAAAGGACTTGCAGATGTGATTACAAAACCACTGTCAGCAATCTTAAAGAAATCAGAGACTGGGATCAAGGCCAGGGAATTGGAGACAGGAATAATGTTATTCCAGTTTTCAAAAATGAGAAAAATGTGGGTTCTAAAAGCTAGAAGGCAATGGATGTGGCATTCAGAACCCAATCATTAAAACACACCCTTTACGAACACTCAGAAAAGACAGCTTAGCCGTCGATGACTGAGAGTGTAAGGAAGTTGAAGTCACGTTGGCCTAACTTTATTTTCTCTTTCAGTTGTTTTTGATTGATCAGTAAAGTACTCCAGGTATCACACACTTTGATTCCAACAGGAGCATTTGATTAACAAATATGTTTTTTGTTGTGGAAAGCCTGGGCTAGATGAGTTGGGTACAAGCCTAACTGAACTATCCATAATAACTACCAGTGACTGTACATTACCCAAGAAGGGTGCTGGGCTAAGCCTTTGAACACACAGCCTCCTCAGATGGATGCCATGGTTATCCCTCTTTTCAGAGATGGGGAAATGGAGGCTTGGAGAAGCTGTCCTATTCTGGAAAATATGTAAATAGCAGAGTTGGGACTGATGCTTTTAATTACCACTCCATGCTGTCTTCCTAGTAAATACATGGAGATTTATTTACTATGAGGGTTGCAGTTGTAGGCTGAGTCTTCATTGCATGCAGTATATTGCTCAATGACTCCTAAGAGACTGCAAGACTGACAGCTGTCAAATTTTAGATGACATACAGCTGGCATTAGCCACCTCTGTCTTCAGAGCCACTTCCTGCCCTTTGATTGTGGGAGTGGACACCCCAATGTGTGGGACTGGGACAGAGGACCCGAGAGGCATGGGCATGGGGAGAAACCACACTCCAATCTGCTTTTTCCAAAAATGTATTTACTAAGGTCAGCGTGAAGTTCAACCTTTTCAGTACTTTCCATGGACATTTGGCCTGAATAAGAAAGAGGCTTTTGGCCTATTTATTTCTCCAGTTCTTTCAGTTGAAAATAAATCTTTTGGGGGAAAAAAAATCCTCTGGTTCTGAAAATAAAAGATTTATTTCTTTTTAAATTTTCCCCGCAAAGTACTATGTTATGGAAGTTAGAAAGGAGGAGAAAGCAGAAAAGAGAGAGAAAGAGGGAAGGGAGGAACAGAAAAGGGGAGGAGAAGGGGGGAAGGAGAAGAAGAAGACAGCAGGAAAAAAAGAAAGGCGAGAGAAACAAAGAATGAGAAAAAGAAATTGCATTGTGTATTAAAATCAGATTTCTCTTTAAGGCAGCAGAGACAGGGTTACAGTTTCCCCAGCTGTTTGGTCTGGATGCAGTGTAAACAAGCCAGCCCCCCATCTGGCCCCCAGGAAGCCGTGAATCTCAATGGAGCCTGAGCGCCTGCTTGGCCAAACTGCCCTGAACCCTCCCTGGGCCCCTACTTGCTGAGTCAGCAGGAACAACCAAGGGACTTTGACTGTTTCCCATTTTCATTCGTCTGAGCGCCAAATAGCAGAGTATGCAGGTGAAGGGTGATGTCCTGGAACAATCAAGGTCAGCTCTGATTCGGAAATTGGGACACAGATTGCAGATCCTTCCTGACTCTGCAGAGCTGAGTGTGTGGCGAGATTATTCTTAGCTGGCGTTAGGAAATGTGCACCATGAAGATTTGGCCAGGCATATAACCCAGTACTTGTGTTTTGGGCTGCATTTATTTTCTTCTCTATCAAGACTAGACCCTGGCATATTTGCATCAGTGAAATGTGCTGCAGCCATAAAAAAAGATTATATAGACTACAGGGCAATGGTACTTGCCAGGGACAGATGCCTGAAGTGTGTAGTTAGTAAAGAGCCCAAGTGTAATAAGACACAGATAGCATCAGTTATCTCTAGGTAGTAGGATTGCAGGGAATTTTTAAATTTTATATATTTCTGTTTTGTTTGTATTTTTATACTCATAATTATAGCTATGTATATGGAAGTTTTCCTATGTGGTGGGCACCATGCCAAGTGTTTCATGTGAATCATCTCATTGGCTCCTTGCTAGAGACCTCTGAGCAGGTACTATAAGCATCCTCATTTTATTGATGAGGCATCGTAATTAAGACCCTTGCTCAAGGTTATGCAAGCCACAAAATGCCAGAAAATGAGACTGAAACCCATAACCCACACTAAAGCCTGTTCTCTTAAGCACCATATACCAGTACTTTTTTTCTGAAAACAATAATTAAAACATATCCTGACAATTGGTTAAGTCAATTTCTGAACAGAATGCAGCTACTTAAAATGAATTGGTTGACCGTTACTGATGGTGACAAAATGTTCCTAATGTTCCATTATGTGAGAAGGCATGTTACAGGTCTCATTTCATGTGAACTCGAGTGCCCAAGTGCACCCTTAGGAGACAAGTATCTCTGTTGATGTGTTAACTGTGACTTTCAGTGTGGGGATGGGGATCATTTAAGACTTTTGATTTCTAGTGGTTTAACATTCTCAATGGTTTCCCAGATGTCACTAGTGGTAAAGGATCTGTCTGCCAATGCAGGAAACCTAAGAGGTGTGGGTTCAATCCCCAGGTGAGGACTATCTCCTGGAGAAGGAAATGGCAACCCACTCCAGTGTTCTTGCCTGGGAAATCCTATGTACAGAGGAACCTGGTGGACTATATTCCATGGGGTTGCAAAGAGTCGGACATGACTGAGTATGCAAACAAACAGGGAGAACAGTCTTTATAATAGCAAGTAGCACTTTTGTAGTAAGGAAAGGATCGCAGCCTCTCCACCTGCCTTCCTGATACCCAGCACAGCTGCCTAAATGCCTCCCCTCCCCATTCCTTTTGCCAACTTGTGCAACAGTAGCTTGTCTTTCTTTTTTTTTTTTTCTTTCCCTGGGGCCTGCCACTCTCTGGGCTGGCCTTCTTTGGCCAGACCCTGAGCTGGTGCTTTAGAGACAAGAAACAGAAACTGGCAGATAACTTGCCTCCTGAGTTACCCACCTCTGTTTTCTTTGCTCCTTGGGGCAGCTCACAGAGGTCAAAGGCTGGCTTGTTGAAAGGGGCTTGTTAGAGATAAGGATTCTTGACTCCCAGGGCTCAGTGGACAGGGTGTGGCCATGGGATAGCTGGAATTTTGAAAGTCATGTCAAGATTTCTGCGAAGGCTTCCATGAGAAGCAGCTGGAAAATGTCTCTCACGCCTGAAGGAGAGGTCATGTAGCAGACAACAAGGCTCGGTGCAAACCAGGTGCCCTGTCCTTCTGTGCAGTGCCCTTTGCCTGAAATCCATCCATTCATTCAAGAACTGCTTACTGAATGCCTTCTACATGTAAGATATAGCTTCAGGCACTTGGGAGTCAGCAGAAAAAAACTGACCAAAGTCCTTGTCCCCGCAACCCTTGGCTTTCTAACCTTTCCACCATCTGCCTACTTAGAAAATACCAGCTTGCTTTAAGATCAGAATTTTAGGCTCAACCTTGAGAGTTCTATGATAACTTAGGGGAAAACATTAGATCCACTTTTCTCAGATTACATTATATTTAATTGGCACTGATTTTTCTATTATATAACTTATTGGACATGCGTGTGCTTATGTGTAATGCAATTGTTCATGTGCATTTTTCTCAAAGACCATGAACTGAGACATCTGGGGTCAAATTCATTTTCCATCACTCCAATTGCTGTGTGACAATTAAATTTAGTTTTTACTTAGTCTAGTTTTTTCACCTGTATCTTTGGAATATTAATATCTAACTCAAAATATTGTTGTGGGGCTTACAAGAGAAATGAAAACCTGTTTGTGCAAAAACATGTATATGAATATTTAAAGGAGCTTTATTCATACAGATCCAAAACTGGAGGCAAGCCGCATGTCTTCTGAATGATGAATGGATTATCAAACTGTGCTACATTTTACAATGGAATACTACTCAGCAATAAAAAAGCTGATACAGGGAACAACATGGGTGAACAGCAAACACATTATATTTTTTAAATTATATAATGTAACAATTTTATTATATTCACAGAGTTGTGTGTCCATCACTTCGGTCACTTTTAGAACATTGCAGTATGTGCCCACCCCCTCACCAAAAATACTGCCACCATTTAGTTGTCATCCTCCACCAAATCTCCATTCTCTCAGTCTTAGGGAATCAACTTTGTGCCTCTAGAGATTTGCCTATTCTGGAAATTTCATATAAATATAGTCAAACAATATATGGCTTTTTGTTACTAGCATCTTTCAGTTCAGTTGCTCAGTCGTGTCCGACTCTTTGCGACCCCATGAATCGCAGCACGCCAGGCCTCCCTGCCCATCACCAACTCCCAGAGTCCACCTAAACCCATGTCCATTGAGTCAGTGATGCCATCCAGCCATCTCATCCTCTGTCGTCCCCTTCTCCTCCTGCCCTCAGTCTTTCCCGGCACCCAGCATATTTTCAAGCTTCATTCATGATGTTGCATGTATCAGTACCCTTTTCCTTTTTATTCCTGAATAATAGTCTATTGTATTGATATACACCATTTTACTTATCCATTCATCAGTTGATAAATATTTAGATTGTTTTAATTTTTGACTATTATGATTAATACACATTTATGTGTAAGTTTCATGTTTTCAATTTTAAAAAAAAATGTACAAACAGACATATATATATAACTGAATCACTGAACTGTGCACCTGAAATTAATACATTGTAAATGAACTATACTTCAGTTTTAAAGAATATATGTATATGACACCAAAACACCAGCAACAATGCAAACAATAGACTGAAAATGAAAAAAGACAAAACACATGTTAAGTGAAAGAAGACAGAATCCAAAGGCCACATACAGTATAATTCCATTTATATGACATCCTGCAAAAAACAAAACACAGCAACAGAACAAGACTAGGTGTTGAAGTGAGAGGTGGGTAGTCCTACATATAGGTAAAATGGAACCTTTTGAGATGGTGAGCTATTATCTTTATAGCAGCAGTTATACAACTGTATTCACTGAACCAATCTCATAGAATGAGCACTGTAGAACTGTGTTAAATGGATGAATGGATGGATGGATGGATGGATAATTGGAAGGAAAAAAAGGAAGGAAGGAAAGATGCTCAATTTAAAACTTCAGGGGATTTAATGCCTCCAAACATTTCCAATAGGAAATAGAAATAAATTCTTCTCCAATACTTCTCATGGCCTCCCCAAAATATAATCCCATGATAACCTGATACCAAGTGTTCACCAGCTCAGTAGTGCCCCCTCAAATTCGCTTTCACTTCTTCCTTACTGTGATCCATTTTCCCTCACTTTTGTTCCTCCGCATTGCACTTCCTAATAAAAGAACGCAACACCTTTTGCCCCTGGCTTTGCTTTCAAAGGAGCTTAGGGTAAAACACTAGGCATGGGTGTAATTAGGTTCTTGCCGAGAGAAAAGGGAGCAGAAATGATGTGTGCTACATTTAGCTCTGAGCCCTCTGCCTTCGGGTATGCTCACCTTCGTTCTCCCTCGTCCTGCGTCATTTCAAATACGGAGACCCCCTAAGAGATGGCAGCACAGCCATATGGAAGCAACTTTTTAGTTTCTGGATGATCCTGTGGAGAAAAGAAACTGCCAGCCTGGACAAATCATCCCAGAACTGTTAGATAAGAAAGAAAATAAGCTATTTTTTAAACCACAGTATTCTGGGGGGTCTCTTTGTTAAAGCAACATAACTTTTATCTAAACAAATATAGGGGAGTCATATGGTTTCTCAAGCACTCTCTCTGATGACTCTTCTAAAAACATGGTGGTCACACATATTATCATTGAAATTGTGACACTTTTAAGGGTTAAGGAGATGCTATATTAATACTAATGATATGGGTGTGAGAGAAGTAATGTGGCCTCCTTTTCTCCTTTTTTAAGATGCTAGAAGTGCTTCCAGAAAACTCAAGCCATCTGATCAATATACAAAGAAAGTATGTCCTGGAAATGGTTTTTAGCACATACAAAGAGTAGAGTGGCTTTCAAGCCCTCCTCATGAGGACCTAACCACTATGTATATCATTTTCCTTCCATTGCAAATCCTGTTGCTGGGCAAATTAGGATTAACATCAGACTAAATCCTCATGCCTCAGTTTGATCCCAAATCGACTACTTTTTGTATTGTTCCATTCCTAGTTCCTTCCCGGACTATTATCGCTACATGCAGCAATGTCGTGTGAGATTGGGTTTACATCAGACTAGTCATGTTTCAGGCAGACCAGTAGCCCCAGAAAATTTTATGTACAAGCCTATGTTATTCACGTTTAAAAAGACATTGTTAGTTGGGGAGAGGAAATGTTAGCATTCAGATGCAAGAAATTGTAAAACCATAATCTGCCAAATAAAACTGTTTCCTTGGAGCTAAGTAAATATTCTCCCAGGGATGGACCTGAAGAATCAGACAGCTGCATCTATTTATGGTTTCCCCTCTGTTTGTCTCTCTCCTCTGAGTGGATGAGCTCTGCAGAAAGCAACGGCACTTTCTTTATAAAGCCTCCCTTTTCCCAGCAAGGGACAGGAGTAGTGCAAGAGAGAAACAGTGATCCAGCTGCCATTGAAATGTTCTGACCATCTGCTCCTTACTTATTTTTCTTTACTCTGTACATGTTTAAATGTCCTTCCTTATTTATCTGTTTGCAGAAAGCAGATGGAATTGTCATAATCACATCATCATCATCATCATCATCATACTGAATATCTACTCTACGCTAAAGCACCAAGTTTGTAACTTTAAATTATCTCATGTCATCCTCACAAAGTTTTCATAAAGTATAAATTTTATTATCCCATTTTCTGGATGGTGAAACTGAGGCTTAGAAAGTTTAAGAGAGTTGCCAAAGGCCACATAGCCAATAACAGTGATGTTCTGAACCATAAGCCTTTCTCTTTCAAAGGAAATGTGTAATGTGCTGATGAGCCTTCAGAAAAGTTATGAAGTAGGTGCAAGTATGTTTAGCATCTTTCAACTCCCTCTTTTCAGGCCACTGGAACACCTTACTCCTCTGTTCTATTTTTCCCAAAACTGTCAAGGATCCTAACAGTTCCAAAAGCATCTTTTTTTTATACCATTTGCTTGAATATGGGTCTTGCTGGAAGCAAGACAGTTGAAACATCCAAAATAAATAAATAAATCTTCTAAAGGCTGAATATCAGCTCACTCAAGAAAGTAACAGGGAAGATCACTTTAGGTTAGTGGGTCTTCCCAAGTCTCCTTCAGTGAGTACAGATAGAAAGCTGCTACTCTGAAAATTTTAACCCTTTGCCCTCAGCAAAGTCATGTTCACATGTAAGACTTCCTAAGTTAGGCTACCTTTCAAACTTTCCCATTTATTAAAAATTCTTTAAGGCCATTACTATGATTCCATAGTATTTTGAGGGGGAAAGAAAGCTCAGTTTTTTTTCAGACCAATAATACAGGAGAGGTCCAGATCTCTGATTTTGCTCTGATTAAATGAACAAGGTGCTTTGGATACACATCTTTCTCCAGTTCCAGGAATATGGCTTCAGTCTCCTATTGAAAATCTAAAGTGTTCCAGTCAGAACAACAGTAGACTTTTCTCTTCCTGGATGACAGAGTTGAGTTTGGACAATGATTGTTCTCCTTCCAGAAACAGAGAGAGAAAACGGAACTTGGAAACTCAGCCAGGTGTTGGCCAACCTCCTTGGGGAGTTCTCTTCTGCCAGATCCTGAAATCCCAGGCCTGGAACAGACCCCACTGACTTTTTCCAAAGTTTGGCCTTTATTAGAGAGGTTGAGGCCAGGGATTTTTCCATGCACAGTTCTTTAGCTCCAGAATTCTGGATCTGACCTTCTGGTCCAAGAGAACTTGCATATCTCAACCTCGAAGACATGGTGTGACTATAAAGCATTGAGTTGTTTTTCTTTCCATCGCCATTTCATATTTCCAGAAAGAGAGTTTGAAAAAGAGGAGTATTTGAGATGTTATTTGGCTTAGAAGCAATTTTGTAGAGAAGAATGTCACCCTAGGGGTTTTCCGTCATAGGTAAATTTTTCTCCTTTGCTAAATGAATAATTAATGTTGCTTTAATATGGAACTGGCCCTTCATTTAGACAATTTATATGCATGATTACCCACCCCTTCTTTCTCTCAAAGCAAATGAAGTCTTTTAACCTACTAGGAGGATGGCTTAAAATAAGTAAACATTTGGGTGGTCTGTTGATATTCACAGAGCACATTTGAAATTAACTAATTTGCCTTCTATGAGAAACAGACTTTAATGCTGTTCAAAGAGCTGGAGCTCTGAAATTAAGTAGCACAAGTTGTGTCTGTGTGTCCTCTGACTTGCTTAGGTTGTTGCTTCAATGGCAGCATTTACTAATGAAGGGAAGGAGGTTGTCCCTCGTTCTAAGGGACAGAAGGCCAGGATGAGGTCTCCTATACAGAGTGAAGTTTAAAGATCGGGAGTGAATAGACAGATGAACCATATATTGAAGAACCAGATTCTTAAAACATAGTTATTCTCTCTTTATTCCCACACAGTTATTGCTTGCCCATCTCTGCGGCACAGCCTAGTAAGCTTCATCTGGGGCTCCTTGGCCAGCTAGCTTCAGGCTGGGTTTAACTGTAGAATGATACTGACAGGAAAATCAGAGGGCAGGAAAGAATGAAGTCAGGTTATCTCCGCTTTCCTCCTTTACTGTTTTGTCAGGTCCCCTCTGGCCATGCCTAAGGTTACCTCTTACCTCTTTAGCTCACGGGATGATTGCCTAAACCTGGGGCTATCATAAAATATTGCCATAGACTGGATGGCCTAAACAACAAACATTTATTTTCTGGAGGCTGGAAAGATATACATCAAGGCACTGGCCACCCTGGTATCTGGTGAAGGAGCACTTCCTGGTTTGCAGATGGTTCTCTTCTCATTGTATCTTCTCATGGCCAAGAACAGAAAGAGAAGCAAGATCCCTTTTCTCTTCTTTTTTGTCAATTAATTTTCATTGGAGTAGAGTTGATGTACAATGTTGTGTTAGCTTCTGTTGTACAGCCAAGTGAATCGGCTGTACACATAAATATACCCACTCTTTCTTAGATTCTAGTCCCGTGCAAGTTGACTTCTCTGGCGGCTCAGACAGTAAAGCGCCTGCTTACAATGCGGGAGACCCGCGCTCGATCCCTGGGTGGGGATCCCCTGAAGAAGGAAATGGCAACCCACTCCAGTGCTCTTGCCTGGAAAATCCCATGGACGGAGGAGCCTGGTAGGCTACAGTCCACGGGGTCGCAAAGAGTCAGACACGACTGAGCGACTTCACTTCACTTCCCATGTAAGTCATTATAGTGTATTGGCTAGAGTTCCCTGTGCTATACCGTAGGTTCTCATTAGTTATCTATTTTATATATAGCAGTGTGTATGTGTTAATCCCAAGCTCCCAATTCATCCCTCCCCTCCCTTACTCCTTGGTAACCATAAGTTTGTTTCCTCTATCTGTGACTCTGTCTCTCTCTGTATCTCTCTATATAGACTCTATATCTTTGTGTCCTATATCTTTTTTGTAAATAGGCTTATTTGTACCATTTTTTACACTCCATATATGAGTGATATCATGATATTTGTCTTTCTCTGACTTACTTCACTCAGTATGACAATCTCTGGGTTCATCCATGTTGCTGCAAGTCACATTATTTCATTCTTTCTCGTGGCTGAGTAATATTTCATTGTAACTATGTACCGTATCTCCTTTGTCCATTCCTCTGTCGATGGACATTTAGGTTACTTCCATGTCTTGGCTATTGTAAATAGTACTGCAGTGAACATTGGGGTGCATGTATCTTTTCAAATTGTGATTTTCTCTGTATATATGCCTAGGAGTAAAGTTGCTGGATCATATGGCAAGTCTGTTTTTTAGTTTTTTAAGGAAGCTTTCTCTTCTTAGAAAGGCACTAATCTCATTCATGAAGATTCCACACACATGACACAGTTACCTCGTTGTACCATCACATGGGGTGGGGGTCAGGTTTCAACATAGGAATTTTGGGGGATTATAAAACTCAGTCCATAGGAATGGTCAGAACTGCTTAGGTTTGCTAGTTTCTGGGTGCCTCACCACTTCTTGTTTCATCAAGCCCACACCAACTTTGGGGGTGATAGTTCATCCTGTTTATTGCTAGGATCCTGATAAATTACACAGATAGCTTTTACTCAATAAGCATAAAAAAATATTTAGAAATTGATCTCCCTATAATGACCTCAGTTTTGGATCAGTGGTAATAACAGTGAGATCCAGCACTTATTAAATGCTTTCCATGTTCCCACATACTATGCTAAGCGCCATATATGAAGAATTACAGAAGTAGAGACTGGACAGTTATTTTTGAAATAATAGGCTACAGAAGGCAGAAACAGTTAATAGGCACTAAGGCCAAGACTATTTAAGTCCAAAGAAAGTGATCCTTTAAGTAATAATATTAAAATATTACTTTTATTAATTCTGAATATTAATGAAAGTAATATTAAATGATCCCTCAAGGGCACTGGGTAACTGTGGGTAAGGAGATTATTTTCACAAAAATTTCTCTTCACTAAATACCTGCTGTAAATATCTTTACCATTAATTGTCATGGGATCAAAAGGCTTGATATCTGTCTATCCTCCCCTCCTTACTCCTCTCTGAGGAATCCAGAGGCACACAAATGACATCCCACACCATGGTCAGGAACCTGTGTTGTGTCTTCCTGGGGGTGGGAGTTGGGAACAGGGGTTTCAAAGCACCTGGAAAGACTCTGGGAATCTTCAGGTTTTGACCTCTTATGGTTGACTCTTTGTGCCTGAATTTGCTTATGACCCTCTCTGGGGGTCTTCTCTATTCTAACAGGTAATTGCTTCAAATGTATGCATTCTCTCAGAAGGAAGAGGAAAAGAAAGAAGTTAGGATGGGGTTTGGAGCAGGGAGTAGAAGGAGGTTGGTGTGACTGTGTCATTCATTGAATCTTTGTTCTTTCCTCCTTTCTTTAACCAAAAATAATTGTCCATACTGAAAGTTCTGCTAAGTTGTTGAGTCATGTTCAGGCATTGCTTGGGTGGTGCTGGTGTTGATGTTGGTGGTATATGTGTGCTTCTGCTTATGTGAGAGTGTGTGTATTTTGTCTGACACTCTTAATTCTTCACAGTCAACTAAAATTAGGTGTCAGAGCTTTCCTAGTAGTGTTTGGGAAAATTGAACCCATAGCCCATTATCTGTCACAGATGTAATCCTGATAAAAAGCTGAGCTTACCAAGAAAAAGAAGTCAAGATAAATGTGAAACATCTTTTCTGGAAGAATATGGGAGGAAATTATGTTCAAATTAAAAAGAAATTAATCATGGGTAAAAATGTAGAATTCACATGAATTTCAACATCGCACGGAGCCAGCCTTAAATGATGCACTTTCTACTATTAACTGTATGAAATGCTCCTAGGTATCCCAGGCTTGGCAACAATAAACAGTTAACATTTATTGGAGTCCTTACTGTGTTCAAGAATTTAATAATTATGCCAGCCCTATGATCTACATGTTATGACTTTCTTATAGATGAGGAAACAGAAGCTCAGAGAAGCTGAGTGATTTTCCCTAGGTCACACAGCTAGTATGTAGCAGAATGCTGACTTAATATTAAATACTAACTTGAGTCCCTGTGTATTCTACTGCTGCTTGTTTTATTTTTAATTATATAGTTCTATGAGCTCATTAATAAAAAAAATCCAACCATATAGTATTAGACAAAGTAAAAGGGAGAAAGTTTCCATCTTCCTCAACCTTTTCGCTTCTATTTTCTTTCTACTTCCTTCTTGTGTATTATCTTGGCAGTGACTTCTGTGGACCTTGACCAAGATCTTCTAAGCCTAGACTCTTTTTTTAAGCTCACAGTGATTCTGACTGGTCACACTTAAAGAAAAAAAAGAATTTATTTTATTTTTGGTTGCACTAGATCTTTGTTGTTGCATGTGGGCTTTCTCTGGTTGCAGAGTGCGGGGGCTACTCTTCACTGTGGTATAGCAGGTGTCTCATTGTGGTGGCTTCTCTTGTGGAGCACAGGCTCTAGGCACAGGCTTCAGTAGTTGTGGCACACAGATTTAGTTGCTCCAGGGCATGTGGAGTCTTCCCCCGAACAGAGGTCAAACCCATGTCCTTTGTGTTGGCGGGTGGATCCTTATCCACTGTACCATCAAGGGAGTCCTAAGCCTAGACTCTTAATCTCTCTGCTATCCTGTTGCATTGTTGGAAAAAGTTAAGATGCATTTACATAAATTTTGCCTAGAACGATCTGCCCAATATTTAACTTAGACCTTGTTTAAATCAAAATCTTACTGAGTGCATCTGTTCAATCCCTTTGTCAGAATACAATTTAAAAGTTAGAAATATAATACTTTCAAATGTATAGTGGATAAATGTCAAGGATTTCTGTAAGTCAGTAACAAGATACATAGCAGAATGACAGAGCTGATCTAAGGGAGGATATAAGAAAAGTGATATATAAATAGTCAATTAAAAAATGCTGGAACAGGATTGCAAATTTAGAAATAAACATTAATTTTCTTCAGAGTAATAAAACCATAACTTGTGCAGTTATCTGTTATTCTGGACAAAAGTTATTTGGATCTCTAGGAAACAAAAACTGTTTTAAAATTTATCTGTCTTCTATCAATGGACATCTAACTTTACAGAGTCTCAACTCTAATTAACAGTAACTTTTAAGGCAATATTACCTTCTCTTAGAACAGCTGTCTAACAGAACTTTCTGCCATGATGGAAATATTCTTTATTTGAGCTGTCTAATATGGTACCCTCTAGCCTCATGTCTCCATTGAACATTTGAAATGTAGTTATAGTGACCAAAGAACTAACTTTGAACTTCAGTTAATTTTAATTCAGGTTTGACTTGAAGAGTCTATGGCTAGTGGCTATTATAATTGACCAGTGCAGCCCTGGAGCAACAGATGGCTTAGGTGGGCTCAGTAGAGCAGTGAGCATGGCTTTAAAAAGCCCATGGTAAATTTTGGGCTTATTTCTAAGTTTGGGGGCATTTTTCTCAATACCCTTGCCCCTCCTACACTTCTGTTAATCTTTATTTTTCTTTCTTTTCTGTGAGAATCAGGAAGGGAACGCTCTGTTTCTTGCCCACTGATGGCTCCAGTCCAGCTCTCAGATGAGACTGATGACCCCTCTGAGGACTGAGCACGCAGTCCCCGGGTACAGCCGTCAGGAGGGACGTCCACGCGGCTGCAGTCTAAGAGAGCTGACGTGTTCTCCTGCCAAGCTGAGGAATAAATGTCACGAGAAAAGCCCTTGAAAATGATTCTCATCCTCCTTTTCCATCACAAACAGCCCAAAATGAACTGTTCTCAAATGTTGAACTGTAATATTTGTTGTGGTTGAGAAAGGCTTCTGGTAAGAGGATTCTGGGGTAAATAGGTTGCTAGGATTTAATTGATTATCAATGAAATTCCCAGAACAATCTCTTGTACAGGAAATAGGCTCATGTGACCTTAAAAAAGAAAGTATGCTATCTTTATGATAAGGTGATTCAAGAGTGACTTTTTTGTTGATTTATTTTGGAAGAGTCGTTCATACAATGACTGAGATTAAAAGAGAGAGAGAAGCCTCTGCTGGTCTCTGGTATACCTTACTTAGAAAGGGAGAGATAAGTTAATTGTATCTTAGAAAAAAAATTAACTGCTGTGTGTTGCTGGCTCTCTCAAGCCATTTTTACTTCTCTTAAGTTGATAGCCTCTCACTTCTAACTCCTAAAGACTTTAACAATCCATAGATGGAGTTAATACCTTCTTCAATGCCCCCTTCATGCCTTCTCTGCATCAGGACCTAATAAGTAGTAATGTCTGGGTTGCTCTGTTCTGAAGATTGCCTGCCATTACCTTGGTGCACTGCCCTGGATTTGCAGTAATCTGAGGGGATTCAAGGCACAAAGATTCAGAGATTGGAATCATTTTGCCAGCTCTGGAAACCTCTGTCACTCTGAATTCTTTAATCTTCCCATATTTTTTATTCCCCCCAATAACTGAAGCCTTTACTGGAAGGTCAAGTAACTTTGCTGTAAATTTCTAGATAATCCAGGAAAAAAAGGTAGGAAGGGAAACCTGATTGCTCTCAAACAGTCTTGAAATTTTATCCTTTTAATTCTGTAAGCCCCTTGAACTTAAAAAGGCATATAGAAACATATATAACTTACATAAACCAGAATATCCCATTGATTTCTTGAGCTAACTGATGGCTAACTAGAAATAGGTTTATTGTCTCACTGCTGTTGTTCAAAAGCTTTCTGAAGAGTATGTTCATTTTCCTGCTTTATTAGTCCCAGTAAACCTAATGGATCATATTGACTTTAATATCATACACTATACTAGGCCTGTGACTCGTCATTTTCCACTGGAGTTTTCACCATCATTTACCTTTTTGAATATCAGACACTGAGTTGAGTGTTCCAGTTATTTGAAAATATTCCCTTGAGCACATTGGGCAAATCTTTTGGAAATCAACTTGCACTATCATCTCTCTCTCTCTCTCTCTTTTTTTTCTTTTTTGATCCAGGTAAGGTTTACTGAGTGCTTACTATGAGCCAGGCATTGTGCTAAGTGCTTTGAATGCTCTCAACATTGTTAGTGGTAGTTTTCTCTCTAGTAAAGATGAAGAAACTAAAGTTCAGAGAAGTCAATGACTTATTCAAGGTTACTCAACTAGTAAGTATTGAAACCATGACTCAAACCATGACTCAGACACCTCAAAAGGCGTGCTTAACTGGACAAACTTGCTCACAGCTCACAAAAGTCTCAGCATCTATTCCTTGCTCTGAATGTTACAGACTAAATAGTTGTTTGACCTCTCTAATGATTTATGTTCTTATTGGAAAAATAAGGGTCATAATATTTCTCTTCCACAGTTGGGTACTGAAACTTAAGAAGTGTTAAGCACATGCAATGTGTTATTATTTTAATGTGTTCATTAGTTAGTAACTTCTTTGGTGAATTGGATTCCAGTAAATCAATATGTCCTGCTTAGATTCAGTTCAGTTCAGTTGCTCAGTCATGTCCGACTCTTTGTGACCCCATGAATTGCAGCATGCCAGGCCTCCCTGTCCATCACCAACTCCCATAATTTACTCAAACTGTCCATTGAGTCGGTGATGTCATCCAGCCATCTCATCCTCTGTCATCCCCTTGTCCTCCTGCCCCCAATCCCTCCCAGCATCAGGGTCTTTTCCAGTTAGTCAACTCTTCCCATCAGGTGGCCAAAGTATTGGAGTTTCACCTTCAGCATTAGTCCTTCCAATGAACACCCAGGACCGATCTCTTTTAGGATGGGCTGGTTGGATCTCCTTGCAGTCCAAGGGACCCTCAAGAGTCTTCTCCAACATCACAGTTCAAAAGTATCAGTTCTTTGGCACTCAGCTTTCTTCACAGTCCAACTGTCACATCCATACATGACCACTGGAAAAACCATAGCCTTGACTAGACGGACCTTTGTTGGCAAAGTAATGTCTCTGCTTTTTAATATGCTGTCTAGGTTGGTCATAGCTTTCCTTCCAAGGAGTAAGCGTCTTTTAATTTCATGGCTGCAGTCACCATCTGCAGTGATTTTGGAATCCAAAAAAATAAAGACTGACACTGTTTCCACTGTTTCCCCATTTATTTCCCATGAAGTGATGGGACCAGATGCCATGATGTTAGTTTTCTGAATGTTGAGCTTTAAGCCAACATTTTCATTCTCCTCTTTCACTTTCACCAAGAGGCTTTTAGTTGCTCTTCACTTTCTGCCATAAGGGTGGTGTCATCTGCATATCTGAGGTTATTGATATTTCTCCCAGCATTCTTGATTCCAGCTTGTGCTTCTTCCAGCCCAGTGTTTCTCATGATGTACTCTGCATATAAGTTAAATGAGCAGGGTGACAATATATAGCTTTGACGTACTCCTTTTGCTATTTGGAACCAGTCTGTTGTTCCATGTCCAGTTCTAACTGTTGCTTCCTGACCTCCATATAGGCTTCTCTTAGATTATAGGTGGAAATTCTTGTTATCCTCCATAGGGAAGAAATTGGTTTAAGACCTCCCAGCTTTGGATTTGATTCAGTGTGACCTAGTGATTGAATTGCCACAAAGAGATCAACTTAAAAGTGGCTTGGTTAATGAAATAGCTAATCCCTGCCCCAAATACTGGTCCCAGTTTCAACTTTCTTGATTATTTCACAAAGTATACGAATAATCAATTATCTAAATAATTATCTTGCTAGTCTTTGAGATTCTCTTTTATAGTGTTCATTTTTTATCATATTAGGTAAGCTTTGGAGAAAAATTAGTATGACTTTGAAGGGGCTCGCAGTAATCTTTTTGCCTTTTATCAAATTTTGGATAATTTTTCTGAACAACTTTGCCTCTCCTACATTTTTTATTTCTATCCCAACTACTGGGATAGTTTCCCTACTTTTGAAAAGGACTTTTTTATGATTTGGGACACTCTCTTCTGACACAGAGCAAAAAAGAGCAAAGTGGATTTAAAATAGATCAATTCTGTATTGGTCTTGTGTTCTTTGAGAACTCTAATGCAATGTGCCTCCAAGCAGAGAGATACTATTAAGAAATAACCTTGCCTTCTAAAAGTGGCTTGCTAGGGTGACTTTTTTTTTTTTTGAGAAGCATTAAAATTCAACATTTCAAGGAATTTTTCTACACAGTATTGTTATATAACTTCACATTTTTCCCTTCCATTAAAAATCCTTTCCCAGTCCAAACAATGGTTTCTTTAAGTAAAAATGTAGAGAAAATGATTAAGTCACTTGGAGCTGAACTTGCAGGCAGCTTTGCTAAATATTCATGATGTTTAATTTTTAAATTTCTCTGAAATGGAATTCCACAGAGACATCAGAATTCATCATCTAAGAGACAAATCAGTCAAACATATACACAGACATTATCAGAGAATAAGATCCTCATGTCATGCATTCCTGCCTAAGCCACTTTTGAAGACAGGATGATAAAGTCAGCAGTATCAAATAACTTACCACTGGCTAGAGGATACTGAAAGTTGCTACGTCTATGAAAATTTGTACAAACAAAAAAAGGAGATTCCTGGGACTGACTGGGTGGAGGGGAAGCCAAGTCATATTCTTCACCTTTCGGTCTGTCTGGCTCTTTTTGCTTCTTTTCTTTAAAGTACTTTTCAGTCAGTGAAACAATAAACTTAACCAAGTCACAACCCTAGCTGCATTGTGAAGGCGAGAGATCAAAATTCTATTTGGTTCTCATTTTCAAACCCCTGACCCCAATGTTTGAGACATACTGGCAATAAACAAAGAGCGATCATAATTAAACAAACAACAAAAAAGATAAAAACTCAGAAACCTTTAGCTTGGATTTCACATTGGGAGAGGTTAAATAAAATACCTGGTCAAAGAAGTTATGTATCTAGTAAATCCTACTTGTTACCATTATAAACTTAGTATTAAAGATCCCACCCGCCTGTTTGGGACACAATGACAATGACAGAGTCAAGGGAAGATAAAACTACCCATCTGCTTTCTTTCAGAAAGATATCCAACTTTCCATATTAAATACTGTAGGTCTGTTTAGAATGTAATTAACACATGCCTTTTCAGGAAAAGAAATCCAGGAGAGAACATTTAAGTCCTTTAAAATGACAGCACAATGTGTAAAGAAGATAAACCATAGGAAATTTGATTAAACTGAATGTTCTGTTCTGAAAAAGAAAGAGTATCTTAATTGTTCTTGACTATGAACGCATGATCTACTTCTAATCCTGTTTCTTACTGATGCTGCCTCTGAGGATAGGGGAGAAGACTGATTTTATCATGATAGAACTTCTTCGTTTGAATGACGCAGAAAAGCTGCAGTGCCTTGAAGTCTGTTTTAGCTGAAGAATCAACACCAAACATCTCCTTGGCCCATGGGCTTAAGAATTGCTTTCACTATTTCTCCTCCGCAGCTCTGAGTCCACATCAGAACGCTTTGTACCATGGAGAAACAATATAAATAAATCATGAAATAAAATGACCTTTCCCAAATCACGTTTTGGCGAGATGTTTTTTACAGCTGTCTCTTTGCTCTAGTTACAGATGCCAACAAAAGTGGAACTTTTACAAGCCCTACTAGAAGTTCGATATCCAGTTGAATTTAGTTGTGGGGAAGCTAAATTCAGCATGCTTCCTTTTCACATTTTTGGCAGACGGAAAATACATACTGCCAATGAACCAGGATGTGTACAAATAACATCGTTATCTTGGGCCTTAGACTTTGCTTCTGGAGAAAAGAAAGTTGTCTTGGGAGAAAGACCTTGAGAAGGAATACCCAGAGGGATTATTTCTTTAATTGTGTTATTAGTTTATTTGCTCCATCAGAATAATTGATTGTGTTGTCCTGAGAACTGCTGAGCATGGTGACATGTAAATAAGGAAATAGCCTGCAAAATAACATGTGAGTCCTCCTTTTTTTTTTTGCTGTGCTTTTGCTCAGAAATGAAACACTTTTGAGTATATCAGGAAGCAAGACATAGCTACTCAGGGGATCCTTTTCTCTAAGTGACTGTTTTGTGAAATAACTGACAGACCACACTGTCTATCAGCACAGCTTAATCCACACATCAAACCATGTTTCTAACTGTTTCCAGAATATGGCAAGTCCGTGCTGACTACCAGAAAGGTCAGAATTCCCAGAAACACACAGAAACCAAAAGAGATTGGAGGTTGTGAAGGATGAGAGGTGGAATCTAAAGAGCCCTCACTACCTCTTTTAAAGCTTTTTTTTTTTTTTTCTTGGAGTATAGTTGATTGTGTTAGTTTCAGGTGTACACCATAACTGCTCATCTCTGATTCAGTTTTACTAGACCATAGTCTGACACTGGGAGCAAAACAGAAGAAGCTTGTTTGAACAGTGTACATCTTCTCTTTCAAAACAGTTATAGAAAGTTGCTCACATAGACCCATTCACTTCTTTTGGAAAGAGGTAGGGATTACATGATTACAAAAACAAGTCAGTTTTGTTGTTGTTAATTGGGGTATAGTTGCTTTACAGTGTTGTGTTGATTTCTGCTATATATCAAAGTGAATCAGCTATATGTATGCATATATCCCCTCCCTCCTTAGACCTCCTTCTCACTCCCCCCATCCCACCCATACTAAAAACAAAGGTCATACTAAAAACAAACAAAGAAGTCATTTCCACGCGCCCTTTTCTTTTTTTCTCCAAAATTATATTTATGCTAAACAGCCTTCTCTTTTCTTGAAGTGACCAATCTAGGTATGACGGGTTGGAAACCGAGAGTGCCTTTCTTCCCCAATTCTTTTCAAAAGTTTCTCCTCTCTTTCCTCCTCAAGTCTTCTTCCAGCTCCTCTTATCCTCCAAATTCTTCTGGCATTCCCAGTATTTTTCATTCTTCCCATTCCCTTCTGATGCACCCAATTCTTCTCTTTCTCCTTCCTCCTACCTCCCTCTCCTTTTAACCCCCGGCCTCAGCCTACCTATCTAGTTCATTTTCTTTCTTTTTTTTTAGTGTAGAAACTGGATCTAGATTGTTCTCTCAGAATCCCAGACTAGACCTAGAAAAACCAGGCGAACATGGAATGAGGCTGGGTAACATCCATCTTTCTATTCCTGCCTCTGAGCCTTTTGTCTTGTTTTCTTGGGCCAGTTCCACTAGGAATTGTTGCAAACTCTACAGCAGATACATGGCTTAGATGAAATAGCATCTTTTAAAAATGAAAGCTGGTTGGCCACATCTATTAGGGGACAACTTCTCCTTAGAACCAGAAAAATAACTTTATATTTTTTGCTTTTCAAGCCAGCTCAGTATAAGTAGACACTTATCTTTTTGTTTTCACCTTCAAATTCAGGTGATAACTGGATTTAACTGATGACAAAAAGACATAGGAAAAATGGCAAAACAAAGGAAGATGGGGATAGAAATCAGTGACAATTATTTAATGTATCATAAGATAGATATAAGTTTAGTTAATAAAAAAAAGCTTGCTTTTCATTAAAAGGGAGTGATCTGCTGGTTTAACTCTAAGTTGAACTATATACATTTGCAATATTCACCCATTTTTGACCTATAAAAATGGGGATTTCATGTGGCTCATTGTAATCAGTAAAATTGTGATTTTGTCTAGATAGGTTGTGAGTATCTTTCAAGTCCTGGAGGGCCCACAGGACTTGAAACCTGGCTCCTATATTGAATCCAATAAGACTCCACAGAATTGGGCTCTTTCTTTGCCTTTACTGCAGTGATAGAGTTCACGTGAAGGTGACAATTATAGGTTAACAGCTTGGCCTTGATTGATCTCCCTGAGTATTCAAATTGCAGCAGGAGAATCACAACTATAACCCAAAGATGCACAACTCAAACAGCTGTGCTTTCAGGAATTACTGTGAAAGTGGAGATGGTATCTCATGGGAACATATGTTGAAGCTGAAGTCAACTGTAAGTATTATTTTATACAAACCCTTCATTTTACAAATGAGAAAACAGAAATTTGGATACATTAGGAGCATCATCAGCACCAGATCCTCATATGGTGACTGATCAGACCAGTTTTCTTGTATAGCACTCAGTTCCTCAATTCCACACCCTCCTGCCTATTTTCTAGTCCGTTTCCTGCCTTACTTCAACTCACAGACTTTATCTCCATCCAATAGATGGAGTGGGGGTAAGGAGGGAAAAAAAGGGAAAATGGAGCCAATCTTTTCTCCCTCTATAATGACGAGTTTCCGTGTCTAGATGGTAAACTGAACACTTGTCACTACCTTTCCCACCAAACCCAAGTCTCCCAGAAATGTTAGAAAACATGTTTAGAATGAATTTGTACAAAGCCTTGCTCCAAAACCGGAAGAAAACTCTCACTGGATCATAAACTGTGAGGAATCCCTGGAAGTTAGCAATTAGTTAAAATCAGATCAAGGAGTAAAACCAAAGCCTAATATGTACATGGGAAAATTCATTCACAGTCTGCCACATTCCAAATTTCATCTCCTTTTCTCCACCCCCAGCTAAATCTGCATCCCAGACCCTCCCTCCCTGAAGCCTTCTTTGTCTTAGAACTCAATTTTACTAGCCTGCACTGCTTCAGGTTTTTCTCAACCTTTTCTCATTATCACTCTCCTAAAGCAGCTTTTGAAGGCATTTTCTCCCTAATCATTCCCCCATAAAACTTTAATACCACAAATATACTGTGTATCTATTTATGTACTCTATGTACATCTGTGCTTTACATATCAAAAGACTAACAACTTCTTGCCCCTTCAGGGCAGTTTTTCCTGCCTTGGGAGTGATATTACCCCCCTTGAGAATGTACATTTACGTCCCAAGGATCAAGTAGCTTCTTCTAAGAAGGGGTGGGGGGTGTCTCCCTGTCTCCCCACAAGTCATACAAGGGGAATGACCAATATTTCTACTTCACCCAATCTTCATCCAATACTTCAGCCAATCTCTGGGTGAACAAATCATGTGAACAGAATCTTTTCTGTAAGTGGGTTAGGGAAAAGATTCAACAGGAGGAGAAACCAAGAGCCAAAACATGGTTTAGATACTTTGTCCTTGTTTTATTTTTCCTCCTAGTGTTCCCAGGGCATGCTTTGCAGAAATGACAACCTCTAAGAGATAGTCTATAGAATGGAGATGTCAGCACAGAAGAAATGCACTGTGGTAGGCAGACTCTGAGATGGTTCTCTTGGGGTCTGTGCCTTTGAGTAACTCCTTTTCCTTGAGTGTGGGTCAGACTTGCTGACTCACTTCTAATACACAGAATCTGGCAGAAGTGAGGCAGCCACTTCCAAAACTAGATTATAAAAAGACTGGCTTCCATCTTGGATTCATTTTCATTTTTTTTTGGAAAGAAAATTTTTTGCTGAATTTTTACTCCAAAACTTAACTAATAATGAAATGTTCATATTGGGCAATTGTGCAATACAGACATGAGTTCTTCATAACAAATGCAATTAGAATTTAAGTATGATAGAAATATATATATCAAATTAAAATAGGATTTTCTGAAGTCTAATACAAACATGTGAAAAAGAACTACTCAAAACATAATAAGTATAGAGCTTAATAAGATAAAAACTGTGTAAACTCTTAGGTCAAGAACTAGAACACTGTCAGCATTACAGAAGTTCCAACAAATACATGTAATTATTACAGATATTATTAAATGCCTTGAAGAAAGAAAGTGAAGTATTGCAATTTCAAATGAGAGAAGCATCTGTGTTAGTGGGTAAAGGTAGGTACATATCACCTACTGTGAGGAGTGATGAACAAGGCAGGATGAGGAGCAGATAACACATTTGAGAAGGTGATATGTAGAGTGTCAAACAGATTTTCTAGAGTTGGACATTGATAGAAAAAAAGAGTACTACCTTCATTGAATTAGGAAAGAAGAGGGAGAACATGGACATGAGAAAGGATGGGTTTTACGTTTGTGGTGAAGCTTCTTATCTGATTATTCTTCTATAAGGCTAATTTAGTTTTTTGAATATGAATATATATACATATTTTAAAAATAGGAGAATATAAAGAAATGATAGTGCTAAAACAAGCCTCAGTAATGAGAAAGTCAGGCTTCTGTGGTGGCTCAGTGGTAAAGAATCCACCTGCCAATGCAGGAGATGCAGTTTCAACACCTGGAAAAGGAAATGACAACCCACTCCAGTATTCTTCCTTGGCAAATTTTGTCAAAAGAGGAGCCTGGGGTCACAAAAGAGTTGGACATGACTCAACGACTAGACAAATGATAAATGATAAATGATATCAGCCTATAAGGACACCTAAAGAGTCACTGATTGCCCAGTGGAATTTAAGCACCATAGCTTAAAAATACAATCATCTGATCTAGTTGAAAAATTTCCCCCAAAGTTGTGAATTTCTTAAAGTATTAATAAACTTAAATAGAAGATAGCAGGTAGGATTCATCCAGGCTTAGCACTTTAACTCCAGTATAATGGACACAAATAATGATAAGAAAATTAAAGTTTTGCAAAAGACCATCAATAAATCGCAGAGGCAACCTATGGAACAGGAAAAGGTATTTCCAAATCATATGTCAGATAAGGGGTAAATATCCAAAACAGCCAAAGAACTCATACAACTCATAACAACAACAACAACAAATCCATTTAAAATTCAGGATAGGAACTGAATTAACATTTTTCGAAAGAAAACACACAAATGGCCAATATGCACACTATAAGATTTTCAATATCACTAATCTTCAAGGAAATGCAAATCAAAACCACAATGAGATACCTCTTAGAATGGCTGTTATCAAAATGACGGAAGATAACAAGGGTTGACAAGACTGTGGAAGAAAGAAAACATTTTCGTATCACTGGTAGGAATATACTGGTGCAGTCACCACAGAAAACAGATGAGGATTCCTCAAAAATCTTAAAACAGGGGTTCCCTGGTAGCTCAGTGGTGAGGAATTCACCTGCCAATGCAGGAGACACCGGTTAGATTCCCGGTCTGTGAGGACCCCTCATGCTTGGGGGTAACTAAGTCTGTGCACCACAACTATTAAGCCTTTGCTGTGGAACCCGGGAGCTGCAACTTCTGAGCCCAGGCACCCTAGAGCCCGAGCTCCATGGCGACAGAAGCCACTGCAATGAGAAGTCCTTGAAGCACAACAAAAGTAGTCCCTTCCTCGCGGCAAATAGAGAAAATCCTCACAAAGGACCAGTGCAGCCATAAATAAGTAAAATTTTAAAAAAACACACACCAACTTTTAATATAGAATCACCATAGCATTAAGAAATCCCACCTCTGGGTATATAGTAGTCCCCTTATCTGTGGGAAATAAGTGCCAAGGCCCCCAATGGATGCCTGAAACCATGGATAGTACCAAGTCCTATATATATAATATTTTTTTCTATACAAGCACACCCGTAAGAAAATTTAATTTGTAAATGAGGCATCATAAGAAATTAACAATAAGCAGATATTCAGCATAAGCCATTATTTTTGCCCAAACCGTTTGGATACAAGAAGTCGTTCTCATCACAGAAGGGTGAAAACCATCTTGATGTCTAGGATCCCGGATATCAGCCAAGGCAAAGTCTGTAAACAGAGGTCTCGCACCGGGCACATCCGACGGAAGTTCCTATAGCAAAACGGCTGGTGGGCTGCACGGGAAGAATCGCGCGTGACACGTCAATCCAAGATGGAGGCAGCGGGCCGAGAAGCTGCACTCGGCACTGAGAATCCGTTAGCCGCACGCACGCAGGCACGTGCGGAGAGAACCCCGCCCCCTCCTTGCCTTGGCGTATATAAACCAGCCCCCACGACAGCCTTCAGCCCTGAAGAGCACGTGCTCTGGAATGTGAGCTGGTGTCTCTCCGTTCGTCTGTCAGAGAAGGACGCTTTCCTTTGCTTCTAAAGCTAACTCAGTCACATTCTGTCAGCTCAAAGGACACCGAGCAGAAGGACCGTTCATAAGGAAAGTCCTTGACTTAATAAGCAAAGGAAAAATGTATGCTGCGGTTCCTGAAGATCTCTGGTAAGAACGACTCTTGATAAAATTGTGAAGAAGGAGAAATCCATGTTAGATTTTCTGTTGCACCATAAACTGGAGAAATTACAGACGCGGAAAAGCGTTTAGTTAACATAGAAAAGGCTTTAAATTTGTCCAGTAAGCTATTTTGAGAGAGACCATGTCCACATAACATTTATGACAGTGCACTGTTACAATTATTGGCTTTGTTTTCAGTCTCTGCACGACCTTTCCACTTCCTTCCTGTCCTAGGGGTAGGTCTTGTCTCCCTAGTCCTATCCAGGAGGTGGTGTCCCCAGGCTGATGCCTTGACTGCAGCCTTATGAGACACCCTGGGCCAGAACCACCCAGATAAACTGCTTCCAGATTCCTGACCCACAAGCATGTGAGATAATACAGGTTTGTTGTTTAAAGCCCCTTAAGATTTGGAATAATGTGTTATGAGCAATAGATACATAATACATTCATATTTTTCCCTGTGTTTCTTTCTTCCCTTCAAGATTATTCATTATTGTTTCTTGGCTAGTCTTCCTATTTTGTAGCAGAAGATGACTTTTTCTTCTTGAAAGATATTGGAGGTAGGTCTAAATGACCAAACCAAAAATGAATGCCAATAAGAATTTTGTTTTCCGTGACATTGGTATGAGAAGAGTCATAAATGTGATGGAACAAAGTGTGGCTGTTTCAAATAGAAAAAGTAACCATACTCAGTTGTCCCTTTTTAGTTGTTTTTTTTAAGCTTGACACTATAAAAAGACTTTATGAATTCCATCCCTAACAATTCAAATTTTGTGTTTATTTAGATGAAATCTGGGGAGCTTATTATCTTTGTGAGATTTCATATATATGGCACAGAGTATATATAATACTATATATATATATTGCTTTGCCTTAATATGTATGTGTATCGTAGGACCACTACTACTTGCTATAATTGAAAGCAGTCTCTATATTCTTTTTGTAGACGTATCAATATTCTCTCCCTCTTGCCTCTCATGCGCAGATGGAGGATTGCAAATTTTCAGTCATACGGGTTTATTATCATTGTCTTCCAACTCTTCAGTACCTGTCTGTGTTGAAATAATAGCTTAAGAAAGTTGATATCAATAAATTGGTTTTTATGTCTCTATGTAGTACAGTGTATATGCATATATACATATGGGCTTCCCAAGTGGCTTAGTAGTAAAGAATCTGCCTGCAGTGCAGGATATAGAGGTTCAGTCCCTGGGTCAGGAAGATCCCCTGGAGAAGGAAATGCAACCCACTCCAGTATTTTTGCTCGGGAAATCCCAAGGACAGAGGAGCCCAGGTGGGCTCTAGTCCATGGGGTCACAGAGTCAGACATGACTTACTGATTGAGCATTTATACATGCATCTATATATAGAATACAGTATAAAAAGATTGTAAGGGTGAAGGAAATCTTTACTGGCTTCCACAAATGACTTTTTCCCTCAAAGTATAACAGCACCTTGACCTATAAATATACATAAAGTGAAAGTGAAGTTGCTCAGTCCTGTCTGACTCTTTGAGACTCCATAGCCTGCCAGGCTTCTAGTCCATGGAATTGTCCAGGCAAGGATACTGGAGTGGGTTGCCAGTTCCTTCTCCAGATGATCTTCCTGACCCAGGGATTGAACCGGGGTCTCCTGCACTGCAGGCAGACTCTTGACTCAGCCACCAGGGAAGTCCATAAATATATATAAAACTATATTCAAATAGCCTTCATCTGGTCATCAAAATAGGTCCAATGAGATCTCCCCATGGTTCTGTCTTTGCCCAGTTCATATTTTATAATCTTATGTTTTCCATACTCCAGTTTGATTCATTCATCCATCAGATATCAAAAGGTAATAAGATATACTTTCTTATAACTTATACTTTAATTAAGATTTTTATTAATTCAGAATTGCCTGTCCCTTCAGTAACTCTAAATTGGTGAGTTTTTCTTTGAGGCATTTTTAATATCTGTTCTGATCTTGAATCTGGTGGTATTGTATTACTTTGATGGATTAAGAACTTACTTCATTTTTAAAATAGCAGTCAGAATTTTTCTCTGATGAACAAAGAAACAGGTAAAAACTTTTTTTCAGAGACTTTAGCAGATTGACTCATTTTCATAAAATATTTTGCGTAACAAAAGTATAAAAGATGTCTTGTTTGTAAGCTGATTGAATGAATTAATATGGCTTAAGTACTCAGAGTGTTAATGATGATATCTACCGTGTCTCATGTCATCTGGAGGCAGTAAACACATCTAATGTTAGGTGGGGGGGTGCCAGCTATAAATGTGAGTTATAACGTGTGAAAGTGAACATCTTCACCTATGACCTGCAGCTACAGAGTGCCAGGGGACCACAAATTTTGGAATTTTGCAAACCTTGGTCTGAAATCTGGCTTTACCTCTTATTTGCACATTAATCTAAACCTTCTTGTCTTCAGTTTTCTCATCTTCAAAATAGAAAGAAACAATACTCTCTCTTCATATTGTTGTTTGTAATATTTAAATATGGTTAAGGAGCTAGTGCTTGATTTTTAACCAGGGGTCTGTAAATACATGACAAATAACCAGGTCATTATGTGAATGGTGAACCTCAACTCTTTCTCACAGAGAGATGACCTATTAATTATCAAAACACAATTGAAGAAATGAGCTCTTCTATTTCTGCTCCTCTCTTCAGTGCTATCTTTTGGAATTTCCCTTGTTGTAGATCAAAAGTGGTCAAATATTGGTTCATAGTGTCCAATCTAATGGCAGTTTTATATTCAGAAAATTATATTCTGCTTAATCATACAAACCATGAAAAATCTCAAGGATAAAAATGAGTTGCAAATCCTGCAGGGATCTCTTAAGTTTCTCTCTGCACTTTACTCACTGCACTTACTACAAGACATCATGAATTTCTATAAACTCCTTAAGGGAAGATACTACCTTATTAAACATTGTTTCCTCAGAGCCTGCATTTGCATAGGAAAAACAGTATCTGGTTGAAGTTTAGCACATGCCTGCCAATGCAGGAGACTTGGATTCAGTTCCTGGGTTGGGAAGATTCCCCTGGAGGAGGAAATGGCAACCTACTCCAGTACTCTTGCCTGGGAAATCCCACGGACAGCGGAGCCTGGTGGACTAAAGTTCAAGGTGCTGCAAAGTGTCGGAGAGGACTTAGCAACTGAACAACAAAAACATGTTCTGAATCCAGGCTGCCTGAGTTGGAAGCCTGGTTCAGCCACCTACCTGCTGTGCTATCTCTGAGTGCCTTAAAAATGCTGTGTCTCATGTGTGCAGTCTGCTTCCTGGATCCTTCCTTGCTTATAACTTCCTTACAATTCAAAGATTTTTAAAAAGTGAGAAACAGAAAGCATTTGGAGTAGCACATTGGATACATTGTAAGTCTTCAGTTAATAACCGTGTATTTATTGCAAAATGCTGTATTAGTTTGTCTTCAGATAGGTCAGCCCTGCCATCTCTTTTTTCTGGTTCTTTACACTGTTTTTCCCTCTTAAATGTTTCATCAGCTTTATTAATCTTTGTGTTTGTTTATTTAGCCTAGGATCTAACACTGATTCTCAAATCTAACCATATGCTCTAGGCTCATCTGAGGGAGTCAGTCAGAAAATCCCAGACATACTTCCCAGTGATTCTGTGATTAGAGACCTGCAGCTTTAAGTTTACTAGGCAATTGATTACTAGGCAATTGATTCAAAAGAGGTGTCCCATGAACTGGGCCAGCATTTGGAAACACTGCCCTAGGATTTCTATCCAATTTTAATTTGACTCCTTTATTTCCTAACTCCATTTCTTAAGAGAGCATCTCATATACACAATTTCCCCTTCAATTGAAGTCTGTTTAAAGCAAACATCTAAATGCCATTTCATTCTCCTTTTTGCACGATGCCCTTTTCTCTCCTCATTCTGTCCCCTTCACCAGCAGTTAGCATCTGACCCCATCCTTGTTCACCAAAAGAGCTGGCCATTTGTAGTCAATGGATGAGCAGCTGACGGCTCCTTTTAGGGGAGTAAAATTGCAAATAAGGGTGATAAATAAAACCGTTCTCTAAAAGAACCAGTCTCTTTGGCACATTCTGTGCTTTCCTCTATCAGAGGCAGGGAAGACTGAGGCTTATTCATACGGGAATGAATCAGTGGTCAAAGAATCACTCCAGAGAGTCAGAAGCTAATTCTTTTTTTGTCAAGTGGGGAATGCTTCTCCCTATTTCATATTTGTTTATGAATGTCACAGCATGGATTCTGAAAACACCATCCCTGGAGAGAGCAGACCTATAATTCTGGGAGAATTTGATTACTCAATCATCTAAATTCAGGATAAATTTTAGATAGAAAGAAGATAGCAGAAAACCAATCCTTATAACACACCTGTGAGACCCTTTGAATAGTGCTTTGTGAATGAATTGCCCTTTATCGCTCCCCACCCCCCACCCCCGCCCCCTGTGATAACTGGCACTAACACAGCTGTTCACAGCTGCACACAAGATGCTTGCAAGAGCACAATGTCAACCATTTGTTCTCATGGGGTGCAGCTTAATTTATTTCCTTTGAGGATGGAGTCTGATATTGTGTTCTCGCAAGACTAATCAGCAGATCTAAAAGACATGCAGTGGTCAGATTTAAGGGATGAGTTGCATTTCCAAGTATGATTCTTCTCTTGGATATCTACTCCTGCCCCTTGAAACATATCCAGTGGAGAACCCATTTTGAGGGTGAGTTTGTTTTTGATAGACCTTAAGCAGGAAGTGAATTGAGGTGGAACAAATGTTCTCATTATTTCAGAGAGAACCATAGGCACACTCCACTTCTTAGCAGGGTCAGCTGATGCCAGAATGCTCTCGGCAAGCCAATTCATAGCAATGTGACAAAGGAAATTTATTGAGCACCTACTGTATGCCTAGCAAATGTGTAGGGCTGAAAAAGGCAATAAAAAGTTTTCATCTCATTACAATGTAAGTTGCATGACTTGTTCCTGAATGCCTTTGACATCCCTGGCACAGTTTAGATGTTCAGTGAATGTTGAGTAAATGAATAAATAATGCACTCAGTAAATCACTCTCTTAAGCTAAACCAGATAGATTTGTAACAGCTGCTCAGAAAGCTCTGCCAAGAAAGACTCTGAGGCTATACCCATGTCAGTGGGAAATGTGACCTGATTGATTAGCAATGTCTGTCAAGGGCAGGAGAGAGGTAAAATCAAGTGTGCTGTATAATATATTCTGTGGCTAAACATAAGTGATATAGCTGTTCATCCCCTCCTTCTCACCCTCCCCACTTTTCCCCCATAAACCTTTCCCTTCAGTTTCTGGAACAAGTGGAGTGACTGTCAGGGTCTAATCAGAAGTATAAATCTTCTGCACTCATGAGCCCCATCTTTTCAAAATTCATCTTCTTCCATTCAGGAGAGAAGAGCTAATAGATTCTGGTTTGAGTGAATCAAAGAGATCATAGAAGGAAATTCCATCTTGCTACCTCTGTGCTTTTGCCTAGTTGGTACAAAATGAAAGACCAGGCGGAATGCAAAGTTCAAAAAGTTGAGAGTACAGAGTACATTTTATTGGTTTAGTTTGTATACACAAGCTTCACCTAATCCTTAGCAGGTGAGGATATTGTTGATGAGTGTCCTGGGTTCATAAGAATTTTCTGCTCCTCTTGTGAAAAACCACATGTGTCTTGTCTCTTCTTAATTTCACATTAAAAAAAAAATTGTCCAAAAGGTATATTAGAGCATGAACATAATGGGAAGTAAAGAATGAAGTTGAGATCCAAATTGCATAATGAGTTATTCCTATAAAATTAGTATAAGTGATATAATATTTGATTTGATAAGATTTCCCCTTTTCCTCTTTTTCTCCTGGAAATTTTTGTTAGAGAAGTAAACAGGTATAGAAGCAAAATCACCTTCACATTTGTCTAAATTCTATTTTCTGGGGAATATTGACTGAAACAAAATGTAGAGATTCATATAATAGAACAGAGATGATCCTGGAAAACATAAATAGGAGTAAATCAAATTTGGTTTCTGAATATATATTTTTGAAATCATTACTACTTAGTAAATATATAACAAATGCATAATTGATTATCTTATGCACTAGAAAATGCTGAATATTCATTAGACACAGTAGTAGACATTGAGAAATGTATGCCAAGTCCTTCTGAAGTTGCCAATGATTTTACTTACATTAAAAAAAAATCACTATATAAACATTGTTGCTAGTAGCCCAGACCAATGGATGGAACCCCTTAGCTGCAAACTAGAAACAGTGAAAAAAGGAACTTATACAAATAGGGCAGACTGGAAAGAAACTAAATTTGCACTAAGTATCAATCTTAAGATAATTAGTTCCTCCTGGAAAATAATTTTGCAATTAGAGATTGACTTCAACACTAAATGCATGAGAATAAATTTGCAAAATGTGCTTCCACCCACCTTTTTTGCTTAAGGGTTCTAGTTATAAAGAAAGGACCAAGAAAATAAAAGTCTATGACAAATGAAAGAATCCTATGACAAATGAAAGAATCCTAGACAAGCAAGTGAGGATGAGAAGAAAGTAACATGGGTTCCAAAATTGTGGAGTTTTAAAGACCTTAGCAGTTAATCGTTAAAGGTGGGAGGGGGGACTATCGGATGCATAAGCAAGTCCAAGATACTCGAAGTGAGCTTTAAAAGTTCTAGGAATTGGTCTGACTCTAGGATTGCCACGGTGAATGATTAAATACTATTGTGATATGGGAGAATAGTATACTGAAGTCTGGATTTGGGTCCTCTTCAAGTTTTTGTTACTCCGTGAAAAATGATAGTCAGGCCTTTATGTCCTCTTGTTTCAGAGAGTTTGGATTGTAGGGCAGAAAGCAGAATCCACCTCTGAGGACCCTTGCTGCTTGGCTTTTATTTTCAAAATTCTGCTTATTTTGTTTAAATGGAAATATAGTTGATTTATAATGTTGTGTTATAGTTTCTGGTATATGGCAAAGTGATTCAGTTTTATGTGTGTGTGTGTGTGTGTATTCTTTTTGTTATTCTTTTCCATTATGGTTTATTGTAGGATACTGAATATCGTTCCCTGTGCTGTATAGTAGGACCTTGTTGTTTATCCATTCTGTATATAATTGTTGGCATCTGCTAATCCCAAACTCCCAGTCAAACCTTCCTCCTACTCCTTGGCAACCAAAGTCTGTTCTTTACATCTGTGAATCCATTTCTATTTTGTAGATAAGTTCATTTGTGTCATATTTTAGATTTCCCATGTAAGTGATGGCATATGATATTTTTCTTTTTCTACGTTCACATAATATGATGATAATAGGTCCGTCCATGTAACTGAAAATGGCATTATTTTGTTCTTACTGATGGCTGAGTGGTATTCCCTTGTGTATGTGCACCACGTATTCTTTATCCACTCATCAGTCCATTGAGATTTAGGTTGTTTCCATGTCTTAACTATTGTAAACAGCACTGCTGTGAACATGGGGGTCATAGATCATTTTAGATTATGTTTTTGTCAGGATATATGCACAAGAGTGGGATTGCTAGATCATATGGCAACTCTTTTTAGTTTTTTTAGGAACCTCCATACTATTTTTCCATAGTGACTGTACCAATTTACATTCCCACCAACAGTGCAGGAGGGTTAAAAGTCTACCTATTCATTAGGCCACTGTTACTTCGGGTCTCCATTACCCATAACAAACCTAATCCTAAGTGACATTGAAATTACTTCTAACCTGAATGAACAGCAGTTCAAAGTAAAATTTAATTTGATTTCAGAGAAATAGTATCATTTTTTTTTTTTGTACAGCAGAGTTTGAGATACACTACTTACTCCTGCTGTACTGAATTTGAAGAAGACGCAGTTATCCTGGTGATGTTCTCATTGCTTTGAAAATTTTGATATGCATGTGAATTACCTGAAGACTTGCTAAATAAATATCGCTGAGCCCTACCCAGAATCAAGTGCTGCAAGTCTAGGTTGGGAGTGAGAATTGCATTTCTAACAAGTACCTAAGAGATGCTGATTTTACTGTTTCAGGACCACACATTTTTTTTTCTTTCAGTTCTACCAATTTATTGCTACCAACCCATCTCTGTCCACCCCCCCATGAGTGTGTGCTCGGTCATGTAATCCCATGGACTGCAGCGCACCAAGCTCCTCTGTCCATGGATTTTTCCAGGGAAGAGTATTGGAATGGGTTGTCATTTCCTTCTCCAAGGAACACACATTTGAGGGCCTCTCTTTTAGACTAATTCTCAAACTAGCTAAGGTGAAAGGCAAGTCTCAATGTCTGTGCTTACCTAATGGACTGGTTACCAGAAGCTCACAGATAAGCCTGGTGCATGGCCCATGACAGAACCCTTAGCCCAGGAGTAGGGGCACTTTGACTGCTTCCTGTCTGAGAAATTTCTGCAGTAGAATCCAAAGACTCAAAGCCTAGGACAGTATCTCCTATCCTGCCTGAAAAAGTTCAGTCTTCCCTTTTTTTTTGGCCATGTCATGGTTCAGTGGTTTAGAGAGCTTCCTAGCATTGCTTCAAGTAGCGCATTATTGAAGAGCTTCTGCTGCAAAGCCTTAAAAAGTAGTTGACAGCAAAAAATTCATTGTCATCAGATTTTCCTTCTCTATGAAGGAATCTGCCCCTCTTTAAAAATACTGTTTCTCAATAACTGGCAACTTATTTTTAGCACTTACATGTTTTAGGAACAATGATAAATTGTTTACAAGTAATATATGTGTTTTACATCCATTGTGTCATTTAAACTCTCAACAATCCCATGAGGCAGGTGCAATCATTACCCCCATTTTCAGTGGAGAGGAAAATAACAAACACAAAAACACAGCGAGGCCCAGAAAAGTGAAATAACTTTCATGAGATCATACAATGGAAAGTAGGCAGTTAAATCAGGTCCATGCTTTTAAACACCATGTTTTATTCCTCATTTCGCTGAAGATCTTTCCTTGCAGAAATGCAGGCCAGATCAAGATGCCAGATTTATGCAAAGAATCCTAGAGACACCAGGAGACTCAGGCATAAGTCTGGACTCTGTCCCCAAGTAGATGAGGGCCTAGGAGAAGTTATTTTTCTCTTTGAGTATCACTGAGTTGCCATCCATAATTTTCTTTAGAAACTAATGTTCTTTGGAGGGTTTATCAGACATTCTATGGAAAATGTGTTTACGGTCAAATAAATATGGGAAAGACTGAATAAAATGTTACCCTCTTTGAGATTCATGTTGCTGGTAAATTAAAGATTATGAGAGGTCTTATTGCGCTATGGTTCTGATTTTACTTAGCCAAGTATTTCCCAAGTCTTTGAATAGAGAACCCTATTTTTATATAACTTAATATCTTAATAGTAGTTAGTCATGGAACACGGTTCTGGAAACAATACCCTAGTTTTTTTCTGTCCCCAAATTCTGTGAATCTAATTCTGTGAATCTATGACTGGTTTAGAAATAGAAATAGATACAGAATGGTACAGAAATAGAAATGGTATAGAATAGATATAGAACAGTATGCTGCTGCTGCTGCTAAGTCGCTTCAGTCGTGTCCGACTCTGTGCGACCCCATGACGGCAGCCCACCAGGTTTCCCCATCCCCAGGATTCTCCAGGCAAGATCACTGGAGTGGGTTGCCATTTCCTTCTTCAAGGCATGAAAGTGAAAAGTGAAAGTGAAGTTGCTCAGTTGTGTCTGACTCTTAGCGACCCTATGGACTGCAGCCTACCACGCTCTTCTGCCCAGGGGATTTTCCAGGCGAGAGTACTGGAGTGGGGTGCCTTTGCCTTCTCCAGTAGAACAGTATAGAGATAGAAAAAGAGTGCCAATATAATAACAAAACCTATAAGACCTAAGCCTAGTGATAGTAAGTGCTATCATTAGCTATGCACTGAATGGATTAGAAACCCGGATGTTATTTTGCATACTTCACGTATATTACTTCATTTAATCTTTATTATAGCCCTATTATAATAATTGGGTTTCCCTGGTGGCTCAGACAGTAAAGCGTCTGTCTGCAATGCTGGAGACCCGGGTTCGATCCCTGGGTGGGGAAGATCCCCTGGAGAAGGAAATGGCAACCCATTCCAGTTCTCTTGCCTGGAAAACCCCATGGGCAGAGGAGCCTGGTAGGCTACAGTCCATGGGGTCGGAAAGAGTTGGCCACTACTGAGCGACTTTACTTACTTACTTACTATTATAATAATTACAAACATTGTTATCTCTATGTTACAACTGAGGAGACTAAGACTCTGAAAAGAGCAATTATAGGTCTCTCAAACTAAACCATTTCTTAGAGAGTAAGATTTTCCTGCACACACTATGGAAAGTATCAAGAGAAGAAATAGAAGCAAGCCCATTGCTTTTTTATTTTTTATTTTTTGCTTAGTATGCTCTATTTGCATATCAAAAGCCCTCTAATGTGACTATAATCTGCACTGTTTAATGTCTCTGACTTTCTTTTACTTTCCCACTGTAGAGCATGGTTCAGTCATTACTCTCTTGATCAAGTTACAGACAAATGCAGCCTTCAAATTAAGCCTATTAAGATTTGTTTTTAATGAGGATATAATTCCTCTAACAACACAAGCCAGATTTGGCTGGGATGTGATTAGACAATCAGGTCATCTTGCAGAAAGGAAAGGCAGATTTCTGCCTCTTCCTCAAATGATTTCAGCCAGTCTTTATTCACTTGGTGCCACTTAAAAGCACAGAGCAAATGTAATATTTGAGACTTCTGAGTAATGAAGTAATCACATAGTCCATGCAGAACAGTGGGAGAGTTTCTATTTCAAGAATTGGAACTTCTTAGAAGGCAAATGTCCAGATTCATAGTATTGGAAATCACAGTAGGGAAGATAAATTCTTTCTAGAGTCTGAGCTGTCTTGCTTTGTTGAATTCCCTTGCCAACCTTCTTTGTCTTTTAGGAATGAATACCCTGTAAGACTTTAAGTAAAATGATTTGTTAATTAACCCCAACCCTTGGGGATCTTTCTGCATACTTTTTATTTTTATTAAAATAATCCTAAGCACATTTACTTTCCAAAATGTTCTTCCAACAAAATCATGTCTAGATATATTTACATCCTTTGCATACTCATTTTTCATAGTCTTGGGTTAAGAAATCTTTATCTGTACTTTTAAATACCTCAACCAATCATTTCTTTATATTTAAAATCCACCGAATATATCCATTCATCTGAAACTCTTTTACAATATGTGACAAGGAGAATGAACTTGGTGCGTAAGGGACTCAGAATTCTCCAGTAGAGGCCTCTTTGATGTTTGATTGCAACACTGTTATGAAGAGATGTGATACGCCTCCTTACAGATTTAAAGTTGGTGGGCAATTTTATTTATTTCTGACTGTGCTGGGTCTTCATTGCTGCACATAGGCTTTCTCTCGTTGCGATGAGCAAGGGCTGCTGTCCAGTTGCAGTGTGCAGGCTTCTCATTACAGTGGCTTCTCTTGTTGCGGAGCACGGTCTCTAGGGCTTCAGTAGTTGTGCACAGGTTTAGTTGCCCCACGGCAAGCATGTGGAATATTCCCGGACCAGGAATCGAGCCCTGGTCCCCTGCATTGGCAGGCAGATTCTTAACCCCTGGACCACAAGGAAAGTCCCTGGGCAATGTTAAATTGTTTAAAGTTGTTTGCCACAGTTGAACTTAGCATTATTGTCAAGGAATAACTCTCAACAGCAGGCAGGGGTTATAAGAGAATATTTTGGCCAGAATAACAGTTACTGACATTACGTATGACTCTACATGTAGAACAGGATCCAGTCAAATGTTTTATTCTGTACTAACACAGCAGAAACCAGCTTGTTGCTTTTGGGGGCTGAGTGAATGAATCATGGGAAATGGCCACAATCAGGAGGCTAAGGTCTAACTTATCTTGAACGTCATCACCTGCCATTCCTACCTGACACCTGCACAACGCTGTTAGACTCAACACTGTGACTCAGCATGGTCACATGTACAAAGCAAAGTTTTCAACTAATGTGGTCTCCTTTCAGTACTGTAAATATCCCTATTTTTCTCATTATAGTCCTACACTATTCTGGATTTCTAAAATGCTCTTTACCCAAATGTTTTTATTGGTCCTTTCTTCCATTCTCTTCTTTCTTAGCTCAAATAAATCACCCAGGAAGCTTTACTGAAGCACACAAAGCAACTCTACTCAAATTCTATCTTTCTCTCTTTTTTCTCCTTGTTTATCTTCAAATATAACTCCTATTTGATTTATTGTCTTATTGTTTTTGAACCTGTATTCCTTATCACTGTGGACAGTCTTTGAGACTAGAGAAAAATGTCCATTCTGTCCACTGCTATATTGCCTATCTTTAGAAAATATGGTAAAATTAACACTTTATGTTTTGTTTACTCAGAAAAATGTATTTTCTTGCTCATTTTTCATTGTTCATTTTGATTTTCATTTCCTAATATAAATGTCCCTCACTGGAGGCAAAAGTTGAGTTTTATGTGTATCCCAATTCCATCTTTTAATAAATTTCTTCACCTTCCTTTCCTTGTACATTTTGAATGTGATTTTACCTAGTGCCTCTCAATGAGCACTGGAGGTAAAGATGTTGGGGAACTCTCTCCTTGGAGACTTCACTTAATATTTCTCCCGGATGAACTTACTGCCTCACAAAAGGATTCTTTGTCTTTCAAATTTAACTGGCTCTTTGTTTAGGCTGGTATCCAGCAGCCCAGGAGTAAAATGTCAGGGCTCTCTATTTAATCAATGTTTTATTCTTGGCTTGTATTTCAACAGGGGGGATGAAACAGCAGTTTAAATGTTGCCGATATATTTTTTGACCCTTTTAAATTACTGGTCTATGTTACATGAATCTCAATAATTTCTAATTTATTTTCAGTCTGTACAAATCCCTTGGAGATACGTGCTATTCTTTTGCTAAAAGACATAACAGCTGCACTGACACTGTACTAAAACCAAGACTAATCCTCACCCAACCAAAAAGGTCATTTTACGGCATTCAACTTTTTTCATTCTCATCATAATTGACAAACTTTATATTGTGTGTTTGTAGAGCAGTGTTTCTCAAAGTTTGTTTTGTGGAATACTAATCTGCAGTGTTATTTTGCTCCCCACCTCCCAAATAGTTTCAATGAGCCAGGAGTTTGAGAAACAAAGTACTAACATATTAATAATTCTGAAACCTGTTAGAAAATCAGCTGCTTCAGTTTGGTTTACCTTTTAGCAGTTTTTCAGTGTATTTCACCATAGCGATGGTACACAAACTGTGGTCCCAGACCACCTGGGAATTTGTGAGAAATTCAAAATCTTGGGCCCCACCCAAGATCTACAGACTCCCAAGCCCTGGAGCAGAGGGGAGTCTGAGCAATCTGTGACTTCTCATGTCCTCTAAGTAAACTTGACATTTGCTCAGCGTGAGAACCACTGGACTACGGAGGTCTTATATTTGGGACAACCTTCTAACATCCTGAGGGAATGTATTCAGATCACCTGGGAAACTATTCAGTAGCTCTGGAGTGTGGCCTGAGATTATGCATTTCTCACAATTTCCCAGGTGATAATTGATGCTCTGGAGTACACCTTGAGTAGCAAGGCCACAAGACAGTTCTGAAAGAGCTAAAGCAAGCATGGGGAAGAATTTTTGGATAGATTCTTACAATGGAAATTACGGGCAAAGTGTCTCCTGTGACCCATTTGAGCCCTTCATCAGTCATCCATGGACCTTTGTTAGAAGATGGAATGGCAGTGGCGACGTGGTGCTTCTTACCTGGCCACCTACCACACCAGGTATTCAGAGAAAACATATGGCAAAGAAAGAGGTTAGAGCAGGGATTCCTGAGCATGAGAATTTTTCTTGTACTTACAAATAAAAAAATGAATAGCTGTGTGGTCCTGAGTAGCTTACATAACCACAGTGAGACTCAATTTCCTCACCAGTCAGTTGGAAATATGTTAACAGCACCAGTGTTAGCAGTAGTACTGAAAGTATGACCTTCTTGTAAAACGCTTACATTGTGGCACATAGTGAATACTTAATAAATGATAATGATGTGACAATGGTCATTATGGTGATGGTGGCCCCACATAAAATGGAAACATCCTGAAGTCAGCCTCACAATTTGATGGAAAAAAACAATGTGGGAGCAAAGGTCAGCTCGTTGTATTTTCCTTCCATGATTAGGGTTGCAAACTATACTTTTTCATTTTGAGTCTCTTCTCACAGCTCCCAGTGTCTAAACCACCTACCAAGAACTCTGGGGTTTATGAGGAGTGGAATTGCTGCTGATCCTGATTTTCTTCTTTCTAGTATGAAAGGGATAAAACTAGTCTCATATAAGATTTAAATGTGTGAAACACTGAAGGCAAAAGAAGAGGACGGCAGAGGATGAGATGGTTAGAGAGCATCACCAACTCAATAGACATGAATTTGAGCAAACTCTGGGAGATAGTGAAGGTCAGGGAAGCCTGCTGCACTGCAGTCCATGGGGGTCACAGAGTCAGACACGACTGGCAACTGAATAACAACAACAATAAAATTAAAAACCTTCCCCCATCTCAGAGTATTCCAAGGAAGATATAGTATTTGTTTGCCTAAGATCCAGGACTTTGGTTGTATGGATCTCAGTAATGTGTAAGGTAACCACATGGCAAGATGTTGTGTGTGTGCATGCATGCATGCTCAGTCCTGTCCAGCTCTTTGTGACCCCATGGACTTGAAGCCTACCAGGCTCCTCTATCCATGGGGTTCTCCAGGCAAGAATACTGGAGTGGGTTGTCATTTCCTCCTCCAGGGGATCTCCCGACTCAGGGATCGAACGAACCTGTATCTCCTGTGGCTCCTGCATTGCAGGCAGATTCTTTACCATTGAGCCACCTGGGAAGCTGGTAAGAGGTTACCTGGATCCAGGCCAAGAGAAGGCAGGAGAGCCACATCAGAAGAGCTGAGGCACTGGACATAAGGCGTGAGCGTGGAGAGGAGACAGGTGAGCCAGCACATTTACAGTCAGATTTGAGAGAGAAGAAAGAGATTGTGAAAGAGCAGCTGTGGTGATGAGAGTATGAATAGATGGTTGAAGAGGGGTGTAAGGACATTTCAGGGGAAATGCCTGTCCCTTATCTCTTAGGGAAATTTTGTTAGAGAGTTAAATTTATTTTCATTGATTTTTGGATGTCAGTTTGTGACTTTGTTGACTGTGACACCAGATTGAGACTAACTTCGGGTAATTTGGTATTGCTTAAGTAATATGTTCCCATATATTATGTTTTATAAGTATTTATTACATTTATAATAAAAAATAATAATACCTTTCTCTGTTTCTCTTCTCCTCTTCTTCTGCCTCTCTCTTAGTAAAGAAACCATCTCCTTAAAATTTGAATACCCAGACTTGTTTCAATTAGCGATTCTCAACTAGGGGCTATTTTATCCCCCAGGGATATTGACAAGCTGTATTGACAAGCTATCTTCACAAGATATTGACAAGAGCTTGACAAGATAAATTGACAAGCTTTGAAGACAATTTTGCTTATCACAATTGAGGGTGTGTTTCTATTAGGTGTGTGGGCTTCCCTGGTGGTTTCAGACAGTAAAGTGTCTGCCTGCAATGTGGGAGACCTGGGTTCAATCCCTGGGTTGGGAAGATCCCCTGGAGAAGGAGATGACAACCCACTCCAGTACTGTTGCCTGGAAAATTCCATGGACTGAGGAGCCTGGTAGGCTACAGTCCATGGGGTTGCAAAGAGTTGGACATGACTGTGTGACTTCACTTTCACTTTCTACTGGGTAGAGACCAAGGATGCTGCTAAACATCCTACAGTCAATCACAGGTTAGCCCCCCACTGCCATAACAAGGAATTATTTGGTGTAAATGCTCATAGTGCCAAGGTTGAGAAACTCTTGTCTAAATTGCTACAAATTTCCTTCCTCAATTCCACCTTCAAGCCTGTGACTTGAATAATTCCTCTGATTATAATTTACTTACTTCCAAAAATAATAATTCTAGGGGAAAGCCATTATATATAGCACATAACACAATTAATGATACTTTGGGAACTTCCTTCCATCTTATTGGGGCTTCCCTGGTAGCTCGGTTGGTAAAGAATCCACCTGCAGTGCGGAAGACCTGGGTTTGATCCCTGGGTTGGGAAGATCCCCTGGAGGAGGGAAAGGCTACCCACTCTAGTATTCTGACCTGGAGAATTCCATGGACTGTATAGTCCGTGGGATCACAAAGAGTCAGACAGGACTGAGTGACTTTCACTTTCCATCTTATTATCTGTCAAAGGAATAACTCTTAATAAACTACAGATTTTCTCTGGAAACTCCTACTATGATAATAGACTCAATTAACCAATAAATAAAATGTTCAATTCTAAAAGAATTACTTTTGAGATTTCCTTGCCAGTAACAAAATGTATGATGAGTTTTATCTGATTTGCATGGCTAATGACTTCCATGAAATCACCATCTTGGAGGAGCTATTGCTAAGTGTTTAAAGAGGTAGTAATGCCAAGTGGAAAGGGCTTTATCTGGTTGTCCTGAGCTTGGTTCTAGGTCTAGCTGTACCACCAGTCACCTCATGTCCTTGGGGAATTTGCAATACTTCTCTAAAACTTGATTGCTGCTTCTGCAAAATTAGTAGGAATTGGATTAACTCGTCTCTAAAGTTTCTTCTGGTTCACTCTAAACTCTGATTGATATTCTTTTCCTCCATGAGAACTGATGCCTTTTAGTTGACCTTTGAAGGAGATCTAAATGAAGTTCAGGTCAGCCTCAAACTCAAGGAAGTGTTTGTGTTATTTCTAAAAAAATAAGGAAAGTTAGGAGAATATGGCAAGTTGCCACTGTTAAAGTGACTATCTCTAAATGGAAATTTAGCATTTTCCCCTTACTAAGACAAATCTGGATCTAAATAGAATTTGAAAAATAGTAGAAAAGTCAATTCCCACAGAAAACAATGAATCAAAATGAACATCTGTTAGATTTTTTTTTCAAGTCAGGCCAACACCATATTAAACTATTGCTGGTCCTTGCTCACTCCTCTTAGTCTCCCTCTTCCAAAAATAAGTAAAATAAATTAAAACAACAACAACAACATAGAAACAATTTGCATTGACTTCATTGTAACAGAATGTAAACCAAAACACATCTTTGAAGTTCCCGGCCCAGATGGCAAGTCCCAGCTCTCCCATGGTAGATGCTAAGCAGAAAAGTGACTGAGCCACAGGAAGTTGAAGAGATCACAAATATGTAACACCACAGAAATGGCCCAGAACTGCCACTGACAAACACAAGATGCAGTAAACTGATGCATCTCTCTGAAGCAGCCCATTTCTGGGTCTTCTGAAGGAAGTCCTTCTTTCAGTTTGAACTTGTTGGTAGACTCTTACGTTATCAGCATTAGGACATGCTCTTCTGAGCCTCATGCTTTAGTGGGAGAGATGGATTTGTGCTGTTTTGTTGATATCTAACACCTATATCCCATGGTGACTTTGTAGCAGCCTTTTAAAGAGAGCTTCCTGAAGTCTGGAGTCATGGTGAGCAAACTTTTTTGACCTCAATGCATAGAAATACATTTTACATCATTATACAGTACAAATGTGTATGCACACAGACTAAATTACCCAGAGTACCAAAGTTTCTCTGGTTATCTGTTGTGTTTAGGTGTATATACCAGTTCCTTCTGCCCAAGTCACTGTTTCTATTCCACTCTCTTATCCCATTACTTGTCTAGATGATGCCCACTTGTCACTCAGGCTTAGAAATGTACCCCACAGTGGATTCCATGTCTTTGGTCCCTTTACAACAATAACAAAAAGTATATAAGCACATATAGAAAACATGACAATGCCATAAAAGAACTGAAAGTTAAATGGCCTGATTTATCTTGGAGCATCCCAGTTTTTGCAAGTGAAAGGGAACCATAAAAATGATTAAGAATAGCAGTTACCAACTTATGTTACTTATGCCACAATTTGTGGCTAAGTACTGTGGTTCAGTATTACAGAAAGCTCAGAGGAAAATCTGTCTACTTACTTTTGATTAAGGTTGCATAAGCAAATAAAATCATTTTTATATGACTGATTATAAAAAGTAGGAAGATCATGGATTGTTACTTGAACTAGTGCTGTCTGCTTTTTTAAAGAAAAAGTCTCTTAAATAATAGGAAAACTGATTTTTTTAAGTTCTTGGCAATCTAGGACATTTTTTTGAGAGTCACTGATTTAGACCAATGCCTTAAGTTTTACAGATCTGGAAACAGCTCCAGAGAGGGTTAAGTGACTTTCCAAAGCCCATCTAACATATAAGGGCACACTTAGGATCAATGATTACATCCTGAAACACAGGATTTCCCTCTAACGGTATAGATAACTTATCTTCTCAATATGTTAAGAAGATAAGAAATGATCCAGAATTTCAGTCAAAAGTTGAGTGTAACGTTCTAGCAAACATAAATCTTGTACAGTTTTGAATATATTGTGTTCAAAACTGTAAAAGACTCATCAGAAACCACAAAGATGAATTCTACAGAAGCCTTAAATTCAAGAGTTTAGAATTAATAGCATATGCCTTCTTTCTCTTGTTTAACCCCCAGAAAAACTTTATCTGGATAAATGCCACATTATTCCCATTTTGTAGATAAGAAAGTCCCTATTGCTGGTAACCTGCAGGACAGTGACTCAGAGTCTGTGTCTTTGTTGCTGCCATATGTTGCAAAATATTTTGAGAATTCAGAGAAAGACTAATTTTGGTTAGGAGATTTGTGTAAGGCTTCTTGGAAAATATGGATTTTTTTCGTTTCTGTTGAGGTATAGTTGATTTATAATGTGTTAGCTTTAGGCCCCTTCATGGATCACAGACTTGTCGTGGCAAAAGGGCTTGTGTAACTCAATGACGCTATGAGCCATGCTGTGCAGGGCCACCCAAGACAAATGGGTCATAGTAAAGAGGCTGACAACACGTGGTCCACTGGAGAAGGATATGGCAGCCCACTCTAGTGTTCTTGCATGGAGAACCCTATGAACAGTATGAAAAGGCGAAAAGATATGATGCCAGAAGATGACTACCACACTGCCCCCCACCCCCAACCTCTGTTACCCAGGTCAGAAAGTGTTCAGTCCTAGGGAAGAGTGGAGGGATATCACTAATAGCTCAAGTAAGAATGAAGCAGCTGGGCCAAAGCAGGAAGATGCTCAACTGTCGATGTGTCTGGCGGTGAAAGTAAAGTCTGATGTTGTAAAGAATAATATTGTATAGGCATCTTGAATGTTAGGTCCATGAATCAAGGTAAATTGGATGTGGTCAAGCAGGAAATGGGAAGACTGATCATCGACATCTTAGGAATCAGTGAACTGAAATGCACGGAAATGGGTGAATTTAATTCCGATGACCATTATATCTACTACTGTTGGCAAGAATTCCTTAGAAAAAATGGAGTAGCCTTCATAGTCAACAAAAGAGTCCAAAATGCAGTACTTGAGTGCAGTCTCAAAAATGACAGAATGATCACAATTTGTTTCCAAGGCAAACCATTCAACATCACAGTAATCCACATCTGTGCTTCAACACTGATGCCAAAGAAGTTGAACATTCTGTGAAGACCTACAACATCTTCTGGAATGAACACCAAAAAAAAGATGTCATTTTCATCAGAGGAGATTGGAATGCAAAAGTAGGAAGTCAAGAGATACCCAGAATAACAGGCAGGTTTATAACAGGCCTTGGAGTACAAAATGAAGCAGGGGAAAGGCTAAGAGTTTGGTCAAGAGAAGAACACTACTGGTCATAGCAAATACACTTTTTCCACAACCCAAGAGATGGATCTACACATGGACATTACCATAGTGGATGCTGAAATCAGATTCATTCATTATATTTTTGGCAGCCAAAGATGGAGAAGCTCTATATAGTCAGTAAGAAAGAAAAAAAAAGACCTGGATCTGACTGTAGCTCAGATTATGAGCTATTCATTGCAAAATTATGGCTTAAATTGAAGAAAATAGGGAAAAACGTCTAGGCCATTCAGGTATGACCTAAATCAAATCCCTTATGATTATACAATGGAGGTGATAAATAGATTCATAGAATTAGAGCTCTTAGAGTGCATGAAGAACTATGGACAGAAGTTGTAACATTGTACAGAAGGCAGTGACCAAAACTTTTCCAAAGAAAAATGTAAGAAGGCAAAGTGGTTGTCTGAGTAGCCCTTATAAATATCTGAGGGAAGAAGAGAAGCAAAAGGCAAGGGACAAAGGGAAAGATAGACCCAACTGAATGCAGAATTCCAGAGAACAGCAAGGAGAGATAAAAAGGCCTTATTAAATGAACAATGCGAAGAAATAGAGGAAAACAACAGAACGGGAAAGACTACAGATCTCTTCAAGAAAATTGGAGCTATCAAGGGAAGATTTCATGCAAGGATTGGCACGATACAGGACAGCAAAGGTAACAACCTAACAGACATAGAAGAGATTAAGAAGAGATGGCAAGAATAGATAGAAGAACTTTACAAAAAAGATCTTAATGCCCCAGATAACTATGATGGTGTGGTCACTCACCTAGAGCCAGAAATCCTGGAGTATAAAGTCAAGTGGGCTTTAAGAACATTACTACAAAGAAAGATAGTAGAGGTGATGGAATTCCAGCTATTTCAAATACTAAAAGATGATGCTGTTAAAGTGCTGCACTGAGTATGCCAGCAAATTTGGAAAACTCAGTAGTGACCACAGGACTGGAAAAGGTCAGTTTTCATTCCAATCCCAAAGAAGGTTAATGCCAAAGAATGTTCAAACTTCATACAGTTGTGCTCATTTCACATGCTAGCAAAGTTATGCCAAAAATCCTTCAAGCTAACCTTCAGCAGTATGTGAACAGAGAAGTTTGAGATGTGTAAACTGGATTTAGAAAAGACAGAGGAACAGAGATCAAATTGCCAACATTTGTTGGGTCATAGAAAAAGCAAGGAAGTTCCAGAAAAAATTCTGCTGCTTTGTTGACTAAGCTAAAGCTTTTGACTGTGTGGGTCACAACAAACTGTGGAAAGTTCTTGAAGACCTGGTAGTACTAGACCACCTTACCTGTCTCCTGAGAAACCTGTATGTGGGTCAAGAAACAGCAGCAGTTAAAATCAAACACGAATATATGGAATTTAGAAAGATGGTAACGATAACCCTATATGCAAAACAGAAAAAGAGACACAGATGTACAGAACAGACTTTTGGACTCTGTGGGAGAAGGCGAGGGTGGGATGTTTCAAGAGAACATCATCGAAACATGTATATTATCTAGGGTGAAACAGATCACCAGCCCAGGTTGGATGCATGAGACAAGTGCTCGGGCCTGGTGTACTGGGAAGACCCAGAGGGATCGGGTGGAGAGGGAGGTGGGAGAGGGGATCAGGATGGGGAATACATGTAAATCCATGGCTGATTCATGTCAATGTATGACAAAAACCACTACAATATTGTAATTAGCCTCCAACTAATAAATGAAAAAAAAAACTTTTTGTTTTTTTGAAAAAAAAAACCAAACACAAAACAACTGTCTGGTTCAAAATTGGAAAAAGAGTACAACAAGGCTGTATATTGTCACCATGCTTATTTAATTTATATGCAGAGTACATCATGCTGGGCTGGATGAGTCACAAGCTGGAATCAAGATTGCTGGGAGAAATAGCCACTTCAGATAAGATGATATCCCACTCTAATGGCAGAAAGTGAAGAGGAACTAAAGAGCCTCTTGATAAAAAAAAAATTGCAAATCAATGTGTACTCTAAAAAAATGAAAACAACTAAGGAATATTGGATACATACTGGGTTTTAGGTGGCTTTAAGGAATTACAATTAATTTATATCTTATAACAATGGCATGATTATTGCCTCATAAAAAGAAACCTTTATATGTTAAATACATAGTGAAGTATTTATGGGTGAAATTATTTACTTTGAAAGAATATAGTTTTAACAAAGATTAGATGAAACTGGAATGGCAAGATGTTCATAAATTTGATGAGTTGTATTCTTTTCTTGACTTTTGTATATATTTGATGTTTCCATAATAAAAAGTTAAAAATAAAATCAATGAGAGAGACATTAGGAAGGAATAGTCTTCACCCTCTTAGGTTGGCTTCCCTGGGAAATTGGCTTAGAGATTTGCATGCAGGGCTCTTGAGAGTAAACCCTGTGGGAGATTACAGGAAGTTGAACTGGGCCCAAGGAGATGCTGAAATGCACTGTAGTGACAAGGAAGGTTTCAGTAACTCCCAACTAGAATGGCTCCTCAGGTCACCTGATCTCAGGGAACCATGACTTTATACACCTCTCACTACCCTCCACTTCACATATACATACACATATTGATCTCTCTTTGAATTGGGAGCTGTCTCCAGAGAACAGGTATAACCTTGGAAAAGATATTCTTTGTATCACCTCACACTGATCAGAGTGGCCATCATCAAAAAGTCTACAAACTATAAGTTCTGGAGATGGTGTGGAGGAAAGGGAAACTTCCTGCCCTATTGGTGGGAATATAAATTGGTACAGCTGCTATGAAGAACAGTGAGAAAAAAAAAAAGTTATGTCTGACTCTTTGCAACCCCATGGACTGTAGCCCTCCAAGCCTGCGAGGCTCCTCCATCCATGGCATTCTCCAGGCTAGAATACTGGAGTGGGTTGCCATTTCCTTCTCCAGGGGATCTTCCCGACCCAGGGATTGAACCTAGGTCTACAGTATTGCGGGCAGACTGTTTACCATCTGAGCTACCAGGGAAACCATTATGGAGAACAGTAAGCGGTTCCTTAAACTAAGAATACCATATGATTCAGCAATTCCACGTCTGGGCATATATCTGAAGAAAACCATAATTTGAAAAGATATATGCACCCCAGTGTTCATTGCAGCACTATTTACAATAGCCAAGACATGGAAGCAACCTAAATGTCCATCAACAGAGGAATGGGTAAAGAATATGTGGGGTGTGTGTGTGTGTGTATATATATAATTGAATATTACTCAGTCATAAAAAGAACAAAATAATGCCATTTACAGTAGCATGATGGACCTAGAGATGATCATACTAAGTGAAATATGTCAGACAAAGACAAATATCACATATTACTAATATGCAGAATCTAATTTTTAAAAGAAATGATATAAATGAGCTTATTTACAAAATAGGAACAAACTCACAGATTTCAAGAACAAACTTATTGTTGCCAAAGGGGAGATGTCAGGTAGGAGGGATATTATAGACCAGGAGCTTGGGATTAACATACACAAACTACTACATATAAAATAGACAGCCAACAAGGACCTACTGCTTAGTACAGGAAACTCTACTCAGTATTCTGTAATAATGTATATGGGGAAAGAATCTGAAAAAGAATAAGTAGATTATATGTATAACTGAATCAATATGCTATACAAGTGAAACACAACATTGTAAATCAACTATATTGCAATAAAACAATTTTAAAAAGATACTGCTTGGCTGACAATTCCCAGAGAGAGGAACTCGAACAGATGCTGAGTGCTTTTAGCCATTGAAGTAATAAGAACCTCAGTCTTCGTCCTGGAAATCTGGGCAGCTTACCCTGGCACCTATCACACTCTCCATTTTTTTTTTTTTTTTACCCATAAACATTTACAACGATGACATTTTTCTCCTGTGTCTCATGCACTTGATGATCGTGTCCGTGTTTTGTTTTGTTGGCTGTTTAAGAAAAGTGGTGTATTTGCATAAAGAGAGCATGTGTTGACATGCAATAGATCTGTTGCTTTAAATTCATCTTGCAAGTGGTTTTCATTGAAATAGCAGGAAACTAATGTCCTTTTAAAACTTTATTAAAATCATCTGGATATGCTCAATCTAGTAAAAGCAGAGTAGTACATGGCTGCTGGACTTCCTATAGATTTAGATATGGAGTAGAAAGAGGCTTAAGTGATATCCTACATTTGAAATTGTGTAGAAAGATATGTTATTGGCCTCAAAAAATATGTCCCTTATGAAGTAGATTCACAACTAGCATCCCTGCTCCATTTCTGTTTGCATGACTTTTTGAATGTCTCTGGCATTCTGTCCTAATTGGTCTCTTCGTTCTCCATGTGGGTTCATATACATCATTGCTGTTTTTTCTCGAACTGCTGCCTTTCCTTGTTCAGTCTGAGACATTCCACCTCTCCACTCAAGAAAGGTCAATTCTGAAGTGAACCTTTACAAAGAGCTGTATCACCCTGAGCCTCAGAATCATTTCAACTTTTGTCTTCAAAAATTTGACCCTTCATCATAATTGAATTCTACTTAGTCTAGCCATTTTCATGATTAATTATAGATGGGAACTCTGGGCAGGATGGGGCAGCCATGTTTAATGAGGTCACTCAGATGGTCAGGCCGCTTTCTAGGGCACTGTGATCTTTTACTTTTGGCAAAAAAAAAAAAAAAAAAAAAATCAAATAATTTACACCATGTTGTTGAGTTACTTTAGAAAAAATGACACCAGTGTTCATTAAGGATGTAAATACCTATAAATCCACTTAAACAGATGCCTTCTACATTGAAAGCCACCCTGGAACCTTGATTACATTTGATTTTAGGGCTTTGAAATGCAAAGCAACACACTGAACACTGTTGGATGAAACTGTTCTGAAGTGGAGAACCAGGAGGAAGTCTTAAATAGCATTACTCCAGCCAACATACACAAACTTAACATTGCTTTTTGAACCTATGGCCATGTGCATTAAAGATGAATATTTTGCCTTTGAAAAATTAATGTCCCAGAGCTCTTGCAACCATTGTTTTTTTGTGAAATGGAGTATGCAAAATGTCTTTAAAAAATGCAACCTTTTGGTGAATAGATTGTTTCTCCTCTTTTTGAGCTGTGTTACTCATTGGAAAGCCCCCTAAAGGAGCATTAAGCAAATGAGCAAATAGCTTTTAAAATCCTGTTACCATACTCAGAGGAACCTGGAGATGGATGGAGTCAGTGAGCGAGACCAATTTTCGTCCTTGTATGAAACAAATAAAGTGTCTCTTTCTCCTCTTTTCTTTTCTTGATCTTTTAAAAATGTAAAGGCTCACTGCTTTTTCTTGTTTAACAGATTTAAGTTTAAACAAAGAAGGCTTCTTTGAAAGGTCCAAGTAAGAAATGCCAAGCTAAGGAGGATGGAGCTGGCCTGGGAGCTTTGTGAGTTATCAGGTAAATGTTATGTCTGGAGTAGAGACTAAGATAACCAAGCCTCGTGGGGTCTTGGATCAATTTAATTTTGATAAATGACCAGTTTGGTAAATATTATTTACATTACTCTGTAAGTCAGGTCTGTTTCTGATCCACTCATGTTTGAACAACTCGCATCATTGACTGTGGAAATAGCTTCTCAAGTAATCCCCATGGGCTGGCTTACCCCACTGTTAGCTCACAGTTAGAAGGATAGTTTGGAATGAGGGTGCTTGGCTTTTGAACTAAAAATGAAAGCATGAGCAAACGGCTCAGTAATCTATATTTGAAGCAATTCTTGAGCCACAAGAACTCAATATTCCCAGCAATCTACAGAAGTGGTGGTATTTTAAAATTCTGCATCTGCTTTAAAAAAATGACATTCTTAAATATTACAAGATTTAAAACGAAAAACAGTGTTTAAGCATAGTCCTATCCCTTTAACACACTATTTTATTTATCTGTATTTTCTACTCTATCTATATAGGTTATATGTTTATTGATTCATTCACTCCTTCATTCTGCAAGTGTTTAAATACTTAGAATGCATCAGTTAGTAGTTTATGCCAGAGATTAACCAACATTTTCTGTAGTGAGCCAGCCACATAGTAAAAGGTTTTGAGGGCCACCCAATCTTTGTCACAACTTATCAGGTCAAGTGTTATAGGGCAAAAGCAGCTGAAGACAATATATGAACACACAGATCTGATAGTTTCCCCATAAAACTTTATTTACAAAGCAGGCAGTAGGTTGGATTTGGCCAGCTGGTAATAGTTTAACTAAACTGTGGCATAAAACCATGGCATCCAAGAGCCAGACAAAATATTAGATAAAGTCCCATTGAACATACACTGTAATTGGGGAGGGCAAATAGTAGATAACAAATAAATGGTCTCAGTGAATAAATAGTACAAATGAAAGAAACTATTAGGTTGGTGCAAAAGTAATTACGTTTATGGATGCTAAGTTTTAAATCACTGTAACTAGGCTCAAACACATGTTTATTAATCAAAATAAGAACCATTACAATCAACACATTTTTGCCAATGAGAAATTAGTTTGTTTATTACTGTAGCATAAAAACCTATGCTTTGAGATTCGATGAAGTCTTGGATAGCTTTTTCTGCATCCTGCTGGTTGTGGAAGCATTTTCCGTACAAAAAGTTGTCAAGATGCTTGAAGAAGTGGTAGTCAGTTGGACAGAGGTCACATGGATATTGCACCTCAGACAAAAATTGTAGCCCAGTTTGTTCACCTTTTGAAGCATTGGTTATGTGATATGCAGCCAGGTCACAGAAAAGAATTGGGCTCTTTCTGTTGACCAACACTGGTTGCAGGAGTTGTAGTTTTTTGTGCATCTCATCGATTTGCTGAGCATACTTCTCAGATGTAAGGTTTCACTAGGATTCAGAAAGCTGTAGTGGATTAAACTAGCAGCAAACCATGAAACAGTGACCATGACACTTTTATTGGTGCAAGTTTGGCTTTGGAGATTGTTCTCAGTCCAGCCACTGAACTGATCATCACTGGTTGTTACATAAAATTCACATTGTCGTTGCATAGAGTTGTTGCATAGAGTAAGAGAAAATGACACTTCTAAAAGACTGTTTATTTGATTTGCAGTCAGCTCTTGAGACACCCATTTATTGAGCTTTTTCATCTTTCCAATTTGCTTCAAATGCCAAATGACCATAGAATGGTCGGTGTTGAGTTCTTCAGCAACTTTTCACGTAGTTGAAAGAGCATTAGCTTCAGTGATCCTCTCAGTTGGTCGTTGTACACTTCCGATGGCTAGCCACTGCTGCAGTCCTCATCTTCATGGCTCTAATCTACTTTGCAAAACTTCTTGAACCTCCAGTGCATTGTATGTTCATTAAAAGTTTCTGGGCCAAATGCATTGTTGAAGTCATAGTTGTCTCCACTGCTTTATGACCCATTTTGCACTCAAATAAGATCATTTGAATTGATTTTTGTCTAACATTATTTCCCTAGTCTAAAATACATATAAAGTAAACACCAAGGAATAATTCATTAGCAAAAAATATAAAGCAAGAAATGCATGTTAAAATAATGTATAACAAACCACATTTATTTAAGAATGTATTCCAATATCAAATGGCAATATTCAATAATGCAAAACCAAAATTATTTTTGCACCAACCTAATATTCCTAATATTAAGTGGGAAAGTATCCCACTTAATCCTTCCTCTGTGTCATACATGTAGCTAAATCTAATTGATGAGCATATGTATGAAGGAAAGATATCAAGGTAATTAAAGATATCAAGATAATAAACTTTTTCTAAATTCTTTGTTTCTACTTTGGACAGAGAAACCCAAGAATTTTAGGGTAGGAAAAAAATCAGAAGCAAGGAATGTAAATGTAAAGAGTGTTTGCCTTGTGGTAAGAAAATTTTTGTTAGCTTTAGGCACCCAGCTTTGTGGGTAGTCCTGAAAATCAGGGTCTGAAGAAAGGGAGCAGACAAATGGGAACCTCATTCTTCCTGCTCAGGGCCTGTGTTTTGCCACTCAGGAGCAGCCATTCATAATTAAGTCAGTTAAGAAACAAGGTAGCTCAGACATAGAAGATCGTGTTCAAATCCATCAGGCATGGGTTGTAAATGGCACAGTGCATGCAAAGCACAGTACATGATACATTATAAAGAGGATATACTGATGAATGTGACAGATCCCTGTCTTTGTAGTTGGAGGGAGAGACAGGGACCTGGCAGATAGGACAGATTCAAGGCCAAGGTATCAAGTGATGGAGTAGGGGTGTGTGGGGGTGTGTGTGTGTGTGTGTGTGTGTGTGTGTGTGTGTGTGTGTGTGTGTGAGTTGCTCAGTCGTGTCTGACTCTTTGTAACACCATGGACTGTAGCCCACCAGGTTCCTCTGTCCATGGGATTCTCCAAGCAGGAATACTGGAGTGGGTATCCCCTTCTCCAGGGGATCTCCCCAACCCAGGGATCAAATCCAGGTCTCCTGCATAGCAGGCAGATTGTTGATCATCGGAGCCACCAGGAAAGTCCATGATAGACTATGTGGGAGGTCAACTCCTACTCTTCCCTCATCTTCAGCATAGAGGAAGGGCTTACCCCCCATCCCATGCCTCAGGAAGGGAATGCACTGGAAATAGGTATTCCCTTCTCTTTCAGAAATATTTTCTTCTCGTATGCTATTCCTCTGGGGAAGAACAGTAATCTTTCTGGTGGATGAGATTGGAAAAGTATAGAGTGCGGTGTTTTCTGTACTCTTTTTTTTTAGATGCTGGTCATGGCAAATATATTTCTACGGGCCAGATACCAACATTTTCATTTCTTTAATCCTCACAGAAGTCCTGTGAGGTAGCACTTTATCATTCCCATCTTCTAGGTGAGGAGATTAACTCATAGAAACTCTGAGGGACTTGTATGTCTACTTGGCTGATGAATAGCACAGCCAGGTATACTCAATCAAACTCCTGGATCCTCGCTATCAATTTCTCCCCTCTGCGGTTCCATGGAAGAGTGAAAGTGTACTGTTCACTTCTTCCATGACATAAGCATACCTGAATCAGGGCAGAGTCCTGTCTTGCTCGAACCCTCTGTGTTCCTGATGGAGGCACAAGAGCAATTTTGAGGTGTAGATATAAAGGTTTCCTTCAGTTAAGGGTATCCATTGCTAGATTTGGTGCAAGTGGGCAGAAAAGCCAATCATGTTCTTAAATTCAGCGACATTGGTGATAAAGCTAATACTTTTATCCCTCTTGATTTAACTGCTACATCTCTTTCCCAAAATTTTGGTGCCCAGCCAACTCAGAGGAAAAAAGGTGATTAATTCTCACCCCAGACTCCCATCATAAGTATGAATAATAGCAGTAGTAAAAAATATCCAACAACAAATATGGTATAGCAGACATTGTGATGAGTGCTTTAGGTATGTATCATCTCTTTGCATCTTCACCACAATCTCAAATGAGTAGATACTCCATGTTATGGAAGAGTAAAGAGGGATTAAATTTTAGGTTGTCAAATAGATTTCTGATGAATGAGAGTGTAATGACTATTTTATTGTCATTATGACATATTAATAGGCAAACCCAACACTTGATTGCAATGGTCTTTGATGTTAACTTCAAATAATTCTGCTCTTCACAGAATCACTGACAGTAGTTGATGTTTAATACTATCTTAAGAGCATGCAAAGTTCAAAATAATTCACAGTACTGGCCAACAAATAGCAGAATGAAGTTAGGTTAAGACATTTCAGTAGAAAACCTCTTTTATCTGTCTTACTTCTTCTCACCTTTTTCAGCATTGTCCTAGACAAGCCACCGTTGTCTCTCACTTGTTCTACTGAAAGAGTCCTCATATCATCAACCACATGTATTTTGTCAGTGTCAGATGTCTTCTCCATATGCACAAGCGTGACCTCACTACAGGGCACTGGCCTCTGACTCCCCCTCCAGTCCTGTCTCCTCCATTTCCCAGCTACACTTCAGTTCCTTGGCTATCCCATATCCTTCGTGATGTGATTTGTTGCTGTTGTTTTTCCTTTCTGAAATATCCTTCCCTCTTCCTGAAACATCCTCTGCTAACCTGTTTTCACATCCATAAGGAAACTTATCCTTTATGCTTCAACTTAAATATTGCTTCCTCTGAATTTCTTTCTTAGTAGCCCTTGTTAGAGGTCCTTGTGCTATCCCATCCCTATACTTCTAGGACTTATCTCAGTTTATATTAATTTGGTTTTTGTAGCTACTCATTTTTTGTCTGACTTCATCTAAAGTAAAGCTTTACAGGGGTCTGATCCGAATCTGCCTTGCTCACTGCACTGTTCTCAGTGCCAAGCAGGTACCCACCCAGTTTATGTTGTTGGTCAAACTGAATATGGTTGCGAAGGTTGTGTCCTGTGCAGCTGCAAGGCACTGTCCACATAGATGGTGATAGCACTGATGCTCCCTGGAAACATACAACACATCAACCCTATATTGAATGAAAGAATGAATAAATAAATAAGTGACATCGTTATTACAGAATTGCCTTATTGAAGAAAACTGTTTGATGCCCAGTATTTCCTAGAAACCATAAAATCCCATGTGGTCATATATGCCTTGCATATATGTCACACTTAAGCAGTAATTTTGGCATTTTATGTGTTCCAAGTGAAATCTCTTTTACCCTTACTGAAATTCTGCATCAATTTTTTCATAATCTTGAACTTAGTCCACAACCCTCCAGGTGCCAATATAAAGTCCCACTTTAGCTTTTTAATCGTACAGAGACCTCATTCTTGACTTGCAGGTGAGAAAGAGCTGAAGCTGCATTCCATGTGTGAATCAAAATACATTTTAATACAGTATTTTTGTTCAGTGGGGCCCCTGAGTAAAACCTGCAATGTATTATAAAATGCTAGTAAATATATATACAACCATAGAGGGAAGGAATGAGTGACATCCAGAAGAAGGTTATAGATCATAGTTCTGAGATCTGGATTACCTGGCACATGGAACTGCTCATAATTAAGTGTGTATTATAAATAATAAATCTTAACCATGGTGCCCATCTCCAAGTCTTGCCATCTACATGTGTGACTCGAGGCTTTACTACAGTAGAAATTGAACTGTGATTACTGCTGATAACCATTTATTAATAAATTTAAACAAGGAAGCAGTTTAAAAAATAAAATGGGAATTTGAATTGAACAAATTGTGGTTTCTTATAGAATATCATTGTTACATCACCTCCAATACTGCCATCATTTCACCTTGTAATTCACATTTGCACATTCCCCCAAGACGCTCTAAGCTCCCCATGGTTCTTTAATCTGTTTTACTATCTACTTATGCACACTTGCCTTGCACATACAGAGTTTGCCGATCTTGGTATTCATAGGGTGACTGAATGAAATTATTAAACAAAATGGTTTCATTAAACCAGACTTAAAATTCCATACCACCTCAAAAACATCACTTTATTGGCTTTTCAAACTGAGAACAGAACATTGACTTGGGCAAGTTTCTCACTGGGACTTAACCCATGAGATGGTAGATGTCTTGATGCACACTAAGAAACCCCTTCAGGAATGAAGGGCTTACCCATGAACTGCTGGGAGTGCAGTCAGATGGCAACCTTGGTTATTTGGCCCCCTTTGGGAAAAGACTGCTAAGGAGAGCCACCAAGCCCTTCTCACACATTCTCAGCCAATAGGTGGTCAACTCCAGCATGTCAAGTCTGCATGCTCTTCCTCCAACTCAAGTCAATGCTACAGAGCCACCTCAGCTCCAGAGCTTTTCTTGGGGTCAGCTGAAGCCTGTCCTGAGAATAAAACAGAGCTCAAGTTGTCCCTCTAGCCCATCCTTCCTTTCACAGGTGTTGATCCCAAGAGCACTCCCTAGTAAATCTCCTCAATGCTAGTATTTGTCCCAGAGTTTGTTTCCCACAGAGCATAGTGTATAACCCATGACTCTATGTTTCAAAGAGTTAAAAGACAAAGGAATCAATTCAAGGAATATTCCCCCTTACTAGAACAATCTCAAAACAAGCGGCATTATTATTTGTGAAAGCGACTGGGTCTCAGTGGCAGCTGCAGCAGAGAGCTGGATTCATGCTGTTCGTGTCATAAACAGAAACACTGTCGTAGCTTAGAGTAACCAGCAGCATTGTCCTTCATTGCATGGGACCACTGCTCCCAAAACAGCACTAGGAATTTGGGAAATTAGGGTGATGGAACAAACAGACACTTAATTAAAGGTAGTGTCAGAGTTATTGCATTTTTTAAACTGATCTCCAGAAAACTGTATTCCTCTGATGCTTGGTTATTCTTTGATTATATTTAATTTCCCAAAATGTGCAGTAACAAGACAACACTTGAAGAAATCTCTAAGATCTATAGGATTAAAAAGTCATACATTTTCCTTAATAACTGTTATAACAAATGTAATTCAATGATACTGTAGTATAATTATATTTAATAACATATCATAATTATTGATGAGGCTTTTGTATAGAGGAGTCAGTGAACTACAGGTTGGGGGAGAAGCCCAGCCCACCATGGGTAGAATTTGGCCACAGTCATTCATTTAGAGATTGTTTCTGGTTGCTTTCATGCCATAGTGGCAGAGTTGAGTAGCTGGGACAGAAATTGCATGGCCCACAAAATCTAATATATTTATCATTTAGCCCTTTGCAGAAAGACTGATGACCCCTGCTCTCATGTAGTAACATTTAATGATCCCAATATAGTATTAAATGAAAGGAGAAAATTTTGTTGAAGGAAAATAGCACTCCATATGTACATATACACACATACACAAAACCTTATCTCTGGTCATTGAGATTAGAGATGAATATTTGTATTTTATTCTTTTTGCTTTTTGTATTTTCCATAGGAAACATGTATTTTTTTAGTACTAAAACTAATAAATGCTATTTAGTGTGTAATTTTTTCTTCAAAACCACTTAGAATTTTATTAGCTAGCTGTATGTATAAAAAAAAAAAGTCATTTATCTAAAGTCCAGTTAGAAAGCAGCTCTGAATGTGTGCATACTGAAGGATTTGTACAAAGGATTTCATAATACTACTCCATGTCTAAGGAAAATATGCGAACCATGAAGTTGCATATTCATAGAGAAGCTTGCCCAGCTACTGGATTAAGCATCCAGTTGGCGATCAGAAGCTTAAAAAGAAAACCAGCAACAACCCTGGGTTATTTTGTGACAGCTGGCTCCATTTGGTAAGCCTATACACATTGTGCTAAGAAATACGGTTTATTCAACTTCTGGTTTGTAATGCTTTTTAAATTCTCTCATCAATTTTCTTGTGTGTTTCGAGAAGAAAATGCCAAAAAAGCTTCCATTTTCCTAAACCAGGCCATTTCTAGACTATAAAAATAACACAGTGGTCATTAAAATAACATAGCTAATCATTCTTGAACCATTTTCTTAATAAATAACAAGACTCAAGCTCAATGCTGTTTACCAGTATCCTGTTTGCTTTTTTTTTTAATTGGGATATAGCTGTCTTACAGTGTTACATTAGTTTCTGCTGTGAAATGGAGCAAATCAGCCATGTGCGTGCGTGCATGCTAAGCTGCTTCAGTTGTGTCCCACTCTTTTTGACTCTCTGAACTGTAACTTGCAAGGATCTTCTGTCCATGGGATTCTCCAGGCAAGAATAGTGGAGTGGGTTACCATATCCTCCTCCAGGTGATCTTCCTGACCTAGAGATCGAACCATGTTTCCTGCGGCTCCTGTACCGCAGGTAGATTCTTTACCACTGAGCTACTGGGGGAGCCCCTGAATCAGCTATATGTGTGTATATATACACAAGTATTTCCTCACTGTTAGCCCTCCTTCCCATCCTCCCCCGTCCCACCCATCTAGGTCACCACAGAGCACTCAGTTGAGCTCCTTGCCCTGTACAGCAGATTCCCATTAGCTATCTGTTTTACACATGGTAATATATATATTAATATGTCAACCACATCCTCTTAACTAACAAACAAGAAATACTCTTTCCACCTATTTTCAGATGGGGAAACTGATCCTCAGGCAGGTTCAGTAGATGGCCAAAGGCTCACCAGTCTAATACATGACTTAGCCAAATGTCCAGAGGTCAAGCCAACTCTCTCTGACTCTAGAAATCTGAGTCCTCACTCACTAACCTGTGTGTTCTCCTGACCATCTGCATGTTTTAAAGCATGATATAATCCTAGCACCCATCTCCGTGGGAACATGTAGTTGGTATTCAAAAATATCTGTAGAATGACCAAAAGACTGTGCAGTTTAGTCCATTCAGTAAAGCCTGGCACAAAGAAGTAAGAGTAACATTAACATTAAGTAACATTAAGTATCTTAAAGTAACATTAAGAATATTAGGAGATCTTGGTTTTCATGTATAAAATTATTTGGGGAGAGTATTTTCAGAGTGGGTATAAAGCACTAGCAGACTGCTGTGTAATATTAGAACACTTCTTATTGGAAGTAACTTCAGGAAACTGTTTTGTATACACATTTTATAAGTCCAAATTGATTTAATTCAAATAAATATTAAATTTTGTATAAAAACCATATTTGCTTAACCTGTTATAATATTACATGTCAGTATCACATAGAAAAATATCAGAATATGATTTTTATTTCCATTTTCTTCCACTCTCTTAGGCATTTTTAGAATGCTATTCCAGTGCTTTGCTCACTGGAAAATTGAGGCTTTAAAAAAAAAACTCTATGAATTAAAGCAAATATTACTGTATTTCTGGCTTAGAAACTATGGGTGTGTGTAGATGCTGGAAAAGGTGTATCTTCATAATGCATCCTTTCCTGTTCCTAAATCAAAACAGAATGAATCTTTGAGATTTGGAAATTACCATCACTTAGTCACACCAAATAAAAGTCAATTGTTGCCAAATCTATTTTCTAAATAAAATGATGCATTTTTTTTATCCTTCCATTGTATAACAGTATAAAGAAAAAATAAAGTATGGGCTTGGAACTCATATTTAAAAGTTGGCAATTACCCCCCGCCCAGTTTTGACAATTTGTATTTCTATTTGAAATACATTAATTGGTGAATTGGGGCTTCCCTGGTAGCTCAGCTGGTGAAGAATCCGCCTGCAATGCAGGAGACCCCGGTTCAATCCCTGGGTTGGGAAGATCCCCTGGAGGAGGGACAGGCTCCCCACTCCAGTATTCTTAGGGTTCCCTGGTGGCTCAGCTGGTAAAGAATCTGCTTGCAGTGTAAGAGACCTGGGTTCGATCCCTGGGTTGGAAAGATCCCTTGGAGAAGGGAATGGCTACCCACTCCAGTTAAAATAGAATGTAATGTTTTTAAACCTTTACAAATGCCAGGCTTGACAAAATGCTATCAACATAATTACTTTATCATTATCTCCATTTGACAGAAGAGAGACATCTAAGGCTCAAAGAAATAAAGAAACTTACTCAAGATCATACAGCCCAAAAAAAAAGCAAAGCTGGGATGTGAATTCAACTATCGCAGCCTCTAGGGTAGAGTTGCTCAACCTCAGCACTACTGACATTTTGGACTGGATAATCCTTTGCATAGGGGACTGTCCTGGGCATTGTAGGATGTTTAGCAGCATCCTTGACTTCCACACATCAGATGTCAGCAGTACCTTCCTCTCAACAAGTTGGAACAACCCTAAATGTTTCCAGACATTGTTGAATTTTCACTGGGGAAACAAAATCAGCTCTGGTTTATAACCACTGCCCTAAGACTCCTGTCCTAACTGCTGTGCTTTTCTGCCTGCCTTTCAATTTAGGTCAAGATCACCCTTCCAGAATGAACCCTTAGCAAGCTTGTCATAGTCCATGCATGTCTGGGCCTCAGCCAATTTAGTTTCTCCCTCATTTTACGTAGGAAGGAAATGCCAGGCGCCCACAACCTGGAGTGATTTAGGATATGTACCCAAAGCTAAAATTAATTTTAAAAAAATAATGAATTGCCCTGCTCTCATTACCAGAAATTTGAGCCAGAAATGGATCCATGTGCTTGGGATGAGATTGTAAAAAGGGGAGGGGAATAGGAAGACTTACTCAAGCTCAGAGTGCTCACTAATTTCACTCAGAATTAATTTGATGAAGAACTAGAATAAGAATTGCAAAGTCATCAAAGATGATGGTTTTTCCTTTATGACCCTTGGCACCAGAACAAAGAGCCTATTTTTGTGGGTTTGGGGGTTTCCAGAATAAAGGGAATAAAATGTTTAGGTAATGTTTGGATGTTTTAGAGACTGTATGTACATTAGTGATAGGTCAATTAATATCTGCACAGTTCAAAGAGGCAATTATTTTAATTTATAAATCACTTCAGAGGTAGGGAGCTGCCATCCATTAATGTGGTTTTTACAAATAAGAGTGCTCATTGTTACGTGTTTGTGTATGTGCTTTTCTACCCATGTCATTCTATCTGGCCTGAATTTTCCAACCAGATCGCATACCTCTGTGATTATGTATTTGTCTCTAGAGCACTGCCAAATACATAAAGCATTGTATCTGCAATTTGACCCTTGGCTGAGACCACCCTCTTTTTCGAGTTTTCACTGTGCTGAAAGGTACCACCACGCACAGTGTTGCTTCCAGAAAAGGACTTCTTATATTACACTCTAAATGGCAGAGTCTGGGACTAAGCCTCCCCAGGGGGTGACAGTGCCTCTTGGTAATCATTCAAAAAGGAGAGAGGGCCAAAGTGATTCTGGGCATGGAGGGCTTATTAGACACTTTTGACGACTGGTTAAAAAGTTCCCAAGTATCAACACAGAGATTTCCTTTAAAACCGTGCCATAAGCATCCCTTTGTTTTGTCTTATTTTTTTAATTACTAAATGACAAAAAAATATCAAGCATAGTGCCCAATTCTAAGGGAATAAGAGTATGTAAGACAAATACAACCCGATGGGGGAGGAGGCAAACTAGGAAGCTGGGATAAGAGTGTAGATTGATGGTTGCAGTAATTAGTAAATTATAAGGTACTGGAGAGGCTACACAGGGGCTTAGTGGTAAAGAACCCATCTGTCAATGCAGGAGATGCAAGAGACACAGGTTCAATCCCTAGTTGGGAAGATCCCCTGGAGAAGGAAGTGGCAACCCACTGTAGTATTCTTGCCTGGAGAATCCCATGGACAGAGGAGCCTGGCAGGCTACAGTCCATAGGGTCTCAAAGAATCGAACACAACTTAACGACTAAGGAGCAAGAAAGATACTAGAAAAGGTGTTGTGGTTGGCAAAGCTTCCAGAAGGAAGTAACATCTTCTTCAAAGCTGAAAGATGAACATGTGTTAATTTGGTGAACTGGAAGCGGGTGTGTTCCAGGCAGAGGGGTGAGGCATGGAGAAGAGGCCCAAAGGCAAGAGAGAACATGGTGATTTCAGGAAACCAAATTAAAAATGGAAAGATAGACCAGTGAGGGCCAAGCAGTGAAGCTCAAGATCTGAGCACAGATAGGATTGCAAAATGTTTTCCAAGTCATGTTAGTTGACTTTATCCTAAGGGCACTGGCATGTAATGGAAATGTTTTAAGCTGGGGAATACTATGGTCAGATTAGGAAAACCAACAGGAGGAGACACACATGGCAAGGGAAGAGTAGAGGGGCTTGATAGTACATCAGGGAAGATAGTATACCTGTTGGCTCAAGGACTGGAAGGAAGGAGTTTATCAATGATATTTAATGGAAGAGAATTAAATGAGGAGTAAAAAAGATCTTGCTAATAATAAAGTCACTTTGATAACCCTTCCAATTATATAATACTCCTTCCCCTTTAACACAGCATACTTCTATTGCAGAAGAATGACAATTATATACTCTATATTTATGACTGGTTTCATGAATAAAAACTACAGATATTATTGAGCATCTCCTACATGCCTGGCATTATTCTAGTTACTGAAGAAGCTACTATAGACCAGAGGCCATTCCTTCAGTGAATTTCATTTTAATGACGGAAACAGTAACAAGCAAGTCTGTTTGTATATCTATTTCTGTTACATAGTCATATTTTAGATTCCACATACAAGTGACATTATATGCTATCTTTCTCTGCCTGACTCACTTAATTTGATAATCTCTAGGTCCATCCATGGATGGATAGCTGAAATGGCATTATTCATTCTTATTTATGGCTGAGCAATATTCCATTGTATATATGTACCACATCTCTTTATCTATTCATCTGTTGATGGGACATTTAGGTTTTTTTCCATGTCTTGGCTATTGTAAATAGTGCTTCTATGAACATTGAGGTACATTTATCTTTTCGAATTAGAGTTTTGTCTGGATATATGCCCAGGAGTGGGATCACTGGATCATATGGTGACTCTGTTTTCAGTCTTTTGAGAAACCTCCATATAATTTTCTATAGTGGCTGTACCAATTTATATTCCTACCAACAGTGTAGGAGTGTTCCCTTTTCTTGGAGGCCATCTACTTTATGACTGGACATTGTTAAATCCATTCCAGTGCTTGGAATAAATAGTCCTTCCTGGAACTGTGGCCCTTCCCGGGATTCACTGATGAAAATGTTTTATTATGAGATTTCTGCTTTCTTCCTTGGGATGAGAGCCTTGTTGGTGCAATACACTTTGTGTGGAAAGCAGATCAGATGACCTAGGTAGAGCCTTCCCTGGAGAAATGATTATTTATGTCCAAAGACCAGGCTGTTGGACACTGACCAATTGTCAAGCCCTTTCTCAGAAAAAACAAAACAATACTGCATGCTTTCCCAATGCTCCACTTAGAGGGAACACATCCCACATGAGTGGGATTTTTGCTGGCCAGCCACCTTGTCAACAATTAATTCAGTTCCTTAATCACAGGAAAAGTGTTAAGGAAACTGAAATAATGAGAGAGGATCATCATCAGGACCGTGTGTGTTCCAAGGGCTCCCTGTGCACTGCCAGCTTTCCCCTGCCTGAGCACGGGATGATGGCGAAGCGGTACCTTCACTGGCAGACGGGTGTGGGTGTGTGTGCTCGCTGGTTCCGCTCCCTGTGGGTTCTGAGGCCTTAGTTTCCTCAGTTTGTAAAATGGAAATCACACTTGGCTCTTATGTCTGTGATGATAGGGGAATTCGTTAGTCTCCATAGACTAGATTTTCTCTGGTTTATGTGGCAGCTTTGCTTCATTTGCTCCGCTTTTTTTAAAAAACAGAATATTAGGCTTAATGGCTTCCCAGGTGTCTCCATGGTAAAGAATCCACCTGCAATACAAGCGTTGGATCCCTGGGTCAGAAAGATCCCCTGGAGGGGGCATGGCAACCTGCTTCAGTATTCTTGCCTGGAGAATCCCATGGACAGAGGCGTCTGGCAGGCTACGGTCCTTGGAGTCACAAAGAGTTGCCCACGACCAAGCACACATGCACGTCAGTCTTTATTTCTTCTGCAGCCACTGTCTTCGACTGGCAACTGCTTCATTTTATCATCACCAAAGAGTGGCAGTGAATCAACATGCTGTTTATAAAGGAAACCTTGAGATTGTCTTTCTGATGAAAGACTTACCTAAAGGCTATGGTTTGTTATTGAAGTAATATCAGTGCCTAGTAAAATTTAGAAATACAAAACAAGATGAGGGTTGGAGCAAGAGAAGGTAGAGAAGGAGAATTCTGGGAGAAGTTAAATTATACTTGGCTGGTCCCTAACATGTTACATCATATTGTTATGAAAACATCATGGTCTTACAAAACTTTTGTGAATGTACCATTAATTGTTTGTAATCTAATGGCATTATTTCAGTCATATTAAAATGAAGAACATTTGCTGCTGTGACAGATATGATAATAGCTTTCTGCTGTGAAAGGCATTCATTTTGAAACTTGAAGTAATTATTTCTGAGGAGAGGGTACACGTCAGCATAATACCTTCCACTTTTTACATCTAAAGTTATATTTTATGGCAGCTAATCTCAGTAAACAGAGGCAGTGGGAGGCCATGTAATGTTGAAAGAACTATAGAAAAGGATTTGCTTTGTAATTAACTGTTAACACTTCATGAATGGAAATATAGTTGCACAGATGACATCTGGGCGCTGGAATTAGAAAGACTGAGATTCCAATCCCAGTTCTAACTCTTACAGACATGTTGCCTTTTAGGACAAATTAAACATGATCTCTAAGCCTATATTTCCTTATCTATAAAATGGAGATAATAACAATACTATTTACCTTACAAGTTGTAATTAAATTTATATCTATAAGCCTTTTAACAACAATTAAAATGGTACCTGATACATAGCAAGAGCTCAAAAAACATTAACCATTGTTGACATTAACTGTTACTTTTAGCAAGTTCCTTTAGGAACCCAGGCTTTAAATTTCTCACTTTTAAAATAGGAGATTTGGATTACCATCAGTGTTTCCCAAAATTAATCATTCAAACATAGCGTTCAAAGTTTTTGCCCTTTGGGGAAAAATATCATGAAATATAACCCTGAAAAGAATAAAGCCATATACACAGATATTCAGGTTACCTGTATAAATCTGTAAATTTAAAATAAATCTGTAATTTAATTAGGTACATTGGTTTTAATTTAATAGCATAAGATAACATCATACCCATCCTTCCAATGTGATATGGTAGAAGGTATTGTCACTGAAGGCTTGACTTATTTGTGAGCCCATTTGGGTATCATATCTATACCAAATGGACTAGCAGTATTGTCTGTACTTTAGGCTTATCCAGAGCAATAATAGCTTGTTATCTTTTTGTTTCAAATATACAGTGATAGATGCATGTGAAACTGATAGGTACGGTAGCTGAGAGCACAGACCTGGGAGCCAGAAAACCTGGGTTCAAATCCCAGCTTTGCTAATTGCTAGCTTTGTGATGATAGGCAAGACATTTAACATCTCTTTGCTCAGATTCCTCTTCTGTAAAATCAAAATAATAAGAGTGTCTAATTCTTACTATTATTGTGAGATTTTTAGATAAGTTAGTAATGTAAAGTGCTTGGAACAGTGCCTGGTACCAACATCTGTTTAAGGAACTTTACCTACCGATATAGGCACATATTGCACTTCAGTAAACATTGTCTTGCGTTACCTTTATTTTCTACTGTGGTTCTGAATTCTTTAAGGGGTTAAAAAGGGAAACTGGATCCTCATACTTGGAGTAGACCTCTGATGCTTCTGGCTCAGATATTTCCTTCTGTAAGATTATTATAGTATTATCTCCTAGGTACTTCCTAAAGATGGTAAGGTCTAGGGAGGTAATGAGTTGGCATTTGAATAGTTTTAAATTCCCCAACACTTGATGGTTTATACCATTCTATTGTTAGCTGGCGGCCTGTGACTCTTTATCCTGAGCAGAGAGGATCAATGTAAGAACCAAATGTTGGTTGGTGACTCTCCACTGCTTCAGATAACCACAAGGGAAGAGAAAGCCATTTCTCTTGCTATGGCTTTCCTGCCAACAACATTGAAGAAAATGAGACATAATGTGAATACCATATGTCTAAATATATTACTATTCCATTTGGTCATAAAAATATAAGTCTCTCTGGCCTTCCATATTTGAAACCCAAATCATTTATATCTCAGACTCAAATCCTTCCTTTAAATCTTCACACACCTGCAACATGATGACATCCAAAATAAGCATGATTCATTGAAAAATGGGAGATTGCTGCCTAAAAAGAGGCTCTACAAGGAAAAGGGAACTTCCATGCCCAGAGGTTGGAAGTAAAATATGCAAATGGGGATAGTGTGGCCACAGATCCCAGCCTCTGTATGTGCTGGGAGAAATTCACAGGGACAAATCAAGTGTTTGAATTACTCAAGTAGAATTATTGTGTTTTTAATTATTATGTCTTAGGTGAGAAAGTTTTGGGAAATCACACTGAACTGGTAATTATGCTTTTAGATGCACTACAACCAGCTTCAATAGCCCATAGAGACCCCTGTACCTCTCAGCTTGAAGGTACTCAGGTTTCCTCTGGGTAACAGACAGTTTCTTGCATCAGAGCTGTAAGCATGTGGACAAGTCTAAACTAAGCAACAAGAAGGGATGATGAGTAGGGAAACCAAGGGCAGGGAAAGTTGTTTTAGCCAACATTGACTTTGCTTCTTTTGAAAAAAGGTGATCCAAAGTCAAGAGAACATATATAGCTTGGTTTCACTTCATTTATTACCCAACTGACCACCTTTGGGACAAGAATTCCCTCCTCAGAGATTATCTGTATATCCAGAATCTATCTATAGCTTTCCAAGTGTGAACTGATCATGGTTGTGATTCAGTAATTTTTTAGATAGGAAAGTCATAGTATATATTGTGTGCATGCTAAGTCATTTCAGTCGTGTCTTGACTCTTTGCGATCCTATGGACTGTAGCCCGCCAGGCTCCTCTGTCCATGGGATTCTCCAGGCAAGAATACTGGGGTGGGTTGCCATCCCCATTTCCAGGGGTTCTTCCCAACCCAGGGATCTAACCCATGTCTCTTAAATCTCCTGCATCTGTAGGCAGGTTCTTTACCACTAGCGCCACCTGGGAAGCGCTAGTATACTTTATATGCTGTGAAATTAAAACCCATCCCCTAAATTTGACATCATATTGGTCTGTGACTCATATTGGGAAAGTGTAACACCCTCCTCCAGTACCTGCTTTGGACACCAAATCTATCTTATAGAACTCTGTCAGATTATTAACCGGAATGACACTATCTTTCAGTCTCAGTGCTTCATCTTTTCACGAGTTTCTTTTCTGAGATGACCTTCTCCTTTGCTCTCCCCATCTTGCCAGGATCTGGGCAGGTGACACTATGAAGTGTTCTCTGCAGGCATCAGGTTCTCAACTAATTTTGAGAGGTTTTTCAGAGGCACCCTCACCACCCTTCTAATAAAATTCCTGTTTTGCTTAAGTCTGTTTCTGTTTCTTGTACCCAATCAAGCCCATCTAATATGATAGTAACCAAAATGACATGTATATACATACATATATAATGTATATTGCATAATATATAATATGCATTACTAAATATATATGGTATATTTAATGCATATTTTATATGCATATAATTTATTGAAGACTTATCATACTAGGCATCATTCTAAGTTCTTAACATGTAGTAACTCATTTGTATTTACAAGTTTACAAAGTTATCCCTTCTCAGCCAACACTTCAGTACTTCCGTTTTTATTCCCTGCTCTAATTTTTTTTCTGTTTTCAGTGTACTTCTCTCTTTGCAACACACATTATCATATTCTTGATAGGTTTATTGTGTATCAGTTTCCCTGCCTCCCACTAAAATGTAACCTCACGGATATGTCTCAGGTGCCCAGAACAGTCTCTGATACATGGTAGGGGCTCAATAAATATGTGTTTCATTAATTAAATAATTAATTAATGAGCTCATGCTACCATATGGTTTATTATGAATATTCCTTCCAATCAGCAACCTCCTCCCACCTACCTGGCAGGACCTGCTTAGGTACAATATCTGTTCTCTTCTGTAAAGCTTTTTAAGTTTGGGCTAGATTTTCACATATGTGCTCTGGTTCAGCAACAGGGGACTAGATCAAATGACCTCCCGAGAGCTGTCTGGCTCTTGACAATCAAATTCAATTCCACTTAAATGTTCTAAAAGCAATTTGTGGAGAAATTCTTTTCCTCCTTTTCTCCCCAACTGGAGTGCACATTTATCTAATTATTTTCTTAGGAGCTTGACCTAGCTTTAAAGGAGTCCCATGTCAGCTCTCCTACATTTTCTCTAAGCACTCACTTTATAAAACTAAGAGACTAAAGACTCAGCTCTCTAGGGAATTAAATTTCATTCAAATAAGATTAAGGATTTTTGACTCACAAAAGCAAGGACAATCAGAGGCTAACTAAAACGAGGCAATTGTTCAGCAAACTAATCCAGACATGTTATTCACAAAGAGACTCTCACAATTGGCCAGGGAAGAAAAATGCCTGTGAAAGAATGGGTGAGCTGCACTGAGTTAAGGGAGCCTACTTCCTTCTAAGGCTTACAGCCCAGTCCCTCACTTCCTAGCTGGTGAATATGTTTATTTTCTAAATTTAGTCAATTGTAGCCCAAATCCTCCCATTTAACAGGATTAGATTAGAACATGAGAGGCAGCCTTCGATTAGATCTTGAAAGCCAGACACGCACGGTGGTTAGCTCCTCTGTGGAAGCAGTGGATTGGTGATGTGGTGTCAGGAGTGGAGAAAAAGTGTAGATGTTGATTTACGGAAGTATGTCTGTTACATGGGTTCTTAACCTCTTGTGGGGCATAGACTCTTTCTCAAAATGTTTTTGATTGTGTAAAAAAGAGCATAAAATTGCAAAGCAAACTAATTATATTGAAATGCATTTGTCAAAATATTTTTTTTCAAAACAAATCAGTAATTAATGTATTTATTAATATATTAAATATCAGAGCTGCAGTAGGCCTGATAATTACTGTAATTTTAAAGTGGTGATGAGTTTAAATCGTGTATCTCAATAGCTACAGTGTGATACAATTTATATAAGTGATAAAGTCACAGGTACAGCTAATAATTTTGTGGTTGATTCTTTGCAGTCATAATTGAAGGAAATGCTGAATTTCAATTAGAAGTTAATGAAAATAGTGTTATAATTTCTCAGATGCCCCCCACCATCTACCCCAGGTTAAGAACTCCTGGCATCGATACTAAAGTGAAACAGTCCATGAATCACCACTATTAAATATTGTACCCAGCATCATGGGGGAATGCCCACATTTGTGGGCATTTGTTTCAACTATTACCTAGCTTAAGAAAATGTTCTTGCTGGCTCACGTTAACAATGAAAAAGATTAAAAAAATGGAAAAACATTACTATCTGCCACATATATTCTGTACCTAATGAAAAGATCTCTTTAAACTGGTGGGCAAGGGCTCCAAGTTGCCATAACAGACTATTAGAACTCTGGCATTAGGGTGCCTAACTTGTTCCCATCTGCTCAAGACTGTCCCTGTCAGGCTCTAGGAACCCCTCGGTCCCTGGCAAACATGGATGGTTGTTGAGTGCTTTGGAGTCAGAAATAACATAGTAATTTTTATCAACTTGAGAGATAAGTAAGTTGTCAGGAATAAGTTGTCTATTTGTCAGAAAAGACCCTGATGCTGGGGAAGATTGAAGGAAGGAGAAGAATGGGACAGCCGAGGATGAGATGGTTGGATGGCATCACCAATACAGTAGACATGAGTTTGAGCAAGCTTCGGGAGATGAAGAATAGGGAAGCCTGGCTTGCTGCAGTCCGTGTGGTCACAAAGAGTTGGGCACGACTGAGTGACTGAACCACAACAACAAAAATGTCTCTCTTGAGTCTCAGCATCTTCGTTTCCAAATGAGAATGAGAATATCTTTCCTACAAAGTTGTGATAAGTGGTAAATGAGGTTATACATATAAAATGCTTTGCCACGTTATAAGCACTCAAAAACCAGTGACGACTATTATTATTATTGCCACTGCTGTTATTATAAAGTTAATTCCCTTCCCTTTACCTGACTCCATCCTCTCAAAAGAATCTCACCTTCCTCTCTGCCTGTGTACATTGTATACAGTCCTCAGACCTCTGCTGAACTCTACTTTTTCATGAAGAATTAATTTGCTAATATCACATGCAGTGATGAAGTGGTGCATTAGGTTGAACTTTTTGAAACTGATAGTTTTGTAAGTCAAAAACAGTCAAATACTGATATCATACTATTTGACCTATGTGTGTACATAGTAGGCATGGGGTGTGGCTTATACAAGGCTGTCATTTCATAAATGTTGTCCTTTCTTCCTCAATGACTCTGATATTCATGGGCCTCTCCTTAATTCTTCCTCCTTTAATCGTCCTAGGTTTTTAAAGAAATTTCAGATTCCATGTCATTATATTATTTTAAATTAAGATGATCTATTAAATGCTAAAGTAAAATGATTTCTTAACCTTTCATAAACCGTGTGTAAAAAATTCACAAATCGGAAGAAAAATTCTATAGTTTTGGAACCTTATATTTGCTCTAGATAAAGTTGCTATTATGTATCCCTTGCTTTTTGGCAGTAGATAATATACTGCCTTGCCTTTATCTTATATACATGTGTCTTGAACCTCACCTTGACCATGTTATATTAGCTTTTTACAATATCCAGTGTTAAAAAGAAACACATTAATTACAGATAATTGAAAAGGGAGCTTTAAATATCATTGAAACCAGATGGTATGTTTCCATCAGTAAGGTTTCAGACTCAAAGGAACATCATTAAAGAGAAGGGCCCCAAGTAAATTTCTGGAGCAGCTGGTAACCCCTATGCTCATGTGGATATTGAACCCTTGAAATATAGTTGGACCAGATTAAGATGTGATATAAATGTGAAATACATACTATAACCCAAAAACTTAGTAACAAAGAACATAAAATATGCTCTTAATAATTTTACATGTTGAAATGGTAATAAGTTGGCTATACTAAGTTAAATAAAAAATGTAATTAAAATTAACTTCACTTTTTACTTTGAAATGAGATGCCAGAGCATTTAAAAATTCATACATAAAATCACCCAAATGCCAGTCAAGAGATGAATGGATAAATTTAATGTGGTATATGCATACAATGAAATATTATTCAGCCTTAAAAGGAAGGAAATTCTGATACAGCAGCATGGATGAAACTTTGAAAATATGCTAAGTAAAATAAGGCAGACATAAAAGGACAAATAATGCATGATTCTATTTACATCAAATACTTAGAATAGGCAAATTCATAGAGACAGAAGGTAGAATTAGAAGTGACCATGGACTAGAAGTAGGGGGAATGCAGACTTAGTGTTTAAAAGGTAAGGCGTTTCTGTTGTGGGTGATGAAAAAGTTCTGGCAATGAATAGTGGTGATAGTGACTACTTAGTACCAGTGAATTATGCCAATTATAAAATGGTACATTTTATGTATATTCTACCACACATTTTCAGTGTTCTTGTGTGGCTTACATTATATTTCTTTGGATAGAGTTTAGAGTTTAAGTTGGCTCTAGAGGTTAATGAGAAGACAATGGCAACCCACTCCAGTACTCTTGCCTGGAAAATTCCATGCACGGAGGAGCCTGGTAGGCTGCAGTCCATGGAGTCACTAGGAGTCAGGCACGACTGAGTGGCTTCACTTTCACTTTTCACTTTCATGCATTGGAGAAGGAAACAGCAACCCACTCCTGTGTTCTTGCCTGGAGAATCCCAGGGATGGAGGAGCCTTGTGGGCTGCCGTCTACGGGGTCGCATAGAGTCGGACACAACTGAAGCGACTTAGCAGCAGCAGCAAGGGTTAATGAAAAGTCAAGCAATGCTGGTGGAGTTTGAGAGCTGAATCTTTGCAGTTAGATGTAGTTAGATGTTAGGAGTCAAGTTCCAGCCCTGCCCCTGACCACCTAAGAATCCTTGGTCAGTATCACTGACTACCTTAGTTTCTTCATCTGCAAATGGGGATTATAAAATATACCACATAGGGTTGCTGTAAGCTTAAAAGATGATACATATACATTGAGTAATGTAAACATAAGAGGCAGCTGAATGAATGGAATAACTTGTTGCTATTGATGGAAGCAGGCTCTTCCATTTTTATTGATATCTAGCAATTTTGCTAAATCTAAGGCTTAATATGAAAAATGTGACCAGATACCTTAGCAGATTTTAGGCTCAGCCTTGTATAAGCTCTCCCCTCAGAATACTTCAGTTCTGCTTCCTGAAATTCACCTTGTGTAGTATTAGTAAACAGCAAAGAAGTGATTCAGGCATATTTCTTTTCAAAAGTACCTGGGAGAAGTGGAAAGTATGATGTCATTTTCTAAGATCTCTAGCTCTGAGGCTATAATTGTGAGTTTATTTTCTGCCAGGTATGAAAATGAAAGTCATTAGGTTGTAAGTTTTCTTTGTCTTACTAAGGTTTCAAATGGTAAGCTCAGTGGAAGAGTGTCCAAACAGAACTGGGTATGCCCAATAGCCAGATCAGATACTGTTGGGATTCTTAGTATCAAAAGTAGTCTTGAAAGGTAGCACAGACTCTGATGGGAAAGATTCTTGGATGCAACTCAGAACTTGCTTCCCCTCCTGGGATATTCAGTTAGTAAATAACAGAGCAGCCATACTGGTTACTAAGACACAGGTATTTCTGTAACAGGGGTGCTTCCTCTGTGGCTCAGAGGTAAATAATCTGCCTGCAATGCAGAAGATGCAGGAGATGCTGGTTCAATCTATGGGTTGGGAAGATCTTCTGGAGGAGGGCATGGCAACCCACTTCAGTATTCTTGCCTGGAGAATCCCATGGACAGAGGAGCCTGGAGGGCTAGAGTCTATAGGGTCGCAAAGAATCGGACACGACTGAAGCAACTGAGCAGTCACACGTGCGTTTCTGTAGTGGTGGGTAAAGTCATGCCTGAGCCCTCCACATGCCTCTCTTTACCTTAGCTTCCCTCCCCTCAGCCTGAGTCCCTCCAGACCTCCTCACATTCCAGAAACTAATTGCCTAGTTTCCTAAGGGGGCTCTGGTTCTTCTACTGGCATCTGTTCTCACTGGTCAGTGCCTAACCATGCTGCCTCTTAAATATGTCCACATTCTACAGCTAAAGAATTAGCTTAATTCCTGAGATTCTATTTGCCCATCTTTGTATTGTTGGGGTAGGAAGTATAGATGGAAATGAGAAATTGGAAAATAACCTGACTCTGCTGAATGATTCATCTATTATTTGAGTATAAGAATTTCTTTTAAAGAGCTTGAACTCATTTTTAGGAAGTCTCTTAATCAAGAGTTGCAAACTCCTGTGGACTGGCCAAATTTAGACTGCAGATGATTTTTTTTAATGGTCAAAAGTGTGTAAATATACTGAATTCAAAGATTAAGCCAAAAAAGAACTGTTCATCCCAGCTACCCTCTTGTCCTACTGCTTAAATTAAAATCCCAGCCTGTTCCCTGACAGCATTCAAATTTGAAACCCCTGTTCTAAATTCATACAACGCCATCTCAATTCTATTAGTATTTACTCATCACCTGATCATACAGTCTGTCACTTGAGCTGTAATGTTTCTATTTTGTTTAAGAAATAGATGCAAAGCTACTTTCAGAGGTAGCCAATTAAGATTAATTAAACATTTCACCAGACTTAACAGGTCTAATTAGATTTGATTCATCTGTAATTTTATTACCAATGAGCTATCTGGATGACTGAATTATATTTTTTTAACTTCATAGGAGGTGAATGCTCGTCTCTCCCCCGTGGGCTTTTCCCTCCCTGTGAGGGATGTGATGGTGAGTCATCACCCATATTCTCCCTGCCTCCTGGTGCCACTAAGTAAAGCCCATCTGAGAGCCGATGATGGAATCTGGGGCTCTGGGGCAGCTTCTGGCTTGGGGCCACCTCCCTGAATTATTCATGTGGAGCCAGGGCGGGTAAATGTCCAGCCACAGAGATCCAGAACCAGCGCCAAGGGGGAGACGCTGGCCTAAAATAATTGAGGCAACGGCCACTGGCGCCGCTGACTTGGAAGCTCCAAGTAGAACCACATGGCTTCAGCTCAGGTCTAGGTGGCCCTTGACCCACTCCCCCCAACCTCCCCCTCCTTCCTGCCCCAGCACTCCTGTTTTAACTAAGAAAGGAGCTCTGAGGAGCCAAGATGTCTCTCTGACCTGGCGTAAACCCTCTCCTTTGAGTTATTGCTCTCAGCAACCCTGCAAGAGGTTTGGGATTTTTCAGAATAAACAGCAATCCCCAGCCTCTAATTTTCCCCCAGCAGCACTCTTGTAATTATCCCATTGGTGTTAAGTTGATTGTATGTTTTTAGTATATTTACTGAATACGTATTATGCACAGAGCATGTGGTAGCACTGGTAGGGGGATACAGAGGGGAACAGGGTACAGATCCTGATCTTTAAGTATAATAAGTAAGTTTCATTTGGAGTCAACTTCATGGTGGCTGTTGGAAGTGATGTCTTTTGAAGAATTCAAAGTCTCCAAGGAGAATCAGTGGGAAAGAATGCTGTGATCAAGTCATGATGTCTCCTCTGGCAGAGTACAGAAGGGTTTCATTCCTGACCAGCAGTCTTATAAGAAAAATAATACTGTTGTCTAGTTGTCCATTTATCTATAATGCCTTACATAACAGGAAAAAAAAAATCACTGTCATTTACTCGGTACTGAATACAAGCAAGACATTAGGTAGGTGCTTAATATGCATTTACTCTCTTTTAAGAATACCTGGCATTGTTTCGTCTTGATCACCAGTGACTACTTTTAGACCTGCGATTTGACCTATGTGGTCTATGTGGTTATTCCAGCTCTAGAGGCACAGACACAACAATTTACAGTGTGGTATAGGAAGAGTAGTACATCAGTGGTTAGAAAGCTCAGATGCTGCTAAGTGATCTTACATCTACAGCCCTCATTTTCCAAAATGTAATACATTGGGGATAACTTGATTTCTCTGGCCCCTTTTCAACACAAGTCTGAGGAAACTAGCTCACTTCACTGTTGTATGGATGGACTTAAAGTAATTAACAGAAGATGACCCAAACCATACACGTTTTTCTCCTCCCTAAACATCCAAAAGGATTAATGTTTTGCTGTCATCCTGAGAAAGGAAAGAGATGCTGTTGGAGTGAAAGAAAAATGAAACTCTTAATTGCTCAGCCATGTCTGACTCTTTGCCACCTCATGGACACCAAGCTCCTCTGTCCATGGAATTCTCCAGGCAAGAATACTGGAGTGGGTAGTCATTCCCTTCTCCAGGGTATCTTCCCAACCCAGGGATCAAACCCGAGTCTCCTACATTTCAAGCAGATTCTTTAACATCTAAGGCCCCAGGGAAGCCCAGTAAAGGCAAGGGATGCTGTTGGAGCAAGCCCATACAATTCATCTGGGTAGATTTTGGAGTCTTCCGGATTTGGGCATGATACAGTCAAGGAAGTTCCCTAGGTTATAGTGACCTTAGTACATAAAGTAAAACAAGAGATTTGTCTCTAGTAGCTGTGACCAGGTCACTGAAGGTATGCAAGGGGAATATGTTCTGATAAAGGCTACAAACTTGTAACACTTTTAATTATGTTTGGGGCACACAGCAGTTATAGAACCAGCTGACTTGGCATTATTGAAAACCTTGTCAGCTGCCATTCAGTGATTCATCCAGCCAAGGAAGCTCTAGGGAAAGTTTGCTCATTTCTTTATTCAGGTTGTTTGTCCATCCATGTAATTTTAGAAGTATTCTTTCGAAGAATCCAGCAGCCGTTAATCCTAACAAACAATAGCTTTTGAATTCCAGTCCATCCTTTATCACATAAGAGTTAAGATAGAGAGAGTAGTGGGGAGTCTTCTAGTTATATTTTGCCATCCTGTCCAGAATATAGTTGTGAGGAAATAGAGAAGTATTTGACACATGGAAGCAGGAAAATAGTCATTTTTCAGATAAATGTTCTGTATAGTTTTCACTCAGTTAAACTGTGTTGAAAAACACATTAAAATATAAAGACATAGAGGTCATTATTTGTTTTATTTTGTTGCATATTTTATTTGTGCTCAACTTACAATTCCTTATGTTAAAAAGAAATGGTTTCCAAGTGCAGTATTAAATTTTGTAGCTAAAGGAAGTAAGTGTGTACCACTACTTATATTCTCAGAAGCAGGAGAGAAAAGCCCCAAAACTTGTCTTGGTAAAGCCACACATTGATAATCGTGCCACTCCCTGCAGAATGTCTAGTGTAAGTAGTGGCTGACCTGTGATTAAATGTTTAATTTCATACCACAGAACCCAGTGACAGCCCATTAAAAGATAATCCTTTGGTGTCTAAATCTCAGAAGTTCTCCTTTGCCAGTCAGCTTGTGGTTGGGGTTGTTCAAGACAGATGGTCCATCATCCCATTTTAACATTGTATACTGATGTTTGCTTCTTGCCAAATCCCTCTCCCCTGTACACATCCTTTTCTATGAGGTAAAAGAAATTGTAATCTCTGGACTCATTTGATAAATTTATAAACCTTCTTAGGATAAAGGGAACTTCAGAATTTGGTTCAATCCCTATAGGTCTGAGTTAAGAAAGAGAGAGAGACAGAGATAAAGACAGACAGAAGGAGGGAGGTGTCCATTCATATGTACCATACCTTCCATGGTCAAGCTAGTCATTTAATTTAAGATGCATGGACCTCTCCTGAAAATTTCCTCATGTATAGAATAATATCAGCAACAAGTTACATCAGTTGAGTGATTGAATACTCATTGTGTGCCAAGAAATGGAGGCTGAGTGCCTTGGAATGTCAGCATAGAAACTGTATGTCAGGCTAGGTTCATGTTGAACAGTTAGCTCCCTAACAGATGAGGGAAACCTTCAGAGAGAAATCAGGGCCAGTGAGGCAGCCCTTAGGGACAAGGTCAATGCCAGTCCCACTGCACTGTGACAAAATGGAAAGATAGGGAGGAGGAATGAGATTTGCAATGCTTCTTAATGCTTATGGGAGTTTTTCCCCTGAAAAACATCTGAGCATACAGAAGTTTGTACACAATTCCAGGAACTGTTACAGAAATCCTGAAGTCTAATCACAGGCAGTTTGGACTCCTGGATTAAGACAAAAAGAGATACGAGGAGAAAGCATCTGATTCTTACTAGGAGCCTTCCATATTGCAGACATTTGACATACATATAAACACACCTTGACTATGGCCATGAAAGATATGGCTTGTGGGCCCCATTTGGTAGATCCAGAATCTGAGATTCTCAAAAGTTAAACATCCACAGAGATCACATGGCTAGCAAGCACTAGGCAGGCATTCAAAACTCTTTATTCCTGACTTCCCAGTGTTAGCATTTGAGTCAACCATGAGAGAGCAAGCCTGAAACACAACAGAGATGAGCATTTTTATAAGAGATTATTGATGTTAGAAACTCTGTATATATCTCACGATAGGTACATTAAATATATCACGATTCATCCATATAATGGAATATCATACATCACTACAAGCCATATTTTCACAAATTTTTTAATGATATGAGGAAATGTTCACAGTTGCAAGGTCACAGAAGCAGGATTCAAATATGTATATTTATCATAGCCTATATATGTGTATGTGTGTGTGTGCACACATATAGATACGCGAAAATCAATGATAAAAAATAAAGGAGTTTTGTCATTTTAGTCATTCATGTTTGCATTATAATGATCATTTATTAATTCTATAATCAAGAAATAGTCAATCTTTCTAACAGTTGAAGTATATTACTTAGATGTTAACTGTCTTTTTTTTTTAACTGTCTTAAAATAGAGCATAAAGGAGCTAGAAGGGATATAGCACAATCCCTTTTTAAAATTTTTATTTACTTATTTATTTTTTAAATTGAAGAGTAGTTGATTTACAATACTATATTAGTTTCAGGTATACAGCATAGTGATTCAATATCCATGCACATTACACTCTATCATAGGTTATTAACCTCAGATACACAGATGACATCACCCTTAGGGCAGAAAGTGAAGAAGAACTAACAGCCTCTTGATGAAAATGAAAGAGGAGAGTGAAAAATTTGGCTTAAAGCTCAACATTCAGAAAACTAAGATCATGGCATCCGGTCTCATCACTTCATGGCAAATAGACAGGGAAGCAGTGGAAACAGTGGCTGACTTTATTTTTCTGGCTCCAAAATCACTGCAGATGGTGATTGCAGCCATGAAATTAAAAGACGCTTACTCCTTGGAAGGAAAGTTATGACCAACCTAGATAGCATATTAAAAAGCAGAGACATTACTTTGCCAACAAAGGTCCGTCTGGTCAAGGCTATGGATTTTCCAGTGGTCATGTATGGATGTGAGAGTTGGACTGTGAAGAAAGCTGAGCACCGAAGAATTGATGCTTTTGAACTGTGGTGTTGAAGAAGACTCTTGAGAGTCCCTTGGACTGCAAGGAGATCCAACCAGTCCATCCTAAAGGAGATCAGTCCTGGGTGTTCATTGGAAGGACTGATGCTGAAGTTGAAACTCCAATACTTTGGCCACCTGATGTGAAGAGCTGACTCATTTGAAACGACCCTGATGCTGGGAAAGATTGAGGGCAGGAAGAGAAGGGGACTACAGAGGATGAGATGGTTGGATGGCATCACCGACTCAATGGACATGGGTTTGGGTGGACTCTGGGAGTTGGTGATGGACAGGGAGGCCTGGAGTGCTGCTTTTCATAGGGTCACAAAGAGTCGGACTCGACTGAGCGACTGAACTGATAGTTTATTATAAAATAAGAGCTATAATCCTCTTTGGCATGCAGTATATAAGGGCTTCCCTCATAGCTCAATCTGTTAAGAATCCGCCTGCAATGCAGGAGACCTGGGTTCTATTTCTGGATCAGGAAGATCCGTTGGAGAAGGAAATGGCAACCCACCCCAGTATTCTTGCCTGGAGAATCCCATGGACGAGAGAAGCATGGCAGGCTACAGTCCACGGGGTTGCAAGAGTCAGACACAACTTTGTGACTAAACCACCATGCAGCATATCCTTGTTTCTCATGTTAGTTTGTATCTCTTAATCTTATACCTCTAATTTGTCCCTCCTGCCTTTACTTTATTCTTTGGTAGCCACAAGTTTATTTTCTATATCTGTGATTTTGTTTCTGTTTTGCATATACCTTCATTTGTGGTTTTAGTTTTTTTTAGATTTCCACATATAAGTGATATTATATGGTATTGACTTTCTCTGACTGACTTAATTTTCTAAGCATAATATTCTCTAGGTCCGTCCATGTTGCTCCAAATGGCAGAATTTAATTCTTTTTTATGGCTGAGTAATATTTCTGTGTGTGTGTGTGTGTGTGTGTGTGTGTGTTACATCTTAATCCTATCCTCTGTTGATGGACATTTAGGTTGTATCCATGTCTTAGCTATTATATATAATGCTGCTGTGACCATTAAGGTGTATGTATAATTTCAAATTAGTGTTTTTCTACATATATACCCAGGAATAGGAAGCTGGGTCAGATATGATCCATAGATCATATAGGATCTCTATTTCTAGTTTTTTGAGGAACCTCCACACTGTTTTCCATAGTGGCTATGAAAGTGAAAGTGGCTCAATTGTGTCTGACTCTTTGTGCCCCCTTGGACTATACAGTCCATGAGAATTCTCCAGGCGGGAATACTGGAGTGGATTCCTCCTCCAAGGGATCTTCCCAACCCAGGGTTGAACCCAGGTCTCCTGCATTGCAGGTGGATTCTCTACCAGCTGAACCACAAGGGAAGCCCAAGAATACTGGATTGGGTAGCCTGTCCCTTCTCCAGTGGATCTTCTGGACCCAGGAATCAAACCAGGGTCTCCTGCATTGCAGGTGGATTCTTTACCAGCTGAGCTATCAGGCAAGCCCAAGTCGCTCAGTCATGTCCGACTCTTTGCAACCCCATGAACTATACAGTCTGTGGAGTTCTCCAGACTGGAATACTGGAGTGGGTAGCCTTTCCCTTCTCCAAGGAATCTTAACCCAGGGATCAAACCCAGGTCTCCCGCATTGCAGACAGATTCTTTACCAGCTGAGCCACAAGGCTGTACAAATTTATATTCCCACCAGCTGTGTAGGAGGGTTCCCTTTTCTCTGCATCCTTTCCAACATTTGTTATTTTTGAATGCTAACCATTAATAGGTGTGAGATGATATCTCATTGTTGTCTTTGATTTGCATTTCTCTATTAACTAGTTGTGTTGAATATCTTTTCATATGCCTATTAGCCATCTGTATATTTTCTTCAGAAAAATGTATATTTAGATATCCTGCCCATTTTTTGATTGGGCTGTTTGGGGTTTTTTTATATTGAGTTATATGAGCTCTTTGTGTATTTTGAATATTAGCCTCTTGTCAGTCCCATCATCTGCAAATATTTGTCCCCATTCCATAGATTGCCTTTTTGTTTTGTCAGTAGTTTCCTTTTCTGTGCAAAAGCTTGTAAGTCTGATTGTTTATTTTTGCATTTGTTTCTTTTGCCTTAGGAGACTTATAAAAAAAAATGTTGCTACAATTTGTTAAACAGTGGTCTGCCTATGTTGTCTCCTAGGAGTTTTATGGGCTCCATTCTTACATTTAAATCTGTAAACTATTTTGTGTTACTTTTATATATGGTGCTAGGGAATGGTGCAATCCCTTTTTAATGGTGGGAAGGCTAAGACTAGATAAACATGGCCTGAAATTAAGTAGGACTTGCATAATATCGGTGCAGATGTTGTAATTCATAGTATAGTCTTTCACTTTTTTCTTTCTTCTTATAAATGCTTTATGAAGAAGTACCACCTTATCTGGAGAAAAATGTTCTCACAGTGAAACAATGCTTTTGATCTCTGGTTACCATGTATATGTGAACTCTGAAGTAGGGCTCTGCTTAGAAAGACAGATTGCCCAGATCCCTGCAAACTGTCTGTCTTCTGTTCCTCAACACCTCTTGCCAAGGGGACATCTAGTCTTACCCCACCCAGGATTTGAAACCATGAGAACAGGGATTCCTAATTCTCTCCTGGAAGGTAATTTACTAAAAGTGGCTCCTTCTCCTGGAATCTTCCTCCTCAAATCATCTCCTAGAGCCTGAGCCAGAAACCAAGTCGAACACCCCACTTTCTCAGTGGAACCCACCCACCAGAGAGTTTTTCTGCCAAAGATTTACCATGGAAGGATTTCAGCCTCTGAGGAATATTCAAATATATGTACATTTGTTTCCCTAATTGCCATAATATTTACATTGTCATTATCAGTAGATTACATTATACATTTATTTAGACCTATCATTTGCAGTGTTCTCCCCTAATTAGGAAAGGAAACAGCTGTTTGGCATGTAAGAGAATATGTCATGTCCTCTTTGACTGATCACTTGAATAGAACAGGGATTATAAGTATTTACTTAAGGATTTCTAAAGTAGGGCTGACCAGATCTAGGCAGAATGAAAATGATTTCTCAGGAATCTTCTGCTATCACAGGTTAAGGAGGGGAGGAGGGACGAATGGAAGAGCAGGTCTTTGGGGTTAAATGGCACTTGTCACCAATTTTAATGGGACTGGACAGTGGTTTGGTTGGTGTTTCAGTTTGAATTGTGCTGTTTACTTGATCAGGGTCCTTGCTTTTGAGTATGTAATGGTGATGATATAAGTCTCAGGGTCACTCCTTGGCTAGTTTGCCAGTGAGCTGCTCAGAGGAAAGCTCTTCAAAATTGCCTGTTTATTAAAGGGGAAAAAATACCTCTTTTAAGTCATTTTTTGCTATTAGTTCAAATTATAAAAATGTTTTCAAAAAGTCAATTTTAAAAAATAACTAATTTGTATTATAATCTTGGATGCAAATGGAAAAGAAAGATTTGAAACTAGGTTTTTAAAAAATTAAACTAGTTATACAGTTAACATTTCTGCTTATATTTACCTATAGGAACTATAAAATGCATGATGAATTTTGGCTTTTTCTGGCATTGCCCACATAAAATATATTGCTTATATATGAAAAGATGACTATACTGTAGGGGATAAACTTAGAGTTCACCCTAAGTGTAGCTGTGTTAATATAAGAGGAAAGACTGTATTTACTAGTACTATTTCTGTTAATAGTGTGTGAAGTTTAATTACAAAATCCTATACAAGGAATTTATTGCATACAATTGGGGTCAGTTAAAATAACTTTCTTAAAGCATAGCAGATTTAAATAGATTTGTGTCAACATAGCTTTCCAGGCCGCCATAATTATCAAACTATTCCATATTATCTTCAAGGGGAAATGGTTTTAGACCCAGTGGTAAACATAGTTTGGTGCTCTACTTTGAAGGCAGGGGTCGTGCGTGAGTGCGGAAATAACTTACCACTTTAGTTCACTGTAGTAGACATTTTTGAATAGTAGCCAAAGGGTTTTTGTCAGTTTCAGGAATTTACTGAGTACACACTTTCACTTTTCAGAAGTGGCCCTGGAATCAAACTCTTAATAGAATGAGATAACAAGTCAGTGTCAGAGACTCCAGAAATGACTTAAGGGTTCTTTGTAGAATTTTCACATATGAGGAATGTTCAGAAGAGTCAATAAAACTAAACTATGGAGCCAAGTAGTCATGGTGGGAAATGTCCACTTAATAAATTGCCAACAGAAAAGACAAGCATATAGATCTTCAAATAATGATCGAGCAATCAGGCGTGGGTCAAGGCATAGCAGACCCAGGGTTTTCAAGGGGTTCCAAGTCAATAGTTCTCGACCAAAAGCTGGACTTTTCTTCTTACTTCAGTTGTGACTTGGAACAGTTCACATCATTTATTTTAAAGTGATTTATCTTTGCAATGAGTACAGTAGCATCAGGTGCTTTCTTTGGATATGTAGCATTTAACGCAGCTGTAAATGGTACATTTCTTTCTGTGATACTTGCTTAAATATTTGTCTCCTCTTTTAGACTTTAAGTTCCTTTGCTCACCCTTATATTCCCAGCGTAAATCACATGCCTGGTGCACAGCAAGCATTCCATGATGATTTGTTGAACAGGAACTTATTTCAATGGAAGATTATGGAGAACATGTGAAACAATTCATGTAGTTAGCCCTGTGCCAACATTGAGTAAGTCTTCAGTGCATGTGAGACACCCTTATTGTTGTTGTTATTATTATTTACATTGAGTAAATGTTTTTAAATAAAATAAGTTCTAGGCTATTTCAGGATAAACCTCAGCAGGTAACACAAATCAGTGGGCACTAAGAAACTATATTTTATTAGATCATGTCATATTGGTCAAGCCTAAGGAAACCTCTATTAAAATTTGGCGTCTCAGCCAGAAAGGCAATTCATCAATTTACAATAGAAGATATATTTTCTCCCCTAGGGGTCAGGACTTCCTGAAATCAGTGTCTTTGGAACACAGAATTAGTTCTAAATGTTGCTTTTAAGCTCTGAATCCAAACAAAGGGAGCTGTCTCTATGGTCTTGTAGGGTTTGAGATGTGGGCTGGAGACTTATTTCCACCATTCTGGTACCTTTCTGGTTGCTAGAAAGGTATGTAAAACATGTCTGTCAGCCTCTGTTTCTCACTGTTTCTCCTCCCTTAGAGAATGAAGCATAAATATGACAGTTCTGCTATCTATACCTAATACAATTTTGAAGCTGAAAGAACCTTGGTGGTGGTTTAATTGCTAAACCATGTCCAATTCTTGCGACCCCATGGACTGTAGCCCACCAGGTTCCTCTGTCCTTGGGATTTTCCAGGCAAGAATACTGGAGTGGGTTGCCATTTCCTTCTCCAGGGGATCTTTCTGACCCAAGGATCAAACCTGGGTTTCTTGTGTTATAGGAAGTCTCCTGCATTGCAGGCAGATTCATTACCAACTGAGCCACCAGGGAAGCCCTTAAAAGGAACCTTCAGTTCAGTTCAGTCCAGTCCCTCAGTCATGTCCGACTCTTTGCGACCCCATGAACCACAGCACGCCAGGCCTCCCTGTCCATCACCAACTCCCGGAGTCCACCCAAACCCATGTCCATCGAGTCAGTGATGCCATCCAACCATCTCATCCTCTGTCGTCCCCTTCTCCTCCTGCCCCCAACCCCTCCCAGCATCAGGGTCTTTTCCAATGAGTCAACTCTTCGCATTAGGTGGCCAGAGTACTGGAGTTTCAACTTCAGCATCAATACTTCCAATGAACACCCAGGACTGATCTCCTTTAGGATGGACTGGTTGGATCTCCTTGCAGTCCAAGGGACTCTCAAGAGTCTTCTTCAACACCACAGTTCAAAAGCATCAATTCTTCGGTGCTCAGCTTTCTTCACAGTCCAACTCTCACATCCATACATGACCACTGGAAAAACCATAGCCTTTACCAGACGGACCTTTGTTGGCAAAGTAATGTCTCTGCTTTTTAATATGCTATCTAGGTTGGTCATAACTTTCCTTCAAAGGAGTAAGCGTCTTTTAATTTCATGGCTGCAATCACTATCTGCAGTGATTTTGGAGCCAGAAAAACAAAGTCAGCCACTGTTTCCACTGTCTCACCATCTATTTGCCATGAAGTGATAGGACCAGATGCCATGATCTTAGTTTTCTGAATGTTGAGCTTTAAGCCAGATTTTTCACTCTCCTCTTTCACTTTCACCAAGAGGCTCTTAATTCTTCTTCACTTTCTGCCATAAGGGTGCTGTCATCTGCATATCTGATGTTATTGATATTTCTCCTGGCAATCTTGATTCCAGCTTGTGCTTCTTCCAGCCCAGCGTTTCTCATGATGTACTCTGCATATAAGTTAAATAAGCAGGGTGACAATATACAGCCTTGACTTACTCATTTTCCTATTTGGAACCAGTTTGTTGTTCCATGTCCAGTTCTAACTGTTGCTTCCTGACCTTTCTCAAGAGGCAGGTCAGGTGATCTGGTATTCCCATCTCTTTCTAGGGAGCATCTATTTTCCTAAACTCGACATCTTACACATCTATATTATAGATGATAAATGTGAGCCTTGAAGAGGTGACTTTTCCTAGGAAATACAGATAGGTTGTAACAAAGCATGGGCCTGATCCTGGTTTTCTGGAGAATTTTTGTTCTTTCCAGTTCCCTACCCTGCTTTATCTAACATTCCCTATTGTTGTGTAGTCTGGGAAGGGACCCTCAAACATTATTCACATCCTGGTCCTAAGTATCTGTACATGTTGCTTTATGTAAAAAAGTGATGGGAGATTATCCTGGATTATAATCTAGGGGCTAGAAGTACAATCACATGTATATTTGAGAACTAGGGAAAGATGAATCAGAAATACACAATGGAAAAGGTGATGTGAAGACCTGGCAAAGAGAGATTTGAAGGTGCTGGCCTGGAAGACTGGAGTGATGTGGCGACAATTCGAAGAATGCTGGCAGATACTTGGAGCTGGAAGAGGCAAGGAATGGATTCTCCCCTAGAGCCTCCGGAGGAAGAAAGACACTGCCAACACAGTGCCTTTGATTTTGGCACACTGCTACTGATTTCAGACTTTTGGCCTCTAGAACTATGAGAAGATCAATTTCTGCTATTTTAAAGCACCTTGTTTGTGGTAATTTGCTATAGCAGCCACAGGAAACAAATATACCTATGAAAATAAAAGTCTTATTTTCCTAGTTAAAAATTTGATTTATTTGCTGCCCTGACCCCACCAATAACATTAGCAACAAGGTAGCTTCAGAATTAAAATTGAAGTGAATTCCTGTTTTTTTGGCAGCAATTTAAACTAGATCCTACTTTTTCCTTAGTAGTTTTGAGCAATTAAACTCTGGACTAATATGATTTCATTTGCAAAAAATTATGGATTTATGATATGGCCTCAGGGCAAATTGTTTCATACATAGACCATCTTGGAACTTACAGACACTTTTTTGTCCAAGTCACCTTTTATAACATAATGTCTCACAGTTAATTGGACTACACTTTATTTTGTATTTCACAGATATTTTGAAGGGATTCATACTGGTAAGATTTTCCTTTAGATGGCCTTAGGAAAGACCTATCTCTAATAAGATGGCAATCTATGGACATAGAGTATCATTTGGTATCTAATTTTTAAAAAAATGAATTTCATGATCCTGTGTTGGTTTGTTTTTTTAGCTTTTTATGTTCAAAGAATGATAATTTTTTTTTTCACTTTCTCCAAAAGCTAGACATACATCATTTAGGAGAACTGCAATCCCCAGACACTCCCCATAGCAATAACATATCATTGTCTTCCTATGTATGAATTTACTTGTTGCCTAACCTTGCCTTATATGTAATTGTCCTGTGTTTTTTGTTTGTTTGTTTGTTTGTTTTAACCTTAAAGACTATATCTCTTTCTAAGTTTAAATCTTCAAAGTGTATAAGACAGCATTGGAAAAGATGGGTTAATATTGACTGTAGATTAGGAGGCTACCCTTTAGTTTTATGAAGAAGCACTAGATGGCAGAATCAAAGGGTACTTATTATTAAGACCAGGTGTTATTTTAAATAAATGTTAACCAAAAATAGAATTTTAAAACCAACACAGTATTGGTCCAGAAGCTTTTGTGATCATTAATAGACAAGTGTTTCTAGGCATTAGCTTCTAGTGACAGTTGGGTTCTTACCTTCTGGAGTTGGATTAATTTGTGTATGTGTTTATCAAAAATCCCCATATAGTAAATTTAATTGCAAAGCCATAACAGTTAATTCAGTAATAAAAAATTAAATATGATGACCAAGTTTGTGTGCACATCTACCAGATATTTTGTTAGAGGAACCAACAGAGAAAAATGCATCATTTACCACTAAAGTAGGAGAAATTGCTCCCAAATAGAACCAGGATATAAATGAAGATCATGTTCTCTTAAAAACAGCAAGACTCACTTGTCAGCTGAACCATAGGACAGTGCTTTTTGCATGTCAGAAAATGGTGGGATGATAGCAGTTTCTTATGATTCAGCTTAGTTGTTTGCTTGCAGTTGGTTGGTCCTGGATGTTATAAAAGTGATTCAATTCAAAGACACCACTCCTTATGACCTGTTTCCTCATTTTGTCCCTTTGAATAATTTTACCTTAAAAAAAAATACTTCCCATCTAAATTTTTAAAATTGTATGTGTTTGTTTTATTTTTGGCTGTGCTGGGTCATCGTTGCTGCTGGGTCTTTTCTCTAGTTGTGGGTGTAGGGGCTACTTTGTAGTTGCAGTGTGCCGGCTTCTCATTGCGGCGGCTTTTTCTTGTTGTGGAGCACAGGCTCTAGGGCACACTGGCTTCAGTAGTTGCAGCAGGTGGACTTAACCATTTGTGGTTCCTGGGTTCTAGAGCACACAGTAGTTATGTGCATGGACTTAGTTGCTCCACGGCATGTGGGATGTTTCCGGACCAGGGGTCAAACCCGTGTCTCCTGCATTGGCAGGTGGATACTTTACCACTGAGCCACCAGGGAAGTCCTCAAGCTTATTCTTGATGTCAGGGCTAGTCAGGGCTCCACGAGGAGAATCACAGTGTAGTCAAATTGGGTAATTTAAAGAGAGATTAAGAAAGAAGCAGTTAACAAGGGTGTGGACAGAGTAGAGAGATTCCACAGGGTATTGTGCCATATCATTGTGCTACTGCTATAGACTGAATGTGTGTATGCCCCAAATTCATATGTTGAAAATCTAATGCTCAATATGGTAATACTTGGAGGTGGGGCCTTTAGGTAGTGATTAGGTCATGAAGGTGAAGCCCTCACCAATTGGGTTAGGGTCATAACAAAAGAGGCTCCAGAGAGATCCTTTGCTTCTTCCACCATGTGAGGACATAGCACAAAGATGTCCATCTGTGAACCAGTAAACCCTCACCACACATCAGTTCTGCTGGCATCTTGATTTTGGACTTCCTGTTCTCCAAAACTATGAGAAACAAATTCATTTATAAGTCATGCAGTCTATAGTACTTTGTTATAGCAGCTCAAATGAACGAAGACAGAAAAGGTCAGGGTGCTGTGCACACTTCCAGGTCTAAAGAGAAGAAGAGAAAGAGAGAAAGAAAGGTGTTGGGGGGGAGATAGAATAGGAGGTGGGTAGGAAAGCCTGTTGTCTGTCAAGAGCTGTGACATCTCTATAGGAAGGAAATCTGGGGGAATAAAATTCCAATTTACTTTTTTTTCCCCCCTCCATTTCTTTTTGGTTTATTTTGTTGAGCCCACCATTCCCTGAAAGAAAATCAGTTAATCAAACCCTATATGCCAGCCTCCTAGAACACAGGTAGAGTGGAGTGGATCTGGGGAGAGAAAAAGAATTATCCAGCGCAGTTCCCGGATTCTGATGATGTTTGCTTGAACTCCTTGGTTTATTTAGCCAGGGCTACTCCGGACTTTCCAAGTATATGAGCTGATAGGTTACGTTTTCAGATACTTGCCATCATAAAAGTAGCCTAACACTAAGTGCCTCACAGAGCATCTGGTAGACTGGAAGTGCTCAGAAAACATTCATTGAACTAATTAAATGGAATCCTTGCAAACTGAGGTTTGTCCATGTGCCAAAATTCTAAAACTCAAATCAAGAAGATGATCAGGTCTCACACTCTTGCCTTTTAAGACAGTCCTTGAAATGTGTTTGCTGAAGACAGACAGAACTTTCCCTTCTTCTCCAGCACATAACCCAGTCAGAGGGAAGATGCTTTGTGGTTGAATAATGCATGAGATATCAAGGCCCGCACCTGATGTTTTCAATGTGTTAAAAACTTATGATGAGCATGTTGATTTTTTTTTTTTCAAACCATCTGCCAAGTTGTTCCTGAGGATCATTTGACAGTTTCTTTGGGGAGGGGTGCGGGGAATGTTTGGAATATTGTTTCCTACTCTGCAGGAAAAATAAGAATTAGACTTTTGCTTTTTCATGCCCTGTTATTTTCCCTTTTCCAAATTTATCTGGCCCTGAGCACTCCTACAATTGTAGATACTTTTTGGAGTTTCTGAACTGCGATGATCATTCCTTTAGTTTTCATCTGACTTAAAGCAATGGACTGACAGCAGCCACGTTGGAATTCCAAAAGGATCAGGAGTGAGAGCCTGAGGTGTGAACTAGGTCAGTTTTTCCTAGGGGTTTGGAATTAGAGCAGAGAGCTAGGGAATGAAATTGTTTATGTCATCCCATCCAGGCATCCATGCCTGGAACTACAATATGTGGCCTTGGGAGCTGTGGGTGGGCATCTTTCCTCCACCATGTGGAATGAGGAGCAGAGGTGAGTTTTTGCTGAGATCAAATTAAAAAAAAAAAAAATGAAGCAAATGTGCTTACAAACAAAGATGGAGAGAGTGTACTCCCTGCTTTCTGCTCTCCCTCAAGTTCACTCTTTTTAGTCTTTTCTGAGCCCTCTCTGCATTCCTGCTTATCATTCCATTATAACATCATTACATCTGTATACAGATCCTCATCTTTTGAGTAAAGTTACCTAGTTTGATTTCTATTCCAAGCAACCAAAGCCAACAAACAAAAACAAAACATCATACTTAACCAAAAACTTCTTGAGATGGGGAATTACCTAGGCTAGAAGGAATATTCCAGTTGAGAGAAACAAAACAAACATTATCAAGAAGAGTTGGAGACAGTCATTCTAAAAGCATTAAAAAGATGTCTCTCTTAACATGGAAACTTACATCACCATATGTAAAATAGATAGCCAACGGGAATTTGCTGTATGGCTCAGGAAACTCAAATAGGTGTTCTCTATCAACCTAGAGGGATGGAATGGGGAGGGAAGAGGGAGGGAGGTTCAGAAGGGTGGGGATATATGTATTCCTATGGCTGATTCATGTTGAGGTTTGACAGAAAACAACAAAATTCTGTAAAGCAATTATCCTTCAATTAAAAAATTAATTAATTAAAAATTTTAAAAAAGGTGTTTCTCAGCTCTGTGATGAGAAAAATAAAGCTTCTCTTTGGGCTTATGTGGTGGCTCAAATGGTAAAGAATCTGCCTGCAAAGCAGGAGACACAGGAGTTGCTTTTGTTGTTTTGGATTCCCCAAACAGTCCTCCGTTTCTTTGGGGAAATAACAGAACAGTTGACCCCTGAACAATGTGGGGTTTGAATCACACAGGTCCACTTATATGTGGGTATTTTTAATAAAGGTGTACTTACAATACTACATATATGTGGGCTTCCCAGGTTGTTCAGTGGTAAAGAATCTGCCTGCCAGTGCAGGAGACACAAGAGATGCTAGTTCAATCCCTGAATCAGGAAGATCCCCTGGAAGAGTAAATGGCAACCCACTCCAGTATTCTTGCCTGGAAAATCCCAAGGACAGAGGAGCCTGGTGGCTATATCCCTGGGATTGCAAAGAGTCAGACATAACTGAGTCACTTTCACTTTTCAGCTAGCTATGCAGAAATGAGATAAAATGGCCCTGCTCCATGGATTCACATAGTCATTAAAAGTGAATTTCTTTCTGCAGTCTTCAGCATGTAGCTGAACCCTGAAATGTATTCCTAGTTAAAAATTCCTCTTCAAGCCCTATCCCATGACTTCATGAAGTTCTGTGTGCATAAGAGCGACTCTCCTGCTCAGAGATGTCCTGTTTGTATCATCACTGACATGGAGACAAGTGTTTAAATGGTCCATTAAGTAAATGCCCCTCACAAGTCTGGGGCACATCTGTAATTTGATAGCCCTGCCCTGCCTCTGTTTGGTTGGAAATCCTCAGCTTGGCTTACTAAGAAGAAACAGGCACAATCATTATGTCAAAACACATTAATGTGTTGTATTCTGCCAATGCATTTGCTTTCTGGCATTTGATGAAGCTAAAAGACTTTAGGTTATGAAATGTGTGTTTCCTCTTGGTCTTTGTTTAGAAAGTATGTGTGGTATAATGTGTATGAGGAACATCACTTAGGCTTCTGGCCAATTCTCACCAACCCATAAATGGATTGGCATCCTCTTAAAAAAAGATCTATACCTGCTCCTTTTTTCTTGAGTATTTTCTGACCTTCTGAGCAAAGGAGCTATTGAGAAAAAAACAACATAAAGCCTGTCCCTTTTTCATCCTCAATAAAAAGACCTTTCATTTGTTTTAATTGTAAAGTGGTTATCTACATTATTGGACATTCTTTGGAAATATTAGGACAAAAATAAAAACAGCATGTTAATGAAATCTGCAGATGATACTAAATTGGGAAGTACTGTTTTCACTATTAATGACAATGAATCAGGCAGCCAAACTCGACATCAGCATCAGAGGGGAAGGAGGCAGTGGAGAGAGTTACATTGGTGGAAAAAGCAAATGGAACTATAGAAAATTGAAATGATTCTAAACCCAGATGCAGTGTGAGTGGTAGACAGGTGAGCCTTGAATATTCATTTGTCAGTTTAGCATGGACATGAGTGGAAGGCCAGTTAGAGATCCCTGTACACTGGGAAGTGAGAGCTATTTTTAGCTCCATAAGTAGAGGCATTGTGTTCCAAAACAGGTAAGCCTTTCCTTCCAAAACTTTAGTAAGACTGCACCTGGAGTAGGGTGTTCAGTTATGGAACTGCACCAGAATGATGTTTAGAAAAAACTCTTATATGTAATTTTTCAGGTGGTGTTTTTGGTGGTTTTTTTTTTTTTTTTTTTTTTCAGGAAAGGAATACAGCCACCTGAAATTTTTTTTAGCAATTCCTAACAATATAGCAACTGTTTTTACTGATTTGGATCATCCTTGAGTATTATCTAAATAAATCTGGATACCTAGTAGGCATCCTAAAATTAACATATTCAAACCTGATCTCTGTTCTCCCTACTGCTCCCAGCAAACCTGTTCTTTCCTGAGTCGTCTTTGTCTCAATTATCGAAATTCCATCCTAGCAGGTACTCAGGTTTAGAGTGATCCTGAATTCAGTTCTTTTTGTCAAATCACACATTCCATACATCAGCAAGTCTTGTTGATTCTAGTTTCAAAATAGATCTGAAATCTTCCCATGTGTCACCACCTCCATGGCTACCCTGTAAACCGAGTCGCCAGGTTCTCTTGCCGTATGTATTGCAAAAATATCCTAGGTGTAGACTCTCTGTGTCTGTCAAATGAAGGTCAAAGCATTTCACTGATCTTCCCTAAAGTCTTTAGTGGCTTTCCAAGTCAGCGTGTGAAGGCCAACAAGACCGTTTGTGGTCCGGCACCCCTTACTTCTCCGGTCACATCTTCTACACCTGCCTTGCCCACTCAACTCCATCTATACTCGCCTCCTTGCTGTCCCTGTAACATGCCAGGAATATTCCTCTTATGTCTTTGCACCTGCTACTCCCTCTCTCTGGCATTCTCTTGCCCAGATATCCATATGGACCACTCCCTCAGGTCTTTACTCCAAAATCACCTCTGCAATGAAGCCTTTCCTGACTGCCCTCATGAAAATGCAGCCCACATTCATATTACATATCCTTACCCTCCCCCTGTTTTCTCTTCATTGTACTTAGTATCAGCTAACATGCTATATATTTTTATTTATTCATTGTTTTTCTCTTCTCTGATAGACACACCTAAAATACGCATTACTGCCATTGTTCACTTTCATCTGTTTCCAACGCCACCAGTCCAGCACCCCAAGAATCCTGTGGCTCTATTTGCTGAAAAACAAAATGCAACTCGATGCCTATTGAAATGTTGGCAGTGCTAACTTTCATAATCAAAATACTTGATCAGTCAGTCAATTCTAAAAAAATATTTAATTCAAATCCAAAGAGCATTTCTAAATCTATAGCAGATCTAGGTATGCTCTTTAAATAACTTCCTTTGTCCAGACAGTGCATTTAACCTACTCTCAAAGACTAAATAGCATGCTTTCTAAGCTGGCATCACTTCTAGCTAGAATACTACACTATTATGTTTTGAATCAGCAGGGAATAATTTGCAAAGGCTTGCAATGGCTAAGCTGAGGGACTTTAAAAATAAATATCAGAAATAAGGAAGATGATGCTCAGAAAAGTGTATCTAGTGGGAAGAACACTGGCTCTGAAATCAGACAAGAGCTAATATCTACAGGAAATGTTCCTAAGAGTGTATCCTTATTAACTTGTTTAGCATTCAAAAGGAGATAGGAACTATTGTTTTCATCTGTGGGAAAATAACACAGAGAGAGTGGGAATGATTTTCTTGTTAAGTTTTTACTAGTTAACTCATTATGCAAAAGGTACTCAGATGCTTTATCTCTTACGAGATATTGGTGAGGCCAGGAAGATCTCGTTCTAGAATCTATGTTATTATACCAAGTGTCCTTTCACTTCTGGACCTCTTTATACTCGTAGGAAAAATGTTAAGGCTCCTAAAGAGCTTTGCTTTTGTGCATTGTGGCTATAGATGTTTATTGTATTTAAAATCAACTAAGGCCATTTTAAAAATATTTCTTCTTTAATTCATTTTAAAATAATACCAATAAATTCATTATATGTTAACATAAATATGTTAAGAGAAATAATTATATTTTTCAAAATAGAAAATGTTTGGCAAAAAGCGTAACATTGTATGACATTTAATGTCTGACTTAATAGCAGACAGTTTGATGATCATATTTGCTTCTGCCTTCAATCTGCTACATGTTGTTTTGATTGAAGTATATAAAGGAAATCCACCTTCACACAGATACACAATTGGGAAAGGAGGGAATAGTTTAACAGCTTTTTCAGATAATTATGGTTGTATTATTTTCGTCAATTTAGTGTAATGGGGAATCTGAAACCATATCGACTGACTTTTCATACTTTGTTATAGTAAAATCCATGAGTCCGTTTTGTATTTCCAGTGGTTCTTTTACCCATGCATCTAAAACAAAAAAAACCACTATGCACTGGACATTTGGAAGATACCTAGTGCATTGAGTTTTGCAGATCTTCAAAGATCTTTTGTTTTAAAGGTTCATTAATGTCACAACTCTCATTTCAAAAGGGGGGTGGTGCTTTAGGAATTGGAAAGTTAACAAGCTAATGGTGGTAGGCACAGGCTTTCAAAAATTCTAATTTTTTCCTGAAAGCTCAAAAATTATATTACTGGCAAGATATACTTTCAGGTTATCATACCAGGGACCTTTTTGATTATTGATATAGCACATATTTCTAGACATTAGCTTCCAGTACAGTTACATTTTGATCTTCTGAAACTTTGTTGATTTATTGTGAGTGTATTTATCAAAAGTAATCATACACCTTGAGGTAAAAATTGTTACTTAAACTTATACAATTAACATCACTAATAAAAAATTATTTGGAGGCTTTCCTTGGTGGTCCAGTGGTTAAAGTTCCACACTTCACTGTGCAGGGGGCACCAGTTTAATTCCTGGTTGGGGAACTAAGCTCCCTTCTTACAGTGAAGCATGGCCCCAAAAAAGTAAGTATATATATACGTGTGTGTGTGTATATATATATATATATTTTTTTATGTTTTGCTAAGACACCAACAACTTTATTCACCATTGCTGTTGAATCACTAGTGCAAATGTCAATATAATATTAAAAGATAGATAACTAATATCTACATGTTAGTATACAAAGAGTTTTGATCCCCCTCAAAAGGCCTTAGACATGATGTTCTCCAGAAAACTTTGAGAACCATTGAACAATCTCTCCCATCCCTGTCCTAACTCTTACAAATTATGACACTTTAACTTCTCCTTCAGTTTCCTCACCTATAAAATGCAGATATTAGTACCCAACCCTGATCTGACAAAAATTATCTTGAAAATTTGGGATAATCATGTTAAGATTCTGGCAACATCTCAGGCATACAGTAGGGACTTGAAAAGCGGCAGCTGTTTTGGCATAGCTAGAATGCCAAATCCTATTTTCAAATTCCTGCTCAGAGCTCTCCCTGTGACATTGTATCAGCAAGAGCATAACAGATCTCACTGTGGCTGTTTTTAAATACGACAAAGAGCAAAGAGCCAATTCATTAGATTCAATTGATCCAGTGATCTTCGTAGTAATTGTCCTAGGTGATAAACGGAAGCAGTGGAGTCATTGAGACTGTGTATTATCTGCATTGGGGTCATGATTAGCTCTGTGCTAGCTGTGTGACCTCTACAGCTTCTCTGAGCCTCAGGCCTCTCTTCTGTGAATCTGGATAATCATAGCACCTACCTTACAAGGTTGCTGTGAGGATTCAATGAGATAATGCATGGAGATAGTAAGGTACCAGCTCAGTGTAAGTGTTCAGTAATGGGTGACTTCTTTCTGTGATAATAATAATGACTCTTATTATTCATTACTCAACTCAATATCACTTCCTCAGGGAAGCCTTTTCTGATCCTCTAATAAAGACACCACATTTTAAGATCTCATCACCCCTGCACTTCTCCTTCATTGGACTTAATATATGTGCAGTATTAAATTTCAGTATGTGATTATCAGATTAATGTTGGTCATATGTACTAGGGTCTTAACAAAGGGGTAGTGTCTGTTAGACTCATCATTTTCTCCCCCAATACCAGGCACAGACCCCAGCACAGAGCAGTTTTCATCAAATACTGATTGAAGGAATGAGGGAAAGAATTCACTTACTAGCCTAGCAAATCATAGTATTACTCCACTCTACCATGCATTTGTAATGATAAAACTTCCTGTAGCACATGTTACTCTAAGTATGATCTGCAATCTAGGAAAGAAGCCTTAATCTGGAAGCTTGTTGGAAACGCAGACTCTCAAACCTCACTCCAGACCTACAGAATCTAAAGCTGAACAGAATCTCCAGGACATTCATATGCTCATCAAAGTTTTAGAAATGAGGACCTCTGTCTACTCTTTACCAATCCCTGTGTGTGTGTTGGGGGGTGGGAGTGGAGAAGAAGAAGGAGGAGGGGGAGAGAGGAGGGAAAATGAGGGAAGAAAAGTGAAAGGGGAGGAGGGGAGTTAAGGAGGGGAGGGGATGAAAGAACAGACAGTCAACTAAATTTCCCGAGTAAAGCTGCACTCCCTTCCACAATCCAGATCTCATTACATTCCCAACACAAACATTATTACAAATATTACCATTTCTAAAAACCAGATGCATTTTCTTTTTTTTTTTCAGCCTCAGCCAGGTTGTTCTTATTTCCTATTCATATATGATTTTTTCCAGAAGACTATTTTGACCTCAGTTGAATAATTTATTTCAGAGACTTTACATCCTAAAATATTCTCTAGAGGAGACAGAAACACCATCTGTGCCCACTCTTGCAAAAACAGCCCCAAACCATGAAGTGGGGGTGTCATTTTAGTTAGAGTTGCAAAATCTGAATGCCTGCTTGTCCACCACAACCTCAGAAAAAGGAGAGAAAACGACACGTCAAAATTCCTTCTCCTATAATAGCACCAAACCAGTCCCACTCCAACACCCCAAGTAGATTATAAAAATATGCATGGTACCTGTCTGACCACTGGAAAAATTACAGCATAGCTTTTTTTTTTATGAAAAGCGTATCATTTTTAGAATGTATCCCCATTTTTGAATGGTCAAACCCACCCATCATTTTATAATAATATGCAAGAACTCAAAAGAGATTCAGTGAATGGTTAATTTTCCTGTGTTCATTTCTTTACATTTTGTGGGACCCAATTTCAAAATTCCCTTTGCTATGGTGTCCTCTTTTCCCAAAGGAAGAAATGAGCTGGTCAGAAACAACACACATTTCACTCAGTTGGGTCCCCTCTCCTCCCCTCTCCTATCAGTGGAGTGAGCTTGTCGGGACCTGAGTCCAAGAGCTGATGGTTGCCAGATGGCATTTGAATTTGCTGCTGTGTGTTCTCCCATAGCTTCTTACTTGTCCAGGACTTTCCTCTCTCTGTCTCTCTGCCTTCTGATTCCTGTAGATATTGGTAAGATGCAGATATACCTTGTTTCTCTGCCTCAAGAAGTAATGTAACTGCTAAGTCTGTAGACTGAACCCCCAGAGGGAGTCTGTGCTTGTGGTCATCGTTTTCCCTCTCCTGGGGCCACAAGCATGGACACTTGCTGAGAAAAAGCTGATTAGAGTTAGGGCATAAGTTAGAGAGCCATGCTTAAATAACAGTTGTCCTGATGGTCTAGTCTAACGAGATGGGCCAAGGGGTCCAAATGGGGTCTTTTTCCCCATCTGTAGATGCACAAAATGTAGTATCATGGGTCATTTGGAAGAAGGCATTTAGCAGCCAAGCCCAGTGTAATACAAATAACCTGGGCTTTGGAATCATCTAGCTCAGAATTTGAGTCTTGGTTCTCAAACTTGCCAGCTATGCCTCCTTGAGAAAATTGTACTTTACTATTTGATCCTCTTTTTCTGTACTTTTTATTATTACTATTTTTGCTATACCACACAGCTTGCGGGATCTTAGTTCCTCAGACCCTCAGTAGTATAAGTGTGGAGTCCTAACCACTGAACCACCAGGGAATTCCCTCATTTTCCTTTTTTTTTTTTTAAATTATATGTAATAGTCCTTCATGAGGTTTTGTGGGGATTAAAGGAGATTTTGTCCCATAATGCATGTGGCATGTAGGCAATGCTTGTATCTGACTTGGTAGATTTCCGTTACCCTGAATATGCCGATAGGAAGACAAAAGAAGAAATGGAGCAAGGTCAAGGGGACATAAGAAAAGGAAAAGAAGGAACTAGGTGACTTAAAAAATTAGTTGTCAAAACAGTTGTGGTTCTTGAAGTCCTGGTTAAAAAAAAGTCTCTTTCCATATAAAGTTTACTGTTTCGTTTTTCCTATTCACTATTTTAGCATTTTTCACCTCCTGAAAGCCATTGGTGCCTCTGCTACACATTTACTATTGAAATAAACTCTGTCTGCTGTCCAGACACATCATTATTGGCTCCAACCAGAGTTTAGGAAGAGGATTAACTTGGCAATGGGACTCTTTCCCAAGAATCTACCTCCATACCATCGTACTTGGACTGCTTTATCAGAGAAGCGATGTCAGAGAGATTGATGGGGAGTCAGGAAAGGGAGTTTCAATCCACAGAGCTCTTGGTGCCAGGAAGAGACAATCCCTAAATTTTAGTACAGAGAATAGCAGCCTCAAGATGTCTGTTGAATGTTTGAGCAGTTGAAAGTCTAGACTGATGTGATGGGTATCTTCCTTTGGTCCTTGGGGGCTTCGTGGGTAGATAAAGAGTGAGGACACCAGGAGGGAGCTGTGAAACTAACTTGAAAGCTAAGGGCAGCTCAGCAGCCACAAATGTCATGGATATGCTATTCCTGAAAGTTCTCTGTATCTGTTTGAATATCTGAAACATCTTCCTTAAAGTCAAATTTGTTTATGGTGTCAAGTACCCCATGAAGTGTAGACAGTAGATAAGCCTAGAGCTTTGACCTTTTTCAAATTCTCACATTTATGTTCATGCTTTGTATACCAGGCACCATGCAGGTTGTTAGTGATATAATGATGATGGTGGCGACAATGCTAATGTTGATATTATTATAACTAGCAATAACAACAAACATTCACTGAGTCAGGTACTGTGACTGAGCACTGTACACATATTTCTAATTCATTCACCTATTAACACAAAGTACTACCAACGTTTCCTTACTATGAGTGAGATTATGTGTGAAAGTCATGTCCGACTCTTTGCGACCCCATGGACTGTAAAGGCCATGGAATTCTCTAGGCCAGAATACTGAAGTGGGTAACCTTTCCCTTCTCCAAGGTATCTTCCCAACCCAGGGATCGAACCCACATCTCCTGCACTGTGGGCGGCTTCTTTACCAGCTGAGCCACAAGGGAAGCCTGTGAATGAGATTAAATAGTGTTAAATAGTTTGTGCACGGTTACAGGTTATGTAAGTAACATGTGTCAGAGGTGAGACTTTAAGCCTGGGATTTGCAATCTCATGCAAATGGCATGCAAAAATGAGTTGTGTAAATGAGGCAATCTCGCTTTTTAATTAAGCTTTTCATTATTTTATGTTGACATCACCAGAGCTAACACAATGATAGGCTTGTGATACTTTGTATAAACTATTTGCTGAATTAGACATTTTCCTGTCCTCTCAGCCTCCTATGGAAAACACATACAGGTTGATTGTAATATAATATATTAGTGGCTGCCTGAAGTGTTGTCAGAACACAAATAAGGCAGTTGGTTTTGCTTAGTGGAGAAGATGGTGTCAGGAGAGGCTTACAAATAGAATAGGGTATTTTTTGGAGGTCTTTAAAGACTAACTAGGAACCTGCCAAGCTGGAAAGAAAGAAGCATATCAAATGAAGGGAACAGGAGGACCAAAGACACAGGTATAAAAATAGGAATTGTGGAGAAATGATCAGCCTGTGTAGTGGTTCTCAAAATTAAGTGTTCATTGGACTGCTGGGTCCAGTCCTCAGAGCTTTGAATTCAGTAGGACTGGGTAAGACCAAGCATTTGCATTTATAATGAGTTCTCAGGTGATGCTGATCCTTTCTGTCCAAAGACCACACTTTGTTGAGAGCCTTGTTCTACAGAGAAAGATCATCTGGAAACCGCCCCCCGCCCCCCGCCACAGCGTGTGTGTATATGAGAGGCATGCCAAAGCCTGCAAGACTTACACCACAATAAAATTCCCGGAAGAGACAAGGATTTTTTCTTTTCCTGCAAGGAATGGAGGTTAAATTTCACTGTTGGTTTTGGGAGCAATTCATGCTGAAGCTGGCCAGTGGGAGGAAGAAGAGAAACCGCAACTCAGGACTGAAATGAGGGCACCTGGGATTTTATTGCATTTCTGCCCCATCAGTGCCCCTGTTCATGCGCCAGTGAGGGCCTGTGGCTACAGGAGTTGAAGCACAGTGGCTCTTTTGTCTTTGGGTCCAGTTGGCTGCGAGGATGGCATTTTTTTCAGAGTTCTTTCTCCCATTTTTGTCCTGTGTCTGCTGACCAGAGGTGAGTTTCTGTGTTTGTCACCCACGTGCTCTGTTGACCGCCAACAGCCTTGAGGGGTGGAGTGGCTGAGTGTCAGGATGCTCTCACAGGCAGAGAACCGAGAGAATGCCAGAATGTCAGGCTCAGCTGCATGGAGGTGGGACAGATGGCATCTTTGTGAAATTCTTCTCTTTGCTCCACTTCTAATTCATTACCACGCTTTGCTTCTCTCATTTTCCAGCATGGAAAAACCTAGGTTGTATCTGCCCTTCCTCTCCAACCTCTTCAGATGGGCTGAGTAGCCCTGACAGGCCTGCCTCCATTACTAGAATCACTCTCTCTCAACTCCTGACCTATGCAGGCCAGATACCAGCCAATCTGGAGATTGTATTTGTCCAATAATTAGGGAACATGAGGCACCTAGCTCCACATCCCTGCTTTTTTTTTTTTTTTTTTTAATAACTAGTTTGCTTTGCCAATGGATAGCCAACAGCTCTGTGTGTGACATTCCTGCCTGAGGCCCTTCCAAACCCCAACATTATTGCCAGGACTGGCAGAGAGGAGTGGGAATCCCCAGTTAGAGAATGAGAAAGGAAACAAGATTGTGTTGTTCAGATTCTGTGTGTTAGCTTTGTTTTCAGTTCTCATTGCAGTTCCCCATTACTCTATTGCAGTCTTCTAGGAAACTTGAAATCAACTTAGTCCACTTAGTTACTGGCCTTTGTGGTGCTGGAGATGATGTTCAGTTTTCACTTCAGAATTTTCATTTTCTTGTTGTTGGTGACAGGAAGGAGGAGAATGAGATGATGGTGTAGAAAGCAAATATGATCTGGAACCAGTGAATCTGGTGCCAAGGGTGTCACTGGAGGCCTGCGTTCCATTTCTTTGGCTGGGGGTGGGAGCTTTATTATCAGAGTTACTGATGAGACTCTGGTCTCTTTTCCAGAGATGAAGTCTTTTTGTCATCATGTCTATTGTTCCCCACAAATACCCAATTAGGGAATATTGCCTCCACAGAGGAGGCTGATTAAATTCACAGATTTATTGCAAAACCACTTGGGGAGTTGTGGAAAATGAGTTTCACTGCTGAACTTTTGAGTTAAAAAAGGAAAAAGAAAATCAAGCTGCAAGCCTGCACCTTGGATGATCCATCTCTTGCAGATCATAAAACATCCACAACCCTGAGTGTACTTTACTCTTCTCCAGAGAGGGTCCAGATGCTTCTTCCAGGTTCACAGCACCTCCCCAAGGGAGATGAGGTGATGGCTTCTGTGTTCATGGGACACAAGGGGAAACGGACCCAGGCCTGCTGCCCCGGTAGGGGTCCAAAGAGAAAACTGCTTTGCAAATCTTGCAACCAGTTTGAACAGGCAGTTCTTGTTTTTCACTGGGTCTCAGAAAGTTTCTGTTAGTAGGCATGATGAAAATGAAATCTGATTTTCCACAGAAATAAGGGCAGCACAGAGGAGATCTTCCTGACCCCTAACATGATGCCCCAAATGTTACAGAAATAGCCACAAGTACCACTTTAAAACTGTTCAATTTCTAACGAGAACCCACCTATCCAACCTAAGTCTTCAGTTTGCTTATTAAGGCAGCTTTTCCCACACTGTTTTCTGCAGAACATTAACCTCACTGGATGCGCTGGAATAGGAGATTTTATGGCAGAAAAACGGGGCAACACTGCATGCTATGTGCCCTTTAATTCATACTCCTTATTGACATATTAAAAACTGCCAACTGTTTTAATTCGATGTCTGTCTGAGCCAAGCATTACCAAGCACTTTTATATTTTATATTAGCAAGTCTTTAAAAGATAATCTTCTGAGATACATACTAATTTATCCCATCTACACATGAAAGTGAGGTTTGAAGTGTCACCGGTTAAAGGTAAACGAGGAGCCAGATTTCAAATCCACTCTCATATTTGAGTTTATACTCAACCCCTGAGCTTTTCTCCTTCTCCTCACCCTTCCCCCACCTCTCAACTAATTTATCTCACAGTTACTAAGATCCCAATGGTGCAATCACTTTCCAGCTAACTGTATAGATGCTTTCTCACATTGATTTTTTTCATGATTACTTTTTTATACAATTGAGACCATTCTTAACTGAATTAGTTGGTCATCTTTTGTTGGTAACTTTAATATTTATTCACGTCACCATACTGAGCTGGCTTGGTATCATTTTGGATAATATCTTCCCTAACATCAAGCTTCTGTGCACCAGTCTCATTTGGCCTCTGTCTAACTGCTTCCTTGCCCACTTTAGTGGATTTTCATCTGTATCTTTGACAGTTTATGGATAAACAAAGATGTAAAAGAGACAGGATGTGTCTGAGTTTATTTATCCTGCCTTTGGCAAAGGAGTCTTTGTCTGTAAAATGAAAGTGGTTAGAAAGCAAAAGTAGAATAAAAAAAAAAAGAGGATGCCCACAGTATAGATGTAGTACGCTCTCATGTTGTATGGGATTGGGATTTCTTGCACCATTAGGACCTTAAACACTATGAGATAAGTTATTGGTGGCGGGGAGGGGGGAGTGGTGAGAAGGAGAAACAGAAAATGCTGCTCTACCCTTCAATTTCACCCAAAAGAAATTGTCCATTAATCCTGGGATCTGGGTTGTTTGCTAACCACCTCTCCAAAGCATGCATTCGCTCAGGAAATGGGCTTTCAGAGAGAAGGGAAGGATGTGAGTTATTAGCTAAGACCCTGTCTCTCAGCAGGGGCAGAGTCCAAAGGCAGCAGAAGTGATATGCTTGGTTCCGTAAGATTGCTCCGTCACACTCAGTCTCTGTTAAGTTGGCTTCCTCCGCTGTGTTCTCTGAGAGCTCTCACGTGACAGGGATACCTCCCTTTACCCTCTTTCTCAGTCAGAAATAATTTCATAAGCATCTACTCTGTACTCAGCGTTGCCTTGATACACAGGCCAGTTGCCTGATGTGGCTTGGCTGATGTTTCAGGAAGTTTTCTTTGTTGTTGAAACTGTGCTTAATGCTCTCCCTGGATTATGTTTCCATATCCAGAACAGTCTTACAAAAGTCTATTATTAGCTGTGATTTACAAAAGAAAAAACAGGCAGAGAGAGCAGAAATGACTTGTTAAAAAACACACAGCTAATCAAGGGGCAGAGCAGGGATGTTTGCCCCACTTCCTTAAATTCTAAAGCCTGTACATTTTATGACTGTCAAATAGCAGAAAAGTGAATAGGAACTCCGCCGCTGCTGTTCTCGTGAACAAAGTGGATTCTATTGAGGAGATGTAAGTAAAGAAGAGAATTGCTTGGTCAAATAAAAACGAATGTCATTGCTTGGTTAAATAAAAACAAATATTACTACTAATCAGGTGAGCAGGATCTCTAATACTGGTGGGGGGGGGAAGTCAGGAAATCATTTATTTTCAAAAAAACACTAATTACACACATACAAATTCTTCTGAGTAAAAATGCCAAGAATACTAGTGTTGTCTGCAGCCTAAAGAGAACTTCTCTAGTTTGGCTGGCACTGAAATATTAGAATTTGATCTTCATTCCTCCAGTCTTGAAAGAAAAAGACTGTAATGTCATCGTTCTGTAATAATTAATTATTTTAAGTAACACATAGAGTAAGTCCACTTACAAAAACTTTGGTGAGTAGTAGTAATCTCTTAAGTTTATAAAAATACCATTGAAGGATAAATAAGAGGTAGGGACAACTTTACTCTTGTTGTAGCCTGAAAGCTTTAAATATTAAGCAGAAATTATTTAGCAATTAAAAAAATGAGCTCTCGGGCCACAAAAAGACATGGATGAAACTTAAATGCATATTGCTAAGTGAAATACACCAATTAGAAAAGTCCACATACTTTGTGAATGATTCCCACTATATGACATTCTGTAAAAGATGAAACTGTGGGGACAGTAAAAAGATCTGTGGTTGTCAGGGATTGGAGAGGAGAGAGGGTGGAATAGTCAGAGCACAGAGCGTTTTTAGGGCACTAAAACAACTCTGTCTGATATTGTAATGGTGAATACAGGTCTTTATGCATGTCAAAACCCACAGAATGTACATTGTAAAGAGTAAACCCTAATGTAAGCTATGGATTTTTGGTGATGATAATGTTGTAATCTTGGCTCATCAATTACAGCCAAGATACCACACTAGATACCAAGATAGCCAAGATACCACACTAACACATTAATGTAAGGTGTTAATAGGGGAAACTGGGTTGGAGAGAGCAGAGTGAGGGAGCAGATGGTAATTCTACTTTGGATTCACTTTTTCTGTAAATCTAAAACTGCTTTAAAAAGAAAAAACTTAATTTTTTAAAGCAGGAGAATCTCATGCTGTTTTTTAGCATCATAGCATCTCTGTAGATGATAGTCCCTTTTGGGGAATAAAAATAATCCCCTCGATGCATAGTAGCAAGTCAGTGCTCGGATTGTGACAACCAAGGGATGTATGAAAGGTCAATTAAACGTCTCTTTGGATTGGAAAGACAAGGGGGACTTTGTGTCACAACAGTTCTCATCCCATGGAACCGTGGAGATGGCAGGAGATAAAACAATACTCTTTATCACCAGCAGATTAACTAGCAGGGGCATATTCTTTCTATTTATCCTATAGGATCCTAAGGACAATTGGCCTTTTGTCCCTACACCTGCTGCAGGGGAACGGAGCCCTTGACTGAGACCTAGTGGGGTTTACCTAAGGCCATGCAGTTCAGATTTCTCGTGTGTGTCTCTGGCAGGACATCCCATTTCCTAATATGCCTTCCAGCAAAGGAACTTCGAGATGGAGCCCTCAGCATTCAGAGGGAAATAAGCCGGTCTACGGTTACTTGAGAAGAATAGTAGGATATAGAAATCCGTGCTGGAGAGCAATACAGTAAGTGTGTGGCATGTTCTGGCTAGGAGCTTCTAGCCAGAATATCTTGCTCTTTCCTGGTCCTTAGGTTCTAACTCAGCACCAGGCACAGAGGGAAGGCTCTATAGAGGTGAGGCTTTGCTAGATGAATGAACCTCCAAAACTTTGCTGAAGAAAAGGAAACAGCAAAATGATTCATTAACATTAACACCTCATTTTTTTCAGCTCTTTCACTACAGTGTCCAGATAAATATCTGTGGGCATGTTTGTGTGTGGATGGCTTTCTGCATTCTAAATCCTTGTTTGGAATGCGATCTGTTGAGTTTTTTGACTGCCTTCTTTTGAGAACAAGACTCCAGTCTTCTTTGCGGCAACCAGCCTTCAGCTTATTCTTAGTGTGTGAAGTTTGAATATTTCTCTTGGCTTGAGAAAATGGTCTGTGGCCTGTGCCCAGTCAGTCAGAGTGTTGTTTCCCTTGGCCTCAGTAAATCCAAAGACAGGCACATAAGTCAAGCTGGACCCCTAAGATTCCTACCTGGGATTTTGCTGGCATGATTGGAAAGGAGTGCTGTTTACCTGCTGGGGTTGAGAAATTGTCAAAACCCAAGGCTAGAGTTACTGGTGGATTAAGGAGCCACCACTTGGGGAAAGTCTCATTGAAAATAAAGCCAGAATAGAAGAAAACTTGAGCTGAAAGATGGCCAAAGAACAAGTCGTGGTGGAAATGTTTCAGTAACTTGAACCTGAAGCTAGGAGTCAACACGTTTCCTGGCCCCTTCAATGAAGTGGGCTCTAAATTCCCTGGATTTCAACCACCTTATCACCAATTAAAATTCACTGATAGATTCATTGGGGGATGGGAGCTTTATTATCAATACCGTGTATTGAAATTGTGAGTCTTTACTTTCATATGTCCATGTCCTTCAGATTAGAATGGAGTAGGAAAATCCTACCTGGGAGATGTACTATCCAGAGCCTCCATCACTTCCCTCCACCTAATCAGACTGCCAGATGGAAAAAGATAACATCTGAAAGGAAGAGCCCTTGAAATACCTCTTCCACATCCCAACAAAAGGAAGAATTCTCCTTTGTTAAACATCTCCTTTCACCATAAACTCTTTTAGTGGTTTAGCAAAAGTTGGCAGGTGGCAGAGTTCTCCTGAACAGATTGAGACATCAGAGACTGGGCCCTTGGCCATGCCTGGAACACGTTCTGAAGACATGGCCCATGTCCCCTCTCCCCCTCATTCAGTGTGCCATTAACACTAGGAGTACAATTCAAGAGCTAAGGCAGCTTGGACTTGAAAAATAACCTTGCAGTTCATGGATGGGTTTGAAGGATAAATAGGAATACTCTGTAGCTCTTCGCTCCACTCTGGCCATGATATAATAAAAAGTAACATCTCTTGAGTGCTTCTGTGCCCAAGCATGGTTTTAAATTCTCTTCTTTCATTATTCCTTGTAGCCTTCATCTACTGCAACCCTATGTGATAGATTGATCATACTCACCTTTTCACATTTGAAGAAATGGAACCAAGAAAACTTACAGAATAAGCCTGGGATTACTGAGGAAAATTTAACCCAAGTAGTAAGACCCAGGCTCTCAATCACAACACATTATGTTGTGTTAAAGAATAAAAACAGTGCCTGGACCATGGCTTTAGAAATAGTGGGAATGAATGTTATGACCAGAAGGAAGCTATTGTATAACCTGATAGAAAAACTGAGACTGAAGGAGATAAGTGACTTCCCGAAACTCACATAGTAAGTTAAAGAATGAGGCACTAAAATCCAGCCCTGATGCCCAGGTTCTGTTGGAATGCAGTCCTGTCCTTCTAGGACGTATACACTGCACCAAATATCAAGTTACTCAACAGACAGCAGTTGTTAAAATTCTAAAGTATGTCCAGACCAGTGAGCAAGTTGTACCACCCTGAGGCTGTTTCCCTCTCCCCTCAAGACTCCTGGACCTCCCCTGCAATTCAGTAATTAAAGGGTTAATGTCTGTCTCTGGGACTGGCCTTCATTCTCATTAGCCACCTCGCTCCCTCAGTTAGGTAAGTTTTTGTTTGTTTTAAGATTTTTTCTTTTTCGATGTGGACCAGTTTTAAAGTCTTTGTATTGAATTTCTTAACAGTACTGTTTCTGTTTTATGTTTTAGTTTTTTGGCCATGAGACATTTAGTATCTTAGCTCCCCGTCCAGGGAACGAACCCACACCCCTACAGTGTAGATCAAACCTACATTGGAAGGTGAATTCTTAACCACTGGACTGCCAGGGAAGTCCCTGTTAAGTAGTTTTTGTTTTTTCTTTTCTGGGCATCAATTTATTTATTTTTTAATTAATTTATTTTAATTAGAGGATAATTGCTTTACAATATTGTGATGCAATTTTTGCCATACATCAACATGAATCAGCCATGGGTATACATGTGTTCCCCCCCCTTCTGAACCCCCATCCCACATCCCTCCCCACCTATCCCTCTGTATTGTCCCAGAGCACCAACTTTGGGTCCCCTGCTTTATGCATCAAGCTAACATGTGCCCTTCATGAACACAGAAACAATCACACAAGCTGTTATCCCTCCACATAACAGGAGCTTCATAGCTGAACTGCAGGTGACATTTGGGATAACATTGCTATCTCAAATATGAGATGTGAAAGTGTTAGTCACTCAGCCATGTCTGACTCTGCGACTCCGTGGACTGTGGCCTGCCAAGCACTCCTGTCCATGGAATTCTCCAGGCAAGAATACTGGAGTCGGTTGCCATTCACTTCTCCAGAGAATCTCTCCAACCCAGGAATCAAAACCAGGTCTCCTGCATTACAGGTGGATTCTTTACCATCTGAGCCTAAGAGCTAATCATGCCAAGTGTGCCTCAGACAGAATGCAGGATTCAGAAAGAAGAAAGCTCTGCTGCAGCATTTGGAGTCTCTGTAGAGGTCTTTTCATGCCCTTCTAAGTGTTTGTTAAGAGAAAACCTCCCTGTAGAGATGAGGCATTCAGGGCACCTGAATTGTCAGAGGCAAGAAGAGTCTTAACCCCCTCTTTCACTTCCCTTGTTTCTTTTTGGATTGACAGGGGCATCCCTCAAGTCACAGGAGCTCCACTGACAAACAAATGGGAAATACCAGGAAAGCAATGCTTGCCAGCTGCAAAGATGTCAGGCTCAGACTCCTTTTGAAGTTAATAGGAGGTAAGCTGTTTTTTCTCACCCTTCTCACCAGTAGAGATGAAGAAATAAATTGTTAATGGAAGGGAGGCTCTGATGCACAGACTGTCCAGCTGGAGTTAACCATTGTGCACTGCTAGCCAGTCTAAAAACCATCTAGGTCTCAGTGACCTGCCTCCATGAGATGATGGTTTGCAGAAGACTCACTCAGGCCATTTAAATATCCATACCCCTGATATGCCTTCACAGGATTTGCAGGTCACCAAGTAATTCTTAAATATTAATTGATATGCATCCAACAACAACATTCTTCTATGGGCCAGAAATTTATTTCAGTGGTAGCCACAACTTCCTTGTGTAATGTTTGAAGCAAAAAATATTACAGTGGCTGATAGCAAATACAGAAAAAGCCAGAAAACTCCTCATCTCATCTGCTTATCTCCTCATTTTCTGAATGTTTGTTTATATATTGTTTTGTATTCCAGGCTCTTTCCCCAGACTAAGTTGGCGTTCCGTTAGCACCTTATGGTTTCCTTTTTGTAGCATTTATTACTTTTATGATGATTTGCTTAATGCCTGTCTTCCCTATTAGACCCATAATACCCATGAGAATTGATTGCATTACTCTTACTCACAGATCCCCAGGAACTGGAAAGGTGTTTACGTGTTATAGTGACTATTTACTGAATAATGAATGAACACTGCAGGACTTTGACACCAAGTCCTCACTATTTATTCAGTTCAGTTCAGTTCAGTCACTCAGTCGTGTCCGACTCTTTGCGACCCCATGAATCGCAGCATGCCAGGCCTCCCTGTCCATCACCAACTCCCAGAGTTTACTCAGACTCATGCCCATCGAGTTGGTGATGCCATCCAGCCATCTCATCCTCTGTCGTCCCCTTCTCCTCCTGCCCCCAATCCCTCCCAGCATCAGGGTCTTTTCCAATGAGTCAACTTTTTGCATGAGGTGGCCAAAGTACTGGAGTTTCAGCTTCAAGGAGGGGGCCTTTTCTTATTGAATTTGATTTACAATGTTGTGTTCATTTCTGATACATAGCAAAGTGATTCAGGTATACATATATATAAACATTCTTTTTTTAAAATTTTTTCCTTTATGATTTATCATAGGATACTGAATATAGTTCTCTGTGCTATACAGTAGGTCCTTGTTGGTTAATCCATTTTCAATATAGCAGTGTGTACATGTCCATCCCAAACTCCCTAACTAGCCCTTTCCCCCATCCTTCCCCTTGACAACCATAAGCTAGTCCTCGAAGTCTGGTTGTTTTATAAGTTCATTTGTATTGTTTCTTTTTTGATTCCATATATAAGGGATGTCATATGATATTTCTCCTTCTCTGACTTACTTCACTCAATATGACACTCTCTAGGTCCATCCATGTTGCTGCAAATGGCATTATTTCATTGTCTTTTATGGCTGAGTGGTATTGCATTGTGTGTATGTGTATATGTGTGTGTGTATCACTTCTTTATCCATTCATCTGTTGATGGACATTTAGGCCCCCAAAAGGAGGGGGACTCTTAACCACATTAGAATATGTGGGAAAGGCAGTTTAAAAAGAAATAAAGTCATCCTTGCATCCTTCAAGTTCTTCAGCTTTACCAGTTTGCAAAACACTTTCCAGTGTGTCCTGTTTTTCTATTTCCTTTTTGAGGGAGAAGGTTACATTTTTTATTGTCTTAACAAACCTTGTTCTGTTTTAAAGAAAATTCTTGAGAGCTTGTAAATGCAGATGCACACAATTAACACTGTACTTTATAAGTATTGATTATTATTTGTTAATCTTTGAGATAGTAAAACCAAAATAAACGAGTGAACCAAAACTCTGTCAGAAAAGAACAGATTGAATCTTATGAAGGATATTTGATGGGCGCTCAAATAAATCAGAAAACTGCTTTGTTACTACCATGGTATGTTTTGTTAATAACTGATGTCCTTAACACAGAATGTTTGCATTAGTCTGGAGTGTAGAACATTGGATTTTCAAGGGCCAGTTTTAAAGATTTCTTAATCCTGGATCAATCACAAAGTGAACTTTAAAATAAAAATTGATTTCATTACCTCAGGTGAATTATACATCTATTGACTTAAAAATTAAAAAATCCTCACAAGACTATTTTTTTTCTCTTCCTATTTCTTGAAGTTCATTCTCTCTTAGCCCATGAGTTAAGGAAACCTTCATTCCATGTACTGTAATCTGAGCATAACTTAATTTTCCGCAAACTGGGGTCCACAGACTAGTAGGAAATGATTGCCTTTTATTGGGGTTCTGTGAATTCCCTCTGAAATGTGTAAAGGGATGAAAGCATGCACTGAATTGTGCAGATGAACATTTTTAAATGAAATATGGCCACACGGTGTCCATATCTGGAGGTTTTAAAATGTATTGCAAGTTCTCTCACACGCCTCCCTTGAAAAGAAGATTCTAATTTTCCTTCCTGTGGAAGCAGGAAGGACTTAGTGACTTGCTTCTGACAAGCAGAATGAGGTAAGGTGGTCTTACCTGACTCCCAAGTCTGGGTTGGGAAGGGCAGTATGGCTTCCACCTGGCGTCTGTCTTGGGGCATGCACCTGGGAAAACAGTGAGGCGCCGTTTAAGAAATACAGCTTTCCCGAGTGGGACCTAATTACAGTTAAAAGCTTTTGCACAGCAAAAGTGAAACAGAGCGAAAAGAAAACCCTCAGAATGGGAGAAGACGATAGCCAATGAAACAACTGACAAAGGATTCATTTTCAAAATATACAAGCAACTCATACAACTCAATACTAGAAAAACAAATAACCCAATCAAGAGTGGGCAAAAGACCTAAACAGACATTTCTCCAAAGAGGACATACAGATGTCTAATAAACACATGAAAAGATGCTCAACATTGTTCATTATTAGAGAAATGCATATCAAAACTACAATGAGATATCATTCACACCAGTCAGAATGGCCATCATCAAAAAAATCCACAAACAACAAGTGCTGGAGAGGGTGTGGAGAAAAGGGAACCCTCATGCACTGCTGGTGGGAATGAAAATTGATACAGCCACTGTGGAAGACAGTATGGATATTCCTTAAAAAACTAGGAATAAAAACACCATATGACCCAGCAATACCACTTCTAGGCATACACCCTGAGGAAGTCAAAACTGAAAAAGATGCATGGACCCCAGTGTTCATTGCAGCACTACTTAAAATAGCTAGAATACAATAGCTGGAAGCAACCTAGATGTCCATCAACAGATGAATGGATAAAGAAACAGTGGTACATATATGTAATGGAATATTACTCAGCCCTAAAAAGGAACACATCTGAGTCAGTCCTAATGAGGTGGATGGACCTAGAGCCTATTATACTGAGTGAAGTAAGTCAGAAAGAGAAAAACAAGTATCAAATATTAATGCATATATATGGAATCTAGAAAGATGGTACTGATGAACGTATTTGTGGGGCAGCAATGGAGATGCAGATGTGAAGAACAGACTTTACAGACAAGGATGGGGTGGGGGGAGGAAGGAAAGGGTGAGATGAATGGAGAGAGTAGCATGGACGCAAATACACTACCATATGTAAAGTAGATAGCCGGTGGGAGTTTGCTGTATGTCTCAGGGAACTGAACCTGGGGTTTCATAACAACCTAGAGGGGTAGGAGGTGGGAGGGAGGGGACATACGTACACCTATGGCTAATTCATGGCGATGTATGGCAGAAATCAAGCCAATATTGTAAAGCAATTATCCTTCAATTAAAAATAAGTTTAAAAAATAGAAAAAAGAAATGTGACTTTCCTAAAGCCATTGTACCCCAGAGATCCAGTGAAGATATTTCAGAGGCTGGTAGAGGAGCCCCAGCTATTTGTCTTCCCAGCCCAGCTACTGGGTATGCACGTGATTAAGACTTCCAACTTCAGCCACCATCTAACTACAACCTCACGAAATACCCACTAAGTCAGGACTACACAGCTGATTCCCTGCTGGGTTCCTGACCTAAAGAACCCATGAGAGGGACATGATGATTGCTGTTGTGAGCCAGTGAGTTTTGTGGTGTTGGTTACAAAGCAAAAGATAACTACTCGGTGTCTTTCTCTGCAAGTGGGTTTGTGGTACAAAGGAAACATGCATCTATTAGAGAGAAGGAGAGCATAGAGGCAGACGTAATAGATGCACGTCAAGTGAAGGGCGAAGTAGTGTACATGGAAAGAAGCGACAGGGAAATTGCTCGTCACCCCTGATTTGATGTTTGAGGCGGGTTGAACTCAAAGGAGTCTTTGTTAAGTCAATATCAGACTTGTGTCGCAAGCAGTTACTGGGCTTGCAGACAGAACAAGCTCAGCAATTCCATTTAACAAACGCAATCAATTTTAACTGCATTGGCTTGACTTGGCTTTTATTTTTTCCTCTGATTCTATTTGACTTTACATCTGCTTACATCTAGCTTTATATGTATACATTTTAGTAGTATTATAATAAAGTCATTGAAAATACCAGAGATCCACAATGTTTCTTTCAAAGGAATTTTAAATTTGAGAATAAATGAGGGAGGAGTATCAGGAAAGCATGTGACACACTTTGATCTCATTAACTGTTGCCAAATGAAGTAATGCCTACTAATGTGTACCCTGTAACATTCTTCACAGTTGTCCATACATGTAACAGTTCAACTGGGAGGTTAGTGTATCTGCCTGTAAGGCTCTCAGTTTAAGCTATGTTTCAAATGCCTCTTAGTTATGATGATGTTTTCAGTCCTTGTTTCTTAGTATGCATTACCTGACTTTTTTGATCAGCGATCACTCTTCCTATTTGTCCATTTCAGCTTGAAAACTGCCACCTGTCTTTGTAGTGTCCTTGAACTCACCAACTTAAATTTTTGAGTAGGGAACTTAAATGACATTCTAACCGAGACCACAGTGGATGAGTTCATTTAGCAACTCAGCTTTGTAATTTTTCTAAATTCTTTTGACTGTTCTTTCATTGTTTTCCATATTTCAGTAAAGCTAAGTTGTCATAATGGAAGATGTTCCATTATTTATGAGTCAACATAACAAAGACTGGCAGTTAAACTATGACACAGCGCTTTATCAATAAAACTTGTTTTATATTGATTTGAAAGTGCTCTATTTAATAAACAGAGCTCGTTAGACATATATTTTTATCGGACATTACTGTTGTGCATGTATAAAATGGAAAGTGTAAACAGAACAAAAATGGGAGGAGAGGAGATCTTTTTCTAGAACTTCCCATTCAGAGTCTGGCTTTTCTGAATCACTTTGCAGATGAGCGTCCTTAGGGATAGTCTGTGATGTCATCCTCCATGTCAGTGAGAACATTGATGATGTAGCATTTCCAAAAAGAATGTTCCATTATTGGTTCTGGAATTTTCTTCTAAGCTACTCTCATCCTTTCTAGATGTTTTGATATATATGTGCAAGTCAAATCAAGGCCTCACATTTAAGTATTTTAAAATGTACATGAGAGAGTCAATGGAGTATGATATTACTATGTTTCCTGCAAACTATGTTAAAAAAAAATCAGCTGTCCACAAATTTAAGTATTTTGCAGTGTTTTAGTTAGACTCAGGCATCTAGGTCTGATATCAAGTCGTTAGTCTGCAATGGATCATTACTATACATTTACATTGCTTTACTTCATTATCTCCATTTTTTGGAATGCTTAAAGATACCTCAGTTACCGGTTTAAATTCTTTGCATGTGTTAACTCATTAAACCCAAGGACGTGGCATAAGTCCATTTTATCAATGAAGAAACTAAGATTTAGAAATTTAAATAATTTGTTCAAAGTCACATTGCTTCTTCAATGGCAAAGCCAGAGTTAGACTTTAATCTCAGTGACAGCAAATTGCATTCTGCTAACTGCTTTGTGATATTACATCCACATAAACACACAGCTGCAGTATGAGAATTGTTAACTAATATTAATGATCCTTATTATGTGCTATGTAAACAGTTTCAACCTCACTGAGCCTTCCCTCTACTTGCACGTGAGTATATAAAGCAGCCTGAATGTGGATTTTCATTGACCACTTTCTTTCCGAGGCCACATATTAGCAGTAAGCCTTCAGGGACTGGGCCAGCATTGCTCACAGCCTGGCAACGCATCACTCTGGGGCCATCGCACTTTAAAGATTTCTGAGGGGATTAGCTATAAAATGAACATACTACTGGTCAGTCACTCTTTACGTGGATATAGGTCCATGCATACCTATTTTGCCACTGATCAGAAAATATCATCTTGACAATCATTCTCTAGGAAATTAATGTTGCATGCGCCACATGTTTATGACCCACGATATGAAAGGAAAGAGTATGTGCAATTGCTTTATGATGTACCTAAAGCAAAATACTACTATTAGGCGCTGCTCAGTGGAGCCATGCTTAGGTAGTTACCTTGCTTTTATTTTATTTTTTTTTTTTTGTTACCTTGCTTTTAAAAAGAAGAAAAATAATCCCAGAGGAACTCTGACCTCATTTTATAATTGGGGAGTCAGTGACAGCAGTAGTTAGCCTTGCAAGTAACAAATCCAGGAATGACTTAGAAAATAAAGTGAAGCAGCTCTTGTAATGTTAGGTCATGGAGTTAGGAACTTTTATTTAAGCATTCCTCCTTTGAGGTACCTTGAGACAGCATCTTTAACAGCTCTGTCCAGGTGTTTGGAAACAAAAAGCGGATCTTTGTCTTTCTAGAGTTTGTGAGCCATGCTTTATTGAGAAAAGGTCAGCTTCATGTGAAAAGGTTTGTGAAACCCTGTGAACCAATGCTGAGCCAAATGAGATGCATTGTAAAAGAAGATAACTGTGCTTTCTCTCGTGTTCTTAAGTCTCAGCATCTGGCACCACCATCCTCCCCACTACCTAAAGTCAAAATCATCATTGACTGGCCTCACTTATCTGGTCCTTGTATTTAATAAATTTCTGAGTCCTCTTATTTTCCTTCCTCAATAACTCCCTATTCAGCCTACTTCTATCCTAACTGCCATTACTTCCAGTCACCACCGTGGCCTACCTGGACAGCTGCATCGGCCTCTATAATTTAACTGAGATTTTCTGCTTGTGATCCTGCTGTTTATGAAGCTGATCATGTGACTTTTTGGCTTAAACTCTTCAATGGTTTCCTGTGGCTCTTGAGATAAGGCCCCAAGTCCACCATGTAGCTCACAAGGCCCCTCATGCTGAGACCCCTGTTGATTTCCGAAGTTCTGTCTCTCTTCTTCCCATGAAGGGCACTGAAAGAAGGTAAAATATCCTTTCCTTTCCACAATTAGATTTTACACCCTCTTAAGATGACTTCCTCCATGACCAGGCTTCTTTCATACCTCCTGCTTTCTGTTCTCTTCCTTCTTTTTGATGATCCTGTCCCTTAGTTAGCTCTGTTATAACTACCTGCTTCTTTACCTTCTCTACCAACCATGAATTCATTGAAAGCAGAATCTGGAAACTGTCTCTTGTTCAAATGTCAGGGCAGTTGTTACCATACTGCATACAACACTGGTACAAAGGATGACTTGAAGCAGTACACAGATGTTCCCATTTAAACTTTTAAAAACTATCCTACTTTTTTTTACATTTATATGCTCTTTATAACAAATGGTTTGTTTTATTATAAACCTCAGATGCACAGGGTTAAATTAACTATAATCTTTATTCTATGATACAGTAGTCAGTGGTCTTTTCATAACCCATTTGTATTTATTTTGTTTGTTATTTTATACCTTAATAAGCATCTCTAAATTCACTGTGCAAAACAGAAGCTAAGATCATCACAAAAGGCAACATCTAGCCATATGATACATGGGTTCTTTTCTTCTGCATCCTTGTACCTGACTCTGCACACAGTGATCGATGTTCTCTCACTTCCTATTTAAATAGCTCACTTTCCTGTATATTTCTAAACTTTATTTTTTTAATGTTATGGAACATATTTAATAATTCAATTTTTAAATATATTCCACTTTTTAAATAAAATACATATAATTGCATATCAAAACAATAAAAATATATTTTCTTTTCTTATTGAGATATAATTGATATTTAGCACTGTATTAGTTTAGGTATACAGCATAATGATTCAATACTTCTATGTATTGTTAAATAATCACTGGATAAGTCTAGTTAACATCCATCACTAAACAGAGTTGCAAACATTTTTGTGTGATAAGGATTTTTAAAATCTACTCTCTAGCAATTTTCAGATTTTTAATATAATATTGTTAACTATAATCACCCTGCTATATATCCCAAACCTCATTTTCTTATGTTACTTGTTTTTAATTTTATAAAAAGCATATCACACTTTGGCAATATGTGGAGCTTTCTTCATTTAATATCATGTTGTTGAGAGTCATCTTATTGTTGTATGCTGTTGTAGTTCACTTAGTTTGACTGCTATTTTCCACTGATGACTGTATCATAGTTTAAGCATCCACTCACCCATCAGCGGTCACTTGAGTAGTCACCACGCTTTTGCCACTGTGTACAGCAGCGCTCTGAGCCTTTGAGTTCTTGCCTCCTGTTGGACATGGACAAACATTTCGCTGTAGAACACATATCATAGAGTATGTGAATCCATAACTTTTAGAGAGAATACCAAGCTAGAATTTAATGAAATAGCATCAACTTACCCTCTGACCAGTAATGTGAATGCAATCCTATGGATCCACATCCTCTCTGTTTCTTGGTACTGTCAGTCTTCTTCATTTTGGCCACTCAGATATCAAGAAAATGGTGTCTCGTGTGATCTTCATTTATATTTCCCTGATGAGTAATGATATTGAATATTTCTTCATACATCTATTGTATGTATGTGTTTTCTCTTCTGTGAGATGTTTACTCCTATTTTCTATCCTGCTGTTTGTGTTACTGGTATGTAGACATTTTTACATATTTTGATAGCAATTCTTTGAAGACTGTGTACTCACCGTAAAATATCTTTTTTATTTATTTATTTTTTTTCCATTTATTTTTATTAGTTGGAGGCTAATTACTTTACATCATTGCAGTGGTTTTTGTAATACATTGAAATGAATTAGCCATGGATTTACATGTATTCCCCACTATCTTTTTGAAGTTGGTAACTTATCTCTGTAACATCCTTAAGTTATCCTAATGAATAAAAAGTTCTTAAGATAACATACATATGACATTGAATAGTACCAAAGTAGATTTCTGGATAACATGGCAAGGAGTGAAATTACCCAGTTTCGTAACTCATGAAGTGAGTTGTGGTATACACTTTGCTCTGTATTTGTGCTGCTTTTGAACTAGAACTTACTACTTTGCACATATCCATAAGATATTAGGCACATCATAGGCATTCAGCCAGAATTTGCTGGAAAAGGGCACAATAATAACATTCACCCTCCAGGTTGATTAAACAGATGGCTTGCTTTTGAAAGAAGAAAAAAGTTTAAAGAAACTAAAGAACAGGACTGATTTCCAGTTGATTTTCATGGTGTTTTTGGCAGGCTAGTACATGTAGTTAGATAGGTTAAGTTTCCTCTTTTCCAGGACAGTATTTTGGGGACACACTGTATAGGTATTTTGTACTGATTCATTTATAGGAGACTTTTGCATATACTGTGAAACTTCTCTTTGGAGCTTATGAAAGGGAAGAAATAAGAAAGAAATACTGATCCTCTTACAAGTCATCCACGACCTCCAATCCCCACAAGTGGACCCACCTATATTTCTTTATTCTTCACTCCTTAGCTCCCACTCAGGCATAAAGCAGGATGTATCAATATGTACACTTTGATTTGTGCTGATTTCTCATCTTTTTTGACCTACAATATGGTGTCAACCAGTCTCTCTGGGGCTCTTCCTATGACTGCCATCCACCCTTTACTCACTGTTCCTACCTCCCATGAGGGCCAAGGCAAAGGCAGGATTACATTGATTCTGAGAGATGGGGCAAGGATGTCTGTTTTACACTTATATAGCTTTGCAATATGAAAGTTAAGTAGCATGTTTTTATTTTTAAAGAATGTTATGTTTTACAATACAGAAAACTGCATCTCACGTATATGTAGCATAAGGAATACTGTTACTTGTACCCTGGCTACGCATTGCCCAGCTTAAGTATCTGAACGCGACCAGTCTACTGCAACTCCCTGCATTAGCCCCTCGCCCCTCATTTATTTATTTATTCAAGAGCATTTATTTAAATGAGTATTACGTATTAAGCACTGTTCTGGGCACTACAAAACAGTAAAATAAAAAAGGATAAAAAGCCCTGACTCATGGAGCTTACATTTTATAAAAGAAAACTACTATTTTGAATTTGGGTTTTATTAGATAGATACAGATCTCTCCAAGCTGTATGTTTGTTTATTATCATGCATCCAATTTTCTTCTAAGCCTTGCTTTTTAAACTTCATGTATTTATGCATGAGATCCTACTTTGTCCGTTCTCAATATTTCTGTACTTCTGTTTTGTAAGTACTTCACAGCATATCTATTTTTCTGTTTGTAGATCAGGATTATCTTTAGATTCTTGCTATTACAAACAATTCTGTTATGAAATGGTACCCTAAAACACATATCTTTGTGTCTGGATTCTTTTGCTTAACATGATGTTTGTGAGACTCATTTCTGTTGTGCGAAGCAGTAATTCAGTACTGTTTATCGTTGCATGGTTTGTTTTGATATGTTTACACCTAATTTGCTTATACTTATTTATTTGAACAATTTGAATTATCTCTAGTATTTGTTTAACATCATATTTATGTATATGTCTTTTGAAGCATATGTTTGAGTTGGGTATTGCTGGCTCATAAGATACTTGTAAGTCTAATTATAGTAGATACAGTCACATAATTATCCAGAGGGAAAATACAGTTTGCTCTACCACAGCTATTCTGCTATGTTTCACATTGTGCTTTTAATTTCTATTTGTTTGATGAGTAATGAAAGTGAGCACTTCCATAACAGTTTATTTGTTGTTTAATATCATATTTTATAGAGTACCAGTTCAGCACTTTCACCTATTTTATTCTCTTGAATTGTCTGGCCATTTTTGTTGATTTGAAAAACTATATACAAGAGTATTCCTGAAGGATAGGAATAAAGGATAAGACCAATTGTATGTCATTAAATAGAAGAAGTAATAATAGGCACATTTGTCTTATTCTCGCTCAGTGTGAGGTAAAATTCAGTATTTCAATTAAATATATTATTGTAAATTTTGACAAATGATTTATTGGAATAACGAAGTTTTTTTTCATTACTGGTTTGCTATAGTTTATCATGAAAGCATATAAACTTTAAGTGCTTTTCATGGAGCTGTTGAGTTAATTATGTGCATTTTCTCCTTCATGCTATGATATGTTGATTTGTATTGATTAATTTTTGAATGTTAACCCAAGCATGCATTCCTAGAATAAATTCAGCATTTTTGTAGTGTAGTATCCTTTTTGAATGTTGCTGAATTCAGTATTCTGATACTTTGCTTAGAATTTTTAAAATCTGCTTTCATGTAAAAGGTTGGCCTATGGGTTTACTTTCTTGGAACATGATTGTCATCTTTTGGTATTAAAGGGTATGCTAGCCTCAAAATCATTTTGGGAAATAACACCTCTTCATTCTTGTGGTCTATCTCCCCCTACCCTAATTCTCTTTTCACCTGTGTCTAACTTCTATTAATCCCATTGATTGGGTTCTTAATTTTAGTTATTACACTTTTTCCAATCTCCAGTTACCATTTGATCCCATTGTTTTACCATTGTATTTCATTAATTAATATTTTTACCTATTCATCCTTATTATTTTAATATCCATGTCTGAATATCTGGATATCCTGTGTTAGTCTTTTTAATACTTATTATTTGTCCTTGGTTATTAGTCATCTCATCTTTTTGTGTGTTTTGATAATTTTTTGTGCTGAGCATTGACTTCGAAAAACTGTGGAAATAGTTTGAAACTCTGAACTGTTCCTTTCATATCAGCAAATTTCTTAATGAGAAACATAATTCAGATTTCAAGGTCCTTGCCTTGGATTTTCACTCTGTCTCCAATCCTAGAGTTGAAAATTCCTACTGTATTGATATTGTCTTGTCAATGTTTTCAAGATTTTTAAAAAAATATTGAGTTTGTCTAGTTACTCCTAGAGAGAGAATTTTTCTAAAATTTGTTAGTATGCTATTGCCAGAAGGAGCACTGATTATGTTACTGGATTTTAATTTGTGTTTTCTTTATTTCAAAAGAGCTGAACATTTTTTAATAAGCTTATCAGCCAGTAGGTGTTTTCATTTATGCATGTTACTATTTATTCATTTTTTATTGATCTGTAGAAATTATATTATAGATTTTTATTCTTGTTGTATTTTAAATTCTTTCTCTCTAGTTACAGTTCTTTTTATGCTTAATTTGCTTTGATGAACTTAAGTATTTTTAAGGTAATCATAGTCACCAATCTTTCCTTTTTTGAGCCTTTTATCTTATTTAGAAACTCTTTCCCTATATCAGTATTATAAAGATATTCTTCTATATTTTTCTCTAATAATTAAAAATTTTTTCTTTTAACTTTTGTCTTAATCCATGTGCATTTCATGTTTGTGTGTGGAGTTAAGTAAAGATCCAATTTCATTTACTTCCATATGATAAATATATGCCTATCATATATTTTTTCATATGTTATAAACATACCATTTTATATTTTATCATATACCTTTTATTTTTTAATATTTACTATTTATTTGCCTGGGCCAGGGCTTAGTTGGGGCACTCAGGATCTTTAGTTGCAACATGTGAGATTTAGTTCCCTGACCAGGCATGGAACCCAGGCCACGCCTGCATTGGGAACAAAGAGCCACTAGACAACAAGGGAAGTCCCTGTAATATACCTTTTAATATAACACTGCATAAATATGCCACAGTATGTTTATCCACTCATCTGTTGATGGGCATTTAAATTGTTTCCAGTTGTTGCCTATTACAAATAAGGCAGTTGTAATATTCTGGTCCAGATTTTTTTGTGGACCTAAGTCATAATTTCTCTTAGGTAAATGCCTAGGAATGAAATTGCTGAGTTGTAGAGTGTTTAATGTTTTAAAAAAAGCTGCCAAAGTGTTTTCCCAAAAAGAGATACGATTTACACAACTGTCTGCAATGTATAAGAGTTCCAGTTCTCTATATCCTCACCAATACTTGAAATTGTTAGAAATTTTAACTTTAATCACTTCTTGGCCTTTTGACTAAGATCAAGTGTAGTGTCTGTTCTTAACAGTTTAGAAATTTTAACTTTAGCCATTTTATTGCTCTCCAGTGGTGTCTCATTTGTGTTAACATGCATTCCCCTGAAGGCTAATATGATGTTAAGTATTTTGTCATGTATTTATTTGCAATATATCTTCTTTTAGAAAGTACCTATTCAAGTCTTTATTGTGTTTTTTGATTGAATTATCATCTTATTACTGAATTTAAAAGGGCTGACTATATTCTGGATTATATATTCTGGATACAAGGCCTCTGTCAGAGGAATGTGTTGATAATGTTTGCCTGTAATATGTAGCCTGCCTTTTCATTTTCCTGATGGTGTCCTTTGAAGAGCAAAAAATTTTAATTTCAATAACGCCTAGTGTATCACTTAATTTCAGTAATGCCTAGTGTATCACTGTTTGATTTACATTTAGTCTGAGAAATCTTTTCCTACTCCAAAGTGACAAAAATTTTATCCTGTATTTTATTCTAAAAATACTGTAGTTTTGCCTTACCTTTAGGCTTTAGGGTCTATAAATTCTGGTTTATGGCATGAGGTAGACATAATTTATTTTTTAGTATGACTGTCCAGTGTTCCCACCATATTTAATGAAAGCAATTTTACTTTTCCATATAATTACCTTGGAACTTTTCCCAAAATTCAGTTTACCATAGGTGTATTAGTTTTTTTCTAGATTGTGTTCTGGTCCATTGATCTATTTGTCAGTACTTTTGTTAGTATTGTATTGTTGTGATTATTGGAGCATTATAGTAGGCTTAAAATCAGATAATGTAACTCTTCCAACTTTATTCCTTTTTTAAATCATTGACTAGGATGTCATTAAATCATAAACAAGTGTGACAGCATTGACATCTTAATGATACTGAATCTACCAATCCATGAGCATGATATAGCTCACCAGCTCTCTTTAAATTTCTCTCAGCAGTGTGTAATAGTTTTCAGTGTAGAGATCCTGCACATCTTTCATGAGGTTTATCCTAGATATTACAGTTGTTTTTAATACAATCACTTAACCTTTTTATTTGTAAAATTCCTGTGGTTCAGAGGTTAAAGCGTCTGCCTGCAATGCGGGAGACCTGGGTTCAATCCCTCAGTTGGGAAGATCCCCTGGAGAAGGAAATGGCAACCCGCTCCAGTATTCTTGCCTAGAGAATCCCATGGATGGAGAAGCCTGGTGGGCTACAGTCCACGGGGTCGCAAAGAGTCGGACATGACTGAGCGACTTAACTAACTAACTAACCTTTTTATAATAACTTCTAAGTTATTTTATAAGAGTTTTAGATTTATAGAAAAATTGTAAAACTAGCACAAAGAGTTCCCATAAACCCCACACCCAGTTTGCCCTATTATTAGCTTCTTATTTTAATATGGTACATTTGTCACAATTAGTAAATCAAGACTGATGCATTATTGTTAACTACAATTTTTGCTTCACTCTGGTTTCCTTAGTTTTGAACTAGTGTCTATTTTCTGTCACAGGATCTCACCCAGGTGCTATATTATATTTAGTTGTCATGTCTCCTTGAACTTCTCTTGGAAATTTACTGTTTACTATGTTCATAACATTATGTTTTCTTTCTTCAAAATGGTTGATGTATTAGATATTCATATGTCAAAAAGTAGAGTACATGTATCCTTTCAGACCATGTTTTTCTCTGGGTATATTTCTAGGAGTGGAATTGCAGGGTCATATGGTAGCTCTGTTTTTAGTTTTTAAAGGAACTTCCATACTGTTGTCCATAGTGGCTGTACCAATTTATATTCCCACCAGTAGTGCAGAAGGGTTCCCTTCTCTCCACAACCTCTCCAGCATTTATTGTTTGTGAATTTTTTTGATGATAGCCATTTTGACTGATACGACATGATTATCTCATTGTAGTTTTGATTTTCATTTCTGTAGTAATCATCAATACTGAGCATCTTTTCATGTGCCTTTTGGCCATCTTCTTTTGAGAAATGTAGGTCTTCTGCCCATTTTTTGATTGGCTGGTTTTGATGATGTTAAGTTTCATGAGCTGTTTATAAATTTTAGAGACTAATCCCTTGTCAGTCACATCATTTGCAAATATTTTCTCCCAATCTGTGGATTGCATTTTTGTTGTTTATTGTTTCCTTTGCTGTGCAAACACTTTTAAATTTCAGTAGGTTCCATTTGTTTATTTTTGTTTTTATTTCCTTTATTCTGAAAGACAGGCTGAAAAAGATATTGCTACAATTTATTGACAGAGAACATTCTGCCTATGTTTTCCTCTAGGAATTTATAACATCCAGTCTCACATTTAGGTCTTTAAACAATTCTGAGCTTATTTTTGTGTGTGGTGTTAAAGAATGATCTAATTTCATATTTTTACATGTATCTGCACAGTTTCGCCACACCATTTGTTGAAGAGATTGTCTTTCCAACATTGTGCGGATCTTGCCTCCATGTCATAGATTAATTAGCCCAAGGTGTGTGGATCCATTTTTAGACTTTCTGTCCTGTTCCCTTGATCTGTATTTCCATTTTTTTGTGCCAGTACCATATTGATTGGTGACAACAACTTTATGGTATCGGCTGAAGTCAGGGAGCCTGAATCCTCCAGCTCTAGTTTTCTTTCTCAAAATTGCTTTCAGTATTTGGAGTCTTTGTGTCTCCATACAGATTTTAAGATTTTTTTGTCTAGTTCTGTGAAAAATACCACTGGTAATTTGATAGGGATTGCATTGAATCTGTAGATTGCCTTGCATAGTATGTAATTGTAATACATACTATCTTTTGTAATATGGTACCTGATCTCACCTAGGTACCATGTTATATTTAGTTGTTGTGTCTTGTTAGACTCCTCTTGGGAATTCACTTTTTAACTATGTTCATAATATTGTGTTTCCTTTCTTCAAAATGGTAGATGTATTAGATACTCATTTGTCACAGAGTGGAGTTGGATGCCTACCTCACACCATGTACTCAAAATGCATCAGTGACATAAACATAAAAGCTAAACTTACAGAATTTATAGACGACGACATAGGACTAAATCCCCATGAATTTTAATTTGAAACGTGGACTCGTATATGACTGAGCAACGAGAGAAATAGTAGAGAAACTGGACTTTCATAAAATAAAAGCTTTTGTTCATCAAAAGACTATCAAGAAAGAGAAAAAAACAACCTACAGAATGGGATTAAGTAATTGCAAATCATGCATTTCATAGGGGTCTATAAAGAACTCTTAAGCTCAACAACAAAAAGATTTTTTAAAACTTATTTAAAAGTAGGCAAAGGATTTGTACAGACCTTTATCCAAAGAAGTAAAAATGGCCAACAGACACATAAAAGGATGCTCCACATTGTTAGTCATGAGGGAAAACAAAATTCACAGTGAGGCATTACTTCACACCCACTGTGGTGATGTCTGTAATGAAATATATAAAAAATAACAAGTGTCAGAAAAATATGGAGAAATTGAAACCCTCATGCATTGCTGGTAGGAACATAAAGAGGTTTAGCCAGTTTGGGAAACAGTTTGACAGTTCCTTAAAAAATTAAACATAGAATTACTTTATGACCCAGTAGTCCCACTCCAAGGTGTCCAAGGTGTATACACAAAAGAACTGAAAAAATACTCAAACAAGTACATGTACACAGAAGTTCATAGCAGCACTATACACAATAGCCAAAAGGTGGAAAGAACCCAAATTTCCATTAGCAGAAATGGACAAACCCAGTGTGATATATATATATATATATATATATATATATATATATACATATATATATGTACAACGGAATGTTATTCGGCCTTTAAAACGAGGCAAGTACAACACAGTTGAACTTTGAAAACATGGTGCTAACTGAAAAAGGCCAGTCACAAGAGGTCACACATTGTATGACTCCATTCGTATGAAGAATTCAAAGAGACAGAACCTACATTGGTGGCTGTCAGAGGCAGAGTTTGAAAAAGTAGGAGGCAACTACTTGGCATGTACAAGTTTTCCTTTTGGGTGATAAGAATGGTTTAGAACTAGACAGAAGTGGTGGTTGCACGACATGGTGAGTGTACTAAATGCCTGTGAATTTTTCACTTTTAAATGAATAATTTTATGTGTGAATTTCACCTCTGTATCAAAAAAGGGGAGACTTAAAAAGTGATAGGGATATTTATCCATCACTATTCTATCTCCAGCTACTTTGAGAGAACCAAGCATGCAATAGGTACCAAATAAATGTCATTGAGTAAGTGAAAAACTGCACTTGTCTTTTAAGCACAGCAGTTGTCTCTCATAGCTGGGCTGGAAAAGTGTCTAAGTTTACTTTCAAAAAGAGTTTCTGAGCTACAGTCATGGCCATAGTAGAAATACACAAGCCACTTTCCCCAAAGGACAGAAGATGGACCCAGGTTTTGGAAGACAACATTCTCCACCATCTGTCATCTTTACTTTTGGTAGAGAGCTTAAATTGCTGACTGTGTCTCACTAAGACCCCTGATACTCCCTTGCCTCCCACCCAGCACACTTTATTTACCATATTTACAAGAGTAGACTTTATTCACCATATTTACCTGACTAGTTACTATACAAACTCTATGTGCAGCAAAGCTCAGCTGTTTGTAAACCACTGTGAGTGGTGCATATTAACTTTGCTAAGAACCTCATAAATAGTGTAAGACATAGCAATATAGTTATTCAAAATCCATAGAAATAAGTATAGTAGGAACTGTAATTACCTTCCATTCTTTGTTTTGTTCAGCATTTATTATGTATCAGGCACTCTAAATTGTACTTTTAATACATCATGTAACTGAATTTTCACCCTGGTAGTCCTATATTTAGATGAAGAAACTGAGGCTTATATAAGTCATGTAAGAAGAGGCAGAGCAAACATTTGAACTTGGACATTTAAACAATGAATATTGGCTTCATTCTGTTTTTTTGCCAGTGTGCTTCTTCACAGAGTAGAGTTGATAGTAGCTAGTGGCCTCACTGCTCTTATGCTGTCGGTTCCTTGACTGGAGCGAAAAAGACTTCAAGTTTAAACAAACCCCAGGCAAGGTCTCCGATAGCATTAGCATGGGTCACATGCCAACCTCCTGGCCAGGTAACAGAATACTAAGATCAGATGTGTATTAGATTAGGTTGACCCTTGAACAATGCCAGAGAGGTTGGGGCTGGGGTGCCAAACCTCTGTGGAGTCAAAAATCTGCATAAAATTATATGGCCAGTGGCTAGTTGATAAAGAATCCGCCTACCAGGCAGAAGACACAGGTTTAATCTGTGAATCAGGAGTATCCCCTGAAGGAGGAAATGGCAACCTACTCCAGTATTCTTACCTGAAAAATCCCATGGACAGAGGAGCCTGGCAGGCCACAGTCCATGGAGTTACACAAGAATCGGACACAACTTGGCAGCTAAACAACAATTCCATGTCCAAGTGTCCACATCTACAGATTGGTTGAAACTGTACTACATAGATGTAGTATGAACTCGTGCTCAGTTGTGTCCAACTCTTTAAGACTCCATGAACTGTAGCCCACCAGGCTCCTCTGTCCATGGGATTTTCCAGGCGAGAATACTGCAGTTAATTGCCATTTCCTCCTTCAGGGGATCTTCCCAACCCAGGGAGCAAGCCTGTGGCTCCTGAATTGGCAGTCAGATTCTTTACCACTGAACCACCTGGAAAGTCCACATAAATGTAGTAGTATAGTACATATTATTGAAAATATCTGCGTATAAGTGGACCAGTATTGTTTAGGGGTAAGCTATACTGTTATTTCCCTAAAGAAGGTGAGGACTGTTTGGGGAATCCAAAACAGCAAAGCATGCTACCATCTCACTTCAATTTCAGGCCATAGTTTAAAAGACATCTGCCAAATAACACCATCTGTTAAAAACACAGTATGATAAGCATAGGAAAAAGGCACTCCATTTGTTGGTCAATAATGTAATGAAGAGGGCTCCATTCTATCATTAGATACTATGATAGAATCAACCAAAATTTAGGATGCAGTGGTTCTAAGTCCCAGCTCAGTCACTTTCTCTCTCTGTGTAGCCTCAGGTAAACCCAGTTTGGGCCTTGATTTTCTACTTAAAGTTATAACAGTTGCCATAAATAGTTTTCAAAGGCCTTTTCAGTGTAAGTAGCTATGATTTTCTTGGTCTAATCTCCCAATTTTGGTGAAAGATTCCTAGATAGCCATGTATGGGAAAGCCTTTTATTGCTGTTTTCAGTTCAGATACCTCTTTTCTAATCTTTGTTTGGCCTTGCAGTACTGGTTTTGCTTATAGTACCATAAATTCTTTAGTTTTAAGGTCTGATTTTCACAGTGATCACGGGGAATGTGTGTATTCTGTGCAGTGTCCAGCTTCACCCAGCCAGAACTTCACAGAAGGAAAATGGAAGACAGCATCAATGTTCAGTACATTGAATCAGAATGATAGAATGAAAACACAACTTTTAGCTTCTTCTGGGTCAACATAACTTCAAAGTAGTAGAAATTTGGTAATTAGTTTCATTAGATGGGAGTTTATTAACCTTTTACAAACCATCCCCTTTGATAAACCTAAGTATCCCACATCAACCCGCAGAGTTTCTGAAACACAGCCTTGCTTGGTCAGGGGAGGTGGGGAGAGCCTCACCTCTTCCTCCCTCTCACCATTCAGAGTCACTGAAGCGCAGAATTTAGACCCTACCTTCTGTAGATGACCACATGGCAACATTTGTCAAGCTTTACTTTCCCTCAATTGTATCATAAAACTTATAAGTTGCTTTTTAATTTCCAGTTATTAAACTACAACATTGATTATGCTTTTATTAACCTCCTCATCCACTCCATCATCCTACCCACAGAAGGGAGGTTCTGATATGCCTCCCTAGGAAGAAATGTCCTGCAGTTGAGGACTACAAGTAGACCACACTTACTAGTAATTTTCAATCATTGCAGCTCCACTTTTTCCTTGAAAAATAATCTTCACTTATTACAGCTCTACTTTTTCCTTGAAATGCTACTTTTGTCTAAATTCCTTAAGGTCACTTCTGAACCTCAGTTCCCTTCATAAATTTGTTATGAAAATTGGGGAATCATTTGTATAAAGGGCTTGGCACAGTGTCTAGAATATAATAAGTGTTAAATGAATATTAGATAAAGTCGATCAAAGCTGCTGTGTACAGTTGTACAGGATGTGCACTACACGACTCCAGGGGTTGCAAATCAAACCACAAGGTAAAAGACAGTCCCTGGAATTGTGATATGTGGAAAACAATAGATAAGTAGACAAAAATACATAGGCATATGGGTTACATTATATATATAATATTATGTGTGTATGTGTGTGTGTTCCCAATGATCTCTGTGAATTGGCTAAGCAGAGGGTGTGTGATTTACCAAGACTCCTTCTCTGCTCCTGCTGTATAGTATCTTCAGCAGAGCCAGGAAGTCCCAGGCAGTCAAGTATGCAGTCTCAGGCCAGCAGGATCAAATCCAAATGATCTCCCAAGCCAGCTCTTGAAAAGGAACAGCATTGGTGACCCCAAACAAAAGGGAGTATAGAACTGAAGCGTTCAGGAAGAACCACGTGAGATCTTTAGCAAACTTCCCAGACTTGCAAGGAAAGTTTATGTCATTTTACATACCAGTTGTTTGGATTGGGGTTACTGTGAGAGCAGCACGCTGCCATTATTGTGGAGACCAGTGCCCAGAGGAGAGGAGCTCTCTCCGTTTGTTTGGACGTGAAGTGAACGCCTGCCTTGCAGCCCGAAGGCTGTGAGTGTTTCTTAGTCAGTGGATGCTGGATGCTTCAGTTACTGCTGGAGACATGTGACCACAGCAACAATAGGAAGAAATGGAACAACTTGAGGAAGCAGAGGCTAGAGAATGTTCAGTTCATCACAGGCTCCCTGACCATGTGTTTTATGGCATGAAACACTCAAGTCAGAATGTGACATTAAAGAAAATAAAGGGAATCTATGACCAAATTAATATCACTGTGAAGGATTCTTACTGAGCTACCTAGTTAGAGAAGCTCACATACCTCCAATTAGTGAGAAGTGTATTTCCCAGATGCGATACTCTATGCCCAGAGTAACCACGTGTGAAGTGATATCACTCACTTCCCTTTCCTACTCACCTAATTTGTTGCTACTCGGTGGTTGGCAAGATTGGCCTTTCTCAACTCCATTTCAAAGGACATGTATTGCTTACCTACTATGTGCTAGATAAACCAATGTGAATAGGACAAAAATAGAAATAGATTCCCCACTTCAAGGAGCACACTGTCCAATCAGAAAAGCAAGAAAAGGAAAAGATTGCAAAATGGGAACTATGTACTCCAGTAGAGATGCTAATATAGTCCTGCCAGAGTGATGGGCAGAGAGAAAATAAAACACTAAATGTCCAACTTATACTAAATTTAAACTGAAGAACCTGATGACATCAAGAAATTTTGGATTAAAGCAGAATCTTTAATCCAGGGCATCTCAAAGGGAGAGGCTCATCTGTTTGGGAAAAAAAAAAAAAAATGTTTTTTTTTTACTGGCAAAATAGTTATTACTGTATCTATAGAGTAAAATCACTTTGTTTCAGTCATTGCACACATGATTAGTCGATGAATTAGAAAATCATGTTTTAGTGGAATCTCATTTATCTTATGAGCTCAACTTATTGGGAGACAGTGTGTCCAGATAATATCTTTTTAAAAATGTCTGCCTGCCCCCCAGCATTATTGTCTATAAGAGGATCCTTTTATCCTTCAAAAGTCATCACCAGCTTCAAATGAGAGTAAGCAAAAATGGTTGAATTTGAGCCTGAGTAAATGACAGTTTATCTTCCTGGTTCAATATGCCCTCCATGTTTTAAATAAAGATGTAGTTGAAAAGATAAGATTGGAAATTTAAAAATAAAGCTGCCAATTCCAGGTTTAGATATGGATCTGAAAACATAGCTCCTTCTGTACCACCACCCCCAGCCCCCACCACCCCACCCCACCCCACCCCACCCCCGCCCCAGGACACTCATTGGTTTAGCCTGTTTTGCAGACTGTGTCTTGTTCTCAACTACTGCTCCAAACAGTTCTAAGAATTCTGTGAATGATATATCCATATGCTCTCAGAACTTGCCACCTTTTGCCTGGACTGAGTAGCAGAACCCGGTTCCTTCCCTGTGAACTAAGTTTTGTACTTTGGATCTGAAGATGTCAAAGTGAGTCTTAGGAAATCAAACTATTAGCTGGCCACTTTAAATAAAAATGTTAACCTTTATCAAGTACCCACTGTCAAACCAGGTAGTTTTACTCATTTAGTTCTCAAAGTATAGCCAGGTAGGAGTATCCTTTAGGCCCATTTTTCAGATAAAGCCACTAACTTGTACAAGTCAGATGGCCAAGAAATAGAGTAGGATTGAAAACCATGTCTATTCACTTCTTGGAAACAAGTAAGCAGGTGAAGACAACAGAATTGAGATCCTGGTATTTTTCATCCAAAGCCTGATCCCTAAAGAAAATAAACACTTCAATTGTTTTGAGTCCCTTTAGATGCTACTTAATATAAAATACTTGCTTAGAAAAAGACTCTTCTATTAAAAGATAAATAAGCCTCTCCACTACCATGTATAGGTTGTCCATTATATACAAGGTCTTATGCTGGGAAACAATGGGTACAGACTTGGGAGCTCCATGATTCATACTGTCAACTAAAATTGAAACAATCATAGGCCATTGACTAGCTGTCCATATATACACATGACAAAAGTGGGGCAGATTCATTTATTTATTAATTCACCAAATATTAATTGTGACTGTTTCTGAATATCTGAGCCTGTATTTACTTACATGAAAAATAAGGACCAAAGTGTCCTTGCCTGCTTTCCTAGGCTGTTGCAAGGATTCATTTAAGCAATGTGTAAAATTATTTGGATGATTATAAACTGCCCCACTACCACATGCTTCTTATTACACTGAGGCATTTCCACACAGAGGTTCAGACCTTCCAGAGTTTGATTCCTCTGCTGTGTAACCTAGGGCAATGTTTACTCTGGTTATAAACCACTCTCTCTCTCTCTTTAAATTTTTAAAAATTGAAGTGTATTTGATTTACAGTGTTATATTAGTTTCAAGTATATAGCAAAGTGATTCAGATATATATATATATATATCTGATATATATGTATGTTATATATATATATAAAATATTAGGGTTATATATATAATATGTATATTATATATATAATGTGTATCTGACTCTTTGTGATCTCATGGACAGTAGCCTGTCAGACTCCTTTGTTCATGGGATTTTCCAGGCAAGAATATTGGAGTGGGTTGCTATTTCCTCCTCGAGGGTATCTTCCCGACCCAGGGATCAAACCTGCATCTCCTGCATTGGCAGGCAGATTCTTTACCACTGAGCCATCTGGGTGTGTATGTATAGTGTGTGTATGTGTATATATATTCTTTATCAGATTCTTTTCCATTATATGTTATTAGAAGATATTGAATATAGTTCCCTGTGTTCTACAGTAGGTCATTGTTGTTGATCTCTTTTATATATAGCAGTGTATGTGCATATGTTAATCCCACATTCCTAATTTATCCCTTCAGTAGCCATGTTTTCTATGTCTGTGAGTCTATTTCCATTTTGTAAATAAGTTCATATGTATCATTTTTTTAGATTCCACATATAAGTGATATCATATGATATTTGTCTTTCTCTCTCTGACTTAGTTCACTTAGTGTGATAATCTCTAGGTCGATCCATGTTGCTGCAAATGACATTATTGCATTGTTTCTTATGGCTGAGTAATATCCCATTGTATATGTATACCACATCTTCTTTATCCATTCAACCGTCTGTGGACACTCAGGTTGCTTCCATGTCTTGGCTAGTGTAACTGGTGCTTCAGTGAACACTGAAATAAACCCCTGTCTCTTAAGTTAACTTGACTGAATGTTTATTTCTTCACAGCAATAGTGCATGATGCACACTTGGGGTATATGGGCTCTGGATATACATATAGCATCAAAACTATAATTTCTAAGATAAAATTCCCCAAGGTACAATGAAAAGAGGATGCATTTGAACATCTAGTAGATGAAATCCTGGCTCTGCCACTCACTGGCATGAGACCTTGGGTATATCATTCAAACTTTGAACCTTGATTTCTGCACCCATAAAATGGGTGTATTAATATCAGTCTCATAGAGTTGTCATAATAAATGACAATATGCTATAGAGCCCTGGTATGTTGGAACTTATCAGTTAAATCCTATAAATGGAAGGTTGGATATGCATGGCTTCCTCCATTAATAAAACATAGCTCTCCATTTCCACCATCTCTTTAAACTTAATTCAAATTAGTGAAGGTAATTTTAAAGCTGCAGAGAATGGATAGGGAATGACTAGCTTTTGTCACCTCTTGCCTTCCCTGTTACCTTCTCTTTGTTAACTGCTGTCTCATAGCAGGATAAAAAGGCTGGTACGTGGCCAGGCAACTTCAGCACTGGCAGAAAACTAAAGCAGTGGCTCTTTCAGATGGTCCCTTGGGAATGTGTCCTTAACTGTTAGGCCTCCAGGGGGGCACAGCTAACTCTCTTTCCTCCTCTTGTCCTTCCCAGGCAGCCGCACCAGTGCTCTCTCTCATGTGCCATATCTTATCCTTAGGAAATGCTCATGCATCCATTCCCCAACATGCAACACAGCAGCCTTCTCCCAGAGCTTGTACCAGAGCAGCTGGGCGACCCTTCTCTGGCCTTTGGTTTCCCTGAAAGGAGGCAGTCCCTGGGCTGCAGGCCTTTTTTGTTGGGATTCAGACCTTTTTGTTTGTTGATTCAGCTCTGAGTAGGCATCAGTCCTCTAAGCCTCCCAAACACAAGGTACACATTTCAGAGTTCTCCAACTGTGTCATGAAACCTCCTCCCACCAGGCTCCTGGTGAAACCAGAGGTCTGCAGAATTCTGTGAAGGTGAGCCCTCCATTGCAGTGCCAGAGCAGCCGCAGGTGATGTTATTTAAAGGAACAGGGTGGGAGTCTTCCTTAGCATGTTACTTTTGGACGCTGAAATTTGATTTACAATGAATTTTCATTGGTCACAAGTTATTTATAATTCCCCTCCACATTTTACATTTGACAAATGTAAAAGCCATTATGAACTCATGACTGTACCAAACCAGGCAGTAAACCAGATCTGACCTGCAGATTGTAGTTTCTTGACTCTGGGTTACATGGTAGAAAGCCTTCCCTTCCTCCAAAAACAGAAGAAAACCACAAACAAGATGAAGAGTCACACAAGATGCAGGAACTCTCACCCAAAAAGCCTCTTTGTCAGTCTGTTCACACAGTCTCACTCTCCACACTGTGGCCTCTTTTGATAACCTCAAAGGATGGGCTAGGGGAGGAGCGGAGAGCAGTCTGTCAAGAGTACTAGATCAGTTTATTGGACATGTTCTTTAAAAATCTTCATATACACATTTGTTTCACTTGCCTTATTCTCTTGAATCTGTCATATTGACACCTCCATTGAAACAGACAAATGGAGGTCTTTTCTCAAAACTTGTTGCAGTAGTCATTTCAGTCATTCTCGTCATTACTGCTCAGAATCTATCATGAAGAGGAAAAGAAAGAAATACATTTGGATAAAATAAATGGTGGAAATTGTTTTCTTATATTTCCAGGCTAAAGTTGTTGATTCATATTGATCAAGAGGAAGCACATTTATTCTGTTTACCTAGCTGGGCATGTCTTCTCTGTCCTAGAAGTAGGGCTAAGGTGAAAGTCAGGGCATCTTTTTTTTTTCCTTTCACCGATTCAGTCCTTGTTAGGAAAGTTGGCTTTGAGGAATAATGGGCTATCTTTCATGTTGTGGTTTTGGCCATAGGAACAGAATCTGGCACTAGGATCAATTGTCATAACTATTAATATTTATGGCACCAAGATATTTCAACTTAATGTTGACTGATTTTTGCACATTTTCAACAGTGAGTTGGTTTTAAGTATATTGAAGTAGCAAGTGTATATATACTCCTATGGAGGCCACTTTTACCATGCAGATTGCTTCAATACCAAGCATCTTTAAACTTTGAATGTGTTTTTATCTTTGGAGACTGTAGGATTTACACTAAGGGAAAGGGAAACTCAAAGGGAAAATGATGAAGTCTGGGTTTTATAAACCAGTGTCCTTTTCCTTTTGAAAGTGTTACTCTGTTGTAATAAAGTCATAGTACAGCAAATGGATATTAATGTGCATCATATCAAGAGAACATTTTTACATGAATACTTGTCCTTTAGAGTTACATAAGGTCTCCCTTCTAACAAGTTCAAAGTACTGATGAAACATGTCCTTATTCATTGGCTCCACATCTCAGAGGATCAGGAGGATACAGAAATAATTTTTCTTTCATTTTTCAGGTGACTAAACTGAGGCCGAGAGAGATTTTGGTGAAAATAAGAGCACACAGCAGGTAAGAAAAGATTCAAATGTTACTTCACTTACAGACCTACAAACTCTTTTACTTGGGTGATGGTGAATATTCTTCAAAACAGGGCCATAGAACAACTTATCATATGTAAATGTACTTAATGCAAAGCATTTTTAAGAATCTTATTAACATTCCAAACCTGTGAAGCAGTAATAATATTTTCTAGGTTAGAACCAGAATATTCAGACTCAGAAAGACCTAAGAGATCATAAAGTTCTGCTCATTCATTTTACATTACAGAAAATGAGGGCCAGAGGGAATAAAAGATGTTCCCAGGTTATCCAGCTAATTGGAGGCTGAAAGACCAGGTCTTCTGACAGTTTATGACCTTCTCACTGGATTCTCGATGGCAAATACATCCCTCATTTGGTGCCAGTAGCAGACATCAATAATCAATCACCCTACTCTGCCAAGCCTAGTCACAGTCATAACTAAAAACTAGTTAGAAATTAAACCTGTTTGTCATCCATGATATTAAAATGCCTAATATAATTTTTAAAGCTTTTTATTGACAGGTATATAGAATATAGCAGGCATGGTACACATAGTATTTAATTGCAACCTCACAACAACTCTGTGCAATTGGCACAGTTACAGTTATGGAAAATGAAATTCAAGGAGAGTCACTCAAGGTCAAAGTAGTGACTTGTAGTCACCTAGAAGCTAGTTGGTAGCACACCAAAGATTTAAATGTAGGTCTTTAAAAAATACACATGTGTATATATATATATATGTATATATATATATATATTTATAGATACACATACACACATGAATTTCACTTAAAGTTTCTCCATATCCCATCTTACTCCCTTTAATTATTTTTAAATTTTTAAAGGAAAATTGTAAATATTTCAAGTGTACAATATAACCTAATATACAAATATATTGTGAAATGATTACTATAGTTGAGATGATTAATGTATCTTCCCATCACATTTATCATTTTTCTGAGTGAGATGAGTGTATCTAAATCTATTCTCTCAGCCTATTACCATTGTTCAGTACAGTATTATTAGTTATGGTCATCATTCTTCTATATTAGATCTCTAGACTTACTCATCTGGCACAATTAACAAATTTACACTCTTTGACCAACATCTCCCCATTTTCCCTACCCCTCCCAGCCCCTACTAACCATTGTTCTACTCTCTGCTTCTATGATTTTGGCCTTGTTTTTGAGTCCACATATAAGTTAGACCATACAGAAATTTTGTTTCTATGTCTGGCTTATTTCACTTAGCATGTTGTCATCCAGGTCCATCCCTGCTGTCACAAATGGCAGGGTTTCCATCTTGTTCATGGTCACATAATATTCCATAGTGGATGTGTATACGTGTTGTTTCCGTATCTTGGCTGTTGTGAATAATGCTGCAGTGAACATGGGGGTAGAACTATCTCTTTGATATACTGACTTCATAAAGTGTGAATTTGCTGAATCATATGATAGTTCTATTCATAATTTGGGGGGATATCACCATACTGGTTTCTGTAGCAGCTGTACCAATTTACATTCCTACCAGTGATATACAAGGTTTCCCTTTTCTCTACATCTTCAAAAACACTGGTTATCTTGTGTCTTTTTGTTAGCAGCCATTTTTACAGGTGTGATGTTACATCTCATTTTGGTGTTGATTTGCATTTTCCTAATGATTAGTGATGTTCCACACTTTTCATATATCTATTGACTGTTTATTTGCATTCTTGTAAAAAATGTCTATTCAGGTCCTTTGTCTATTTTTACAACCAGGTTATTTTCTTGCTGTTTGAGTTGTTTGAGTTCCTTTTGTATTTTGGATATTAACCCCTTATTATATGGTGGTGGTATTGTTCAGTCTCTAAGTCGCATCTGACTCTTTGTTACCCCATGAACTGCAGCATACCAGGCTTCCCTGTCTTTCGTATGTGTGGTTTGCAGATATGTTCTCCCATCTATAGGTTGTCTCTTCACTCTTAATTGTTTGCTTTGCTGTTCAGAAGCTTTTTAATTTGATGCAGCCAATTTGTCCATTTTTTTTATTGCTGTGCTATGTAGCACACCCTTCCCCAAAAAATCATTGCTCAGACCAATGTCAAGTTTTTCTGGTCTTATATTTAAGCTTTCCATCCATTTTGATTTGATGTTTATATATGACATGAGATAAAACCCATTTTCTTTCTTCTGCATTATATTACTCCTTTTTGAATACAACCTTTATCATCTTTTTTTTTTTCCCTCCAGTTATGTTCACTTTGGAGAGGTGGGTTACTTTTTCCTTGCTGAATTTAACAGTAAGATCAGATGCTCCAAGTTCAATGAATTGGAAACGCAAAACAGTTCCCTATCTTTGCAATCTCCATTCAGTTGTTAACTTGCTACAGGTTAGAAATGGCCTTTCTTGAAAGGCATATTTGGTGGAACAAATAAACTACCTTTTGTTAGGGGTTTGCTGTGGCCCTCCCCTAGGCCCTTACCCCCTCACCACATCCATTTCCAACTTCTTACACAACTTCCTCTGCTTCCCTGTCCTCAACTGAACATGAACAAATTCAGCCCTGCTGTGCCTGGCATTTTAAATGGAGCTGGGACCAGGCCAAGATAAAGTATTCCAGCTTCTTCTAGCAATTCACCAGCAAAAAGATTAAGAAGGATTTATAGCAATTTTCAGTTATATGTAAATGCCACCAGCGTAGCTTAAGAGATGGGGCATACATTCAGGAATCTTTTGTCTTTACCCTGCTAAGTCAAATGGGAAAAAAACAAAATAAAACCCAGGAGAATTAAATATTATACTGCCTATCTAGTTTTTTTAGCTGTCTCTAAATTAGTTAATGGTACATCCAAGTCTATGTGAGTAAAGTCCATGAAAGATCACAACAATTTTGCTGGACACATCAGTTTATCTGGACACAGAAGTAAATCCACTGAGATGATCTTTCTTCATCAAACATGACCAGCCTCTGCTGACCTAGCTCAGCTCCTAGATGAGAACCTGGGAATTCCCTTGAATGCCTCATAGTATTAGCACATGGTCTCATGTATATACATGCCTCATAATATTAGCACTTACTCACAAAAGGAACCCAGTTTTTAAACATTACTGGTCCTTCTCTGCAACTTCTATTCAAAGTCGAAGGAAATGAATGGCCTTAAAAGATCCTCTTGAAAGAGTAAACTACATTTGTCTTCTAAGTGAAGAAGATGAAAACAAACATCCTTAGTGTTTGCAAATTGAGAACCAAGATTCTGGTCCCTATGGCAGAACTGAAACACTTGGCCTGTTTCTGGACTGTATTTGAACAATTTCAGCCGCCTGATTGTACCTGGCTTCTTAGAAAGATAAACAGTCTCCAGGCCCCCAAGGGTGTTGGCTGTGACGACTTGCTTTGCCAGTGTAAAATGTAAGCTACCGAGAAGAGTTCATCCTATCCAAAGGCATAGGCTTTGTCAGCAAACAATTTATCCTGCATCTTGTTAATACTGAGAGGTATTTAATGTAAACTCTGGATTATTCAAGCATTGTGAAGCATTTCGAAACACAGCTGCACCTCCTGGTGTCTTGTTGAAATTCCCTTGTTGAGTCTCCATCGAAATAATGTAGCAGTAATGTGTTGGGAAGAAAAGGTAAATAGTTCTTGATTTCATAATTTATGTACAGCTGTGTTTGTAAGCACATGGTAGTCAGGGTAGGCGAATGCCGCTTTTGATTTTTCGATTCAGCTGTGATGCTGCCATGATTCAAGAAGCACTGAGTCATGACAGACATTTTCAAGTGAAATTTGATCAGCATGGACAGCCAATCTAAATAATCAAAGTAGTTCATAGTAAGTGCCGTAGGAACGTTATACTGACAATGTATTAAATTAGAGAAGAGAGAGCCCTTCTGTCTGCCTTCGATGATGCTGAAAGACTTCTCAGAGGATGGAACATGAAAGGTGGATACTAGGTGGCACTTCACTATGCAGAGATAACAGAGAAGACAGTTTAAGAGCCAGGCCTGATGTCTAATTGAATGTAAAGCATATGCCTGCACTTTCGTCTGCATCTCCCTGGTTTTCTCCTGGCTTTTCTTTCTATACCAGAATATCCTTCCTACACTTTAAAATCTGTCCTAAATCCTAATTATAAGAATTCTGTCCTTGGGGGCAGTAATCATAAATGTCTTCCATGACGTTTCACACACAATTATCATATCTGGTGTGTGGTCTGAGTTGAGTAAATATTTACTGAATTAAAACTCAGGCCACAGTCTACTACTTGTCCTCTCCACTCACAGCCTACCAGCCACTCGTGTTTGCCTCCCATCTGCTGCCATTCGCCATGACTTCGACATAAGAAGTGATTGGCACATGTTTGATGGGGGATGGATGGAGCAACTTGGTGATGTTGGTGACAGAACAGTGCCCACAACTCTGTAACATGCTCACCTTATAACGAGTATCATTGTGTGCAAGTTATTTGATTTTCAGACTAGAACTACAATACCCAGGCATAGAGCTGACCCTTCTTATGTGATGGAATCATCTCAGTACTGTCAAGTCAGGACTACCACCCTCATCATGCTATAGGTGATAAAACTAAGGCTCAGAAAGGGGAAATCGCTTGCCCAGTGTTCAGTGAGATTGTACACAAAGGAATGGGGAGTTGCACGTCTGCACATGTCACTTCAGAACCTGAGTTCTTGAGTCTGTTCAACAGTGAAGCCTTTATTTCATTCCATAGCAAACAGCAAGTAGCATTCATTCATTCTTTTCCTAAGAACCTTCCTGACCCCATGTTGTATAGAAAAAGAGGAGCAGAAGGAAAGTTGAGGGAAAAGGGTATAGACACGTGTCTCAGTCAAGGGTTGAAATTGGTTCATACATGCATAAATTTTCTCTGGGCTATTTTGTTGTTATCTGAATTGTTTCCCTACACCTCCAATGGCTTAATGAATGAAAAAGTGCAGGCAATGCAAGTTTATTAAGTGAAGTCTAAATGGCAAGGTAAAAGCTTCTGGGTGGTATATTCCAGAATCATCTCAGAAGGACTTTTACTGTTGGATATGGTTATTCCTGCCACTGCTTGCCAACTTTTGAGCATTTAATTGGGAAGTGTCTAGAAAATACCTTCCGTCTCTCAGTGTCTGCTAGGGCTGTAGGGCTATAGTACTGCCAGCAGCGTGGTGAAAACAGCTTAGTGAATAACAAATCTTGGCCAGGTCAGCAGCCAATTGTGATTCCATCCCCTCTGGATACCCATTTCTTAGAACTGGACCATCTTCCGTTGATATTTTCAGGTGAGGGTTCATATCCATACTGGTTGGTACCTTTGTTATGACTGAATGATGAATAAGAATTATCAGAACCAGAGAGCTGAATGCAAGGTCTGGCTCTTACCTAAGAGAAAGAAAAAAGAGACAGGAAGGTTCAACTTACCTGTTTACACCAGGCTTTGCTACAAAGTCCTGCCTGGAATTAGAAGTTTAGGTTTTCAAGGTCTCTGTCTAGGGAGATGAGGATTTAAAAAGTCTTAAAGAAGAAATTTTCATGAATTTAAGTTTGGACAATATTTAGTAAATTTAAATTTTAGTAACTTTATAAGTAAATGGAGTAAAAAATATGTCTCTATCAAGATTTTTTTTAATAAAGAGGAAATAAAGCCCAAAGTATATTAAGGAATTACCTAATTCAGGTTGAAATTAAGAGATAGCTATTAATTATTTTGTAAAGGTGTATCTCACTTCCAGAAACAAACAGGAAACACATATTCTTTCCCTTCTTCCTCCCTCAGACTTCCCCTACCCAGTTCTGATCTACCTCTCTTTTTTTTCCTACATCTCTTTGATAGAATAACTATTAAAATAGCTTCTTGCAGTCTGACCTTCTTGCCAGGCCAAATCAATCCCTTGTGTTTCTCTGCATTTCCAATGGTGTTGCTGCATCACAGTGCATAGCAAGGAAAGTCACTTTGAGAAAAAAAGGACAATGAGATTCCTTGTACTAGGCCCAGTTCTTCTGTTACTATTAAATTAAACTGTTTATCCAATTACTGCCACTCACGTTTCTGTCTGGAGGCTGAGGGGGTTGCACAAGCCACCTGGAAATATGGCCTCTTAAGCCTTGCCTTTCCCACACTCCTTCCTGCATCATGTGTGGGAGAGGTAGCCTGAGCGAGAGGGACCGGGTCCTCCCAGAGCGCGTGGGCCCTGAGGTTATGGGGGTGTCCAGGGCCAAAAGGCTATAGACTCGACGGCTTTGGACATTTATACTGACTTGCTTCCAAGGGGCTGAATGTTTTGAGAGATGGAGGAAGGGAGAATAGGGGGAAAGGAAGCAGTCCTGTTTCAACCCATTTTTTCTACACTACTGCAGTGTGAACTTCAAAAAATGCAAACCTGATCAGCCCCTGACCTGCTTACACTTACTGGACTCCTATTGACTTCCAAAGAATCGCAGTGTGGCCACAGTGTACTTCTCTGGTCTGGCCATTCTTGTGTATCCCACACTCCAGCTGTCCCAGGACTTGCTGTGCTCTCTCTTATCTCCTCGTCTTGGCATGAGGAGTCCTGCCTTGGCCTCCTCTGAATTCTCAGGCTTGTTTGGTTAACTCCTCTGCATCCGTCCTGTCTCACCTCTGGTATTGCCTTTCTCAGACCACCTCCTCAGATGCCATCACCACCATCATATCTGTGGTCTGTGTCAGGGATTGGAAAACTTTCTCTGAAGACATGCTATGTGTTGCTCAGTCACTCAGTCAGGTCCAACTTTTTGCAGCCCCGTGGGCTGTAGCCTGCCAGGCTCTTCTGTCCATGGGATTCTCCAGGCAAGAATACTGGAATGGGTTGCCATTTTCTCCTCCAGGGGATCTTCCTGACCCAGGGATCAAACCCGTGTCTTTTGCATCTCATGCATTGCAGGCAGATTCTTTCCCACTGTGTCACCTGGGAAGCTACAGACAGTAAATATTTTAGGCTACTCAATCCTACCATTGATGCAGGAAAATGAGCTAGTGTATGTTCCAGTGAAATTTCATTGACCAAAATAGATGGTGGGCTAGACTTGGCCTGTGAGCTGTGTTTTGCCAATTCCTGATTTCAATTCCTACAGTTTCTTAAGCTTCAGTCTATGATGACCCCAATCAGAAACCATTACCACCTAGGAGACAAGGACTAAGTCTTTTATCTCTGCATTCCCAGTGCCAGACACAAGGCCTAGAGCCTACATGATGTGCAGTGGTCTTTGAGAACAGGTATGATTAGATACAGGACTGGAGAAGTCAAATCAGTCTATCATTCAATCTTCTATGACTGCTACAGTTTTTCACAATTGGTCCTTTCTCGCTAAGACAGAATAGAAAATATTTTTTTTTTTAATGTTTAAAGTTGTCTTTGGCGTTTGCTGGTAAGGAAGAGAGATTAGTTCGTAGAAAACTTGTCTTTCTGTGTCCTTTGAAGGGGAAACAAGGACACGGGAAATGTCTTCCTCTCAATCTGTAGACCCTGAATAACTGGCTCTTCTAAAGATTCCAGATTATAACTGGTAAGCCTTCCAGCTCCTAGGAAGCTGACAGAATCTGTTGGGCCTCGTTCCTTGGGCCTGCACACGAGGGCCATCAGCAGTCTGACCCATCTAATATCTCGCTGAGACACATTTCTGTCCATTGCATCCTGCCATGTTTCTAGCAAGCCTGGGCAGTTCCAAGGCAAGCATTTCTGGCTGTTTTTCTAAAGCAGTGACAACTAGCTGTGTTGTTTGAAAAGCCCTGGATATCTGTGGGGAGTGAGGGCATTCCCTTCCCTCCCCTAGTAGTTCATAATCCAATGAACTTTAAACTACTCTAATTCCTCAACAACCATCACAAGAACAAAATCCATATCCTGCAGCTGTTTGAAGAGGTAGAAGGAAGCAAAAGTGAGCTTGGCAAAAGAGTGAACTTTTGTTCTTTTTTCCTGCCAAGTCCACACCCACTTTCTCCTAGTGTAAGTACCTTTGTTTTCATGGGGAGAAACTCCTCATACCCTTTGTCAGTTCATATGGTCTGAATGAGAGAAGAGCTCAGAGGTAAAGAATCTGCCTGAAAAGCAGGAGATCTCGGAGGTGTGGGTTCAGCCCCTGGGTCGGGAAGATCTCCTGGAAAAGGAAATGGCTACCCATTCTGGTATACTTGCCTGGAGAATCCCATAGACAGAGGAGCCTGGCAGGCTATGGTCCAAGAATGAGAGAAGATGAAGTACTGTGGTGCATGGGTGGATGCAATAGTCAGGCCTTGCCAGTCTCTGTCTTTCTTCTCCCAGTCCATAAAGACTGTCTCAGAGGGAAGGTGCCTCTAATGCAGGCCAGTCAGATCCACTCCTGCTCCTTCTGATGGGAATCCTGGGAAGACTCAAATGAGTTGAGAGGATAATATGTAAGTCGGGAGCAACTGACAGCCGCTTTGTCAACAGAGAGGGATGCAGAGCTGAGAGACAGTTCCGATGACTCTGCTTGAGGCCATGACTGAGCCCCAACCAGAGCTTAACATCCCCCTGAAATTTTCAGGATAATGAGCCAATAAACTCTTATTTTTGCATCAGTTGGTTAGAGTCAGTTTTCCATCTCTTGTGACTACAAGAATCCTAGTAGAGAAAAAAATATATATATAAAAAAAAAAGAAAAAATGCTTACACACTCAAATCAAGTATCTCATCCTGATACCTTCTCTTGTGATAAGCAAACATGTAGATGATGACCCACTTTCTTGCACTGGGGCCTTTATAGACCTTAAGATGTATTGAAACAATTAAGATTCGTGAATTTAAATGCAGGAGGACTGGCCTCCACTGATGGCCAACATCTCCTGGTCCAAGGTTAGAGATTTCCCTTTCAGGTCATTATGAGTAAAGCTAGAAAAGGCCTCAGACCATATGATCTGGCCTTCTCATTTGATAAAGGATGAAAATGAGGCCCATAGAGAGGAAACATGTTTACTGACACTGCATCTGTGGTTCAGAGCCTGAGTCAGCATTAGAATCTGTATCTCCTGACTCCAGTCCATTTATGCTACAAAGTCTGTGGCCCAGCTGTTGTAACCTGTACTGTTTTTCCACTGATGAGAGAATATGATGATTTCCTTGAAGAAAGATAGAGCCTGTAACTGTGTGCTTAGAGATATGCCAAGTGAGGTGAAAAGAAAGCTGAACTTGGATTTGGAAGAGGTATGCGTGACCTTGGGAAAGTCATTTGGTTCTTTGAAGACCTGGTTTCCCTGTTTCGGAAGATCAGGCATGGAATGAGCCCTTCTGATGTCTCCGGATGTTACAATGATTGAGTGATAGCATGTGTGTCAGTGTTCTCTATGCTGTCAAGTATGGCTCTCATTCATTCAGCGCATTATTGGAGGCCTGTACTGTTCTCGGCATACACATGACAGTTAGCAAACACTGATCCATGCTCAAATGAACCTTACGTTTTCATAGGGAGACAGAACAAACAAAACAAATGTAATTTGCAGGCCAGAGGGGAGAAGTGTCATGGAGGGAAAAAAGCAAGGGAGAGGTCCAGGGATACAGATGTGCCTGACTGGACAGGGAAACCTCACTGAGGAGGTGACAGTTGAGCACCAACCACCTAGGAGAGAAGGACCAATCCTACAAGTGAGGGAGGTCAACTCCTAGCAGAGCAAACAGTAATCATTTGAGCCCAGAGATGGAAGCCATCCAACCCTGCTTTGTACAAGCCATCTCCCTTCTGTGAAATCATGGTTTCTTTGAATGCATCCCAACTTCTTGTATCTACTTGGTCAGCTAGTAAGCTGTGCTCAAATACATATCTGGTTGCATTTCCTGATGTAGCAAAAATAATAAATGGAGCAAAGAAAAAGAGACAGTTGAAGGCCCGGGAGGATAATTTGGCATACTCTCTCTTGAAGGAAATCTAGCTATATCATTTCTGTCTTTCCCTACAGAATCTCTACTTCTAGGATCTCATACTAAGAAAATACTATAATTAAGGATGTATGCAATGACTTAGCCAAAAAAAAAAAAAATTCATTTATCTTAGCCTATTTATAACAGTTCAACATTTGAAACATCCTAAAAATCCATCTGTGGAAACTGGCAATAAAGTATGGTGTTTCCACCAGAAATTCCAGGAATGGCTCTATTTGGCCTCACTTGGTTTATTAACCTATCCCTGAATTAGTCTCTATTACTAATCACTGTTTAGTAAGGAGCAGTTCTATGGAGCCATTAAAAATGATACTGGATGCTTTTATCCATGTTTGTCAAAACACAATACACTTAAAATGGGTGCTTTTTATTTTGTTTGCATTTTGTTGTCAGCAAAGTGTATTAAAACAAAACAGGAAAAGAGTTGTTCTATTAACATGAGAAATTTTTATTTGGGAAAAAAGAAATGACAAAATGACTGTACTACATTATCTGACATAGGCCATGTATGAGCTAAAGTAAAGCCCAGAATACTCCAAAATATTTTAACACGTTTTCTGAGTAATGGGCTTATAGATGATTTTGTTATGTTTTTATTAAGTTTTTTTGTTTTTTTTTCCTTGCTGGAGAAAGCAACACATGCTCCTGGTTTCAAAAGATTACAATACAGAATATAGCAAATCTATCTCCTTCAAATAACTACTTTTTTCACAGTTTCTGAAGTAGTCTTCAAAATTTTTGCATACACAAGCATATATATGGGTATCTGGGGTTTTCGTAGTATAAATGAGCTTTTTGAGGCCACAAATAGAAGCAAACTAAGCTTGCTGTTGCGTACTTTGCTTTTCCCCCCTTGAAAGTGAAAGTCGCTCAGTCGTGTCCGACTCTTGTGACCCCATGGACTATACAGTCCATGAAATTCTCCAGGCCAGAATACTGGAGTGGATAGCCTTTCCCCTTCTCCAGGTGATCTTCCCAGCCAATGGATCGAACCCAGGTCTCCCATATTGCAGGCGGATTCTTTGCCAGCTGAACTACCAGGGAAGCCCCATTTTTCCTTAATTCATCTTAAATATCACTCAACGTCAGCACTTAGAAATCTGTGACATCCTTTCCAACGATTACAAATTATTCCATTATAGAAATGGCCTATAAACAAATCTCCCTGTAAATGAACATTGGGATGGTTTTAACTGTTTTGCAGATCTCACATGTTGACATTTGTCTTTCTTGAATGTGCTTCTTTGGGCACATAGGTAACTACATCTCTATGGTCAGTGCCCAAAAATGGAACAGCTAGGTCCTAGGAGATATATATCCTTATCTTCACTGCACATTCTTAGATTTAATATTTTCTAAAATTCCATGTTCCATGAATATTTCCAAAAAGTTTCTTGAAAATGTGTTTAAGAGCCCCCAGTCCTTTCAAAAATCCTCATTAAGTTCAAGTATTGTTCCTTTGACCCTGAGAGAGAAGGGGCCATGTGCTGGAGTTATTGCCATGCCCAAAGGACACATTAGGTTGCTGAATCTGAGAGGATGGTGCCTGGCATCTGCATCAACAGCCCCAATATATAGTTCATCTTATCATACCAGAAAATCTCAGGGCTCCTTCCCAGTGATGTACACTTGTTTAATAAAACAGCCAGCAAAGATGAGCTACTGGCTGAAGCAAATGGAAATGTATGTCTGATATCTTTGGCATCACAATGCTCAGAGAGAGGCAAAATGGCCAAAAATCCATAAAACTTTCATAAGCCTATTAGGAGTGGCATGGCAGGCATAGTAGAGGCTAAGAACAGAGGAAATAAACTTACTCAAAAAAGAAAAAAATGGACTGAAATTCTATTGAGTTTTATTGTTGGGATAAAAAAGTTTAAAGTCATTATAGAATCTAATTGCCAAGCAAGGCAAATGAGCCAGAATTGAAGCAACATACAAGTGACAGACAATTTTCATTGCAGCTGGCATCTCAGTAGAAATCTGTTAATTGCGTGTTCAGGGATAACATCAAGGAAAAGGCATTACAACAACTGTCTAAATAGGATGAAACGAAAGCATATTTGGCATGTTTCCTCAAAGGACAGAAGGGAGAATGTTGGCAACTTTCTCTAAATGACAAGAGTTGAGTCTGCTTAGAACATTCAGACATGGGATTAAAATAACGTGATCCAACTGATTATTTTCCATTCCTTGGTATGCTTCCTCAGCTGATAACCTTTTCTGGCTTGTTTAAAAATATATTGTTTTGCTTTGTGATTGCACCTCAAAAAATTGCTTGGTTTGCAGTATGTTTACAATTTATACCAGAAACTAATCTGAGAAGATTAATTTACGTGAAGAAATAACTCAGATATTGGATGAACTACATTAAGAAGCCAAGAAGTAGGGGAGTAGTAAAGGTTTCAAAACAGCTTCATATTTGTGTATGTTTTCTACACTGTTCACTGGCTACATGTAACTACATTTAAAATAATTAAGTAAAAATTAAATTTCAGTTCCTCAGTCACACTGGGCTTCCCTGGTGGCTCAGAGGTAAATAATCCACTTGCAATGCAGGAAACGTGGGTTCATTCACAGGGTCAAGAAGGACACCTGGAGAGGGAAATGGCAACCCACTTCAGGATTCTTACCCAGAATATCTCATGGACAGAGGAGCCTGGCGGGTTACAGTCCATGGGATCGCAAAGAGTCAGACAAGACTGGGTGACTAAACAACAGCAGTCTCACTAGTCACACCTCAAGTGCTCAAGAGCCGCATGTGGCTGCTGGCTCACATTTGGGATAGTGAAGGTCTCGAACATGTCTTTCATCATAGGAAGTACTACTGGACAGCACTGGACTAGACCTTGGAGATAATTCTCAGAGACCACTCTTTGCCTACCCAGTTTCCACTGGTTCCATCAGTCTTTCTGAATGGTGCCACTAGTCAACTTTATCTTATTTTTTTGTTTTAAATGTCACCTGGTAAAAAATAGGAACAGCAATCATTTGAATTGCTGGAAGCTCTTGGAGGACAAAGCTATCTTTTATACCTAAAAAATACCTGGAACATAGATGGTATTCAGTAAATGTTGTTGACTGACTGACTGACTGATTTAACAAAGATAAAGGAAGGAAGAAAGCATCTTGTTCTGGAACAAAGTTTACTTTTGTAGACAAAACAGCTTACTGAAGGATACATACCAAATCATAAATTGGAGTTCAAGTGAGGAAATTGGACTTAAGAAGCATTGCTGTCAAGACTTAGTATACCTTATTTAATGACACATCTGTTTTCCAAAGTCTTTCCGGTATAAAAACTACATCATTTCCCCCCCAAGGAGAGGGAGATATATTGGCCCAGAATGCTACTTTGAGTCTACTTTTTTACCATCATCCTATTTGATCTTGTTATTGTCAGTCTTCTTTACTTCGGCATGCTTTCATAAGAAGATATAATCTCCCTACTTCTAGATTGTAGGGTACCTGCTTCATGGTGCCATCTTTGTTCAGCTCAGTTCAGGTCAGTCGCTCAGTAGTGTCCAACTGTTTTAGACCCCATGAACCACAGCACACCAGGCCTGCCTGTCCATCACCAGCTGCCGGAGTTTACCCAAACCCCCATGTCCATTGAGTCGGTGATGCCATCCAGCCATCTCATCCTCTGTCATCCCCTTCTCCTCCTGCCCCCAGTCCCTCCCAGCATCAGGGTCTTTTCCAATGAGTCACCTCTTCACATCAGGTGGTCAAAGTATTGGAGTTTCACCTTCAGCATCAGTCCTTCCAATGAACACCCAGGACTGATCTCCTTTAGGATGGACTGGTTGGATCTCCTTGCAGTCCAAGAGACTCTCAAGAGTCTTCAATACCACAGTTCCAAAGCATCAATTCTTCAGTGCTCAACTTTCTTTATAGTCCAACTGTCACATCCATACATGACCACTGGAAAAACCATAGCCTTGACTAGATGGACCTTTGTTGGCAAAGTAATGTCTCTGCTTTTTAATATGCTGTCTAGGTTGGTCATAACTTTCCTTCCAAGGAGCAAGCGTCTTTTAATTTCATGGCTGCAATCACCATCTGCAGTGATTTTGGAGCCCAAAAAATAAAGTCAGCCACTGTTTCCCCATCTATTTGCCATGAATGATGGGACCAGATGCCATGATCTTAGTTTTCTGAATGTTGAGTGTTAAGCCAACTTTTTCACTCTCCTCTCTCACTTTCATCAAGAGGCTCCTTAGTTCTTATTCACTTTTTGCCATAAGGGTGGGGTCATCTGCATATCTGAGGTTATTGATATTTCTCCCGGCAATCTTGAGTCCAGCTTGTGCTTCTTCCAGCCCAGCGTTTCTCATGATATACTCTGCATATAAGTTAAATAAGCAGGGTGACAATATACAGCCTTGACGTACTCCTTTTCCTATTTGGAACCAGTCTGTTGTTCCATGTCCAGTTCTAACTGTTGCTTCCTGACCTGCAGACAGGTTTCTGAAGAGGCAGGTCAGGTGGTCTGGTATTCCCATCTCTTGAAGAATTTCCCACAGTTTTATGTGATCCACACAGTCAAAGGTTTTGGCATAGTCAATAAAGCAGAAGTAGATGTTTTTCTGGAACTCTCTCACTTTTTCAATGATTCAGCGGATGTTGACAATTTGATCTCTGGTTCCTATGCCTTTTCTAAAACCAGCTTGAACATCTGGAAGTTCACGGTTCACGTATTGCTGAAGCCTGGCTTGGAGAATTTTGAGCATTACTTTACTACGGCTGAGAGGACCTACCCCCACGTCCAAGGTCAGGGGCAGCGGCCTAGAGGAGCTCACCTCCAAGGCCATCTATGGAATTACCTTAATTTTACAAGAAAATGCTCTTTGAATCACTGTATTAGGCAGGCTGGATTTACAGTGCTGTCACTTACATAGATTATCCCACACATGTTCAATGGGCTTTCCTGGAAAGAGAGAAGCATGTGGTTGTGGAAAGAACATAAGACTTGCACTGTCCACACATGAATTTGACTTTTAGCTCTATCACTAGCACCTGTGCATGTTATCAAACTCAGTGCCTTTCACTTTGGTGCAACTTATTTTGGAGAATCATTGTTAACACTCAGAATAATGGCAGCAATTAACTTGTGCTTTCAAAAGCAATGATGTTGTTGTTCAGATGCTCAGTCATGTCCGACTATTTGAGACTGCATGGACTGCAGCTCACCAAGTTTCCCTGTCCTTCACCGTCTCCTGGAGTTTGCTTAAACTCATGTCCATTGAGTCAGTGATGCCATCCAACCATCTCGTCCTCTGTCATCCCCTTCTCCTCCTGCCTTCAGTCTTTCCCAGCATCAGGTCTTTTCTAATGAGTCGGCTGTTTGCATCAAATGGCCAGAGTATTGGAGCTTCAGCTTCAGCATCAGTCCTTCCAATAAATATTCAGGATTAATTTCCTTTAGGATTGACCGATTTGATCTCCTTGTAGTCCAAGGGACTCTCAAGAGTCTTCTTCAGCACCACAGTTCAAAAGCATCAATTCTCTGGAGCTTAGCCTTCTTTATGGTCCAGATCTCACATCCATACATGACTACTGGAAAAACCATAGCTTTGACTAGACGGACCTTTGCCGGCAAAGTAATGTCTCTGCTTTTTAATATGCTGTCTAGGATTGTCATAGCTTTTCTTCCAAGGATCAAGACTGACTCAAAGAAGGTCCTTAATTACTGAAAGCCTCTCTTAAAATTGTGATTGATAAATAACTTGGATCAAAGAATATGGCCTTCCTTCCTCATATGAACACTTTTTTTCTAACTTTATCCTTAGATTTAAAATGCCAACTTACTTTGGGATGTATGCATTTTCAATCACTGTATGAAACCATCAACTTTATTTGTCTCTTATCCACTGTTCCTCCTTAGACTGAATAGTAGGATGTGGTAGGAAAATTCTGAGGTGGCCCCCATGATCCTTACCCCCTAGTATTACTCGTGTGATTACATGGTAAAAGGGATTTTGTAGATGTGATAAAGGTTACTAATCAGTTGACCTTGAAATAGGGAAATTATCTTAAAGGGCTTAACCCAAAGTCAGTAAGTTCTTCAAAAGCAGAGTTTTCTCCAGAAAACTCAGTTTCCTTCAGGTTTGTCAGATAGAATCAAGTATGAACAGAATTGGATGCAAGACAGAAATTCTGTTTCTAGTTTTGAAGTTGGAGTTGGTGATATGGAAAAGGGCCTGGGAGATGCCTGTAGGAGCTGAGAGCCTATCCTCAGATGACAGTGCACAAGAAAAAGGTGACCTTGGTTCTCCAGCTGCAAAAAAAACTGGATTTTGCCAACAACTGGAAAATCTTGGAAGTAGGTTCTTCTCAGAGTTTCCTGATAAGACCCCAGTCTGGCTGATACCTTGATTTCAGCCTTGTGAGACCATAAGTAGAAGACCTCTCTGAGACTTCTGGTCTTATAGAACTGTGAGCAAACAAATAAGTGTTAAGAAAGCTGCTGGTATTTTGTTAAATAGCAATAGAAAACCAATATATGGGAGGTGGAGATGAGACTCTGGGAGAAGGAATCAGATAAAAGCAGCCTGGGCCCGGCTTTGGCAGTGAGTGAGGAGAGAAGGAAAGACACTGAGACGCGGAAAGAGGGCATAAAGGTGATGCTGCAGCCTTTACACGGTGACAGACACAGAAGTGCCAAGAGGCAAACGTGAGAAGGCCTGATGTTGCTTTAGACATCCCTAAGGAGAAAAAGAAAATGAAAACAGCATTCCTTGTTTTATAACATACAAAAGGATAGACATGTAGACACAGCAGGAACACCTTTTCAATGTGAAGACAACCATCTATAAGCCAAGGACAGAAACCTGGAGTAGATCTTTGCCTGTAAGACCTTGGGAGAAAGCAGCCATGCTGACGTACTGATTTTGGACTCCTAGTCTCCAGAACTGTGATGTAGTACACTTCCATTGTCTCACCCACCCAGTCTGTGGCATTTTTTTATGCAGCCCTAGAAGACTAATGGAGAAGGCAATGGCAACCCACTCCAGTACTCTTGCCTGGAAAATCCCATGGACAGAGGAGCCTGGTAGGCTGCAGTCCATGGGGTCCCGAAGAATCGGGCACGACTGAGCAACTTCACTTTCACTTTTCACTTTCTTGTTTTGGAGAAGGAAATGGCAACCTGCTCCAGTGTTCTTGCCTGGAGAATACCAGGGATAGGGGAGCCTAGTGGGCTATCGTCTATGGGGTCACACAAAGTCGGACACGACTGAAGTGACTTAGCAGCAGCAGCAGCAACAGAAGACTAATACCAAAATCTGTTTTTGTTTGCTATGGATGCTGTAACAAAGTATCACAAACTCTCTGTGTTGAACAATAAATATATTATCCTACAGTTCTGAAAACAGGAATCCAAAATCAAGGTTGGCAAGGGGAGCTCCTTGTGTGGGCTGGGAGAGAAGAATCTGTTCCCGGCCTCTCCTTTTGGCTTATATACAACTGTCTTCTTCCTAGGTCTGTACACATTGTCTTGGCTCCATTCATGTCTGTGTTCAGATTTCTCCTTTTTCTAAGGACGCCGGCATAATGGTTTAGGGCCCCTCACAATGACTTCATTTTAACTTGATTACCTCTGTAAAGACCCCATATTCAATAAGGTCATATTCTAGGATGTTAGGGGTTACAGTGTAATCATTCGAGTAATAAGATTTTAAGGGTAATACGTCACCTTTAAAAATATTGTTGGCTATACATGAAGGTTGTGGTGGGCAGAGCCTCATACTGGGATGCTGTGACCTAAAGCCAGTCCTCATAGTTCTGACTCTGTAACCTGAAGTGACACCACCTCTCCATATCTGTGCCCCATCTTTAAAACAATATCCTAACACTTAAATATTATATTATATTTTATCTCATGTTATTCTACACTTGCTGTAGTTCTGTACTTAAAACTATGCAGAAATGGGGCAACTTAATCCAATGATCATTGACTATACACCCTCTCTGGGCCGGGCACTCAGTCAGGTCACAGGAACACAAAATGGTCTGTAACAGCACTTGACCTCAAGAAGTTCCCAATCTAGTGGAGTCCAGGTGACATATTTTTTAATTGGCAAATCAAAGAAAGCCCACCCGTTACCTGTGGGAACTAGGTGTATATTACATCTCCTTCTCACTCTAAACTCATTGCATGAATTTAGAATGATTCTAAGTCTTCAAAGATGAGGAGAATTGAAAACATAGCTGAACTGTAAGAGTAGAAAGCCAACAAAAATGTATCTTCCCTCTCCTCCTCTATTCTGTCTTCCTCTAATACTCAGAATTATTCCAGGCAGAATTTGTCTAAGAAAAACCATCTCCAAGGGCAAAAGGCAAGGGAGAAAAGTCCAACTCCCTCAGCAGTGGCATTATGAGGAATTTCTTTTGTCTTTGTACCTTGTATTTCAGCATAATGGAACCACTTGTATCAAAATGACATTGAGAAAAATATATTTTTAAGATCTCCATAGTGAACATCTGGATTTCACTGGTGACTCAGATGGTCAAGAATCTGCCTGCAGTGCAGGAAACCCAGGTTCTATCTCTGTGTCAGGAAGATCCCCTGGGGAAGAAAAGGCAACTCACTCCAGTATTCTTACCTGGAGAATACCTGGTGGGCTACAGTCCATGGGGTTGCAAAGAGTGACTAACACTAATTAACTAACAATAGTGAACATAAAAACTATGAGCCACCTGAATACATAATAACACCAATTTTGACTTTACCCTTGGTGCAGGAAAGTTTAAAGGCAAATCCTAAGCAGACACATAAATAAGAGCCAAATAATCATTGTAGAAGATCAAGATTATATTTAAAGCTAAAAGGGCTGAAATCTGCCTTGGACATTTCTAATGTTCGCTGAACAGAAGGTAAAGTGATCTGTGTCTTAGTTACGGACTTGAAGCTACATTGGCTCCATTAAAGGGTAATTTGGGAAATAATAGTGATGATGATAATGTTAATGAAATAGTAACAGCACTCATCTCTGACCTTGGATAGGTTATGGTTCCAGCTGTCTTTCTCCAAGCTCAACCATTTAGCTTGCACTAGCTTTCAACTGCTCCTCACCACAGCATCTGTATTCATTCCCAGAGCTGACAGGCAACCTCCTACCTTTGAACTGAGTAAATAAACAAGACAGTGAACCCTTCAGTGAATGCCCACCCAGGGTTATTGTAAAGAGTTTTGGCCATCTATCCTAAAACTGCAGACAGATTTAAGATGCCTTTGCCATTTAATGGAAATCCATGTTGAACAGGAAAACTTATTGGGACCAGTGATTCTAAAGTAATAAATACAAAAGACATGAAAGTCAAGTCCAAACTCACACCAAACTGCCTGGCAGGTTTCAGAGCAAATCGAAACATACAGCCTTCTACAGGAGCAAATGTAGAGAAAAACCACCAAACTCTTGTCTTCCTAGCCCAACTATTTATAAATACTCTTGTAGCCAAGGTTTAATTTTTAGCTCATTCCCATGCTCATGTCTACAGTTATTTGACAGTAAAAGTAAAAAATTGTGTGTGTGCGCGCTCAGTGTTGTTCAGTTCTTTGCGGTCCCATGGACTTTAGCCCACCAGACTCCTCCGTCCATGGAATTTTCCAGCAAGAATACTGGAGCGGGTTGCTATTTCCTACTCTAAGAGAACCCAGATGTCTTGCATCTCCTGCATTAGCAGGTGGGTTCTTTACCACTGCACCACCTGGGAAGCCTCCAGACTTTTCACCAGTGCATACAGTCATACCTAGGGTTGATTTTTTTTCACTGCCTAAGAAAAAATCAGGGGTTAGAAATTTAGAAATAATTTGGGTGGCAGTCAGTTCAGGGATGAGAAATGCGACACAGTCCTGGCTAAGTCTGAGTGGCAGAGAAATGCACCACTCGCCCTTTCTTATCTCCCGTCTCTATTCCTGGGTGACTTCGTTTTTCCTCTGGTGAGACTTTTTATTTTGAGTTGCATATTCAAACTCCTTACTGTCAAGATAACTCCTTAACTGTCATATGCTCTTCATCCTCTATCAAAGGTTGGAAAAAGTACCAAACACACCCTGCACAGCTATATTTGCCAATAATTTCTGGATCCATTTGGGGCTGATCTCATTCTTATCCTCCCTCCAGCACCCATCAAAGTAATGATGGTTACTCTCTAGAGACACTGGTATGAATAGTAATGTGCTATGGTAGGGAGTTTCTGCTTCTCTCTGATTAATAGGTATTCAGGAATCATAGTCCTTTCATTGTTTCTCTTTAGATTGAGGAAATCCTGGTGCATAAGATTGGAATCTGGGCAGAAAGAAGAGAGCTTCTCAGATCATGGTAGAAAGAATCTCCAGAGTTCACTTTTCTTGTTTAGTTTCATCTAACAGACAGTGTAACTGGATTGTTAAGAGCTTGGACTTGGGGTCAGACCAAGGGACTGAATTCTTGTTTGATGAAGAGGGGAAGTCACTTAACCTGTTCTCAGGCTCTGTTCCCTCACCAGAAGATAGGAATAATATTAATACTAATACCTAGGAGTAGGGTGAGGTTTAATTACCATAAAACTGGAAGAGGCATTAGCAATGTGCCAGCCAGGGTTTAGACAGTTCTGCTCATCAGATACTATCAGAATGATTAGAACAGAACTTGGTCTATTCCCAAAGTCAGCTTTTCAACCCACCTGTGGTTAACTGGACACTAAAAGGGGGGGTCAGAGGAGAGTTTCTCATTGTTCAGAGAAGGAGGGGGAATCTTCAGTTCTAATGTAGACACAATGGGGATTCCCAGGAGGCCCAGTGGTAAAGAATCCACTGGCCAATTCAGGAGACACAGAAGATGGGAGTTTGATCTTTGGGTCAGGAAGATCCCCTGGAGTAGGAAATGGCAACCTGCTTCAGTATTCTTGCCTGGAAGATTCCATGGACAGAGGATCCTGACAGGGCTACAATCCATGGGTCGCAAAGAGTTGGACACGACTGAGCACACATGCACAGACACAATAAAGAAAACACATGGGTACATAGATGTAAAAGCAATCATGAAATTGCTGTCCTGGAGTGAACTGATAACTGATAATGGTGTTTACAAATTTAAGTCATACATTCCAAAGGGAATGTTAGATAAATTCTAGTCTCTATCTCAAATTTTCAAATGGGATCATGATAGTACACTGCTTCTCAAAGCCTGATGCCTGCAGCAGCAGCACAGAACTTATCTAATAGGCAAATACCTAGGCCCTACCTTTAATGTAATAAATCAAAAATTATGAGAGTAGAGGCCAGGAATTCGTGTTTAAAAAGCCCATGTGAATATGATACATGTTAGAGAATTCTTATTTTCTCTACATATGTGGATCGCTTTTACTCGTAATTTTTAACAACAATCCTTACTTTTCTAATCTTATTGTTGGCAGGATGAGATTGAGACATCTTTGAAAAGTCGTTTTTAAAGTAGGTGTGAGTAAATACATATATACAGTGAAATACTTATTGTTTAGTCACCAAGTCGTATCTAACTCCTCCACGACCCCATGGACTGTAGTCCGCCAGGCTCCCTTGTGGATTCTTTACCCATCCCAGTAAAGAATCCTCCTGCCAAGCAAGAGACTCAGGTTCGACCCCTGTTGGGATGGTCCCCTGGAGAAGAGAATGGTTACCCATTCTGGTATTCTTGCCTGGAAAATTTCATGGACGGGGAGCCTGGCAAACTACATACAGTCCATGGGGTCACAAAGAGTTGGACAAAACTGAGCACATGAATAAGCATGGTTTCAGATGTCCACATGTCCAGAATAGAAGTGATTGGTTCTTAACACATTATTGACCAGGAGATTTTTGTAGAAACTATTTCCTTGTGGCCAGCGATTTGTTATATAAGTGAATATTGAAATGTCAAAAGACATTAATACATCTCTGATCATGAGTTATTAAAAAAGTGAAAGCATTAGTCACTCAGTCATGTCTGACTCTAATCAGTCATCTTACTGTTAAGAGATCTTCTAGATGTGGTGCTAAATGCAGTTCAACAAACTTAATAATATGTTTACTCACCTAAGGTATCCTTACTTTGTTAGAGATTAGTACTACAAATTAGTGGAGTATAGACTTTTAGTCCCTGCAAACACTGTAGCTGAGAATAAAAAAACTGTGAAGTAAGAGGTGTTAATCCACCTACTCTCAAGGTCTGAAATAAGCACCAGTGTCAAAGTTGAGAAGTGTGGAGGGCAAACTTCCCCACTAAATTGGATTATTGGGATGCCTGAGAAAAGCACAACTGCAGTGAACTTGATTTTTGCATCTTTAATGTCAGTTCTACCCATGTCCCCTCAGGTAGCAGCCATAGCATCAGATTTGCTTCACTCCCAGCTTTAGGGATGGGCCTCAAATGAATGAAAGGCAGGATTGTACTCTGCCCTTTCCTGTGATGATGGGTTTGGAAACCCAGTTTGGCCAGTTAGAACAGGCATGCCCCTGGTCACAAGGATGAGGCCGTCCAAGCAGGGGGTCTCTGTTAGGACAGAAGCTCCTTTCAGCGGTGTGCGAGGTTGGGCGCCACGCTTGGTGGTCACCTACGGACAAGGCTGACACCTAGGACCATGAATGTCAGCTGCTATTTTTATCAGTATTATTCTTCCAGTTACATGTACATGAAGAGAATAAGATGTTTAAAAGAACTTCTATACAGGGTGACATGGAAGAAAGAAATAACTTGCAGCAGAGATAGTTTCCAAGAAAAAAAGAATCAAAGAAACATGAACAGGAAATGACTATCTCTAGGTCTTGTTGTGAAACACATACACAAACACCATGAGATGTTAACTGCTGAGTAACATCCCATTTCCCCCCAAAAGGGGAGGGTTAGATAAGCCTTCAAGAAGATATGAAGCCCCTGAGGTGAGATCCAAATAATCTAGACAAAGAGTAGAAGGAAAGAACCCTCTAGACATATGTATAGATCCCATAACAAGTGGAAATGAGTATTAGGACCTGAGAAAAAAGCCAGAGAAACTGAAGAAGAGCAAGAATGGTATAACATGGTACAAAACCTCCAGGACATAGACACTAAAAATGACCATGGAATTGCTCTCATGGATTGAAGTGGCTCAGGGGGATGAGAATTAGATCACACAGGTCTTTCAGGCCATGTTAAAGAGCAGTGAAATGCTGCAAGTAGACAGGTACATGTGGTACTAGGATGTCGATGCCAGGTTCTCAGTCATAGCTATTGGAAAAGATGTGACAACTTTACAGCACTACATCCTGTTAGAGTCCCAAAGGTTCCTACTATGACTGTGATGATACTACAGGCCAATGGAGGAAGATAAGAAACAAGTTATCTTCCAGGCTTGGGAAGCAGAAAACAGAACTACACTTCAAAATCTGATGTTCATCCTCCTTGGTACCCAGGCCATGCCATAGGAGTAAGTTGGGAGTGAGTCCCATCTGATGGAAAGAAACTTTCCCCACTGGAATTTCCCCTCTAGGGCTCTAATCCATAGGCCTGCAGCTAGCATGCAAACCCAATGACATGTCATCTAACAAATCCATGTAATTTACTACCCTCAGTGACTGTTTTCCTCAACTGTTAGATAAGCTTTCATTTTTCATGACATATTCATCTTTCTAAAACTAAGACAGGACTCAGAATCATTATATACATTTAATATACAATTTCTTTTTTCTCTTTCCCCCATTAAAAAAAGCTGATGATAAAAGATGTATTATTTCACCAAGGAAATGCCACAGATTGGATGCTCTTGATTCTTATTCTCTCTTCATTTTAATAACACTACACTTCTAATTTTTCTCACTGGAACATAATTGCTTGCTTCATTTTTTTCCATTTTCCACTAAGCAGTGATCTCCTTTAAGGACATAAATTGTTTTATTCATCTTACTATTTAATATATTTCCTGCCCCTTCCAGTAAATGGTACCTACTAGGACCTGGCACATAGTAGGATTTGAATATTTATTGAATTAATGAATGAACCAGTAAGTGAAGAAATAAATAATACCATATATATGATTCAAGGATATCTCTCAAGGTCCCTTGGCAGAAAAAAAAAAAAGTACAGATTTATTTTTTTAACTATAATCTGGGTTGAACCTGGAAAACCCAACATTTTTTTTTAGTATATACAATGATCAGGCTCTGTGTGAGCTTTACATGTAATGTCTCATTTAATTTTCAAACGACCTCTCAGTTGATGGCACTGTTCTCTTAACCACTTAACTAGCATATAAAGTGAAACAGCAAGCATTTGCCCCGAAGTAACCCATTTGTAAACCGAATCACCATTTCTTAGCTCTGCCAAGCTGACTCCACTGTCTGCCTTCCTAGCCAGTACACTGAAATGTTTTAAACATACCTTTTCCAGATTTGAAATTAGGGAATAGAGTCCTCTGAAAGTCTACTGTCTGCATCCTTTCCAATCCTTTGGTAGTAATGTTGCTGTCTACAGTTGTCAGGAACACTTTAGGATAAGGGAAGAGCATTTCCAATTCCTTTGTTACAGGAGACTCAGTTCAAGAAAAGATGCTTATGTTAATAGAATCATCTGTATATTTTCCACTACTAAGGGAATTTCTTTTATCTTATTTTAAGTGGTTGAGGTTTAGCCTCACATTTCAGTTTTGAATATAGAAATGCATTCTTGCTAAATCAGATATCTCTTTTTCTTTGGAAAGAAAGGTAGAAAGAATTGCAAGATACCATAATGGGATGATGATGGTGCAAAATATTCAGCTTAGATTAAATTTAGTGAGGAGGTACAGTTATATGTTTAGACGTGACAAATCATACTCTTTGAAATATGTTATATTATGAACTGCTCATTTTTCCCTCATGCTTTTCCTTTTCTCTGTAGAGACCTCTGATTTTTAGCTGGGTATTTGGCCACCCAAAACAAACTCTATACTTATCAAAGTTGGGACTGTGTGTCTAAATTGTGGCCAACACTCTGTAAATGCAAGTATCATGTGGCAGCTTGAAGAATCTTCATGAAAAGTATGCTGCTGTGCTAGCTTTCCTCCATCTTCTTCAATTCTTCTTTGGGGATGGCTGGAGTTTTATTGTGTTTTCTGCTCTGCTTAGTCACTCAGTTGTGTACGACTCTTTGCGACCCTGTGGACTGTAGCCCACCAGGCTCCTCTGTCCATGGGGATTCTCCAGGCAAGGATACTAGAGTGGGTTGCCATACCCTCCTCCAGAGAATCTTCCTAACCCAGGGATCAAACCCAGGTCTCCCACATTGCAGGCAGATTCTTTACTGTCTGAGCCACTGTTGGCTGAATGTAAAACTCACTTCAGTATTCTTGCCTGGGAAATCCCATGGATAGAAGATCCTGCAGACTATAGTCCATGGGGTCGCAGAGAGTCAGACACAACTGAGCAACTAACACAACACAAAGCAGCCATATTGGACCATGAGGTGATCTTGGAAAAGAGGCCACACATAGTGGAAATATAAGATAGGACAAGCCAGGGATCATGAGGGCTTCATGGACTGGAACCTTCATGACAACCTCATACTGCCCACCTCCAAATGTTGATGTGAGAGGGAATAAACATCTATCTATAAGTCATTGTTTTAAATTTATTCATATAAGACAAACTTAATCCTAACAGACACACATTCCAATAGCACACTAAGATCCTGATAGTAAAAATGGCTAGACTACAAATACAAATGTCAACGTTATACTAACCTTGTAACAGGATCCAGTTATCTTTCTGTTAAGATATGGATATTTCATGTAACTGCCACTTGGAATTATGATAGAAACAGTGATCATTTCTGGAGGGCTTGGGACTTACAAAATTAACAGACACAAAACTCACACACACACACACACACACACACACACACAAACCCCAGAAAGATGGACAGTTCAACCTCTGATAAAAGGCATGACAGAGAGTTACGTAAGAACTGGAGAAATAAGAGAACAAATTAAAATGTATTTGAAAGGGTTCAGTCAGAAGTGGAATTTGAAAGCAAGCTTGGACTGGCCCTTTGAGATCTGTGTAGAGCAACTCACCTCCTATACCTGAGAAGAAAACAAGGTTAGGTAACTTGTAAAATGATCATTCCTTGCCCTCTTTCATCCATTCTCTACAAGACTTCTCAAACTAAGGACCTTTTTTGGATTTCTTTTTAAATTTTATTGATGGCTTCCGTGGTGGCTCATATGGTAAAGAAGTGCCTGTAATGTGGGAGACCTGGGTTTGATCCCTGGATCAGAAAGATCCTCTGGAGGAGGGCTTGTCAACCCATTCCACTATTCTTGCCTAGAGAATCCCCATGGACAGAGGAGCCTAGAAGGCTGAAGTTCAAGGGGTCGCAAAGAGTTGGATCCGACTGAGTGATTAAGCACAGCACAGGTGATTTACAATGTTGTGTGAATGTTTTCTGTACAGTCAAGTGACTCACACACACACACACACACACACACATATATATAGTTATATATATATAATATAGTTCAGTTTAGTTGCTCAGTCATGTCTGATTCTTTGTGACCCCATGAACTGCAGCACACCAGGCCTCCCTCAGGATTGATCTCCTTTAGGATGTACTGGTTGGATCTCCTTACAGTCCACGGGACTCTCTAGAGTCTTCTTCAACACCACAGTTCAAAAGCATCAATTATTCGGTGCTCAGCTTTCTTTATAGTCCAACTCTCACATCCACACATGACCACTGGAAAAACCATAGCCTTGACTAGATGGACCTTTGTTGGCAAAGTAATGTCTCTGCTTTTTAATATGCTATCTAGGTTGGTCATAACCTTCCTTCCAAGGAGTAAGCGTCTTTTAATTTCATGGCTGCAATCACCATCTGCAGTGGTTTTGGAGCCCCCAAAAATAGTCTGACACTGTTTTTACTGTTTCCCTATCTATTTCCCATGAAGTGATGGGACCAGATGCCATGATCTTAGTTTTCTAAATGTTGAGTTTTAAGCCAACTTTTTCATTCTCCTCTCTCACTTTCATCAAGAGGCTCTTTAGTTCTTCTTCACTTTCTGCCATAAGGGTGGTGTCTTCTGCAATTCTGAGATTATTGATATTTCTCCCGGCAATCTTGATTCCAGCTTGTGTTACCTCCAGCCCAGCGTTTCTCATGATGTACTCTGCATGTAAGTTAAATAAGTAGGGTGACAATATATAGCCTTGATGTACTCCCTTTCCTATTTGGAACCAGTCTGTTGTTCCATGTCCAGTTCTAACTGTTGCTTCAGGTTTCTGAAGAGGCAGGTCAGGTGGTCTGGTATTACCATCTCTTGAAGAATTTCCCACAGTTTTATGTGATCCACACAGTCAAAGGCTTTGGCATAGTCAATAAAGCAGAAGTAGATGTTTTCCTGGAACTCTCTTGCTTTTTCAGTGATCCAGCAGATGTTGGCAGTTTGATCTCTGGTTCCTCTGCCTTTTCTAAAACCAGCTTGAACATCTGGAAGTTCACGGTTCACATATTGCTGAAGCCTAGCTTGGAGAATTTTGAGCATTACTTTGCTAGTGTGTGAGATGAGTGCAATTGTGCCATAGTTTGAGGTATATATAGGAGGACCTTATTTTTATCCATCCTATATATAATAGTTTGTATCCGCTAATCTCAAACTCCCATTCCTTCCATCCCCAACCCTTCTACCCTCTTGGCAACCACATACCTGTTCCCTATATCTATGAGTCTGTTTTTATTTTGTAGATATATTGATTTGTATCATGTTTTACATTCCACATATAAATAATATCGCATGGACTTTGTCTTTCTCTGATTTCACTTAGTACAATAATCTCTAGGTCCATCCACATTGCTGCAAATGACATTATTTCATTTTTTTTAAATGGCTGACAAATATTCCATTGTAATATGCCATGTCATCTTTATCTACTCATCCTTCAATTGACATATAGGTTGTTTCTGTGTCTTGGCTACTGTAGCATATGGGGTGCTATGAAAATTGGGGTGCATGCTTTTTTTCAAATTATAGTTTTGTCTGGGTATATGCCCAGGAGGAGAATTACTGGATCATATGGCACCTCTATTTTCAGTTTTTCGAGGAACCTCCATACAGTCATACTTAGAATCCTGTTAAAGATGCAGATGCCACTGGAAAGGACTCGAGTGGGGTCTGAGACTCTGCCTTCCTAACCACTCCCAGATGCTGATGCTCAGGCAGCTGATCCATCTATGGACCCTGCTTGCAGTAGAAAGGCTCTGCACAACAGAGATCTCAAGGGAGATCTCCAAAAACCTAAATCAGATCATGTCAGTCCATTACCTAAATCACTCCAGTAGCTTCCCATTGTGATTTGGGTCAGACCCAAACTCCTTCCTGTCTCCCTTGAGACCCAGTATCACCTGGTCCCTGCTCACATTATAGGCCACATTTCAGTCCACCCCCACCTGCTCCACTCTCCTCCAGCCTCCGTGGACTTATTTCTACCTCTCAAAGATACCATCTTGTCTCAACACCTTGTTTCATGGCATTTATCAATATGTTGGAACTTTTATGTACTCTCAACATGTAGAATATAAGCTGTCAGTCGATAGTGTATTTCACTGAAGTCCCGATGCCTGCTGTGTTAGCACAATGCCTGCTACAGTGTAGGTGCTCACTACAGATGAACATCAAATGCCAAAAGGTTGGACCACAAAAGTAGCAAAGGGATCCTGGGGTCCACAATTCTGACGAACCAGAGGAGCTGGAGGACCAAGCAATGATGGCATTCTCTACAACACACAGACACGCAAAGCTTGTGTCCTAGAAGAACTGACCCCAATTTAAGTCAAGTCCCTCCATCAAATAGTACCAGAACTTACCTTCCTGAGTCCCAGCAAATGAATGTTTCCCCAGCAATGTCCAATAGAACAATAGCCCATGATAAAGGCCATTGGGCACTGTGTTGGCGTTCGTTGGAAGAACCAGCCTCTCAGTTTCAGGGAAAAGCTTTTGATAGTGATGATTTCCATGGCAAAGGAGAGTGAGCTCAGGGTCACCCCAACTGAGACCCATTTCTGAATGTGACTCCATTTCCCAGCAAAGGCCTCAAGAAGACCAATTGCCCACATGTCCTTCTGCCAGTCTTTGCTTGTAATGCCATAAAATCCAAACAAACATGTCCTTTCCAGAAGGTTACCTAGTTCATGCCAAGGAAATGGCCATCATGTGTTTCCTTTCAACTCACCCCTGTTTCTCTCCAAGGGTGGAAATAAAACACTTTGAAAGTCTGAGAACATTCAAAATAAGCCATCATTTAGAAGTAACGACTGCTCGTGCTATGCACATAAATAAAAATCCATGCTAACCTCAAACACGTTTATAAGGTCATTGTGAAGAGTTTGCCTTTTCTCTATAAATGTCCAAAAAGATTAATTAAGAACAGGATGACTCATCCATCTAAATTGATTAAATGTATCTTTAAGGGTCAAACTGAAAACAAAAGCCTAGATACTTTAACATACAATTTGCCCACAGTGATTAGTCTATTTATTTTGCTTGCTGACAATATTTCTGGAATTAAGTCATTGTTAATCTTTGTCTGGACAGAGCGACAGGACCACCCTATTCCCCAGCCATCTTCCTCTGCCTCCCAAACTAGCATTATTTCTCCAAATGTGCAGGGTCCTTTAGAGCTTGGTAAGGGACCACGACAGCATAGAATACTGGGAGTGCTATTAAAGTTTCGTCCCAAGTTCAGCCCAATGCTTCCCTCATTAGCTCTCTGAACAACATCTCTGTCCTTTCAGAATTTCTTCTTTTTTATACCCTTTGCGTCAGGACACATTCGCTAAAAAACCTTTTGGGAAGTGCTGGTCCCATCACCTCATGGGAAATAGATGGGGAGACAGTGGAAACAGTGGCTGACTTTATTTTTGGGGGCTCCAAAATCACTGCAGATGGTGACTGCAGACATGAAATTAAAAGACGCTTTCTCCTTGGAAGGAAAGTTATGACCAACCTAGATAGCATATTAAAAAGCAGAGACATTACTTTACCAACAAAAGTCTGTCTAGTCAAAGCTATGGTTTTCCCAGTAGTCATGTGTGGATGTGAGAGTTGGATTGTGAAGAAAGCTGAGCACCGAAAAATTGATGCTTTTGAACTGTGGTGTTGGAGAAGACTCTTGAGAGTCCCTTGGACTGCAAGGAGATCCAACCAGTCCATCCTAAAGGAGATCAGTTCTGGGTGTTCATTGGAAGGACTGATGCTGAAGCTGAAACTCCAATACTTTGGCCACCTCATGCCAAGAGTTGACTCATTGGAAAAGACCCTGATGCTGGGAGGGATTGGGGGCAGGAGAAGGGGACAACAGAGGATGAGATGGCTGGATGGCATCACTGACTCGATGGGCATGGGTTTGGGTAGACTCCGGAAGTTGGTGATGGACAGGGAGGCCTGGCGTGCTGCTTTTCATGGGGTTCCAAAGAGTCGGAGACGACTGAACGACTGAACTGAACTGATCCTCTTTGCAAAAACAAAGCATTAATTATATGGTGTTATCTAGGCCTAAAGAGTAACAGCTAACATTGGGTGGTAACCATGCATAATAATATACTGTATTGCTTGCATTTGTTCTTTATTTCTATTAATATTCACAAAAAGTCTGCAAAAAGTTGAGGATTTAAGTATTCACATCCCCGTCTCACTAGTTAGTGAAACTGTGATTCAGAGAAAAGTCTTTGGCGGTGTTCACCATTCTAGAAGTGACCAAAAAACCAGACTGAAGTGTGTGAATAGCTCAGTACATTGGATGGCAAACCCTGCTCTTAGCTCTTGGGCCATGTTGTGTCACAAATGCCATGTTGAATCTGTCACTTCTGCTTAGGACTCTTGAGCCCCATGTATGCAGTTGAAGACTGAGAATAAACTTTCTCCCCTGAGTTGCATCACCATCCATATCTCTAGGAGCAACTAAATCTCATGGTGTGCCCCAGACACATTTGTTGATAATTTGAGCACAGATTATGTTGGTTAACATTCCTTTGGCTGCTCCTTGGTGATGGTGGCCAATTCTCTGGTACTTATCTAAGCCACGTTTATTAGTATAACTGCCAGGAGATTTTTAGAGCCGATCATACTTCTAGACTGACCACATGGTTCTAAAAAGAGTCTACCAACACAGCCATAAAGAAAACAAAGCACTCTGAGTGGAAAGTAAAAGGAACCAGAATGCAATCTTCCTCATCAGAGTGATGCAAGATTGGGTCTGGTGGGCTCAGCACACCACAGCTGTTCTGGAGAGTTCCCCCCTCTGAGCATCAGTTTTTCTATCTGTAGAAGGGGTATATTAACTTAAAAGGTAGTTGAGAATATTAGATGAGATAATGAAGGCAAAGGATGGGTGCTGTCTAATAAATGCTCAGTCAATAAGAACTATAATTGTTACTGCTCTCTGATTTACATTTTTTTAACTTAACATTCTATATAACATAAATAATGAGGATGATCATTGCCAGCCATCTCTTTAAGATTATCTGTGTGGCAGGCACCACTCTAAGCACATTATATAAGTTGCTCACAATAGTTCTGAGTGGTTTTGTATTCCCATTTTAGAGATGGATATGTTGAGGTCCAGAGAGCAGCATTTATTTGCCCAAAGTCACCCTGCCAGTTATTCTCTATTGAAACAGGCTCCAGAGCACACTCTTAATCATCCTGCTCTATTGGAAGTGGTTACACAGCCACAAAGCCAGTGGATTATGACATGAACTGCTAAAACAAAAGAGGCAGGGTAATTTAGCCTCTAGGACCAGGCATGTATCTCCACTGTTCCCGCTTTTTCTTCCTCCCCGCCCCCACTCCCCCCAGCCCATTTGCCTATTTAAGTGAACACATAGCTAAGGAGAAAACAGGAGAAGTTTGTTCCACCAAAGTTACTGTTCAAGTGGAGCCTCTCAACAGTTTTTAAGATAAAAAGATGATATCATGGTTATTAAGACAACAAGGAAAAAGTAATAGAAAAGTACCATGAAAGTAGAAGTGCTACAGGCAACAGACTGACTCTGGCTCTGCATTTCTCCAATTCAGACCATTGCCTAGACTCACTCTTCCCTTAAGAGAAGCTGCTATCTTACATCCCTGCCCCCTCCTCACTTGTAATCACCAACCTCCTACTGACTCTTCATTTCACCCAACTGATTCCTGCTCATCCATCAAATCCTGGCTTAGACCTCACCTCCTCCAGAAGGCCTTTGTGGACCCTCCTGCCCAGCCCTGTCCAACAGGATTAAAGGGCTTCGGGGCTCCTGTAGCATCTGTCATGGTTCAGTAAGTGCAGTGGCCTATAAGCTCTATGTGGGCAGCATCTAACTCCAGCAAATATTCTTCTCTGTCCCCAAAGTTTAGCATTTTGCCTGAGATATAAGTGGATACCTCAGTAAACATATGTTGTGTGCCTTTGAAAATCACAAAGCATGCCACTTCTTTTAAGGTTTAGAATCAGGTGATACAGTTCTTGAAAATGAATTTTTTCATGTCTCGAAAGGGATATACACAATTGCAGAAAAGTAACAGCCAGTCTCTTTTCTTAGGTCACTCTACTCAATGATTTGGAAACCTAGACAAAGTTTAACAGTACTTATTACTGGAACATTCTTCCCTAAAAGGATGCCTAAACCCTCTTCCTGTAATTTAAATTCATTCCTCTTCATTCGGTTCCCTGTGGAGGTAATTCTCAGGGGGTTCATTATAATTATGATATTTCCTTTTAGCTTTGTCTTCTCTGGATTAAAAACCTCGGCTTCTTAAATTTTTCCCTATAAAAATCTGTTAATAATTTTTATTGCTTTCCCACTTCTCCATACTACTCATATCTTAATGCATATTGTTAAATCTCATAAAGAAAGAAAATAACTTTAAGGTTCAAATTCTTACCTTTGTTCTCCAAGGTCTTAAATACAAAAAAGAGAAACAGTTATTATATCTACGAAGTAAAGAGTAAGATATGGATTTAAATAATGGTCATCTAGTCTCAGGCTACCTTTCCCCCTGTTTTCCTCTTTGAAGCATGCTCTATTTTCTACAAACTTCTAGAAGCCAGAAATGATGTGAAGCCCATGGTTTAGTATAAGCATACACATTAAGACATTAGAAATCATTCCACATTTTCCAAAATGGTCCCATTTCAATTCATTTGGACCTGTTTTCCCATAAGTAGAACTTGTGTCATGTCTGTTTCCTAATTTGAGGATTAAAAAAATGTGTTCAACCCACATATGGCATAGAATCTCTAGGTAATGATGGTACTGTCAGTAGGAAACATTGATTGCAGCCTCCTTCCATAAAGGTGCTATGCTAGTCATTCAGAATCATTTTCTCTTTTAGCCATTTAAAGAATCTTTATGAGATAGGTATTCTTTCATCCCCATTTTACAGATGAGGAAACTGAGGCCCAGAAAAACAATATAAAATCACCCATTAGTAGGTGGCAGGGCAGGGACTCCAAAAGCTGTGTCTGACAGTGCACTCATAAGCTCTAAGCACTTTGCTGAAGGTCATAAGAGTCTTGATTTTGCGGGTTTGTATATCTGTCTGTTTGTTTTTGTAAATGACCTGATCCACTGTCATGCACACAGTAATTTTATAATAATTCTCCGATTTTTCTTTTAACATAAGGAAGCAATACCTTTTACAGTCTATTGACAATACTCTAATTGGTTCAAGTACTTTGGAACACTTATACATTGGGGCATCTGGCCACACCTAGGAACAGCCACATCTGGCATCACCTGGGGGTGTTGAAGATGTGTATATTGTTCACATTGTAGGGCCCAGCCATGATTCCCTAGGCAGTATGGCAAATATCAATACCACTGGTCAATCCCCTCCACAGCCCTATGCTGTCCAGAAACTTTCCTGTAATTTGCTGACAGATGAACCACATGACCCTGTTCTAGCCAATGGAGTATAAATGTAAATCACTGAGTAGAGCTTCTTTGAAGACTTGTTTACAAGGGTAATATGACTAGACTACTTTATATTCTTCCTGATTGGAGCATGACACAATCCCTGGAATTGCTGTAACTATGTTGTGGTTATAAAACAGCAAACCTGTGGGTAAAAGTGCACTCTAAGAATGACAGAGCAGAGAGATGAAACAAACGTGGATAGCTTTGGCATCAGTCAACCAGGAAGCCCAGGAATACCTCCCCCCAGGCTTGTTGCTATGTTAGAAACAATAACCTCCTCTGCCACCCAATTCAGGGCTTCCCTGGTAGCTCAGTGATAAGGAATCTGCCTGTAATACAGGAGACTCAGGTTCAATCCCTGGGTCAGGAAGATCCCTGGAGAAGAAAATGGCAACCCACTCACTATTCTTACCTGGGAAATCCCATGGACAGAGGAGCCTGGTGGGCTACAGTCCATGGGGTCACAAAAGAGTTGGACAGGACTTAGCTACGAAACAACAAACCACCAATTCACTTTACCAGAGTTCTCTAGAGAAACTCACACATGCACAAGATAACATACACAGACATTTGTAATGTGAAAAATCACAAAGCATAATGCCTATCAAAAAAATAATAAATAGCATATTCTTGGAATGATACATGGCAATTAAAAAGATGTAAACTAGATCTATATATATATATCCACATTATTTTTTTTGTATTGAAATACAGATGACACTAGTGGTAAAGAACCCACCTGCCAATGCAGGAGACATGAAACACACGGGTTCAATCCCTGGGTCAGGAGCTCCCCTGGAGGAGGACATGTCAACCCACTCCAATATTCTTGCCTGGAGAATCCCATGGATAGAAGAGCCTGGTGGGCTACCCTAATCCATAGGGTAAGAAAAGTCAGATACGACTGAAACAACTCAGCACACACACATAGTTGATTTGCAAATTGTGTTGGTTTCTGGTATACAGAAAAGTGTTTCAGTTATACATGTAAAAATATATGTGTGTGTGTGTGTGTGTGTTATAGTTTGCATCTTCGAATCCCAAACTGTGATGATCAAAGTGGCATCTCCTGCATTGGCAGGCAGATTCTTTACCACTGAGCTACCAGGGAAGCCCCATATCCATATATACTGAAAGTAAAAAGACATGGATGTGAAGGAACACACCAACTTTGGGATGGGAGAAGGAATGAAATTGAGAAAGTGGTTACAGAAGCACTCCAGCAGAACCTGCAGTACTTTATTTCATAAAAGTAATTTAAATCTTGTATGACTATAACATGGCATTTGTTAAATTCGGGTGTGGATCCATAGGTATTTGCTACATATATATTTTTCTATAAATTTAAAATGTTATATACTTTTTAAAAACTAGATGAAGAAAAGGAAAGAGATTGTTTCAAGAAGCAGTAGTTATATAAAATTACTCTGTCAAATGTAAGGAGACATGGAAAGCCATGTGCTTTATTATTATATTTACCATCATCCAGGAGCACTGTGTTGAGGAGTAAACTTTCCATGAACCCTGAGGAAAGGATAGGATGAGAAGATTTAGGTAGATGGTAGAGCTGAAGAAGTACTATGAACTGAACTGTCTCCCCAAAGTGTATACATTGAACCCTAACACCCCCAGTGTGACTGTATTTAGAGACAGGGCCATTAAAAAGGTAATTAAGCTTAAATCTGGTCATAAGCCTAGTGGCTCAGATGATAAAGAAATTTGAATGCCTGCAATGCAGGAGACCCAGTTTTGATCCCTGGGTCATGAATATCCCCTGGAGAAGGGAATAGCTACCCACTCCAGGATTCTCGCCTGGAGAATCCTATGGACAGAGGAATCTGGCAGGCTACAGTCTAAGGGGTCACAAAGAGTTGGCCACAACTGAGTGACTAACACCTTAAGAGTGGGACACTAATCTAGTAGTACTGATGTTCTCATAAGAAGTAGAAACACCAAGAGCACACTCATGCCAAGAAAATGCTATGTTATGGCATAGTGAGAGGGTGGTTGTCTGCAACCCAAGGAGAAAAGACCTCAGGAGAAACCAGACCTAACAACACCTTGATCTTTCTGTGAGAAAATACATTTCGGTTTAAGTCCATAGTATTCTGTTAAGCTTCCCCCGATGGCTCAGTGGGTAAAGAATCCACCTGCAGTGCAGGAGATACAGGAGACATAGGTTCATCCCCTAGGTCAGGAAGATGGGGAGGAGGAAATGGCAACCCACTCCAGTATTCTTGCCTGGAAAATTCCACAGACAGAGGAGCCTGGCTGGCTGTAGTCCACAGGGTCACAAAGAGTCAGACACGACCGAGCACATGGCACATACCATATTCTGTTATGGCAGCAAGAGCAGCTTAATACATGACCCAGGGGATATGTCCAGAACTGTGGTTCTCAATAGTGGATGATGCTATGTAAATGGGGGCATTTAAGTTATTGGTTGGGGGAGGGTAATGGTTGGTGGTTACAAAGCTGAGGAGCAGGGGAACCTTTTAATGGGCAGTGGCCAGAGAGGCAAAACTTTTTTCACTTCCTACTTCAGTTCTCACAACAAAAAACAATTCTGCATCCCAAAGGTCTTTAAAATATCCCACAAGCATTTAGAAGAGAAGAAAACTGTGTACACTTACCTAAAGCTAGGTAAAAATGCAAAAAAAAACACATATGTGGGGATGTAGGGTCAGGTAGTATCATACAGTGAATTTCCATAAAAGTAACTACTATGAAGACTAAAGGAGGATTGTATTTTGTTTCCTTCAGAACTTTGCCATAAGGTACTTATCAGTACTGTGGAAAATTCTTTTGCTAACAGTAATGCCAATGACATCTGTATTGTCTACCTGACATATCCTTATCAGTCTTCACTCATAGCCATCTTATCTGCTAGGAGTCTGCAAAGTCCGCGGAGCTGGCCAAATCCAACCTGCCACCTGTTTTTATACATAAAATTATATGGGACACAGCCGTGTTCATTCATTTACGTATTATCTATGGCTGCTTTTGCAATAAAAAAAGCAGAATGAGAATGGCTCGCAAAGCTTAAATATTCACTATCTGACCCTTTATAGAAATGCTGGCAATCCCCTGCTTATAAACCTGATTCTGTATCTCATGTTGGCATCCATTACTTCAATACACAATCTAGTGTAATCCTAGAGTATTTACCTACTGAAACATGCATGATTTTGTTATCCAACTTGTTCTTTAAGTTCTAGCAATGATAGTTAATTCATCGTGTAGATTAATTTGAAGATGTGCAGATATCTCTGTATCTGTGACATTCACTTCAGGAAAGAAATGGAATTCATTTCAGTAAAGAAGGGGAAGCATTTCTAAATATTCTCAAAGATTGAAAATCTACTCTAGACCTAAAAGAACAGAGACCATGAAGAATGAAGAAGGAGTTATGTGGCCAAGAAAAAAGTTGAAAACAAGCACCATGCTGAAGATGAACTGACCTTAAGCTCCAGGAAAGAGGCTGTTGTGTTTATCTGTACATCAGTTACTCAGGAACTGGTACACAGGACTCAATAAATCCTTGGCTGAATGCTCCCATGAATGAAGGGATGGCTGAGACCTATAAATGATTGAAGGACAAAGCACCGGAATAGGGAGCTTCCTTTCTCAAGAGGTCTTCAAACAGAAGTTCAGTGGTCATTTGCCAGGTATTTTATAGCAGGTATTCCATCATACAAGGACTAACCGAGTAGACCAGAGAACTCTCTAGGTCTCTAAAACTCCACTCCTGAAGTTGAAATCCAGTGTTCCAAAGGTGCAAAGTTCATTATTTGGAGCAGCAAAAGCCTTGTTCAGATTTTAGACTGAAAATGATCTAAAACTGTCAAAGATCTGCCCAGCCACCTGACCTCATCCCTCAGCCAGTTATGTGAGATAGCAGGTAGAGTGTGGTGGTGAAATATATAGGATCTGGAGTCAAACAGGTTTAGGTTGGAGGGTAGAGTGTGGGAAAAGATGAACAGCAAAATTCCTCTCACCCTCGAATGTACATTCCTCTGCGTATTATACTGCAGAACCTGCCATCAGGAAATGAAGTCTGTCACTCTGCCCTTGGATCTAGGTTGACCTCATGTCTTGCTTTGAGTGGTAAAATGCAACAAAAGGAACGTGGTGTAATTTATGAACCTAGGTCTCAAGAGGCCTGGTAGCTTCTGCCTTAACATTCTTGAAATGTATACAGCCCCATGTGATGAAGCCTGGTCCAGCTCAGGGAGTGGTAGAATATGGCCCATGGACCAAATTCACACCACCACCTGTTTCTATAAATAAAGTTTTATTGGAACACAGTTGTCTACATACTGTCTATGCCTGCCTTCACATTACAAACAGCAGAGTCAAGAAGCTATGTCTGAGACTGAATGCCTTGCAAAGCCAAACATGCTTACAATTAGGACCTTTTCAGAAGACGTTTGCTGAAGTTTGGTCTGGCTGCTGCAGGATGAGACCACATGAGAGAGAGGAGCTGTCCCAGCTGAGGTCTCCCTAGAAAAAGCAACTCCCAATTAAACTACCAAATGAGTGCATCTACACAGGTGATTGCAGGTGTGACCAGGAGAAGAAGAGTCCAGCTGAACTCAGCCCCAACTGCAGACCCATAAACTTATAACAGGTGGGATGACTGCCATTATATGGTAATGGATGGTTTGTTCTGCAGGAAGAAGTAATAGAGAAGGTCAGCCATATCTTTGCCACTCATAGTATGTAGTACACTGCTTGTTCCCAGTTCATATTTTTGGAGGATTCCTCCATATTTTGGAGGACAGTGCAGGCTGACTGTCTTCCAGTTACCAATATCTGGATCTTTCTGCTAGGGAGTGGGTTTCTCCAAAGCCTTGCAAGGACTCTGTCCACACAGGGAAATTAACACTCCAGCACTCCATCTGTACCCCACTCACCCTTATTCAATAGTTAACAGAAGTTGGTGTGAAAATACACTGCAGTTCCTCACCTTCTGGAAGGGATAATTCTGAGGCATATGTTCCTACACTGTTTTCCAGAGTTTCCCTGCTGGTAACACTCTGGTCTCCTCCTGGCCCATTGACAGTACACTCTTTATGAGCAGCCATCTTTTCTCTGTCTATATTTCCCATGGCTGTGCTGGTATTTCCTGAACAGCTACTACCAAATAAGCTACTTTCACTCAAATCCTGTTACAGATTCTGCCTCACATCAAAATACAAACCAGGAAGACACTGTACAACTGTAGACAAGTTTATCTCTCTGAACCTTAGTTTCCTTATCTGTAAAATGGGAATACAAGGAGCATTTGTAATCATGGTACGTGGTCACAAGGACTTGAGAGACTCTAAAGCATCCAGCATTACTGTCAGTGGCGACAGCTACCTTAACTAGCCCCACCTCCTCTCTGCCTGGGCTCTGGTGATTGGCCAAGTCCCTGCACAGGGCACTGGTGATTGGCCAAGGCCCCTCTAATGAGCCAAGCTTCCATTGAAGGACAGTTTAAAAAAAAACCCACAAAAAACAGCGTGGAGAGGCAGAGGGTACCTGAGGACAGCCCAAGGGAGAGGGCAGGGGCTTACTGTGGCTTCCAGTCACGTCCCAGTTCAGAAGTCTAAGCCCCGCGTCACATATCTCCGTCTGGAGGACACTGAGGCTCCTAACTTCTGAGCTGGCAGGCTGGGCTGGAGCCTGCTGTGTGCCTGACCCCAGGAGCCTGTCCCCAACAGGAAGGAGAGAAGTAGTCAAGGAAGTGTGACTGACCTGACTCCAGACAATTAGAAAAACATTACCACGCCTCACAGTGGAAGATTAGCATGACTTCAACGATGGCCTTAAAAGAGAAATAGGGGTGTGAGAGGATGTTTTTCTTTTCTGCTTGAAGAGAGAATTCTGTCTACCTAAAGCCCTCCACTCCTTCTAACAGTCTATAAATACACACCCAAACCTGGAGAAAAAATTAAGAGCACACTTGTGCGTCCAATACCAGAAAACATATTCCATTTGTTCTGGTCCTTTCTGTTCCCTTTGAAAGGCCTTAATATTTCTCCCTCATGACCTGCCCTAGGATCATGCAGGGATGTTTAGGGGGAGCCCTGGACTCCAGAACATGTCAAGAAAGCTCCACCGGTTCCCATGTCCATAGGAAGGAGCTCCAGCAGACCTGGGGTGAGGCAGTGAAGTAATGAGCGTAGAATTCTGGATCATGGCCAGGCCAGGAATAATGGCACATCTATAATTACCCTGTAGGACATTGAATGGAAGTGACTATTTTAGAACCTGAAAACATCTCAGCGACACCTTGGAGTCACATTTGGGAAAGCCCCTTTTTATCACTTCTGTCCTCTTGTCATGCAATAGGATGTTACCGTCGGGAACATTTCCTACCAGAAAACCATCATCGGATCCATGTAGCACTTGGAAAAGCTTAAAAGGGTACCATGATGTAGAAGACTTGACTCTGGCTAAAAAATCTATCATTTTTTTCTGTCAGAGGAAAATATTTTTCATTCAATTGTTTGTTGAGTCAACACAATTCAGATAGTTTCTGGCCATGTACTTTCTAATCACGAAACTTAATACTTTGTATACATCTTTGCACAACACACACACATAATTCAAGGTCTTGTAATTATTAGATGCTTGGGGATAACTGCTGGAAAATAGAATGTGCTTGGATAGGGAACCAGAGTCCTCCATGGAACTGTCTGACTTTAGGTTATCCTGCCTCTCAGAGCCTCTGTGTCCCTATCTGTTGATTCTACTGTGATTTTCCTTCTCCCCCCGCCAAGACATACAAAAATATAAAAGGAGAAAAGTATAAAAACAACAACAATAAAAGTCCCAGCACAAGGAACTCAAAGAATATGAATTCTTATCATTAGAGCATCTCTTGAGGTCCTTCAACTTGGAAGAAAAAGAAAATATGAAAAATAAAAACAGTGGGAAATCACATGTAGGCCACTGGTTGAGCATAGACTCTGGAATTACACAATTTGGGTTCACGTACTAGCTTTGCAGTATCCTCAAAGTATGACCATGGAAAGTCTACTTCATCTTTTCCTGATTCAGTGTCCCTGACTGTAATATAGTATGAGGATCCATCCTCATGAACTCAGTAGGACTAAATGAGATGATTCACACAGTCCAGCACTAAGTATGGCATAGAGAAGCCTCCAGTAGAGGATAATTTCTTTCATTTGTATCATAATTATTTTAAAGTTAGTATTATTGAAGATCAGTGTTGTTGTTTTTTTTTTAAATGCCTGGGAACATGGGCTGTCAATCATTAAGCAACGTACTTGGTGGCAATTCAGAAGGATGCAAGGCCCTTGGTAATAATTAGGGTGATTACAGGAGGGCACAATGTATGAGACCAGTATACCTCTGTGAACTTGGTCTCATAGCACCATGATGGGTCCCAATCAGCTGCACGAAGCTTGACAAAAGACAGTTGTTCCAAATTTTAGTTAAGGTATTAATGTATATTAGGGCTTCTGTTAGGGTATATTAAGGTTTGTGACATTGTACAGGAGGTAGTGATCAAGAGCATCCCCAAGAAAAAGAGATGCAAAAAGGTAAAATGGTTGTCTGAGGAGGCCTTACAAACAGCTGAGAAAAGAAGAGAAGCAAAAGGCAAAGGAGAAAACAAAAGATTTATCCATTTGAATGCAGAGTTCAAAGAATAGTGAGGAGAGATAAGAAAGCCTTCCTCAGTGTTCAATGCAAAGAAATAGAGGAAAAACAATAGATTGGAAAAGACTAGAGATCTCTTCAACAAAATGAGAGATACCAAGGGGACATTTCATGCAAAGATGGGCACAGTAAAGAACAGAAACGGTATAGACCTAACAGAAGCAGAAGATATTAAGAAGAGGTGGCAGGAATACACAGAACTATACAAAAAAAGATCTTCATGACCCAGATAACCACGAGGGTGTGATCACTCACCTAGAGCCAGACATTCTGGAATTTGAAGTCCAGTGGGCCTTAGGAAGCATCACTACGAACAAAGTTAGTGGAGGTGATCGAATTCCAGTTGAGCTATTTCAAATTCTAAAAGATGATGCTGTGAAAGTGCTGCACTCAGTATGCCAGCAAATTTGGAAAACTCAGCAGTGGCCACAGGACTGGAAAAGGTCCGTTTTCATTCCAATCCCAAAGAAAGGCAATGTCAAAGAATGTTCAAACTACTGCACAATTGCACTCATCTCACATGCTAGCAAAGTAATGATCAAAATTCTCCAAGCCCGGCTTCAGCAATATGTGAACTGGAGCTTCCAATTGTTCAAGCTGGCTTTAGAAAAGGCAGAGGAACCAGAGATCAAATTGCCAACATCTGTTGGATCATTGAAAAAGCACGAGAAGTCCAGAAAAACATCTATTTCTGCTTTATTGATTATGCCAAAGCCTTTGACTGTGTGGATCACAGCAAACTATGGACAATTCTTAAAGAGAATTTAAGACCAGAGGTCTTAAGAGGTCAGACCACCTGACCTGCCTCCTGAGAAATCTGTATGCAGGTCAAGAAGCAACAGTTGGAATTGGACATGGAACGAGACTGATTCCAAATCAGAAAAGGAGTACGTCAAGGCTGTATATTGTCACCCTGCTTATTTAACTTATATGTAGAGTACATCATGCGAAATGCCAGGCTGGATGAAGCACAAGCTGGAATCAAGATTGCTGGGAGAAATATCAATAACCTCAGATATGCAGATGACACCACCCTTATGGCAGAAAGTGAAGAAGAACTAAAGAGCCTCTTGATGAAAGTGAAAGAGGAAGAGTGAAAAAGTTGGCTTAAAACTCAGCATTCAGAAAACTAAGATCATGGCATACGGTCCCATCATGTCATGGCAAATAGATGGGGAAATAATGGAAACAGTGAGAGACTTTATTTTGGGGGGCTCAAAAATCACTGCAGATGGTGACTGCAGCCATGAAATTAAAAGATGCTTGCTCCTTGGAAGAAAAGCTGTGACCAACTTAGACAGCATATTAAAAAGCAGAGACATTACTTTACCAACAAAAGTCTGTCTAGTCAAAGCTATGGTTTTCCCAGTAGTCATGTACGGATGTGAGAATTGGACCATAAAGAAAGCTGAGTGCCGAAGAAATGATGCTTTTGAACTGTGGTGTTGGAGAAGACTCTTGAGACTTCCTGGGACTGCAAGAAAATCCAACCAGTCAATCCTAAAGGAAATCAGTCCTGAATTGGAAAGGCTGATGCTGAAGCTGAAACTCTAATATTTTGGCCACCCGATGTGAAGAACTGACTCATTGGAAAAGACCCTGATGCTGGGAAAGATTGAAGGTGGGAGAAGGGGACGACAGAGGATGAAATGGTTGGATGGCATCACCAACTCGATGGATATGAGTTTGAATAAACTCCAGGAGCTGGTGATGGACCAGGAAGCCTGGTGTGCTGCAGTCCATGGAGTTGCAAAGAGTCAGACATGACTGAGTGACAGAACTGAACTCAGAGCTTCTATTAAAAATAATAAGTTGGTCTACAAACAAAGTTAACCAAACCAAACATGCTTTCATTTATTTGTATCTTAAAAGGGTGCATTTTGAGCTGGCCACACCTGAAATTACCCAAGACTTCATGTTAATGTCAGTGATAAATAATAATGATAGTATGGTAGCAGATGATATTCGCTGCTTGCTTGTGCCATGTGCACGACCTTCATTTAAGTACCTGCTCTTTATTTGATGCTCACAATTTCCCTGTATTATGTCATTTGATATATTATTATTATTATTCCCTTTATTATTCCCACTTTACAGATGGGATGACCAAAGCTCACTGAGGTTAAGTAACATGTTCATGACCACCCAGTGGTGTGTGACATCTGGGAATTTGAATCCAATCCTGTGAGAAACAGTTTGATCAGTGCTGAAGCCCACACTTTTTGTACACTTCCACTAGCAGGGCATGGAACAAGGAGAGAGGATGTGTAGAGAGGAGACTTCATTTATGATTTCCTTTCTGTTGCCAGGGGCTTCCCTGATGGCTCAGCTGGTAAAGAATCTGCCTGCAATGAGGGTGACCTGGGTTTGATCCCTTGGTTGGGAAGATCCCCTGGATAAATGTACGGCTACCTGCTCCAGTATCCTGGCCTGGAAAATTTTATGAACTGTAGAGTCCATGAGGTTGCAAAGAGTCAGACACGACTAAGTGACTTTCAGTCCTGCTGACAAAAAATTTTAAAGAAGGTGGGAGGTACCGAGAAGTCAGTAGATTGATAAGAAGTCTCAGTCTATCACAACTAGAAAGCAGTTGAACAGGCAGAAGGGCAGAGTTCACCCAGTGATGAAAGAGCAGTTAGAAGCCATGCTATTTGTACAGGGATTTTTAGTTTACAAAGACTTTCCCTATGTCCTATTACTAGTCTCTTTAAACTGTCCTGTAGATGCAGAATGAATACATATGCCACAGGAGACATAAGCTATAGAAGGACTGGCCAGCAAGTAAAGAATCTGGAAACACTAACATGCAGAATTACATGTAAGTGATTATCCAACCCAAGGCTTGACATGTGTGATAAATACACATTGATTCATTGAACAGCGTTCTATTTCTTAAGGAAAAATTTTAAGGAACTCCAGTCATCCATGAATTGTATGCCTGCAGCACACTTAGAAAGTTACCCAAAGGAAACACTTCATCTTGAAAAAGTTGCTAAATTGCTTGCATACTGGTGAGCAGTCCTTGGTGTGCACCAGCATCTAAGTGGAGACTAGCAGTAATCTAAGAAAACAAAAGCTGAGAGGTCTGCTGGACCTGAGAAGTTACGAGGCAAAATACATTCCACATGTATAACAGTAATATTTTAAAAACATCCACTTAAAAAAATATCATTGCTACCAAAACAGGCCTTTTTTAAAACACCAGTTGAAGACTCTTGAGAGTCCCTTGGACTGCAAGGAGATCCAACCAGTCCATCCTAAAGGAGATCAGTCCTGGGTGTTCATTGGAGGGACTGATGCTGAAGCTGAAACTCCAATACTTTGGCCACCTCATGCCAAGAGTTGACTCATTGGAAAAGACCCTGATGCTGGGAAAGATTGAGGGCAGGAGGAGAAGGGGACGACAGAGGATGAGATGGTTGGATGGCATCACTGACTCTATGGACATGGGTTTGGGTGGACTCTGGGTGTTGGTGATGGACAGGGAGGCCTGGTGTGCTGCGGTTCATGGGGTCGCAAAGAGTCAGACACAACTGAGCAACTGAAATGACTGACTAATTGACTGTGTCCACTAGCATAAATGGTCTGGAACTAATCACTAAGTTGATGATATCTGTTGGAGGCAGAAACATGGAGACAGGAAAGAGATCATATGTGCTGGTCCAGTCCTTTTCAGAATATAATCCCAGGGGTGGGGGTGGGGGTTGTGGTGGGGGAGAGCTGTTCCAGCCAAGGAACTGAGCTCTGCAAGGCTTGCTTTATGCCTGGCATGTGCAGGTAGAGAGAGGCAAGAGATGGCAAAGAACCCTTTCAGCCATACATCCTAAGGAGAGCTTGGATTTTGTCCTCGTAAGTGCTGGAAAATCAAAGAAGAAATTCCAGAATAGAAGTGGCAGGATCGAGGTTTTTTTCCGAACATTGCTCTAGCAGTAGTGTGACATCAAAGAGAGAAAGCTGTCTCACTGCAGTGTTTGAAGACAGTGGCCCAGCACTTCTGGCAGTCACAAAGAGCTTTGTAGAACTGGGGACTTCTATTGAATGCAGGTCTAGTAAAGCTATGCCCAGCATTTGTCTAGAACCCTTTACTTCTGAAACTCAGTTCATCAAACACCATTCTTGAGAAATGGGACAAATGGAATGATCCCCATTCACAGATGGAAAACCATCTCTAAGTAACTCAAGAACCACAGAACAATTTCCACTTAGACTAATTGCATTTTAGCTCTGCCCATTTATGACTTAAATTTGATTTGTGTGGTTAGAAAAATGAAGCATGTTTAAAACTCAGGGAAAAAAAGACCTCAATGCCCACAGGTAGAAATCAGTGCTGTGTGATACTTTGAAAAATATTGACTTCAAAAATCAAAAGAACGACTAACTAACAGAAAAACAACAAATAACATATTTGAAAACCAGAAGGCTGCTAACTGTGGGTCTGCTGTGCAAAATTAAATGACATTGGCTGAAAAGTATTATAATTTCATGTATCTAATATGCATAGCCTTTAAATATGTTCAGATATAGAATTTAAGCTTGCCTCATTGTGCACATTATTACAACCTTTTTCAAACTGTACTTGGATTTAGCTTAAAAACAATTCCAAAATGACTCTATAATGCATGTTCTCCAAATTAGAAGAGTGTTCTTCCTGCTCAGTGTGCTGCCTGTTTCTCCTTTTCCTTCAAGGCATACATATATCGTCAGAAATTTAGGGAGAGGTAATCAAGTATCATTCACACATAGTATTACATCATGAACTTCCATTTTCAGCAGGAAGAGCCAAAAAAGGATTATCACTTTTCTAACTTGGCTCTGCACAGTCAAGAGAAGTTCCCAGTGGACAAAAACCAGACAGACTCTTAACTATCTTATGCATCTTCCAGAGTGAAATCTCAGTATCTTTAGACTGGGCTCAGTGATTTATTTTCCTTACGCCTCAGTTTGTTGTTGTTGTTGTTTGGTTGCTAAGTCATGTCCAACTCCTTCGTCTATGAGATTTCTCGGGCAAGAATACTGGAGTGGGTTGCCATTTCCTTCTCCAGTGGATCTTCTTGACCCAGGGATCAAATGCATATCTCTTTAATTGGCAGGTGGATTCTTTATTAGTGAGCCACCAGGGAAGCCTCAGTTACTTCATTGTGAAATGGCTCACAAGAGCATAACTAACTCTGGCCCCTGGCTGTTCCTCCAACTTTACTTCTCACCATTTTCTCCCTCACTCATTCATTCTCTGCCCCAGGGCAGCCTACAAGTCTCCTGGACACACCAAGCCTATTCCTGCCTCAGGGCTTTTGCACTTCCTATTTTCTCTGCCTGAAAATAGCTCTTCCTTCAGGCATTTGCAGGCTCCTTCTCTCAAGTCTCTAGTCAAACAACCCTGCTGTACCAAGGCTTCCACTGGTCTCTAAGCAGCACTTGCCCACTGTGTTCTCTTCATGATCTTTCCTGACTGTTTTTCTTTATAGCATTTATCTTTACCCTGACATTACTTGCTTCCTGTTTGTTGTTCCTGCCCTCACCATAATGTTTAAGATCCATGAGCACCAGAACTTTTTCATCCTATTTTCCAAGTCTTCAAAGAATGTCAGCAAATACGTAGAAGCTCAATAAATGTTTGTTTCCTGATTTTTTTTTTTTCTTCTTGGCATTTATCTCTGTCTGACATTATTTGTTTTCCTGTTTGTTGTCCCCACCCCTCAGTAGAAGGTAAGATCCTTGAGTGCCAGAATTTTGTTTCTCCCAGACTCCTAATCTTCAAGTAGTGTCAGTAAATGAGGAGAAGCTCTATAAATATTTGTAGAAGAGAAGGAAGGAGAGAGGAAGGGAAAGAAATCTTGGTGCATTTTTTTTTCATTTAAAATTCTGAATTGGTACCGCAGTTTTAAATTATTTCCATTAACTGGTTTCAATTGGGGAATTAATTGATTTAAATGAGAAATAATAATTATCTCTCTTCTAAAATTTAAATTTATTTATGGTGAAATACATATGATTTAAAATTTACCATCTTAATCATTTTAATATATTTTAATGAAGTATAGTTGATTTAGCAGGTTCTATTAATTTCTACTGTACAGTAAATATTTCAGTAAATACATTCTTTCTCATGTTCCTTGCCATTATGATTTATCACAGGATTTGAATATAGTTCTTGTGCTATACAATAGGACTTTGATGTTTATCCATTTTGCATATAGTAGTTTGCCTCTGATGATCCCAAACTCCCAGTCAGTCCCTCCCCTACTCCCCCAACCCTTGGCAACCATGTCTGTTCTCTCTGTCTGTGAGCCTGCTTCTGTTTCATAGCTAAGTTCATTTGTGTTCTATTTCAGGTTCCCATGTAAGTAATAAGTCATATATGGTGTTTGTCTTTTTCTGTCTGACTTCACTCGGTATGGCAATCTCTAGGTCCATCTGTGTTGCTGTAAATGGCATTATTTCATTCTTCTTCGTGGCTGAGTAATATTCTATTGTATGTGTATATCACCTCTTCTTTATCCATTCTGTCAGTAGACATTTAGGTTGATTCCATATCTTGGCTACTGTGAATAGTGCTGCTAGGAACATAGAAGTTCAGGTATCTTTTTGAATTATAGTTTTGTCCAAATATATGCTCAGGAGTGGATTGCTGGACCACGCAGCAATTCTATTTTTAGTTTTTTGAGGAACCTCCATACTTTGACGACTTTAAATATAAACTTCAGCACAATTTTTTCAACTGGAGCAGCTTCAAAAGGAGTACCTCAGCCCAGCCTTTCTACTATAGCAAAAGAATGCCCCAGTCCAAAAACCTGTGATACTTTCCTAAAGATTTACTTTAACCAGATTAATGTTATTAAAGTAGAAGGAAAATGTCATGTACTTGTACTAAAGCAAGATAAAACAAAATTCCCAAAAAAAACACATATTAATCTGTAACACACCATAAGTATTGTGATCTATTAATAAAACCATACATTTAAAGCAATATAATTAAATTCTTTCCATCTTGCCATGTAAGGAACATTAAATGAAGCCTGGTTCAGTGATGATGTCAAATAGCTACACTTGAGCCTCTTCATGGACATGAGACATGGTCAGTGGCTCTGGTGATCCCTGAGTACTAGGCCAAGAGATTTACCCCTCATGTCCAGAAGGAGAAGCTAAGCCTCAAAGAGGTTATTACTTGCTCAAGGTCAACACAGGGAATAGCAAAGATTATACTCACGTCCATGTCCTCTAATGGCAAGTTCTGGGTCTTTTCACTGTATCAGACTGTGAAATGACATTCCTAAATGTAACAAGCTCATTTTTCCATCTCCTTTTACTATCAACTTTGCTATTCAGAGTCATTCTACCCTGCAATTTCTTCTTTCAGGACTCATATAAAATAGTGGGGTTTTTTTTTTTTTTCAGCCAGTCCATGAATTTTCTAGACTAGCTTTTTAGCAATAAAAAACACCTTTCCTCACAAACTTGCCCTCCCTACATACCACCTGACAACTCAGGCCTCACTTTAGGAAATACAACTTAATTTGATGAGGTGCTAGGAAGCCGACTTGGGATGCATCCAGCATTTTAATATAGAATTTCTGACCAGATGGTTTTCAGTTGCTCCTAACCTTATCCTTCTCTTCTTGTGAGACTGCTTTTTCTGATCACTGTAGCAATAACTGGAGAAGTGAAGGTCACCATTTTGATCTGTGCAGGGGTTTAGTTCCCTTTATTCAAACTCTAAGATGTTTTTGCTACAATTGGCCCCATTCCATGAGCAGTCCCATTTCAAGTTACAGAGTAGAACTGGGTGGATGGACCAGTGCGGTTCCATTACCAGAGGCTTAGAAGCAGTAGGTTGTCAAATCTTCACTCAGCCAAAGGTCATTGTGAAATTTCTTGAATATATTTTAGTACCTGTTAGGTGTCCAGCACAGTGGGATGGTTATAGAGTGAAACTTTAGTCCTAATTCATTGTTAATCACCTATTAATAATGAGTCCTTACTATATTCCTGACTCTGTGCTGGATGCTATGATTACAATAACAATTAAGGCACAGACATTGTCTGTGGAGTTCATAAGCTAAAGATAGTAAGTGTATTGCTATAGTAATAAATTAATATCATCTAGTAAGTAGTTGAGTAGGTAGTTACTATTTACCAAGGACTCTAGTGGCTGGAAGGATAAAATACCATTCCTGCCCATAAGCTGTTACACATAAAAGTAAAAGAAAAAACAATAGGTAAACTCTCGAAAATTATAACATGGGTGAGCATAAGATATTTAAATAATTGACTGACATTCTCTTAAGGGAATGGAGAAATGCTCAATAATGTTAGCTACTGTTATTCCTAAGCACATCTCTTCCCAGTGTCTTTTTGATATTCCATATAGAAAGCCAGGATTTATCTCCATGGTGTTGCTGGGTATCAGATGTCTAAGAAACAGTTTTCATTTTATTTGTAGGTGGGCATATACTGAGCTTGGTTCACTCTTTAGGGGAGTTGGACAGAAGTATGTTTCATGTTTTTTTTTTTTTCATAATGTTATTTTTTGAAGGCTAAGTATCAGTTGTAAGCTAACTGGGAGAATCTAGGTCACAAGAAATAGGGTCACTGTAAAGTTTTCCTCAAAAGAGTTTTAAGCCTTCCCATAATAAAGTTTTTGTTAGAAAAAAATAATCCAACCTTTGGACTTAACGTTGAACAGAAGCTGGTAGCCTGGTCACTCTGAGGTTGGCATATACATGTAGAAACTGACATCGTGAGGGCTTTCTCAGTGGCTCAGCAGTAAAGAATACATCTTCAGTGCAGACTTCCCTGGTGGCTCAGATGGTAAAGCATCTGTCTACAATGCGGGAGACTCGGGTTCAATTCCTGGGTTGGGAAGAGCCCCTGGAGAAGGAAATGGCAATCCACTCCAGTACTCTTGCCTGGAAAATCCCATGGGCAGGGGAGCCTGGTAGGCTACAGTCCATGGGGTCGCAAAGAGTCGGACATGACTGAGGGACTTCACTTTCACTTTCAGTGCAGAAGATGCTAGATACGTGGGTTTGATCTCTGGGCCAGGAAGATCCCCTGGAGAAGGAAATGGCAGCATACTCCAGTGTTTTTGTCTGGAGAACTCCATGGATAGAGAAACCTGGTGGGCTACAGTCCGGGGGGTCACAAAGAGTTGACTGAGTGGCTGAGCATGACGAGCACGGCTGAGATACTGAACCTGGGAATCAGAGACTTGGATTTGAATCACAGCTCTCAAATTCACTAATTGGGTGTTCTTTCATGTGTTGGGCAGTCTTTTAGACCCATGGTTTCTGTAGGCTACCTCAAGAAATGGTTGGGAAGATTAAATGACATAATAAAGCATTTAGCCCAGCGCCTTGCTCATAATAAGAATATGAAGCAGTGATGGCGTTGATGAGGAGGAGGATGAAGCAGAAGACAAATAAGATGATGATAAGCATGATGTTGACAGTGTCAGTGATTCTCTCTCCCACCCAATCCTGTTAGCCTTTCTTTTAAAGGCCAATTTTATATATACATACAAACTTGAAAACTGATAGAACTCTGTCACTAGAGGCAGAAACTCTTTAAATATCATTTCTAATTCTACAAACTTGGAATGATTCCTCTAGAATCCCTAAGCCAGCTTGCTTTGTGAACAAGAACTTAAGCTGTTAAGATGGTTGGTTGTTTTCAGGCCCAGATAGGGACCCAGCTTGGATACTATCTTGGCCAGACTAGCACACTTTCACACAATTGAGCTACCTAGTCTGACTTGAAGGAAGAACAAAACCCCAAACTAGTCCCTGAGTTACTTTCATTGGTTCCATAATAGAACTGTCTGCAAGAAATATTTTTATTGTTTGGGTCCTTTCTAATCCTCAGTGAACTTTCCTTTAGGATATTTTTCTTCCAATTACAATGACTTTTTGGGTGAAGGCTTGAGAAGGAGGTAACATGCTTTCCTGGGACTTAAGAGTAACCACTCCATTTCATTGTGGTGATTTAAATGGCACAAAATTACAAGTGTCATAGAGAAATGAAGAAATCAGGACAATTTGAAAATCTAAAGGGAGAGAAGAAAACACTGAAATCACAACTTCACTTTGTAATTACATCTTCTTTGCAGTATGAAAAATATCCATTACTACTCTGTGCATGACAAAAAATATCTGCAGGACACCAGATATTTTTCCTCATACTCTCTCTACCTAAGAGGTTTTAATTCCTTTAAATGGTAGAATTTCAACATACTGGATGAAGTGAAGCCTGTGAATGCTATGCAACTCAAAATACATTTGCTGAAAAGTATCAAAGCAACATGTTAGCATTTGACACTTCTGAAACTTGGCTGCTATCTTGGCAAAGGGATACACTTAACCTTAATTGCTATTCCAATTTAGTGAAATGGGTCATAAAATCTTCCCTCAGCAATAGGACTTTCAAAAACCCTAGTAAATTTTAAATGGAGTCAAGATTGAATTTTCAGGTAAGGGTCTTATCCTATGACATTTTAATTTAGGAATCAGAACACCAGTGATTGACTTAAAATGAAGTTAATCTAATATTTTTATTGAACACTTTATTCTTCAAATCTTAGTCATTTTGTATTTTAAACTTGGTCACATTTTGTTATGAGTTGGAAGTTATATGTTTTAGTGCAAATAGTGAAAACCCTGGGACATAGAAAGAGTCTTTTTTTTTTTTTTTTAAATAGAGTCTTTTAAGGAAAATACAGGTGAGTAATGGTTCTTCAGTTTGAACTACTTCCCCTAACCCTTTTATGAGAAGGCTGATAAGAACTTAATTTTTAAATAGGTTAATAGGTTCAAATAATAGCACTTACTGAGTGCTTCTAAATGCTTAGTGCTATTGTGCTAAACACTTTGTAGGGATATCTCATTAATTAACACAACTTTTGAACTTTGTAATATTGTGAAGAATAGTTTGTCAGGATACCCAGTTCAAATGGCATCATTGGAAAGATGCATCCAAACTTCTGAAATACTGTTAAAATTATATATTTATTTATTTAGCACCCCCTAGTGCTAAGAATGGGGAAAGCAATTCCCAATCAAAACTGCTTTTATTTTTCATTTATTAATCATTCATTCATTCCATCAATATGCATCAATTTCCTATTATGTGCAAAACACTGTGATGGCCTGGTATTGAGTAAGGAGTAAAATAGACTGTCTCCTACCTTCAAGAAATGTATCATTTAGTATGAGCCAAACAACAAAAGATTAAAAAATGTGCAATTGCAAATTATGGAAACAACTAGGGTCCTGTGATAGAAAGTAAGAGGGGGCCCCTACATGGATAAGTATCAAGTCAAGCTTCAGAGCACTCCTGATGGAGAGTAGCTGAGGTGAAGGTGCTAAGGTGCACAGGTGCTTAGAATATTGAGGAAGAATATCACTGTAGCTGGCTAGAGTGTTGGGCATATGTACAAGATTAGGCTGGAGAGGGCCAGGACCCAGTGAAAATGGACATGGTTGGGGGTGTCTGTTCTTAGTGTGAATAAAAGTAGGTCAGGGGTTTAGGATGCTTTGTGAACTGATGTAATTCTTATGGTGTGAAGACTTCTCTGTGGAGAAAGGCTTTACAGGGAGTGAAGGAGAGTCTTATCCTTACTAGGGATAGAACCAGTAAGGAGCCTTTGTGCAAGCTGAAGTAGGAAATTAGAGTAATTTCAGTAGTTCTCCACGGGAAACATTTTGCTCCCTGGAGAACTTTGGTAATAATGTCTGGAGACATTTTTGGTTGTCACAAATGGGGAGTCCCTCTGGTAGAGAACAGGTGTACTGTTAACAAGTCTACAGTGCACAGAACAGCCCTCCATAGCCAAGAATCTTCTGGCCTCAAATGTCAATAATGCAGAAACTGAAAACCCTAGGATAGAAATTTAGCAATACTGATAGAGACAAGTGATCAATTAAAAACTTTTAAAGTAGTTAATGAATGGGTCTTAGTGATGGACAATTATTGAGGGAGAAGGAAGTATCAGGTGTGACTGACAAGATTTCTGGCTTGATCAAATGTGGGGTGTTGTTTACTAAGATGGGAAGGATTGTGAGAAGAGCCAGATTGCAACTGGGAAGAGCCAGATTGCAGTGGTAAAGAAATAAATAGCTCATCTTTGAATATGTCAATTTCGAGTGGCTGGGAGATAGCCAAGAGGAGATGTAAAATAAGAAGTTGACTCCCTGAGTCTACAGTTTAATCATAATGACAATAGTCATTAAGTTACTGAGCAGTTATAATGTGACAGGCATCATTCTAAGAATTTTTGGTACATGATTTTATTAATCCTAGTGACAGTAAAGATCAGCATACATTCTTTTGAGTATTCTTGATGTATACTTAAGGCTGTATCATTCTGTCTTCAAAAATCTTCCTTCCACATAGGAAACACATTGTTGAAAGCTAACTGTAACATTATGCCTTCTCCAATAAGACAGAATGTGTCAATAAGGTAAAACATCCTAAGCACCATGCCATCAAAGATATTCAGAATTACATTTGTCATTCTTCAAAAAGCTTTCATCTTCTTTATTTTAGAAAATATCCTAAAAATATTTATCTACGTTATTATCTGTGGTTTGGATTGCTCTGTTTAGTTGCTCAGTCATGTCTGACTCTTTATGACCTCATGGACTGTAGCCCGCCAGGCTCCTCTGTCCATGGGGATTCTCCAGACAAGAATACTGGAGTGGGTTGCCATGCCCTCCTTCAGGAGATCTTCCCAACCCACGTCTCCCACATTGCAGGTTGGGTTCTTTACTATCTGAACCACCAGGGATAAAAGAGCAAAATTTTACCCCAAAGAGAACACTATTTAGGAAATACAAGTATGATGTCTACAAACAAGCATTCTAAGACAGCCTTCTGCCATTTAATATAATTTCAAAGCCACCCTGCTCTCTGTTTCCTTGGCCAAATGATACAATGTCTTCAGAATACATTCCCAACATCAGCATATGCAGCTGAGTAAAGTCAGGAAGCCTAAAGGAATCATTCCATTGTAAACCACTCCATTCTAAGTTATATGATATGTAAGTCGCCCTTGTGATAGTTGGGGTAGCTGTCTGGGAGTAGTTTTGCTTATTTAGTCTAAGAGAAAGAATCTTAAATAGCAAGGCTATGAAAGCTCATATTGTTACACTGAGCCCTATTGCACTTGTAAGGTTCAGCTAATTCCTCAGTTAAAAATGGGACTCCAGTTTGGAATTTGTTAACAAAGCCAATTCCTGGTAGAGTATATTTGTAACTTGGCCCAGGCCTGAAGTTTCAGGTCAACTCATATTAAAGTAGAAAATAAAGAACTTTGTTCAGTTGAGAAGGAACTACTCAGCTCAGAATCTAGAAATACAAACCATCTGTGATCCTCAGATGTCTTTCAGAGATTTTTTTTTTGCAGTTTCTTTTATCTCCACTTTACTGAGAACCTGCTAGAATAATAGCAGGTGAGAAACATGGCTGATACGCTTGAATCCTTCCGGTCCTTACTGGAGGTACTCATCCAGATGTGGGAGGGTGAATAAAGTTTCAAGTTGCACCGTTCAACTAGTTTTCGTTTTGTTGGGTTCTAGGTTTCTAGGTACCTTCAGAAAAATTATAGAATTTCCAAAGTCTCTTGTTGACTAAACCATATTGAAAATCCCTCTCTTAGAATCACCAGCAAACATTTCCTGCGCCTCATTACACAACTTCCTTAGCTGTTCTAAAAGTGGCTTAGGGATTTTTTTTTTCCCTTTCCCCAGGGACAGAGAAGGGTCAGGAAGCTGTGAGAGGAAAGAGCACATTTCTCAGAGTGCTGGTCCCAGTGTCAGTCCTTCTCCTTGAGTTAGCCATGCATGCTCAGTAATCTCACAACAACACCTAGAAATTCTCCCTCAGGGTCTTGTGTCAACATACAGAGTCAGCCTGAGCAACAAAGCAGTTCTTACTTATCTCAGTAGTACTCCAAACAGTTTTTTATGTAAAGTCTATATGATGCCTAAAGAATGTTTTTTTTTTCCATCAAATTTCTTCTAACTTGCAATGTAAGTTTTACTTTGCCACCCATCTTTCTGGAAGGGAATATCCTTTTTTGTGTTCTGGGGGGAGGCATCTGGGATATTTGCATTCCACAAAAGTACTTAATTGGTACATCCTTAATAAACAGTATGTACATGTCTACTGTTGAGGAACATAGTATAGTACCAATTCACTAAAAAGATTAAATTCTACCTATGAGAAGACCTACATCTCCTTCTATCTCCTACCCAGATGTCTAAACGGTGTTGACTCTTGATTTTGTCTTGATTGTTAGAATTGAGTACCATGAGCTATTCCTGGGACACCTGTATCCTGTTGTATGGTGGGAAACTAGTCTAGCCCATATGTAGACAAAGAGAACTAAACCTGACTGAGCTCACAGTCTAGACCAGGCTATGCCAGGTGTTTACATCTGGTGGTTAGCTCATTTAGTTATTAAGTATAATGAACTCATGCACTTTCACACTGATAGTGGACAGTTTTCTTTAATCATAAAAGTAATACGTGTTTATGAAACAAATGTAGGCAAAAAGAAGAATAAACTATTGGGAGGGGAGGTGTCATAGTTGTTTGTTGTTGTTGTTTAGACACTAAGTTGTGCCGGCTCTTTGTAACCCCGTGGACTAGCCCACCAGGCTCCCATGTCTGTGGGATTTCCCCAGCTCTTTGTGACCCCGTGGACTAGCCCACCAGGCTCCCATGTCTATGGGATTTCCCAGGCGAGAATACTAAAGTGGGCTGCCATTTCCTTCTCCAGGGATCTTCCCAACCCAGGGATTGAACCCATGTCTCTCACATTGACAGGAGGACTCTTTACCACTGAGTCACCTGGGAAGCCATAAGAGTCATAATGCCATTCTCCAAAAATAACCACTATTCAGTATATTCTTCAGAGTGCTTTTTCTATGGTGGGTTTTAGGAGAAAACTAGTTATAATGATACAATAGGTATAATTACAATATACATACTCTATGTATAATTATGCATAATTGCAATAATAATTTACATATTTTAATTTTTTTTTCAGTTAACATTAAGCATGCTTTTTAACATGGTGCTGCCGCAGTTTTTTAAAACAGCAGCATTTTATTCCATATATGGCTCTCTCATATTTATCTTAATTACTCTGAGCTTGAGCATGGTCATTTTAAGCAACTTACAAAGGTCAGGAAAAAAAACTTACACCATAATTTTAAGTTAAAAAGAAGTCCAAGTTTGGCCATGCAAAGAAATCAAAGCCTTATGAAAAAATACATTAATATTCTCTCATTTTTAAATTATCCTATAGGTAATACATGGTTCAGAATTTTACTAAGCATATTAAAATAAACTCAGATTAATAAATGTGACTGAAATACATTCTTACGTCCGTACACCACCCCCTGCCAAAAATGACCCCACTGAAACCTAAATTCCCTAATTCTGTACATATTTTTCAGAGATAGCTAAAAAAATATATAACAAAGACATAAGAAAAGCAAGCCACTATTTTTCCTCCTCAAATAAGGAGTTATCATACTCCCCTGGCAACATCCTTTGGCAGAAATAGTCATAGTGTGCTAGTTTCTCAGGGCTTCCATAACAGAATACCACAGACCAAGTGGCTTAAACTTCAGAAGTTTGTCTCACAGTTTTGGGGGCCAAAAGTCCAAGATAAAGGTGTTGGCAGGATTGACTTCTGCGGCTTCTCTCCTCGGCTTGCTGATAGCAGCCTTCTCACTGTGTCCTCACATGGTCTCCTCTGTGTGTTCATGTCTGAGTTAAACTGCCTTTTCTTACAAGGACTTCAGTCATATTGGATTATGGTAACCCATTTGACCTCATTTTATCACGTGCTCGTGCTAATAAGATTCAGTCATGTCCTATGCTGTGCAACCCTATAGACCATAGCCTTCCAGGCTCCTCTGGGATTCTCCAGGCAAGAATACTGGAGTGGGTTGCCATGCCCTTCTCCAGGAGATCTTCTCGACCATTTTATCATAATCACCTCTTTAAAGGCCGTGTGTACAACTACAGGCACATTCTGAGGTACTAAGGCTTAGAACGCATGTGAATTGGGGAACGGACCCAATTCAACCCATACATAACTCTTGGCAAGGTTAGCAATGACAAGATCTCTCCTTTTTTCTTTCCTGCTAAGATGTCTGATTAACACACACACACACACACACACACACACAAATCTTCCTTTGGAATAAAAGAAAAAGGAAAGAAAAACAGATGCACCTTCTCTTTAAAACTCCCCCACCCTACCACCACCAAGGAAAAAAAAATTATTTTGAATTTATTTTCTTCATTTGAAGTCTCAGATCATATCTACATTGGGCACATTTTCAAATCTTAGGCAAGATCTCAGAATAGCAAGGGTCATAACTTTTGCACTAAATTCCTGTAAGAAATAGCCACAGTCTTGCTACAACTTCACAAAAAAGAAAGAAAGAAATGAAAATGCTAATAAAAATGCCGCTGCCAACATGCCTTGGAGGCTATACTTTCAAGCCAGCCTCCTGGTAACTCCACACCACAGAACTACTGTCTTTCCACAGCCTCCTACCTGCCTGTCTAGCTGGGGGCCAAACCAAAAATAAACCCTATTTTCTTCTCAGGAACTGATCACAAAATTTCCTACGAAATTCAAACATCCCATAATCCTCCCTGGAATGTTTCCTAAATAAAAAGAAGATAAAACACTTACCTTTGTAAAGATTTTGTTAAACACCAACCACCCAATTTCAAAAGTAAGAAAAAAGTAGATTTTAAGTGGAAACAGTCCAGGGAAGGCTCTTCTTTGAAGAAATGGCCACTGGCTCTTTGGTTCTTTTATTTTTTCAGGGGACATGGTGAGGGATTTTGTATCCTTTCCCATATCTTTTTGTGAAATCTAATCCTCTTTAGCTAGAGGTTGCCTTTCCCATTCAGTTTGCCAGGCCAGCGGGAGTGAAAAGTTGCATTTTAACCTAACACACGGCTTTCTCAAGTTTATTAACATGGTATTGCTGACAAAATTCAGTCTCCCAGTGACTGCCTTGGCTCCCAGATGAAATATTCACTTTCTCTCTGATATGTTATCATAAATAGAATACCAAAAGCTTATTATATTTTGGACTAGGTGACTGATTTTGAATTAGGTGAATTTCATTTCACTCAAGTGAAATGAAAAGAAAAGACCGCTCCATCCTGTGGTGGGAACACATTTGAAAAGCCCACTTTCCCTTTCTTGTGGATGGTGAGAGCATGAGATGAAATGTAAAACCTCTGGCAGGCAGATGGGGACCTGGTTCCTCTGCATGGATCAGTCAGGGCCTCGCTTTTGGTGAGAAGCTGACTGGCTGTGGATTGGTCCATGTGACTGTAAAGAGGACCCTGGACTCTTTGGATCTACTAATTCATGAAAACGTATCAGTAAAAAGAGGAACCCCCTGACCTGACCAAACATGGTCATTTCAGGCTAATTAACTTTCTCCTACTCCATAGCCAAAGGCTTTACTACAACCCCAAGCTGTCCAAGCTGTAAGAAAACACAGATACAAATGGAAACATTTGAGAGTGGGTGGATTTAGGGAAATCTCTGGAAAAACCACACATGAACAGTTGCCTGCTACTGACCCACTTAATGAGCTTCCCAGGTGGCGTGGTGGTAAAGAATCCACCTGCAATGCAGGAGACATGGGTTTGATCCCTGGGTTGGGAAAATCCCCTGGAGAAGGGAATGGTAACCCAATTCAGTATTCTTGCTTGGGAAATCGCATAGACAGAGGAGCCTGGTGGGCTATAGTCCACAGGGTCACAGAGTTGGACATGACTGAATGACTGAGCACACACACAGTACATTTAATGCAACAGCAATTTGAATTATTTGTAAGGTAGCTCTTTACTCAGAGAAGTCAATGGCACCCCACTCCAGTACTCTTGCCTGGAAAATCCCATGAATGGGGGAGCCTGGTGGGCTGCCGTCTATGGGGTCGCACAGTCGGACATGACTGAATTGACTTAGCAGCAGCAGCAGCTATTTAGTAAATGTCTGTGTCTTCTACGTTATAAACTCTATGAGGACAAGGGTGGATTAAATGAATGAAGAATTGAATGAAAAAAAATGAACAAAAGCACCGTTAGTAAAGAATTGTATTTGGCTTTGAAAGCCTTAGATAAGAATCCTGCGGTTTAATTCTCTTAGGATAAATGAGTGACTTTTTTTTTTTAACAAAATACCTGTATTCCTTACACCATGCTAAGTATTTTAATCTTTGCCTTTCTCCTCTAAGACAAAAATAACTAATATTTTCTAAGAATGTTTGAGCTCCTGCCTTTTGGATATCCAGGCATCACAGTTTACCTGGGGCTGACCACGTTCTGAGGACTTTAAGGGGTTTATGATGCTAACCCCAGGGAAGTTCTAGGAAAACCTGGATGAGTTGGTCATGCTGCAAAACTGAACTAGTTGCTTTTTATTCATTTTTATCTCAGCTAATCCTCACCAGAGCACTATTAAATAAGCAGATACTTTTATTACCCCATATTACAGCTGAGGCTATGAGGGGTTTTATAGGTTAAACAACAAAAAGCTGGGGAATTTAAGGTATGGTTATCATGAAGCTACACTGCCTCACATCAGAAAAAATGGGAACCATGGTAACCCCACCTCATGGACTTCATCTGGTCATTGAGATGATGATAATGAACTCATGTATAGCATTTCACTGTCTGCAAAGTACTTTCTCATTTAATGCTACAATGAAGGGAGGCCATTAAAACTACATTGAGGTCAGTCACCAATAAAACTTCCTGACCTGGATCCAAAAAAGAAAAAAAACAACAACAGCAGCAATAAAAACTTATGTGGTGGTCAACCCAGGCTGACTCTCCTTTGGGAACTTTATGGCTTATTACTCTGAGCTCTGGTCAACTCTTTTCTCGCTTCTATTTTTAAAGAAGACACAGAGAAAATGGAGGGAGACAGAAATTATTATTCATCAGCAAGATGCTTCCTCTAAGGCTACTTTTTATTCATTATTATAATGAAATATTTATTTTTCCAAAGTGTGTGCTAAGCTTGAGAGAACAAATTTAACTGAAGAATAAATGAGTGCCGTAAAAAAGTAAGATTGTAAATTGCCCAGCAGGCTCAAGGATTCATAGTTGGTTGCATTCTTTGTATTTATCTCTAAGAGTTCCCTAGTCCTTCACCTGGGCTTGCCCATACTGGTATGTATTTTTCAGTTTAGCCAAATCCCAAAGTTACAAGCAAGAAGGAAATTCAATAAGCTGGAGGAGACAAATGCATTCAACAAACATAATGAAACTTTTCCCAGTAGCAGGTCAAGCAGCTGTATATAGTTTAATTGAAAATAAATGCCTTATAAATGAAGCATATAACTACAAACCACAGTCTTAAAAAAAATGCAGAAAACTAACTGATTTTCAATTATACTTGATGATATATTTATTATATATGTAATATGTGATGATATTTTGGGTTACTCTTTTGGCTCCCCTCTCCCTTTAAAATTAGGCTACACACACACATACATACACACACCCTGGAACATTACTCAGCCATAAAAAAATGAAATACTGCCATTTTAGCAACATAGATGGACCTAGAGAATATCATACTAAATAAAGTAAGTTAGAAAAAGACAAATATCAGATCATACATGTAATCTGAAACAGTGATACAAATGAGCTTATTTATAAGACAGAAACAAACTCACAGACATAGAAAACAAACTTGTGATTACCAAAGGGAAAGGGGAGAGGGAGGGATAAATTAGGAGTTTGGGCATTAACAGATATACACTAACATATATATATAAAAGAGACAAAGAATAAGAACTTACTATATAGTACAGGGAACTATATTTAATATATTGCAATAACCTATAACAGAAAAGAATCTTAAAAACAATGTGTGTATGTGTATGTGTGTGTGTATGAATCACTTTGCTCTAACCTGAAAGTAACACAACATTGTAAATCAACTATGTTATTGTTCTTCGGTTGCTAAGTCCTGTCTGACTCTTTACAACCCCATGAACTGTAGCACACCAGGATTCCTTGTCCTTCACTATCTCCCAGAGTTTGCTCAAATGCATATCCATTGAGTCTGTCATGTTATCTAACCATCTCATCCTCTGCGGCCCTCTTCTCCTTCTGCCTTCAATCTTTCCCAGCATCAGGGTCAACTGTACTTCAACTAAAAAAAAAAAAAAAAAAAGGCTTAAACACCTTATACTGTCAGTCCAACCTTTTTTATAATACAGTTCCAGTTTAATTTTTCTTTCTTCCTCAACCTTCTTGTCAAACTGGACTCTGCTCTGCTGTCTTGCCTTTCTGCCTTCTTTCAGGCCACTGCCTCCACCTGGGTTTCCCTGCTCCTCATCTTGTGGCTCAGAGGGTAAAGCATCTGCCTACAATGTGGGAGACCCGGGTTCGATCCCTGAGTTGGGAAGATCCCCTGGAGAAGGAAATGGCAACCTACTCCAATACTCTTGCCTGGAAAATCCCATGGACAGAGGAGCCTGGTGGGCTACAGTCCATGGGGTCGCAAAGAATTGGACACGGCTGAGCAACTTCACTGCACTTCTCATCTGCACCTGTGAAACTTGTGATAGGCCTCTGTTGTTCTTGACTGTGCAGCAACCATTTCTCCTTTTTCTCATTTTAAAGCTTCCTCTTTAATTTGGGGGAACCACTCCTGCACAAAGTCAGTCCGTGGGTTCAGTTGGCTGAGCCCATCTTTGACTCCTGACATGGGCATGCGATCGATCCAAACCTGGCCAAGCAGAGCCCTGTTTGTATATTCTGCCTCACTCATCAGGAGAGAGGCACTCTCTTTATGCTGGAGCAGTGGAGCTGGTAACAATGACAGTCTGAAAAGATGGTGTCCATCCTTTCTTCCACAAGAAATAAGCTTGTCTGAAAACAAAGCCAGTACAAGCTAGAACCTCCAAGAAATTGACAGCTTTCAAAAGAATTCAGGGGAGAGAAAAAAAAACCTCAAGTAAAAAAGGGGTTGGGGGAGGAAGCTGTGCTTCTTAGAAAAAGAATTCAGGGGAGAGAAATTGACAGCTTTCTAATTTTTTTCAGTCAACAAATATTTATTAAATTTTTACTATATTTCAGATACTGTTCTAGGTACTGAGGATATAGCAGTGATAGAAACAGATTAAAACTTCTTCCTTCCTGGAGCTTCTAAAATATTTTATTGGGAAAATTGTTTTCAAATTTACATGGAAGGGGAAAGAATAATTTCTCCATTATTCAACTATAATAATTATCAATATTTTTTTGTCTCCTGCATTGGCAGGCGGGTTCTTGACTACTAGCACCACCTGGGAAGCCCTATATATATATATATATTTTTTTTTTTTTTTTTAATTTTAAAATCGTGTTTATTTTTTACTGTGCTGAGACTTTGTTACTGCATGCAGGCTTTTTCTAGTTATGGCAAGCTGGGGCGCTTAGGCTTCTCATTGCAGTAACTTCTCTTGTTGCAAAGCACAGAGCCTAGAGTGCAGGCTACAGTAGCTGAGCCAATGCATGGGCTTAGTTGCTCCACAGCACGTGGGATCTTCTGGGACAAGGGATCGAACCTGGGTCCCCTGCATTGGCAGGCAGATTCTTAACCACTGAACCCCTAGGGAATCCCAATTTTCAGTATTTTTGGCAGCTCTCTTACAGAATCATTTAGATACCCTGGATTCACATTTGCCTGAAATTAGATACTCTTACATTTTTTTTAGTTAGCTAAATAGATGTGGAGACAGTGGAAACAGTGTCAGACTTTATTTTTGTGGGCTCCAAAATCACTGCAGATGGTGACTGCAGCCATGAAATTAAAAGATGCTTACTCCTTGGAAGGAAAATTATGACCAACCTACGTAGCATATTAAAAAGCAGAGACATTACTTTGCCAACAAAGGTCCACCTGGTCAAGGCTATGGTTTTTCCAGTGGTCATGTATGGATGTGAGAGTTGGATTGTGAAGAAAGCTGAGCTCCGAAAAATTGATGCTTTTGAACTGTGGTGTTGGAGAAGACTCTTGAGAGTCCCTTGGACTGCAAGGAGATCCAACCAGTCCATCCTAAAGGAGATCAGTCCTGGGTGTTCATTGGAAGGACTGATGCTGAAGCTGAAACTCCAATACTTTGGCCACCTCATGCGAAGAGTTGACACATTGGAAAAGACCCTGATGCTGGGAGGGATTGGGGGCAGGAGGAGAAGGGGATGACAGAGGATGAGATGGCTGGATGGCATCACCGACTCGATGGGTATGAGTTTGAGTAAACTCCAGGAGTTGGTGATGGACAGGGAGGCCTGCCATGCTGCGATTCATGGGGTCGCAAAGAGCTGGACACTACTGAGCAACTGAACTGAACTGAACTGAACCCAACACATTGTTCTATGTTTGCTTAAATTAATTTGAGTTGGGCTTCTATCACTAAAAACAAAAACAAAAAAACCCCCCAAATCTTGGTTAAGCAAAACCCTGCCCATAACTATGGATTTGTTTCAAAGGTCATCAAATTCCTAAAACTTTCCTGGCCTCGAAAGAGAGATGGCCTTTTTAATTTAACAATCTCCTAGTGAGATTGTTATACTTACATTTCTTGTTATCTACTATAGGTTAAAATTATTTATCAATCTCACAGGACTGTGAACACCTTAAGGACAGGGGCTGAGACTCATTTGTTTTTGCTCTCCTCACAGTGTTACACATAGTTGATTGTTTCTACTCATCTGTGAATAAATGAATCAAATTTATTTAGCACTGAAACAATTGTTTTTAGAAAGTGTAAAGGGCTTCCCTGGTAGTTCAGTTGGTAAAGAATCCGCCTGCAATGCAGGAGACCCTGGTTTGATTCCTAGGTCGGGAAGATCCCCTGGAGAAGGGATAGGCCACCCATACCAGTATTCTTGGGCTTCCCTTGTAGCTCAGCTGGTAAAGAATCCGCCTGCAATGTGGAAGACCTGGCTTCAATCTCTGGGTTGGGAAGATCCCCTGGAGAAGGGAAAAGCTACCCACTCCAGTATTCTGGCCTGGAGAATTCCATGGACTGTATAGTCCATGGGATCGCAGAGTCGCATATGACTGAGAGACTTTCACTTTCACTTTCAAGATTCCTCAAAAATAGCTTTCACACCAATTTTGCTTGGAGTTCAGGAAAAAGTGAATCCAGGAAGAAGAGACATCAATGTGGAGAGAAGGTATAAATAAGTTTATCTCTGCATTACTGGTATGTTTGTTGTTTTTGTTGTTCAGTCCCTTAGTGGTGTCCAACTCTGCAGCCCCGTGAACTGCAACACCTCAGGCTTCTCTGTCCTTTACTATCTCCCAGAGTTTGCTCAAGCTCATGTTCATAGAGTCAGTGATGCCATCCAACTGTCTCATCCTCTGTTTCCCCCTTCTCCTCCTATCCTGAATCTTTCCCAGCATCAGGGTTTTTTCCAATGAGTCAGCTCTTCACATCAGGTGGCCAAAGTATTGGAGCTTCAGTTTCAGCATCAGTCCTTCCAATGAGTATGCAGGGTTGGTTTCCTTTAGGACTCACTGATTTGATCTCCTTGAAGTTCAAGGGACTCTCAAGAGTCTTCTCCAGCACCACTGTTTGAAGGCATCACTTCTTCTGCTTTCAGCCTTCTTTATGGTCCAACTCTCACATTCATGTTTGACTACTGGAAGAACCATAGTCAGACTATATGGACCTTTGTCAGAAAAGTGACGTCTCTGCTTTTTAATATGCTGTCTAGGTTGGTCATAGCTTTTCTTCCAAGAAGCAAGCGTCTTTTAATTTCATGGGTGCAGTCACCATCTGCAGTGATTTTTGAGCCCCCCAAAATAAAGTCTGTCACTGTTTCCATTATTTCCCCATCTATTTTCCATGAAGTGATGGAACCAGATGCTATGATCTCTGTTTTCTGAATGTTGAGTTTTAAGCCAGCTTTTTCACTCTCTTCTTTCACCCTCATCAAGAGGTTCTTTAGTTCCTCTTCACATTCTGCCTTTAGAATGGTATCATCTGCATATCTGAGGTTTTTTATATTTCTCCCGACAGTCTTGACTCCAGCTTGTGAGTCATCCAGCCTGGCACTTTACATGATGAACTCTGCGTATAAGTTAAATAAACAGGGTGACAATATACAGCCTTAATGTGCTCCTTTCCCAATTTTGAACCAGTCTGTTGTTCCACATCTGGTTCCACATCTGATTTTTGTCCTGTTGTTAGTGTGATTACTATGATTTATAATGTATATACAATTTTATCATATAATCAGCAAAGTAGAGGTTTGAAATTAAGGGCATGTAAAGAACTATAAATTCTTCAGGAAAAGAACAAAGAGAAAACATGGGCTTTAATGTTTTAAATCAGACACTCAGGCTTTAATCAGACATTCACATTTGATCTGGACTTCACTGCTATATGACCCAGGGGTGAATTCCTTATTATTTATGATCTCCTCTTTCTTAATATCTAAAATGACACAAATAGCTATTGCCAAAGGATAGTTGTGAGGATGAAGTGAGAAGAAAGAGTGTGTAGTTGGTATACATATCCAGAGATCTAAAAAATCAGTGGCCTAAACAGAAAGATTATTATTTCTCTCCCATGTGACAAGAAACCAAGGCTTAGGTATTCTGGGTCTGGTATGGTGGCTCCATAACATCTCTGATTCAGGCTCCTTCTTTCTTGTGGCTCTACCATTCCCACTATTTTTTTCACATCTTTAATTGTCCAAGATGGCTTAACATTGTGATCTCACTCTAGCCAACAGAAAGAGGAAAGGGGAACTGAAATGTATGCCCCTTTCTTTTCAAGGCACAATGCAAGTTTTCCACATTGACTATTCACATTTCAGTGGACAGAACTTGGTCACATGTTTATTAGGGGACAAGTTAGGAAATGCAGTGTTCATTCTCAGCTTCCATGGCTCAAATAAAGTTATGTTTTTTTTTTAATTATTACTAGAGATAAAGAGGACAATAGTGGATTTATTTAAATCACCTGGTAGGTGTCCTGGTATACCTGATATTACCTCTTTCCATCCCCTGTCTGGTTATTGGTGTATTAAGAATTCTGAGTAGTATCCTCTCCCATTTTGGTGGCTTTGTTAATTGGCAGAATCCTTCTGGAAAGCAGCATAAAAATGCATAAGAGTCATGATAATATAACTCTTAGTAATTTGTTCAAATGAGATAATAAATGACAGAAGATGTGCATTCCAGTATTCCTGAAAGAGCACAATTCTGTAGCATTTTGGTGTTCCACAATAGCAGACTGTAAGGTAACCCTTCCATTTCTGAGACCAGCTTTGAAATCCTTAGATACTGGTCTTAGATACCATGATGTTACCTCAGTGGCTGGGCCAGTGCTAAATGGAGTAAAGACTTTAACATGTGGGGTTCCTGAGAAATGGGTCTCATTCAGATACTAGTGAGCAGGATGTACTTTAGGGGTCAGTACCTGTGGGGAAGTGAGGTTGCTGCTGCTGCTGCTGCTAAGTCACGTCAGTCGTGTCTGACTCTGTGCGACCCCACAGACGGCAGCCCACCAGGCTCCCCTGTCCCTGGGATTCTTTAGGCAAGAACACTGGAATGGGTTGCCATTTCCTTTTCCAATGCATGAAAGTGAAAAGTGAAAGTGAAGTCGCTCAGTTGTATCTGACTCCTCATGACCCCATGGACTGTAGCCCAACAGGCTCCTCCGTCCATGGGAGTTCCCAGGCAAGAGTACTGGAGTGGGCTGCCATTGCCTTCTCCAGAAGTGAGGTTAGCAGGACTGATAAGAGAGAAAATTGAACTGTGATACAGTCATGCAAAGGCTTTAGCCAATCTCACAAGCAGCTCTAGAGCTGGAAGGATCCCTCAGAGTTGTCCTGCATCACCCATCACTGGATGTAGGCTGCATCATGGAAGGCTACATGAATGGGTGAATAAGATATCTTTAGTCAAGGACAGGTCCTGGGGAAGAAGTCAGTCGAGAGCAGATAACACTGCTGGCATCTGGAGAAAGAGTACCTAAGTCCAGAAGAGGAAGACCTGGGTTGGGCAGTTATGCATCCCCTGCAGGGGTCCATACTGATCCATGCTGAGCTAGTAGGATACTATGGTCCACAAGTTTGAAATGTGAGGTGAGACAAAGAAACTAGAATTGAAGTGGCAAGTTTATTGAAGTATTCAGGCAGAGTACCTGGACTCGTGTGATTCCCAGAACCACCTGGTTCCTGCTTTTCTTTAATGCCTCGCTGTTGAATGTTTTATTGGATTTAATTTATTTTGGTTACCAAGAGAACCTTGAATATTTTGCCATTGATTCATGAATTATTATGAATGCAACAGAATATTATGCATCCCTAAGAATGGTAAGAATGCTATTCTGATAATAATGTCAAACACAAAAAATATACCCAAACATTTAAATATCCCCAAGTTATTATCTGACTGTGAACTGACAGAACAGAAAATATTTCTCTAGGTTCAGTTCAGCTCAGTTCAGTTGCTCAGTCGTGTCTGACTCTTTGTGACCCCATGAACTGCAGCATGCCAGGCCTCCCTGTCCATCACTAACTCCCAGAGTTTACCCAAACTCTTGTCCATTGAGTCAGTGAAGCCATCCAACCATCTCATCCTCTGTTGTCCCCTTCTCCTCCTGCCCTCAATCTTTCCCAGCATCAGGGTCTTTTCGAATGAGTCAGCTCTTCACTTCAGGTAGCCAAAGCTTTGGAGTTTCAACTTCCACATCAGTCCTTCCAATGAACACCCAGGACTGGTCTCCTTTTAGGATGGACCAGTTAGATCTCCTTACAGGCAAAGGGACTCTCAAGAGTCTTCAACACCACAGTTCAAAAGCATCAGTTCTTTGGCACTCAGCCTTCTTTATAGGCCAGCTCTTACATCCATACATGACTACTGGAAAAACCATAACCTTGACCAGATGGACTTTTGCTGACAAAGGAATGTCTTTGCTTTTTAATATGCTGTCTAGGTTGGTCATAACTTTCCTTCCAAGGAGTAAGCATCTTTTAATTTCATGGCTGCAATCACCATTTGCAGTGATTTTGGAGCCCAAAAAAATAAAGTCAGCCACTGTTTCCCCATCTGTTTGCCATGAATGATGGGACCAGATGCCATGATCTTAGTTTTCTGAATGTTGAGCTTTAAGCCAACTTTTTCACTCTCCTCTTTCAGTTTCATCAAGAGGCTCTTTAGTTCTTATTCACTTTTTGCCATAAGGGTGGGGTCTGCATATCTCCATATCTGAGGTTATTGATATTTCTCCTGGCAATCTTGAGTCCAGCTTGTGCTTCTTCCAGCCCAGTGTTTCTCATGATATACTCTGCATATAAGTTAAGGAGGCAGGGTGACAATATCCAGCCTTGATGTACTCCTTTTCCTATTTGGAACCAGTGTATTGTTCCATGTCCAGTTCTAACTGTTGCTTCCTGACCTGCATACAGGTTTCTGAAGAGGCAGGTCAGGTGGTCTGGTATTCCCGTCTCTTTCAGAATTTTGAAGACCTACAAGACCTTTTAGAACTAACACTGAAAAAAGATGTCCTTTTCATTATAGGGAACTGAAATGCAAAAGTAGGAAATCAAGAAACACCTGGAGTAACAGGCAAATTTGGCCTTGGAGTACAAAATGAAGCAGGGCAAAGGCTAATAGAGTTTTGCCAAGAGAATGCACTGGTCATAGCAAACATCCTCTTCCAACAACACAAGAGAAGACTCTACACATGGACATCACCAGATGGCCAACACTGAAATCAGATTGATTATATTCTTTGCAGCCAAAGATGGAAAAACTCTATATAGTCAGAAAAAACAAGACCAGGATCTGACTATGGCTCAGATCATGAACTCCTTATTGCCAAATTCAGACTTAAATTGAAGAAAGTGGGGAAAACCACTAGACCATTCAGGTACAACCTAAATCAAATCTCTTATGATTATACAGTGGAAATGAGAAATAGATTTAAGGGACTAGATCTGATAGAGTGCCATTTCTCTAGGTAAACATTACTAAATAAAAGTAATACATCCAAGATGCATCACATTATCAAAAAAGTGAAAACACAATCCATAGAATGGGAAAAAATATTTACAAGGCATATACCTGATAAGGGTCTAGTATGTAGGCTATATTAATAACTTTTAACTCCTATAACTCAACATCAAAAAGACAACCAAATTAAAAAATGGGAAATGGACTCAAAAAGACCTTTCTCCAAAGTAGATATACAAATGGCCAACAAACCCAGGAAGAGATGTAAACATCATTAATCATGAGATGCATGTTGAAACCACTATAGGGTATGACTTCATTTACTAGGATTGTTATTCTTTTAATGAAAAAAAGAAAAAAAATATAAAGAAGAAATATAGCAAGAGTCGCCAAGGATATGAAAAATTGAAACTCTTGGACATTTTTGGTGGGGATTTAGAATGGTTCTGCTGCTATAGAAAAGTTTAATGATTCCTTAACAAGTTATGTTTAGAATTACCATCATGGTTCTTGTTCAGTCACTTAGTCATGTCCAACTCTTTGCAACCCCATGGACTGCAGCACAGATTCCCTCCTCACTATCTCCTGGAATTTGCTCAAACTCATGTACTTTGAGTCGATGATGCCCATCCATGCACCTCATCCTCTGTCACCCCCTTCTCCTCTTGTCCTCAATCTTTCCCAGCCTTGGGTCTTTTCCAGTGAGCTGGCTCTTTGCCTCAGGTGGCCAAAATATTGGAGCTTCAGCTTCAGCATCAGTTCTTCCAATGAATATTTGGGGATGATTTCCTTTAGGATTGAATTGTTTCATCTGCTTGCCGTCCAAGGGACTCTCAGGAGTCTACTCCAGCTCCACAGATAGAAAGCATCAATTCTTTGACACTCAGCTTTCTTTATGGTCCAACTCTCAAGAGAGAATTACTTTATGATCCAGCAATTCTAAGTCTAGGTATAAAAGAATTAAAACCAGAGATTCAAATAGATATTCACAAACGTTCATTTCCAAAATGTGGAAATAGTCCAAATGTCCCATCGCAGAGAGATGGACAAACAAATTGTAGTATATCTGGGCAATGAAGTATTATTCAGCTACGAAAAGGAATGGAATACTGCTATATGCTATAATACATAGCATATATGAAATAGCTGTGGGGAAAAAAAGCCAGTCACTAAGGCCATATATTGTATAATTTCTATGAAATTTCTATGAAATGTCCAGGATAGGTAAATCTGTTGAGAAAAGATTAGTGGTTGCCAAGGGCAGTGGAAAGAGAAAAAATGTGGAGCACCTTACTTAATTTGTATGGAACTTCCTATTGGGGTGATGAAAATGTTTTTGAACTAGATAGAGGTGGTGATTGTGTGACATTATGAATGCACTTAATGTCACTAACTTGTTCACTTTGAAATGGTTAAAATTACGTGACTCACTTCAATTTATTTAAAAATAAGTAATAAAGAATAAATGATACTATTTGATTAGAAGTGATTTTAAAGAGCATTATATCATGTAATCCATAATTTATTTTTCAGATTCTTTTTGTTTTAGGATAAACACTTGCTTCCTAAAGGAACTAAAATAGTTTGGTATGAATGAAATAATTCTCACAGTATAGGTGATCCACATGGGCAACATGGAGACAGCAACCCAGGATAAAACATCCCTTCCAATATAACTTGGGATATAAAGTGACTGGCAATTGGCTCTTGATCTTTACAGCAGTCTTAGTTTTGTCACTTCATTAGCCTCAATGTAATACAGCCCTTCACTCTATGCATTTGAATCTTCTGGGGCCACACTTTGCATTGCCAGGATTTATTTATAGCACATTTAAAAAATATTCTCATTCTTTTACTGTAAAATTTCTAGTTCAAAATATAAGCATACTCTAGTTATTTTTGAAAATCAACCTAGGAATAGGAATAGAAAATTAAAATTCCCATAATTCTGTCATATAAAGTAAAAGTGTTAAATGTTGGTTTTATACACGTGTGTACTTCCACATTAATATTGTTATATATATTTTTTTTTTACTCCCTAATGTTATGAAATTAAAAGATGCTTAATTTCAGCCATGAAATTAACAGACGCTTGCTCCTTGAAAGAAAAGTTATGAACAACCTAGACAGTATATTAAAAAGCTGAGACATTACTTTGCCAACAAAGGTCCATCTGGTCAAGGCTATGGTTTTTCCAGTAGTCATGTATGGATGTGAGAGTTGGACTCTAAAGAAAGCTGAGTGCTGAAGAATTGATGCTTTTGAACTGTGGTGTTGGAGAAGACTCTTGAGAGTCCCTTGAACAGCAAGGAGATCCAACCAGTCCATCCTAAAGGAAATCAGTCCTGAGTGTTCATTGGAAGGACGGATGCTGAAGCTGAAGCTCTAATCCTTTGGCCACCTGATGCGAAAAGCTGACTCATTTGAAAAGACCCTGATGCTGGGAAAGATTGAAGGCGGGAGGAGAAGGGGACAACAGAGGATGAGATAGTTGGATGGCATCACCGACTCAATGGACATGAGTTTGAGTAAGCTCCAGAGTTGGTGATGGACAGGGAGGCCTGGTGTGCTGCAGTTCATGGGGTCTCAAAGAGTCGGACACGACTGAGTGACTGAACTGAACTAAATGTTATGAACAATTTTATGTCCTTTTAAAATGGCATTTTTAATATATAGCTGTATCATACTTTATGAAACTGATCATCTATTCATATAGTTATTTTCCCCAATACTTCTGCAATCTAGTCCTTTACTGTGCTCCATTGTAACCATTACTGCATTCATTCTTCTTTTTGGGGTGGAGGGCAACTTCCACTTTTCATCAAAATGTTTACAATTTTACTATAAACAATAAGATGAAATTCTTTGTATAAGTCCTTTTGTGTATCATTGATTATTTTCTTCAAATAACTTCTTTTTGAGATATAATTGACATAGAACATTATATTAGTCTCAGATATATACCATGATGATCAATACTTCCAGTGCTGAAATTTCCTTTAAGATGTACTTTCTTAGCAACTTTCAAATAAACAATACAGTATTATGAACTCTTGGGCTTCCCCAGTGACTCAGCAGTAAAGAATATGCCTGCAGTGCAGGAGATGTGGGATCACTCCCTGGGTCAGGAAGATCTCCTGGAAGAGGGCATGGCAATCCACTCCAATATTCTTGCCTCTAGAGGAGCCTGGTGAGCTACAGTCCATAGGGTCTCAAAGTGTCAGACATGATTGAAGCAAGTGAGCATGCATGCACACACTTTATTAACTATAGTACCATGCTATACATAACATCCCTTAGACTTACTTATCACTGAGTTTGTACCTTTTCACTACATTTACTCATTTATTCAAGTTTGATCCCTGGGTTGGGAAGATCCCCTGGAGAAAAGGGAAAGGCTACCTACTTCAGTAATCTGGCCTGGAGAATTCCATGGATTGTGTATTTCATGGGGTCACAAATAGTCGAACGTGACTGAGCGACTTTCACTTCACTTATGTACTCAAACCCCATCTTCTGCATCTGGCAACCACCAATCTGTTTTCTGCATCTGTGAGTTTGGGTTATTTTGTTGTTGTTTTTAGATTCCACAAAGAAGAGAGATAGTATGGTATTCATTTTTTTCTAGCTAACTTATTCCACTTAGCATGTTATCCTCAAGGTCCATCTATGTTGTCATAAACGGCATGATTGCCTTCTTTTTTATGGCTAAATGTTATATATATATAATTATATATAAATATACTACATATACATTATATACAACAACTTCTTTGCCCATTCATCCATCTGTGGGCACCTCTATGTCTTGGTTACTGTAAATAATACTTCATTGAACATGGGAATGTGTATCTTTTCGAGTTAGTGTTTTCACTTTGAAAGTGGAATTGCTAGATTGTATGCTCATTTTACTTTTAATTTTTTTGAGGAGTCTCCACCCTATTTTCTATAGTGGCTGAACCAACTTATATTCTCACCAACAGTGTTGGGCAACATTTCTCTTTTCTCCATATCTTTCCTGATACCTATTATTTCTTGCTATTTTAATAATAATCATTATAATAATAATGTATTAAAATACATTACTATATATTAATACATTATTATAACAAGGTATTATAATGCATATAATAATTATTACTATGTAATAGATATAATAATCATTATAACAGGTGTGTGGTGATACCTCAGTGTGGTTTTGATTTGTATTTCCTTGTCATTTGCATTTATTATTTGCAAATGTTATTTGCATTTCCTTGTTACTGACATCAAGCACCTTTTCATGTATCTGTTGGTCATCTGTATTTCTTCTTTGGAAAAATACCTATTCAGATATAAAGATATAAAAATACCTTTTCTGACCATTTTTCAATTGGATTGTGTTTCTTTCTTTGCTCCTTTTGCTATTGAGTTCTATGAGTTCTTTATGTATTCTGGATATTAATCCCTTATCAGATATGTTACTTGTAAATATTTTCTTCCATTCTGTAGGTTGCCTTTCATTTTGTTAAAAGTTTTTTTCTGTTGTGGAGAAAATTTTCAATTTGATGCAGTTACACTTGTTTGTTTTTGTTTTTGTTGCCTTTGCTTTTGATTTCAGGTCTAAAAAATCATTGCCAAGACCAGTGTCAATGAGCTTACTGCCTCTTGTTTTCTTCTAGGAGTTTTATGGAATCAGATCTTATAGTCAAGTCATTAATCTAGTTTTAGGTAGGTATGTGTGTGTGTGTGGTATATGATAGGGGTTCCAATTTCATTCTTTTGCACATGGCTTTCTTTTTTTCCCCACCACCGTTTACTGAGGAGACCATCGTCTCCCCATTGCATATTCTTTGCTCCTTTTTCATAAACTAATTGATCATCTGTACGTGGGTTATTTTCTGGGTTATCTGCTTCCATTGATCTAAGTGTCCCATTGATCACATTGATCTAAGTGTCTATTTTTATGCCAGTACACACTGTTTTGATTACTTGTATTATGTTCGCTAGTTTAAAACCAGGAAGTGAGATGCCGCCAGCTTTGTCTGTCTTTCACTTCTTTCCACTTTCTATTTTCTTTGTCTTTCTTTCACTTCTTTTACCTTTACTGTTTTGGCTATTTGGACTTTTTATGGTTTCATACAAATTTTAGGATCATTTGTTCTATTCCTTTGAAAAAATCACTTAGATTTTGATAGAGGTTGCACTGCATCAGTAGATTGCTTTGGGTAGTATGGTTATTTTAACAATATTAATTCTTTCAATCTATAAACATGGACTGTCTTCCCATTTATTTCTGTCTTCTCCAATGTCTTTCACCAGCACCTTAATAATTATAGTTACATTCTTTAAAATAAATTGCTAGGAGTAGAAATATGTAATTAAAAGGAAAATTTGAAAGTTTTAAAAATATCTTTTTGGCAAACTGCCTTCCTGTTAGGTTATCCCATTTTCCCCTTCCAGCAGTGCATGAGACTGTGCCTTTGTTCTACATCCTTTGCAAAATCAGGGCTTTCTTTAAAAACCATTGCCAAAAATATTATTTATGCTTTTAAAAATTTATTTTTGCTTTTTAAAATTTATTTATTTTTTAATTGAAGGACAATTGCTTTACAGAACTTTGTTATTTTCTGTCAACCCAAGACAATATATAATATAGTTTAAATGTCACTGGAACCAGAAGGTATCTGGGGGAGTCTCTCCTTTGCCCATGTATACCATCCCCCTCTGGGTGCCACCAGTATTAACAGTTTCTTCTGTATTCTTCAGGAAATCACTTATGTGTTCATAAATTGTAGCAAGCTAGACATACTGACTGTACCTTGCACTTGTCTGTATATCAGGAATAGAACCTCTTCATTCTTTTCTAAGGTCGCATACTTTTCTATTGTCAAATGCTATGTATTTCAAAGGGCTTCCCAGGTGGCTCAGTGGTAAAGAATCCACCTGCCAATGTAGGAGATGTGGGTTTGATCCCTGGGTCGGGAAGATTCCCCTGGAGGAGGAAATGATAAACCCACTCTAGTATTCTAGCCTGGAAAGTCCCATAGAGAGAGGAGCCTGGTGAGCTACAGTCCATGAAGCCTCCAAGAGTCAGGCACAACTGAGCACGCACACATGTATTTTACAAGTTCACTTTTGATGGACAGTTGAGTTACCTTTAACTTTTTGCTGTTAACAGACAATGTATCTGTGAGTTACCTTGTAATTCCCCTACTTTGTGCATGTACAAGGGAATAGCTGACAAAAGAGAAGAAGGAAAAGGCAAAAGAGAAAGGCAAATGAATGCAGTTTCAGAGCGTATCAAGGAGATATAAGAAAGCCTTCTTAAGTGAACCATGCAGAGAAATAGAGGAAAACAATAGAATGAGAAAGACTAGAGATCTTTTCAAAAAATTCAAGATACCTAGGGAACATTTCATCAAACATGAGCACAGTAAAGGACAAAATAGCAAGGACCTAATCGAAGCAAAAGAGATGACGAAGAGGCGGCAAGGATGCGCAGAAGAACTATACAAAAAATATCTTAGTGACCCGGATAACCACCGTGGTGTGGGCACTCACCTAGAGTCAGACATCCTGGAGTGTGAAGTCAAGTGAGCCTTAGGAAGCATTACTATGAACAAAGCTAGTGGAGGTGATGAAATTCCAATTGAGCTATTTAAAATACTAAAAGATGGTGCTGTTAAAGTTCTGCATTCAATATGCTGGCAAATTTGGAAAACTCAGCAGTGGCCACAGGACTGGAAAAGGTCAGTTTTCATTCCAATCCCAAAGAAGGGCAATGCCAAAGAATGTTCAGGCTACAGTACATTTGTGCTCATTTCACATGCTAGCAAGGCAGTGCTGAAAATTCAAGAGAGGCTGTGGAGCAGTATGTGAACCACAAACTTCCAGATGAACAAGCTGGGTTTAGAAAAGGCAGAGGAACCTGAGATCAAATTCCCAACATCTGCTGGATCATAGAAAAAGCAAGGAAATTCCAAAACAACTACTTCTGCTTCATTGACTACACTGGGTCTTTGACTGTAACGATTACAACAAACTGTAGAAAATTCCTAAAGAGATGGGAATACCATACCACTTTACCTGCTTCCTGAGAAAGCTGTATGCAGGTCAAGAAGCAAGAGTTAGAACCAGACATGAAACAACAATGGACTGGTTCCAAATTGGGCAACGAGTACGTCAAGGCTGTATATTGTATAAAAAAAAAAAAAAAGGCTATATATTGTCACCCTGACTATTTATTTTATATGCAGAGTACATCATGTGAAATGCCAGGCTGAATGAATCACAAGCTGGAATCAGGATTGCTGGAGAAGTATCAACAACCTCAGATATGCAGATGATACCATTCTAATGGCAGAAAGCAAAGAGGAACTAAGGAGCCTCTTGATTAGGGTGAAAGAGGAAAGTGAAAAAGCTGGTTTAAAACTTAACATTCAAAAAATGAAGATTATGGCATCTGATCCCATCACCTTATGGCAGATAGATGGGGGAAAAGTGACAGATCTTATTTTCTTGGGCTCCAAAATCACTGTGGACAGCCACGAAATCAAAACACGATTGCTCCTTGGAAGAAAAGCTATAATAAATCTAGACAGTGTATTAAAAAACAGAGACATCACTTTGCCAACAAAGATCTGCGTAGTCAAAGCTGTGGTTTTTCCAGTAGTCATGTACGGATGTGAGAGTTGGACCACAAAAATGGCTGAGCACTGAAGAATTGATGCTTTCAAATTGTGGAGCTTCAGAAGTCTTGAGAAACCCACGGACAGCAAGATCAAATCAGTCAATCCTAAAGGAAGTCAACTCTGAATATTCATTGGTGCTGAAGCTCCAATACTTTGGCCACCTGATGTGAAGAGCTGACTCATTGGAAAAGAACAATCGTCTTTTAATTTTGTGGCTGTCCACAGTGATTTCAGAACCCAAGAAAATAAAATCTGATGCTGGGAAAGATTGAGGGCAGGAGGAGAAGGGGCAAACTCAGTGGTCATGAGTTTGAGCAAATTCCAGGAGATAGTGAAAGACAGGGAAGTCTGGCATGCTGCATTCATTGGGTTGCAGAGTCGGACATGACTTAGCAACTGAACAACAAAAAGGGAATGTGTTTAAGTTAAACTTTTGAAGTACTATGTTCAAGGACCTTTTTAATGTCTTTGTTATTATCATCCTTAAAAAAGAATAAGGCAGAGAAAGCAAAGAAAAAAATTAGAAAATTTAGTGAGTCTGGTGGTTGTTAAACGGTCAGAACTGTCATATATTTACCCCAGATTGCTCATCTCTGAAGTTTCTGGTTTTCTTCCTCGACTGTTCAAGAGGTCAAAAATTTCAAAAGACTAAGGGCAGGAAGAAGAATGGGTGTTAAAAACCTAATAGCAGAACTGCCTCCAGTCCTACAGCAGCTGTTTTACCATCAGCTGAATTCTGATAAGGAAAAGCAAATACCTTAGAGAACAGCAAGCTAAGCCTTTAAGCTTTGGAGGTGATGTTACATATCTACTCTTCAGAAATACAAAGTGAAAATTGTTTAGGGATAGAAAATAATTTTCCAGGGATAACATGATCTACGACATAAAGGATTAAAACCTCAAAATCCCAGTTAACATACCTTTATTAACATTGACTTCTTTAATGGAAAAAGTCATGCATGCATGCCAAGTTGCTTCAGTTGTGTAAACTTAATAAAAATAATAACATGCTTACTGCAAAGTGCACAATATATAGCACACCATTATATAAGTTAATTTTTACCAAATGAACACATCCCTGTAACCACCACCAAGGTCAAGCAGTAGAACATAACCAGCTTCCCAAAAGCTCCCACTGTGTCCTTCCAATGCAGTACCTACCACCAAAGTAACTGTTTTCTTTCACCACCAATTGTGTCTGTATTTAACCATATATACATGGAAAATGTAGGATGCACTTTTCTGTGTCTGGTTTCTTTCACTCAAGATTATATAGAATTCATCCCTGATTTGGTTTTTATCTTTCTGTTATGTGGCTTCATTCATTCCATAAATATTTACTGAGCATCTACTGTACACTAAGCACTGTATGCTAGACACTGCAGACACAATGGCAATGATGCAGATATGGTCCCTGATTTCTTGGAATGTACATAAAGAGATTGTCTTCTGACTCTGAAAATGAGTATCTGAGGATTTAAAAGTCATTGCTTCCCAGAGACACAATGACGTTTGTCAACACAGGTAGCTCCAATTTCCATTTGTCTAGAAAGTCACAGATATGGTCTGGCTAATGTGTACTTCTGTAGATTTCCAAATCTTTATCTCCAGAATCTCCCAGCATTGTTTACCTGCTTTTTAAGAGTCAGAGGCCTGCAAAATAAAAAATCTCAGTTGCCTTTTTAGAATTGCATTCCAGGACAGCCCCTTGATTGAATAACTAGAATGTCTGCCAGGCAGGGCTCTGGGGAAGGAAGTTGTCTGTATCTTTGAAATGTTATTTCAAACATGCTTCTTTGGCAGAAAAACTCAGAGAAAAGTAACAGGCAGGCAATGGCTTTTTCCCTTTGAAGTTATAGTTTCTGCCCTTTTCTCAGTTTAGGAAATAGGTTGGGAGATAATGCTTCATGTAGTCAGTGAAGATTTCCAATTAGCCCGAAATCAGGAGAGGGATACCATGAGTGCTATGTCTAGATCCCACATAAAATAAAGTTCTAAACTGCATGCATATATTAACTTTAGATGTGCTACTAATTACCGATTTCTGCAAATGACTTTTAAAAATGTAAATTGGTACAACATTGAGGAAATTAAATATGTGCATTTATCAAAAGTCTTAACAATTTTAAGAGCATGAGAAATCTAAAGTCCCTCTACCCATCACCCCCAAATTTTTCCCCTCTCCCTTTCTCCAGGTATGAATTGAGTGCATCCTTCCAGCCCTCTTTTTATATATATTTTTTCCAAATACATTTATGCATGTTGTTTTTCACATAAATGATACACACATCATGCCGCAGCTTGCTTTCTGCCCTTCAACAGTGTTTTTTGTGATCTTGCCAATTACTGTCTACCTGGTTCGCTCCTTTGAATTGCTCTGCAGGGTTTTGTCATGTAAATGCACCACTTTCTATAATGGAGCCATCCTTCTGCTGAAGACATGCTGTCTCCCAGTTTTTCTGTATGACAAACAGTGCTGCCTTGACATGAATTCTTAGACTTGGAAGCAAGTATTTCTCCAAGACACACATCAAGAAATGGATAGATGATTCCACTGCTTCTTTAAAAGAGCCGCTTGGTTCTTCCCTCTGAGGAAGCTCTTTGAAGGCCACGTAGGCCTTATTTGTATCTGTTTTGCCAGAACCCAGCACAGAGGCTGCCAGCTAGTGACTGCTTGCCACGTGTGGGGGCCCCTGTTTTCCTTTCATCTCTTCACTTCTCAGTCTCTTGGTTGATTCCTCTTCGCCTCCAGGTCATTTCAAAGCAAGCAATCTAAGGTCTTCCTTCTTGGCCTTCTCTTGTTTCTCCAGTGTATCTTTCCCCTTTGTCAGAAGCTCTCTTCCCAGGCTTACATTAGAATTAACCGGGGAGTTTTTGAAATTTACCAGTGCCCAGACCCACTTTCCAGAGGTTCTGACTTGGCTGGTCTGCAATGCAGTGGATCCCAGATAATGTTTCATTTTTTTCTTAGCTTTCTGTCTGATACTAATAGGAGGCTACAGTCGAGACTCATTGCCTTGGGCCATTGGTTCTCTAAGTGCAGTGCCCAGCCAGCAGTAATAGCACTCCATGGGCTTTATTGGAAGTATGAATTCTTGGACTTGACCCTTCAGAACTACTAAACCAGAAATTGGAGGATGGGATCCTGTAGTATAGTTTCAGTAAGCCCTTCAGATGATTGGGAAGCATACTAAATCAAGTTTGAGAACTGCTGCCCAGAGTCTTTCCATGACTCTGTAATCATGGAGAAGACATCCTTATTCTTACCTCGACTCCTCTCCTGAACGCCAGCTGCCCCACTGACATACCTCTAGGGTGCATCCCTACATCTTCAGTGCTCCCCACGCCACTCGCACCTTGCCAGATGGTGTTCCATTGCATGTATGTATGTATAAACACACCACATCTTCTTTATCCATTCACCTGCTGATGGACACTTAGCTTGTTGCCATGTCTTAGTAATTGTAAATAAAGTAGCTATAAATATTGGAGTGCATGTATCTTTTTGAATTAGTGGGAGTTTTTTAGAATATATACCCAGGAGTGAAATTGCTGCGTCATTCTTAATTTTTGAGAAACCTCCAACTGTTTTCCCCAGTGGCTGCATCAATTTACATTCCTACCAGTAGTGTACAAGGGTTTCCTTTTCTCCACATTCTCACCACCAACTTTAAAATAGTTTTATTATTAAAAAAAAATTTTAAACCACATAGCTACCGAGTCATTCTAGCACTGCATAGTAACTAGTCCAAATTTTCCCAATCAGTTTCAGAAACTATCTCTATCAGAAGCTAAATTCTCTCAGTTAGATCTGTTTCTGGATTTTCTAGTCTCTTCCATTGGGTTTTCTGTTCATTCATAATCCAGTATCATTGTATTTATTTACTGAGGCATTCCATTATATCTTGATATTTGGTATATTTTTTGGTTAATAATTTTGTGAAGGTTTTATTTATTATGTTCAGAAGCAAAGGAAAGTTTTATTCTTTGATCAGAAAATGGTAATATTTGGTATTATTACTAGAGTCTACACATAACTCATTTTCAAAATTTTCCAAGCTGTTTTTTATTTATGTTCTCAAGTAAAGGTTGGTTCAGTTTTGTCTCAAACAAAAGAAAATAAGAGAAACAAATTGTTGGCATTTATATTGTGTTTACAATAATTTTATAAACTGTCTTAGGGAGAATGGGCACCTTGGTGACACTCAGTCATCCTAAGAATGTGGTGATTTTCCATCTACTCACATCTCCTCTGAAGTCTTCATTAGTGTTTTAAAGTAGTATTCATATAGGCATTGCACGTTTCTTGTTATTTCTATCCCCAGTGATTTTGTTGCTATTGTATGTGAGTTTTTATTCTTTTATATTCTCTCTCTGGTTGTAATATGTATATATCAAAGGCAGCAATTGCTGCATTATCATTCTGGGACTCATTCTTGACGTCCTCCCTTCTCATCCCTGTGATAACATCCTTCACTGTGTCCTGCTTAAAACACACTTTCTCAATATCTAAATCCTGCCACCTCCACTCCCACACCCTAGTAAAAGCCACCTTCATACTCATTTGAACAACACAATAGCCTCCTAGATCCCATCGTCCACACAACAGCCAGAGGGATTTTTTTAATAATGAAAGGAGTGTCTTGCCATCTCCTTGCCTAATGATTTTCTGTCTTACCCTTACATTTAGAGTAAAATACAAACTCCAGACCTGAAAGGTCCCATATCACCTGGCTCCTGTCTCACTCACTCGCAGCCCCACTCTGCATCCCCTCTCCCTCATTCACAGAACTCCAACCACAAGGCCTTCTTTGGGTTCTGAAACCCTTCCACTTTTTTTCACTGTCTTAGACATTCTCCTGCTGTTCTCTCTGCCCAGAATATTTTTCTGCTTGTTCTTTAAAGGGCTGGCTCCTTCTTACTGTCTATGTATGTTGTTGTTTAGGTGCTAAGTCGTGCCTGACTCTGTGACCCCATAGACTGCAGCAAACCAGGCTTCCCTGTCCTTTGTTTCCAGAAGAAACAAAGTTTCTTTGTTTGCTCAAACTCATGTTCATTGAGCAGGTGATGCCATCGATCCATTTTATCCTCTGTCACCGGCTTCTCCTCCTGCTCTCAATCTTTCCCAGCATCAGGGTCTTTTCCAATGAGTCGGCTCTTCGCATCAGGTGGCCAAAGGCTTCCATTTATCTAGCACATCTCAAAGAGCCTTTCTCTGTCCACCTAATCTCAACTATCTGCCTTTTAATCTCCTCTACAAAGAACTGTGCGTAATTAATATACTTGTTCACCTATTTACTTATTTTGTGTTTCTCTTCCCCACTGGACTGTGAGCTTCTCTGTTATCTGCAAACTGCATGGTACATAGTAGGTATTCAATAAATATTTTTTGAATAAATGAATGTCTTACTTGCTTATATAGTCAGGGGCTGAGTGAGCATCTATTTTTTCCTGAGACTCAATAATTATTCTCCAATCATGTTTTAATTCCACAGTTACTGTATATCAAACACTTCCATTTCTATGTAAATCACAAGCTTCTGTCAAATTTCATTCAAAAATCTGACTTAGCTATCAGAAATCTCTTCTTAGTGTTTGATCACATATACACAGTATATATGAGGTTCTTTTCAAATAGGGAAATATGTATTGAATGTTACAGAAAATGCTACCATTATACATAGTTTATGAAAAAACTTTTCCCTGAAGATACTGATAACACTGTATTTTATTTATATATTGTCTCTTTATTTTTAAAAAATATTGTTCTCATTAAGAAAGTAATATATTCTTATTACTAAAAAAGGCAGATAATATGGGGGTGGGTATCACTGAAATTATAATAAGTATGAAAGATCTCCATAGTTCCCGGTTTCAGAGATCACAGTCATATGGTTCTGGCATGATGTAAATCCCTCTTTCTAGACTTTTTTTTCCTATGCAGATCCTGTTCGGGTTGAGATTTTGCTCTTTTATTTTGTTTTTAGGAGCCAATTACACAAAGAACACTGTGACTCATTTACTTAATAACATCCCTTGGACATGTTTATGTGTTAAAACACCCTGCTCTCTCTGACTCTGAAATAATTGCCCGATATTGGATTTACTGTTTCTTGATGGTTCTTTTCCCTTTCCACCTGATCAGTGAAGTGGGGAGGCCAGGATCTTGAATTGTCTGTTTTCAATTATTAGGACCTTTGTCCCTCCTGGACACGAGGACCAAAGTCACCATTCCGGGAGTCATTTCTCTACCTCTGCTCTGTCAGATAAGGTGCTTAGAGCAAATATAAGTTCCATGAGGGCCAGATTTGTAGTCAGCATTAATGAACTGAATAATCAGCACAAAATAAGAAGTGCTGATTTAAGAAAGGTATATGGGTGAATTTGTGTTGCTGACTGTAATCAGAATTCAGGCACCACCGCCACTGTGGTAAGTGCCCAGAAAAAAATTATATGTCCAAAGTCTTGCTCTTTGTAACTGCACTTCTAGCACAGAGCCCAAGAGTAGCTAAACTTTATTCTAGTTATGCTTGCCATGAATTTACCTCATACATACCGTCAGACCTGTTTTTAAGTGGGGGGAAAAAACGTTTTTCTTTGTGCCAGCTTCTGATAGAGACTTGACAAGGTGCTAATTGCCAGGCTTACATTTCAGGAAGCAGCCTATTTTCTGTTATTGGTGCCAATTAATACAAAGATAGTGCATGGTGAATATACCATTTCCAACTGGCACTGATTTGATAATCTCATTACCATGTCAAGCTGTTGCATGTAATGCATCTGTGTTTTTCCACATTAAGTAAAAAATGAAATTATTTATCCCTGCCTCTAGCCCCTCTCTATTGTCCTTGGTAGTCACAGTAGCTTAGAGATTTTGGAAAGTTCTTTGAAGACCTTCTTTGTAGCAGGCTTTCCACATAAGCTCACAGGGAATTCAAATCCTGAACCACTTTATAACTAGAAGGCAGGCCTTCTGGCCATATGCTATTTTAATAGCAAGGGCCGTGGTACAGTCTGAATAACACAAGTCCGAGATGAACTGAGGGCCGTAAGAGTTTATAAGGATGATTCTTGCTATGAGACCACTGAAGAAGAGCAGTGTTCGCAAGGCCCAGTCTTGTAGGTAGGTCACTGAGTGGTCTGGGTGTTGGAAAAGCATCCTCTTCATCAACCCCAGTTGGACCCATATCCAGAAGCCTCATCTTTTGTGACTGACTCCCTAAACCAGACCCTCTATAGGCCTGGCTGGACTGGTATCTGAATTTTTTCTAATGTCTAGATTACTACTCTTTGAGATTGTGTTCTTCACCATCAAAATTTATGCTGTTTTAAGCTTTGCTGTTGTTGTTTAGTCACTAAGTTGTGTCTGACTCTTCTGCGACCCCGTGGGACTGTAGCTTGCCAGGCTCCTCTGTCCATGGAATTTTCCAGGCAAGAATACTAGAGTGGGTTGCTATTGCCCCCTCCAGGGAATCTTCCTGACCCAGGGATCAAACCCCTGATTCTTATATTGGCAGACAGATTCTTTACCACTGAGACACCAGGGAAGCCCGTGGTTTAAGAATACAGGCCTTGAAATCAGAAAGTCTACCTTTGAAGGCCCATTTAGCTACTCACTAGCTGTGTAACCTTGGGCTGGTTACTTATCCTCTCTGTGTGTTTATTTCTTCCTCTCCGAAGTGGAGCTCATGGCATTCCTATTTAATTGGGTTGTCAGAAGAATTGACTACAACCTTATCCATTGTTAGTTGAAGTAGTAAGCCATCACAAAGGTTAACCATTATTATGATTAATACCTTTACAGTAGACAGCCTATTAAACATCTTCTGACAGAGGAAATTACATTTTTGCATATGTAAATATTTTCTATCATATAAAAACATTTTTAAACTGTTCATTCAGTGGGAAAATCAGGTTCTGGTTAATGTTTTGGTTATGTAAAATATTCTGTTAGATAAAGAAAATCCAGTGTTTGAAAAATGTTAAATTGGACTTATTTAAGCCGGTGAAGGAGAAATGAAAAGATGTATATATCCTTCTGAGTGCAGAGTTACAATGAATAGCAAGGAGAGATAAGAAAGCTTTCCTAAGTGATCAATGCAGAGAAATAGAGGAAAAACAATAGAATGGAAAAGACTAGAGATCTCTTCAACAAAATTAAGAGATACCAAAAGGGAACATTTCATGCAAAGATGGGCACAATAAAGGACAGAAATGGTATGGATCTAACAGAAGCAGAAGATATTAAAAAGAGGTGGCAAGAATATACAGAAGAACTATACAAAAAAGATCTTCATGACTCAGATAACCATGATGGTGTGATCACTCACCTAGAGTCAGACATCCTGGAATTCAAAGTCAAGTGTGTGTTAGGAAACATCACTACGAACAAAGCTAGTGGAGGTGATGGAATTCCAGTTGAGCTATTTCAAATCCTAAAAGATGATGCTGTGAAAGTGCTGCACTCAATATGCCAGCAAATTTGGAAAACAGCTGTGGCCACAGGACTGGAAAAGGTCTGTTTTCATTCCAATCCCAAAGAAAGGCAATGCCAAAGAATGTTCAAACAACTGCACAATTGCACTCATCTCACACGCTAGCAAAGTAATGCTCAAAATTCTCCAAGCCAGGCTTCAACAGTATGTGAACCATGAACTTCCAGTTGTTCAAGCTGGTTTTAGGAAAGGCAGAGGAACCAGAGATCAAATTGCCAACATCTGCTGGTTCATCAAAAAAACTAGAGAATTCCAGAAAAACATCTACTTCTGCTTTGTTGATTACACCAAAGCCTTTGACTGTGTGAACAGAAACATGAAAGTCGCTCAGTTGTGTCCGACTCTTTGCAACCCCATGGACTATACAATTCATGGAATTCTCCAGGCCAGAATACTGGAGTGGATAGCTGTTCCCTTCTCCAGGGGATCTTCCCAACCCAGGGATCGAACCCATGTCTCCCATATTGCAGGCAGATTCTTTACCAGCTGAGCCACCACTGTCTAGATCACAAAAACTGTGGAAAATTCTTCAAGAGATTGGAATACCTGACCACCTTACATGTCTCCTGAGGAATCTGTATGCAGATCAAGAAGCAACAGTTAGAACTGAACTTGGAACAACAGATTGGTTCCAAATTGGGAAAGGAGTATGTCAAGGCTGTATATTGTCATCCTGTTTATTTAACTTACATGCAGAGTACATCATGCAAAACTCTGGAATGGATGAATCTCAAGCTGGAATCAAGATTGCCAGGAGAAATATCCATAATCTTAGATACACAGATACCACCCTTATGGCAGAGAGCGAAGAACTAAAGAATTCTTGATGAAAGTGAAAGAGGAGAGTGAAAAAGCTGACTTAAAGCTCAACATTCAAAAAATGAAGATCATGGCATCTGGCCCCATCACTTCATGGCAAATAGATGGGGGAAAAGTGGGAAAAGTGACAGGCTTTATTTTCTTGAGCTCCAAAATGACCATGGACAGTGACTGCAACCAGAAAATTAGAAGATGCTTGCTCCTTGGTAGAAAAGCTATGACTAACCTAGACAGCATATTTAAAATTAGAGATATTACTTTGCCAACAAAGGTCCATATAGTCAAAACTATGGTTTTTCCAGTAGTCATGTATGGATGTGGGAGTTGGACCATAAAGAAAAATAACCACCGAAGAACTGATGCTTTTAAACTGTGGTGCTGGAGAAGACTGCTGAGAGTCCCTTGACAGCAAGGAGATCAAACCAGACAATCCTAAAGGAAATCAGTCCTGAATATTCATTGGAAGGACCAATATTCATTGGTGCTGAAACTGAAGCTCCAATACTTTGGCCACCTGATGCAAAGAACTGACTCATTGGAAAAGATCCTGATGCTGGGCAAGATTGAAGGCAGCAGGACAAGGTGTGACAGAGGGTGAGATGGTTGGATGGCATCACCAACTCAATGGACATGAATTTGAGCAAGCTCTGAAATATGGTGAAGGAGGACAGGGAAGCCTGACATGCTGCAGTCCATGGAATCACAAAGAGTTGGACATGACTAAGCAACTGAACTAAACTGAACTGAAGCAGACTATAAGAAAGAAGGAGTAAAGCTGTTTAAAAATGAAAAAAAGTTTCGAAAGGGTAGCTAAAGCAAGGATGAATGTGAAGAAATACACAGTGAAATATAACCATGTATATGACATATTTTCTTTTTCAGTAGAAGTGTAGTATGAATATGTGTGTGCGCAGTCATGTCCAACTTTGGGTGTCCAACTCTTTGTGACCCCATTATAGCCCACCAGGTGCCTCTTGTCCATGAGATTTCCCAGGCAAAAATATTGGACTAAGTTGTCATTTCTTTCTCTAGGGGATAGTCCCAACCCAGGGATCGAACTTGCATCTCCTGAGTCTCCTTCTGGCAGATTCTTTACCACTGAGTTACTAGGTAGCTTCCAGTTAAAAAAAAAAAAAAAAAAAAGCTCCATAAACTGGTGATGGGAGTAGGAGGTGGTTAACAGGGGAAGGAGTGCTTGGTAGCCAGCGCTGTTCTCTGTCAAACTGAATTGGGAATCACTCTACCTAACTGCTGCTGCTGCTGCTGCTGCTGCGCTGCTAAGTCACTTCAGTCGTGTCCGACTCTGTGTGACCCCATAGACGGCAGCCCACCAGGCTCCCCCGTGCCTGGGATTCTCCAGGCAAGAACACTGGAGTGGGTTGCCCTTGCCTTCTCCAATGCATGAAAGTGAAAAGTGAAAGTGAAGTCGCTCAGTCATGTCCAACTCTTAGCAACCCCATGGACTGCAGCCTACCAGGCTCCTCCGTCCATGGGATTTTCCAGGTAAGAGTAGTGGAGTGGGTGCCATTGCCTTCTCTGACTCTTCCTAACTAGTAGGTGGGTTAGTCAGCAAGTGAGAGTGCAGATTTGGATGTTTAGAGATCAATTCCTCTGTCCTAGCCACTAAGCCAGCACCTCAGTCCATTCATTTCCACAGCACCCCTTTGAAGCAGGCAACTGTGATTGTAACTCTCTCTTTAGGATATAGAAGGGATACAGAAAATGCACTCTTACTTTCTATGCTCATAATCCTAAAGTAGGCATTGGAGAAAAGCTTGCTCTGGAAATTTCTACTCTGCTCTAGAAAGTAATAATCATGATAAGATTCTAATTAAAGCAGGATTTTTCTCGGAGGAGTAATGATACCATGAGAAATAGAGATTACCTCCATCATTCCTGGAGTTCCATGTATGTGCGTGCGTGTGTGTCTTTGTGTGTGTGTGAGATAGAGAGTAAGAGAAAGAAAATGACTTTTGCAAATTAAAGGAAATACTGGCTCTGAAAACCAGAAACAACTTTCAATAATTGTAATCTCATTCATTTAAGAAATATTTATTGAGTGCCTATTAGGTAGCACCAAGGGGATACAGTGAGGATGGTGATCGATTTGCTGTTGCCCTCACGTAGTTTAAAGTCTAACAAATAACACCAAACATCAACAAGACAAAAGGGGTGAAACAAAGTAGGGCAGAAGAAGTTCAGATTTCAGGAAGCATATATCTTCCTGATACATCTCCCAACAATCTGAGCATTGTCAGATTCCTTGCCAGCAAGGGTAGCAACTGTCTATGTTGAATGTGGACTTCCAAGAAGTGGTGAAATTGTATGTGCACACACTTCATTGCTTTCTAACTTGGCTTCAGTTTAAGAGTGGTTTGGGTCTGAGCACTTCTGAATCATTTGTAGTTACAAAGTTGAAACCCCTGGAGGTCTCATTCTATAGATACTGAAGGGGGCAGAATAAGGATATGAGGCCCAAAGAGTCTCAAACGTTATTGGTATTCACTTGGGGCTCCAAAGCCTGGGTAATAGCTAAAGTATGGTCTTCTGGAATGATAAGTAGGAAAGGAACACCTGATACATAAATAACTTAGTAAAATTGCCATGAGCTAGTCATGAACTATCTGGGAACATCATAAAGACCAGACTGGGACATTCCATGTAGACTCAAAAGGAGTTATTTACAACTGTAGATTTAGCTTTCAAATGAAAAGAAAGGATGTTCTTACAGATCATACTCATCAGGCCAGGTATAAAGGCTGAATGGTCAGAAACAATTAGATGACCATCTTTCTGTCACTAAGCTGCTTTTATTTATGGAGGTAACAAGTTTTGCAGGTGAAGTGATTCCTGATTAAACCCCAACTCAGCACATTCTATCTCTGTAATGCTCTATTAGGTCATTTAACTTTTCAGAGTCTAATTTTCATCATATGTAAAATAGAGCAGAACCCAGACAGCAGAACTGCTATGGTGGGAGTTCAGTTGCTAAGTCATGTCCAATTCTTTTGCGACCCCATAGACTGTAGCCCACCAGGCTCCTCTTTCCATGGGAATTCCCAGGTAAGAATACTAAAGTAGGTTGCTATTTCCTTCTCCAGGGGATCTTTCTGATTCAGCAATGGAACCTGAGTCTCCTGCATTGCAGGCAGTCTCCTGCAGTTACCACCGGTGGCTCGGGTGGTGAAGAATCTGCCTTCAAGGCAGGAGATGCGGAAAATGCAGTTTCCATCCCTGGGTCAGGAAGATCCTCTGGAGTAGGAAAATGGCAACCCACTCCAGTAAACGTGCCTAGAAAATCCCACAGACAGAAGAGCGTGGCGGGGTCACAGTCCGTGGACTGTCACAAAGAGTTGGATGTGACTGAGCACACACGCACTCATGCTACCCATTACCGTGGACTCACCTATTCCTGAGACCACTTACTGCTGACTACTCAGGAACAGTTCTTTATATTTCTGCCTCCTTGTATCTGCCTCTTATTTGGGTGTGGGTTTTCCCTTTCTGTGGAAAGAGATGGCTTTGCTTCAGATCTGCTTCCTGCTGTTTTCACTGGTGTTCTGCAAAGTCATTTGTGATGTCATCTTTCACGTTTCTGTTGGCCAGACTCTGTCTCCCTAGTGACTCATCCACATCATCACTCCTCTGAGATTTAATTTTCATGAAGAAGCATCCACAGAAGCCTCCCATTTAATCTACAATAACATTCAGTTCCAGTAAAGCCTGAGAGAAGAAAATGGGCTAAAATCTGTCCTTCCCTTAACTCCAGGTGACCTCAACAAGATGTTCTTCCTTCAGAGAAGATTTCTGTAGGGGCCCAGTTATTACAGAATACAGTCTCCCCTCCTGCATTCAGGTATGTTTATGTATGCCTATATATAGAACCAACTTCCAAACTGCATACACATACATTTTCTTTTATAGTTTACATTTTATTGGTTGTTTTGAAAATGTACACATACATTTTAATTTGCACATAATTTTTAATGGATGTGCCAAAAATCTAAAACAAAATCATATTAACTGTGATTCTTTTCTAAACAGTTATTCCAGTCAGTTTCCAGCCAAAAATTTGGTGACAAAGATTCCTTTAAAGGATACGAAGTATAAACTATTTTATCATTTATTAATTTATATTATTTATTTATATCACATATATTTATGTACATTAATTCAATAATTGCCTTCTTATAAATATGATAAAGTCACTTTAGGATTGCTGAAAAAAATAGAGGTTTATATTTATTCATTCATTCAATAAATATTTCTTGAGTTTCTACTATGTGCCAGACCCATACTAGATACTGAGAGAAACATCCTGAAATATCAGTGAGATAATTAAGATTATCATGAAATACTCAACAATAGAAAACAGAGTAAGAGAGCCAAAAATATGTCATACATAGCAAAGACAGTTGAGGCAATTCTCTTGATGATTTTAGCCACCCCAAACCAACCCCCCAAAACTTGAAAGCATTTCAGATCAATGATTTACTCATTATAATGAGTAAATCATTGATAATTATCAAAACATTGATAAATATGTGTAAGTATGATCTTAGACTAAAGCACTGAAACTGAATTTGAACCATATTTCTTACTTACTAGTTAGGGGATCCTTATCAAATTATTTTACCTCTTTCAACCTCAATATCCTTATCTGTAAAATGGAATTACTCTTCTGCCTGCCGCATAGAGATGCTGTAAAAATTAAATGTTGTATTAAATGCGCAAGGGGTAGCTCATGGTTCTCAAAGTTGATTATCATCGTTATTATTATTCAGACAAAAGATTTTGACTTGAATTATTTAGTTAGCTAGCTCAGTTGTCCTATTCGTTTATTGTGATTTCAAATATCTTCCAAAGATTTTTGTTTTTAAGACTTGTTTATAGATGTAAATTCAGAGGTAAGCTAGTGACACTTAAGAAGGGGTGAATAAACTCCCTGAGGATGAGAAATTCAGAAAGCCAGACTCCTGAGCACTTCAGGAAGTTTCAAGAGAAACTGTATTTTTAGTCCCTATCAGCTGTAGAGATGGTTATTTGTATCAGGAGCAATGTTAAAGAACCATAAACAAAGTTCATCCTTTAACGCTAAGTCCTAGAAAGAAAGTGACAAAGAGCACACAATGAAACCTCTACCCTTAACATATAATTGCCATACTGTTAAGTTCTTTATGGGAGGGATTCAAATTGAAAAATAGGAAAATTGTTTAATGGGCAGTACTGCAACGTGCTACATTTTTGAGTAATTTAATAGTGGCAGTCCTAGGATATCTTCCATAGGAATCAGCTAAGAATTTGATTTCTTGATGTTTTCCTGTTTCCTGCTAAACTGTCAGCAAACCTCAGACACTGAGATTGTGAGGAATTTTTACTACATAATGAAAAGAAAGATTGTGTACTAGAAGAAATGCCTTTTAGTCAATACCTTGAAGGTTTAAGAAGAAGTTTTAAATACTATTATTTTCAAATCTGATTGTGTGCTTAACAGGTGTTTCTATTTTGCCATTTTTACATTGTGTGCACCAATCATAAATTCCAGTCAAGGCAACATTGGTCTATTTGGGTTAACAACTTCTTTAGGAAATTCTATTCTTGCCAAGTCATTTCTCCCTCTATCAGGAGAAATATTTACATTAATATTTCCAGAGTAGTGAACACTTATAGAATATTGCTTTAGTTCCCCCCTTCCCCTCCCCACCCCCCACCTGTATAGGCAGTCTTTGGTTTTTTCATCCTTCCAAGTAACAGAGAACTCTGGTTCTGGACTTTGGGGCAAATATTCACTTTTTACAGAAATTGTTCAAAACATCCAGGATTAAACACCTCTTTCACTCTCTCTCTCTCTCTCTCTCTCTCTCTCTCTCTCTCTCTCTCTCACACACACACACACACACACACACACACACACACACATAAATACACACCATCCCTCTCTGGCAGAATTTCCGACTTTAAAATATGCATCCCACGTTAGAGGTAGGTATAGTTTAAAGTGTCAGCTTTAAGCTGTTCCAAGCATCTCTCCGGCAAAAAGCAAGCGGAAGTGGTTGAGAAATGTCTCCAGGCACTGGTGCTTCCCCTCGAGTCAGTGAGAGTCCCCTCTCAGTCTCCCTGGCTCCCTGTATCTCTAAAACCCAAGGCACATGGGGGCGCCGAAATCCCCGCCTCCTCTTGCTGCCCAGAGCCGTTCTTAACCTTTTTTGGGCTGGAGACCTACAGAAAGTAATAGACACTCTCTCGATGGGTCTGAGGTTGGGGCAAGCACAACTGAAAAGCTTTGGGAAACTTTGAGGAGACCATGAATTTGAAACACATCCTGAACTGCCAGATGAGAACCCCAGCTCCAAAACTCTTGACCTCGGCCGGTGAAGCCAAGAGCGGAGCCCTGAAGCCAAACCCCCTCCCTCGTGAGAAACTGGGGGACGAGAAGGCGCCCCTGCGCTGGTCCACTTTCACTTGTGAGAAACCAAAAAGAGATAGGGACAGAAATTCATCGAGAAAGAGAAGAGAGAGAGATGGGGACCGTATAGAAAGAGAAAAGGGATGGGGGAGATGCGGGAACTGGTGCACAGTGGGACGGAGAGAAGAGACCATAAGCGTGAAAGGGGTTATAGAGCGGACTGACAGGGCGAGGGAGAGAAGAGATTCCGAAGGGAGAAAGAGAGGATACGGGAGAGAGACTGGAGGCACCAGGAAAGAGGGAGAACGTTCTCTGCTCTGTTCTCTCCAGGGCAGGGAGTCTCAGAAAAGCCCGTCCCGGGGAGATGGCGGACCGCACTCGGCGCCCCTGCGCTCCCGGCGACTCTGCGAGCAGCAAGTACCGCAAGGCAGCCGAGGAGCCGAGTGGCAGGAGGCGGTCCCCACTCACTCCGCTTTCTCCTCCCCTCTCCAAGAGGCGGGGACCTGAGTATTTGAGTAGCGCGCCCCCCCCTCCGCCCCCCCAGCCCCCCATTCAAGAAGCCGCTCCGCTATCCCCGCCAGCACAGGGCGCCCGGCGCGCCTCGGAGCGCACGTTCCGCGCTTTCTCCTGCCGGCTCCCTGTACATTATGCGGCCAAGCAGCCGAGCCCCAGTCCTCCTCCTCCTCCTGCTCCTCCGGCTCCTCCTGCGGCCCGAGCGGCTCAGCTCTCGGCAGGCGGCGGCGTTGCTCAGCCGAGCGCAGACGGGACCCTCGCCGCGAGACCTCAGCGACTCCTAAAGTCAAAAGTTGGCGGCGGGCACCGGGCTCCGCGCGCTCTCCGCAGCCGCAGCCTCGCAGCCAAGGAGGGCAGGAGGGGAGGGGGGTGGGGGCGGCTGGGGAGGGGTGGGGAGCACCATGCAGTTTGTATCCTGGGCCACACTGCTAACGCTCCTGGTGCGAGACCTGGCCGAGATGGGGAGCCCAGATGCCGCGGCGGCCGTGCGCAAGGACAGGCTGCACCCGAGGCAAGGTAACGAGAGTCGGCCACGGGGACCTTTCCGCCCCTGTCGCCACCTCCTTAGCCTCCGTGTCCGACGGCGGACACCCCGCAGCGGAGGCCTCTCTCTCCCCTCTCCTTTTCCTAGAAAGAATTATCTCCCGCTTTGCAGCCTCTCCCTTCTTTAGGTCATTCCCAGGCATTCTCTCAAGAGACACTGTGGAAAGAACTTAGTCGTCCGCCCCCTTCTTTTAGCCTGATCTTTTTCCTTACCCATGCCAGGCCCCAAACTATAGTTGGCTAGTAACTGGGGGCACCACCTCGTCACATAATTCAGGGTATCTGTCAGGATCTATTATCATGTTACGTATTTTGTCTTGTTCAGTCTCTGACAGCATCTAACACTTTTTGACACATATTAGGTGTTCAGCAAATATTTGTCCAGTGACTGAAGGTGAAGGGATTGACTTGAATGGGGAGGAAAAAGCTGGAAAATAACTTAGGAGAACCCCCCCACACACACACACACACACTTCATTTTTAAGTTAAAACTTGCAGAAAACTGTATTATCGGTTCATGTGCCTCTGCTTCTCTCTACAGCGAGATTATTAGAGACCCTGAGCGAATACGACATCGCGTCTCCCGTCCGAGTGAACGCTCTTGGAGAACCCTTTCCCAGGAACGTACACTTCAAAAGAAGGCGACGAAGCATTAACTCTGCCTCTGACCCCTGGCCTGGCTTCGCCTCCTCCTCTTCCTCCGCTACCTCCTCCCAGGAGCATTACCGCCTCTCCGCCTTTGGCCAGCAATTTCTATTTAATCTCACCGCCCATGCTGGATTTATCGCTCCAATGTTCACTGTCACCCTCCTTGGGGCACCCGGGGTGAACCAGACTAAGTTTTATTCCGAGGAGGAAGCGGAACTCAAGCACTGTTTCTACAAAGGCCATGTCAATACCAAGTCAGAGCACAGGGCCGTCATCAGCCTCTGCTCGGGAATGGTAAGCGACGCGCGCCCCTCCCCGGCCCTGCCCTCTCACCTCCTCGCCCGCGGTGAAGACTTAACTGCTCTCTAGCCCAGGACCCTCACTGCGCGGCTCTGCGCTGCGTTAAACAGGGGCTACAAACGTGTTTGCGTCCCACGCTTTGGGTGGCTACTCCGGCGAGTGTGCGGACACTTGAGAGAAGCTCATCCTCCCCGACACCCCCTCATCACGTCCCGGGAGGGGGAGTTATGAATGTTTCGGAGCTTTCTAGGGTCCAAATTCAGCTCAGCTGTTGAACTGCGTGTTGCCCCACACCAGTAGGTGGCTGGGATGTCGGTTTCCAAACTCGAAGGGACTTGTCCTTCCCTTCTGCAAACTCGGCCGCCCAGAAGTGGAGCAGCTGAGCACAGGGAGAGCCCGACTCCTTATTGGCGCATCTTGAGTCGGGGGTGTGGGCTGAGAGTTCCCCGCGTCCGGTACGGGGAGTTCCTTCTGTGTGCCTTGGAGGGCGGCGCGTAATCTAGAGTCCCCGCGTTCTCTCAGGGTCTTTTTTCAGGCGCCAGGAGCCCTGAGGCTGAACTGGATTGACAGGGAACAGGTCCGGTCTCCGAACGGAAGGGCGGGCCCAGGGCTCGGGGGCGGGGGAGAGGGCGGGGCCTGTTCTGGACGCTCGGCTTCAGCGAGGAGACTACGAGTGGGGGTGCGTCGCAGTCCGACTCCGCACCCTGCTGGCGGGTGGCCCCAAGAAGCAGAAATACTGGGCAGAGCTTGGAGAGACTTCAGTTCTCCTGAGATTTCCGCTACCCATGGGGTGCCAGAGCATTCGAAAACGGAGCCTGAGGTGCACATTTCCCTAGAGAGGGAGGGTGAGAGGGCGGGGAAGCCCTCCCCCCCCCCCCCCCCCCCCCCGCCATGCACTGCAAAACACGCACTTAGCAGGGGACGCAAGCTGGTACCCCTCCGCGGTGTTTGTTTACTCACGCCCCTTTTCTTTCCCCCTCCCCCCCGCCCCACTTGCTCTCTTGTCTGCCCTACACTTGTCTACCCTCTCCCTTTTATGGGATTTGAGGGTCCGCTGTAAGGTTTTGGCCCAAGTGAGAGCGGTTCTAGAACTTCCCCAAGCGACGTGCGTTTATGCCACGCGCTCTGACGCAGAAACTATCGTGGGTCAGGATCTCCCAGCGCACAGGGGCTGTGCGTCCTGCTCCCCAGTGATGCAATTACTTTTCCCCAGAGCACCCATACTCCCAGCCGTTACCTTTCTAAGTGGAAGCTCGACTACTTACCCAGGGCTCTTGGCTGCCCCTCCTTCCGCGCGCTGCTGTTAGTGGTTCGCGAGTCCCAAATGTTGATGTCGCATCCATCTCCACTGCTCAACCGAGGGATCGGGTGGAAAGGGAGGCAAGCTTGTAGACTGAGAGCGGGGAGGTTTAGGCTGCTGGGATGCGAGGATGAAGGTGAACTCCCTTTAGCCCCCAGCAAAGCTCCCAGAGTCGCGGTGCGTCGTTGAGATTGTTTGGGGGTGGGCGGAGACGGCAGTTTGGCGAAATGGGAGGGGGTGCTGCATGAGTCGTCGTTGCCCCGGGACGCCTGGAATCCTTCTTTTCTTGGAAAGGGTGTTTGATCTGGGTGGGTGTAAGTCAGGTGCTGGAACCCAGAGCATCAGAGTGTGCCCAGATCCCACGGCTGTAACCCCCAGTCCTGAACCTCACTGACAGGGCTGCTGTGTTTAAGTCAGGTTTGTAAACAGCCTTTTCTCCTCCTCCCTCCCCGCCTCCACACCCTGCGGGGTGGCCCCAGCAGTGGTGGAAACGTTTTGCTGCGCAGGACCTTAATTTCTATTGGCAATTTTAGGTGGTAACTCGCACTTGTAACTGCAGAGTAGTAAGTAACTCTCTTAGGGAACTGAGGGCCAGGACTTAAGAAAGATGAACCCCCTAGACCTTGAGTTCTTTTGTATTGCGCCTAATTTGCAGTCTGGCTCTTTTTTTGGAGGGGAGGGAGGTGCAGAAGATCTGGCCTGTTATCTGAAAAATATGCGAGGTAGCCGTTTATAGCTGGAATGAATCTAGCTCCAAAATCCTTGCCCCTTTGTCTTCCTTTTGGAATTTATCTTTCTTGGAAAGATGTCCCCGTACCGGTTTGGTACTTGTAGTATCTTGGTGCTCCTCCTGGTGCTCTCAGGAAATCTTCCTGGGAATCGTTCATTCTTTAGACTGAGCCACGGCAGCCTTCCTCCCTCCCCTCGCCCTACTGGTCAGTTATTAGTTTCCCTGAAATCCTTCTCAGATGTGTTTCTCACCTGTTTTGAGCAGCCCCACTCTACCTCCAGATCTCTTTTCTTCTCTCTTCCTCTTTCATTAGGGCTGATGTCTAAGAAATATTTCTGTCTGGCTTCTTCTTCTGGTCTTTTCTCTTTAATCCCTGGCACACACTGCTTGGGGCTTCCCTGGTGGCTCAGAGGTTAAAGCATCTGCCTACAATGTGGGAGACCTGGGTTCAATCCCTGGGATGGGAAGATCCCCTGGAGAAGGAAATGGCAACCCACTCCAGTATTCTTGCCTGGAGAATCCCATGGATGGAGGAGCCTGATGGGCTACAGTCCACGGGGTCGCAAAGAGTTGGACACGACTGAGTGACTTCAGTTCAGTTCAGTTTTACACACTGCTTGTAGATTAGTGATGACAAGGTGCAAAATCACTTTGCTACCCTGTTCAGTTACTGCACAGACCTCCCCACTGCCTAGTGAATGACTATAAATTCTTCACTCTGGCACTTAAGGCCACTGACAGTGTACCTCCTCACCCCTTTGTACATCTATAGTGTCTAGTCTCATCTGTCAAGCTTTGCTTCACACATCCTACATTTCAGGCAAACTGTTTTTGCACATTGCATTTCCCTCCCATCTCATGACCTTTGGGCCTTTGGATTTACCAGGTGACCTCAACCAGCTTCACGTGCTCAAATCACACCCTTCTTTCAAAGTGTAACTAGTGTATTTTGTTCCCCAGGAAACCTCTTCCTGGTCCTTCAGACTGCTGCCTTCTCTCTCCACTTTCACAGACATATACCTCTCTCCCTCCTTGATGTTTAGTGTGCTCTCCCTTGTATTATGGTTCTTGCAACACATGTTCTATCCCCTTTTCCTGGGAAGCAGGGTCAGCATCAATTCATTTCTCTCCCGCAGTGGAACCTTTTGTGTATTGAAAGTACTTAGAGCCTGTATTTGAATAAATGGTCACCTTAGCCAAGAAAAGGTTACTCTTCATTCAAACAACTGTGTTGTGAATCAGCCACAAAATTAATTTGACCTCATTTATATTCCTTTTACTGAACTCTTGTTATGTGTCTTGTACTGTAATAAGTACTTTATGTATACAATATTTCATCTGAATCCTTACAACAGCCCAATCCTTGAAAGAACCCATTTTGCAGTTGTCACTGAATCTTTGAGAGATGGGGACTTGCTTGTGGTTTCACAGGTAGCAAGTGACAGAGCTGGGGTTCCCATCCATTCCTTCTGACCATACTCTTAACCATGGGCCTGAGACTGAATCTGTGTTCCTAAAGAGAATTTCAAAGTTTTATTTTTCTTTTTTAAAGGCACTAGACTAGAGTCAGGGTACCTGAGTCCCAGATTTAGCAGGAGAACTAGTCCACTGCATCTGTATCACTGAAGGGGACAAGTCAGTTCCTGCCTCTGGACCTCAGTTTCCCCTTTTAGTAATCAAAGATGCCAGACTTTCACCAGATGGGCTCCCAGATTCTTTCTCAGTATTTGTGGCCTGTCTCTAGTAGCTTTCACATGTTGTAGTCGGTTTCTTGCTTTGTGCTCAGAGAGCATCAGAGTTGTGTTTTGAAAATAGGGAGAGGTGCTTGGGTAAAAGCAAACTTGTTAAATCATTTCTTCTCTGGAAGACAATTACTCTCTTATACTGACACCAGACTGTGTCAAAGCTATCTTCTCTTTAAGTCAGGGGCTGATGAACTACATGGAGAGTTTTTTTAAAAAAATACAAAGATTAGATCTTACCATTAGAAATACAAAAATCTAAAAAAAAAAAAAAAAAAAGAAGAAAGAAAGAAATACCAAATCTGCATACATAGGGTGATTTCTCAAATCTAAATTTATTTTTCAACTTCCCAGGAAATTTTGACACATAGCTGGGTTTGGGAACCCCAGTGCTTAGCTAAGTACTTTAAAACTTGGTCATGCCTAAGAATTCTAAAATGTCAGTTCTTGTGCCCTACCTACCCCCCCGATATTTCAATTCAGTAGATTAGAATTTGGGTGGAATATCAGCACTTGAGTGCTGATACTGCCACTGATGTTCAAGAGCAGTCATTTCCTGGGTCCAGGGGAAAGTCAAAGGCCTGTGCCTTTTCCCCCACATGGAGGGAAAAGGAACCACAAAGAAGGAGAGAAGAGCTTGGTTTTTTCCTTGAAATACTGCCCACTGGCCTGGCCCGGGGTCTTTTTATCGCTCTTGTAAGGTTTCCTTTGGGTGGCTCGACTTTGCAGCTTCATTTACAATTTGCAGAACTTGTGGGTGTATGGGAAGGGGAGGAGAAAGAGTTACTGTGAAACTCTTAGAGTGATTGGCAAACACAAATTATATCCTGGTGGTTAGAGGCTGGCTCACTCTGCAACACCAAAAGCCACTTCTGTTCCAAGCCCTGACAAGGTATCACTTTGTAGTTTACACACATTATCTCATTTAATCTGCACAGTGACAGTAAATATGTTTATCCCTCATTGATAAACAAGGAAGGTGAAGCTCAGAGTAGTTAAGGAACTTACCCAAGGTGGGCGAGCAAGTGGTGGCACTGAGGTTGGAGGCCTGGGCAGCCTGACCGGAGAGTTTTACCCCGGTCAGGCCCTGTGGGCGGGGAGGGGCCTGATAGAGGCTCCTCACTGTCCCTGGCAGCACCGTCGTGAGTGCCTCTGGTCAACATGTGCTTCCTGATTTTCAAGTCAGGATAAGGCTTTCTTGAGGAGGCTTTTCTCTTTGGAACTGATACTTGTCCCTGTTTCCAAGCTGTCCTAACACACAGAAACCCTCTTTCAGCAGCCTGGAGGAGTGAATATAATTACAGCTTAAGCACCGAGGAAATATTTCTTAGAGACTGATTTGGATAGCAGGTTCTGTTAGAGTCCAATCAAAAGTTGAGGTATTGATATGACAGAGAGTGAAAAAAGAAAAATAAAAAAAACTACTTCTCCAAGTACACCAGTAAGATTTTCAGCTCAAGGAGCCCTCATGGGAAAGGAGTTGGGTAAGATGGCACCACTTACTTGGCATTGTTCCACTGTCTTTTTTCTCCCAATGGCTAGGTTATATTAAATCAACTTCTCACCTCTCTCTGTTTGCAGCTGGGCACATTTCGGTCCCATGATGGGGATTATTTTATTGAACCACTACTGTCCATTGATGAACAAGAAGATGAAGAGGCGCAGAACAAACCCCACATTATCTACAGGCACAGCAGCCCCCATAGAGAGCCGGCAGCAGGACGGCATGCATGTGACACCTCAGGTATTTGCATCTTGCTTAAACGGGAGATCCTAGCTGTGTGAGCTAGGTTACTTGCCAGGCCTCAAAGATGTAGCTGTTTCACAGGCTACAGAGCACTCCCATTTACTTTGTCTTCGTTATTCAGTCTTCAAGCCAGGTAGATGTATTCCATTGTACAGGCGTGGAAACTAAAAAGGTTTAGTCCCTTGTCCATTGTTGCACGGTTAGTAAGTGACAAATCCAGGAGGTGAGCTCATAGAGCAGGGACTCCAAGCCCATTCTGGGCAGAGCCACCTCTTGCTGAAGTTGCTTATTTTTAGGATTAAGCTTTAGTGCTGTCTTGAGGCTATTGTTACTGTATTCATTAGGACTTCTAGGTGTACAAGTATGAAAAAAGTCTTAGAAATGGAAGGCACAAAAACTTCTATACGTTTATTGGAATTTTTTTCAATCAACTTCAGTGTAACGACTGTTCTGTGACTTCAGGAAGCACAGGATGGAGCTGTGGGTGTCAGTTGAGTGCATGTATACCTGCTACAGATTTTCTTCCATCCTGCCCAGATTCTTGGAAGTTTGGTGCTTAACACGCTTGGCCATTGTCGGTTATGTTTCCCCTGGGCACACTCTTATGCTTGTGTCTGCTTCTCTGTCTCCAGTCCTGAAGCACCCTTTCACTATCTCTGAAGCCTGCTTATTTCTCTCTGCTTGTCCTGTTTCTTTGGAAACCATCTATCTGGTCCTAAGTTTTAGGATGTTTGTTAAAATATCATCTTTTTTTATTGTTTCTAAAGTTTTATCCCTCCCCTCCATTCTTTATTTTTTAAAGTCTCTTCCTCAAATTAAGTGATTTCTCAGGGTGTTTCTGGATTCTCCAAATAAGACCAAAATTCAAGACCAAGAAGGTCTTCCTAAAATGATCACTTGTTTCATTTGTATCTATATCAGGTTCTTCCACTGTGACAGAGTGTGATGTCCTCTTCTCTCCCGGAATTATTAGTTCTAAAGTGAAACCTTTAATAAAAGATGACACTGGCTTGTAACGTGGTATAGCCAAGTCATAGGGTGTGTCATCTGGCTTTCTCCTACTCAGTCCTGTGTTCTTAACCACCAGGGCTAATTGGAACATAACTGAAATGTTCTGTCTAGACTCTCTACAGAGCCAAGGGGTAGAGATAGGAGTCAGAAGTCAGAAACAGTCGTTAGGGTGCCAAGACTGCCAGCCATCTGCAAGCTGAATGGCAAGACATTTATCACATCTTTGTGGCCCTCCTAATAAGAATGTAGACCTTAACTTCTGACTTTCTAAATCTGAACTAGGAAGTGCCTATTTTATGCATATGTGTAAAGAAAGGAAATATCTCTCTTCCACTTCCATCTTATATAATGTACATTCAAAAGATAAATAACATTTTCATTGATCAATTTGTTGAACATTGGCACTTTCTGACACTCTTCTCCCTAAAGTGAAAGCAAACCACTGTTTTTTAAAAACTGCCTTTTATTATTTATTATGGTCTTATTTTTTTACTGACATTGGGCAAAGCACTTTACCTGCACGACTTCACTTAATCATTACCACAGCGACCCTATGAGACAGACACCAGTCACCCCTCCATTGTGCCTATTAAAGGAGCTGAGGCTTTCAGAGATGAAACAGCTTGCCTAAGATCTCACAACTAGTCCTTGATGACAACCCATGATTTCCTGTCTTATCTTGCAGCCTTTGCTGTGTGTAGCTGTGATGTGTATGAGTGTGTACATTCAGGTGTGTGTGTGTGTGAGAGAGAGAGAGAGAGGAGTCTTTCTTAATACTATCATTCCAAAAATTCTCTGGGTTCATTTTCTTAAATTAATTACCAAAATAAATAGACATTTGGTTTTCTGGACCAGAGGAGAAGTCATTGTCAAGTTCAGTTAAAGACACAAAAGAGAGGGAATCTGCAAAGGTAAGAAAAGAGGACAGCAAAAGATGCCTTTGCTGTCTTTACCATTTTTGGGGGAAAAAAAATTTTTTTTTTCAAAACCACTAATTTATGTTCTAATTATCAGTATTGAGGCCTCTGAGCCATCTTCCAAATCACCAGTGCCAACTTTTAGTTTTCTATCTGGTTTTTTGCTTGCTGGTGACCAATCTGGCAGACCCTTCCCTCACCCTGTGTGATGATTCAGAAGGCCGGCAGTTTTGATTGGCTCTTTCAAAGGTTGCTGTTGGACTATGCCCACTCTGGTTTTTCTCTCCCAGCTGCTTCAGCTCCTCTTCTTTGAGTTCAGATACAGGAAGCTCAGAGCAATTGGAGAGAACTTTGGGACATGGCACGTTTCACCAGCAGCCATTAACAGCATGGACCAGCAGATCAGAAACCTCCAAAATCCAGGGAGCTTTGGCACAGGAAGTAAAAGTAGGTGGGGGTGGGAGAAGTCCCTCTGGCTAGGGATTATCTGGCCAATGCAAATATCAGTTCATTCAGCTTCAGAGATATCCCCCCAAAAGCACTGGTTGGTAATCAGAGGTAAACTTTAAAAGTGCCCTGGGAGCCTCATGCAGATTCTTTAAACAAACTCCTCTTGCAGGGAAGTGAGATGGAGCAAGAATCAGTGGGGTTCATAAAGCATTCCAAGTGACTTAGAAATTCAGTTCTATGTGAGAGTTCCCACTAAAGTGGGTTTTTGGGCAGTAAGCACTCTCCATAGCTGGCAGTGTCTTTGCATCTCCATCACTGCCTTCTGTCTTCACTTCTCATAAAGTGATGATTCAAGTTAGAAGAAATTAGCTGTAGGTCAACATGCTAACTCTACCCAGATGAGCAAACTGTAGCCTGGGATGTTAAGTGACTTGTTTACAGGAGTGATACTTAAATATTCAACAAGAAGCCTTCAGAATTTAAGATGGCCCAAGCCTGGAAGCAGGCACCTGGAAGCCCTCTGCTGAGCTAGGTGTAACCCTTTAGTTGCTGGATTATGAGAGTCTTCCTGGGGGCAGGGCACTGTGGCTGTGACACTGCTTCCTACAGACGGAATAGAAGTCTTGCTCATTTCTGATTGTTAATGTATGTTGAGTTTTCAAAAAGGATTCTGAGATAAGTTCTATTAAAAAGACATGTAGAAGAAGTCTTCTGGAGTAAAAATGTTATGAAATTAGAAAGGAGTCTACAACATAATTTATTCATTAATGTGTGCATTTATTCATTCAGCTGTGAGCTATTTATTAACTGCTCTATGCCATGAGGATTAAACCATCTTTTTAGTTAGATATGTGACCTGAAGCACATTTAGAACATAAAGTAAGAGTAACATTTCCCTTCCAAGAGGGTAGGTAGGACTAAATGAGTATGAACTAATGAAAACTCCAGGGACAGATGGTAGACAATCACTGAATGGGAGATTTTTTTTTTTAATGATCATAAAAATAGAAATTAAGACCATGGCTAGGTGTGGTGACTCAAAAAATTTGGTATTTAGACTCAAAATACCAAAACTCAAAGTTAATCATATCCCTGAGGTTAAGCTTAGAGCTTCTTGGTCACCTGATCATAAAAGGCCAATAAGAGACTTGCCCTATGGTGCTCCTGCCAGTGAGTGGCAGGGGTAAGAACCCTTTCTTTGTGTTTATCTCTACCTAATGCAGCATTTTCGGAGAAGGCAATGGCACCCCACTCCGCTACTCTTGCCTGGAAGGTCCCATGGACGGAGGAGCCTGGTGGGCTACAGTCCATGGGGTCTCCAAGAGTTGGACACAACTGAGCGACTTCACTTTAACTTTTCACTTTCATGCACTGGAGAAGGCAATGGCAGCGCACTCCGGTATTCTTGCCTGGAGAATCCCAGGGACGGGAGCCTGGTGGGCTGCCATCTATAGGGTCACACAGAGTTGGACACAACTGAGGTGACTTAGCAGCAGCAGCAGCAGGATTCAGGATGGGTTGTGGGGTAGCTTCTCTTTCTTATGGCAGGCCCTTGTGACTGGTCTCCCTTGCCCACTGGCTCCTCAGTAGAGGTCTTTGAGGTGACTGTCTGCTCGCCCTAAATGCCAAGGGGGCTGAGTGGTAGACTCATGGGAACTGTTTGGGAGAGTTTGTTGCTTTTTAAAAGCCCCTTCATGCTGATCCTTTGCATTGCATTTCTAGCTGGCACCCCAAATTCTGTTTCGCAGACACTTGCTATATGCCTCTGGATTTTATGCAAAAGGATTTAGTTGTTTCTGTCAGTGAAAGAGATGCATTTCCCAATAAGTGAATGAGAGGAAGTCAGGAGAAAAGATGAACAGAAGGTTGTTCTGTTTCAGTTCAGTTCAGTTCAGTTGCTCAGTCATGTCTGACTCTTTGCGACCCCATGAATTGCAGCACGCCAGGCCTCCCTGTCCATCACCAACTCCCGGAGTCTACTCAAACTCATGTCCATTGAGTCAGTGATGTCATCCAGCCATCTCATCCTCTCTCTTCCCCTTCTCCTCCTGCCCCCAATCCCTCCCAGCATCAGGGTCTTTTCCATTGAGTCAACTCTTCACATGAGGTGGCCAAAGTATTGGAGTTTTAGCTTCAGCATCAGTCCTTCCATTGCACACCCAGGACTGTTTGCCTGGACCTGAAAGACAGTGACTCTCTGTAACTAAAGTGCCTCTCTCACCCTCCCATCTCAGCAAGCCTAGCTGTTTTGCTTTCCCTTAAGGCATTTAAGAGTTGTACACTCACTGACCCATCAACACCGCTTCTAAGGAAGTAATTGTGGACATTTGTGTTAACAGGTTTATATACTGTGTCTGGTGGTGTTTATTATAGCAAGTGACTGGAAACAACCTAAGTGCCTTTGGTTGAAGGATAGATCAATAATTGGTGAAGTCTGCATTTGATGGATTCCTATACAGCCATTAAAAATGATGGCTTGGATTTAGGTTAACAAACCCAGAAATATGTATACTAAGTGCGCACACAAGTGATGAAGTAATATGAGGGTATGATCTCATTTTTTAAAATAATGACAGAGTGTGTGGGAGAGCATGCATGTATAAAGAAAAAGATCTGAAGCAGTAGGCACACAAATATTAAAAGGGACTATTTCTTGTTGGTAAGAACATAGGTAATCTTTACGTTTTTAGCTTATATTCTTATATTTTTGTCATGATTCTGTAATAGGTTCATATGCAGTTGAAAATAAAAAGGGGGAGTAGTATGTAATTATTTTGTAATCCCAAGACACTTGTCAGCAGGGACAAATAGCCAAGTCAAAACCGCACGGTTTTTGTCTTTGGGATGAGATAATCTCAACACCCAGACAGATAAAATTCCTGCCTTGTGGCTACTTCTTTGGGACACCAGGGCTGGTCAAAGCTGAGGCTCCATTCCCACCTAGTTAAACTGCCTTGTCCTTGCTGTACTAACTGTGGGATTATAATGGGATTACCCTGGCTTAGTTTTAGGTGCTGGGACCTCTGCCTGTCACCCTTGTTAGAGTGTACTGTCACTTCTTGGTTGGGCTCCCAAGGATGTGATTGTAAAGCCTGGAAAATACAGGATGCCTATGGAATCGCTGTGCTACACACTTTCCATGTATTGTCATATGTAATTCATTCATCAATACTGTGGGGTCGATATTATTAGCCTATTTTATGGTTGAGTAAATTACATCTCAGTGAGGTTGAGCCTCTTGTCCAAAGGCACACAGCTGGTAGGAAGTTGGCCTGACACTTGAATCCAGATCTGATTCCAGTTTGCTCTGCTCTGAGCAGAACTTCATTGAAAACACAAATGGAAGCTGCCATCTAAAAAAATCCTTTTTCACTCAAGTTTTCAGGGCATCCCCTTTGACTTCTATGTCATCTCATCTTTAAATAATACTAAAATAAATACATAAATAAATAACACTAACAGTGGCTAATGTTTGTCGAGTGCTTATTGCATGGCGGACACTGTTACAAGTGTTTCCCATGGATCATCTTTAACCTTTGCCTCAGTTTTCGTTTTTGCAGATGGGACAACAGAGGCATAGGAAATGTCCTTAAGAGTCACAGCGCTCCTAAACATACCGTTTTCCACAACCCTGTGTCCTGGTCTGGCTGGAGTAGTTTTTTGGCCTGTCCCTTTGTTGATTGGATTGCATTTGTGTATGAAATATTTTTGCTGAAACTTTTTTTTTTTTTTTTTGCTGGAACGATTTTTTTTAAATGCATTCCTAGAATCTGATTTGTTATGGAGGAGGATTGCCTGCTGCCTGAAGTTCCCACTAAGGTTCTGATGACTCACGAAACCTGTGTCTCCATCTTGCTTCTGTTGAAGTATATACTTGTTACACATTAACCTCATGTATCCCATTAATAATTTAGCATAGATTAGCTGATTAGATTAGCTGCCCTGTGAGTTGGGCCCAAATGGAGTGAGAGACAGAGGTAAGGAACAGACCGCAGAAGGGGTCTTCAAGTAAACAATTCTGGGACAGCTTGAGGGTTCCAGGCAGTGACAGAAGCTTTGGTTGACCTCCTACTTCTGCCTGGCCCTAGGCCTGTCTGGTGTTGTGTGTGTGTGTGTGTGTGTGTTTAGTATTTTTAAAGTTTTTATTGACTTTGTTGCAGTATTGCTTCTGTTTTATGTTTTGGTTTTTTGGCTGAGAGGCATGTGGGATCCTAGCTTCCTGAACAGGGATTGATCCTGCAAGTGCTGTATTGAAAGGCAAAGTCTTAACCACTGGACTGCCAGGGAAGTCCCCTGTGGTTGTTGGTTAATTAGTGATTTGTGTGAGAGGCCAGCCTGCCACCACTTTCCCACAGCCTTTTTCTCTCCTTAGATCTGTTCCCCTCAGCCTTTTAACCTAAGAACAGGCCACACTGAAGGGACCATGTGCTGGTCAATGTGAAAGCACATTGTGGGTTTTTTCATTTAGTTCTATAACAGCTTCCCAGGAGGAAGATGTGTCAGTTATTCCCATTTTACAAATGAAAAAACTGAACTCAAAGAGACATGAACGAACTTGTGTAAACAGGAAACAGCTGACCCTCAAACCCGAGGTCTATTGGAGTCTTTAAAGATGGATTTTACCGGTTGGGGTTTATTGTTTTGGCTTAATTTCTTTTCATTTACCTCTTTTTTTCCTCATCCATCTTTATACGCCTTTCCCCCCTTTTTTAAATTCTTTGATGGACCTTATGTCTATTAAATAGTCAATGACAGCAATGACTTCTAAAATCCTCTGTAAATTACTAGAAAAGTACTGTTTTAAATAATTGAATTCTTGAGCTTGTTTTCTCAGTTTTATATTCCTTGTAGCATTTATATTAAAATATTGCTTTTATTTTGTTTTAGCATTAGGACTAATAGTGCAGCACGCCAATAAAATTGGCAAAGGGTAGTAAAAAAGAAACTTCTAATACAGGACCTGTTCTCATCTAATTTTTAAAAATTTTTCATCATGTTTTTTAAAAAACATTTTATTATGAACATCTTCAAGAAAAGTACAGGCAGAAGTAAAAGGAACCACCAGTATGTACCATCTACATTTAATGATGAGAAAGTTTTTTCCCCATATTTGCTTCTTATTTTTCCTTTTTGTTAAAGTAAACCTAAGTATCATGTCATTTTCTAAATACTCTAATATATGTCTCCGAAAAATGAAGATACATTTTCTAACATACCTGTGACAGTGTTTGTCATGGTGAACAGAATCAATAGTAATTACTCCGTATCATCTGAATAGTGTCTGTGTCGGCATTTTCGTGGTGGTCTCCCAAGTGCCTTCTTACAGTCCATTTGTTCGGATGATGTTCTAATCGAGGTCCACACACTGCAGTTGGTTGTTAGGTCTCTTAAGGAACTTGTCACTTTGTTGTCATTGCCATTGTTAACAATCACTGTTTTCTTTCTAGTTTTAGTTTTGCTCCCTGTGACTCTTCTTTTCTTTTCCATTTCTTTTACTCTTTGACTCTTCTTTATTACCCTTAGATTAGGGTGCATCTGCAACAGTTTGAAAGAGCAGGGTCAGCCCCTAAACCTAGAACACAGCCAGAAGAAAGCCACCGGGAATGAGCCACTTGTCAGAGTAATTTCCTTGAGCACAAAAGGTAGTGTGTTAGGTTGTTTTCCTGACCCTTTGTCTGGAGTCTCCTGAAAACCTCCTCCCCCCCTTTTTTAAAAACTGACCAATAGATCCTCAGGTTACAATATTTACTGAGACTACCTTATCTCCCATTCAAGAATTTCACTCATGTGTGTTCTGAAACCCAGAAGAGCCAGTTTGCAGTTGGGAATGTGAAATGGCAGGTTAGGTTTGGATGTGAAATAAGGTCTCCGTGATGTATGACACACTTTCCTGTCCCCTCCTACAAGCCCTTTTGATAAACTTCTAGATTCAGAGTTGGCCCGAGGGTGGACCATTTCACCTTTGGTCCCAAATCTGGACCTTTCCCTGTCACCTGTCATCAGATCTCAGTTATTTTCCTTTCTGCAAAAGCCCATTCACTGCCAAGGAAAAGGGTCAGACAGATACTTGCTAGTTTGTTCATCTTCCCAGGAAACCCCTGAAACAGTTAAGATGCATGTCCTCTAAAGAAAGAATGTAAGAAACGACAGAAACAATGTAAGAAACGACAGAAACCTGGGACAGAGGGCAGCCATCGGATGTGCAGGCTGATGGCCACGGGAGGTGCTTGGGGTGGATTTGAGGCTTTCAGACCTTCACCCGAGCAGCTGTCTTTTTGGAGTAAGACATCGGAGAAGCTCATGGTTCTCTTTTTACAAGGGTTTTCTTCATCTAAACCCATTCATTTAATAAAGTGCTATTTACCCATATAGTTGAGGTTTAAAATTTTTGTTTCTTGCGTCTTTATTGAGATGTAATTGGAGGTTTAAATTCTTGAACTTTGTATCTGCCAAAGTTAGATAGATAGATAGATTATTAGTTAGATAATTAGATTATTATAGAATCTTTGTGGGTTCTATTTGTGGGTAACTAGAGTCTGCTTGGGAGAAGGCAATGGCACCCCACTCCAGTACTCTTGCCTGGAGAATCCCATGGACGGAGGAGCCTGGTAGGCTACAGTCCATGGGGTCTCAAAGAGTCGGACACGACTGAGCGACTTCACTTTCACGCACTGGAGAAGGAAATGGCAGCCCACTCCAGTGTTCTTGCCTGGAGAGTCCCAGGGACGGGAGCTTGGTGGACTGCCGTCTGTGGGGTCACACAGAGTTGGACACGACTGACGTGACTTAGCAGCAGCAGCAGCAGAGTCTGCTTGTTTCTGGACTAGACTTCTGCATGGAAATGCTGTACAACCCCGAATCATTAGTAAGTACAGAGCTTTTTGCATGTCACAGAAAGGAGCAGGAGGAAATTCAAAATACAGTGGTTGTATACTTGTGGGCTGTGGACTTTGAGAAGGAGTAAAAATAAATGAGTGGCAAATGTTGGTAAAATGCTTCCTTTTTTATCAGTTCCCCATCTCTCACATGACATTAGAGTTAGGGTAGGGTGTTAGGAATGCACTTGGCCTGTGATGTGTGAGAAAAGTTTAAATTAATGGGATAGACCTCAGAATTTTCCTGCTAAGATTTTAATTTTTTTTACAAATATTTTTATTTTCCATTATATTGGAAAGTATATTATATATATATACTACATATGTATATATAATATATTCTAGTATTTTTTTCATTTCTTTTTTCTATTAAGGTATTATTTATACTCAGAAAACATTCATCTTTTTCAGTGTACAATTTTTCAAGTTTTGGCATACAGTCAGGTAACCATTATCACAATCAAGATAGAGAATGATTCCTGCTGTGCTTTGCAGCAGCCTCCTATTTTCTGTCTCTCTAGTTTGGCCTTCTCCAGAATGTCATATCACTAGAATCGTTAACCATGGTCATTTGAGGTTCATACACACTGTTGCCTGCATCAGTAATTCATCCCTTTGTATTGCTGAATAGTTTTTCACTGTATGGGTAGACCTTGATTTGTTTATTACCCAGTTGAGGGATAAAGTTTGGCAATTAAAAATGAAACCTCTAAAAATTTTCATGCAGATTTCAGGGTGAACATATGTTTTCAGTTGCATAAATACCTAGAAGTGAGATATCTGAGTTATATGGTAAGCATATGTTTAACTTTATAAGAAATTGCCCATCTGCTTTTCAAGGTGACTGTACCATTTTGTAGTCCCAATGGCAGGGTATAAAAGTTCTGCTGCATCTTCACCAGCACTTTGGTATGGGCAATATTTTATTTGGCTGATTTTGTTTTTTAATTTTACCCATTCTGGTAGATGTGTAATGGTATCCCATTGCAGTTTTAATTTGCATTTCCCTAATGACTAATGATGTGCTTATTTGCTGTCTGTGTATTGTCTATGGTGAAGTGTCTGTTCAAATTCATTCCTTAAAAAAAAAAAAACAAAAAACTGGAACATCTGTTTTTGTGTTAGTGAAGTGAAGAGTACTCTATACATTCTCATATAAGCCCTTTATCAGATATATAGTTTGCAAATACTTTGTCCGAGACTATAGCTTGTCTTTTCATTTTCATTTGCAGACCCTTATTTCATATATGTCTTCCTTATTTCATTGCAAACATTTCACGCTCCGTGGATTTCTTGCTGTCACGGGATGACACTGCAGGAAAGCATAGTAGACAGTGCAGTATAGGGTTTGTTCAAGACACAGGTGCAGAGAGATGGACTCAGAAAGACTTCTTTAAGTCTGGTTATTCAAAGCCATTGTCTCTGCCAATGGAAAGGGACATTGTTGTGTTTCTTTCTAGCTGATATCTAGAAACACAACTTTCAATTTCAAGCCCGTGTAGTTAATGATAGGAATAGGTTCCTCTTGCCTAATGGATGAAAACATTTACAAAGGAAACCCTGAATTCCTAGGAATGCAACTGTGTTCTACTTCACATTATGTGCACACAGGAGAGAAAGCCAGAGGACAGTGAGGCAGAGACACACATAGAAGAAGTTAGCAGTGTAAGATTCAGCTGTGTATGACCACATATTTTGGGGGAAACAGGAATGGGAGACATGACTCCATTTTCCCGCAAAGTTCCTATTCTGTGCTTTGTGGGCAGTATAATGGTTTTAGAAAGGTAACTTGATTATGAGCTAGTTTTTTGTTTTGTTTTTTTCTTTTAAGCCTGTGTCCTAATCCTGACATTTGATGCTATTCCAGTGAAACAAGTCAAATTAGAGAATAGAAATGGTTTTTAGAAACTGTCACCTATGTTAGCAGTTCCAAAATAAGCACTTTGCAGTGAGAAATGGAGATACATATATGGTCTCTTCCTTGATATTTTTTAACATCACGCATAGCACTCTTCTTTTCTCTTGGTCTCTCTCCATTGCAGTTATTTTGTCTCCTTCTATGTGCCCACCCTGTGTATCGTTGGTTATTTTTTTTCATATCCTCTCTGAGTGGCCAAGAGAGGAGACTGTTGGGTTTTGCAGTTTTTGAATCTTAGGACTTCATTTTCAGCATTTCTCACTTTTATCTTATTAAATACGAGAACTCATCAGTTTTCAATATTGGAATGAACTTTAGAGAACTTCTCATCTCTGTCTTTGTGGATAAGAGGATTGAGGCTCTGAATTTTGAAGGGATTCATAATCTTGGAGCCAAAGTGAATGGAAAAATGAGCCCTGAACAAACATAGGCCTCTTCCTTCCTATATTCTTTCCAGGCTGTAAATCAGGGAAAATATAAAAATAAAATATAAATCAATGCATGGTGCCTGGAAAGAGGATGTTCAGAGGTGCAACTCAAATGGGATTTTGGAAGTGCCACTGGGTTTATTTTAAGTGTAATGATAACTATGAATAAGCTAATGAGAGCATTTAAAAAGTTATATCAAGACTATAGAGAAGGATATTAGGTTTTGAATCACTTAAGGGATTAAGTTGTCACAGCAAGCGCTGAATATATAGCAGCTGAGCATATGAGCCAGGCTGGGGTGCTGCGGGCCGGTGGCCTGTGGCCGGGAGGGCCCCTGGTGAGCTCACGCTGTGATCAGAGTGCAGAGTGTCCTTACAGCACTCAGGACCGTGGTGGCCAGAACATGGACATCATGATGAAGGGTTTCCACTGCAGGCCTAGTCTAAACTTGTCCTCAGTTGCCTGGAAACTGGGAGACTGGTGTATCAAAGGAATGTGGGAGATATGCTCGCTAGGAGTTGTTTAGAAGCCTTTTTAAAGGACTCCAGCCCAAGTGCCTTTTAGTCTGTGATATGGGAGCCATACCTAGACCCACCGTGGGCATTACAGGGCCACCAGGAACTACACAGAAATGTTTTAGCAGGAGCCCCTTTATTCTAGCAGCCCTAAAAGGCTGCTCAACCTTAGTAATGAGTTGCCGCCACCAGCGCTTAACTCTGCACCAGGCTCTATTTCAGCACTTTTCCTGTATATTGAGTGATTCAACCCTTCCCACTGCCCTGGTAAGGAAGAATCATCATCATTTCCATCTCACAGATGAGGAAACTGAGGCCCAGAGGGCTTCAGTGACCTGCCCAAGGTCCCAGATGGAATGCGCAGAAACTAAGATTTCAATATAGGTTTCTCTGACTCCCAAACTCTTAGCAGCACATCACGGTGCCTCCTGTATTCACACTGCAAACACTTAATGCCTAAATGTACCAGTCTGTACCATAGCCAATAGCTCCATGTGGCTCCGGAGCCCTTGAAATGGCTGTTGAAAGGATAATATTGGGTTGGCCAAAAGATTTGTTCGGGTTTTTCTGTAAGATGGTGTGGAAAACCTGAATGAACTTTTTGGCCAGCCCAGTATTTTTAGATGTATTAGGTTAAGTAGAATATATCATTAAAATTAATTTCATCTGTTTCTTTTGACTCTTTAACATGTGGTTACTGGAAATACTTATCTTCCATGTGGGGCTCACATTTTATTTCTCCTGGAGACCACTGGCCTGGAAGATCCACGTCCTGTCACAAACAGGCCTGTGAAACAACCATTGGAAGCAGGCTACAGACAGTGCATGGTGACTGTAGATAGCTGGGACCCCGCTGGGCAGAAGGGCCCATCTCCCGTTACTGCTTAGAGATGCAATGAGTCAAAACCAACATTTCCCTAGGATCTATTTCAGGATATTAATAGCAAATCCAAACAAACTCTAAGACCTATAAAATACAGGCCCGAGTATGTTCATCATTGTGCTATTTCAAATAGATGTGTTTTAAATATTTCCTGAAGTTATTTCAAGGGTGCCTCAGTTTGATCATTTATGAAATGGAGCTAATAGGATTTGCCACATGTGGTGCTGTGAGGAGCAATCAGGTTAGTCCACATAAAGTGCTTTCACTAATGCTCGGCATGGTGGAAAGCTTAAAGCAAATATGAGCCAGGATTATTGTTAACAGGGTAGTCAGTGTAGTAGTACTGCATGTAGTTGAAGGAGCTGGGGGATGCTGAATATGGGAGGATGCAGCAGGGCCTTTGGGGCAAGAATCTCAGCTTCTGCACCTGAGTCAACAAATTTACCTCCCCAGTATAGAGGAGGCACCCAGCCCTTGGAAGGTGGTGTGATGACCCTCAGATATGCCTCCCATCACCCACCACCAACCACTCATCACAGCCCCTTGAACTGCAAGAAGCTTCTAATTGTTTTCTCCCAATGGCATCTCCTTCTCTCCCCGAAAGTAAAGTCTGTTAGTACACTCCTCTTCATCTCGTTCTATTTCCAAGGACTTTCAGTCCGCTCATAAATTGGCCCAGATCCCATAATTTTCCTGATTCCATGGATGAACAAAACATAGACTGGTTTCTTTTCTGCAAGACTTCTCAGAGCTCTTAAAATGCTAATGTGTATGGAAAAAGTCCCAGTTGTAAATGCTGTATAAAGTATTTTGCAAACCCACTTGGCTTGTTTTGGGAAATATCTTCTGGGACTAACGTTCCATAAACTGCTACTGGGGAAACATTGTCCATAAAGGTTCTGGCCAGCCAAAAGGGAAATCTCTCCCGCCACTGCCCTTTGCACCCTTGTCCCCCTAGCCCTGTGTGTGGAGCACTGTTAGATGTTGGACTGGGCTTGCCATTCCCCCACCCTGCCCCCGCCCCACCCCAAAACTAACAGTTCGTCCAGAGAAATGGGACACGTTTGGGTATGTGACTCTCTAGAGTATCTAGGAATTCACTGTTGTTTTTCAGGCTGTCAAACTGAGTACCCTTAAAAAAAATTAAGTCTTGATGATTTTCATTCATACGCTTTAGAAATTTATATACACAGAACAATTCCTTCCCTTAGTTCCTTCTCCATCTAGTTTCTGGAAACACATTGTTCTTTATATTAGAACATTCATTGGTTTTATGGCTATTTTTATGTTTTATCTCTTTCTTCCCTGCATTGTGCTTGTTTACCCATCTTCCTCTGATCCCAGTAGACCGTGGTTCCTGTCTCATCAAGTCTCTCTCCGGCGGTTTCACTGAATAACTCTTTGAGGGTAGATCTTAAACATGACTAGAACAGAGGGCGGGAGCTGCCCTCAGCTTCCACTTTTTGTTTGTTGTATGCTATCAGTCTCTGGAGCCAATTGAGAGGTGGAAGTGTTTGTGGCATTTGTTTCCATCTCAGACTAGGTCTTCCCACGTCAGTCTGCATGTGCCTCTTACCTAGATTGCAAGTTCCAAAGGAACAGGGGGCTGGTCTTTACGACTTTCCTTCCTTCCTCCTCTCCCTCCTTCCTTTCCTTTAGAAGACTCTTCCAAAAATAGAATTGTTTTGTTTGAGAAACTCTGATGTCAACATTCTAATTTATAAAGAGGGGCTGTTTTGCATAGTACTAGTAAAGCAATAACAACTAATAATTCCTATCACACTAAGTATTAAATGGAGCTTTCCTATGAGCCACATTCTGTGCAACAGGCATTTTTCGTATTACCTCTTTTAACCGTCACAGTTACCCAACAGTTACAGTTACCCCTAGTGTGTGCTATTAGTATCCTCTTTTTATGGATGAGAAAACTGAACCTTTAAGGTAGGAAATTGCCCAAGAAGGGGCAGCTAGAGTCATGCTAAGGCAGGACCATGAACCAGGGCTGGTCTGGCTCCAGAATTCAGGTGTGGAACCTCTGTGGACTCCTGTCCACTTGCTTCTAGCTGTCAAGTCCTGGAGAAGCAGAAAGGGGACCTGCTAAAATCCTGGCACTCCAGCCTTCCCTTTGGTCCTGTGCTGTGATTCCCCTGGCCACTTAGACCACGAGGTCACAAGGTGGCTCAGTGCCTCAAGGAAGATTCAGTTAAATTTTGATAAACCTTATAAACATAGAGAGCAATGATTAACTTCCCAGCTGTTAATGTTAACATTCGAATCTCCTTAGCTCAGCCCTAGTGGGTGGGAAGCACTCAGTGAGTAACTAACTCAGAATAACCAGGCCTGGATGTTATTTTCTAAAATAATTCCAGTTGTTTAGTAATGTCATATGCGTTTTATGGCATGGCAATGTGAAATGAAGCTCATTTAAAACATTTTTGCCAGTAAATAAACAAATTTTTTTTTTAGCTGTCATGTTTTTTAATATTGATACTATCTTAAGTTTTTATGATACTTTGTTTTTAAGGATCCTTCCCAAGTTTTATTTCTGTTTTGTTGTTATTTATTTTAACTTACTTGGCCAGTGCTTTGCACAAAATAGATGCAAAAAAATAAGATTTTAAAATTCAGTTTGTAATTCTATATACTTTCTTATTTAAGTCTCAAAATACCCTTAAGGGTGTAAACAACTATTTATATACCCATTGAAGAGGTCACAAAACTAAGGCAAAGAGAAGTGATTCAGAAAAGATCATTTAAGGGTACAAACAACTTGTCTTTAGAATTATTTTTAAGCCAGAAGATTGTTTTTTTAAAAAAAAACAATCATTCTCCCTAGAGAGAAGTCCAATCGTAGTCACAGAAAGAAATTGTACATGCTTGTTTAAGGCAACATTATTCAGTTGAATTGTAGAACCCAAATGCCCATTAATGAATGAATGAAGAACAAAAGATGGTACATCTATATAGTAGAATACTAGATGGCAACAAAAAGTAATAAGAGTGCTGATACAAGTTACAGCATGGATGAACCTTGAAAACATTATGCTAAGTGAAAGAAGCCAGACATAAAGAACATGACTCCATTTGTATTAAATGCACATCCATAGATAACGAAATATAGGTTAATGATTGCCAAAGACTGAGGGGAAGAGGAAGAATGAGGAGTGATAACTTGATGGGTACAGTGTCTCTTCTTTTGGCAATATAAGTATTCTAAAATTAGGTAATAGAAATGATTACACAGCTCTATAAATATTCCAAAAAACATTGAACTGTATACTTTGAAAATATGAATTTTATAGTATAAAATTATATCTTATTAAAAAGTGATAATAAATGTAAAACTTTATGTGGGTGAAATGAAGAGCAAAAATACACTGATCATTTATACCGTGCTTTCTACCAGGGTGAAATTTCATTATGTAGCTCATTCTAATAAAACTGTTAGCAAAGTGACATTGCAAATTTGAAATACTAAGCTTATTCCATTATGCTATCAGGTCACTAAAGAGAAATGTGAATGACTTTCTTTTTATCCTAGCAGTGTGTGTCCCTTGGTGAAAATCGTTCTCTGATATTAACAGTTTCTATTCAGAGGCAAGAGAGTTGAGCAGATATAGCAGTTAAGGTGTCTGGTTTTTCCATTCTCAGTAAAAATGTTCTTGCATTTGTAGTCATAGTGAATGTTTGAATCTTTAAAGCTCCTACTCTTTGTAAAGCCAAATTCAAAACTGCCTGCTAAAATGATTAATGTGGTAGAAATTAGTTGGGCTAATTAGGTCAATAAATATTTTAACTCATTAAGATAAAAGGTCAGATAGGTAAAAGACTGGGAAAGTATGTAATAGAAGGTGTTGTCTTTGATTCTGAAGACATAATTTTATTCCTGGATTTTTATACCATATATAGCATACTAAATTGTTTCTTTGATACAAAGATTAATTGTGAATGAAATGTCTTCTAGGTGTATTAGGATTTGCATGAGTTATTCTCCATTATTTCTGTTCTTTGTTAGAAATCCCTTTTAGTGATTAATGTCTTAATTTTTTCAACTTTGCTACTTCAGTGTACTTTTTTTGCAATTAATGCCTGATTTATTCTCAGGTTTTCCCATGCCCAAGTACCCCCTGATGATTCTCTTAGAGGTGATTCTTCTATGTGGTCGAAAGAGTGAAGTCTATATAGTATTTCCTCAGTATTTTTCTTGCTGCAATTATACTTCTCTCTAAATAAATCTTTTAAGTCAAAGTATTAATGGAAGACAGTAAAGATTATTTGCTTTTCACAAACTAAGTAATATATTTTCTTTTCTTCACAGCTTTATTGAGATATAATTCACATACCATACTATGCATCCATTTAAAGTGTCCCATGATTTTCAGTGTGCTCACAGTTATGTGCATCCACCATCACAGTCAATAACAGAACATTTTTATTACTTGAAAAAGAAACCCTGTGCCCATTAGCTATCAGCTCCCTAGCCAAGGTCCTCACCCTGCCTCCAGCACTTAGCAACTGAGCTACTTTTGTCTTTAGAGAGTTGCCTGTTCTGAAAATTTCATATGACTGGAATCATATAATTTATTGGCTTTTGTGACAGGCTTACTTCACTTTACTGATATAATAAGGTTTATCAAAATGTTTTATAGTGGTGAAAGAGTCCATTCATTAGAAATATTTAGCAAATATGCATCTCATATCAGAGCACCAAAATGTGCGAGGCAAAAACTGACAGAAATGAAGAGATAAATAAAAGATTCAACAGTAATAGTTGGAAACTTCAATACTACTTTCAGTAGTAGATAGACTAGCTAAGCAGAAGATTAACGAATAAATAGAAAACTTGAACAACACTGTAAACCAACTATATACCTAACAGATGTGTGTAGAACACTCTACTTCAGAGCACACATTATTCTGAAGTACACATAGAACATTCTCCAGACTAAACCATATGCAAAGCTATAAAATGTATCAATAAATTTAAAATCATAGAAGTAATGCAGAGTATCTTCTCTGACTAAAGTAAAATGAAACTGGAAATCAATAACAGAAAAAATGGGAAACTCAAATATATTTGGAAAGTAAATAGCACACTCCTGAATAATCAAAGAAGTTGGAAAGTACTTTGAGATAAATGAAAATGAAGACACAACATATCAAAATGTATGGGATGCAGCTAAAGCATGACTTGGAAGAACATTTATAGCTATGTTTTAATGCCTCAAACAGTAAAGAATCCACCTGCAATATGGGAGACCTGGGTTCGATCCCTGGGCCGGGAAGATCTCCTGGAGAAGGGCATGGCAATTTACTCCTGTATCCTTGCCTGGAGAATGCCATGGACAGAGGTGCCTGGTGCATTACAGTCCATGGGGTCGAAAAGAGTCAGACATGACTGAATGACCAGCACACACACACATTAAGAAAGAAAGAAATCAAAAATGTAACCTTCCAGTTTAAGATACTTGACAGAGAAGAGGAATCTGAAATACAGTACAAACTAACATCCAGTTTTCAATGTGGCTTCCATACACCTGTTATATAAAGCTAGTGTTTGTGAAAATGTGCACCAGATACTGTTTTCCAGTATGGGCTCAGTTTAGAAACGCAACGAAATCATGAGCCTATTTCAGTTCCTAACTCTTAAGTAGTGTTATGTGATAGAAAGAGCACTGTTTAGGGTGTTGATCAAATCCATGCCTGAATCCTGGTACCACCACACCCTATATGTGACATTGGACAAGTTGCTTAATCTCTCTGAGACTTACTTTTCTCATCTGTACAGTAGATGTAATTTTCTCTGTCTGAGAATTACAAGATAACATGTCAAAGGGCCTAGTTCAATATCTGGCAGGTAGTAGGTGCTTGATTAATATTTATTTATAATCACTGGTGAATTAAAATTGGAATGACAGCCTAAGTACCTATATGGCATGGATATACATATATGAATGGGACTTCCCAGGTGGCTCAGTGGTAAAGGAATCTACCTGCTGATGTAGGAGACAAATGAGATGCAGATTCAATCCCTGGGTTGGGGAAAATCCCCTGGAGGAGGAAATGGCAACTCACTCCAGTATTTTTGCCTGGAGAATTCCATGGACAGAGGAGTCTGGCGGGCTACAGTCCATGGGGTCAAAAAGAACTGGACACATCTAAGCAACTGAGCACACACACATACATATGTGAATATTCTTGAGAGAGAGACTGGAAGAAAAGTAGTCTAATGTAGAATCCTACTATGTACCAGGCTTAGGGCTGGTCACATTATCTATAGCTATACAACATATAACTTGTTTGACAGTTTGGACTGATATCGCTGTTTTAACAGCCACTAAAACACTCTACTTAGGCAAAATACACATGCTGGCCTAATTGATTGTTTTAGAAATAGCTTATAATGGTTAAATATTTGAGCCCCTCAAATATGAAAGGACTAAAACTTTAACTTGTTATTACTGGTGTAATAAATTCTATTAATTGTGTTTTAGGAAAGCATATTTCTTAGTTGTGCAATTCTGTTGCCTATTTGGACTACAGATTAGTGGCGTTAAAGCTTTGAAACACATTTATGATTTGATTGGCAAGATAACTGATTAAGTTCTGCTTTTACTGAAAGCATATTTTAGCAGGCACTTTTATGCTTATTTTGTTTATTGTGTGGTTGATGACTGAGTATTTTCACCAGCAACACAAGCCTCAAACCAGGTTCAGAACTAGTACTTGTCAAAACTGTAACATGAATATGAATCGCTTAGAGATCTTGTTAAAATGTGGATTTTGATTTATCAGGTCTAGAGCAGGGCCTGAGAGTTTATATTTCTAACAAGCTTCCAGGGGTTGCAGATGTTGCTGGTCCATGGACCACACTTTGAGCTGCAAGATTGTGTAGAATCCAAGCGGTACCTATGCTAGAATCAGAAATGAGGAGAGCCCATCTGGTATTACATATCACAGTCTCAAATACCTATTCATACTCTCTGAGTATAATCTACTTCCTTAACTGAGCCCTGTAATAATTAAAACTTTGTAGGCATTGAACAGCAGTGATTCTATTCTTATATTTCATGTATTACAGTGATTGAATATGGTAATAGAATAAACCCTGTTATGCATTTTCAGTAGTTCTTTGTACTGTCTATTACCTTGCGCGCTGCTTAGGCCCCTTTACACTGTATCTCATTGAATATGAAAAGTGGTGTACATGAAGCATCTCCATTTCCATTCTCTAGAGCTCTATAGCTGCCTTGTTGGCCCTTACTCTATGAATAACAAAGAACAATGAATACAAACCACTTAAACCCCAGTCAGACTTTCGTTACTAAATGAAGAGAGTAAGCAATTGTTTCCCCTAAACTCAGGCCTGCTTTTCTAATAATTTAAGTGAGCATTTATGGAAGTTTCCTTGGAGAAGCTGGCAATCCACTGGCAGTCCACTCCAGTATTCTTGCCTGGAGAATCCCATGGACAAAGGAGCCTGGTGGGCTACAGTCCATGGAGTCGCAAAGAGTCGGACATGACTGAGCGATTAAGACACACACAGAAGCTTACAGGAAGGCTGATTTCAAGTCTTTAGTCATTTAAATGAGAGCACAGATTGAGTTTTACCTGGAGAGTCCATAGCATGCACAATTTGATTTTTGTATGTAATTTGACTACAGAGACATCATTTTAAGACCTGTCAAATTAAATTCTTAGTATGAAATATATGTGGCTCGAAATATAATGCATGCCATCTGATTTGTTACAGAACATAGAAATAGTCACAGTAAGGACAAGAGGAAAACGAGGACAAGAAAATGGAGAGGGAGGAGTAGCCTGGCTGATGACATGGCTGTGTTAAGTAGCAGCTTAACCACAAGCACGCTTCCTGCCAATGGTAGCAAAACAGACAGCACACGGGAGAAGGGGACCCACAGAAGAACAAAACGTTTTTTATCCTATCCACGGTTTGTAGAAGTGATGGTGGTAGCAGACAACAGAATGGTTTTATACCATGGAGCAAACCTTCAACATTATATTTTAACTTTAATGTCAATTGTAAGTATATTCAAAAGTAGGTGATTTATGTTTCTAAATGTGCCTTTGGCAATGGGTTTCTACCCAGTGCTTTGGAGGATCATTCAGGTCTGTCATTTCACCGATTCAGGCAAGTGACTGAAGAGAACATAAGATTATTCATTGGCTGCTCTTGACAGTGACAATAATGAGTATAAATAGTGAGTGTTTATTCTGCATTAGACAGTGTACTTTTTACTTAAAAGGCATCATTTCTAATCCTCCTGGCAACTCCGCTAGGTAGATTGTCGTTCCTATTTGGTTGATAAGAAAACTGAATCTCACAGGAGTTGGGTTGCTTGTCCATGACCGTGTAAAGCCAGTAAAGTAGCTGAGAGACTGCATGTGATCTTCAGCCTGCCCACGTCTCCAGATCAGTGCCCTTTGACGTGTGAATGGGCACAGCCAGGTGTGGGTCACCAGCAAGACATTTGGGCGCTGGTTGTGAATCAGAGTCACTGGTGGAGCTTTGTAAAATGTCTCTATCCCCTGCCCCCAGGATTTTTAATTAAGTAATTTTGGGGTGAGGCTTAGGAATCTCTCACTTGAATTTTGAGTTTTTCTGCTCCCATTTTGAATTGAAAAAGTAATAAATTTGCATGACAGAAAAACAGATCAAGCAGATCCAAAGACTAGGGGAAAAGCCTAAGTGCTTTCCCCTACCCAGTCTCCCAGAGGCCACCTATGTGGCAAGTTTATTTGCCCATGTTTCTAACCAGCACTGCCCAATAGAAACATGATGCGAGCCATGTTTAAAAATATAGGTGAATGTAATTTAAAATTTTGTTAGCCACACACACACAAAAGAAATAGGCAAAATTAATTTTAATCGTGTATTTTGTTTTATATCTCAGTGTTATTTCAAAAATATTAATGAGATGAGTTTTTCTCCATATTAAGACTTTAAAGCCCAGTATGGCCTGCACACTCAGAGCACATCTCAGTTCAGACAAGCCACATTTCAGTTGTTCAGTGACCACTTGGCAAGTGGCCACCATGTTGGACAGTGCAGCTCTGGACACTTCTTAAGCAAACATGTATGGCTGTATTTTTTTTCAGAGATGGAGCATATGTAATATGGTTTTACATATTCCTGTTTTCTTGAAATATTGGAGATTGTCCCATAATAGTTCCTATGCTCTGCCTTCATTCATTTTAAGCCTCAGGCTAGCATTCCTATTAATAGATTGACCCTAGTTTATTTGAATGGAAGTCTACTTGTATTACCTTCCCCAAATGCATATGAACAGCTGCCCTTTGGGAATATCCGTTTAGTGTCTCCTCTTTCCTCTCAACGGCCTTGTGTTCTCCTAGTGCGTCCCCTGTGATTTCACCTGTGCTGTGAATCACTCCGCTATGTTCCTCATCCCCCTACCCACTTGCCTCTTCCCCCCACTCTCCCTCACCCCCTTCCTCAAGTTCAGTCCCATTTGCCCCAGCCCTCTCCTATTCTGGTGGAGGGAAAGAAAAACCTAGTCATGCCTTTTACAGACTCAACTCCATTTCTGCCCCATAAATTCAGATCTGTCAAGAATTTTAATGACAAGCATGGACTTAAGGTCAAATTGATCTTGCTTGAGAATTCCAACTCTGCTGTTTACCACTCTCTGTTTAGTCTTGGACAAGTCACTTAACTTCTCTGAGCCTCATTTTTCTCATTTGCTGAGCAAAGATTATGGACATACCTAGTTTGAGTGTTGCTATGGGGACTAAATACAAAGGCATATGCTGTTTTTAGCAAGGATCTAGGCTACAGCAAGCATTCAATGGGTATAGCTCTCAGAATTAACGGTATTAATGGAGAGAAAAAAAGTTACCAGATTATGGAGAATATAAATGTTTGGTACACCAGCAGTATTAGCAAGCTTATTGTCCATGTGAGATTGCATAAATGGCAGTCCAGCTTCAACTTGATCAAAAATTATTATCCAGTGTTTTGGCACTGAGAACTGCTAAGTTACATGGCAGTGTGGTTTCCTTGGAAAACACCTTGAAATTTAAACTTGTTTGTGTTTATTACTCTCTGAAACTGCCATCTATGCATTTTACAAAGAGACTTTTAAGAAGTATTTGTTGACTGAATGAAAATTCAGAACTCCAAAATGCATATGTTTATCAAACATAAAAAGCCGTGGAGACCAGCATAAGAAGTGATTTGCTTATTGCTTACAAAGAATTCACAATTAACTTTGAAAAATTTATCTTGGTTGCAGGTAGCCTCTATCTATAAAGACCCAAGTATTGGAAATTTAATTAATATTGTTATTGTGAATTTAGTTGTGATTCATAATGAACAGGTAATAAAGTTTTATTTCTTTTTTCTTCTCTCTGTGTCCTAAATGGCATATCTAATTGGTGTTATTACAGTGGATCAACCGTAATTCTTGTCTGTATTTAGGAAGGACCTTCCATATCTTTTAATGCTCAGACAACATTAAAAAACTTTTGCCAGTGGCAGCATTCAAAGAACCATCCAGGTGGAATCCAGCATGATACAGCGGTTCTTGTAACGAGGTATATGGATGTCTTATCCTTCCAGTCTTTTAGTTTCTGGTCAAGTTGATGGGATAAGGTTGTATATTGCTGATAGCCAGCCCCTAGTCCAGAGTTTTTCAACTTTAGCATTGTTGACATTTTGGATCAGATAGTTTGTGTTGTGGGGACTGCCCTGTGCCCTGCAGGATGGTTGGCAGCATCCTTTGTCTCTACCTGTTGTATACTGGCAGCTCTCCCTACTCCTGACTGTGACAGCCACAGTGTTGTCCAGATGTTGTCAGATGCTCTCTGAGGGTACATGGGGGAGAGGACAGAATCACAGCTGGTTGAGAACCACTAACCCATAGTTACCAGGTAGGCAATAAGTGTGTCAGACAGTCCTGAAAGTAAACGCCCTTGTAGAGGGAGCAGCTGCCATTCAGACTGTGCAGGATATACATACAGTCTTGCCAGCTTTAGTGATTCTGTAAGAAGCCAGAAATGAGGATTTTTTTTTTTAATGTGAAAGCTCCTAGTTTTTAAATGGCAGCTTCTAGTTGAGAATGTTTAAAACGCTGTGCAGGGCAACAAAGAAGTGTGCTGGCCTGGGCTTCCCTGGTGGCTCAGGCAGTGCAAAGTATGCTGGCCTAGTTGTGTCTTCCTTCAGCCGTCTTTGATATGGCCACAAATTCTTAACTAAACTTAAGTGAAAGGCAGTTAGAGCCTTCTCAGAATGTTTTTTCAGAAAGTAGAATCACTTGTTTCAAGGTATGAGGAAAATCCTGGATGGAAAGATTTTCATTTGCCCTTGGCCACCCTGGTTGACAGGAGATGGCTCAATGTAGTTTTTAGTCTGTAAGCCAGTGATTCATAAATTTTTTGAGTTGCAAACCCTTGGCTCTGTTAACTAGGTTTTTGTCATCCCTCCCCATCCCTAAAGTAGTGGTGGTGTGAATACCTGAAAGGCTGAAGTGTTTGCTTGTATTGATGTTTACTGTTGGGTGTCAAGCCCCTAAAGCAAGTCTGCTTTGCTTTCAGACAGGATATCTGCAGAGCTCATGACAAATGTGATACATTAGGTGAGTCCACTGTGCGTATCCTCTCTGGCTTCCACACTTTATGACGTGCTTTTCTTCCAAGCCACAGATACTTTTTAAAGTAAATCCTTGTTTGTTTGTTTGTTTTCCTTTCTAATAGGTCTGGCTGAGCTGGGAACCATTTGTGACCCATACAGAAGCTGCTCTATCAGTGAAGATAGCGGATTGAGTACAGCTTTTACAATAGCCCATGAGCTGGGCCATGTGTATGTTTCTTTTCCATATTTTCATTTAATCTGGAGTGACCTAAAACTTTTGTTCCTTCGCATCAGTGAGCATTCACTGGACTTTAAAAGGTGTAAGACACTTCTCGAGGCATAGTTGAGTTTTCAGGGTTGAAAAGCTTTGAACCTTGTTGGGAGAAATGACTTTGACTTCAGAAAGCTGAGTAAATGCAGTGCACCCTGTTCAACCTTAGTTTATGTGTCTCTTTGGCTTAGCTGAACAGGTTTACCAGGCAAGGTCTAATATGCTCCTTTCCTACTTCAAAGTGGAAGAAAGGAGGTCTTTCTACCCCTTCCACTGAAGCAGAGAGTATATCAGCCCAGAAAATTTATCTGACATAATATCTTTGTTTATTACGGTCCTCCAACATTGCTGTGGCCTGCACAATTTTCCCAAACCCAGATCATTCCTAATTCTGGTTATACAAGTTTGACCTTCAGATACTAGCCTCTGAGAACAGAAGTGACCCTCTTTCAGGGGAAAGAATGAACAAAGATACAGAGAAGAAAGAAACCATTTCTTATTTATGATCATTAAGTGTCTGGTCATTGTGAAATTGGCTGTTCATTTTTGTTCTTTAGCGACAAAGCCTTGTTAGAATGTGGAGCAAAACAGTATAAATTTACTCAAAATTATTCTAGTTTTTTATCTGCCATCTTTTCTTTCTGCAATAATTAAATTACTTATGTTATACCTTTTTGAAACAATTTTCAAAAGTAGCTGTGTATGATCTGCATGTCAGATGTTTACTTTAGAGATAACATCATCTATTAAGCTAACTCTTTCATTTGCCAAATGTTTTTTGAAGGCACTTTATATGCAGTGTACTATGGTAGGTGTAATGCAATATGCATATGTAGAGGAATCTCTAATCCCAGCTCCACAATCTCTTATCCCAGTTCCACATATAATGAATGTATTTTCAAGCATATTTGAAGAGCACACTCCTTTTATTCTCCAAGGAAATATCATCAGGTGCTCAATATTTACAGAATAAAAAAAGGCATGACTTTCAATTAAGCCTTTGTGATGGATCAGAGTCCTTCTTAGTCAACTGTCTCTCTGTCCCTTGATTTCTCAAATACCTTCCTGAAACTCAAGGATTTCTTGGAACTAGATTTGAAAATTACTGGTTCTACCAGCATTTCCCAAAGTTTGGTACTCTTACACTGATTCCAAGAGAATGGGCCATGGGACGAAATAAGAGTGTTGTAATCCAGTGATTTAAAATTTTTTTCCTAGCCATGTTTGGAGTGCCAAGGCCAAATGCCATGAAGTAAAGGTTCTGACAAGTCCTGTATTGATTTTAGCTCGGGTGTTGTTTTTAACTCAGTTCCCCCATACTTATTTTAACAGAATCTTTGGAGGATTTTTCATTTATTTGTTTTACATGAAACCTAGTAAATTACTTTAGACCTTTAAATAAAAGATGCAGATTTCATAGTGAGGAATAGGGTGACGTTTCAATGGGACAACTATTCCTGCCCCAGAACCTGGATCAGGGAGAGTTACAGAGATAAGAATGTATTCCAAGGGCAAGGGTGTATTTGATTAACAGATTAACATTTCCTCCCAAAATAGGGCTAACAAAAATATACTGTGTAAAGAAATATAATTAATTTCCTATTAATTCCTTTCCCCAAAAGAGTTTATAAACCTCTTTTAGACAGCCAGTTTATAAAATTGACATTTTAAGGAACATAAGAATTTTAAATAGCAACAACAAAATATTTATGCCATATAGAAGTCTTAATTCGCAGTTAACGGACAACTCCCCCTCTAAAAACTATGCTGTTGACATGTTTCCAGGAGCTTTCATTTATATTATCTCCTTTAATCTTTATAATCCCCACAAGGTAGATATTATTAAGTCTGTGTGTTTGACTTAGAGATATTAAGTTAACCAAATTATAGTAGCCAGCCAAATCGTGGTAGCTAATGATGGCATAGGAGCATATGATGTTGGAGCACCAGTTCTAGGGTAGAAGTCAGCAGGTAGCCAGATAGCCAAGATCTGGACTGAATTGTTACAACATTCCCTTTGACTTGAGGAAAATATATGCTATTTCCCTTCCTGTAAGATGGAAACAATACATATACATCTTATCTCAAAAGTGTCAGGAAGTAAGAAATCAAGTAATTGGTGAATGATGTGAGTTGTGGCTTAAACAGAAAGTGTATTCCTAGCCTGTTAATGAATTATTTTTGTTTTGGCACTTTGTTTCCTCATGTTAACTTTGTTCTTATGTTAAGAAAAGTGGAAATCTTTTTTTTTTTTAATTTCCTATCATATTCTCTAACAAATTTTTCTAATTAACTTTTTCAAAATTAAATGTTAAGTTGTTATGAGCATGACTTTCTGATAAAATAAAATCCAAGAGCTGCTCAGAGGAAAAAGCAAACAACCTTCTATTTGTTGAGCATCATTGGATGCTTCAAAAATAGCTCCTGCCTCCTTGTACCAGCTTCATAGACACTCAGAATCTAAGAGTCAGGAAGAAGTGGGGAAGTAATTGAGTCTCTACTGAACACAGAAATCCTTACACAGTGTTCCTGAAAAATTGTCCACATCTTGCCTCATAGGAGAGAATGTAGTTTGTATATATTCCAAAACAGGAGATATTAGACTGAAGTAAATTCCAGTTCTAGCTCACTTAATAACCATGTGACCTTGATCAAATAGTTAAACCTCCTACTTCCTAATTTCCTCTTCTGTAAAATGTGAATAGTAATAGCACACTATTCATTGGGTCAAATAAGTAGTTAAGTTAAATAAAACATCAAATGCATTTAACACACTGGCTAGTGCATTGTGAATGCTAAAAAAGTCTTGGTAATTATTTTTTAGTAAGTGCTCTATGAATGGTTGTTATACAACCCCTGCTATGAACAAACGTGCTTGACATTTGAATGAAAAAAAAAAAATAAGTTTTCTGTTTACCTGATGAAATAAACTGGATTTTATCAAGTCATGATGGTGTGGGGAATAAACATGAGCTCCTTTGCACCAGAGAGAAACAAACAAGGTTTGAAAGCTTTTCTTGTGTTAGATTTGTTGATGGAGGTGTTACACTGAATCTGCATCTGGGTTTTAGAATCCTGGGCAGTCATTCCTTTAAGAAAATAGACTCTTAAGCATTTATTACTATTAAGTCCAACCAAGAGAGTTGGAGTTTTCCCATCTGGCAATTATTGAGGGGCCTAAGGTTTTAAGAGAAAAAGGAAATAAAATATGAGAAATTACTGGGATGGACCTCACAGACTTTTATTCCAGCTTTTACTTTTATATAAAGCAAGTCAATTTACTTCTGTCTGACCTTCTTGTTGAATGATGAACTAGTAAGGGGAATTTCTCTCTAAATGCCAAGTTAGTCAGATCCATCGGTTTTGTGATTAGGAATAGTCATCCAAAGAGGAGAGCCCTTGTGAGGTTGTTGCCCAGTGGATAATTATCTTACTGAGAAAGGCATGTGGGTCATAGAACTGATGTTTCTGGATTGAGAAATGCTTCCTGTCATTTTTTTCCCCCACTTCCTTTCTCTAAGCCAAGAATGGCAAATATGTGTTAATGCTGCTGCTGAGTTCCCTCCCAGACCCAAGAGGACGTTGGCACTCCATCATAACCGTTTTTTGGGGTGGAACCTGGATTAGTTTAAGAATTCTTTTGTGCCCAGATTTTCAGGAAGCCAGTACCAATCAGTTGTCATTGGCGTGAAGCTTGAAACTATTTGCCACCTCTAAGTTAGGCCAACTGAATTGGCATGCCTCTGGTTTCTGTGCTTGCAGCTTTCCTTAATGGGTTTTATTGTGCACGAACTTTGTATAGCTCTATAACGGTATACTTACATGGTTTTAGCATCTGTCAGCCTGACCCAAAAAGGAGGAGATGCCAAGACCCACCGTGAGCCTCTCATTAGAAAGCTTTTGGCTTCAGGTTTTGACACTTGAGTGACTCTTTATGTGAACAGTGTTATCATAACCTGCCAAATTCTTGACTCTATAAATTGGCCTTTAACAGCTTGTTAGGAATTCCAACTACTGTATTCTAGCACCAGCTACAGCATATGCAGAGCCTCTGCAATTCCACAAAATACGACTAAGCCAAATAATGGCCCAGTTCACATCTTTTTCTTTTTTTTTTTTTTTTTACATTAAAGTTACTTTACATTCAGTTGAGTCAGAAGTATGTTTTATTCTACTCTCTACCTTTAATCCTCTAGTAAGTTTTGTTCTGCTCACCAGGATTCAGATTCTTACCCATAATGCAGTAGTCTGTTAAATTTTTTCTCTTAGCTGTGTTCTCAGAGCAGTTATAACAGCTCAGTCCCTTATTATTTATTGACTTTTTTTTATCATTGTCTTCTCGGCCTTAGGTTCAACATGCCTCATGATGACAACAATAAGTGCAAAGAAGAAGGAATCAAGAGCCCCCAGCACGTCATGGCCCCAACATTGAACTTCAACACCAACCCCTGGATGTGGTCAAAGTGCAGTCGAAAATATATCACTGAATTTTTAGAGTAAGACTCGAACTTTGAGTACAGCCTTCATGCTAGTATCTGGCCTACATGCAGTGAACTCATTGTGGGAAAGAAAACGTAGAGTCAAGCATTCCTTTTGAGTTGTTATTTTTGTTGACATTCCTGGGAGGAGGGAAAAGAAAAATACTCTCTGACATCTGTGTAGTTCATGTCCTCGCCAGCACCTGGAAGATTGCAGACTGAGCTGAAGAAAATGTTGAGATCTTAAAGAGAATATGTAAATGTTGCTTCATTCTTGGTAAAGCTATAAAATCTGTTCAGGTCTTGGGGAAGAGACCATGAATGTGATAACATGAGGAAGGAAGGCAAATATTTACGTGCTTCTAAGTTAGTAATTTGGGGTTGGAAAGAGATAGGGAAGTGAGACATCCCCAAAGAACATTACAGGATGCATGAAAGTTGCACAGACCTCCATGTTGTTGAATTTAAAACATCCTCTCTCTGTCTCTCTTTATCTCCTTCCCTCATTCTCCTTCTTTTTTGCTTTTAAAGTTTCCCACCAGGATGCTCAAGGATCCAATTACTTTATACAATATTCTTGTGTCACAGATTTATTGCTCTTCTCTCCCAGATGTACAGAAGGTTAAGTGATTATCCCAAGGTCACTGGGTGTATATTTCCCCAACCACAGGGAAGAGGGGGCTTGTTAATCAGAACTCACCGGGTGTGAATTTTCCAGAAGATGTGTTTGCAGAAACATGGAAGAACTGGCAGGTTGCTGGGGTTTTTGTTTTTGTTTTTTTTTTTTTTTAACCAGATGATCTAAAGCATTTCTGACTATAGCCATTGATTCACTTACCCATTCAATCAGCAAATATTTACTAAACACTGATTGCTATGGACAGGATCCCATATTTGGGTGAAAAACAAACTTTTTTCACCCAAAACAAGCTTTTTACCCCTAAGAAGCTTATACTCTATTGGAAAAGATGACAAAAAATAAACATTTCAGAGTAATTGCCCTTAAATGTGATAAAGGCTGAAGCAGGTATACATTTCCCCCTGGTTGTATACATGGAGAGGGAAATGGCAACTTACTCCAGTATTCTTGCCTGGAGAGTCTCATGGACTGACGAGCCTGGGGAACTACAGTCCATGAGGTCACAGAATCGGACACAACTGAAGTGACTGAGCATGCATTCATACATGCATGTTGTATGTGTAGCCAGTGGTTCCACAAACAAGTATACACCAAAAAGTAGAACTTCAGCTTCTGTACTCAAATTTGGATGAAAAGAATAGAACAAAAACAAAACAACAAAAGAACAACCTTTGCTGTCATTAAAATGACAGAATGACATTCACTGTCTTTTGGAGACTTTTGACAGTCACATCTTATCCACTGCCCTTACCACCTGTATTTTTCTGCTTCCCACAGCACTGGTTACGGCGAATGTTTGCTTAACGAACCTGAATATAGACCCTATCCTTTGCCTCATCAACTGCCAGGCCTCCTCTACAACGTGAATAAACAATGTGAATTGATTTTTGGACCAGGTTCTCAGGTGTGCCCATATATGGTAAGTGTCTGGGGTCTCTGTCTACCCTCAAAACTGGATTGTGAACTTTTTTTTATTGATAGTTTTCCATTGGATTCTCATGCTAACATATACCACTCATTGAGTGGTCCATTAGCTATCAAGGATAATAGTAATAATGATGATGGGGATAAACAGTAATAGTTGTCAGTGCTGGACGTTTCCTGCACTTTGTCAGTTCACTCTCAGCCCAAAAGGAAGATACCATTATGGTTTTTATTTTATAAGTGGGTAAGTGAGACTCAGGGGGGACAAAGTAACAGAGCTGGTAATGACAGAGCTCAGCCTTTTTCTCTCTGTGTCTCCTTTTCTTCCCACCAGCTTATCCAGAAGACTTTTATTATAGGGACTCTTGTAGATTCAGTAACTCATGAGACAAAACTGTTTCCCTGTTGTAGCTCATCAATACCATGTCCTATGACTGCCTGGGGCTTGAAATCACTTCTGGTGATAGCTCAACTGGCAAGTGTGTGATTCTTTGATGTATGTGTTATGAACATTTGGACCAATGATATGATCCAGTGGTTAACAAGAAGCTTAGCAGAACTGTTCTATGGGATGCCCCATTCTATTCCTTTGGGCGTTTGTTTTTCTGGGAGAGGTTCAGAGATAGCTGGTGAACAGTGGTTCCATGGAAATAACAAAATATTTTGTGTAAAGTGTATCCATGATTATATTCATTTCTCTGTTCACAATAGCAAACATTAGGCATGACCTTCAAGCACAAGAATAGAAAGGTTGTGTGCTTGCTCAATTGCCCAGTCACGTCCGACTCTTTGTGACCCTGTGGACTGTGAACCCACCAGGCTCCTCTGTTCTTGAATATCTCAGGCAAGAATACTGGAATGGTCTGACATTTCCTCCTCCAGGGCATCTTCCCAACCCAGGGACTGAACCTGAGCCTCTTGCGTCTCCTGCGCTGACAGGCGGATTCTTGACCACTGCACCATCTCCATTTAATGCAATATTATTATACAAAAATTGAAAAGTGACTGTACATGGGAACATGCTCCAGCTATAGTTTTAAATTAAAATACCAGGATAAAGAATTATTTTACTGAGTATTTTCTCAGTGTAAAAGCGGGTGAAGAGCTTCAGAAAAGACTGGGTCATTTAAAACTTTTTGTTCTATTAAAAAAAAAATAGTACCTTCTGAATTTTTCTATTGTGAGTATGGTTTATTCTCGTCATTATGGGAACAATTATCTTTTTGGCTAAGGACATTTGTGTCCCTGGGGCTAGTGACATGATACCTGGGCAGGCTCTCACTGCAGGCTCTTCACCTCTGAGCCAGGCTCCTTCCTGCTGGGTGCTCCTGATGTTCCCAGCTCCTACACAGATGCCCTGCTCCTTCCTGCCCTGCGTCTTCTCCCTTTGGGTAGGACATGATACCTGTGTGTGTGCTCAGTCACTCAGTTGTATCTGACTCTTTGCAACTCCACGATGCCTACCGTTCAGTTAAGCCTTCTTTCTGTCCTCTCTCTATTGTCCACATTTCCAAAGAAGAGAGTGAAGTACTTTGAAGTCTGTACTTGAAAACAGTCTGAAGGCATTTTCTCATTAGATTTTGGTTTTCTCCCCTTGTCCCCAGGTGAAGCACTGGGATTCTTCCATGTGGAAACCCACAGCCTGAAAAGCTCACCTGGTCAGCTCCAGTGTGTGTAGGAGACCCTAGGCCTCCGCAGTGTATTTGAAGTCCAACTCCTTGGCTTCCTACCTTGCTTTGGAGTTGAGTTTTGCTCTTCCATGTTTTGCGTGTATCTTGTTCACTGTCGTCAAAGTTGTGCTTCACTTCACTGTGGTAGAGCAGAGAGTACATTCTTATTTGCTACGTTTATATGTATCTTGAAGCTAAATGTATATATGAGTAGTTTGCCTTGAGATTACACAGTGTGAACAGAGTAGACACCCAGAAATTGTGGTTTCTGTGTTCTTTCCATTTGAGTATTTTGTAATTTCTTTGAAATATTTGTGGCATAAATAAAGACAAGCTACACTACAAGAAAAAAAAATAGTATGGCCTGAAATAGAGCTAAATATATCAACTTGGATAACTCTAAAAATCACAGTGCATAGAGGAAGCAAATAGCAGATTGTAGGATGCATCTGTATGTTCTGAAGTATCGAATAGCATTGTTTTGTTTAAAGCCAAGGTACTGTGCATTATCGGTAGATATTTAAACATGTGTAGTATAAGCAATAGGCTTCCCAGGTGGCTCAGCAGTGAAAAATCTACCTACCAGTGCAGGAAATATGGGTTTGGTCCCTCAGTCAGGAGATCCCCTAGAGGAGAAAATGGCAGCCTACTCCACTGTTCTTGCCTGGAAAATCCCATGGACAGGGAAGCCTGGCAGGCCACAGTCCATGGTGTCGCAGAGAGTCAGACATGACTGAGCACATGTACACACACGGTAAAAGTAGTGGGGATGGTAAGATAGTGAGCATCACTAGAACAGTGGTTATGTGGAGAAAGAGAAGGGATTGGGATTGAGAATGAATGTGCAAGGCTCGGCCCATGAAGTCTTCTTTCTAATTTGGGAGGTGGACATATGGGTATCCATTATGTTATTGTTCATATTTTTTATATGCCTGAAATATTACTGATATTTTGTCCCTTCTTTTCTTCTGACAACCCCTGAAACCTCTAGAAAAGAGCCATATGTATGGCTTAGTAGGAAAAATACCAGTTTTAACATCAAGTCAAACCAAAACTAATCACAACAGAAATCAAAACCCACTCTCCAGTCATAGCTCATTGCAAACCTAAACTCACATCATACATTTCCATTGTGACACTGACTATGTTCTGCCAGCCTCAGTTTCCTCATCTGTAATTTGGGGAGATGTTACCAGGATCAAATGGCATCTTGTATGTTCCTGTTGCACAGTGGTTCCCCTTTGACATCCCTGCAAACCCTACCAGACATAGAAGTGTGTCTCCTGGGCTGCCCTCTGTATCCATTGGAATATTTTATCATTTATCAGACCAAGAGAAAAAAAACCCTTTCTAACCTATACTGTGCGTCACTGGCAGAACGACTGTTGGAAGCAACCTTGCCTTGCTTGCTGTCACTAATGCACATTGTCACTGAATTGCCTTCAACTGAATTGCGCAGATGCAGTGCAGACGGCTCTGGTGCAATAACGTGGATGGGGCGCACAAAGGCTGCCGGACTCAGCACACACCCTGGGCTGACGGAACCGAGTGTGAAGAGCCTGGAAAGGCAAGTAACACCCCAATCTGTCCTTCTGTCTTGGGGCAGTTGTGGGCAAGATCTGGGCTGTAGGCTCAGTCACCATTGTTGAGAACATAAGTTAATGCAGTGTGTTTCAGCATGCATAATACTTTTTTGAGGTAGGAGGTTCAACTTTGCTCTTGAAAATTGTGCAAACTTACCTTACAGCCTAATACTGGCATGAGGGACATAGCTATCATTATTTCCTCAATTCCTTAGACATATTTTTCTGATTCTTAATGTTTTTTAAATTCCAATGTTTTTTTCAATTTATGGGAACATTTAATGTGAGGTAGCATATCTTTTCTCTCTCTCTCTGTTAGAGTGGCAGTGGAAAAGGCTGTTATTAAGTTGGTGGAATATCTTAAAATCAAGAAAATACAGAAAGACTTACTGTGTTCACTACTTGGCTATTAGGCTTTTCCCAGCCAGTGCTGATCACTTAATGGAGCTGTGATATCACCTGGGTTATTTGCAAATCCAAATTCGGAGTTGGTTATAATAGTTCCCATTTATTTGTTAGTAACCAAACAAAATCTGCTTCTTGTATAGCCTAGTGATAACAATGTCCCAGCAACTACAAGTATTACTATTGTAACATTTTGCACCTGGTGTCTGTCTTTTAAGAAAAAAAAAGGGGGGGGGGGTAATATGTTAAGGATTTACTTACCAAAAGTTTTAGATGTGAACCTGATTTTTAAATTCATGAAGAAAATGGTATTCTGTCACTTACCTGTGATGCAATCCCTGTACTATATCTGAGTCTCATGTCATCCGTAAGTTTTTTCCTTTCTCCTCACTTCTCTCATCGTCCACTTTACTTACATTTATTATTTTGTTCTCATCTGATTTTCTCTTTTTCCACTTTAGGAATCAGTAGCTCCCAGTGTTTTCATGGAAACAGGTGGTCCTCAGAGATGAGGAACTTACCTATCCCATCCCTGATTTTATAGATAGGGAACACAAAGGAGAAATGACCAGTTCAGTTCAGTCGCTCAATCGTGTTCAACTCTTTGCAACCCCATGGACTGCAGCACGCCAGGTTTCCCTGTCCATCACCAATATTCAGGACTGGTTTCCTTTAGGACTGACAGGCTTGATCTCCTTGTAGTCCAAGGGAATCTTAAGAGTCTGTAGTCCAAGGGAATCTTCAGAGTTTGCCAAGGTCATTCAGCCTCACTCAGGGTGGAGTCCTCACACACCCCCGTCCCTCCCTCTCTTTCTCTTTGCTTTCTGTGTCTGAAGGGGCTGCAGGCTCTGCAGCTGCAGGCTGTGGCCATAACTCAAGCTCACTGGGCTCTTGAAGTTTCTGTGGTCAAACAGGAGAACTAGTAGCTTTCCACTCATTTCTCAGAGTGATTTCAGTTTTTTAAATTTTATTAGAGTGCTTTTATAAACTTACAATGAAGATGATTTTGTACTTGACCTAGCTTGGTTACTCTGTCAGTTCTGGTCTCACTTCTTTACGGCTAGGACCTCAGCATTTGAGAATACAGCTTTCTCCAAGAGCAGCCTAACAAAACTGTGTAAGGACATAAGCATATCAACTTTAGCACTGCCTCTTTCACTCACTTAGAAAGAACTATATCTACTTGGTCAGAGTGAACCTTTCACTTTTTGCAAAACATTTAACTCTGTGTTGATGGCCAGAGAATCTTAGGTTTGAGTGGAAATACGGTTCCCAGGTTTCCACGTCAGCCATCAAAATTCATTCGTTCTTCCTCAGTGAAGATGTAGCTTCAGAGTCCTTCTCTACATAGTCACCCATACAACTGCTATCAGTTGCTGGGAGATGACAGTAGACATGGTTGACAGCTTAGTTAGTTGATCTGAGTTGGAACCAGCCAACTATTCATTTAAATTGATTCTGTTTAAGCTCAAAGATAGCACTTGTATTGTGTCATGGTTCTTAGTCAATCTGATATACCCACCTATTTGTCTAAATCTGATACATATTACTGATGGAAAAACCTTAACAAAGAAGAACTCTCAATCATATGATGAAATGAATTGTATTTAGTAAAATAGTCATGTACAAGCTACCAAGCTCCATGTAGTACTTGGGAAGATGTCTGTTGTGTCTTTTTCTAATCTTCTGTTTTTATAACAGAAGATAAAAGATTATAGTATAATCTCATACCTGATAAATGGGGTGTTTGAGGAGATCTTTGAAAAAAACATTTACCTTGTTGCGTTTGTTCAGCTAAAGCAAGAGACTTCAAGGAATTCCAAAGGGCAGACTCGGAACACTTTGAGGGAAGCAGCTATGCAGAGAACATGATGGGTACATTTTTAGTTTGTTTTAGTAAAGTGGCTAAGTCTAGTAGCTTATATTAAAGACATGGCTGTTGGTATGTTTATTTCCCAGAAGAACATTTATTCATTTTACAAATAAGATGGTGAATATGTTTGCACAAATGTTCTGTGTTTCTCTATTCTGTTTTGTTTTCACTGAATTGGCAGTAAAACCTTATCCTTTTCTCTAGCAAATTCTAACTCCCTTTGCTGCTAGGTTAAATTTTTTTTCTTTCTCTTCTCTCTGCCCTGCTCCCTCAGCAGTAATCTGTCTTGGACTGCTGACACAATGTTATTTTGATGAATGGTTCTCTCATGTCCCTTTATTTTTTCCATTCTTTTGTTAAATCCATTAACATTTTCATTTTAACCCTGTTTGTAAATCTGAGGTTTGAAACTCTTGTATTTTAAGCTTCTTTGGGACAAAATTGACCTCCAAGTCCTTCTTCCAGTCTCTTTAGAAAAACATTTATGTAAAATATCATTTAAATGATTCTGGGTACTTTTAGGAAAGGCCGATTATATTTTGGCTCCAGCTCCACCAGTTGCTTAATGCTTTGTTATGATGTAATGGTTTTTCTGGTATATAATTATCGTTTGTTTAGTTTCCTGGTAAAATAGATTAACTTGATGCATATTTGCCAAACAGTCCCCATTTCCAGCCTCTTTCACGTCAGGTTCTTCCCTCTTCCTCTGAGGTTCTCCCTTCCCTTTGAACCCCCATCAGTGGTCATATCAGCAAGAAATATTTAAGTTGCAGATGAGTTTTTATTTAGGTTTTCTTTTAAGAAGTGACCCTATAAGGACATTTTAATCCATTGCTAACTAACCTATGCCTTTACTCTTTTATGGTTTATGGTAATACTTAATGAGAATTATGGTTACTTTGAAGAATATTGTTCTTGTGTGGAAGTAGAGTCTATAGAATAGAGAGGTCAGCAGACTAAAGACTGAAGTGTTGTGAGGAAAAAATATATTTCCAGAGAACTTCTCATTATAGGAGTCTATGACTAGCCATAGGAATGTTCTCTTTAGTTTGTAGAATTTATAAAATGTGTATCTGATATCAAGATTTGAGGGATGAATTTGGGCGTCGGCTGTAACCTCAATTGTATATTAATTAAGTATTTTGTTCAGGTCATACTGAATTATAGTAGTGTAAGAAAATTGGCTTTTTTTCTGACACACACATACACAAAAACTAGTCAGATGTAGGCAGGTCGTGGAGCTGCCATGGTAGGTGTACAAAATAAGAGACACAGGCTCCTAATTGCTTTCTGTTCTACTATCATATTCAAATGGCCATCATCCTCAGGGTCACAAAATGGCTGCTATAGCTCCAGCCATTGACTCTGAGTCCCAGGCAGAATGAAACCAAAGGACAAGGTGCAAAGAGGCAAAAGGACCTTCCCAGGAATCTTATCCAATGAATTCTGCTAACATTTCTTTGACCATTTCTACCTATACAAGAATCCAGGGAAATATAGATTGTTAAGAAGGACAAAGAACAGAATGATATTGGGTAGACACCTCAGAGTGTCAGCCTCACATCACCATCTCATTAGTCTTGCTTTTAAATCTCAGTCTATTTAAGATATCAAAAATTGTTCACATTTGCTAACAGTAGAAGGACAGCATGTATCACAGTTAAGAGTATGCACTCTGGAGCCAGATTGTCTGTGTTTCAGTATCAGCTCAGCTCCTTAACAGATGTTTGACATCAACCCCCCTGTGCCTCCATTTTCTTTTCTGTAAAAATGGGGGTAACAGCAATACCTATTTCATAGTATGTTATGAGGATTAAGTAAGTTAATACATACATAATACTTAGAAGAGTGCCTGGCAACTATTCAGTGCTATTAAATGTAAATATTTGCTCTTATTATTACAAACCTTTTTCAAATTGGATCTCCTCTGTCCTCAACTGTGTGTTAGGTGCTTTCCACACATTGTCTCATGTTAAACTCAAAACAACTTTGGCAAGTAGGTTCTCATTTTTCAGGTATGGAATTAGAGTTCAGTGACTCATCCGAGGTCACAATTAATTTGTAGAATGGCCACTCCATACTACCAGACCATTTGCCTGCTAAGCTATGTCCCCTTGTCCCTTAAAATCTGCTCTGTCCAATAGGGCAGCCACTAGCCACATGTGATTAGCGAGCATTTGAAATGTCATTCTGAACTGAAATGTGCTAAAATGAGAATACATACCACATGTTAAAGACCTAGCATGAAAAAAAGTGTGGGAAGAAAACCTTAGTTATAATTTTATGTTGATTATATGGAAAAATAATAATGTCTTAGATATTTTGAGCTAAGTAAAAGATATTAAAATTAATTTCAGTGTTCTTTTTACTTGTTTTAATGTGGCTGCTAGAATTTCTTAAATTATATGTGTGGCACATGTTATATTATTAGATAGTGATGCTGTACACCAGGCTGCCTCTCTCATTGATTTTTTAAATTATTTATTTTTAATTGAGGGATATTTGCTTTACAGTATTGCATTGGTTTCTACCAAACATCAACATGAATCAGCCATAGGTTTACCCATGTCCCCTCCCACTTGTCTCACTGATTTTTTTTTCCTTTATTTTTATTAGTTGGAGGCTAATTACTTTACAATATTGTAGTGGGTTTTGTCATACATTGACATGAATCAGCCATGGATTTACATGTATTCCTCATCCCGATCCCCCCTCCCACCTCCCTCTCTACCCGATCCCTCTGGTGTCTCACTGATTTTTATGTGCATAGATTCCAAGGACTGTTCAAGATTGCTGTAAAGACAACTGTAAAATAATTTGGGGGAGTGATGTGGTCACTGCTGCCTCTGCCCACATTTCTCGGGTACAGAGTTATCCAGGAGTCTTTGGATGCCGAACCTTTTAAGCATCAGCCAAACAGCCCAGAGAGAGGAATGTGGTCCCAGTTACTCAAGAGGATAATTATAAGGAAAAAGGCATAAGGGAAGAGTAGAGAAAGCCTAACTGTGTTCTTTTAAACAGTTGTTCGCCAGGCTTTTGCCAGGACTGGCCGCTGACTGGGGCTTCACCAGTCTCTTATCTGTCCCCTTTCCCCGCGCACTCCCCCACCGCCTGACTCTGCTTCCACCCTGAGTCCTCCCTGCAGATAAAGCACAGTGGCCACCACCAGCCCCGCTTCAGGGATCTGAGCAAGCGGCGGGGCGCCACTCTCCTGCTGCCCCTCTTCCTTTGTGCATTGCTCAGTGACCTCAGCTTCTTGTCAGGGCCTCACACCCCAACAATGGCAGAGGGTTGGAATGGGCTTCTCCACTCCCTTGTCCTGCTGGGGAGTTTTACTTTGTTTTGCTTTAAAGCATCAAGGCCCTCTTCCTGCTCCAGGCTGAAGAATATGAAACCATTAGTAACCCAAAAGTAATAAAGTTTAGGGCTCCCTGTAATGTGTCCATTTTTGCTTTAGTCTCATCATCTGCTAGAGTGAGTTTATAGGAATCATGTAACTAGTTTTTTTCCCCCCTCTCCCATTTAATTAAAATGGAGTTTTCAAATCCATGAGGAACTGTAAAGCATTATATTTTACCAGACTCACAACATCTCTAGGCCTTGTTAATGGAGATGCACTATGCAAATCCAATAACTCATTTCAACCCTGTCTACAACCAGTAGACAGCCCATTTCCACGCCTCATTTTTCCAAGTAGACTAATTGAGTGCTTAAAGGCTGGCCATTGGACTTTCCCTGACAGCCTGAATCCAGCCACTCATTGGCCAGTTTTATTCAAGCCAGTTGTAAATGAAGACACAGCCTAAAATCACTAAGAGGTTAAAGTCCCTACCGTTGCCATTACTCACAGAGATAATTAAATTGCAACATTTCAAACCAGCACGTGGAAAACAATGATAGTACGGTATATTTAAAAGGACAGTGGGTCCTGCAATACCTCAAGCACCGAGCTCTCCCTCACTGTTCCCCTTATTAAATACAGCACTGCAAGTTTGGATTTTGTGTTCCCAAAGAAATGGAGGTCCCTGTGACTGATGGATCCTGGGGAAGTTGGAGTCACTTTGGAACCTGCTCAAGAACATGTGGAGGGGGCATCAAAACAGCCATTCGAGAGTGCAACAGACCAGAGTAAGTCCTTGAGCTCATCGCTCTTCCTACTGGGGTGGCAGGGGTGGAGAATTCCTAGAGGAAGTCATTTAAATGGAGGCAAGTGAAGAGCTCTTTCCAAATTATAAAGTGGGTGGACTTCTAGGACTTCCCAGACCCATGGTATCTATGCTCTATCCCTCTGTGTTATTTTCCTCCTGTGACCCTTTATGTTAAAAACTTTATCTGTTAAATGGTAGATGCTCTGTGTTGCTTTGACATTAGGGAATGTCTCACTGCCCCCCCCAACCCCCACCAAGAATTGGGGTAGCATGTTAATAAAGCGAACAAGTGAATGTTCATTAGGAAACAAAGAAATTGGACATTTCCATGCAGATTGTAGATAAATGTTAACATTCTGCTTAGCAACTGAAATGCTAAAAAAGCACACAGACCCCCAAGGTGGCATTAGTGAACCCCAAGGGACCTGGAAGCCCAAGTCAGGATTTACTTTTGAATCAAACTATTTTTTCCCTGACTCCTGAGGTCCCATCCAACAACCGCTTTTCAGGATGATTCTCAGCAAGTGACCATAGTCGTCTCCACCAGCCAAACCTTGTTGAAACTTACATGTTCAAATAAAGTCCACAGGATTTTCCCCCAGCATCTCATTATGATAGACGTGTGTTTGGGGAGAGGCTATTTATAAGCGGATTTTAAAAGTTGCTATCTTCATTATAAGAAGTGATATCAAATTTTGTATGGTTCTAAGATGTATAAAGTTTAAAGGAACAGAAAATTATACATGCTATTATTACCATCAAAGCTATATAGCCCAAGAGGCCTTCCCAGATTAGTTTTTAGATATGCAGACTCACAGCCATCTTTAAGAACCAGCTGCTTTGGAATTATGCAAAACGGTTTGACTCAGCAGTACTCTTTAATTTTTAACAGTCTGTATTAGGGATAACAGACTGGATAGGAGAGAGAAGCAAGCAGGTTGAGGAGCAAAGTGGGCTAGTGCAGTAGGCTAGGTTTTACTGCAGAGTCTAACCCTGAAGTCCTAAAATAGTAATGGCTACTCAGGCCAGCTGATTCTCCCTGAGTAGGAAAAGGGCCTCCTGTTGACAGAGGTGCCATTTTTTAATAATGAAAATCTGAATTGTTACACAGAAAAGAATATAGCTTTAGCCTGTCGTTGCAAGCCCTGGTCACATAAACACTCTGTATAGTTCAAATCACAGATGGCGATTAATTTATTTTAATTTATCTTTGTTCACAGTCTAAGATTATTTCATATCCACATAATATAAATGTTTAAGAACAAGTAAAAAGCTATAAGATATAGACTCTGATCTGTAAAACTGACCCTGTAGCTATGTATATAAACTAATACACATTAGATTTTCCCATAAAGTCTGTGTTTAGTATTAGTTTTTAAAATAATGATGTAGAGAATGGACATACGTATATGTATGGCTGAGTCCCTCTGCTGTTCACCTGAAACTGTCACAATATTGTTAATCAGTGATACCTCAATGCAAAATTAAAAGTTAAAAAAATAATGTAAATATAGTAGGTGTTTTCAAAAAATTCAGATATAAAAACGTATGATATAAAAACTTACTGTCATTATTATTCCTACTCCCCTACTCCCCACAAGAAATAACCACTAAAAAATAATTTGTGCATTATTCCAGACTTCAAAAGAGATTATAGATCTAATATGTATTGCATGAAATAAGTATCACATAACAAAGTATGGGTCATCCTATATATATTGTTCCACAACTTGCTTGTTAAAATGGATTGGTTACATAATCTGAGCTGCTTATATTGTTGAAGTTTTAAAACAGAACACTTTAAGCTAGCAGCAAATATGATGAATTTTTTTAAAACTTAAAACTTTTGGCTACATTGAACCAAAATTGTTCCTATTATGTTGTTGCTGTTGTTATTTAGACACTGAGTCATTTCTGACTCCTTTGTAACCCCATGGACTGTAGCCCACCAGGCTCCTCTGTCCATGGGATTCTCCAGGCAAGAATACTGGAGTGGGTTGCCATTACCTTCTCCAGGTGATCTTACTGACCCAGGAATTGAACCTGCATCTCCTGCTTTGGCAGGCGGATCCTTTACCACTGAGCCACCACGGAAGCCCTGTTACTATCATAGTAAGCTATTATTATCATGGGGATGTGGATATTGCAAACAGTAGGTACTTTTAACATTTTGACTCAAGAATATTCCATTCAAAAGAAGTGGGTTTTTGTTTTTGTGTGTGTTTGTTTTGTTTTAATAGTGTTAGAGCAATTCTTAAAGTAGTATGGAAAGAGATAAATTATACCATAACTGGAATGGGCCAGACAAAGAAAAGCACCCAGTGTAAAGATCTCAGCAGGAAAAGATCTTGAGCTTCAAAGCAGAGATACTCGCCTTTAGAAGTTAGGAACCGATCATTAAAGACTTCAGTTAGATGTCCTTGTCCTGGATGTTTGCTATGGGAAGTTTTAAAATAATACAATCCACCTTGTTGAGTGTCAGCACTGACATCATTTCATTAAACTCCTCCAAGTTATGTGCACTTTGGAATGTCCCTGTGAACTACTAAGGAAGGAGTCTGCCTCTCGTAACTGAGATTACGATGTCGCTGGGGAAGTCAGCTAGACAAGAGAGAGGGACACTGAAAAGAGAAAAACAGGTCCAAATCAGTTTAAAAGCTTGTTCAGAGAAATTAGCAGAGCAGATGGTTCATTATGTAGAATGTGCCAGTGATTGCTGTCCTGATTCTCAAGAAGTTTGAAAGAACGGAACCCCTGGCTCCCACGTTGGCTGGCAAAATGCTCTTCTCAGTTTCAGAAGCCCTTAGAATATAATAAGGAGCTCCATTTTTAGAATCCATGGTAGGCCTCTATCAAGAACACTGGATTGTTCTTTTGTTTTCACTGTATTCATGGGATTCAATAATTATTTAGTATCTGGATACTTTAAGCTATGTATTTTTTTCTTTAAATATAGAGAAGCTAAAAAAGGGAAGCAGCCTTGCCATGTGCATGGGATTATGCTATACTCGAAGAACAAACTTTAGAAAGCATATCCTCTCATTTTATATCCCCAAAATGTTTTTGGTCCCAGTTGGTACACCATCATGACAGTGGAGCCCTAATGTTTTATCTTTAAATGCTTTACTTTTTTATCCCATTTTTTATTTATGTCCTACATATAAGATAAGCGTATGTTTTGGATTGTAAGGACGGTTCCCATTTACATCTGTTATCCTGGAGAAGTTATCGATAGCTCTCCTTTCAATTCTCAAAATGTCCTGAATTAAACAATTACATGGTCACCTGATCTATAAGAAACATTTCATAGGATGAAATCTAAAATCAGAACCACCAAAACCAGAATTTGGGGTCCCAGAACAAGAAAAAGCTTTAGATATAAAAGATGCATTACCAGGCCATTGGGCCATACACTTATTTTGTCCTCTAAATTTGGCTCTGAGGTTCCCGGTGACTAGAACAAACTGGATTACAGAATTGTTATGGTCTACCAAACTAAAAAAATCATGCAGATTTTTTTTTAAGAAAGGCAAAGTATTTCCTTCTTATGCTTCTGTTTTGCTTTTAAATTGGTAGGTCAAATTAAAGAATAAGCTTATAGATTTGAGAAAAAGACAAGATTGTAAACTATACTATGTATTTCCCATTTAGGCTTTGACTCTAGCTACTGCTTATGAAATCGTCCATAAATAGAAAAATAAATATATGTACATTTCACCTAAGGAAATCAGTCCCTCATTTGACTGAAGTTTTTGGCTTCCTCATTTGGAAGTTTTTTTGAGGTATTGAGTTGGATGAATTTACAGATGGTCCCCAATCTATGTTGGTTAGACTTAAGGTTTCTCTACAATGGTGCAACAGCAATACGCTAGGATTCCCAGGTGGCTCAGTGGTAAAGAATCAACCTGCTAATGCAGGAGACACAGGAGATGAGAGTTCGATCCCTGAGTTGGGAAGATCCCCTGGAGAAGGAAGTGGCAACCCACTCCAGTGTTCTTGCCTGGAAAATCCCATGACAGAAGAGCCTGGCGGGTCACAAAGAGTTGGACGTGACTTAGCATTTGAGCAGGAGCACATGCAGAAGAGAAAAACTGCTTCAGATTTTGAATTTTGATCTTTTGTCAGGCTGCTAATATGCAGTATGATGCTCAGATAATGCTGGGCAGCAGCATCCACTGTACCTCGCAGTCAGCCATGCAATCCTAAGGGTAAATAACTAGTATGCTTCTAACCATTCTGTACCTAGATAACTATTCTATCGTTTACTTTCAGTATAGCATTGAATACATTATGAGACAGTCAATACTTTATTATAAAATAAGCTTTCTGTGTGATGATTTTGCTCAACTGTAGGCTAACAGAAGCGTTCTGAGCATATTAAAGGCAGGCTCTTCAGTAAGTTGTGTATTAAATGCACTTTCAACTTTTAAGATATTTTCAAATTACAATGAGTTTAATCAGGACATAACCCCATGATAAGTCTAGAAAGATCTATCTTTTGAAATACTGAGAATTGGCTGCTGTGGGAAAGCCATTAACTAATGAATGTATAGAGGTCCAGTCCCACAGACTATTCCATTTGACAAAGTTGTTAATGATCGCTAGTATGGCTCCTTGGTCCATCCCATCTAACCCTTGAATAGCCTTTCAGCATTCCTCATAATTGGTCATTAGACCCCTTCTTAAAACCTTCCAGATATAGAAAACACACTTACCTTCTCAGGCTGCCTGTTGTATCATTAGAAATTTCTTCCTAGTGCTAACCCTAGTTTGTTGTAAGTAAACATAAATGTTGAGATTTTTGTTCAAACCCATTTGCAGACCAAAGTTTAACTTTCCGTATAGGTAGAATACACCTACAATGGTCTTTGCAAAATTCTCCCAGAGCTTTGGCCATGCAGCATTGTGCGTTTTCTTTGTATATATGATTCAACTTGCCTGTGCTGAATACAGTTACTTTCATAGTAATTAATCAGCAATTTCCGTAAGTTCTTTCTATCCCTATTTGAGAAATAATATTTTAATAGTATCTTAATAGTTGGAAAATGTGACATACTATTTCTAAAGTTACATTTCCTATAATTTTCAGTATTTGCCTATGGGGGAATAAAACTCCCACTCAGCTAAATTATTAAATTAAAACACGAATTTTTCCATGAAATTTAGTTGTCTAAAGCCCTCCCCATCACACAGTCCATGCAGATTCGGTAGAGATCCTATTGTCTAGGATATTTTTTAAAAGCTATATATTTTAAAGGGTGAATTTATACTCATGCATAAAATACCATTTGCCTTCATACAAAAAGCAAATAAAGTCATAGAATGAGTTTTGAGATGGGAAGAGACCTGTGTCAAGGCTCTGTGGGAGGGAGGCCAGGTCATGGGCTTTGGGTCAGGAAGGCCTGCCTGGTCTCTGTGTGTCTCACTCAGCTGGCATGGGAGCTTGCCAGGTTAGTTAACATCTCTAAACCCAGTTCAAGCAAAGGTTCAGAAACAAGGGTGTCACTACCTACTGCACAGGATGGCTGTGCACAATCAGTGACCTACCTTGGCAGGTGACATTGGTGCCTTGTATGCTAGACCAGCTCAGGGGTCAGCAAACGTTTTCTGTAAAAGGCCAGATAGTGAATATCTTAGATTTGGGGAACATCGGCTGTCTGTCCCTACTATACAACTTTGTGATTTAGTGAGGAACATATGTTGATAATATGTAACATGTGGGTGTAGCTATATCCCAACAGAACTTTCATTTATAGACATGGAAATTTGACTTTCATATACTTTTTATGTGATCCAAAATATTCTTTCTTTTTATTTATTTCTAAATTATTTTAGACTGTTAAAAACTATTCTTAGCTCACTAACCGTATAAAAACAGACAGTAGGCTGGATTTGGCCCATGGACTGTAGCTACAGACACTTGGAATAGCTTAACAGTTACTGTGTGGGTGGCCATGTTCAAGTGCTTCAGATCTGTTAACCGAAAAACCCTCACTCAGCCCCATGAAGTAGATATTAGCATCATCTCCCTTTTATGGGTAGGGAAACTAAAGCTTAGAGAGATTCAGTGATTTGCCTAAGATTGCACCGTTTTTAAGAAACAGGGCTGGGGTTCAAACCTTCTGTTTCGAGGGTCTGTATATAACCTTCAGCAGTATTGCCTCATACATGAAGTGTTTTTTATGTGTTCTTTCTTTTTTTAAATATCAGTTATAAAAAGAAATTTAAAAATGCTCTTTTGGTACTGGTCAGAGCAAGCAAAGGTGAACAGTGTTACTATGTGAAACAGGAAGCCACCTGCAAATGTTAACTATTTGCTGCTCTTGTTCAATTTCGAGTCAGAAAAGACTTTTTATATAAGAGAACTGGAAGAGAAAAATCAACTGTAAAATAAATTATTTGCAAAAGGGAAGAAATATGAGTTACTTTCAGGCAACAGGTAAATGACCTGATGGATCCCATTGTAGTTAGTTGGAACATTAAAAAAAAAAAATTCCACGAAGTTTGTTTCAATTTGAGAAAAAAATTGAAAGGGATCTTCCTTATAAATGGAAAAACAAATTTTACAGCTATATGAGCCTGCTCTGTTATTCATGTGTCATCAGTGATATTTTATGCATGAGACTAGGTTGCTTTGGTACTGAGAGAAAAACTTGGTATCCAGGAAACCAAGACTGTATCTCTACATGGTACCAAAAAAGAAAAAGACAGGACTTGGGGCTGTAGCTGCTGAGTAATGAAACAGAAAGAGCACAGAGGGAGAATCTGGGAAGCTTGAATTTCAGTCTGGTCTCTGCTCTTTTGTTAGCTGTGTTACCTTGGGCAAAGTCCTTAACTTCTCTGAACCCTTGGTATATAAGTACCTCACCTGGCTTTCCCTTGCACAAGATACGTGTGCGTATGGACTAGTCAAGCCTACAAGGCAGATGTAAACCACATGGCTTAATGGAGAAACAGTCATACATAGATGTTGCTGGATTATGTGCTGTTTTGCATCCCTAGATACAGCCTTCATGATAAATGACAATGAATACTTACCATACTCCTTATTGAACTCTTCATTTATAACAAGGCTTTCAGGTGAATGGTATCATCTGTGTTTACTTGGGCAGAACGAAGCTCACAGAGGCCAGGTAGCTCACACAAAGTTGCCCAGCTTGTGACTGCAAAGCCCATGCTCTTAACCTCCCTCTGCACAGTGGAGGGAACATGTTTATAAGAGCATCATGCACAGGAAGCCCTTGCTGAGACTCAGCACTCAGCAATACCAGTGAGACCTGACTCACCTGTACATCATAGCTCAGATGCAGTACTCAAAACAAACTTGATCAGATTGGGTTGGGTTGTGCTGAAATATGACGTCATAGTTGCTAACATTTTTAGGCATCTGCTGTGTGCACTCATTTTAGAGAAGAGGAAAACCGAATCTGTGGGAGGCTGAAACATTGTCTCTAGTCTCAGAGTGAGGCTGGGGCCACGACGGGAAACCAGATCCAACTCTGGAGCCTTACCAGCTCTGCTAGACTGCCCTTGATTCTGTATTTATGGTCATGGATAGAGTTCCCATTTCCCAAGTCCTAGTTTAACAAAAGAAAACAAAGGGGGGAAAAAAACACTTCTTGTTGTCTGAATTACTCTGAAAGATTCACTCTAAAGACAAAAGGTAGAAATCTTTCAGTTTGAGAGGTGCCTTAGAGTAGCTACAGTATCCAGGCTGCTCTAGCTGTGGGTGGGTGAGTCTGATTTCCTCTGATTCTGTGATCTTTCCGTTTCTGTGATGCACTTGGCAAGCTGTTGACCGTTGGGAGATGGGTTATATAATTTACTCTCTGGGTCACATCTGGAAAATCCATGAGCGGGGTTGCATGCTGAGATTAAATTGTTCTGTGGTGCTTTGCAAGGCATCCTCCATACTCTTGTCACACACACGTTAATGAAACCAGTACAGTCTCTCCTGCGTCTCCTATTAAGTTTAGTCAAAATATGAGCACATCCTATTCCATCTTATTTGTAAAACAAAACAAAAAACAACAGTCATGCAGGGAGAGAGAGAGAAAGAGAGAAGAGGGAAAGAAAGAAATGGAAATGGAATGGGGCAAATTTTAGGATGGTCACCCATGAGAATACCATGGTACAGAGGTAGACAGGAACATTCCAAGTACTCATTTGTACCTTTTCTTCTTCTGTGTCATTAAAGGAGTGTGGATGTTCAGGGCATGGAGGATAGAACATGACCTGATAGACCCCAGGTTTTATATTTCAAACTTTTAAGTTAGATGCTCTCTCATTTTATCCTCAAAACTGCCTTACCTTATCAGAATGGTGCTTTCCCATTCTACACATGGAAGGGTTGAGGCTTGCAGACATTCAGTGACTTGCCCAGGGCTAGACATTTACTGATGCTGAAGGCAGAATACAAACCCAGACCCCCAGAGCCCTTGTCCTGGCCACTGTCACTGACCACTTCACATTTGCCTCCCTCCAAGACAGGAAGCCACATTATAACATACAACATTATAATACATTAGAGAAATACAGTATAATACAGTCTGTGTGTTCTTTACCTTTCATCAGGCCCAAAAATGGTGGCAAGTATTGTGTAGGGCGCAGAATGAAATTTAAGTCCTGCAACACAGAGCCGTGTCCCAAGCAGAAGCGAGACTTCCGAGACGAACAGTGTGCTCACTTTGACGGAAAGCATTTCAACATCAACGGTCTACATCCGAATGTGCGCTGGGTCCCAAAGTACAGTGGAAGTAAGTTCATCTGGGGAGGTGCCCACAGCTGCAGGCTGGCACAGGGTCCAGGCACGAAAGTCACGTCTTACGGTGTCTCTCCTGTCTAGTTTTGATGAAGGACCGCTGCAAGCTGTTCTGCAGGGTGGCAGGGAGCACAGCCTACTATCAGCTCCGTGACAGAGTGATAGATGGAACACCGTGTGGCCAGGACACCAATGACATCTGTGTCCAAGGCCTGTGCCGGGTGAGTCCCAGATGGTGCGCTCTTCACTATGTTGTCCTGCTGCCAAACGGTGATGTGTAGCTTCCTTGATACAATAGCAGCTGCTTGTGTCTGTGCATTATCTTCAGGGCAGTGGTTCCTAAAGTGAGGTCCTCAGACCAGCTTGAGCACCATCTGATTCTCTTTTTTTTCTTTGTTTTATTTTATTTGATTTTTTAAATTGCAGTGTAATTGATTTATAATGTTATACTAGTTTCAGGTGTACAGTACAGCGATTCAATTATATTTATCTCTCTGTGTGTGTATATATATCCTTTCTTTTCTCTCATTGGTTGTTACAAAACATTGAGTGTAGTTCCTTGTGCTTGGGCTATATAGTAGGTCCTTATTGATTATGTATTTTATATACAGTACTGTATATCTGTTAATCCCAAACTCCTAATTTATCCCTCCCAGCACTACGTGATTCTGATGCATGCCAAAGTTTGAGAACCACACTCTTCTGTGGGGGCCTGCAAGAAACTTCCCTGTGAGGAGATTTTAATTGACACTATACACAACTTCTATACCTTAACCATTGTGCATAAGGTTAAACCCCAAAGCTTCCTGACAGCAAGTTTTAGAAATTGAATAACACTTCTGGCAGATAGTAAGGCATCAAAGCACTGATTTCTTGAGGTTTGGCACTATTTTCCTGTTCTCATTAGTCAGAAATCATTTCTTACACAGCCAGGCTCTAGGATGACGCATTTGTTCCTTGCGAGCAGTCCAGGGCACATTGAAGCTCTTCATTGGTAGGATTTGATGAAAGAGTCTCTGAGCTTCACCCAACTCCTGACCACAGCTATAGTGAGGACTTCTTGTCACTTCATGCTAGAGCAGAACATGGAGTTTCTCCTCAGAGACTGGTTCATTCGAAGGAGCAAAATAGATGAGAATGTGAACTCCGCCCTCCTGGTCTTCTGGTGGTCACCGCTGACGTTTTCAGACTCTAGTCTGCTCTGCTGCGTTGCGTTAAGGTCGGAAGACAGTGAAGAGGCCACTTGGAACCTGAGGCCTCAACCTGGCAGCCTGCAGTCATGCTTGAGTCCTCCATTCATAGCCAGTGTTTAAACGGGGGATTTCACATGAAATCAGATTTTCAAGATCTTGGAAAATTGAGAAATGTCAACACTAGCCTCCTGTTTCTGCATGGCAGCAGTATCCTGGATTAGACAGCAACTGCTACCTTAAGATGGGGTGTGAGCTCTTTAATGGGATAGCCCTCAGCCACTCCTTAATTTTTTTTTTCCCATTCCTGAACAGTTATTCTCATTTACTTTACTTACTTGTAGGCCAGTGCTTCTCAAACTTTAATTTCTAAATGAAGCACCAAAAATCTTATTTACATGCCAGGAAATATACTCTGACTCCGTGAATCTGGGAGGGGCCTCAGATTCTGCATCCCCAACATCATTTAGGATGCCCATGGCTGCTGGTCCAAGGACCACATTTTTCCGATAGCAAGGATAAAGACTATTTGAGTTCACCACGCTTAAAAGTTTACAAAGACTTTAATTTCTTGTCATTTTGAATGCCCCTCTTTCAAAGAAACACATTACCAAAGAATTTATAACCTCTCTAATACTTACCATGTATTTCAACTGTTTTCTTTTTAAAAGCAAGCTGGATGCGATCATGTTTTAAACTCAAAAGCCCGGAGAGATAAATGTGGGGTTTGTGGTGGCGATAATTCTTCATGCAAAACAGTGGCAGGAACATTTAACACAGTACATTATGGTAAGAATTTGTTCCTAAGAACTGTGAGAAGAAAAATAGTCAAACTGTTAACATTATTAACCACATGTAATATGTAAAAGTATTTGTGTAAAACATAAAATCAGTCTTGTTAAGGTATATTACCCATCTGGCTATAAGATGCCTAACAGTGAGAATTCTGATATATTCCTTTGTCACCACCCTTTACGCCATGCTTAGAGAAAATGAACCAGTCTGTGGAATGCTCAATTTCTGCTCAATTCTTTTCAGGTTACAACGTTGTGGTACTAATTCCAGCTGGTGCTACCAATATCGATGTGCGGCAGCACAGTTTCTCAGGGAAATCAGAGGATGATAACTACTTAGGTGAGATGGGTGCCCCTACCTTTTGTAGGAATTCTGGCTCCTTTTCCCTATAGCATGTAGAGAGCTTTCAGATTTAATGTATTTTCATAAAAGACATTGATTTTGAAACTCATTATTTTATTTCTCCTTCATACATTATACCCTCAGTATATTGATTTAAGAGTCGTGTAGTGACACTAGTCAATATCAAGGAATTGACTCTGGATCTTAGAAAATAGAAATGCTCCAAATCAAATTTTGAAAGCACCAGCCTTGTAAGTTTAGCATAAAATCATTGCTATCTTTGAGTCATTAAAAAAAAAAAAATCTGTCCTTTGAGTAACTGACATGCCAGTGTTTTCATAAAGTTGTTACTTAACCAATAGCAGACCACAGGTGGATTTATTCAATATTTCATTATGCCTGATCGTTCCAAAAAGTTGTATACTGGCAATATTTTTCTTAGGTCATTACTAACATGGCCCATCTTGCTATTCTGTAGGTTCTCCATCCTTCTCTCACCATGGCCAGGATCATGATTAATTCAAATTTATTCCTGTTTTCTAACCACAACTCACCAGGAACTCTGTGTTCATTTTTTTTTTTTAAGCTGGTGGCTCATCCCAGTTCCACTTCAATTTATTATTTTGTAAACTTCCATAAGTGATTAGGAAATTCACCCAATCATTTTTAATTTAAAAAAAGGACATGGGGACTGGGATAATGACAGAAAAGGATTGAGCTAGTCACTTAGCACAACCAGACTCTTCTTAGCTATGAAAAACAGCAGGAGTTGCACTTAGATCTAGAAGAAATCAAGGCAGTCTTGCTGGGCTGCCAATTTTTAAAAGAAATGAATGGACTTTCTTATAATGCCCAGGCAGGGACTCTACTTATCCATCTTGAATGCATCCTCTATAGAGGCTCTACAACAAATTCCTCTGTTGTAGCATTTTCTGCAGTGTCTCATTGTTCATTCTGTCAGCCACTTATTTAATATGTGCCAGGCTCTGTTCTAGGCATGATAAACAAACTGAACAAAAACATTAACAAATAAAAATCTCTCTTTCCTTAGAACTTACTTTTTAGTGGGAAGAGATAGATGATAAACAATAGCTTAATAGATAAGCAAACTATATTCTGTTAAAAGGTCATAAGTAAAATTAGAAAATACAGGAAATCGGGATACTGAGGGTGGAGCAGGAACAGTAGAATTGAAAATACTTGAATTGTAGCAGGCGATAACGGATATCTTGGGAAGAGCATTCTAGGCAGAGGGAATAACCAGTGTGAAACCCTTAAAAGAGTAATGCGTCTGGTTTGTTCCAAAGATAGAGGGAGGCCAGTGTGGCTGGAGCTGTGTAAGCACAGAGGAGAGTCCTAGATGAATTTAAACACGTATCAGGACTAAATCAGAGAAGGCCGTATAACTGTTGAAAGAACTTGAATTTTAAGAGACAAGGGTAGCTACTGGATATTTTGAACCACGGACTAGCATGATATAGTTGTATTTATATTTTTGAAAGAGTACCCTACTTATTACATTCAGAATGGGGGGATGGTCAGGGGGAAGGGTACACAGGGTAGAAACAGAAAGACCGGTTAGGAAGTTATTGAAATAATCTAGTGGGTGGATTGAATATGCTATGTGAGAGAAAGAGAAGGCTCAAGGGTGACTCCACAGTTTTGACCTGAGCAGCTGAAAGAATGGAGTCACTATCAACTCAGCTGAGACTTGTTTCTTATATATTTATGTGACCACTGGTGTTTTAGGATCAGAAGCTGTGATTTTGTATCTTTAGCTCAAGATCTAAAGCCTTTACATAATATGAACTGAGTATATGATGGCTGAGTTATTGAATAACCATTGTTCACACCATCTGTACTGAGTACCTACCATTAATGGGGATGGAATTATGATGGAAATACATAGAATCTTCCTTCTTTTATTTGTTTATAATTTATTTCTTTCTTTATTTTTGGCTGTGCTGGGTCTTTGTTGCTGTAAGGACTCTTCTGTAGTTGTTGAGAGTGGGGGGCTACTAGTTAGGGTGAATAGGCTTCCTATTGCAGTGGTGGCTTCTTGTTGCAGAACACAGGCTCAGGCACAAGTGCTTCGGTTGTTGTTGCATGTGGGTCGGTAGTTGTGCCTCCTGGACTGTGGAGCACAGGCTCTATAGTTGTGGCTCACAGGTTTAGTTGCTCTGCAGCGTATGGGATCTTCCCGAATCAGGGATCAAACCCATGTCTCCTGCAATGGCAGGGAGATTCTTTACCACTGAGCCAGCAGGAAAGCCCTCCTTCTTTTAAGCATGCATGCTAAGTTGCTTTAGTCATGTCCAACTCTGTGCAACCCTATGGACTGTAGTCAAAACAGGTTCCCCTGTCTATGGGATTCTCCAGGCAAGAATACTGGAGTGGGTTGCCATTTTCTTCTCCACTTCTTCTTTTAGGAAAGACTATTAAATCTTTCTTGGAATCAGTTCTCAGTGGTCACATCACCTTTTCCACACCCTAAATACTCAAAGGAGTGGTGCCTTTTAAAACAGTTAACAAAGTTCTTGGGGATCCTTTTCAAATTATTTTTGGGGAATCCCACATTTTTCCTTCAACCACCGTACAAAATGGGTCAGGCATTTTTCTTCGTGGACTGAGTTATAAATTAGAGCCTGTGACTGCTGTGGTCTTACTACTTCCTAATTAAATCCAGCAGCATTGCATGCAGCCTCCTTTATTGGTTAATTTCCTGAGAGCCAAATGCCATGTTGAGCCGTTCCTTTCTTCTCCTCAAAAAGGAAAATATTCTCCAGTGTTCTTCTCCTTCTGGGGAAAAATATCCTTTCAAGCAGTGGCCTTAGTTCAATTCATCAACCAGGTTGGGCACCTAAATTAGGGAGGACCTTCTGATATCCTTTTATGTCTCACTAGAGGTTTCTTAATCTCCTTGTAAAGAATGAAAGCAAAAGTAAAGATGGTCTGTCATCTGGGACAGGCAGTTTGAAGTAGTCGTGGCTCTTTAATGGAATATTACGGGAAAGTTACCTGTTGGTCAAAGAACGTCTCTTTGGAAGCAAATGAAAAGTGCAAGCAAAGATGGCACATCACAGTTCACCAAGTGTGAAGGTTAAGACCTCAGAGCCTTTGAACCTTACTGTGGTTTCTTAACAAGTTAGGAAGAGTATGATGTTGTTACCAAATCTGGTGTGTGTGAATGTTTACTCTGGGTTTGAAGGAAGGCACGGCAAATGCTCTAAGAAGATTTTACAGCCCCGAGTTGAGTCTTGCTGGAGTCGAGCCCCAGCTGTTGCGTTGCTGAGCAGTCATCATCCTTATCCCTCATACTTTTCTTTAGGGTCAGTCAAGCCATACTCTTTTTGCATGTGTTGGTGAAGAAGTAATTTCCAGGAGAGAGGGCCTTTGTAGCCGCCCAGCTCTGATGGGTGAAATGGGGGGGAAACCAACCCAGGAAATTAGCTCCCTAATCGCATTAGTGGGAGGTTGGGCAGTAGATGGTTGTTTTCAGGAAACTATTTGTTTCACAAGGTACCGAAGCAGAAAGCCTCCGTGTCAAAGGTCGTCCTTTCAACATAGACCCCTCCCTCCAGTTGGGTTAAAGCCAAGTTGCACCCAGTGCTGCCATCTTCGTATTTCTTTAGGAGAAAAAAGGAGTTATTTCCATGGTGTTTATTTGTCTCCAGGATACTAACCTTTGATGAATGTTGTCAGCGGGAAGACAGGAATCAATTCAGTTCAAGATAAAGCAGGAACTCCATTTCACTTGATGACTCCTATCTCCTTTCCTACTCACCATTTGCTAGGATAAAGAGCATGCAATGAAGGGTGAAATGCCCCCAAGTCAGCACAAGCATGCGAGGAAGCCTGGAGATGTTGGAAAGGGTCCCCAGAATTAACCTAGGATAGATGATTGCTCTTTGAATACAGACAGAACTGGATTATCGCTTAATTTACAGAACTGGCCTTGTGACATCTCATTTCCCCCTTTTCATTGAAGCATCAGCTAGGTAGCTAGCCTTCGACTCCACTTGAAAGCACTGGGTGATTTTGCTGGCAGCACATCCTGCCACTGCCATGCAAGTGCCCACATCAGGAGGCAGCCTTAGGAGGCCTGAGGTGCCACAGAAACAACCTCATCTCTAACCAGTGACCCATTGAAACTCCTGCATCTTGCATGACTGGTGGGTCTCATGCTGCAGGAGCTGCGGGGAGACGAGGTTGTCAGAGGTTTATACTGACAGGAAAACAGTTATTTGGCTGAAAGCTCTCTGTTCTTCTTGTCACAAATGTCAGGTTCAATCTGTCACTTGTTCTTTCAGCATCATTGATTGAGCACCTACTATGGGCTGGGATCTTTCTTAGGCTTATACAAAGCACCTTTTGACTTTACTTAAAGAGGCTCATGCAATCTAGCAAAATCAACAATTTAATTTTTTAAAGAAAATCTATAGCTGAACATATTTGCTTTCAATTTGCACATAAGGTAAAGAATGCCTGAAATCATTCACTGATTTCATGGACATTTGTTAGCTTTCTTCTTGAAAATACTGGTGGTTGACAGGCTCTGGAGATAGATTTCCATGATTAGAAGTCACTTGGCCTCAGAAAATATTTTAATAATATTTAAGTCATGCTTTTCTTATCTATAAATTAAGTGTCTATAAAAGTGTGATGAGAAGACAGTGCATTTGAAGGCATTTTGATCTGCCAGCTACCACATCCTATATGCATTATCTTGTTCAATATTTACAACAATTCTATAAGAAAGCTAGGCTTCCCTGGTGGCTCAGACGGGAAAGAATCTGCCTGCAACGCGGGAAACCCGGGTTCGATCCCTGGGTCAGGAAGATCCCCTGGAGAAGGAAATGGCTACCCATTCCAGTATTCTTGCCTGGAGAATTCCATGGACAAAGGAGCCTGTAGGCTACAGTCCGTGGGATTGCAAAGATTCCAACAGGACTGAGTGACTAACACTTTCATTTTCACTTTATAAGAAAGCCGTTATCCAGAGGAAGAAACTGAGGCTTAGAGAAGTTGAGAAACTTCCCCGAGGTCACACAAGCAAAGTGGGACGAATTAAAATCCTTATGAGTCTGATTTCAGATATTATAACTTTAACCACTTCAGTTTATTGCCTCCACATAGAAAAATGTATAGCTGACCTGGGGATGAACATGACTGGAAGTCAGGGTTTATTGGTGGGAGTGAATGGTGAGGTTGGAAGAATAGGTCAAGATAAGAGAGTGATGCTAAGGAGTTTGAACAACATTCTGTTGGTAGTAGGGACAATCAAATGATTTTGAATCAAAAAGAAACCAAGATCTTGGATTGCCTTTTTTAAAAGATTATGTTTTTAAAGGCTTTGTTTCCTGTCCACTGTCTTCCCAACCATTTCAAGTGAAGGCATCTTACTGTTCCCTCAGGGCCAAGAAAAGGCTTATAAGGGTAGAAATTCTGGTAGGTGAAGCACTGCTTTAGCGACCAAATTTGATGCAGTTCATTCTTGAGCCTGCAAAGAATAGTCTTTGCATCCATGTAGTGCCCAGTGGGGTGAACTCTGTGAGTTCCCATGTCTACAAAAACAAGCGCCCTGCTGCCACTGAGGCACAGAGTCTATTCTGAGCTACAGCGCAGCCTTCATTCATTTCCACATAAGAGTTCGATATCTAATTTCCCTAAATCCTCTCAACCTCTTCTGCATATGCATTGCTTCTGGTCTGCATGGTGAAAGACAGGTTAGGATGTGGCAGGTACCTGGGATAACTTGGCTTCTTCCCATCCCAGAACCAAGACAGATGTCACTTAAGATGCTGAGACTTGATGCTGAAAAGAAATCCTGTTCTCCATAGTTTCTTGAGTGACTAGTACCAAATGATTAACATTGGTGTCTGGGAAGAAACCTATTTGCCAACTCTGAGTGAAGTTTCCACTTTCTTTTATTCACCTAAATATTTACATGGCCTTTGTGTTTTAAGGGTTCCCTCCCTGCTGAGATATGCTAATTGTGTACAACTTACAAAAGAGAAGGGGCCTCGTTCTAATATTTTGTTCAGAGCTCAGATGTCTTGTAGTTCTGCTTTCTTGAGTACTTGTTACATGTCAGGCTCAAAACATGGAATACTTCATTATTCAAAGAGCAGTTGTACTGGAAAAAAAAAGTGGTACTTAAAAATTTTTATAGTAACTGAAAGTGAAAGTTAGTTGCACAGTCATCTCCAACTCTTTGCGATCCCATGGACTGTAGCCCACCAGGATCCTCTGTCCTTGGAATTCTCCAGGCACGACTCCTGGAGTGGGTTGCCATTTCCTTCTCCAGGGGATCTTTCTGACCCTGGGATCGACCCAGGTCTGCAGGAAGATTCTTTACCAACTGAGCTAATAACTACTAGGGAGAAAATATGATTGGGATATTATTTGATTTTTTTTCATGATATAATTGGGATTTTGTCTTGAGAAATTAATCAAAAAGTATGAAAATAAATTTTATTTTTTCTTATGTTCAACAAAATTATATTTTGATTTTAATCATGCTCAGGTTTTTATTTTATTTTCATTTATTTTTATTAGTTGGAGGCTAATTACTTTACAATATTGTAGTGGTTTTTGCAGTACATTGACATGAATCAGTCATGGATTTACATGTGTTCCCCATCCTGAACCCCCCTCCCACCTCCCTCCCCATCCCATCCCTCTGGGTCATCCCAGTGCACCAGCCCTGAGCACTTGTCTCATGCATCCAACCTGGACTGGCGATCTGTTTCACACTTGATAATATACATGTTTCGATGCTGTTCTCTCAGATCATCCCACCCTCGCCTTCTCCCATAGAGTCCAAAAGTCTGTTCTGTACATCTGTGTCTCTTTTTCTGTCTTGCATGTAGGGTTATCGTTACCATCTTTCTAAATTCCATATATATGCATTAGTATACTGTATTGGTCTTGATCTTTCTGGCTTACTTCACTGTGTATAATGGGCTCCAGTTTCATCCATCTCATTAGAACTGATTCAAATGAATTCTTTTTAATGGCTGAGTAATATTCCATGGTGTATGTGTACCACAGCTTCCTCATCCATTCGTCTGCTGATGGGCATCTAGGTTGCTTCCTTGTCCTGGCTATTGTAAACAGTGCTGCAGTGAACATTGGGGTGCACGTGTCTCTGTCAGATCTGGTTTCCTCGGTGTGTATGCCCAGGAGTGGGATTTCTGGGTCATATGGCAGTTCTATTTCCAGTTTTTTAAGGAATCTCCACACTGTTCTCCATAGTGGCTGTACTAGTTTGCATTCCCACCAACAGTGTTAAGAGGGTTCCCTTTTCTCCACACCCTCTCCAGCATTTATTGCTTGTAGACTTTTGGATAGCAGCCATTCTGACTGGTATGTAATGGTACCTCATTGTGTTTTTGATTTGCATTTCTCTGATAATGAGTGATGTTGAGCATCTTTTCCTGTGTTTGTTAGCCATCTGTATGTCTTCTTTGGAGAAATGTCTGTTTAGATCTTTGGCCCATTTTCTGATTGGGTCATTTATTTTTCTGGAATTGATGCTCAGGTTTTTAGAATGAAGAATATGTCAATGGATAAATATTTTTGCCTAAGTTTTTTAGTCAAGTTATATGACAGCAGAATGGTATATTCTTTGTTTAAAGTTTGAGCTCAACAGTAAAATCTGAAAAGGAGTCATTTTTTAAAAAGCTTCCTGAGATTTTTTTTTTAATTTACTTTCCCAACAATCTCTCTTGACATTTGGAGAACTAAACTATTCCTTCTGAAGCAGCTGTCATCTCATCTTCTTGGTCCATTTTCTTTCCTTTTCTTAAATGTCTGACTGGTCTAACTCTGTCATGTTCTCAGTTGGCCAGTGTTTTGGCACTTGACAACAAGGTGTTCTCTAACATTACTTTTTCAGCTTCACTGATTATTTCATCTTTTGCAATATTTGCAGTAGATTCATTCATTCTCCCCCCCCCCCCAAAAAAAAACCCTATTTTTTGAGCATCTACCATGTGTTCTTTGAGAAGCTGAGATATAACTGTGAACAAAAGAGTCCAAAAATCCTTGCTTACATTCTTTTTCTGGGAGAGTAGAGAGAGCGTAAACATAGTGCTATGGAGAAAAATTAAGCAAGGAATTGGATAAAAAGTTTGGATGGAAGGGATTTGAAGGTTTAAAAAGAATGATCCAGGTAGGCTTTACCATACAATAAATTATCTCATGATCTAGTGACTTAGAATAACAAGTGTAAACAGTATACAAGTTTCCGTGTGTCATCAATCTGGTAGCAGCATAACTGGGTGTTTCTGGCTTGAGGTCTCTCCTGAAGTGGCTGTGAAGACTTCAGTTAGGGTTGTGATTCTATCTGAAAGCTTAACTGGGGCCAGCAGGTCCAGTTACTGGATGCTTCACTTAATTGCTCTTGGCAGAAGGCTTTGGTTCCTTGCTGCCTTTTGCAGAAGTCTTCTCAGTGGAGCTGCTTGAGTATCTTAGCAACTCAGCAGCTGGCTTCTCCCAAAGCCAGAGATTCAAGGAAGAGCAATGGTCTAGTGCCTTAGACCTAGCCTTGGACATTGCAGTATCCTAGTGATTATACAGTCAGTATAACTCAGTGTGGGCGGGAACAGCACAAGTTGTGAATATAGACAGCAAGGATCATTGGGGCCATTTAGAGGCTGACTGCCTCAATGGGTCTTGCCAAAGAAGTGATATTTGAGCATCATAGTGGTTATGGATTTTTAATTTCAACGTCTGTCAAAACAGGACTAACAAAGATTCAGTAGGTTTAATTGTTGAATGAAATAGAAAGAGTTATTTGGGTAGGAACCAGTTTTATAAATGTTCATTTCATTAATAATATATTTTTAAATAATATGCTTTCTTTTTTTAAATTGAGGTAATTTTGGAAAAATGGTTTGGGTTCTCAAGATCGTGGCTGAAATTCTGGAACAGAAACTATGAGGTCTCTGTATTTATGTGTTCATATGCGTCTATATGTGTGTTATAGATGTGTGATATTGCCTAAAGTTAATTCATAAAAGAGCTCTATTTAATTGACTTAAAGGAAATTAAATACTCAAAAAGACAAAATAATCAGGCCAGAATAAATTTCAGGCTCATATTATCTGAAAAATGTTCAGGACAAAATTGATATCTGGCATTGAAAGTGGTTTAAGCTTTTTGGTATGAGAAAACTAAGATCATGGCATTTGGTCCCATCACTTCATGGCAAATAGATGGGGAAACAGTGGCTGACTTTATTTTTCTGGGCTCCAAAATCACTGCGGATGGTGATTGCAGCCGTGAAATTAAAAGACGCTTGCTCCTTGGAAGGAAAGTTATGACCAACCTAGATAGCATATTAAAAAGCAGAGACATTACTTTGTCAACAAAGGTCCATCTAGTCAAGGCTATGGTTTTTCCAGTGGTCATATATGGATGTGAGAGTTGGACTATAAAGAAAGCTGAGTACTGAAAAATTGATGCTTTTGAACTGTGGTGTTAGAGAAGACTCTTGAGAATCTCTTGGACTGCAAGGAGATCCAACCAGTCCATCCTAAAGGAGATCAGTCCTGTATATTCATTGGAAGGGCTGATGTTGAAGCTGAAACTTGTACTTTGGCCACCTCATGCGAAGGGCTGACTCGTTTGAAAAGACCCTGATGCTGGGAAAGACTGAGGGCAGGAGGAGAAGGGGACAACAGAGGATGAGATGGTTGGATGGCATCACCGACTCGATGGACATGGGTTTGGGTGGACTCCGGGAGTTGGTGATGGACAGGGAGGCCTGGTGTGCTGTGATTCATGGGGTCGCAAAGAGTCGCACACAACTGAGCGACTGAACTGAACTTGAAGTATAGGCAAAGAGTTAACATGTGATCAGGATTTTCTAAGATTGGATTAAATTTAGTTGGGTAAATGGATTTTGTTAGGAATGGGCTAAGACAAGGCTGGATTTGATTTCTCTCTGCAAAGTATTCCTGAAATGCTACTTTTGACAAACAGATTGAGATGAGTTTCTTCACCTGTAAGTGATTTGTATTTGCTTTTGAGATCTTGCCTGATAGTTAAGTTGGTAAAGAATCTGCTTGCAGTGCAGGAGACCCCAGTTCGATTCTTGGGTCGGGAAAATCTGCTGAATAAAAGATAGGCTACCCACTCCCATATTCTTGGGCTTCCCTTGTGTCTTAGCTGGTAAAGAATCCACCTGCAATGTGGAAGACCTGGGTTCAGTCCCTGGGTTGGGAAGATCCCCTGGAGAAGGGAAAGGCTACTCACTCCAGTATTCTGACCTGGAGAATTCCATGAACTACAGTCCATGGGGTCGCAAAGAGTCGGACACGACTGAGCGACTTTCACAATGTTGGCGTCTAACATTATGTAAGTTTCACATGTACAACATTATATTTCTTTTTTTTTTTATTAGTTGGAGGCTAATTACTTTACATCATTACAGTAGTTTTTGTTATACATTGAAATGAATTAGCCATGGATTTACATGTATTCCCCATCCCAGTCCCCCCTCCCACCTCCCTCTCCACCCAATCCCTCTGGGTCTTCCCAGTGCACCAGGCCCGAGCACTTGTCTCATGTACCCAACCTGGGCTGGTTATCTGTTTCACCCTAGATAATATACATGTTTCAATACTTGTGTGTATACTATAGCATACTCACTACAAAAAACTTAGTTTCCATCCATCACCATCCAGTTGATCTCCTTAGGCTTTTTGCCCTACCCCTGCCCACCCCCACCACTTCTCCTCTGGTAACCACATTCATTAGTTCCATCTGTAACCCTGTAACTGCAGAGCTTGTATCACAAACCCCAGTCTAATTAGCACTCTTGTATTATTTCTCAGCTAATTTTCAAAGGCACCATGAAGGGCGGGTGTCTTTATCTCCACTTTAGAGATAAAGAAATCAAGACCAAGAGTAGGAAAGTGATGTCCCAAGGCCACGTACTTGGGAAGTGGCAAAGCTCGAATTTGAGTCTGTGTGTCTCTGACTGAAAAGTCCACATTCTTCATACTCTATCTGCCTATCAGTGTGTTCTTTCATTTTGCAAACAGAAAAATGGCAGCAAATCAATAATTTCTCTTTTCTCACCACCAGCTTTATCAAGCAGTAAAGGTGAATTCTTGCTCAATGGAGACTTTGTCGTCACGATGTCCAAAAGGGAAATCCGTATTGGGAATGCTGTGATAGAATACAGTGGGTCCGACAATGTTGTGGAAAGAATCAACTCCACAGGTCGCATTGAACAAGAACTTCTGCTTCAGGTAAAAACCTGGCCATGAGCCCATGCCCCTTTTCTAATTCTTTGAATTGCCATGCCCACATCCATCCTCTCCATTTTCTCTGCACATTCCAGGTGTTGTCGGTGGGAAAGTTATACAACCCCGATGTGCGCTATTCTTTCAATATTCCTATTGAAGACAAACCCCAACAGTTTTACTGGAACAGTCATGGACCCTGGCAAGCATGCAGCAAACCCTGCCAAGGTATCTACTTTTAGGTTGAGTTCGGGGGATTAGATGTGTTTTTTAATTCTTTATTTCTTTCTTTTTTATGGAGGCAGCTAAATGCATGTAATCTATACATTTTTCTGTCTGCATCCATTTTCTAATCTTTCTCTACCTCTATATGGTCACTTTGGGCTGGCAAGTTGAGCTGTTTAAGGTATTTAGGACATGTTTGGTTTCCTCATCATGTGTGAAGCCAAGCAAAGTCAGCTCTGCCAAATTGACTTTCCAGAGACATAAATTTAGTAGTCATATTATATGCAATTTATCTGGTTTCCTTTTGTCTAATTTATGAGTTGGCAAACTACAGCCAGTGGGTCAAATTCAACTCACTTCCTGGTTTTATAAATAAAGTTTTATTGGAACACAATTTTTTACACCTGTAAGTGGCTGCTTATGTCCTATAACAAGAGTTTAGTAGTTGCAATAGAGATCATATGGCCCACACACCCAGATATATTGACTATCTAACCCTTTACGGAAAACGTTTGCCAGTCACTAGTCTAAATAGTTGATAGAATAGGCTACTTTGTCTGAAAAATATTTTTTCCTCCTTGCTTAGGCGAGCGGAAACGAAAACCTGTTTGCACCAGGGAATCTGATCAGCTTACGGTTTCTGATCAAAGATGTGATCGACTGCCTCAGCCGGCACCCATTACTGAACCTTGTGGCACAGACTGTGACCTGAGGTGAGGCCAGTGTTTGCTCATGTTTTCTTACTGAGTTGTGAAGGTTTTGCAAGGAGCAGGTGGGGTATTAGTATTTAGGCCTCTTCCTTGTGTTTCAGTGAAATAAGCTTTAGTCAATTTTCCATCCCTCTGAAACTGATTATCTAAGCATATGCCTGCAGATTTCTTGTTCTTCTTCTAAGAATTAAAAAAATAGTTAATACAGTATGGCAGCTTCCCAAGAAAGTTCTCATTGGACCCTCACAACTTACTGCATAGGTATTATTATGGCTGAGTTACACTGAATGCAAAAGTTTGTGTTTTTTGTTGGGTTTTTTTTGAAGTTTTTTTTTATTTTCTGTTTGAAAGACTACAGAAAAGGAGAACCTCATCCATCAAAGTACCTTTAATAGTTAGTATCCACCCAGAATGTTTATCACCAGTATAAGAAGTTTTATATACATGAAAGTTGCAGTACACTAAGGTACTCATGGAAAGAACTAGAGGAAAATTTATATACAGATGGCAACCCACTCCAGTACTCTTGCCTAGTAAATCCCACGGATGGAGGAGTGTGGTAGTCTACAGTCCATGGGGTCACAGAGAGTTGGACATGACTGAGCCACTTCACTTTTCACTTTCATGCAAACAGTTCAATATTTAAGAAAAGTATGAAATTTGAGGCAGCAAATGGTGAGTGAGTAGAGAATTATAAAGCTTTTCCATTTTCCTGCAATTGACCATGTCATGTTTGAATGTTCACCAGCCTGGGGGTTCCTTTGTATAGTCTACATGTCAGTTAAATGCAGATAAGATAAGCTGGTGCTTGTCCTCCTTTCACAGAAGAAACTACCAGCAAGGAATAGTTTGGGAAATTGTTAAGGTCTCATCATTCATAAATAGCAAAATGAACACAGAGATATTTTTCAGGTTCTGTGTCACCGTGCCAAATCCTGTCAAGTGGTACTGTCAGCTCCTAGGGCTGGAGTAAAGATATTAAGTACCCTCAAGGCTCTGAGAGGAGTGCTGTGATTAGCTAGTTATGTCTGAGAGTATTACTCTTTAGGCAGTATTAATTTGCTTTGAGCTATGTCCATATAAACCCATTGCTTCAGTCAGTGGAGTTAAATTAGTTAAATTAGACTTAAAGTCTTTTCAAAAAATAATTAGCTAATTGCTGAACTGCATTAATCACTAAAACAGGGAAAAAACATTGAATTGGTAAATAGATTGCTTGATTTAGCCTCATTAAATTGGGAAAGATAATATAAGATTAGCCTTATTTCAAATTATCACTGAAAATAATAATAAACTAGTATTAATTAGTACTGTGAATATCATTCATCAGTAGAGTTGACCATTTACTAAGAACCATATTTAAACATTATGTTTTGATTCCTGAGTTGGGAGGATCCCCTTGAGGGGAAAATGACAACCCACTCCAGTATTCTTGCCTGGAAAATTCCAGGGACAGTGGAGCCTGGTTGGCTACAGTCCATGGGGTCACAGAGATTCAGACACAACTGAAGTGACTGAGAAAGCACGAATTATCCTAATATTTGTATATTAATTGTTATATAATCTTAGTTAACATCCTACTTATTTATCTATCCTATAAAATTAATATATTAATTCCTCAAACAGCACAGTGGTGAAGTAGTATTATTATCTCCACTTCGGAAATAAGGAAAACAGAGTCTGAGAGAGCTATGTCAAAGGTGCTATTCTAAATTCCCCATTTGGAGAAAGTCACCTTTTTTTTTTTTAATACTAGCTTAAGAAAACTAAAAACCTAAAGTGTACTGATACCGAAGAAGGAAACTAGCTCGGGGAACAGGCTTGGATGATGATGGCACCTCTGGCTGATTAAAGAATAGGAAGGGAAGGAACTTTAGCCTTGCTTTTTGATACAAGTATCTATGGTAGAAGTGACACACCTTGAGGATAATAATTTAGAAATAAAAAGAAAAAATGGTAAGTTTACTGCTAGTTTTCACAGCCTTATAACTAGACAGGTACATGCTCGCGTCTTAAATTAAGTAGAAGATCATGTTTGTTTTTTGGCTGCACTACAAGACGTTTGGGATCTTAGTTCCTCAACCAGGAATTGAACCCAGGCCCTTAGCAGTGAGAGCAAAGTACTAACCAGTGGACCATCTGGGAATTCCCTTGAAGATCATGTTCATTTGTTAGCATTCAAATGTATATCTTGCTGGTGTTTACAGATTGTTGGAAGAATAAAGTTATTCACTGAAAAACATGCAAAGGCAGAAACAAAGTTCAAATAAGCATTACTGTCTTCTCTCTTTCAACCTGAAAATTGCTATTAATTGTGGTTTATACTAATTATTGCCAAGTATCTGTGTGCAAAATGGAAAAATAGTAGAGAGAATTGCACTGGTTGCTCAAACTCTTAGTTTTCCCCAAAACATTTTTATGGAACACTAGTTCAGCAAGATGATCCAAAGCAAACCAGTATGTGAGAAGAATTACTGTCTCCTCCACTATGTGAAGATTTGTAGCTTGGATTAACGATTTGAAGGCCTTGAGAAGTTCTGCAATAGAAGAACCTACTTATATCAGTAGTTTCCCAAGTTATTTAATGCCACAATGCCCCACACACCCACAAAGAAATACAGTTTTTTTCTGTTCCCATTTATTAACAAACACTTTGCCTTTCTGCAACATAAATTGTCACGTGACATGAATGAATGAATCCAAAACACTGAAGGTGAGATGACTTTCCAGTTGAGAATGAATGAAGTGAGTGAGAGCATTCTGAGACCTTGCCTAAGGCAGTACTGTGACCTTTCCACAGACCACATTCTCTGCCCGAATTCCGGGGACTGTGGACATCAGGGGACTCTAGCACACTGTTCCAGCCCGAGCTGCTCGTGTGCTTTCTTGTGGGGAGGGGAGGAGGATTCCTGCCTCCCTTTTCCAGGATGGAAAATAACCTTTCCACAAGGAAGTGATGATGAAGGCAAAGAGAAGGTAACCAGGAATCAAAGGGCAGATGGAAGTTCCAGATGCCTCTGTTCAATTGGTCCACGTTTCTTGGCTCACTTCCTTAGGGAAGTGAGAGTTTGCCCAGATTAAACTTTGACAGGATGAGATAAAGCACTGTTGTACAATCCCCATATAACATTTTCCGGTTAGAACAAATCCGCCAAATACTATGTCACTCTCACAGAACATCTCAGTAGCCCACTTTATATGCCCAATGTAGAAGTGGGTCAACTCTGACCTACTTTTGGGCATTTGTGAGAAATTCTGAGATAAGCGTGTGTCCAGTGCTCCTCCTTCCTTCCTGAGTATAGATGGGAGAGCTCTTAGGGCTTTGGTGTTCAACAAACCACCCAATTTCTGAGCTGGAGAAAATTAATGATCAAGAGTGAAATCATCATTTTGGGATTGCTAAATTTGATCAACGTAACATGTCTCAAGCTCATTTATTTAGACTATTCTATTCAAGTAATTTTTTTTTCTTTTCTCCACCCATTGCTGGAGTGTTAAAAGAGCCACTTGATTTATCAGTACATACTGAGCACCTCCTGTGTGCCAAGAAGGGCTTATTATATGTGCTAGGGATACAAAGTTTACAAAAGTTTGTAGACTCAAATCTAATTTTAAAAGTGAATGATTGTGGGACCGGAAGGGATAGATAGGTGGAGCACAGAGGATTTTTAGGTCCATGTGATACTATAATGGTGGACATGTTTCACTATACATATGTCCAACCCATGGAATATATAGCATCAGGAGTGAACTCTAAGGCAAACTGTAGACTTCAGTGATACTGATGTGTCAACACCGGTCCATCAGTGTGACAGATGTTACACTCTGCTGGGGGTGTGTTGATAATCAGGAGTCTGTGCGTGTGTGGGAGCAGGGGTGTACGGGAACAGGGATGTGGGGAAATCTCTGCACCTTCCTCTCAGTTTTGTCATGGAACCTAAAACTATTCTAAAAACATTAGTCTTTAAAAAATACTGTAATTGGGTTATATATATGGTCCATACAATCTTTATTCACCAGGTAAAGTTTATGATATTTGAAATTCAATTATAGTTCCAATTAAGTATTTAATTAATTGCAATCCATTCCTTTGTTAATTCATAGAATGTCCATTGAGCATTTTCCAGCACGTGGCCACCTACAAGTTTCCGAGGGAATGTTTCCAACAGTCGTTTGTTCTCTGTTAAAAAGCAGCCTACATGACTAACAAAATGCTGGGTTGCATGAGTCTTTTAAATATAAATTTTTTTTTTTTTTTGCTCCGTTGAATTCCATTTTTTTTTTCTTTTTAGTTGCTTGAATTTCACATTGACTTTATTGGGGGAGAATCTTCACAAAGATAGAATCTCTGACTGTCATTTTGTGACTTTCATGTATGTTGGCAGTGATGAAAAATACTGGAAATGTTGGTTTCAAATTGAATTTCAGTAACTGACTGTGGTTTGGGGTTCATGGTATTTAAGGAAAAAAACAGAATTCAGCTCTTCTCCCAATTGAGTCTAGATAAGACATATATTTAACAGTAATACTGGTTTCTCCCCCATGGTTTGTGCATAGGTGGCACGTGGCCAGCAGGGGTGAATGTAGTGCCCAGTGTGGTTTAGGTTACCGCACATTAGACATCTACTGTGCCAAGTACAGCAGGCTCGATGGGAAGACTGAGAAGGTTGATGACGGCTTTTGTAGTAGTCACCCCAAACCAAGCAACCAGGAAAAATGCTCAGGAGAGTGTAACACTGGAGGCTGGCGCTATTCAGCTTGGACTGAAGTAAGTTGGTTCTCATTCAGAGAGTCTTCTTGGATGTTAAATGTGATTAGCTGATGATGGCTCCTTACAGAGCTGCGTTGAGGAAACCTCATTAAGAGTACCATGATTGACTTATAATGCCTGCCTTCATTAAAACTACAGAAAAGAGTAATACAATTGATGTGTAATGTCTGGTGTGGGCATAGCATATGGAAAATTGGAAGTGGTGGAACAACTTAGCCTAACACTTTCTTCATATCCCACAGGCCATTTCTGATTTTGTTGTCCTATGCCAATTTGCTAAATATTGGCTTTGTTATGAACCTGGTAAATAAACTGATACCATAAACATATACCCCTAAAAAGAACAAGTAGAACTGACCAGGCTTTGTTGATTGGTTGTTTCCTTAGAATTGGAAGAGACAAGATAGCCTAGCCAGTATCTTGAGCATGCTTGATGAGAAACTTAGCAACACTTCAGCTTAATTTTTTTTTTCCTTTCAGTGTTCTAAAAGCTGTGATGGTGGAACCCAGAGGAGAAGGGCTATTTGTGTCAACACCCGTAATGATGTACTGGATGACAGCAAATGCACTCATCAAGAGAAAGTCACCATTCAGAAGTGCAGTGAGTTATCCTGTCCAGAGTGGAAATCAGGAGACTGGTCAGAGGTGAGATGGGAAGGCTGTTAATTCCCCAACAGGTCATCTCTGATGCTCACTTCTGAGCCTCTCCAGGTCAGTCCAAAGTTAAACCAGCTGCACCTCTCTCCCACCTCCCATTGAAGAAACAACTCTTCTTCCACCCACCCTGTGATTGTTTTACTGGACATGACTGGTCCATGAGTGGTCTCAGAGTCACAGTGGGTTTAGCTGTATCACCCACCATAATAGCTTCTATTGGGGATCTTTGAAGTTTCAGCCCCTCACCTTCTCTCCTCTTTCAGACCTAGCTAAGTTGCTGTAAAGGAAATCAGAGCTTTATTAATTATAAAGCTGCACTGGTTTAGATTTGAAGTTTAAAAAAAATGAGGTTCCCTGATTGCTTATCTTTGAAATGAGAGAATTGAACCCTCATAAGTGACCTATTTGATTACCCATCCAGTTGCTAGTAGAAAACTTGGGAAAAAAGAGAAAGGACCAGGCTGAGTGTTCCAGGTTTATGCTTTGTTTGTCTCTTATTTGATCATATCAAATTGTTTAGCAAGGTGGTCCCGGGACAACAAGAGAAAGAAGATGAAGGCTCTTTCTCAATTTTATAGACAGTGCTAATATTTCCCAGTAAGATTGTCTTTGAGCAGGCTCCCCCTTCCCCCCCACCTCAAATGCACCTTCCTTCAGAGGAACACATGGCAGGGGAACAGAAATTGTCTTATTTATTGGGCCAAGTCAGGAATGTGGGGGGAAAGAGATTTCTACAGCTTCTGTATCCATTCCCTTATCTCATTCAGGTAAGTGCAATAGTAACTATTTACTTTCAACATTAAATAAAATCTCAGTCTTAAAACAATACTGTTAATATCTCTAAATGGCAGCAAAGTAGCAGTACATGTGATTAACAGTGTCTGACTCCTGGACAGAGTAACAGGAAAGCTAGTGATTGTGTTTATGCTAAAAGCAGCCTTAGCTTCGATCTCGATCCCATATTTGGTTTAAAAAAAAAAAAGATGAAAGAAGGCATTGGATTTAAGTTCTACCTAGATAGCTAATACTAGATAAAGTGTCATATCAAGTTAGGTAACAAACCTTTCCAAAAATACATAATGAAATAGAGGTGGGAAATATCAAAATATATATTCAGTATGATCCCAACGTTCATAGCTTAAAAGAGGAAGAAAAGAGCAATATTTTAAAACAGTATTCCTAGGTAGATAGTGAGACTTGGGGCTTGTTATAATTTTCTATTTTATGTTTTTCTGTATTTTTCAAGTTGTCTACAATGAATGTAGATAACAATGATTATTGTATTTAACACTCCTTAAATGAACAGGAACTAAGCACTTCACTTGGGTTTTTCTCATTTAGTTTTCACAGTTACTGGCCATTAGCACTATTGTATTCCCATTGTACAGCCAAGAAAACTGAAGTACTGGAAGATCACTTAACTTACTATCCATAGTCAATTGTATTAGGTTAAAACCCAAGTTAATCTGACTCGTAAATTCCCTACCCTTAACTCGTATGCTACTAAACCATGGATGCTATTTTTCAGGATTTCAGAGCATGATGCTGTGTGAAGTTTATGCTGTGCTTGAAACTGGCCCAGAGCCTGGCTAAAGACAGAATGAATGATTGAGTGACAGAGCAAAAAGCATAAGTCTTGATATGTTTACAGATTGCAACAAGAGAGAGAGAGATTTGCCCTGGGAAAAGAGCACACCTGGCTGTGCTAATCGATGACTAATCCGCAAAAACCAGAGTGCGTTGTTCAGAAACGACCCTGACCAGCTGTGCCTTTTCTTACAGTGCTTGGTCACCTGCGGAAAAGGGCATAAGCACCGCCAGGTCTGGTGTCAGTTTGGCGAAGATCGATTAAATGATAGGATCTGTGACCCTGAGACCAAACCAACCTCCATGCAGACCTGTCAGCAGCCAGAATGTGCGTCCTGGCAGGCGGGTCCCTGGGGACAGGTATTTTGAATGATAAAGTTCTTAACTACATTCTTTCCTTCTTATCTGGAGCAGGCCTGCAGAGGGACATTCCAGTAGCAGGGACTTCACCACTGTAGCATGTGGCATGCGCAGTACCTCTGAGGCGCCAAGCGCTGGAAACTCTGTAACTGGTTTGCCACACTTCTGAGGGTTGTTGTTCCCCTCCTGGAGCTGATCATTCCCTTTCCAGGCCCACGTGTGGGCGTTCGCCCTTGGGTTAAAACTGTAGCTTGAGGACACGCACATTTGAACAAATTCACAACAGATCTCCTTGTGCCTGGCTGATGCTATCTACTAGCATGTGGCTGTGGGTCAGTAACAGAATGTGATCCAGCGCCAGTGTCTTTGGCAGGAGGGTTTCGGCTGGGATTTGAAAGGGATGTTTTAGCTCCCAGTGTCATGATTCCTAAGCTCGCCTCTTAAAAATAAGTTGGGCTTTTCAAACAAAATTAATTAGATCAAAGTTTGCAGGCATCCTCTCTCTTTGAAAGAATCTCTTCCAAGTCCCTATTGTTGGTTTCACAGTCACTTGAACTATTCTGAAAGGAGAGAGTGAGAATCTCCCTTGGGCTTGCATTTAAGAAGCCCCGACTCTTAGAATTAAGTCTTTCCTAATATAGAAACAAAAGCGTTCTGGGTACTATTTAAGTAGCGCTCCAAGTTCCCTAGAGAAGCAAAGCAGCTGTTTGCTGTCACTTACGTAATCTCTCTAAGACTGCCTCTCCCTCCACCCAGTCCAACCACAGTCATAGGCTCTTCAGCCCCCTGGCTTATGTCTTCATTTCCAGCATGCGTGCAGTGAATGAGAGTAGCTTTATTACTGCATCCTTACAGTTTCTGCCATTCACACTGGGACTCTTCTGAATATGCCCTGTTAACACAGCATCCCTGGTGGTCAGAATGGTTGATCATATTTGATCACACTTAGTAAGTGGGTGGAGTCTGCCTACAATCCATACCTTGCCCCCTTTTTGATTCCATCTGCATATCTCTTGTGAATAGTAACAGGTGGAGAGTGCAGCTCAGGGCCACTGTTAACATTTGAAGATAACATCTTTTAGAACTAACTGGCCTTTTTTTTTTTTTCATGTCTATACCATGTCAGTCCTAGCCAGAGATTTGTCCTTCCTTTGACTAAACATGCAGTTCACGGCAACCAACTGTTCTTTGTTGTTTTTTTTTCCCCTGAATATTATTGAAGGATAGTTCATGTTTATAAGAGAAGTTTTGCAAAAAGCAATTCAGCAAAAAGGAGATAGCCATACTCCTAACTCTGTATTTCAGAGTTAATACATTTATGATTTTCTTATGTTTTAAAAACTAGTATTAGAATTGTACTTATTTTGTTAATTGAAGTAAAACTCATGTAACAAAATTAACCATTTTGAAGTGAACAAATCAGTGACATTTAGTACATTCTGAATGCTGTGCAGCCTCTACCTCTGTCTAGTTCTAAAACATTATATCATGCTAAAATACTCATCAAGCTGTTATTCCCCATTTCTCCTTCAACCCTGTAGCCAGCATTCTGCTTTCTAGCTCCACGAGTTTACTTATTCTAAGTATTTCATACAAATGAAATCATACAATACATGATTGTTTGTGTCGCCAGCTTCTTTCACTTAGCATGTTTTTGAGGTTCATCATGCTGTAGCCCACATCTATACCTCATTCCTTTTTATGTCTGCATAATATTCCATGTGTGCATATACCGTAATTTATCCATTTATCCCTCCAAGGTTGTTTGTACTTTTTTGCCATTGTGAATAGTGCTTAGTGAAAAAAAGTGAAGTCACTTAGTTGTGTCCAGCTCTCTGGGACCCCATGAACACCAGGCTCCTCCGTCCATGGGATTTTCTAGGCAAGAGTACTGGAGTTGGTTGCCATTTCCTTCTCCAGGGAATCTTCCCAACCCAGGGATCGAACCCATGTCTCCCGCATTGTAGACAGGCGCTTAACCGTCTGAGCCCCCTAGGGAAGTCCGAATAGTGCTTAATTCTTCTGTAAATGTTTGGTAGAATTTACCAGTGAGGCCCTCTGGTCTTAAGACTTTTTTTTATTATGAGATCTTTGATTGCTGAGTCAATATTTTTACTTCTTTTCTGTTTCTTCTTAAGTCAGATTTTGTGATTTGTGTGTTTCTGGATGTGATTTGTGTGTTTCTGGATAGTTTGTATGGGTTTGGAAATTCATGTGTTTCATCTCGATTGGCTAATATGTTAGCATAGAATTGTCCACACTACTTTCACTATCCCTTTTTATTCCTATAGAGTCAGGAGCAGTACTCTCACTTTCATTTCTGATTTTAATTGTTCGCATCTTCTCTGTTTTACTTTTAATCAGTCTAGGTAAAGGTTTATAAATTTTATTATCTTTTTAAAGAACCCTCTTCTTTTTTTTTTCATTTATTTTTATTAGTTGGAGGCTAATTACTTTACAATATTGTAGTGGTTTTTGTCATACATTGACATGAATCAGCCATGGATTTACAAGTATTCCCCATCCCAATCCCCCCTCCCACCTCCCTCTCCACCCGATTCCTCTGGGTCTTCCCAGTGCACCAGGCCTGAGCACTTGTCTCATGCATCCAGCCTGGGCTGGTGATCTGTTTCACCCTAAATAATATACATGTTTCGATGCTGTTCTCTTGAAACATCCCACCCTTTCCTTCTCCCACAGAGTCCAAAATTCTGAAGAACCCTCTTCTTTAAGAAAACTTGATTCTGCCACTTTCTGCCAGTTTGATAGCTTTTTCAGAGAGGGGGAATGGATCAGTTCTTTACTATCTGCCCTTTCCATGACATCACTCCCTCTACTTACTGTTTTTTAACCGCTTTTAAATATAACAGTTAGCCTTAGTGGACATATTTCCTTTATGATCTGTTTGCTATGGTGCATTGAATTGACTTTGGTTCTTCCCTATTTAGGTGGTTTCTAATATTTTGTCTTTTATAAATAATATTGTGATGACCATTCTTGTATAGAAATATTGATGCAAACTGTACTTCTTTAGGGAAATTTTTCAGAAGTCAAATAAGAACTTTACAAAGTACCTATTTTAGCCACAGCATTCTGCTAGGTATAGTGTGAAAGATATAAAAATGATTGACATGTACTCCCCTCCTTCCAGGGGTTCACAGTCCAGGCATTAAACTACACACCTCGTTCCTATGTCAGGTAGAAATAATTCCACGTGATGTCTTGATAATTGATCAGTGTAATTTGTACAAAGTAGAATTACCTGCTCTTAACTAATTTCTTGGGAGTGCCAGTCCTCTGGCCCACTAGGATGGAAATATTTTTTCTCTTGTGAATGTTACGGGTGAAGTTAGGGAAAGAGAACATTTGCTAGAGTGTATATACTTCCTGTTTTCTTTCTCCCCCTCAGTGCAGTGTCACTTGTGGACAGGGATACCAGCTAAGAGCAGTGAAGTGCACCATTGGGACTTACATGTCAGTGGTGGATGACAGTGACTGCAACGCAGCGACTAGACCAACTGACACCCAGGTAAGTTTCCTTTGTCAACGTCGGTTATTGGCCTTGGGCACTAAGATGCCAACACTTCCCAGGAGCTCAGTCAAAACAGAAGTCCTTTCATAGGTAAGTGTGTAGGTAGAGGAAACAGTCGGTTAACTAAATTGTTCTGGATTTACTTATGTGTTATATTCTGGATCTAATTTTTTGATGTAGCACTTTTGTCTTCTCTATTTCGTTGAATTGTATGTAGATTCTTAATTCTGATTCTTCCTAGGTGGTGAAGATTGACTCTTCGTGCTGGTTTTCTTGAGCTTAGATTTTTTTTTTTTTTAATAATTCCAATGTAGGGTTCAGCAAATGGTATCATATATTCAGGCTGCATGTGTTGGAGCTGTCTTATTCCAGCTCACAAGTGATGGTTGGTAAATTTTCAGAGATTTTGCAAGCTCGTTGTTACATACTGCCATTGTTGAAAATTGAAAATGAAAATGTATAATTAAATAGATAATATTAAAAATAGGTTGAGAAATATTCAGAACTTATCACTTTCTAATTATCTTCCTATATTTTACTATTTTATTTCTTATTACTATGATTTACATTATATTTGTATGTATTTCCATGGTGAAAATACTATATAATGGTGAACCGTTGCACATCCTTTCCCAGTCTGTGTTCATTGATACTAACTTTTAGGTTGACATTGGCCATAGTGAGAGTACTTACACCACAGAAATCAGCAAATGCTGTGAGTCAGAGTTTAATTGATTTTCATGTTGATTATTTTGGCTTAAAAAGGTGATGTAGCAAGTGCTAATAATGCAGACTCAACTTTAAACAGTCTTATGTCTTCAGCTATTTTGTTGTGAAGAACACACACAAAAAATTAAAGAAATATCTTTCTGTTATTTGAAAATTATTGCCTGACTCAGCAAAGAAATTGTTCATGTCATTGGTGAATGAGTGAACTTCTGACATGCATCTTCCTTGTTTCTTCTTCACAGTACTCTTAGTTGTAAGCAAAATATCAGCTAACATTCATGTCACAACTACTCTGGTCTAGCAATGACAGCCATAGTTTGGCACTAGATTCAGGAGCTCAGCAAAAATCAACAAAAATAATCTGTAAGAATTAATTGGCTCTATGGAATGTAAAATTTTAAGTTTTATATCTTATTACTATTTGTAAACTTTATGCTACACATTATTTATATCAGAAAAAAACTCATAATCATATATATACACACACACACATACTTGTATCTATAAACACACCTGTTTCTCAAGAGATCTAGTTGATAATCATTCACCAGTATACTGTTCAATGTGGACCTCGATTCTGGTATCATTTATATAAAGAGAGTATGTCATGAGAAACAGGTTTTCACATCAGCTTTGCTAATTGCCAAAGACAGGATTTGAATCCACGCTATGCCAGAACTCACGCTCTGAGGCCGCATCTGGCAGCGGTACTGCCTCGCTCTGAGACCCTCACTCTGCCACTTTGCAACTTGGGTCATTGATGGATGAAGAGTCTCAAAAGGAAATGAGTATGGTGCTGTAGTTCATGTTGTCATCACTGATCAGCTAACCAAATACCACATGTGACTTGTGTCATTCTTAGTCTTATTTATTGAAATGCTCCAACCCACTGCATGTTAACTGGGAAGTATTAGCTGTGACATCTGAACAATCTAAGAAATGAGGGCTTAGCAACTCCCTTAGAAATTCACAAAGTATATTTCTAAGTTATTCAGTAATATTCGTGGACTGACTATAGGGACGCTTCTGCAATTGTAGCATGTGAATAAATTTTTCACTGTGTGCCAAGTTCCCTGTGCCTTTCTTTGGACCCAGGCAGAGGAATTGGCAAGGTCTGGAGCCAGATAACAGAATTTCCTGTCTGGTCTGTAAGCTTCCTAAAGTCACTTCAGCCTTGAGCCTCTAGCACTTTGCACTGTGCCCAGGGCTTCCTGGGAATTTAATGGGTATGCGTTTAATCGAAGAACATTTGATAACCACTGATGCTTGGAATAGTGATCAGGTGTGGACTTCCCTTTTCCCATTTGTAAATCTGGGAATATTACCTATGAATGGATAACCTCAATCCATTATAAGAATTTCCTCTGATTGAGGGATGTGATACAAATTCTAGGCTTTGGGATATTGAACACACCTCTTGTAGCTAGATTTGACCTTCTTCAGGGCTTCAGGAAGTATCTTCAGGTACACTTGGAAAGCACATTCATGGTTAGCAAAATCTGACTAGGAAATTAAATGTAGGAACAGAATTTGGCATTCAGAAATTTTTTAAGTAATAATGATTTTAAAAGGGCATATTGCTTTTTCCTAAATTATGTGCCATTTTATCTTTCTTCACACAAATAGGTAAATAAATATGGTTTTGAAAATCATGAAGTAGGGAGTTCCCCGGTGGTCCAGTGGTTAAGATTTACTGCTTCCACTGCAGGGAGCACAGTTTTGATTCCTGGTTGGGAAACTAAAATTGCAAGTGGCATGAGGCATGGCCAAAAAAAAAAGAAATTTACAAAGTAAATTCTTGCTCTGTATTAAGGAACCCACAAAGGGACTCAGATTATATCCCATTTTACAGTTGAATTTGTAGCTGAAACTGAGAGATGTCATGTGAAAATGAGTGTTAGTCACAGTCTTACCCAACTCTTTGCAACTCCATGGACTGTAACCCACCAGGTTTCTCTGTCCATGGAATTTTCCAGGCAAGAATACCCACTCCAGGCAAGAATACCAAGAGTGGAGTGGGTTGCCATTCCCTTTTCCAGGGGATCTTCCCGACCCAGGGATAGAATCCAGTTTTCCTGCATTGAAGGCAGATTCTTTACGGTCTGAGCCGTTAGAGAAGCCCAAGATGTCATGTGACTTGTCATGTGACTTGCCCCAAATCACACTGAAGCCTGAGATCTTGTAATTATCAGTCCTTATATTCGTATGTGCCGTGGCTGAAAGGTAACGTTGGCTTTTTCCTCCCATCCTCTTCTAGGACTGTGAGTTGCCATCTTGTCACCCTCCCCCAGCTGCCCCGGAAGCAAGGAGAAGCACACACAGTGCACCACGGACCCAGTGGCGATTTGGGTCCTGGACTCCAGTAAGAAGTAGAATGAAGAAGTGGGGAGGGTGGAGGGAGAGGCAGATATTCTCTGACATGACTTTAGGAAGTAGGTTTCTATCACGTGAATGACCATTTCAAATAACCTTTCTGCATTATTTCACCCCAACCCCCAGTGCTCAGCCACTTGTGGAAAAGGTACCCGGATGAGATATGTCAGCTGTCGGGATGAGGACGGTTCTGTGGCTGATGACAGTGCCTGTGCGACCCTGCCTAGACCAGTGGCAAAGGAGGAATGTTCTGTGACTCCCTGCGGGCAATGGAAGGCCCTGGACTGGAACCCTGTAAGCAAGTGAATTCTTTGGAATTGGGAAAGGACTGGGGGAACTGTAAGAAGAATTACTAGTCATGGGTCAAGAAGGTCAATCAGTACTATTTTAGAATTGGACTTTGGTTTGTGAGTTACTTTTCTCCATCTATGTGCAGCTGGTATGAATCGTAGCCAGATGTGCAAGAAATGCACATTTCTTCAAAATGTGTAAATCAACTTACAGTCTACTTAAGCCCACATCCTGTTGGGCTGATTTAAAAATGCAGTTTTAATTGAGCCAAGCCACATTAGAATGTAGTAGGCTTGTGGAGTGCCAGAGAGGAGTGGCAGGGAGAAGTAGGGGAGAAAAGGGGAGCCTCAGTTTGAATCTGGGTGCCTCCTGCACCCTATGGTTCCCGGAAGTCCTGTGCCTCTGCTTCCCTGCCAAGAGTAAGAAGTGGGAATCCTCAGCTAATGCTATGGACCCAGCCTCCTGTGCCCACTGAGAATCACCTGTGGACTTTTATAAAAATAGAAAAAGCCTTTCTCTTCGGGTAGCTGCTGCTTTCTGCCTTGCAAAACGCTTCTGAGTCCAGGAAATCCAAAGATCAGGACAAGTAAAGAGAATGGAGATGAATATCTCAATAAACACCATCAATACATACTTGAAATCTGAAAGAAAATCCAAATCTGTGAAAATCCAAATCTTTGGATTCAGAGAGAGCTGTGTAAACATCCAGACCTTGACGTTAACTGGCTGCATGACCTTGAGCAGTCTGGTGTAAATCCTTGAGCTTTTAATTTCTTCTGCTCTTAAAAGAGGCTAAAAAGAATAGCTTATAAGGTTGTAAGGATTGTTTGAGAACCTGTCTGTTAAATGCTTAGAATGAAGAAGGTGCTCAGTAAATGGTAGATAACCTCACTTTCATGCCCTGAGCTTCCAAACATACACACACAAATGTCTATCACATCCATCAGTCTACTCACCAGGTATTTATAAAACTTACTAAGAAAGGGCAGTCACTGACAAATAAGAAAGCCCTTGCCTTTATGAAGATCATGACAGTGTCAATTCCAGTCAGTGAGCAAATAATAATATAAATATATGATACAGCACCAGATACTGATGAGTACTAGAAAAAAGGTCAAGCACAGTGATGGTGGAGAGAAGGAGATGATGTGCTTTTAGAAAAGGTAGTCCGAAAAGTCCCCACATTGCACTGACCAGGGCTTGCATGAAGTGAAGCAGTGAGACACATGGATATCTGTGTTGTGCAACAGAAAGTAGAGTTGCTGCAAAGATCCTGAGATTGGGGTGTTTTGGCCTAATCAAAAAACATCCATAAGGTCAGTGGGTCTGGAGTTCAGTGTGTAGAGAATAAAGAGATGTGTCAAAAAGGTAGCCAATGACCACATCATGAAGGGCATACCAGGTCAAGGTAAGGACTTTGGACATGATTCACAGTGAATTGGGTAGTCACTGGATGAATGACATGATGTGAGTTTTGTTCACAAGGGTCATGGTTTATGATATGGTTGACATATCTGTGGATAACGGACTTGGATTGTGGGTGAAGGCATCAAGATTACAAACAGGACCCCAGCTGAAAGGCTACTGCAGTAGTCCTGGCAGGGGAAGGTGGTGGCCTGGACCAGGGAGGCAATGGCAGAGATGATGGGACGTAGCTGATTGGGAGGTTATTTTGAATATACACAACAGGCATTCTCCATGAAACGGCCTTGTGGTGGGAAGAAGAGGGGAGAGACTGGGATGTGAAAAGTGAGAGTGTTAGTCACTCAGTCATATCTGACTCTTTGTAACCCCATGGACTGTAGCCCTCTAGGCTCCTCTGTTCATGGAATTCTCCGGGCAAGAATACTGGAGTGGGTAGCCATTCCCTTCCCCAGGTGATCTTCCCAACCCAGGGATGAAAAATGGGTCTCCCACAGTGCAGGCAGGTTCTTTACCATCTGAGCCACCAGGATATATGCCAGGTTTTTTGGCCTGAGCAGCTGGCTGAATATCCTTTCTCTTTCCCTTTCTGAATATCCAATGTAGTGCTCCGTGACATGTGGGCAAGGTAGGACGACCCGGCAAGTGGTCTGTGTCAACTACAGTGACCACGTGATCGATCAAAGTGAGTGCGACCCAGATTATGTCCCAGAAACTGACCAGGACTGTTCCATGTCACCATGCCCTCAGTGGACCCCAGACACAGACCTTTCTCAGAACCCTTTCCTGAATGAGGACTATCACCCCAGGAGCATCAGCCCTAGCCGCACCCACGTGCTCGGAGGAAATCAGTGGAGGACAGGCCCCTGGGGAGCGGTGAGTATTCCCACAAGTCTTTCCCGAATTTGCCTTCTCTTTCACATGATAGAGTGCTCAGAGAGAAGCAGACTAGAAACACCTCTGGAACATTTTTATCTCAGGAGGGATTGATGTGCACTTTTCATTTGTTGGGGTTAATTGTAGTCCAGGAAGAGGTGTCAGTTGAGACAACTCTAAGCTACCTTAACCTCTAACCAGGTGGAGGAGGGGGTGTCGCTCCTGGGTGACTTGATCAGGCAGCTTCCTAGAAGGTACTGTGAAGGCCATGATGATTGATCGTGGAGCTGGCAGACAACTTCTCCTTACCTGAAGGAAAATTCAAAGGGCAGAAGAACTTTTCTGAAAGGAAATTTTTAATGAAAGTAATTTTCCTTCTTGCTATTTTCCAGATGAGTGCAGTCTTAAAGTGGCACAATTGCTATGCCATTTGTAGTAGCAGATTAGGAGAGAAACACTCAGCTGGGAAAAATCTGTGCTTAGAGGAAAAATACCATAACTGAATGGTTAACTGCAGAGGCTTTGAGAGAAGTTGCCTCTGTTTGATCCAAGGACTTGGACTTTCCAATTTGGGGTCTTCAGCTGGTCCTCCCTCCAATTTGAGCCTGTTTCATCATCTCTAAAACAAAGTTAACAATAGTGGCGACTCTGCTGGGTTGCTGTAAGAATTAAACAAGCAATGCAAATACTGTTTCACACTCTCCCTGCCATAGAGTGAAAATTAAATGTTGATGATTATTGTTATCATTGTCTTTATCCTTCAAATTAGGAAGAACTTGACAAATAGTATTTAACATTCAAAGGAAAAATATGTTCTCAAAAGTTCTAGAAATTTTTACTGAATAGTTTTCCAAAAAATAATTATATTCTGGACTACTGGACATGTCTAAAGGAGCTATAGGAAGGGTAGGGCAGTAGGAGATCCTGGGGGAGGTTTGTAGAGTTTGGTGTTTATTAATCTCTCATGAAGTCTTCTTTTTAATTGTTTATTATTTGTTTCCTTCTAGTACTGCTAACCTTGTGTTTAATTATTTCTGAATTAAAAAGCATTAGAAAGAACCGGTCAGTTTTCTACCATGGTTATGTTTCAGTGAATTAGGCTTACTTTCCTGTGAATGTTGATGGCTCCTAAGGGTTTTTATACACTGCATGTCTTGATTATAAGCAGAACATCTGCCTCAGACCTTCACCACCTCATTCTCCTCCCTTACTTTGCACTTTGAAACTTCTTTTGCCTGGGTTAAAGAAATTTGGGTTCTACGAAATTAAAGAGTGATCAAGTGAGGTCATCACAGAGTGTCCCATGATTTTTCCAGTTGAAAAAATTCACAGCTTAAACATGTGTATTCTAATGATAAAATTAGAACTTAAAAAAAAAATTGAAAGCTATTCTTATTTAGGACTACATTTGTGGATAATGCATTCCTTTAAGATTGAATGATTCTGCCCTTGGGCAGAGTTCCCAATTAAGGAGGATTAAGTAACCTTTTTGCAGCAATGGGCAATACCATTCTTCTCCTCATTGTGCCTGTTTTTTGTTTGGGGATTTTTTTTTTTTTTCTAAATTAAGTGAGGCTGAAGGTGGATGATGAGATTTTTCAGCTCTTGCTTGACTTGCCTGACTTACTCCCAGGAGTGTGTGGCATGCATATGCATCTCTTCGTGGCTTGGGGTGCTTGATTCTTCCTGACTGCAGCAGCAGGAAAGGCAGCAGAGAATTATGAACACTAGAGAATGGGAATCTAGCATTTTCAGTCGATTCTGGGATCAGAACTTCGTTTTCCAGGAAGTATTTGTGTAAACTCAAACCTTCTATGAGATTGTCAGTGTTAGCGACTAGGGGTCTCCGGTTGTAAGTGAAAGAAAAGGAACTGGTTCTTTCAAGGGAAGGCAAAACTGTTCATTTAGCCCCAGTAGAGACTGAGCCCAGAGCAACTTCAGGGATCTCATTGGGGGTTGGTAAATTTTTTCTGCAAAGGGCCAGATAATATTTTCAGCCGTGTGGACCACACAGTCTCTGTTGCAACTAACAGACTCTGCTGTCTTAGCACAAAAGCAGGCACAGACAGTATGTAAACAAGTGGACGTGGCTGTGTTCCCATAAAGCTTTAGTTATAAATGCAGCTGGCAGGCCGGATTTGGCCCCGAGGCTGTGGTTTGCCAGTTTAGATGGAACAATATCTATAAGGTCATTTCTTTAAGAAGTATCTATCTTAATGAACACTTTTCACTCTGAACCACCCTTGGGTTGCTCTGCTCAGGATTCTAATTCCCAGGCAAGTCTGATTGGCTCAGCCAGTTCCACTTACTCCTTGATCAGGAAAGTGTAGAACTTCTTAAAAGATGGTCCTACTGGGACTTCCCTGGTAGTCCAGTGATTTGAGACTCCACACTTCCACTGCAGGGGCGCAGGTTTGATCCCTGGTCAGTGAACTAAAGTCCTTCATACGGCATGGCATGGCCCCAAAAAAATACAATCCCACTAAGGTGAGGTCCATTGATGGATTTCTTAAAGGAAAATCCAGCCTGCCAGATATCAGTGGGAAATATACAACAGATTTTAAAGAAACAAACAAACAGATGTCCATCATCTCTTGCTTCCCTAATGGCCATTCTCTCTTGTTTTGTAGAGTGTGGATGATAGATACAGGATTTGTTCAAAGGAATGTTTACCTAGGAAAATATGTTGTCTAAAGAGGATAGGAAAAGTGTTAACAAAAGTAGTCTAGAGTGAAATTCTGCAGCATGGGAATGGAACGAAGCATCCCTATTAATTAAAAAAAAGAAATGTGGCAAAATTGGACCTGGAGAAAGATCATGTACAATATTTCACCTGTATATGGGAGTATAAAGACTCTGGCTGACCCTGGGTTTAGAATGGTGCAGTGCGAGTTCTAGACTGTGCTGTGCAGTTACTTGGCCCCCAGCTGACCTCTGTCTCTGGTCAGAGTCTCTGTAGGAAGCGTTGGACTGGTCACTAGGCAGCCAGTGCATTAAGCTGACCGTGGCTCTGTTGTCCTTCCTTGCTCCACTCTGCCATATTGAAGGGAGGATAGCCTGTGGTTTATGAAACTATTCCTTCCGGAAACTCTAATCATGTGACCAGCACTGTGGAACCTACTAGGGATACAAGTATGATATTGAAGTTCTCTAAGGAGACTTACCATTTTGTTGGGGACAATAACATAGGTGAGATAATAAACAGATGAATCAAGATTTTATTATCAAAGGAAAAATCCAAGGGCCAAAATATATATTCCAAATCCCTCTTTACTATTGAAGGTCTTTCCTAAGATTTCAAATTCTTGGCCCCAAACAAAGCCAATTAAAATAATAGTTCTCTGTGTTATGTACTAAGCTATTTAAAAGTAGAAAACAAGTATTTTTAAGTTTAGAGTAAGTATAACAGAACCTTCAGAGAATAGAGGTGGGATTTTTTTAAATCAAAATTTCCTAAATAATTGCTCAGACAGAATTAATAAATCTATTTTCCTGCTCTGCATTTAAAAAACTAAGCTCAGTATATTTGAAAATCATTCATAATTTGACCAACATTGGCAGGGAAATTGAACTAAAGTCCAGTACAATAAGTAAAAAACTTTTTCATATCTTTATATAGAAGGTGACCAGCAAGGAGCAGTATTTACAATTATTTTTAAATAACACTAGTTTGAGCTGGAGTTTGATAGCACATATCAACCATTGGAACCTGGAACTCAAAACAATGTTGTAAATACAGTTTGAGACTTGATAAGTCGTGAGAATTGCACTGCTTAGAGGACTTGATGGTTTTTTTTACAGGCAAACAGATTTTACAAGTTAAGGGTCAGAGTGAAGGAGACTAGCAAACACATCGGGTTTCAAAAGATAAGGAAAAAATGGAAAGAAAAAAAAACACTCAAGATGCAGATAAATAAGAGAGCTATGAGAAGCTTGTGTGAGAAATAAGCTGAAGGCTGACCATAATTCTGTGGTAACCATGAGAAAAATGGCTGGGCTCATGCACCTGAAGAGAAGTTTGTCAATATGGAATTCAAGTTCATTGGGGAATAAGAATAAAGAAGAAAAACAAATCTCGCTACATTACGTACGAAAGTAGAGGATTTTGTGAAGGGAGAGAAGGGAATGTTAGCTGAAAGGAAATGATATGTAAGTGCATTCCATGATGTTTTCCTTGGATAACTGAAGGAGTTAGTATAGAAGCTTAATTTCAACAACTGCCATTCAATTGCCATTCCTCAAGCGAGTGATTTGACCCCTGTGTTGAAAGGGATGTTAAATGTTGGTTCTAAATAAGTGCTAGCAGTTTTGAAAAGAAAAAGAATTTCCCAGTAGACTGTGGTGTCAGTCAGTACGTCTGCACCTTTCCTAGTTGCAGAGGATGAATCGGATTGCTCTCGAAATCACAAGACATGATCACTCATTAGGCAGTTCCTAAACACCTACTGAGACCTAACAGGCACAAGGGGGACGTGGTGTTTCTGCCCTCCAGATACCGCTAAGACCTGAACACTAAGCAGCTCCATGGAAGGGAGATGCTCAGGATTACTTTCTGTCCATTGTGGACGGCTTGAGAGTGGTTTCTGCCACGTTTGTCTCTGACCCTTCAGCCAGCTGCCTTCTGTGTCCTCGAGGCGGGGCTGAGGCGGGGATTAACCTGTTGACCGATGCTGCTGTGTTCAGTGTTCCAGTACCTGTGCTGGTGGGTCCCAGCGGCGTGTCGTTGTGTGTCAGGACGAGAATGGATACACTGCCAACGACTGCGTGGAGAGAATCAAACCTGATGAGCACAGAGCCTGCGAATCTGGCCCTTGCCCTCAGTGGGCTTATGGCAGCTGGGGAGAGGTGAGAGCAAACTCCACTTATACATCCTTTGGGAAAAAACAAATGCCAAACAGTGCTGTTGTTCACAGTTTATTTGAAGGAAGAAGAACTGGCTCTAGTTAAAGCTTCTTGACTTCAGATTAACTAGGAGATCCATCTTAATTCTGGACTATTTTAAAAGTGTGTTTATTACCATATAGAGGTGGCTTGACTACATAGGAGAGATGAGTTAGGAAAGAATACAGATAATGCTAGTTTAAAATGTTAACCTCTGCTGATTAAAACATGGGTGCTTTTAAAGTGACTGGAAATGTGTGTTAAATTAATTAATGGAAGTTTTGCCATCTTCATAATTTGGGGGTGTTTGTGGTGCACCCTTGTTCTCATGGCATTGTGTCTACCAATATTTCAAATTCATAATGAACCAGCTGTTGTTCATCAGGGATTAGGAGCTGTTATTCTTATCAGAGGTGATGCATTGTAATCATAGAAGTGAATAAGTAGCTGTATAGCCTCAAATAATGAAATTCTTCAGCTCTTAACCTTTTAAGAATTGCTTGCTATGAAAATAGAGACACAGGTGTAGAGAACGAATGAATGGATACCAAGGGGGAGTGGGGAGGAAGAATTGGGAGATTGGGATTGACGTGTATACACTACAGTGTATACAATGGATAGCTAATGAGAACCTACCGTGGAGCACAGGGAACTCTGCTCAGTGCTCTGTGATGACCTGAATAGGAAGGAAATCCAAAAAAGAGGGGATATATGTAAACATATAACTGATTCATTCCACTGTACAACAGAAACTAACACAAAAGCTACTGCTTTTGTACTACTAATTGTAAAGCAACTCCATGCCAATAAAAATTAATAATAATAAAAAAAGGATTATCAGCTATGATTGATGAAAGGCTGTAGAATATTTGGAGCAGACAAAATTGGGCCCCTGTCCCAGCCCTGGCTCTTACAAGCTTTGTGGCTTTGACAAATAATATAACTTTGCCAAATATCTGTATTCTCATCTGTACATGAGAATAATAATGGCACCCACTTCATAATATTCATGTTTATTATATGAGATTAGTTAGTTAAGTCGCTCAGTTGTGTCCAACTCTTTGCGACCCCGTGGACTCTGGCCCACCAGGCTCCTCCGTCCATGGGATAAGAGATAGTGCACATCAAAACCTAGCCCGTAGACTTCAATCATAGTTAATTGCTATTATAATAATGATAATCTGTTATTACTGCTAATAATAACTATCATTAGTATTACTATATTATTAAATGGGGTTTTAAGCCACTATCATGTGTAGGACTTAGATGTTTATTGTTTTGTATTTAATTAAAAGAGAATATGTATTTCTACTCTTGAATCTACAGGGAGAATACATACTTAGAGTTTGTTGAATTGTTCTGTCTTGACTATAAAATTTATAAAATAAAACACAAGGATTAACATCATGGAGGCCCCCTGTGCCCACCAAGAGGGGAACAGAGACACATGAGATGGAGGGGCATGTTAGTCTACACCCCTTCGCTAATGGAAATCCCGTGTCCACATTTCATGCTCTCATTCACGTAACCTAGTAGTCATAGGTGCTCATAACAGAGTTTTGTTAACTTTTGTTGATAGTACGTCATTCTGGAGGGCTTTGCTGAAAGACCGGAAAGGGAAGTCAGGTTTGGAGACGCATATATTGTGGGTTTCCTGAAACTCCTCGTAAAGCTCTGTCCCATGAGGCCTGTGCGTAAGCTTCTGTAATTGGATTGAAGCCAGGAGAGTACACGCATTTGCCGGGATGCTGGCTGTCAGCACGGACCAGATCATTCCAAATTCCATGGGAGATCTGGCCTTGACACAGCAGGGGAACGAACAGTGTTCCTGGATGTAAGCTCCACGGTACTGTCCAAGAAATACAACTTGTTCCTGTCTCAGAAGCATGGGTCCAGCCAATAGTCAGAACCGTATCCAGCATTCCCACCACACTGTTGACTCATCCTAGGGGAATGCCATCGTTATCCTCAGATTCAGAGATAGCATAAAATATTTGGATGTCAGAAAGGTCTACGGAGACTGGAGTCACAGAATAGCCAAGAGGTTGGTGACAACTTCCTAGAGGTTGCCAGAAAAGAAACCAGCTCAGTCATTATATCCTTTATTTGGTACTAAGTGGTTTTTAGATTTTTATCTGTTTCTTTGATTTTTGGGCTTTGAATACCTGAAAGAAAAGGCTGTAATCTTATCCTGGACACCTGCTGCTGAATTGACCTTAATCAAGATATGCTCTCTTAAGTTCAGTTGCCCTATATAATTAACACTCTCCTCTTGATGAGATAACATATATATAACCATTTAGTACAGATGAAGAGCAAATGCTTAATAAACAATAGCTACCATGAAAGGGAGCTTCCCTTGTGGCTCAGATGGTAAAGAATCTGCCCGCAATGCGAGAGACCCAGGTTCAAACCCTGGGTTGGGAAGATTCCCCTGGAGAAGGGAGTGGATACCCACTCCAGTATTCTTGCCTGGGAAATCCCATGGACTGAAGAGCCTTACAGGCTACAGTCCATTGGATCACAAAGAGTCAGACACAGCTGAGCGACTAACACACACAAACGCATCATTAAAGGGCAGGACTCCAGTCTGCTGTACATATTGCTTTTGGTAGTTCAGCTTCATTCTGCCTATAGGTTTATCTTGCCTGGTGCCATAATCTATCTTGGCTAAAACATTTTTCTCATGGGGAAAGAAAATTTGCCACTGGCTGTTCAGGCAGAATAACTGCAACCTTCCTTTCTCTTCTTCCAGTGTACCAAGCTGTGTGGTGGAGGCTTGAGAACAAGGCTGGTGGTCTGTCAGAGGCCCAGCGGGGAACGGTTTCCGGATCTGAGCTGTGAAATTCTTGACAAGCCTCCAGATCGAGAGCAATGTAACACACATGCTTGTCCTCAAGATGCTGCCTGGAGTGCTGGCCCTTGGAGTTCGGTACGGCCCTAACTATTCATGTTTGCTAACTAAAACTAACACTCCAATTCCAAGGTGCTCTGGGTCACTCCTTTGAGACAGGTAGTCCTCCTCACAAGGGCATCCCTGGAACTGTACTATACACAGTCTGTTCTTTTCTTCATATTGACATGCAACAAAATTCATTTTTTTAAATGATATTGCCAAAGTGACTTTACAGGATACATGTACCTCATACAGGCCTTTTGCCAATGCCAAAAGGTAGCATCCTTTCCTAGAACTAGACTATATATATTTGTGTGTGTGTTTTTTTTTAAGAAACTCTGTGCCATTTTTAAACTCCAAAGTGATTTAAGCAGACAACTCAGAAGCAGACATTCTTTCTTTTTCTAAGCTGATGGTATTGACTTTGGCGGGAAGATACCTGCTTATTGAGGCCAAAGCAATTTTTGATTCAGTGACTATACTTTGCCTGTGTGACTCGGGTACAGCTCTCAACACAATCACCAAAAAGGCTGTGCCCATAAAATCAACTGAAATCATTTGGAAAATTCCAAAGACAAACAGTGGACTCGGTGACCTGATGCCATTCAAGGCATCTAAAATGTTCTCTCTTCTATCAAGACACAAAGTCCGTTTGAGACCGGTTTTTCCTTTGGTCCTAGACTTCCTTTGTCATCTGCTTTTAAACAACATTGTGAGACAGATTTGGCTCTATAAATACTATGCAGACTTCTGGGGCAAATCTTGGCAAACAGAAGGATCAGCTGTGTCAAAACAATACTGTGGCTAATTGGTGCCACAGGCATTGAGCCATTAAGGTTGTTTCATGTAAATAGAGTAAACTTTCCTGTGAATGCAGTAATCGCACTGAAGCTGAGTTAATATTATGTGAATTCACATCCAGAAGCCTTGTTTTGTTCTATAGGGTTCTGAGAAAAACCTTAACCATTCCTGAAAGCAACTAAAGAGCAGATTAACTGATCTGACATGGCTACTAATCTGTTGACACTTCCAAGAGTCAAAGGCTTCAAGGTTAGAGGTTGTATTTATAAATAGAACACTAGCTGCATAACTACTGTACTCTGTGTTAAGTAGAAATCTAGAAGAATTAGAGCATTATCTTAAGTAGTACTGTTTATCTGGGCTGTACGGATTTTATTCAAAGGCAGTTCAGATGTATTGTTCACCCAGAGTATTTTGTCAGCAGTACTGGCACTCTCCCTAAATGAACATTTGGAAAAAGATCAGAAATAACCTTAGAATGTCAGGAACATCTTCTGACATTCCAGCTTCCGTAAGTCACCTGTTATATATTATATTTCATGAAATTTTCCCTCTTGAGCCCATTATAGTTTCATCCTTTTCACTCAGCCAACACCAACACCACACTATAGTATATATCAAAATATGTAGTAGCTCTCCAAAAAGTTGTGTTTCTTTAATACTCACCAAGAAACATCTCCTAACCCTCAGAATATGTGTGTATATATAATATAATAATAATATATTATTATACATTATATATTGTATATAGCATATATACAATATATCATATATATATAAAAGTTTCCACGGCATTCTCATTCTTGAACACTTTCTAAACACAGTTTAATTTCTTTTACACTGGATCGCCACCCTCTCCCATAGATACTTTAAGAGTTTAAATGCTTAAATTTTAAAACATGATCTTCTAAATAATTTAACTAAAGACTTCAAGTTTTTCTTATTATAGTTCTTGTTCTTGGGCCTGCACATAGTTTTCTGCAACATACAGCGAAAAGGAGAGATTCTAAATGCTCTGTAATGCACCAAAGCAAATACATGTGTTTTGAAATGCTTTTGCTGCCTATATGATTTTAACACTTCCTTTATAAAGTAACATTATTCAAATATATATTTAAATGCCTCTGCATCATGAGAACAAGGCCACTTTTACAAGGCTTTTCATGGTGATTTTTGAAAATCAACTAAATCAAAAGCATTTTATTTAAATAGATCCATTTGTAATATATGACTTAAATTATGCAAGGGCAGCCTTTCAGATTCTTATGGTAGAATTTGGATTTTATGTGTATGTTGATTTTTATGGATGCTTTGGTACCATTTCTTAGTAATTCTAAATTGAAGCATACCTCAGTGAATTGTGTTGATAGCCATAAGCCACTTCTATGGTGCTTCATCATTGTAACTGACAGTGACATTAACAACAAGAAAAACTATATTGGAGGTGCTAACATGTTGCTTTCAAGAGAAAGCAAACTAGATTTATTAGAGACCAAGGGTAGCCATTAGTCCCTCTCTGGCCAAGTTGCTTTCTTATCCCGAGTACCCCCACGCAGGAGATAGTGTTGAGAAGCAACTACTGCTGTGTGAGTAGGTCTTTTCCAAGGTCGAAATAAAGATAGCTTAATCCAACAATTGTTACTAAGGAGCGATATTTAGGAAAGAAACTCCAAACGGCTGTTAGCACAGTTTCCAGACTCTAAAATGAAGCTTTTGTGAATGTAGGGTTCAAGTACCCATTTTAAGGCTGTTAGGAGCCTGATAGGCTGCAGTCCATGGGGTCGCTAAGAGTCGGGCACGACTGAGCGACTTCACTTTCACATTTCACTTTCTTGCACTGGAGAAGGAAATGGCAACCCACTCCAGTGTTCTTGCCTGGAGAATCCCAGGGACAGGGGAGCCTGGTGGGCTCCCATCTATGGGGTCGCACAGAGTCGGACACGACTGAAGTGACTTAGCAGCAGCAGCAGCAGCAGCAGCAGCAGCAGCAGTAGTTCTGGCTCAAATCACCAGAGATTTAGAATCATGATTGTTGAAAATACCTTCCCTAGATTTTGTCTTTTCTGTCCTGTTTTGAATGCGTCCTGAGACTCTGACTTGGCAATGTGTTGTTTTTGAAATAAGGTTCTTAACACTGATTTGCCTATTGCATGCACACATCCTGTGACTAGAGGGATAAATTGGAAAGAGAGCTGTCAAACTATAGTGAGGAATGGGTTAAAACTCTGTAGCATTCTAGAGTAAGTCACTTCGAGATAACGAAAGTTGAAAAGGTTGCTAATCTGTCCCAGATGGTCATCTAACTTTCCTTTTCTGCATTGCCCCATTGGCACTAGTGGTAAACAACCTGCCTGTAAGTGCAGGAGACATAAAAGACATGGCTTCAATCTCTGGGTCAGGAAGATTCCCTGGAGGAGGGCATGGCAACCCACTCCAGTATTCTGGCCTGGGAAATCCCATGGACAGAGGAGCCTGGTGGGCTGTAGTCCATAGGATTGCAAAGAGTTGGACCTGATTGAAGCGACTTACCACAGGTATATCTGCTTGCTGACTGCCTTGGAGGCCATGGTTCTCCTTAGGAGGAATTGTTTGTGTGAATTTTTCCTGACAAACGTAAAAGTGTTCTCTGAGCCTTGCTTTAGGTGCTTTGCAGTAATGCCTATCAACCCGAATAGTGAGAATTGATCGGCTCATGAAGGAACTGTGCTTTTGTTTCTGCCTGATCAATTTATGAATTTGTGTCTACCTCATTTTCATATGAAAGTTTGCAGTTTCTGTAGGTAGGAAGAGAAAATGTCTGACATCAGTGTTTTATCACCTCGCTGCATCTATCTCTAGGAAAAATAAAGACTGTAAATATCACTATCATACTTTCTGAGTACAATTTTAAGCAGCCAAGCCTAGTGTTATCTGAATATTTTGAGCAGTACAGATTTCTATGTGTTTATATAATAAAGCATATTTATTTTTTCCATGTTATTTAATTTTATATACAATGTTTAAAAATCAGTGTTTTATCAGCAGACTGTAAAGGCAAAAATAGTCTGTGTGCCTAGAAATGCGTGTATATGTTTCCTTTGGTTTTAAAAAGACACTTTTTAATTTTGTAAATCTCTCCCAACCTGTACTATCTCTCTCCCAAATTTGAGTAACCACGTGGCAAGCTTTATGTAATTGGATAGTTTAAAATGTATATTTTAAAGGGATACTTTAAAAAATATTTCTGAATTTGGAAATGATGCTTAGTGATATAAACAAAAATATAAGAGACTTAATTAACGTTTTGTTGCTTTTTCTTTTTTTTCTTTTCTAATACTGTTGTCCTGATTCATTGAGTCTCAACTATGAAATATGTATGCTGTTTATTGAATTTGTAGATAATGATAAGGCATAGCCAGAAGTCAAAACAAGTAATTAGGAGAAATGGTTCTGAACATGTCAGAGGAGCCAGGTACATGGAAAAGCTCACCCTAATGCACACCAATTTGATCATAACTTATTCTTTTTGCTCAGATAACTGTAAAAGACTTAGAACATTTGTCAATTTTGTGATTTATACACCTGCAATACTTATCAGAAGCATTTCTCATTAAAGAAAAATAAAGAAAACAACCATAAACTTGTGTTTTAAGAGAACCTATACTTTTCAAAGAGTGATAAATCATAAAGATGACCTCAGATCTCTACTGATTCCACATTGCCCTACTGAACCTCCATTTTGCACTGTAGTTCCTTATGATAATTGAAGGGGAAAGAGCAAAATAAGGAACTCCCTATATGCATTTGAGGACTTCCTTGGTAGCTCAGAGGGTAAAGCATCTGCCTTCAATTCAGGAGACCTGGGTTCAATCCCTGGGTGGGGAAGATCCCCTGGAGAAGGAAATGGCAACCCACTCCAGTACTCTTGCCTGGAAAACCCCATGGATGGAGAAGCCTGATGGGCTACAGTCCATGGGGTCACGAAGAGTCAAACACGACTGAGTGACTTCACTTTCACTTTATAGGCATTTGAGGGTTGTTTTTTTTTTTTAAGGAGGTGCTGTATTAGATAGCATCTCCAAAGCAGAAGATGCTCCTAGCATTTACTCAATATTTATTAGGTACCAAATCAGGCTAAGGAAATTGGTGTCACATTTAACCCCCATGTGACCATGCTGAGAGAGGTATTTTTATGAATCTGTTTGAATGTGTGATAATCTGTTGAGTACTTTAGTGATAAGACTTTTTTTGAAGAAGAAGAAGAAAGGCTTTATCACTTGCAGCCAGTAAGGAGAACACCAGGGATCTTTTCCAAAGCAGTGTCTCCCATTGTCAGTATACTTGACTATATTAATCCTATTTATTTTGGTAGAAAGAAACAGGTCATGTTCAGAGTGAATTCTTTTAAACTCCTGCTTATACTCAATAAAAGGATATTGCTGAAACTCACCCTCCATCTAAACTCAACATTTTTTAGCTAATATTGATGTTGTCCATTTGACTCCATCAATAGAAGATCTGAATTTATAACTCTTATTGGTAAATTCCCATAACCAGCAGTTCTGAACACTTCCAATAACTGACTATGTTTAGGGAATGGTGAAACATCTCTCACTTTTATTTTTGAAATATCTTATATTAATAGCCAGATTCAGAGGATGCTACAAAGATTTTGTCTACAAGGAATATCACAGTAAATGTGAATGCATTTTTTATAAAAATAATGTTTTTACTAATGCAGACATATCTTAAACATTCTCCTAATATCTTTTTAAAAAGAAATAAGAAACACATTATTTGGTTCTATCAATATGGAGTATAGAAGTAAGATAGTTTTTTAATGAAAACATTACAACATATGAAATTATAAAATTTATTTGAACTCAGAGTAGATTAAGATTCTATAAACCATTCATCTCACGTGTACTTAAAAACTGCAGAACACACTGTCCTTGCATCTGTTTCATTGGAGATAAAACTTAATTGGACTTTTTTTTTTTTTTAGTATTTACAGTGACTGTATGCCTGTTCCTGCTTTCTGACAGCTGATATTTCATGACTGCTTGACAGATTTCTGTTTTTACAGTTTTAAAAAGTCCAAAGTTGGGAATGGGGACAAGGGTAGACAGACCTTAGACCCTGAGGAGTGTAGCTCCTCCCCCTGACTCAGGTCAGGGAGGTGCCCTCCTGGAATGGACACAAATGGAAGCTTTGGAATGTGGAGTGGGAGGTGGAGGCTGAGTCCAAGTCTAATTGGCTGAGAGGGAATCCTGATTATTAAACGCGGTTGAGGAAGATTTATTTTATGAGAAGGGAGTAAAAGACTCCAGGTCACTCCTTCAAAAAAGAAGTCATTCGTGTTTCAACTAATACTTTTTAATTGCCTACTGTGGGGCTAGTCTCTTCTGGGATGCTGAGAATATAGCAGTGCACAATCAGAGCTATTGATTCTACTGGGAAAACAGAAAATTCGGTATTAAAGTTGAACACGTAAAGAACTGACAACTTTTTCCTGACAGCCTCACTACAACCATAAAAATAAAAACTGCTATTAGGATATATGTGTGTGTGTGTGTGTGTGTGTGTGTGTGTCTGTATCTTCATGGTTGCTAATGATCTTTGTTCAATAAATATAAATTATTGATCTTGTCTTTCCTTTTAAATGTGCAATCGCCCAGTAAATTTTCAGTGATCAATGCTCACTTGCTGATGGCCTGAAACATTTAAAAACCTTCTATCAGGAAGTATGTTTCTGTTCACCTTTTTATTAGAGCCCAGACATGAGTTCAGGGGTCTAAGAGTCAGGCTAAGTAGAGGGCCTGGCTTTCTGCGTCTCCCTGCAGGGGCCCACAAGCCTCCACACCAGCATAGGAAGTTGTGGCTGAGGGTACATTCCCCCTTTGTTAGGTACCAATAAAAGATCTGAAATGTGTGGGTTGCCACACCGCCATCTTTGCTCCTTGCTGCTGTTGTTTCCTCTAAAGTGGGATTGTTTTCATGGATCGTTTTAATCATTACAAGACCCCTTTCCAGAAATTTATAAAATAGAGCATTGGCAGCCAAGAAAGGAGCAGGAAGTAGTATGGAAAACAATCAATATAGGCTGAACCTACAAAGTCACCATTCTTAGTGACCTTGCTCTTATTAGAATGAAGTTATGACTGGCCAAAACAGTCCAATAACTATCTATGATGATGGATATGTTCTCTTTCCAAATATTTTCTCTTCCATATTGCTTTCCAATATTGCAGCTACTAGCCACATGTGGCTAATATTAAGCACTTATTATGTGGCCAAGTACAATAGAGATAACGCATTTTAAATTGTATGTAACTTAATTACTCTAAATATAAGCGGCGCCTGTGACTGGTGTCTACTGTATTAGACAGGGTAACCTCGGGCAGTTAGCAGTTAATATTCAGCTTGTCAAGGGGTAAGTAAACTTATACAAATAAATTGGGGAGAAAAACCCTATGTCAGCATGTAATGGATCCCTGTGTAGGATGTCTTTGCATCTAGTAAGTACCATCCTCTTGTCCTTCTGTTTTGCACCTTTGGTTGAGAACACTTCAGTGGTTGTTGCCTGACAGCTGAGCATTGAAAAAATAGGACAGTGAAAAAAGAGGCTTTTAGAATCAGCTATCTTCAGAATAGTAACTCCAGGGCCTCCATGTAAAAGCAGCTGTTAAAACAAACTCTCCTCTTGTGCATCTCAGAGTTCAAGTTCATCATGGCAGTAAGTTCAGTTAAGGAGAAAGAATGTTTATGTGTTCTGTGGGTCAAAAGGGCAAGGTTTGATTGGTGTTTTTAGGAGGAGGCAAAAATGGACACCACCAGGTAGCCACCTTGTAGAAGCTTGAATTCCGAGATCATGCTGTCTTTGAGAAGTTTCAGGAAGGCAGCTTTCATATTCACTGATCCCTATAGGTAGAGGTTGAGCAGATTAGGTTGATAGAGTTTTTTCAAAGACACTTCAGAAGAATAAGAGCCAAACCAAATGTCTCCTCCATCACTGTAATTGCCATCATTTACCTTCACTTCCCCAGTGTTAGGAAAACATTATAGTTTTTTTCATGTTTATACCGCATACTGATGCCTCCAGAAATTAAAATGTATGTAGCAACATTGGTTCTCTTTTCTAGTGATCAGATAGAATTGTGGGTTTTGTTTTGTTTTTTGTTTTTTGCCCCTTTAGGGCAGCATCTGAAGTAAATGATAAACAATAAATGTTCAAGTGGTCTGTATTTTTAGAAGCTCTTTTTAATTTATTATCTTCACACTTAGGTTGTCTCTGTACTAATTTGGGAAGTGAGTCAAAGTAACTCTCCTCAGCCACCTTTTTCTGATGTATTTCAGAAAGTAGTGGAATGGATTGTTTCAGTTATCCACAAAAGAGCTGTTTTCCCCTCATTTAGTTTTGTACGATGCATTTCCTCTGGTAATTATTGTGATGGTTTTGATTTTTATTATCACGATCACTTACCACTTACATATTCTGCTAGGAGTTATGCAAAGCAATTCATTCCTATTATCAGATTTAATCTCTTCTACTTGATGAGCTTAGTACCATCAGAGAAGTTACCTAGTTGGTACTAGGTCACACTGTGGCTGAATGAGGATTTGAACCTACTAGTAACCAAGATGTAATCCCCTCATCTTACTCTTTAGTTGGTTAAGTGGTGAAAAGCTGTGGAAAGAGCTTATCTACAATTTAAGATTTTCTGTTTTTCCATGTGGTAACTACTTGAAACTTTCTGAAATTATTGAGCCATTTACAGATTTTGTTCAAAGCTCTAAAGGGATGAAAATGAGAAAATTATTTCTCTTAAATGCAAGTCAGGTGAAGAGCAAGATTGGGGCCCGCTAGAAGATTTGGGGGGCGGGGGAAGCATCCAGTATTTATTAAGGACACATCAAGGGATGTTTCTGACATTTTAGCAAGCAAAGAGAAATAGAATAACTTGAGGTAAATAATCAATTTTTTGTTCAGTAGATATATAGATGATTGGGATGATAGATCTCAGGCAATCCAGTTAGCGGTGATTAGGTTTATTGTAGAAAGTGATATGTTATTGTACTACAAGAGAATTATGAAAAATAGTGTAATTAAAAAAATTTTTTAGTTTTCTTTTTTCCACTTTTTATTCTTTATTGGAGTATAGCCAGTAAACAGACAATGTTGTGATAATTTCAAGTGAACAGCTAAGGGACTCAGCCAAAAATATACACGTATCCATTTTCCTGCCAAACTCCCCTCTCATCCAGGCTACAACATAACACTGAGCAGAGTTCTATAAACTATACAGTAGGTCCTTGTTGGTTATCCATTTTAAATATAGCAGTGTGTACACATCCATCCCAAACTCCCTAACTATCCTTCCCTCCCAGCCTTCCCATCCCTGGCAACCATAAGCTCCTTCATTCTGGAAGTCTGTGACTCTGTTTCTGTAAACTAAGTTCATTTGTATCATTTTTTTTTCAGATTCCACATATATGGGGTATCATATGGTAAAAAGTGATCTCACACTAGTAACCCTCTGCTTGAAATAAATGCATATTAAATGTATTGAGTTATCTTCCAAACTCTCGAGCTAAAACTAAGCTACAGGAGTTGAACTCTTCTGTCGATGCTAAGTCTTACTCTTTAAAACTGGTAGGACAGACAACCCCTGTGAGTTCCGTCCTTACATTCACTTTGTTCTTCATCCCTCCTTCCCCCAATCACTGATGCATCCCTCCATCCAAGTGGAAAGTGCATGTGAAGACATGGTTATGGTTTGGGAGCTGTGTAAGATGAAGTGAGGGAAAAGATGATATAAAAAATTAGCTAGAAAAAGGAAGATATATAGACATAGCCACCACATTTCAAGTGAAATTATCTTTAACCAAATCATTTATCAAATTGCCCCAAACCTTGATTTCCTTTGGGCTATAGAGGCCCACTGTTCAGGCTTGGTGCCTTATGCAAAGTAAGCAGACTATCAGTAATACTGGAATGAATGAATGAATGAGAAAGTCCTAGTTACTTGGGAGCTGAAATGATTATTGCACTGGCCAAAACTATGGAAATAAAAATCTAACATGTAGGAAGGAATCATAAAAAGAAACATATAGGTTTAGATGGTGGTTATATATCAGTAGTGCTTTCCTGACTTGGAGAGTTGTATTTATGTAGAGAGTGTCCTTGATTTGGGAAAATTAGACTTTGAGATGAGACACTATGTGGATTTTTCAGGAAAAGACAAAATATAATGTCATATACATATATATATTTAGCAAAGAGGATGGAGGGAGCAAGGGTGGTGAAATGCTGGTAGTTAGGGAATTTAGATAAGGGGGAGAGGGAGTTCTTTGTGATATTCTTACAATTTTTAAGTTTGAAAATTTTCTGAGTAATTTTTTAAAAGTTCTTAAACATAAATATATTCAGAGTGTGTATTATACTTCACAAGGAAGCAGAGAGTGTAAGTCTGGATTTATTTCGGGGCTGTAAAAATTCTGACACATTTTAGGAAGCTGTTTTTAATCTCAGATTTGCACTGTAACATCGTAATAAAAGTGGGTGCTCCAGTCTGAGCTCAGTATAAAGAGCATCTTTCCTAGTTTTTCATTGGTTTTTTCCCCATGAGCTTCTTCCTCTGCCATCTCTTCCCTTTCTCTGTCCACCCCTCCCACCCAGGCAGCTAAAATGAAAAGGCCTCTGGGAATGGTGTGGTTTGTTGCTCCTCTTTTCCCAGGGAAATCCAGACTTTCACCGCCAGGCTTGCTAGTAAATTCCAGTAAATACTTGAATAAATACAGACTCCCCATTTTTATCTATTGCTTCATAGCCAAAACCCAGATTCCTTTGAAAGCTAAAGAAACTTTTGAAAAATCTGTGTTGTTTTCCTTCTGCTTCATAAAAAGCCTTCACCCAACCAACTCACCTTTTCCTCCATTGGAGTTTGCCCGTTCTTAGTGAAATCGTGACTTCCTTCTTGGTTGTCTCTTAGTCAGATCTGAAATGTCCGGGACCGCTTAGCAGTGGCAGGTCATGGCTGTGAGGACAGGGGAGGATGCCAGCCCGCAGAGCCTGCTTGTTTCACTGCAGCTGTAATCTTCATTGCTATGCATGGAAATGGATTTTACGTTGTACGTGTCACATTTCTAAGACCAGGGATTCCTAACCCTTTTAGCCTAGGATCTTGACCTTGTTAAAACTGATGTTCAGTGGGCCCTTTGCCACTCTCATCTACCAAAAAAGAAAAACACAAAAAACCAGCCCTCTGTGTTCCCTACCCCCCACCAAGTCAGTTAAACTCAGTTCGGTTTTGAGAGCTTACTGAAGGACTTTCTGAAAAAAGTCCTTGAGATAATTCTGTGGTTCTCAATCAGGGTTGAGTTTTATCTACTAGTGGACATTGGCCAGTATCTGGAGACATAACTGGTTGTTGCAGATGGGTTTGGGGAGTATTATTGGCATCTAGTTAAGAGCAGCCAGGGATGTTGTCAAGCATCCAACAGCATGGCTCCCAGAGCATAGGGAGGACTCATGATCAGACGTCATGGCTGAAGTCACAGTTGCAAACTCCATGGAAATGACGCTGGTTAGCTATCAGAACATAACTTCTCTGGAGAGTCGAATTTTCCATCAAGTGGTATGTGGGATCCTAGGAACCTAGCAAGGTCAAAGATTTTCAAAAATAAACTAAAAATAGAGGGGTTTCAAAGTTGTCTCAAGAGACTGAATTTGCAAACCAACAAGCAGTGTCACTCAGTCTTTTTTGGAGCCGGGAGGGGAAGTTGTTAATGTGTACAGATGTGCCCAGTGTATTCCATAGACATTCTGCATGCAACTTTGGTGGAGGCTACCAACCTTGGATAGAAAGTCATCAATGAGGGTGAGAATTTCTAAGAAAACAAGGTTACTCCAACACTCCAACATGTTCATATGTGGGCTATATAAACTGATAGCACTCACAGTATAGAGATAGATGGATAGATAGATGGATGGATAGATAGATAGATAGAGGTAGATCCAGAGATATATAGATACAGATTCCTTTGCATTTTATGTTTCAAACAAACAGTGCTTCCCTCATTCATGGTAGAATCTGCATAGGTGTAATGGTTCACCTCTATTTAAGAATTGGTTTCAGAACTGAACATTTAGGAGTTTTGGACAGGAAGTACTTTTATAAATGCATAGTTAATCCTAGTGAGCATTTTATCTTGGAAATAGGAGACCAGTTTCTGACTAGAAACTGAGACAGTGGTACAGAAACTGTTCCATGACTTATGTATAGGTCTGAAGCAGGGTTTCCCAGCCTTGGCACTATTGACGTTTGGGACCAGATACTTCTTTGTTGTTTTGGACATCATAGGATGTTTGAACGCATTCTTAGCTTCTACCCAGTAGATGCCAGTATCATATGCTCTTAGTTGTGTTAACAATGTCTTCAGACATTGGCATATGTCCCCTGGGAGCAATTTTATCTTTCTCTCGTGGTTCAGGGAGATTCTTACAGCACAACTTTCCATATTTTCATGGGCATTAAGTAAGCATAGTAAATTATTGTGTTGTAGAGATCACTAGATTTTCAGAGTTATTTTCTCACCAGTTGTTTTGTTAACCTATCAGAAGAAACCATGATCAGCTTTTTCAGATGTATAGTGTTAACCTGGCTTTTCAGTACATGAACTTACAGGGAAAAAAGTTTCTAAAGTTTTACCCCTTCATACCTCTCTTTTTCCACTTTTCAAATCTTTTCTGCTTTAATAGATGGTAGTTCTATGTATTTACCAAATTCACACCCCCATGCCACACAGACACACATATTTATGATCAAAATGGTAAACGGAACTCCAAGATCTGTGGGACAGAGAACATTTTAGATGATCCATCTCCTGGCCCTAGAAAGAAAATCAATCTCAATTCTTCTTCTTCAAAAAGGTCACTAATGATGGCAATAAACTACTAGTAGTGACTCCAAGTCTTTGAGACCAGAGAAGAAATCTATCAGTAGAGGAAAGGCAAACACAATGAATCCAAGACACTGTCATCAGCCTCAGAAGTTTTATGGTAGGACCCAAACTTTAATGAAATATTGGATTCTTCTCACAATGTTTAACCTTTATTGGATGAAAGAGCAGAAATTTTTATAAAAAGAAAGGCACACGATGGAGCTCAATGTAGATGAGACCTTGGTTCTCCATAAGACAAATGGGTGCCACTTTCCAGAAATAATTGGAGCTTTAAATTACCAATGGGCTAACTATGTCTAAAGCTCTTTGAAATTAGAAATGAAGTTTTGACTTTTACCCAATTATGATCTTACCAGTTATTCTGGGAAACCTCAGTTCTCTGAATAAATGGGTTTCTCCACCTCCTAATCACCAACTGATGACCAGTGGTCTTACGTACTTCGATGTGGCATGTAAAGTGCCCATCTGTCGTAGGCCAGATGGATTTTACCAGCAGTGGAGGAAGAATAACAAGAGGCCCATGTTTACTGAGCAGCTTCTTTGAGTGAAGCTTTGGGCCTGGTGCTTTGTAAACATTATTGCTAATCCTCATATAATCCTTGCAGAATGGTCCATATTGTATCCATTAGGCAGGTATGAAAACTCAGCTCCAAGCAGGCTAAAATGTACCAGCATCATACAATCAGTAATTCTTGGATCCAGACCCAACTGATTCCCAGGTTTAATGCTTTCCCTCTCTTTCTCTGGAAGGGCTTTCCGAACTTCTATAAATACTCATTTTGATTTGTGACACCTACAAAAATAGACTCTTACCCTAGTAGAAATCAGTTTAGCTTTCTTCTACTTGTTAAAAGCCATTGAGGCTGAGTCTTTGGGGTATGAATTTTTGAATAGGTCCTTTTAACACCTCGGTTCCTTTTGAATGGTTTCAAAAGAACTCAGAAATTGAGTTTTGTCACCCAACACTTTCAGACCAGAGTTCTGAAAAAAGTTGTATTTCCCCTGGGCATTTACAGTATGCTAGAACAGTGTGAATTAATACATCTGTAGGGAGATATCTGCTGAACTAAGAAAAGTAGATCTTTCTGGATGCGGCCTAATACAATTATTTGGGTATTAACTACCTCACTTAGTAGGGAGGCTTCTGATGACTAGCCTGTAGAGGGTTTACAGGAGAGTGGCAATGATTTAATTCTGTCAGGTTAAATCTTCAGTTAAAATCTCAGGGTAATCCTGAATACCCTCTACTTTGAGAGCAGTTTTCTAAATGAAAGGGAACTAGACAAATCAGACTCAAACCTAGACACATTATTTTGGAACAGTGTAAGTCTTTAGGATTTTTGTTTGATTCGTTGGTTTTTTGGTTTGTTGTTTGTTTGGGGGGTATGTTTTATTTGCCTTTTTGTTTGTTGTTTTGGGGTGGTTGATCATTTTTGCTTTTTGATATTTCTAGCCAGAATGGATATAGACAATACCTGGCCCAAATAGAACTCATTCTCGTCCATTACATTTCTTTTTAGTCCACTTGCAGTCTATGTGTCTACATTTTTTTTCCACCTGGCAAAAGTGTTGATCTAAGGTGACACCTTTGGGGAGGAAAAAAGCATTCTGTGACCCTAATAGTATATGGCAGTCTCAGTGGCTATGAGCCAAGCTTTCAGTGTTAGTCTTGCCTGTGCAGAGCCAGGATTCTACTCCTTGCTATCTGTTGTCTTACATCACGTTCTCAGATAACCTTCCTCTTAGTTGTCCCCTGTGCAGTATTTAGTCCTATAGCTATGAATTAAATATTAAACCACAAGTGTGCTTAGCCGGTTTTGGAGTGAATAGACACAGAAGATAGGAGCAAGCAATTGTTATTTATTTGAGCCTTACCAATGTAAGCATTGTGTCGAGTGTTTGCTTCATCCATAAAAAATCTTGTGAGATAAGTGATTCTGGCCTCTATTAGATACTATTCATTCATGCATGCATTTGTATGCTCCCTAAGTATTCGAGTGTTTTCTATAAACTAGGCACTGCTCTGAGCACTAGCGAGATAACAGTGAACAGAACAGACAGAAATCCTTGAGCACATCAAGTTTACATTCTAGTGGGGAGGGGGAATAACGTATAAATCACAAACAAAAGAAGTGAAATACATATTGTGAAGGAACGTGAGTGGTGCCATGGATAAAAATAAAGAAGAGAGAAAATAGCTTTAAAGAGGAGATGGGAATTGTAATTTTTAAGGTCAGACAGTTATCCTGTAAAAGGTGACAATTGAGCAGAGATCTGGGAAAACACAAAAGTTAGCTATGTGGATACTCTGGAGAAGAATGTTACAGGAGAATGGTATTTCAGGTGAAGACCTAGAGACAGGAGTACGCCAGGTATATCTTGACAATTGCAAGGCGAATGTGGCTGAAATAAAGGGTGGTAGGATATGAAATTGAGATGAAATTGATGGAGGGGAACATGAAAGTTCATTGTGGCAGAGGGAGAGAAAAAGACCACTAGAGGAATTTTTGCTTACATTTGCTGAAAGTAGAAAGCTACTGGGAAAAGAGTTGAGTAGAAATGTGAATTTGTTTAAAAGAATGAGCCTGGCTTTTGAATTTAGGGGAAGCTACAAGAGGAACAAAGATAGAAGCAGGGAGAACATTAAAAGCCATTGAAGTAACTCCGATGAGAGTGTTCAGTGGAAGTCGTGAAAAGTGGTAGGATTCTGACATTTTAAAGGTAATGCTGAAGGATTTGGTCCAAGTTTAGATGTGGGAAACAAGAGAAAGAAAGGAATTGGAATGACTCCAGACAAAGTTTGTGCATTGACTAAGTAGATGAATAGTTCCCATTGATTGAAATGGAGAAGATAATCCGAAGATCAGGACAACTGTTTCGGACATGTTAGGTTTAAGTTGCTTACTCACCATCATTTCATACCTGGTTAAGCATCTCACATAAGATCACAAATGAAGAGAGAGAGAGATAATAGTCAAACTAGATCTGATTGATTCCAAAACCAAGTTCTTACACCTGCTTCTGCCCCAATTCTGGGGTTTCCATTTGAATAAATCTCAGAGTGCAGGAATAATTTAAATTCACAGAAAACCATCAAACAAAATTTTAGCCACTTCTATACCCACTCTTCCGTGTTGTGAGCCACTTACATTTTAGCTGGATTTTATTTCTTCTCATCTCATCCTTTCATAGTGGTACTCTTGAGTCTTTTCTTTACCAAAGGGTAAGCAGGAGGAAGAGATAAGGAAAGCCACAAAGGACTTGACTAGTGCCTATTGATAGTAATCTGGTTTTATCTGAAACTCCCAGAAGAGCATTGCAACGTTGAAGGGTGAGCGTCTCATTCAGTAATGGTTAATATGACCTTTTTCCTCTCACTGAGATATATTTCTCTGATTACAAACTGAGAGGTATGCACATTTCAGTTCTGGGGTGGCATTAATATCCACCCAAAGCAAATTCAGTACATGAACTACCTACCCCTCCAGCTGTAAATTTTTCAATGTAAGAACTTGACATACTGGCAGATAAAGATGTTCCTTTCACATGAAGCTGATGGAGGAAGGATCAGACAGGCAGAGAAAGCAAGACTAGAAGAAACAATTAAATGAACCATAACCTAGTGTTTTTTAAATGACTGAATAATACTTAGACTAGCTCTTTGGGAGGGGGAAGAAGCTCAAGGCTGAACATTGGTTGGGTGCCTGAAAATCCAAATATAGCCTGTCTGGTTTGCTTTTATATGGAGGCATTCCCAAAGGTACCTTAAGTTCCCCTGACTGTCCCTGGCTGCCTGGGACAGTAGCGTTAATGAGTGGGTCTTCTCAGGTACTATCATCTAGCAGAATGACATCTCCAGATAGCCTTGAATGCTTCAGCCTGGCTCTTTAGTTACAACCCACCTGCAGGGTATCAAGAAACTTAGGTCCGTATTCCCACCAGACATAACTTTTCTATCACTCAGGCTCTTCTGCACCCACCTTTGGAACAACTGAGAGTAAAAGATCCTAGAACAAAAACCTCACCCATTACCCTCCCCATCTTCCAGTCTGCCTTCACAAATACTTCTGTGGTTAGAGTATCGGTCCTGATAGCATCTTCACCCCTTTCCTGAAAAGTGACAATGTCATGATTTTGCTGAAGTCAGATTACAAAAAAAAATCATCACATCTAACCTTGCAAGGGAAAGAAGCATTACAAAATTCAGCACTGTGCTTGGGAATGGGGAGCTAGGGGTAACAGAGTCTGATAACATAATATACCTCAAATCCCTGAAGGCATTATTGGATGTGGCCACACTGGAAATCATCATGTATGGCTTTTGCAGATTTTCTTGGTTTTTGTTTCTGTCTTGAAAGGGAGAAAAACTGTTATGTTTATACTCCTGCAGAATAAGAAGATCCCAAATTTGGGTTTCACAAGTTCCATAGCTAACTTCATATGCTGCTGTATTTCATGTGAAAATGTTTTTCCATCCTCTAATACGAAGTTATTATATTATGAGGCTGCAGGATGCAACTGGAGAGCGTGGTACCTCATAATTTTTGGAAGTGATAGAAGGGGGGGTCATGAACATCTCTCACTGCCTCCCCTTCTTTTCTTGGCCCTGCATGTCCCTTGTGAGGTGATTGCGGGGCCACCTACTTGGATATAGTATTGACAGGCACCTTCAAGTGTGCTCTAAGCGTTGACGTGTGAATCTTAGTTCCCTTTCTTCCATAGTCTTAGACCTTTGTAGCATTGCACAGGCTGGGGTCTGGGGGCTTACGGGGGAGGAAGGATGGCCCCGTGCCCCATCCGGCTGCAACGACTGTGGCTCCTGAATCTGCTTTCTTCTGTGCTGCTCCCTGCCAGTCTCATGCTTCCGCAGCTCCTTTTCATGGTAATAAGTGCCATGGTGGTCCTGGACATGAACGGCCATCAGGCAGGCCTGTCAACACTGGCTTTACGCCCTGAAGTCACAGCCCTTGTTTCCTGGCCAAGCTTTCTCTCCTTCCTCCTCCTTCATTTTGGTTCCCTGATGCCCCTGTTCAGAGCCATTCTTGTATTCTGAGAAGCCCTATAAAAATTTCCCTAAACATGTTCACCTCACCAATGAGAAGATATGGTTTCTGACAAAAGATTCTTAGCATTCCCACCACTGGGGACCGAGCAGGGGAGTGACTGAATATGGTTATCACTAATGTGGATTCTGTGTTTCAGGACATTGACAGAAGTAACATGACCAAAAAAAAAAAGACAAAAGGAGTTCTTAAGATAGTAAATGTGAACAGGAAATGAAGGAGTAGAGATGTGGCTTTCAGTCGTGATGCCTTTCTTTCTCTTACTTGTCTGTCTTTCTTCTGTGGTTAGAAGAGCCTGTATTAATGAGTGATAGTCTATGAGAGTGAAAAGGCACTGCAGAGGAGAAGGAATCATCAACATTTATATCTGCTCTGGGGCTCTCTCTGTGACCTTTAGAAAGGAAAGTACTTCCCCCATTCACAAGAGGAAGATTTTTTCAGACTTGTTCACCCAGCAGTGCCTGTATTAGAATGTTAACTTTTCTCCATAAGTGAACATATATTTAAAAAAATATTCACCTTTTAAACTGCATGTTAGGAGATATTTTTAAAGAGTCTACCAAATACAAGTGTTATCAGTGGAAACAGTGAATGTGTGTCGATTTTTACACTGTCCAGCAAAACACCAAGGGCTCTGTATATTTTGTCTTATCTAGTTGTAAGGCAGTCTTGTTGTATATGTATGGTGGTGTTATCCTCATTTTGTTTTCCCCATTTTACAGAGAATACATCTGACCTGAGACAGGTTGGGTAACTTGCCCCAGATGGCACCATGATAAAATGGCAGATTGCACTCCACCCTAGGTCTGTCTGACTACAAAACCTGTGTCTCGAAGGGCTGAAATTTAGAGCAAGGTGAAGACAAGTGCCATTCCTCAGCAGTGAGCTGAGGAATCCCGATTCATGCATAGCCACCTCTTGGAATTTGTTCTTAACTGGTATCTTAGAACAAGAGGTAGTGAAACCCATGCATGTTCAAATTTGTGTTGGTAATCCTTTAAAGCCAGAGGTGCAGAATCTATTCCTGCCTTGAGTAGCCCCCAGCCCATGCTGCTAGTGCCATGTGGGCATGACCGAGTTGGAGTGCAAAGAATTAGGATGTCTGGTTAGCTGTGGGTCCCAAGCAACATGCAAAACACCAGAATCTATTCACAAATCCCCAGTGCAGTTGGCACCATGTCGTGTTCTGTGCTGGGTCCAGGAGTTCCTTCATCCGTCTATTCCTTCTTTCCTGTGTGACTGTAAGCATGGTGTGTCTTCTCTTCCATTGTGTTGAATTTGTAAAAACAAATACATAGACTGAGTAATATCTGAGATGACCTCTAGGTCAAATATTTGAGAGCTTAGTCCTTTAAAATTTACAACCTGTAACCTTCCATTCCTGACCATGCAAAGGGCCATTCAGCAGTGAATAGAGAGGAAAACTCAGCATATGACCTCAGGCCGAATGCCAGGCGTGAATCAACCTTAAAAAATGGCCACCAGAAAACCAGAGTGTGGTTCTGACCAAAGGGAAATGTGGCTATTTATCTTTACATGATATTGTACATAGTGGTATGCTCACTTTTCATAGCGTCTTTCTTCCCGGAGTGCTAAAAAGGTTGTATTAAAATCAGAAACATGTTGCATAGCCATCCTCTTCCTGGGAGACTAATGAGTCAGAGATCTGTAAAATAGTCTTAAGAAGCATTTCTTTGAAGTCCCAGTTTTCTGTTGTCACCATGGATAAGCAGAGGTGAACGAACAGCCTGTCGTCTTAACCAGGTCTTCTCTTCAGTCTGACTTTAAGGAAGAAAATGGACATTCTGGAAACACACCTTCCATGTTTAGAGGCTAACTCTACTGTTTCCTGGCTCTGTGACCCTCAGCAAGTGATGTCACCTCTTTCATCCTCAGTTTCCTATTCGTTAAGAGGAATCCCAATAGTACCTGAGCCACAGGGTTGCTGTAAAGATTAAATTGGAGAAGCCAGTATCTTTGAGCTCATGGTCCCACTCATATAAGAGGTCAATAAAAGTTAGCTGATGTGATTTCTAATAGTCCTGCTCCAACTCTTTGAATCTAAATAGATGTGCCAAATCAGGTGGGTAAGATTCCAGGTGGTTCTTTCTCGAAACTATTAGAAAAATATAACATTTGGGTCATGGTCCATTTCTGTGATGGCTGTAGCCTTCATGTATTCATTCATTCCTGTAAGTATTTTCTCAGCGACTACAGTGTGGAAAGCAGTAATAAACATACGTGGATTGCAGTTACTGTCTTGTTCCCATGTTACAAAGCCCACATGGCTTTCCAGGTCTTACACTGAGTGGTTTTGAAACCTTGATCCCAAAGTCTGTATCTCTCCTCTCACGTTCTTTTTTATTTTTTTCTGGTAAACAATGGGTACAGGTTGGAATCCTTTGCTTTTCATGATAGTAAGATGTTCATGCAATATTCACTTCATTTATCACCGTAATTGGCAAAGGCAGTTCTGAACTGTAGGCATATGCATTGCCTGCTTTCTGATATCATATTTTCCAGATGAGATCTGACTATGTTTTTTAAACAAAATCAGAATGAGAGTAGAATAAATAAGAGCTTATTGTTATGAAAGGACATATTTCATTTTTTAAATTAAATGATTTAGATGATTTTTTCATATTTTATAGAATCACTAGGGAAAGGCCTTTAATAATAATTAGTAAAGTCTCCTGTCTCATAACTGAACTCTGCCCACCAGTCTCAGAATGATGGTTTTCTCTCTGACTGTCAAAAATGCTTAGATCATTAGAGTATTGGCTTAGCTTAGTAGATTCTAGCTTATGACCTTTCTCTTGGCTTTTCAGTTCTTATTTCTAACCTGCTTGTCAGTCCTCTGTTTGGAAATATGGACTCCTTGATCAATATCCTCCTAGATATATTTTACATAAACAGAATTTTATATATACAGATCACTTGGAGATAAGAATCACTCAGACATACTCCACTGTGTCCAGACACTCTGTTGGAGCTGTCCTGCTGGACCGTCCATTAACCCTTAGGTATCAAGCATCAGCTACACCTCGAGTAGTTCTGGTCCACACCCCACTCAGTGCATTACCTCCTCTGAGCCCCCAGCATCATCCAGCCTCATCAAGAAGCTTCCTTCTGGCCAGATATTGTGTGCATCTGTGACCTCCACCCTCCCCTTCTTGTTCCTTCTTGGCTCCTTATGGTGTCCTTACCAGTTCCGTGTGGTTCCCCGTCTCCCTTCAGATGTCCAGGTTCTCACCAGCTTTAGCAATGCTAGGGATTTCATTCTGTCTGGATCTTCAGCCCTTGTCATCCAGGCAGACACACCAGGTTGTTTGCTGGCTGCTGGGTAATTGAGAGACCCAGCTTCTCAATATAAGTGAAGGGACCAGTGCAGGGCATCCCTAAACCCCAGGGACAGCACACCAGGAAGAGTGAGATACAAATCCACACCACATGCAGAGCTTCTAGAGAGAGAGAGCCAGTTCCATTTCCACCATGTGTGTTGAAATGCACAGAGTTCAAACTCTTAGACCTTCGTCTAAAAAATTAAGACAACCTCTCAACAAAGCTCCACGTTAAACATTCCCTTTGAATGACCTCGCAGAAACAAAAGCCCAAGGCATTAGAGATACTGACCTTGGTGTTTCTATGTAACAAGCAGAGATTACTTTGAGAGTGTTGCTCAAAGTTGGAGGAAAAATCATTCTCTTAAATATGTTGGGTTGTTTCTCCAGAGGAAAAAAGTCAGGGTCCACCTGGCAAACTGGAAAGCTATTTGGCTGCAAATATAAGGAATTAAATATTCCCCAGAGCAGGACACTTCATATATGTAGCCAAAAAATAATATGTACTAGGTGAAACACTAAGTTTAACTATTATTTCTGCAACGCGTGTTGACACAAAAATCAGTGCCTGGAAAAGGACTGGAAATAATCAGAAATTTCCCTCATAATAGAAGAGCTAAAACATGTGTTTGTTTGGTTATCAAGATGATAACTTCTTTATGAAATCATAATAGACCTATTAATAAGCCTGCTAGCTAGGAAAATTTCCACAAGCAGCTGCTTTTTGTCACTGGTAATTTAGAAAACATGAAATGAAAGGTGTTTGCTATCAGATTAGATACTTTAAGAATTTCTTTATCACTTTTAGATCTGAATTTTAGGCAAATAATACGTATGGTAAGTCATACTGAAGTGTTGCATCCTTTTCTCCAAATCAGTTTCATTCATGTCCCCAAGTAAGAAAACCACTCTTAGAAATGGGTGGGATGCAGGTAATCCAGGTATTTAAAAGATTTTTAAGGTGTTATATTTCAAATCAACTTCCTCCATCTTTATTTCTTGGGCAGTAGATGTTGGTTGCACCAGTGGCATCTCTCAGATGAATTATTATCAGTGATGCTGTTGATTTTCATTGTGCTGTTATGTTCCCAAAAGACATCTAGCCACTTATATTGGAGTCATATAGGAAGAGATGTATACACATAAAGCATTTTGGTTATGCCATTTTGAAAACACCATTTGTCTTCAATAATAGTAACTATCTCTGTGGTTTATTGGAAGGATTAAATGAGATAATGTATATAAAGTCTTTGAGTAGTGCCTTGCACCTAATGAATGGGAGAAAGCTGTGTTTTTGCTAATTCTGCCTCTGTAGATTGCTCCCTAATGTTAAGTTACCTCTTCCAGGGACCACTAAATGGATTTGTTTTATTTGTTCATTCAACACTTATTGAGCACCTGCTACGTTCTAAGAATTCTGCAAAGTGTTGGAAGTATAAGCCCATAGTGATAAACAAAGCTTCTGTAACCCCTGACCTCATGGAACTTAGACCAATAGATTACTAAATCTCCATTTCCAGCAACTCACTTCCTCCCCTCCGTATTAAGGGACATCTGGTCTGAGCTGTTTGTATACTGATTGATGACCCTTCAGGGTCAAACTTGCTTTCCACTGATGCTTCTTCATTTGATCAGTAAGACAGTCATGTCTGTTTCTTCACCCTGATCAAACACGTTACCACCCATGAACCCATAGCCTCTAAACTCAGCTCATCTCCTAGAAAATAGTATATTCTTGACCCCCCGTGCTGTTTTTCCCATCTCTGTCCATATCATCACTCTAATCCAATTGCCCAAAGCAGGAAACCTGGAGGCCTTCCTGACCCTGCCCTCACCCATCCACCCCACAGTTGATCCATCGGGGAACTGTCATTTGTAGTTCAAAAACGGTTTTAAATTCACCAGCTTCCTTCACCCCCCAACTTTGCACCCTCATCAATGCCACCATCACCTCTTGCTTGGACAACGGCATTAGCTTCCTAAGAAGTTTTCTTGTTTTCACTAATGCTGAATTTCTACCCATTGTCTACTCGGTAGTAAAAATAGAATTTTGAAGCGAAAATTAGACTGTGTCTTACCCTAACTTAAAACCCCTCAGTGATTTTCCGTCTTGTGGAGAATAAAATATATTATTATGACCTATTAGTTCGACATGATCTGGCCCTCAGGAATGCCTCAGCGACTCCTCTTGCAGTCACTTCAGCCCCTTTTCTTCAGAATACTCATGTCAGTTAGCAAGTATGTATTTGTTTTTGTTGTCACTTGATTAATGCTGGTCTCCCTCACTGGTCTCTAAACTCCACAAGGGCAGGGATTATATCACTTTTATTTATCACTGTATTCTCAACACTTTGCATAATCCTTAAAACTCAGTAGGTGCTTAATAAATGTCTGCTGACTAAACAAATGAACGCACCTCAAACTCTTAAACCGTGCCTGTAACTTTGGTGGAAGTAACATTTTTAAATTTTAATAATAGGGATTATCTGTGCCGTAAGTCATTAGACCATTGGTTTATAGGGAAACTTTTTGGAGATTCATTATAAAAGTCTTCTAGAATTGTAGCCCAGGGTCTTCATATACATTAAAGCACTAAAGGTTGAAAGATGGATGTTTTTGTTTTGATGTAGATATTTAAATTGGACTCCTTCCTTCCTCACTGTATACTCCTTACAGAAAGACTACTCAAAATCATAATACTCACAAAATAAGAGCTCAAAAGAAAAAAAAAACCTTTCCATCTCCTAAAGTAAAAAGTTAGACCCAAATATATTAATATACATATTTTATATTTCTCCAGCAGCTACTTTGGAATTTTTATAATAGTCTATATTTACTAGAAAAAAACATTATCTGGCACATATATGAATGGGATCACTTAAAGCTTGCTTGGTAATGGTGGTTCAATTTATATTAGGCTACATATTTTACATGGTGCTATTTATCTATTAGACATGAAAGGGCACTGTGGCCATTTAAGTTAATGAAATCACAAAGTTAGCAGGAGAAACTAGAAACATTGAATAGAAAGAAATGACACTTGAAATCTATTTTTGTTGCATTTTCACATTTTGCTCTTCATTCTTAAACTCATTTCCCTCTGAAATGTAAGGACATTGTATTGGGAAATAATGTGTCTTGAAAACTGGAGCCAGCAAGCTTATGATCCAAGTGGTAATGACTTCTGTAATCGCTAATGAGGCAATGGATGTTGAATATCTCAGTGTACTCATTGGGGCCAGCCTCTTGCCTGTTCTACAAGAAGCTGTCATGTCACATTTTTGTCCCGACTCCATGAGCACTTTGATTCCTAAACCTTTCTGAGAAACCTACTCTGAAATCAAAGTCAAGTTTCTTAGATGTGGTCAGACAAGGTCACATTAAAACAGTTCAGTGAACCTGCAGATCAAAGTTGAAAGGTAATGCCTCCCTCCCAAACTTGGCACAGACCCACCTGCTAACTTACCTTTCAGTTTCTAACATGCCTTTTTCACCTCCTTTCCAATGGACTGGGAAAATGAGAGCTTATCCTCTGAAAAATGGTAGAAGAGTTTCCTTAAATCAATTCATTAGGAAATTGAACACAGCTGTATTTTGGAAATGCACCTTTATCCAAAAGAGTGGATCACGAGGTATTTTGTTAAGGAAATATCTTGATCAGAGACTGCATGAAGTGAGATGTCCAAAATAAATCCTTACTAATTCATAGTAGGACTTCTTTAAATCATAATTTCATGATAATTTCAGGTTCATGAGCTTATTTTTGGCCTATATTACCAGGATTTACCCTCACTCTTGAGTGACCCAAAATACTAGACAGGATTCCCGCTGTCCACATTTTTTTCTCCACTGCCACGTTCCTTCCATGTTGAGCCTTGAGATATTATCCAAAATGGCACTGCAGAGGGGGAGGGAATGGTGACTCTTGTTAGGCATGATCTTAACATCTCACGACCTAGGTTTTTATCAAATTTCTTGTGATTAAAAAAAAAAACAACTTTGCCATTGCTTTATATTTCAGTGTTCTGTCTCTTGTGGTCGAGGGCATAAACAACGAAATGTTTACTGCATGGCAAAAGATGGAAGCCATTTAGAAAGTGATTACTGTAAACACCTTGCTAAGCCAAATGGGCACAGAAAGTGCCGAGGAGGAAGATGCCCCAAGTGGAAGGCTGGCGCCTGGAGTCAGGTGAGCAACGCTTCTCCTCTAACGACTTCTTCCTTACCGCTGGCCATGTGGCTGACGGCAGCGTGTCGGCTCCTTCCCCTGCTCAGTTTTGGTTCTTTAGAGGGGAGTGTGGAGACAGGGAAGGAAACAGCCTTCTGTCAGAATGCTCGCTAGCTCTGGGACCTTGGGCAAGTGGCTTCATCCCTTGGTGCTTTGGATAATATATATGCTAGGACAGTTTTGGGGATTAATTCTAAGTGGTGATAGATATCAACTGTGTAGGACAGAGTAGTCCCTCAATGCTTTGCTGATGGCCTTTTTAATGTTATTCCCCATTTAGAAAACCACTAATTCAGATTCCAGTAAGGTTGACTATGGTTACCTGGCAGGAATTGAGTTCAAATTTACCTTTGAGGTTCTTAAAGAAAGAGCTGTCAATATGAAGTATTAAAGAATACTTCTCTGCCTGTTAGATTGTATACAGTAGAGGATGGGGAAGTTTTCTGTCATTTCCTAGCTCTGTGACCTTGGGCAATTTGTGTGACCTTGCTGACCTGACTTCATATAGCTCTTATGAGGATTTATTGCAGTAATGAATGCCACATACTTAGTTCAGTAGTCTTAACTCTAATAATCTCTCAAGAGTAATATTTTGTTTGAATGAGTGCAGTATGTGTATATCCAGTGGGAAAGTGGGGGAAGTACCCAAGAAACTGATTACAGTTAGAGTCCATTAATTCTACACATTTGCTAAATTCAGTAGGTTTCCATATTGAATTCAAGAGGGAACTTGAGATACTTCTATTTACACATTAACAATTGGTGGGTGAACAGATCACTCATATCTGGCCCTTAAAGTATATCTTGTTACTCCTCACTTATACATTTCCTCAACTTAGTTGAAGGTCCTTACTTAAAAGTAGTAAGGCCCAAATGTCTTTTCACATATTCTGTATGTAGTATGCTCTTTTTCTCCATTAATTTGATGCAGTGAGCTTTTGCTGAGTTTGTGGTTCTCCTGTGCAGTAGAGATATATGTACATACTCTGGAGAATCAATAGGAAACCAGGTTCAAGGTTGGCAGCCTGTAGAATTGATTCTTTCAGAGCCTGTATCTTGATTCCTAACACCCCAAAGAAGCTTTGTCCAGCTGTGTTAACATGAGAAGGAGTTGAGAATCCTCCATTTCAACATGAATGATAGGAAATTCCTCTAGAAACATGAATTTTTCTTAAATGCTCTGGGCTGCTGTCCCCCACACCTCACAGTCATATTCCCCTTCACACAGAAATAAAATGTGGCCTGCATCGTATCCCAGCAGAATAGCCTCAGAGTGCTTTTATCATATCATGTTTTTATTTTTATTTTAACAGTCAAAGCGTCTGTGCCCAGCCAAAGCTAGTTCCTCTTCTGGCTTCTTTAAGGGATCAGATTTCTAGGCAGTATTTTGTACTGCTCATCAGTAACGGTTTGTCTAACTGACTACTGTCGTCTCTGACTTCCAGCCCTTGTATTTTCGAGCTGTTCAATTCATGTAAAAACCTGTAGCTAACATTATTTAAGATACCACATTAATTAGCTTGTCCTCTTGCACACATTCATGCTGTTATTTTTCTTCATGTCCCTTGGCGTCTACTTATCTATTTGCATCCTGTCGAGATGCACTTAATTGATAGTCATTAGAAAAGTCAATTCATTTAAAAGAAGGATGATTAAAAGAATCTTTCACTTTTTATTGGTAAGCACAGAGTGAGTTTTACTCTTGTATCCTGTGAACTTGATGGAAAGTCTAAAATTGCTCACAAAGCTGGGATGATTAGGTTTGAACCCTTGGGGTTTTTTCAAACATAAGGTAATAGGATTATCGGAATGCTTCCCCAAAAAAGACTGCACCTGTTCAAAATGATTGCTTAGAAAAGTCTAGTTACCTTTGTGGAAAATGCAAGTAAACACAGTCATGTAATGGTTTGTGGCCAACTTTATAATGCTCTGATTTGATTTATAGAAATGAATTATAAAAGCAGGCAAGATAAGATGCTACATGGGTAAAATCCAATTTGTGCAATTTTGAAGCATACCTGAAGATAATCAGACCCAGAGGTTGATGGAGAAAGATAGTCTGCATGACTAAAGATTATTGGTTTACTAATGATCCCATGGTAAACAGAAATATCCCTAAGGCAGTAATATAAAGCAAGAGTAATGATTATCCATTTGCATCAATATTTAGAAGATTTTATATCTGATTCTTCTGTTTTCTGCTGGTGGCTGTATTTTAGTCATCTCATCTTCAAGGTAGGGGAAGTAATTATTGTAATTTCTCATTATGTCAAAATGTCTAACAATAATAAGGCATATAGAATATTGGGATAGGAAATTAGTATAGCCATGCTAATCTTCTTTGTCTCTTCCTCAGAATTAGTGTTTTGAGGTTTAAAGTGAAATGTTTTACTTTTACATCTTTTGAACATCTTGAATGTGTCAATGAAATTTTTCCAATAAAAGAAGAACTTTAATTCAAAAACATAACTCAAGTTTGAAAGCATTTTTTTAAAAAAATTCATGTTCAGTTTGTTTAGATGATTTTGATCAAGAGCTGAGGGATGAAATTTTCAGACAAAATCAGCATCTGATTCTTGATTCAACTTTATAAATGTGAAGGCTCTATAGTTCCATGAGTAGACGCAAGTAGCCTTCCAGATTAAAAATTGTTAATGTATCCTATTCCTACAGAAAACCTTTCTAAACAAAAGAAGATTAAGAATAAACAATAAAAATGATCAGATTAGAATGAAAGTAACACTTTACCATCATTCATCTGTCATGAATTCATTCAACCCTGAGATATCAGTTTCTTTTCCATACTTGAATATTTCTGTGGTCAGGATGGTCCTTACATCTAATAGAAGGTCATGATTAATTGCTCCTTTTTCTTTCTCAGTGATACAAAATGTAGTACTGTGTCTTGAAGTCAGGGAAACACTTGCTTTTTTTTTAAAGTTCTTCAGTGCTCATGCCAAAATGGAAACCGGCAAATTGCATTATGTACCTACCAGCCATTTTTGGTGGGGATTTTTTTGTAATTACCATGAGAGTGGCTTGGTCATGGTGTCTGATTCTGAGGTGTTTAATGGAGAAACATGGCAGATGTACAATGTGTGTCCTTTGAGAAATCTTAGAAACCCTATGCACATGGTCAGCGATGAGAACTAGAGTTGCCTTAGTGATTTGTGCTCTCTGTGACTTGTATTTGAACTGCAAACATTGATGTTGAATTGTTTGAATACAGTCCTTTCACCCACACTCTTGCTGATGTAGTACGGAAAGCCGCATAATACTCATATTTTAAAACTGGAAGCCAAATCCTAGTCCACAGTAGCTTTGGTTTATTGCCTAGGATAGAACTTATTTGAATTACATTTTGTTTTACTTTTTGCTTGAGTTAGGATGATTATTCTTTGCTTTTTTTATGTGTGGAGTATCTATGTAAAAGATTACTGGGAAGTATGAAAGATATTTTATGCAAGATGCTTAGTATAGAACTAAAGTCTCCACTGGCAGTGATTTTGTAACTCTTGGGATGTTTGGAGGTGTGTGGAGACAGTTTTGGTTGTCTCAGTTTGGCAGAGGAGAGGGAATGCAACTGACATGTGGTGGGATAGAGTCCAGGGATGCCCTGAACTTCCTCCAGTGCACAGGACAGCCCCCAACAAAAACGATTTCTTTGGTTGAGAAACCCTAGAATAGAGCCTGGCCTAGTAAGTGCTCACTAAGTTTGCTATTATTGTTACCGGTTGTTATTTATTAAAGTTCATACTTTAGTTAGTTATTGAAGTTCGTTATTTTTCAAGCTAATCCCTCCTTTGAATCCTGTCATGGCCATGGTTGTAGCAGTCATACTGATAGAAAGTATGTAAAATTCTTTCCAGGCTTTCAAGTGTGTATTACAGTTCTGTAAGCCTCACAAGTTCCATAGAGATTCTTTTTATCTATAGAAAGAAGCATTAACTCTTCCCTTTAAATCGGTGAGTTCTGCATACTAACATTGCACAGTAGGGAGTCCAGAGAGATGAAACACAGCTCCTAGCTTAGTAGTTTGGAACTAAAAACATCTGCTTTCAAACCTGTGCAGATAGACTGCCGTGCAGGAATGATAGTTGCAGGGGGACGGCACATGTTAATACGCTGCTCAACCTTTTTCTTCTGCAGAGTAACTAAAAATTGGACTACATAGAACAAGAAGTAAGCATGCACATGTGCACACACCACCTCCATCAGCACTTCCAGGGTCACACAGAGGTCTTTCTGATGCTGTTTTATTCATGGGGTTTCTGCACAAATCTCTCAGAATTTACCAAGCAAGTCTGCCTGGCTCTGTATGCTAAATGTTGCCTCCCCTGAGACAGCACAGGAAGAAAAGTTCAACACAGAGAACTAACTTGGATGCAGTACACTTCATTTTGAACCAAGATTACCATGGATTCAGTATTGACAGAGGCAAGGCTTATTATACCTTGCTGTGCATATAAGCCCTGTGAAAACCTTTGAATATGTTAAGTCAGGGCTAGCTTTGATAATATGAAAATCAAAAGCCACAATGACATTATTGTTTAATTGAAACTTCCTCTGTCTTTATTTGCCCCTTGGAAAAAAATACTGAACATTGTAGAAATTATTTCTTAAATATTGGATGTTTATGGCTGATAATACCTTACCTTTGCTGAGCCATAAGTAATAATTTAGTAACAAACAGTGGCATCAAAAATAAATTCCATTTACTTAGAACCTGAATAATATACATCTGGAAAACTTTAATGTATTTTCCTTTTTCTTTACTTTATTAAAGCATGATGAGATTTTGAATATATATATCAGCTCTATGCAAACTCAGACTTGTTTACTTAATTGTTCTTATTTTTTTCCTTGTGTTTCTACTTGGATACGTTGTTCTGGAATTGTTCTGTTTTATGTTTAAGGCCCCAAATTCAAATACTCAGAGTGTTTTGGTTGTTGTTTGCTGTCCGTGGTTGACAATTTCTGTCATTCCTGTGCTAATTCTCCCATGTCATAGTTCATTCATTTAATGTGGAATCAATGGGAAATATACACATAGCTCCCCAAAGTATTAAATGGCCATCTTCTGTAGACGAGGCAGTCACTTGTGCTCAGGCACCCTCTCATTCCACCCAGAGCACAATGACTTTAAATGTCTGGTTTCTTGTGGGTCAAAAACTCATTCAATCCAATTAATACAATTAAACCCAAACAATAGTAGCCATGTTGCTCTAAAATATTTCCTTCTCTTCAGCTAGCTTTGATGTGAACATTTAAGCTCCTTGCCTGGCAGACTTATCTGAAATGATATGATTTCCCAAGCTGCCTTCTAAATATTATCACCTGTTTTTTTAGAATCTGAAATGGAAATAATACTAATATGCACCAGAATTCATTAGGGTGTGCTTCTTGATAGTAAATTCCCATTAGCCTCAAAGTAAGATGAATCCCGCTGCAGGATGGTTGGACAGGAATTTTTGTCTAATTTAAAAGCTTGATTCTATTCTGTATGAAGACTTCCTCTTAGGAATATGGCTTTAATGTATGTTAAGCTTGTTTTCTCAATCAGACAAATGAATGGAGGCTCAGCTATCACACAAACTTGGAAACAATTTTTAATAGCTAAGTGAAAAAATAGGCATTTCTTTTCAGTCAAATGTTGCCTTTAGGTTCTCACTGTCAAAAGCTTAATAAAGATAATAATTCTTGGCCTGCCCATGAGTGAGATTATGAAACCCAGAAACGAGGAAACCACTAAAAAATTAATTTAGAGAAAAGTTAATTGCAGATTAATAGGGTGTTTTGCAGCTTGGTCAACAAAATGTTTCAGCCTGATTAACAGTATTTTTCACGGGCTGGAAACACAACACCCAAGGAAATAGTTTTTCTCTGTCAGCTTTTATTTTTTGTACATTCATCCAAATTCCCCTATCTCCAGGAATAGGAGCAAGAAGAAGAGACTGGAGAAAATAATTCTACTTATAAGGTCATAAAATCTTCAGTGATTTTCTCTCCTTGAGTTATAATTTTTATCTGCCAAGAAATTCTCTTGTGTGAAACTGTCTCTCCAATTTTCAAGGCCCTCCAACCTTCTGGGATAGAAATCACTTGGGACTTTCATTTCCCATGGCAGCAGTACTCTAGGATGTACTGAATGTCTCTTAATGATGTCTCCCAGCCTCTTCCATTGTCCAAGAGTTTTGTTAACTTGAGAAATTACCCCCAAACTTGAGTCTCTTCCTCACTCAGCTGGCTTTGATAGGCAGTGAGGCTGTGGATTTTAGACATTTCCTGGGTCCCTTTCACTGGAAATTAGAAAACCCCGTGATGGCTGTGAAGCTCATTGGATTAGGAATGCCATCCCCAGGTCCATGACCCTCTCTACCCTGATGATCGCCCCCTCCCACCAACGACCCAAAGCTCCCACTTACATCCTCTTGTCCTTGTAGTGCTCCGTGTCCTGTGGCCAAGGCGTGCGGCGGAGAAATGTGGGCTGTCAGATGGGAACGCACAAAATAGCCAGAGAGACCGAATGCAACCCCTACACTCGACCGGAGTCGGAGCGCGCCTGCCAAGCCCCGCCGTGTCCGCTCTACGCATGGAGGGCAGAGGAATGGCGAGAAGTAAGTAGAGCCAGGAAGCGGGCACCTGCCAGCCGCTCGCTCAGCCCCCTTGCTATCATCACATCCGTTCCCCTGTGAAGCCCTCCAGCGCCGTGACCAGGCTGGCGTTTCCCGCAAGGTCACTGTCAGAGGGCCAGGAGTTCCTTCCAGCCAGGGTGGGAGAACTCCTCCTTTTTCTGCCGTTCCGACGCTCGTGTTCTTGATGTTGCAAATCTGGCTGCCTCCAGAAAAAGTTGAACAGGCCGTGGGCCAAATGCATGAAGATAACTTTCCCAGAAGGAGGGGGAGATGGAAGAAATATTTTTGAATGTGTGTATTCCGACATGGTCGTTTGCATGAGTTCAAACCGCCACTGGACAGACCCTAAGTAGGATCTCCTCTGGAATTTTTTTTTCTTCCGCGGCTTCGGCCATCAGTTGGAAGGCAGGCATTTCATTTGAAACCCGGATTAATTAGTGAAGGATTTTCAACATTTAAAAAACCGAGTGCCTCTGAAGAACTGCTCCGTTGATGCAGAAATAGACCAATTTGTTTTTCTCCAAGTTAATGTCTAGTTAAAGAAAACACTAAGTGTCCCTGAGGAATGGCCTGGCTCTCGCCAGGATAGGACTTTTATAGGGAGGATCCTCTGTTTCCAGTGGAGAAGATTCAGTTGTAGAAAAAGGGAGGAAAAAATATTTTAAAAAGCAATACTTTATCTACTGACATTGGAATGAAACAGAAAGTACAAGGTGTAAAATGTTCAGAGACAGGAAGATTGAGACAGGAATTTCCCACCAGGAACAGTTTTTCAGGACAGGAGAGACAGTGCCTGGCACTCTGGTGAGTGCTTTATATTCATCACATGTTTATTTTTGTTATGGTGTAAGATTGAGGTCCAGTTTTATTCTTTTGCATGCAGTGCTTTGGATATTATGAACCTTTTAACCATATTAATTGCTCTAGCCTATAAGCACAGAATCTTTCCATGTATTTCTGCCTTCTTCAGTGTCTTTTATCAATGTCTTGTAGTTTTCAATGTACAGCTCTTTCACCTCCTTGGTTAAATTTATTCCTAGGTGTTTTATTCTTTTTTATTCCATTTTAAATGGGATTTGTTTTCCTATAACTGCATTCTTCATCCTTATGGGGATTCAGCCTTCCAGCTCTGTTCTTCCCTCTCTCACCTTCCTGATTGATTACTTCCATTGTTTTCAGCCATCTCTTTTCTTTAGGAGTCTCACCCTCTCTCTCTACTTAAAAAAAAAAAAAAAAATTTCTCATTTTCCTTTTCAAAGGAAACTCTAGGGTTTTTTGACTTATTTTCTTTCTTTTTTTTAACTTCTACCAGACAGTGGAAGAGAGGAATGGCTAGAGCAGTTATATTTCAAATTAATTGTACTTGAGCCACACAAGTTGCTGGGAACCCCAGAGGCTGCAGAATTCGTCAGACTTGGTTCATATCCTGGCCCTGCCACACTTCAGATGCTTGACTTAGGACAAGGATGCCTAATTTTCTGAGCTGTGAGTTTGCCATCTGTAAAATGGTAATAATGGTAACTATGCAAAGTCCCTCTGAGAAAATTATAAATAATCGAGTGGCTTGGGGATTGACAGGGGGAGATACAGAAGGGAGAAAAGATTTCTTCGTCTCTGCCTGTGAGTCACCACTCAATTCTCCTAATTCTTGCTTCAGACCTACCACCGCCTGCTCTCTCCCTCTCTGTCTTCATGTCCTGCCAAACTCAACCCTGTGTGACTGCTCCAAGGAGCAGAGTAAGAGTGTTCAGAAATGAATCTAAGCTGACAGCTGACGCTTTAGCCAACTTTTGAAAACACTGGAGTCAGTTGGGGAAATGCATGCTCCATTGACACTTCTTTCTGACTCCCACAGACTAGAAATCTTGCCAGATACGCACTGAGGAGATCCTCTTCTCTGATCATCCAAAACGTGCCTAGAAATTTATATCTTTGCATGTGCCATGCAGATCGATCTTTCTAAATCCTTCCTCAAATATTGCTTTCAAGTGCCATGTAAGAACAGAAGACCTGCGAAGAAAGCCTGGCCTGTGGCTAAATTTAGAAGTTGGTCAGATGGAAGCAATGAGAAAAGCAGACTCTGATAGTTACCCTTCTGCCAACATACTTTCCCATCATCCTGAACCCAAAGTAAAGAGCTGGAAACTAGTGGACCTGGTTGGTGAGGCGGGTTGGAGGTCCTAACATGACACTAAGTTGGCCAGAGTGAGACTCAGGGCTGCTAGATGGTGGAGGTAGAAGCTCTATCAAAAGTCATAGTTCCTCATTAGCATGGCATGCTGGTGGTCCTTTCCAAACATCCCCTTGGTCACAGGGCTTCAAGGGAATGCTGTGAGCAATTGGGCAACCACCTTCATAAACCATGCCAGGAATCCTGTTTACCTGGGGCAGCCCTGGTGTTAATTGTTAATTGCCCCTACTTCCATGGTCTAAAGTGTCCTTGTTAAACAGTCAACTGGGTGGTCACTTGATAGTCCACCCCCTTCATGCACCCCTCGATCAACCTGTATCTTCATTCCGGTTCTCTCCTCCTCTGCACCCACTCACTCCACTTCCATTTTACCTCATATGTGCTTTGTGCAAACACGCCTTAACTTCCCGCTCCTCATCAACTGACACCTTGACCTGATGTCAGTGAGATGTCAGGGCACAGCCTTAGATCCCAGTGAATCAGATGCTGGACACTTGCCACCCCCATCCCATCCTATTATGGGAAGTTCTCTTCTTCTTAGCTGTTCTTGACAGCTAACTCAGAGCTGTTGTTTACTTTCTACATGTGCATTTTTTCATTTTGCTCTCCTCTTCGACACTATTAAAAACCCACTGTTTGTTGGCAAGATGTGTTTCATGCCAGGCATATAGCAAATGGCACCTTCCTCTTCATGAGAAAATAATCCAGGTGTCCACCTTGAGAAGCACGAGTTCCACCTGTGCACAATAGCATGATATCAGGAATGTTGCATACAGTCACACAGGCTGTACACTGTACGAGCCCAAAGGTGCCATTCCCGTAGGCTACAGTGTGAGGGGCAGCCTCTATGATTACCTGCTACAGCGGCCCTAATACAGATAGTAATAGAAGTAATACATCTCATTGTTCGTTAAGGTATGGACCAAGCACTCTATTGAGTATTTTTATATGGGGGACCTCATTTAACCTTTTCCATAACTCTCTGGTGTTGTAATTAAATTTTTATCCTCACTTAAAGATGAGGAAGCTTGAGGCTTAGCTAAGTTAATTCATCCAAGTTCATGTAGTTACTAAATAATAAGACTGGGATTTGAAGCCCAGAAGCCTGACCTCAGGAATACATGCTCTGAATGGTTATATTCTACCTCCTCCCGTGTTGACATGTGTCCAAGGTGAAGTCTTTTATTTTATTTTTGGCTTGACCAGCCTCTTTCTTCATAGTTGGCATCAAAGTACTAGTAGAATTCTCTAGAGGATGACTACCCCACTCTCTTCTTAAAATGAAATTCTTGGTCTAGTTGGTTGACAATCACACCTTCTGGTGTGTGGTTGAGGGGAAGTCTTGATGAAGATGGGGCATGTCAGTGGTCCCCTTTGTGTGTTGAGAGGCCTGTTGACTATACTGGGGAAGGGGAGTTAATGTTTATTCATGGTACCACAGGGGTAGAGCCTGGACTTTCAGATATAGCACAAAATAATTGAAGAAGAGAAAAGTGCTCCTTTCAGAAAACCATGTTGTAAACAAGACCACCTGGGACTCTGGGAAATTGACATCAAATCTGTGAGCTCCATTTAGTTCATCTGCAAAATGGGTATTATATATCAGACTGCTGAATCAGGGTCATAGTTTAAATGAGGTTAAGTGAGGGATTCAGTGCAGTGCCTAGCATATTTTAGGCCTTCCACAAATGTTACTTCTCTTTGGTACAGTGAACTCTTGATGGAGAGTTCAGATGATGACCAGCGCTTCAGCAAAGACTGTGTATCACAATGTTGGGCTTTTAAGATCACCTGCCAACTTTGGGCTAGTTATTTAGCTCTTCACTGCTCAGTTTTACTCACTTTTGAATTATTATGCTCTTGAGGCTAAGTTAAAAAAATTGACTTTTTAATTCTTTTGAAAATTACTATCCTAAGAAACTTAGAGTATTATTATCTATAAATTTATAGATTATCAAAAGCCCTATAAGTAGGCTAATGAATTTACTTATAGCTTACTTATAGGGCTTTTGATCAAATATGAATTGTGAGTATGTGGGTTATACATCTCTTAGCTTTAAGGAGTAAATCTCCCAGGACTTAACAAGTGTTCTTTTTTTTACCTTTTCTTATCTTTACCCAGAATACTCTCCTTCCTCCCTAGTACCTCTGTATCACAGTAAGACTGCCCTCCTCCTTTCCTTGTTGGGGTCCTTTTTCAGTGACCTTTGCACATCCTTCAGGTCTCAGATAAGATGTCGTATCTTTTCAGAAGCACTTGCTGGTCATACCTCCCCTCGAATGACTGAGTCAGGCAGCCCTCCTGTCCACTCTCATTGCACCCTGAAAATACTCTGCTTCAACATTTAGTGCTCTGAATCGTTTTTGCCTGTCTTTGCTGTTGATATTATCAGCTGTTTGAAGTCATAAAGCTTGTTCACCAGTTTTCCCCAGCTTTTAGCACAGTGGCTGCGGCATTGAAAACACTTGATGAATGAGTGACTCCATGAGTGAATGTAGTGAGAGAATAATAGGTAGAGGAAAGAAAGGAAGGAAGGGAAGGAAGAAAAGAAGGAAGGAAGGGAAGGGAAGAGGAAGGGAGGGAGAGAGAGAGAGAAAGGAAGGAAGGAAGGAAGAAGAAAAGACTTTATAAAACAAGACCTGGTAATTGGCTTCAACTCTAAGATCACAGCCTTGTAAAATGGCTTTTAGAACAGTCAGACAAGCTGGGTTTTTCCTGAAAGGACAGATGTTTCACTCTCCTGTCACACTGCCATGGGCAAGCCGCGCTCAGACCCGCCTGGCCTTTGCAGAGCCGCCCGCCCCGTGGCTGCTTGACCCAGTGCCAAGGGCTTGGACCACTCTAACGCGCGTTTGGGCTCTAAGACTTTTATTGATGCCAGCTGTAAAGTGATTCCCAAGTTCATCACTTACAGCAGGAAAACTAGTCATCAGCTGCAGGCCCTTGGCCAGTTAGTTACAAAGATTTTATGAAGTTTACAGTAGGGAGTGATCAGGTTTTGATGTGTGAACAAGGGCCACTCACTATTACTCATTCCTTCATTCATGTAATCAACAAATCTTTATTGAGTACGTGCATAGTGCCAGGCATTAGATGTTACAGTTACAATAGAAAATGTGAAATTGCTATGGTGGGGATTGATTATCTAGTGAAAGAGACAGACAGAAGACAAGCAAACAGACACATTCTATGAAACGGCCAATTATGAAAAGTGCTGTGATGGAAAAAACAAAAAACAATACGGACAAGGTGCTGAAATAGAGAACGATAGGCTAGCCCTACCTTCTCTAGGGTGGTCAGGGGTAAAGTGCCAAGAGGAAGTGATTCTAATAGAAGAGAGAGGGAGGACAGAGCCCAGCGTGTTTGTGGACCTGTGATCAGTGACTTTTGATGTTCCTCCTGGGACCCACTGAAGGCTGAGGTGATGGGCAGCTGTGTTTGTTTGTTTGTTTTTAATCAATAGAGAGTTTTAAAATTATGTACATTTTTAGATATAGTGCTATGACATAGTAGATTATAGTGCAAATATAATTTTTTTTGTGTGCCTTGGAAAACTAGGAAACCCTTGTGACTCACTTTATTGTGATATTCCCTTTATTGTGATGATCTGGAACCAAACCCACTATGTCTCTGAGGTGTATTTGTATTGGTTGAATGAGTGAATGACTTTAAAGTTACAAAATGTATCCACACAGTTATTTCTGCCTTTTACCCTGGCACATGGAATATTTTAGGACAAAGATACCCAAACTCCACTTTTAAAATGAACCTGTTGTAATTTGAAGGTTGCTTTTTCTTTTTTCTTTTTTGTATGTAAAGCAGTGTTTGGATAAATTGATTTTTACTTTCTGTTCATTTTAGCCAAAGTCTCTGTTTAGCACAACCAGAACACTATGCTGTCAAGTTCTTCATTTGTTCTTTTGCTTGCTTTCCCACACACTATTCAACAGTGATAACCTGACCCTAGTAAGAACACAACACATTCTTTCATCCATGGAGAAAATCAGCAACCATACAGGTTGAGCAGGTGAATATGAAGAATGATTTTCTTTCCTCTATGGTTAGAGCACCTAAGCAAAAAAAAAGTAAAGCAACTCGATTCCAATCTTTTAGGAAAGACAATTTCTACTCATTGCATTAAATGATCCTTTGTAGACATCACCTTGTGGTCAGCCAAACTAGCTAAATAAAATAGTGCCGTAAAAGTTTATTTTAGATCTTCCTCACCCTCAAATTTAAAACGTTATTTCCCCCCTGTGAACACATTTATAGGCACATGTAGCCCATGGGACAAGGGGCAAACTACCTAAGTTAACCTAGGGCTGTGGTAGTTGCTTTCTGAATCACAGGTATGCTGAATTTCAGAGAGGCTGGTAGTGTGTCTTATACACTTTGTATAGATTTTCCTAAAAGCTATAAAGAAATTGGAGAAAAATCTTCTGAAAGTTAAAATAAGCTTAGTTGAGCTTTGCCATCTGTTTTCCAGAACATTCTAGGTCATATTCCAGGACAGAGGAAAGAATCATGAATCTTACATGGGTAGAATGGGTGATATTGCCTAAAGCTAATAAAACCCTATAATATGGGCTGGATTGCTTTCTGATTACCCAGCCCCTATGCTCTGGTTAGGATTTAAAACCCCAGGAGAATGGCCATGCTAAGTGATTTGCAGCACCACTGTTGACTCATTCCAAACCACTGGGCAAGTAACTTATTTACTTACTTTAGTTGTTCTAAAAGTTATATTCAAAATAAGGTTTCCCAATGCCCTTTGCCACCATTGGTGAAGTAGTTTTTATGGTAGTTAAGCATTACTTAAGACCAAGGGAGAAATATCTAACAAGCAGAAAAGTAATCCTTGCTTTTCTGCCCTAAACTGTTACTTATTGATACAGCTTAAAGTCCTATGGATTAGTGAAAATAAAAGAGGACACTGGAAGGTTTAGTCCAGGTTGACTGCTCAGTAATATGTTCTTCTCTGCACTATCTAAGTCCTGATTTCTCAGGAATTACCTTTTCTGTGGGGAGTTAAGTATGTCTTCTGCACAGATCTACACATCACAGATTAGCCAGTTTTGTTTTGTGACATTCAATGGCTCATTTAGCTTTTTTTCATGAAGCAACTGAAACATTTTTACTTCACAATGGTTCTCAGTATCCTTCAGGAGAAGAGAAATCCCAAGAACTGCTGAGTCAGAGCCAGGCTAGGCATCAGGCACAGCAAGTCTCCTGCACTGGTAGGAAAGGATGCTCCTCTGTGCTCATCTCACACTGTTTTCTATTCAGATTTTTGCCCCAGAAAAATTACGAATGATTCCATGCTCTCGATGTTGAATTCGAAGCAACAGAAATTTTGAATTAAATTTGCAAATATTTGATAAGGAGCTATCAAGACACAGCCACATACATACCGCCTCTACTTTTTGAAAGAACAAAGCAGCTCCCAAAAGACATGGATATACCAGATGACCCAGCATTTCTAACTCCTAAGGATACACCCAAAGGAATTGAAGTCAGGTGTTCAAATTTGCATACAAATGTTAATAGCAGCACTCTTCATAATAACCAAAAGACAAGACAACCAAATGTCCATTAACATTTGAATAAATAAAAATGTGGTATATCCATACAATGGACTATTCAGCCATAAAAAGGAATGAAATACTGATCCGTGCTTAACATGGCAAGACGTTGAAAGCATTCTATTAAATGAAAGAAGCCAGACACAACAGGCCACATATTGGATGATTCCCCTTCTATGAAATACCCAGAACAGGCAAATCCACGAAGACAAAAAGTAGATTGGTAGTTGTCACAGTCTGAGAGAAAGAGGGAAGGAGGAGTGATTGCTTAAAGGGTGTAGGGTTCCCTTTTGGGGTGATGTGATTTCACAGCATGGCTAGTGATTATATGTCACTGAATTGTACACTTTCAAATGGTTAAAATGGTGAATGGATTATGTCTATTTTCCTAACCAAAAAAAAAAAAAGAAAGAAGGGAGAAAAGAAGGAAGAAATGAGGAAAGAAAGAAAAAGAAAAAAAAGGCAAGAGGTATATGAGGTAAGACATCTCTGGGTCAAGCTGAATTCCACACTCAAATGCCTTTGGAGGCTAAGTACTTTACAATATTGTAGTGGGTTTTGCCATACATTGACATGAATCAGTCCAACTAATAAAAATAAATGAAAAAAAAAATGCAAACTCAAATGCCTTTGGGATAAGGCAGGTCATAAAAGCAAAGGAGACTTGTTAGAGACAAAAGAGAAATGGGATCTGTGACACTCTCTAGACTAACAGGAGAAAGTTTAAAATATATTATGTGAGCAGCAATGACAGTTCAAAGTAGTCGGATAAGGCCCCAAGACAACAGAGTTTATAATCCCTGGTTAAAGGAAACCTAAGCTGTCCTTGACACAGGTTGGTTACAGTGCCTTTCCTGTGTAATCTAGAGTTTTGAAATGTTGAGTGACACCGATGCTTTAGATAGGACAGGCTTTGGAAGACCTTTAACAGCACAGATAACTAAGGTAAAACTTTTACAGTGGGGTTTGCTCTTGGTCAAAGTAAAATGAGATAAGTAATTTGTGGTCAGCACAAAGATCATTCTAGGTTGAAACATACCACTTTCTCTGTGTTCTCCACATGGTTTATGGGAATAAAAACCATCTATCCTGTTTACCTCACAAAGAGATGGATAGCCTGGGATCTTTAGGTGGCTAAATCCTAGCTTACTCATCTGAAAAATGGAAATTATGGTAGTGGCTCAATCTTGATCCCTAGCTGTCCCTCTTTAATGTCTGTCTTTGCTACTAAAATACAGCTCATCTCTGTGCTCTTTGTGTCCATTACCATTCATCCAGACCCATCACAGGGCCAGACACTTCTTAGGAACTTGGTGGATACTAGCCAAATGATCCAGGGATGACACCAGTTCAGTCTGGAGAAGAAAAGGCTATAGGTGCCACAGAAAAGCTATCCTCAGGTGCCTGAGGGTGGTTATTTGTAGGAAACAAAACTTGTCCTTTATGCTCCCTTGGAATTAGCCACTAGGACAAGAGGTTGGAGTCAGCAAAGAGATAGGCTTGGTTCTGTGTTATAAGATGAAATGGACCACCTGAACAGGAAATAACTTCCCTGACTCTAGAGGTATTTCAGCACCAGCAACTGGAGGCCACATGTTTTAAAGAGATTTAGTGTTTGAGTGAGTGAAGTAAGGTTCTTTCCAAATCCAGTTTTCATTCGTTCACACTTTCGTTGCTTTATCCTGACAGTCACTTATTGAATGCTGATCACTGTGGCAGAAACAGTATTGTTGTTACCAAGTTCAAGCTCATGCTGCTTGCCACAGTAAATCGAGGGATGAGGTATTGGGGCAAGGAATAGCACTTTTCTGACTTTATTCAGAAAGCCAGTGGACCAAGAAGATGGTGGACTAGTGTCCCAAAGAACCGTCTTAATCAGAGCTAGACTCACATGGCTAGTTGTTGCAGACTTCTTGATACCAGAATTCTTTGTTCTCAGAGCTGTCCAAGTAGGTCTGGTCATAACATTCCCGTAAACCTCCAATAGGACCATTGTTATTTTCTTTTTGGCAACTTTTTATTCTTATATGAATACTTTAAAGGTCAGAGCCTTGAGAATGGGCTGTAACATGCATTACAGGCAACATTCTCTTATAAAAGGTGCAGAGGCAGCATGGCTAAGTACAGGCAACAGAGCACAAGAGTTAGAGCCAAAGGATTAGATCCAGTATGCAGTCCAATATGCAGTGTTCTTCTCAGTTACGTTGTTAAGTTATGAGGGTAAAATAATGAGTTCTCCGATGATACCTACACTCAGAGATCTCCCAGTCTTAAAGAGTATATAAAAAGGAAAATAAATTATCACAGTAACAAGACATGAGAAATCATCTGTTATTCTTCCACATCACCACCTGTTTTGTTTATCTGTAACAGTGCACCAAGACTTGTGGTGAAGGCTCCAGGTACCGGAAGGTGGTATGTGTGGATGAGGACAAAGGTGGTGAGGTTCACGGCATGCACTGCGACACGAGCACACGGCCTGTGGACCGTGAGAGCTGTAGTCTGCAGCCCTGCGAGTATGTCTGGATCACAGGAGAATGGTCAGAGGTATGGTCTTGGGGGTTCTGAAACTGCCTTCGGGCAGCAATGGCCTAGGGGTGACAGACTGATGAGGGCAAGAATGTGGGAGACACACACCTACCTGCTGGTTCTTTCCCTGAGAACTGGAAGCCTTCCCGGGCTGGAGTCCTACATATGCACACCGGGGGAGGTTCATGAGATGGTGTCCAAGCTCCCCTCAGCTCTACAATCATGTGATTCACCCTGATGTCCTGTTATTATCATTAGAAAGGAGTTCTTAGAGGATGGCTACAGGTGCCTGAAGAAGGTTAAGTATAAGAAAATATCTTAGGGGACTTTCCTGGCGGTCCAGTGGTTAAGACTCTGTACAATGCAACAGGTAAGAGTTTGATCCCTTGTCAGGGAACTAAGATCCCCCATGCTGCAGGGCACAGCCAAAGAAAAAAGAAAGAAAATATCTTAGCATGAGGGAGGCAGTAAGAAATGGTGGGGACTGTGGTGTAGCCTGGTGGGCTGCCGGCTACGGGGTCGCACAGAGTCAGTCACGACTGCCATGACTTAGCAGCAGCAGTGACAGACTAGCACATGGTGTGTAAGAGGAACAGGTTCTCTTCCCCTCCAGTGAAGGCCATGCAGAAATGTGGGTCCTGTGTTAGCAAAGGTGATCTTTCAGACTCATTCGTAGGATGTTCCCCACCTTATTCCTCTCTCCAACCCCCCACCCCCCAGAGATGAGAGCCTTTTACACATCAGGACTCTGGTGTGCAATGGATAAAGGAAGCCAGAGCACTCAACATTTTCAGGATGCTCTTAAATTTACTGAAGGGTATGTGTTCTTTTCAGAGCTTGGAGGCCTCTGGATAGAACTTGACCGTTTTTGGAGCTCCCATCCATTGATATAAAAGACTACCTCCCAGCACATCCCCCACATAAATGGGGATTCCTATTGCTCCCGCCTGGCAGGGGGAAAGGGTATTAGCACCTGCCATCTCAGACATTCAGCCTTTAAAGTAATGCAGACTGAGGTCAAGGCGTGCATTTTGGATACTCTGAAATACCCACAGCTTGGCCAGATACCATTTGTAAGCCATCTACCCACGCATGACATACCTCAGACGAGCCGTGCACTCCGCTGGCCTGGTATCAGCTGCATCTTGGGGCATTTGAACAGCAGCAGCCAAAGAAGGAAGTGGACACAGAGTGTTTCCCAGTCTCGAGCCAGCTGGAAGGGAAGGCCCGAGGATGTTCTGCATGCCTGTGGCTGGGCTGGCTCCCTCCTCCCTCAGGGACCCCGTCAAGGGGAGCCTTCCCCCTGGAAATGCTGCAGGAGCGGCCAGCCATGTGGGATAATGTGATAACTCAGGAGACAGCAGGAAAAAGAGACACTGGTTTTAATAGCAAGTGAGAACTGATGGAAGCTATGGTTGTTGTCGTTTAGTAGCTAAGTCTTGTCCGACTCTTTGCAACCCCATGGACTGTAGCCTGTAAGGCTCCTCTGTCCATCAGATTTTCCAGGCAGAGAATACTGGAATGGGTTGCCATTCTCTACTCCACAGGATTTTCCCTGACCAGGGATCAAACCTGCATCTCCTGCATTGGCAGGCAGATTCTTTTTTTTTTTTTTCCATTTATTTTTATTAGTTGGAGGCTAATTACTTTACATCATTACAGTAGTTTTTGTCATACATTGAAATGAATTAGCCATGGATTTACATGTATTCCCCATCCCAGTCCCCCCTCCCACCTCCCTCTCCACCCGATCCCTCTGGGTCTTCCCAGTGCACCAGGCCTGAGCACTTGTCTCATGTACCCAACCTGGGCTGGTGATCTGTTTCACCCTAGATAATATACATGTTTCAATGCTGTTCTCTTGAAACATCCCACCCTCGCCTTCTCCCAGAGTCCACAAGTCTGTTCTATACATCTGAGTCTCTTTTTCTGTTTTGCATATAGGGTTATCATTACCATCTTTCTAAAGTCCATATATATGTGTTAGTATACTGTAATGGTTTTTATCTTTCTGGCTTACTTCGCTCTGTATAATGGGCTCCAGTTTCATCCATCTCATTAGAACTGATTCAAATGAATTCTTTTTAATGGCTGAGTAATATTCCATGGTGTATATGTACCACAGCTTCCTCATCCATTCGTCTGCTGATGGGCATCTGGGTTGCTTCCATGTCCTGGCTATTATAAACAGTGGGCAGGCAAATTCTTTTTTTTTTTTTTTTTTTTAATTTTTATTAGTTGGAGGCTAATTACTTTACATCATTACAGTAGTTTTTGTTATACATTGATATGAATTAGCCCTGGATTTACATGTATTCCCCATCCCAGTCCCCCCTCCCACCTCCCTCTCCACCCGATCCCTCTGGGTCTTCCCAGTGCACCAGGCCCGAGCACTTGTCTCATGTACCCAACCTGAGCTGGTTATCCGTTTCACCCTAGATAATATACATGTTTCAATGCTGTTCTCCTGAAACATCCCACCCTCTCCTTCTCCCAGAGTCCACAAGTCTGTTCCATACATCTGAGTCTCTTTTTCTGTTTTGCATATAGGGTTATCGTTACCATCTTTCTAAAGTCCATATATATGTGTTAGTATACTGTAATGGTCTTTATCTTTCTGGCTTACTTCGCTCTGTATAATGGGCTCCAGTTTCATCCATCTCATTAGAACTGATTCAAATGAATTCTTTTTAATGGCTGAGTAGTATTCCATGGTGTATATGTACCACAGTTTCCTCATCCATTGGTCTGCTGATGGGCATCTGGGTTGCTTCCATGTCCTGGCTATTATAAACAGTGCTGCGATGAACATTGGGGTGCACGTGTCTCTTTCAGATCTGGTTTCCTTGGTGTGTAGGGCAGGCAAATTCTTTACAACTGAGCCAAGAAGCTATGATCCCTCACCCCTAGAAAAGCAAAACGCGCCACATGCTGCATACAATTTCCAGGGTTCATCTGGAACTCAGGCCCCTTCTTTGACCTTGAGAATCCTGAAACTCTACCTTAGTTTTGTGTAACATTTTTACAGTGAGTGGCCAATTATTTGATGACTTTTCCCAAAAATATCATCCAAACTAAATTTGTTGGTTAATTTCTGTTCTCTTTTTAAAACAGTATATCATATAAAGTATGTAGCTAAGGAAGTTGAACACAATCTAGAAATCTTACCAATAACCAATTAAATATACCATCACAGAAGGGAGCTGGGACACCCGTGAAAAACTTCTTTTTTCTCCTTTTCTGGATTGTCCGGGTATTTTTAAGTGCCATATAATTATGGCAAAAGGCCTAAATGACTGCATGATTTAGAGAGAGAGTGAAAGAGAAGCAGAAAGGTAACATTTAAGTCAAGATACTGGATTGGCAAAAAGTTTGTTTGGACTTTCTGCTTCTACAAAACCTGAACGAGCTTTTTGGCCAACCCAGTACATAGCCAGGGAGACAGGGGACAGAAGACTGAGCAGAGGGCAGATGAGCAAGCAAACCATCAAGTAGGAAAGGATATTGTCCCACAGTCCTCTTTCGGCAAAGAGCCTGGATTTTATACAGAGGGTGTCTCTGGCGCTCTCTGCATCTCACCGGGTCACTTCTCTGATGCAGTCATGGTAGGTTCAGAAAAGTGTGGTTTGTCCATCCTTGTAGAGCTTTGGATGCTGTAAGTGGACCCAAGACAGACGGAGCGCCTCCCCCACCTGCTTCTCCCCCTTGAAAATCCAGAGCAGGGGCTTGAGGTGCCCCCCACGGGGGACTGGTTGGGGGCAAATATGCAGTGGGAGCATGGATCCTGGAAGGCTCATGGAGGGCTTGCACGTCCCCTGAGTGCTGTGGGCTACTGCTTGTAGTGCATTAGAAGCTAATAAAGAGAGCTCTCTGCCCTGTTGTCCTGGGGTCAGCGTTCGATGTGGAGGTCAGGGGCCTATTGTGGCTGCCCCCAGGCCCTGCTCCAACCTCTGCTCTCTACCCGCCTCTTCCCAGTGCTCAGTGACCTGTGGAAAAGGCTACAAACAAAGGCTGGTCTCCTGTAGTGAGATTTACACCGGGAAGGAGAATTACGAGTACAGCTACCAAACCACCATCAACTGCCCAGGCATGCAGCCACCCAGTGTCCAGCCCTGCTTCCTGCGAGAGTGCCCTGTGTCGGCCACCTGGAGAGTGGGCAACTGGGGGAGCGTAAGTAGACAGCTGGGTGGTCACAGTGGCCGGCTGCTGAGTCTCAGACCCCGACTTAGACGTACCTTACCTGAGCAGTCCTGAGTGACTGCCTCCCGGGAGAGCCCTGGGAGGGAGACAGGAGTCAGCATCTTGGAATGGGCTCAGAGGGAAAGAAGGCTGCTCTGACCGGTGGGTCTGGTGCTTAGAGCAGGGGCCGGGGGTGGGGGTGGCTAGCCCTGACTCCAGACAGCCTCCACCTGATTCTCGGTTCTGCCACTTCCCAGTTGAACAGCCTTGGTGGTGGTTGCTCAGTCACTCACTTGTGTCTGACGCTTTGTAACCCCATGGACTGCAGCATGCCAGGCTTCCCTGACCTTCACCATCTCTCAGAGCTTGCTGAAATTCATGTCCATTGAGTCAGTGGTGCAATCCAACTATCTTGTCCTCTTTCATCCCCTTCTCTTCCTGCCTTTGATCTTTCCCAGCATCAGGGTCTTTTCCAGTGAGTCAGTTCTTTGCATCAGGTGGCCAAAGTATTGGAGCTTCAGCTTCAGCATCAGTCCTTCCAATGACTATTCAGGACTGATTTCTTTAGGATTGACTTGTTTGATCTTTGGACAAGGAGCCAAATGTTCATGTCTGTTTCGTCCCCTGCAGAATGGGTTATGAAGATGAAATGAATATTCTTGCATAAAAACCACTTGGGTTATAATGACACCTTTTTAAGTTCCACATGTTTGAACACAATTTAAAATTAAAAAGCACCCAGAACTCTTGTCTTTCCCCTAATAAGGGCTATAGAAGTGTTCACTGTTGTAGCTTCTGTTGCTAAGAAGCCTATTTGTCCTTCTGGATCAGGAATTCTTGGTTGCATTAGGGTTATAACAGGTAAGAATATTTGAAATTGAAACTGCCCTAGAAAATTGCCCCAGCCTCCTGGCTGCTAACTATGAGACTTTCACTGATGCACAGTGATGATCAGGCAGAAGTTTGGGACCAGTTGGAAGTGATTGAGGTTTCAATCATGGATCCACCGTGACCTTAAACAAACTTCCTCACATTTGAGCCCCAATTTTCCCTCTCTAAAAATAGAATAACACTAGTACTATCTCATAGGGTGATTGCAAGGCTTAGATGAGAAAATTATTTACTTCTCATATGCTTGAGTTCCTATGTAGGTACATAAGTACATATGTAAAGGCAGGTATGTATAAAACTCAGCACAAAGACTGGCCCATAGGAAGTGCTGTCCATGTATCAGCTATTTGTTTTCAGCATCACAGGGGTTCTGAACAAGCCTCTAAGCTCTGAGCTCCATGCCTCAGGAATTCCAGGCCCCCGGGTTCCACAGACCCCTCACAGACCCTGCTCTGCTTACAGTGCTCCGTGTCGTGTGGCGTGGGAGTGATGCACAGGTCTGTGCAGTGTCTCACCAATGACGACCAGCCCAGCCACTTATGCTCTGCTGACCTGAAGCCAGAAGAAAGAAAAACCTGCCACAATATCTATAACTGTAAGTCAGCCAACCAAAGCCACCTTTCTGGAGCTTGAAGAGCAGGTCTCATTGTTGATGCGCTTGCCTGCCCTTTTCTGGAGTAGAGAGTTTATTTTTGAGACATTGGCCCCACGCTGACCACTGTGTGCATGAATAGTGTAACCGGTCCCATTGGCAGCCACTGCAGACTCACCGCTCATGTTCATGGGTTTGTGTATTCTAGGTGAGCTGCCCCAGAACTGTAAGGAAGTGAAAAGGCTGAAAGGTGCCGGCGAAGATGGGGAATACTTCCTGATTGTCACAGGAAAGCTCCTGAAGGTACTCGTCCGAGCTCAGTCATTATTTCTACACTGCTCTCAGAGCCAGCAGTCCTGGCTGTCATGGTCCCATTTCTGAGCCTCCCCTGGCAGGTTTTGTCTGGTCTGTCTTTCAGGTCTTCTGTGCAGGGATGCACTCTGACCACCCCAAGGAGTATGTGACACTGGTCCATGGCGACTCTGAGAATTTTTCTGAGGTTTACGGGCACAGGTAGGAGAACTCCAAGCTCAGAAGAGCCCAGACCACCTGGAGATCCCTAGAAACGCCTCCCCATCCTCACCAGAACATTCTCTCTGTCCTGTAGGTTGCACAACCCAACCGAATGCCCCTACAACGGGAGCCGACGTGATGACTGTCAGTGTCGGAAGGACTACACAGCGGCTGGGTTCTCCAGCTTCCAGAAGGTCAGAATAGATCTGACCACCATGCAGATCATCAGTAAGTCCCATAGAGCATTCTGGGGCATGTGTCTGTGGGTCTTTCCATTCAGGCCGTGACACATCCTGCTCAGGGGTTGGGCCGAGGCCCAGAGGGTATGAAAATGAACTTACGATCCAGGGATGACAACCCTGGTCTGAGCTGCCTGAAGGTGGGGTTTGCTCCACCTTTGATCACTGTGGTCCCCCCAGTGCCTGGAAAGGGCTGAGCAGTGGACGGTTCTCCATCAGATTTGTGACGAACAGAGGAGACAGAGGCACAGTAAAGGGGTGCCATCATAGTGGGGAAGTCAGGGCAGCGCCTCCCAAAATATGACATCAGAGTTGAGACCTTAAGGCCGAGCCTTGAGTTCGGCAGAGCAAGCATGAGAGCAACCGCTCTGCAGGAAGACGTCTTAAGGGGTCAGACGCGACGTTCGCCCCGCCCTGGGCTCCCACCAGCAGTGGGTACACGTGGGCGCGCATGCACATGCACGCACATGCGCACACACACACACGAGAGCAAAAACGGATTTGCTCTGATGGCCAATTTACAGAAGAAATACGGAGGACAGAATTACCTATTTTTTAAACTAGCCTGCCCGTGGGCTGATTTCATACTCTGGCCGACACTGCATTTTTGTTAGGGACATTAATCATAGGAGTGGTTAAAGACAGCTCAAATATCCCAACCCGTTCCCTCGAATGGAGGGAAAACAGAAATAATGAATAATTAAGTTTTCTTCATTAACATTGTTCCTGTAATCTTGCCTTGCTTTCCTCTGGAGGTAGATTACACTTGATTTGTACCAAGATATTTTTAATTGCCTTCAGCCAGACTGATGAGGGCTAAGGGCAGAGTCTGCAGTTTTTCCCACTTAAATACTGCCCCAGCTGAGACCCAGAGCTTCCTGGTGCTGAAGCTGGAAAAGGCAGGATGGGGGACTCAGATTTCCCTCCCACAAAACTGCAGAAAAGAATGAGGCCTTCTCTTGCTATTCCCAAAAGACAAAGCAGAAAGTTTTAAAAAGCTGCCTCTGGTCTCCAGTCCTCATCAGATTTTGCAGGATTCTCAGTCTGTCTGCTCCCGAGCCATCTTCCCCAATCTCCCAGCTGTTCTCAGGACCTACATGAGGGTTAAAAACGCAAGCATTGTTTTTATTGGCTTTTTTAAAAACTACAAGTTAGCCCCAAACTTGAGAAACTGCCATTAATATTTTCAAGATGTGGGTTCTAATTGCTCCACATTTTGGCAACTAGACTGCCTGGGCCACAGGAGGACAGCTGAGCCTCGGGGAGGAACTGCTAAGTAGCTGGAAATGCTTGGATGGCTGATTTCCCCAGTCCTGCAGCCTCCGAGGCTGCCGTCTACAGGAGGTTCACAGTCATCCAATTACACTGCATTTAAGCGAGGTGATTCACACATTTATTTATATAAGAATCGAGTCCAGAGTCATCTGAAACCCCCTTTTTTGGGTTCCATACTGTGAGGAGACAGACAGTGCTGGTAAAACCCAGGGAAGGAAGCTCTCGGAACCACAAATATAGTGACTGGGGGAATGGGGAGCAGAGCAAGTGTACATCTGGATCCATTTGCTCACTAATCATATTTTGGATTGTTTTTTTAATTTCCCATACCCGCTTGTGACTTCTCTAACTCTTCTTCTTCCCTTCTGTCTCCTTGTTAATATCCTGTCCCTTCCCAAACTCTTTCTCCTACTCCCACCTTTCCCCTCCCTTCAACCCTTTCTCCAAAACCCCACAGCCACTGACTTACAATTTGCCAGGACCAATGAAGGACATCCCGTCCCCTTTGCCACTGCTGGGGACTGCTACAGTGCCGCCAAGTGCCCACAGGTACGAACCAGGGACGCCGACCCACCGCCCCCAGGGATCCACAGCCCACCCTGGCCACCCCACCCCCACCCTGGGCTGCATCTCTTTCTGTAAATGTAATCAGAATGGCAGTTCTAGCTCTGCAAGGCAGTTTGGCCACCTGTATCCAGGCCTTACAGATGCTCCCAGCCTCTCAGCTCCTAGGGGTGCTTCCTAAGGAAATGGTCATGGCCATGAGCCAGACTTCTGCATTCAGCAAAATGCATCAGTGATCATGGTAAAATCTTATAAAGAAATCAGATATCAGATGGCAAGCTTTGGTTAAACAAATGATGATATTGGTAAATGTTTAATGACTGGCTCTCCAAGGGATGGAGGCAGGGGGAAGCAGTGGTTTGTAGCATTTGCCTATTTCTGGGGTGTCAGTTTTCTCCCTGACTGCTTTCAAGTCGTCAGTATCCTATCACACACAGGAGAGTTAGGGAGATGTGCACACGGTTGTCTCTCAAAAGGCAGTACAAGCAGATTCCAACACTCTGCTGTCAGACGTTAAAAATTCTGAATATTGCATGACACAGAAAAACTGTCAGTCCAGTTTCCACTGTGTAAGCGTGCAGCGTCTGGACCAGGAAGTGCAAAGCCATCTCCTGGATTCTGTCTCCAGCAGAGCTGCTCAGTGGCAGTCTTACCCATTCGACAGTTGCGCAGGTTTTTGCCTCCTTAGAGGTGTGGCTTGTTAATTTGGCTTGCCTTTTAAAACAGGCTGTTATAATCATCCTTGGCTCACTTTGCCAAGTAGGCGTCAGTCTTTGCCACAGGCTTCTGCAAGGAGAAAGCAGGAGACATGTAATGAATTAGGTGATTCTGGACAGAAGAACCTAGCCCCAGTTTTTTCGCTGGTTTACATGAGGTCTTTATAAAGCTGTTGTTAGACTCTGTGTTGGAAATCTTCATGTTGCTGTGAGCCTTCACAGGTTCTAGGAATTGGGACTGGGAGATGCTCAGAGTGCCAGGCACTGCCTCCCCAGGATGCATTTACACACAACTAGAGACCATCCAAAGACAAACACATCTGAGTTTTCTTTTAACGACGTGTTTTCTCAGCCCCAAGCTTTAGAAAGTATTGCTAAACATTTTAGAGAAGTGAAAAGGAAGCTCTCAGGGGAGAAAGAAAATAAACAAAGGACAGAATGTTAAAAGGGGCCTTTTCTCCATTACCCAGGAATTGAAAACTTTTGAAGTGCGGTTTCTTTAGAGCACTTGATGACTTCAAACACCCCATTCGTATGGGTTGCATTTAACAGCTTATAGATTGGCCGTCCCTGCCCTTTTCAAATGCCTCAGGATTTTCTTGTTTCGATATGTGCATCTTTGGGGAAACTTAAGTAAATGAGAGGTAATTTGCATTCGATTATTTTAATAACTCAGAGACAAAGGAACTGATTGATTTGCTAAATCCTGACACTAATGCAGTTGCTAAGTGAGAAAAGCAAAGCCAGTGAGAGGCTAACTTGTATTTTTTCCAGTCTATTCTTCAAATCGTATCAGATACTTTTAGAATTCAATTCCTTAGAAGTTTATTGAGCACCAATAATGCTGATGAAAGGTGGGAGTTTTTCAAATCACTTTTCCAGGGAAATGTCTGTAGAAAGCAGGACTATGCAAACTACTCTGGAGTCCTGCTTGTCCTCTGATCTGTGACTGCAGAGATATCCAAGCAGACGATGTGTTTGACAATCTGCTTCTTTTTCCTCCTCATCCACTGCTGTTGCTTTAAGGATCTGTGTATCATTAAGGGTGGGTTCCCCAAGAGCCCTGGAGTCAAGACACAGCCAGAGTGTATGTTGTTATCCTGATCATAGTGCATGTGGCGTCACTATTACTGACGCTGGTGTTATGAGTATCTGCTGAGTGTCCACTGCACTTGAGACACTGTGCTCAGAATTTCTAAATCAGTGTAGCGTTTAATCATCCACAGCATCCTGTGAGAACGCTCAGATGAGGCAGCTGAGAGGTGTGGAGAGGTCAGGTGACTTATCCAAACCCACGCTGGTGCTCGGGAGAGGCCAGGTTTGATGCCCAGTACATCTGAGTCCGAATCCATGACAGCAGATGTGTCTGGCTGATCCCGTTTTCAGACAAGACCCGTACAGCCTACAGCCTTGTCCAGCAGAGAACAAAACCTCCCTTTGTCAGTGCTACATCTTTTGCTGACCTTTCTGGAATATCTAGTGTATGCATGCCTTAATCACCTTTACTCTTATATCAGCAGCAGGAGATAGTAGCTAAAACTCTCATGCCCTTTAGACCCTGAAGATAAGGTCTGTGGGGACAGAGCGGGAAAGGACAGTAGGCCTACACTCCACTGATGACAGGCAACTTTCAGAGTGCTAATTATCAACTAGGATGCTGGCTAAAAATGCAAATCCCTGACCCTGAAAAGGCCAGAGAGAGAATAAGAACAAAAACTTGTTTATCACCTGCTCTGAAAAGGCAGATCTAGGCAGCATGTAATCCGCTCAGCTACGTGCTCAGACACTGAACACGGGGATCAGCATGACACATCCTGGGGCTGGAAGCCTGTTCCTTCTAAGAACTTTGACGTCAAAGCATATCACGTCTGTCTTCTGAGATGTAGGTTCGACAGGTAGTCTTCATGGGAAACAGGATAAGGAAGGAAAGAAGAAGGTGTCCTTGGCAATAGTAAGGATTGGGCGTTGTGATTAGTGTGGATGCCCTCTTCAGGGGAGGAAGGCTAGGAAGGTAAGAATTGGCCAGGTGGGCTAATGTAGCATATCCAGAAGCCAGTGTCTAAGGAGGCTAAGCAAGGAGGGTTTTGAGCATCCGGTGTAACCACAATCACAGATACTTGGGTATTGAAGTCACTCAACATGACAGCCACTAACATCTGCGTGGTACTGTCATAAGGCAAGTTCCAAAAATATTTTTAAAACCTCACCTATTCTCTGCCAGGTAATGGGCTAGGTGTGTCATATCTTCTGTATTTCTATCTTATTACCCATTTTACAGATGGCCTCAAGAAGGGTAAGCCGTTTGCCTGAGATCACACTAAAGGCAGAAGAGTCAGGATTCTAGGATAAATTCCTCCCCCTGACCACAGCACGACTGATGTTTTGGGCTGGATAATTCTCTGTTGTTGGGGACTAGGCTGTGCCTTGTAGGATATTTAGTAATAACTCTGGTCTCTCTGCATCAGCTGCCGGTGGCTCACGTACCCACCAGCTGTTTCATGGCAACCAAAAATGTCTCCTGAGGTTGCCAGATTTCCCGTGGGGGCAAAAATGTCCTCTGATGACATCCACTGATTTAGACCGCACTAAATCCTCCCATCACCTCTGTGAATAGGAACGTTCTTTGTTCCCAGTGTACAGACGTAGGATTTAAGGCCCCTAAAGAGTTCATAAACTGTTTGGCATTTATGGGACCAACATGGAGAGGAAACTTCCAAGTTACACCTGATCCTGGAAGTCTTTATGGAAGAGCTAGGATGTAATATTTATAAAGACTATAACGGGGCTTTCTGATGGCTCAGCTGGTAAAGAATCTGCCTGCAATATGGGAGGCCTGACTTTGATACCTGGGTCGGGAAGATCCCCTGGAGAAGGGAATGGCAACCCACTCCAGCATTCTTGCTTGGAAAATCCCATGGACAGATAAGCCTGGTGGGCTGCAGTCCATGGGGTTGCAAAGAGTCAGACACGACTGAGCGCCTAAGCACAGCAAGACTGTATCAAGTGCCTCGTCCTGTGTTACAAACCATAACTGATATAAATAAGCAAAGCAGTGCCACGTCCCACCCCTCAATAAGCTTACTGCTAATTGGAGAGGGAAAACGAACACTTACAAAACAATAAGAAAATGCAGGACTAATACCAGTATTTTTTAATATCTGTTAGGGACCAGCCATACAGTCCTCAGCTAATTTCATTTAGTCCTCACTATACTACTCTGGGGAAGACACTCTTATTATTACCTTCCATTTTACAGATGGACAAACTGAGGTTCCTACAGGGTAAATCATCTGTCCACATCAAAAGCCTACTTTACACTTAGGTCTGATTAGGTGTGAGCCTCCACCTCACTACTCTCTCTGATGTATTTAAGACCGTTTTGACAAAAAACTCCATCCTAAGGCTCAGAGAGGAAGCCTTCACCCACTGTCTGTGGTTCTTGCAGAAAGCACACTTTTTACTCCCAAACCGCTCGTGAATCTATTTAAGATGCCTTTGTGGAGTCATTTTTGCAAGAGAGAAATACACAGAGACAGATGGGGAAGGCAAGAAAGGCTCTCTGCTGCACTGTCTCCTTGGAAATAAAAATGGAAACACCCGAGGCCACGCTTGGCAAGGAATCCCACAGCGCAGCTGGGAGGTGTGGGTTCCCTGGGCCTGGCAGCTTGGCCGGGCCCTGCCTTGGTCTAGCGCAGGCCGCGCGCGCCCTCTGCAGGCTAACCCCGAGAACGCGCCGCTCCTTTGAAGTCTCGCCCCGCTGTGCTTAGGACTCAGCGTGCTCAACGCTGTGGGGAGCTGAAGCCCAGGAAGCTTTGGCAGCGAGATCTTGTTAAAAAAATTACACTGTGGCATTTTGTTCCTGTAGGAATCTGATAATTGTGAGCAACATCAAGATTGCTGTGTTAGGGACACAGAATAGCGGTGGTTGAGAGTGAGGACTTTGAAGTTAGGAAAATTTGAGTTGGGCTTTTTGTGTCTCCTGGAGAAGTTAATCACCTTCGCCAGGCCTCCCTGTCCCCATCTGTGAGGAAAATCCCCTTCAGATTGCTCTTGCAAGGATGGATGAGATGATGCATGTAAAGTGCCTCGTTCAGAACCGCCCCCCACCACCACCACTACAAAGAACCCTCAGTCATTAGTTAGCTATCATAATGAATTAATATCTTTCTCCAGGTTACCTTTTTATTGTGTGGGACCTTTGCTCAGGATGTCACGTGGACTAAAAATCTTGTTCACTGGCCATTTATTCCAGGGTCGTTTTAGCATCAACCTTTACGGAACCGGTTTGTCTCTAACTGAATCTGCCAGATGGATCTCCCAAGGGAATTACGCCGTCTCTGACATCAAGAAGTCTCCGGTAAGGGTCCCCAAGGCTTGGAGGATGAGTTCTGTTTTCTCCTCCTCTTTCCCTCCCTCTGAGGCTATGGTGCTAAAGGAACTTCCTCAAACCATTTTACAAAGTGTCAGGAAGAAAACTGAGGACATAAATGGAAGGTTGGCACGTGGACAGGTGAGTGGAGCAGAGTCTTGCTTACCCTTCTGATGAATTCTTCCCAGAGATGTGAACCTGAGTACCAGGAGCAATCAGAAGGATGCCTAACCAGGAAGCCGAAAGCACTCAGCAGCCTCTAAGGGTGCGTGTGGCTCAGATATCTTGCAATTAATTAACCAACATGCAGTTAAACTATGTGAGCTTAGGGACAGTGATGTCTGTTTCAGAAGAAATGAAATAATACAAAAAGGGCTGGAAAAAGCAGTTGTTCATTAGGAGGCTTTCTGAAGAATGAGAGAAAAACTCACAGGCTCTACAAGTCAGTTCTTCCTGCTCTAAAATCTAGCTGTTCACGGTGGGATCACCCCAGAGCACCCGAATTACCTGGCAACTTGTTGACAGTGAAAATTCTGGGGCCCCAGAGCTTCTGAGCAAGACCTACAGCTGAGGAAGCTCTCAGATGGACACTCTGAATCCGCTCTGGTCTGGTTGCTCAGCCTGGGGGTATGTTAGAGTTACTTGGGAAAGTTTAAGATGCATGTACCTGGGCCCCATCCAGATTCACTGAAAGGGAATCTGTGACAGGGGCAGAATTTGAAATTCCCCAGGGGTGTCTAATGTCTACTGGGGCAGGAAGCGCTGCCCTTTCCAGCCAAGAAGTTCCAAGGTCGCGGGGCAGGAGCTGACCCACAGGCAAATGGGAAACTTACAAGGTGTGGCCTATAGCCCCAGTCCTGCCACAGCTGTGACCTCTGTCTCAGGGTCTCCTCAGAAAAGTAAGTAATGGAGAGAAAAGAGGACCAGAAAGTGGGGTATTACTCGGAGGTGAGGTTGCCGACAAAATACAGGATGCCCAGTTAAATTTGAATTTCAAATAAGGAAGATTTTATTTTATTTTTTTTATTTTTTGCATTTCTTTTTTTTTTCCATTTATTTTTATTAGTTGGAGGCTAATTACTTTACATCATTACAGTAGTTTTTGTCATACATTGAAATGAATTAGCCATGGATTTACATGTATTCCCCATCCCGGTCCCCCCTCCCACCTCCCTCTCCACCCGATCGCTCTGGGTCTTCCCAGTGCACCAGGCCCGAGCACTTGTCTCATGCACCCAACCTGGGCTGGTGATCTGTTTCACCCTAGATAATATACATGTTTCAATGCTGTTCTCTTGAAACATCCCACCCTCGCCTTCTCCCAGAGTCCACAAGTCTTCCACAAATAAGGAAGATTTTAATTTTTTTTTTTTTTTTTTTTTTTTACTATAAGCACATCTAAAACATTGTATGGGACATACTTTTTCTTTAAAAAAAATTGTTGTTTATCTGAAATTCACATCTGACTGAGCAGCCGGTGTTTTTATTTGCTAAACCCTATCAAAATCTGAATATAAAGAAACAGCTCAATCAGCCTGCTTCTACCCAGGAAGAGAAAAAACATCAATTATGATGTTCCAGGAATATTTCAGAGGTTTTTTTTAGCTTCAAGGGTTGAATTTGTGTCTTTGAAAAAGAAAAAAACTTCTTCTTTTCTATGTGAAGGTCAATTAACTCCTTCAACTCTGATTTAACTAAATGGCTATATCGATTGCTTATAATTTAATCATTAATATTTTTGCTTGTACTGAAAGAAAGAGAACCGAGAGACAGCACACTTGCTGTGCTTTACAGTGGGCCCAGAAATTATGTTCTTGTGTTCTACTTTATATTATGTTGCAGTGACCAAGAGAGACCAAAAAAATGCATTGCCTCAAACGTGGTCATACTTAAACCATGATTATGTAGAAAACCATCTATGTGAACAGTGTTGAAACCTTAGTTTCAGTTTTGTCAGGGTCATTGCAGTGGTCATCCAGAACGTAAAAATAATTGCAGCCTGGAGCGCCACCTTGTGGAGATAATGATCACTGCCCTGCTGAGATGGGCTGGTTGTTCCCCTAGCCTTAGGGGGAGGTTCCGCCTGTGCCGAAGGGAATTGGTTTCACAATTGCCTGTCAGAAATTTTTTTATTTTTTTAAATCTTGGTGTTCCGTGACAGCTCAGAGAGACTGCTCAGAATTAGTCTCAAGGGTCTGTCGAGCACTCCTTATTAATCCCCACGAGCCAGAACTAAGCAATCTGTAGCTCCTCGCAGCCCCAGAAATGAGGCTTTGTGTGCCTGGCCTGCTGTGCCGTTCACAGAGCAGCATCCTCTAGGGATGCTCCATGGAAACAGGCTTCCAAAGCCTAAGACACTTGAGGGAAAATTGTATATTTTACTTCCTTCTGGAAGAGTCACAGTAACCATGCGTGTATTGGAGGTTGGAATAAAGTGTACAGGAAGGAAACCTGTGTGGTTCTATTGAAGCCAGCATTTCCCTAAATCAGTGGTTCTCAGACTTGGGCCAGGACTTGCTGAAACACAGCCAGCCTGGGGAGGGGCCTGAAATGTACATTCCCAACAATTTCCCCGGTGCTGCTGATGCCCTGGTCTGGGCCCACGTTTTGAAAACCACTGACCTAAGTTAAACCAGTCACAGAGCCTTCTCTTCAAAGTCAGACCTTAATTTCCCCAAATTACCATTGTTCCACACAACACACTGTGAAGAACTGTGTCACGTCCTGCTCCCAGCTTGCCTTACCGCTGTCTTGCTTCTGAGGGGCTGAAGCCGGTCTGCTGTATTTTGTACAGATCCTGGCCAGTCCTGATCGATTCTCCAAACAGCCCTGCTTTGATTCAGTCCTCTCATCTTCACGCTTCACTTTCTTTCACTTTTCTGCTGGGAGCACCACATGGAAAAACACAATGGAATCCTCCATTTTCTAAACCTGCTTGGTGATAAAATGCTTTTTCCCCAAGAAAAACTAACGGAAAGCTCTAGTGATTCAGGGTAAAACTGAATTACCAGCACCACTTGTCGGAGGGGTGCAGGGTCTCACCAACAGGAACAGACCTTGTAAAAGTAAGTCTCAGTGTCAGGCTCATTATTGGCTGCCCGTAAATGTGTAGTGGGAAGAATTCTAATTTTTTTTTTTTTTTTACTGATAAGGACTTTTGTTATTGAAATAGCCTCTATTATTGAAAGAGCCTCTGTTTACTGGACAGTTTACATGCCTTCAGTCGCATTCCTTCAGGTTACTCATTGAATTCTTGGGAGAGCACTGTCATCAAAGCCCACAGAAGCCGCAGAGCATAGAGGTTAAGCCTCCAGGCCCTTAAGTCATATCGCCTGACATGCTTTTACCAGTTTGGCCATCATGGCAAGTTATTTAATTTCTCAGGGGCCTCAGTTTCTTCATCTATAAAATGGGTATCATGGTGGTCTTACCCAGTTGGGTTCTTGTGGAGCATAAATGAAATAGGGAGATAAAGCCATTTGCATGTCACTGGACAGGCAGCAGGGGCACCGTAAGCATTAGCTGTCAATGTTATCACATTTTTATAGGCCTAAGGCTTGCCATAAGGTTGCAGAATTGTCACGGTGGTGAAAGATGCAGGCTGGCTTGTGATGGGAGGATAGGACTGCAGCCTGAGCAGAGGCTGAGCCAGGACCTGGCTGGTACCCACCACACCACGTGGATTTTGTCTACACGGGCCCTTCCCCATCCAGGACTGAGGCATATGGGACGCCTCCTGGGTCCAGGCATGGGCTTCTAGACAAACGCTTTGACTGTACCAAGTTTTTGCTCTGTGGGTGAGGGGCAGCCAGACAGAACGGGGGGAACTTGGCCCACCTGTAAGATTGGAGAGATAAGGTTGGCATTCTAAGCTCCTCTGCCAGTGATATTCTGTGCTTGCCCAACTCATGAGTGCACTCAGGATGTGAGAGGACCCTCAGCCCCCGTCTGGGAGAGACCCCCTGCCACCACTCCCCCCACCCCGAAAGGTGCCCATTCTCAGAGCTACTGTCTCGCCTTCCGTCCTGGAGGAGGTTCCAGAATGGCCCTCAGAGCCAGGCCCAGTGAAGCAGGCCCCTGTAAGCAGGGCGGGAGGGGCGTCCTTGGGCCTGTGTGCTGCTCTGTGTTCTAGGGGGTGGGCCCGGGGCTGAGAGGCGCTGGGAGCTGAACCCTGAGGCCCAGCCATCACTGTTTCTCTGAGGGAAGGGCTCTAAATCCAAGAATTACTTTGAAATTAAAAATTAAAGTTGTATTACTGTATGGGAGATGGATTCAGTTCCTGTTTTTGTTTTTGTTTTTTTTTATCTTTTAGTTCATTTACAACCAATGGAGTTTAAGTAGCATGAGATAAATGTGTGTGTGTGTGTGTGTGTGTGTGTGTGTGTGTAGCAAGCAAAGAATCAGTTCTCTTTTATCTACTATAAGCTGCGTTCTAACCCACAATTCATTTGTGAGAATTCAGTTATCTACCAAGTATAAAAATCATACATTTACTACAGACAAGTGGAGTGAAACTACCATTTGTATATGTGTACATTTGATTCTGTATGATCCCATAGAAGTTAGATATTTATACATTGTGTGTGTGTGTGTGTGTGTGTGTGTGTGTGTACATTTGTGTATGTGTGATTAGGACTTTATTTGGAAAAAGAAACAAATACTGTTTTTTTTTTAATGGGCACTTTCACTCCCAGCAGTTCCAAAGAAATGTAAATAAGCATACTTCAATCAAAGATGTGCTGGCTTCCCTAAATTACACAAATCAACCTCTTGGTCATATTGACTGCAGAAAGCATAGAAAAGAGTGAAAAGTATGAACTATAAACTGTTCTTAATGGAACACAGAGTCGCTCATTTTAATTATATGTAATAGCTCAAACTCTGCTGACAAAATATTTGTTGAAAAGAGATTTTTAGTGGACCTGCTTTAATGGAGAAATAAAAATGATTTACAGTTAATGTTTCATTGTATGAGAGTGGGTACTTCTAAAGTGCTGGAAAACATATGCTTTTCTCTGAAATAGGCACTGCTGTTTCCATGACAATCATGTTTATGCTATTTATTTTCTCAGTACATATATTTTTTATTCTGTACTAGAAATAAGTGTTAGTTCAACCTTTGCCTAAATGACATTAATAGAGTCCTAGTTAATGAAATAACATGAACATTGCAGAGCGAGCATCAGCGATTTTATAATTACCCAGACTGTTCTTATCTCCATGAGAACAGGCTATGATGGAAACTCACACATTAAACAGCACCATTATGACAATGATCACTAATAATTGAGCACATACATTAGGCCAAGTGCTATTCTGGGTACTTTATATGCTTTCTTTCATTTGCAGCAAACCTACAAGGGAAGACTTGTATTATCCCCATTTTACAGATACACAAGAAAACTGAGGTTTAAAGAGGTTATTTAAAGATATGATGCAAATCTGAGGCAGTCTGATCTCTGCTGCTGGGGAAGGAAGAGTTTGGGTGGGAAAAAAATCTTTAATGAGACAGAAGGTATTTCTACTATGTCAGCATCCTTAAGGCCACCAGACCTATATACTTCAGCCTAGGGGAAAAGTTCCTGGCTAGAAAACCAGTTGATCTGGCATCAGAACTAGTTGATGATGTCAGACCAGCTCCAGAACTAACATGGGCCCCTAAAACCAAGACCCAGTGGGCTGATAGAACTCAGTCTTCCAACTTATTCTTGTGCATGCATGCTTAGTCGCTCAGTCATGTTTGATTCTTTGTGGCTCCTTGGACTGTAGCCCACCAGGTTCCTCTGGCCGTGGTATTTTTCGGGAAAGAATACTAGAGTGGGTTGCCACTTCCTCCCCCGGAGGATCTTCCTGACTAAGGGATCCAACCCACATCTCCTGCGTTGCAGGCCCATTCTTTATCACTGAGCCATCAGGGAAGCCCTTCAAGTTAATCTCACTCATAATTAAAAGCATGCAAATTATTAAAAGAGTGAAACTTACATGATTTTTTTCCTTCAAAATTGGCAGCTATTTTTCTTTTTTTAATGAGATTATTCATTGTTTTCAAAAGACTTCCGTAGTTGGGCCATATGAATCAAATATGGCCCAAAGAGATCCTGAAATGTGCACACAAGTATGATTCACACCAGCATTAGTCCCAGTGGAGAAAAACATCTTAGATGCCACACCTTGTGCAGGAGTCAGGGGTAGAGGGTGGCTCATGTGACATGGTAATTTACAAACTGGGATATGATGCCACAGTTAAACAAGGGGTTTTTCATAGCATGGGGGAGGGGTTAAGGGGGCTGATTAGCAGGGCCATTTGAATTGCAGCTCACAGAGAAGAGCGTACTTGTTCAGCATTCTTCGATTCATTCAACAAATGTGTGTTTAGACCACTGCTAGGTTCTGGGGACCCTAGTATTCTAACAAGGCACTGGCCTTGGCATCATGGGGCTTACATTCCAGGGGGGAAGACAGACATCAAGAGAGAACTACCCTATTTTGTAGGGTACTGGTAACTCGGTCAGAACGATTTCTCAGAGGAAGTGGCCTCTGGGCTGAGTTCTGAAGAATTTACCAGGCAAAAGCTTGTAAACGCAGAGTCCAGTTCACACAGAGAAGGAGAGGGCAGAGAGTTCCAGCTAGAGGAGCCGCATGTGTGGAGGCCTTGTGTTGAGCCATGTTAGAGGAACCACCCTCAGAAATGCAGAGGGGAGGAGCAGAGCAAGACAGGTGCAGACAGGTAGGACTGTACGAGGCTAGAGACCAGGGTTCAGCGAAGCTTTTCCGTAGAGGACCAGATAGTGAATACTTCAGGTTTTGCCATCCAGGAGGTGAAAATCATGGATATTACATACGTATTTATATGACAAGAGTGAAAACAAATTTGCACAAAAAATTTAGTGGTTAAACCCAAAGCAGAATAGTAATTGAGTGTAAATTTTTGTTATCCAGAATCTACCAAGGAAATGAATGAAATATTGAGAAAGGATAACATTTTGCTTAATCAGTGTTCTCTGTTACCAAAATTGTTTCAAAGTGTATGTTTGTTAATGCTGATCTGAAATGAGATGTTCTGCACTTCATCTTTATGAATGTCTTTTTGCAGAGATAGGTATTGCCAAACACTACTGTCGTCTACAACCACAGCATTTTAATTGAGCACATGCATGCCCTGGGAGCTGTTGGTGGGATTCCGTTAGGTTTTTCACTTGGTATTTGCCTTTCTGCACGTCATTACATTACAGATGAATCACTTGTACCTGAAGGTGAGATGGGAGCTCTCCTCAGTTACCTCATTAGATGGATTTTCAAATATGAAAATTTCCTTTGCACTTACATCCATGTCCAAAAAATGCTGCTGAAACTGTTCACACTCACAAAGTATATCCACTGTAAATGTATGTGGAATAGCAATAAAGCTTTCATTTTTAACATTTGACAGATTGGGAAGTGTACAAAGCACCTTAACATGATTTATGATTCAAACAATGTTAGTTGTTATTGAAATGACTTTACCACAGTATAACTTTTGCCTGTAAGTGCAGTTTTTGCCTTGTAATTTTAGCTTCAGTTCATTAAGAAACATTATCAAGTCAGCAGCAAAAGGCCATGTCCAAAGCCATTAAGTTCAATGACATTGATTGAGAACAGTTCTTCTAGTTCAGAAAATTATTTATCCAGTCCCTGAGCTCAAAATTCATGATAAAACTTTACCACTCCTAGGTCATCCAACTGCTCTATGTTAGGATAAGTCAGAGTATTCAACTTCTAGTCCTGACCCACAAATTCCCAGAACTGAAGAAGATAAAGTCTATGATAGAAAAAGAAGTTCATTATTAACACCATGGGCTCCGTGACAATGGAGAGGTTCTTATATTTCCCACAGTGAGTAATCACAGGCGTTAAGCATCTTACATTTTCACAAGCTTTGTAAATCGGTCCAAATAAAGCTTCTCCTTCTCCACACATGGGTCTTACCATTATTAGTTGTCAACACATCTCAGCAGATTCCTCTTCAGTTTTTCCAACTAGTATTTTCTCTATCTCTTGGACATACTGTCACCCATACTTCTTCCACACTGGGCATTTATAGAGACTGATTATTTGGTTCCTTCACAACTCAGCACAGTCTCCTCAAACAGCTGAAAGAGTATCAGTAAAATCTATCTTCTCATCAAAAACCACAGGAAACCATTCCAATTTGCTTCATTTTTTAATTGTTTATTGATGTGGCTCCCAAATTTCATTAAATTTTTGAGCAACTGGTCTTGCCAAAAGGATAACAGTGTTCAACAAATTGATTTTCTCTGGACATATGTCTTCTGCTGTTACAATTAAACAAGATTTCATGAACTCACCTCCTAGTAGACTGTTTTCTTTGTGTCGCTAACGAATGAGCCACTTGGACGCTTACATATTTTCATCTTTTATCCTTGCTCACTTTGATATCTTGTTTTTGTGAAGAATTACACTATGATGAGATATTCTTAAGTTTTCCAAATTCCTGAGCATTGCTTGCCTGGGAGTTGGGAATACCATGCACATGCTAAGTGTGGTGATATTGGTGTATAGTGTATTCTTCTAGCACAACTTCAGTGTCATTGTGTGCTTCCCCGTTGGCTCAGGAGCAGAGAATCCACCTGTAGCGCAGGAGACGCAGGAGGCACAGGTTTGATCCCTGGGTTGGGAAGATCCCCTGGAGGCGGACATGGCGACCCACTCCAGTGATTTTGCTGGGAAAATCCTGTGGATAGAGGAGACTGGTGGACCACAGTCCATGGGGTTGCAAAGAGTTGGACATGACTGAGCACATGCATACATAGTAATCATTGCATGATGAATGCAGTGCTTTGCCATGTAAATGTGACAATGGAATAATCCATCCTACTGTACCTTAAAAGTACAATAAAGTCTACTTTTGTTGTCTTTTCTTATTTTGGCATATACTGGTTATATATATATAAAAAGAAAATGTTCTAATACTGCAATATGCATGGCACTCAAGACAGGTTACAGTGTATCACTGTTACTTGTGTGCGGAGTAGCAGTGTGAGGCTGTGAAACCAACCACTCACCCAGTTGTTGTAACGTGAAAGCAGCCACGACGTGAGAAAAGTAAATGGATGTGGCTGTATTCTGATAAAACTTTATTGATGGGCCCTGAAATTTGAATTTTTTTTTAATTTGAATTTTATGTCTTTTCTACCTATCAAGAAATAGTATTCTCGGTTTGCTGCTTCCCAGCCATTTAAAAATATAAATGCTCTTCTTGACACTGGTGACCATGTCAATAATCAGGTTAAAAGCAAAACAATTCTTTTGAGTGATTTCCTTTGGTTCTTGATGAGTAGATAGATTTATACTGAGACTCTTGAGCTGTGTGTTTGAGGAGACCATGCTGAGTGTGAAGGGAGTAAAGATTAGTCTCCATGAATGGTCTGTGTGGGAAAAGTGCAGGTAAGGATATTTCAAAGAGGGTGAGTGCACTCTGTGAAGATACAGGCCGTATGAACACAGGGGACACACAGGCCATTGTTTCTCAGCTCCTGCTTTAGACCGTGGTGAGGATGTTGGTCCCCACTTCTTCTGAGAAGTCCTATCTGCTGTGCATACAGGAATGAGTCCCCCCCAAAAGCCAGTTCAAGCCCTAGAACCATAGTAGCCAAGCAGGTGGACTAAGATGATGCATCTTTTTTTTTGCAGGATGGTATCCGGGTCATCGGGAAATGTGGTGGTTACTGTGGAAAATGTGCTCCGTCCTCTGGCACTGGCCTGGAGATTCGAGTTTTATAGTTAAGGCAAGTGTCTCTGTCCCTCTCTCTCTTTCTCGCACTCTCTCTCTTGCCCCCTGGCTCTCTCTCATTCTGTCTGCAGTCTAATGATTAGCAACTGTAGGTGGGTCACTTGCCCCCAGACGGGGGAAGCTGAGCCAGTGCTTTTCAGCCTTGTGTCTCCTGCTCATCTGTCCTCGCATGCCTGTGGCCATCTGCTCTCCACCTTGGATGTGCGGTTCCCAGACATCCTGCACCATTTCCTCTGCAGTGCTTATTAAAAATGCTGCTCCCTGGGCTCCATCTCTAGAAGTCCTACTACGTTGAGTGGAGGTGGATCTAGAAATCTGTATTTTTAATGCAGGAAATTCTAATGCAGAAGATTCACAGCTCAGCCTTTGAGAAATACTGCCGAGGGTATTACGAGAGTAATATTAATAACAGTTGTTGACCCCTGACTGTGTGTCAGGCACCATGTTGGGTAGGCATTATTTCCGTGCATCCTCACAGCAAATCCACAGTCTAGGGCTGTTACCCTCATTTTACGAATGGAAGCTGAGGTTCACAACAGTTAAGCAGCTGGCTTAAGTTCACCACAGATTTCCTTGACAGGACCCAGGAGGGTCCTACCCACAGCCAATGCTCTCAGTTAATGTACTCTTCTGCACACTTGTAACTCACGATGTGATCCAAGGACCAGCCTGATCTGTATCACATGGGAGCTTATTAGAAATGCAGGATCTCTGGCCTCATTCCAAATCTTCAAAGTCAAAATCTGCATTTTTAAATGCACAGTAGAGTTTCCCTGTTAAAAGTTTGACAATTCCTGTCATGACTACATTATGCTGGCAAGCACTCCCTCTGCTGGGCAGAGAAGTGAACTGATCACTCCTTTTCTCATCTCATTACCTTTCATGTATAAGAGATGAGCTCAACCAACTCACGCGACCCTCCTACATCTTCCCTCAAGCTTCCAGCAGCCCATTATCCCTTTTAGGCTCTTCAAGATCCTGGCAAAGGAGTGTATAGCTGACACTTGTGTATCAGTTTCAGTGTTTAACCATCTGTATTAAAAATTATGAACTTAAGGTAGAAATATTTCCACTGCAGGAAGCACCAGGGAGGAAAAAAAGGAAACTGAAAACAAACTTATTGTCTTAAGTAACCGAGATGTCTAAGCAGTGGTCTGTCTTCAGGCATGGTTGGATCTTGAGGCTCACAGTCATCAGGGCTCTTTCTTTCTCTATCCATCAGCAATGCTTGCCTCTTGAGTGACTTTATTCTTGGGCAGATCATCTCCACACCATGGTCCCTGGCAGTTCTAGGCTTACATCATCTTTACATCTCATGGCCCTTAGTAAATGCTCACCTCTGACAACTGTTTTGCACAAGAACTCTGGGTCTGATTTGTCACATGGCCATTTCTGAACCAGTCATAACGTCTAGGAGACTGGGATCATGTACCCACCTAGAGTCAGGTGGCTGACCGCTTCATTTGGAAGAGGGATGGCTGCCAAAGGACCAGAAAGAGTTTGTTATCAGAAAAGAGGAGATGGAATAAAGGAAGGTGAAGTCAGGGGATCTCCATTTGATTTGTATTATATATATTTTGTATCTAATAAAGTGTATTTTATATGTATCTTATGAGTAGTAACATTTGAATGAGCACATACACATAATATTTACATGTCTTTTCCAAAGGACTAGAAGGAAATACACCAGTATGTGAAGAACATTATCTCAGGCTGGGGAAATCACAGGCCGGTGGCTTTTTATTTTATTCTTTATATATCCTTGAAATTTCCAGTTTATTGTAGCAAGCATTATTTTAAAGTTCTATATGTAAAAATTTCTGACTTACCTATTCTTGACTTATGTCATTTGAGACAGAAGATTTACATTTCCTGGTTGGTTCATTTGCTTTCAGGTGCTCAGAAGAGGAAGCCATTATGGGATGGATGAAGGATAGTGATGAAATACCTCCACCTTAAAATGTGTGTGTGTGTGTGTGTGTGTGTGTGTGTGTGTGTGTATGAGAATTTGTGTGCCTGTGTGTGTACATATGCATATATATACTTATATACACATACATATGTATATATATGTGTGTGTGTATAAATGTGGAATAACCTAATGATGTAAAGTTTAATATTTATGTTTGAAATTATTTATTGTGATGTAATATTTTTGTACGTAAAATGATTCTATTATGACTGCCTTTCACATTATTTCGTCCCCTGCAGTCAGACCACTGCATTTTACGTACTCTACATTATATGTAGTACTATGACAAAAGTGATCCTTTATTATCACGGTACACTATTGTTTACTTTCTTTCTGTAAATGTTTTATGTTACTTTTTTTAATTGTAATTTTTTATAAGAAACAACTTAGCTACCATCAAGGTGCTACAAGAGTTGTATGAGGATATTGTTGGCATTTCTAGGAGTCTGTCATTAGCCAATTGGTAATTTAGTGATGTCACAGATTGTACCAGCTATTAATTATGTTAAGTATCTATTCAGTTTCATGTGATCTCTGGGAAAAAAAATTGCTGCCTTGGTGCTAATATTGTGTGTATCTAAGTGATAATCAGACTCAGAACTGTAAACACTTTTAATAGAAGGGAGAAGCTAAAGGACAACTTTAAATGGACAGTCACTTGGATAAAATAAGACCAACTGTTTACCCTTGGTTTTAGACCTGGCTTCTTGAGAAGAGAATGGGACTTTGTTCTTGTCATTCTTATCAGTACTTTGCTTCAGTTAATGGTGCCTTTGTCTCTCTGGTTAAAGAGAGGGTCCTTCAAGCAGCTTCATTACAACGTGACATTGAGCCAATGAGAGCCGCTCAGCGTTTTGCCAAGATACTCTGAAACGGTGTCTATGTCAACAATTGCGACAGAGGATGCCTGGGGTGGGGGTGAACTTCAGCCTCCCCAGCACATCTGAAGAAATCCAGAACCGGAATCTTAGTCATCAGGATTGCCTTTTGCATGAAACTTTGTCTGGTGACTTAGCCCCTCTGAGCCACGAACCCTAAACCCTGTCAGTGTCCATGGCTGCTGCAGTAATCGGCATTCAGGAGTAAAATGAACTATGGAGTACAAGATGCCTGAGTCTGTCTTATCTTTGGATTCATTTATCTGTGGAAGTCCTGTTTGTTACTTCTTTCCAAAATGGAACTGCCAAAGCTATGGTCTTTCTGCTCTTCCATCCTGATGGAAGAGGAGTCGTCACCGCTGTCAGACACTCGATTTGAGAAACCTTCCCACTTCCAAAAGCCAAAGAGATTAGGAGAAACCTGTCAGTCTTCTCCAAACCCACACAAACTTCAGAGTGCTCCAGGAAGTTATGTTCAATGTATGAATAAGTGTTATTATCCTTTATTAATATGTTGTGAAAATATACTGCGAATAAATACCATGACCACATCCAAACGTTTGTGTTTCACGTGATTTCTGGACACTTGATTCAAGATGGGATGAACATGCCTCTAGTTTTGTTTTGTTTTTTCTAGTTTTTAAGATTACCATATTGAGAAGAAATGCAGGCTTTCTTAATCCGATTGATTGCATTTGCCATTCTGGAGACAGATAAAGAATGGGGACTATCTCAAGGTTTGTCTTTTCATCACTTAAGTCAGTTAGTTGAAGTGGTTATTCTGAAAATCAGACAAAGAAACCTCTTGTCTGTGCAATGGGGAAGCAAATGACCAAACAGAACAGAAGATTTAAGTGAGATTTGGGGGCTTAATTGTTAATATCATGTAACAATATTTCTATTCTAGAGATTGATGGTGTCCTGGAAAATGAGAGCTTTCCAAAGAGATCTAAAGAACAGCTAATAGTAAGTGAACATCCCTGTATGCGGGAACTTTTACTAGATTGTTTTAGTTTGTTCTCAGAACCACCCAGTGGAGCAGGTAATAGACTTAGCATCATTTTTTGGATAAGCGGACAGAGGCTTTGAGATGCAGATGGGCCCCACATTCACATACAGTGAGTAAGTGACAGTCTCAGAAAGAACTTTGGCTCTGATTGGGTTGCATGGCCACTTCTGGACCAGTGACATTGTCAAGATGGCTGGGATTATGTGCCCTCTTAGAGGCAGGTGATCAACAACTTCAGTTGAAAGACCAGCTATCCCGGAAAAGAAAGGTTGTGCTATCAGAAAAGGGTAGATGGTATGAAGATAGGCAAAAGCAACACATGTCCACTCAAGATTACATGTGTTTGTGTGTTTGCCTGCACATGTACGTGTGCATGTTTAAAATTTCCAGATTCCATAGCTTACCCATAGTTTCGTAGTTTCTTGTTACCCCACAGCTTCATCTGAGACCTGGGTTCTAGTCTTTTGTCTGATGTGTACTGATTATGTGATCCTAAACCCTAGTTTCCTCATCTGTAAAGTGAGGCTGTTGACATGCCTCCTGTCACATGGGATTGTGTTTTATGAAGATGCTTTAGCCCTGTGCTAGTGGTAACAAAGTAGCAGTACTGCAAATGTGCCTCAGTATATCTAAGCTGACAATGTGGAAGGCGTGGGTTCTGTATCAGTTAGGAGTTGTGTTCAGCTTCTAATTACAGAGATCTGACTACAGTGGCTTACACATTAAAAAGTATATTTCACCATTATGTAGGAGAAGCCTGAAGATAGGCAATTCAAGGCTGGTATTGTAGCTCCACAAAATCATCAGAGACGTCGTTTCTTTATCTCCTCTCCTCAGTCTTCCATATGTCCATGTGGCTGCCAGAGCTCCAGCAATCACTCCCAAATTCCAAGCAACAAAAATAAAAGAGTGAGGGGAAGGGTGAAAAAGGAGCCTAGTCCAAGCTTTCCATTTTCTGAAAGAGGTTTTCCAGAAACATCACCCAACAAATTCCACCTGTATCTTCTCAGCCAGATTTGAGCCCTGTGCTTGAACCTAGGCTGCAGAAGCAGTAGAGAATTAGGGTTATTTTGCAGGGTGTGTTGCCAGACTAAATGAAATGAGGAATCTGTTCCTAGAAGGCAAAATGGATTTGACACAAGTAACTATTAATAGAAGTCTCTCCAACAGGATCAACTACAGAGACAAGAGGGAACAGTTTGGAAGCAATTATTGCAAAATAAGCCAGTGATAATAGGATCTGGGTTAGAATGGTGACCGTTGTGATGGTGGAAAATTTTAAAGTGATAAAGGTCATAAAATGCACAGGAGCTGACCATGGGTAGATTCAGGGTGGACTGTGGAGGAGACACTGGTAGGGTTCAAAGATGAGGTTTCATTTGCCTGCAAATGAGTACAGCCAGAATGATAGAAAGGTATATGGTTGGATGGGTGAATGGGTGGACATAATCTATATAGAACCTGTTAATTCTTTACATTTTTATAGCACTGCACAGATTAAATATTGTCTTTCTGTTCTACTCATTATCTACCCAAATAATGTTCATAGCACATCTACTAATTTCCAGTCATTGTTCTAGGCACTAGGGATGCAGCAGTGTCCAGCTGACCCGTGAACAACTCAAACATTAACTGCCCAGGTCCACGCATATGTGGGGCTTTTTTCAATAGTATTATTGAAAATAATGGTTGAATTGGTTGTTATTGGTTGAATCTACAGATATGAAAGAACTATGAATACAGAGAACTGACTATAAGTTTTTATTGGATTAATCACCACGTTGTTCAAGGCTCAGCTTTATTACTTAGGATACAAGCTAAGAGGCTGTGCCTGTCCACTGGGGCCGCCGCAGCAGCACATCACAGAATGGGTATTCTACACAGAAGTGTGTTCTCTCGCAGTTCTGAAGGTCAGAAGTTCAGCATCAAGGTGCCATCAGGGTTGGTTTCTGGTGAGGCCTGTCTTCCTGGCTTGAAGATAGCTGTCTTTTCACTGTGTCCTCAGATGAGCTTTCTTTGGTGTGAGCACTGAGGAGGGGGGAGCGATCTGGAGTCTCCCCCACTTCTTTTTTTTTTTCCATTTATTTTTATTAGTTGGAGGCTAATTACTTTACAGTATTGTAGTCGTTTTTGTCATACATTAACATGAATCAGCCATGGATTTCCATGTATTCCCCATCCCGATCCCCCCTCCCACCTCCCTCTCCACCCGATTCCTCTGGGTCTTCCCAGTGCACCAGGCCCGAGCACTTGTCTCATGCACCCAACCTGGGCTGCTGATCTGTTTCACCCTAGATAATATACATGTTTCGATGCTGTTCTCTCAAAACATCCCACCCTCGCCTTCCCCCACAGAGTCTAAAAGTCTGTTCTGTACATCTGTGTCTCTTTCTGTTTTGCATATAGGGTTATCATTACCATCTTTCTAAATTCCATATATATGCGTTAGTATACTGTATTGGTCTTTATCTTTCTGGCTTACTTCACTCTGTATAATGGGCTCCAGCTTCATCCATCTCATTAGAACTGATTAAAATGAATTCTTTATAATGGCTAAGTAGTATTCTATAGTGTATATGTACCACAGCTTCCTTATCCATTCGTCTGCTGATGGGCATCTAGGTTGCTTCCATGTCCTGGCTATTATAAACAGTGCTGCGATGAACATTGGGGTGCACGTGTCTCTTTCAGATCTGGTTTCCTTGGGGTGTATGCCCAGAAGTGGAATTGCTGGGTCATATGGTAGTTCTATTTCCAGTTTTTTAAGGAATCTCCGCACTGTTCTCCATAGTGGCTGTACTAGTTTGCATTCCCACCAACAGTGTAAGAGGGTTCCCTTTTCTCCACACTCTCTCCAGCATTTATTGCTTGTAGACTTTTGGATAGCAGCCATCCTGACTGGCATATAATGGTACCTCATTGTGGTTTTGATTTGCATTTCTCTGATAATGAGTGATGTTGAGCATCTTTTCCTGTGTTTGTTAGCCATCCGTATGTCTTCTTTGGAGAAATGTCTGTTTAGATCTTTGGCCCATTTTTTGATTGGGTCATTTATTTTTCTGGAATTGAGCTGCAGGAGTTGCTTGTATATTTTTGAGATTAATTTTTTGTCTGTTGCTTCGTTTGCTATTATTTTCTCCCAATCTGAGGGCTGTCTTTTCACCTTACTTATAGTTTCCTTTGTTGTGCAAAAGCTTTTAAGTTTCATTAGGTCCCATTTGTTTATTTTTGCTTTTATTTCCAATATTCTGGGAGGTGGGTCATAGAGGATCCTGCTGTGATTTATGTCTCTCCCCCACTTCTTATAAGAATACTAGTCCTACAGGATAGAGCCCTTCGTCCTGACCTCATTTAATCCTTACAATCCATATCTTCAAGTTCAATCACACTTGGGGTCCGGCTTCAACATATGAAATTTGGAAAGACACAGTTCAGTTTATCACAGAGCTGTGACAGAGAGACCCCTGAATAAGATGGACATTTATTTTTCTCTTGTTCACCACGTAGAGGTCAGCAGACAGCTGGACCTGGTCAGTGACTCTATTCTGTATGTCACAGAGGACTTGGGCTTTTTCTGTTCTGTGGCTTGGCCTTTCTCAAGGTGTTGTCCTTATACAGCTTATCCTCATTATGTCTGTGTCCAACCCGTGAGAAGAGGGCAATAATTTTAAATTAAATGAATTTAAATTTAAATGAAAATTAAAATCGACTTTTCTTAAACTTTTTATTTTATACTGAAGTGTGGTTAATTTACAATGTTGTCTGAGTTTGAAGTTTATAGCAAAGTGTTTTAGTTATGCATACACATGGATCTATACTTTTAAAGATTCTTTTCCCATATTGGTTATTACAGAGTATTCAACAGAGTCCCCTGTTTTATACAGTATGTCTATTGATTTTCTATTTTATAAATATTAGTGTGTATATGTTAATCCCAAACTCCTAATTTATCTCTCTGCCCTCCACCTTCCCCCTTCGGTAACCATAAGTTTGTTTCCTAAATCTGTAAGTCTGTTTCTGTTTTGTAAATAAGTTCAGTATTTTCAAATTTTTTAGATTTCACATATAAGTGATATCATGTTATATTTATCCTTGTCTTAACTTCATTTAGTCTGGTAATCTCTATATTCACAGCTTATTAGCAATTGCTTAGATGCACAGCCTGATCTAGAAGAAAGAGAAAATGTCACCTTTTTCTAACTTTGCCTCACTTGCCTCTCATTCTTTTAAGGATCCTTGTGATTGCACTGGGCCCAGTAGATAATCAGAGTGATCTCTCTATCTTAAGATCCTTACCTTTATCACATCTGCAAAGTCCCCTGTGAAAAGTAAGATCCCATATTCTCAGATTTTGGAGATTGGGATGTGGACTTCTTTGGGTTTGGAATGATAGGTCCTTATTCTGTCTACTATATTTTTCAAACATTTAATGACCCAAGAGATTGACCAAGCGTTGACATGATTGTCCAAAACCCTAAAGAGCCACACCAGCCTTTTATGTCAATGACTCTTAGCTACAAGAGAGGGATGTTGTCATAACTCATGTGCCTATATTCAGTATCCACATATATAGCCTGAGTTTTCCACCTGCATTCCAAACTCTGCAACAGTTAAATCGCTTGATTGGATTTTCCATGTGGCCCTTGTATATATAAATACCTGCCCATCTTGGTCCAAAGACTTTTGAACTTGGCAAGAATTTTGTGGTTCTGCATATGCTTCCTAGGACATAGAACTCTTATCGGCACTAATGTGACGATGCACTGAATTCTGAGTCTCTCACATGCTTGGATAGATGTGACCTGCCATCAAGACTTACAGGGCCATCTTTATGTTATGACCGCCTTTTAGGACTTGAGCCATTATCAGGTGTAGACACTTTCATAGATGCTGTGCCTTTTTCATCTTCTTCATCTTTCTTGATAAGCCAGAATGTTTCTTCAGTACTTGGTGCTCAGTTTCACAGCACTAGAGAATGGATACACATTCTCTATGGGAGCCTTTTCAACTCCAGTGCGCCCTGGGCTAAGGCAGGGGACTTCAGGGGGTCCTTGTATGGTTCCTGGTCATACCCCCAAGCTTAGTCAACACCTCTAGGTATGGGGCCTGAGAATCTGCCATTTTAGTAGGCTCCCCAAGTGATCTTATGCACACTAGGGAAACCTACCTTTCCAAGCATTGTTTTTCACACAGCCCTGAGGCTGCCCAGGCAGTGTCAGTTTCCTTCATCCCATCACCCCGACGCTTAGTATTTGTCCATGCTGGTCATGCAGTCAATACCCACAGGCTGTAGGACAAGATGGAATGGCTTGTGTTGGTCACCACTGCCTAGCTGAGTGACCTCAGACAAGACTCTTATACTCTCTGGCCTCACCTTCCTCTTCGTTGGGAGGAGGGATAAGAATGTTCCCATGTTACCTGGTTGCTGTGAGGCCATGATGTGCTGATACATTGAAAGCGTTTGGAACGCTGCCTGGCATGTGGCAAGAACTCAGTATCTCTTAGCTACTAGAAAACTATAGATGGATCACAGATAGATAGATGATAGAAAGATACGGTCTAATATTATTGTTGTTCAGTTGCTAAGTCATGCCTGACTCTTTGTGACCCCATAGACTGCAGCATGCCAGTCTTCCCCATCCTTCACTATCTCGTGGAGTTTGCTCAGATTCATGTCCATTGAGTCAGTGATGCCATCCAACCATTTAATCCTCTGTCATCCCCTTCTCCTCTTGCCTTCAATCTCTCCCAGAATCAGGGACTTTTCCAGTGAGTTGGCTTTTCATATCAGGTAGTGAAAGTATTGGAGTTTCAGCTTCAGCACCAGCCCTTCCAATGAATATTCAGGGTTGATTACCTTTAGGCTTGACTGATTTGGTCTACTTGTTGTCCAGGAGACTCTCAGTAGTCTTCTCTAGCACCACAGTTTGAAAGCATCAATTTTTCAGTGCTCTGCCTTCTTCTCACATTTGTACATAACTACTGGAAAAGCCATAGCTTTGAATATACAGACCTTTGTCGGCAACGTGATGTCTCCACTTTTTAATACGCTGTCTAGGTTTGTCATAGCCACTCTTTCAAAGCACACGCATCTTTTAATAGTCACCATCTGCAATGACTTTGCAACCCAAGAAAATAAAATATGTCACTGTTTTCACTTTTTCCCCATTTGTTTGCCATGAAGGGATGTGACAGATGCCTTGATCTTAGTTTTTTGGATGTTGAGTTTTAAGCCAGTTTTTTCACTTTCCTCTTTCACCCTCATCAAGAGTCTATATTATATTTCTATGTATAGAGATATTTATAACTACAGATATATTCCATGTATGTATATCCATACATGTATATGTACAGGTAGAGATCTGTTGTTGGTTCTGTCTTTCTCTAGAACCCTGACTAATACACTATGTGACAGGCCAGAGCCATTTTTTTTTTTTTAATTTTTTTTTTTTTTCTGGGGGAGGCCAGAGTCATTGTGTTGCACAATTCCGGGGGATGCCATTCACCCTGAGCCCTGAATACTTTGCACATGTCCTCTCACGGAACCTTCATGACAGCTCTCTGGTGGAGCCACTCTTTTTATTCCCATTTTAAAGATGAGGAAATTAAGGGTTCAGAGAGTCTTACAGCCTGTCTCACAAACCCAGGGACTTAAGCCCTCAGTGTAGCTGACACCTGAAGCAGCTGTGTCCAGGGCAGTCAGTTAGTTAGAGGGCGGTGCCAAGACTATAACCCATTCCTTCTCACTCCTGACCCTCCGACCTTCCACACCAGAGAGCTTCTTCACAAACAGAAGAAAAAATTTAGAGCTTTGTTTCACATGAGCAAGCAGAGGGAAAGAAGAGTCCCTCGAGGAGCATTTCCTGTGATTGCTCAACTACATTCTGGACTAGACACCAGCAGTTAAGAGCCCCAGGCCTTGTGAAGTTAAGATGAACTCAGTTTTCACTTAATTGGTTAGACTTTGCTCTGATCCATTTGTCTTTGGAGTTCTTTTAATATGACTGAGCAGCGCTTAGAAATGGAACTTCTATGGCCTTTCCACTAGAGCAGCCATCCCCATTCCATCAAGGAAAGGTCAGGAAAGGGGTGCTGGGCTCATTTGCATTCCCCCGACCTCAAACTTGGGCCTGAAATAAAAAGTCTTTGTCCACGAAAAGAGCCAAGCTCTTCACTCAGCAGCTGTTTGGTGCAGAGACCTGCAGCTTTTAGGAAGCCCTGTGTTGTCTGAAGTCAAGTTTGTTTTCCATCTGCCCCCAGGTATTAGTCCACTTAGGAAATAAAGTGTTAAAAGCAATTGCTTGACCAGTTTGGGCTAACCCAGGCTTTGGCAAATCCTTGCTTCTTGTGCAATTTACAAAATATTTTCTTTGTAGTTGTCCTTGAAGCCCAAGTGGGACTAATGGCTTTAACTACCAGCCTGCACATTTCAAAGTGATTTCCACATCAGAAAGCCATTGTCAGCTTCCCCAAACATTTAATTGGTATAGGATGTGAGCAATTATCAAAGGCCACACTTCTCTTCTGAGTCCCAAGCCGTAGGCTCAGGTAGGAGCTGGTTTTCAGCAAGGATTTCCATTTCTGCCTCCTGTATGCTTAGTCTGTATGGCTCCATTTTCCTGTGGAATAAAAGGTTTCCTTGGTAATGAAAAAGCATTATAATCATCCCCAGGACCCAGAAAGCGGAGTTGGCTTGGCAGCCACAGACCAAAGGACGCTGTGTTGGCATAAACTCATGAAGAAACAGCGTCACAGTCTTTGCAAGTGTGTGGTGAAGAGTACAGTTTCTCAAATCTGGACAAGTTGCTTACTTCTCTGAACTCATTTTCCTTATTTGTAAATCAGAGTAATAATGACAACCTCAGAAGACAATTCAAGGATTAAATGACATAATGAGCATCAGGCTTGTAGAGCAGTGACGGCCCACAATAAAGGAAGGGAATGACATCGTCCCCCTGCCTTCCTGCTTCCACCACCACCATCACCCTCCCTCTCATCATCAACGTCTTCCACTGCTAGTATTTTTCTTTTTTTTTTTGGAAATGATGCAAAACCCAGAAATTATAAAGAAGAAAAACTACCAATTTAACCACATAAAAGTAAAAACTTTAGATATGAAAAAAAAAAGCAAACCCATAAACAAAGCCTACAGATAAATTACAAACTGAGAGGAAAATATTGGCCAGATGAAGGCATTATTCTCATTTACAAACATGATAAGCAAAACTGTTTTAAAGAAAGTGCTTACTGAAGAAAAATGAAGAACAATCTAAAGAACAGAAAGGATGAGTATAAAAGGAAAATGAAAAAAAGTGTTTAAAAGATGCAAACAGGCAGTTAGTTTAAGAAAAGATTTTAGATGACAAGCAAATCACACTGCCCAATTTAGTTAATAAACCAACAGAATATATAAAACATCAGTGAGAATCTTTTCATGTATCAATTGAGGAAAAATTAATAATACTCAGAATTTGCCCACGTGTTCTCTACTTCTGCACTACTTTTCAGCAGAAATTTTTTAAATTATGTATTTACTTATCTTTCTACACCAGGTCTTAGTTGCAAGCATGCAAGATATAGTTCCCTGACCAGGGTTTGAACCTGGGTCCCCCACATTGGGAGTGCAGAGTCTTAATCACTGGACCACCAAGGAAGTAACTTAGCAGTGTTGATGCAGTATAAATTGCTGAAACTTCTGGAGGATAACTTAGTAAATCTCAAAAGTAGGAGCGTACCTTCATTATTAACCTATAGTTAATAGTTTCATATTTGAAAGTTCCTAAGAGAGTAGCTTGCCCTCTGGTGATGGATGTTAGCTAAACATTGTGATCATTTCACAACATATACAAATGTTGAATCATTATGTTCTACATTTGAAACAAATAGAATATGTCAATTTTATCTCAATTTAGAAAAAGAATACTTTCCTAAAAGTATATCTGGACTAATACAGCATTATATAGCAGAAGTCTCGGAAACCACCTAAATGTTTAATAATAATAGAATAATTAAATGAATTATGGTAAATCTATATAATAATGATGCGTTATATAGTTAATCTATGTCTGTCTATTTATCTATCCATCCATTTGTCTGTCACCTATTGCTGCATAACAAATCATCCCAAAACTTAATACACATCTGTTTGATGTCACAGCAGGGTCTGAGGATCAGGAATGCAGGTGTGGTTAGCTGGGCCCAAGACCTCTTCAAGGCCTCTTGCAGGCTACAGTCAGGGATGCTGTATCATGCCTAGGCTGACGTAGAGGGATCTACTTCCAGCCTCCCTCCCATGGTTGTTTTCAGTATTCAGTCCTTTGCAGGCTGTTGGCCTGCCGTCAGTCCCTTGTCCAGTGACATCTCCCTCAGGCAGCAGATGACGTGGTAACTTGCTTCAGTAGAATGAACAAACCGAAAGAGCCAGAAAGAGAATGCCAGTAAGAAGGAAGTCCCAGGGCTCATACCACCTAATCTTGGAGGTGACTTTCCCATCCCTTTTGCTATATTCTGTTCATTTGAAGCAGGTTGTTAGTTAATTTCAAACATGATTTTCCACTCCTAAATTCTTCAGTATGTATCTATATAAAGTGAGGACATTCTTCTCCTTAAATGCAATGACTTATTACATGTGAAATAATTCAAAGAATTCCCTGTTACTGCCTTAGATCCTGTCTCAATCTGAAAATGTTTCCAGTTGTTTCAAAAATGTCACCTTACAGATGGTTTACATATCAACTAAGGTCCATATAGTGGATTATGCTAATAATAATAATTAATCTGATTGTGCTTTTAACTGGCTTTTCATCTAAACCATTCACCCTCTCCATTTGCTTCTTTTTCTCCTTCCCTGTTTTCATGCCACTGATTGATTGAAAAGAAAGGAGATCAGTCGTCCTACCCCCTGGGTTTGTCTGAGTGCTTTCTCATGGCTTCTTTGGACTTGTTCCTCTATCTCCTGTCATTCATTCCTATAAGCTACAGATTGGATCTAAATACCCATATTCAGGGAGACTATTCCATAAGTGATGCTGTATGCCCCATATTCTGTTTTATTAGGAAGTACATAATGGCTTTTGCCAGTGCTAATGTTTTTATAATTAATCAGAGTTATCTTTTTTGTTATTATTGGAGTATAGTTGATTTACAGTATTGTGTTAATTTCAGGTATATTACAAAGTGGATTAGTTATACATATATCCTCTGGTTTTTTTACATTCTTTTCCAATATAGGTCATTATAGAGTACTGAGTAGAGTTCCTTGTGCTGTACAGTAGGTCCTTATTAGTTATCTGTTTTATGTATAGTCATTTGTATATGTCAGTCACAGTCTCCCAATTTATCCCTCCCTCACTGTCTGGTAACCATAAATTTGTTTTCTATATCTGTGACTCTACTCCTGTTTTGTAAATAAGTTCACTTGTACCCTTTTTTTAGAGTGGTCTTTTAAAAATGTTCACATCACTCCTCTGCTTAGCCCCTAACACATTTAGAATAAAATCCCGGTTCCTTACTGTAATCTGGCTCAGGGCTAATTTTCTCCCCATTGGTCCTTGCACCTCACTCACGCTGAGTTATTGTCCCTCAAACTTGTGGAGCTCTTTCTCAGTTTGAACCTTTGCAGATACTGCTTGAATACTCCTTCCCTAGAACTTTTACCTGGCTAGTTATTTCTCACCCCTCCCAGTAGCCCTCCTTCCCAAACCACTCTCTAAGCTATATCCCTAGTTTGTTCTCTTTTGGCATTTGTCCCAACCTGAAACAATATCATCTTTTTTAGCTTATAGGTTTCTTTATGAGGTTTTATCTGATTTCCCATACTGGAATGTAAACTCCATGAAAGCACAGACCTTGTCTTTTCATCACTGCCCCCCAAAAACTTGAAACAGTGTCTCACAGTTAGTAGATGCTCAATAAATATTTGTTAAGCAGATAAATGAACCTTATCAAGGTAATTTATGTTAAGAAACAGCCTCTAAGACTCCTCCCTGATGAGAATAAATATAGCACCGTGTGTACTTCTGGGGTACACACATATCTGGGGTGGGGGGTGTTTTGTTTTGTTTCATTGTGCTGCTCTTTTTGCAGGGGGTGTGTGATGCTTTCTTACCACAGATCATGGCTATTCAAACTGTGTCCCATAGACCAACAGCATTGACATTACCTGGGAGCGTGTTCAAAATGCAGAATCTTGGGCCGCAGCCGAGACCTACTGAATCAGAAGCTACATTTAAGAAGATAACCCAGGTGACTCATGTGCATTTTAAAATTGGAGATGCCCTGGTCTAAAACCCTGGTCTCTTCTGTTTTTCTTCCTTCTGTTTCACCTTGTTCTCCAGTTCTCCCCATCTGCCCCCATTGGTAATCAATCCCTCATGGCCCGTCCCGGAAGCAGCTTCCCGCGCCTCCCGAAATATTTACCCAAAGGTTATCTCTCCAGGCTCCTTCCCTCCGGATTTCATTCTGTTTATAAATATTGAAGCTGAAATGTAAACCACTTTGAAACTCTTCTCCCGAAGGCCTGCATGTCCTGGTAAGTCTTTACATTTGCAGATATCTATTGACATATCTTAAGCAAATGATTTTAAAAGTTTCCACAGGCATCCTGAGTTTAGCATTTCCTTTCATCTTGCCTGGCTGCAGATTGAAGCTAGGGTTTATTTTCAAAGCTTGAGGAATTCTTAGTATTCTTAAACCTGGGTTAAGGGCACACGCCACCACACCATGGCATTGGGATGTCATCTCCTGCAGCCTGGTTGCAAAGCCTGGGTTCTTAACCTCTATGACAACAATGGCCGCAAATGTTGCTTTATGAAAGTGCCATTTTTTTGTCCATTCACTTACGTATTCACTCTTTTGAAAGGCATGTGAAGGTATCAGCATGGCATAGAGATGTGGATGTCAGACCATCACTAAAGGAGCTGAAATAAGTACAAAAGTAACCTTATAAGATTGAGTCATGTAAGTGGCATCAAGTACTCATTGAGTTCGATGCAAGACTTCATGGAGGAGACAGCAAGTAGAGATGCCTTTGAAGAGCAGAGGCCCCAAGAAGTCATGGTCGTAGGACTGTCACTGAATACTTTTGTTTGACTTTATTCAGGATCTTAGCCACCTTTCATACTGTCACTGAGTTTTAGTCTCTCAGAATGTATTAGGAACCTGAGAATCAAATAGGATCACGGGGCAAAGAGGATTAATTTCCATTCTTTTTCCTGAGCATTTACTGTGTGCTTGATACAGCTCTAAGGACTGAGAATACAGCAGTGAATTAACATGCAAAATACCATTCTTGTGGAGCTTATATTCTAATGAAGGGGTAAGTGAGACAGTGACTGAAGTTCTCTATGGTTTGGGGGTACAGAAAAGACTTCGGCAGTATTGGATTGGCCGCTAAGTTCATTCGGGTTTTTCCATTACATCTTACGGAAAAACCCAAATGAACTTATTGAGCGACACAAGGTATCTTGGTTTAGAAATTAATGATTGCTTTATTAAAGTCACATGTTTTAAGAAAGCAAATGTTTAAGCTCAGCTTGTATGTCTACATCTAAAAAAAAAGACCCATCATTTTTTTTTAATTTTTGTATTGGGGTATAGCTGATTAACAGACAATGTTGTGATAGTTTCAGGTGAACGGTGAAGGGACTCAGCCATGCGTGTACATGTATTTCTTCTCCCCCAAACCCACCACCATCCAGGCTGCCACATAACAATGAGCAGAATTCCATGTGCTATACAGTAGGTCCTTGTTGGTTATCCATTTTAAACATAGCAGTGTGTACATGCCTAGTCCAAATTCCCTAACTCTGCCTTCCTCCCGTCATTTTCCCTGGCAACCATAAGTTCATTCTTGAAGTCTGTGAGTCTGTTTCTGTTTTGTAAGGAAGTTCATTTGTATCATTTCTTTTTAGATTCCACATGTGAGGGATGTCATAGAAATTTCTCCTTCTCTGTCTGACTTCACTTAGTATGACACTCTCTAGTTCCATCCATGTTGCTGCAAATGGCATAATTGGTTTTATGAGCTATCATTTTTGAGGGCATTTGAAACATGTTTGATTGCATTTGAAAATTTAATTAAGTTATGTTGATAAATTCTGTGTGTTCAATTTAATTTTTTAGTAGCACATTTGTGTCCTTGACACATCCTCTTAGGTGCTTAAGTCATTTTTATAAATTTGTTAAATTAAACTAATAGGATGGTCTTTAAATTGTCTTAAGTGTTCTAACACTTTATATAGTTTTAGTAAGAATTTTAAATTAAAATCCTGAGTCATGATCAGTTATAACTCAATTACATAGTTTAAATGGGTATTACTATGCTGATCTGTTCAATCTAGTAGACAGAATAAGCACATAAAATAAACATTTTACTATTAAAATAGTCAATATGTAAATATTAATGCTATGGATTTGATTCTCTTAAACATTTTTATAATTAATCAAGAATTCCTAAGGGTTGAAATACACTCAACCTTTAAGGCAATAGTGACATCAACCTCTTCTGTTTGGGAGGTTGCCTTCAGGTTCATTGAGTTTAACAACCATGATGCAGCCAGATCTTTGAGGTGTCACCTGCCACCTGAACCCCTTTTCCAGAATTGCCTAAAGGAAAAGTCCATGACTTCACCTCTATCCCTAAAATTCACGTGTAATCCATGACATTTCACCCAGATGAACTAGCTGTTGGTTTTTACATTTCTTTCTTTCACTCTATAAGCAAGTCCATCTATTCCCAGGTCTAAAAGACACATGTACTTGACCAGAATCTGGCTTTTTTTCCCCCCATGGTTCTTACAGACTTCTGATTAAATTATAGACATCTCTCAGCATGTTGTGGTATTTTTCAAAGCAGTGTCCAAGGTCATTCTATTGACAAGATGTACAATTTGTAAAGAAGCAAGGTAAAAGAGAAGAGAGGAGTTTGAAAGTGATGACAGGTGATGTTTTCTAGGGTGGTCAAAGATGGCCTCTCTGAGGAGGTGACACAGACCAGACATTGAATATTGGAAGAGATAAGGCCATGCGGCTCTCTGACAGATAAAGAGAATGGTGGATGCAAAGGCCCAGAGGTTGGAGCAAAGACTTGGATCATGGAGACTAGGTGGTTCAATCTATATGAATGAAGGGAGAGTGGGAAGAAATACAATCAGAGAGGGGAGGGCAGGATGGGGAGATGGGGACAGGTGATCCAGTGCTTTATGGACCAGACCAGGATATGGATCCTAAATTCCATTCTGAATGAGCTTGGAGTATATTTTACCTGACTTAGACTTTAAAAAGCTTTCTCTAGCTTCTTGTAGGTGTTGGCGTTTCCTGTGGCTGCATCATTCTAGTCCCTGTCTCCATCTTCAAAGAGCCTCTCTGTTTCCGTGTCTTCTCTTCGATCTCTCATTTAGGTTTGCTATAAACTGAATTTTTCTATAGCTCTAAAGTTCACGTACTGAAACCTAATCCCTAATATGATAGTGTTTAGAGAGGGGATCTTGGAGGTCATTAGGTCATGAAGGTGGAGGCCACATGAATGGGATTAGTGCCCTCATAAAAGAGACCCCAGAGAGAGCCATGGCTCCTTCTGCTGTGTGAGAACACAGTGATAAGATGGTGTCTATGAATCTACTAGGAAGTGGACTCTCCCTAGACACCAGATCTGCTGGCTCCTTTTTTTTTTTCATTTATTTTTATTAGTTGGAGGCTAATTACTTCACAACATTTCAGTGGGTTTTGTCATACATTGACATGAATCAGCCATGGAGTTACATGTATTCCCCATCCTGATCCCCCCTCCCACCTCCCTCTCCACCCGATTCCTCTGGGTCTTCCCAGTGCACCAGGCCCGAGCACTTGTCTCATGCATCCCACCTGGGCTGCTGATCTGTTTCACCCTAGATAATATACATGCTATTCTCTCGAAACATCCCACCCTCGCCTTCTCCCACAGAGTCCAAAAGTCTGTTCTGTACATCTGTGTCTCTTTTTCTGTTTTGCATATAGAGTTATCATTACCATCTTTCTAAATTCCATATATATGTGTTAGTATGCTGTAATGTTCTTTACCTTTCTGGCTTACTTCACTCTGTATAATGGGCTCCAGTTTCATCCATCTCATTAGAACTGATTCAAATGAATTCTTTTTAATGGCTGAGTAATATTCCATGGTGTATATGTACCACAGCTTCCTTATCCATTAGTCTGCTGATGGGCATCTAGATTGCTTCCATGTCCTGGCTACTATAAACAGTGCTTCGATGAACATTGGGGTGCACGTGTCTCTTTCAGTTCTGGTTTCCTCAGTGTGTATGCCCAGGAGTGGGATTGCTGGGTCATATGGCAGTTCTATTTCCAGTTTTTTAAGGAATCTCCACACTGTTCTCCATAGCAGCTGTACTAGTTTGCATTCCCACCAACAGTGTGAGAGGGTTCCCTTTTCTCCACACCCTCTCCAGCATTTATTGCTTGTAGACTTTTGGATAGCAGCCATCCTGACTGGCATATAATGGTACCTCATTGTGGTTTTGATTTTCATTTCTCTGATAATGAGTGATGTTGAGCATCTTTTCCTGTGTTTGTTAGCCATCTGTATGTCTTCTTTGGAGAAATGTCTGTTTAGATCTTTGGCCCATTTTTTGATTGGGTCATTTATTTTTCTGGAATTGAGCTGCAGGAGTTGCTTGTATATTTTTGAGATTAATTTTTTGTCTGTTGCTTCGTTTGCTATTATTTTCTCCCAATCTGAGGGCTGTCTTTTCACCTTGCTTATAGTTTCCTTTGTTGTGCAAAATCTTTTAAGCTTCATTAGGTCCCATTTGTTTATTTTTGCTTTTATTTCCAATATTCTGGGAGATAGGTCTTGATGTTGGACCTCCAGCCTCTAGAGCTGTGAGAAAGAAGTGTTTGTCATTCATGAGCCACCAAGTCTGTGTTGTTTTTGTTGTAGCAGCTAAGTGGACTAAAATAACATCCAACCCAGATAGTCCCAAAAGATCTTATATGGAGCTCCTTCAAGTAATTGTATCTGCCAAGACCTTTTTTCCAAATAAAATCACAGTCACAAGTTCTGGAATTTAAGACATGGGCATGCATATACGTGTGTGCTCAGTCGTGTCTGACTCTCTGTGATCCCATGGACTGTAACCCTCCAGGCTCCGCTGTCTGTGGAACTCTCCAGCAAGAATATTGGAGTGGGTAGCCATTTCTTCCTCCAGTGGGTCTTCCCAACAAGAAGATGGAACCTGGGTCTCCTGTGTCTCCTGCGTTGCAGGTGGATGTTTTAGCACTGAGTCATGGAGGAAGCCCATGGACATCTCTATTCTTGAAGGGCTTACTATTCAACATCCTGCAATTGGCTAATATTGCAGACACAGGAAAAGATACAACCCATTGCCACACTCACGTATCTGTTCATTAAGTCAACAAATATTTGTTGAGCACAGACTAGTATAGGAAGGCCCATGCCTGGCATTGCAGACACCAAGTGACGATAGCAAGGAAAAGCCTCACAAAGCCTTATAAGGGGAACAGGATGTAAAGGATTCAGCTCCTCTTGGAGTGCTCATGGAGTTCTCTTATACATTGTATTATTTTATTCTCCCAATTCTGGGAAGTAGATGTTAGTGTTTCATGTACAGTCATGAACATGGTGGCTCAGAGAAGGGACTTGCACAGACAGATGGTTAATAGGTGGTATAATCAAGATTTAAACCCAGATCTGCCCGACAGTGACAGATGGTGATGCCAACTCTACAATAAACACACTGGGGACACCACAGGTGCACATCATTAAATGCTGACTCCTATGGCATTGAGTTCCAAATGGATGTAAATGGATTACAGACAGTGGCCCCATTTAAATATTACAAGGGAGAATATTCTTGGCATCTTCTGGTCAACCCTTTCTAAGAAGCACTTGCTTTTTGTTTTACATTTTATATTCTGCTAATCTAAATATATAAGACTCAGATTGTCTTAAAGTTCAATGGTCTCAGACACTTCAGTTCTGAGATATAACATGAGAGTGATAAAATGCATCTTTGTCTGGGTCCCAGCAATCCAGGCCCTGTATTTCCCTCAAAGTGATAACTTCAAAATGTGTTGGATCTGAAAAACAACAACAGTCTCTCTGTAATTGGTTGCAGTTAGATTAAGCACAGAATTGCCCACCAGTACTCTGGAAAAGCACCCTTTGTATGCAGACAGACAAAGTATAGAAATGTGCCTTTCATTTATACTCAAAGCCTGGTAAGGCTTTTTTTTTCTCTCCTTTTCCTGCTCTAGTTCCTGGAACAGTGGGACGACAAAAGGCAACTGGGTATCTTGCAGTGCCACCTCCGAGCTGAGTGATCCAGGGCACGTTGCTTCCGATGTCTGAGCCCCAGTTTCCCCATCACTAAGGTGAATATGTATTCCAGGTGATCTTTGAAGTCTCTTCTGGCTCTGAAATATTTTAACTGTGAGGCTAAATATTTAGTGGTAATTATATTTGCTAGAATGTGTGTTTCATATAGCTAGGCTTAGTTTACAGTTTTTATTAGACAGATGAATGAGGTTAATAAAATGGGTAATTAAAAAAAGATTGAATTCCCAGAAGGCATTCTGCTATGAATTTAATTATGAAACATATTAATTGCATCACTCTTAAGACTTGAAAGTTGGGCAGTTGCTGGATGCACAAAGTAAGGGGCAGTTTTGCCTCAAGCTGTCCTCAGCTCTAGTATCAGAGATGTGCAAACAGTCACTTTCTAGCTGTGGAAAGAAAGAGAATACGAAACAGCTGGGCAGTTGGCATAATCATTCTCTTCCCTTGTCTTTTGCAAATTAAGGTACCTACAGCAGACAAGAAATATGCATTATAAAATACAGCTCTTCTAGTATCACCTACGGGGTGCTCTAACTATGCAGCCGCCACTAGACTGTGACATCATCATTGAAAATTAGCAAAAGATACCCCTTTTCAGAGTTCACAGCTCCACAAACAAACAGCTTGGTGAGTACATGTTTCTGACCAGGGTACGGCTTAGCAAGCGGAGCTTAAGATGAATAGCAATCTCTGCTGGCCTCCTCGGCTAAGTGTTTGTGCTGCGCACACACTGCCCACAGAACAAGGCAGCCCTTCCTGGCTCAATCACTTAGTTTCTTTCTACTACTCTCAGGAAGTGGCCTGTCTTAATTTTTTTAAATCCCACTACTGTTAAATTTGAGGTTACAGTAAAAGGGTCTAGAGCACTTGAGTATCTTAGGGTAGGAGGGAGAATGGTATATTTGAGAAGTGGAGAGAAAAAACCATTGTGGTTGAAATTGGCAAACAAGGGAGATGAAGTTAGGAGACAAGGCTCTAGAGAGGGACAGGGGTCATTCTGTAATCTCTAGGCCATTTGTTCAAAAAACAGTGAAACTCTGACTGGTTTAACTATTGAGGAGTTTGATCAGGTCAAATTGGTTCCTTTGGAGAAGGTGAATTAAAGGAAGCCTTAATCAGAGGTTTGGACCTCTGGTACCAAGAGTTGCTGGTAGCTTGGATGAGAGTAATGATGGAGAAGGGTGGATGACTTTTAGAGATATTTGTTAAGTAAAATTGCGTGGAAATGATGATGAATGGTTTTGGGGTAACAGGAATAATTCCAAAGGTAAGAATACCTAACATAGCATGTCCTTGTGCCAGGCACTGTTCCAAGTACTGTACGTGCATTAGCTCATTTATATCTGAAGGAGGGACTGTTGGTTTCTTCACTTTGTAGAAGAGGAATTGAGGCACAGAAAGATGGAATAATTTGCCCCACATTCCACAACAGAGTTGAGATTTGAGCCCACAGAGTCTGAGGTTTAAATCCTTGCTCTAAACCAGTACTTAATCAGGACAGTTTTGCCCCAGGGGACATTGAACAGTATCTAGAGGCATTTTTGGTTGTCACACCTCAAGGATAGAGGTGCCACTGTTATCTCATGGAGACAGGCCAGGGATGTTGCTCAAAGCCCTATAATCACAGGACAGCGATTATCTAGCCCTGCATCCCCAGTAACGCAGAGGCTTAGAGCTCCTGCTCTCTGCACTGTGTCACAGCACCCCCTGAGGACACCGCCTGGGCCGATTCACCAAGAACCTGGAAGAGCAACTTGAAAGGGGCTGTGAGTTGTTTTCTGGACATATCCAGCCCCAGCCCTTGCAGACACCTCAGAGGCGATGGCAAGTCGAGCCCACCAGTCGGGTGCTTGCTGGGCTCTGACATCCGCAGGAGGAGCCTGGCATTGCTTAGAGCAGGCTTCTATTCCTGGATACTGGAGACCCCCAAGTACCTTACATATATCATCTTGTATCTGTTTGTTTATTCCCCCACCCTTCTCCAGAAATAGGTAAAGCTACTTAAAAGGATAAGGAATAAAGTACAGGCCATAAAAGATAGAAGCAGGTCATTGACATGAGGGTGGAGACATAGGTTGGAGACAGAAAGGAGACCAAAATGGACCCTGCCCATATGCCTGGCTGCTGCAGGACTGTTATTGGGGGTTCACTGGACTTCTTTCTCTGTCTCCCTGCCCTCCTTGTCCTGTCTCCACCAGATGGATCCCAAGTCTCATTTTGTGGCCTCTGTGTAGCTGAGAAGAAGCCTGGGTATGTGTACTGTCTTTTAAGTTTCTGGTACATAGTAAGTGAAGTCGCTTAGTCCATGGGATTTTCCAGGCAAGAGTAGTGGAGTGGATTGCCATTTCCTTCTACAGGGGATCTTCCCAACCCAGGGATTGAACCCCGGTCTCCTGCATTGCAGGCAGACGCTTAGGAGAGTGATAAATATTTACTCAGAAAATCTCTGGGGACATACTTCTGAACAAGACACAAACCCTCCCTTCACTGGGCTGCCTTTCTAATGGCAGAGATCAAGCAACAAGGCAGGCATTTGGTGCAAGGATTCTTGGTTTGAGTTTTTGTTACCAGATAATTTAATACAGTAGTTTCAAGATGGCATCCATGCTATACAGAAAGAAACAAAAAAGGAGTCAAGAAAGAACAATGAGGGAAACCTGGTAACTCCTCTGAGGAGATGACACAAAAGCTGCAGCCTGAAGAAAGAGCCAGCCCTCACAGAGTGAGGTGGGGGTGTTCCAGGGTGCTGAGGGAGCAGTCGGGGTGAATACCTCTGTGTGGGAAAGAGTCATGGCCTTTGACAAACACACAGGAGGCCAGGGGGTCTGAAGCATGATGAGGGAAGGAGGCTGTGAGAAGAGAGGGTAGGAGAATGGGCCAGGCCATGAGGGGCAGAGTAAGGAGTACAGGTTTATTCTAAGGGCAGTAGGAGCTCTGGAAGGATTGCATGGTAAAGATCAACAGCTGTTTCCAAGCATCTGTCTCCCTGTCATCTTCCTTGTTAGTAAAACCCACAGCATTGAAAATTGTGTTCATGGCTGCCTGGAATAGAGAGTACTTGCTCCAGCCTCTTCCATAACTATAGTCACGTGACTTAAGCTCTAGCCCCTGAAATGTCAGCTAAGGTGGTGTTTGCAACTTCTTACTCCTTTTTTTTTTTTTTGGTAATTAATTTTCTATTTCTTTATTTTAAAAAAATTTATATTGCAATATAGTTGATTTGCAATGTTGCATGAATTTCTGCTAGACAGCACAGTGAATCAGTGATATATATATCCACTCATTTTTAGATTCTTTTCCCATATAGGCCATTGCAGAATATTGACAAGAGTTCCCTGTGCTATACAATAGGTCCTTTTTGATTCTCTTTTTGGTTTATCAGTTCAGTTCAGTCGCTCAGTCAGGTCCAACTTTTTGCAACCCCATGAACCGCAGCACGCCAGGCCTCCCTGTCCATCACCAACTCCTGGAGTCCACCCAAACCCATGTCCATTGTGTCAGTGATGCCTCCCAACCCTCTCATCCTCTGTCGTCCCCTTCTCCTCCTGCCCTCAGTCTTTCCCAGCATCAGGGTCTTTTCAAATGAGTCAGCTCTCCGCATCAGGTGGCCACAGTATTGGAGTTTCAACTTCAGCATCAGTCCCTTCATTGAACACCCAGGACTGATCTCCTTCAGGATGGACTAGTTGGATCTCCTTGCAGTCCAAGGGACTCTCAAGAGTCTTCTCCAACACCACAGTTCAAAAGCATCAATTCTTTGGTGCTCAGCTTTCTTTATAGTCAAACTCTCACATCCATACATGACTACTGGAAAAACCATAGCCTCGACTAGACAGACCTTTGTGGGCAAAGTAATGTCTCTGCTTTTTAACATGCTGTCTAGGTTGGTCATAACTTTCCTTCCAAGGAGCAAGCATCATTTAATCTCATGGCTGCAATCACCATCTGCAGTGATTTCGGAGTCCCAAAAAATAAAGTCAGCCACTGTTTCCACTGTTTCCCTATCTATTTGCCATGAAGTGATGGGACTAGATGCCATGATCTTAGTTTTCTGAATGTTGAGCTTTAAGCCAACTCTTTCACTCTCCTCTCTCACTTTCATCAAGAGGCTCTTTAGTTCTTCTTCACTTTCTGCCATAAGGGTGGTGTCATCTGCATATCTGAGATTATCGATATTTCTCCCGACAGTCTTGATCCCAGCTTGTGCTTCCTCCAGCCCAGTGTTTCTCATGATGTACTCTGCATATAAGTTAAATAAGCATGGTGACAATATACAGCCTTGACGTACTCCTTTTCATATTTGGAACCAGTACGTCTGTTCAACAACCAACCAGTCTGTTGTTCCATGTCCAGTTCTAACTGTTGCTTCCTGACCTGTATACAGATTTCTCCAGAGGCAGGTCAGGTGGTCTGGTATTCCCATCTCTTTCAGAATTTTCCACAGTTTATTGTGATCCACACAGTCAAAGGCTTTGGCATAGTCAATAAAGCAGAAGTAGATGTTTTTCTGGAACTCTTTTGCTTTTTCGATGATCCAACATATGCTGGCAATTTGATCTCTGGTTCCTCTGCCTTTTCTAAAACCAGATTGAACATCTGGAAGTTCACGGTTCACATACTGCTGAAGCCTGGCTTAGAGAATTTTGAGCGTGACTTTACTAGCGTGTGAGATGAGTGCAATTGTGCAGTAGTTTGAGCATTCTTTGGCATTACCTTTCTTTGGGATTGAAATGAAAATTGACCTTTTCCAGTCCTGTGGCCACTGCTGAGTTTTTCAAATTTGCTGGCCTATTGAGTGCAGCACTTGCAACAGCATCATCTTTCAGGATTTGAAATAGCTCAACTGGAATTCCATCACCTCCACTAGCTTTGTTTATGGTGATGCTTCCTAAGGCCCACTTGACTTCACATACTCACTCTAGGTGAGTATGAGTATGAGTATGAGTGATCACACCATGGTGATTATCTGGGTTGTGAAGATCTTTTTTGTACAGTTCTTCTGTGTATTCTTGCCACCTCTTCTTAATATCTTCTGCTTCTGTTAGGTCCATACCATTTCTGTCCTTTATTGAGCCCATCTTTGCATGAAATGTTCCCTTGGATCTCTAATTTTCTTGTAGAGATCTCTAGCCTTTCCCATTGTATTGTTTTCCTCTATTTCTTTGCATTGATCGCTGAGGAAGGCTTTCTTATCTCTCCTTGCTATTGTTTGGAATTCTGCATTCAAATGGGTGTATCTTTCCTTTTCTCCTTTGCTTCTCTTCTTTTCACAGCTATTTGTAAGTATTTTGGTTTATAGTAGTGCATATATGTCAATCCCAGTCTCCCAGTTTATCCCTGTCTAATACACCTGCTTCTCTTGCTGGTAACCTTAAGTTTATTTTCTACATCTGTGACTCTATTTCTGTTTTGTAAAAAAATTCATTTGCACCATTTTTTTAGATTCTACATATAAGCAGTATTATGTATTTGTCTTGTCTGACTTATTTCACTCAATATGACAGTCTCTAGGTCCATCTGTGTTGCTGCAAATGGCATTATTTTGCTCCTTTTTTGTGGTTGAGAAATGTTCCATTGTATATAACATGTACCACATCTTCTTCATCCTTTCCTCTGTCATTGCACACTTAGTTTGCTTCCACGTCATGGCTGTTGTAAGTAGTGCTGCTATAAACATTGAGGTGCATGCATCATTTGAATTACAGTTTTCTCCTTATATATGTCCAGGATTGGGATTGTAGGGTCATATGGTAGATCTGTTTTAAGTTTTTTCAGGAACCTCCATACTGTTCTCCATGGTGTTGGTACAAGTTTACTTTCTCACCAACAGTGTAGGAAGGTTCTTTTTTCTATACACCCTTGGCAGCATGCATTGTTTGTAGACTTTTTGGTATGCAACTTCTGAAAAGTATCTTTGAAAGGAGGGAGTGCCCCCCTAACCCTTTCTGCTCTGTGGAATGTAGATTCCATGGCTAGAGCCCTCACACCAGCTTGGACTTGGAAGTGAGCTTAGAAGGAGAAGCCAGGGATGATGATGCTACCAGCCACACTGGGTGTGGATTCTGACCACTGAGCTGCCATGCCCGCCTTGGGCAGCCTGGTACTAGATGCTTCTGTGTGAGAGAGATAAATGTTTGTCTTATTTAAGACACTGTTAGTGTGAGTTGTCTGTCACAGTGGAACCTAATCCCAGCTGAGGGAGGGAATAGGAGAGAAGGACATGGTTCTGTTTATCACATAAGCAGCTCTCTTGGGCTGTTGTGCAGATAATGGATTAAAAGGCAAGAACTTGGAAGCAGGGAAGTGGGGTGGAGGCTGCTGCAGGTGTCTAGGCAAATGAATGAATGTGTCAATGAATGAATGAGTCATTAACAGGGATGCCTGCTTTCTCACCTCTGACAATTTGCTCTTCTTTGCCTTTCTGTTCCATTAGCAGGTAAACCTTCCTCACAGGCTGTGTTAGGCTGCTCAGTCTGCTATAACAGATTATCCCAGACTGGACAGTTAAGACAACAGACATTTTTTTCTCACAGTTCTGGAGGATGTGAGTCCAAGGTCAAGGTGCAGGCAGATCCACTCTAAGGGAGGGCCCTCTTTCTGGCTTGCAGGTCCCTTCCTGGTCCCTTTCTGCTGTGTCCTCATATGATGAAGGAAGGACGCCCTGGTAACTCTCTTTCTTTTCCTTAAAAGAGTATTAATTCCATCAGTGTTCGGGGAGGTGGGGAGTCCACCCTCATGAACTCAGCTAAATCTAATCACCTTTCAAGGCCCCACCTCCCAATGCCCTCACACTGGGGGTTAAGGCTTTAATGAAGGGATTGTGTGGGGCAGGGGTTAAGTGAAGAAGCCTATAGTTCTCTTCCTGTCTCTCTCTCCTTCACTTTCTTTTTTCTTTCTTTCTTTGTGTCTGACTGCACCAGGTCTTAGTTGCAGCACATGGAGTCTTTATTTGTGACATGTGAACTCTCAGCTGTGGCATGTTCCCCAACCAGGGATCGAACCTGGTCCTCCTGCATTGGGAACGTGGCATCTTAACCACTGGACCACCAAGGAAGCCCCTCTCCTTTACTTTAACACAGGACATTTAACTTCTGATACTCTGGTCACCAAAGCAAGCAATTCTATGATACCAACTGGGTGTCCTACAATGTAGGTCAATTCTGACGCCATCTACCTGGAGATAGCATCAAATCCCACAGGTAAAGAGCTCAGTCTCAGAAGACTGCCCTCCACTTCAGATGCCAGTTGCAGTTTCACACTACATACAACTTCTGCCCAATTTAGCTGCAAACTGGAGGTTCTCACAGGACCCCTTCTTGAGTTTGATTAATTTGCTAGATCAGCTCGTCAAACTCAGGGATACACTTACTTATGTCTGCCAGTTTATGAAAGGATATGATGAACAGCCAGATGGAGGGCTCCATAAAGTGAAGTCTGGGAAGATCCTCAGCATAGGAGCTTCTGGTTCCCGTGGAGCTGGGGTGCATCACCCGCCTGACACAGAGGTGTGTCCATCAGCCTGGAAGCTTTCCGAACCCCGCATACTTTGGGCATAATATTGGAAGCTTTCTCTTGTAGGTATGATCGATCATTAACTCCATTTTTAACCTTTCTCAAGAGATTCATAGGTGAGGGGACCAGGGACTGAAAATTCCAAACTTTTCATCATGGCTTGATCTTTGTGGAGCCAGCCCCCATCCAGGAACCAGCCCCACTCAGACTGGGTTCATTACATCATTTACATCATTAGAACAAAAGACACTCCTATCACCCAGGAAATTACAAGGGTTTCCCTGTGTCAGGAACTGGAGCCAAAGACCAAATATTAGAACAAAAGATGCCCTTCGTGTGTTTATCACTTAGGAAGTTACAAGGACTTCAAGAGCTCTGTGGCAGGAACTGGGGGAAGAGACCAGTGTATATTTTCTGTTATCTCACCGGAAGACACAAACATTCAATTCATAACACAGGCTGATTGAACTTCCCTCCTAGACAGAGGAAAGAGACCAGAAATATCCCAGCACCTGACTGATTAATTTACCTCCTTCTCCAAAAGAAAAAGTCCCCTCAAATAAGGGAAGGAGGGAGAAAAGGCATGCCTTTTCATGTTAACCCTGGAAGGGTACTTCAAGATCACTAAATTCCCACTTCACAGATGGGAAAACTGATGCCCAGAGAGGAGAAGGGACTTGCCTGTGGCCACACAGCATTTCAGTGAAACAGAAGGTATAAAATATAGAGGCTGGAAGAGGGTGTAAAAACCACATTGCCCCACCTTTTCACTCCCCTCATTTAGAAAAGGGGCGACCAAGGCCCAGAGAGGGGGGAGATTAGTGACAGCCAGGATTAGAACTCAGAACAGGGATGCAGTGATGGTGTAAGACCAGGCCCTGCGTTTGGAACTAAATGCCTTCCTGTTGTGTCTTGAAATTCTTGATAATTTTGATGTCTAAATTTGTGTTTGTAAGCTGAGTCTGATGGAACAATGGAGCTTGTACTAGGGATTGGGAAGCTCAATTCGTCTGAAGTTCTGCCTCCCACCGCATGCCCAGGTGGGATCTCAGATCACCTTCCCTGGTGTCCCAGGACTGACCTATTTGGCCCCTCCCTACTGCTCTCCCAGCCCCATCTCCCTGTCATCACCATCAGGGACTGGGACACAGTGGAGGGCTGGCACACCCCGGAGCATCTAGGGGGTTGGCGTGACCACAGCTATCCCCACCCTGGGCTGGCAGCCACGGGGATTTCAGTGGGAAACCCAGTGGGAGTGAGTTGCAGCTGACCCCAACTCAGGTGCCTTGTGCACCCTGATGTCAGCTGCCCATCCCTGGGAAGGCCTCAGGGAAAGGAGGGTGCCTGGCTCCCTACCTGGTTTCTCCAGGCCCTTGGCAGCTAATGGGCAATGCACGCACATGCCAGGCTGCAGGGCGGTCTTCTGGGGACCTGTGACAATGTGCACTCTCCCCATGCCCACAGCATTAATAACAAGCCAGAAAGTACTGTCCCCCAGAGAGACTGCCAAAGAGGGGAAAAAGCTTTCTATGTTGGTACCTGCTGTTTGACCCAGGGGCCTTGCATTTACGGTTTGCACTGGGACCTCACACTGGGTAGCCAGTCCTTTTCATGTTTCCTTTTCTGTGCGGATGGGGCAGGTAGCCAGTCCTGACAGGACTTAAGACTGCCTACTCCATCAGCCTCCAGCTCTGACAGGGCCGTGCTAGCTTTCTTACAGTCAGACTACTGTGTGCTCAGCCCCCTGAGCCCCCCTTTTCTGTATCACCTGTTTTGAAGCCTTGCTGGACCCCAGTGAAGTGAGTGCTGTTATTGTGTGGGCATGGAAGTCGCTTCAGTCGTGTCCAATTCTTTGCAACCCTGTGGACTGTAGCGCACTTACTAGATTCACTTTACAGGTGAGGAAGGGAGGCACGCTTAGGCTGTGTCAGGCCAGGCTCCCTATCCACGCAGCTTGTCTGTTTGTCCTGGCCTGGCCCTCTGGGCAGTTGCAGGTGGGGGAAGGAAGGCACCACACCCAGGAGCTGCACTCGCTGCCCCTCCTCTCCCTCTGCTCCCCTGCTCAGCACCTCAGCCTCAGTCTCTGGGGGGAGACCTTGCAACCCAGACCATCGTGTAACCAGGCAACCGTTCCAAGACGCTGCTTCCCTCCCTGCTCCTTCTGCCTTATTCAATATCTGCCAGGCGAGCACAGCTCCTGGGAGTGTCCCAGAATCACTCATAAGAAAGAAGGCTTGCTGGGGAGGCCTGCGGGGATATCTAATATTCATCTCTCTGCATCCTGCAAACCAAAATCCTGAAGCTGCTCGTGGGAGATTCTGAGAGATCTGTGGGAATCCAGATTCAGGGGGCTGGGCTGGATGGAGAGGGCATGGACACTGGGGAAGATGGGGCAGGGGGAGGCTTTGTTAGGTATTACGCTTGGTCCTCAGATGCTACCTGGATGCCCCTGGTTCCCTAGAGTGGAGGTTCAGATACCCTGCACTCCCACAAGCAGCTCACACGGTCGGCCTTCTGCACCCATGAGTCCTCCCATATGTAATCTGACGCCAGATGAAGGGGGGTATTTCCCGTGCCAGACAGGAGGGATAGAGAAACTAGCAAATAAGACCCAATTCCAATTTCACAGGTGGGAAAACAAAGGCTCAGATAGGCAGAGAAGCCTGAATCTGGCTGATGACAGCGTCTGCCCTTCCCAGTGACCATGCTGCTCATATAGGAGTAAAGAAATTCAGGAGTCATCTGAGAGCCAGCCCCCTTGTTGTACCGAAAGGGGAACTGACAAACGGAGGGAGAGTGCCTCCTCCAGGAACACCCGAGATCCTTGGCTCCAGGGTCATCTTGCTGTCACTTGAGCTCAGTTTCAACCTGTTCTTGGATTCGGTAACTGTTTCGAATTCCAACCATCCCTCTGTTTTCTAAAGTTGACAGCATTATGCCTGTGCTTCTGTGAATATGCATACAGTCCTGTAGTTTAAGGACAGCATGACATAGTTAAGACTTATTCCTGCCTCTTTAGAGCAGTGAGATTTGGGACAGTTTCATCATTTTTAGGTCTCAGTTTCCTCCTCTGTAAAATAGAGACAATAACAGTACTTAACAAATGAGATTATTGTGGAGATTAAATGAGATCGTTTATGGCACATATTGAATACAATCTTGAATATTATTTAATTGTATCCAACTTGCATCACAGATGTTTTCAAACTCTCAACCAGATAAAGAGTAAGGCTTATATCATATTTTTATTTCTTTATTGGTATCCCAAATGCCTAGATAGATAATAATGCAAACCAATAGATAATAAATGTTTGCTTACGTAGTGACATTTTGAAAAATCTAGAATTGAAGCCAAGGTAGACTTTGAAAATGACACCAAAATGGTAGAGGAAGTTGTTGTCCTGTCTTCGTCAAGACTGGACTTGAGCAGACTGTGCACCTCGACGACTCTTCTTTCCTTGTCCTTCCCCAGACCTCCAGCCTCCTCTCGGGGAACATTGGACACCTATCATTTCCTCTGCGCTGTGACTTTAAGATCCCGGTGGTCCCTCTGCTAGGGCTGGTTTCATAGTCTTCTCTGTGACTGTAGAGATTCTGTCATTAGAAAGAGGAGGTGTGCTGCAGTGGGGAGCTTATCACGGAGCCCTGGGCACGAGGCAGAGACTGGCTGGCTGCTGGCTAACCTTGACCACTGGGCTCTATTGCCCAGCTTCCCTTGCTGCTAAATATGCCCACATGATTGAGTTCTGGCCAGTGACTGGGTGAAGATGGTGTGCACAGCTACCAGAACTGGCCCATGCAACCCTCAGTCTGTCCCCTTCTCCGTCCATAAGAGAAGAACATCGCCCATCCCCATCAGGACTTTCCTGGAGAGAGGAACTTCTATCATGTCAAAGTCATTGAGTTTAGGGAGGGAACTGCTTGTCTGTTCTGGCATCTAGTGTTGCCTTACCTGATGGTCACGAGGCAAGGGTCGCAAAAGGGAGCTGAGCGAGGTGTTCCCAGACGTGGTGCGTGTGGGTGGAGGCAGGGCAGGGCTCAGGGCCTGCCTTTTTCATTTCCTACCCAGGGCTTTTTGTCCAAAGGCTCTGGCAAGCTGTAAAAACGTGTTTAAAGTTGAGACAGCCATCACTGCTTGATCATTCTCTTCTGAAGAGCTGCTGGGAGAATCAGAGAGTGGGAAAGTGGGGCACGGATCCTTTGATTTCAGCCCAGTTTTTTTAGTTTCACCTCAGCCAAGAGTTTAGAGTTAAAAATTCCCTGAGGGAAGAGTGCTTCAAGCTTTGCCATTTCTGGCCCTCTCTTTCTTCCTCCCTCCTTCCTTCCTTTCTTCCCTCTCTTACAGCGAATGTGGAAGCATGCAGCTTGAATTCCCAGCTTGACCTCATCAAGCTTCTCTGAGACTTCATTTTCACTTGTGTACATTGAAGATGATGCCGTTTGTCTTGCTAGGTCCTTGTGTGGGTTAGGGGTGTAATGTCCAAAGGAAACACAGCAACCCCTCGGGGAGAGCGTGTGCCTGCTTCTGTTCTTATGACTGTTTATGCCTCACATTACCTGATTCTGTATTTCTGCTCCTTCACTCGGCGACCATTCATTGAGCACTTACTGTCCTCTGAGCACTGAAGAAGGACCAGAGCCCTTGCTCTCACACAGCGCGCAGGCTGGCAGAGAGGTAGAGGTCACCTAAGTGGGCAGACCCATGAAATAACCACAAATTGTAGTAAATGCTAGGAAAGAAACAGGTTGCTGAGGTAAGAGTGAGGGGTGAGGGAAAGTGAGGCCCACACTGAATAGGGCAATCAGGGAAGGCCTGTCTGAGAAGGTGACATTTCTGTGGGCCCAAAAGCATGAGGGACAACCAGACAAGAGAAAAACTAAAGGAGTTGCCCTCTCGGAAGAGAGAACAGCTGGTGTGAAGGACTCTTAAGTGCTCAAGAGGCAGACAGGAAGCAGTGTGACCGGAGCGGAGGGTGTGAGGGGCCTCCTCCCGCCTGACAAGCCGTGGTATGGAAGGTGAATTTTTTAATATACACAATAGGGCTTCCCTGGTGGCTCAGATGTAAAGAATCTGCCTGCAATGCAGGAGACTCCGGTTCAGTCCCTGGGCTGGGAAGATCTGGAGAAGGAAATAGTAACCCGCTCCAGTATTCTTGCCTGGAGAATCCCATGGACAGAGGAGCTTGGCAGGCTACAATCCATGGGGCCACAAAGAGTTGGACACAAGCCAGTGACTGAGCAGAAAGCCATTTAAGTGTTTCATAGCCTGAGTCACATCTTTACAACAGTAGTTCTTACAGTGTGGTCCCAGACCAGCAGCATCAACATCACCTGGCAACCTGTGAGAAATGGGAATTCTCAGGCCCAGCCCAGAGCTACCAAATCAGCAGCTCTGGTGGGAGGCGGGGGGGGCTCAGCTGTCTGTGGTCGAATAAACCCTTCTGGTGATGCCGAAGCTGCTTGTCTCGACAGCAAGCCTGGGGGTTCTCAGTCCTGCCTGCATGAAGCATCCAGGCATTTCATGAGCTGTAGATATTGAGACCCCACCCAGCCTGGAGGCTCTGCCTTAGTCCTGGATCAGCACCTGCGTGTAGTAGTTCGGTGTTCCGGCAGTTCTGGTAGCTCCAGGGATCTGGGCTGTACTGGCCTTGGAGACTAGACTGGAGGGAGAGGGGAGAAGAGGCAAGAAGACCAGCTAGGAAGGAGTCTGATGCAGAGGTCCAGGTGAGCAAAGCGGCCACTTAGACTGGAGTGGCAGAAGAGAGGGTGGAGAGGCAGGAACAGATTTTAAATATATTTAGAAGAAAAAAATTAACAGGACTCTTGGGTGGATTGAATATATGGGGTCAGGGTGGTACTTCACGTTCAGCATCAGACTGAAGTTAACTCTAGAGTGGTAGTTGTGACCCTTTGCTTGTAGGTGGCCTGCAGCCAGCAGCCCCTGGGAGCAGGGGCTGGACAACGAGCAAAGGAGTATGAAAAGATGCATCTTCTTTATCTGTCCCACAGTTAAGGCAGTGAAGAAGATGCAGTTGCAGCAAGATTCGAAAGCTCTTTCTCCTGAGTGCTAAGAGGGAACATGATGTGAAAGAACCTTCTCCCCTCCTCCGTCCCCCTCTTCCTTTCCCCCTCTCCACCCATCTTCCCCATCCCCACAACTGCTGCAGTGGGACTTCCTTGTCGTAGAGCCAAGTTGCTCCAGAATATTATTCAGGAAGGACCACTTCGGTTAACACCTGCCTGGATTATGTATCTGGATGTGACCAGCAGAGGGCGCACTAGACTCGGAAATGGGCATTGCTGGGAGCGAGGCGAATCTTGCTTGTTTCCAAGTCAACTAGGAGAAAGCGATTCACTCTGGAAATAATAATATCTGTACATATCAAACGGCCTCTGTAAACCAACAAACACTGTGTTAAGTGCTTTCTGTGTACCGTATCACTTAGTCCTCCTAGTTTTATAAGGTGGGTGCTGTAAGCAACCCCCTTTTACGTATGCTTAGAGAACATGAATGACTTGGCCAGAGCCATTCAGCTAGTCACTGGCGAGACTGGGCTTGGTCGTCTAGCCTTTCTGAGCCCGAAGGTGTGTGGTCACTTCTCTGTCAGAAGGGCCAGAAACCCCAAAGTTCTTTCTTATGCTGCTTTCACTAACACTTGGGGTAGGGGGTGCCCTTGGAAAGTGGCATCATCTGAAAGAGCAAAGTCATGGCTCTGCAACTCACTTGCTGTATGATGGTGAGCAAGTTACTTCGCCTCTCTGTGCTCAAGTTCTTTCATCTCTAAAATGGGATGAGATGATATTATATACTCAGAACCTTGTGCAGCCCAGAGGGGGTGCTCAATTAGTGGCAGCTTTTCTGCCTAAAATGATTCCACAGGAGGTGGAAAAAGCTCTGAAGGGTCTAGATTAGTGACGTCCGACGGTCTATCCTTTGATGATGGCCATGTTCCGTGTCTGCACTAGGCACTGTGGTAGTCTGTAGCCATGTGTGGTTCTTGAACACCTGATACATGGCTAATATATCAATATTAAATTTTGTTTATTAGAAGAAAAATAACCACATGTGACTGCTGACTACCATACTGGGCAGTGGCAGATCTAAAATGTGTCTGAGATAAAAGTCTGTGTGTCCTTGAAAGTCCCTTAGGTATTAAATAAAATAATTCACATCAAACGTTTAGAGCCTGGCATCAGGCAAATGCTCAGTGAACTGAAATTCGTCCAAAGTCAACATAAAAGACAAGAAAGTCAACCAGCAAAGCCGTGTTTTACACTTGACACATTTTGTGGAACCAGGTGCTCAGACTTTCCCAAGGGAAAGCTCTCAGTCAGAATCCAGCACCCACAGGGGGCTGCCTGGGGCAGGCTGTTCTTTTCCTCCACCTTTTCAAGCCAGAATTCTTTGAATATTTCTTCAACGGGTGTGAAGTGGGGAAGAAGAACAACTTTTATTTTAGTTCATGGAGTGTATGTTGAAAACAAATTCCTTTTATTCATTCACTAAAGAAATCTTGCCTCCTTTTCTATGCCCCTCTCTTGCAATTTTATAAATCAAACAATAACATCTTCACCTTTTTTTTTAAGGTTTATGTTTTATTTTTTAATTTTTTTAAATTTTTTCCCATTTATTTTTATTAGTTGGAGGCTAATTACTTTACAATATTGTAGTGGTTTTTGCCATACATTGACATGAATCAGCCATGGATTTCCATGTATTCCCCATCCCGATCCCCCCTCCCGCCTCCCTCCCCATCCCATCCCTCTGGGTATTCCCAGTGCACCAGCCCTGAGCACTTGTCTCATGCATCCAACCTGGGCTGGTGATCTGTTTCATCTTTGATAGTATACTTGTTTCAATGCTATTCTCTCAGAACATCCCACCCTCGCCTTCTCCCACAGAGTCTAAAAGTCTGTTCTGTACATCTGTGTCTCTTTTTCTGTTTTGTGTATAGGGTTATCATTACCATCTTTTTAAATTCCATATATATGCGTTAGTATACTGTATTGGTCTTTATCTTTCTGGCTAACAAACACATGAAAAGATGCTCAACATCACTCATTATCAGAGAAATGCAAATCAAAACCACAATGAGGTACCATTACATGCCAGTCAGAATGGCTGCTATCCAAAAGTCTACAATTAATAAATGCTGGAGAGGGTGTGGAGAAAAGGGAACCTTCTTACACCGTTGGTGGGAATGCAAACTAGTACAGCCGCTATGGAGAACAGTGTGGAGATTCCTTAAAAAGCTGGAAATAGAACTGCCATATGACCCAGCCATCCCACTCCTGGGCATACACACCGAGGAAACCAGATCTGAAAGAAATACGTGTACCCCAATGTTCATTGCAGCACTGTTTATAACAGCCAGGACATGGAAGCAATCTAGATGCCCATCAGCAGACGAATGGATAAGGAAGCTGTGGTACATATACACTATGGAATATTACTCAGCCATTAAAAAGAATTCATTTGAATCAGTTCTAATGAGATGGATGAAACTGGAGCCCATTATACAGAGTGAAGTAAGCCAGAAGGTTTATGTTTTAAAATTTTCTATTATTTATTTATTTGACTGTACTGGGTCTTAGTTGTGGCATGCAGGATCTTTAGTTGTGGCACATGGGATCTAGTTCCCTGACTAGAAATTGAATCCAGGTTCCCTGCATTAGGAGTACAGAGTCTTAACCATTGGACTGACAGGGAAGTCCCAAGGTTTTTAAAGGTTTAATATGTAAATTTAAAAATGTACCTGGTCCCCAAGAAGCAACACAACATTGCATATGTCTCGGTTCTAAAATTTCATCTGTTTAAGACTGTTTAAGCAATAGTCAGTTGGGAAATCTGGAAATTTGGTGGCTGGAGATTCCCTCTCATAGAGATGAGTGGCATGCATTTCCTACAGAGACAAGTCTGCCTTGATAGACACTGCTGTGTGTTTCCACCTTAGGGTAATTTCTGTCCTGACTGTACTAGGGCCGGTTTGCTTCTAGCCAGCTGTGTAAGGAAACCAGAGTTGACGGGCACCTGATTTCTTCCAGAGAAGTGCAGTGTTCCTCAGGGACTGGCACTCCGGGCTGTTGGCCTGTCCCCTCGTCTGGCTGTGACCCAGCATGACTCGAAGCCCCCGTCACTGGGGCAGCCATGTCTGCTCACAGGCCTGGTTGTGCTGCATTCAGCACCTTGCAGGTCCTTGCTAGCTTTCTCACCATCCTGAAGACTCACACACTCTAGGCACCCTAACTGTTAATAGGTGCCTAGTTCCTTGAACAAGAGCTGTGGTTCTGGCCACATACAGCCCAGTGAAAAGAGGCCTTTTGTTTGTTTTACTTTTACTTTCACTACATGTCCAAGCCCTTTAAGACCATAGAGAGTCCTCTGCCTGAATGACATGTTCCTTTTTTTTTTTTTCCCCCGAACATGGCTCATCCCTAGTTCTGTCACCAACGTCCTGGGAGATGGATTCCAGGTGTAAATAAAGAGACGTCCTCTTCATTGTGCCTTTGAATGAGGAGTGGGAGGGATCAGTGGGTCCGACATCACTCTTCTCACCTCTGTACGTTGGCCCATAAGGCTGGCCACCTTCTCCCGAGTCCCTGTATTGGCATTCCAGCAGCCCCAGTCGTTGTCAGCTGAACACGAGGCCCTGTGCTATGTACTGTCAAGGAGGGAAACCACAGGGCTCCCAGAACCCGCTCTACCATGAAGAGCTTCATCAGGTCTTAGCGATGCCCAGGTGGAAGTGGTAGTTTTCATCAAGTGGCTGAGGGTGGGTTTTCATGTTATCTCACGACTCCTTAATTTTCAAGCCAGCCTGTAACCTCAGCCCTTATCTGCGCACTCCTCTGCAGTATCTCTTGATAAAAGCACTGCCTTCATCCTCTGGGTCGGCCTCTCGGGTTCCCCCTACCCCCTCTACTGTGCCTGGTGGGGACCATCTGTTGCAGGGTGCCCTTGCCCTTTGGCATTCAGGTGGAGTCTTCCAATGCAGAGCCCAAGGGAGACTGGAGGGAGGGGAAGAGAAGGCCCCGTGGGGTTCTGTCTGCACTTTCTTTCAAGGTCACCTTGGCCAGATGTGCTCTCTAGACTAAGATCTTGGCTTCTCTCAGGCTCACCGCTCTGTGCAGCTCTGTCAGTTCTGCTAGCAGCTTCCTCCGTTGTCCTTCAGACCCAGGACATGACCCCCTTAGCTGCTCCCAGCCTTGGGTGAGTGTACTAGCCCTTATAATCCTCTGTGCCTGCACCTCTTTAGTTTTTTTACCCAAAGAAACCTTCATCCAATTATCCTAATTTGACTATGTCATTTACTGCCATTAGGTCTCTGATTGACATAACTTCCTTTGGCATATATGCCCATTTTGTTTTTGCTGGATTTATATTCCTGGATGCTCTAGGAGCCTCAAAACTGAGAATTATTTCCCCCTGAAAACCTTGCTTGCATTCAAGATGTCTGCTGATTGTACCAAAACCTGAATATCTCAATTCCAGTCTCTTTCAAACTAACCATCCATCTGTCCCCCTTCCCCCCTCCCTTCCTAGATGTGCTGCATATAAATCCTAGAGTCAGACTGTGCGTGCTGTGTGCTAAGTTGTTTTAGTTGTGTCCAAATCTTTGCAACTCTATGGACCACAGCCCCCCAGGCTCCTCTGTACATGGGATTCTCCAGACAAGAGTACTGGAGTGGGTTGCCATGCCCTCCTTCAGAGGATCTTCCCAATTCAGGGATCAAGCCCATGTCTCTTAAGTCTCCCTCATTGGTAGGCTGGTTCTTTACCGCTAGAGACTGCCTTGGTTAAAATTCCAGCTCCTCTGTCTACTAGTTACATGACCTTCTATCTCTAGCCTCTGCTTTTCTCATCTGTAAAATGCAGATGCTGCCTAGGTTGTGATGAGAATTGACATCTTTTGAGGCATCTGCATGTGGAGGCTGCTGTCTGTTGACTGTTTCTGTATCCAGACCATTCTGTAACCTCTGATTTCTTAACCTGGGTTTCCCGGGTCTGTCTTCCTTGTCCTTCTAGCTGGTAGATGACTTCTTCCTCAGCGCTATCCATGATCTTGAGATGACCTCTGAATTCCTAATCTTCACAGAAATCCTTCACTTCCCTGGGCCAAGTTCAGTCAGAGAACACACTCTTACCTAATCCTTATAGTTGAGTTTACTGATTCCTCCCAGTTTCTGATAATAACAAGAAGAAGCTTTGAATTATATTATTTTTAGTTTCTCCTATGAAGTATGAGACATTCAGAATGCCTTAGAGGGAGGCATAAAGAGGCCAGGGAATTTTTTTTTTTTTTTTTTTAACAATATGGGCCCAGCAGGAGGGAGAATTTCATAGCAGTTCTAGCAGGCTGGGAGAAAAGAGAAATACAAAATGGTTCCCACATGAGGACTATATAAGTATCTGTGGTTTGCAATGGATTTCATCAGGATTGTAGAGGAAGCAGTTGAGACTAACGGTTAGCTCAGAGATTTAGGAAGATCTGTAGCTATAAATTCTCCATTACATAGGTGATCCTTTGGTGGTTTTTTTTATGTGCTGATGGTATGACTTTTCACCTCTAAGCTCCTGAGAATTGTAAGAACAGGATTAGGAAGGAGGTGTGTGCCCAAAATTCATCAAGCAAGAGTGGAGGATGCACTTAGACCCCATCCACAGCTGAATGCGTTTTCTTGATGCTCTATTTCATATTTTTACTTTCTCAAGAGTCTCCCAAAATAGCAATTTATGCACATTTGTCTTCCCATTTAATTTTGCTGTAACAATAGTTGGGAAAACATAACCAGATGCTTTCTTTTAAAAAAAGAAATCAACACATTGACATCAACATCAAAATTAATGCCCACTCTCCAGAAAGTCACTTTTTCAGTTAATAATTAAGTTGGCAAACCCAGCTCTTAAATTCTGGGACCACACGGTGGGTGTGTAGGTAAGTGGGGGGCTGGACCCTGACCTGACCTCAAGAAAATCAGCCAGCTAAGCTTCTTTTTCTTGAAGTTCCCTGGAAAAGCATACTATAAGCCAGGTTTCTTATTTAAGCAATTAAACTTTACTCAAGTAGGGGAGATGAATGCATCCTCCTTTTTTTTTTAATAGCTTAATACATCACAGATGAGGTTAAAGTTCCCCTGGACCAGCACTCTTCATCATGATGCTGACCCTCTTTACTGAAGGTTCCAAGTTGGGGGTCTGTATTTCCCGAACTTCTGGTTTACATTTTCTTACACACATATGTACGCATAGAAGATAAGTAACATTGTTGTATGTTTTTCTCACAGACCGTGACTCATGGGAGAGAATCCCTTGTTAAAATTGAGGCTGGGAGTTCGGGACCTCCTTCTCCCCCACTGCATTTCCTTTGGCAGAAACCAAACCTCCAGCCTCCACACCCTGTGCTCCAGTTTCCTTCCTCGCTTCTCCTTTCCTCTATGTGGATCTTTTTGCCCATATTTGAAATGTCAGTCATAGCCCAGGTAGGGAGGCAGTGAATCATGTGATGTACACCTTCCCCAGCCATGGCGAATCAGTTAGGGTAGGCCCTCCACCTTCACGGTCATAATGTAGGGTTGGGTCCAGCTGCCGTCTTGGATTACATGCAGTATAGGTTAGGCAGGTGAAGTGGCCTGACTGAGACAGTGCAGTCACCTCTGTGCCTAGTTTTCTGATTCTAGCACCCATGTTACCTGGTTAATCTCTGTTGCCTAAACTTGAATTCCATAACCTGTTCTTTTCGGTTTTTTCTTACTTGAGTTAAATTGAGTGAGTTTCTGATTCTAATATAGAATTTCTCTTGATCTGCATGATTATTTTTCACTTCAAGCACATCACTGGCACTTCTTGTTCATTCTAGGCAATTAGTCATGTCGGAAGTTCAAGACTGGTTCCCAGTAGTCTCTGTTTGCGTGTGTAGGACACTTTTCTCAATGCTGGAATGTCTTTCAGTCTCCTTTCCCAGATTTCACAAATTGGAACATGTCCAAATCAATGAATCTTTCCTTCCTTCTTGCTCTCCCCTCAAATGGACGACCAGGTGGCATCCTTGGTACCATCCTCTGCATCCCAATTCAAAAACTCACCTAGTTCCCATGTAGAAAGTCCAAGCTTCCATCTCTGATTAGTGAATTTATTGGATGAACTATTATGAATTGGGGGCTCCTGTGGTGGCTCGGATGGTGAAGGGTCCACATGCACTGCTGGAGACCTGGGTTCAATCCCTGGGTTGGGAAGATCCTCTGGAGAAGGGAATGGCTACCCACTCCAGTATTCTTTTTTTAATTGGAGGCTAATTACTTTACAATATTGTAGTGATTTTTGCCATACATTGACATGGATCAGCCATGGGTGTCCATGTGCCCCCCGTCCTGAACCGCCCTCCCACCACCCTCCCCATGCCATCCTCAAGATTGTCCCAGTGCACTGGCTTTGAGTGTCCTATTTCATGCATCGAACTTGTACTGGTGATCTATTTCACATATGGTAATATACATGTTTCAGTGCTATTCTCTCAAATCATCCCACTCTTACCTAGAGAATTCCATGGACAGAGGAGCCTGGCGGGCTGCAGTCAATGGGCTTATGAAGAGTCAGACACAACTGAGCGATTAATACTAACTATTATGAATTACTGAAAAATGAATTCATCATATAACATTTATCGCCAAATATCCACCATGATCAGTCCTTCAGGTGAGATCCTAGGGACAGTTGAGAATAGAGTCAACCCAGTCAGCACCCATCATTTGGAGCTTGGAGTCCAGTGGCAAAGACCACTGGAAATTAGCACACATAATGAAGGCACGGCACCCCACTCCAGTACTCTTGCCTGGAGAATCCCACGGACGGAGGAGCCTGGTGGGCTGCAGTCCATGGGGTCACTAAGAGTCGGACACGACTGAGCGACTTCACTTTCACTTTTCACTTTCATGCGCTGGAGAAGGAAATGGCAACCCGCTCCAGTGTTCTTGCCTGGAGAATCCCAGGGACGGGGGAGCCTGGTGGGCTGCCGTCTATGGGGTTGCGCAGAGTCGGACACGACTGAAGTGACTTAGCAGCAGCAGCATGAGGGCATATCACAAAGGCTGATGGATTTGGGGTGTCTCAAAACGAATCATAAGGTCTCATTGAAGCTGAGAGCCCTGTGGGAGGGAGCCAGGTAAAGAAGGAGGGGAAAGCACTTGGATTCAGGGCAGAATGTGTCCGAAGGCCTGGAGCTGGGAGGCAAACCTAAATAACTTGGTGGCCACACCTGGAAGGCTCAGGAGATAAGAATAACTATGCATCAAATTGTCACCTTTCAGAAAACAAATGCTCTGTTTCAACCAAAATAAATGGCTGGTGGGTGAGAAAGCTATGATCAAAACAAATGCCTCAGTTGTCACTGAATTGGAAGCTGTTTTATTGACGTCAATGATATTTAAAAATATGAGTGACGATTCTAAAACAGCCCCATCTCCCTCCCCAGTTATCAAAACTTCACACAACCCCGGGCTTCCCAGGGGGTCTTCTCAATATAGAAGAGCCTCTGAGGCCCCAAGTGTCTGGGTTTGTTTACTTTATGAACCTTTGCCTCCCTGTCTGGGTGGAGACAGAAATTGCAAAAATCTTGAAGAGTGAGATTTGGGGGAAAATGAGCAGAATTGTCAGTCATGCTGAAAAATCGCTGCTGATAGCTGCTGCTTTTTCTCTTGCCTTTGATTTGTGACTGTATCTCTTAAACATTGTTAAAATATTTATTTGTCTGCTCCAGGTCTTTGTTGCGGCATGCAAACTCTTAGTTGTGCCATGAGGGATCTAGTTACCAGACCAGGAATTGAACCCAGGCCTCTTGCATTGGGAGCATGGAGTCTTAGCCACTGGATCATCGGGGAAGTCCCTGTGACTGTTTTTTGGGTTTTTAAATTTATTTATTTATTTATTTTTGACCTTGCTAGGTCTACATTGCAGCATGGCCTTTTCTCTAGGTGTGATGTGTGGGCTTCTCACTGCAGTGAGAAGCTTCTGTTGTTTCGGAGCATGGAGTTTAGGTGCACAGGCTTCAGTAGTTACGTCCCCTGACTCTACAGCACAGGCACTATAGTTGTGGCGCACAGGCTTAGCTGCTCCATGGCATGTGGGATCTTCCCAGACCAGGGATTGAACCCGTCTCCTGCGTTGGCATGTGGATTCTTTACCACTGAGCCACCAGAGAGGTCCCTGTGACTGTTTCTTAATCATCATCACATTATCATCAGGGTAGTAATAGCAGTTAACACTAAATAGTATCTCTGTGCCAGGCATCAAGCATCATCTTATTTAATCCTAACAAACCCCCTAAGATGGGGACCGTTAAATTAAACAATGTGAAATTGTCAGTGGTCAACCTTTCCTGACCTACAAAAATGATGATTTAATTTGGCTGAGCCAGGGCTGTACAAAAATTGCCCATGTTTCCATAATTGGGGAATTGCTAAGCTGAAATGAGCACCTGGGTTTGTATACCAGCGTGACTGTGCTTCTTGGCCTGGCTTGTGGGAGGGAGGCAGAGACTAGATACCATACAGGTTCTATGTTTTCCTCCCCTGTGCTACTCTCATGCGTTAAGAAAGGAGAGAAAAGTCAGAAGATGCTGAAGTCTGAACACATTCTAACAATACTTACCCTTTTCACTCCACTGCCCCATTCCCTCCCTGATTCCATCTAAAACTGAGTTTCCCCACAAAGGGAGTGATTGGCACTTGCTGCCACCAGGTCCAGGGAAGTGATGACCACAGGCACTGTCAGAAGCAGGTCCCCAAACGATGATGGGAAAAGTCTGTCTCTGCACCTCTACACTCTCCTTCCCACTAGCTGTTTCATATCCAAAGTCCACAGTCTGATACGCCCACCAGAGAGAAAGAGAGGAAGCAGGATGGGGTGGGAAATGCTACTTGCTCAATACTAAAATCCTAGCAAAGATTCCCATCAGCCCGGACAGGTAGGGCAGTCATGCCTGGATTCCCAATGATCCCGGATGTATCTTGTTGAGGGAGTATGAGTATAAGGCATTCTTCAGGTGCCTCATCTAATGCTTCCTCATAACAGCCCTACAGAAGTGGTGGTGGTGGTGAGGGGAGGGGGGGGAGGCTCTTTTTATCATCCCATTTTACAGATGGGAAGACTAAGGCACACAAGTATTTTGGTAAGTTTCACGCAGCTAGTAGACTCTGGCCCCAGCACATCACATGCTTCTCTGACTCAGTCACCTGGACGACAGTTGGGAGAAGGTGATTGCTCAAAGGAAACCTGGGTGCTCTTAACCGGAAGAAGAGGGGCTGGCCATGGGCACACAACTGCCCTCCATAGTGAGACTCGAGCAGAGTTTTGGTAGAGAGGATTTATTTCTTTTCCATCTAATGTTGAGCCCCCATTTCCAAGAACAAGAGGCTATAAAAAGGCGAAGGAAGGAAGTGCTAATTAAAAGGTCCCTGTGGGCTCTGGGGTTAGAAAACAACAAGAACAAAAATCCTAGGGAGGCTTATAGCCAGGCCTTCTCTGCAAGGGCTCTGGGGCAGGACAGAGGTTTAGCCCAAGGCCCGTAGAAAGGTATGGGACCTCTCCAACTTCATCGTCCTTGTTTGTCAAGTGGCCATAAAATATTGACCTCTTGGGTTTCTTGATAGGATTAGGAGTCCTAATACATGCCATTTCCTTAGCCCTGTGCTTGGTGTGCGGCTGGTCCTCAATAAACAGTAATGTCTATAGGTGATGTTGCTAATGCTCTTCAGATACACGTGTCCTTGGAATCCTTCCTCTTAGGCCAAGAGTCTCATTTGCGCCACTCAAATCTTTGGTTCCTTTTTTTTAAAAATTATTTTTATTTATCTATTTGGCTGCACCATATCTTAGTTGAAGCATGCTGGATCTTTAGGTGTGGCATATGGGATCTAATTCCCCCACCAGGGATTGAACCTGGGTCCTCTGTATTGGAAATATGATATCCTAGCCGCTGGACCACCAGGGAAACTCCTGGTTTCTTTTTTAGAATCACAAGTTCAAGGACTTGGTCTAGTACCTATAACTGTAGGAGTCCTGGTGGCACTTTTCCAGAACTTACGGTACAATGTTCTTCTTTGGTGGGATGGGCAGTGTGGCCCAGTCAGCGGGGCCTCCGCTGATCAGCTTCATCTGTTTCTGTCAGATGCTGGAGTAACAAGAGCCCTTAGTCTTTTGATCCAGAGTGATCCAATGGCAGTGTCCTCTAGTGCTCCCTCTGGCCTTCTGTAACCATCCCATGAGATGCTCCTTGATCCAAGACCAGTGGGCTCTGGCAGCCATTCTGGACTCAACTTCCAGAGCCCGCTTGCTCTGTCTCGGCTTCTCTTTGGATCCTGCCACTCCTCTCTCTGACTTGACCCTGTGGACTTCCTGAGTGAGTGTCCTGACTGATGCAGATCAGCCAGGTGTCTTTTTGTTGTAAACGACAGAAACCCAATTGAAACAGACTTTGACAATGAAATAATTGAAAAGTCAGGACTCAGCAGGATTCAGGGACTCCAACAGTATCATCACATGTCAGTCGACAACCCCTGACTTTGCTCTCTTTTCCGGTGGCTTCATTCAGGCAGACTTGTCCCCTCAAGTGGTAAAGGACTCACCAGGGAAGGTGGCCGCCTGCAGGCTCCCGACTCGGCACCCCTGCTGCAAGCCTGCCCTCGGCCAGTGAATGCATCCACCCGGATGTTGGGCGTGGCTATGTAACCTCTTTTAACTAAAAGAGTATGGTTGGCAATGAAAGCATTCCAGTTCTGAGCCTCACCCTTAAGAATTGCCTGCTTCCATTTGCCTTTCTCTTGTGCTTCTGGAATCACCATGAAGATATGCCCCAGGTAGCCTAAAGGGAAAAATGACATCAAAGGCAGAGCTGCCCCACTGACCACAGACACGAACCAGAGGCAGAGCGTGCCAGCGAGCCCACAGAGCTATCAGTGAACCACCCGTGCTTGCTGTCGTGTGTGCCCCTGGCTGTGGGAGGGCCCAAAATGTAGTCTTGTGGCCGCAGTTGAGGGATGCATGGGCTGTTCTCCCGATCACCACCCCCAGAAGAAAACTTTTCCTTCCTGGTGGTTCCAACAGAAATCCCATGATTGATTTCAATTGGCCAGACTCAGGTATCTTTCTAGTGCTGGGGTGAGGGGGGAGGGAGAAGAGTCTAGAACCAAGACATAATTGCTAATGTGAAGAAGCGGTGGTCCTCCACAGGAAAATCATGCTGCTATTATTAGAAGAAGGTGGGAAGGATGCTGAGCAGGCAAAGTGATTGACTCTCAATATACTGTCCCTGAAGGGGGTATAGAAACCTGTGTCCTTGGCTCTATGTTAAGCCAGGAGCCAGGCTTGTTCATGTCTACACCCATCTATGTAGGGTGGAATTCAGCTGGAGTTAAGATCCAGTCACCGTTGGCCAGGCAGGGATGCCCAGGACACAGCATTTAGTGAACCTCCAAAATTAATATGACCTCGTCCCTAACCTCTGTCCCTTTCCAGGAGAGAATGGGTAAGGTGTCTTCAGCCAACTGGCAGAATACTATTTGGCCGCATGCCATCCTTCCCCACAATGCCAGCTCGACTTGGAGGTGAAAAGTAGCAGCTGGAATAATTGCTGTGTCCACACCTGGACCTGATTTAGAGCCGTTCTTTCTTGCCAGCCCCAGTCCTCAATTGCACTCTTGGGGTTTTCATCTCTGGTGGGGTTAGTGCCCTGCTGCTTCTCAGTCTTTGAGAGAGAATTAAACTGAATTGGAAGCATGACATGCAATAAATATAATCCCTTGGGCCTGTTTCACAGGGTCATTCAACTTCTTGCTGAATATCATCTAAAATGAAGTTGAATTAAAAACTCTACTTTTTTGCTTTCTTCCTCCAAATCTCACCCTCTACCTTGACCTTTTCCCTGCTCTGTGTAGTTGCTGCAATTTTTAAGTGATGTTTGGCTCCAAGATACTCTTAGGGAACTTTTGACGGACAGCACCCTGGAAGAGGACTTAGTTCTGTCTCATTCTGGCAGCATTAGACCCCAGGGCTGCACGAAGCCTGTGCTTTCTCTCGGGCTTCTGTCACGGAGAAGTGCTGGGAGGTGTGGAAGGAAGACTACTTTTTCCTCCTCCCCAGGGTTCACACGTCGCTTTTGCCACACTCTACCCCTCAGATCATGAGCTCCTTATTGCAAAATTCAGGCTTAAATTGAAGAAAGTAGGGAAAACCACTAGACCATTCAGGTATGACCTAAATCAAATCCCTTACGATTATACAGTGGAAGTGACAAATAGATTCAAGGGATTAGATCTGATGGAGTGCCTGAAGAACTATGGATGGAGATTCATGACATTGTACAGGAAACAGTGATCAAGACCATCCCCAAGAAAAAGAAATGCAAAAAGGTTATCTGAAGAGGTCTTACAAACAGCTGAGAAAAGGAGAAAAGGAAAGATATACCCATCTGAATGCAGAGTTCCAAAGAATAGCCAGGAGAGATAAGAAAGCCTTTCTCAGTGATCAGTGCAAAGAAATACAGGGGAAAAAAAATAGAACAGGAAAGACCAGAGATCTCTTCAAGAAAAGTAGTGATACCAAAGGAACACTTCATGCAGAGATGGACACAATAAAGGACAGAAATGGTATGGACCTAACAGAAGCAGAATATATTAAAAAGAGTTGGCAAGCATATACACAAGAACTATACAAAGAAGATCTTCATGACCCAGATAACCACGAGGGTGTGATCACTCACCTAGAGCCAGACATCCTGGAATGCTAAGTCAAGTGGGCCTTAGGAAGCATCACCATAAACAAAGTTAGTGGAGGTGATGGAATTCCAGTTGAGCTATTTCAGGTCCAAAAAAGTGATGCTGTGAAAGTACTGCTCAATATGCCAGCAAATTTGGAAAACTCAGCAGTGGCCACAGGACTGGAAAAGGTCAGGTTTCATTCCAATCCCAAAGAAAGGCAATGTCAAAGAATGTTCAAACTACCACACAATCGCACTCATCTCACATGCTAGCAAAGTAATACTCAAAATTCTCCAAACCAGTCTTCTAGAGTACGTGAACCATGAACTTCTAGATGTTCAAGCTGGATTTAGAAAAGGCAGAGGAACCAGAGATCAAATTGCCATCATCGAGAAAGCAAGAGAGTTCCAAAAAAAGATCTGCTTCTGCTTTATTGACTATGTCAAAGCCTTTGTGTGTGTGGATCACAACAAACTGTGGAAAATTCTTGAAGAGATGGGAATACCAGACCACCTGATCTTCCTCCTGAGAAATCTGTATGCAGGTCAGGAAGCAACAGTTAGAACTGGACATGGAACAACAGACTGGTTCCAAATCGGGAAATGAGTACGTCAAGGCTCTGAATTGTCACCCTGCTTATTTAACTTATATGCAGAGTGCATCATGAGAAACGCTATGCTGGATGAAGCACAACCTGGAATCAAGATTGACAAGAGAAATATCAATAACTTCAGATATGCAGATGACACTACCCTTATGTCAGAAAGTGAAGAACTAAAGAGCCTCTTGATGAAAGTGAAAGAGGAGAGTGAAAACGTTGGCTTAAAACTCAACATTCAGAAAACTAAGATCATGGCATCCGGTCCCATCACTTCATGACAAATAGATGGGGAAACAATGGAAACAGAAACTTTATTTTTGGGGGCTCCAAAATCACTGCAGATGATGACTACAGCCATGAAATTAAAAGATGCTTGCTTCTTGGAAGAAAAGCTATGATCAACCTAGGCAGTTTATTAAAAAGCAGAGACATTACTTTACATCTAGTCAAAGCTATGATTTTTCCAGGAGTCATGTATGGATGCCAGAGTTGGACTACAAAGAAAGCTGAGTGCTGAAGAATTGATGCTTTTGAATTGTGGTGCTGGAGAAGACTCTTGAGAATCCCTTGGACAGCAAGGAGATCAAACCAGTCCATCCTAAAGGAAATCAGTCCTGAATATTCATTGGAAGGACTGATGCTGAAGCCTGAAACTCCAGTACTTCGGCCACCTGATGTGAAGAACTGACTCATTTGAAAAGACCCTGACACTGGGAAAGATTGAAGGCAGGAGGTGAAGGGGACAACAGAGGATGAGATGGTTGGATGGCATGACTGACTCAATGGACATGAGTTTGGGTAAACTCCGTGAGTTGGTGATGGACAGGGAAGCCTGGCGTGCTGCAGTCCATGGAGTTGCAAAGAGTCAGACACGACTAAGCGACTAAGCTGAACTGAACACCCCCCTCCTTTAAATGCCTAACCTCCCTGTGGGGCTGGGAGAAGTCCTGGGTGGGGCAGCAAACACTGGTCCATGTATTTGCTCCAGTTACACCACTGGGGATGAGACAATAGCACCTGTGAACACGAGCAGGCAGTGTTCAATGCTGCTTTCTTCCCCTCCTCAATGCAGCTTTGATCCATCTGGGGCTACCCAAAAGGAATTGCAGTGTAACTGGGGCAGCCCAACCTGGGAACCATATCTCATTCAGTGGAGGCAGATTCTCTTGTGGTTTGGGAAGTTATCAGGTCCGGGCTCGGGCCATTCCATGAACGTGGAGCACTGCCTCCCCGCAAACCCCTCCACACAGCAGGCTGCTAGCCTTTAGCACAGAGCTTTGCTCTAGGGACAGTGGCTGGTGCTAGTTATTAAACTGTTGTCTCTCAGCCTCAAAATCACCCCTGCTTGGAGATGTGATGGCTGGAATTGCTGTTTCTCCCAGCCAGCTGGTGCCAGTCTATGTTCTGCCACTAAGAGGTGCCAGAGGGGGATTGTCAAACTACAGGAGCGAGAAAGGACTCTCCTAGTTGCCATGAACTTCCTTTTCTCTCGCTTTTTGCAGTACTCCCAGTACCAGCTTCTTCATCATGTCTCTACCCCACGATTTACAAAACTACCCTACTTAAAGACAACAACCTCTGGGTTTTTTAAACAGTTCCAGCTCTCTGTGTATAGTTTCACTCACGACAAAGAAGAGAAACCCCAACAGCTGGTCCAAGGAAGGGAGGGGTCTTTGCCTGCATAAAGATCCAGTTTCTCCCCCAGGGGGTGGATACAGCTAAGAGGATAAAAAAATGACCTTTCACCTTCAAGAACAGTAATGGAAGATTAATTTGAGGCTTTGGAACTAATGAGTTGGCTTGTCCTGTTGGAGCACCCCATGAATAACATGGTGTTTGCAGAGCCAGCAACCCAGTGATCTTTTTCCTCAGATGGAGCTGGGGAGAAAGGAGGGATAAGCAAGAAACTCATTTTTAGAAACAAACCTCAGAGGAGAGAGATGCCCATAAAGCTGTTATTAGAGGAAGAAAGAAGAAAAAAAACAGTGCAAATTATGTACCTTTAATCTGCTTAGCTTTTCACTGTCGAATAGCTGAAAGGCTCAGATGGACGAGAGTATTGTGTGGTAGATAAATCCGTGAACTTGGGAGTAGATCCCTTGGGGTCTAAGCCTGATCTGTGACTGTCTAGCAGTGTGATCTCAGACTTGCTTTTCCACTGTGTTTCAAGGAGGTTTGGATTAGAGCACATGCCAGGATTCTGGTTATTTTTGCATTTTTGATGATGATTGAGGCAGGCAGGAACGATAAAGTTGGATGGATAAACATGCAAGAGGGAGGCTAATGTCTAAGAGCAGAAGACGAAAGCAGAATCAGTCTGATGGGACTCGTGGGGAAAGTGGTTTCAGCACCACCCAAGAAAGAACAGTCTCACATGCTAGCTAACTAGCAATGGAAATGGAGGAGGCAGTGAGCACCCTGTCCTTGGAAGTATGCAAGCAGGAGCTCTTTCTACTATATTATAGGATGGGTTGGGTAATTTGTAAAGATCCTTTTCCCTGTTCACATTCTGGATCTTCTACATACTGAATGCATTGTCTGGGGCTCAAAACCTGGTTTGCCTTATCTGATGGTGGTACTGGCCTCCCACTTACAGTCTCTCTTCTGTTTTCTTCACTCCTTCCCATCAACACTGTGAGAATTGTGATGGACTGGATACTGAATTAGGCCCTGGGAATACTGAAAGGAAGTAGATGGTATATAGATGCTGCCTTGGAAGAAACTCAGGCATGTAGTGGGGGAGACCGATGAACAGAACATCAGAAAGCAGTTCCACAGAGATGCTGAGAGAGTATTGAGTATCCTGGGAGCACAGGTGAAGAGTATCTCCCTCAACAGGAGTGAGATGGCGAAGGGGTGTTGGAGAATGCTTCCTGAAGGAGATGCTGTACTATTTGGATGCTGAGTGTGTGTGTGTGCTTTGGAAGCAGAGTAAACACTAGGATCAGAGACCCAGGGTGAGGAACAGTGTGACATATAGGGAGCTGAACCAAAGGCAGTGTTGGTGGGATGCAAAATGTCAGGTGAGCATGATGGGAGACAGGATGAAGAGGCAGTAGGTAGGGACTGGACAACGGAGGCCCTTCTGTTTCACACTAAGGAACGTGAACTTGGATCCTCTACATGATGAAATGGCAATGACTGGTTTAAATCAGCTTGTTCAGGTTTCTGTTATAGAGCAACCCCTCGGAGCCTAGGTGGAAGATAGATCAGGGAGCAACAAGGCTGGACCATCAGTTGAAAGACTCCTGAGCCCTTGGAGTCATCTAAACCAGAGTGGTAATGCCACAAACCAGGCGTCTTGTGGCGGTGCTGTGAGGATGCAATGGCAGGATGCCCAGGGATGCTCCTGGTAAAACAAGAACTGCTTCTCAGATGTACAGGGTGACTATAACTGTGATCTCTCTATAAAACTTTGGTTTTGGGGGGCATCATATAAACTGGGCCCCCTCATCACTTACCCAGGCAGTGGCAATAAAAGCCATACTTGTCATCCAAACCAGCATAAATGGTACTTGTGCTTAAGAAGAGCCTTTAAAAAGGTAATGAAACCACTGACTTGAGAAATAATTTTGCAGATGCTTCTGGGATGCAAAGGTTTCCACTCCAAGCCTGAATTTTGGTGCTGCTGGGAAGGATGGGCACCTGGGGGTGGGGGTGAAAGATTAGATTTCACGCAGACAAACTAAGAGGCCAGACGATGGTCTTTGAATAAAACTTGTAATGGATTTGGCACGAGAGGGCACTGGAGATGGGCCCAAATGTCTCGGATTTGCTGAACTGTTTTTGCAGACAGTTGGATGTTTACCAGGATTTTTTGGACCTTGTAGATGTGCCCCGGAATGCCTCGTCTCAGGGAAGGCGAGAGGAGTCTCTCTTAAGCAAGTGTGGTGTCTGCTCCTCATGCTGTTTATGGCAGAGCTGAGAACTGCCTTCGAAATTAACAATAGACGTGCATAAATCTTCTTCAGTTACCTAGCAACTAATACAAGACAGCGCAGAGGTTGGGAGGAGGCAACAGGGCTGGGAGGAGGCAAACCTGTTTTAGGACTACCTGGGAGCATTTTGGTGATACTTTAGGGATTGCAGGGAGGGAAAGAAGGAAAATTAACACGACTAATGAAATGTGTGTGTTTCTTTCTTTTTCTTTTATTTCTTATAAAAATTGAATCAGATTACAAAAACCTTTCCTAAATCTCTGAGATATCTAGCAAAACGAAGGTTTACAAAGAAACTACATAATTTCTGAGGCCTCTTCCAAAGCTAAACGTTTGGCTGTAAACTAGCAGTGTGACCTCATGTATAAAATAATAGATCAGATTAGTAGAATGCAAGTTTCACTCACATTTCTAGGATGTATGGAATGATGGAGTTTTTAGATTTCTGTTTTGTTGGATGCAAGATATGCATTTTGAGTCAAAATGGATGTTTGAAAGGAAAAGGCATTGAAACAATGAAGTTGTAAGGTATGCAACTTAACACACACACACATATATTCTCTGTGGCTATGTATATATGTCTGTGTGTGCATTTTGTTTATAAAAATTAGTGTATGCATTGAGCCTTGGGCTACAGATTTCAGTGCTACAGGGCCTGACAGGTGACACTGATGAGTTCTGTGCCCAGGGAGCACAGAGAGTCAAATATCTGGGCAATTGCTAGGTGACACCCTTAAGAGCGTAGCATCCAGTGCTGCCAGATCTTCTGCTTCCTTAAAAAGGTAGACATCCAGAATTCATGTGTCATCTCTTATTTTTAAAATATTGACAACTAATTTGAAGTTTTAAAAAGCATCGTGTGGGCTAAACAAAGCAACTCTGCCTTAAAGCAAAAGGCTCTGAAAACTTAGTCCTCTTTTTAAAGATTATACAGCTGCCCATGACCCACTCTATCTAATGGGAGAAGCGCTTGCCCAGGCCACGGGCTAATAGGGTTCATCCAGTGCCTCCTACGGGCTTCCCAGGCAGCTCAGTGGTAAAGAATCTGCCTGCCAATGCAGGAGCCACAGAAGATGTGGGTTTGATTCCTGGGTCAGGAAGATCCCCTGGAGAAGGACATGGCAACCCACTCCAGTATTCTTGCCTGGAGAATCCCATGGACAGAGGAGCCTAGCGGGCTACAATCCATGAGGTTCCAAAGAGTTGGACAAGACTGAGCATGCAAGCACATGAGTGCCTCCTGTTACTACATTCTGTGCGAGGTGATTTTCATATCTGTCATGCTCAGTATCTTTCCAAATATGAATATTACTTATCAAAGGAATTAGAATCTTTATTTCAAATATTAGAATGCTGAGGCCCACGTACATCAAGGTTTTGCTGAATCTCCTGAGTCCTGAGTCTCCAAGTCGGTTCCATTGATCTGACTCTACAACTGCCTACTGTTAAGGGTTTGACTCCCCTGGAATTGAAGAGGTGAGGGTGATTGTTATTTTTATAGGGAAAAATAGTTTTAACAGAATTTCTCTTAAGAAGAGTTAGGAAGCTATATCTGTTTGCTAGAGCGGCCATAACAAAGCTCCTCAAGCTGGGTGGCTTAAACAACATAACTGTTCTCTCATGATTCTAGGAGCTAGAAGTCCAAGACCAAGGTGTCAGCAGGATTGGTTTCTTGTGAAATCTGTCTCTTGACATGTGAAGACTGACTGTCTTCTCCCTGTGTCTGTGTTACTAATCCCCTCTTCTTATAAGGACACAGTCATATTGGATTAAGGCTCACTCATTTTATCTTTTTTTTAAAGACCTCACTTTATCATTTTTTTCTGTTTTTAAATTTTTATTTATCTTTTAAAGATTACTTTCCATATACAGTTATTACAAAATACTGGTTCTGTTCCCTGAGTTTTACAATATATCCTTGAACCTATCTTATACCCAGTAGTTTGGACCTCCCACTCCTTTACCCTTATATTGCTCCCCCCACTGGTAACTGTTGGTTTGTTCTCTGTATCTGTGAGTCAGCTTGTTATATTCACTAGGTTTCTGTGTTTTTTAGATTCCATGTATAAGTGATATCATATAGTGTTTATCTTTCTCTCTCTGACGTATTTTGCTTAACGTAATATACCCTCCAAGTGCATCTATGTTGCTGCAAATGACAAAATTTCATTCTTTTTTTATGGCTGAGTGGTGTTCCATTGTGTGTATGTGTGTGTGTGTGTGTGTGTGTGTGTGTGTATATCCACACTTCATACTCTTTATCTGTTCAGCTGTTGATGGAAATATAGATTGTTTCCATGTCTTGGCAATTGTAAATAATGTAGCTGCAAACATTGAGTTGTGTCTCTGTCTTTTAGAATATGTGTTTTGGGGTTTTTTTTCCAGATATGTCCCAAGGAAAGGAATTGCTGGGTCATATGGTAGTTCTATTGTTAGTGCTTTGAGAAATCTCCATACTGTTTTCCACAGTGACTGCACCAGCTCACATTCTTAACAACCAATGTACAAGGATTCCCTTTACATCCTCGCCAACATTTGTGATTTGTGTTCTTTTTGATGATAGCCACTCTGACAGGTGAGAGGTGATATCTCATTGTGGTTTAGATTTATACTTTTCTGATGATTAGTGACGCTGAGCATCTTTTCATGTGCCTGTTGGCCATCTGCATTTCCAAAATGTCTGTTCAGTTCTGCATTTTTTAATCGGGTTGCTTGTTTCTCTGATGTTGAGTTGTATGAGCTGTTTATATATGTTGAATGTTAATTTCTTATCTGATTTAATTTTATCTTAATTATGCCTTTAAAGAGCCTATCTCCAAATACAGTCACTTTCTGAGGTCCAGAGGCTTAGAGTTTCAACCTGTGGATTTTCAGGAAACACAATTCAGCTTCAAACAGAAGCCATCCACTTTTTCCCCTCTTCTGTCCCTTTAGTATTATTATTAATATTATTGGAGAAACTGAGAGAGGTTTTCTAAATCCGGGAGGCAGAGTGTCAAGCAGGATATTGGTGAACCCAAGGGGATCTGCTGGTCTCATAACCATAGGGTGACTGTCCAAGCATCTCACTTCCCTAGGAGAAGGGGGTGTTCACACACGTGACCCTGTCAACCTGTCCCCAAAGCATTGTTTCAGTGTTTTAGGATAAATACAACATGAGGCATTTAGCAGTGTCACTCTTACTTGGCATCACTTCTTATATATGTGTGTATTGATTTAAAACAACATTAATGTGGACACATAGCACCATTTACCATATCAAAATGGAAGACAACCTGTGTCCAACAGCAGGATTTAATAGGATTCTCTGCAGCATTTGGAAGGTTGGCTGTGGAAAAATATTTGCAGTGTGAGAAAAAGCCTAGGATAGGTTAAGGGGGAAAAAAGCATGTTACGAAGAAATATGTACAGTTTGATCCAGTTTTTTTAAACCAATTTATTACATGTACATAGATATTCACATATATATATGCATCTTTGTTCATTTGGAAACACATGCTCTAAGATGTTTGAGATATCTCTCAGTCATGGAATTGTGCATATTTAAGATTTTTTTCTTCTGTTTTCTTCATGTCTTATGTTTTCTGCAAAAAACATAATTTTTGTGATCAGGAGAAAACCCTTAAAATTCCAAACCTGGCTGTATGCACTTAGTTTATATTCTTCTAGCTCAGCCGTTACCATAAGGAGCTCTCTTACAGCTTGTGACATGGGATTGCATTTATAAAAATTTCATATACTTGCCGTTTTCCAGTTGCAACTCTCAGCCATGATCACCTGGACTCTAGAAGAATTTTTGTGCCAGGCTTGAGAAACTCTTTTCTCTTTTCTGTCCATCTGACTTTCTTTTCTCATGGAAGGGGCTTTTTGAGTGAATTCAGAGAAAGGGCAGCACCCCACAGACCTGAATAAAGGGTAGGAAAATACATAAGTGAACTAAAGTAACATCCAAGCAGACCCAAAAAAGAAGCAAGATATAACTTCACAGTGACTCTATGCCTTCTAGTTCTCTGTATTTATTTGTAAGATCCTTTGGACACACTTCCTTTTTAATAGAACATGCTTTCATTGGCTACATATCCTTGCAATGTCTCCTTTTATGAAGGAGGGGTCTGTGGAGGGTGCCACTGTATTAAACTTGGAAGAGACAGTAGTGGTCATTTTGATCAACCCCTGACATCATTGGTTCCCAGACCTCTGAATCCCCTAGAGAAACTTCATTAAGGGTGAGGGTCTCATGCATGCTGCATGCTTAGTTGCTTCAGTCTTGTCTGACTGTGTGATCCTATAGACTGTAGCCCACCAGGCTCCTCTGTCCTTGGGATTCTCCAAGGAAGAATACTGGAGTGGGTTTCTGTGCCCTACTCCAGGGCTTGACAGCATCTACACACTCCTATAACACAGGACTGCTAAGTGAATAGTTAATACTATCCCCCTAAGTTGTGGGCATAAATCAGTCTTAACAGTTGTGTAAGTCAATCTGCTGTATGTCAGAGGGCCCCATACCACTAAAGAAAAAGAAGGGGCCTGGGCCTGTGAATTGTGAAAGCTCTGCTGCTTTTGATATTTGAGCCTCAGCTTCCTCATCAGTAAAATGGGGCCATCACAAAATCTAACTTAAAGAGTTGTGAGAATTAAGGGAACTTCAGTTAACTCAAGTAAAGTGCTTAGCACAGCAGAGTGCTGGTTCTATGCATGGATCCCTATTTCCATTTTTCTTTTTACCAGCCTTTTTGGAGGGAATGGGCAGAAGAAAGGGCTGTTTTGCTTAAAGTGAAGAGGACCTGGTGAAAGACTTAGGCCAGAGATCAGCAAACTAAGCTTGCAGGCCAAATTTCACCCACCACCTGTTTTGTTAAATAAAACTTTTACAGAAAGTCAGTCTTCATTTCTTCATCTCTGACTGCTTTTGCACTACAATTACAGAGTTGAGTTGTGATGAAGACTGAGTGCCCTGGAAAGCTGAAAATATTTTCTGTCTGGCTGTTTACGGAATACGTTTGCCAACCCCAATCTAGAGTTAAAAAACAAAACAAAACAGCAGTGTCTTTTCCACATGATCTGCCATTGAAAGGATGAGTGTTATGAGGCTGTCCCTATCAGGTGAAGTGGCTGACTCTTGTCAAAGATTTCCTGTGCCTGAGAGTCAACCCTCACTGACACCTTAATTTCTGTGTCTTTCACCAAGAATTGACACCCACACCAATTGGGACTAAGGCAGTGTTCCTTTGTAGTTTGGCTAGTTCGACCAGAAACACAAGGAATGGAGTGGTGCACGTCCGAGAAGGCTCCCAGGACCAGGATGCCCAGCCTCACCCCGGTCTGTGACTGTGATTCTGCCTGGGCACAGAGCTGCTTGTCACTTCCCAGCTCCCCTGCTGTAGGTGGACCCTGTCTTATGTTCTTACAGGTGGAACTGGGAGGAAATGTGTCCACAGTTCCCACATCTGATCTGAGTCTTCCTCACTGACCTTTCTCAATGTCACCTGTTCCTTGCCTGCAGGTCAGATGCAGACAGTCCAGTGAAGGGCCCTAAGGTTCAGAGCAGGTTGTCCAATAAAACTTTCTGGAATGATTGAAAGCTTCCGTTCTGCACTGTCCAATACAGTAGCTTCTAGTCTTATGAGGCTCTTGAGAATTGGACTGTGGCTAGTACGACTGAGGAAGTGAATTTTTACTTTTCGTTTAAATGGCGCGTATGACTTGTGACTTGTTATTGGACTGTGCACCTCTGCAGGATGGCAGATGCAGATGTTAGAAGAATCATAGGCCTGGATGTCTGGGTGGAACCAACATGGTTCCCTCCCCCACCCATCCCTACACCGCCACCCCTTGCCTTGGATTGTGATGTGAGCAGGAGATAACAGCTCTTTGCATTGGCCTGTGAGGGTTATTGTTTGACCAGCTGGGCTGCCATGACTGACACAGACATGTGTCTTGGCAACCACCTTTCTGAAGAAAGGACAATTCAGTCTACTTCTCCTCCATTTTAGAAGCTCAAGGAATGCCAGGGGCCTCTGCTGAGATCTTGTTTTCAAGGCATTGATTATCCTGTTTAAAAGATGAAAGAAGTGGCTTTGTGGGCCAGAGAGCAAGTGATTTCACTTAGCACCTTGGCCGTATACGGACCTGGTTATATGCTAGGTGGGAAGGTTCACTGTTCAAAACTCAGTTCTAGTTGTTTTTTTTTTTTTTTTTTTTACAACTGCTTTAAACTGTGCTTCTCCTGCTCACGACAGAGAAAGGGCCATCTGGTTTGATGATTTTTTGGCTTGGAGGAGAGAACACGAAAGACAAGTATAAGCTTTAATACTCAAGAGACCTGATTCTCTGCTGAAGAGGAAATGAACTCCATATCCAGGAGAATTCTGCCAGGAAGGAGCCAAATAGACCATGCTCTCTGGAGGGTTCTCAGCGGTGCTGTGAACACCATTTTAACTCTCCTTTTGGTCGTTTCCAAGGTGAGACAGTGATGCATCACTGGAGCAGGACAGCTCATCTCACCTTCTCTGGTGTCATCAGAGAGGGGATCTAGCAAGTTTCCATGCAAAGCAAGATGGGCTAGGATGGCATGAACCATCTCACCTGCTCTGTGTGCCTGGCTGATTCTGGGAGAAGCTCCTGACTTTCTGCTTTGTTGTAAAGAGAACCAACTTTGGAATCAAACAGACCTCTACCAGAATCTCAACTCTGTCACTTGTTGTTTAGTCAGTAAGTCGTGTCTGACTCTTTGTGGCTCCATGGACTGTACCCCTCCAGGCTTCTCTGTCCATGGGATGTTCCAGGCAAGAATTCTGGAGTGGGTTGTCATTGTCCTTCTCCAGGGGATCTTCCTCACCCAGGTGTCGAACCCACATCTCCTGCATTGGCAGGAGGATTCTTTACCATGGAGTCTCCAGGGAAGCCCCTGTCACTTATTACCTTAGACAAACCATGTCACTTCTCTGAGCCTTGTTTTCTTTCATTTAGGGATAATAATAATAAACCAACCTCACAGAGCTGTCATAAGAATGAAATGAATCGGTGTCTATGGCAGCATATGTAGGACAGGGCTTCATGCAGAATCAGTACCTTGAGGGCCTGAGGGTTTGGAGCATAGAATTCCAGTCCTGGTGCTTCAGGGTGGTCCTGTGATGAAGATGTGGGGCCATGTGTTAATTAGAGCACTGCTTCTCAAATTTCAATGTGTATTCATACCACTTGCAGATTTTGTGTAAATCCAGGTTCTGAGTTAGCAGGATTATGTCATCTAAGTGAGTTTCCAGGTAGTAATTTCAAGGCTGCTGGTTGCTGACATCACCTTTGGAGAACAAGGAAGTCAAAGCATCAACCTGATCTGTGTCTCCCTCCTCTGTCACCCACATAGAAGCAGCGTACTCTCTACTTTGAGTACGGAGAATGGGGGAAGTGGAGGATGAGGATGACGTAGTTGGCAGACGGAAGGGGAATCTAGGCACATGAGGAAAGAAATCGTGGGGGAAAACATGGATTCAAGGTTTTCAACCTGAGTGGACTTCAGACTCACCTGGAGAGCTCTAACACTCTCCATTTTTAAGTCTCACCACAGGAATCACTTATTTAAGAGACTGGGATGCGGCCAGTTATGACATATGAAAGCAAATAACTGCTCAGGTTATTCTTACATGCAGCTTGGGTTGAAAACTGCTGGCCTAGAGAAAAGAGGCAACTTTCCCAGCTAGAAAGATTCAAGAAAGTATCTTTTCAAGATATGAGATCAGTGTTTGGTTTTTTTTTGGGGGGGGAGGGGAGGTGCTAAGAGGGAAAAGTTCATGAAAATGGTAGATAAGAGAAGGCAGTTGGTTGAAGCCTTGAAAAATTGGGTCCACTTGATGAAGCTGTTACAAAACACTAAAATTCTGGATCACTGACATGATAACTTAACTGTCTGAAGCATTTTGGGCCTTTGAACAATTTGTTTGTCTGTGAGAAACCAACAGTAAATGGCAGACATGAAATCTATGCCATCTGGGGGGAATTGGAGGCTCTAGGGCTTCTCTGATGGCTCAGTGGGTAAAGAACCCGCCTGCAATGCAGGAGACCCAGGAGATGCGGGTTTAATCCCTGGATCAGGAAGATCCCCTGGAGAAGGAAACAGCAACCCACTCCACTATTTTTTTTTTTCAGTTACTTTTATTAGTTGGAGGCTAATTACTTTACAATATTATAGTGGTTTTTGCCATACATTGACATGAGTCAGACATGGATTTCCATGTATTCCCCATCCTGATCTCCCCTCCCACCTCCCTCTCCACCTGATCCCTCTGGGTCATCCCAGTGCACCAGCCCTGAGCACTTATCTCATGCATCCAACCTGGGCTGGCGATCTGTTTCACCCTTAATAGTATACTTGTTTCAATGCTATTCTCTCAGAACATCCCACCCTCGCCTTCTCCCACAGAGTCTAAAAGTCTGTTCTGTACATCTGTGTCTCTCTTTGTGTTTTGCATATAGGGTTATCGTTACCATCTTTTTAAATTCCATATATATGTGTTAGTATACTGTATTGGTCTTTATCTTTCTGGCTTACTTCACTCTGTATAATGGGCTCCAGTTTCATCCATCTCATTAGAACTGATTCAAATGAATTCTTTTTAATGGCTGAGTAATATTCCATTGAATATATGTACCATAGCTTCCTTATCCATTTGTCTGCTGATGGGCTTCTAGGTTGCTTCCATGTCCTGGCAATTATAAACAGTGCTGCGATGAACATTGGGGTGCACGTGTCTCTTTCAAAAAAATATGGAACACTTCACGAATTTGTATGTCATCCTTGCGCAAGGGCCATGCTAATCTTCTCTGTATCATTCCAATTTTAGTATATGTGCTGCCGAAGTGAGCACTACAGTATTCTTGCCTGGGAAATCCCATGGACAGAGGAGCCTGGTGGGCTACAGTCCATGGGGTTGCAAAGAGTCAGACACAAATGAAGCGACTCAGCACGTTTCTTTCACAAACATCGTGGATTTGATTGTTCTCTGTGCTTACAGAGGCTACTGAATTGGAGCAAAAAAGTCACCTTGACTGGTAACCTTACCCGGGTCTCTAGCCAGTGGGTCTCCCTCTATCAGGCGGCCCTGAGCCCAGCACACACGCTCCAACACAATCTCACCCATGAGCTTCGTTAGTGTTGCTAAGTGAGTTTTGACTCTTGAATCTCAGGTATAGGCTGCCTCCTTGTCACCAGCAGTCAGCTCAGAGTTGGCACTTGACCAGCCTTGCCACAAAGCTCAGCCCCTTCCCAGGATCTCAGTATGCCGAGTATCTGCAGATATTTTATGGAAGATGCCTTATGTCTTGGGGTGGGGGCTGCATCAGGCACTGTGCCACGTTTCCCTCGAACAGTCCTCATTAGGTATACATCTCCCCCTGAAAACCTGAACGCACAGCCAGTAAGGAGACTGCCCTCTATCACCAACTCCAGCCTCTTCCCAGCCTTTTACTCCTTTGAACAGAGCTCAGCTCTGTCCTATTTGCTCCATGCTTGCTTGTCTATACCTGAGCATAGCAAACACAAGGTTCCCTAGAAACCCGGGCCCGCCCTCTTTAGGTATGTTATCACCTGTTACCTGGATGTTGAGCAGCTTATTCCAATGGCTACAAAGCTGGGCACAGCTTCTGGAAGGAAGGAAAAAAGCAGAGCAGGTGCAGATCACAGCCAGACAAGCTGCCTGGGAGAAGCCTTTGCCTGAAGAATCACAGAGTCAGTGGTTCTGCTTTGTGACTGCAGGCTGAAATCACAGGGGGAGTTCATAAAATGCTGATGACTGAGTCATGCCCTGGGAGACTCTGATTTCGTTGGCCTGGGGTGTGACCTGGGGACTGGGATTCTTAGGATTTCCCCAAGTCATTCCTAGGGTGCAGCCAAGTTTGATACACTGTTCCATCCAAGCTGGTTAGTGCTAAAGAGGAAAAGGGCAGCCGTGGGCCTTTCCTTATAAGAGCGATTGCTTTGTCCTGATTGCTGACCCATTTAGTCTTGTCTTGAGTGTCTAATTCCTTCAAGTGAGCCCTCTTAGTGTCTACCATCTGAAAGTATAAGCCTGCAAAGGTTGAGAACCGCTGGATAATTCTGTATCTTGGTGAGGTGAAGAGGCCATAAGTAGGAGGGCGGGAACTGGGGTTAGATTTTACTTTTGACTTTTATTGACTTTTATTATTGATTTTATTATTGATTTTATTATTGACTTTTATTGACTTATTATTGACTTTTATTATTGATTTTATTTTTGACTTAGGATTGAGAGAAATACCAGTTCCTATATCAAACTACTGTCCTCATTTGCAGGATGCTTTTCAAGCACAGAGTAAGGCAACTGGTGAAATACCAGGAAGCTCCTTTATTCTCCTTTTCATGATTCCTATTCCTGTGACCGAAGGCGTGACAGGAAAACAGTGTAACCACGACTTGAGAGCAAGGGGCAGCCTTGAAGGTGAGCAGAGGGGAAAAGCGACTGGGGAGGAAGTGGAAACAAAGGTAGTCGGAGGAGAAGAATGTTCACTCACCTTCTGCAACATACTGGTCCTTTAAGCATGCTTTGGGTAACGTAAAGATGCCCCTTGGATGCACCCCATCCTTCTCAAGCATGTGAGGAAACCTGAACACTCTGTGTGTGTTTGTGTGGATGTGTGAGTGGGAGAGAGACAGCTTTAGTGGAAAGTCATTCCCAAAGGTAGGAACAGATCAGGAGAACCTGGGATAAACAGAGCTAGGCTTCATTTTTTCTGCAGCCACCTCTCGTAACAGCATAAGGTGATGGCAGATCACACACCTTGGCGAGCATCGGTTTCCTCTTCTACCCTTCCTCGGAGTCTCGGGGTTGGGATGTGATATGAATGTACTTTGCAAACAGTAGACTGCTATCTAAGTGCAAGGTATCATTTAAAAAGTCAGCGTTGCATCTCTGTGCTTTTTATAAGGATACTAGGAAAATGAGGAATATAGTATTACAAAGCCTCACGTGCATGGTTGAAGGGAGTGTTAGAAGAAAAGAAAGCAAAAACATTTTTTTCTGTGATTACAAAAGACGTACATGTCATGGGGAGAAACTTAGACAATTGCAAAGACATAAAACCTGAAATTCCACTTCCCCAGCATACTGCTATTTGTCTTACAAGACAATTATATGTGCATATTTAAAATCCATCATAAAAAAAAATAACAAAATAAAATCCATCATATTTTCAAATTCAAAAGCCTCTTAATTCAAAACAATACATGTTTCTTATAGAAACAGAATAGGTAGGTTAAAAACCATCTATATTCTACCACTTAGAACCTCCTAATCTTCTAGAACTTTGAAAAGCTATGTAATTATTTATACATTTTATATTTTTACCTTTATTTATTGTACAAGGAGTGTACACTTATTTTATAAAAATTAGATGAGCAAAAGGGAAACTGTAAATCACTTGAAACTCAAACCTCAAAACAACTGATCACAGTTTGTAGTATTTTTTATTACAGTCTGTAGACTTTCCAATATTCACATATATGTGTATTTTTGAAAGTGTAACAGGTACCCAAAATCTTTTGCAAATAAGAACTCATATTGCAAAAAAAAAAAAAAAAAAGGAACTCATATTGCTAATTTTATAACCTGCTTTCCAAATGGAACAAGATACATGTCCTACAACTTCATTTTTAATGTCTGGGTAGAATTCCATTGCAAGGACACGCTACTATTTATTTAACAGGTTGTCTGCCAAATATTTAGATTGTGTGTGATTTTTCTTTTCCTTAGAAACAACACTGTCATGACTATCCATTTACCACATATTTGTGCTTTTTTTGTAATTTAAATTTTAGGTTAAGCTGGGCCAGTGTCTCTGCAGAATCCTAAGACTTTTCAAAGAGAAAGATGTTGACTGCCTAGTGTAGCACTTTTTATCTTTTCCAACACTTTTGCTTTATACATATTAGATTGATAAATCTAAAATGATTTAAAGCCCTGTGAAATAGTTAGCTTGCCAATACTTTTTATTCCACTTCTCTCTTGATTTAATTTTTTCTGATTATTATGTCAGTTTCATGCTCACACAAGAAAATTTGTAGACCTCAGAAGCATGTGCATTGGGAAGAAAGGAAAAGTCTCATATAATCGCCCTGCAAGAGAGCATTGTGTCTCTAGTTACTTCCATCCAAACCCTTACCACACATGACTTTACATGTTTTTTTTCAAAATACTATTTGTAGACTTCTGATTAGGAAGATACTTTGATGGAACTTCTAAGTGTTGGCTGCTGTTCGTGGAGATTTTAGCCCTGTTGAAACACTTAGAATTGTTTCTGGGAAGTACTAGAAAGAAATATGCACATGGGTGAGGCTGTGCTGAGATGTGTTGTTCTTCTCTGTCTTAGACAGTACTATGTGGACAGATCCCTGAGGTCTCCTGCAATTGTGTAGGAAGAGGGCATCAGTGGCTTCACTTGGTTTAACAGTCACAGCTTTAGACAAGAAAAAAATGTAAAAGTCAAAATGCGAAAGACAGGCACATGTAGACCAAGAGAAGGAGAGATAAACAGCCCTTTGCTTCACTTGATCCACATTTGATGTTAGAAGGCTTCAGACAACAAGGACACAATTCTCAATCTAGGTAAGTAAGTTTACATTTCTGACTATAAAATGAGCCATATGCACATTTAAAAGGCAAAAAGAAAAAAAATATATCATTTCACCATCAATCCCTTGTAAGATTTTATGTTTCTTTCCAGTTTCTTGATGCATGCCTTTTAAGACTTGTTAAAACCCAACAGTTTACACTGGTTTTGTATTTCTGCTTCATAGTATAGCAAAGGCATCTGCCCATGTCCGTAGTTCTGGAGGATGATTTCTTCAAGTTCTGTTAGTAATTGTATTGCCTTGAGAGGTGAAGAAGGAACATACATCAAAGATGTCTGTGAAGGGCAAATGCGGTGATAAAGCAAAATAAAATTGTCTACTGTTCATGTATAGCTGCCAGTGAGAGTACATTTTCCTTCCTGGGTTACTAAGCTTTATCTTCCTGAGCAAGATAAAGTGGTTGTTGAATAGATAAGTAAGATACTGCCGCTCATAAGTGAGCCTCTGGTGTATTATAAATAAGTTCTGGGAAAACTTGTTCTTGCTCTGAAGAGATGGACCCAGGGGGACCTATCCACAGAGAGGTGCTTTTATGGCAGGTGGGAGAGCACACACTCTCGGCACCCTCTTTGTACAGTGGGATTGGGTCTTGTGCATGTGGTGTGTTCTGATAAACGTGTGCAAACCACGTACATCTTTCTCCTCTTTGATTAAGTAACAAAAGTCAAGGTCCAGAAAAACTCAAACCATGTGTCCCCAGGGCATTGCCTCCTCCACCACCCACACCTACTCAGGAGCAAGACATGAGGCAGTGGTACTGCCCCGGCCCCCGTGGTTCCTTCCAGGGAGTTTGAAAAAGGTGCTGGTTCCTCTGAATGGAGATCATTCCCTCCATCTGTTAGCAGCTTGTACTGCACTGACCTTCACCAAACATCTTTATAATTAAAGTGCAAATGGGCCATAGCTGCCATATGAACACTGCCCTCCCGACCTGCTTCCACCAGTTACAAGGCCACATGCAGTGCAGGGCAGAGATAGCTGTGTGGTGACCCGCTGAGAAGGCCAGGTGAGCATCCTGGGCTAGTACTGATTATAACTGGGCTTTGATTTGCCCACACTCCCTGCCCCCACCCCTACCAAAGCCACTGCCTTCTATTTCGTCAGTTAACAAATGTGAGGCATTTGCGATGGGCCAGACCTGTGCTAGGCCTGGGCGATAAAGAGAGGAATGAGCCATGAAGTTTGCCCTCTGCAAGCACACCCTCCATGGGTGGTGGCGGGTGGTGGGTAAGTAGAAATGCCATAGAGGGGAGTCGACTGTTGAGGTGATTGATCTTTGAAGCATTTTTCCCAGGACTAGGATTAGGGTGAGGTGACTCAGATAAGGATGTGTACATGTAGTGTAGGAGCCTATCTTTAAAATGACATTCTGTTCATAATGGACTTTTTTGTATTAATTTTGACTCCTTAAATTATTGCCTAAAAATCTTGATTACTGAGTTTGTGGGTGCTCCTATAAATTTTGCTCCTCAGGCAAAGACCTCACTAGCTTCACACTAGTTCTGGCCTGGAACTCAAACCAAACCTTGCCCTTCAGCTAATACATACCTCACATACAGAGGGTATATATATATATATATATATATATATACATATATATATACCCTCTGTATGTGAGGGTATATATATACCCTGTATGTGTATATACACATATATACATATATATACATATATATATATATATATAAGCTGTGTTATCCTATTGTTTTGGATTTGGGGTATAGGTAGATTGGCTTAGCCACTAGTTTGCTACATTACCCCAGGCAAGCTGCTTTTCTTCACTCAAGTTCAATGTCTCACCTGGAAAAATACTAAACTGGGAGAGTTATCTTTTTGACATGGACAAGAATGTCTTCTTTTGACAAACAGGTAAACGAGATCATTTCATCGTATGCTATGTGCCATAATGAGAGAGAGTGTGTGAGAGATGTTACCATAGGGCGTCAGGAAAGTTCTCTTGTAAGTGATCTTGGATGGCCTCAACCTGCAGCATCTTGAAGTGGGGCTTCAGTTCCACATCCAGGATTGAGGTCAGGTCGTGGCAGAGTACTGAATCCTAGCCACTAAACCACAGTCAGTGACAAGGCCCTAGCTCCTCAGTTTTGCATAAAATAATTCCCACAAAGATGGAAAGTAGTGAAATAAGTTAAAGTACAGTACGTGTGGTTGGACACATGGCTGGGCTGAGAGAGAGTCTCGCCCTTTGTGATAGTCTGAATCAGTTTTATGGGGCATTTCTTCGAGGTTTCCTTTGGCCAATCACTTTGATTTGCCTGGTTCTGAATCTGTGTTTGTTTTAGCTCAGGATTCTCCCATGTGGGCATGCGCGCCTCTTAGTCAAGCTGGATTCTAGTGAAGAGGCCTACGGGAAGTCACACCACTTACTATGAGGTGACGCCCCCTTCCTTCTGACCTCTGAGGGGCCTTTCAGCGCATGTGTAATCAGGGAGGCCTCCTTAACTTCAAGAGTGAGGAATATGTAGTCTTTTATCTCTTACCTGGGCATGGTCCAGCCTCTTCCATCATCCTGCTTTTATGGAGTTTCTGTCCACAGGGGAGAAACTGTTGAGCCTGTGGCCCATCTATCTCCTGCCTCAAAGGGAGATGGTATTTGAGCTGAAATATCCATGCCAAGTGGACAACATGGCTTGCAGTCTTCTGTTTTTTAATAGCAGATCTTTCAATGAGCCCTCAGTTAGCTCCTGTTGTAACATGTAAAACTGTTAGGTGTCTTAATTCATTTCTCTCAACGATGCTGTGAGGTTAGTACTCTTGTTGTATCATTTTTTTAAATTATTTTAAAAATTTTTTTAATTTTTATTTTTTTTTTCATTTATTAGTTGGAGGCTAATTACTTTACAATATTGTAGTGGCTTTTGTCATACATTGACATGAATCAGCCATGGATTTACATGTGTTCCCCATCTTGAACCCCCCTCCCACCTCCCTCCCCATCCCATCCCTCTGGATCATCCCAGTGTACCAGCCCTAAGCACTTGTCTCATGCATCCAACCTGGTCTGGTGATCTGTTTCACACTTGATAATATATATGTTTCAATGCTATTCTCTCAGATCATCCCACCCTCGCCTTCTCCCATAGAGTCCAAAAGTCTGTTCTGTAATCTGTGTCTCTTTTTCTGTCTTGCATGTAGGGTTATCGTTACCATCTTTCTAAATTCCATATATATGCATTAGTATACTGTATTGGTCTTTATCTTTCTGGCTTACTTCACTCTGTATAATGGGCTCCAGTTTCATCCATCTCATTAGAACTGATTCAAATGAATTCTTTTTAATGGCTGAGTAATATTCCATGGTCTATATGTACCACAGCTTTCTTATCCATTCGTCTGCTGATGGGCATCTAGGTTGCTTCCATGTCCTGGCTATTATAAACAGTGCTGCAATGAACATTGGGGTGCATGTGTCTCTTTCAGATCTGGTTTCCTTAGTGTGTATGCCCAGGAGTGGGATTGCTGGGTCATATGGCAGTTCTATTTCCAGCTTTTTAAGAAATCTCCACACTGTTCTCCATAGTGGCTGTACTAGTTTGCATTCCCACCAACAGTGTAAGAAGGTTCCCTTTTCTCCACACCCTCTCCAGCATTTATTGCTTGTAGACTTTTGGATAGCAGCCATCCTGACTGGCATGTAATGGTACCTCATTGTGGTTTTGATTTGCATTTCTCTGATAATGAGTGATGTTGAGCATCTTTTCATTTGTGTTTGTTAGCCATCTGTATGTCTTCTTTGGAGAAATGTCTGTTTAGATCTTTGGACCATTTTTTGATTGGGTCATTTATTTTTCTGGAATTGAGCTGCAGGAGTTGCTTGTATATTTTTGAGATTAATCCTTTGTCTGTTGCTTCGTTTGCTATTATTTTCTCCCATTCTGAAGGCTGTCTTTCATTTTTTTAAAAAAATATGTTGGTAAGGTTCAGTTCAGTTCAGTGGCTCAGTTGTGTCGGACTCTTGCGACCCCATGGCCCAGAATGCCAGGCCTCCCTGTCCATCACCAACTCCCTGAATTTACCCAAACTCATGTCCATTGAGTCGGTGATGCCATCCAACCATCTCATTCTCTGTCGTCCTCTTCTCCTCCTGTCTTCAATCTTTCCCAGCATCTGGGTCTTTTCAAATGAGTCAGCTCTTCACATCAGGTGGCCAAAGTATTGGAGTTTCAGCTTCAACATCAGTCCTTCCAATGAACATTCAGGACTGATTTCCTTTAGGATGGTAAGGAGACAAGCAAGAAGAACTCAGGAAGAAGGTTAGCTAGCAAGAGGATGTGCACATGGGCCCTGGGGTTTCAAGCTTGCCCTGTCCGTGATTACTTAATGAGGGTAGAAGTAGATAGGGCCATTTTTCATCCTTCTCCTCCTCTACCAATACTCAGTAAATACGAAGTAGATTATATGTAAATTACAAACTTTTTAAATAGCCCATTTTGGGGGTAATGGGACTGTTCTGTATCTTGATTATGCTGGTGGTTGGAAGTCTGTGTGAATTAATCAAAACTGCCAGAACTCTGCACTAAGATGGGTGATTTTTACTGTGGGGAAATTATATTTTAATTTTAAAAACTCCCCCCACTTCCCCCCGCCGCCCCCCATATCCCGGCTACAGGAGAGGGACCTGGAGGTGTCCCCTGCCCCTAACTTCTGCGGCGAGGGTGAGGGAAGAGCCTTGAGGGGAGGCGGGCCCAGGTGAGGGAAGGGACTTGGCCCGGGTGGGTCGGCGGGAAGCCGGGAAGGGGAGAAAATAGGCACAGCTGGGTGCGCGCCAGGAGGGATGGGAAGGGCCCGTGGACTGCGGGGCGAACCCGGGGAGGGCGGGGGGATGCCGGGAGAGAGGGAGGGACCTGCGGGCGGGAGGGCGAGAGGCACGGGCGAGGGGGGAGGGCCAGGCGTGCGTCGCGGAGCCAGCCGGGGGCGGCGAGGCGGAGACAGGCCACCGGCCGCCGAGGGTGCCCGCCCAGGCGACCCGCCCTCGCGGCCGCGGTGCGGACGGACGAACGGTCGGCGCTGCGCGCAGGAGGCGCCCGGCCATGTTCAGCCGGAGCTCCCGGAAAAGGCTCTCCAGCCGCTCGGTGAGTGTCCCCCGCCCGAGCGGGGCCAGTCTCCGGGTGCCCCGTCCCGCCGCGAGCGCCTCTGAGCAGGCGCCCTCCGCCCCGCGGCCGCGCACCTGTGGCCCCAGGTAAGCCGGCCCCGCGAGCGGGGGTGCGGCCCGGGCGCGCGGGAGCGCTCGTAGGGGCTGAAGGCGTAAAGTCCGGATCCCCAATCGCGGGAAGAGCCGGGCTGGGAACCGTGACCCTGAATGTCACAGACCGGGGGCGCCCAGGGAAGCCCCCTCCTTTGCTCCTGCCCTTCAGGCAGGTCGGAATCCCCGTACCCAAGCCCTAGCGTCCAGCCTTTTGGATCTCTAGCCGCGAACCTGACTTTGGGGCGGTTTGGGGGGGTGTCCCGTGCTGCTCCCTTCCCGGGAGCATCAGCCTGGTTCAAGGAGAGCACGCAGTGGTCGCCTCTCGGGGACTCCGGGGAGCGGAAAGGTCTTGCTTTTGTTTCTTAGAAACCCGTGACCAAGGTGTCTAGGGGAGACAAAGCCCCAGCCAGGGCCATTTCTTAGTGCCTTGGTGCCCACGCCAGAGGCAGCCCGAACTGGGTCCGCACAGCCGTTCCCAGGCGGGAGACCACCCCTGGGGCCCTGCAGCGCCTGCCCCAAATCTCCCAACGCGGAGAGGAGCTTTGAAGTCGAATCAGAGGAGATGGGGTGAGAAAGGCAGGCCGTCCTGACTGGGACACAAGTGGGGCTCTGGAGGAAGCCCGGTGGTGGAAACATGCTTGTGTTGTCTTTTTGTTTTGAAGTTGACCGGACTGGGGCGGATCGAGAGAGGCCAGCCATGTAACGCCTGTGGTGACCAGTGCCCAGGGTTTGCTTTGCATAAATGGAGGTAGGACCCCTTACGTAGGATTCCTGGAGACAGCACCACTGCAGGGGGAGGCTACACAGATAAATCCACATATGTGTATATATGCACACACGTGCATTTTTCGCTTTTTAAATGCACTTGAAGTCACATGGAAAGAATGCAAAGGCTGTTCCTTTAAGAGAGGGACTACATCTGCTACAAATATTGAAGGTGAAGTGGTGGCCAGACACTGTGGATGCAGGAGGGCCCGGCTCTGGCTGCATTTCCCTGATGTGATAGTTTGGGGTCTCTGGTACCACCCTCTGTGTCTAAGTCACTCTGTCCCAAATGATTCGACTTAGGCAGGACAGTTTTTCCAAGTGCCACAGTACTGCATATGTAGGATTCCTGGGACTAGCTGGTGTTTTCCAACTGTGTTTTTAATTCAGCCTCTGTAACTCTGGGTCCTAACCGCAAACCCACCACTGCCCGCCTGTGCTGTGTCAACCCTCTTCAGTGGCCAGATGTTTCTTATTAATGTGCCGTGAATGTTGACTTCCAGGCAGCCCCAGCCTGGATTGGAATGATTATGTTTGGGGGACAAGGAATCTGGGTGCCCTCCCAGTACATCTGGCTGCTGAGGCTCTGGCTGGGAAAAGTTAGGGTGCAGGCTGACAGGCTCTGTTTGGTAATACAAAAGAGATAGGTTCTTCTTGGCAACTTCATGAAAAGGCAAAACTGGTGACAGGACAAAATTCTTCAGCATTGTAACCCATTCTCTCTTGGCTTAATGCATCTCCCTCCCTCACCCCCTTACCCCCCAGCCCCTACTGCCCCGCTCCCTCATGTCCCTTTGAAGAAGGCTGTTTCTGGGCACTCGGGAGAAAGCCTGCTTTGATTTGTTTTGTTTCGTTTTCTCCCACTCTGTCCCTGCTTCTCTACTTTTTCCCAATTGGTCATGTGTGCTGGGCACCCAGTTCTAAAAAATCTCCCCGCCAGCTCCTTCAGAGATTGAATGCTTTTGTTCTCGCCTCTGATGGGCTGGCAGCCTGTTTGCCTTTGTTTCAGGGCACTGAGCGCAGCCCTTATGGCTCCCGAGCCTTTAATAACTTCTGTGTCGGAGGCAAGGCCTGGTGACCTTATAAATATGTAATAGGCAGACATAGGCATCCATCAGTCCTGCTGATGTTGTAGTCCCAGTAGGTGGCTCTGGACTGACCCCTGGTGTGGCCCAAATGTGAAAGGGCGATATGCGGGAATACATGTAAGCCCGATTTTGTCAGGCAAATCCAGTGTGACAGCACTACTGGTCACTTCCTGTTTGATGCATCCTTTGCTCCACTGGGGGTGGGAAGGCAGAGTGATGAACAGGAGAGTGACTTCTGGCTCCTCCCCTACTCTGGAGCCTTTAGTGACTCAACTTGTGATCAGAGACCTGTAGGGCAGTGGTACAGTGTAGGAGTGTGGCCAGAGTCCCTTGCTTCCAATCTGACCTCCAGCCAGTCACTCTCCCTGGGTCTCAGTTTTCCTGTCCTGTTAAATGGGCATCATAATGGTACTTGCCTCACAGCTTTATTGTAGGGATTAAGCCAGATATCGAAAACACATTGTTTGCCCCATACCAGGTGCACGATAAATATTAGCTACTTCTGCAGTTATTTTGAGCTTCCTCTCAGCTAGTACCTGGGAGGAAGCATAAAGAGCTCACTAGAGGCTGTGGGATCCTCTGGTCACTTCAGATTGTCAGGGCCTCTGCATCTTGCAGAACCTTCAGCGATGTCAACCCAGCGAGTTCGGTGAGGGGAAAACAAGTGTTTTATTTTCAGCCCATTATGGAGCCTTTCTTTTGGAAAGAGAGCCTTTCATGAGGCTGGGATGGGTTTTCATGCCCAAGCAGTTTCCCCACCAGCAGCCGAAAGCCTCCATGAATGGGGTTTTTATGGCATTTCCACTCATGGCTGGAAAGGAAACAGCTTCTTGCTTTTTGCCCCTTCCTTTTCCCTCATGGGCATGCTCTTTGGTGACCTTTTGGAGAGGAGGGAGAACCATTTCTGGGTTATGGCACAAGATTCTTTTTTGGCAGTTAGAAATCCCTGGTATGCTCCTTTTCCAGTGCTCTGACTTGGGGGACCTCTGAGCTCCTGGGAGAGACAGTCACATCTGGATAGGAGGAAAGGCCTGACACAAGGCGGAAAGACTGTCTTTGGTCTGTTTCATAGAGAGTGAATTTGCCTTGTTCCAAAGCACCACGACATCCTAAGCAATGCCACTCCTGGACCTCATCTCTTCTCTTGGCTTCCACGTGGTCCCCTCCCCGGCATTGTCCACACAGCAGGCATCTCCATCAAGCAGAACAGACTTGTGTTCCTGCCTTCAACACCGAAGTTCTGGGGAGGAAGCGAGTTGTAAACAAACTTTGCTTTCCTTTCTGGCGTGCTGGGGCTTTGAAGTCGGAGGGAGCTGGGCTGTGGCCTTGCTCTGGTTTTGCCAAGCTGTGTGACCTTGGGCAGAAGATTCAGGCTCCCTGAGTTTCATTGTCCTCAGCTCTCACGCTGGGATCTTGCCTCTGAACAAATATTTGAGGGCCTGCTTTGTGCCAGGCTCTCGACAGGTGCTGGGGATACAGTGAACAGGACAGACAGGGTGCCTGCCCTTGTTCAACAAATAATTACATTTTAGATAAGGTGGTCTGGAGAGGACTCTCTGAGGAGGTGACATTTGCACAGACATTGAGATGAAGCAAAGGAGGGTTCTGTTGGTTCAACCTGGGGCAAGAACCACCAGTGTCCGCATCTCATGGGAGCTTGTTAGAAATTCTGAGTCTCGGGCCCTGCCCTGGACCTAACGAATCTGGCTTCAGGCCTTAACAGGGTCCCCAGCTGATTCACGTGCTGGCAAAGATGGAGGAAAGCTGAATTACAGCACCTGACACTGCTTACCCCAGCTCGCTCTCTGCCCTCTGGGACTCCTGCATGTGCTAAAGTTGCCTCAGGTTCTGTGGAAGTCTGTTATATTTTATGGAGATTTTCCTGAGGGATCATGCTCCTTCATCAGTTACAGCGTCACCCACACCATTTGGTGGCAAATGAGGGGATTTTTAGGAATTCTAAAAAAAAAAATATTAACCATAAGAATTTCTAGGCCTTGGCGAAGAGAGTGATCGTAACTGTCAGCCAAAGCGCCCGACAACGTAGGGCAGTTGGGGAGCAAAGGTGGGCACTGCTCCCTGCAGATGACCTGGCCGCCCCCCAAATAAGAAGCATCCCCTCACGGCAGCCCAGGGCAAATCCCACAGGGACAGGGCTGCTGAAGGAGTTCTCTTTCAGGGGAAGATTAGGGCGTCTTGTGGACTGTGGCCAGGAGAAAATCATTAATAACTAGGCACTTAGTGTACTCTGCCATGAGACAGCTCTCTGAGCGGGGCTTAATTGGGCTTGGTTGTTTGTACCTAGTTTGAGCAGGGAGGGGGAAGCAGCCATTTTGAAAGTGAAGATTTGCGCTTTGAGTGCCTGGGCACTGAGGAATAGAGTAATAGTGATACCAAAGCAACGTCAGCAGTGACCAGGCTGTATGCTTACTCTGTCCAAAAGTGTGTTTCCCTTTTTGAACATACATTTCTGTCACATCTCACCAAAGCCTGTGAGGTGGATGGGATACTGTTCCTGACGAGGAGACTGAGGCTCAGAGTGGTTCTGTCATTGGCCCAAGGTCTCCTGGCTACCGAGAATGAAGCTTGGATTTGTCTCTTAACACCCAGCCTGCTTTCTCTGTGACTGTCTTCCCTGTCTTCCCTTCTCTATTTTAAGGAAGAGGTCACAGACTGGAAGCCCTAGGCTCACACCCAGCCTGCATGTGGGTTCTGTTTGGTCTGCACAGTGCATTAAACGAGGGACTTTTTCTAACATTAACAGCCAGGGTTCCAGCTTCTCTTGAAGAATCCCAAGCTGTGGTAACACAGGGCCGACGTTCCTGTGTGGCGGTAACTGGCAACACATGAATGGTCTCCGTTCGATGGGTGTAGTCTTGGCTCATTGTGGTCACCAACATTCCAGTTGCTTTCGGGGACCTATTTTCTCATCCTCCCAATCTTGTAACAGTCCTTGGAGCTGGGTGCAATTATTTATACCCCTTCTAATATATAAGGAAAGTGAGTCTCAGGTTTCACAGCTTGCCTGAGGTTCTGCAGTCCCCAGTCAGTGCTATTCCAACCATCTCTGACTTCAAAATTCTGTGTTCTGGACTAGGACTTCTCAGACTTGGCTGGCATGTGAATCACCAGGGGATCCTGTCCAAATGCAGATTCTGATTCAGCAGGCTCCAGGGCGGGGAACTAAGATGCATTTTTTACAAGCTCCTGGGTGATACTGATGCTGCTGGTCCAGGGACCATACTCTGAATAGGAGTTGGCAAACTAGGTCCTGCTGGTCACATCAGACCCTTTGCCTATTTGGTATGACTCAGAAGCCATGCATGGTTTTAACATCTTTTGATGGTTAGAAAAAAATCAAAAGAATGCTATTTCATGACATATGCAGATTCTTTGAAAATCAGGTTTCAATGCCCATAAACTTATCTGAACAAAGTCACTCCCCTGTGTTAATGTATTGTCTGTGGCTGTCTTTGAGCTGCAATGATAGAGTTGAGTAGTTGCGAGAGTGTACAGTTTATAAAGCCAGAAACATTTACTATCTGTCCATTTACAGAAAATGTTTTTCTATACCACTCATAGAGGAATATGCAAGTAGCGTCTCTTAATTTTAGAAGAAAGATTTCTGAGAACCTTTCGGATTCAGGGCTGGAAGAAACATCCCCTCCAACCTGGATGAGAATGGTGCTAAAAAATCAAAGGCAACCAAAAAACCAGGGAACAGACTAAAGCCATTTCTAAAGGGCATATGGAGATGAGGCTTGCAAGACCAGATCAATGAACCGCCAGTGGATTCTAAGCTCCTTGTAATCCCTTTAACGTTTCAGCTTTGCTGATAAATGTAGATTTGACTCTCGCAATAAAAGGCGGGCTTTCAGAACAAGCCTCCTGGAGTTGCTCTTTGATGAGCGGCTGACATGGAAAGCCCAGAGCAGTAGTAGCCTTGTGAAGTCATTTTAATTATGCAGAGCGGTTAGTCTGGGGACAAGGGCTGCCTTTCCAGGCAGGATGCTTGGACTCTGAGTGACCGTGCCCCCGAAGTAGCGCTCACTGGGTCAGCCAAGACTGTGCCTCAAACAGCGTCTTTCCTTAGTTGCCCTGGTAATTGTGTTGATTGATGATTGGGGCGGTAATTTGGGGAGACACCAGCCTGCTTTCCTTTAGTGGGTTGTGATTTGGCTAAGAAATGGGTTTCCACTGGATTTTTTTTTTTTTTGACTTGGGGAGGAAAAACACTCAGTAAATTGATGTGCCAAGAAAAGTGGGGGAAAAGGAGGTGGGGTGCATGTGCATATGTGTGTGTACATGCACATGTACATAAGACATGCTTGCAGTCCTCTAGGTAGGGAAAGATACTTACCAGCTAAGAAAAGCTGGTTGTCTTAACCTTACTTATGTCTTGGGCATTTGATAATATGCCTGATAGAACTCAAATACCTAAATAGGTTTTTCTCTTGAGGAAATATAAAAATTCATCCCAGTGTGGCTGTTTTAGCTCTCATTTTGAAATAAGACATGGCTATTATAAACAGATTTAAAACATCACACATTCATACACATAAACACACACACATAACAAATATGTAGCAGAGAGAAGAAAACCTTTAATCCTACCTTTGAAGGTAGGAATCAGAAAATCACAGCCAGTACGACACAGTCATTCTGCTATCTGTCTTGTTATAGCCTTGTAGCTAAGAATAATCCTAACATTTTTAAATGGTTGCCAGAAAAAAAAAATCAGAATTACATTTTGTAGCACATAAAATTTACTTGAAATTTCAGTTTTAAGTCCATAAATAAAGTTTGAATGGGACACAACCGTGCCTATTCGTTTAGTTTCATCTATGGTTCCTTTTGGGTTTCTCTGGTGACTCAGTGGTAAAGAATCTGCCTGCTAAGCAGGAGACACAGGTTCAATTCCTGGGTCGGGAAGATCCCGTAGAGGAAGAAATGGCTACCCACTCCAGTATTCTTACCTGGGAAATCCCATGGACAGAGAATCTTGGTGGGCTACAGTCCATGGGGTTGGAAAGAGTCGGATACAACTCACTGACTAAACAACAGCGTGGCTGCTTTGACAATAGCTGAATTGAATAGTTGAGACAGCCCTCATGGTTCACAGAAGTGAAAGTATTAGGTTAGCCAGAAAGTTCTTTCAGGATTTTCCATAAAATGTTATGGAAAAACCCTAATGAACTTTTTGGCCAATCCAGTATTTCCTAGCTGGCTCTGTACAGAAACCATTTACTCACCCTGCAGCTGGAGATATATGTTGTTTGTGGTTTGGTGTTTTATTTCCTCAGCTGCATTCAAATTATCATTTATTTATTAAGATTATTTAAGAAATTTAATTTATTATTTATTAAGATTTTTGTATAAAATATACATTCTACATATGGTCTTTTATAGCTTTTTTCATACTTGGAAATAACTTCATGGACATCTTTATATGTCAATATATAAATGACATAAAGATCTAATATATTTATTAGGTTTTAGAATCCAGTATATGGGTTATCATTGAATTAAATGTCTTTGATTCATGGCTGCTTCAGCTGTTTTTCCTTGTTCTCTATCATATACCACATGACAATAGTTCTTCTTGTGCTATGACATGCTGATATGGAGCTCTTGTCAAATTGTCTTCTAAAGAGATGTTGCCAACTTTAACCCCCAGTTTTTTAAAAATTGGACTATATTTGTGTGTTTTCTTTGAGGCGAAACTTTGAAAAATCTCAGCTTATGGAGCAACCTGGCAAGTAATCCTTGTTTAATCACTCTGAGTGACAATTTATACCTGATGAGTAGTGAGAAAACATGTAGCATCGATGTCACTATCTTGTTTTCAAAATACATTCTTGTCTTAACCCTCCAAGTGATACTTACATTCTGTTGAAAGATTGCCATTCATCCTTATGCTTCTCTTATTGAAGGTTGGTGGATAAGGGAAATCTAATGAGTTGTTCTGTAGTCTCTTGATTCAGAAAGCTGGAAGATTATCCTTTAACTCTGGATTATCCAGAATTCATGGGAATTCCCCGTGAACTGAGGAACATTTCCTAAAGGGAATGATTCCTAGATCACTGAGCATTTTGACATCAAAAGGATCAAAAGATCAGCCTGTGTTGTATATGGGAGAACCATGGGGGTTGATTTCTGGGAAGAAATATATATTTCCAGGCAGTGTCATAAAAATTTCTGTGAAGCTCGTGAGAGCTTCTGAGTGCCCATTCTAGCTGAGTGGTTAAAGGGACAGGCTTTGAAGATACTTTGTAGGAACTGTAGTCTTGGTTCTGCCTCTTGTAAGCTGAGTATCCTTAGGAAAGTGACTTAACCTTTCTGAGCCTGTCTTGGTTTTCTCATCTTGGTATTCTCAGTGTGGGAATACTATTGCTTATTACTGTAAGTTATCTTCTGAGGTTATTGTGAATGTTAAATGGGATAATATGTGTGTTTTGCTTCACTGGGCATGATGTGTAGGCTTCATATACATTTGTGGTTGGAAGAAGGCTTAATGGAAACACAATTGGATAAGGAGCAAGAAGACCTGGGTTCATGGCTCTGACATTGTAGATTATATGACAGAACAAGGCACTTCCCCACCATGAGCCGCAGTCATTCATTTGCTAAAAATGGAGGTGATGATTCTTGTTGTAGAGCCTTAACTCAGAAGAGAGAGAGACAGGAGTACCCCTCTGATGTGAGGATTAGCATCTAAAGGAATTAGACTTCCTGATGGAATAGCAGATTCATATGGCTCATTACATACTCACCTGGGGACATTTACACTTTAGGTTAAATAAAATTAGAAGAATTGGACCCTGTACCCTTACAATTTCTTTGAAGTTGTGAAGTTTGTAAAAGCAAATGATGTTTGCAAAAACAGGTTGCAGTCTGTAACAGGAAGACAACATTTAAACTCTGCCCCTGAGGTCAGTATTTACAAAGGGTCTTTTTTTTTTGTGCCAGGCACCCTTGAAAAATTCATGTTCAAAGCAAAAACCACACGTAATCAAGACAATCCTTACTTCATTTTCTCCTAGCCTGCTTGATAAGTATGATTTTTTCCTTGGTGCCCAGTGTACCATGCTGAACACTTCCATTTACCCAATCACCAATCCCTTAAGCAGAAGCTCCCTTTTCTAAGCTATGAGAAATAAGGATATTGACATAATACCTGAACCCAGATCATACCCTGAAAACTCCTGAGGTGAAATCTGCACTGTACCTGTGTCTTGTTGATACTACACAGCATTTAAAATTTATATTAGTTGCCAACTATTGATATTTTGGATGAAAATTTAGACTTGAGGTTTCCTCTGGAATAATGAAAAAATAATGTAAACAATGACAAATTGTGGCAGCTCATATTCCTTGCTTCATTTTAGATAGAATACACATGTTGAAATTTTTCTGCAGCACCCAACATTCTCTGTTGCTTATATGGCCTGAATCACCCGTTAGATCCCTGGCTGGCCATGTAGTCATCTGATGTTGTGACCACTGATTTGAAGAAGTGAGTGAGGAATATGTACTCAGTATGTACTCCTGGAAGGATGCTATGAATGGAAGATTGGAATAAAGGTGCCACTTGGTGGCACCGTCTGTGCTAAGCATGACATCTAAGCAACTGAACCCTCCCTGTCCCAGAGATGTTTTGGGGCTGGAGCTGACGTGATTGAGGACCTGCTGTGTGCTTGGCTTTCATGCATCACCTTTTGTCATCCTCAGAACAGTTTTCTAACACATGTCCTTTATCTTCTCCTTTTTAAATCTGAAAACAAACAAAAAACCAAAAAAACTGAAGCCCTGGGGAAGCTAGGTAAAATGTCCTAGGACATGTAAATAATAAGTAGTGGAGTCAGGTTTGCAACCAGGTCTTGAGGGCTTGAGATCACAAATTCTTTAACAAAGAGAGAGCATTAAGCTCTGTCATTTTGACTCCTGTGGTCTAAATATAAAACAGTACCTTAGCAGAAATAGAATCTTATATTCTCACTGGCCTGGGGATGACATCTGACTGTTGTCAGATATCAGAAGCACCCTAGGCTAGTTGGCTTATTTGAGGCTGGGGTCTTGAAGGTGGAACTCCTATAAAATTAGAGGGTGTGGTGTTGAGCTTATTGGGGTGTCTGAAAGGTGCATAAATTGCATTATATTTAATGCAATTTCCAGTAAAAGGCTCCTTGCAATTTGCTAATCAGATCAGCATACATTGAAGGGGGCTCCATTCGGCTTGTTGATAGCTTTGGTGTCAAATTGGGGCCTCTGGGGAGTTTGTGAAAGCTGGCGGTGGGGCTCATTCTTCACACATGCCATTTGCATGTTTCCTAGAGGAAGCATCCACCAAAGGGCTCAGTCAAGGGAGGGAGTTGACAGTACTTGCCTTCAGCCAATCTGAGGTGAAAGCAAGTTGAAAATAAGCAAGATGATCATCCAGTCTTCAGATCTGTGTTTTTGAACTTCTGCTCTTCATTGCTTTACTAAGTCTGACACCATGCTGCAAGACAGACCCAAGCACATTTGACTGTCAGAAGGCATTTAATGAGAGTGTTATTTGATTTTAGGTTTGGTAAACTACCTGGTGATGCAGAAACTGCCTTCACAGTTCTTTAAAGCTGACTCATTATGTGTATATATAACATCCAGAGCAGGTCCTTCACATTTGCATGCTGAGGAATTAGGCCTCTGGGGGACTTATTAGACGAATGCAGGTGTTTTCTCTCTTCAACGACACTATGAAATTACTCTAACAATATAATTTCTCAAAGTCTTTTATTTCACAGTTAGGCACCCAGGAGTGCTCTGGTCATTTGCATCCTTGATGACTTGGTCTCTGGAGCTTCTCCAGCGACTTGCTGAGTTTTTTGGAAATTATAGTGACAGGCTTCGGTCATCTTTATGAAGACCTGAATTTGGAGACAATAGATAACTGGGAGACTCTCCATCATCCTGTGTCTGGAATATTTGAAGGCATAGGGAAGGGCACAATCATATGTTTTCCTTGGTTCTGGGACACAAAACTATTAATAGTTGTGTCCAACTGCTAGGTATTTTGGATAACTTTTTTAAAATTACAAAATCCTGGTGATAACATTTTATGGAAAGTTTGTTTATTTTTCACTTTTTCTCATGTTGGAGTAGAGCCGAGTAACAGTGCTGTGATAGTTTCAGGTGCCCTGGCAGAACATGCATCTGTTCTCCTCCGAATTCCCCTCCCATCCAGCCGACCATATAACACTGAGCAGAGTGTCAGGCAGGTATATTTACTATTTTAAATTCGTTTTGATCCAATTGTTGCATAAGTGTGCAGTGCAGACAGCTTGGAAAATTGAACAAAATCAAATGATTTATTTTAAAAAATAGCATTATCTTTATCACACGAGGTTGAGTACAGATCTCTTAGCTTTAGGGTGTGATTTCCTTCTAGTCTAGTTTCTTTATGGTAGAGTTTTATTAGTTGTATTCATTTTATAAAGCTGCCAAAACAATTGCCTACAGACTGGATGGCTTCAAACAACACAATCTGTGGTCCCACAGTTGGGAAGGCTGGAAGTCTAAAGTCAAGGTGTTGGCATGGTTGGTCCATATGTAGGCTCTGAGGGGGAATCCATCCATACTGTCTTAGCTTCTGGGGACCATCTTGGCAGTGCTTGGCCTTCGAGGCTTTCAGAAGTATCACTCCCTCCTTTGCCTCTGTCTCCACATGGTGTTCTTCCTCTGTGTTTCTGGCCCTTTCCCTTTTTAAGGACTTGTCATTGGATTTGGGCAGGATGATCTCATCAACTTAATTACATCTACAAAGACCTTTTTCAAAATAAGATCACATTTGGAGATTTGGGTAGATCTTTGAAGGGACCACTATTCAACCCATTGTAATAATTCTGGAAATAAAGCATATATATATTTACAGTATGTGTATGTTAAATATACATTTAGTATATATAGTTAAATATATAGCTATATATTAGCCATATAGTTAATATATTTGAAAACATATGTAATTTCATATTCTTAAGCAGTGTGTCCAATTTGGACTTTCTAAATGTGTTCTTTTTGAAACGACAGTGGTGCGGGAGGGCTGGTCCTTGCCTGCGGGGCACCTTTGTAGGGAATATGCCTTACTTGCCTTTCCTGGGCCAGTTAAATGTCTGCAGCAGGAGGGGACTGTACAAGCTGCTCTTCGTGGATGGATCTCTGAGACTGAATTTGCTGCCCATATTGATGAATTCAGCTGTCTGAATCAGCTGAACCCCGGGTCATACTATGAAGTCCATCCATCTTCTTTGGGCTTTTTGTTGGGCCTTGCCAGGGAGACATATAGGAAATGAACTGGTAGTCTGTGGACAGTTACTTGTTGGAAGTGCTTTTCACCCTGGGACCTTTTAATTAATGTCTAGGCTATATAATTGATTCACTTTCAAAGGGGTAAAAAAAAAGCTTTCTTGGAAAAGGAAATTCTTCATCCTCCTAGAAATCAGCCCCACAAAACCCTGCTGGAGATGACTCCCTCTACCCCTCCCTCAGTCAGTAACCCCCACCCACCCCCAACCCCATCATTTCTCTGTAAATACCATCAAGAAAATTATAACACTAATTGTACTCCCTCATTCCCTGATTTCTGTCAAATTCAGCATGAATGGATCTAGGCTTTCTAGAATAAATTATGTGAAATAAATTGAAAGCAGATTATGATTTTTTATCATCATGTTAGCTATCATGAATGGAACGTTAACAATGGACTAGGGCATATTATATTCTAAGCACATTTCTTGTATTCTTATTTAATTCTTGAAACCCGTTCTGAGAGAAACAGCACTATCCACATTGTTTTCACAAGGAAACTGAGAGGCTGCAAGTGTGAGTTACTTTTTCTGAGGTTACACAGCTAGTGAGTACTCAAACCAAGGTTATATCTTACAACCCTGACTGTAGTTTGGACTCTTAAACCCCACAGTATGTGCCTGGCTCTGGAGGATTCTTATAGACTCTAAACCGTGGTTTTCACACTTCAGTATCCATCAGAATCACCTGGAGGGCTGTTCCCCTTTCTCCTCAGACTTTCTCATTCATTAGGTATCAGCGAGTGATTAGAATATCTAATCACCTCATAATTTATTTAAGTTTATTAGAACATCTAATAAACTAGGTGTTGCTGCTACTGGTCAAAATAGTTTGAGAACCACAGGTCGACACTGTAGACCTTCTCCAGGACTTATAGTCATATCCATTTATCAGACCAGATAAACATGATTTAAATGACTAGTCCAGTTTACTAGTCCATATGTTTTCTTATCACAGAGAAACAGTGTAGGTTACTATTACCTGGTTGGTATTGTTGTTGAGTGCTTGGAATTTAGTTTGCAAAGAAGGCCTCACCCCCACAAAAGCTTTAGTATAATCTTAGCTTCTTCCTCTTTCCTATCATGTAGAGGCCATGAAATTTAATAAAGTTAATAAAGTAGTTTTTGAGCTCTTTTGTCAGCTGGAAAGTAGAACCAGCCAAGGTCTGGTATCCATGAATATGACTAAAGATGAATGAGATGTTCTAGCCCAACCAGATAGTAAAATACATTGTAAAGCTACAGAAAGGAAAACACTACATTACTGGAGCAGAAATAGATTTTTATGACAAACTCAGATATCTCCCCAAATCAACCCAGGTGTTGTAGGATGATGATGATCTGTGATAAAGGTGATACATATTTAAAAGCAGTGGGGAAGAGATTCAGTAAATGGTGCTAGGACAAGCAGCTTTTCATTTGGAATGAAAAGATTAATCCAAAACTTTTCAATATAAAGAACATTTAAATTTGATTATGGACAAATGCTTTTACAAATTGGGAAAGTGAAAAGCATATCTAAATTCAAATATTCCTTCTTCCTTTTTCTCTTACCGCCTCCCCTCTTGTAATGCTGACCACTTACTGGCCCCCAGACACAGGCATAGTTTCACCTCAGGGCATCTGCCCTTGCTGGGACATCCCCCAGGACCAGCCCCCTACAAACCTATCAGTTTTTTCCCTTGCTTCCGTCCAGATCTCTCGTCTTCTTACCTTATGTTCCGTGATCATCTTAAAATTGTGTTCAGATCCCTCCCTTTTCCCTTCCTCTTAACTCTTTGTTTCTTCAGAGCACTTATTATTACCTGACATTATACTTTTAATAGATTATCTTGCTTTTGTTCTCACCCTAGAATTAGTTACCTTAGCTACAAAAGAATTTAAACTTCATGAGGATATTTTGTTCCATGTTTCCTTTGTTCAATTCTCTAATACCCAGAAAAATATCTAGTGCACAGTAAGAAACCTACCAGAATCTGTTTACTGAATGAATAAATGGATGGATGATAGGAATCCCAGATGTTGTAAAGGAAGATGAGTTATTTTGACATGAAATAATTTAAAAATTGTCAAAACAAAATTGAAAAAAAATTTGGAACAGATAGGATAGAGACGAGGCCTAGTTTTTTAACATATGAAAACAGCTCTAATAAAAATATGAAATGATTTATTAGAAAATTGGGCAACTGATCTCATTAGGCAGGTGTTTGAGAAGGTATAATTTGTTTTCATAGTAATGTTCTAATGTTTCCATTTATTTGTGACTCTAGTATAAGTAGCTCTTAGAAAATGTTTGTGATGTCTATATTTAATTAACTATAGCATCTCTTTTCCTAAGAAGTATTAAAACAGTTTGCATACTCATGTTTTGGGCTAAGCTTTGTATGCTTCTATCAAGAAGATTAAAAGACCTTTTAAGATTCCTTAGGATTTGAAGTTGTCTATGGGTATGAACAAGACCCATAGCTGTGCTAGTGTGATCCAAGAGATGACAAGAAACAGCAAGTAAAAGCAAGTAAAAAAATCACCTCTGTGTCTAGGGATGTGGGCATTTCACTACTAATGGGTACCTTTCTCTTTTTCTGTCATGATGACTTGGGAGTCTTGCCTATGGCCTTTAGAGGCCTGGGGACTGAGATGTGAACTCTTTTGTGGTCTGTGGGATTGTACCATCACAGTGCAGGTAGTCCTGCCTCGAATGCCAATGCCATGCTTCCCCAGTGAGAAGCAGTGAAAAGTTTTGGAGGCAGCAGGTGCCTTTGGGAAGTGCTTAGTACATAGCCGATGTTTGGAAACTTAACTTCTCTGGACCTCAGTTTCCCTCATGTATAGATCGAGGGAGATAGATTATAGAATAGGAAGCCCTTCTTTTTCCCCCCATCGTTAATACATGGTGATAGTATTGCTAGGGTTTTCCTGCTCAGATAATCAACTGAAGAGACTTGGACAAGAAGAAATTTAGGAGAAAGAACACAATTGTTGACTCAATCCACTTGTCTGATGAGCATCCCCTTTTCAGGATGCTCTCACTCTTCTGCTCGCTTTAGTTGTGGTGTTGTAGAATTGTATATCTGCCAAGTGTGGATTTGTTTGTTCCTTATACTTCTCATTGCCAGTTACACCTGCTATTATAGTTAAGTTACCTACATAAACCCATGACATATGAATGTGAGAAGAAAGAAGAGTTGTTATTTCTTTGAAAATTAAGCTGAGTGCTTGGAAATGACCTTAAACAATTTAAAAATATTGGGAAAGAGGCAGAAATTGTAAAACAACTTAGATATTTTTGACAGCATCGTTAAGTTCTGACACTACTTTAAAAAAACACCTCAAAAAACAAGCAACAAATAACGCCACAAAAAAAAAAAACAAAAAAAACCAACCCAGATAAGAGAAAACCTGCACTGGGGATTGAAGAAGATCCATTATAGTGTGTTTTATGGTACTGGATCTGTAAGCCCATAAGCAAAATTCCCTTGCCCACTAGAAATGAATGTATGGTTATGTAGTTCAAGAAAATAAAAGGTATGTATGTATGATTCTTTTGTGATTCCTCAATGTTATAGACACTGCTACCTGTCCTCGTGTACATTGTCTACTCTTTAGAAACATTACCTTCAAAGTACTGTCTGGCAAATATCGTATTAAGACAATATTTCCTAGCCCTCCTTGCTTCTAGGGATTGCCATTGACTAAGCTCTAGCCAAAGGCATATAAATAAAAATAGTAAGTACAGCTTCTGGAAAGTGCTTTTGAAAGGAAAGCATGTACCGTTTTTGCTGACTTCTTGTCCATTAGAATGTGAATGTGACAGCTGGAGCTCAAGCAGCTACATTGGACCATGAGGTAGAAGCCTTCTGTTGTAAAAGGCAGAAGATGGCATGCAGTGCCTGGGTCCCTGATGACTGCAGAGACAACAGCACAGCCTTGGACTGTATAACTCCAGACTATGTTTCCATGAGAGATAATTTTCATCTTGTTTAGGCCATTATTATTTTGAATTTTCAGTCATCTACAGTCACATTGCAAGCCAACAGGACTATAACAATGGGATGTATGTTGTGTTCTCAATGGTTGATAATCCAAGCTGTTCTTTTAATTTTAGGAGTTCTTGCAAAGGGCCAGGTCTACTATTCCAGAATACACTGTTCTGAGGCAGGGATGCCTTCATCTGAAATCTTGGTGTTTCATTAGTTCTCAGAGTGGATGACTTGTGGTTGTAATAGGTATTAGAGTAATTTTTTCTTGTTGGTCAACTGCTTTCTGAATATGCACTGTTATCTATCAAGGAATAACCTGGGACAACTCAGGAATGTCATCATGTAGCACTGATTTCACCCTCTGAGAAAGTGCATATCCTGTTTTGGAATGTGTTTAGTACTGCTTATTTTAGGATTAAAGGGTAATAAAGTGAAGGAATACATTTAATCCTTTTGATGGTCCCTATCGTTTTACCAGCAGACCGAGCGGAGGAGTTCGGTTCACATTACACCCATGGAGAGGCGTGCCGCAGCACTGCTGTGTGGGAGTGTGGGCAAGGGTGAAACCCTATCGCCTTTGTGTGAGCACAGAACGACATGTGCCTTTTTAACCTCATAATTAGATAATCACCGTCGAAAAACGTTTCTCTCTGGAAAGTCTGCCCCGTTGGTTGTATCCCAGAACAGTTTTGCATGAAAGTCTTTAAGCAGGAATTACCTTTCTGATGGTTATTCCTGACCAGCTTTCTCAAATTATCTGAGCAAAGTGTTAAATTGGTAATAAAAAGTGTCTGAGAAAAAATTAGATGACATTTTGGGGTCAAGTTTTCAAAAGGAAGAGGAACACACTGGGAAATGGATTTATAAAAAGCTTAAAGGGAATTTATTCATTCAGGAAAGTTTATTATGCATGTGCTGTGGCTTTATGCATGCATGCTTAGTCGCTCACTTGTGTTTGAGTCTGCGACCTCATGGGCTATACCTTCAGGCTCCTCAGTCTGTGGGATTCTCCAGGCGGGAATACTGGAGGGGGTTGCCGTGTCCTCCAGGGGATCTTCCCAACCCAAGGATCAAACCCACATCTCCTGGATTGCAGGTGAATTCTTTACCCACTTGCCATAAAATACAGTAAAACTGATGTCATAAATGTGTATATTTTTAATTCGTTGGATGTCCTTCTTTGATGCATATGCATACATACATACATGCATACATACATGCATGCATATGCATAGATCAGCATGAATATGTGTGTGTATCTGTGTGTATATATATGTACATATGTTTTGTTTTTTAACACAAATGGTGACATAGATACTTACTTTTTATCATTTGACTAGATCTTGGAGGACTTTTAACATTAGTATGTCAGTATATATAAATACTGTTATAGAAAAAAAAGACCAGGCAATAGCCTATTATATAGCTATGTCATAATTTTTTTTTTAACCAGCTGTCCGCTGATGATCATTTAAAATGTTTGAAATTTATGGATAATGCAGTGTGCTTTAGCAGACATTATTTGTAGCTTGTCACTGCCTTTTCATGTGACAGTACCTGCGGGGTAAATTCCTAAACACAGAATCATCAAATCAAAATGTACGTGCAAATTAATTAGTTGACTATTACTAAATAGTAAAAATAATGGTTTCCAAAGATGTTTAGATCTATCAGTGTATATGAGGGTAGATTAAGTTTACATGACTGAACATTTAACTTCAAAAAACTTTTTGGAATGCCATTTAAGCATTTATTTTGTATTGTGGTAAGAAAGTCATGGGCTACCCAGGTGGTGCTGGTGGTAAAGACTCTCCCTGCCAATGTAGGAGACATAAGTGATGCAGGTTTGATTCCCTGGATCAGGAAGATCCCCTGGAGGAGGGCATGGCAACTCACTCCAGTGTTCTTGCCTGGAGATTCCCCATGGACAGAGGAGCCTGGTACGCTACAGTCCATAAGGTCACAAAGAGTCGAACACAACTGAAGTACCTTAGCACGAATGTACAAGATAGTCATAGCTGGGATGCCATCTTGATTTATTACGTTGATACACCACCCTCAAGTATTTGCAAAACCATTATACTGGATTTAACCTACTTGCACTGGGGTAGGAGTTTTTAGGTAACTTAACCCTGATGGAGACTCTTTGGGAATAAGATAGATCATCATTATTATAGACAAGCAGCAATATACTGTCAGCATGCAGTATTGATGATGCCCACGGTACTGAATTCTGGTGTATCAGAGTGTGAATTTGTGTTCTATCACACAACTGGGTAGAAGGAGGCAGAAGGCTGGTGTTAATGATTTTGGTACTGGTCCGTTCTGCCCCTAATTTTTTTTTTTAATTTCATCTGAGTCTTGATTTACAGATCTGTAAAAACCATGGAGTTTCGTAAATTGGGAAAGAAACCCTCTCTCCCTCACTGTTCCCATCACACTCTAGAAATGTTGCTTAAACCTTAAACCCAGTTTGAAAGTTATGGTTTAACTGTGTGCCTGGAAACATTTCTTTCTCTCCATCTCCTCTGTATCATGCTCTGCTGGAAACCACTATTATTTCTTGCTTCAACAGGTGCCCTGGTCTACCTAACAGATTTCCCCACTTCTGCCTTTTCACTCCTCTAATCCATTTTCCACCCAGCCCTCGGATACAAAGAGGTAGTTCTTATGAAATATTGAGCAGATAAAAATATTAATAAAATATGTATAAGGCAAAAGCAACAGTGTTGTGATGGGCACCCATGAACCTGCCACCTGGTTTTAGGAAAAAGAACCTTATTATCTCTTGTGATTCCACTCTCTTTCCTCTCTCAGAGGTAACTGCTATCTTGAATTATGAATTTATCACATCCTTCCTTGTTTCATAGTTTTTCCATAATTTATGTCTTACTAGGCATCTTTGCAGAGAAGGCAGTGGCACCCCACTCCAGTACTCTTGCCTGGAAAATCCCATGGATGGAGAAGCCTGGTGGGCTGCAGTCCATGGGGTCGCTAAGAGTTGGACACAACTGAGTGACTTCACTGTCACTTTTCACTTTCATGCATTGGAGAAGGAAATGGCAACCCACTCCAGTGTTCTTGCCTGGAGAATGCCAGGGACGGGGGAGCCTGGTGGGCTGCTGTCTATGAGGTCACACAGAGTCGGACACAACTGAAGTGACTTAGCAGCAGCAGCAGCAGCAGTAGGCATCTTTGCTTCTGTAGTGTTCTTTTGAGACACAATATTCAAGAGGTTATCTGAAGCATGTGCCCAGCATTGGCCTTGCCAGGTCATCTGGCACGTACCTGGGACTTTGCTAAATAAGGATACACTGCTTTCCAAAGTTAATACTCCATCAGCAGTTAACAGTCTGCTTGTTCTCATCCTTGGCCACACTTGGTTTTGTCTGATCCCTCCTTAGTTTTTTGTACATGTGGCTTCCTCTGCCTAGAATGTCCTTTCCCCATCTATTCCAGAACTGGCTGCTGCTTGCATCTTTCCACTCTCAGTTTAAATGTCACCTTCTCAGAACATTTCTCTGCCTCTAAGTCCCTCTTGCCCCCAGACTATAACGGCAGGACCTGTGTCTGCTTGGTTCATCATAGTGTTTAAAAAGCACATTGATTTTCTGGAAGGTGCTCAATAAATAGTTGAAATGAGAGTAAGCAATGGTGTGATATGAATCAAGTCCTTTCTGGTTTGAAGTCTTCTGTGTGAAATGATGTAAAGATAGGAGAAAGTTCAAGAGAACCCACTCTGTTTGGCTCTGGCTTCAAGGCAGCTTTGTGATGAAGATGGTTTCAGAAGACCTCCTGTGAAGGGTGTGGATGCTCAGCTACTCTGGTGGAGCAGAACGTTTCCACCAGCAGACATGAAAAATGTCTGTGTGCAATAAATGAATAAATGGAGCGTAAATAAACTAACAAACAGAGCATACATAAATAGGGCATGCATAAACAGGAGTTATAGACATGCTTGTCTCTCAAGTAAGAAAGTAGGTGGAAGTGCTCTTGAGGTGCAGAATTAACCAATATTCTAGCAGCCCTGAGTGGGACTGAAAAGTAAGTGATCCAGATGGGGACCTGGGGAAGTTTTAGTCCAGAGCTCAGATTCCCAGTGTGGACATTTGAATTTGCCTGTGGATGTTTGTGTTTTTGCCTGTGCTCATGGGAGTTGGCTTCTTTCAGTCCTTAGGGGTGGCACATTTTCTTTGAGCTCAGCCTGGTGAAAGCTGGATGGTGCAGCTTCAGTACTGGACAGACTGGGTGGGGGTGGCAGGTCACTCTTGAAGATTAACACAAAAACATCCCTAAATAATGTTTTATTATCCATAAATAATGAAATCCATTACATGGAGTCATTTACAGCCTGCAAAGCACTTTCTCATACATAATCTGATTGCCTTGAAATGGGAGGAAATTGACTCGTGTTCAAGATTCCTGTGAAATTCCAGCAACAGGGATGCCATACAGGGAGGTGATCATTAGCTCAGACTGGAATCTCTGTTACTCATGGACCAGCTCTGTCAATTTGGATATGTCACTTAGGCTGTCTGAACCTCAGTTTCCTCATTTGTAAAATGGGAACATCAGTACTTCTCTTAAGTTTCCAGTGAGGGAAGTGATATGATAAAGATAAAACACTTGGCACAGTATCTGGCACATGGGAAGTGCTTGGATTTCTTTTTCCTTTAAAGAGTTACCTTTAATTTATATATGATGGAGCAAAAGATATCCAAAGGAGGTTGACATGCTGGAGTATGTAGTTGAAACTGGGCCCAGAATACGGATCTAGGCACTTTCTGGCCAGTATTTTTGGGACATACTTCTCTCTCAGAACAGCTCAGATATCTTAAGCCTCTCTTAATTAAGCTCTTTCTATGAAAGAGCTACTCTTTTTTTTTTTTTTTTTTAACATTTCGCAAGTCTGTTTTGCTTCAATACATTCTTAGTCATTTATGATTTAAAATAGGAGGATTAAGACTGAACAATTGGCAGCAGCCTGTAGATAGAAATGACTTTGAGGACTGCTAAGAAGGAAGCAGGAAGTAGATGAGGGTAAGTAAAGCTGTCAGAGCATCAGCCTCCAGTGCAGGTCTCTGGACGAAGGAGCTCTGCCTTTCGCCCCTGGACGGGGCGCTGTGCCCCTGCTGTGTGCTGACATGTGAGGACCTCTCTAGTCTGTGGCCAGGAGGAAATGCCTCTTTGTAGGAAGGTAGCTTAGTGTGAAAAGGATGGGCAGGCTGACTTGGGATAATTAGTGGCCCAGTGAAGCAGAAAGAGCCCCTCCAAGCCTCCTTGTAGCCCACTGGCTGAGGGACCTCCCCACCATCGTTGCAACCCTGACCTTTTCCTGACATCTTTCCAGAACAGCGTTTCTTAACCTGGGCTCTGTAGACAGAGCGCCCCGAACAAGGGTGGGAAACTGATGTCTTTGTTTCTACTGACCCTGCTTGAACTCAGCGTTTCCCTGAATTATGCGTGAAGGCGACAGACCGCAGTGCGTGCATGAGCAACGCCTGTGCCTTCAGCACCGATAAAAATCCCAGATGTTTTCATGGCGTCTTAACAGTCATGGAAGTCATCTTGAAAGGTCATTTATGCTCATCGCTGTTTAGAAATCACCGCACTTAGTAGATTTACTTCTGGGTCTTTGTATATCATATTTTAATAGATATTACCATATAAACCAAGCTATATAAATTATAGCTTATATATAACATATAACATTTATAATGTATGATGTATAACTATAACATATGCTGTGTATTATTAATATATAATCTATATGTGTAGCATGTACTTACATGTGAAGACAAATTGCTACATCAGATTTTTAAAATATTTTAATAACTGTATTTTAACATAACTGGCTTCCCTTATAATCTGATATATTTTGTTTTGCTTCACTTATGCAGCTGGTAAAGAATCTGCCTGCAGTGTGGGAGACCTGGGTTCGATCCCTGGGTTGGGAAGATCCCCTAGAGAAGGGAAAGGCCACCCACTCCAGTCTTCTGACCTGGAGAATTCATATTTTATTTTACTTATTATATTGTGAGAAGGGGTTCATAGCCTTCGCCAAATGCCCATAGGGAGGTTGAGGCACAGACCAGATGAAGAAGACTGATGCTTGTTCTGAAGGGAGGATAGAGGAGAGGGAGGAAGAGGAAAATCTGCCCTGGGTGTTTTAATTGTTGTCTGTCTTTAGAAGTCTGAATATAGTGGAGTTGGTGGTTCGGAGGTGGCTTTGGCTTTTCTTCACCACTCTGTTGAGTATTTATTTTTCAAACTTTCCTTTTCATCAAGGGGAGCATTTTGCTGTTCAGAGACTTGTCCCCCTACCTTCAGCGTTTTGTGAAATGTCATCTTCTCTGATTTCCTGAGGACCGAGTGGAAAGGAGAGCCCCCAGAGGTGAATTGGAGCTTCCTGTGTTTTTGAGGTCCCTCCCCTTCACTGGCACTCATTTCACACACATACACAAGCATGCTTTTCGGCTTCCCTCCCTCTTCCCTTCACTGCATGACGAATGCTTTCTCCCCAGCCCTCCTCCCAATGCAAATTTGAAGAGAAGAGGAAAGCAAAACCAGGCCATTGCCAGGCGCCCGTGAGAACATATTAGGAAACTGCCGTGTGTCTTCATCTGTTCCTTTGGAAAGGGCCTGGACATAGAATAGAAGCTCCTTTTTCTCCCAGGCAGCATGGCTTAGAACAGAGCTTCCCAAAGCCACCTGTTATGTGTCCCCTCTGTGACTTTTGCCACATCTAGGGACCTGCGCTACTGCTGAGAGGCAGTTCTGGGCAGTAAGTCTGCTTTCAGGACCTTGCCTGGGTTCCTGTCCCAGTTCTGCCACTTGGCCGCTGTGTGTCTCTCAGCCTCCGTGTCAGTGTCCTCGTCTGTAAAGTGAGAATTGAGATTGTACCTTACAAGGTTGTTAGGAAAATTAGTTAATACTCAAGTTCATGAGAACCAGTCTTCAAATCCAGATCTGTCTGCTCTGAAAAACTAGGAGAGGTTCCTTACTCTTCCTGATTGTTGCCGCTTCACCTGGACAGTGATGCTTACCTCAAAAAATAGTTACAGGATTTAACCAAGAGGGCCTCTGTGAGGTTTATGGAGTTTTGTGAGGATTAAATGAGATCATACGTTAATAATCTTAGAAAAGTGACTGCCACTTATTAAATTAAATTCTTCCATGTAAATGCTAATTACAACACCTGACTAATAGACGTATTTAATAAATGTTAACTTTCGTTGTTGTCGTTAAGCCTCTAGGCTCAGTATTCTGTTCATTCTCATTATTGAGCGCATGTCTTTAATGTTACCTGGTAATGGCTACTCCTTGGAGCTAAACATCTAATTGCACAGGGAAGACTTTTTACTGATGATGCCTAATAAAAGTGGAACCTCTTTTTAATCTATTGACCCTTCCACTGCACAGTTAGTTTGCTTTCAATTTTTGTTTTCTGCCACAGTTGGTAGTCTGTGAAAAAGAGGCCTGCCTGTTTTGTTTCTTGGCTTGGTATTCACATCTAGCTACTTAGAATTTAAAGAAAAAAAATGGGATTTTAGAAAATCATTTTAACATCCTCCATTTGAAAATGGAAAAATTCACTGTAAGACATCTAGTTTAGAATATTGTGAAATATTATCTCTGAAAAATGTAATGTGTTCATCTAAAAAATTTAAAGGCATATTACCTTCACTTTAACTGAAATATCAGCAGTGCTTTTTAATTAGGTTTCTTTTAACTCCCCACATTTTCAGGCTAGGATAGAAAAGGTCAAGACAGTTTCTGAAGAAAGATCTAAGTTTTAATTTTTCTCACTTTATAACCATGTTCTTTTTTTACTTCTCAATAGCTGACATTCTAAAAATAATCTTGTTTTGGCTCATAGGCTCCATCTATCTGGACTAGAACGAATTTTTTGAGGGGGGGAGATGTTATCACTGCGTTTGGTTTCCAGTGATAATCGAGGTGGACTTAAAAGAATCCCCCCAGCAAAACCTCGTGAGGTCAGCCAGGGCAAATGTTTAACATTTTGGCAACTTATCTCCTTGTTTGTTTAGCATTTCTTAGCCTTTGAAGCTTCCCATAAATAGTCATGAAGTTATCACAGAGGGAATCAGCTAAGATGAATTGATGTTATTCCCAAATGCAAGTCCCGTGCCAGGAGCTGGCTGGTGCTTCAGAAAGATGGTGGTGGGAGCAATCTTGCCTGCCCTTCCTCATGGCCTAATAAACTACACCATTATTGGTTCTCTTGGTGGCTAGGCCTGTTGGACCTTTAATAAGCATATTGGATTTTTATTTCATCCTGGTGGTTTGGAGTATGAGGTAGTAAACAGAAACTTGTATCTCCAAACTACAGAGGTAATTTGCTGGTTATATGGATGCTTGTTGGGGGATAATAAATGCCTCCAGAGTACAACCCCTAATACATGCGCACACCTCAGTGCTACCATCAGTTGCAAGGAATTCAGAATAGAAAAATATACCAGGCTCAATGAACTGGATAATTGTCCCGAGTACCTCCTTTGCTTTAACTACAGAGGCAGACTGTTGTGAAGTATGGTGGTTACATTGCTCCTCATTGAAAGTCCTGCCAGTGGCACCGTGTCAGCTCCAGCAAATGAGGAGACTGGAGCTTCAGGTGGAAGATAAAGCATGAAAAAGGCCTTTGTGAGCATCTGCCCTTTTTTCCTGATCCCTTACCCCCTCTTCTAGTCTGCACGAGGACAGTATGGGCTTGCGTCTGTGAGCCAATCCTTCAGACTCAGTGGCTGACTTGAACTTGAGCAATTGAAAGGAAGGAAAGGTTTCTGCTTTGGGAGGCTGGGTGATGCTGAATACCCAAAGCCAGGAAGAGAAGAGATAAGGGAGGGAAGGAGAAAGGATTCAGATAAGATGGGGTTGAATGGCTCAGAGGACATTCTGATAGACATGTTCTGGAGGCTTATCCTGGTTTTAGACTTAAGGGTATGGTTGGGGCTTCAGGTAAAGACATTGTTAGTCGGACTTCCCTGATGGTTCCGTGTTTAAGCATCCTCCTGGGCAATTTATAGTTGACAGTCTACATGAATCCTTCTCAGCCTTGGCACTATTGACATTTTGAACTGAATGATTGTTTTGTTTTGTTTTGGTGGGGAGCTGTCTTCTGCACTGTATATTTAGCAGCATCCCTGATCTCTACCAGTGAGATGCTGTGACAACCCAAAGTGTCTTTGGACATCACCACATGTGCCCTAGAGGCAAATCACCCCTGGTTGAGAACCACTATTTTTCTTGATCTGACCTTGTATACTAACTCAAAACCTAAACTTTGCCTGAGATGTAACTCCAGTCCATATTTTTCTAGCTTTATTAAGATATAATTGATACAGAAAATTTCCAGCCCATATTTATGAAATCCTGTAAAACTGACAGGGATGGGATATTTGGGGCTTAGAGAACTACCACGCCTCTACATTGGGTAGAGACAATTAGAATCTGCCTAATTGTAACACGCCATTAAATCATCTATCCATTAAATACTGAGTGCCAGCACATACAAGGCACTGCACTAAGGCCATGCACAGCAGGACAAAGCATACATGTAGTTCCTGCCCTCATAAAGCATCTATTCTACTTCATACTCATGGAGCATGAAGCATCCAATTACAGATTTTATTTAATTGTCACAAGTGCTCTACAGGGAAGGGCGAGTCAAGCTGACCAAGCTTCAAGGACTGAAGAAAATGATATTTAGCCATTTAATCTGGAAGGTAACCAAGTGATAGGCAAGTGAAGGGGGAACAGTATCCTGGGCAGAGGTAACTGCATGTGCAAAGGTCCTGAGGCAGGAAGGAATGTCATATATTTGGACTGAACACCAGGACAGCAGATGTACAGTAAATAAGGCAGAGAATGGAAGAGATGAATGAAAGGCAGAGAAAAATGTCTGCACCAGATAATCTTGGAAATTGAGGAGTTTATCTTAAGATTAATGGGAAGCTGTTGAATGATTTTACACAGAGCAGTTAAGATTCAATTTGTGCTTTAAAAGATCAGCCTGTCTCTGTGTAGGTCCAGGAATCGTAGGTTTCTCTCCAGACTATAAGGGATTGATCTCATTCCCTGCTGGGCAACTCTGATGGAGCCTTTTGAGGTTACCATGACCATTGGTGCCAGCACCCATCCTCCAACCACCCCAGTATGGAAGCTTTTAAATTTTTAAATAAAAGAAGCCATTTCTGTTCATGTTCTCCCTTTGTTGTCCTTCTTTAAACCGTGATTGAAGCTAGGCTCACATATCTGAAAACCCCAGAGAAGAAAATCATTTCCATAGCAGCTGTAACCATGGGAAACCTTCAAAATAGCTCCCGTTCCTATATTCCGCTCCGCTCTATTTATTGGTTGGCTGAAAATGAGGACTCACATTTTGGTGTTCTTTTTGTCAAAATCCACAAAGATGAGAGTCGTCTTTTCACTTCCACACACACCTTACCATAGCTTGAGAATCAAAAGATGGCCTATTGAGGGTGAGGACGAAAATATGAAGCCATTAGGATGCCTTCACTTGTTCCTAAGTTAAAAACACTCAAGGGGAATGTTGATTTAGATAATGAGGTCTCCGGTTTCTCTTCCTGTTGCTTGTTTCCTCCCAGGAAGTACGATAGCACCAAGCACATCTTCCCCCAGAGCTATCAGGAGCAAACTCTTTTTTTTTTTTTTTTTCTTTCTGAGACACTTGAAAGTGGTTTCATCAGTTTCCTTTCCATTATATTCTCACGGGCTTTTGGTAACAAGCCGTCTCTTTGTCACTCCAGAGAGATGCTCGAAATTCTTCCAGAAACACTTGATTCCCCTTTGGAGAGTTACTGTTATAAGAGTCAGGGCTTGTTTTGGGCTGAATCTCTGGTATGGTACCTCTTTTTTAAAGGGGTGGGCACAGGGTAGACATGGACAGGTCATTTCTCTTGATGAGCTGATTTTAAGGAAATGAAGGCTTGACAGTGAATCAGAAGTTATTGCTGTAAAGGTTAATAAGGAGACTGAAACATATGAATTTAGGGTTTGTTTTTGGACTTTGGCCAGACCACTGGGAGAGGCTCAGGAGGAGAGCCGAGAGAGGAAACACGAAGTTCAGGCAAGTTCGTTATGTGCACTCTCATTTCCAAAATGTTTGAAAACCATGTCGAGAAATGCGTTGCATAAGTTAAACCAGCTGCTGGCGACTTTTATGTTCATAGCTTTCCAGGGTCACCACAGATAACAGGGTGGGTTCTCCAGGTTCTCAGCATGTAGGAGAGAAGCCTGGGGAGGTTTCCTTTATGCAACACTCTTATCATAACAGGGTGGCATCCTTTTACCTCTAGAACTCACTGCATAAATAGAACTCATGACTACTGTTGGGCTGGACGTAGCATGTCTTATTGAACTTTGAGGTTTTTGTTTTCAAACAAGGTCCTCAGGATCTGGCAATCAGTTGATCAGAATCATGACACAAGAATTTAAGAGGTTTACCGTAGTTCAAGAGCTTGGCCTGGCCTTCTGGAGTTTTCCCGTTGACATTCATGGGCTTGATTAGAGTACAGTTGTAAAAATTAAATATGACGATCTATGCAGCTTGCCTAGCACATGCTCCATAAATGTCAGTTCTTGTCTCTTATTAAACTTTTATAAGGGCAGTCTTAAGAGAATATAATTGGATATGTTTGACCGAATCACATTGGGGCTGGGCATATTGAGATACTGTCAACGGCTTCAGTTTTCCACCAAGCGAGTGGTGTATCATCCCATCAGAGGCCTGGAATGATAACCGTGCCTTGAGTCTCTTGCTTGAGGTCTAGACTGGCTAGCCTGAGAGCCATCTTCTCAAAATGGTCTCCAGAGCGAAGAGCTTGACAGCTTGCCTTGATAGCAGTCAGTGGTCTCTTTCAGGCCAGCGGGGTTGGTTGGTCATCACCGAAGATGCAAGTGCCCATGCTTATAAAACTTACTACCCAAAGCTGCCTAGTAACATGTTTTTCCAGTTGAGAAGTCATTAATCATTAAATAGCAAGTGCCTCTGTGTCCCTTAGACTATGTTTTGGCTCACTGAAAATGTTTTCAGCATGCAAAGTACTTTTAAGAGTACTTTGAGAAATTTCTAGATGCAAGACTTTTCTTCAAAGACCCTATTGCTCAATTCTTTTAAAAAAAGAGATGTATTTGTTTATTTTTGGCTGTGCTGTCTTCGTTGCCGTGCAGACTTTCTCTAGTTGTGGCGAAGGGGTTACTCTCTAGTCATGGTGCGTGGGCCTCTCATTGCGGTGGCTTCTCTTGTTGCAGAGCATGGACTCCAGGCACGTGTGCTTCAGTAGTTGCCGCTCTTGGGCTCTCTAGCACAGGCTCAGTAGTTGTGGCGCAGAGACCTAGTTGCTCCAAGCAGGTGGGATCCTCCGGGACCAGGGATCAAATCCGTGTCCCCTTCACTGTCAGGCAGATTCTTAATCACTAGACCACCAGGGAAGTGTGTGTTCAGTTGCTCCATCATGTCTGACTGTGACCCCATAGACTGTGGCCCACTAGGCTTCTCTGCCCATGGAATTTTCCAGGCAAGAAGACTGGAGTGGGTTGCCATTTCTTTATAGAGGGAACCTTCCCAGACCCCGCTGTGGGGGCCTTGTCCTGCATTGGCAGGTGGATTCTTCACCACTGAGCCACCAGCGAAGCTCCTGCTCAGTTCTTGATAAGAAAATCTTACTTACATAAATCCCAGAGTAAATCACCTTTCCTTTTTTGTCTTTTAGAACCTTAGACCTAGGAAGCCTCTTGGAGACTACCTGGAATATCCGGTTGAGAACACTGATTGGCAGGGAGAGGAAGTTCACTATTCTAAGCAAACGTTTTTACTGGCAGATCCAAGACCAGAATTTGGATCTAATGTGGTGGTTTCCAAAGTAAGGTCTATAAATATTGTGAAAATTTTTAAAATGGTCTTCTAGTATTTATTTAAAAATTACAAGTTACAGATATAAAACTTCTACTTTACAGTGGACAGTTCGTAACTGGCAATCTTGTCAATTGCTTAAGCGTGTTGCTTAACTTGTTCTTGCTCTCAAACTAAGCCCTGATCTCAGGAGATTGGCAGATGGGGGTAGGAGGGGTGTGAGGATGAGGAGGCTGTGTGAGACCTTCCTCGTTTTAAAGTCTGTCTTTAACAAGAAATGATTTTGTGCTAAAGACGTCTGATTCTAGGAAATCAGAAGATTGGTGTTTTAAATCTCTCTGTGGATGTTATTTGGGTGGGGTGGAGGGGCGGTTTTGAATTTAGACAGAACGGGATGCACTTCCTGACACTTGTAACACTTGTGAATTTGTGAGCAAATCCTACAACTTGTCAGGTTCCCATTTCCCCCTGAGCATGATGAAGTGCATAATATTTCTTTCATGAGATTATTGTGAAGATTAAATGATATATTATATATGGAAAGCCTTGACCACAGTGTCTGGCAATAGCTAAATATTATTATTTGCAATAAGATCAGCGGCAGATTTCTACTCTTGAACTTGAATCCATGCTAACAGAGAAGGTCCTTCAACTTCCCTGTAATATGAACATATTATTGAAAATGTCTGACTTATTTTCCTTTTTGCTAATCTCTTCACCTGAGTCAATCAGACTACTCTTACCAGTAGGAAAAGATGTGTGTTAGTTGGGTGTTAACTTTTTTACCTCTGAAGACTCCTGTGACCACATTCAGATAAATCTTCTGATTTTAGGCTATTTATTTACCAGCATCCTGATAAACTAAGCACATGAACATATTTTGTTTCCAGCACTTTGATTTATCCTTGAGAATCTGAGTCCCACAGCAGGGAACAGAGGTTCTATTTAAAACTTTGTGACGATGAAAAGAACAAGAAATCTTGCAGGAACAGTGCCGAGATGCAAAAGAGCTTGCCCTTTCTCACACATGGAACTAATTGTGACATTCATCCCAGGGCCCAGGTCCTGCATGAGGACTCCAGAGCGCCTGCTGTAAAGATGTTTTGGAATCCCACCTCTGTCACTTCCCAGTTGGAGGGGCTGTAATATCAGCCAGGGACTATGCAAAAATAATAAAGTTGGACATTCTTTCAGAAAGATGACCTATATGTTTAATATATCACACTATGTGAACCAAAGTCAGGTTCTATTACAGGCCACATAAAAGCTTCACGTAGGTTGTTTGTCTCTGTCTTTTTTCTTCACTGTTTTCTCAGAATGTGGACTTACTAAGCTAGCTTCCCTGTATGGTGCTGTTCTCTCGTTCTGGGACCCACAAAATGAGGGAGATTTGAATCCTGCATTCACCCTTCTGCATTCTGGGATATGCTTTCATGAGCATCATCTCCTTGGACCAGAAGGGCCATTAATCATAATACTGGAGCTAACAGAACTCTGTGCTCTTCTACTCCTCTTTGAAAACCCCTTAAATCACATTTTTATTTTTGATTGGCTAGTTCTCAATAAATGGATTTTATATAAATTCCTATGGTTTTTCATAAATAGTTTCAGTAGTATTTAATTATTAAGTATTTATTACTAAGTGAAATGCCATTAAAACCAGTACAGATGAAGATGTCACTGTACTTCTGTCCATGAATAAGAATTTATATTTGAATGGCTCTTAACAGTTTGTAATCACATTGCCAACAAAGGTCCGTCTGGTCAAGGCTATGGTTTTTCCAGTGGTCATGTATGGATGTGAGAGTTGGACTGTGAAGAAAGCTGAGCGCAGAAGAATTGATGCTTTTGAACTATGGTGATGGAGAAGATTCTTGAGAGTCCCTTCCTCTTCCATTCGTGATAGGAGACACCCAGTCAGCAGTGATCTTTAGCACTGCAAGAATAGAAAGAGGAACACACTTACCTTCCATTTGCCTATTGTTGGTGTTTTGAATTCACTCAGTTGGAATTTCGTAATAATTTGCTGTCCATCTGAAACATAGGAATGCTTCAGAAGTGAACTGGCCTTTATTGCAGTTTAGAGCCCTGTCTGAGCCCGGGGTTGAGTAATCAGTGGAGTGAGAGTGTGGTTCTGTAGCCTCAGCCTCTCCCCATACCCCAGGGCAGCCTCTCCCTTAGACTTACTCATTTGGCTGAGAGCCCTGTAGGTTGTTCATTCCATTTTGGGGGATCAGAACCTGAAGAGGTCAGTGTCCTCCACTCTCAGGACCTTCAGGCTTGCTGGACTTCTCTCCTCTCCCAGACCCAGGATCTCAACTCCAGCAATTACTGCACTAACGAAAACCTACAGCAGAGGGCGATCTCTCATGCATATCAAGGCTGCCTCTGCGGTGATGTCTATTAGATTGAATAACCCGTGGAAAAGTTTCTTTAATTAGGCCAGCTTCATAAAGGAGAGAGAAATCCCTTCTCCTAGAGGCCATCTTTTATATGTAGGAAGGGTGATTTTCTTGAAGGGGCAATTTCCCTCTTCTGCCTACCCGACCTCCTGACACTGTTGGGTCTAATTTGTGAAGTTCAAAGACAGGAGGGGCTTAGCTGTAGAGTAGCCATTCTGGCTTTTGTTCATTTGTTTTCATTTTTAAACCAAATGTACAGAGTGGTGGGACATTCAAACACAATGCAGCCGGCCTTGCTGACTTATTAGACTATCTTCACAGGCTCCTGCACAGAGGATTAGCCCAGAGAGGGTCATTAATGCCAAACAGCTGTTTTTCTTTCATGTGCCAGGCACTCACTCTGCTGAGTCTGTCTTATGCAATATTTCATTTAATAGTCACAAAACCCCATAAGGTAGATAGGTTTGTTATTGCCATTTTGTGGGAAGGGAAATGGAGACCCTGAGATAAAGGGAATGGCTGTGTGACCTTGAGCGAGTCCCCGGATTTCTCTGGGCTCCACCTTGCTCTTCTCTTGAGACAAAGACGGATCAGATAGCTTCTAAGATCCCCGTTTCCTCTAGGTTCCAGACAAAATCAAATCAAAAGCACTGAAGCAAAACTTATTATGAAAATGGGAAATCTTTATTATGTGGGGGTGGGGATGTTATCATAATTGACCAGGAACTAGGGCTATGCTTTTGCGGTTTGTTGAGAATTGCCTGAGCTGAGCCTGTGGTGTGTGGAGGAACCCAGCATCAGTTTAGTTTAACATCCATAAATGTTGAAATGCTGAGCCTGGTCCCGTTTTAGCAATAACCGGCCTCAATTTCTGGGTAAAATGGCAACTGCATGAGAGGTCCTGAAAGCTTGGCCACTTAGCATCTGCTTCAGTTCATCCATGAAATGCAGAAGCCAAGTGTTAGCATATTGAGTTATGCAAAAGAGATGAGTCTCCTTTTATTTTTCCTGATAAAAAGTTAGCAAAATTTCTGACTTACTCTGGGTCCTGAAAGAAATTTTCAAGAAGGAAACAAATAAAGCTTTCAGTGGCTGATCTTCTTAGATGCAAGTTTTATTCTCTGAAGCATCAGCCACTGGCAGAGGTCTTACTGTGAATCTGTTCTAGTGGTTTTATATTCTTTCATACCTCTCACTGAGTTAGTTTCATACCCAACCTCTCACTAGGCCCTGGATACTGGGTGCTACTGAGCAGAGATGCGGTGGAGATAAGAGAGAAAAAGTCATGGTAAGTGGTTCTTAAGGATCAGGGGGTATACCTTGGTTGCATCTGAACTGGGCTGTGCACATTATAAAAGGCAGGGGTGATTCTTTAATGTTTTGAGGGTTTTATAGACCATGTGATGACAAGGAATCATTTTAAAGAGAGAAAAAACTTTCAGGTATAGGTGAGCTGCTTATTGGATATATTAAGGTGAATATATTTGTACTGTAAGAAATTGGCAGGGAAGATCTGGGCTGGGAAAAAAATATATTCAGGAATTATCAGCACATCGATGGTATTTAAATTTGTGGTGAAGATCAGTTAAGGAGAGGATTGATGTCAGACAGAGAGCCTGTCCAAAGCTTGAGGCTTTGCACTGTTCAGAGGATTTAGAGGGGAAGAGGAATCAGTGAAGGAATCAGAAGGGGAAAATATGTCCTTAGATAAATATTCTATTAGCAGAGTTTAGCACACATGCACAGAGCACTGTTAAAAGTCCTGGTTCCAGCTTTTCCCAAGTGAATTTTCCCCTCCCAAATAACCTTGCCTGGCAGAGATGCTATTTTGTCAGAGGAAGCAGCAGGAGCTGCTAAGCTGAGATGATGATTCATTATCTGTTAATGGTTTCCCCCCTGTGGTTTTTCTTTATTCTCACAACCCCCCACCCTCTTTTAGTGGAGTTTTCCATGGGCTGCAAAATCTATCTCTGGAAAATATCCAAGATTCTCAAGCCTTCTGGACTTTTCTTGACTCATGGAACCTGAGAACTTCTAGGCCAGTCAGATTCAGTGGCTGTTAAACTCTGCCTGAAATTTGGTTCGCTCCTCTGTACACATACTTGTGATGGTTGATTTTAGGTGTCAACTGGGTAGAGCTATGTGGTGCCCAGAAAGTTGTTACGCTTCATTCTGGGTGCTGTGTAAGAATGTTTTGGGATGACATTGACGTTTATGTCAGTGGACTTGAGTAAAGCAGAGGGCGCTCCCTAGTCTGGGCTAAGCCTTGTCTGATCAGCTGAAGGCCTGCAGAGAACAGAACGACCAGTCCTTCGTTGAGTAAGAGAGAGCGGTCAGGCTAACTACCTTCGGACTTCATCCTGCAACGTCGCCTTAACTCTTTCTGCCTGGTAACCTTCAGACTGGAACAGGACCCTCCATGCACGTTTTCAGCTTCTCAGCTTCCATAATTATGTGAGACAATTCCTTATATAGGCGTACCTTATTTGACTGTGCTTCTCAGATATTACATTTTTCACAAATTGAATGTTTGTGGTAACCCCATGTTGAGCAACCCCACTGGGGTCCTTTTCCCAACAGCATTTGCTTACTTCATGGCTCTGTGTCATATTTTAGTAATTCTCAGAATATTTCAAACCCTCCACCAGGACAAAAGATTATGACTGGCTGAAGGCTCAAATGATGGTTAGCATTTTAGCTATTAAATATTCTTGACAATATGTACATTTTTTTAAGACATAATGCTATTGCATACTTAATAGCCTATAGGATAGTATAAACATAACTACATAACTTTTATATGCACTGGGAAACCAAAAAATTTGTGTGATCTGCTTTGTTGTGATATTCGCTTTATGGCAGTGTCTGGAACTGAACCTGCAGTGTCCCTGAAGCACGCGTGTAATCAGTTAATCTCTCTCTCAGTCTCTCTGTCTCCCCAACCTGCTCCCTCCTCTCTTCCCCCGCTTCCCCACCTCTCTCTATGTATCCCTGTTGGTCTGTTTCTGATAGCGTTACCACTCTTCTGTATCTGTCTCTCTATGAGCATGAACTTCAAGGGCCTACCCAGATATGACCTGACTGTTGTGTTGTGGGAGATCTCCGTTTGTTCTGAGACAGCATGGACGATGGTGGAGGTTTTAGCATTGTCTGCATTGCACGTGTGCACACTCAGTCGTGATCAACTCTTTTGTGATCCTGTGGACTGTAGCCCACCTGGCTCCTCTGTGGGAATTTTCCAGGCAGGAATACTGAAGTGGATTGTTATTTCCTCCTCCAGGGGATCTTTCTGACCCAGGGGTTGAACTGGTGTGTCCTGCATCTCTTGCCTTGGCAGATGGATTCTTTACCACTGAGCCACCCGGGGAGCCCACTGGCTACAGGGAGTGAGAGGTTGTTACACAGACCCCAGTGCTGGAAGCGCTGCCGTTATTAGGTGGTTATAGGATGCCTGTTGGCCTGAAAGGGCTGGTTTTACCCCGTTGCAGTGACTGAGCTCTTCCCAGCACAGTAGTCTGCTGACAAACAGCCTTCTTTGCACACTTTACAGATTGTAGAGAACAGCAAGTTAGTGAACAGAAAGCAAGAGAAGAATGAAGGACTAATATTTGGACTTCCTTTACTTTAGCAAGTGTATATTCAGTGGATGAAAAGATACCCAAAAGCATTTTATAAGCAATATTTACTCATTATTTTGGAAACCATCTTCTTATACCTCAGCACCAGAATAGCTGGACTGTCGTTACACTGTTGGTTGATGTTAGCACCAAACCAGTATGGTGGTGGAGGAGGACAGGAGTGGTGCCAACTTCCAGGAGCAGCTGAATGGACCAAGGTGGGACCCGGGCAGTGCCTACCCCAGCACTGACCAGGCTTCAGAGAAGGAGGCAGGGTGCAGCGCAGGCCAAGCTCAAGATCTCTAGGATATCTGCGAAGAGCTGGCACCCATTCACCAGCCAAGATAAACCAGCATCTGGCCTCCCTCTCAACTACAGCAAGGTGCTGGGAGCCAAGCGGGGCCATCATGACTCTTGACTGTCATGAGAATGTCTTTCAAAGACCTTGTCGTGGTTCCCTGTGTGAACGATGGATCAGACATAGCCATCATTTACTACTGACAAGTGCATCAAACAAAGGAGTGTGCCAACAAACCTGAATCAACAATTAGGAAAAATTTAGACCAATTTGAAACACAATACGTGCTTCAGCCTATATATCACTTAGCAGTTTGACCAGTCACTCACTTTTATGCACATATATGTTATTAGAATAAAATAAATTGCAGTTTGGAATTTCACTGTGCATTTTTGTATCAATTTAGAATAAGTTTAGTGTTTTGAATATAATCACAGAATAGTCTCACTCGACACAAAAGGAACCAAGCCAAGTGCTGGGCTTTTTCCCTTTCTCCTCTGCTTCTTGGAACTTTATTGATTTCCTCCCTGCATGATCTATATTCAGAGATTGGCAGTAGCCAGTCAGACCTCTCATCTTGAATCTTATCCTATGTTCTCCCTGGAAACTGTCTTAGTTAACATACAAATGGAAGAAACACTAAATTAGACTAGCCAGGCATTGAGTAAAATGTAGGCGTTTTTAGACAGAATAGTCTTTCTGTCAGGAACAAAAGATTCAGAAGCTCTGAGGGTTATTTATAAATCGGGCATATGACAAAGCTCTCGAGGCTCACCTGAATCAAGAAAGGGATGGTACGTGGTAGTGGTAAAAACTGTGATCTATGGGAGCACAAGGACCTGGGTTCAGGTCCTGGCTTTTCTTTTTACTATGTGTGGACTCTGAGCCCAATTATGAAACTGCTGGCCTCAGTGTCCACATCTGTAAAAGTGGCATCCTCTCAATATCTATTGCGTGATTTATTTTAAAAATTAAGAGGAATAATTCATAAAAAGTGCTTAACACAGAACCCATGACATAGCAATTGCTGAATGATTATTTGCCATTATTGCAATTACTGTTGCTTAGTGTATGTGAAGTCGCTTCAGTCGTGTCCGACTCTTTGCGACCCCATGGACCGTAGCCCACCAGGCTCCTCTGTCCATGAGATTCTGCAGGCAAGAATACTGGAGTGGGTTGCCATTTCTTTCTCTGGGGGATCTTCCTGACCCAGGTATCTGAACCCATGTTTCTTATTTCTCCTGCACTGGCAGGTGGGTACTTTACTACTAACTATTGCTTAGTAGTTCTAGGCAGTAAATCATAAGCTCTGTTCTAGGTCTGCCAGAAGCGTTCAACCTTTGTTCAGAGTGTTTGGTCTCTATTTGTTGGTGACTGTCCCTCCTGGTTTTCATAACAGCCTATAAATATTCTTCCAAATGATTCATGAATTACCTGGAATACACCCTCAAAATGTCTCCAGGCTGTCCAGCTTTTGCATTTGGACCACTCTTCCCAGGATATGTTTCTGACTTTGGGCTCAGAAAATATTACTCCTGTCGCTCTGAGTGACGACCAGGGCCTGTGTGGTCATTGGTCACATCAATGGCCCTAGTTCTTCCCTCCATCTTCTTTTTGTGTAGTTGATGGTCCTCCCCTCCTCACACCCTGTGCTCAGCCAAGGAACTGCTTGGGCCACTGGGATGTCAGTGGCCTAGGACAACCTAGGACAACCACTTAAAAAGTGCAGGCACGGTTCTGTTCTCTCTTCCCTCTGTCATCTTCCAGAGAAAGATGCACCTGCGTGTTAGCCTCCTGGTCCAGGAGAGGAACGAGAGGCATTAAACGAGAGCAGAGCAGACCAGCCAGACTCGTCTGAAATCAGCCAGCCCACCCCCCAGATGCAGCAGGCAGCCCGGCTCCCACAGACGCCCGGGGAAGAGGTGCCAACAGAGAACTGATACAGCCAGGCAGGGAGGAAACGCTCTCTTCCTGTGGTCGATGTATCCAGGAGGAAAATGTTGGGACTTTTGTCTTTTTAAATTTTTATGTTGCAAATAGGCTTGATGTTAGAGAATGTTGCTGCAAGCTGACACGTCCTCAGGAGTGCCAACCAGATTTTCAGCTTGTGGCAGAATGTCGTTCTTTAACGTCTGTTGGGAAATAAAGCCTGTGTACTCATTTGAAGCTGCTTGTAAGTGCCACCAGCAATCCCCTGTACAAATGGGGAAGGGGACTTCGTTTCCTTGCCACATTTTGCTGATAAGTACACAGACTAGTGAAGGCCCAGTCCTTACATCACCACCTTGCAAGGCCTCAGAGGTCACAGCTGCTGGTGGCAGTGATGCTGCTTAGGGCTCCATTGTGAGGGACTGTGGCAGGGGCAGACACCCAAGACCACCTGGATCCTCCTGCTTCTGACGCCTGTGCCCTCAGCTATTTAGGAACCCAAGCATTCCACCATGGTTGCACTCATTATATCTTGGGGGCCTGTTTGGGAGGGAAGGAGGCTTCTCCCACTAGTCTGTGAGTCTTCTGAGGGTAGCAAGTTGGCCCTGTTCTTTTTGTTATGAACTGTCTGGCATGTAGTGGACCCTGAGAGTGAGTGAGTGAATGAATGAATGATGTACCATGAAGTATATTCAGGGTGCTGAATTTTATCCTTGATGGACATATGTACTTCAGAGACTTAAAAAAAGGAAGAAAAAAAAAAAGACATGTATGATACTGGACAAATTATATAATGTTTTGAGGGAAGCTTTAGGTTTCACATGTGTAGAGGGCAATAAAGATGAGAATCATTTTGCTTCAACTTGAGAATTAGTCAAATAAACATAAAGGATTTAGCATTGCTTCTGGCATGCTTTCCACGGCTAATAGTATGTGAGTGATGGTGGTAAGGCTGATGCTAAGATTTATACTTTAATAGAATAAATTATGCACACAGAAGTCCCCCAGAGAGAATCCATGTGCAAATACTTGAGTGGAGAGTTATGAGAAACCCACAGTCCTTGTGGGAATCTAGGCAGGGACACAGCTATGTAACCAGAATACTGCTGCCCCTGGGAGAGGTTGGGGGCAGAGCAGAGAAGCTGTAGGTGGGACTCTAAGGAGAAGGTGGAGTTTGAAGGATGGGTGAGTTGTTGACAGTGGTCGTTCGTGTGATCCAGACTTTGGGACTTTAAGGAATTCTGAGAAGGTACAGTTCCCTCAGGGTGTGTGATTCTGGAAGAGGTTGGTGAGGAAAGTGCCCCGTCCTTCGGGCCTTGCACAAACAGGTCGGAGTTTACTTGGGAGTGAATATAGAAGAGACAGCCTTACTTTATTTAATGGGCTTATTAAAATTTTATTCCTATATTCAGGATAGAAAAATTGTATTTCAGAGGACAGCCTCAGCTCGTTCTCCTGTTCTCGCTTCCTATTTCTACCTTTGTGTCTTCCATGTTTTTTTACTCTTCATGAAAGGTCAAAACTGTAGAACACATCTGGGCTCCAACCTCAGATGCTGCTGCTTCCTTCCAGTGTGGTTTTAGGAAAGGGGCGTTGCTTTCTGTTTGTTGAATTTTTTAAAATTTATTTTATTGAAATATAGTTGATTTACAATGCTGGGTTCATTTCTTCTGTACACCAAAGTGATTCAGGGTTTATACACACACACAGTCTTTTCTTTTTCATGTTCTTTAACATTACATTTTATCCCAGGGTATTGCATATGATTCCCTGAGCTGTACAGTAGAACCTTGTTATTTATTCATTCTATATATGCCAGTTTAGACCCACTAAGCCCACGCTCCCAGTGCCTCCCTCCTTACCCCTTAGCAGCCGTGTGTCTGATTCTCCGTGTCTGTGAGTCTGCTTCATAGAGGAGTTCATTTGTGCCATAGTTTAGACTTCACATGTACTTAATATATGGTATTTGTCTTTCCGTTTCTATGGGTCTTGATTTTCTCATCTGTAAAAAATGGGAAAGCAGTGCCTACTTCAAGGTTCCTGAGAAGGTCACTTAATGTAAGATATGCTAAGGTTTCTTAATAAATGATGGTGACCACCATTACGCAGTTTTTATTCCTTCTGCCATTCAAGTACAAAGGACTCTTTCCACCCTTCCTCAGGCCCTGATGATAAGCCAGGCGTCTTCCCAAGGGATAGTCTGTTGTTTACCATCATGTGCCATGTTTTCTTATAGAAATCTCCTTTGAGCATGTTTTATCGCTGAGGCCTCACCTCCTACTATCAGCTGGGCTCACATTTCACTTGTTACCTTTCATCAGCTGGTGGCCGCCCCCAGAGCTGATAACCAGGACTCAAGAGATGGATCTAGCCCCTTATTTCATGCCAACCTCCAGTCCAGTTGGCTGGTGCTGGTGACTCAGTGTTTTGATGATCATACCCGGTTGCCACCTTTACAGTCATGGATTTGCAGGACAAGTGATTAGGAGGTGAATTATCAGTGCTTGTCCATGAGGAGTGTAATTCAGGGACTGGCAACACCTGGACTGTGATCAGATGGCCCGCATATACAAACACAAGAGTGTGGGAATCAGAGACAGTGTCCATTCAGGTACACTTTCTAGAAGAATAAGGTTCATAAGTGTTACTCATCTTGGCAACTATAGGCATCTTGCTTTTGGTCAATTCTTCCTGACATAGGACTGAGTCACATGTACAGCATCGTTGTCCTTTATGCATGAAATACACAAAGCACCAAAAAATGCCCTCAGTCATTTCTGGATGTTCCTGGTGGGAGGATGATGGTGGACATGGTTCTCCACTCATGTCTTTGGTGGAAAACCTCTGTGTGATTGGCCAAACGAAACAGTAACAATGTTTTATAAGCACATTGCAGAGTAAAATTTAAAATAGAAAAGCCTACTTAATAAATAAAATTAATGAACATTTAGCTTGATACTCAGCCATTCTTCAAGCCTGACAGATAGCAGCCCTGAACTATTTCCTTTAGCTTATACCCACCAACTCCACTTGGCCAGGGATTAGTCTGTGTGGGAAATAAGATGCAGTGCTTGCCCTTCGGAAGCTAACATTTGTAGACCTGCCAGGGTGAAACACCGCTGGCTTCAAAGCATCAGGTAGCAGAAGCCCGGGCAGGGAGCTTGTATTTCCTTTACCATCTCACTCTAGAAAGAGTAGACCTTTATCTCATTTACCTGGGATCTTGTAAAGCAGTATTACCCCACGGACCCTAGTTGATGGGTTCATCTTCTTTTCACACTTAGAATTAAATGGAGAAATGTTATGTGAACAAAAATGCTTTTCACAGTATTCAGTAAACACTGGGACACAGATGGTCAGACTTGATAAATAGCACTGGCCACAGCATTGGAAATGGGCCTTTGGGGCCACCCTCTGGTATTATGAATTAACCCTTTGTTGTTGGTTGGGCTGCCTCAGGGAAGTTGCTGGGGAAGTAGTTATTTTGCCAAGCATTTCAATATTTTAATGATAGGTATGGGGGTTCTCGCTTACTACCCAGAGGCAGCCTTATGTGTCAGTCCTGGGGATCCTTCTTTTCCAGACCGGAGAACGCTGCCCAGCTCACCAGATTCTAAGCCCTGTGCCAAGTCTCCCCAACCCCCACATACCTTTCCATTTTCGCCCTGTCAATTGTGTGTCCACATTAAGCATTGATAGTGACACACAGATTGGGCCCAAGAGCTTTTAGAAAGAGTATATTCGTTTATCCCAGGGCAGACCTTATAAACACATTTAATAAAGACGTAAGAAATTTTTAGTTCAGTTCAGTTGCTCAGTCATGTCTGACTCCTCGCCACCCCATGGACTGCAGCATACCAGGCCTCCCTGTCCATCACCAACACCTGGAGCTTCCTCAAACTCAAGTCCATCGAGTCGGTGATGCCGTCCAACTATCTCATCCTCTGTCGTCCCCTTCTGCCTTCACTGTTTCCCAGCTTAGTTTTTAAGCTAAACATAATTTTTTTTTTTTAATTTCCCCTCCGTCAAGTACCAGTTATGCTTTTTCTCTTTTTATACAAATACAAGCTCATGTGCTATCTTTTTAAAGGTGGTTCCACCCTCCTTTGAACCAGATCACTTACACAGGGCTGGCTCGTGGCAATCTCCCCCCAGCCCTGACGCGTAGTGTTTTTGTTGCTGTGGTTTCAAGACAAACCTCTAACATTTGTCCGACGTAGCATCTTGTGGTCAGGGACATACATGCAGAGAGCTTATTGAAGTTGATTGGCATCCTCCTTTTACAAATTGCTACCTTTTGAGATTTTCCTTTGGTTTTCTTTGGCAACATTTTGTTTTAGTCTGGAGAATTTGGCAGTGCCAGATTTCTGCTGGCTTTTTTGTGTTTAATATTATAATTGCCTTTATCTGTTCTTTTTACCTCCAACTTGGGAAGAACGTTTATGCACAGTGCTCTGTGTTTGCACAATGGATGCTGTACGTGTATAAATGTGTTTGATTTCTGTTCACTGGTTTGTTTTAACATGGCTTTTCAGTACAACATGGTGGAAATGGAGGCCTTTGAATCCATTTGATAATCATCAACAACCCAAATAAGAACATGAAAAGGGGTATTTATCCCAATCATAACCCCTAAAGATGTATTAGCATTTGAAAGGAAAATGTGCCTGAGAAGATAGAACAGCAAAATGGACTGTTTAACAAACATTTGTAGAGTTGTAAGTCATTAAGTCATCTTTGTTCAAGGCTTTAGGTGAAAAGACCTAATTTGTCAACTGCCTTATGGAGGAAGAGAAATTTGTGCCTCTAAGACTTGATAATTTTAGTCAAATCAGGTCTTTATTGACATGTAGGGTTGAAACGCTGCCCAGGAACATTTTTTAAACAGATAATTATTTAGTCATGAATCAGAGCCTCTGTAAAAAGGAAAGTGTTGGTGAGTGGAATGGGGAGTGCTCCCTTTGAAATTTAATATCCCTCAATTTGTTCCGTTTCTGAAACTGGGAGAGGCTCATTCTGAGTCCTTTCTTCCTTTTCTCCTGTGGTTCTGAGCCACGTCTTGAGCTCTCTTTGCAGAGTCCTTGTGGAAGCTTTGGAGGACCAGAGAAAAATAGTCACTGCAGGGATCTGTACACAGGAAGTGGTGTTGAAGGGGAAGGGAGATGCAACTCAGGATACAGGAGGGAGGGCGCATTGATGAGTTAGAGCAGTAGAAAGACAGACAGACCAGGGGCCAGTCCTACGCCTGACTGAGCCTCTGGGGACAGCCCAGGGCACAGTGGTGCAGCCAGCCAGGCACATGCTTTTGTTGTTACGATGAACCTGGGTGGGAGTTCAGAACATCTTGGTAGTAATAGTAGCAGCACCAGCAGCTAATTTTTTACATATTTTGTTAGTTTCAGGTGTGTATAGTGAAGTGAATCAGTTATACATATATTAATACATATACCTTTTCTTTTTTAGATTATTTTCCCATGCAGGCCATTACAGAATATTGAGTAGAGATCCCTGTGACCAGCAGCTGGTTTTCACTGAGGCCCACTGTCGGCCATTTAACATGCATGTGTTTTGATTGGATTATTCCCTCTAATCCTTAGAGCATCCTTAGGAGAATGAAATTTACTATCTTCATTTTCCATAGAGGAAACTGAGACTTAGAGAGAGTTAAAAACTCTGAAGTTAAAAGAAATAATCATTCCGTTGGAGAAGGGGGCTTGCCGTAAATGATTTACTTTTTGCATGATGCATTCTGTAGGAGTCTCTTTGAGACCCATCTCCATGGGGAAATTCCAATTGAGATGTGACAGAGACGGCGTAAATGCAAAAGTGAAAAATACTTTGAAGTAGCTTTCCACTGTTTTGGAAGTCTCAAATTACACTAAGTCAAAGAGGTCAGAATTTATTGATCTGTTTTCATTTTTATTGCAAGACGTAGAACTTTTAGTATAGTAACATGTGTCACAGTCATTCTAGAAGGGGTTCTAGCACATGTTTCTAAACTTGACCATAAAACCACTCTTTCCCTCCCTCCCTTCTATCCTCCTCTCCCTCCCTTCCTTCACTATCTATTAACTTCTCAAGAAATATACATGAAGTCCCTTTAGAGAAGCATGGATGAAAGTGTAGAGTGTATGGCTAGAAGGAAAATGATCTAGGTACCCTCCTAGGTTGTACTCCTGACTCTTCATAATTTGGGATAAAATTTCACTTCTCTCAGCCAAAGTTTTCCCTCTGTAGCTTGGAATTTGTGTGTTTCTTGTACTGTGTTACAGAAATGGGTTTTGTGAATAGTTTAAAACATTTCATTCCAGACACTAAATTGATATGAAGAGCATTTCATTCTCATAATAGGTTGAGAATATGTTGTCATTCTTTAATAGTGGTCCCAGAGAAGAGGGAATTTGAGTTTTATTTCAGTTCCTAAGAGTTAAATAATCTAAACTATTGAAATCAGTTGGTTTTCTTCATGCCTGGGAAGTTGGAAAGAGCATGTTCGAGATCACTGAGATGATCAGATCCCGCTGAGGTTGTATTAACTCCATTGAAAGCCTCAGATGGAAGCTGATAACCCTACTTGGATTAAGAGCTGGATTCTGAGCTGGAGTCCATGAAAACCTTGGTTTTATTCTTTTGATCTAGGGTTCATAGTGACACTTAAGCCCACATGGGACAGAACTAGAGATCAGTCACTAGACCAAGGACAGTTTGTATAGTCAAAGAAGAAAAATAACCCCTCCCAGGATCCCATGGGCCAAAAGAGATCCCAGAATACCATGGGCCAAAAGAGCCTGGGCCAAATTAGACTCAGACAGAGTGTGGCAACCATATTGTGGAAAGAGTCACTGGATGTTGTGTGGATTTGTCTTTCTTTTCCTTTGAAGGATCACATGTAGAGCCAGAAGGAAAAAAGACATTTTCCCAACACCGAAAGGGAAAAATGCAGTTGAGCCTTCTGAAATGAACTGTAAAAGGCACAGACCTGTGGAAAGAATACGTTTTCTGCTCAGTGAAATTATGTATTTAGCAGCTTTCTGAGGACACTCGGCCTCTGAAGCATGAGTGTAACAAAGTTATGTTACTGAAACTTAAGACCAAGTCTTAATGACTGAGGGCCATGGAGGCAAGGCCGCCACCTCACTGTCCATCAAAGAGTCCATCCCAGTTAGAAAGAATGTAAATTATCTTTCCATCCTCACAGCTCCAGGCTGGTGGTAAGTTTATGCTTTTTCCACCCTTCTTTCTTGTATAGTTCATTGACAATTCTGCTCATGCTTTAAAATAATCTGAGCTCGAAGTGGGGCTTGCATTTCACTGATTTTGATTACTCCCACATACTGTATTTATTTGCCATTTAAATCGTCTTTGTCTGGAGATTTCAGTTTCTGCCGCATCTGATCTCTACTGTTGTTAACCAAGGAAAGGAAGGGAAGGCAGGCCCCTTCAGAGGGGCCTCTTGTATGAGGAGGCCTCCACGGAAGACGGGGAGAAAATAAAATTCCTCATGACAAGGAAGGCTTGACTGCTTACTCAAGCCCTTGTCTGGTGCGTCTCATTCTTTCTGGAACTTGATGGATGGATGTGCTTTCAGGAAGGTCCTTATCATGGGACATACACAACACTTACTGTTTCCATGCAGCTGGGCCCTAGATTCTGTTCCATAGACTCTTGTCCTGGAACTCTGCTCTCCTTTGTCCTGCCCCGCGGGGCGACGTGAGGCACTGGATGACCAAGGGCTCTCCCCTTGAGTTCAAGGATCTGGAGTCCTGGCACATGAACAAAATGTCAAATTTTGGGATAAATTCAGTTAATTTTCAAGAAAGGCTGCACATTCATAGTGCCCTCCAGACCCCTGCTGGAGCCTGAGGCAAAAGGGAAAAAAAGATCAGTACTATGATAAAATGTTGGTATTTATTCCTTGTCCATGTTGATAAGGCCATTTACCTTGTATTAAGTACTTACTCTGTGAGCCTTAGGGCACATAGATGTCTAGCATGTGGAACGTGCATCACTGGAAACGTTAACAAATAGTAGCTCATGAAATCACCCTGAAATATGTACAGTGATTATCCTGATTCTAGAAATCAAAAAACTGAGGCTCCAAGAAATTAAGTTACTTATCTGGAGTCATCTCTTAGCCACGAAGGCAGAAACAGGATACTAGTCCCCATATAGCTGGCTCTGAGTCTCTTCTGATCTCTTGTTCTTGAGGGACAGAACATTTTTTCACTCTGTTCCATTAGACTTGATTTCTGTTCAACTACTTGAAGTTTTCCATTTCCATTTCCAAGAGGACTTGACTTCTGCCCGGGAGATAATGCATCCAATTCAAGTGGAACCTGAAATATAAGATCCGAGGAAAGTATGTGGAAGACCTTGATTCAGTTAATCCAGTTAAAAGAGGGAGATGGGTGTTAGTCTAGTTTCTTTCCACTTGTAATGGACATGATTTTTATAGCTTTTTAAACATTGTAATATAGAAAATATCGGTGTGAATACTAGTTGGTTCTTCAGTGATGTTGCAGCATAGTTTCATTGCCTTCACTCTCTTTTCCTTCAGATACGTTCATCTCAGAATTCTTGTTAGGAAATTTAGGTTTTGACTTAAAATTTTACCACCCTTAATCCGTAGACATGTGTTGACCAGTATGGTAAGTGCTCAGGGTGTATGATTATTGACCACTTGAAATGCGCTTCATGTTAATTGAGATGTGCTCTCAGCACAGAGTTATTTGAAGACTTGATGTGATCAACAGAATCTAAACTATCTCATTAATTTTTATATTGATTACATATGACAGTGATTTTCTGGATCTACTCATTTAAATAAATATACTGTTAAAATTAATTTCACTTGTTAGTATTTTTTTAATGTGGCTAGTAGAAAATTTTACATCACATATGTGACTCAAATTTATTTCTGTTGCACAGTGCTGCTATAAAATATTGCCTGTCAGCTGTTCCATTTTGAGGCAAGAGGTTGGTGTGTTTGTTTTGATTTGTTTGTTAACTGTCGCAGGAACACGTAAAATTTGCCAAAAGAGAAAGAGAAAATCATAGGCGCTTAAGACTTTTAGCCCAGTTTTAGTTACGTTGTTAAAGAATTTTCACCTTTTGTCTCTGCCGTCTCAGCAGACATGTGAATTCTTTCGGCTGTAGCATTAATTTGTATTCCGAGAGGTTTGTAAACAGCAAAAAACTGGGCCTGTTTTTCAGAACAGCTGCCTCTAAATGATTTCATCGGACTCTAAATACAGCTTAGGTGTTCATTTTGGCGTTGAATATTGATAGGCCTGCCTGTGTTTGCCACATGCATGGCTCTGGTGCATCTTCCTCAGAGTCTTCACGCAGAATGGTTCTCTGGGCCCTAGGGTCTGATGTCATGGTCTTCAGTCCTGAGTCTGCAGAAGAACCCAGCTGGTGACCTAGGGAAGCTGCACATCCCCGGGGGCTGATCCCTGGGGCATCTGGTTTAGCTCCTCTGGACCAAGCACATCAACTGTATTATTTCTAACAAACCCCTCAGGCTCACCTCTCCATTGTAACTCGGGTATTAACATGGAATGTCTCCCACTCTGTCTTAAGGATATCTTGGCTTTTTCCAGAAAGTGTTCTTCAGTTTCCCTTTCTCCTTCCTTCTCACACACTATAGAATCTAATTTACTTCCAAATAGATATCAGCCAGTCTTAGCTCTCCAAAAAAAAAAAAAAAAAAATCCTTTTAGTGAAAGTGCCCTTATGTCTTAATTGTCTTAACTGCCTTATGGATTGGTGAAATTGAACTTGAAAGATAGCTGAAGTCCCCTTTGAAGTAAATGAGATAATTTTTCAGCAAATGTTAACTTCAGTGCTCTGCACAAAGACAATGCTCCATAAATATTTATTAAATGAATGAATTTCTGTCCTGTTCATATTCCTTGCAAGTAGCATGAATCCTCCTGATTACCTAGGGTGTTTATTTGTAGTGCTGGAGGCAGTAACTAAGTAAACTCCTACATGGAGGATTCAAAGGAGGGCTTTAATGCCATACTGTAGAATGTACCTTAATGGAACAAATAAGAAGCACCCTCATGAGTAGTTGAACATAATTTCCCCCTCCATATTTTCTTCAGCTCTTTTTGGTCCAATGCATGTAACCATTCCCCAATCTCCATCTCTTCCTTAGAGTGGAACTATATTTGTCTGAACTCTGTGTTGCAAGTGACAGAGACCAGTTTTATAAAGGGATTTACGCACAAAAGCAAGAATTTATAAGTTGAGCTTATTGCAATACTGAGGCAAGACTTCATTCAGAGGCTCAAGGAATATTATTAGGACATGAGTCTGTCTGTCGCTTGGTTTTGCTGTCAGACTGTCTCCACCTTCATGGACCAGATGGTTGTCCATGGTTGAACCTCCTCTTAAATGTCCTCACTCCACCAAAGACCTTGGCTTCCCACATAGCTCCAGGAAAGTTTTTGGAATTGGCTCTGGTTGAAACATGTATCTTACCTGGAACGTGGCCATGCAGATGAAATGCTCGACTTTGCAAATCTGGGTCACACAACCTCCCCTGGATCAGGGTGTAAAGCCAGCCTCACCCAAACTGCCGGAGTAGAGAGAGGAGAATGGTATGGTGCCCCAAAGTCAATTCAAGGTCAGTTGACCACTGAAAAGAGGAAAAAGTACAGCTGGCAAAATATATCAAAGAACTACTTTAAAAACCTACAAAGGAATTGGTTTTTCTCTTTCTAAATGAGATTGACTATCGCTACAGAAACCACAATCCTTCCCCCACTTCCAAAGTCATGGTTGCAGGCATTCCCAAGTCATCAGCAGGCTGGGAGCTCCTTGGGACAGAGAATGCTCTATATTGATCTTTGGACGTACCCTGGTACACTGCAAACAGCAGTGTTTTAACCAGTGTTCCAGTAGACAGAGGGCTTCCCTTGTGGCTCAGCTGGTAAAGAATCCGCTGCAATGCAGGAGACCTGGGTTTGATCCCTGGGTTGGGAAGATCCCCTGGAGAAGGGAAAGGCTACCCACTTCAGTATTCTGGCCTGGAGAATTCCATGGGCTGTATAGCCCATGGGGTCTCAAAGAGTCAGACACGACTGAGTGACTCTCACTTCACTTCACTTCACTAGACAGAATTGTGTGGTGTAGCTACTGTGTGCCCAGTACTCTTACATTAATGAATGTCTTTTGTTGCAGTAATCAGTCAAATCCGCTTTTATCCCACAGCCTGCTGAAGGAGAACTTTGAGATGATGCAGACGTGGCTCTAAATCTGATGCTACCATTGACTGAACACGTCACCGGCCGCTGTAGGCCTCACTTTGTGTGTTTATAAAATGAGACTAGTATAGTCCCTCCACATAGAGCCAGTGTGATGATTAAATGAGATTATGCATGTAAAGTGCTTTAGACAGTAGCTGGCCTATAGTGAGGGCTGATGCACAGTAATTAACATTAGTATCTCTATATTTCAAAGAACAAGTGTTTGCTGACCATTTGTCTTTGTTCAGTCGGCATCTGCTAAGTTTTTGATACATCCTAGATCCTTTATTAGACAAGATAAAGATAAAATGAAGAAGATAAAAATCCTGTTCTAGGGGAATGTGTGGTTTCTTGGAAGGGGAAATCATGTAAACAAGATAGCAAAGGTAATGCTTATGATTGCATGATCCATGTGTTTGCTTCCCCAGAGTGGTGTACAACCAAAAGGAATTTCAAACTCACTGAGATTTCTAGAATAGCATGAAGGGGGAGCACGCACCTGCCAAAATGTGTCATTCCCTTTTTTTCCTCTTCTGCTGACTGCCCTCAGCCTGCTGAGGCAGGCAGGTGCCTGCATGTCATGGACCTTGCTGGCCTTTCCTGCCCCACCCCAGTCATGCCCTACTGCCAAGACTCCTTGAGTTCGGGAGCCATGTCCTTTCTGACCTCGAATTCTCCATGCAGTTACTTTCTCTGCCCCAAAGGTTCTCTCTGTCCATTTTCCCTTCAAGACTTAATTCAAGCATCACCTTCTATGATAGGTCTTCCCAGCCTGTTGGCCTCAGTTGGGTACCTCTCTTCTCTTTTTTCATCTCTCCTGCCTTCCTGGTTCCGTTAGGACCTAGTGCATGTGCCCATTACACTCTGGACCCTCTGATAATGTGACTGTCAGCATCCCTCAGCCTTCGTAACTGTCATGTGTAGACTATAGGCTGGTCCTCCTAATAACCAGGGAGGAAAGGGGGGAGGGATAAGCGCGGAGAATGGGATTGATGTATGCACACGGCTATGTATAAAATAGATAACTGTTGTATAGCACAGGGAACGCTACTGAATACTCTGTAATGACCTGTATGGGAAGGCAGTCTGAAAAAGGGTGGATAGATGTGTATGTATAACTGATTGACTTTGTTGTACACCTGAAACTAATACAATGTTGTAAATCAACTATACTCTGATACTTCTTCTTAATAAATTTTTTTAAAAAGAGGAAGTCATGATTTTCTGTATTCTCAGGTAGCCTGGCACCATATGGGATGGTGGGAGAGAAGGAAAAGGACCTTCCCAGAGGTGAGCCAGCAAGTCCTCTAAGGTTGACAGTCCTCTGTGGGGCATTTTGAACAGGGCCTCTACCTTGTGAATGATGTTTTTTGATACAGGTTATAAAGTGGCAGTAAAGGCAGAATAGCATAAGGATGGTTAGACTTCTTCCATGAGGATTAACTTTTAGCTCTTACTGACAATGAGCAAGGTGCTTAACCTCTTAAACCTCCTTATCACTAAAAAAAAAGACATAATGACAAGTCTTGTTTCATAGGGTTACTATAAGCATTTTATGAGCTGATGTAAGGAAAACCCTTGGCACAGTACTTAGCATCTAATGAAGTCACCAGTAATAGTGGGTGCTGTTGTTATAAATGTGTAAATATATTTTGGAGACCTCCAGGAGTTTTTCAAAATGAACCATCAGTAGAAGTGGTCTGATGGTTTTGTATGACAATTGGGAAGAAGGAAACAAGAACATGTCAGTTGCAGAGGGGGAACATAATTTTGTTTTGGTTGCTTTTTGCTTTTGTTTTTCACACCTGTTTTCTCAGGGGAATGGGACTTAGTGTCTTGCCAAATCTTAACAACAAGTAAAATATGTGGTTTAATGTCCTCAGCAGTCGTCGCAAATTGTGAAATCAAATCTCTCATTTGCTTTGGAGCGTCCGGACGGCAAGGACAGCTGGAGTGTTGCTATTTTTTATTTCAAATAAAAGAGTCAGCTCCTCGTTACCATAGAAACCACCAACCTAATTATAAGGAGTTTTGTTCACTAGATAAAAGTCATCATTTCTCTCTCCTCCCCACGCTCATACAGGTCCCCAAAATATTGCTGTGGATTTGGTCCTGGATGAAAAGATCTGCCCTCTTTACCTAAAAGGTTCTAATGCACTGACTGGCTCACACAGGAAAGCAAGCAGTCGGGATGGCCTGAGACTTCATCAGGTACCATCCGCAGCTCACATTCTCCTTCAGAAACAGTCATGAGCATTTAATGGGAACACATCGGTGTTTTTAAAAGTAAACTTCAAAGAAAGATGCTCCTAACCCCTCCTACCATGAAGTAGACATGCTCTTTCTTGTTTGGAAATAGAAGGGTGGACCACAGCTCTGGAATTCTCCTGTTCTGGGCTTTTATGTTAAGTTTCAGAGATCAATCATATTATATAACATTGCAGTGTTTGGAGAGGAAATGCTAAACCATGAGTTTCTAAGAGCTGACAGTCTGTTTCACATACATGTGGATTTTGCTAGGATGGGAAGTAGTTGTTTTCCCTTTACAAATTTGGGTACCATCAGGGCTCACCCAGAGAATGGGGAGGCTTCTTGTGCCTGTTTCTTTCTCCTTGAACTTATCCCATCTGTTTACTGACCTTCATGCGTCTGTGTATCTCAGTGGAGATACTTTTCTTTGACCCCAGAGAGGTGTTCTCTTAGAGATCAGCTGATAGAAAGCTAAGTGGCACTGAAGACCAAGAGTCTTGGATATATTTTGGGCATAGGTTACTTAGGGATTAGATATTTACAAATGCAATTAATGCCTCTTTTTTTTTTTTTTTGAGATTCCATTTATAGAATATACCAGCTGTAGGTCAGTGCTGGGGTTGAGCACACTGCTTGCATTTTGTAGACACTGGAAGACTAATTTGAGAAGGGAATGTCCCATATGCACATGTCAGGAGTTTTGGAAGATACATCAGGCCATTTGGCGTGGGCGTGGGGGTGGGGGGGCTGGACTATGATGGGGCCAGGAGAAAGCCTGAAAGTAAAGGCAGGAGTCCCGGAAGAAGCTGTAAACATGAAAAGAAGGTCGTATAAGTATGTGTGGGGGATGGCATGGGGAGAGCATGGCAGAAATGAATTAGGCCCTACAACTTGGGTAACATCCCGGACAGGTAAGTGTTTCCTTTGTCTGGAAAAGATGTCTTGATTTGGATGGGGTTTTCTTTGACCTGTACTTGCTCCTTGTGTGGTGGTCTCTGCTGTCCCTGCCGTGTTCTTGCTGGTGCTGATGATTGTAGTTTAACAGTCAAGGCAGCAAGAATGGTGGAAGTTGTAAATGCTGGTGATCACAATATTGATGCAGTGCTGGGTGGTTAGTATTTTTTGAGTACTTTCTCAACGCTAGACCTTGTTGTGAACAAAATATGTCTGTTTTTCCGCGTTTAGGGCCGAAACCTAGGAACCTTGGTTCCTTTCTCTCGTACCTGCCATCCAACTGTCGGCAAGTTTGCTCAGCTCTGTCTCTGCCTCCCTGGCTGCCCCCTCTGCTGCCGTCTTTCACTGTCTTGCTGCCGGGGGGCTACTCCCTGGGCTCCCAGATTTCCTTCCTTCCTCTTACAGTGCATTCTCCCTGCAGCCAGGTGGCCTTCTGAAACCCCACCTCCTGTTCTTCTCAGAGCCGTCTCATGGCTTCCCTTCACACAGACAGTAAATTCCAGGCCCTTACGACCATTTAGGCCCCAAACGCCCATCTCAGTTCAGTGGTTTTATTCCCTGAGGCTTACTCTGCTCTAGTCACCAACCTTCTCCCTTCAGCCAGGAGATTACAGGGTCAAGTAGAATTTTTTAATAGTATTTGACATTGATAATGTTTTCTAACTAGCATATCACTTTCTTTTTACTTCTTCTTTTTTTTGAAAGTGAGGATATTATATTGACTTTTAAAAGGCATCTTTATCGAGATAGTTTACATCCCACACAGTTCACCCATTTAAAGTATGTAATGCAGTGCCTTTTAGTATATTCACAGGACTTGGGCATCCATTATCACCATCAGTTTTTAGATGTTTCTATTACTTCAAAAGGAAATCTCATACCCCTTTGCCCTGATCCCCCAAATTTCCCTTCACGTCCATCCCTGACAACCACTTATCTATTTCTTAGCTCTACAGGTTTGTCCATTCTGGATATTTCAGTATTTTTTTTTTTTAATGATTAGCTTACATTCCAGCAATGTGTATTGGTCTTCCTATGGAAATACAAAGTTTCCTGTTAGAATAAACTTACTAAAATAATCAGCTTAAACAGTGTTGACTAGAATAAGTGATGTGTGCATAAAGGTACACATAGCCCTGGTGGCTGGTGGCAGCCGGCAGGTAGGCAGGTATCCTCACAGGGGAACACCCCAGGACGATGGGGCATTGTCACTGGTGGATGTCCTTGAGCTCAACTGGACTGGTCATCTTTGGACGAGAACAGAGGGAGCCTGAGTGCCTAGTAGGCCCGCACATGCACGTCACCAGAAAGCACCCAGCACTTGACACTGCCTGATGCAAGCCAAGTGCTCATCAGGCAGGCGATCGTTGCTGGCCAAGTGCAGTCAGAGCTGAGAGGAAGCTCCGAGTCCTCCCCACCCTCCACCCTGCTGCAGTTTGATCACTTCCTTGTTGCTTGTCTCTGCCCCTGCTGCTTCGCCTGCCCCAGCAGAGAGCTGTACTGGAAGAGTATCCCCCACCAAGAGCGAGGGGAAAAGCCTGCCATTTGAGGGTATCTGAGTAGCTGCCTCCACCCGCTGAAACATCACAGCTAGCTTTCAAGTTAGAAACACATCGCCCTTAACCAAGTTGACAAAACCACAGGTTACCTCTTTATGTTTTTGCAAATTGCATCAAACCAAACATTGAAAGCCCAATTCCGTGGGGGCCAAGTGCATTTGTTATCAGTTTAGCAAATGACCCCTGGACATGCTTCCTTATCCCAACATGTGGAATGCATCAGCAGACCAGAAACATGATCAATGTTGTTTTGTTTTGTTTTTTTTACAAAACCATTGTACAAGTAAATTTAGATTTTAAAAATGCTTTTTTCACATGTTGTTCTCCGCTCGGAGCAGCCATATGTTAAAGTAAGCTTCACCTATGGCAACAGTTTTCATCTGAGACTTATTTTAGCTGTTAATGAAAGAGTCCGTGGGTGGTGAGCAGAGTCTTGTGCAGAGCTGCTAGAGAATCAGAACTAATGGCTTTTGTCTTTTTGCCTTGTGGATCTAAACTGTTTTGATTTTTGCCCAGATTATGGATGGAGTGAAGCCAAGCCACCATTATTGGAGGACCTAAGCTAGCCTCTGTCTGCATCCAGGGAGAAGTTGTTATTTAGGGTGAAGCTCAGGAGTGGAGAGAAGGAGCCGGGACTCAGACCGTTGGGTCCTAATCCCTGCTCTCTACCACCACTTAATGGCTGTGTGAAAATTATGAGATTTTATCCCTTCCAGGTTTAGGTTGCTTTATCTGAAAAGTGGGCATGATGACACCTACCTTGCAGGACTTTTGTCGGTCAAATGAAATAGCGCATGCCAAGTTCTTTGCATAATGCTTGGCATACATGAACTCACCTGCCATTATTGGTGTTATTTTTGTTGTTTTCCCCTAATTTTTGGAGGCCGTGGAGAATTCGGCTCTCCGGGTACATCCGAAATGTTCTCTGGTATCTGGTCTAATTGAATTTACTTGCCACACTGGCCTCTTCTCTGTTTCTTGAAGACACCAGCTTTGATCCCACCTCAGAACCTTTGTGCTTGCTGGTCCCGCTGGCCAGCCTGCCCTTCTCCCAGCACTACACGTGGTCACTCCTTGTTAACCTCAGGTCTCTCCTTAATGTCTCCTCCCCCTCTTCAGATTCTCTGTTACCTCGCTGTGTTTCCTTTCTTGTACTTGCCTCCCCCTGAAATCGTCTTCTTCACTTGTCTCTTATCTATTACCCCGACTAGAATGGGAGCTCCAGAAAGGAAGGATCCTCATCTGCCTTCTCTGAGATCATTGCCTGGTACACAGTAGGTGCTCCTTAAATATCTGTGGAATTGCAGCGTACAACCTGGAGTCAAACACAGGGTTTTTAAAGTAGTGGGACGTGAAGTTCTAGAATGAGCCTAGTGCTGGGAAGGTTACTGTGAGATTTAAGAAATCTTGCATTCTGAATTTCGATGTTACCTTTTCCCCAGCAGCCCCTGGATCCAATTTGTTGTCATCAGGAAGAAGACAGAAAGAATGACAGCTAATGTTGCTGGAAACTGGAATTGGTTTAAAGGCCATCAGAGGAGTTAGTTTCCACAACAGGATATAAGAAACCATGTTTTTTCTTGGCAGAATGCAGACAAATGGATGGACTGTGTTACCCTCTTCTTGACCACTTAGTGGATGTGTCAGGGGAACAATCGGGAGGATTATAATGAAATTTTGTGTCTTGGAATGCCACGATCATTTAGGGGGAAAGAGCATCCTTCCTAGGACAGGCATCTCAGTGGATATATGCTGTTCTGTCTCTAGTTTCTTTGGGTAATTGGAAGCAGGAATAAACTCATAATTATATATATTTATAATTGCTTATCATAATAAATACCATGGAGGAAAAATAAGGCAAAGATAGGGTTTTGATAAGAGAGATAATCATTGCAGGGAACCTACTATAATTTGGATAATCAAAATAAGTGAAGGAACACCTTAGAGAAGATGAATATAGTTTCATTATTTTGGCATGAAAAATAATAGACTCTGATAGCCCTTACGCCAGATTCCTGGCCCCTCCACTGCTAGTGCAGGACAGAGGACAGCACAGACTCTTGAAGGACCCAGTCGATTGATCTCTTTTTCAGACTCTCCTTGCTCCAGCATCCTTCCGTTTCCCTGTCTCCATCCCTAGCTCATAGGAATGAGCATCTTGTGGTCCATAGCCTCACAGGGGTCTTGGACCTGCTCGACATCCTGCTTCTGGGGCACTTTAATGAAAAACAAAATCTTCTTGCGGGGAGGGGGCGTGAGGACAATGATGGCTTTTATGTAATGTGCTTATCAGAGCACAGGCTCACCTGCAGTGCTCCAGAAACCTCCAGAACAGAACCTTAGTGCTATTTGGAATTGCACAGAAAAGCGGGTGTTCTGGCAACTGCTATCCATTCTCCCACCCATTCACCAGCCTAGCAGGGCTGTCTCACACTTCACGTGTGAAAGAGCAGTACCTTGAACATATGTTCTGGTTATGTCGACCAAAAGGACATGATATCTACACTTGTTTATTTCTTTAAATCTACTTCTGTTTAGAAGGTGCAGATTTACTTGAGGACTGACTTTGTGCCAGCGTCTGGAAGAAGCACCTCACAGAAATCTCTATATAAGGTTTCTGCCACAGCGTGTGCCTCTATATGTGTTATTATAATTGGCCACTTTTTCTATATCACATGATATGTACCTCTATATTAATTATATTTTACCACTTTTTCAACAAACAGCAAAACTAACTTACTATATCAGTTTGTATCTACAGTCATTTTCATAATAGCATACTTTTCTATGTATCATGTGTATCCTGATTTATTTCACCAAATCCCTATAACTGGACACCTGCTGGTCCTCCTCCCTCTGTTGAAAGAATAAGGTTGCTGAAGTGCTTTCTTTCATGTTTGCAAAGTATAGGTCTGGGTGTGTTTGTACACAGGTCTTTTTAAACTTGTCTAGTTGTTTCGTTCAGATAATCCCTAGAATGGTATCTGCTCCTTACTAAAAAGGATATTTCAGGAAAATTCCATGGCTGCAGACATTCAGACCTGCAAAGAATATAGTTGCTGTGATTAAGCTTTTAGCCTGACTCTCTGTTTCCTAGATTAGTAACTGCTGGTTGGCTGGCTGACTGCCTGCAGCTTCCAAGGAGCAATGCAGTTGGGTAGAGAGAGATGGAAGCTTGGTGTTATATTATGACATGGTACGTTTAATAAGAGAAAAATGCTAAATATCTAGGACAGAGGGAAGCTGCACCTACCTAACCCCGCCTAAGTGTCATGTGCTTCCACAGTGTTAGCCAGATGAAGAGCAGGGGGGGTGAGCAGTTTGGGCTCATAAAGTGAGACGTACCAGGCAGGGCAGCCAGAGCCAGAAAAGCAGCCAACTGCCATGGCAGAGATGGCTGGATGTGAATTATTGAGGACCTTAGGAGCAACCTCTGGATTTGATACCAGATATGATGAGGCAAGCCTTGGAAGGGCTCTCTTGTGGTTGCAAGTCATGTCTGACCACTTGTGACGCCATAAACTATAGCACGCCAGGCTTCTCTGTCCTTCACTATCTCCTGGAGCTTGGGCTCTGAAGGTGGCTAATTTGCAATTTAGAAGTTTTCTTCTGGCTTGGAGATAGAGAATAGTTGCACAACAAACATATTTAGAGCCAGAGAGATATGTCGGAAGGAGGATGCAGTTCTTAAAAGTAAGAAGCATCTGTTTTTCCAGGTCATGGGGTTTTAGACACTGTAATGGTCAAAGAATAGGAGTGAGAGGAACAGACTGGAGATTATTTACATGAGAGGCCTCCACCTAAAGCTAAGCTAATGGGAATATTCGACCCCTGGAATTCTACCCCAAAGTGTGCAGATATGCCGGTCATTATTAAAAATATTTCCAGTGAGTGGTAAGTTCTTGGATGCTGGGCATAAACAACCTGTAGAACCTGTTTTTTATGGCTAGAGTTAGCAGATTTTCAAAAGGACCCCCATAGATGAGTGATCTTAATGGAATGATGACCATCTTATAAAGCCGGATTATGGTAATAGTCACACGACTTGATAAACTTACTAAAAATCATTGATTTATATATTTTAAATGTGTGAATTTTATGATATACTCCAAACACTTAAAAAGTGGAAGGTTCCCCATAGTCCCAAAGTAAATGAAAAGCCACTAAATTATACATGTTGAATTAAGATGTAGTGATTAACTTTATTGTTTCAGTTCTGCTAGGTTATGGTGCCTAGTTGTTTGGTCAAAGACTAGTTAGTCTAGATGGTGCCCCGAAGATATTTTTTAGATGTGACTGAGGTTTACAATCACTTGACTTTAAGTAAAGCAGATTACTCTGTATATATTGTGTGTGTGTATGTGTTAGTCACTCAGTCATGTCTGACTCTTTTGCAACCCCATGGACTATAGCCTGCTTGGCTTATCTATCCAGGGTATTCTCCAGGCAATAATACTGGAGTGGGTTACCAGCCCCTTCTCCAGAGGATCTTCCTGACACAGGGATTGAACCTGGATCTCCTGCATTGCAGGTGGATTCCTTACCATCTGAGCCAGTGGCCTGTATTGTGTGCCCGGGCCTTATCCAATTATTTGAAGGGCTTAAGAGAAAGAATTGAGTTCCCATGAGAAGGAAAACTTTCTGCCTCCAGGGTGCCACATAGGAACCCCACCCAAGCACTCAGGCTGCTGGCTTGCCCTACAGATTTCAGACTCAAGACAGCAGTGACTCTTACCCGAATTGTCAGCCTGCCCTAAGTATTTTAGACTTGCCAGCCTCCACAATCGTATGAGCCAGTTCCTTAAAATACATCTCTCTCTATAGATAGATACAGGCTTGTAAGATGCTTTACTGATTCTGCTTCTCTGGAGACCCCTAAATGATGCATAAGGTAAATTGAAGTATTTCAGTTGCTTTCATTTTTTTAAGTCAGTGTCACTGTAGAAATCATATTCTGTCGTGTCACTCACAGTTGTGCCACTCTTATTTGTATGTTGGGCTGCCCTGTTGGATTTGGTTGGTATGGCATGTGTTACGGTGGAAGGAAATTAGGCAGAAACCCTGAGGGTTCTGGATCTGCTCCATGCACACTTAGGGTGTCAGCTCCAGGACACTATGGGTGGGTAAGTAGGCCGGGTAGTCTGGCTTTGGATGGTGGTCTGAGAAAGGGAGGTGGGAGGCAGGCCAGCCCAGCGGCCACTTCTTGTGCAGTGAAGGACCCAACTGAATGATGGGGAATGACTGTCCCTGTGTGACTGAAGCTCTCTGAAACCAACCACGCTTCCTTGGTCTTCAGTCTAAGTGTGTTTTGAAAGAAGACACACCAGTGATGATCAGCTGCAGCTCTGACTTTTATTAAGGGTTGGCCAGAATCCATATGAAAATGACAGCCAGTCCCCAGATAAGCTCTGGTTCTCTTCATGTAGTGTCTCAACTCACTTTGTCATCTTGCATCTTTGCACTGAGGAAGCTAGTGCCTCTTTCTCCTGTTTCACTTTTTGCCATGGCTTCTGGGAATGGGGAGAAAAGTCATCTAGGGAAACATTTCTGGGGAAAACCCTTAGAAGACTGGAGACTTCTTGCACAGAACACCCTGGAACTTAAGTTCACATTGGACTTATCCAGTCTATTGAACACATGCCTCGTGCCAGGAATTATGTCAGGCTTTGGGACTACTATTAGTTCTTGCAGTCTTGCTGCCTGAAAGAAGAAACAAAGAAAGAAAACATACCCTAATTTGAAAATTGGTACAAACTTCTATTCTGAAACAGAGAAAGAAAGAAAACAACTGTTAGCCATGTCCCTGGTTAACCTATGAAAGATTGCCGAAATGTGGTGCCTGAGAAAGTCTTGTCTGGAGACTCAGTCATGGTTCACATGTTGGTATTTAGTTCTGCCTAGGTTCTAGAGTATTTGTAGGAGATGACAATATGATTTACTAGAAAGTTGATGTTGAACTGTAGGTGTATTACCTAATCCAAAGTCTTCCTGCATGCTGCACCACAGGACAATAAATCGAGTTGTTGGGGGCAGGGGATAGTGACTTCATTAGAAAAGCTAGCAGACCAAGGAAATGGTGGACTGGTATCCCAAAGCACCATCTTAACCAAGTTTGAATTCAGGCTTCTTTTATACAAAAAAGGGGAGGGTTATGGTTGGTTGTTACAAACTTCTTGGTGCCAAAATCCTTTGTTCCTTGTAGCTGTCCAAGTAGGTCTGGTCATCATATTCCTGTAAACCTCCAACGAGACAAATGTTATACTCAGTTCTGTAACTTTTTATCTCTGTATGAATGGATGTATTATATTTCAAAGATTGAAGCCTTAAGAATGGGCTACCCCATATATTTCAGGCTATAGGCAACATTCTACAAAAGCATGACTAAATATTTGCAGTGGAGCACAAAAGTTAAAGCTAAGAGAATAGATTCAATACAGAGTCATGTTTGTCCTTGTTAGTTTTCACTGTTTATTGGCTCTTTTTTCCAGGTCCTTATTCTTTTTAAGGGAACAGTCCTTGTACCTTCATGCATAAAATCCTTCCACTCAGAGTACTGTGGTGAGGGGCAGATGAAGTACTACCAAAAGAAGAGTGTGTATGACAGCATCGAAACATGTATATTATCTAGGGTGAAACAGATCACCAGCCCAGGTTGGATGCATGAGACAAGTGCTCGGGCCTGGTGCACTGGGAAGACCCAGAGGGATCGAGTGGAGAGGGAGGTGGGAGGGGGGATCGGGATGGGGAATACATGTAAATCCATGGCTGATTCATGGCAATATATGACAAAAACCACTACAATATTGTAAAGTAATTAGCCTCCAACTAATAAAAATAAATGGAAATAAAAGTGTGTATGGAGATGCTCTGTGCTGAGTACTAAGAGCTATGTTATAACAGTCTAAGAAGTGCTCCCTGATTTTTGTGAAATTACAATATAAGGAGAGAAGTGGATCTGAAATGTAGTGTGTACAATTCTCTCTGAATGTGTATGTATGAGGATGTGTGCGTGAGCCTGCAGAGACCCATGTGTTTAGGAGAGGTGTTGTCATCAAAGAAATATCTTTTGACAACTGAAGATGGTTTCAAAAAACCATCCATTCTTTCCTTGCTTTTCTCAAACATCATGGAAAGATACTTGAAAACAGTCCTTAAAAAAAAAAAAATAGTTTCCTCACTCATCTGCTTCCCTCACTCATCTGCTTCCCTCATGCAGTTAGTTGCCCTCATCTTTCTCTTCTAAACTTCCCTAGGAATTCCTCAGAAAACACTCTTTTCCCTGGTCCCCTCCTCCACACGTCTCTTCAGTTTCTCCTTCCCTCCCCTCCGCACCCCTCCCCACACTTTCTCTCAGTTCAGCTTCATAAAGGCTTAAATTAGTCTCCTGGATAAATAATGGAAACTGTCCCATGTTTTCAGACCAGAGACCTCAAATGGGGGACAGGGAGGGTTTAAGGTAGACATAGGAAGTCAGGTTGACAAAGCCAGAACCTGCGTACATAGACGGATAAAGGCTAAAAACATGTGCATCAATGTAAATCACGTGGTCCCCCCGTACCTGCCGCTGCAACGTGTCCCTACTGGGGGAATCCGTGACTAGGGCCACAGGTGCTGCCTGGGAAGGTTGTGGGAAACCTCAAAGAGGAAGTCTCTGCGCTGGGTCTTAGAGTGTTACTGAACAGAAGTTCATGTGCTTGACACAGTGAGGCCAGACAAACCAAAATGTCAGAGTTTGGAACAGAAAAAGGTTTATTGCAGGGCCTTGCAAGGAGACAGGTGACTGGTGCCCCCAAAACCCCAAACCCCCTGAAGGGTTCCAGCAAAGCGTTTTTAAAGGCAAGGGTATTGCAAACTTCTTGGTATAGTAATCCCTCGTTTTTGTAGCTGTGCAGGTAGGTCTGGTCACCATATTCCTGTAAACCTCCGGTAAGACAAATGTTATTTTCAGTTCTGTCACTTTTCTACATGAATGAGAAGTGTTTTACTCTTAACTTTAAAGTGAGAGCCTTGAGAATGGGCTACCCTGTATTTCAGGCTATTGGTAACGTTCTTAACTTGAAGCAAAAGCAATAGAGTACAAAGGTTAACATTCAAGAAATCGATGTAATACAGAGTCAGGTTTGTTCTTCTCTATTAGAAGAGGACAGGCCCAAGTGTGTTAGTGTGGCAGCCTGAAGCTGTGTGCCGTGATCTAGGGAAGGGAAAGATGGTCTTTGTGCCTGGCGTGTCAGAGACGTGGGAAGCAGAAGGTAGAAAATGAGACTGAACTGGTTGTTTGGGGGCCGTGTGTACTATGTGCTAGCTCTACACAGAAAATCTCCATTCCCTTGTTGCAGATGGCTCTTGACACCTGCAGGTTGATTTGTAAATGATCCCTCCCGTGACTGCAAGGGAAGGTGGCTAAGATTGTTGTGGCTGATCCTGGGCAACCATCCCTGTCCCCTGAAAAACTGTGGACCCATGCTGGCAGCATCTTAGTTCACAAAGGGAAATGTTCAGTGTTTATTTACCTGCTTTCTCGAAATCACATCACTCTGGGTTGCAGTGAACAGAAACCTAACTTAAAGTGAGTGATACAAAAAAGCCTTACATTTTGCTATATACAGTACCCTGAGGGAAAGGAAACTCTCTTTTTCCACTCCTTCCCACAAAAATCACGTGATTGTCTTTCCTTGTACTTAGGTGGGAGCATATGCCCACCTGTGAACTCTGGTCAAGAAGATGGGCTATGCCGATTGGCCAGTCCCAGCTTCTTTGTAATGGGATGGGAGCTGCCCAACCTATTCAAGCCTTATAAACTGAGAGTAGGGGAAGGAGGGGGTTCCCCAGAAGAAAACTGAGATGGTGGTACCAGAAGGATCTGGAGGAGACTAAAACCCAAATGCCCACCACAAATAGCTTCCTGTCCATCTCATATTCTCACACTGATGAGCAATGAGAAAAGTGACCTCCACCAGAGATAATGAGTATAGCTATTGTTAGGGCTTTTTATGGAGGAAGGAGTAGAGTGGCATCAGGGAATATATGTGCAGCAGGAAAAAAAAAAAAAAAGATTTGAAATGAAGCCCAGCTTATTGGTTTTTTAGTATCTTATTTGCTATGGAGAATTAAGCAAGAAGAGAACTGATTGCATCTAATTGCCTGTAAAAAGTGTTCAAAAGGCATTTTATCACACAATTTAGATGAGTAAACAGCTAGGAGGTGAATGCCACCCTCTGAAGTAATAAACAGAAGGGAAAAGTCTTTCTTGGTATTGTATCTGTTTGTGCTTTCACCAGTGCAGCCTGTATTCATTGCTGAAACTGAGGAGGAGTTAACATTAACTCAGGACAGATGGTGCTTAATACTGACCACACATGAAGACTGGTGGCCCCAGGCTCCAAGTTCAGGCAGAAGGCAAGACAGATTTACTTCCATATGGGATAAGTACCATTAAATGCTAGGATGCTGTGGTTGTAGTTTGGGAGTGGAAATGGCAGAATTATCTTGCTTAGGTAGATACTGTTGTTATTCTTGGTAATTTTAATAACCACTTTATAACAGGGTTTTACTACTTTACTGCATGTTTTCAGGCACACCTGTTCACTTTATCCTCCCTAAAATTATGTGCAATTAAAAAGTTTGTCTCCATTTTTACAGATCATTGATTCAAGATCATAAATTTATACTGTATTGGGCTCAATGCTTGGGCATTTGTGTCCATACCTTTGATTCAAAACCCAGGGATATTTTGACTACTCCATAATTACTTGGCCATAAGTCAGTCTCAGTTGTTAAAGGCTTACATTTCTCTTTTGGGGGGTAATGGAGGGAGTAGAAGGAAAGATAGCATTATTGAGGAAGCTGCCAATCCTGGGGAGAAGGTGGACTCATGTCCCAAAGAACCAACTCCTACCTCCTCAGACTTTGCTCGGAGGTAATATAGGGGAAAGAGGAAGGGGATGCCTTCTGGGTAGAGGGTAGTGTTCTGTTTTCAGAGATGGTTATCATAACCACTGGTGCCAAACTTCAGTCACATCTCGCTTGCAGTTGGAATATTATCAGGCCGTGTCTCTGGTTAGTTATTTCTGCTGATTTTGGAGGGTATTTCGGGGAGGCAGAAGGTGGCAGTGGCTCTCCCTGGAGTCACAAAAGCTGGTGGTAGAAACATCACGGAGTCAGTTCCACCCACTGGAGCTCCCGTTGTAGGGAGACACCCTGCCTGCGTCCTTATATTTCTCTATATGCCCACCAGGGAGGGATTAAGAATTAAACTGCCTAGGTTCAAGACTAAGTTCACCTCCTCTACCCAGAGGGTCTTAGTAATCTTCCCAAGTCTTCTTGACTCCATTTTTTAATCCCCAAAGTACACACATGAATGGGGGAGGGAAGAATATATCAACACTCACATTAATGTTTATTTTTAAATAATTTAACTTCACTAATACTTGAAATCTTTCTTTTGAAATTATCTAAAATTATAAAAAGTTACAGAATTAGTACAGAGAGTCCCCAGGTACCCTTCTGCCAGTTTTCCCTAAGGCTGATATCTTAAAAAAATTATCGTACGATCATCATAACCAGGAAATTAACATTGACACAATGTCATTAACTCAGCCACAGACCTTATTCATAATTCACAACTTTCCCATTAATGTCTTCATTTCCTGGTCCTGGATCTTTTCCAAGATCTCACATTGCATTTGGTTTTCATGTCTTCTTTTTGTCTATAACTCTGATCTGTGACAGTTCCTCTGTCTTTTTATTTCATGACTTTGACATAGTTGAACAGAACTGATCATTTATTTGAGTGTCCCTCAATTTAGATTTGTCTGATATTCTTGCATGATTTGACTGGGGTATGCTTTTTTGACTGAAAGACCACTGAAGTCATGCTATGTTCTTTTCAGTACATCTTGTCAGGAAGTATCGTGCATGATATCAGCATGTGATATGTGATATCACCAGTGATGCTAGTTTTGACCACTTTTTTTAAGGTACTGTCTGTGTAAAGTTACTGTTTTTCCCTTTGTAAGTAATGCTTGTCTTAGGGGAGACACTTTGAGATGATGCACATATTAGGTTTGTCATTGTACTTTTTCTTACCAATTTTAGCTTCCATTGATGATGTTTGCCTGCAATAGTTAATACCAAAGCATTTGCCTGATGTGCTTGATTAAAATTTCTTAAGTTCTCTTCAGTGTGTTATTCGGATGTCATGTTTTATGGTGGCATGCCATAGTAGTATTTATTTTCCCATTTTCTTTTCCTGTGTTTATTCTCATGAGCATTTTTACCCTCTTAGAGTAATAGTTCATGGGAAATTTGATAAATATCTCATTTTATAAAAATAACACCAGAAGAACTTTTTGGAAGCATTATCACTGACTTGTAGAATTCACAGATGGCTAGAGAATTTAGCTTGAAAGTCCGAGGTAATGCAGGACCCATGGAAAGACAATATTCTACTTTTGATTACCCGCTGGAGGCAAAGTCACCCAGACCATTTCACCTGATGTTATATCATCAAGATTTCTATATGCTTCCAGTATTACCAGTTACTATTTTACATACCTGAATAATAACCCAGATATTATGGGGGATATTGGATGTTTAGGTTGTTCCAGATTTAATAGTAGATACATTAAAAAAATACCTTCATGCTCAAGTGTTTCTGAAACTTGGATGCATGCTGGAATCACCCAGAGAGCTGAAGAAATACTGATGTCTGGGTTCCACCTCCCTTTAGAGTCTGTTATAACAGATGAGGCTGTTTCTTGGACATGGGGATCTTTCAGAGGTCTCCACAGATCCTAATATATAGCCAAGGTTGAGAACCACTAGTCTAGAAGCTTCTGTGGCTCATGTGGCATACATTTTCTTGTACATAAAGAATCCATGCATTCACTACTTCTTGTTGACCACAGAAACTTGTTCTGTTTTCTCTCCACTTGACCTAAAGGACACAAATACTCACACTCAGATGCATTCACATGTAGGCAACTTAATACTGCTTTATAGTATTACTATCTCCTGTTCATATAAACGAAATAAGTTTTATGACTTCACTGTGCTTTTTTTTTTCATCTATAAAATGGTGATATATTAGTGTATCTCTCCTTGCATCTTGTGGATGATTCAAGAGTCAAAATTCATATTCCTTATGCAAAACTCTTTAGTGCAGCCGTTTTAAGCACAGTTTGGCAGTAACTATTAGACAGAATGTGTATCCCCTGCCCTCTGAAAAGAACTTTCGGTCTTATGAGTGTCTTCACAATATTGGGTTGAGAAACCACCATGATAATGTTTGTCTAGGGCTGAGTTTAAGGTTATGGCGATGATGGCTGGGTTTGATACAATGCATGGAGGGGTGTTAACCTCCTCTTCTCATGGGGAGCTGGCCACTTTTGCTGTCGCCATCTCAGCATATGGTAGGTTTCCATACCAGTTCTTTTGTGTGTGTGTTTTTCTTATTTCATTTAAAATGTGATTTTGACCTTAACAACTGATACCATAGTTTTAAGTGACCTGTGTGACATCCTCAGCATTTGCTCACAAATGCTAGATTCTCAAATGAAAGTTGAAATAAAGTTAAGTAGTAGAGTGGGTGATAGTAAATTCAGGACTAGAATCAGCCTATATATAGTTCTTTTTAAATTCTGAAGCTTTTCATTAATTAAAAATAATAGCTACTGGTATTGAGCACTTACTCTTGACCAGGTATCATGATGAACATTTTACAAGTTTTATTTAATCTTCACATTGAACCTCCAAGGGGTAGCTTGAGTTTGAATGTTTATTCCTTTATTGATACAAAGTTGATATGTAATATTGTGTTAGTTTCTGGTATACAGTAGAGTGATTTGGTCATTGCTCCTACATTGCTACATGTATACAAATATGTATACATGTATATACATTCTTTATTTTCCAATTCTTATCCATTATAGATATTGAATATAGTTTCCTGTGCCATACAGTAAATCCTTGTTTAATTTATTTTATATGAAGTATCGTGTATCTGTTCAAAACATACACCTAATTTATCTTTCCTGTCCCCTTCCCCTTTGGTAACGGTATGCTTGTTTTCTATGTCCGTGATTCTCTTTGTCTTTAGTAAATAAGTTCATTTGTACTTTAGTTTAGATTCCACATGTACGTGATATCATACAATGTTTGTCTCTCTCTGACTTACTTCACTTAATATAATAATCTCTAGGTCTATCTAGGCTGCTGCAAATGTTGTTATTTTCTTCTTCTCATGGCTGAGTAGTTTTCCATTGTGTATGTATACCACATCATCTTTATCCATCCTTCTGCTGATGGGCAGTTAGTATTTATTTTTAAGTTGAGGAAATGTAATAATAATCCTTTTTATATCCCAGATGCTATTCAAATAGTCTTGTTTGACTGCATTTGCTAATAACTTATTTGCTCCAGGAGAGGATAAGTAACTTGCTCATTGTCATACAACTTATCAGCACAGAGCTGGGAATTAAACCCCTTCCAGTCTGCCTGACTGCCAGTGCCAGTTAACTTGATTGCTGGATTTGATTGCTTTCTGTAAAGGCTGATGCTTGGTCAGCTCTCTAAGTATCCAGGTGCAGAGGATACAAGGGAGATTTTTTTTTTTTTTTTTTTCATTTCAGTCTCAGCCAAACGTCTACCATACTGGCAGGTGACATTTAGGAACAGAGGGACTATAGCAGCTTGGTGATTGCTGGCCCCTGATCCTGTACTTACCTGTCTCTTTATGATGCAGTGCCTGTAAGGTAGGGTACACCTAATCAGTGTTTTGTGGCATTAGGTTTATGAATTAAAAATATCAAATAGAATAAATAGGCTTTTGTTAAAAACGTTCACACCAAAGGGAAGAAAATTGCCTGTTGATTTTCATGCCAGAGAAGAGTGGACCCTTCGAGGCAAATCAGCTTAGATTCAGTTGTCCTAAAGCTTGTGCAGTTCATCCCAGCCATGCAGGGATAAACAGTCCCTTCTTCTTTATCATTCACAGTGAAGATGCTTACTTTGAGGGGTGTTGGTGTTGCTAGATGGATTTTATAAATGCTATCCCAGGTCTCTAATTGAATCTTGAGTGTTAAACTTTGGGTTCTTTATTCTGTTGGCTTGGAAGCCCCCACATTTCTGTGACTTTTCAGAGTCCAAGTACTCATTCTGTGCCTAGCTAATTTCCCTGAAAACAGAAATGTTTCCAAAGGATTAATGCCCAGCTCTGTCGCAAGGTGGTCCTCTGCTCCTCACGCCAACAACCTCCTCCGTGCCCAGTTGTCATGTTTCATGAGAAGCTTCCTGCTCAGTGGGCATTTCAGCATGTGTGTGCCAGGGTCTTGCAGCAGCAGTTTCCATGCCTCTTGAGAAGCAGATTAGGGGAAGTGATGGATGCTGAAATTGGTTTTGACAGATCTCTAATCTTCTTTCTAACTGAAAGCTGTTATTGGAGGGGGTTCCTAGGGGTGCTTCTTGCACAAATTCCATTTCCGTACCTCTCGGAGCTCTTGTAGCTTCCTCATCCCACCAGCATCTGTGGACTCTGGGTGCTGAGGAGGGAGGGGAAGGACAGCAGAGGGCGAGCCGTCCAGCGGTAATTGTGTTCTCACTGTGGAGGAAGAGACGGGTCTTTCTTTTCTAGGTGGGAATGGATTCTTTGGCATTAATGTTCACTTATTAGTCTTAGGTCAGCAGTAAGAAGATGAGGTAAAGGAGGGGGAAGGATTAAAGGGCAGGGACAAACCCTGTTCTCTTTTATACAGATGATGACTATTTGCCTTCAAAGTGCCTTCCAGATGGGCCAAAGGATATGAACAGAAAGTGTAGAGAAGCTGCATACATGTGGCAGATGGGGATTTTAGAAGTTCAGCTCAGCAGCAATAAGCAGTAGAAAGTAAAACAAAAATGAGACAGCATTTTACCTATTAAATAACCAAGCTCTGTTTTTTTTTGAATTGCCAGTGATAATACTTAATTTTGAAGGATGCTGGGCGATAGGCATATACTGCTATTGGGAATACACATTGGTTCAAAATCTCTGGCCAAATATTATAAGCCTGAAAAATATTCATGTAGTGTAACTCAGTGATGAAATTACCAGGAATTTTTACTAAGCAAATAATTCTTTTTTAAAGTGTATCACTTGGGTATTCATAAAAATGTTTTTTTTTCATAATTACAAATCAGAAATAAATATCTATCAGTAAGGTTATAGAGCATTCTAGCAACAGCTGGAATATTAATGTGTTGAAACAATGTATCCATTAAAATTTAGCTAAAATTTTTTTGATATGAAAAACACATATGATATATTGATAAGTAAAAGTTGTCTATTTAGTGTGCTTTTCTTTTTTTCAAATATACATACATGTAAGAAAAAAGACAAAGGATTTATATCAAAATGTTAATGATTATCATGTCTGGGTGTTATAATTTTCTTTACCTTATTAAAAAAAATTCTGTGTATACTTCACTTATTTAATTCTGCTCTTTTCAGCATTCATTTAACCAGTGAATATTAAATGCCAATTATATATCAGCACTGACTTTTTATAGCAGTATTTGTCTTAGGAGCATTTTTATTTTTACACGTATATCAGTTGATGACAGTATTGAGAGCTGCTTTCTCAGGGCTGTCAGTGGAGTGTGAGTTCCTACAGATGAGGACTAATGAGCCCTCCTGTGCTTCCCACTGTATGAGCCTGCTGGTCAGGAGGAGAAACATGAAGTCCTCCTCCTCCTTCTGTCCTTATTTCATGGTCTCATGAACACTGTGGATTCATGATACTTGGAAAAGGATGATAGGAAACAGTGCTAGAGGTGCCATGAACTTACCAAGGGAAATCCACAAACAATGGATAGTAAAAATGCAGGAGCTACAAAGAATGACTTTTCTATTTTGGGAGCAGGATATTTATTTTTAAAATAAGGAAGAAAATATGGGAAAGAGGGAAGGAGGGTGGAGGGAGAGATGGAAGGAGTTTCCCAAAATGCCATCACAATAAATAATGACATTTAAATATTTGTTTAAATGTTTGTAAAATGTTTTAATTTGTAAAACATTTGTCATGTTTCTTTGGACATGCCAGTGCTCTTTCATTGTATAAGTTAGGGCTTTCCTGTTTTAAAACAAAATTACTCCAAATGCAGATGAATATATTATCATTGATTTTGTTTATGAAATGATGGTACTCCAAGTCTTAACTGTTTGAGTCAAATATCTTCACCTCTAGCAAGGAGCCTGTCTTTCCAGCACAGTCCTCAGTGTTTGGCAGGCATAGCTTAGATAGCCTTTGTCATAATGTCTGACATACAGGGTCATGGTCCCATCATTTTGGTCAACTGAGTAGTTACCTATATGGATGAATAGCTTTTGGTAGTTGACTTTCCAGTTATTTCATCTGTCTGGTGTTTGCAGAAAGCAGGTACATCGCTAGAGATTTGAGTATAAATTCTGAAGTTAGACCATCAGGGGCCACATGCCAGCTCTGTATATTAGCCACGTGACCTCAGCAAGCTCAACTCTCTGGATCTATTTCTACATCAGTAATATGGGAAAAGTAGTTTCTGTCTCAAGGGATTGTTTTGAAGATAGAGTTAAGTTTTCATTGTGGACCTTATTATTTTCACAAGTATTGACTCTCTTGAACCCCCAGAAGAATTTATCTAGTCTGTTGATTTCAAGCATGACCATGTAATGTGTTTTGGCCAATGAATTTTGAGTGAAAGGACACATGTTACTTCCTGGCCTGGTTTGCCGTGTTCTTTCTCTTTACTTTAAGATTGGCAATGTTCTTGGTAGAAGCTGCCCCATCAGCCCAGATTCAGGAGTGGGAAGCTATGGGGCAGAGCTACAGCCAGTGACCGTGCTCCGTGAGGGGGTACTCACTGTGTGTGATCACAAGCACTGAGCTTCTCAGATCACTAGTTACTGTGGCATGACTTCTCCTAAATTTTCAGCTCTCAAGTTGGTGCCTGTCACGTGTTTGATGTTCAACCAGCATTAGTTTGTGTAATTGTGTGTCTCCACATGTCATATTTTTTTCATTTGTCGGCCCCAATATTTGGCTACTTTAAAAAAATCTCTTCGATCTTTTGCTGTCCATTAAGACATGGAAATGTCACTGACTTTGGCCGGTTTGTTCTAGTAGTTCAAGAGTAGAACAGCAAAGAGGTTATGAAGGAAGATGTATTTAGGAGACAAGCAGATATACCAGTATTTTTGATCAGGGGTCAAGACCAGTGACTTAAGGACCAAATCTGGTCCAGTGCCTAGTTTTGTAACAAGCTAAGAATGGTTTTTATATTTGTTAAAAGCTAGAGAAAACAAAAACAAAGAAAATGTTTTCTGACAGCTGAAAATTACGTGAAATTGTAATTTCAGTACCCATAAACTTTTGTACCAACAAAGCCACACCCTTTCATGTAAGTATTACCTGTGGCTGCTTGCCTAGGTTGCCTTACAAATTGGTCTTGGTGTCCTAATCTGTGCATATCATAGGATTATTTTAAATACCTAAAGAACCTATAGCAACATACTGAAAAGAACAAAAGTCAGTGATATACTCTTTTTTTAAAAATTTTTTTTCTCTCTCTTTTTTTTTTATTAGTTGGAGGCTAATTACTTTACAATATTGTAGTGGGTTTTGTCATACATTGACATGAATCAGCCATGGATTTACATGTATTCCCATCCCGGTCCCCCCTCCCACCTCCCTCTCCGCCCGATCCCTCTGGGTCTTCCCAGTGCACCAGGTCCGAGCACTTGTCTCATGGATCCAACCTGGGCTGCTGACCTGTTTCACCCTAGATAATATACATGTTTTGATGCTGTTCTCTTGAAACATCCCACCCTCGCCTTCTCCCACAGAGTCCAAAAGTCTGTTCTATACATCTGAGTCTCTTTTTCTGTTTTGCATATAGGGTTATCGTTACCATCTTTCTAAATTCCATATATATATGTGTTAGTATACTGTAATGGTCTTTATCTTTCAAAAGTCAGTGATATACTCTTAATTGGGGAAAACCTGTATTACAGAAGATGTCATTTAAACATCTTTTTTTTGTTTTAATGTGTTCCTAAAAAAGTTATTAGAAATAAATATAGAGTAAAATCTTAAGAGGAGTGGTCCAGGCAATGGGCTTTTGCCTGATTTTTGTGTTACATGAATCTGTGCCTTTTGGTATTTTCTTTCTGTTTAAGGCATTGAGTATGTAATTTGAGAAGTTATTTCAAAATAATAAAATAAGAGCATACTATAAGTTAAAGGGAGCAATAACTCATTTCACAATGTTTAGGGCCTCTCAAGCCCTCATCCTGGGTTGTGCTGAAAAGACAGAAGAGGTTCTGTGCCAGAGAGTGTCTCCTTCCAACCCCATCAAGCCCCTCCATTGTTTTATGGGCCATCTGGAAACAGAAACATCCTGTTCTTTCCATACTTCTCGATCTTGGCATCTGAACCTGGCATCACCTATGTGCTTTGGAAATTGTACTTTGAATTTGAGAGTTTCCTAGAACCCCACGGAACTCCCAGATGCTCTAGGACCTATGTACTCAGCTGTGACTGGAAGACACCAGCTCCGACTTGTGCAAGCGCTCCAAGGCCAGTTCTGCTTTTTAAGGGTGTCCTTCTAGGACTCAGGGCCAGGACTGCCGAGCGCTTGGAACCTCAGGCTTGAGCGTCCGATGTTCATCTGTAGCCGTGTCACCCATGCAGCTGAAGAGGGGTGGTGGTGTGGGCTCTTGTGACAGAGCAGACTTCCTCACTGGGGACACACCTGGACTTGGGAGAAGGGGTGCTGGTCATCTGAGCCATCTTTCTCGGCCGTGGACTCCTCACTCCCGGGCCAGCAGCCTCCTCAGTGTCCCAGGAACCACCCTCTGTATAAGTGGTGTCACTCTGGAGCTTCCTTCGATGAGTGTGCTTACACAATGCCTCCTTTGTTGTCTGGGGCCTGGGCAGACCAAATGTTCTCCAGAAGGCATCTCAGCAGGCGTCCTGGGATGTGTGTGCTTTATTTAGGCTTCCTCATCCTGTAGCACTTAGTGGATAGCCTAGATCAAAAAGACGGCAGCCCCCGCTCCCAAAAAAGAAAAAGAATGCAGGAACAGAGTATGTTGTTCAAGTCCATTAGTCCATTAGAGGGAAACTGATTCACCACTGTGCATCCTTAGGTTATCCTGTACATTTGTTACCAGGATAAGACAGGCAGAGGTGATATAACTCAATGGTTAAACAGTTGGATGAGGGTCAAGTGCAGCTGCATTCACGTCCTGGTGCTGACATAAGCTGCCCAAGTGCCCTTGGACCTGGCCCTTAACCTTGGTAAATTTTGCTTTCCCCATTGCTAGAAGGAAGATGCAGAAAAAGCACCTACTTCCTGGCATTAAAAACAATAACTGAGGTGTGATGTGAGGCATAGTGTGATGCGTGGTGCACAGTAAGTACTTAGGGAGTTTAGTTATCTTTTTAGACATTTCTTGACACATTTAGCCCTTGGAGCAGGTGCAAAGGACCTGCTGTATCTGCGATCCATGTGAGGATTTTTTTTGCTAAGCTTAAGAAACATAGTAGCCAAAGTCGAATTTGAAAACAGTTTGCATCTTCTAAAATTTCTGGTTATTCTAAAATCTTTCTCAAGTTCAAAACTTCCTGCCATTCTCGTCTTCCACCAAGAGAATAATACCACAATAATTGTCACAATAATGGCAACAACAGATACTCAAACCCATCATTGTGTAAGTATTTTGCTCCATTCATCCTTATGATAAACTGTATGAAGTTCAAGCTATTATCATCCCCATTTTTCAGGTCAGGAAAATGAGGCAAAAAGAGTTTTTTAAGTCAGTCACCCAAGGTTATGAAACTAATAAATGGATTCAGTTGCAGACCATCTGGTTATGGACCACTGGCTCTTCATGGCACCTTAGAAAGAATTTTCCACATAGCAATGCTTGTTATTTTCATACTTGAATCTAGCCTGTTCCTTTAAGAAGAACTAGACAGTAAATAGTTGAGCACATTCAAAGCAAGGTTTCATTCTGGCCTTGAAAGGAAATGAATCACACTTACTCTTTGAACAGTTTTGAAAAGAACTTTCACCAGATCTGTGAAATGTCAAACAAACTGAATCAGATTTTTCCTTTTGTACGAAGGTAAACTCTAGGTAGCTCAGATTGATAATCAAATGAGTTATTAAGTTGAAAACTATAAACATTTTCCTGCACCTAAATCTTTGTGCTTTCATTTGTCAATCTGTCAGGAGTGAAGGATTCTACTGGAGAATTCTGTGAGGCCGAGTTTCTCAACCATAGCACTATTGACATTTTGGGTCACAAAATTCTTTATTGTGCACCCTGCCCTGTGCATTGTGGGATGTTTAGCAGCATCCCTGGCTTCTATATCACCCTCTAAATTTATTTCATTTTTTGACTGCACCACATAGCATATGGGATCTCAGTTCCCCAACCAGGGATCAGACCCACACCCCTTACACTGGAAGCGCAGAGTCTTAACCACTGCAAGTCCCCTAGAAGACCCTCTAGATGCCAGCAGAACCACCCCCCCCACCCCCCCCCACCCCCGTCCCCAGTGGCACAACCAAAAATGTCTCTAGATATCCCATTCCTAATGTCCCTGGGGAGCAGAACTGCCCCCTGGTGGAGAACTGTGGCTCCAAATTCCCACTAGATGGGTCTTGGAATTCGAGTTCTGTCATGTGCTCGCTCAGTAGGTTAATGTGTGACCATGTCTTAAAACGCTTCCCATCTTTGATTCTCTCATCTGTGCAGAAGGGCATGTAGATCCCTTCCTATAGGGTGACTGGGAATGTGAAATGAGAAAACCTAATTAAATTATACTGAATGATTAATATGTATGCTTTTTTTTGGACTCTTCACTTCCTTCCAAGCTCTAAAATTCAATGATTCTAATCATAATTATAGTTCTTAGTTTCCCTCCAGATGCTAACATATGTATGTGATAAATCAATTTATATTTCTCTGGAAGACAACTCTTGGGAATGAAAGTTGAGAACAATTTCTTTTCTTTTTCCTCCCCCCTCCTTGTTTTGCTGAATTTATATATTCTAACACAGAAAAAAAAATTTTTTTAATTGTTATTCCATGTGAAGAATTGTTCAGAGAAGATCAAGGCCATCTCTTTTGAATATCCACTAACAGTTGAAAAGGAGATGAGTTTAATTAACAGCTCTAGGGATTTCTGTTAGCTGAGACAGGGAACTTTCAGACCAAGATCTCGGAGAGTGAAAGTTCATCACCAGAGCAGGTGATAGAATTGCCTTTCTTGGAGACTAGCGAAACCTAGAAAGCTGCTGACCCAGAGCACTCTGAAGCTGCCTGTTAAATGTGGGAAGCAGCCCTCGCCTTGCGGGTTTGCCCTTGACCATGCCGCAGGCTCTGCTTCCCTTCTGAGCGCCTGAGAGAGATTCTGGAACAATTCACTGAGTGTTTCATCTTTCTTGCCCAGGGTTCAGGCCCCTTCCTTCCCAACCCTGTCTCACTGCGCAGCTAACAGAAGGACTCAAGAAACAGTTGGCTGAACGTTAGCACTTAAGACCTGGATGAAGGCAAAAACAAAAACAGAGAATAATTAGTCCCGGTTTGTCAGCAATTAATTGTACTTTGACTGTAATTTTTTATTGTTGGAAGCGTAGGTGAACAAAATGCCGTGGTTCTGTTGTTCTTAAGCAGCCGGAGCCTGCCTGAGGCACCCCTGCACGAAGTCATCTGTGCAGCTTCTCAAAAAGATGGGTGCTTGGACCCTACCCCTGGGCTGCAAGTCAGGAGGCTTGAGAGGTGCCAGACGAATGTATTAAATGCACATACACACCATGCTCCTCATAATTACTCAATTGTTGCAAGCATGAGCTTCGGATCTTGGACATTTCATATCTATGTTTCTTCTCATTTGTAAAGTGGGAATAGTGATAGTTTCCAACCGCACAGACTTGCTGCGAGGATGGCAAAGATGATTCAAACCAAGTGCTTAGCAGAGCCCAGTGCAGATGAGGCCTCAGTTTCCATTAACTGATGTAGCCACTTGGATCATTGTTATCATCACCTCTCCTGCCCTGGAAGTCTTGGACCACTCTCGATTCCTTTCTTTGTGTATTTCCTTCCTAATTATCTAAAACCACTTGCCAAATCCTGATAAGTCCAGGTCCTCTTGAGGCTGTTTGTAGCCTTCCCCTACCCCCTTTTTTTTTCTACTTCTCTCCTCTGCTTCATGCCTTGCCTGAACTGCAGGCAGCCTCTTCACTGATCTTCCTACCTTCCTGTTTGTTCTTTAAGGTGCAGCCAGAGTGATCTTTCAAGTGGGATATCCTTCCCTGGCTTCTCACTCTCCATTTCATTTAGAATAAAACCAAATTTTGCCCTCGGTTTACACAGCCTGCCCACTCTGATCACCAGGCATCGCCTCATGCCACTTTGTTCCTTTTCTGCCTTTTGAGGCACCATGACCTCTGACTACATTCAGCAGTACTTGTGCTGAGTTCTTTCCTACCTCAGGACCTTTGCACAGGCTCCTTCTGAAGCTCTTGATGACTCTCCACATAGCTGCCTCCTTCTCACTTACAGTCTCAGCCATTCTGACCACACCCATTCAACATCTGTCTCTTACTCCCCATCATTTCCACCTCAGGCTCCTGTCTGTTCTCTTCCTAGCATGAGGCATTCTGTCATTATTTTGTTTATTTGTTGTATTTTCTCTAACCCTTTCACTGTAATGTGAGAACCATAGGGGAAGCATCTGTGTTTTTTTTAAATTCACCAACCTGTCTCTGGAACCTAGTTCAGTGCTTATCCCACAGAGGATGCTCATAAAATATTAGTGGGATGAAAGAATGAATGAATTCCAAGTGAATGACTTTGCTTGTTTATTCATTCACACATCCACAGACGTGTGTTGAGTAGCTCCTAGAGACAGGACAAGCTGGGTATCTGAAAAGAAGAGATAGAGGGGTGTAACCTAGGACCCATGGGAATGTTTTGATTTTTCCAGAGCCCTTAGACTGATTTTACTTTTTGGACACAGCAAGTTGTGTAATTATATGATTTTTCCTTTTCCACATCAGCTGCTGCAGATTTAGAGCCAAATTTGTGGCCCATACATCTTCTTGGTATGCAGTTTCGCCTCATTCTTGGATCCACTTCACATCCCCGTCCTCATTTTTCTTTTCCTTTTGTTCCTATTTTTAATTTATGCTGTCTTGTATTTGATGTATCCTCATAAGCTGCCTTAACTTCTCCCTGTAACAAGACAAAGTAGACATCCATCAATCTATACAAATTTGATGAGAAGAGCTTTATGAGAGGGATAAATAAAGTGCTTCTGGCATTAGAGAGGCAGATATTTCCCAGGGGGCATCTGTAAGCTCCAGGGAGCGGAGAGCGGGAGGTGAGCACTTTCTCCAGGAGAGTCTGAACGTGCCGTAGGCACAGGAAATGTGACTGCGGTTGAGATTAGTAAAGGGAGGTTTTAATTCAGGTAACTGGTTATTTTGCCTGTTCTGACTCCACACTGGAGCTCTGGACCTCATACTGTTTTTTCTCATTATCTTCCTTCTCTTGAAGCACCATATAATTTTCAAAATAATCAGGAGGAGGCACCCACTCTGCTCTCTCTCTGAAAGGTTCAGACACGTTTTCTCATAACTATTTTATCGATTCTCAGCCGATGTGTGTGATTTGGCAGCACAGGAACTTGCTGCTTTTCCTTTTTTGTTCGCTATTGTGTTTGTTTACAGTGTGTCCTGCTGCAAATCTGGACAGTGAGGAGAATCAGACGTCTTTAGGGTCCTGGGGGACTTTTATGTACAGTGGGGTGAGCTCACCCTTCCTGTGGTTCCACCTACCTGGTCTACTCCATACGTGGAGCCCAAGTCTGTGGTCCAGACCTCTCCCAGGACCCCAACTTGTGTATTCAGATCTCCTCTCTGTGTCTCTCTCTCTTCTTGGATGATTGGTAGATGTCAGAAGCCTGACGTGTCCAAAATTGGATTCCTGGTTTTCCTGTCTGCCCCCCCACCCCCGCTCCAACTTCGTCTTTCGCTACCTCCGTTGATGACAGTTCCGTTCGTCCGACTCTTCAGGCCAAAAGCTTTGCAGTCACCTTGGAGTCTTCTCTTACTCTGGCACCTCTCACTCGGTCCAGCAGGAAGTACTGGGGGGCCTGCCTTTTCAGTAGGCAGTGTGTGTCAGTCACCCGGTTGTGTACAACTCTTTTGTGACCCCATGGACTGTAGCCCACCAGACTCCTCTGTCCATAGAATTCTCCAGGCAGGAATGCTGGAGTGGGTTGCCATTCTGTTCTCCAGGTGATTTTCCCAACCCAGAGATGGAACCTGGGTCTCTTGCATTGCAGGTAGATTCTTTACCATCGGCGCCACCAGGAAGCCCCCACAGTAGGCAGACTGATCTTTTCCCACCACCACACTGTGATTCCCTGATTGTGGTCCCTCTCATCTGTAGCCTGAATCCCAGTGATAGCATCATTTCCATCCCAGCCTCCAGCAATCTTTGGAAAACCTTCCAGATGGGCTCCCCACACCCATTATTTCATCATGCTCAGTGTAAAACCCAAAGTTCTTCAGTGGACTCGTGTCAACACGTGATCAACAGACCCTTGTCCCTACCATTAATTCCTCTCAGTCCTTACGAGTCTCATAAACCCCTGCACTCTCTCAGGCTTACTGCTTCAGCCACACTGGGCTGTTCCTGTTCCTTGAAGAAGCCTTGCCTGCTCTGCCTCAGGACCTTTGCATCACATGTCCCTTGCGCCCGGTTTACCTCCCTAGAGTCTTTGGTCTGCCTGGGCAGTCTGTTTCAGATGCCTGCATTCCTCTCTGGGATTCCCCATCTCTCTAGCACACTGTTTTTCTTTTGTGCAAAACACGTAACTGTTTTTCTTTTTTGAAATTTTATTTATTTATTTATCTTTACCTGTGCTGAGCGTTCGTTGCCACACAGGCTTTTTTCTCGTTGTGGCGAGTGGGGACTACTCTTCAGTTGAGGTGCATGCGCTCTTCACTGCGGTGGCTGCTCACTGTGGGACGTGGGCTGTAGGGCACACGGTCTTCCATAGTTGCAGCACCTGTGGTCAGTAGTTGCAGCTTTCAGGCTCTTGAGCACAACCTCAGTAGTTGTGGCACATGGGCTTAGTTGTTCTTCAGCATGTGGGATCTTCCCAGGCCAGGAATCGAACCCATGTCTCCTGCATTGGCAGGCCTATCTTCACCACTGAGCCACGAGGAAAGCCCCCTTAACCACTTTATAACACAATGGGTTTTTAAAAATTATTTATTTATTTATTTGACTGCGCTGGGTCTTAGTTGCAACATGAGGGATCTTCAGTTTTCGTTTAGAAATATTTAGTAGCAGCATGTGAACTCTTAGTTGTGGCATGTGGGATCAAGTTCCCTGATCAGGGATCGTACTTGAGTCTCCTGCATTGGGAATACAGAACCTTAGCCACTGGATCACCAGGGAAGTCCCAGTGCCTTTTTTTTTTTCCTTTGGTCTGTCTATCCCTGTCCCTTTTCATACCAACAGAGGTCCATCTAGTCGAAGCTATGGTTTTTCCAGTAGTCATGTATGAATGTGAGAGTTGGACCCTAAAGAAAGCTGAGTGCGAAAGAATTGATGCTTTTGAATTGTGGTGTTGAAGAGGACTCTTGAGAGTCCCTTGGACTGGAAGGAGGTCCAGCCAGTCCATCTTAAAGGAGAGCAGTCCTGAATATTCATTGGAAGGACTGATGCTGGAGCTCCAATACTTTGGCCACCTGATGCTAAGAACTGACTCATTTGCAAAGACCCTGATGTTGGGAAAGATTGAAGGCAAGAGGAGAAGGGAACGACGAAGGATGAGATGGTTGGATGGCATCACTGACTCAATGGACATGGGTTTGAGCAAGCTCCGGGAGTTGGTGATGGACAGGGAAGCCTAGGGTGCTGCAGTCCATGGGGTCACAAAGAGTCAGACGTGACTAAGTGACTGAACTGAACTGACCCCTCTCCTGCCCTGCACTAAATGTAAGGCTATTTGTCTTATTCTCTAATCCCAGGGCCCTAGAACAGTGCCTGACACATTGCTGATTCTTCGTCATCATTGTTGAGTTAGTAGTAAAGCTCTGTCTCTTCTCCAGTCAGTGTGCTCCACATCCGTTACGGCCATTTGATCTGATGCACTGTCCTAGTTTAGGAGCCCATCTATAAAGTCTTAATTACATTGATAAGGCTGGGGCAGATTCTTCCAGAATAAATTATGACATACCGGCACCCTCCAAATGAACCTTGCTCAATTCCTCTGTAACCCTCTCTTTTGGAGCCTCCTGGATCCATCTGGAAACCATTCCAGCAAACATCCATCCTGTATAATAGATCACTATTTTCCTTGTGCATATGACTCTGGCTCCCCAGAGCCTACAGTCAGCATCGAGATGGATTTCTTATCTCCGTGGCTTCATTAAGAGTGTACATATTTGGTTGCCAGTGCTACGGTTCTCCACAGTGCAGTTTGTTGCAACAAAAGAAAGCGTTTGCCAAATGATTTGTCAGCATATGCTATGAAGCCACACAGGAACTCTTTATGCAACTGGAAAGTACTGATCCCAATTAGTGACAAATTAAAGACCGAGAAGGAAAAAATGGTGTTGCTTACTTCAAAGGAACCTAGAGGGTTGATGTGAAGGTATACGGCTGGGGTGGGAAGGAAGAGGACTAGAGAGGCTGAGAGCAGGAAAGGAGCAGGCTGATGGCTGATGGAATCTAGTTCAGGGCCACAGGAAACGGAGTTTACCATCATGGGGCCCAGTTATCTACTTAACTCCTGTATTCTTCAAGGTGATAACCTTTCCAGGCCAGCTGGTCTCATGCCTCAACTTCTTGGAAAGAGAGACATTCATAGAACCTTTCTGAAACAGCAGGGACTGGAGCTGACTTTCCAAGGACTGGGAGTCATGCTGTGGTGCCAGGCGGAGCCCCTGGGTGGCTTGGTGAGCTGGGATGGTGCAGCTCAGGGAAGGAGCTGAAGTTGGCAGCCCCGTGCGAACTCAGCCGCTTGCAATCCTGGCAGCCTTTGAAAGTGACTCACCTCCACATCAGGGGAGCACATTAGACAAGTCTGGCTTCTTCTCCACGAATAAATATTTGACCTCTTGATGTTCTCCAGGCGTCTTCCTAATTAGGAAACTCAGACAGATCTCTAAGAACAAAACCAAACATGGCTTCCCAGGGCAGGGCAGGCCCGGGCCTCCTTCCCCTGTCTTAAGACCCCGAGCCCACAGCATCCGGGTCTGTCTCTGAGACTTGCCTCTTGTGATAGAGTATGTAAGTGGCATTTTTGGTTTGTTTCCATTAGAAGGAAAGAACTTCCCTTATCAAAACCAAATGTTTATCTAGTAAGAGACTTGCTTCATCTCACATTCTTTCTGGCAACGTCAGCAAGTAAATGTCAGCACTGGGAGGAGAGACAAATATGTGTGCTCAAGCTGGTTGGGTAGACGGGGGTCTGAATTGAGTCTGCCCCGCAAAGGACCCATTGCTGGGGTCTCGTCCATGCCTGGGGGCAGGGAGGGCCATGGAAATACCGCCTGGTTTATGCTGAAGCTCTTTCTGTGGTGATGTTCCTTAGAATGTTTTTTAAACTGAGTGAATTCAAGAATTTACAATTGTTAGATCAGGGCAGGGTTTTAAACTTTTATGATGTAGCCGTGAGGCTCTCAGACTAAACGGACACCAAATGTACTCTGGGCGCGGAGCATGGTTTGGGGGTCCAGACTCCTTTACTTCAAGGCATTGTTCTTGAACTCAGTTTTCTCTGAATGAAAACTAGTTTTCACTCTACCTGCACCACCCCCCGCCCCCATCTCCTACCCTCATCAGCAGGAAGATATTGTACATTAAGAAAATATTTCTTGGGAAATGAAGAAAGGGAATTGGGAGCTGGGCTGCAAACTTCCAAATGGTTCTTGAGTCGAGTGATTTTTGCCTCGCTGTCTGGTTGTTGGAGCGACTTCACCCACAACCCCCCCTTACACACTTATCCTAGAGTTAGTCCAACTCGAGGATACAAAAGACAGTCTGCAGCCACACAGTGAGTGGAGAAGCTCCCCTGCACATTGCTTAATGATCGGCCCAGATGTCTGTCCTGCGTGTCGGACGAGACAGTCCCAACAGAGGTGGGATGAGAAACAGGCGCATCTCCACAGTCCCAGTGTCCTATCTCTCTTTGGCTAGCATCTGATTACAGCCATGTATATTATTTAAAAGGTCCTTACAAAAAAACCTGACCACAGGGGAAAATCAAGTAACTTTCTCTTCCTGCTCTCTGTGGATGATATTTTAATCACAGTGCACATAAAGATGTGGTGTTTTTTGTGGAATTTGTCAAAACTAATAAGGCAGTTTTCTGTCCTGTTGCGACCTCACTTAAGCAGCTCATGTCATTACTTGGGACAACCCCCGGTGTGTTCTGCATTTCTAGACTGTGTTATTCTTACTGGTCTCTCTCCTTTAAGACCTACTTGGGAAGAACCATGTCACTGTGTTCATCACTTTCATGCAAGTCCTGCCAATGTATGTGGACCTGCATGTTCTAGGGGTGAAAATGATGACTGTTTAGGTAGTTAGGTTCATTAATATAGAAGGGGTTTTTTTTAATGCCAATAGCTCAGGGCACGTGGGGCTTGAGAGTCTGAGGTCCAGGCTGGGTGAGAGGTGGGCAGCGCCTCCTCGGAGCTGCTGTGGTCCTAGAAGCCCAGACTAGTACCTTCAGAAGATGCTCAGCCAGGACTGGGGTGACTTGCAGGTTGGAAGATGTGCCCAACCATGAGACCACAGTCCACAGTAGGCTTCAGACTAACACGTTCCCCAAGTGACATTTGACCTACGGTGGCATAGCAGAACTCTAAAGCAGGGGTCAGCAATTTACAACTCAAAGCTGGCTCATTGCATGTTTTTGTAAATAGTTTCATTGAGACATAGTCATGAGGTTTATCATCAGTGGCTGCTTTCCCTCTGCAGTTGCAGAGGTAAGTACCTAGGAGAGAGACCACATGACCTGCAAAGATGAAAATACCAACTCACAGGCTCTTTACAGAAAGAATTTGCCAGCCTTTGATGGATTTTTAACTTAGAGACCCCAATTTTCCAAGGGTATTCATTCATGGCCTTCCATTGAATGAATCCTCTGAAATTGCATGCAGAATATTTCATGTATGTGTGTGTGTGAGCCCACATAGGAATTTCTGGAGAAAGAGTGCATAGATTATAATAGTTTTGGCAAGGTGTCTATGATCCTAAGATAAATGTCCTTAACTTGACAGTAAAATTTTATCCCATTTATAAGCTTGTCTTCTCTTCCATAACTTCTTTCTCTGTCCTAAGCCCTCTAGGATCCTGCTAAGTAACTGGTGTGAAAGGTAAATTATATGTGGAGTATGAGTGTCTAACAGGAATGCGTTTTCCTCCATGAGAATAGTTTTATTTTAATCGGAGCCTTTCTTCCATCCAGAATCTAATGGTCACGTCATGGGGGCAGCATTAGAAGCAGGGTGTAAAGTGGGGTGGGGGAGGAGTAGCCAGGAAGGTGTTGGCTGGAGGCAAGTAGAGCCGGACAGTAAAGAAGGCTGAGCGCCAGAGAATGGATGCTTCTGAACTGTGGTGTTGGAGAAGACTCTCGAGAGTCCCTTGGACTCCAAGGAGATCCAACCAGTCCATCCTAAAGGAGATCAGTCCTGAATATTCATTGGAAGGACCGATGTTGAAGCCGAAACTCCAATACTTTGGCCACTTGATGTGAAGGACTGTCTCATTGGAAAAGACCTTGATGCTGGGAAAGATTGAAGGCAGGAGAAGGGGATGACAGAAGTTGAGATGGTTGGATGGTATTACTGACTCAGTAGACATGGGTTTGAGTAAACTCCGGGAGTTGGTGATGGACAGGGAGGCCTGGCATGCTGCAGTCCATGGGGTCACAAAGAGTCAGACACGACTGAGCAACTGAACTGAAGTGGAACTTTTTAATGTCCTTTTTAAGGAGATGGTAGGGCAGCCATCTTTCTGAGCAGGAAAGCCAGAAAACCATAATAGAACATGTAAGGCAGTAGGTTAAGTATGTTATATGAAATAGCTTACACCCTACTAACATCTCCCCCAGGAGTTAGCATCTGTAATGTTAAAATGTTGGCCAGTGCAGAGTGCACACAGTGTGATTGTTAGTGACTAGTTATCATCCTGTGTCAATGGGATTTCCTGGGCAGCTAATCAACAAAAAGTTACTGTCCTCAGCCTCACCATCCCCATCGGTCATCCGAGGAAACTGAGGCTCTGGCTTGTTGTCTAAGATTTAGAAGTTTCTGGAAATCACGGGCATGGGACCTTGTGTCTGTCAGTCTCAGAGATGGCACTGGAATCCAAGTCTGTTAACTTCCAACGTTTTCACTTTGTTTTTACACCCTCTTCTTCTCGCCAACTCCATGGACACCAGGATGTGGGTGGTTCCTCTTTCAAAAGCTACCCAGATAGAATCCTGTGGTATTGGTCTCGAGAAACACATCCTCCTCTCCACTGTATTTCCTCCTCATCTTAGTTGTTTGAGAGGTTGAGAGACGTTCTCTTTAGAGTCCTGGCTCTAGAGAAGAGGTCCTCAAACCTGGCTGTCCATCTATACATCCTAGGAGGCATAAAAAGGGTGCAGATTCTCGGTAACTACACCAGGACCTACTAGATCAGCACTCCTGAGGATGGGCCTTGAAAGTCTGTATATTTTATAACCCTCTCTGTGGTCATGTTTGGACCAGCCAAGCGCTGGCCCATCAGCTGCTGCTTGGACACCGCTGTTGTCAGTGCCACCCAGGCTCTGGCCATGTCAGGTGGAGAGGATGGGGGCGTAATTGTTACCGAGATCTGACTGCTTCCGCCAAGGTGACTCACCCTCCTTTTGGAAACAGGCAAGATGTTCCCTCTTTGCAGTTGGGTCCTCCTGTCCAAACAGAGCCCAGAGTCTGTGGGTGGTCCTAGGCAGGCAGGAGGGCTCCCTTCTGGCAGAGCCGAGAGGGAACAGGCTGAGCTGCAGTTGGTTCTTGGGAAGAGAATAGAGAAGGGTGGGGGTGGTTGGCCCAGAAACAGCAGGATCAGGAAGTTGGTTCCCAACTCCAAGTGGAGTTGGAGGAGGGAGAGAGTATTCCTCTTTTTTTCTTAGGCCTCATTTTAAGGTCTTTGCTGCATCTTCATTTAACTCTTAAGAGCCATGAAAGTTAGAGCTACCCCATTAAGAAGAAAAAAGAAAAGCTTCTTGTGTAACAAGCCATAGCCCCTTATTTCAGAGTTTATGAGCAACGTCCTCAAGGTTCATACCAGTGACCCCTCTCCCCAACCCTGGCTAGTTGCGAATTGGCCACTGCACTTGAAATCCACGTAGGTCTAAATTACATACCGATCCACGTAGGTCTAAATTACATACCGACTGAAAATATGAGAGGGGGTAGGCTACGAGCTTGGAAACGAATACAGGACCCAGCAGGCAAGCTTGCCAGATTCTTGATGAGAAATCCGAACCACTCAAAAGAAATTAGAGCAAGGTGCTCTCTGTATGTGCCTGTTTGCATGTGAACATATTTGCTAGTCTGCATTGGTCTTTTTAGGGGGTCAGAGCAATTAACCTTTTTTTCTTCCTTTTAACTGAACATTTGGAAAGAACTTGCAGGATTTAAAGTTTGGAAAGTAAGCAGCGAAAGATGTATTTATGTTAAAGTCGATATTTGAGAGTCTTCTTTCCTCCAAAGCAACATGAGTAACTACCAGTGGGAATTGAGCACTTTGAGTCATGCATTTTGATGTCTGTCTGGCTTTTCCTGGTGAGTTGATGTCCTTGGAATCTCAGGGGTATGTGGAAACGTTTTTTATAATGTGGTCCTCTCCTGGGTTAACTCAGGCAGGGGGCAATGTCATCACTGAAATGTAGATTGCCCATAATATCTCTGCTAATTGAGGTATTAATTATACAAAAAAAAAGAGTCCCTTTTCTAATTCAAACTTCTCTAAATTCTTTGTTGCTCAGATGTGGCTGGGTACAAAGTTTGGATTGGTATGTAATCTCCTGTCTGGCTAGTATATGGATTTGAGAAGGAATGGCAGATGAAGTCAGCCTAATTAAAATGAAGCTCTAATTAGTTGAAGAAAAGGAGAGAAATATAGTATCACACTAGTACAGCATTAACGGTCACACCCCCCACCCCAGGCATCTTCCCTTGACTCTATTAGTGTTATTTAGAGACCAGGACTTGAACTCGTTCCCTGTGGGCCTCACTGCCTCCTCTAAGAGGGGTCCCAGCCTAGGAGCATCGGTGGAGAGTACTGAAAATTGCCAAGGAGGCCTGGCTTGTGAATTGGGAACTGTGTTCATTATAACTCTGGGCCTGGAGGGACTTCATCGCCATGTTCATTGTTCCTCAAGAATAAAAATATTTCTCTTTTTAACAGCAGGCTCATACAGAAGTAGGACTAAGCCAGGTCTTTTTTTTTAAACATTTTTTATTGGAGTCTAGTTGATTAACAATGTTGTGTCAGTTTCAGATGTACAGCAGAGTGAGCCAGTTGTGCGCATACATGTATCCACTGTTTTCAGATTCTTTCCCATATAGGTCGTTGCAGACTCCTGAGTAGGGTGCCTTGTGCCATACGGTAGGTCCTCATTAGTGGGTTATCTATTTTATATATAGTAGTGTGTATGTGGCAACCGCGGTCTTCCAGTTTATCCCTCCCTCCTCCTTTCCCTTCTGGTAATTGTACATTGGCTTTCTACGTCTGTGACTCTATTTCTGTTTTGTAAATAAGTTCATTTTTATCACTTTTTTAGATTCCACATGTAAGATGAACCAGGTTTAAGGGAGCATCTGAGCTTCAGCCACTGACCTGAATCATCAAAGCTGTCTTTAAGGGTGGGGAAATTACGGAAGTGGCCTAATTTAAACAATTTTTAATAGCTTTATTGAGAAATAATTTACATACCATATGACCTGTCCATAAAAAGTGTACAGTTCCATGATCATTAGTGTCTTCACAGAGTTGTGCAGCTATCAACATTGTCTAATTCCAGAACATTTTCCTAGTCTGAAGGAAAAAAATAAACCATACCCATTAGCATCATCACTTCTTCTCTCCCAGCCCTAGTAACCCCTAATCTAGATTATATCAATGGATTTACTTTTTCTGGACCTTTCATATAAATCAGTCATATAATATATGACCTTTTGTGACTGGCCTCTTTGATTTAGCTTAATGTTTTCCAGTTTCATGTATGTTATAGCAATTATCAGTACCTCACATCTTTTTCTTGCTGGATAATACAATAATTCCATCGTATGGATATACCACATTTTGTCTTTTTCAAATATTGATGGACATTTGTGTTGTTTGCACTTTTTAGTTACTATGAGTAATATTGCTGTATACATCCATGTACAGGGTTTTATGTGGACATCTTTTTTCTTGGGTGTTATACCTATGAATGGAATTTCTGAATCAGAAAGTAAATCTATCTCTGACATTTTGAGAAATGGTCAAACTGTCCATAGTGGATACAAAGTTTTATATTCCCATCAGCAATACATGAGAGGAGCCATCTCTCCACATCATCACCAATGCTTATTTCTGTCTTTTGATTATAAGCATCCTAGTGGATATGGTTTTCATTGTGGTTTTGATTTCTTTTTCTACAATGGCTCATAATGTTGAGCATTTTTTTTTTGCATGCCTATTGATCATTGTATATTTGCTGCAGAGAAATGTCTACTCAGATATTGCCCACTTCTGAGTTATCTTTTTCTTGTGGAGTGTTAAGTTTGTTTTTATGTTCTAGATAGTAGTCCCATATCAGATATATGCTTTGCAGGTATTTCTTTCCCCTTCTGTGGATTGTCTCCACTTTCTTGGTGGTATCCTTTGAAGCACAAATGTTTTTAATTATAAGAAAGCCCAAGATATCCATATTTTTCTTTTGTCATTTATGATTGGAGTTCAGAGCTAAGAAACTATTGCCTATTCCAAGATTATGAAAAACTCTTTTTTTTATTGTAGGAATTTTATAGTCATAGCTCTTACAGTTAGGTCGGTGACCCATTTTGTGTTAATTTTTGCATATGATGTGAGAAAGGGGTTCAAATTCTTTATTTTACTTGTGGATCCCCAGTTGTCCCAGAACCATTAGTTAAAAAGACTTATTTCCCCCAATGAATTGTCTTGGTACTCTTTTTAAAAAAATCAGTTGACAATAGATGCATGAGTGTATTTCTGGGCTCTCCCTTCTGTTTCATTAATCTAAATGTCTATCTTTATGCGAGTACCAGACTATCTTTTAATTATTGCAACTTTATAGTCCGTTTTGAAATGGGTAAATGAGAGTCTTCCAACTCTTCTCTTTCAGGATTGTCTTGGCTATTCAGGGTCCCTTGAATTTCCATATGAAATGTGTCAATTCTGAAAAATAGACAGTTGGGATTTTATATTATGTCCCATATTTGAGTAGGTCCTCAATTTATGGTTGGAGTCAGTAACTCAGGGAGGTAGTCTAGAGTGAGGCTAAAAAATGGAGTGGGGAAAACACATTCACCCCACTAACTTTTCTTGCTACAATTAAAACACACACCAACACTCACACACACACACCCAAAGGCCCATGTATACAGGTTAACTCAAAATTCTCATCTACCTCTACCATGATCTAGGCCTTTTGCAATTCTGCTACTGTATGTGTGTTGGAAGTAGTATCATTATTCTCATTGTACACATCATTTGAGTCTCATGGGAGATGATTGGTAGTTGGTTTATCACAACTGGTGTAGAGTGAGTGCTTGGTAAGTGTTTACCATTGCTGTTATCGTTGTTGCTTTCCTCAGTGATGTCAGTCACCTAGAGAAGTAATAAGTCCTTAAACAAAAGGTAGACCTCAGGAATATGTACACTTCCTTGGATTAATGACATAGGGAATCAGATGTGAAGTCTAGAGTGAAAAGTGAAAGTGAATGTCAGTCAGTCCTGTCCAACTCTTTGGGACCCCATGGACTGTAGCTCATGGAATTCTCCAGGCCAGAATACTGGAGCAGGTAGCCTTTCCCTTCTCCAGGGGATCTTCCCAACCCAGTGATCAAACCCAGGTCTCCCACATTGCAGGCAGATTCTTTACCAGCTGAGTCACCAGGGAAGCCTGGAGTCTAGAGTAGCGCTTCTCGTATGTTAGAGTGTAAGAATCACTCGGGGATCCTATTAAAATACAGATTCTGATTCAGTGAGTCTTGAATGGAGTCTCAGATCCTGCCTTTCTAACAAGGCTTTGGTGATGCTTTTGAGGAACAGGGTTGTGGAAGTCCTATAGGGCACACCTATAGAGGTGTTAAAACTGTCGCTGACACTTGGGGACAGACTGGACATTAGAAGGAAAGACTTGCATCAGTGGAAATTGAGAAAGCTATACTTTGAGACTTGGATTGTCTAGCTGTTCCTCGTTACTGTGGTCTTTCCCCTTTTGCTGTCCCACATAAGCATGGTCTGAGCCAGAGGTATCCAAAACTCTTTTAGAAAATGTTTGATCACAGACTGCCAAATAGTGTGTATTTACTTATCAATAAATTATATGCACATACTCCTGTGGTTAGCTGAAACAGTCCATACTTGCTTTGCATGACAGTATGGGACTGTAAAAATAACCATGCAAGCTGAAACTTTGCAGAGTGATCTTAATAAGCAATGTGAAAATTTACAAATGTATTGTGACCTTTAAATTTTTTTTCAAAACAATAAAAACTCTTACTATTGGTTATAAATGCATAGGGAAATAAAAAACTAGTAAAATTAATATTTAGTACACGGCAACTGAAAGAATTGGAAACATTGAGGATTACAATGTTTTACTTCTTTGGACAAACCTTAGGAGCAGTTTGAACGGTGCTTGTCTTCCTCTTATTTTATGATACAGATGAAGCATCTTTTCTAGAACCTGGCAGATTGTCATACTCCTTTCTAAGTTGGGATCAGTTTCCATTTTACGCTTTGTAGTTTCATGAAATATTACTGAGAGCTCCTTACTTTTTGTCATGTGTCACTGACTCTGGAACATGTGCATGCTCAGTCACATCTCTCTGTGACCCTATGAACTGTGGTCCACCAGGCTCCTCTGTCCTTAATCCCAGGCAAGAGTACTGGCATGGGCTGCCTTCAGGGGATCTCCCCCACCCGGGGATCAAACCCATGTCTCCCACGTCTCCTGCATTGGCAGGCGTATTCTTGACCACTGAACCACCTGGGAAGCCCTTTCTGGAACATGCATCTTCACCCTTTTTTGTCACAACCATTTGCCTTTATGTCATGAAGTGTTCACCTTCATTGAATTGCTCTGGCTCCGTATTGCACAGGTATCACTGGGAGATGAGAAGACGACACAACTGCGTGCTTTGCTGTCTGTGCGTGAACTGAATAAGAGATGCTCAGTGACCAGTCACTGGCAGACTGAAAGAAAGGACATGACTGGTCACTGATCATAATGTGCACCTGGTATTTATTGATAGGTAATGATTTGTGGACTGAAGCAGTGATGTTTATACTTTATACAAATCACTCACAGTGAATATACTAGAGAAAGTGAAATTTGAATCATGATGGGAGGCCAGATTTGAGAAAGCCGGAATAACTGAAATTTGTGCATAAGCAACTATGCAATGCAAAGACTGTATTCCAAAGTATGATATATACATAAAGTAAGATTCACAGTTGCTCATAGTAAGCAAAAATGTGTACTTCAGAGAGCCGTCTTGATCATTTTTTAGTTTTTTACCAAATTATGGTTAGTTCTCCTTGTTGTTGTTTTTAATTTACACTTTGTCATCAAAGGAACCCATATCAGAAGTAGGAGGTGCACTCACTCAGCCATTTGTTTCATTTTCTTGTGCTTTCATTAGACAATTATATACTACATTTTTTGTAGTGATCTATTGGGACCAGTTGTAAATTTTGGTTCAAATATACCAGGTGTCCACATCCCATAAACTCAGTTAACCTGGCAATCAGTAACCTCACTGTCAACTGTCCCAGATTATAGCTCTCTCGCTTTTCCTCGGTGCTTTCAGGGCCACACAGGAGGCATGCCACATGACCATCCGACAAAAATCAAGTGAGGGCCCCTGTGTCAAACCATATATAAAATACCCTTAAGTTTAATGCCCTAAAAATCAATTTAAAGATAAACTCTAATATTGTGACTTAATTCACCTTGGAGACCACTAGCCTAAACGTTCTGGTTATGCTCGAGTTGTGCTCTAGCTAAGGGAGGCATCCTTTGTTGAAACAGGGAAGAGGTCGGTTTTCCTGTACTGCCAATGTGGTGAATGGCACTTGAAGGTTCTTAAAGACAGTGTCCTCAAAACTTTTTGCACAGCTGATTCACCTGGGACCCTAGCTTTATTTGCTCACTCACTCATTCATTCATTCTTGTACAGCTGTCCAGGCAGCCCCTCCGGCAAGCAGCCTTTGTGCCGTCTCCTTAGTAACTGTATTTGCCAACGAAGGCGCCTCTTGTAGTCGCTTAAGTAGCAGTAGGAGAAGCTTACCTGAGCATGGAGTCATTGCTGGCAGCTCTGGCCTCTGGAGGTGACTCCATGGTTGTGATAGACTCCTACAAATGCTGGAATAGCCCTAGGTTTCTTCACAGTGTTCAGTCGTAGCTTCCCCTCTGAAGCCTGTTCTACAATTAAAAATGAAAGCATTTACTGGACATCCCAGTGGATAGCAGGTGATACGGTGACCAAACACTGAAGAAGAGTGTTGCCCTTGAAGAAGTTCTAAAGCAAACAAGATCCAGTCAGCCCACAAAGGGTGAGGGCCAGGGATGCCCAAGACAGAGTTCATTTCCAGACACAGAATCCCAAAGAGGCTCGTTGAGCTGCTGAAGGCCTCTCGACAAGTGTGCCTCAGAGCTAGTCTTGGTCCCCCAATTTCCTGGCCTTTTTCCTTGGCCTATTTAAGTACAGTATAGTGTGAGACCCACCTGCATGTCAATATCTGCAGAGTTTATTAAAACTCTGTTTCCTGGGCTCTACTCTAAGTGGTTGGAATTATAACGGGGTGACATGGAGGCTGCATTTTAAACAAGCTACCTGGGTAAGTGCTCATTAGTGAAAGTTGCTCAGTCGTGTCTGACTCTTTGCGGCCCCATGGACTATACAGTCCATGGAATTCTCCAGGCCAGAATACTGGAGTGGGTAGCCTTTCCCTTCTCCAGAGGATCTTCCCAACCCAGGGATCAAACCCAGGTCTCCCATACTGCAGCCAATTCTTTACCAGCTGAACCACAAGGAATACTGGAGTGGGTAGCCTGTCCCTTCTCCAGGGGATCTTCCCAACTCAGGAATTGAATCTGGGTTTCCTGCATTGCAGGCAGATTCTTTACCAACTGAGCTGTCAAGGAAGATCAGGTGCTCATTCAGGAATGCCAAATTTGAAGAATCTTGGTCCTGGCTTAACCTGCCAATATCCAGTCTTCCACCCTGCATGCCCTTGTGCGCAAAGTTCTAGAATTCAGACAGTAAATGGGACAGGATTCTAGTGTTCTTATAAGATCGATATGTATATATTGAACCCTGGTCCAAAAGAATGATTATGTCTCGTTGATGAGAAGAGTCATTTCCTAAGAAATAAATGACAGTACTGAGTTTTTCATAATATATCCAAGTTTATTGAGAAGTTACTTGATGTTTAGTGGGCATTTAGAGCCATAGCAATGTCCATCTGCCGGCCAAGCTTAGCACAACTTGAAAATCCAAGAGCTTTGGAATTGGACAGATCCAAGGTCAATTTTTGCCTCTGTTGCTTCTTAGGTGAAATTGGACAATTTATTTAAACTCTGAGTCTCAGTTTCCTCATCCCAAATGAAGTATAGTTATAGCAGTTTTGAAGAGCTCTTGGGAAGAGTATATGGAAAAATGCAAAGAAGTTAATAAAAGGGATATGATTTCTATCCTAGAACTGACATACTGTTTTTTCTATTTGGGGGGCAATCAGGTCATATTTCAAATGCATTAACTGCGTTGACTGAAGAAAACCTTATGTGAACTCTTTTGTAGACAAAGATTTCTGAAACTCCTCCAAAGCCTCTGCTCTGTGTTTGACGCTATTATGTGGTAATAATGTGGGTAGAGGTGCAAAGAGTATATGTAAGAGGCACAAAGAAATATAAAGTCATGTCTTCTTTATACACAAGCAGCTCCCAAGGCCAGTTGGGGAGAAGATAGTGATACTAAGAGCCTTGCTTTTGTTTGACTGTCTCTTGACAGTTCCCAATGTGGTGTTAGGTTTTATCCTCATGGCAACCCGAGGGTTGATAGGGCCGCAAGGATTGTCTTCACCTCCATTTCACAGGCTAGGAAATTGAGACTCTGCACGCCTTTGACTTGATTGTTGTAACTAATACTCAGCAGAATTCTGAGTATTGCTCATACTGCCTCCTCATGCCCGTGAAACAATCAGAACACAAGCTTGATCACTGACGGCCAGGTGTGTACCTGGGGGTTTTGATGGATTGCTTCTCTTACACCCATTCCTTTTCATGCTTTGTTTGCAGGAATAATGTGAGACCCATGCTGGCTTCTGAATGGGCTCTGATGTACTCGGGGGCCCTGGAATTCACTTACTGGCCTTCACTTTATCAACGTGCTCTGTCTTGGCATTTTTCATTCAATTACACATTGAGTTTGTAAAAGCACATACCCCTGGCTACAGCTCATCTCCTTCATGCTGACTTTAAAATAATTAAGGCACATGTAAAGTCAGCGTATCTGTCTTCCAAGTATTTTAAAAAAATGGGTGTCTTGTTGAAATCGAATTAACTGTTGGAATCAAGAACACGGTATCTATTTTAAGTAATTCTCTCAGACTTTTTTTTTTAATCTGTTTTTCAATGTGTAAAGCAGGACTATGGCTTCTTACCTACCTCAGAGTAGAATCCAGTGGCTTTAATTAATGAATATTTCCTAAGGGCCAGACAGGGTCAGCAGCATCATCATCATCATCATTATTTTATTTTCACATCACCATCATCATCTTCATCCTCCTCACCATTTTCATGATTATCATCACATACAGCCCCTTTACATAATGCCTGTGCTTCAAGGACACAGAAACATTTGCTTTAATAAGCTCCAAAACTTTTTCTCCCCTCCCTCCCAACCACCTTTCCATTTCTGTTGCTCTGGGATTTGGCAACCCAATTTAATTTCTGATGAGAAGACACTCTGGAAAATTGAAATGAGATAACAGGAGTTGATTGGGGGAAAAAAAATAACTTCATCTTAACTCTTAAAGCAGAAGACATCAGGTTCCCTAATCCCTTCCTTTCGTCCTTGAAAATAGAACATCAGCCACCGAGTGCACCTGTGCCGATTTCTAAAATGAATCTGTGGCAGCCGTTGCCAGAGTAGCAATTAGACAATTAAAGCTAAATTTCACCTGCAGAGGCAGGCTGCAGAATGCCGGTGGTTTGACCTTCCACACTTGGGGATGAGGTAGTTAATCTGTGGGAGATGGAGTGATGTCATGGGATTGGTACTGGCAGGGAAATCTGGTGGTGGTATGCTTCTCGGCTGACCTCTGTGGCCTGGGGGGATGTTGGATGCAGTGCAAAATTCAACCATTGTCTGTCCACTTCTCTGTGATACCCATATTACACCTTCCCTTCTTCCTCGTAGAGTTGTACATAAGGAAATCACCCAGCCTATCACCCTGCTTGGTTTGTTTATTTTTTTTTCCAGAGTACTTTTATCATAACTGAAAAGATCTTTTTGATTTCTTTAGTTATTTTTCTGTCTTTTCCACCATCCTCTGCTCCCTCACCATATCTGTAACGTCCACAAAGTGAGACCTTCTTATCCATCTTCCTCCTCTTTCTATGCACAGTCCCCATGACAGGAGCGAGTGGCAGATGTTCAGTAAACATCGGTTGCATCAGTGTGTTAAAGATGCCTTGGACGGGGACTTCCCTGGCAGTCCACACTTCCACTGAAGGAGACATGGGTTCAGTCCCTGGTCAGGGAATTAGGGTCCCTCATGCTTCATGGTATGATCACAAATAAAGAAAAACGTTAAAAATATATATATATATGCTTTGGACACAGAAAGCAGAAACTAAGCAGCCCAGAAGCCAAAGTTTGGCCTGTTGGTTTGCACAGTATTGTTAAAAATACTGAATTCATAGTGAGCATGTACATACAGTAAGCTATCATATAGAAGACCACATTTCTGGCTCTTCTTGATAGTCTGTCCAAAGATGTGGAACACTGGACCAGCCTTAGGAGAAGAGGTAGGGCCTAAAACAGCGATTCTCGAAGTGTGGTCCTCAGTTCAGCAGCATCAGCATTACTGAGGAGCTTGTTAGAAATACACTCTCCATCCTGGCCTACTAAAGCATTGGGCAGTTTTTATTTTAACAAGCTCTCTAGGTGATTTCTTGCACCGTAAAGCTTGAGAACCACTCACTGTCCCTAGAGGCTACTCAGTGACTGGCTTTGAAAACAGAATGCCTAGGTTAAAGTCAGTCTCTGCTGGGTGGGGTTAGAGTTACCTAACCTCACTGTGCTCATGTATGTGGACAGTAGTAGGTCCTTCCTTCTGTGGTTGGGCTTTGCTGGTGGCTCAGACAGTAAAGCGTCTGTCTGCAATGCTGGAGACCCGGGTTCAATCCCTGGGTTGGGAAGATCCCCTGGAGAAGGAAATAGCAACCCACTCCAGTATTCTTGCCTGGAAAATCCCATGAACAGAAGAGCCTGGTAGGCTACAGTCCATGGGGTCGCAAAGAGTTGGACACGACTGAGCGACTACGTACTTACTTCTGTGGTTAGCAGGATTAAATGAGTTAGTATATACAAAGCCCTTAGACCCTTAGCTTCATAGCTTAACAGATGTTCCTGGCTGTTATCTTGGCTATAATAAGCTGACTTTGAACAGGCAACTGACTTTTTTAGAAGCAGAATTTTTGTAGTTGGATGTCTACTTTATTAGGACCCCACCCAGCCTGCCTCCTTCCATCACGTACCATGCTCCACCCCTGTGGGCATTCAGGCTGTCATCTCTAACATAAAGGAACTTTCTTATTGTCAGCAGTGACTCCCACACCCTCCCATCAAAGAGTAGTTCAGTTCAGTCGCTCAGTCGTGTCCGACTCTTTACGACCCCATGAATCACAGCACACCAGGCCTTCCTGTCCATCACCAACTCCCAGAGTTCACTCAAACCCATGTCCATCGAGTCGGTGATGCATTCCAGCCATCTCATCCTCTGTTGTCCCCTTCTCCTCCTGCCCTCAATCTCTCCCAGCATCAGGGTCTTTTCCAATGAATCAACTCTTCGCATGAGGTGGCCAAAGTATTGGAGTTTCAGCTTCAGCATCAGTCCTTCCAATGAATACCCAGGACTGATCTCCTTTAGGATGGACTGGTTGGATCTCCTTGCAGTCCAAGGGACTCTCAAGAGTCTTCTCCAACACCACAGTTCAAAAGCATCAATTCTTCAGCTCTCAGCTTTCTTCACAGTCCAACTCTCACATCCATACACGACCGCTGGAAAAACCATAGCCTTGACCAGACGGACCTTTGTTGGCAAAGTAATGTCTCTGCTTTTTAATATGCTATGTAGGTTGGTCATAACTTTCCTTCCAAGGAGTAAGCATCTTTTAATTTCATGGCTACAATCAGCATCGGCAGTGATTTTGGAGCCCCCAAAAATAAAGCCTGACACTGTTTCCACTGTCTCCCCATCTATTTCCCATGAGGTGATGGGACCAGATGCCATGATCTTAGTTTTCTGGATGTTGAGCTTTAAGCCAACTTTTTCACTCTCCTCTTTCACTTTCATCAAGAGGCTTTTTAGTTGCTCTTCACTTTCTGCCATAAGGGTGGTGTCATCTGCATATCTGAGGTTATTGATATTTCTCCTGGCAATCTTGATTCCAGCTTGTGCTTCTTCCAGCCCAATATTTCTCATGATGTATTCTGCATATAAGTTAATAAGCAGGGTGACAATATACAGCCTTAACGTACTCCTTTTCCTATTTGGAACCAGTCTGTTATTTCATGTCCAGTTCTAACTGTTGCTTCCTGACTTGCATACAGGTTTCTCAAGAGGCAGGTCAGGTGGTCTGGTATTCTCATCTCCTTCAGAATTTTCCACAGTTTATTGTGATCCACACAGTCAAAGGCTTTGACATAGTCAATAAAGCAGAAATAGATGCTTTTCTGGAACTCTCTTGCTTTTTCCATGATCCAGCGGATATTGGCAATTTGATCTCTGGTTCCTCTGCCTTTTCTAAAACCAGCTTGAACATCTGGAAGTTCACGGTTCACGAACTGCTGAAGCCTGGCTTGGAGAATTTTGAGCATTACTTTACTAACGTGTGAGATGAGTGCAATTGTGCAGTAGTTTGAGCATTCTTTGGGATTGCCTTTCTTAGGGATTGGAATGAAAACTGATTTTTTCCAGTCCTGTGGCCACTTATGAGTTTTCCAAATTTGCTGGCATATTGAGTGCAGCACTTTCCCAGAATCATCTTTCAGGATTTGAAATAGCTCAACTGGAATTCCATCACATCCACTAGCTTTGTTCATAGTGATGCTTTCTAAGGCCCACTTGACTTCACATTCCAGGATGTCTGGCTCTAGGTGAGTGATCACACCATGGTGATTATCTGGCTCATGAAGATCTTTTTTGTACAGTTCTTCTGTGTATTCTGCCACCTCTTCTTAATATCTTCTGCTTCTGTTACATCCATACCATTTCTGTCCTTTTATCAAACCCATCTTTGCATGAAATGTTCCCTTGGTATCTCTGATTTTCTTGAAGAGATCTCTAGTCTTTCCCATTCTGTTGTTTTCCTCTATTTCTTTGCATTGATCACTGAGGAAGGCTTTCTTTTCTCTCCTTGCTATTCTTTGGAACTCTGCATTCAAATGGGAATATCTTTCCTTTTCTCCTTTGCTTTTCACTTCTCTTCTTTTCACAGCTATTAGTAAAGCCTCCTCAGACAACCATTTTTCCTTTTTGCATTTCTTTTCCATAGGTATTGTCTTGATCCCTGTCTCCTGTACAATGTCATGAACCTCTGTCCATAGTTCATCAAGCTCTCTGTCTATCAGATCTAGTCCCTTAAATCTCTTTCTCACTTCCACTGTATAGTCATAAGGGATTTGATTTAGGTCATACCTGAATGGTCTAGTGGTTTTCCCTACTTTCTTCAATTTAAGTCTGAATTTGGCAATAAGGAGCTCATGATCTGAGCCACAGTCAGCTCCCGGTCTTGTTTTTGCTGACTGTATGGAGCTTCTCCATCTTTGGCTGCAAAGAATATAATCAATCTGATTTTGGTGTTGAACATCTGGTGATGTCCATGTGTAGAGTCTTCTCTTGTGCTGTTGGAAGAGGATGTTTGCTATCACCAGTGCGTTCTCTTGGCAAAACTATTAGCCTTTGCCCTGCTTCATTCCGTACTCCAAGGCCAAATTTCCCTGTTAATCCAGATGTCTCTTGACTTCCTACTTTTGCATTCCAGTCCCCTATAATGAAAAGGACACCTTTTTTGGGTGTTAGTCCTAAAAGGTCTTGTAGGTCTTCATAGAACCGTTCAACTTCTGCTTCTTCAGCGTTACTGGTTGGGGCATAGGCTTGGATTTCCATGATATTGAATGGTTTGGCTTAGAAACGAACAGAGATCATTCTGTCATTTTTGCATCCAAGTACTGCATTTAGGACTCTTTTGTTGCCCATGATGGCTACTCCATTTATTCTAAGGGATTCCTGCCCACAGTAGTAGATATAATGGTCATCTGAGTTAAATACATCCATTCCAGTCCATTTCAGTTCGCTGATTCCTAGAATGTCGATGTTCACTCTTGCCATCTCCTGTTTGACCACTTCCAATTTGCCTAGATTCACGGACCTAACATTTCAGGTTCCTATGCAATATTGCTGTTTACAGCATTGGACCTTGCTCCTATCACCAGTCACATCCACAACTGGGTATTGTTTTTGCTCTGGCTCCACCCCTTCATTCTTTCTGGAGTGATTTCTCCACTGATCTCCAGTAGCATATTGGGCACCTACTGACCTGGGGAGTTCCTCTTTCAGTATCCTATCATTTTGCCTGCTCATACTGTTCATGGGGTTCTCAAGGCAAGAATACTGAAGTGGTTTGCCATTCCCTTCTCCAGTGGAGCACATTCTGTCAGACCTCTCCACCATGCCCCAACCGTCTTGGGTGGCCTCACACGGCATGGCTTAGTTTCACTGAGTTAGACAAGACTGCGGTCCTGTGATCAGATTGGCTAGTTTTCTGTGATTGTGGTTTTAGTGTGTCTGCCCTCTGATGCCTCTCGCAGCACCTACCGTCTTACTTGGGTTTCTCTTACCTTTGATGTGGGGTATCTCTTCATAGCTGCTCCAGCAAAGCGCAGCCGCTACTCCTTACCTTGGATGAGGGGTATCTCCTCACGGCCGCCCCTCCTGACCTTGAACGTGGAGTAGCATCTCTCGGCCCTCCTGTGCTGAGTCGTGTTATGTACCTATTGTGTGCCTACTGGATTCCAAGCACTAAGCTAGGATCCTGGGATGTTTTATCTTCTATTTCCCAACAGCCCTACAAAGTTAATATTATTAAACTTATTTTATAGATGAAGAATTAGCAATTCAGAGAGGTTAAGTAATTTGTCTCCAGGCCACACAGCTTGGAGCAGGAATCTAATCCAGGTATTGAACTTCAAAGTCTGCTTTGTTTTCTCTTAAAAAAAAAAAAAAAATGGGACCCATGCCATGGTAGCTTACACATGATTTAAAAGGCGTTGAGGTGTTTTTAGGTGGTGAGGAGGATGGTTTTAGTTGGTGTGCAAATTCTGTGTTTAAGAAAATGATCAAGTGCATAGTGAAAAAATTAATACATTTCTAATTCTTCCACAAACCTAAGGGGAAAGTCAGAACTGGTGTTAGTAGGTCTGTTAACTATTAAATGAAGTTTCAGTTCAGTTGCTCAGTCATGTCTGATTCCTTGGGACCCCATGGACTGCAGCACACCAGGCCTCCCTGTCCATCACTAACTCCCAGTTTACTCACACTCATGTCCATTGAGTCAGTGATACCATCCAACCATTTCATCCTCTGTTGTCCCCTTCTCCTCCTGCCTTCAATCTTTCCCAGCATCAGGGTCTTTTCAAATGAGTCAGCTCTTTGCATCAGGTGACCAAAGTATTGGAGTTCCAGCTTCAGTGTTAGTCCCTGCCAGTGAATATTCAGGACTGATTTCCTTTAGGATGGACTGGTTGGATCTCCTTGCAGTCCAAGGGACTCTCAAGAGTCTTCTCCTGTACCACAGTTCAAAAGCATCAGTGCTTCAGCTGTAATTAAATGAAATTCCAGTAATAATCCTCAAGATTATATGTTTTAATGACATCTATACTCTTTATATATACTCGCAAAGAGTAGGACACAACTGAGCGACTTCATGTTCACTTCACTTTTATATTGAAACGTGATTGAAATAAATGCCACATTTTACTCCACCATTTCTGAGGCAACACTTACTGAAATGATTTGTCAAGGCTAGTCAGTACAGGTTCTGACCAAGAGAGTGTGTTCATTGAAGGTTTGCTTCATGCATTCCCCACCACCTTTCAAGGGACATATTATTTAGTCTGATCTTAGTGATTCAGTGGGCTTCCCTGGTGGCTCAGATGGTAGAGTCTGCCTGCAATATGAGAGACCCAGGTTTGATCCCTGGGTCAGAAGATCCCCTGGAGAAGGAAATGGCAACCCACTCCAGTACTCATGCCTGGAAAAGCCCATGGACTGAGGAGCCTGGTAGGCTACAGTCCATTGGGTCGCAAAGAGTTGGACACAACTGAGCGCATGCAAACTCACCCATACTCATCTTCCCGATCTCCAGGGATTGAACATGCATCTGTGTCTCCTGCATTGACTGGTGGTTTCTTTGCCAGTCGAGCCACCAGGGAAGACGGAAATTGGGTATACTTTTAATAATTATTTTTGCAAATTTGTTTCTTGTTATGGCAAGTGAAAAGAATTTTTATATGTAATTGTATGAAGTTCCATTTTCAAATACTTATTTTGATGAGATGAGGAGCTGATTAAAACTATGAAATACAGGGGTAGGAGAGCAGGAAGTATAAGCTATTAGGTATAAGATAGGTTCAAGGATGTGTTGTACAACACAGGGAATATAGCCAATATTTTGTAATAACTGTAAATGGAGTGTATCCTTTAAAAATTGTATAAGACATGTTTAAAACTGTGCTAAATCAGTAACAGTACATGTAGTCTGTAGACTTGTCGTAGTTCATGGAAGTAGAATATAAATGACAGACATGTGGAAACAACTGCTCCCATCACCATGTGGGGGAAGAAGGACACCCATGCCTGCCATTATGCCCAGACTGAGCCTTATGGCCTCTGCTTGGATTCAGCAGGGCTCTCAGAGGACACCAGGCACCGTTTTCTTTTTTCTCCTTTCTGGCAGCTTGCTGTCCACATTACTCTCAAGCTTCTTGGCAGCAGAGACCTGGTAGAAAAGCAAGCCCTAGCCGAGGACAGGGAGAAAGGGTGAAGGTCTGTTAACTCTGGAGAGTGGGCCACATCGGTGTTTGGGGAAGTGGAGCTTGGATCCTAGTGTTCAGGGGCAGAGGCCGTGGCTGTGTGACTCTGTGACTCACTCTAGACCACCACCACCCACAAGCAGGTTAGTAAACTGGGAAAGGGATCCTGACCAAGAAGTGGGGGTGGGTGGGCGTGGGGGTGTGATCTTGCTCCTTCGTGTGATTTGAATCTGCTACCCCAACTCTTTGAGAAAGAAAAGAGCATCCTTGGGAATTTCCTCCCAGAAATAGGACAGCTTGCCCAGTGGTTGGGATGGATTGAGAGAGACCTGAATTAGATTCCTGGGTATCTATTACCAGCATTTTGACCTGGGCCAAGTCTTTTAAGCTCCTGTTATCTGCAAAATAGGCATGGCATGTTAAACAAGTAAGTTGATGGAAACCAAGGATGCTGCTCAAAACCTGGTGTGCCAGAGGGATGGATATTGTTGAAGTTGGATGTCGCGCTGGGTGGGGGGATGCTAATACTATGTTCTTCCCAACTAAAACTCTGAAAGCTAACATGTAGGCCTGGGATCAACTGATCATGTATAAGTCAGGGCTCTCCAGAGAAAAAGAACCCAAAAGACACACAGGTGGTGCATGAGAAACATGGGTCTGAACTGTGTGTGTCCACTTATAGGACTTTTTCAATAAATGTGTGCTACACTACTATACAGTCTGCAATTGGTTGAATCTGCAGTTGTGGAAGCATGGTTACGAGGGCCAACGGTAAAGTTATAGGTGGATTTTTGACTGCACAGGGGTCAGTGACCCTAATCTCCATGTTGTTGAAGGTCAAACTGTGTGTGTGGAGAAGAGAGAAAGGGGGAGGGAGAAAGAGAGGGAGGAGGGGTGAAGAATGAAGAGAGAAAGAGAGGGAGAGAGAGTGAGAGAAGCCGGGTGAAGAATGAGGAGAGAGAGATTTATTTTAGGGAATTGATTCACACAGTTGTGGAGGCTGGCAAGTCCAAAGTCTGCAGGATAGACTGGCAGCCTGGAGATCCAGAAAAGAGTTGCAGTAAGAATCCAGAGGTCTTCTGCTGGCAGAATTTCCTCTTCTTCCAGGGAAGTCAGATTCTCTGTTAAGGCCTTTGAACTGATGGCATGAGACCCACATATGTTATGGAGAGCTATCTACTTCACTAACGGTTTACTGATTTAAATGTTCATCTGATCTTTAAAATACCTTTGCAGAAACACATGGGATCATGTTCGACCAAATATCTGGGTACTGTGACCTGGCTTACTTGACACATAAATGAACCATCACAGATCTTGTTCCTGTGATCCAGTGGCCTTTGGGGAAATAACTAGTGGAACTGTATTATTGATTTCCTTCTATGTGAAGTAGAGTTCTTTATAGCTCAACAGGCAGAACTATAATACAAACTAGTTTAAGGAAAAAAGGAGGGGGTGGGTGTGAGTGAGTCAGTGGCTCAAAGCACCAGGGATTCTAGCTTCTAGATCAAGTTCCCCTGATATGAGGCCCCCTCCCTGCTGTGTCTCCATTTTCCTGCAAGTGTTCCGGTTGTGGTGGCTAAATTGCTGCCACTACTCTTGGCTTAAAATCTTCACAGAATGTTTTTCTTCTCAGGGCTTCCCTGGGACATCCTGCACCTGCATCTCACTGGCTCAGTTGGGTCACACGCCAGCCCCTAAACAAATCACTGCAGCGAAGGCAGTGAATGCACGGATTGGCTTAGACTGGGTCAGGGGGCCTGCACTGGAGCTGATCTTCACCCAAGCCAGGTGGGCTGTAGTGCAGAGAAAGAACGATTCCCGTGGGAATCAGCTGTCTCCAGGAGGGTGACAGGTTGGCGGAAGGGCTGGAACATCACGTGACTACTCCAGCCTCACGTGCAGCTCTTCTCTCCTCCTGGCCGGTCCCGTTGCCCTCCTTTCGGTCTTTGCCTTCCTTATCCTCATCCGTGCCTCAACCATTTTCTATCCCTTTAAAAACCTGGTTTTTGCTTTGCTAATTTTGCAACTCCCAATTCGTCTAAGAAAGCAGATGCCTCAGAAGCAGACTGCCTCAGAGAGCAGTTTTGAGCCTGATTCTGTACGTGTGATCATTGCCCAGGGACAGTCTGGTACCAGCCGATCAGTCAGTGCAGTGCGTATGCTCCTGGTGTGGGCGGATGGCTCAGAGTGACTTAGTACTAACGGGTGCTGGGAAGAAGGCAAGTTATGCCTGTTGTGTTTGTCCACTAGCCAGAGATCTGCAGGGGGGGACTTCAGAAGGGAAACTGGGAGCTTACCTTTGAGTTGTAGCTGACTGGAAGACATCTCACACTCTTAGAAGCATTGAACATTAGGGGCAAAACTGCTTGCATACCCTTTTTTATTTTTGGTCCTAATTGTGTGTGTGTGTGTATTTTAAGACAGCTTTATTGAGATTTAATTCACATACCATACAGTTCACTCACTTAAAGTGAAGAATTTTTTTTAAAAAGCATATTTGCAGGGTTGTGAAACTATCACTGAAATCTAATTAAGAATGTTTTTATCATCCCTGAAAGAAACTTCATATCTGTTAGGAGTGACTGTCCATGTTCCTCTTCCTCTGGGCCCCTGGCAACCATACTTTCTGACTGCACAGGTTTGAGTATTCTGAACATGTAATATAAATGGAATCATGCAATCTGTAGCCTTTGCTGATTGGCTTCTTACATTCAGCATGATGTTTTCAAGCTTCATACATGTTGCCTGTGTCCATATGCCATTTCCTTTCTATTGCCACATAATCATCCATTGTATGGATATACCACAGCTGGTGGATATATGGGTTACTTCCACTTTTGGACTTTTATGAATAATGCTACTGTGAACATTTGTGTAAGTTTTTATATTGTATATGTATTTTCATTCCTTGTGGGGTATATACCTAGAAAGGATTGTAATTGCTGGGTCATAGGGAAACTCTGTGCCTAACTAGGAGGAAGTTTGCAAAGCAGCTGCACAATTTTGCATTGTTGCCAGCATTGCATAACCTTGCCAAAGCTTGCTGTTGTCTATGTTTTTGATTATGGCCATTCTAGTGGGTGGGAGGTTGTGTCTTGTGGTTTTGTTTGGCATTTCCCTAGTGGCTAGTGATACTGGACATTGTTTCATGTGCTTACTAGCTATTTGTATACCTTCTCTGAGGAAATATCTTTTACCTATTTTTATTTAATTAGGATGTCTTTCTATTAATGAGTTGTAAACGTTCTCTATATATTCTGGCTGCTAATATTTTTTATTTAGGCTCTTGAATTCATATGAACTTTCTGGGTCAATGAGAATATCTTCTGTTCAACCCTGGGGAAAATCAAAGGATAAACTAAGTTGTCATGGGTAATATTGCTAATAATTTGTAGGTGTCATTTAAAGATGTCTTCGAACCCGATTCCTCATTTCTCTCCCATTTTTTTTGGAAGAATGTCAAAATTACTGAAAGAACAGCACAAGAAATATCCCTAGATGTTCCTCTAAGTCCGTTAGTCATTTATCTATGGCCACATTTGCTTGCTTTTTCTATGTGTGTGTTTTTTTTTTTTTTTTTTTTTTGGTGGGGGTTGGGGGGAGGATGGTGGCAGTTTTAATTTTTCCGGGCTGAATTCTTTAAAAATAATTTGCAAACATAAGGACGCATCACCTCAAAGGTCTTTAGCTGGCAGGCTGTGAACCAGGTTATGCTCCTCCATAACCACCATGCCTTTATCATGTCTAAGAAGTGTCAGATTGTTTCCGTAGTCCCAAATATATAATCCATATTCATATTTCCCCAGTATTCCCCCAAATGCTCTTTTCTGCCTTAAAAAAAAAAAAAGTCTAGGAAAATCCATACAAGGTTCACCTGTGGTTGTCATGTCTCCTAAATACTAGAAAAATTTTCCCTATGCTTGTTTTTTGTGATATTGAATTTTTTGGAAGAGTTCAGGCTAGTTATCTTATAGAATGACCCATATTATGGATTTTTCTGTTTGCTCCCATAAGATTAGAATTAGAATAGACCTTTGTTGGCAAGCATATTGCATGGGTGACGTTATGTCCTTCCCTTGCATCATATTGGCAAGTACATGATGTCAGTTTGTCCTGTAACTGTTGGTGCGTAGTTTGATCATTTGATCAAGGGGGTGTCTGCCAGATCTCTCTATTATAAAGGTAACTTTTCCCATTATAGTTAATAATTAACCTGTGTAAACATCTTGTTCCTCAGAACCTTGCACCCAACTGTGACATCCATTGATGATCCTTGCTTGAGTCAGTTATTACGTTGGGATTACAGAATGTTGAGTTTCTAACTCTATTATCTTTTCACAGTTTTTCTGCTAGAATTCTTCTGTCAAGCAAAGCTTTACCTTTCATTTTTCTCTCTCCCCTCCTCTAGTTCATATTTTTTTTCTTTTTTAAAAATAATCACCATGATTTGAGGGTTATTTTAATCACTATCATTTTCTAATTAAAACAAATTGTTCACCCTCTCAATAGGCATTTTTGAGTTCCTACTATGCACTAAGCATTATGGCTTAAAATCCTTAGATTATCTTTAAGTCTTCTTTCAGGCCTAAATTATTTTTTGATTCTATGAGATTCTAAGGCACATCCTTGTATGTGCATTTTTATATTTTTCTCTGCCTCTTAAATTTTGTGTTTAATTCCATGTATTCACTCGTTTTATCTTAGTGTTTTGTGAGACTGTCTTTGTAGACTTGTTTGTTTTTTATTAAAGAAAGCCAGGATAAGTGAGGCATTGTAGAATAATCTGGATCTCCTAAGGGAAAGCCATCTCTGTAGGCGTGATGAAGTTTCTGAAGCTGCCCAAGCTGTGTAGCAGTTTACCTAATTCCTGATAAAGTCAGTGGTTCTGCAAGTCACAGGCATAGTATTAGATAGGCTTCCAGCTTGCATTGACTTAAGTCCTTGGCCACCAACCCCCTTCTAAAATAAAAATAACACTTAAAACCCTACAGGCAGTTCTGCCTGCCATTCTGTTCACAAGGCTGTGCTCAGCTCGTGTGTGAGACAGGAGATGTGCCTCTGCTTTTCTAGAACTCTCCTTCTCGAGTGTGGGCTTCTCACACACAGCCATTTCATGTGTTTAGATTCCCTCTTACGTTAAACTAACAATATAAAATTACACATTGCATATGTACTCTTGTTATGCACCACAGTTTATAGTCTATGTATTAGTAGTTTTCCTGGATGAGGTTATCAGTTATATTATACCTCATTGGTAATTCAGGAGATGAGTTAACTTGCTGTATTATTTTTGCCTCATTTGATGACTTCAGGTCCTAACCTCTGACTGAGTCTGTTATCCTGCTCTTGCAAACCCATCTCTATGTAGTGTTGACACATATCTCTTTTCCTTTCAAACCTTTTCCTTTTTATTATGCTGATGAAACCCACTAGCCTCAGTTAATGAATCCTTCTGAAGTGCTGGTCTGTCAGTTACCTTTGCGCACGTCCGCCTTCCCCTCACCCCTGCCCCTCCCCAGTAGCTGACAGAAGAAATGGGAATTATGAACCTCAAGATATCCAAAAGTGCCTATTTTACTGCTGTCCTGAAATTAGATCCTTGTCTGCAATAAATAACAGTGCACACCCAGTAAATAAAAGCATGCCAGTTTATTGTGTGTTTTTTTGAACTGTGCTTTTTCCTTGGGAAGGCTAGATTTAGAGCTTGTATTAATTAACTTGGTGGCAAGCAACAGAAACTGATTTTGCTAATTTCAATAAAAAGGAAGGCTATAGAGTGCCTCTCAGATGCTAAGGCAAAGCACAAATAACAGACCTCAGAAGAGTAGAACCTAAGCATCATGGGAGCAGGAACCCCTGTCCGTTGATCAGGTTTCTTCCATCTGTGTCCCTCTGCTGAAAATCCTCAGTCATGCTAGAGAAAAACTAAATGGACCTGACTGGGCTCACGTGCCTGGTAAAGGGTGGATGTCGAGTGTTGGAATGTGATTGACATTCTCACCAAAACTGGGGAAGAGGCATGTTACCAAGGGAAACCTGGGTTCTCTTCCCCAAAGAAGAGCAAAGGAGATTGGACAGACATAAATATCACTGCCCTCAATCAAGCAGCACCCTATGAAAATGTTACTCAGTCGTGTCCAACTCTCTGTGACCCCGTGGACTGTAGCCCGCCAGGCTCCTCTGTCTATGGAATTCTCCAGGCAAGAATACTGGAGTGGGTAGCCATTCCCTTCTCCAGGGGATCTTCCCGACCCAGAGGTTGAACCCAGGTCTCCTGCACTGCAGGAGGGTTCATTAACCGTCTGAGCCACCAGGGAATGCATCTGTGTAAATCATTGTCTGTGATGCCCAATACTTTGGAGAGCAAAGTATTCAGTCATTTTCCCTCCCAAATTAGCCACTAATCTTATAACAGACTTTATCTGATGATCCAGACATGCAAAGGATTACCTAAAGGATTACCTGTCCCCTTAACTTTATCTTCCTTCTCCTTACCTGGTCCTCTAGAAATCCTGGTAGTTAATTACATCTTTGTGGGGGGCAGGGGAGTGGGGAACACATTGAAGGGAAGAGAGAAATAGAGAAAGAAGGAAAATGGCTGACAATGGGTTAATATGACTGACTCCCTTCTGGAAATTTCCAGCTGTCAAATATTTGTTTCCGGGGACCAGCACCGTTCTCATTAGAAATTCCCTGGCTTGGTCACTGCTGCCTGGAGCTGTGGGTATGTAAATGTCAACTCTCTCACTGGCAAGTTGGTGAAATTTGCTGATGACACAAATCTGCGTAGGTTTGAGAGAAAGCAGGATTGTGAGAAACTCCAGATGCATCAGAGCAAACTATGAGTCACTCAGATGGGTCAGTGGAGAGCCAGCTTGTTGGGTGGCAGTGAGAACACAGAAAGGAATTAGCACATTTAGCACCAGGAAGAAATAAGTCAAACCTGAGGCCAGCAGTGTCATTCAGTGGCCTTCTGCAATATTGTTTCGAGTTCTTTCCTGGATCTGTGTACTAAATTTGACTCTTCTGTGTCAGAGAGAGAGAGAAAGGAGGGGAAAAAATAGAACTATGCAATCAGAGTGAGACTGACTGTGAAGCTCCTGGTTCCCACACTCAGAAGCTATTTTTAATAGGAATGTTGATAATAATAACAGTTAACCATTTATTGATTACTTACAAGGTATAAGGCATTGTTCCTGGACATGTTATCATTAATCTACTTAGCAACTAAAGGAGGAAATTCAGTTGGCCAAATTGGGACTTGGGAACCACAGCTAGAAAGTGGTCAGAAAAGAATAATAATAAAACCCTTAGCACTTCTGCCATGTAAGTAATAGCTGCCTGACTTATTCCTGCCTCATGCAGTATTAGTTAGGGTCCTTCAGCCCATAGGAGGACCCCATACCAAAGCCCCAAGTTTCAAGTGTTTATTCATATTTTCTATTTTTAACTTTTTATTGGAGTACATAGTTAATTTACACATATTTTCACTTAATTATTTGTTGAATTGTTTCCCTCTGCACCCTTTGAAGTGGAAGAGGAGCCCCACTAGGAAAATCAACTTCTTAATTCCCATTTATACCCATAACCAGAAACCTCAGCCATTTCTCCTATTTGAGGATTGCTTTAAGACTCATTGGAAAAGACCCTGATGCTGGGAGGGATTGGGGGCAGGAGGAGAAGGGGACGACAGAGGATGAGATGGCTGGATGGCATCACCGACTCGGTGGACATGAGTTTGAGTAAACTCCGGGAGTTGGTGATGGACAGGGAGGCCTGGCGTGCTGCGATTCATGGGGTCGCAAAGAGCTGGACACGACTGAGCCACTGAACTGAACTGAACTTAAGCCTCCTAAATTCGTGTTTAGCTCCTTGGTCAAAATTGTGAAATTAGACAATTTGGTCCTTCCTTCTCTATTTTGAACTGGAACCTGAGTTTGGCTTAGCATATTAGCGGCCGGACTCAGAAGGAAGAGAATGTCCTACTGGGATGAGGAGGAACCTGGCATTTAATAGTGAGCAATTAGGGAAGCAGAGCTGACAGTTCCTGAGCACCTGCTAGATTTCAGGACACATTACCATATTTAATTCTCACAAAAACCCCTGCAAGGTATTCGAAAACTGTCCCATTTTGTTTTACTACCTAATAAACTACGCATGAATAGTTTCTAGGGTTTGCCCAGAGATACACAGCTTGCAAATGCTAAAGCCAGCATTTTTCATTTTTGTCTTCTCTTTCTCTCACCCTATGGACTCCACCTTCAAAATATATTTTGGAGGAGGGAAAAAAAACATCATTTTCTAATTTAGGAGAATAAATGCTTACTAGACTACTGACATATGAACCATTGTCTGAATTTTAGAAAAATCTCAGTAGAAATTGTGAAAATGGAACTAACTTGATAAAGAAATCATTAATCTATAGTAAAAAAAAAAATGTATTTAGAATCTGAATCTGACTGTTCTAGAGGAAACCCTCCTCTGTAACCCCCACCTCACCCCAATTTGAGCTTCCATCCAGATGATAATGATGATGATACTTTTTAAATCGGCTTTATTGAGGTATATATAATTCACATACAATAAATTCACTTTTTATTTTCTTTTAAAAATTTTATTTGGTAGTAGTTAACATTTATTGAGCTCTTACTATGTGGTAGGCAGATTCTAATGCTTTATACACATCATTTTATCTTCATATCCACTCTGAGGTAGGTATTGTTACTTGCCCATCTTTGTTGTTCTAAAATATCTTGCCCAGATTATTGCAATAGCCCCTCAGCTGCCCACGCCTCTCTTCAGGCTCTTCTCAACAGTACCCAGAGTAATGCTTCCAACCTGTTGAATTACTCACATCACCAAAATCACATTCAGAGTCCCATTGTAACATTCAGGAACTCATCTTCTCCTGCTCTCCCCTTTTCTCATGCCACACCAACCGTCTGGTCTCCACACTGGTCTTAGCTGAGGTCCTTGTTCAGTTCTTGGAGAGCCTGGAATGCTGCTCCCAAGACATCCATGGAGCTTGTTTGCTAATGGCTGTCATGTCACCTTCCCAGTGAGGCTGACTCTGCCCAGACACTTTGAAATTTTAAGTAAAGAAGAGGCCCAGGTTAAGGGCGGTGTGATAGGCAGGAACTGATGGATTGTTTCCATGATCTCTGCCCTGATGTTACTCCCATGATTGCATTATTTATATGGCAAAAGGCAAAAAGGATGTATCTGGGTTACAACTAAAAAGAAGTAAATTCCAGCACCCACCTGATGAAGCTTGAAGTGAATTCTTCCCCTAGAGCCTCTAGATGAGAGGCTAAGACCATGATCGGTTTGCAGGTTTGTGACACCTGAAACAGAGAACCTCATAAAGCCCCCTGGACGTCTGACCTCCCAAACTGTGAGATCTGGAAAGACTAGTGTTTTAAGCTGCTAGGTCTGCAGTGATTTGTTAGAGTAGCAATGGAGACCTCATACAGATGGTGGATAAATAGAATTCCTCTCTTCAGGCAGAGTGGCCTGTGGATCAGCACCCATCCGTGGAGCTCTGTTCAGAAGGGTCTGAGACTGCTGGCAGGCTCTGTGATGGATCAACAGTAGCTGAGAGTTTGCCACATATGTGCCATCCCTGGTCTGGGCTCTTCCTGCTGAACTAAATAGAATGGTGTGGTTAGATGGAGTTAAGTTGTTAGGCTAGACTCAAAACAGAGAACATGGGTCATTAACGAAAGCAAGCCAGCAGAATAAGAATCAAGAGTATAACACTGTCTTAGTTGGTTCAGATTGCTGTAACAAAAATACAGACCACATGGTTTGTAAATAGCAAGCATTGATTTCTTAAAGTTCTAGAGGCTGGGAAAGCCAAAATCAAGGCACTGGAAGATTCAGTGATGAAAACCGGCTTCTAGGTTCATAGACAGTTGTCTTCTGGCTGTGTCTTCATGATGGAAGGGTCAAGTGGGCATTCTCAAGTCATTTTTTTAACTTAGTATTTTATTTTATTTGGACAATAATTGCTTTACAATATTGGGATGGTTTTGCCATGAATCGGCCACAGGTATACATGTATCCCCCCGACCCTGAACCCCCCCCCCCACCTGCTTCCCCATCCCATCCCTCTGGGTTGTCCCAGAGCATTAGCCTTGGGTGCCCTGCCTCATGCAGCGAACTTGCGTTGGCCATCTGTTATCCATATGGTAATGTGCATGTTTCAGTGCTATTCTCTCAAATCATTTATAAGGGTGCTCATCTCATTCCTGAGGGCTCCAGCCTCATGGCCAAATCACCTCACAAAGTCCTCACCTCCTAATACCATCACACTTGGAATTAGTGTTTTAAAATACGAATTTGGGGAATGTACAAATACTCAGTCTGTAGCAAAGATCTGAAATGTGAATTCTATGGCACAGATTTTGCCTGGTTTAATCATGTTTCTATCAGCAGTGTCTAGAACAATGTTAAGGCTAGAGTAGGTGCTTAATAAAATTTTTTCAACTAAAGATCTGTATAACAAGGAATAGGAGATAAGTATATTCTAGTGGTTAACTGAATGTGTTTTCATATTGTAGGGACCTGATGTCAAATTCCATTTCCACCACTTAACAATTTCCTTATCTCAAATAGGGAGATAAGAGTGATTTCTTGCCAGTGTAGCAGAGAGAATAAATGAGATAGCATGCTTATTATCCAGAGCCCCATGCCTGGCACCTGGTCAGATTCGCCCAGTGGTAGCTGTTTTAAAATCACTGTATCCGTCAGGCTTCTTAGCTGTAAGTTATGGCCGTGAGCTTGGGCTGATTGGAGCAGGGAGACTGTTATTCAAAGGTTATCAGGAAGTTCACTAAATCTTCTGGAGGCTCTGAGCACAGACAGATCAAAGGGAAGCATTCTGTTGAGTCAGCCAAGAGTCACGTCCCAGAGGGGTCCACCTGGACATGGCCACCACCACAGCGCAGAGTGGCGGCTGCAGCTCATACCTTACTGCCCCAGCTGCTCCATCCATGTTGCTGCTGGTTGACAGATGGGCACCACCCCCATCCCTGCTCCTTTGTGTCATCAGATCCAGACTCTAGGCTCTAGACAAGGCCACACAACTGCTCAGGGCTTCCACCAGCTGCCTAGAGAGCTGGGAGTGAGGTTTGGACTTGTCATCTTCTCTGTGGAGAGATAGGCTGTCTGTTCAACTTATAAGGCAGGGATCCTCCAATCATAGGAAGGAGTTTAGATGCCAGACAGTCCCCTCATACCTCCTGCCCCGCAAAGACCAAATCCCTTCTATTCATTTTTCAGTCCTGATCCAAAGTCAGAAATACTGTTTCAAGAAGGCAGGAGAAGCCCTGGGGTTCAGTCTTAGGTTGATTCCAGGTAAAAGAGGTACTTCCTGGGTCCTTCAGTATTCAGATATAGAGGAGAGTGTCTTTTTGTCCATTTGACACTGGCTTTCAACTTGACCCCCTCTAATCAATTCTGTACCAGGGTCACGCATAGTTAAAGGTCACTTACATCCAGCCTCAGAATGTGATTAGAGCAGGAACACATCTGTAAGCATGAGTTGCAGTACTCTTTGGCCTTCACGCTTCTAAGAAAATGTGTGGGACCTGTGAACGATCCAGTGCTGACTGATTCTATGGTCATACAGTCAAGTGTTGACTGTCATTCTTTCCCTGCGTGTTTTACACCTGAGATTGCTTTCTAGAAATAATCACATGATGATAGATAATGTTATTTAATGCTGATCACGTTATAGCCATTGAGTAAATGCTTTAAATTGTATGTGGTCTCATAAAATCCTTCCTTTTGTGAGGTGCAATATAATTGCTTCTATTTTATAGACCAGGAGACTGAGGCTTAGGGAGCAGGTCAACCAGGCTATAAGTAGTGGAATGTGGCTACGAACCAAGGTGTGCCTGACAACAAAGCATGTGGTCTTAACTACAAATTTGTGTGAAGCTGATAGAATATGAGCAGTAAAGATCCTTTTCCAGAGCAAGCTGTGCTATTCGGCATTATGAATTGTCACTATACTATGCAAGTTCGGCAGAAAGACTATAGAAAATCCACAGGTGCCCTTTCAGATTTGTTGTGAAAATTTGGAAATATTTGAATCTCCATGTCTTTCCTCAAGATTTTGCCTAAAGGTGAAGTTTTTTTTTTTTTTTAATAGTAATAGCAATATGAGAGAACATATAATTTTTTCTGTAATCAAGGTGATGAACTGAGTTGCCTGTATTTATTTCCATTAGCACAGTGATTACATATAATCAAAACCAAGCATCATCAGAAAAGGTCAGGTAACAACAAACACAGGCTAGAAAAGATGAGTTATGTTTTCCCAGAAAAGATTTGTGCAGACCCACTAAGAAGGGACTTCCCTGTGGTTCAGCTGGTAAAGAATGGGGTCACAAAGAGTTGGACACTGCTGAGCGACTTTCACTTTCACTTCAAACTAAGAAGAAATACCTCTACTCCTACCCGCTCTTGACGCCAACCCTCAGTACTCTGCTCTGCCTTTTCCTTTTCTGTCACACTTTGCCTTCTAATATACTAATTTATTAGTAATTGGATTTCTTAATTATCATTGCCTCCTTTTAAAACATAAGCTCCCTGAGAGCAGGGGCCTTTGTTTCGTTCTGTGATAGGTCCCAAATGCTGGGGAAGAGTAGCTGCCAGGCAGATACTCAGATATTGGATGAGTGGATGAATATAATAAATAGTAGTAGAAGTAGGATCGATAGGAGGAAATTGTCTAAAAGCATGATGTATGTTTGCAGGACAGTCTCAGTTGTCTATTGATGGGAAACAAGCCGCCTCACAGTGGGCTTAGGACAGCCCGTCAGTTGGCTGCCATTCTATGGGTCAGGGGTTTGGACGGGGCTCAGTTCGGGCTTCCCTAGGGGGCTCAGACGGAAAAGAATCTGCCTGTAATTCAAGAGACCGGAGTTCAGTCTCTGGGTTGGGAAGACCTCCTGGAGAAGGGACTGGCAACCCACTCCCGTATCTTGCCTGGAGACTTCCATGGACAGAAGAACCTGGCAGGCTACAGTCTATGGGACTGCAAAGGGTCGGAAACGACTGAGTGACATGAATTCAGATTCATTCAGTTCAGCTTGTGTATCTGTCTCTGTTCTACATGGTGATGACTGAGACAACTCAAATGATTCTAGGAAATTCAGGATGGCCTCATCCCATGACTGGGGACTGGCAGTTGAGCGGGCTGCTTCATTTTCCTCATGTGGCCTCTCTCCCACCCCCCGCCTGCCACCTTGCAAGGCCTTTCTCTCCATGTGGCCTCCCTCTCCAGCCTGATAGTCTGGACTTCTTTACGTGGTGGCTGGGTCCCCAGAGTGACAGTGGAAGCTCCAAGGCCTCTCAGGGCCTCAGCTCCCAGACTGTCTCTTCCAGCACGTTGTGTGGGGAGAGCCAGCTTGGCTTCTCAGGCTGGGGCTGGGGGCTCTGCCTCGTGGTGGAGGAGCAGCACCTTGACAAAAACAGACGGGAAGGTGGCTGCTCTTGCACTTCACATTTTGCTGGGTTTTTTTTTCCAGTTTCCTTTTTTTTTTCCAATTGTGGCAAAACATAGGTAACATAAAATTTACCATTAAAAAAAATTTTACCATTTTACCCTTGTTTAACAGTTATTGGCATGAAAATATTCACATTGTTGTGCATCACCACCATCCATTTCCAGACCCCCTCTTTATTTTTTAATTTCGCTAGACAGAAATTTGGTCCTCATTGAACAATGATTCCCTGTTCCTCCTCCTCCCCGCCCCCAACCCCTGATAACCACCATTCTATATTCTATGTTAGTACTACCTCAGGCATAATCTGTTTAGATACATCATTTGCAGTGGACAGTATTTGTCTTTTTGTGACTGACTTCATTTACTTAGGATAACATCCCTGGTGTTCATCCATATTGTAGCATGTGTCAGATTCTTCTTTCATTTTAAGATTTGTTATACTCTTTCATAGATACATAGAACGTTTTGTTTATCCGTTCATTGTCCAGTGGACACTTGGGTTGCTTCCACATTTTGGCTATGGTGAATAAAGCTGCTGTGAACACGGGTGTCCAGGTGTGTCTGCTTTCAGTTCTTTTTGGTATTTACCCAGAAGTGGAGGGTCTGAGTTACATAGTAATTCATGTTTAATTTTTTGAGGAACTTCTATCCTGTTTTACATAGTAATTGCACCATTCTACAGAGAGGAAGCACCTTTTAATCCATAATATTAATGACACAATAACACAACCCATAATATTAATAATATAGGACAAGGAAGCCTGGAGTTCTGCAGTCTGTGGGATCACAAAGAGTCAGGCACAACTTGGTGACTGAACAAAAGCCACAGCTAATAACACAATAATATAATCTCATTTGTAACCTATATTCACCACTTCTATAAGGAATCATTTTTTTTTTCCTGCTGTAACTGAAATGTACTCTGATACACATTTTTCCCTTTATATAAAAATTTTCTTCCTTTATTTTCCCACATCTATGTATGGGTCCTATGGGACTCGATTTATGTCAGGTTTTCTTTCCTCTATTATAGAGAAAGTCTATTCCAAGTTCAACTGAATGGCAGGAGTCAGTGACACCCTGGTCTCTGCTTTCTCTCTTTCTTAAACTCTAGCTCACATAGATTTGTGGACTAGGATGGCATCATTTTCCCTGAAAAGCTTTGGAGCATTGCCCCAGAAGACGATTCAGAAGTGCCCTCAACATCCCAGCATTTTCCAGCCCTCTGTGACTAATCTGAAAATGAATCTTTTGAGAAAACGAAGGGGGAAAAAGAAGAAAAAAAGCAACCTCCCAAGACTAACAATGAGAAATTGCTAAAAATAATAGTTGCTTTATTGTTTCTCTTCCTAAAGGCCATATTTTTGGCTGCTGTTAGCTATTATTCATTCCCCTGGGGCACATTTTATTTTCTCTGAAAGACTGTATAGTAAGGGAGAACAACTTATAATTTAGGCTACAAATTGTGTGTGACATTTCTGGGTCCTATTTGGTGGTTCTTATTATTGTCTGAGAAGAGCTTTTTGTTTCATGGGCATTGTGTGAAAGCAGGTAATATCCCTCATAAACAGGCATCTCCTTCTGTAAAGATATAGTTTGGCTCCTTTCTGTGTTTGCTCCTCATATTTATAATAACTGTCTGATAGCCCAAGCCATAACAAGAATCATTACCTTGTTTATGTCTGTAAAGCCTTCAGTATTGAGAAGAGGTAAAAGTGGGTGTATTGAGATTTCTCTAGGCTTTTTTGGAGTAAGAATGTACTTCTATTTTCATTTGGAGGTAAACTTTGATTCCGAACTTTTCAAAATTCAGCCACCCAAATATGAATTCTGCAGTGTACTGAGAAGATTAAGGGCTTTGTTGTCTGGCACATGTAGGTTTGAGTTGGTACAGACCCATTCACTGTCTGTGTGATTTGGGGAAAGTTCTCCATCTATGTCAGCATCAGTTACTGCAAGTGTAAAATGCTGAAACCAAAAGTACCTATCTCAGCAGACTAATTGGACAGTCAAGGAAAAGTGCATAGTACAAAATATAAGCTAAGTAATTATTCTTCCTGTGAGTGAATCCCAAGTTCTGATCTTATCAGTCTATTTATTTTCATCTTTGAATGCACAGAGTTTAGATAAGTATTCATGAATAATCTGCTAAAAAGAACTGCTACATTGAAAACAGTGTACATATTGTAGAGCTTTATATAATTTGGTTTTTTCCTATGCTATGTTTTCAGCTTTAATAGTAATAATTAGAGCACCTGAGGTTTTTTGAGCGTTACTGTGTACTAGAAATTGAACTAAGCATTCTACATGTATTGATTCATTTAAACTTTACACTGGGAACATAGTTACTATAATTATGCCCATTTTACAGATGAAGAAACTAAGGCCAATAAAGAAATTTTAAGTCCCTCTTTAAGTCGGTAAGTAGCATAGCCAAAATTTGAACTCATGTAGTCTGGCTCCAATGTCCGTACGTTTAACTTCGTGAGTTTTCATAGTTTTTGTTCTCAAAATCCTTTTAGTATCTTAAAAGAGCATTAGTTTATGTGGGTTATTTCTGTAAATATTTACCATAATTAGAATTCAGACTGGGAACTTTATAAATATTCACTTACTAAATTTATTTAAAATAGAAAAATAAGAAACTTATTATATGTTACCATAAACGCCATATTTCCCAACCTACCCCCCAAAAATTAGTGTGCACAATGGCATTTTTTTCCCCCAAATCTTAATGTCTAGCTTAATAGAAGACAGCTGGATAATTATATCTGCTTCTGTATTCAATTTGCTGTGATATTCCAAATTATTGTGCCTCTCAAAAATTCCATTTAACATTCATTAGAGAATGGGAGTGAAAATGACAAGTAACATCTTAGTGTTATTATGAAGTTATTTTTACCTCCCAGTCCCCCTGAACAGATTTTGGGGGTCCCTGGGTGCTTCATGACCACACTTTGAGAACTGTTATCTACTGTTTCTTGCTTTTCAGGTAAAAAAGTTTATAATCAGGTTAGAACAGGAAAGGGAAGAGAAGAGGTATTAGGAGCTTTTTCTGAACCACCAAATGAAACACAGGGATGGCTGGCACAGTTGGCAGCCTAATTTCACCTACTGTTTCTAATTTAATTCTTGTAATTTGCCTGAGGAATAAATAATTTTAATATATATTTTATAGTTATGAACAATGAGACTAAAATACTGAGTCTTGCTTGGAGACATCCAGCTGAGTTAGGATTTGAACCCTTCATCTGATTCACTAGTTGCCTGCTCATTCTTGTATTTTCCCAGGAAGTAATTGATACACTTTATGTTACCTTAAAGCATTATTAGTGAGGGCCTTTTATTAATCAGGACTCTGGGTTATAGTGACAGAAGTCCAATTCAAACTTGTTTCAACTAAGGAAAGGAAATATATTGGCAGCGAAAGCAAGTGGTAAGTGAACTTCAAGCATAACAGGGTCTAGGTATTCAGCTGATAGAATCAGATTTAGGATTTTCACTTTTCATCTCTTGCATTTGGCTTCCCTCTCAGTTAGCATCATTCTCAGGCAGAATTTGATCTTAGCAAACCTTGGCTTTATCTAACCAACTTGACAACCCATGCAGAAAGAAACTGAATCTTTCCCTAGAGTTTCTGCAGTAGTCTTGAGGCTGACCCTTACTGATCCACTTGGGACAAGAGTTTGTCCTGAAACTAATCCCTGGGCCACAAAGGCAGAGGACTGCAGATGGGGACCATGTGCTTGTCCCTGGAGCCTAAGGGAGTAGTAGGGTCAAACCAACCTACTCCTATGTCAGCCTCAGTTGTTTCCTCTGAGATTAGGGGAGGGGCGGTTCACAAATGAGAAGTGGGATGCTCGGAGCAGAGAAATGAGTCAAGGGATTCTGAGCAGGTAAAACTTTGAAAGCAGATCCTGTTTCTCTCATGTATGCTACCTTAGTTTCCACACAAAGAGAATTCCTTGATTTCTGCCTCCCCCTCCCTTTTCTCATTCTACAGGGTATTTTTATGGGATGCTGTGATCATGCCATAATGTTCTTTGGGCCCTGCTCTTAAGGAATTTACAGTGTTGTTCTGGAGATGAATCAGACTTACACACAAAATGCTCTAAAAACAGTTACTAAGCAACAAATTAGCATATGGAGATGAAATCCTAGTACAGGTTAAATGTCTGAGCCAAGGGATTATATAGAGAATGACAACAGACACAAATGTGGGGCGGAGCAGCATCTTTATGGTGTGTATGGCACAGTAACAGACTCACTGTGTGCTTTCTTCTGAAAGAGCGTTCTTATGTCTTTTCGTCTCTCCCTGGGAAACAGTGTGTTGAAGTTGAAAGGTTACAAGTTGAAAGTCAGAAACTGAACAAAAGCTAGAGGCCTTCTTCTTTTCCTCATCGCTAGTCCTGGTATTTGCTTTCTGGCCAGATTTTTCATGTGCAAGTAAAATCTAAGAAGCACACCATTCCTTTTCTTAACATTGTACTGCGCTCACATATTAAGTGTGTACATTTTTCAACAGCTAGTATCTAGGTAACTATTCAGTCCTATGCCCTGATGAGGGACAAAATGAAGTAATTTGGGGGGTGATGGTTATTTTCACTGGAACAAGGTATAGTTCAGAAGAGTGAGTGGCTGAGTGTTGAAACCAGAGAACTCAATAATACATGTGCTGATAAACTACCAGGGCTTCAACTTTGTGATCAGATCAAGGTAAATTGCAAGAAATGAAATATTAAAAGAAAACTCTTATTTAACCAAGATATTATTTAGCAACTTAAGAGTTCTGTTTTAAAGGGTATTAAAAAAAATAACTTCCAGCATTTCATACACTGTGACTGAGCATTGTTATTAACTGCTGTGAGGCATTTGTTTAAAGAGAAAAGGAAAAATGTAGCTTGTATTTAGTGAAGCCTGTTTAGCTGTTAACCTAGCTTCAGGAATTCAAATATTGTTACATTTATTTCAAGAGTCAAAAACAGCCGCTCCGCATTAATCTTCACTTGATTTTGCTTTGAAATTTTCAGGGATTGTTTTCTCCAGAGCTCTTGTTTCCAACCTAAACATGAACAGATCGAAATTTCTTGCTCAGGCATTGTAAAGCTAACTTGATCCAGTGCACAAAAAAAGAAAGAAATGGAAGAAATTGGCATTTCTACAACCAGTTGGAAACTTTTATCTCCAGGTTTTAGGGTTTGATGCTTAAAACTACTACGTGCACTGGCCTGAACTCCACTTTCACTCTGAGTCCTGAGTGGTCAGCAAAAAGAACTAATGAGCTTGCCCTTTTCTTTCTCAACTTGCTTTTTGATGGCACATAGTGGGACATTTGTTTTTCTTTGCAGTTTCTACTCTTTCCTCCATTTTGATAAAGTCTCTCCACTATAGGTAGTAGAACTCCACCTATAAAATGGAAACCCATTTCTTTTCATTACTTGGAAGCATTTTCAGTATCATTACCTTGTCAGCCTTGGCTGCCAGAACAAAATACTATAGACTGGGTGACTTAATACAAATTTACTGTCTCACAATTCTAGAGGCTGAAAGTTCGAGATCAAGAAGCCAGCAAGGTCCATTTCTGGTGAGGCCTCTCTTCTTGGTTTGCTGTCAGCCACCTTCTTGCTGTGAATTCACCTGGCCTTTCCCCTGTACATGTAGGAAGAGATCTGGTGTGTCTTCCTCTCATAAGGGCATATGTGTGCGTGTGCTGTTGTGGCTGACTCTTTGTGACCCCATGGATGGTAACCCGCCAGGTTCCTCTGTCCATGGAATTTTCCAGGCAAAGATACTGGAGCACGTTGCCATTTCGTACGCCAGGGAATCTTCCCAACCCAGGGATTGAACCTGCATCTCTTGCGTCTCCTGCATTGGCAGGAGGATTCTTTACCACTGAACCACCCAGGAAGGCCATAATGGTATCTTATCAGTCATGAGGAATTAAGGCCCACCCTTGTAACCTCACATAACCTCTATTATTTGTTTGTAGGCCCTAATTCCAAATACAGAGGGGATAGGGCTTCCATATATGAATTTAGAGGTGGTGGAGAGAACGCATTCAGTCCATAACAGTCTTTTTTGTTTTCCTTTCAAGAGGAATGAGGTAAAAGTCTTTTCTGTGTTTCCAAATCACATGGTGTTCTCGTCAACCACGATCTCTGCTAGAACTCGGCAAGCACGCTGTGGGTGGAGAAAGGACACAGTAAACTATTTCAGCTGGTGAGAGTGACATGCAAGATGAAAAGCACAGAGAATTTAATCTCATTCTTCTTGTTCTCTTTTCCCATGAATGTAGTCTGTCCTATTTGTAACTGCCTATTTATTTCCGGGCCATCTTCTGATGGATGCCTGTTATTAAAGTGGATGGGGCTCTGAAGTAGTAATAATAGAGACAGTTTCCCTGGGCGAGGAGGTTTGCTTGGTGTGGAGATGAGCCCTGATTCAGCAATCTAGTCTTTGTCAGGAGACTGAAGAGTAAAGACCCAGGGTAGCACTTTAAGCTTTGTTCCATCGTTTTACCGTGGAGTTTCAACGTTGCAAGGCATTTCCCAAGATAATTGGCTTTGGCCCCTGACGCTGTAATTGTGTGTGCCCACTTGTTATGTATTTATAATAGAATGATGTTTGAAACCTGGTAGATGTTGTTCCCTGTTATTGCAGAATTATGGCCAAGACCTAGAATCAGGCCAGAGGGCACAGGTACCCCACATTACAAGTTGAGAAGTTGGAGCCATCCAGGGCTTGCCAACAGCCTCCATTGCAGGGGGTCAGGCCTTGCCTGCTTTACCTCCTAACCCAAGTTGATAGAAGGGGCAAAATAGAAAAAAGACGTTGTCTTTTTAGGTAGAAGAACATTTACCCAGAGCCTTACCGTCCTTGCATTCCTGTAAGAGAAGTCGGGGGGATTGTCCCCTTGTTGTGAGCTGACCAAAGCTAACGTGATCCCTCTAGATTCTTCGGAAGCGGCTGAAGAGATTAGAGTTGATTAGCACTAGCCATTCTTCTATAACCTTGCTCCAGTTTTAATGAAAGCAGGCCTCAGACCAAATTCTCCCACACATGCAGACATTTACTAAATGAATATTCATTAGCAGAGCTGGCTCAGAACAGCTCATAAACCCTTTCTGCAAGCCCAGGGCTGTTCCAGCTCGCTGCCGAGTAGAAGAGCGATGCTCTTCCATGGTCAGGGAATGGAATCAGGGAAGCTTTACAAAGGCCGTGATACCGGTCCCCCCTCCAGAGATTCCTACACTGTTGATCTAAGTGGTGAGGTCTGACTGTTGGAATTCTAAAGCTTCCCATGCAAGGCCAAGGTTGAAAAACAATGTTTCAGTTGCTCCCACCATACCCTGTATGAAATTATTATCTCTGGTGAAACAGATCATCAGCCCAGGTTGGGTGCATGAGACAAGTGCTCGGGCCTAGTGCACTGGGAAGACCCAGAGGGATCAGGTATAGAGGGAGGGGGGGATCAGGATGGGGAATACATGTAACTCCATGGCTGATTCATGTCAATGTATGACAAAAACCACTACAATATTGTAGAGTAATTAGCCTCCAACTAATAAAAATAAGTGAAAAAAAAAAAAAGAAATTATTAGAGACCAACCCAGCAACATTACAGACGCAGGATTCTATCTTCTCTAGTTAGGACTCTTCAGTTAGAAAGAATCCTAAGTCAGTGGTTACATCTTGGGTTGAAGATTACATCAGAGGTCTTATCACAAAGGGTTCAGGATACAGGCCTGAGTGGATTTTTTTTCCCAGTTCATCAGACGTCAAAGTGTATTCAAACTATGTTAGCCCCTTCAAACATCCTAAATACCTTGGACTTCACAGATGATACCCTGTTTCTGTCATCTGTCATGCTAATGAACAGGTCATTTCACCCATAAGAATCTGTTTTGGCTTCCCTGGTGTTAATTAACAAGTGCTGGTTGTTGCTTAAGCTCAGCTAAGAGAAATGTGCTTATGGTAGCTCATCTTAGCTTATGAACCTTTCCAGTGTGGTGTAACTGGTCTTCCTGAGTCTGTGTATTCTTGGTAGCGTGTTAGCAGACAACCCTTAAAGTTAAGACTAACCTACCTGGCACATACATGATATCACTTTGATTGTGCAGGTAATTTAAAGTAAATTACAGTCACATAGTACTAATTCTCCCCAAGGCCAAACGAATGATGTTCCAAGAGTGTTGTTGATAAAGTCTATAGACATGTCCCAGATGTCAGTCTTTTCCTTTCTACCCTCCAGTCAAGTCAGGATCTGGTGATCTCTGGTCTGCAGGTTGCAGAATTTCTGTAGTAGCTTGTTAACTTGTAACCTTAGCAAAGAGACAGGAAAAATGTGTCCAACGGGTTAGGTAGGCCCAACTGGCATGAGGGTATCTTCTAGTTCTTCAGTGATATAGATGTTTTCCCCACATTGTGTCTGCAAGTGCTGGAATTGGAGGTCAGAGTAGAGGAGATAGAGGCTTTAGACTCACGAGGCGAGGCTGCCTAGGGCAGATGGCATGTACACTGGAGGAATGCTGTCCGAGACCAGTAACGGACTTAGCCAGGAGGAGTGGCTATGTTCTTTCAAGACGACCTCCAGTGACTAGGGCGGCTTGGTGCCCTTGGATCACACCGAATACACGTGAAGGAATCATATCAGAGATGCCCGTTCTTTGTATAATCCAAGCGTATCAGTAAGCTTTTCCTACAGTGATACTACATAGCCAGCCACCCCTATCTGAAGTGACTGTAGCAACAGTTATTTGTCCTGGATCATGTCAGTTTCTGTAAGATGGGTTGGTATCATGCTTCAGGGCGTGAACTGCACTATGTTTGTGAGCCTGTGATTGACTTCAGATCTACTCCCATGTGTTTAATCTGGTCCCCACACTGAAGGGGCAGCAGCTCTGTGGGGAAAGTTTTCCTCATGGCTGTGAATAAAATGCAGGATAGCAAACCACTTTATGTCATGCCTGCTAACATCCTAGTGACTCAGGTGAGTCACGTGACCAGACCCAACATCCTTGAGGCAGAGGAAGACACTCTCTGAGGTGGTATATTAGAGAGGATGAATGTTTTTGAACCATCCTCTCATCTGCCACAAGGGCCAAGAAATAGGCACACCTCATCTTTACTGTCATTTTCCTTATCCCAAGGACCAGAACAGAACACTCAGCAAAGAGGGTGTATATCTGCAGATCAAGTCCATACTTGTCCACCACAAACTTTGGAGACTCCTTTGATGAGGGAAAGAAGGCTGATCTAAGGACAAAAGAAGTTTTACAAAGAACAAAAAGCTAAGCCCTCAGAAACCAGAACGAGATGTTTCGAATAACTGAATGTTACTGAAAAATTATAGAGTTGGATTGAGATGTTTGTTGAGGGAGCCTTCCACGCAACAGAAAAAGGCTGTAGAACTCCGAAGCGAGTAAAGTGATGCCCTCTCATGTTTATAGCTCATCATGCCCAGACGCCTCGGTAATCTGTTACATATGCCTGCTTTGATGTCCTCGAGGGAAATGCCTTCCTAGATCCCTTGTCTGGTGGTTAGCTGTCAGGAGTACATTTCCCATGAGCAGTGCCTGGGGAAGTGCACTTAATTAACCGGACAAGAGGGAACAGAACAGATGTCTCCAGGGAGTCTTTTCCTTACTCAGGAAAGAAGTTGCTTCCCCTCTTTGGGATTCTAGTTGCCCATCAGTTTGTTGTGGAGGATGCTGCCTTTTCAAAGAGTAATGTGTCTCAAAGTCTGCCTCACTGGATCCCACTGAATCATGATGTAAAAGATTCTCTGGAAAGAGAGCATTCTATGACCAAGTGAATTTGGGAAACTTTAGGTTTGCACATAGAATAGTGTGTATTAAGGACTTTTAAAGAGCCCTTAATATGCTAATATGCATAGCCACTATTGAAAAACAGGGAGGTTCGTAATAATTTTTTAAATTAAGTTTGACTAGAGACTGCTTTTTTTCCCCAAGGAATACTAGTGCAGCAAAAGGTGTCCTAGGGAATTTATGGGACAAATTCTGTTAAAATATATCAGGGTTTGGTGAAAAGTGCTAGCTAAATTCATGGTTTTTTTTTAAAGTACAAAACCAACTTTACGGAGCTGTGATTCACATATCATAAAATTTTCCTTTATCTTTTTAAAAATTTAATTTATTGAAGTAGAATTGAGTTACAATGTTGTGTTAATTTCTGCTGTATAGCAAAGTGATTCAGATATACATAAATATACGCATGTGCACACACACACACACATTCTTTGCCCATATGTTCAACGGGCTAGTTTAAACAAGTCATTTCCACTAAAAGTTACATCACCTTATGAGCCTGAGTGAAAAAATCATTTTCCCCCAAAAGAATCTTGCAGTGGTAAAGTATGTGAGAAAAAGGGTTTAGGAGAAAATGTTGAATGAAACAATTATTGTCGTCATCGATGTTTCTTTTTAGGTTAAAGAATCCTAGTTCCTTTGCTGCGGACAGTGTGATAAGCTTTCTGCCTGGCCATCTTGTCTGAGAGATTTCAGGGCATCATTTCATTCTTGGCTCTTTTAGGAGCACATGCTTCCTGTCTTCTTGAATGACTCTCCAGTGTCACTTCCTCAGTGACATTTCTGAGCAAACTCCTTTCCCCTCACTTCATTTTTCTTTGCTCACAGCCCCAAGCAATCAACAGCCCTGGAAAAGCTTTCCAATTCAGTTTTCTGTCATTGATTCTGGGGTACCATGTTTTTGCAAGTGAAGACTCTTATAGGCATGCAGGTGACATCCCTGAACATGTGTGGTTTCTTACTTCAGCTGGTCTCTCTTCTCCTTGTTAGCTTTGCCATGGTAACTTCCAAGGGATCCTTCTTTCCCATCCACCCCCAACTTTCCTCAGCATGAAAAAATAAAGCCAGTCTTGGATTCTATTTTCAACTTCATTCTCCAATTCTAGACATACCTGCTCCATCATATCTCTTTCCTTCTTTTCTTCCTTAAAAGGTCAAGGAAAACCTGAAACACTCTCCTCCACCAAAAATAGTAACAGTAGCTAATTCATTCCCCACAACAACCCCTTTAAGTAGGCAGTACTATCAGTATGCCTGTTTACAGATATGGACACTGAGACACAGAGAGGTTAAATAATTTGCTAAGATCACACAATAAGTGTCAGAGCTGAGATTTAACCTAATAGTCTGGCTACAGAATCCTGGAAATCTATATTTTATTTTTTATTCCTATCAGTTTAAAACAAAGCCAGCTTTATTGAGCATGATTCACATATCATAAAAGGTTCCTTTTTAACTTTTTAAAGTTAAATTTATTGAAGTAGAGTTGATTAACAGTGTTGTGTTAATTTCTGCTGTTCAGCAGAGTGACTCAGGTATACATATATATACACACAACATTCTTTTTCATATTCTTATCCATTATGGCTTATCACAGCATGTTGACTATAGATCCTATGCTATGCAGTAGGACCTTGTGGTCTATCCAGGCTTCTCCTTTTTAAAATGAACAATTTAGTGAGTTCTAGTATAATCACAGAATTTTGCAACCAACACCAATATCTAACTCCAAAATACCCACAAACCCTGGTACTAGTTAGCAGTCATTCCTCATTGCCTACTACCCCCAGCCCCTGCTAATCACTAATCTACTTCCAGGCTCTCAATTTGCCTGTTCTGGACATTTCATATAAATGGAATCATGCAATCTGCTTTTTTTTTTTTTTTTATGACTGGCTTCTTGCACTTAGCATGTTTTCAAGATTCAGCCGTGTCATAGCATAGATCAACATCTCCCTTCTTTTTATGCTGAATAATATTCCATGGTATGAACTTAACCACATTTTGTCCTTCAATTTGTCAGTTAATAGATGTTTGAGTTGCTTCCACTTTTTGGCTATTATGAATGTAGCTTCCATGAATATTCATATATATGTTTTTGTGTATACGTATGTTTTCATTTCCTTTAGATCTATGCTCACGAGTGGAATTCCTATGTCTTGTAACTCTGTTTTAACATTTTGGCTAACTACCAAGCTGTTAACCAAAACAACTGTACCACTTCATAATCTCATTAAGAATGTATGAGGATTCCATTGTTTCTACATCCTTAGTAATACTTGTCTTTTTTTGTTTTTTATCATAGACATTCTAGTGTATGTGAAGTGATATCTAGTTGTATATTTTTCTCTTAACCAAGATTGAGCATTTTTTCCTCTCTTATATCATCTTGGAGAAAATATCTATTGAAATCTTTGGCCATTTTTAAATTGGATTATTTGTCTTTTTATTGTTGAGTTGTAAGAGTTCTTTACATACATACTTCATTAAATTGTGCTTCACAGATACTGCATTTTTTTACAGATTGAAGGTCTGTGGCAACTCTGCATTGAGCAAATCTGTAAGTGCCATTTTTCCAACAGCATTTACTCAATTCATGCCCCTCTGTCACATTTTGGTTATTTTTCATAATATTTCAAAATTTTATTATTGTTATATTTATTATGATGATAGTGACTGTTGATCTTTGATACTGTTATAACTCACTGAAGGCTTAGATGATGGTAGCAGTTTTTAGCATTAAAGTATTTTTTTAATTAAGTATGTGCATTGCTTTTTAGATATAATGCTATTGCACACTTAGACTATAGTACAGTGTACAAAAAACTTGTGTATGCATTGGGAAACCAAAAAATCCATGTGAATTTCTTTATTGTTCTCTTTGCTTTATTGCTGTAATTTGGACCCGAACCTGCAAAATGTCTGAGTATGCTTATATCCCTGGTGGCTCAGACTGTAAAGAATCTGCCTGCAATGCAGGAGACCTGGATTTGATCTCTGGATTAGGAAGATCCCCTGGAGAAGGGAATGGCAATACACTCCAGTATTCTTGCCTGGAGAATTCCATGGACAGGGTAGCCTGGTGAGCTACAGTCCGTGGGGTCCGAAGAATCAGACATGCCTGAGCAGCTCACTTTCACTTCACTTTTCATGCTTGTATATATTCTGGATATATATCTCTTATTGGGTATATAACTGACAAATATGTTCTCTCATTCTGAGTTATCTTTTTGCTTTTTTGATAGAATGCTTTGAAGAATAGATGTTCTTAATTTTTTTATGGTGTTCGGTTTATTTGGGCTTCCCAGGTGGCGTTAGTGGTAAAAAACCTGCCTGCCAGTTGATATGTTTTTTCTTCCATTGCTTGTGTTGTTGGTTTTAATCCAGGAAACCACTGTCTAATCACAAGGTCATGAAGATTTCTGTTTTTTTCTTAGACTTTTGTCGTTTTAGCTCTCACATTCAGTTCTCTTATTCATTTTGAGTTAATTTTTATATATAACATAAGAAAATGACCCCAAATCATTTTTTAGTATTTCTTACAGGGCAGGTCTGCTAGTGCGAAATTCTCTCAATATTCCTCTATCTGGGAATATACCACTTTCTTCTTTCTTTTTGAAGGATAGTTCTGATGGATCCTTGGTTGACAGAATTTTTCTTTCAGCACTTTGAATATGCTTTTCTAGTGCTTTCTGACTTTCATGATTTCTGGTGAAAAAACCAGCTCTCCATGTTATTGATGATCTTTTGTATATAAGGACTCATTTTCTCTTGCTGCTTTTAGGCTTTCTTGCCTTTGACTTTTTTGTTGTGCCTAGGATTAGATACTTTTAAGTTTATCCTACTTGACGTTTTTTAGGCCTCTTGAACGCATAGGTAAATGTTCATCAAATTTAAGGAGTATTTTAATCATTATTTGCTTCATATATTCTTTATATTCCTTTCTTTTCATCACTCCTTCTAGGATTCCTATTATGTATATGTTGCTACACTTGATGGTGTCCTACAGGTTTCTGAGGCTGTACATTTTTCTACATTCTTTGTTATCTTCATATTTCTCAGACTTGTTGGTTCAGTTGCTCAGTCATGTCCGACACTTTGCGACCCCATGGCTGAAGCACATTAGACTTCCCTGTCCATCACCAACTCCCGGAGCTTGCTCAAACTCATGTCCGTTGAGTCAGTGATGCCATCCAACCATCTCATTCTCTGTCATCCCCTTCTCCTCCTGCTTTCAATCTTTCCCAGAATCAGGGCCTTTTCCAATGAGCTGGCTCTTCGCATCAGTTGGTCAGAGTATTGGAGCTTCAGCATCAGTCCTTCCAGTGAATATTCAGGACTGACTTCCTTTAAGATTGACTTGTTTAATCTCCATGCAGTTCAAGGGACTCTCAAGAACCTTCTCCCAGCACCACAGTTCAAAGTCATCGGTTCTACAGCACTCAGCCTTTTTTATTGTCCAGCTTTCACATCCATACATAACTACAAGAAAAACTGTAACTTTGGCTATACAAACCTTTTTCAATAAAGTAATGTCTCTGCTTTTTAATATGCTGTCTAGGTTTGTCAGAGCTTTTCTTCCAAGGAGCAAGCATCTTTTAATTTCATGGCTGCAGTCACCATCTGCAGTGATTTTGGAATCCCCAAAAATAAAGTCTGTCAGTGTTTCCATTGTTTCCCCATCTATTTGCCATGAAGTGATGGGACTGGATGCCATGATCTTCCTTTTTTGAATGTTGAGTTTTAAACCAGCTTTTTCACTCTCCTGTTTCATCTTCATCAAGAGGCTCTTTTGTTCCTCTTCACTTTCTGCCATAAGTGTGGTGTCATCTGCATATCTGAGGTTATTGATATTTCTCCCAGCACTCTTGCTTCCAACTTGTGATTCATCCAGCTTGGCTTTTCACACTGTGTACTCTGCGTATAAGTTAAATAAGCAGGGTGACAACATACAGCCTTTATGTGCTCCTTTCCTCAGACTAGATCATCTCAATTGGTCTATCTTCAAGTCCACTGATTGTTTCTTTGGCCAGTTCAGATTTGTTCTTCAACCTAGTAAAATTTTAATTTTAAGTCTAGTAAAATTTTAATTTTACTTTTTATGTAAAGTAAAGTAATGTAATGTAAAGTAAAATTTTAATTTTACTTTTACTAATTATGCTTTTCAACTTAAGTATTTTAATTTGAATATTTGTATTATTGTTTTAAGTTTTTTGTTTCTATTTTTGGAATTTTTTTTATTGATATTCTATTTAGTCTACATGGTTCACATATTTTTCTTGAGTACTTTAGATATGTTTTCCTTTAGTGCTTTGGGTGCATTTTGAATAATTTAAAGTGTTGGCCAGTAAATCCAGTGTTTGGGCTTCCTCACATATAGTTTATACTGAATATTCTTTCTCCTGTGTATGGATGATACTTTCCTGTTTCTTTTCATGTCTCACAATTTGAAATGAAATCTGGACATTTGAGATGATATGATATTTGAAATGATATGATATTGCATCTCTGGAAACCATATCTATTTTCCTCCCACTAGGTTTGTTGTTGTAGTGTTGTTGTCTGTTTAGTAACTTCCTTGGGTGAATTCTGTCACATCTGTATTCATCGTCATATGTGTCCACTGAGGTCTCTGTTCAGTTACCTTAATAGCCCACTAACAACTGGACAAAGATATCCTTAAATACGGGTCAGTCTCCCCTTTGCCAACAGACTGTGTGCATGTTGGTGAACATCATCAACATGGACAGCTGATAATTCTGCACTAGCTTTCACTTGCCACTTGATCAGAACATCAAGGTCAGCTAGAGGTGAGAGAGTCCTCTTAGGTTTTGCATGGACATGTACAAAGTCTTTCATATGCCTTTGACTTTCTAGAGCTCCAGGAATATGGAGCTTTATCAAGTCCCCTAGATATTCCTCCAAAGATTTTTAGCCAGCCTCTTCTTTCCCCCAGGTGGTATTATTGATTCAGGTACCTAAAGTGTTAAACAGTTGCTGCTAAATATTTGCAGCCAACACCCAGGAATAGGGCTTTTACCACTGAGCCAGCTTTGATTCAGGTCAACTGACAATGAGGCCTGTTTGGGGACTTTTCAGGGGACTTTGCACATTGGTCAAACAGTGACAAGTTTCTTGCGATAGAACACTTTGAGGGCTCCAAGCCCATTTGCCAGCCCTATAGTGGCTGCCAGGTTAGTGTTTTTTAAGTTATCATTATTGTAAGACTGGCGCTATAGAGTGGTAAAGAGTCTGCCTGCCAGTGCAGGAGACACAGAGATGCGGGTTTGATCCCTGAGTTGGGAAGATCCCCTGGAGTAGGAAATGGCATCCCACTCCAATATTCTTGCCTGGAAAATTCCATTGACAGAGGAGTCTGGTGGGCTACTGTCCATGGGGTTACAAAGAGTTAGACAGGACTGAGCAACCGAGTCCAAGTGTGCTGGTTTTTCGGGCTACTGCAGAAATGATGATAGGAGGATGGGAAGACAGGAGGAGCATGGGAAGGACATTAGTCAAAAAGCTACAAAGCTTGTCCTTACCAGTATTCTGCTGGGAGTCTTTTCTTTGTTTGCTTCCTTTTTTTCATCTAAAGTCTCCTCTGGTTGTTGCAAACCTTTGGTTAATTTCCAAAGTCTTGAAGAAGTTAATTTTGACAATTTTTTGCCAGTGTTCTTACTGCTTTTATGGAGAAATAGATTTTTGGAAGCCCTTACTCTCTCATTTTGGAACTTCTTTAGGCAATCCAGTTTAATTTATGAACACGAATTTATAAATCCTTAATAAGTACTCTGAAGACCTACTTATGAATGAAAGTGGAATTCTATAGGACTGCAAGTCATTTGTGCAGGAAAAAAAAATCAAGAAGTGATTTAAATTTTTTCCTGCTACTTCAAGTCCATCAAGAGGACATTTGTATCCAGCATGTGCTACAGCTGATTTAAGGAACGTTTTTGGTGAATTAAATTTTCATGACTGGATAATGTTACTTTTATATGGATATGCCCTGATTTTTTTACTGATGAACATTTGGATTTTTTCCCAAGCTTTCATATTACAAATAATGGCATAAGGCATATTATCAGGCACATATCTATGTGTATACAAAATCATTTGTCAGATAAATCCATTGAAGTGGACTACTAGCTCAAACAGTGTATGTGTGTAAAATCTTGATAGCTAGGGTAAGATACATTTTTAGATCTTTAGAGTTTATATTTTATATCTCATGCTAGTATTAGAAGAACATTTTGTCTTTATGGTCCTTTTTTTGTCCTGTATTTTGAAGAGGTCTAAATATGTACAGGATGTCTGAAATGTTGGGAAATAAGATAAATGATTTTAAATTATATGTTGACTGTATTTTCAAATATGTTTCTCTGTACCCTCCTGACATCTTTTCAGATGAAATACCTCTAAATTTAGAGCACTGAGGCCAGCTGTGAATCTGAAAACTGGGTAGTGAAATTTTGTGACACCCTATAGATTGGCAAGTGGATAGTGAACTTTTTTCCCAACTTTTTTGGACACCCTATAGGTTGTCAAATGAATACGTTATTTTATTTTCATTTTCTCTTATGTATACTTGGCACCAACCCAAAGGGCTAAAATCTTTCTTGATATTTGAAATCATAGTATTTCAGTTGCTTCTGTTGAATATTTTTCTCTTTCAAGTGAGTTGTAGCAGGATGACTCATGACTCACCTTTCTGGATTTGTTACCCAAACGACTCAGCATCTTAAATTATAATAATATATGTGCTCTTCTAGCTGGGTTAGATTAGAACATGATTGAAAGCAATACAGTACAAGAAGAACCTGGCTGTTTATAACACTCTTTTTTTTCTTTTAAGTGTCTTGAGTTGTGATCTACCATCTTGCATTACATAAAGGGAGAATGAAAATCATCTCTTGTTGACACTCTTTCATGCCTTTAATGTTTACCTGGCTGCCTTTTGATATTTTATTGCTCATCCTACCTTCTGATGAGCAAAGCAGTAAAATGTGTTTTAGGCAAACCATGGGGAGATATTAATTGTCTTATTAGGAGAAAGCTGGTTCTTTTGCCAGTACCCTCTGGCACTAAGGGTCAGGAAATAAAAGTGGCCCTTTACTAATTCTCAGTTAAATTATAGGACAAACCCCATTACAGCAAATTCCAACACAGCAGACTCTTTATATAACAACAGGATTTCCTAATCTCAGACAATGGCCTGCTCATTGCAGGCAACAAAACCCTAGCCCTAAATATGCACTAGGAGTTTTTTCATAATGGAATTGGACCTGCGGTTATGTTTGAAATCAGAATTATTCTTTGGGAATGGTGATTCTACACACGGATGCAAGGAATAAATGGCTTCATTTGCCTCTCCCTGAAATGTGCTATCAGCGAACCACAGCAACCCTGTAATAACATGATGAATTCTCCTAAGTATACAGGAGATTAGTAAAAGCCGCTCATCAGGACGTGATCCACAACTCAGGCTCCAGTAACATGTGGCAGCTGCCAATCTCTGCCCCCATTGAGGTCCCTGGCATTAAATTGCTTTCAGGAAATAGCTGTTGAATAAAGAATAGACTAGAAACAACTTTGACTTGTTTCCTTAGTCTCCGAGGGGAAGAGGTCCACAGAGGCTTTCCAAGGATGCTGGATTTTAGTTGCGCTGCATCAGGTCCAGTCTTTCATTCATCTGCTGGCTGAGCCCAGTAACCTGTCAGCAGTCTGCAGCCACTCCACAGGTGCAGAGCTGATGAGGGAGGCTTGTTCTCTGGAGCCTGACCCGGCGCCTTTTGCAAAGCTGCCTTCAGTTCATTTGAAGAGGACCTTGGCGGTGACATGGGGGTCTGTAGAAGGACAAACTGGATTCTTCACCCAAGATTTTAAAGAATTCAGTTCTGACCGCTGATGTCACCTCTGCCAAGATCAGAAAAACCAACCACCCTGTTACCTCAATTGCTATATAGAATTAAAAATACTACTGCTATTATGTGTAGTTAATAATGATGCTAGTAGTAAATTCTTATATAGCACTTTTTATGTCCTGGGCACTGTTTGAAGATTTTAAATACCCATATACTTTATAAACAATGACTCCATGAAGGTACAAACTCTTTCCCCCACTTTGCAAGTGAGAAAACTGAGGTGCAGAGAGGTTGAGTGTTTAATCCAGGGTCCCACAGCTATTAAGAGGCTGAGCTGGACTTTGAACCTAGGCAGTTTAGCTCCGTAATTCATACACTTACCCCTTTCTTTCAGTGTACTTCACCTCCAAGATCTCTGTGTTTTCAAATAGTAGGTCTCTACTAAGTGATTGAAGATACAAGTGTATTCAGCAAACATTCATTCAGCACCCACCATGGCTGAGCCCTGGGATTAGAATGGTGAAGGGCAGAAGTCAAGGTGCCTGCCTTCTTTTGTGATCAATGGTTATGCAGGTGAACACTGGGAAAGAAGATAATTTGGTTCTTTAGTGACCTTTGATGAAGATGCCACCTCCAAAGCAAGAAAAAGTAACAAGTACCACTGGGGCTGAACACCATAGGGAGGACAGGCAAGGGGAACACATGTGGAACAGCATATTCCACATGGAACATGGAGGGCCGGGGGCAGTGGGATCATGGTCTTCTTTAGGAACTGCTGCCCTGCTAGTGAGAGGAGGTGCCTGCAGAATTGGCCAGGGCAGACCACTGAGGGACCCATAGGAAATGTTTAGAAGTCTTACAAGCAATGGAAAGCCGTCAGAGAGCCTGCTACAGGAGAATGAGAACATTTGGGTTTTTTAACATTTTTATTGCAGTATAATTGCTTTACAACGTTGTATTTCTTTCTGCTGTTCAGCAAAGTGAGTCAACTGTATGTATACATGTATCCCCTCTTTTTTTGGATTTCCTTCCCATTTACGTCACCATAGAGCACTGAAAAGGGTTCCCTGAGCTATACAGGAGGTTCTCGTGAGTTACCTATTTTATGTATGGTGTCAGTGCATATACATCTATCCAAATCTCCCAATTCATCCCATCCCATCTTTTCCCCCTTGATGTTCATAGATGTGTTCATATATTTGTTCTCTATGTCTCGCAGACATAGAGATCTTATTTCTAAAACAGAAATAAGATCATCACTACTTTCTAGATTGCACATATATGCATTAATATACAATATTTATTTTTTTCTGACTTACTGTATCAAAGACTCTAGGTCCATCCACATCTCTGCAGATGACTCAGTTTCATTCCTTTCTATGACTGAGTACTATTCCATTGTATACATGTACCACATCCTCATGTACCCGTTTCTCTGTTAATGGATATTTAGGCTGCTTCCATGCCCTGGCTTTTGTAAATACTGCTGCAATGAATAAGATTTGGATTTTGAAAAGATCTCTCTGATGTCTCAGGCAGAACAGAGGGAGGGTCACCAGAAAGAATAGTGGGATATCAAGCAGAAAGCTCATGCTCCAGTCCAGATCAAACAAAGAAACAGAGGCAGCCATGTTGGGCTTGGATATTGGCAGTGGAATGCAGAGATAAACAGATCTGAGGAATATTTAGGGGATAAAATCCACAATTTATCATGGAGGGGTAAAGATGACTCCAGCTGTCATGGAAACCAAACATCTGAATGAAGTGGCACGTAGAACATTCAGACTTAGATTTCATTCATCTAACCAATGATAGCAATGTTCTCAGCAATATAGCTGACGAAGGACATCCTGTGGTGACTCGAATATTTGTTGAGAACCTAGTGTGTGCCAAGCCCTGTATTCGGTAAACAATATCGTGGACAGAACTCATGTCCTCAAGGGTTTAATCACAGAGGTTCTCAACCAGGAGCAATCTCACACCCACACACCCCCTCCATGCTAGGGGGTTGGGTAATGAGTGGAGTTTTCTATTGGCAGCCAGAGAAGCTGCTCAACATCCTATACAGCCTATAGGATGGCCCCTGCAATAAAGAACTCTTTGTACCCAAATTGTGAAAGTTGTGAACCTTATTAGATTATTCTTTAGATGAGAAGAAAGAGGAGCAAGCCATGCAGTATATACAGCAGTGTGATGAGGTCAAGTACAGGGTGTTATCACAGTAGAGAGAGTGAAACTCAGCCTTGTTTGTGGGAGGAAGAGGCAATGGAGTCTTCTTTTAGTCCTTGAGTTCTGTTTAATTGAACTTAATTTAATAAAAAGCTGGAAATAGAACTGCCATATGACCCAGCAATCCCACTCCTGGGCATACACACCGAGGAAACCAGATCTGAAAGAGACACCTGCACCCCAATGTTCATCGCAGCACTGTTTATAATAGCCAGGACATGGAAGCAACCTAGATGCCCATCAGCAGACGAATGGATGAGGAAGCTGTGGTACATATAGACCATGGAATATTACTCAGCCATTAAAAAGAATTCATTTGAATCAGTTCTAATGAGATGGATGAAACTGGAGCCCATTATACCCAGTGAAGTAAGCCAGAAAGATAAAGACCATTACAGTATACTAACACATATATATGGAATTTAGAAAGATGGTAATGATAACCCTATATGCAAAACAGAAAAAGAGACTCAGATGTATAGAACAGAGTTTTAGACTCTGTGGGAGAAGGTGAGGGTGGGGTGTTTCAAGAGAACAGCATTGAAACATGTATATTATCTAGGGTGAAACAGATCACCAGCCCAGGTTGGATGCATGAGACAAGTGCTCGGGCCTGGTGCACTGGGAAGACCCAGAGGAATCGGGTGGAGAGGGAGGTGGGAGGGGGGACCGGGATGGGGAATACATGTAAATCCATGGCTAATTCATATCAATGTATGACAAAAACCACTGCAATGTTGTAAAGTAATTAGCCTCCAACTAATAAAAATAAATGGAAAAAAAAAAGAATTTAAATGGAAGAAGACTGTGGACTCTGGTGTCCAAGGGTTTCTAATCCACACTCCACTGGCTATGTGACATTTGATCTCACTGTGCTTCAGTTTCCTAATCTTCTTGTTTGGTTCTCCCTTCACGGCCCTGTGATGAGATGAAGGGAGATAGTCCTGGTGGAGACTTGAGCACGCCTTGCACACAATAATCACTCTGTAAAAGTGCATTGTGGACACTCTTTGCTTCAATTGCCCAGTTGATGTAATTTTTTTTTTTTTCTTGAATGAGCAGGGGACAAAAATCTGCTTGGTTCTAGCACCTTCCTAACCCCACTTTACTGAGCTGGGCAAGTAGCTTGTTTCTTGCTTGTGACAGGAAAAATGAAGGTGAAGAAAAGGTTGCCATCACCATCGGTTTTCACTGTGGTGTTCAGACTTCTGTGGGAGCATCTAATGGAAAAGTTGAGATTTCAATGGAATGCCCACCTTTTACTCACTGTTGAGTAATAAATACAGGGCTCCCTAAGGCAAGACTTAGCACGTCTCTAACCCATAATAGTCCACTTGTAGAACTGCAGTCCAGCATGTTTAATCAGCATGTAGTAATTGGCTCAGAAGCTCTTCAGGATTTGAGGCATCCACTTCTGTTCATGTGCAGAAGCCCATTGTATTCATGCAGTTGTATTGACTGGAAAATAAGGTCTTTTCTTTTTTTTGTTTTTCTTTCAACTCTCCAAAGAACTCATTTAAACACTGAATTTGGCTTTGGGAAGTTCCCTGCTGGCCCCTTAAACTCTCGGCCCACTGTAAAATGATGTTTGGATTGACATATAACCATCTGAAGTCAAGAAAAAGGGAGTCTTTGATGAGGTTGGAGAATGGTATTACTAGGAATCTGCTGCTTGCTATCACTGGGTGGGGAGTTTCCTTCCCAGGATGGAGAATGGGCTCAGTTGTCTTCCAGCAAATCAGAGAATGCATCCATCTTAGTGGTTTAACTGCTCTACTCTGGGGGCTTGATAAGCCATCGCCCATGGCCTTTTTTCACAGATAAAGATTTTGGGAACACAGCCATGCTTAGTCACGTGTGTATGGTCTATGACTGTTTATATGGCAAAGTTGAGTGATTGCAACAGAGACCATATGGCCTGCAAAGCCCAAATTGCTTTCCATCTGACCTTTTACAGAAGAAAATTTGTCAACCCCTCCCTGCTCTAGAAGAGTGCTTCTAAAACCCTAATGCACCTTAGAATTGCACTTGAAGATTCTGATTCAGTGGGCCTGCGAATCTGCATTTTTAACAAACTATCAAGTTATGACAGTCCTGATAGTCCATGGACTATACTTGGAGTGGCAACGTTCTAGAAATTCATCGGCTTCATGGGTATGGTTCTTATAGGAGGCAGGATGTTGGTGGTTCAGAGCATAGGGTTTAAATCTCTATTCTTTGTTACCTTGTCATCTTTGTAAGATACCTGATGTCCTTAAGCTTTGGATTGCTGCTCTATAAAACAGAGTTAGTATCTATGAAGTGCTTAGCACAGGGCCTGGCCTATAGTATGAGTTCGGTTCTTATTAGCTACTGACACATGGGTGTCCTGTGAGGCATGTTACCTCGGAGCCAGACAGCCCCTACTGTGGTCTTCAGTTCAACCTTGGTGTCACCATAGTGGCAGGGGTCTTACAGGTTTTTTTTGGAGAAACTGGTTGGCGGTTTTGTTGTTGCTCTTGTTGTTTTAAAGGAATGATTATTTAGAGATTGCTTTGGTTCAATTAATTGAAAAATCTAATTCTTCAAGTTTAGCATCCAGACATTACTATTCTATCATGTTTGTAAATTGTAGGCCCCTGTTTACAAGCTTGTTAGTCACTCAGTCGTGTCCGACTCTTTGAGACCACAGGGACGGAGGAGGCTGGCGGGCTACAGGCAAGATTCTCCAGGCAAGAATACTGGAGTGGGCTGCCATTTCCTTCTGCAGTTTACAAGCCTAGATAATTACATTCTTTATATTTTAAAATGCATTGGTAATTATAAAGTATTTAGCTTCTTTTTAAGTCATCTGACTTGACTCTCACCTTCCCCAAGGAAGATACCCTTTCCCATCTCTGTTCATAATTCTTTCAATTATTACAGATTGAACTTATGATACGCATAAAATTGACTTCAGTATCCTAAAACTTTATTTAAATTTCATTAAGATTTTAATTTGAAATCATAAATCTATATCAATTACTCTGACATTTTAAATTGGAACTACAAGAGCAACCTGTTTATTTCAATAGGGCAAATTCTCTCAAATGTTAAAATGATTAAAATACCAAATATGTGCAGATTCTGTAAGACAAACTATATAAAGATTATAGGTTTGGTTCTTTTAAATGTTTCTGAATGTCATTGTAAATCTTACCAGGGTTAATGCTTACCTACTAAGAAAGCATCTCTTTTTAAAATTATTATTTCTATTTTAAAAATTTTAATTCAGGAAACATTTCTCACCCTGAACAGTTTGGGGTGGGGGAATACCTTGTCAGTTACCTTGAGATTGCATGATGATCAGAAATTACAGTTAGGATGTAGATTCCATTCGTAACTATAATGCTGCTGGGAGACCCTGAGCCCTGTTTATAATTCCTGTGTCATCGACTTCATAAATCAGTAACTAGGTAGTTGAATAGTCTCTAGCCCTTAGCTGCAAGTTAAAGGTTACCGAAGTGTAGAACGCTCTTCCAGGCTGCTCCAAGCCTCTAGCTTGACTATTGCATTTCTTTGTCTCTTGCTAGCCAGCTCTGAGGACTCTTGAACTTGTTGGAAAATGGCATTGCTTTAAGAACTTCCTATCTTGTAGGACCGTAACTTTACTAGATATTAAAATGAAAGCCTGTTTTATTTTGTGTATCTTGACTGACATATGGTCACAGTTTCTAAGGCCATTCTGCTAGGGGGATTGGCCTGAGTCATTAAACTCCTTTGATAATAAAAACAATCAGGACAGTTAAATATCCTCCATGTGGTGTCTTTGGGTAGCCTAATTATAGGGGAAAATATTACAGTTAACTGTGGTTATACTGCCTAGATTGTGTTTTTCCTTTAAGGAAGAGAAAGGATAGATGTTGAGGGGAAATTCGAGTTCAGATTCAGAGAAGGCCTGAGATGTGCCTAGCTGTGTGATGGATAAACTAGATTGTTGAGTCTTGCTTAGGAGACCAATGCTTTCCACATATACACTGCCCCCACCCTTTTCATAATCAGACTTTTCATTGAAGCTTATCATAATTACTATGAGACAAATGGCTCTAGATGATAAATTTTTGCCTTCATTTTGTTATTTGAAAATGTGAGTTGGTCTTGGATTATATTACCATAATTTATTTGAAAGGCATTCATTTAAAAAATACTATTATCCAGCTTTGGCCATTTGATACATGGCTGCTTTGGGTACTTTATCTAGTTGTTTACACCAGAACAGGCTTTTCTGGGATTGGTTTGAACTTAGGTAAACACTGCAAAGTTTATTTTTTGTTGTTAAAAAGGTTTCCTTCATAGGTATAAAATTTTATGAGCTAAATAAAGATTTCCAAGAAGAGACTATTCTGATATCTCTTACCAGTCTTTTCACTTAAGAAGAGCCATTCTCATCAACCTAAAGGCAAGGAGAATTTTGTGTGGAATTCACACCCAGGCATCTCAGACTTTTTTTATTGGCTTTATTCTGAAGTTAAGGGTAAAAGAACATTTGGGACTATTTATTCTTGGGGGCCCCAGAAGTTAAACCCATCAGTGGTGTTGTAGGTATTAAATATGATCCTTCTCCCTTGAAAGGAATTAAGAAATTAAACCATTACCTTTCTGCTAGTGATTCGGATTAAAATTGCTGTGGTTAAACCAATCTCTTTATCTCTTCTTGAAATACCTTTGCCCCCATTTGACAATTTTGAGCGATGAAAGATTCTTTGAAATGATATATGCAGAGTTGATAGGCATCCCATTTTTTGCACATGTTGTAAATTTTCACAGCACACCAAAACATATGACTTTCTTCTTTTCTCAGGCCCCATCCACCTTGCATTTAAATTGCTTTTGGATTGAACACTCCCTCCTGGAGCTGCTGCTGCTGTTGTTGTTGTTGAAGCACTTGAGAAGCAAGTCAGCCTTTGAGATTTTCATTAAAGTTCCAGCAGCAGTCGTCACTGCTGCTCAGAATATTTGAATGCTCTGTAGTTTCTGGGAGCTTTGAAAAACTATTGGAAGTGGACTGAAAAAACAAGAGAGATAATTTAATGAATCTTGAAAAATGTCAGCCTCCATTTTGACTTGAGTTCACAATTCATGTTTTGCATTTGGTACTTGAAAAGCAGAGTGGTGATAATTAGGATCTGACACCAGTTCTTCTCTCCCAGGTGAGGAACACTTGCTGATTAGCTATAGGCTGGTTTTATTCACTCATTTAAGCTCTGTTCATTCAGTGAATCAGTAAATGTTTAAGAGCCTACTGTGTACCTCAAACTGTGAGAATCTAGGATTATATTCATGGATAAAGATGGGCCTTGATGTCCTGTGCATTTATTCTTGAATGGAAGACCAACATGAAACAGGTGATCTTATGCTCACTTAGTCACGGCTGTGGTGAGTGGATACAGATGTGCATAGTAATACAGTGTCATTCACTTGGCCGTAGGATTAAGAATTGTTGGTAGTATTTGGAGAGGAACTTCTGGGTTCACTTATTTCAACTTATTAGATTGCCCTGTAGTGTTGGACAGTGTGTTTTTAACGCAGCTTCGTATATGTTTGTTATTTATGCCAAAATCCTTTATCTGGAAAGCTTTGAAAATTAGGATTTAAACACTGTAAACAAACAAACAAAAACTAGGTCATCCTAATATTCCCCAATATGTGTGTGTCAAAAGGATACAGATTCACCCAGATCCTTTTTATTATCAGTATGGCATTAATATGACTGTGGCATGATCATGTGTGTGTATTAATATTCATGAGCTCCAAGGTCCATTTTTTCCTTGAGTTGACTTAAATATTTATTCCTTGTCAACAATTTTAAGTTTCTACTCCATCTACTAGCACTGATTCTATGAATATGCAAAGTTTTGGTCTAACAATTCAACAGTGACAGGTAAAGATAGGTCTAAATCATAAATACGACCTCAGTAAAGAAAAGTAATGAGGAACAAGATGCATGATGGCAGTCGCAAACAGAAATGATTTATTCACTTTTATTTTTCATGAGCCCTAATTCAGGTCCTACCACGAAATTAATAGATCTTTCTCATCATAGGAAATGACAGATGCATCAGGCGTTGGAAGCACTAGAGAGTAAGTGATTCCCGGTATACTTTTCATCAGTCGATACTAAACATTTTTATCAGTTCTGTTCACCCTGTCTGTTAATACATGGCTGGCAGGGATGTCTTAGGAGCTTTCTTGGCCATCTTAGGAGCCTGAGCTACAAAACGGAACATTTCTATCTCATCCAACTGGAGAGGCATCATTCAGATGTAAAAATAGTCAAGCACCAGTGTGCAGATTAATATTCCACAGTGAGAAGACATGGGGTCTGTCGGCTTACCCCATTCACATGCTTGCCAACACACATTCTCTCCAGGTGGAGCCCCTCCCCCACTTCTGGGCAAAGCTCGAGTCTGAGAAGTGTTTCCAGATGTGTTCAGGTGCTGACATCTTAAAGGATGAGGGTGGGCTCTTAGGATCCTCAGCCAACTGTGCATTTCCTGGGCTGCACCTTGGACTGGCATTTCAGCCTGGCAGCCGTGCGGTTGTCTGGTCCACGGATGTCCCCCATGGATGCCCTGTTAGCTCTGTGATTGGGTGTACTTAAATGCCATCTTGGAGCCCATCAGGCACTTGCCACGCCAGGTGAATTTGGCAATAGAAACCTGTGCTGTTTGCATAAAAGCCTGTTGGTCCTTTCTTCATATCACCTGATGGTGCCACTCCTGCCAGGTGCAGGCTGCTCCTAGAATAGTGTTGGGTGAGTTGAGGGTCGGGTGGGATGTTAACACTTTCAAGCTGCTCGATACCTCAAAGGGCAGAAGGCGCAGAAAGTTAGTGTTGGTGGGAAGAGCTCTTGTGGCATCAAGGCCACTATGGAGAACCCAAGTCCACAGGCTTCTATCCGGCTCTGGAAATTTAGGACCAACTTTGTCTGATGTAAATTTTTTTTTAAAAAGCTAGAAATCCTTCTTTTAAATCAAATCTCCTGATTTTTACAAGTTACTAGCTCATGGAGACTTGTGGGAATACTTCGCCAGCCAGACATAACACGTGTGGGCAGGGACCCCTTTATTCCAGGCCCTGGCTACTCCTGGTGTGGTCCCCAGACCAGCAGCCTTTCCTGGGAGCTCGATGGAAATACAGAATAGCAGCTCCACCCTGTCCTGTTAGAACGGCATGTAAACAAGATCCCAGGTGATTTGGATGCATGTTAGAATTGGAGATTTATTATGTTGGGGTCCTGATTCAGGTTCTCATGCAGGCAAAACAAGAAGCTTTTGAGTTATTAACTAGAACTTAAATATCTTAAGTGGCATTCCATTTTAAAAGCACAAAGAGAACCTCATCCTTGAGGTATTAACTTGGATACAGTTTTTATGGGGAGACCTCCTCCCTAAAACCAGGTTAGGGTCCTTGTTCCTGACTCCACCCCTCCTTGTTCTAACTGGTGTTAATGTCAGGACCCCATAAAGGCAAAAGCCAGGTCTTGTTCCCTTTGTATTTCTAGCCGTTGTCAGGGTACCCAGAACTTACGGGTGTTCAACACATGAATGAATTAGTGAAATCTACCAATCTTGTCTCAGTTATTGTACATTGCACAGTAACTTATTTACTGTTTGAGGGGTTTAATTAGACTTGTCAGTAGGAGGAAAAACTCACCAACAGTAGAATCTTTTTTATACTCCCAGTCTTCTTGTCTACTTCTTTGAGGTATATCCTTCATCTTACTGTTCATTTTATTCTCTTTTACATTTCTGGGACCTGTTCCATGACCTAGCATATAGTAGATGCTCAATAAAGATGTCTTGAGTGGATGAATGCATAAAAGCAAAGAGCTCGGTAATTAATACTTTTTTCAATCATCACCCCTTTAATTATCCATCCAAATTACAGACTCATGGCTTAATTATAACTTAAAAAACTTTAAATATGTATAATGTAAGTAGTATGTGTGTGTGTACATATATACACCCATAGTGCTCACCAGCACTGTTCTGTATTAAATGGGGCTTTTAGTACCCTCAAATACGTAGACTATATTACTTTATGAAAATAATGGGATAGTCCTTCATGTTTATCTTACCAAGCAGAAGTGTCAGGGATACCTTCCTTTCTTGAGTTGCAGTAGGCTGCCCTTAGGAAATTTGAAGTGAATTTTAACCATCTAATCTGATCACATTCTTTACCTACATCTTATCTAGAATAGCATATTGTGAAGACAGAGAACACAGCAAAGCAGATGCAAATATAATGTTTTCTATGTTAGCGTTCACTTTTTATGCATCCTATACAAAAGTCGTCTGTCATTAGGAGAGAAGCTTTTGATCCATATAAAATATTTTAAATTGAAATTTAAAAAAAAATCACAGACATTTTTGGGTTTTAATGGAAGGGAGGATTGCCTTGCAAGGATTCTGTCACTTGATGGAAATTGACTTCCAATGGTTCTTATCAACTTGCAGCAATATATTGACATTCTTACTTTCCAAGAGAATTTATTCTATTCAGTTTTACTCTTGTTCTAGACTGAACTGGCCTCTCAGTTTTGTTATTATGAATTTGCTAGGCTTCTGTCTTTGTTTTTATTTTTGTTTTGTTTTTGGTCTATGTGTGTGATTTTAATGACTTATTTTAGGTATCCTGACCTGCCATCTAGCATGGCCATTATGAGAGTATGACTTCAGTTTTGAAAGGCATAGAAGGGTGTTTCAGATAAAAATTCTATTTTAGACCAAAAGACCAGAAAACTTTCTTCCTGTGTATGTGTTATAGAAGCTAGCCTTTCTGTTGATTGTGTAAAGCAAAAGAATAATTGTCATTTTGAGAATTAAAGTACAATCAATGTTGTAGATAACTTGATTATAATGAGCTTAGGCTTTTACAAGATTTCTTTGAATGATGAGGCTGTCAAGTAGGCTCTTTAGTTTATGTTCAGTCACTTAGTCATGTCCAAATCTTTTGTGACCCCATGGACTGTAGCCTACCAGGCTCCTCTGTCCATGGGATTCTCCAGGCAAGAATACTGGAGTGGGTTGCCATTTCCTTCTCCAGGGTATCTTTCCAACCGAGGGATCGAACACAGGTCTCCTGCATCTAATGCATTGAAGGCAGATTCTTATAGTCAGCAGATTTTTTTAAGAAGAGTAACTTGGTAAGCTTTTAATAACTATGTTTGCATAATTAAAGTATAAAAGATGCACATTAAATTAATAATAGCTGTTGCATTAGAAGGTGAATTTGGAGAGTGAGAATGAGGGAGGAAGGGACTTTCACTTTATACACTTTATATTTAAGAAGCTTATATTGCTTTGGGATTAATTGACTAAACTAAAATGTATAAAGAATTGAAGAAGCACATAACCTAAAAATTTTAAAATAATAAAGTATGCCTGAAGCTCATTATTTGCTTTATATTTTCAAAATTCTCTCTTAAAGCTATATTTTGTCAGTTTTTTTTTTTTAAATGAAATTTGGTTCATGAACGTCTAGGGATACTTTTGTGTATGTGTGTGTGTTTTATATTTTGTTTTTATTGGAGTATAATTGCTTTACAGTGTTATGTTGGTTTCTGCTGCACAGCAATGTGTATCAGCTACATGTACACATATATCACCTCCCTCCCACCCCCATCCCAGCCCTCTGGGTCATCACAGAGCACCAAGCTGAGCTCCCTGGGCTATACGGCAGCTTCCATGAGCTGTCCGTTTTACACATAGTAGCACATGTACGGAGAAGGCAATGGCACCCCACTCCAGGACTCTTGCCTGGAAAATCCCATGGACGGAGGAGCCTGGTAGGCTGCGGTCCATGGGGTCGCTAAGAGTCAGACGTGACTGAGCGACTTCCCTTTCACTTTTCACTTTCCTGCATTGGAGAAGGAAATGGCAACCCACTCCAGTGTTCTTGCCTGGAGAATCCCAGGGACAGTGGAGCCTGGTGGGCTGCTGTCTATGGGGTCGCAGAGTCGGACACGACTGAAGTGACTTAGCAGCAGCAGCATATATACATATGTATACATGTATATGTTGCTCCTAATCTCTCAGTTCGCCCTACATCCTGCCCTCCCTCCGCCTCCCCGGAGTGTGTGGCAGGGGGTGGGGGGCGCTTTTGAGCTCCTGCTTTCACCATCCAGAATTCTTCTGTGATATTTCCTTAGAGTACAACAGTATGCAGTGATCTTGATCACTGATGTAATAGTTCACATTAAACAATGCTTTCCATAATGTATAAAATAAATATTTCTGTGAGAGAAAAGTTAGGAAAGTTGATCATCAGTACTGTGTGGTTTAAGAGCCAGTGGACTGGGTTTAAATTCTGGCTGCGTTATATTCTAGCTCTGTGACCTTGGGCCAGTTACTAGATCTCCATCTGTGCTTTACCTTACTCATCTGTGAAGCACACACTAGTACTGCCCCAAAGGGTTGTTGTAGGGTGTAAATGAGTTTATTTACATCAAGCGCTTTGAAGGACTTACTATGTAAAGCACTTTATGTAAAACATTGTATTTGTTAGCTTGTGCTGCATAACAAAGCACCCCAGAATTTAGTAGATTAGATCAATATTCCTTTATGATTTCTCTTAATTCAGGCAGGCAGAGCCTGCCTTCTGGTCTCATCGTCTGGGGCTGGGTTGGGCTGTTGGATGCTTCACTTACGTGTTTAGGGTGATCACACCTGTGACAGCAGGAGGTGGACTTGTTGACATGGTTGTCATAGGTTTCGGAACAGCAGCAAGAGGGCAAAGCCCAGGTGCAGAGTTGCTTTCAAAGCCTCTACTCTGGTTATAGTTGCCCTTATTTCCTCTGGAGGAGGGCATGGTTCCCCTCTCCAGGATTCTTGCCTGGGAAATCCCACGGACAGAGGAGCCTAGCGGGCAGTGGTCCATAGGGTTGCAAAGAGTGGCACGCAGCTGAGCACACACACATGCTAATATTTCATTGGTCCGAGCACATCGTATAGCCATACCCAAGCACATTCTCTAAGCAAGCCCATAGCCATTCTGGGAGAGGATACCTCACGAGTGCTGGCTGGGAAATCAGTCAGACCATTTTTGCAGACAGTCTGCTTCAAGCACCCTATAAGCATTAGCTGCTACTATTACTATTATTATTTTTATTAATATTAACTCTCCAACATAAAGCTCCTAAAAGTAAAGACATATTCAGGTAAAGCTCTTGATGTATCTTCAGTTAGTCATTAGCATTTGCCGTTTCCAAATATTGTGGGAGCCTCGAAAATTAATACTTGCAACAAGAGAGTTTTTAAGAGGAGCTTATTCTGCAGGGCTGAAATTATTGTTTTTGTTACAAACTGTAGCTGTCCCTACTGGTCTCCCCGGGAGCATTTTGCAGGTTATAAAATACAGCGATTACTATGGTAATCATATTGCAAGTATAAAATGGCTTTGACCTACTTGTTAAAATGCAGTGTGTATTAAAATAAAGACTGTGAGCTTAAAGCTAAATGAACTCAGAATAAAAACAGAATAGCACATCCAAAGTGCTAGAAAGATCTTCAAAAGGAGAGGAGGGCATTTGATAAAGAGGATGCGTTTTTCCTCATTCTTTTCATTTTCCCCTTGGTCTGATGACCTCTAGGAAATAACACCATCTCAGAAAGCATTTCTGTTCTCTGCCTGACTTGCAGACAGAAATTTTTTTTTTTTAATAGCACAAGTTACCATTTGCAGAGCCACATTGTAAGTAACCTAGCATGTTAGTCCCATGCTAGGTTTTTTAAGACACTGTTTTGCTTTGTCATCATACTTCCCCCCAATAGGAATTATTATTCTCTTTCTATCAGTAAGGAAACTGAGGCTAAGAATAAATGACTTGCCTCAACCCTGGAAATTCCTGCCCTCAGATGCTTGGATCTATAAGGACACAACAATCAGGATACCTGAGACCCATAAGAAATTGGTTACAATTATGCAAATTGATCTGTACATTTGTACATTGACTTAATCATTTATTCAAGGATCATTGATTGTGTGCCTGTTGTGTGTTCCACAGCATACTGATTGCTTTGTGGGTCAACAGACAAGCACCTAAGAAGGGTCTTCTAGGCATAGGAAAGCTTCCCAGATGTCAAAGATGCATGGAAGATGAGTGGGCGGTACTTCAGGGGGAAGGATGGTGCTGGGTTTCAGATACCTGGATTAGTAACAGTGAGAAACCAGGGGACCTACAAACAGGGCAGTTTAGCAAAGTTGGAGGACAATTTTAGTAGAGACAGTTGGCATGGTAAGTAAGGGTCAGATCCTGAAGGTTTCTGTTAGTCAAGGCCCTTTATCTGAGGGCACTAGCGAACTAGCAGAGTATTGAGGAGGAATGCCATGATCAGATGGATCACTGAGCAAGATCACTCCAGACCCAGTGTATAAAATGGGATTGGGATGGGATGGGATGGGTGGAGAGGCAAGACCTCTGGCAGTGAGTCAGGTTGGTGCAGCAGCCCAGGAAAAAGAGAGCAGTGCCGGGACTAGGGCATGGTGGCCAAGGGGCATTTAGAAGCTGCTTGGAAGTGGGGGGAATGGGAAGAGTTAAGGATGCCATCCAGTGTCTGACCTAGGAGTCTGGGTAGGTGATTCCACTGAGGGAGAAAAGTTGGAAGATGGTAATGATCCGTAGTGGGCATGGTGAATTCTGTGCCTGTGGGACTTTGAGGACTCCCCTAAAAGTAAGCACAGAGAAAGGAGAGCCTTCAAGGAAACTGGAGATGCCTCCTCACTTTCCGCTGAAGCTCTCGTGGCAAAATGTGTAAAACTTGAAGTACTTAAAACGAGTGGCTCTTGGGCACCTGATGATTTCTGGAAACCATGGGCAGAGTAGAGCTTAGTAGGTTGACATGCTTCAGTTTCTTTGTTCTGTGTGTGTGTGTTCTTTTTTCCTTTCCTGCATTTAAAGAAGAAAAATCAGGGCTTCCCTGGTGGCTCAGTGGTAAAGAATCCACCTGCCCATGCAGGGGACACGGGTTCAATCCCTGGCCCAGGAAGATCCCACATGCCGCAGAGCAGCCACTGAAGCCCCTGTGTCTAGAGACTGTGCTCCCCAACAAGAGAAACCATTGCAATGAGAAGTCCTCCACGACAGCTGGAGAGTAGCCCCCGCTCCCTGCAACTGGATAGAGCCGGGGCGCAGTGCTGAAGATCCAGCGCAGCCATGAGTAAATCTTTAAAAAACAATTCAGCCACATTAAAGCGTAGGTCTAGGTTAAGAGGGGGAATCATCAATACATTTAATGCAGCAAGAGGCAAATTGACTTAATCTGTCTTGGATCAATTGGGATCATTTGGGAGGAGCTTTTTCTTCCCAATAGAGTTGTGTTGAGAGTCTAGGGCTGGTTTCAGGCCCAGTTGCAAGGAGTGTTGTGATCAGTTAGAGGTCTTTACTGCGGAAGCTGTCCTTGGGTAATAACAGAGCTGACAGACATTCTCTACCTTTCTCTAAAGAATCCATTACTAAGAGTAATAATTTTCCGGAAGCGCTTACATTTCGTCTCTCGCAGTAAGCATTTACCCAATGTGAATCCTGCCCTGCTTGTTCCTGGCACTCTGCTTGGTAACTTGAGGGCCTCAGTATGGTCTCATTAGCATAACTCACTAGGGAGTTGAATGTGGCCAGAGTGAAGGTTGACATTTTACAGCCTGATCATTTCTGTGCTACCCAGGGAAGCTTATAAATTTGAGCTCCCAGTTTTGTCCATAATTATTTGTTCTTTAACATGGATGATTTTGAGACATAATTGGCCCCAAGCATTGCAATTTTCAGTCACATTAATTGACCCTCTAATAATTACAGAAAGGAAAAGAATATACACATAGGTTAGCTGATAAATTTAGGTCCCAGGAGCTCTATTTCCTGAAATTATCCTGGAAATAAATTTGAAAGTGAAAGCTTCGTACAACAAGTAGATTTTAGGCATTCAGTTATTTAAAATTTTTAATCATGGTGGAGAGCAACTGAGTCAGTAAAGTGATTCATTTGATTTTATTTGTTTTAGTTAATGATGTCTACATACTCGACTGTGTTCATCATTTTCCTAGAGAAAGGTGATTCTTAAAATTCTCTTATTGGCCTTCCAGAGGAGGGTAGAATATTCATTCAGTGGACAGTGGTAATGAAAGATTTCCTTGGAAAACTGCTAATTTGGGTCTTCTAACCAGGAGATTAAACATCAAGTCCAGTGACCAGAAATGTCAAGCTTTATTTACATCTAGAGGGGAGGAGTAGTGTGTGTGAAACCTCTTCAGTCGTGTCTGAGTTGTGATCCTATGGACTGTAGCCCGCCAGGTTTCTCTGTCCATGGGATTCTCCAAGCAAGAATACTGGAGTGGATTGCCATTTCCTTCTCCAGGGGATCTTCCTGATCCAGGGATTGAACCCATAGGAGGAGCAGTAGGAGAGTATAAAATACAAGGAGCCTTGAGACCTTTTGTCTGGCAGCTCATGTTGTTGTTCAGTCACTAAGTCATGTCCAGCTCTTTGTAACCCCATAGACTGCAGCATGCCAGGCTTCCCTGTCCTTCTCTATCTCCCAGAGTTTGCTCAAATTCATGTCCAGTGAGTCAGTAATGCCTTCCAACCATCTCATCGTCTTGTTGCCCCCCTCTCCTCTTGCCCTCAGTCTTTCCCAGCATCAGGGTCTTTTCCAGTGAGTCAGCTCTTCACATCAGGTGGCCAAAGTATTGGAGCTTCAGCATCAGATCTTCCAATGAATATTCAGAGTTGATTTCCTTTAGGATGGACTGTTTGATCTCCTTGCCGTCCAAGGGACTCTCAAGAGTCTTCTCCAGCACCACAGTTCGAAAGCATCAATTCTTTGGCACTCAGCCTTCTTTATGGTCCAGCTCTCACATCCATACATGAGTACTGGCAGCTCATAGTAACTGATTAATTGTTTGACCCTGAGAGTTAGTGACCCATGAGAGGTCACCTTGACTTGAGTGTTATGATCATCAATGAGAGTGATCTCATGTAAGTCATTTTTTTTTAACTTTTTATTTTGTATTGGGCATATCCAATAAACAATGTTGTAATAGTTTCAGGTGGACAGCAAAGGGGTCAGCCATCCTTACACATGTATCCATTCTTGCCCAAATTCCCCCTCCCATCCAGGCTGCCACATAACATTGAACAGAGTTCCCTGTGCTATACAGTAGGACTTTGTAGCTTATCCATTTTAAACATAGCACTATGCACGTGTCCCTCCCAAACGTCCTACTGTCCCTTCTCCTCATCCTTCCCCCCCACTCCTGGCAACCCTAAGTTTGTTCTCTGTGAGTCTGTTTCTGTTTTGTGAATGAGTTCTTTTTTTTTTTTTCTTTTTTTGTGAATAAGTTCATTTGTATCATTTTCTTTTTGATTCCACATATACGGGATGTCATACAATATTTCTTTCTCTGACTTTCATATAAGACATCATTGAAATGCAAGTGGTTCTTTTGAGTGCTAGCGTATTACTCAAAGTCACTTCATAACATGGATTTGGCAGTGGTTTGCGATTCCTCTTATCCCCTTAGGTGGGGGTGAGGGGTGGGGACCCCTGGCCATCAATCAGTAATGATTTACTAAGTGTCTACAATGGGCTGTTAAAGCATATTTGAGAAATTCAGAAGATCCTTCAAGAGGTAACCACTATCTTCCCAATGCTGATTTCTGTGGGAGAGGAAGAGAAGGAGATGGGGGAGCAGACAAACAAAACGTGAACCTTCAGGACATACTCAGTGGTAGAGCAGCAGTTTATGCCCGTGAGACACCACATAAAGTTTTCCAGGCAGTAGGATTAGCAGTGCAGTGATTCAGGGAAACTTGCAGTGGCCTGGCTCACCTTCTGAGCAGGGTAGGGAAAGGCCTCCTGGAGAAGGAAGGATTGAAGCAGGACCTCGGAGGCTTGCAGGGTCAAGGCTGTGCTTCCTGTGGCCCCACAGCAGATGACTGCTAATTTTGTGGCCTCAGACAACACCTGTGTATTATCATATGCTGCTGTGGGGCAGCCTGTGGTTGTCTTCTTTGCCCAGATTCTAAAAGCTGAAATCCAGGTGTTTCCATCTGCTTCTGTCCTCATCTGCCCATCTTCTAAGCTCGTTAAACTGTTGGCAGGATTCAGTTCCTTATGGTGGTGGGACTGAAGTCCCTGTTTCCCAGCTGACTGTCACCCAAGAGTTTTCGGGTGGCAGCTAAAAATTAAAAGCTATCAGCAGTTTTTAGGTCCTTGCCATGTGGCCCTCTTCATCTTCAAAGTCAGTGGCTGAGAATCTCTCTTACATCAGATGCCCCTTCACCCTTTCAGTCTCTGTGTCCAGGAAGGTCTTCAGTTCAGTCGCTCAGTCATGTCCAACTCTTTGCGACCCTGTGAATCGCAGCATGCCAGGCCTCCCTGTCCATCACAAACTCTCGGAGTTTACTCAAACTCATGCCCATCGAGTTGGTGATGCCATCCAGCCATCTCATCCTCTGCCGCCCCCTTCTCCTCCTGCCCCCAATCCCTCCAAGCATCAGGTCTTTTCCAGTGAGTCAACTCTTTGCATGAGCTGGCCAAAGTTTTGGAGTTTCAGCTTCAGCATCAGTCCTTCCAATGAACACCCAGGACTGATCTCCTTTAGGATGGACTGGTTGTATCTCCTTGCAGTCCAAGGGGACTCTCGAGTCTTCTCCAACACCACAGTTCAAAAGCATAAATTTTTTTGCGCTCAGCTTTCTTCACAGTCCAACTCTCACATCCATACATGACCACTGGAAAAACCATAGCCTTGACCAGACGGACCTTTGTTGGCAAAGTAATGTCTCTGCTTTTTAATATGCTATCTAGGTTGGTCATAACTTTCCTCCCAAGGAAAATGCTGACTGCAGTCACCATCTGCAGTGATTTTGGAGCCAAAAAAAATAAAGCCTGACACTGTTTCCACTGTCGCCCCATCTATTTCCAATGAGATGAGATGATGGGACCAGATGCCATGATCTTAGTTTTCTGAATGTTGAGCTTTAAGCCAACTTTTTCACTCTCCTCTTTCACTTTCATCAAGAGGCTCTTTAGTTTCTCTTCACTTTCTGCCATAAGGGTGGTGTCATCTGCATATCTGAAGTTATTGATATTTTTCCTGGCAATCTTAATTCCAGCTTGTGCTTCTTCCAGCCCAGCGTTTCTCATGATGTACTCTGTGTATAAGTTAAATAAGCAGGGTGACAGTATGTAGCCTTGACGTACTCCTTTTCCTATTTGGAACCAGTGTGTTGTTCCATATCCAGTTCTAAGTGTTGCTTCCTGACCTGCATACAGGTTTCTCAAGAGGCAGGTCAGATGGTCTGGTATTCCCATCTCCTTCAGAATTTTCCACAGTTTATTGTGATCCACACAGTCGAAGGCTTTGGCGTAGTCAATAAAGCAGAAATAGATGTTTTTCTGGAACTCTCTTGCTTTTTCGATGATCCAGCGGATGTTGGCAATTTGATCCCTGGTTCCTCTGCCTTTTCTAAAACCAGCTTGAACATCTTGAAGTTCTCGGTTCACGTATTGCTGAAGCCTGGCTTGGAGAATTTTGAGCATTACTTTACTAGCGTGTGAGATGAGTGCAATTGTGAGGTAGTTTGAGCATTCTTTGGGATTGCCTTTCTTAGGGGTTGGAATGAAAACGGACCTTTTCCAGTCCTGTGGCCACTGCTGAGTTTTCCAAATTTGCTGGCATATTGAGTGCAGCACTTTCACAGCATCATCTTTCAGGATTTGAAATAGCTCAACTGGAATTCCATCACATCCACTAGCTTTGTTCATAGTGATGCTTTCTAAGACCCACTTGACTTCACATTCCAGGATGTCTGGCTCTAGGTGAGTGATCACACCATTGTGATTATCTGAGTCATGAAGATCTTTTTTGTACAGTTCTTCTGTGTATTCTTGCCACCTCTTCTTAATATCTTCTGCTTCTGTTAGGTCCATACCATTTCTGTCCTTTATTGAGCCCATTTTTGCATGAAATGTTCCCTTGGTATCTCTGATTTTCTTGAAGAGATCTCTAGTCTTTCCCATTCTGTTGTTTTCCTCTATTTCTTTGCATTGATTGCTGAGGAAGGCTTTCTTGTCTCTCCTTGCTATTCTTTGGAACTCTTGCATTCAAATGGGAATATCTTTCCTTTTCTCCTTTGCTTTTTGCTTCTCTTCTTTTCACAACTATTTGTAAGGCCTCCTCAGAAAACCATTTTGCCTTTTTGCATTTCTTTTCCATGGGGATGGTCTTGATTCCTGCCTGCTGTATAATGTCACGAACCTCCGTCCATAGTTCATCAGGCTCTCTGTCTATCAAATCTAGTCCCTTAAATCTATTTCTCACTTCCACTGCATATTCATAAGGAAGATCTTAGTGTCTTCCAAGGGGTGATGGGATTAGGTCAGGCTCACTGAAGATAATATCCTCAATTTAAGGTCAGTTGATTTGGGATCTCAGATTACAGTTGGAAAATTCCTTCACAGCAGCACCAAGATCAGTGTTTGAAAAACTGGGAGAAGGCATGTGTATGACCCAAGGCAGACATCTTGGGGGCCATATCAGAATTCTGCCTCCCCCATGGTTAGATAGTAAGCTTTAAATGTCCAAGCTGGAAACTAAAGTAATTATCAAAGTTATCTCTTCTACTGTGTATTGCATCCACAGCCTGGAATTGGGAGGAGACCCTTTTAAAGGGAATGAACTTCAGAGTGGCCAGATAGTGATATAGAATTAGAGGGGACTCATTGACTGGCTTGTTTCATGATCTCAGCCCAGAACTACCATCCTCTCCCTTCTTTCATTCCCTGGCAAACTCTCCTTTCTCTCCCTTCTTTTCTTTCACACATACAGGCAGGTTTTCCCAAGAGTCCACATTCTCCAAGGGGTGATTCTGCTGCCTCGGGGCATTTGCTTATGTCTAGAGATATTTGGGGTCATCATAACTATCGGGGATACTGAAGGCATCCAGTGGGTAGAGGCCAGGGATGCTATTCAACATCTTGCATGCACAGGACAGTCCCTCCAACCAAGCATCATCCAGTCCCTATATCGATGCTGCCAGGGTTGATTAGCTCTACAAAATGTCTCTTTTCTGCCACTCCTGGGTCTCTTTTAAGCCTCCATAGTTTTGCTCATACCATTGCATCTGCCTGAACATGCTTCTCCCCTTTTCCATCTCAAGGATTCCTCCTCATTCTTTGAAAGTTGATTCTACCATCACTTTCTTGTACTGGTCCAGGTCACTCTCTCCATAGTACTTTTTCACACCCAGGGTACATCACTCAGTGCTTTATCAATGTGTGTGTGTATATGTATATATAATATATATATATAATCAATGTATATATATACATGCTTTATCAATGTGTGTGTGTGTGTATATATAATCAATGTATATATATATACATGCTTTATCAGTGTGTGTGTGTGTGTGTGTGTGTGTGTGTGTGTATATATATATCTCAAATCTGTCTCTCCCACAAAACTGTGGGTTCCTCTTGAGTGTGAATTTGTGTTTTTTTTTTAAATATCTGTGTCTTCAGAGCTCATTACTATAATGTCTTATGTATAGTAGATGCTCAGTAGGTGTCAGGTGGACAGGTAGATGGATAAATGTATAAGCACATGCAAAGTTCGTAGACATGAACTGCCATCAGCTCTCAGTTTCTGTTCAGTCTTGCAAGTGCATCTTGCGACCGAGATCCAGCAGTGATCTGGATCTCGACATAAACAGTGGTCTGCACATGTGAAGATGGTGTGTCTGGGGGATCTGGAGCAGGATGGCTCTGTTTGGGCTCCTATCCCAGCCACTTACAAACTCTGTTATGAGAGGCAGGTTACTTAACCTTTCTGTACCTCAGTTTCCTCCTCTGAAAATGGGAATCTTCATAGTTGCTGCTTCAGTGGACTGTGGGAAGGATTCAGTGAGAGAGTTCTGTTATAGTCAAGAGTGGGAGGAAATGGGAGGGGTATTCTTTTGCATAATGTTTTCTTATTTTCCAAATTGGAAATAAATAAACTTCTCCCCAACACCCTCAAAAAACAGTGGATGCAGGTCAGCATGGCTCAATGTGGCAGACACCTCCAAAGTCATGTATCTGAAAATTCAGGGCCAGAATGTTCCCATAACCACCAAGAAAAGATATGTCAAGATTTACATCCAGAAAATGAAAATGCTGATACCTAGATCTCATGATTGATGCTTTTGAACTATGGTATTGAAAAAGACTCTTGAGAGTCCCTTGGACTGCAAGGAGATCCAACCAGTCCATCCTAAAGGAAATCAGTCCTGAATATTCATTGGAAGAACTGATGCTGAAGCTGAAACTCCAGTACTTTGACAACCTGATGCAAAGAACTGACTCATTGGAAAAGACCCTGATGCTGGGAAGGGTTGAAGGCAGGAGGAGAAGGGGATGACAGAGGATGAGATGGTTGGATGGCATCACCGAGTCGATGGACATGAGTTTGAGTAAGCTTCAGGAGTTGGTGATGGACAGGAATGCCTGGCATGCTGCAGTCCATGGGTTCACAAAGAGTTGGACGTGATTGAGAGACTGAACTGAGATCTCATATTCATACAGATTACCTCTGTTAGAAATGCTTTTTAAAGTTTGAGGTGTCAGTTTTCTCGGTAAACTGGGAAGTTTACCTTTTAATTTAGGAATAGTCTGTGATAGCTCATTTGGTAAAGAATCCGCCTGCAATTCAGGAGACCCTAGTTCAATTCCTGGGTTGGAAAGAACCGCTGGAAAAGGGATAAACTACCCACTCCAGTTTTCTTGGGCTTCCCTTTTGGCTCAGCTGGTAAAGAATCCGCCTGCATTGTGGAAGACCTGGGTTTGATCCCTGGATTGGGAAGATCTCCTGGAGAAGGGAAAGGCTACCCACTCCAGTATTCTGGCCTGGAGAATTCCATGGACTCTATAGTCCATGGGGTCTCAAAGAGTTGGACATGACTCAGCGACTTTCCCTTTCACTTTTCACTTTAGAATCACCTTGTCAGGAATGAGGAGGGCATAAACCCATCCCATGTTGTCCTGGTCAAATTGAGCTTGAAAGATTTTTCATTATTTGTTGTTGCTTAGTTGCTAAGTCATGTCCACCTCTTTTCACTATTAAAACCATTTTAAAACATAACTAGAAGTAGAAAGAATAGTATGATGAATTCCTATGTAATAGATTTAACAGTTATCAAATTTTGCTGCATTTCCTTCATCTTTTTCCTTTTACTCATGGTTCCTCCCTCCTTCCCCTTCTCCTTTGCTCTTCTCCCTTCTAAGGATTTGAAAGCAAAGTTCAGACATAGTGTGATTTTAACCTTACATACCTAAACATGTTTTCTAAAAAGTGTGGATATTTTCTTACAGGATCTAGCAGCACTGACAATAATGCCTCATTCTCATTTAATTGGAGTGTCATGTTTTTGAGTGTCTTGGATGTAAAAGGGTATGAAGCCATGTCCCCTGAGGAACCGTGCATAGAAGTGGGTTGATAGAAGATAAAGACTTGGGTATTTTTAAAGACACTGAGTGGAAGAATTGGCTGGCTTGGCTCTCTGTGGTCCATGTTAGTGGAGTATCAGCCACAGCTCACTGGGAGTGGGAACTTAATCCAGGAGCCAGCTATCTGCTGGTGATCTGAGCTGCCTCTCTTGCAGGCCTGCAGAGTGAGACTCAGTGGAATGGTTTATTTCATTCATTTTATGAATTGTAAATTGCCAATATCCACTGGATCATTGAAAAAAAGCAAGGGAGTTCCAGAAAAACATCTATTTCTGCTTTATTGACTATGCCAAAGCCTTTGACTGTGTGGATCACAATAAACTGTGGAAAATTCTGAAGGAGATGGGAATACCAGACCACCTGACCTGCCTTCTGTATGCAGGTGAGAAAGCAACAGTTAGAACTGGACATGAAACAACAGACTGGTTCCAAATAGGAAAAGGAGTACATCAAGGCTACATACTGTCGCCCTGCTTATTTAACTTATACACAGAGTACATCATGAGAAACGCTGGGCTGGAAGAAGCACAAGCTGAAATTAAGATTGCCGGGAGAAATATCATGAACCTCAGCTATGCAGATGACACCTCCTTTATGGCAGAAAGTGAAGAGGAACTAAAGAGCCTCTTGATGAAAGTGAAAGAGGGGAGTGAAAAGGTTGGCTTAAAGCTCAACATTCAGAAAACTAAGATCATGGCATCCGGTCCCATCACTTCATGGCAAATAGATGGGGAAACAGTGGAAACAGTGAGAAACTTTATTTTTTGGGACTCCAGAATCACTGCAGATGCTGATTGCAGCCATGAAATTAAAAGACACTTACTTCTTGGAAGGAAAGTTATGACCAACCTAGACAGCATATTAAAAAACCAGAAACATTACTTTGTCAACAAAGGTCCATCTAGTCAAGGCTATGGTTTTTCCAGTGGCCATGTATGAATGTGAGAGTTGGACTGTGAAGAAAGTTGAGTGCCAAAGAATTGATGCTTTTGAATTATGGTATTGAAGAAGACTCTTGAGAGTCCCTTGAACTGCAAGGAGATCCAACCAGTCCATCCTAAAGGAGATCAGTCCTGGGTGTTCATTGGAAGGACTGATGTTGAAGCTGAAACTCCAATACTTTGGCCACCTGATGTGATGGGCTGACTCGTTTGAAAAGACCCTGATGCTGGGAAAGATTGAGGGCAGAAGGAGAAGGGGATGACAGAGAATGAGATGGTCGGGTGGCATCGATAACTCAGTGGACATGAGTTTGGGTAAACTCAACTCTAGGAGTTGGTCATGGACAGGGAGGCCTGGCGTGCTGCAGTTCATGGGGTCGCAAAGAATCGGACACGACTGAGCACCTGAACTGAATCAGGTGTCTGCTGCATTAGGTGCTGAGGATTGGTATGCAAAATAAGACAGATGAAACCCCTTCCCTCATGCAGTTTCCAATCTGTAGCATTGTGTCCCAGAATGGGAGATGGTTTGGGGTGGTCCGGAATTAGTTAATTAACACTGAGTTACACAGAATTAAAAACAATTCTTTTCAGCCTTCTAAACTTTGTAAGTACATCAACAAGGAGATCTCAGTTGGGTGCTAGAGTTGCCTCTTCTTTAAAACTTGATCATCTCCATTTTTAGTCAAGAAAGAACAATGTCATGGCAGTAGCCCTTGGCATGCCACAGTTTCTCACTAAGTATTTTTTGAGTAGTTTGCTAAACATCCTTTCAAAAACGAAACAGTAGAAAAATAGTTAATATAAATTAAAGCCAAAGTGATGCAAGGGATGGTTTTAACTTAGGGGTTTTGCCTGGTTCTGTTTTTCACTGTTCAGATTTGCATACATTAAAACTTACTGTTAGGTTTACAGTTCTGTGGGCATTTACAAATGCATCTGGTCACGCAGCCAGTGTCACAATCAAGACACGTATCTCCTCATCAATTTTTCTCAATCCCAGCTCCCATCTCCAACCCTTGCTTTCTGTGCCTATGAGTTTGCCTCTTCTGGAATGTCACATAATACATTCATACAATATGTAGCCTTTTCAGTCTGACTCTTTCTCTTAGCGCTACATATCTGTGATTCATCCACCGTGTTGCTTATGTTTGGTCCTTTTACTCACTGGGTCATATTCTATTGTGTGGATGTCCCACAACTTGTTTATTCACATAAATAATAATATAAGGCCCATGTAGTATGTCATTAATATGATATTTAGTAAAAGCAGATTTAGCAGAAATCCTGCAGGTGGTATACAAATGAGTGAGTCTTGGGAGAAAAAAACTAATCTGACCAATTTATGCATTAAAGGGTTGTTGATGGTTGTTCATCTTTTAATCGCTTACCAAAACCTCAACAGTGTGTTTCATTAAAGTATAAGTAGGTTTCCTGTCATCCTAAGTCAGAGCACAACTTCTGGGGCTTCCAGAACATCCTTTTCATATTCTCTCAATCATGTATTTCCATTTGTTCATTTCCTCCCTCCCGCCTTCCTCCTCCCCACTCCATTTCCTCTCTCTCTCTTGCCCTCCTTGTCTTTCTCCTCAGTCTCACTCTGATATTCTTCCTCCCTTCACTTCCCCGTCTCCTCCCCCTAATATTTCATTGGAGTTTATGTAACTGAATTAATTAGACCTATTTCTCAAGGAGTTGGTTTTCCATAAAATTCACTTTGCAGTTGGCATGACAGAAGAGCTGACATATTAATCAAATGCCACAATTTGTTCTTTGTATCTGAATCAGGCTGGGGTTGGGCTTCCTGCTTATCTGTTGTCCGTTTATACCATTCTGTCCTTCACAGGGAATGAGCCTGGATTCTTTGTGACTGGGCTGGGTGATGGTTGTGAGTGTTGATAGATTGGGTGTGGAAACGCTTAACAGGCCAGACCCTATCTCTTTAGTTAGTGTTACAGAGTCCCCAGGATATAAAGTGTCTTCTGAAAATAAATAAGAGCCTTTCTTTTCCTTCCTTTAGCTGATGATATCAGTACCATTTAATAGAATAAAATGATAAAAATCTTCGTTCTTTCTTAAATAACATGTTAATTGCTGTTCTATGTATTCACTTTGTATTTCTGAAATATATTCACTTTTTAGACATTTTTGTCCCCCAGTGCATTTTAAATCCTCAAGCATACTCAAATTATGTGTATTTTATATAGTCTTAACGTGTGTCTGGTGGGGTGGGGGGTGGCTCTTTGTAGCTAACCAGGAGATCAGAGTCTGCAGCTTTCTCCATTTAGCCTGTTTGCTGCAGAATACAAAGGCTGCTGAAGGATTTGAGTGCATATCTTAGAAGCTCATCAGAAATATTCTGAGCTCCAGATTTTTTTTTCTTTCTCAGCAACATTTCAGATATGGAGGTTCTCCTCGGTTGCCCCTGCTCGTGTTGCTGAATTTAAAATGCCACAGGAAGAAAGAAAGATCTGTTCTGTTTTCTCATCTATGGAATGAGGGGGTTGGACTAGATGGGAGATGTCAGATATATAGCAACAGTGCTGTCACTCCTTCTCCATCCACATGACAGACATCACTAATCAATCACAGCATGCTTTCCTGCCATATGCAGCCTCAGACTTCTTATCAAGGCAGCACTCCAGGAATCTATTACTAATCAATCATTGTTAGCCGAAGAGATAAAATCTATTTTTCTGTTCTGAAACATGATGGGATTTAATCTAGTGCAAATTTAAGTTGTTTTATAAAAGTCAGATCACCATTGCATGGTAGCAGGAAGAATGTTGGAAGGCACGGGTGGTTTCAAGTGAAGATTTCATGTCACTACGTTTTATGCTCCTTGATGGCAAGTGTTGTGTTTTATTCATGTGTTTCCATGTTTACCCAGCCTATAAGTCAAACCTTCTTAGTAGACATTAGATACATGTTTGTTAAATGATGCATGAAGGAATGAATGGAAAGCTTGGCCTTGGCCAGTGCTTTTGTCTCTAAGATTGCACAGTTCAGTACTTCTTCCAAAAGGCAGGCACAACCTTTAGCATTTTTGAATTTCTCTACTGTAATTCAGGCCAATTTTCTAGACTTGTCTAGATAGCTCTGTGTTCTTATCCGCCGAGCATTGACAGGGCCCAGTAGCTTGGTGTCATAGGTTGGACTTTACGAGTTTCTTTTCCATGCATCATCCAAGTCATTCATAAACTTGTTGAGTAATACTGAGGAGGGTCCATCTATTTCTCCGCCTGCTGGACTCTGAATCCTTTCAGTTTACTTTGTGGTTAGGAATCTGAAAGTTTCATGATAAAGAGAAGTCTGTTATAGTTTTGGGATTTATCACTGAAAAGAATCACATGCTTGACACTTATGCAGCCTTCATTAGTTATTTTGGAAGAACTGTATTTTAAGTTCTTTTATTGAAAGGGCCAGATCAAATAACTCTTTAAATTTTGATAGTGTAGTAATGTTATTTTTGCAGGCTAGATTCAGTAAATATTCAATGTTCTTCAAGATAGTTTCTTGAAAAATAAACTATTTTTAGTAGTTAGAGGCTGAAGCCTCTGTCTCTGTCAGCTTTCTGAAGAAAATCGCCTTTTAAAACAAGAGGCATTTTTTTTTCCACCAAGACATTTGATTTCATCTAATAACAACACCAGCTACCCATTTAGTAAAAAAAATCAATTATAGGTCAGGCATTCTACTAAGTGCTTTACATGTATTATCTCTAAACCTCAAAACAATGCCAGGACTTAAGTGATATGAATTCCATTCTACAGATGAGATGAGTGACACTTGGAAAAGTTACATAACTTTGCCAAAGTCAGACTAGATGATAAGTAGCAGTACTGGAATTTAAAGGCAAGCGTAATTCTAAAGTGTTTCCTTCTAAGGATACCAGCTCCCTCAGTGTAGATGTCACCTACTCCAGGAAGCCCTCTATCAAGTACCGCCTTCCCACAAGACTGGTTGAGATGTTCTTCCTCTGTGTTTTTATAGTAGTATAGTTTATGCCCCCTTATAGCTGTCTCAGTAATAAAGAATGCTGCTTCAGGAGATGCGGGTTCAGTGGGTCAGGAAGATCCCCTGGAGAAGGAAACGACCATGCAGTCCAGTATTCTTGCCTGGGAAATGACATGGACAGAGGAGCCTCGAGGGCTGCAGTCCACTGGTCACAGAAGAGTCAGACACCAACTTAGTGACTGGGCAACAACAAATGATGACACTCTCCCTCTGTTTATCTGCTTCCTCTACCAGCAGAGGAAGATTCCTGGGAACAGGGGCTTTGCCTTTCTGTTCATTTGGTTTTTGTGTGTGAGCTTTCTTCCTGCCACTTTTGTTTTTTTTTTTTCCATTTATTTTTATTAGTTGGAGGCTAAATACTTTACATCATTACAGTAGTTTTTGTCATACATTGAAATGAATTAGCCATGGATTTACATGTATTCCCCATCCCAGTCCCCCCTCCCACCTCCCTCTCCACCCGATCCCTCTGGGTCTTCCCAGTGCACCAGGCCCTAGCACTTGTCTCATGTATCCAACCTGGGCTGGTGATCTGTTTCACCCTAGATAATATACGTTTCAATGCTGTTCTCTTGAAACATCCCACCCTCGCCTTCTCCCAGAGTCCACAAGTCTGTTCTATACATCTGAGTCTCTTTTTCTGTTTTGCATATAGGGTTATCATTACCATCTTTCTAAATTCCATATATATGTGTTAGTATACTGTAATGGTCTTTATCTTTCTGGCTTACTTCGCTCTGTATAATGGGCTCCAGTTTCATCCATCTCATTAGAACTGATTCAAATGAATTCTTTTTAATGGCTGAGTAATATTCCATGGTGTATATGTACCACAGCTTCCTCATCCATTCGTCTGCTGATGGGCATCTGGGTTGCTTCCATGTCCTGGCTATTATAAACAGTGCTGTGACGAACATTGGGGTGCACGTGTCTCTTTCAGATCTGGTTTCCTTGGTGTGTATGCCCAGAAGTGGGATTGCTGGGTCATATGGCAGTTCTATTTCCAGCTTTTTAAGAAATCTCCACACTGTTTTCCATAGTTTCCTGCCACTTTTGTTAATGGCTGAATGAGCACGTCCTTCCAAGGATGTCACTGCTATTTCACCTTGGTGCTTAAGAACCCTGTTAATGTACAGTTAGACCTGCAAGGACCTTCTATAGTTCAGAATTTGTTAATTTGGAGGATGAAAGACTGAGGGAAATATAATCCAGCTCTAAATGTGGAATGGCAGAGTTGCCTCTTGTTATTTTTTTATTTTTATTTTTTTTATTTATTTTTTTTTTGAGTTGCCTCCCTTTAAAGTGCCATTTATTTAATTCTGTCATTGCATTATTAAACCATTATACTTTTCCTCAGTTCAGTCTTTTATTAACTGTACTTTTATGAGTAATTAATACAGACAGATGTTCTTACATTTATTTATTCTGCCTGAGATGCCTTATGCTTCTTGAATCTGAAGATTCATGAGTTTTATAAATTCTAGAAAACTCTTCGCCATTATGCCTCTCCTTAATGTCTATTCTGTGCCAGCGGGACTCCAGTTAGACATATGTTGGCCATTCTAAGGCTGTCCTCCGTATCGCTTAAACATCTTTGTAGTTTTCAACTTTGCATCCCTTTGTGTTTCATCTTGTGTAATGTCCTGAGATCTATATTTCTCTCTCCAGCAGTATTTCATCTTCTGTTTCATCTCTCCATTGAGTTTTTAATTTTAATGAATCTATAGAGGAAAGAGAAGAGTTGCCCTTTTTGGGGGTTTCATTTCTAGCTTTATTGTGTTTAGTCATTTTAAACTTTATTAATGTTCTTTTTCAAAATGTTTTATTACCTCTAACTCTTGAGCCCTGATCCTCATACTTGCTGACTTGTGCCTGTGTTTTGTAATTTTCTATCACAAGCTCATGCTTTGAAGGGTCAGATGTAGCCCAGGTTACAGAACTGACTCTGCAGGAAAATTTTTCATTTGCTTCTGTGGGGAATTCTTGGCATATCGTGAATGGGACCAAGCTTTATATTAATTGTTCAGTTGGAGTTTGCTGATGCTCATTTTAATTGTTCATATTCCACTCTGAAGAAAGGCATAGGCTGAGGGCTTCTAATTCTCAACTTAAATGTTTCCCTCCTGCTCAGACCACAGGGAGACAAGTTTCCTTGGGATGGTTGACAGTTTTTCTAATCTATTTGTTTACCAAGGGTGCAGCCCTCAGGGAGTGTTCCTGGTTTTCTGGAGGAGTCTCCTAACAACTTCCTACTTCTGCTTGTTCCAGAGCCTCATCTTCTGTCCTACTTGGGTATTCAAATCCTAGCCCCTAGGGAACCAAGACAGACTGCTCTCCTGTTGCCAACTATCTTCCCTTCTGCCTCATATACCCAGCATGAATTTGCGTGTTCACCATTCTCGTTTTTAGTTACTACTTTTTGCTACCTGGGTACTCTCCTTTCTTAACTGTGAGTCAGCTAAGCCCTTAAAATAATTTTGGCTATATTTTATCTAGTGTATCTAGGGTCTTTGAAGAGTTGGAATTTTCAGACTGTCATCATTTACTATCTTGCCAGATCCAGGAGCTTATTACAAGCTCATGGTAAAATAATCAAGTAATACATGAAAATAAATGGTGAAATAGTAGTCTTCTTCCCACTGTAGACCTGCTTAGTTCTCAAACCACCTTGCCAAGAATAATAACCTTTACCATTTTCTTAGGCATAGTTCTAGAATCATTTTATGCACATATAGCATACATATGTATATGTAACAAATGCATGCATGCTTAGTCACTCAGTCATGTCCAGCTGTTTTGTGACCCCATGGACTATAGCCCTCCAGGCACCTCTGTCCATGGGATTTCCCAGGCAAGAATACTGGAGTGGGAAACATTTCCTTCTCCAGAGGATCTTCCCAACCTAGGAATCAAACCTACGCCACCTCTGTCTCCTGCACTGCAGGCGGATTCTTTCCATGCTGAGCAGTTATGGAAGCCCATATAATACATGAAGATTTATTTAATCAAGCAGGGGTATATTTTACCTTCTGCACTGAACTTAGCAATATATTTTGAAGTTTATTGTTTATTAGTGCACTTAACTCTGCTTCTTTTGTTTCATGACTGTAGTATTCCAGAAATAGGTGTTCTGTGATTTATTTGTCCATTTCCCCTATTTTTACTGGGTGATAGTTTTCAGTTATTGTGATATTATAAACTATGCTTCAGTAAACATTCCTGATCACATGTCTTTGCTGACTATACATCTAACAATTCTCTCTGTATATTTTGCTCTGTCTCTCCCCCGTGCTGTGATGGGGATTAATTTCCTGTGTCACCTGAGCTGGGCCAAGGGATGCCCAGACAGTTGGTAACGTTAGTTTAAGTGTGTCTGTGAGGGAGTCTCGGGAAGAGATGAGCGTTTAAATCAGTGGACTTCCGAAAGATTTCCCCTTCACCAATGCAGGTGGGCGCCTTCCAATCTGCTGAGGGTCTGGACAGAGCAAAAAGGTGGAGGAAAGCTGAATTTGCTCTCTTTGCTTGAGTTGTGGCTCCCACATTTTCCTGCCTTCAGACGTTGGCACTCCTGGTTCCCGACTTCTGGACTGAGACCAGGACTTGCACCCCTGGCACCCAGTTCTCAAGCTTTTGTATTTGTCCAGCATGATAACACCAGCTTTCTTGATTCTCCAACAACACACAGAATACAGACCAAGGGACTGTTTCATCTCTGTAACTCCGTATAGGGTGCCAATTCCTATAATAAATCTCTGCATATCTATCTATATATCTTACTATATAGCTCTATAGTTCTATAGGCTCTATAGCTCTGGAAAACCTTTGTACACACCTCCACTCCCACTAGGAGGTGGTCGCCTCAGCACCTTGCATGAGGTCTGGCACTGAGCAGGTACAGAATTCACATCTGCTTTATCGATGACCATGCACTCACCAAGATGCCTAACCAGTAGGCAGATCATCCCAACCCCCAGGAATTATATTCCGATTTCAGAAACACCAGCTCTTGACTATCTAGTGGTCTGTAGCTGTTGATTGGGCATGTACCTCCTAGTCCAGATTTGCACTAACACCATCATTACAACAACCCCATGAGATTTCATGATCATGCTTTACGATCAAGGAAACTGAGGCACAGGTTCCACAACTTGTAAGAGGCTGAAACGACAATGGAAACCACTGGCCTCTTGAATATCACCTTTTAATTAACATTTGTCTTGTCACAGCAAACATGAGATGTGTCAGTGTTCATTCCTTCGTTTATTCATTCATTTGTTCCATCAACAAATATTTACTGAGAGCTCCCAGTGTTCCAGGCAGGACGTAGGTAACACAGTGTGGTGAGAGATGGAGACACCCCTGCAGTGGTAGGATTTACAGTATAAAGGGAGAGACAGATTAAGCAAAAAACAGTGAATGTGTGATGAGTGCCCCCAAGGTTGGGGGGGGTGATAATAGTGGGGAGAATTTGGAAGCACCTAGCTGGGGGTTCTTCCCAGTAATTAAGAGAGTCCCCAAATCTGTGATGAGTGGGCTGAGCCTTGAAGGATGAGCCGGATGGGAGGGGTGACGGCCAAGGGGCAGCCTGTTCCTGCCTTCCCCCTGTGCTCTGCCCTACAGCGGGATTTGGCTTTTGCTGCCCCTGCCAGCGCTATGGACCTCCACAGAGCAAGGGCCAGAGCGCCTGTGTCCTCCGGCTACCGAAAGTGGCCCGTACCCCCTTCCCTACCCCCATCAGCCTTTTCTAATTTTAAAGCAGTAGCTCCCTTGATTGAAATCTCAATTTGGGAACAGGCCTAGGATTGGCCTGTAGCTCGGAATTCTCACCAATAAGCGCCACGGTAGGTGGGGAGGCGTCCCTTTAAGCAGCGGGGAGGCAGCCTGGAGAGCCTGAAGCGTCTCTCTCCGGGACCTGAGAAGTTTTCCTGCATCCGGAGCTGTGCAGGGAGCAGCTGCCATCGCTGAGCCCCGGGAATGTCACCTCCCTCGCGTGGAGCCCCTGCAGGGCCCCCTTTGGCTCCGGGTGGTTGGCGGCGGACGCCCCACTGGGCTTCTTAGCCACAGCCGCATCCCCCGGCCCGGGTCTGCGGCCACTTCCCACCCCCACCCACCACCCCCCAACCCCCTTAGTTCCCAGCGGTGGAGGCCCCGCAGCAGCAGAGATGGAAGGCTGAGCCGGGTAAGTGGCGCCCGAGGGCAGGGGTGCCCAGAGGGGGTGTGTGTGCTCCTGGTGGAGACCAGGAAGAGGGGCCTTAAAGTGGGACAGTAACCTCTGGGAGAGATGCGCCGAGCAGCAGACACCGGGGAGGTCAGGAGCTCCGGGAAGGGGACCTTGGGATCTTTTTGATAGGAGCGTCTCCCAGCCTTTGCGCCCTCGGTTAACCAATAATAGTAACAGTGTCAGGAGTCGCGGACCCTGTTACTGTATTAGGACTGCTTTGGTAGAAACATTTAAACTTCCTGAACTTGCTTTTTTTTCAAGAGCCTTTAATCTCTTAACAGTTCATTTCCCTCAAATGTTGAAAATGTATGGATTGCTCCTGACCTACTTATTTATTTCTCTTAGACTCTCAAAAAAATGTGTGATGTCTCCAGGAAGGTCTGGTTTAAAAGATGATGTATTTCTCCCCACGTTCCCATGGCTCGTTTTGCTAGAACTTTAAAAATGTATATTGCTGTTCTTCTTGGTGGATTATCTGTAATGAAGCAGCTCAGAAATGTGTCCGTTTATTCTCCCTGAATTGGGGGTGGAGGTGGGGGAGAGACCTCCCTCTTCTGGCCTTCCTAGGTGGAATAGAACAGTCTGTGGGATGGGGAAAGCTCCTGGGGGGAGTTTGTTAGAACCCCTGCTCGTCCAGGTTTGCAGATGTGCCCTCTTGACTGCTGGGAGGCTTCGGACTTAGTGAAGCCTGAGAGTCTGCAGATCTGGGGTGCCTAGGCAGCTGTATACTGGGAAATTTCCAAACCAAAATAGTCCATCGGGATTGGAGTGGGGGAGGGGTAAGGTTTATTTAAAAGATGCATTTTGAGCTTCTTCCCTATCCCCAGTTTGTTTTTCCTGAGGTACACATGAGCAAACTTGAAAGCCTGATGCAGAGGGCCGGAGGGGGCGGGAATGGGGTGGTAGGGGTGTGTGTGTGTGTGTGTGTGTGTGTGTGTGTGTGTTTAATAGAAGAGGAGGCTCCTGGAAGAAATGCCTTCCCAAAATGAAGCATAGTCTGATGCATGAATTGCCAAACTCCATTTCCGCCCATATTAAATTATTTTGGCTTAGAGCAGCCTTCGTTTTGCTGGACTGGACTGGCCTTCATTTGCAGTTGTTTAGGTGTTGTGAATCATTTGTATACTTTGAGTTCCTTGCCTTCTGCAAACAGATGTTTTTAGCTGCGCAACTAGTTGAGTAATTAGAGAGATGGACACGGCCCTGTATGTACAGACAGAACACATATCGCTTGGGGAGGATTTGGACCTTTCCTTTTTCAAATCATCAATTGCCAAACCCTCCCAGCCGTTGGGCAACTCAGATAAAGGTGTCAAGTGAGCTGAGCAGTGAAGAATTTATATGTGCAGCTAACTCTGCTCGTCCTGCAATAAAACATCTTCCCATGGGGCCAAAAACTGGGGGGTGGGGGGTGGGGAAGGCTTATAAAAATGATCCTGTGTTCTCAGTCACTGACTCCCCAGCTCTCCCTGGGTTTCTGAGAACCTGCCAGGAGAAACTGTTGACTGGGTGGAAGTTTCAAGAAACGCAGAACAGAAATCAGCACAAGCCCTCCTTGAGCGACTTTTATTTCTGTTTGGAGGAAGGGAACACTTTGTTAGAATAACAAATCGTGGCTGCTTTTCAAGAGCAGAAAACAGTTCGTGTTCCGAAGGCAGATTCATTTTTAAGAGTGTGAATCATTTGGTTTAGGTTTTTTGCTTTTTTTTTTTTTTCCCCTCTTGCGGTGGAGGCTTGGAGATGATTAAATGTCTTGTCTGCAGGAAATTACCAGGAGATTTGAGTATTTTCCCGGATCAGGCTCAGATGGTACACAGCTTTGGGCATAATACAAGAAAGCTCTGTTACCAGGCAGTCCTTCTGCAGTGATACCCTCCACCTCTCCCAGCCTGTCAAGCTCCTTGCTCAACAAGCCTTTTCTTTTTTTTATTTTTATTTTTGGGGTTTTTCCTCCATTTCAGAAACTGAAATAACTTGCTCAGTCCCTCCATGATCTTTTTAAGACAGTTTTATCAAGCCTGCTTCCCCGTTGGCCTCCTCCCATTAGCCTTCGCAGGAAAAGCTCTTGGCTCTTTTCCCCAAGATTTCCTTTAAGCCCGGCTTGTTCTCCTCAGGGACACAGATGTCTCAAGGAATGAGAGAGGCAGAGATCTGAACTAGTGCTTACCAGTTTGGTGGTGGTGACATTTATGGTCTTTGTAGAGCTGTTGCCGAGAAGGCAGGATGGTTCTGTGTTGGGTTCACCCCTGAAGCACTTCAGTAAAATGAAGAATGAGCAATTAAATGCTGGCCAGGGACAACCACAAGGTCCAGGGCTTTGTGTAGTGTTTACAGAAATCTGCAGTTTCTGATAATCTTACAGATGCTCTGCTCCCCAAGCTAGTTTTCTGAATCTTTTCTGAAAGGCACCTGGTCTCGTGAAGCACCTCTTAGCTGTACAATCAAATAGGAGCACTCTGGGTGAATAGAAACTCAGCATGATACTCTGAGGTCAGTGAGAGGAAGCAGAGGGAATCTCCCCGCCACCCCCCCCCCCCCCAGGTACTAAAACACAGTGGTAATCCTAGTTGAATATAATGAAACTTTATGGAAATTGCATGGAGAATTTCCGAAAAAAGTTTTTTTTTTTTCCCCCTCAAGATCTAAATGGCAAAGGATTCTTTCCCAGTATACTACTTAGCATTTGATTGCCATGCAGTTTTTTTTTGGGGGGGGGGCATTGCAGAGTGTGATGTTCTCTTTTTATACCCTGCTGATCTGTGTGACAAGCAGTGGAAGACTCGTTTTTTGCAAAGATTTCTATCTGGATGTCTTCTAGAAGATATAGAAGATGGAGGGGCAGTGGAGGGAACAGACAGATGCAGGTACTGTGGAACTCGGTGTCGAGGAAAACTCGTGTATGATTTCCCTGCAAGAGTAGCCCAAAGGCCTCTGAGAATTGCCTCACGATTGACTTTTAGTAGTCAGCTTACATACAGCAATCATACCCATTACAAGAGTCTCCCTCTTTATGAAGCACCTTTCCAGGCAAGATGCCAAACATCAGGGAGTGTGTAAGTGACATTGCTTATCACACCTCTGAAAGTTTGCCTTGTGCTGCTTTTTCTTTAAAAAAAAAAAACAAAAACGTGACCACTTGATTTCTTAGTCACATCTACAAAAGATTCCTTTGTATTCACCTTGTAAGGTATAGTTCGGGCAAGGCAGAAAAGGAAAGACGACCTCAACAGAAGTAGGTTACCTTTATTCAGGCAAGGAGGGGCAACAGTCGGCCTAACGACCCGGCTGAATGCTGAGAGGGCTCAGGGAGGCTTCATACTTACAGGGAGGTTTGTGGAAGCGATATGGGAAACGTCAAGCAGGCGGGATATTTTGAGTATTCTTTTGTTGAGATGGCATTTGTTGTTGGGCAAGGGGTGATAAGTCTTCTGGGCGAGTGGAGGGGGTAGAAGGTTTCCGGAGAGGTGGTGATGAGTCCCAAATAGATGCAATCGGCCTGGAGCATCAGGGTGGAACTAAAGTTATGCTTTGTTTTCTCCGAAGTTAGATGATTCAGGAAGGGGCCTTTGAGACTGCTGTTCTCTTTTCTAGGCCCAAAAGACTCCTTCACACCTAGGCTGTTATAACTACAGAAACTTTAATGTTTCCAGGGATTGAGGCTTTCTTTAGGTTTTTGAGGATTAATGATTATCAATTGAGTTAGATTTCAGATAAAGTCTGATTTTGAACCTCGGTTGTGTAGCCTAGAGAAAAGGTCTCATATTAACATGTTAAAATTGATGATGGCAATCAGTAGCTGTTATCTTGCTGAGTCTTTGCCAAGCACAGAATACCATGTCTTTCCAAGCTTTCTTAGACAGTCTAATGCATGAGAATACCCTTCAGAGAGTCTGTTTCTCAGGGTCTCAGGAATGACCTAGAAATCTGTGTTTTAAGAAGCATCTCAGGTGCGTCCTTGGACTCTGCCTGGGGACACACTTGGCTTTTCATTTATTATCCTCTGAAATCTTGACAGTAAGCCCGGCAAAGTAGATGCGGTTATCATCTCTGTTTCACAGAGGAGGAAGCATAGGCTCAGAGAGGTTCAGTAACTCCCCTGGGCCACACAGCTACCACGTGGGACTTAAAACCTGTGACTGTCCAAACTCCGTGTCCTTGGAGCTCACGCCGATCTTAACGGTTTGGACCTGGTGACTCCTCCCCCGACTCTGCGCCACACCCTTTCCTGCCAGGACATCAGAGGTTGTGCCGGGTGGCTGCAGTCCACAAGGGCCTCTTGTGGCCAAATGTCGGGAGGCTGCATGGGGTGTAGGGACTCATGTTCACCGTGGAGGAGCGTCTGGCTCATTTGCCATCAGTTCTCTAACTGCTGGGCCGAGACAACGGAAGGTCAGATTGAGTACTTTGGAGGTGAAGTGCTTTTCAGCCCCGCAGCTTTTGGGATCCTTAAAGCACCTCTGTGTCCTTCAGGGCTCCTTCTCCAGTCCCCAGTGTCTCTCCTTTCTTTCCAGACACTTCCTTCAGGCCCTTCCCATAAGACTGTTCACAGTTCACACGCCCAGCAGGGCTGAAGCCTTTTCCTAGTGCCTGTAAGCTGAGCCCACACGGAACCCTTCTTTTTCCTCCATCTTTTGCATAAACTAACCCCCTCCCCTCAAATAGATTCCTGCAGAAAGCAAATACCAAGGGAAGGTTGTAAAGAAAGGAGCAGAGGCGAGGAGGAGCCTCATTTTCCATCTTCTACTTGATTCCCCCTCGGCCTGACCTGACCTGATTTCTCTTGCCCCTGGGCTCAAGGACCGGGGCTGATTTCCACTTGCTTAATTGCTGCAGGACTGTGATACAGGGCAAACCACTTAACCTCATGCACTTTGCCTCCATTATCTGTAAAATGGAATGTTCATGTCAACCCTTTCTCCTTTGGCTACTAGTGACAGAACGTCTGTGAGAACACTTCAGACTTTGTTCAGACACATTTTGAAGCCATGATCCCGTTGCCTTCTAGCAGTGGTTCCCCTACAGTGTCCTAGGAAACACCTGTATGGCGAATGGTTCTTCTAAACAAGAAAGCAAAAACATGGTTCTATGTGTATTTGGAAGACACAATACCCTATAACTCTCTTCTGAGGCATCACAATTCATACTAGCATATTCAAGGCTCTGAACCCTGGATAGGGAAACCGGTTTTAACTATGACTTTGCACCTTCACTTATAGCTCCATTGGTAAAGAATCCACCTGCAATGCAGGAGACCTGGGTTTGATCCCTGGGTTGGGAAGATCCCCTGGAGAAGGGAAAGGCTACCCACTCCAGTATTCTGGCTTAGAGAATTCCATGGACTGTGCAGTCCGTGGGATCGCAAAGACTTGGACACAACTGAGCGACTTCACTTCGCTTCACTTTGTACCTTCCCTGCTAATGTGACCCCAGAACCCCTTTTGTAGCCTGACTCCCAAACATACTGCAAATGCACTTGGGGCAAATCTGTTACACATCAGGATGTCAGCTATTCTTTTTAGTAGCCTTTAGACAAGTCAGGAAAGGTATACCCATTTGAATGCAGAGTTCCAAAGAATAACCAGAAGAGATAAGAAAGCCTTCCTCAGTGATCAGTGCAAAGAAATAGAGGAAAACAATAGAATGGGAAAGACTAGAAATCTCTTCAAGAAAATTAGAAATACCAAGGGAACATTTCATGCAAAGATGGGCACAATAAAGGACAGAAATGGTATAGACCTAACAGAAGCAGAAGATATTAAGAAGAGGTGGCAAGAATACACAGAAGAACTATACGCAAAAGATCTTCACAACCCAGATAATCATGATGCTGTGATCACTCACCTAGAGTCAGACATCCTGGAGTGTGAAGTCAAGTGGGCCTTAGGAAGCATCACTACGAACAAAGCTAGTGGAGGTGATGGATTCCAGTTGAGCTATTTCAAATCCTGAAAGATGATGCTGTGAAAGTGCTGCACTCAGTATGCCAGCAAATTTGGAAAACTCAGCAGTGGCCATGGGACTGGAAAAGGTCCGTTTTCATTCCAATCCCAAGGAAAGGCAATGCCAAAGAATGCTCAAACTACCACACAATTGCACTCATCTCACACACTAGCAAAGTAATGCTGAAAATTCTCCAAGCCAGGCTTCAACAGTACGTGAACCGTGAACTTCCAGATGTTCAAACTGGATTGAGAAAAGGCAGAGGAACCAAAGATCAAATTGCCAACATCCATTGGATCATCAAAAAACCAAGAATTCCAGAAAAAAATCTGATTTATTGACTATGCCAAATCCTTTGACTGTGCAGATCACAACAAACTGGAAAATTCTTCCAAGAGATGGGAAAGAATTGATGCCTTTGAACAATGGTGGTGTTGGAGAAGACTCTTGAGAGTCCCTTGGACTGCAAGGAGATCCAACCAGTGCATCCTAAAGGAAATCAGTCCTGAATATTCATTGGAAGGACTGATGCTGAAGGTGAAACCCCAATACTTTGGCCACCTGATGCAAAGAACTGACTCATTTGAAAGACCCTGATGCTGGGAATGATTGAAGGCAGGAGGAGAAGGGGATGACAAAAGATGAGATAGTTGGATGGCATCACTGACTCAATGGACATGTATTTGAGTAAGCTCCGAGAGTTGGTGAGGATAGAGAGGCCTGGCATGCTGCAGTCCATGGGGTACAAAGAGTCGGACACGACAGAGCAACTGAATTGAACTGAGACAAGTCACTCCCTTTCTGAATCTCACTTTCCTTCTGTGTGAAATGGGAATACAGAAAGTCCCCTAGATACCGATGAGTTCCCTTCCAAGACTGCATTCCTAAGTCCAGTTTGTTCAGAAGTCCAACAAAGTTAACCTAGGTACCCAACTAACACAATTGGCTATATCGTAGTAGTAGGTTTGCAATACTTTTCACACAAATAATACATAAAAAAGCAAACAGACAGAAACATTAAGAAATTTTTAATCATGCAGTACAGTCACTTGAAAAGCACAGTAGTAACAACTGGTGTACGGGGCTGGCATGGAGTGAACAGGCAAGAAGAGTTACTGATGGGAAGAGGGAGACGAGCTGGGAGATGGTAGTGTTGAAGGGTCATTAACAATAGGGGACAGAGGGCCAGCTGCAATTTCACTCATGCCTGATGTTGACGCAGCACATGTTCACATGTTTGAAAGTTCGCAACTTGAATGTTCATATGTACAGGACTTTCTGTAATAGTGAGACCTGCGTTACAGAGTTTTGGGTACTCTGTAGGGTAAATAAACTAATAGATGCAGGGATCACCTTCCACTGGCCAGGAACGTTTGCGTGAGGGCATCATTCCCTCCTTCCGTGGTTTTCCGCTTCCTTCAGCAGACTCCTGTATCCTACTTGCGGCATCTACCTCTTGCCTCAGTTTTCTTTGCTGCTCTTTCTCCTGAACTGCTCCTATCCTCTTCTCGTTCTCTCCCTTTCGTCTTTATTTGCTCCCTTGCTGACATCATCCAGTCCATGGCTTCCTGCGATGACTTAGGTCTTCAGCCTGGACCTCTCTCCTGAGCTCCAGACTTACTTGTACAACTCTTTTCTGAGCATCTTCATTAAGTGTTCAGTGATCTTCTTGAACCTGAAGTGTGAGAGCACAACTGGAGATGTATTCTCCCTGAGCCTTTACCAGGGCAGCCAGTGGTGACCTCCAGCCACCCAGTTGTTTGAGCTACAAACTTTCAGCATCTTTGATCTTTCTCTTTTCACACACTCCCATGTCCAGTCTAGTGAAAACGAGTCTTTTCACCTCTCCCTCAAAAACAGATGCCACATTGGACATGGGAGAAGATGAGGGAAGCCTGATGGAAAGGGAACTAGAAGTCACTTCCTTGGGTACAAAAACTGCTTTACGTCCTTGGTAGAGTGTGGGTTTCATGGGTATAGGCATCTGTCAAAATGAATCAGACTCTGCATAGAAGATACGTGTTTTGCTGTAGGTAAACTACACCTCAGTAAGCAATATGACAGAAAAGATGTTTATCCCCAATAGAACACCGCTCACCATCTCTACAGGCACAACTTTATATAGGCGACCATTGTTTCTCACTTTGATTACTCAGTAACCTTCCCAAATACCTACTGATTTTAAAGCTTAAATCAGTTCCCACCCTTCCCGCGTGTAATAGCTTCCATCAGCTTCCCATCCAATAAGGACAAAATCCAAACACTTTACCACGAACTTTGAGATGCCTCCCTCTCCCTCACAGTCTTAGCAAAGCCTGACCCTAGTCTGCCTCTGCGAGGACACCTTCCTCCCCAAACAGTCATCCCCATGCTCCAGCCCCTCTGGCCTTTCACATCCAAGGTCCTGCCTGCCTGTGGGCCTTTGTACTTGCTCTTCTTCCTGCTTGGAATGCCCTTCCTCTAGAACTTGGCCTGGCTGGCAGCTTCTCATCATCAACATCCTCAGCTTAAATGTCATTCTGCCAAGATGACTTCCTACCTGGCTTTGCTTTACTACTCCCACCCTGCAACTCACTGTGTTTCTCTTTGCCATGTCATGTTCTTTCTTTTTGTCCAGAGCATTTCTCAAGGTATAAAATATTTATTTTTCTTGGTGACTACTGTCTGCCTTTCCCTAAATCCTTGACTGGCAGAAACTGTGTTACTCAATGTCCATCCTCAGTGTATAATTCGCACCACCTTGTAGGGGCTCACAGAGCTGCCTAACCATGGCCTTGCTCAGGGTCTGACACAGAAACTGCAAGAAAATTGTTACTTAAAATAGATTGTTCAAGTACTTAATGTAGATTGTTAAATTAAGAATATTTTTATTACTGTTCTCAACTCCTTCTTCCTTTTAGGGGATGGAGGTATGACTGATAAGCTTCATAGCCTCATTGATTCCATGTACTTAATGTTTCTTATTTTCAGATTTCTTTTTTAAATTATAAAAGAAGGTCAGTGATAGTTACCCCTTGTGGAAGTCTGTATACCCCACTAAGAAAGGTGTTCTTCCAGTAGGAGTGAGGCATCCATGTTTCATCACCTTCTAAAATTGCATCCCCAGCTAATGGTTTTCTTTGAAGACCCCGAGCTTCTGAACTTTCCTGCTGGGAAAGTTTGATCAGATGCAGCTGCTGCTCTGGGATTTCACTCAGGATGCAAAGATTTAAAAAATCAACTGCAGTTTCCATGAATGGCTTTGGAACTCAGAGGGCAGTAAATGCATGTATATTTTAATTTGTTGGAGAAAATTATGCGCAGAGAATAAAGATTAGACTGCATGTAGAGTGCCCCAAACCCTCCCCTCCCTGCTTCCAAAGGCTCTCACCATCGTTGCTGGAGTTCTAGTTTAAAAATCAGAGCAAAGGTTGTGCATCCTAGAAATGGAGGTGGAGGGGGGAAGTCAATAAATATTGGTGGGCATGAGAACGTCCTTTTGGGGCAAGAAGAAAATAACACAGATGTTTCTGAAAACCCACAAGCTGTGGTTTGTTTATTTGGATTGTCTATTGAGTTACTAGGACAGGAACAGTACATAGATCTTATTTGCCTGGAGCTCTGGTTAAGGACTAGGGGACCCTATCAGAACTTGGCGGATTGTGCTGTGATTGATTAGCAATGTCTGCCATAGGCAAGAACCATGTCTGGTCTTACACATAAAGAATTGTTAGATTTTGAAGGCCCTGTGGAGGTCATCCAGTCCAGCTCTTGATCTGATAACTACTATGCTGTGGTGGTTGTTGCTGTTCAGTCACTGAGTTGTGTCCATCTCTTTGCGACTCCATGGACTGCAGCTCACCGGGCTTCCCCGAGCTGCATTGTCTCCTTGGAGTTTGCTCAAACTCCTGTCCACTGAGTCAGTGATGCCATCCAACCATCTCATCCTCTGTGCTTGGGAGGCTTTAAAAAAGTAATCATGAACTTGGCAAAGTAATAACTCTTAATTTTTTAGGCCTTTGTCCCCTCGTGGGTATCATCGGTGTTGTCAGCATGGCATACTGCAGATCTTCCCTAGGACTGCTCGCTGGGATCTTCCTGTGAAGTTTGGAAACTTCTGCATCACTGTATCCCCTTCTCCAGAAAACATAAAGCACAACAAACATACTAAAGGTCTTGAGAAGTCCAAGTGTAAAGAAACCTGTCTGAGGTTAATTCCCAACCCTGTGTGATCCCAGGATACTTCTCAGGGACTCCTGTGGCCATCTTATAAAATATTGTTTACACGATGGTGTATGAATGCTTAGTTAAGGCAGAGTATGTTCATTTTCTATGGCTGCTTTACCAAATTTCCGTAAATTGCCTGGCTTAAAGCAGCAGTTTATCCTCTCATTGTTCTGGAGGTCAGATGTTTGAAAACCGATGTGTTGGCAGGGCCATACTCCCTCCAGAGGCTCTGGGAGAGAATTCATTCTTTGCCTCTCCCAGGTCCTGACACTGCCAGCTGCCCTTGGTGTTCCTTGGTTTGTGGCCACATCACTGTAATATCTGCTTCCATCTTCACATTGTCTTCTCTTCTAAGCGTGTGTTAAATCTCTCTCTGCCTTTCTCTAATGAGGACACGTACACAGTATCATCTAGGACCCAACCAGATGAGCTGGGATAATTTTCTCCTTTCAAAATCCTCATTTAGTTAAATCTGCAAGGACCCTTTTTCCAAATAAGGTAGCATTCACAGGTTCTAGCACCTAAGACATGGACATATTTTTAGGGGGGCAGTTTTCAACCCTCCAGGGGCATGTTGACTCAAAAGTCAGGAGACCTGAATCCAGGTCTCATTTTGCCAAGAGCTTTCCCTGACTTGCACCCCATCCATATGCTTAAATCAGGTCAGGGTGTATGTCTTTACCCCTCAGAACCTCAGTTTCCTCCACTGTAAAATGGGATGTCATTGCATATACTTTATAGTTTTATTATAGAAATTAAATAATACTTGTACAGTGTTTGGCACAGGTGAACATTGAGTAAACATTATTACTATAATTATATACATTTGCTATTGTTACAGCTACTAACATTATTATTGTATCCCTTCTCTTTGAACCTTATGGTCAAATGAATTTATGTGGGTGTCTCATCCCTGAAATATCCAGGGCTTCTTTCAAAACTGGCAAACTATGATCCCCTATCTGTTAGAGGTCACATTATATGTTTTGAATCTTTTCAAATGAACATATCCTATCTTATAAAGGGAACACAGCCCTGTCACCAGCACACCGATTAAGAATAAAACATCACCCCAGAGTGGCCCCTCCTGCCGTCCTCTTGCCACTGACCCCTACCTTCTTTCCAGCGTGCTAGGTTTTGCCTGTTTTTGTACTTGACTCTAATGGAATCATACTTTTTTTGTACCTGGATTTTTTCCGTTCAACATTCTGTTAGTGAGATTCAGTCGTTTTGTTGTATGTGGTTGTAGATCATTCATTATAATTGTATAGAATTCTGTTTTTAAGTAAATCATAATATATCCATTCCATTCCCCCCGCCTCCCCGTGGGCATTTGGTTGGTTTTTAGTTAGAGGCTATTACAGAGAATGCTGCAAGAGACATTCAGATATATCCTCCTGGGGAACATTTAGTGCTGAGACAAAATACATGATAACTGTTACTCAGAAACTGTCTCCCCCATCTCCCATTCCAACTGCCTGCCTCAGATTCTTTGCAACATGAATAACTCATAACCAGGGGTCACGGGTGATCTAAAAGAGCTGATCCCTTTCCCGGGCTTACCCAGCACCTCCTAAGCTGTTGGCGAAGCCTCTCTTTCCTTGATGTGTTGAAATCTTTTGAACCCCCACACTTTCCAGAGTGCTTTCTCTTGGCCTGCCTTCCAGGGGGCTGAGCCTGGATGTGGTAATTCGAAAGAGTCAACACCCAGCCAGAGACAAGGCTCTGTCTCCCAGCATCCCACTCAGGGCCACCTCATTCAGCTACTCAGCGCCAAGCCCTTTCTTCCCAGTGAGGGCCATGTGAGTCCCTTTCTTCCCCATCTGGAGCCTCCGCTGCACTTGTCCTGCACCTTCATTTCATACTCCCAAGCCTGGTATTTGAAACAACTCAAACTCTTAGAGATTAGAGCGTGTCCAGCTGAAGGTCGGGGCTAGAAGGGTGGAGAAAGGAGCGGACACAGGCTGGCTCAGCAATGTGTGCATGAGCCAGAAACTTGGCACCATTGCCTAGAAAGGCTGGGAGATGCCAGTTTAACTCAGCCATGTAGTTTTCCTTTCGTTGGAGAAGGTTGGAGCTCATGTCTGAACTGCTCCTTAACTGCTCCGCGAAAGGCTCTTCCTAATGCCCAGATTGAATCTGGTCACGATTGAAGCATTACTACCATGTGGCGAATGGCGGAATCATACATGTGACTTTGCCCAAGGTTCCATTTATTGGCACCAGATGGGCAAGTTACACCAGTCACATCTGGAGTTAGGTGGGGAAATGTAGGAAGGATAGCAGGCCCAGTTACCAAAACATTCTAGAGAGATGTCAATGAAATTAGCCTTGTCTTATCCCTTTGTGTTACTCACTGTGTCCCTTTTTTGGTTAGGTGGCCTTAAAGATACATGTCTATGACTGGTGGAGTGGGAAACAATATACTGTATCTTTGTTATGCTTGTTATGTTTATTTTTTATTGCCTGGTGACCAAGAAGTATCAAAGAAATTGGAGATGCTTGGGAAGGGTGAGGTTAACTGGAAGATTTTTTTTTACTAAGTCAACAAAGAATTAAGCCATACTTTTCCACAGGGCTATAATATCTTGTGAAAAGGAACAAATAATAGAGTAACTTCAGTGCCAAGCTTTTTAGGAGATTTAACTATAATAATAGCTGTCACTTATTGAGCATTTTCTATAAGATTAGCAGTGTATTTAGAACTTGTCTATATCTTTGGTCAACAGATGTTTTCTGTAAAGAGACAGATAGTAAATATTTTACATTTTGCAGGACAAGGCAAAATCAAGGACAGTTTGTAGGTACTTAAGTAATGAAAAAGCAGATTTCCACTACATTTTTTATTGAAAAATTCAAAATATGATAACAGATGAGTAAAACTTTTTCATAATACAGGTGTACTAATGAAAAGGATAGAATTCTTTTTTGAGCTGGTGGGGATTAGAGTTATCATTTCCTCTCAGATCGATTGCAAATATTCATCTCTAAAAATCATTCTTAACTCCTGAGCCACACAAAAACAGGTGGTAGACTGGATTTGGCCTGCAGGGTATAGTTCTATTTACATTATTACTGAGCTTTATTTATCAGTAATGATGAAGTTGATCTGCACAGGACCAAGAAAACCTTACCAGTGGCATAGATTAGTTGGCATGTGTTTCTCTCCCCGTGGAAGGAGTTTATAGAGATGGATGTACAGGGCTGGTCTGGGAGTTTCACTATGTCAAAGAGACCTAGGCTTCTCTTTTCCAGCCCTGCTAACCTCAGGATATGTTTCTGTTCCTCAGGGTCATTCCGCTGTCCCAGCTGCTGCACCACATCTGTATTCCAGACAGCAAAACACAAAGGGAGAGAAAGAGACTATCTCCTTTTTCTTTTTTTAATCTCTTGGGGCTTTTCTTTGAAGTATAGTTAATTTAGAACATTATGTTAGTTTCAGTTGTACAGCAAAGCGATTCAGTTATACACACACTTACAAACATACATTCTTTTCCAGATTGTTTTCCATCAGAGATTATTATAAAATACTGAGTATGGCTCCCTGTGCTATGCAGTAGGTCCTTGCTGGCTGTCTGTATTATATGTAGTAGTGAATCCAGAGTTCCTAATTTATCCCCCCTCCCTCCCGCATCTACTGTATTTTAAGGAGATTCTCCAAGTCCCACCCAAGCCCACTGTCATCTTCTTGGCCAGAACGTGGTCATGTGACCACACAGCTCTGCAGAAGAGGCGGGACAGGGTAGTGTCTCCTCAAGCTGTTAATGTGCATAGACAATGGTTGCAGTCCTGTTCTGGAGGGGGCAGGAGAGAGGCTGGGGCGAGTGTATATAACAGGCCAGAAGAGAGCATTGGAGAGATGAGCGTCTTCCCCAAGGTCTTGTGGGAGCAGACTGGATTTGAACGGGGTCAGCCCAGCCTCCCCTTCACTTCTCCCCCTCCTGTGTCTGCCCTTAAGCTTTGCCGGGAGGAACACATGCACGAGTTTAGGACTGAGGTGATGGGTGATTTGTACCCTTGCTCCTTCCAAAGACATTCCCGGGGCACCTATAAGGAAAAATGATGACCGTCATCCTTCAGTGGAGAGCCCTGTGAAGGCTGGACCAGGTCACATGGCTGTAGTTGAAGCCTAAACCCAGCCTCCTACCTCACCCTAAACGTGAGTGCATATCTGGAGATTCTACCAAACCGTCTGTCCATCACAGAGAACAGGAAGCAAGAGCAGCGACCAACCCACTGAGGCATGCACCCAGAGAGGACCCTGGCAGACCTTGCTGTAAGCCCACCGACCTACCCCACTGCGTGAAAGCAAGGACGTGGCAGTGAGGAAACAGTGCCTGGATTTGTGGCTCCTTAAAGTGACCCTTCTCACTGCTCTGGCTGAGAATTTAGCCAACAGGTTCACAACTTCTCATGGTGAGTGGGAAGCTATGTATGAAGTTTCAGATACTTTCCACATACAACATAAACTTCATACTGCGTACTTCATACTACATATGTAGAAGGAATCTGAAACTTCGTATTTTTGTGTCTACATATTTATGTATGTATACATATATAAATATGTGTATATGCATATATTGGTAGTATGTAGATATAGATAAAGATATGGGTATCCAGCTGAGAGAGAGCATTTGAGTGCTTAAGTGTGTTAATCACTAAGTTGTATCCGACTCTCTGACCCCATGAACTGTAGCCTACCAGGCTCCCCTGTCCATTGGATTTCCCAGGCAAAAATACTTGAGTAGGTTGCCGTTTCCTCCTCCAGGGGATCTTCCTGAGCTAGGGATTGAACCCGGGTTCCCTGCATTGCAGACAGATTGTTTACCATCTGGGCCAACAGGGCCTAGTATATTTGAGTGCTTGCCAAATGCCAGATCATTTCTCTCACTTATTGTCACAGTAGTCCTTTGGGGTACCATCATCATCTCCATTTTAAAGATGAGTAAATACAGTATTGAGAGCTTAAATAATCTTATCTAAGACCACACAGCTAGTAACCTAGGCATTTAGACTTGAGATTTCACTTTCAATTCTGTTGTTCCTGATTATAATACTGAAGGCACCCTATGAGATAAAAGCTGTAATAGCTTCAACAGAGCTCATGGAATTACAAGGGGAGGAGTGATTCATTTTGACTTGGGAGGTATAAGGAAAGCTTCCCAGAGGAGGTGACATTTGATCTGGACTCAAAAAATGATTAGGGCCATGTGGGTGGGAAGGATGAAATCTGCTGAGACAAATTATTGTTGGCCAAAGATAGTATGCTGGGCTTCCCTGGTGGCCCAGTGGTAAAGAATCTGCCTGCCAATGCAGAAGGTGCGGGTTCAACCCCTGGGTTGGGAAGATTCCCTGGAGAAGGAAAGCGCAACCCATTCCAGTATTCTTGCCTGGAAAATCCCATAGACAGAGGAACTTGGTGAGCTATAGTCCATGGGGTTGCAAAAGAGTGTCACATAGTGACTAAACAACAACAAAGATATTATATAATATACTGTAATAATAACAACTAGCCCTGGTTGGTTAGGAGGTGAGAAGTGGATCTAGTGCCGTCTTCCTGCGCACCTTCCTTCCTCCTTCCTCCACCCTAGAAATAGCTGATCCATATTCCTAAGGTGACTTCTTGTCTTGCTGTGTTTCAGGGTGGTCTGTCACACTAGGGGACAGGGGCAAAGGCTCTCTCCAAGTAGGTGACTTGCATTAAGTGTTGATGGTCTGGTATCAAATGGTTTGTTCCTCACTGTACTGTGTTCATGACTCAGGTGAGTCTAAACCTATGTGTTAGAGTGAAGGGATACATCTCATCAGTTAAAGAGGAGGTGGAAGTAGGTTTTAGTAATAAGGCTCCTGCGTAATCGCATCAGCAAGCTAAGGAGAGACCATTATGTGTTTAGTGGATTGTTGCATTAACATTTTCGCTGTGTCTACTGTGGACTCTGGGACTCTCCGGAGAATGCAGTAGTCTATGGCCAAGCCAGAGATGGGAGCACTGATTGCACCACAGCCTACACCCCTGTGATCAGGAGCCTCTGTCCATCTCAGGGCCCCAGAGAGATGCTGTTAATCATTGCAGGTTGCTCGAGGAGACTCTGTGGAAGTTGCAGAGAGTGAGATGGCCAGGCACTGAGGGCGCATCGGGTGCCCCACCTTGAAACGCCTCCTGTGAGACCAGCCAGCCTCACTGATGCACATTTCAAGTTACCCTTCAGTTTTTTTTCTCAAGGCCACTGTTTCTGGAGAATTTTGTTTTTGACTGTTTCTTACTTATTTGTGTTTTGTTGGAGTACATGATTTACAATGTTAGGTGTACAGCACAGTGATTTCAGTTATACGTAGGTATACATATATATATATATATATATATATCCTTTTTCAGATTGCTTTCCCTTATAGGTTAGGTTATTACAAGATATTGAGTGTAGTTAAACTAATAAACCATGGTAAGATGTAGATCCTTGCTGCTTTTTTTCCTCCTCCTCAGTTGAAAGGATTCTTCAAACGGAGCTGCGTCCTCCTGGGTGATAGACTGCAGATCTCTCATCAGCGGGTCCAGCATTTGTTCACCTTCCAAATAAGGCATGTTGTAGGTACTCCAGCCCCCTAGAGGTCTTGAGCTGGTCAAGGAGTCAATTATTATGCATTAAAAAGCAATTTGTCATCTAGCGTTGTGAACTCTTATGTTATTTTTAGGCCCGTCTTTTAATTTATGTGGCATGCAAGGACGGGGTTTCTCCTGTGAACTTCTGGAGGGTTCACAGAAGAATAACCAGGGTGAGGGTGAAGAGACCAGTGTGGGTAGGACTCTGAATAACTTTGTAATAATCCAAAAATTCAGTAGTTTGAGGCAAGAACTTTGGAGTCAAATAACACTTCAGATCCCAGCTCTGCAACTTCTCGTTTTTATGATGTTCACTGGGTTCCTTGCACCATTGAAGTTTCAGTTTCTTTACCTATAATGTGGACTAATTATAGTATCTACATCAGCAAATGGCTTGGAGGACAAAATGAGATAATGCACATAAAGCCATTTGTGGAATACTTGGTGCTTAGCAATTACTTCATAACTGATACCTTTATTATTATTTCTTGAACTTTTCATTTCAACCTAGAACTGTCTAACTTTTGAACTTTCTGTAACGCCAGATGGGAGATGCATCTTGAATAATTAAAATATGGAAATCCAAACTGGAAAGTGTGAAAAAGAGGTCATTTAATCTAGGGGTTTGCATATTCTGGCCCTCTGGCCAAATCTAGCCTGCAGCTTTTTTGTTGTTGTTTTTTAAATAAAATTTTCTTGGAACACATCCATGCCCTTTCATGTATGTATCATCTATGGCTTTTGTCATACTGCAGGGACAGTTGAGTAGTTGCGACAGAGACTCTATGAACTACATGGCCCTCAAAGCCTAAAATATTTTCTCGCTGAGCCATTATTTTAAGTTTGTTGACCCCTGGTCTAATCCACTGAGGTTTTTCCCCTGAGGGAACCAAGTCCCAGTCAGTCAGTTCAGTCACTCAGTTGTGTTTGACTCTGTGACCCCATGGACTGCCGCACACCAGGCTTCCCCATCCATCACCACCTCCCAGAGCTTGCTCAAACTCATGTCCATTGAGTCGGTGATGCCATCCAACCATCTCCTCTTCTGTCGTCCCTTTCTCCTCCTGCCTTCAATCTTTTCCAGCATCAGAGTCTTTTCCAATGAGTCAGTTCTTTGCATCAGATGGCCAAAGTATTGGAGCTTCAGTTTCAGCATCAGTCCTTCCAATGAATATTAAGGACTGATCTCCTTTAGGATGGACTGGTTTGATCTCCTTACAGTCCAATGGATGCTCAAGAGTCTTCAGAGGAAGGCAAAGACTTGTGGAGGTATGGAGCCAATTCTCTAATGTGAATTCCCCGACTCCTGTGCCAATGTTCCCCCCATTATGCAGGCTGCCTTCTGGCTTGGCAAAGAAGGGGATTGTACAAAGTACAGAGAAAAGCTCCTGCCACTTGAAAACTGTTTCAAATAGACCAGCAGATGGCCAGCAAATAGACCAATTGTGTCACAGAGGAAATGTTCTCTTAGAGGCACAAGATCAGTACTGAGATGATGCAGAGTGGCACCCACCTCTCTGTTACCATATCAGCTGAAAGGGTTCTAATCTCATGCTCAATTTTCTCCAGCCAGGCAACCCGTGGCTGGGGAGGGGGCACACTTCCAGCTGTTCCCTCCAGTATGTGGTTGCAGTGGGTGGGCATAGTTGATGATGACCAAGTATGAACCTTCCTGGGAGAGAAAGGTGGTGGGGGAGGTCGTTTTCATAGGCTTTTTTGATTCAGAGTCTGTCCCCATCTTTTGATTGCCTTGTATTTTTCCTTTTGTTATTTCCTGCATGAAACGCTTCATTTATTCCTCCCAACAGCCTTACAAGGTAGGAAATTACTGATACCATGCATTTACAGGGGAGGAATAGAAGCTCACAGCGATCAATAATTTGTTCAGGGTCACAAGGTCAGTGGTGGAGCCAAGCCTGAATGAGGCCTGTCAGATTCCAAAGAAAGGAAGGCGCGTACTGGAAGTGAGGGAAGAATGTTGGCTTGAGTGCAGGCTATGCCTATGGTTATTGTTAATACTGAGATCATCTTGGGTTGACTCAAATGCATTCTTAAACTCTTTGCTATAATGTCTCCAGTGTGTTCCATTAAAATGTGAGTTCACCCATAGGAAGGTCAGACCAGACAGGCAATAAATCATGTCTGTGTGCAAAGTGGCGAGGCCCCCATCCTTAGTGCAGGGCAGAGGAATATGTCTGTCATGTTCATCTATGTGTCCCAAGACCCTCGAGCAGAGCCTGGTGTGTGTTAGGAGCTAAGAAAAATTTGTGGAGTGTGGACACACTGGATGGGAAATGTTATGAGTTAAAATATCCAAATGTACCTGGGTTGCTGCTGCTAAGTCACTTCAATCATGTCCGACTGTGCGACCCCATAGACGGCAGCCCATCAGGCTCCCCTGTCCCTGGGATTCTCCAGGCAAGAATACTGGAGTGGGTTGTCATTTCCTTCTCCAATAACTGGGTTGCTATGCAGCAAAAGAAAACCCAACCTGGGTGAAGGGTCCAGACGCAGACCTGGAGATGGAAAGCTTCAGGCTCGCCAGCCGTGGGTAACAGACACCCAGATGCGAGCAAGTCCCAGTTTCTGACGGCTCGTCACACTTCTCTGCCCTGTGTGCAAAGTGGACTCTGCCTCTGGACAGAAGTGTTAAGGGGAGCTTACGGCTGCTTTTCTCCTGCTAGAAAAGGAGAGCGGAATATGGACTCGGAGGAAATGAGGCTCACTGATACTGGTGGAGCGTCCAAGGCACAGACTTGAAACACCCATGGCGTGTCTGCTATGTCAGGGAACTCCAGGGAGGAGGAGAACCCTGGGGCTGGATCACGGCTATGGGCGAGCTGGGGCAGGGGAGGTGCCACAGCGTGTAAGACCTTGATGACCTGGGAAAGGATGTGGGCTTTCTCTCTGCTACAAGGGAAACCCATAATAGGCCTCCTAGTCTTTGATAAATCAGGCCTTTCTGGGTTGCAGAGTTCAAAATCTCAAGTCAAACCAGTATAAACCAGGAGGGGGGTTCCTGGCTCATGGAAATGGGAATACTGAGGGGTAGGGCTGGTTTCAGGCGCCACTGGACCAGTGCTGTCACCAGGCTTCGTGGTGGCCCTCTCGTCTCGTGTTTGCACTCCTGTGTATTGGCTTCATTTCTTTTCTGCCCACCACCTCAGATGACCACTGGCAGCTTCAGAACCAAGAATGCAGGTATTTCAGGATGAGGCTTTCTCACTCTTCCAGTGTCTTTATCAGTATCCTCCACACCAAAAAACCCAAAATACTGATTGGCCCTTGGCTTGATGACGTGTACCCTCACATGCTAATTAAGGGCAAGAGAGAACAGTGTGGAATCATCTGGTTGGTCGGTCTAGGTCACGGGCCACCTACAAAGAAGGTAAACGTGGCTGTACAGTTCAGTGCTTCTAGACCAATGTGACCCTCTTGTCCTCACTCAGGGAATGTGAGTCAAGTCCTTACATATTTTTGATGTTCATACTTGGGAGGAGGGATGCCTGGCACCTGGTGGGGAGAGGCCAGGGATACTGCCAGACATCTAAAAGCATACAGGACAACCCCCCACAAGAAGGAATTATTTGGCCCAAAATATCAGTAGTTGAGAAATGGAAATACCCTTGCAAGAATATAGTTCCATTAGGTGATTGGTAATGCAGACCCAGTAACAAGCTGGCTCTGGTGGCCTTTCATAGTACTTGCTGTTTGGTGACACCATGGTTGGAAGGTAAAAGCGGTGGGGAAGAGAAGCAGAATTGAACCCTGGCCGTTGCTCTTTAAAAGTTTTCAGACCTTGAGCAAGTCCAAGTCCTTACATGTTTTAAGGTTCTGTTTTCCTTTCAGGAAAATGGATGGGAAAACTCCCATCTCACCCAGGGGCTGGAAGCATTGAAATCAGAGCCGCATGTCATGAGTTTACTCATTCCAGTGGAGAGCCTCTTTGGGCAGGGAGCCTTGCTACAATCAGTGTTCCACAGAACAGTTTCTGCCCTCAAGTGAAAGGCGCTCAGTCGTGTCCAACTGTTTGCAACCCCATTGACTATAGAGTCTGTGGAATTTTCTAGGCCAGAATACTGGAGTGGGAAGCCTTTCCCTTCTGCAGGGGATCTTCCCAACCCAGGGATCAAACCCAGGTCTCCCACATTGCAGGCTGATTCTTTACCAGCTGAGCTACCAGGGAATACTGGAGTGGGTAGCCTGTCCCTTCTCCAGCGGATCTTCCTGACCCAGGAATCGAACCTGGGTCTTCTGCATTGCAGGCAGATTCTTTACCAACTGAGCTATTAGGGAATCTCTTCTGCCCTCAAGGAGCATCCATTAGAATGTGGGTGATAGTAACATAAATAGTACAAGACTGAAAGTAGAAAAATATTACCTAAAAGATGGGAGTGTGATTCAGACCTGGACAACAGAATGTTCTAGGAATGGAACAGAGTGGATGAGCTGTGGGGTTCAAGAAAAAGGGGGGAAGGGCTGTGTAGTCATGAAGGCATTCACTGTATAACTTTGCTGCAGTTGGGGGTTGAGCCTTGAGGTTAAGAATGGTTAAGTTGTACAGTTTCTTGCAAATAATCTTCACACTGAGCCTTCATTTGACAGGCCCATGACTAGTACTCCAGTTAGTACAGCTACTATTTAGCTAATTTTTTCTCAGATTGTTACTGTATTTATATTATCTTAGAGATAGTGTAAAGATTATCAGTGTTTTAAAGGTAGTAAATCATATTGAGGAAAAAATCTCATGTGTTTGTATATCAGAAGAGTTTCCTTTTTAATCAGTCAGAAATGACTGCTTTGGATGAGGAATCAAAAAATAACTTCCCTGAAGAGTTAAATTCTCAACTCAGCTTCACTTATGTTGAGTTACTAGCCAAGGTAGTGTGTTGTTAGGGTGTCTAAGAAGTTTGCTGTTAATTGTTTGATTCTGTTTTCTAAGAGAGCCCATCGGGATAAAAGATTTGCTACATTTTGCCATATGGAACAGTGGGAGTGAGTAAGGTTTTTTAAAAAGGGAGATGCATTATCCAAGTGAAGGGCTGAGGTTTTCCAGCTGGATTTGTCTCATTGGCTTCACCTCTCACTTCTTTGATGTGAATGGTGATTGATCTGTGGTTCAAGTCTCCACCTGCCTGACAGCTAGAGAGGCTGACCTTTTGCTGTTTATGTGACAACGGACTTTAATTATTAGCCTGAATGTGTGGGTGTCCCCACACCCTCTTGCTGGTTGCACATTAATTAACATCTTCCTGGTCCTTTGTGACTGGAAACTTATTGGAGAAGACGGGTAATTTTCCTTTGGAGTTGACTGGTAAGGTTTTGTTTTTTTTTCTTTTTTTGCCTAATTATTTGCCATTTGGCCATTATTAAATGCTTTCATTGAAACGAATAAGGGAAATGGAAGCGGAGTTGGGTGAAGCAGTGTTCTGCCAAGACAGATCATTAGCAAGAAGTTAGTAGGAATGACTCATGAAAATTAACTGATGTTAAGTGAATTATTTCTAGTGTGAATTTTAATTTTCATCTGGTGAGAGGGTGGGCCGCCTTTTTTAAAAAAAGAAGTATTATGTGCACAGCTTTCTGTTTCTAAATTTTTCAATGAATAAAGTTTCAGTTACATAAGTTTTATAGAGGATGGTTGGGGCTTTCAAGTTTTACAAATTAACATGTGCAGACCACAGGAAGGCTGTTGGTTTTCCTGACCCAACTAAAGAATGAGTAGCTGACTTCTCATTGGTGACAGGCTGGTGAAAACCAGTCCAGACCCAAAGTCACTTTGATCTCAAAATGATTTTACACAGCCACTTGTGTTGGAGGCCCATTAGAAAATGAAATTCCATGCTGTAACTCCTAATTAAATTAATTTTCTTAATTAAGAATCAGTTTGAGTTGTCAGCTCAGTGGTATCCCACACCAGAAGGCCTATCTCATGTGAAGTCTTTGTCTCTCAACACACTGCTAAAGGAACTTTAGGGGGACAATAGTTCATTTTATCCTGTGTCATGGTTATGGCCCAGGTTACTTAACTTATGACCTACAGTACTTCAATCTGTGCACTTTTTCTTTTGAAATAGTGTCTTATTTAGTAAGAAGAAAGAACTTTATGCCTTGCTTCTAATTGCTGCAGAATTTTGCACAGCTAAACAATGGAATCAGAAGGATCCACCTACAATTAAAGCCTGATTCAGTAAGTACAGAAGGCTATATGTGATGCAAGACAAAAAAAGATTGTAAAATAAAAAGTCTTTATTCCCTGAAGATAATAATCATTTTAAAGCACTGCTGTTTTTAAACCAGAATGCTTAAAGGTACTCTGTAGCCTATAAATCACATGGCAAGGTAATATAAATAGGATGATATGGCTTCAAAAAAAAAAAACCTCACTTGTGTCTTATACATATTAAAATGTATGCATAGTAAGAGCTGTAATTATTAAACTATATTTTAGGAGCTTTCTGTTTAAATGAGGAAGAAAATATAATACAGATGATTAAAATGTATCATCTAATCAGGGAACCTGGCCTGCTTGAGAAGGATTCTGACTGGAAACTGACTATTCAAAAATCCTAGATTTTCAGTGCAGCTCTTCCAGTTCCTCCTAACTAGCACTCTTGCTTTAGACTAGTCACATGATCTGTTTTGCTTTTAGGATTTTCATATACAAAATGAGATGTTCAAATATGTGATTTCTTTTTTTTTTTTTTAAATGAACTTCTGATTGAGCCTTGAAGACCTCTCTCTGAATAAATATTGGTAAACTCTGGAATTAACCATGTGGATGAATCTTCCTCTCTTCTTGCCTGGAACTCCTCGCTGCATCCAAGGGGCAGGGAAACCTGAGAAGTTTGTGAACGTATTGTCTATCTAAAACTTGATTGAAATGAATGTTGAAATCAAGGCAGAGGTATCAAATGGGAGAGCCAGACCACTAGCTGTGAACTGGGCTTAACTCTTTAGGAAAGCCTTTGCTTCTCGTGTTTACACATCTGATATAGTGGTTCTCAAAATCTGATCCTCAGATCACCTTATCAGCCTTATCAGCACCTGGGAACTGGTTAGCAATGCAAATTCTCAGGCTGTGCCCACCCGAGACCCATTGCCAAGCAGAAACTCTGGGTGTGGGGACCTAGCAGTCTCTGCTTAACAAGCCTTCCAGGTGATTCTGTTGCACATGAAAATTTTAGAACCAGTGATCTAAGTTGAGCCCAGACCACAATTGTTATCAAATGGAGAAACAAGATCAGTAAGAGAGAAAAGAGAATGTTATTCTAATGTTAAATGGTGGCGATGTAGGGGCTGTAGGTTGGGCCAGGGTTACCTGAGATGATAGCTAAAGTCCTGTCCAACACCAGAGCTCTGATTTTAGTAGCATCGCTAAGATCCCTCAGATAAGTTTTAAAATGATGGCTATGGCAATGAGGTTTTCCGAGGAAAAGGCGTGCACACAGGAGGGATTTTTTTTTTAATTGAAGTATAGTTGATTTACAGTGTTTCAGTTGTATAGCAGCATGATTCAGCTATACATGCATCTCCTTTTTCAGATGCTTTTCCATTGTAGATTATTAAGAGATACTGAATTAGTTCCCAGTGCTATATAGTAGGTCTTTGTTGTTTATCTTTTTTATATACTGTCAGTCAGTCAGTCAGTCAGTCAGTTCAGTCGCTCAGTCCTGTCCAACTCTTTGCGACCCCATGGACTGCAGCACGCCAGGCCTCCCTGTCCATCACCAACTCCTGGAATTTACTTAAACTCATGTCCATGGAGTCGGTGATGCCACCCAGCCATCTCATCCTCTGTTGTCCCCTTCTCCTCCTGTCCCCAATCCCTCCCAGCATCAGAGTCTTTTCCAATGAGTCAACTCTTCGCATGAGGTGGCCAAAGTACTGGAGTTTCAGCTTCAGCATCAGTCCTTCCAAAGAACACCCAGGACTGATCTCCTTTAGGATGGACTGGTTGGATCTCCCTGCAGTCCAAGGGACCCTCAAGAGTCTTCTCCAACACCACAGTTCAAAAGCATCAATTTTTCGGCACTCAGCTTTCTTCACAGTCCAACTCTCACATCCATACATGACCACTGGAAAAACCATAGCCTTGACTAGATGGACCTTTGTTGGCAAAGTAATGTCTCTGCTTTTTAATATGCTATCTAGGTTACTATCTGTTAATCCCAAATTCCTAATTAAGAATTAATTTCTCTTTCCCCTTTGATAACCATAATTTTGTTCTCTGTGTCTGTGAATCTATTTCTATTTTGTAAATGAGTTCATTTGTATCATTTTTTTAGATTCCACATGTGTATCAGATATTTGCCTTTCTCTGTCTGATTTCACTTAGTATGATAATCTCTAGGTCCATCCATGTTGCTGCAAATAGCATTATTTCGTCCTTTTTTTATCACTGAGTGATATTGTAGCCTCTGTGTGTTTCACGTCTGTATCCATTCCTCTGTCAGTGGACGTTTAGATTACTTCTGTATCTTGGATATTGTCTATAGTGCTGCTGTGAACATTGGGGATGCATGTATCTTTTCAAATTAAAATTTTGATCTCTTCCAGGTATAGGCAGAGGAATTGGACTACCAGATCACATGGTAGTTCTATTTTTAGTTTTTTAAGAATCTCCATAATCTTTTCCATAGTGGCTGTACCAGTTACATTCCCACCAACAGTATTCGAGGAATTTAGTTCTTAATTGATAGTCAGGAGAAACCTAACAATATAAAAATCCCAATGAACTTAAAAGAGAAAAACTCATCTTTGCAGAAACAGAGGGTTTATTGGCAAAACAAGAGCACATGACTTTTCAGATACCTGGTCCTTTCATCCCTGCTTTCTTCTATGCTTGAGAGCTATGAATTTCAAACCATAGAATCTTTAGTTGGAAAATGCTGAGCTGTCAGTTACAGTGAATTTGAGCCTTTTCCGAAATCATCCATTGGAACCCAAAGAGTAATCTCCCCTATGGCTGTCTGGATTTAAATCACTGGCCTAGTTGCCGGAACAGTTCTGTCACCTCACTGAAAACCCTGGAAATACTCACTAGATCCTCCTAAAGTCTACTTGGACACACATTATCCATTCAGGGTCCTCACTTTTCTTTAAGATCTACTGTTGTTATGAATGTGGATTCTCAGTCCAAACAGAAGCAGCAATCAACATGTAAAACCAGAGTTTCTGAGTATTTTGAATGCACTAACAGTGGAAAGATGGATATAAACTATTATGCAGAGAATGAATAAACACAGAGTCCTACTGTGTAACATAAGGAACTGTTTTCAATATGCTGCAATAGACCATAATGGAAAATAATATGAAAAATATATATGTATAACTGAGTCACTTCACTGTGCAGTAGAAATTAGCACATTGTAAATCAACTACACTTTTGTGAAATAAACTTTTTTGAAAAGTGGAAAGCTGGTGGGTAGAGGTGAAAGCCAGTAGCATTTATGTAGCCTTGACTCCAAAGGTTTCTGATCCATTATTTACCAGATTTTCCTGGACTGAGAAATCCAGTATACCCCCAGAGGCCGCTTTCCTGTTCTTCTTCATCTACCCATTTAATCCTTTTTGTTATGAAACACTTTAAAATACTAGAATTTTTGGCAGGACATTTTAAGGGACTAGAATTCAACCTTTTTTTTTTTTTTTCTTTTTAAAGCGAGCTTTGGAAAATTGAAAGAAGAATTTCCTATGTCATCTGCTCAGTGAACACACAATTTTTCTTTCAGAAAACTTGGCTTGAAATTGTCCTGTGCTTCTTCATCCTTATTAGTAATAATTCACCCATTGATACCGAATGGCTAAATAAGTTAATTCCACAGATTTTAGGCTGAATATCAATGTTGTTGCATACATCATTGATTACAAAAATAATTTATACTGATCAAAATTTGGCAGTGCAGTTTGGAAGGATTCAAAATATACTATTGTATTCTGTAACATACTGGTTGAGAACCATTGGTCTACAGGCAATCTTAGTGTAGTCATATATGTATATTATTTATGCAATTATATCTTTCTATTTTCTGTCTCTAACGAGCTGTAGTAAACCTGTAAACCTGGTGACCAAATGAGGCTTAGATTATGCTAAATTGTGGTTTGTTGAAGGCGTGTATAAGAATTATTTTCTCTCTCTCTCTCACACACACATACACACACACACACACACACGCATACCCTACCCATTCACTCTTTCGTCCTCTAGACTGAAAGTGAAAGTTGCTTAGTCGTGTCCGACTCTTTGCGACTCCATGCACTATACAGTTCATTGAATTCTCCAGGCCAGAATTTACCAGCTGTACTGCAAGGGAAGCCTAAGAATACTGGAGCCTACCCAGCAGATCTTCCTGACCCAGGAATCGAACCAGGATCTTCTGCATTGCAGGCATATTCTTTACCAATTGAGCTATCAGTGAAGCCTGCCGCCCGCCCCTCCAAGATGTCAAATGGTTTTTTCTTTCGTTGTCATCATCTAGTGGTCGTATCAAAATGTCCAGCACATATCCACTAAATCCATGGTAATTAAATGGCAGCCCCAGCCAGAGAGAGCTCCTTTCTAAATATGACTAGATAATTACCCCAGCTCTTTCAAGTGCGAGTCTAATTATTACCTTACTTACTCCATGACTCCCTCTGCCAGCTAACTCATCTCATAACTTCCCCTAAGATGACAGGGTACAAATAAGTATACAAATTGGAGTGTATAGAGATGGCGTTTTCCCACTTGAACTGAGATCCCGGTTTCTAGCTGTGGTTACCAAGTGGTAGAGTAAATGCTTTCACTGAGCAAAATCAAACAGCATGAGGCATTCCATGACCAGAGTTGATTTCAGCAAGATACCAAGGCCAAAATACTGTTAACTTCCCAAATGTTGGAAGGGTCTCTGTGAGCCACTGCTGGGATTTCAGGCACATTAGCACTTCTTTTTCTCCTGTTTATTTTTCTTCTATCTTTGATTGATCCATCAAATAAATGGATGGTAGGTACTTTCCTAAAAAATTTAATTTGCTCTTTCCACTATTTGGCTGCTACCAATGGGAATACTAACAATTATAAGATGAAAGAAAATGGATAGTCCAGGAAGAACATACAGCAATAGGAGACTCGAAGATGCAATTTTATGAGGCAGAAATGTTGAAAGGCACTGGGTGCTGTATGATCAGCCATCCAGGATGGCGGTTCTCTTGCCCTCTATGTACCTCCTGGTCTACCAGTCCCTGCCTCACCTGTCCTCTACCCACCTGAGTGACCTTCCCCCTTAATCGCAGAGCCTGATTATACTTCTCAGTTCCCACTATACCTGGTAACCTCCTGCTATGTCTTGCCTGTTGTTTTCAGCGCACAGTGGGTGTTGTTCTAGGACTGTGCTTAAGACTTGTAAGATCCTCCCTATCTGCTAAGCCACTGAAGTCTCTGTCACTTAACTGCAGGCTCTTCTTCAGTCAGGAAGCTGTTAAGCACAGGGCTTGCAAGCATGTGGGGTGCGGCGCAACTGGTGCAAGGGCCAAAACTGTGTAATTTTTAAAGAAGTAAACTAGGTCCTAATCACAACACCTCTTATTCTGGAGCCTCAGTTTGCTCACCTGTGAGATGAGCAGATTCAGTTTGCCCCCTTCCCACATGCGTTTTTCTTTTCTTTCGTGTTTTAATTTTATTGGAGTAGGGTTGATTTACAATGTTGTATTAGTTTCAGGTGTATAGTACTGTGATTCACATAGACATGTAAACATATTCCTTCTTTCCCAGATTCTTCTCTCTTACAGGCTGTCACAGAATATTGCATATAGAGTTCCTTGTGCCATACAGTAGGTCTTTGTTGACTGACTGTTTCTTATGTAGTAGGGTGTATATGTTCATCCGAGACTCCGGATTTATCTCTACCCCCATGTTTCCCCTTAGTGCCCATAAGTTTGTTTTTGATATCTGTACATCTGTTTCTGTTTTGTAAATGACTTCACTGGTATCATTTTTAAAAAATTAGATTCCACATTCCATAAATATATGCTATCATATATTTGTCTTTCCCTGTCTGACTTCCTTCACTTAGTATGATAATGCCCAGGCCCATCCATATTGCTGGCAGTAGTATTATTTCCTTCCTTTTTATGGCTATGTAATATTCCATTGGATATATGTACAACGTCTTCTTTATTCATTATTCTGCTAGTGGGCATTTATGTTGCTTTCCATGTCCTGGCTGTTGTAAATAGTGCTACAGTGAACATTGGGATGCATGTACCCTTTCTAATTATGGTTGTTTCTGGATATATGCCCAGGAGTGGGATTGCTGGATCTTATAGTAGTTCTATTTCTAGTTTGTTAAGGAATCTCCATATTGTTCTCCATAGTGATTGTAGCAATTTACATTCTCACCAACAATGTAGGAGGTCTCCCTTTTCTCCATAGCCTCTCCAGCATTTATTGTTTGTAGATTTTTTAATGATGATCATTCTGACTGGTGAGCCACATGGTTTTTCTTAATTATAATACTCATAGCTAACATTATTGCACTGTTCCTGTGTCAGGCACTGTCCTGAGGGCTTCCTCTGCATTTTCTCAGTTAATCCTCAGAATATTATCATCTGCCTCCATTTTACACAGAAAGGCTCAAAAGAGGTGAAATAGTTCTTAGTCCATAAAACTACTTAGTGGCAAAGCTGAGATGCTGACTCGGGCATGTTTAATACCAGAATTTGTGCTCTTAACCTTTACTGTCTGTGGCCTCCAAGGAGGTAGTAATAATTGGTTGCAAGTTAGGGTTTCTAAACTACTCCTCGACCAGCAGTTCCCTAAGGGCCCCCCTCTGGTAATGTCTGGAGACATGGACAGTTATCACCGGTAGGAAGAACAGTGCTACTGGCATCTACTGGGTGAAATTCAGGGTTGTGAATCAACACTGTCCAGTGGGAAGCTCAGACCCTCACAGCAAAGGTTTATCTAGCAAAAATTGTCCGTATGGCCAAGGTCAAGAAACCCTGCTCTAGGCCAAGCCTAGGAATGTCCTCTTCACCAGCTGTCACAGGAGATAGGTGAAAAGTGCCTATCCATATTAATGGATGGCACCTCTATTTTTAGAGTTGAGTACACAAGTGCATCGCAGAACATCTCTGTATTTAAGAGCCTCTGACTTTGGTACAAGACAGACCTAGGTTCCAATCCCTGTCCTACCGCTTTCTGGTTTTCTTTGGGGCCATCGTTTATACTATTAAACCTCATGTTTCTCATCCCTCAAGTGGAGATACTCCTTCCCTATCTTGGAATGACTGGGACACAGTGAGTGCCTAGTTAATCATCCCAGACATCTCTCATCGTCCTCTCTTTCCTTTTATAAATACCTCAGGCATCCAGCGCTTGTACAGATGGCCAGGTATGCTCTTGGCTCTGCCAGTAATGCTGGCAGGACCCACAGACTGTCGTTCATGGACTGGTGCTCGGTGTCTTCCACACACAGGAGACGGGGTAGGCGAAACGCACCCGAAGGGAGGCGGCTGTAAGGTCACGGTGGCCCCGCGTGGCCGCAGGAGGCGGGGTGGTGGGAGGGAGAGAGCCCAGGAATCTTGGCCCCCAGCCAAGTGTCGACTGCACTGGACTCGCAGGGTTGGCTAGTTTTATTGTAGAATAAATTGTTGCTCTATAATGTAAATGGAAAATTAACTTGTGTAACCAATCAAAGAAACCCCTGATTCTTTGTGCAAACATTCCGCTCAGATAAGTTAAAGATTTATGTATTTTCTGTCAAAAGAGCTTTTTCTGGACTAGACAGGGGAGGGGAAAAGAGTGCATGTTGAAGAGGCAGGGGTGGTAAGGTAGAGGAATTTCCTTGATGGAAAGGCCTCAGAGAAAAATGTATATTTGACAAATGTAGTGCTGGGTTCATGTAACTTTAAGGTAAAATGTAAGGTTTCAGATAGACTGTTGAGAAGGTGACATTAAATATGCCCTTTTCCTTCTTAAAGAAAAGATCATTATCGTCCTGTGCACATTATTTATTTATTTAGGTCAGTGTGAGGATGGAAGGAGGAGGAAGGAAAACTGAATGAGGGTAGGAAGCTCTAAATAAGACCTCTGATCCATTAGGCAACAGACAGAAAAGAAAAAAGAGGATTGGAAGTCACATTTGGCATGCTGAGCTTCCCAAAGAACCAGTTAGCTGATCTGAGCAAAATAATGTATGTGGAGGGCTTTTTTTCCACTCTCACTCATAGGGTGTGAGGTGGGTAGTGAGAGGACTAATGCCATGGAGAATTAGCCAATTTGATTTAGGGAGATATCCAAGCAAAACAAAACAAAATCAGTATCTTTTCCCTGCTTGGCCAGTCCCGAAGGCATGCTTGACACTGCTGACTTGTAGGCTGTTTTATACTACTTTGCCAGGCAGTACTGCTGGCTTTGTTGGCACAGCCATCCTGGGAGGCAGGGAATGGAGGAATGGTTTCTGTAGTTGAACACAGGTGGATTCTCTGAGCAGGTCCTAGTCTGGCTCAAGTTATAGCTTCAAGGTCAAATCTAGGACAGGAGCCCCATCCCAGAATCCTAAACCAGGCTTCTTACCATTGTGGTACCAAAGCCTTAGAAATAACTGAGATGTTAGGGCATCTCTGTAAGATAAAGCACTGAAAGCCTGTGGGTGTTAAAATATACACACACCCACGTATGTATGTACATATGCATGTATGTATATGAATGCACATTTATTGTCAATTTAAGTAAATAAAGGACTCCCCAGTGGCTCAGCAGGTAAAGAATCCACCTGCAGTGCAGGAGACGCAGGATACCCAGGTTTCATCCCTGGGTCGGGAAGATCCCATGGAGAAGGAAATGGCAACCCACTCCAGAATTCTTGCTTGGAGAATCCCATGGACAGAGGAGTCTGACAGGCTACAGTCCATGGGGTGGCAAACAGTTAGACAGGACAGGAAGTAAATAAAGGAAAAACGACCAGGATAATAAATGTGAACTGGCTCTGCCCTAGTGTTTGGGAGAGACTCCATGGGGCCTGTGGATCCTCCTCCCAGGAAGGAGGGCTGCCTATTCAACTCCAGCTGATCTCTGCTTCCTGGGGACTTGAGCTCAAAGTTGCCAGATCTTCGGAGTCCTTTTTTTGTTTTACTTTTTATTTTTTAAGAGAAGCTGTCGTTCATATGTTGGGTTGGCAAACCACAACGTGCAGGCGAAATTCAGCCCAGCACCTGTTTCCGTAAAGTTTTATTGGGAGATATCCAAACCCTTCTCCTTACAGGGTGTTAGCTTAATGGCTGCAGCAGCAGAGTTGAATAGCTGTAGAGTCAGGGACGATAGGGTTGTCAGAACCTCCCACACCTTCTGCTTGGCCCCTTATAGACAGAGTTTCCCGACCTCTGGTGTAGACTTAATTAAACCCTCATGTGGGCCAGTCGCCATGTCCAGACATATAGCCTGCCGTCTTGGACCCTCAGAGGCCCCTCTTACCCTTGCTCACCCCTTCTTCTTTTTGTGAGAGTTGGATTATAAAGGAAGCTGAGCGCCGAAGAATTGATGCCTTTGAACAATTGTGGTTTTGGAGAAGACTCTTGAGAGTCCCTTGGACTGCAAGGAGATCAAACCAGTCCATCCTAAAATGAAATCAATCCTGAATATTCATTGGAAGGACTGATGCTGAAGCTGAAACTCCAATACTTTGGCCACCTGATGCGAAGAACTGACTCACTGGAAAAGACTCTGATGCTGGGAAAGATTGAAAGCAGGAGGAGAAGGGGACAACAGAGGTTGATGGCATCACCAGCTCAATGGACATGAGTTTTTTAAGTAAGCTTCAGGAGTTGGTGATGGACAGGGAGGCCTGGCGTGCTGCAGTCCGTGGGGTTGCAAAGAGTTGGACAGGACTGGGCAACTGAACTGAACTGAGCAGTTCCTAGCAATCACTTAGACCCCTGGATCTCATACTTACAGCCCACTTTCAGACTCCTTTGGAGGACTAGGAAACACTGGGATGATCAGGCTCCATCTCCAGATTCAGCAAGTCTGGGTAGGGACTGAGACTATTCTGGGTCCACGAGTTCCCTGGGGAAGCTGGTACTGCTAGTCTGAGGTCACACGTTGAGAACCAAGAATTCAGGCATGCCATGCTGTTGGGGAGGGCACAGTACTCCTGGTCTTCAAGCAGGAGATGGAGTTGACCAAGGGAGATGAATGAAGTCTGTAGAACCCCTAAGAAAGATTCACTGAGCATCTACATGGCCCAGACAGGGATGGGACGAGTTCTTTGGAGTCTCAGAGTTTTGGAGTTGCTGTTTCCTCAATTAGAAGAGCATCCCTTGAAATTCATCCAGACCCAGCTCCCTTAGCCTGAAAAGAGGCTCTAACTGTATGCAAAGTGTTCAGTACAGGCAGACCTGGTTTGATTGCACTTTGTTGGGCTTAGCAGATACTGTGTTCCTTACAAAGTGAAGATGTGTGGGTACCCTGCCTTGCGCAAGTCTATAATTTTTCCAACAGCATTTGCTCGTTTCAGGTCTCTGTGTGTGGCAATTCTCGCAATATTTCAGCTTTTTCATTGTTATTACATCTGTTAAGGTGATCTGTGCTCAATGATCTTTGATGTTACTGTTAAAAGGTTAGGATTCACTAAAGATGCGGATAATGGGTAGCATTTTTTGCAATAAGTATTTTGAAGGTAGACTTAGTAGTAGTAGTAGACTTAGTAGACTACAGTGTAGTGTGAACATAACTGTGCATTGAGAGACCAAAAAAGTCATGTGACTTGCTTTGTTAGGATATTCACTTTATTGCAGTAGTCTGGAATGGAGCCTGCAGCACTATCATGAAGAGAGGCTGCAGCTCACTAATCCAGTGTTCATGACATTCATGAGGAGCACAGGAACTTATCCTTTAGTTCTGGAGTACCTTGTTTCTCCAACCGCTCCCCTTGACCTGTCACTTTCTTAGTGGTATAATTGCATGCCCCCATACCTGGCCACACCCAGGGCCCATTATATTTAGATCATCCCAAATTTAGGAGGCATAGAATGAGCAGAGTTAGATGAAGGCTGGAAGTTACTAGTGATTTTGATTTCAACAAGCTTCGGTTTCTTTATCTGTGGTAAAAGACTATTGATATAACTTTGAAGGGTTCTCAGGAGGGTTCAGTGAGATGGTGTGTGTGTGTGTGTGTAGGAAGTGTTACCTATAAATCTGGCTTATAAATCGTCTCTCCACTAATGCTGAGAGCCGTCACCTTGGACATCCCAAAGGACTACCAGCCTTTGGAGTGTCTGTGGGTACCACCAGGTACCTTTGATTTGGCTTTGCCAGAGCATCCCTCCAAGAGGCATCCCTGTTTTCTTGGAGCAGCTGTCTCCGTCTAATCACTGACTGACCCTGACCTTCTTTCATTCTTCGTGTTTCTGATTGCCAGTAATACAGCTCTCCTCCTTGCCACTAGCTGAACCCCTCTTCTCTGCAGCCCTCTGCATGCAGCCCTTCCTGCCACAACTGCCTCAGCTGTGAGGAGCTGAGCACCAAAGACTCTGCCAGCCTCAGCCCCAGCAGGGCTCCGTGCGTGCCATTTAAGGGAAGAGGAATGTGGCTGCTGCCAGATGAGTCAGGGGCTGCTACCGCAGAGCGGGGGTGCTAAATAATTCACCACAGCAGCCTGCTCTGACATCCATCTGGGCCTGTCCCCCTGTGACCCTGGAGACGCACCAGCAGGGCTCCTGCTTGCACTGGTGTCGCGGAGAGCCGGCAGAATAAACAAGGCAGCGGGCAAACCGCCCTGGCTGTCAGGGGCTCCGCAGCCTCCGAGTCGGGGAAGAAGGCCGGCGGGCTGGGGGCCGGGCGGGCCTGACCGAGGGTGCTGACGGCCATGCCAGTCAGAGGCTTGGGATGGTGCCTCACTGTCCTGACTCTAGCACATTTGCACTCAGACTCCGTTAATGATTTTTAAGAACCTGCTCTGTGCTTGGTAATTTTGCCTGTATTATCTCGTATAATCCAGAAAGTTCCATGAGGCAACAACTATCAGATGAAGCTCATGAGAAAAAGTGACTTGTCCCATTTCACACAGCTAGTAATAAGGTGCAGAGTCAGGGTTTGACCTTGGACATACCCCACCTATCACTCCGAGGTTCCTGGCCGTCAGGGACGTTTCTTTCTCCTCCAGACAGTGGTTCTCCTGGAGTTCTGACTCCCACGTTAGGCCAGACATTCATTTCTCTGAAGTGATGCAGGTTATGGTGGATAAGTAAACCTCTACCATTCCTCGTTTTGGCTGGAAATTCGAGTTCAGGTGTAGTTTGTTTATTTGTTTGTTTTTGTAGGTTGAACTTAGCATTGGCTTGGTCCTCTGCTGGGAGATGGTGTTCACAGTTGAGGGCCTTGTCCCATGAACTTCCTCCCTGAGAGAATGTGAGGGTCTTCAGGCAAGATTCCCAGGTTCTCCTCCAGGGCCTCATTGAGCCTGGAGAATAGTGGAGGAATGGGAACACAGGCCTGGAGGAGTATAATGATGAATTGGAACAGAACCAGATACTGGTGAGGCTTTTTCTCAGCCCAGCATGTCAGGAAGACTTAGTTCTGCAACTCTAAGGAGGTAATTTTGCATAATACATCACACGGACAATCTCCCTTCCTAGCCACTCTCATTAAATGCACAGTTCACCTCAGTGTGATAGCTGGGCAGGTCTCCGATTTCTGTTTTACAGTTGATAATATTAGTACCTAACACTTACCGAGTGTTCCTGGTGTGTCTGAAGCAGTGCAAAATGCCTTGCAAAGACTGTTTGAACTCCTATAACAAGAAAAGAGATTATAATCAGTTCTCACCATTTATTCACATTTTTCCAAGAAGTCTTCTAAAGAACAGAGAGTTTAAGTAATTTCCCAGTGGCATATAGACCACAAGAGCCAGAGCCCAGAATCAAACACAGACTTCCTGATTCCATTTCCAGGACTAGTCCCATTATAGTAGGACCTTCTTTCAAACCAAGATAAATTAGATGCCCTTTATAGCAAGCTATTTATAGATGTTAAAGAATATTTAAGATGAAAAGGAGCAGGGGTGGAATCCAGCACAGAGGGTTGAGAGATATGCATGCCACATCTATACTTCTCATCCTTTCGTCTCCATCAATCTCTGCCTGACAACAGTCACAGGTGTGACAGTCTCCCAGGGCTGTGATCAGCTTCTGAGGAAATTGCAAAAAAAGAAAAAGAAAGAAAAATGTTATATGGAAATATAAGACTGTGGTTATCCATAATTGTCACAACCATGAATGAATCATCAGCTGTGGCAATTTACGGTCGGCCATGGCATGGCTCAGTTTTAAAGAATCCACCTGCCAATACAGGAGATGTGGGTTTGATCCCTGGTTGGGGGAAATTCCCTGGAGGAGGACATGGCAATCCACTCCAGTGTTTTTACTTGGGAAATCCCATGACATAGCAGCCTGGCAGGCTACAGCCCATGGGATTGCAAAGAGTTGGACATGGCTGAGTGACTGAACAACAACAGCATGACATGCATAATACAGGCTGCTGATCATGGATATTCCATTCATTCAACCTGTATTTACTGAAGGCCTACTATGTGCCAGGCACTGTTCCAGACTCTGATGTTAGGGCACTGAGCAAAAATGACAAAACTCTGTCTCCACCCCGCCCCCCCCACTGTAGCATGGAGCTTACATTCTAGGGCGTGGTAGGGAATCAGACTATATAGCAACATACACAAGTAAAACGTGTAGTGATTTCAGAGTGTTAAGTGCTGGAAATTATCTTCAAAATGGCAGTGTGAGGAGTATGGCAGACCCTTTAAATTGATCAGAGAAATGGTTGTTTGACTGCTGTAAATTATTTGTTTTTAAAAAACACACAGAAAAACAAGCGTTTATGGTTTTGAAAAATTGTTCCAAGTGTAGGCAGCAAATGGAGAAACAACTATTCAAGAAAATCTACTAAATCTTGGTAAGAAGAGAGTATGTGGCATTTGAGCCTTGATCCTTTCATCTCCCTTTTTCTCCCCCACACAAATCAGTGTGATGGAAACTCTGCTCTGAAAATAATGCAGCCAGGAAGGTGGGACTCCATCTCCCCTAGATTCCAGTGAGAGGGAAAACCTCAAAAACTGGCAGCACCCTGCTCCTGCACAGGAGCCCTGCTTTAGTCAGATCAGATTGTGGAGCAATTTATGCCTCTGGGTATTGTTGAAGACAATAGAACAGTCAGAGAGCAGTTAATGGAGGCTAATAGCTGGGTGTGATACCAATAAGTAGAGACCAGAGGCAGGTGCTCAGGGAGACTGTGCTCATGCCCTCTGAGGAGCAACATCACAGGCTGCACACTGCAGGGAAACAGACTTCACTCAACTTGACTAGCCAGTCATTAGACAAATAAGCAAATAGCAACAAAGTCCTGGAAAAAGGAAGAGGGAGTCAGTGTTCAGAGTTGCTCCAGTGTATTATCTAAAATGTTCAGCTCTCAAAAACATACCATGAGTCATCCAAAGAAACAAAGTGTGACCCATAGACAGGAGAAAAAGAAGGCAAAAGAAACTGTCTGTGAAGGGATATAAATGCCAGATTTACCAAAGACTTCAAAGCAGTTATTAAAATATGTTCAAAGAACTATAAGAAACTATATCTAAAGAATTAAAGACAAGCATGGTTTCAGTGTCTCATCAGATAGAGAATATCAGTAAAGAGGAGTTTTAAAAGAATTATTTTTAAAATGGAAATTTTAAAGAGTAATAATAACAGAAATGAAAAATTCACTAGCAGATTTAATGCAGAGAAAGAAAGAATCTGCAAACTTGAAGATGAATCAGTAAAAAGATTATTCTGTCTGCAGAGTAGGGAGAAAAAGAAGTAAAGAATGAGGGGGAAAAGCAGAATCTTTGAGAAATGTGACATACCTTTAAGCATACTGGCATATGCATAATGGAACCAGATAAAGGAGGGAACAGAGAAACAATTATTTCAAGAACTAATAGTGGAAAACTTCCCAAATCTGATGCAAAAATATTAGTCCATACATCCAGGAAGCTAATGTACTCCAAGTAGATAAATCAAAAGACAGCCTCACTGATACACATCTTAGTAAAAATATTGAAAAGCGAAGAGAAAATCTTGAAAGCAATGAGAAAGAAACAGCCAGTCACATTCAGGGGAACCCCAGTAGTATTAACAGCTTATTTTGCAATCTTGACAAAGACACTAGTAATAGTTCTTAAAAAGGTTAAACAGAGTTACCTACCACATGACCCAGCAACTCCATTCCTAAATACATACCCAAGAAAAGTGAAAACATAAACTTGGACACAAATGTTCACGATAGTATAATTGATACTGGTCGGGAAGTAGAAACATCCCAGTGTCCATCAATTGATGAATGGATGAATAAAATGTATGTTCATACAATGGAATATTATTCATTCATGGAAAAGGAATGAGGCTTTGGTCTAAGCTGCAACATGGATGAACCTTGAAAATATCACACTAAAAGAAGACAGTTACAAAAGGTCACATATTATATGATTCCATTTATATGAAATGTTCAGAATAGTTAAATTTCTAGAGACAGAAGGTAGATTAGTGTTTTCCTTGGGCTAGAACAGTGGGGGACAAATGGGGAGTGATACTACTTGCTAAGAGGTTTCTTTCATGGCTGGTGGAAAATCTAGAATTATATTCCGATAAGGGTTACACAACTCTGTGAATATACTAAAACTTATTGAACTGTGTACTTTAAATGAGTGAACTCATTTGTGGTTTATAAGTTATCTCAATTTAAAAATTGCTTTTAATATTGCTAAGTGCTATGGAAAAACATAAAGCAAGGAAGAGGTTTGGTAGTATTAGGAAGGTGGGAGGGTGGACAGTCACCAGTAGAATGGGGAGCCCTCACTGAGGTGACATTTTTAAGACTTGAAAAGATAAGAGATGGGCCAGGCTACCATCTGCAAGAAGAATATTTCAGGCAGAGGGAAGAGAAAGTGCAAAGACCGCTAGGCAGGCATATGCCTGGTATGTTTGGGGACTGGTGTTTGAATGACAGCAGGGCGGGGACTAGCCAGAGGTGGTGTCAGAGAAATCATGGGGCAGAGATCTCAGGGGACTCATTCTGAGATGAGCAGCATTGATGGGCTTTGAGTGGAAGTGTAACATGCGTCCATGTTTGTTTTCAGAGAAACACTGTGGTCACTGTTTTGTGAATAGACTGAAAGGGGCAAAAGTAGAGGGGAGGGTGATGGTGGCTCGCATCTCCCTCCAGGAGAAAGGTGGTAGTGGCTGGGAGCAGGGTGAGAAGAGTGGAAGTGGTGCAGTGATGTTACATTCCGCCTGTGTTTTGAAGGTCGAGCCATCAGGACTAGTCAAGGTTATAAACTATTGAGTTTCAGGGGTCAGAGGGGTCAGATAGTGAATATATCAGACTCTGCTGGCCAGACAGTCTCTGTTGCAACTACTCAGTTCGTTGGAAGCATGAATGTAGCCGTAGATGATACATAGATGAATGAGTAACATTATGTTCCGATCGAATGCTGTTTGCAAAAACATGAAACGTCCACTTCGCTAGTGGGATGCACTTTGCCAACTCGTGGATGAGGTGTCAAGGGCAAGAGGAAGAACAGAGTGAAGGGTGACTCGAAGGTGTTTTCTTTTTACCAGAAAAGGTACAGTTACCATTAACTGAGATAGCGAGTACTGCAGATGGGCAGATTTGCTGGTGCGGGAGGAGGGTGGTATTAAGAACTGAGATCTGGACTTGTTAAATGTGAGAAGCCTTTTAGACATCCAGGTGTAGATGTGACATTGGCAGGTGGATCCATAAGCCTCGTGTTCATGGAATAAGCATGGCCTGGAGTTGGCCGTGGAGGTGGTATTTAAGATCCTGGAGCAGATGAAAAAAGTGAATGTAGATAAAAAAGAGAAGAGGCCTCAGGACTGAGCCCTGAGGTAACCCAGTGTTCAGCTGTCAGGGAGGTGAGGAAGAACAGCCAGAGGGTAGGAGTAAAACCCGGAGACTGTGACATCCTGGAAGCTTAACTGAGCAAGTCAGAGAGGTTCACTCTATCTTTTCCTTTCCCACTCACAAAATCGTGTTGGAATGCACATGAGCAAAGAGATGTCCTTACAGGAATAATCCAAAATTCCCTCTTATCTCTAGAGGAGAAAAATCATTGTCAAACTTTATATTCATTCAGCAAATGTTCATTAGCTGTCAGGCCACTGGCCACTCTACTGGGGGCTCGGAATAAAATGGTGAGCCAGAAAAGGCAGGTCCCTGCTCTCAGAGATGTACAGTCTAGTTAGAGAGAGACACTAATGAAGTTATCATTAACATTGAATGTGGATGGACCAGAACTACATCCACGGTTGTAGAATCTATGTAACAGGACACGGGTTCTAATGGAAAGGACACACATCTAAGATAGCAGTACTCTGAGTTTTGTACAGAGGAATTCCTCTAATCTGGATGACCAGGTAACCATCTACATTTTTTGCCTGTTTTTAATAGTAAGTTAATCCCAACGTATTGCACCCTTATTGGGACACACCTGCTTTTTGAAAGGTTGGCTGAGAACCTTTGAATTAGAGGAAGAAATACGAACTTGGTAATCAGACCCAGGACCAAATCTTAGTTGTGGGTCCTTGTGTCATCCTTTTATCCCCTTTGAACCTCAGTGTCCTCATCTGTACAATAGAGGATAATCATAGCTCTGATCTGGGATCAAATGAGAGACTGTGCAAAATACCTGAGTTATAAATCCTTCCCAGTCCTTGCGAAAAACAGTATGTCAGTTTACACATCTGTGACACTCTGTGTCCAGGATAATTTTCCTGAGACAGATCTCTGTTGCCAGTTTGTTATTTTATAAGGCAGAGTCATTTTTCAGTCTTTTCCAGGACATCCTCCATTGTTCCAGCATTCTCTTCCAAAAGAAGGATACAGGAGCTTGAGTGCCTGCATTTAGAAAGTGCTGGAAAACTGAAGCACCCTTGTACAATTCTTGGTTGTTCTCCTGGTCCTTTACATAGAGAAAATTCAATTTCTTATTCTGCTGTTAAGTGAAAATTAGTAGTTACAAAAAGCTGCTGTAATAAGTGCAGCTTTCTTTATCTAAAACAAAAGTAATGTTTGCTAGTGCACACTGTCACTTTAACAGTATTTTCATGGAAATGTGTGATGGTAAGCATGTTTAAATCATTGACGCAGTTTTTAATCTTTTGGGGGAAGGGAGCAGTCTTTCATTTTGATTTGCCCACGCTTGCTTGTCCATATTTCTCCTTTTAATTAATGTAATTAAAAGAGGATAAAAGGCTATGTTGAAATTTTGTGTATTAGATTATTGGGATCAAGAATAATTAAAATGTATGAAATGTGGCTGATTCCTGGGTGGTGGAAAAAAAAGAAAAGGAAGGCCTCTTTCTAGAACTGACTTGTGGACTCTGGGAGAAGGCGAGGGTGGGATGTTTCAAGAGAACAGCATTGAAACATGTATATTATCTAGGGTGAAACAGATCACCAGCCCAGGTTGGGTGCATGAGACAAGTGCTCGGGCCTGGTGCACTGGGAAGACCCAGAGGGATCGGGTGGAGAGGGAGGTGGGAGGGGGGACCGGGATGGGGAATACATGTAAATCCATGGCTAATTCATTTCAATGTATGACAAAAACTACTGTAATGATGTAAAGTAATTAGCCTCCAACTAATAAAAATAAATGGGAAAAAAAAAAGATAAAAAAAAAAGTGTATCAGGTTATTTTTCACAAGATGCAGAAATGTGTCTATGGTCTGAGACGCATTTATGATGATGGAATCTTATATAAATTGGTGAGAAAAAGGGGGCGCTATCGAGGGGAGTAATTCTTACCTTTATCATGAACAATTTTATCATTTACAGCTGCATTTCTTATTCTTGCTCCCTTCTGTGAAAACCCAGTGGGAAATAATAGTATATCCTGTTATATTGTTATATGTGAGGTGCTTTACAAAGTCCTTCATATAAAGTAACTCATCTCTCTCCATTTTATAGATGAAGAAATTGAAACTTAGAAAAGGTGATTGGTTGTTAATTTCCAAGGTCATGCAGCTAGGAGGTAATAGAGTTGGGTTTAGATTCCAGTCTTTTTGTTGGGCTCTTTCAAGAACAATGCCCGCCGCCTGTTGGAGGAGGCAGCTTATTATAAGTCTGCATTGGAAAAGTAGTTAGAATCTCTTGAGGAGAATCTGTTTCAGGTATTTCTATTTTTTGAAGGCAATTCCACCTTTGAGTGCCTTGTTTGTGTTCACCTGCTGTAGAGAAATTCCTCAAGTTGCTTTTACTTTCTGTATGCTTCCATGGATTATATGTTGTTGCTTGGAAGTTAATAAAAATCTAAAATATTTTGTTTTCTCCCTGTTGGGGCAAAACAGATGCAGTTTTGATCTCTAGTATTCATTTAGGACTGTTATCATTTCTTTGATGTTACACATACTTTTGATAAGATGTGGATTTAGGAGATTATGTTATTTTTTTTTAAGATGAATTTACATGGCAAAAATAAAATTTGACAGCTGTGGTAGGCATTGATAGGACTCCTCATGATCTGTTCTTTTGCTCTTTTTTCTGGGTATACAAGTCCCAGTCCCTTTGCAGTTGGGTGAGGTCATGGAACTTGTTTGACCAATAGAAGTGATGTAATTCACCTCCAAGCTGAGGCACCTAAAAGCATCTCCAATTCTCTCTTCTTCTGTTGCTGCAACCTAGAAATTATGTGTTGAGATCACAGATACACAGGAAAGAAGCAGACTGGATCCCCGAGTCGCTGCTTGGAATGGAGGTGCCTGGAGAGGCTCTGGGCCTCCAACCAACTTTGTCTGAGTGAGAAATCAGTTTTCTTTGTGTTAAGTAACTGAGATCTATGATTGTTACTGCATAATAGCCTAGCCTATCCCAACTAATGTATCAATTTTTAGTCAACCTCCTCTTCTTCATTTTGAAAAATTTACTGGATTTTGAAATCTAAATGTCAGAGGACCAATCTTGAGTAGATTATTTAAAGCTATATAAAACAATCTCTCTCTCTTTATATTATATATGTGTATCTATATATGTGTGTATATATACACTATACACATACATACTATAGAGTTTTAAAAAACATAGTCTTTAAAAAATATAATAAAATATCTACTTAAAATTTATGATATAAACACATTTTATATATGAAATTATATAACTTGTAAATTTTAAAGAATAAAATATATATTATATACTTAAAGTTTATAATATGAATAAGCTTTATATATGAAGTTATATAAATTACAAGTTACAGTAAGTTTTAAGTAATCTTTTAAAATATATATAATGTAATATATTTATGGTATGTGTATATATATTAGGTATGCATGCATACCTTTTTTCATAAAATTAAACTTAAATGAATTTAAGACCTTTATTTGAGAAGCGTTTTGAAACTTGGTAATATCCCTTACAGTAGTTAAGATTTCACAATTTCAGGGCCAGAGGTACTAGTGTAAACTAGCCAGGTCCAGGGCTGTCTTGATCTCTGTAAAGTGCTCCTAAGAGCAAAGACACTGCCGTTGTTCTGAGTGACCCAGGCCAGTTCATGTCACCTTCAGATTCAAGCGTCTTCCTTAGGTCCAAGTGAAATCCCTCTTTAGTTCATTGAAAATCCATTGCTTCTTATTTTACACCTATGGAGATGGAGATAAAAAATTGTTCATTATGACTATCCTCATTAAAGCCCTTCATCTCAGAGGCCACAGCCCTTGTCATCACTTACCCTTCTCTTCCGCGAGATAACCAGGCGTGATTCGATTACCCTTTCCCCATAATCCTCTAACAAGATTTTGACTAATGCTGGTGGAATGGAGAGATGATTTGATTTCCTCGCGTGTGTGAAGCGGTCCCTTTGTCATAACCTGCCAGCGTCCTGTTGCTGCAGCAGCACCTTGTGCTTTGCAGGGGAGTGTGTTTCCTCTGCTCTGTGAGAGCACTTTTCCCTCATATCTGTACCCTGGCCCCATCTGCAACACCCTCTCTACCAGCTAAAATTTGACCATGACACTTTTAGCGCTCTTTTCATTTCGGACTTCTGGATTTTGTGTCATGCTTATTAGTAAGACCTTTCCCCTACAACCTTGGTTTTTCATCCCCCTCACCCCCCTCTCAATTTTTTTTTTTACCTTCATGATTCTTCTTGATTCCTGATGACTTCAGCCTCAATCAACCTTGGCTTCCTTGTCTCTCTTCCTGTATACTATATGCAATTATGGTCATTTGTGTAAAAATAATCCTGTGCTATCTCAATAGAAGGTGCTGAAGGTCTCATATGTGTTGCCAGTTCTCCCCTCCCCCACCCCCAGGAAGTTCGCTGTCATGGACCTGCAGTTTTACTCTGTTGTGTCAAAACAGGATGAGCTTCATCCCTATTTACCAGGCCTCTAAATTTCCAAAGTAGTTGTTACCTCACCTCGTCCAATTCCTAATGGCATATTTTCCAAAAATCCGGAATAGAATAATATTGTTCGGGATGAAAATAATTGTCACAAGGAATTATTGGTCCCTGTGTTGTGATTTCAGCCATCTTTTGCAAGGGTGACGCACAGCTCTCCAGCCCCCCACCTCTGAGCTGCGCTCACAGAGCACACCCTGTCAAAGGGACGTTGGCCACGTGATTTTGCACCACCCCCTCCTGACTGCAATTAGACCTTCAAGAACTCTGCACTCTCCTATCATAACATGCATCGCACTCTACTCTAATTGCTTGCTTAATTGTCTTCCCCTCTGCTTTCTTGGCTTTTTAGAGGCAGAGCCCATGTCTGTCTTGGTCACCATGATGTCCCTACGGCCTCGCACACTGTCTGACAAACAGGAGCTCATTTAATAAGCGGATGGTCCGTGAAGGAATGGATGAAGGACCCAGTGCTTCCCAGAAACACAGTTGTCTCTCTCTGTTGTGTAGATTCAGAGGAAGGAGACCCCTGGGGCTTCTTGGTCATTTTCCCTGCTTTCTTCCCAGTTTCATAGCAATTGAAAAGTATCTGTGTTGCTTCATGGAGGAAGACTGTGTCAACAGCTCACTTAGGTGAAACTTTTGAGTGGTGCCCTAGGAATGGGGAAGATTTGGCTGTTTTCTGTTTACCCACTTTCTCCTGTCTTTTGAAGTTTGGTCATTAACTAGTAGTGCCAAAATGAATAGTAACTAAAGAGTCATCACTTCCACGACCAACAGCTAACATTTATTGAATGTTTGCTGGGTGCTGGGTCCAGTGCTAAGGACTTCATGCTGAGGATTATTTGCTCCTCAAAAGAGTTCTGCAAGAATAAGCCCCTCTTGTTTAGATAAGAACATAAGGTCCCCAATCAGACAGTTAGCAAATGTTAGAGCCAAGGTCTGACCACAGGCACTCCATTCCAGACCCCTTGTCACACCCTCCCCTTTTATGAAATGGATGGTCACGTGCCAGATTTATTCCAGGTGAAGATAAATCACTTTTCATGCTTTCTGCTCTGCATTCCTCTTCATTGCTTCCCTGTCCGTCACTTGTGAATTGCTTCTCATGATTCTCCTATGATCTTGACAATAATAAGTACATCAGAGAGGCTCATCTTCAGATGAAGAAACTGGAGCACAGAAAGTTGAAGCGACTTGCCCATAATCACACTGGAGTAGGGCGTCACTGCTTCCATTTGGCCATTGGTGGCCCCAGGCTGGCTTATTTGATAATCTTCTTGAAGGATATTGAGATGTGGGGGAAGCATTTGCTTCCCCACATCCCCTGAGTTCTGTGTGATGGAGACCTGAAGCAGACCTGAAGCAGTCATTGGCTTGTATTCAGTTTCTATTAGTAAAAGGTTTTTCCAGGTCCCACAATTTTCACCATGAAAGGTCTTCTGTGAAGCAGAGAGAAGCAGTTTGAAAGAAGTTATTAAGCATTATTAATACAATTATGTATAACAAAAGACACAATTTAACTTCCCCATACCCGACTAAGAGATTCATTTGAAGCTTCAGGAACTCCAGCTGAAAGGGCAGAGCTCAGGGGGGTGGGTTCTCCAGGCAGGGAAGTGGAGAGTGTGGGCAAGGCGCTGTGCTGGCGGCTTTGTCCTCAGGGACACTTCTGCAGCATGGAATACACCTCTCCCCAGCCCCTCCCTCACCGCCGCCTGAGGACCCCACAGTGCATCCTCACTGCAGGCACAGAGTCCAGCACACTACCTAGACAGCACTGAAAGAACAATGGATTTTAAACAATAAAAGAGGACTATGGATATACTCAGAGAAGAGACACAATGGCCAGCCCAGTGGAAGGAAAAGCTTAGTGCATTTTTTTTGTTTTTATTTCACCCAAAATATCAGAAATAACTGTTACTTACTGCTGTGCTTGGTCACTCAGTCATGTCCATCTCCTTTCAAGCCCGTGGACTAGACCCTGCCAGGCTTCTCTGTCCGTGGAATTTTTCAGGCAAGAATACTGAAGTGAGTTGCCATTTCCTTCTCCATATTTAGACTTCCCTGGTGGCTCAGCTGGTAAAGAATCCACCTGCAATGCAGGAGACCCTGGTTCGATTCCTGTGCTGGGAAGTCCCCTGGAGAAGGGACCAGCTACCCATTCATGTAGTCTTGCCTGGAGAATTCCATGGACAAAGGAGCCTGGCAGGCTACAGTCCACGGGGTCACAAAGAGTCGGACATGACTGAGAGACTTTCACTTTACTGTCCATATTTACCCTTGCTGGTAATTGTGTTAGTCCTCACCACATTTCCACTCCGTATTTTTACTTTATTGCATTAGAGCAAACACGTACCTATACCCAGTTCCTAGAACAGCTCATGGCACAGAGTAGGTACTCAGAAAATATTTATTGAATAAAAGGATGTTACAGATGAAGAAACTGCAGACCCTAAGGGTGGAAATGCCCTGCCCAGAGTCACATCTCTAGCAGAAAGCAAAGTCAGGATTTAAACCCAGGGCTATCCAATAGGATAGAGTTCTTTCTTCCTGACTGTTTAGATAGGCCTCTTTGTTGGTACAAAAAGATGGAGATTGAAGACCCAAAGGTCTTTAACAGAGCCGTAGACTGAGGTCCAGGAAATGAGCGTTCTGGCCCATCCTTGTGGAATCCCTGTGTGGCCCTGGAAAAGCTGCTTCTCCATTCAGAACCTGAGTTTCCTAATGTGAAAGGTGAAGAGATGAAAGTTGTGCTGTCTAAGGTTCCAGCGGCCCTCAGAAGCGTCTGCAAAGCTTTCTGGTTTGTCATCTCTCATGCTTACTTGGCGCTGGGGTCAGGCTTGACAGAGTAGCCAGTTCAACAGCCAAGCACTTGAGGAAAGCAGTCATTTGTGTTTTATCTCAAGGTGCACAAACATTCAAGGATGACATAGCCCCAAGTCAGAAAATTCCCTGAAATGAAAATTGGAGAGAGAAAAGAAAGAAAAAGAAAGTAGAGACAATTGGGGGGGTGGGGGGGGGTGGGGGAGAGCTCTGATTGCAACCTGCGTTGATGCAGCACATAATCTGAAACAGGCGCTCAGGTTCATAACTGTGCCCAGATCTGATCCCTGGCACATAAGAGCAAAGCCTTTAACAAAACCAAAAAAAAAGGTGTGCATCTTTAAAGCCTCTCTTCTGCTATGTGATATTTTTGTACCCCTTTGGAGGTTGTGTCGCTGGGGCGTTTGCATCCAGCAAAGGCTTTCTTCCTCCTTCCTGGCTTGGGGATTATTGATTTGGAAGGCGAGGCTAATTTACATGTAAATAAATCTCAGCGCTGGGCAGAGGGGACGGGACATCCAGATGCCGTGACTGACTTGCTGACGTCACGGCTTCATTAGCATGCGGAGGATGCGAGCACTGCAACAGCGACTTCGGCACCACCAGCAGCTCCGCCGACAGTTATTAGTGTTTCTCGGCGGAGCTGCACAGTTCCTGGTTCTGTCTTGAGCTCCGCGACCAGCTGACTGGTTGCCCCCGGGTCCGGCTCAGGATCAGCTGGTGACGCTGAAGCTGGGGTCTGTGACTTCCTGCAGATTGTCGTGAAGAAAGGGAGTTCATATGGAACTGGGGTTCTCGGGAAGGCGAACGGATCCGAAGGGAGAGAAGAAGTCACACTTTTTCCCCTGCCTGGTGGATCCCAGGAGGGTCTGAATCCAGCAGTGCTCTTCTGTGAGCGAAGGCAGAGCAGCGCGGGCTCCGAGCCTGCTGCTGCTGCTGGCCTCAGGAAGGGTCCTGATTTGGAGAAGGGTTTCCAGAAAAAGATGCTTTGGCTGCCTGCCGTCCTGCTTGCCTTCTTAGGAGCCAGACCCAGGGGAAAAGTGAACTGGGGCAATTGACAAGCTCAGAGGGTCTGGCGGAAGCTTCTATCTAGACTGGGAATTTCACTCTCCCTTGAGGTAGGTAAGAAATTTGTTGGAATTCACGAATTGAACAGTGTATTTTCTAGGAAGGATGAGAAGGCTAGATCTAGAGGCTTTGCATGGGGGGGTGGGCAGGACATCGGGGCTCTCTTATCTTGGTGGCGAGGCTGTTTTCTGCGGCCCTCTGGCACCTCTGCCCTTATGCTTATTGGAAAGCTCAATTGCACAGTGCATTTCACAGTTCTAGGGAGTCCTGAAGAATCACTTAAGTCGTTCTGCTTTAGAGGCAGCTTTTCTGTAAAAGAAGTGCAGCTGTCCTTAAAAAAAAAAAAATACTAAAAGGGGAGAGGGTTTAAAAACCAAGCACACTTCTGCCTGCGTGCTTGCATTTTGGCTCAGGTTGTCAGAAACCATTAGAGGCTCTGGAAGATGAAGACTTAGGTGAGACTTCCAGGCGAAGAAATGGCGCTGGAATTATTTAGGTTTAATTTTAGCCAGTGCTTTCAGATTAGAAATGGTGACAGAGCTCCAGAATATGACCGCACAGCCCAGCTGAAACACATGACTCGGTGTGTTCTCTACATTGGGTTTCTTGGTGGAGTGTTCACAGTGAGCTCTCCTCAGCTCTCGGTTTCCCCAAAGCCAATCACAGCATCCCTCATCTGCCATGAAGGTCTTGGTGATGAAAGACAGATTTTTAATCCCCCCCCCTCTTTTTTTTTTGTTTTGTGGTCTTAGAATATGCTGAGGTCTGATGGAGCTTTTTATGAGCCATAAATAATCCGGGCTGGGCCAGATCACAGGGGGATAAGTGGTCTGTACCAGCTGTGATGCCATCCACGGGTCCAGGCGTGGCTCTTGTATAACTTCCGCACGTATGCGATTTCCCCGGAGAGTTCTGCTTCTAGCCAGTGCATCCATGGCCAGTCGGGGGAGGGCTCCAGTGTGCTGTGACTCTGTAGACAAGGCCTGTCTTGTACCAGAGCTGCAACTTGCAAGGCTGCAATTTGCTTTGCTTGAATATCTCTTCCCAGAGAGTGTTTTAAACCGTCTCAGGGAGACTTAAACTAAATGAAGCAGCCTGGCCTCCTTGCTGGAGGCTGAATTGGCTACTCTAATCCCGTTTCCCAGGAGGCTTCCTGGATGCTGATGGCTTTCACAGATGGGTCAGGATGAGTGTCCCCTTGGGCCCCAGAGCAAGTCACAACTTTAACAGAATTACTGTATTTTGGAAATTTGTATTTTAATGCCTCCTTGAGTGCTTGTAAAGGTTTTGACTTTCCATCAAATGCTCTTTCCCCTTGAAAATTTTTTTTTTTTAATGTGAAAATTAAATCATGTTCGCTCCATCAGACATTATAGCCTGTAAACAATCTTGGGGCCACCAGAAATGGTAAAATAGCATTGTTTGAAATGGCAGGTTTGTAAAGGTTCACCATGCAATGTGGGGGGTGGGGAGAGAAATATTGGAAGGAAGGTGCATTCATGGAAGCTTGAGGAATGAACAGGGAATTTCGCAGTTAGGCAGTAGGGTATGATGTTTATTTATCATCAAGGACTCAGACTCTGGATTCAGAAGGAGGTGAAAATACTTGAGCTACCTTTCTGAATATTGTTTCCTGCTTGTATAATGAGAAGAGCGGTAGAGTCAACAGGCAGGTGTAAGGATGAGGTGACATACGGAAGCACCTAGCACAGTGCTAGCTACATAGTAAATGTCCAGTAAAAGTTAGCTGTTGGTGTTGTTACTGTTGTCATTCTTACCTTTTTATCATTATTTTAATAAGTGTAGTTGCTAAAAAAAAAAAAAGACAGCTCACTGAAAAGGCAATATGCTCACATCCATTTGGGTGCAGAGAGGTTCAGCCGGCAGCAAAGGTGCCATCTTCAATCACTGTAATGTCCCAAACCACTCCCACTCAAAGCCACTTCCCACCCTACTGACTGAGTTGACATAATAAAGTGTATTGTCTGTCTGCTGTATTTTGCAGAGATAGAAGTGACCTGATGCTATGATGAAAATCATCTAGCGTCAGCTGGGGCTCAGGCACCCTTAAAGAAGTTCTCTTGTTTGACTGCCAATGAGTCTCATGTGGACCATTGCAGGATCCAAATCAGAATGTATGCACTTCTGGATTTCTGTGCATATTTCTCTTCTGATCCAACATTGCATGTGTAGGAGGCCTGCCTTTTCTTTCTTCTTTCTGTGTGATGCAGACACTAAGCAACAAAAGGAGGCCTTTGAATACGTTCTTCACCTGATGAATGGCTCCTTGGAAGTTCCATGGCTTCATTTATGCCATCATATTGGTGATGTTAGCTTATGGGTCGGCTGTTAAGGGAAAAGAATGGTACTCCCTTCCCTACCTGCCTGTGACCCAGGCTTCTGCCCTTGACTTGTGTCGATATACACCATCCATCTTTCCTAGATTTTTGCCCTTCCTCTGTCCTGCTGACAAGCATACTTCAGTCATGCAGCTTGATAACTGTTTCTCCCTGGTCCTTCAGCATCTTTGTTTTTAAACGTAGATGAACTGGAACTCCAATGCAGAAGTCTGAAGGACAGCTTATAAGTGACTCCTTTACAGTCAGAGGAGTCTGGCTTGAAGTTCTTTCTGCAGAAACTCAAGACTCGGGAATTGATCACTCTGGGCTGTAATAAAGTTGTGTCTTGCATAGAAAATCATAGTTCTTCCTTAATGATGGCCTCCCTCTGTGCCTCCTGATTGTATGTGTGATCTTAGGAGAGTAGCTTGAGCTTTCTGAACTTTGATTTCCTCATATAAAACTTAGGCATAAATTTCCCTGACTCACTGGGACTCATGGGCTTGCCGGGGAATGGGGGCAGCACTGCCTTTGCCCAGTTCTGGCTCCTATGAAGTACTCAACTTGCCTTCCTTCTGGGGCTGATGACTTTGACATTTCCCGTTGAATCCGAACCTGTGAACCCCAGGGAGCAGTAGTTTTCATACTCATTTGACAGAGGAGACTGAAGGCCAGAGAGGGAACGTCACGTACCCTCAGTGACACAGCTGGTGACCAGCCCTGGTACCCGTCGACTGCTGCTGCTACTGCACGTGGATTGCAAAGGCTCTGAGTCTGAGCAGGGCTTCTGGTCTCCCTTCTGTCATGCTGGTCTTGAATTAACAGAAACCTCTTTCTTTAGAAGCCAGAAACATGGTCTTCTTTCTTCTCTGTTGTTTTCAAACACCCAAGAGCGAAAATACTCTGTCCATCAGACAGTAACGCTAGGTAGCATTTGGGTAAGGGCTTTTCTTTTGTGCTTGAAGACCTACTAAAACCTTCTCTATTCATACCCTCCTTGATTGTCATGCTTATAATAGGTCATTGCTGGTGACCATGAACTATTGCCAATTAAGAAGCTGGAGGTCTAGGCATTGGCAAAATTGTTTCCCTCATTTATGCTCTTGGCTGACATTTACCACTTTGCTCTTTTCCCCATCTGAAAAGATTGTTCATGAAACGTTCTCATTCTTATACATTGTCTGTGTGTGTAGGATGTGTGTGGGGGTCGTGGTGCTGGTGGGGGGTGGTTTGGGTGTATTTGAATGAAGCAGGGGAGAAAATGCTGGATAAGATGACATTGAGATTCCAGCAACATGAGTCTCTGACCGTCTCCACTGGGGACCTGGCTAGTTGATTTTGGAGACTTGGCTTTCTTATTTCTTTGGCATGCTCTTTGAACAGTTCTTTGTTCAGAGTCTGAAATCCAGAAGCAATCTTCTTCCATTATTTCCCTGGGGACAAGGCAGAGGGAGAAAGAAGGTGGAGGGAAAGAAAAAAGGCAGATTGCTTGGGGGGGCTGCTGTCTGTGAAGACAGAGATTGGAGAGATTGGATGAAGGAGTCAGGAGGACGGGAGAGAGGAAGCAGCTGGGAGAATATCAGAGCTGTCTCCAAACCACCATGAATGTGCTAAGCCAAAGTTCCCTTTGGGTGACGTCACAGCGCAGAAGACAAGCACCTGTGTCGTACGTCAGTTAGAAATGCCTGTCCCCGTCTGTCCTACAGAATCCGTGCTCACTGTCTGTCGTGTCCGACGCATTGGGCTGTACTTCACCGGACTCCTCCACCCATGGGGTTTTTTAGGCAAGAAAACTGGAGTGGGTTGCCATTTCCTCCCCCAGGGGATCTTCCCCACCCAGGGCTTGAACCCGAATCTGCTGCGTTTCCTGCCTTGCAGCTGAATTCTTTACCACTGAGCCGTGGGGGGAGCCCACAGAATCCGTAAACAACCATTTACCATGTTAGATTCTAAAACCCTATATGAGGCTCAGAACAGCAAGTGTTTTCCACCGGAGCACCATGGCCTATTTTTAAAAGTGCATTTATTCAAGAGGGCACATTTTTGAGTACCATACGAGCTAGCCAGCCTCCTTGGTGGGTGTGTAGCCTGTACTTCCGCACATATTTGGTTGTAAAGTCCATCAGGATCAAGTCAGCTGAACTGAAGACTCAAGTTGCATGAGAGCTGACATAGAAGACGAGGCACAACACTGCCCAGAGCACAGAATCCAGAAGCATCACTGGTTGGAAGTGGAGACCTCAGGGGAGTCAGGACTGCTGGCCTTGTTGGGGAAAGTGTAACCAGAGTCTTGGTCACTCGGGACAGTGGGATAACCTCTAGGAAGAATAAATAGTGGTGATTTCGAATACGCCCTGTTCTTCCTGGTTCTGGCATTTGTGCATAAACCATCTTGGGGCACTGGAAGGAACACAGCGTCTTTCCCCTGGGATGTGAGGTAGAGATGGAGCCAGGCTGGGGCACCTTTCACAGTCAGCGCTGCGCCTGTCTCACAGTAGGTGGGGACTTGAGTTGTCTCCATTCGTCTTGCACTGGAAGCACCATTGACTTCAGCTCCCCTACCCCTTCTCGGTTTTTAAATATCAAACCTTACAAGTAGGATCCAGCCCCATCCAGGGTTAAAAGTAACTGGGACAAGAATTCTTAGCATTTCATTCCAGCTGGGCAGGATGCCATTTTTCCAGCCCTTTTCTTGGCATCCACTCATCAGTTTTGAGTCCTCAGAGATTCTTGTTCATGAAAGTTCCAGGACTCAACTGAGAAACAGCTGTACTTTCTGTGGTCACCGGGTCCGATATTTTTCAGGGTAGCTGTTAGTATATATGTCAGGGTATATTATGGGTGTCTACGTGTCTGAAATAGTTTTGTGTTTGTGTGAATGTAAGGCAAAGGTAGTAGGTATCATAGGTTGAACACTTACCATATTCTAGTTGATGTGAAGGATGGTTTCCATACCTTGTTAATTCTTGCAGCAGTTACACAGCTAGGTATTATTAGCTCCATTTAGTAAGGGAGAAACCAAGACTCCAAGAAGTTAAGTAACTCGCCCTACTTTATGCAGAGAAGAAAGAATAAATTTGGAATTCAAACCCAGGATGGTCATCGTCCAAAGCCTGAATGAAGTCCACCATTCTGGGTCTCCTTACACTTTTTACTACAAAGTATTATGAATGTTTTTTCTTTGCCTTTTAAATTTTCTATCTGTGGAACTGTAACGTGAGGAATATCTCATTATGTAGCCATTGATTAATTTTTTTTAATTGGAATATCATTGTTTTCCAGCATATTATTTTCTGCGGTACAATGAAGAGACTCAGCTATATGTTCACATACATCCCCTCCCTCCTGGACCTTTCTCGCATCCCACCCCTCTCTGTCATCACAGAGCACAGAGCTGGGCTTCCTGTGCTGTATAGCAGCTTTCCACTGGCTAGCTGTTTTACATGTAGTGTATGTATGTCAGTCCTACTCTGCCAGCTCGTCCCACTCTCCCCTTCCCCACTGTGTCCACATGTCTATTCTCTATGCCTGTGTCTGTTTCCAGGGTAGGAATAGAGACGCTATGTCTGCGTCTACCCTGGAAATAGATCCATCTGTACCATTTTTCTAGATTTCAGGAATCCTTTTGCTTGATCTTTTGATAAAATTGGCATAATATCCAAGAGACTGTATCAGGCACAAAACAGAATAGAGTGACTTCTTCATCACCAGCTCTGAATGTGGCCTTTAGAATGGAAGTGTGAGGTTTGTTGGAAAGTTGGTAAGACACACTCTGATGAGGAGTAAAAGCTCTGGGCAAATGGAAGCAGCCCATCTGTTGGACTAAACGGAGTATGGGCAGATCTGCTGTGAGCCTAGTTGAGTCCAAAGAGAAAGGCCAGGCTTGTGGGCTTTTGATCCCCCCATCGTGAGCACTTCAGGCCCTAACTAGAATGTGTGTTTCCCCTTTCTGAGCCTCAGTTCTTTTCTCCCTAAAATAAAGGCCCTGGGTTAGCTGATCTCTAAATCGTCTTCTGGCACTGACCTTGATGAGTGTGAACTTTCAGAGGGAATTCAGCGTTGTCGGTGGAGGTGTGCAGTTTGCTCCAGTGGCTGCTTTTGGGTGGAGAACTGAAAGGTCAGGTTTTATATCTGGCCCTGACCTCTGTGTGTTGTGAATATGCACTGGAATATGAGAAGCAGTAGCCCTCCAGGGAGCCACTTGGAGCTTCCTGCAAAAGCCTCTGACCTTCGGATGTTTCAGATGTTTGGTTCGGTGGGGATGGGGTGAGGAGTGCCCGCATCCCTCAGTGCCTGAGACCAGGGCTCCCCAGTGCATCATACATGCACCTGGGGGCGTTGCTGACTCTGCATTCGTAGCCAGCTCCCTGGTGATGCCGGTGCTGCTGCTTCTCGGCCAGCTGTATCAGAAGCACAGAGGCCTCCACAGGAGAGGAGATCTGACTGCATTCAGAAGGCCCAGGTTCGAGCCCCAGTTGTGTCATTGTTTATTGGAGTGAACCTGAAAGAGATCACTTAGCTGCTCTGTGACTCAGTTTCTCCTTCTGTGGAGTAATAAATAATTAATAACTAACAGTTGATTGACTTCTTACTATGTGCCCAGCACCATGCTCACTGTTTTTTAAGTCTTGAAAAAAAATTTTTTTTTATTAAGAATATGGGTTGCTCTGCAGTGCTGCGTTTCTGCTGAACAGTAAAGTCAGTCAGCTTTGCATAAATCAGACACATATACATCACCTGTCTGGGGACTTGGCTTCCGTTTAGGTCACCACAGAGCACGGAGTGGAGTTCCCAGGGCTCTACACTAGGTATAGTTGTCTATTTTATACATAGTCATGTATATATGTCAATCCCAATTTCCCAGTCCATCCCACCTCTCCTCTTCCCTCCTTGGTATCCGTACGTTAGTTCTCTATATCTGTGTCTCTGCTTCTGCTTTGCAGATAAGTATATCTCTACCATTTTTCTAGATTCCACATATATGCGTTAATATATGACATTTGTTTTTCTGACTTCATTCTGTGTGACAGTCTCTAAGTCCATCGTGTATCTGCAGAGGCACAATTTTGTTCCTTTTTATGGCTCATGTTCACAATCTTATGTGTTAAATCTTATGATAACCTTGTAAGATAGGTTCTATTATGCATTCTATAGACGCTAAGCACAGAGATGTAAAGTAACTTGCCTAATGTCACACAGCTAGTAAATGGCCAAGCTGAAATTTGAATTAACATCATTTGATTCTGAAGCTTCCCCAACTTGTAGAAATGATAGATGTGAACCATCTTGGAACTTACGTGTGTTTTACAAACATACCATATGAATAAATGCATTTATTTCTATGATCTGTATGTTTATAAACATTTAGGACACTTTGGTGATCTCTATATTTATACATGTTTATGATACCTGAAATGGTAAGAAGTTGGTGGTTCCCAAATGAGATGGTATTGTTTTTAAGGGAAAAAAAAGTACTGTTCCATTTTATATTAATTCAAATCAAATGCTTTGTGAACTTTTGAAAAGCACAAGTATTTATGCTGTTGTCTTGGGTTGTTCAACTAGGAAATAAAAGTGTCAGCTAAAAGGAGTGGGAGGTTCTGGTTAGCTAAATTTCTGGCTGTTTAGAATTAAATCCCAGTTCATTTTCAATCTTGTTTTGGCAAATGTGGACAATATATCCAATCACTCTTCTGCTTTAATAGGAAGAGCACAGTTAGCCAACTGTGTCTTGTGATTGAGGATACGGCAGCCATGTAAATTATTATCCTGAACAGGAATTTCCTGCAAGTGGATTGACTGTGGGTTGATTGTGAACATCTTCTGAGTTTGATATCTCACCCCTTGCTGGACCCCAGGCTGTGATCTGGCAGGATAAACAGATGTCTGCTTTCTTCCCTCACCCCTCCTTATTCTTCTTCTAGAAGTTTCTATTTGAATGACAGGAAATCCTCAGTGGGGAAATTCATTCTTATATGAATATGTACCCGTGTTTGACCTCCATTCTTCATGTCCCAGCATGGTAGGAGTATGGTACGTACCCGGCACCTGCATCACCTCTGTCCATTGTGGACCTCACTGATGACACGCCACCCTCTTTGTTAAGCTCCAGCACCACCTCAGTCTGCTCCTCAGCCCAGGACTCAGGTAGCCTGTATTGATCAGTTGTAGTTGCCTGAAGAGTTTGAACTTACATGCCATGTCTCCTCTTGGACACTGCCAGGAAGTTGATTCTTTCGGTTTGGCAAATAAATACCAACCACCTATTAATAAAGTATCTGCCTACAGTTCAGGAGACCTGGGTTCGATCCCTGGGTCGGGAAGATCCCCTGGAGAAGGAAATGGCAACCCACTCCAGTACTCTTGCCTGGAAAATTCCGTGGACGGAGGAGCCTGATAGGCTACAGTTCATGGTGTTGCAAAGAATCAGACATGACTGAGTGACTTCACTTTCACTTTCTTTCACTTATTAATTGCTTAGGCATGCTGAAAAGACATTTTATTTTCTACTTACTCTGTGTTATTTTAGTCTTCCTTCCTCAAAGTGGATGACCTACTAGCTTATTGAAAGTTTCAGTTGAATTTTTAGTTTAAGTTTGAATGGAGTGTCTTTCTTTCTCTGTGACTTACATCCTGTTGTTCTGATTAACATGGTGGCCATTCTTAAGGCTCCTGTCGCTTTTCATTACCAGTGATGTAGGCTCTTTATCCAGCTTTCCTGCTCTGATGCTCCCAGAAGAATACCTGCTATCCGAGGGACTGTTCGCTGTAGGCGTCCTCTTGGCAACTCAAGCAGTGGCCAGGTGGCCGGTGCACATGCAGTGCTGCTGTCGGCCGATGTCCTCTCCTGACAGCTTAGCTATCAGGATTCAGGAGTTCATGTAAATTGCTGCCCAAGTCTCCTTGCATCTGAGGTCACATCGCAGAAGTCAGCTGGAGAGCCTGTCAGGACTAGAAGCCTGCCACCAGTTGTGACAGTGACTCCTCCCCCCCCAGCCTAAGCCCCTCCCCCTGCTTCCTGCGAAGCTTGGGCCACCGCGTGGAAACACCTGGCTCATTAGGAAGCAGGGTGAAAACGCAGAGCAGAGAATTCCCATGTCCCTGTCTCAGCAGCAGGAGCTTGAGTTCTTGCTTGAATGGCTTCTGAAAGGTTGAAAAGCAGCCCTAATCACCGGGCTTGATTTTGATCAGGCTAGCTTGAACCTGCCTTCTGCTCATTTTGGCAATTGGGCTGCCTAAACACCAGTGTGGTTTGCCCTTGCCACCCTTAAAAATTGCCTTCCATGCTGTATCACTGAATGCCTAAGATTCAGCATCCTACGTGGTCGGGATGATATCATGTGCTATTTTGAATTTGTAAAAGCAAATGTCGCAGAGAGTGAGAAATAGAACATCTGCAAAACATAAGGCAGTGTCTGTGGGCCTGCGGGGAATAGCAGAGAAGACCTTTTACACTTAGCCAGTTCTCTAAACCAGGTGTTTTTAACTTGAAGTCCGTGAGCACCAAAGGAACAGTAAAGACTGACAAACTTTTTGAAATTAAATGCAGCATTTACTATGAATGTATGTATGTTCACCGTTTTGAGGAAGAGGATCCCAGCTTTCATCAGACTCTTAAAGATGTTAAGTCACTTGAAAGTTAATAAGAAGTGCTGGATTGGATGGTAGATGGTTGTAAACTCTCCCAGGAAACTCTCCTGAGGTTAACTGGGGACTGGAAAAAATCCTCCTGCCCTATACAAATACGTCACAGTTCCACAAAGCTCTCTGGAACTGGAAGGAGAGAGTTACCTGCTTCTCTCCCATTTTACATATGGGTAAATTGAGGTCTGGAATCTCAGATGCCGAAGCCACAGGAGTGCTTCTTCCTTCTGTGTTTCAGATACTTTTTATTATTAACAATTCCAACACGTTTTTGGAACATCTACTTTAGGTTAAACTACAGCTTTTCAGTCTTTCTGTATTCAAGGTGTTCTTTCTGATTTTGGACATTTTGCAGTACACTTAACAGAATTACATTACGTGGCAGTTACGGTACAATTCTCAGTCATTCTCAGGATATATTCTTCTCTGCCCTCGATTTACTGTGTCTTCTTTAATCCCAGAAGAAGACAGTCTTTCTTTGATGTGGTTTTGATGATGTACTACTGATCTTATAGTTGACTCACACTTTCCAGTTTTGGCATCATTGTAACAATGTAGATTTTCAGTAATCCCAAAAAATGAATATAAAAAAATTTTTTCACACTGATTCTATCTTTTTTGTGTGCCCATAAACTGTTCAGCCTCTATTTGAGAACTACCAAGCTAGATCCCAGGCTGGATTGAATACTTACTGTTTTAGGTTAGAGTTAAGGTTATAAGATAAGCTCCTTGATCTTATGGAAGTTATAGTGGGAGAAACATTTAATAGATCCACCAACAGGTAAAACAGTTTCTGATAGTGACAGATGTTAAGAAAAAAATTAAAAGGATAATAGAATGGAGAGTGAATGAGAACAGAAAGTGGGCTGTTTTTCATAGGGTTCTTGGTGGAGGTGCCTTTGAGTAATTACATGGATAATGAAAACTAGGTCAGCTCAGAAAGAGCTCAGGGAAGGATGCTCCAGGCAGTACGACAGCCACTGCCGAGATCCTAAGAGAGGGATGGCCTTGGCACATAGGCAAGTGCAGAGGATAATTAAAAGGTCATTGGGACTGAAACAGAGTAGAGAAGATGAGGGACAGTGGGACAAAATAAAGTTGGAGAGAGGGGAAGGGGCAAGATTATATTGGCTCTCATAGGCCTACGTTAGGGAGTATGTGCTTTAATTGTAGTGGGAAGCCAGTGGAGCTTTTTAAGCATGGCAGTTGAATGATACCACCATTGTTTAAAAAAAAACGAAACAGCAGAAAATAGATTCTAGAGAGGCAAGAGTGGATACAGGGAAGAATAAGTAGGCTGTTGTACCCCAGGCAGGAGGTGATACTAACCAAATGGGGAAAGGTGGAAATAGTGAGTAGAACTCATGGATGAGTGTCCAAGCCTCATCCTGTGCACCAAGAAAGCCCACAGTCTGAGCTGCTGTTCATTGTATCAACTCAGCCAGAAGCTCGTGGGTGTTGCTACAGCCCCCCCCCCCCGGGTTTGGGGGTGGGAGGTGCGTCTAGGAGACATACATCCTTCCACCATCACCTTGTCAAATCTGAATATAACAGATTCTTAAATATTTTCAGTGTCTCACTCCTGTAGACCATGTGAATTCAATTCATCCAGGGCTTCTTTCCAATAAAACATGAAACCAGGAAGTGTTATTTTCTTTCTCTGTACTTCCCTCCATCCCCTCGCTGCTGCAGAATGAGGGGACTGGTCGTGGCTCAGAAGAAAACCACATAAACCTTTCCTTGCATCGGGTTTGAAGAAGGCAAATCAGCATCTTGCTTTTTTTTTTTTTTTGTCTGTCCCCCTTGTGGGAAACCCTGAGAAATGTGTTTTGTTTTTTTCCCTGGACTTGACTGAAGCCAGGTCTCTCCTGAAAATAGTGTCTTTCCCTGTTGTGTCTAACTCAATCTCAGTGGCAGGGCTTCACTTCCAGCCTCAGTACTTGGTAAACACCCAATTTCTTGACACTCTTGTTTCCCAAGTCCACTGGGGTCATCTTGAGCCGTTGGCCTCATTCACGGAGGAACGTGGATTTCTGGGAAGTCTCTGCCTCCAGCCCTTCAGCACGGATATTAAAGGGCCCCTGTCAAGTTTTGAGGGGTGTGACCATTGCCAGAATCCCCACAAACCAAGCCCGTGAGGGATCCTCTCGCCAGCTGGCCCCCATCCACACCAGAAACGGCTGGATTGCAGAGGTTCTCTGTATATGGAGCTGGCTGAGTTTCCCTGGATGAAAGGCAGGCTAATATAAACTGAAAATGTTATTAATAAGCAGCCACTTAAGAATTTCCTATGACTTGCCAGTGATTTGGGGGCCTCTGTATGAGCAGGGAGAAAAGCACAGCTTGTTTTACATGGATTAGGGGACCAGGGCAGTCAGTCTGCTGGGGCCTCGAATAGGCCCTCAGGTGTTCAGTGAAGGGTTCTGGAATCTAGCCGGTCCAGGTTTGCGTTTCCAGTTTCGTAGTCTCCCGACTGTGGGAGCATAAGTGAGCTTCAGAAACCCTTTGAGCCTTGGTTTTCCCCATCTGTAAAATGAGGAAGATATTACTGATTTCCATCTCTTACTGTGCTGTGAGGATTAAGTCAAGAAAGCGTGGAAAGTGTTTTGCACAGAGCCTGGCATACATTCCAAAAAAGTCCTTTTCAAAAGGAAAGTTAGAAACAGCACACCCCAGAATTGGAACCAAACTGACTCAATTTCCCCTGCTTCAGGGTGAAAAGTCAAAGATTTGGCACCCTAAACGCAGCACGCTAAATGGTAACGACCACGGTGCTTGGCTTCTCTGAGCACCACCTTCTCCTTCTGTGAAATGGCAATAATAACCCTTGTTCCTCTGATGAACCTTCGTAGATATTTTTGGCAATTCACAGAGTTCCCTGAATTGAAAGTGCATGGGAAGCTCTAAAGTGCTTGATTAGTCCCAGGGTCATTAATTTAATATCCAAGCCTGTTTACCTTATTGTATCTTGGTAAGAAACTAAGGTCATATTTGTGACCTTGAAGTGTTAAAAGCATGGTAAAATAAGTAAGCCTTAGGTAAAGATGGTAATCAAATTCTCTTTGTCAGTCCAGCACACCTTCAAGTATATACTGGGTGTTTAATAAAGACTTACAGAAATGACTTGTTTGCCACCCATCTGTTTTCCATTGATCTGTTTCCATCCCAACTAAAATATATTCGTAGAGGCTGGATCAACTTCTAGCAAACAAGAACCATGACTATTTTTATTGACTTGTTTTACTTTTTGTCCCTATGCATAGCACAGGGCTTGGCAAACTGGCCCAGTCAGATTTCACTATAGCCAGCATAGTGAAGGTATTATTTAATACCAGCTGTAGGTATTATGTAATCCTAACAGCCTCTCAGTGAAGTGGCAGAGATAGGATTTGAACCCAAGGCACTGTGCCTCCAAGATGTTAATTCACTGCATGGTCATAGTATGCTATTTTTGAGTGCTTAGGGGATATTTAATGCTTCAGATTTGGTCTCCATGGGGTTAGCCAACTTCTACACAGGAGGTAGTGACTGAACAAGTACTTTGGCAGGTGGCATGGAAAAGAAAGGCAAACAGGTATTTCGTGGAGTTTTACAATTCTCATTTTGAAGTCAGGAGGTGAGGAGTGTTACAATTCAATGTGTAGTCATTTCCTCAGAAACTGTTCCCCTGAGGAACTCATCTGGAAAGGAGGAGCTCTTGGAACTGGATCTGCTCAGCATCCAATGAAGGAAAAACGTACATGCCATAAAATCACAGTTAACATATGGACCAAGTGAAATGGAGGAACTGGTCCAGGCATAACCATTCCATCTTCTTTGGTTGCTTCTTAGGAAGGCCGTGGGTCTGAAAGCAGCTCAGGAAATCAGAGCTTCTCTAGGTACTCACAGCCTTTCCTTCGGATGCAGTGATGCAGGTAGCAGTGTTGCCATGGAGACACCATCAGTGGCCAAGCTCTTTCCCTTGAGGGTTCACTCTTGCTACTCATCATGATGCTGAATTAAATCGCTGTGTGTTTGGTAGGCAAATTCCTCACTGGCCTGTGAACATGTTTACAGTAAAGTGAAAACTCCTTCACTTGTGTTGCATGTGTATTTTTGCACCTGCTGACTTGTCACCCTCTTAGACTCCTCTCAGTGTCTTGATAGCACCTTGATCTCTCTTACCTGCATGCCTTTATCCACCTGTCAGGAATACTCCTTCCTTCTCTTTGTGCCTAGCAGCCTCCTACTCAGCACGGTGGTATCCAGTGCCCAGCATGTGCTAGGTGTTCTATTAATAACTGACCTAACAACAAAGTCATAACTTTCCTTCCAAGGAGTAAGCGGCTTTTAATTTCACGGCTGCAGTCACCATCTGCAGTGATTTTGGAGCCCCAAAAAATAAAGTCTGACACTGTTTCCACTGTCTCCCCATCTGTTTCCCATGAAGTGATGAGACCAGATGCCATGATCTTAGTTTTCTGAATGTTGAGCTTTAAGCCAACTTTTTCACTCTCCTCTTTCACTTTCATCAAGAGGCTTGTCCCTTGGACTGCAAGGAGATCCAACCAGTCCATCCTAAAGGAGATCAGTCCTGGGTGTTCATTGGAAGGACTTGATGCTGAAGCTGAAACTCCAATACTTTGGCCACCTCATGCGAAGAATTGACTCATTGGAAAAGACCCTGATGCTGGGAGGGATTGGGGGCAGGAGGAGAAGGGGACAACAGAGGATGAGATGGCTGGATGGCATCACTGACTCAATGGGCATGAGTTTGAGTAAACTCTGGGAGTTGGTGATGGACAGGGAGGCCTGGCATGCTGCGATTCATGAGGTCACAAAGAGTCGGAGACGACTAAGTGACTGAACTGAACTGACCTGAACAACAAAGTCACAAAACTGTTCAGTTTTTTATTTCTGTGGCCCAAAACTTATTTTGAAAAGCCACAGTGTTATATATAGTAAACAATAATAGCATGATGAACTTCCAGACAGCCTTCTAGAAAGGTCTGTTGCTAACATTTGGCACTTTTGTGCCACTTGTTTCCCCCTTCCTCCCTCCCTCTCTTTTTTGCAGGCACATGCACACAGTGCATACACATATTGTTTTTGCTCAACCCTTTGAAGTTAAATGACAAGCATAATCCTTGACCTGTGTGTTTTTCAGCATCTGTCTCCTAGATAAGCACCTTCTCTTAAGTAACCTCACAAGTACCTGACTTTGAAATTTATGATCTAGCTCTCTGTGACTATATTTTTGTGTCCCAGTCACACAGGGGCTTTTTACTATTTTGTTTTAATCCCTCACAGTACCCACCAGAATGCATAGTACACAGTATATGTACAGTGATGAGTTGTTTAATAAGTGAAGCCGCCTGCAGCAGACACTTGGGACAGTCCCCTCTTCCCCCTGGGTATTCACCTTCTCAGAGTCCTCGACCCATGGTTCCTCCATCCATAGGAACTATCACTGTCTAGCCTGCCTGTTTTGCATGTGGGGTGGGCCACAGGGGCCCAGGTATAATTCTTACCCAATGACTGTTGGGACTTGTGTGGGGGATGAGTACCCCTGCCTCTTTGATTCTCTAGTAGGACATCTGTGAGGAATGTTCTAGACCATTTCCCATAGTTTCTCCACTAAATTAGTCATAGTTGCCCAAAGCTGCAGCTGCTCATCAGCCCTCCATGCGTTAGCATCATTCCCTGTCCTGCTTCCCTTCCCCAGTTCCTTCTCAGGAGCTTGGGGATTTCCTCCCAACTTTCTTTATGTTCAGAGCCCTTTCCCAGATCTGATTCTGGGGAAACCTGATCCAAGACATGGTTCTTCCATCGGACCTGGAAATCAAAGTATGGTCAGAGATACTCACAATATGAAAAGTCTTCCAGGAGGCTTAATTGAAAAAAAAAAAAAAAATGTTTCCACTGCCTAAAAAATTCCAAGATAAATTAGTCCAAAGTAGGGCACCATGTATGTTTCTTCATGGAAATATGAATTGACATATTAGAGGAAACAACTGCCACTAAGGATGATCCTGTACCAAGTTGGGCAGCGCCTGGCAGGGATAATCTGCTCTTGGTGCAGATGGCTAGAGCCGCTGGAGCCCAGGCAGAGGGCAGGGAGCATGACGGGCCAGACAGCGGGTTTTGGCTCTGCGCTCGCACCAGCCTCGTACCCAGCTGGCCCTGTTACGGTCTCCGCCCTTGAGCTTCTGTGTTGATTAGGAAACCGTTTTTCCTTTCTCACAGAGATAGAAATCTTGCTTCCAGACATGGCAAGTGTCAAGGTTCATGCCTGGGTCCCTCAGTTGGACAGAGTGTTTGCCAAGAAAGAGGAAAAACACAGTATTGGGGATGGGGGTGGGGGTGGGGGTGGGGGGTGAAGCAGCCAGTGAGGCTGCAAATAACAGGATATGCTGACGTCTGGGTATCAAGACAGGAGATAGGAATTCCAAGGCGAAGGGAATTCAGGAGGAAGGAAGAGCTTTCCTTCAGCCCACTAAGATGGCCTCTTCCCCCAAATCTCACATCAGTGCATCAGTACAGGCAGGGGCTTCGCCGCCTTGGTCACCATCACCCATGCTGACAGTGGTGGAGGAGGGGAGGTCAACACATGACCTCCTGAGACATTCACTCCATACCCTTCCCCCTGCCACAGCCGCTGCTTGCCTTTCCTCTGCCTGGAGAACCCTCCCTGGTCTTCCCCAGAGCTGCCTCCTCCTCCGTCTTATCATCACAACTCGAGGGTCATTTCAGTGGGGAGGCCTGTTCTCATCCATCCTTGGCCCCTCTCTCATCTCCTTGTTCGCTTCCATCATGACAGTCACCGCAGTCTCTAAGTGGCAAGTTTATCGATGTGCTGACCTGACTATTGTCTCCCTCCCTCACTTGACTTGAAGCCCCACGAGGTCAGAGATACTGTCTGAATCCCAGCATCTCTGTACAAGGCCTAGCACCTGTAGATGCTCCATCACTGTTTGCTTGAATGGTTGGATGGTTGGACAGATGATGGGAAGGATGGAAAGATGCACACAGAAAAGAAGGAAGATTTGACCACTCCCCTAAAAAAAAAAGGTGATAGAGCTTTGGTCTTGGAGTTGGACACAACATAGGTTCTAATTTGTGTGACTTGAGTCATGTTGCTTATGAGTTTGTAGGATCATGTGTGTGAAACGGATACAAATACTGACTTTATAGGGCAGTTGAGAAGGAATAAAGGTGATGATAAGCTCTGGGACAAAATGACTCTTATAAAACCTTTTGTAAATGTAAGAAATTGCATAAACATTAAAAATATATTAGAAAACCTTTCCCTGCCATCCCCCAGTTCCCAAGCACATACTGGAGCCAAGGCCCTGGAGGTCAGACTTGTCCTGTGGAGTCCTCGATCCTTGGGGGACACATTTCCCTCTCTTGGAACATCCTCATCTCATTTCGTTCCAAGCCACCCTCCACAACCCTATTTCCCACCTGTCTGCCTTCCTGCCTTCCTGACCCTCCACTTGTGTTTTTGCGCAGCACTCGGGAGGAGGGAGCTAAAGCTTGGTCATGTGGGTCGTGTGATCATGTGACCCAGGCGATTTTGGAGGGGAACAGCTAGTGTTCTTGGTGATGGCTCAGTTTTAACAATTCTGATTTATTCATCATGGGAGTATCTCAGTGATACCCATTTTTCTCAAAAACTCTCTTTTGTTGGTTTTTGTTGTTGTTTGTTGTTCTTGTTTTTTATTTAGTTATTTCTTTGGCTGTGCTGGGTCTTTGTTCCTGCATTTGGACTTTCTCTGGTTGTAGTGAGCAGGGGCTGTTCTCCGTCTCCAGTTTGTGGACTTCTGATTGCAGTGGCTTCTAGCACACTGGCTTCAGCAGTTGGGGTGCACCGGCTTCGTTGCCCTGCAGCCTGTGGAGTCTCCCCAGACCAGACCCCAAACCCGTGTCTCCTGCATTGGCAGGCGGATTCTTAACTGCTGCACCACCAGGGAAGTCCTCTCAGCGCTAAGTGAAAGCAAGCAGACCCCGCTTCAGTTTTTACCGGCTCGCTCACACAGCACAATAATGGCTTTTCTGCTCAGAGTGCCTACTTCTTTTCATTCCTTACATCCAGGCGGCCTGCAGCCTAATAAAATCTCTCTTCACTCAAAACACGTGTTTACCTGTTTTCTTGGTCAAACAGATAAGGTGGGAACGGTGTTCCCAAAGGTAGGAAACTCCGAATAAGTTTTGGCTCATCTTAGGCCAGTGCTTTGGATGCACGTGAAAAGCTGGACGTTTTTATTGGGAACTTGAGGGAATGGAGCAGCAGAGTGGACTGAGGAAGCCAGGCTCCTCCCCAGCCCCTCGGAAGTCTGGCCTGCCCGAGACAGACCCTTTAGGTGGTTTGCAGTGACGTCAGCTATCGCACCATTGAGAGTCTGTGACCGATATACAAAGACACAATTCAGAGCCAGGGCTTAGTGGTTTTAGATTATCTGTGACCCATCTCTCCCTACTTGCACAGCAAATTGAAAGTTGATAGCTGTTGAAATCCGGTTTTCAGATTTTTTTTTTTTTTATTTATCTATCTGAGGGACCCAGCTTAACTCTGTGATATCCTGAAGTATATATGCAGTTCCCACGTTGCCTGGTGTTTTCTTCAGTATGTACATAAAGTCTCTGATCCTGCTACAGGGCACCAGATCAGAGCAAACCCACTTATCTGGATTGAAGAATGCACATCTTTTTGCCGAGAGTGTTACGTGTCCATGTGTGGGTGGCTCTGGCTCATGTCTTTTTATTTCAGGCCAGAGTCTTGTCTCTCGGTACTCGCTGATAGCGCACACACAGAAATGAAATCTGGTCTCCAGTTCCTTCACATGAGAGGAAAAGAGGGCCCGCATCTGTTTCTGTTCAGCAGTGATTATCTCTGGGATTGTGAGTGTTTGAATTATTTTTTTCTTCTTATCTGTAATTCCTAATTCTTTTCTACGTACATTTTATGTTGCTTTTCTTTTTATGATAAGGGGGCAGTAACATTAAATTACGATAAGGAGAAAAAGGCTTCCTCTTTTCCTCCGGTTAAGAGTAAAAGGAGTGATTCTTGTGCCTTTAGTAAGCTGAAGTCATGGAAGAATTTAAATACCAAGGACACGTGTTAATTAGCAAAAAGCTTTGGAGGCCTTTGGGGTATTTTAGCCCTCTGTATTTTCTTTTTTATTAATTTTTATTGGAGTCTAGTTGCTTTCCATAGCCCTCTGTCTTTAACAAAAGTATCTTTTCCCACACCCGATCTCAGCTGCCTGAGGCATTGCTGTATTGAGCCCAGAACTGTGCATTCCTTAACCCCACTTGATTTGTGTTGGGACTGAGCCACCCTTTAAGCAGTCTGCCCCATGACCCTGTGCCTAAAAGTGACCTGAACCTGTCTGACCATGAACTTGGCACAGGGAAGCCCATACCACAGGGAAGGAAGACGGCAGGACAGACAGCAGGTTGGCAGTGAGAGGCACTGCTTGATGACTGGTGTGGTCCTGCCTCTCTCCAGCATGTTTTCACACACATGCCCTGGTGGGGCCCAGCTGAGTGACAGGAGGACTTAGTGATACAGAGTTTAATATATCGTAGTCGGGACAGTTGGCATAGATGTCCTGAAACAGTTTTTAAAATGTATATTGTCCAGAGACCATTGGGAATGTTGGTAGAACACACCAGTTTCCAGACCCGCTCTGACTCGGGTGCTCCATTCTAACTGGCAGGATAGCTCCAGAAGCATGTTCTCCAAATGCGTGTCAGCTTGGAATGACATGGAATGCTGGGGAAAATGCACTTCCAGGGCCCTGTCTCCGACTTGTCTAATTAGTCATGGGGGTACATCACCCTAGGCATCTCCATGTAATGTCTTAGAAACAGGGCGTACAATTTCCCGTGACCAGAATCATCATTATCTGCAGAGTTTGATGATAAAGAATCATCTGTCTATTAAGTCATCCAGCAGCCTCTGTTTTTTTTTTTTTTTTTTCTGTCTTTCTGCCATCTCTCAAATTATGGGGCACCTACTTCATATTTTGATAATACTAGAAATGACCTTGAGCTGTCCTGGGAAGTATGCTGGTTTCCAGGTGTGTGTCTTTGGAACCCTTGAGATGTTAGGACCATGAAAATGGTACTGGAGTTTAGGAGAAGGTGGAGCTTAAGAAAAGTCGAGCCCAGGACCTCCTGCTGTCTCATCACCTTGGGCAGCTCTGTTTTATATAATGAGTTTCCACATAGGAGTTCTCTTGCAAAAAAATATTTTCCTCTCCTTAAAAAAAAAAGAAAGGAGGCATGAAAAAGAGAAGGGGAAGGGGGAGAGGGGGAAGACTTAATGATGTTTCCAATCCTATCCAAAGCTAGAATCCTGCCGTTTACGACTTGAACTTGTTAGCATCGTGTGACAACGAAGACTCCTTTTTTGCCTTCATCCTATCACTTCTCACAGGAAGGAGGCATTGTGGTTCAGGGTTCAGTGCTGTAAATAACCTGTCAACGTCTCAAAGATGAGACACCACCGCCCCCCAGCAGACAGACACCCCCGATCCGTTTATAACGAATTCTTTTGCATCATGGTCGGTGGGTTCACTGGTATAAATCGTTAGGCATTTTGCAAATGATTTGGTCACTGGTGTAAATGACCAGAGTACTTTGAGACAGTTGAAAGAAGAGCCTTCATCTGCTGGTCTTGGTTATGTCATGGAAGAGCCAGTTGTGGCTTCTGAATACGAAAGCGAATGAATTCATAGCTGCAACTTTAGGTTGACGGGGTGGCAAGGGTTGTTGCTGGGTAGACAGAGGGAGGACGGAGGATGCAGGAGCTCTGCTCTCTGAATCATGCCTTGTTCCTTGGAAACCTGTCATTCACAAACCCAATTATGTACAGGTAGAATGTCAACTCTGACAGAATGAAACCAATGCACGCTTTGTATGATTGGGTTTTGTTTTTTTTTTTTTTAATGAAATCCTGCTTTACTAGCAGGTTCTATCTTCATAAATGTCTATTTAAAAAAGAAAAAAAACAAAACCAAATCATATATTTCCCCACGCTCTCCTGAAAAGCTTTAATCAGTGTGTGGAAAGCGAGAGCTCTTGGGTGTTGTGTGCATTTTGCCAAGAGGGAGACAAAGACGTGAGAATCAAGAGAAATCCTGTTGGCTTTACCTCTGACCCTCCGCGCCTTTCTCAGCATCTAGGCCTTGCCGTTGCTCATTTGTAAACAGGAGTTATTAAATTAGTCTCTCCAAAGGCTGTCATGGAAGCACTCAAAGGTTAAAAATTCTTTGCAAATAAAAATGCCTTGCCACAGCAGTGCTTGTTAATTATAAATGAGGAATGGAAGGCAGACAGCTGACAGGGAAAATACATAAGGTCCTGATGGTTTTGATTTACCTTTTTTTTGTTTGTTTCTTTTCCTCCTCCTTTTTTCCCTGTTTGGTTTTGATTTTTCTGAACGTGTTTGTTGTTGAACAAAAGGCTGCTCTCTGGTGGGAATGAGGTATGCCTTTCATAGAGTATTAATAGGGTTTGGGGGTCAGATGGATCCTACTTTGCATCTCTGTTCTGCTTTGTTTTCTTCCCTGGAAGGTGGAGGTGATAGTCCCTTTCTTGGAGGAGTGGTGTGCAAATCTGAGTTCACGGGTGTCAGGTAGAAGCAAGTCATAGAAGCAAGTCATTTTGCTCCTGTGTGCCCTCACCCAAGTCCTGCTTGCCCTCATTTCGCCTCACCATTCTAGTTTTGTGTTTCCCTGAGCATCTTTCCTATACTACTTGATTGAATGATATGTTCCTTTTTGTTGTTGTTTATTGTATGTTTCTCCCCCTCTGAGTATATAGATTCTATGAGGGGAGGGATCTTTGTTTCTTTTGCTTGGGTATGACTAGTGTCTAGAGCAGTGCCTGGCAGATGGTAGGTAATTGGCGGTACTTGTGAAATGACTAAAGAGGACTCTTAGCCCTCTTCTCTTTCTCCTCTGTTCAGGCTTCTATTCAGTGAGACTCATTATGAATCTGGTTCTTTAATTCTGTTTTGCTTTTGTCTTTGTTCCTTCTTCTGGAGCTTCTGTTCATTAGACTGTGTCCGTCCAGCATTAAAAAGTATGCTCTTACTGGCCTTGCTGAATAAATGAGTTTCATTGATGAATATTATAGAGACTGAATTTAGGAAAAAATATCTACATTTTGTTCTAAAAATGTGACTTGTTGGTAAACCATTAGTCACAGAAGAGCTTCCTAGACTTGCCTAAACGTAGGGAGACTTTTTACCCTTAAGTCATACACTGATGTAAAAAGTTCTGGAGGGGGAAAAAAAAACCTAGACTGCTTCCCAAGACCCCTGACTTCTTTACAGTAGGTGATTAATTAATGAGTTACTCTTAAAATGAGCTCAAGCTATTTTTAAAAGCAACAGCCAAGATTTGGATAAAACTTCTCTGAGTTTGGAGATGCAAACCAGATCCCAGTGTGCATTCTCTTCGTGTATATATTCAGTCAGGTGAAAAGCAGGAAGTAGAAGAATCTGACAAGCCTCACTTGGCTGGACAAAACTGATTCTGTTTCTTCAAGTACATTTTGGTATCAAAATTCAGGCCATTAAAAGAATAGGGACCAAAAAAATACCCTGACTGATCATCTTAATAGATGCAAAAAAAAAAAAAAAAGCATTTGACAAAATGTAACACCCTTTGTTGATTAAAAATTCTCAATGACTAGCATAGATGAAAACTTCTTCAACTTAATGAAGAAAAGTTACCCAAAAAATCCCACAATTATCTAATACTTGATGGTGAAGGGTTGGTTGCTTTCCCTTATGGTCAGGAACAAGACAAAGAGCAGCTTAGACATTTGCACCTTAGGATCACTGGAGGACCTAGGCAAGGCAATAAGACAGGATAAAGAAAAAATAGTCATTAGATTGAAAAGGAAGGAATACAACAATCTCTATTCACAGATGACATGGTCTTGTATATAGAAAGTCCTAAGGAATACACACATTCAAAAAATGGAAATAAATAGAAAGACATTCTTTGTTCATGGATTGGGAGACTTAATATTGTTAAGATAGCAGTACTCTCCAAATTAAAGATTCACCACAGTGCCTGTCAAAATCTGAGCTTAAATTTTTTCAAAAAATGGCAAGATAACCCTAAAATTTATAATTTATAGTGCAGATGTTAGGGGCCCACAAAAGGTAAAAAAAAAAAAATGTTTAAAAGAAGAAAGTTGGAGGACTCACACTACACAATTTCAAAACTTACTACAAAAGAGCAGTAATGAAGACAGTATGGTACTAGCATAAGAAGAGAATATAGACCAAAATATGAAATGAAGTTGAGGTGAGAGTCCAGAATAAATCCTTACATTTATGGCCAACTGATCTTTGACGAGGGTCAATGCAAGTGAGTTGAATGGTGCTGGGACACTTAGATAGCCACATGAGGATGAAGTTGGATTCCTATTTCATACCATATATGAAAAGCACCTCAAAATGGGTCATAGGCCCATAAATAAGAACTAAAACCATAAAATTCTTAGATGAAAATGCAAGAGTAAATCTTATGACCTTAGGTTCCTTAAATATGATACCAAAAGCAGAAAGAACAACAGGGGGGCGGGGGAATGGACTTCCTCAAAATAAAAAACTTAGGTGTTTCAAAGGACTTCATCATAAAGGGAAGACAGTCTATCAAATGAGAGAAAATTTTACAAAGCATATATCTGATAAGGACTTGTATCCAAAAAGTATATAAAGGATTCTTTCAACAATAAAAAGACAATTTTAAATGGACTAAAGATGTGAATAGACATTTCTCCAAATAAGACATAGAATCACATAAAAGGATGTGTAACATCATTAGTCATAAAGGAAGTACAAATCAAAGCCTTGGTAAGACAGCACTGCACACCCACCAGGCAACAATCACAGAGAAAGACAGCGACAAGTGTGACACAAGTGGAGGGAATGGAACACTCATCCCTTAATGGTGGGGATGTAAAAAGATGTAAATATCTTGAAAAACAGTTTGGCAGTTCCTCAAAATGTTAAACATAAAGTTACGGTATGATCTAGCAATTCCATTCCTAGGTAAATACCCAAGAGAATTGAAAACATACGGAGAACTTGCACATCAGTAGAGTAGCATTATTCAAAAACAGTGAAAAGTGGAAACAGTCCAAATGTCTACTGACTGATGAATGGATAAACAAAGTGTAGTATATCCATGTAATGGAGTATTATAATGCAGGAAATGAAAGATTGACATGTGCTTCTGCATGAGTTTATCTTGAAAACATCCTGCTATGTGTAAGAAGCCTGTATATAGTAAAATTCCATTTATGTATATGGTAAGACTATAGTAAGATTCCATTTATGTGGAATTTCCAGAAATTTCCAGAACAAGTAAAACCTTAAAGACAGAAAATACATTAATGGTTATCAGGGCCCCGGGGGAGGGGAGGGTGAGAAGTTACTGCTAATAATGCACTTGGAGTTTCTTTTGAGGGTGAAGAAAATGTTCTAAAATTCGATAATGGTGGTGGTGTCACATCTCTGTAAATATACTAAAAACCAGTGAATTGTACACTCTAAAATGCTGAGTTTTATGGTATGTGAATTATATCTTCACAAAGCTTTTGTCGAAAAATTCAGACACATGGGGATTAGAATTCTGGGCTGTCTCATCACATTTATAAGGTGCTCCTGAAACTAATTCTAGAGGTCGGAGTGCAGGTAGAACAGCTTATTTTCTTAAAATCTTTTTCCTCCTTTACTTTTTTCCTCTCTTTTTACTTTTTATTTCACTGGTGGAAGCTAAAAGTGCTTTTGTGTTGCTGACATCAACGTTTTTATTGCTTCATCATTTTTGTAGCCATGGAAAAGGGAACAGATGGTAATCTTAAAAGAGAAATGTTCAATTTGGGGGAGAGAATTGTGTCTTTGGCTGCTATCTTTTGAAATACTTCACATGCATGATGCTCTTGTACATTAAAGAAACAGCTACCAATGTGGGGTAATTTAGGGTTTCTAATTAGAATTTCAAACCCACAAGGATCTTCAGTGGAGATGAAAATGTCTTTCCCAGGAGATCTTAGGGTCAGATTTGTTTCGTGGGGAAAAAAAACTATTTTTACTCTTCTTAAAATCTCACCTGCAGTTATTTTTAAAACCACTTTCTTTTCCTAAGGTCTGGAAACCTTTTATAAAAATGGAATGTTGTCAGTATTGTTAAATCTCCTGGTAATATTTCTGGTCTGACTATGTATGGTATATATTTAATTACTATTCCAGTTGAGGAAATTGTGGTCATGGTGCATATCCAGTGTTCTACCTAGTAAAATAAAAGGTATTTTGACTTGCCTCTTGGGATACTGATTTAGAAGAGGTCGGTGTCCATGTTTAAATGTCCTTAGCATGCTTGCCTGGTGGCCCCTGACTGTTTAGGGGCTTTTTGCAGGTACTCAGGGCCACGCCTTCTACAACAACAGGCGGGGTGTGGAACACTCCTTTAGATGCTTTTGCCAAAAGCCAGTTCCAAGGAATGTGTTTATGGATTGGGATCCAAGGGCTGGTGAGTGGCAGGCCAGGTGAAAAACTGGTTTCTTTTGCCTTCCTGCTCACCTCCTGCCTTTGCTGCTCGCAGGAAGATCTGCCTGCACTGCAAGTGCCCTCAGGAGGAGCACATGGTGACGGTGATGCCCCTGGCGATGGAGAAGACAGTCAGCAAGCTCATATTTGACTTCCAGAGGAACTCGACCTCAGACGACGACTCGGGCTGTGCCCTGGAGGAGTACGCCTGGGTCCCGCCGGGCCTGAAGCCTGAACAGGTACTATTCTTTCTCTTCTTCTTCTTCTTTTTTAAATATTTATGTATTTGGCTGCCCTGGGCCTCATTTGTGACTGTGAACTCTTTGTTGTGGCATATGGAATCTAGTTCTCTGAGCAAGGATTCTCTGGCTGCCTCCACTGGGAGTGCAGAGTCTTAGCCTCAGGCCTCCTGAGGAAGTCCCAGAGGTACCAGTCTTGACAGAAGGGCAGTTACGGGTTTGGCTTTTACCTTGGTTCCGGCCGTCCTTCCTCATTCCAGTTCAGAAGGAAGAGCTGACTGTGCTGAGTCCAAGAAGATGTTGCTTTATGGGATGAAGACGTCTGGGTCCCCAGCGGAAAACCAGGAAGAGAAATGAAACTGAGCTAATTCATTCTGCATTTCCATTTAAGCTGTTACCAAAAGATTTTCTAGAAACATCTAGAAACAGCATTTTTGGAGAGGGAAGGGGTGTCCTACATTGGCCACCAATCTTAATGTTAAGATTCTTTGTAAAGGAGAGTAAGGAAATGAGGATTTACCTAGTGATCTGATGCTGCACTGAAAAGTTTGGCCCAGCTTGACAGAGAAAGATGCTGGCACTTCCTGAAACATCTTGGCACTGCCCGCAGGCTGTAAATACTACTGGCTTGGTTAGATGAACTTGGTTTCTTTCTGTGTCACTGCATTTCTCTCAATCATATACAACCTCCACTTTGCATTTCTTGGTCTTTGGAATTTTCTCCTGTTCCAGCCTCCTGTTGGTTTAGAAGCCCCTCCTGTAAGCTGGATACTTTCATGATCTTCCTTGCACATCTTTGAGAGTAAGGTTTATCCCAGCCTCAATGTTTGACCACTATTCCCTTCCCCTCGCATAGAAAGGTTCTTCCCCTGGAGATCTTCTCTATGTCTGGCAATGTTTTAAAGCTTAAAAAGCCCTAAAAGGTTAACTCTGGAACTTTAGATGTGATGCTCTTAGAAAAAGTTCTTTATGGTGAGGGAAGACCCAAAAATTCACCAAGAACTTGAGGATGGGACCCTGATAACATCTCCTTGGTTAGCCATTTCTCATTTTTCTTCTTCCAGTAATGAGGTTGTCATTTGACAGATGGAATTCTGAGCACACAACCAGGATTTGTTTAACCAGCAAAGGATTGTTTAAATTTTTAATTAGTCACTAATTCTTAGAAATTGCTCATAATTAAAAAATTTTAATTTTAAAGTTGATGTTTAGATCTTGAAATTTTGAGAATCTGGAATCTTACTTTCAATAGAATCTGAAATCTTACTTTCTCAAAAATTGGTGTGCAGGCCATTGATTTGAATGCGAGACATTCTTTCCAGAGTTTGAAAAGAGTGAATCTCCACATCAGCCTGGTCACCACTAAGCCCATTTTATCCTTTTGTGTTCATCTTCCTATACCCTACAGGCATTTGAGTTTTGTGAATTCTATTCTAATTTTTACTAGGATGAAAATGTCTTGGAATGGAAACTTTCTCAGAAAATAATTTCTGTGAGAATTGAAAGGAATTCTGTGTTGGGTTATCAGCAGAAATAAATAAGAATGTTTTCTCCCAGGGGCTTCCCAGGTGGCACTTAAAGAACCCACATGCCAATGCAGGGAGACATGAGATGTGGGTTTGATCCCTGGGTCCAGAAGATCCCCTGGTGGAGGAAATGGCAACCCACTCCTGTGTTCTTGCCTGGGAAGTCCCGTGGACAGAGGTGCCTGGAGGGGCCTGGAGGGCTGCAGTCCCTAGGCTCACAAAGAATTGGATGCAATTGGAGAGACTTAGCCCATATGCAGTTTTCTCCCAGTTTGTAAATTAAGGTTAAAGCTTTATTTTCTTCTGTTTCAGTAAAGACTGTATTGTTAATAAGTTGAAGAAGAATGAGAGTATTTGATTGAGTTTGTCTGGAAACTCAGATGAGGTGGTGGGTGACTAAATATCTGTGTTTGACATCACCCTTCTACTGCCAGTACTTGAGCAGTGAGTTTTCACACCTCGATACATCTGTGAGCCTGTTTCGTTTTCTTGCTAACCTCATTTCCAGCAGCTTCCAAGAGACCCATCCTTCTTTTGTTCATGTTGCTTCCTGCTGAACTGGGCTCTCAAATTCCAAAGTTAAGCTATTTTCCCTACCTAAGCATTCATTGTTCCCTGCTTAGGTAGATTCATTTCTAAGGCCATTAAATATCATTCTATGATGTCCAGATTCAGAGAACATTTTCTACTGACCTAAGAGAATAGACAGTTGCAAAAGTTAAAGGGCTTGGTGACATCCATCAATTCCAAAAATGATTGCTTACATATTTTTGAAGGCCACTTGCCTCATCCAAAGTGAATATCTTTGGGAAACATAAAACATCTTTCTTTGATTTGTTTTGAAAGAAAATGATTAATGCTATTAAATCAGTGGTTTGAATTATGTCAGATGACAGAGTATTCCCATCTCTTGTAATTGTATTTTTCTTCAAATGATTTTCTCTATTCACAACACTTACTCAGACCTATATGACACAGATGATTAGAAAGGAAATCGTTCTCTAGAGAGAGACTATCTTTTTAAGCTATTTGAAGGGCTCTATATTTGCCTAATAAAATATGAATCTGTATTAAAGGTGTTTCAAGGGATCATGTTGCATGAAAAAAAGTCTTCAGATTTTTAAATTACAAGATCTTTGAAAGTCTGTTACTTATGGAACTGATTATAGGTTTAAAGATTTTTTTTCAAAGGTTGCCTAGTAGGTTTTAGAAAAACTTAAGACCTAAATACCTCTTACTAATAAAAATTCTGGTATTTAATATGATGTTAGTTGTCTCTGACTTGAGAAAAAACATTGTTCTATCAGGAGAAATTACAGTGATATTAAAATGCTTTGTGCTGGAGGCAAAGTATTCAGGACCAGTTAGGGTTCCGAGTAATGTGCTTTCATTTTTGTTAAAAACCTTTCATTTTTTTCTCTGGTTGTGGAGTTGGTAATATACCTCGGGTGACACTCTTTATTATTCTGTTTCTTCTGAGAAATGCCTTCAGTTAAATAAAATGGAAACGAAAGCTACCCTCCTTTTAAAAGGAGGTATTCATGAATATGGGCAGTTAATTTAATTAAAATCTGCTAGCTGCAAAAACCCAACCTTCTTAAAATAGTATAAAAAAAGCATAAAGATGACAATCGATGCCAGAAAAGAAAGGCTTCTAAGGTGTGTTTTTTAATGACCAAACTGAAAACTGATCAGAGAGGTTGCCAAGATCCTTTGTCTCCACGCGCTCCAGGTGAGGCGTTTAATATTATGCAGGGAGCCCTGCCGGCAGGACAGAAAACTGGAGTCTCCCCTGATGCCCGTCTGAGGTCATCTGTAAGGCTCCAATTTCCCTTCAGACTCCGGCAGGTCACTGAATGCGCTCTGTCTCCTAGAACCTCTCTGGGGAGACATTTATAGCAGATAATACTTTAGGAAGAATTTGGAAATTATTTAACAAGCTGTAAGGAAGGGAAATGGTGAGCAGGGTCTCTAAACCTCAGTGCTGTTGACAGTTTAGGCTGAATGATTCTTGCTGTCGGGGCAGTCCTGGGCATTATAGGATAGTTAGCAGCATCCCTGGCCCCCACCACCTACTTGATGCCAGTAGCACTCACCATGCCCTCCATGGGGTTGACCAGACCCAGACACGTATCGGAATACCATTCATTGCCCCTGGGGGATGAGCTGGGTACCCTGACTGAGAACCACTGGGTAAAAGTAATGTCAAAACCTGGAGGACCTGTCAACACAAGCGTGGCCCAATCCAGACAAGAAGAGGATGACTCAGTTGAGTAAACATTTATTTGAGCACCTCCCAGGTCCTTGCTCTGGTATTACAGCTGCTGCCCTGAAACGAGGCTGAGTATTTGGCAGAGTGAGAAGGGTGATCCCACGCTGCTTGAGCAGAGGCCAGTACTCATCCTCCGATAAGTCAAAACAAGAATTGAAATGGTGTGAGGACCAGGTTGTTGGGTGGATCACCGTTTGTTCTCCAAAACAAGAGATGGCATTCTCTTTCCATAATGGGAAGACTTTGCCTATTGAAAAAAGGGAAAGAAACGAAGAAAGCAAGCAGATAAAAATCACTCATAATTCTGCCAACCACAGAAAACTGTTTTCCAACATTTTTGGAATGTGTGTGAGTTTCCCTGGTGACTCAGTGAAGAATCTGCCTGCAATGCTGGAGACACAGGAGATGAGAGTTCGATCCCTGGGTTGGAAAGATCCCCGGAGGAGGACATGGCAACCCACTCCAGTATTTTGGCCTAGAGAATCCCAGGGACAGAGGAGCCCAGCAGGCTACAGTCCATGGGGTCACAATGAGTCAAAATGATGAGCAATTAACACTTTCACTTGGAATGCATGTAACAAGAATCTATGTGTATAGGCTTACATTTCTGTTTTGTTTCGGACAAAAATGTGATGATGCTATCCATTTATCTTGAAATTTTTTTCACTTCATGTATTGTGAACATTTTTTTCTTTTTTTCTTTTTTCTGTATTTGAAAGTCACTCAGTCATGTCCGACTCTTTGTGACCCCCATGGACTATACAGTCCATGGAATTCTTCAGGCCGTGATACTGGAGTGGCTAGCCATTTTCTTCTCCAGGGGATCTTCCCAGCCCAGGGATCGAATCCAGGTCTCTTGCATTGCAGGCAGATTCTTTACCACCTGAGCTACCGGGGAAGCCCAAATTTCTGTATTTAGACCCAGATTATCTTTTGGAATAGGTGCATAGTTCTCTGTTAGTAGTTACCAACTTGTAGTGGCACCACTCGCCACTAGGGGGCATTTGGAAGTGTAGGTTAGATGGGGGTAGTTATTGTCAAAATGGTTAGGGGGTTCCAGTCAAATTTTGATGGGTAGGGGCTTGGGATGCTAAACATTCTGAGAAGTACCAGGTGATCCTGCGCAAAGGAGAATTGATCCCTCCCAAATGCCAGGAGCACAACCATCAGACAGCCCTGAACTGAAAAGTTATTTTTGAACATATGCATCCTTGGTAGTTTTTCTCTATATCAAATAAAACAGTAGCAGCCAGCATTCCTGTACACTCACCTGCTTCTCTCCTTCAGCACAATCCCTAGAGGTGGAGAGGTCATGTGTAAACCCCTTTAAGGCTTTTGATTGATTGTGCCAGTAAGACTTTGATTCATTGTGCTAAACTGCCGTCCAGAAATGTTGTGAGTAGTGCATCCTCTGGGTGGATAGCTTTCATGGGGTCTGTGAGGATATGGTTTTTCTCCTGGTACTTCTGCTTCCGATCCTTGAAAATGTGAACAGACCATCAGATTGCTCCCCCTGAGTGAGTGTCCTTTTATCGATGTTTTGGATTCTGCATGGAGAGTTCTCAGACAGGAATGTCTGCACATCTTTGGTCTCCCAGTATTGTGATTTTACCTTGACCATAACCCTATTTTTGCACATCAACAATGGTAATTAGGTTATTTCTCCAGAACTCTCAACTTTCACTTCAGACTGTTGCAGGAAGGATGAAGAGTGGCTACTAGAAGTAATTGCCCAATTTGGGGCTTTCAAAGCATTTTTCCTTATGTGGCAAAATAGACATCCAATATTACCTAAAAGATGGGAGTGAATTAGTTGGTTTAAAATACCCTTGTTGGGAATATGTAAAAGTCTTTATTTGGCTTTTAATTTGATGATTGTTACTCATTCATCAGATGTCAGATTAAATGTATTTCCTGAAGGAGTTTCTCTAACCGCCCCACTCTTCCAATATAAGATTAGGTCCCCAATTCTATGCTTTCCAAGAGTCCCTACCATTTCTTTTTCATTATTTTTCTTGCTTAGGCACTAAGTCATGTCTGACTCTTTCACGACCCGATGCACATAGCACCTCTCAAACTTGTAATTACCTATCAGTATAACTATTTCTTTAATATTTAGCTTTCTGACTTTGCTTTAAGATTCAGGAGGTCAGGGGTCTTATCTGCTTTGTTCTTTAGGGATTTCCTAGTACCTAGCACAGTGCCAGGCACCCTACCAATATTTGTTAAGAGACAGGCAGGTGCCCAGGAGCCTTTGCAGAACCAGTGATATTCAGGGTTGCATCACACTAAGAAGATGTCTTTTCAATGTTTTTCTACATAAAAACAGGATTATTCTGTATCCATTATTCCTATTCCCTGTATTTTTCTTAAAAACATATTCAACCAGATTCCCTGAATAATCCCAGCGGCTTCAGAGATGTCTTAGGTTGGAAAGGCAGGAGATGGATGACATGCGGGGAGGGACTGTGTTCCGGCACAGACTTGAGGCAGCACCACCAGCTCTTACACTCAAGGTGCCAGGAGCCAAGGGTCTGACAGAAGCCCTCCATATTTCCAAACCAGAGGACCAGTTGTGTCACAGAATCACTTGGAGAATGCATTCGGAAGCACAAGGGGAAGTGTCACAGTGCAATGGAAAAAGCCTCACTGCCAGAGTCTAGTAAGTCTGGCTTCTGCTCCCTTTCTGACCTCGGGAAAGTTGTTCAGTTTCCAGGAGCCTCAGTTTTCCTTCTGAGGGTGATGATAACACGGAGACAATTACTAAACTTGCTATGAACCCTTGTTTCGTGCCCACCACCATTTTCAACTTTACACGCATTACCATGCTTAATTCTTAAAACAACATGATTTGGTCGTTATTTTTCCTGTTTTAGAAGTGACTAAAACAGAGCTCGGAGAAATGAAGTAACTTGCCCAGGATCACACAGCTGAGAAGCAGCAGAGAGGACTTCAGTCTCAGACACCCAGAGCCCAGAGCTGTTACTCTTTAGACCTATATAGATCGAGCACAGGACTGGACTGGCCCCGAGTGAGGGAGCATGTAGAAAGTTCCCAGGGCAGTGTCTGCACACAGTAGATGCTCAATAGAATGACTGTCTCCTTATCACCCTTCTTGTGGAGCTGTAGCAAGTGTCACTGATCACTACTGCCCTGAGCAGGCAGGAGAAAGTGAGGAAGGAGCATCAGGCTGTCCACGTGGAGGACGGTTATGTCGGGTGGGAGAGGGTCAGCATATGGGGTCAGCCAGAATCCAGGGTTCCTCCTCAGCCTTTTCAAAGGCTTTAAAAAGTCATTTTCATTCTGCTGCTGCAGGAGATGTTCTGCTCCCCAGGTTCTCTTCTGTGGGCTTGCTGTAAAGGTGCAGCTTCTTTTTCGTGAACTTCTGGCCGCACTGAACCAGAGCAGTTTGGACAGGGGCCCAGGCGGAGCCACCTGACTCTGAAAACTTCAGCGTCCCAAGTGGGCTTTGGGGATGTCTGCTGAAGAAATACACTCTGCCAACCCCTCTTCCTTGGTGCCTAAGGTTACCTGTAGCCAGGCTTCTCAGTGCCTGCATTAGCAAGGAGTTAAGTTCCAGGGGCATTTTCTGTAGACCATTCAGAGTGCAAAGAGAGCCTTCCCACAAAGCAGAATGGCCTGCTCTGACGATGCTCAGGTCATCTGAAGGCATGGCTCCTTACTCTGCCGCTCGCAGCCTCTTCAGCAGCCGTCTCTAGTGGGTGGACTTCATGCCGGCTTTCCACTGGACTGTACCCCGTCGTCAGAGTTGAAGAATGAATCACAGTGTGTGCTGGAGAACTCTGTGACAAAGGAACAGTAATCGGACTGTTTTCATTCCTTCCTTCACTGGTCTCCTGCGCACCTCCTCTGTGCAGGCACCATGCTAGGCACTGCAGATGAAACAGTAACCAAGATCACTGAGATTTCTGAGTGCGGCTGTTGGAGACCTGTCCATTAGGAAACGAATGACTGAGATAATTGAACATTGTCAATTTAAAAATGATATAAACAGTAAAGCTGTAAACATTTAGTGAACTCTTGCATGCACCAGGCACTGTCTTAGGTGCTTTGCATTTGATTAACCATGAAGATTAGATAGCATCATCGACTCAATGGACATGAGTTTTAGCAAGCTCCAGGAGATAGTGAAGGACAGGGAAGCCTGGAGTGTTGCAGCCCATGGGGCCACACAGAGTTGGACACAATTGAGCAACTGAACAACAACAACAAATGAAGGAAATACAGTGGCTTCAGTGATCAGGACTGTGGGCCAGAGTGTTGGGGCAGCAGGGATTGGCTAATTTAGATTGACTGATCAGGACCTACCTCTCTGGGGAGGTTAGATCACTCTGAATGTGATCTAGCAGCACTTTGAGCTGCTACTGAATGATAGGAGGAAGCCCACCCTGCAAAGATCTGGCTGGTTGCAGAAGTTCAGAAGTGAAATGAAATCATACTCACTTTCTATCTGTGTTCAGAATTTGGGGAGGGCATTGTTGGACAGTCTAGGGAGAAATGAGTAGGGCCTCTGCCATGCTGAGCTCTTGCCAAGGCAGCCACCCCCCGACCTGAGAACTGGGCAGTTCCACTGCTGTTCCTCACCCTGGGAAATCAAAGGCGCCCCTGTCACCCATCACCTTAACATGTCTGCCTGTGAGCAGAGATAAGGCAACACAGATTCCCCATTCAGAGGTGACTAGAGAGGGAGCAAGAGGCCTTTACCAAGCCAAGTGCGTAATGTATGCCTTATATATGTTTGTGTCTACCCCTTTTGTCATATGGCCTACCTGTCTAAAATGTCAGCCTATTGGAGAGAGACAGACATGGTCCTGTTCACCACCACATCCTCAGTGCTTAAAATAATGTCTGAGAGATTATTCAGTAAACAGATGTTACATGAATTAAGTCGCATTTCATCCCTGTATAAAATCTCCTTTTTCCCCACCCGATACCTTGCAGCTTGAGAGTCAGAGGCTTGCCCAGGGTGCCCCAGCTCGTAAGGGGCAGAGCCGGGATCCACCCAGCCTTCTACTTGACCCAGGACCTATTTGCGCTCCTCTTCCTACACCGCCCTCACCTCCATGGTGACCCACCCAAGATATCAGATCCAAGGAAGCCAACTTGGCGTGTGTTGGAGGCGGGAGCAGCATGTGTCACACTAGGCTCTTTCATTCCTAGGGGAGACAGATTGCTTTTCATCTCCAGGTGACCCTGGTGACTAAGGGATTCCTCTCTCCCCACCTCCAGTTTCCCCACCACTGCAGGAAGTGGGAGAGCCCCACCTTCAAAGGCTTGTTTCCCTGTCAGCAGTCTCTCTCTCTCTCTGGCGCTTGTCAGTCTCTCATCCTGGCTGGGAACCCACTTGGTGACACACATTTTGTCATCTTCCTCCGCTGGCCCTCATGTTCCTGGTGTGGTGTCTTCATACCTGGGCACTCGGCAGTGATATTCATTGAGCAGATATTTATCAAGTGATAAGTGTGTTCCAGGCACTGCAGGAATAGCCATGAACAAACAAACAAGTATCCTTGCTCTTTCGGAGCTGACACTCTAGTGGAAGAATCAGGCAGGTGAACTATTGAATGAACAATACACTTTCAGTGTGCTGGGAAAGTAATTTTTAAAAAGGGGATGATGTGATTTAGAGCCAGGGTTGGCAAAATTTTTCTGTGAAGAGCCAGACAGTACATATTTTAGACTTTGTGGGACATAGTCTCTGTCGCAAATAGCCAACTCCAACGTTGTCATATGAAAGCAATCCGATAACACATAAATGAATGGGCATGGCCATGTGACAATAAAACTTTATTAACAAAACCAGACAGTGGGCCTGATTTGACCCACAGGCCGTGTAGTTTGTTGGTCCCTGATTTGGCGAATCTACTTCTTCAAATGAGGTGACCAAAGAAAGCCTCTCTGAAGAGATGACATCTAAGCTGTGTTGTTACTTGGAATGATGGCTAGGTTACCCACATTCAGCCATTCCAGTGGTTTTCAAAGTCTGGTTCCCATACCAGCAACATTAGTATCACCTGGGAACTTAGTCAAACATATAGATTCTCAGGCTATGTCCAAGACCTGCTGAACCAGAGTTCTGGAGGTGGGCCCAGCATTCTCTTTCAACAGAGCCTTAAGGGGTTTCTCATGCAGGCCAAAGCTTGAGAACCTCTGCTCTTGGGTTCCTGAAAAACAAGAGTGTTGAAAGTACATGGAGCCAAATCTTGACTCTACCACTCATTAGCTTTGTAACCTTGGATGCCTTAAGCTTGTTGTCTGTAAAATGAAGAGGCTTGTGCCCAAGTCTAACATAGCTGTGAAGGCTAAATGAATTACTCTCTCAAGAGCCTAGGAGATGCTGACTCATAGGAGGTCCTCATGAAATGGTAACTGCTGTCATCACCACCCTCGTTATTTGGGTCTTCTGGACACTGATACAGATTTGCCCATGGACAGCAACAGAGGATCAGCCCCAGCATCTTCCCCGTGGGCAAGATGTCTTTCATCCCCAGCTTGTTGCCCCTGGCTGATATCTGCTGAATATGGCCTGAATACGAGGCTGTTTGTTAAAGGAGAATTATAGATTTTTTTTTAATTAATGTATTTATTTTAATTGGAGGCTAATTACTTTACAGTATTATGGTGGCTTTTGCCATACATTGACATGAATCAGCCACGGATGCACATGTGTCCCACCATACTGAACCCCCCTCCCACCTCCCTCCCCACTCCATCCCTCTGGGTTGTCCCAGAGCACTAGGGCACCACTTTGAGTGCCCTGCTTCATGCATCAAACTTGCACTGATCATCTGTTTCACATATGGTAATATACATGTTTCAATGCTATTCTCTCAAATCATCCCACCCTCGCCTTCTCCCACATAGCCCAAAAGTCTGTTCTTTACATCTGTGTCTCTTTTGCTGTCTTGCATATAGGATCAAGATAATTTTTTTAATTCTTTGACTGGTCCTGCTTCCTCCGCCCCCTCCTTAGCCTGTTAATCCAGAAGATGCTCTGGTCCCTGCTGTCTGGGAACCGTGAACTCTATATCTGTGACTCACCATTGGGCCAAGGCCGCAGTGCCAGGCACCCAGCTTTTCCATTCACTTTCAGGCTATTGACAGTTTGTTCTTTTTATATAAGAAGCTATTTATACCAGGAGGGACAGAGGCTGGCAGGTGTGCAGGCATGGAGAGAGCAATGACGAAGTAGTTCATCTCTCTAGACCTGCTGGGTGGTTCTGGTTCATAGATAGGGAATCTAATAACCCCTCAGAAAAACCCCACAAACACAGTCATTAGAGTCACCAGCCATTTGCAGTGTCGTCTTCATTTCATTACTCCATCAGCACATGCTGAGCTCAAAATGGGATTTCATGGCTGCGGTGAGGCGCACGCCTCCCCACCTGGATTGGATTACATTTCTTCCAAGCTGCTTCTCTTGTGTTAGCTTTCACCGTCACTCACTCCGGAGTTCTCGGTGCTGGGTGAGGAACGAGTGGGAAGGGAAGGGAAGAAGGAAGATAGGAGGAGGCCTGAATGCAGCTCCTGCCGTTCTCAGGAAGCCAGTCACATGAGCGATGCTCTGTTGATCTTGGCTCCAGACATGCGCTGACGTCATCCGATGGTGATGGGAAATATGCCTGTCTGTGCAGCCTTCTATAAAACTGCCTGTTAATGAACTGGTTTTCAGAGGAGCTGTCAGAGGTGGGATTAGAACTTCGGTTTAGACTGAAGGGCCTCTGCCAGATGAAGTAAGCGGCAGTGTGGCCAGATGCCCCCAGCAGGGCCCTCTCAAGGCTTGTGTGCAGAGCACGAGGCCTGGAAAAGCCAAGGCCCATCTGCAAATGCAGGAACGGAGACCTGCCATTGGAGGTCTCACTCTCAAGACAGATGGCTCCCACTTTTATAGTAAGCGTGTACCAGAATCCTGGACATGGGGAGTGAGCCTCAGGACTTTGCCATCCTGTCAGAGTTAACAGCTGCTCACCCTTTCTGCCGACTGAGCAGCCTACGCTGTGGGCTGGTGTGACAGTTGATTTCCCATCAAGATGATCCCTGCCGCCTTCCGACTCATGAGACATTTGAGTGATTTCATGAGTTGGTTGGATGAACCTACCATCAGAGCAGCTAGTAGCTGCCTTCCTCCTTATGTCCATCTGTTTATCCATCCGTTCATTCATTCGCTAGTGCATTCAGCCGTGTGTCCCTTCAGCAGTTATGTATGTGTTAAGTCCCCATTAAGCGCACACCCTTAGTCTAGGTGTGACTTCACTGTGGCTGTTTTCCAGGTTTAGAGCTGGCGCTGCCCAGGCCCTGTGTGGACACCATGCTTTGTGTAGCGTGCAGTTACTCACAGGCAGGTGTGGACAGTCCCTCTCCGAGGAAGACCTGGACAGCCGACAGGCTCTGTGCTGGTGTCTCATGCCATCTACCTTTTGAGCACCTGTCCCCCTGAGCTCATAGTGTTCCAGAGTACAAGCATTGACACTCAGGAGTTCTGTATTCACACCTTAGCTGATGGCCAAGTTCATCCACTTCCATGAGCTTTCTTGTCATCCTCTGAAAAAAAAGAATATCATTATCCAACTGTCGCATAGCTGTGAAGATTAAATGAGGCAATGCCTTAAGCACGCGGCTTTAAAAATGGCAGCAGTTTTCTTTTTTTAATAACTCCAAGTTGGAAACAACCCAAATGTCCATCAGCACCTGAAGGGATAAACAGATTGTGTTATATCATAGAGTAGAATGCTGCTCTGCAATAAAAAGGAGTGGACTCTGCATATATGCAGTGACATTCATGAATCGCAAAATCATTATTCTCAGTGAAAGAAACCAGACCGTAAAAGTACCTACTGTATGATTCTATTTACATAAAACTCTAAAAACTTTAGACTAGTCTGTAGTGACGGAAAGCAGACCAGTGGTTACTTGGGGCTGAAGAGGTGAATGGAGAGAGTGGGAGGAAGAAACGGCAAATGAGCAGAGGAAACTTTTGAAGGTAATAGGTATTTCAGTATCTTGATTATGCTGATGGTTTTGTGGGTCTATGTCTATGTCAAAACTTATCAAGTTGTATACTTTAAATATGTGAAGTTACCCTCTATCAAATACTTTAATAAAGTGAATGAATAAAGTTGCTCTTTAGCAAGCAGGAAGGCAAGCATCCTTGCCTGCCAGTGTTGGAGTCTTCCTGATGTTTCTTGGTTGCCTTAGCAAGTAACTGAGCCTTTTGGCCAAGTACTGTCAGAAAGAGTTGCTCAATATTAATTAATGCACAACAAAAACAGATTTGGGACAGAAACTCATCAACATCCAGATGGATGGTACTAAAAAATCAGTTCCATGGACTGGCTCTTCTCTTCATCTCTAAATGTTCTGAGACAGTGCCTGACATACAGTTGGCCCTTGATAAATAGTGGCAGTAGTTGTTATTGCTCTGACAATTAGAAAGGCTGATTAAAACTCAGTGATCCTATCTTGCTAAGGGAAGCTAGTTACTCAGGCGATTTCTGAACCTATATTTCCTGAGCCAAGAAGATAAATTGATAACCTTTAAGCTTGGTAGAGGACGAGAGCTGCCACATGGGTTTTCCCGTTTGTGTGCCACGCAAAGGTGTCTGGCCAAGGCGGTGATGAGAGGCTAATTCAGCTGGGCCCTGATGACTGCAGGCCAGAGTGTATGTGTGCGTGTGTGCTAGGTCACTTCTCTCGAGTCCGACTCTTCAACCCTGTGGGCTGTAGCCTGCCAGGCTCCTCTGTGCATGGGATTCTCCAAGCAAGTATACTGGAATGGGTTGCCATGCCCTCCTCCAGGGAGTCTTCCCCACTCAGGGATCGAACCCGAATCTGCATCAACAGGCAGGTTCTTTACCACTAGAGCAGCCTGGGAAGCCCACCAACCAGAGTAGGAAATTTTTTTTCACCTAGGGCACCTTGCAGTTTACCTGGTTGTTGATACAGCACTCCCCCTTCTGACATTGGGAGCTTGCTTTTTCTAATTTCCATAGAGCTACCAAAAAGTATAGCAGCAACCTAGAATGGACTGTAAATATTAACTAGCCAAGCTCAGTGATGACTTTTCATTTCTTCCATGAAATCCTGGGTATCTAGGAAACCTCCTTTCTGATTCTTGCCAAAGGGTGTCAGGAATAAGAAATGGTGTCTTCATCCTCATTGACGCATTGAATATTTGGTGGAGGAAAGGAAATAGGTTATGATTTCTCAAGTTTTGATGGTTAAGATGTTGAACACTCAGCCTCTTTTTTGTTCTCTGCCTCCTTTTCCATCATTTTGTAAATCATTGCAAGCATCATAGCCTTGGATAGAGAGGCAAGCAGAGAAAGGAGCTGAAATGTCAACTGACTAATTTTGTCAACCACTTGGCAACTCTGTTCATATCTTTGAGGGAGACAGTCAGCTGAAGCTATGTAAGTCCTTTTGAAGTTGAACTTGTGCATGGTTTTGAAGCATCCATCCTTGCCTGGACCCCACTGCTGTGTGGAAATCAGTAATTCATCCGGATGGTGAATATGACATGAGAAATAGCTCTGCTGAAATATGGTCAGTGGGTGGTCCTTCCCAAGCGGAGTGATTAAAATCCATGGCTGTGCTATCAGATGCATATGGTACCTGATCCAGCTCTCCTGCTGCTCTCTGGCTTTATTTATGATTGGAACAAGTTATTTTACCTTGATGCAGTCATTTTTCCTTATCTATAGAATGAAGATTGGAGAAGGGAATGGGAACCCGCTCCAGTGTTCTTTCTGCGAGAATCCCAGGGACAGAGGGGCATGGTGGGCTACAGTTCATGCAGTTGCAAAGAGTTGGACATGACTGAAGTAACTTAGCATGCATAAAATGAAGATAGTGATGGTTCCTGCCTTGTACAGCAACTATCCCAGTACCTGGTATTTTAAGAAACATTAGATATAATTACTGATTGTAAAGGCCAAAAGTGAAAACATTTTTCTTGAAAAAGCCCACCTGAGGGTGGAAAAAAAAAGAACTGGGAATGAAATCTGAAGCTCTTGTCCAGAGTTTGGGGGTCTAGGGGTGGAAGAGATATAAGGCTCATAGAAATAAGACTTAAGGAATTATTAAACCTAAGCCTTGTAAATGATATTTAAGAAACAGTCTCAGAGAAAGTGTATGACTTGCACATTGTTATATAGTCAGAATTTAGAGAGCTGAGTTAATTTATCTCATCATTCTTCCCCTTACTACAGGGAGATTTATCTAGGGGCAGTCGAAAAGGCACATGTATAGAATAGGGCGCATGAAAGTCTAGAAAGAGTTATGAATCAGAAAAGTTCGGACCACAGTTATCTAAGTGGCCTTCCCCAGGTTTCTTAGCTCCTTCTAGTTCTGTTCCCCGTTTGGAAAATAAGGTGGTGAAATCTTTTCTTCCTACTCTTAAGTAAGAATAAGCCAAGTATTGTTTCTAAATTGTTAGAAGAAAGGTGATAGAGTTAGTGAACAGTTATTATTACTGTTATCCTCTATGGTGGTTTAGTCACTAAGTTGTGTCCGACCCTTGCAACCACATGGACTGTAGCCTGCCAGGCTCCTCTGTCCATGGGATTTCCCAGGCAAGAATACTGGAGTGGGTTGCCATTCCCTTCTAAAGGGGATCTTCCCGACCCAGGCATCGAAACCTGGTCTCTTGCATTGCAGGCAGATTCTTTACCAACTGAGCTACAAGGGAAACCTGATTATACTCTGTAGCCTTCATAATTTTTTGTTGTTTCAATCTATTGATGCTGAGACACGTTTTTTGTTTTTGTTTTTGTTTTTTACTATTCATTTATTTATTTTGTTGCATTGAGTCATAGTCCCAGGATCTTTAGGTTGTGTCACTGGGGAGCCTTAGTTGCAGAACCGTTACTTGTGGTGTGTGGGATCTAGCTCCCTGACCAGGCATCAAGCCTGGGCTTCCTGCCTTGGAAGCAGAGTCTTAACCACTGGACCACCAGCAAAGTCCCAAGACACACACTTTAAAATCTTTCACAATGGTTATACATTTGTTTCTTCTTGTGTTTCTGTTTTCCTTATATTTTCAGGCTGTATTTTTGGGTACTACAAGTTTATGAATACATTCTAATTTTTATTGATTTGTCTTCCTTTTATTATCTTGTATGCATTTATTTCAACATCTTAAATCTTGTATGCATTTATTTTAACATGACAATCATTTTTATGGTCCTTTAAAAGTTTATAAACAGGTGCATTAATAAAATGTTCCAGGAAAATAAGTAGGAAACTGATGGCTCAATCAACAGATTGTGTCACTATTAATTTTGAAATGATCATGGAGCTGTTAATCACTTGTAGCATCTCTTTTAATCCATCCTAATTATGTTTACATAAATATAGTTTCTTCAGTATTAATTATGCTAGCTTTTTTGAGGGGAGCAATTGCAAGACTGTACTTTTTTCCATTCTTTTATTTTAATGTTTTCTTAGGGATTTGTTTTAAGTAAGCAGTATATCATGGATATTGGGTTTCTGTTTTTAATCCATATTGATAATCTTTTAATTGATGGATATATTTATATTTCTTATGATAACTTAGATAATTATTATTCCCACATATTTTGTTATTTTCTATTTGCTATGTTATTTTCCTCTGCTTTGTTTCTATTTTCTTGACTTCTATATTTTAATCAAGTTTTCCCAGTTTCTTTCCTTTTTCTTGTTGGAAAACAATACAATACATTGCTGTTTTTCTCGTGGCCACTTTGCCATCTCTTAACATCCAGCCCCTCTGGCTCTCTTGCCAACCTTCAAGTATCCCAAGCTTCCTCCAGCCTCAAGGCCTTCTCACTTATTGTACTTAATGCATTGCTTTCCTATTTAATTCATTTTTAACAAATATCAGGCTTTATGTCTCCCTTTTAAGTCTAACAGAGATCTCACATGATGTACTTTAGTACCATTTGTTACATAGCTTATAAGACTTTTCCTTCCTTATGAGGTACCCTGAGCCTTGAATTCATATTTGCTCAAGCTTAAGTAAATTTTTAGATAGTTTCTCTTTAAACCAAAATCATATCAATGCTAATAATTTTTTTCTTTTTTTCTTTCAGTAATCTTTTTAATTTAAAAAATTTTTATAATTTTTAAAAGTTACTTTCCACTTACAGTTATTACAAAACATTGGCTATATTCCCTGTATTACACAGTGCATCTTTGAGCCTATCTTATGCCTAGTAGTTTTTACCTTCCACCCCCTTCCCCACTTGTAATCACTAGTTTGTTCTTTATATCTATCAGTCTGCTCATTTTTTGTTATATTCACTACTTTGTTGTATTTTTCAGGTTCTATGATAGAAGTTATATCATGCAATATTTGTCTTTTTATATTTTGTTTATTTCACTTAAGCATAATGCCCTCCAGGTCCATCCATGTTGCTACAGATGGCAAAATGTCATCCTTTTTATGACTGAGTAGTGTCCCATTGTGTATATATACCATATCTTCTTTATTCATTCATCTGTAGATGGACAATTAGATTGCTTCCGTATCTTGACAATTGTACATAATGCTGCTATGAACATTATGGTGCATGTATCTTTTTGAATTAGTATTTGGGAATTTTTTTTTTTTTGGCTATGTACCCAGCGGTGAAATTGCTGGGTCATATGGTAGTTCTTAGGGCTTCCCCGGTGGCTCAGATGGTGAAGAATCCGCCTTCAATGCTGGAGACCTGGGTTCAATCCCTGGTTGGCAAGATCCCCTGGAGGAGGGCATGGCAACCCACTCCAGTATTCTTGCCTAGAGAATCCCGTGGCCAGAGGAGCCTAGCAGGCTACAGTCCACGGGGTCACAAAGAGTCAGACCCCACTGAGCGACTAAGTTCACATGCACATGGTAGTTCTTTACTGTCTGAGCCACCAGGGGGTAGATCTATTTTTAGCTTCTTGACAAACCTCCTTACTGTTTTCCACATCAGCTGCAGCAATTTATGTTCCCATTAGCAGTGTACAAGGGTTCCCTTTTCTCCGCATCCTTGCCAATATTTGTTATTTGTGTTCTTTCTTGATGATAGCCATTCTGACAGATGGAAGGTGATATTTCATTGTGGTTTTGATATGTATTTCCCTGATAATTAGTGATGTTGAGTATCTCTTCATGTGCTTGTTGGTCATATGCATTTCCTCTTTGGAAAAATGTTTGTCCAGCTCTTCTGCCCATTTTTTTAATCCAGATGTTTGTCTTTTTGATGTTGGGTTGTTTATACATGTTGGATATTAATCTTTTATTGGTCTTGTCACTTGCAGATATCTTCTTTTATTGAAAAGACTTTGTTTCGTTGTGTATTTTTGCCTTCTTTATTGCAGAATAATTGACTATAAGTGTGTGGATTTATTTCTGGACGTTCTCTCCTGTTCCATTGATGTTGTGTGTCTGTATTTGTGCTAGTCCATACTATTTTGATTATTATAGTTGTATAGTATAGTCTGAAGTCACGAAGCATGATTCCTGCAGTTCTGTTGTTCTGTCTCAAGACAGTTTTGGCTATTTTGGTCTTTTGTGTGTCCATACAAATTTTTAAACTATTTTTTCTAGTTCTGTGAAAATTGCTGTTGGTATTTTGATAGAGACTGTATTTAAATTGTAGATTGCCTTGGATAAATATAGTCATTTTGACAATATTGACTCTTCCAACCCAAGAACACAGTACATACAGTGTATCTTCCCATCCGTTTGTGTTGTCTTCATCTTCTTACATCAGTGTCTTTTTGGTTTTCGAAGTACAGGTCTTTTGCCTCCCTGGGTACTTGATTCCTGGGTACTGTATTCTTTCTGATGCAATGGTAAGTGGAATTGTTTTCTCAATTTCTCTTTCTGATGATTGATTGTTAATGTATAGGAATTCAAGAGATTTCTGTGTATTAATTTTGTCTCCTGCATCTTTACCAAATTCATTGATGCACTCTAGCAGTTTCCTGGTGGCATCTTTAGGATTTCTTATGCATAGTGTCATGTCATCTTCAAACAGTGACAGTTTTATTTCTTCCTAATTTGCATTCCTTTTAGTTCTTTTCTTCTCTGATGGCCTTGGCTAGGACTTCCATATCTATGTAGAATGTAAGTGGCAAGAGTGGACATCTTTGTCTTATTCCTGATTTTAGATGGAATGTCTAGCTTTCACCATTGAATGTGATGTTAGCTATGGGTTTGTCATAGATGGCCATTATTGTGTTGAGATGTGTTCCCTCTGTGCCCATTTTCTGGAGAATTTTTATCATGCATAGATGTTGAATACTAGTAATTTTACCCTAATAATTTTAAGATCATTTTATGTCTGTTGTTTACAACTTTGCTTCTTTCATTAATGTAGGTGAGAACTGATCCCCAAACTCCCTGTTTTCCGAAGTCTATTTCCTTAAAAAAATGGATGCTTAAAATGAACACCTTTTTCTTTTCATTCATTTCCTGTTTTACAAAATGGCTTAGAGGATCTATTAGTAGAATAGTTAAAACAGCAGTACAGAATACTGTAGGTACAACATGGATGGATCTAGAGATTCTCATGCTGAGTGAAGTCAGACAGGGAAAGACAAATATATGATATTGCTTATGTGTGGAATCTTTAAAAAAAATAGTACAAATGAAGTCATTTTAAAAACAGAAATAGAGTTACAGATGTAGAAAACAAACTGATTGCTGCCAGGGGTGGGGAGGGGGGACGGGGAGAGGAGGGATAAATTAGGAGATTGGGATTGACATATACATGCTGTGTGTGCTAGGTCACTTCAGTTGTATCTGCCTCTATGAGACCCTATGGGCTGTAGCCCGCCAGGCTCCTCAGTCCATGGGATTCTCCAGGAAAGAATACTGGAATGGGTTGCCATGCCCTCCTCCAGGGAATCTTTCCAACTCAGGGATCAAACCCATGTCTCTTTTGTCTCCTGCATTGGCAGGCATGTTCTTTACCACTAGCACCACCTGGGCTAGACATGCACACACTACTCTATTTAAAATAGATACCTAATAAGGACCCACTGTAGGGGCTTTCCTGGTAGCTCAGACGGTAAAGTGTCTGCCTACAATGCGGGAGACCTGGGTTTGATCCCTGGGTCGGGAAGATCCCCTGGAGAAGGAAATGGCAACCCACTCTAGTATTCTTGCCTGAGAAATCCCATGGGCAGAGGAGCCTGGTAGCCTACAGTCCGTGGGGTCGCAAAGAGTCGGATTGATTGAGCGACTTCACTTCAAGGATCTACTGTCCTTGACCAGCTATTGTAAGCAGTACTGGAATGAACATTGGGGTGCATGTATCCTTTCGGACCATGTTTTTCTCCAGATGCATGCCCAGGAGTGGGATTGCAGGGTCTTTTGGTAGCTCTGTTTTTAGTTTTTTAAGGAGCCCCCATACTATTCTCCATGGTGGCTGTATTTACATTCCCACCAACAGTGTAGGAGGTTTCCCTTTTCTCCACACCCTCTCTACCATTTATTGTGGATTTTTTTTTTAATGATAGCCACTTTGACTGGTGTGAGGTGATATCTCATTGTAGTTTTAATTTGTATTACTTTAATAATTAGTGATGTTGAACATCTTTTCATGTGCCTCTTGGCCATCTGTATGTCTTCTTTGGAGAAATGTCTATTTAGGTGTTCTGCCCATTTTTTTATTAGATTGTTTGATGTTAAGTCTCATGAGCTGTTTGTAAATTTTGGAGACTAATCCCTTGTCGGTCACATCATTTGCAAGTATTTTCTCGCAATCCGTGGGTTGATTTTTCATTTCTAACAAAATTTTATGAATCAACTATACTCCAATAAAAAAAAATTTTTTTTTAAATAAATGCCGTAGGTAACAGAGGGAAAGGAGATGATCATAACAGAAGTTCAAGACTAAAGGTGCTTTTACAACTGGGCACTGTCACTGGCTGCTCAATATCTGATGTGGGGGAAGAGACTAAGATAGCATGTGTGAGCATGGTTTAGACTAGATACTAGGGATGTCAGAATGCTGAAGAGTGCCTGTTGGAACGGCTTATTTGGGTCTCAGCCTAGTTGACACTGAGTTCCCTTCTCTTGCAATTATTAACTAACTTTGATTGCTCCAGTGTTCTCATGGCACTGCAGGAGCATTCAGAAGAGTCTGTCATGTGCTAGGAAGAGGTGCTATGTGATGGGAATTCTGTGATCTATAAAATATGGAGTTAATGCCCTAAGGCTAAAAATTCAGGAGAAATTACTTCCCCGGATATCAGTAGTGAATTATTTCATGGGCCTTCTCAGTGGACACACAGTTATGATATCCTCATTTGTTATGGATTCTAATGACTGAGGTCAAAGGTTCCCCTGCACCCTTTAATTGTTTTATTAAAAACAGAAGGAAAATTGCTTATAAAAGGACTTAAATGTAAGTGCAGACACATTGTCTGACTCATTTTGTCCCCACTGATTTTCACCATAGTATCAGACAAGTATTACTGCAGTAGAACATGTAATAAGAGTAACTCTCAACTCTAGTCAACTTCATGGAAACAGAAAGGAGAATGATGGTTGCCAGCAGTTGGGGAAAGGAGAATGGGGAGTTAGTGCTTAATGGGTACAGAGGTTTAGTTTGGGAAGGTGAAAAGATTCTAAAAACGGATGGTGGTGATGGTTGCCCAAAAATGTACTTAATGCCACTTAAAAATGGTTAACGTGGTGAATTTTGTGTTGTGTGTATTTTACCACGAAATGAATAAATATATGAAATTAAAAAATAAAATAACTTTTAAAATATACTTTGAGGAGTCAGAGCGCTCACTTCCAAGAACACAAGGCCTTTGTTGGGGATAGATGTGGACATATTAACTTCTCTTGCATAGATCTCAAAAAAAAAAGTTTGTCAAGCCTGAGTCATTTCATATGACCTTTACTGCATGACATTATGCACATGATATTCAAAACAGACACATTACCAAATAACACTGATGACTTCTATCATCTTTGGAATTCCACCTGGTTCTTGTGACTTTCATGATGAAGGAGCCTCTCTAGTCTGTTTATTATTCCAGGTTATAACAGGAACCACAGGCTTGAAGAATGAACTGTGACCTCACTGGGTGTGAGTCAGCAAACGCTCAGGGCAGACTGTAATCCTGTGAGTGGTTTAGGGAGACGGTGGAGTGAAGTGGAAAGAAAATGAGCTTTGAAACCAGACCTAAATTTAAATCCTGGTTCATCCCCTTTTTCATGAGCAGGTCAGAGAGGTCATAGTCTCATAATCTAATCAGTCCTCATTATTCATGGAGTCAGTTCTTGCAGATTCACCTCACTCTCAAAATTTGTTTGTGACCCCAAATCAGTACTCATGATGCTTTCGAAGTCATTCCCAGACAGGTGCAAATGGACAAAAAAATTTTTTAATTGAAGTATAGTTAATTTACAATGTAGTGTCAGTTCCTAGTATACAACAAAGTGATTCAGTTTTATATTTTTTCAGATTATATTCCATTGTAGGTTATTAAAAGACAGTATAACTCCCTATGTGGCACAGTAAACCCTCATTGCTTATCTATTTTATGTATGATAGTTTGTATCTGCTAAACTTATACTTTTATTTTATATCTATTCCCTCCTCCTTTTTCTGTCCCTTTTGGTAACCATAGTTTGTTTTCTGTGTTTTTGAATCTCTTTTGTTTATAAATTCATTTGTATTATTTTTTAGACTCCACATATGTGACGCCACATAGTGTCTGTCTTTCTCTGGCTTCACTAAGTATAATACTCTTTAGGTCTATCCACTTTGCTGCAAGTGACAATATTTAATGCTGGATCATATGATAGCTCTACCTTTAGTTTGTTAAAGGAACCCTCTGTACTGTTCTCCATAGCAGCCACACCAATTTACATTCTCACCAATAGTGTAGGAAGATTCCCTGTCTCCACATCCTCTCCAGCATTTATTGTTGTAGACTTTGATGATGACCATTCTGACCAATGTGAGTTGATACCTAATTGTAGTTATGATTTGCATTTCTGTAATAATTAGTGATGTTGACCATCTTTTCGTGTGCCTGTTGGCCATCTGTATGTCATCTTTGGAAAAATGTCTATTTAGATCTATCCCTTTTTTGTTTGGGGTTTTTTTTTTTTTTTTATTGAGTTGCATAGGTGGTTTGTTTTGGATATTAACCCCTTGCCAGTCACATCACTTGCAAATACTTTCTCCCATTCAGTAGAATGTCTTTCCATTTTGTTGATATATTGTTTCCTTCAGAGGGGCAAACACTTTGAGTATTATTTAGCCATAGAATGTTGTGAAGTTCTGATAGATGCCAAGACAGGAATGAACCTAAGTGAAATAAACCAGACATAAAAATATTGTATGATTCCACTTGGATGAAATACCTAGATTAGGTGAATTCATAGAGATAGGAAGACATTCAAAGGTTACCAGGGTCAGGGAAGAGGGAGAAATGGAGAATTATTGCTTAATAGGTGGAGAGTTTCTGTTTACTGTGATGATAAGTTTTGGAAGTAGATCATGGTACAACATAGCACATAGTCCTACAGAGTACATGGTTTTGGAAATAGATGACATACAACATGGTACAACATTGTGAATGTAATTAATGCCACTGAATTATATATTTTAAAATGGTTAAAATAACAAATCTTATATGTTCTACCACAATAAGAAAAAAATTTAATTTCTTAATTAAAAATGAACTTGGTACAAAGCATTGGTGCAAAGCCAATGATATTTTGGTGTTGTTTATTGCTGTGGCATAATCGAGCTCATCCTAACCAAACCTTCCTGCCTGCCTGTTCCTCTAAAATGGGGTAATATAGGACATTTAGAGTTTTATGGACATATCTAACCTTGAACCTTCAGGCTAGTATACTACATTTAGTGATCTTTCTGTTTCTCAGAACAGGGAAGACTAAATTCTTGCAGTCATATCCATGATACATTTGAAACTTAGTGAGGCAAGCGGTGTAACTCAGGCTAAAAGTAGCCTTGACAGTCAGAAGTACCTACTTCATGATGTATAAATGAGCTTCTTAGTTTTCATACTTCTCTGTGGGTTCACAACCTTATTATTTTAATGTGAAGAAATGAAACTGACTTCAGTGAGAGATCACCTGTATTTTAAAATGGGTGTCCAACAGTGTCCTGTGAAAGGAAGTCTACATGAGAACAGATTCTCTTGAAAGTATAGCATATGTCATTATGCATTGCTTTCTACAGTTTAAAAGTTGAGTTTAATCTTAAGATAGCTTCTGTTGCTGTTCTCTAAACTTTTTTCAAAATGGTTCTCATGACATTGTAAATCTGTACTTATTAAGAATGGGGGAGGGAATGGACTAATTATGTTCACAACTCTCTACTGTTCTTTTCCTTTTCCTTTTTTTTTTTTTTTTTTTAAAGAGAATTTGCCAAAGAAGCAAACTTACAAGTTTCCAGCAGCGATGTACTGGAACTGGGCTCTTGGCAGTATCACAAGTTGCAGCTGATCAGTTTTCAGAAATTTTGTAAGCCATTCAGCCCTTCTTCAAACTTAATTGTGTAAACTTATAATTGCACCATATTAAAAACAGAGATAATAAATACTCAAACCGCATCACTTCATGATGAGGTTTCCCGTATTTTACTATTATCTGTGCTCTTGAGGTTATTTCATGTCTTACATCTGTGTGGTGGGAACAGTGTGCAGCTGTATGCTGCTGTGCATCTCTTGCCAGTCCCTCATCACTGTCATCACACTGGTAGCCTGGAACCACTCCTAGCGAAATTATTTATATCATGAACATGGACAAATGCTACAGATTTAGGGATGGATTTATTGTTGTTGTTGTTGTTTTAACTCCGCAGTATTTTTCTCTGCCTCTAATAGCCTTTGTATTACCTTACCTTTGCCTTAAAACCATTTGCCTATTTGTGTTACGTGTGTGTGTGCATGTGCTCAGTCATGTCCAGCTTTCTTGTGACCCCATGAACTGTGGCCTGAAAGGCTGCTCTTTCCATGGAATTTTTCAGGAAAAAAATACTGAAATGAGTTTTCATTTTGAGCTACAGGAGATCTTTCCAAGTCAGGGATTGAACCCATCTCCCTTGCATTTCCTGCATTGGCAGGCATATTCTTTACCACTAGTGCCACCTGGGACGCATTTGTACTACACACTTCAACAAGATATAACCTCCTTCAGGCAGGAGTAGTTTCTTATTTGTATGCGTGTCCTTTCCATACAAATCCCTCAAAGTTCCTTGCAGGTAGTAGACTGTTAGTCTGCTCAGGCTGCCTTAACAGAGTACCACAAACTGGGTGCCTTAAACCACAAAAATCTATTTCTTCACAGTTTGGGATGCTGGATGTCCAAGATCAAGGTGTTAGCAGGGATGGTTTCTGGTGAGACTCCTCTCGGCTTGCATTTGGCCACCTTCTTGCTGTGTCCTCCCAGGGCCTTTTCTCTCTGCATGGGCGCTCCCGGTGTCTCTTCCTCAGTTTTCAAGGATATTAGTCTTTTCTGATTACAGCCCCAATCTTGTCGCCTCTTTTAACCTAAATACCTCCTGAAAGGCTCTTTCTCCAGATGCAGTTACATTGGGGTTTACAGTTTCAACAAGTGAACAGAGACGGGGGAGGCACAGTTCAGTCCATAATACAGACATTCATGACTTATGGATTAGAATGCTTCAAAGCTAAGAAGTATAGATCCTTCATTGTGTTGTGCCTGTCTTTTAGCTACTTGCATCACTGGCCTACCTCAGAGATTTGCGGTTTCGGTTCCAAACCACCACAGGAAAGCAAGTGTTGCAATAAAGTCGCTAATTTTGTGGTTTCTCAGCACATGTAAAAATTGTATTTATACTATTAATTGTACAACAGCATTATATCAAAATGTTCATACCTTAATTACAAAACACTTTAGTGCTTAAAAATGCTAACCATCATCTGAGCTTTTCAGCAAGCTGTCATCTTTTTGCTGGCGGAGGGTCTTGCCTTGATTTTATGGCTGCTGACTGATTGGGTCGGTGGCTGTTGAAGTTGAGGTGGCTGGGGCAGTTTCTTAAAATGAAACAACTATGAAGCATGGGTTGACTCTTCCTTTCACAAATGATTTCTCTATAATAGACAGTGCTATTTGATGGCATTTTCCCCACAGTAGAACTCCTTTCAAAACTGGAGTCATTCTTCTCAAAACCCACCAGGGTTTTATCAACTAACTTGATGTAATATTCTAAATCCTTAGTTGTCATTTCAACAGTCTTTAGCATTTTCAGAGGGGTAGATTGTATCTCAAAAAGCCACTTTCTTTGTTCATCTATAAGAAGCAAGGGTTTATCTGTTAAAGCTTTATTCTAAGATTGCAGCAACTCAGTCATATCTTCAGACTCCACTTCTGAGTCTAGTTCTCTTGCTGTACCTACCACACCTGCAGTTACTTCCCCTGCTGAAGTCTTGAACCCCTTGAGTCATGCATGAGGGTTGGAATTCAGTTCAGTTCAGTCACACAGTCATGTCTGACTCTTTGCAACCCCATGAACTGCAGCACGCCAGGATTCCCTGTCCATCACCAACTCCCAAAGCTTGCTCAAACTCATGTCCATTGAGTCGGTGATGCTATCCAACCATCTCCTCCTCTGTCGTCCCCTTCTCGTGCCTCCGATCTTTCACAGCATCAGGGTCTTTTTCAATGAGTCAGTTCTTTGCATCAGGTGGCCTAAGTATTGGAGCTTTAGCTTCAGCATCAGTCCTTCCAATGAGTATTCAGGACTGATTTCCTTTAGGATGGACTGGTTGGATCTCCTTGCAGTCCAAGGGACTCTCAAGAGTCTTCTCCAACACCACAGTCCAAAAGCATCAATTCTTGGGCGCTCAGCTTTCTGTATAGTCCAACTCTCACATCCATACCTGACTACTGGAAAAACCATAGCCTTGACTAGACAGACCTTTGTTGGCAAAGTAATGTCTCTGCTTTTTAATATGCTGTCTAGGTTGGTCCTTCTTCCAAACTCCTGTGAATGTTGATATTTTGTGTCCTCATGAATCATGGATTCTTACTGGCATATAAAATGATGAATCCTTTCTAGAGGTTTTCAGTGGACTTTGCCCAGATCCATCAGAGGAATCACTTTTGTTGGCAGCTATACCCTTAAGAAATGTTTTCCTTAAATAGTAAGAGCTGAAAGTCAAAGTGACTCCTTGATCTATGAGCTGCATAATGCATGCTGTGCTGGCAGGCATGAAAACAAGATGAACAACTCCGTCAGAGCTCTGGGGTGACCAGCTGCACTGTCAGTGATCAGTAATACTTCAAAAGGAATCTTTTTTATTCTGGGCAGTAGGTCTCAACAGTGGTTTAAAATATTCAGTAAATCGTGTTGTAAACAGATGTGTTGCCATCTAGGCTTTATTGTTTCCTTTACAGAGCACAGAGAGAGTAGATTCGGTGTAATTCTTAAGGGCCCTAGGGTTTGAGAATGATAGATGAACACTGGCTTCAGTGTAGGTCACCAGCTGCTTTAGCCCTTAACAAGAGAGTCAACCTGTCCTTTGAAGCTTTGAATCCAGGTATTGACTTCTCCTCTCCAGCTATGGAAGTCCTTGACGGCATCCAATATATGGCTGTTGTGTCTACCTTGAAAATCTGGTGGTTAGTGTAGCCATATTCATGTATTATCCTAGCCAGATCTTCTGTATAACTTGCTGTAGCACCTTCTACTTTTATTTATGGAAAAGGCTTCTTTCCTGAAACCTCATGAACCAAAGCTTCAAATTTTTCTTCTGCAGCTTTCTCACCTCTCAGCCTTCATAGACTAGAAGAGAGTTAGGGCCTCAATCTAGATTAGGCTTCAGCTTAAGGGAATCTTGTGGCTGGTTTGATCTTCTGTCCAGACCACTGACACTTCCAATATATCAGCAATAACTCTGTTTTGCATTTTTATCATTTGTGTGTTCACTGGAGCAGCACTTTTAATTTCCTTCAAGAACTTTTTCTTCACTTTCACAATTTCCATAACTATTTGGAGCAAGAGGCTTAGCTGTCAGGCTGTCTCAGCTTTCAACATACCTTTTGCACGAAGCTTAGTCATTTCTAGCTTTTGATTTAAGGTGAGCAATGTGCAACTCTTTCTTTCGCTTGAACACTTTAGAGGCCATTGTCGGATTATTAACTGGGCTAATGTCAGTATTGTTATTGTTGTGTTTCAGGAAATAGGGACCCCAAGCAGAAAGAGAGAAGGGGGAATCATTGTTTAGTGGAACAGTCAGAACCCATGCAACATTTATTATTATTGACAAATGGGCATATTTCATGGTGTCCCCAAACAATTACAATAGTAACCAATCACATCCCCACCAAGAGCATACCATCACTTAGTAAATCTTTAGTTTGCATTCTTGGGAAAAAATATCACTGATCACAGATTGTTATAACTAGTATAATAACAGTGAAAATGTTTGAAATATTGGGAGAGTTACCAGAATATTGACACAGAGAGAAGTCTATTGCAAAAATGGCACTGCTGGACTTGCTTGTCACAGGATTGCCGCTGGCCTTCAGTTTGTAAAACAGTGTATCTCCAGAGCATGGTATAGCAAACTCACTAAAGTGATGTGTGCCTGTGCATTGTTTGAACCTCACAGCAGTGTTTCAGAGTAAATATGATTGTTCCATTTCACAGAGAAAGATATTGAGTCTATAAGAGATTTTTTTAAAAATTGCCTAATTATTCACCGATGAAAAGTGTTCAAAATTCAAAACATTTTTCATACCCAAACAGCATGACTCCAGAGTCCAGACACCGAGCCACTCTAGGAAACACCTCCGTTGCTGTTTTATACATACGTATGTGTACATCTTATCTCAAGGCAGTATTAAAACTGTTATCCAAAAAAAGTAAGCAGCTGTTGGGAAATTTTGCCTAGGGCATGTATGCGAATGTGTGGACATAGCAGAGTGCATGTGTGCTGGGGTAAGGGGGTCTTGATGTAATTGCGGCTTCAAGGGAGAGTATTAAAACTCCAAGTTCTTCCATTTCTGACACCTCTTCTTTAAGACAGGGTAAAATAAATAACTGTCAGATAACACTCCAAACTAAATGGAAAGTATTTTCTAACTAAACACTGAAGTTTAATATTCTAAATAACATTTTTGTTAACTGAAAGGGGTGGATAGAGAGCGAGCTTGTGAGAGCAGACAGGCATAGCCTCAGAGCACCTCACCTGATACTGAATCACAGTACCTGCCTCAATTGTAACGTGATCATTGTCTTCAGTTTCTTTGAACAGAGTTGACTCAACTTGAAAGAAATTCTCTGGCTTCAAATCAAAAGGGGTGTTGCTTTTTTCCCCTCCTCTTAAAGAAGTAGTCCATCGACAAGTTCTTTTAATTAACCTCTTAGCATCTTGCCATCAGTTAGGTTTGGTGAAAAAGTAAGTGCTCTGATTCATCCTGAAGCCTCACCTATGTATTCTGTTGCTGCATGCCCCTGTCCACATCCACTGATAAACCAGAAAGGCAAAGAGATGAGATCTGAACACAGCATGCGTTGATTCTCCAGACATTTGTTGAGCACCTGCTGTGTGCAATACCTTCTTCTGATAGTGAACAAAACCCCAGGCATTCACATTCTAGAGGGAAGAGAGAGACAGTGAACAGGTAGATTATGTATCAGCAACTGGTAAATTTCTAGGGGGAAGCAGGGTAAAGGTTTATTATTTTCAACACTAGTGACATTTTGATCCAGATCATTCTTTACTTTGGAAACCACACTATGGACTGTAGGAGGTTTAATGGCTTCCCTGGCCTTGACTAGCGATATGTAAATAGCATACACACACACAAATATACACATGCACACTCACACAGACCAGTTGTGACAACACTCAGATATTGCCAGATATCCCTTGGGGGTCAATGCAAGGCCCAGTTGAGAAGCACTGGTCTAAAGAGTAAGAGGTAGGGGCCCTGGTTCATTGGGTCAGGGAAGACCTCCCTTATAAGGTGACTTTTGAACAAAGACAGGAAGAAGTGAGGACAGGCATCTTGTAAATATCTGGAGGAAGAATGTTCCCAGCAGAGAATGGCTAGTGCAGAGGCTGTGAGGTGAGAAGGGTGGCATTGTGAGCAGGACTGAACAGGAAGGATGTATTAAGGGATGGGATCAGCCACCCCTTCAGGAGGCAAGATCGTGAGCCTGTAGTAAGGACTGTAGCTTTGAACCAGAGCGGGACAGGAAGTCACGAAGGGCTTGGAGAAGAGCAGCAATGGGACCTGGTGTGTATTCAGGTGAGGTTGTTCTTACCGAATAATCACCTGCGGGGGCACAAAGGTGAAAGCCAGCGTGCTTGAGCAGTGGTGGCAGTGGTTCTTGTGAGCATTTAGTCGAGGTAGGACTGGTTGAGAAGGGGTGGGGGCAGTGACTGGATTTGAGGTATGTTTTGAATGTAAATCTGATACGGTTTGCTATTGAATCAGGCATCAGGTGTGAAAAAAACAAAAGCGGGGGTCTTTGAAATCTTTTTCCTTGAAAACACCCCAAATGAGCTTTTTTTTCCTTGATTTTTTTTATCCTACTCCTATGGGAGCTTAAGCCTGATGCATACATTGTTTAGGCATTAGGATTTAGACTGTTATTTCCTGAATTGCTTCCTGAGCAAACCAATTAAAATTGTAATGTGCATCTCCAGGAGAAAAGGCAAGGAGCCGAACTTGGTACGATTTTACCTCTTCGACGCCACTTAACAACACTTCTCTCCTATTGCTTGGGTAATGAAATTCTGGCAAGGGAGGTGCCAAATGAACAAACGGGCCCTCAGAAGCAGCCCATCACCCCATGCTCATAGCTGTAATACTATCTGATTATCCTCCAGGTCCCCATTTGGGAACTCATGTGCACTTTTCATAAGAACCACCGTGTTCACACTGCATCTCTCCCTTCTCTGTAGCACCTGCCTCTGAGACCTCAGGCATATGGTTGATATTGCCTTCCCGGATTGAGGTAGATTAACCAGGGTTCCAAGCTTCTCAAACTGCGAGAGAGAGAGAATGTGAAATAAAGGCCCAATCTTCTGGTCAGTCTCTGGGTTAAGACGCGCTTGTATAAAACCTTCCAAATGTGTCAACGCACGTTGGTGATTGCACTCTGTGAGTTTTTACCTTTACCTTGTAAAGTCACATTTGCATTCCCCTTAAAGCAATGTTTCTCCATATTGGGTATGGTATTTTTATAAAGGGAGGGGATATATGTATATCTATGGCTGATTTATGTTGAGGTTTTACAGAAAACAGCAAAATTCTGTAAAGCAATTATCCTTCAATAAAAAATAAATTGAAAAAAAAATGCAGAATTCTGGGCTCTTTGTGAGATCCAGAGGGATAAAAATGGGAATAATGTTCAATAAGGACCTCAAATAATTCTGTAGTATGTGTATGCAAACACTTGAGAATTGTTGCTGCATCATTTGGGAATTACACTCACTTCCAAGTAACTGAAATCTAAATAAAGATCTAGTTTATTTCTCTCATTGGTTGGAGAAGTTCAGTAATAGGCAACCTGGTGATGGTGTATGACGGCTCTGTGGTGTATTCAGAAACTTTCACTCTTAAAGTTGCTTCATGGTGCAAAATGGCTGCTGAACCCCCAGCCATCATTTGTACATTCCAGCCAGAAAGCTGGAAGAAGGGGAAATGGGCAAAAGGGGCCTTTGTCAACTACTTTACCTCCTTTTAAAAGAGCTCTCCCAGAAGTCACATCTTTACATGTCATTGGCCAGAATTTATTCACATGGCCACATGTTGTTCCTCCAGAGGTACAGAAATGTTTTTCTGAGCTGAATATATTGATGCTGTAAGTAAAATAATGGTATTCTAATTAAGGAAGAATAGAAAATGGATGTGGAGAAGGTTCACATATAAAAACACTGGGGCATAAGAACCACTCAATTAAAAAATACATTGTTTGATCCCTTCCTTCATTGAGACAGTGAGGGACAATTGATTTTCAAATCAACCCCCAAATTCTGACTTCTTGTTGGGATCTTTCTCTAAGAAGAAGGGATGCTTTTGATACGGAAAATGTAGCTCCTCAAACTTTGTTCTCTTTGCCTTTAGGATTTCTCATTCTTGCCAGAGCTGGTGAACTCCTTTTTAAGTACATATATAGAGAGAGGGAGACAACTACAAAATTGAGTGAGAGCATATAACTTCATTTGCCTCCTCTGGGTCTCCTGGGATATCTGGTAATCTCATGGGTTGGCTGTTGAAGGAAAGCACATGAGTAACTCTGAAATTCTTAAAATAGGCTCCCTGAACCAATAGTAGGGGCATCCCCAGAAAAGTGGTTAGAAATGCAAATGATCGCCCCCAACCCCTAGGTCCTCTGAATTAGAGATGTGTATTTCAACAAGCCTTCCATGTGGTTGTGGTGGAAGCTAAAATTTGAGAAGCACTATTCCTGTGTAAAGCACTTTTCTCTCCAACGAGTAGTCGCTGACTTTTTGGCTTCCATCTCTGCTCCAGCAGAAATGCTATCAAATGTGCAGTTCCTTCTGAAAAACCCGGTCTTCCCAATTGGGCGAGTTCTTGCTTCGTCGACTTTCTTTGCACACTGGCTAAAGCTCTGACAATCCGTCTTGACACAGACCGAAGTTATTGCCAAACCTCACTGTTGAGAGTAACATGTTTAAATAAAGGCCTTCGGCTATTTCGTTTTCCTAAGCCAGTGTATTGTGCTCAGCATGCTTTTGTTTGGAGGACATGTACCTTGTATGGCTACACCCAGGTCGCAGTCATAGGGCACCTCTACCTGGGAATCTGTAACTGGAGCGAAGTCCCACGCACATGCCACAGAGCTGCTTTTGGAGAAATATACTGAATATAACAGGAGGAAAAATCACATCATCAACCTGTCAGATAATGGTTTGGTAGTGATCATCGTTGACAAAATTCTATTGGATTTGATTATTTACTTGTAGAAATTAACAAGAGAAATATGTTTGGGCTAAAATGAGCAATCTGCAGGGTTTTCAGGGGTGGTGCCAAATTTAATTTTTGTAGTGCCAGAAAGTATATTAAATATTTTCCCCTTCCCATTGGTATGATTGGTGTTTGTTTTGAGCTATACAGTAGTTTTATTATGGAAGATGCCAGAGCATTTCCATGCATGCCGCATTTCCATGTTCAGCCAGAGACAGATGGGGAAAGGAAGCCATCCCTCCCTCCTTCCCATCTGTCTGCTAATTCCCTTTACTCAGTGAAGAGCCTGCAGAATCTAGCTCCTAAACACCAGGAAGGACACAGAAGGCAGCACAAAGTGATTATTTTTCCTGCTGGACTTGAACAGGCTTTGAAGAGCCTTGAAAGTGGTGAAGCACCGACTCGCTCTCCTCCCTCAGAGCAAGCCAGATTACCTCCCATGTAATATGGGAGTGATTTGGTAGTTTGTTAGTTAGTATTAGCTGCTTTGGTTTAATAATGGAGCATCTAACTAGATAAGCTCTTTTAGTTTTGTCCGGAGAATCCCATCAACAGAGGACCCTGGTGGGGGTAGAGGGGGTGGCAAAGAGTCGAAGCTTTTAAGTCTCCCCCCAACTGTTGTTTGAGGTCATCCACCAAATTATTGCTAGCCTTGAGAGAAATTATTTTAAAACACTTTGTATTCAAGGAATTACTGGAATACTAGTAGAAAAGATACATTTTCAGTGGTGGGGATCAGTAGACTTAAATTATAAAAGGCAACACAAGATGTCCAGCCAGGAAGGATGTTTCAAAAGAGTAGAGGCACTGCCCCTGCAGACCTAAGAATTCAGTCTTTAGGGTGGACCTCGGAGCACTAAGGTATTTATTTACCACCTAAGTGTCTCTAGAGCTCTCCATCACTTCCTCCCCCTTAGCCCAGTAAGGGCTTTCCTTTGGAAGTTTCCATTTCCTCATGGGGTTTTTGAGAAGACGCGTCTTTTTATATAAGTTACCTTTCTACCCCCTGAAACCAAACTAGCTTAAATAGCATTTTATTCCTCACAACCTTCTTTCTTAGACCCATTGCAAGTGGGAGCTTCACAGATTTGGTCTCACTCTACAAGCCAGCGGTGGGTGTTGCCTACCTCTTAAAATGGAAGGGAGGCCACGAACATCTGGATTGTCCCATTTGAAGCATACCAGGCTGCACGATATACTTAGTGCTATGTATTCTTATTATTTATTGTTATTGCCAGCTAAATACTTTGCCTCCACTCCCATTTAATTGCCACAATCATATGATAAGGATTCTGAGAGTTTCTAACCTCAGAAACACAGGGATGGGTAAGGACAGAGCCAGGACTGCGGGGTTCAGATCTACTTGGCCATGGCTGCAGAAGATACAGGGAAGACTCCAGCCTGGGTCAGCCTTGGACAGTAGCAGTCAGGGCTTGTTCAAGGCACCAGTTCAGAAGATGACGGCTCTGGGCAGTGGAGACAGGGCTGTGTGAGTGATAAGGGGTGATTGCCAGGAAGGTCAGTGGAGCTCACATTAGACTCTTCATGCATCCACAGTATGATGCATTTTTTTAAAAATTTGTATTGAAGCATAGTTGATATATGGTGTTGTGTAAAACTGGTCTTCCTTCAGGTCTACATAGGTATACATTCTTTCCATATTCTTTTTGATGACAGTTTGTCACAGGATATATTTCCCTGTGCTATCCAGTAGGACTTTGTTGCTTATCCATACAGTGATTCATTTTATATTAGCATTTACCCCTAATGTTCGGTGACTATCATGGGAGTTGTGAGAATGACAAAGTGATGATGCCACAAGGCCTTTCCACCCGTCAGTTTTTGACCTGGGAGGCAAAACCCATCCCCCAGTACATTGTAGCTGCTGCTTTATCTGTGGCCCTTACAGGTGAGCATGTGGACCGCAGTTCTCCTGCGCACGCAATGCTGTGCCGGTCTGTGATGGGCTCATCGCCAGCTTCTAATCCCAAACTAACTCATGATCTGAGCTCATATGTCTTCTCAGAGGAGAGTGCTGGTAACCTGTGGGCTGCCTTCAAAACCTGAATTCCAGGCCCTGGCTCCCTACCAGTGCCTACAGGGAGGGGTTGCAAGGCCCTGGGTTTCAAAAGTCAGCTAGTCTAGGACAAGAAGTCTGTTTATGTTTGCCTTTGGGATTTGATTAAGAGGATGATATGCACATGATGGTGAATGGTTACGATCATTTGTTACAAAAATAAGGATGGCTTTCACATTTTGTTTAAGGCTTTGTCATCATAAAGCCTTCTTCCTCTCTCTTCTAACACTTATGATTTCATTTCTGGAGATCAAAGTAGACAGAGCTTTCACAACTGTTCACCCCAGCATTCCCAAAACATGTAGTCATATCCAAGGCTCCCTAAACTCCAGGGAATGTGACCATGGTTGAGGAGCATAATGAATACAGTGAATTTAGGGCCCCATGTCTTCTGTCTTCTCCATTTTGTTGAATGAATGCCTTGTTTCACAAGAGCTGGTCATAATGCTTAGAGATAGTTGAAAAGTATTTTCCATGATATCATCTGAGCTTGTGGGAATTTTTTTTTTTTTTAATCTCTCCTATATAAAGCATACCTTCTGTTTTGGCCAGTTTTTTCCCCTAGCTTGCATGCAACTGGATGGTAGAATGTCTGTTTTCTTTTCTCAGGCAAAATTAGATGTTTAGTACTTTCCCAAGTCGTCGTTAGGGTTGAATGAGTCAGACTGAAAGAATATGTCCTAACAGCTGTAAACAGGAGCATTCTAAGATGTAGCCCCCCCCCAAAAAAAAACACATTGATGATGATCTTTAATTACACATTCTGTATCCTGAATTCAGTGACTTTTTAACAGACCTGATCTTCTGGCCTGTCCTCAGGAAAAGCTCAAAACCTAGAGGGCTTTTAGTGTAGGTGGAGGCTGAGGGACCCAAGAGTCCTCCAAGTGCCAAAGACTCCAGCGCCAAGACAGGCACTGACACATCCTTTTGGCTGGGAGGGCAGGTTACATGTCGGAGACACAGAGAGAAAATGGTAAAGCCAGCTCTCAGGGAGCCTGCTGAGAAAGCCCTGGCCCCTGGGGTCATCAGCATGTTTGCTGAAATCTCTTTTTCTCGGAAAGTTTGCTGGCTTTGTTTCTCCCTTACAGAGAGAGGAAAAGCCCCAAGACATGGGAGATTTGCGGGACTCTTTCTTCAAGGATAAATGTGTCTGCTTGCAGCAAGAAACTCCTAGGCTGTGGAGTTTCACGAAGGGTGGAGACAGTGGGAAGCAGATTGCGTCTTGCTGTGGGAACCATCTCCCCAGGATGTGGGAAGGGGCAGGTGGTCTGAAGAATGGGTGAGTTACCCATGTGCTTTCCCATCCTTCAGGTTCACCAGTACTACAGCTGTCTCCCAGAAGAGAAAGTCCCCTATGTCAACAGTCCTGGAGAGAAACTTCGAATCAAGCAACTATTACACCAGCTGCCACCGCATGACAATGAGGTAAGGGGGCTAGAGGGGCCTTCAGAAGCCTTAGAACTAAAAAAAGAAGAAGAAGAAGCCTTAGAACTTTCAGCGAATTGTTAACTTTTTCGTCATCAGAATGGTACAGTCAGTGAGATCCCCAAGGAAAAACTCGGCAATTTATTTTAGGTTTTGGTTTCCTTAGTTAGAGGTAAAAGAAACTGTCAGACACCTTCTGGAAAGGGTTACTGAAAAGCAGAATCTTATGGGGTTGATTTGCCTTTGTGCCTGGCACTATACTAACTACTGGGGGCAGAGAGCACTAAACTTTACAAGTTCAAGTCCAAGTTTTCTTAGTTGAAGAGTATGCGATGCCAGTTGGCTGAGCATGTTAGATGAAAGAGATTCCCTGGGCAGTTTAAGCCCAGCACAAACTTTGTGACTCTCTTAGAGTTTTCAGCATCTTTTCTTAGTGAATGAATGTGTAGGTTTTCTGCATTACACTGCTGTAGAAGTTACATGTTCAGATTTGCAGCTGTGAACATCTGTGTTTTTGTTATTTCCAATCCAGCTTGCCAAGGTTATCCTTTTTACTCCTGAAAATACGACTTGCAGATTGTTGTTTTTTTTTTTTTCCTGAACCCAGACAAGGGCACTCTAAGCAGGCATTTATCATCTTTGAAGTCAAATTGATCCTAAAAGGAAATTTGTGTTTTTAAAAGGTCATCATGCTTGGGAGGTTTAGGTTTGCAAACTAGAAATTAATGTTCATGTATCTGGTTTTTAAAAGTAGTGATCCTATAGAATCCAGTTGTCTACTTAACTCTAATTGTGTTTTAAAGAAAGCCATAATTTCAAGGTAAAAGGAGAAATTTAAAACTCCTCTAGAGAGCTGGACCCGGGTTTTTACCAGCTGCCCCCACCCACGAGCTCAGTCCCTGAGGAAATAAGTGTGTGGTTTTTTAGTCTTTATCTTCCCACATTTGAATAAAAGGAATAAACCAGGAGCCTCAAAAATTAATTTGAATAAGCAAAGCAAAAGCTTAAAAACTGAAGCAACTCCCTAGAAAGGGAGTCATAATTCCCCTTCCTGTTGTTTATTTCAGACTTCATAAAACAGATTTAAATAATGCTTTCTCCTTTAAAGAGGAAAGCAAGCATTGTAACCTGATGCCCAGGTTACTAATTTGAAAGTGAAAATGCCGGTTTTTACAAGCAGGAGGGGTGTGCCTATGTTTCAAAGCATGTCCATAAACTGTCAGTGGTGTCATCATATTCTTTGGGTTATTCAGATCATGGCAGTACATTCTCCACATGAAGACTCTTTTTTTCAAATTTTCTTTTTTTTTACTTGATAGAGGAAAGTGGTCTCCTCTTACCTACTCCTTTCTGTTTTTTCATTGTTATTTCTGTTTCTGGTTGATTGTGACTTCATGAAAATAGACCCTTCAAAGTTTTTCTTCCTACTCGTGAAAATTGCTTACATGTGACCCAATGGACAGATTTGTCCATTCAACATGGCCTTTTAAAAGACAAAGGGTGATTCTAAAGTAAATATTTGATCATGCCCTTATTCATACAGGTTAGACAGTTTTGATATATACAGCTTCAGTGGTTTTCAAACTAGTCCTAGTTCAAAGGTTGCCAACATCTATAATAGGACAAAGTATCCAGGCAATTCAGTTAACTTTCTTGATGTCCAGATTATTCTGAAGTAAGACAGAGGGTGGGGTTAGATCCATGTGTCCCAAAATGTCTAGATCCATGACTTTGGGTGAGACAAGGACATGGTAGTAAATAATACTGAACCACATAATGAGACTCTCTCCCTTTTTTAACTGTATTTCATTCCTTGTGGCTCAGTGGTCATGGGGGAAATTTTAGTTTGGGTGGGCAGGTGTCTCACACCTCTCCAACTCCTACTAATCTCCATTTTTGAGTAACAGCATTGAGAACCTCCGTTTTAGAATCTCCTACAAGCAAAAGTAACCAGCTAGAAGCCAACAGTATGGTTTTGTTTTCATTCTTGTATTTAGTTTTATGACTGCCCTATTTTTTCACAATATTGCTTTTCTATTTATAGTCATAATATACTTTCTTTTCAAGTAAATGTATTCAAGTAAAAAAAAGAATTACTTTTTAAAACATTATTAAGTAAATAGTAGTTCAAGATTACAGCAAAATTCCCAAGGTGTGCATAAATAAAAGAGAATGGGAACTAGCAGATTTGAATATCTTTAATGTCCCTACCTTAATTTTAGTGAGTTTCTGTGTTGAACGAGAAGGAAAATCTCTAATGCAAGTTGTTAATGAAAGCCCAATGAGCAGCCCTCTCCCTCCTACACACAGAGAAACATGCAAGTACTTCCTGAGAGAACAGAGAGCTCTGAACCAAATTCTCAGGCTCACACCTTGGTTCTCATCTCATTTTGGGAAGCAGACGCCATGAGCGTGTTGACCGCAATTCTGGCTCGTTGGCCTGGGGCCATCCTTTGGTGTCAGGGATCATTTCCTTGGGCCCATGGAGGTGAGAGTGAAAGTGAAGTTGCTCAGTCCTGTCAGATTCTTTGCGACCCCATGGACTGTAGCCTACCAGGCTCCTCCGTCCATGGGATTTTCCAGGCAGGAGTCCTGGGGTGGGGTGCCATTTCCTTCTCCAGGGGATCTTCCCAACCCAGGGATCAAACCCAGGTCTCCTACATTGCAGGTAGATGCTTTACCATCTGAGAGTGAGAGTATGGTGATCAATTTGAAGATCCACATCACTTTGTAGAAGAAGAAAGTCCCAGATGTTGATTAGCAGCAAAGCTCTCCCAGTGACGTGGCTCTCAGTGTGGTGAGCAGAGAGGGACAGTGAGCATGAGAAACAGGTGCCAACCGCTGGCCTGTCTGAGACTTGTGTTCCTGAGTTTTGAGCCTCTAGGAAGCTCTTTTGATGGTCAACAATCTCGGGTAGACACTCACCTAAATAGCCTCAAGCCTGGTGGTATTCAAGTGCCCGCCAGGACAGTGAAACCTAGTACACGTGTGTTTAATAAGAAAAAAGTCTGAGGCCAGGGCTTCAGGAATCCTCAGGAGCAAAAGATGACCACCACCACCATCCCCAACCTTCCTGTGTGTCTGTCCAGGTTCGCTACTGCAACTCCCTGGATGAGGAAGAGAAAAGGGAGCTGAAGCTCTTCAGTAACCAGAGGAAACGTGAAAACCTGGGCCGCGGCAATGTGAGGCCCTTCCCGGTCACCATGACGGGAGCCATCTGTGAACAGGTGAGCGCGTGGTCTGGGCCGTGCCCGGGGGGGCCCACTCAGGCATCCCTTCCCTGATTCATTCATTCAGCAGTTATTTTCTTGAGAGCCTACTTGGTAGGCCTGGGAGATACAGCTGTGAGCAAATGGTTTGAAAGCTTGGTCTTGCCCCTGGAAGGAGTTCTGTCCTAGGAGAGAAGTCAGACAATATTGTCAGTAAATAAGAGAAGAAAATGCAGTGGGGAAAAGAGTTAATGCTGGGAGTGTGAGGTGGCTGCAGTTCTCAGTGAAGTGGCTGGGAAGGCTCCACAGAGACAGTCAGGAACTGAGGGAGTGAGTCACGTGACGGCAGGGAAACGGGGCTGTGAGGGAACAGCACGTTCACAGACGCTGTGGCAGGAGCGTTTCTCTTACGGTCCAGGAGTGGCAGGTTGGCCCGTGCGGCAGGGCAGGTGGGGCAGAGGAAGAGACTGCACCGGTCAAGTCCAGTTTCATGGAGGGCTGTGGCAGCCTCTTGAAGGAGAGAGAGGGCCACTGGAGGGATTTGAGCAGAGAAAGGACTTGATGGAATTATATTTTAAAAGGAGTGCTTTAGAAAGTGGAGTTTTCCTGCACCGTGGCCACCCTCTTTCCCAGGATCATCCCAGGACCAGTGCCCTTTAAAGAGATGATAGATGGTCATCTCCTTGGGTCTGAAGATTCTTTAGCAAAGTGCCTGCACCTCCGCATTCTTTCTAGGGCCTCCCACATTCTTTTCTAGGACCTCACTGAGTTGAGAGTTTGGATTTGTTTTTTCTTCTAGTCTCCTGTAGAGTGCTCCGCGCATGATGGTGAAGGATTTTTAAGAAAACAGGGTGGGAATCAGGCCTGCCTGGGTTCACCCTCTCTGACCTCTTGAGCTCCAAAAGCCTTCTGGGGTGGATGGTCATATATTGAGCACTTTTCTTAGTCCTGCTGCTCAAAGAGTGGCCCCCTCTAGCTCCTTAAGCACTTTAGGAACCCATTCAGGCACAGACTGCAAGAGGATACATGACCTGAACTGGTGAAGAAAAAGCAACATACTACCTGAGCAGAGGGGATGCCATTTATTTGGGGGCCCTTTTGGGGAGGGATTTCAGAGAGAGAAGTTTGGAAGGCTCAGTGGATGAAATGGAGATGCTACTTAACAGGGGAGCCAAAGCACCAGAATTGACAATGGGGTCTTTATCCTTGACACCCACCCCTGAGATGCAGGTGGTCAGAGGTTAGGATGTGAGGTTCCTTGTGCTCCATTCAGAGCCTCTGCCACTCTTGGGTGGTTCTCCTTGACCAGCCCAGGAGGGCTCCCCTGAGGCAAAAGGGAAGTTAGGCATTTCATAGGCAGATGTCGAGAGTGATATAGAATAGTGATGACAGCATGGAGACAGAAAGATGTAAGTTTGACACATGATTCTGCCAGGTGACCTTGACCCTATTGCTTTTCCTAACAGTTTTGTCATCTCCAAAATGGGGGTATCGAATACCTAGGTTGTAGAATCATGGTGAGGGTGAAATGGGATTCTGCATTGTTACGGTAATTAAACAAGGAGGCCGTTAGACTGGGGTGGCTCTATTGCCTTGGTAGCCTGTATCAGCAGACCAAAACCTGAACCAGTCAGGGTACCGGAATCTGAGAAAATACACTGAAGAATAACCAATTACAAGCAGCCAGCCAGGCTTTCCCAAATAAGGGGACCACTTACTCTGTAGTCACTGAAATACTTTCCTTGCCTTTACTTCCATGACTTCTCTATAAAACTCTCCCCCTGGGTTTCTGTCTTTGGAGTACTCCCAGCCACCTTCGGTTTGATGCTTGCTACCCAATTCAAATCAGTGTTGGAGCAAATAAACTGGAAAGCTTTAATGTGCCCCCTGGTTTATCTTCTAACAATACACATACCTCAGCTCTGCTAATGTTACCACACAAGGCCGGGGTATCACTTTCTGTGATGTAATGTCTTTCTTATGTTTGGTCACTTGCATAAATGAGCTCCCAGAGACAACTCCATGAGACCTGGACTTCATTTTCTGTGAAGCATCTCAGCGCTTTTGATGGCAGTATGTGGGAAAGGTCTAGGGGTGGCCATTCTGCTCTTCAGATGTCGCCCCCAGAGTCAGCCTCTCAGGCCAATGCCTTGATCAGCAGAGAGCCTCCCCCAGACCTGTTGCCTCACACTTTACTGTTCCCTCCAAGACCCTCAGACTCTATTCGTTTTATCTTGAGCCCAACTGTAAGCATGGGTTATCATGGATTTTGCCTTGCTCCTTTCTGGGCAGGGGAAGGAGCTTTGGAAATGAGTGAGAAGATAGGAAAGGGAGAAAAAAGAAGTCCTTGCCATAGCCTGGCCTTAGGACCAGAACCTTTTCATTTGGGACTGTGTATAAACATGTCAGAGGAAGCAGGCCAGAAGCATGCCTGAGAGGCTTCTGGAGAAACCTGAATGGTAAAAGGTGGGCATGTTTTAATGAACCCACTCCCCTACCACCCTAAGTGTAGGCCCCACCAGCTCCCCAAGTCCTGCAGGCTTCCTTCTCGCTCCCCCACGCCACACAGCTTCTTGCTGCAGGCGTTTGATGCGGCAGGGAGTTTGCAATATCTCAGAGATAATGAGACCTCCGCTGTTTGCTTCCTGTCAGCGGAGCTCTTCTGTGTCGCTGTGCTGGCAGACCTTGCCTTTCTCTCCCACGTCTGTGATTCTTTATTTTCTCAGTGACAATGATCTTCGTCTTACTTGTAGGCCCTAGGAAGGGATGGGGAGGTGGGGGGGGGGCAAGAAAACCCCCCCCTGCCACGTGTAAAGCAGGTAGCACAGTAACTCGTTTGAAAGTAAGTGCTCAGTAATGAGCTAATGGTGCTGGTGGTCGTGCATCTTTTCCGCATGGCGCTGAGAGCTGGGGGCTGCTGTTCCTCGTACTGACCTGTTTCTGTTCACCTCACAGTGTGGAGGCCAGATCAATGGCGGGGACATCGCTGTGTTTGCATCACGCGCTGGCCACGGTGTCAGCTGGCACCCACCCTGCTTTATCTGCACTGTCTGCAACGAGCTCCTGGTGGATTTGATCTACTTTTACCAGGATGGGAAGATCTACTGTGGCAGGCACCACGCAGAGTGCCTGAAGCCACGCTGCGCAGCCTGCGACGAGGTCAGAGCTGGCTCCGATCCGTGGGGCCCGCAGCCCCGCTGTCCCCCTGGGTTTCACCATAGCCAGCACGTTGCTGTGTGGTTCCTGCATGGAGGAAAACCATAGGCCACTCCAGCCTCTCCTATTAACTCTTCTGAGAGCAGGTCTAGCCCCATCCCTGGTTGCTAGCATGTCCAGGACTGTGACCTGCTTTACTGAATTTGATAGTTTCATAGGCTGCTCTAGGGCACTAGGTCATTTCAGAACTCTTAAAAAAAGGTGAGGGGGAGGTATTGTTGTGGAGCTTTCGATTTCAGCCCAAATCTAAGGGAGCAGTCATCATGAGTAATAATGTGTCATTTCTGAATATCTTAAAATTTTGGGTGTCCTGAGATTCCATGGAGCAGATTTAGGAGAGAAGAGAAGAGTAGCGTGATGTGATTGTCCCATAGCCTACGAAAGTCCTGGTGAGGATTCCGGGGCAGATGGCTGCTCCATTAGGATTCTCCTGCCCCATACACTCACCCGGGTCAGAGAGCAGGCTGGGCCCAAGGGGTTCATGCCTCGTCTTTCCTCCCAGTGGAAGTACGCCCAGGTGTGGTCTGGGAGCTGGAAGGTAGAAAACCTGGGCTAGTATAAAAGTTGGGAGCAGGAAGGAAAATGTTCTAAGCTTGACCGCTTTTACAGGAATAATTTGGGAAAAGGTCTTGGGCAGGGGGTTCTTCCTATGCAAAATATACTTTTGGTTCTTTATTGACCCTGTAAGGCTATGTGGGACCCTGTAAACAACACTCCACTTTGTCACCCAGAGGCCACCTGTACGTGGCATTTCTTCCTTACAAACTGACTATCAGAGACTCATTCTTCTAGGAGGAAATCTATCAGTCTTAACTAATACGGATTCTCATGCTACTGCTGATGTTCATAAGAGATGCTCTGAGCAGGTAGTTGGTCCAAGTTTGTGATTCTAGGCAGCACCTTTCCCTACCTGCCTCAGTTCCCCCATCTGGAAGTGAGCGCATGTAATACTTTATCTGATGGGAAATGAAGTAGGATGATTAAAGCACTTTGAAATTTGTGCTTTTTGAAGTCTAATTCATACAGCATAGGATTTACCCTTTGAAGGTGTGCAATTCAGTGGTTTTTAGTATATTCACAAAGTTGGACAACTATTGCTGCTGCCTAATTCCAGATCATTTTTATCATCTAAAAAGAAACCCCAGATCCATCAGCAGTCACTCCCCTTTCTCCCCTCCCCGCCCCCCAGCTCTGGCAACCATTCATCTAGTCTCTCCATGAATTTGCATATTCTGGACGTTTTGTGTAAGTGTATTAATGCAACATGTGACCTTCCATGTATGGCTTCATTCACTTAGCATGATGTTTTTGTGGTTAACCCGAGTTACAGCATGTGTCAGTACTTTCCTTTTTATGACTGAATAATAGGCAACTGTATATGTCACATTTTGTTTAGCCATTTATTAATTGATGGGCATTTAAGTTGTTTCCACTTTTTGACTGTTTTAAACAAAGTTGCTGTGGACATTCATATACAGGTTTTTTTGTGGGCATATATTTTCTGTCCTCTTGAATTTATATCCAGGAGTGGAATTGCTGGGCCATATGGTAGTTCTATGTTTAACTTTTTGAGGGGATCTAAACTGTCTTCCAGAGCAGCTACACCATTTTACATTCGCAGCTATCAACGAATGAAAATTCCAATTTCTCACATTATCCTCAGTAGTTATTACTGTCTGTCTTTTAAATTATAGTCACCTTGTGCTATGCTGTTCCTAGTAGTTCGGTCGTGTCCAACTCTTTGGGACTTCATGGATTGTAGCCCACCAGGCTCCTCTGTCCATGGGATTCTCCAGGCAAGAATACTGGAGTGGGTTGCCATGCCCTCCTCCAGAGGATCTTCCCAACACAGGGATCGAACCCAGTTTCTCACATTGCAGCAGATTCTTTACTCTCTGAGCCAGCAGGGAAGCCCTGTAGTCACCTTAGTGGGTATGAAATAACATCACATGGTGGTTTTGATTGGATTTTTCTTAATGGCTTATAATGTTTATCTTTTTTTCCGCGTGTATGTTGGCTATTTGCATATCTTTTGGGGAGTAATGTCTCATGAAATCTTTTGCATATTTTTTTCAGTTGGGTGATTTTTTTTTTATTGTGTCCTTGTGAAACTTGTTTATATATTTTGGAGTCTAGTCACTTAGATATGTGATTTGTAAGTATTTTCTTCCATCCTGTAGTTATATTTTCACTTTCTTAATAATGTCCTTTGAAGCATGAAAGTTTTTATTTCAATGAAATCCAGCTTCCGTTGTTTCATTTGTTGCTGTGCTTTTAGCGTCATAGCTAAGAAACCATTGCCTAATTGAAAACTGAGTTTTTGAAAATTTACATCTTTACTTTTCTTCTAGACATTTTGTAATTTTTTTGCTTTTACATTTAGGTCTTTGATCCCTTTTGAGTTAATTTTTATATGTGGTGTGAGGTAGGGGTTCAGTTTATTCTTTTGCATGCAGTTATTCAGGTGTACCAGGCAGGTTTATTGAAAAGACTGTTCTTTTCTCCATTGAATATCCTTGTCACCCTTGTCAGTCCTCATTTGGCCATAAATGTCTGAGGTTATTTCTGCCTTGATTACTGCAGTTTGTAGTAAGTTCTTAAATCTGTGCTTTGAAATTGAAAACAAGTCTATCTCAGGGGTCAAAACACGAATACCTCTGAGGGCTAGGCGGTTACCGTAAATAAAGGTGACTCATTTTAAGGTAACAGCAAGTGGTGAAAAATATGACAAACTGGAGAACTCATCACTCATCTGAAAGCAACAACCCCTTGTATTGTCGCCATGCAGGAATGTATAGCACACGTTGCCAAATGCTGTGTTTTCAAAAGAGAAATCAGGATCCCAGGTGTTTATATGACATTTCTCATTTTAAAAAATACCATATATAACCCAAATTGAACAGATAATGGCCAAAATGTCCATGAGCTGTCAGCTGTTAGTCCTGCTTGATATTCTTTTCAGTAGACTATTCTTTGCCTGAATACACTGTGGTTAAATTAATCACTGGCCAGGTCAGAAACTGTTTAAATGTGCTTTAGGAAAATCCACATGTGGAAACTGATATAGGTATAGAGTAAATATATACATACCTACTTCTTTGAATCATTTGTGGGCGGGGCCGGTTTTCCTCCCCTCCTAGTCCGGGGCCCTCCCAGCTTTCCTCCTCTGCGGTGTGCTCTCACAGCTCTTTTCTCACCACTGACCTCTCGGCCTCTCCACCTGCAGATCATCTTTGCAGACGAGTGCACAGAAGCTGAGGGGCGACACTGGCACATGAAGCACTTCTGCTGCTTCGAGTGCGAGACGGTGCTGGGCGGCCAGCGCTACATCATGAAGGAGGGGAGGCCCTACTGCTGCCACTGCTTTGAGTCCTTGTATGCGGAGTACTGCGACACCTGCGCCCAGCACATAGGTGAGGCCGCGCTCGGTGCTCATCTCGGTTCTGCTCTGACTGATCGCCTCTGTGTCTGGTATAGTTAGAGTCCCTTTGGTTGCAAGCAATGGCAATCCAATTGATACTCCCTTAAGTGAAAAAGGAAATGTCTTGGTTCATAGTACTGGAGAAGCCAAGGAGGAAATTGGTTTCAGGTAAGGATGGATCAAGGGATTGAAGAGAATCTGGTTTTTTGTTTTATTTTGTTTTTTTCCCTCTGTGTCTCAGCTTTCCTTCCTTTGGCATCATTTGGAAACAAGGTGCTTTCACAAGGTATCACAGTGACCCCCACACTAATACATACCAGCTTTAGCACTGTTCTCTAAAGAGGATGGAATCGTAACTTTTCCAGTATCCAAGTCAGGTCCTCCAAATAGAAATGCTATAGCCCGCCATTAGGTCATCTGTTCCAACCCTGGAAAGAAATGAATACAGGGTTCCTGTTGGTCTGCCTGAGTTATAGACCCACCCCCAAGTGGGGCTTCGTGAAGGACAGTCTTACTACCAAGCAGAGGAGGAGAGGTCTCAGAGGAGGGGAAAATATAAACAGATGTCTTGCACGGCCTCCTCGGAAAGACCTCAGGGATCAGCAGAAGGAGGAAACAGAATGGTCCTCTTGGTGGGAAAAGATAGTCAAAGAAACCAAGTGGCAACTGGCATGCATGTCCTGAAAGAAATCAGCAAAAGCCAGCCCAGCCAAAAAACAAAGCAAGAGAACCTCAAATAGCTCTGAAGCTATAAGCGCCTCAAATAAGTGGCAGATTTGAGATGGTGAAAATCATTTTCCCTTTTCAAGTAACGGACTCGTTCAGCCCTTCAACACTATTCCTGATCATGCAGCATCTGGAGCGTTTTCACTCAGCTCGCCTATTCTGGCACCTTGAGAATGAGCTGCCCTTTAAAAAGAGAAGAGAAGTTGGCAATGGATGAATGTCTCTGAGACCAGCAGCCTGATCTTCCTGTGGCTTGTGCAGTTCCAAGAAATCTGCCTGGAGTCTGCCAACTCCTTACCTATAGTGGGGAGGTGTGGAGATCATCAGTCTGGGAGCCAATTTTACCTAACTTAAAAGATTTTATCAGGAACAAAAAGAGGTGGCTTTGTCTCCCTGGTTTATCAGAAGTGATGCAGTCAGATGAAAAGTTAGTTCATAATTTTAAGGGCTTGGGTGCTGATAAAAATCACAGCTTTGAGGCACCTACTGTATCCTCAGAGGTCATTTGTCATTGGAGGATCCATCCCATGGGCTCAGAGCCACCTCCATGGAGCCCTTCTGAGCTGACGTCCCTGCCAGGCTCAAGGATGAGCAGTGCTATGCTGACCTGAGTCCAGCAGCGTTCCCATCTGGGAGTTGGGCTGTCACGAAAATCCCCCTTTCCCCAACCCTTGAAATCTTCGCCTCTCACAGCCAGATGCCTCAACTGGGTACCCACCAGCTTCTGTTTCTCACAAGTCAAAGCAGTTAAATAGACATACTTCCCTTTATTCTGAGAGCTAGCAAAGGAAAAGAGCCTGATGCTGGGAAGGACTAAGGGCAGGAAGAGAAAGGGGCAATAGAGGATGCGATGGTTGGATGGCATCGTCGACTCAGTGGACATGAGTTTGAGCAAACTCCAAGTGATGGTGAAGGACAGGCAAGCCTGGTGTGCTGCAGTCCACAAGATTGCAAAGAGTCAGACATGACTGAGCGACTGAACAACAAGGAAAGGAGGATCTTGATCTGGACAACGGGTTGGGGGTGGGACTCGGTCAGGAGAGCTAGTGTGAGGTGCTAACCCAGCACGCTCACCGTGGCTCTGGGTCTACAGGGAGATGCCTGCTTGGTTGAGAGGGGCAGAACATACAGACACCTTCCGTACAGTACCCCCCCCCCCCCCCGCTTGTCCATATTTCTGTTTCTTCTGTCCCTTTTCATTGAGACTGAAAAGCCTCTCCAGAAACTGACACTTAAAATTTTTGCCCAGCAGCTTGGAAGAGAGAAAATGCGTCTGTCATCATGGCATGCACACCTCTGTTTTCCCTCTGTTTTCTTCGGTTTCTGTCCTCTTTAGCTTTGATTGCCATTCCCTCCTCCTTCCCTCAGAAATCCATAAAAAGACATCCATGCGTTATCAGAAAGGGGGACCACTGTGGCCTGCAGTATTATCACTGCTGTAGTTAAAATGTTGTCCCTGATTTATTTTTTTCCCTTAAATCCACTTTTCTGTAAAACATACTTTTCCTGCAGCAGAGGAAGGGTGCTCTCTGTGTATCATACGTACCACAGTGTCTGGGTGCTCTGCTCTGACCGTATTATCCAAATAGTCCCTATTTATACAGCCGCGCAGCGCGGACCCTGCATCAGGCAGCTGTTGCCAGGGCAACGGTACTTTTGCCTGCACACAGCAGAGTAAACAGTCCAATAAACAGACTGAGGCTGTAGCAGCAGTAGACATATACACCCTCAGAGAAGTACTTAAAGGGCTTAGAGAGGGAATAAAAAAGGAACGCTTAGATGTGGAACGGCCGAGCCCTTTTCCAGATGTTTAGAGTTCAGGAGCAGTTCAGAGCACCATCTGACATCGTTGATGTTTATCAGGGACCACGTTCCTGTGCCGGCTGGGCTGCTTAGGAACACGCCTCATCCTCCACTCTCCCCCCAGCGACTCAGCCTTGTGCAGGGCCCCCACCCCCAGAACTAGGCCCGCACTGCTGCGTCTGAGCATGTTCCCTTGCAGGAGCACAGAGAGGCAGCTGGTGATGCACAGGCCGTAGGAACTGGACTTCCACACCTCCGACAGGCAGCGGTGAGGCTGTAGCTGCTGGGGAGCCCGCGCTGAGTTGGAGCTCACAGCGAGGACCCCAGGCAGCCAGGTGTCAGCTCCACTTCTCGGGACGAGGAGGACCGGGCGGGGGACATGAGGACCTAGGCAGCCTCAACTCTTTCTTGGACAGCATCCAGGTAGCAGGCCTCAGGGCAGAGAGAGACAGGTGTTGAGACCTCGTGAGCACACAAGAAGACCACGAGTTAGCAGAGTCTAAGCACTGACTGCATCTTAACTCAGTTCTCACAGCAGCCCCAGGAAGTAAGCACTGTTACCATCCCTGTTTTAGTGTTTAGTGGAGGAGCTGCAGGCCCAGAGACGTGAAGCCACTTGCCTAGGGTCACACAGTGCTTTAGCGGCTGTACTAAGCTGATGGGTTTCAGGGTCTTTATAACCTGCTGGCGTGGTGTGGAGCTGTGGTTTGAGCCTGTATTTGTCTGAGTCCTGAGGCCTCACTCTTAAGTACTAGACGGTTCTGCCTGCCTCTGCTCCCTCTAACAACCTGGTGAGGGAAGCGTTTTTGTGGGGATTTTGCTTTGTTTTAAATTTTTATTGGAGTATATAGTTGCTTTACAATGTTGTGTTAGTTTCTACTAAACAGAAAGTGAATCAGCCGTACATCTATATAGATATGTGTGTGTGTGTGTGTGAATATATATATATATCTCCTCTTTGGAAGGATTTCCTTCCCATTCAGGTCACCACAGAGCGTTGAGTACAGTTCTCTGTGCTCACAGCAGGGTCTCATTACCTGCCTTACACGTGGTATCAATAATGTGTATATGTTGATCCCAGTCTCCCAGTTTATCCCACCCCCTTTCCCACTTGGTGTCCATACATTTCCTCTCTACATCTGTGTTTCAGTTTCTGCTTTGCAAATAAGATTGTCCATATCAGTTTTTTTCAGATTCTACATATATATGTTTGTATATGATATGTTTTTCTTTCTGTGACTTACTTCACTCTGAATGACAGCCTCTGGGTCCATCCATGTCTCTACAAATGACCCAGTTTTGCTCCTTTCTGTTGCTGAGTAATATTCCATTGTGTGTGTGGTGCCCCAGCTCTGGGCCTGCTGTCTCTAGCCCCATCCCTGCCAGTTCTCACTCCTCCTGGGGAAGTGGCGCTGTGACAGGAGGTTGACTGAGTGTCTCACTCACCTTGGGGTGCCCTTGTGGCTTCTCCTGCCCCTCTAAATGTCCCCTTCCAGTCCCTGTAGCCTGACACCTAAATAAGCAGAGACCCCCTTAGTTTGGGGAGGAGCTCCTAGGAGAAGAACAGACCTTAATCTCCTCTCTCTCTGGACCAGGGACATAAAGATAGTGAGGCGGACAGAGAGAGGGCCCAGAGAGGCTGCTATACTGTTGGCCTTTTGTCCTTGCCCTTCTCCATTTCCCCGTTTCTTATTCATACCCTCTCTAGACAAGTCTCTAAAGGTTATTCCTGGAAAGTTCAGACTCAGGACTGTCAGCCACCACAGGTGACAGTTCCCATCCATACTGGCTCTTAGGGAAGACATTTATCACGAGCTATGAGCAGTCTTGCCAAGGTCCCCTCCAATCCCACAGTCACTGCTGGGTCTGCACTCCTATGGGGGTGGGGGGCCCCCACCACTTCCGGCTCCCATTCTGCCTGTTTAGTAACTGCTGTCAAAAGGTCTCCCTGTGTGTTTACCTTAGTAACAGACCCAGGTGCCTCTCTCACTGACCTGGCGCAGGTCACGTGCACAACCTTAAACTAGTTCTTGGGCTGGGAGGAGATGTGGTGTTTTTACTGAACAGTGCCAGTCCAGCTGTGGCTTTAGCCCTGCCCAAAGCTCATGGCCCAAGGGTGGCAGGAAGATGGTGTCCCACCACGGGGTTAAGTCCTGTAAGCGGACGACGACGGAACAGCCAGGGCTATGGGAGATTCCCGGAAGCAGGTGTAACAAGATTACGTAAGCCGGGCACAACTTTGGCACAAGGAGGAAGTTACATGGGGGATATGCATGCTCATGGTAAGGAGGTGTCTTTGACAAACCACATCCAAGTTTTTCCTTACCATGAGCTGAAATCCACTTTTTTCCTTTCCACTGAGCTGCTAAACTGATGACCCCTTAGAGTGTCATACGCTATGAAGGGATTCAGTTCACTTGTGCACTTCACATGTGAAGAGGCCCTGGGGCATGAGCCCCAGGCCATGTTCATGGAGACACCCCAGAAACTTCATCATACAACTTCACTTTTAGTAATTAATAGATGCACATATATAGTGGCTCATTGTCAAGCAGTATTCGTGCTGTGAAGAAAATAGAGCAGGTGAGGATGGACAACGGTCAAGGGTAGCTGTGAGGGTGGACAGGACCACGAAGTAGACTGAAAGAGATGATTATCAAGGTCCTGGTTAGGAGCTAGACGTGCTGGGTACAGATCTCATCTGTGATTACTAGCTCTTCTACACTGAGCAAGTTATTTAATCTCCTATGCCTCTGTGTTCTCATCTGAAAAGTGGACTTACTATTAAGAGATCTGCCTCCTGCAGTTGAGAGGTTAAGTGAGTTCACATATATGCAAAGTGTTTAAAGCAGTGATTCTCACACCTTAGTATCATTATTGCTGTTTATCTGGAGGAACGTGCCCTGGGCAGAAGAATTCATGGACAGGCTACTTTGATCTGGCAGAGAGTTAAAGAGGACCTGACTGGTAAAACACAGCGATTGTCATAAGACACGAATACTGTTCACACGGGAGCCTGATAGTCGACCTATTGACATTTTATTCTGCAGCATCTAGAACCCTGAGTCGAACCAGGGTGCTGTACATTTCACGTTCTGTTGCAGTGCTCTGAGCAGCTCATCACCCTCTTCGTGTCCCTTCTTTTCCCAGGAATTGACCAAGGTCAGATGACCTACGACGGCCAGCACTGGCATGCCACCGAGGCTTGTTTCTGCTGCGCCCACTGCAAGAAGTCGCTGCTGGGGCGGCCCTTCCTCCCCAGACAGGGCCAGATCTTCTGCTCACGCGCCTGCAGCGCCGGCGAGGACCCCAACGGCTCAGACTCCTCCGACTCCGCCTTCCAGAATGCCCGGGCCAAAGAGTCCCGGCGCAGCGCCAAGATTGGCAAGAACAAGGGCAAGACGGAGGAGCCGCTGCTCAACCAGCACAGCCAGCTGCAGGTGAGCTCCAACCGGCTGTCGGCCGACGTGGACCCCCTGTCGCTGCAGATGGACCTGCTCAGCCTGTCCAGCCAGACGCCCAGCCTCAACCGGGACCCCATCTGGAGGAGCCGGGATGAGCCATTCCACTACGGGAACAAGCTGGAGCAGAGCCAGCCACAGAGCCCCTTGCAGCTCCTCAGCCAGTGCAACATCAGAACTTCCTACAGCCCCGGCGGGCAGGGGGCTGGAGCCCAGCCCGACGTGTGGGCCAAGCACTTCGGCAACCCGAAAAGGAGCTCGTCGCTGGCCATGAAGGGCCACGGTGGCAGCTTCATCAAGGAGTGCCGGGAGGACTACTACCCGGGCAGGCTGCGGTCCCAGGAGAGCTACAGCGACATGTCCAGCCAGAGCTTCAGCGAAACCCGGGGCAGCATCCCGGTCCCCAAGTACGAGGAAGAGGAGGAGGAGGAAGGGGGCCTGTCCGCTCAGCAGTGTCGGACCCGGCACCCCATCAGCTCGCTGAAGTACACTGAGGATATGACGCCCACCGAGCAGACCCCGCGGGGCTCCATGGAGTCGCTGGCGCTGTCTAACGCAACAGGTAGGTTCTGGTCTCCTGGTACCCTGAGAATGTTCTCGGCGTCCTCTGACTGCTGGTTCTCAGGATTTTTGCATCGTACCCACTACATGCCCTCCTCCACCAGGTTGTCAAGAAAGGTGAACCCCCCAGTGGCTCCTTTGATTGGATTCCTTCTAAGCGGAGCCTGAGACGGGGTTAGGGTGCCTGTGATGTGTTGAGAACATGCTGTCAAGGAAGAGGAGTGAGAGAAACAGAAGGACAGGGGGAGGAACCAAGTGGAAAATGGTGTCTGGGCTGGGGTCGAGCTTCAGCCTGAGCCTGCAGGGGGCTCTGGAGGATGAGTGGGACCATACTGTGGGGTGGGTTCCTTCTTGGGACAAAGGGACTGATGCTTTGCTCAGCCATGTCAGTCAGTCATTGGTCCTGGGCAGCTGGAGAGTGACTTGGGGATGAGTTTGTGGATGTGGTCACAGAGGGCAGGAGAGCGCCTCTCAGCCAAAAGCGACATTGAAGAGAAAGGATGGGTGGTTGTGAGCTCCAGTATCTCATTAGGGAGCTGGTTTTAGTGTGTGGATAAAGATGAAAGAAAGGAGGATAGATAAGGAGCAAGCAGGCAGGCTGAGAAGGACAGAAGTGGTGAGAGACACACAAGACAGACAATCCATTGCCTGCTCTTGCCAACCAGATTGTCCAGCTGTTTTGTGTACCCACGCAGACAATGTCAGCATTCTGCAAGATGACTCTATGCAAAGTGTCATCTGAGGAGCAGGTCTGTCCACAGTGCACCCTGAGATAAGTACTGATTTTAACAGTGTTTACGCACTCTGGGGGCAGTTTGACATTATTGCAACATCCAAGTGCATGTTCAGTGGGCTTGTCTCTACTGGTTCAGGTGTGCACTGGTCAGGGTGTGAGAGACCGCTGGGTGAGTTGTCTGTGGCGTGTGCTGGGTGTCAGTCCTGCTCAGGTGGGTCACATACCAGGCCACACTGGGCTGAAATATGAAAACTGGTCCTTGGCTCCAAATAGATTGAGAAATGCTGCTTGAAGGAGCATTGAGTGTCTCTGCCTTTTGTGGATGGGACACCAGGAGGGAGACACATGTCTGTCCCTTCCAGTAGGGATCCCAGAGTCAAATGTGTCTGTCCCAGTGGAAACTGTGGCAGCCTCATGCATGTCAGCCCCCTCTGGAGGGACCACCGCCACCAGGTTCCAACTGGTTGTTGCCACTTGCAGGAATGTTTATTTATTCAACTAACAGTGATGCAGCACTCACCATGTGCCAAATATTGTTCCAAGCACTTGATAAATATTCACTCCATTACATCATCAAAACTCTTTGAAAGAGAGAGACTCTTAACAGTCTCAATTCAGAGTAGGAGAAACTGAAGCCCAGAGAGGTTGAAGCACTTGCCCAAAGTCACCCAACTTTTTAAAGCAGGGATTGAAACCTCTGCATGTGACCCCAGAGCAGTGCTCTTACTCGCATCAGGCTGCCAACCTCATCTGAACTCCATGCTGTTAGGTCTTCCAGGTTCCCAAATAAGTTTAAAATTTGGATTTTTTTTTTTTAATGTAAAGCCTATTGGCTGCTGGACGCAAAATGTGTCTCTGAATTGTAGAATATATGTATGTTGTGTTATTAACCTCATCATCCTCTACGGTGCTTTCACAGCTGTGTGCTCCTTTGTCTTGGAGGACACAGAGCAGGTATCCTTACCCCCATGTTTCAGGTGAAAAAAATGAGGCGACTAAGCATGTTGCCTAATGTCATACAAGGGCAAAATTAGCACAGAGTGATGACTGCCTGGCTTCCAGCCCAGTTTGTGCTGTTCTCAAAAGATTTATATGCTATAATTATTTAAGAGGCCAGGAGATATGTATGTAATTCAGACTCTGAAGTGGAGCTTCTCAAAGCTAGACCACCTGGATCAGAATCATTGGCTGCTTGATCGAAGCATGAATTCCAGGGCCTCCCCTCCAGGCCCAGTGTATCAGACCCAGTAGAGGTGGGGCCCAGGAACCTGCATTTTGAACAACTCTCTGCTGGTGCTCACACGACCACTGTCTAGAGCAGTTGTTCCTGGGTTTGTCCGTTCTGACTTGATTGTCCTCACAATGTAACTTAGGAGGAAATCAGGAGATCTAGAGGTTGGAGAATGTTGGAAAGACCAACTAAGTATGTTTGAAGAACATGTAGTCTCCGACCCTAAGGAAAAGGCAGGTAATTTATCCTCAAGATTTTCTGTAGATCCTTGCTTGGGCAAAGCAGCGAATGCCCCTCTGTTTCTGAGAACTTTTTGGAAAGCAGCCCTGAACCACTTCTGACAGAGCTGAGAAAAATTGCCCAGACCAGCACTGTCTGATACAGTAGCCACAAGCCACATGTGACTATTGAAATTTGAGTAATCAAGATGAAATGAAATGAAAATTTCAGGCCATCAGCTGCACAAGCCACATTTCAAGTGCTCACCAGCCATGAGCTGAATTTTAAATTTCATTTCATTTCAATCAATTTCATTTCCAGTCACCACATGTAGGTAAGCCAGAGGCTACCCTGTGGATGGCACAGATGAAGGGAGTGAACTGTTGGGATGGGCAGAATTTCAACCCCATTATTAATCTCTTTGGGCTCTCCTTGTGGCTCAGCTGGTAAAGAATCCGCCTGCAATGTGGAAGACCTGAATTTGATCCCCGGGTTGGGAAGATCCCCTGGAGAGGGGAACGGCTACCCACTCTGGCATTCTGGCCTGGAGAATTCCATGGACTGTATGGTCCATGGGATCACAAAGAGTCTGACACAACTGAATGACTTTCATTTTCATTAATATCTTTGGGAATTCTGTCCTGAGCCCTGGTTTTTCAAATTCTAACTTAATTAATAGTTTGGAATACCGGTTCTGCAGTTACACACCCTAGGTTCAAATCCAGCCTTAAAGCAGTCACTTAAATTCCATGAGATTCAATGGCCTCATCTATAGCATTTGATGAGTAATAGGACTTCCTTTGTAGGGTTTCTATAGAAAGAAATGATCATATACTTAAACACACTAATACAGTCTTTTGACACACATGACTGTCTCCAATGGTTACCTGAGTTTTTATTTTTTATTTTCCTCTCTCATCCTAAATATACTGGTGCATGGTTTTGGCCTCTCAGGATGTTTGGCTTCTGGTGTCTCCCTGCATCCAGCAACTGTGCAGATTTCCATTTTTAGGTTTGAAACTGTTTCTGTGGGCTCCTTTTCTCCCTAATCAACCTGAGAAGAGCATGGAAAACAGGCCTAAAGAAATCCATTTTGAGCCCCTGTGTTTCCATGGATCTGTCAGCCGTGGCAGTATTGGAAGGGAGATTATAGCTAATATTGGCAGCACCGTTTGTAGCATCCTTCACCACAGGACCTCACCCTAAATGCCTTTCACATACACCAAGGACATGCTGTTAACTAGACTTGGAAAGTCAGTCTTTTTGCTGCTGACCCTTACTGTTGCATGTGGATTTTGCTAGAAAATTAAGTAGTTTTTTGAGAAGGCAGTGTCGTGAACTGTGTGTATCTTAAACCCTAGAATCCCAGGCTATGAGTGAAGGTTGTTTAGTTGCTGAGTTGTGCCTGACACTTTCATGACCTGTTCCTCTGTCCATGGGATTTTCCAGGCAAGAATACTGGGGTGGGTAGTTATTCCCTTTTCCAGAGGATCTTCCTGATCCAAGGATCAAGCCTGCATCTCCTGATTGTCAAGAGGATTCTTTACCACTCAGCCACCAAGGAATCCCTGGGAGTGAAAGACACATCACAAAAGGCTCAGGCAAAAACACCTTGATCCTTCAGCGAAAGCTAGGTTTCAAGATAATGGATTTTTTTTTTCTCTTCCATGGCCAGTAACTTGTTATTAACTATGTCTGCAGTGTTTAATCTGGCATGAAGCATGAGCTTTTATGGGCAGCATTTTTTCCTTAGAGCAAGTCTGAAAAGCCAGGGAGCCCCAGTGGCTTGCCAGCCTCAAATCTCAGCTGGACGCCTGCAGTTTCAGTTTAGAAGTGGGAGTGGACTGTCCCTTATCATCGGCAAATGTAGTCCATCCCTTCTGCTCACTCAGAGTGAATCAGGCGGGCTTGGTCACCATTTGCACCCCCCACTAAATGGAGTCTTGCAGAAGCTCTTTAAAAAAAAAAAAAAATTAGCTGCACTGTGCACCATGTGGGAGACAGTTCCCCAACCAGGAATCGGACCCTCGAACCCTGGAGTAAAAGCGTGGATTCTTAACCACTGAACTACCAAGAAGTCCATTGCAGAAGCTCTTTGACCCTGCCATTGTCTAACCATGCCTCTAAAGCAGCTTGGAGCCTGCGTGATTGTAGTATTATAAATAGGAGTAACAAAGTCAACAGCAGCTACCGTTACCGGCTGTTTGTCATGTACTAGGAACGGGTCTAAGTCCTTTCAGGAAGTAACTCACAACACCCCTGTGAGGTAGATAGAGTTATTTCCATTTTATAGATAACTCAAATGAGACCCAGAGAGGCTTAGTAGCCCAAGGCCACATGGCTCAGAAGTAGAAGACCGGGATTCCTAGCTCCAGAGCCTGTGCCCTGGACCCTGTGCCATGGCAGGAATGCTTGGTGGTGATGATATAAGTGAAATAATCATAACAGATCACTGACTGGGATGTGACCTGGTAACAACTTCATATATAACATCTCTTCCAATCTTCATAACAGCCCTGTGAGAGAAGTCTGATTATTATACCCATTTTACAGATGAGCACACTGAAGGTCATAGACACTGTGACCTCCCCGTGGCCCCCGCTGATGGCCAGGACCTAGTCCCAGGTGTGGTAGTCTTCAAAGCCCTTACTCTGAACCTCGATCTGCATCTTCACAGGACGGGTGGTGCTCACAGTCCAGAGACGTGCACGGTGACTCTGAAGAGACAGGGATTCCTTTTCCTGTGCAGCCAGTTTGCTGATGGGTCTGTTAGGCTCAGGGGAGGGGGGCGCTCGAGGGAAGCCTGAAAGCCCAAGCGCCAATGGAGAACTGAACGGCAGAAGCGAGGGAGGTGGTCCGAGATGACGTGCCCGGGTGAGAGGCGGGAAAGACAAAGGAGACGAGTACAGACCACCTGGGGGTGGGCACCCGGGCCGGAGGCACTGATGGGGAGGAGGCCACGGCCATGGTGCAGGGTGGAGTCTGGGTTCAAGTCACACTGCAGCAGACATAGAAGAGAGCTGGAACTGGGAGTGGTGGCCTCAGGTGGATGCCACACAACAGCCGGAGACTGTCAGCTGGTCCCCAGGAAGGGGGACAGCGCTGAGACCGACGCTAGGCCTGTTCCTTCTGTATGGGGTGAAGGGTCAGACAGAGCTGGGACCTGGAGGAACAAAATGCAGATGTGGGTCAGAGTGAGGGAAGGGAAAGAGGGTTTCTCTGTTCATTCATTCAGTCAGTCAGCAGCTGTGACTGGAGCGCCTGCCCTTTGAATTACAGCAGAAGGAAGGAGAGCGTGGGCTGTAGGCCAGTCTGCCAGTTGGAAACTGGAGTTTGTGGTTTAATACCTATGTGTCCTTGGGCAAACCTGGCTTATCTATTCTGTCTCACTGTCCCCCAGTATCACACTGTCCTCATCTTTTTTTTTTGGGTGGGGAGCAGGGGGGCCCGTAGTACATGGCTTGTGGGATTTCAGTTTCCAGACCAGGGATTGAACCCAGACCATGACAGTGAAAGCGCTGAATCCTAACCACTGGACCACCAGGGAACTCTTTCACTGTCTTCATCTTCAAAATGAAATGATAGCAGTGCCTTGTAGAGTTGTCGTGGAAATTAAATAAGTAAATTCCCATAAAGAATTTAGCACAATGCCTGACACCCTCTAAGTTACTGTTAGAGATTACACTTAGTAGGTGTCATGCCTCTGCAAGGTGCTAAGGTTGCAGTGAACTAAAGTGGGTATGGCCTTGCCCTCCTGCGCCTCATAGTGTACTAGAATTTAATAATTTAATACATAGTAACCATCTAATTGTACTATTTAAAATTACATCAGTGGTAAGTGTGGGGCTAGGAGGGTATACAGAGAGGGCTCTAGCTAAGTTAGGAAGATCAGAGAGGACAGAAAAAAAATGCTTAAGGGGATAAAGGGGAAGGTGCATTCCAGGTAGCAAGAGCAGCATGTGCAAAGGTCCTGTGGTAGGATGTATGACAAATATAAAGACCTGAAAGGAGGCCCTATAGCTGGTTGATGCACAGAGGATAATAAGGCTGGAAGGCACAGGGGGAATAGTGCAGAACCATTTTAGATAGTTTAAGGGTTTGGGCCTTTCCACTAAGGACAGTGGAAAGCACGTGAAGTCACAGGCCAACAGGGAGGGAAGTGACATGATCAGGTTTGCATTCTGGAAAGATGGTTTCAGCTGCTGTGTGGGGAATTGACTGGAAGAGGGCAAGTGCTGATACAGAGAGACCCACTAGGAGGCAATCCAGATGTGCAGCCAGGAGAAGAGGTGAAGGCGGCAGCCCCCAAGGTATAAACAGCCGTGACTGAAGAGCGTGCACCTGACGATGACCTAGAAGAGGAAATGGGCAGAGCTTTTCGGTGCCCTGGGGGATGATCCTGGAAGGCAGAATTACATGGATGTGAAAACGTAAAAGTTGTATCAGTTTGCCTACTCTGTGATTTTTTGACCCAGGCAAACATCAGCAGAAAGTCCATGCGTCATTGGGTTGGATACTCAGACACACAGCAGAGGTAGACACCTGCCATCTTTGATTAGTGTTGTATTGGCGTGGCATATCCAGACCTTTATTATCTTTTTATTGAGCTATAGTTGATTTATAATATCATATCAGTTTCAGGTATACAACATAGTTATTCAATATTTCTATAGATGATACTCCTTTTAAAGTTATTATAAAATAATGGCTGTATTTTCCTGTGCTGTATTATACACCCTATTGCTTATTTATTATAAGCACATATGCATAGCATGTTCACACCTTTAACACACATCACCTACATACCTTGACAAGGAAAGTTCCGTTGCACAACAGCTGGACATATTCATTGCTAGGAGGTAATGGGGTAATTTTTTTTTTTTTTTTTTTTTTAGCATTTTGGCAAACTGAAAAAGAAGGACAAAGAAACTTCAGTGTGAGAATCTGAAGTAACAAATGGAACAGACCACTTTACCAAGAATGTCTGAGATGTTTCTTAATCCTTTTAATGCAAAACATTTGTATATTTAATTTGAGGCAGGAACATTTCTCCCGTTCTTCTGCATAGCTTAGATATCCATCCTCTAACCCAATTTCTGTATTTAAATTGTTGGATAAAACTTCCTAAGCAGCTGGCACCCATGACTCGAGGAGTTAGCCCTCAAAGGTTCTCATAAATCATATGGCCCAGGACTTTCTGATCCTTTCCTCCATGGGGAAGATGTGGAAGATGCCCAGTCTGGAATTACAGGTTTGAAAACCTGCAACTCACTTTGAGTTATGTTGTTTGGTCCCAGAGCCAACCCCATGTCTACTTGGGGAAGTGCATAGGGATCGTCTTTGTTCGCTGGAATTATGGAACTCTTTTGTTCGCAAGCCTCAGAAGAATCCCAATTCCAGTGGATGTAAACAAACAAGATTTTGTTTTTCATTATGAAGTACAGAGTTCCCAGATGATAGGCAGCTGAATCCAGGCACACAAATGATGTCATCAGGACTCAGCCTCTTTCCTGTCTCAGTTCTTGTTTTCTGCATAGTGGCATCATTCTGAGGTGACTCTTCCACGGAGTAGGAGAGGGTGCTCGGCAACCCCAGGCTAACATCTGTTAACGTCAGGTCAAGGAGAGTGGGCTGATCTTCTTTAATAGTGTCAGTGACAGTCCCAGAATTGAGTTGCATTTGCATGACTTTGGTCACCTAACATTTGTTAAACTAACTCCCAGGTTGGGAGGGAGCTGGAGGGAATCTTTGCTCTGATTGGCCAGGCCTGGGTCACATGTCCATCCTGGGACGTGGGCAAGTAGGATCAAGGTCATCAAAACTGTAGGAATGGAAAATGGAGAAGAGAGCTTCTCAAAGGGAAATCGAGATAGTTTTTACAAAAGAGGAGGGATGGTGTTGCAGGAGTACAAACCACAGGTATGGTACCCATCTGGGGCTGACCACCCCCCACACACACACACACACACACACACACACCTACCTTGATCTGGTTCCTTCCTCCAAAAGCCCCACCATTTATACTTGACATCAAATGTCCATTATGGTTGTTAGCCATGTTTACTTTTTTTTATGGAGACAAAGCTCTGGTCTTTGGGACATGTCCCTGTACTGATGGTAATGCGAAGGTTCTAGATGGTTTGGAGGGGCAGGTTAGATGGTACCCAACCTTCTGGCTCTGTGTTGAGGATGTGATTCCAGAGTGCTTTCTGAATGGTGTCATGGGCTGACTTCCTTGGTGCCCCTCCCAAGAAAGCATGCCCTCTTGGCATTTCTTGGCTCTGAACCAGGCTCACAGACCAGGGACCAGATGAAAGCCAGCAGAGTGAATGTCGTAGGAGAATCTGTTCCTTATTTTTTGCTGAGTCAAAGCTTTGGTGTGTTGGGAAGCGGAGGACAGCATCAGAGCCAGGGGAGGCAGATGGGGAACCGTGGACAGACGGAGCCCAGTCCTCAGTAGCTACCTGTCACGGTCTCGCTGATATTTTCTGGGTCCAGAGAAACTTTTCCAGTGTCCTGGTTTTTAATAACCGTTCAGGAGGCTTATTTATAACCGCCTTGGGCGTGAGCAGTCATCTATGCTGAGAGTAAGTAACCGTGGTTGCTGACAGGAGAGAAAAGGTTGCTGATTTTATTCATTTTATTACTGAAAAGGCAACACTGGAAAAAAGAAAATGGGTCTAGAGTGGAGACCAGAGGGTGATGGGCTTTTTAGACTCGTAAGATTTTTCAAAGTGAATTTTTAAAGAATGAGTGTGCCTTTCTGTCAGAACCTCTGAATTTGGGAGTCTCACATGGGAAATCAGATAGTTCTTATCCGCTTGAAAATGGTTTTGAAACTCAGATTTTTAGGATTTAAGTCTTTAAAATATCAACAGTAAAACATGAAAGAGGAAAATTGAGAAAAATGATAGAAGTGGGGAAAAATATCGTAACACCCATCGCTTGACTAGTGCTAATATTTCGGTGGCTTTTCCAGTTTTTCCCTATATACTGGTATATCATTTTTCTTGGAGTTGTAGGCATATTGAGTATTTTGTGTCCTGAATTTCTTTATTTGCATTCTATTGTTAGCTTATTTCCAGAGCTTTTATAACCATCGTTTTTGATGACTGCATTAGTATTCCATTGAATGAATGTTATCGCATCTCTGGAATTGGACATTTAGGCAGTTTCCAATTTGATTTTATTTAAATCTTGATTTCTTTGGTTTCCATCAACAGAACATACTTTCTTAACCCTCCCTTTTCTTATCAACATAAACCTTCTAAATATTTTGGCTCAGAGGCTCACCAGATCCTTGACCTCCTCAGCTTGGCCCCTTGGGAAAGCATTTTAGCATCTCTTGCACAAAGTGTTCTGGCCACAGTGTGATGCCTATGAGCTATACTGTGCTGACTCTCACCTGTCTAAGCCACCCCTCTTCAACCCATACATGAAGCATCTCCCAGAGCACTGGAAAATTAATGTGATTGAAACCCCACTTCCTAGTGTGAGCCATGTGGAGCCAGCCTTGGGGAGTGTATTTCTCCATGTAAACAGTCAGTCATCCACTCCATCAGTTAAACTCATCCAGAGACCACCTACATTACATTCATCTGGGATGCTTGTCAATAATGCAGCTTCTTGGGCCCCATCCCAGACTCACAAATAGAATCTCTTAGGGCTCAGCTTTTCAAACAAGTGCCCCCAGAGAACTCTCAGGCCCGCTAAGTTTGAGAAAGGACTGCTGAGCTAGAGGAACCCAGACTCCTCATCCTGGTGATCAGATAGTTTCTATCATACTTAGCATCTTATCTGTGGCTGGAACACTCATCTGCCCTGCAGTGCCCTTCTGCATCTCCTCTTAGCCCTGAGCTCAGCCTCCTATTTAGACAAAAGCAAAATAAATTATGCTTCTTCTGAGAAGCTCTGAAGATGTCCCCAAGACCAACTTGCTCTTGATAATAGTAAATATCATTCTAATGAGTTAAGGACACGTGATCTGAACCATATGGATGGGTTGTTCCTTAATTACATAGTATGGATTAAATATGAAAGAGGGTGACTTGCCAAGGGGTTTTGGCATTTTCACTGGATACAGCAGAAAGAGTGGACAGTAAAACACTTTAGTCTTCAAACAGGGCCTGTTTCAGTTCTAAATCAATGTGAAAACCAAAAGGCCATGAAACCAAAGTTTCATAAGAATTTGCGACAGGTTGATTTGTTGTCTGTTCAGCATCAAATTATTTTCAGCAGCTCTCCTCAGTGGTTTACCAGCATCACCTTGAGAGCGTCCAGTTAGCTGTCTGTGGGTGGATGGATGGGTATGTGTGTGTATGTGTGTTTTCTGAGCTCTGTTCTTCCAGCCAGCTCCTCCAGCCTGCCCTTCCCAAATCAAAACTAGACCATGACATTTTTTGGGAGGCAGCTGTCACAAATCAGGCTGAGCAAACAGGCGGGGCACCGTCTAAAAGATAAAGTCTCTGTGTTCCAACACAAAATTACTAAGAAAAAAACCTCGTGTTTTCTTTGGTACAAAAACTTTTAACAGCTTAAAAATGTCATGCCGAACTCCCCATCCACTAAGTAAAGATATAGGACATATTTCTTCCATTTTTTTCCCCTCTGTTCTGGAAAATCGCCTTTCTCAGCTCTCACCCACCCAAGGTTTTGGTGTTCCAGTTTGCAGACCGTCCAACCCCCATCTTCCCTATTCTCTGTTAGCTTTCCCATGTATAAGCAGTGGAGGGAAAAACAGGCTCATTATGCTCCTTGCACAGAGGAGTAGAAACTGTCCTTCTGTGCATTCTCGTTCTCTGGACCATTCCTGGGAACAAATCCTTGACTCTCAGCTGTGCTATGTCTGAGGGATTCTCATTTCTTTAAGTTAAGCATCTTACCCAGTCAGATCTGCCTTCCTGAGTGTGTTATCCATCCAAGGATACCTGTGAGGACTTATTTTTGATTCTGATATTGTGCTTTTGGTGCGAGCATCCATAGAAAGGATTCTGTAACTGCTGTGGACTCCTCACCCTGGCTGGAGCAGATTTTTGACTGCTGCATTTCAAAACGGAGGTGCTGATTTTAGAAGAGCAGAAAAGTCCATTTCAGGCTTTACTTGTGTCTTTTCCTGGAGAGCAGATTAAGCTCAGAGCTGGAAGGGAAATGAGAGAACAGCCTAGAACAACTCATCCATTTTCTTTCTTTCTTTGTGTTTAGATCCTGGATCCTGGGGGGAAGATCGGGTGGTGGGGAATTCTCTTTGCCTGAGATGCACGTTTGTGGACAAATACTGAGGGTGATGCTCTGGATGCATGGCTCTCAATGGGGGAGAGTGGGGATTTTGTCACCCAGGGGGCATTGGGCTATATTTAGAAACAGTTTTATTTGTCACATCTTGGGATACAGGGTGTTCCTGGCTGCTAGTGGATACAGGCCAGGGTCGTACTGCTAAGCATCCCCAGTGCACATGAGAGCACCTCCCCTCCCGGAAGTTTTCATTGTTCCTTGGAGGATGATTGCTTTCCAGCGTTGTGCTGGCTTCTGCTGTAAAACAACGTGAGTCAGCTGTGTGTATACGTATAACCCCGCTTCTCAAGCCTCCCTCACACCACAACCCCCCCGCCACCAATCCAGCCCCTCTAGATCATCAAAGAGCACCGACCCAGCGAAGAGTCATCTAGCCCCATGAGTCAGCAGTGCCAGAATTAAGAAAGCCTGGTCTCGACACCAGGAATTCAATCAGAAAGCATCAGCCTCCATCAGAGCCTCTCACAACCACATCTGAGGAGGTCATGATGTCACATCGCAAGAGTGGGTCTGCCTGGCCTGGCATTTCAGAAACCCCCTCTGCAGCTGAAAGAACTCTTTCTGCTTGTTGGTCTGATCCCAGCCACACCGCACAGAGTGGGTTACTGTTTCAGGATCAGTCCAACCTGGTTGAAACCCCCATCACCGCTCTAGCTACGTGGCCTCAGACAAGTGGCTTCAATCTCCCAGCTTCCTCAGCTTCCTAGAGAACAAATGTAAATTTCTGCCACATGGGGCTGTGGTGGAACGGGAGGTAATATGCAGAAAGTACTTAATTGCATGCCTGGCACTTGGCCGTCTCAATATTTGAGAGTTATTATTACTCTTATTATTAGGTGCCCCAGAGCGCCAACCTCCTGTCTCTTTCCTTTTAACTCTGTCTCAGCCCGTTGCTCACTCACTTACCAGGGAGAAGGAAGATTGCAGGAACTCAGACCTCATGATCACAGTCAGGGATAGAGGGAGAAGGCCCGCATCCATGGATGAGCCTGAAGTCTGGCAGTTCTGTCGGTGTCAGAGATCCAGACCATGCTGGTGCCCACAGCTGGGGGGCTCTGTGGCTTGGATTTTCAGGAATGTTTGCAGCTGGAAAGATGAGCCCCTTGCTCCCTGAGTCTTGGTTTCCCACCTTGTCTGAGCTGAAAGAGGCTGCGGGAATCTGAGGCCTAAGTATGCCCATACAACACGTCTTAGTGTTAATGGAGCCTGGCCTCCCTGTGTAAGGAAGCTAGACTGTCAGCTCCTAGACTTTAGTCTCTCCCTTGCTAATCTCCCCCTCTCCCCAGTATCAATTAACTTTTCAGACAATTCTCATTTGCTGCAGTTTAGAAGAGTTAATTTGTTGTTTGAGTCTGTGGATGAGCAATTTCTGGGCCCTGAGTTTAGGAAGACGGTAGGGAGGAGTCCAACAATAGAAATTTTCTGTTGAGATCATTATCGGCCTCCAAGACTCGCCGACTAGTGAGGTCTGACTTTAGCTGCAGATCTGCTTTGGGTTCAAGCCCCTCAGCAGGGAGACGAATTCCAGCCTGCCCGGAAGCTCCCATAAAGTTCTCGCTGAAGCACCCCAGATGTCGCCGTTTTTTAAAAATTGAAGTTCAGTTGATTTCCAACGTTGTCATAATTGCTGCTGTCTAGCACAGTAACTCAGTTATACATATATGTGTTCTTTTTCATTTTCTCTTCCACTGTGATTTATCACAGGATGTTAGATAGAGTTCTCAGATCTCACCATTCTTAAGTGAACCGTGGATGGCCAGGCTTTCTGTCCCTGAGCATTTTACTTTGTGGCCCTTTCTGCTCAGGATAAGGGCAGCCCAGGAGACAGATGCCTTCCCCTGTCTTCTTCTGCCCTCTGAAGCTGTGTATTGTGGGGATTTTAGTCAGGTCATGTGGATGCTGCATCTTTATCTGTCAGTATTGCATGGAACACAGCAGCTTGGAAGACATTTGTACTCCACCTTTTCTCTGAGTCCCAGGACTGCTGCAGAAGGAGCATTGTAAACATCTTTAGTGGGTATTCAGAAGTTCCACCCCCACCCTGTTGTCATCCAGTAGGTGAATCCAAAGCCCTCCTGGGAGCGTTGAGATGTAAAAATCATTCATTGTCAACCCAGGCCCTAATACTGCGTATGTTATTGGGAGAAACTGTGTAAGATGCCCTGTCATCCTTTATGGTAACCTCCTACTTCTTTGAGTTGCCGTTTTTATTTATTTATAGAGTTGTCATTTCAAAGGGAGCCATGCTCGTGTGTCTCCCTCATCCACTCACAGTCCCAACAATCCTGTTTTTTATCCATCTTCTATACCAGAGTTGGGATATGAGATTTTTTTCTTTTTGAAACAGAAAGAATGAGGAAGAGAAAGACATTTTAAACAGGTTGGCTCTGACTTGTTTTATGTTCATTTATTCAACAAATACTTACTGGGCGCCTACGACATGCCAGGCACTCTGTTCATTGCCAAGTATACACTGGTGAATAAATCAGACTTGGTCCCTGTGTGGGTCAGGGCCCCAGCAGGAAACAGATGGCACAGGAAAGGGTAATTAAAGGAAGCCTAATGAAGGAGGCCACTGGGTAGTAACTGAGGCCTTAGGCAGAGAACCTCAGCCAACGTTCAGCCTGGCAGAGGGAGCCAGGGTGATAAGTACCATGCTACCCTCCGATTTCCTACTGGAAATCAACCCCAACCAGAAGCCCAAGAGTAAGAGAGCCAGCCATTGGTGCAGCTTTGTGGGAGAGCAGGGTGGAGATGGTTATAACTGCAGCAGGGAATGTATAAGCACACACTAAGGCAGATTTACGTTCAAGGTCAGGAGGGGCGGCCGTGAGAAGATACCCCTCGTCCAAGGTAAGGAGCAGCGGCTGCGCTTTGCTGGAGCAGCTATGAAGAGATACCCCACATCAAAGGAAAGAGAAACCCAAGTAAGACGGTAGGTGTTGTGTGAGGGCATCACAGGGCAGGCCCACTGAAACCATAATCACAGGAAACTAGCCAATCTGACCACACGGACCACAGTCTTGTCTAACTCAGTGAAACTAAGCCATGCCGTGTGGGGTCACCCAAGACGGTTGGGTCATGATGGAGAGGTCTGACAGAATGTGGTCCACTGGAGAAGGAAATGGCAAACCACCTCAGTATTCTTGCCTTGAGAACCCCATGAACAGTATGAGAAAGCAAAATGATAGGATACTGAAAGAGGAACTCCCCAGGTCGGTAGGTGCCCAATATGCTACTGGAGATCAGTGGAGAAATCACTCCAGAAAGAATGAAGGGGTGGAGCCAAAGCAAAAACAATACCCAGTTGTGGGTGGAACTGGTGATAGAAGCAAGGTCTGATGCTGTAAAGAGCAATATTGCATAGGAACCTGGAATGTTAGGTCCGTGAATCAAGGCAAATTGTAAGTGGTCAAATAGGAGATGGCAAGAGTGAATGTCGACATTCTAGGAATCAGTGAACTAAAACGGACTGGAATGGGTGAATTTAACTCAGATGACCATTATATCTACTACTGTGGGCAGGAATCCCTTAGAAGAAATGGAGTAGCCATCATAGTCAACAAGAGAGTCCGAAATGCAGTACTTGGATGCAATCTCAAAAACGACAGAATGATCTCTGTTCATTTCCAAGGCAAACCATTTAATATCACGGTAATCCAAGCCTATGCCCCAACCAGTAATGCTGAAGAAACCGAAGTTGAACGGTTCTATGAAGACCTAGAAGACCTTTTAGAGCTAACACCCAAAAAAGATGTCCTTTTCATTATAGGGGACTGGAATGCAAAAGTAGGAAGTCAAGAAACACCTGGAGTAACAGGCAAATTTGGCCTTGGAGTACGGAATGAAGCAGGGCAAAGGCTAATAGAGTTTTGCCAAGAGAATGCACTGGTCATAGCAAATACCCTCTTCCAACAACACAAGAGAAGACTCTACACATGGACATCACCAGAAATCACATTGGTCAATACCGAAATCAGATTGATATAGTCTTTGCAGCCAAAGATAGAGAAGCTCTATACAGTCAGCAAAAACAAGACTGGGAGCTGACTGTGGCTCAGATCGTGAACTCCTTATTGCCAAATTCAGACTTAAACTGAAGAAGGTAGGGATAACCACTAGACCATTCAGGTATGACCTAAATCAAATCCCTTATGAATATACAGTGGAAGTGAGAAATAGATTTAAGGGACTAGATCTGATAGACAGAGAGCCTGATGAACTATGGACAGAGGTTCATGACATTGTACAGGAGACACAGGAATCAAGACCATCCCCATGGAAAAGAAATGCAAAAAGGCAAAATGGTTGTCTGAGGAGGCCTTACAAATAGCTGTGAAATGAAGAGAAGCTAAAAGAAAGGAGAAAAGGAAAGATATTCCCATTTGAATGCAGAGTTCCAAAGAATAGCCAGGAGAGATACGAAACCCTTCCTCAGCGATCAATGCAAAGAAATAGAGGAAAACAACAGAATGGGAAAGACTAGAGATCTCTTCAAGAAAATTAGAGACACCAAGGGAACATTTCATGCAAAAATGGGCTCAATAAAGGACAGAAATGGTATGGACCTAACAGAAGCAGGAGATATTAAGAAGAGGTGGCAAGAATACACAGAAGAACTGTACAAAAAAGATCTTCATGACTCAGATAATCACAATTGTGTGATCACTCACCTAGAGCCAGACATCCTGGAATGTGAAGTCAAGTGGGTCTTAGAAAGCATCACTACGAACAAAGCTAGTGGAGGTGATGGAATTCCAGTTGAGCTATTTCAAATCCTGAAAGATGATGCTGTGAAAGTGCTGCACTCAATATGCCAGCAAATTTGGAAAACTCAGCAGTGTCCACAGGACTGGAAAAGGTCCGTTTTCATTCCAATCCCTAAGAAAGGCAATGCCAAAGAATGTTCAAACTACCACACAATTGCACTCATCTCACACGCTAGTAAAGTAATGCTCAAAATTCCCCAAGCCGGGCTTCAGCAATATGTGAACCGAGAACTTCAAGATGTTCAAGCTGATTTTAGAAAAGGCAGAAGAACCGGAGATCAAATTGCCAACATCTGCTGGATCATCGAAAAAGCAAGAGAGTTCCAGAAAAGCATCTATTTCTGCTTTATTGACTACGCCAAAGCCTTCAACTGTGTGGATCACAATAAACTGTGGAAAATTCTGAAGGAGATGGGAATACCAGACCACCTGACCTGCCTCTTGAGAAACCTGTATGCAGGTCAGGAAGCAACACTTAGAACTGGACATGGAACAACACACTGGTTCCAAATAGGAAAAGGAGTATGTCAAGGCTGTATATTGTCACCCTGCTTGTTTAACTTATATGCAGAGTACATCATGAGAAACGCTGGGCTGGAAGAAGCACAAGCTCAATCAAGATTGCCAGGAGAAATATCAGTAACCTCAGATATGCAAATGACACCACCCTTATGGCACAAAGTGAAGAGGAACTAAAAAGCCTCTTGATGAAAGTGAGAGGAGAGTGAAAAAGTTGGCTTAAAGCTCAACATTCAGAAAACTAAGATCATGGCATCTGGTCCCATCACCTCATGGGAAATAGATGGAGAGACAGTGGAAACAGTGTCAGACTTTATTTTTTTGGGCTCCAAAATCACTGCAGATTGTGACTGCAGCCATGAAATTAAGAGATGCTTACTCCTTGGAAGGAAAGTTGTGACCAACCTAGATAGCATATTAAAAAGCAGAGACATTACTTTGCTAACAAAGGTCCATCTGGTCAAGGCTATGGTTTTTCCAGTGGTCATGTATGGATGTGAGAGTTGGACTGTGAAGAAAGCTGAGCGCGAAAAAGTTGATGCTTTTGAACTGTGGTGTTGGAGAAGACTCGAGAGTCCCCTTGGACTGCAAGGAGATCCAACCAGTCCATCCTAAAGGAGATCAGTCCTGGGTGTTCATTGGAAGGACTGATGCTGAAGCTGAAACTCCAGTACTTTGGCCACCTCATGCCAAGAGTTGACTCATTGGAAAAGACTCTGATGCTGGGAGGGATTGGGGGCAGGAGGAGAAGGGGACGACAGAGGATGAGATGGCTGGATGGCATCACTAACTCTATGGGCATGGGTTTGAGCAAACTCTGGAAGTTTGTGATGGACAGGGAGGCCTGGCATGCTGTGATTCATGGGGTCACAAAGAGTTGGACACTACTGAGCAACTGAACTGAACTAAAGGCAGATTATGATATGTGGTATGAAAGGCATGAGCAGGGTAAAGACCTGAGAGGGTAGTGAGGATTAACAACATTACAAGGATTGTCATGGAAGCTGTCTGAAGTGTTTAAGCTAAGAATTGGTTAAGAACTTGACCTTGCATAGTAAGGGAGGAGGAGAAGAAGATGAAAGGCTTAAGAAATAGCAGCATGTGCAAAGGCCCTGAGGCAAGAGAGAGCTTTACAATTCTGGTAACTGGAAAGCAGGCCAGTGTGCTAAGAGTGTAGTTGTCGAGGGGAGAGCTATACTTAGAGCTATGAAGCACTCACATTTTATTGCTGGCTCAAATTCAGCCTCTTGGAATCCCTCTGAGAACAGTGTCCTGGTCCCTTTTCAGTGGAGTGTCTGTAAGTAGGAAGAAGTCAGATGACTTGGAGAGTAGGTTGGGGAAGCAAAGGCGAGAGTGAGGTCAAAAATATCGAGTGTGTTTGGAGTGTGAGGGGAGAACTTGTCATTTGAAAACAAAAATGTTTTGGGGGAAAAAAGTCTGAACTCTTTCTGTTGATCTTTGGGTTGCTGTAGCTTATTGTTTCCTTTTGGTGCTGATTTCTGGCTTGGTCATCTGCTGGATTTCATATACATAGTGCATTTGAATTTTACCCCAGGTATCCTGTCTTAGCCAAGCAAATAATGTATAAATCTGATTAAAGCAAAACCTTTCCTGAAGTAAACAGTAAGTCCTGAAAACATGTAGCTAAACATATGATTCAAAATCTCCTTCTTCTTTTATTGCATGAATTAGCCAGTTTGGGCCATAGGGAACAGACTCTGGGTCTCTTAGGACAGATGCATTCGTCCTTAGGAAGAAAGATGGATGTTTCCTGGGTGGATGTTACTATAGTTACAGAAGACTTTCACCCAGCCTCCAAAGATCTGAATCCTTCCATGTTTCTTCAAAATTCCTTCCTAAAGTGAAGGGCCAAGAGTTCTACAAGATTTTCCAATGTAGGCAGGAAATCATGTGACCTTTGTCCTCCTAGAATCTCAGCACCATGATAGGAGATGAGACCAGGTGGGTTCACAGTTTAGGACAGTTCAGTGACTGGTGCCCAAGGCTCATCCTTAAAAATCTCAGGAACCCTCACATGTTTGTTTAGGGCCCTTGGTGGCCGTGAACTTAGTTCTCATTAACAAAGCAAGGGAACCAGTACCTCATGGGAATTCCTATCTCAAGCTCAATGGTACCACGTGAATACCTAACACTGTTTTAAAGAGAATGGTCACCAGGCCTTCTCCATCTCTTTAAAGAGAGACTTTTCATTGGGTACCTACTGGAAAGATGAAAGATAGTGTCAATGAAATAGTAATAAGCAATTTAAGAAAGAAACGGAAAATTTTGAGTCAAGTTGAGGATTTTAACTTGGGAATAGCCTCTTAGAAGGCTCCAAGAAGTCTTCCACCCATTACAGGTCTACATATAGTTCTAGAAGTTTTTGAGACAGAGGGCTGTACATGAAATGACATATTACTGACAGTTTGCATATTGTGACCCTTTACAAGATCAAGAAGGAATGTCATCTTTTTTTGTTTCTGGATATATATTTTATTTCTGGTGGATAGTGGTGACTGAATCCCACTCATTCCATAAAAGAATGTTATCCTTCAAGGAGCTGTCTTGGTAGTGGTGGGTGAATGCTTCTCTTCATGGTTGAGGAGGTATTTCTGCCAGTGAGGGAGGTGTGGCTGATGCCTAATGTACAGTGGAAGAGAGGTTCAGAGTGCAGAAGAAAAAAAAAGTTTGTTTTTTTTTTTTGTGGTGGGGGGCATGCTGCGTGGCATGTGGGATCTTAGTTCCCCAGCCAGGGATCAAACCCATGTCCCCTACATTGGAAGTACTGAGTCCTAACCACTTGGACCACCAAGAAAGTCGGAAAAAAAATTTTTATGTTCAAATTTTTCTTATTTGGCACAAAATATGAATTTTACTTTACACTAGACACTAAAATCTTCACACAGTGGTTCTCAATCTTTGCCACATACAAAATCATCTGGGAAATATAAAAGAATACAGGTGCCTGGACCCCATCCCTAAGAGTTCAGCTTAACTAGTCTAAGGTTTGTCCTGGGCCAGGAGATGTTTTAAGACTCCCCATAATTCTACCAGGCAGACGAGCTTGAGAAGCAGCGTATTAAGGCAAATCCAGATTCTTCAGCAGGTGCATGTATTTCTTGCTTCTGGGATGATTTATGGGTGGTTCTGCTTCGGGCGCCCTAGTTTGGTCTGCTTTCTTTCTGTCTGTGAAATAGCACACACCCTAAGGGAGAGAGCACTCACTTCTGAGCATACAAGATGCTCTCTGGTCATATCTTTGCTCTGCCACATCCTGCCCTAAAGCATCTAGAATTGCCATTAAGGTGATGGTCTCCAGGGTCAAAGAAGCCCCTATTTAGAGTTCTTGGCTTGGACTGTTAGCAGTTCTTGGACAAATTACCTAAACTCTTTGAGTCTGAATTTCCTCACCTACAACGACCCTTTCGGAGGGTTAAATGAGAAAGCACTGAATACAATTCCTGAGCTCATTGTCACTCAGTCATGTCTGACTCTTTGTAACCCCATGGACTGTAGCCCGCCAAGCTTCTCCATCCATGGGATTTCCCAGGGAAGAATACTGGAGTGGGTTGCCATTTCCTTCTCCAAATTCAATTTCTGAATCATAGTAAACACTCAAAAACATTTGCAGTTTTCATCAGCAGAGATGCACAAAACTCTCAGGATAGATGCATTCTGATTTTGTAATAGCCAAGGACTAACCCAGGAAAATCAAATGAATCACAGTAAATAACAACAACAATACTTATTGCTTTTATTCTCATCTTGGAGATAAAGATCAGAGAGTTCAAGGTCACATGGCTCATGACTGGGCCAGTGGGGATTAGAGCCAGTTTGCCAGGCTCAACTTTGCACCACCATTTCATATTGCTCTCCATAAAACTCGTGAAAGAAGAGGGGCCTCCTGGTGACATCAGCCCTTAATCTGGCTGAGAAAAGGGAGTTGACACAAGGCTCAGGTTTTTCTCCAATGGGAAGGGCTCTCCAGAGAGGTATTAGCCAGTGAAGCCAGAGTGGGCAGGGTGGGCCGACTGCCACGGGCACCTGGAAAAATCCTCTTCCTCACCCTTTCATTGTTGGCTTCCCTTCCTCACAGCTGTCTAGCCCATATGCCACCGCACAGCAGCCGGGGCGCCTGCCTGAGCTCAGCCCGGACGACCTCGGCAGCTGCCATGGCAAGCTGGGGGCGAGCGGCTGTGCCTGGTGGCCCCCTGTTCCTCCTGCTCACTGCTCGCGTGTGCTCCGGGAGAACCTCGGACGTCTGCAACTTGCTTTCAGCAGTAGTGGTTCTGCTTCTGAGCCTGTGATCTCACAATGTGCCCGCTTTTAAACAAAATAACAAGACTTTTACAGCCCACCCCACCCCCACTTCTGACTCTTTGCGCCCCTCCTCTCTTGTCCAGATACTGTCCTCTGTACATCCCCAGGATCTGCTGTCATTGATAGAGCTGAGGTCTCTGAAGCCCTTTAAGTGTGACACTGTGTTGACCACGCAGGTAGACGTTTCTTGGTTCATCTTCCTAATGGTACTGTGAAGCAGACGTCTTGTGTCCTTTCTGTTTCACAGATAAGTAATCCAAGACTTACTTGCAACACATTCAAAACCATAATGCAGCCAATGACTTGAACCAGGATCTCAGCACTTGAGTCCTGTGTGGTTAGTCATGATCCCATGGTTCTCTACCAAGTTCTTCCCCCCACCCCCCACCGTCCCCGGAGTGGGGGGGGACATTTGTCAATGTCTGGAGACCTCTTGAGTTGTCACAAGAAAGGGTGGGATGCTCCTGGCATGTAGTGGGTAGAGATCAGGGATGCTGCCAAGGCTATCACAGTGCACAGTCCCACCCCCACAACAGAGCATTATCTGACCCCCAAGGTCAGAAAGCACCAAGGTTGAGGATCTCTGCCACAGCCCTAAACTGAGCTACATTTTCTTAGTTCACACTATGAAAATGCTGGTTAATATGGTGTTAGAATACTGACTGTGCTTTGTAAAGTACCCTTGCCCCTCCTCAGCCTCTATCTCTCCCCGGGTTGGGCAGAGCACAGCCTCTCCACTCCCCACTTTGATAATCCCTGGGTTTGACTTTGTCAAGAATCACTTCATCACTTTGGCAGCAGAGGTTGAATCTGTCTTCCTAAGTTTCCTTCCACCTTTGCCGAAGTTCATGGATATGCTAGACCGCCTTCAGGAACGCAGTGGCTCCAGGTGTGGAGAAAGCAGGTGGGTTCTCTCAGACCACCCAGGCCTTCTGCTTCCCCTTCTCCTCTGTCTGCTCCTCCCCTTCCACCACCGCCAACACCTCTCTTCTTTGTTAAGGGTTCCATTTTAATCAGTATCTGCAGCCCTCATTCTAAGTCTGATGGGAAAACCCCAAATCACAGAACGGGCCCAAGAGAGAGAAAGTAGGTCAGGATTCTAGGTTTGCGTCTCTGGCTATCTTCAGCATCCTGGCCTCGTGTGGCTCAGGCAGGACCCCCAGGGCCTGTGGGTGCTGCTGTCAGGTCCTCAGGAGGGAGGGCATGGCATGTGGCGAGCTGGGCAGGTAGGATCTGGCTTTCAGCCTTGGAAAGACACCCTCGGTTGAGAGCTTAAGCCTTCAGTCAGGCTAATGTGGATTCGAATGCTGCTTGCTCTGTGATCTGGGGGACTGATCCCTGCCAACCCCAGATTTCTTTGCTGAAAAATGAGAATGACTATACTTACTCTCCAGGGTTGATGAGACTTGAGTGAGGTTGAACATGTAAACTTGTTGAGTACCATGCCTTGCCCATAGTAAATATCCAAAAAGGCACCTCTTGTGAAATCCTCAGTGGAGACAGACGGAGGACTGACAGAGACAGACTGACAGAGGACTGACCACAGAGGTGGGGTGGGGAGGTCACATGGACAGCGGTCTTAGGAATAGTAGTCGTGGTGATAATGGCATTCATTATTGAGTAGCTGCTGTGGGATGAGGGCTGTGCCTTGCATTAGCTCACTGTGTAAGGGGCCGTTTGTATTCCCCATCGCAGCCCCCACAGCAGTGCCCCTCTTCGCTCTCCCATGCCTTATTTTTGTCTGCAGCACTTAGCACTATTTGGCGTAGTATATATTTTAATGCTTAAGTCTGTTTATTGTCATCCTCCACTAGTGGAATGGAAGCTGCATGAGGGCAGAGACTTCGTATGGTTTGGTTTTTTGCTGCTGTTGCCCCAGCAGCTGAAAGTGCCCGGCAGCTGAAGCACAGTAGGCATTTGGTAAATCTGACACATGGTAGGCACTCCCAAAATACGATGCGGAATGAATGAGCCTCCATCTTACAGGTGAGAAAACAGAGGCTTAGAGAGATTAAGAGATTTGCCCAAGATCAGATGGCTCACGAGAGACAGCCAGAGTCCTGAGCCTTTGTGAGCAGACTGCCTCATACAGCAGTGTTTGGCCAGTGGTGATGACCACACGTAAGTGTCTGTGGGGCTCATACTTAAAACCAGGTGCAGAGGCTGCGGTGCTTTGTTTGCTTGGGTTCAGAATTTCCAGGTCGAGGTGTGGGTGGAGATGGGATGATTTGACATCTGAAACCACCTGCCCTTCTCAGGGGAGCTCCAGGTACTTTCAGTTGCAAACAGCTCTGAATAACTTAGCACAGGATTTGGGGAGGAACCTATTTTCTTGTCCCTTCTCACCATGTCCCAGAAATTACAGACTTATGTTTAATATCCTTCCCACAGCTTTGTTTCAGCCCCAGAGAAAGCGTGCCTGGTTCTGGATCTCCTGGGAGATAGGCTAAGGTAAAGGGGGGTGGGCTCCCAACTTTTTCCACGGCATTTCATAAGCTTCTCTAATTACAAACAATTCATTTTTTTTTTTTTAAGTTACACAACTACAGAAATGTGTATTTGTAGATTGAAGTTGTCCCATCAGTTCTCCTCCCTCCACAACCATTGGGTGAATGGTCTTTTGGTATTTACCTCTGGGCATACACTGACAGATACAAATAAAAAAGTCATCATGCTGTTTTGTAATTTGTTGTTGATTTAAATTTTTAATTTATGCATGTATGTATTTTGGCTGCCCTGGGTGTTAGTTGCGGCCCTCAGGATCTTTTTTATTTGTACAGCACACGCAGGATCTTTCATGGTGGCATGCAAACTCTTAGTTGCGGCATGTGGGATCTGGTTCCTTGACCAGGGATAGAACCTACATTGAGGGTGTGGAGTGTTAGCCACTGGACCACCAGGGAAGTCCTTGTTGTAGTTTTCGTTTTTTACTTAACAGCATACCTTGTTCATCTTTCCTTGTTGGTCTTTGTAGCTCTAACTCATCTGAACCTATACAGTATTTCATGGTATGATTATACTATCATCCTTTTAATATATCTTCTATTTCTGGACATTTGGGTTTTTTACAAGTTTATACTGGCACAATTTGTTTTCCAGTAAATGCCTTTTTGCTTATGTTTGTGTGCCTGTTCAAGTTTTTCAGTAGCATGAATTCCCTGGGGACTTCAGGATCAGGAAAGTTCTGTAGATGCTGCCACATTGCCCTCTTGGGTTGTGTAACTTTGCCCTTAGAAGACTAGGGGCCCTGAGATGGTCACGTGGTAGGACCGAATCCTGCTTGAGGACAGGGCTGTACATGAAGCCCAGAGTGGTCGCCTACTTGCTCTGATATTCAGGTGTTTTTCGTGCTCAGAGAGCAGGGACCTGCTCTGATGGCCCAAGAGTTGGAGCCAGACCAAGTAAAATCCCTCCCTCTCTCCCAGTCTCCAGCATCCTGATGGGTTTCTCGGGTACCAGCCATCTGAACAGTTTCCAGGGGAGCTGGGTTGCCATCTACCCTGTCTGGTTTGGGGAATTAAGTCATCAGTCTTCAGCAGCCAAGATCTGGTGGGAAAGGTAATACAAACTGTCCTGGAAATGGTGTATCTGACAGTGACCCGGCTCTTGGCAGGTCACAGAATCCTCGCACCTTGCTTGGCGCTGGCGCAGCTGAATTACATAACAGGCAGCCTTTCAGACTCTGAAGTCCAAGGTTGCTGGCAAGTGAGCGGAGCTGGTGCCGGGACCTGTTTATGTATCCACAGTTATATGACTTCAAAGCAGTGGGTTTTTTTTGGTTTTTGTCTTTCTTTGTAATTTTAAAGGCATCAAAATTAATTGAAGAACTTGTTAGAAATGCACATTCTTGAGCCTCCTTCCTAGAAATTCTGATGCAGTAGATCTGGGATGAGCCCCCCAGGTAAATATGACCCAGGTGGTGCCAGGACTACAGTGTATTTTAACATGAGCCTTGTCTGTTCAGTTAGGACTTTGGAGGGGGCAGGGTCAGGCTCCAGGTCCCACATGATTCATTTACGGGCTAGCAGTAGATTTAGAATGGTGAAAGATGACCAAGTCACACAGCTTGGGTTTGGCCTCTCTTTCATTTCCCTGGTAGCTCAGCTGGTAAAGAATCCATCTGCAGTGCAGGAGACCCTGGTTTGATTCCTGGGTCGGGAAGATCCCTAGAGAAGGGATAAGACAACTCACTACAGTTTTCTTTGGCTTCCCGGTGGCTCGGACAGTAAAGAAATCCGTGTGCAAGGCAGGAGACATCGGTTTGATCCGTGGGTTGGGGAGATCCCTTGGAGAAGGGGACGGCTGCCCACTCCAGTGTTCTGGCTTGAGGATTCCTATGCAGTCGCAAAAATTCAGACATGATTGAGTAACGTTTACTTTCACTTTTATTTTGTTTCTGCCAACAAACTATACCCCTAAATATTTCCTGACTACTTAGGAACCATATAATTATTTTCAATTATAACCCCTTTGGCAGCATCCCATCAACTCATCTTGCCTCCCTTTTACCCCCTTGATTAGAACTTACCTTTCTCCTAGGCACCATTCCCTCGGGAAGCAGGTGCTGCCGTGGTCCCTATCCATTAATCCATATACTGATCTGATCATGAGCAGTGTCTCTCTTGGATCATGGAATCAAAATCACAGATTCTCACAAAAGTGGGTGAGGGGGGTCAAAAGATACAGACTTAAAATTATAAAGAAAATAAGTCATGGAGATACAATATACAGCACTATGACTCTAGTTAATAATACTGTATTGTATATTTGAAAGTTGCAGAGAAATCTGTATGCAGGTCAAGAAGCAACAGTTAGAACCGGATGTGTAACAACAGATTGGTTCCAAATTGGGAAAGGAGTACGTCAGGGCTGTATATTGTCACCCTGCTTATTTAACTTATATGCGGAGTACATCATGCGATATACCAGGCTCGATGAAGCACAAGCTGGAATCAAGATTGCCGGGAGCAACATCAATAACCTCACATACACAGATGACACCTTTATGGCAGAAAGCGAAGAAGAACTAAAGAACCGCTTGGTGAAAGTGAAAGAGGAGAGTGAAAAAGTTGGCTTAAAACTCAACAGTCAGAAAAATAAGATCATGGCATCCGGTCCCATCACTTCATGGCAAATAGATGGGGAAACAATGGAAACAGTGACAGACTATTTTTTTTTTGGGGGGGGGCTCCAAAATCACTGTAGATGATGATTGCAGCCATGAAATTAAAAGACACTTGTTCCTTGGAAGAAAAGCTATGACCAACCTAGACAGCATATTAAAAAGCAGAGACATTACTTTACCAACAAAGGTCTGTCTAGTCAAAGCTATGGTTTTTCCAGTAGTCATGTATGGATGTGAGAGTTGGACTATAAAGAAAGCTGAGCGCCCAAGAATTGATGCTTTTGACTTGTGGTATTGGAGAAGATGCTTGAGAGTCCCTTGGACTGCAAGGAGATCCAACCAGTCCATCCTAAAGGAAATCAGTCCTGAATATTCATTGGAAAGACTGATGCTGAAGCTGAAACTCCAATACTTTGGCCACCTGATGTGAAGAACCGACTCATTTGAAAAGACCCGGATGCTGGGAAAGGTTGAAGGCAGGAGGAGAAGGGGACGACAGAGGATGAGATGGTTGGATGGCATCACTGATTCGATGGACATGAGTTTGAGTATGTTCTGGGAGTTGGTGATGGGAAGGAGGCCTGGCATGTTGCAGTCCATGGGGTCACAGAGAGTCAGACATGACTGAGTGACTGAACTGAGAGAGTAGATCTTAAAAGTTCTCATCACAAGAAAAACAAGTTACTATGTATGGTGATGAATGTTAACTAGAATTACTATAGGGATCATTTTGCAATGTATACAAATATTGAGCCATTATGTTATACACCTGAAACTAATATAATGATCTGTCAATTATATCTTAACCGGAAAAAAAAGAATCTTTTGTACTACCTCAAAAAAACTTGCTGACTCTCAGCTGGCAGGATTTTGGAGAATCTTTGGTGGAGGTTCAAAGGAAGAGGTGAGGTTCAGAGAAAAGGGATTTATTCAAGATCCTTTTGGTCTTTGCAATAAAGTTGGGACTGGACTCCAGTTCCTTTGCTTTCCAGACCAGTGAAAAGTTCATAATGAGCATATAATCCATGGAATTTCACAAAGGAAAATTAAAGATTTGACTAAGGTGGGAGGAAAGTGGCTTGTCCTTTGGGTAAGGGTCTAGGGCACGTGGCCTCAGTAGTTGTGGAGCACAGGCTTAGTTGCCTTGGAGCATGTGGAGTCTTTCCAGAACAGGGATCGAACCTGTGTCTCCTGCATTGGCAGGCGGATTCTTTAGCACTGAGCCACCAGGGGGTCCCGTCTCCCTCTTGCTGTGGCTTCTCCGGCTCCCTCGCCTGAGGTCTGATGTGCAGTTGCGCCTCAGTGGGCCGTCACACTCAGGGCACCTCTTTCCAGATCAAGCAATGCCGGAGAAAGGCCCTTAGGCCCTCCCACCCTCACCCCCCTCTTCTCCAAAGTACGCGCTGTCCTGACTCCCGACAGCTTGTATGAGTTTGGGCTAGTTTTTAATTTCCGATAAATGGCATCATACTATGCATAATCTTTTGTGTCTGGCATCTTTTACTTTATGAGATTCATCCATGCTGTTGCATATAGCAGCAGTTCATATTTATACTCTAGAAAAGTACCCATTAATGAGAAGAATTTTTGCAACTGCTGCTTCTGGTTCAAAGCTCTTTCATATTGATGGATTTTTACTTCTCTTTGCCTCCTGTTCCTCCAGGAGAGTGGAGGAACTCCTGCCATATTCCTTCTACTCATAAAAATAAGAGGCAGGAGATCAAAGACGAGTTCTGAAGTAGCTCCTGTGTGACATTGGGCATATTATTCCAACTTCCTGTTACCCACTCAAAAAATTATGTAACAATTCCTGTTGTTCAGTTTCTCAGTCCTGTCCAACTCTTTGCTTCCCCAGGCTTCCCTGTCCTTCACTATCTCCTGGAGTTTGCTCAGATTCATGTCCATTGAGTCAGTGATGCTATTTAATCTCGTTCTCTACTGCCCCCTTCTCTTTTGGCCTTCAGTCTTTTCCCAGCATCAGGGTCTTTTTCAATGAGTTGACTCTTCACATCAGATGACCAAAGTATTGGAGCTTTAGCATCAGTCCTTACAAAGAATATTCAGGATTGACTTCCTTTAGAATTAACTAGTTTGATCTCCTTACATTCCAAGGGACTCTCAAGAGTCTTCCCTAGCACCACAATTCAAAAGCATCAGTTCTTCGGCACTCAGCCTTTTGTATGGTCCAACTCTCACATCCATAACAATTCCTAGGAACTTTCTCTATGACAATACGCAGAAAAATGCTTTAATAGTGACAAATATGGGATGAAGACAATGAGAGTATGCCATCTTATTTCTCTGGGCCAGCACTGTTCTAAGGACTGTGTGTGTGAACACACTTAATACTCACCGACCTGCTGATGAGGTAGATTCTACTGTTATTCCCACATTATAGCTGAGCGAACTGAGGCACGGAGCTGTCCAGGGTCTCAGGGTGGAGCCATAGCTGTGAGGGACAGAGATGGATGGCCATCTGCGACGCCAGCGCTCTCCTCTGCCACCCTCTGCTCCTCCTGGGTGTTCCTCAGTGCTTCCCGTGAGCAAGGGGAGGATGCTCTCAAATCCCCAGTGACCTGGAAGAAGCCCCCTCTGGCTCCTCTCACCCCCCGTGGCCTGGTCCCTGCTGCTCTCCTCTGGCTCACTGTGTTCTAGCTCCTGTGTCACTTCTCAGAGCACCTGGGACTTTCTCTGGTACAAAATATTCTCATTCTTCTGCTAGAATACTCCCCCCGCCACCCCGCCACTCTTGGTTTGACTGGCTCCTTCGCTTCCTCTGTGTTGGAACCTCGTTATCACCAACGCAGGGCTCTCTGCCAGCATTCTGTCTACGGAGGACCAGTCTTTACTTCCGCATCTGAGCCTCGCGTTTCTTCCCTGCCTCCTAATGACTTGTGAGAGCTGTAACGGTGTGTGATTCGGTCAGTCTGCTTTTCCTGTATGGTGGAATATTCCCGTGAGGTGCTGTCTGAAAGGGCCTTGTTCACAGTTGCGCTCACAGAGCCCAGCTGCAGCAGGGCTTCGCAAAAACCCTTTTGAAGAAACCAGGTGAGTCTCTGGTCCCCGGCTGCCCGCTCTCTACCACAAGGGAGCCGTTTTGCTTCTGTCTCCCGTGGAGTCAGGTGTTTTCCTGAGCAAATACTCCAGTGTGGTCTGCTTGGTAACTGGGACTGATGACTTCTGGAAAGCACCATGGGGCCAGTGCGAGCTCAGAGCAAACGCCAGCAAGTCATCGTCAACTGGTTCAAATTTTTCTGCACATCTTTTCAGTTAGCCATCGGCTTTGTGGCCACATGGTCACCACAGTCCCCACGGAGCTGAGGAGTGAAAATTGACCCCACGTGTTTCAAACAGTGCTGCCTCCTGGTTTTCCCCTTGGCTACCTTTGATGCATCTGTCTATTACTGGGGTGAGTGTATCAGGAAGTTAATGCACAAGTGAGCAGGTAGAAGGCTAGAGACTTCCAGTCTGAACCCATGTTTTAATCTTGATCAGACTCGTCCTGGTTGACCATACCGGGTCTGTCAGATCTGAGACTTGACTTAAGTTCTGTTGTGATGCTGGTCACTTCTGGACCACACTGGTTCAAAGGCTTGTTCCTCTCATAGTGCTATCCACTGGGAAAGCCAGAATAGGTCATGACCTTCTCTGGAACCAGCTGGTCTTCGATTTAGGGGCCAGTCTCCCTGTATGTCAGGAATGAGGAAGTGACCCACTCTCCCCTCCCCTCCCCCGTAGCAGCTGATGAAGGAAATCGTTTCAAGTCTCCCTGGTACCTTGGAAACAGATGGCAGACGCATGCCTGTGTACACTTATGACCTGCTGGTCACTTGGGACCTGCTTGATGGGCAGACCACCAAGGGAAGAAAGGAAGGTGCGCCTGAGGCTTGAGATTTCAAAGCTTCAGATGCAGGAGGGAAGTAAGACAGCCAAGGGCTGGACCTCAGGGAACTCCTGAAACCCACCCAGGGAAGATCAGGCTGTCAGGAGTAGGTTTGTTGAGAGGAGTTTAGAGAGAAAACAGCTTGGCGATTCCCTGATTTGGGAGACGCCCAGTCTAAGGGAACACAGTCTTCCCTGTTCAGAAAGTGAGTGTGTCTGCCCCGCCTGGTGGTCAGGCTTAACCCCACTGCTCCCGGAGTGTCGCGGACTAGTCCCCCTCAGTCTGGGATCGCGGACTAGTCCCCCTCAGTCTTGGATCAGCTGCAGCTCCAGAATTAAAAGTGTTTGAGCAGCGTTTCTCCATGGAGCTGAGTTCGTCCTGGTGGCTCAGATGGTGAAGAATCTGTCCGCAATGTAGGAGACCTGGGTTCAATTCGTGAGTCAGGGTGAGCCCCTGGAGAGCGGAATGGCTACCCATTCCTGTATTCTTGCCTAGAGAATTCCATGGACAGAAGAGTCTGGTGGGCTACAGTCCATGGGGTTGCAAAGAGTCAGACACAGCTGAGCGACTAACACTTTGCATGCTTTCTCCATCGGGCTGAGTTTGTCCCCCAGGGTATATCTGGCATTGTCTGGACATGGTTTGAGTTGTCGAAAGTGGAGTAGGGAGGGTGCTATAGGCATCTAGTGCAGATGCTGCTTAACCTCCCACAATGCATGAGGCAGCGCCCACCCCCAACCCCCCCCCCAGCACAGAGAATCATTCTGCCCCAGATGCACACTGCCAAGGTTGAGAACCCCTGGATCAGTGTCTCTGAGGGCACCGGCTTTTCTGGAGTAGAAGCTCCTGTAGTTGCAAAGGAGGATTGCCCTTGAAGCGCTGTCACAAGCCAGGCAGTTCTTCGCTAACCCTCAAGGGCATGAGAATCGTCACCAGAGGGTCTTGTGTGAATGCAGATTCCGATTCTACAAGTCTGGATTGGCTGCCATGGCCCCTGGTCCGCAGGTCACATTTGGAAGATCAGGCGGTTTTGAGTGCACTCATAGTCTCCCCTTCCTTCCTTTCTTACTCTCCCTGTCTCTCCATCCCTGCTCCCTGAGCCTTCCCTGTCGTACTCTGTTCAAACCGGGCCATACCCTGTCAGCTGGGAACATGTGATGGTGGTTAAACCTCACTGCCCAGATGACAGAGTCTCTCTAACTGTTGCCAGTTTGAGGTTCAGGGTGTTGATGAAATCAGTTGACTTAGTTGGAAGGAAAGAACCCAAGGGACCTGAGCAGACTACCCCCCAACACACACACTTTTAAGTAAGCTAGTACCCCAAAGGCATTTTTTGCATGGTCTCAGACACTTAGCCTGGACAGAGCCCTTGACTTCAGGGATGCTTACACGTGATACAACTTCCCAGGCTTTCCTGTTTTAAACCAGCGGTTGAAACTGTTTCCAGAAAGGGCCAGATAATAAGTATTATAAGCTTTGCAGGTCATGTAGTCTCGGTCACAGTGACTTACTCCTGCCATTGTAACAAGGAAGCAGCCATAGACAGCATGCAAATGAATAAGTGTAGTTGGTTTCCAATAAATCTTTATTTACAAAAATAAGTACATAGTGAGCTGGATTTAGCCCCTGAGCCATACTTTGCAAATCCATATTCTAAACAATTCGTTTTTATTCACGTTTCTGCTTCAGAGAAAAAAGAAAGAAAAAAAGAAAAAAAATCAGGAAAACCTAAATCACCAGTATGGGTTGTAAATAGAGGGCAAAATTGAGTAGATATTCTTTCTTTTACTGCATCAAAATGTGAATACATCCTTCAAGTGGGCAGAACCATAATTTTCTGCCTATGCCAGTTGTTTTTTGTTTGTGGTTTTCTTTTTGCTGGGGTTGAGAGGTATTAGGGCAATAAATAAGGAACAGCAAGAGGTACCAAAAGAACTGCCAGTGTGTTTAAGTCTGCATTTTCTTTTCTCTGCGCTTCAGCAAATACTTTCTACCCTTAGGATCAGTGGAGGGAGGGGGCACCACAAAGATTGCCTTTCTCTTCCATCAGACCCAAAGCTTTCTTTGAAGGTATTGATTTTTTGCATCGTCACTGGCTTCTGCTAAGACCTCCTGTTTGCAGTGAGGGAGCATTGCTTGGACAGAAATGCTTGAGTGTTGCTTAAAGCGCCCTGGCTGCATTTTCCAGTTGACAGTTTAACCGCAGGGAACCACAGGCTAAATTCAGTACTGACCTCTCTTTGTTGGGCACGTCCTGTGGGACCTGAGGGAAACCCTCAGCCCCTGCGGTGTGTGGACGTTTCTTTTGCTCCTGGCCACACTCACCCCAGGGATAAGGATAAATTGCGACGTTTAACTCCCCAGTCACCATCTAGAGCTTCTCACAAAGGCCGCTTTATTTAGAGAGGAGAAAACCCTCTCTGTCTGTTAATAAGACAGGGTGCCGCTGGAGGGGAAAGTGACTTGGCGTCTGTGTCTCAGGCTGTCTGGTGGGATCTTCTGCCAGGGTCTCCAGGACTTGCTGGGACCCTGACAATGCCACTGTTAAGTGTGGGGTCAGACCATGGGTTTCCGCTGGAGCTCTGGGGAACTCTTGAGTGAAGTTTCTGCCTCTTGTACACATACACATCGCTCTGCTCATTCACATGCACACACACACGCGCGTGCACACACACACACACACACACACACACACACACAGAGTCATGGCTTGGGCAGCAAAAAAAGTACATTTATTGCAGGAGAGCTGAGGGTCATCGAGAGCCCCATTCAAGAAGATTATATTGATGTGCTTTTAAAAACACACACACACATTTCCCTTCTTTTTTTTTTGTCATTTATTTTTATTAGTTGGAGGCTAATTACTTTACAATATTGTAGTGGTTTTTGCCATACATTGACATGAATCAGCCATGGATTTACATGTGTTCCCCATCCCGATCCTCCCTCCCGCCTCCCATTTCCCTTCTTTTCAAAACTATTTGTTGACGTTATTTTTGACTGCACTGGGTCTTTGTTAATAATGCACGGGCTTCTCACTGCAGCGGCTTCTCCTGTGGTAGGACGTGGGCTGTAAGGCATGTGGGCTCAGTAGTTGTGGCACACAGGCTTAGTTGCCGTGTCTCATGTGGAATCTTCCCAGAGCAGAGGTCGAACCCGGATCCTCTGCATCGGCAAGTGGACTCGGAACCATTGGACCACCAGGGAAGCCCTGATGTGCGTTCTTCTGACACTAAGTCTCACGCTATGTCCAGAGCGTGCGCCCTTTCGTGGGGAACTTTCAGGCCTTGTTTACTTTCTTCCCGCATGTCAAACACCAGGTCCTGAGATCGGGGCTATAAAACAGGAACCAGCTCTGGCTCTCTTGATGCTTATAGACTTGTCATGTAGAGATGGACAGGGAATCAAAACTACACAAATTTATGGCAGTTGTGATAAGGCTTAAAAATGATATTTTTCTCAGCTAATCATCACCACAGCTTGTGAACTCAGGTGCTGTGTTATGCCCATTTTACAGATGCATATCAAGAGATCTCAAAAGTTGACCCAAATCCCCTCTCCAGTTCTGCTCAAGAGTTCTAGAGTTGCCTTTTCATTGAAATATGAATCTATTCACACACACGACAGTCTCAGAAATGCATGACTTTGGGGCTTCTAAGAGGCAGGTTCAGGAAAACAGCATACAGTATTTGCTAGATTATTTCTCCTGACCCTAATTTCATTCCAGGGCTTGAGTAGAAAGCCCAGCAAAAAACATCACACCCTCCTCTATAGCTTTTGTTTCTCAGTGTGATTTTTGAAGAATTTTTTTTTTCCTTCATTACATTTATCTGCTCAGGCTAAGTCATTCATCATCTTGCATTGCTCTCCTCTCCTCTCTGCCTCCAGATTGGGGAGGTTCTGGAAGTGATTAGGCTGTTGTAAATCAGCTTTTATGATGTGTATGTCACCGATAAGCAGTGCAGAAAGCAGGAGTCAGAGAACACCACTCCTCTTGCCCTGACAATTATCTCAATAATCAAATTTTAAAAAAAAAAAAGACTGAAAAGTATGATGCTTGGCAGAATAGTTTCGCAGTAGGCATATCCAGTGTTTAAATTGGGCTCTTTAATGAGAACACTGCATTATTTTTACAGTTTTACTGAGTTACAATGCACATAAGGTAAAGCAAACTAACATTTAAACTGTACTTCAAGAAATTTTTACATGTGCATTCTTTTATAATCATCACCCAGATCTAGGTGGAGACATTCCTGTGCCTTGAACATCTCCCTTGCGCCCCCACCCATTCTCCCGACCTCTTCACCACAGACAACCTCAGCCTCTTCTTGCACTTCATGTAAATGGAATTGTACCGCATGTACCCTTGTGTCTGTGGGCATTTCCTATGAGATTCATCCATGTTGTCCAGTGTAGATATTCATTCTCATTGTGTAATATTATGTTATAGCGTGGGTTTTCACCTGGGGTAGTAATGACATTGGGGGCTGGATAATCCCTGGCTGTGGGGACTGTCCTGTGCGTTCTGGGGCATTCAGCAGCATCTCTCTGGCCTCTACCCACTAATACTAGTAGTGTCCCCTGCTGCTGCTGCTAAGTCACTTCAATCGTGTTCGACTCTTAGCAGTCCCACAGACTGTAGCCCAACAGGCTCCTCTGTCCTTGGGATTCTCCAGGCCAGAATACTGGAGTGGATTGCCACGCCCTCTCCAGGGGATCTTCCTGACCCAGGAATCAAACCTGAGTCTCTTATGTCTCCTGCATTGCTAGGAGGTTCTTTAATACTGGTGCACGGGGGATGCCCCAGTAGTGTCCCCTCTCCCTAGTGATTTCCCCTAGAATTGAAAACCACTGCATCGTATCACTGTACTAGAATTTTAAGAAGCTTTTTATATGGAAATAACTTCAAACTTGCTGAACAGCTGCAAAAATAAAACAAACAATACCCATAATGTATTTACCTAGAGTCACCTATTATTAATAGTTTACCCATTTGGTTTATTAGTTTCACTCTCTTGCACACACACATCAGACAAGGCAATGGCTCCCCACTCCAGTCCTCTTGCCTGGACAGTCCCATGGACGGAGGAGCCTGGTGGGCTGCAGTCCATGGGGTCACTAAGAGTCGGACACGACTGAGCGACTTCACTTTCACTTTTCACTTTCATGCATTGGAGAAGGAAATGGCAGCCCACTCCAGTGTTCTTGCCTGGAGAATCCCAGGACTGGGGGAGCCTGGTGGGTTGCCATCTATGGGGTCGCACAGAGTCGGACACGACTGAAGTGACTTAGCAGCAGCAGCAGCACACACACATACACACAATGTATTTCTGAACCACTTGATAGCAAATTGCATCTATTTGGTCATTTACTGCCATATACTTCCATGTGTATTTCCCAAGAATACATTTTTTCTTGAACATGATCCCGAATATCAGTTAACCACAGAAAATTTGACATAATGCATTGATCAGTTAGCCCTATGTCCCAGTTTTTGCCATTTAGAAGAAATTATCCGTTACAGTGTTTATTTTTGCTTCAGTGCAGATTCCAGTTCAGGATTAGGGATTGTGTGTAGTTGCTGTGGTTCCTTAAGATCCTTTAGTCTAGAACTAAAGTTGACTCAGACTTTCTCTTTAATGATACAGGATTTTCTTAAAAAAAAAAAAAACACACACACACACACACACAGTCCCTTTTCTTCTTCATAGAATAGTCCTCATTTGGGGCTTGTCTGGTCTTTTCTCCTGAATCTGTTCAGGGTGTGTGTGTTCTTGACGGAAACACTGTGCAGCGGTAGCGTGTCCTCCTTCGACCACCCCATCCAGAGGGGCATGATGTTGATGGAAACTCATTGGTGATGGAGGTAGTCAAGAGTGTTGCCTGATTTCTCCTCTGCAGAGTTACTAAATTTTCCCTTAGAGGATGAGCAATATGTGGGGAAACATTAACACCAGGCCAGCATCCTGCTCCCCAAGCAAAATGTACCCGCTAAGTTGAGCATATTTCCCATCTTGCATGAGCCAGTCTTTACTTAAAATAGTTAGAAAATGATGATCTTCCAAATCCAGTACTCTTTCTGTATGTGCAATCCATTCTATTGTACACATAACCCACTCTTTCCCCCCATTTATTTGTTGGTGTTTTTATTTGTTATCAATATGGATTCAGGAATTCTAATTTTTCCAGTGGTTTATAAATCATTACTGTTTTAATGCTCAAATTGCTCAGCTTTGACTAGTGGGATCCCTTTGAAGTTGAGACCTGTGTTCTGAAAACCGCCCCCCCCCCCCTTCATTTCTTAGTCTTAAACACTTCCGTACTTTTCAGAACATAACAAGATGTTCCACGCTCATCTTTGTCCTTCCTTCCTCCAATCCTGGAATTAGCCATTTCTCAAAAAAATCCTGTCTAAATCCTTATAATGGGGAATGGTAGAAAATACCACAATTTATTTATCCTTTCTCCTGTTAGAGTGAGTGAGAGAAGTTGCTCAGTTGTGTCCAACTCTTTGCGACCCCGTGGACTATAGCCTACCAGGCCTCCTCTGTCCATGGGATTCTCCAGGCAAGAATGATGGAGTGGGTTGCCATTTCCTTCTCTAGGGGATCTTCCTGACCCAGGGATAGAACCGAGGTCTCCCGCCTTGCAGGCAGACGCTTTACCCTCTGAGCCACCAGGGAAGTCCTTCTCAAGTTAACTGACATTTAAATTGTTTCTAGTTCTGAACTAATAATAAGGAAAGCTTCACTGAATACCCCTGTGCATTTTTTGGACCCATAAACTGATTTCTGTTGGGTATGTAATCAAGAGTGGCAATGAAAAGTCACAGAACAGCACGGACAGGGAAGTGTATTCAGTATCTTATAGTAACCTGCATTGGAAAAGAATTATATATTGGAATATGTAATTTATATATTTATATATATTTTTATATATGTGAAGAGTCTAGAAAGAATTTATATATATATATACACACATATATATATATGAAACAATATTTAACTGAATCACTTTGCTGAACACCTGAATCATTGTAAATCAATTATGCTCCAGTTTAATAAATAAATGAAAATAAAGCATAGAATCTCCACTCTGGTTATATACCCAACAGAAATGAATACACTAAGATCACCCAAAAAAGTAACACAAGTATTCAAAGCAACTTATTCATAATTTGTATATATATATATATACATACACACACATACATATACGTATGTACATTTAGTTTTGGGCTTCCCAGGTGGCTCAGTGGTAAAGAATCTGCCTCCCAATGCAAGAGACGCAGGTTTGATCCCTGGGTTGGCAGGATCCCTGGGAGAAGGAAATGACAACCCACTCCAGTATTCCTGCCTGGGAAATACCATGGACAGAGGAACCTGGCGGGCTAGAGTCAATAGTGTCACAAAAGAGTCAGACATGACTTTGCAACTAAAATAACAACCGCATATTTAGCTTTAGTAGATATTGCTTCCCAGGTGGCGCTAGTGGTAAAGAACCTAACTGCCAGTGCAGCAGAATCGAGAGATGTGGGTTCAATCCCTGGATTGGGAAGATCCCCTGGAGAAAGAAATAGCAACCCACTCCAGTATTCTTGCCTGGGAATCCCATGGATGGAGGAGCCTGGCAGGCTACAGTCCTTGGGGTCGCAGAATCAGACATGACTGAGCACACACAGATATTGCTAAGTAGTGTTTCACAGTGCTCATAACATTCGTTTCGTGCGGGGAGAGAAAGTCGTTGGCCCCAGTAGGTGGGGAAGAATAATCAGTGGCAGGGGTTATAATTGGCCAGTGCAATTCAAAGACATGTTGCCTGTGACCAGAAACGGCAAACTTGGTGTTCTTTTTCGTTGATAATGATTAAGAAATGCTGAAATTTTGCCACCAGGTCCATTCTTAAACTGCTTTTTTAGAAAGAGTGCTGTTTTTAATGGACAAAATGGAAGTTACTGAAGTCAAGAATCTCCTCCTACCTTCAAAACGCTTCTAGGATCAATGATGGTGGTGACAGCACTGCCAGGATTGCAGGGCTCCTGCTGCTCGAGAGCATTAGGATCGCTGCTTGCCCCCATCCCCACCCCAGAGTCCCACTGACGTCTCTGACTGCGAGGTGCCCATTTGGAATCCTGGAACAGTCATCTACTAAACAGACTGAGAGGGTAAATATCCCTCTGTCTACTTCCAGGGAGCCAGTTGGTTTTCAAGATATCTGGGATAGAGGCCAAGGGACAGCAGGCAGACCAGGAAATTACTGGAGGCTAAAGGTGGAAGTGAGGTGGTGCAGTAATATGGGACTCAGCTCTAGGCTCAGTGTTGCTAGTAAGTACCTGGGCATGGCCCTGCCTCTGAGGCTTAAAGGTTCTTTGTCCAGAATGCCTTCTGTAGAGCTTATAGATCATCATTAGAACCAAAGAGGTGATTGAAGCACTTTGGAAAGTGAAATTCTGAACAGAGGATAGGCTCCTAAGTAATTTTGATGAAACTTTGGAAGCATGACTAGTCAAAAAAAAAAAAAAAACAAAAACTTGAATGCTTTTTAACCAGGTGCCCCCTCTAGGTGGATGCTGGCCCACTGTGGAGTGGAGAGAGCCCTCCCACGTACTTTCTGAGCAAGCTTTTGTGCAGAGTACAACTGCGCGATGGTTTGCAGGGACCCTGGTTAGATGACGGTTTCCGTGACCCACGGCGACGGAATCCTCATCGCTGCACATTTATATTAACCTCCATGAACCTGTCCTCTTGTCTCCCCCAGGCCTCTCCGCAGATGGTGGCGCCAAGCGCCAGGAGCACCTCTCTCGGTTTTCCATGCCCGATCTCAGCAAAGACTCTGGGATGAATGTGTCCGAGAAGCTGAGCAACATGGGCACGCTGAACTCGTCCATGCAGTTCCGCAGCGCCGAGTCAGTTCGCAGCCTGCTGTCCGCCCAGCAGTACCAGGAGATGGAGGGCAACCTCCACCCGCTCAGCACCCCGATCAGGTACAGAGACCTGCAGGCGCACGGAAGGATGCATCAGAGCTTTGATTTCGATGGGGGGATGGTGGGCAGCAAGCTGCCGGGGGCGGAGGGCGTGAGGATCCAGCCCATGAGCGAGCGCACGCGGAGGAGAGCCACTTCGCGAGACGACAACCGCCGCTTCCGGCCGCACCGGTCCCGGAGATCCCGGCGCTCTCGCTCTGACAACGCCCTCCACCTGGCCGGCGAGCGCGAGGCCCTCTCTCAGTTAAAGGAGAGACCCCCGCTCAGAGCCAGGGAGGACTATGATCAGTTCGTGCGCCAGCGGAGCTTCCAGGAGAGCCTGGGCCAGGGCTCCCGGCGGGACCTGTACGGCCGGTGCCCCCGGACCGTGTCGGACCTGGCTTTACAGAACGCCTTCGGGGAGCGCTGGGGCCCCTATTTCGCCGAGTACGATTGGTGTTCCACCTGCTCCTCCTCCTCCGAGTCCGACAACGAGGGCTATTTCTTAGGAGAGCCCATCCCCCAGCCCGCCCACCTGCGATATGTCACCAGTGATGAGTTGCTGCACAAATACAGCTCCTACGGCCTCCCCAAGTCTTCCACGCTAGGTGGCAGGGGACAGCTGCACAGCAGGAAAAGACAGAAGAGCAAAAACTGTATCATTTCTTAATCCGGTGGGGGGCCAGGGAGTGGGGGAAGATGGGAACTAAGAATGTAGATTCAGAAACTTGCACTGTTGGAAATTTTAAAGCGCTTTGGGGGCGGGGGGTTCCAGGGAGAGATGAGAGGGGCTCTCCCTTGATGGAGGCAAGGTTACCTATTGACTCCATAGGTAGTCACAGTTCTTGGCATGTTGAACATTATTTGCACATTTCACTTTGGAAACGCTGTAGACTCAACAGAGGCCAGGGTTGGTCACTTCCTTCTCCAACCGTTGGTGTTGAGTTGCCACTGGCAAGATGGCAAAATTGTTTCCTGCTCGCTTATATATATATATACATACACACACACACATATATATATATATATATATATATAGCCTCTCTGGTTTTCTTCCTTTTAGGACCCTTTTTCCAGTAAGTAATTTGTTTATTAGCCAGGACCCCACACTAAGTTATTTACATGTCCATTGTAAATGCAATGTAAATGAGAGTTCTGATAAAATATTTTTGTATTTTGTAATATCAAAGGAATTTCTATATCGTAGGACTCAGTGGAGCCTTGCATGCATGTCTAGCATTGTCTTTTGAGTAGTATTACAAGGTGGTCCAGGGCCACTTTTTTTTTTTCTTTTTTTCTATACAAATTTGTTACATGTCAGTGAGACCTTTTTCAAAGGATTTTATTCAATTTGGCTTTTTGTGGCTAAAAAAAAAAAACCAAATTACCTGTTACACCCAAAGCATTTGATGCTCCATCCATCTTAAGGAGCCATCCTTAAGTCTGTTCCCACCCTCAGTAGAATCTCTTCTCTACAAAGTGATAGTAATTTTTTTTTTAATTTACAGTTGCCAATGTAACTTTTGCCAATTAGAAAAACCAACCAGTGTCAGTAGAGTTCCGTGAGAAATGCCATCCCCGCTGGAAACATTGATGTTGCTCACCATTGATCTGTCCTGTGGGGAAAACAAAAGTGATTGTGAGTGGTGCTGTTGTGTGATGTCAGCATGACATTGTTTTGAGTGTGGCTTTATTTCCTGGTGCTCGTTTCCTGGATTGTATTATCCGCTTTCCTTTACCAAGGCAGACAGAACAGCTGCCTTAGCCTGACAACCGGTTGTCCTCAGCGCAAATGAACTTTGGCTTTGGGAAATTCAGGCCAGAAAGGTTCCAAGGGGCTTTCTAGGTTGTAGGTCATATGTGGAGATGGAGGGCCGCTTCCACCCGCTCAGCACTCATGTCAGGGACGCAGACCTGCAGGCATGGAAGGATGCATCAAAGCTTTGACTTGGAGGGGATGGGAGGCAGCAAACTGCCAGGACTGAAGGGCACGAGAATCCCGCCCATAGATCAAGGGTAGAGGCCGGAGGGGAATATGAAGGAAAGTCAGAGCAAAGAAGGACTTCCAGAAATGAAGTATAGGAGAGGTGAGAACCACCTTTGAACACCCCTGGCGCTTTTGGGAAAAAACAAAACAAAGCCAAACCCAGTTTAACTCATTCTCTAATCAGAGTATCTGGGTTGCCCAGAAAGATTGAGCCGCTCAGGAGATTTTGTGTTATGGTTCTGGGAAACAGACGTTGCTGAAAGAGAGGTTTCCATTTTGAACTTTGGGGACCGTCGATCAGCTAGAAAATGAGCTCACAAGTGAGTGTGCTTAAAGAAGACATTTAACGGTTGTGTTGTTTATAGTAAAATAAAACCTCCTACCTAGCTTCGGTTAAAAGTGAAGCGCTTGCTTTTACTTCCATTCTCCTCCTTCCCTTCATGGATTGTGGATGAAATAATCCATTGGGGGACCCACCTGTAGTGAGATGTACTGTCAATGTAGTGTACAGTGTATCTCAGTGGCCATCTGCCATGGTGAGGTGAGCGTGGTCTCTTTTCAGTATAATAGTTAATATTTTCTAGTGTTTTTTTATGCAGAGGATGTGGAAAGTGGCTTTTTAGACACCATCCCACATGGGTCTGGGGAAGGAAGGCTGTAAAGGATGTGGAAGTGGCACTCCATTCAGGATGTATTAAAATAATTTGCTTTTCAGGTATTTATATGACATTTGTCATTGTCACTGATATTTTTGAAAAAGCGATGCAAATGTTGGTTGTGGCTGTTTTCCGCATGCTTTCTTCATATCTAAATGCTTCATTAATTATCCAAGCCTCTGGAGAATTAACTCTATTAAGTTTGTATAGTGAGTTTGTAAACTGCTTGGCAAACTGATAAAGACATAATGTATACCACCACGGTACCAACGTGGCAGGTTTCTGGTAGAAACCGGGCGAGTCCAATTTGGAGTTCTAAGTTTCTGGATTGATGAGAATAGAAAGGCATTTTGGATAAAGAAAAGAGAGAAAAAAGTAGATCATTTAACTTAGCAAATAACTGAAAATAATGTCTGTCTTCCGTGGCCTGGAATCCGAGGAAAGAAATTCTCCTAGTAAACGTTGTTTTCTTAATCTGTCCTTTTTAGAGTACCTCTTAACATTTCCCCAGTGAGGCTTCGACCACCATCAGCAGAAAGAAGAAAGTGCCCTAGACACGGACAACTAAGCAGTATGCAAAGGGATGAGAGGAATAAGCAGTTTCAGATCTAGCTGCCCAGGGAGCATCCATCAGCTGAACTGGTCAGAGCTGGAGGTGTGGTGAGATACGAGTCTCGGGGTCAGACAGTGTAAAAAGCAAGATTACCTCCCTCTTGTCCACCACTGCAGACGCCGCCTCCCCACCCCAGATGCAATCAGGCGCCCTATGGAAATTGCTGGTAGAGTCCAGGTAAATCATCACCGCAAGGATAGAACCTTCAAGGGAATGCCTGAGAGAGAGCAGGTCATCACTGTGTTGGGAATTCTGCCTCTTAGTGATAACTTACATGTAACATCCCAGAATCCCATTCCCTAAAATTCAGTGCATTCCTTTCTGAGGCCGGATCGGATCCTTACCTGATCATCACCAGGAGCTCTTACTTAGTCAAGCTTTCCTCCATGGCTGGGGCTTGCAGTCATCTCTTCTTAGATCATCATTTTCATCTTTAATAGACTGTGTTTAGAAAACTGTATCTTTTCCCTCTTTATTTTCTTGTCTCATGCTTTGGTTTGGTTTTTCTTCCTACCTCTCCTCATAGTGATCTTCTTATCTTTTGGATAAAACCACACTTTTTTAGCATTCATTTCGTTTCCTGTTGCTACTCAGTTCATTGGCAACAAAACTGGCCCTTTCCCAAGTTAGAAGTCAGTGACAGTTTTCTGAATGGCCCTGCCAGTGCATATCAACCTTGATAGTATGAGCAAGTCTCTTAGCAGGCTGGTGGCATTCAGGTAGCCTTCCATCTGTCATAGAGTTCTGGGATTTTTACCAAGTGTGAAGGTAAGTGAGGTCAGGGAAACCAAAAACATACTTCTCAGTTTTTGCCAATGTTCAAGGGTAAGGGTAGTTTTTAGAGTTGGTTGTTTGACCCCATCCACCTATATTCACCTTCTGTTCACCCTCTGCCAGCCCCACAAACAAGCAGTTTGTCATTTCTCACATGGGAACTGCGGGTAGCTGTTTTTCTTCCCCTTCTCCCATTCTATAGGATGTTTCTTCAATACAACAAAATCATATTTTCCTCTTCTGCAACAGCTTTCTGCTTCTTGGGTACCACTAGCCATTGTTGAGTTCAGGTTGGGGTGTCTCTACCCTACCTCTACTGTGGGCAGATAGAACCAGATAGAATCCTTCAGAGAGCAAGGATGCAGCCTCAGAAATCTTTGCAACACTCTAGCCAGCCAGGACCAGTTGATCCGAACTGATTTGATTTGTCTGATAACAAATCTTACTTGTGAACTGACTCTTCCTTGTGTTTCTACCCTGGACTCTTTTGCCATTTTCCCAAAACAGTTCACCAGCTATTCAGGAAGCATCATCCATAAATCACTGTGCGATGCCAATCCCTGTGCCCCTGTATTGCAGATGCTAAAGGAGGCTGACTTCTTTAGGCTAAACAGAAACAAATCTCTTTGGCCTCCTTTTCCATTTTTGGATTCTTGGCCAGTTATAAGCAATCTGTGTTTGCCATTTTGCAGAGGTAAGATAAGAGTCTGTCTCATTCTTTTCTAGTCCCACCTTCTAACAAAGAACAACACAAATACTTAAATTCCAAGGAGAAGTGCTCTTTGCATATTTCTCTCTGACAGAAACCTAATGCTAATGCATAAGAAGGAGGATCTATCTTTGACAAAGGAAAGTGGATGATGAAATCAGTCATCTGAGGATTTCATGCCAGAAGTGTTGCTATCAGCAACTGTTTAGCACCTTCAGGGCTTTGAAAAGGACTCTGCGGACAGCATTACAGGTACAGAACTCAGCCAAGCCTCCTCTGCCAATCTTGAAGGCAGTTCCAGATTGCTGCCTTTTGAGGTATGTTTCTTAAAGCGTGAGAGACATGGAAATGAGAGTTTTGTCTTGCCTCCAGTGGTCAGTCCCTTTGGGGCCTCAGCAGACACCAGAGCCTGTTTGACCACTCGGAAGCAGTCATCAAGGTTAGAGTTGAAAAAGGGTTGCAGTCTTTTTCCATTTTCTTAAAATAGAAGTCCCTTCAATGCAAGACTCCCAGAAAGTGTGACTTACTGTTGGGGGCTGTATTCATTTGTAAGCTTACTTCCTGCTTATAGCTTTCCCCAAACTAGCTTTTCCCAACAGGAACCTAACATTGTGTTAGAAATTACCTCTGTGGTTTAGATACAGAATCCATGAGGGAATGGGGAGAGTGTCTTATTCTGTCCTGAGAGTTTTGAGATGTCCCTCACCCTACCAAGTATTTGGCCATTGATGTTCCATAGGTCGCTGACCAGGCCTTTTTAAATTTTTCAGAGAGTTACTCAAGCCTTTCTAGTTAATTTCCATGTTTCTCCATAAAGTATTTGGTTCTATCCTGGACCCTGACTTCGCATTCTAAGGCCTGTGGGTCCTCCTTTTTCCCTAGCAGATGAGGACTTCGGCAGTTCTCCTGCTCCTAAATGCATTCTTTCCTGTACAGGATCATTTTGTCCATCTTCTGCTTTAATTCCAAGCGTGTAAACAAAACCTCAAAGGGCCTGAGAAGGTAAGGCACACCAGAGTCTGTGTTGTGTGTCGGTTGTCGAGCTATTTGTTAAGAAGGTCTGCAGTGGACCTTTGGTGTGGGCTCTGCCAGAGACTGTTGTGAACACTTTGCTTGAGATCCGTGCCCTGTGAAATGGATATGATGTTTTACTGATGTCTGTAATACATTTGTAAACTTCCAATAAAATTTGAATAAAAGAAATGTTGCCGTTCTTCTCAGTCTTCCATTGCTTTCCAGGTTTTTGGAAGTCTTTGCCTTTGAGCATCTCAGCAAAAGACTAGAGAAGCTGCAGATGTCAGGAGAGGTGAGATTTGCTATGAAAGATGAACCTGATTGCTCAGATCAGGATTTCTCAACCTGGGCACTATCTGCATTTTGGTCCAGTCCATTCTTTGTGGCGTAGGACCATCCTGTGCATAGTTGGATGTTTAACAATATTGCTGACCTCTACTTATTAGATGCCAGTAGCACCCTGCCCCAAGTTGTGACAACTAAAAGTGTTTGCACACACCACACCCATTAGGGTATTTTTTTAAAAACGAAGAAGGAAAAAGAAAATAACAAGTATGGGCATGGATGGGGAGAAACTGGAACACTTTTGCACTATTGGTAAAAGTATAAAGCAGTTCATCTTCTGTGGAAACAATATGGGAGCTCCTCAAAAAAATTCAAAAACAGAACTACCATATGATCCAGCAATTCTGCTTCTGGATATATACCCAAAATAATTTAAAACTGGGCTTCAAAGAGATAATCAGCACACCCGTGTTGATAGCGTTATTCATAATAGCTAAAAGAGGCAATGGATAAGCTAAATATGATCCAAACATACAATGAATTGTTCTTCATCCTTTAAAAGGAAGGAAATTATGACACATGCTGCAGCATGGATAAACCTGAGGACCCTAAGCTGAGTGAAATAAGTCAGTCACAGAAAGAGGTGTGTAATTCTGCCTTTATAAGCTACCTAAAGTAGTTAAATTCACAGACACGAAGTGAAAAGATGGTCACCTGGGGCTGGTAAGAGCTCATGGGAAGATCTTGAGTATACATTTTCTGATTCAAGATGAGAATTCTGGAGATTGGTTGTAGAGCAATGTAAGTGTACTTACTACTGAACTGTACATTCAACAGTGGCACATTTTATGTTACCTTTATTTTACCATGATTTAAAAAAAAAAAATCACCCTTCGCTGAGTGTCCCCTGAGGACAAAAAGCACTGCTGGTTGAGAACCACCAGTTAAAATGCTTTGTACCTTCTTAGTATCTTCATTCCTTGAGGATTCTTGAAACTGACTTCAACCCTGGGCCACACAGTTAATTTTCACTTATTAGCAGGAATTGAAACCAGCAGATGGCTGAAAATATTTGTATTTGCTTCTAAGCAAATAATAAGTGGATTGTGTGAAGAGTTCAATGCATGAATGTTTTCTGGTTAGGATGCTATTAATACTGTCTGGGAGCCAAGACCAAAGCAGCATGTAAATTAGATTTCCCCATGTCTGATTCACAACATTTGGGAGCTGCTGGATACTGCAATATTGTTTATTCATTCACTCAGCAAATGTTATTGAGAACCTGCTCTGTGCTGGGCACTTAGAAAACAGCAGTATATACAAAGCAAAGATGCCTATCCTAAAGAAGTTTGCATACTTGACTTTCTACTAGATGAGAAATCTAAAACAGTAAGTAGTCCCACCCACCCTAAGCACAAGGACTTGGGAGCTGCAGATGGGAGTTATTACAAGCCCTTCTGAGAGCCTTTGGATGAAGGCTTTAGAGATGGCAGTGGCTGTGTTAGTTCTGCTCACACACCCTCCTGGGGAGCATGGCCATCAGGCAAGCGTGGTTTCACTATATGAGCCCTGTCTTCCTATGCCTCAGCAAAATGATAGGAATCAAGAACGGCAGCCAACCCATAATCTGTGAGTGACCTAGCATGACATGGTGAAGTGGACCACTCGGATTCTCTCTCTTAAGAAGGTAAATTAAGAAATAATTGGCACAGCCACTATGGAATACATACCCCCATACTGGAGGTTCCTCAAAAAACGTAAAATAGAGTTGCCATATGATCCTACAATCCCACTCCTGGGCATATATCTGGAGAATATTGTAATTTGAAAAGACAGATGCACCGCAGTGGTCAGTGCAGCGCTGTTTATGACAGCCAAGACTTGAAAACAACCTAAATGTCCATTGACAGAGGAATGGATAAAGAAGGTATGGTATACAGTGCTATAAAGTGGACAACCAGCTGTACGGCACATGGACCTATTGTGTAGCACATGGAACTCTGCTCAAGGTTACGTGGCAGCCTGGATGGGAGGAGAGTTTGGGGGACAGTGGATAAGTGTATGTATATGACTGAGTCCCTTCGCTGTTCACCGGAAGCTATCACAACATTGTTAATTGGCTACACTCCACTACGAAATAAACAGTTAAAAAGAGAAACTGTGCTGACAATAACACAAATCATAATCAAATTTTGCTACTAAATGAAATTTAAGTAATGCAGTTTTAAAAGGTGTGGTATCTATATAGAATAAAATATTACTCAGCCATAAGAAAGAGTGAAATAATGTCATTTGCAGCAACATGGATGGACCTAGAGATTATCATACTAAATGAAATAATTTAGACAAAGACAAATACCATGTAATTTCACATTGTGGAATCTAAACTATGACACCAATGAACTTATCTATAAAACAGACTCATCGATGTGGAAAGCAGACTTGCGGTTGCCAAGATGGAGGGCAAGATAGAGGGAGGATGGATTGGGAGTTTGGGATAAGCAGGTAAAAACTATCATGCATAGAATGGATGAACAACAAGATCCTATTGTATAGCACAGGAAAGCATATTTAACATCCTGTAATAAACCATAATGAAAAAGAATATGAAAAATATGTGTGTGTATATGTATGTATGTATGTGTAACCGAATCACTTTCTGTACAGAAATGGACACAACATTGTGAATCAACTATACTGCAATAAAATGAAAACAAAAATTCCAAGAGGCAGTGGAGGTGAGGTTAAGAGAATATGTTGGGAGAGTGGGCTGGTGGAGTCAGGTCAATACACATCATGATAAAATGAAGGATGTGAAGGATGAGGAAGTAGAAGATGAGGAAAGCAGTAGAAGATGAAGAAAGCAGAAGCTCCAGCTTCCAGCAGAAGCTCCAGACCTCCAGCAGGTCCAAGAGCAAAGATGGGTATGAGCACAGAGATGTGAAATGACCCCCAGGAACTGATCCCCACGACTCCCTCACCTCCACACACATGCCAGTTCCTTTCTTGGAGGTGCTGCTCTAGGATTTTGGTCCTTCACACACTCCCTGTGTTTATATAGTGTTACATTACATATCTGCACAAGCTGCTCTTTGCACTGAAGTGTCCCTCGCAACCCTGATTCAGCCATGAAGGATGAATTCTGCCAGCTACAACACCTTTTGTTTTGCCCCACTCCCCTTTTGTTTTCAGTCCCATCTCAACCACTTGCTAGTTGTGTCATATTGGGAAATGTCCACGTCCTCTCTGTGTCTCGGGTTTTATCTAACAAACGTGAGCATAGTGGGATTGTCATTTAGGTTTATTAGAATAATGCACATGAAGCTCTTGGCACTGTGTCTGCCATTGTAAGAGCTTGAAATATGTTAGTGGTGGTTCCTGGTGGTGGTAGTTGCTGCTGCCACTGTTTTTACTACTACTATCCCACCCAAGGAGAAAGGATGGCAGAAACTGGACATCATTAGTATCTTGTCTGAGAGTGTTCATTGTCTTCTAATGTAAGCATTTAATAGGATTTTGCGACACCCCAGAAAGGCCTGAATCTTGAGAATAGTTAAGAAATGCCTGCAGAGTTAATTAAATAATGCAAGTCTCCCACAGAGGTTCTGATTCAGTGGATCTGGGGTAGAACCCCAGAATCTGCTTTTTAAAATTACTTATGTTGGCTGCACTGGGTCTTCATTGCTATGTGCAGGCTTTCTCTGGTTGTGGCGAGCAGATTTCTCATTGTGGAGCACCAGCTCTAGGCGCGTGGGCTCAGTAGTTGTGCTGTTCAGTCGCTAAGTAGTGTCCAACTCTTTGTGACCCCACGCACTGCAGCACACCAGGCTCCTTTGTTCTCCACTATCCCAGAGTTTACTCGAATTCACATCCATTGAACCAATGATGCTATCTAACCATCTTAGCCTCTGCTGCCCCAGTAGTTGCGATGCAAGGGCTTGGTGGCTCTGTGACATGTGGAATCTCCTGGACCAGGAATCGAACCCAAGTCCCCTACACTGACAGATGGGTTCTTAACCACTGACCCAGCAGGGAAATCCCAGAATCTGCTCCTTCAGCGTGACCCTCCATTTCAGTCTGATGTAGCTAGGAACAGGTCTCCGAAGCCCACCCACTCCTAAAGAAGCTGAGTCATAAGCCCTTTGGTCAGGGAGGAGAGATCTGAGCCTGGCGTTGAGAATCCAGTTTTGAAGGCTCTCAGGTATATATTCACTCTTGCCTAGGAGTGACAGTCTTCAGAAAAAGAAATTTAGTTTAACTGACTTTACTTTTTCTGAGAGATATATATATCACTATATATCAAAGAGAGATTTGGAGTGATGCACAGCATTAAAGAAGAGGGTGAGCTTGTTACGGAAAGCGCGGTCTGGCTGCTCATTACTCAAAAGCCTATACTTGAGACGCTAGGTTGGTGGGAAGGAAAGTTTGCTTTATTTAGGAGTCTGGTAATAGCAAGGGGAAAGGGCAGACATGTCCAAAGGCTGAATCCTCCACCACCCCACCCCCCCCCCACCCCGTCCCGCACTGACAAAGAGTGGGCAAGAGTTTTAGAGGGGAGTTTCAGGGGTGTACAGGCAGAGGGAGGGGGCTACAGGCAGAGACAGCGCCGATGAAATTGGTCATCGGTGGTTTGACCAGCGTCATCTTGATTCAAGTCTAGTTAATCTTCAGTTCCAGGGTCAGTTTGTTTCCGTTTGTCTGAGGCCAGTTCTCAGAATTGTGGCAGCTTGTCATGGCTACAGTCTGGTCATCAGGGAGTTAGCATTTTCCATGTAGTGGGAGTTTCATTATTTACAGAGCAGCTCAAAGGATATGGCCCAGATTAGTGTCTATAGCCATTAAGGAGGAACTAAAGGTTCTTGATTTTGCTTAACAAGTAAACTATTATTTTGTCTTGTTTGACTATTTTCCTTTGTGTCTGCTTTTTCTCACTTCTCTGGTTAATTTTATTCTTTGACCAAGGTTTTTTGTTTTTGTTTTTCTTTCTAACAGACACAAGACAGGCAGAGGGCGTAGGGATGGGAGTAGAGAAGGACTTTAGGGTCCTGCTCTGTTTCAAGCTAATTGTAAAATGCCGTCTAACAATTATGTTAGGATTAGAGAATTGCTACTCTTGGCTCATGTAGCCAGTGGCTTTCACAGATCAAAATTACCTAGGTAGGTTATTAAATATCCAGAATCTCTGGCCCCGTCCCTAGAAAGTCTGATTCAGCAAAACCTGGGAAACTGAATTTTTCATAGACATCTAGGGGTCTGAGAAGACCTGTTAGGAAAAACTGCTCTGAGCCTCTCTCATCATGGAGAATCCTTCATCTCCTATGAGTGAGCCCTTCTGTGCTAAATGCACCCAGCCTGTGTGACAGAGCTTCAGTCTGGAAGGGTCTGCTTCTCAAATGTTCGTTCATCATATGTGTAAAGTACACAGGTTTCCTAATGGCCCAGAATGAAACACATCAGCGTCTTTGGAAAACCAGTGTCAGTGTCACTTCTAACCACAGCTGGTTTTGTCTGAGAGAGATGTCCAGGCAAGACACCAAGAAAGAAACCTTATGAGAAGATGCAATAGAAAAATAATCAAAGACAAACACAGGCTAAACTTTAGCCGGAAATGGTTAAGCCATTAAATGACACAATCACTCTCAGCAGAAGAACAGATTTCTCAACAAAATACTAGCAGATACTTGTTTTCCTGCTAGGCTGGCTGATTCTGGAGATAAACAGATCGTCAGGGTTGATCTGTTTTATCAGATCAGGGTTGATGGGCGGCTTTGTACCATTAACACAGAAGTTAGCAAACACAGGAGACTGTAAGTACCAGAAAGCGATCCCAATAGCTAGAGGAATTTGGACCATAAAAGGCAATAGTCTCAGGCCACATTCTTTGGAGTTTAGGTGGTTGAAGCTTACTTCAAAGGAACTTGAGCATAATGGAAAGAGACAGAAAATTTATTTGAAGAGGACTGTGTGTCTTGAAAGAATCGAGGGCAGCCCCTTCCTGAGAACTTGGAACCAGGAAGAAGAAAGCCACAAAGACCTTAGAAAAAGAATTTTATCCCAATTTTTAAATATCTTTTTCCCTTCAGTTGTCTTGATTGGCCCAACTTGGGTCATATGCTCATTCCTGGTTGAATCACCTGTTGGAGGAGATTGGGTGACTCCTCGATGCCAGCATGCTGGTCAAGTGCTAGTTCTTGTGGGTAAGGAAAGAGTTTTCAGAGAAAGTCATGGGCTGGACAGACACATCAAAATGTACCTCCTATGATAACTCTCTTAGTAAGATCCCACGGGGAGGAACCAGGATTGTTATCTATTGATTGTATTTTTAAACAGCTGGGTACACCATACTTACTGAATTGGAGCTACCATCTCAAGTGAAAGTTTCTACCATTCTCCAGACCTATGCCTCCAATTTGCCTAGTCTTAGCCAGGTATTGCATTCAAAGAAGCACAATTCAGGAACCAAAAAATATCAATCAGTATTTCAAACCTGTACTATCTCTGAAGGAAATTGTTAGAGGAAGCACACTGGCTGAAACCGCCCACCCTGGCCAGGCACCACAGTAACCATTTGCATGAGCTGTTTTACGACAGGAGGTCCTGGTAAGGAACAGAGAACTAATAAGCCTCCACCAACCAGAAAAGTTCAGTAAAGGTCAAAAGGAGACACCACCTGTCTGACCGCCTCCCAGAATCCTCCTCTCTGGCATCCATCTTGGCTGAACAAGGCATGCACCACCAGGAAGGACTCTGAGTCAGAATGACTGGCTAAAGACAACCCGGAAACTAATCCCATCACCATAAAACCCGAGACTGCAAGCCATGTGGCAGAGCTGTTCTCCTGGGTTCCCTTACCCTCCTGCTCTCCACCCGGGTGCCCTTTCCCAATAAAATCTCTTGCTTTGTCAGCAGATGTGTCTCCTCGGACAATTCATTTCTGAGTGTTAGACAAGAGCCCAGTTTCGGGCCCTGGAAGGGGTTCCCCCTTCTTGCAACAAAATGGCAAAGGAGGAGATGAATTTTTTAATGCATAGCAAGCATCTTAAAATTCTCTCTCTGCATGGCTGCCCCCTTGTTACTCTGTACATAGATGCCAGCTTTTCCCACCAGTTTGTGCTTGCACCTGAAACATGCCCTGAACACTGACTTCCTGTCCAGTAGTCTCTGTCCCCTCTCCTGCTCTCTGCTTTACAAACCCGTCGGCTGCTCTGCCCCGCTTCATGTGTCCCTTCGCTTTACTAAGCATCCAAACTCCCTGCGTACTATGCAGGCTCTGATACTAGATGCGTTTTTCTCTAAAATTGCAGGACCACGGTGGTCTTTTCATCTGACTTCATCGACTATATGAATTCCATCCAGTTGGTGGCCTCAGACCAGGTAAGAGGATGACTCTGAAAGTCACTGCATCGGTTCTTCTGGTCAGGGCCCGTAACCCAGGAAACCTTTATGGTCAGGCCAGGTCTCATGTCTGACACTTCTCTGTCTGCAGCTCATTTTGTCTCAGAGAGATGTCCAGACACAAACACACAAGCCTTGAGTGCTGGAAAGCACTGCATAGTGTGCATACGATGAAAAAACAGCATTAAAGTCCAACGAAGTGATCATTCCACATCACCCCCCCCGCACACTCTGCCTTGCATCCAGCCCTTCAGACCTGCCGTTCCGTCCACTTACAAACTCGTACGTCCCTGCCTACCTTCCCTGTCCTACCTATTCTTGACCTGCCTGACTACTCCTCATTCTTCAGGGCTCAGCTCACCCCTCATCCTCCAGGACGGTCCTGGCCACATGGAAATACATGTCTCTGCCTCGGGCTCTCTGGGACTTGCGAGTTTATGCTTTTTCCCCATTTCAGCCTGTAGCCCACAAGAGCCAGGGCATCCTAGCTATTTTTGCAGCCTGTTCCTCTGGGGAACATAAAGTAGAGCCTCAAAAAAATATTTTGAAGGAATATTAAAAGGGAGATTCCTAGAAATTCCTGATTGAGTACATTAAAAGGGAGAAGGGAAAGCAGAGCTCAGCCTTCTACACTTGTGTGTGCATTGCCTCCGCGGCTTCACATTCCTTCTAAGACGAATGCTCCTATCTTCTGGATGCTGAGTTGCTGCAGGGCAAAATTTCACTCAAAGCTCCCTGTAGCTGTGATCAGATTTGCATTACTGAATTTACCCCCAAATTTTTTTTTCCTTTAAAAAAAAAAGATCCTCTAAGCATAGTGTTTTCCAGTTTCAAGAAGTAATAATGTCCTTGGACTCCACAAGGAAGCTATCAACATTTCAAGTACTGTCAGCTCAAAATGCAAAAACCTAAGTTAAGAGTTCATGCCACAGAATTATAATCAGTTTATGATTTAATGAAACAATGATCACTAGGAAGTGAAGGTTTAAGAACAGGCAAATCTATATTGATCTGGAAAATGTTCCCCAGGAATAAACTTATATTAGCAAATGAGATAAATTATCATATTTCAGTATTCTTTCATGGGTCGAGTGCTAATTACATGACTGTTGTTGATTAGAAAATATGTCTGAACAAGCCTGGACAGAACCAGGGCACACTTAGTAGATAATAGAAATCTGCAAGTGAATTAGAAGTAAATGAGATGGTACGGTCCTTAATAAAAGCCCCAGTGGCAGAAGAAACGCAAAGAAGGAAACTGATGGTTTCTATCCAGTAACAAAAAGTGAATCTAGCAAAAGCAAATGTTATTCTGATTTTTCAGGTGCAATCAACTGTCCTTATTCTAAACAGGATCCCAGGGGACAGAGGTTTGCAAAGGCATATATTCAAAAGGTAGGTGATGCTACTGCCATAAGACTTTTAGAGGCATTGAAACCAATTTAATTCTTCTACAATCTAGAGTTTTCTCTCACCTCTCTTTACTGAGGTGGAAAAACAAACCTTACCCGCTAAAAAAGTACAGGTGAAGAGGAAGTTTTCCTGACCTGTAAGAGAGATCAAAGGGCTCTGAAAAGTGAAAGTGATCACTCAGTCATGTCTGACTCTTTGTGACCCCCACAGACTATACAGTCCATTGAATTCTCCAGGCCAGAATACTGGAGTGGGTAGCCTTTCCCTTCTCCCAGGGATCTTCCCAACCCAGGGATCAAACCCAGGTCTCCCACATTGCAGGCGAATTCTTTACCAGCTAAAACACAAGGAAAGCCCAAGAATACTGGAGTGGGTAGCCTATCCCTTCTCCAGGAGATCTTCCCAACCCAGGGATCAAACCCAGGTCTCCCACATTGCAGGCGAATTCTTTACCAGCTAAGCCACAAGGAAAGCCCAAGACTACTGGAGTGGGTAGCCTATCCCTTCTCCAGCAGATCTTCCCGACCCAGGAACTGAACCGCGGTCTCCTACATTGCAGGCAGGTTCTTTACCAGCTGAGCTGTCAGGGAAGCCCGAAGGACTCTGAGGTCAACACTAAATTCCTCTGTCCTAGAAACAGGGAGAACTAACTGTATTCCTTTCATTTCCTAATTATTCCCAGATTGAGAGCCCAGGAAGAAAATTGTCTCATTTATTTGCAAAATCTATCCTATAATCTCATCTATCAACTGTCTCAAAGTTGTTTTTCAGTTCTGCAGAATGATGATTCAGGGGGCATTTTGTGTAAAGAACAGGTGTGGTTGAGATGTGTGAAGCTCACTGAATAGCCCTGTGTTGCCTCCTACATCCCTGCCCCTGAGCAGTGGGTGGGGTCATGGGACTAGTACTGGTCAAAGAACTGAGGGAAAGTGAGGTGTCACCCCTAGGCGTTTGCCTGCAATCTCACCACAGTGACCAGGATGTCCAGGGTGAGACGCTGAATCATTGGACGGGAGCAGACCAGATCTCTGAGTCACTGCACAGAAGACGTGCTTAAGCAGCCTTGTTTCAACAAGGAATACAGCCGGCCCTTGAGCAACTTGAAGCTCCAACATGTTACCCAGTTGAAAATCTGAATATAATTTATAGTGGACTCTGGAATCTGTGGTTTCTCCATATCTGTGCTTCCTCTGGACCTGAGATTCTGCACCCATAGATTCAGCCTTCAATGCGTGGTACTGTGGTATTTACTACTGAAAACAAACCGTGTATAAGTGTATCCGCAGAGTCCAGACCTGAGTTGTTCAAGGGTCAGCTGAACACCTTTGTTGTATTAAACTGGAGGTTTCAGTATTAGTTTGTTGCTATAGCAATACTCAGCCTACTGCGACTAATACATGGGAACCAATTTAATCTTCTCAAGAGTCCTCCTTGCCTAGACCATCTAGTCATGTGAGTTACTTCATGAGCACTAGAAGTTCTGAAGGCCACAGGGCCAGTGTTTCGGTTGTTTCTTTTTTGACTTGCTTGCTTTGGTTTCATTACATTGTTTGACTAGTTACAGCCTCGGTCCACAGCAGTGGCCTTGGAGAACTACAGTCTATGAGACCATAAGCTCCAAGCCAGTGCACACCTATGTATTTTTCTCACCAGTGTATTCACACATGCTAAGCTCAGTGTGTGTATAAAGTAGGTGCCTCCCAATGATTTATTGGATAAAAAGAATAAAAGAATAAATGTAAGAATTTAATGACTCATGCAGAGATTATCCAGACTGCATGAAGACCCCATCACCCAAAATACTGCCCTTGAAAAACTGGAAAAGACCTCCCCCTTCATACGAAGACAGAATCTGTGGGAGAAAATCACTGAGCTGGATTCGACCTCCTGTGTGTTATTATTCTAGGATTGGGGATGAAGCAATGAATAAGGCAGATAACCTTCCTGCTCTCTTGAAGCTCTGCTTTTCTTCTGTCAAATTTTCAAGCCAAAATTTGGCCTGTGGAAAAAAAATTTTCTAATCATCTAGTTATCTGAGTTATCTAGTAAGAAAAATAAGGCATGGCAGAAGGTTCAAGTCCCCCCTCAGTATATTAACTCCTCAACCCTCCTTTTCCCAGAGCCAGTAGCTACTCACCAGTCTCCTTGCTTCACCATCACTTCTGGGGCTCCCCCTGGAAAATCCCACCACCCCGTTTCTTACTTGAACTGACAAGATGACCCCTACCCATCTCCCTTGCCAAAACTCATCCTTCAGAAAAGCTGTTTCCTCCTCTGAGTTTCTCTTGCTCCCCTCCTGGGTCAGCATCCCGTAGTTTCCTTTTTAGTCAGTGGTTTCAGACATCGCTTGCTAGCCTGTCCTGTGTTAAGCATGTCCAGTCTGGGTCAGTACTGTGAGTGCTTTTGAAAGAGTCAGTGACTCTGCGAAGAGATGCTCCCAAGTGTCCTAACTAAAGCCCGCACTGCAACGGCCCAGGAACTCGAGAGAAGAAGTCTGCTTCCTGCATCTGGTCCTCAGAGTGTCGTCTGGGACCACACAGAGCAGTGTCTGAGCAGTGCTCTGTGCCCAGACGGTCAGCACAAGTGCACAGCCGCCCACTGCCCCTTCTGCCAGCGCTCTGTACCTCCTGACCCCCGCCCCGACCTGGCCACCACACGGCTGTGAATACGGAGCTGACCATCCTCAAGGGGCTGGGATGGGAGGAAATTCTCCAGAATCCAGTCCTGCCTTTGTCCCTTCTAGAGTCTCAATTGCTAGGCCAGTGTTTTGAGTAGACCCAACCTCACACATGAGGTTACACATGTTCCCGTGAAAGGAGTCTCTCACATCATCAGGGCGGCCCTCCTTCTCCTTCCAGTTCTTTGTTTTGAAATTAACGCCATATGCACCATCTTTTGAATTATTTTTTAAAAAAACTGAGGCAAACCCTACTGTTCATAGCAATAGCCAAGATATTATTTATGTATCATTTACAATAACTTAAACAACTAAAATATAGATGCAACTTAAGTATCCATCAACATTTGAATAGAGAGAAAGATGTGGCGGTATGTATGTACATATATAAACACGTGCACACACACAATGGAATAATACTCAAACATTAAAAAGAACGGAATTTTGTCGGTTGCAACAACATGGATGGACCGGAGGGCATTATACTTAGAGAAATAAGTCAGACAGAGAAAGACAGTAGGAAGATCAATTTGGAGCCAACCAGCAGATGAAGTATTTGACTGGTACTATTCAGATGCTTCTACGGGCTTCCCTGGTGGCCCTGTGGCAAAGAATCTGCCTACCAATGAAAAAGACACAGATTCAATCCTTGGGTCAAGAAGATCCCCTGAAAAAGGAAATAGCAACCCTCTCCATTATTCTTGCCTGGGAAATCCCATGGACAGAGGAGCCTGCAGCCATGGCTTCAGTCCATGAGGTCATAAAAAACTCAGACATGACTTAGCAACTAAACAACAACAATTCAGATGCTTCTGGGGACCTAGGGTCTTTTAAAAGGAAACAATGCACAGATTTAGACTGCTCACATTTTATATCTTGGCTCTGCCTTTTGGCAGCTCTGCATCCTTGGGCATGTTTGTCTCTCTCTTTATGCCCCAGATAGAAAAAAAGATGTAACATGTGAGAGGCCAAGAGCAGTTCTCCTTTGCTAAGAAGGGAAATGAAACCCAAGTAGGCTGAGCCAAAGAAAGAGATAGGTTAACTTGGTTGGCTGCAATTACTTTTCCTTCCAGCCTGACCCCCATCAATATCCTTCTTTTTTAGGTGAAATTCATCACCCAGCTCCCAAGCCTAGAACCCAGTTCTGCTGGGGAAAGTGATGAGATGTCAAATGAGAACAGGAGGTCCCTCTGACATGCTGCTTGAACTCCAGGCAGGACATGGTTCCGTTAACTCTCCCAGTGGAACACCATATTGCTTCCTCTTGCTCTCCAACAGAGACGATCTAGGAAAGGACAAGGACCAAGTAAGTAATCAAGCCTTTGGATCTGATCCATATGACATCATACCTGTGATTCCCAGAGAGATTCAAAGTTGGCAGTTCTGGGGCCAGTCCATATTTACACCATTTCCCGATGGCACCTTCTGACCGGTCTTTGGCAAGTACAAAAGAAAGCTTACTTTGGGACAGCCCCAGTGGTCCAGGAGTTAAGATTCAGCACTTCCTCTGCAGGGAGCACAAGTTCAATACCTGGTCAGGGGACTGAGATCCCACATGTGTCACAGTGCAGCCAAAAAAAAAGTTGACTTTCCTCTCTTAAAAACTATTTATGTTTCCGACACTATGTCTAATACCTTTAATGTCTTTTAATAATTGTTGTTGTTTAGTTGCTAAGGTGTGTTCAACTCTTTGTGACCCTATGGATGGTAGCCTGCCAGGCTCCTCTATCCATGGGTCTTTCCAGGCAAGAATACTGGAGTGGGTAGACATTCACTTCTCCAGGGGATCTTCCCGATCCAGGGATCGAACCCATGTCTCCTGCATTGGCAGGCAGATTCTTTACCACTGAGCCACCCAGGGAGCCCCTCCTGTTAATGATTACACTTATACAACTGAAGTAGTCTTTAGTTGGGGACCTGGTAGAATGTCAGAGCTTTGGGTAAGTGTCTTCCTGGGCCGTGGGAGTCAGACCACAGCACTGAGGGTGAGGCTGGGGTTGTGCTTCCCCTGAACAGAATGAATGGCTTCACTGCCAGTTGACTTTGAGAGGAAGAGAGAACTTTCTTCACAGTGAGGCTGGGGGTGACTAGGGCCAAGATTCTGAGGCATGGAGAAATTCCAGGAATGGCTGAGCTGTCTGGCTGTATCAGGGAACTGATCGTGCATGGCCCATGAGGACCCTAGTTTCAAGGAAATAGAACGTGAATGGTGCCCCATAGAATTGTGCAACAAGATGGCCCCATGTCAAACAAGACAAAAACTGGCTCAGTGGGAGACCTGGGATGGACTTGGGTTTATGCCTAAGTTGAGGGGCCTGGCCTATAGTCATGCATGGGCTAACGTGGTAGAGAAGAAACCATCTTCCTCCCATTGCTGTGGTCAGACTGGGTGAAGACAGAGAGCAGGGCGCTAAGGCCAAGAACAGGAGTGGCCCCTGGGGTACATGGGCAACATGAAGCCAGCTCTTACTTCTGGAAGAGGTGGCAGGTGCCCCAGGAAGTGAGTGAGTGAGGCAGAAATTATGTCTTTTGGTTTCATAGGGTAGGTATTACCTCTGAGCAACCAGACATCTGACTGTAATTGATTAATATGCTTCTTGGACATCTAGGGTGAACAAGGGAGATGGGCTCAGGTGGGCAGGCAGGGACAAGGAGTTGTTGTATTTTGGAGCATCTGTGTGTGGTGACAATGTCTGTACCCCTGGGTAGGGACTGGGCATCCCAGTTACATGTGATTCTGTTGGTTTGTTTCCTGTGGAGGGAAAAGTGATCAAATGGTTATGAATTTTAGATTTGCTTACCTGTGTAAAAAAAAAAAAGAAACTTGTGACTTTTATGAAGATGTAAAAGTCTAGTTTTTTGTAAATTTCAGTGGTGTGAATTTTGATGCCCAAAAGATCTGTCCAAGTCTTACGTCCAATACCTGTGAATATGACCTTCTCAGTAGAGGTCTTTGCAGACAGAATTAAGGATCTCCAGATGACATCATCTGAGATTTAGAGCAAGCTCTAAATCAGGTGACTAGTGTTCTTACAAGAGAAAGGAGAGAGACACACAGATGGAGAAGACCCTGTGAAAATGAAACAGAGATGGGAATAAGGTGGCCACAAGCCAAGGAATTCCAGGAGCTGCCGGAAGCTGGAAGATATACGGAAGGATCCTTTCAAGCTTGCAGAGGGAGCATGGCCCTGCTAACACCTTGATTTTGGACATCTGGCCTCCAGAACTGTAAGAGAAAAAAGTTCTGATGTTTTATACTGCTTGGTTTGTGATAATTTGTCACAGCAGCCTCAGGAAACTAATGCAAGCATATTCAGTGTTTGCTGGTATTAAGTGAAAACTGAGTCATGGTTCCATGCCCCTTTCTCTAATGGGGAGATTCTCGAAACCCAGTCAAAGCAAGTGGGTGATTCCTTTAATGCTGTTCTGAGGCAGCAGTTCTTAAACTCAAATGAACATCAGAATCCAGAGGCCCATTAAGACAGATAACCACCCCACCACCCCCGAGGTTCTGATCCAGAAAGTCTGGGATGGGGCCTAAGAATCTGAATTGTTGACAAGTTTCCAGATTCTGCTGCTGCTGCTAGTTTGGAACCACACTTAGAGAACCACAGAGTTAAAGTTATAGGCTCCACACCAACCCCACCACCACACCCCTAAAAGGGAGTGCTTCTAATTTTAGAAACTAGTGGAAATTTGCGGGGAGGCATCCCACTTGAGAAGAAAGATTTAAAGAATAAAACTTGCTTTTTTATTTCCTGTGGTTTACAGTGGGTCAGAGTTATAAATCAAAGACACAAAAGGTATTCTATTATAAGCAATTCTGCCTCTTTTCCCAATCGATCCCTGCCATATTCCTCCGAGTTTAGACAAGTGTATGGACTGATCTGGTGGCTTAGTAGCTGGCACATTTGAAGTCCCTGGGGAGTGGTGAATCCATGCAGTAGTTGTAAACGTGGTTGGAACTACAGGGTGATTTTGTATCACACTGGGCCCGTCTCGTACACACTGTCACTCCTCTCAGCCTAGCCTCTTGCTGCATGCACCACTCTGCCGGTGAGGTCGACCCAGGTGTCAACAGCTTCATGGAGACAGTGCCTGCCTCCACGCAGAGACTGCATCTCCTCGGGTCCTTGTTCTGGGCCACTTGCCTCTTGCTTCCTCCCCTGGATCTTGTCTCACACCTTTCAGACTCAACCTAATGTGCCTAGTGCAAGAAGTTAATGCTCATGAAGTCATTATTGATGCCAAGGAGCTGAGCCAATGGATAAATATTTCTCTTTTTCAATTCCTAGGTGGACAATCCTGGCTTCTCTTTCAAATGAGTTCTCAGAGTATCCTTTGAGAAAAGAGATTATTTCTAGTCCACATAAGTACCTGTCCAACTAAATAACAATTCTTAGTATAGACTTTTCCTGTCCCTGTCTTCCTTATTTGCCACTCCATCCTTCACTCCTGTTCCCCGAGACCATTTCTCAAAGAAACCTGCCTGCACTTAAGCCTTTGGCTTGGGCTCTGCTTTTTAGGGAATACAGATGGAAACACTTAAGTGTACCCTCCTTCTTCCTTTCCCACCTTTTGGAGATGGATGCAAGTCCAAAGACTCAAAGTACACACGTGCATATGAAATTTGGGGTGTCTGCTGAAGGGAAGGTGGACATTTGTTAGCTTCTATTGTGTAGCTTTGACACAAAGAAATGGACCTTCCCCATGGATGATGCATGGAAGTAGGTAGAAGAGCCGAACTATCCCCGGTCATCCATTGTCCCAGGAGAAAGACCTTGGATTTCATTGACTGATGTCATCAGAGAGAGGTCCTTTATTGGCTTGGGCAGATCACCAAAAGGCTTGGAGTTCACCTGTGCCCACAAGTTAGCCTGAAGGAAGCCCCTGCAGTTTGTTCTATTTAATGCCATGAATATGCTTTAACTTTTTATTTATTTTTAATATTTTATTTATTTATGTGGTTGTGCTGGGTCTTAGTTGCAGCCTGCAGTATCTAGTTCCCTAACCAGGAGTCTAACCCAGGCCCTCTGCATTGGGAGCTTGGAGTCTTTACTGTTGGATCACCAGGGAATTCCCAGCTTTGGTTTTTTAGTCTCTGAAACTCCTAGACTTATATATACTAGTCCAGCGCTTCTCCAAAACTGCTCTATGGACTGATTTTTTCCAAAATCAGCTAGGAAGCTTTTTATTGTCCATTGTGGTAACATGTAGTTGACATAAAATGTGTATTTTAACCATTTTAACGACACAGTTTGGTGGCTATAAGTACACTGACACCGTTGTACAGCCATCAGTATCTATTTCCAAACATGTTTGTTTGTCCCCAGTAGAAATTCTGTAACTGTTAAGCCACAACTCCCTAGTAACTTCTCGTCTACTTTATGTTGTTGAGTCTAAATATTTCACTGAAGTGGAATCATGCAATATTTGTCCTTTTGTGTCTGGCTCGTGTCACTGAGGGTAATGTGTTCAAGGTTCGTTCATGTTGTGACTTGTGTCAGAACTGTATTCCTTTTTATGGCTGAATAATATTCCTTTGTGTATATATACCACATTTTGTTAATCCATTCATGTATTGACAGAGTTTTGAGTTGTTTCCATCTTTTCATTATTATGAATAATGCCTCTAGGAACAGGGTATACTAATGTCTGAGGCCCTGCTTTATACACACACACAAACACACACCAAAGTATATACCTTTGGTATATACTTGGGTGTAGAATTGCTGGGTCATATAGGAAGTCTATGTTTAACTATTGAAGAAGTACCATACAGTTTTCCACAGCAACTGTATCATTTTTCTTACCCATAGTACAAAAGATTCCATTACCTCCACATCCTGGCCAATGTTTGTTGTTTTACATTTCTTAAAAGTAAGAACCATCCTCATGGTTCCTTCTCCCTAATGGGTGTAAAATGGTATCTTATTGTGGTTCTGATTTGCCTAATGACCAACTAGTGAGCTTTCAAACAAGTCCACATTCCTGAAGTCTACCTTTGGGTATTTGTATCGGCTCTGGGGTTGGGGCCATAGTCCCAGTCAGCCTCCTGTCTAGCCTTCTTGTTGTTGTTCAGTTGCTAAGTTGTGTCCAGCTCTGCCATCCCATGGACTGCAGCATGCCAAGCTTCCCTGTCCTTCACTATCCCCTGGAGCTTGCTCAAACTCGTGTCCGTTGAGTCGACAATGCCATCCAACCATTTCATCCTCTTTAGCCCCCTTCTCCTCCCGCCCTTAATCTTTCCCAGCATCAGGATCTTTTCCAATGAGTCAGCTCTTCACATCAGGTGGCCAAAGTATTGGAGATCCCACCTTTTATAATTCCCTGGGATGTTAATCTAGTCTCTGCATATGTCTAACAATATTCAGCTTGCTGCTTTCTGGGGAAGCCGAGCCCAGTTTTATGCAGTAACAGTGATGCATCTCTCAATCAAAATTTGTGTCACTACCATGGGCTCCCCTGGTGGCTCAGGTGGTCAACAGTCTGCCTGCAGCAGGAGACATAGTGCTCGGCATTTCTCCTCTGTTCTCTCACCTCTACTTCCCCTGGCTCCTTCACCCTGGAAACTTTCTCAGACCATCCCCATCCCCAGGTTGAAGGTGGAGAACCCTAGCACCTCAGTCTCCCTCTGTCATTGTGTTTCCACATGTGCTGTAGTTTCCTCTTGACTTGTCTGTCTCTGCTCCCACACTGTGAATTACTTAAAAGCTCCCAGCTGTCTAAACCACTGTACCCCAATGTCCCCTCCCTGCCCCATGCATAGGTAAGCACGTGACAGAGATTGAAGCATCCATTGAAGAAGATACATTCTGCACTAAATGCACCAGAAGGCGCTTTGGGTTATTCTTCAGCATGAAACTCAGTTACATTTGTTAACATTAGGAGCCCCACAATCAGCAAAAAAGAGGATTTACTAAAATCCAGTTAGTCTTCAAATCAGGGGACAAAATCTTACCAAAGTGTCATTTGTAAGCAAAGGGAACTAGACAGGCTGCCTGATTCCTCTCTCCCTCCTCTCTCTCTCCTCTCTCTTTCTCTCTTCCTCCACACAAACTTACCACAAGCATACACTGTTTGTTCAACCTGGACTTTCTTTGTGCTGAAGAAAAATAAAGCACCTTAGGGTATATTTAAACAACCCCAGCGTTATATTTTTACTTGTGTATTTTACCTACAGCGTTGGAAAATGTGATTTTTGTCCCAATTAGAAGAGGTCTTTTCAGCTGCTGACACATGTTTATGGAGCATCTGGATATAATCTGATTAGCATCTGGTGTGAGGCTGTGAGATACTCTCTCTCTGGGTCACCCATGGAGAAGGAAAGGCATAAACTTGGATTCATTTGGACTATCCTTGTGTTGACATCTGCTGGGCTTCCCATCCTCCAGCACATTGCTGGAGTTCATGTGGGCAGAGAGCATCACCCTAAACTCTCACAGCCCCACTGTACTTGGAGCAGAAAACAAATGTCAGCACTTGGAGCCAGTCGTCTCTCCTCTTTTCCTCTGTATACGTTAGAACCAGCTTGGAATGCATGACACATGTCTTCAGAAGGAACAGTATCAATAATTAATAGGCTTTCCCTACCCCAGCTGCAGACGCTGCCAGTTCTTTGGTTGACATCGTCTCCACTCACCTTCAGTTTGCACTCTCAGATAAAGTTGCATGATACATTTCTTGAGAAATCTCTTCCTAGTTTTTGTTTTGTTTTGTTCTTTTATGAGGCACAGCTTTAAAGGAAAACAGTTTCATGAAACTGTGTTTGTTTATTGTGGAAGTTAGTTTTCCTTTTAGGTTGAAGCAGTTTGAGCCGGTTTCCCGTAATGTAAACAAATGGGTATCCTCTCTCTCACATGTTTAATTATTGATGTTTGTTGAATGTATTTCACTGAATTGGGGATGTGGGGACAGCCACTTGACATTCATCACCCAGCATGGAATAGCTGAGCTGAGAAGGCTTCAAAACACTATTCTGTAGAAGAAGGAAGAAAGGGGGGGGGTGCTTTGAGCATTGATAAGCAGCTAATCGGGCAGGATCTGAGATCATCCTAAATTCATAACTTTTTGCGATGGGTTTGGAGAGAAAAAGTGACTTGTAAACATTTGGCTGAGTCTCACATACCCTTTACCTATGTATGTCCAGTAGGGCCAAACAAACAGACTGCTTTATGTTAGCGATTGAAGCCAATAAATATTTACTGCATGCTTCTAATCTATCAGGCGCTGGAAGGCATGCAGAAGGGAACAGGTCCAACACGTGCCCTTGTCCTGACTATGCATAGAGTCTCGTGAGGAAGACTGGCCATCAGAGATGTTCACACACATCAGCTAAGTGTGCTGAACAAGGGAAGGTCGTGAGTGAGTATGTAGACCCAAAAAGAATGAGGACGGAGAGGTGCTCTGTTGGGGTGGTGAGGGTGGCTTCCTGAGGATGCATCATTTTGGATGATGCTTGGAGGCATCTGTCATTTGGAGGCAGAGAGTTCAAGGCAGGGACAGCAGCTTGTGCAAAGGATGGAAAGAGCCTGGCACGTTCATGGAACTGAAATAGCTCCACTAGAGATGGAGCAGAGAATGAGAGCCAGAGGGTAGAGAATGAGACTTTGGCTGAGGGAAGAAATGGGCAGTGCCAAGTCCCACAGGCATTTTGGGCCTTAATGATGCTTATGTTCTTGTTGTAAGAACGATGGACCCTCTTAAAATTGCGTAAGTTGGGGAGGATGGTATCATCCAACTTAGGATCACTGGTTATTTGAAGAATAAATTGTAGCGACAATAGTAGAAGCAGAGAAACAAGTCAGGATGTATGGATGAGAGTGCTAATTGCTCAGTTAATAATAATTTTCCTGTTTTTTAAAAAAATCCTGGTCTCTTATAGTTGGTGATATCACTACATCTCCCTAACACCTTGCAGCTAGGATTGTACAATAAGATGAAAGTCAAATTTCAGGGTAAGACTTCTGAAAGCATTTTGAGAGGGATTGACTCATCTGGGAGAAAACCCTTTGGCACTTCATCTCCTGCCCCCCAGCCTCTTGTTTGGAGTACAGATGTAATGGCTGGAGCTTCAGCAGCCATATTGGATTACACAATAATCAGACTTGGTCAAAGGAGGTGCCAGAGGGAATGGAGTGATAAAGGAGTGAAGGCTTCCTGTAAGAAGTGATGCTTATACAGCATTTTGAAGGACCACAATGATTCAATCAAGAAAACAAACATTAGGGCACCAACTAACATTTGATGGTGTTTTTATATGATTCGTTTTATTTTCATTTCCATAAACATGAAGGATAAGGCCAGGGGTTGAAAATGGTAGTTCATAGTCATATGCAGCCCTGTGACATATTCTATTTGAACAACACTTGGTTTCAAAATTTTTTAATTTCTTGTCAAGCTTTAAAAGTTAAGAGATTTTGTAGGAAAATCTGAGTTGGAGGAGATTCTCTTTAAGATCTAACAAGATCAGTACCCTGTTTCTGCAAAACAAGATAGTTAGCTGAGTCCAAGTAGTAACTGCCTGCATCTCTTGACTCACTGATTTCTGATATTCCCTGTCTGGCCAAGTGGGTACTTCAGTCTGCAGACCTGGAGCTAGGCTCTCTGCCATCAAGTCCCATGGAAAGCTGCCTATACTGAGACTCTCAGGACAAGTGGTGGAAATCAAATGTTCATTGCATTAGAATTCAGTGCAGATAAATTATAATTGCTACCTTGTTGAGTTCAAACTTGGACTAGTGAGAGGGAAGAAGGGTACACAGAAGCCAGACTGGAGAGGTTGTGTGAACATTTTCTGGAAAATCATGGGGAACCAAGGAGTACTGTAGACGTGTGTGTGTGTGTGTGCGTGTGCACGTGCGCTCAGTTGTGTCCGACTCCTTGTGACCCCATGCAATTGTAGCTGTCCAGGCTCCTCTGTTCATGGGATTTCCCAGGCAAGAATGCTGGAGTGGGTTGCCATTTCCTCCTCCAAGGGATCTTCTCGACTATGTTTCCTGCATTGACAGGTGGATTCTTCATGGCTGAGCCACGGGGAAAGCCATAGAACCCCTTAATCTGGTATGTGTTCAGATTATTGCTTTGAAATCTGGGTGAAGAATGAATTGGAGAAGACTGTATTTTTGTTGTAAGCAAGTATAATTATCAGTTTGTATACACATTTATGAGTTTGTACACACATTTTTTATTTGACTTTTATAACACTTCATAAGTCAGCTATCATATGTATTTATTTTAAATAACCAGAAAAGTGATATTCAGAGAAGAAATAAGACTTACCTAAAGTCACATAGTAAGTGACAGAACCATGACTTCTAAAACCTAAAGTCAAGGAGATTTTTTTCCCCCAGGATCAAGTTTGCAAGACGAAAGATGACAACCTGATAAATTTCAGTAATGAATTAGCAATCAAGAACAAATACATATTTTAAAAATTGATATGATGAAATAGACATATTCATCATCCTGAAGCCTCCTTTTCTCCTTCTCCATTTTGTTAAATCTAAATGTCACTGTCCATGTCTTGATGGTCTTTCATTTGTCTTTTGTTTGATTTCTTTCTAAATATCCTCCCACTCATCTTGGTTTCCTTTTCCTCCCACTCCCTCTCAGTTTCTCCTTCCTGCTCAGTCCAGGGCTGTTCTCCCAGTAGGCCCCGATGCACATTCAAATAGCTGAGTTTCACCGGAGTTCTCATTGAGGTATGTGCTCACTGATGCTGCCAACCCACCATAGCTGGGTATTACTGGTCCCTTGTCTCTCCTACCACCTCTTGCCTCCCAGAGCCCACCCACATCTAAGGGTCATTAAGTTAGGACACACCGTGAGAAATCACCCCGAACTTCAGGTCTGGCCGAGTCAAGCAGGAGAATGAGAACCACCCAGGCAGCCTCAACCTCCGGGGAAAGGCATTCCACGGCTGCCCTGGGTGTCCTGTCTCCAGGATCTGTCCACACCAGCACTCAGGGAGTTTTCTCAACTGCTCACCTAAGGCATGCCATACATATTTGGCAAGGACAGTGGCCATTCATGCTGGCCGCTCCCAGTGTACCCTTCCTTTCCAGAAAGGCAGCACTTAGCTTTCCCCATCCATACACACCCTCTCCTCTGCTCCTCCAGGGAGGGATTTTGGCTCAGAAATCCACTCAGGGCTCCCAGCTTCAGCTGGCCATCTGGCATGACTGCTGCCTCCAAATTATGTTCACGTCCGTAGATAACCAAGTGGATTATCTCCAAGAATCATCTTCTCAGTGAGAAGAGAGGAGGCGGGGAAAATATCACATTCATGTGCTTGCCTGGAAAAGACCGCGGACATCAGCAATTTGCCCTTGCTGGCAATAACATTTGGTTGCTGCTCTGTAATGCAAAACCTAAATCAGGCTTATTAGTATGAAACTAAAAGGGCCTGAAGGGCAGCCAGGGTTTCCAGAACAGGCATCCGTTGATGTCTGGCGCAGCCACAGAGCTGACAGGTCCCAGCTTGGGGAAGGTCAGTGAGGGCTCAGAGCATTCCGAACGCCTCCCTGACCCATTAACCACTGTAGGTATAATTAAGATGCATGTCCTTCCATTTCTGGATGTCATCCGCCTGTTGACAAGTCGTTCAGAGAATGAAAGCTAATGTTTAATAATTAGCCCAAGCAAAACATTGTCAGGGAGGCAGAGCTGGAAGAAGCTCACTGTCTTCTTGGCCTCCAAGCAGCACAATGAATAGAATTGATGTCAGTATGCGTACCTCCTAAGAATCTCTGCCCACAGACTCAAGAAGTACAACCTTTCTTTACCTGCCTTTAAATCCATGATTCTCAATCAGGTGTCATGTAGGTTCCTAGGGCACATTTGGCAATGTCTAGAGACATTTTTGGTTGTCAAAGCTGGGAGCAGAGAGATAGTGCTACCCGTAGCTAGTGAGCAGAGGCCAGGAATGCTGCCAGCATCCTACCAGTGCACAGAATAGACGCCCGCAGCAAAAAATCACCCAGCTCAAAATGTCTGCAGTGCCGAGGTGCCAAAACCCTGCCTTCAACAGACATAATCTCTACTGTAAGCTTTCCACTCTAATAAGAGAATTAACTTCTTTATGTGTTTAAAGATTAGTTCTTTGATAAATGTCAGTTATTATTGGGGTTTTGACCCAGGGCTGAACCACAGTTCCAAGGTTTTAAGCTGAGATGATTGGGTAAGGATAGTGTGGGCTTCCTTGGTGGTGCATTGGTAAAGAATCTGCCTGACAGTGCAGGATGCAGGAGATGAAGCAGACACGGGTTCAGTCCCTGGGTTGGGAAGAGCCCCTGGAGAAGGAAATGGCAACCCACTCCAGTATCCTTGCATGAGAAATCCCATGGACAGAGTAACCTGACAGGCTACAGTCTCTGGGGTCAAGAAAGAGTCGACATGACTGGTGACTGAGCCCACAGTGGGCACTATGCTCAGAGCAGGGAATCCTTGGGGACACAGCCAAAGGTCACATCAACTGAAGCCTGACTTTCAGCCCCTGTTCCTTGAGGTCTTTCTTTCTCTGCCAGGAGGTTCAGTGTTATCTCCATGGCTTGAGAGCTGTAGCCCATTCTCCTCTTCATGTTTTATCTGGTGGGTATCTTATGATCTAGTCTCTGCCCCCCTGATTTTTCTATTACTCTGTCTTCTTGCAAATTCCTTTGTTTCTCTTAGCACTGCAGAAATTTCCTACATTCTGCAGGGGACAAGAAATCTCCCAGGCCTCTTCTGCTTTCTCCTTAGGCATGTGAGTGCGTGAGTGCTAAGTCACTTTAGTAGTGACCAACTCTTTGTGTGACCCTATGGACCATAGCCCATCAGGCTCCTCTGTCCATGGGATTCTCCAGGCAAGAATACTGGAGTGGGTTGCCATGCCCTCCTCCAGGGGATCTTTCTGACCCAGGGATTGAACCTGTATCTCTTATGTCTCCTGCATTGGCAGGCGGGTTCTTTACCACTGGTGCCACCTGGGAAGCCCCTTATTAGGCATATGCCTCCCTTAAGCTTAAATAAAGGGAAGCAAAAGGATATAAGATGGAGGAGAGTGAAAAATATAAAAAAGAATATCTCAAAATATTATCCAGCCATCACAAAGGTCATGGGGAGGTCAAATTAAGAAGTGTGAATCATTCTTGACCTGGATCTAGCAGGGGTACCCAAGCCTTCTTGTCTTCTGCCCACAGCATCACCTTTCATGCCTGTGGGTAACACAGACTTAATATCAGGTTTCAGATATGCTGACCTCACTTATCACCCACTGAATGAGAAGCGTTTTAAGGTCTCAGCCTTGGAGAAGGTTTCTTGGAAAACATTTCCACCTTGGCATAAGAAGAAAATATTAAATTTTTGCCTTCACTGGTTAGAGATGACCCAGCAGTGCCAGAAACACTGCAAGAGTTTGTTATAAACAATAAAAAACCCTTTTGGAAATAGTCCCACAGCATCTGTTATAATTACAAATAAGCATACCATTAGACCTAATAATCTTTCTTCTGGGATTCTTTCCTATGGGAATAAAAGGATTTTGATCACTGTTTATAGAGGCAAAAAGAATATAGGAAAAAAGCCTGAAAGTGAAATGAATGAATTGAGGTGCATCCATACTGTGTGTGGTGGTTAGTTTAATATGTCTACTTGGTTGGGCCAAGGTGCCAAGATACTTGGTCAAAGACTCTTTGGATGTTTCTGTTAACATGTATTTTGGATGAGGTTAACATTTAAATAGCTGGACTTTGAGCAAAGCAGATTACCCTCTGTAATGTGGATGGGCTTCATCCAATCAGTTGAAGGCCTTAATAGAACAAAGACTGATTACCCTTAGTAAGAAGTTCTGTCAACAGATGCCTCTGGAACCAGACTATAACCTTCTGAGTCTCTGGCCACCGGCCTCCTCAGCAGACTTTGCACTTAACCAGGCCTCTACCATGTCATGAACCAGTTCCTTAAAATCAGCCTCAATCTTGTTCTCTCATTCCTTTTTTTTAAAAAAATATATTTTATTGCAGTACAGCTGATTTATAATGCTGCGTTAATCTCTGTTATACAGCAAAGTGATTCAGTTATACATATGTATGTATGTGTGTGTGTGTATATATATATAGAATTTAGTTCCCTGTATAGTGGTATACAGTAGGACCTTGTTTATCCATTCTATATATAGTCATTTGCATCTGCTAACCCAACTCCCAATCCATCCCTCCCCCACCCCATCTCCCCCTTCACAACCACTAGTCTGTTCTCTATGTCTATGAGTCTACCTCTTTTTATTTTTATTTATTTATTTATTTATTTATTTGGCTGTGCTGGGTCTTAGTTGCAGCACATGGGATCTAGCTCCCGATCAGGGTTGGAACCCAGGCGCCCTGCATTGGGAGCGTGGAATCCCAGCCACTGGACCACCAGGGAAGTCCCTGTGAGTCTGTTTCTGTTTCATAAATAAGTTTATTTGTGTCATATTTTAGATTTCATGTGCAAGTGATACATGGTATTTGTCTCTTTTTTACTTACTTCAGTCAGAATAATAATCTCTGGTTCCATCCTTGTTGCTGCAAATGACATTATTTTTTTTCTTTTCTGTGGCTGAGTACTATTCTATTTGTGTGTGTGTGTGTGTGTGTCACGTTTTTTTTTTTCCCACTTATTTTTATCCATTCATCTCTTGATGGACATTTAGGTTGTATCCATGTCTTGGCTACTATAAATAACACTGCTCTGAATATAGGGGTACATGTATCTTTTTGAATTACAGTTTTGTCCAGATAGATGCCCAGGGTAGGGTTACTGGGTCAAATGGAAACTCTATTTTCAGTTTTCTGAGGTACCTTCATACTGTTTTTCATTATTCTTGTTTAGTCGCAAAGTCCTGTCCAACTCTTTTGTGAGCCCATGGACTGTAGCCCACCCGGCTCTTCTGTCCATGGGATTTTCCAGCTAAGAATACTAGAGTGGGTTGTCATTTCCTTCCCTAGGGGACTTCCTGAACCAGGGATCGAACCTGTGTCTCCTGCATTTGCACGCGGATTGGCTCCCAGGGAGCCACCTGGGAAGCCTCTGTTTTTCCATAGTGGCTGCACCAGTTTACATTCCTACCAACAGTTTCTTCACACCCTCTTCAGGATTAGTTATTTGTAGACTTTAATGATGGCCATTCTGATCTGTGTGAGGTGATACCTCATTGTAGTTTTGATTTGCAGTTCTCTAATATTAGTAAAGCAGAGACATTACTTTGCCAACAAAGGTCCATCTAGTCGAGGGCTATGGTTTTTCCAGTGGTCATGTATGGATGTGAGAGTTGGACTATAAAGAAAACTGAGCGCCAAAGAATTGATGCTTTTGAACTATGGTGTTGGAGAAGACTCTTGAGAGTCCCTTGGACTGCAAGAGATCCAACCAGTCCATCCTAAAGAAGATCATTCCTGGGTGTTCATTGGAAGGACTGATGGTGAAGCTGAAACTCCATTACTTTGGCCACCTGATGCGGAGAGCTGACTCATTTGAAAAGACCCTGATGCTGGGAAGGATTGAGGGTAGGAGGAGAAGGGGATGACAGAGGATGAGATGGTTGGATGGCATCACCAACTTGATGGACATGGATTTGGGTGGACTCTGGGAGCTGGTGATGGACAGGGAGGCCTGGCGTGCTGTGGTTCATGGGGTCGCAAAGAGTCAGACACTGAGCGACTGAACTGAATATTAGTGATGAAGATCATCTTTTCACATGCCTATTGGTCCTCTGTGTGTCTTCTTTGGAGAATTGTCTATTTAGGTCTTCTCATGTTTTGGTTGTGTCATGTGTTCTTTTGTTATTGGTTTGTATGAAATATTTGTATATTTTGGAAACTAGGCCTGTGTTGGTGACTTCATTTGCAAATATTTTCTCCCAGTCCATAGGTTGTCTTTTCATTTTGTTTGTGAATTCCTTTGCTGTATAAAAGCTTGTAAGTTTGATTAGGCCCCATTTGTTTATTTTTGCTTTTATTTCTATTGTCTTGGGAGACTAACCTAAGAAAACAGTGGTACGGTTTGTGTCAGATAACGTTTTGCCTATGTTCTCTTTTACAGGTATTGTGATGGCATGTCTTATAGTTAAGACTTTAAGCCATTTGGAATTTGTATGTGTGGTGTATGATGGTGTCATTCTCTCATTTTCTTATAATGGGCTTTCGTGGGAGTGTTCTCTCAGCCACACCAGTAGTTCTCAAATCCAGCCACGCACCAACAATCACTGTGGGGCCTTTGTTTCATTTATGTGTTTATTTCTGGCTGTGCTGGGTCTTCATTGCTATGCGGGCTTTTCTGTAGTTGTGGCGAGTGGGGGCTTCTTTCTTGTTCCAGTGTGTGAACTTCTCTTTGTAGTGACCTCTTGTTGCGGAGCACGGGTTCTCGGGCGCATGGGCTTCAGTAGCGGCTCCAGGGCTCTCGAGTACGGGCTCGGTGGTTGCGCATGCGCTCAGTTGCTCTGAGGCATGTGGCATCTTCCCAGATCAGGGATGGAACCCGCGTTTCCTGCGTTGGCAGGTGGCTTCTTAACCACTGAGCTACCATGAAGTCCCCCTTTATTTTAAAAGTACTGACTCCCATGTGCCCAGCCTTTTCCCCACCTTGGTTTGCACAGTCAGAATGAGCACTGGCTGATCCTGGGGTATCTCTCCTTCTTTTACTCTTCTCTTCCCTCTATGCTTTTTCCTTCTTCTCTCCCTGTCACTGAAGCCCAGAAGTTACTTGAAGAGGGAATACAGTCAGAGGTGGAATAAAACCACTCCAGGTTATTTGTCCCCCACTCCAGGCTCTAGGTAAAGTCCTGGAGAATCTCAAATCCGTTACCTTGGGCCTCATCAGAACTCCAGCTGCCCATCACCAAGTCTACTGCTAACTCATTTCATTGTTGTTTTAAATTTGGATGTATATGGATCCCCCCTCAAAAAACAAAACAGTGAAGCAGGCCTCTCAGGTCAACAGGAGGGAAATCCCAGGGCTCCACAGCTGAAGGCCAAGCTCCAAATCTCTCCTGCACCCCACCAGCAAGGTCTGAAGATCTGGGACCTCCCAGAGCAGAGAGGAGGGTTTGCAGGATGTAAGACTGAAGGGGCTGGCCACCTGCAGCTCTCACGGTCATGGTCACCTCTGCTCACCTGCCACGTCCACTCTTTCGAAGGCCATCTTTCTCTTTAGAGATGCAAGTGCTCACATAGCCCTGTGTAATGACTTCATGTCCATTATCCCGTCTGATTCTCACTCCAGCACGGGGGATGTAGGGCTGTTGTTGATTTTCATCTCCATTGACAGATTATGGAAACGAGGCTGAGAAGCTAGTTAGGGGACCTCCTTGTACCCAGTCCCTCAGTCCTATCCAACTGTGACCCCATGGGCTGTAGCCCGCCTAGCTCCTCCATCCATGTAATTTTCTGGGCAAGAATGCTGGAGTGAGTTGCCATTTCCTCCTCCAGGTGACCTCCTCAGACTCAACTAATTCGTAGTAGAAGAAATGATATTTGAACCCAGGTTTGACTCCAAACTTCTTTCTTTCCCATACCCACTACACTGCCTTTTCACCTTACTTGGATTGTTTCTTAAAGGACACCCTTTTTTCCATTCCTTAAATATCCAGCCTTTAATCTTTGATGATAAGATGTGAAAAGCATTCTCTTGTAATTGACAAGGCCCTTGACGCACACTGTTTTATTTGTGTGTCTGCTTTCATTGTAAGCTGTTTTGCATCTGTCTTTGTTAGTCATTCCATGTGAGGGGTTTTTACTTTATACTGTCTGCATCACAGATTATTCAGGGCAGACAGTTTTACAGATGTGTTGGGGACAATATGAACTTGAAATTGGCAAGATATATATTTTTCCTTCTAAGTGGAAATTATTGTTCTGTTGATTGGGTGGTTTGTCTTCTTCATTCTGGGGACACTTAAACAATGGAATTGAAAGTCGCTTCTGAGCCAACAGATCAAACAATAGCACACCTGAGCGTGAAAGCAGAAGAGTGCCTTGCAATTTGTGATAGGAGTGGACTTCCCCAGTTAAGGAAAACTTTCCCCATCTAAAAAAAATACAGTGTGGAATAGAGCCAGGCCCACAGGCAGCAGCAGAATAACAAGACTGCCAGCAGAATACTCTAGGGCATGGGGTTTTTCTCCTGACAAAAGAGGAAGGTCTGTGTTTTTGCTCAGAGAAACATTTTCCCAATGGAAAGCCCCAATACTATAATTTCAAAGTATTTCCCAAGTCTCAGCAATTGGTAAGAAGTAGAAATACTCATTAGCCATCAAGAGAAGAGGGGAAAAAAGGGGCTTCAAGTTAGGCTATTCATTTTGGCAATTTTGATGATCCATAGTATTTTGATTAAAAGCAAATGAATTATATGATAAGATTGCTAACCCTGGGTAGAACCAAAGAAGTTGAAAGAATTTGTGTTTTCTTTTTTTTTTTTTTTTTGAATATTTATTTATTTAGACTGCGCTCGGTCTTAGTTGAGGCGTGCAGAATCTTTTTAGTTGCTGCATGCAAACTCTTCTTTAGTTCCGGCATGTGGGAGCTAGTTACCTGACTGGGGGTCAAACCCCGGCCAGTGCATTGGGAATGCGGAGTCCCAACCACTGGACCACCAGGGAAGTCTCAGAAGTTGAAAGAATTACTGATGTATTGCAGAGACAGCTGATCTTATTGATCAGAAATCTGCTTGATGACCAATTTCCTCTGCTCAACTCAAGGTGCACTTGAACCTCACCTGCGTTTGGTCTGCATTTGAGGCCCCTGGAAGATGATTGTGGATCCTGTGATTCTCTGGCCTCATAGCACGTCCAACTCAGCTACAGTAAATGTTCCTTTTCGTGATACTGGAGCTTACCAGTCTGAGAGGTGGGACACATTTCCTTAGTAACGTGGAAGGCTAGAGCTGCTCTCTGCCCTTGCCTCCTTCCTAAAACCCAAAGGCCTTGATGTAGTGTCTTGGTCTTTTTATGCCTAATTAAAGAATAAAGTTGAAGGAAACATTGGCTGGTGTCATGTGCAGATGAGCCAGTGACCTGGAGACTGAGATATAGGCCATTCTGAAGGCCAAGTCAAACCTCTGTCATTGTCAAGAAGATGGAGTAGCCTTGACTTTATAGGAAATGAGATGCCACCGTATCACTCTGGGAGGCAGGGGTAAGGAAGGACCCTTATTAATCTGACCTGGGTGACTATCCCTTCAGGCTCTTATCTTCCACATCTCTCAGGCTTTAACCATTTATTGAGTCATCCAGATGCACTGCCAGCCCACCACTCTGAACAGCACTGAAAAGACCCCAGCTTCATTTCTGTTTGCTCTTCTGGGGCAGACAGGAAAATAGCCTTTTGCCATTTCCTCTTAATTAGTAAAGAAGCTGCATTGGTTTCTTCCTTTGTGAACAACAGACCACCCTATAAAAGAGGAGAACGAGGCTGTTCGGAATTGTGTAAATACAGAGATGACTAAAATCGAATACTAAAGCAATCAGCTTTAGTATAAAACATGTTGTCATGATTTTTTTAATCATTGCATTATTTATTATATGGTTTTAAATTTTTATTAAAGTATAGTTGATTTACAGTATTGTATTAGTTGCGGATGTACAGCAAACAATATCATTTTATATATATATATATATATATATATATGTCCTTTTTTTTTTCAAATTCTTTCCCCTTATAAGTTATTACAGAATACTGAATAGAGTTCCCTGTGCTATAGAGTAGGTCCTTGTTAGTTATCTATTTTATATATAGTAGTGTGGATATGTTAATCCTCACCTAATCTATCACTTCCCCCCATATTTCCCCTTTGTAACCATGTTTGATTTTGAGATTTGTGAGTCTGTTTCTGTTTTATACAAAAGTTCATTTGTATCATTTTTATTGGATTCCATGTAAATGATATCATATGATACTTGTCTTTCTCTGACTCACTTTACTTTGATAATCTCTAGATCCATCCATAATGCTGCAAATGGCATTGTTTTGTCCTATGGCTGAGTGACGTTCTGCTGTATATGACACGTACCACACCTTCTTTATTTATTCCTCTGTCCATGGACATTTAGGTGTGTCCATGTCTTGGCTCCTGTGAGCAGTGTTGCACTGAACGTTGGGGTGCATGTGTCTTTTTTTAATTTGTATTGAAATATAGTTGATTTACGATGTTGTATTAGTTTTAGGTATACAGCAAAGTGAATCAGTTATACTGATAGATACCTGTGTGTGTGCTAAGTTGCTTCGTGAGTGCATGCTAAGTCGCTTCAGCTGTGTCCACTTTGTTGTGATCCTATGGACTGTAGCACAGTCTCCTCTGCCCATGGGATTCTCCAGGCAAGATTATTGGAGTGGGTTGCCATGCCCGCCTCCAGGGAATCTTCCCGACCCAGGAATTGAACCCATGTCTCTCTTGTATCCTGCATTGGCAGGCAGGTTCTTTACTACTGGCACCACCTGGGAAGCCCATACAGATACATAAGCCAATTCTTTTTTCAGATTATTTTCCCGTATAGGCCATTATAGGGTATTGAGTACAGCTCCCTGTGCTATATAGTAGATTCTTATTAGTTATCTCTTTTAAATTTACTAGTGTATATGTGTCAATCCCAGTCTGCCAATTTATCCCTCCCCATCACCCCCTGGTAAGCACACCTTTGTTTTCTACATCTGTGACACTACTTCTGGTAGAAGTAGCACTAAGTTCATTTGTGCCCTTTTTTTAGACTTCGCATATAAGCAACATCATATGATGTCTGTCTTTCTGTGTCTGACTCACTTCAGTCAGTATGCCAGTCTCTAGGTCCATCCATGTTGCTGCCAGTGTCATTATTTTGTTCTTTTTTATGACCGAGTAATGGTCCATTGTATATATGTATCATATCTTCTTTATCCACTCCTTTGCTGCTGGACATTTAGGTTGCCTCCATGTCTTGGTTATTGTAAACAGTGCCAAACATTTGGGTGCAGGTATCTTTTAGAATTATGGTTTTCTCTGGATGTATGCCCAGAAGCGGGATTGATGGATCATATGGTGGTGGTGGTGGTTTAATTGCTAAGTCGTGTTCGACTCTTGCGACTGTGTGGACTGTAGCCTGCCAGACTCCTCTGTCCATGGGATTCTCCAGGCAAAATTGCTGGAGTGGGTTGCCATTTACTTCTCCAGGGCATCATCCCGACCCGGGAATTGAACCCGGCTCTCCCACATTGCAGTAAGACTCTTTACCAACTGAGCCACCAAGGAAGATCATATGGTAGTTGTATATTTAGTTTTTTAAGGCACCTTTATACTGTTCTCCATAATGGGTGTACCAGTTTACATTCCCATCGATAGCACAGGAGGGTTTCCTTGTCTCCACACCCTCTCCACCACTTACTGTTTGTAGACTTTTTTGATAATGATGGCCATTCTGACCAGTTTGTCATGATTTTTTCCATTGATGTGTTGCCTGGAACTTTGGCATTAAACATTCATATGAGGCATGTAAACAGTTAAAATGCGCCAGCCCAGCTTCAGCTCTGGTCTTTGTCTACCTCATACAGCGCCAGGAAGAGGCGGTGTCATCTTGTGCTTCACAGTTTCTGAAACGCTCTGAATCTTCACAGTAAGGCTGTGGAGGACGGTATTGTTTCACCCGTTTTACAGATCAAGATTTGAGCCTTGACATAGCTTGATGTCATTACTGTTTGCGGGAAGCTGCTCTGATACAGTGTGAAGAATTAGTATTTGCAGCTCTTTCTCCTCAGACGGGTCAATTACATCATTGTTCATTCAATTTCTGGAAGGAGAGTGCAGCCACTCACAAAAATGAGATGCCACCATGACACACTAACACGGGGAATTTGCCTCAGTATTGAGCAGATGCTATGCAAATGTGTGTATTTACTGTTTTTTTGTAAGTTGCTATTTTCTTTATTTATATATAATATAATTATATAAATGTGTATATATATTTTAAATTTTGGCTGTACTGGATCTTTGCAGCAGTGTGTAGGCTTCTGTAGTTGCAGAACATAGGCTTAGTTGCCCTGTGGCCCTTCATTCCCTGACCAGGGATCGAAGCTGTGTCCTCTGCATTCAAAGGCAGTTTCTTAACCACTGGACCACCAGGGAAGTCCCCGAGGGTGTGTCTTTATTTATGTGTGATGAATAGAAAGTGTTCTGGAAGCATGTTCACACAACTGATAACAGCGGTCACCTCTGTGGAAGTATGTGTGATAGCGGGGACACCTTCTCTCTTAGTTTGGATGTACTTAGGGTATTGTTGGACTGTTTAATGACAAAGATACATTGCATTTGTAATCGAATTTTCTTTTGCTAAAGAAAACTAAAGCATCTTCCCTATGTTAAATCTCTTTTCCCTCTCTGTCTCCAATTCTGCAGACCTGTACAAGCAAAAAGGATATAGTCAGCCTCCAGGGTAAAAGTAATCCACAGTGACATTGACACATGTGACCACCGGCCCACCATACACCGTACAAACCCTTGTGAGGGGCAGTCCATGAATTTAAAACAAGGAAAAAGCAAACATTGACTTCATTGTTTGTGCGAGGCACTTTCCCCATGTCAGCTGATTTGAGCCTCTATCTACACAGACAAGGAATAATTAGCCTTCATTCTACAGATGATAAATCCAGAACTTAGACAGAAGAAGTGACTTGCCCATGATCACACATAATATGTAGCAGAGCCACCTTTGTGGCTTTTCTATACCACACTGCCTCCAGGAAACTAGCTTAATACAGTTGTATTTAGGTGAAACCTAAGATCCAGAAGAATTATCATTTGGTTTCTATTTCTGCTTTTGTGAGAGACCTTTTGAGTTTATAATTTTTCTTGGCAATAGTCTTCGTGATCCTAGTTTAGAAAAATGAGGGGAGTCCCCTGGGAGGAAAGCAGGAGCCATCGGTTAATGTAATTTTTGTTGTTGTTCGATATTCATTTTATGAGCTGAATAGAAATCTTGGTAGCAGAGACGTTTTGAGTGGGAGTTGGCGACTGCAGCCGTCACAGCATTTCAAGCTTTCTCTTAGCCCCGAAGTACACCCTCATACATCATTGCCTGTTGTCTCTCAGTCTTTTCATTGGTCTAGCCCTTCTCCCCAAGTGGGAACGTGCAGGCTCCCGCCTGGCAGAAGCAGATAGGTTACAACTCTAGAAACAGTTTTGTTGCCGGGTAATACTCTACTGCCCATCTACACTGAAGATCACATGCACACACAAAATGTCAACTGGAAAAAGAAATCCACTTGATTTGTATTAAGTGACTTGATTTTCCAAGCATGTTAATCTCAAATCTTGGCTAAATGGTAATTGGACATTTAAGGGACGACCCCAACTCTCTCAAGTGAATTTATAGTTTTGTTAAGGACCAGGGGAAGGAAAAAAAAAAAAAACCTAGAAGGGGAGGTCACCAAATTATTAACTATGCTTATGTGAAGCAACAAGATTTCTAGCCATTTTTCATTTCTCCTTTATACTTCTCTAGTTTGTCCCAGATTTTCCACAAGAAAATGTGTGCTCGAGTTTTAGTCTTAGTCTTTCAGTCATGTTCAAGACTCTGCAACCCCGAAGACTGTAGTTCACCAGACTCCTCTGTCCATGGGATTCTTCAGGCAAGAATACTGGAGTGGGTTGTTATTTCCTCCTCCAGGGGATCTTCTTGACCCAGGGATCGAACCTGAGTCTCCTGCATTGCAGGCATATTCTTTACTCGCATTTTAGTCAGACTAAATGTTATTTTTTAAATTCCAAAAAGCAGGATAAAAAGCTTTACTTGCAGTATTATCCTTGATATGTAACAATGTCCTTTAAAAATTACTAGGGAGAAATAGCAAAAAATAAAAAGAAATGTTTATAATGTCTGTTCCTAAGTGAAGGCATTATGGTTTGTTTTTTTTTTTTCTTCTTTATATGTTCATGTATTTTTCATATTCTCTCTAGGGAGTTGTACAGAATGTTTAATCTTAAGTAATAAATGTTTTTAAAAGACTGGAAATTTGATGGAGGGGTAATTCTATTAAGTTCCAAAATGCTATTATTGCTTTTATAACAATGACATATCCCCTCATTCCTAGAATAGTTGAGATTTCTCCAAGATACCTAATTTATGCTTGAAGAATAATGTATCTGTCTGTCTTTCAAGCTCTAAGTAAAAAAAATGCTCTCATTCCTCCCAAACTGATTTAAGTTCTTTCACTCATAAAATAATAATGAGCCTCCGTTCTTTAACATGTCATCTCATGATGATGCTATTTGGACAAGTTCTCATCTTTAGATCATCTCCTTTCCTTGGAAGACCTGGGACCCCAGTCACCCACACTTCCCCTCCAGATGCTGTCTCGGGCCATGTTTCATCAAAGGGATCCATACTTTTTTCTTTCTTTTTTTTCCCAATATGCTTCACAGCTGGAGCTGTTTTTATGGGGTCAGTCCCGATTATTATAAATGAGATTTCACATCTGGTACGGCATGGTGATCCTTGGACTCAGCTAGCCAGCCTCTAGCTCCATTTTCAAAAGGTATCAAATGCTGGTGGTGTTGGTGAGAGAGGAAACATGATAAAGGGGTTCATGTAGGAAGGTCAGCCTTACCTTCCTAATTCTGAGACATTTATCTCTTTGTTCATCGTTGGATCTCTGAGTCAAACTTATATCACCATCCTTGCTTTAAAAAAAAAATAGTTCCTTTGGACAGCTGCATCTAATTTGAGACCTTATTTCATTAAATACTCACAGTAAAGGTCTTTGGCAAACCTAAGAATTAATATTATGCCAGATGATTTTTTTAAAAAAACATATAAAGAGTTCCGAATTAAGACTTAATTTAAAACCAGAATTCTTTGCTTTAAATGAAAACTTTTTTTTAAAAGAGGGGATGCTTTTTCTGGGAGGAGGAAATAGTGACTGTAAACTGCAGCTGCAAATCAGAGCAGCTTACCAACATCAAAAAAAAAAAAAAAGAAATCTGTTTATGGAGCTCAACATTCCTTCTTTGACACAGTAAGTAAATGCAATATGGTGACACAGGCCATTTAAGTAAATACCACCTCTAATAATAGCTGCATATCAGTTGGAAGGTATTTTTATCATGTGTGTGCTGGCTCCGCAGCCATAGACTTCATCAAGCAGAACAAAATGTGTGATCAGTCTGGCCCCATTTCAGAGAAAGAAGTGATTGATTGTTTGATCCCTGGAGGCATCGATGCTGCTTAATGGGTCCTTAGAGCTAAGAATAATGGAGAAAAAAACCCTGCGTGTCATTTGATAACCTCCGTGGCTAAGGAAAAGAGGTGGGGAGAGGTAGGAGTGGAACAAGAAAAAGAGGAAATTTAATTCCCCAATTAATCTTACTCTGTTTCTGACATAATTCTGGATGGCATAGAATATTAAAAATTGGCGTGCCTCACATTCATGTTCTTCCCCTCCATTCTATCTCTTATCCATCTCTGTCAGATTTTCCCTAAAGAACGGATAAGATTCCCCAAGGACTTGTGACAGAGGAGAGAAGAAAGTGAACCATCCCTACATTTTGCAATATTTGATTTAGTTTTCACCAAAGTTCACCTACAAGGTGGTCTTATGAGATGAAAGGTACTCTCAAAGTAGTTTGAAATATGCTAACATTCTCTGACATTTTCTTTTAGAAATGGAGCCTAATTTCCATTCCCTTGAGTGTTGGTTGGGTTTAATGACTCACTTCTACCTGATAAAATATGGCAGAAGGGACAGCCTGAGACTTCTGAAACTGAGTTCATGAGAGTCATAGTTCTCCATCTCTCTCTCTCATCACACAGTCTCAAGGAAGGCAATAGCCATGTTGTAAGGATGCTCACCCAACCTGTGGAGATGCCTGCGTGGTAAGGAGCTTCTCCTAAGACCCTGCAAGGAACTGGGACCAACTACCAATAGATCCAGCCCTGTCTTCAGATGACCATAGTCCCAGCCAGCAGCTTGCTGCATCTGCAGGAGAGACTGAACCAGAGCTACCCAGGTCAGCCACTCCCTTTTCCTGAGACAGGCTGTGACATCATAAATGTTTGTTGACCTCATGGCTAAGGTAACTTTGTTGATAACTTAGCAGTTAGTTCTTCGCCTTTTTTCTTGATGGCTAGATTTTAATACATTCCTCTTGGGCACATTGGTAGCAACTTTAAATCATAGACTTAGGTCATGATTTACTCTTCGCATTTGTATACACATATCATATCCCTGAAGCAGAGCTGTGTTCCCTAACTGCTTTTGGACAGATGTAAATATTTTTGTATCTGTCAGTCATTCAGTTGTCATATATAGTTCAGTGTGTGCGTGCGTGTCCAGTCGATTGAGTCGTGTGTGACTGTAACCCTACGGACCGTAGCCTGCCAGGCTCTGTAGCCCATCAGGCTCCTCTGTCCATAGGATTCTCCAGGCAAGAACTGGAGTGGGATCTTCCTGACACAGGAATCAAACCCCCATCTCTTGTGTCTCCCGCATTGCTAGTGGGTTCTTTACCCTCTGAGCCACCTGGGAAGCCCATAGTTTGGTAGACAGTAGCAATAATGTTGATCGTTTTGCCCATCTCATTCTATAGATATGTTGAAAGTGGCCTAGTTGTACCTCAGTGAACAGATTTAGTGACGGAGATGTCAGTGATCTGATCAGGATGGATGACTTTCATAATTTAGATGCAATAACATTTAAAACATGAATTAGCATCAGGGGCTAGAGATCCTCTTAGGAAGATAACTGTCTCTGGAGAAATACTGTGATGAATTTTCAAGGAAAAAGATAAGGCCCTAAGAGCTTAGATTTTGCAAGAGTTATGATGGCCCTTGGTTAAATAACCATGTATTAGAAAGAATTCCTTATAATCGTGGAGGTGGTGGTAGAAAGTTAGAGACAGGAAACCAAGAGAGAGGCTGCATCTCAACCATGGAAATGGCCGTGGGTGTCTTAAAAACAGGATTGTGTAGCATTGATTTTTAGCTGTTTGAATTTCTGCAGTAGAAGTCCTGCATAAATATTCTCTAGGCTTTCAATAAAATGTCCTAGTTGTGTGAGAGATTCGTTTAATGGAAATGAAGAAGAAATAACTGACAAGATGTGAGAACTGAGACAAGGTGGATTAATTCAGTAGAACCAGCAGCTCAGTCAGGGCTGTGGTGATTCAAACACCTGAGCCCCTCAAGGAATTTAGAGAAGTCTTGGGGATGGCATTAGACTTCTCAGAATCTACAAAGGGCAGGTCTGGTTCCAACCTGACAACCTGGCTAACATCCACATTACCTGCATAGCTCTTTTCGGCCTTCCAAGTTTTTGTAAATCTTCAGTATGAAGTTTTGCTCGTATGCATGGGTTTTCCTTCTTGTGTGTGTTCAGAGTTCTGTCCCCTCTAGATTGTGATGTCACCTAGACTGTTTTTTTCACCAGTTTATCTACAAGATGTATTTCTAAAACAGGACTCTTTCCTGCCTTCGTGTGGGGAGTGTTTGTGTGTTTCTTGGCTTTTTCTAAAGTGTAACGTACTTGAGTCTACATGACAGCTCTGTGAGGTGAACCCTGCTATTACCATCATATTACAGATGAAGAAACTGATAGTCAGTGAAGATACATAAATGTCCTGAAGACACACAACTAACAAACACAGAGGTGGGCATTCATAGTGCAGCTTGTTCAGCTCAACAGCCGACACTGTAAAGCGCCATACTATGCTGACTGCCCACGGAAAATTTTGCGAAGCATATCCCAAAGAAGCATAAAAGAGTTGATAATAAAGCAATGGATTGGGGATCAAGCAGAAAATGATAGAGAGCTGAAATGATTAAAACAGTATATTATGTAAATACTTGAATAGAAGAGAGCATTGTCCCCAGGGGTCAACTAGGAAAGGCTTCTTTAAGGAAGTGGGACTTGAGACAGATGCTGAAGGGTAGACAGGGCTGGGGGAGGCAGAAAACACCAAAGGGATTACCATCAGAGAGATGGAAACGATCTGACATACTTGTAGGAAAACTGGCCTGTCCAGTGTAGAGGACAGAGGCTGGTTTATTGGCATAGAAGAGTAGGTGAACGTGGAGGGGAGAGGGAAGGGATGGAGGATCTTGGAGGTCAAGTGAGCAATGAAGAGCTTTAGGGCTGTGGTGGCTCAAAGCATTTTATGGTCAGGTTTACCTTTTTTTAAAAAATTGTTTTATTTATTTATTATTGTTTGCACTGGATCTTAGTTGCTACATGTGGGCTTTCTTTAATTGCAGCTTTTGGGGTCTGGAGCACGGACTCAGTAGTTGTGGCACACAGGCTTGGTTGCCCTGTGGCCTGTGGGGTCTTCCCAGACCAGGGGTCAAACCTGTATTCCCTGCATCAGCAGGAGGACTCTTAACCACTGGACTACCAGGGAAGTCCAGATGCTCTTCAGATGTCATCATGACCTACTGAATGCTTCCCATTTAGGAGCAGGGATCGTTTCTTATTCTTTCCACTGTCTGCCCCCATTCATAGCACAGTACCTGACATCCAGAGGCAGTTGTTTATAGATGAATAATAAAGAATAAATGAATGATCCAGAAATGAAGACAGGAGCAGTGGGAGCGCAGAGTAGGGTGGTGTCAGATACACCTGACTGCCCGCTTATTTTCCACTCACTGTTTAAGTATCTTTGGGTGTGGCTCTCCCTAAGCCTCAGTTTCCTTATCTACAATGTAAAATGAATAGCAGATGTAACCTCTTTGTGATCTGGGGTTGCTTTAAATGAAATAATGTGCATACAACATTCACCATCATGTCTCCTATATAGTAAGCCCTCAATACAATACATTAATCTCACAAATCAACTTTAGTGCGTCTAGACCAAGAGAATATAAGCCATAGAAATTAGGCAAAATCTTAGGGAGTATGGTAAACCTTCCTCCATTTTGGTTAAGTCTCAAGGGGCATGCTTGCCTCTTGATTATAATTGGAAAAATGCATAGGAATGTGATGGTTAAGGGTCTTGAATGCTCTGCTAAGGATGTTGTTGAATAAAGCAGCGACAGTCCTGTATCTGTTTTAAAAAGATCTTTGGCTCTGTGGGTAATGGCTTAAGGGACAACAGGACTCAGGGAGTTGACTACAAGGCTACTGCAGTAGTCCTAGTGAAAATGATGAGGGCTTAAATGAATGCTGTGACTGTGGGGATGGAGAGAAAAGGTTTGATTTAAGAGGCTGGGAGAAGGAATTGCACTGGATTTGAAGACAGAGTGAATGTTGTGGGCAAGATAAGGAGAGAAGGCAAGGACCACAGAGGAATATTTGAGCATGTGGGTGACCAGTGATGCTGGGGACAGAAGACAAGGCAAGGGCTGGGATAACTGAGGATTTCAGCTTAGGCAATCAGGTGATTCCTTTAACCAAAATAATAAATAAGGGATAAGTTTGTTTTATCTCCTTTTAGGAATTTTTAATAGTTCTACACAAGGAATCCTGCCCCTGACTTGCCCGAGAAAGTTCCAATGAATGTCCTCCAACAGCACCAAAAAAGAGAGAGAGTAAGGAAAAGAAAAAGACTTTAAAAAGTCCTCATGTTTGCATTTCACCTGGCACCTCTCTCCACCCTATATTTCACCTCTGGCTTGAGAAGGGAGAACTTTGCCCCAGGGAGGCCCATAGTTATAATGAAAATTCCTGTGTAACAGTAAATCTTCCTACCTTCAACTGATGACCCACTTAGAAGAAATAAGATTCAAAAGAAGTCATAACTGGAATCAAATTCCTCCCTAACGTGAGAATCAGCCAGTGCATTTGTTTGTGTGTGCCTGTGTGCACACTTGTGAGTGCTGGTGGGTGAGTGCCTCGCCCCTCATTTACATACACAGACATAGAACACACAGTAGTTTAGAGATCTCCCTTTGAGTGGGTCTTGGTGTCACCATGGTAACATGAACGGAAGCAGTACTCCCAGTCACTTAGGGAAAACCTGCAGTTTGTGATACGCACCTGTGGAGAGATTTCAGCTACCATGTGGACCATTATAGCATGTGATGCTCAAATACCCTCCTGGGTTCTGTTTATGTTTGGCTGCTTCTAATCTGGCTCATATCTGCTGTTTCAATCAGCCTTTTCCCAGGACCATAGCACTCCAGCTTTCCTCCTGGTCCTTGATGCTGAACAAGGCTTCTCTATCAAGGTCTTTGGGCTGCTGTGAATTGAGCCTTTCCCCACTTAGGTGACTTTGGTGCAGAAATAACTTGCAGTTCTTCTATAGCTTAAAGATGGGCTTCCCAGGCAGTGCTAGTGATAAAGAATCTACCTGAAATGTAGGAGACCCAGGTATGATTCCTGGGTCAGGAAGACCCGCCCTGGAAAAGGAAATGGCAACCCACTCCAGTATTCTTCCTGGAGAATTCCATGGACAGAGGAGCCTGGCAGGCTACAATCAGTGGGGTCACAAAGAGTTGCATGTGACTTAAGTGACTTTCACTTTCACTTTTCATTCTTTAATGATATTTGAAATTATATACCACTAAAAGTAGTTTTAGAGAAAACAGGCTTCAGAATGCCAGGAAAATTCATTTCTCAGGTTATTTATGTATGTGCTCATGAAAATGACATGTCTGTGACCTACAGACTCAAAATACCAAGTCAGAGGTCAGTTACATGTGGGGGAGGTTTCAGAAATGCCCTACTCGTTCACTCCAAAAGAAAATCGATCTGGCCTTTAGTATTTTTCTTAGGAGAATTGGAAATAGTATTCATTAGAGAAATCTACTTTCCTCCAACTCCAGTGGGACTTCAAATTTTCCAATTGTACTTAAATATTGTGTCTCTGGTAATGGCTGTCCTGAGGGAGAGCTGCTTCCTTCTGGATAACATTCAAATAATCTTCCAACACTTCTGTCTGCTAAAACTGGTTCAAGAATTGGATTTACTTAAGAATTCATCCTAAAGTACCAAATCATTACTTTTGCTGTGTCATCTGTATATTATATCATCTACGAATGTTGTTATGGGCCTTTGATAAGTCAGTGATTTTCTCTTCTGAGCTTCAGTTGAAACAGACCTTGTCATGAATAATTTACCAGTATTGATTTTAGAATATCTTATAGTAAAGGTAGGTGTTTATGTATATTCACACAAGCATGCACACAGATATACTTGTATATATTTTTATGTACATGGCAAGCCACTCCAGTATTCTTGCCTGGCAAATCCATGGACAGAGGAGCCTGGTGGGCTATAGTGCATGGGATCAGAAAGAGTTGTACATGACTAGCAACTGAGCCCTCACACACACATACTTATATGTAAGGATACATGTGTATTTATGGCATGGAGACAGTTTGGTTGTGGAATCAAAATTTCATGATATGTATTCTCCCTCCATGTGACTTTTAAGTTACTTAACCTCTCTGCATCTCAGTTTTCTTGTCTGTACAATGGCAATAATAATAGTTATCATGTCACAGAGTAGGCTGATGATTAAATAAGTCAAGAAATTTATAGTGCTGAAAACAGCCTGGTGCCTTGTAAGTGTTCAGTAAATGTTAGCTGTTTTTATTAGAAGTAGTCCAAATAACCCATAGTTTAAAGTGGGAGTCACCAGCAAACAGGAAACTTTACAGTTATCGGTTTGTTTTACAATGTGTCACTTGGTAGTGGTAATAGTATCATTCCTACAGTCTGCTCTTATTGGAGAGTGTGACTCAGTGGTGCCACCTTCTCCCTGCCCAGGGTTCTCTCCTGGAGAATTAGCCATTCAGCTGGATATGTCTCTCCTGAAGCCTTCAGCTTGTCGGAGAGCAAATTAAATCCATGTGGAGAGAGCTGTTTCATTTGTGGTCATTTTTTGTCCTTACTGGTGGTGATCCTGGAGAGAGAGTTGTACTCCACTTTGAAACTCTCCTTTCCCTTGTTGGTGTAAGTGTGAGGAAAGAGTGTGTGGAATTTCTAGCCTGAATACGTATGTTCAACCAGGGTTGGAATTTCTGAAAGGAGGAGGAGGGTGGTTGGCTGGTAGATACCCTTGTTTTGAAATCGAAGTGAATGATAGTTGAAGATAGCCGTGGTCATGGTCATGGTGGCAGTGTTTCTACAGGTTGTTATTAGTACCTCAGAAGTTAAACATATACCATTAATCTTAAGGAGATCTGGGCTCTCGAAAGGGTAATGGCTGGAGTGATGTAAGAAAGATTCGGTAACAATGGCTCCTCTCCACTGAGGTCTCCCTCTGAGGCAGGTACCACTCTCAGCACACTGTTCACTGTTTCTTCACCCACCCCACCTCTCAGGGGAGACCCTGATTATGCCTCACATATAGTAGCTTGATGTTCCATGCACACCTGTGCATTTGCATCTTCAGACAACTCTGAGGAGGTAACATTGGTCCCTAATCACATGAAGAATGCTCTTAGGCTTGTTTTAATAGACTGTATTTTATAGAACTTTATATTTACAGATACATTGAGTAGATAGAATATTGGAACCTTCTGTACTAGATAGCAAGTTGGCCAACTCTATACATCTTACATTAGTGTGGTATGTTTGTGATAATTAATGAACTAATGTTGAGATGCTATTATTAAAATGTGTCAAAGTCCATACTTTATTCAAAGTGCCTTAGTTTTTTTACCAGATGCCCCCTTTTTTTGGTAAACCTTGTGTCTATGCTTCATTCAGATGGCCTAAGTTTTTAACCTTATGCCCCCAGATCACTACATTACATTTAGTGGCCATGTCTCCATAGGCTTCTCTTGGCTGTGAGAATTTCTCAGTCTTGTTTCTTATGACCTGGACAGTTTAGAAGAGTCTGGTCAGGCATTTTATAGGATGGTTGGCAGCTGGAATTTTTCTGCTGCTTTTCTCACCCTGAGACTTGCATGGTAGGTTATTGGGAGGAACACCACAGAGGGAAAGTGCCATTTCATCAACTCTTAGGAAGGGGACATGATGTTAACATGATTGTGACCGCTGGTGTTGACCTTGATCCCCAGGCTGGGGTAGTTGGGCAGGTTTGTCCACTGTAAAATTTCTCTGCTCCCCACTCTCCATACCATTCCGTAGCGGAGGCATGTCACTGTGCATAGTCTACCTCTAAGGAGTGGGGAGTTCTCTTCCCTTTCTTGTGGGCAGAGTAGTTACGGAGATCATTTGGAATTCTTCTTCATGGGAGATTTGTAGAGTCATTTCTCAAGTGCGACTATGCAGAAGAAAATTGGCCAAAGGGAAAATTATGGTTGACAGATGTGTAGAGATGAAGTATTGAAAGCAACAAAGGGAAAGCAATCTGAGAAGTAGCATTTTTCATGTAGTTTTGAAAATTACCTAAATAGACAAAAATGTGCAAACATATTTATTGCTGTATTGCTTATAATACTTAAGGACAGAAAGCAAGTAGAATATACAAACAACTCATGGTACATTCATATAACCATTAAGTCAGAAACATTCTATATGTTCGAATATATAAAATTATTGGCATAGAAATATAGTAATAGTATGCTGCTGAATGAACTATACACAATATGAGTATACATAATTTAAGTATGCACATATATAAATATACTTGAAATATAAGTATATACACATGTGTGTTTAAACATATACAATATCTGAAAGATTAGCTAATATAGGAAAAAATTACTGTCATTATCTCTAGCTGGTAAGACTGTATGTCATTTAGAATTTTCCTTTGTAATGCCTGTACTTTCTATTTTCTTCAATAGCTTTTCATTTCTCTAATAAAACATTAAAAATCAAAAGAAAATTGCTCGAAGCAAAAGCTTTACTGACAAATATAACACTAGCCCTAGTCTTAGTGTTCTGAGTCATGAAAAAAACCCGTTATATGCTAGCTTTTAAAATGCCTCTAATAGGACTCGGAATAGAGAAGAAGGCAAGAGCTTCATTATGTTTTTATGCCATTTCCTCTCACACCAGCAATTCTGTTACTAACGGTAGAATGTTCTTTCTCCATTCTGGGACTCTGATCTGGAAGTCGGAGAACAAAGGGAAAACAAAGGGCTGTGTCGCTCCGGCCTTGCCCCATCTCCTCCGTTGCCGGTGAACCCCCGGGCCTCTTCAGGACCTCGCCCCCACGTGCGCTCCCCTCCCGGTGCCCCCCTCCATCGCCTTGTAAGACCCTGCATCATCTTGCTCCACCCCCTTCAGTTTCAGTCTAACCCCTCCCTCGAATCAAAAGCCGATCACTGCAGCTGACCTGAAGACACACCCTGTGCCGTCTTCCAGTGCCTTCCTTACCTCAGCTCCACGCCTCACCTCCGCTCTCCATCTTCTGACCCCTCTCTTCCCGCCCCTACCAGTGCTCCGCTTCTTACACACACACACACACACACACACACACACTCTCCAATCCTGTGGTTCTTCTCCTGTTTTATCTTCAAGAGTACCTCTTGTCTACGAGCTGTTCTCAGCAGAAGAACTTAAGAGACTGGTATAGTTTCACTGAATCCCCTGAGAGCAGAGCTTCCTTCCTCCTAGTCAGGCCCTCCTGGTGCCTCGGAGAGCGATGCATGCCTTTGGCCCTCACTAGATGTTTGCTGATGCTCCTGCCTCTATGACAGTCTCATAGGAATAAGCATAACATAAATAGAGCATTCAGAACCCAGCAATGAGAGCAAGACTGCCTCTGAGCCCTGCGGCTCACCTCCTGAGTCATCACAAGTTCCATACCCTCTCTGAGTCTGTTTCTTCATGTGTAAAATGGGCATGATGATGGCACCTGCCTCACAGACCTGGGATGAGGATGAAATGAATCATGTGACGTACTCGCTGTTTGCAACTTGTCAAACAAGGTTAACTCTTGTCATCATTAGCTGTCATGTAAACTAACTCCTCCTTCAAAATCACATAGGCTGTGAGCACACAGTCTGTCTCATGGTCCACGGCTATGCGACTAGTTGTTGTTTCTTTTTTTTGATTATTATTTTTTTTAATCTTAGAAGTGACTAGTTGTTTCTTTTTTTAATTTTTTTTTTATCTTAGAAGCCTAGTTCTTTGTTTTGGAAATAATTGATAATACATCTGTTTGTGTCATCTTCAATGTTTTTTCATCAATGTGTTGTACTTTTGGAGTACAGGTCTTTTGTCTCTTTAGGTAGGTTTATTCCTAGGCATTTTATTGTTTTTGATGCAGTGGTAAATAGGATTGTTTCTTTAGTTTCTCTTTCTGATCTTATGTCGTTAATGTGTAGAAATGCAACAGATTTTTGTGTATCAATTTTGTACCCTGCAATTTTACCAATTTCATTGATGAGTTCTAATAGTTTTCTGGTAGTGACTTTAGGATTTTCTATGTATAGTGTCATGTCATGTGCAAATAGTGACAGGTTTACCTCTTTCCCAATGGATTGCTTTTATTTCTTTTTCTTCCCTGATTGCTGTAGCTAGGACTTCCAAAACTATGCTGGGAAAAAAAAGAAAGTGGCGAGAGTGGACATCCTTGTCTTGTTCCTGATTTTAGAGCGACTGCTTTCAGCTTTTCAGCTTTTTCAGGTATGATGTTAGCTGTAGACTTGTCATATATGGCCTTTCTTGTGCTGAGGTATGCATTCCCTCTGTGTCCACTTTCTGGAGAGTTTTATCATCCGTGGGGCCAACACAATTTGGAAGTGCACATGCTGCTGAGGATCAAGGATGATGTGTTGTGACTGCTTTAAAATGCACCCAGAGTTCGTTTTAACCAGGTGTGCTGCCATGGGAAACGCAGAGACGACTGCCTTTGAAGGCAGAGTTAGTTACTCAGTGTCCCCAAGAGGAAGGGACACCCCACGCCAGGCAGAGCCACATGGAGAAGCACCCGGGCGGTCAGGAGGCAGGAATGAGGGGACAGCGCGGCGGAGCCTTTGTTATTAAAGTGGCGGGGTGGGGGTGTTGTGTGGAGGTGTCCCTTGTCGGGGAACAAGACACAAATCTTGGTGTTTGTGGATGAAGGATCTGTAATGTTAGTTCTGTGTGCTTGTGAAACCCAGGGATGGTAGGGACGTAAACAACGTTGCCTGTTAGTTTGGGCCGTGATTTCAAGACACTAAATTGTCAATTCCAGAATATCAGCACTGGTGATTGCAGCAGCCCACGCTGACTGCTCTCCTAATTGCGCTTTCCCTTAGTTTCCAGTGTCACCTTCGTCTCTGCCACTGTGGCTCTTTCTCTTTGTGAAGTGGCTCTGCGGGCCCTGGGTTTTATTTAGATCTCCCATTCTCTGGCCCATTTTTGTTTATCTTTCTCCTGCGGTTTGACCCTGTTTCTATTATACCCAATGAAAGGTTTTCTCAGTTTTCTACTTGCTTCTATCTATGAGGGCTGTTCCTTTTCACAGTCAAGACTAGAAACTTGGGAAACAGAAGGAAGCCAAGGCTGCGTTGCCATGTCAACCCAAGGCAGAGCTGACTTTTCAGCATCGCACACTCATCTCTCTGGCTTAGGGACTAGCGGGGTGCTGGAAAATGGGTTTTGCCCACCCAAAAGGCTTTTGGCAATTATTGAGGATGCCGAAGCTTTGTCTCTGGGCCAGCCTGTCCTGTGGCTTCAGTGAACTGCCGAGTGAGATCTGGTGACATTGATCTTGTTCTGGGGGCAGAACTCAACCATGGCCCTGCATAGCTGTCCCCATTTGCCTTTTCTGCAGAGAAGTCCCACTTAATACCCACGCCAGTCCATGGCTGGATAATCACAGGAAATCCTGACTCCACTCAGCTGAAAAGAAAGACTTCTCAAAGAAGAATTTCGGGCTTTCTTATTCTTTCCCCTTTTCTTGTAGTCTGGCTCTGTGCCTTTATTCTGCTTGCTTTTCTCCCTGCAAGTGCCGCCTCACCCCTCCCCGCACCGTCCTCTGTTTAGATGAACAGGAAACCCCTAATATGCAGCCGTCCACTCTGACTTGGTTGAACTTCTTTTCTCTTTTTCTGTAGGGAGAAAAAATTAGATTTTACTCTATGGCCTTTGATTACTATTTTAGTTTTTGCCTTTTTTTTTTTTTTTGAGGTAGGGAAACTCACTGGTAAGTGGCAAGCTCTCTGGTTTTCATGTCTGCTCTGTTTTAGGGGGTGGCAGAGAGGTTCTCACCTGATGACCCCCATTACTGAGCGATGGCATCAGAGAGAGGGGGAGTCACCCAGAGTTCTAGAGGGGACTCTCGATGTTCGTTTCTATTTACGAGCAGAAAGACAGAATCAACAGGATCCCTGGAATTTCCCTCCCAGTAACTGTCTTTCTTTGATTCTGGCTTTTGTGTCCCCCAAAATTAGGCAGCCTGCTATTTGCAGGTCTCCGTTGCTTCCCGTGTCCTGCTGTGACCTCAGCAAGTAGAACAGAACAAAGGGTCCTGGCAATGCTTGTTAAGGAGAGCAGGGTGGGGCCGACCAGCCTGGATCTGAGACCAAAATGCAGCTGCTCGTAGCTTCATTTGACTGAAGCCAATGCAGTCCGTTTTCATCTTCTCTGACATTCATTATCCTGAGGAGGGGCTCTCAGGGGATAGGACATTAGCCACAAATATGACAAGGTGAAAGGACAATGAGTCTGGTCTGAAGCATTGTATTCCAACGGTTGACAGCCCAGGTTCATCCATCAATATTATTGACTTGGCCAAGCTTCAGGGTGGAGTAATTTCTGTAATGCAATTTAGCTTGTGCCACAGAATGGTGTGTCTGGGATAGAATGTCTGAAGCCGGTCGTCTGTGAGATACATTTTGGGCAACACTCTTAATCTTAAAATTAGAACTGCTTGCAGCCCAGGAAGATGCTTAATTAGATTCATCTCGGAGCCACCAGCTGTTCCTGAGATGCACAGAGACGTCCGAAGTCTCTCTGATTCTGCGGAGACAGGGGCGGGGGCTCCCTGTTTACGAGCCAAGGCTGAGAGACCCTTCAGTGGAAAGCTCTCAGGCCTGAGAGGCCACGCACGCGGAGCTCACGTCTGCCTCTTCCTCCGGCCTCTCGCTCTGCGCTCAGAACTAAGGAGCCCTTAGTCACGATAGTCACATGTCCACAGAGGGCTCCTGTGAGTCCGTGCACGCCCGGCCCTGTCCCTCCCATCTCCTCCCTCTCGGCATCTCAGGGTAAACCGCGCCTTTGCCAGACTGACATCTGGACCCCGAGGATGTAGTCACGGGGAGGGGACAGGGAGAGAATGTGAACGAGGGAAACCACGAGGCAAGAGGGGGAGATGGGAAGAGTTTTTTCTTTTTCTTTTTTTTTTTTTTTTCCAGAAAGGCTGAGTCGATCTGTAGAACCACGATTTGGGAGAGAGTAACAAGCCTGGGTGAAGGGAAAATCGTGCCGCTGAGACTGAAGCAGTTTCATGGTTTGGGGAGTCCGCAGGGCTGGAATTGTGGATGAAAGACAGGAGACTTTGAGGAGTGTGGTGATGAGTTGTGAGACTATGAGGAAGATTGGAGAGGAGTTACCAGCCTCACAGGTTGAGAGGTGAAAGGGGCCTTTAGAGGGTTTAGAACTCAGCCTCCCGTTCACAAGGGAGCTCTTCTAGGACATTCCTGCAGAATGGCCACCCGGCCTTTACTTGGAAACCTTCGGGAATAGGAGACATACTCTTGTGTTGGCAAGTGTAGCAGACTAGTGGAGAACACAAGTGCTTGAGCCAGACTGCCGGGGTTCAAATCCAGGGGCCACCAGTTCCTGGTGTGGCCCCTTAGGTATGTTACCTAGCAGCTCTGTACCTCAGTTTCTATACTGACGACTTAGGGATGGTGACAGTAGATGGTTATTTTGAGGATTAATTTTATATATTTGATATTTTTTATTTATTCATAAAGTATATATGTCACTAAGAGCAGTGCTTGGTCTATAATGACAAGCATAAGTATTTTCTCTTGTTATCATCAGGCTGTTCCATGTATAAGAAAGTTCTTTTTCAGATTGAATACTGTACATCTGGCTTCTTTTATTCCTGCCTATTTTCAGTCCCTGAAATAACTCACCAGTGCTTCTCTGCTTTCCACATTGGTACCCTCCAAACATCTGAAGATGTGTATCGTGTCCCTCTCTGCTTTTCTTCCCTGTGTTGTAGAGGAGAGAATATGCAAACTCTGTCCCTTCTGTCCAGAACACTTTGCCTGGTCATGTTCTAACTCAGATTCCTCATTTTTCAAGATACCTTCCCACACCAGAGTAACTTACACAATATTTTACCCATGTTCTCTGAGTCTGAGTAGAAAGATAAAAGAACACAGTACAGATTCTCCCAGCCATTTGAATGTGTTACCAGTTCATCATATGCCTTGTTCATCTTGGTAACCCCGGCGCCCAGTACAAAATGCTATTGAATAAATTAGATGGAACAGAGAAGAAGTTGGATGGATGTAAAGTGACAACCTTCTTAAAAGGCACAGAACAGTTCTCTTGGAGAACAAAGTCTTTGGAGCAAGGAGACAGGTGGTAAGATGGTTTTTTCAAATATTTTAAGTGAACAGGCTTGCCTTTGATTCCATCAGCTGACAATTTTGTCCCGATTAGTTCCATCAGAAAGGGAAGTTTTCTTGGAGTTCTGATTTTGCGTTGCTTGTTCAGCTTTCAGACTCTGCTTTGCTCTGCAAATTCCTATTTGGGGAGAATTGAAAAACAAAAGACAAAGAAGCAAGAAAGGGTAAGTGGATCCAGATGGTGAAGAAATCAAGGCAGGCAGTGAAGACAGGGACAGCAGAGGTGGCTGAGTCCTTTGGCTCTCGATGTGGGCAGAAGGTCCTTTGGAAGAGCAGAGAGAGAAGATAGTGTTTTGATATTAATAGAAGTCATTGGCTAGAGCGTAAAAGAGTTTAAAAATGGAGCATCATGTGGAGAGGCTTTTTTAAGGGAAATGTGCTCTGCACTAAAAGTGTTCTCTATTAAGTGTTTTCTTTTGAGACCTGAGTAAAGGTTTCGGTGGCTCTAGATGTGTATTTTCTGCTCTTTTTTTGAATAGGGCGTGGCCAACAGCCCCAATCCTGTGTGATCCCACTTGTATTCCCACTGACCTGCGGTAGCCGGTCATTTGGGTCAACACTCAAATCCATGGCTGCTCTTGTCCTGTGGACCAGTGAGTGGTGCTTCACTGTAGCACACAGCAGCCCCAAGTGAGAAAACAACTGCTCCACGGAAGTAGCAGCTCAGTGTCTCTAAATGTGTGAAATAATGCGTGCAGTTCACAATAGCCCATAGGCCTCTTAAATTTTTCTTTGTATTAATATGGGTTTCCCATTTGGAACCAATCATTAATTACAGTCTGTACTTGGAGACTGGCCGAAAGAGCAAATTATTTTGGGAGTTAAGACCAGAGCAATAATATATCCTTGCCTTTGTTTGTTCCTATGAATTAATGGTCAAAATGTTATCTGAAATAGAAAATCTACGCAAAACGCCAGCATTGTTTTCCAGGCTGGGCTACTGGTTGCCACCAAAAGATATTTGGTTGAAGTCTTTGGTCTGCAAACCTCTTATAAAGCTCTCTCCATCTTTGGAAAAGGCCCCTGACAATAGGGAATATGTCCAGTACTCTGACTCCCGCAGATATAAAAGGATGAGCTAGTCCTGTCAGTTTAAGCCAAGTGTTTATATTTTCAACTTGCTGTTTTAACTGAACAAAGAAAGGAAAGTTGACATTCTTTAGGTTTTCAATGGAAATGTAGTGTATGTACCCTACCTAATAAGAGATCATAATTTTAGGAAAAACCAGTGACCAGAAATATAAAAGAACTTGCATTATGGTAACACATGGAAGTAGAATCCTTAAAGATAATTCCCCATTGGACCATTTCTTATATAGTACATCGATTCTGGCCCCTCTCACACAAATCCAGTCTTTTTGCAGGTTTCTAAGCTTGGTACCCTTTGGGGATTAAGCTTTTCCACTTTCATTAAAGAATAACTGGCATTAATACCATGATGAGAAGCTTGGAATTGTGTATTTTAGCTAATCTTCCCAGACAGCTCCGTCAGAATTGGCCCCAATTTTTTAGGAATAAGTTCATTTTAAAGTAAGTTTTACTTGACTATTGGAACTATTTCAATTTGCTACTGAATCTTGACTTTATTTTTACCATTAAATTCTACTTCAAAAATTTGTGGAAAGCTTTTACCACTTTCTCTGTGTTTTTAAGAGATGAGGAGGCCATAATACACTAACATGTTAACAGTGAAGGTCTCCAAAAGGTGATCTTTAATTTTCTTCTCTTTGGGTAACAGTAAGAAATCTAATGAGAAGAAAAATGGAATGTTATTTTTAAAGTATCATTTAAAATATAGACAGAACCTTCTCTTGGCACTCTCAGGCTTTCAGAGGACATGGAGTGCATATTTCTCTGGCATCGCTTACATGTGTTCTAGATTGTTTATAAAAGGATCAGAAGAGAAAACTCAGCAAAAAAAAAGAGACAGGATAAAAAGGAATTGTTCATGGAGACATGCAAAAACTGGTTGACTTATAAATGTCTGAAAAGCTTAAAAGTGATTTAAGCTGAATCTATGCAATTGTTTGACTAACTTAAGTGAAAAACCACACTGGAAAAAAAAAAAACAAAACACTGAATACATATACATGGAATCTAGATAAATGGTACTGATGAACCTGTTTATCAGGGAAGAAATGGAGAGGCAGATGAAGAGAACGGACTTGTGGATGCAGTGGGGGAAGGACAGGATGGGACGAGTGGAGAAAGTAGCATTGATGTATATACTCCATCATGTGTGAAACAGGTGACTAGTGGGAAGCTGCTGTATAACACAGGGCCCTCAGCTTGGTGCTCTGTGATGACCTGGAAGGTGGGGAAGGTGGGGGGGAGAGAGGGTGTGTGTGTGTGTGTGTGTGTGTGTATAATTATGACTATTTCTCCTTGTATAGCAGAAACCAGAATATTGTAAAGCAGTTACCTCCAACTTAAAACAAGAAAAGCACTGATAATCCTAAGCAAAAGTGTTCTATCTGCATCAGTTTCTACCTCATATAAATATAAAATTGGCCCGAAGTGTTTAAAAAAAATCGGAAGCATTCTTGTGCTCTTTCTGTCTCTTGCTCAGAATGTGAGCACATCACAGATTAAAATAAAACCCAAGGCGATTGGAGTTTCAAAAGGTATCATCTGGGAAATCAAGGGAAGGCTGAGAGTGGGTGGTAGGCGAATAGATATTAAGAATAAAGTCTCCTCGGCTGCTGGAGTGTCTGTGGAACAGTGCCCACCCTCTGCTAGGCTTTGGTGGGGGGCAGGGGAAGCAGTGCGCGCCTGTGGCTTTGTGACAGTGACATGCACCTCGGAGCTTGGAATCATGGCACAGAGAAGGTCAGTCTCCAGACAGTGTGACATGGCTATTTCAGGTGCTACTTGGTGACCGAGAGATTATGCAGAACCAACCACTAAGCACTGTTGATCTGAGGACATGGCATGGTGGAGATATGTGAGATTATTAAGCCTTTGGAAGCCACACAAGAGAGGAAAATCCAGGAGAGCAGGCTATGTACAAGCACCAGAGGTGATGAAGATGTGTGAAGACCTGTGTTTTGTTAATGACTGGCAGTTGTTAATAAAGGGCGCTCCCTAGAACAACCAGAACTGGTACATACCTAGATGCAGTCAGCTAATATCCTTATTCAAAGGTTTTCAAGCTAAAAGGCAAATTGCTTCACCACAGGCAAAAATACTCCATTTAAGACTCATAATTGGAAGGCACTTTATCCACCTAATGATCAGGGGGATGCTGATGACTAGAAATGCCTGCATTAAAGACGCTAAGCACATTTGCCTTCAGTTCAGAGTGAAGGTGGAAATAGTAAGGACTTTCTTAAGATATATATCTTCAGTTTTTTGCAGTGTTGGTGTTAACGGTCCTTCCGGAGTTCAGCCTTCGATAAGGTGAAAGTGAAAGAAAGTTTAGTCTCTCAGTCATATCCGACTCTCTCCAAGCCCGTGGACTATAGCCCACTAGGCTCCTCTGTCCATGAGATTCTCCAGTCAAGAATACTGGAATGGCTAGCCATTCCCTCCTCCAGGGGACCTTCCTGACCCAGGGATCGAACCCAGGTCTCCTGTATTGTGGGCAGTTCTTTACCATCTGAGCCACAGGAGAGCCTAAAGGTGAGCGGAGAATCACCTAGATGTGAGCGTGGACCCTGCATCCTCTTGCACAGAGAACTCGGTGATTCCTGCAGCGTAAGCGAGTCCTGTCTACGCTTGCCCTCTCCCACAAAAGCAGAGCCTATGCCCAGCACCCTTCCCTGCATTAGAACCACGACAGAGACCTTGAAACGGATCAGAAGGGAACTGACAGAGAGAGATTACTCTGGTGGAAGGAAAACCGACCAGCTTAATGCTTCCTCAAGTACATGGCTGACGTGAGAAGGAAAGAGTAAAGTGAGATACGGACCCAGGAGGACCACCAAACCTCGGTCTGCTCACAGTGAAGGGTTAAGGGCTGCTCCAAGCTACCCACTCCCCTCTCTCAGCCTTCCTTCAATTATCTGTGCAGTTGAAGGGAAACCAGTATTTGGGGTCTGAATGATCAAGCTGCTGACCTCACCTTCTCTAATTCAGTCTCTAAATACATCGACTTAGTCTGATTGTGTAAAATAACTTAAAATAGCAACTTTGTTCCTATGTTAAGTATCATTTTTTTGATTGCAACAAAATAATGAGCGTAGTCCCCCTGACACATGACAAGCACTCACAGGCTTGGAGCGTGTCCTCCACCCCGCCGTGGTTATACTGACCTCAGACAGTGAGGCTGGAGGCAGGGAGGCCAGGAGGCCGGGTGGGAGTGTCCCATGCACTTGTCCAGCAGACGATAATAAAGTAGGGAACTGTGGGTTAATATTTCAGGATGTCCATCCTTTTTGTCAGGCACCAGAGCCTCAAGATCCATTTAAGAGGGAATTGATAGGACTCAGTGACCGACTAGATAGATGTAGGAGGAAAGAGCCAGAGGAGAGCTGATTTTTCAAGCTCGGACAGCTGAGTGGATGGAGAGGCCATTTCCACGGCGAGGATCGCAGGGCTCGGGGTCATCCCTAAGAACATCCATCATTGTGCCGGGTGGGAAAGCCCTCGGGAGGTTATGGAGCTGTGTGGGACTGTTTGGTCGGCTTTTTAATTTTCTTGCTTCTTTCTTAGCTGACAGACTGTCAGCTGTCACGTTTCGCGACTGTCAGGGTGCCTGCCTTTAAGCTTTTTCCTCCTTTATTTTCTAATTTGCTGTTTCTGGAAAACCTAGGAGGCAGAGCGGCTGGAAATGTATGTAAAGCAGGAGTCTGTTGGGGCAAAGTGCTGGTCCGTGGGTCAGTATGTACCAAAAAGTCCCCGGGTCTGTGACTTCTCTCTCAGCTGCTCCCAGGACTGCTCTCATTTTAAACGGATTAGGTCTTCACAGATCTGGCATTCAGAGAGCTACGGACATATTTATTTCTATTTTTAATAGCAACTTTGAGAATAAAAGAGCTTCTTTGAGTCATCAGGTGATTATAAATTTTTAGTGTAGGGCTTTAAAATTGCTTGGCTGCCACATAATAACTAATAGCTGGCATTTCTTGGGCACTTGGTATGGATTAGACCCTGTTCTGAGCACATTTCCTATGATATCACTATGGATTGGGCAGTGTTATTATTATATTTGAAAGTTTTTGTTTTGTTTCAGAATAGAGCCAATTAACAGTGTCATGATAGTTTCAGATGGACTGCAGAGGGACTCAGCCACACATATACATGCATCCATTCTCCCCCAAACTCCCCTCTCATCCAGGCTGGGCAATATTATTACTGTGTAGTATTATTAGTAATACTGGGAAATATTATTATGATTAATACTGGGCAGTATTATTATTATTACCCATTTTGTAGACAGGAAATCAGAAGCTCTGGGAAGTAACTTTTCCTAAGGACACAGTCCATGCGCAGCAGAACCAGGATTCAGAGGCAAGCAGGACTCCACAAAGTGCCCAGCCAAGTGTGCGGCAGTTCCCCGGCTGTGTAAGTGAATAGGGCTTAGAACCAACTGGCAAATGGTTGCTGCGACCCCTTAGGGCATCAAGATTCAAGCTGGTTAGTAATGCAACCCAGGCTTCTGTCCCCTGTCCCTGCCTCCCTCCGATGCACAGCACGAGCATCAGCCCCATCAGACCTGTGCGCCATCCCCTGCCGGCTACGAGGCAGAAGAGCGGGGCCCGGGTGGGTGGCTGCCGGTCGGTCACAGGGTGCTCCTGGCTGACCCCAGGGGCGCTGGCCCGTGTTGTCACTGCGCTGCGCTCGTCCTGGTCCACGCCTGTTCTCCCTCTGTGCTTCCATTGTGTTACGGGCTGGACAATGTCCCCGCAAATTGGAACGCTGAGTTCCTAACCCCCAGTACTTCAGAATGTGCCTGGATTTGGTGGTAGGCCTTTAAAGATGTAAAGTAGGGATTTCCCTGGTGATCTAATGGTTAAGACTTCACCTTCCAGTGCAGGGTGTGCAGGTTCAATCCCTGGTCCGGGAACTAAGATCTCCACTTGCCTTGGGGCCAAAAAAATCAAAGCATAAAACAGAAGCAATATTGTAGCAAATTCAGTAAAGACTTTAAAATGGTCCACATCAAAAAAATCTTTAGGAAAAAAAAAGACATAAACTAAAATGAGGTTAGTGCTAGATCCTAAAACAATCACTGTTTTCCTTATAAGAAAAGGAGCTTAGGATACAATCACAGATCGAAGATCCCTGGAGTAGGCGATGGCAACCCACTCCAGTATTCTTGCCTGGGAAATCCCATGGACAGAGAAGCCTTGCAGGTCACAGTCCATGGAGCTGCAAGGAGTTGGACACAACTGAGCGACTAAACAGCAACAATAAGGTCAAGAAGACTTCCTGTGATGTTTTCTTTTAGAAGTTTTATTTTGTGTGTGTGTGTAGATTTCATATTTTATCAGTTTGTTTGTTTGTTCATGTTTTTTGACAACACTTCGCTGCGTGCAGGATCTTCATTCCCCCACCAGGGCTAAAGCCCTTGCCCCTTGCAGTGGAAGCCGAGTCTTAACCACTGGACCACCAGGAAAGTCCCTCTTCTGGAAGTTTTAGTGTTGGGTTTTAACTTATTGAGAGATAGGGATTCGATTTCACTTTTTTGCATATGGATATCCAATTTTTCCGCATCATTTGTTGAAAAGTCACCATTGGTTGCATTGCCTTTGTGCTGCTGTCAAACTTCAGCAGCACATCCATTGTCTGTATGGATGTGAGTTTATTTGTGGGTTATCTAGGCTGTTCCACTGATAACTTTGTCTCTCTTTATACTGATACTATACTGTTCTCATTACTGTAGCTTACAGTAATATCGCTATATTTGTATATGTGTGTGTGACATTATGACATTTCATTCCTAAATACTTCAGTATAAAAGTTTTAATACTAAGGGCTTTGTCATGCCTAACTTGCAACAACAATGAAAATTAGTGCTAATCCACAACTATTATTTAATAGTTCAGATATCTTCAATATCTTCAAATATCTCTAGTGTCTCCCAAACATTTATAGTTTTTAAAGGCATTAATGAAGATCTTTTCTTAATATCTGCAGATTTTCTTTGATAATTCAGCCTTATAAACTTTTTTCCCTGGGTCTATTTTCATATTTTATCATATTGCTAGGAATTCATCCTTTCAATTTGGAAAACTATTATGCTAAAGTTGATTATTCTGGTCTCCTAAATTACTTTAATCACTTCTGTCTCTGTGGGTATTTCTCCTTTCTAATCTTGCCTATGTTGCTCACACTCTTTACCTCTCTTTCAGTCTCTTACACTATCAGGATCTTAAGGGGTTTATCTATTTCTTTATTGTTATTTTTCAGTCGCTAAGTCATGTCTGACTCATTGTGACCCCAGGGACTGTAACTCGGCAGGCTCCTCTGTCCTCCCGGCATCAGGGTCTTTTCCAGTGAGTCTGCTCTGTGCATTAGGTGGCCAAAATGTTGGAGCTTCAACTTCAGCATCACTCCTTCCAATGGATATTCAGGGTTGATTTCCTTTAGGATTGACTGGTGTGATCTCCTTGCATCCAAGGGACTCCCAAGAGTATTCCCCAACACCATAGTTCAAAAGCATCAGTTCTTTGGTGTTCAGCCTTCTTTATGATCCAACTTTCATACGTGGCTACTGGAAAAACCGTAGCTTTGACTAAATGGACCTTTGTTGGGAAAATAATGTCTTTGCTTTTAAATACACTATTTTTTCACAGGAGACAGGTAAGGTGGTCTGGTATTCCCATTTCTTTAAGAATTTGTTTGTTGTTCAGTTCAGTCACTTAGTCATGTCTGACTCTCTGAGACCCCTTGGACTGCAGCACGGCAGGCCTTCCTATCCATCACCTACTCCCAGAGTTTACACAAACTCATGTCCATTGAGTTGGTGATGCCATCCAACCATTTCATCCTCTGTTGTCCCCTTCTCCTCCTGCCTTCAGTCTTTGCCAGCGTCTGGATCTTTTCAAATGAGTCAGTTCTTCACAGCAAGTGGCCAAAGTATTGGAGTTTCAGCTTCAGCATCAGTCCTTCCAATGAATATTCAGGACTGATTTCCTTTAGGATGGACTGGTTGGATCTCCTTGCTGTGCAAGGAGATCAGATCTGAGCAAGCACTCAGCTTTCTTTATAGTCCAACTCTCATATCCATACGTGACTACTGGAAAAACCGTAGCTTTGACTAGACAGACTTTTGTTTTCAAAGTAACGTCTCTGCTTTTTAATATGGTGCCTAGGTTGGTCATAACTTTTCTTTCAAGGAGTAAGCATCTTTTAATTTCATGGCTGCAGTCACTGTCTACAGTGATTTTGGAGCCCAGAAAAATAAAGTCAGCTACTGTTTTCCATTGTTTCCCCATCTATTTGCCATGAAGTTTTTGGGAATGTTCAGTTTTCTGAATGTTGAGATTTAAGCCAATGTTTTCACTCTTCTCTTTGACTTTCATCAAGAGGCTCTTTAGTTCTCCTTCACTTTCTGCCATAAAGGTGGTGTCATCTGCATATCTGAGGTTATTGAGATTTCTCCCAGCAATCTTGATTCCAGCTTGTGCTTCCTCCAGCCCAGCATTTCTCATGATGTACTCTGCATATAAGTTAAATAAGCAGGGTGACCTTATACAGCCTTGACATACTCCTTTCCCAATTTGGAACCAGTCTGTTGTTCCATGTCCAATTCTAACTGTTGCTTCTTGATCTGCATACAGATTTCTCAGGAGACAGGTCAGGGGTGATCTTGTATTCCCATCTCTTGAAGAATTTTCCACAGTTTGTTGTGATCCACACAGTCAAAGGCATTGGCGTAGTTAATGATGCAGAAGTATATATTTTTCTGGAATTCTCTTGCTTTTTTTATGATCCAACGGATGTTGGCAATTTGATCTCTGGTTCCTATACCTTTTCTAAATCTTACTTCAACATCTGGAAGTTCACAGTTCATGTCCTGTTGAAGCTTCGCTTAGAGAATTTTGAGCATCACTTTGCTAACGTGTGAGATGAGTGCAATTGTGCAGTAGTTTAAGCATTCTTTCACATTGCCTTTCTTTGGGATTGGAATGAAAACTGACCTTTTCCAGTCCTGTGGCCACTGCTGAGTTTTCCAGATTTGCTGGCATATTGTTTGTTATTATCCACAGTCAAAGGCTTTAGCATAGTCAATGAAGCAGAAATAGATGTTTTTTCTGGAATCCCCTTGCTTTCCTCATGATCCAGTGGACACTGGCAATTTGATATCTGGCTCCTCTGCCTCTTCTAAACTCAGCTTGTACATTTGAAAGTTCTCAGTTCACATACTGCGACAGTCTAGCTTGAAGGATTTTGAGCATTACCTTGCAAGCATGTGAAATGAGCACAGTTGTAAGGTAGTTGGAACATTCTTTGACCTTGCCCTTCTTTGGGATTGGAATGAAAAGTGACCTTTTCCAGTCCTGTGACCACTGCTGAGTTTTCCAAATTTGCTGACGTATTGAGTGCAGCACTTTAACAGCATCATCTTTTAGGATGTGAAATAGCTTAGCTGGAATTTCATCACCTTCAATAGCTTTGTTTGTAGTAATGCTTCTAAGGCCCACTTGACTTCACACTCCAGGATGTCTGACTCTAGGTGAGTGATCACACCATTATGGTTATCCAGGTCATAGGACCTTTTTTGTACAGTTTTTTTTGTGTATTCTTGCCCCCTCTTCTTAATCTCTTCTGCTTCTGTTGGGTCCTTATGGATTCAGTCCTTTATCATGCCCATCCTTGCATGAAATGTTTCCTTGATATCTCCAGTTTTCTTGAAGAGATCTCTAGCCTTTCCCATTCTATTGTTTCTATCTATTTCTTTGCATTGTTCATTGAAGAAGGCCTTCTTATGTCTTCTCACTATTCTCTGGAACTCTGCCTTCAGTTGAATATATCTTTCCCTTTCTCCCTTGCCTATCACTTCTTTTCCTTGGCTCTTTGTAAAGCCTCCTAGGACAAGCACTTTGCCTTCTTGTGTTTCTTTTTCTTGGGCATGGTTCTGGTCAGCACCACCTCTACAGTGTTAATGGATCTCTGTCGATATTTCTTCAGGCACTCTATCAGATCTAACCCGTTGAATCTGTTCATCACCCAGAAGTAACATTTGGATTTATTTATCCTCTGCTATCTTCTTATCTTTATCTGATCCTTCTTGCTAGTTTCTTTGGGTTTTGTTTGTTGTTCTCCTTAGGAAATTATAAAAGTGAAATCTTAGACCCTGTTTAACCAAAAGTATATTCAAGATCAAGAACTCTGAGTATGGGTCTCCCTCTACCTTATGGATGTTGTTTGCAATACACTGCTTTCTGGATAGCTGCTAATTTCTCTTCTGGGTTTCATTTTTAATCCACAGATTATCACCAGCTGCTTTTTAGTTTCCACATGGATGAGATTTCTGATTGTTTTATCTAACTCACATCTTTTTTCAAATTTTCAATTGAAATATACTTGAAACTCAGAATGTTTTGTAAGTTTAGGATGTAAAGTGACTCAGTTACACACACATATATATTTATCTTTTTATTCCTTGCACTCTACCATATACTCAATGTGTTGTTATTACAAGGCATTGAGTAGACTTCCCTGTGCTATACAGTAGGTCCTTGTTGGTTATTTGTGGTATGTGTGTGTGTATTCTAATCCTCTAATGATTAGCCATATGGAGCATCTTTTCATGTGCTTTCAAGAAAAGAGAGAAGAAATCAGTGTTTGTTACTTGAGGTGGCGTCTTTAGATTGACTTCTTGAAGGTCCACCCTGTTTTGAACTGTTTTTCTCTTTTTTGTCTGCTTACCCACTCCAGGACGCTGTTTGAGGGCAAGTGTCCCTTACAGTTCGGCAGGCTCTGTGAATTTCAAGGGCCCCTATGCACCGGTTTTCAAGTTGTAGTTATAAGAAGTGTCCACAAGGGGGCAGCAGTTCTTCATGTTTCACTCAGGTTCCTGGGGCATCAGTACAGTTCAGTTCAGTCAAGTCCTACTTTTCCACCCCATGAACCGCAGCACGCCAGGCCTCCCTGTCCATCACCAACTCCCCCCCGGAGCTTACTCAACCTCATGTCCATTGTGTCAGTGATGCCATCCAACCATCTCACCCTCTGTCAGCCCCTTCCTCTCCTGCCTTCAATCTTTCCCAGCATCAGGGTCTTTTCTAGCGGGATTATATACATATATGTATATAATATTCTGTGTATATGTTAATCCCATCCTCCTAATTTATCCCTTCAGCCCAGCCAGTTTTCCCCTTTCATAACTAGAAGTTTGTTTCCTACATCTGTTAGTCTGTTTCCATTTCGTAAATGAGTTCATTTGTGTTGATTTTTAGATCCTGAGCATAAGGGATATCATGAGCTACCCGTCCTTCTCTGACTTCCTTCACTTAGTGTGATCACCTCCTGGTGCATCCAGTAGCAGGAAAAAGCATTCTGCCATTCGTTTTTGTGGCTGAGGTATACCCCACTGTACATATGTGCATGCTCAGTCGTTTTAGTCGTATGTGACTCTCTGCGACCCCATGGACGGTAGCCCGCCAGGCTCCTCTGTCCATGGCATTCTCCAGGCAAGAATACTGGAGTGGGTTGCCATGCCTTTCTCCAGGGGATCTTCCCAACCCAGGGATCAAACCCACGTCTCATGTGTCTCCTGCATTGCAGGCAGATTCTTACTGCTGAGCCACCGGGAAAGCCCTTCATTGTATGTGTGTATTGTGTGTGTGTGTGTATGTTTATGTATGTATATATATATATGCCACATCTTCTTTTTCCATGCAGCTGATAATGGACATTTTGCTTGCTTAAGTGTCTCAATCAATGTAAACAGTGCTACAGGGAACACTGGGGAGCGTGTATCATTTCGAAGCATGATTTGTCTCCGGGTGGAAGCGCTGGAATGAGAACGCCGATCCTGTGTTAGCTTCTGGCTTTTTAAACACTTCTATGCTGTTCTCCATTGTGACTGCTACCAACTTAGGTTTTCAGTAACTGCACAGGGGGGTTCCCTTGTACCCATGCCCTCTCCCGCGTTATTGTCTGTAGTCTTTTTGAGAATGGCCATTCAGACTGGTGCAAGATGATTCTTCGTTGTAGTTTTGATTCACAGTTCTCTAATAATTAGTGATGTGAAGCATCTTTTCATGCGCTTTCAAGAAAAAAGAAGAAAACAGTGTTTGTTACTTGAGGTGACGTCTTGAGGTTGATTTATTGAAGGTCCACCCTGTTTTGAATTGTTTTCCTTTTTTTTTTTTTTGTCTGCTTACCCACCCCAGGACACTGCTTGAGGGCAAGTGTCCTTTACAGTTCGGCTGCTGCTGCTAAGTCAGGCCTTGGGAATTTCTAGGGCCCCTACGCGCCGGTTTTCAAGTTGTTGTTATAAGAAATGTCCACAAGGCGGCGCACGTCTTCATGTTTCACTCAGGTTGCTGGGGCAACAGGTGCTCTGGCCAAAGTCCTGTTCCTGGGTTGTAGATTACAGTGGACTGTGCCATGGCTCGGGTCTCATGACTTCTTCCCCCATATCCTGCACCCCCAGAGAAATCCCAAGCCCTCCCCCAAACTGCACTCCGGAAGGTGCTGTGGTCTCAGGTGGGGCGACTGCCAGGAAGGTGTCTGCTGGTGGGAACCCCCCCACACAAGGAAGCTTAGAGACCAGGTGCCTTTTCAAAGCTCTTTCCGCCCAGAGGGTCCACCATTTGGGGGTGCACTAGGCTTGGTTGAGCTCTAAGGAGGGCCCACCTGGATCTGGGGTCCCATGCACCCCTGGGGACCAGGCACCCCAAGTTCATGGGGGCTCCTTTGCTGGCACGTCCTCCCCGGCTCCCTCAGCTCCACCCCAGTCCAGCCGTGGCCCCCAAGAATACTCAGGCCCCAGGGATGTGTCCGCACCCCAGGTCACCCAGGCCTGAGCAGAATACCATTGCCATTCGTTTTCTTTTCCTTTCTTTTTAACATTGATTTTTATCATATACTGGAATACAGTTGATTTACAAAGTCGTGTTTGTTTGGGTATACAGCCACCTGTTTCAGTTATCCATTTCCACATGTCTATTCTTCGTCAGACTCTTTTCCCATAATCGTCTTTAGGTATACAGTAGTCCTTGCTGCTTATCTGTTGTATCTGTATGACTGTGGAAATGTTAATCCCAACCTCATAACTGACCCCTCTCTCTGTCACACCTTTCTCCTTTAATCAGAAGTTTGTTTTCTGTGTCTATGAGTTAGTTACAACCAGTTTTATTTAGTGAGAATTGAAAAGCTGTGAAATCTGTATGCTTTTGAATGTTTAAGATTTTAATTGTGGCTATATATCATTTATTTATAAGTTTTAATAGGTATTCTTGTACCTTTGAAAATAAGGTGCATTCTTTATTCAGTGGATGAAAGACTCTATAAGTACCAGTTATATCCAACTTACTGATTGTATATTTAATTCGTCTATCCTTTTGCTTTTATTTTTTTCTTTTCCTTGCTGGATATGCTATCTAAAGGAGATATCAAGAAGCCTCTGATTATAATAGTAATCTTGTCAAATAGTTCATGAATTTGTCATCGTTTTTGCTTTGTGTCTTTAGCTTTTATGACTTGGTGCATAAATGCTGTGTCTGTCACATTGCTTTAACAAATGTCAGTTCTGTGTTTACAGAACAGCCCTTTATACCCTGTTGAGTGGTTTGACCCTCTCCAAGTTCACCTTCTCCCATCATGAGAGCTCTCTCCAGTTCATCTGTGATTGGTTTTGAATCTTAATTGTTTCCTTGGGAGGGGTATTTGGGTCTCATAGTTCCTGGCAATTTTCAAATATCTTTCTGACACTTAGTAGATCTTGCCTGGATACTGGACTTTTTGTTTGCAGTCCTTCTTTCCTAGATGCTGCTGCCCTGTGGCAGAGTGGCCAGTGCGGTCTCAGACCATTCTTCTGGGTGTCTGTGTGCATGTCGGGGGGCGCTGCAGTTTGAGGGCGAGGGGGGACAGTATCAGTCAGGGGTGTCACCTGGCCCAATGCCAGGAGCTCCCTCCCTGTCACCCTGCATCACCGGAGTCACGGATGACTGCCAGACTCTTTCCAGCCTCTGCCACTATCTTGTCATCATCCTTGGGCTTCCTCAGTCTGGGCTCCAGGTGCTTGCCCAGCCCAAGGGGAAAAATGCTTCTAGTAATTTCATCCACCCGACAGAGCTGATGGCCTCACCTGCACCCCCGCTGTCCTTGGGCTTCTGCAGGAGGACCCCGTGAGCTGCAGGTGAGAGGAGGTGAGCGTGGAGACAAAGCACTGATTTCTTGGTGCCATGTTCCAGGAATCCTTCCTCATCCTCTCTGAGGGTAGAGTTTTTTTAATTTTATTTTTTATTGATTTTTAAAAATGAAAGTAGGGTTGATTTTCAGTGTTGGGTTAGTTTCAGGTGTACTGCAGAGTAATTCAGTCACATACATATCTATCCTTTCTCAGATGCTTTTCTGTATTAGGTTATTACAAGGTTTTGAATATAGTTCCCTGTGCTCTACACTAGGACCGTCCTGTTTCAAGTACAGAATTCTTGGAGTCAAGCTTGCTTAAGACCCGTCCTCTAGACACGTGAACTCTTCAGTCTCAGACCTTCCTGCAGTGACAGTAAAGCTGCGGCCCAGTAACTGTAGCCTTTTAAGCAGATGTGTGCATGCGCCTGTGAAGTTGCTCAGTTGTGTCTGACTCTTTTGAACCCCATGGACAGTAACTCGCCAGGCTCCCCTGTCCATGCCTCTGAAGAGGGAAAGATAAGGCCACAGGACATGGAGTGATGGTCTCGAGCACTCATGACCTCCTTGGAGAAAACAGTTTTTGAGAGACCATCTATCTGATTAAAAAGCAGAGTCCATGATATAAACCTGTGTTGCTGTTTCTGCAGGCTTGTACGAGAAGGCCTGTACTCACTTCTGAGAAGAAAAAAAAAGGCTGTCCCTATAAACTTGTGACCTAAAAAGCAATAAAGTCACTAGAGGTGGTCTGAAATGTTTATTCTAATACTTCCCTGATCAGGAGGAGGACGCAGGAAGCTTTGCAAGGTTTGAGAAATCTTTGACAATGCAGAGAAGCCATTTTTCTCTGCCTTGTGTAAAGCTAAAGATTAATTGGGGAATGGAGTTCAGAGAGGAAGGAAGCACGTTGGTCTAGTTGTGCTAGAGTGAATGTTTTTAAGGTTTTATTGTGCTAAAATATATAAAGCATACAATTTGACATTGTCATCATTTTTACCTGTATTGTTCAGTGGTATGAATTACATTCACAATGTTGGATAACCTTTACTGCTATTTCAAAAATTGTTTCCATTCTCCCCAAAGAGAAAGTTTGTGACCATTAAACACTGACTCCCCCACTCGCCTCTCCCCTGTCTCTGGCGAACTCTGTTCTACTTTCTGTCTTCACGTATTTACCTATGGGGCGAAGTACCTTTATGAACCAGAGAGCAGTAGAAACTAGTGGGAGCTTAGGTGAAAAGACTTAATTTTGTAGACAAGTGAATCCATACAGTATTTCGGAGCAAGAAATACGATCTGATCTATATGTAGCTTCCGGAGCTTCATCTGGCAGTAGTTTGTGGGATGAATCGGGGTCTGGAGACCAGTTGAGAGGCTGTTATAAAGCTGGGGTAAGGAGCATTAGGAGCTGCTACTGAAATGGAAAAGAAGATTTAGGAGACGTTTTGGGGAATATTTGGGAGGAAGCCGCTACATGACCTGGCAAAATTACCTTGGGGAGAAAGCGGGGAGGGAGGGGAACAGATGTTTTGAGTCTAGGTAACTTGTGTGATTGCTTTGTAAGCTATACTTAAATTCAGCTTCTGTGAAAAAGTCACAAAAACCAGTTACGTAAATTACCAACACAGAATATGAGAAAAAGGTCAGTATGAGGTGTGATGTTCTTTTAGGATAAAGCCAAACTAAGAACAAAGAATTCTATCTTCTCTTATACTTCACAGTTCATATAATGCGGCCCTTCATGGGAAGGGGAAGAGGTAAGGATGGGTGATCTGTCACTCCAGAGTGATGGAAGGTGACAATCCAGGGAATGAGAGGGAATTAATTCTGTATAGAAGATCAGTCCTCCTGGAGGACTATGCTGTGGTCAGTGCTGGACAATAGTAAGGGTGATATCATAGCTAGGGGCGTGGAGTCTCGAGTTCAAATCCCACTCTGTCACACTGGCTGTGTGGCCTTGGTCAAGCTACTTAACCTCTCTGAGCCTCTGACATAAGGAGTCATAAGAGTATCTATTTCATTGGGTTGTTGTGTAGATTAATGACTCAGCATTTCTTGGGTGCTTTAAGAAGTACCGAGCTCATGTAAATCCTTTGTAAGAATTTGGTGCCATTACTATTATTGTTATTAGGCTAATTTAAAATATAAACCAAGATAGATGTTTCCCTGTAAGCTTGAACAATATAGTTTACCAAGAAAATCAGAAATGAAGAAATTACAGAGTTTTAGAAGAAGCCATATGGCTCAAATATGTTTTCTGTGGTTTGAGCTAACCAAGAATACTGTCTTCCATGTCAATGCTAATTTTTCATTTTTTGGTTAAAAGTTATTTTTTAAGTACATATTGGCATCATTGTAACCCACTTTTGAAAATTTGTTGACTTGGACTTTTTATAAAAAGATATTTAGATTGTCTCCTTGGCTGGGTCTACATTTTCTTTTCCCCTACTGACATGTGACATTGAGTTGAGCACATAGTAAGGATTGAATCACCATGTGGTTGACTAAATGAAGGAAATAATAAATTATCTTTATGCTTTCCAGTCATCCGTGTCTGTAACAGGGAATACGAATTTAAATAGATCTTTTGCTTCACTTGTAACTAAAATCAGGGACTGTGTTTTGAAGGTCATATTTAGCTTTCAGGGGCTTGTGGCAAAGAACCCACCTCCCAGTTCAGGAGATGGAAGGGATGCGGGTTCTATCCCGGGGTGGGGAAGATCCTCTGGAGAAGGAAATGGCAACCGACTCCAGCATTCTTGCCTGGAGAATCCCATGGATAGCAACGGGCTACAGCCCATCGGGTAGCAAGGAGTCTGATTCAGCTCAGCACATTCGGCTTCTAAATGGTGGGTTTTCCTATGATTTTTGTTCCTGGAAGATTGAGAAGACTCCCAGATTTGCTATGTTTAACTTCAAGGACCTCCACATCGCCTTTGCCCCGCTGCATGCCACCTTCCCTACCCAGCCTGGAGTTCGCGATCGCCAGGTGGGCTTGAGGCCCCCAGGAGCCGAGCGCCTCCGCTTCCTGGACGTTACGAGACCCGGTGGGCACTGCTGCCCTCTGCTGGGGACCGCGCAAAACACCGCTCTCCCTTCGCAGCGTCTGGGCTTCTCGGAGGAGGATCTCTGAATCCTCCCTTACCCCGGCCCTGAACCCTGTCCAAAAAAAAAACAAAAAAAAATTCAAAATCAAAGCAGTACTAAGTGGTATAGATGAACAATAGCAAGTCCATCACAGTTCTGATTTTTCCTGCCATTATACCACAGTTCATATTTAAATAGGACTTCGCTGGTAGCTCAGATGGTCAAGAATCTGCCTACAGTGCAGGAGACCAGGGTTCTGTCCCTGGATCAGGAAGATCCCCTGGAGAAGGGAATGGCAGCTGACTTCAGTATTCTTGCCTGGAGAATCCCATGGACAGAGGAGCCTTGGGCCTGGTGGGCTACAGTCCATGGGTTTACAAAGAGTCGGACATGACTTACTTAAATGTTGACTATTTCGTTCCCAAAGTTCACTTTCTCCCACCCCTGCTTTGCTGAATGGGCTGGTTGTGGATACGGCACCATTTCCATTTGTCCAGCGTGGTGTTTTCCAAGTTTTCGCAAGTAGAAATGGGAATTTAGATGCCGTGTGTTCTAGACTGGTGCACGACGTTCAGCAGTGCTCTGTGGTTTGTCTTAGATTCCTGATAACAAAAGTCAGAGACTCACCCTTTTTTTCTCTTTTCATATTTCACATCCTAGTGGTTACCTGTGAATTTATACCTTTTTGTAACAGCTTTCCTCTTAGTCCCATTGACTGTTTTTGTTGTTAAATGATAATCTTTGATTTCTGGAAATCACTCCATATCGACTTCATAAAGATTTATTTATTCTTGTTTAGCGCAGCCTACTGCTTCAACATGCATAACATGCTGTTGTTATTTTGACCACTTTCCTATATTTGGGCATTTAAACTGTTGGCAGTATTGCGTAATTTCAAATAACGCTGCCATGAGTAAGCTTGTGCGTTTGTGTTTGTGTATAAGTGGAGGTGTATCTTCAGGGTAGCTTTTCATAAGTGGCATTGCTGGGTTAGAGGGTGAGTGTATGTGTAGCTTTGTTCAGTTTCACCTGACTGTCCTCCCCCGGGGCAGAGGCGCCCTGAGACTGTTAGTGACTCGGATTATATTGTGAGGATACCTGGGGGCGGCGAGGAGGGAAGGAGGAAGGAAGATTGGTAGGTAGGTAAGAGGGGACAAACCGGCATTTTAACCATGCGGCTCTATCTCATGAGGACTTGGGAAGATGGTCAGGTTGGCGAGGCGGAGGCATGTACTGGATGGACCGCTTGAGATGGTTAGAAATGGTAGCACAACTCAGCTTGTAGGGATAGAGTTGCTACCGGTTCTGGACCAAAGCGGCAGTCTTCCCTGGTGGTTCAGATGGAGAAGAATCTGCCTGCAATGCAGGAGACCTGGGTCAGGAGGATCCCCTGGAGGAGGGCATGGCTACCCACTCCAGTATTCTTGCCTGGAGAATCCTATGGTCAGAGGAGCCAGGCGGGCTACAGCCCATAAGATCGCAGAGAGTCGGACACGACTGAAGCGACTTAGCCCTGGTCCTAAGGCTGCCCTTGGTCCTTTCCTGGGCCTGGCTGATGACTGTTCATTCCGGTGTGCTGCGCTCGTTTGTGACACCACTCTTGGCCTGTCTTTCTGCTCTTCTCACACCACCATCTGCGGCCTTGGCTCTGTAGGACATGCAGCCCTTCGTCCTGCTCCTTCTGGCCATGGTTTCAGCTCCCACTTAACTTTCTGACTGATCGTGGCCACTCTGCCTGCACTGCCTATTTCCTGCTGTGGTTGCTGGGTGCCCTGTATCTTTCCTTCGGGACAGAACTGGTCACACCAGGGCATCTCCTAGGCCATCCACAGTTCACATGGGATGTCGTGTGTCCCCCTAGGGCAGTCTCTCCAGAGGGGGCTATGGGTGGAATGAGAAATGTGACAGGAAACAGGATTGATATTGATATAACTGAGCAATTCACTAGAAACGGGAGTCTGGCTACTCTGAAGACTTACCTATTATATTCCCAACAACTACCCAGGCCAGTTGTGAATCTCTGCTTTTTCCTATCAATATTGTTATTTTTAAGCTGGGAAGAGGAAATTTAAAAGTTATCACGTTTCATCACTCCTTATGTTATATATAAGGAAGGTGATTACTAATGACACTAAGAAAGTTGGTACAAGGTAACTTCCTTAAAGGATGGCCCTAGACCAAGCCCCTCATGTTGATGTTACCCTAAACATCGGTTCACCAAAAAAGCCTTTCTTTACTATCTCTTCTCTAGTGGCTCAGATGGTGAAGAAACTGCCTGCAATGTGAGAGACCCAAGTTCGATCCCTGGGTCAGAAAGATCCCCTGGAGAAGAGAATGACTACCCACTCTAGTTTTCTTGCCTGGAGAATTCCCTGGACAGAAGAACCTGGTGGGTTATGGACCATGTGGTTGCAAACAGCCGGCATGACTGAGTGGCTAACACTTTCACTTTGCCATCTATCCCATGAATGTGTTTATCGCACTATTCTGACCACTGTCTGAATAATTTACTTAGTGGTTTGTTGTTGATTTGCCCCTCCCATTCCTTCCCCACCAGAACAGAAGCTCCATAAGTGTAGCATCTACTGGTCTGTCCTGCTCGCAGGGCACCCAGATCACTGCTCGGCACATAGTAGGAGCTTATAAATATTTGTTCAAGAAATCAATATACTAATGGGGAGGCTGTGTGAAAAGTGTCATGCCGTGTGACGCATTTGACACTTCCTGCTGTCTGCAAGTGGCTTCTAGTCATCAAAAATTAAGCTGATATTGGTTACATCAGTTACTCAAAACCTGATAACCAGCTCCAGGAATGAGAGCATTTTGTAAGCTGTCTTCTTCCTCCAAAATGCTCCTGTGCAGAGGTGTTGTTTAGCGCGGGAGAAGCGAGTATGCTCCGTGGTTTGACCATTGTGCTGCAGTAACACTGGAAGGTGGGGTGTTCTGAGCCGATGCTCCTGGTGAAGTAGCGTCCTCTGAGCTCCCCACCAGCAGCGGCTGTGGCAGCAGCCGATGTAACTGCACCTGCGTAAACCCATCTCAGTCTTACCCGGGGAACCCGCAGTCAGGCTGCCTCTCACATCACGTGTTTGAAAATTCAATGAAAAAGCTGAAAGTGCATGTAATTAAAAGCGAGCATCGCCACAGCCAAGCAGATAAAGTTAATTATACACTAGGAGGACGCTTCTTTAATGTGGCAGGCATGGCCCTAGTCATCCCCATCAACAGCCCCTGGGGCCTGGTGTACAGAGAGCTGAAAGCGTTCTGCTCAGAAAGAAAGACTCCAGTCCCCTGAAACAGAACATCCCTCTCCGAGCCAAATGCTCTCACATAAAGGGAAAGCACAAACGCTAAGGAGGAGGAGGGCCCGCTTGGTGGGATGTCTAACTAAAACCAGGCTCGAATAGAAAAGAGCTCGTTGTGACCGTCGTCGTAAATGAAGCAAGTGTGATTTTAAAATAAACTCTAGAAGCAGAACTTAAGAAGACAACACACATGCCCAGACCTCACCATAGGCCAGTGTCAAGTCAACATTTTAACTTCTAGGGGGCAGAAGCCTAAAAGAGGAGACGTGTTTAGTTTTTCCTCCATGAGACAACAAAGGCCCCAGACTTGATGCTTCTCTAGAGGCTTCCGTGTAGAACTAGTTAATCCAGTCAAATTGAGTTAATGGCTACAGAGAGGTTGATGGAATGGGCAATTTCCTATTCAGTAATGACCTATCAATATGGAGCAAAGAGCTACTTTGATCAAGTCAGTCTTAGCAACAGTTCAGGGTTCCATTGATTTCTCTGCAATTAGTCGGGACAGTGTTAAAAAGTAAAGGAAAATACAAAACCTACTGGAAATACATCTCCTCTGAAAGCCAGACAACAGGACCTGGGCCAGAGCATCTAGGAGCGTTGGCATCTGGCTGCTGACAAGTCACAGGATCCCCAGTGATTTAGGTCTCTGGACAGTTGTAGTTCAAGTTGAGTTATGAATCCATAGTAGGAAGAATTGGAAGGCCGAAAATGCTAGTCACATATAATTGAAAGGGCTTTCCAGGTGGCGCTAGTGGTAAAGAACCTGCCTACCAATGCAGGAGACGTAAGAGACCTGGGTTCCATCCCTGGGTTGGGAAGATTTCCTGGAGGACATGGCATGGCCACTCACTCCAGTAGTCTTGCCTGGAGTACCCCATGGGCAGAGGAGCCTGGTGGACTGCAGTCCAGAGAGTCACAAAAAGTCGGACGTGACTAAAGCAACACCACACTCATGCACACATATAATTGCAGCTGCCTTCTCTACATTAATGACTATGTGTACAGGTTTTCTCTTACATCCAATAATGAGGTTTTGATCATATATCCAATTCTTATCACAAATTTCAGTCTCTGATGACCATTTTTTGGAGGTTGAGGGCATTCTTTGGTTCCTTGCTGATGGACTTGAATTTGTCTCCCCCCTGCCCCTTCTTTGAATTGAAATACTTCATATCTTACCTCCAAGTTTCAAAACACTGGCTAATACTCATACTGGATTTGTTTAGAGCTGGGATTCACCTGAAATCATAAATCAGATGACAGAAGTGAAGATTTTCACATAATTCCCTCAGAGATTTATCTTCACATAAAAATGTGAAAAGTGAGGTGAGAAAAATAAATGACAACTAAAAGCATCCCAAGTATAAAAGTCAACATTTCTCTTGCGTCCCTTGTAACCAGTCTTTTATTTTCATTCAGGAGTGTTGATGGCCATCAGAGTTCACCCTTTTGTCTTTGGGGTTAAAGTAATTCCTCAAATAGAAAATCTCTGCCAGAGATTCTTGTTTCTAGAAGTGTCCACAGTGAGTAATGCGTTTAAGACATACCCATCATGTATCCAGGAAGAGGTATTTAGGAGGCAGGAAGGCTTTCAGATTCCCATCCTTCACAATTATAAAATTATAAATTCAAATTCAGAGCCTTCAAATGAAAATGCACAGTCTTGACTCCTTTCCCCAACTATTTAAATGTGTTCTTTAAATCATTCAAGTAGTATATGGTTTTTAAAGGTTTATTTTGAAAAACCACCATCCCTGGATTCCTGCACCTTCCCCAGTAGAATCCCACATCCAAAGGGCAACCCTTTTGACCTTGTCTTGACCCCTTGACCCTGTGTTTGACCCCTGAATCGCTAAATGTGCTTGGGCTGCTTTTGCTGCTTGTCTAGCTTTAGAGACTTCTTTTAAGATGACAGAAGTCATGTCAACCTTATAACTTTCATGGACAACTTCACATGAAAAGTAAAGTTCCACACAGATACACATATTCTCAGCTCCTCTGAAAAAGTTTTAGTCCTGGCTGAAAGAAATAACAAATTAGGACATGAATTTCAGAGGAATTTGTGCTGATGGAGAGCACAGTGGTCAGGGCCCCATTCTGAATTGCTGGGCCTGTCATTTCCATGGACTTCCCATCCTGCTCTCATGAATTCTACACCCACTGTTCACCTTCTCAGTCTGTTTTTATCCTAATCTTTGCTTCCATCTGTGTCTTGCAATTACACCGCTGTTGTTTAGTCACACAGCCGCATCCATGGACTGCACAGACTTCCCTGTCCTCCAGGCATCTCATCCCTCTGACGCCCTCTTCTCCTTCTGCCCTCAATCTTTCCCAGCATCAGGAACTTTTCTACTGAGTTGGCTGTTTGCATCAGGTGACCAAAAGACTAGAATTTCAGCCTCAGCATCAGTCCTTCCAATGAGTATTCCGGGTTGAGTTCCCTTAAGATTGACTGGTTGGATCTCCTTTCTGTCCAAGGGACTCTCAGGAGTCTTCTCCAGCACACAGTTCTAAGGCATCAATTATTTGATGCTCTGCCTTCTTTATGGTCCAGCTCTGACAACCGTCCGTGACCCCTGGAAAGACCATAACCTTGGCTATACGGACCTTTGTCGGCAGAGAAATATCTCTGCTTTTCAGCACACTGTCTAGGTTTGTCATAGCTTTCCTGCCCAGAAGCAATTGTCTTTTGATTTCATGGCTGCAGTCACCATCCGCAGTAATTTTAGAGCCAAGAAGAGGAAATCTGCCACTGCTTCCACCTTTTCCCCTTCTATTTGCCAGGAAGTAACGGGGCCAGATGCCATGATCTTAGTTTTTTGGTTTTTTTTTTTAATGTTTAGTTTTAAGCCAGCTATTTCACTCTCCTGTTTCTCCCTCATCAAGAGGCTCTTTAGTTCCTCTTCACTTTCTGCCATTAGAATGGTATCATCTGCATATCTGAGGTTGTTGGTATTTCTCCCCATGGACTGTAGCCCGCCAGGCTCCTCTGTCTATGGAATTTTCCAGGCGTGAATACTGGAGTGGGTTTACATTCTTATGATGGCATAAATAGTATTCACAATTGAGCCATGGATTATTTCAGAATTACTTTTTTTTATTTTCCTGTACAACTTTGGTGCAGATGGGGTTAAAAACTGTCCTGTGGGTTCGAGGCATAGTTTTCTAAATTCCTGTCTCAGACCTGGACTCTCGGGCAAGAGTATAAATCTTTTCTCAGTATTTTCAACCTCATCATGTATTTGATCTGTTTATTCTTTTTGGAGATTGCCTTCTAGAGGCCTCCATTCTATTTATTCACTAATTCACTCATTCATAAAATTTTTGTGGATGCCTGCTAGGTACCAGGCTGTCTTCTAGGCACTGGATGTGCATGAAAGATAGATTTCTTCCTGGAGTTTACACTGGAGTTAGAGGAGACAGAAATAAGCAATAAGCATAATAGAAAATGGACTTTCTGGTGGGTCAGTGGTAAAGAATCCACCTGCCAATACAGGAGATTCAGGTTCAGTCCTTGGGTTGGGAAGATCCCCTGGGGAAGGAAATGGCCACCCACTCCAGTATGCTTGCCTGGGAAATCCCATGGACAGAGGAACCTGGCGGGCTACAGTCCACGGGGTCACAAAAGAGTTGAATGTAACTTACCAATTAAACAACAACAAATAATAAAAAGTATTATTTCAAATGATGGTACGTTGTATAGGAAAAAAACATCAAGCTTGGGAGATGGATTGGGAGTGCAGAAAGAGGGGCATGATGAAATTATACACAAAGGGGTTGAGAGAGGTGGGCATCTGAGCATCCTTGAAGGCAGGAGTGGGTCCTGGGGAAGCACGTTCCAGGCAGAGGGAAGGGTTTGGCAACGGCTGTGATAGAGAATGTGCCTCGTGTGTTCGGGCAACAGCTCGGCGCTGACGGCTGCGGCAGAGTGGGTGAGGGGAGAACTGTCTGAGATGACCGCTAGAGACACGGGGAAGCAGCGTCTCACAGGGCCTGGGGGCCCGCGTCGTGGGGAGCTTGAACTTTATTTATTTTTGTTGGAGTATAGTTGCTTCACAGTGTCGCGATAGTTTCTGCTGTACCGTGAAATGAATCAGCTACACGTTCATACACACCCTCCCTCTGGGACCTCCCTCCCCCCTCTCCCCCACCATCGCACCCCTCTGGGTCATCACAGAGCCCCCGAGTCGAGCTTCCTGTGTCTGATAGCAGGTTCCCACTGACCGTCTACTTTACACGCAGTAGTGTATCACTCTCCCGATTCATTCCACCCTCCACTTCCCGCACGGTGTCCACATGTCCGTTCTCTACATCTGAGTCTCTGCTCCCGCCCTGCAAACAGGTTCATCTGTACCATTTTTCTGGATTCCACGTATATGTGTGAATATATGATATTTGTTTTTCTTTTTCTGACTGACTTCACTCTATGTGACAGACTCTGGGTCCATCAACGTCACAACAGATGACCCTGATTCAGGGAACTTGAACTTGAAAAGGATCACACCATGCTAGCTGTTCTGTAAAAAAAGAGCACGAGGAAAGATGCTGACGGACCAGTTAGGGGACCACAGTGATCTGGGCGATGGGATGGACCAGGGTGTTCACAGGAGAAATGGAAAATGGTCAGGCTCTGGATAGATTCTGAAGTGTCATAGGCAGATCTCCTAGTAAACTGAATGTGAAGAGGAAAGGAGAGAGAAAAAGCGATATCGAGGAGAATCCACTTCCTGCTCCGGTCTTCCTGCAGCGTGCTGGGTGAGGCGGTCATCCTGAGCACTCTCTCCGTTCCATCCCGGGGGTTCCTCTCCTCTGGGTTGGATTCCCCATTTTCTGGGTAGAGTTCCTCCTCTGTGACTTTCTTCCTGAGAACAGGTGCATGGGAGGTACATTTGAGAGTTTTGTGGGTCTTCCAATTCTCATATGCATTCCATAATAAAGGCTGAGAATGGGATTCTAGAGCGGAAATCTCTTTGTCTTGATCTTTGAAGGCCTTGTTCCATGGTCTTCTGGTTCACAATGTCACATTTCAGAAAATACATTCTGATTCTTACTCCTTTCTAAGTGACCTTTTATTTCACTATTTTTTTTTCAAGTGTTGGCCATTCTATTCTATTCTGTTCTTGGCTACACTGCAGCTTGTGGGATCTTAGTTCCCCGACCAAGGATTGAACCCTGGGCCACGGTAGTCAAAGTGCCAAATCTTAACCCCTGGACCACCAGGGAATTCCCATTTTCTTTTCTTTGAAAACCTTTGGAATTCTCTCTTTGTAGTCATTATTCTAAGTTTTCAGAGAGAGGTATCTTTTAAAAAAAATCCGTATCGCTGACTCCTCAGTGGGTTCTGTCCACCTAAAGATGCCATGTGCTTCCGTTGTAGAGTGTCTCTCTGAGTTTTTGCTATTCTCTCTTTCTCAGACTCTTGTTCAGGTGGTGGCTCTCCTGACTGCTGCTGTCTGAATACCCTCAGGGAGTTTCCCACTCCAGATTCTCCAGAAGAAAACTGAACTTGCCCAACCAGCTCGAGTGGAGACAAGTCAAATGAGTCATGAGCTGCCACCCAGTTTCCTTCAGCTTCACTCCATCTGCTCAGCTCTGGGTCACGGGACAGAGGGATACTCCTGAGAGGCATTTGGGGCCAGGCTTGTTTCATTCAGACAGAGCTACTTGGAAATATTCTTTGCTGTCAAATCTTTGGTCAAGTAATAGATTCTGGGCTAGAATTTTTTTTTTTTTTTTGCCAAGTAAGTTGTAAAAATATTTTAAATATGATATACCTATACATTTCTCTTTAGATGAACATTCCAGATGGATCAAAGATTTAAGTGCAGAAAGCGAGAAAGAACAAGAGAGAAAAGCATCAGTATGCCAGAGGAAAACATGGGTGAATATTTTATAACCATGGTGTTGGAAAGGTCTTAATATGACTTGATAATGCTATCAGGGAGCATAAAGGAAAAGAATAATAAATTTAAATGTATAAACATTAGAAACATCTATGTTGAAAAAATTCATTAAAAATGTAGAAAATGACTATAGGAAATTTTGCATTTCTTGACAAGCAGTTATATCCTGAAGATATGAAGAATGCTCAATCAATAAGGAAGATTATATAGAGGAATTGATAAAGCAACGTAGCAGTTTCATCAAACAGAAAAATACAGAGACAGCACGAATGCGAAAAGACATTCAACTTCATAATAATAAGAGAAATGTAATGGAAAGCAAAACATGTTTTGTTGCTGAAGATTAAAATATGTGAAGAAAAGGTCTTGTCAGAGAGGGAGACAGGCTCTGTGTTTAATGTTGGTGGGAATGTAAGTTGGTGTCTAATTTTTAGAAAAATAATTTATATAATCCTTCTCTATTCTGTCAAAATATAAAATGTACAGACCCTCTTAAATAACAGTTTTACTTCTAGGGATTTGAGGTAAGGAATAATAAATCAAGTATGAAAACACATGCACATAGATGATCAACTTGGTGGTATCTGAAAATGAGTGAGAAAATGAAAATGATTCAGACTGAAAGGAGTTAAGCATTGAAAGAGGAAAAGCTGGCACATGCAAGAAATGGATTCCTGTGTAGTCATTAGAAGTGATGATGTTAATCCATATTTACTGGCATGAAAAGACATCTACCCTACATGGTGAGTGAACAAAGCAGTTCATAAGGTACAAGTTCAAAATGAGCCTATTAATATGTAACCTAGATGAGTTTCCGTGAAACTACGTGTCTCTAGAATGTAAGTTCCATGCAGACAGGGCCCACATTTTCTTCACTGCTCTGCTCCTAGAGGCTATGTCTGTGCCTGGTACTTTGCAGCCGTGCAGTAATGTTTGTTGAGTGAATGAATGAAAGAGGTTTACAAGGTTCTTTGTGCTTAGGGTGCTCAGTCGCTCAGTCCTGTCTGACTCTTTACAATCCAATGGACTATAGCCTGCCAGGCTCCTCTGTTCTTGAGATTTCCCAGGCAAGAATACTGGAGTGGGCTGCTATCTCCTAGTCCAGGGGATTTTCTCAGCTCAGGTATCGAACCCATGTCTCTTATGTCTCCCACACTGGCAGGCAGATTTTACCACTGCACCACCTGGGAAGCTCCAGAAGTTTAACATGGAGGAGTGTTGGTGATTTTTTTCTGTGCTCTCAGCATTTTCTCTGTCATCTGAGTTGCCTTCAAAATATTTATTTTTTACCAAAAACAGACACGATATTAAAAACATATGGTAATGCCTTCTGCTGGTGAGAATGTGACAGTTCCAAATGGTTCAGTGGCTGGGTAAACGGTTTAAGTCTCTGAAAACCATTTAATATTCAATATCCGAAAATCACAAAGCATGTCTTCTTTGTGCCTATCAATCCTGCATGGGAATTTATGCTAAGGGGGAAAAAATGTAAATACAAAATACCCTGTGCATTCTAAGGTGTTCACCTTGGTTTTTATAATAGGAAGACAACAACCTATACCTTTAGACAACCTAAAGGGATTTCTAATGGAAGGAAGAGTAAAAGTAAATTACGGAAATCCACTGGGTGGAATTTAATGTAACCTTTACCAGTACTGAAGACTGTAGCAATATGAACAAAAAGAGGCTGAAAATACAGGCATGCAGCGATTTAAATTATGATGAAACAAAGCAGAGGTGCCGTGGTGTTAAGACTGGAATTTGGGAGCCATTTTCTGAGAAGCGTGGAAGGAACATGGCTTTCAGAGCTGCAGACAGAGGTTTTCATGCAGACGTAGATGGTGCATAACCTTGGTTGATCAGGTTCCCTAACTTATTGGTGCTTTGTTTTTCTAATCTACAAGATGGGGTGATAGTACTGCTTCCTAGTGTCAAGAGAATTAAAGTGAGTTCCACATAAAAGTGAAAGTCTTCACAGATATAGAGAACAAACTAGTGGTTACCAGTAGGGGGAGAGGATTGAAGGGCATTTCAGGAGAGGGGAGTGAGAGGCACAAACCATTAGGTATAAAATAATCTACAAGGATCTGTTGTACAACACGGGGAATACAACCTGGTTTTTTTGTTTTTATAATAATAACTATAAATGGAGTTGTTTAATTGCTAAGTCACGTTTGGCTCCTTTGCCAACCTAGGGACTGTAGCCGCCAGGCTCCTCTCTGTCCGTGGGATTTCCCAGGCAAGAATACTGGAGTGGTTGCCATCTCCTCCTTCAGGAGAGCTTTCAACCCAGGGATCAAACCCACGTCTCCTGCATTGCAGGTGGATTCCTTATCACTGAGCCACCTGGGAAGCCGATTATAAATAGAGTATAGCCTTTAAAACTTATGTAATATTGTGCAGCAACTATACTTCCATATTTTTTAAGAAGGTAAAAGGGAAAGAGTAAGGCCTAGACAACTGTAGTGGTTGTTTTTTGTTGTGGATGTTAACTGTTGTTGTTATTATATTTTCAAAATCCTCAAGATTTCCAGCCTCTATTAATTACAAACGGATTGGAAAATGAAATAGCTAAAAACTGGAGGGAGAAAGAGGTTTGGAAAATCCGACTTTGGAGGTGGGTACCACCCTCGCTGGGACTCTCCTATCCGGGAGTGGGGGAAAACCGCGGGCGGGTGAGCATATCCGGGGGTGTCCAGCAGGGGGCGCTGCGGGCGGAGGCTGAGCTGGGACCGGAAGCCGGGCTGGAGGCGTCCGGGCGCAGTCGGGGTCTCCTCCTACTTCCGCCGCCGGTCCCCGCTGTGAGTTGCCGTCTGTTCGGAACCGCTGCTGTCGCCGCCGCGATGCCGCTGGAGAACCTGGAAGAGGAGGGTCTGCCCAAGAACCCGGACCTGCGCATCGCGCAGCTGCGCTTCCTGCTCAGCCTGCCCGAGCACCGCGGGGACGCAGCGGTCCGCGACGAGCTGATGGCAGCCGTCCGCGATAACAGTGAGGCCCGCGGGAGCGCCGAGTCAGCGGCCTAGGCCCGGGCGGCCCCGCGCTCCCGAGCCTGAGCGGTTTGCCCCGACGGGGACCCCGAAATCAGACCGGCTTATCCGCACCTCGGGGCTTTCCTTTTCTCAGCGCCTCCGGGTTTTCATAGTGGCGTGCGGCCTTGGGACCAGGTTGGGGGGGATCCCGAGGTGTTGAGCCCCGAGCCAGAGACAGGGCTTATTCTCATTGGCGACTGGTCTCGGGGACGTTAGCATTGCCGGTGGAGGGGAAACTTGTCAGCGGTTCCTTTTGCCCTTCCCGTAGTGATGGCAGCGGGCTCTATACCCTTAAGTGCACGGGTCTGAGGTGTGTGTGTCTGTAAACAAGCTCGCCCTTTCTCTTAACTGAGTACAGCAGCCCCCGACAGGCAGACCGAGGGTTGCCCTATCCCCGGCCCTAGGAGAGGCCGGCGGTGACAGGCCTGGCCCTGATGCTGGCCTCCCAGGGGCGAGCACCTCGTGGTGCCCAGCCGTTTCCTGCTAGTGGGCAGGGGTCTGGGGGACGACCTCACAGCTTGTGTGGAAGGAAGAAGATGGGGGTAGGCACTGTAGGGCAGGAGAGGGGAGGCCCACGCCTTAGTCACACCCCTCTCGCTCTCTTTCAGACATGGCTCCTTATTACGAAGCCTTGTGCAAGTCCCTGGAGTGGCAGATGGACGTGGACCTGCTCAACAAAATGAAGAAGGCAAACGAAGACGAGTTGAAACGTTTGGATGAGGAGCTGGAGGATGCAGAGAAGAATCTGGGGGAGAGCGAAATCCGAGACGCGATGATGGCAAAAGCCGAGTACCTCTGCCGGATAGGCGACAAGGTGGGTGTGGTGGTGTCTCCTGTCTGTACTGTAGCCTTAAACGGGCACTGTTCAGGGTCTCATTTTAAACATTAACTACCCTCTTCCAAAAACTGCACAGGTAATCTGCTTACCTGAACCAGTGAGTCAGTGCAGAAATGAAGGAAGAAAAAGTTAATAGTTTTCTTGCTACGCTGTTTCTCTCACCTGCCCCCCAAATCGCAGCCAGGTGGGTGTTTTTCCCCGTCTCTCCCGTGGTTCAGAGAACTGCGTGTGCAGACACGCTTGTCTGCCATCTCACCAAACTTGGATGTTTACCGTAGTTTACTTTTGTAACCTGTCTTGGTTGGGAAGCACTGGTTCTGGTGCGTTTTAAAAATTACTGTTTACACAAGTAATCCTCTCCTTGTAAGAAACTAAAATCTTAGAGTTAATGCTGAAGTTTCATTTGATCTTTCTTTTTTCCTGCCTCCTGGGAGATCATCTTTTTAATTTTCTCATTGTACGATTGTAGTCACGTGTATGCACTTGTAGAAATTAGGCAGTATTGGTTTAAAAAGGTGGTTTTAAATTACCGGAATCAAAGTGTACTCATGCTGTCCTATTTATTTTTTCTTTGAAAATTACGTCTGAGTGACCATCCATGTTAGTGTGCTGACATCTTGCTCATTCCGGTTCACTGCTAGTCCATTGTGGTAGGGTGATGCTGTGCTTTATTTAACTATTCAGTGGTTGGACCTGCCTGTTGCTTTCAGCTGTTTTTGCTAAGATACGCTGCTGCTGTAAAAACTATGCTTGTGTGTGCCTCTGTGTATATATGCTTATGTCTCTCCAGCATGTATGCTGAGATGAAATCTCGGGGACAGAGAACAATTTTTGTGTTAGTATCTGAGTGTCCTTCAGCCGAATAGCCAACCTAACTTAGACTATCAGGGCACAGGAGGGGCACCTGCAAGCATCGGGTCATTTAAGTTTTAACATAGTTGTTGTATAACAGTGGTTAAGAGGATGGGCTTTGGATGTCCTTTATGTTAAGCAGTGTACCCTGAAGTAATGGGTAACGTGACATTAACTTTAAAAAACTGAATACTGTGGACTCTTGGGTCAGATTGCCTGAGTTCTGTTTCTGGCTTCAGTAATCATGATTTACTTAACTGGATGAGTTTCCTTAGCTGTTGAATCGGAATAATGTTAGTTCCCAGGCACAGGAGTTAGACTAGTACCTTGGCAAAGTGCTGAAATGTTAAATGATCTGAACTATTATTATTTAATTTAAATTTAAAACAAGTTTTGTTTGTTTTTCTCCTACTGAGTATGGATTTAAGATCTGGTTATTGTAAAAGTTGAAAAATACAGAGCAGTTTAAAATATGGCTAATAGTTTGTGGCTTTTGTAGGTGGTGTGTGTGGTTTATTTTGGTTTGGTTTTAAACAGGATGCAGTATTATGAATGAATGAGAAATGTAAAGCTACTGATTAAGGCCTTGAGGAATTTCAACAAGGATATGCATGAATCCACATTTTGTACATTGGTGATGTTCTAATAATATATTCCATGTTTATGAAATAGCATTCTTCTAAAATGAAGAGTTTTCTTTCTTCCTCCAGTTTATCGTTTGTCTCATCTCTATTTACTGTTGGCTGTGCTGCATCTTCCCTGCTGCCTGCGGGCTTTCTCTAGTTGCAGCGGGCAGGGGCTGCTGCCGCTTGTGGCGACTTCTCTTGAGGAGCGTGGGCTCTCGGGCTCCCCGCCGCGGCAGCTGTGTCTCACTGGCCTGGCTGCGCTGCGGCACACGTGGGTCCTCCCCGACCAGGGGTCGAACCCGTGTCTCCAGCATGGCGGGTGGATTCTTACCCAGTGCGCCACCAGGGAAGCCCACTTTCTTGTTTTTAATATTTTATTTACTAAATAACCGACGTGGTGGATTTTTACTCCTCACTGTACTGTATTGATTACAGTCATTATTATTTTTGGTGCTCAGTTTGTTATAGATTTGTTAGTGTAAGTTCCTTTAAGACGGTTTCTTTGTCCTTTTGACATGATCTCATTGGTCTTCCCTATTTTCTCATACAACAAGATGTCACAGGCTCACCTTGTTTTCTTCTTTTTTGTTGTTTTTGTTTGTTTGTTTTTCTGGTCACATCACACAGCATGTGGATTTTAGTTCCTCAGCTGGGGGTCGAACCCATACCTGCAGCAGTGGAAGTGCAGAGTCTTAATCCTAACTGGACCACCAGGGAAGGCTCACATATTCATATTTTTAAAGCAATGAAAACATTTTATTCCACAATGATTTGAGAAAGAATTGTATATTTAAATAATCAGTTGCATTCTAAGAGTGATTAAGGTAAAATTTTTTAATACTCTTTAGTTGTTAGGATTGATAATTTACAGTAAAGTTCTTTTAAAGTAGCATATTGTAATTGTGAGAGGAAAAATATTGAACATATAGAACAAAGAAGAAAACTGAAACAATGGTGAATAAGTTATGAATGTGTTTTTTTCCCCTCGAATATAAGTATATGCTTAGACACATTTGATGTATTTTTTTTTTTTTGGATGTATTTCTTACACTTTATACAAGTGGAGAGTATAGTTACCACCCAGCTTCAACAGTTACCATCTCAGGGCCATACTCCTCTATCTCCACACCTACCTCCCCCCCCCCCCCCAACTTTTTGCTTAGAAAATCCTAGACAGCTATAGCTTTCAAAACATGTAACCTTTTTTCACCTGTTTGCCTGGTTCTCTTGACAGGAAGGTGCTCTGACAGCCTTTCGAAAGACATACGACAAAACTGTGGCGCTGGGTCACCGACTGGATATTGTGTTCTATCTCCTGAGAATTGGCTTATTTTACATGGATAATGACCTCATCACTCGAAATACAGAAAAGGCCAAAAGGTACGTTTTAGTGTGTGGGGATATATTCCCTCTAAATTACAATACTATAAATAAGAAATTGATATAAGAAATCTGTTTTCTTTTGTTTCCAACTAGTACATTTGGTCAGATAATTAATGTACTTATTTAGGAAACTATTCTCTTTATATATTACTTTTTGGTTTAAGTTGTGACAAGTTGTTCTCTCTTTCATAATAATACAAAGCTTGCAAAAAACACTGTTTATTTCCAGATTATGACGTTCGTTTTAATTTTATAGCTTGATAGAGGAAGGAGGAGATTGGGACCGGAGGAACCGCCTAAAAGTATATCAAGGTCTTTATTGTGTAGCTATTCGTGATTTCAAACAGGCAGCTGAACTCTTCCTTGATACAGTTTCGACATTTACGTCCTATGAACTCATGGATTATAAAACCTTTGTGACTTACACTGTCTATGTCAGCATGATTGCCTTAGAAAGACCGGATCTCAGGGAAAAGGTAAAGACTGAATCTTTCATACTCATATTTAAAGAATACGCCACACTTTTCCAAAGTAAATAAACCATAATCATTAAAATATACATTTTTTTTAAAAAAATTCCCAGGTAATTAAAGGAGCAGAGATTCTTGAAGTGTTGCACAGTCTTCCAGCTGTTCGCCAGTATCTGTTTTCACTCTACGAATGCCGTTACTCTGTTTTCTTCCAGTCATTAGGTAAGGAGAGAGTTGCTTGTTGGGGCTGTCTTCATCTTGTTCCTGACTCTGTAGATAACCGTAGGTGATTTTTCACATATATGAAAAATACAGTGTGCAGAGATACCTGTTGTTCTTTGGTCAGCGTGGTTAATCTTTTGCCCATTCTTGTTTAGACTTTGATCAAATATCTTTCTGTGTGGTCCACAAGGTAAGATTGTTGTTTACATTTTTTATTAAGGATTGTTTAACAGAACAAAGAAAATACATGCTAGTCCCGCGGCCCTCACCAGCTAGAAAGATCAGCTGTCTGGTTGTCTGCTGAGGAGGTATGCCTGGCCCCTGGTTTAGAGAGTCGTAGGGGATGTAACGGAGAAGGCAATGGCACCCCACTCCAGTCCTCTTGCCTGGACAGTCCCACGGACAGAGGAGCCTGGTGGGCTGCAGTCCATGGGGTCACTAAGAGTCGGACACGACTGAGCGACTTCACTTTCACTTTTCACTTTCATGCGCTGGAGAAGGCAATGGCAACCCACTCCAGTATTCTTGCCTGGAGAATCCCAGGGACGGGGGAGCCTGGTGGGCTGCTGTCTATGGGGTTGCACAGAGTCGGACACAACTGAAGTGAGTTAGCAGCAGTGGGGGATGTAAAGCAGGAGTGAGCAAATGGCTCTAAGCATTGAGTGTTTTGGGGACTGGTGTGTGGGAATTTGACTCTCCTTTCAATTGAGTTAGCTGTGCATTAGCTGAGTCTTTGTGCTGATTTGCAAATCATTTTCAAGGGATGTTGGCTGAGAAAAATCTGTTGAATGCGCTTGTGGTGTTCAACCCAGGGTTCCTTCCCAGATTTTCCTAAAACTTAAAACAACTTGGCATTGATAATTCTCTTGTCTGCTGCAAGTTTCAGAAAGTATTTGGTTCATATAAATAGGCAGCATTTACAAAACTTGGGAAAGGAGGACTCCAGATGACGATCTTTTATTTTCTGAGTGAGTGTTGGCCCAGTGTTTATGGCGTGCTTTCTCCATGCCTAGAAAGTTCGGCTGCCTGGTGGGAATTCATATGTCTGTGCTCAGTCATATCTGACTCTCTGCAACTCCATGGACTGTATAGCCTGCCAGGCTCTTTCTGTCCATGGGATTTTTCAGGCAACAATTCTGGAGTAGGTTGCAATTTCATGCTCCACAGGATCTAACCCAGGGAATGAACCTGTGTCTCCTGCACTGGCGGTGGATTCTCCTGGGAAGCCACTGAGCCACCGGCAAGCCCCACGGGGACTCATACTCTCTTACATGCGGCGTGGGAACAGGGCTCCTCAGGTGTGGAGGGGTCCTGTCTTCTCGTGTTTGCCCACACAGCTGAAGTATGGAATTGCCCTTCTCCCATTTTTATGGCTGTGGATCCCATGGCCCATATTCTGCTCAGATGTGGGACTTTCCCCTTATTCCTTCAGCCAAAGAGGTTTTTAAGAAACCCTTTCTCTGCATTTCTGGAGCTCTTATTTTATGCCCCACCTATTGACAGGGTGTGCAACCACACCACTGGTTGCAGAACATCTTCATCACCCGAAAGATGATCTGTGCCCATTAGCAGACACCTCCCATTCCTGTTCACAGCCCCTTGTCTGTCTGTCTCCGTGGATTTGCTTATTTTGGACCTGGCACATAAACGGATTTACACAATGTGTAGCCTTTTGTGCTCAGCTCCTTTTGCCCAGCATAATGCTTTTACTGACATCTGCGCTGTAGCATATCAGAGCTGCGTTCAGGTTACAGCTGAGTCACACACCATTGCATGGGGACAGTATTTGATTTATCCATTTATCAGGTGATGGACATTGTTATAAACAGTGTTGTAATGAATGTTTATATACAAGTTTTTGTATGGACACAATGTATGCTTTCTCCTGGGTGTATACCTAGTAATGGAACGGCTGGGTCATATGGTAACTATTAGATAAACTGAGAAACTGCCAAACTGTTCTCTGGAGCAGTTACACCATCTTACATTACCACCAGCAGCGTGTGTGAGTCCCAGTCCCGTCCCCCCCGCCTCCACCATAATACTTGTTAATTGCGTGTTTTTTTGATTATAGGCATCTTAGTGGGTGCAGTGATGGTTTTGAATGTCTTTTCATGTGCTTATTGGACATATGCCTTGTTTTGAAAACAAATTATTCTGTGATGCTTTATTACAGTTTTTCTCTACTGCTACCCAGACCTATTAGGAGCAGACCTTACTTTTTCTTTTCCTTTGTAATGATCTTGACACAAGCACAGTGCCTATATGTCATTGAGTGCTTCATGGAAGTGTCTAATTTAAGAGACAAATGGGATATGTACCAAATTTACTCATTTCCCAGATATTTAAAAATTAAAAAAAAAAAACTTTATTGGAGTGTAGTTGATTTACAGTTGTGTTAGTTTCAGGGCTCTAGCAGAGTGATTCAGTTACACACACACAGATTCTTTTTTATTCTTTTCTCATATGGGTTATCACAGAACATTGAGTGGAGCTCCCTCTGCTCTACGGGAGGACCTTGTTGGCTGTTCACTGTCTGACGGTAGTGTGTGTGCTTCCCAAGCTCCTGATTTATCCAGCCCCCCTTTCCTTTGGTAACCAGAGTGTCTAAGCCAAGTCTCCTGAGTCTGTTTCTGTCTTGTAAACGAGTTCATCTTTATCGATCTGTAGGTTAGACCAGTAAGTGATCTCATAGGCTTTTTGTCGTTCTTTGTCTGACTTCCTTTGCTTGCTGTGACCATAACCAGGTCTCTGCATGCTGCTGGAAATGACATTAACTCATCCCTTTCTACGGCTGAGTCATACTCCATTGTACATGTATGAAACACTGGCTTGATCCATCCACCTTCCCTGGAACTTTGGGTGCTTCCTGTTAAGCTGATGTAAATGGTGCCGCAGTGAACGCTGGGTACGTGTGTCTTTCTGAAGTTTGGCTTTTCTCCACCTCAAGCCCCAGGAGTGAGAACAGGTCACGAGGCAGCCCTGTGTTTAGTTTCTTTAAGGAACCTCCACTGTGTGCCCTCTGGTGACTGTTAGCAATTTACATTGTCCCCCAGAAGCATAGGCAGGTTCCCTATTCTTCATGCACTCAACCACATTTACTGTTTGTAGTTTTTATTTTTTATTTTTTTTAAAGCTTTTTACTTCATTTTGGAGTCGAGCTGATGACTGAGACGTGATGGTTTCAGGCTCACAGCAGCTCTGCCATCGGAACACATGTATGCTTTTGCCCCCAACTGCTGTTCATAGTCTTTCTGATGATGACCAATCAGACTGGTGCTAATTATTTCTTGAATAATTAGCAATGTGGAGCATATTTTCTTGTGCTCTCAGAAAAGGGCGGGGGGGAAAGGCAGCGTACCTTACGCTGACCCCTTAAGATTGACTTGTTGAAGGTCCAGCATGCTTTGAATTGTTTTCTGATTAGCTGCCCTGGGACGTTGCTTACAGCGCAGGTGTCCGTTACAGCCCCGCAGGCCTTGAGTTTGAACAGCTGCACAGGCGGCCCAGCTATAAGGAATCCGCCTGCAGTGCGGGAGACCTGGGTTCGATCCCTGGGTTGGGAAGATCCCCTGGAGAAGGGAACATCTACCTGCTCCAGTATTCTGGCCTGGAGAATTCCATGGACTGTATAGTCCACGGGGTCGGAAAGAGCCAGACAAGTAAGCGGCCTTCCTCCTCGCTTGCTCTCAGGTTGTTGTGGGATGTCCATGCGGGGGCCGCGCTTCACGCTGCTCTTGGGATCTGTGGGCCATCAGCGCCCCAGAGAAAGTCGTGCTCCAGGGTCATAGGTTAGAGCGCAGCGCACCACGGTTCTGGTCTCATCACTTCTTCCCCTTATTCTGCGCCCCTCCCCACCCAGAGAAATCCCAAGCCTTCCCCAGCCTGCCCTGCTGAGGGTGCTATGGTACTTAAGTGGGGTAACTCAGGAAGGAGGCTGGCGGTGGGAACCCCACCCCCAGGAGACTTAGAGACCGGGTGCCTTTCAGAGCTCTTTCAACCCAGAGGGTCCACCGTTCTAGGGGGCACTAGGCTTGGTTGTGCTCTAGGAAGGCTCGCCTGGATCTGGAAATTGGGGTCCCATCCACAGGCGATCAGGCACTCAGGGTCCAGAGGGGGCTCATTGGCTGGTACATCCTCCCCAGCTCCCTCAGCCCCATCCCAGTCCTGCCTTGGGTCCCAAGGCTGCTCAGGCTTCAGGAATGTGACTGGAGCCCGGGTCCCCGGGCTTGAGGGGAATACTGTTGATATTTCTGTTGTTTTCTTTTTAAATTTTATCTTTATTGTATACTGGAGTAATTTACACAGTGGTGTTTGTTTTTGGTGTTAAGCAACCTGATTCAGTTACAGAGATACATTTATATTCCTCTTTAGATTCTTTTCCTACCTAGGTCATTTCAGAGTGTTGAGTAGAGTTCCCTGTGTTATTTTTAGGTCCTTGTGAATTACCTGTTTGACATATTGTTGCTCAGTTGCTAAATCATGTGCAACTCTTGGCCACCCCATGGACTGCACCACACCACGTTTCCCTGTCCATCACCATCTCCTGGAGTTTGCTCAAACTCATGTCCATTGAGTTGGTGATTCCATCCAACCATCTCCTCCTTGGCCACCCCATGGACTGCACCACGCCATGTTTCCCTGTCAGCTCTTCACATCAGGTGGCCAAAGTATTGGAGCTTCAACATTAGTCCTTCCAATGAATATTCAGAGTTGGTTTCCTTTAGTATTGACTGGTTTAGTCCCCTTGCTCTCCAAAGGACTCTCAAGAGTCTTTTCCAGCACCGCAGTTCTAAAGGATCAGTTCCTTGGTGCTCAACCGCCTTTACGGTCCCAACTTTCACATCTGTACGTGACTACTAGAAAAAGCATACCTTTGATTATCCACACCTTTGTTGGCAAAGTGACGTCTGTGAGTTTTAATGTGCTATCTAGGTTTGTCATAGCTTTCCTTCCAAGGAGCAAGCATCTTTTAATTCCATAGCTGCAGTCACCATCCACAGTGATTTTGAAGCCCAAGAAAATAAAGTCTGTCACCATTTCCACTTTTTCCCCTTTTATTTGCCATGGAGTGATGGGACCCAATGCCATCATTGTAGTTTTTTTTTAAATGTTGAGTTTTAAGCCATCTTTGTCACTCTGCTCTTTCACCCTCATCAGGAGGCTCTTTACTTCCTCTGTACTTTCTGCCATTAGAGTGGCATCATCTGTGTATCTGAAGTCGTTTATATTTCTCCCGGAAATCTTGATCCCGCTGGTGATTGATTCAGCCCAGCATTTCGCATGATATACTCTGCATAGAAGTTAAACAAACAGGTGACAGTATACAGCCTTGTCATACTCCTTCCCCAGTTTTGAACAAGTTGGTCGTTCCATGTATGGTTCTACCTGTTTGTTCCTGATTTGCATACAGGTTTCTCAGACAGCTAAGGTGCTCTGGTATTCCCATCTCTTTAAGAATGTTCCACAGTCTGTTGTGATCCACACAGTCAAAGACTTTAGCATAGTCAATGAAGCAGAAGTAGATGTTTCTGGAATTCCCTTTCTGTATGATCCAGCAAATGTTTGCAATTTGATTTCTGGTTCCTCTGCCTTTTCTAAACTCAGCTTGTGCACCTGAAAGTTCTCAGTTCACATATTGTTGAAACCTGCTTTGAAGGATTTTGAGCATAACCTTACTAGCATGTGAAATGAGCACAATTGTGCGGTAGTTTGAACATTCTTTGACCTTGCCCTTCTTTGGGATTGGAATGAAAACACTTTTTCCAGTCCTGTCGCCACTGTTAAGTTTTCCAAATTTGCTGGCGTGTTGAGTGTAGCACTTTCTCAGCATCATCTTTTAGGATTTGAAATAGCTCAGTTGGAATTCCATCACCTCCACCAGCTCTCTTCCTGGTGATGCTTCCTAAAGGCCCACTTGACTTCAGTGTAGGACGTCTGGTTCTAGGTGAGTGATCTCACTGTGGTGGTTTTCTGGGTCACTAAGATCTTTTTGTATCTTCTATGTATCCTTGCCACCTCTTGTTAATGTCTTCTGTTTCTGTTAGGTCCACACTGTTTCTTTGTGCCCATCTTTGCATGAAAGCGTCCCTTGGTGTCTGTTAACTGGTTTTCAGGCTGTTGTTACAGGAAACGTCCACAGGGCGTGGCAGTCCTCCATGCTCCCCTCCAGTTTCTCGGGCAGTCGGAGCCCCAGAGAAAGTTGTGTTCCGGGGCTGTAGATTAGAGTGGAGTGTGCCAGGGCTCGGGTCTTTTGACTTTTTTCCCCTTCTCCTGCACTCCCCCAAATCCCACGACCTCCCTGGGCTGTGCTCCCCCGGGGGCTGGAGTACTGGGGGCGGCAGCTCCAAGGAGGGGAGCTGCTGGTGGGAGCCGCACCAGAGGGGCTTGGAGACCAGGTGACATGTCAGAGCTCCTCCTGCCCAGCGGCTCGACCGTGGTCTGGGTGTTCTAGGCTTGACTGAGCTCTCGGAGAGCCCCCCCTAGATCTGGAAATTGGAGTCCCATTCACAGGGGACCAGGGGAGGGGGCTCTTTGCAGGCACATCTCCCCCATTCCCTCAGCTCCACCCCACTCCTGCCTGGGAAGAGGCTGCTCAGGCTCCAGGAAGGCGACCGCATCCCAGTACACCGGGGCCGGAGGTAACGTTGTTGATGTCTCTTTTTTTTGTCTTTTTTCTTTTTAAATTTAATGTTTATTATGTGCTGGAGTAGAGTTGATTTACCCAGTGGTGGTTTTGGTATTAAGCAGACTGACTCAGTTACATGATACATACACGTATACTTCTTCAGAGTCTTCTCCTATCTAATTCTCAGAGTGTTGTAAAGTACATGTAATATATTACTGTGTACGTGTAAACCCCAGCCTGCTAATGCATGCCGCCCTTCCCCCAACTCACCTTTCCCCTTTGGGTGAGTCTTTGTGTTTGTAAATGAGGTCCTCTGTATGGACTTTCACATTCTACCCATAAGCGGCGTTGTGGGCTTTCTGTCCTTCTCTGACTTCCTTCACTTAGTGTGAGCATCTCCAGGTCCATCCACGTTGCTGGCGAAGGCATTAGTTCATTCTTTGTTGTGGCTGAAGTAACATTCCGTTACGTGTATGTACTCATATTTATAGTCTGCTGACAGAGAGGCTGCCTCCCTGTCCTACCTGTTGTAAAATGCTGCTGTGAGCATTGGCGTGCATGTATCTTTTCAGATTATGGCATTCTCCAAATATATATATGCCCAGGAGGGGAACTGCTGGATTATATGGTAGTTCTATGTTTAGTTTTTCAATGAACCCCATATTCTGCTCCAAAGTGGCTGTTACTAGTTTACATTCCCACCGACAGTGTAAAAAGGTTCCCTTTCCTCCACACCCTCTTCAACATTTATTGTAGACATTTTGATGATGGCCATTCAGATCAATGTGAGGTGATGCCTTATTGTAGTTCTGATTTGCATTTCTCTGATAATTACTGATGTTTCATGTGCATCTTGGCCATCTGTATTTCTTCCCCTGAGAAATGTCTATTTAGATCTTCTGCCCCCATTTTTTCTTTTTTGGCTGCTAGGCATATGGGATCTTCTCTGACCAGGGGTCAGAGGCTTGCCCCTACATTGAGAGCACAGAGTCCTAACCACTGACCCCCAGGGAAATTCTGCCGGTTTTGTGGTTGGGTAGTTTGGTTTTTGACAGAGTTTCAAGAGCTGTTTGTGTGCTGTGGAGATTAACCCCTTGTAGGTTGCTTTGTTTGCAAATGTCTCCCATTCTATGGGTTGTCTTTTCGTTCTGTGGTTCATTTGCTGTGAAGGAGCTTTTAATTAACTCCTGTTTATTTTTTAACTCTAGGAGGTCATCAAAAAAAAACATTGCTGTGATTTATGTCAGAGAGTATTCTTTGTTTTCCTACATTCAGGTCTTTGATCCATTTCAAGTTTTGTGTATGGTGTTTGGGAATGTTCCAATTTGATCCTGTCACATGGAGCTGTCCAGCACCACTTACTGAAGATGGTCTTTTCTCCGTTGTATATGCTTGCCTCCTTTGTCATAGATTAATTGGTCATAGGTGTCTGTTTATTTCTGGACTTGCTTCTGTGTTCCATTGATCTGTCTTTCTGTGTCCGTAGCATACTGCTGACTACCAGCCTTGTAGTACAACTGGTACATTTCTTGCACTAAAGTCCAGGTTATTGCCATTTCTTTGCAGTGGTTCATTGTATTTTCCTGTGAGTAGCATTTCCATGCGTGTGTATCACATCTGCTTACCTGCTCACCTGCAAGGGGGGTGCAGGCAGAGCAGCCCTTGTGCACCCCGGGACAGCGAGACCAGGCTTGGGACCGCCCTCCACTCCCCAGGCATTTTAAATGCGAAGGAGAGAGAGATGAAGCTTTTGACAAGTTATCATTTGTATCATTTACCATCTGCTCCTGTATAGTGAGATATGTCACATTTATTTGGCTTTGTAATAAGCTTTTTTGCTTTGCTAAGTATTCATAGACTGTGTACTTTGAAATATTTTATTTGAAAGAGGAAATAACATCCTTTTCTAGGTAAAACCTAGTTTTCAGAAGTTTACAAATAAACCGAGCTGAGAAAGTCTTAATGTCCAAATTCATATTATAAATTACACAGAACTGTTCCAGAATCATTTTAAGATAGTTATATATCCTCCCAGAACTGTTATTATGTACTTTAAAAATTGGAAAATAACAGTCACCCCAAAACCCCGAGGTTTTCTGTATACGTGGAAAATTTTCAAACGCATGAAGAAGAAAGAGGCGCTCTATCCTTGGCCTGCCTGGGCTCTTTCTCTTGAGGCAACTGCTGAGCTCAGGTTCCAAGGGCCTTTGTGTCCAGAGACACAGACACGAAGCACTGTGAGATATATGTAGATGTATTTTGCATGCAGCTTTCTAAGTAGCTTTTTAGGGTTTTTAAGTAACTTTTTTCCTAAAATATAATGAATATTTCTTCTCGTCTCCATACAAATAGCTGGGCATTGGGTCAGTAAGTGTTGGTAAGTGACTCTTACGCGTTGGACGCTGTATACGTAGTGGCTGATCTAATAGGTGGACCTCCTTGGAACTGCCAGTTAACCTTTTTTCAGCACCTTAGTACATCAGTGTATTGAATTCTGTATTTTCTCCAGCTGTGCCTTATCCTTTGTTAGGCCTTTCAGTGGCTGACTACCTAGGCGCGGTCATTGCCCTTATCTCTAGCTGTATTCTGTCATCAAGTACAATGGATGGCAGGGATTTCCAAATGTGAGTCTCCAGCCCCAAACCTGCCAGCGACCCCCAGACCCAAGCCTTGGGATCTTTAACTTGGATATCTAATAAGAGAATCCATCTCCGCCTCGCCAAAGTGTAACGTTTGAACCCCTCCCCACCCCACCCAAAAACTCAAAAAAAGGAGAAATTCTCCAAGGATTTTGATCTAGTCTAGCCAGAAATAAGTATACGCTTGGCTCTCTTCCTTGCTCCCCTTCCCTGTCTGCATAGCTGTCCCCCTGCCACCCTCTGAACCCGCCCTCCTTTCTGGTCCAGGGCTGAGCCAGTCTGTGTTGCTCTGAGCCTCCTGCTCTCGGCGCGGCTGGTTCCTCAGAGAGCACTTCCCTGTCCACTCAAGTCTCGGGGAGGGCCTCCTGCTCACTACTCAGGTCACAGTTTTATTTTCACAGAGCTTATTATTCTAGGAGCCTACCTTGTTCATTCATTTCTCTCTTCTTCCCTTTGGAAATTGAGTTGCTGTGGCAGCAGAGATCTTATCTTGTGGTTTCCTATCATATCCTCATTACTTAGAACAGTAATAGGTACTATTATTCAGGAAAATGATTGTACTTCTGTGGATTGCTCATTAATATTCTGTTTTTATCATGTTATAAATCCGCCCTCCAGTTTATCAGTTTATCCACAGAGAGGTTGTCATAATGTGTCATCTTCTTCCTTGCAGCTGTCGTGGAACAGGAAATGAAAAAGGACTGGCTTTTCGCACCTCATTATCGGTACTACGTGCGAGAGATGCGAATCCACGCGTACAGTCAGCTGCTGGAGTCCTACCGGTCGCTAACCCTGGGCTACATGGCAGAAGCGTTTGGTGTTGGTGTGGAGTTCATTGATCAGTAAGTTTGAACAGCATCGTGTTAATTTATTCTTTACAGTTACAGCTTTGAGTGTGTAAACTTGTACACTCTCTCCACTTGCACATATTCTTGTGTGTTTCTGCTTTGGTGCTGTGATAGCAAAGTGGTGTCTGTTATACCTTTGACATCCACTCTGGTGCGACAGTAGTGACTGTTAGCTCACTGTCTTACACGTCTCATTGGGTCCCATCTCTTCTGAGAAGGCCTTCAATTTTTTGGTTGCTAAAAATTAAAGACTTTGATTCAAAGGTTCATCAGATAGGTACTAAGCCCTTACTGTATGGTTGGCATTATTCCAGGTCTGTGTTCATGGAGTTTCATTCTAGTTTTGGGGACGGTTGGCAAGGATGCACGTCAATGTGTGGGTCATTTCAGATAGAAGTAGTCTGCAGCGATAATCAGACGGTGCAGAGAGATGCATCGCTGCAGCCTCGTGGGAGGCAGGCAGGTGTATAGGTGTGTGGGGTCTGGGGTAAGTAACAAGGTGTGTCTTCACACACCGAGGGGGCGGGGGTGGGGAAGTGGGGCGCCGTGGATGTCCAGAGGGCCTCTTGCTAGAAGCGGTCCCCGAAGCCTCGACTGTTGGCTCTGAGGATTAGTCTGCAGTGGCTCCGAGTGCTTATGTGGTAGTTTCTGAGGAACTTCTCATGCACTTCAGTTTTGAAAGACCATACTCTGTTTAGCCATTTTGTTTTTTCTAATGTTTTATTACGAAAAATTTCAAACATGGAGAAATTGTAAAGAGTTATTCTTGATTCTATCATCACAGTATTTGCTTTACCTTATTTTTAAAGACTTCAGAGAAAGTTACAGACATCAGTACGTTTCATCCGCAGTCACCTTAGCATGCACATGAATATTTCTTCATGGGTTGGTTTAGAGTAATATTTACAATCAATAAAACACACGAAATATAACCAAATTATGGAGCCAGAAGTTTCCTCATTCTCTTCCTTTGAAAGAAAAAAGGCAGAGAGTAGTTTATTCTCCATGGCAAAGTAGAAGGCTGGACGCTCCAGGGAGGTTTGCTTTCCTTGGCGAGAGGAAGTCTGGCGGTGGGGGCACTGGAGTTGTTCCTCATGGGGTCGTATGTGGAGGTGCTCACTGTGGTGAGCAGCGCATGAGAAGAGGGGGTTGGTCTGGCTGCTTTTGCTGTTTCTTAATTTAACAGTGTTGTGGTGGTGATAAGGCTGTTGCTCCTTGGGAGCAGGGTGAGGCTCAGCCGAACCTGTGGATAAGGCACACTGAAGTAGGAAGTATTGTTAGACACACGGCAGCATGCCACTGGTGTTTGAATTATTGAGTTTTTCCCTTCATGTTCGCAGCCCAGCTTTAGAGGCGGACGTTTCAAGCACACAGTGAGATGTGTTGTTGCCTAGAAAGGCCTTGCTGTAAGTTTGTTTCCTACCTTATGAGTTTTGGCGAAATCTTTCTTAAGTTTAAAGAACACTTGTACTTCGGTTTTCCGTTTCCTTGGACTCAGTAAGATAATGGTGGAGAAAAGGACCGAGCCATTATTTGAACAGACACAACTGTTACTGACATGTAAGGTTAGAAACCACACCCGTGGACTATACTGCATAGTTTTGTTTGGAACTTGGGATGCAACTCTGGTTTTTAGGTTCTGTTTACACAGCAAATGTCTGGCTCATTCTTACCGGACAACTGTATATGAGGCACCATCTGGGTGGCTTGGAAAAGATGAGCCGTCTTGGGGTATGTTTGATTAGCACATAGGGAGATGACAAAAACGTAGTTTGGATCTAGAGAATGGGAGTTAGGCACCCATTGAGGGCAGTAAGTAGTTAAACTTCCTCAGTGTAATCAGAAAGGAGGCTGTGCTGAGATGCCTCTGGGTGCACTGAGTTTAGAATCAGCATAACCGACCCCAGAGGGCTTTCTGGGGCCTTGAGAGCGGTGTGATTGCATGTTTTAAGATTTTTATAGGATGAAAGAGGACACTTAAGATGGAAGGAGTAGCCCAGGCGGATTGGAGAGTGCACCAGCCTCGCTTACTGGAGGGGGGTATGGTGGTGTGCACAGCCGCAGCGATGAGCAGGGACAGATGACCTTGGTGGATCTGAAGGTCAAGTCTGGCGTCTGCTCCCGAGAGTCTAGGCAGTAAACGAAGGGCAGACTGGTCCGGTGTGAGTGGGCAGGGGAAGCAGCAGTTACCCCGCAGGTCTTAGCTCAGCAGAGTCTGAGTCTGCTTTCAGGCCCGGGGCAGTGCTGCTGTCTACATCTTGTTCCTAGCTTTCTCTTTAGGAGTTTCTCCAGCTCTCCTGTGGATCTTAGTAGGACTCACAAGGCTGGGGGTGTCTGCTTGTGTAGTTTGCCTTGTGGACCTCAGTCTCAGAAAAATAAGTGCAGATGGGTTTCGCAGCTGCAGTTTGGAGAAGCAACTATCTGAGTACCTGGAAAGTGAACACAAGTGAGTTTAAAACCAGTGAGCTTTAAAAAAATTTTTACACTTTACCTAAAGCCACTCAGTAACATAATTCAAAAACTAACAGTTGAAACAATGGCTGTTGTAGTGATTGAATCAAATATATTTTTAATGAGTGTGGAAATAGAGCACGCTCTGTAAACATCTTCAGTTAGTAAGAACTGTATAACTTCTAGCTTTAGAGAGCCACTAGCATATGTTTTCTTCCTTACCTGGTTTCTGGGATTTGTGGGAATTAAGCTGCCTTCACATCATTCTCAGCCTCCTTTACCCAGGAACTTGAATGACACTTTGGGTGTTTATGTGCTAGGAGCAAAATGGTGTGGTACCTGGGAGAGTCATCTGTCACAATTTTTCTTAATTAGTAGGACTCTTAAATTCAACCTAGTTCTATTACAAATAGCTATTTTAAAGGAGTCAACTTTCCACATATTCTCTCTGGTATTACTGTGCAGCTCTGGTAGATGCCTAAGGATTTCATTTTCCCCCACGTCACAGGGCAGTGACTTAGGGAGTCAGCTCAACTGCTGAACATCCAAATGTTACCTTGAAAGACAACTGACTCATGTATTTAGTGCAATTCATTTTTCTGAGAATTTTCTATAAGGCTAATGCTAAATGCTTTCCCCTTCTCTTTCAATTAGGGAACTCTCCAGGTTTATTGCTGCTGGGAGGCTACACTGCAAAATAGATAAAGTGAATGAAATAGTGGAAACCAACAGGTACTCTTAAGTTTCTGTATCATTTGTAATACTTATAACAACAGGCATTCTTTAAAAAGAGTGCCTTCTTTTTAAAGTAGGTCAGCTATTGTTTCAGAGTAATGTGATTGCTAACTAATTCATGTTTTCCCTGAATTTATTTATAGACCTGATAGCAAGAACTGGCAGTACCAAGAAACTATCAAGAAAGGAGATCTGCTATTAAACAGAGTTCAGAAACTTTCTAGAGTAATTAATATGTAAAACCAAATACACAAAGGATTTTCTTTAAACAACATTATTGGGAATTTTTATAGCTTACTTTGTGCCCAGTTGAACTGTGTAAAAAATAAATAGTGCATTGTTTCTTTCAACTTACTTTTTTCTTACACATATACAGCGTTAAGGAAGGGATCCAGTAATGTCACATTTACATCATTTGAATCTTTGGTTTATGGTATAATACTTACAGAGACTATTTGCATTCAAATCCTGACTCTTCAATAAAACAAAGGTAAGAGATGACATTAAAACGTACAGGCAAAGGGAATCTTTTTTCCCAGTTATGAACTTACTGAATCACATGGGGTTAAGTGCTATGGAAAAAGAAACCTAAAACCCGGTAAAGGTGGCCGTGAAATGAGTAGGGTGTGAAGTGCTCTCTGCTATCGAGTGTCACAGAAGCCTCTCCAGAGGTGATTTTAAATAAAAAGGAAGGAGAGACTTCCAGCAGAAGCCTGGCCACCGCAGAAACCTGTGCAAAAAGCTGGATTTGCTCACTGGGACCACCCAGGCTTGCTGAAGGGTCATCATGACAAGAGCAGTTTTGCTAGAGCGACAGAATCAAAATGGCATTTTACTGTAAAAGCAAGAGAGAAGCATGAGGTTTTCTGTCTTTTTCTGAAGAGAGCATATGTACATGCTGATGGGAATGATTTAACAACATTCTAGAAAAGACATGATCTCAATGGATGTACAGTCTGTTGAAAACACTCTGAAACAGTTCAACAGTCATTCTTAGAAGTCACCACAGTGGAGGAGAGGCCGCTGAGGGAGAGGCTACTAAAAAGCTTACCAACTTTGATCACTAATTTCTTAAAGAAACCGGAAATGTTAAGTGCCCTTGGCAAAATCCACAGCTATAGGAATCAGTGCTGTCCATTAAGTCCAACACAAGGCGTCGCTCACTGTGTTCCTTCTGTAGAAATCTGTTTTCAGCCAGTCACCTCATTGCAGTTCATGCTAGAAGGGAAAAGTACCATTAAAATGTCAGTTTCTTAAAATAACTTTCCCTCAACTACCCGCTATGAAACTACCTAGACTGAAGTGACCACAGAGCAAACCATTTCAACTGAAATGTAGGCTGGATGTTGCCTTTTTTTAAAAAACCATTTTAACTCTACCATTTAAAATTAGAGGAGGTAACAGGTAAGAGACACTAAATAAAAAAGAAATGCTATTCATTCCCACTGCAAGATGGGGAAGCTGAAAACCAAGCCTGCAGATAAACGTCTAGGGGACTTGCCTTATGATACGCAAGCAGTACAATTCTGATGTGAGGGAATCCAGGTTTTCAAGGCCGTACAGTATAAGACAGATAGCCCTGAGCACTGCGACTAGAAAATCTCTTCATGCTGGTATCCGATGCTGAAAGAAAAGACTTCTTTCAGCCTATTTCTATGGTTGTACACTGCACTAGAAAATCAAGCTTATTATAAAGTTCATTTAGATAAAAACATCACAAACTGTAAAACAGCATAGTCAACAACATGTATTTCTTGGTGCATTACTACAAGTGTTAGTACAAGCCTACTGTCACACAGTTGCCTGGGCCACTTAGGCCACATTTTATACTCCAAACTGAGAATTTTTTGATCTCATTGATGTTTTTCACTTATGTTTATTATATACTATGACTACATAGAATGATGATTTTGAGCCTTGCTTCTCTGATTTTTGACCAGTGAGAGTTGTTTTAAATTTAATGGAAGACTCAGAAACCCAAAGCAACTCATGATGCCAAAGGAGGCTTCCAGAAGCTTCCAGCTTGCAGACTGGTCAACTACAGGCTACAACTGTCACCAACTCCCTCCCCCCACCCAGTACATTTTTGGGAAAAAAAATGTATGGTTGCCATCTAAAATTAAAAGAATTCAAAATCACTTATCTAGCTTTGCTGTAATACAGATCAGGTCAGTGCTGCGCTCCCGTTCCCAGTCCAGGCAGACGGCTGCATCTGCTCCAGCGGGCCTGGTCCTGCCGTGTTAGATTCTGCTTCCTACCTGGTCCCGTGGCTGTTGGGAGCTTCCTGTCCAGGCCATACATCTATCTACTGTATACCTGGGGCTGACGGTAGGCAGATTCTGTTAGTCTAGGAGAAGCCATTCAAAGAATTAAGGTCTTAATTTTGGTATTTTACTCATGAAGGGTACACATCCCAATACAAAAATAAGACTATCATCAAAAACAGTTGTGTTTAGTCCCTTTTAAATATTGGTAAGCTTTTTTCCTTTTGGTCAAAGTTTTTAATCAAACCTGGAAACTTCTCACTTTTATAAACCATAATCTCATTTTTTTTTAATTTATTTTTATTAGTTGGAGGCTAATTACTTTACAATATTGTAGTGGTTTTTGTCATACATTGACATGAATTAGCCATGGATTTACATGTATTCATGTCTTTAAATTGTTTAAGTCATAGTGAGCTAGTTTGATTCATCATAGAAACAATCTCATTTATTATACACTCTTCAAGTACAAAGTGCATCACTGGGGTGAACAATCTTGGGAATATTTAACTTTCAAAATATTTATTACAAAATGGAGTCTTAAAGGAAAGCAAATAAACATCAAAATGACATGACACAAACCTGGACTTCTGAATACACTGCAGACTTTGTGTTGGAGCATCCAGTTCCAGTGACAGTCAGTCACTGAGTAGTCTTACCACAAAACAGTAAAATTTAATCTTCCATACAACAGCATAGAAGATTTTGGCATCAGACTTTTTACTACTAGTCTTTTAGGAAAGGAAATGCCGCCAAAAACTATGTTACTAAGTTTCTGGTGAAACTATTTGCGTGGCAGGAATAGAGATGCAGAGGTAGAGAAGATGCTTGTGAAAGAGGAGGATGGAACGAACTGAGACAGTAGCACTGACACAGCTCTACCAGGCACGGCGGGGAGCTCAGCTCGGGGACTTCCGAGACGGAGGGAGGGGGTGTGCGTGCTCACAGCAAAAACCAACACAACACTGCAGCAACAACACTCCAATAAAGTGTTAAAAAAGCAAAAAACACAATTTAAAAATGAGGACAAACCTAACATTTCTCAAAAGGAAAAAAATGGAGGACAAAAAAGACTATTCCTATTAGACTAATACAGATGAAAATACTGAGGTGTCACCTCATGCCAATCAGAAGGGGTATCATTAAAAAATCTACAGTCAAGCCAAAGAGAGGGCATGGAGAGAAAGAAATGCTGCTACATGTTTTCAGCAAATGTAACCTGCTAACAAAAGGAAAAAAAAAACCGTATGGAGATTCTTAAACTAAAAATAGGTCTACCACATAATCTGGCCTTCTCTCTCCTGGTTTCTCTTGAGTCTCTCCAAGTTAACAAATGTAGTTACAAGTGACACCTACACCCCAACATTCACTGCAGCAATATTTATCACCAGCCACCTCTGCAAGCCCCCCCAGAGTTCATGGTCAGAGATGTACAGACAAACGTGGTAAAGATAAGTGTGTATACAACATGTACACACACACACAATATATACACACTGGAATATGACCTACCAATCAACAAGCATGCAAAGTGCCTTTTCCAATGACATGAATGATCGTAAGTGACCATCCTATGGTGGTGATCTCCTTTAGGTACAGAAGTCAGACAGAGGGACCAACACCTTATGAGATCTCCTATGTGCAGGAATTTAAAAACTGGAACCAGTGAGCACATTTACAAACTGAGTTTTCTAAATTACAAGGTTGGGATTAACATAAGCACAGTCTTACACAGAATATGTGGCGTTCCCATGGATAGTCTTCTAAGCATCTCCCCACCTAACTAACAAAGCATCGCCAGCATCGCCCTTCAGGTAGCCTTCGAATCTGTGTTTGGGGTGCAGGATAAGGGGAAAGATGAGACAAGCCCTGGCGCACTGCACTCTTAACAGGTGCAACTTCTGGAGGGATCCAGTCGCCAAAAACGAGCAGGGCCTGAGGGGATGCCGCCTTGTGGACACTTATGTAACAGCAACAAAACTGCATGCACCTCAAAGTGTCCATTTTCAGATGAGTGGATAAACACGGTAAACAATCACACACATAAATGCATATACACACATGCATAAACAAATATTCCCTGGAATAACACATAGAAATCAAAAGGCATGAAAACTGTCTTTTCCAGCAACAACGGATATACTGATGAATATCCTAAGGCAGGCAGGCAGAGAGGACCAACAACCTAAAAAAACTGTATTTGGTACCTAAATGTTGACATCAGTGAATACATTTCTCAACTGAGTTTTGTAAATTAGGAACTTGGGATTCACAGAGGGACGGTCATACATATGTACAATAAATAATCCACAAAGACCAAGCATACAGCACAGGCCATTCTGCTCAGCAGCCTTTAACTACCTTCAGCGCAAGACAATTCCAAGAGGAATACATATATGCGGAAATGAATCACACGGCTGTATACCCAAAACAAATGCACACTGGAAATGAACTGTATCCACCACACAAGAAAAAATTAACTTTCAAAAGAAACCAAATGTGAAGAGTATTCCTCTCAGGCCTGGGATCCTTGGACTACTGTCACACCCCAGGAACCTGAGCACCCTTGGGACTCAAGCCCAGACCGAGCTGAATTGAAGAAACGGGAGGATGTACCGAAAACACGCCCTCCTTGGATCTAGAGTGCCTGGACCACAGGGGATGGGACCCCACTCCCCACTGCAGGCAGGCTGTCCCACAGCTCAACCAAGCCTCGTAGGCCCCCCAAAAAAGTGGACCCTCCAGGCTGAGAGCTCTGAACAGACACCTAGTCTCCAGTCTCTCTGAGGCGGGTTCCCACCACAACCTCCTACCTCCACATCTTCCCACCCGACTACCACGGCATCCCCAGGATCGCCTTCGTTGTTGGCTTGTGCAGATAACAGGGAAGATTAAGGAGAACCCAAGACCTGGCACATGCCACTCTCACCTACAACCCAGGAACACAACTTTTCTCTACGGCTCTGGATGCCAGGAAAACCTCCTGTGGGCCTGAGAAGTGCTGCCGCCTTGTGGACACTGCTAGTAACAGCACCTTAAAAATCGCTGCTTGGGAGCACTTCCGATTCACAAGCCTGTGGGGCTGCAGGGACACCTCTCCTCAAGCAGTGTGCTGGGGCGAGTAATCGGAGAGCGTATCGAAACACAGGGGACGCTCAGGAAGATAATCTCAAAGGTCACTTTAAAGCACATTAATGCTGTTTTTTCCTTTTATTTAGAAAGCACAGGAAAAAGGCTCCAGATCACTAATTAATGAGAACTGCACTTCAAAATCATAATGAGGTACCTCCCACCTCCCACCACTCACAGTGGTCATTCACAAAAACACTACCAACAATAAATGATGGAAAGGGCCCTTCAGAAACCAGAACCTGCCCACATTTTCTTCGGATAATGTCAAGTGGGAACAGCCAGGACACAAAACAGCAGGGAGCTTCCTTCAAAATCTAAATAGGAGCTACCATGGTCCTGGCCGTCTCAATGCTGGGACTCTGCAGGTGGAGAACAGATCATCCAAAAAGACACCTACACACCCCAGTGTTCACTGCACCAATATTTATCACAGTCCAAGGCTGCATGCACACAGATCCATTTTCAAAGATGAATGAATACGTGGTACACACATATATATACACACACACATATATATACACACACACACAACACATCCATAAATACACACACACACACACATTCACTGGTACATGATGCAGCAATCAAAAAGCATGCAAAATGTCTTTTCAGCAACACGATGTCCAGCAACACGAATGGACGTGCTGATGAGAAGTGAAGGTAGTCAGCAAAGGAACAATTGCCTCAGAAAACTCCATTGGGTACAATCTAAAAATTGACACCAATGCTCACATTTATCAACCGAGTTTTGTAAATTAGAAGTTTGGGATTAACATACGGACAGTCATATACGTACAATAAATAACCCACAAGGACCTAGCATGTAGCAGAAAGAATTCTACTCAGCAGTCTCTACCTACCTACAGGGCAAAACAATTCCAAGAGGAGGATATAAATGTACAAGTGAATTAGGTGGCTGTATACGCAAAACAAACATGACACTGGAAAAGACCTGTATCCACCATGCAAGAAAAATTAACTTTCAAATAAAACCAAATATGAACAGTGTTCCCCTCAGTCCTGGGGTCACTGGACTCTCACACCCCAGGAGCCTGAGAACCCTTGGGACGCAAGGCTGGACTGAACCAGAGCTGAGGCAGCTGGGGAGGTGTACCGAAACAAAGCCCTGCCTGAACCTGGAGTGGCCGGTCCCTGGGGGACGGGACCCCAGGCTCCAGATGCAGGTGGGCCACCCCTCAGCTCACTCAAGCACAGTACGCCGAGAGAAGTGGACCCTCTGGGCTGAGAGAGCTTTCAATGGCCATCTGGTCTCCAGTCTCCTCAAGATGGGTTCCCACAAAGTTTCTTACCACGGCAGTTTCCCCAGCTGACTTCCACAGCATCCCCAGCACCGCCTTCTGTGGAGGCCTGGCATTTGTCTGGGTGGTGCAGATAAGGGGGAAGATGTAATGAGACCCGAGCCCTGGCACGTTCCACTGTCATCTACAACCAGGGAACGCGACTTTTCTCTAGGGCTCTGGTTGCCAGGAAAACCCCATGTGAGCCTGAGAAAGTGCTGCCCACTTGTGGACGCTTCTAGTAACAACAGCCTAAAAATCTGCTTTTAGAGCACTTCAAATTCGCCAAGTCTGCGGGGCTGTTGGGACACTTCTTAAGCAATGTGCTGGGGTTGGTAACTGGAGAGCATATCAAAACACAGGGAAGTTTCAAGAAGACAATTTCTAGAGGTCACTTTAAGACACATGAATGTGGTTTTTTTCTTTTTTATCGAAAGGACAGGAAACAGGCTTCAAATCGCTAATGAACAGAGAACTGCAATCAAAACCATGAGGTACCATCTCCCACCACTCAGAACAGTCATTAACAAAAAGACTACTGACAATAAATGCCGCAGAGGCCCTCGAGAAGCCAGACGCTCACACGTTTGCTTTGGGGCGCGTCAACTGGGAACAGCCAGGACACAGGGCAGCAGGGAGCTTCCTTCAAAAAGTAAACAGGAGCGACCAGTGTCTTGCCTTTGCAATGCTGGGACTCTGCAGGTGGAAGATATACCATCCGAAAAGACACCTACACACCTGTGTTCACTGCAACAATATTTATCACGTGCCAAGATGCATGCATACACAGAGTCCATTTTCAGAGATGGATGGATAAACACGTGGTGCGCACGTGCGCGCGCGCACACACACACACACACACACAGACATCTGTATACACATATTCACTGGCATATGACACCACAATCAAAAAGTACGCAAAATGTCTTTTCCAGCAACATGAACAGAGATGCTGATAATAGGTGAAGCAACTCAGAGAAGAAACAATTGTCTCAGTAAACTCCACTGGGCACAGTGTAAAAACAGCCACCAACACACATTTTTCAACCAAATTTTGTAATTAGAAGCTTGGGATTAGTAAAGGGACACTCATATACATACCAATAAATAATGCACAAGGACCTCAAGTATAGCAGAGGGAATTCTATTCAGCTGCCTCTACCTACCTACAGGGCAAAACAATTCCAAGAAGAGGACATATATGTATAAGGGATTCAGGTGCCTGTATATCCTAACCAAAGGCAACACTGGAAATGATCTGTATCCACCACATTAGAAGACATAACTTTCAAAGAAACCAAAAATGAACATTATTCCCCTCATTCCAGGGGCCCTTGGGCACCCTCTTAGCCCAGGAGCCTGAGCACCCTTGGGACCCAAGGCCGGACTGAGCTGGAGCTAAGGCAGCTGGGGAGGGCGTACCGAAAGGAAGCCCTCCTCAGACCTGGAGTGCCCGGTCCACGGAGGACAGGACCCCACGCTCCCGGATCCCGTCTCCCGGATGTGGGATCCCACCACAGCCTATTACCTCTGCGTCTCCCCACCTGCCTACCACTCATCCCAGGCACTGCTTCTTTGTAGGCTTGGGATTTCTCTGGGGTGTGCAGATAAGGGGGAGGACATAAACAGATTCGAGCCCTGCTAAGCTGCACTCTCACTTATGACCGCGGAACACGACTCTTCTCTAGGACCTTGGTTGCCAGGAAACCTAACGGGCCTGAGAAATGCTGCCGCCTTGCGGACACTTCTCATAACAACAGCTTAAAATCCAGCTTTCCAGCACTTCAAATATGCACTCATCTCACACGCTACCAAGTAATGCTCAAAATTCTCCAAGCCAGGCTTCAACAGTATGTGAACCAAGAAATTCCAGATGTTCAAGCTGGATTTACAAAAGGCAGAGGAACCAGAGATCAAATTTCCAACATCCGTTGGATCATAGAAAAAGCAAGAGAATTGAAGAAAAACATTTACTTCTGCGTCATCGACTACGCCAATGCCTTTGGGTGGATCACAACAAACTGTGGACAATTCTTAAAGAAATGGGAATACCAGACTACTTTACCTGCTTCCTGAGAAAACTGTATGCAAGTCAAGAAGCAACAGTTAGAACCAGACATGGAACAATGGACTGGTTCCAAATTGGGAAAGGAGTACGTCAAGGCTGTATATTGTCACCCAGCTTGTTTAACTTATATGCAGAGTACATCATGTGAAATGCCAGCCTGGATGAAGCACAAGCTGGAATCAAGACTGTCAGAAGAAATATCAGTAACCTCAGATATGCAGATGACAGCACATGGCAAAAAGTAAAGAGGAACTAAAGAGCCTCTTGATGAAAGTGAAACAGGAGAGTGATAAAGCTGGCTTAAAACTCAACATTCAGAACACGAAGATCATGTCATTCAGTCCCATCACTAAATGGGAAATAGATGGGGAAACAATAGAAACCTGTGACAGACTTTATTTTCTTGGGCTCTAAAATCACTGCAGATGGTGACTGCAGCCATGAAATTAAAAGACGCTTGCTGTTTAGAAAAAAAGCTATGCCCAACCTAGACAGCATATTAAAAAGCAGAGACATGACATTACCAACAAAGGTCCATCTATAGTCAAAGCTATGGTTTTTCCAGTAGTCGTACGGATGTGAGAGTTGGACCATGAAGAAGACTGAGCGTCAAAGAATTGATACTTTTGAACTGTGGTGTTGAAGAAGACTCTTGAGAGTCCCTTGAACTGCAAGGAGATCAAACCAGTCCATCCTAAAGGAAATCAGTCCTAAATATTCATTGGAAGGACTGATGTCGAAGCTGAAGCTCTAATATTTGGCCACCTGATGCAAGGAACTGACTCATTAGAAAAGACCCTGATGCTGGGAAAGACTGAAGACAGAGGAGAAGGAGATGGCAGAGGGTGAGATGGTTGGATGGCATCAGTGACTCAATGGACATGAGTCTGAGTAAGCTCTGGGAGTTGACGATGGGCAGGGAAGCCTGCTGTGCTGCGGTCCATGAGGTCGCAAAGAGTTGGACACGACTGAGCGACTGAACTAAACTGGGGGGATGGACGGACACCTCTCCTGAAGCAGTGCGCTAGGTGGGTAATTAGAGAGCATATCAAAACAAAGGGAACCTTCAAGAAGACAATATCAAGAGGTCTCTTCAAGGCATATTGATGTTTTTTTTTCTTTTGCTTGGAAGCACAGGATACAGGCTCCAGATCGCTAATTAACAGAGAACCACACATCAAAACTATTAATCAGTTACCACCTCCCACCACTCAGAATGCTCATTCACTAAAAGACCACAGACAAAGCTGGAGAGCACCTGGAGAAACCGCAAGCCTCAACATTTGCTTTGGGAATTGTCAGCTGGAGAAAGCCAGGACACAGAACAGGAGGGCGCTTCTGTCCAACACTTAACAGGACCTACCACATTATGTATTCTTCTCAATGCTGGGACTCCGCAGGTGGAGAACATATCACCCGCAAAGACACCTACACTCCAGTGTTCACTGTACCAATATTTACCACAGGCTAGGACTGCATGCACACACAGTGTCCATTTTCAGAGACAGATGGATACACACGTGGTACACACACAAACATACACACACACACACACACACACATTCTTACTCATATATTCACTGGCATATGACACAGCAATCAAGAAGCAAGCAAAATGCCTTTCCAGCAACATGAATGGACAAGCTGATGATCTTAAGGGAAGCTAGTCAGAGCAGGAACAACTGCCTAACAAAACTTCACTGAGTACAGTCTAAAAGTTCATACCTATGACCACATTTATCAACTGAGTTTTATAAATTAGAAGCTTGATATTAGTGGAGTGACAGTAATATACACACAATAAAAATGCGCAAGGACCTAGCATACAGCAGAGGGGATTCTACTCAGCAGCCTCTACCTACAGGGCAGGACAGTTTCAAGAGGAAGACACTTATGTGTAAGTGAATCAGGTGGCTGTACACCCAAAACAAACACAACACTGGAAATGAATTCTATGCACCATACAAGAAACATTAACTTTCAAAAGAAACGAAACGTGAACGGTATTCCACTCAGTCCTGGGGTCCCTGGGCACCCTCACAGCCCAGGAGCCTGAGTAGCCTTGGGACCCAAGGCCAGACTGGGCTGGAGCTGAGGCAGCTGGGGAGGATGTACCAAAAAGAAGTCCTCCTTGGACCTGGACACCCTGGTCCATGGGGCATGGGATGCCATGCTCCAGATCCAGGCGGGCCATCCCACAGTTCAACCAAGTCTAGTATGCCCCAAAAAGGTAGACCCTCTTGGCAGAGAGAGCTCCAAATAGGCACCTTGTCTCCAGTCTCCCCGAGGTGGATATCCAGCACAGCCTCTTACACCACGGATCTCCCACCTGACTACCACAGCATGCCCAGCATTGTGTTCTGTGCAGGCTTGGAATTTGTCTGGGGTGGTGCAGATAAGGGAGAAGATGTAAAGAGACCCAGGCCTGGCACAGTCCACTCATCTACAACCCAGGAACATGACTTTTCTCTAGGGCTCTGGTTGCCAGGAAAACATCAAATGAGCCTGACAAAGTGCTGCCCCCTTGTGGAAAATTCTAGTAACAACAGCTTAAAAATAAATGCTTCAGAGCATTTATTCACAAATTTTCAAGTGCAGGGCTACAGGGACACCTCTCCTGAAACAGTGCTTTGGGGTGGATAATTGGAGAGCACATTGAAACAGAGGGAACCTTCAAGAAGACAATATCAAGAGGTCACTTTAAGGCGCAATCGTGTTTGTGTTTGTTTGCTTGCTTGTTTGGAAAGAACAAGAAACAGGCTCCAGATTGTTAATTAGTAGAAAATTGCACATCAAAATCACAATGAGGTACCACCTCCCAGCATTCACAAAAACACTACCGACAGTAAGTGCAGAGGAGGGACTGGAGAAAGCGGAGCCCTCACCCGTTTGCTTCGGGAAATATCAACTGGGGACAGCGAGGACACAGCAGAGCAGGCAGCTTCCTTCAAACAGTGAATGGGAGCCACCACAGTGCCCATGCTTCTCAGCGCTGGGGCTCCACAGGTGGAGGACATGCCATCCGGTAAGACACCTACACTCCAGTGTCCACGCACCAGTATTTACCAGAGTCCAAGACTGCATGCACACAGAGACTCCATTTTCAGAGATGGATAAACACGTGGTACACACACACATTCATATACACACACTCACTGGCATATGACACTGCAATAAAAAAGTATGCAAAATACCTTTTCCAGTAAGATGAACAGACGTTGTGATGATCCTAATGGTAGCTAGTCAGACAAGGAACAATTGCCTAAGAAAACTCCATGGGGTACAGTGAGAAAGTTGATACCAGTGATCATATTTATCAACCAAGTTTTATAAATTACAAGCTTGGGATTGACAGAGGGACAGTCATATACCTACAGTAAAAAATGCACAAGGATCTAGCATATTGCACATGGGTTTCTACTCTGCAGCCTCTATCTACCCAGAAAAACAGTTCCAAGAGCGAGGCATTTATGCGTAAGTGAATCGGGTGGCTGTACACCCAAAAGAAACAGGACACTGCAAATGAACTGCATCCACCATGCAAGAAACATTAACTTTCAAAAGAAACCAAACATGAACGGTATTCCACCCAGTCCAGGGGCCTCTGGGCCAGGAGCCTGAGCACCCCTGGGACCCAAGGCTGGACTGGGCTGGAGCTGATGTAGCTGGGGACAGTGTACCAAAAGGAAGCCATCCTCAAATCTGGAATGCCTGGACCATGGGGAAGGGACTCCATGCTAGAGATCCAGGCAGGCTGTTGCACAGCTCAGCCAAGCCTAGTACACCCCAAAAATGGTGGACCCTCGAGGCAGAGAGAGCTCCAAATAGGCTGTTGGTTCCAGTCTCCCTGAGAGGGGTTCCCACCACAGCCTCTTACCTCGGCATGTCCCCAAGTGGCTACCACAGCATCCCCAGCATCCCCTTCTTCGCAGACTTGGGATTTGTCTGGGGTGATACAGATAAAGGGGAAGATGTATGGAGACCCAGGCCCTGGCACATTCCACTCATCTACAACCCAGAAACACAACTTGTCTCTAGGGCTCTGGTTGCCAGTGAAAGTTGCTCAGTCATGTCTGACTCTTTGCGACCCCATGGAATATACAGTCCATGGAATTCTTCAAGCCAGAATACTGCAGTGGGTAGCCTTTCCCTTCTCCAGGGGATCTTCCCAATCCAGGGATCGAACCCAGGTCTCCTGCATTGCAGGCGGATTCTTTACCAGCTGAGCCACCAGGGAAGTGTCCACGAGGCGGCAGGCCTTCTAACGGGCCTGAGAAAGTGCTGCCGCCTTGTGGGCGCTTCTGGTAACAACAGCTTAAAAGTCAGTGTTTTGGAGCACTTCAAATTCACAAAGCTTGTGGGGCTGTAGAGATCCCTCTCCTCAAGCAAAGTGCCGGGGTGGGTAATCGGAGAGCATATCAAAACAAAGGGAACCTTCAAGAAGACAATCTCAAGAGGTGACTTTAAAGCACAGGAAACAGGCTCCAGATCGCTCATTAATGGAGAACTGCACATCAAAACCTCAATGAGGTACCACCTCCCACCACTCACAACAGCCATTCACAAAAACACCACCAACAATAAATGCTGCAGACAGCCTGAAGAAATGAGAACCCTCTCACATTTTCTTTGGGTAACAACAACTGGGAACAGCCAGGACACAGAATAAGAGGGAGCTTCCTCCAAAAACTAAATGGGAGCTACCACAATCTCTGGGCTTCTCAATGCTGGGCCTCTGCAGTTGGAGAACAGACCATTTGATAAGACACCTATGCTCCAGTGTCCACTGCATCGATATTTATCACAGCCCAAGACTGCATTACTTTGCCAACAAAGGTCCGTCTAGTCAAAGCTATGGTTTTTCCAGTAGTCAGGTATGGATATGAGAGTTGGACTATAAAGCAAGCTGAGCACCGAAAAATTGATGCTTTTGAACTGTGGTGTTGGAGAAGACTGTTGAGAGTCCCGTGGACTGCAAGGAGATCCAACCAGTCCATCCTAAAGGAAATCAGTCCTGAATACTCGTTGGAAGGACTGATGCTGAAGCTGAAACTCCAATACTTTGGCCACCTAATGTGAAGAACTGAATCACTTGAAAAGACCCTGATGCTGGGAAAGATCAAAGGCAGGAGGAGAAGGGGACGACAGAGGATGAGATGGTTGGATGGCATCACCAACTCAATGTATGTAAGTTTGAGCAAGCTCCAGGAGTTGACGATGGACAGGGAAGCCTGGCGTGCTGCAGTCCATGGGGTTGCAGAGTCGGACACGACTGAGCAACTGAACTGAAGACTGCATTGCACACATAGTGTCCATTTTCAGAGATGGATAAACACGTGGTACATATACATATATACACACACACACATTCATATATTCACTGGCATATGATGCAGCAATCAAAAAGTATGAAAAAAGTCTTTCCCAGCAACATGAACAGACATGCTGATGATGATCATAAGGGAAATCAGTCAGAGAAGGATAGCGGTTTAACTCCATTGGGTACAATCTAAAAACTGATACCAATGAACATACTTATAAATTCAGTTTTGTAAAATAGGAAGTAGGAATTATCATATGGACAGTCATATACATACAATAAATAATCCAATAAATAATCCACAGGGACCTAGCCTTTAGCACAGGGAATTCTACTAAGCAGCCTGTGATTACATACAGGTAAAAAGAATCCCACAAAGAAGACATATAGGTCTAAGTGAATCAGGTGACTATACACCTAAAACAAACGTGACACTGGAGATGAACTGTATCCACCATGCAAGAAAAATTAACTTTCAAAACAAACCAAATTGGACGGTATTCCACTCACACCTAGGGACCCTGGGCTGCTTTCATACTACAGAAGCCTGAGCAGACTTCGGACCCAAGACCAGGCTGAGCTGGAGTTGAGGACAATGTACCAACCCTCCTTGGACCTGGAGTGCCTGGTCTGTAGGGGACTGGACCCCATCCTCTAGATCCAGGCAGACTGCTCCACAGCTCAACCACAGTATGCATGGTATGTTCAAAAAACAGCAGACCCTCTAGGCTGAGGGAGCTCTGAATAGGCACATGGTCTCCAGTTTCCCCAAGGTGGGTTCCCACCTCAGCCTCCTCCCTAGGCATCTCCCCACCTGACTACCAGGGCCTCCCCAGCACTGCCTTCTGCGCAGGCTTGGGCTTTGTCTGAGGCTGAGAAGGAGGAAGATGTAAGGAGGCCTGAACCCTGGCACATTCCACGCTCATCTATAACCCAGGAACATGACTTTTCTCTAGGTCTCTGGTTGCCAAGAAATCCGAAAGCAGCCTGAGAAAGTTATGCTGCCTTGTCGATCCTTCCCATAAGAACAACTTAAAAACCAATGTTTAGTAGCACTTCAAATTGCAAGGCCTTTGGGGTGTAAGGGTTTTCCTGGTGGCTCAGTGGGTAAAGAATTTGCCTGCAATTCCCAAGACGCATGAGATGGGGGCTCCATTCCTGGGTCAGGAAGATCCCCTGGAGGAGAGCAGGCAATCCACTCTAGTATTTTTGTCTGTAGAACCCCATGGACAGAGGAGTCCTCAGGGCTACAGTGCATAGGGTCACAGAGAGTTTACCATTACTGAAGTGACTGAGCACATGGGGTGTGATGGACACCCTTCCTTAAGCATGTCCTTGGGTAGATAACTGAAAACCAGTGCAAAACATGGTGAACCTTTGAGTTCAATTTATTGCAGATTGTTATTTTTTTTCCTTTCATTTGGAAGGCATATGAAAAGAGGCTCCAAATTAGTTATCTTTGGAGAACTGCAAATTAAAACTGTAACGAAGCATCACCTCCCACCACTCAGATTGGCCATCGTCAAAAAGACTACCAATGTTAAATGTTAGAGATGGCCTGGAGAAAAGATAACCCTCTTATGCCATTTCAAAGACTGTCAACTGGTAACAGCCATGATGGATACCAGGCTTCCCTCGTGGCTCAGCTGGTAAAGAATCAGCCTGCAATGCAGGAGACCTGGGTTCGATCCCTGGGTTGGGAAGATCCCCTGGAGAAGGGAAAGGCTACCCACTCCAGTATTCTGGCCTGGAGAATCCCATAGTCCATGGGTTGCAGAGTTGGACACGACTGAGCGACTTCCACTTCCACTTACTTATGATGGATAACAGTATAGGGCTTCCTTAAAGAACTAAAAATGGAATTACAACATAATCCAGTCATCTCACTCCTGGGCCTCTCAGCAGAGAGAAAACATAATTCGAAAAGACACATGCACCACAATATTCACTGTAGCAGTATTTACATTAACCAAGACCTAGAAGCAACCAAAGTGTCCATCTTCAGACGGTGGTATATATATACAATGGAGTATGACTAAGCCCTATAAAGGAATATAATAATGCCATTTGCAGCTACATGAATGCTACTGGAGATTATCATACTAAGCGAAGTAATTCCGAATGAGAAAGACAAATAAAAGATTGTATTATTCACATGAGGAATCTATAATATGGCACAAGTGAATGTATCTATAGAACAGAAATAGACTCACAGACATAGGGATTAGGTTTCCAGTTGCCAAGGTTGAGAGATAGGCAATGATGTAGTAAGGACTTGTGGTTAGGAGACGCAAAGTATCACATACAGAATGAATACACTCTAAGATCCTATTGTGCAGCACAGGGAAATATATTCAGTCTGCTGGGATAAACCATAACAGAAAAGATTACTTAAAAAAGAATGCATACGTGTAAAGCCTAGCCACTGTGCGACACAGAGGGACTGGCGCCACACTGTGAGTGCGCTACACTGCAGTTAAAAAGGGAAAAGGGTGCGATTTATAGATAAAGCTACTGAACAAAAAAAAAGGCTGGGGAGGGGAACCTGCTTTTGAAGATGACTAGGAGCTGACACTCGACATAGGTCCTTGACTTCAGGATGAAAAGACAGAGGGCTGTTCTAATCCTGCATGTTTGTAATGCTCCAAAAATGCAAACAAACCTCTTACCTTCAAAGCTGCTATGGGGAAATGAAGTTACATTCCTGTGTGAAAACATGGAATGCTCCAATAATCATTGGTTTTGGTTTGAAGGCAGAGAGTCACAGGCGTACACTATTCTTCCATTTTTGAAGACCTACAAACGATATGAGGAATGTGTGACATGCTGTTGGTGGGAACATAAACTGATACAGCCACTATGGGGAACAATACGGAGAGACCTTTAAAAACTAGGAATGAAACTACCATATGACCAAGAAATCTCACTACTGGGCATATACTCTGAGAAAATCACAATGGCAAAAGGCACATGTACCCCAGTGATCACTGCAGCTCTATTTACAACAGCCAGGACATGCAAGCAACCTAGATGTCCGAATGGATAAAGAAGGTGTGGCATATACATACAATGGAATATTAGTCATAAAAGGGAATGCACTTGAGTCAGTTCTAGTGACGTGGGTGAACGTAGAGCCTATTACGTACAGTAGTAAGTCAGAAAGAGAAAAAAATAGCATATATTAAGGCATATATGTGAAATCTAGAAAGACAGTACTAAGAAGCCACTTGTAGGGCAGCTATGGAGATGCGGTAAGAGGAGGGAGGGACGAACTGAGGGCGCAGCAGTGAAACACATGTGTCACCACATGTGAAAGAGCGCGCCAGTGGGGGTTTGCTGTGCGATGTGGGGGGCTCAACCTCGGGGTCTGCGACAGCCTAGAGCGGTGGGATGGGGTGGGAGGGAGGCTCAAGAGGGAAGGGACACATGTATACCTTTGGCTGATTCGTGTTGATATATGGCAGAAATCAACAGAACATTGTAAAGCAATTATCCTTCAACTGAAAATTTTAAAAATGCTTTGAAAAAGAATGATAAAAAAATATAAAGAATGCATGTCAGTTTACTCCAGGCCATTATAACCTTGAAGTACAGGGTCAAGGGTGAGGGTGACGTCCTGTCATTCAGAAATCTCTTGTAATGGCATAATCTTCCCTGTGTAGACTGGATGTAAGAAATAAAAGGTACAACCAGCTAGTGAATGAGTCAGCCTTCATTCCAGCAATTATGTATCGTAAATCCTGACAGTGCCTTGGGCAAGGGATCATGTAGTCAACCCTACCAATAGGTGGCACCCTGACAACTGTATCAACCCTCTCTTTAGGAAGTTACCAGAGATCTGCTTTTCCAAAGAGTCTCTGCAATCAGTGGGATTATTAGTACTGGTAAAACTCTGTACTAGGTTTTTGAGGACTCTCAGTTCAGTTCAGTTGCTCAGTCATGTTGACTCCTTGCGACCCCGTGAACCACAGCACGCCAGGCCACCCTGTCCATCACAAACTCCCGGAGTCCACCCAAATGCATGTCCATCAAGTCGGTGATGCCATCCAACCATCTCATCTTCTGCCGCCCCCTTCTCCTCCTGCCCTCAATCTTTCCCAGCATCAGGGTCTTTTCAAATGAGTCAGCTCTTCGCATCAGGTGGCCAAAGTATTGGAGTTTCAGGTTCAACATCAGTCCTTCCAATGAACACCGAGGACTGATCTCCTTCAGGATGGACTAGTTGGATCTCCTTGCAGTCCAAGGGACTCTCAAGAGTCTTCTCCAACACCACAGTTCAAAAGCATCAATTTTTTGGCACTCAGCTTTCTTCACAGTCCAACTCTCACATCCATACATAGCCACTGGAAAAACCATAGCCTTGACCAGACAGACCTTTGTTGGCAAAGTAATGTCTCTGCTTTTTAATATGCTGTCTAGGTTGGTCATAACTTTCCTTCCAAGGAGTAAGCGTCTTTTCATTTCATGGCTGCAGTCACCATCTGCAGTGATTTTGGAGCCCAGAAAAATAAAGTCTGACACTGTTTCCACTGTTTCCCCATCTATTTCCCATGAAGTGATGGGACCAGATACCATGATCTTAGTTTTCTGAATGTTGAGCTTTAAGCCAACTTTTTCACTCTCTTCTTTCATTTTCATCAAGAGGCTCTTTAGTTCTTCTTCACTTTCTGCCATAAGGGTGGTGTCATCTGCATATCTGAGGTTATTGGTATTTCTCCCGGCTATCTTGATTCCAGCTTGTGTTTCCTCCAGCCCAGCGTTTTTCATGATGTACTCTGCATATAAACAAGCAGGGTGACAATATACAGCCTTGACATACTCCTTTCCCTATTTGGAACCAGTCTGTTGTTCCATGTCCAGTTTTAACTGTTGCTTCCTGACCTGCATACAGGTTTCTCAAGAGGCAGGTCAGGTGGGTACTGGCAAAACTCTATACTAGGTTTTGAGGACTCTACTTTTCTTGAAATCCTCTGGCTTAGAGGCTCTTCTTTCATCTACACCTCAGGAACTTGGGGCTAAGATGGTGCCTTGCTTCTCTGCTGGCCATTAAGCTTCCACCCTCATTCAAAATGCCTTCTTGGTGAAGCTGCCCACTGCCCAGCATTCACTGTGCTTACCACCCTGAGAACTCTAAGCCACCATGTCCCGTTCACTCCAAACCTGAGCAGCTCGCTCTGACTCTCTCTCAACTCTAAGGCCTCTGGAAAAGACAACCTGTACAGTGACAGCTCACTTCCCAAGCCTTCACTCCAGTGCTATTTCCTTCCGTGCCACTTCTATCCACTGTCAGGGTCTCACTCAGGACCCAGGAATCACAAACACCTCTGAACAGCCCTGCTTCTGAAAATGAAACCTGGACTGCCACTTGGGCCCTACTATCCTATTCCTTTGTTTCCTGACCTAGTCATGTGTCACCGTGCTAATTCTGGATCTGTCTTGGACACAGAGAGCCCTTCTTCACTACTGGCCATATGAAACTGAACATGGACTGTACTCCATAACTCTGAACGAATCACTTAACTGGTCTGACCATAGACAAGTTATCTGGAAGGAGGACCATAAGACATAACAAGAGGGAACGTGCAAATCCAACATCTTTAGGGGGCTTGCATGGACTTACATGGCAGCTCCCTGTTCCTCCTTGAATACCCAGATGAAGCCATCACTTGGCCACACTCATATTTTTAATTCTTTGGCAGTCTCCCTGCCCAGACCAGGGTCTAACTTTTCATCTCAATTGATTCCAGTTAACCTGGAGAAAGCAGCAGAAGGGAAAAAAACAAAACAAACAAACAAAACCACCTAAGTGGGTGGATAGGGTTGATAAATAAGATAACTGTCTAAACTTCTAATTAAACCAACTCAACTGCATCCTTCTCGGAATTCCCTGATGTCTCTGGTACTGCCTCTGTTTGTCTTCACCAAAACATTCTCTTTTCCAGGGTTTCGTTTTGGGCTGTCTTCTCTCTCTCTGGCCATGGAACATGGGCTTTAAGTTTGTGAAATCTTGGAAAAAGAACATAGAAGGTGGGGTGCTCATGCCTCTGTCAGAGAGAAGCTATGAGTTCTTTCATGTGATCCTGAGAATCTATAGAAAGAAAAAAAGAGATTAAGAACTGCTGATCTGACAGACCTGAATTCAAAGGCTGGCACTGTGGGACAGAGACACTTAGCTTTTAAGAAGCTGTTCATCAGCAGGAGTAGTGGCACTGAAATACATACTCTGTTAGGGGATTTGAGAGAAGGGATGCAAAGTGTTCACCACATCTGGGGCATCAGACCTCCAACTTGATGAGCATTATTTTAACTAATGACAAGTCAGACTGCTACCTATTTCTCCTAGGTGAACTCATCCATTCCTAATGAAAGGCAACCCTCCAATTCTATTTTATGCTCAAATCTGTCTCTTAAGCTCCAGAGTACATATATAGCCATTGAGTATTACACAGGCAACTCAAATTTATTGCAGTGTTTCTCTTCTCTATCACCACAGCATGTATTCCCTTTAAGGCTCAACCAACCTGGCCAAGCCAGAAATCTCTAAATTACCTTAGCCTCCCTTTTCTCCATATGAGACCTCAAAATGTGTTAGTTTTACCTTTACAAGATCTCTGGAATAAGTTTCCACTTTATCCACATGGTCACTGTCTTAGTTTAGAACTTAATAGCTGTTACCTGGATCACTACAACAGCTTTATCAATTATTTTTGTCCCAAGGTTCTCACCTGTCCATTCTGACCTGGGAGGGTCCTATGTGGTAGAGATTAAAATATACATATTAGACTCATTTAGTAAGTCCCACTCGCAATAGGAGCAAGTGTTTCTTATGAGAAAAAGAGGACTGAGAGAGCAGACAGTGGAGCCAGATGGCGGAGGCCCTGAGGTCTGATTTAGGGCAGAGGTTTATGAGGAGGACTTGACAGGTGGGGAGTAAAGGCTAAAGACAGAGTTTAGGCAAGAGTGAAAATGTGAGAAAAAGGGAAAGAGGTTTAACTGCTTCTTTGATTTTCCACAGTCGCCAGTACAGATGTGAATGACTTTTACCTTTGGCAACTACAATGTGCTAGGACTGGGCTGTGAAAATCTCTGGGCTCTCACACTGACATCTGGTTAAACTGCATGCTCCAAAGGATGAAGGCCCCCTGACGTGTAAGGTCCTGAACAATCTGGTGCCATCGTCTCCAACCCTGTCGGCCCCCCTCCCTCTCAGCCAGCTTCCTCCAGTCCGTGTCTTCACACCTGTGTGGGCCCACTTCGCTCCCTCTGCCTAGAATGGCCTCACCTGCCCTTCTGCCAGTCGATTCCCTCAGGTCAAGATCCAGAACTGCCAATCCCCCGCTGGGTGAACTGGGATAATCTTCTGCTGTCCCTGGCCAGGTTACCTGCAAGAGAACAGAAGTGAGAAAAGCATGAGAGGATGACTGATCGAACCTTCTCCTGGGACGTTTAAGGGGGACAGCCAAGTGAAAGGAGTTATATATAGGGAATGTACTAATAATGAGTTTGAATAGTCAGCTGATCTAAGGATGGAATGTAAGTCCATGGAGCAGGGCAGTGAGGACTGACTCCTTCCTATAATTACTCACCTTTATTCCAGCCCACAAATCCATTGTTTCCCTTAGTCTTTTAAGCAACAAAAATAATTTGGAATTTGTAAGAATGGTTTGCAAATGGTAAAAATGGCCAAATTTCTTGAGATAAAAGATTATGCTGTGCCTAACACTAATACACTTGTATCGCCAGAGAGGGAGGTATGTTAAAAAAAAAAAAAATTAAAAAAAAAGGAAAAAAGAAAGAAACCAGACCCACTTGGGATAAAAACTTACCTCTCTTCTCAATATTCTGTAATAACCTAAATGGGAAAAGAATTTGAAAAAGGATACCTGTATACATATAACTCAATCACTTTGCTATACACCTAAAACAAACACAACATTGTTAATCAACTATGCTCCAATATAAAATAAAAATTAAATACACACACACACAGACTTACCTGTAATCAAAACTGACCACATGCCATCAAATAATACAAATGGGATGCATTTCTCAACCTATCGACTCCCTTCTGCTGACAAACCTACAGGGCAAGAATACAGTTGTGTCCACTCTTTACCCAGTTATTAATTTACCCAAGATGAAGTTTTGTGCCCAAGAAGAGAAACATCTTAAGCCCTTAAAGTTTGTAGCTTGCATGGAAGGGAAGCTGAAGGAAGGGGCTTTACAAGGGTGTCTGTTGTTAAAAATGAAGAAGAGTCAGACTAGATCGGAAGAGGTTCAGGATCACAACGAGGCAGAAACATGTAAAATATTTCATGCAGCCAACCTTATTTATTGAGAAATCCTAGTTTTATTGCCCGTTAACATGTTTGTTCCACAAACTAATTTCTCATAAAGCAAAGCACAACTTTTCTTATAAATAGTATAAATTATTTTATTTACAGAACTTGTTACAAAACAAATAGACTATATATTTCTTCTCTTTTAAATATCCAAAGTAATCTTCTATCCCTTGACATTTGTTCATGTTCTATACAGCAGCCAACAAAAAGTCCAGCTGAGATGCTCTTGATTATGTGTACAAATGATCAAACTATTCACACATTTTAAACAGGAGATTGCTTTTATAACCAAGCTCAAAGGGAAAAAAAAAAGAAACCGGCAAAATGCTTTCAAGGCCCTACACTCACACTGACAGGATGTAGTGCTCATTTAAATGATCCGAAAATGTAAAAGGCTTTACACAAAATGTAAAAATGGTTATTTTTCTGCTAAACATAATGAAACTTTTAACAATCATTTTTCCAAAGCCCAACTTTTCCCCCCACCGCAGGACAGAATGAGAGACATTAAGAAATTCCTTGGCAACAGAACTCTTGCAGGAAGACAGCTGCCTTTATAAGTTACATTTTTTCAAATTATACATTTTTTTTCAATGTTCTCAGAGGTACTCTGTATTATATTTTTGGAATACAAAATATTTTAAATATTCTATTTTAAACTCTGCATTTCACGAGTGAGTAACAAAACGGACACGCTGTGTAAGCTGCTGGCTGACAGAAGATTTATAACCCTTGGTGCCACTGGGCAATTCATCACCAGTTGAATTCCTGTGAACCAAAAGGTCTTGATTTTAAAATACCTTATAAAATTACCAGCATTTGGTGGTTTTCAACTCCTCCCCTAAAATTTAAGTAACAATATTTAGGTGGAAAAAGCAAACTCCAAAAAAGTTCAACTGAACATTCAAGTCTTTTTAAAGAATCTGTCTAAGCTTAAAACTAGGTTCAGGCACTTTCAGTTTTGTGTTTTTCCCATTAGTTTTAACCACTCACATACTAACACGCGTGTGCTCGGGGCGCGCACACTCACTCTCACACGTAACGAAAGAAAAGCAGTGTCACCCGTTACATGTAGTCTATGGGGAAGTCAAGCAACTAGGGAGAAGCAATGCCCACTTCATCTGCGTGAATCCACTCCCGAGACACTGAAAGGGACAAAAGACTTTCACAGAACAGAGGCGTCCCTTACATGGTAAAGGAGGCAGGTCCTAGAACTATTGGCTTGGCAGTGAACCACTTCAAATTATAAAAAGGTATTTACTTTTATTAATTAATAAATAAATACTAGATGATCTCAATTGTACCAAAACAGGATATCAGAAAAAAAGACCTGTGCAAAAATACATATTTAAATATGTACAATTCATTTTTAACAAAATATGTCTTCTCAAATAGGGATACTTCCATATTTATAATAGAACAAGAAATTCCAAAATAAAGATACAAAAGTAGGTTTTTGTATAATTCTTTGTTCATCATTGCAGCACTTTTTCTTTTTTTGTAGGTTAAGAAAACTGCAGGAGTTGTCACGAAATTCTATTGGAAAGAATATAAAAATTATCTTGGTTTTAAATTGATACCAAAGTCTGTCTAGAAACAACCCAACCACTGCAAATTTGGTTTCTGCAAGTTAATTTAGTTCAAAAAAATACTTGTACTCCCGTGTTTTAAATGGTCTTACTTGTTCATTATAGTAAAAAGTAGTTGTAGGAGAAAATAAAAATATTTGAACAACAGTCTAAAATTTAATAGCACTGTTTAGAATAGGTCTGTTTGTGGCAGGCAGAGTCCAAAATGGCTAATTTCCTAATCCCGATGCTCTGTGTACTACCGGGAGACAATAATGAAATTAAAACCTCAATCTAAGAAATCAAAGGATCAAGACTCATTTATCTAATATCTACATTATTCTGAGTCAACTTTCTATCATGGGTCCTATTCACATCTTCTGGAACAACATGATCTGTCTACAATTCCATCACTAAAAGCAACTTTATTTATAACCATCAAGTCCCCTTGGCTCTGAAAATAAATTCTACCCATCCCCCATTGCACTTGTCACTGAGGAATCAGCTAGGTACGTTCTGATTTCCTCTTACCTCCTCCTCTCTCTCTCCTGGGATGAAAAACCAGACTGACCTCTGCTAACTACACCAAATGGGCCCATCTGTGCAGTCTTCTCACAAGCTCTCCTACAGTATCATTTTAAAAACATTTACTAATTGATTGCATAATAACTGAACAAGTTACTGTTCTCCCCTTCCTTTAAAAAAAAGAATCAATATTTTACATCAATTTATAGCTAAAGTATCTCCATAAACTTTGTTATCTTACATAATAATTCTGTAGCGATTCACATTATTAGGCTGGTAACCAAGTATTTATTCATTCTACCTGTTGTTGACTGAAAATTCCCTGAATCTGAAGTTTGTAACCCAAGAATTGTAAGGAAAACAGATGCACTGACTGGCTCTGTCCCAGCTCTACCTGGGGCCATGATCGGAGCCTTGGGAAATTTACCCTGTGGTTGGCAGCGAAATTGCCTGGTTCTCCTGTCAGGAGCTGCCGGTGGAATCAACTATGGAAAAGCTCCAGCTCATCCCCTCAAATTCAATGGCACCTTCTCAGGCAGAAATGCCTTAACCTATCAAACTCTTTCTCTGGGGGTTAAGTACTAGAAAAAACATTCTGGGTGGGCGGGGGTAGGGGGAGTAGGGGGTGGTCTCTCAAACCCTCAGGAAGATCACAGGCATTAATCCCAAGAAAGGAGGTATGTCAAGGAGCACCCCACCACCTCGACATGGGCAGTGGTACCGTCACCTGCACCCCTCCCTGGGTGCCTGCTGCCCACCTCAGTGGCATCCACAGAAACGTGTGCAGTGGCAGGATGCGGTGTGCAGATACACACATTGGGAGTGCTCCAAGCAGAAATTTACACTTAGTCCCAGGACAGTATCCACAGAGGTTGGGGGTAATGCAGAGTGCTTTGGAAACATTTAAGTATTCCAGTGACTTGGTGAATGACAGATTCTGCTGCATCCCAGTTACTTCACGTTACAAAGGCAATTTTTAAAAACAGGAGCCTAGGCAGGACAACTGGCCCAATCATATTGTTTAACATGAAAACAAAGGTTAAAAAAAAAAAATCAATCTCTTTGGAAATCATGGAAAACTTCCCCCCACAGTGATTTTTATCTGCCCCCTCCCACCAAAATTTGACTTTCCATGATCAAAATTGTCTGCATTTTCTTTTTTTTTTTTTCAAATTCACACAGAATTGCTTTTGTACCATGAAAAGTAAGCCTCTAAACTGGTGTATCCTTGCTCTCTGGCCATCAATGGCTTTTAAACCAGTTCGTACATGAAAAACTTCTGACGGCTTCTGATCCCAAATTACTTGCAAAAGGCTGGGTGAAAACAGAGACTCTTTTATCACGGCGCCTCACACTAACGTCCACACTCCGTTCCGGACCCCTGATGTAAACTCCTAGCCACAGACCCCCTTCTCTAGGGGGCTGCTCGGGGGTGCAGCTCTGCTTGCCCCCAGAGGTCTCTCCAGTTATGGTATGTGACTGCTGGAGAGGGACCTGGGACCTACAGATGCCAGGGTGAGGGAAGACCTAGGCAGGGAGAAGGAGGGAGGGAGAAAAGACTACAGTCACAGTCTTGCCAAGACACTTGCACCAGCCAACCTCCTCTAAGAGCGGCTTGGTGATATATTGCAGGTTCAACAACACAGGAACTTCTCACAGATGGCAGCAAGCTGTCCAGACCACTCTAACACTGATAAAAGCAACTTGATGGCTGGACTTGATCCAGTGTCCTTTAACAAGTACTCACTGCTACAGGGGCAGTGAGTTAAGCTTCAGGGGCATCCTCGTTAAAACAACAGCCCGGCAGATTTCTACCCTCGAGGCCCACAGGAGGCTGGGAGAACAGACTCAAAGGTGTCGTAGAATCCAGAGTGCTGAGTGGAAGTGTAACTTCTTGTCAAAAGTGTCCACATTATTCCTCCCCGTGCTATTTCCAGCTGTCAGGGACGGGCCTTTGGCTTTCAAAAAAGAGGGGGGTGGGGAGACATCGAAAGGGAAGAAAGCGGCTGTCCCAGCCCTGCCTTGACTCTAAACAAGGTACTCCCAAGGCCACGCGCCACTCATGTCTCCTCTGCCCAGGCCGTGCCAGGAGCAGGCAGCTAGAGAACTTGGTTTTAGCTTTCAACAGTCTCCAACGACCTTGGGCACAATCCTTCTAAGAGACTGGCTCTCAGAAAACAGTCCAGAAGAGATGCAGCCTGGGGTTTCTAGCTTAGAGAAAAGGCTCACATGTTTGCCTTTTGGTTCTATTTACGGATGCTGCTTCCTTGAGGCTTTTCCAGGTTGTCAACTGAGACGTGAACAAGGTCAAATGGGCCAGCACACAGGTGTGAAAGCTCACACCCAAGGCGGAGGGGAGGCAAGCAGAGGGAACTCTGGCCTTCGCTGGCCTGCACTGAGCTATTTTTAGGTCCGTGGTGGCAGAGCCCGAAAGTCCTTCGTGGCAGAGCCCGCAAGTTGACGCAGGGGCTGGGTGGGCACTCAGCGATATCTCCCAGGCTCCCCAGCAGGTCCCCGATTCTGTTGTTGAAGGGACTCAAACCAGTCCAGTTATCTCGGCTCTAAAATCTGCTCCATGGAGAAGAGCGAGCTCAGGCCCCTACTGGTCTAAGAGCAGACTTCTGTACAGCATTTTGGAGGCATGGGTCCCTTTGATAGTCTGAAAAAAGCTACTGGTTCCTTCTTGCAGCTAAATGATCAGGGATGTAAAAAGAATGCAATACTTTTTTGGGCAGTTGATCCATCCTGTGATCTATAGCCATGAACCACACCCCACATCCCCCGAATTTGTGTAGAGTAACAGAATGTATTCCACAGCACAGAAAAAAACCTTTCTCAAATACAAACATGACGTGAAACTGCCTTTAAGGAAAAGAACCCAAACATAGGCTGTTTGTCCAAGGGGGATGTAGTCCTCCTCAGATGGTGGACATGAGAGGTGGTAAACTGGTAGCTCCTGAGCCAAACCTAGCTGACAAATGTGTGGGCTTCCCCAGATCAAGATAAAATGATACAAAAAAACTAGAGCTTTGGAAAATGGTGAAATTTCTCATGAAGGTTCAGATGCGTAGTTTCTCTCTGAAATTAAAGCAAGTTTCTGGGAGTCGCTGCTCTGTGCAGATGAGGCGCCCACTCCCCACTTCTCCACAGATCGTCACCCTCGGCTGCACCCGCCCAGTCTCTGCCTTGCCCCGACACCAGGGCGGTCAGGTCTGCAGCAGCCTCCGTGTGAAGACAGCCTGCGCCGTGACAGGGGTGCATGCAGTGGGGCTTCCCTCCTGGGGTTCACATGAATTGGGAAACTACGCTCAGAAGGGTGTTACTAAGGGATGGATTCTTACAGTGTTTGCAGTGTATTTTTATGCTTATCGTTAAACTACAAATCAAGAAGTTTTCACTTGTCCAGGAATCCTGTTCAAAGGCCCAAATGACACACAAATAGCCCATATGTATTTGTGGCTCAAAGAGAAGAACTGAAGCGGCTGCTACTGAAATTCATGCGTCATTATTTTTCCCACACCTTTGGTGCTGAGTTTTCATTCACACATATACTGGAGGGAAACTTCTGTCTCATGAAGAAACTTCTTGGTATTTTCTGGACAAGTTCTAGTCTGACATTTATGTTCAGTTTTGAAGATGAGGAAGGGAAAACAAAGCAAAACAAAAAGAGCCTCACATTTTAAAGCAGAGCTCTGAGGCTGATACTGCTGAAATTCCCGCTTGTAAGCAAAGACAGAAAGTACCCTGCTGAATGAAACGACAAGATGACAGGAGCTGGACAGGAGAAAGAGGAAGGTGGAGGAACTGGCCACAGGAGCAAACAGCAGCCGGAGGAAGAGTGGGGAAGACAAGACTCAGCCAGAGAAACCACGGTCAGTAATGAATCCGATGCCCGACAAGCCCTTTTCTAGAAACGGGTCACATGCAGGTTTCTTTTCAATCTGTTACCTTCAACGAGATGTTAATCTTCTGCTCTGCCATAGTTAAATTCTGTTTCCCTGCCTCCTCGGAAAACAGGGAGAACACAGAGGGAGGGAATTAACAAGAAAACCTGAAATTCTTTGAAGGGAAAAATATGAACAGCCTTTTTCAAATTTAAATCATCCCTTTCCACATCAGCTTGATTTTCGCCCAGCTTTCTTCAGAAAAACGTACGAGAGGACCACGCTCCAGGACAGGGAGGGCCCCACCGTCACGCAGGACGGGGTCCACCGCCCCAGCTGCGGAAATGCACTTGGTGTGGCCTCCTCAGCCAAGAGCATCTTCCGAGTCATCAGAGAGTCTGGCAGAGAGGCGCCCGTGTGACCTTCATCTGGCCTTCAACTTGGCCTTTTCTTAAAAGACACCGTGAAGCCGGACACTTGCTTTTAGGCAAACCCACCAAACCGACCGCACAGATCTCTGAGTTGATCAACCATCTCAAGGGAGAGGCCACGAGCCTCCCCACGGGGCCCCCAGGCCCTGTCCTACCTGATGGAGGAGGGAACTGTTCGTCAGCCCCGGTGCCCCCGGGCTGGGGCCCGTGTGTTTCGCGTGGACGTTGTTCACGGCCGGCAGCTTGGCCACCTTGGTGGGCTTGCCGCTGCCGCCGCTGCTGCTGACACCGCTTGAGCCGGGTGAGCACTTTCTCTTCTTTCCTAGGAGCTTGTCCAAAGGAGTGTGCGAGTGCGGGTAGGCGCCGTGGGAGTTGACAGGAAGCTCGCTGCCGGCCTGGTGCACGAAGGGGCCGAGGGAGAGTGTGGAATCGCCGCTGTTGACCATCACGCTCATCCTCTTGATGGACTCGCAGGGGCTCCCAATGGGGGTGCCCCGGCACCCTGGCTGCTCGTGCCGGCCGCCCACCGAGTTCGCTCGGCTGGCCACGCAGTTGAGGCTGATGCCCGGGGCAGAGGCTACTGCTGCGGGGTGGGGCGGTCCAGAGTGAGCCACACAGTTTTTCCTAAAAGACTCCATGGAATGAGAAGAAGAGGACGAGGACGACGAGGAGGCGGAGGAGGGAACCAAGAGTGGGGAGCTGTTTTTGCGTTTCTTTCCTGAGCCGCCGCCGGCACTGCTACTGGCGTTGTGACAGTTCGTGCTGTTACCAGAAGACTCCTTGGGCCGCAAAGACTTGCTGGATTTCAGCTTCTGAGGTTTCCGGGCCATGGGGGAGGACGGGACGGAGGACAGGCCGGAGGGCGTGGAGGGCGAGGAGGAGGAGGAAGACACTTGTCTGGACTGCATGCTGCTCACAGGGTCCACGGCCCCCGAGGCGGCAGGCTGGGCGTTCAGCGTGGTTCCGTGAGCTGGGACCGACTTACTGCCGGGGGAGATGCAGCTGGACGAGAGCGGGGCGGGGGCAGGTGACACGGTGGCTGCTGCCAGGTAGCTAACCCCGCAGTGTGACGTCGGCACAGAGTTTGTCCGGTGAGGAACACGTGTGGACACAGGCGATGTGGTACTGGGAACGGGTGGGATCTTCCTGCAAAACAGAAGAGGGCGTGAGCAGCGTCTACCACGGCCCTCCGTGCAACTTTCAGAAGGAGACCTCCTTCACCTCTGGCACTGAACAGACCCCTTGGTCAGAGGGATTGCGCCAAGATGCCAAGCCACAAGGAGTGTCACTTCCCCCCTTCAAATTCTTCATGCTTTCCTGCGCTCTGAGAACACTGGCCTATAAGGCCATGTTGCTGGGGCTACAGGTTCACACCACACCCTTCCATTCAGCACCCCGAGTGCCCCAATTCTGGCTACTGATCTTCCTTCAGTTCCTAAACCAGGTCATGACACCAGACCTCATGTATCTTCTGCCTAAGACACAGTCACCCCAGCTTCTGCTCAGCCTTCCGTTTTGGCCCATCATCACCTTCTTAGGGAATCAGGCCTTCCTAACTTGCTTAGTTCCCACTCTGCCCCATTCCTAGACTTGGGAAGGCTCTGGTAGTTTTAAAAGGTGTGACTGAGAAGCACTGTCCAGTGTCTCTGTAGATGGAGCAATTCACAGCTGATTTACTACTGTCCATCTAGCACAGGGCCTAGAACACAAAGACACTCAAACCATTAAGAGAACTCATGAACAATCAGGGAAAAAGGAAGGACACAGTTAGTTAGTAACAACTGACAGGTCCCAGATACTGCCTGAATAGCTGGGAAGCCCCCAAATCTCAGGGGATTTCTGGTCAGTGTTCCGACAATGGATTCTGATAATACTATCTGGGTATCTATTCAAACAGTCAAACGAGGGACCCTTCCCACTTTTATTTTAGCTATGACTTTTAAAATCTGACAGAACCAAAATATAAAAAAACCCTATAGCATAATTAACACTCAGGTAGCAAAACAGCAAATGGCCCGACTGGAAGTCAACTGCCAAGACTGCCCTGACCCAAGCTTCACCGGGCAGCTCTGATCCAACTACCAGCAGTGCTCCTCAACCTTCAAGTGAGAGCCTTGGCTTAGATAGCTGCCAAATCTCTCTTGATGCTTTTTGAGAAGAACTATAGCTATCCATGAAAGGAATTAAACAACTGCAAGTGTTCATACCAGCCTTTAAAGCCCTCCCCTAGCAAGAGTGTGGCTCCTACTCTAAGTCTCTGCTTCCCAATGTGGCTGCATGTCACAATCACCCGTGGCGTTCAGGCCACACCAGGATCACAGGGGTGGGGTCCAGGCACTAGTAACTTCTAGATCTCTCCAGATGCTGATGTTGATTGAGAAGCTGGGCTTCTATCCCTATGTTACTCATGAAGGATAAGCACTGACATTACAGGAGAGGCTTACTGCAAATGCTGAGTCCCTGGGCCCCACCCCAGACCTCCTTCATCAGACTGTGTATCTCAGCAAGACCCCCAGGGCACTGGCACCTGTGAGAAGCCCTGACTGAAACTCAGTGCAGGGGGTCCCTGCTCCCTGGGTGCAGTGGCGTCTCATGGCCACCAGGTGGCTTAGGAGGACGGAGCCTCAAGGCCAGCTGCTGGAACCAAACCTGGGGAAAAGGAAAGGCTTCCATAGGGGCAGGGATGTGGACTCTCTGGATGACATTACTAGTTTCTCACTAAAAAGCTCTTTCAAGTCATTTCCTACCTTTTGCATAAAGAAGAGACAAAAAAAAAAAAAAGAATAGGCAGTCATATTGACCTATGTTGCATGAACAAACCCAAAGACATACAAGCAACTAATAAAACTGTCTGTGAGGAATGGGTGGAAAACAGAAGCATGGGAATCAGGGCAAGTAAAACTTTTTTACTATGTGCCTCTTTGTATCCATTTTTCTTTTTTTAGCCAATCTTAAAAATTAAAAAAAAAGGAAAACTCACATCAAAACCTGATAACCATCCCAGCCTGTCCTCAGTGCCATAGTGGTCCCTAATAACAGCATGCAGACAGCAGACAGAACACACAGGTATGAGTCAGAGCAGGAGCTAGAGCAAGAGTGAGTCTACCCTCACCTGCTGTCCAGAGATTCCACACTGCGGATGACTGTGCTAGGCTCACACCCGCTCCAAGAACCCCCAGGTTAACCGCAGTAACCGAAGCAAGAGGGGCTCAGGTCAGGGCTGGCAGGGCTCCTCGCAGGAGGGAGGATGTTCAACTGTGCCAGGGGGTGGGACCCGGACCGCATCAAGAGGTTCCTTGAGTGCCTCAAAGATGCCACCTCAAGAGGAGTTCTCCTCTGCAGAGAAGTGCTGAGCCGCTCCTGGCAAATCCCAGGGGCTGCCTGCGCCAACCCCCCTCACTCCCATGCCGAGAGCACTTATTTCCTCAAGCATCTGGCCTGGCAACTCTCTCCAAGCTCCTATCCACTCCAGGCCTGTATGCCAGCTCATCACAGCAGCCCGTCTGTCTCTGCTGAACTGATTTTTTAAAACCTCAAAGGTCATGGTAATGGAAAGAAAGTTTCCTCCTCACTGGGAGCAAGTGACTGATAAGGCAGGCAGACTGCGACACAGCAGAGGCGAAACAGCGGTCAGCCGGAGGACCCTGCTACTTCAGACATCACAGTGCAAAGATGTCTCTCCACAGGAGCCTCCAAGAACCAGCTGAAAGTCTCTCACCCAAACCCTGGCCATAAACCACGCATCAGTGTGATGGGGATAGAAATCCCCAGGACCTTTCCAAACCCTGACTAGTATGTTAAACCCACAGATCATAATTTCAGTGAGCTCTTCAGGTCCCACCAGGTAAGCAACTGAGATTTCACGTATCTTAAAGTTGTCTGATCTGAGGCTACCATCCACCCCCACACCAAAAAAAAAATCCCAACAAACCACTGCCCAAGTCTGCCTCTGGGTCAGAACACTGTTACTTCATTAGAGCTCTTATCTAGTAAGAACTAGGAACAAACATGAAATAAAGCAAAGTAAGACTGCCATGGGGCTGGTCTTCACTATGGACAAATGCAAGCCCTACTAATGACTATAGAGACAGTCCTCTGGATCGTGGACTATCCTAGGTCTGATAACTTCCTCTGACTGTAACAGGAAACACAAGCAGAGAGGCAAGTAAATGTACTTGCAGAGTCTACTCAGGGAGGCACTAGGGGTAAATGATGCCCAAAGGGAGAATTTGGTATGACTGTGTACTACTGGATAGCCCCCTTTAACAAAGCTCAATGCTTCCCAAAGTAGGTTCTGCCCAACACTAGTCTCCCAGATGCTCCCCTAAAAGAGGTTCCCAGGTCACAAGAGACTGAGAGGCAATCCACATTATACATGCTATCATCCTATGTTTTCAGAGTTACATGGACAGCACTCACTAAAGGCTCTGAGAAGTTCTGCAATAACACAAACTTTCCTTTCAGAAAGACTGGGTTAATAAACTTTTTGGGCCACAGAACTCCTCTTCAACTTAAAATCACATTGGGGAAACAGGAGCATGGGTAAGGCCACACAACACGATCACCTCACTTTCAGCTGAAAGCCAGAGCGCACAGCTCCATCACCTGAGACCCTTCTCCCCAGGGCTCTCAGTCAGCGTCATCCTACCCTCGGGTCTCCTCTTGTTCTAAGAGATTCCTTGCTCGTTCTCAAAGAAGCCATGTTCTTTTCTGACTTAAAGACCTTCATATGCACTATTCTCCTTGCATGGAACCCACTCCTCCTCGCCCGTCCCACGACTACTCTTTCTCAACCACTCGTCTCAGCTCAAGGGCCCCTTCACACAGGTTCTCCATGAAGCCCTCTGGCCTGGAGCTGTGAAAACTGTATTTGCTACAGTGTCTGGCCTTAGTAATCTCAATAAGAGATACAGATTTATGAGCATTTCTGTTATTCTCCCTTATGACAAGCTATGATGTCTGTTTTCTGATGACTGGCTTTCACGTTTCTCCCCGACCTAGAACCTGAGCTCCGTCCATCTGGGAGCCCCTCGGCCTAAAACCCCAGCACCGAGAACGAGACACATCTGCTGCAGGAGTGAATGGATGAATGATGAAGGTCCTTCTTCCAGGGCTGGTCAAGCCTTGTGTTCATCAGAGATGATGACCTTCCTTAAATCAGCCTCGTAAGAAATGAAGAGGATGCAGCCCCAAGGGCCCACCTGCCCCAGAGGTGGTGGACGGGCACTCACTTCCAGAGCTGCGCGTTCAGATGCTTCTCCACCATGAGGTTGAGGGCGCAGCGAAGCCGGTTCCACCTGGAGTCAAACACGTAATAGCCTCTTCCAATCTGCCGGCTCCCGAATGTGCAAAACTGTAAAGAGAGAAAGCACACGCTTGGGCTCGCAGACTCTGAGGGCGCACGGCCCGGGACAGACAGCGCTGACTGAGGACCGCGGGCTGTGAAGCATGAACGTGACAATGCCTAGCCCTGCGCGTCATGAGAGACTGGGAGCAGCAGCAGATGCGCCCGCCAGAGAGCACGCCGCCTCGGGGCGACCCGCATGGACGAGGGCATGCTGCGGTCCCCGGCATGCCCCCCTGCACTGCCCTGTCCCTGCTGCGTGGGGAGGGTCGGCACCGGGGCGGGTGTGGAACTTACAGATGCTGGCTGAGGATGATGACCTGAATAATGACAGTCCAGTTTTTCAACAGACTCTTCTTTGTCATCGCCTTCTCCCTCCTCACTGGATAACCGAGAAGCTGGCTCAGTGGCAGGCAGGGGAGGGTGTGGAGACTCATGGACTGGAGGAGGGTCAATGGGGGCACTCCCACCTTGCTGAGCAGGGCAGCCTGGAGGCCTTGGTGAGCAGAAAGTGCAGCACTGATCAGATCACACCACATGTCTGGGAATCAGCCGCCTCGACTCAGATACAACCATGTATCCAAAACCACCAGGGGAGCTCTGGGCGCCACCACTAGCCCTTGGGGACACAGACGCAGATCCGAGGTGCCTGGAGCGAAGGGGTCTCTCTCCTGCACTGCACGATGTCAAATGGAGCTTTCTGCCAGGTCTAATCAAAGTCACTTACAATCATTCTCCTTCCCACCTGGTCCTATTCTCCCCCAAAAATACGAGATGTATGTGGAACTTAAGAGAATTCTTTCTTTGATTCCCCTTCAAATTCTACTTGGAATTGGGTTACTAAGGCGATCAATGAAATTACAGGTAACGTGCTCTAAAATAACTTAACAGGGACAGGAGGTGATAAAAGAAGGTGGGTTGATGTGGGTAATATGGAATGTGTGACTCATGGACAGTAGTGTGCTTTTCCAACAGAAAGGCCTGGTGTTTCTAGAGTTAAGCCCACTTTGTTTCAGATGCTAACACTTTAATGAAAAGGCGGCCAAAGAAAGGACTTGCTAAGGATCAGCGGCCTGGCCCTGGGCACCTTCTGGGGCATCTGCTCGGAACACTCCTCCACTGCGCTGTTCAGAACCAAGGGGCTCACATGGGGACAGGCTCAGGCACACACTCACGTTTCCACAGGGAGGCACTTCCACCCCTCACGCGACCATTTCAAGGATCGGACATGTGAGGGGAAAAGGTTAATTAAGCAACAGCAGCCAAGGGTCTGCACATTCCTAAGCAGAAGGCCTCACTACTGATGGTCAAGACACAAGACCCTCCTTATCTGTGCCTTTCTCCCTTCTCTCTGGATACAAAGTCCTTTACTTGAACTTGGTTAAATACACAAGCACACACATGCATATACGCAGCCCACCATCACCATGTCTGAGGGATGTGGCTAAGTTCTGACGTGCTGCTCAGTGCAAAGCTCCAAAGCCTAATGTGCACTCTGGCCAGAGTCCCATATGAATGAATGAAGATACATGTAAACGGATGCTATAAAAATTCAGGCTGAATGCCTATCCCTAGCGAGAATCCCTTTTGCTGTATTTTGCAAGAAGCAAGACAAATGAATGGGAAATTGGTGCCAAAGCCATGTGAGATGTCTCCCTCGCTATTGCAGGCAGGACCCGGGCTTCAGCCCTGCTCTGCGGGGTCAGGAGACAGGCATGTGGAGCAGGCAGCTCTAGCTTTACTCTGATGCTTGTGTTTGGCTATGAAGAGCCCTGGTTGAAACTCACTGATGAACAATTTTTTTTTCCTCTAAAAATAAAACCCAATTAGAAAACACGCCCTCTTCTTGCAACGAGCCTGATGCCTGTCCTCGACAGCACGACACGCCAGGACTCTACAGGCTGCATATCTGTTCTCTGAGGAGGGAGAGAGCTGCAGGACGTGGCTTACCTTGGAAGACTGGGGGTGTGAGGTTTAGGTTTACTAGCTATGAAAGGCTTTGATTCGGAGGGAATCACTCCGTGAGAGTTTTGGTGTGGCTCCTGTGACGTTCTAGGAAGGGTGGGATGTGGGTCCCTGAGAGGCTGCGCTGGTTGCTGAGAGTCCGGATGGCGAATCGATTCCTTTTCCCTGGTTTTGTTTTTGTGCTCGGCTAACAACACGTCGAATCGTTTTCTTCTACCCTGGACAGCCCTCCGCTGGGTTAAGGAATGTGTCTACACACCAGAAACAACAACAAAACAAACAGAAATGGAGGACTGTCAGTAATAATTTTTTATGTCATATATCAAAGAACACCAATGCCAATAAAAAAGCAATCTAGACCGTTAGCATAATCAAAGGCTGCTTAGCATTTGATAAGGGAAAAACCTTAAGAGTATGAATTTTATTTTTTTTTTAAATCTAAAAGCAGATATTCCAGGCTCCAAATGTGTAAGAATTTGGTGATGTCACTTCCACCAGAAGAAAGGAAAAAACGTCAACCATGCTGCCTGGTATGTAACCAAGGGGCAAACAGTGAGACTGTCAAACCTGATACAAACAGGTGACAGGTCCTTAAGTTCTGTGTCACTGGAGCAATTCATTGGTCAGGACTGTCACCAATTCCACTAGAAAGGGAAGAAATACTTCCCTTTTATGGGATGATACATCCCACAAAACATGTATCAGAAAGTCTTTCAGTAACTGCCAAAAAGTAAAAATTAAATACAATTGCTTCTTTATTCCAGTGACAACGCCATAAGAAGAGAGGAAGCGGCTCAAGACACCCTAGAAACAGGGACCAACGCGGCAGAGGGAGATCTGGGAATTAAAGAGTGTGAAGCCAAGAGAAGACAGACTGAGAATAGGAAAAGATGCACAGCAGCGTGAAACCCCACGAACAGGCACTCTCTACGGAAATCAAGAAAATGGGACAGACAGCATTTTTGGAATTGGAGACAAGGTGTAATCTCAGAATCAAAAATGGTCACATCTTTAGAAATTTGGAATTACTCTTGAGAAGAAGAAAGGTCAAGTAAACCTGACCACTCCTTACTGTCAGGACCCCTGTTGGTATTTAAAAAAGAAAAAGCAAGGCGCCACTAACCACAGCAGCCCAAATAACGCCTCCCATGTATGAGTGACTTCAAGTCCTTCCCTCATGCATGTCACAGCAGTACCACAAAGGATCATTCCCGTGTGCTCATTACCCACACGTCACACAAATGCACTGTTCTGCAGGCCCACACGTCTGCTACGGTGTAAAGGATTTTAGGAGAGTTAGACTTCTTATTCCCTTTTGCAAGTCAGTAACATAACCTAGTCCTTATCAGTCACACTGCAACTATGTCTGCTCAAATGTAACCTGGCACAGATAGTTAGAAACATGAGTAGGGTTTAAAAAATTTTTTTTCTTGTTTTTCTTTAATATGTAATATATCTGTAAGTCACCCAAATGAAGCCAAGAACCTCTGTCTTGCTCAGTGCTGTACAAACACCTAAGACAGCACCTCGCACACCATCAATGCCTCAAACGAAACGCAGATACAAATGATGGTCCTCCAAAACACGCTGAATGAGCAAACGAATGTACGATATCACTGGTCACCTGCTCGTGTCTCCAGACAGATGATGGAGAAGCCACTCCTCATCTCTAAGTGTCCCCTGGTGCCCAGCATGGCAAGACTGAGTGAAGAAAGTAGGCAGAGATGATGGATATTTCCCAAGCTTGGTTTGAAGAGTAAATAGCATTTCCACTGGGCTCTGAAGAACCATCTGATTACAACAGTTCTGATGCTGCCCATCAGAACTCTGTGGGAACTGTGTGAAGCCCACAGATAAGGACCCACTGTAAGGCGGCCCGGGGCCGGGCTTGCCCTAAGTACTGTGCTCCCTGCTCCCCACGCCTCCGTCTCCTGCCCACCTCCAAGCTGTCCTGTGGGCCCTAAGCTGTTTGCTCTGCCCTCCTCCCACAGCCTTCACACCAACTGTCTCTGCTGTCTCTTCCACCCCTTTCTGCCCAGACAAACCCCAAGAAGTTCAGCCTAGTAGTCCTAAGGTGAAGGAGCCTCCCCGAGTCAGTTCCCCTAGTGAAGACTGTGACTAGCCTGGCCTCTTTTTTATTACCCATCAGAGGTAAATTTTACCACTAAGGGTAGGAGCCAGGCCTTGATTTTGTTCAAGCCTGTATCCTCTGAGGCCCAGAGGGAGGTCTGGGCCCACACGTGTGTGCAGTATATGTTTCTACACGGAAAGGAGCCCAAGTCTACCTGAATGGAAGTGCAAGGACACAGAACAGAACACTGGACAGATGAGGAAGTGAGGAGGGGAGAGTGAGGGTGGCAGGCAGACCCCAGAATGACAGGAGTGGACAGTGGCAGATGGCCATCAGGTGACCTCAGCCTAACAGAGACCTGGCCAGCAGCACGGGGGACACTGAGCTGGGGCGGTCAAGTGTGTTTAGCCCCACAGCTCGAGAGGAAGGGAAAGGGAGGAGCACTGGCAAACAGGCCGCGAGAGCAAAGTACGGGCATCTGTGCAAGGACAGGCCAGTTGCCATGCTGCATCTTCTGTCAGTTCTACGCTGAGCTCATGCCCCGCCTGGGTGAAGATATATGCTAATGGAAAGACAGGCCTGGCACCCTGCTAGATGGTCAAGACCCCTTAACAGTACATATGAAGGGCATGCACAACTCAAAAAGATGGGAGAAAAAGGCAGGATCCACATAAAGCCACTGAAGGCTCAGGAAGAAGACTCAAACCCCTGGCAGAACTGGAGTTGATAAAGCTTTTGGTTCATCAGCATGCCTCATAGATAATTAAAGAAGAGCATCCTGGGTAAAGTAAGCCTTCTTCACTAACCACAGTTACCACAACACTGAGAAATCTATGTGGCTGACAGTCAGGTAGGCAGGGAGAGAGCAGAGAGAGGCTGGCAAGTGTGACACAGCGTGGAGCAGGGCTGAGGCACTCGCTCACGCTGAATGGGACACGAGCGTAACAGCACAAATGGCTACCGTCAACAACACACCACTCGAAGTGTTCAATTGATATTACAGAAAGCAAAGCAACCTGTCCCGAGGAATGTTTAACTGGGAGATTCTAAGGTGAATTTGAAGTGAAATGACCTCTGTAATAAAATGCAAAATTCAGAACATGCATGTGTATGTACGTTTTCCTCAGAGAAAAGGATCCATAATTCTTTAAAAATTAGATATTTAAAGGTGCTCTTGACCAACCAATTTCTTCAAAATATTCAGTACCTTGTTGCAAGATAAAACCCACACACTAAAATTAAATATTAATAAGAACTATCTAGAAATAGCATTTCTCATTTTTGAAGATCTTAATATTCTTCCACTGTTTAGTGGATGAAGTGGAACCTGAATGTTTTTATTCAAACATAATCGTTTGTAAAATTTATACATCAAAATATAATGTATAATACATCAAAAACTTTGTTAATTTGTAGTGAACACCACTAACTTTTATAATTTCTAACCTTCTCCAAACAATGGCTTTAAAATTACTTCAAGGCAATGATTCTGAATACTTTTTGAACCCATCTTCAGGGTAGCTGAGGACATAAGCATATATGCTTATTCACATAAAGGGTCTACTGAAGCCACTCCCACATCCATACTAATTTTATAGTAAATACACCACCTTCTCATTAGCACACTGGCTAAGTTTTCTAAGGACAACTCAGGGAAGAAAGGGGGAATCTTTACATTTTTTTAGTGTGTGTGATTGATGCTTCTGAACTGTGGTGTTGAAGAAGACTCTTAAGAGTCCCTTGGACTGCAAGGAGATCCAACCAGTCCATCATAAAGGAAATCAGTCTTGAATATTCATTGGAAGGACTGATGTTGAAGCTGAAAGCCCAATACTTTGGCCACCTGATGCGAAGAACTGACCCACTGGAAAAGAACCTGATGCTGGGAAAGACTGAAGGTGGGAGGAGAAGGGGACGACAGAGGATGAGATGATTGGATGGCATCACTGACTCAATGGACGTGAGTTTGAGCAAGCTCCAGGAGGGATGTGGTGATGGACAGGGAAGCCTGGTGAGCTGCAGTCCACGGGGTCACAAAGAGTTGGATATGACTGAGCAACTGAACAAACTGATATATATGTATATCCACACAGATATACATACGTATGTGTGTGTACACAGATATCTGATTACATGTGACCTAGGTTTTTTAAAACTAAAAAAATAACACTATCTCAAAGTCACAGATTTTTTAATAGCTGTAAAATTAAGAACCAGATATTACACAAACATTTTAAGAATCACACAAACATTTTAAGGATCTATCCATACAAGAAAAGGAAATTTCTGGATGTAACCTATGTCAGTACACTTCAAAACACAGTAAAGGGAAGCCTCTCAAATTAAAGGCATTGAAGATAACAGATTAATTAGGAAAAAACACTGTCCTCCTGGAAACAACAGTGCTCACTAGGGGCAGTTTAGAACAGCTGTTTATAACAACAGGTCCCATGTTTTCTGAATTTGAAGTGTTCTCCATCAAAACAGAGTCAACACCTCCTTTAAAAATCCAGGAAAATGATCAGAACAGAGGCCCTGTGAGCGAGGGAGACCTGGGGAGCAGCACTGTGCAGCCCTGGTCCCCCCGCTTCCTGGACCACTGGGCTCTCCCCGGGGCCCACCCCCTACCTTGCACGTCAAAGACCGGGTGCAGGGCTTCTTGGTGTCGAGATCGATGACCCCACAGTGGATGTCAGGATCAAATTCTCTTTCTGTCAAAAGCACACAGACATTACAATGGGTTCAAACACTCCTTCACTTATTCTGAAAATAGAAATCAGAGATTCTCCTATTTCAGGCAAGTTATAACTTGAAGCAAATCTACCACATTATCAATGAATGTAAGAAGTAAAATGTGTGAGCACTGAGAAGAAAGTCGCGACATCACTGAGAGGGTGGGCACTCCCGTCAGCAGATGAAGGAGCGGGGCCATGTGAGCCAGCACTCCTCACTACTCCATTGGGGAACACGCCACTAGAAAGCTGCTTTTACATCACCTACACACACATGCACTCTAAAACCGAGGAGGAGGAGGTCAAGGACACAACTTAGGGAACTTCATCTGAAAGCTGAAGTTGGCTAGTTTTAAAAGGAGGACTTCTAATAATAGTTGATTTGCTCCACCAGGAGTGCCCAGTTAATACAAAAAGAAATACTGAGAGAAAAAATATGAAGTTACCTGATAATCTCTTATTTAAAAACTTCCTGTTATTGGAGCAATCTTCTGACTTCTTTTCCAGAACAGGCGGTGCAGGAAGCCCTTTGCCATTCAGAATGTGTCCAGGTGAAGGCAAGGTTGGCTTTGGTATTGAGGGGCAGTTAAGGCCAGGCTTGACTGAGGAGCTCACAGGAGCAGGACAGGGGGGCCCCGCCACGGATTTCAGTAGTGTGCCATCCATCTTCGGATGAATCTTTTCCACTTTGACAGAGGGCGTCATGCTGTCGTGGGGGAAGTGAGAACACCAGCGCCTGAGTGCCTTGCAGCCCCAGGAGACTGGTGAGCTAGAGGGATGAGGCAGAACCTGGGTCTGCCCATGTGCCCAAAGGTTCCTTGGGGAAATCTGTTAGGACTATGCAGAAAACTCAGCAAACCTTTATCCATAAGCCTTTCTGGAGAGGCAGAGAGCTCCAGAGGAACCATCACATTTACCTGGCCTTTCATCATTCCAGAACAATCTTACACATGAGCCTGTTACCCAATGCAACTCCAGCAAGCAGCAAAATATGAAAAGGTCTCAAAGGACCAGAGACTACTGCAGGACCCCGTGAGGATTATCTTTTGAGAACTGTCATTTTTAAGAACTGATCCATCAAAATGAAGTAAAATGAGTGAGTAGAGAAGAGAGCAACTGAAATTAGAGAACATTTCCAAGAAAGGTCACTATGGACTTAGAAGAACTGAAAAGTGCCTAACAGTTGATCTCCAAGAAGAGCCTCTCTGCCCCTATCAACGAGGAAGACCCAGGTTTAATTAGGACATGACGTGTCACTGAAGCGTTAATTCTCCAGACCCTGAAGAAGGCTTTCCTGACAGGATCCTGGCCTCTAAGTGCCTGGCACCCAGCTCGTGAGCCCTGGACACCTGGATCGCTAACCAAGAACTGATTTTTCTCGGCGGCTTACCAATACCGTCACTTGGGTGGCAAACGCTGCTTCGAAGCTAACAGCTGGCCTGGGCCCCATCTAAAGCCCAGTTACAGATACAGAAAACTTGGACCGGGCAGGTTCTGTACATTTTGTCCAGCGCAGCCAGTGCTCTCACAGCTGTTAGGCTGGTGAGTGACTTACACGCTGCACTGGCATTTTCTTTGGCGCGCTGACAGCTCCAGGAACGAAAGCCAAGCCCGCTGTGCTTGCGCTTCTGACAGATGAGTGGAGGCCGGGGGCTTAGCAACCGGGACAAACAGCACCAAACAGCTGTACCTGGAGCAGCCCGACAGCGGCGGAGACACAAGATGCCACGGCCTCTGCAAGCTGGCAAGGTCTGTGCACAAGAGCAGGTGCTGGCCGCTGCCCGAAGATTAACCAGGTTATCAGACCTTGGGGCTGAGACGTATGGCATACCCTCACAAGGGAGGCGGGCCAGGGAAAAGCCACCCGCCACCAAGGCCGAGGGATGCCGTGAGCCAGCAGGATGTGTTTCCATGAGAGGGCACGGCTGCTCTTCACGTGACCACACAGAGCCTGCCAGCCTACGGATCCACCTCGGAAACTCGTCAAGGCTTGTCCTTGTGGTGGGAACCTCTTTCAGCCTCCCTCATCAGTGTTCTGGTGTGAACCCAAGTCAGGGGGTGGGAGGAAGCAGTGCTTCCCTATTTGCTCTGCAAGCCCAGAAAACCCTAGGACAGCTTCTGGGGATCTCTCTGGTTTTTTATTCTCACTGTTATCATCAGTGGCAGCAGCACCAGTAGCCCTTTCTGCACGGTCTCCTGCGGGGCTGACACTAGCCAGCCGTGACTGGCTAACTGACTCTAACACACGAATCCTTGACTCTAACACATGAATCCTACCATCCCAAAGACCCTGCACAGGGGACATGGTCTTTAAACTCTGAGAAAAACAGGGCCTTGGCTAAGGCCCCTCAGCTAGGAAGTGATAGGGGTGGGATTTGAACCTCAGGCCTGTTTGACTTGAGAGTCCCACAGCTAAATCTTTTCATGCTCCCCTCTCACTGTGCACGTAAAGGAGATAACCACAGTATCTATTTCATAGGATTGTTGTGATAAGTATTATTAATCCGATTATTATTGCTATCATGACTCTGCAAAGTTTCCCAACCTGTAATAGGGAAACAAAGAGAAACACCACCATATATCTGGATTTCCCCCAAAGTGGGCTTTCTCTGACATTACCCACAGACACTCTCACAAGCTACTTGTCTGCACAGCCCCACCTCTGGCCAATGGGCTTTAGGAGCCCTCTGAGCCACACTCACATTCTGCCGTGGGGGGCTCGGTTTTGCTGGATGGGGTGCATCGGCCTGCTCCCCCGGAGCTGCAGTTTCTCTTTGGGCGACTTCAACAACTTGGAACTTAACGAGGCCGTGCTCAGAACACCTCCGCTGGAAGAACGGCTGCTTCCACTTCCACCACCTCCTCTGCTTTTGGACAGAGAAGGGAAGAAGGAAAATACTGAAGTGGGAGGAACGGCCAAAGAAGGCTTGCTGGATGAGCTATGTCTTCTTTCTGAAAAAGAAAACAAAGGGGGGCGGGGGGAGACACTGTTTCAGGCAAGTCTTCAGTGGATCCCTGGAGGAGTCCCCTGAAATCAACACATTTAGGTTCAAAAAATGTGTCACTAAGTGAAAATATATTAACCTCACCAGCTTTCAGAAATGGCTTATCTAGGCCCTACAGGCTTATTCTGGATTCTAGGAACTGGTCCTTCTGCTTAAGAAAACATTTCACCGTAAAGAGGTTTATCATATATAGATAACCACTAGGAAATTAAATAGCCACTTTAAACCTGAGACTACTGGGTTTTGCATTTTAGAAATAAACCTCACTGACTCCAATTTGTAGTCAGAGAGGGGAAAATTATTCATTCATCTCCAGAGCTCTGTTTATTGACACCACACAAAATTATTTCTTCCTTTCTAGTGAGGGACATCTCCAATTTTCAAAACAGCAAAGTGTGAAGAAAAAAGTTGTACTTTAATTTTATTTTTTTGTCACTACCCACCAGCATATGACACCAAATAAGAATGTTTCTAGGGTTATCTTATCGTTCCTTACAAATCTGTGCTGAAATTTTCCAGTGAATCACTTCACTCCTCACCCCCAACCCCTCCCCCACTTTTAAAATAATCTTACTTGACTACAGATGGCGCGGCTCTGGTTCACACCACTAAGATGCCAAAGGCGCAAGACAAAAATACCACAAATAGCTTCGCCTGTTTTATAAACCAGGAAGTAATTCATAGTTAAGCAAGAACTACACAGGTTTAACGGAAAGTAAGTCTATCTGCTAGAGAATCAGGTTTTCTCAGAGTAAGGCAATGCAAACTAAATAAATCGAGAGCTGAAGAATGTTACCATTAGAAACAAGTAAATTATTTAGTAACTTTATCTACTTAAGTACCTTATGCTGGTAGCTTAGTAATTACCTTCAGTTAAACTTGTACTTTAAAATGGCATGTTTGCTTAACTCTTAGGTTTGAAAATGTACGTGACTCAACATCTATTTATCACAACATGGAAGTTACATGAATATTTTAAAAATTCAGCATATTAGAATCAATTTGACTGATTCAGTCGCTCAGTAGTTTCCAACTCTTTGTACCCCATGGACTGCAGCACACCAGGTTTCCCTGTCCATCACCAATTCCCAGAGCTAGCTCAAACTTATGTCCATTGAGTCAGTGATGCCACCAACCATCTCATCTTCTGTGGTCCCCTTCTCCTCCTGCCTACAATATTTCCCAGCATCAGGTTCTTTTCTAATGAGTTCGTTCTTTGCATCAGGTGGCCCAAGTATTGGAGCTTCAGCATCAGTGCCTCTAATGAATATTCAGGACTGATTTCCTTTAGGATTGACTGGTTTGATCTGCTTGCAGTCCAAGAGACTCTCAAGAGTCTTCTCCAATACCACAGTTCAAGAGCATCAATTCTTTGGTGCTCAGCCTCCTTTATGGTCCGACTCTCACATCCATTCATGACTGCTGGAAAAAACACAGCTTTGACTAAGTGGACCTTTATCGGCAAAGTTATGTCTCTGCTTTTTAATATGCTGTCTAGGTTAGTCATAGCTTTTCTTCCAAGGTACTAGCATCTTTTAATTTCATGGCTGCAGTCGCCATCTGCAGTGATTCTGGAGCCCAAGAAAATAGAGTCTGTCACTGTTTCCATTGTTTCCCCATCACATAAATGGTTCATTTCCAAATGTCTTTTTTAACCAGTGAAGCTGTGCTGGGTTATTCCCAGGATGACATCAGGTCACTGATGCTTTATGAGGTCCTAAGAGCCTGCTCTACACCAAGACAAAATTATTATGTTCTCTATAAACAGAATTAAAATTCTCCAACTAGAACACATAGAGGCTACAACCAAGTCAGGAAGGCCCAACTGGTAGTCATTTATAAGTGCCTGCTGCTTCCTTCCCCAGATATGACAGTTGTGTGTAAGGAAGGGAAAGCCAAAATAAGCTAAGTTGGCATCTGAGGCTTTCTTTTAAAAAAAAAAAATTAACTTTCCTTCTCTTCTGTGATCCCCAAATACTCTGAATATACTTTCAAGCATCAGCACTTGTCAGCAAGGACTGTGAAAATCTGTTTCCATTTCCTGACTCCCTTGGATGACGGAGCTTATTGTCTCAGTCAGCTGCCCATGACAAGCTGGCACAGAGTAGGCCTTCAATTAACATTGAAGCCTAAGACCAGGCTAATGTCTCGAGGACCATTAACCACAACTGAGTAAGTCCACATCTGCCACATAAAATACTATTTTTCACTCAACATTTCTATTCAAATGATCAACTCCACTGTTTTCTCCCTATATTCACCAGTCTCTCGTGGGGATATCACTGGTATTTTGGACAGAACAATTCTCGTACAGGACCTCAGAGTGGTTAGAACTCCTGTTCCCCGAGCCCCTCATCACCAGTAAGTGGTACCACTCCACCAAGGGCAGCCTGAAACTAACCCCCCAATCAAAACTGTCCCTCCCAATCTATTTTCAGATGGCCCAGCATGAAACAGGGTATCACTCAGTTGAGAGATATTTTCCCAAAACAATAGCATGTATAAAATAATAGGTTTTAAAAGTCTATAATATACTTTATACTTCTGATATACATTAAATAGTAAAATATTCATCCATATTCTGCCACAAAAATTATCTTGTGTACCCCCAGTGGAAGAGTACTAAAGGAATACCACCATATCTGTAATACAAAGAGGGGGAAAAACTTTCAACCAGAACTTTGACTTCTAGGAAATACATCCCTTTTACAATTTGACATGTATCAGAATGCTCAAGTGTCTCTGAGTGAAAGTGATATATTTTCTCTTGTATCAAATGATGCAAATAAATTATCAATCTAATTAATCTTCCATAATGATCATCTTGAAGACAGAAAGTAATTCTGAAGACACTGATCTACCAGGGAACAATTTCAGCATAAAGAATTTTTGCATTTGCTTTTGTGAGATTCCCTCTGTAAGAAGCACTAGGTGAACACAGAAACCTACCCTTGGTTGAACTAAGCCATGTGAAAATAAAAGCACATACCCTCTATCTGCTCACCCCCACCAAACATCCACCATCCACCCCAGTTCACCATGGACGTGAGGAGCCACGTCACCCACAGCTGGTGTGACAGCTTTCCCTCCATTTCGGATACCCTTCCTTCCACCACTTCACGGCAGCTCACAACCTGAAACACTGCTGACCCCTACCCTCAGAAGCACATGCCAAGCTGTCTTCAAGGAAAACTCGTATTAGAATATTTATGTATTTTTCAAAGCATTTAATACACATGTGCTACCCTTCTTGTTAGATTCCTATCTTTCTCAGTGTCGCTGCTTAAGTTTTGAGTGTTTGTGCCCATTATCCCATTTTTCTAATGAGTCTTTTGTGGGTTTTATTGCACAACTCTGCATAGTGCAGTAATTTTTTAGGAATGTGTGTTTTGTTATAGCAGACTGACTGCAATTTCAGTTTGTTCTTTCAATTTTCATTTTTTCCTTTTTGGCCACACCGCATGGCATGTGAGGTCTTAGTTCCCCAGCCAGGACTGAACCCATGCCCCTGGGAGAGGGGCCCAGAGCTCTAACCACTAGACCCCAAGGAAGTTCCTGCCCTTTCAGTTTTCTATTCTCATTATAGTCCACTCTCCCTTTTTCTTCAGTTAATGCTTTTTTTCCCTCCTGTCTATTAACTCTTGATATGGGATTTTGCATTAGAAAAATCAAGATTCAAACCTTTCTAACAGTAGAAGTCAGCTGATATACCAATAACTTATCCAAAAAGTTATATTTTCTACGGCAACAATAAAAGCTGTTTAAAACCTTAGAATGGCAATCTATCACGTGAATTTCTTTCATTCACTAAAACTTGAAACAGACTGTGTGTGTGTGTGTGTGTGTGTGTAAATGTGATTCTGGCTGAAAAGTGCCAGCTCAAACCCTCGTCACGCTGCTGAATTAAGCTGTTCCTTCACATCATGGTCTGCTAACTTATTCACTGGAAAGGGCGGCATCTGGCTTTCCCTCCACGAGAAAATAAAGATGAAAAAAGCAAATTAAATTGTAGTTGTGCTGGACTCTCCCCAACCTTTCAAGCTGGGCCCTTAACTTTCTTAAGATTTTAAAAAGTGTTTTGTTTCTAGATCAAAAGGGAAATGGGCAACTTATGGGTAGGGTTAGGGAACTTATACTAAGTGGACAAACTGGTGGCCAGATGCTAAGCATAACTGCAGTGTGGTCTGGTGAAAAGTCCAAGTTGAATTTTCAAAGCACTCCTCTCTCCAGGGCCTAGCACTGGCCCAGAAAAAGCACACTCTGTCCCTAAATGAGGAGGGCCCTGTGAAGGGCTCCAGCAAGCAGGAAAGATGGGCAGACAGACAGACACAGATACAGTGAAAAGACAGAACATAGACAGAAAGACAGACATGGATGGGTAAGGCTGCAATGTCTATGTAGCAGTGGTGGGTCGGGGGTGACCACACAAATAGATGTGGAGTCAGAGACAGAGAGAGCAAGAGATGGGTGCATCGGTCTTTCTTTCTCTTGTGAATTGAACATGTGACACCACTGCAGGCCAGGGTAGGATACTGGGATGGGTAGGGGACAGGACAACTTTAAGTCTTCCAAAACAGAAAGTAACCAAGAATACTGAGCTTATAATTAATTGTGGATTTATGCTGAGGTTCAAATAAAAAAAATGCATACACAAGTGTTGACACCTAGGTACAAAGCAAGAAGGAGTTCAAATCAAATAATTAGATCTTTAAAAGTCATATATATTGAAGAAAAAAAAAACCTAAAAATAACTTGTGATGTACAACTGTCAAAGTGAGGATACAAACCTAAAATGCAGTCAAAAAACACGTAACTTCAAATCATTCATGCTTGAAAAAAATCTATAAAAATACCTGTCATTTGTTAAGTGGTCATCCCTTGGCCTACAGGTCTATTTTTGAAAAACTTTTGCATATTGTTTTTCTACAACAAATATGGTTTACTTGTTTATCAAACTCATACTTTTAAAAAAGAGAGATCAGTTGGCCTTCTGGCCTCAATTCCATACATGCCAAATTAAAGCAAGGCCTATTATCACTCCCAAGCATGGTATCAATTTGTCTCACTCTTCAGGAGCATCATGCAAGAGCAGGCACAGCGGTGAACAGCTCAGAAAACCCCACAAAACTATTTTTACTCAAGGCCGTTTTCTGGTTAGCCCTAACCATCTTCCTACAGAGCAGACACTGCCATGATCCCCTCTTTCCAGATGAGAAAGCCAAGGCTTTAAAGGACTCAAGTTGGTTGCCCAACATCACCCAGCTAACCAGAAGCAGGATCAGCATGCAAGCCCAGAAAGGCTGACTCTAGTGCCCAGGCTGGAGCCAGGACAGTCCACCTGCCCTTAAGTGGCGTGATGAGCAGACCACGATGCATAGGCCAAAGGCAGGTGGAAGGGAATGGTGATGGCGGGTCATATATCCTCTTTCCAAGTGCTCAGCAAGTGCAGGCTATTACTTGGGCTGCACAGAGGGCTGCGCAGTCAGAACACAGAACAAGTTTAAGACAAAGCTTTGGTAAATTTGGGGTGCGGAGCCACAATCTGCTCAAGGGAAAATCAGGTTGTTGTGGACTTAATCTCTATTTTGGAAGTTGCTAACCTAAAGGTTAGCTATGGTCTCAGTCAGTGTTGCATTCATTCCCCCCCCCCTCCCCCCAGGGAAACATTTAAGATGGTTTTAAGAATGATTTTTTTTTTCTAGAAAGGGCTTGTCAGGCTGCCTTTCTGGCTTGGCTGGAAAGAATCATTTACAAAGTTCCCAGACGCATGTGCGCTACAAGGAACCCAGGAGGAGGAGCAGCAAACGCCCGCTTCACAGGGTGAGGCTGGCCCCTGCTGCCCAGCGCCATTGGGCATGCCTGCAGTCACGCTCCGCTCCTGGTCGTCCTCCTGACAGAGTTTGATGGACACACTCTCGATTAATTAAGCAGTCTGAATGGAATCCAAACTGGGAAAAAAAAAGTCATCCTTTGTTTTTAGTAGATCACTTGAAACGGCAAGAACTTTGGAGTCAGAGACACGTGGGTTCAAATCCTTGCTCTGTCACTAACTAGCTGGGTGACACCCTGGGCAAAGACCTAACTCCGCCTACAGACTCTTCATCTGTCAGGCACCTTGCAGGGCTGCAGGGATTAAGTAACAGAGTTGTAAAGCCCACTGCGGACCGGGACTGGGAACTCCATAGCAAGGGAGACGGAGGCTCCCTGTAAAGCTCAGGTGGTGACGGTTACAGACACCAAGTGGGGAAGGCCTGCTGATTATTCAAGCAGGCAGAAATCACTAAACAAGGCAAACCCACTGCGCCTTCTCCAGTGTGGGAGAAACTTCAGTTTATAGATTTAGCTTACACGTCAGTCCAGGAAGATAGTAAGTTCATCTCAGTGGGCAGTTTGGAACTTTTACAATTCATTACAAATAAATATTCATACACCAACCAAAAAAGACATTTATTCAAGCTAAAATTACTTTATAATTAAAAAGTTGGCCCATTTTCCTAAGAGAACTGAGTCACTTAGGAAGAACTGCAGGTGAAAAGAAAGAAAGAGATGACCAAGTCTATGGATCCAAAGGAGGAAATTTTATGTAGATTATCTAAGCAATGATTCCCAAAACTCCCAAATTTTTCTCTAAGTAAAGCTCACAACTGTGGATGGGTTAGGGTAGGTGAAGTTAAATAGAATGAATACTCTGTTACAGAAAGACCTTCTTTCCCTTCTTTTCTTGGCCAAGCCATACAGCTTGCAGGATCGTAAGTTTCCCAACCAGGGACTGAACCCATGCGCCATGCAGTGGAGGTGTGCAGTCTTACTGACTGAGCATTAGGGATGTCCCAGAAAAGCCTTATGAGAACTACCAACCCACAGGTCTTGGAACATATGATTTCATGGTGTCTCTGACAGTCCCATTCCACTAATACTCTATACCTAACTCCCATTGAAAGCAAGGATTTTTAATAGTCAAGCTTACATATGGCTATAAAATGTAAAACAGAGATCCTTTGGCCAGACATAGCAAGTAATAACTGCATACACCAAAAGCTCAGTTTAGAAACGCTGGGTCATTCATTAAGCAGACCTTTCAAAAAATTAAATTGCTTATTTGACATTCACGTTGGAAATAACTGCTATGTGCTACTCATAGGTCCTAATCAACCCAAAGTAACCATTATATTTCAGTTTTGGGGCCACCAAACACAACTAACAAGGGGTCAAACTGGCATCATCTGTGTTTCATAAGGAGCATGACCCCTATGAAACATCAAAGATCAGGACTCGAGGCAGACTATATCTAAGCCTGCATAATATGTATTTTATATATATATACATATATATTTTACAGCAACTGACCAGGCATACCCGATTTAGCAACATCCTAGGCAGTATCTGTGAAACCATGACTTTGGGTTTGACATAGCTATTTTTTCCCCCAACTATTAAAAAAAAAAAAAATAGCACACTTTTAAAGTCACATCACTGACTATATGTGGACTTAACACATTTAACAACATCTCCTCACTGCTGTCACTGTCAACTTCTCCCTGTAAACATTCTTGTTCTTTTCTAAAAGCAGTGTCACATGTCTGACCAACAAACACAATCCAATTCTACTCCTGTCCTTACATATTCTTTCTTAATTGTAAATCTGCTTTTTCTTTGATCCAATTTCTGGGGGGTCCCCAAGGACTTGATTGGAATACTCCAGAGCAACCAGTGCAAAGTCTGATGGTAAAAAGGAAGCAAGTCAGTGGGACTGTGCCTGGAATGTTCAAATCTCAAGCTGGCGGATCCAGTGCTGACCTCTGACATGCAGTAGCTCAAAGGGCAGTGAGCCAAAAGCCAAAACTGGAGCCAGGAGGCGCCCTCAGAGCATGCTTAGGTGGGTTACCAACGGCACTGAAAAACAGCGAGGAAGGAAAAGTCTTTACCGCAAAGCCCGCGGCATCATTTCCACTAGAGAGACTTAACTGAAAAGGATGATTTCAACACTGGCTGCCCTAACAAATTAGTCTCCAGCTGCAACTTCTGCCAGATGCACTTTTCCTCCCCTTAATGCAGAGGTGTTTTAAAATTCAAACATAGGGGGAAAGTACAGAAATGAGAGTCATTTACAGCACTTGGGCCACTTGAAACAACTTTTAGCCAAGGTCTATAATCAAATTATCAAGCTCTTGAAGTCAGTGCTTTATGACGGAAATAAAAGGCCCACTAAAGTATTCCAGGTCCCTTGGCATTTCCATGTCTCTGGGCAGGGCAGCCCTGCAGCATCCCTATTCACACTGGCTGATGAAAGAGAACAGATCACAAAGGGCAGATTACAAGGGGGAACGACTCCCAAGTCCCCAACTCCGGAGGGGGAAGGGACAGGCGTGAATGGATTGTAAATAATGTTGCTAAGAAAGGACCACAAATATGGCAACCTAAGATAATCCCCTTGCCAAGAATTCTTCCCAGGGGGGCTGTTCTTTCTGAACTTTGCTTTCAAGTATGTGAGAAATATGAAGAACTTATTGAATATCTGGAGGTAGCCCTCCCCTGCCATCTTAACTTGTAGCTCTGTGCAAACATTAGGAAAAAAAAAAAAACACACACATGGCCTTCCAAAATTCCAAATACTTTATTAAAGGAGATGGAATGATAAAGAAAAACAGGGGAGACCGAATGGTACAACAACTGATCACATCAGCTGGGAGAATAGTATCAGTTCTTCATCATTGTTTTCTTAAGACATCTTGCTTAAAGAAAACTGAATGGACTGAAAAACCAGTTCATTTCCTTCAGGGGGCCCTTTCTATGCTCCTGCTTAAGGTGCAGACTTTGAACTGAGAGTTATCATCATGATCTCAGACAAACACACACAGATGTTTCTCAGCACATGTAACTTTGGGGAAAAGGCTGTCACTGCTCTGAGCAGAATGCAGCCAACAGACGACGCCACCTCTGAGACGTTGCCGTCACCGTTTCAGACTACGGCAGGGTATCATGCAGTGAGCGACACGCTGGCTGACACTTCTACTTTGCTAACAGTCGTAAGCACCTCTCTCTGCTGTCCTCAGGACGCACGGTGTCAAGCAAATGATACCGACAAAGAAGCACTCACCCCACCCGAAACAAACCCGATTTCAAGGTCTGAATGATGCACAGCATGCCCTGAATGCACCCCATCCACTGAACTGACAGGTCTGCATGCCTCAGGTATCAATGTATGACAAGGAACAAAAAGCCAAGACAAGAAAGCCACCCTTCTTCAGTTACTTTTGGTTTAATCCTTTATCTGTTGGGGAAAAGCATCCTATACGTTAAGTTTAGCCTTCTAACCAGCTGATACCATGTGCGGATCAAGCGGCAACACCCTCAGTCCTTATACAAACACCTCTGTAGTCACATCTGGTCTATAGTTGGGCCTGGGTTCCAGTTTTTCTCTAATGAGACATTCAAGGCTATCACCAAAATGCACAAAGAATTAAGAAAAACAAGCTATGTCTTTACTACTGCTACTGCTGCTAAGTCGCTTCAGTCATGTCAGACTGTGAGACCCCACAGATGGCAGCCCACTAGGCTCCTCCATCCCTGGGATTCTCCAGGCAAGAACACTGGAGTGGGTTGCCATTTCCTTCTCCAATGCATGCATGCATGCTAAGTTGCTTCAGCCGTGTCCGACTCTATGCAACCCCACAGACAGCAGCCCACCAGGTTCCTCCGTTCACAGAACTCTCCAGGCAAGAACACTGGAGTGGGTTGCCATTTCCTGCTCCGATGTCTTTACTACCCCAATCCAATTTTTATACACACACACAAAGGGTAAGGGAGAGAGAAAAAAATTAAAGGAACCTGGCAGAACTTCAAGTAGAAGAGTCCTTCTCGTTTTTTTTTTTTTTAAACAAAAACTTCCGCGTGGGAATCCCCTTAGGGAACAGTGTCCTCTGAGGCCAGAAAGGAGCAGCAAGTCCAAGGTGCAACAGAATGACGGCACCATCTGCCGCAGAGTGCCGCACTGAGTTGGGAAGCCACATCTTTACTGCTGTGTCCCACTAGTTCTGTGGCCTTTACATTCCACTCTACTGGGGAGGAAGGAGAGGAAGGGGTGAGAAGACCATGAACCTGGGAATAACAACAACCTCAAAATCACAACACAGCCTCTAAAGCCTCCTCATTAAATGAGATCTGCTAATAAGGAATGGGTGATTCATGACTGAACAATGCCAATGTTTTGATGAGTTTGCAGCACGTGTTTTTTTTTTCCCCCTGAAGACAGAAAACAGCATCTGCCCCACCTACAGGCTGGGGTTGTCCACTAATCAACACCAAAGCGATATTCAAAAACGAAACCAGAAAGCAGCAACTGTAAAACTGCCTGACGAGAAGTAAAAGTTTTGTGTTTTGTTTTCCTTTAATGAACAGCAGTTTGAATAAAGGTTTACAATCCTGTTTGTATTTCAACTCCTGAAAACCGGTAGCTAAAGTTCATCCTCAATTAAAACCATCCGGTCAAGCACATTATTGCAGGAGGCATGAAATGTGAATCCAGTGAAAACTAAAGATCTCAACTGTCACCTCGCTTCCTGCTTTCAGAGGAGGCATGAGAGAGTTAAGGTAACTTTGAGAACAGCCGCCCAACCCACCCGAGCAGAATCAACTTGGCTGTACTGGCTACCTTAATAACACAACTAAAGGAAAAAAAAATAGTCTTTTCTGGCAGGCAGTCAGTAATTAAATTTTTATACACTCAATTTAAGTTACTGAATGACTTCCCAGGGTTACTGTTTGTATTTTGAAGTTGTTCTTCCTCTTGACACAATGTTCTGCTTGCAACTTTGCTGCGGAATTGAAGAATCCGACAAAACGGCTTTCAAACACATTCTACAGGAAACACTGTGAACTGCCTGTCATGAAACCTCACTTACCGCAAGTGAGATAAAAAACAAACAGTCAAAGCGTGTTACAACGTTCCTCCATTTTTAGAGAGCGACGTAACCACTGCTCTCCCTGTTTGGAGATATGGGAACCGTTGGGTGCAAACCTCAGCATTTTGTGGGAGTTAATAGCAAACTCAACTCCAGCCTGTGCCTGACCTTTGGCCAGATCACTCGAATGACATTTCAGCATGGCTCCTGTGGCTGGCCAGCCGGCGGGGCAGCAGCTAATCCCTCCTGTTGCGATCACCCCCCTGCTCAGCGAGACTGCAGGGCGCACTCACCACCGCTCAGCCCGAAGTGCTCCGGGCCTGCCGGCGGGGCGGGCCAGCCGCCAGAGGACGGGCCTGTGCCAACTCGCCCCGCTCTGCTCTGCGTGGGGCTCCGTCCTGCTCCCAAAGACCTAGCCCACCTTCCGCATGCTCGTCCAGGACCGGGCCCCCAGCCAAGCCCAGCCTCTGAGAACTGCCTCGGAAAACTTACCCGGGAGAGCTTTCAGCCCCCGTGCGGAGGAAGGGCTGCTCTGAGGAGGCTTCTCGTCACCTTCCATTCACATAATTTGGTTGTGCTTCATTGCACACTTGCTACTGCAGGCTTGCATCATGATGTGGGTCTGCCCACCAACTCCAAATATGCTCCATGTTTGGTCTTATGTAACATTTGCTACTACTGTAAAAAGCACTTGAATTACAAAGGTCCTGGCAGATCAACAGAAACAAGGGGTGGAGTCTAATTCCATCTAATATGGTCACAGAAGGCGTCCTGGCTGGTGTAAGTAATCCTTCTCTTGGAAAGGCTGCTGGCCAAAACTGGAGGAAGATGGAATTTATGGATTTAACCTACTAGAATGTGAACTACTCACACCTGATCTTCCTGCATAACTTTACACTGACAACTACTACCAGGTAAATTAGAAAATTTAAATGATTCTTTATATATCTATACTTTAAGCCTAGACAGAACTACAAGTTTTTAATATTATACATTTTTACAAATATCAGCAGTCATTTTCTACATTCTATTTCCCCAGTATCTATACTTTAAACAAACAAAAGTTTATTATATCTAAGAATAGCTTTCCTTAAATCTAGTAAGAAAGATCTTCACCCATTTTCTGTGCCTATTTGTAAAATAGGTCTAATTTCAGAAAAATACACATGTTATTGTCCATAGTTCAAGAGCTGGATAACTGACAAAAGCTGGGGACCTTTTAGGCTTTTGATCCAAAAACTTCTCTAAGTGGATCCTTGAAAACCACGTTTTCCTGGTTAAACAGGTTGCCTGTCTCCACCGTATTACACTTTCCGCATCACTACTCCTCATCCTGCTAATCGCCAAATCTTACTATCAAACAGACATGGGAAAAAGCAGCCAACTGATATGAGTTTTATGATAATAAAGGCTGCACACATAAACAGACTCAGATGCCTGATAGTTCAGAATGAACACTTTTAAATGTCAAAAGGAGGGGGGAAATTCCTCTACAAAATACCATCACCCAACACAGTCTATTTGGCAAAAAGTCATGAATTACATGTGTGGAAAAGATTTGGCCTGGAAGGGGTGGGAAAGAGTTGTGAGGCATAGGAAATGGCTTCTGTTAGAACAGACACAAATTCTAAATTTACTGTAAAACAAAAGAGTAGTAGTCACATTGCTTTGTTTTTACAGAAAGCATTCATATCCTAACCATGACAGCAATATTAGGATCTAGAGGGCTTCTGAAACTGTTCCCCATCCCCCCTAGATTTCTGATTCTAACAATGCAAAACTATGGTGGTTCTTAAGAGAGATCAGGACACTAGGAAAGAGCCATCAGCCGGAAGTAGAAGCACAGTATGAGCAAATCCTTCCAAAGTTAATACACAAAAATAAGACAATTAGGTTAATTCACCGAAGGGTTTGTTAAGCTGGCAGAAAAACAAAACAAAAACATTCTACTGCTGTACTACCTGATGACAACAAAGTCTTAGCATCATTCACTGCACCCACTGCCCGCCCACCCCCAACCAAGGGGAGCTGAGGAGTCTCCCTGATGTTGTCAATGGCAGAACTGAACAGAGGGAAGAGGACCTACTCAGACTAAGTCTCAGCTCCACATCACTGCACTCCGAAGCCTGGACAGCAGACTCCTTGCCAGTCTCCCAGCACAAACACTCGCATTTCTAAACTTCCCTTTTGTAGATGGTGCTAGTGCTAGTGGGGAAAACAATTCTTATAAGAACCAACCAAAGTAATAAGACAATGTGAGGAACAAAGTCTGTCTGTAACCCTGAAAAATTTCAGGGTGAACTTCAGCAAATGTTTTTAAATATTACACACTACAAATGTTCTTAAGAACTACGAAGTATTCTTAAATATACCTACATTTTCATATAAAAGAAGAAGAAACTATCCAAATTTGTTCTGAAGACCTACATCAAAAAGGGGATGAATGATAGTGCAAACCAGAAAAATAAAAATCGATACAATAAGAATATACACAAATACACAAACTGAGCATCTAAAGCTCAGACTGAACTTTTAAACACACACCTCTCTTAATGCCCTAATTAAAAATGTTTAAGCTAATGCCACCCTGTTCTGCTTGGAAAGCATTATTACTCTTCTTCAAACCCTAACCAAATAAAGTTTATATTGATATTACATTTCCCTATGATGGCTCATTCAGGGGACATGGTCACATTTTTTCTTTCTTGTGAAAAGAAATAAACAGACTACAGACTAAAAAAAGACTATGGACTAAAATACCATTTTAATAGAATAACATCCATGCCTTACAGACCAAAAATTATAGGTACTGGCTGCGGTGTGGATGGTGTGCACTCATCAGCTTTACTCTGGTTGCACAAAGCGAGTCCTGAACTGACACAAATTCTTCTGTGAATTAGCCTGCTCCCAGTGAACAAGCGAACCAGCCGCAGCTGGGAGGGGCTACGAGGGCCTGGCTTTGGCCTGCCACGGCCTCAGCGCTTTGCGTTGTGTAGTCTTGGGCAAGCGACCTCTGCCCCTGGGGGTCTGTGTCCTCCCCTGGGGAGCACTTCCTGGGCCTCGATGAGGAGTAGAGGAGGTGACACATGTGATGTGGTCCCTAGCACCTCTGAAATGCTCGGTAAATGTTGGCTATCATGATCAGGAAGAAGGAGAAAGTGGATGGTGGACGTCACTTGAAATAAAGGAAGACTGAGATAAAGACAGCGGTTCCTGTGATGAAAATTAGTGAGGTCCCTGACAAATCTTGGGATTTCCTAAATCCAACCCTGAGAAGCCAGCGGCGGTGTCATCTGGTGTTCTGCAGGGCAACAAACGAGCTGTCGGCAGTTGGGAAATCCTGTGTTCCTGTCACCGGCGGCAGCCAGTTCTCCAGTTTACAGGGGCACAACAAGCCTCCACTCACTCCACTTCGGTGTCTCAGCAGGCCGGGCGAGTTATAATTGGCCTTAATTGGCACTTACAGGAGCTTTAACATTCCTTACCTGCTGCCAAGGAGCACTTGAAAGGGGGAGAAAGTATTTTCAAACTTGGAAATACCAAGCAATTCATTCAGCTGTGGGCCGGGATGCCTGCTGTCCAGAATCAGATTAGCTTCACCAAGAAACTGCCGCTGTGTTATTATCCCGCGCTCATTAGGTGCTCCCGCCGGATTAGGAGAGGTGGGAGATGGCAGCTTAAATGGGATCATTCACCTTGGGGGCTCATGGCACACAGCCTTCCTCTGGTTGGCATCGTCTGCTCTGTTTGGTGGACGCGCCTTCAGGGCTCAGCCACACTTGGTGTGTGTGTCCCTTTTCAGCTGTTGAGATTGTTCAAAGGCAGCCAAATAAAGTATAACCTCATGGCCTGATTTACATAGGCTTTGTGTGAACCACAGTCTGACCTCAGCCCAGTCTTTATTTGAGACACAAAGTGAACACTGTTAAAAGGTGACCAATCACACCAAATTCAAGGAGGATAATGAGATCAGAAATAAAACTGACAATAGTTTTTCATTGGCCCCACAACTGATCTCAACAGAAATTGTTGTCGTCTACAAGTCTACACATTTTGCAAAGAGGAATCTCAGCCTAACTGAACTAGATTTCTGCCCTAAGGTAAATTCCAATCAGAGTAAAGAGAAATCTCCCATAAATGCCAGGAAAACCATCTGTAGTTGTTTAAATGAATACTAGAAAAATCATCACTCGTTTTGAAAAACCTTTTGCCTCATATCACAAGGTGAAGATACATGCTACACTGGTAGTCAAAAAGTTCGCCCTTGTTTGAGAAATAGAGTTCAAAGTCAAATTACAGTTAATCACATTTGTGAATAAATGTGTAAAGCACCCTAAGAGGCTTTAGAAAAAAACTGGAAGCTTACAAAAATAAATAAAATACCTACTCCGAGTGGCAGTACTTGCCTATGTGGCTAGTAGAGATACAAAGTATTAACAGACTTCTGGGAAAACAATCTAGTAACAGCTATAAACAAGGCATATAAGTATCTTTTTTGATCCAGAATCCATTCCTGAGACTTTTATCCTACAGAAACAAAATGAATACGTGCAGCGTTTAGCAGGCTGGCTGGCTACTGCTGCTTTCTTCGTGGAGGTAAAAGGCAGGAAACAAAGTGAATGTCCACAGACAGAGGGCTGAGGATGTTACCGCACAGCCGCACCTTAAAACGGTAAGCAACCATTAAAAAGGGGGATTTGTGTTATTTTGGGATCTGAATGGATTTCTATGTGGTTTTGCTGAATAAAGGAGCAGCAGAAGTGTGCTTACTAACAGGATCCATCTTTTGGTAAAAACTATGACCTGCAGTCCCTGCTCATGAAACATGGGATTATATGCGCTTGTAAAGAGTTATGAGCATGACAAAAATATAGAAGGATGTATACTAAGTTACATATGAAGAATGTACCAAGTTACATAGATGAATTACAGAGTGGAAGGACCAGTACAATTGGAGAAGGCAGGGAAGCAGAAACAGCCAATGAGATAGAAGGCAGTAGGCTGAATTGAAAACAGCATGTTTGAGATTATTACACTTGGGTATCTATGTAAATATATATGACAGATGAATGTACCTCATATATTCAGGTGTCAATCAAAAAATCCATAAAGAAACTGACTCAAGTTTTTGTCATAAAAAATTGCACTGTGAAGAAGGCAGAAGAAAAATTTAAACAGCATGAAACTGTGGTATTAAATCAAAGTACCATGTCCTGACTACGGTACCCATTTCATTTGTTTGGCTCTGCAGATGGATTCATTCCAGTAACATGACAAAGCACAGTAAGAATCACACAGTGTGTGCACGCTAAGTGACTTGAGTCATGTCCAACTCTGCGAACCTATGGACTGTAGCCTGCCAGGCTCCTCTGTGCATGGGATTTCCCAGGCAAGAATGCTGGAGTGCGTTGCTGTGCCCTTCTCCAGGGGCTCTTCCCAACCCAGAGATCAAACTCTCGTCTCATGTCTCCTGCACTGGCAGGCAGATTCATTACCACTGACACCACCGGGGGAAAAGGCCCATTAGCCACTCTCGTGAAACAACGCCTTAATTTTCTAAAGCTCACTACAAATCTCCTACAAAGCAGGAGTTTTAACAATCTTTTAAAACTATCAAACCTAAGAAGTAATGAAATAGAGTTCATACTGGAGTTTATTTTTTACCCTAGGAGAGTATAAATCAAGAACTACATCATGTGAGATAAGGGGCTGACTGCTTATTTTAAATTGAGATAATTACCTTCCCTGATCTCTTTTCGTTAACTTTCGAACACACAAGAGGAAAAGCTATATGATTTCTTTCAAGTTCAATTTGAGAACTGTTGACTTAAAAGCAAAACACGAAAGCGAACCTAAATATTGGAATTTCTATATACACAATAAGCAATGAGGAAGGAAACAGCTGAATTCAACCTTTGCCCACTGCCGCAAACCAGCTGTAGGGGCCTGAACCCTGCATGGGAGGCATTATGCCAGTCAGGTAGTAGGTGCTACAGCAGACAGAAGTGATAAAAACTCCCTCTTCTGGTCAGACATAAGACCACAGCTTAATAGGCCCAATACAGCAGGTGTGTGCGTATCTCAACTAGTCAACACACAAAAATGGCCTTGTGAAACAATGATTGTCAGGAGAAACGTCTTTTAGCAAATAGAACTAAAATATGGATTTATATCCTGAAATGTCCCGTTCAGAATCTGAAGCACAGCCATCCTAATGGTTTCTAGATGTAGGAGACAAGTCAGGAGTGACACTGCTGACTATTAATAATTTATTGACTGATTTATGCTGCTGGACACCCCCATTTTCACTGCCTCATTCTGGTGACACAGATCAGAAGTGTTGACATTGTTCGTTCAGTCAGAGCAGCTCTAACCTGGAGGGCAGCTCTGATCAGCCTCCAGGTGGAGAATCCATCCACTGAGACACTAACAGACATTCTCAAAGAATGCATGTGATAATGTAGCAGTGACAATCTAAATGTCTACCAACAGGGGACAGGTTAAGTTAAATACATTAAGGAAGTGAAATAATAGGCAATCTTTTTTTTTTTTAAAAAAGGAAGTAATGTGCATTAACATGGAAAAATAAGCTAGATCACTAAGTTTAAAAAAGTGAACTTATAATAAATCTAATTTTTCATGTGTGTGAAGGAAAAAGAAACATACAGCCAAATATTGTTTTGTCCAGGGTCTAGACATGTTCCAAGAGTTTATGTCAACCTGTGCCCCTGGAAAGTAAGATGGAAGAGATTCATTTACTTATTCTGACTGCATATTTATCCTCTGTTGTTGGTTCATGTTTTTCTTATATGATGTGCATTACCATGATAATAATGAAAAAAAAAAAAAAACCCTCAAATACATGTGCTTTTCCTTTTTAATTAGAAAGTTTCCACTACCCAAATGAGAGGATCCTTTTGTTTCCAGGTTTACATGACTAAATAACTGTTCCACTTTAAAATGGCAACAAAAACCCAAAAAGAATAAATGACTCCAAAGTTTTGCATCACTGCAATAACTATTTTCTATCTCTACAATCTTTAGGAAATGTCTAAAGACTTAGTGCATATAATACATCATGACTTTTTGTTCAGGTCATTACACTTCATTGGAAAACAAACAAACACAAAAAAGCCCACATACGAATTGAAATAACCACCCCATGATCCACAAGCTAAGTAAACCCATCCAGCTGCTGTGAGCCATTCCCTGTCCCTTCTTTTCCAGTTCGTCAGCCGGCCCTGCTGGCCTCCTCCTTCTGTGCTGATTCTTATTCCAGCCGCAGCTCTCAGCCTCTGCTGCTGCCGCCCTGTCAGCCCAGGCATCCTCTCCAGACCCCGCGCTCACCTAGTCTAGTGCAGTGCAGCCCACTCAGCCTCGCTCTGCTTCCGCTCTTGTCCTCCGTTTCACAGAGCAACCACAAAGCAGGTCAAGACCCTTTCTGACTCAAGATCCTCCAGAGACTTTGCACAGGCTGCACTGGCAATCCAGATTCCTTTCATTTGGCCCCAGCAGCCCCTTCTCCAACTTTAACCTGGCCCCCTCTCCTCCCCGCACATTATATTTTCACCTCCTCTCTGGACTTCCTGCAGGAACTCTGCACCTGCCAGTTTCTGTTTGGAACACTGCTCCTCCAGATCTTCACATGGCTGGCTGTTTTTCATCACACACCTTCCACATCAACTCTTCCAAATGGCTTTCTTTGAGTAAGCCTTACCTAAAGTGTCTTGCCCCATTTTTTCTCTGATATTAACCCAAGCCTTTATCACTATTTGAAATCATCTTATTTTACTTGATTTCATCCTATTCACTCCATCCTCTTTAAACAGAATATAAGCTGCATGAAATCAAAGACACTGCTTTCCTAGTTCATTGGAGAGAAATGCCTAGACAGGATGTACTCAATAAATATTTGCTAAATGAGTGAACAGTATCCTTGCCAATTTATGGCTTTTTAAAAAAGCCCCAAAGGCACAGATATTAATAAAGGCAAGGATTTCAGTATAAAGAAAAGTCAATGCATTTTATAACTATAAATTAAAATGTAGCTCCTACAAATGGCATAAACAATACCATTTAAAATATATACGCTGATTATATAACCAAGGAAAAAAAGATAAATGTATTAGTTAGGGACAAAGTGATCCTTTATCTGATGCTACTGAAGTTACTTGAAAATTTTAATTTGCACTGTTTCGCTAATGGTAGAGAAAAACTGAATTCACTGCATTAATTTTACATCATGTTCTTCAGTGACAAGACGCTTAGATCAAACAGTCAACTTGGAATTCCCTTCGAGAATTAAAGTAACATCTACCCTGACATTGCTCACGTTTTGATGTGCCTGCTCTGGTTTGCTCCCTTCCTGGTTCAGTCCTTGACTGCTGGAGAAAGGCCTGGCATATGTCTTTGAAGCAAAAGAGTGAAGTATTTTTGGCTCTGCAACAAATTTCAGTCTTTATACTGACTGCAAAAATATGCCAACCAATTCGCTAGAGAAGCTACAAAATGTCACAAGGCTGGAACAAAATGAGGAGGAGCTTGGCTTTGGATATTTACTATGATTTAGGGTTAAATAAAGTGGAACAGGCCCAAGAGAAATCCAATGACTACGCTAAATCAAGTATCTACCTACGACCATTATGTCTTCAAATTATTAAATGTTCTCTCTGAGGTAATGGGTTTACAATGCTGACCCAGTCACTCTAGGCAACCTTTCAAGTTCACCTGATACACAACATCTGTCATTAACGACAGTTTTGTGACATGTGGAATTCATTACATCTTCTTGAAATTTTCCTTTAACTCTATACACCTTATTATATGCAAAAGAAACAGATGGTCAGTTCAGTTCAGTTGCTCAGTCATGTTCAACTCTTTGCAAGCCCATGGATGCAGCACGCCAGGCCTCCCTATCATCACCAACGCCCAGAGTTTACTCAAACTCATGTCCATTGAGTCGGACATGATATCATCCAACCATCTCATCCTCTGTCGACCCCTTCTCCTCCTGCCTTCAATCTTTACCAGCATTATGGTCTTTTCAAATGAGTCAGTTCTTTGAGTTTCATCTTCAACATCAGTCCTTCCAATGAATATTCAGGACTGATTTCCTTTAGGATGGACTGGTTGGATCTCCTTGCAGTCCAAGGGACTCTCGGGAGTCTTCTCCAACACCACAGTTCAAAAGCATCAATTCTTCAAAGCTCAACTTTCTTTATAGAAACAGATGTTAAGTAGACAGAAAATTCAGCCTGAGACATTTTATCTGTGTGAATGACATTTAATTTAGGAGTTTGATCTGTAAACTGGGAATAAAACCATCCATTCAGTGGGTCGCTAAGAACAGGAAATAAGATAATACAAAAACACTTTGTGAATCATCAAGTCCTGCTACAAATTATCATTAGTCTGTGGACTTTTAAATTACTATTAGTCCTAAAAAGATTAAGTTATCACTGAGTTTCAAAGTAGAATAAGACCCAAACAACTGAAGAGAAAAAAAGAAACATTTTTTTATTTATCCAAAAACAAAGTTACTTAATAGCCAAATGAAACAACTCATTCAAAATTCCTGAATCCATTACTTTCTACACCTAACTCCATCAGATCACAAGAGGGAGAAAGTGTTCTTTATTGAACAGCAAAACCTCTGCTCTGTGATACAGAGTCACTTAATTACACAATAGCAATCATTGGTCACAACTATGTTAAATTGTTGTCAACAGTGGGATTGGCATTTTTGCCAGAGACAGCCCATGGGATGTCATACAGTAAGATTTGTTTTGCTCACCCAGTTATGTTCTTTGAATCCAATTAATTAGCTCAAAAAACTGAGTAATTCCTATTTATTCATCTTCTGATGAAAATGACTTTTCAGAAAAATATAATTTATGCTAGTACCTAAAAAAATCCACCACCCTAGTGCATTTATTAAGTCCCAACTATGCATGTGGCTGTTAACTTTACAGGGTTTGTAATATCTACAAGTGGAGAAAGCTCTAAGATTGCAGAGGAGTGTCAGTGAAAGATACTTTCATGAAAAAGCCAGATTTATGACATCCCCTTCTGTGAAGAGAGTCTGAGGGGCACATGTTTTACCCCAAGCCCAGCCTCGCACGTCACTTAGAGCAATGGGGAGGCGCACAACATGTAGTATCAATGGATAAATGGCAAAGGGTATTTATCTGGGATCCTTTTGCAGATCAACGTGAGATTTGAGAATTCTGCTCCCTAGGTAAGGCATTTCCTAGACTAGGACTGGCCTCGGGAGACAGCTCCCTGAATAGCAGAGGAAACCAAATCCGACAGCTTGAGCCGGTGTTTCCCCAAACATGGAGTAGGTATCACTCTCCAGCATTAACAACATTAAATCTCAAGTGAAAACTTATTCCCTTCCTAAACCCCCTTTACTTTTTGTGATAACAGCATGCCACTCTGTGGATGACACTTGCCTAAAACGTGTTAGTCTCCCTCTAACTAAGGCCGCAGGCCTCGGGGCTCAGTGCTGGTGCTGGCAAGAGTAGCGACAAGTAACTGAATCTTTTCACTAGATTTATTTTCACACCTACCACCTATGGCAAAGGACATCAGTTTTCCCACTGATAACTCTAGTGAGGTTTTCTTTGTGAAAGATTTAAATAGAAGTGGTTTGATTTTAAGAAAAAAAATTAAATGGAAGTAAATAAATCATATAGACGGAACTTGATGGAACACAACTGGGGAAAAGGTGGCTGAAGTCCATGTGCTCAGACTCGGGGCTGAGCCACAAGGTGAAACAGTGGTCAGCCTAACTCATCTGAGGCAAAATACTTCAGCAGTTGACATTCGAGCAGGGCTTCCATTAATTATAGAGATGCTACCAGACGACCTGTCCGAGCTGAATTCACATCACTCATGTATTTCACCTAGGTAGGACCAGCCCACATCTGCCTAAGACAGGTTGACAGAAGTTATGGTATTCTTCACAAGCAAATTCAAATAGAAGCGGCAGGGTGCAAAGCAGTGCAGCACACAGCTTCTCAGAACTACCTGCAAAGCTCTTTCCGCACAGAACCCCAGAGGTCTCCCACAAGTCATCAGCTGACCCCACCTGTTCAGATCCATAGTAAAAGTATATAAATGGAAATACACAGCTTATGCTATTCAGTAGCCAACTTAGGGCCAACACATTTCCTATGAATCAAAGTATCTACTCAGATCCCCAACCTGGCTAACACAATCTCAAAAGAAAGGTGCTTCTGGCCACAGGAAATGTCACCATCTTAGTCCTCTTTCATACTTAAGGTCTCAGAGGCAATTACTGCAAGATTTCCAGGACATGATACAAAAAGCTCGAAATCAGTTTAAAAAAAGCAGGGGCCTCCTCTCATGCCATCCTTGCTAGACTCAACAAATCTCTGAGCGCCGATCTGCCATCAATCCCTATGCCAAGCACAGGAATACAAAGCAGCAGCCCCATGGGGGGAGGGGATCAGCACAGCGCATCCTGGCAAGCCCTTGGGCCACAATCAGCTGAGGAAGCTGTGTGGAATGCAGACTCCTAGGTCCTCTCTCTGGCTCCTCGCAGACCGCCAGTCTGCAGTGGGTAGGAGGAAGGGGGCCACTTAGGCAGCTCCCCTTGGATTTGGAAGCACAGGTTTCGGATGCACTGATTCAACTGTATGTTGAAAATCTGAAATTAGCAGTAAGAAACATCTCACTCCTAAAAATACTGAATAACTAAAGAGAAGTACAAGGCAGCCGGGAGTATTTCAAAACATTAAAACAACAACTAGAAAGCATGGTAATACTATACAGTTTCCAACAGAGCCATTTATACGACAAGAGTGATCAGACAAATGGAAATGCCAGAATGACACTACAATCACTCACCATCACTGACCCAGGAGAAATCCTGGTGAATAGTTAACTCATGAAAAGGCAGCTCGGCTAGCAAAAAAGTACAGACACAACTTTGTGGGTGTAGCTCCAGACCAGTGCAAGATAGTGAATACTCAGTAGAGCAGGTCACACAAATCTTTTGGTTTCCTAATACTTAAAGTTATGCTTATGCCTACTGTAGCTTACTAAGTGTGCAAAAGCATTATGACTTGGAAGAACTGGAGTGAGTTGCCATTTCCTTCTCCGGGGATCTTCCTGACCCAGGGATTGAACCCGGGTCTCCTGCATTGCAGAGAGATCTTTACCATCTGAGCTGCCAGGGAAGCCCCTAAAAGAACGTGCATGTGCTCAGCTGCTCAGTCGTGTCTGACTCTCTGTGACCCGTGGACTGTAGCCCACCGGCTCCTCTGTCCATGGGGATGCTCCAGGCAAGAGTACTGGAGCCAGTTGCTGTACCCTCCCCTCCCAGGGATCTTCCCAACCCAGGGATCGAACCCAGGTTTCCTGCATTGAAGACAGATTCTTTACCAGCTGAGTTACCAGGGAAGAACATACATACCTTAGTTTAAAAAAATAAAACTGTTTCTAAAGAGCTTCCCTCATAGCTCAGCTGGTGAAGAATCCGCCTGCAATGCAGGAGACCCTGGTTTGTTTCCTGAGTTGGGAAGACAGGTGGATTCTTTACCATCTGAGCCACCAGGGGAGCCCGAGAATCCTGCAGTGGGTAGGCATCCATCCTCCAGGGGATCTTCCCAACCCAGGAGTCGAACCCAGGTCTCCTGCACTGCAGACAGAGTCTTTACCAGCTGAGCCACAGGAAGAACACACACACCTTAATTTAAAACAATACAACTTTGTTTCCAAAGAGCTTCCCTCACAGCTCAGTTGGTAAAGAATCCGCCTGCGAGGCAGAAGACCCTGGTTTGCTTCCTGGGTCAGGAAGATCGCCTGGAGAAGGGAGGGCTGCCCACTCCAGTATTCTTGCTTCCCTGGTGGTTCAGCAGGTAAGCAATCTGTGTGCAGTGCGGGAGACCTGGGTTTGATCTCTGGGCTGGGAAGATCCCCTGGGGGAGGGAAAAGCTGCCCACTCCAGTATCTGGCCTGGAGAATTCCACGGACTGTATAGTCCATAGGGTTGCAAAGAGTCGAACACAACTGAGTGACTTTCACTTTGTTTCTAAAAAACGCTAACCATCATCTGAGACTTCAACACATTGAAGTAGCAACAAAAATCACTGGTCAAAAATCACAATAACACAGGAACAATGAAAAAGATTGAAATGTTTCAAGAATTCACAACATATGACAGAGACATGAAGCCAGTAGATGCTGTTAGAAAAATGGATTCAAGGAGTTTGCTTGACATGAGTTGCCCCCAACTTTCAGTCTGTAAAAGACACACTCTCTGTGAAGAACAATAAATCAAAATGCAAGAAATGAGGTATGTCTGCAGGTCTCTCACTATTTTGGGTAACAACCTGTTCACAAATTCAGCATAACATTATCAACAAGAACTGAGCGATAAGCCTTGCTGCTACTGTAGCTTCCTCCCCGTCACGGCCAGGCAGCAGTGGTTTTAAAGGAACTGTCTGCTAAATTTTATAGCAACTGCTCACTTGTTCATAAAAGTCACAGATGAGTATCATTAAGACATGAATTCACAGAAGACTGCCCACACATTTTCACCAAGTTCATCAGAAGGGAATACAGTAGAATTTCTCCTTTGGCAGGTGCAAGTTCTTCCTAATACAGTAAGAAACAGCTTGCAGTGGCTACTTAGAAATTTCTTGAGTTTCAAAAACAGGCTTTGCTTTTAACTCTGGAAAACAAACATGTAGCAATAGGCCTTCTGGAATTACAACAAAGGAGAATGGGATGCAAATACTTCTTCCTGCTAAAATCCCTCACCCCAAAGACAGAAGACACACTGGCAATGCTGGGAATGGTTCCTGGTCCCGGCCCCCTGACCACCTCTTTTTTTCCAGATGAGCGAGCTATCACTCCCGAACTAGGCCAGGGACATCACATGGTGCCTTCCTCCACTTTGGGAAGTCGCCCCCAAGCCCATACACCTAGCCGTCTCCAAACCTCCTGTTTATTCCATTAGCCTTCCCTCGGCTGCTGCCCCCAAAGAGGAAACTCCTACATTTCCCAATGAATCCCTCTGTCAGCACCTGGCCCTCTTCTTTCCACCAGAGACCCTCTCGTCTCTTACAGTTTGAATAGCTCCCTTGCCACTAGAGGGACCAAAGCCCCCACCCAGTGGCCTGTGACAGCTGCACTTCCTGCCTTTCAGAAGGCGCTGGAATATGTACTGAGTCTTGCATTCACACCACACCTTCTTCTACTTTGGAAGTCAGCACAATTCCTTTGTCATTGAACATGTATCTTATTAGAAGATGTTATGTATGCAACAGACTGATAGAGAAAAAGAGAAGAAATATGATTTCAAGACATTCTCCCCTCCCCTACCTCGCCCTCAATATACAGACATTCATTCTATGAGAGACAGAGGAAGATAAAGAAAATCATCTCCAAGAAACATGCTGTAACTAAGTGAAGTGCTTCTGGAAGAGGGGACCAAGAGGGCCTCCTCCTGACTAGGTAAGGCCTGGAAGAAGGAACACCTTTAAGTGGGCTTGATGCAAACAGTAGCCGTTTTCACACTGCATCACTAAGCCAAATCACTCAGGTGTTAAAAATCCTGCAGCAGGTTCCCACTGACATATCAAGCCCAGGGTGTCTGATGGCACTGAATCTCTCTGAACAGCCCCAGCCTTGCCCTGGCACACAGCTCTTCCCCACGGGGTACATCAGCTCCAGCCAATGGAGACTCTGTGGAGTACATTCCAGACAGCCTGGAATTTCCTGCCTCCGCGCTTGCTCCCATCAGCCCTGTGGCCAACCTGGCACCACCAAATATGGCTGTGCAGTGCACAATCTGTGCTACGGGACGGCCCTGTCCATCCCCATCACAACACTTCCCATTTGAGAGGACTGTATGTGATTTTTTTTTTTAAGTATTTTCTGCATTTTCCACAATGGACATGTATTCCACACCTAACAACTGATGGGGGCAATCTGCACATGGGAAAAACAACCCATCCTACTCTTCGGAATAGCCTGATGTGAAGAAGGCGATTTCCTTTAAGAAGTCTGCCCCGAGTTACAGCGCAAGAAGCAATCTGCGCTCCTCCTAATTCTTAAGGTTTTGGACTGCTGTGTGAGTTTCGACACACACCTTTCTGCCCCCACAGTGGCACCTCTTCTCTCTCGCAGACTTGTCAAGTGCCAGGGGCTACACCATACCGCTGCACCTCACCCTCTCTGGGAACCAATGAGGTTGCTATCACTGTCCCCACATTATAAAAAAGAAGCTGAGGTCGGAAAACTTGCTCAAGGAGAACAACTAACCTATGGTTCTTGCAAGTTTAGATGTAAATCCAGTCTGGTCTGACTTCAAAACCCATTACTCCCAAATGAAATGAAAATGAAAGGAAGTCGCTCAGTCGTGTCTGACTCTTTGTGACCCCATGGACTGCAGCCTACAGGCTCCTCCGTCCATGGGATTTTCCAGACAAGAATGCTGGAGTGGGTTGCCATTTCCTTCTCCAAGAGATCTTCCCGACTCAAGGGTTGAACCCAGGTCTCCCGCATTGTTGGCAAACACTTTACCGTCTGAGCCACCAGGGAAGCTGTTTTTTATAACTCCCAAAGCACTCGGCAACTGGCTAACTGTCTTTTCCAATACCAGCCACTTGGAGTCTTAAGCAGGGAGACCATATCTTATTCAGTTTGGTGCTCACTCTGGTGCCTACTCTGGGGCCTCACCCAGAAGCAGAAACTCAAAGGACCTTTTTATGATTATAGAAAAGATTCCTTGGGGGAAAAAGGTGGGATGTGATCGTGAAGCTGTGACTTTGAACAACGGCAGCCCAGCCCGACAGAAAGCCCTGCAGGTTCCAAGCTGGACTGTGCCTCCAGCCCTACTCTGTGATCATCTTCACCTCTGAACTGCTCTCCTGCTTCCACCCTCCTCCCACAGTCTGCCCGAGCGAGAGAGATGGTCCTGGGTTCCTCCCTTACAGAAACCTTCACTACCCCCAGGCAGCTTCCTCCTGGGCCTACAAGCCTGTACATGAACAAGGGCCCCGCCCAGAGGCTGACTCCCATGTCTCTACTTCCCTTACTAACTTCACAAGCCATCTGCAGGTCTGCGCACCGCCACTCCCCTCTGTCACACACTTTTATTCCAGATCCCCGCATGGGTGACCCCCTCTCATCACTTAGGGCTCGGGTCACCAGGGTCACCGCCTTAAAGAGGCCTTGCTTGAATGCTCTATTACAGAAAGACCCTGTTGCTATTCTCTGTCTCAAGTCTGTTTGTAGTCGTGAGGACAACAATGAAACAACTTGCAGTTATTAAAAAAAAATATATCCAGTTAGTTTTGCCTTTCTCTCCAGCGAGATTTTGAACCCCATGGACGGGAAAATGATAACCACATCCCCATGCCTGAAACAAAGTAAGCACTCAAACACTTCTGAGTTGCTACTGGGTATAAAATTAAACTTTATGATCAGAACTCTTTTTTTTTTTTTTTTACCACTATGACAATGCAAGACAACCTTATTTGGATTCTCCCACGACTGACACCTAGTTAACAGGCCTGGAGTCTCAAAGCCCAGGGAAGGCTCAGAGGTTCGTGAAACCCCTGAAGTCACAATGCCTCATTTTAAGTACATGCACATTTTGATTGGGGAAGACAGCATAGTTCCATCTTATTCACAAATCAGAACATCAGAGAGATTTAGAACTACTGAACTTGGACATTTCAAAATCACATTTCTTTTCAAAAGAGCCATGTCTCTATATTCTGTGTCTATATATAATTTTACCACCTGCTAAATTCACAACCATGGGATTTAGAAGAAAACAAATATTTTACTCCACTGATGCAGTATTTCAACAAAGATTTTATGAAATACATTTTCCCTCTAAGTTTAATAAAAATGAGAAAAATGCACATTCCTTTCAAGAAAATTCAGAAAACCCCTAACATCTGATAGGCATTAACCTATTCAATTAGAAAACCTACTTCCTGACAGAGGGGAGGAGTAGTAGACCCCACCCAGGCTGTCACAGCTTAATCCCGCTCTACCTTTTCACCCTCTAATAATGATTTTTAAATGGTTAAGCACTTACCATAATGTGATTGAAATGCCTGTGGTTTGACAACCTGATTACAGTCGTTACACACCACCAAGTAGAAATCATCGTGGGCTGGACAGAGACCAAATATTGGCATGTCTGCAATAAAGACAGAGAGCATCACTCACTCACGTGGTTCTTGTTAATAGGAAACCATCTGGGGTGGTGATATTTCCTAAAAGAGCTGCCTTATGATAAAGTGCACAGGATAAAAGTTATTCCAGTTTAAAAGTAACTGATGTGATGCACCATGACTATGAAGAGAGAAACCAAATCAGGCTTACAGAAACACCATTAGAAAGGGTTAAAATAAAATGCATGAGAAATCATTAGTATGAGGTAAAACAGACCAATGTATTAAAATACGATCCATGAATGCCCTCACACAATAAAGCAACTTCAGGAGAAGTCTAATAAGGGTTATGAGGAAGAATCTGTAACCACAGAAAATGTCTAGGAATTCACAAGGCAGTACCATCTAATGGTTTTATTTAACCATGCCTTCTATTCCAGCCATCAAGTCTCTGAGTTCTATGGAGCAGTTAAGAAAGAAAGCAGAGGTTTCCCTTAAGAGTAAAATTGCTGGTTTTGTCAACATGTAATACAAAGAAAACTATTTTCATACTGTTTTTTTTACAGGTCACAACTAACCTCCAGTCCTTTTGTTTACATATCGATGCCACTGAAGAGAAAGAACTGCAGTACAAGCGTAACACTGCATACATTAATCTCGGTTCAATTACTGGAACAGGGCAAAATACAGGTTGGATTTTTTTATAGTGAGAACTTAATTAAACATAAAACTAGTCTACCTGCATATATATATAAATTGAAAGTACAGTAACTTGATATCTGATAATACATGATTAACCAAAAAATCCTAACTGTGGACAATTAATAATAATTATAACAGCCAAGGGAACAGAGCAAACACTTCAAATCTAGAATCTTAACTCTTATAAATATTTCAAAATTGGTATTTTACACTAGATGCTCTACTTAGAATATCTGCAATGACTAGATAATTAGCACATTTCAATTGGGCAAATATTTTAGTAGACCAAATACCAAGTTTAAAGGGAGGAAAAAGATCTAAAAAGCTGATTAGCATCTGCTTTCCTTCCCGTAAGATTTAATTTCACCCTTTTCTACCCTGGGTTGTTTTAGAGGAAACAGAAAATGCCCGAGGAAACAGAAAATGCCCTGAGGTAATGTAAAGTGACGATAATCTCTAAAATATCAAATTCCGGATCTAATATCTTCATGTGGGTATAGCTCACATTTTCTTAGACAGTTTCTATTTACACTGAACTACACAGATAGCCTTTGAATCTGAAACATACCAGGGAGTGACATGATTCTGGGATGCAGGAGTGGCACCAAACACGTTCTACATGATCTCATTTTACCTTTGCAATTACTAAGGCAGATAGCATCATAACCCTGCTGTGGAGAGGAGGAAACTGATTCATAGAAAGGTGAGCTACTGTGTCTAAGTCAATACCTGAGATTTCATTCTGACTCATAAGAGTGGCTTGAATTTGGTCCCTTTAAGACCAGAGGAATACAATTTCTAGAAATTCTTTACAGATGCCAAGTCCAATAAGTTGACTGTCAGGGCTGAACACCTTTGACCACATAAACTGATAAAAGAATATAAGAAGGTTCTAACAGATTGCTGATTTCTGTGACTAAGCTTAACAATTTCATGAAAAGTAAGAGCCAAACAATGTGCTATTTTCCTTGAAAGCAAGCCCACACTGAGTTAAAAATAGTACAGGTGGGAGAGGGGAAAGGTTAAATCCATGCAGTGATCCACATGTAATAAGCTACTTTCCATGGCTACATTTGACATGACATTTCATTAAAAAAAAAAAAAAAGACTAGTAGTTTACCTTAGGTTTCATATATCCCTAGGTTAAATGACTCTGATACAGGACAATTAAGATGGAAAAGTTGAATTACAGAAGTGGCATAACATTCATAACTTACAGCTCAAAAATATGAAATGTCTACAAATATCAAATCAATAGGTCACTAATGAAATCAATTTAATTAGTTTTATTAATTAAACAGTAGCTTAAATTTGGAGAAGGCAATGGCAACCTACTCCAGTACTCTTGCCTGGAAAACCCCCTGGACGGAGGAGCCTGGTAGGCTGCAGTCCATGGGGTCGCTAAGAGTCGGACACGACTGAGCGACTTCACTTTCACTTTTCACTTTCACGCATTGGAGAAGGAAATGGCAACCCACTCCAGTGTTCTTGCCTGGAGAATCCCAGGGACGGGGGAGCCTGGTGGGCTGCCATCTATGGGGTCACACAGAGTTGGACACGACTGAAGCGACTTAGCAGCAAAGCACTAAATTAAGTGATCTCGCCCACCCTGTCGCTCTGCGATGACTTACAGGGGTGGGATGGTGGGGGATGGGTGGTGGGGGGTGGAAGGGAGGGGATATATATATATATATAGTTATGGCTGATTTGCACTGTTGCATGGCAGAAACCAACACAGCAATGTAAAGCAACTGTCCTCCAGATAAAAAAATAAATTAGGTAATTTCAGTTGAGACTGAATTCAGTTTAGACTTGGGCCTCTGCGATGTGCCTGCTTTGTGTGGTGCCTCACAGCACTCTATGGCAAGCTATGTGTTTATGATAATGTCACTTTGCCAGAGAGCAGATACTGCTGGGAATTAGCCCCCACCCCTTTATAAATAAGGCAATTGTAAAAAAAAAAAAAAAAAAAAACTGTATCAATCCTTTCAAATAATAAGGATGTGACTGGCCACAATGAGGCTTATGTAGAAAGCTGTTCTTTTTCTGTTCTGGTTCTTTTCATCCTTTGTGAGACTTGGAAATGCTAATAAAAAGAAGTGAGTAAGGGGTCCCTCTGTGAGCACCAGGAACCTGTACTTCTGCAAAAAGTTCGATTTCTTCAATAACTTACAATTTTTTGCAACTGATGATGACAATAATGATGATAATCATATGGAATTTACTGAGAGACTACTAAGTGCCAAGTTCTGAACTAAGCACTTTTTATAAGGTGTATCCTACAATAGGAGCCTAATTTTACTGATGGAGTCAAGAACTCGTCTCGTATCACCCAGCAAGAAAGTACAACCAGGACTCAAACTTAGGTTTGCACCATCTCTGAAATCACTTCTTAATCTCTGAGTAGCATGTCACATCTCCCTAAAAAGCCAGCATGTGTACGCATGTGCACTCACACAATCCCTGTGGAAAGAATGATGGTTCATGCTACCCTATGAAACCGAGTTCCTGTGAGAAGAACCTAAAGCTACTTGAATTTTAGCTTTCTAAATTCTTCCAGATATCCATATTTAGATGTAAACTAGGGGATACAAAATAATTTAAATGTCTTCTTCAGGGGGAAAAAAGGAGTTCTATATCCTTTCTCTGCACTGAAACATTCCAGAGGCCTTAGCAACAGGAACAGCATGTGGAATGTTGTGGTAACAGAGAAAATGAAATAATTTTTGTGAGAGACAGTATGTTTCTGAATACTTTTAAAGTGTAAGTTCACAATCAGCCCATCTACAAGTTAACATATGGAACTTGCCCAAATGCAAGAAGGAAAAAAAAAAGCTTCATTTATGACAGAAAAGAAAGAGCTCCTACTGAGTTAAAATGAGTTCCTATTGAGTTAAAAAAAAAAGTTTACAAAATAGTCTTTAAATATACAAGTTAAATCATTATAAGAAATATAATGAAAAGTTTTAAAACCATACTTGATCCCATGGACTCTGACCTAATTTGAAAGAATGGATTTTATTGTGTGTAGGTCCTAAATTTTTCTCAGGATTCAGGTCACCCCAACCTTCCAATTAGTGAGTGGCCCGGCACCCACATCTAGGCCATCACGTTTCAGCACTTGGAGACCCCAGGCCAGCAAGGCAGGAAGGACTGGGTCCAGTCCCACGGACACGTGAGCACACGTGTACAGAGCCTCCCAGTCCTGTGCAGAGTTGAAGGCCCCCTGACCAGAGCCAGTCCTGACCAGTCACTTCGGGGCTGCCACCCCCACTGGAGGACTACGCTCAACAACACAATGGACGCTGCAGCCAAACATTCACCTTTGCAGCACCCTGTGCGTCTCCCCTCTCCCACGCGCCCAAACTTCTACATGCCAACAACTCCCACATTTCTGTCTCTAGCCCAGACGGCTCCTGACCTCTGTCTAGACTCACATATCCAACTGCCTACCAGATACCGCCACCTGGATGCCTTTCATACATCTCAGATCAAACGAGCATGTCCAAGAGAAGATGGATGCCCTGTCTCCCACCCCCCACCCCCAGATCATCCCCCTTTTGTGTCAATGACCCGACTCATCTTAGGAGCTAAACCCTGGACATGACCTCTGACTCCTCTTTCCCTCATTGCACTCAGACCACCAGTAGGTCTGATCACTCTAAGGCCTCTGACCACTTCTCTCCCTTGTTTAGGGCCCACTGTAAAGCCTGTCCCCAGCACCTTTCCTGTGGACCGTGGAAGACATCTCCCACACGGTTGACAATCCCTTCCACATGGGTGCCAGAGTGAGTCTGAAACTCTCCAACACATCCTGTGACTACTGTTAAAATTTCCCAAGAAACTGCCCACTCCTACGGAATAAACTCCCAGCCTTTACCATAACCCCCAAGGCATGGCCAGAGGTTTGTCCTCCCCGCTCTCCACTCCCTGTCCCCCGAGCCCCTGGCCCTCTCTCCTCGGCTCATTCTGCTCCAGGCACACGACCTCCATCCTCTCCTTTGAGAGCTGCTTCTCCGCCAGGCGCTGCCCTTGCTCGTCACAAGACGCCTGGTGCACTTCCGTACATCAGGGCTCAGCTGTCGCCTCTCTACAGGGCTGTCTCCAGCCCCTCCCAACCACTCGGTCACAGGCCTTGTAGGCAGAGTGGCTACCAGTGTGGGCCACTCCCCAGCACTCGGAATCCAATGTGATCTTGGGCAAGTTCCCTAACCTCTCTGGACTTCAGTTCTTCATGTGTCAATCAGTGCTGATCACATTACCTAGCGCTCCAGGTGCCTCCCAGGGTAGAATGGCCTGAGAAGACCCCAGGAAGGGCTCACTCATGCCCCCCAACAGCCTGGGAGGTAGGAGTCATGCATCCTCACCGCACTGCTCAACCAACCAAGGCAACCAGACACTGACATTTCACAAGCCAGTAAGTGGCAGAGTCAAGATCTGAACCCGGGTCTGCTGGGCCCCAAAGCCCAGACATTTCCCAGAGTTCTCCCGGAAACAGCCAGAAGCTGCCTCCTCCGGTGCCCAAGGCCAGAGCCCTGCGGCCTCTGCACACCGGCGCAGAGCTCCTGACGGAGTTCCTGAGCTTCGACCCTCCTCAGCCTCCTCCACTCTGCCACCAAAGTCAGCGACCCACAGGGTAATAAAGTCACTGCTCTCCTTGAACACCTCTGCTGCCTCGCAAGTGGCCACGTGGGATTGGACCCCTGCCCGACTTCTCTCTAAGCACGGCCCTCGCACCCTGAGTCCTCACATCTCTCCAGGCGGAGTCAACCTGCTCTAGACTCAAGGCTGTGCAGGTCTTCTCAGAACCTTCTTGTTCTCTGCAGTCCTCCTATGTGGACACAACTGTGCCTGCAGGAAAGAAAGCTTTCCTCTCTCCTTTCTGGAATCCCCACTCTTCAACAAGAGCTATGCTCATTCTCACACCTCCGTCACGGTCTGTCACTCACTGACGGGGGACTTTCAAGACCATGTGAACGTGGATGACTGTGCAGTTCTGTGTGACAGCAGACCCCTTGCCTTGCCTAGCAGATTCTGAGAAGTGAGCTCTTGTTGTGTCATGGTGAAGCAATGTCTGGCATCTGGAAATTTCCCATAGCTTCCAATTGTTCTTCGGATAAAAACTAAGGCCCCTGACAAGGCTGGCGCCCTACGCATGGCCTTGTTCTGTCCCTGATGCACACAATGCTGTCTCCTGTCACAGCAGCATGGTGCCTGCTGTTCCCTCTGCTTGGACCCCCTTCCTCCAGATCTTCACCTGGCTGGTTGCTTTACTTCATCTGGTCTCAGCCTCAATGTCACATCCGTGGGGACCTGGCCGGTCAGGCCCCCCGTCTGCTCTCACAGAGTAACCCAGCACTGACTCTGCCTTGCTGCACAGCACCGTGCCCCGCCTGTAACTATTCATCTAACTGTCAGAGCCTTAATCCCCTCCCACTAGACTAAGTTCCACATATGTCCTGTTTTCTGCTCCAGTGACAGTGCTTAACAATGCCTAACCTGAAGGATGAGGGGTGAAGGTGTTAATCACTTAGTCATGTCCAACTCTTTGCAACCCCATGGACTGTAGTCCACCAGGCTCCTCTGTCCATGGAATTTTCTAGGCAAGAATACTGGAGTGGGTAGCCATTCCCTTCTCCAGGGGATCTTGCCAACCCAGGGACTAAACCTGGGTCTCCTACATTGCAGGCAGATTCTTTAACATCTGAGCCATGAATTCCAAACAACTAATGCATGCACTAACATTACTGGGTGGACAGTAACTGAAGTATTAGATGAAGTCTCTGTGGTCCTCCAAAATCCAGGATATAACTGTGCCTTTATGTCACATAATGTTACACAGTCACCCACTAGAACGTGGTGTCCACTCAGTAAGACAAAAGTTCAAGGGTGAGAAAGCTTCCCATGAACACATGATCCTATTTCTAGGGGTACTTTCTGGTTGAATTTTGTGTTTCAGGGTCTGATTCTCAAATATGCACACTGGCAAATTCTCTTTTGCTAGCGTGTGCAGCACAGTAACTCCAAGCAGTTCTGAAGTCAGACAACTGAGATCAAATCCCTATTCTTTCTCTTAGTAGCTATGTTAACACCATTAAATTATTAACCTCTCTGAACTTCAGTTTCCTCATTTGTCAAACAGAGTTAATAGGACCTACATTTCACAATGTTATGGTGAGGATAAAATGAACTAATCCGTGGAGAGCATTCTGTGCTGGACACATAGTGAACACTCAGCAAAATAAACAAAAACACACAATATAACACACTAAACATGTTCTGCTGCAAGAGTCCCAGTGCTCACTGATGAAGCTCTAAGGAGACTGAATACACACCAAATGGCAACTATTTTACAATGTGAGCTTAACTCTCCAGGCATTTCAGCCCTGCTGCTCCACCCTGTAAACAATGAGAGGCAGGGGAGAGGTGGAGACTTGCAGGTGCATCCCATGAAGAAGATCCAAGTCCAAGTCTTGAAGCTTAAGCTCTACCCTGCAAGCATGGAAGAAGCCACAGTTTTAAGGAGGAAAGCCACATGATACAAAAGGTCACTCTGGCATGAGTGTGGACCTACCGAGGTAAGCGTGTAGGAGGGCAGTCCCCAAGGGCTGATGTAAAAGTCAGAGCAAGACAGGAAGTAGTGATGAAGATGGGCCAGATGAGACTCAAGACATGCTCTGGAGAACTCTACCAACAGCTGAGGAGGGAGACCATGTCATCCAAGGGGTAAGGCAGAGTGGAAGAAACCAAAGCTGGGCTGCAGTCTGTTCCCTGCTCACCGCAGCTAACGTGGCTGCATGAATGGTGGGAGACACAGATGGGAGAACTCAGCCTGCTACGGGAACAGAGCCTGGCAGTTAAAGGCACAGCTGTTAGAACCATACTGAGTGCATTCAAATTTCAGCCTTGTCATATGGTAGCCTCACCTCCATTTCCTCATCTACAAACGGGAGAAGAAAGAGCGCCTATCTCACAGGTTGTAGGAAGAACTAAGGAACAGATGCAAGATGCTTGGAACAATGCAAAGTACTTCGTAAACATGAGTCATTTTTTAATCAGCTTCCAATAACTGTCTTCTGGTCTTTGATCTAAATAGTGGCTGTTCTCCCCTCTCTGCCTATTCCAACTCCCCCACCCATACAAATACAGTAAGCAGTGATGCTTTTAAATCACAAATATCACCTATTCTGACTAAACCCTTTAGTAGTTTACTATGTAAACTACTGCAATGTAGTCAGAATGAAAATTAGTATGTAGAAGGCACGGCCTGATCTGTGCAACCATGAGACACGGTTCCCTCCTCATCCACACCAGAATTCTATCTCCTCGACAGAAAGGCCAAGAACTTTCCCAACTCAAGGCCTTGGCTAATTCTGTTCCCTCTGGACAGAATGCTTTGCCTGGCTGGCTTCAGATCATGGCTTACATTCCATTAAAAGACATTCCCTGACATACCCAATTTAAAGCAGGACCCTATCTCTTTAGACATTTCTCTCTCTTCACTCATTAGTGATTTCTAATTTGTGTTTTGGCTACAACTCTAAGATATAAACCCCCAGAGGCAGTGGCTGGGTCTGCATGGCACAATCCCTGGCACACACTAGGTTCTCAACAAAAGAATTTCAGAAAGGCCTCTGGATCGAACTTCCTGAGTTCAAATTCCCATGCTATTACTTACTAGCAGTATGAACTTGGGCAAATCCTCAGCTTCAGTACCCTCCTTTGTAAAATGGGGATGACAACAGTAGCTACCTTAACAGGTAGTTGTGAGGATGAAATGAGTTAGTATGTACAAAGTTCTCAGAACTATGTCTGGCACAGAGCACGTGCTGTGCTCTCTGCTTAGTTGCTCAGTCGTGTCCAGTTCTTTGTGACCCTATGGACTATAGCCTGCCAGATTCCTCTGTCCATGGGGATTCTCCAAGCAAGGATATTGGAGTGGGTAGCCTATCCCTTCTCCAGGGAATCTTCCCAACCCAGGAATCAAACCAGTGTCTCCTGCATTGCAGGTGGATTCTTTACCATCTTACCTACTATGATTATGAATATTTCCATTTTTACTGTCAGTGGGTTACACTGGCCACAGTTTCTAAACTTTGCTGGTCTACGGCTACCATCTTTTGTACACTCAATGTATTAAGTACTCACTGGATGCTAAATAACATGGCAAATATTCTACGTACATTATTCATTCATGTATTGAATGTCTACTATGCTCAGACGTGATTCAAGGTTCTGGGCACATATCAGTGAACAAAAAATCACAACAGCAATGACACCTGAGAAGCAGTACATACAACAAAAATAACAAGAGTCTGTAACTACCGAGCACTTCCTATGTTCCAGAGACAGTGCTGAGTATTATTAGCTCACTTCCTCTTCACAATACTACCCACCTACAGGGGCACTATCTGCACTTTACAGATGAAGCAAGTGAGGAACAAGATTATCTCACAGAGCCAGTATATGAAGAGGCTGAGAGCTGAAGGCAGGCTACTCTCAAGTACGTCCTCCCCATCACCTCACAAGATCCTCAGCACTGCCCAGCGCCATCCCTGCCTCTCCCATCTTGTCCAATCAGAGTCAACAAGACATCCTATCGAACATCAGACTTCTGATGTTACCTCTGAACTGTCTGATTCTCTGCTACACAAGGGTTTCCTTAGATACTAGGACTCTCAGCCCCATTAGTGTCCGAAACACTTCTAAGTAACTGATATTGACTTGGAAGGCTGGTCTGCACATAAATGGGCTTTTATTATGTTCAATTTCAAATTTATTTCAAATGGTAACTATCAATTCTAGATAACCAAAAGGAATGTCAGTGATATAATAAAAAAGTTTTTAATTGCTGTTACATGAGCTTTAACATCTTAACTGCACAAAAATAAAACAATTTTATTTCTACCTTCTACAAACTTCTCCCAAATTCATACAAACTCATGATTAAATTAAGAATACAATTCTTTTCTTCAAAAGGCAGTCAATATAGCAACACATCTGCCAAATATGTTCTATGCAGAAAATCCAAACCCACAACTCTTCATATAACTAAAAACAGCATTAACTATGGAATGCTATTACCTACTGACCTAGCTGTCTGTTTTTAAGTGGTTAGCTTTATATAGACCATAGCCTAACCCAGAAAACCAATTTAACAAATTTAAAAGAACCTGAAATCATACAAAGTATGTTCTCTGACAACATGGAGTCAAATTAGAAACCAGTAACAGAAAGATACTAGAAAATTTACAAACACTTAGAAATAAGACACTTCAAACAATCCATAACCAAACAATGTAACCTGTGATATTAACAGGCTAAAGGAAAAAAAAAAATCATTCTATCATAATAGTTGATGCAGAAAAAATATGCATGATTTAAAAAAAATCCAGAGACCCAAGAATAGAGGAGGTTTCCTTAACTTGATAATGAACATTTACAAAAACCCCTACAACTAACATCATACTTAATGGAGAAAGGCTGCATGCTTTCCTCCTAAGGTCAGAAACGAGGCAAGGATACCCACTCTCAACAAAGCACTGAAGTTGTTGCCAGAGAGATCAGGCAAGAAAAGGAAACAAAAGTCATCCAGATTCAAAAGGGAGAAATAAAACTTTCTCCATATGCAGATGACTTGATGGTCTTATGCAGAAAACCACAAAAAAATCTACCCAAAAACCTCCCAGAATTTACCAGTTTAGCAACATCACAGGACACAAAATTTCTTAGTGTATTTGGGCTGCTTTAATAAAATAACATAGTTTGGGTGGCTTACAAACAACAAACACTTATTTCTCAACAGTGCTGGAAGCTGGGAAATCCAAGATTAAGGCACCAGTGCACTGCGTGTCTGGTGAGAGCCTGCTTTCTGGTTCTGAGTCCTCTTTTCACTGTGTCCGCCACACGGAAGAAGAGGAGATGGAGCTCTCTGAAGCCTCCTTTACAAGGACACTAATGTCATTCATGAAAGCTCTACCCTCATGACCTAACTACTTCCCCAAAGGACTCATCCCTCCAAAAATCATCATACTGGGGGTTAGATTTCAACACGTGAATTGTGTGTGTGGAGGTGGGGCAGGAGAGTGAACGGGACACAGACATTCAATCTGTGCACAACATCAACATAAAAAAGAAAACTTTATTTCTAGATAATCACAGTGAACACATGAAAACCAAAATCAAATGGCTAGCCTTCAGCTGTTAAGGCATGTTAAGCAAGTTATTTGCTTTATGGCATAGCTGAGTGTTATCCAACAGCCATGTGGCTATGATGAAATCTATGTCTTTCATAACTTCCTTAAAAGGGATGTTATAATTATCTCTTATTTGTAAAGTCTCTAGAAATCTTACCAAAAGCATGCCTCAGAAGATGCAGAACTTTTAACAGAAACCTAAAACGTTAATAACTGTCTTGAGTTTGTTTCAGATTCTTCAAGTCTGAGGGAAGATGTTCCTCAGATCTTCTGTACGAATGGGCACAATGAAAAGAAAGGTACACTCAACTCTATATTCCTCCTCAATATAAAGCCTCACTATTTAAAATACAACTGTTTCTGTATCATTGAGAACCTGGTTAGAATTAGAGAATTTCAGGACCCAATCCAGACCCAGAAAATCAGAATCTGCATTTTATCAAGATTTCCACATGACTTATATGTGTTTGACAAGTGTAGAAAACAAAACATCATTTAATCTGGATTGAAACTTGAAAACTGTGACCAAATTGGAGAAATTATTCATATATTATGCAGACTCTTTCCAATTCATCCATCTATCAAAGGCATATTGAACATTTCTGCTTAACTATAATTAGCATTTGCACATTACAGAATATAATAAATATACACTGTATAATGTATGGGCTTCCCTGGTAGCTCAGCTGGTAAAGAATCTGCCTGCAAAGCAGGAGACACCGGTTCAATTCCTGGGTTGGGAAGATCTGCTGGAGAAGGGATAGGCTACCCACTCCAGTGTTCTTGGGCTTCCCAAGTATAATGTATACTGAGTATATCAGTGTGCAGTTTTCAGTTACTGTGATGTCTTTGGTTTTGGTACTGGCCTTATAGAATGAATTGATAAGAGTTCTCTTTTCAAACATTTCTATAGAAAAATGTGTGTAAGGTGAGTGCTAATGGTTTTATCGATATTTAGTAAAATTCACCAGTGAAGCCATCTGGGCCCGGGCTTCTGTGTGCATAGGCAGGTTGGGGGTGGGGAAATCTTACATTTACTAATTCAAATTCATGTACCAGGTCTATCCAAATTTTCTAATACTTGAGTTATTTTTGATAGTTTGACAGTATTTTCTATGAATTTATCTGTTTCATCTAGTAAATTCAATGTGCTGGCACAGAGTCATTCACAGTATTCCTTTATAACCCTATTTGTGTCAGGTGGGTAGTGACATTACATATTTAATTCCTGATTTTAATAACAGGAGTAATGTGGTGAGATCTACCTACAAGTTTGTCAATTTTATCATAATCGAAGTACTCTAATCTTACCATAATACTAACCTTTGGTTTCAGTGCTTTTTATCATTTGTTTTCCTATTGTCTAGTTCACATATTAATACTTCATTGTCTTCTTTGCTCTGCTTGCTTTGTGCTTATTCTTTTTCTAGTTTCTTAGGAAGGAAGGTTCTTACTTCTTAATATAACTATTTACAGCTATAAATTTTCCCTTAAGTAATGCTTCAACCGCAGTACGTCAGTTTTGGTATGCTGTGTTTCATTTTCATTAATTTCAAAGTACAATTTCTCTTGTGATTTCTTCCTTGACCCACTACTTATTTAAGAACATGGTGTTTAATTTTCACATGCTTGTGAATTTACCAACTTTCCTTTGGTTTTTAATTTCTAATTTTCTCCATTGTGGTTAGAGAATGCTGTATGATTTCAGTCCTTTTACAATTATTTAGGTTTATTCTACTGTGGCCTAACATATGATTCTGATAATATTCCATTTGCACTTGAAAAGAATGCAAATGGACTATTTCCAAAAGAATGTTGGTTGTGTCTAACTGGTTTATGTTTTTCAAATCTTTCACATCCATACTGCTCTTCTGCCTAGTTGCTATATCCATGCTTTAAAGTGAGTTATTGAAATCTCCAATTATTACTATTAAATTGTCCGTTTTTTCCTTTCACAGTGTAAGTTTTTTGCTTCATATATTTCAAAGCTCTGTTAGGCACATGCAGCTCTGTAATTGCTATTTCTTCCAGATGAATTGACTCTCTATGATTATAAAACATCCTGTTTTTAATGACTTTATTAAAAACATCTACTTTGTCTAATATTTGTACAGTGAGGCTAGCTAGCTCTCTTTGACTACTATTTGTTTGTCTATTTTCTGCTAACTTTCAGTATACTTCCAACTTTGAATCTGAACTGTCTCCTGTTTGTAGCGTATCAATGAATCAGGATTTTTAAATCCACCTGACAGTCTCTGCCTGCTGAGCAGTGTTCGGTCTATTCCCATATAATGCAATTACTGACAGCACAGGATTTCAGTCCGTGATTTTGCTATTTGTTTAATATACACATCATGTCTTTTTGTTGTTGTTGTTCCCCTATTTGTCACTGCATCCTTTTGTTTAAATTGATAAGATTCTAATATATTTTTTTTAAACTTTCCTCCTCCTCTTTTACTACCTTCTACATTATTTTCTTAGTAGCTCTCCTGGGGATTACAATTAACATCTTAACTTCAGATAATGTACTCTAAATAAAATCAACTTAATTTCAACAGAATTTTATTAATGCTCTGCTTAGACAGGGCTCCATTTTGTGCTCACCCCAAACCCTCCCCCAACATATAGGCAGTATTTTGCCATTTTTGGTTGAAAACTAGACAATATAGATAATATAACGTGGCATTCTACAAATGAGATCCACCTCCCTTTTTGGTTCGTTTACTGATTTACCTGGTCTAATTGTGTCACGTCTGTATTCTTTGTTATGTGTGAGCTTAGTTAGCTAAGTATTAGGCACGGAGTTCCTTAAATATGTTGAACCAATGAGTCTCTCAGGCTTTGCCGAGGGGCTCTGTGCATATGTTGGGACGTCTTCAACGCTCTAGCAATACTATACAGCTCTACCTTAGGCTTCATTTGCTGCTTGTATAGAAACTCAAAATCAGCCGGAGGTGAGAGATTAACGTTTTCTCAGGCCATTCCTGGACATGCGGATAGCCCTATACATGCATGATGCTTTCTTCTCTTTTTTAAATTGAAGCGTAGTCGATCTAATGCACATGGTTTTCTAGATTCCCAGGAATCTTAAAAATGTTGGGGCTCTTCAAAAACCCCAATTGACATCTCATTTCCCAGAGTTTACTATTTAGTTTTTTGGTCAGACTCAATTTATATCACCGACTCAGACAACTGCAATGTACAATGATTGCTACTTTTTTTTTTTTTTAAACAAATACCCTGGGATAGGCTACAGAATGAGCTCTGATACAAACAAATTGTGAGAATGGAGCTTTTTAGGGACCTACTAGAAAGTTCAAACAGAGACAATTTTCTGTGCACACAACTTTAGGGAAGCTTCAAACCCATTCTTTCCAGTCTCATAGGTTCTAAACTACTGGTTTTCACAGCTACCACAGTTGTGAGGTTTACAGGTTTTCGAAGTTACTTTGGAGCTCGGCATGGCATGGGGTGTAGCAGCATTAAAATGAGGTAAAATACCTCAGAGTTTGCCTGTATTTAGAGAGATTCAGTTCTTTGTTTTGTATAAATGCTCAATAGATCCTGCAAGCCTTTAATTTTCAGAATTCTGAAAAAGTTAATTTTGTCAATTCTTGCCAGTGTTCTCACTATTTTTATAGAAGAAAAAGATTTGGGGAAGTCCTGGAAATGTTCTCTGGAATGAAGGATAACATTATGAGACTTTTTATTATTTTCAACCCTACTCAAGCCTGCAGAACAGAGAAGGGAAGTTCATGCTTCAAAAGTGAGAGGGCCAATTATTTGCATTTGCAATAGCATAGGTAAGAGGTCTGGGGCACCTTGGACCTGGAGATCACAGTAAGATGGCACAGAAATGATTCACAGATATTTAGAAGGAACTGCTGACAGGACTTGGTAATGACCTGGATACAAGGGTGGTGCAGTGAATGATGCCAAGCTTCCTGTCTTGTAGAACAGGATGGATGGGTGGGACCAGTCTCTGAGCCTGGAGGAAGGCCAGGTTTGGGAATGAGGAACATACACTGGCAATATCTGAAATCCAGGTGCCTCTGAGATTTCTAAGAAGATAACAAGGAAGCCATCATCTTAAAGACTTTCCCCCAGTTTTAGAGAAATGCTTTATAAATCAACACCTAAAACATTATTTCCTCTATATGAAGGGGAGGGGGAAGGCAAGGCTTGTATACTAAATGCCAGTAATTGAACGTCACTGAGGAATTAAAAATATGGTTCCAAGAATGGTAAAAACCATGCACAAATGTCTGAAACTATTCATTGCTATGTGCAGGGAAATTAAAGCTTCTCCAAAGGCAGCTTTATTTAAAGAGAAGCTACAATAAAGATAAATCTTCCCTGTGATTAAAGATTCTGTTGCCCTCTTGCACACATCATTTTACCATTCTCATTGATGCCTGTGAAAACAAATCAATCAGATTCATTCATGCCTCCACTCATTCCATAAATACTCAACTGCTTCCTATTTGACAGCACTTGGTCAGACCCAGGAGACAGCTGGGAATAGGTCAGACCAGGTCCCTGCAGTGTGAACTGGTGTTGATCTCAACACCAACTTGCCTGAGTATCAGAGTTTTTTGTTCTGTAATCCTTTCTGTTAGGCCTCTCTTTCATGCGCCAAATTCACTTGTACAGCTGCTTTTTCTGGTCAGAATTGGGCAGGGTTAGATGTGTAAGGGAACCCTAGGGGAGGGAAGGGAAGGGTTGACTGCTGGTTAATTACTTCTACTCCTAATATCTCTTAATGCTACAAAGGTTTGTTCTGTTTAAAACAAATGAGGTGCAGTTTGTTCCTGCTGGGAAACATTCAAGTATTTCAAGTTTGTTTTGACTGTTAGCTCGTTTCTGACCTAATGGGCAACACTTTCACAGGAAAGTTTTATGCATTCTCTTATCTCAGTTTTGCTTCTTCAGACTTGATAGTTTCACTCCTTGTCCTTCCAGAGGAAACTGGTCAACATACCTGAACAAAGAACTCAAAGCTCGCTTACCAAAACCATATGCAAACAGATGTGGTTGGCAGATAACGCCCTGCGCACAGCCACAGTTCAGAGGGAAGCCTCGAGTTCAACACCCATGTCTCCCCAGTTGTTTGTGTGTCTGGTTTCTAGAGAGCTTCTAAAGTAAAAGGTCAGGCAAGTGTTTAAAATACAACATAGTAACAATAGCCATCTTGTCACACGACTATGGAGAACTCACTAGACCAGAGAGTGTGCTAAGTGCTCCACATGCTTTACATTACATAATCCCCACAACAACCCAGTGGTATAGCTACTATTATTAGCCCAAGTTTACAAATGAGGAAACATTTGTGTGGAAGGATTAAGTAACTGGCCGAAGATCACACAGTTGGCAAGGCGAGGTGGGGTTGGGGTTAAAGGTTAAATCTAGTTGACTCCAGAGCACAGTCCCTAACCAGCATGCAACGACATGTCACTGGTCATAGAGCTTCAGTTCTTGCTCCAACAAGTATTAACTGGGGGTCCTAGTAGAGTCACCTCTGAGGAAGATTAAATAAGAAACAAATAGAATAAATCTTTACAGAACTGACAGAACTGCTTATACCATGAGACCTGTTTCCTTTAAGACACTTGTCTGGGTTATTCACATACAAATACATACTTTACACACACTACTATTTAAAATTCACCACTGGCTTAACAAATTCCAATTACTCTAAACTATGGTGAATAAAAGTTATAATGAAAATAATTTTAGTGGGCTGGGGGTGGAATTCAAATATGTTCAACTGAGGTAAAGTGCATTCAACTGTATTTTTAAAAGACTAACATGACAATCCACACTTTCTCCCTGCATTCAGCACATTAGGAAGCACTTTAGACAACAAGGGGAAAGAAATATATGTGCTCATAAATGGAAACTAACAGAAACTATAGTCCCCCCCCCCCCCCCCACTAAGCATCTGGTCTGTTTTATTTGAGGTAACATATTTCTGTCCTCCCACGTTTTAGAAAAACAGCCGACACTGCCTCACTTGTATCTACGCTTATCAGTAATGACATGGCCATATCTTTCCAAACAGTTGGTTAATTAATTTGTACCCCTATCTCTGGCAGCCTGCCTGTGCAACTGAACAGCAAAAATAATTACACTAACTAAAGAGGGAAAATTTCCACTCTCCTTGTGATTTCTTATCGTAAGGCCTGCTGCCTTTCTTTACATGGGTTTGAGTTGCAAAACACTCACCAATCAGATTAAGGTCACTACAAAATGATGATGTTTCCATTCTTCACTACTTCAGCATGAACCATCAATTGGGAATGAAAGGGGCAGAGAAGAAAACTGACCCACCAGTCAAAGGCACGAAGTATGGGCTGAGCAGAATTATGAATGAAGAAATAGCTGGCTCTATTCCAAAAAGATCTTCATCTCTTTGATTATCTGAAATCATGTGAAATCTGACATATCAACAAATATTTACCTAGAACCTACCACAGGCAGTCCCCTTCTTTCCTACCCAAAACCATACATGAGAAAGTCAAATAGAGATCAGTGGAATCTGCTACTGAGCACCACAAGCCACAAAATTTCTAATCAGGGATCACCACTGAAAGACTGTCTACAAGGGTAGAGTTCTGGCTCTTCTAAAGTAAACACAACAGTCCTCGATCTGCTTAACCTGAGCCGTCACTTTTTGCACGCCTAGTGATCTTCATCTGTCTCAACTGCGATGGTGGAGAGTTCCATTTTAAGAGAGGAATCTGTTGGTTAGTCTCTAAACTCACTTAAAAATCATCCCTGAAAATTTCTCAGACACCACATGGAGCCCGACCAGTAAGTCCTACACAGTCAGTTATGTCACTGATGTCAGAACAGATGGCTGTTTCTACCAGATTAAATAGTTGGCTAGTGTTTAGGGACCTTCTTGTATGGAAAAATCCAAGTAATTAAACACCACAATCACAGGACAATGAGATGCTTACACTATGAGACACTTGCAGGAACTGTGACCAAATAAAGGAAAGCAATCAATATTCCACAATTCTCTCTGTGTTTACTATATTCAAAGCATTCTTTCAGGATGCTGAAGATACAGCAGTGAGCAAAACCCTGTTCTCATGGAACTTATGTCTGTGCTGATTCACACCTCCTACTTCACATTTCAGGTTAATATGCACTGAATGACTAGTGAAATTCACCATGCCATTATTCTCTTTTGTACCATCACATAGTGGAATTCACATAACTTAGAAAGCACTTATGATGCAACCCTCCTGTAAGTTTGAGACATCTGTTTCTTACCACCAGTGTTGGAAAACTAGTTCATTCTATATACTCATCCTTACAGTAAGCAAAATACAGTAAAGCCTCAACCATTGAGACTGCTGCAAGGACACAACAGGGGCTACTGAAAAACAACAACAGCACTGCTAGTACCAAGGCTGCAATGGATTCTGTCCTGAGTTGCATAAAGGTCCAAAACCACATGAAAGGCAGTCTAAGAGCATCATCACAGAAGGGTGGAAAGCGCAGGCTGTTCAAATGTTGGAGACTGTGTCTGAGGCACCGTGCTGCCTCAAATGGACAAAATGGCAAGTAAAACAGCCTCTACCCATAAAGAGGTTCCAAGCTAGTTGCAAAGCCCATACACACACAGAAATACCACATTCCTTAATTTCAAAGCTGCCATCAAGTGTGTGTGAATGCCAGTCTTTGGGGAAGAATAAAAAAAATGTACCCTATGACTTCATAATCCATTCTGATTTCAGAAATAATGAAACACAAGAAAAACAGGCATCTTGGAATCAAGGATAGACACTAAGAGCTACTCTGCCACTTCGTGGTGCCACCGTGCAACACAACTGAAACTCAGGATGGGAAGGAGGGCTCCTCTTGGTAGCTGGCCCCGAAGAATTCAGGGCCCAGTGCCCCGAAGAATTACCAAGGAACCTCCTCCACGTGATTTCTACAGAAGGAGCTAGCACTCTTCCAATTCCATAACACCAGCAATACCAACACGCATTCACACGTTCACACATTTATCACACCCCTCCTATGCATTAACACTGAGGAACATTTCTATATGCCAAGCGCTGAATGAGGGGCTTTAGAGCAATGGTCCTCGGGGACCCTGGCAAAGTTTGGAGATGTTCTTTGTGACAACTGGAGGGGGCAGTGCTACTGGCATCCAGTGGGAGAGGCCACAGGCTCCTAAATGTCCTATAAGGCACAGGATATCTCCTTATAACAAAGAATGGTCTGATCCCAAATGTCAGCTGAGAAACCCTGTACATTCAAAACGACCCTGTAGGAGAAACACTATTCTGATCCATACCCACCTGTGAGGCAACTGAGTCAGGAGGTGTTACAGAACTTTCCCAAGGTCATCAGAGACGCTACAGAACAGGGACTGTAACCCAGGAAATGCGATGCTGTGCAACAAGCACTAGAGCCCTGCAAAATTCTTGACGTGATTACAGAAACCCAGAGAAGTACTTAAAACACTGAGTCACCAGCGCATAACACTCATCCGCCCCCTCTCCCCGCAGTTCCCATCCAAAAGCACTCCCTTTCTGCCCCTCACACGGCCTGTCTCTCACCCAGGGCTCCCTCATCCCATCCTGATCTTTAGACAGAGGTGTGTGAGTACGATAACTGTCTGACCTCTCATTTCTCCACTGCTCAGCATGCTTCCCATCAGCATAAACAAAAACATCCCCGGGTCCCAAGGACCCAGGGAACTAGGCAGCCCGTTCTCTCTGTGGACCCTCTTCCCAAAAGGGTGAGAGCCGAAGAAGCTGGACTCAACCGTAGCCTCTGAGTAAGTAGGCGGGTATGAAGACCTGGGAGGTGGGAAGCCACCACCTGGCAGGTCAGTAGGAAAGGACAGGCTATAAGAAGGTGGTTTTCAGGCTTTCCCAGCTCTCATAGGAATTCGTCTTTGGCATCTCACTATGAATTTAGTGTTGACCACCGGCTGCGAAGGAGTTAGGGCAATTGATGATTCTGAAAATAAGGATGAGTATCAGTAACTTTTTAAGCACTAAATCTATGAAAGAATTCTGAACGTGCTTTTTTTTTTTAAATGAAAACCTTTTTAAAAACATTGTTTTAGGAAAACTGATGGTAATATATCAAATACAGAAAAAAAAAAAAGTCAACAAGGCGCTCCCTCCAGTAGGCACCTGTGAGGCACTGACTTCATCATCCTCTCAGCAGCAAGCATCACCCCCTCCCTGGAAAGGTCCTCTAACCAACTACTTTGTGTAAATTTATTTCAATACCCGATAAAGAATATCACCTTATCAAGAGGGAGAACAAGGGAGATTATCAATCACATGGAAATTATAGTTTCTCTTTTTCTGTGAAAGAAAAATAGTTTAGACTACAGTCACTTAAAATTCTGTTCTGTATTCAACCCCAAACCCTGTTATGAGATGTTCACTCATTGTGGACTTTCTTAAGGGAGGTAGAAAACAGCTTTTGCCTTTGTCTGAGACTGCGGAGGCCAGGGCTTACAGAGCAGATGAAGAAAGTCAACAGTAATGTGGCAAAATCTGTACCCTGGATTTTGTGTAGAATAGAGTGAATAGCTTAGATAGTACTTTGTGAATCTCAGATGATGAAACTTACTGTTAACTGGAAGCCTACAACTGATTCTTCCTTTGACAACACTTTGTCACACTGCATTTTCCAATCACAGAGCTCTAAATGTCTACAGGACAGAAGAATGCAATCTCAACAGCCCAAAACATGGGGAGCAGCAACACACGGAAAACAGCTGGATCCTACCAGCTCCTTAAGGAGAGACGAACTCTGAGAGAAGAAACTGCACCCCCAAGCCATCAACATACTTTTCTCACCTAGTTGGACTGACAGTTGAAGTTTTCTCAGAGGGCACTTCGGCAGTACCTACTTAAACATGCTCTCCATTCGTCTATTTATCAAAAAAAAAAAAAAAAAAAACAAGCAAATAAAAACTTGACCAGTGCTAGGAAGCTTGTAGAAGTACTTCAAATGTGGCACTGTTGGTAAAAACAGCAAAACCTTCAACAGAATTGTCCATCCAGAAAGGTTGGATTTACACAAGCATTCTATTGTTTTCCTCTATTTCTCTGCACTGTTCCCTGAGGAAGGCTTTCTTATCTTTCCCTTTGTTCTTTGAACTCTGCATTCCAATGCGTATATCTTTCCTTTTCTCCTTTGCTTTGAGGTTCTCTTCTTTTCTCAGCTATTTGTTAGGCCCCCTCAGACCACCATTTTGCCTTTTTCTTTTCCTTGGGGATGGTCTTAATCACTGCCTCCTGTACAAAGTCACAAACTTCTGACCATAGTTCTTCAGGCACTCTATCAGATCTAATCCCTTGAATCTATTTGTCACTTCCACTGTATAATCATAACGGATTTAAGTCACAACTGGGTGGTCTAGTGGTTTTCCATACTTCCTTCAATTTAAGTCTGAGTTTGGCAATAAAGAGCTCATGATCTGAGCCACAGTCAGCTCCTGGTCTTGTTTTTGCTGACTGTATAGAGCTTCTCCATCTTTGGCTGCAAAGAATATAATCAGTCTAACTTCAGTATTGACCACCTGGTGATGTCCGTGTGTAGGGTCTTCTCTTGTGTTGTTGGAAGAGGGTGTTTGCTATAACCAGTGCGTTCTCTTGGCAAAACTCTGTTAGTCTTTGCCCTGATTTGTTTTGTACTCCAAGACCAAATATGCCTGTTACTCCAGGTATCTCTTGACTTCCTACTTTTGCATTCCAGTCCTCTATAATGAAGAGGACATCTTTTTTGGGTGTTAGCTCTAGAAGGTCTTGTAGGTCTTCAGAGAACCACTCAACTTCAGCATTACTGGTTGGGGCATAGACTTGGATTACTGTGATACTGAATGGTTTGCCTTGGAAACGAACAGAGATCATTCTGTCATTTTTGAGACTGAATCCAAGAACTGCATTTTGGACTCTTTCGTTGACTTCTTCAAAGGAATTCTTGCCCACAGTAGTAGATATAAGGGTTATCTGAGTTAGATTTGCCCATTCCAGTCCACTGTCATTCACCGATTTCCAAAGTGTCGATGTTCATGCTTGCCATCTCCTTTTTGATCACTTTCAATTTCCCTTGATTCATGGACCTAACATTCCAGGTTCCTATGCAATACTGTTCTTTACAGCATCAGACTTTACTTCCATCACCAGTCACATCCACAACTGGGAGTTGTTTTTGCTTTGGCTCCGTCTCCTCATTCTTTATGGAGTTATTTCTCCACTTTTCTCCAGTAGCATATTGAGCATCTACTGACCTGGGGAGCTCATCTTTCAGTGTCATATACTTTGCCTTTTCATACTACTCATGAGAGTTCCAAAAAAACATCTACTTCTGCTTTATTGATTATGCCAAAGCCTTTGACTGTGTGGATCACAACAAACTGTGGAAAATTCTTATAGAGATGGGAACACCAGACCACCTTACCTGCCTCCTGAAAAATCTGTATGCAGGTCAAGAAGCAACAGTTAAAACTAGACATGGAACAACAGACTGGTTCCAAACAGGGAAAGGAGTACGTCAAGCCTGTATATTGTCACCCTGCTTGTTTTAACTTATATGCAGAATACATCATGTTAAATGCTGGGTTGGATGAATCGCAAGCTGGAATCAAGATTGCTGGGAGAAATATCAATAACCTCAGATATGCAGATGACACCACCATTATGGCAGAAAGTGAAGAAGAACTGAAGAGCCTCTTGATGAAAGTGAAAGAGGAAAGTGAAAAAGTTGGCTTAAAACTTAACATTCAGAAAACCAAGATCATGGCATCTAGTCCCATCACTTGAAGGCAAATAGATGGAGAAACAATGGAAACAGTGAGACTTTATTTTTGGGGGGCTCCTAAATCACTGCAGATGGTGACTACAGCCATGAAATTAAAAGATGCTTTCCTGTTAGAAGAAAAGCTATGACAATCTACATAGCATATTAAAAAGCAGAGATGTTACTTTTGCCTACAAAGATCCATCTAGTCAAAGCTATGGTTTTTCCAGTAGTCATGTGTAGATGTGAGACTTGGACCATAAAGAAAGCTGGCTGCCGAAGAACTGATGCTTTTGAACTGTGGTGTTGGAGAAGACTCTTGAGAGTCCCTTGGACTGCAAGGAGATCCAACCAGTCCATCCTAAAGGAGATTAGTCCTGAATATTCATTGAAAGACTGATGCTAAAGCTGAAACTCCAATACTCTGGCCACCTGATGTGAAGAATGGACTCAACTGAAAAGACCGATGCTGGAAAAGATTGAAGGCAGGAGAAGGGGATGACAGAGGAGGAGATGGTTGGACGGCATCATCGACTTGATGGACATGAGCGTGAGCAAGCTCTGGGAGTTGGTGATGAACAGGGAAGCCTGGTGTGCTGCAATCCATGGAGTTGCAGAGAGTCAGACACAACTGAGCGACTGAACTGACTGACTGCACAACTATAATATATTCATAATACAAAATACTAAGCACTAGTTTAAACAAACCCAGGCAGAATTATATGCAATGACATGGGGAGATGTCCTTGTGGATGCACCCGAAAAGCACACGGCGGACCTAAAGCCACCCCAGGGGTCCAGGAAGGTTGCCTGGAAGAACTGATGCTGAAGCTTGAACCTGAGAGATGAAGGTCAGTTTTCCTTGTATTGGGGAAGAGGGTTAGGGGAAACAAGGAAGAAGGAGATGGGGAGGGTGTCTGGGCAAAGGCGACAGTGTCCCCACAGAGGAACAACACAGAATCTGCAGGGAGGAGCGGAGTGGCTGGGTTGATCCCAGGCAAACAGAACCTTATCCAGCAGCCATCATAGTTTCAGCTTCACACTAACAGTAAGAGGAATCAGTGAAGTCAGTTACTCAAGAGCCCATCATCTAAGTCATAATGAACACTATTAGGTGCGAATTTCACACAGATCACTGTGGCTGCCACTTCATGTTCAAGTCTGTCCCACACTTATCCTTGATTTATAAAGATGTTTAGGAACAAGACTTCAGTCACGATTTGCATCACTCTGTCTGAAATAATGCAACTCCACAAGAAATGGCCATCTTCTCAAGCTGGCCCACTTATGACTCTTCACCTTTAATTGAGCCAGAATACTATAAGCTTCTAAGGAAAATTATATTACTAGAAAACAGTATTCTGTGAAAGCATTAACTAACTTAAGCAAAACATTCAGAGACTCAACGGGAAATTTTTAAAAATTATGTATCTTAAATATTGGAACTGGAACACAAAACCTGCTTTAACTACAAAGAAAATAATAATGGAGACATTCTAAGATCTTATAAAATGAGCTTGGGTACTTTCATTGGTGATGCTGAACACTACTGGATCATGAAGGTCTTTGAACATCTGCTGAAATGTACATCGTGTCTCTCTATAAAACCATACTTATGCAACTACAGATGATATTCTGCACAAACCTATGAAGGGGTTCAAGGACTGTGCACTGCTCAAATAAGCCCTGGTTGAGAACCTCTAACTCCAAAGACCAGAAGTTAGTTCTGCGTGTCTATTTCCACTTCTACACTCAAGGCTTTTCTTCGCTGACATTGGCTTATCACAGTCACTATTTACATCCAGCACCCACGTCATGATGTAAGATGAGAGACATTAAAAGAAAGCAAGGTTTAATGTGAATTATTTTCCTAAAGTAAGATTTAAAGGGGTATGGGGTCATTTCAAAGAAGGTATGGATATACAAAGGGCTTCCCTGGTGGCTCAGATGGTGGAGTCTGCCTGCAATGTGGCAGACCCATGTTCGATCCTCGGGCAACCCACTCCAGTATTCTTGCCAGGAGAAGTCTATGGACAGAGGAGCCTGGCGGGCTACGTACTGTCCATGGGGTTGCAAAGAGTTGCACATGACTGAGTGACGAACACTTTCACAAAGGAGACTACCTAACCTGAAGCTATACAGCCAAGAGCATTGGAAGCAAAGCAAAGCAAAAGCAAAAAAAAAAAAAAAAAAAATTGGCAGTGTATATTCTTTCTGAAAAGCAGGCAAAAAGGCTTCAAGGAAGAAGGAACCCCGACCAGGTCTGTCTGTCATTGACATCACAGGCAAGGGAGGAGGCTTATTTTCAGCAGCAAGAGAAAGTCCATGAGTGCCCTCTCTGATCTTCAGGGACGTTTTATCAAGGCCAGACACCCAATAAAAACTGATCCTTAAAAAAAAAAAAAAAAAAAACTATCCTACACATGAGTATTCACAGGCACCGCTCACCAAACCTTTGTCGGAGCTTAGTTCCAACTATTCCCTCCTTTTGCAGAGGTTGCTCATTAGGAAGATGAGCAGTAGAAACAAGAACTTAGAACTTCCACCATGCATTCCATTGAGTCCCGAGCTCTCTAGACCCCTGCTTCACTTTAAGGCCTCACAATTCTTTGCAACAGCACCACTCTACTGTCTGAGCCTCATAAGACACTCAACAGCCAGACTGAACAAAATCTCTGAGCAAGCCTTTGCTATGTCTCCACAGAAGCAGCCACCTGCCTGAGGCCTTAGAAGTTGATACAAAGGTTCTAAAGCAACAGGGGCATGTTAGAACCACCCCTAACTTTAAACTGTGGGTTTGATAAAGATCCAGTGGCTATTCTACCCTGGCTCCTCTCTTCATTTGACAGTGCCCACATACAGAAGTAATTACGGCCAAGGACTTTCAGGGAAAGCTGTGGAGGGGCTGCACACACAGGGGATCTTATTACAAGACATTTTCATCAGGCAAATAAGAACCTGAGTGATGATGCCAAACCAACTGCAAGACATATTCCCCACTCACTCCTTAATTACCTTTTCATAAAGCTGACAGCATTTAAACATTTCTTGGGGATTTGAGAGTAAAAAGAAAAACCTGTTATCTCTTTAAACAGAAGGAAAAGCTGTCTCTGAACAGGGGCTGCTGAATTTTACTGAAATAAGGCACTGAAGTCTGACCTCTCCAAGTGACCCACACTCCTCGAAAACCATTGAAATATACATTAACATCTATTTTTTTCTGTAGGAAAAAAAAAAAGAAAGAAACCTAAATTACGTTCAATTTAGTCATAACCATTTCAAATGATTCCTGCCAGACACTCTTGAGCCAGTAACTCCCAGTTGCTGTGGGTGGATGGGACGCCTCTCAGTCATCTCTCCACGACATTTCAGACGCTTCACCGGCAGCAGGCTGCATGAGCCCACTGTGGGCAGAGAGGCCAGCGTGCTGTGAGAGGCTCCGCAGCCAAGAAGAGCGGCTGGCGGGCCGCTGAGCCAACTCCCATTCTCCTGTGCCAACGGCGCACACACGGAGGCAAGGCCACAGTAATGCGACACGACCAGAGCAGAGAAAAATAAGTGACGCAAAGTTTTGTTGCTGAAACCTATTTCCCTTTTTGGGGAAGCACCACCATCAAGACAAACAGAGATGGGAGAAAAAGAAAGAGTTCAGACCAATCAACCGAGCGACTTAATGTCAAGCAGGACATTGTCTGGTGAGAGACAGAATAAAAATTAGTGACTCAAATTTTCAAGAGTTTTTCAAGTTCTCTTAACACTTTCTAAAAATCCCATTCAAATAAAATTGGTATGCAAACCCCATTGCTATCAGGATTCAACATATTTTCTTAAATCTTATGCGCCATCTATCGAATTCTTATTTTTACAGAAGCTGTTTTTATTTCAGAATTACTAGTGAAAAGAAACAAGAATCTCTGTGAAATTTCTATAAGATCTTGATAAATACTAGTATTTCCTAACTTTACCCAGCACTTAATGAATACTAGAGCTTACCAACTTTACTAATCTATCTGGAGGGTTTGGCTTTTAAATGATTAAAAAAAAAAAAATCAGTTGTTTTACTTGTTACCCTGCCATAATTCTGTTCAATGAGAAGATTATGATTCATGGATAGATTATAAACTCACACAACACAGATTATTATCAGCAACAGCCACCAGCTTTTAAGAAAACATCTACCAAACACAAGATCTTTTAAAGGAACAGTCACTGCAGCTGCCAGTTAACAATGCAAAGCTCATGAGACATGGGCTTAGTGAGATAAGAGGAATAGAAAGTGTAGGACACACAGTCTACAGTAAACTCTGGGCCTGTCCCCAGTACAGTGGTGCTCCAGAGAGACAGAAAAAGGCCTCGAAACAGGAATAAAGGGAAGGCAGAAAATAAATTTCCTATTCAGAGGCTGAAAAAAGCACAGAGTTTATCTTGGGAAAGAAAACCCCAGTGATGTAACAGGAGGATTCGGGCATGTTGTCATTTCTTCGTACACAACCAGTCATTCTAAAACCAAAACCATTTCTCTCTTCACAGCATATTGTTACTCAACCAAAAAGTGGGTGCTGGAATACTGGGAATAAAGATGAACAATGGTCTATCAAACTTTATAATCAACAGGGGAATGAAATGTTATTGCAGCGAACACTACCAACCAGAGGCTGAAGAATATCATTAGTGGTTATTCTATACTGTTTTTCCCCTTTAGGTCAAATTTGCAAATTTAGCTGAGACTTATATAAAAACTGGCCATAATTCCTTCTACCCAGCATTCATACCCCAAATCTAACAGTAATGACCCATCTTAGTAGTAATAATGGCTTACTTTATATCAATATAAGATACTAACAGGTAGTTTTTGAGAAGGGTCACAAAGCAACAGTGATGTACAGGATTCCCTCATGATGATGAAACCTGACTTAAGGAAGGGGTGAGGGCTAAGGGAGAGGAAAGAGCCCATGCAAAGGTTCAGAAGCTGGGAAGAGCCCAGGGTGCAAGAACTGGAAGGAGGCCACGTGCCTAGGGCCCAGGGGATAGCAGAAGTTGGTGCTGGCCGGCCTGGCAGAGGCCAAACAGAGCAGGGCCGGTAGGCTGAAGTAAAGGGGTCTGGATTTTCAACGTGCTGTGAGGCCCTTGAGTGATCTGCCTCCCCAACTCCCTCCCAAGCCCTCTGCAGCTGACTTCTGTGGCCTCACTCCCTCTGCTCAGGCTCCTCCAGCGACCCTGCCCCCCGCTGTTCAGCCTTTCAGCATCCTCTCCCACCACAGCCCTTGGATTCACTGTTCCTTCTCTTCTGCCCTAGGCTCGTCCACCATGTTCACATGACTCAAGCCTTCATACCCTGAAAGTTTTGTTCAGAAAACTCCTCTTCTCACCCTATTTTTTTTCCCAACCTATTTTAAATTGTACACCTCCAACATAATCCTTCTCTAGACCACCAACTAGCATATATATATATATATATATATATATATATACACTTCACTTTTTAAAAAAAAATTGTCTATCTCCTGCACTAAAGTAGAAACTGTGAGGGCAGTTATAGAATGTTTATTATTTTTCTGAAAATTAGAACCATACCTAGCTAATGTAGGTGCTCAATAAACACACACTGACTCAGTGCATGAACAAACACAAAGAAGCCACTGAAGAGTTTCAGGATGGAGAAATGATCCGCTTTACATTTGAAAGCTACATTTTAGACCCTCATTTCCTCGGCCTATGAGTACCTAGACCCTTGAGGATTCTACCCTAAGGAGGGGCTACAGGCCTCATGGCCCCCAACCTGGACTTCAGCCACTGCCAGCTCACCGTCCATGCTATGACCATGACCACCTTCCTGGGCCCACCCTCTGGACAAAGTGCAAAGCTCTTTCTTCTAAATGCAGAGTGTGTGTGTTGTGTGTGTGCACATGCATGCTCAGCCATTCAGTTGTGTGCAAGTTGTGTCCAACTCTTTATGACCCTATGGACTGTAGCCCACCAGGCTTCTCTGTCCATGGGATTTTCCTGGCAAGAATACTGGATTGAGTTGCCATTTCCTCCTCCAGGAGATGTTTCTGACCCAGGGATGGAACCCGTGTCTCCTGTGTCTCCTGCATTGGAAGGTGGATTCTTTACCGCTGAACCACCTGGGAAGCGCACAGAAAGAGGCTTCTAAAGGTTATGTAACTGCTCATTTACTTGGCTAACACCTCCCCACCAGCTCAGTCTAGATACTTTGAGAACAAGACATACAAAATTCTTCTTCCTACCCACTGTCAACTGATAACCTCCTATCTTCTCTCTTACTCCATAAAATGACAGGAAAGAATTCCCTACCTTATCTTTCCAACTTTCCACATTCTTACCTGCCATTGATCCACATGCTCCTTCTCTCATTACAACAGGATTCGACCCAGAACTGAATCACTTAGGCTGTGATACCGTTCATTGCCTTTTCCCATCTCAAGGTATTATCTTCATGATAATCCATTTTTTTTCACACGTTATCAATTATTGTTCACTCCTGGATAATTTCCAGTGGCAGACAAATGTGCCCTAATACTATCCAAAATAAATAACACGAAACAAAACAAACCTTCCCTTTTCTGCCTTTAATCTATGCCTCTATCCTATTAACTTATTCCTCCATTCTCTTTAAAGCAAAACCATCTGAAGATCTGCAGACACTTGCCCTCTCAACTCCTCCAGCTCTGGTTATCTAACCCCACTCCAAAAAGGCATCTAGCCCCCCGACTCTCCTGATTAGGGGCACTAACCTCCACACTGCCCCAGCCAGAGATCAATTCCCTGGCCTGCCGCTACTTCACAACAGCAGGGGACCTGGGCCATCACTCCTCACTTACCTGTTTCTTCTCTGAAAGCCTACACACTTCACATTCACCTGGCTTCCCTCCCCGCCTCACTGGAGGCTCCTCACCACTCCTCCTGACTCCTCCTTACCCTCAAATCCCCTTACTGAGGGCTGAGCCGCCGACCCTCTTCCGTACTTTACTGACCCTCGAACCCGAGAGAATTCGCCTGTCACCCAGCTCTCCGTCCTCTGCACAATGATGACAGATTCACCCAGTGGCTTCAGCCAGGCTGCTCTTCCAGCTCTGGGCTGTATGCTCAACTGCTGCACGGATGCTGACGACCCCACACATTGTGGCCAAAACCAGCTCCTGACCCTGAGTCTCCCCATTTTTCACCATTCCTCAGCTTATTAGATGGTACCACACAGCTGCTCACATGTCAGATCCCCATCTTCATTTCCCTCCCTCACCCGCATTTGATTCTTCACTAAATCATCAACTCCACCTCCAAAACAAGTCCATAAGAGGACAACCTTCTGCCTTGCCAGCACCATCACCAGGATCTAAGCCCCTATCACCTCTCACCTAGTTGACTGGTCCCTACACCCTCTCCCCAATCCACTCACCATCCAACTAGATCCACTCACTACCTGGATGAAGCTACTGCCCCGCCCCGCAGTAGTCTCTCACTAAAGTTCAAATAAATTCAAATTTCTGACCTTGGCCTCTGTGATCTGACCTCTGTTAGCCTCATTTCCCTCCACTGTGCTCCATGCTCATCTCAGAGAGGCCACATACCTGCTTTTTCTTGCTCCTCCTTCCAGATGACTCAGTGGCCATTTCCTTCTCACCATTCCCACCTCAGCTCCAACGTTAAAGCTCAGGTAAGCCATCCCTGATCATGTTGGCCTGAGCCCCCTCCTCCCATCAACTCACTAGCCCACTTTCCTGATGTCACAGCACTCCATCTCCTTGTAAAGCGTTTGTGTATTGACTGAGTCTCGCTTTACTCAAGGTTCGGGGCTCTTTCTAATGTGTGTCACTCTACCCCAACGCCCAGGAGAGAACCTGGCACTTAGGTTAATTCCATCACCACTTGCTAAGCAACCGCCTGCCAGTCAGGACTGTGCCTTCACTTCACCGAGTTATACCCTCGGACTCTAACCCCATTAAGAGGCACAGAGAACGTGCCCTTCAAACGTCTGAGGGATAAAGCAGATGAATGAAGGCAAAACAACCAGAGGATTCTCAAGGCAGGAATCGTGGCTGGACAAGATATCCTGAGGCCTGCCCACTCTGACAGGAAGTGAGATGACTAGGCTGGCAAAGAGGAGCCCCGCCTGTCAGCAAGGGCCCTAAGCAGTTACATGGATGTCCCTGATCAGGTATGAATTGTCCCAAGTCCAAATCCTATAACTGAAGATTTAAAAATTGGCCTAGAATGCAATTACAGAGAATGATGGCTTTCATACTTCATACTATCATTAGTATGGAAAAAATGAGTAAAATTATTAGTAAAATCTGTACAATGAATATGTATTAACTTCAATAATACTCCCCCCTCCATTAATACTTTTCTGCAGATATAGTTTCCAAAGAGAACAAGGTCATTTAAATGGAGAACTGCTTCAAATTTAAATGGAAATTTCCAAGAATTGAAAAGGCAATTTTAAAATTCCCTCATCAGACAGAAAACCCCATGACTACCACTAAGCATACACAAAATCTTAAAAGTAGTAGCCTCAGCTATCTCTGACCCATTTCCCAACCTAGGATGCCTTTATTCTGGTGGCTGTAACTTACCTTTCTTGCCCACAGAAAGAGCTCTGCAAAACATTCCAAGAAGAGACAGCAACTACGGGCTTCCAGGAAAGAAGCAAGCACAGTTTTATACAAGAGAACAAAGTCAAACCCCACACCGGGCTTCTCTCTGCAAGTCCAAAAAGGGACGACTGACAGCAGAAACAAGCAATGTCAGTGTCCACTTCTCATATTCACTCATGTCCATGAAAGCTGGGAGCTGGGGTTCATTTGCTACGCTCACCCTGTTGTCCTGAGCACTCTGAGGCTTCTTCTCACTGCCTATAGACTGCCTGCAAATGAAAAACTGGCATTTCACTTCCTGCTGCTCTCCTGAGTGTCCTGGCTAACCACTTGATTTGAGGTATGCTCACAACACTGCGCTTTCATGACTGATAAAAATAACAACATTAGCAAGTAATGTTTATTGAACAGCTACTCTGCCATACATAAAAAAGGCTGAATATTACATCATTTCATCCTCCCAGTCACAATGAAGTGCTGCTAGGATTCCCATTTCACAGGTAAGTCAATTGAGGCTGAGCAAAGCTATGTATATTTTTCTCAAGTGACTCCTCTAGTGGAGCTGAGATTTGAACCCAGGTTGGTTTAACTCTCGAACCAGAGTTCTCAGTATAGCCTCTATTTAAAGCTACCATTTGCAAGTTTACCACATGGAATCCTATTTTCTCCATAACACCTACTAGTAACAGCAAACAGAAGCAGGGCTACAAAACAGACACTCAGGGAAGCTAATTTAAAGCAGAGATGATCAAATATCAAAATACACAGTGATCTTCGAAAAGTCCACAAGGAAACGTGAAAAAGAAAGAAAATGCAGTAAGTTTTTCCTAAACCTAAATTTTCTTCAAATTTAAAGAACTGTCCTTTATTCCAGAACAACAGCCCTCACACTTTTATGATGGTAAGAATTATATATGTTATAATGTCTAATTTTATATATTCTAAAATGCTAGCAACCCTTTGTTTGAGCCTCAACGTATTTTAGCAACTTTCTGGTTTGATATATAAAAGCCTGGGACCACTGGTTAAAAGCATTCCTTTTTTCTAATTGCATTACTGGAATTTAGGACTATAGAAAACATCAGTATCACCGGGGATGGGAATATTTTATATGTTTAAGATTACGAATCCAACTGATAATGAACTATTACTTTCTCCCTGCCATAAGTTTACATATAAGAGAAAAAGTATTTCATGTTAGCAGGGTCTTTATTACAAAGAGGAACAAGAACATTTAATCTAGTTTTATGTTATGAATGCCTGAAATGAAAAAAATCATTCTTCAGCTCATTTATATGATCCCTGCTGTACAAGATGAATATAAATGTAATCCTCTGCCTTCCTCTCAAAAGTATAGTAACTCCAACTGTTAAGTCTACTAACGGGCTTCTTTTTCTTCTTAGAACTTCAATCAAAAATACTTTAATAATCAGATGGGTACATTTATTAGAAACACTGCCATAAACTGTGAATATCAATGTGATTAAAAGTAATCTTGCACTGAAATGCTATTTAAACAATGAAATTTCACTTCTCCTTTTTTTTCTAAAGGATTTTTTAAAAACGATACAAATCCCAGTTGATTGTGTTTGCTATCTGCTGCAACTTTAGCTTTCACCTAATCTTTTTTTAAATCCAAATATTTCTAATGCAAATTGTGCATACTTTCCCTCCCTGTCAAAGAAAAGATTTTTAAAAAGAACTGCTAAACACAACAAAGAGAGTGCTGTAAAACACACCAAAGGAAGGGCTCTTGATAGCTTTACTTACAAAAAAAAAAAAAAAAAAAACAGGTTTCCCCCTTTGGGAGAAAAGTCAGAATTTCTAGCCAAAGATAAGGAAAACAAAGGTCACAGCAGCCTGTGCTGTGGATGCACATACTGGAATGGGCTCAGCACAGCAACTCTTTGCGATTCCATGGGCTGTAGCTTACCAGGCTCCTCCATCCATGGAATTTTCCAGGCAAGAGTACTGGAGTGGGTTGCCATTTCCTTCTCCAGGGGACCTTCCCAACAACACAGCAGAGGGTTAAGCAGGTGAGTTTTGGAGTTAGACATATGTGAGTCCCAAGGGCCCTTGCATGCTTTGGGGTCTTGGTGAGGTATCTCACTTCCCTGGGCCTCAGTTTCCTCATCTGTAAAGTGGGGGTAATGGTAATACCTGCATCACAGAACAGATGTGAAAAATACATAAGGTAAAACCTGTACTGGCACTGAGTAAAAGTTCTCACTGAACTTGAACTGTCATCATACATGTAGGAACATTGTAAGATGTGGATAGGAGGAAGCAAGATGCTGTTCTAAGGGAAACACTTGACCACATAACAAATAGGTCATACTCAATAATGAGGCATAAATTTCCTATGCTTCCCTCCTGCGATCAGAGCTCACAAGAACTAATCAAAACTTTAAAAGGAGTACATTCAGCTTGGAAGCCTCATCCTATATAGGAAACATGCATGGTTTCCTTTACTGTGAAGTCTTGTGGGTTGAGGACCTCAACATGGACTGTACCAGGTGTGACACTTCTCAGCAAGCACAAAATCAAAGCTGTGAGATGGAAGGATGTGGCATGCTCTCCTCATTAATCAAAATGTAGATGTGTTTCCTGGTGAATCTGCCTTACAAGTCAAGTTCCAAGGCTTCTCACAGGGCTTCAGCCTCCCAAAGTCAGCTCAAGGGCAGAAATTGTCAAGAATCTGTGCTAGGTCCCTTTTTGAAAATCCCAGGAAAGTTCCAGATTCCTTCTCCCAAGGATGTATATATATTATCCAGGAGTTTAACAGAAGCCAGGCCCATCCTCACACCCAAGGCTCTATAAAGCTGAGACAGTAACAGCTCTGTTGATGTCCTATATTTGCATTGTCCAGACACAGGTCTATGCCCTAGAAAAGTGGCAGGGAGTGACAAAAATAGGAACCTTCTTACACGAAACCTTACATCCTCACATGTATCTTCCTGGCTCAACATATTTCTTCAATGTTGAAATAACTTTTGGTTGAATGGGTTTTTTTTCTTTTTCTTTTCTTTCGCTATTTTTAAGATTCTCCCCTCAAAACAGAACGTTCGAGGAGTAACAGAATCACATTCTGCAGAAAAGGTTTCTTTTCATTAACCAAGAAATCCATTAGAACAAGGATGGCAAGCTTTTTCTGTAAAGAGCCAGATGGTTCATTTTGGCCTTGGTGGGCTATATGGCCTCAGTCACACCTCCTCAACTCCACAGGTCACTGCATAGAGAAAAAAGCTGCAGAGAAAAAAAAGTGCATGAACGGCCGTGCTATGTTCCAGTCAAACTTTACTGAGGGACTCTGACATCTGAATTTCACATACTGTCCTACAAATCAGGAACTAAACGTCTCCTTTTTAGAGTTTTTATGTCAACCACTCAATATAAAAAGCATTCTCCGAGGTTTCCCCTGTGGCTCAGTAGTAAAGAATTCACTTGCCAGTGCAGGAGACACAGGCTCCCTGACCCAGGAAGACCCCGCACGCCACAGAGCAACTAGCCTGTGTGCCACATCTATCGAGCTGCGCTCTAGACCCCGGGAGCTGCGACTCCTGAACCCCGCCTGCCCTAGAGCCCACGCTCCACGGCAAGAGATGCCACCGTATTGCGTAGCCTGCATTACCTCCACCTGACACAACTAGAGAAAAGCCTGCACAGCAACGAAGACCCAGCACAGCAAAAATAAATATAAGTAACACAACTTCTTTAAAAAGGAAAAAAAAAAAAGCAGTCTTAGCGAGGCTGCAATCCGCAGTGACGTAGCTAAGGGGTCATACTAAGGTCAGGGGAAAGATTCCTTCTTTAGGAGTGTCTCTAGGTCTACCCAGGCCCTCTCACTCCTGGGTTAGCGCAGACTTCATAGGCAGAGAGTTAGCAGGAACTGTGAGCAAGGACACTGCCTCCTGGAGCCACAGTGCTCATTCACAGAACGTCAAGTGTGGGCACTCCAATGCCGTTACCCGCCCTCCTTGAATGTGTGAGTGCAATCCGGAGGCAGTGAACCCAGATCACACTGATTCCTGTCTGAGGCTTACTTTGGGTCTCTACTTAAGGTATCAGCAGACTGCAAGCCCTGCTGCCTGCAGAACCCTTTCAGGCTCATGGAAGCATGCCTTGCCTCAAAAGAAGGAGCGGAGTGCAGTAAGGCTCCATTTTGCCAGGAGAGAAGCTGAAGTCCATGCAAGCATTAAAAAAAAAAAACCAAAAGAAATATGGTGTCTGAGACATGTTTCAGTGTGGGGAGTGTGGCAGAGATGAAACAAGATTGGGCAGGGACTCATGAGCTATGGGAAAGACATCAGGAGGCTCATTAAAATACTATCTCTACTTCTGTGTATTTGAAATTGTGCATCAGAAAAGTTGGGGGGGGTGGCATTAAGAGAAACCCTAGAGAAAAATAGAGATGCTTTTTATTTCAGAGAGGTTTTATGTCTATAACACAGTTATTTTAATAGTCCTTCCCACCAATACCTGTTTGTTTTCAGTTACCTGACTATGAACAATTTTTATCCCCAGGAAAGAAAAAGGTGGTACATTGCCTCAATCTGTGTTTCTCTTTTTCCTTTGGTACCTAGCTCCCTGCAGGTGTCAACCAACCTCTCTTCCATCTTCACCCAGGCTCAATTAGGTCCCTGTTATTTTGACAGGCAGGTCACCTGTCATCAACTGTGGCTATCACTCGAGGTCACCCTCCTACTCACTCGCCTAAATATGGTGTCTTGCCTGCACTCTTTCTGGAAAAGTGTAAATGGAGTGCTAAACTCAGGTCAGAGACACAGGAAAAGCTCAGCAACAGTCCCTGGCCAGAAAGCACATCCCTACACAGAATAGATACCTTTTTTTGAATCACAATACAATGGAAAGTTGGTCACTTAAACTTTTCAATCTTCCTAGTAGCCCAGTTCATTTATTTTGTGGGCAAATCTTCACTGAACACAAGCAATGTGCAGGAGCTTCGTCAATACAACCCTGTCCTCTAGCAGCCTGCACTCTAATAAAACAGCCATCACATAACACACGCCTTCATATGGTGATAGGAAGAGAGTTTAGACAAAGGAAAAATACGGGGTACTTTGATACTGTACAAGCGGTGGGCGTAAGAAAAGTTAGGAATGACTTTCCAAAGAAAACATTCTATTTTCACTGTCGACTCCTACAATGTTTTATTTGTAATTTGCTGTCAAGTGAAGGCATTTCATGTTTTTACATTTAAGGACTTAGGTAGCAAGCTTAGGTACCAACACGAAAACCTTACTCACTCATACCAATTAATTTCATCTAAACATAATTAATGTTATACAATTTCAAAAATCACCTTTAAGAAAAAAGTAATTTTCTGCATTTAGTCTTTTGAAAGTTAAACATGTATTATCCATCTTATCCTAGTAAAACCAACTGTGCCATAAAATTACATATTACAGAACAAAACAAGCAAGGCAATAAAAATTTGATGATATAAATGATAAACAGGCTGATCTCTGAAAGATAACTGATATTTTATCCTAACATTTATCTACCTGTGCTAATAGGAAAACAGGGGGATGACACAGTTGTTAAACCACAGATAATCTCAGTCCCACCTAAGTCAACAGTCCCAACCTCTCCCACAGCATTAACTCTTGGGCACACTCATCATGAAACAATTGGACAAAATAAACTACAAGAGCAAATAGAGAGGAAAAGAAAAAAAAGAGAGATTGTAACTTAGAAATTTTGAAGGTAGAGATAAGTGAACAATTTTTGAGAACCCAAGAAAAGCTGGGGATACCTGCCCTCCTAAGTGGACATAACATACTATTTTGCATACAATTTCAGGGCAACCATAACCCCCTGAAGCCAATTCAAGCCCCAGGTTAAAAATTTCTGACCTAGATAAATACCAAATTAGGAGATCAGGCCTAAGATTATCAGAAGCTGAAAGGGTTGAAAGGAAGTAGTAAGAACGGAGTCATTTTCCATTATCTAATTTAATTTCAACCCTTACAACCTCCATGGGAAGTAGGTATTATCATCTCCTTTGACAAAGAGGAATTTAGATTCTGAAAGCTGAAATACAATGTTTAGCAACTTCAAACCCAGGTTTCTAACTCAGGTGCACAATCATAAACTGGAGAATTCAAAGTCTGGTCAATATTCCTAAATATCTTCCAAGACAAGGAGTTTCTGACTTAATACGTCATTCATAGTATCAATTTATCTACATATTTCTTTTCAACTTAACTTTGTTGACAAGAAGAATTAGTAAGAATTGAACTCCAAAACACTTTTTCCTTGGTAGGAGATAATCTCAATCAAAGACAAAGGATAAGTGTCTGATAATTTTAAAATGTATTTTCATTCTTAAACAGCCTGACATGAACTATTTGTTAGAAAAACAAAGGCCCACGGTCTAAAGTGCTGGACACCCTTATACTTATCCCAGAAAATCCACAAAGTCACAAATAAATCGAAAATTGACTGAATTAGAAACTTCAGTCTCTACTTAAAACTGGGAGGCAGAAATTCAGCCACCCTGGCTGCTTTAGCATCTTCTGAACGGTTAGAGCAGTTTAGGAAAAAAAATGGTACCGCTTATAGCCACTAATAATTTGATAGGTCAGAAGCACAGAGAACCAAATTTATGATCCCTTTGTGCCTCAAGAGAGGAATTAAGAGGTCCTAGATCTTAATGACTATGCCCAAAGAGAAAATAATAAATACAGCAAAAAGTGGGTCCAGCCAACTACATTTGGTTGGGTCTCAATCCAGACCAAGTAGTGCAACGAAATACAAACAAATGTACTCAACCTCTATAGGGGAATTACCAATAATTAGCACCCTGTTTTCACACAGATTTAGAAACTCTTTGTGGAAAATATATCCACACCCAGGGAAGAAAAACTAAGAACAGGAGAGGGTCAGGTCCTCTAAAGCTCTATTCCAACTGCTTCCAAGGAGAGTTACCACCTAGTGATTTTAATTTTTTAAGCCCAGGCAGGCTGCCAATTCAACACTAAAACCGGACTAACAACTGATTTTTCCTATTGCAACACCGCCAGCAAGTCCTGTGCTTTCCCTCCTTTCCTTTGCTCTCAAACAGCAATTCTCATTCGCAAAATCAACTAATTTGCTCTCTAATCTGCTCCAATTGGAAGCTCTCAGAAAGTTGCCACTGGTATTACTCTTCCGGAGTGCCAAGAGGCAAACAAAAAGCTAGCTCAAAAAACCAAAACTGTGAACATGTAGACAAGACAGGCACTAAAACCAAGAAGTGTGGAGACAAGAGTAACAATGGGCCAACTCTGGACTTTAAAATGTTTCACTTGCCACAGCTGCACCTATTCTTGGGCCCTTGACAATAACAATGCCAAAATAAATGGCCACACTGAGAAATAGAGTTGCCCTGGGAATATAAACTCAGTATTTTGGATACCGAACCTCACTTAAGTCCTGGTCCATACGACTACTGAAGGAGCAGCCTGAACTCAGTCTAGAAATGACTGGACACCTTTAGTCCTTTCTGACCACCATGTGCCCAGGATCGACACAGGCCTCAGACAGCACAGGGGACTGCTTGAAGAAAAAAGATAACCTGAAGTAAAAGTCTGACAGCTCCTGGATATCCTTCATTTAGAGATCCACGTTTAGTTACAGTTATTTCCTTCTACCAAACAGTTTTTATTAAAAACTGGCCAATAATTAGACTTTGATTTCACTACCTAAGCGCACCAAAGGCTTGTTTCACCAGATAAAATTCTGTGACCCGACCCCTCCCCCCCCCCCCTTGCCCTGCCCGGCTGATTTTGGCACCTTCATAAAAATACAAAAAAGAAAAAAAAAATCCGACCAACAGCTCCTTGGTTGTGATGATCCTTTTGATGAACTTTTGTAACATAAATCCTATGGAAATAGGCTGTACAGGTAAAGTGCTGTCTTTTTAAAAATTCATTTTTATTGCTGGCAGACAATTACAGGTGGCAAGGTGTCCTTTCCAGAACCCCCTAAGACGTTCGTGGAGAAGCTTTTGGAAGCTGAGAATTCCTCCCTCCACTCCTCGCGTTTCTCCATAAGGGGTCAGACCTGAAGAGACGTGGGTTAAACTCACTGCTGGTCCCAGCGTTCATCACTAAGCAATGCTGCTTAAACCACCCAGCCAGGCCTCCACTGAAGGGCTCTGGATGCTCCCGGATACACGAAGCCCCAGGAAACCGGATTTTCCAAACGCTCCATCCTCCCCTTTCATCAGACAGCATCCTCGCGTGGGAGGAGCGGAGTGGCTCAGGTGGGCTCAAGCTACAGCCCTGGTCAGCCGGCCAGGATACTTCCCCTGGATTTGTACAAACTCCATCAGGGGGCTGGACTCACCTTCGCGACAGAGCCCCATGACTTCGCGGTTTTTCCCAAACTCCTTGAAACTTTCGTCCAATTCCGTCCCTAGGAGATACACACACACAGGAGGAGGGGAGAGGCAGGTCAGTTGCCGAGAGTGTGACGCACGCTCACGCACGCACGGAGTAGGTGCGGGCACCTCCGCGTTCCCCAGCCCGGCGATAGCATCTCTGACCCCCGAGGGGGCGGGCCATGGAACGGGGGAGGGGAGAACGGTCTGAGGATGGGGGGATGGGGGTTGCGAGAGGAAGAGGAGGGCGTGGACACTCACCGTCCTTCCCAGGAAGTTTGGAAGCTTCGACCCACAGATTCCACGACTGTCCCAGCATCGCTTCGGGACTCGGCAGGGGCCGGCGTTCCCCGACGGTCGCCATTGCGGCGGCGGCCGAGGTGGAGGCGGCGCCAGGGCCACCGTCCTCCGGCCGTAGGCGCCGCGGCGGCGGCGGCTGCCGCTGGGGCTGCGAAGGCTGCTGCTGCTGCTGCCGGGCGGCCGCGGCCGCTGCTCCGCCCGCCGCCGCCGCCGCCGCCGTTCGGCGCGGCTCCCCCCTGACGTCATCCGCGGCCCGCTCCGACATTCTTTCCGCTCCTACAATGTAACAAAAAAAGGGGGAAAAGAGTCGCGCGGGGGCTGCTTTTAAGGAGGCGCCGGGGAGTTCCGGCGGCGTGCGCGGCCCGCGGGCCGGGTGGGGCGCACTGACAGCGCCCCCGGCCGCCCAGACCCCCAGCTCTCCTCCTTCAACCACCCCCCACCCCCAACCCCCGCCTTGGGCGCAAAGTCCGCGGCGCGGGCTCGCTTTCGCTTTCGACTCCAGTGCCCCTCGGGGGAGGGGACGAGAGCCGGCGGCCCGCCACCGCGGCGTAGGGTCCCCAGCCTGCCTCCGCCGCGGACACCCGGCGCGGAGGCCGGCGCCCAGAGCTGCCCCCGCCTCAGCCCCGCGCCTCGCCGCGGCGGCCCACGGCGGGGAGGCCCGAGACGCACCCCGGGGCCCCCAGGTTGCCCACCCTGAGGCCGCTCGCATCCCCGGGCCGGGCCCGGCGGCCCCGCTCCTTCCTTCCGTCCGCGCGTCCGTCCGAGCAGCGGCGCCCGGCCGGCTCCCTTAAGCCGAGGCGCCTCCCGCCGCCTCCTCCCCCTCGCCGGTCCCTCCCTCTCAGCTCGCTCGGGCGAAGTTTGCACGTCAAGCCCCCGGAGTGGAGCCAGGGCGAAGTCGGAAACGCAGCCACCTATGGAAGAACCGGCCGGCCTGCCGGCCGGCCCCAAGACACCAGCGGGCGGCGTAGCTATCGGGCCTTCCCGCCCGGGTCCGATCCGAAGAGCAGGGGCGGGTTCAAGGAGCTCTTTGCTCTCAGCTCGCGAGCGGCCGCGCGGCTGTCAAAAGCATGAATGGGAAGCCGCCGCTGAGCGGACGCCTAGCGCGGAGGAAACCACTGGCAGGCGAGGAAATGCAGCCCAGGTGCTATCCCAGGTGTCGGCCCGAAGCCCACCACGGGGGATCAGCGCGTGCTCCCGGGCGACTTGAGCTCGTTCAGCAAAGAGGAGACCATGAAATCCGTGTAAGATGCAGTGGGAGAGAGACCGAGGCGAATCCGTTTACATGTTTCAGAGACACGGCTCCAAATTTCTATATTTCCCTTTCCAATGCTCCTGGAAGTGATTCATTCACTACCACCCCCATCCCCTCCTCACCACCCCCAAGTCTAATTAGTTTTAATTCAAACTGTTGGTCTCTCCCTCCCTCGTTATGATTTCTTTGCCTGGGCAGGGCGAGAAGATAGGGCTTAGGTGAATGTACAGCATTCCTAGAAAATACTGTTTTCTGTTAGATATTTTTCACTCAATTAAGCACTGGCCCACAAAACTTAGCACCCTTCTGCAATACACACGTTGCGCGCAAAGCTCTTGTTCAAGTGATGGGTAAAGACGGTAAAATAAAGGGCTACTTAATGAACTAAAGCACCTGAAGTACCTGAAACAGTAGCAGACCATATCAAGCGCTTTTAATTAAGTGTTCTTAGCATTACTGTTACTTAAAACTGATGTGAAAAATCTGCAGCCTGAGACAGAAACAATGATTTTAATCAGCATGTTTCACATAGCAATAATATCCGCACTCCTGAGGCACACTCCTGAGGCTGCTTACTTAGAAGGTCATTCTTTAGATGGGAAAAAAGCAGGCTTATTCATCTTTTAAAATTATTATTCATGTTTTTTTTTTAATCTGGAACATCTGATGTCACAGAGGTGGCCAACTTAGCTGCAAAAGGAACAAAGTCCAACTCTCAGAAATATAAAGATATTTAAAGAAGAGTAAAAAATAATGAAACGTTATTGCATCCTAAACTCAACCCAGGGCTCCTGTGGAAAGTGCTTATTTTAGGTTCAAAATTTAAAGACTTTAGTGGAAGAAAATTTAAAAATTGCGTATGTATATGAATTTATTTTTAAAATGTTTAGAAATAAGTGTGTAAATTTTTTCCTGGATGACATGCAAACAAAAGTTCCCAAAAGTGAAGTTATGGATGCTTCCTGTCCTTATCTAAGAAGCAAGGGGAAAAAAAAGAATAACCAAAAATAGTAGAAATGATTGGTAGGATAAAAAATCATTTCTAAAATTTTAACTTCCAACAGAAGAGGATCAATGAGAAAAAATGTGTAGGTAAAACATAATTTCCTTAGTAGTTCAGTTCCTAACTTGTAACAAAGGCCCTCAATCTTGATGTCACCAACATAGACCTTCAATTTTTCATTCATCCAAATCACTGAATAATCTGTAGAATTACAGAAATACATTAAAAAAAAAACCCTAACTTAATGATTTTCTGCAACTAAAGCACACAATTTATGGATTATTTTTTATTTTGCAATATTCTACATTTAAGAAAAACAAAAATTTGAAGTATATGGCATTTGGAGCTGCCATTAAAAAGAAAAGCTTAGGGCTACCCAGGTATGTAGGTTCCAAACAGAGTTTGCCTATTGAGTTCAGCCCTTCCAATCTCTGAGAGTACAGGATGAAAACAAAAATAAGGGGAAGAGTGGCAAACATGAGTACAGCCCTACTTCCTCAAGATAGGGCTCGATTTCCCCCTTTTTACCTGTGAAAACACTTCAGCATTCACTAGTATGGGGTCGATATGGCAATTTGTAATACTTCAACTTCCATGCTTATTCCAGTTTCATACCTCCCCCCTCTTTTTGACTGGTTTAATAAAGAAAACACAACAGGGCTTAAAATTAAAAAATGCTAAATATCCTCTTAGCATTATGATAGTTATTAAGATAAACTGTTACTAATAGCTGCTATCAATTATTGGGTACCTACTAGGTGCCAAGCATTGTTGGAGGTACCTTTTTGCATTATCTCTATTAATATTAACAACTGTGTAAGGCAGGAGTTGTATTACTATTTACAGATGAGGAAAACAAGGGAGGGCTCTGGAGCCAGTCCCTATGAATTTTTTCTGGGTTCATATAGTGGCTCTTTCACTTACAAACTATGTAATGTAAGCCAGTCGCCTAACTTACTTGGACCATCAGTTTCCTAACCTGTAAAACAGAGATAAAGCCAGGTTCCTTCTGAGGACTGCATGAAAAGATACATGGAAAGCACAAAAGACAAAACAAACACTATAAACAAGTATCTTATATCACACTGAGCAATTCAGATAAATTCTTATCTGAGAACTGCATTACCAAGTTGAAGATGTGATCACCAAGAGAATGACAGGCAATTCCTGGCCATCTCTCTTTTCCTGCAGTCAATGACTTTTACCACATTCTCTTCACCCATGAAAAGTCCTAACTCCTTCTAGAACATGCAGCTTCTGATATCCAGAGTTGGTTTGGGTTTCTCAATAGTTTGAATGAGTAACCAACAAAAGCCAAAACAGATAGCTGAGAAAAGTACAGTGCTCTGAAACTCAAATTTAGGCAACATTTAAAAAGTGTTCTTATATCAAGGGCATTCCCTATAACCAAGATTACAACAGAAATTCAAAAACTTGGTTTGATAATAAGGATGACCTGATGACTTCTTACCTAAATACCCCTCTTCTGCACCCAAAAAATATGTAAAACCATGAGCAATACAATTTACATTCATTTATTATTATTATTTTCATATAACAGTGTTCCTTGTATGCTATCAATCAATTCTCCTACCAGTATACTTCTGATGCTGTCTTAGAGTTCTGAAGATCTTTAGTATCTGTCTGCACAGATAAATGATAGGTTTTATAAGGTTTGAGTAATGAAGATTCAAACTCATCAAACAGGTTCTGCTTACCTACCACGCATCAGGCACTCTGTAAGGCACCAGGTTGAACACAACACAGTAATTTCACTGAGGACATGAGAAGTAGGAGAAGTTTTTTTAATTCATCAAAATGCTCTTATGGAAAAGGCTGTCACCACCAATTAGACTGTATGTGGCTTAAGAACTAGGCCGTCAGAAGTGAAACGCTGCCAAGTTTTGAGCATTTCATCCCTTCCAGGGATGTATTTAAAAGGTGGCCTTACTTCACCATCCAAATTTAGGGATGTTCCCAGTAGGTGCCAAGGGTAACAAGGTCTCTCTTTACAAAAAGGATTCTCTGCACAGCAGATTCACTTGTAAAATGCTTTGTTCAAAGGCCAAAGGCATCACTAAATGCAAAACAAAACAACAAAACAATCTTTAAATCCAGTTTAACATAAAATGGCTGAAACTGTCTAAAACTTTTCTAAGATGCAAGACCCCACATGACCAGCCTTTTTGTTTGGAAAGAACCACTAGTCCCAATACAACATTTTAATAAACCTGAAAACCAGCAACTACAGTATATTTATGTGTGCAAATTACAGGGTTGATAACAGAGATTCTCCATCATCAACCCCAAAGGACTGCAATCATTTGAGTAACAAGAAACTTGGAACTACTGAATTAGGAATGTGTTGCTGTGGGTTTCTTTCCTCCTAAAATTGGCTGTGCCTTTGTTTACATCCTTTCTCCCTTCTCTGACCACATCTCTCTCTTTCCTTTTCTCTTTTCCAGAGAGCCAGGGCGCTCTTCTGCATAAGGGGTATGCCCAGGCCAGGCCTCTCCTTAACTGTGCTCCCTCTAATGAAATACCTTCTGGCCTGTTATGGTTACATGAGTATTCCAGTAGGGGGAGAACAGTGGAAAAAACTGAATTCATCAGCTCAGTGGCTGGAACTGCTGAAAACCAAGTGCAAAATTGGGAATAATAAAGAGAGTTGAAAAAGTGGAGACTTAAAGATGAAGGCAATTATCTTTTTAAAGACTTAACCCTGGCTTCCCCGGTGGTCTAGTGATTGAAGTCCGCCTTGCAACGCAGGTGACCCTGGTCTGGAGGACGCCCCTGCTGCAGAGTGACTCAGCCTACGCGCCACCAGCACGGAGCCCCATGCGCCACAACAGAGAGCAGCCCCAGCTCGTCACTACTAGGGAAGCCCGCCTGCGGCAACGGAAACTCAGCACAGCCAAAGACAACTAAAAACTAGATGTAAAAGACTTAACCTGTATATATAGTCATTCTGTAAACTATGTCATTTGCCCAAAAGTTCAAATCTTTACATTTTTGGTCTGTTTTCTTAATCATACGTCTGTAGCTACATACAAATTCTCCCAAAGAATCATTCACCAATAAAAGTAAACTGCTTTGAAAGAGAGAAAATTTAACAATACACATAGAGAAGGTATTAACATATAACTTTAAACTGAATAACACCCAAATGTTTCTAGGAATTTGATACTAGCCTGTAATTTTAAATGATTCACAAATTTCATTTAAAATCTTTATTTAGAGCCTTAAGGTTAAAGAGTTCTTTTAAAAATAGAGGAAAAGGATTAAGTTATAGAAATGGAATGGAAAAATTGGACTAATGTTTAGCTATAAAAAGAGGCTGACTGTATAGTCATAGTTCTAGTACACTGCCTCAGATGCAATAAAATGCAAAGATTAAACACACTGTTAAAAATAATTCCCTATGTCACCTTTGTACCAATCAGCTTTCCCTGAAGAGACAGTAACTATCACCATCTTTCGGGCCCAGCAGTTAAGAGGATGTGTTCTACAGCCAATACACCCAAGCTGAATCCTAGCTCTACCCCTTACTTACTGTATAACTCTGGGGAAAGTCGAACTTCTCTCAGCCTGTTTCCTCATTTATAAAATGATGTAAAACAAGAGTATCTGGTTTATGAGGCGTATTAAGAAAGTTAACAGTACAAAAGTACCCTACCCTACAGGCTTCTCAGATGGCACAGAGGTAAAGAATCTGCCTGCCAATGCTGAAGACATGAGTTGGATCCTTGGATCGGGAAGATCTCCTGAAGAAGGAAATGGCAACCCATTCCAGTATTCTTGCCTAGAAAATTCCACGAACAGAGGAACCTGGCGGCTGCAATCCATAGGGTCGCACAGAGTCAGACACGACTGAGCACACATACACCACACCCTAGTCTACAGCTGTTATTACTAGCACCTCACCTGTCACATAGAAAGCCCCAATTCTAATCTAGCCACGCTATGCTACCGTCATTCTTGCAGGGTAAAGCATGGCGTCAGTATGTCAGTCTTTGCTCCAACACTTTCAGGGGCTCAGCACCGATCCCTCAACTCATAACCACTCCTTTCATAGCACTTCAGGTCCTCCACAGTTGGCCCCAGGCCTAGCTCCACCACATCTACAGCGTTCCCTCTTGCAGGTACCCTACAGTCCAGCCAAAATGACCAAATCATAGTACTGAGTATGCTCCCCCTCCACATCCCAGCTCTCAAGTCTTTGTTCACATGGATCACACCATCTATAAAACTACCCTCCTTTGGCTAAAATCCTACAGTCACATCCCCCCCTCAAGTTCTTTTTCCTTAACAATATCTTTCCTGATCTCTCACACTAAGCTTACAGGATCTCATACACCTCTAAATCTAAACTGGACCTCCTGGACTGAGGTTAAGGGAATATATGTCCTGAAATCATGGTGGCAATGATATATATGTTCAGTCTCCCATGAATTAACAGTTTGCATTCCCAACATATGAGTGTCATTTGGAACATGGAAACCATCTCCTCACAAACTGTAAGATGTATGGTGGCCAGGTCCCCAAGCTGGTCAGCAAAATGCTTCAGGGCTGAACTCTAGGACTAACTGAAAGTGTGCTAGTACAAGAAGGAAGGGACAACACAGCTCTGTTTCCCCTTTTTCTGCAGCAAAGTTCCAGCCCCAAGCAAAGACATAGATCCAGCAAACACAATTCCCCTAACTGCCACACCCTTTGTGGATACCGATTCAGGAACCCATCTGGGTTTGAACTGCTTCCCCAAAGACAGACTGTTCCACAAAGGTTTGCATCTCTTTCCACCTCTAACATAAAACCTTCCTTTCCTTGGTAGAGAGAGATAGCATGCAGATTTAACTACATTTCACTAACATGTGAATGAATGGCTGCAAATGAATACAGGTCCCTATCTTCAATCCCCAACCGACACAAATATTTTCTTATACAAAGGGAGAGACCTGAACCCAAATGACTTTCTAAATTTCATGGTCCCTAAACCCTTTTTCCCAGAAAGACACAATTACTTCATTCTCATGGCAACTTTGATTTTAAATGGCTCCATCTATGACTCAAGGCAAAGTTTCAAACTTTTATTTTAACCAGTTTTATGCTTCTGACCAGCATAAAATCTGCAGGACACACAGACCTTGATCCTGCTCTCCACCCAACTGCTCTACACAAAGGAACTTCAGGAGCAGAAAAGGTAAACCAAAACAAAACCACCACTCGTGAGACTCGACCTTAGCTGCTTTCCAGAGCTTCTTGTCTTCCTCCAGAAAACAGGTATTTTCACAGAACGTTTAAACAGGTATTTTCACAGAACGTTTCCCCGTCGTTTTCTGGGGAAGGGGCTGCGCAGCTGCAGTCACAAGTGGATGGTTAAAGGGCTGCAATCCAACTTATTAAGTATTTGTTACAAAACAAGGCCAAATAGATAAACTGGACTTCAATGAAATTATGAAACTTTTGTGCTTCAAAAGACACCTTGAAGGAAGTGAAAAGAACCCAGAGAATAGAGAAAATTTTTGCAAATCCTTTATCTGATAAGGGACTTGTATGTAGAATGTATAAAGAACTCTTACATCTAAAACTAAAAAGGACACAATAATCCAATTTTCACAATATGAAAAGTTCTCAATAGACATTTCTCCAAACAAGATAATACAAATGACCAACAAGCACATGAAAAGATGCTCAACATCTTTTGTCGTAATATAAATACAAACCAAAGTTACAATGAGGTATCACACCACACCCTCTAGGATGGCCAGTAAGGAAATAAAAAGAAACAAAAACCAGAAAATGACAAGTGTTGGTGAGGATGTGGAGGCATCAAAGTGCATTGTTGGTGGAAAGTAAAATGGTGCAGCCCCTGTGGAAAACAGCCTCTGTGTCAAACTGTGGAAAACAGTTTGACAGTCCTTTAAAAGGTTAAACAAAGAACTACAATATGATCCAGCAATTCCACTCCTAGACGTTCACTCAAAGAACTGAAAGCAGAGACTCAAAGAGATACCTGTACACCAATGTTCATAAGGGCATTTTTCACAAAGCCAAAAGGTGGAAGCAACCCAGGTGTCCACCAACTGAAGAATGCCTAAATAAAATGAGGTAGAGCCACTCAATGGAGTATTATTCACCCATTAAAAGGAATGAAATACTAATACATGCTACAATACAGATAAGCCTCAAAAACAAGCAAAGTAAAAGAAGCCAGACACAAAAAGTCACATATTGCATGATTTCATTTATGCAAATATCCAAAACAGGTAAATCCATAGAAACAAAGCAGATGAGCCGCTTCCAGGATCTGGTTAGAGGGAAGGATGGAAAGTGACTGCTTTATGGAAACAATGTCTCCTTTGGGGCTGATGAAATAATTTTAGACCTATATAGAGGTGCTGTCTGTGCAACATTGTCAATGTATTAAAAATGATTCAAATGGTAAATGTGTGGCATTTAAATTATATCTCAATAAAGCTATTTTTTAAAGCCAACATTAAAATTTGGAAAATTTCACACAAAATTTCAGATTGACTTCTCTTGAAAAATCTCTATGCTCTCATACCATTGATCACAAGGTCCACTGAACAAGCTGGAGCTGAGGCTGGTCTTGGAGCCCATTTCTGCCACTAACGATCCATCGACCTGTTACCAAAATGTAACAGGACACACTTTGTCTGTGCCTCGGTAACTTCTCTGCAAAAGGAGGGTCAGACCATATCCACCTCATCAGGTTGTTACAAGGACTGAGCAAATTAATATGGTTAGAAGAATGCCTGGCAAACAGCAAGTGCTCACCAAGTGTTACTCTTACATTTTATGATACTGTATTTTCTTTGTAATAAGAGGTAAATGGCATTTGCTTTTCAATTTTTTTTATTGTAGTCTTTACAAATGGAGGTCTAGCATGTAATATAGCAATCCAAAAGAAAGAAGTAGGAAGACAGCCAAGATATAAATATTTTTAACGGACATAACAAAATACTATGCATAATATGTGCCACTTTTGTGAAAATAAATATAGTAACAATAAATCTATGTATAGGAAACAGTAGATAACTTTAGACTTATGGGTAGTAGAGAGGGAAGGAATGTAATTAAAGAGGCTTTTTATTAGGGATTATATGATGTTTACATTTTTCCCAGCTTTACTGAAATATAATTGACACAAAGGATTGTGTATGTTTAAGGTGTACAGTGTGATGATTTGAGACACGTGAGAAAGATCCACAGATGTGGATTCATACAGCTTCACGGGTGGTGCCAGTGATAAAGAATTCACCTGCCTCATGAAGTAGGAGAGGCAGACACGCAGGTTCTACCCCTGGGTCAGGAAGATCCCCTGGAGTAGGAAGTGGTCCCCCACTCCAGTGTCTTCACCTGGGAAATGCCATGGGCAGAGGGGCCTGGTGGGCTACAGTCTAGGGGGTCACAAAGAGTTGGACACAACTGACTGACTAAGCATGCACACATACATCTCCAAACAACTACCACAATCAAGGTGAGCTTGACGTACCAGTCACCTCACATAGTTACCTAATATTTTTTAATAGCAAACATTCATAATCAGGAACTATAATAAGCATGTTTTTTTTTAAAAGATCAGGAAATTCTAAATTAATTTTGTTGGAGACTTCCATGAGAGTATCATAAAATTCCATGAGGTGAGCAGAAATATCCTAGACTGATAAAGCCAGAGACTGCTTGCTTTGCTTTGCAACCCAGAGGCTGCAGTTCCCAAAGTACCAACCTTGCTTCAGTTTCCTTCTTAGGAACTTGTGGAGCGGACACTGCTGGGTTTTACAGGCGCCAACAGAAGAGAATCTAAACTGCTTGCCTGGCAGTCAACAACTTTCACTATCTGACTCAACATCCTTTTTTTTTTCCTTCTAGCTTTATCATCTGTCACACCCCCTTACAAAGACTCCACTCTAGCTAGACAAGATGTAAAGCACATATCCTTCAAATACTTTTCCACATGCCGTCCTTTTTTAAAAAAACTGAGGTAATATTCACATAACATAAAATTCACCCTTTTAACCATTTTAAATGGACAACTTAGTGACACTGAGCACACTCACAGTGTGATGAATCATATTCACAGCTTTGTCTGGAACACGTCATCACCCTGAAAGGAAACCCTGTGCCCATTAAGCGCTCACTCCCCATCTCCCATCCCTCCCCCAGCCCCTAGAAACCACATGTTTTCTTTCTCAATAGACCTGCCTATTTTGGATATTTCACAATGTTGAAACAATACAGTATGTGACCTCTTGTGTCTGACTTCTTTCAGTTAGCATACGGTTCAAGCTTCACCCAGGTTGGAGCACATATCTGTAACTTTTCTACTTTATGGCTGAATAAAATTCCACTGTGTGTGGATATATCACCGTTTACTGATCCATTCATCAGTTGACGGACGTTCGGGTTCTACCTTTTTACTTCTGTGACTAGTTGCACGCCTTATTTTTTCCCTTTGTTCAGTTTCATGCGCTAATCAAAATCAAGCTTTGATGTGAGGTTCAAATCCACTCTGACCTTTCCCAAGCTAGCCTTGTCCCAAAGCCCTCACCTTTCTCTTACTTCCTTTATCACTTCTATACCCATAGTAGCAAAGTGTCACCACATGGCAGAATCCCACAGACTTATTTAGGTTGACTCAAATTCTTTTCTTACATTGCTAACTTTGAAAACAATCAAGAAAATTCATTAAGGTGAAGATTTCCATTTTCTTAACATTTTGATGGGTCTGGGTTATTTCAGTAACCACAGTTTTAACTGCTCTCACTGTTTTTACCCTTGCTCCCTATAGCCTAACTGGATACATAGTGTGACCAGAGTGGTTTTTATTAAAACAGAAGGCAGATCACTGTATTTACTTATTATATTTGCTATCTGTTATCTGTTCCTTTTCATTAAAAGGTACGTGGCACAATGGCTTGTGCTCCTTTCATTTACTAATTAATACTCAGTGCCCAGAAAAGCACAGCATGTAAGCAGGCACTCCATTAATACTTGCTGAATGGATTTTGGAGTCTACAGTCAGCTGGTACTGAAAAGGTAAGCCCTTTGAGATTGGTCATGAATCTAATAGTTTCTCATAGTTTCACCTGGTGCATTTCATTCCTCCACACATCTGATCCCTGCAGACTTGAGTCTGTGATACTTCTTTAACCCCTTGTCATTGGCTTCCTGGTATCCTATTGTATGTACCACTCTGATGGCAGAAAGTGAGAAGGAACTATAGAGCCTTTTAATAAGGGTCAAAGAGGAGAATAAAAAAGCTTGAAACTCAACATTAAAAATAAGATCATGGCATCTCGTCCCATCACCTCATGGCAAACAGAAGAGGAAAATGTGGAAGCAGTGACAGATTTTATTTTCTTGGGCTCCAAAACCACTGCAGACAGTGACTGTGGCCATAAAACTAAAAGACGCTTGCTCCTTGGAAGAAAAACTATGACAAACCTAGACCGTATTAAAAAGCAGAGATATTACTTTGCCAACAAAGTTCAGTATAGAGAGTTGGACCATAAAGAAGGCTGAGCACCAAAGAATTAATGCTTTTCAATTGTGGTGCTGGAGAAGACTCTCGAGAGTCGCCTGGACTGCAAGGAGATCAAATCAGTCAATCCTAAAGGAAATCAACCCTGAATATTCATTGGAAGAACTGATGCTGAAGCTGAAGCTCCAATACTTTGGCTACCTGATGCGAAGAGCTGATTCATTGGAAAAGACCCTGATGCTGGGAAAGACTGAAGGCAAAAAGAGAATAGCACGGCAGAGAATGAGATGGTTGGATGGCATCACCAACTCATTGGACATGAATTTGAGAAAACTCCGGGAGACAGTGGAGGACAGAGGAGCCTGGCGTGCTGCAGTCCACGGGGTTGACAAGAGTCAGACATGACTTAGCAACTGAACAGTAACAATCTTATTGTATTTTATTTTTCATCAGAATAGTAGTCTGTGAAAATCACCTCCTATTGTTCTCTTTTCCTCCTCAGGGACAATCCTGCACACAGCAGAAGCTCAGTAAACAATTATGGACTAACGAGTTCCTCTAGCATTTCTGTCAGATATGATTTTTCTCTACTTTCTCCTCTCACCACCTCATATCCCACCCTTTCCAGCTGCTGACCACCGTCTAGGAAAGTCCTGCTTCTCTCTTCTCTGGCACTTTTCAGACATTCCACAGAGAATGCCATCCTCAGTTCTGACTGTGATGATCACTGAAAGATACCTCTCCACTACTGGCCTTTCAGCTTTGGGCTGGAAATTTTTAAGGGCCTATTTTGAAGGTTGAGACTGCATAGCTACCCAGTCTTGTGTTCTTCTAAACACCTTAAAAAAACTGCCACATCCTTCTAGAAGCTCCCGTTTCTGCCTCGTCATGGTCAAGATGCATGTTCATATTGTCCAAAATGGTTCTGTCTTTACTACAGATGCCTACAATCTGATGGAAACACTGCGGTTTGTCATCTAAATATGTAAGCTGATCAGTTGCAGAGGCTGAAACTCCTTTGGCCTTTCCTGTTTGGATTCTTTTCAGTTTTATTCTTCAGTGACTCATCTTAAACTGCATCTTAACTTGGAAGCCCCCTCATTTCTTTTAAGAGTAGATGGGAGCATAGATCTTTTTTTTTTTTTTTAAATAATAAAAATTCCTCCAGCAATTTTTCTCCTTTTTCACACTGTATGAAACTTACCACCCCCCGCCCCAGATAGTAAGTGGAAAATCGCGATCATGTAGTGAGGAACTCAACCAACGGTGGCTGCTATCTCTGTGAAGATCTGGGACTGCTCATGAGCAGAGAGCTTTCTGGCAGGCTGGGCAAAGGCACCGGGCCCAGAAAGTGTGCCTAAAGTCCTCCTGCCTGTTTTACAATTTCCTTAAGTGCTCCCCTGCCCTGGGCAGCTGCATCTACATTGCTTGTAGAGAGAAGAAAACAGGAGTTTGGCGAAGTGAAACAGGACAAAACACAAGAGCACATCTTTAGACAGCTTCGCAGGAAAAGGTGACGATAGATGGGGGCGGGATGGGGGGGGTGGATTTCCTATCTCCAAAGTATTCCAAAAATTTTACTGAATTTGGGGGAGGGAGGGCTATTTTGAAGATTTTCATCTGACCAACATCTAAAAATACTGTACTCTAAAATTCACCATCATTTCACATTAATACGATCATATTCGGGGTTATGTTTAAAATTGAAGATCTTACTCAGATACCTTAAATTTTAAAAATTACCATCCTTTGGTAGAACTCAAACTCTTATAATCAGAGGCACTGCAGCATTTATTCAGCCCTGCTATGGTGAAAGAGCAAGTTACCTTTTCTTTGGAGGGCTGGTCAAAAATCTTGATCAATTTACTAGTGGATCTTCATCTGCTGTGATTGTAGAAGCTCTTTCTTCTTAATTTTGTTCAGACCTACAAAAAAAAAAAAAGAAAACAGGCAAAGCGATGAAATAATGGATAAAATGAATCAGAAATCTACAGTCTCATTAGTTGCCAGATGTCCCCAAATTATTCTATGTGCTTTAAAATGTCAAAGTGTTAAAATCTGAAGCACTGTACCAGTTTTATACCAAACACAATTCAGTTTTTTTTTTACAATGAATTTAATTGGCTATATTTATACAGTAAACTAAGAACAAATGACTACTCAATATGTACATAGAGTCAGCCTCCTGGGGCTTAAAATCATTTTGTGTAATTTGCCACTAATGAGTTTTCACTTAATTTTTAAAATGACTATTCAGGAAGCCTGCTTCTATGAAACCTGTCAGAATCACAGATTTAAACACACAACACACCAAGTGAGAATGTTATTTGGAGAGCTCTCTCTGTCCTTTATCATTCAGCAGTTTATAAAAGCAATTTATAATAGTACAGACAGGAAACAAGAGCTCAGTTAAACCATCTTTCTAAAAAGCACACACACACACACACACACACACACACACACACACAAACTCACCCCCTTATCTTTGTATTTTTGTACTTGTCCATACATGCACATTTAAAATCCATGGCTGATTCATGTCAATGTATGGCAAAAACCACTACAATATTGTAAAGTAATTAGCCTCCAACTAATAAAAATAAATAAAAAAAATAGAATGTGGGCACTATTCAAACTAATTTGGGGAGGAGCACTGAGGTAAAGAATCAAGGGACCAGAGATTAACAAGCCAGAGTTAGAAATTAAGCTGGTGTATTAACAAGCCAGAGTTAGAAATTAAGCTGGTGTTCAAGACTGACAGGCAGCAGGAGAGAAAGAACAGCAAATATGGGCAACGACACAACTATGGCACAGATGCTGTTCAAGTATAAAGCACAAGGCAGGCTGCTTTCATATGAAAAATTCACTAGCAATACACTTCTCTTCCTATAATCCTCACTAGCTATTCATCAAGGTCGGGAGGCAGGAATACTGCTTTCCTCAACTCATATTTATTATCATACACTCGAAGGTGGCAAGCCAAATATTTCTAAGGTTTGAGGTGCTAATAAAGCTTCTGCCAAACTCAGTGGCTGAAATTTTATGCCATGTTTGAACATTTATTCATAATTACCTTTATTGGCTTTTAAGTTGCTCCTGGATCATATCCCTCCCCTCTCCCTTTTTAAACAGTTTGTTTTATTCACTCACAAAATATTATTCAGCAATGTAATCATTCCTACAATCTTTATAAACCAGCTGTTTCTCAGATTTCAAACTGCATCCCAGTCTCTTACCTTTTAAAAATTTTTCTCTGATTTCTATTTTAGTGTTTCTTTTCTGCCTTATTTCCAATAAAAGCCACTATCCTGTTTAACATGTCTGTCCTGAGCCAAAATTCATTTCTTTGCATCCTAAACAGCTTTGCCAAATTTTACAAGTATGCCAAATCACTCCAAGGGAAACTACAAATTCCCAGGATAGAAGCAGCCACTAAAGATGTTATGCTACAGATAGCCACCTCCCTGATGGTTATTCCTTCAAGGTAGGCTGGAGACGCAGACAGAATAACACTGGCATCATATGTGCTTGACCTTACTTCTCCAGGTCAAGCTAGTTTTCAATTTTCCATCAGAATACTTCAGCTATATCTCCAAGTATTCCAGGAAGTCATCAGATCTTGAGTGCTGTAAAATCTCCCCCAAGATAGTGTTTGCTTTTAAAAGAATTCACCATTTACTAGCCTGAATACTGTAAAAATGCTTTAAGAGAAACCCTATTCTTGGAGAAAAATGGTAGTGGCAACTACTAAAAATAAGCATTTAAAAATAGTAACTTTTCTCAGAATAGGGGTCAGAAATCTTTCTGCAATAGGAAAAAAGAAAAAAAAACTATCACGTTTGTATATATTCTTTCATTTTATCTTCACAATAACACTGTGTTCAAAAGAGCTGTTATTATGATCTCCATTTTACTACTGAGGAAACAAACTGAGAGGTCATAATTTGCTCAAGATTACCCAGCAAATAAATGGTTTGAAACTAGAACCAGAACGGAGGCCTTTGGTGTTATTTAGTTCCCTTTTCAGTACACCAAACTGTCTAAACAGCCGTTTTATTTTCTTTTGCGAAGAGAGAGAGAATTTAAAAGGAAGACTGGAGAATATTTCCAAACAACAGAAACATAAAGCTTGATAGCTTTTACTCATTCACCACCTACTATATAATAAGCATTCAATAAATATAATTTTTAAAGGTTTTTTAAAAGTGACAGCCCATTACAGGTGGGAGAGGAGATGAAACAAAAAGAGACATAATTTGAATGTTCTCCAAAGTCCTGAGAGGCATAGATTTACTTTCTTTTTCTTTCGGTTGGGGGGTGGAGGTGGAGATTGTAGATGATGCCTTTTGTCTAGAGTGGCTGCCGAGCCCATGGTGATTCTGTAAGCACCGTATTTCCCAATGCCAAGTCATGTTCATACTATGGGACTCCAAACTCGTGTTTTGGCCAAAGCTGGACACATGACCCAACCTGAGACATTGAATTCGTTCTCTGAGAACCAGAAACTGGGATGAACAGGGTCCACTCTGGTTCAGGCTGCAAGCTCCTCCATGTGCTCTCAATGTCTAGGCAAAGACCAGTGAGCAAAGACTGACCTGTGAAGATGCTGCTCAGAGTAAACCAGTCCCAGGGGGCCCCGGAACCCCAGAGGACAGAAAAGGAACTGGCTTCTGCCCAAGGGGTTCCAGGGCTTTCTTGTCCCACGTATAGTTTCCAACCGGATCCAAGCACATCCTCTGTAGGGTTTTAAGAATCCCCTGGACCTGCAGGGTAAATGGCCCCCTAACCTGAGCTTAAATTTTTGGAACTGATTTCTGATAACCACAACAAAAATAATCTTGCAGAAAAGACAGCAATCTTTTTGTACTAATAAATAAATGGATACCAGCAGAATTTGATATAAAAGAAGGTTCTGTGGAATGCCCAAGGGTTCAGAAAAGTCTTCTCATTAACTTTAAATAGCAAAAAGCCCACACTGTTACATGGGCAGCATCTTATCAGTTTTAAAGAAAAGAACTCATTTTCTAAGAGTTACATTTCTATGTCCTTTTAAGACTCTGAGAGCCTTGTTGCAATTTAAGGCATAATCTGGATCACTTCTTGTTATATAATTGAGTCTATCAAAATTAAGCAAAACTGCACTAACCTTGATAGAGGAAAGGAAGTACAGGCTACACTGAGTTGGTCCTGTTTTTAAGCATGACAGTACACACTTTCTTTTTATTTCTTAAATTTTCTTCACTTCCAGGCAAACCCTGGAACTTTAGTGTAAGAATGTACCCCTAGGTGCTTGCAGAGAGGCTGTGAAAGAGAAGAGAAAGGGCTGCAAAGGCAGGCCCAACAACGAGGACCACAAAGGTTCTGACTTGATTCTATCTCCTGAGCTGGAGGTGAGGGAAGGCTGACTCCTCTCTCTCCGTATCTCAGGAGAGGGCTACCCCAGCAGGTTTATTTATTCAGTGAAAATGTATGGAGTGCGTGCCCTGTGCCCAGTGATGTGCCCCGAAAGCACAGGATCCCGGAGTGTGTGAATCTGAGCCACCTCCTAGGTTACACGTTTTTCTCTCCATTCTTCAACTCTCACTGCAAAGACCATGGGCCTAAAAGAGTTTACTGTTTTGTCTGTCTGTTTAGTGATCTTACAGGAAAAGGGTGGGGAGGGATTTGTTGGTAATATTTAAAAAGTGGGGAAATCCACTTAAAATTCCATATTTCTACTTTCTCTTCCCAAAACGTGGCTACCAAGGCTAGCTCTCCTACATGGGGCTGATGCTATGTCGTGGGATACCTCTAGTCACTGAACATGTACCTGCCAAAGTGTGCAGCTTGGCCACATCACTAATTTTCCTTCCAGGCTTGTCTCCTGTCAGAAGCCAAGCTTGTGACTCTGAGCCTTTGTTGCTTTCCTGTCTCCCAATTGAAAAACCATTAAAAAAATTGTTTTAAGCTGGTTGTCAACTGTGGGCATATTCTCCAAAAACATGATTTAAATGGGGTCCTTAGCTTACTCACTGTCCTCCTACCCAAGCTCCACCTTGCTTTCACCCTGACCAGTTTTCTCCCTGGCAAAACAAATTTAAGAACGAAACTCTACACAGCTGACCATCTCATCCGCAGGTTCCTCATCCATGGATTCAACCATCACTGATCTGATCGGACACTATGTTTACAAAAAATCTGCAGTTGAAACTGTGGACGCACAACCAGTGGACACCATGGGACTGGATGTGCACAGTGCAGTCCTGGACCCAATCCCCCATGGACACTGTGACGTTTCTGGAACTCCTGAGCCAGAGGGACTGCTCTAAGGGTCACTCCAGTCAACACCAAACCAGCCTGAAAACAGAACTGGTAGAGAAGGAGCTGAAGCCACTTGCTAGGAAGGACTGCAGCATCTCTGCCTAGGTTTCAAGGATACATCTTAGTGCCCTGCAGTCAGTCGTGGGCTTTCCTGACCCTCCATGAAACTCCTTACGTGGAGTCTTAACATTTTTAAAGGAGCCTCTGTTTTCTGACAGCTTCTGTGTATACACCCACATTCAGCCCCTCTCTTCCCCAAAGGGTTCAACATAGTCATTCCTTTGCCCTTTCAGGTCTCATTGCTCTTTCATCTCAAGTCCCAACTCTCCCAGACTTCTCTGAGATATACTGGATTCTCTACCCTTTTAGCTCAGGGGTCAGCAGGCCATTTTTCCATCAGTTGTGACTATAGTACGCTATTTTACCAGAACCCTAAGAGAGAACCAAAAGTGTAATAGAATTCCCAGTGCCCTAATTTGTCTGTGAAAAATCCTTGGTCAAGTCAGTGGGTTCACAGGTTGATTCACAGAAGCACATGAAAACAGTAACAATAGGAGCAGCTGTCACGTACCAAGCACTTACTATGTGCCCAGTGCTATTAACCCGTCGTTAACTCCCCTGGAGGCTCAGATGGTAAAGAATCTGCCTGTAATGCGGGAGGACCTGGGTTCAGCCCCTGGGTTGGGAAGATTCCTCTGTGGAAGGAAATGGCTACCCACTCCAGTATTCTTGCCTGGAGAGTTTCACGTGCAGAGGAGCCTGGCAGGCAAAGAATCGGACACGACCGAGCGAGTGACACTTTCACACTAACCCTGTGTGTGTGTCATCTAACTCGATCCTCCCCGGTCTGTGATGCTGGAACTGTTACTCTGCTCCTTTAACAGAGAGAAAACTGAGGCTTGTGAGGAGAGACCAGTAAGGGGCAGGCCTGAGGCAGGTGCATCCATGAGGTGAGCTCCTGTCATTCCTTCCCACCTATATTCTTTCACAGCTGCTCTTCCTGCCACCGTGAATTCCTTGCTTCCTACCTTTCAAGAAACTCACCTCCCTAAGGGGGTTTCTTAGAGGCAAGGTCTGCAACATTTCAATCTTGTTTCCCCAGGGCTGTGAATAAATGCCTGCTGAATAGAACTGGGTTAAATGGAACCACAGGCTCTGACAATTCCCCCTCCACTCAAAGTAACACGGACCTGGGAGGGGTGTTCTTCCCTTGCTAAGAACTTGCCATCAGACCTGAGCAAAAAGTAGCTCTTCTGACGTTAACCTCAATCTTCTCAGACAAATTCACGATAGAATTCCGGGAAGGAGGGAGGAGGGGTAAATTACAGCCCAATAGTCCTGTTATCCTCTTCCGAGAGGAACAGAAAGTCTGTGAAGTTGAATGGAAGGATGCAAGCCTGGGGACAGAGAGGGTTTCTCCTCTAATATTTTGCCAGGGGAACATTAATCTCCTATTACCAAACTGGGGTTCCAGAATTCTAAACTTCATATAAATAAACTCAGTCAAGTCATTCTTTGCTACTCGAGGTGGTCCTTTAGGAAAGAGAAATGAATAGCTAGCAACTATTTAGTTCTGGAGTCATACATATTAACATTATCAATAATAATAACTTTCATTGAGTGTTTACTCTGGGCTAGACCCAGTGCTAAGTATCTGACAGGCCCAGTCTTGTTTGATTTTCACTGCAGTCCTATGAACAACATTAATAAGGAAGGAAATAGGGATCTAAAATAGATGGCTTGTCCAAGGTCACTACAAAATGGGTTACAATAAAGGCAGTGGCTAATGGAACAAAAGTGTAATTTTTATGAACAATGCTTGTAGGCTTTTTAAGTTCTATCCTTCCTCTTGAAATAATGCTACCTAAGGGCAAGCTGAACAGTCTATTACGTATCTCCCTCTAAAAGATCCAGAAAAAAATATAAAAGATCCAGAAAAAAAATCCCTCCTCTTCTGTTCTCTCTTTTGTCGCTCAGTCGTGCCCGACTCTTTGCGGCCCCGTGGACTGCAGCCCACCAAGCTCCTCTGTCCATGAGATTTTCCAGGCAAGGATACTGGAGTGGGTTGCCATTTCCTTCTCCAGGGGATCTTCCCAACCCAGGGATCGAACCCGGGTCTCCTGCACTGCAGGCAGATTCTTTACCGACTGTGCTACAAAGGAAGCTCTCTTCTATTAAGCCCCTTAATTATTATCTATGATAGATTGCCAATGCTCACCTACACTCACATTCTCCTCCTCCTGAGCACAGAGTTAGACTAAATTTCCCAATACGCATTGTAGTAAGGTGTAACCATATGACTGAGTCCTAAAACGTGAACAGAAATGTTGGATGCCACTTCAAGGCTTGGCCCATAGAAACTTCCTTTTCTTAATCCTCAATCTCTCATACCCTCTGCTGGTCAAATGGAGAGGGTTCCAAGCAACAAGAAGTGAGCAAAGCCACAAAATCTCACTCCTGAGTGACTGGGAAAAGTGAGAGCGTCCTTGCCAACACACACAGAGCTGTGACTTGAGTGAGAAATAAACATGGATTGTGTTAAACTACCGAGGTTTTGGGTAGTGACAGCAGTCAACCTACACGAATACAGTATTATTGTTGTCACCACATCATCAGCATTTTCCTTGCCAATGGCACGGCTATAATTTATTTAAAGTACACTAAGTAATGGGCTTTCTTGGTGGCTCAGATGGTAAAGAATCTGCCTGCAGTGCAGGAGACCCAGGTTTGATCCCCAGGTGGGGAAGATCCCCTGGAGAAGGGAATGGCTATGCACTTTAGTACTCTGGCCTGGAGAATTCCGTGGACAGAGGAGCCTGGCAGACTACAGTTCACAGGATCGCAAAGAGTCAGATACAACTGAGCAATGATCACTTTCACACATTAAGTAATGGGCAATACATGTCTATTTTATTCATTTCTCACTATGACACAGGTATCATATGCATGTTACAGGTAACAAAATCAAGGGTCAGAGATCAATAATCATTTCCTCTGAACAACTACAGCATTTACAATCTGAAAGATTATGTAATTAATTATAGATTGCCTTATTATACACATTGTATTGATAGGTTAAGTAATTTTCACTCCTGTACTTAGTTGGTTTATCTTGTACCTATAACTTATTTTCCTCATCTGGATAGAAAACTGCTAATAGGAAGGTTATATCTTGCATCTTTAAATGCTGTATCACTTCATACTTTGTATAAATATTTAAGTTAATTAATAGATATTCTTTAAATTATCTCTCTATACAATGTGTGTGAAAGTGAAAAAGTGAAAGTGTTAGTTGTGTCTGATCCTTTGTGACCCATGGACTGTAGCTTTTGGGACTCCTCTATCCATGCTCCAGGCAAGAATGAGGGAGTGGATATATATTTTATATATATATATGAAGTTATATATATATATATATATATATATATATATGTGAAGTTATATATATATATGAAGTTTTTATTTATATATATATATATATATATATATATGAAGTTTTATATATAGTATTATGGGCCACTGCCTCTTAAATGTACCTGACCAAGAAAACAAGTTTATATGCTCTCAAGAGTTACCTAGTATGTTGCTTATTTCAGACCCATCACTTAATGAGTATCATGAATGCAGCTTTTCCATACTGTAATTCCACATGTGACTGTACATACATAGCACAGTGGCTGGCATATATTCAGTGGTCAAGAAATGATTGTTCCCTTCTCTCCTATCCCAACAGCTACTTTAAGTAGAGTCATATGTTGCTTGAAGGAAAAAAAAAAAGTCAGTAAATAGAGGCTGATTTTAATTACAAAGGATATTTTCCTATCTGGGAGGAAGACTGTCTAAAATGCCAGGAGCTATAGTCAAATGGAGACCAAATGCCAGTTACCTGAGTATCCCATTTGTAAATACCTGCGGAGCAGGACCTCTACGCAAGCTGAGCAGCAAGGCTCACTCCTTCAGCAAGGGTGAGCTCAGAATGGTGCCCTGGGGCCCACCTTCTATTTGCTCAGTTACAGTTCTATAAGTCCCCACGTCCGGCTTCCTAAAGCCATGGTATGGTTAGCTGTAGCCAAACACTAAGCTGGCCTCCTACAGCTCCCAGAGGTTGGTTTTTTTTTTTTTACATTTTGTTAGAAAACAACACACTGGCATCTGAGGAAGATTTCTTCCATCTGAGGCTGTTTGTTCCCACCTTCATTCACCCATAGGAGTCCATTTCCAAAAAATCTCATTAACATCATGCAGACACTGACTTTCTTATGGTGACATCTCACATTAACCACATACAGTAAAATTCTGTACCACAATCTTTACATCAGGCAATTAATGTGAAGAGTTCAACTGTTGTTCGTTTAAATATCCTGTTCCAAAAAGTCTCTCTGCTTTAAAGAGTTCTTTCAGGATCAAATGGAATACAGATGTGGGTCACTTACTTTATTTGGTACAATTAAAGTATATATTTGGGCTTCTTACTCTCGCTCAGTAATCAACTGTAATATTTACTTTGTCAATGGAATTGGCTTTTCCCAGGGTAATTTTCCCTTTAACTTCACAGTATCGTCCTTAACAGTAGGCAATAAGGTTAATGCTATAATCAGCTATTAGGTTGGCACACGCGACTTTAGCCGCTGTTCAAATATAGCAACACAGAGTATAGAACATCCAAGCTAGAAAAACACAGGTTTGAAAATTAGTGAATCAAACTCTGGATAACAAGTTGTTTTATTTTTTTTCAATTTTTTTTGTCTGACTCTTTCTGATCCCATGAACTATACAGTTCATGGAATTCTCCAGGCCAGAATACTGGAGTGGGTAGCCTTTCCCTTCTCCAGGGCATCTTCCCAACCCAGAGATCGAACCCAGGTCTCTCACATTGCAGGCAGATTCTTTACCAGCTGAGCCACAGGGAAGCCCACAAGTTGTTTTAAAAATAAATATTTCTTTAAGACGTTAACATATATATTCTTTTTTTTATATATATTCTTTTTAAAATACTGACCGACAGAAAGAAAAACACCAATACAGTATATTAATGCATATACATGGAATTTAGAAAGATGGTAACAATGACCCTATTTGCGAGATAGCAAAAGAGACACAGATATAAAGAACAGACTTTAGGACTCTGTGGGAGAAGGCAAGGGTGGGATGATTTGAGAGAATAGCATTGAAACATGTATATTACCATATGTGAAATAGATGACCAGTCCAAGTTCATTGTATGAAACAGGGCATTCAAAGCCGGTGCGCTAGGACAACCCTGAGGGATGGGATGGGGAGGGAGGTGGGAGGGGGGTTCAGGACGGGGGACACGTGTACACCCATGGCTGATGCATGTCAATGAATAGCAAAACCACCACAATATTGTAAAGTAATTAGCCTCCCATTAAAACAAATAAACTAAAAAAAAAAAAAAAAGGAAACCATAAAAGTTATAAGCATTAAAAAAAAACAAATACTGACCAAAAAAAACACAACAGTCTCAAAAGATCATATATATGCAACATTCCCCAAATGACAGAATTATAGAGTTGAAGAACAGATCAGTGGTGGCTAGGAGTGAGTGACTGTGAGGATAACAGGAATGGCTGTGACTGTGAAGAAGGGAGCAGGGGAGATCTCTGCAGCGATGGGACAGCTGCACACCGTGATGACCACAGTGGTCCCACGCTTCTGCGTGTGACACACCAGCGCAAAACATGCCCACGTCAGTGCCCCGGCGCTGCCGCCGCACTACAGTTAAACAAGATGGAGTCAGTGGGAGAGGCTGGGTGGAGCGCAGCCAGGCCTCCCTGTGCCATCTCACAGTCTCCTGTGGATCTTGAATTATTTCAAAATTACAAGTGAAGACAAACAAGAGAAACAGCTAGAGCTTCCGTGGTGGTTCCGCAGTAAAGAACCCGCCTGCCAATGCAGGGGCCATGGGTTTGACCCCTGACCCGGAAGTCCCCCATACTGCTGAGCCCACGAGCCACAACTATCAAGTCTGTGCTCTGCGGCCGGAGCTGCAGCTACTGGAGCCCAAGGGCCCGAGAGACAGTCCGCAGCAAGAGAAGCCACCCCAAGGGGAAGTCTGCGCACTGCAGCAAAGGGTAGCCCCCGCTCACCCCAACTAAAGAAAAGTCCTCACAGCGATGAAGACCCAGCACAGTGAAAAAATAAATAAAACCTGTTTTTTTAAAAAAGGTAAATGTTGGAGTTAAATCTATTTCATAGGCCAATTTATTCATCTTAAAAGATTAAATAATGCCCAAACCCATGCAAATATATTTCATCATTGAATTTTCCATTCTGTATACAAATGAACTACCGATTATCTTGACAAAACCTAGGAGAGAGTGACAATAGAGGTTTTAGAATTGGTGTTGCTGTCAGGATGCTTACTGTTCAGGTCAATGTCAGTAACATGAACCACGCTGACAGCCAACATCCAGATATCTTACAAACGGCAGGTAGTATACAATATATAAAAAACAAGGACATGTATTTAAAGACTTATTTTAAAATCTGTAAGATTCTGCCACAAAGAAAAAAAAGAGAGAGAGCCATCAAATAGAATACTTCAAATATAACTTAACCTATTTTGTGATTTCTGTATGCTAATCAAGATCCTATTGAGTGTATGATTATAATGTAATTTGCAAAATGTATTCTTAGACATATGTGATTACTAAATATGAGATTTATTTTTTATGTACACAAGGCAATCATTTCTACAATTCAAACATCTCTCTGGCTAAATTAATATAAATTGCTGTGATATGCCAATAATAAATAAGAGACAAAAAGAATTCCAGAAGGTGGGAGATGCAAATCAAAGCCACTGTCAGTTATTTTCACTAGGGCTTGAGACAGGGATCTTTTTATCACTGATTAAAATGCAACATTCTGGGACTACATCAAAAACACGACTCTCTGCTTCCCTGTATCTCATACCTAAGCTGGCTCAACACTGGTTCATCATGACTCGGAATCTAAAGAGAGGTTGGCAGCACTTCATAAATACCTTCCTGTTCGCTCCTTCCTACAGTGATGCAATTTGACCTACATTTCCAGGGCCCATTGAAACTTCGTAGGAGGGGGAAGAGGAGAGTTTTTCATTTCTCCTACCCTCTGATTAACTAGGACAGCAAATGCCACTCAAGGGGCAGAAGCAAAGGGGGAGGAAAGTCATGTCGGTAGGAAATTCCACAAGAGAACATTTAGAAATATTTCATTCTCTGATTCTGCAAACAAACTGTCATGGCTTCACAAGACAACAGCAAGGAAGTTGCTCCACTTTCCACTCTATTCAGCCGAGGACACTATAGGCTGGTTTCATTTACTTCAGGGTCCCAGCATGATGAAAATTAAACTTTCATCTTTGCAACAATCTTTTTTTGAAAAAGAAACTATTAATTTTAGAGTGATTTTAAATTTACAGAGAAGTTGTAAAGACTAAATAGAGAATCCCTATATATCCCCATAGCCCGTTTCCCCATCATTCACCTCTTACCATCACATTTGCCACAACAAATGAAACAATACTGACACATTATAATTAACTGAAGTCCATATTTCATTCAGATTTCCTTAGTTCTTGCCTAATGCCCTTTACCTGCTCCAGTATCCCATCCATCTCACATTACATTTAGTTATCCCGTTTCCTGTACTCCTCTAGACTGTGACAGTTTCTCAGACTTCCCTCTTCTGATCAACTCGACAAAAGTTTTCAGAGTATCGGTGAAGTATTTTGGAGAAAGAGTTGAATTGCTTGTCCAACGTTTTTCTCATGATTATAATGAGATTATTGAACTGGGGGAGGCAGACCACAGAGCTGAAGTGCAACCCTCATTACTTCACATCAAGTGCTCATTTGTCACCGTTGTGTTAACTTGATCATTTGGCAGACGTAATACCTGTCAGGTTTCTCTACTGTAAAGGTTCTCCCCCCCTTTTCCATACTGTATTCTGGGGATGGAAGTCACTGTGCAAAGCCCACATTTAAGGGATGGGCAGTTCTGCTTCACTTCCTTTCTGGAGATTATTGACAAAAATTGTTTGGAACTCTTCCACATCGAAAATTTAGTCTCTCTCATTTGCTTATTATTCAGTCACTTATTTGTATCAGTATGGACTTAGCAGTATGTGTTTTATATTATTATTTTGCTATACAGTTATATTATTATTTTGCTATGTTACTTATTATTTATATATTTTACTATAATGTACTATATGTATATTGTATATCATATTTATATTTATTTTATATCTTGAGTTATAATTTAAAATGATTGTTTAGTTCAATCATCCCAGCTGTGAGCACCGGGAGCCCTTTTAGGCTCCTGTGTCCCTTTGACATACCCCATCAATGTGTGTTATGCATCAGTGTGGGCTTTTTGTTTGTTACTCCTTGCTTTCTGGTATTAAAATATGCTCCAGGCTCATCTTGCTTATTACCTTCCCCAGCTGTAGAATTAAGTTATGTCTGGTTCCTTTTATTGGAAAACGGTATTAGAAATCAAGATCTGGGAATTGGGGCTTATCAAAGTCTGTTCAAGTTTTTAAACTTCTACATGAACTACTGGTACAGTAAATCGACATAATTATCTCATTAAATATTAATACCTTCATTTTGTAGCATAACATGCTAAATCATGAAGAGGATGCTTAGTAATCAAACTGCCATCTGATGGGCCAAACTTTCAGGTTTGGTATGACAATAAATGACTTATTATAATGAAGTTTCTGGGGGGTGGGAGAAGTGGAGAAAGAAAGGAATAGAGTTGTTTTCCATGGCTGGGGGCAGGAAACAAAAATCTAGAATTAAATGTGGCATGCTCGCTGTTCTGTGCAAGGTCTCCTCCTTTTTGCCCTTATTACCATTAAATGTTACTTCCTTTATGTGAGCTCTTAATTACCTGAGTTAAAGGAAAACATAAATATCAGATCTAGCTATGAAATACATCGATGATGACCTTTGACAGCAGCTACACCTTCCTATTTATGGTCTGAATAATGTTACACTTAGTTTATCTTTGTTGAGACTAATCAGTGGAACACAAGGACAGAGCCAGGAACTCTGTAGTGGGGGTGCCTAGTGGGAATCAAACAGATTTCCATCGAGAAGTGAACCACACAAACTGGAGTTAATCCCATGCAACACACACAGAAAAATTCTTCACCTCTGACTCCAACCATCAGTCTGTGTAAACAGACTATGTGAATAAAATCTTTGGTGACCTCACTCCCCCTCCTCCTCTTTTTTTTTTTTTTAAACAGAAAATAGATTGGTACCAGGACCTCATACTGATTTTTCTCTGTCATTGTTTTCCCACTCTATCTGATTAAGATTTATATTCAGTAAACATTTCCTGAGCCTCTTCTGTGCACTACACAGCACACTATGCCTAGTGCTTCCAATTAATCCAATGGATTAAAAAAAAAAAATTAAGAGCTCTGTTCCCACTATTCCCTCTCAGCTGAACTGCCGAAGCTGTTGAAAAATAAGTCAGGCCTTGACAACACTGAAATGGTGCAAAATGGTTTGGAGGGTACATGGCTTAGCATCTACTTCTGCAGTTGTCTGATAACATCTTAGAAAAGATCATAGCTTCCCATCTGTAAAACAGATATAATCAAACCTACTTCTCAAGGAGAATGCATGGGAAGCACAGCCCAAGCTCACACAATGGATTCCGTTAAGAACTGGCTCGTGTTCACGCTTCACGTTTCATCATACTCACATCTAAGAAACACAGTAGGACTGCCCAACTAAAATATTCCATTACCTTTTTTCATTGCCAATTTTACTATCTTTGTAAACCCTAAAATTGTGATCTTAAAAAAAAAAAGTCAATTCCCTATGCCCCAGTTAACCTGTCTTTGATAAATAAACAATGCCCATTCATTCAAGAGGCATGGACCAGAATGACAGGAAATATTAACAACAATAACAGCTAACATTGCCTGAAAGCTCATTTTGTGCCAGATACTATGTAGACGTAGCACAACAGGCCTATGAAATAGTTATTTTAACTGTCCCTAATTCCAAAAAGTCAGATACCACTTAGCAACAGAAGAACAATTTCCAAATGAGAAACTGAGGCTAGAGAGGTGAAGGAACTCGTGGATGGGTGCCATGCATCTGGGCTAGGCAACCTACTCTTACGTAAAACAAAACGTAACAAACAACAGTATGGTACCAAACAACTGAACATGAACATCTATCTGTCCCTTACCCTTTTCAAACACTGTTGCACTGGGTGCTACAGTGGAATGAAAGAATCAGCTAAAATGAATCTTTGCTACAGAGATCCAAAGTGAGAGGGCTTAGGACACTTGTGCCCTCAAAAGGACTCCAAACTGAGACTTCCTGCTTCCAAAATGTGGTTAATAAGGAAAACCCAGTGAAACCTCCCTACAGTATTTTACCGAAAGTAGCTGCTCCCCGGTCCAGCTTGCAAGGCTATTCACTCTTCGGCCCCAGAGATGGCCTCAGAGTGTTCACACTGCAGGCCTGCTTCTGTATCTGTATCGGGGCTCAGTTCAGAAGTCACCTCTTCATCCAAATGGAGCTAATCCCACTACTGATTCCCTAAACTGGTGTAAAAGCACTCCTGCTGGCTTCCTTATTGATGTCAGCATCCCAGCTACTTAGTATCCAGGGCTCCTGCCTCCTGGAATTACTCCTAGGACAGTCACAGTAGTGGAGAAGAGCAATCAGTTTTAGGAATCAGACCAGGATTTAAATCCGGTTTTCTACTTACAAGCTGTGTGACCTCAAGCCAGTCGGTTTACCTCTCCCGATTCAGGATTAATGGAGGCGATGAGAGTGGTAAAGCGCAGCGCCTCGCGCAAACTGCCACCATCACCACAGTTCCCACGCTACGGATCAGCAACTGAGGCTCGAGCTGTGAAACACCAAAGGTCACAAAGCTGGTGAATGGTAGGGGGCAGGCTTGAAACCAGTTCCTTTTCCTTCCAACTCTGCTGAGCATCAATTTGAAGCACCATGCTTGGCAATAAGGGCATAACAGTGAAACAGATGGACAGGTACCTGCTCTCTTGATGCTTACCTCCTGGCAGGGAAGACAGCAATCTTTACACAAGTGGAAAGGTGCTCAAAGGAGTAACAGCAGGGGGCCTGAAAACAAATGGGTTTGACCCCATGTAACAAGATCCCTGGAATTAGTCTGGAGAGTTAGAGAAAGCTTCCTTGAAATGAAGAGGTGGCAAGAGAGAAGATTCTGAGGAAGCATATTCGAGGAACTAAGATGCCAGAGCACCTGCAAGGGCTGGCGAGGTAGGCGGGGCGAGATCAGAGGACCACAGCAGAACATGGTAAGGCACCAAAAGATTGGCTGCCTGTAATGAGACAGTAGTAAAATGTTTATTCTAACCCCAGCTCCCTGATGTCAGGGTCATTTGGCATCTTTTCATGGTCTGTACTTCTAGGTCACAGCAAGTATACTTCTGATAAATATTTGTGAGCCATGTGAGAGAATCTTTGCTAAAGACAAACCATTTCTCCCTCTTTCTAATCCCACAGCTGATGCTTCTATTAAAGTTCTTATCGCTGATTATCATAAATGGGTGTGGATCTCTTTTCATTGTCTGGCCATAAGTTTCTGGAAAGCAGAGTAAATATCTTATTATTTATTTTCCTATCTCTCAAAGCCAAATGATCAACAGTTATGGATTGAAACAGATCCTCTTTCAACAGCCAAAAATTTCCTTCCTACCTTAGTGAAATAGACCTGAAGGGATAATTGTCAAGGATTTAAAAAAAGAAAAAAAAAAGTTCTGCTTTCCTTTTGAAGCATAATTTTATTATAAAAAATCCATTTTGTTACTGTATGATTAAAAGTACAATTCTTATATTTTAGGATAAACTACTTGTACAGTTCACATGCATTAAAAAAAAAAAAATCTTAGTTTAATTTTAACCAAGAACAAAATGCCCCAACAGAAGGTCTTTCAGTGATTTTCCAATTCTTCTGAAAATTGTTCAGATTCTCTCTCTGAATATTTAATTACTCTAATAAGGGTAGGTTAACTGTTTAGGCTATTTATATTAAAAGACAGAACTGAGTCATAATCAATAGTCCATACAGTTGAGGGTTTATTTTGGGATTTCGGGGGATGAGGATGATATGATAAAATGATGAAACCGGGATTATGAATATGCTACTAGGGTGTGCTAGTAATTTTCTCTTTGATCCTTTTTCCATCCCCAGACAAATTTTCCACCATTCTGACCCTGCTCTGTGCCCCAAAGGCTGACCTCTATGGGTAGCATCACTGGGTTCATGCAGGCAGGCTTCCAGGTGGGTCTGGCCAATAGAAGGCACTGGAAGGAGATCAAAGGAGGAAGGAATGTGGGGGAGGGGAGCACTGCTTCTCTCTCCCCTCCCTAGTCTGGGATGCATTTTCTGGCAGTGACTAAATCCCTCCGGGACTATAGCCCCTGTCAGACAGCCCCTCCTCTTTGGCTCCAGCTCCCTCACTGGACTCCAGGAATGAATGCTATGTCTTCTCTTTGCTCCTCTGGACCTAGCCGTGATAACGGCTTCCCATTGCTGTTACCATTTCTGGGTGATGGGAACCTCTTGTCACCCTTAACTCTTTCCACTCTCGGCAAATAACCCCTTCATTCAAGTCCTGAACCATTAGCGTTGGACTACTTCCTGCCAGAACTAAGAATTCAAACCACAGAATTGTAAAACCAGCAATCCCTCTCCCTCCTCTGCATGTGAGCAGTTATCACAAAGGTTATTCATTTTCCAGAGCAATTCCTTCACACCAGGCACTACCTGTAAGCTCTTATGTTTCTCAGGCAGAAACGACACCTTTTAAACTGGTCAGGGCAGGAGAACACGGGAGGGTGCTCTTGGAAAACAGCTGGCAGAATGGAGGGGTGACACTTTACCATTCTCTAGGTAGGACTGTGCTGCATGTCAAAAATAAAATGTTTACAAAGAGATGCTGCTTCCTCCTATTTCTCCCTGGGTTTCCTCTCGATGAGGGTGTGGAATCAAAGTCAGCACTGCATTTTCACACCAAATACCTAGAAGTTGACCTGTGTGTCACTTCACTTTGCTAGTTTCTCAGCCCAAAAGATCTTCTTTACCACTAGCCAAGGCACCAGAAAGAAAGCCAACCACCTTGTAATACTAGCCACCTGCCTGTGACCTTTCCTTCTTTCATAGGATAAATCTTTCCTCTGCACTAGGCAAAAGATGGGCAGGATGAGAACATTCTGCTTTGCTCAGCCTCGCCTGTCTCTTTAACAGATCTGACCAGATTAGCACTTTTCTTTTCCAATGGAGAGGACAGGCATAGGCTTATACCATAATCTGCTCTGAGCTCCTTGAGGTTTTTCTTTTACCAAGGCGACTGGATTTGAGGTTAGATGTTAATTGAAATCACCTGGGAGCCTCTAAACACGCCACCTTGCTTTCACTTGGCATGAGTACCCTGGAGGTTACTGTATTTCTAAACATTGGGGCGTTCTTTTGATCAATCAAGAGCTGATTTAAAGAATCTTTCTAAGAGGTTGATAAGAACCCATGTGGCTTATGTCAACAAGCCACTCCAACAGACTGCAAACGTCTCCCTCTGCAACCAGCAGGCATTCAGAGCTGGTGGCAAGAATTACTAAGATAAAGACAGGCAGATACACTACAGACTGTGGAAAAGATGCTCTGGTACCCCTCAAGACAGGCTGGCCAAAGAGCAAGATAGTTCTCAAGGCCCATCCCAGGGGGGAAGCCCCTCTCTTCAGCACGAGAGTAACACTGAAATGCACTGGGATGAAGAAAACTTGGTTCTCACTGCGTATAACCATTTCTAATATTTGTTACTCTTAGGTGTTCATGTCAGAGAACATTTTATTGGAAAACTCTATGCAGCTGTGTGGCTACACATCAGATGTTAACAGTGGTATCTCTAGGTAGTAGAAATGTGAGTGACTTCTGTGTCCTTCCGTGTTTTTGAGAAATCCCCCAAATTTCTACAAACACCTATGATTCCTGAGATCTTGAAAAAAAATTATTAAACAAAAACCCTATATGGATTCTGGAATTTTAGTTTTCCATAAGAATCAAGTTTATGTAATTCTTGAAACTCAAAATCCAAATGATGTTTCTGGGCTTTTGTGTATTTTAAGACTTTCAATAGTACAATCATTTTATGAACTATGTTTTCAAATGAAGAACTGGTTCACAATGTAAACACCAGCATGCGAAATTGGGTTTAACATGCAAATTTTTTTCTGGGACGCATCACAACTTGAGACAATTTAGATTCTTCAAGTTCAAAATTCATTATTTTCATACTCTGTGGTTCTCCTAATACAGATGAAAATGGAACTGTTTCTTTTTGTAAGAATACCATACAGACGATATCATATGCAATGATGTGGCTATGAGACTACAGATAAAAAATGGACTGGTGTTTCTTCCACTACGAATGCTAGCCAATAAAAACTTTCCAGTCTCCAGCTGATTAATACTTGACACCAGGTCTCTGGAAAAGAAAGCTAATCATTGCTGGCAGTTAGCTAAAGCAACAGACACACTCAGAAACCTGCCTACCTACTACTGCTGTTCACTGTGACAACTGATTTTTCAATTCAGTGCCACTTACAGTTGTAAACAGAAACCCAGAATATGTCCTAGCTTTTCAGGGAGCTACCTTTCTCATAATCTGTAATGGCTAAACACGTGTTAGTCAGTGTCTTGTAGGGTTGAAATTAACAAGGAATCTTAGAAACCATAAACATCTTTACTAGCTTCAGGAAGCTAGTAAACTTGAACAAATGATTCCTTTTAAACTGTCCTGATGTTATGGTAAATGGTCTCTTTTCTAACTTCGATTTTCAAATGATTTATAGTTATAACTACCACGACAATAATAATCAACAGGATGAGGAGTGGAGGGAGGAGAGAATAGAGTTTTAAATATCTCCTCTTAGAGCAACTAAGAGTAGCTAAGAGGGGATATTTAATCTCCTTTTATGTTCAGTATATTAAAACTTTTTTTTTAAGTGAATAAAATACAAAGAAATGAAAAATATACATTTTTCAATGCATTACTCTGCTAGCACTCTTTACGATTAAGTTCAAGGATTCTAAAGGTTCAAAATGTCTGCAAAAATGAAACCATGAGACAAATTACATTTTCGACTAGTGCTAACAGAGTATGTTTAGAAGTTGTAGAAATCAGTGTCTGAAATAAATTGGAAAAAGAGAGACAATTTAAAAACTAGTGTTAAATGCTAAAATGAGATTCTAAAGCCACGAAAAGTCTTGTGACTTCTCAGTTTATAAGATCCAGCCAAACAAAACCCACCATATTGCCATTATGATCATGTTGATGGTTCAGATGACAATGAAATTTTAATACTGAGGGGAAAAGGGCCTAACATACAGCCCAACTGTTAACAGAACACAGTCTGGAGACCTTAATTAAATGAAAGGGTCAAGGGCTCCTCTCAAAATTTCATGTAGTGATGGACCTGAACAGCAGAAAACAGAGCAGATCGTTTAAAAGAAGAGTCCAGGGGTTGGGAGGAGGACAAGTGACTACACCAAAGGTGGTAATTACACCCTGAGGAAGTAAAAAAGGCCAGACTGAAGGGCTCCAAGAGGCACTTCAAAACCAGCTAATCACGGGAAGAAGAGGTGGGGTAAATCGGCTCCTTGACTGGCTATCTATGGGGAAATAAAAAGATGCTGGGACTCCACAGCAAGAGTAAACAAGAACAGCTGCAAAGGAGCCAGGTGACTGTGGGGAACCTCCACCACAAGCCAGTGTCCCCGCAGAGAAAGAGAGGGTCCCCCTCGGCTCGCCATCTCCAGGTCAGCCTGAGACTTTGGAAAACCAGAAAAAGGGCTTCTGCAGTTGGCAATCCACCATTCCAGCACCACCGTCCACAAAGGCACAGGTAGTCAAAGCACGCAGGGGTCCTCTTGCCCAAGCTGTCATACATAGCAGGGGGAACTGCTTACCTTTCCTAAACCATATTCTCATAAAAACTCGGGGGACATATGCTGTTCTCTGCTTTCAAAATATTAAAGTATAAAACCGGAAAATATGTGAAAATGCTCTGAATAAAATCACCTTGTATCGCACATTTTACTCACTGAACCATGGTTTAACTCATATTCTAAAGGCTATATAACTGTAGGGTGAGCCTTCAACTTATCTGGAAGGTCTAAAATGCCTAGTATTAGCAAGGATGCAGTGAAAGCAGCTAGACACTTCAAGAAGAGAAACACACACAGAACATGTGAAACATTTAGTGCAGAGAATAACAGTATGTATCTCACTGTGTCCTAAAGGGATGCTATGAGCTGGGTAAAAATGTTCTTTTTTTGTTTGTTTGTTTCTTGCTTTTATTTCTTTTCAACTTGCTTTTTCAATTTCTCCAAGATCTCTTCCGGAGGTGTGGAGGCCAAAAGCTTCACCACTTTTTCACGAGACTTACCACCCTTATCCAAAACCACATCACTCTTCCTGAGTTCTAAGACTTTGGAAGATAGCGACACAGCTCTGCGTTAGCCTCTCCCTCCGTCGGAGGCGCGGCGATGGCTACACTCACAGCCTCGGTCGTCACGTCTGTCACAGCATTTTGTTTGGAGCCAGGTTTGGCATGGATGGCTAAGCTGACACCGCCTTTAGGATCAACCGTCACAGGACCTAGGGAGGAAGTGGTCTCTCTGGTTCCTTGCTCTGGCTTTTACCCTTGTTCGTCGCACCAGCTTTCTTAGGCATGTCGGCGCCCAAAGGGAGCCTGGCGACAGCCCGAGAACCACCAGATCCAGCTTCTAGCAGCCTCAGGCCGTAGCCTAGGCGCGGCATCCCGGCCAAGAAGGCCAAAAATGTTCTTAACAGGGACTCTGTTACCAAAAAACAGTTTAGTAACAGTCCATGTGTTTTCCTTCTAAAATACAAGCAAAATGCATGTTTTATAAAAGATCACCACATAAGAAATGGATAGATTCATTTACTACTGCACTTATAGAGAGAGGTTAAGTGCTGATTAGCTGAAGTAGAAAATGATGGTGTGGAGCCACAAGAATGGGTCTCAAACTGAGGTTTAAGAGGCATACGGGGTTGGGAGGGAGAGAAGAGTTGCATATATTAAATGTGATAGATGATGCACAAAGTAACCCACAGAGAGACCCACAGATGTTCGGACTGTGGACATCTGTGGTTTTCCCAGCCCTGCATCCAGTCCCCCTGCTGAGGGGGCACTTTCTTGGTGAGGCAGGAACCAAAGCACCTGCCAGCACCCAGTCTGAGCCTGAGCAATACACTTAGTAGGGAGACGGGTTAAAAACAATTGGAGAAGTTATGAAACCTGGCACCCTGAGGACATTTTCCACTGAGTCCTTCTGCTACCTAAATCCCTGAGGCTGCCCTGGATCTGATCCATTCTAAGGCCTTGTTCTTCAGTTCTACTGTCAATGCTGGAAGCTACACCACATCCTCCAGCAACCTCCATTTTTTCTTAAAGTGGCCAGATTTAGTTTCTGTTGCTTACAGCCAAAGATTTTAAGCTGATTAGTTATTATTTTGAGTTGACAAGAATTAATTTTCTCAAAGATTTGGGAGAGAAAATTTGGCAAGTAATTTAGCCTATTAAGGTTATGGTAAAACAAAGGCATAATCATGGAGTAGAATACAAAATAAATGCAAAATTTAAAGACCCTGGGTTTTTCTTTTGAGATTTTAAAAAATGCGCCTCTTTCCACTTCTCACTGTCTACCTGTCCCATGCAAATATCTTTAGCAAGGAGGTTTAGGCAGCACCGGTATAGAGATTAATTTGCTTTAACTTTCAGGATCTGACCTCACACCAGGCAAGACCTGTGGAAGAAGCCCTGCCCCAACTGTGAGCAAAACAATGATCACTGTTTTAAGCCACCAAGGTTTGGAGTAGGTTCCTATTACTCAGCAATAGATCAATCATAGTATGTCTACACTCTTTTATTCCATGCAGAGCTTACAGTTTCCTAGGAAGGAACTCAACACTCCAGTGTTTCCAAATAACCACGTCACAGTTAGATGTGGTTTTACACTTCTTACATATTTTGCAGTCAGGTCCGCGTTTCTGATTACACAGAAACAATGAAATGCACCTCCGCTGAAACACAGAGGATCAGTCAGGAGGCAGAATGTACTCCATGAACAAGCTGACTCCAGTGAAAACAAAGCGAAAATTTTCTCAAATTATCATAGCTACACCACAAGGACACAGCAATTGAAGGTGACTAAGAGAAGAAAGATGAAGCAAAATGGCTACGTTTAAAAACTAGAGAACTCAAGATGTTCACCACACACTATCTAGAGAAAACGCTTGCTTTAGGTCACCTTCTGTTCAACAACTACTGATATTGAAACAGTACCAACTCTATGCCCATGAGCCTCTGAGCACTGTATTTTTTTTCCTTCTTTTTTTGATAGTGATATGAGGGTAAAGGGAGCATGACTGGGTAAAACCAGACCACGTGCCTGTCTTGGCCAAGGGACCTGGTCTGGTGAGAGGGTTTAGGCTGCTGAATGTGGCAAACAAGGCTCTGCCCTCATGCAAACCTACATCCAGAAGGGGGAAATACTTGTAGCTAATATTATCATTATCAGCAGCACTACTGTCTCTATCATACCTGTGATTAATATACCTCACCCCTCCCACTTCTTCCTCCTTAGTCACTGCTAGTATCTGGCACTTTGCTAAGCACTTACCTCATTTAACCTTCACAATAGTTTATCAAGGTATCAGCACATTTTACAGATGAAGAGACTGAGGTGTAACTGGACAAAGGCGACATACCAAGTGCTGAGGCTCATGCTTGTAACCATTAGCCTATGTTCCCTCCATACATACGACTTACTTATGAAATTGATATTTATTTAGTCCTATGAGGAGTTTCTTTTCTTTCCTGTTGGAAGAGTCTGGAAAATATTCTTGCTTATTACTAACATAGAAAACATTTTTAAAGGTATATGAGAAAGCCTATTTCACTTCTCATTAAATACAACAGGGGAACGGTCATCTTGGGGAATGAGGCCTTAATCAGCCACAAGTACAAGATGTTTTTAATCTGCATGTTTATTCTTTAATAACAATGTTATCATTTATTCCTAATTATAAAAGCAGCACATGGTAGCTGAAAAAAAAAAATGACAAAAACATAAAGGAAAGAGATCATCACAATTATTACTCCCTAGAGATAATCAGCTCCTATTAGTATTTGGTGTTTCCAGATCCTTTTAGGTTTCTAAACACAGGGCTTTTGTCCACCTTAAAAATTACACATTAAACATATTTTCGTGCTATTCTCTGTTTTCTTAAACAACATTCCCATGTCAATAAATATCAACCTGCAACATCCTGTTTAAAGACCACTCAGTATTTTACTGTATGGGTAGGCTCTAAATGACTTAATCAAACCTTTATTAATAGGCATTCAGATTACTTTCTATGTTTTGCTATTATAAAAACACTTATGCACCTTTGTTTTAAGATAAATTCCTACACTTCAGCTTCCCATTCCATGACTCTGGATTTACACTGCCCCAAGTGTCATCCAGAAAATTCGTACCAAATTAACCTTTTTTTTAAAAGAAGGAAACCCTTAAATGTTAATAATAATAACGTAAAATTTCTAATATTCAGATTGAATGGCCAAGAAATTAAAACTGCAATTTATCTCTAAATGTCTAAAATGTCAATTCATGCCTCTGATCAAATTGCATTAGGTTTACATCTGGAGGGGGAAAACACTAAAGTAACCAATATGTGGGTTTTATTTTCAGTATAGTGTTGTTTTGAAAAGTTAAAACTCTGAAAATAACATTTGCTGTAAAAGAAGCAATTAGTAGAGAATTCTAAAAAAGGCAAGACGAGAAGCAAAAAAAAAAAATTATAATAATCAATTACAGCAGCCACCAATTCACCAATTCTGCATCCAATAAAAAGGCCCAGGGAAAAGGGTCAAGAGAGAAAAAAGGCAAAAACTAGAAGAAGCAACTCTCAGAGCTTCAAGGCCGGCGACATATACATCTAAGCTCAGAACACACCAATCCTGGAGCTAGTCTCCAGGGGTTAGAACACAAGAGGAATCTTTGGGTGCTTCATTTAACCAAACATCAGGCAGAGGAGGGCGGGGCAGGCCGCCTACAGGTAAGGGTGTCACCTAAGCAGCCTGAGGGCCTAGTATCAATTACCTCCCCTCCAGGGCACCGTCTGCTCTCTTGCAGCGAAAGCCCACTCGTTGGAAAAGACCCTGATACTAGGAAAGATTGAGGGCAGGAAAAGGGGGTGACAGAGAATGAAATGGTTGGAAGGTGTCACAGACTCAACAGACATGAGGTGGAGAGAACTCCAGGAGATGGTGAGGGACAGGGAAACCTGGCATGCTGCAGTCCGTGGGGTGGCAAAGAGTCAGATACAACTTAGCAACTGAACAACAAAAAGCGCACAGAGAGGGTGACAGGAGCTTGAGGCTTAAGACAGCTCCAAAAGCACTGATTCTCGTCAAAACCATCACACAAGACAGGGCTTAATCATCAATTTCTACAGAAAACTGGGCAAGGTGAGAACATTTTTAGCAATAAATAATTTACTGATGAATACAATGTGTGTGCTAAGGAGGGAGGGCCACACATGGTAACTAATAACAACTAACCTACTGGAGTCTCTTGCTAATGAGGCCAGTGGAGGCAGGAGATAAAGCCTCCTTGTCAAAAGTACTAAATTCTTGAGAAAGCAAATGGCAGGGGGCAGGGCTGCCTGGTGACGCCACAAAACTACAGGACTTACAGGTCTAACATTCTTCTAGGCAAGGGGTCAGGAGACTGTGGCCCACGTACAGGTCAAATCCAGCCTCTGCCTGTACATGCCATGAGCCACTGCCAGTACACAACATATTTAAGCGGTTGAAAAAATTAAAAAATATTTCATGGCATATAAAAATTAAACGAAATTCAAACATCAGTGTCCACAAAGTTTTACCGGAATACAGTCATGCCCACTCATTTTTTTTTCTGTGGCTGCTTTCTCCATGAACTGATGGAGGTGGTAGGTGTTACAGGCACCCAGGTGGCCAGCAACATCTTGTCTCATCCTTTAGAGAAAGTTTGTTGATCTCTGTTCTAAGCCATAAAGTCCAGTCGCTTTCAAATGGTTCACAGCTCTGAACATTGGTGCACGCCTATTAGTTTGGCTGAGACATAACCAGGATTTAGGAATAACCTGCCAGCCTAACAGACAATGCAACCCCATTGTTAAGAACAGCAGACAGGTCTAATAAGTCCTACAGATGCAGAGGTAACTGCCCACAGTAACCAGAAAGATGTGCAAGGCTTTCCTGAGTTGAAAGTAGGATGGTCCCAGAAGGTTTATGTGGGAATGAGTATGATTAAAGATTTTCTCTTTGAATGAATGTATTAGCTACCTCTTACAGATGAGAAGAAAATCACCCTCAAAATGGCTACCACTTTCGAGCACTTACTAGGAGCCTAGGACTGAGCAAAGCCTTTTGCTTTTATTATCTCACTGAATGGTCATCTTCTCTAGACTCAGAGAGGCTGGTTGGCTCAGGAAATGGGGGTCAAATCCAGGTTCCACTCTAAAGCTTGTGTTTCCAACCACTCTCCAACTTGAAAGCCCAGGACAAAAATGCTCACCAGACTAAATGAGAGGAAAAGGGAACGACCACAGAAACAGTGGAAGCAAGTTCCTTTTTATGTCATTGAGCATTTTATTCACCCGCCCCCATAATACTCTCTTCTATCAATGTTTAAAGAAAAAAATACAATTCATTTCTTCCAAAATCTTTGCTTGAGAGCAGTAACAGAGTGGGGCTGAATGAACCACTCTCCCCAGGAGCTGGTTGTCGAGCTCAAGCCTCTGCTTATCCACCATTCATCTATTCAGTCTAAATGTTTAAACGTAATTTAAAAACAGCCACAACGCACCCAGGACTAGCACTGTCAAGACCTTTCTGCGGTGCATGGTTTATCAATTGACAGACAACACTTTGCTGTGGGAACAAAATGGCAGTGCTTTTGTACCTCTAAGACCACATGACTAGGTTAAAGACAAACTTAAAAGGCAAGTATTAAGCAAAAAGATATACTTTTTTCTTATTTTTTCTCTTAATTCTTCTAACTCCCATTTTACTTAATAAAAACACATATCTATAATTAGGGGGCTCAGGCTCTCTCTTATAAAACAACTCTAGCCCCCTCCTCAGAAAAAGACACACACACACACAAGTTTAAGCCACAACTCTAGGGGGTTCAGGAATATCTTGAAGCCCATTCATGACCCCTTGAGATTCACAGACCCCAGGATAATCCCTGCTCTGAAAGCAAAACACAGGATTGCCTATTTTACAGGATCAGGATACAGACCACAAAGCTAGCTCTCTCATCATCTTTTAGAGTTTCAGAGGCTAATATTAAATAAATACTCAAAGAAACTTTCTTAACTAGACTCTCATACTCTCAAAAAACCGAACCTAATAACTAGAGTAAAGCCCCAAACCTAGAGCCATATATGTTCAAAGTCCATGTCAGTTTTGTTGAGTTTAAAATCTACAGTCTCTTTCTGTTCATGGAGATTTTCCTAGGAAAGGAAGAAATGTTACTATGGACTAGAGCTTGAGTGTTTTCGACTTTAGCATTCATGAATATGTTAATTTACAATAAACTGTATAAAAGAAGACCACTTGTAAGATTAAAAGATGTTCTCTCACTATATATGAGATGAAGAAAAGTTGATTAAAATAATTCTTAAATATTCAACACAAAAGATCTGTGTCAATGCAATTGCCAATTAAGTTAAAAAATCTGCTTCTTCAGCCTCATGAAGTTCAAAAAGGCTTAAGTACCACCACCTGAGACAAGAATGTTCAGGAATGTTTAGTTTCAGGTATACCTCAAACTTTAAAGTCTTTCCATCTTTCTTGGTCTGATTGATTCAGAAAATTTCTGACATTGCCCAACAAAATACAAAACGAACTTAGTAAGTGTTTGGTCAGGACTCCATCTATGACTGAAGGATACACTGACTCTTGAAAATTTAACTTACAGGAGGCAGAGATACTTTCCCATAAACAACAGTTAAGGTTACTTCCAGTCACTAGATACTGTTTCCAAATCAGTATTATGACGATAATGCCAAATAATAAGTAACTCAAAAAGAACATCATTTCACCGCTCAACAGTTACTTTTTAAACTGATTACGGCCCAAATGCCACCTGAGACAGACAAGTAATTGATGCCTGAAATTTACAATGTGTAGCACTTAAGATTTAAAGTAATTCCCCTTTTGGTTAGTGTCTTCTCTCCCTCTAAACCAAGAAAATGAAAGAACTCATGCATCAGAATTTATGCTAGTATTAGTTTAAAGCCAGGAGAGATTTCGCACTGTGGGGGAGAGCAATTTATACCTCAAAATATTCACTCAAGGTAACTTGCTTCCTTTTTTTTTTTTTTGGCCTTTGTGTTAAAAGTCATAGGTGCTAACTCTTTAGAGCACTGTTGATGAGCATTATTGAAGTTTTTACTTCATATATGCGGATAAAATTTTATGCATACTGATTTCAAGCTAGAGGTGATACACCCTTCACTGTCACATATTTGCATGTACAGCTCTTCCTCTCAAGAGAAAACCAGGAGAAAGAACTCAATTTGACTACGGAAACTGAAACAACCAAATCCGTCTTCCATAAGAGCTTCATCCCGAAGAAGCAGGGTACTTGGGGGGGAGCAGAAATATTGGAAAATAACTCAATAATATCAAACCTGGATTGAAAACTCAGACCCGCTTCTTGGGGCTCACTGAATCCACCCCAGTGGAGATGAAATCAGCCGGACTGCTGCCCGTTTCCTTTCGCCCCTCACCATCGAAATGTTGCCATTTGCGAGAAGCTCATCGAAGTTGAATCAAAGTGACTTTTGGGAAGAGATGCCAGTATCTCCGGCAGTGTGCTCCGGAAATGTGTAACTACACGCTAGTCAACGTTTCTCATTGAGCACCTCCCTCTCCCTTCACTTTCGACTTCCCCTTAAGATGGGGACACTTTTTGAAAATCTGAGAGAGAAATAAATAAGAGCATCCCGTCCCGGTCGCCGGCGGGGATTCCGGCGCCCGGGGAGGAAGGCGGGCACCCCGCACCGCGGCGCTAAGCGAACTCCGCCCGCAGGTCGCTAAGTTTCTCCGTCCCTGTTTTCCGGCACCCGCCCGAGCCCCGAGGGGAAGGGGGCGGCCGTCCGGGCCGGATCCGCGCCACCTGGAACCCGGGGCCTTTTTCGCTCGAAGACCGCGCCCCGCGCGAGTGCCCGCGTGCGAGACCCGCCCAAGCGCGCGTGGGCGCTAAAGTTCGCGGGGACCCCGGGCGCCCCCTCTGTGCCCCGGGTCCCCCGACTCCCGGGCTCAACCCGGGCCGGGCGCCCCCTCTCCCCGCGCCGCCCCCGAGAGCGAGCCCACCCCCAGCGGCGACAGAGGGAATGGGGCGGCGGGGGCCGCGGCCGCCGTCCCCCGGGAAGCGCTAGGGGTTCGGACCCCGCGTGGCTCCAGCCGCCCCGGCGGCGCCCGGACGAGCTCACCTGGCGTCTGGCGGCGGCCTCCGGGGCGGCCTCTGGGCGTGGGCCGGGCGGGGGCGGCAGGGGGCGGGGGGCAGGCTGCGGGCACCGGGGTTGCACCGGGGCCGCCGCCGCCCGCCTGGCCTCGCCCCACACGCGCTGGCCGTGGCCGCCCCCGGGGAGTGCGGGGAGCGCGGGTCCCGCGGCGGCGGCGGCGCAGCGCGGCTCAGGCGGCGGAGCGGGCGGCCGCGGGCGCCGCCGCCTCCTCCTCCATGGCTGTTTACCCGGCTGCATTGTGGGAGTTTGACCTCCGCCGCCGCCAACCGCCGCCTCAGCTTGCGCCGCCGCCGCCGCCGCGCACGCCATGGGAGCCGTGACTGACGGTGAGGCCCGATCGCCGCCGCCCCGGCCCGCTCCCCGGAGCCGCGCGGCCTCCCCGGCCCCCGCCGCCGCCTCCCTCGAGACCCCCGGCCTCCCCCGCCGCTTCCGGGAGCCCCTCGGCTTCCCCGATCGGGTCCCTCGGAGACCCGGCCTTTCCCGGCCGCTTCCCCCGAGCTCTTCAGCCTGTCTCCGGAGCCTCCCTCCCTGTCCCCCCTCGGAGCCCCTCGGGCTCCCCGGCCGGCTGTCCCGAGATCGCTCGGGGCGTGGGGCGGGTGCGCCGGGAGGATCGTCTGGGGGCCGCGAGCACACGTGGGGGCCTGAGCAGGCTGGCAGCCAGCGATGCGCGGGTGGGTGGTACCCGGAAGGGGTCCAGGCTCTCGGAGGATGTGGTGAGGGAGCACTGGGTGGGGGCGCTGGGGTCCGAGGGGCGGCGAAGGGGAGGAAGGGCTGGAGGCCTTGCCGTTGGGGGTCGGGAGGACCTAAGGAGGGGCTGGAAGAGACTGCGAACTCCGAGGAGGTGGCCGGGGGGTGGGGGTGGAGGGGTGGAGATCGCGCCAGGTTGGAAAGCTGAGAGAGGTCTCCGGACAGGAGTGCAGGGGTTTCGTACAGAGGGGGACACCTGCAAAGTGTCTGGGAAGGTCCCCTAGACAGTGGATGGCACGGAGGCCTGAGAGCTAGCCCTGGATTGGGGGTAGGGAGAGGGAACTGGGGATAATATCAAAAAAGAGTGGATGTGGACGGAGTGTTTGGAAGACAGCCAGGGACTGTGCCTGGGAGCCTAAGAAGAGCCAGCAGAGGGATGGGGCCACCTCGGGAGATCCGTGGAAGACTCATTTGTGTGTGCATGTCTTGGGAAGGGCGGTTTGTCCCCTGGCATGGAGTAGGGAGGGAGAGGTAGGGGCTGAGTTTCTGGCAAGTTGTGAGGTCAGTTTAGGAAGGTGGACCCATGTAAGGAGGGGGCAGGAGGTAGTCTACAGAGAGCAGAATAGAGTGACACTTTGGGGAAGGTGGACAGGCATAAGCATGATGGGCAGCTGGAGGGAGAACCTAAAAAGCTATCCGGTTAGGGAGTGAAGAAATCTGTTGACATTTGGGAAGGGGAGGTCTAGGGGCACTGGGTCTGTTTGAAGACTGGCCAATGGATGCCTATAGAGAGGCCATTTCTGAAAAGTTGGAGGTAGACAAGGTCTCCACATGAAAGGACCGGGCCATGGGCAGAAGAATAACAGGCCCAAGTTTTGTGACCATGACAGGGAGTTGTTAGGTGGAGGCTCTTCAAGGTCCAGTTAAAGCTTAGCTTCACTCCAGTTAATTTTTTTCAGTAGGTATCTATCCCATCTGGACTAAGTCTTGGGATTATAGCCCCGGCCAACAGGCAAGACCTCTTCTCTGAGGTCACAGTCTGGTGGGAAAGACACATGAGATAATAAGTTTTCATGGTGGAAAATGTTACTACAGAGGAAGCAGAAGGTGGGGAATTGTAGAAGCACATAACAAAGATTGTTTATCCATTCTCAGAGATCAGAAAACCTCCCTGAAACAGTTACTCTTAATCTCATTTTTGAAGGATTAGTAGATGTATTAACTGTTGGACTGGTATTCCAGGTGGAGAACCACTTGTGCATAGGTAACAAAGTTTCGGAAAACTCAAAGATGATAAGTATTGGCTAGAAGTTAGAAAGTTACGAGCCAGACATCTTTGATGGTTATGGGACGCCATTAAAAGATTTTAGCACTGGTGTGATGTCATCAGATGGCATGAAAAACACCACCACACTCTACTCTGAATAATAATGAAGGGAAGGGAAAGTGAGGCGTTAAGTAACTGGCCTCTCTGCTTTCTAACATCTATAGCATATTGATAGTATGCCAAGCATGTTCTAATTACCATTCCCACTTTTCAGATGACACTGGAACACAACGAGGTTAACTTAACCCTGGGTTGCACAGGTAGCAAGTTATAGAACCTGAGCTCAAAGCCAAAGGACCAGCTGTCGTGGTTCCTAGAGAGAAAGGATGGGGACTGAGACCAAGAGAAGCAGACAGGTGGGAAAGACACTGATGAGGTCGAATGTCAGGAGATTGAGTGGATGTGAGGGGAAGGGCCAAGGATTATTCCAGGTTTCTGATAGGAGTGACTATGTGCTTATTAGTGCGATGGCTCTATTCATTGAGATAGAGAACGGCAAAGGAGAGAGAGGTTTTGTCAGAGGGAGGTGAAGAGGAAGATGAGTTCTAATACACTGATTGCAGTCAAGTGCCCACTATGTCCAAAGAGACCATCAGAATCCCCACTCTGCCATTCATAAGCAGTCTGTCCTTGTGCAGGTTAATTGACCTCTTTGAGCCTCAGTTTCATTCCTTGTAAATGGGGATAATAAAATCTACTTCATAGGCTGGTTTTGAGAATTAGACGCAGCAGAACTTGTGAAGTGCTTTGCACTGAGGCCGATACACAGTAATGTCCAGTGAATACTGTTAATGGCAGAGTTGGCTTACTTGCCTCTCCTCCACTTTCCTTTGATGAGGACTGTGCCTTCCCCATTCTTTATCTCTGCAGACTTCCCCTTCCTGCCTTTTCTGCCTGGTGACTGTCCATTTATTCTTCAGGATCCATATCAAATATTCTCCTCTGCTCTTTGGAAAACCAGTTGATCTTTCACCTGTTAACCACATTATCTTCTTATATTTCTGCTATACCCCTCAATATACTTAATTTACTTACATGGTGTGTTCCAGAAAATATTTAAAGCAGCTAATTATAATGAGAAAACATTAAAATAAATGGATGATAGGGTCTTCCCTGGCAGTCAGGTGGTTAAGGTTCCACACTTCCAATTCAGGGGGCACAGGTCCGATCCCTGGTTGGGGAACTAAGATCCCACATGCCTCACACTTGGAAGTGATCGGAGAGTTTCAAGTGGTCGTCTTTTGGATCACTCCGGACTTCTGTGTAGAGAATGAGTTGTAGGAAGGCAAGAATGGAAGCAGGGAGGCCAAGGAGAAGTGGTCCAAGTGAGAAACCATGTGGGCTCTGATTAGGATGATGGCAGTGGGGAAGACCGGAGTGGCTGGCCTCCACATCTCAGCCTCTTGAAAGGCTCTTGGAAAAGTTCCAACACCTGTTTCTGGAGACTTGAGGAGGGCGGATGTCCTCTTGCCAATCTGAGTGCCTGGGCAGGTGCTGTGCTTTCATGTAATCCTTACATCTAGGTTTGCCTATCCAACTAGACTGGGAGCTCTTGGAGGAGAAACTCTTTATATCCTGTGCAAGGACACAGTGGTTAATTGGAGGAATAATCTGCCCTCCTTTAAGGGAAGGAGAGATACTGTATTGTTATCTACAGATACTGAACTTAGATGGCATCACCAACTCAACATGAATTGGAGCGAGCTCTGGGAGATTGAAGAACAGGGAAGCCTGGCGTGCTGCTGCCACCGGGTTGCAAAGAGCTGGACACGACTTAGAGACTGAACGGCACCAACTGAACTATAAATGTTGTCCCTAGAAGCATCTTTGCATGGACAGGTGGAGGTCCTGGGAAGTTAGTGGCTTATTGTCACAAAGCTAGTTATCGGCAAAGCCATTCTCTCTCCTTCCTTGTTGCCACCCCAGCATTTCGGCTGACTGGAAAAACAGTTTAGATGTTGTCACTGTTAATTTAAACTATGTTCACAGTTTGTATTTGGTATGTTAATTTAAAGGGTGTTAAACAGTGTTAGTACCCTGATAGAAAGCTTTTCAGAAGCACTCTTTGCAGTACAGAGAACATTAGGTATATGTCTTGATCTGCCAGAGCAACAGATGGATGATGAGGAGGGCAATAGGGAGCGGGATGTGGCTGTACACTCCATTTAATAGAGCTTGTTGGTTTTGACAGTGTTGCTTTTTTTTTTTAATTAGAAAGTATAATGCATGGATAATATGCCTGTTAAAACTTGAAATAATGGTTTTTAACATGCCCATGAACAACGTGACAGAATAATGGAACGCCACTATGACTTCCTAATAATGTAATTGTGGATATTTTCCTCTAACTACAGAGATGACACTTTTCATCTGTAAAAGGAAGATAATAATACATACTTCATTGGGTTTTTCCGCAGATGAAGTGTGATTAGTATATGTAAAGCACTTCAAAGTTGAGTGACCATTTAATTGATTGTCCAAACCAGGACACTTTTCAGAGTGAAAGGAGGCAGGAGGTATGGTCATCAAATAGGAGTGTACAAACACTGTGTCTGCTGCTGTTCCAATTTCAGTTGTTGATCCAATGTTAATTACACATTTGTAGCCAAAGGGTTTGTTTGACTCCCCCCGCCCCCCATTAGTACCAATGGATTTGCCCACTTTGTTCTCTCATTTGTGGTCCCAGCACAGGGGTTACTGAAGCAGTTCAAATATTAAATAATATTTCTTTAGCCAAGATAAAAGGCATCTCAAAGTGTCATTGGAGTTTCAACCTTGACTCGATTAGGGTCATACTCTAAACATTTAAATAAATCTAGAGAAAAACCAGAGATGGTGAGGGACAGGGAAGCCTGGCATGCTGCAGTCCATGGGGTCGCAAAGAGTCAGACACAACTTGGCGACAGAACAGCAACAACAGAGAAAAATGAAGGACCTCAACATTGGTTTTTCTGCTTTTCTTTTTTAATTTTTAATGTAATTTTGGTTTTTGTCATTTACTTTGGTATCAGCAATTTATTTAGACTGGGCCTAAGTGTCTCCGGAGAGATCCCTGTTTACATGGATGAATCAAAGCACCTTACTCTTTTCCACCTGACTTTTTTGTGTCTTAACATTGGTGGCCTTCATAGTTGTTTTAATAATTTTAAGCTTCTTGAAAGGAGGGGCTCAGTATTATTTTACCAGGAGGAATCCAACACAGTGGGATATTCCTAATTCAGCTTAATAATCCATAAGCCATGGTGACCTAGTGATGAACGTAACAGGAATTTGCACACACGTTGTTTTGACATGGCCTTAGTCCCTCCTCTTGTTAAGAGGTCAAGTCAAACCAGTTTTCTTTTTTGTTGTTAACACGTCACAGATTTACTAAAGAACACTGGTGAGAATTTTCAATACAGAAAAAATGAAGAAAAATACCTCAAAGTGACCAGTAAGTTCTCTATCCAAATAACAACTCAGTACTGCGAGGCAGAAAAGTGGTACATGTCAGGAAATTCAGGAAGAAATGCCCCAAGGACAGTGAAAAGCTTCCCTTCTTCACCTTCCACATTTCAGCCCAGTCCCCAGTGGCAGTTTCTGTAAGGTGTTTTTTTGCATACCCTTCCAGAATGATTATCAAATGCCATCAAAGGTAAAAAGCACCTTCTCTCGTGTCAAACTCCTGAGTGTGAGTCCCAACTCCACTCCTACTTCTTATGGCATTCAATTTGGACAAGTAACTTCCAGTCCCTTCATTGGTAAAACTGGGGTAATAATATCCACTTTACTGGGCTCTTGTGAGACTAAATGAGCATATTGTAAGCATTATATACATATATATATATATGTTAGTTGGTGTACCAGTATGCATATGTAAAGTTTTACACAAATATTTACATGCTGTTCTGAACTATACTTCCATAATTAATGATACATCTTTGAGTTCTTTCTAAACCTTTTGGGGCTCCTCCTACCTTATTCTTTTGTGATATTCTACTAGTTTTTTAATCAATCCTCTTCTAAATGTTTTTTGTTATTTTCCTTTTTTTTTTTCTTTAACTTTTATAAATAGTATGACAGTGGAGATAGTTATCTTTGTACACAGTGGGAATCACTTCTAGAAGACAGGTCAAAAGTATCTGTATTTTTAATACAGAGTGCTACATTGGTTTCCTAGTAGCCAGATGTTTTTTCCTCTGTAATCTTATCTCCAGTTATCCCTTCCTGTAGTTTTCCATTTGGATCCAGAGTGTTTAGGAGCACTGAGAAAAGCCAGCGGTTCATTTGTGTACTTTTCAGAATATCTTGCTAAAGAACCTTTAGAGGGGAAATGCTGATCCTCACTGAGAAATCACAGAATTGCTATTTCTGAAAAGCAGGTGAGATTGGGAGCTGTGAGGTCTAGCAGACTGGGAGGCACATTTCACAGCAGCTTAACCCTAGGAGGAAGTTACATGACAGGCTCATACCTTTTGTCAAGGCTTGACCTGTCCCTAAAGTAAGAGTTTTGGAACTTAGCCCACTATTATCTTCCAAATTGTCCTTCTCTTTCCTTTTTGAACATCTGCTCCAAGAGGCTATGAAAACTTGTTCTATAATCAAGGTTTTGATTGCCACTTTGAGGGAATAACAGTTTGTGAAAGCAGTGTAAGTGTGCTTTCTGAGAGATTGTCCTTTCCACACGAAAACGAGAAAACAACTGCAGTGGCTCTGTCAATCAGCCAGAGGCTTGGAAATGGAGAGCTGGTTTAATAACTGTAAAGGAGTCATTTCTTCCAGCCTGTTTATGAAAAGTTAGGTATTAAAATCTAACCCTTTAAAATGGCTTTCTTGAGACCTATTTAGCATTTTAAGCAGTCTTGTATTCTAGTTAGAGGATGGCATATAAGATAGGCATATAAAAAAATGCATCCCAGTTTTTCAAATAAATATTTGCTCATCATCATGCTTGTGTCATAACTGATTTGAAAGTGATTTTGAATGGCAGACATGTTATAGAGTATACAGTGGTACCCATATAACTGAATCCAATAAGAAATCTTCATACAAGCCTAAAATCTGGTGGAAAGCCACCATTCTCGGAGCAGACATTAGGTATTTTGGGTTAAAGGCTTTTCCAAGGTGGTTTTGATCCTCATACTCGTAAAGAAAGTGTTTGTGACAACTAAGGAATGATGTTGATAACATCACTGAAATAATTTCTAAACCAACTTCACTATTTTTACAGGTAGACCAAGGGCCTCCTGACTTAATATTACTATTCAGATTGCTTACAGAGAGCTTCAAGCATGATAATAATTTATGAAGTCAATGCATACAGTAAACAGAACATGTTTAGGTGTGTCCAGTCTAGAGCTAATTAATGAGGTACAATTAAAAATAATGCTCGTGTCATACATGCCAGGAACCATCAGCAGCTGGCCATCTTTAAATTTAAAAAGCAGAGAAATTTCAGACAGGCAACTTACCCTTTTAATTTGTTGCTGTTGGAGCTGTGCTCTGTACTTTATATATTTTTATATGTATATATATATGAATATATTATAATACATAATTATATATTTAATATATTAATATACAATGTAAATATATGATTATATTAACATATATTAATATATAATTAATATTATATAATTATAATATACAATATAAAATAGATAAAATTATATATAATTATAATTTATAAGAAATATATAATTATAATTTATAATATAAGCTATTTTAATTTATATATAAATATATTTTATATTGTATATTATATAATGTACATTATTTTATATTACTACATTATAAATATGTATTATATAATATTATATATAAATATAATTTCAGTCCTCCTCATCCCCACAGACATTCCTAGGCAGCAACTACCTATGCTGTTTAAGCTAGGAATACAATGACCTTATAGCTTGAAGCTTGAGACAAGCAAATTTGTGATAAATCGTAAATATGCAGAACTTTCTATGCATCTTATGTAACTATGTCAGTATATAGATGTATCTATAGATATAGCTCCAACATTTATTCACTGTTTCACATTACTTTGGGAATTAAATTTAACATGAAGATAAGAATAATTTTGCTTTTCTCTTTTTTGTTTTCCTGTAGTGAACAGGCACTTGTATACTTTCATTTCCATAAGGTTTCACAGCAGTCCTATGAAGTGGATTGTTTTATTCCCATTTTTACAGATGAAGCTAAAAGTTGGTCACGCACACAAAGTAAATACTGCGGACTAACCAGAACACTGGCCCCAGTTTTTGACTTGGGGTCTGGCTGTGAAGAAATGCTCCGTAGACGAAAGAGGGATCAGGCTCAAGCAGGAGAAGGACCTTGAGGGCTGGACAGCATGTCCCCTGTGCTACAGAACGGATCAGCCTGCCCTGCTCGTCCCCGCCAGTTGTTCCTGGCTCCTGCCTTTTCCTAAAACTAACCAAGTCTCTGTTGAGCCCTTGTCTGCCTTCCAGGACCTGTGACTCTGATCTCTGCTTTAATTCACACCCTTTTAGCTCCTTCGGTGGGCATATGCTTTGGAAGCCTCCTAACTAGCCTCCCAGCCTGTGAGAGCTTCACAGTTGCACCCCATTTTGTACACTTGATCCTCCTAGAAAGTCCCATCACAAATCTCCAGCAACTCCAACTTGTTGCCTGCCAACATGATCAGAGTCTACCAGTGTGGCATTCACTACTGTGGACTTCCACAATCTGACCTCTGACTGCCTCTATGTGCTTGGGTCTTGGCATCGGTCTCCAGGCCCCCAGACTTCCTAGTGTTCTAGGAAGAGTGCTCACATCCCAGACCCAGCCTTGCAATCCCCACCTCTGCCTTAGCTCACAGCTTTCTCCCTGCCTGTTGCAGGTGAGGTGGGGAGAGACGCGATTTTATGTTGCTTGCTTGCTTTTCCTTCCTTCCACTTTTGTTGAAGTATAACTGATACACTAAGAACTACATGTGTTGTGTATAATTGGATGCAGTTGTGTGCTATGCTTAGCCACTCAGTCGTGTCCGACTCTTTGCAACCCTATGGACTGTAGCCCGCCAGGCTCCTCTGTCCATGGGGATTCTCCAGGCAAGAATACTGGAGTGGGTTGCCATGCCCTCCTCCAGGGGATCTTCCTGACCCAGGAATCGAACTGGGGTCTCCTGCATTGCAGGTGGATTCTTTACCAGCTGAACTATCAGATACAAACACCTATGATACCATCACCACAGTCATAGCTTTCTTTTTGCAAACATCAGTTAACACATTTTGACTACTATATGGTTCAAAAATGAAGTAATATAAGACATTTTCAAAAATATAAGACATATGGTTCAAAAATCAAGTAACATAAGACATCTTTCAGCCTGTCCTCCAGCTACCCAGCTTAACCTGCTCGATTCTTTGGTAACTCCTTATAGTAGTTTCTTGTATATCATTCCAGTATATCTATGTGAACATCAACACATATGAATATACTTATTTCCCTACTTTTATCTGAAAAGAAACATGCCATAAATAGGATTCTTTACCTTGCTCTTTTAACAAGTTGTATTAAGTGGTCTTCCTTTCCATATACACAGTTTTCCTCATTCTTTGTTTTTTATAACTTTGTATTATTTTATCATATTCTTATACCAAAATTTATATATCTTAATCTGCTGCCGATAAGCATGTCATATTGCATATGGGCAAGTATATCTAGGATTTTGGGGGTCAAAGAATTTTGACCATAGATACTGACATTTCCATAGATACTGTTAGAATGCCTTTTAGCTCTTTCTTTTTTTGACCAATGTTGGTCTAATATCAGAAGAGCAGCTTTAGGGACTTCCCTGGTGGTCTAGTGGTTAAGACTCCATGCTTCCAGGGAATGGGTTCAGTCCCTGGTCAGGGAACTAAGATCCCACAAGTCAAGGGGGAGGGCCAAAAAAAAGAGGGGGGGAAAAGCAGCTTAAAATCCTCTTTCCCTGTTCCCCCCAAGCTAAAGGAAGCTCTCCTCTTAAGCTCCTGCTGTGTGTCGGTATCACTTAACAATCTCAGCCTCTGTGTGTATGCATTCATACTGTGTGTTATGGCTCCAACTAGAGTGAAGGAACTCATGTCCTCAAGAGGTTAGTCTGGCACCTGTGGATACTGCTGCTCATTAATCAGATATTCATGTCTTTTGTCCAGGAAGAGAAATCTCTGCTATGGACCTAAGATAAGATGGTTCCATGTTAGTCCTTGTTAGTGTTTTACTGAGACAAAGCTATTTGGAGGGCAGATGTTCCCAGGCAGGCACCACAAATCCAACTTTAAAATATTTATTGAGCATCAGAAATGTAAAGACACAGTCTGAGAGACTGGTGAGGAAACAGAATGAACAGGACATAGGATGGGCCCTGATGAACCTTTCCCCCAAGTTTATTTGGCCTGTATAATGCTTTAAACATTTTTCAAAAATTTTTGTAATTGGGATATTACATATGTGAACAAGTGCACAGATCTTAAGTATACAGCTGAAAAGATCACTAAATGTTCTAGAAACATTTTCAGTTAGTCCCCAGACTTTAAAAATCCCTTGAAAAACCAGATCTGGTAATAAACTCTCGCTTTAGGTACTCAATCCTCAATTTCCCTACTCCCTGTTGCCTACATTCGTTTACATTTGAAATCCATCATCCTCTATAAAGGAGGGTCCCTAGTTACCTGGGAGAAAGATGGGGTCTCTTGGGGGCTTGAAAGAGTAGAGGTAGGAAGATCGAAAATAAACTAAATAGCATCAATTGACCACTGGACTGCTCACCTCCTGAACGTTTACTTGTAACAAAGTTAAAACATGATTGTGACTTTATAAAAAAAAATCAGTTTCATTTTATGAATTTTAATCTCTGCCAGGACTGTGTTTTGCCTCAGTCTCCTCAAATAACATTATTGGTGGTTAAAAGGGGAAACCATTAGTTTATCTCTTTCAGTGTAAATCTAAAACACTTGATGAATCCGTAGCTTGAGCCGTCTGTGACAGCCATGACTCTGAGAACAAAACCCAATTCTAAACATGTTTATCTGATGTTGTCACAGAATAGATTTTGAAACTGGGGTAAAAAAAAACAAAAAAACTGGAGCCATCTGCCTTCCAAAGTTTATCTCCCCTGCACCTGCACTCAAAAATACTTCTGCCTACACACAGGAAGTATTGTTTTAAGATTTTGCTGTTGATTCATCATGCAGGTTCTCTAGGAATTATTCACACTTTAGAAATTATTTTTTAAATGCCTGCATATGGTTTAGAAAAAAAAAAGACAATCCTATAAAATCATAAAAATTAAATCTCATCCTCTGTAGTACCTCTTATCAAAAATAGCCACTATTACCAGTTTCTTATGAATCCTTCCAAAGATATTTGCTGAGTACATAAACACCCGTGTGATGGGCACATACATACACAGATGGCCTCCTCGTTTTCTATACAAATGGCAGCAAACTATGTGCTTCTCTGCACCTGTGTTATTTTCATTTTACTTAACACATCTAAGGAGATTTTTATGATATTAATATATACATCCACACTTTTTTGGCTGAATCTTACTACCTCTTTTTAAAAACATGAGATTCAGCAATTATCAGTTTAGGTTTGTATGTCTGTTTATTGACCCCCTTGTGAGGCATGTGGGATCTTAGTTCTCCAACCAGGAGCCAAACCCATGCCCCCTGCAATGGTAGCATGCAATCTTAACCACTGGACCGCTGGGGAAGTCCCTGCATATTATTACACTTAACAGCTCTTTTATATTTAGCCAGTCTCTTCCTGGTGAATGTTTAGGTTTGCCATCTTCCTGGGTCGGGAAGATCCCCTGGAGAAGGAAATGGCAACCCACTCCAGTATTCTTGCCTGGGAAATCCCGTGGACGGAGGAGCCTGGTGGGCTACAGTCCATGGGGTCGCAAAGAGTCGGACACGACTGAGCAACTTCACTCACTACAAGCAGCGCTCCTAAGAACAATCCTTTTACATTTATCTTTGTGCATGGGTGCACATGCATCTATAGGATGATTTCCTAGAACTGGACTAAAGGGGTCAAAAAGGTATACGCATTTGGAATATTATCTGATTGGCCAGCTGCCTTGCAAAGAGCACACCACTTACATTCTATCAGTGTATGTAAGTGTGACTTCTCAACACACTTACCATCACTTATTATCAGGTCTTTTGATCTTTAGCAGTCTGAAAGATGAAGTGATATCTTATTGTGGTTTCAACTTGCACATCTCTTGTTATGATCCAGCATTATCTTGTCCAGGAAGAACACTAGCTCAGGGCTGCCAAGCAAGCCCACTGGGGCCCTACTTGTTACTCAGCATTGTCATCTGCATTGCTTTTCTATTCCTTTTTCTCTTTTTCTTTTCCTTGGAGCAAAAGGGAGACAGACATTAAAAAAAAAAGAAGAAGAAGAAGAAGAAGTCCTCAGGAGGAAAGAAACATTACAGATTGAATTACTAAATCACACCCCCCAAAAAATTCCTTTTTCTCTGATACATCTCATTCTCTTTTTCTAGTCTCCCACTATGTCTTTAAATCTTTTCTCTCTGTTCCTTTTACCAGTACCTTACAGTACTCAACAACATGAATGCTTCAGGCTTTCTTCTGTCTGAACAGGTTTTGCCTAAAAAGTTTCTCCAAGAATTATTGACTTATTTCTCTGGTAGTACCTGAAAATTATTTTTACTCTACAGCCTGGCAATAAAATGTCAGTTCTATGAGGGCAAGGCTTTTCCCTGCTATAACTCCAGCCCCTAAAACAGTGCCTGACATGAGACACTTAATAACTTTCCATATATATACATGGAAATTATATATGGAAATTACATTAAATCCTACCTAACATAAAATTGACCATTTTAATTCTTTTAAGCACAGTATTTTATGTACAGTTCAGTGGCATCACGTCCATTTACATTTCAGTAGTTTTCTTCTAGATAAATGAATGTGTAGTGGTGTTGCTTATTTGTCCCTGAAAGTGAACAGGAACCAGACAGTCATTTTAATTCACATTATTCTGTCCTCTAGACGAAGTCATACGGAAGCGTCTCCTAATCGATGGAGATGGTGCTGGAGATGATCGGAGAATTAATCTGCTGGTGAAAAGTTTCATTAAATGGTGCAACTCAGGATCTCAGGAAGAGGGGTATTTCATGTTGCTGCCGTTACTATACTAATGTCCTGGTGTGATTTTTTTTTTTAGACCATACATATAGTGCTGTCAGTTTTTCATATCTTCACTTATTAACAGAGTCCAGAGTAGGTTTTTCCGGCCTTCCTTTCAGAGGCTACTTTTATGTTTATTAAAATGTGCAGAAGGTGCAGTGATAAGAAATGAGGGTTAAATTCAGACTTATTACTTTGGTCCCTTTTAAAAGCAGATAAGTGTTTAGCAAGACAAAACACTTAAATGAAATTTTCTCTTCTTTTTAAACGTACTATTCAAGTTGCTGCAAGGTTTTATATATTTGATAAATTTCTAACTTAAAGAGTTTTTTCATCATTTGAATTAGCTTTTCACATAGATAAATAATTATATAGAGTGAAAAAATTGAGAACAGAATTGTGACGATAAAAACCATCTTAAAACATTTTTAAAAGGATATTAAGCAAAATTCAACAAATAGTTGTTTGAATTAAACTTATATTGCTAACAACTACAGTTCCAGCTTTACGTTTGTAACTAATGCAGTTTATAAATTCAAGTAAATCACATTTGGGAAAAGAAAAACTAAGGGACAGATATTTCAAATTATTTTAAATAAAGCATATTCTCTCAGAACCTGGCATAATTTACTTAGCAAAGGTGTGTCTGCATTACAATGATTCAGCTGGAAATCCACAAAATGTTTATTCTCTTGCTCTCTCTTCTGTGTTAGATACAGCCAGTACCAACGTATGCTGAGCACACTGTCCCAATGTGAGTTTTCAATGGGCAAAACTTTGCTGGTGTATGACATGAACCTCAGAGAAATGGAAAATTACGAAAAAATTTACAAAGAGATAGGTAAGGAAACAAAGTAATTGTTTCTGTCTGTGATATTAATTTTTATGGGCTAAGGGAAACAGTATTTACTAACATTTTTCTTTGGTTAGTGGTAAAATAATAACAACATTAATAGAAAGAATATATTCTAATATGATATACTTTGAGTTACAGCTGTGTTTTAAATGCCAGCATCTGTTTTATTAGCAGGGAAACTAAATTTAAAAACACATTTTAAAACTGAAAATGGAGATTATACATGTTGTTATAAGTATCTTAAAAAAAAACCTCTTTATATAGAATGTAGCATTGCTGGAGCCCATGAAAAAATTGCAGAGTGCAAGAAGCAAATTCTTCAAGCAAAACGAATACGAAAAAACCGGCAAGGTAAGGGTTTTGTGGGATGTAGTGCGCAAATACTTCATTACTGACTAGTATTTTCATGCAGCTTTTAACGTGGTGAGATGAAACCTCCAGCTAGAATCAACCTAAATTATAAAAAAGAATTAGGAGATAAACTTAATTCTTTAAAAACTATATTATTGTTTAAAATAGCAGAGAAGGAAGGCCATGGTTAAAAAAAATAGTTGTTGGATTGTGTTGATTAAACAAGTATTTTTTTAAGTATTTTATATATATATATATATATATATTTTACTGTCCTCATACCCCTTTGCCTAAATAATGTTATACAAGTACATTAGATTTAGGACTTTGTGTTTTGTGTGTGTTTAATGGAACTACATAAAAAAAAAAAAAAAAGAATATAAGCCCAGTGACTTTTTTTATTAAGGACTATGCAAGCAAACATTTACAATCTGCCTGGATTTTATTAGAAAAGGAAGGTTAAAGTTTAGTTTTCTTCTCACCTCTTTTGTTCTTAATTAAAGTCTGCCTTATTTTAGTTCATATCAACTAGTTCAAAATAATTTTAATGGCAGAGGCATTGCTCCTCCTATAATGTAAGTTGAAAGGAAGATTAAAAATATAATGTAAAGTCACAACTGTGATATATACATGAAAGATATAGAAAATGTTAATAATTATTTTGGAGTTGTGGAGTTTTATCATTTAGGTTTTGTTGTTGTTTATATTGAATATGTATTATTTTATAATCCAAAAATATGTTATTAAAAATCACACTTATATTGAATTAATCCACTGTCAACAAACAGTTTTACTTTTTAATGAGTTAATTAAGATGATGTTTAATTCCTTATTTTTAAAAGATGATTTTTTAATTCAGTCTAAAATATATGTGGTCAGGTTGCAGTGGCCAATTTAGAGCAGGATATACCAACTTATTTAAGAACTAATATCAACTGAAAAATCATTAAAAAAAATTTTACAGTGTTTTGGTAGATTAATGAGGCTTTTAAGTAAATGCTGCCATATATCATTTCATAGGAAAAGTTAACAAGAGATACATGACTTATCTTGGAGGTCTTAGTGGAGCAGAAACAAAGTTCCTGAATTATAATTCATTAGATCTTTTACCTTTGAAATGAGTGAGAAGTATAATTTCACATTGTCTAAGATTTGAAATTAATTGTAGGATACCTTGTTAATTAATTAGAGATCACCTTGTTGGTCTTCGATTTGCTGGGCAAATAATAAGATTCTCTTATGTTCACAGTCAGTCTACTTGATGAACAATAATGACTTAAGTTCACTTTCTGTTATGCTAGCCCCTTGTATTCTACCCAGGGATACGTAAATGGAAAGACAGAGTAGGAGCTAAAATCCTTGTTTGGAAGATACTTGTGAAGTCGTGACTTGTTGCAGTTATAATTGAATGAAAGGAAGCTGGCAATACTCCGCATATCCTTCAATGTTTCCACTGCCTTATCTACTAGGAAAATAATTAGGAGAGATTTGTGATGTGAGACATTTTGTTTTGATATTCAGGTTCAAAATATCTTAGTTTGGCAAGTATTTTTGTATCTTTCAGAATATGATGCACTGGCAAAAGTGATCCAGCATCATCCAGACAGGCATGAGACATTAAAGTAAGTTTAGAGCTTTACTTTGAAAAGAACTAATATTTATACATAAATGTTTACATACTAGTCTACACATTCCATTTCTATGGGAATATATCATATGTTTCAAAAAGTAGGGGTCAACCTTAAAAATTACAGATTCTAATACCTCTTGATTAGATTTTTCCTTCTGCCAACCTTTACTGCCTATAGTTCTAAAATAAATGCATGTATGTATCAATACAAAGACAGATAAATAGAATATGGTCTACTCATATAGAATACTAAATAGGAGTTATAGAGAATTTGGAAATAAACACTTTCCAAACACCAATTTAAAAAATAATCAGTGAAAAGAAAAACAGAAGATAAATATAATGAACTTTAAATTATTACTAAGTTTCTGAAATACATACAGAATAATAATCATTTATAAAAGTTAGAGCCCTCCAAATATTATATACTGATGCTGTATATTATTGAGATACAAATATATGCATAAAAAAGGATTGGTATAATATAAGGATTGCCTGAATGGATAGTAGAGGAGGGAAAAAGTCCTGGTTCAGAGGACTAGGGGTTTAAGTCCAAAGGGTATTTAATTATTCTGCAATTTACCACATTTACCAAAAAAAAAAGTTTTGAATTATGACAAAATGTTAAAAGGGTTTGATATCCTATTGTCAAGTTTTCCTATACTTTAAATTATCTATAGTTTAATTTTAATGAAAATTAGTACATATTTAGAAGTTAAGGAATCACCCTTAGTTTTAAAAGTCTCATCTTAATGGAGGTTAGAACTCCTTATCCTTTATAATAAATACGATTATTTAGTAACTAAAAAGTTAGATATTAGTTATGAATTATTTTCTCCCCATTAGCAAAATATAACAGTTTCATTTTTTTTTCAGAGAATTAGAGGCTCTGGGAAAAGAATTAGAACACCTTTCACATATTAAAGAAAGTGTTGAAGATAAGGTATTTGCATGTGACATGTATTAGTCTTTGTGTTCTGTATTGGTTTATAGATCATTGTGTATTAATTTTTTTTCTTACTAACACAGCTGGAATTAAGAAGGAAACAGTTTCATGTTCTTCTTAGTACCATCCATGAACTTCAGCAAACACTGGAAAGTAAGTAGCATGACTGTAAAATGAATGTTCATGTAGATTTTACTTTTTAAAGATTAATTTATTTGACTGCATCAGGGCTTAGTTGAGGCATGCCAACTCTTAGTTGCATCATGAGGGATCTAGTTCCCTAACCAGGGATCAAACCCAGATCCCCTGCATTGGGAGCACAGAGTCTCAGCCACTGGACCACCGGGGAAGTCCCTATGCAGATATTTTAATGACCAGAGGGAACTTTTTTAAATTGAAGTCTATCACATAAATTTTGCATTTTGATTCAACTAATCTGTGCTTAGTCACACAGTCACGTCCAACTCTTTGCGATCCCATAGACTGTAGCCCACCAGGCTCCCCTGTCCATCTAACCCTCCAGGCAAGAACACTGAAGTGGGCCTCCATTCCCTCCTCCAGGAATTCAACTAATAACAATAACCAAAGCAGGACTTTTAAAAACCAAACACCCTTGTGTGGGTCAGTTGCAATCATAGGGTGCCATTTTGCCATTTTTGCTTTAAATATATTCACTTATAAAGGACAAAAATGTTTTCATATATTCATCAAACATATAGTTTAAGCAAATTTGATTAGAGTTTTATGTTTCTTTCTCAACTGCAGATGATGAAAAGCTCTCAGAGGTAGAAGAAGCTCAAGAAGCAAGCATGGAGACTGATCCTAAACCATAGACCAAGGAATCACTCTCCATTCCCAAGAATGTTGAAGTAGCAGTGTGATCTCAGTGTGTTTAGAATCTGTTGTGCTCTCGAGATATGTAAAGTTTTGGCAGTGAACTATTTTGCTTTTAAATGTTAATGCAGAGTTCATTCATATTTCTTCACACAGAGGAAGATGACTTCATTATATATTTGTTTTTACTGAAATGTCTTTTTTGTATTTAAAAGGTGGGAAACAATATCCAAAATAAATGTTGAATAAAATGTTTTCAAGCCAAATATGTTTGTGCTCATTGGCATTCTAGATAGTTTTTAATTGGTAACATTGATTTGCTTACAAAATAAATGGAAGATAGTGAGAAGGTGGCACTTCTGGGATGTACATGAGAAAATGAGTCAGTTTCTGGAAATTGTTACCACTTTTGAAAATGGAGACCATGAACAGGCTCTCAGGAGAGCTGTGAACTTGTGAAATTACGTACAGAATGTTTGTGGTGTATGCTTACTGTGAGAGAGGTTCTGTGATAAGAAGAATCACTGGGCTAAGAAGTAATTATAAGATGCAAAGACAATCAATATGTATTACTTTCTAGATCGCTGTCCTTAATACTTGAGATATATGGTTGGTAAATGTTTTGGTAAAACATTTTCTCTCTATTGTTTTCTTCTGTAGGAGTCATTTTCAAGAGTCTTGCAAGAAAGGATTTCATGATCTTTTTATAAATTTAAACTAAGTCTGAATCACATGTACTTTTCTTAAGGATTGAATTATATGTCTAATACTTGCTAGGTTCCATCCTTATCCATTCATTTTAGTTCAGAAACATGACACTTTGCATGAATCATACCTTAATAATGTTACATTTTTGTAATTTTAATAAGAACTCTTCTCTTTAAAAACAAAGGTTTAAAGTTAGCTCAATAGTAGTCACAGTGAAAGTGTCAAAATACCTTTAAGTGCTTCCTCTAATTTCATCTGGCAAATCATGGAAGAAATTTCTTTGTAGAATTGGTATGCCCTGGTAAATATTTCTATTTTCCATTATTAGTAAAAATTATGAGGCAAAAATTTGCTTATATTGACTCAAAATTAAAAATCAGTTTTTGTAAAAGGACTATTGGGCAGAATATTTTTATAAGGACTTTGGGCAGAATATTTTTAAACTCACCCCCCGCCCCAATTGATTAAGAGGAATTTATTCAGGATTATGTACCAAGAGATAAGAATCCCTATGAACATAACTTTTATGCCATCAGAAACTGAATCAGAAGCAGCACCAGGTACATGGGAAACACACATTTTTCAATTTATACTTTCTCATGGTTCGCTTGGACATCCTCTGGAACTGCTTCGAAGACTGAAGAATTTCATCTCCTAGAAACTCACACTGTTGAAGTTCAGCATGTCTTTGGGCCAATAACTTCATGGATTTATCTGTCACTGTTTCTATGAGGTCATCCACCTATGACAGTCCAAGACAAAGAAACGAAGCCATGTGTTAGAAAGCCTTGTCCACACCCCAGGGAGAGCTGTTTTTCCTGAGAGATGAGTTCAGGAACTGGTGGATGTCTGCAAGTCCCAAAGTAGTATTCTAATTCAAATCATAGCAATCAGAGCTTGAAAACATGCATTTACCACCCAGTGCTAAAGACAATCTCATCTCTTCTCAAACCCTCGTGTGTGTGTGTGTGTGTGTGTGTGTGTGTGTGTGTGTGTGTGTGTGTGTGGCTTCATTTTAAGTGAATTAACTTTACCATTTAGGAGGCACACAGCATCATCCTCCGTGCCCTCAGCGATCCCACAGCCACTCTCAAACGCCCCCCACTAACAGGATGCCTTCATGCTAATCATTAGTTTCGTCCCACAGCCATGCTGTCTAGCCGGGCTGTGCGTTCCGTGGAGCCCAGGCCTCTGATGCTTTTGAAACACAAAGTAAAAACCTTTGTCCACTACCTGCATTTGAAGCTTTCCCACTGTCAAATCTGATTTCTGGAGAATGTTTTCCATGCTGTGCTTCTTTCTTTTAAATATCAGAAAGTGTGGTCTCTTTTTTGATGAATATGGAACCTATCATAAAAATGTAAAAACACATCAGATTAAGAAGTGCCACCATTATTTCTGTGATGGTGCTTCAGTGAACACCCTTACCCTTGCGACATCCTCTTTTAAACTGAATATTTGCCACATAACAACATTGGATTGGAGGCCGTATTCATATTATTCTCCACGCCCCATGCATCTCCTTTGTGCCCAGAGCTCTCTTTGAAGAGATCTATAGGGTGCAGAGAAATGAGATTGTCTGGTTCTGAAAGAATATACAGTGTCAGGAAAAAAAAACAGGTCATTCGTAAGAGGAAGAAGAAGAAATTGCTTCTGTAGCCGCTGAGCACAGTCAGAGTGTGGGGTTGTTGTAGATGAGTGCCCCAGAAAGCTCATTATCACTGGATCCAGTTACTAATCTGGTCTCTTTTCTGCAGGTTTCCTTATTTTCATGGCAGACATGTTTCCAAACATAAAAAAGAAAGCTCTGGGTTCTTTTCATTGCATGCCTGATACCCTTCCCATGGTCCCTGGCTTGCTGGTTACAAGTACCTGTGCTATTAAAACTCATTCCTAGGTCATGGCTCCTGGCTAATATGGCCTTTTTAGTCTTACTAGGTTTGCTCTTCCTTTCCCTTGTGTTTAGTAATTACCATGAGGACTACTGTGAGACCTACACAAAGTGGGATGTGCAATCACATTTGGGTCTTGCCCTTTGCCCGAGTTTACAAATGAGTCTGTGGAACCTCTGCCCTGCCCTGACGGCTCCTGCGTGCATGCTCAGTCACTCAATCGTGTCTGGCTCTTTTGTGACCCCATGGGCTACAGCCTGCCAGGCTCCTCTGTCCTTGGGACTTCCCCGGCAAAAATACTGGAGTGGGTGGCTGCTCCTCCTCCAGGGGTTCTTCCCAACCCAGGGATGGAACTTGCATCTCCTGCGTTGCCAGGCAGATTTACCGCTGAGCCACCCGAGAAAGCCCTGCCAGCTCACCCCAGCTCCAACATCACTTGCAGAAGCTTCCCCAATCTAACGAGGCACAACTCCTCTTGTTTCTCTCTCATAAAACCCAGTGGTTTGTTTTTTTTTTTTCTACTAAGCACTTAGCTTGGTAATTACTTAAGTTATTTCTGTGTGTTGAATACTGTTATTAAAAAGTCAAATGTCTTGAAGGGTCAGGCAGGTTTTGAAAAACAGGCCCAGGTGGGGCTGGCATGGACTGGAGAGAACGGGCCTCCTGCAAAGGGGGTGGCCTCTGTGTAGCTCGTGCTGTTGCTGGAGGAACTGCAAGCTCCATGTTGCCAAATCCTCTTATTTTTCAAAAGGAAGTTGAAAATCCAGACTTTTGTTTGAACGATTCTAATTTCAAAACGTGGACAACTGATTCAAATATATGAGAACATATGAGAGCATATGAGAACATTCTGAGAGCTATCACCTAGAGCCAGACATCCTGGAATGTGAAGTCAAGTGATCCTTAGAAAGCATCACTACGAACAAAGCTAGTGGAGGTGATGGAATTCCAGTTGAGCTATTTCAAATCCTGAAAGATGATGCTGTGAAAGTGCTGCACTCAATATGCCAGCAAATTTGGAAAACTCAGCAGTGGCCACAGGACTGGAAAAAGTCAGTTTTCATTCCAATACCTAAGAAAGGCAATCCCAAAGAATGCTCAAACTACCGCACAATTGCACTCATCTCACACGCTAGTAAAGTAATGCTCAAAATTCTCCAAGCCAGACTTCAGCAATACATGAACCGAGAACTTCCAGATGTTCAAGCTGGTTTTAGAAAAGGCAGAGGAACCAGAGATCAAATTGCCAATATCCGCTGGATCATCGGAAAAGCAAGAGAGTTCCAGAAAAACATCTATTTCTGCTTTATTGACTATGCCAAAGCCTTCGACTGTGTGGATCACAATAAACTGTGGAAAATTCTGAAGGAGATGGGAATACCAGACCACCTGACCTGCCTCTTGAGAAACCTGTATGCAGGTCAGGAAGCAACAGTTAGAACTGGATATGGAACAACAGACTGGTTCCAAATAGGAAAAGGAGTACGTCAAGGCTGTATATTGTCACCCTGCTTATTTAACTTACATGCAGACTACATCATGAGAAATGCTAGTCTGGAAGAAGCACAAGCTGGAATCAAGATTGCCAGGAGAAATATCAATAACCTCAGATATGCAGATGACACCACCCTTATGGCACAAAGTGAAGAGGAACTAAAAAACCTCTTGATGAAAGTGAAAGAGGAGAGTGAAAAAGTTGGCTTAAAGCTCAACATTCAGAAAACTAAGATCATGGCATCTGGTCCCATCACCTCATGGGAAATAGATGGGGAAACAGTGGAAACAGTGTCAGACTTTATTTTTTTGGGCTCCAAAATCACTGCCGATGGTGACTGTAGCCATGAAATTAAAAGACGCTTACTCCTTGGAAGGAAAGTTATAACCAACCTTGATAGCATATTAAAAAGCCAAGACATTACTTTGCCAACAAAGGTCCGTCTGGTCAAGGCTATGGTTTTTCCAGTGGTCATGTATGGATGTGAGAGTTGGACTGTGAAGAAAGCTGAGTGCCGAAAAGTTGATGCTTTTGAACTGTGGTGTTGGAGGAGACTCTTGAGAGTCCCTTGGACTGCAAGGAGATCCAACCAGTCCATCCTAAAGGAGATCAGTCCTGGGTGTTCATTGGAAGGACTGATGCTGAAGCTGAAACTCCAATACTTCGGCCACCTCATGCGAAGAGTTGGCTCATTGGAAAAGACCCTGATGCTGGGAGGGATTGGGGGCAGGAGGAGAAGGGGACAACAGAGGATGAGATGGCTGGATGGCATCACTGACTCGATGGGCATGAGTTTGAGTACACTCTGGGAATTTGTGATGGATAGGGAGGCCTGGAATGCTGCGATTCATGGGGTTGCAAAGAGTCAGACACGACTGAGCGACTGAACTGACTAAACTGACTGATTGCTATCTACTTTATAGGGCTGTTGTAAGGAATATCTGAGTTGATATTTTTAAAGCACTTAGAAGAGGGTTTGGAACATAGTCAGCTTTAATAAATGCTTATTATGTATAAAAAAATACTTCAGATTCTATTGAAAAATAGCATGGGCAATTTAGGCACAAACTTGATCTAAGTACAGATAAGTACAAGCTTTGGGTTGGAGTGTCCTGGATCATCAAGTGCTGCACCATCTATAATATACACACGTTCTATTTATATGTTAATTTCAATTATAATGAAATGAAATTTAAAATTCAATTTCCTCAATTGTACCGCCGCATCAGCTGGGAAAGACTGAAGGCAAAAGGAGAAGAGGGTGACAGAGGATGAGATGGTTATGTAGCATCGTGGACTCAATTGACATAAAGTTGAGCAATCTCCCAGAGACAGTGAAGGACAGAGGAGCCTGGCATGCTGCAGTCTGTATGTTTGTAAAGAATCCGACATGACTGAGGGACTGAACAACTGGCCATATGCAAAGGCTTAAAAGTACACATGCCAATGGCTACTGTTTTGGACAAATGTTTGCATCCTTGCAGAAATTCTGTGGGGTTGGTCTGGAGAATATCTCTCCACAGAGCATGCATGATATGCCAGATGCTAATATACCAGCTTGATATTTGAACAGCTGACCAAGTCAATATAAAGCGGCAAACCCTACTGTTGCCCAGATTATAGCAGAAGCTGAACCCCTCGGGCTCGGAAGTAGAGGAATCAGACCTGGCAAGTCCACTCGTTGTGCCCTGAATTCTAGGAGTGGAGACACAAAGGGCAGCTTTAAATGGGAGAGAATTTGGTTTTCACAACAGCCCTGAACATTGACTTCCGTGTAAGTCTTTAGATGCAAGTTTGTTTCTGCATTTTACCTTTTGTATTCCTGGAGGAAGTGATGCCACAGATAAGCGCTTGGTGGTTCTCCTGGCTTGGAGGAGTGTATTTCCTTGGGTTATCGCCTCTGTCTCTGCTTCAACAACGTCAAGTTGTATAGTTGCTTAGAGGGAGTAAGGGGGGGGGGGGTGGGGAACAGACAATCTTGAAGGATCACAATAATAAACATATGCTTGCTATTAGAAAGTCTCCTGAAAAGCAAGCATCACATGTGATTTCAGTGGCTTTTTTTCTTTGGGGTTAAAATTGAAAATGGACTTGCTTTGCTGAATCTCACACTTTCTCTTGAACACTTGGCCTTTTCTTCTGGTCATGATCTCCACAGTCACCAACCCATCTTGACAAGGTGGTTGATAACCGTCTTTGAGACTTCACTTTTGCCCTCTGTTGTTCTTCCCTGTAACTCTTGTGGAATTAGGAAAAGCACCCTCTAACATACAAGACAATCCAATGACTATTTGCTGTTGATGAAGACAAGTTTAAGAGTACTCTGCAGCAAAGTGGCTCAAGCCTCAGTCATTCACATACCATCTTAATAGTGTTTCCCACACCCCGGGAGCTCTGTGAGTCCTAGAGTCCTTAATATTTTCCTCTATGAGTTCAATTCTTGGGACTCCTCTGGTGGCCCAGTGTTAGGAGCCCTCGCTGCCAACGCAGGTGGTGGTTCGGGTTCTATCCCTGGTCAGGGACCTAAGATCCCACAGGCTATGTGGCACAGCCAAAAGATAAGGGAAAAAAGCATCCTCATAAAAAAAAAAATTAAGTTTTTGACACAATAAACATACTTATAAAGGAAACTTAAAACACTATCATAAATCAAAAACCAGTATCATAAATATAGACACTGAGACTACTATGGTAAAACCAAAATCATGTTATTGCCAACAGAAGGCAGTAAACTTGAGGTTACTCTCTTTTTTATTAAGATAGAAAAAGGGAAGGAGATGAGACTTTTTCCTTGATGTAGTGAAAGGGGTCAAAAAGGCACTGGGAAAAGCAGGGTGTGCAGCGTGGTCTGTCTCGGAGTTTTCATGCCGTGCACAGCACCTAAAATCAATTTCATCTGCTTCGGGTCACTTGATGACTGCATTGAGGAACCGCGGCTCCTCAGCTCAGGGGCTGGTGGCTCTACCTTCAAAGCGGATGCTCCACCCAGGGACGCTTCTTTCTCCCCCACCCTCCACTGTCAGCTCTTGCCTAAATCTTGCAACTCCTGACAGTGAACATTCTCTTCCACCTCACCACCCCCAATGCCCATGACCAGCCCCAGCTAATATTATCCATTGTCTTGGATGAATGCAAGAGCCTGTTTATCATTCCTCCTGCACCAAATCTTACCCTCCTCCAATCCAGTCTCTACCCTGCGGTCTGAGCTACCTTTAAAAAGTGCCCTTCAAATCATATAAATCCCCAGCTTGAAAATATCTTATCACCCTTAGGAAAGGTTAAAATTTCTTAACATGGTTTACAAACACACTTATCACCTTATTCAGCAGACTCGCTGGCTGGATTACCTTCATGCCTTAATTATGCCCAGTGCTCTCTTGACGTTGAGACTTGAACATGCTCTACCCTCTGGAAAACTGTTCTCACCACTTTTTCCTTTTCTAGTTCTTCAGATCTCATCTGAGTTGTCCATTCCTTAGGGAGGCTTTCTCGAGCCCCCTCCTCTAAAGCCAGCATCCATGACGTGTACCCACCCTATCCTGTGCTGCTTCTTTGCATCAGAGGTAAATATCTGCATGACATTGAAATGCCCCTCCATGCCCTCTCTAACTCAAGGAGGGTAGAGACCATGCCTGTACTGTCTGCTGCTCTATCCCTTTCAGCATGGCTGCCACATAATATGTATTTACTACATATTTGTTTTATAGCCTAATGAGGGTCAACAGGGATAAGCAACTGTCTTTCAGCCACAGTTGAGAATCAGAATGTTTGAGCTGCAGCCTGGAAGATGGGCAAGTTTCTTGGAGAAATCTTAGTGTAGAGATTTGTTATTTCAGCTATGATAAAAACAAGCCACTGCATGGGATTGGTAGAAGGTTCTGGTCCTCTGCTTTCTGCTGGCCTCTTCAACTCCAGCCCCGTCAGTAGAGAAGTGTGTCCTCTTTGTTGTTTTCAACAGAAACAGGCAGGTCAATCTATATCAGGTAATTGCTAGACGCTTGGATGCTTGTATTAGCTATGTTTTTTCCAGAAGACAGAGTTTGTTTGAAAGGGCAATGTGTCAGCTGGAGGCCATCAGTTTTTGTTTTTTCTGGAAAAAGTATCTACCAAGCCTTATCATGATGTGAAATTTGAAGAAACGTGTGAATCACCTACATATACATAAGTATTCTATATGTTTCTGAATGCTGTACTGTAAAGGGCACTAGAAATATACAGAGGGTCTTTATGGCACTGAAGCTCTTCTGTGTGGTATTGTAATGAGAGAGAAATTACACGGCGAGTTTTTCAAACCCACGGAACTGTGTGGGGCAAACAGTGAACCCTAATGTAAACTATGGTGGTTGTTTACTCGCTAAGTTGTATCCAACTCTTTTGACACCATGGACTGTAGCCTGCCAGACTCCTCTGTCCATGGGATTCTCCAGGCAAGAATAGTGGGAGTGGATTGCCATTTCTTCTCCAAGTTAGGGATCTAACCTGGGTCTCCTGCATCACAGGTGGATTCTTTACCAACCTAGCCACTCAGGGAAGTCCAGCGTAAACTGTGGACGAGTGTTAATAATAATATGTTAATACAGGCTCATCAACTAACAAGTGTACGGTACTAAGGCAAGAAGTTCATAATAGAGGAAACTGTGGGGTAAGGAGAGGAGGGTATATTGGAAGTTTCTGTATTTTCTACTCAATTTTTCCAGTTTACCTAAAACAGCTCTACAAAAAAGTCTATCAATATTAAAAAGGAGAATGCAAATAGTAGTCATCACTCACATGACCCCTCCCCCACTAAACATCATTACCATGTCACAAAAGAAATTGTCAACAGTTCAGACGCCAATTCTTCACAAAGTATGTGGGAAGTAGATATAATAAAATAAAATTTCCTTTACGACTTACCAATCACACATTTTTAAAATGGAATTCTCACCACAACTTCGTCTGTTGGAAGCAGCCATTTGAAAATCTGCCTCATTTCTTTCTCCAGAAATAAAACCAGAAAATCCCACTTTGGTTTGATTTTCTAATATACGTGTATGTATATATGCATATACATATATATACACCTATGTACACATCTAATATTTAAATGAAAAGTAGTTTTAGACTGATGAGACCACTGATTAATTGGACTGGGAGTGACCTCAAATGTAATCTAATTCAGAGCTTTTGAAGATGTGTACACACACACATGTCACCTGGGGATCTTTCTAAAAGGCAGATTCCGACTCAGCAGCCCTGGGTGGGGCCTTAGCTTCTGCATTTCAGACAAGCTCCCCAGAAATGCTATTCTGTGGGTAACAACAAAAGCTGTCCTATTTCAATTTCTCTCTTGGCCTTGACACTGGACCATATGTTGACTTGGATTACCATTCTGGGAGAGCTTTCTCATTCTTGGTTTGGTAAATAACTTGGGTGATGGAAGCTCCTTGAAAATTCTAGGAAGAAGGCTCTGTGTATTTGGAAGGAGGGTTTCCTCGTGGTTAGGGGCACCCTCTTCGTTGACACTTGCTGGCTTGCTTCTGTACGTGTGTGACAGCATCCTCCCCAAAACAGTCTTAACTTTCTTCACCAAATTTTTCTTCTGATTTTGCTGGCTCTTGTGAAATTCCATGTCACTATCACCGGATGACTCCTCTTTAGGGACCAATACATTTTGTTTTACTAAGTTGGTAGACACAGCTCTATGCCATCTGAACAAAGGAAAAATAATTTGTGTCAAGGAAATTGAAAAGTTAAAAATGAAACATTGGAATCATGAAAATCAGCTGCAAATGTGAACAAATTATACACTTTAAAAAAAGAAAACTAAAGACCAAGCATCAAATCCAAAGCAACTACTTGATATTTTGTTGCTGAACTCTAGAAGTGCATTCTGGCCACTATCTCATTTAATCCTCAGGGCTGGTAGTTTATATTATTATCTTCAGTTTACTAATGAGTAAGCTGAGAAACAGAGATATTAATTTAATTGATGGAGCATAGAATGCAGATTTTAATCTTGGTTTGTGACTGTTAGAATATATTACCTCATATTGGCAAATTGGTGATCTCATTTCAATCATGGTTTGAGATATTTTTTGCTGGACTTCAAATGTGGTTCCAAATGTGATGAGACATGAGACTGTCTGCTAGGGTAGTTAATAAAAAACATATTCTTCAAGGCCCTATAAATGCTGCATTTTATGCAGAATACTGATTTAGAGAGAATAATTATAAATGCATATTTCCAAAATTCCAAATAAATAATATCTTCATCATTTCAGTAATAAAATAGGTAATACTTCTTAGTAGACTTTTATGTGCTAAACACTCATCTAAGTTCTTTCATATGTATTACATATTTTAATCCTCCTACTATCATCTCCATTTTACAAATGAGGAAATTAAAACTTGGAAAGCTTAAATAATTTATGCCCAGATAATCTGACCCCAAAGTCTATTCTGTTAGCTTCTGTGCTAAGTGAGTATCACCCATTCCATAATACCCTCATTTACCTAATATTCTTCCTTGATTAACTACTTTGATGTTAGTTTCATCCAAAGCAATAATACCCATAAAATTCCAGGGATTTTTAAAAATTAGTCTTCTATTTCGAGATAAAAAATCATTTATGAAAAATAAATCATTTATGGGCTAGGACTAATCTCCCATGGACCCCTAAGAGAACTTTTAATAAAACCATCAGTTTCTACTACCATAAATACACACACACATGGGAGTACAATGTAGGAGGCTCAGGAACCCCCAAGATCATCCATGCAACCCCTATCAAGTAAAAAGCCCAGCTCTAAGCAGTTTCTGAATCTCCAAGATGCATCTCCTAGTCCCATTCCTCCACCCTCATTCCCAATCTATTTATAACATAATTAATAAGATGATTTTGCTCCAAAGCCTAGGAATAGAACTGCTACCATTGCTGTTATGAAAAGAATTTTTTCTTTCCTAACCTTTTAAGTATCTTGGTTGGTTGTGAATTTATTTGTTTGTATTGCCTCTCTTAACTGCTACCATTGCTGTTATGAAAAGAATCTTTTCTTTCCTAACCTTTTAAGTATCTTGGTTGGTTGTGAATTTATTTGGTTGTATTGCCTCTCTTTTTAACCCCTATTTTTTATTGGAAGTGGAAATCTCTACAAAATTTCATTTTGCCCATGGAAGTTCAGAAGTCTGGTCTTTGATACTTCAGGTCTCATGAAAACGACTCTTTTCTACCTATCTGAGCTATTGCGCATGAATCTGGTAAGGAAGAATACTCTCCAAATTGGAAAATAATCATCTCACTGCCTTTCCAAATTAAAATGTATTACATTTGGTGTATTCCATGCTTGTCTTCATGGTTTTGCCACTGGCAAGAAATATGAGGTATAAGACAGTTTTTAGGTTACATTAAAGAGCGTGTACATGGGTAAAATATAATTAGTACGCATTACAACAGCCCCAATTGCTGGAAAGGGGAATGGAAAGAGCACTGATCATGGACTTATTTTGACAATCGGTATCAAGTTGCTGTGGCATTTGGATTTTACTGTATACCTCTAAAGGATTGATATGTCTTATATTAATGTCATTATTTATAATACTTTACAACATATTTACAACCAAATAAAATTTTTAAATGTTTCATAAAGAAAGAAAAAATAAAAATAAAAACACAGATCAAAATAAAAAAAAAGAAAAATGCACTATTGGTTTTTCAAAATAATAGTATTTGCTGTCTAAAACTGTGAGACTGAAATATCAACTTAGTATCTATGAATTTTAATATCATATGTGACAATAAATCTCAAGTTCAGGTAGAAAGGAAAGGTTTTCCCATTACAATAAGACTTTTCTGATCACAAAATGAGGCTTCCATAGTGGCACTAGATTCCCTGATCCAATGTATATATGCTGTCTCTGCTCCCTCTAATCCACATGGAGCCTTCATTTCTAAATGCAGTGCTTAAAAACATGTTACTTTTTTCCAATTAGCACAGTGAATATTGTTTAACGCAAAATCCAAAGCATCTCACTCAAGAGAGAAGAAAATGAATCCCAGTTTCCTACCTTTCAATCCCTTTCCTTTGGAAGGAGCCACTTCTCTTTCTGGGCCGCTGAAATCTTCGGTACTGGCCAGCTCTTTCGTAAGCAACCTTAAAGCGCTCTGGAGTATACAGATGAGGGTGGTCCATTGCTGTCAACCTCACCTGCAGTAGTCGTTGTTAATTTCTTTAGCTCTTAGGCTCACAAACTACAAAACAAAATCATCCAGTGACTGAGGCGCTTTTAACTCCAGGGCTGTTTGGGGGTAAAGTATGTAGGAAAATTTTTGGAATTGCTTCCTTATTCCCTTCCAGGTGTTAACACACATCATTTGTGGGACTGGCCCTGTTTACCACTTTACAGAGGTCATCAATGATGCAGTTGACAGAGCAGTGGGAAATTCCCAGTCATGTTGCAGACTCCAGGGCAAGGCAGATGTGAATAGGTGACCTGCTTGTCTAACCACTGCCATTTGGGTTGGTAATAAAGTAATCCACACCAACTGATTATCACATTCAAATGTGCACGTCTGCATTCCAAAGAGGGAAGAACCGAGACCACCGCCACTAATTCCAGTGACCCCAGCTTTTGTTAGATCTTTCATGTGGAACTGATGAATGCTCTCCCTCCAGTTTTTATTTGGCTTTCTCACAGTACACCCCTTGGGCTATTTTGTAGTGATCTCTCAAAACACATGGCTGAGAAAGTTGGGCCCACCCCTCCCTTTTGACATTTGGTTTATTTCCTGGAGGAGAGCAAATTCTTGCTGGGTTGGAACTTCTCACCACAAGGTGGCAGCAGACACTAGGGTTTATTCCCATCCCTTTCTGGCGCTTTGAGTTTTTCAGTCTGAACTAACTAGAAGCAAAAAAGGAAAACTCCAGAAAAGTGTTGGGGGATATAATGATTATTGTTTTCTGTGTTTGTACTCATCAGTCATCTGGAGCGGGACTCTCAAACTTTCATGTGTACACAAATTACCTGGGGATCTTGTTAAAATGCAGATTTTGTTGCAGGAGTTCTGCCTGATGAGGTCACTGGGCCAGAGAGCTCAACAAAATAAAAAAGGGTTACTTGCATGTGGATTTGTCTGCTCCTGGCAGATTAATCAGCAGGCACCAGAGCCCTGAGGTGGAAGGAGTCTGATGTCTTTGAAAACATAGTCAGGGTGGCTGCATTGAAGAGGCAATGTATGTGATAAGCTGGAGAGATAGGCAGGGCCAAGCCGGCTGGATCCTACAGAACAACTGAAAGTTGTACCATTATTTTGGATCTTCAGAATAATAGAAAGCTATGAGGGTTTTTTAATCATTAAAATTAAAGACAAATTAAAAATTTTCAAAGTGTGGTAAAATGTATATTATATGCTGCTTCTGCTAAGTCACTTCAGTCGTATCCAATTTTGAGTGACCCCATAGACAGCAGCCCACCAGGCTCCTCCGTCCCTGGGATTCCCCAGGTAAGAATACTGGAGTGGGTTGCCATCTCCTTCTCCAATGCATGCATGCATGCTAAGTTGTTTCAGTTGTGTCCAACTCTGTGCGACCCCATGGACAGCAGCCCACCAGGCTCCTCTGTCCACAGGATTCTCCAGGCAAGAATTCTGGAGTGGGTTGCCATTTCCTTTTCCAATATATTATATAAAATTTACCATTTTTAAGTGTGTTCATATTGTTGGGCAACCATCATCACCAGCATCTTCAGAACTTTATCTTGCAAAATTGAAATTGGAAACCCATTAAACAATAACCCCTAATAACTTTTCTGTCTCTATGTATTGTTCTTAATTGGAAAAAATATCTTGGAAGAAGTTACTACGTAAGGTGACAAAATTCCAAAAATAAATTACCGTGAAAATATATATCCCAATTTCTTTGTACAATAGTGAGAAAAATCTACAGTACAAAAGAGTGGAAAAGAAATAGGAAGGGTTAAGGAGAAGGGTATGAGGGTGAACAGTATTTTAATGCAAGCCCGGAAGTTAAGTAGAAAGCCTGTAGCCGTGTATGCTTTATTCATCCAACCTGTACATTAGGTAACTGAAGAGCAAAAACAAAGTCAAATAAGAATTCTGTTTTGGTAATGATGTAATTAGCCTCCAACTAATAAAAATAAATGGGGAAAAAAAAGAATTCTGTTTTGTTTGGAGGTAAATTTAAAAACTTTGATTTCTGAACTGAATTCAGAACCAACTCAAAAAGTTCTTGGGATAATGACTGAATTCAACAGCTCTCAACAATGAAAAAAATGTTATTGCTACATCCAGTCCAAGAGATGGCTGCACTCTGTCTCTATGAATTTGATGACACTTTATGAGGAGTGATGCTGAAACCCAGACTCTGTGTACCAATGCTGAATTGAATCTCAGAGACAGAATTGTGGGTGAGCTGGGAGAGAAGGGCTCTCTATTGCTTTGCCCAGCAAAGGAGGCCACAGCAAGCTGGTACCCATGACTGTCCCACCCTGGAGTGGGTAGAAAGGGGTCTTACAATGGTAAAGCAACAGGGCATGATCGGCTCCGGGACATTCCTCTGAACGGTGGCTGGTGAGGTAACTGGGAGTCAGCATTATCAACCTTCTGGTTCCAGCCGGTCTGGGGTCTACGTGCTTGGGGGCAGCATACAATTACCTTCTTCCACTTGGTGGAGATTTCCATACCTGCAAAACAGTTCAAAAGATTAAGCTGAGAATATTATCGATAGTCCTTGGGGGAGAAATGAAGGTCCCTGACTTTGTTTAATGGCTAAAGCATTATTTTGTCTGGCTTGACTGGTTTCCTTTCTTTCAGCATTTTTCTCACTTCTGTGATTAAACTTACTCTTTGACTAAGGCTTTTCTACAGACAAAAGGCAGGTGGAGGATGTGGCTTGGGGACTATTCTGGGAAGGCCTCAGAGGGTCCTGCTGGGTTACAGGAGCTAGTCAATATGTATTTATTCTGTGCAATGAGAATCCAGCGTTGAACAAAACAACTGGAACCCCTGTCTAAGATTTACACTCTGGGGAGGGCACAGATTCCAACCTTGTTAGTAAGCTGATACAGCGTTCAGACACCGATAAGGAATGCTAGGAAAAAACTAGGAAAACACTGTAGCAAGTGAGTGTTTCTACCAGGGCGATCAAAAAAGACCTCTCAAGGAAGTGATAGTCGAGGTGAGACATTTCACATTGGAAAGGACATAAACTGTGGTCAGATCTGTGTTCTAAAGCAAAGTATTCCAAAGATGAGAAAGGACCAGAGCAAAAGTTCCGAGGTAGGTGGGCACTAGGTCAGATTAGAGGGCAGGAAGGAGACCACGGTGGTGGGAATACAGGTGACAAAGGAAGGCAACGTTATGTTTGTGTTCTTAAAAAGATTGCTGGGGCTTCCCTGGCCATCCACAGTGGTTAAGACTTGGAACTTTCAAGGCAAAGATGAGGGTTTGATCGCTTGTTCGGGAACTGAGATTCTGTCCGCTACGTGGCATGGCCAGGAAGTTAAAGGAAAAAAAGAAGAAGAAGAAGAAAGAGAAAGAAAAGATTGCTGTGTGCCACTTGCAATGCGCACTGGAAAAAAAAAATATGATGGCTGAAGAGGCAATTGATCCAGGATGGAGATGCTGGTGGTGAGGCAGAGAGTGAGACAGATGTGCAGAGATTCAGGGAATATTTAGGAAGTATCACACTGAAATGAACTCAGTGTCAAGGGGTGGTGAGTAGACAGCGGGAGAAACTAGACTGGGAAGTTAGCTTGCTGCAGTAGCTCAAGTCTGAGACAGGAGTGGCTTTTTAACAAAATTTTTGGCCGTGAGGTGCAGCATGTGGGATCGACAGTTCCCCACCCAGGGGTTGAACCTGCATCCCCTGCCTTGGAAGCGTGGAGTTCGAACCACTAGACTGCCAGGTAAGTTCCTGGAGTGGTTTAACTAAATAGGGATAATGGAGGTAGAGAGAAGTGCACTGATTCAGGAGTTCCCGTAAGTCTACTTTTCTTTCCAACCCTCCTTGGGATATGGTTTGGCATCAAACCCATAGGATCACTCCCTGGACATTGGTAAATGTCCCTTTCAAAACCCAGAGCAGGGCAAAGCCTGGTCAAATCACAATCTCCCTTGTTCTTAACATTATCCTTCTATTCTATTTAAGATCTGAGATCACAAAATCCTATTTAGGTAACCATAACAACAGTTGCAAATGAGAATGCTTGGGTGGCCAGGCAGGTAAATGTGAGAAGCTGCAGGGTGTAGCAAAGAGGGGAATCAACTTTGGTAAACAGTGGAATGCTGGACCAATCAAACGTTAATTAACTTCAAATTGTTAAGGCTCTTCCAGCATTTAAAAATGTGGTCTGCAAGTCCTATTTAGCTTGTGGGTCACCTATTTGCTGACTCCAAAGGTCTTTTTATGTAAACTCTCCATTCAGTCAGGCAGATCTTTCCTATCTGTGGTCCCAAAGCTGATTCCCATCCTCCTCCAAGTTTTTGTTTTTCCCCCTCCAAGCTTAACTTAAATGTATTAACTTGCATTCTATTGCCTTTGGGCTAGTTACTACATTGTTTTTGCATCTCATCTCTATCTGGTTTCGTACTAACCTTTCCTATGAATGTGTAAGTTCTCAAAAACTTGGTAAGCAGAGATTTCAGATCTTACTTCAAATTTGGGAGTGATAAACACATAGACTTTTGAGAGTCTCTTGGACAGCAAAGAGATCAAACAGTCCATCCTAAAGGAAATCAGTCCTGAATATTCATTGGCAGGACTGATGCTAAAGCTGAAGCTCCAGTACTTTGGCCATCTGATGAGAAGAACTGACTCATTTGAAAAGACCCTGATGCTGGGAAAGATTGAAGGTGGAGGAGAAGGGGACGACAGAGGATGAGATGGTTGGAAGGCATCACTGACTCGATGGACATGAGTTTGAGCAAGCTCCGGGAGTTGGTGATGGATAGGGAAGACTGGTGAGCTACAGTCCATGGGGTCGCAAGAGTCAGACATGACTGAGTGACTGAATTGAAATGAACTGAAATGCATAAAACAGGCAGGATGATGTACTTTAGTGGTGGTGTGGTTTAGTCGCTAAGTCATGTTCCACTCTTGCAACCCCATGGACTGTAGCCCACCAGGCTCCTCTGGCAGGATTTTCCTGGCAAGAATACTGGAGTGGGTTGCCACGCCCTCCTCTAGGGGATCATCGTGCCCAGGGATTGAACCTGGGTCTCCTGCATTGCAGGTGGATTCTTTACTGACTGAGGTATGAGGGAAGCCTCTTAGTGGAGTCATTTAAAAATGGAATCCCTTTGAAAATGAATGACTCTAGTAAGGTGAAGAGTCTTCACTCACTCAACTCACCCAGGACTAACCAGGGCTTAGGAGGTCTTTGCATGTAGAGAAATATGAATTGGGGACATTTTCCTTTTTGCTTGAGTACATCTCCTTACTGGAGCTTTTGCCCACTTGAGAGAAGAAGGTAACATTTTACAGGTCACTTAGTAAGTACTGTTCCACGAGGAAGTACCTAGAGACAGAAGGCTTCACCCAAGGACTCCTTACTAAGAGGGTGCCACTCCCTAGTGGTCCGGGAAGGCTGGGGCTGGGGCATAGTGTCTCTGAAGTGGCAAGAGGCTTTTCAAGGAAGGATGTGTTTGGTTTTTTTTTCCAGTTGCTTTTTGTATTGATTTCTGCCCCAGGTGAGTATCTGTAACTTCAGACTCATCGTGTATCTCTGAGGATAAACATTTGGTTTGCTTTGATGGTCTTTAATAACTCGAACTCTTTCGAAGTTGTCAAGTACTCTAGGCTGTGCCCCATTAGAAAGTTGATGTTTCAGTTAAAATGCCCTCTCAGATGCAGTTGAGATCAGTGTAGACTGGTACAAGTTCTTTGGAGGGCAGTTTGGCAACATCTATCAGCATGTGATGTCTGTATTGTCTCAGAGCCAGTGTGTTACTTCTGGGAATTTATTCTACAGAAATTACTCATAGAATGATGTAAAGACATATGTAGATTTATTTGTAAGAGCAAAAACTAGAGGCAGCCTACATGGCCATCAATAGAAGAGTAAACACTATGTCTGTAGACAGACATAATATGGCCATTGGAGCCATGAAAAGGAGGCAGATCAGTTTGTTCTGATGTGCAAATAAAAAGATAATTCACAGTGTGCTGTGGAGTGGAGACAGGATGTCCTAAAACTGTGAATACAAGAAGAGTCTTTAAAAAAAAAACAAAACTATATTCACATACAAGCTGGCATAGGACATACTGGAAGAAAATACACCAAAGAGTTAACAGTGTGTGTTTTTGGAGATTGGGGCTGAAAACGGTGATAGAGCAGCAGATGTGAGGAGGAATAACTAGGAGGTTTAAAGATGTTCATTTTATATACTTTATATTACATTAAACTAAGAAATCAAACTCGAGAATTTAAAATTTAATTATACAAATTTTGAATCATTTTCTTTATACATTTATTCACTTATTCATTCAGCAAATATTTCTTAAGTGCCTACCATGGCCAGACACTGTTCTTCTTCCTGGTGACATAGCAGGGATCTAACAGATGAAAATCCCCAATTTCATGCAGCCTGTATTTGAGGTGGGGGGAGAGGAGGCTGAAAGTAAATGTATAATATGACAAAAAAATAAGGAAATAATATATAAAATTTAAAACTTTTCACCTGCACGGGTAGGATATAATGCTATTTTTGTACAAGGCTGGTCTGGGAAGACCTCTCTGACATGAGGACATTATATCAGAGTCCTAAAAGGAAATGGGTACACAGGAGATGTGTTGATCCAGGGAAGATGCATTTGGACAGGGAGTCAAGGCAAAGGCCCTGAGGCAGGAGCTGCTTGATGTGTTTAAGGAACAGAAAGGCTTGTGTGGCTCAGGCAGAGGGAGTTAAGGGCAAGAGTGAAGGAATACGAGGCCAGATAAATGAAGGAAGACTCATCTATCGTGTGGGGCTTGGAGGCCAGCATATAAACTTGGCCTTCACTCTGTGAGGTGAAAAGCTGTCATAGGATTTTGAGAAAAAGCATGGTGTTACCTGACTTCCATTTTAGCATGTTGTCACCTCCACTTTGTGTTGCTCAATCATGTAAAAAGGTACATGTTTATATTTTCTAACATAACCCAAAGAACCCCTGAATTAGCATGACTGCTGTAGCAAATTATCACAAACTTGGAGGTGCCTTAAGACAGCATAGATATATGATCTTACAGTTCTGCAGTTAGAAGTCTGGCATGGGTCTCACTGGGCTAAAATTAAAGTATTGGCAGGACTGGATTTTCCTCTGGACTTAAGGGTTGTACCCATTTCCTTACCTCTTCTAGTGTCTAGAGGCCACCCCCTTCCTCCATGTTAAAGCTAGCAACTTTGCCTCTTTCTGACTTTTCATCCTATCTCCTGATTCTCTTTTTCTGCCTCCCTCTGCTACTTTAAAGGATCCTTGTGCCTAGATGGATCTGAACCAGATAACCCAGGACTATCTCCCTATCTCAAGAGCCCTAACTTAATCATGTTGGCAGTGTAACCACTTTTGCTATGTAACGTGACATATTCAGAGGTTCTGGGAATCAGGAAATGGATTATCTGTGGGCTGGGGCCATTATTCTATCATAGACCCCAAGCATTGTACTTTGCTAAGCAACCGCAGTCCCCCATCCCAGAATACATATATATTCCTCATGGAGTACAAATTTCAACTACAAAGAAAAAATTCTGAGTAAGACTTTGACATGCTGTTCCAAAGGGAAATTGATGAACAGAAATTAAAATTTTCCATTGACAAATTTCAGGGTTCAGAAACTTTCAGATCTTTTCTTAGATGGGAGGCCTATATTGTGGCCTGAAGGACACCTTTGAAAGCAGAAGAGAATTTGTCAATATAGGAAAGAGGACTGTGGAATATCAATGACTGGAGGGAAGCCTGAAAACATATTTAGAAACAGGTTCATGAAATAACTGAGTCAAGAAAGTCTCCTTAGATGGAGATTTAAAAAAAAAAAAAAAAGAAAACAAAAGAAACACGAATTCTCCAGCACTTTGGCGCTAGAGGGCACCATCAGATAAAGTGCCGGGGCTGACGGATGGAATTAGGCTTGCATGCACTTGGGTAGGGCACTGAAACCGCCTCCTTCCTCTTCCTGGAAACATCTAACCTTCTATTTGGCTGAGAGTGCCTGGGGTGATAGTGAAGAACCGTTAAAAGGCCCTATGCATCACTGTGTAGGAGCATATATGTATATATATATACACATTACCTTACTGTGAATGGCCATGAAATGTCCTTTAAGTTTTATTGCTCATTGCAAAAGATGACACTACAATAGTACCTGGCCTGCCTCCTTAGCACTTAATAACTGTGCTAAGCAATTAATAATTAATGACCAAGTAAACTGCAATAGAATTTTAATTTGGGAGTGGAGAGGCAACAGGACCTGAATTCAGGGCACTGTCTTTGCAAAGTGTTTGAGAGTCTATCCTTAGCCTGCGTGTGTGCTTGCTAAGTTGTTTCGACTCTGGGTGACCCTATGGACTGTAGCCCACAGGCTCCTTTGTCCATGGGATTCTCCAGGCAAGAATACTGGAGTGGGTGGCCATGGCCTCCTCCAGGGGCTATCCTTAGTCTACCTTAGCTAAAATCTTCACCATAAAGAAGAGACCCGGCTAAAATTCAAGGGCAGCAGAAAAAACATAGGACAGAGGGAAAGAAGGAAAGAGAGAAAAACAGAGCTGAAGTAGGTCAGCCCAGTAGGGCATATAATGACGTTTGTCTCTGGATGTATTGTGATTTCGAGGACTGAGTAATTTCCTGGCACTGCGGGGTTAGATAGAAGTCATGTGAAACAATGGCATTTAGGAAACTATTTTTGTTCACCTTTCATGCATCATGTCTAATAAAACTTATAATGAATCAATGTAGAAAGAAATCTTACATCTCCCATGAGTGAATGGCAAATCTTTGTCAATAATCCAAATTACTTACTTTTTTTTATCTTGTCCTTGTTCTTTTTTGTTTTAAATTTATTTATTTTTTATTGAAGGATACTTGCTTTACAGAATAAATCACTTATCTCTTAAATACAGTGATCTGCTCCCTGACTTAAGTTTAGTCAAAGAAGCTTCTTATCAAATAGCACTTTGTTTCCAGCTTCAGAGATGAGTTGCTTGCCAGGTGGTCATGTGCCCAGTTAAGAGGCAGACCTGGGATGTGAGTCAAGGTCTGTCTGCTTAGTTTAAAAGTCCATTCCTAGTGTGATCCCTTCTCCTTTCTCCCTAGAACTAGAGCTTTTTCGTAAGGGCCTTCTCAAAATTTGAAATTTGAGGACATTTGTCTTCCCCAGTTTCTACCCCAAAGAACTTTACTCTGAATCATGAACTCATCTCTATCATTTAAAAATATGGGATTTTGTTCCATCAAAATTTCAGGTTCCATTCTTTATACTCCTGTTTATTGGCTGTACTTTTAGGCCAGCTGGTCTCTCTGTGCCTTAGTTTTCTTATGTGCACATGGAAATGATGATAATCCTACCCCTTGCTCTATCGCTGTTGTGAGGATTAAACAAAAAAAATCATATGGGGACTTCCCTGTGGTCCAGTGCATGAGACTTTGCCTTCCAATGCCGGGGGGTGCAGTCCTGGTCGGAGAGCTGAGATTCTGCACGCCTGGCAGCCAAAAATGCAGAACATACACAACAGAAGCAATCCTGTAACAAATTCAAGAAAGACTTAAAAAATTTCTATGAAGGAGTGTCCTATAAATGGTCATTAATATTATTTACTATTCATTCAGCAAATACTCTCAGGTATTCTTATTTAGTGTCCTGAATAGATACATTCCTTGTACTTCTCTGCAAACTTTAAGAGCAAGGGGAGTCACACGAATGAAAGGAAACTAGAATATAACGTGTCTAGTGTTGTGATGGGGTGCCATGGAAATACTGAGAATAAGCGTCTAATCCAGCCTGGGTAGGTCACGGCAGGCTTTCTGAAGGAAGTAATATTTAACGGGCAACCAAAGGATGGGTAGAATTTGAGGGACTCAAAAAATATTTCAAAAACAATTTATGTAATTGTCCAGAGATGGTCAAGAGAAATGGAAAGCAGGTCAGGATAACTGGAACAGAGAATGTAAGAAGAGTTGTTCAAATGTAATATGAGATCTGGTGGCTCAGATGGTAAAGAATCTGCGGGGAATGCAGGAGACCTGGGTTTGATCCCTTGGTTGGCAAGGTCCCCTGGAGAAGGGAATGGCTACCCACACCAGCATTCTTGCCTGGGAAATCCAATAGACAGAGGAGCCTGGCAGGCTACAGTCCTTGGGGTTGCAGAGAGTCGGGCACAACCAAGTGTCCAACTCAACACTTTCGCTTTTTACTTTTCAATTCAAGATCAGTGCCAAGCACAGCATCCTCCAGGTCCCTCTGTGTTTTACCCTTATGCTCTTTTCTTATAGAAAACGGCCACTGCAATAATCTTTACATTTTGATGTATGTTATAAAAAATGATTATAGCATATGGTCTTAGTTGGGATTTTCCTGGAAGCAGTACCTAACAGAAGGGTTCCAGTGCAAGCAGATTTATTTGGGAGATGATCCCAGAAAAACACCAATAAGGGGATAAGGAAATGAGGAGTGGAGCCAACCAGTAAAAGGCATGTAACCAAGCATGTGAGCAGTGAGGGCGACTGGGGCTCAACCTCACTGGGACTCGGGTCTCCAATGGAGACTGAAGATGGTAACTGAAGTTACTGACGATGAGGAGGTTGAGCTGTTTAACCACCAGGTCCCTGTTGGCCACTGGTGGAGGGCTGCTTCCAGAAGCACGAACTCTCTGGCCCTCTGTATCACCCTGAATTTGGCCCACACTGACAACGGCGAACTAGAAATGCTCTCAGTAAGTAGCCCTGTGCAGAGACAGGTGGGTATGGACCGAATGAAGGCAGGACCCTTAGCACCTGTGAACATTTCTAAACAAGTTTGGAAGCAAAAAGAAAGAAGCACAAATAGCAACCCTGCCTAGCAGATGATTCTCCACAACCCCTCTCACTGCTGTACATCTTGTGAGTGAAGGTCATGGCTGCCCGTGTCTGCACTATGCTTTCAATGATGTTTATTTATTTTTATTTTTAAGGTTTTTTGCAGCAATAAGCTTGACATGTTTATTCATTAAACTATCACTTAAATTTTAAGAAGTGCATAGAAAACAAACATGTTCAAAAATTCCTTTTTTTAAAACAACCATGTACACTTTTTACTTTTACATTCAGTCTCTCATGGACAGCTTTCAGCATTATTGTTTTTTTAAATATTATTTTCCTTCATCCCTGTCACAGGGAGTTAACACTCAAGGACTTCAGATACATTCCCCCCTTTTTTTCTTCTTTTTCTCTAACCAGAAGTTTGGAAGAACACAAGGGGTAAAACAACAGCAACAACAAAAAGATCTGTTATACATGGCAAAGTTGTCAAGAAAGGCCTTATTTCTAGAAAAGAAGCTTGTCATCTGTTGTACTTTGGAACAGTCATTCAACTACCTGTATTTACTAAAGAGACTGTTAAAAGGTCAAAAAAAGAAACACCACAAATCTGTTTTCTTGGTTGAAAAACAGAAGCAGAGTATCTTTGAATAAGATGCCAGGAAAGCAGCAGAATACAATTTTCTCCTAAATGCAGGTGGTAACCCCAACATTCATAACCAAAAACACAGCACAGGTACTGACTGGCAACATTCACAGGAAGAAAAAATCCAGGTGACATCATTTCTGCATTTCTGTCTGATCCCAGGAATGGACTGTTTCACCCTTCCTCAAGGATGTTTTAACAGTGGTACAGACAGTGACTCTGTGGAGCAGAGAATGTTTGTTTATCATGGACTAAACTAAAGCTATTTTCTCCCTCTCGGGCAATGATTGGCAGGCTTATGCCTCATTCTAAAGATTAGCGTTCCCTGAGCACAGGGTTTCTCAACTGTGTCATAAGCCTAGTGCACACTCATGTCCACCTGGATCCCTCTTTGCTGTCCCATGGGGCTTCAGGAGCAAAGGAAATTGATGCGAACATTAAGTGCATGCTGCTTATTGTACCATCAATAGCAAAGTCCTACGTCTCTGTATTAGTCAGCTCAGGCTGCCACCTCAAAGTACCAAAGAGTGGGTGGCTTCAATGACAGACACTGATTTTCTAACAGTTCTGGAGGCTGCAAATCTGAGATCAGGGTGTCAGCATGGTCAGGTTCTAGGGAAGGCTGTCTTCCTGGCCTCATGTGTCAGAAAGAAAGAGAGAGAGATCTCTTCCTCTTCTGATAAGGCCATGGTCCTCTTGGATATGGGCCCCCACCCTCATGACCTCACTAACCTTAATGACATCCTAAAGATCCTGTATCCAGATGTAGTCACATTAGAGTTATAACATACGAATTTTGGGAGCACACAATTCAGTCCATTGCATTATGCCCTAATTCAAGAGCCCTAACTCAAATGTTCATCTCACTCAGACACATCTGGATTAATGTTTGGTCAAATGTTGGGCACCTTATGGCCCAGTCAAGTTGACACATTACATTAACCATCACAGTCCCTGACGTATGAGTCTTGAGTCTTCTGCCAGCATCTGTGAAACTATGGCAGATTTAACTTGTCATATAGGAACTTAGGGTTAAGTTCTCAGATTCTTCATGGCTGTTAATGATCCTACCATTCTACCCAACTGATATGCTACCTAACCAATATGCTACTGGGGGAGAGCAGGGGGCAATTACTAATAGCTCCATAAAGAATGGAGTGGCTGGGCCAAAGTGGGAATGATGCAGATGTGTCTGATGATGAAAGTCAAGTCTGATGGATGCTGTAAAGAGCAATATCGCATAGGAACCAGGAACATTAGGTCCATGAATCAAGCAGGAGATGGCAAGAGTGAACATTGACATTGTAGGAATCAGTGAACTAAAATGAATGGGAATGAGTGAATTTAATTCAGATGACCATTATATCTACTATGTGGGCAAGAATCCCTTAGAAGATATGGAGTAGCCCTCATAGTCAACAAGAATCCAAAATGCATTAATTTGGTGTAATCTCAAAAATGACACAATGATCTCTGTTCATTTCCAAGGCAAACCATTCAACATCACAGTAATCCAAGTCTATGCCCCAACCACTAATGCCAAAGAAGCTGAAGTTAACTGGTTCTATGAAGACCTACAAGACCTTCTAGAACTAACACCAAAAAAAAGAGATATCCTTTTCAACATAGGAGATTGGAATGAAAAGCTGATTTTAGGACTTTTCATAAAAAAGGGAGCTGTATTTTTTTTTTCCTTTGTGGTTTTAAAATATGAAAGAAGTTGGGAAGCACTGCAGAAATTCTTGTAAGAAAAAGTCCAAATCTGTGTGTTCTCTAAGGTGTTCTAGCCTTTCCAAATTTTGCCATCAAAAATGCCAGCCCTCTACCAGAAAATGCTTCTGAACACACACGGGTTGCCATAATCACTGTGTCTGTCTCACCCCACGCTTCTCTGATGGGAGATCCAGTCAACATCAATGCGTTTGTGCTGTCTTGCAGACTTGCATACCAGTGGGAAGTAAGTACACAGGCAAACTATCATCACTTGGTCCCACAAGAGTTCTAAAAGGAAACCATCACCATTTCCGTTCTTACCTTCCACTGTACCTTATTAACCTAGCACCTACTCCTTGGGATCCCATTATGTGTCAGATGCTCTAAAAATCCTTGCGGGCATCAAGATGCATTTATCTCACAGTTACCTATCGAGGACCTCCTCAGACACAGGGCAAGGCCGTGGGGCTCTCATGGAATATGGTTCTTGCCTTCATGGTGTTTACTGGTTTGTAAAGAAATACTATTTAAGTCAATACTCACACGTGTAACATGGCGAGTAGAATAGGAGCCATGGAGAACAGGCCCACAGCTCTGTGAGAACACTTAAATGTGAAATTTGACTGAGTCAGGCTTCCCCGAGGAAGCATGAGAAGCAATCCTCTAAACAGACGGAGAGAGAGGACTCCAGGTAGAGAGAACAGCACGTGCAGAGGCCCTGTGGCAAGAAAGAATATAGTGAAGAGAAGGGCCTGGGAGGTGGCTCACGAGGCCGGGGCTGAAGGGGGAGTGGAGAGAGAGAGTCGATCATAAAGGAGGTGGGGGTAGCGGGCTAGATCCTGCAGGGTTTGTGAGCTGTCTTATCAAGTCTTACTTACCCTACTGTATAAAGCCAATATCCCCCTCTAGGGCAAAGTTCAAGCAGACTTACAAGATTATAAAATAAGCTCAAGATTCCGATTCCTCACCTATGATGCAAACCCACTGCACACACACCATTCACCTGCCACTCCCCCAACCCCGCACTGCTCCCATGGGACTTGAGAGCCCATGTGAAAGCATGAAGCACATGCTTTTATTTGTTGGGTTGAGGGTAATAAAGATCTAAATAGCAATGTATGATTTCCACCAAAGAGCCTTATGTAGGGGAATCTGCATTGGCTCCAGGCTTTAAGAGATTCTGAAGCCAATAGAGGGAGCGCTGGGCTAAGTCAATTCAGTTGTGTCCATCTCTGTGTGACCCTATGGACTGGAGCCTGCCAGGCTCCTCTGTCCGTGGGATTCTCCAGGCAAGAATACTGGAGTGGGTTGCCATGCCCTCCTCCAGGGGATCTTCCCGACCCAGGGACTGAACCTGCATCTCTTTATGTCTCCTGCACTGGCAAGCCGGTTCTTTACCACCAGAGTCAGAAAACCAGTAGGGGGAAGACACGGCTAAATGGGCAGCTGTGGTGAATCAGGAAAGGCAGGATGAGACAGTGCAGACTGTGGAACCAAACTGCATGTGTTCAGATCCTGGTTTTGAATCACTCTGAGCAAATGAATTAACTTGTCTGTACTGATTTTTGTCATCTGTAAAATATGGATAAGAACAACGGCTGCCTCATGGGCAGTATTCAATCCATTAAGTGCTTGAACAGTGCCTGGTAGTCAGTCAGTTCTGTATCAGTATTAGTTATGCTTTTATAATGGTGATCTGGGCTAGATAGAGGTTAATACAAAGAGCCGCTGACATAGAAGTCCAAACTGAGAAAGCAAGGAGGAGGCTCTGTTAAGGTGTTAACATTCCTCCAAAGAACTCGAGGAAAAGGGCACTGCATCAGAGGAACCATAGCTGTTCTCGCCGTAGGTTTTGTGATCTGGGAATACTAGGTTTGCAGTGCAGAACCTCCAGTTAATAGCAATATGACCTTGGGAAAGTTACTTGACTTTTCTGCACTTTTTCTATTCTGTACAAAGAGATTAACAATAATTAATACCACCTCACTCAGGTGTTGGTAAGAAGATCGTAGGAGATAATAAATGTAAAATGTCATTTAGTGCTTGACCATAAGGAGCAATTTACACACTGGAGATGTTGCTAAAATAAATATACTTCAACATTCAGCAGTAGTGTAATTAAATTACAGAAAATAAAAAGTTATAAGAAAGGGGGTCATATTATCATAATTATGTCACAGACCAGCTCTAGATAGCTTTAGAAACATTTCAATCATGAAAGTTTCATAGCATGGAAGTAAATCTACACAGAAAGACACAACTAAATGAGTTAATATCTGTCTTGACAATATCACTGTATAAGAAGGCATATACTGTTCTTTTACATGTTAAGCAAATCATTATCCTTTGTTGAACCTCCTTTCTTACAGAATATATGCTTGTTTGGTTTGCAAAAGACTAAACTTGGGAGGGGTAAGTGGGCAGGCGGTCAAACCAAAAGAGAGACAGAGAGAAAAAAAATCCAGTGCCAAACTAGTCTCCTGAAGAAACAATAGCAAAGCTTGAAGTGATCTGATTATACAGATACATCAATGAACTGAGACAAGGTGTTCTCCAGTTATGTAATCTTCAAATTGCTACCTGTCATTGAGTAATCTAAGTCGGGTCACACAGGCAGGATGGCAAAAGGAATTCAAGTTAGCCTTTGTGTGTGCACTTTCTGTTCTCTGGACAGGAGTAATCAACCAGAGGAACACTTAAACCATCTTCTTGTCTTCTTCCATTGTGAAGTGTAAAGAATACCATTTGCATTTTTAAAAATTCAGCAAGTATTTGTTAAAGAGCCTCCGTGGGGCTTCCAAGGCAAAGGGCACCACCCCCTGAAGGCCAGCCCGAGCCTAGGGCTATGTTTCTTGGTTAAGAGAGTCCTTGAGAACAAGACTGTGCTTAACTGCAGCTTGAAAATCCTATGCATCTTCAAATCAGGATAAAGTATTAACTTACCAGGAAGCATCTCAGTGTGAGGAAAAGAAAACAGGTTTTAGAGTCAGGAAAACTGTATATCTGGCTTTACATCTTTGCTCTGTCTCTTCCTAGCCATGTTACTTTGGTCATCTAACTTCAGAGCCTCAGTTTCCTCTTTGGTAGAATAAGGATGTTGGTAGAATTTGCTCCATGGAATAACCGTGAGAACCGACAAGATAAAGTGTCCAGCCTGTGATAAGTGTTCAGTAGAGGAGTGGTGTCAAATAAGAATATATTTGTGAGGTCTCATGGTAGTGGGAGGAAAACATCCAGGTGTTACTGCCAGAGGTGGAGTTGGTCAGTACAAGAGCTCTGGGGTACATCGGCAGGGGTCAGGTCCAAGTTCTGCCTCTTTCAGTAGCATGACTTTCCTAGCTGTATTATATAGTCCAGACTTCAGTTGCCTCTTCTGTGAAAAGGGGATAATGATATTATCTTCCTCGTGAGTTTGTTTTGATGTTTAAATTATGTAAGAAGCTAAGAGCATTAAAAGTGCTCAATAAATGTGAGCCCTTGTTAGCATGAGGATGCCAGGATAGCATGATGATCCTTTCTTCTGAGGGTCGGCTATTCGCTTACTGGGAAGGCAGACACACAGGAAGCATAGCAGCGTGGTTAAAGAGTACAGACTTTGGTGCAAAAAACCTGAGTTCACATCTTACCTCTGTTCTTTGTTTGGTGACCTCTCTAAGCCTCAGTTACTTCATCTGTCCACTGGGCATACTAATAGCACCAATAACACTTTTTCTTCAGGGTTAAATGATTCAAATTAAATATTTGCAGTTGGTACAGAGTAAGTGCTCAGTACACTAAGCTATTAGTATTGCCTTAGAATCCATCATCATTACGGGCAAGGGGTTCATGGTTTAACATAGAATGTCCAAAGACACGTGGCCAGCCTTTCCAGTGAGTTTTGCTACCCAATAAAACCCCCTTTGCCCCTGTAAATTTACCAACAAGAAAAGCTTTAGAAACAAGAATTACCCAACCAACCCACACCATGCCAGACATGGAAAGGACATAAACAATAGAACATACAAGGCTTTTATGTGAGGGTGAAGAAATACAAGTTAGAGACCTGAAGGGTCGTGGTTGAAGTCTTGGGGCCATTTCTTAGTGAACATGGATTTGAATTCAAATATCTTGTTTTTCAACTTTAGGGGATCCCTAAAGAGAGCAGTTCAAAAACCAGCATGAAACATGGAAAATACAATAGGAGGCTCAGGGTGACTGAATGGGGGAAGAAATAAGACTCTTATGCTCATTTTTCATACATTTTGAGGTGCTAGGCAGTTTGGGCTAATGGTTAAGAACAGGAACATGAGTGTGAAATCAGATGGAGTCTGTATTTCTCTCTGTGAAAATGTGGCCAATCTGTTTAACCTCTACAAGCCTCAGTTTCTGCATGTGTAGGATGCACCCAATAATAGCGCCCATAGCAAGCACAGAATGAGCTATTTGTAAAGTGCTTAGCATATTAAAAAGCAGAGACATTACTTTGCTGACAAAGGTCTGTCTAGACAAAGCATTGGTTTTTCCAGTAGTCATGTATGGTTGTACAGTTGGACTATAAAGAAAGCTGAGCGCTGAAGAATTGCTACTTTTAAACTGTGGTGTTGGAGAAGACTCTTGAGAGTCCCTTGGACTGCAAGAAGATCCAACCAGTCCATCCTAAAGGAGATCAGTCCTGGGTGTTCATTGGAAGGACTGATGTTGAAGCTGAAACTACAATACTTTGGCCACCTGATGTGAAGAACGGACTCATTGGAAAACACCCTGATGCTGGGAAAGATTGAAGGCGGAAGGAGAAGGGGATGACAGAGGATGAGATGGTTGGATGGCATCATTGACTTGAAGAACATGAGTTTGAGCAAGCTCCAGGAGTTGGTGATGGAGAGGGAAGCCAGGTGTGCTGCAGTCCATGGGTTTGCAAAGAGTTAGACACGACTGAGCAACTTAACTGAACTGTAGAATAAACCATGACAAATTAGAGAAGGGATGTGATCAACTTTGTTATTTGAAAGAATAACATGGGGAAGCGGGCTGGATGAAGGGGAAAACGTTTAATACAACATGTGAATTCTCTGTTCATGGAGGTTTTTTAAGATGTCAGATCACCTTGCTTCTACTTTTTAAATATGAGCATTTTTTAATGTCTTTTTTAAAATGCTGACTCATATTGAGTATTATCAATATAAAACATTCTGTCTACATCCTTAGGATGCCAGTCATTTACTCCATTATCCTGCATTTAAAAAAATATTATTCACCACTGGAGTACCCAAGCTGGACTTTGAAATGGTGGCTCTGTACTCCCTGGTAATCTATGCCAAAGATGACAGGCAACAGCATCACAAACCATTTTAATCCAGATTCAAGATGTGAATGAACCACCCATTTTCATGGGATCCCTTGCTCAGGGAGACCAAGGTACAGAGCTCTTCTCTCAGGGAAGGAAGTCCCCTGTGGACATATGTATGTTGATGCCATGCCCTCTCATAGCATCATGGATATAAGAGTGATAGAATTATGACAACAAAAGTAATGATACATGGCTGCAGGAAAGGATAGGCATTAATAATCAGACACTAGTAACGTAATTAACTGTGTAATCGTGAGTTAGTTTCTCTTTCTAATCCTCAGTAAAATGGAAATACTAGTTACCAATGATTTGGAGTGCTTAGCAATTAAAAGCACTCAGGAAATCTTCAACATCACTATTGTCTAAATGTATCAACTCTATACTTGATACATGACAGACAGATAAATGATGTCTACCATTATGATGATAATGATGAATGGGAATCACCCTATACAAACATCTGTACAGAGTAAGCACAATGCATTCAGTTTTATCTAAGATCTAGGATTGAATGAGGAGTTTCTGGGCTTATAATGGTGACACTCATTCAAGAACATCTATTTTACATTTTTTGGTAGTTACTGAGATTTATATCCTAGAAGACACTGCCCCCGGCACAGTCATTTACAGAGCAGTGGCTAAGGATCCAGAGGATGCTGTTTTGGAGGTAATTTATGGTTTAGGGCAGAGACTGTCAATGCCTGGTGGTTTTATGTGCAACTACATTCACAAATAAAGCCATGGAGATAATCAGGTCAATTATATCCACAATTCAGGTTCTGGATATACCTATTGACTCAATTATAAGGACACTGCAGGTGGAGATGATTCAAAACTGGGTTGTCTGGGCAATTGCTTCCTTTCTGGGACATTCCACTGTGTGCATGCAGGTCCGGCCTAATCCTTACATAACTTTTGACAAAAGATGCCAAGCATTTTAGTTCATTCTAGGGGATTTTGGCTACACATATTGTTGACAGACACTGCTACAACTTCCTGGCAGAATTAATTTCAAATGCTATTTGAAAATGCTAAGTCTGGTCCTCAGGGTTGATAACAGCCCCAAGAATGCATTTATGTAGTAGAGGTATTCTCTAGGTATAGAGAGCGTGGGAGGGGGAAGAAACTGTGGATTTAGACCCTAGAAGCTTGGATTTAAGTCCCAACTTTACTGCTCTAAGCCCTTTACCATACTTGCTTCTATGTTTCAGCTATAAAGTTGGGAAAAGGATATCTGCACTGTTTTCTCTCATACTGCTTTCTCTCATACTGTAACGGACTTAAAAAGCAGCTTTTACATTGTGAAATATCTTGCAAATGACAGGATTTATATTTTAATATTAATTTTTGATGCCATATAGACTGGTTATGGCAATCCACTGCAGTGTTCTTGCCTGGAAAATCCCAGGGACAGAGAATCCTGGTGGGCTACAATCCGTGGGATCACAAAGAGTCAGACACGACTGAAGCGACTAAACCACCACCACGACCAGACTGGTTAAGACATCATTTGGCTTTATCGTTTTTAGCTAATGGGTCGACAGACAAGAATATCACGGCGCTGCACTTTCCTAGTGGTCCAGTGGTTCAGTCTCTGAGCTTCTACTGTAGGAGGCACGTGATTCCTGGTTGGGGGACTAAAATCCTTGGAGCACCGAGGGGGAAAAAAAAAGAATGTCATGGCCTTCAAGTTTTAATGTTGTATTACTTTTCCAAATTGGTGAAAAATTAGAGATTTTCCATATTGATGCTGTACTTTCAACATTTACAATGTACTAGTGATACTACTGGGTCTTTATCCAAGGTGACTTGACTTTTATAAAGTTGTCTTTAAACAATGGATGGCCACTTGTATCTGAGGCCTTGTCCATGTGGATTTTTAAGGTATTGAACACACACAAGTAATTATATGAATGAACACTGCTATTGTCAAGCTCCCCTCCACACATTGTCTTTTCTTCCTCCTCAGAGCACAATACTACATCCAGGATGGGACTGGAAAGGTCACGGCTTCCTGTACAACATGCAATTAAGCCACCTAATCATGCATACTGCTCCAAATCAACATGTTCAAGATTATAGTCTTGAATCCAGCACTGAGCAACTCCAACCACATGGGTATCAGATATCATATCACAATTGCTTCCTTGCTGTTCTCTATGACAGCTCACCCACCATGTTGACATTTTTAGGGTGGAAAACACATCACAGTTCCAATAGAGTTTAGCTGTGACTTTAATATGCAACCACAATGACTTACTAGCCAATTAATGCACGTAATTCATGTCAAAGGAAAGACTCCCAAAGGCTTGCTCATAGAGATTAAATGTTTCTGGTCCTGGCCCTATACTTTTCTCAGAAGGGAACTGGTTCCTGGGCCATATTTGGAAGTCCCATGAAATGTTCTTTGTGAATTTTACCAAACATGGAATGACATTTCAGTGTTGATACCGGCTGTGGAAACTTACATTTAGATCCACTCCTACATACATCCTTCTAACACAGGAGATCAGACCAGATGTGTTATTCAAGTATTCATGATTGGGCAACAGCTTTCTTTTGTATTTGACTTCACGGTGATTCAGAGAAAAACTGGTTGCAATCTGGGAAAGAGCTCGCCACTGTTTTGGGGTCTGATGTAGGATGATGATAATAAAGACATGAATAACTGTTAAGGGACTTCCCTGGTGGTCCAGTGGCTAAGAATTCGCCTGCCAGTGCCGGGTGTATGTGTTCAGTTCCTCGTCCAGGAAAGCCTCACATGCCATGGAGCACCTAAACACACGTGCCACAACTGCTGAGCAACTAGAGAGTCGCTCCGCTCGCCACAGCCAGGGAAAGCCTGTGGACAGCAACGTGGACCCAGCACAGCCAAAAATAAAAGAAGTAAATACATTTTAAAAATTATGCTTAGAAAAACAACTGTTTTTATTGGATGATAGGCACACACCTTCTATCATTGACTCCCTATGTTAATTACTGAAGTAGAAGCTATTGCCTACAATGATATTAAGTAATGGATCAATAAACTAACGTATTATGCCTTTAATTTACAGATAAAGCCCATTAGGCTACTAGGATTAAGCAATTTGCTTAAAAAACAATTAGTGTACTTGAAATTCATACTCATGTTCCTTTTGCTCTAAAGCCAGGGTATTTCTTCTCTTACAACCCAAACCTGACCAAAGTGTATTCCCTAAAACACAAGTCCCACCAGATGCTCCAAGAGAAACATAAAATATTCTATGATTAAATGATTTGGGGAAATGATGTTTGCTTATCTCTTCTGAATTCACAACACCCAGCATATTAAATTCCCTTAGGAGTTCTCTAATAGAGAGATGTTTGTTTAATCAGATTTGTAATAATTGTTTGTTCATAGCACTTTTATATGAAATATAACACCTGTTAACATTTCATGTAATGAATAACTAGTATGCCACAGGGTAGAAAGATTATATTAGCTTCTGCTGTTAGATTGATAAAACTGGGCATATATCTCTGGGGTTGTTACAATGATGAAAGATGAAATTCCAGATGAAGTCCTGGCCCATAATAAATAATATAACAAAGATTGATTTTATCCTTATCTAGCCCAGTAATTTCCATGACTAAGATTTTTCATGCTTGACCATGAATGTTACTATATATGTTCAAAGATCCCAGAAACTCTGGTTCATGTGTTATTCTTAGAGAAATAAAAAGTTAAACTTCTTATCCTGAACAAGCTGAAAATCAAAGACTTCACTTACCATGAGGACAAACCAGTCCTCCGAAATCCAGACAGACTGGTAAATCCAGAGAGTCACAGCCAAGTTCTGCTTACTTGAAGCAGAAACTGCTAGAGGTGTAAGCAGGTATAAAGGTGTACTGTGGTAATTTTGATGAACTGCTGGAGGCTGAATGTGAAGTACTTTGAGACAAAGTGCTGGGTGCCACAGTCTTAGGGGATCCCATATTTTCATAGTTTTTACCACCAGGAACTCACAGGTTTTCACAGTGAAGATTCCAAAAAGATTGCCATGTGTCTTGGGGAGAGTGAGAGAAAGAAGAGAATCTTTGTGAAACAAACCCAGAACTTTCTCCTAACAAGGCTTACACTCTTGGGGAGAAGACTTTTTCTAAACCTTACCTCATCTGGGATACAGCCACCTACACGCATGCCCCTATGTAAATCATATTCAAGGTTCAGAAACCTAAAGACAAAATCTTGAGAGATGCCTAGGGAAAAAACCATCATATCTATAGAGGAACAAGGACAAGAAATAAAGCAGGCTTCTCGTTAGAAACCAGGCAAACAAAAAAGAGAGCAGAATAATTTTAAAAGTTGAAAGAAAAATGTCAAGAAGTCTGCATTCATTGAAATTATCCTTCCAAAACTAGGGAGGAATGAAGACTTTTTCAGCCTAACACAAATTGAGGAAATGAATCACCAGCATACCTGACCTGCAAGAGATGTTAAAGTTCATCAGCAAGAGGGTAAATACAGTAGGTAAAAATGCAGATCTGCATCCAGAAAGGAAAAGCACAAGAGAAGAAACACTTAAATGTAAAGTAATTTTTATTTTTAATTGACACAAAAAATAATTTTATTTAATAGTAACAATGTAGTAGAAGATTACAGTATATTGTTAAGTGAAATGAATATCAGTAATATCACAAGTAGGAAAAGAGAAGAATTGGGACTATTCTATTATACACTATACTGTTACTGCCATACTCTCTAAAAAACAACATAGTGTTATTTGAAGCTACATTTAGATTAGTCAAAAATGTACACTGAAAATTCTGAGGCAACAACAAAAAAATTGAGAAGAAATAAAACTGATATGCTACTAGAGGACACAAAATGGAATTATATAAAATATTCAACTCAATTAAAGAGGGGAAAAAAGGACAGCTGCAATGAACAGAAAATAGTTACAAATGCGGGAGATATTAATTCAACTAAAACAAATGGTCTGAATGCATCAATCCAAAGACACAGATTGTCAGAGTAGGTTAAAAAAAAGGCCCAGCTACTAATATATGATGTCTGCAAGAAACATACTTTAAATATAAAAACTCAAAAATATGCTAAAAGTAAAAGGAATAGAAAAAATATACCATGTTGACATCAATCCCTGTAAAGCTCGAGTGAAAAAAGTGAAAGTGTTAGTTGCCCAGCTGTGTCTGACTCTTTGTGAACACATGGACTGTAGCCCACAGGCTCCCCTGTCCATGGAGTTATCCAGGCAAGAATACTGGAGTGGGTTGCCATTCCCTCCTCCAGGGAATCTTCCTGATTCAGGGTTTGAACTCAGGTCTCCTGCGATGCAGGTAGATTCTTTACCATTTGAGCCACTAGGAAAGCTGGAGCAGCGATATTAATTTCAAACAGAAAATGGGGAGTAGGCATCTATGGAATGTCCATAAAGGGCAACTCAGCCATATTTAGGGTTTGTCTAGAGATGATTAAAAAAAAAATGACTGCAGATAGAAGATCCCCCTTCTTCTCCACCCCACAGTAATGAGATCCCTGGGTGACTCTTCACCTCAGAGTTCTTTCCAATGCTTTCCTGGGTTTCAGGTCTACCCCAACTCTCCATGTCATCCCACACAAATTACCACTTCTCCACCATCTACCTTAACTTTCCTTGTTCCATGGTGATGGGACTAATGGTGGTAAGGGGGTTGCACGTGGCTTTCTCTATTGTTAATACACTGAAAGGCAGTTTTAGACATCTGTGTAGAGTATATCAATTTAATTCTGCCTTAAGAATCCTACTTTCTAGGACAGTGTAGATGCCTCTGACTGTCATGAATAAGAAGTGTGTGGGGGAGGAAGAGTTATCTTGTTCAACATGTATTCTGTCTTTTCCTTTCTTCAAGAACTTACTTCCTCATAGTTTTCAAAGTAGCATGTTATGCCTTGTCTATCAAAACAGTTGATTAGCACCTTGTAAAAAATATGTCCTGGCTTTGAGGACAAGCAACCACAGGACTGTGGGAGAGATGAGTGAAGGGTTAAGGGTGAGAAGGATGAAAGATAAAATGGGATTATTTTCATGACATAAGGTTTAATCACTCTGTGTGAATGTAAAATATATCATTCAAGGTATGCCAGTGGTGAATGGGATTGATTCCTTAATTTCTCTTTCTGATTTTTCATTGTTAGTATATAGAAATGCAAGTGATTTCTGTGTATTGGGTTTGTATCATACAATTTTGTTAAATTTACTGATTAACTCTAGTAATTTTCTGATATTATCTTTAGGGTTTTATATGTACAGTATTATGTCATCTGCAAACAGTGAGAGCTTTATTTCTTCTTTTCCGAACTGGATTCCTTTTATTTCTTTTTCTTCTCTGATTGCTGTAGCTAAGAATTCTAGAACTATGTTGAATAATAGTGGTGAAAGTGGACACCCTTGTCTTGTTCCTGATCTTAGGGGGAATGCTTTCAGTTTCTCACCATTGAGAATAATATTTGCTGTAGGCTTATCATATATGGCCTTTACTATGTTCAGGTAGGTTCCTTCTATGCCCACTTTTTGAAGAGTTTTAATCATAAATGGTGTTGAATTTTGTCAAAGGCTTTTCCTGCATCTATTGAGATTATTTTATGGTTTTTATCTTTCAATTTGTTAATATGGTATATCACATTGATTGATTTGCGTATATTGAAGAATCCTTGCATTCCTAGAATAAACCCAACTGGATCATGGGCTATGAGATTTTTAATGTGTTGCTGAATTCTGCTTGCTAAAATTTTGTTGTGCCCATTCACCATTGCAATAAAAAGAATTAAATATCTAGGAATAAACTTACCCAAGGAGACAAAAGAACTGTACACAGAAAATTATAAGACACTGATGAAATAAATTAAAGATGACATAAACAGATGGAGAGATATTCATGTTCCTGGGTAAGAAGAATCAATATTGCAAAAATGACTGTATTACTAAACAAAATATACAGATTCAATGTGATCCCTATCACATTACCAGTGGCATTTTTCACAGAACTAGAACAAAAATTTTCACAATTCATATGGAAACACAAAAGACCCCAAATAGCCAAAGCAGTCTTGAACAAGAAGAATGGAGCTGGAGGAATCAAGCTTCCTGACTTTAGACTATACTGCAAAGCTACAGTCATCAAGACAGTATGGTACTGGCACAAAAACAGAAATACAGACCAGTGGAACAAGATAGAAAGCCCAGAAATAAACCCATGCATCTATGGGTAGCTTATTTTTGACAAAGGAGGCAAGAATATACAATGGGGCAAAGACAGCCTCTTCAATAAATGGTGCTGGGAAAACTGGACAGCTCCATGTAAAAGGCATGCCAAAGTTAATAACAACTCTTAGAATACAGATCTTAAATACATACTGTCATTTCATGAGTAAACTTTTATTTTCTTTTGGGCATTATGTAATAGAATAAGGAAAGGATCAGCTAACATAAACCAGCATTCTGATAACTTGGTGGGAAGATTTTTTTTTTTTTAATTCCAATAAAGAATAATTTCTGGATGTTTCATGGTAACCCTTGAAAGATAAAATATATACCATTTAATGACAAATAGAAGTCTGTTTCTATGGTTTTGTTATTCTTCCCTCTTTGATAAAACACGTGCAATGAACCATTGTAAGCCACAGATTTTATCTGGAAATAAACAATATTTTCCATTCAGTCAAGTATATTGACTGAAAGCTGATGATGATCAAATTTTTATGATATATATTTAGATATTCTAAGAGGCATAATTAGTGATCAAATTATCAAAAGATTCAACAATTATACTGCAGTCAAGTTTATAATTATGGACCTGAGGATTTTAATTATATACTCCTATTTTATAACTCAGCTGTAAAAACAAACATTCAAGAGGAGGAAAAGATGAGCCTATTGAGTGAGAAACCAGAATATGTAAATTTTTCTCTATAATTTGGGGTGGCAATTCTGCTTTTAATGGCCTGTTTTTAAGTATAATTATTTTAGGGGAAAGGCCCATGTTTCCTTTGAATGGCAACCACACTTTCAATTTTTTAAGTTTCATGTGTGTGGAAGGAGGGCATACATCAAATAGATAGGTTAGGTCCTAAGGGGAGGAAAAGGGTGGCTGTCATTTTGGAAGCTGGAGGAACTCTAAAACCTGCATGGTTCTTGTCAAAAGGTTGGGGAGGGGACACCATGCCAGGAGCCAGCACCCGAGAATCTCTAATTTATGGCTATTTACAGAAAAAAAAGCTGCCATACTGAAATCCAACAAACAAGATAAAACAACAACAACAAAAAGCCCTCCTGCTGTTTATATATGAAAAGTTAACCAGAAATTAATATCACTTTATCTGGATAGTGGCTATCCTATACAGATCTCTACCCAAATTCATTAAAATGAAAATCCTTTTGCACCCAGCAGAAAAACTAACTTTTTCTGGCTGCTCAAAGTCAATTATTAATAAGACAGCAAGGGAATGATGGACTTTTGCATAACTGGTTCGTGGTAGTTTGGATGTATCAGTACTCATATTACCTGCATTTCTGTCTTTCTTTTTTTTTCATTTATTTTTATTAGTTGGAGGCTAGTTACTTTACAATATTGTAGTGTGTCTTTCTTTTACATAAACAGGCAGTGGCTGTTCTTGATTCATGAGGACTCTCAAAATTTTGCAGGATAACTTGACAAATTCATTTTATTGCTTTAAAATTTTCATTTCATTGTGCAAGAACACTTAATATGAGATCTACTCTCTTATTGGACTTTTAAGTGTACAATATAATATCGTTAACTATAAACACAAGGGTGTATAGCACCTCTCTAGAACTAATCTTGTATGACTGAAGTTTTAAAACCGTGGAGTAAAAATTCTTCATTTTTCCCTCCTGCCCATCCCTGGTAACCACCACCCCGCTCTCTGCTTTTATGAGTTTGATTAGATACCCAACAGGAATCATGCAGTATTTTCCCTTCTGTGACTGGCCAACTTCACTTAGCATCATGCCTATGTTGTTGTATACTACCAGATTTTCTACTTTTAAAAGATTAAATGATTTTCCTTTACATGTATATAGCACATTTTCTTTATCTGTCAGTGGACATCTAGCTTATTTCTATATCTCAGCTATGGTGAATAATTCTGCAGTTTGAGAGTGATGATATCTCTTTGATATCTTGATTTCAATTTTACAGATTCAGTGGAATCACTATCAAACTCTCAATGGTGCTTTTTATAAAAATGGAAAAAAATAATTCTAAAATTTCATATGGAACCACAAAAGACCAGGAATTGCCAAACAATCTTGAGAAAGAAGAATGAAGCTAGAAGTATCTCACTTCCTCATTTCAAAATTCTTTACAAAGAAAATTAATATGGTACTGCATAAACATCTATGTGTAGACCAATAAAATAGAGTAGACAGCCCAGAAGTAAATCTATTCACAGATAGTCAACTGATATTCAACAGGAGTACCAACAATACACAATAGGAAAGAAAAGCTTCCTTAACAAATGATACTGGGAAAAAATGAAATTGGACTCTTACAACATACACAAAAATCAACTCAAAACCAATTAAAGACTTGAATGTAAGAACTGAAATGGTAAAACTCCTACAAGAGAACATAGTAGAAAGGTTTCATGACATTGATCTTAGCAATGATTTCATAGATGTGACACCAAAAACATAAGCAACAAAAGCAAAAATAGACAATGAGGACTACATCAAGCTATCAATAAAAATCTTCCACACAGCAAAGGAAACAATCAAAGTGAAAAGGCAGCCTATGGAATGGGAGAAAATATTTGCAAACTACATATCTAATAAGTGGTTAATCTCCAAAATATATATGGAGCTTCTACAACTCAATAGCAAAAACTCCCTGATAATGCAATTTAAAAATGGGCTAAGTACTTGAACAGACATCTCTCCAAAAAAGACACACAAATAGCCAAAAGATGTTTAATAAAATGCTCAATGTCACCAATTATCAGGGAAATGCAAATCAAAATCATAATCAATTATCACCTAATAATAGTCAGGGTAGTTATTATTAAAACAAAACACCAAAGACAACAAGTGCTGGCAAGGATGTAGAGAAACTGAAAACCTTGTACACGGTTGATGGGAATGCACAATGACATGGTCATTATGTGAAATAGTACAGGAGTTCCTCAAAAAATTAAAAGCAAACTACCATATGATTTAGCAATCTCATTTCAGGGTATATATCCAAAAGATTTATTTCTGAGTTGGCCTAATGACCCGGTCTTTAATCCTAACTTAAAATTCACCTCTTTGTGACACCAAGAGAGAGGGGGAAAACAATTAACTCCTACATTATGACATTCTGTCACGCTCTTGTATATGATGAAATATTTAGTTTAGGCATAGACTAAATAAATTTGAGAGTCAAGGCAATTATCTGGGTTATTCAAGCTAAAGAGTAATTTTACTTATATAATTGGGGGAAAAGTGATTTTAAGAAAAGTTTTAATTACCTAGAAAAGAGTCTGTAGTTCTCCACATGAAGGACAGATATTTGGAGAAAACCACCATCATATTTTTAATAAATATTCCTTGGGAGTACTTACTTTGTAATTATACCACTTGCACCATCCTCCAGAAGATGGCATGCAAGTTTTGTTTTGTTTTGTTTTTGGCATGCAAGTTTTTAACATACTTTAGCCAGTAGTTTTGGTTTTGCTAAATGATCTTGTAACAAGCAATAACAATGAATCACATCACAGAATAAGCTTTTTTTTTTTGCCTTACAAATTGCAAATATAAACATTCAAACAATGTTTTCTATAACTAAAGACCATTCCCTTTCAAAGATATGCATGAATAGAAATCAATATCTTAAGTCTATGGGCTTCCCTGGTGGCTCAGTGGTAAAGAACCTGTCTGCCGATGTGGGAATTGCGGGTTCAGTCCCTGGGTTGGGAAGCTCCTCCGGAGAAGGAAATGGCAACCCACTCGAGTATTCTTACCTGGGAAATCCCATGGACCTCTGGAGGGCTACATCCCATGGAGGCACAAACAGTCGAACACAACTGAAACACCTTAGCATGGAGCATATATAAACGGCAAACGAAGTTTTGACTGTGACTAGCCTAATCAAAGTTCACGCTGTATTGAATGTTCAAGACAAGACAAAACAAACAAAAGTGTTCTGCTATTCATGTTTGAAAAACACATGTTTATGAGAGTAAGAAAGGAATTATGAATAAAATATTTCATTTTTGGAGACTTTATTTGATTATTTTAAAGTATGCCTTAAAACAGTTCCTGGGACAACTGGGACTTCCCAGCATGTTGATTTATCTGAATATTACTGTGGTTCTTTACCTTTGTGGAAATAATATGGTCACTTGGGATGCTTTAATAAAAAACAGATGCCAGGCTCCCTCCTCAGATTAAATTAGAATCTCTGGAGGTGGGATCTAGGAATCAGCATTTTTTAAAAACCTACCCAGGCATTCCAGTAATACTTCAGATATCAAAGTTCTCTGACAGTACCTACTGTGGAGGGACTTCCCTGCTGGTTCAGTGGCTAAGACTCTGTACTCCCAATATAGGGGGCCTGGGTTTGATCCCCGGTCAGGGAACTAGACCCCCCAAGGGGCAACTAAAGGTTCACATGCCACAACTAAAACTCCTGCACCACAGATGAGACTGGGTACAGCAAATGAAATAAAAATTAATCATATTTTTTAAAGTAATCAAAACCATTAAAAACATTTTTTAAAAAAAAATAACTACTGTAATTGCATTCTCATTTGCTTGTGGCAGGCATCACTAATCAAATATGGCACTTTTCCAACCGGAGTTCACAGTCTTAAAAATGCTCTGGGAAGCTCTTGCCAATCAATTCAGAGTTGATATGAATCCTACTTGATATCAGTTATCAAAGGATATGGGACAGAGTGAGCTGTTCCGTGGAAGGCAATGGGTTTCTTAATGTGGTAACTAACTCCACTGTCTAGCGTGAGTCAGCCAAACAGCTGTTTTCAGCTACTTGTAACAAAGGACATTTCAGAGACTGTAGGGGATAATACGCATACACTTCCCATATCTCCTTGGAAACCTTGTACCTCTTCTGCCTGATGCTCCGCAGCTCCTATCAGCTTCAATGTGCTTCTGCTTCCTTCCACACGAGGAGGGCTATCCTTGGACTTTTCTTGCACTTCAAAAGGCCGGAAGCGCCTGGAAATTTCCATCTCCCTGGGGTAGTCCTTAACCACAGAACGAGGGAGAGAGAGAGCAGGAAAGCCCCATCTCCCTTTCTTGGAGAGGGTAAAGCTCAGAGGTGTGAGGTCCCTTCGGCAGCTCCCCCCGGGCATCAGGCTGAGACTGCCTCTGTGGGCTTTGGAGGGAGCAATTTGCTTGGCTTCCTCGCCTTCTCTCCTCTGTTTCCCTCACTTCCACCTTAGTTTTCCTGGAGTACTTAGTTAATAAATCTCTGGCTCAGAAATTTTCGCTACTGGATCAGTTTCTGGGGAATCCCTGCAACAGAGGCTGAAACCTAAGACCTCTAGGCTCTAGGAGCAGCTCTACAGACCAGGCTTTGCATCACGCAGAGCAGCCCATCTGGTGGAAACATGTGAGTTTGTGTGGTAACAAACTCTGCTTTCTGGCACGAGTCAACCCAACAACTGTTTTCAGCTGCTGTAACAAGGGAAGATTTAGAGACAAATATGAGATTATAATCCTAAAGGAAATCAACCCTGAATATTCATTGGAAGGACTGATGCTGAAGCTGAAGCTCCAATACTTCGGCCACCTGATGCGAAAAGCCAACTCATTGGAAAAAGACCCTGATGCTGGAAAAGATTGAGGGCAGGGGGAGAAGGGGGTGACAGAGGATGAGACGGTTGGATGGCATCATGGACTCAATGGACGTGAGTTTGAGGAAACTCTGGGAGATAATGAAGGACAGGGGTGTTGTCTGGCATGATACAGTTCATGGGGCTGCAAAGAGTCGGACATGACTTAGCAACTAGACAGCAACAACGAGATAATATCCCTGATCTTCCCAGATCCCCTTGGAAAACTTTATACCTTTCAGTCCATGAAAAATGTGGGACCTGAATAGACTAGTGATGTGTGAGAAGAGGTTGGGTGTGCTTGCTATATCAATAGATCTCAGATGTGCTGCACAGTGAAGTTATCCGAAGAGTTTTGTATAATATAGATGCCAAGGTGACACCCCTAGTTATCGTAATTTCATTAGTCTGGGATGTGGTCTGGACGTTGGCGTGTTTCAACCTCCCCAAGTGAATCTACTCTACAGCCTAAAAAAACCAGCTTCAGAGTACCGAAAATTCCCTCTGGTCAGCCTACTTTAAATTCACATTTCCATGGCTGATTCATGTCAGTGTATGACAAAACCCACTACAATATTGTAAAGTAATTAGCCTCCAACTAATAAAAAAAAAATTCACATTTCCAGGCCTCCCTGCCCCAAGTATTCTGAAACAAGTACGTCTGTGTATTTAACAAACAATTATGGAAATTTCATCTGTATATAAAAGTAGAAAGAACAGTGTAATGAATACTCACTGAATCTCTGCTTCAATAATTGACTCATGGATGGAGATTCTTAATGTGTAGGTGGTCTCAAATCCACAGGTTGAGAAACATCGCAGATTGGTTGTAAAGTTAGCTTTTCAGATGCTGTGACTGCTACCAGGTATATAATAAACACCTGGCTAAGTCCACTGGGAATGTCTGAGTTGGTCAGGGATGGCAAATCAGTTTCAACTTGCATACCCTCTCTGATGGCTAAGAAGGATTCTGAGGCAGTCTAGGTTCAGCCGGCAAAGATACTATGATCAGCACTTGACTAAAGGTCTTTAATCTTTAGCTAGCCACTGAGACAGTGTATTATACATGGTTAATAAAGCTTTATTTTAGAAAGAATGAGGGCGCTAACTGCCCAGTATAACTGTATAGGTAGCAAACTATGCCCATTTTTTATAGGGTGAATGTAGCAGAATGCTCTAATAGGATTAAAATGCAGGGTTATCCCAGGTGACTAGTGGTTAAGAACCCACCTGCCAATGCAGGAGACATAAGAGACTTGGGTTTGATCCCTGGGTTGGGAAGATCCCCTGGAGGAGGACATGGCAACCCACTCCAGTATTCTTGCCTGGAGAATCCCATGGGCAGAGGAACCTGGTGGGCTACAGCCCATAGGGTTGCAAAGAGTTGGACACAACTGAAGCAACTAACACACATACTAACATAATTAATGTTTAGTCTAGATCCGTGTTTATAGTTTGAAAATACTTTCCTGAAAATGTATCTCTCCTATAAAAAGGTTTCACAGGTGATCTGTGATTAGCCAGGATTTGTGCTTTAAGAACATCGAGAATGTCTTGTTATGTAAAAAAAAACTTATCACAGATCATACTTGTGTACACATTTCCCTCAAGAAAGTATCATCTTAGGACAAACTACCAAATTAGTCTTTCAGTAAAGAGCTCAGATTCTAATGTCAGATAGCCTAGGTGGATGTTTAGGCTTTACTATGTTCTGGCTTCGTGACCTTTGGCAAATCTCAACCTCTCTGTGCCTCAGTTGATTTGTAATGAGGTTAATAATAGGATCTACCTCAGGGTGATTCTGAAGATTAGATAAGGTCATACATCTAAAGGCCTTAGAACAGTGCTTGACAGATAGTATTCAGTAATAGATAATGTTAAATTCTTCTTAGATAATAAACTCTTTGAGCTTTTCTTTTATCTTTCTGCCTACCTTGATTGTCTATCCCTGCTCATCCTCCTCCTGTTAGATCTTCCAGTGTTTTTCTGGGCTTCATCTTAGTCTTCCCTTGCCCTCTGCTCCTTTCCCTCCCCTATTTCCCTTTAAACAGTAACACTGAGTTGTTGCCATTCAGTTGCTAAGTCGTGTCCAGCTCTTTGTGACCCCAAGGACTTCAGCATGCCAGGCTTCCCTGTCCTTCACTGTCTCTCAGAGCTGGCTCAAACTCAGGTTCACTGAGTCGATGATGCCATCCCAGCATCTCACCCTCTGTTGCCCCCTTCTCCTGCCCGGAATCTATCCAACCTCAGGGTCTTTTCCAAAGAGGTGGTGGCTCTTCATATCAGGTGGCCAAAGCACTGGAGCTTCAGCTTCAGCTTCAGCATCAGTCCTTCCAATGAATATTCAGGGTTGATTTCCTTTAGGATGGACTGGTTGGATCGTTTTGCCCTCCAAGGGACTTTCAAGTCTTCTCCGGCACCACAGTTTGAAAGCATCAATTCTTCAGGGTTCATCTTTCTTCATGGTCCAACTCTAGTGTCACTGTATCTTCATCTGTGTAAACACTCTAAATCCCTACCCTAAATATTTAAAAACAAGTTTATAATTTTTTTTTAAAAGATTTTGTTGTTGTTGTGGACCTATTTTAAAGTCTTTATTGAATTTTTTACCATACTGTTTACATACTATTTCATGTTTTGGTTTTTTGGCCACAATGCATGTGGGATCTAAGGTCCCTGACCAGGGATAGAAAGTGCAATCCCTGCATTGGAAGGCAAAGTGTTAAGCACTGGACCACCAGGGAAATCTCAATGGGAGCCAGGCAGTATAACATGATGCTCTGAAGTCAGAAAGATGTGGGCTTGAGGTTCAGGTTAACCATGGATTAGTTATGTGTTCGTGGATCATTTCCTTGACATTTGTACACCTCAGCTTCCACATCTGTAAGATGGGGCTGAGCAGAGTACGAATCTCTTAGCATCGTTTTAAGGATTAAATGAGACAGTCCAGGGAAAAAGGCTAAGCACAGAATCTGAGTCAGAGTAGAGGGTAGCCATCACTGTTCTTTCCATGAACACGGAGAAATCCAGAAGAACCCTGTCACTGCTCTTGAAACATAGAAGCCCTAATTTTCCTTGCTGGGTTTGGCCTGCAGTCTGGGCTCTGACATTTCTGATTCCCAAGCATCTCTGAAAGCAAATAGCCATGAACAAGACTTTCAGAGAAGAGAATAAAGTGGATTTGGAAGCTAAGTCCATCCAGAAAGACATAAAACTCCCCTTGCCACACTTCCCCCTGTGAGCTGTTGAAATAATTCTCAACTTAGGAGTGAAGCTACCATTGTTATTCTTTACTAGTTGATGGTGTTATTACAGATAAAATGGGGAGAAATGAATCTAAGTTGCCTGGTCCCACAGAGAGTTAATTTCTCATCCCTTGGACTGCCTTCCTGTTCTGGGAGCATTCACTTAGGTGGTTTTCCCAGTGATGGCCCTGGCTGCCTAGCAACCATCAGCTCCAACCTTCTCTGAACAGCGGCAGGAGTTGTTCATATCAGTGCCATCAATTTTTTTTAAAGACTATCTCATTTTATGAAAAATTAAACCTCATAAAAATGCAGCTTCCCAATATATGTTGTTCCCAAACAGTGGTTGACAACTCTAATACAGAAACTGAATTGAGAACTGCAAATTCTTGAGTGGTTAGGCACATAAATGTAGGTGTCTTTTAAAAAATCTTATTTTTTTTAATATATAACCAGTGCTTTTGAGCACCCTCGTGTATTAAACCACCAGCCATCCTTCGTCCTCCCACCATGAAATGGGCATCATTATTCCTGTTTGCCCTAAAAGTAGATAGGTGATGGATTCTTCTGCAGTTCCTGAATGCTAATTTCTACAACATTGTTCTACAGCAAAGGCAGAACTCAATTCTATCTTATTTATATGTGTAGAAATGGATGGTATGAATTTAAATTAATCAGAACACTGTGATGCATCAGAAAATCAATAAATTAAAAGGTCACAAATTTCTCCAAATGATTTTTAGGCTGCTTTGCAATCCTTCTGGGTTTAATCTTCTCTATTAAATTATCTCCAGGTCTACACAATTATTAAGCCAGTAGTGCTCAGTTTAATTAACTCCTGATATTAATCCTCCCATGAATGATTTGCCTGAGCTTTTTCTAATAATTTCTTACCTATTCCAGATACGCAAATCTCACCTACCCTCTTTGGCAAAGCAAACAAAACAACAACAACCAAAACCCCCCAAGCCCAAGCAAGCTGTCTTAGTGATGCAGTGTGGTAAGTAAAAAAGCATTATGAAAAGCTCAGCTCTTAGACTGGAGACACACCACTTGAATTTTCTAATCTTCAGTGTTCCTATCTGTGAAATGGGGAATAATATCAGTAACCTATGGCAGAGTTGTTATGATCATTAAAACACAATGCATTGGAAGCATTTAACAGAAAACTAGAAGGTAATATAGATGAAAGTCAAGGAAAAAAAGACAACTTAAAGTATTGCTTGTACCTGTGTGTTGTGTGCTTAGTCGCTCAGTCATGTTTGACTCTTTGTGACCTCAAGGACTGTAGCTGCCAGGCTCTTCTGTCCATGGAATTCTCCAGGTGAGAATACTGGAGTGGGAGGCCATTCCCTTCTCCAGGGGGTCTCTCTGACCCAGGGATTGAACCTGGGTCTCCTGCAGGCAGATTCTTTACTGTCTGAGCCACCAGAAAAGCTCCTGGTAGTACCTACACACATAAAATTAGATGAATAGACATCTCAATATTCCTGTTTTCCCCCTCCACAGCTCCCTGTCTTCTCAGTCCTCCCTGAAAAACGTGTACCGCCAGCATCACCAAGTCAACAGAAAACAGTCTGTCAGGTTCTCATTAAACAATCAGTACTCTTCTCTAAATGTAAGTCCTTTTCATTTAACTTTAACTTTCATTAGAGTGTTGTGAGACATATGTGCTCAGATAACATACTGAATATAACAGATTAGGAAAATCCATTTTTAATATATAAGGGCAAACGAACTGGCTTGAAGTTGGTTAAATGGAGTACAATTTCATCAGCATCGTCATAGGCAGGCATGAGCATGTTCACATGTGGTGGGTGGGAGGGGGGTGGCCCAGAGTACAGAGAGATTTCAAGACTGGTTCTTGGAGGTGTATGTCATCTGGTTATTTCAATGTCTCTGCAATATTTTGCTTTCTCTTCCTGTCCAATAAACAGTACTTCCTTCCCCTAGAGGGCTCTGGCTTCACAAACGACAGCATCGGAATAATTTCTACATCAGCACCTTTGGATTTTGAGAGTGAAGCTAGAAAGTAAATACTGCTAGTGGCTTTTCATTTACTCAAAATGTCTACCCTTCGGTCCATAGTTTCCTTTTCCAGAGGATTTCACCCCATCTGGCTTCAATGTGCTCCCAAATGAATGTGCTTTTGGCACTGCCTTAGATATGAAATCATCATCTAAACTGTAATTGCACAGTTATTGGTTTAGGTACTAGCTGTGGCTATTAGGGCCCTTCTCTTCATCATCCACTTTCTTCAAAGCCAGGCATCAGGGTGATTTCAGTGATGGTGTTTGTGACCTGTCGTAGAAGGCGGTGGGGACTTCTCCCTGGATGACTGGGGCACAGAATTCATTCCCAATGTAATCCAGCAACTCTGAAAAGTTAATGGACTGACATTTTCTCCTGATTTCCTCCACATTTGCTGTAGGGGGTCGGTTCACAGCTCTTATTTCTATTTTTATAATGGTTTTTATGACCACCCTTTTCACTCTTATGTTCTGCGTCAAAGTGCTTTACAGGGAAATGAAATAGACCTTTAAACCATTCTAGTCAGCTTGCTCCTGAATCTCATAAGGACATTCTTCATGATTATGAAAGTTGAAGATGCAATATATCCTGGGTCAGCATCTTCAGTAAAATAGATTGAGGATTCAAAAATGGCATGTCACTGTCCCATACACACACACACACACACACACACACACACACACACACACACATATATATATACACACAAATGAACTTAAAAAACAGAAAGAGATTCACAGACTTGGGTGCCAGGGGGTGAGGTGGGAGGAGAGATGGTTAGGGAATTTGGGATCAACAAGCACACACTGCTATATTTAAAATGGATAACCAGCAAGGACCCACTGTATTGCACAGGGAACTCTGCTCAATGTTATGTGTCAGCCTGGATGGGAGAAGGGTTTGGAGGAGAATGGTTACATGTATATGTACGGCTGAGTCCCTCTGCCGTCCACCTGAAACTATCACAGCATTGTTAATTGGCTATACTCCAATATAAAAAAAAAAAGTTTAAAAATGGGATGTAACTGAAGTCAGCAGGAGCATGCTCCTAAATCTGTATTTATCATTATTTGGGAGGTAGAAATTGCCAGAATCTTTAAACTCTCAAAATCCTCTGTCCCCATGTTTAACTGATCACATAAATAGTTTTGGAATAATCTTCTTTGTATTTGGAATAATATTTGTTCTTTGGAATAATCTTCTTTGTATTTGTCAGTCAGTTTTCCATATTGAAAAGTCAGTGTTTAAAGGCAAGAGCCCATACCCATAGTTCTGTTTGCTCTACCACACTAAGGAATTCCCTTCAATTTTTTATTATTGATGGGAATTAACAGACTTCTCTAAATTCCTACCTGTCCTTTCAACAGATTAGACTAATTTGATTCTTAACCATTGCCAACTGTTAAAATAACTGGTTTGACTGACATTTTAACTAAATGAATCAATTGTTTTCACTGGTCAGCTAAAGCAAAACAAATTCTATTTCTGTGAAAGCCTGTCAGTTACTATAAAATCTTAGCTGTTTTTCCTGTGGCTACCCTTTCAGTTTCTCACTTGTTATTAAAAAGTGGTTGATCCTGGAGGACTGTTTACTGCTGGGAATCTAAAGATTTTCCTCATCAATGTCAACAATAAGGACCTCATTCTTACCTGCAGATAAGGAAATAAAATGTTTTCTTTTAAACTGGTCTTGAAAATTGAATATAAAATGCAGTCTCTGAAATTCATTAGTGAAATTTCCATTAGAATGAAATAGCTTTTCCTTTCTTTCTCCCATGAGGAGGAAAAGAAAAAAGAAAAAAAAGTCAGATGTAAGCAATCTCTTAAGTTTGCAAAGAAAAGGCTTTCTTAACAACTGAAAGCAAAGTAGTTTTTTAAAGCATAAAACATATTGAAATTGCAATAGAATTAGGTATTAATGCAATATATTCTTAATATCTGATGGGCTGAATTCTCCCTTATTGCTCTCAAGGAAAATTCTGGTGATAATTATCACCAAGAAGTTTATAAAACCATAATGAAGGGACAGCATTTCTAAAAAACTAGTGCTTACACTAGGGAGCTAAGAGCTCAGTGGTTTAGCATAGTCTCTAGAGCCAGATAGCCTTGGGGTCAAATCCTTTCTTAGACACCTTGGTATTTACTTCTGAAAGTTACTTACTTTCTTAAAATCTGTTTCCACGTCTGTAAAATGGTACCTACTTCCTGGGACTCCTGTGAGGAATAAATGAGGAAACACAAGGAAAGTGCTTAGCATTGAGTCTAAACTCTAGGCAAGTATTCAATAAATGGGCTAACTCCAAAGTCCATGCTTTCCACTCTCATCATACTACTTCTAGCCTCAACCCCTCTACCACCAGAACAAGTGGAAAACAACACACACCAAACCATTGCCACTCTGATAGTCTTCTCTTTTAAATCAAGATCTTTCAACTTGGAGAATGCTATTTTGTGTGTTTCCTCTGCAAATTCAAGTCTGCACAATGAAGTCAACATCACACTGGATGAGGAAATTCCAACTGGGAAAACGGTTGCCAGGCAGCCAAAGATTACTTGGGTAACTTAACCTTTGAACTAGATTGAAGGAATGCATACTTTGCAGTTGACAAAGGTAGGTTGAGAGTGTTCTCAAATTCTCTCCTTTATTTTCTACTATTATCATTTGTATTATGTCTCCTTTGCAAGACTGAATTCCTTGAGGGTAGATATCTGATTGTCTGCATTTTCAGAACACCTAAAGAAGCACATGGTAGATAGTAATGTCAGGGAGTGTATGCTCCTCGGTTCTTTGTCTCATCACAACAAAGATTTGGAGTGATGGACATTAAAGCCCCCTAGGCAGGTCACAGCTCTCGGGTCTTGGGCAGACTGTGTTATAGCTCTCAGGTCTCGAATGGACCGTGTTATAGCTCTTAGACAAATCAGTGTTACAGCGCAGTGTTACAGCTCTACTTTATTTAGAAGATAGCAGGAAAATCCATCTTCCAGGCGTGAGGGCACATGGATCCAAAGACACAAAGAAAAGAGGGCCCCATCGCGTGGGGGCAGGGTGGGGCGGAGGGAGGGAGAGAGGGAGGGAGAGAGAGAGAGCCCTTTGGCTCCTCTTTTTATATGTTTTTTTCTTCCCCCTGGGCCTGGGCTGAGGCAGGAGCGTTGTTTGACCTGAAGTCCTCACTCCGGTCCTCAGACCTTCCTCTGCTCTATTTTCACGGGCTTTTCCCTTCCTGTCTTTTATCCACCACCATTTTGGACTCCTTTTCCCCTAGTGGCTCAGAGGTTAAAGCGCCTGGCTGCAATGTGGGAGACCTGGGTTCGAGCCCTGGGTCGGGAAGATTTCCTGGAGAAGGAAATGGCAACCAACTCCAGTATTCTTGCCTGGAGAATCCCATGGACGGAGGAGGCTGGTGGGCTACAGTCCATGGGGTCGCAAAGAGTCAGACATGACTGAGCGACTTCACTTTCACTTTCAACATTAATATGCATCTCTTGCATAACTTTTGGTAAAACCTTGTCTTTTGTCCACTTGTGAGCTAAGTTGTGGGTCTTAATGGCTGCTACAGAAGGATAGCTCTCCACTCTTTTGATCTTCTAGCACATCTTTCTAGGCCTAAATCACTTCTCTCTCTGCTCCATGTTCACATTTTTGTGAGAGAGAATCTCTTTGGACTATCTAGAATCCATCACTCCCTTCTTGCCCAATCATGTTGGGGGTAGATCAGGTTACGTGGAATATAAGACTTCTTGGGGGGCTGAACAGACAACAAAGGTGGTCTCTAGCACATCTGCAAGCTTAAGCCATTGTAGCAGATGCTGTCTGTGTCTTTTCCGGCCTTAACATTTTTGTGGCCTGACTTGCAGCTGCCAGGATCTGCATTTCTTTGCTTGAGGGATTATTTGGGGTCTACCCTTTTCCTCCTCTGCAAAGAGCAGGTTAGAAATGTTCGAAAAACACTACCTATCCCCACAAGCTTTCAACAAATGACCAAAGAGAACTGATGTACAAATATTTCAGCTTTTTGCCCTTGGAGACACAATTCTTTCTTTCTTTCTTTTTGTCCTGATGTGGACCATTTTTAAAGTTTTATTGAATGTTACAATATTGCTGCTATTTTATGTTTTGGTTTATTGGTCATGAGCCATGTGGGATTGGCTTTCCCCCCAGGGATCAAACCCACACTTCTAGCATTGGAAGGTGAAGTCTTAACCACTGGACCACCAGGGAAGTCCCTGGAGGGAAAATTTTGAGTGCATGCTTCTCACTGGCTTCCAGAGGTCCCCAGTGGTATTAAACTGTAAGTTGCCCACAGTGGTAACCTGCTCGGTAATGACTGTACTTTTTTTATTTGCAGCCTTTCCTTTCCTGTCTCACTTCTCCCATCCCCCAGTGCTCCAGATCTGTTCCCACATAAACTACTTGCACTCAAATTCTCATCTTGGGTTCTATTCCTGGGGGCACTCCAATCAGGGCAGGCACCATACCCTCCAACCTGAATTTCTGCATAGATATCTTAACTGGGCTTCTGCTGAGCAGAGCCACTACAGTGAATTTGTTTAAAAGTCAAGCTGGGGACTTCCCTGGCGGTCCAGTGGTTAAGATGCTGGACATCCCCTACAGGGGGTGCAGGTTCAATCCCTGGTCAGGAAGGTTCCACTTGCTATGCAGCACAGCCAAAAATAAAAAAAAAAAAAAAGGAAAAAGAAAAAGTCAAACCAGATCTATATAAAATTATCCTGTAATTTTCCTTTGCCCTTGGAATGCAATCCAGACTTCTGATCTCATCCCCAAGACTTTGCTTTCTCTGGCCCCTGCCTCTCCCTCCAACCTCATCCTGTTCCTTGTCTTCCTTTGTCTATTACACCACCGCCAAATGACTAAGGCCACATGACCAACTGCCTTTGGATCTCTGGCCTTGCATTTTTCAGGACCTCACCCTTAGACATTATTTTTAATCACATCACAGTTTTCACTTCCTTGTTGTTGTTCTGTCGCTAAGTTGTGTCCTACTCTTTTTCATTTCCTTATGAAAGTCTGTTTGAAATTCTTTTCTTGTTTATGCTTGCTTACTGTTGGCCTCTCAGCCCAGATTGTAAATTCTATAAAGGAAGGAATTTAATTGTGGCTCATCCAGTATTCAAGACAGTTTCCAACCCATAGTTGGCATTCCACATATACTTGTTCAAATGGAATGAATGGATGGATGGACTGGGTGGAAGGAAGTCTGATAAGTTATGATCGCCTTACTGTGATTTCATGTATGATGTTCTCTCTGCTGGGAATGATCTCCATTTGCCATCCTTTCCTTATCTGACACATCCTTCAAGGTCTAAAATAAGGACCACCCCTTCTAGAAAATCTTTCCTGTTCCCCTAAGCCAAAAACAATTTTGTTTTGCTACTTACTAGTAGAATAATGAGGGTATTTTAGTGATAAACAATTACACACTATGTCTACATTTTGAATCAGCTTCTTAATTCTAATGAATGGGGCATAATTCATACTTTATTTTTTATATCATTATGTAATAAAGTAATTTTGAAAATGACACACAGGCCAGTTTGCAGCAAGATGTGCTGTTTTGTTGCAGAGCGGGGAACAGTGGTTACCACCTCTTGCCTTGTTGTGGAGAGAGCTGAATTCGCACGTGGTCAGTCCTCCAGTTAAAGCTTGTGACGGATATTGGCGGTGTGTGGCCATTCTGGTGACTGTCTATATCTATGGCATGAGTGACAATGCACCTTTTTATGATCAGTATCTGATTAGGTGAGCTGAGATGACGGATGGCTGAGGTAAGAATTTCAAGTGAGTGGAGAGCAGAGGTATTGCTGTTTATTGGTTCAACCAGACCCATGGTTGATCATCACGTTGATGCTTATTGAGTCTCATATTCTGGTTCTGAGAAATGACTTGTTGAAATCCAGGTTTTCTGGATCTGACAGTAAATTGTTAAAAGCTTAAGTTCTAGAGTCACAGACCTGGATTGGATTCCTGGTTCTATCATACAAGAGCTCTGTGATCTTGGGTAATTTACTGAAACCTTCTGATCTTCAATTTCTTTCTTTATGAAATGGGATGACAATAGTACTTGCTCTTTAGGGTGGGTACTCTTTAGAATAAATGGGATAATTTATATAACATTCTCAGCATAGTGCTGAGCATGTGGTGTGAATTTCATAAATGCTGTTTATCACAGTTTCGTAATCCCTTATTTGAAAACCTTTCGCTCTGGCTGTATTTCAAGACAAAGACTTTTTGAATTTTAGAAAAGTAATATGGCGTGTCTACTATATATTACGCAATTACCCACTATTCAAATTCATGAATATCTCTGCTGTGAAACACAGAAACACTCAAACTAAGTGGAACAAAGAAAGATCTGGCCTGTCAGGTTAGGTCAGGCTTTGATGATCTCAGTAAATTATGAGACAGTCTTGTTTCGGGCTTTTGGAATTTGGATATGGGATTATGGGGTTGGGTTTCTGTCAGTATGGCTATTTTTTATTATTTGAAGCTCAGTTTCCAAACCTACAATTTGTGACTTTCTTTGTCTCCACTCCCCTATCCCAATCAAACTCTCAACTACATGTAATAGAGTTGCCCCCCAGCACACCTCCTGTTTTCTAAACTTTATCTCTGATTATCTAATGATAAATAAAGCCTAGTTTCTGCTAATTACTACTCATGTGGTTTTGTTTGTGCACCAATTACTCTACCTTTCGAATGAAGATGATAATTACACCTACCTTGTTGGAGAAGACTCTTGAGAGTCCCTTGGACTGCAAGGAGATCCAATCAGTCCATTCTAAAGGAGATCAGTCCTGGGTGTTCATTGGAAGGACTGATGCTGAAGCTGAAACTCCAGTACTTTGGCCACCTCATGAGAAGAGTTGACTCATTGGAAAAGACCCTGATGCTGGGAAAGATTGAGGGCAGGGGGAGAAGGGTACAACAGAGGATGAGATGGCTGGATGGCATCACCGACTCAATGGACATGAGTTTGAGCAAACTCCGGGAGTTGGTGATGGACAGGGAGGTCTGGCGTGCTGCGATTCATGGGGTTGCAAAGAGTCAGACATGATTAAACGACTGAACTGAACTGAACATAGCAATGCTTAGAATTTGTTCTGTACAGAGGTTGGCAGTCACTAAATGATACCCTCCTTTTCCTTTTCTTGCTCCTTCTTCTCCACCCTGTTTCTCCAGGATCATAGTTAATTAATCAAATACCTACCCTATGATGAATTCAGTCCTATAGCCCCTGGAGATGAGAGGAGTATTCGCTATGGTCTTTAGCTGTAAGAAGGTTGTCTCCTGTTATGATGATATGATGAAAACATATAAAGCAAAAAAAAAAAAAGATTTAATATTAAATTATATGTGTGGTGATTAAAAGAAGAATATGTGGGACTACAGCATTCAGGGGAGCTTCCTGAAGGGGTGAGATCTACCTGAGTCTTTGAAGAATGACTAGGATTTTAGAGGGTGAAGGCTTAACAGTGAGCAGCTGGGGCAGAGGGATCCCAGTGAAGACATGGGAGACTTTACAGAGATGGAAATAAGTCCAGTGTAACTACTGGGTAAAGGTTGTCTCTCTTGACCACACCATGTAGATGCTCTAGACTCGGACAATTTTCAAGAATTATCTGATTCCAACTCACGCCTTCTCCACTGAGGTGATGTCCTTGATAGCCTTCCAAACAAGTACCCATCTGGGTGGAGAAAAGAAATACTTCCAGAGAACGAGCAGTCAGACCACATTCATAGCACCTTTTGGGAAATGACTCGCAGATGATGTTCCAAAGCAGAACCGTCTGTCCCAGAATAAGTAGAGCTGTCACAAGTGTATGTTATCCAAACTGGTGGATGTTTATGAGGAAAGTATTACCTTTTAAGACTATCCATCTAAAACATTTTTTCCACCTCCTTAAAAGATAAAACAGATACACAGCCCAAGAGATGATTGAAAAACTCCAGTGTCATGACCTTGATGAACCTCCTGATTCAATCCATTATGCTCCGAGCTTGGGGCCAGTTGGTTCTGGACAACTCTTTGAGCAAGTGCCAACTGCTGGAAATTTCATCCAGGTGAGCACCAGGTGCTGCTTCTCCAGGGCTTTTCCCGAGGAGATGGAGTCATTTCATGGCCACGGTGTGGTTGATGTGGGTGCATTCAGTAGTGGGAGCTGGGACACAGCAGAGAAGGGTCTGGAAGGCATTCTGGCAAGTCCTTCAGTGTTTTGCTACCGGACACCATCATCTCCTTATCATGAACACAAAATAATTGACTTCCTGTTTAGCTGTGGAAATGAATCAGAGGCTGAAATAGATGCTGATTTTCTCAAAGATAAGTCTGTTTGACTACATGTGTGATGATGGCTCATCCTTCTGGCATTGGGAGTGAGAGATCAGCTTCTTTCTCCACCCTTAAGAGGTCATAAACTTTCCACTGGCAGAGGGAGGACATAGTAAGTTTTTTTTTTCCCCTTTTGCAAGATTGAATTGTGCTTTGGGAGAATCTTCCTTCTAACTTCTAATTTCCACAGGTCTATTATTTTTTTTCTCCCCAAATTTCCAACCCCTAACAAAAAAAAAACAAAAAACAAAAATATATTGATCCCAGTTAGATTGGTATAATTGTTCCTTAACCAAAGCATCACCAAACACTCCTTCTCAGCCAAAAGACATGACTGAGAAAGCCACTGATGATCCTTCTCATTTTTTGGTCCAAACCCACCCTAAATTTTCTGGAAAACTCCACAAGTTACAAGCTGAGCGTTTGCATATGTTGTGAATTTGTAAGATTAGCCACTGAGCCAAGAGGTTTCCTGAGTTGATGTTCATTTTGAAATGCAATGCAAAACTGTCATTTTAAAAAGGGAGTTTGGAGAAAGATGGCAGTTTTGTAAACACAATGCTAACTAACATTTGAGCCTTTCCATATGCTTGCTCTGCTTCTGAACAACTCCTTCCACCTGTTGCCCACCTCTAATTAATTTCTATATTTTCATAATTATCCTTTGGGTCTTAAATGTCATTTATTCCTGAAAGCTTTCCTTTACTATCTTAACTGGCTAAGTTCTCTTACATATGTTTTTGAGTCATTTATTTCTGTGTTTCAATACCTTCCATAGTGCTTGGTACATGGTGGGTTCTCAGTATAACTTAATGAATGAATGGATGATATAATGAATGAGATATTCAGTTTAAAAATGTAGTTAAAACATTTTTAACCTGGGTCCCGAAAACCTGGGCACTTGATGTCGTGTTGGCAATTCCACTTAATGCCAGCTGAGATTCGTGCCAATGCTATTACATGAGGACTGTCTTCAAGTCTCTGTTGTGGGATCATATTGTTTATTGCTATATCCCTAATACCTACAACTGTACTTGGCACTTAATTAATACTCAGTAAATATTTTTAAAATGGGAGTGACTTGTCATAATAGGAGTAGTTATATTTATTAGTATGCTTTATCACTTCCAAAGTGCTTTCAAAACATTTTCTCTTTTAAAATATTTCACTCAAGATCATACAATTAGTATGCGATGAAGACAGGCTATGACCCATAGTTTCCTTCTACTATGCTAGGATGCTTTCTCCAAAAATAAGCTACTCTGGAAGAACAAAGATGTCCCTTTGTTCCACCAAAATGCCTACTTCTGTGTGTCAGTTTTGACCAGTGTCAAGAATATTCTAATGCTATTGTTATTAAATGAAAATGGCTGTGCCCTTTCATTTTCCAGAATGATCTATTACTTAAAATATGTACATTAAACAAAAAGTCAGTCATTTTCTCTGAAATAATGTTGTTTTACAAGGTTGTAAAAGAATTGGATTATAAGGACCCAGACATAGTTCCAGCTGGCCATATCTATGAAATGACAGTTTCAGTATTTGATGACTTACATCCCTCCTGTACAGGTAAGCTTGATAAATTTCCTGGAGCACTAAGTGCCTTTTCTTTAGACTGTGCACTTTAGATTTTAAAATGTAAAAATTCACTATATTTGGGACAGTTCCGTTAAACTAGACAAAGGAGAAAGGGGAGACTTAGATTCATGTTGGAAGTTATCATTAGGTCTGCAAGTGTTGTTCATCTCTTAGCATACCTTATGCAAAACAATTCTTAAATGTAGCTCTGGCTAGAGATCCTTGGAGCTGGAAGTGGGGTGTGTTAGGGACACGCAGAGCCTAGTCCTAAAGCTTGTTACCAAAACAATTTTATGTCAGTAGTGTCTCAGTCCACTTCAGACTGGGTGACTTACACATAACAGAAAGTTTTTTCTCACTGTTCTGGAGCCTGGCAAGTCCATATCAAGGCACTGTCAGACTTAGTGTCTATAGAGGGTCTGCATCCTGCTCTTAGATGTTTGTCTTCTCACTGTGACTTCACATGGCAGAATAGGCAAGAGGGGCTCTCTGGGGTGTCTTTTTAAGAACGTTAATCCCATCATGAGGGTTCCACTCTTATGACCTCTCCATCCTAGTACCATCACAGTGGGAGAATAGTTTTAGTATATAAATTTTGGAGGAACATAAATATTCAGTTCATAGCATTTAGTAATGCCAAACACCTCTTATTTGGAAAGAGCCAGCTATTGGGTCACATGTAGTCCACGCATATGAGTAACAGGATTTTCTTTGGGGAGATTACCTGTATCATTATTTTACCTGATACAGGTAGAGCCATTTTTAATGCAAACGGTGGGACAGTGCCAGATTCCACAGCGCATTCCCTTTGTGAGGCCCTTGACATTTGTGGATTTAAGAGTCCTGGTGTTGCTAATTGTAAAACACCCTCAGGCACAGATTTAAATTGTGTGCTGTGCAGTCAGAGTGCCTAGCTGGTGAAATCAGCTTAGCCAATCACCAGACACCTGCTTCTCTGCTAATTGTTGTACAAATGAGAACATACATTAAGTGGCTCAATGGGTCATTTATGTGTTCAACAACATATTATCATATTTAAGAGTGAATTTGTAGCTATAGCGGTAGTTGTGAAAATAAGGTTGCACAAGTTTTCAGATAAGTCTATTATTAATGACCACTGTCTATTTTATATGGAAAGTATGGTAATAAGTGATCTAGGAGGTGGGTTGGCATCTAAGATGTCCAAAAAGAAGGGAGTGTTTGGGTGGAGAACACAGGGTTACTAGTAGAATGTCAATGCTTGCTACGGGAGAGCCTGCAATATGGACAGTGCTTGCGTTTCATGTTTCATCTCTTGTGCCATCTCTAAGCAATTGGTGGTAGTCGCCTGGGTCATTGAATTGAGAAGGATTCTGAGGTTGCCTCTGGAAGCAGTGCAAAGAGTACTGTGTTATGGAATTAAGCAGGTGGCATCATGGCAGCATCCACATGTTTTGCAACGAAAAGAAATTTATTGCTGAACTTTCAGCAACAGGTCTAGAGCTCCTTAAATCCCTCTTGACTCCCTGATGTAAGAGCTTTAATAGGATTCAGTTTACAAACGTCATTTGTAGACTTAAGTGATCCAACTATGTGGATAAACGATCTGTACAGGACAGGGACACAGCATGACAGTATGCCCAGAAGTTTTCTTAGGTCTTCTCTGCTCCCCACTGATGGAGTTTCATTGGTTCATGCAAAAGCCTGTAACGTAGCCCAACAAACCTTTTAGGAAAAATGCTTTTTCTTGTAGTTACTCATCCTGATGGCCTCACAAATCAAAATAGAATCTGCCCTTTTCACCAGAGCTGAGCCTTTTTCCAAGAAGAAGAGAAAAAAAAAATCTCTCATGGTAATAAATCCACATCTTCTCTTGTCCCCACACCCCAGTATATTCCCAGCAGCTGCTCATAAAGAATGCTTGTAACACCCCACATGTGGTTCAGTCTATTTTTATAGGCCAATCAATTAGCACAATTTTGAGTCTTTATGGGTGCAATAAAAATCATAGTATGGCAAAGCTATAAGTGGCATCTGTTCTTATGGCACATAAATGGAGTTTATTGAGGGAAATATAGAGGCTTTCACATAAATCACCTGTCTCCACGCAAAAGTGTTTCTTACTTTTTCTTGGTGGTCATACATACCTTCGAGATGCTGAGAAAGCTATAGACCCTATACCTAGGAAAACACACATAATATATACCAAAATAAAAGGAATGAAACAGATTCTCTGAAATCAAGATTCTATGGGTCCCAGATTAAATGTTCTTGTTTGAAAATGCATGGCATAGACTTTCAAGAGAGACAAGATACAAGCATTCTTCAGAGCATAGTTTCTACAAGATGATCAACTAGAAAATACTCCATGGTCAAGAACATTTGGGAAGTGCCAACTACAAATGGGCACTTGTCATTGGCAGCTGCCATCTACCTCTGTAAGGGTTAAAGCTGATTTTCAACACGCCCTGAAAGGAGTTCAGGGTGGAGAACAGAAATGAGGCACTCTGTGCTCAGGGAAAAACTGGCAGGACAGTCTTCAGATAGACATTTTCAGGAGCTGATTTTATGAACCCAATTCCTGTATTTCCTCATATCTAGAAAAACATTAAAATTCTTCATGGTGACAACCACTCCTTGGGACTAGCAAAGCTTCACAGGACTAGCAGAAACCTTCTGGGGGAAAAAAAAAAAAAGCTTGATTGCATGTACTCCCCCTTCACCAAAATCACATTTATACTGACCTTGCCCCTGCCTCTTTGGAGCAGTCTCTCAGAGCTATCTGAGGGGCTCTTCCTAGGCTGTAGTCCTCATTCTGCCCCAAATAAAACTTACTGCACAACTTTCATGTTGTACACTTTTTTTTTTTTAAGTCTACAGAAGCAATGCACAGATGGAGATTCAAAATACAGAATGACATATCAGAAATCCTAAGAAGTTTTGCCATAAGGCAACCTTTTAATATTTGTTTAACTTGGCATTTTACATTTGATATATTAGCATGTGAGAAGAGGCATTTTTGGAGATGTTGGCAGACTCAAGTCGATCCAATACTTGCTCAGTGACTTACTAGGGTTTGTGACCTTTGGCAAAGAACATGACTCTGTGAACCTCAGTTTTCTCTTCTGTAAAATGGAGACAGTAACACTATTGCTGAGTCAGCACCTTGCACAGTACAGGTTAATTATTACTTTATTTTTAATGCTAAAAATCTCCTGGTTTCAAATTTGCTTGCTTTTGTATTTGAATATTTTTCTTTTTTTTTGACAACTTTCTGATGGGTTAGTTTGAGCTTGGTCTGAAAAATAGAATTCCTTTTCTATAACCTGTGATATACAAACATCTGCCTGAGAGGAATAAAATTAAATAACTACATTTCACTAACCTCTTATGGGAAAAAATCTTGGGCATGATCTCGTTTTTATACACTACAAACTAGAAAATTGAAACTGATGAAGAATCTGGGCCTCTGAGAAGTTAAGCTAGTTAAAGGCCACTCAGCATATAACCAATCCTCGAACATGGATTTTCTGGGTCTTTTTCCATTTCACCTCCTAGGATATATTAAATGCGGAGTGTAGAAAGTCATAAGCTGGGTTGAAAGTAACACCCAAATAAACACTAATGGAAGAAATCATACACATGAAAGATATAATAAACTCTCTTGAATAAAATGTATATTAAACATTCATATATTATATATAATACGTATATATCTATCATTATCATATAAAATAAAATATGGAATGCACCACATTATATATCTTTAACTAATTGCTTTGGTTAGCCTAGAACTCATTTATGTTCCTTAAGAATGCAGAGTCTGGAAACAGGAATCAACTGGGAGCATGGAACATCCCCCCATAATTTCAAATCTTCCCCTAAGACTGTTCCTGGGGGCACATTTGACTGGTGTCTAGAATAAAGCCACCACCACTGCAAAGCATTTATTTACTGTTTAATTTTTCAGTAACAGTGATGATCACTGTAGAAACTGCTCCTGCCAATGATTTCAGCCCTGTATTCAAAGCTGTGCACTACTAATTTCCATTCCAGAAACTTTAGGAGGTAAGAGGTCCTTGTATTTATGTGAGTATATATTCACAGATACACTTAACAGCACTTAACATTACATTTAACATTCTATTCTTTTTTCCCTCAGAGAGCTGGTTGTTAAACATCTGCCAGCATATCATTGGGTGCAACCCATACTATTTCAAACCAGTTTATTTCCTTGGCAGGCAAATACATTCATTAGACAGTTGTTTTGAGGCAAGACTAGGAAATAAAAATCCCACATATTTGGATTTCAGTTCTTTGTGTCATCATGGAGTTTTGGACAAGTCCTTAACCTCTCTGTAAAATAAATGCACACTTATTTATATTCTAGTTCTGGAAATATAACATATTTGCATCTTATAATATATGACCAGACAATTTCAGAAGAAAATGCATATAAAATTATCACAGGGTTGATCCTGGTTTCCCCACCATGGACTTTTGTTCTTTTTTCAGAAGTACTGAAATATTGATTTCTCCCATTACCATAATTCCTTTCCTCCATTTGCATTCTCCCCATTCTGTGGTGGCCTTCTAGCTCTAGGGAGGTCTAGAGTTAATGGAACATTATGATGTGTCTTTATGCAGAAACTAAATAGTTGATAGTCCTCTAATTATCTCTTAGCTTATAAATTGTGAATCTGGACCAGAGGGTCTGAACATTGGCTTGGAGGGTCCCTGAGGAAAAAGATCCATAGCCTTCATGAGACCATCAAACAGATTCCATAATCCTCCAAAGTTAATGACAATCAATCTAGATTTTAAAGTAGAGACTTGCATTTTTAAAAAAATAGACTGTAGTTTAGTGCAGTTTAGGTTGACAGCAAAATTAAGCAGAAGGTAAAGAGATTTCGCATAAACCCTCCGCCCCCATACAGGCATAGACTCCTTCACCATCAGTATCCCCCACCAGAATGGTACACTTACTACAGTTGAACCTGCATTGACACATCATTATCACCCAAAGTCCAGAGTGTACACTAAAGATCACTGTTGGCACTGTACATTCCATGGGTTTGAACAAACATATCATGACATGGATCCACCATTATGGTATCACACAGAATAGTTTCTCTGCCCCAATAGTCTTATGCACCAGTCATTCTTCCCTTTCCCCTAAACCCTGAAAACCTCTGCTCTTTTTTATCATTCTCTATAGTTTTGCCTTTTAAGACTGCCATTTAAAAATACAGTTGCTTCTCTGCTCAGTGTTATGTGGTAGCCTGGATGGGAGCAGAGTTTGGGGGAGAATGGACACATGTATATGTATGACTGAGTCCCTTCTCTGTTAGTCTGAAACTATCACAACATTGTTAACAGGCTATAAAGTGAAAGTGAAGTCGCTCAGTCGTGTCGGACTCTTTGCAACCCCATGGACTGTAGCTTACCAGGCTCCTCTGTCCTTGGAATTCTCCAGGTAAGAGTACTGGAGTGGGTTGCCATTTCCTTCTCCAATGGGCTATACCCCAATACAGAATAAAAAATTCAGAAGAAAAAAAAATACAGTTGCTTTATGGGAATCAAATGTTTTATGTCAGTTTCTCTTCCAACTATCCGAAGTTTTTCTGAAATGTATATTTGGAAGGTAAAACTTTCTAAACATATTGAACACTTCTACGTTTTCTTAAGGAAAATTTCATACCTTAATGATGGCGGAAGAGAAGGATTTAGGTTTTTCAATTACAGCATCACTGATTTGGGAGGGCTGGAAAAATTCAACCTCTTCGTTTTACTATGAGAAAAATTGGGGCTGGAGAGAGAATTGGGTCACACAGTTAGTAAGTGGCAAGGTGATAGTTGAACGCAGACTTCCAAATTCCTGGTCCAGTTCTCCGTTTAGTATTCCAGGCTGCTTTTGGGTATGGATTTTGATGACTGAGGTCTCCAGAAGTCTGAAAACAAGTGCTGAGAGTTCATACAAAAAGATAAATGAGTCATTCCTATATGTCCTATTCTCCAAGTAGCTGGCTTCTGACCTGCTCCACTAGAGAGAAGACTTCTAGGTCTTCATAAGAAAGCAATGTGATGTAACAGAAATACTATGATGGTCAGAGTCAAACAGAACTGGATTCAAATTCTGCATCAGCCACTGTCAGGTAAATGACTTTAGGCTAGTCCCATAACTTTCAAGTGTGTTTGAGTTCTCACTGGTAGAATGGAGATGGTAATAATTACATCATGGAGTCGAGATGATGATAAACTGATCATTGTAGGTATGTAAACTACATACTCCTTAACAGTAGCCATGACAGCATTGCCAATAATAATAATGATAAAAACAACCACTGAAATTTATTGAGTGCCTACAGTGTGCTAGAACCTTTTCCTTGCTTTTTAAAATTGACCCTTGATCTTCCCTACCACGGTAAATAAAATTAGGAGAGGGTTAGCGTCTTGAGGCGATACCCATTAGAGGAGACAAAAATCTTCAGAACTCAGTGGTAGTTTGCTTTAAAGGAGGAAATTGGAAAGTTAATACTACTCTGAAAACCAACTCATCTCAGAATATCAAACATTTAGCCTGTAGACCTTGAGGATTTTAAAAATCTATTACTGTGCAGGTCTTTTTTCATGCTGTGTTGATTAGCATAGAGGGTTTGAGTGTTCCTTGAGGCCTACATGAAGTTTTCCAGCTTAAAAAAATTATGAGAGTCTATCATCTTTAAAGTAAAAAAAAAATTCTCATATGTAATGAATACCTGAATCTCTCATTAACAAAAAGATTCTGGAAAGAGGGAGGCATAGGCAAAAAAAAAAAAAAAAAAAAATCCTTTATCAGAACTATCAGAAATGACTGAGTAGAAAACATATGAAAATTAAATCACTCTCGGTTGCAAGTCATGAAGAAAAACATATTTGATTTCTAGTAGTTTTTTGATGAGGAAGTTTGGCAGAGTTACAGTTTCATAATTTCTCTATTTTAAACTTAGCTAAAGTTAAACTTAGCTAAAGATGCTCAAGATAGCTTTTAGTTTTACTGAAAAGTTAATTTTTCACCTATAGAAGAATAAGCTCCCCATTATACTTTGCCAGGTGTTAAATGTGAAAATGGCACCCTCTTTGCCCAGCAATGTAAGCTGGAGATGGCAAGGTCATCTGTAACCTATTTTACTTGGTCATCTATCAGTTACAACACCCTTCTCTAATAGTGATGCTTTCACTCAGCAATACGTGAACCGTGAACTTTCAGATGTTCAAGCTGGTTTTAGAAAAGGCAGAGGAACCAGAGATCAAATTGCTAACATCCACTGGATCATTGAAAAAGCAAGAGAGTTCCAGAAAAGCATCTATTTCTGCTTTATTGACTATGCCAAAGCCTTTGACTGTGTAGATCACAATAAACTGGAAAATTCTGAAAGAGATGGGAATACCAGACCACCTGACCTGCCTCTTGAGAAACCTGTATGTAGGTCAGGGAGCAACAGTTAGAACTGAACATGGAACAACAGACTGGGGCCAAATAGGAAGAGGAGTACGTCAAGGCTGTATATTGTCACCCTGCTTATTTAACTTATATGCAGAGTACATCATGAGAAACGCTGGGCTGGAAGAAGCACAAGCTGGAATCAAGATTGCCAGGAGAAATATCAATAACCTCAGATATGCTGATGACACCACCCTTATGGCAGAAATTGAAGAAGAACTAAACAACCTCTTGATGAAAGTGAAAAAGGAGAGTGAAAAAGGTGACTAAAAGCTCAAAATTCAGAAAACTAAGATCATGACATCCGGTCACATCACTTCATGGCAAATAGATGGGGAAACAGTGGAAACAGTGGCTGACTTTATTTTTCTGGGCTCCAAAATCACTGCAGATGGTGACTGCAGCCATGAAATTAAAAGATGCTTACTCCTTGGAAGGGAAGTTATGACCAAATTAGACAGCATATTAAAAAGCAGAGACATTATTTTGTCAACAAAGGTCTGTCTAGTCAAGGCTATGGTTTTTCCAGTAGTCATGTATGGATGTGAGAGTTGGACTGTAAAGAAAGCTGAGCGCCGAAGAATTGATGCTTTTGAATGGTGGTGTTGGAGAAGACTCTTGAGAGTCTCTTGGACTGCAAGGAGATCCAACCAGTCCATCTTAAAGGAAATCAATCCTGAATATTCATTGGAAGGACTGATGTTGAAGCTGAAACTCCAATACTTTGGCCACTTGATGCGAAGAACTGACTCATTGGAAAAGACCCTGATGCTGGGAAAGATTGAAGGCGGGAGGAGAAGGGGACGACAGAGGGTGAGATGGTTGGATGGCATCACAGACTCAGTGGACATGAGTTTGAGTAAACTCTGGGAGTTGGTGATGGGAGGGAGGCCTGGCATGCTGCAGTGTATGGGGTCGCAAAGAGTTGGACACAACTGAGCAACTGATCTGAACTGAATGGAACATTTATTTAGCCCACGAGTCTGAGGATTGACTGGGCTGTCCCTATGGTTGTGGCTGAGCTTGCTCAAAATTGAGGGAATTTGTTGGCTTTTTGCTGATCTATTTTGGTTCAGTAGGAGTGACTGGCTGATCTGGCTCCTCTCTCCTCCTCAGACAGGCTAATCTGAGCACTTCTCAGGGCAGAGGAAGAGATGCAGGAGTAAGGCAAGCCTGGGTAAAAAGTGGTTTTCAAACTTGGTGGTGGCCGGTTTGCTTCTGTCCCACCAGCCGAAATAAGCCACGTGGGAGGGCACTATAAGGTTATACAGTAGAACAGCATGAACTTGAGAATAGTAAATAATTTGAACATATTAATGCAATCCACCTATCACACCCATTTTTCTTCTAAAAGATTATTTGGGAGAACTACACACTGGACTTATAATGAATAATTTTTTAAATGTATAGATTTGGCAAGTACAGATTTGAATCCTGGCTCTATCTTTAGTAGCTCTGTCACCTTGGGCAAGTTAGTACAGTTGGGCTGTGGTTTTCTTATCTATAACGTTTGGACAGTGACAGTACATACATCATAAGACTGTTGAGATGTAATGAGATAATGTGTATAAATAATACCTAATTCTTATGTAACATTTACTATATGTCAGACTCTTTTCTATGTGTCTTATGTATTTTAACTTATTTAATCCTCACAACAATTCCATGTGGTAGATATTATTATTATTATTGCTAGTTTGCACATAAAGAATGTGAGGCCCACGGGGTTCCAGAACTTTCTAACGAGTTATAGCTGGTGAGAGTCAGAGCTGAGATTCGGAACCTAGGCAGTCTGGTTTCAGAGTCTGTACTGGGAACCATTATCTGATGCTAATCTTAGTACAATGTCCGTTAGAAAATAAACGCAATGTTTCAAACTATTATCTTTATAAAGTTATTGTTAACTGATATCATTTGACTCATGCCATGTGGCTTAAGTGGACCATCTATAAATCCACTTTCTGACATGTAGAGTTCTGCTTTTCAAGCACATTGCATTGTCCAAAAAGATTCAGGTGGACCCCTTGAGAAATCTATGATACTATCTGGAAGACAAAGACATTAAGCTTTTTAAAATGGTGCAGCTGTATGACAAGAATGAATCTTAATATACATATTATTGGCAGCTTTCTACAAAGTTGTAAGAGTGACCGCCATTGATGCCACCCACCAAACTGTGTGACGTAAAAGATAACCAGTGCTGACGTCCAGGTTATACAAAGAGTCTGGATTTACCCACTCTCTGGAAGGATTGAGCTCACCACACAGCCAGGCTACAAGATTGTGAAGCAATATAACCTCACTGATACCTCACCATGGAAGGTGTGGACTGTGACAAATATCATCCTTGCACAGCGACAGCCCTGGTAAGAAGAAAGCCCCAGGTTTTTCTCTTTTCTTTTCAACAGTTAAAAAAATTTATTTTTAGCTGTGCCATATACAAAGCATGTGATATCTTAGTTCCCTGACCAGGGATCAAATCTGGGCCCCTGAAGTGGAAGTAAAGAATCAATGGCAGTCCATAGACAGTCCCATGTTTTGATGTAATAGAGATGGATGTGTTAGCTTTTAACTTATTACAATTGAAACTGTCAAATAATAACAATAATACTCATGAGATTAAAGAATTATAATAATAGCCAGAATGTCTCTAACACTTGTGCCAGATCCTGTTGTGGGTAATTTCATATCTTGATGTAGTTAATATTCACCTTTAGTCTTCAAAGTAGACAATACTATCATCGTTTCTACTCTATAGATGAGGAAACTCGGGCACAAAGTTTGGGAAACATATGTGAAGTGACGCAGGGCTTCTAGAACTGGACTTACACTCACGCCGCCTCTCATTAAGAGATGATGTTGACAACATAGGTAATTACCCATAATGTGTTTTTTCCACATCATAACAGGAGGAAGTGTGGAGCTCTAAATTATTGTCACAACATCAAAGGACTCTTGAAAGACCTTCAGAGTGGATACTGCTGTATTGATGATGCGGAATGTGTTTTTAATGACTGAGGTTTTGTCATCAGAGAAGAGAGGTAGGTAGGACTGAAGAATTTTTAGGTCCTCATTTGGCCTGATGAGTCAGGGTCTACTTCCTCTTCCTGTACAGAGCCCCCTGGCTTGCTGCTTGGGCAGTAATTAGACTTCCTGAGTGTGTCACTGTGAGGAAAACACCAGGTCCACGGACATCAACAGTCAGAATGACTTTCACAGGGACTGAATTCCAGTCATGTGGGCATGATTAAGTGGTTTGATTGTCTCAGGTAGGTACCTATGAGAGTGATCTTTAGACCTAGGTACCTGTGGTAGTTTTTCCTGTAGAAATTTATGAGCTCCTCAAATTGTATAGGATGCCATTCACTTGCAACTATCATCTACCTATTACAAATGCCAAGAGGTGAAAGCAGATAATTAAGAAAACAACTTCAAGTGACTCTGATCTTACAAACAGGGTTTCTAATTTAACTAAAGCAGGAACTTCTTCATTTCCTCTTTTAACTAATATCTACTGGATGTTTTCTCTGTGCACAACTTCCTGGGTTGCAAAGACATGTGCGACAATATATGGCTTCGGGAAGCTTAAAGTTTTAACATGGGTGAGGTTAAATAGTATATAGCAGGTATATTGATGACATAGATAAATGTGACTTTTGAGTTCTGAAAAGGAAGATGGTTCTTTAGATCCCAAATTATAGGAATCTGTCATCATCGTTGTCACCATCATCATCACCCACCCTTTATTGAGAACCTACCTAGGAGATGCAGTGGTAAAGAATCTGCCTGCTAATGCAGGAGATGCAAAAGTTGTGGGTTGGATACCTGGGTCAGGAAGATCCCTTGGAGGAGGAAATAGCAATCTGCTCCAGTATACTTGCCTGGGAAATTCTAAAGGCAAAAGGAACCTGGCAGGCTACAGTCCATGGGGTCACAAAGAGTCGGACACAACTGAGCATGCAAGCACAATAAAAGGCAAGACTATGAGATCTTGTTTAGCCTCAATCCCAACCATGAGGTAGCTACTGATACTACTTTTTATGGGCAGAAGAATTTCATTTATCAGGTTTAGAGGTTAAGTAACTTATCCAAATTTATTCAGCTAGAAAGAGGTAGAAGGATTAATTCTGGGCACTTAACCACTACTGTGTACCTTAAATTATCTCTCTGATCCATCAGCAAATCCTGTTGTCTCTTTCAAAACATATCCTGAATGCTCTCTGGTTGTGCCACCATTGTCCCTTTCCTGGTCTACGGCAGCAGCCTCATAACTGGACTCTCCACTTCCACTTGTGCTCTTTACAATCTACTCTTCACAGAGGAGCCAGAATGATTCTTCCAAAAGGCGGTTTACGCTCTTCCTCAAAACTCTCCAATGGTTTCCCATCACACTTGGCAAAAGCTCCAAGTTTGCTTCCGAGGTCTGCTGTGCCCTGTGGGATCTGGACCCCAGGTCTTTGTGTTCAGCTCCTCTAGGTCTTTCCCTCTTACTTCAATCCACTCATGTGAATTTCTTGCAGTGTCTTCAACACACCCGAAATGTTTATACCTCAGAGACTTTGCCTCAGGCTGGAATGCTTGTCTTCCAACCACATGACTCACATTCTTACCTTAATCCTATTTTTGCTCCAAAGTAGCTTGCTCACAATGCAGGGCTCATGGGTTCAATCTCTGGTCCACATGCCTTAGAGCAGCTAAGCCAGTACTGAAGCCCTTGTGCCTGAAGCCTGTGCTCTGCCACAGGAGAAGCCACGGCAGCGAGAAGCCCATGCACTGCAATGCAGAGTGGCCCCTGATCGCCACAACCAGGGAAAAGCTGGTGTGCAGCAGCAAAGACCTGGTGCAACCAATAATAAATAAATAAGTAAATAAAAATTAAAAAAAAAAGACCAGATCGCCCTCCCCCTAAAGAAAGAAATAGTAAATTAATTCTACAAGCAGCAACATGGAAAAAGCAAGAAAATATGGCATTGAGTGAGAAAAGTGGGAAACAGGAAAGATCTATAGCACAATCAAAGTCATGTAACCAAACACTAACATGCTGCAAGAATACATCCTTGCTTAAGGACATGTATCCAAAATAGGGGAGGAGGAAGAAAACAGAGGGTTCACAGAAAGCCTTTCTTTCATGACTTTCTTCTATTAAAATAGTTCCATCAACTATTCGCTATCTCCTTTTTTTTTAATAAGAAGTCAATTAAATAAATCAGTTTCATGCTTAGGAGTATACTTTTCTCTAAAACTGAAACATTTTCTTTTTTCGCAGATGCTATAAGCACTGAATAGACATATACAAGTGAAGGAAATTGTTATAGATATAAAATCAACACCATTTTGGTTTGCAGTGATACAACCTGGGTTGGTACTCTGTTGTCTTAGGGAATCATGTACATCAATGCATGTCAGACAAGTTTGAAACATTTTGAAAAGATATAAGGAGTATAAATAAAACTACTGTGATGGGTGCCGAAAGGAATTCCTCAGGAAAATCTCAAATAGACAGGACATTAATGAAAATGTTGTAATAAAGCAGTGGACTGGGCTTATTCTCTTATCTCCTTAACTGCAGAGCACCAATTTCCATATGACAGTGCCTACTACACAGTTGTGTTGACTTGTTTATTGCTTTACCTCCTCCTTTAGAATATCGACTGCGATAGAGAGGGACTTTTTATCTTCTGTGTTTAGACCAGCGCTTAGCACATAGTGTTAAATAAATATCCACTGGATGGATGAATTTATCCTCCCAACAATCCTAGGAGTGGAGGAATGGAGCTCTCCCTTTTGCAGATGAGCAAAATGACATTTAGTCCCTTGTATCAAACAAAAGATCTGCCAATCGGAAGGCCCAAGGTTTTTATAAAGAGTTCTGATTCCAAGTTCTGTGCTGTTTGCATTATAACACAGCAATCTTCCTCAAATCATATTAAATAGAACACACAGCTTTATTCAACCTATAGAAGTAGCATTAAAAATGAATTGTTCCCCAGGAATTTAGCTGTGCTGTTAAAACATTTCATAAAACATTTTTAAAAGGTAGTGCTTGCAAATAGGAGAACCCTAGAGAATCTTCTGTGAGTGTTGCTGAGAAAGTTATTACTCATCTAAGAGGTGGGCAGATAACCTTTCTAGGCTGACTGGCATTTGATCACTGACATTTTAAAATCCTTGATATTTTGATCTTTTCCCATGTAAATCACAGTTTCCCAGTTCATGGTATCTTAATTAAGAAAAAGGTTGATAACGGCCCCTAATTAAGGTCAGAGCATATTTTGAAGTAATCATATTGTTACTAAAAAATTTATTGTGCCTGAGTGAATGGTGTAGAGGAGGCCTCTAAGTTGAGAAGGAGGAAGCTTCTCCTTCTTTTAGGCTATGTTTGCCATTAAGCATAGATAGTTAAAAGATTCAAGGGATTGCAACTTTTAGAGGCATCATTCTCCAGCTCTCCTTTTCTTACCGTTTATGTAACTCATGAGCTTTCCACGAGTTCTTCCAACAAGCCCAGAACTCTCCCTAATGGACACACTGAATGTCACAGTTGACCCAGGAATAATAAGGTGACTGACTAGCTGATTGGCAGCCAGAACCCACATCTGCAGGAACATTTCTTCAAATTCCAAATCCTAGACTCTTTATTTAATAATTCTAAATGATCTGTCTCTAGCCAGATGCTTCTTGCTGATTCTGTGTATAAATAGTCACATGACGTGGATGTGACGCTTCTTCCTCCCTCACTGCTGACAGGTCACGGTTGACATCTTAGACAAGAGTGATGAAGCTCCTCTCTGGACACCTTCTGTATGCCAGGCAGTCATTTTTGACAATGTTGTTGCTGGGACAAACGTCAACGGTTTCCAACTAAACTGTCATGACAGAGATTCACAGGATTTTGAAATGTGCTTTGAGACGGTTTCTGGTGAATCATTTTATTCTTTCTTGTAATCGTAAGCATGTGTCGAATTGATAAAACCTCTCTGACATAAATAACATAATCTTAGAAATAACTCTGTTTACAAAGATTAAACTATTTCCTATCTATGCTGCTAGGTGTGTCCTCAAGGAATCTTTTTCACTTCCATATGTTCTGTCTAATTCCTCCTATGGTAGAACAATCTATGACTTCAGTGATACTTGATAATGAAGGAACTTTGGATCAGCAAGATGAAGTTACAAGTAACTAGGTCTGCTGTTCATGGTATTGGCTGAAAATAGCAGCCATTTCCCCTGTGATGCTAATACTAGGATAGATGTTTTCTACTGTATTATTATTGGATTTTCACAGATCCGTGTCAACTTCAGTCATATCTTGGGACATACGGAAGAAATTTATTGAAGATCATATATGTGCCAGGAGGAGGGTACACAGTATTGTACAAGACAGATGTGGACCTTGTATTCATGGAATTCACAGTTCATTAAACTAGCAGTAACATCAACAGTTATAAAACCGTAAAGCATGGCAAGTTTTATTAAGGAAAACTACTGGGTATCATGAGAGGGAAAAAGAAGAAGTACTTAAAGCAGGGTCAGACCTTTTGTCATGCAATTGAAAGAATGGGACCATGGCCATGGGTTCACGTTCCCAAATAACTGTACAGGCTGGTCCAGTGTCTGCTTGTCTCGCTAGTGTGCATCTTCTTAACAACAGGGTCTCCAGGGCCACTGAAATGTGACTTAAAATTTAGCAGGATATTTGTGGTCTGACTGGCCTATTTGATGTTGATCCATACTACCCTGAAAGTGGGAATAAAATTCTCTGAGTAGGAGATGAAGGAAGGGAACACATTTAGGCAGAATAATTTGATAATAGTGTGAAGCTTGCTGACCACATATGGGGATCACACTCAGGATCTTAACCTTTAGAACAAATTTTTTTCCAGCCAACTGAATTTTCTGCTTACTTGATTTCCATTTTACTGTAAGCCTTATATATGTATAAGGAATCAGAAAATAATAAAATTTATATTTACTTACATTTATCATGTTTAAAAAGCTGTGTAAGGTAGCTTGAGAAAACCTTTCAATGTACCTTAAAATACTTTTAATTTTTGATTTCTTCCTTTTAAAGGAAATGTGAACAATCATTTTGGATTTGACCCAACTCGGGGTTCAAATACTCTGAAATTAATTGTGAAGAATCCTTTTAACTTTGAATCTGGAGCTAAACTGCAGCGGCAGTACCATCTTGTAGCGCACATAATTGATGACAACCTGAAATAACGGCAAAGCCACCAAGCCCAAGACAGGCACCGCTGTTACAGATATTTATGTGACAAGGGCCAATATGCCACCTCCTCCAACCACCGGCTCTGAAGTAAGGAGTTATGGAATTTAATTTGGCTTTGTGCGTGGGAAATGTCCTATTGCAAATTCCACTTTCATCTAAAAAGGCTAAAAGGCTACTCAAGCAGTACCTTTATCCTTAGGCCTTTTCACCTGGGCACCACCCCATCCAGCCACCAGGCCACATTTTAGAATGTGCATATCTGAGAATCCACTGTATAGGGGAGAGAGAATTTGTTTCATTACTGGGGAAGCATAAGGATGCAACTGATTGCATCTAAATGATCCGAGAGTCCTGCCTACCAGAAAGACCCACTTGTCAATGAATTCTCTCAGTTAAACACCTCTCAAACTGGGCACTTTCAAACATTATTCTCTAGGGCCATGTCTTTTACAGTAACAGACACCAATCCTGTGCCAGGCACTGTGCCCCAGGGCTTACATTCTTTGTTTCATCTAATCTTCAATCTAATTCCATGAAGTTGAGCAGACCCTTCAGTAGTTTGTTGTTTCAAAAAATAGATATAGAAAGCCTCTGCAGAACTCCAGAATGATTTCTGAGTCACCCAAGGATAATGTCTGTTCAGAAGACTTTATGGTTAGTATATTTTACTGTCTTCTAGCCTTTGAAATAGAGGCATTTTTTAAAAAAACATGGATGATAAATCTTTCCACCAGGATATTTGATTTTCAAGAAAACACGTTCTCTCACGCTGCACAAAAGTGTTTATTCTGCATCCAGAGGGTAACAGAGGCATAAAGAACCTCAGGTGTCATCTAGTTCAACTCCTTGACTTTACGGATGAGAAAACTGAGGTCAAAGAGGAGGGATGGTTTTATTCAAGTTTGCAAAGCAGTCATTGCATTGAGTTAAAGTCTTTAGATGCTTAAATTGGTGCTATCCCCAGGCATGTGTCTTTCATACTATCACCTGTGGTTATTTAAAAATTCCTTGTGTCTTAGTCAATACCCTACTGTCTGTAGGACCATCACTCTATACTGATGCTATTATGTGTAAACAGATGCTCTCTAAAAATTGAAACTAATACTCCATTTTCTCGGAAATAATTTTTCCCAACAAAGAAAAGTTCTGACCATTATGTACACAGCTATCAACACATACAAATCCAGTGACTGGTACATTCCTTTAGTCTTAAGTCTGATGGCTATTTTCTTTGCTGGGTTAGTTTCCTGGATATGTTTCCAGCTTTGGAGATATGGAAATGCTACACGATGCAGTCAGAAAATGGCCAAGGAAGTCTCTGTGACCAAACCCATGTAGATGATTTTTCTTTCTAAGCTTCTGTAGTCAAGAGTTGAATCATCTGGGGTTTGGCAATCTTGCTCTAAAAGTTTCTGCCTAATTTTGCCAATTTTGAAGGACACAGAGGAAGTATTTGGGGTACAAAACTCGATGGTGCCTTTCACCATTGCTCAAACCTATACTCAGAAAGAGCTGGAGAGCTTTCTGTAAAAAGTGCCAACAATATAGTCTTGGGTTCTATCTCAGGACATCTGAAATAGATTTTCCATGAGAATAGATTTTAAACAAAGCAATTTGTGAGCAGACAAACCCAACAACTCCCCAGATTGTTCTGATACATGGGCAATGGTTGACAGCTATTGGGAGCTAGCCCAGAGGCAGGTGATAAAGCCAGGTACCCTGTCTATACTTGTTTTGAATCTATGTGAAGCTGGGCAGAGAGGCCAAAGAAATGGATAACAAATGCAGCTGCTTTCACCATTATCTGAAAATAGTTCTTCAGGGTGCAGAATGCCATGGCTTCAAAAATAGAGTTGGATATGAATTTTTATTAGATAAGTAGAGACAATTTATGATTCAGAGTGTGTATCGAAGGTAGTGATGGTTAATGAGATCCGTTTATTACTCCCCATAGAGCATTTTTTTAAAAAATAGGAGTGGGAGAAGACTGGATAATAGTCATGTGCTGTGCAAAGTTGAAATTCTTCTTTTTCTTGCCACATATTAGCATAATGAAGCTGATGTTTTGTCAAATTTTCTTTTTCTACAGAGAAATAAAGTATATGGCAGGTAAGATCCGGCTTGCTAGTTGTCACAAGATTATTCTGAATTGTGTGATTCTAAAAAAAGCCATTTGTCTGATAACTGCCCTTTATCTATTTACTTTTTGAATAGGAGACAGAAATCAAAAGGAAATGGTTGTTACTGGAAACAGAAATAAAAAACTAGAAGTATTAACAGTAAGTACATTTTTGTGATCCCTGCCCAGAAGAAGAAAGAGCACTACACTGTCTCTGTAATCATGGCTCCATGGAAAGTTCTTCCATATTAACATACGGTCAATCTATTCAGGCATTATAAAAATGAGATACAATCCTTTCAATTCATCTGCTTCTGCTGGATTTCTGTGTATTTTTAATACCCAGGATTTCAGATCCAATCTTAGAATTTGGCTTTGGTCAAAATTTGCTATACACATTTTATGTATATTCAGCAAAAACAACTCTAGACGAGTGGAAATCTATCCTTATCCACCATTTCTTAAAGATAAGATCTAGATTTGAAAATAGGTTATTTGTTTCATAGAGCTGTGTATGTTCTTCAACCCTGGCGTTTCTTAGCAGATGGTGAAATCTATAGCTGATCTCCTATGAGTTCACTTGGGCTGCCACGATAAAGTACCACCCACTGGGTGGCTTCCACAGCAGACATTTATCTTCTCTCAGTTCTGGAGGTTAGAAGACCAAGATGAAGGTGTTGGCAGGTTTAGTATCTTTCAAGGTCTCTCTCCCTGGCTTGCAGATGGTGCTTTCTTCCTGTGTCCTCATTTTATTCTTCCTAATCTGTGTTGTCTGTGTCCTAATCTCCTATTCTTATAACAACACCAATCATCTTGGATTAAGCCTCATCCAGGTTGCCTCATTTTTCTTTAATCACCTCTTTAAGGTCCTGCCTCCACCTTCTGGTGTACTGGGGGTTAGGGCTTAAACATGCGAAATTTAGGAGAATCCAATTTGGCCCATAACACCTCCTATCCAAGTAAGAGACTTCACATCAATACAAAGACCTGAGTTCAGGGAGAGTGTGGTGGGCAGACTGTGGGATTTGGGGCTGGGAGAAGACAAGAAGAGCAAGGAGTCTGGGGATGCTAGGCTGCTAGCCTTCTATATGCTAGAGAGATGAGGTAATTTAATCATCTGCTCAAAGTTCTCAATATATGTCAAAACTAATTTCATCAAGTTGACTTTATTGCTAACCTTTTGTGCTTTTTAAAAGGAAATCATTGTGTATGAGACTGTATTTGATGGAGAAGCTGTTGATCCAGGTATGGTGCTTGACTTTTGAGTGTAGCTCATTTTGTCTATTTGGATGCAAAACTGTGTGAATGGATTACTTATTCATTACGTTTTGCATAATGGGACTCTGTCCTAAAGCAAATCATTCAAGGGCTAGGCAGGTAAAATAAATGACTTAAAGGGGCCTCCTAAGACAGTAAGTTCTATCATCAATAGCAACTGATACTTGGGGGGGCATGGTTATTACTCGACTCCATCAAAGTAGTGTATCTATTTTATGCACATTGAAACAGAGGCTCAGAGAGGTTAGGGAATATGTTAAGGTTCATACAGCTTTCTTTCCTTTCAGAGAAAGGAAGGAGAAAAGTTGGTGGAACTTTTGGAACAGAGACTGAGTCTTAACTGTGGTAAAAGAGAGGCAGATGGATGGAGACAGGTGGGTACTTGGCTACAAGAACAGTGGAAAGACTGTCCGTGTCCACGGCAGGTGGAGGCTTGTGTACCAGACCTCTAGGTGCAAGAATGGCAGAGTGGTCTGCAACAGACCTCTGGGCTCTTCTTCTGTTCCTTTTATTATTATCACTAAAAATAATGAAAAATTACTATATGCCATTTCTTCTTTCCATCTAAAATCTTTTAAAATAGTATTAATATTATTTAACAAATACCTGTTTTAGCACTTTCAGTGTATCAGGCTTGTTCTTAAGAACTTTGTAATTATTAAGCTACCTATTTTTTATTCCATTAAATATATATAAAATTTTCTATTTTAAGTGTACATTTCTATGGTATTAAGTACATTCACACTGTGGTGCAATCAGCACCACTATCCATATCCAGATTTTTTTTTCATCTTTCCCAACTCAAATTCATGAAACACTAGCTATTTTTTACATGTCTCTGTGTATAGTTCTATGACACTTAATCACCAATATAGATTTAACTAACTATGACCATAGTCAAGATAAAGAATTGTTCCTTCACCATAAAAGTGCTCTCTTGCACAAAAGAGGCAATGTTTTAATGCATATGGAATCACATGCTGTGTCACATTTTCCTTCTAATTCTCCTTTTGGTAACAAAGCAAAACTTGAGAAGATCAGAAACTCATCACTAGGTTGGCTATAGAGCAAAAGCTCAGTAAAGACTTTGTGGGATGAATAAATGCTTTGCGAGTTCATTATCATTCACTTTATCTGTTTGCAGTCATTCTCCCCACAGTTTCTGGGAATGTGTATGAATATGACAGCAGAACAGGTGTGAAAAAGTGGAAGAAGCCCCCCCAGGCACCAGGAGGGGGCCTTGGCAAACACACACTGCCTCCCAGAGGCCCATCCTTATGAGGAGTCTTCATTCTTAAACATTCCTATGCAAGGGCAGCATTCTCCTGTGTCTCTGAACGATTGCTTTTTTGGTGTCTGTGTTTATAACCCTTTGTACTCTTCCAGTTCAGAGCTGACTGAGGGCAGTAGTGAGGGGGGCGGGGTGTCAACCTTGCCTCTCTGAGTATGTTTTGCTGAAATTAGAGACTAAACTGATACATGTTCATTGTCTGACTTTGCCCAGTGGAAGATATGCTTGTTATGACTAGAGACTTTGTTTTGCTCACTGCTTAGATCCAGCATATGCTTGGTACACAGTGGGGCCTCTATGAATACATGGTGAATAAATACATTTGAATACATAAATTCAGATCTCTTGTGTTTAATTCACATTACTCGTTTCTCCTATGACTATGGAAAAGAAATGGGAATTATCTTTAGAAAAGAATTTTCTTGGTTTCTGAAGTCATAAAAAATGCAGGATTTTTCTCAGCGTTTTTAAAAAGCACAATTGATCTCGCTTTTAATTTTCTTTTTATAGCACTCTGGAGAATGACCATCTGAAAACTTGACCTATTAATAACTTGCCAAAGAACTGTTGGCATCCATCATTTGAGAGCTATGCACTTAGACAGGTAGTTCTTAAATACTAGGAACTCTCTGATGATCCTCCTCAGTTGTAGAAGATACACTGACAGAAGAAAAGATTGTTGATGGTAGAGGGTAAATCCACACTTAACCCAAAATAGAGCTCAAGTTGGGATAACTGTTTTAAAACAAATCTTATTGCACACCAAGAGCAAAAGAAAGTGAAAGTGTTTGTCACTCAGTCATGTCCAGTTCTTTGAGACCCCATGGACTGTAGCTTGCCAGGCTCCTCTGTCCATGGAATTCTCCAGGCAAGAATGCTGGAATGGGTAGCCAGTCCCTTCTTCAGGGGATCTTCCTCACCTAGGGATCCAACATGGATCTCCTGCATTGTAGATGGATTCTTTACCATCTGAGCCACCAGGGAAGCCCCCACGAGCAAAGAACTAATACATATTTGAGTCAGAGGATGATGGGTGCTTGAATGATCAGAAATATCAGCCTTCATATGTATTTATGCCCCTTTGCACATGTGCACACATAAGATTTCTTTTCAGTACAAGAATACCTCACTTCCCAACAAGAGAGAGCACCTGAAGATAAACAGGCTCATATTTTACTCACATAGCTCAAATGGGTTGATCCTCAGGAGGTGCTGGTGTGGAAGACTCCAGTGAATGTGAAGTCTGGAGCTTGGACAAGTCACATCTCCTCTTACAAATTTGCTTTTCTTCTTTTAGAAAATGTAAACTGTCATTCCTGGCCCATTTCAATCTCATAGTTCTGTTGTGAGAAACAACATAAAACAGTTGAGATTCTACATTTGGCAGCTCTTTTTGAACTGTAAGCACTATTTAAGTATAAAATAGGAATCGTTTCATTAAGTCAAAATTGGCTGCTCAGAGAGCAGTGACTTGGAATACAGAGATGGTCTTTGTATTTTTCTAAGCCAGTCTATGTTGGAATTGGTTGATAATTAGCTCCACAACTTCTGTGAAAGGAATATATTGCCTTGTTCCAGATGGCATGATAATTCTTCACCAGGGGAGAGACCAAATACTGTCTGGGAAAATGCCATCCTCTCTCCAGCAAGGCTCTCACTGGATCAGTTATGCTCAGATGGAAGTAGATATGTGACTCTCTATCTGCCATCACCTGAGTTTTGGAAGAAAAAAAAAGAAGCATTTATAAACTTCCTTTTCAAAGTCTGGAATGGATCAGTTAGTACTTAATCTGTCTCTGCCCAAACCAAGAAAAATTGGAACATGGCAAGTTGAGTCTTTACTTTCTTCTGTTGAGCTGCTTTGGGTTTCAGTTTCAGACTGGTAGCTGTTGTTTGGTCACTAAATTGTGTCTGACTCTTCAACAATCCCATGGACTGTAGCCTTCCAGGCTCCTCTGCCCATGGAATTCTTCAGGCAAGAATACTGTAGTGGGTTGCCATTTCCTTCTCCTGGGGATCTTCCCGACCCAGGGATCGAACCCAGGTCTCCTGCACTGTAGGCAAGTTGTTTACCACTCAGACATGGCCAAGAAAGAATGTCCGAGTTGGTGACCATAAAAGGAGGGTTGTTTGGGAGGAAGCTAAAGAGGGCTGCTTTCAGGGGGCACGACTCTGGAACCTGATCTCTCTATTGGCTCAAGATCAACTTGCCTCCAAACTTGAGATGTTCTTTTCTCCTGCGGTTTAATAATGATTGCATTAGTTTGCTGAAGGCTGCCACAGCAAATCACCAATAAACAGTGGCTTGAAGCAACAGAACTTGATTCTCTCACAGTTCTGGAAGCTAAAATTCTAAAACTGAAGTGCTGGTGGTGGCCTCTTCCCTCCGGAGGCTCCAGGGGAGCATTCTTTCCTTGCGTCTTCCAGCTTCTGGGGGCTGCCCTGGCCTTCCTGGGTTTGTGGCTGCAGCTCTCTCCTCTTTGAGCCTGCCTTCACGTTGCTTTCTCTTCTAGGTGTCTGTCAAATTTCCTGCTGCCTCACTTTTTTTTTTTTTAATTGGAGGATAATCGCTTTACACTGTTGTGTTGTTTCTGCGGTACAGTAATGTGAACCGAGCTCTATGCATACATATACCCCCTCCCTTGGAAGCCTCCCTCCCACACTGCCCACATCCCACCCTTCTAAGTCATCACAGAGAGCCGAGCTGAACTCCCTGTGCAACACGGCAGCTCTCTCCTAGCTATCTATTTTACACATGGTAGTAACATATGTTAGGGCTACTCTGTCCGGACTCACCCGCTGAGCACATTTGTTATTGGATATAGGGCCCAGCCAGACAATCCAGGCTGATCTCCTAGATCCTTAGATCTCAAGATCCTTAACTTACTCATATCTGGAAAGACTTTTTTCATATAAGGTCATCTTCAAAGGTTCTGAGGATTAGAACATGGACAAATATCTTTGAGGGTTATCATTCTACAAAAGACAATAATTTTAAAAGTCTTTAATACAGTGTATATAAACTGATACACTCTTTCTGGTGAACAGTATGACAACTGCACTTTAACAAATATTTGAGTACTGTGTGCCAGCATTGTTTCAAAGCCTTTAATCAATAAAAATGCAGATGCCTTTGACCTGGTAGTTTTTACTGATTGGAATATGCTTACAGATACACTTACAAAAGATCTACAAAATTTTTTTTTGAGAATTGGTGGTAGCTTTGTGTGTAAGAGAAATAAAAACAATATCAAAGTGTCCATTCAAAAGGCATTGGTTGGGAAAACCATGTCATATTCAAATTCATATTACAGAATGTATGTTGTGGCTGTTAAAAAGAAATAGGCCTATACTGATATGGAAGATACATAAAGTGATAAAGTTGGGCAAATTACAGATTCTTATTAACATACATAAATAAAAAATAAGCATCTGTATAGATACATATGTTGGTGGGCTGCCACTTCCTACTCCAGGGGATCTTCCTGCTCCAAGCATCAAACCTGTGCCTCTTGCATCTCCTGCACTGGCAGGCAGATTCTTTACCACTAGCACCATCTGGGAAGCCCCAAAACTTTAGGGGGCAGTGACAAATCACGGGGAACTCTAGTGTTTGTTTGTGTAGAGAAAGTGTGGGGGAAAGAAATGCAGAGGATGAAAGAAATATTGTAGTTTTATAGTTTTATGAACCACTGAATTTTCTAACCTTCTACATATTATTTTTATTTTTTAATAATGTAAATAGGTATTATCTGGTGGTGAGAATTTAGGACATTCATTTCATTTATTTAATAGTTTATTCTGGGGTTTTATAAGAAGTCTGAGGCTTTTCTTTCCAATCAACTTGAAACTAGGCTTGGGTCTTTCTTATTGCCTGGGATATTTTCTTCCTTGATTTGTATAATTATTGTTGCTCTTCTGTCTGCCTTTTTCTACTTGTGAAATTGATTATTCTTCTGTTAGGTCTCCAGGATTTAGCAGCTAATCTCTTCTTTTCCGCTCATGATTTCTAACACATTGAATTATTTCTCTGCTGTTTCAGAGATTTTTTTTCACTTGATCTTCTGGGTCACTTTGGTCTCACCAGTGACAACTCAGTTTCAGCTAATCTACTGAATTGTAAAAGTTTCAAAATCATATTTTTAGTTCCAGAAAGGGGTGTGTGTGTGTGTGTGTGTGTGTGTGTGTGTGTGTGTGTGTGTGTGTAGGGCAGGTGTGCGCAGATGCACATTATTTACGGGACCCAAGTCACCTTATTATCTGTTTATGCTGCAATTGTCTATTTCAGTAGAGGTATGCTCTGAGTGTATCTCCTTCCTTAAGGTTCCTGGTTTCCTGGGGCTCTTGGGTCCCTTGGGCTTGTTATTTTTCTCTGTTTGCTTTGGGGCTGAGTTTGAGTTGCTGTGGAATTTTCTGAGACCATGGTGGAGCCACTGCTCTCTCTCCAGGCTAGGCTGATGGTACAGCTGAAGCAGGTGGTTCAGATCTGTCATGACAACAGGGCTTCCCTTGTTCAGAGACAGAGGACCTTCCTTTAGACCTTTTCAATGCTTCCATAGGTTTTTGGGGGTCAGGGAGACATGGCATGTCTCTATTGGTTAATGTCTCATTCTCTCTTGTGATGGAGGGGTGGGGGCTGTCCAATGAGCTTTAGCTCCAAAAATGAAATCATCCCTTTCAGAACCTCTGCGTGTCCTGTGGCTCTCTTTTGGTTTGAAGGGGAGAACATCTTGGCTGGCTTTCAATTACTTCCTCCATGCCTTACCCACACAACACCCATAGCTGCCCCATCCAGCCAAAGTCCAGCCTCAAGGAAGAACCCCAGCATTTCTACAGATGCATGAGCCTATGTTAAAGGAGCAGAAATGCCCAGTTAAGGCTAGCCTAGATTGCCTAACTTTTAATCCACCCTCAGACATGAGAACTGCAACAGTGAATGAGAGTTGATCAAAGCCATTGGTTTGTTATATAGCTGAAGCTTACTGATTCCAGAAAGAGGTGGGATGATTTCTCATTTTTATTTTTTTTAAAAAGTCAACAAATGTGTGTTGTTAAAAAAAAAAAAACAACAAAGAAAATATTTAACAGGTGGAAAAGAAAGATCTGATATAAATGCACTGAGATAAAGTTGTAGAACCTCAGAGTTAAAAATACTGGACTTAAAAAAATTACTGAACTTATTTTGTTTGACTATAGGGGACTACAATCAAAGTTCTGTTTCACAGCCCTTGACCCAAGAGAAGGCTTCCTTGGGAGCTCAGATGGTAAAGAATATGCCCGCAATATGGGAGACCCAGGTTCAGTCCCTGGGTTGGGGAAGACCCCCTGGAGAAGGGATGGCTAAAGGGGCCAACAAACCTTTATTAAATAAATCACCCTTGAAATAGTCCCAGTGAAATCCTTATGCGAGAGACTAATTAAGAATTTCCCCCATTGTATTTCCATTGTTGGTCCTGGGTCTGCTTAACTATCTTCCTGAGGGAGTTCCCTAACTCACTACCTAACAGCTCTTTCTTTTGTGGCACAACAATAATTATTGGACTTATTGTGTTGAAGCAAAGAAGAAATCGAGCTGACAGTGTGAAATCTAAATAATTAAAAAACAGAAGTTTTTCCCTCATTAAGAAGCCCCCTCAGACAAAATGGGCATATTTTCACCAGCTGATAAAAGAGTTGCTATGGATCAGAACAGCTGCATAATAGCTTCCATTTAGCATTGTTACCTTAAATTCCATCCAGCTCCAAAATTACACTGCTTCATCTATAATAAATGATTTACTTTCAGTTGGAAAAAGCAAAATGATCCCTTTTGGATTAAAATTACCTACAAATGTAATTAACAGCATCTCATTTTGTTAGCTCATCATCTTAACTCTCTACAGATGTCTTTAAATAGGAAAAATTGACATTTTTATTGTGTTCTTGATACATTGCAAACATTGCTTATTAGTACACACAGTTACGGGGCCAGTCCAGACACTCTGCCGGATTGAAAACAAATTTAATTTGTGTTTACTGTAGTGAGAAATAGCATTAGATTTAAACAGTTCCTATTTCATGTTACATAGTGTCTTAATATTCACCAACCTGCCTGAATGTAAGTAAGGCTCAAAGGCAGAGACTATCAGCTAAACTCTCTCTCTCATTCATCCGTTTGGAAGAAGTCAATATGAAAGTCTTTATTCAATTTATATCAAATGATGCCAGTGATAAAGAAGCCGTCTGCCAATGCAGGAGATATAAGAGACATGGGTTTGATCCCTGGGTCAGGAAGATCCCCTGGAGGAGGGCATGGCAACCCACTCCAGTGTTCTTACCTGGAAAATTTCATGGGCAGAGGTGCCTGGCAGGCTACAGTCCATGGGGGTGTAAAGAGTTGGACATGACTGAGCGACTGACCACACACACACAAACTATCTAATGTACAGTGTTTGAGAAAAGACCTCAATTGTATTGAATGTTTATCATAATAACTATTATTAACCAGTAGTACTGCGGTTTTTCTTAGCTTTGTGAACTTTCTAGATGATCACACAATATACTGGATCCTCAAACTCTTCCCTACCAACAGTGCATTCTCTTCTTTCCAGACAGAACTGGGATGTTTTAATCTAGTCCAAGAAATAACTTAACTATGACAATAAACCTTTTTAGCTGACTTCAGAGGTCAAAAGCTTGTGGAGACTTGATGAATAGGGCCAGGAAAAATCCCAAAAACCCTGTTATAGTGGTGCTGGGCTCTCCTAGCTCAGGCTGTAGAGACTAAAGAAACCCATGGGCTGATGGCACAAACAATTAATTGTATAAAAGCCAAAGTTAGCAGGCAGGAAGTGTAAGCCTGATGACTTAGGGGTTAAAATCACCCATTACTTATGGCTAGCTCTTCTCTGTTGTGTTCTAGCATTAAGCAATATGCTTGGCATAGTGGGTATTTAATAAGTGCATGTGGAATAAACAGAAGAAGGTGAGATTTCTTATCATAAACCAAAAGAATTTTTCAATCTGGGCCAATTGAGAGTTAACTACACAGCAGGCAGTTTCCATTTTGGGGTTTTCTTACACATCCAGTGTATTTTGGGGTATCACCATGATTTGCAATTATAGGTCTTACCTATTGCCCCTATTACTAATATATCTCACATATTTGGCAAATATGCTGCTATTCTGCACATGGACCATGGCAGACATCACTAATGGATTGCAGCACTGTATTTTTGTTGAGCCTGGATGCACTCCATGGCAGACATGGAGATATGCCACCCAGATTCCCTTTCAAGGAAGGCTCTGCCATCCAGCTGCAGGGAGTCTGGTCAGCAGACACTCCAGCTGTTAGGATCTTTGAGGTCAGCTTCAGCTGCAGAGTATCCCTGCTTGGAAGTCTGGCTCTTCCCAGAACAGATTTCACCTAGGGACTGAGCCATGGGAAGGGAAGGGAAGGCAGTGTGGTCAGAAAGGCCCAGCCATTCCAGCGCTCTGCTGGTCAACTCTGATGGAAAAGGCCAGCTCCAGAGCACTGCTCATCTCCAACAGGAAGTTGGCTGAGGCTTTCTCAGGCTTGCTTTGTGCTTTGTTTTCTCCCTCTGCCTAATCCTGCGTCTTTCCCTTCTCCTCATAGATGTCAATCCCTAATAAACATCTCAGACTCCAGAATCTCAAGGTTTCAGGGTCTGTTTCCAGAAACCCCAACCTGGCAGTCGCCATCACTAGCTTAGAGTTGGCATGTGGAATTAAGTCCATTTTCCGTGCCTGTCCTTCCTAAGGCCAGTGTTCACTGGTGATAAAATCAAGATACTCAGATCATTCCAATAATTCCTTAAAAACAGACAAGTTCAAATCCTTCTTTGGTCTGCAGGACATGGAGGATACAGCTAGTTATTGCTGATCTGATTCATTTCAGCAAAAACTCATGCCTTCCTTCAAAGCATTCAAATAACAACCTTCCTTGTCTGAGACAGGGTTTCTCAACTGTGGCACTATTAATGTTAGGGGCTGGGTAATTCTTTGTTGTAGGGGCCTTTTCCCGTGCTTGTAAGATGTTTAACAGCATCCTTGGCTTCACCCACTAAATGCCACCAATAGCCACCTCCCACCAGTTGTGATATATGAAGGTGTCATCAGACATTTCCAAATGGCTCCCAGGGAACACAGTCTACCTGGTTGAGAATCACTGGTTTCAGAGTTCTACCTTAGGAAGCAGCCTCCAGATAAGGGACATGAAACCCTTGTTGTCGTTCAGCCACTCAGCCGTGTCCAACTCTTTGTGACTCCATGGACTGCAGCATGCCGGGCTTCCCTGTCCTCCACTATCTCCTTGAGTTTGCCCAAGTTCATGTCCATTGAGCCGGTGATGCTCTCTAATCATCTCATCTTTTGCTGCATGTTTCAAACGACTCCTCTGTGGGCCTTGATCACCAACTTGAGTCCTTTTCTCAGGAGAGAGAGGGCAACGGCTCTTTGAATAAGTCATCACCAAGCCAGAAGAAAGATGGGTGACTCCCCCATTTCCTAGTTAACAGGTTGAATTTCAGACAAGCCTGCTGTGCCAAACCTCAGACCCAGCCTCTGACTCCCTCACTCCAGGTAACCTGTAGGTGGGTATCAGTTGTTTACACACCGAGGGAGGCTGCATTCCTAAGGCCCTTTGATATTGTTGGTTTTCTGTCTCTAGGATTAATTTGGGCATGAGAAGAGCAAAATCATTTACTTAAAAACTAAAAATATGGGTTTCATAGGAACCTCCAAAAGTTATTAGCATCTAAATATTGTTGAAACATTTGAGATCATAGGTGAATGTATGTATATGTGCATAAACTTATTTAAGTTTTCATTTTTTCACTCTTACCCAAATACTAAATATCCATTGAAGAAAATTAAAAATTATAGATCAACCAAGAGTAGAGAAAAGAAACATCACTTGTAATTTTACTACTAGTGATAACTGTAATTAAGATTTTGAAAAGAAATCTTCCAGATTTCTTATAAATAGTAAAATATGAATTTCATAATGAAAATAGGATATTGTGATATGTAACTCTCTTTGTTCTGCTTATAAATAATGGCTGAGCCAATATTTTCTGCATCTCCACTCTCTCTTTTTTCATTTTTTGGTGATTAGTGTCCTTTCATTTACAATGAAAACTTTCAAAGGAGGGAGATTTTTCTTAGGAGGACGCTAATTCTGAGTTTTGGAGGGATAAATAAGGGTTAGGATTATGAGCTATGCTGACCGCGTTCTCTGTCATCTCACTCCTGCCCACCGTTTTCCCCACCTCTGCCTCCCCTGCCCCTCCAGCTGAACCTGGGGATGGAGTGCTAACTCTGACTCACTTCGCAGCTTTGCCTGGAGAAATTGAAGGCTGAATCTTGAAGGAAATCTCCACTGATAACATAAGAGCTGTTCAGAGGACTTCAAAATACCATCTCCAGCAGTCAGTGCCTCGCACGTTAATGCCGCTTACATAATACCTACCCATCTATAGGATTTACAAGGGAATAGAAAGAAAACTTCTCTCACAAAATCAAACTTTCTGTCTTCTAAGGTCAAATTTTAGAGAAAAATGCTCTGGGCTCACCTTGTGGAGCATATATGTACCCAGTGGGGAAGACTGGCCTGAGTGATGCCTACAGTTTCCAGGAGGTGCGGGGGCTGTATAGCTCCACATGAGGACTGGCAGTGGTTTCCTATTAATTAGTGCTATGACCCTGGGGTCAATCCCTTCCTCTCTCTGGGCTTCCCTTTCTTCTTCTGTACACTTATTCATTAAAAAAAAAATTTTTTTAAAAAAAATATCAAATACTTACTTGGCTTACTTTGAGTCAAGCAGAGTCTGGTGCTGTGGATAGATCAGTAAGGCTACTGTGGTTCTGTGCCCTCAGGGAGTTTACCGCTTACAGCTGAACTGTCTATGATGACTGCCACGAGACGCACATCGCAACTGAAGTTGAGATGTGGCCGGTTCAAACTGGGTTGTGCTGTAGCTGTAAAAAAAAAAACCATGAGATTTTGAAGACTTATCATGAAAAAAATCTAAAGTGTACCTTCAATAATTATTTTTTATATTGGTAACATGTTGAAATGGTAACATTTTGGATGTAGGGCTAAATAAAACATATTAGTACAATTAATTTTGTCTGCTTTTCACTTTTTAAAAATACGCTGCAAGAACTTTTAAAATGACATCTATGACTCCCATCATCGTAGCGATTTCCTTTAGGATTCAGCATGTTACTGCACCCCCAAATTGTAATGTTCTCTGTTAAGTAACATGCTTAATCTTCCCATAAATATTCACTGAATGCTGTTAGTTACTGGTGGGCCAAGAATCAGAACATAGGTTGGTCTAACTCCAGAGGCGCCTGCTCTTCATATGTGTGTGTGATCAGTTACTTTAGTCATGTCCAACTCTTTGTGACCCTATGGACTGGACTGGACTCTAGCCCCCCAAGCTCCTTTGTCCATGGGATTCTCCAGGTAAGAATACTGGAGTGGATTGCTATTTCCTTCTCTAGGGGATCTTCCCGACCCAGGGATCGAACTGGCATCTCTTACGTCTCCTGCATTGGCAGGCAGGTTTGTACCACTAATGTCACCTGGGAAGTCCATACACATATTGAGAAAGAGCAGACTAATAACGAGTTTTTCTTTTTCTTTTTTTTTCATTTTAAGAGGCATTTTAAAACTGACATTCATCAAGTGTTTAACATGTGCCAGTCAGTGGTGTCCACTGAGCATGAGCAAAGAAGCTATAACCAGACTTCCTGGGTTTAAGTCCAAGCTCTGCCATGGGACCCGTGTCTCAGTCTTCCCATCTGTGAAATAGGAATGACAACAATAGCTCCTTCCCCAGGGCTGTGGTGAGGATTAAGACACCTTACTCCTGCAACGGTGGTTGTTAAATAAAAAACATCTTATTTAATTCCCATCATGACTCTAGCCTGTCCATTTTCTCCATGAGTTAAGCTTGTTGCCTAGGGTGGAACATGGCAACGCGGTAACTAAGTGTCAGGGCCAGAATCCAAATCATGGTCTAAATGACTACAGTGCCCGTGTTGCTTCTTGGATTGAATCCATGTTTTCTGTCTTCTCAGAGGCTGATTTCCACTATCCTTCATCCGAATGTTTACAAATAAGTGCGAAGTGCCCCTGCCTATCCTCCCTCCTTTTGCCCATGGTCAGCCCTTTCTCCTCCCCACAAAAATGGTGGATGATGCTTTTGCAAATAGTAGTATCCCAGTCAAAGTCACCGAAACTTTAAAAATTCTATGTTCCTTCTTTCCTCATCTTTTTCCTGAATCGCCACCTGAGTATAACTATTATGCGGGAAAGACTCGTGTGAAGCAAACTACAGATAATTTGAGCGATGGAAAGACCTGGAATCTGAGTGGTGGTGGCTCAGCTCAAGTCATTGCTAAGCTATAGCAGAGACCAGAAAAAAAGATCATTAAGACTATTAAAAAAAAATGAAGATCTCATTCTAACACTTGTTATAACTTTAATCCTCTCCCCAGAAAATGAGGCAGCTTGCATGGAGAATGGCAAAAATAGACTTCAGTTCATTTGCACAATTTAATTGTCTACTGCAGAGCTTTGCACACTTTTCTTGTAAAGCAGGGATCCCCAACCTCCGGGATCAAATGTCTGATGATCTGAGGCGTAGGTGATTTAATAATAATAGAAATAAGTGTGCACAATAAATGTTTTGTGCTTGAATAATCCTGAAACTATCCCCCTGCCACCCTGGTCTGTGGAAAAACTGTCTTCCACAAAACTGTTCCCTGGTGCCTAAAAGATTGGCAATCCGTACCGTAAGGGCCAGAGAGGGAGGTATCTTAAGCTTTGCAGGTCATTGCAGTCTTTGGCACAACTCTTCAGCTCTGCCACTGTAGTTCAAAAGTAGTTATAGAAGATACATAAACAAGTGGGTATGGCTATATTCTAAAATTTTGTGAATGCTGAAATTTGAATTTCATATAATTTTCACTTGTCTTCTTTTAATTTTTTTCAGTCACTTAAAATGTGAAAACATACGTAGTTCGTGGACTGGATTTGGCAAACTGGCCACAGTTTGGCAGCCCCTTGTTTACTCTGTACCAGGAGCAATGTGCACAAGCAATGTGCTTTTACTCTGTCAGAGTTTACATGATATTTCTGAGTTCTCTCAATGTGGGTTCCTTGGAACATACTTCCATATTTTACCAAAATTATTATCTATGCTCAAGAATGTTTGGGACAGATTGAATTCAAGCAGAGTTTCTTTACTATAGGACTTCTCAGAGACTTTAATTTGCTCATGTACACTGTAAATTTCCAAGAGGGGGTATATGGCAAGGGAAACTTGCCAAGCAGGACTTACTTGACTGCAGAATCTTTTTACAAAATGGAACACTGTTCACAAGTGGCGTTTCATGGAACACACTGTGAGAAGACTCTCTTCTCTTTCTATACGAGAAAATGAAGTCATTTGCCAAGGTCTCCCAGGTGCTGGACTGAAAGATTTGTCTGAAGCTGAGGTCTTCCTCCTTCTAGGGTCATCCTCTCTCTCCCAGAGGCCAGGCAGTGTTTTAGAAGTACATTCACTCTTTTGATACAAAGACAGAAATAATCCAGAGAAAAGTCCATTTCGTTATTTCCTAAGCACATGATGCTACTTGTCATTTGGCTATGTAAACCCTGGGATGATTGCTTTGCTGTGTCTGACTCTCAGGCCTCTTAAACTCAACCCACCATCAGCTGCTGGATTCATTTCCAATTTCACTCTTCTTACTTGTATAATTGCTGCTTTAATAATTAACTGCAAAGCCCATCTGACCCTAAGCTCCTTGGGGTCTGCGCTCCCAGTGCCCCAAATGAGATGGGGAAAAGCTCCTACACTTTACAGCAAGGTGTGAGTTGTTTAAAAGCAAACATGAACACTAGGATTTAGTGGGCCAGTTTCGATTAGAGTCAGAGAGCCTTTCAAGAAACTCATGTAATATGAATGATTCTTGAGCCCGCAGGTGCTAAAAGACTTAAGAGGAGAGTTGTGTCTTATGTGGGAGTTAGGGTTTAAAGTTGGCACATAAGGCAGAAACTGTGTAGTTCAAACTCACCCCTTGAAAAATCTTTTAAATTATCAATAAACAGTCAAAAAGCCATGACTCTATGTGTTCTCAGTAGTATCTCAGTCTAAAAAGCTACAAAGCAATTTTCCCCCTTTCATGTTTAGCCACAGATGAAGCAGTTGGCTGGCATTTACAGGCCTTGCTGGACAGAAACAATCTCATCCTCTTTGGTGGTTGAATTTCCCTAAGAGACCTGCACCTCTGATGTGGCCTGTTTGCCCTGAAATGTCTTATCATTAATGACTTTAGATAAATCACACTGGGAAAATGTGGTTTTATTTTTCATCTGTCCTCCTTGGAGGGTCCCAGATTTCTTTTAAGTCCATTTATCTCTGTCATAGTGTCCTTGGCATTGTTGTGGTTCTGTCCTCTCAAAGACCCTGGCTGGATGCTTTACCTACTCCTGAAAAAAGATCCTGAAAAGGACATGGATTAAATGTAGCGGGCATGAGTTTGAGCAAACTCTGGGAGATAGTGAAGGACAGGGAAGCCTGGCGTGCTGCAGTTCATGGGGTTGCAAAGAGTCAGACACAACTGAGCGACTAAACCACAACAACAAGGAGATATTATCCTGGATTGTCTGGGTTGGCCCAATGAAATCACATGTTTTTATGAGTGAAGGAGAGAGAGAGAGGCAGAAGAAGGAGAGCCAGATAGAGGGCAGTGGGAGGCAGTCAGGGTTGGGCTCAGACTGACATTTCTGTCTTTGAAGATAGAGAAAGGAGATGCTGGCTGAGGGATAGAATAGCCTGTAGAAGCAGGAAAAGGCAATAAAATGCATTCTTCGTGGGAACTTCAAGAAGAGATACAGCCTAGTGAGACCCATTTCAGATGTGTGACCTAGAGAACTGTAAGGTAATAAATTTGTGTGGTAGAAGCCACTAAGTTTGCAGTAATTTGTTACAAGAGCAACAGGAACCTAATGTACTGTCTCAGGAGAGGATGTGCACTCTGTAAGGTGGAACTTGGGATCCTCCTCAAGTTCTTAATAGTCATAGAATCTTGGGTAAATTACTTCATCAATTAGGGCACTTTCAGCGATTAGAACTTCCTATAATGATGAAAACATTTTAGATCTGTGCTGTTCAGTGTGGTGGCCACTAGCCCCGTGTTGTCTGTTGGGCCAGTGTGACTGAGGAAGTGAGTTTTTATTTTATTTTATTTTTTGAGTTTTTATTTTAAATTTAGATTTAAATTCAAATAGTCTTGCAAGCAGCATCATTTCAGAGCCTTTATTTTCACTTATAAAGAGGAGGTAATAACAGAACGTAACTCATAGGGCTGCTATTTGTTAACGCATGTTAGGTAATATAAAATAATGTATGGGCTACTTTCAGTAAGAATGAAAGTATTTTGTATCTAGGTATGTGAGGACGTCTCATTTTTTGTAGGATTGGAGTTTTGTCTCACCTCTTTGAAAAACAGAGCAATTTGGCATAATCTTCCATGACTTTCCTCTTTGGCAGGTTGAATAAATTTGTTACTCTATCGATGTTTTTCTTATGCCTGTTTCTAACCTTGGGTTTCCCTGGTGGCTCAGAGGTAAAAGAATCTGCCTGCCAATGCAGGAGACATGGGTTTGATCCCTGGGTTGGGAAGACCCCCTGGAGAAGGGAATGGGTACCTACTCCAGTATTCTTGTCTGAATAATCTCATGGACAGAGGAACCTGTACGGTTATAGTGCATGGGGTTTCAAGAGCCAGACACCACTCAGCGACTGAACAACAAATCTATCAATTATTTTTTTGCATGCCTCTTTTTAACCTATTAAGTCACATGAACTTCTTTTCTAACCATGTGCAACATTTCCAAATTTCTCTAAAGCGGAATCAAGGTGTATCTGAGTTAATAGTCATGTTTGGCTGCCAGTCACAGGAGGCAGGGCATCCATGGCTTGGGTACCAACTCTGGCTCCAAGAGGTTCTCCGTCTTCCAGGCTCCTGGCCTTGTTCTGCTCCATCATCTCCCACACTTCATCCTCTTTCCCTTCCTGGGTACCTGCTGCATTTCCGAGGGTGTGAATATCATCAGCTCTAATCTGATTTTGCCTCCCCTATTTCTTATTCTGTAGATATTCTAGAATGAAGATCTTTCTTCTTGATAACACATTGCTGGCTCCTAGGGCCATGGTTTTCACTGAAAATTCAGGTGTTCCATCCTTATTTCTCAACATATGTTTGAATTTTAAGTTTTAATAGAAGAGACTAGGAAGAGAGGTACAAACTCTGGGGCTAGGACTGGACTCGACCTTGTCCTGATAAAAATATAAGTTGAGAGAGAGTAGTAAGTAGTAATGGCTCTGTCTCTGTCTCTCTCCACACAAACATACACACGTTCTGATCTAACTCTCCTCCTGTATTGGTAGTTCCTTCAACTTGTTCAATATTTATTATGTTTCTTTATTGGATGTTACTTGTAATTGCCTGGATATTTCCCTCCATGTAGACACTTCAGAAACATTAATCTTCACATTTAACAAGATCAATAGCCTCAGTGTTTGGGGAATTGAAATGAAACATGACTCTATTGCTCACGCTGAAAAAAAGACTCACCTTCAAGAAAAGGTAGAATTTAATTTCATTTGGCTGAGCTTGTGTGTTGGAGGATTGTAGGAAATATTTTGGAAATTAGATTTTGCTGATTTTCTGGGGAAAGAACATGCATTCTCTAGGGCCATGTGTCACAGGAAAGAAGTGATGCTTTTTGAAATGAAGACAAGCAGAGCCGTTCATTCTGGGCAAATCACAAACTATCAGACAGCTCCCTGCATTCAATTAGATTTGTCACGAGTTTGGTCTAGTAGGAGAAGAATTTGTTATCCCCTGAAAGCCCTCCAGATTCTCTGGGTTTGTAGAGTGCTGAGTGTTCCTGAACTTTTAGGCTGAGAGGCTAGTTAGCAGCTTGGTGTCACATGATAGAATCACACCTTCTCTGTGCTGGGCACTGTTTCTGCTCAGGGGATGTGCGGAGAGCTGGAAGTAGAGGTTGCCCATAGTCAGTGCCCCAAGAGTGCTGCTTTAGGGATGCCCAGCTCCCTTGCTTTTAGCAGGATAGACTCCAAGATGTATTCTACCCTCGGGGGCTTCCTAAGGGATCAGGCTGAGGCTGCACCTTGGCTCGATACTGCAGCCTAATTAGCCTTTTCTCTTTCCTCTCATGCTTTCCCTGTTCCCTGCTCCAGCACTCCTGGGAGCACTTCCTTAGTACATCACTTGCAGATGAATCCCTGTCTCAGGGTTTGCTTCTGGGAAATTTGACCTACGACAACCCGTGATCTTTGGCATCATCACATTGTTGAATTATGCTGTCATATGTGACAGAAAATTCTTAAGGCAAGGGAATCCCAAGGGCCAGATATCCTACTTGAGACTGGGAGAGGAGAAAATTCAGGGTGACCCTTTAACACTGCCTCTTCCAAGCAAACAGTTAGTGAGAGGCTGCTTATTTCAACCCTGAGTCAGAGGGAGGGTGTGACATCTTGACTTTGCCATAGGGCCATTGTATCATCAGAGATGGAGAAGCCACCTCTTAAAGGCAGAGAGGGATTGAGCTAGGAGCTTCACGGGTTTCTGGGGGGTGTACAGAGAGCTCAGATTTACCCCACAATCAGGAATAACCCCATAAGGCCACAGTCTTTTCAATGAATGGAACCAGCCCTTCTCAGAAGAGGCCTATTTCCCTTTGGTGAGGAGTAGCTTCAAAATAATGAGAGGGACTTCCCTGGTGGTCCAGTGATTAAGACTCTGTGCTCCTAACGTGTCTTGGTTTGATCTATGGTCAGGGAATTAGATCCCACATGCCACAACGAAAAGGTCTAGCATGCTGCAACTAAGACCCAACACAGCCAAATAAATAAATAAGTAAATAGTAATAATAATACAAATAATAATAATGATGATTGTACTCTGGGCTTGTAATGCTTACTGTGCATACCTGAATGCTGTCTGAAGGGCTTATATTCTACCCCAAAGAGCTTTTTACTTTTGAGTTGTTGAAGGAGGTCACAGACAGGAATAGAGAGATAGAGGAAAAACAAACAAACACAAAAACCCACTAAATCTTACTTCTTAACACAGCAACTTTAACTAGGAGATAAATTGGAATTGAAAGTATCACTGGTAACTGGCTGCCTGGAAGTTATCCCTGCTTTTAGTTCTTTATCCAACTTGTTCCAAGGTCTTTTCTGTTCCATAAATAGTCATGTTTTCCAGGATTTAGTCCCTGGCTGTGAGAGGCAGAACAATGCTCTCCAAAAATATCCACGGCCTAATCCTCAGAGCCTGGAATATATTACCTTAATGGCAAAAGGGTCTTTGCAGATGTGATTATGTTACTGTTCTGGAGATGGGGGGATTTTCCTGGATTATTTGAGCAGGACCGATGAAATCACAAGGGTCCTTATGACTGAAAGAGGGAGGCAAGAAGGTCAGAGTCAGAGAACAAACTATGATGAGTGAAAAAAAGAGGGAAGTCAGGCCAGCGCTGGGGAGCAGCCAGAGCGAAGGGATCAGGCAGTTGTAGAAGCAATAAAAGGCAAGGGGCAGACAGATTCTCACCGAGAGCAGGGGTCTCCAACCTCTGGGATCTAGTGCCTGATGATGAGAGGTGGAGCTGATGTAATAAAACACAAATAAGTGCACAATCAAGGCAGTGTGCTTGTATCATCCTGAAACCATATCCCTACCTCACAACCCATTCCGTGGAACAACTGTCTTCCATGAAACTGGTCTCTGGTGCCAAAAAGGTTGGGGACCGCTGCCCTAAAATTTCTAGAAACAATGCATCTCTGCCCACACTTTGATTTTAACTTTGTCAGGCCCGTTTTGGACTTCTGACCTCAAGAACCAATGGTTACAATACATTCATGTTGCTTTAAGCCACCATGACTGTGGTACTTGGTTACAGCAGCAGTAAAAAACTCATAAACTGGCTCCTGCTCTTCCTTTTCAGCACATGCTCACCCACGGAAAGCCTCCTGACTTCAGTTTCTAGCTGTATACCAAGGACTGTCAAACCTTCACGTCCTGTTATGGTTGGGGCATAGCTCTACCCAGACTCCAGGGACCTCCAACGTCCCTGGCGCTCTTCATGACATGACTGGTTGGCCAGATTGATTTGATGAAACCGCATTTCTAGCAATGTGTGTTGCATGAGACACTTTCAATGGCTTTTGAGGATTTAGGGGGCTTCTTTTGGGGAAGAACAGCTTATCTGTATTTTTAAATTTCACGTGAATTCCAAGCTGTGAATGGCATAGAGCTTCGTGAATGCATGCGTGTGTCTGCTTCTTGACGAGTTTGTTTTCAGTGAGCTGGTGGCTTACACGCTGTGCTGCTCCCACTAGAAATCTGGGTATTTTCCTCAACTCCTTGCTTTCAGCCACCCTCCATATTCAGTGTCCAAGTTCTATTAATAACAATTGTACTTTGTGCATATCCCTTGCATCTATCTCTTCTCTCTTCTCCATCACTTCACCCTCTCCAGAGGAGGCCCTAATAATTGCTCACTGACCTCTGAGCAGTGGTCTTCTCTCTGACCTCCCAGTCAGTCCCCTCTCGGGAATACACTTGGGAAGGAGCTTCCCCTTCCACCTCCTTACTTCCTGCCCCGCCAGGTTCTGTATGTGTCTCCATTTCCTGCACTTGTAAGCTTCTTGCCTCCTTGCCTGTGTTCATGCCCTTGCCTCTGACTTCTTTTCTACTCCTACTTATCCTTCAAGACAATGAGTTTGGGTCCTTCAAGAAGCTGATGCGAATATAGAGTTAAATATTCAATAATTTTTTTTTTTTTTGTAAGGAGAGATGTCCAAATGAAAAGAAATTGGGAGAAGTTGGAAAAAATTGGGAGATGTCTGACCACAAAGCAAAGAGACAGGGAGAGAAGGCTGAATGGAAGCAACTGAACTGCCATCTCGTCTAAGAAAGACTCAGCGGTTGTAGGGAGTCAAAGGCCCGTGGAGCGTGGCCTTGGTCTCTGGGCTGGGATGGGTTTCAGAGCAGCAGCAGCTGCAGTCCTCGGTCAGCTACCCTCATTCTAGTGGAGGTTTGTCTGCAAGGGATGTTTGCATAACCACCACTGAGATCAAGCTTCTATAATCCCTTTCTTTCCCCACCTATTTCTTTCTGTTGCTCTCTTAACCTTAGGCAATCGCCTTTGCTATAACACCATTCCCACTGTATTGTAATTCCTACTTGTCTTCTCTACTAAATCAGTCAGTCAGTCAGTTCAGTCGCTCAGTCGTGTCTGACTCTTTGCGACCCCATGAATAGCAGCATGACAGGTCCAACTCCCGGAGTTAACTCACGTCGATCAACTTGGTGATCCCATCCAGCCATCTCATCCTCTGTCATCCACTTCTCGTCCTGCCCCCAATCCCTCCCAGCATCAGGGTCTTTTCCAATGAGTCACCTCTTCGCATGAGGTGGCCAAAGTATTAGAGTTTCAGATTCGACATCAGTCCTTCCAATGAACACCCAGGACTGGTCTCCTTTAGGATGGACTGGTTGGATCTCCTTGCAGTCCAAGGGACTCTCAAGAGTCTTCTCCAACACCACAGTTCAAAAGCATCAATTCTTCAGTGCTCAGCTTTCTTTATAGTCCAACTCTCACATCCATACATGACCACTGGAAAAACCATAGCCTTGACTAGACGGGCTTTTGTTGGCAAGGTAATGTCTCTGTTTTTTAACATGCTGTCTAGGTTGGTCATAACTTTCCTTCCAAGGAGTAAGCGTCTTTTAATTTCATGGCTGCAATCTCCATCTGCAGTGATTTTGGAGCCCAAAAAAGTAAAGTCTGACACTGTTTCCACTGTTTCCCCATCTATTTCCCATGAAGTGATGGGACCAGATGCCATGATCTTCGTTTTCTGAATGTTGAGCTTTAAGCCAACTTTTTCACTCTCCTCTTTCACTTTCATCAAGAGGCTTTTTAGTTCTTCTTCACTTTCTGCCATAAGGGTGCTGTCATCTGCATATCTGATGTTATTGATATTTCTCCTGGCAATCTTGATTCCAGCTTGTGCTTCTTCCAGCCCAGCGTCTCTCATGATGTACTCTGCATAGAAGTTAAATAAGCAGGGTGACAACTTACAGCTTTGACGAACTCCTTTTCCTGTTTGAAACCTCTACGCAGGTCAGGAAGCAACAGTTAGAACTGGACACGGAACAACAGACTGGTTCCAAATAGGAAAAGGAATACGTTAAGGCTCTACTAGATAGGAAGAACTTTTAAAACAAGGACTTAATCTCGGTTATCTTTCAATTCCTAGCTGTACCACAGGAAGTCAGGGCTTGTGAAAAAGCTTTACAGTCAGAGAGATATGTTGTTGAACCAGGTTCATTTTGCCTGATGCTCAGCAAGCAAAATGTTGAGATGCTGATGTTTGTGGGAGAGATACTTTTTGTAAAGTGACCATGGGTGGAGACCAGAGAACAAATCTCTACCCCATCCCACTGGAAGGCAAGGAGCTGGGAGGAGGACGGCATTTATGGGATGAGGAATGAAGCAGCAGGGTGGATCTGAGGTACAGCATGGGGAAAAGTGATTTGGAAACAGTGCAGGAATCCTTGTTCTGCCACTGGCCTCTGCACAGGCAATTCGAGGCACTTAGAACGATAAGATGGTGGAGTTTTCAGCCCTCTGATGCCTAAAGGTCACGCATGGAGTGGGCACTGCCATATGCCCAGTTGGAGGGTCAGTGGTCCTATCCAGTCTTAACCAGCTCGACTGAAATCAGACATAGCTGACTCCAAGTTTCTGGAAAATAACTCAGGCAAACACTGTTTAGGCTATGTGCTATTTGGAGGGCATGCAGGTCTAACAATGACCTTGATTAGTGAAGGCAGGTAAAACGGATTTGAGTAACCATTATTCAGAGTTAGAAGGCATGCAGACATCATACCCATTTCACAGATAAAGAAACTGAGGTCTGGTGCGATGAGTGACTATGCCAGGGTTAGTGTGGGGTGCATTGGGGATCTGAACATAGGTTGCCTCCCTCACTTTACTTCCAGTGAAGAATGTAAGGGTGACCGGGAGGCATCACCAGCTTTTCTTTACCAAGTCATTCTGCTCTGGGATCTTGAAAAAGGCCTCCCAACAAGGAACTATATTGGTTCAAAAATGAAGTAGACTTGGGGTTTATCTAGGTATTCTGAATAAATAAAAAACACAACAAATTTCAAATTTCTATTGTTTGCTTCTTTATGTGTATTAAAATCCCATTCTTCATTTAAGGTTGGAGCGGATGCTCTCGGTACCTGACCTCCTTCCCCTGCCCCCCATTATTTCTCAGCAGTCATCTCTACACATAGAACAATCCTGGCTGTTGTGAGTGTCTGCAGTCTCTGCCTGAGGGTTTTTTCCTGGCTGCGGGAGCTCGCTTGAACAAGCCTGAACAAGCCGACAGCACCATCAAGCTAATGTCTCAGGAGGGGTTCTCAATCAGGGCTGAACAGGGAGCCTGTGGGTGGACACTCCAGCTTCCTCACCCCGCAGCTGGGATGACCGAAGCACCTGTGACACGGTCTCCCGTGGCCTCCTAGCAGCACTGAGTTCCACTCTCCGTAGTAATATCTGCTTGATAACACACCCCTCATCTGCTATCTTCCTTTCCCTGTCTCACTCCCCCACTCCTCTACCCACATCACCAGTCACCCCACTTACAGTGAAGGGACTTCTGAGGCTGTATTTAATTTTCAGAAGGAAAAGAAGCACCTAACTCAGTTGGAAACATTTATATTACATACTTCGTCTCACTTTTTCTGAGCTAGCAGTGTGGCCAGTTTAGAGGGTCTCCTGAAATTGGGATTCATACGTAAAAACACTGTCTGGAGAAACCTTGGTGGTACCTCTCAGAGTTCTCCATAAACATTCCTCTTTGCGGTAGCCAGTTTCAATGTTCCAGACAATGGGAATTTATTATGTTTTGGAGTGCAGTGTTCCTAAATCTAGTTTCTATGTTTGTTGACATAAAGTTGTTCATGTAGTAGTAGTACATGCATGCTCAGTCATGTCCGACTATGTGACTCTATGGACTGTTGCCCACAGGCTGCTCTGTCCACTGGATTTCCCAGGCAAGAGTATTACAGTGGATTATCATTTCTTCTCCAGGGGATATTCCCAACCCAGGGATCAAACCCACGTCTCCTGCATTGGCAGGAGGGTTCTTTACCACTGAGCCTTTGGGGAAGCCACAAAATTGTTCATCATACTCTATAATTCTGGGTTAGGCTGAGAGGGTCCAAGCTGCAAGTCTGCTGATTGGTCAGGTAATTCTTCATTGTGTGTCTGTCACCTTATTAGGACCAGTAGGACAGCTGGGGCATTTTCCTCTCCTGGGTTAGGCAGAAGCACAGGAAAACAAACAGAAAGTTGCTATGTCTTTTAAGGTCTGAGGTTGGAATTGGCACACCGCCTCTTCCACCTTCATGCCATTGGCCAAAGCGAGTCAGATGGCCAAAGTCAAAATATAGGGAAATATCCTCAGCTCACACCAAGGCCACAGAAAAACTGCATATGCAGGGACTCTGCCATACATTATACTCAGTTCATTATGAAGTTCTGTTGTTAGCATATTCATGATTATTGTGTCTTCTTGATAATGAATCAAAGTCCTTTAATCATTATGAAGCATCCCTCTTTGTCTTTCATAATATTGTTTATATTGAACTGTTTTTAATCTATTATTAATATGGCTACTCTACCTTTTTATGGGGGCTTCCCTGGTGGCTCAGTGGCAAAGAATCCACCTGCCAAGTAGAAAATGGGGGTTCGATCCCTGGGTCAGGAAGACCCCCTGGAGAAGGAGTTGGAAACCCACTTCAGTATTCTTGCTTGGGAAATCCCATGGGATGAGGAGCCTGGGGGCAACAGTTCATGGGGTCACAAATAGTTGGGCACGGCTAAGCAACTACCTTTATATGCTATCATTGGCACTGCACATATTTTCCCACAGTTGGACACGACTGACTAAACACACACTTTTAATCTACTTGGATCTTTATATTTAAAGTGTGTCTCTTGTAGGTAGCATGTAATTGGATCTTAGGATCAATCAGAGAAAGCCAAACATGGTAGTTAACTAATCATACAGGATGTCCTGCTCCTAGGCAGCCTTATTTCTATCTTCCTTGTGCCAGTGGCCTCCAATCAGGCGTGCCTATAGTGTTCCTTTTTTCAACTATGAAGTTTTCATTCCTTTTGCATGCCTTTCAGTCTCTACCACATGCAAATAATGGTGGCCAACTCCCTTGCACAGCAAGCTCTGAATACATGGTCTTAGCTTGTGCATGGCTGGGCCACTTTTGGTGATTTCCATACCTGTTGCTTCCAGGTCAAGAAGCAACAGTTAGAACTGGACATGGAACAATGGATTGGTTCAAAATTGAGAAAGGAGTATGTCAAGGCTGTATATTGTCACCCTGCTTATTTAACTTATATGCAGAGTACATAATGTGAAATGCCGGGCTGGATGAAGCACAAACCAGAATCAAGACTGGCAGGAGAAATATCAATAAGCTCAGATATGCAGATGATACCACCTTTTGGCAGAAAGTGAAGAAGAACTAAAGAGCCTCTTGTTGAAAGTGAACGAGGAGAGTGAAAAAACAGGCATAAAACTCAACATTCAAAAAATGAAGATCATGGCATCCAGTCCCATCACTTCATGACAAATAGATGGGGATACAATGAGACAGTGACAGACTTTATTTTCTTGGGCTCCAAAATCACGGCAGATGGTGACTGGAGCCATGAAATTAAAAGATGCTTGCTCCTTGGAAGAAAAGATATGACAAACCTAGATTGTATATTAAAAAGTAGAGACCTTACTTTGCCAACAAAGGTCCATATAGTCCAAGCTATGGTTTTTCCAGCAGTCATGTATGGATGTGAGAGTTGGACCATAAAGAAGGCTGAGTACTGAAGAACTCATGCTTTTGAACTGTGGCATTGGAAAAGACTCTTGAGAGTCCCTTGGACTGTAACAAGATCAAACGAGTCAATCCTAAAGGAAATCAATCCTGAATATTCATTGGAATGACTGATACTGAAGCTGAAGCTCCAATACTTTGGCCACCTGATGCAAAGTGCTAATTTATTAGAAAAGACCCTGATGCTGGGAAAGATTGAAAGCAGGAAGAGTAGGGGACGATAGAGGACGAGATGGTTGGATGGCATCACCGACTCACTGGACATGAGTTTAAGCAAGCTCTGAGAGATGGTGAAGGACAGGGAAGCCTGGTGTGCTGCATTCCATTGGGTCACAAAGAGTCGGACACAACTGACAACAACAACAACAGTATTATCAGCCATACCTTTTCCTATGGATAGTTATTCATCACGTGTATTTTATCATATAGATAGGCTGTATTGTGCAGTTTTGAGAATGTGTCAAGAAACATATTCAGAAAGATGACTTTTAAATAGCTGCATAATAATTCATCTTGTGGACCTATCTTCCGTTAACTCCTGCTCTGCTGTTTAGCCATTTAGCCTCTCTTTGCTTATCTGTAAAAAGGGAATACTAATAGCAATCTTATAGGATAGCTGTGAGAATAAAACAAAACCTAATCTGTGCAGCTTATAGCAGAATATCAGACACATAGGAGGCACACCATAAATGTGAATTTCCCTGTCAGGGAAACAGAATGCTCATGGGAACTCCATCCCTCTTCCACTCCCACCCACCTTTGGTGGGTGCCTCTGTAGGATCCCAATCTTCCCCACCGCAGTCAAAATAATTCCATTGCCTAGGGAAGCAATCTGGGAGTCAGAGATCAGCTTTTTTGGCTTTATCCATAGGTAAGAGCTACTCATACAGGGGCTTCCCTCATGGTCCAGTGGTTAAGAATCTGCCTTGCAATGCAACGGACACCGGTTTGATCCCTGGTCTGGGAAGATCCCTCATGCTATGCAGCAACTCAGCCCGTGGGCCACAAGTACTGAGCCTGCGCTCCAGAGCTTAAGCTCCACAACAAGAGAAGCCACCGCAATGAAAAGCCCACGCACTGCAACGAGGAGTAGCCCCCGCTCACCACATCTAGAGAAGGCCCAGGTGCAGCAACAAACACTACAGTCAAATAAATAAATAACTCTTTTAAAAAAGAACTATTCAGAGAACTTGGTGATGAGTAAATATAAGCCCCAATAGGGTCTCTTCCTGTTGACATGGCAACCTGACTACCAGCTGTCAGGCAGTCTTGTCAGGCTGCACATTTAGGGAACTTTACCACCCATACCTGATTAATAATTCTCAGCTCAGGGAGGGGAGTGGTGGATTTAAAAAAAAGACCTTGTCCCATGGCCTCTTTCAACCTCCCCACCCTACCAAGCTAAACAAGTCCCCCTTCAAAGCTTCATTTAGGGTGCACTTCTTACTGTCTTCCCCCATCCCCAGTAGCTGCTTAACCCAAGACTGCAAATAATATCTGCTTGAGGACCTTTTGTCTTCAAGTTTCCGCTTGGATTGCTTTCAAAAGCTTTTCCAACTCAGCTTTAGCCCATCCTTTGCGAGCTCATTCTGTAAGCAGAGTTATAGGAGGACACAAAAGGCAAGAGACAGCCAGTTGTTAAAAACACAAGTGACTGGAAGACAGAATCGCTTCCTGTAAGAAGCGAGTTCCTGCTCTCGAGTCAGAGATGATTTGGATCTCAGTTACCCTGGACACATGGCACAGGGGGGCCTAAGACATCTGATGCAATTAGATTCACCCTCTCTTTTATCCCTTCAACTCCAGACAAAGGGTCTGACTCTTTCCCCGAAGGGTCAGACAGTTGTCCTAGGGTGGCTCTGTATGGTGGCACAGGTTGTACACTGCACAAAGCTGCCTGGAGGCGGGGCCAATAGGGGCTCCAGTCTGTGCATCACTCACCACTCTGGCTTGTAGTCCCAGAGTGGGAAACTTTCTATACTAAATAAAGGCTCTGAACAGGCTCACGGGGGTTCTGGTGAAGTTGTATTACTTTGTCAAACTCTATCATGGAGAAAAATGGATTTGGAGGTGGAGGTGAGGGAGAAGAGGAGAAATTTTTTTGCCAGGGACGGGGGAGCCTAGTGGGCTGCCGTCTATGGGATCACACAGTGTTGGACACGACTGAAGTGACTTAGCAGCAGCAGCAGCACATTTCCAAAGGGCCTCAAATTTAGACATTTTTTCATGAAGTCCAATTGAGTATCTAAATATAGCAAATATAGCATGGAATTGGACAATAAGATAGCTCACAGTCTTTATAACATGGTTTGGGGAAGTTTCCATTTTCTAGTACAATAGACGCCTCTAGGTGTGAAAGAGGTTTGAGCCTCTCTGGAAGGCTCGCCAGGCTTAGATGGCCAGTCCGAATTCCATCCTGCAAAATGGGTAGGGGTGTGGTTAGGCGGTGGGTGTACTCACATTGCATTAGAGTGAAATTTGCCCTGTTGACTGTTTGTACTCTTTCTTTGACCCTGGAACCAACACTACTGTTAAAGAAAACAGGTCCAAAATGGAGTCACTTATGCTAATCCACCGCTCACCAAACCAAGACTCCATTTAATTCAGTTTGTCTCTCTCGGAAATGGAATCTTAAACCAGTCAATTAGAAATTGCCAGATCAGTTTCAGTTAGGTCATCTGCCTGTACCTAAAGGAAAGAAACCTGCCATAACTCTTCTGCTTTTTGCCTAATACAGCTTCCCTGTTCCTGCTCCCGTCTGCCTATAAAATCTTCTGACTTTCTGTTAGATTTCATGTTGCTTGATTCATGAATTACTGAATAAAGTCAATGAGATCCTGAAAATTTACTCAGTTGAATTTTGTTTTTCAACACTATCTACTTCACTGTTTTCACGCAAAAACGTATTGACTTGATAGTTTGGTTTCCCCTCTCCCCCCACCGCCCAAGCATTTTCTCTGGTTGCCCTTTTGCAGGTCTTTTTGTATCCTCTGCCCAGGGGTGGGGGTAAAGCTGGGTAGGTGATAGTGTGGACCCGGAGTCAAGAACAAGAGTTATGCGTAAAGGCACCGTCTTCCTGAAGAGCATCCCAGCCTCATAAAACCAAAGATTTTGTTTTGTTCACTTTGGAACCTTCATTGCCTGGCACCTATTAGGTTGGGAGATCAACTGTCTTAGCTTGCCTGGAATTTTCCAAGTTGTAGTACTAAAAATCCCACATCTTGGAAACCTCCGTTCCAAGGAATCCGGAATGGCTGGTCACCCTACAAAGCTTTGCCAAACAAACAAACGGATGCATAAAGGACTTCTGTTTTCCAAAAGTCCAGCCTCACTGAACAGATTGTGTTAAGTTTCTTTGAGGACAAGAGGCTAGAACAGGAGTTGGCTAGCTAATGACCATGCACCAAAGCTGGCCTGCTGTCCATTTGTTTTTGCTTTTTCTTAATATGCTGAACACTAAGAATGGTTTCTCAAAATTCATTAAAAAAAAAATCAAATAAAGAATAAAATTGCGTGACATACGAACATTGTGTGAAAATGAACTTTGAGAGTCCATAAGTCAAAGGTTGTGGGGACAAAGCCCCTTTTATCCATTTATGCCTTGTCCAGGGCTGCTTCCTTGATAACTCAGCTGGTTAAGAATCTACCTGCAATACAGGAGACTCCGTTCAATCCCTGGGTTGGGAAGATCCCCTGGAGAAGGGAATGGCTACCCACTGCGGTATTCTGGCCTGGAGAATCCCATGGACTCTATAGTCTGTGAGGTCACAAAGAACTTTCAGTTTCGCTTTCACTTTTCAGGGCTGCTTTAGTGCTAAGATAGAGCTAAGTGTTGTGACCGACATGGCACAGCCTGCAAAGCTGATAGTACTTCCTGTCTGGCCATCTGCAGAAATCATTTGTAGAGCCCCAGAACAGAAGGAGCTGCTTGGACTCATGAAGAGATCAGAGTCCAATGTCAGAGGGTGGGAAATAGTGGGATGATTATACGCCAGAGTGGTGTACCTCTCAGGGCAACCAGACACCGATGGGGTGGCAGGACTGAAAACACCCCAGTTCTTGGCTTTCAAAGAAGTTGAACACTTCCGAGAGTGAAAAGGACCACTGCCAGCATGGACCCTGAGGACACTGGTGATAGCCATGGGGGAGGAAGTTTGGGGTGCTTTTTCTATTTTCTGGGTACCATGAAGGTCTCCTGGATTCTAAAGTGATTCCCAGAGAGGTAAATGCTAAAGGGTGACTGAGATGGCATTTCTACCCAGCCTGGAGGGGGTCGGGAGTTTGACTAAAACAAAGAAACATCAATGTCCTACCTTTGAGCACGGGGGCTAAGACCATCATGTTCTATGAAGGATCCCATTAGAGAAGGTGAAATGTTGGATTCCATACTGCAGGATCTGAGTGTCTGTATTATCTGAGAAGTGCACCTAAGCCGAGCAGACAGGAAGAATGAGAAACAGGAGCTAGGAGACAGAGAAGCACTTTCAATGTCCATAGGCTTGTCTGGTCTCTGTCCTCCAGTGATCAGTGCAAACCTAGCATGTAGTTGGTGTGAAATAAATGCTTAATGAATAAGCAATGTGCTTTCTGTCTTTCTGCTAGCCCTTTAGAACCTGACAGAATCTGATATGGATTGTTTCTAGCTTAGTATAAATTTAAATACATGTTATGCCTCCTAGATATTTACAGTTAAGCCTGATGTATATTCGTGGAATAAAAGCCAATTCTTCCCTTTAGTTCAGTTCAGTTCACTTCAGTCGCTCAGTCGTGTCCGACTCTTTGCGACCCCATGAACTGCAGCACACCAGCCCTCCCTGTCCATCACCAACTCCCAGAGTTTACTCAAACTCATGCCCATCGAGTCGGTGATACCATCCAGCCATCTCATCCTCTGTCATCCCCTTCTCCTGCCCCCAATCCCTCCCAGCATCAGGGTCTTTTCCAATGAATCAACTCTTTGCTTGAGGTGGCCAAAGTATTGGAGTTTCAGCTTCAGCATCAGTCCTTCCAATGAACACCCAGGACCGATCTCTTTTAGGATGGACTGGTTGGATCTCCTTGCAGTCCAAGGGACTCTCAAGAGTCTTTTCCAACATATGAACATATTGGTTGGGGGAGCAGGTGACCCAGAGACCCTTCCAATTCTCTTGAAATCAGAATCCCAGGTGTTACACAGACACTTACTGTGTGCCCACTAGGTATCAGGTTCTTGTGTCACAGTCCAACTCTTTGTTGGACTGTCCAGTCCAACTGGACAGTCATGTCCAACTCTTTGCGACCCCATGGACTGTAGCCCACCAGGTTCCTCTGGCCATGGAATTCTCCAGACAGGAATACTGGAGTGGGCAGCCATTGCCTTCTCAAGGGGATCTTCCTAACCCAGGGATTGAATCTGGGTCTCCTATATAGCAGGCGGATTCTTTATCATCTGAGCCACCAGGGAAACACTTTAAATGAACTGTCTGGAGTCCTCAAAGAACTGCAACGTAAGTATTCTTACTGGACAGATGGTGAAAATGAAGTTCAGAGAGGTCAAGAAATGAGCTCAAAGTCACACAACTACTGTTTAGCATTCTCAGCCTTCTAAGGACTCTGTCGAAAGGCAAAGGCTGTGGAGGTGGGGGTTAACCACCTGGAAGGAAATGTTTAGCCACCATTTCTCAGAAGAGTTGCAGGTTGCTAGAACTAGCTGGCTAGCCTTTTCTTCTATACATTGAGTCTTTGAACAGTAGCAATTATATAGCCGTGACAGGCTCATGCTGGAGGAAACATATTAAGCTTTTCTCCCAGTTGTTTTCCCAGTTATTTGCAGCTGATTTTTCCATCAATCATCTCGAAAGAAACGTAGATAAATCTCTACTTCATTAGCTTCATCTGAGGCCTGGGGAAGTTTAGCCGGAGAACTGAGTGATTTTGAGTAATCAGCTTTCTGCCTTAGCATTTCCTGTGTGTAAGCAAGTACCTGGATTAGATTCCTGTGTCTGCCCCTGATTTATATACAGGGAAGTCTGGCTCATGTGGAGTCCAGTTCAGTGATGTTCCCAGCAATGTAATGCAGTGTGAATGGAGGATTAATTTCTACCCCTGTTACTAGACCTATTACAGAACAGACTTCTAGATCCAACTATAAATCATAATGCAATGTAACCTATTCTCACCTCAAGTCACCTCAAGGACTTGAAGAGATGATTTGCCTGGGAGTTATTTACATTTATTGCTTCTTGTTTTCATAACGCCGAATACCTCCTATTTATTATTTAAGGATTTTTAAAAAACTGAATCCTTGTGCCAAAGCTCCCTGTGTTATCAGCTTATGGAAATAAGGAGCTTGTTTTTTCCTAGGGGGACATAGGGTTTGTCCAGTGAGGGTGCATCTCAAAAAAGAATTTGTAAGGGGTCCACTTTTTTTGATTTCAGAGTATTTTGGCATTTGTGGAATTCTGAAGACTCAGGATTCCTAAAAAATTAAATTTTTTTTGGATATAGCCTACAAAACATAGACAGCTTGAAAAAAATTAAAATGTATACGATGACAGCACTATCAACATAGGATTTGGCATATTTATATGTGTAGTATTTTTTTTGGTGCCAAGCACTACCCATGGCATAGTCAATCCTTTTAGTCACCTCAGGAGATGAGTAATATTATTATCTAGTAATGAATATTATTATTATTATCCACATCTTATAGGTGAGAGAATGGGGACAGAGAAGCTAAGTAATTTACAGGAGGCTGCTCAGAGGGAGTAAGAGGTAGATGAGGGATTTAGATCCACCCAGGTAGTCTGAAGCCATATCTCAAAATCTTTAACACCACTCAGGGTAGTATTTCCATGTCATTGTTCAAAGTTATTATATTAATGGCCATGTATATGTTTACGTTGTTACTTACGCTGTATATGGGCTTCCCAGGTGGAGCTAGAGTTAAAGAATCCTCCTGCCAATGCAGGAGACATAAGAGATGCAGGTTTGATCCCTGGGCTGGGAAGATTCCCTGGAGGAGGAAATGGCAGCCCACTTCAGCATTCTTGCCTGGAGAATCCCATGGACAGAGGAGCCTGGCAGGCTACAGTCCATGGGGGTCACAAGAGAGAGAGAGTCAGACATGACTGAAGAGATTTAACCCACACACACTGTATATACAGTTTAGTGTTCCTCCTTTTCTTTTACGTAACTTTCATCATAAGCATTTCCCCTTGTCATTAAATTCTAAAAAAAAATTTTTTTAAGCTGTGGCAGGCTTAATTGGCTACATCTGCAGAAAATGCATATTTGTACATTCGTAGAAAACAAAATATTGATGTCTCATTTCATATCACGTTCCAAAATAAATTCCAGATGGATTAAAGACGTTTCAAAGTTCTAAAAGGAAAATTAATAAAAGCGAAGTAAATCAGGCTCACCAGGGTTCAAACTGAAGTCCAGTTGGAAGCTCTGTGACTTGGGAAAATTATTTAACCTCTCTGAGCCTCTGCTTCTTAATCTGCAAAAATAGAAATGACATCTAATTTAGAGGAATGCTTTTAAAGGAATAAACGAAGAGTTTAAAAGTGTACCTGGCATTTAACATGTTTCCAGTAAATGCTAGATATTGTTATACATAGAACTAGAAAAATTTTGTCCAAAATTTCAGGGAGTAAACAGCTCTCACCCTCACCCTAAACACTGACTCTTAATAAACTAATCCATCTAAGTAACCAGATCCCCCCAGCCTCCACGCCATCATGGTAAGAGAGGTTTGTTCTAACTGGTATGTAGGGAGGAACTGCCTTTAGTCTTATCTGTGGCTCAGAGTGTGTTAAGTCAGCTTCAAATTAAGTTCAGAAATGCGAAGGTTGTCTTCCCTTCTCTCAGCTTCTTCTCCTTTTTTTTTTTTTAAATCATAGAATCACAAGTGAGAGGTTGGAGTATGAGTCTGCATATTTAGAAGAGACACAAATGCGATTTCCATAACCAGCCTCCAGTCTTCAAGGGGAAAAAAAGCTGGCATAATTGCTAAGCAGAAACGGTGGATGAATTATATTTCAGAGCTTCAGGTTCCATTTAGCCCAACCCACTCACCCAAGTAAAACCAGAGCTGTTTGCAATTTAATATCAGGTCGTTGACACAACCATGTTTAATTTGTTTGACATCCTGGATGGTAAATCTGCACGTAAACCCAGTGTTATGCTCTGCGTGTTTAGGTCTGGGTGATAAAGCTGGACAGTGGCATTTCACCATAAAGTATGAAACAACAGGTGGGAGATTAATGAAGCAGTTGGCACTTCCACAAGATTCTAGAGAGACTGTTTCAGCACCGTGTCCTAGGGTTCATAATCACCCTTGAGACATGCACAGTTGGAACAATAGACTCGTCACCAATCTGTTGACTGCCTGACAGAGTACTTGAAGAGGTAGGAAAATCACTGTTAAGAACAGAGTCATGTGAGAACAATCTAAAATTTGTTGAATATTATTAGTGTGACAAGATATATAAGGAACAACAACAAGCAAACTGGGATAGGTTTTGTTGAAAGCTGTTTTTAGTTCAAACACTTATTTGGTTTAGAATACATATATATAGCAAGAGAAAGCATGGAATATAAATACATACATCATATACATATACCACACATACACACATATGTAACATAAATATACAAATAATTACAAATACAAAAAAATATATCCTCCTATCCTCATGTTTTAGTTTTTCGGTTTAAGTTGGCATCCTTCGTTAACTAGCTCATCTGGGGACTCGTGTGGGTCCTTTAGGCATTTTGTGGTCTTATTTCTCCTGGGCTTAGATTTCTGTATGATCTCCTTCACACTGTTACTGAGGTTAGAAATTTCCTACTTGGCAACAACGCAAGTCCTCCTGTCACCCTCCCCTCAAGAAGTGTATCCCTCAATTATGTGCTTTGCAGAATTATAAAATGGCACTTGTTGCTTCAACAGGTACAAACGCCGAGTGAGATGGAAGACTATTAGAAAAACAGTGGGGTGAGCACAAAGACAAACACACCACAAACATAACATCCCTAAAACAAATATCTAGTGCATGTATCTGCGGCAGACTTTGTGAGTTGTCTCCCAGAATCCATTCATTCCTTGTCCTTGAGTAACAGAATCCGCTGTTACTAAATCCCCTGCACTACAAAGTGCAATATAGCAAAGCACAGTAAAATGAGATCTGTCTGTAATCGTAAGAGCAAAAACCGAAATTTAAAAAAAAGTGAGTGAAAAACAAACAAAAAATCAGATCATGGGAATGATGCAGTAGTATGTTTAGATGATTCCAGTTTTCCAAATGTTGTCACTTTTCTTCTTTGAGCCTTTGGACCACCTGGTTGGGAGAGTCAACTCCAGTTTTCTCACCTGTATATTGTGGACAGCTGTCTGCTCTAGAAGGGGTACCAGCAGCTCCTACTATCACTCGGTCTGGGGTGCTACATCATCCCTTGTTGCTTTCTCTTACCCTGTCCACACTTCTGTGAACGGTTCCTTTGTTAATGCCTCCTCGGCTAGCCTGCTTGTGTGTGTTAGCTGCGCCATGTGGGGGCCGTGATTGGCACAAAAGCATGTCCAGTGGTGGGGAGTGTGCAGTAGAGTTGGTCCCCCAAACCAGGTGTTTCTCTGGGCAGAGCCCTGCCTCATCTCCTCCCAGCATGTCAAAAGGGGTTGTCAAATAACAGTTGCATGAATCTTGCAGTGTGTTGGCCAAAAGTCAGCAGGAGAACGAAATGAATGCAGGCTATTTATCACCAGTAGGCGATGCAATCAAGCCCCTTCATGATTTGTAATACAAAGTAGGCTTCCACAGGAAACATTTATTTTAGCTTCATCATTCCTTCCTCCTAACGATGTTTACTCTGCAAAATGCCTCTCATAATTTCCTATTTTTTTTCTTTTTTGGCAACTGCATCCTCTTGTCAGTATCCTCTTTTGTGCCAAGAGCACACACAGCCTCAGAGATTCCAATTTTTTCAGAAGAAATATAACTCTATTAATTACTCTGTGACATGAGACTTCTGAAGCTCGGTTGTAGAACAAAATAAGAACCTGAGAAACATCATAGGAGGATGAATGAAAGATTTTATCCAAACAGATGCTAGAAAGTCAAAGGCAACATACTTTCCTAAAGGCAACATTCAGAGGCCACCAATCCCATCCATCCATCCTTCCTTTTGTCCATCCATCCATTGTATATGTATCAGTTGCTTGGGTATTAGACTGGGGGTCTAAAGAAGCAATAGTGAGCAAACAGACCTGGTTTCTACCCTCCCAGAGCTTATGCTGCAAACATGCATCTTTATAACATCGGCATCAAGCACAAAGGCTGGCTTCATGGGTGTGACATACTCAGTGCATAATACTTAGAAGGCTTCCTTCCTTACTTTAATGCTCTGCTGCTATCATTTTGAAATTTTTAATGATTACTGAGAATTCTTAATAATCAATGTGCAAAGTAGGCATTTAAAATGTGCTCACTGAATGAAATAATGAATGCTTGGCATTCATTAGAAGGTCAATAAATTCAAGTTAAGTGGGCATATCAGGAGGGACTATTGTCCTACCACCTTCAACCTCAAAAGAAGGGGGAGTGGGGTCTTGCCACCAGGACCACTCCCCTTCTTCCCCCAGTCTTCACACCTCTCTAGGCCCTTGATCAAGGGTGGGTAGGACTTGTTTATTTCAAGCTGCTATTTATTTTTTTCTCTTCCTGTGCTATGAAAAATTCTTGGCATCAGGCAGCCTCAGGGCAGCACTATTTTTATGTCCCCAGCAGTATAATTAAATTCAGACTCAGTTGATTTTCCCCAGCAGAGAGGCTGTGGGCAAAACGGGATGAAGAGGCTGCTACAGAGGGCTGGTTGGAATGGGTTCCAGAGGGACTAGACACAATGATCTGAGTCACATTTACTGTGGATCCACATAGGGAGGAGGGAGTGAAGGCTTTGCTAAGATCACTCAATCAGACCCTTCTGCTCAGCAGGACGGCCACAAACCTGTTTTAGAACCTTAGAGCTGGATGCAGCTGTAGGAATGATCTAGGCTGGGGGTCAGTAAACCATAGTCAAGGACCTAATCTGGCCGGCTGCCTGGTTTTGTAAATGAAGTTTCACTGGACCGTAGCCATGGCCATTCATTTGCATATTGTCTATGGCTGCTTTCAAGGTACAAGAGTGAAGATGCTGTCACAGACCATATGGCCCGCAAGCCCAAACATATTTATTGTCTGGCCTTTTATAGACAAAATGTATCGACCACTGATCTAGACAAGAAATGCTCACAATGTATAATGTGGGTGCTACTAGTCTTCCAGGATTTTCTATTCAAAAGGATGTTGTGGTCAAATATGTTGGGAAAATGCATGAACCTTACCTCCCCTCTTAGAACTTCACAAACCCCAACACCCTATTGCAACAGCCCCTGTCCACACTGTGTCCACAAGCACTGCACACTCTGACTCTGTACAAACCTGTGGCTCTTGTCCTAGGTTCTTTTTATTATTAGTTGTCTTTGCCTCCTGACTCAGGGAGCAGGACAAACTGGGAGTACTGGAGAATTAATGACCTTGAAAGCAAACTTCAGCCAGTGATGGACAAGGGAGAGAATTTCTCAGCTTCCTTGCCTATTGCTACGAAAACTCTTGAGACATGATCTACACTGAATCCCAGAGCTCATCTGTGGGACCAAGTCTCCACTGCCCACAGGGTCAACCTGCTCATGAATGTACACTTTACTGATGGGCCTCACTTCCCCAAGTGGAGTTCTTTGAAGTCACCTCCCAAATGAACTCATTCTATTTTAATTCTTATCTTTAGGTTGTGCTTCTGAGGGAACTCAAACTAAGATATCTACCAATTAAAGGCTCTGAAGTCCTATAGTAAATGTATACATGCGTTCTTAATTTGGATTTCAAGGCTTTTTTTTTTTTTAAATCTGGCTTCTACCCTTCCCAGCCTAATTTTTCTCAAGTCTCCCCTACTTAGCTCAAGTTTTTTTTTTTTTTCAATTTCTGATCCCACTATATTCTTAATGATGTTACTGTCCCCTAAGGTGACAGAAGAACTCATGTGTACTGAGAAGATACATGCCTAGCATAAGCATCATCTGCTACAGAGTGACACTCAAAGTCTTTAACTCATATGACATCTGCCTAGATCAATGGGCATAGATGCTGGTTGTAAACATGGGTGTGTACACGCCAATGAATGCAATCAACCCATCTTCCTAGGATACAGACGTGAGTAAGAGCCTCACTTCTCAGGCTGAGGTACTCCAGGTATAGTTAATAGAATTTCTGTGGGTACATCCTCTTCCAGAGTTTTGGCATCAGCCTGGGGGCAGCTCAGGCCCGTTGAAATGAAGATCAGAACTGACATCATGAGCAAGCTGGCTTTGTGTGCAGGCTCAAGGTGCTAACAAAAGCCTCCCTTTCTTCTGAGCCCCATCACCTGCCTCTAGCTTAATTCCAGGGGGGTTTCCAGAGTCAAGTTCCCAGTTCATTCTTACATGCTCTCCCAGAGATTAGAAGTGATTTCCATTCTTCACCTCTCCTCCCTTTCTGACTTCAGGGAGGGCATGGGTGGAGGAAGTCCAGCATGGACAGTTCATGAGCGATGAGCCACACTGCTCGGGCATTTAATGTTTTCACTGTTCCAAACATGCTTTTCAGGGGTCAGTCAGAGCTCCTCCATTGAAGACCAGAGTGTCAGGAAAATCGAAGTTCCCCTTTTCTCACTTTTAACTTCATTATTGATTTTCATTAAGCCCTTCAGAGGCCCCCGGTACCTCCAGCCTTCTTCCCTTCAAAGAGAGAGATTTAGAGAAAGCAGCCAGTTTCCAGCTTTCAGAGACTGCTAGAGATGCTGCTGCCTCATGACTGTCCTGCTCCTGAGGTCCTCTGCTTTTTTCCCAGTGAAGGGGGCAAAGGTTACTTGGAATTAACCTGTTGTTTAGTCACTCAGTCGTGTCCAACTCTTTGTGAGCCTATGGACTATAGCCCACCAGACTCCTCTGTCCACAGGATTCTCCAGGCAGGAATACTGGAGTGGGTTGCCGTTCCCTTTTCCAAGGGATCTTCCTGACCCAGGGATCAAATCTGGGTCTCCTGCATTGCAGGCAGACTCTTTACCATCTGAGTCACCAGGGAAGCCTTTAAGCTGTCCCACTGTGGACTGCAAACCTGCCGCAGGTCAAAACATAGCCTTTCAGCAAAAAAAAAAAAGAACAGGAAACTATAATGCAAAGCAGATGAGGCAGGTGAAGTTGCTAAGAATATAAACATATATCATTGAATTTTGAAAATGTTTTATCTTATTAAAAAAAAAAAAAAGGCTTCCTGTGGCTCAGTGGTAAAGAATCCACCTGCAATTCAAGAGACACAGGAGTCCTGGGTTTGATCCCTGGGTCAGGAAGATCTCTTGGAGAAGGGAATGGCAACCCACTCCAGCGTTCTTGCCTTGAGAATCCTATGGACAGAGGAGCCTGGTGGACTACAGTCCACAGGGTTGCAAAAAGTTTGACATAACTGAAGTGGCTGAGCATGCACATAAATGGCTGAGGTCCCCAAGTCAGTAAGACACAGAAGGGGTTGGAGTGCACCTTGGGGCTCTGCCCCCAGACGATCACACCTGGAGGTGGCTCTGAGGTCTGAGCTCCTCTGTCTTGTCGGACTGTCCACTCTATGTGGGGTCCACTGGCCCCAAGATAGTGGGCATGCTTCACTCTCTGTCTTTGATCTTGAGAGTATTCTCTGCATGGCTGATTTGCTGGTTCTGAGCTAAGGTAAAGCAAAAGCAAACTTAAACTGAGTGTAGACCTTCATTCTTAACAATTTTTATTAATAAAAGTAGCACAGTCTTTGCTCATCTGCCAGGAAAGCACACCATGTTTTCTTTTCTTCAGCAAGACATTAACCTGCGTCCAAGCAAACATCTTAATGTTCCTCTTTCCCACCTCTTCTGTTTGAGAAGGACTCATTCATTCATTAATTTGTTCATTTCATATTCATCAAGCACCTCTTGGGTTCTATTCTAGGTGATGAGGATACTATACAGACAGGCCGGGCTCTTGTTTTTAAAGATGTTACTGACAAGACAGTAAATGGCCACATGAATTATGTGATTTATGTAGCACTTTCAAAACTGATATAAATCATAGCTACAGATTTTAAATCTGCAAAGCACTGAGAAATCATCAATTTCTTTTTTCTTGTTACTCTCTAGGATACCTCCTGCTTTCTGACATTTAGCCCTCTGTGTATTGGGCTTATACCACAGACTGCCAAGGTCAAAGTTAGAAAAGAGGAATAGAAGAGAGAGGATTTTAAGTGATTAAGCTTTGTCCATATACTCACTGGTACTTGTTATGATTTTCTTTAAGTCTTGGTTAATACAAAAGATTATTTCAGAATGGGAAGGGATTTGAGAACATTTAGTCACAGAGCCCTTTCACTAAGTAAGGAAGACTCTGAGACATGGAAGGAGGAGAGCAGGAGCAGACCTGGGAGAAAAACTCAGGCTTCTATCCTCCACATCAGCATTCCCATTCCTCCACCTACATGTGCATGTTGGGAACAGCCCCTTTCCCTTCCATGGCCTCCCTCCTGTCGTTTACACTTTTGTCAAGCAAAACCATGAGCTAAAGGTCACACAGATTTTAAAATCCCATTGCCTTCCCCCAAAGGAAAAATACCCTTCTTGAATGACATAGAAAGGCAAGGAAAAGGAAGTTATATTGTTGCTGCTTCCCCCCTAATGCTTCTTGATTCCCTGTGGATTACGGAAATGTGAGCTGCTGCTTCTCTTCCTCCTCATTTTGGAGAATAACGTACTGTGATCACGTATAAGCCTTAAGTCACGGTGAGGCTCTCCTTTGGGTAGTTTTCTATCCACTTGCCATTACAGAAGGGAGCCAGACTGTGGCACAAGAGAGATGTGGGTTGGAAACCTGGGTTTTATCTGCCACTTACTGCTCTGTGACCCTGGTAAGTCACCCGACCTCTCTAAAGTTCATCCTCTTTGATAAAATGGAGATAATAATACCAATCTCTTAAAGATATTTAGGGAATTAAGTAAAAGGCCATCTGGAAATATTTGAGTGTAGTAGATGCTCTGTTAGGGGGAGCCATGGTCAAGAATAATGATAACCACCATCTGTCCAGAATGAGACAAATTAGAATGGATATGACACATGTACACAGGCTCACTTTATATTCCTGATTTCTGTGCTTCCTTAACTCTCACAGTGACTTGTCTAAGAAAACAGGCCTCATTCTGATCCCAACTTTAGATCTGGAAAAACATGAGGCTCACTCAGAAAAGGTGCAGGGCTTTCTCAGGGCCCCAGAGCTGGTGGTGGCAAAGCTGGGACCAGAGTCCAGCCCGCTGCCTGGTTCTCTTCTCCAGGCTAGCTGTTCCTCCAGTGGTGTAGCGCTCCCACCCATACCATCTGAATGCTCATGTGAAGTGGAAAAATTCAAAACCACGAACAGCCTCTAATTAGTTATAGTTCATGTTTTGTCACCAAACGAGTAAGAAAAACTTGAGCGTTCATGGTTCTTAGATTCAGAATTGTGGATGAAGTATTGAACACATGGGGCAGAAATGGAGTCCTCGTGCGCAGGAATGGAAACCACGCAGAGAGCCCATTTACACTAGGCTTTGCTTATTTCAAAACTGCAACCCCTCTCCCCCACCAAAGGATCAAAGAGATCTGAAGCCATGTGTCCTAGATTGCAATTAGAGAAAACTGGCACAATGTCTTTCAGGCCTGAATTCACTGGGTTATGGTTGCCTCTTGTCCATGGGCTGGATTGACCTTTGCCAGAATCTGGAAACTGGCCTTCCCGGCCTTTCTCAAAGCTCAGAATTCAGCTAAGAACTCTTCAGCTCTACCAGCGCCTAAGGTCAGCTGATGTGCAGGACTCCTGTTGGTTTCCTTCCAGCCCTTTCCCTCTTTCTCACAAAGGACTGTTTAAAGCACAATTCCTGATCTCATACTGGGACCCTTTTTTAGATGCTGAAATAAAGAAAATTAGGGGTTCTAGGACTGGGTATGCTTCTGTCATGCTCACCAAATTGCAAGCGTGCTCACAGCTCTTATACAGGAAGATCTTAACTATATTTAATCACAGGAAACTTCCCAGGGCGGCTCAGGCTACCTCCTTTTACACAGTGACGATGCAAGAAAGTTTTCACTTGGAATAACAAAGGAGATTATTCCATCAGTTCTCATGTTTGCTGAGCCTGTGCCTGAGAAGCAAATAACACTGCCCTGTTCAGCCAAGTTATGGATTTTGTGTCACAGATTCTTATAATCTCCTCTGTCAGTCATTTCATCCCCAGCTCCTCCCTCCCTTTGAGAACCTGTCCATATACTTTGCAGGGTGAGTTCCCACAGGCCCTGCTGAGTGGACATGTGACTTTCACCCCTGGTAACAAACAACTTGATCTGGACTGGTCCCTACTTGAATTCAGCCAATCAGGTTCTTGTTCCCGGGGGTTGGAATTGGATTTCTGAGATGCTAGTGAGTGCTGGCTGAACATTTAAAGAGAGAAGTCAAGTCAGTGATGCGAACTTTGTGTTTGGCTTTTGGGCCAAGAATCAGGAAAAAAGGCTAGTCAGGAAGTAGAGATAGAAACAGAGGTAGAGGTAGAGATGAGGGAGAGACCACATGCAGACAGAAGCTGAGATAAGAAACCAATTCACTTAAGATACACTAAAAGCAAAACCTTGACTTCGCTTTCCATTGCTGTTTCCAATATTTTGTAGACATTCATTGCATACTCTGCCCTTTCTTTATTTGCCACTGGAATTTGTAGATAAATACAACCTGTGCCATTTTCCTTTGTGTGTGTGTACATGTACGTGTGTATGAAATTCAGTGGGGTTTGTTGTTTGCAATCCAGGGATCTCATGACAGATTTGCATCCATAATCTCACCTGTGATGACTAGTAACATTTTCAAGATGGAACCTTTGCTTGAAGAGTAGAGATCATGGTCCTGGAACTAGAACCAAGAGGTGAGGTTTCTGTGGATCTAGTGTCTTAGCACAGTTGTTCAGTTGCTATGTCATGTCAAGTCATGTGACCCCAAGGACTGCAGCATACCAGGCTTTCCTGTCCTTACTATGTCCTTGAGTTTGCGCACACTCATATCCACTGAGTGATGCCATCCAGCCATCTCATCTTCTGTCCTCCCCTTCTCCTCATGCCCTCAATCTTTCCCAGCCTCAAGGTCTTTTCCAAAGAGTTGGCTATTCCCATTAGGTGGCCAAAGTATTGGAGCCTCAGCTTCAGCTTCAGTCCTTCTTAGGGTAATGCTCATCAATTTGTCTGTCACTGATGCTTCTCAAGGTTTTGCTCTGCTTTCATTCTTTGCATTGGACTAAAATAGATTCTATAGATGATTTTCCCCTCAGAGGAGAGTAATTTCCCATCTGGAATGGAGTTTCAAAAATCCTTACAGGGAGCCCCAGCGTTGGAATGGCTCCAAGATTCTTCCTCACACCATTGGCCAGAGTCTCTTTTTTTCCTTCTCTGAAAGGTGTGAATTTGAACTTTTGATTGGTCACCAAGGTTGTCATATCCAGCTACTTTTGACTAAGATACAAAGGACTTGGATGGAGTGCAGCCCACAGATTCTATTTGAGGAATGCCAAATGGCTCTCCAGGCCCCTGTTGGTACCACATTCTCACACAGTGCCTGAAATGTGCAGTTATTTTTGTTCAATTGTAATATTATTGCTCACGATGAAATCTAGTATTAAAACAAAATTGACAATGCCCACAAGGAGGGCAGAGAACTCAGCAATCTGCCTGCTGTGTGACTTTGGAAAAATCAAAAGTTTGGTGCTTCGGTTTCCTCATCTGTGAGATGGTAATACTAATACCAATCTCAGAAGGTTATGATGGGAATTGAGTTAATATTTACAAAGTGCCTGGCACATGAGTCAAGTCCTGTTGAATGCACATTCCTTCTATGAAAATGGTGACAGAGGGTAAAGTCTGGGGCTTTCCCTAACAGGGATAAAGTATAGACTTTTGAACTTAGACTAAGGTTTGGAAAGTAAGGAGGGCTAAGGAATCTGGTCTTGGTGTATTTGGAACACTACAGGATGGGAGAACAGGCTTCCCAGGTGGTGCACTGGTAAGGAATCTGCTTGCCAATGCAGGAGACACAAGAGACATGGGTTTGATCCCTGGGTTGGAAAGATCCCCTGGAGGAGGAAATGGCAACACACTCCAGTATTCCTGCCTGTAGAATTTCATGGACAGAGGAACCTGGTGGACTATGGGGTTGCAAAGAGTCAGACATGACTGAGCACACACAGGCACGTGCACACACATACATACACACACAAAGGATGAGATAACACTTCTCCAGACCAGGGGCGGAGGTTCTCCTTCAGAAAGGCTCCCTTAACATGTGCCTCTGAGGCTTACAGTGTTGGGTTGGAAGGGAAATGGCAGCTGAGGGAGGTAACTTAGGAAGTTACAATAATTCTGGAATGACTTAAAGTCCTGGTGAAAGTCTATCTCAAAGATTTAGGCATTGACTGATGTGTGTGTATAATTTAAACTCAGGAATTCAGGTATAGCCACAGGGAATGTGTGTCCTGAGGACATGACCATTTTTAGATCATCTTCTCAAGGAATTGTTGGTTAAATCATGGCCAGAATTTATAAAGATATTGGGATCTAGGGGGTTTTAAGTCATATATAGGCAGAATTCACATAAAGTAAACTTCACCCCCGTTTTGCGTGTGCAGTTCTAAGAGTTTGACAAATGTGTGCAGTCATGTACCCATCACCACAATCAAGCTATGGAACACCTCCACCCCCCTAAAAGTGCCCTCTTGCCCATCTGTGGACAACTCCATGTCCTACCCACAGTCCTGGCAGCCGCTGATCTGTTTTCTTCCTCTTACAATTTTGCCTTTTGCAGAAGGCCAGTACAGCTTCTCTGACCTTTGATCCCAAATCACACGATAACAACTTTTTCAGCCTTGTAGCCCTTATCACAATTATAATTATATTGTATAAGAAATTGATAAAATGTTCACAGTCTGTCTCTTCTGCTAAGACTCTGGCAGGCATGTATGAGGGCAGAGATTGGTTCATTACTTTGTCCTTAGCAATACCATCAAGTAGAAGCGCAATACACATTGTTTGATGAATGAATGAGTGAGGGGCTCAGTGATCATAAGGGAAGTGCTCTAAGACATACTGACACAGCAAAAGCAATGCAATATTTGGTGGTATCAAACCTATTATATTATATAACATCAGAGATTATATCATATTATTTTTATATATCATATTACTTAAATATTCCTGAAGAGTGTACATAGATTTCTGTAGTGACAATGGGTCTGAATATTAGCAATCATACCCACCCGAGGCAACCCCAGGTGCATGATCAGTACCTTCAATTGATCAAAAATAAAATGAAAAACTTTTAAATCATTTAACATTGTCTTTTGCCATTAATTTGCCTAACTATATATTTAAAGCTGATTATTGTGTAATTTTTACACTCCATATATTTTGGAGCAAATCTGACATTATACTGATGCTTAACAGTAAGACCATGAAATCCTCAAAATCCAGCTTATTCTCTGTGTGTTCGTCAAGTTCAGAAAGGAGGTCTTTGTACCTTGCTTTGGTTTCTTGCCCCTGTAAGAATGAAAAGTAAAAAGCCTAATTCATTGTGCTGCCTTGGTTTTTAGATAATAAGCAATAGTAAACATGTTATTAACAATATGTCAAGTTGCTACCAGCACTACTAGTCAAGCACTGTGTTAAATCTTTTCATGGGTTATCTGAGTGCTCACAGTGACCTTATTGAATACGTATTATTTTCCCACCCTACAATGCAAGGCCAGAGACTCACTGAGAATAAAGTAATTTGCCCCAAACTTCCCTGGTGGCTCAGATGGTAATAGAATCTGCCTGAAATGCAGGAGATCTAGGTTCGATCCCTGTGTCAGGAAGATCCCCTGGAGAAGTGAATGGCTATCCACTACAGTATTCTTGCCCAGAGAAATTCATGGACAGAACAGCCTGGCAAGCTACAGTCCACAGGGTCATGAAGAGTCAGACATGACTGAGCAAATAACACCACATCATCACAGACAGCTATGAGCGTGGAACCAGGATTCATTGCATTGGATACCTGATTCTGGAGTCCTCACTCAACTGCTAAGCTATACTACCTCTCTACAAATACAGTTACTGTTATGCTTTCTGATTTTCAAATTACAATCCTTTTGTCATTGGAGGTATCCACCATGTGATCTACTGAGTTTGATTATCCATAAAAATGAAGTAAAATATGCTAAAAGAAAGTATGTGCTTTGAAAGATTGTTCAGCGCTTAGCTTGATCATAAATCAAACCAAAGTTCATCAAACCTCAGAAACAGATTGAAGGAAAACCTGTGAAAAGCAAATAAATGGAAAAACTTTTCAGTTCCAAGAACAGCTTGTGAAATATCTTCCCAAGTGGCATAAAAAACATTAAGGTCATTTGATTCACTGCATTTAGTTTAACCCCAAACCCTCACCCATGTGCTGGCTGTAAAAAAGCTCACTGCAGCAATGACTAAGGCACTTCCGGAGTGATGATACATTCCTCTCACAGGCTTAAGACCTTTCATGTTTTCTAGGCTGTTCCTCAAGAGGCGACACTTAACAGTGAAGGTGAAAGGACCTATGTCTGCCTCTCTCAGAGTGAGTGGCCCTCGACCAGTGTGAACCATGCTGTTTACCCCCAGGTCAGAGACGGCTGGAGATCCTCTCTTTTTGCTGTGCATTTTAAGAGCACGGAGCTGATGGAGGTCCAGTCTTTTTGGGGCCTAACCTGCCATCTTGCTTTTGTATCTTCTTAGCAGTGCATTTAGGTGCTCAGTTTTATTATCTCTGACTGACTATAGGGGGAGAAATAAGATCCCCCAAATTATGTTTAGGCTTATGAGGAAGGACATGTTCCTTTCAGACCCTGGACTCAGCCGGAAGGTCCAGCTCAGTTTCCCAGGGAACCCTGTGTGAGGATTTAGGAGGAAGCCCAGTTGGTTACGGAGACTCCTACGCTGTGCCTGCCTTTGGCACTCTCACAGGGCAGAGGGAAGTTGGTCCGAGACACATCGTGCCATGACACTGCATGTCTGGCAGTGGGACTGCTCAGTGGGACCGCTGAGACTGAGGCGGGTAGGGATGAGCAGTCCCCCCAAGCCCCTGAAATATGTCTCTACTCTCTTCTGGAGGAGAGGGTGGCATTGCCCTGTGATCTGGCTGAGTCTGCTGCTAGAGAGCCTGGAATCAGTTGCCTTTCCTGGGTTTAGTTTACACTGAGGGGCACGAGGCTGAGATGTCTTTCCTGGCGACTTTGGTTTTAATTCTTTTCCTCTGATGTTCTCAGAGGGATAGTGGATCACATCAGGATGAGACTCATCCACTAGGTCCTCATTCTCACACTTGTCAAAAGCTCACTGAGGACTTGCCAAGTACATGCAGTGTTCTTTTTCTCTCTGAGATTTGTCATTTTTTTTGGCCTCTGATGCAAACTGATGATATACAATTTGCTCTCCCACCCTCTCTGTAAAGATTCCCCAGAACTTTGGATCTCTTGTCAAATCTTATCTGATGTTTCTGGCTGAAAAAAAATAGCTTTTTAAAAAAAATTTATTGCAAAAACAATGTGTTTAATATTGGACATACAGAAAAAACAAAAAACAAAACAGAAGAATGTAAAAATAACCCTTTATCCTATTACCTAAAGATAGCTAACTATTATTAACATTTCTTTTCAGTCATTTTTCTGTGTCTCACATGGGAGTCTCTGTCTCCTTTTCACACACACACACATGCACAAGCTCTTTTTCTACTTTATTGTGGAACAATGACAAATATAACCATATATATTTAAAGTGTACAATGTGATGATATGATACATATGCATTGTGGAATGATTACCAAGATCAAGATAATTAACAGATCCATCTCCTCGCACAGAATTAACGTGTGTGTATGTGTGTGGTGACAATGCTTAAGACTTACTCTCAGAGACTCTCAAGTATGCAGTACCTTATTACTAACTAGAGTCATCACACTGTCAGTGAGAGCTTCAGAAATTATTCTTCTTATAGCTGGAAATGTGTACCCTTTGACCTAAATCACCCCTTTCCCCCAGCTCCTGGCAACCACCATTCTGTTCACTGTTTCTATGAAACAGGCTTTTTAAAAAATCACTTATTTGTGGAATAAAAAAAAAAAACAACCAAAAAACACTTCACACATACTCTTTGGAAATAATCCTAGGAAGCTGTACCTTTGACCCAGACTTCCCAGTCGATAGCACCTTATGTAACTATAGTACGCTAAAATATAATATACATATTTATATTTTAAAGGAACTTCTCTTTTACGTATTTCAGAATACACATAGAACCTGAGAGACTGTTTCCTTTTAGGTTTTTTCTCTCTCTGCCTACCATTAAATGTTGGTGGTTTAGGTTCAGCATGAGGCCCTCTTTTCTTCTTACCTGTTGTCCCAAGGCTACTATTTTCTGAAGTTTGAATTCATACTGCTGGTAGAATGTGATGTGATTTTAGCTGATGTGGGAATAATATTAGATAAGAACGTACAGTCATCTATGTTTTTTACTATCATCCACTTCCACTCACTGAATTTACATTTAGAAGAGTGATCAAGTTTCTTTATAAAATAATTTTAAGTAGAGTGTTAACTTAAAAAGTTCTAAGTAAATTTTAATACAGGCTATAGGCAGATACAGGAAAAACACTGAAGATAGGGAACTTTCCTGGTGGTCCAGTGGCTAAGACTCCACATTCACAATGCAGAGGGCCTGGGTTCAATCTCTGGTTGGGAAACTAGATCCCACATGCTGCTACTAAGACTTGGTGCACCCAAATAAAAATAAATACTTTTAAAAAAAGTACTGAAGAGAGTATCAAGTGACTGAGGTTTGAGAAAGATGCCTCTAGATGATTTAGGTCCCTCCCTCTGGTCACTCACTTAATACAGATCTCTATTCTGACCATTCTGCTGACACACCCTATTGCTGTCTGAGTTTATCAACTTTAAAGTTTCAAGGACACCTTAAGCTTGACCCAAGCTGACAGAACTCATCACCTGCCCCCACCTCCCAGACCACCTCCAATCTGCTTCTTCTCTAGTCTTTCTCTTCTCTGAAAATGGATCCACCACCCGTTTCTTCCCACAGTCAGAACTGACATATCATTATTGGCTCCCCGCACCCCCCCACCTCCCCTGATTCTTCAACCCTCACAGCAGATCCTGTTCACTCCACCTTCCAAAGGCCCCTTATACTTGTCACCTTAGTCCAGACCAACATCTTCTTGTGTTTGGATTCCTTCCGCACAGTTCCTCTCTTCTTTGCCTCACTCCCCACCCTCATGGAGTCTCACCTCCTACTGCAGCTGGTGTGATTTCTTCCTCAGGAACTAAGAAACCATCCCTGGCTTCCTCCTGCTCACCGGCTATGCCTTTGCAAGACACGACTTCTCACCACCTGCCTGGCTTCCTCCATCACTGCGCTTACTTCCCTGCTGCTTCTCACTAATACTTACTGGACCTCAGATGTCTTTGGCATGCTTTACATGAGATTCCCTACTTGGAATGCCCTCACCCCTAGATCACTCTTAATCTCATTTTTTCAGATCACAGCTATACCTTAATTTTCCAGGAGCTCTTTTTTGACCACCAAGCCCAAAATGGCCCCTCTGTTTTACTCTTTCATGCCAGCTGTCATGGTATGGCTCACATTTCTTGGTGCCTGTTAATTGTCTCACCTCTGTGAAATTCTTAAACTGGGTTTGTAGCAGATTTTTGGCAGTAGCTTTTCCGAGTCTACCATCAGGGTCAGAAGAGTTTCTGAAAACCAGAGCGACGGTGGCGATGGCTTTTTCCAGATCTGAGCCCTTGCGTAGAGCTGTGAGAGGAGAAATGTACAACCGTGTAGCCTAGGTTAGAAATGACCCTCCCAACCATCAGGCTCCTCCTTCCAGGGGAACCTGGGGAACAGCGCTGGAAGGTGTGTGTCAATGTGATCCTGACCTTTGGCTTTTTGCCACCTGAGGGTGGAACACATCCAGTGTTTGATCCTGGACCTTTAAATAATGGAGAACAAAAGTCCCTTCAGTAGCAAATAAAATTAGTAGAATCAGGATGAGATTTAGCCCCTGCTTGCCATATGACCTTGGGAAAACACCTGAGCTCTCTAAGCCTTGGTTTTCTGATGTGTAATTTCATTTAGTTAGCCAACAAATATTTACAGAACATCTACTATGTGTTTGGCTCAGTCCCTGGCATTAAGACGAAACTTCATTGAGTAAGACAAAGTCCTTCTCTTGTGGAGTTTATATTCTGTGTCAGAGCATCACACAGGCCAGTGTGGGAAAGGAGAATGATATCCAGAACAAGTTCTCTGATATCATGATAGATAAGGGATCTCTTTGGATCAGGGCCTCAGTCACAGTGGTCTTCCCAGCTGGTTTCTCTGGTTTAAAGTGTGGTGCTAACTCAGCCCTTTTCAGTGGGGAACACACAGTGACACCTGAGAACTACATAAGGTTCAGTGAAGAAAACTCAGCCTCTCTGTTCCCTCAGCCCTTAGTACATCCTCTATTATAGAATTTCTCCCATCTTATATTTATTGCATGTTTGATCATCTTTCTTTCAAACTGAAATGCAGGCTCCATGAGGTCACAGATCATATTTTTTTTTAATCACTATACTCCCAGTGACCAGCAAAAATGCCTGCTATGTAGTAGTTGTTTAGTCGCTAAGTCATGTTCGACTCTTTGTAATCCCATGGACTGCAGCATGCCAGGCTTTCCTGTCCTTCACTATCTCTCAGAGTTTGCTCAAATTCCATTGCATTGGTGATGCCATCCAACAATTTCATCCTCTGTTGCCCCCTCCTCCTCCTGCCTTCAATCTTTCTTAGCATCATTGTCTTTTCCAATGGGTCGGCTCTTCGCATCAGGTGGCCAAAGTATTGGAACTTCAGCTACAGCATCAGTTCAGTTCAGTTCAGTTGCTCAGGCATGTCCAACTCTGCAACCCCATGGACTGAAGCACACCAGGGCTCCCTGTCCATCACCAACTCCCAGAGCTTACTCAAACTTGTGTCCATCAAGTTGGTGGTGCCATCCAACCATCTCATCCTCTGTCTTTCCCTTCTCCTCCTGCCCTCAATCTTTCCCAGTATCAGGGTCTTTTCAAATAAGTCAGTTCTTCGAATCAGGTGGTCAAAGTATTAGAGTTTCAGCTTCAATAGCAGTCCTTCCAATTAATATTCACGACTGATTTTCCTTAGGATTGACTGGTTTGATCTTGTTACAGTTCGAGGGACTCTCAAAAGTCTTCTCTGCAGGTGCCATTAAATGCTGTTGAATGAATGAACAGGAAGAAAAAAAGAGAAAAACAAAATCCAATAGCTTTTTGCCCAGGTAATGTGCAACAATCGTGGATTCAAAGAAAAATGATCAGTCTGAACACTGACTTCTGTATGGAGCACTTACTGTGCTCCTGGTAATTCCTGAGCTGCTCAGACACAATCAGAAGTGGCCTCTGCCCTCATTGATCTCATAATCTAGTGGGATAAAAAACAGTAATCAAGAGGATATGGATGCACGCATATGGGTTTGTTATATATATATATATATATATATATTTATAATTGTTTCTCTATATACACATATATGATGCAAATTTACAACAGATGATGTATGAGGCAAAGAAGGTATAAAGACAGAAAAAAACAGAAAATTACAGAGTGGGTCTGGGAGAAAAAGTACTGATATATACAGGTGGTCTTGAGGCATCTCTAGGTAGATTATTATTTAAGCTAAGACCAATATGAGAGGAAGGACCTGTCAGTAAAGGGTAGAATGGATCAGCCTGAGATAAGGGTGGTGTTCAGAGTTCCAGGCTCAGGAAGCCCCATATGTGAAGGCTCAGGTCAGGAGTATGGCACTAGAGGAGCTGAAAGGACAGTTGTGACTGGAGTCTAGAAGCTTCAAGTATTTGGTTAGAAAAGTGGGTAAGGGCTAGACCATGGTGAACTCCTAGGTGATGGAAAGGAATCAGAATTTTCTTCAATGGTTAAAGAGAAGGCATTGAAAAATTTAGTTGTTTTTTTTTTCCCAACTAAAGTTAAATGGAAGGACAATAGTTAAGAGGAATGGGTGAAGGGAAAGAGTGTGTGGACCTTCTCAATTTTTACTGTATCTCTGAACAGAATTCAGACCAAATGGTGAAGCTATAATTTCTGTCCATAAACATCTGCCAAAGCACTCTAATCAAGGTGTTGGCCTCCACTGCAGAATATCTTGGATATTTACAGTTTTTGGCTATTATAAATAAAGCTTGTAAGAACATTTGTATGCAAGTTACTATATAGACACGATTTCTATTTCCTTGGAAAAAATGCCCAAGAATACAATTGCTGGGTTATATGATAGGCCCATTTCTTGTTTTTAAGAAACCATAGTGCCAAAGAATTGATGTTTTTAAACTGTGGTGTTGGAGAAGACTCTTGAGAGTCCCTTGGACTGCATGGAGATCCAACCAGTCCATCCTAAAGATCAGTCCTGGGTGTTCATTGGAAGGACTCATACTGAAGCTGAACTCCAGTACTTTGGCCACCTCATGCGAAGAGTTGACTCATTGGAAAAGACCCTGATGCTGGGAGGGATTGGGGGCAGGAGGAGAAGGGGACGACAGGATGAGATGGCTGGGTGGCATCACTGACTCGATGGGCATGAGTTTGGGTAAACTCCGGGAGTTGGTGATGGACAGGGAGGCTTGGTGTGCTGCAATTCATGGAGTCACAAAGAGTCGGACACGACTGAGCAACTGAACTGAACTGAAACTGTTTTCCATAGTGGCTATACCATTTTACAGGTCCATGGGCTTCTCTGGTGGCTCAGATGGTAAAGAATCCACCTGCAATGTGGGAGACCTGGGCTTGATCCCTGGGTTGGGAAGATCCCCTGGAGAATCCTCATGGACAGAGGAGTCTGGTGGTCTATATATAGTCCATGTGGTCACAAAGAGTCAGACAAAACTGAGTGACTAAGCACACACACAGCAATGTATGAGGGATCCAGCTTTCCTTTATCTTTGCCAGCATTCAGGATGGTCATTATTTATTATTTTAGCCATGCTGATATATGCATAGTGACATCTCACTGTGGTTTTAAATTGTATTTCCTAATGGCTAATGATGCTAAATGTCTTTTCATGTGTTTATTTGCCATCTGTATATCTTCCTCAGTGAAACATTTATCTGTTCAGATCTGTTCATGGATTTTGCTCACTTTCTAACTGAATTAAAAATGATTTTTGAGGTTTGAGAGTTTTAAAGTTTTCAAGATACAAGTCTTTTTTAGCATATGTGATATGCAAATATTTTCTCCCTGTCTTTATATTGTGTTTTTATTCTTCAATGGAGTCTTTCGTGAAGGAGAAGTTTTTTTATTTTTATCAAGACAAATTTATCAATTTTTCCTCTGCTGAAAGATTTGCCCTAGGTATAATTAAACATTTTATAATTTTGTGTTCTACATTTAAATCCATGATTCATGTTCAGTTAATTTGTGTGTAAGATATGAGACTTGGATAGCGGCGTATTTTTTGTAACCTATGGATGACCAATTGTTTCAGTACCAACTCTTAAAAACTCTGTCCTTACTTTGTTGAATTATTTTTGCACTTTGGTCAAAAATCAGTAGAGCATATTAGCGTGAGTCAATTTCTAGGTCCCTTATTCTGTTTCACTGAACTATGTATTTATTCCTCTGTCAGCCTCATACTATTTTGATGCCTGTAGCTATCTTGTAAGCCTTGACACTGAAGATTCCTCCCACTGTCTTCTTTTCCAAAATTATTTTGGCTATTTTAGGGCTTTCTCTTTTCCACATAAAGTTTAGAATAAGCTTATCTGTTTTCAAAAAAAACCTGAATTTTGTGGCATTTCATTGAAGTTAGAGAGCAACTTGGGGAGAACTGACGTCTTCATGAGGTTGACGCTTCCAACCCACGAACACAGTGTGCCCGTCCATTCATTATACCATTTTATAGATGAAGACAGGATCTGATCTTGCTGAGTGACAGTTGACAGTTGAATCTATGTTTTCATGTTGAAAACATAAGCCTCATGAAGACAGAGATGTCTTGCCTGTGGATTCTTCAGCACTTAGAGAAGTGCCTAGCATACAGGAAGTTCATCACAAATATTTATTCAATAAATGTCTGTGGAATCTGTATCCTCAGCCTCTTCTACCTTGATTTCCTCTTTGGCTTCTGATCCTCAGTCTCATTCTGACCTATGGCTTCTGTCTGCTCATCCAGTGGCTGGCCCTTCATCTAGCCTACTATTCCAGCCTCAGAAAGTTCTCTGTGTCTTTGGGTTCTATGTGGAGCTCGTTCTCCTCCTATCCTTATCCAGTTCTTCCCTTCACTTCTGCCACATCTTGAAACCCGTTTTTAAAACTCAGATTGTCCTCAGTTAGCCAGGATTTTCCTGCTCATCAAAACACAAAGGAGATGGCATATTTCTTGTAGCTCATGTCTGCCTTTCCTCAGTAGAGATGTATGTGTTTGAATGGGTGGGGAGCTATGCTATGGTAATCTTGAATTTAAGTGGCTAAAAAATAAACTCTGTGTATAAATAGTCTTGTTTTTAACAAACAAACTGTTTAGAGGAAACATCTGAATTCCTTAAGAGGTAATAGCACTTCCGGAATTTTTGCCAGTTGAGTTTTTTATTAATAACTCGGAATAACTAGAGAAGGCTTTAATATGAGCTGTTCTACTGGGTCTGAGACTTCTCAGGGGACACAATAACCTCTTCCTCTCCTGAATGTGCCCTTCTGGCAGGGAGTGTGAATTTCCAAGCTGTGAGTGAGCTTGAAAATAATGACGGGCACTTTTCTTGTTTACTATGTGCCAGATGCCTTTCTAACATAATCTTATTTAATGCTTTGTAAAGCCAGAAAGGTAGGTGCTATTTGTGTCTCACTTTTGCATATTGGACACTGACACATGGAGAGATTAAGAATCTTTAGGTCACACTGCTCAGGAGTGGCAGGGGAAGAGTTCAAAGTCTGTCTGCCTTCAAAGGCCACAGAAAGATCTGCCAGTTTGGAATAAGTCCTTCTAAGAGCATCGCCACAGAGGCTGCGGAAACCAGATACCCCAATCCGCTGATGAAGTTCAGTTCTGCCTGCATTTGAGAGGGAGACTCCATCTGGACTAGCCCACTTCTTTCCCTTCTCCTCCATTCTTTTAAACACAGCATGGATTTCCCCCTAACTGTAAAATAACATATGCTTGTGGTAAAAACAGAACAAGAAAAACATTAAAAAGAAAAGATAACAAGGAACTCCAGTTATCCTACCGATACTGGTGATACTTTGCAAGGCTTTCTGGTTTCCTGTTTTTATGGTACAGTTCTTTCCTTAGTAAAACTCAGCATGTTGCCTCCTAATTCCTGTCCTGTCTGCCTCATGGAGTTGTGAGCGAACATGTGAAAGCATATTGTGAAGGGTGAAGTGCTATTGAAAATGCAAAGGCTCGATGTTTGTTTTTTGGCATCTTTTATCAGCTCCTGCCTTTGGAGTGGAGGTGGTGGAGAGGGTGTTAAACCAGGCACTTCACGTCCATCTCTCCTGTTAGTTTCTATCTCACTTTTACCCTTTAATGATACTAATCTGTCTGTAGTTTCTTATAACCCTATCTTCCCAACAAGTTCTTACTGCCAGGTTCTGTTCTAGTTCTGGGGAGAGAGCAGTAAGCAATATTAAGAGAACAATCCTGGAGTTTGAGTTCTGAGGGACAGTAGTAATGAATGAGTGGATTCCATGCTCTGTAGGCCAGCCACTCCTTTGTGGGACATATATGATTCGACTCATTTAATCTTTACATCTGTCCGTCCGCTCAGGTCGTCCCAGCATCATCTCTGCTTTATGCATGAGGAACCTGAAGCACAGAGAGGTTAAGTAGCTTGCTCCAGGTCATAGAGGCAGTCTGGCCCCTCACCGTGATGCATACAGCCTCTAGACGTTGTTTTTCCGGCAGTGTATTCTCAAACCCTGGAATTGGGCTACATGCCCCTCCTTTGGGCTCTACTTCCCTAAACATAAACTTGTCTGAACCCTCACATTAAAACACTCTGTTTATCTGTCTCAATTTCCTTCTACATCGGTGCTGTCCCAAAGAAATATAATACAAGCCCCAATTATAATTAAATTTTTTCTAAGTAGCTACATAGAAACATTACAATAAAACAGATAAACTTATTTTTAAAATATATTATTTAACCCAATATGTCAAAATATAACATCAGCCTGTGATCAACATGAACAAAGTATTCAGATGTTACATTTTTTTTCCCTACTAAGTCTCTTACATCTGATATGTATTTTACACTTACAGCACATTTCTGTTCAAACTAATTGCATTTCAAGTGTTCCATATCCAGGTGGCTAGTGGGTATCATATTGCCCAGTGCAGCTTTAGAATATATGTTCCCTCAGGGCAGTCATTGCATCTTATTTATCTTTGCATTCATTCCCAGGCCCTAGCATGTTGTAGGCCTTAGCATATGTGTGCTGGACTGAACTGACTTGAACTTGAGAACCATCCCTGCCTCTTTCACCTCAGCTATTCTGGAATGTGGAACCCTAAACATGAACTATTTCATTTAGTGAGTTCCTAATATTTTAGTGTAGTAGAAATACAACTCTCATTTCTGTAAGGGATCAGAATGACCTTAGTTTAGAACTCCTACTACTACGTATTTTACAAATGAAGAAGATCTACAGGAGAAAAGTGGCTTATTCAAGTTTGCATCAGTCGTATATGGCAGAACTAAAAACTGATCTCTGCTCTTTTCTTGCCAGATCAATAGTTTTCCCAATACTCCAGTACTTCTCAAATTTTTGACTCTAAATCTACTTTGGATGCTAGAGGGAAATATGTGTTCAACCGTCATTCCATCTACCTTCCCCAAAAGGTCAAGGGCATAAGTAACAGGAAGAGAAAATGTGGACTGGTACTGACTTCTATTCCATGATCTAGCCCTGTCTGATTTCACCAAATAAAACTTAAAATTACCAATGAATAAAACAAATTCTGGCAAGATGAGCCCTATTTGTCCTGTGTTTTCTTAAGGCATGAGAATAAATGTGACCCAATGGTCTACTATAAGGAGTCTGATACTAGGAATGATGTGTGTGTATATGTGTGTGTGAGTGTGTGTTGGAGGGCAGTGTGGATGACAGAATTACGATTCCCCCTCAACCTCCCAGAGAGGATTGTTATGTGAGAAATGTCATGCATATTCATCATGTCATGGACATGATATTTTGTCACTGACAATTAACAAAAAGTGCCTGAAGCTGTGAAACAGAAATCATGGATAACTTGTGCTACAATGATGCAAAAATAATATTTTTGTCAAGATGAAGATTTATGTAAATAAAAATATTAAGTGTCTCCTTTGGAGAAAGAGACCAGCCATCTAGGGAAAATAACTACAATATAGTGGAATCCAGCTGTACTTGTTATTCTGTAAACAAGCCACATGTTCTGGAATAAGATAATGATCCAAGTATATGAGTGCATCTTTTCTTTCAGTGTTATTTCCATGAAAATATTGTTCTCTCTAAAGATAGTTTACCTATAAAGTGAAATTATAAAGGCAAATGTTTACACCTCAGGAGTTTGGCACACTATATTTTGCTCAATCAACAGAGGCAGTTGGGGATTGACTTCATCCTGAGCACCACTGAACATTCATGCATCAGATGCTGATGGTCTTGCTCTGGATACACTGTGGATGCCACCTATGGAGAGCCATCTGGCCACGTGGGATGAACATTGAATTAGGAGTCAAGGACTCATGCACCTATTATAGCTCAGCCTTTAAATTTGGGTGAGTTAATTCCTGTCACTGGACCTCAGTTCCCAAAGGTTTAAAAAGGACATTATAAATGTTTTATGATTTATCTATAAGTTTTCTTATATCACTGCCCATTATTTTTAACTCTTGGCATGCTCTCCTGGTAGAGAAGCAACACGTACATCTCCATCACCCCAGGCCTTACCTTTTATTGAAGCCAGCTGTTTGGATATTGAAATGCTGCCAACAAAACGAAAGAAACATAACGATTCAGGGAGTTCGGGTATTGATATCAGCATCAAAAGTAAGGTAATAAAATGATTTAAAGATTATTTTCAGTAAATTTGCACTGAGTGTTCTGACAAAGCACCTGCCTGTCTTTCAAAATCCTTTCTCCCCTGTCACATGGTTAAGAAGTACTTGGCAATGGCTGGCCTACATAGCCTAGTCTTTTGTGTAGTCTTGTGAGCATGTGAGCAAATGCCCTCTAATAGAAAAAGAGAACTGACCACCTTCTATTCAGGCTTTTCTGTGCTCTTTCCTGTTTCTAGCCAATTAACCCAGAAATTATCAGGAGCGCCTTGGAAGACTCATCTTGAAGCTACATCAGCCTGGGGCCCTAGATGGTGGCATGCCACAGACTTGGAATCCCTACTCTGAACTGTCACATGAAAAAGAAAAAAATATAACTTCTTTTCTGTAAAACTTAAGGGCTTGAAAGGAATTTGACACTAAGTAGTCAAGAGACTGTGACCCTTGGGGCCTCAAGTTTCTGACTTATAAAGTTAGGAAGCTGGACTCTGATATCGTGGAATTTTTATGGTCTTCTCTACAAGACACTCTTCTTTTTTTATAATTTATTTTACTGTGGACAATTTTCAAAGTCTTTATTGAATTGGTTATAATATCATTTCTATTTTATGTTTTGTTTTTTTGGGCCACAAGACTTGTGGGACCTCAGCCCCCTGGCCATAGGTCAAATTGGCACCCCCTGCATTGAAAGGCAAAGTCTCAACTGGAGCACCAGAGAAGATCCTCCAAGATTTTCCACTCTTGATTTTCTAAAAACTCTGCACCATCATTATCCTTTTCATAAGATAATGTATAACATGTATACATGTATAACATGTATACACTTGCAATACAGCTTGTGTTATTATTATTATTATTTTGCCACGATCTCCTCCATAAGTCTGTGAGGCCCTTGAAAACAAGAGTTCTGCAGATTCTCCATATCTTCTACCCGTGGCCCTGTGGAATACCTGGCACCTATTAAGTGTTCAACATTTTTTTTCAACTAAGTAGGTTCCCTAAAGAGAATTACATAAGGAAGACATTTTTTCATTTATTAGCCATAATTCCACACATTTGAATGATCTGAAATCATTTCCTTCTCTCATGGATACTTGAAACAATATGTCATACAGCAAAATCACTACCAATTTTGATTTACGAATGTTTTTCAAGAGGCACTCAAAGACATTTGTGTTAATTTTATCACCTTTTCAGTTTGCAGTCAACGCTGCAAATTTGTTCTCTTAAATTTTCCAACTCAATTTACAGATGTATTGAAGTGGGTAAGAAGCACCACGCTTGCACAATCTTGGCTGCCAGGTCATGGACGTAACTCTTTGGAAATATACCTGCAAGCCTAAGTGAAACTCAATAAAGGAGAGTCAACTGACCTTTTGGGCATGTTCTTAGGTGCTAAGGTAGATGTTGGGGCTGCAGGAGGATTGGGCTCCCCTTCCAAGTGGAGTGCTTGGTCCTGAGTACTGTGCACGCAGCCACACATACTCTGGTCTCCTGTTGTGTGTTGGCCCTTTCTAAGCAACAGTTGCTTGCCCACTGTTACCAGTGTCATTCACTCCATGACAACTAAACAGTGGCTCCTGTAGAAGAGCTGTATTCTATTGTTTATTTGTAAGCAGACATTAAACCATGCATGCAGTCAACAAATATTTGAGTGCTTGCAGTGGGCCAGCCACCCTGCAAGGTACTGGGGACCCAACAGTGAGAAATTTCAGACATGGATCTTGATCTTGGGGAGCTTAGTGGGAAAGACTGATAATAACCAGGTAACACACAAGAAGTCACACGTACGACAATACTGTGTATCCGGGATTCTATGAGATTGGCATCAGTCAGGGAAGTCAGGGAGGCAGCCCTTGGGAGTTGATGGTTGATGCTACTAAGTAGGAGTGAGGAGAAGGACATGGTAACCCACTCCAGTATTTTGGCCTGGAGAATCCCCATAGACAGAGAAGCCTGGCAGGCTACAGTCCATGGGGTAGCAAAGAGTTGGACACGACTGAGCGATTAAGCACAGAACAAGTAGGAGTGAAGTAGGTGAAAGGGCAGGGGACCCACGCTATAGACAGACGGGGGAGCCTGTGCTAAACCCATTGACAGGAATGATGGTGGTGATCAGGAAGGACTGAACAAATGCCACAGTGGCTGTACCAAAGAAGCTGACGGGGAGAGAGGCTCCAGGTAAGGATGAAGAGAAGGCATGGTTGCTAGATTACACAGCAACTGACAGATCACGGTAGGGAATTTTCACCTTATGTCAAGAGACTAGGAAACCCTTTGTGAGCTTTAAGTAAAGAGGCTGATAAACTTAGATTTACATTTTGGACACATCATTCTGGCTTCATTGTTCATAATGGTTTAGAGAAATGAACAGAGTCAATTCAGGAAGCTCAGTAGGGAGGCTATTTCACTTGTGTTAGCTTAGAGCTCCTTCTGTAAAAGCTGGGGGATGTCAGCTCAGTCAAATGAGTCTGGGTCAGGGGAGACATGACCAGCAATTATTGAGATCACTGGTGAGTTGATGGGTGAGAGGAGTTAGAGCTCAAAAGAGGCTAAGAATAGTCATTATTACAGCTTCCACTTGGCTTCAGGGACACTGCTGTCATTACTGCATCACCACTCACTGCTCCAGCATATGGCCATGCCACTCACTCACTGCCTGTTTCTCTTTATGGTTTTCTTTCTCTCTCCTTCCTCTACCTCTTGACTAATTTCCTTAGCAATTTTCATTTAAAACAGACGGAAAGAGAGCTTGATTGGCCTCCCTGATTACTGCTGCCCCTGCTGGTCAGAGTTTTAACGCCAGCCTGCTCCACTTGTCAGTTAACCTATGTAATTAGCTCCCTTGGTTTGGGTGATGACCCCACGCCAGCTTCACTGCCCACATTAAAACAGACAGCTGGTTTCCTCAGCAGAGAGCTCTGAGAAGGTTTCTGAGAAATCTGGATTTGTAGCAAACACGCCAGAGGATTCTGACGTGGACTGTATTGCAGAACTGTTGGCAGTGGTTTAAAAAGAGACTCTAGAACAGTTTGAATTCCGACTCTGCCACTTACTAGCTGTGTTAACTGGGATAAGATCTTTCAGATGGCTAAGTCTATCTTCTCATTTGTAAACTAATACTTGCCTTCTGAATAGAGCAGTGTCTGATACATGAGGAACAATCTATAAATAATAGTCACAGAGATGATGACATGAAGATGATGTGTCATCAGGGTCCTGGCAGGACCAGAGACACCCATGAAGGGATGACTTGGTTAGGAAGATAAACATGGGTATCGAGGCATCCAGAGACTAGAAACAATGGGAGGCTTATCACCCTTGTCTTACAGGGGCAAAGAGAGGAACACAGGATGATGGAGCACAGGCAGAGCTGGATTCCTGGAGCAGGGGCCATTGGACAGAATGCTTGGTCCATTGGCATTGCCTCCATTGAAGGGAGGCAGCCCAGGCTGCAAACCAGGAAGAGAACGGGTAAGAAATATTCCCCCCCCCCCCCCCCCAACACTCCACTCTCTCATCTCCAGCCTCTGTCTCCCAGTGACCAAACCAATCAGGAAACCAGCAGGAAGGAAGCCTGGGAGGTGGAGTCCGAGGAATCAGCCTCCTGGGAGCAGAGAGAAGGGCAGAGACTGGAATAGGAGGGAAGGGCAATGAATGGGCAAGAAAGCAAGATGACGATGACCGTGACAATGGTGCTGATGGAGGCAAAATACTGGGAACCAGGCTTATTGATAACTTTTTCCTCAGGACTGAATCAAATTTAGGATTCTCAAAACAAAAGAAAACGTAGCAGTATCTACAGACAGTTCAGGTGATAAGATATCATCTTTCCTTGACTAGAATCTCAAAATATCATGGAGCATTTAGGCTATTTGCACATAATGTCAAAGCATCTGAAGGAAAAAAACATTTAAAAAACATCCCTTGGCCAGTCGAACCCTTTGACATTTGAGTGTGCTGAAGTAGGTACAGCTCGAGGAAAGGAAAAGTGTGGCTGGTAAGCAGGAGTTTGACAAACGACTCCATGCGGACTTAATGAGTAGCGCACCAGACCACCTGCCTGATGGCTGTGGCCACGGGGCTCAGCGGCTGAGTCAGCAGAAGATTAGCACTTTATAAATGGTGCTGATGTTTGGTAAACTGCCTGAGTGAGAAAAAATGTAATCACAGGAGATTTTTTTTTTTTTAAACCAGGTTTGCTCTCACACTTTGTTCCATTCTCCTGCTGCTTATTGAGCCCCAATTAAATAGGGAGTCATAGAAGTCAGGTTCTAAGACATTTGCCTTGGATGGTTCAGCTTATGGTCTTTTCAGGGGCTCACTTCTTCACTGGGGACTCTGGAAGTTCAGCAACTCCAGGGATTACATTCTGTGTAATCTAGTTCTGTTTCAGAACCTCTTGGATCACACACATTTTTTATGCAGGTGTGCATTTTCCTGGCTGAACGGGCTGCTAGAGTCCCTGAGTCTCATAACCACTGCAAAAAGTCATGACAATAAAGCAAATGTCCCAGGGTGGTCACTGCTGTTGCTGTTTTGAAAAGAACCCAAAGCCTCACTCCAAGAAGAGCAGTGTGTGTGGGACTTTAATTTCTCACTCAGTTAATGTGACTGTTAAAATTTGTGTAGTGAGTAACTGGTATTGCCCTAAGTGTGTGATAAATATATTTTTTATCCTCAATAACCATTAGAAATAGGAACTGTCATCATTTATAAGCGACAGAATTGAAGCTTAGAGGGGTTAAATGACTTGTCCAAAATCCTCTGGTTAATAAATGGATGAGCCTAGATTCAAACTTAAGCAGGAGGGTTTCAATCTTGATGCTCTTTTTATTACATCATGTTGCCTCTCACTGTATTATTTCATCATTAATGTTAGAGCTGCAGATCTTGTTTCCTGAGCTGACACTCAACTCTCTGTAAATCCTATAAGACATCTTACCAGAATTTTCTAGCACATATTAGCTTCTTTCTCTCTGTAACCCCAAAGCTAAGTTCACCTCTTTTCAAATGTCTCTAATGGTCTTTGTAATTAGTTGATGTCTTTCCTCTTCACTAAATTGTGAACAAATGTAGTAATAGTACAATAGAACAATAATAGTAATAAATAACATTGATTTAAAACCTCGTAAGTGCCAGACATTGTACTATGCACTTCCCATGCATCTCTTAGAATGCTCTTTGGCAGATTATGGCTTGTATTGTGCGATGCCTTACATGGATGAGGAGATCAGGGCTTGCTGAGAGCACACAGCTAATAAGAACTGGGTTCAAGCACACGTCTTTCTGACTCCTCAAGACTCATGCTCCCCAACACTCTTCCCTGGACAGGGACTATGTCTTAATTATCTTTGTATCTACCTCTCAGGGTCTAGTATCATGTTCAGGAAATGTTTATGAAATTGGACACAACTTGATGACTGTGTGACCCAGAATCTGGAATGTGATGTCTGCTGGGGAAAGCTGGCAGGTATCTGGTACTGGGCAGTCCACAGGGTCCCCTGCTCCTTCCTTGCTTCACTCTTGGGAACCTGAGAATCAAATGAAATCCCCAAGGAGAGGGTGTCAGGCCCACTGAAACAAGAAATGACAAAGACAGAGTGTGTTTTGCACATATTAGGCCCTTAAAAATGATTCATCGGTGTATACCACAATTTGTCCAACTGATGAGTATCTGGGTTTTTCTAGTCTTGAACCATTATGAATAAAGCTGCCATAAACATTTTTATAAAAGTATTTTTGTGCACATACACACTCATTCCTCCAGGTATATGAGTGGAATTCCTAGTCATAGGGTAGATTAAGTTTAATTTTCTTAGAAACTACCCAATACTTTTCCAAAGAAATTGTTTCATTTTATACTTCCACCATCATGAATTAGAGTTTTGGTTTTTCTACATCCTCAAAACAACACCTGGCATGGTCAGTCTTTTTAAAATATATTTCTTTTGCAATTTTCAATTTGCATTTCCTTGATGACTAATAGTCCTGAGTGCTTACTGGCTACTGGGTTTTCTTCTTTGGAATACTACTCACTAATAAAAAGAGAACAAACTACAAATAGGCATAAGAACCACATACTGAATAAAGAAGCCAGACACAAAAAGAAGATATATGCTGTAGGATTCCATTTGTATGAAGCTCAAGAACAAGAAAAACAAATCTATGGTGATAGAAGTTGAAATATGTGCATGGGGGAGTGGGAGGCACAAACTACTGGCAGTAAGACAGGCTCAAGGATGTACTGTACAACAGGGGGAATATAGCCAATATTTCATAATAACTGTAAATGGAAAGTGACCTTTAAAAATTATACAAAAATATAAAAATTTTAAAATAGATAATTGTTTATTTAACAAATAAAGCAGTGGCTACCCTCTGAGAGGGACAGTGATTGTGAAATAGCCTGAGGGGATTTTCAGGGATAATGAAAATGTTTAATATCTTGATCTGGGAGGGAGTCACCTGGGTGTATACATAAACAAAATTCTACTTTAGTAAAGTTCATTAAAATGTTTGGTAAATGAGTTATTCGAGAAAGATGAAGTTCAGGAGGCTTGGATCACCTCTGTTTGCAGCCACTCTCGAGAAAGGCATTGATGGTGCTCTTTATTCACACACCATTGTGGCCCCCCCCCAGCTAAGGGAACATTGACATTGAGTGCTGGTGGGGTGGTGATAAGTGCTCAGCTCTTATCTTCGAGCATTGTCACTTCTCCCACTAGGCAAGAATACTCTCATTCTTAAGAACTTACTTCTCCAACTAAATGTGTCATCAATTCTGTTAGTAAAGATGCTTCTTTCCTTTTCAATAGGAACTTGATGGGAATAATTTAGTTTACTGAGTTCTTCTTCAATTTTGTTGTCACAAACTCTGTTAAATAAACTACAGAGTTAGGCCCCGGGCAGTGGGATAACAGGTATTGATTTTTTTTCAAGGCCTAATCCAATTCTGTTATTCTATAGCTAGCTCTGTTCTTTTTTCTGCAGTAAAAGGAGACGAGCAACTTACTTTCTTTCCTGCTGAGACAGTGTGTTATGTGGCCAGGCAATAGCAATCTAACTTTGAGATGGAAAAATCATTGCAGCCTTTGACACCCTCCTTTTCCTTGGCTGAATTTGCCAAGCTGGTACCAAAAAACTGAGAGACCTACTTCTATAGCCAGATCTTCTTTTGTCAGCCATAATTATAGACAAGAAACACAAGGTGGTTCTGCTATAATTTTATATTCCATCTCTGTACTCTATCATTTAATGAGTCTTTACTATGTTGTTGATATGGTGCAAGGTACATTTTTATTTATTTTAAAATTTAATCTATCTCAGTTATTTCTTTAAAAAATGTTACTGCAGTATAGCTGCTCTAAAATTTTGTGCTAGTTTTTGATATACAGCAAAGTGAATTAGCTGTGTATACATATATCCCCTCTTTTTTGGATTTCCTTCCCATTTAGTCACCACAGAACACTGAGCAGAGCTCCCTGTGCCATCCAGTAGGTTCTCCTTAGTTATCTATGGAGGCATGCTTTTATTTTATAAAATTATGGTAAAAAAACTAACAGAAAATTCACCATGTTAATCATTTACAACGTACAGTTTAGTGGCATTAAGCGTATTTACATTCTTATGTAACCATCACCACCGTCCATCTCCATCCATCCCATCTCTTTTCACCTTGCAACATGAAACTCTACCCCTTGAGCAATAACTGCCCTCTTCCCCTTTTCCTCACTGTAAGTATATACCACCTTTCATTTACCCATCCACGCACAAGTGGATGCTTCTCCCTTTTGGCTGTTGTGAATAATTCTGCTTTGAATATAATGTACAAATACATGCCTGAATCCTCATTTTCAACTGTTTAGGGATTTATAACCAGGAGGGAAATTGCTGGGGCATATGGTAATTCCATGTTCAATTCTTTGAGAAGCCACCAAACTCTTTCTGTGGAAATACCATACTGTTTTTCACGACAGCTGCACCATTTTACATTTTTACCAACAGTGCACAAGCGTTTCTACTCTCTACATCCTTGCCAATACTTTCTTTTCTCCTCCCTCCCCACTTTTTTTTTTTTGATAGTAGTTAATTTTAATGAAGTTTATCTCATTGTGGTTTCAGTTTGCATTTCCCTAAGTATGTGATGCTAAATGCCTTTTCATGTGTCTATTGGGCATTTGCATATTTTCTTAGAAGTATTTATTCTAGTTCTTTGCTTAATTTTAAGTCGGGTGGTTGTTGTCTTTCTCTCTCTCTCTCTCTCTCTCTCTCTCTCTTTTTATTTTTTGCATTGTAGGAGTTCTTTATATATCCTAGGAAAGCTATGTATATACTCAAGATAATCTTCATAATAATATAGAATAGAAGTGTCATTAACTTACCTTTATAACTAAGCACAGTGCAATACGCACAGAAAAATTAACTTGCAATTCATTCCCCAAATATTTACTGAGCCCTTCTGTTAGTCTGACACTACTGAAAGTAATGAAGACCAAAGAGTGGAAAGACCTAACAAAGAGCCCTGCCTTCCTAACAGCACACATTCTAGTAGGGAAACACACAATAAATAAAATAAAAATGTCAAATACAGACTACATGATGTTTAGAGAGCTTCCTTTAACTTTTTTTCAAAGCAGATCTGCTGGCAACAAATTCTCTTAGTAGGCATGGGGAGGGTGCCTCAGTACTACCAGGCGAGGTACAAGCCCAGGGTTCCTACACTGTCTCCACTACCACCATGGCAGGTAAGGGGAGTTATTACAGCCTGTGGAGGATCAAGGTCCTGGCCTACTCTTCAGTGACTTCTGACATCCCCTGATGCGGGGGTTGGGGACCCTCATTACAGCCCGGAGAGGGAGGGAGTCTAAGCTCATCACTTGATCTCTGTGGGTGTGGGTGTAAGTGGGGCATAGCTCTAATGGTGCCTGGCTGCAGAATAATAGTTATTTTCTAAATGTCTTCTGTCCTGCTAGGCCGTCTTTCCCCTGCCCCTTTGTATACAGAGAGGGTAAGCTTCTGTTGGGGCTCGCATTGTCTGCGCCCTTGGCGTTTGGGTGAGTGGCACCTAGCGTGGGATATGTGAGGGAAAAAGAAACCCTACGGGATTCGGTGGCTTGTGCTTTGAGTCTTGAGGTCCCTCACGGCCTCTGTTCTGTCCATTTATTAGACTCGTTTGTTTTATGTATAATGTCCAGGGTCTTCAGCTGTACTAAGCAGGAGGATTAGGGAAGATATGTGTACTCTATCCTTCCAGAAATGGAAGTCCCTGCGTAATTTTAGAAACATTAGCTGATTTTAATACTTGCAGTCTAATTATGAACAGGTTCAGAGAGGTTAAGTAACTTGCCGAAGGATCCTGTTCTCGGACTTGAAACCTACAGTTTACGCACCCTCACCAAGCTTCCCAGCCTATAATGGCACCCACACTGATGGAATTCCATGCATTCTGGTCAGTATCCCTGCTGCTTCCACATACGGTATAGATGGTTCCTCATTTATCTTGCCTGTCTAATAACTTTTATATCTACATTTTTAACTTTTTTTTTTGTATGTCCATGCTGTTGTAATCTCATAATCGTCTGCACTGGGATGGTCCTATCTTTCTAATGGGACTTTGCCACTAACCCTTCATGCTGACAGCCAGCACACACTCCCACAGATGGAGAGAGATTCAGGTGTCCTGAAAATACTATTAGTGCATAGCAGAATTTGACCCTCATATGCTATATATTTTACATGATATCTTTTCGGTTTGTTTTCAATCAAATGGTTCTTTTGGATTTGTTATCCAGAAGCCTGCAGGCACTGGGGCCCCTAGACTGCTGACAGTACAAAGGGCTCCCTTGTCAGACCCTTTTCTTCTCTTTGGCTGGTCACTATTGGCAAAATCACAGAAAAAAAAAAGGTCTGGCTGGTGAAGCTGCCAGCAGATGGCTTAAAGCTTTTAACTGCCTGTCCTGATGTAGTGGAAATTGAATTTTGGAATAAGAATGCTGGACATTTTATTGGTCTGGGCTTTAATTATCTTACAGTGTAATGGGAGAAAAAGCGAGAGCCTTTCATTTTCCACTGGCGACTGTCATTTTGCAGACCTTTCTGATGTGTGCTTAAGGCAGGGGAGGAGGGGATTGGTTCTGGTGGTCACTGGAGCAGTCTGTGGCCCCCACATGAATAAAACATGCCAGGTAATTGCTGTGACGTGGCTGACACACACATGTAAAATCAATGCTTATTATCCTGTCAATTAACGCAGATTTTAATTAAACAAGACTTTAAGCTCTGTGATTGTTGGAAATCCCTCACTGATGAACAGGGTCTCTAATCTCTTTGGTTAATCCTTGGGTTCTTAATTTAGGATTTTAATGCCCACAGGGGGAAGAAATCAGGCGGGAAGGCTCAGTTTCAGAAAATATGCTTCAAGAGGTTTGACAGAAAGACTGAAGGATTGTTCACCCTGAAGACGAAATGCTTGCTTGCATTTTCTTGAGATGGTAGCTTATGTGAGGAAAAGGCTGGCTTTTGAAGTCATCTGAAAGTGTTTAATGATATACATTCAAACTTTTAATTTATTTTTGAATAAATATCATATTTCCAGGCTTTAAACTAAACATACAAAAGGCATATAGTGAAATTTTCCTTGCTATTTCTGTGCCACATTTACCCTGTGTTTTTTCTTCCTTTCCCTTACAGCCACGTCCATCTGAATTAGTTAGAATGTCTGAATTTTTGTTTGTTTGTTTCAGAAAAATTGCATGCGTGGTTCTCATAGAGAATTGAGACTGTCTCACATTCTTTAGAGAACCAGCTATAGAAAAAATGAGGACGTAAATCCTGAACTATAAAACCAGGGACCCAGAGGAGACATGATAGACTGATGTTTTCCCCTTTTTCTCGCTACTGTGGATCTTTCGGAGGCTGTGTGCTGCCTGATTTCTAACAAGCCACTTTCTGTGTTTCTGAGAGTGGGAGAAGTTATAGAACTGCTCAGCTCAATAAATGGGAATGTTTTGAGCCTTTGCTAATGTCCTGGTGGGGATCTAGACTGTCCTCTCCTGTTTCCTTTATTCTTTCTTCCCCCACTTAAAAAAAAAAAAGTTGAAGTACAGTTGATTTACAATGTTGTGTCAATTTCTGTTGTTCAGCAAAGTGATTCAGTTATCCACATATATATATGTGTGTGTATATATATACATATATATATATATATACACACACACACACACACACACACATTCTTTTTAAGTATTCTTTTTCATCATAGTGTATCCCAGGATATTAGTTCTCTGTGCTATATAGTAGGACCTTGGTGTTTATCCATTTTACCTATAATAGCTTACTTACCTACTCCTGTCTTCCCCCAGGGAACTAGAGGGCTTGACCTTCATTCAGACCTTTATTTTTCTTAGCTTATGTCTCCAGCACATGACTTTTCAAATTCAGTGGAAGTTTTTTTCTAGCCTGGTGTCAGAGTTTGAGACTAATCTGCACTGAAGAAGTAAAATAAAATATGATATAAATCTCCACTGCTGCTTCTGTGTTGAAGAGAATGTGATTTAACCTGGAGAGACTTGGGTTCCCAGAATCCCAGCAAGATCTATTTTCTTTTAGCACTTTTGTTTTATTCTATTTTAGATTACATTCTCACTGTAGTGTGTATATGGGTTTAAATATATGGTTCTGATAAAACTTCCCTTTAAAAACTTGAAACAGCTGGCAATATGTCTTCCTAGTGGCATGTTTGAAATTGTACAGATACAAATAAGCATAACCAAGTTGTAAACAGAAATTGCCAGTCTTGAGCCCAGCAGGGATATTAATACACTGAAGAATCTATTTGGAGGTTTCTAATTTCCGTAACAAAATCTATTTCCTCCTGTCTCGGAGTTTGGGAAGTAGGGCATCAGCAAGTTGCCTTGAACTCCTAACACCTGTCATGATGATAAATTGTTATATGGCACCTCTGCTTGAGAAAATCCCACTACCAATTTTAAGTTGCTAGGCCCTTTGTAGGATTCACAGAGCACAGAGTAGACCTAAAAATAATACCCAATAAAAATGAGCTGAAACCTCAGTTAACTTCCACCTGACTGTCATCAATACCACTGATTAGCAAGAATTCCTACCTCTTCATATTCTCTGAGATTACTTCTTTTCAAATATATAACTTAGGACAAGTGTTACTTTTTGAAAGGAACACATTTGGGAACCATTTCTCTATAGTTGCATGAATTAGAAGAGATTCTTGCTTCCAAGTAGCATGTTTGAAATTGGATGCATACAAATAAAGGTAACCAAGCTATAAACAGAGATTGCCAATGTTGAGTCCAGAAGATATTAATACACTGAAGAATCTATTTGGAGGGTTCTAATCACCCTAACAAAATATGCTTTGATAGGGCTTTTGTGATCATCTATAGTTTTCATATATTGATAAATGTCTCACCCTTCCAGGAATCCTCTATTCCATCCCTCATTTTCATCTCCTCCATGGCTTATCAATACTTGCAATTTGCTTACTTGTTACTTAATGGGGGGCAAGAGCTGCAGAGGGACAGGACGATGCAATGGATAGTCCTTCGGATGTGGGCTTCAGGCCTTTCCCGGCTCGTGATCTGGGGGTGGTACAAACAAGGTAACATGAGTCAATACAGGTCAAGGATTGCAGGGAGCCATTTCTGGGGCTCACTGTGAGCTATCTGTAAACATGCTGGGCATTTTCCAAAGGAGAGTTAAGATTTTTTTTCATCCCTGGCAAGTCGATATGCTTTATCATCTGTAAGTTTACATACTTTATGAACAATCTTTAACATAAGAGTCTGTATAACGTATCACATATTTGTTCAACCAGTATTTATTGAGTGCCTAGTATATTCCAGCCACTGTTCCAGGTGTTGAAGACACAGGTGGGCACCAATCTAGTAAACAAAGTCTCAGCCCTTAATGAAGTCTATATTCGAGCGGGAGAGATTTAAAGTACAAGTAAGCAAATGAATACATAATGTAGTTTCAGGTCTCTATGTAATCTTTCCCACTGGACTGTAAGTACACTGAGGTGCACTGTATTTATTCAGTTGTTTCTCCAGTCATCGCTGGACTGAAAGAACCTTTGGTACCTCAAGAGTTCAACTGTAAATGATGCATTTTAATTTCCTTGAGCACTTTAGCAGCAAACATGATAAATGTTGTCTACCCGACTGGGAGTGCTGTCAAAGTTGGTCTCTCTGTACATGAGCGCTGACAAGCCATTGTTCACCCCATATTAATGCTACAGGTTGGGTCATTTTCTCACAGTTAATGCTATTGATTGGGACAACTATCAGTTTTAATCATCATTATCAGCTTCTGAGCACTCTGACTAGGCAGATCTGCTATGAAATTTGCTAACTGTATATCATTTTACTCTATACTGGTGGCACAGTGTGGTAGGTAGAATGCTACTCCTCTCACTGCCCAAAGATGCCCACATTCTAATCTCTGGAACCTATGGATATGTTAGCTTTTGTGGCAAATGGAACTGAGGTTGCTGATGGAAATACGTTTGCTAATCAGTTGACCTTAAAGTCAAGAGATTATCCTGGATTACCCAGGTTGGTACAATGTAGTCACAAACTTCCTTAAAAGTGAAAGAGAGGTACGCCAAGAGGAGGTCAGAGCGATGCAACATGCAAAGAACTTGACCTGCTGCCACTGGCTCTGAAGATGGAGAAAGAGGACCATCGGCAGCAGCTTTTAAGAGATGGAAGAGACGGAAAAATGAGCTCTCTCCTGGGGCCTCCAGCAGGGAACAGAATCCTGTCAACCTTTTGATTTTAGCTCAAGGAGACCTCTATTGGGTTTCTCTATCCTTCAGAACAGTATGATAATAAATTTGTGTTTTTTACACTACTAAGTTGTGGTAATTTGTTTCAGCCTTCAGAGAAAACAAATAGAGATAGATATCCTTATCTCCGGTTGTAGGGATCACAGTCTAAGGCTCAGAGATGTTGGGGCACTTTCCCAGGATCACACAGCCTGGTTTCAATGATGGAACCAAGAAAGGAATCCGGGTCTATCTGACTACAAACCGATGCTTACACTTGCTGCTGGAGTTTACACAATCAAATAACATTGATAAAACTAATGACAACATCTATCAGTGCCTAAGAAGCGACCTAGGTCTTAGCTCCTAAGACACAGATATGAACCTCAGGTCTCATTTGAGACAGCTGTGCTTGAAAACACTTTCCTAGTGAGTGTGTGGCTCCATGCTGCCAAGTTCTGTGGAAACATATGTCATTACTCACTGTAAAATTTTCATAGAAGGTTTAAGAGCTCAGAGAGTGCAAAATTAACAACCTACTTGTAAAAAAAAAAAAAGAGCAGCAACATTCAGGACAACATGTAAGCTAAGGAATGTATCACGTTGTAGAAGGAACATGACAGTGGAAATCAATCAGAAGAGACCTGAAAGTCTGAACAGACCAGAGGAGAAAATATCCAGGAGAAACGTCAGTTCACAAGCAAGAAGGGAAAATACGCAAAATAAGGAGAACTGCTGAGTTTGCATTTTTATTTTTGTCTCATTCACCAAAACAAGCAATGTTACATGAAATTGTTCCTAGTAAGCAGGGAGATGACTTGAGTTCATATGAACTAGTGAGTTTAGTTCACAGCATAAGCCAATTAGACTCTTAAGCCCCAAGAGGTCAGGTAATGAAAATATGAATAAAATAGCAGAGGCTCAAAGGCAAATCCTTTTTCAGCCACCAGGAAATGTATCTGACTCATTACAACCTCCATCATGAGTTTTGTTTGATAAACCAGGGGGCCTGGCCCTTTAAGGAAAATACTCCACTTGACTTAAAATATTTTCCACAGGAACACAGGACTTTCAGGAAGCCTTTTATCTTCATCTTGGCTTTTAATGTCCAAAGTACATGGTGTCCCTGGTGGCTCAGATGGTAAAGAATCTACCTGCAATGTGGGACACCCAGGTTCAATCCCTGGGCTGGGAAGATTGCCTGGAGAAGGAACTGGCAACCCCACTCCGGTAGTTTTGCCTGGAGAATCCCTTGGACAGAGGAGCCTGGTGGGCTAGAATCCATGGGGGTCACAAAGAGTCAGATACAACTGAGTGCAGTGACTAACAGCACAGCAGTCCACAATTCATGGAGGTGCAAGGGGTCAGGAGGAACCAGGGCTATTCTTAGAAGTACCTGCTGCCAATGGGCTCCGAAGAGCATTCAATTGAGCCTGAAAAGCCAGCAAAGCCTTAGACCTCAAGTCAAGCATGTTAAAAAATAATTCTTCATTCAACTGGACTATTCACAGTTTTTCATGACTTATTATGAAATTATCATGAATTAAACTTATTCAATGAATTCAGTTGATTTTATTCATATTGGTAAATGATTCTGCCAAAAGCTACCCTTATATCTATAAGAGACTCAGCATCTCTATGGAGAGTCACATGAAGCACATGCCTTCAGGCTGTGGCTTCAGATAAGTCCTCAGGCTTTGGAGAAGGCGCAGAAAGAAAGGACAGGTGAGTAGACAGCAGGTGGCAGGATCTCAGAGCCCAGCCTTTTTACTTGGATGCGTTACCTCCTCCCAAGGAAATGAAGGCTCAGGAATATGCAGTCACATCTTGAAATACAGCTAGTGAGCAGAGACACTGCTCTGCCATATGAGCTCTACTGGACACACAGACCTGAGGCCTCCTACCACACTGATTACTCTCCTTTTAAAAGGCCAGATCTAACTGCTCTTTTCTTAAAGCCAGAAGGAATAAAATTAGCTTAATGAAATCCCCATTGGATTACAGCAGCATTTTACTGTAAATCTGCAGTGGACTCTGGAAGCATGTTTCTACCTGGACCAGGCCAGGCAGTGCTTTCCATTGTATTTTGGGACTGTTGAGGTTGGTAAAACAACATGAACAACAAAGGCTGGTTCTGAAGATTTCTCCACTTTGGAGAATTAATGGAAGTGTAAGAATCAGAGGTCACTCTGTCCCTCTGGATAGAGCTGAAGAAAGTAGACCAATCGAGCTTCTCTTTCAGGAAATCAGAGGTGGATGTGGGGAGAACTCATGCCATTCGCCTAGCCCACTGCCTAATGGGTGCTAGGTCAAGGCTATTTCCTATCTCCAGGATGCCCTCTGCTCTATCCTACAGCAACCAAGACTGGGATTGACATATATACACTACTGGGTAAAGAATAGGTTCTAATATACACACATATACACTACTTTGTAAAAAATAGATTCTAGTAAGAACCTACTATATAGCACAGAGAACTCTACTCAATGCTCTGTGCTAACAGAGAGGAGACACAGGAGATGCAGGTTGGATCCCTGGGTTGGGAAGATCCCCTGGAGGAGGAAATGGCTACCCACTCCAGTATTCTTGCCTGAGAAATCCCATGAACAGAGGAGCCTGTCAGACTACAGTCCAAAGGGCTGCAAAGAGTCGGACATGACTGAGCACAGAGACTAAATAAATTGTAAAGCAACTAAATCCCCCACCCCCCCAAAAATCTCATTGTGTCCTTCTTCTGCTTAAATACTTCAGTGCTTTCCTTCAGCTTCTTTAGGATAAAGACAGAATTCTTGATCATGGCCCCCAAGCGGGACTTCCCGCTGCCTCCTACCCAGCATCAGCTAAAGCCCTCTCCAAGCCCCCCACGTCACGCTCTACAGACCCATCCTGCCTCCTGCCGTCTGAGAGTTCTGTAAGGCTGCTCTCTGCCTGGGATGCTCCTCCTCGCGCCCTGTCTTCATGAACCCTTACCGTCTTCAGGCAGATTCAAGCTTCTTCACTTTCCCCTAAGCAGCTCAAGTCCCTCCGATAAGCATTCTCGTGGAATCCTGAGCCTTTCTTTCTCACACACAGTGTAGATGGGGTGTGATTATTTTACTCTATGTGTGATTACACGCTCTCTGTGTGATTATTGTAATCACACACTCTCTGTGATTATTTTACTCTATTTACACCCCAAACAGAGTGTCAGCTTCCTGAATTGGGGCATGCTTCTGTATTTCTATCCTATCCCCAATGCTTTGCATAGCAGAGGGTACACAGAAGTTTCTAGAACTATGGAATCAATGAATGAATAGCCCTGAGCTCACAAAATAAGGACAGGGTGAGAGACTGGACAGACTGTGCATTTACCCTTTGTTCTCTTATTGTTCAAGTTCAGCAGGTTCTTCTGCTGTAATTCTCCATTTTCCAGCCAGCATTGTATGCAATAACTTTATTAAGGTCAAAGAGATATCACATACAGATTTATCCAACAGGATCCAGAAACAGTTTACAGATATTATCTAAGACACGCGGCTCTTTTGGACTAAAATGTTTCCAACATCACGGATCACACAATGAGTTTATACATCAATAACGACTTTTATCTGGAGATACAGATGCTCAGCTTGCCTTCACTGTGGGGCCTTGCTGTTTCCATTGAGTTAAAACAAAGAGGAAAAGATTGATAATGCATACATCCTGGGAAATATTTAATGAGATGACAGACTGCTTCATGGAAGTCATTTTCAATTTATGGGTAACATACAAATCAGACTTTGTAAGTTGAGCTGAGACTTGAGAATTTTTAGTAATTGGATCTAGGACTTAATTAACTTTACAAATAAATAGGATTTAAACATTTAGCTGGTGGTCTAGGTTCTCCAGAATATCCTTGATAAACTAATATGGCAGCACAATATCTTGACTGTGGTGTCTGACACCCACATCTCCATCATTCTAAGGAAACAACACTCCACCAACACTCACAGCTATTGGGCCCATTGTTCATGGCCCATAGGAGAAAAGCCACAAAACATCATAGAAAGTTACAAGAATGTACATATTTAGCTAACTAAATAGAATAGATATCAGGCAATTACCATCTACAACACTGAATATCTACTGATCAGGGAGGGAAAAAACTCCAAACCTTACTCACAATGCATTCAGGGTTAGAGAAACCCGGAGAGACAAGCCTGCAAATATACAAAGTAGTGAATATATTTCTTTAAACGTCCATTTAACAAATTCATGATGCAAACTGGAAAATTTTCATACAGTTCAAATGTTCATTTTGTGAGAAAATGCTTTCATGCACTAAATCATATGAGCATTGATTCATCAAATTAAAAAAAAAAATACAGAGTAATTGTCTGAAACCAATACTTAGAGACTTCACAATCCTACAGGGCCTGCAACTAAAAAATAATAATACATGCACATTGTGATGCACCAGCCTATCTTAGAGAAATCATTAAAACATCTTTCGCATCAAAAAGCATAAGAAAATTCAATGTTATTTAATTTACTTTATGCATATTACATACTAGAGATTTTAAGCTACAAAATGGTTCCACTATCTCAACACGCATACAAAACAACCATAGAAGTATGTGTATATAACAAGGTACTCTCCAATTAGCCATCTGTAATGAATAATATATCTCCTCATGTCATCTTTAAATACCATTTATCACGACCCAGGCCTTTCTGCTTTAATGAGGACGACAGATCTCTGATTTACATTCAACACTCTCTACATTAATAATTGATTGAAACTCTTAAAAATTCTCCTGCCACTGACACAGAATGGGGAGAAACGATCTTCAGAAGAATGCCAAAACTACCCTGTTACATCTGATTGGTAAAAGAAGCAGGGGCAGCAGACTGTTGGCCAAACTCATCTGAGGATGGCCCCAAACTCGCCTGCTGGTTGTACCCACTGCTTGACCCATAGCTGTCTTGGTTGTACCCGCCTTGGTTGTAGCTACTGGAGTGCTTCTCCATGGGGTCTGAAAGATATCTCTGGCTCGAGGAATGCCAGCCGGTCTCCTTGAAAACAAACCAGATGTTTCCAGCCCAGAGGATAAAGTTCAAGAATCCAAAGACCTGAAGGAGGATCAAAGCAAGTGAGTGGACAGATTGGAGAGAAAGCTCAGAAAAATCTCAATTTCAGAAAAATCCTTCAAACACAAAAGGTCATTTTTCACCTCCATGCAGAGGCTTCTTCCAGTTTCTGGTGTGAAGTCACTGTTTCATTTAGAATATATGACTTTTCATGAAGGCTTACTATGTGTTTGGCAGACAGGGGATGAGATGGTTGGATGGCATCACTGACTCTGTGGACGTGAGTGTGAGCAAACTTTATGAGATAGTGAAGGACAGGGAAGCCCGGCATGCTGCAGTCCATGGGGTCACAAAGAGTTGGACACAACTTCGTAAGTGAACAACAACAACGGAAGGGCTTTATGTGCATCTATTCATTTAGTCATGGAAGGTGCTATTATAGTCATATTAAAGATGTGAAAACAGGTTCAGCAAAAAAATAAGCAGCTTTTTTTATGGCCACATGACTGGTTAGTAGCAGACCTGGGATAAGCCCTGTTCCACCTGACTCCACAGTCTGAGCCTCTATCTAATCCACCACTATCTCCCCAAATGAGGTAACCCTCATGGGGTAAAATATCTTTAGGGGATTTGGGGTTATTTTCATTTTAATGATGGACCATTAACTTAGAAGGTTACCTTCATTTTAATGCTAGAGATACTACTTTTCCATTTACTGAAATGACAGAAACGAGTCAACTTAAAAAGTACGGAGGAAGCAGCGGTATAGGTGGTGTACAGACAAGCACATGCATGGTGGTGTACACAGAGGCTGTGCTTTGAATATTGTATGTTCTGTGTCTCTCACAGTCAGAGGTGAATGCCCAAACAATACTCTGAAGTCCAGGTTTCAGAGAAGTATGAAACGTTTTCTCAACAACTGAATGTGAGACTTGCCTATGGAATCTCCTCCCACTCTCCAGAAGCATGTCCCTGGTGAGCCAGAGGACTGGGTGTCACTTCCCTGGGTCCTAAGTGTTTTATGGAAACTGAGCTGTTTGCTGCCGTAAGAGGCTCAAAGAGAACAGTTGTTTTGCACCCTCTTCCAAAGTGGGTCAGTTGACTGCGAATTAAGCACAGCCAGTTGTAGCAGCCCCTTCTTAGAGACGGACAACGAGAGTGTGTGACAAAACTGTGATGACATCAAAGTATATGGAGCAGTTACTCCAGCAGGATGCTGAGCAATCAGGATGAACGTGGGCAGCAGTCACAGCTCTGGAGTGGGCCTTTAGAAGTTCCTTGCTGCGTCCAAGTGATTTATCCCTTAATTGCTGGATGGTGGGATGCCACAGAGTGACCTGGGGATGGGAGTGGCAGGTTAGGAAGTCAAGATGAGGGATACTGGGAGCTTGGAAAACCAGCTCCAAGCTTCATGATTTTAGCAGCAGGTAGGTCAGGGCATATTATCTGAATCTCAGCCTTGGAGCCCATCCCTTCTGGCTTCAGAATCTGGATGGCCTGGGCTCTGCAACTTTTTGCTTTATGACTTTGGGCAAGACAGTTAGCCTCTGAACTTCAGCATTTATAAAATTCTATGAAATGAAGACAATTATTCCTTGGTGGATAGTTGTGAGGATCAAACAGGGCACATGTAAAGCAGCTAGACAGTGCTGGACACTGATCTATAAATTATGCTTTGAATCACTTTCTAAAATATTTCCACGAATTGCATTTGACTTTTCCTGAGACATAAACTGAAGCAGGCTTTTTGATAGTGAGGTCATGTTCTTGAGGTGTCAAGATCAAAACTGAGCATCTAGGGGCTTCTCTAGCAGAACTCCCCATTTCCAGTGCTTCCACTACAGGGGGTTGTGGGTTCGATTCCTGGTCAGGGAACAAAGATCCCAAGTGCCATGTGGTGTGGCCAAAAATTAAATAAAATAAATTGATAGCACTATTTTAAAAATATGATTGGACAGTCAAACCTTAAAAAACAAAACAAAAGACACGGCTAGACCCCTTAAAGATCTCACTGAAAATCAGTTTATCCAGACTTCCTTACCTTCCTCTCACCCTCTCACCCTCCTCCCTTCCCTCCTTCCATCCCTCCCTCCAACCCTCTCCCAATCCCATCTTTTTTTTCTTCCTTTAATGTTAACTGAGATTTATTTAACATTGTGTGCCATGCTCTAGGCTCCTTGCTAAGGGAGATACAAAACATAAATGAGGTCTTTATAGTATAATAGTTGCATGATCAAAATGAATTAGGAATCACTGACACAACTCTAATTTACACACAGGAGCCTTTAACCATGTGTACAATAACTAAGGTATTTTCCCTCAAGGGGGAGATATCTTGATTAAATTACACCTCTGAAAGTATAGGTTGATATGAGTAGAAAAAACTATCGTGGAATCTTTTCAGATATGAAGGGATGGTTCTACCCAGGACTATAATTTTATCTGTTTTCTATTCCTTGATCACTTCCTTTCCCCTGATGCTACTTCATTTCTAAAAAAGGGATGCCTGAAAAGAACCTAGAAATCAGGGGAATGCAGCATTAAAGTAAGAATGTAAACAAGGTATTGCCATGGGCCTATTTAAGGAGTGGTGATGTCTTATTCTTACATCATAGAGGTAGACATCTATCACTATTGTGATAGGTCATCACAGAGGTATCACAGACTTCTTGGCTGGCACATTTTAGGGGCACATGGGCCCCTGAATCTTTCCTTGTCATTTTGTTGCAACTGAAATCAGAGTCGGTATTTTTATTCTAGTCTAGATGTGGGACAACAGAAAGAGAGGCTGAAAGAGACAGTACATAATATGAAAAAGAATGGGAGAGGACATTTAAATGATCTGACAAGATGTATCAAGATTGCATTGGTGGAAAAAAAGAAGTAAAAATTATGGATGATTTGTCACTTTCTGTTACTTGCAACCCAATCATTACACCTCATATAGACACTGGTACCAGAATTGGGTTACAAAGAACAGACTTTACAGATAAGGAGACTGTTTTGGTTTAGCCAGTTTAGGTGGAGTTTTCTGCCACTAGGAACTGGAGGACACTGACATGGATAACTTATGGATAATTTACAACAGCACCAGACCCACCCCTCCACACACATGACATGATTTGCTTTCCATCCATTATTATTTTGGTTTTTAAGACATATGTCACATTGTTTCTCATTCAAAACTTCCAATGCCTTGTTGGAAGAGACATCAGAAGTGGGATTACATGGACTATGGAGGATGTCATCATTTACTAAAAGAATTAACAAACATACTGAATGATTTCGTCTTTGCTCTCTTAGATTCTGAGATCAGGGCTATAAAAATTTTCATTAAGCACTGCCTGTAAACAAACTATAGAAGCAGTAGAATATATTTTAACATATACCTCAAAGTATTCATCCACAGGTATGGCTAGAAATAAGTAAAAATTACTATGAGATCCTAATAATAGTTAATTTCAATTTATTATCTTATTAATAAGGCAAGATTCACAGTCAAATCATCAGCAGCCGATGAGCCAATCTTTTTCCCTTTTCATATGCTTTCTTAAATTCCAGAAAGCTGTAGAAACATAAGTTAACCTTGAAGGAAAGATAATTACTTTTTAAAGGTTGCTAAAGAATGTCGATCCTTCAGTGAACACTGTTGGCCCGTCTATTCTTTGTAACTACTACTTTTTGCTGTCATTATAGTTTCTGTCTCTCAGATATAGTTTCCTTCTTTGGAATAACACAAGTTCTTACACTCATGAAATAATAAGCCAATTTAGTGGCTCTGCTATCTGTCAGATGTCCTGTCTCCCAGTAAGAGTCATATACTTGAGGATAATACTGGACTTTGTTCAACTAATATAGCTCTGCTTTTCTGAAGTTATCAAGCAACTAAACCAAGAGCATGAAGAAGATTAAAAAATTACCATAACTATTATAGGTATTTTTTATTCTATGATTTCTATATATACCTTACTGTGTCTGTGTATTTTTCTCTAGACAATCAACTGGGTATATTCTATGTGTGGCTTGAACGATGTTTTCATCCCAGGAAACCTCTAAGCTATCAAATATGCCTTATACCTTCTGGCAGACTTCAGTCTTAAAGTTCAGATTTTATATCTGCTTCTGCCTTAGAATTCTGACTTGACCGTCATCCAAGCAAAAGCTGCCTGAACCTGCCGGGCTCTTGTTAAGAACTCTGTAATTGGACACATTAAAGTCTATGGGTTCTGACAATAGAAAACTTGAAGGCCAAAGGATCATCTAGCCCATAGAGTGAACTATCACCTTTTAGACTAGACTCCATTCAGAGGCAAAACATTTCCCAGATGACTCCTGGGACACTTTTCTGATTTCCGTGATTGGCAAACAAAGATCTGAGAGGGAAACATACCACAGAAGTGTTTAGGCTGGACATCACAGGGCTGTGGACAGCCGTGCATTTGTTGGATGGCTGTTTGCAAGCTGACATCAGTAACAATACTTCTTTGGGATCTGTAGCGACCTTGACATCAGACAGTCCTTTTGCCCAAGCTGATGAACCCACCAACCACAAGAACGAAAAGACTACCGTGACGATGAAGTCCTACAGGAACAAACAGAAAGAGAAAATAGGAATGAAAAGTGAGTTCTAGAAACAAATCAACTGGTTTGCCTTTTGAAAAATTCCAAGATCCCACAGCATCGGAACCATGTTGAAAAATGAATAATAGTTATGTGATATTAATTTCTATCTCCAGAAAATAAATAATAATAGTAACACTAATGAATGATTACTGTGTTTCTGACGATGGGGGGGGCTACTTGTCATAACCTTCTTTGTGACCCTCCCTCTCTAAAGAGGGTGGGACTGGGAGGCACTCCCAAGACTTCAGCAGATCATGTTCTAACATAAGACAATCGTGCAGATTTACTGTATTTATGTTTGACTACTAGAAAGATGTTGCATCCTATTTACCTAGATAACAAAATACTGATCTGGGAAGGAAAACAGTATATTTAATATAGCAACAGGAATTATTTTAAATGAAAAATGCCTCAAGTAGAAAACCTGTTTCTTTCCTATCTGAGGCCATGGTGATATCACTTACTCTGGTTAGCCTTCCCTCATGCTGTGACTGAATTACTTTCCATCAAGATCCTGAGGAGCACTTACACTCTAAAGATGCTGTTGTGGATATTTGTTAGGTGTGACTTTTGGAGAGGGTCCACTGCTAAGACTGAATCTTCTGAACAACTGGTCTCTTTCCATCCAGGGGTCATTGTAAACTTTGTAACTCACCAATTGACCATTTCATGTTGCCTTTAGAAAACTTAGGGCCAATTCGTTACCCACTTATAATGTGCTTTTTTTTTTTTTTTAAATAAAGTCTGGCTATTTGAACTCTATTCCGAACTGTGTTTTATATACCCATCCTGCCTTTCCTGTCTTCTTTCCTTCTCATTTGTAATTAATTTCATCCTGAGTTTCATATGTCCTTCTAAGTCATTTGAAGTTGTTTCTGGGAAGAGATGGGGGTAAAAACAAAAGGGCAAACAAATACAGTATCTATAGTTGTTTCAAATCAGAAAGACCATTTGGAATAGAGAAACTCACGGGTTGGGGTTTGAATTAGAAATTGGAGGAATAGTTATAAATAAATAAGTCAGATTAACTGTATCAAATACAACTTCTATTCATGTTCAATCTGGTACCTTTATTCAATTACTCCTCCACTTATTCAGACAATTTTTGAGTCATGCACCAGGTCTTACAAGGGTTTACAAATGTAAAACATGGACTTTTCTTTCTTGAGATTACATAGTTATTAGTGGTCATAGACACTCTGTAATTCTAAGACAGTAGCTGGCATTATGCTCATCATAAATAGAAACAGTTTTATTGGAGTAAAATTGCTTTACATTATTGTGTTAGCTTTTGCTGTACAATGAAGTGAGTCAGCTATATGTACACATATATTCTGTCCCTCTTGAACCTCCTAGCCCCATCTCATCCCACCAGTCTAGGTCACCACAGACCACCGAGTTGAGCTACCTGTGCTATGCAAGAAATAGACTTTTAAAAAGACTGTTAGGATGGGAAAATGCTGAAGAACAGAGTCATGTGAAAACTCTCAGTTGGAAATTATAGAAAATAATAAAGTTTTCACACTTATGTATTAAAATAACAGTAATACCACCTAAAATTTACTGAGCAGTTATCATGTGATTCCAAGTTTACATGTATTAATTCCAAGTGTACATGTATTAATTCATTTAATCCTGACAACAGACCTATGAAATAGATGCTAATCCTGTCCTCATTTTACATTCGAGGAAACTGAGGCCCAAAAAGTTAAATAAAATTCTCAGAGTCAAGAGTTAGTAAATTGGGGAGCCAGGATTCTAAGCCTGGTTGTCTGCTTCTAGAACCTGAGAGCTTGACTATTCTATATAGCTTTTCATGTCTGCTTTAAGGAATACTTGGCTTTTTTTTTTTTTTTTCTTCTTTCTTTACAAAAAAAAATTATTTGACTGTGCAGGCTCTTAGTTGTGGTATGCGAACTTTTAGTTGCAGTGTTTGGGATCTACTTTTCTGACCTGGATGGAAGCTGCATTGGGAGCACAAGTCTCAGCCACTGGACCACCAGAGAAGTCCAAGGAACATTTATTTTTTAATTTAAAATAAGTGCATTAAGAAAGTTAAAAAGTAGTAATGAATCACTTTTGATACAAACTTTTTGACTGAAGTCAGGACCTATGTTCTTGGAGTTATTTTGGGGAGCCAATCCAACCCTTTCCCCGAGTACCATTTCATAAAGAGGGATCAGTATATTGTATACAATATCTCAATACTAATTAAAAGCTCAGAGTCTGTCTTCAGATTGACCTGGGACTGAGTCCTGATGTTTTGACTTACTTGAAGTCTGAATTTTGCCCTCTGTAAACTGAGCTAATAACAGTATCTGTGTCATTGGATGGTTGTGAGAAGTGAAAATGTGCAGGCTTGCCTGTTTTCCAGAATAAGATGTCAGCTGCATGAGGGCAGGTGCTTTGTCTACCTTGCCTATTGTTGGGTCTTGGCAGAAAAGGTGTTAGCAACATTTGTTGAGAGAATGAAAGAAAGAATAAATGAACATACAAAATAGTCTCAATCTGGTTCTATAAACTTTTATATAGGAGTTTACCAGGTGGTATGTAAGCTTGTATGTTTTAAAACATATTTTATAGTTAGATCAAATAAAAAGAGCATGGCAATGTAATCAAGGCACTGATTGATTATATCAATAGCTCTCCCAGACAGAACTCCAGGTGCCCTATTTGTACCAGGATTTATAATTAGACCAAACAAAAAATGTCATTAGAATTGAGTTTTTCTATTAAAAAAAAAAAGCAGCCTCAAGTGGTTTTCTATAACTAAGCAAAGCGTGACAACTGGGAGACTATATCAAAATTCTAGCTTGAGTATCAATTAGCCTGAACTTTTTTTGGACTTCGGGTATAATCTAAGTTTGAAGCTACATTCAGGGAGAGATTTGGGACCTAACCTGACCCCCACTTTCTTCCCATCTTTTAATCCAGGGGTCTCCAAACTCCAGAATCTGACACCTGATGATCTGAGGTGGAGCTGATGTAATCATAATAGAAATAAAGTGCACAATAAATGTAGTGCACTTGAATCATCCCAAAACCTTCCCTGTCCCCACCCCACACCACCATCCATCCTCCCCCTTCCCCATCCCTCCTCTCTCTTCCCCCACGCCTCCTCCCCTCCCCTCCCCCATCCCTCTTCCCCTCTTCCCCTGAGGAAAAACTGTCTTCCATGAAATCAATCCCTGATGCCAAAAAGGTTGGGGACTGCTGCTTTAATCTACTGAACCAGGTTCATTTTGCTCAATGCTCAGCAAGCCAAAATCCTGACAAGCCTAGGAGTGCAGCAAAGAAGAGATTTTTTTGCAAGACAGCCAAGCGAGAAGATGGGAAAACAAATCTCACATTTGCCTGCCGGAGGGCAAGGGGTGAGATATTTATGGGATACGGCAGCAGAGCGGGTTTAGGCAAAGGGACTGTGGGGAAGGGTGATTGAAAGAAGGTGCAAGAATCCTCGTTCTGCACAGGCATAACTAGGCCTAACAGGTCTCCGCTCTTGGAGTTTTTCTAGCCCACTGATGTGAAAAGGTCAACTAGCAGACACTGGCGCATACCCAGTTGAAGGTTGTGGGTTCTATTCCATCTTCATCAGATCAGTTGAAACTAAACACAGCTGATTCCAGTTTCCTTCTGCTTGGAGGAAAGGTAAGTCTTAAAATAACTGTGATTACGGAAGGTAGGTGAAATGGACTTAAACCGTGGTTTCACTTCAATTGGCCAAACCCACCTGGAACTCGCTGTGATTCACGCAAGTCACCTCCTGGACACAGAACATGGTAGAGAGGGCAGAGGTTCATTAAAAACTATCCCAAACTAGTGGTTGTCTCAGGAAACAGCTGCTGTCACATTCAGAGTGGTCCCTGTATGCCGGCACTCTGCTAACCATTTGCAGACATCATTAACCCTGTAGCTGAGGTCCTTAGGTTAGCCCTGCTTTTCTTAAGAGGAAACTGAAGAACAGACAGGCCATATGCTTTCCTTATATCTAGTGCCTCACTTGACTACTATGCCATATCATGAGCTTTCTTTAGTGTATTTTAGGTAGATAGCTATCTTAGTTGATGCTCTCTAAGCTTCAGTCATTTGGTACTACCTGAACAATTCTGATTTTATGTGCGTATCTCTGGTGTTACTGTTCAACATTTCATTTAAAGAAAATTACCCTTTTTACATAAATAAGGTTATCTTAGAAGGAAATTATATGTGTACAATAAATGTTAAACCAACCAACTTGTTATAGATAGAAAAAAACTGCAAACATAAAGGCTATACAGTGAAAATACTTTAAATTCTAGCTGGGGATGTTTGCACAAGGCTTTGGGATCTAGGATCTCTGTTAAAAAGGAGATTCACGAGTGTTAAAAGGATATTAAAGAAATACTAGCATGACCTAATTAGAAGGCTTAAACTAAATATGGAGCAACTTTTCACTCATCTTACTTAATGCCATGTTAATGGTCCACCTAAAATAACCTCTGTGCCAGGAGAGATAAATGCCTTGTACTTGAGAAGTGACTTTCTTCTGATGGTGCAGGTGAGGACCCAGTTTTTAAAACTGCTATACCTTGTTTATCTAACAGAGATAAAGTATGCATGGAAGAAACTCAAGACATAAATTTGTAACATCTACCGTTAAGTTACCAGGATGCACATAAAAGGTATCTTCTGCTAGCTTTGCTTGTGCTATTTCCTCTCATAGAAAGGAGAGGCTGCCATTCAAAAGGTGCTTTAATGTTTCCCCCAAACTCTCAATGTATGTATGTGGCCCCCATAAGACCCCAAAAAGTAGCCAGAGCAGACATTACTAGCTCCATACTGTAGATGAAGAAACTGTGACCATGAAGGCTGAATGATGTGCCCATGGTCCATTAAGTGGTTTATAAATTTTGCTCCGAGCTACTGGTCTCACTGTTCCAAAAGAACATGGACACGCTATGTGGTTGTGTTTCTGCAGTATGTGTTAAGAATCTGCTCAATGATCCAAGAAAACAGCTTCCTCAGCAGAGGGAGCAGCCTGGCTTCATGTTGCCTGGGTGGTTTGTTTCCACTTTGTTGGCTGGGTGTGTTTTTGTTGCCCCCAGTTCTCCCTAATTTACTGTTAGCAAGCTCATTTTTACTAGAATGTAATTTAATATATTAAAGATGCTTGTCCTGATCAGTCCGGGGAATACAAGAGGGAGTCCTCTTTGGTGACAGAAAACTTGGTATTTTAGAACCAGGTAAACCTGTCTGGCGGCTCAGGGGTAAGGAATCGCCCTGCAACACAGGAAATGCAGGTTTGAACCCTGGGTTGGGAAGATCCCCTGGAGGAGGAAACAGCAACTCACTCCAGTTTCCTGCCTGGAGAACCCCAAGGACAGAGGAGCCTGGCGGGTTAAAGTCGATGGGGCTGCAAAGAGTCGGACGTGACTTAGGGACTAAACCACAATCAACAGTAAGAACCTATCTCTATTTCTCCCTGATGACGGCACACTGCAGCTCCACTGGATATTGGTAAACATGGTCAATTTCACACGTTTGTTAGCAACTATTCACAATTTGTCAACTCCAATGACTTCATTATCTATCCTATTTGATAGCTTTGCTCTTTTTACCATGGCTGACACCTACATTGAGAGTCTACACTAGAAACTGGGCAATGCATTGAGTCACCCTCATCCTCAGTGTAGCTGGATTCACTTTTCTCAGTCAGCTTTCAGGAGTCCCAGAATGAAGCTGTGAATGAGGAAACTCAAAAATCAAACAGCATGAGGGAAGCTCCATTCAGGGAAGAGCTTTGGACTTGTCTTTGAAGAGACAACTGCCGAGCAGTGGGCTGAATGGGATAACCTTCTGTTCTCTCACAGGTTTATTTCATTATTTCATTTGAAACACTAATAAAAATGACATCTGACTTCTGGAGAATGTCTAGTTTTTAACATGCTATGGCAGAAGATGCTTGTGGCTCAGTTGGTAAAGAATCCATCTGCAATGTGGGAGACCTGGGTTCGATCCCAAGGTTGGGAAGATCCCCTGGAGAAGGGAAAGGCTACCCATTCCAGTATTCTGACCTGGAGAATTCCATGGACTGTATAGTCCATAGGGTCACAAAGAGTCAGACACGACTGAGCGACTTTCACTCATGGCAGAAGATCATTTGATCTACATTATCACTGAGTGATGGTGAAGATAATTATACTCATTTACAGACCCAGGGAGGTTAAATGATGTGTCCAAATTGTCATAAGTAACTGAGAGTTGAATTTGGGCTGCATGAAAGTGAGTAGTTTTCCATTATGCCCTGCTGTTCTGAAGTTTCAGCTACCTAATTGTGGGAACACAGATATAGCAAGAAATTACACTAAGTTACAAAGAAAAAAATGATTTCTCCTTCACAATTCTCTTTCTATAGGGACAGTAAAGGAGAAAGTCTCAGATGGCTGCTAATAGGTCTCTAATACCTATTTAATAAACTTAATATCCACCTATTAAAGAAAATCGGCCCTAGGCTCAGAGCCACCAGGCAAACAATGGTACTTGGCTGGAATACAGTACTGTGTATTTTCTATTGATTCATTTCTGGGTTTATCTTCTAATTATGTCAAATAACACTAGACTTCCATATTCAGGAGTGGTAGAGTTTTCTTCAACAATAGATTTTGTTGAAGTTAAAAAATAATTTAGTTTAAAGAACAACAGTAAATAACTTGTGGCTCACATGACAGAAGAAGGGCGGAGAATGCCTAAGGTTTTGAAAGAACTGCATGGCCCCATCCTGGGCTGGAAACATCGAGATTCTAACCCAGTGCTATCTCATAGAAATAGAACGTGAGCCAGAGTTGGCTGTCACATATGTAATTTTACGTTTAATTGTGACCACATTTTTTCATAAAAAAGCAAAAAGAGATTTGTGCAATTATAGTAATACATTACATGTATTAATATAACATAGCTCAATATTTAAACATATTATCATTTCATATATTATAAAATTATAGATAAGACATTTTACTTTCTTTGATATTAAGTTTTTGAAATCTGGTGTGTAATGGATACCTATAGTACATCTCACTTTGGTGTCAGCCACATTTCAAGTGTTCAACAGTCAATGTGCGATGGGACAGTTTAATTCCAGTCTACAATTAACAAGTGGAAGCACATTTACATTCAGGCTCCACTGACAGTGATGCCCTTTGTCTTGTTTTGGGTCACTGAGGTCACAATTTTTCTTGGAACTTGAGCCTGAGATGGTGCTGGAAGCCATTTTTTAGCTTAGTTTTACAAGGCCAGCATGCCTTTTGCATCCGTCCTGGCCTATAGCATTTCTTACATGGATTGAGGTGATGGCCTGAAACATTGTCTCAGTGGTCTGGTGGAGGGCTGAAGGAAGACCAATGACCAAAGGGAGTCTTAGGTTTTCAATACTGGCAGTCAAGGGAAGAGACAGACCAAGGAAGAGCCCCGCCAAATGGGAGCCACATTTTAGCTACAGAGTGGGGGCAAAGTTTGACGTGACCCCTCTATTCTCAAGGCATATGTCAAGATGGTGGCTGGTGAAATGGGATGACACAAGGAGTCCCATTTTACAGATGGGATATATTACTTAAACCCAGCTTGAAAGATGCAGAGCCAAGATTCAGACCCAAAGAGTCTGGCTCCAGAATCTGTATGCTTAATCTATTATAAAAGCACTCTGTTGCTTTTAAAGGCCAGCGATTTTATTTACTCATAATAAAAATTAAGTTGCAGTATTTATACTTAGGGCTGTCATTTAGAGAGCAGTTACTATGTACCAGACACTGTACACAGTGTATAACCCATGTATAACTCATTTAGTTCTCATAATAACACTTCAAGGTGGCTATTATTGACTCCACTTGACAAATGAGAAAACTGATGTTCAGAGAGATCAAGGAAGTTGCTGGAGAGCTCACAGTCACTAAGGTGGCTAAGTTTCGCTTGCGACTATGGTTTGTTGAGCTTCAACGTCTGTGTTTCTTACTGGAAGTTGAACCTCATTGTATTCCAAACCGGTTTTGATGGGGGGCTCGCTACGTGTCAGACATGCTATTGTGCTTCACACATTTCCCCTCAGTTCAGTCTTACTACAACGTTATGAAGTAGCATCAGCTTTTACAGATGAAGAAGCTTAGAGAAGGTAAGTAATTAGAAGAATTGGGCCCCAAACTCAGATCTAACTCTAAATTCAATGGATTCATTCATTTGCCCATCATTTTACTTGTCCCTTCTTCAAATCATCTGTTCAATACTTATTATTTTCCCACTCTGGGCTGGGTTCTGTTCTAAAAATGGGGTGTGTGTGTGTGTGTGTCTGAGAGTCATGTCTGACTCTCTGTGACCCTTTGGACTGTAGCCTGCCAGGCTCCACACCAGCCAAAGACCTGTTCTTGGCCCACCAGTGGTTTACATCTTTGCCTGCTCTGCACTATCTGGGTTGTTTCACATTGCTACTGTGACAATACACTATCGCCACACTGTCAGCTACTCAGAACTGTGCAGAAAGAAAGATGCAGAGGGTGGGTATGTTCTATTATGGAAGGTAGGTAACAATCAATCATCTGGTTGCATGTGTGAAGAATCTGGCTTATGCTGGAGAATCAGTGTAGGATTTCATTTCTTTTTCTCTTAAGTTAAATTTGATTATGATTGCCATACTGCACTTTTCCAGTCTGTTCCCAGAGAAATTTATCCATCGATTTGTGGTTGCTCAGATGTGGAACTGAGGCTTCCTGCTTCTTGTTTCAAACGTTTCTTATGAAAGGAAAAGAAAAAAAAAAAAGATCTCCTGCATTGCTCCCTATAGCTCAGTCATAGACAATTGATTTCATAATCTGGTTGCAAGAAGGAGGTGTTCTTGGCTGTTTGGCATTTTTGGAATGGAAACAAGATCTTCAGTAGCTTGCTGCAATGCTGTTGTAAATCATATGCTAAAAACACTCCTTACAACCTGCTCTGGTTTCCAATCGATTCAGCCAAAGCTTTTCATTACAAATAGCACAAACATTTCTAAACAAATTAATAGTAATATAAGAAAACTAACTACTGTTTTAAATAAATTACTAGAAATAATAGTAACATTACTAGTACTAGATGCTATTGCTCTAGTGCCTACTGTAAGTCAGGCCCCATGCTAAGACCTTTACAAACATTATTCCATTTAATCTTTACCAAGGATTTGTGAGGTAGGCCTTATATATAGACTTTTAGAGAAAAAAGTATCACCTAGTAGTACAGTCTAGTCTTTGTAATCAGGTAGCCCTGGGTTCAAATCTCAACTCTTTCTAAGTAGCTCTGGGACCTTATTAAGCCTGTTTTCCGATCTATAAAAAGGAACAATAGTGACATATATTTTCACAGGATTTTTGTCAAGAATAAATGAGTTAACTCAATAAAATGCTTAGTTCAGTACTTGACACACAGTAAATCCTCAATGAATTTATACAAACATATTCTATATGTAATAATTGAATATATAACAGTCTAGAAAAGTCCATTGGTATTATCCAGTGGGTTTTGATGGTCAAATAAATCAGGTGGTTCATTCACTTATTCAACAAATCTCTAGTAAGAACTGACTAGATGCCAGGTCTCAGGAATACAAGAGTTAACAAAAACAGACATCATCCTAATATCCATTCTTTTGGAGGAGAGAAACCTTACATAACCACAGAAGAATTTGTAATTGAAAATGGTGATAATGGATTTTCAGCAAAGGGACCTGGTGTTCTTAAAACAAACAAGAATGCATGTTGGGCATTGATCAGTTTAGCAGGGGACAAGGAAAACTACACAGACCTGGTCATATCCAGAATTCTTTCAGGTTTGTCCCTTGGGTGGTTCTCAAAGCAGACTCATGTTGAATAATAAGCACACTGTGAAGTGACTTATCTGGAAGGCCTCTGAATTAGCATGCAGAGAAAGCTTTGGGCTTCTCTGCTACCTGCTTAACCAAGGCCCAAGAAGGATGCATGTTCACACTGATCAGGACCAAGAGGGAAGTTGAAGTGTGAGGGGAAGAAGCTTGTTTATTGGGGACTTTGGGGGTCCACATGTCTGCTGAGGCTATCAGCTCTCTGCACTTGTAACTCTCTCCCTCTAAGAAGGCCAAGGAACAGAGTGAGACCCGGGGTAAAGAGATCTGAGATGGGTCTGTTTATATATCTAAATGTTGGCAGAAGAGTAGTCCTGCCTTTCTGGACCCTTGCATTCTACAGCGTTACAAGCCTAGGGAAACAACCAGGGCTATTACTGTTTCTAAGTGAGTTGCTAGCTTATGCAGAAAATGACACTCTTTCCAAATACTTGGATACTGGTTTTGACACATATACCAATAAGTACAGAAACAAGCAAGATGCCTAAGTCTTAGGCTGCAGATGAGGCAACTGTTGAAATCAATTTACATGTCTTAAAAATAATTGGGAAAAATCACATCTGTAGAGTTAGTCAAGGATGAGTCTGGAAATTTGGAAATGATGCTTATTGAGCATCTTGCCAATTTTTAAAATAAATTTTTCTGTATTATTTAGCATTTCTAAAATATTTTTTGACCTGCCATTGAACTAGCTAGATGAAATTTGTCTAAGGTTTAGACAATTAACCACCAGCTTTGTTTACTTGACAATAAACATCTGGGTACTGTAAACATTTCTGGAAAACAACAGATGTCAGGCAGCATATAGATGAAACATCTGGAGAAAACACAGTGTATAGGAGATATGGCAGGAGGCTAGAAGTCAAGAGCAGCCATATTTGAACTTTACCACTCACATGTACCCTGGGCTACAACGTTCTTACACTGTAGGAACAAAACTACTCCATCACAATGGCACATATGTATGTATATACATAGATGCTTCCCAGGTGGCTCAGTGGTAAACAATCTGCCTGCCAATGCAGGAGAGGTGAGAGGTGTGGGTTTGATTCCTGGGTCGGGAAGATCCATTGGATGAAGAAATGGCTACCTACGCCAGTATTCTTGCCTGGAAAATTCTATGGACAGAGAAGCCTAGTGGGCTACAGTCCATGTGGTTGCAGAGTTGGGCAAGACTGAATGACTGAGCATGCATGCACATAGATAAACAGATCTCTCTCTCTATGTGTATGCATACACACACACCCCACACACACTTTTTGAAAAACAGATAACACACAACTATGTTTTTTCCTCCGTACAATGACCAACAGTAGAGACACGAATATTGAAAATACCAGGCAATCCAAAGAAATTTCCTAATTGGTCTAAGTAAATTTAAGTTGCCTCCCCCACCAACCTATATTTAAAAATGGATGCATTTTATAGAAAATCATTTCAAGTAAGCTACGCTGAAAAACTGTGACTCTGAAAATGACAGTAGACCTCTCCGGGGCCACCTTCTGAACCCTCAGGTTCCTCTTTGAACTTTGCTCTGTGCTCTCTTGCTATCACTTTTCTTGAAGCTGGAAAGACGTGCATACCTTCCTTCTCCAGAATTACATAATGTTAGAGTGGGAAGGAACTGCCGACGAGATAAATCCAGGCTGTCAAATACTCCTTTGAAAACATAATCCTATTATTAACTTACTATTCTACACTACTGAAATCTCCAGATAGGACATGATATGCATGGTTGGAAATAATACAGTGAAGAAAACTTAATCACAGATTTAAAAATTCTCTGGGCTTCAGTGTTTACATCTGTAACATGGAAGAGGAGTGCCTGACTTATAAGGTTGGTGTGAGGGTTATAAATACAAATGTTAATCATGGGGACTGCAGTACTTTCACTGGTGCATTAACAGTTGAGATAGTGACCTTGGATAAGAGGATGAAACCTTCAAGAGATATGGCCTGATTTTGTCATGGTCAATGACAGCTGACAATGAGTTCAGCAATAATGACTTGCTTTTTTTTTTTTTTTACTCTATATCCTGGTGTTCTTTTAAAAATAGATTCATCCTGCTGAGGTTAAATTCACATAGCCGAAATTTTTTGTTAATACAGTCTAAACTTTGGGTCAGTGGTTCTTTGTGGGGAGAGCATCAAACCTATTTGGTAACATCCAGGAATGTGTGTGTGTGTGTGTGTGACATTTCATCTGGTGACAATGCATGATTGAAAAGAACTGGGATAATTGTGTTAAGATATGCAAGGCCATCTAAAGAAGTTCTGCCTGGAGAATGAGCCACTGCTATGATTGATGGACATGTTGGTCTTTGCTACATTCTCAGAAGGCACATAATACGAGCTATTTAAATTTTGTTCATATGTTGACCTCATTCACTGGAATATAAGTTCCTTGGGGATGCAACAATCTTAACCACCTGTGTCCCAGTGCCTAGCCAAACGTCTGGCATGATTTCTCTTCTATATCCACTGAAGACAAGAAGAAAGGGGCTTCACATTTGGCAGAGTAGAAATCATTTGGGTTTCAAATACCTCACAGTTCATAAATTATTTCAAAGGTATAAGAAACTCAGAACACTGGCTGCCTATAAAAAATTAAATGACTGGAAGAAGGGTTTGGGTTTTTTTTTTTTTTTTTTTACTGTTTTTCTTTATATCTATCCTCCTGTATATCCTTCTAAATAACTGAATTTGAAAACTTTAGCATCATTTTAGAATAGGCATATTTTATTGGATTTGACCTTCGGCAACTGTGAGAAACTTTCTGTTTAGGGGAACGATTATGACTATATTTCACACTTCCCTCCCATCGACATTTTTCTTTTTTTTTGCAAGTGAGCAAGCAGTGTTAGCACAGTTAGGTTCATGAAAAGAGCTGCTATTTTTCAAGCATTCCTTCTGCCTTCCTAGAATTGAAGACCTATTATTCTGTCACATATCAACCCATCTGTCAGCCTGCAACAGATGGTTAAAACGAAGAACTTCTAAAATACCAGCGAGGAAATTATCCTGCACTTCACCATCCACAGCTTAAATTCAGCCTGACTTTAGAAAATTCCTTTGCCACTTGCCTGCTCATCATACAAAATGGAAGCGAAGGAAAATATTACATTTGCATTACAAATTAGAAGCCATTTCTTCAAAAGATGGTTATTGGATTCATCGATGTTGGCTTCACTGTGTCAGTTGGGAAGAAGACAGACCTGGATTTGAGTCTTGGTCATGCTGGTTCTCAGGTGCATAGCCTTTGGCTGATTATTTGCCCTTGTGGGTCTTTATTTCCTCAGCTGAAATAGTAGACAGTTAATGGCCTGTCTTAGAGAATTATTGTAAGAACTGAAAAAAGAATGGCTAATTGGTGAGACAATATCATGCACAACTAGGTACCCAATAAATCACAGGTATTATTTTTTGACCATCAGTTCTTCCTTCTGCTCTTATCCTGTTTCCCATAAGTTTATTCCAGATTGAAGAGTCTGTGTCTCTGGCAAGCATGATTTGAGCAGGTGCCTCAGGACAGAAGGAAGGCAAACATGAAAAAGTGGCAAGGTGTAGATGAGTCTGAGAATGTGTCTGTGTGTCTGTCTGCAATGTGTGCTATGTGCAGAGTGTAACTTGTGGAAACACAGTGCTGTTTGGGGTGTGTGTGAGGAGAATGAAAAGGGAGATGCATGGAACTGAAAAGCCATTGCCTTCTGCAGGGATCCCGGTTCTTTTTGTAAATCTGAGGGGACCAGGAACTTCTGCCCAAACCCTCCCCCAAAGAGTCATCATATATTTTCTTGGTTTTCGTTTCCAGTCTGGAGGAAATAAATATTTGTTGATTTGTACCCTGTTGAGGCATAAATATTAATGGATCATAACTTTTGTTTCTTGCTTTACTTAGCTGATTCTACTTATTTTTGTCAGTTCTGTCATATTCTCAACATGGGACTGGAAGACTTTAGCAGTGGGAGTTTTGGGCAGGAGGGCTTCCCTGTTCCCTGGTGCTATGCTGTTCTAAGTGCCGATGTGTATGAGAAAACAGCACACAGGACTGAAAGTTTGAGAAGCAAGATGTGTCTGGGTGCAGGGCTTCTCTACCCGAGGTGCCGTATACCACTTGCACATCTAGCTGAACTGCAGATTCTGGTTCACATGGTTTGGAGTAGGTCTGAGGGTCTGTTTTTGTAACAAGCTTTCACATGGTACCAGGGCTGCTGGTCCAGGGACAAACTTTGAGAAGGAAGACCCTAGCCTATGTGGAAATTTCCCCGATAAAAGCTTCCCAGTCCACTCCAGCATCCACTGCTCTCCACTCCTGCTTTCAAGGGCTTTCTCACACCATTTTGCACATATTGCTACCCTGTCACATTTTCATAGGTAGGTCTCATTTTCCCAATTTGATTTTAAGATAACTTTCTTATTTTCTCTCTTCTAGCATTTATTAATTTCTATCTGGTAGGCACTGTGCTGAGTGTTAACCTCATTCAATTCTCAGTGATAAGGTAGGTACTATTATTCCTATCAGGCTTCCCAGGTGGCAAGAGTGGTAAAGAATTCACTTGTGAATGCAGGAGACGTAAGAGAGAAGTGGGTTCAACTTGGGTTGAAGAAGATACCCTGGAGGAGGGCATGGCAACCCCCTCCATTATTCTTGTCTGGAGAATCCCGAGGACATAGAAGCCTGGCGGGCTAAAGTTCATATGGTTGTAAAGAGTCAGATATGACTGGAGTGACTTAGCATAGCACAGCACACATTATTCCTATCAATTAGTAAGTGAGGCTATAGAGGCACAGTGAGATGAATAAATCACCCAGTGCCACCTAGCAGCCTTGACTCCAGAGCCTGGACCCTCAATCATTATAGCTCTGCTTAGACTTTGTCTTACCGAAACTGCTGAATATATTTTTATAACTACTGCCTCACTGAGTCCAGGGTTCTTCCTAATAGATGCAAGCAGAGAGAGCAAAATCTATTATACAAATGAAGAAGAAACACATATGCTCTTTTTCCCTTTTTTTCTCCCCAAACTGACTGCTTAATGAAACCTGTGAACCTAAGTATCAGGGGATTAGGATTAATATTATCAGACAAAAGTCCAATAATAGGCATTTAGCTAAAACTGCACATTATTAGAATCTGTTCTTGAGCAGTTAGCTATGTGGGCATCATTTGACCTGTGGTATATTAAAATCTTATAATGAGATCTCATTATATGCCATATTGTATCCTGTTGATGAGAGGAAGAAATGAACTATTAAAAAAGTAAAGGTTCTACATAAGATATTCTTAGTCACAAAGACGACCCTTTGCAGACAACTGTGCAGAAATTAGCTGAAGATATAATAATCTCATACCAGTTTGCAGAGCTGTCCCAAGTGTCACTCATAATATCATTTCTTTTTTAAAAGGAAAACCTTGTGTTCACTATTACAAAAATGAAACCAAACAGAGTCATTTTTTTTGAGCACAAAGAAAGCTGCACCCTGTTTTGGAGGTAAGTATATGATGGCCTGGTTCCAGATTTCAGGAACCACCCTCATTCCATTTACACACCACGGCAAACAGTATTGAACCTAGTGGAAAACTCTTGGTAAACAAACATTTTGCAAGTACTTTGATTGATGATTTGGAAAGAGTCTGAAAGGAAAATTACAGTACCTGTAAAAGTAACTATGTGCAGCTGAAGGTAAAGAGAAATCCATAGTTGCAATACTGGCTTTTTAAAATATGTTGGAAATATGACAGTTGAATCATGCATAACTGGAGATGGGGTCTAAGACTTTTTCTGTAATAAGAAACTCACCAAGAGTATAAATACTCTTTGATAAAACTTTCAAGCCTCTCACACTGAGCAGTGTCCTTGGTTCTGTATATGCATAAGATAGTGGGCTTGTGTTTGGCGGGCATGTGTGAAACACGCGACCCCTGGAATTGCTTCAGTTCAGGGAGAAACTCTGAGGACCAGGAGGGAGTGAGGAGCAGTATATTGCTGTGTTGATGTTTTCTGGTTGAATGGCAGACTAAGTGTCAACAGGTTGGAAATGTTCTATGCTTTTATTTATCTTTCTTATATATGGGCACATATTTTGCTTGTTTTTGCCTTTTTAAAAAAATTGATCATGGAATGATCATATGTCAAGTGAACAAACAGTGCTCTCCACTATGTTATGGGTTTGGAATGGCCGTCAGGTCTTTTTTGTTGTTGTTTGATTCTGTTATAGTGACAACCTGCTACCCCTACCTTACCCAAAGGTTTAAAAATCCCAACTTAGTGCTCCCTTGAAACAGTTTGTGAAGTGTCAGCTTGGAGCCAAGTGACATTAGGGGTCATTTTTTACCATTTCCCCAACTCCTTAGCTTTCATTCTTTAAAAGGGCAGGAGAGAGTAGGGGTTAATTGCCATAGTTCTGAAGTCAGTTCTGGATTCTTCATGGCTGATTTACTGTGTGACTTTAGTCAAGATCCCTGAACCTTCTCAACCTCAGTTTTCCCATCTGTAAAATGGGACAATACGTATCTAGCAACACTTTAGTAAGGATTAAAATAGATGTCACACATGAAACACTCATCACAGGATGCCTGACTTTCTGTAGCTACTGAATAAAGATTAACTGTTAGAATTATCCCTTCCAGGTAGAATTGTTTGACAAGGAGACCCACTTGTTAAGAATGAATTTTGGAAGTGAGATTGTGGATGCTGGATGCCAACCCACTTAACCAGAATTAGAGCCACTCATTGGCTTTCAAGAGTAGAGACTGATTGCATGTTAACTAAATCTAGTAAGTTTTGATACCACTTTATTTTTATTTTTAGCCTGTACCGTAGCATACGGGATCTTAGTTCCCCAACCAGGGATGGAACCCGTGGAGCCTGCAGTAGAAGCGTGGAGTCTTAACCACTAGACTGCCAGGGAAGTCCGTGACGCCGCCTGAATGGAAAGGCTGACACTGACTTTGGTGTCTGGGATGATCGGCAGCGTATGCCCAGCTGCGTGACTCCCTCAGGGATGCCTGTGCTGCACCATGTGCCTGGCTGTGGTGGGTATTTCTTTCCACCTTATACTGAGAACAACCCTGCCTTTTAACTCCCCACAGGCCATGCCTGAATTAGGATTTGTAATGCTACGAGCAAAGATTATTACTTTTCTGAGTTACATTAACAGTTGCTCCAGGGCACCTAATTCCATGAATCTGGGGAAGAAATGCAATCTTGCTTACAGATACTGTTGTGTTTGCTAAACTACCTGCATTTTATCAATACACATACTTTCCACGAGGCAAACAGTCTCCCAACTGTGAGTTCTGTCCTAAAGAGGATTTGATGAACTTGGCTCATAAATAAGTAGTGACATAGATTTCTTTTTCTAATATTCACCAGTTTCTTCATTTCTAAATACAAAATGGATGCGAGGACTAATTTCACCTGTTATTCAAGATAACCTACCTCCATTGGGTCATATAATAGTTACTTATGAATTTAATGAATGGGAAGACCTTGCAAATGAAAGTTCCTAATTCATTTTCCATAATTTTAAATGCAACAGCCCTCAACCCCACCCCATGCCCGCCAGGTTTGGCATTCAAAACTAAAGAGAAATAGCAGAGTGTTCTTCCTTAAAACAACAGGCAAATTCTCCATTTGTTTTTGTAGCTAGATATGAGAAAACAACCACAAAAATAATTTGAAATTACTTATTCATTTCAAATGAGAACTAGGAAAACTAACTAAAGCTAAATAATCCAGGACAATAAATGAATAAAAGAACAAAAAAAAAAATCAGTAAACATCATTGATTATTCACTTACTTGCCACCATGTCTAAAGTGGGCTTCTAGATCCTGGAAATATAGGAGTGGATAAAAGCAGACAAAAATACCTATCTTTGAAGAGTGTGCTTTCGTGTGGAGGAGACGATGAACAAGGTAAGTGAAGTTATGTAGTAATTTGGATAATGGTGTTATTGGAGAAAAAATAATGCTGGGAAGAAGGGGAAAAAAGGATGTGGTGGGAAAGTAGATGCTGAAATTCTAGCAGGGATGGCCAGGGAAGTCTTATTAAGAAAGGAGGCTACAAGTAAAATCCTGAAGGGAATAAGGGAGCCAGGCATGTGGACATCTGGGTAGAATCTTCCAGGCAGAGAAGAGCAGGCACAAGGGCTCAAAAAGGGGAGAGAGACTGGTGGGTTTATCAATCTAGATAAATGAAAGCGCGCACTCATTCACTTGAGATGACTTGAACATCGTTTCTTTACCTTTTCATGGTCAGGGACCTTTTATAAGGATGTGATAACAAATGTACATATATGGCTCTAGGGAAACTGGATTTGGAGGAAGGATGAGGAAGAGGAGTAGGAGACTGTGGTCACAATTTCAAAAAAAGTGACAACAGTCTCTGATGGCTCAGTGGGTAAAGAATCCACTTGTGATGCAGGAGATGTGGGTTCAATCCTTGGGTTGGGAAGATCCCCTGGAGAAAGAAATGACAAACCACTCTAGTATTCTTGCCTGAAAAATCCTATGGATATAAGAGTCTGGCCAGCTAAAGTCCAAAGGGCACAAAAGAGTTGGACATGACTGAGAAGCTAACCTAACTCTGGATTAGGGGTGTGGCAGTTAGAGTCAAGCAAGATATAATCAGGAGATAGATTTAATGGGATTTGATTTGGAGGTGGAGAGAAAGTGTCATAGAAGATAGCCAAGTTTCAGGCTGGAAAGATCAGAAGTTCATTTATTGGGGATTCAACCCTGAGAATCTCTGCTTTCAGGTTATTTCATAATAGCAAATTCTACCAGCTCAGTACATTGGCTTGGTGGACCTACCCTGCTGGACTCAGTAAGTTCAGGGGTGCAGGCAAGTCAGGCTCTTGGATGGTCATTTAATCAAGACACAGGTTTGGGCTTGGTCTACTCCATAAAAAGTACATGAAAAAGTATCACTGTTCTCTTTGACTAGGGATGGTTCAGAAAAACCTCTTATTTATTCATTTCAAAATCTTTCAGATGGGAGATCTTCTTAAAGTTCTGTTACCTTAAGTTCTTGAGAGTTCTCTTTGAGAACCCTTTTCTTGTTTATCCCTAAAATAAGGGAGTTTGTAAGATCATACCATCAAGACACTTACTCCTTGGAAGGAAAGTTATGACCAACCTAGACAGCATATTAAAAAGCAGAGACATTACTTTGCCAACAAAGGTCCGTCTGGTCAAGGCTATGGTTTTTCCAGTGGTCATGTATGGATGTGAGAGTTGGACTGTGAAGAAAGCTGAGCACCGAAAAATTGATGCTTTTGAACTATGGTGTTGGAGAAGACTCTTGAGAGTCCCTTGGACTGCAAGGAGATCCAACCAGTCCATCCTGAAGGAGATCAGGCCTGGGTGTTCATTGGAAGGACTGATGCTGAAGCTGAAACTCCAATACTTTGGCCACCTCATGCGAAGAGTTGACTCGTTGGAAAAGACCCTGATGCTGGGAGGGATTGGGGGCAGGAGGAGAAGGGGATGACAGAGGATGAGATGCCTGGATGGCATCACCGACTCGATGGGCATGAGTTTGAGTACACTCTGGGAGTTTGTGATGGACAGGGAGGCCTGGTGTGCTACGATTCATGGGGTCGCAAAGAGTCGTACATGACTGAGTGACTGGACTGAACTGAACTGAACCGTCTCTTCTCACTCCCCTCATTCTCATCCACTGTCATGACCTTCCCTGAATTTCGGATCCATATCCCATTTCTTTGCTACTCTCCACAGATGGATGTCTTACACTCCTCCAATTTAACTGGCTGGAAGATGAATTTCAAGTCTCCTTCCCTAAACCTACTTCTCCATCTGCAGGTATCAGCTTGGCTGAAGGCAGAATCTCCTGTTACATGGGGAAGCCTTCTTAAGCTCCTCCTCCTTAACCAACCCTCCCGGCTTCCTTAGATGGTGTGGGGTTGGGAACTGCAAGCCCAGGCCCTGGATCAGACAGAGCTGGTTTCACTCCTGGCTCAGCCATTCACCTGCCACATTACTAACCTTGGGTCTCTCTTGACATGGGAATAAAAACACTTAGCTCAGGATTTCTGTGAGCTTTAAATGAGTCATGCATGTGAAGCCCTTGATTTTAGGTCTGGTACTCAAGAAAAGTTGCTCAGGAAAGAGTTGATGTTATGTTTAGACTCTTATTGCTATTTAATTGTTAATATAAACTTTTTTTTTCTTTACAAATTTTTAACTGGTTTTTTTTTTTTTTTTTTTGGCCTTCCTGCATGGCGTGTGGGATCTTAGTTCCCTGACCAGGGATTGAACCTGGGAACTTGCCACTGAAAGTATGGAGTCCCAACCATTGGACCACCAGGAAATTCCCTACATAAACTTTTTAAAACACAGGTTTACTAATCCCTTTCTCCAGCTGAAAACTTTTAATTGCACAGATAAGTGTATGAGAATTCATTCTACCTCTGGAGGAGTTGGGGAGGGGGGAGTTCTTTTATAGACTGTAAATCTAGGCTCCACAATTAGGCTCGTCCCACTTCTGATAACCTCATATCCTGCTAACCCACACTTAAATATACTCACCCTCACACGCACACACTCCTGGCTGCTCTCTTCTCTGTCTGGTCCCTCACTCCACTTGTCTCCTCTTGGAAGAAGCTTCCCATTGTATTCACTCATGGAAGCCAACCTTTGTTCCCTGCTTTGACCCACTTCTCAAAGACAGCTTACCAAGTCTGTCTGGTCGAAATCAACCCCTTGTTCGTTCTCTCTTCTCCACTGCTTTTCCCTCATTTACTTTCTCCTTATCAGAGCCCTTGGCAGAGTGAACCAAAGAGCCTTAAAGCCAGGATTCTCTATACTTCAACTTTCTCAGAACCTAGCACAATGTTTTGCACATAATGATTTCCCAATAACTGTTTGTTGAATTCAATTAGGAAGATTTCAGCTTCTAAGAGCTAAATGTAAACATCCAGACAGCATTTAAGCACTGCCGTTTCCCCAGCCACCTGCTGCTGCCTGGTTCACAGTTTACCTTACAACCGAGTGTGAGAATCCTATTTGCATAGCCATCTGTCTTACATGTTGCCAACAGGCCCGGATTCACCCAGTCTTTGCATCACTACACCTTACATTTAGTTCCCCACCAGTGAGCCTGTCTGGTGATATTTGCCAACTGACACTTTAGACTAGAGATTAAAATCTGGCTCGTCCAGTTTGACTCTCTAAAGAAAGGGTACTGGTTAGGGAGAGAGGGAATGTGCAAACTGGCCACAGGTTTCTGAAGCGCACCACTGTCTTGGTCAATATGTTTATTAATGATTGGGAAGAAAATTTACATACCATGTTTTCTATGCATGGAATACTACGATCTGGCCTAACATACTGTTGGGCATAATGATAGCACAGTTTTAAGAAAATCAGACAGCTGCTTTTTGAAACTTGGAAAGTCATTTCAACTGAGAATTCCCTTCCTAATTTTGGGTGAGAGAAATGGCCAAGAACTTTCTAAAATTAGCACCAATTCCCTTATCTTTATACAAATTACCAGTTGGTGTTTGTTTCATGTACTCAGGAAAGCCAACTGGAATAGAGGATATCAACTGCCAGTAACATTTTATTCTGAAAGGTCCACCTGATACAAAGTTGTGAAATCTCTAAATCTGTACAAGGATGATCGCTGCTGCTGATTTTGTGTCAAGGAGAATCTTTTTTATCTAAGGTAGGAAGAGGCAGTGCATTAGTCTCAGGTAGGGATTTCTCTACCGCATTCATATATCAGATGGACTACAGAATGAAGGAAGTGATTTCACCTAAAGTTAAAGATAGCAACTTTTCCTTTAAGATTTTTTTTTGTTTGTTTTTTGGAAGTGGACCATTTTTAAAGTTTTTTTTTTTTTTTAATTGAATTTGTTATAACATTGTTTCTGTTTTACGCTTTGGTTTTTGGCTGTGAGGCATGTGGGATCTTAGTTCTCCAACCAAGGGTCGAACATGCACCCTCTGCATTGGAAGGTGAAATCTCAGCCACTTGACTGCCAGGGATGTCCCAAAGATAGTAACTTTATTGTCCCTAATATTTGCTCTGATATTATGATCCAAAGTGTCATAATAAAGTAGGTGTTCACTTTCATAATTACTGCACTAAAAATTATAAACAATTGGTTTTTATTGAACCAGAGTTTAGTATAAAATCAAAATAAAAATTTAATGGGAAGCCTCAGTGTCTTTCTTTCAAAGCTTAAGCTTTGAGAAATCACAAACTAAACTCATTATTTACTTGACTCTTTGGCAAGTTTCTACATAAGATCTTCCTGATCTCTCAGCAAAGAATGCTTACAGCTCAAGGTAACTCTACTCACCCAGAAAGCAGAAGGCCCAGATCTTTTGTCACGTTTCCATGTCTGATTATGTTTCCATGTCTGATGATTAAATTTTCTTTGAGTAAACTGACAACAGAGTCTATTTGAACATTATTGTTGTTGTTTAGCCGCTAAGTCATGTCCCACTCTTTTGAGAACCCATGGACTGAGCCTGCCAGGCTCCTCTGCCCATGGGATTTCCCAGGTAAGAATAGTGGGTTTCCATTTCCTACTCCAGGGGATCTTTTGAATTTTGTATCTTCTGTAAAGCTCCCTCCCCCTACCAGCTCAATTCTAGCTAGTGTTAACCTTGCCCTTCTGTCCATAACCACAGTATGGCAGAAACCCCAACTGTATCTTGGAGCCATGAGAACCACATCTTATCTGGTAAAGATTACTTAAAAAAAAAAATTCATTTTATATTAGAGTACAGTTGATTAATAATGTCGTGTTTGTTTTGGGTGTTCAGCCACTTGATTCCATTATACATATACATGTATCTACCCTTTTTCAGATTCTATCTCTATATAGGCTGGGTGTATGTGTGTATTAGTTGCTCAGTCATGTCCAGCTCTTTGCGACCCCATGGACTGTAGCCTACCAGGCTCCTCTGTGCATAGAGTTCTCCAGGCAAGAATACTGGAGTGGGTTGCCATTCCCTTCTCCAGGGGATCTTCCTTACCCAGGGATCGAACCCATGTCTCCTGCATTGTAGGCAGATTCTTTACCACCTGAGCCACAAAGGAAGCCCTCCATAGAGGCTATTTCAGAGTACTGAGCAGAGTTCCCTGTGCTATACAGTAGGTCCTTGTGGATTATCTATTTTATATAGTACTGCGTGTATGTTAATCCCAACCTCTTAATTTCTCTCCCCCCTCCCACAGTAGGAAAGGGAACTTTTATTTACAATCTCCAATGGGTTCCTTTGCAGAGAGGACCCCTCGGTGACTGAGCAAGGCTAATGGGTATGCAGATGCAAGCTGAGAGACAGCTACATGTTTGTGATAAAAAGGGGACCAGGGGGATCATGGAAGGCTGGGGTGGCTGGTAGGGGAGCTTCAAGAAATGTAGGAGACAGGTGCTGGACTCAGAGCACCTGGCAAGAAATGGGGGCCTAGAATGAAGACCAAGCCTTTGATAAAGATTTTATTTATTTATTTGTATTAACTTTTTGTTGTGTGACATGCAATGTAAACCTCTCCAGCAACTCACAACATCTTCCATCGGTTGCATCCCTCGCTCAGGCACGTGGTTGCAGATTCTGTGAAGCATCAGTACCTGCTTCCTCGTGGGTTCTCAGTACACGTGGGCTGTAGCTAGTTTCCCGTGAAGGTGCCGGATGTTGTAGGATAGGCCTGATGAAGAGTTTCACCTGTCACCCTGCCTCAAATATTTGAAAGTTCTCCCTTCCATTCTCAAAAGTGTACCTAGCAATCCCACTTCTGGGCATACACACCGAGGAAACCAGATCTGAAAGAGACACGTGCACCCCAATGTTCATCGCAGCACTGTTTACAATTGCCAGGACATGGAAGCAACCTAGATGCCCATCAGCAGACGAATGGATAAGGAAGCTATGGTACATATACACTATGGAATATGACTCAGACATTAAAAAGAATTCATTTGAATCAGTTCTAATGAGATGGATGAAACTGGAGCCCATTATACAGAGTAAAGTAAGCCAGAAAGATAAAGACCAATACAGTATATTAACGCATATATATGGAATTTGAAAAGATGGTAATGATAACCCTATATGCAAAACAAAAGAGACACAGATGTACAGAACAGACTTTTGGACTCTGTGGGAGAAGGCAAGGGTGGGATGTTCTGAGAGAATAGCACTGAAGCAAGTATACTATCTAGGGTGAAACAGATCACCAGCCCAGGTTGGATGCATGAGACAAGTGCTCAGGGCTGGTGCACTGGGAAGACCCAGGGGGATGGGATGGGGAGGGAGGTGGGAGGGGGGATCGGGATGGGGAACACATGTAAATCCATGGCTGATTCATGTCAATGTATGGCAAAACCCACTACAATATTGTAAAGTAATTAGCCTCCAACTAATAAAAATAAAAATAAATGAAATGAAATGAAATAAATAAATAAATAAATAAATAAAAAGTAAATAAAAGTGCAATGCAGAGACTGTAAAAAAAAAAAAAAAGTGTACCTGCTTGGAGGATAACTTGTAAGGTCACACCAAATCTCTTATCTGACTACTTTGAAGATCAGACACATTGTATCCCGGAATTGTCTGTTTACTGATCTCCACTTCTGAGATCTTAGGTTCTTTTTAGGAATAGGATACTGTTTCTGTTAACTCACTCAACACTACACACAGAGTTCTGGTTTACATGTGTCAGGTGCTGGGATACAGTGAAAAATAAGAAGTGGTTTCTGCCCTCAGAATTTGTACAATATAATGAAGGAGACTGATATATTTGATATGTAACTGAACTGTTACAAACCAGCGATAGAAGGCTCACCACAGGGTTCCTTGACCTTGGCACTATTGACATTTTGGACCAGATAATTCCTAGTTGTGTCACAGTGTCTTGTGCATTCTAGGATGTTCTCCTGGGCCCTCGACTGCTAGATGCTAGTAGCACCCCTTCCAACAGTGACAACCAAAAATATCATCAGACATTGCCAGATTTCATATCCCCTTTAGATTCCCTGTCCCCTCCCACCCCAGCCCCCCACCTTTGAGAATCACTCATTCCATTAAGCCTAATCCTAAATGGGAGGAGTACCTAACTCAGTCTTGGGCAGAGTCTTAATAATTTTTCATCCTCAACACCCCTTCGATCCATAAGGGTTTGATGAGCGAGCAGAATGCATAACACCACACTACCCTTCAGGATTCCTGGAATGAAGTCCAGTAAGCTAGAGAGTGTTTAGGTATGAGATCTTAGGCAGAATTTGACCGATGAATTTCACTTAATCATCAGCACCAACACTGGCCCCAGAAGCACCTTACGAGCCCCAAAAGGGCTGACTCCCTAAATGTCACAGTGCAGATCTTCAAGCAGTTATTTTCCTGTTAATAAATGTTGATTGTCAAGCACTTGAGCAAATATCAGGTGCATTAAATGCTAAATAGTCATTATAAAGCCATATAAATATTTTAGATTTCATCAGCCACAGCAGGGAAAGAAAAGAATCCAGATTCCAAGAAGGGGGAAAAAAGCCCTGACATTCAACTAAAGACTTTATTAACTGACTCACCCACCTGGCAGCTTGAAACCAAGTGCATCTTGGAAGTAAATGTTCTTTGCAAAATACAATTAAATCTGTCCCAACTTTGGTTGAGGCATTTGTCCCCTAGTTGGCTATTGTTTTGATGTAAATGAGGACAAAAAAAAAATAACAGTACAACCCACATATTCCTTTCACACAGCCTCTGCCCTCACCCAGACTGACATGCAATAATGGGACAGCACAGCTGATCTGCAAGACAGGTTTGATCCACATGTTGGGTCTGTTTTCATGGACTTGGACATACTGAACAACAACGGAGCTTTCCAGAACAAGCTATGTGACTCCAGGCAAGTGACAACTTCTCTGAGCCTCTATTGTTAAGACAGAGCACACAGAAAGCAGTGATTTCAAAGCTGCTCATAGCTCTCATTAAGATTATATTTATACTTTTACATTCTTAAAGATTAATGGAATTGAGAGGTTCACAGCATTAATGTTGATTTTGGGGGTGGGGAAGAAATGTCAAACAAAAGTCAGCCTGTCAACTGTCCTGACACCCTTCCTTAAGAACAGTTTTGTGATGTCAAAACTGCAGTGAGATATCATCTCACACTGGTCAGAATGGCCATCATCAAAAAATCTACAAAAAATGTACAAAAAATCTACATAAAATGCTGGAGAGGGTGTTGGGAAGACAGAACCCTCCTACACTGTAGGTGGAAATGTAAATTGGTGCAGCCACTATGGAGAGCAGTATGGAGATTTCTTAAAATTTAAAAATAGAGTTACCATATGAACCAGCAATCCCACTCCAGAGCATACATCTGGAGAAAATCATACTTTGAAAAGATACATGCACCTCAGTGTTCACTGCACTACTGTTTACAATAGACAAAACACGGAAGCAATCTAAATATCCATTGTCACATGGATGGATAAAGAAGGTGTGGTATATACATACAATGGAATACTGCATTTGTGCTAAGTCACTTCAGTAGTGTCTGACTCTTTGAGACCCTATGGACTGGGGCCCACCAGGCTCCTCTGTCCATGGCATTCTCCAGGCAAGAACACTGGAGTGGGTTGCCACTTCCTTCTCCTTCCTTCCTTTTCCAACAGTGGAATAGTACTCAGCATAAAAAGAATGAAATAATGCCATTTGCAGCAACATGATGGACCGAGAGATTACCATAAGTAATTTGGAGAAAGACAAATATCATATGATATCACTTATATGTGAAATAAAAAAAATGATACGAATGAATTTATTTACAAAACAGAAATAGCCTCACAGACTTCAAAAGCAAACTTACAGTTACCAAAGGGGAAAAGGTGACAGGGAGGGAAAACTAGCAGTTTGGGATTAAAATATACATACTACTATACATCAAACAATAAACAAGGTCCTATTGTATAGCACAGGGAACTCTACTCAACCTTCTATAATAACCTGCATGGAAAAAGGATTTGGAAAAGGTTGGATATATGTATATGTTTGACTGAATCACTTTGCTATACAGCTGAAACTAACACAATATTGTAAATCAACTATAACTTAATATCATATAAAAATAAATTAAAAAGCAGTGATATGACATCTGATGAAACCTTACAGAACAGAGTTCTGAAGATGGTAGCCACAGAGAATAAACGGGCATTAGGACTTGGTCAGTCAGAGCAAGCTCCTAGCTCTCTCCTAGCTGGTTTTGAGTTGACCATTATGGTACCCATAGACCAGAACAGGATCCAGCTGGTAGCCATGGACTTTTGGCTAACAAATCTCTAGGAATTTTCTGAAACCTCTTCCTTCTCCCAACGTAAATATTCCCAGAGACTACAAGGAGATCCACTGATGCTATTTAGAAACTGCAATTAATAATATTCTACTCTCCTACCCAGAGGAATTGGTCCACCTAATGGGCAAACCATCAGTTCTTTGCTGATTCCCAAAAGGTTCATTTTACCCATAGCATTCTTAAAGCATATACAAAACCCAGCAGAAGAGCCGCTGTTTTTTGGTTTAATGTTGCTGCTAAGCTTAAAAAAAAAACCTCTTCCCTCCTTTAATTCCTTCAGGAAGTGCCTCATCCTCAATATTTATTAAAAATGGGGAAGCAGTCCTAGGAGGTTTCTGGAGGTCTAAGTTCATAAACTGAATATCCATAAAGGCAGTAGAATATCAAATTTTTATAATTACACCTTTTCATGCATACAGTTCCTGGAGTCAAATCGGCTTTGATTTAGGCTGATTTAATATAGTCTTTCTAATTTAAATCTATCCCTTCACTTTCTACTTAGCTGTTGTTCATTTTTAGATGGGAAAAATGTGTTCTTATTTTCTACTGTCACAAACCAATGGAATTCTGTGAGTCTAAACAAGAGTGATGAAGTAGCATTTAATTTCTGACCTCTTTCCCTAATTCGAGAGCTTTAGAGAAGGAAAGTATTTCTGTTTTGGAGAGATAAACTATTAACTGAGAGGCCAAAGAAGAACGGAGAGACATAGGCTTAGGTGATGGTGCCAGCACAATGCTTTACCCAAAGTCAGCAGGCACTAATCTTTGTTGCAAGAACAATGTGTAAGATAGGAGAGAAGGCTGAATAATCTCAGAGCAATGAGGCAGTTAAGAGCACATACAGAGAAAGCATAGTTAGAAATGGAATTCTGATGAAAGCGAAGGCCTGTTAGAGTGATTTGGTTCAGTAAGTAGAAAAAACACCAACTGGAAAGACTTAAAGAGTTGAATTACAATAGAAAGAGTCATTTGTTCTGCTAACCCAGGACCTCTGGTAACACAGAGAACTTTCAGATAGATGTATGGTTGCCTTAAAGTGACAGACAAGTGGATATGGGGGTTGGCATTCTAGTTAAAGGACCATGAAAACACACATCAGAGCTTGGAGTTCATTCCTTTAATAAGCATTTACTAAATTCCTGCTCTGTCCCAGTTAATGCTGGTTCTTCAGAGAAAACAAACTAAGTCCTACCTTCAAGAAGCATAGGAAACTTACACAGAAGCAGACAACTGAAAATGTTGCATTGTCCTGGGATCAGAGATGTGGACAGGGTCTCCCTGTCCAGCAAGGAAAAAGTTGTCTTCCAGGGAATTTCATTTGTTTCAGAGAAATAAACTGACTTAATTTCCACTGACCCCAGTAATCCTTTCATATATATTCTATCACCAAATTACTTTATGTCAGCAAGATTATAAAGTCTTGGTGAATTAGCTTTATTTTGTTAGGCATAACAGACAAGACACTTCTTTTATTTTATAAGCATTTGGAAACTATTTTAATTCTGCAGATAGACTATCATCAGTTCTCTACTTCTTGTGGAGAAACTTTATATCTGACTCTTTAAGAGTATCGCTATTATTCAAGAGCAATTCTTTAGTTCTCTGATTACACATTTCCCAAATAAACCCCCACAAGCACAAAGCAGATAGGCACTGGTAAACAGTGGCAGAAAGGATGCTTCAAACGTTGATAAATTTGAATTTGCCTTGATGAAGCACAATGATAAATACTGCTTTTAAATGAATGGTATGAATTAAGGCCAAATCTAACATTTTCAGAAAGGAATAAGAGGATAGAGATGCCAGTGTACAATATTTTGATTCCATTACAAAATGCCTAATCAGAGGAAAATAAACGGCAGAGATACCTTAAGATCCTTTGGTTGGTCAGTCTTCCTGTACATTGTAGTATGCATGTTGTAGGTGGAATCTGAGAAGAGCTATGATCCAATATTTTGAAACAGCTAGCTCAGTTTCTTCTGAGCTGAGGGCCTGTCTTAATAACAATGATGCTTATTGTGATTTCTGAAATTCTGTTGAAATGTAAAACAGCCCCAATGGATACCTCCAATATCTAGAGACCCAGATCTCAATAATGCATATTCTATATTTCTGGCAGTTCTTCCTGCGTTTCTCTTGAAATACATATTTTCTGTGTGCAGCTGCTACTAACTACAATTCCTGGCACACAGTAGGGATTCTCAACGAATACATGTTGAAGGAATGCACACAATAGATCCTATTCTTGACGACCTACTTGCAAGATCATTAATCTCACTTTCATACCAACTTTAAAGAACTACAACTAAGTTAGAAATAGCCCATGCCCTTCAGATATTTGATGTTTAGTCGTGGAATTTGACAAAACAACACCTAATTCAAATATGAAGCAATAATGCTTTCCATACAGAGAAAGATTTCACATAGAAGTATGGAGGTGTGAGGAAGAACTCAGATACCTGCTGGAGGAAGGATGGGAACGATGAAGAAATACTGCAGGGAACAGAGTGTGTTGGAGCCAGATCTTTGAGAATGAGTCAGATTTTGATACACTGAAATGGAAGAGGAGAGGAGAACCTTCAAGGCGGCAAGTTTTCACTAACTATTCAGAAATAGGCCTGTAAACAGCATGTTTAGGGAATGGTGAGTCGTCCAGTTTGGCAAAATCATGGGATATATGGAATGGTAGGAGATGGTTTTGGAGAATAGGTGAAGGGTCATGTCTTAGGAGGGTCTTGAATGCTGGAGTGAGAAGACAGTCTTTCTATGAGATAGAGATGGCCCGTGGCATCAACACAGCTGTGTTTGGAGTGATGGCTGGAAGAACAGAAGTCAGGAGGTAGAGGACCACTTCATGAAGAGTCTCCACAAATACCACCTAATACAAATCGATTCTCTTCTTTCCACAGCCCTTCACCCAACCCCCTTCCCTACCACCTGTTCCCTATAACTCTGCCAGTCCTCTTGGTCTGAGGGTTTCATAAAACTCAGAATAGAATTTTCAGCAGCCAGATCTTCTAACCAGGGACATGAATCCCATATAGTTTGGCCTTGTTTTTTTTTTAAATCCTGAATCAACAACTTACAGAATGGGTAGAGGGGAAAAAAAGGGAAGGAAGGCTGTGGGATACAGCTTAATTGGGGTTTGAAAGAAGCCACCAGATTTATGCAGGAACTCCTGGGAGGGACTGCAGCCGGCAGGGATGGACACAGACGCCTGCTGATCCTGCTGCTCCCCAACCATCTGCTGTCTTGCCACACACAGAACTGCAGGCATAAGAGACATGCCAGGATGAAACTATAAAACATTTTATTATTTTAAAAAATCATCACATGTGACTTCTGTATGTTTGTTTTCTTCTTCCATCTGTGGCCAGAGGAGCAGTTAATGATCTTAAATTTCACTTACTGAGCCTCAGTGAGAAAGGAGACTGTCAAAGCAAAAGGTACGCAGAGCCCAGCTTCAGGGCCAGGCTTACACTGTCATGTGGGTTAATGTCCATCGTGGGGATTCTCCCCAGTAATTAAAGCCTGAGCTTCTGCATACTTAAACTTGGCTTGAATTGAATTTTTGCTGTTCCTTTAGTATCCCAAGTTTCAAAGCAAATATTTCAGTGGCAGCCTCCTTAGGGCAAATTGTTCTTTGATTTATTTTTTTTACAAGAGAATATTCTCTTTGTAGATCTTTTTGGGAGAGCTTTTTCTCCAATAGCATGAGACTGCAGGTCTATGGCAAATTCAAAACCTGGAATCTAAAATTTTCACTGAGATCAGAGGTTCTTAGGGATATATTTTATATGGACTTAAAATATAGAAACTTTTGCCATAGAGGTCAGGAAAACAATCCATTTCTAGGTTTTTATCCTAAAGAAATTATTTAAAATACATGTCAAGATTGAAGTCCAATCAACCAGAGCTGATTATCACAGCATTGTTTAAGAGAGAAGAAAAATTCAAAGCCATGAATAATTCAAAATCTGACAATAAGAGGTTAGATAAATAGTTCATATTATCTCCAGATAATGGAATATGATGCAGCCACTACAAATGGAAATAAAGAGTTAAATAATGATGAATATTAAAGTACTGTCAGAGTTATTCTATATTATTCTTTCTTGGTCCTATGAATAAACAAACTATTTTTAAGCATTTACTATGTGCTTAGCACCTAACTTCCCTGGTGGCTTAGATGGTAAAGCATCTGTCTACAATGCGGGAGACCCGGGTTTGATCCCTGGGTTGGGAAGATCCCCTGGAGAATGAAACGGCAATCCACTCCAGTACTATTGCCTGGAAAATCCCATGGACAGAGGAGCCTGGTAGGCTACAGTTCATGGGGTCGGCGCAAAGAGTCAGACACGACTGAGCGACTTCACTTTAGTACCTAACCATCATACTAGACATTTGTTGTTTAATCTTAGTCAATATCTTTGACATACAGGTTCTTAAAACTTTTTTTCTTTTAATAGAGGATGCAGAAATTATGTATAGGTCAAGATTACTTCATTGGCAAGTATGAAAAATCCAAAACTAGCAAGTGCAAAGGCAAATTCTAGAGTGTGATGGCTTCAGGTATGGCTAAATAAAAATTTTTTTTTTTTTTTTTGGTCTGGTCACTCTGTCTCTCTCCACCTTTCTTTCTCACCATATCTAGGATCTGCTTATCTCTACTCAACTTTATTCTTTCCACATATTTATTCCATATTGTGGGCAATGTGACCACTATCAACTAGACTCACATCTTTCTAGCCTAGCAATTCCAGAGGAAGAATTTAACAGATAAATCCCAGAGGAGACTCTGACTGCCTGGTTTGAGTCCCCTGACCATTTTATGTTATCAGCGGAGGCACCATGATTGACAGTTCAGTAGGGCTGTATGAGTTAACGAAGGCAGCTGGAAGGCCAACAAAACTGTCTACTATCATATTATTTATCCTTACATTCTTGCTCAAGCCATTCCCCTAGTCAAAAAGTCCTCCCTTCCATCCAGCTAGTCTCTCTTCTTTGTCAAGTCTCACAGACTCCATAAACCTTTTTTGATCACTCAAGCCAATAAACAGCACTTGCTCTTTCCCCTTGATTCCTACATGACGTCTCTATCACTGGCAATGGTAAAATACACTTCTCTTGTGCTTTTATCATGGTGCATCTTTGTCCTGTCTTACTGACTTCACCATCAGTTCCAACACAATGAGGGCTTGTGTATTTCATGTCACTACAGTCACCGCAGATCTTGAACATAGTAGGTGCTGAACAGGCTGATAGATTTTTTTGGATTTTCATTTTCTTACTTTCAGATAAAACCAGTGTGGTAGCAGCATACCATGGTCAAGAGTGTCTCTGAAGCCTCACTTTCTGTGCATCATAGTAAAAGTTACTTAACCTCTGTAAATATGATCCAGCATCTATAAAATGGGCACAGTAATATCTGCCTCAAAAGTGTTTGGTGAATTAAACAAGGTAACTACTATCTTATTTAATTTCTGGCCTCTGGAAAGTGCTCAGGAGAAATTGGCAGCTCATATAGCGGCATTTTAGCCTTCATCTCCCTAGCCTAAACTGCAATTTTTCTAAGTTCTTTTTCAATCATCATAATTTTTTGGGGGGGCGGGGTCTTGTAATTTCTGGATTGTCATTATTTACATACTTTTCTGCCTATAGGTGTGGCTGGTCAATTGTGTAGTGGACCCACTGGGTCATGAATAAAACTGCAGTACAGGCTGAGCTGTTGTTGAAACAGTATATGGCTCAATTAGCTGTTTCTTGGACATTTCAGAATAAATACAGACAGATTCTAAGTTGCACATATCAGATTAAGTAGGTGTTTGAGCGAAGGGGGACTCACAGCTTAGCCAAGCTCTCAGGTATTTTCAATTTATCATGTCCCTCATAAGGGATCCAAGACAGTTTTACCTTGAATCACATCCTTTGTGTTTCCAGGGCAAATTTTGAAGCACTTTTGAAGCACAGAGCCTTCCATGGCTCTGTGGCTTTGATTAGAGTCCGGCTAATAAGCAATGGAAATGAAGATGCCCAGCTGAGAGAAAGGGCTAAAAGGGCTGCAAAAAAAATCCAAGCTCTGGACTTTGTGCCAATTATTTGAAAGTTTAATGAACTGTGGGTATTAGTACAAGACATTCTCGAACTGTTGAAAGCCCCAGTGAATCCAGAGCTGCATGTGTGAGAGTCTGCTCGTTCTAGAATCAAAGAAATAAACTTAGCAAAGAGTAGGATATTTTTGCCATCATGGGGGTGGGGTGAGGTGGGCGATATTTCACCACTTTCCAAAAATGGTAGAAGGAGGGTAAAAGTCTGAACCTAGTTTTTCAGTTGGATGCTCCCAAACAATCAAAATTTCCAAGTTTCTTCCTGTTACACTATTGTGCTCTTCACACTATGCTATTTTCAGACTTACCAGCTGATAAGGGATTCAAGCGCCTGTTCTCTGGAGCCTGGTTTATTTAATGGAACTGTGTTCTTTCCCTTCTTTCCCTAAAGTATGAGATCTGAGTGCTGGGAGGCAAGGTGTCAGGGGAGAGCTGAAGGGAGGGGCACTGCGCAATGACAGAGTGACCCATCTCAGAGCTTACCACATCTGTCTCTAACGACAGCAGCTTATGCTGAATCTGGAGGCTCTAAAGAGCAAAAAACAATACCGAAGAGCATTTGATGTCAAGAGTGCAACAAGAAGCCTTCCAAAGCATTTCTCAAGGTGATAGTCAGTGGAGTTTGTACTCAGCACTTGTTTTTCAGCCAATGAGTCCACTGAAATGTAATGAACTCTAGCTACACAGAAAACACAGTATGGACACCAGGGTAGATGATGAAAATAATGGCTTGATTTACGAGCACCGATCTTGTCCTAACTGCTTTGTGTGCAATCACACATTTAATCTGACTGATGACTTTACAGGCTGGGAACCAAGTTATCTGTATTTCACAGGTGAAGAAAGGCAGGTACAGAGAGGTTCTATAACACATCCAAAATCCCACAGGTGACAGACGGCAGTGCTGAGATGAGGACACAAGCAGTCTCGGTACAGAGCCTGAATTCTTAACTGCTGGTCCCCTGCTGTCTTTCCATGGGAAGGGTAAGAAGATCAAGCAGAGAGCTTGAGGCCAGGTGCTAAGTCTTACTCTGCACTGTGTCCTTAGAGCCTAGGACCCAGCAGGACCTAGGTAGCCATGATCATTACTCTTGAATTCAAGGAAGAGCTTTGTCTTGTAATCAAAAAGGAAAAACCACATCAACTTTGGCCTGATTGGAAAAACAGAAACTAAAACCCAGTAACATCTGAGCATACTAGAAGGAAAACTAGAACAAGAAAAACTTATTTTTTTTTTTTAATGTAGATAGCTCTCAAATGAATAGGGAAATATCTTAGCCCCCTTTCTTCCTGATTTTATACTATTTTGGGAGTCTTGCTGAAATGATTTGTAGCCCCGGGTTTAAACTAGTGCCCTGAGCTGCCTGGAAACATTTAAACTGGCTCTAATGTCACAGTTAGAGATGGATTCAGGAGCACCTGAGGTCTTCTGGGAAAATACAAGCATTCTTTCAGAGGTAACATCTAAAATTGGTTAAAGAATTGGGCATTGGCACAATTTTCCTTTCCAGTGTGTCAGCTAGAAAGAAGGCAGAGCTTGGAGAAAAAGGCTACAAAATTGTGATGTTCAGATTGTGTGTGTGTCTATGTGTGTGTGTGTTGGGGGCAGCCGAGAAAGGGGACACAAGAAGACCAACTGTGCGAAGTGTCCTCTGGGTATCCTGGTCCAAGGAGCAGACATAGTTCCCATTTCATGTTGTTTTTAAATGTAAAAAAAGAAGCACACAGGAAAGGCACATCTGGGGCTTTGTCAAGTTTCCACTAGGTCCTGATTTTCTTAAGTGAGTGATGAGCTCCCTGGAATGCAAGGAAATATGACAAAAAAGGACAGGGTTTGGACAAACACTCTCTGCTAGTCCTCTGAAGATAGGAAGAGCTCTGGACCCTTGAATAATTACTCTAATTCCATTAGCAGTTCACTGCCTTTTTTAAGGCTATTGGACTACAGCTCATCTCTTCATTTAATTAGTGAATTGGAGAAACGTATTTCCGACTATGGTGGGAATTAACCACCCTCATCTAAATTGTAATTAAGAATCCACTAATCATAAGAAAGGTGGGAAAGACCTGAGGGTGTAAAATCTGATCAAACGTGTAGACTGTGTGCTGGGAACATTTAAAGTGGTTTAATTTATCTGCCTTCATCTGTGGTGCTAATTCTGGAACAATGTATTTGTGATACAAAATACACACTAGTTTAGGTTAGCAGTTCACTTAAGGTTAGGTCCATGCCTTTTGGTATTGCCAACACTTCTTGGTTTAAAGAATGAGAAGTGGAAACTAGACACACACACACACACACACACACACACACACACACACACACATCTTACAAGCCGGTATCAGATTCTGACGGGTATAGCGAAAGTGTAAGTCGCTCAGTTGTGTCCAACTCTTTGAGACCCCATGGACTATACACTCCATGGAATTCTCCAGGCTAGAATACTGACTGGAGTGGGTAGCCATTCCCTTCTCCAGGGTATCTTCCCAATCCAGGAATTGAACCGGGGTCTCCTGTATCGCAGGCGGATTCTTTACCAACTGAGCTATCAGGGAAGCCCTAACAAGTTACACATTTGGGGGGCCTTCAAATGATGTTGTTCTTTTTTGTATCAAATACATTATTCTTAGAGAAGAACTTCAAAAACAGTCTCCATTTATCTTCTCAACAAGCATCAGATGATCTGGAATTGTCTCTAATATTAGCCCAGCCCAAGTGGGAGGGGGTACCTTGGCTTCTAAATGGAGGTATGCTTCCTCCTCTAGGTCACCAGAGCCCATGTACATAACCTCTAGGAGGTCATCAGTAGAAGAACCATAATTATTAAGTAGTTTTCCTCACCAGACTGAATGCTTTTAGTAAATCTGCATATGCACAGTGCTTGGCCTGTTGAAGATATTATTAATATTTAAGTGAAATACACTTAGATGTGAAGCATAATTAATATACATATTAATAAATAATATGATGAGAGAAGAGAAAGGGAAGAAAGGAGAGAAGAAAAGAGGAAAAAGGCAGGGGAAATGGGAGGAGAGAAATGAGGAGACAGGGATTTCTCCATAATTTCGGAGTAGCTCAGAGACTGTAATTATGATTTTTATTTCTGATGATGGCCAAGAAAGCTGAAGTTGATGGTGGGAACCTGTGCTGGATACTCTGAGTATCCAGCTCTGTGCCTGCCTCCTGTTCTCTCAGTAATGCCCTCAGCCTGTATTTGACAAAAAAGTGAAAGTCACTCAGTCATGTCTGACTGTTTGCAACCCCTTGGAATTCTCCAGGCCAGAATACTGAAGTGGGTAGCCTTTCCTTTCTCCAGGGGATCTTCCCAACCCAGGGGTTGAACCCAGGTCTCCCACAATGCAGGCGGATTCTTTACCAGCTGAGCCACAAGGGAATCCAACAAAGAAGAACCTTATTTTGTTTGGAGGTTTTAAAAAAATAAACCTTCCAATCATCCAATAGAGTGGGGTTCCAGAAACAGAAAGGTTAACTGGATGGCTCAACCTAGCAGTTGCATCTTCGACATAGTCCTAATTCAAGTGTGATCCTATGAGACTAGGGGGAGAAAAAAGTGCCTGGGGTAGGGGGTCTGGAGGAAGGAACTGTGAGAGCTGCAAGCCATGAAAGGAAGGTGTTTGTAATCCCCCTTTATGGGGCTAAGGTACCACTTAATAAAGGGCAGGAGAAAAATTAAAGTGAAGGCTAACAACAGTGCTGCAGTTGGATACCATGGATCCATCACGCACTGGTCTGCCTCTCTCTTTGCTGAGAGCTTTGCAGGCATTAGCTATTTCCCTTCTTACAGCAGCCCTGTGACTTGTATTATTATCAACATCATCCTATAGATACAGTTCGAGGCTTTCAACTGATCAGCAGTAGGTCATTCAAGGGAATTAAAATCCAGGATGCTGTAGTTTAGCCACTACTCTCAAGATCACTGGCTTAAGAATTTGAGTCCTTGTTCTGCCTGACCACAGGCAAGGTCCCAAATCTCCCAGAGACTCATTTTCTCATGCCTGGTGCTACATAAAGAGGAGTTAAATGGAATCTATAGAATGAAGCTGACTGTAATTGTGCCACTTCTCTCTCAGGATTCTTTGGGGGCTGATGGGAAATATGAAAACACTAGAAATGCATCAGGCATAAAACAAAGGTGAGTCATGGTTTGCATGCCAGCAAACATTTTTAGTCCCATAAACCACCTCCGGTCAACCTGGTCTCCTTCATGGGAAAAGGAAACCTTGAACAACACAGCTTCTTCCCTTTTCACAAAATCTTCAGATGAATACTGATTTTCCTTAACATTAAACCGAATCTCTTGTGACAAGGGTTCACCAAAATGTGGGGTGGTGTTTATTAGGTGCTCATTCCGAGAGCACTTTGTCAGCCCTGTAAGGTTAAGCTGTTTTTTTAACTGACTTTATATTAATATTAAAAACAAAAACAAAAAAAACCCCTAAAGCCTCACATTGTCACCATTTGACATGAGATCTGAAAATGGTCCAGAACATCCTGTCTCAGAAATCTAGGCAGGAGATTGGCTTTAAAACTGTACTGTAGGAAACATGACAAAATGATATAACCAGAGGTGACATTTCAATTCCACAATCATGCACCATTCTGGTGGCCACTTCTGCTTTCTGAGAATGGTATTTATTCATCTGTACAAGAAGGCGAAGGCACTTCCTGTAGTGACGTACAGTAGCTGGCTGGTTCTTTTGGTCTGATTTTCTTGCTATTGTGTCATTAACAATTATGTTTCTTCTAAAGATATTCATATTCTCATTTTCACTTCAAGGTGGACAATCTTGTTAAGCATATTCAGTAGAAAAAGATACCTTAAAAAATAGCCATTTATAACTTGGCTGCAGTCTGCCTGAAATTGCTCACAACTGCTTGCAAATGTAAAGGAATCAGTCCTGATAGTCTCTGATTTATAACAGCCATCGATCTTGGCATTTTAACGCTTGTTTCCTATTACTGACAGCCTCCATGTACAACAGAGATAAGCAGGAGAACACTAGTGATCCTTGCATCCTGGCAGTCATTCTGTAACTCCACATGGATTCTGAAGGCAAATGGCAAAAATCCTCTATGACAGTCAAGTGAGCAGGAAATTCTAGGGGATCTAGGGTTTGGTTGGTCTACAGCCAGAGCAAGAAAACAACAGGAGCTGTCCAGGCGTATAGAACAATTTGTCTTACCCACCTATGCCCCTCTAAATTGGCAGCACATTGCCTATTAGGATTTTGCACCCTCTTGCATGGTAGCTGTGAATTCAGACCCTAGATCTGGGGAGACCTGGGTTCAAACTACCCTCTGACTATTAGTGATGTGACCTGGGAGAGTTAATTAGGTAACTTCTCTGAGCCTCCCTCTCCTCATCTATAAAAGTAGATAACAATACAAACCAGTTGCTTTGAGTATTAAATCAACTTTAAACAGTATAAAAAACTCAATCAATACCAGTTGATAGTACTGTTATTATAAACTCCATTACCATCCCCATCACTTTCCTCCACTCCAATCTTATCTATGCATGTTGTGTCCTGTCGTGTCTAGAGGATTACAGAAAACCCCCCACTAAAGAATAAAGGGGGGAAAAATGTGTTTTGTAGGAAACAAAGCAACAACAACAACAAAAAGTAGCACCAAGGTCAGAGAGGAACAAGTATTGATCAGGAACTATCTTTTTTAATAAATAGGGTTGGCTTTTTAAAAAGTACAATTATTGTTACCTCAGTATTTGAAGGTTTTCTTAGGTATGAACCACCCTGTTGAGATCCTGCTCACGCTGTGGACTGGCCTTAATCAGCTGACTCACAGTTAAGGGTGAGGCCCTGTCATGGTGGGATTAGAAATGGAAAGGCTTGCTATTTGCAGCTGCAAATGGTCATGCTGACTGTCTACACTCATTTTGCCTCTGTGACTCTTAGGATTTGGGCTAACTTTTAAATTAACTTTCATCTGCTAAGTAATGAGCATATTGGTTTTTTAATATCACCGAAGTTTCACCTAGGAGCCTTTTCCTTTTTATTACTAGAATTATCTCTCCACTCCTCCCCTTCTTCTACAAACTAATAAAATAAAGCCTACTCAATGTAGTACACAGTTCAGGATTTCATTATATCCTGCTTGATGGGAAAGACTATTTACACAGAGATAAAATAGCACGGCTTCACCAAGATCACTTCGTATGAGGAGAATGTAGTTTCATATAAAAAAAACAGAACTTTTCCCACTTTATGGGCAAACCAGCTGAGTCAGTTTCTTCTCTCTGGAAGTCAAGAGTATTTCCTTAGACTTTAGAATTCTTTGAGAGTGTCTACATGTATCCAGGAATGGGTGCACGTGCACACACACACACACACACACACACACACATCTTGACCTCTTTGGTGTATCTACCTGCATATCAGGGAGCAATAAGCCCAAGGTGGGTGATACTGTCAGAGATATTTTAAAATCATTAAGACCAATAGCTCCAATTTGTGTATGGGGAGACATTTGTCCAGGGGCTCGAGTTCTGCTGATTTACTGTTCTTTTTCCACAGTAACATGCTGAAGTGCTGTAAAACTGATCTTTCCCCCCAGTCCTTTAAACTTAATCATGACATTTCACAAATAGGGGTTTCTCCCAGTGACCCTTCAAAACATGTTTATTTTAAGGCTTTGGTCTCTATAATATATAGATTCTTGTTGTTTAGTTGCTAAGTTGTGTCTGACATTTTTGTGACCCCATGGATTATAGCCTGCTAGGCTCCTCTGTCAGTGGAATCTTCCAGGCAAGAACACTGGAGTTGGTGGCCATTTTCTACTTGAGGGGATCTTCGGATTGAACCTGTGTCTCCTGCACTGGCACATGAATTTTTTAATACTGAACCACCTGGGAAGCCCTAATATATAGATGATAGATCTGTAAAATTTATTTCACTCACATACTCCTTAAAAGAATTTGTAAAAACTCCATTTGGATGAAGTTGACATATGATTTTTCTTTTTATTAAAAGTCTAAACAGTTGCAAGAATGCAATTTCTCACATAAATAATGATATTTAAAAATATCCTCTATTGTATCCATTTTTAGATAAATTGTTAGTTGATACTCTTTATTACCCATTTAAAATTTAATAAACAAACACCTCTTTAACAGTTGGAAATTTTACATTTGTTTTTGTTCTCTTTGAACTTGTATTTCCATTATACTTCCTACAAAGATTCACAGCCTCATATAACATGTATTTATTTATTTTTTTATCTTGGGAAGGATTTTATCAATCATCCTGTTATATTTCTTTGCAACAAAAATACATATCTAAATTTAAATTACTTTTTGATTACCCATAACCCTAGTGCTTTAAGTATCAAAAATTTCTTTTGAGTTGGGCAATCATTAAAAATATTATTAATGCACATAATAATCCAAAACAACATAAATGTATTATAAATGTTAATAATTATTAAATTTTAAAAGTAAAATTTTTACTAGAATTATATGGGCTTATTTTTTTTCAACTAGTTTATGCTTTTTTTTTTTAGTTTATGCATTTTTGAGGGACACATATTATTTACTTCTAAAATAGGACATGATTCAGCATAAATTTTATTTCTAATTTTTGTTGTATAGATGTGTTGAGAAGGCTTGCTGGCATAAGTGAGTAGATGAGAATGAATGGGGTTTTATTATAATGATGCCATCAGTTTCTCTGAATTTATTCTGAGTAATACGTTCCAGATCACATAGTGATCTGTCATCAAAAACTATTTTTTAATGATCTATCCGCTGATCGGTAGATTAAGACTTTCTATTTTACTGAAAGGAAAAAATTGGAAACCTTCTTACGCAAAAGGATACATAACCTAGGCATTTGAATCGGTCACTTTTGTCAGTGCAACACCAATACTTCAAATTGTCCATTTTTTTTTTCAGCGCCTCCAGTGTTTTGCAACCTAACAATGTACCACGTAGAAACATTTGGGATGTAAAAGAAGGATGTAAAATTTGGGATGTAAAAGGTCCAGGGTCAGGAGTGGTGGCCATGAGGAGATACCCCATGTCCAGGGTCAGGAGCGGCGGTTGCGCTTCACTAGACCGGCCGCATGGAGAAACCCCACCGTCCAAAGGCAAAGGAGAAGCCCCAGCAAGATGGTAGGAGGGGCAAATTTGCGTTTAGAATCAAACCCCATTCCCACCAGAGATGCTAAGAGGGCTCAAACAAACCTGTGTGCACCAGGACCCAGCGACCCCACAGAGACTGAGCCAGAACTGTGTTTGAGCGTCTCCTGTGGAGGCACGGGTCGGCGGTGGCCTGCCGCAGGGGCAGGGGCTCAGGGTGCAGCAGTCTCGGGTATGGCATAAGCCCTCTTGGAGGAGGTCACCATTAACCCCACTGTAGAGCTGCCAGAACTTACACAGGACCGGGAAATAGTCTCTTGGAGGGCACAGCAGAACCTTGTGCACCAGGACCCAGGAGAAAGGAGCAGGGGCCCCACAGGAGACTGTCCCGGACTTGCCTGTGGGTGTCCAGGAGTCTCCAGCAGAGACGTGGGTCGGTGGTGGCCTGCTGCAGGGTTGGGGCATGGACTGAGTGTAGCAGTACATGCATGCGGTCTTTAGAGGGAGGTCAGCATTATCTTCATTACCTCCACCATAGTTTGGCCCCAAGTAAATAGCAGGGAGGGAACACAGCTCCAACCATCAACAGAAAATTGGATTAAAGATTTACTGAGCATGGCCCCGCCCATCAGAACAAGACCCAGCTTCCCCCTCAGTCAGTCTCTCCCATCAGCAAGCTTCCATAAGCCTCATCCTTCTCCATCAGAGGGCAGACAGAATGAAAACCACAATCACAGAAAACTAACTAATCTAATCACATGGACCACAGCCTTGTCTAATTCAATGAAACTATGAGCCATGTTGCAGAGGGCCACCCAAGACAGACAGGTCATGGTGGAGAGTTCTGACAAAATGTGGCCCACTGGAGAAGGGAATGGCAAACCACTTCAGTATTCTTGAGAACCCCATGAACAGTATGAAAAGGCAAAAAATAGGACACTGAAAGATGAACTCTCCAGGTCAGTAGGTGCCAATATGCTACTGGAGATCAGTGGAGAAATAACTCCAGAAAGAATGAAGGGATGGAGCCAAAGCAAAAACAACACCCAGTTGTGGATGGGACTGGTGATGGAAGCAATGTCTGATGCTGTAAAGAGCAATTTTACATAGGAACCTGGAATGTTAGCTCCGTGAATCAAGGCAAGTTGGAAGTGGTCAAACAGGAGATGGCAACAGTGAACGTCAACATTTTAGGAATCAGCGAACTAAAATGGACTGGAATGGGTGAGTTTAACTCAGATGACCATTATATCTACTACTGTGGGCCTTTAGAAGAAATGGAGTAGCCATCACAGTCAGCAAAAGAGTCCGAAATGCAGTACGTGGATGCAGTCTCAAAAATAACAGAATGATCTCTGTTCATTTCCAAGGCAGAGTATTCAGTATCACGGTAATTCAAGTCTATGCCCCGAACAGTAACGCTGAAGAAATTGAAGTCGAACAGTTCTATGAAGACCTACAAGACCTTCTAGAACTAACACCTAAAAAAGATGTCCTCTTCATTATAGGGTACTGGAATGCAAAGGTAGGAAGTCAAGAAACACCTGGAGTAACAGGCAAATTTGGCCTTGGAGTACGGAATGAAGCAGGGCAAAGGCTGAGTTTTGTGAAGAGAATACACTGGTCACAGCAAATACCCTCTTCCAACAACACAACAGAAGACTCTACACATGGACATCACCAGATGGTCGACACCGAAGTCAGACTGAATATATTCTTTGCAGCCAAAGATGGAGAAGCTCTATATGAACTATGAACTATGCCTGATGAACTATGGACGGAGGTTCGTGACATTGTACAGGAGACAGGGAGCAAGACCATCACCTAGAAAAAGAAATGCAAAAAAGCAAAATGGCTGTCTGAGGAGGCCTTACAAATAGCTGTGAAAAGATGGGAATCGAAAAGCAAAGGAGAAAAGGAAAGATATACCCATTTGAATTCAGAGTTCCAAAGAATAGCAAGGAGAGATAAAGTCTTCCTCAGTGATCAGTGCAAAGAAATAGAAGAAAACAATAGAATGGGAAAACAACAGAATAGGACTAGAGATTGTGTCAAGAAAATTAGAGATACCAAGGGAACATTTCATGTAAAGATAGGCTCAATAAAGGACAGAAATGGTAGGGACCTAACAGAGGCAGAAGATATTAAGAAGAGGTGACAAGAATACATAGAAAAACTGTACAAAAAGATCCTCACAACCCAGATAATCACGATGGTGTGATCACTCACCTAGAGCCAGACATCTGGAATGTGAAGTTAAGTGGGCCTTAGGAAGCATCACTACGAACAAAGCTAGTGGAGGTGATGGAATTCCAGTTGAACTGTTTCAAATCCTGAAAGATGATGCTGTGAAAGTACTGGACTCAATATGCCAGCAAATATGGAAAACTCAGCAGTGCCCACAGGACTGGAAAAGGTCAGTTTTCATTCCAATCCCTAAGAAAGGCAATGCCAAAGAATGCTCAAACTTTTGCACAATTGCACTCATGTCACACACCAGTAAACTGATGCTTAAAATTCTCCAAGCCAGGCTTCAGCAATATGTGAACCATGGACTTCAGATGTTCAAGGTGGTTTTAGAAAAGGCAGGGAACCAGAGATCAAATTGCCAACATCTGCTGGATCATCGAAAATGCAAGAGAGTTCCAGAAAAACATCTATTTCTGCTTTATTGACTATGCCAAATCTTTGACCGTGTGGATCCCAATAAACTGTGGAAAATTCTGAAAGAGATGGGAATACCAGACCACCTGACCTGCCTCTTGAGAAACCTGTATGCAGGTCAGGAAGCGACAGTTAGAACTGGACATGGAACAACAGACTGGTTCCAAATTGGGAGAGGAGTATGTCAAGGCTGTATATTGTCACCCTGCTTATTTAACTTCTATGCAGAGTACATCATGAGAAATGGTGGACTGGAGGAAGCACAAGCTGGAATCAAGATTGCCGGGAGAAATATCAATAACCTCAGATATGCAGATGACACCACCCTTATGGCACAAAGTGAAGAAGAACTAAAGAACCTCTTGATGAAAGTGAAATAGGAGAGTGAAAAAGTTGGCTTAAAGTTCAACATTCAGAAAACTAAGATCATGGCATCTGGTCCCATCACTTCATGGCAAACAGATGGGGAAACAGTGAAAACAGTGGCAGACTTTATCTTTTGGGGTTGCAAAATCACTGCAGATGGTGATTGGAGCCATGAAATTAAAAGACGCTTACCCCTTGGAAGGAAAGTTATGACCAAATTAGACAGCATATTAAAAAGCAGAGACATTACTTTGCCAACAAAAGTCCGTCTAGTCAAGGCTATTGTTTTTCCAGTGGTCATGTATGGATATGAGAGTTGGACTATAAAGAAAGCTGAGGGCCGAAGAATTGATGCTTTCGAACTGTGGTGTTGGAGAAGACTCTTGAGAGTCCCTTGGACTGCAAGGAGATCCAGCCAGTCCATCCTAAAGGAGATCAGTCCTGAATATTCATTGGAAGGACTGATGTTGAAGCTGAAACTCCAATAATTTGGCCACCTGATGTGAAGAGCTGACTCCTTTGAAAAGACCCTGATGCTGCATGAGATTGAAGGTGGTAGGAGAAGGGGACGACAGAGGATGAGGTGGTTGGATGGCATCACTGACTCAATGGGCATGAGTTTGAGTAAACTCTGGGAGTTGGTGATGGACAGGGAGTCCTGGCGTGTGCTGCAGTCCATGGGGTCGTAAAGAGTTGGATGCAACTGAGTGACTGAACTGAATGGAACTGAGCTGAAAAGAAGGATACTTTCCTTCTATAAAAGGGGAGTAGGTGATTAAGAAAGATATTTTCAGAAGCAGGCCATTCTCAGTAAGATAAATTTTAGGCAAATGTACATGTGAAGGCTGAGAAATACATTTCTTTAAAGTTATCTACAACATGTACCCCTCCAGGAGTTGAGGCATCCCCCAAGGTGTCTATGTGTCTCTTACCCACTAGCTTGGTTTCACCCAGGTGAGTCCTTGAACTACTGTGTAAGGAAACAGGAAGTAGGGTGGTTTGGTGGTATGTGCATGCTAGGTTATTTTAGTCATGTCAAACTCTTTGCGAACCCATGGACTGTAGTCTGCCAGGCTCCTCTGTCTATGGGATTCTTCAGGCAAGAATACTGGACTGTATTACCACGCCCTCCCCCAGGCGATCTTTCTGACCCAGGAATCAAACTAGGGTGTTTCCTGCATAGCAGGAAGATTCTTTACCATCTGAGTCAGCAGGGTTGGTGGTGGAAAGAGACAAGATGGGGGAGGGAGAGAGAGATTGAAATTCAGAGACGGAGAGCTACATCTTCAAACTAAACCACTCTATGACCAGTCTATCATATACTAGAGGGACAACACATTTCAAGTAAGTACAAGTCACGCTGTCTAAACAACCAGTGAGAAAAAAATGGTCGATTAACTCCATAATACTGGAGTTACCAATAAACCTGCAGCAAGCCTCACTACTCTTTCCATGACCTCATGAGATTTCCAACCATCTATTTCAGAAGAGTTTCTAGCAGCTCTAATGATACTTCTCCAGTACAGGGGCACAAAAGAATGACAGGCATCATGCTTCCATTTTAGATCTAAGGGATCTGGATGAAAAAGAACGTGATTGCTTTTCAAATACCTGCCCTGAGGACTCGGGTAAGCCCTTGAAGCATTGGAAGAAAAAAATTAGAAACGACAGAAAAAATTATTTCATAAAGCAAACCACTTACAATGAGTGGACCCCGGTTGTTCTCTCGATACTTGTTCTGGAAGAAAATGTAAACGACAGTGGCGGCCAAGGAGTAGAGGAAGGCGAAGACGGCGACGGTGACGAAGAACTCTGCCGAGGATGAGGAGTCCCCAATCAGGGACACCTTCTGTCGCTCCTTCCCCTCGCAGGTGGGCACCTCGAAGGTCACCTGGTGCAACCTAAAGTATCAGAGATACCAGAGAGGGGAATCATTAACATGCCAAGGAGAGAAAGCGAGAATGCCAGTAAGTGAGCTTGAGGACTTTCCTGGTGGTACAGGGGTTAAGACTTCAGCATCCAATGCAGGGGATTGATCCCTGGTTGAGGAGTTAAGATCCCACATGCTTCGGGGCCAAGAAAACCAAAACATAAAACAGAAGTAATATTTTAACAAATTCAATAAAGGCTTTAAAAATGGTTCATATCAAGAAATCTTAATGATTTGATTTGGGACCTTACAATGGCAAGCCTCTGTGACACTGAGAACTTATAGAGGTTACAGTTGCACTGTGGCAGTGGATACTACAGTTAAATATCATTCCACTGGGCTTCACAGTAGCTAATTACATTAAAGACAGGGAGAAGGGAAGGGGAAAGCGAACCTGAAATCGATGACGGATTAGATTATGACATCCTCTCCCCGAAATTCTCCAGTGCTTCCTCATCATACTTGGACTCAAACCCTAACTCCTAAACATGACCCATCAGGGCCTGGTTTAGGGTCTTTTCACTGACTCTTTTCCTCAATCACTCTGTTCCCTGACATTGCCCATGGCTGGTTCTTTTGCAGCACTCAAGTGACAACTCAAAATGTCATCTCCTGGGAGAGTCTTTTCCTGACTATTAATCTAAAATAGCTCCTTTCCCTTAGACATGTCTATGACATCAACCTGTTCAATGTCATTCATATCACTCAATACCAGCTACATTGCCTTGGTGATGTATTATCTTGTTTGTTTTTGTTTTTTTCCTTCTCCCCTGGATTTGGGATCTTGATTTTCTTCTCTGTAAATCACAAATCCCTGACGCTGGCTAGATACTCAGTAAACAGGACTTGGATAAGTAAATGAACATTCTAGATTCTGTAAGATGACTGATAGACCCTAGTTTGACTGAACTTTGAGAATTTCTATTTTAGAGAATAAGATCTATCAGGATAGCATTCGGGGTTATAACGACTTATTATTATTGTTGTTCAGTCTCTAAGTCATGTCTGACATTTTGCAACTCCATGGCCTGCAGCATGCCAGGCTTCCCCATCCTTCACTATCTCCCAGAGTTTGCTCTAACTCATGTCCACTGAGTTGGCGATGCCATTCAACCATCTCATCCCCTGTCGCCCCCTTCTCCTCCCCTTTCTCTATTACTTAATAGAGAAAAATAAGATTTGGGAGGATAGTAGTATAGGAGCCAAAATTAGGTTTCTTCAGAAATGCCTACATCATTTCTCGAGTATTGGAAGGAACTTGGAAATAGAAATGAACAAGAGTAAGCAACATCAGTAAAGGATCATCTGGAAAAATCACCTACAAAAGGAACAACGATAATAAAACCATTGATGAACCTGATAAACTCCCAACTTAAGCTTAAGGAGTATTTCTCTTACTAAGAAAAAGCTAATTCCTTTAAACAGATTTGTTGTGTACATTCCCCTAGATAACACAAAAATAATAAAAGAGTAATACCAATACAACTAATATACCCAAGCATATATGTGCCAGATACTATGTTTTATATGTATTATTTCATCTGATGCTCACAAAAAGCCTTATGATGTAGGCACTTAATTGTCCATTCCCCCTTTATACATGAACATACTGGCTTAAAAAAGATTAAATGATTTGTGCTAAACCACAATGCTAGTAAATAGGGCCAGAAAATTTTAAACTGTTATGTTAATTTGCTTCTGTTGATTACTGAAAATATTAACTAGGATGAATTTTTTAAAAAGTGGAGCCCATGGACAACTAGCATAACTATAAGTCCTGCTAAAAATGTTTAATCTGGGGTCTGTCCCAGAGCTACTGAATTGAAACTGTTAGAAGCGTAGCCTAGTTGACAACCAAAACAGGAAACGCCAGTCCCCCTTATGTCTCAGAAATTTTCTTCTTCATTTACTGTTTGACTTAAAAAATAAATAAAGAAATGTTTACATTGTCCACTTGATTTTGCTTATTTATACTGAGCCTCCTCCTGTTTCTTATAAACCAGAAAAGTGTACAGCTGCAGTAAAACTCAGGGAAATAGAAGCATTCATCATGGTTATACTGTAGAGACTCTTTCTTTCCCTTGCCAGACATAACTAAAATATTTCTCAGTAGTTGAGTCTGTGGGAATGCTGAAAAAGGAAATAAGTTTAAAAGGTAATCATGCCAATTATTCTGGTAGAGGTGATTTTCAGATAATGAGCTCCCCCCCTTTTTTTTCTCACTGTTACGTAATGGATCATTCATTCAACTCATTTTTAACAAGAAGCTTTGTAGTTCACACAGTGTCTAGATTCTGGGGATAAAGTAGGGAACAAAGATATATGGGCTGGGCTCTGCGCATGCTGAGCTTTGAGTTTAGAGGGAAAAAATGGCTTTTCTGAGAGGAGCCCAAGACTAGTTTGGGGATGAGGTGGTCAAGGTAAGATTCCTTGTAGAAGTGATTATTTAAGCTGCAACTTGAAAAGTGAGTAGAAAACTGTCTAGACCAAAAGTGGAGAAAAAAGCGCAATGAAATATGACTTCAGACCCAGTAGGATGGTTATAATCAAAATGATTATAAAATTGGAATGAGTTAGCAAGATTAGACTGGAATAACAAGATAGGATTAGAATAGGAAACTCCATAATTTGGAAAACAGTTTTGCAGTTCTTCAAGTGATAAACATAGAGCTATGGCACGGTCCAGCAATTCCACTCCTACATATTACATATCCAAGAGAAATGGTAACATTTGTCTGTACTAAACTGGTACTAGAATGTTCATATCAGCATTATTCATAATAGCCCCGAAGTGGAAACAATCAAACATCTTCAGCTGATGAATGGATAAATAAAATGTGGTATATACTCATAGGGTGGAATATTATTTATCAATAAGAAGGAATAAGTACTGATACATGTTACAACATGGATGATCCTTGAAAACATTATGCTAAGTGAAACAAGCCCGTTGCAAAAGACCATAGATTGCATGATTCCATGTAAACGGAGTGATCAGAATAGGCAAATTTAAGGCAATAAAAAGCAGGCTAGTGTTCACCAAGGGCTGGCTGGTGAGAACTGGGGATGATGGCTAAGTGGTACAGGATTTCCTTTGGGGGTAACAAAAACACTTTAGAATTGACTGTGGTGATGGAGCCTTATGCTGTTAAACATTACAAGTCATTCGACAGTACATTTTACATGAATGAATGCTATGCTATGTGAATTATATTTCAATAAAACTGTTAAAAATAGAGATGAAAGAGCATGTACCAAGATTCTTCAAAAGCAAGGAGCACAGCACATGTGAAATGATGAAATATGACTTGAAATTGGAATATGGCAGGAGAGAATATGAAAGTTGTAGGATGAGATGGAAAAGTAGCCAGAGACCCTCAGTGCTGGGTCCTACGGGTCAGATTATAGACTTGGGTCTTTTATCTTTTTTATTTTTCCTAGTGATGACAACTTTAGGGTTTATTTCCTTAACTTTCATATATAACATATAGCATGTTTATCATATTTTACATTATGTCCCTAGTATTTATTTATTTTATAACTGGAAATTTGTACCCTCTGAATGTCTTCATCCAATTCCTCTCTCACCCCCAGTAACCACAGATCTGATTTTTCTATGTATCTGTTTGTTCATTTTTGAAGTGTAAGTGACCTACAGCACTATATTAGCTCCCATTGTACAACAAACTGATTTTATATTTCTACATGTTTCAAAATGATCACCATGATAAGTCTAGTCATGGTATTATCATATAAAGATATTACATAGTTATTGACTATATTCCCCACACTGTACATTTCATACCTGTCACTCATTTTTTTTTTGCAACCTGTTAATCTCCCTCATTTAGTTCTCTCCTCCTCCCACCCTCCTTCCCTCTGGCAATCACCTGATGGTTCTCCTGTTCTCTGTATCTATAAATCTGCTTCTGTTTTGTTATGTTTGAGCATGTTTTGTTTTTTAGATTCCACATGTAAGTGGAAATCACGTAGTGTTTGTCTTTCTCTGTCTGACTTATTTCACTAAGTGTAATACCCTTTAGGTTCATCCATGTTGTCGAAAATGGTAAGACTTCATTTCTTTTTTGGCTAACTTTCCATTACACACACATCTTTATCCTTTCATCTATTAATGTGCACTTAGGTTGCTTCCATATCTTGGCTATTGTAAATAATGATGCAGTGAATATGAGGGTGCATATATCTTTTCTATTTGTATTACTATTTTCTTTGGATACATACTCAGGAGTGAATCTTTATCTGAAGACCAATACTGGAAAGATTCCCTTATAATAAACAACATGTAAAACAATAATAGGCAGGACCATGTCACCTGTGGTGACTACTTAGAAACATACACACCTCCTGTCCAGGTTGTCAGGATCTGCAACACTTCTAACGTGCCAGATCCCTCAGTTCACATGGAGACATTGGGTCTCCAATTTTTGAGTATACAGAGAGTGGCAGGAAGGGGGAGAATAAAATAATTTTTTTCTATGCAATCAGCGGAATACCAACATTTTCCTCATTGCTAACTTATTGTATTGACTTACAGTAAATGTTAATGGTGCTTAAGCACAAGGCAAAAAAAAAATCACTAACAAATTTGCTGTGCCTATTAATGTCAATTATCTATAGCTTGGTACTTAGCTTGAAGCCACACGGATAAAATCAGGACCAAGGGGAAACAGAAGTGAAGCTGTATGCTGGTGCCTGTTCTGAGGAAGGGAGTGGGCATCACTTATAAAGAAAGAGCATGTCAGCTGAAAATGGTCTGAGCACAATAATTCATGTCACTAAACACTTTGAATGCTACGGGATGGCATTTATTACTAAACATATATGTTTAACCAGAAAGGTTCTTCTAGGCAACAGTTTGTTTGTATGCTTTATTTTGGAGAGAGAGATTTTAGAGTCACCATATGTTTATCAGTTATAATAACCTTGGAAGCAAATATCATTCATTCAGAACCTAAACAAGAGGGAAACTCTTCTGTAGAGATAGTGTCAGTTGATGGAATCTGAAAGCTGATGGGCCTACCTCTGTTCTTGTGAGGGACTAGTCAGGAAGCAATCGCTGAGACTGCAAAAGGACCAAATCCAATTTGTTGATTTCAAATGTCTAATGCCCTTCTCAGCTGGCCTGACTCAATCAAGAGGTACTTTAATTTCATTGGGTTTTACTACATTGTGCCTATCCACAAAAAACCTCCATGTGAGAGTAGATTTTTCCTTTTTCTTTTTAAAAACTTACCAACACTTAAACAGAGCCTTTTAAACATTTCACTTCTGCATCAATTAAACTAAAGGAACTGCTGGGCACCCACAGTTTTTAGTTCTATTGTAGGGTCTGAAAAAGTATTAAGCAAGTTGGTGTTACTTTATTAATAAAAATATTTATGAAAACCAACAACAACATTTTTCAACCTCCAGGCATTGTACTAGCTTCTTTACTGCTCATGTCTCACTTAAAGATCATAACAGCCTTCTCAGGTAGGTTCTATCTGGCCCCATTACACAGATGAGGAAACTGAGTCTTGAGGTAGGTAGTGAGCTTACTGGAGGTCAAACAGGTAGTGAAGGGCAGAGGTGAGTCTTGGATGCAAACAGATTAGGAAGAGCTATACTAGTAAGTATGACACTTTCTTGCCTCTCTGCTTCAAAAATTACAGCATCCTTAGATTTCCAGCCAATTATTTGTATAAAAATGACTGAGCCAGCTTTCCCATGCCATCTAATCTAATGGCAGATGGATAGTTTACACTGAATAAGATTCTAAACCAATATTCGTTCTGCTTCCACTTCGCAGCACTTGAATTAGGCATAGTTCAAGGTACCCAGCAATGACAGAGTTGAATCCCTTTAGGCTGACCGATAGGAAGTCATTAAAAGCATCTGAGTTTCCAAATTTTGTCTTGGGTTATCCTAACATTTGCTTTATAAGTAAGCAGAGGGCAATGAACCTGACTGCCTCAGGTATTGAAACAGTGATCATCATAGCATCTGTGGTTCTTCACAGGAGAGTAAAGGACAGCACAGATTCATCTTCAGATAGCACTGTGCCAGTAAGGGCATCTGGTCATAAGACTTTTGAAATTGTGGATAGTATGTTTCACCAGGTGCGGAACAAAATAGGACTTGAGCTCCTAACATTATACCTGGGGGTGGTTCAGTGCAAGACAGTAATGACACATCCGAAGGGTGGTGACCCCACCCAGGAGTAAATGCAGGAAGCATTAAGGTATTGGGGAGAAAGTAGCTGCCACAGAATTTCTGACAGCCAGGATTAAAGTGGCCAAGTGGAGATCAGAGGGCAACTGGCAAATCGTGGTGCTGAGCACGCGTCTCCTCACAAGATAATTTTCTGTAGCCCCTGTTTCAATCTTTGCACCAGTTGATAAAGACTCAAATCCTCTTGCTCTACTTCTTCCTCTCTTTGCACCAGGAAATACTGGCATTTGACTGGTTTTTAGATTGTCTTTTCTTTTGCTAGTCATACGTGTGTATGTGTGTGTATGAGTGCATTTACGTGCACATTTGCAGACACCTCTACTTGCTCAGCCTGTATGATTTGCAAGATCCTGTGAGTTTACATACACTTAAACACATCTCATTTTTTCTTCCCAGCAACCTTCTTCGTTTATAGATGAGAAAGCTGGAGGTCAGACAACTTGAAAGAATCACCGAAGATCACCCAGATAGCAAAGAGAAGATGCAAGTCTGCTATGCTCAAGTCCTTTATTCATTCACGAGGGATTTGTTGAGCCCCATGCACCAGTCATTAGAGAAGCTAAGATGGGATGGCAATGAGTTGTGAGGAATTATGGTTGTGGCATGAGGTGTGGCAATGAGGAGTGAAGATTATACAGAAGGTTGAAAGGGACAAGTCCCTTCTGACTGCCATTTCCCCTGGTTTTCTTACTGAACCTGAAGCATGGCATTTGGTGACGCTACTTAGGACAGTGATGGTGAGCCCACCTCTGCTACTGCTGGGTGCTGATCACCAACTGACAACTTTTTTGAGCACATACTAGGCCAGGCACCAAGCCAAAGGCTTTCATGTATTATCTCACACCTTCAAACTAGATCAAGTCGGTACTATTTCCCTTCTTTTTAGTGGAGAGGAAAGTGAGGAGCATAGCGGTAATTCAACTTATTGAAGCAAGGCCTTCAAACAGAGTCTGTGTGTGTGCTGCATTGCTTCAGTAGTGTTCAACTCATGGACTTTAGCCCACCAGGCTCCTCTGTCCATGGGATTCTCCAGCAAGAATACTGGGATCCATACTGCCATCCTCCAGGGATACTGCCTTCCCAACCCAGGGATCAAACCTGTGCCTCTTACATCTCCTGTATTGGCAGGTAGGTTCTTTACCACTGGCGCCACCTGGGAAGCCCAAAACAGAGTGTATATTACCCCAAAGCTTTTACTCTTAATCTCCCACATGAAAAAAATATAGTATTTAATACTATTCATTGTTTTTTATCACTTACCTATTTACTGACTTCCCACAGCAAGGCTGCCCTTTCTGAGAGACTTCTTGCAGTCAGTCATGGCTCAGATGGTAGAGAATCTGCCTGTAATGCAGGAGACCTGGGCTGGATCCCTGGGTCGGGAAGATCCCCTGAAGGAGGAAATGGCTACCCAATCCAGTATTATTGCCTGGAGAATTCCATGGACAGAGGAGCCTGGCTGGTTACAGTCCACAGGGTTGGAAAGAGTCGGACACGAATGAGCGACTTTCACTTTTCACTTTCCCTCTCTCTATTAATCTCCTCTTTAGGTTGTTTCTTAGCAGGAGAGTGGTCATGGGCTGAATGTCGGAGTATCTGGGATCTGTGATATTTTGTTCCACGTTTCCTGGGCTCATGGGTGGTCTCAAATTGTTTCTCAAGACTCACACATTGATTATAGCAAGGATTTCCTTTATGCCAGCAGCACCTCTTAAAGTGTATTTTTATGCTGTGGTCAAAATCTGGGGAGTGTCTGACTTCATGGAGCCTTAGATACAGGATCTATTTAGGGGGAAAAGGCAGAAGACGGGGACAGTGTGAGGACTGAGAAGGGTCTTGGGAAACATGCCAGTTGCAGTTGAGAGCTGAGAGAAGGCTCCAGCATCCGCTCTCTGGTTGCTAAAGCTGGGCACAAGTTTGAAGTCCTCATCCTGCAAAGGAACTTGGAGAGACTCTGTCTGAGACACAGGACTCACTGATCGGAAGCTGAAAAGGATCCGTTTACCTGGAATGCCTCTGTGGACAAAAGGGGTCATTACTAAGCTCTAACCAATGTCAAAGAAAGCAAAATGAAAACAATCCAGGTTACAAATATCCTTTGAGGAGCACCTCAGGGATTTTAATGATGCTCTCTGTTACCAGGAAGGTCAGTGGACCTGCAAGTGGTACCTACACTCCTGTCTGCTAGACATGAGAGCTGATTTCCAGCTTCCTTATTTTCAGGTAAGAGGCATTGCTTAGGCAGCCAGCACCACTTTTGCAGATGTTTTTGCCCTAAGTTTGAATCATCTCCAAGACTTGCAACAAAAGCACATCAGGAATTCACTAAAAATATTTTCCTAAAAGAAGAAAACAAAACTAAGGGAAAGAAAAAACACTGTATATATATTTCTGCTCTTAAACACAAGGGCTTATCTCCTTCATGTGATTCTGCATTAAATGAACTAAAGCTTATTGGTTTCCATGGGAGGAACTTCTATTACTTTTTTCTGTTCTTTACCTTACCATTAGGGAAGATACTTTTTTTCTTAAGGAGAATATTGGGCAGAGAGAACTGAGCTAGACATTGGAAAATGCAACCAAGGTTATTGCAAAGAATACTCTTTTCTATGTAATTTGCTGTGCTTGTTCACATGAAGATAAGGCTGGAAAATGACTGGCTCTCCCCGCTAGTATGTGCATGTCAGTTCCATGGGCCAGAAAGATATTAATCCAATTTACTGAAAGTGCACTATGCTAGAAGGATCTTTTCAAATTTCATCCCCCTTCCACAAGTTTACATTTGTATAGATTCAAAGTAAAACGGTAAACTCCAAGGTGATTAAAAAGAAATGGATCCGTGGAAGCCAGGGCATGGCCTGGAGTAGGACTGAAAGAAGAAAAACTCTCTGAAACCATATAATGACTTGCAAAGAGGCACTGCCATTCTCATAAGCTATGATTTATTAATTTTAGTTTCTTCAAATAGAGTTTGAGTCACAGGGAACTCAGACTGCCACTACATTGTCAAATTAAAATAGATAATGAGGTCGTTATCTGTATATTTCAGGGAAATTTTTTTTTTCCCTTCTTGTTTGCCTTCCCTGAACTATGGTGCTATACGCAAGTGAATTACAAAAGAAGTCTCAGAGTTTTGTTTATTTTTTATACTTGAATGTCCAGGCAACTGCCTCTCTCTGTCCATTTTATCTAGTTAGTATAGAAATAAACAATTTAAAGGCTTTAACTAAAAGATTTTTATATTTGGAACACATACAGGTCACGTGGGAGAGGACTGCAGAAATCCATCTGAGCTGACCTTTTGTTTAGAGTTTAGGTCAAACTGATTTGATTTATTAACAGTCAAAATATGCTATGTATAAAAGTTCAATCAATACAGAAATGATTAGAGAAGGAAAATGTATGGTTTCTCATAATTTCATTTAGTATTAACAACTTAGAAGATGGAAATCAAACAGGGTCTTTAAACTGCTGTTTATTACCTAATAAGATGACCAGAAAATACCTTATTTTTTTAGGAAGAGCTACCATATTCTTAAGTCTTATAATATACCTAAAGATCCCTGGGTTGAATCTTTCCAACCCAGAGATTGAACCCAGGTCTCCCACATTGCAGGCAGATTCTTTACCGTCTGAGCCTCCAGGGAAGCCCAATATACATAGAGGATATATGAATTATCATATTGTATAGAATATCCTATATTAGTGCACATCACATAATATTTTTCTTAACGGTCCTCCAGTGCTAGAAATTTTATTTCCCATCTTTAAACACTGAAACAATGCTTTGAACATGTATCTTTGGATATCTATGTGTTCTTTGGATAAATTTCTAGAAGCAGAACTGCTGGGGAAAGGAGTTTATTAGTCAGGGTTCTCCAGGGAAACAGTATTAATAGGATATATATTATAAGGAGTTTAAGGAATCTATTTTAAGGAATTAGCTCATGTGAGTGTAGGGGCTGGCAAGTCTGAAATGCACAGGGCAAGCCAGCAGCCTGGATATCTAAGTAAGAGTTGATGTCACAAACTTGAGTCCAAAGCCTGGAAAAGCAGAATTTCTATGTTGCACTCTGAAGGGAAAATTTTCCCCCCAAACCCCCCCTTTTTTTTTGTAAAAGAAATCTCAGTTTTTGCTCTTCACATCTTCAACTGACTGAATGAGACACACTCACATTATGAGATAATATATTACATTTATTTAATAGAAAGAAAGAAAGTGAAGTCGTTCAGTCCTGTCTGACTCTTTGTGACCCCATGGACTGTAGCCCACCAGGTTCCTCCGTCCGTGGGATTTTCCAGGCAAGGATACTGGAGTGGGTTGCCATTTCCTTCTTCCTGACCCAGAGATTGAACCCGGATCTCCCACATTGTAGGCAGACGCTTTACCGTCTGAGCCTCCAGGGAAGCTTTATTGTAATGCTTGCATGTAATTGGCAATTGCAGTTGCTGCTACTAGGTGAACTGCAAACAGTTTCCAACGCTCAAAATTCAAGGCAGAAGTCTAATTACTAAAGTTGATTTTTTAAAAATCCAAATGCTTTCAAAAAGAAGAATTCCAAGACCTAGAAATACAATGTGTTCTATTACTACACTGCTCTGTCAAAAAGTCACCCTTATCAGGCAGTTAATTGGTCATTTTCTTCTTCTGCCTGCTGTCATTTCATTCTTCACATAATAACGACCTCACTGAATGTTCAGGATAGGGAAACTAAGAGAATCCTTGCTGGGAAGGAAATTCAATATATCTGCCAGATTATAATAAAATAAGCAGGAATCGTTTATACATATAGAACAAAATGCAATCTCCTTTAAACCACTGAAAAGCCTGTCAAGTGGCCGTGAAGTTGTAAATTTCCAGTTCTTCAGGTTGTTAATATTACCACAAATACACAAATTCTTTTTTGCGGGGGAAAAATGTCTAACGCATAAGGAAACACTGTTCATCTTAGTTAACTAAATACAGTTTGTTCAATAAATTTATCAGCTCAGGATGGAAACTGCTCTTCATTGTCAGCAAATATAATGTCATCCATGTTCCTGATGCTTTGCCAGCAACAGGGGATTAATCATACTTTTTTCAAGTTGCATTTGAAACATGACATCTAAGAATTCATTTTCCACACAGCAACCAGAAATCTCTTACATAAATCAGAGCATGTCACTCCGTGGCATAAAGCTCTCCTTTAAGGCTTCCCCTCCCACTCAGGGCCAGATGCAACCACCTCATCATGGCTTACAGGTCTGACAGCATTTGGATCTTGCCCACTTGTTTGCTATCATCACACCCACTTGATATTTTCTCTTTCTGGGAACACAACTCCCCCGCCCACTGGGGCCTCTTAACTGGCCTTCAAGCTGTCCACCGTCAGCTTTATCTCTTCATTCAGATTCTCAAGGCAAGTATCACCACCACTGAGAGACCTCCCTTGACCATCTAATCTAAAGGGCCTGTCCATCACATTATCCTACTTCACTGCTTAATTTATTTTGTTTATTGCTCTAGTGCCTGTCTGAAGTCACACTGCTTATTTGTGAACCTGTGTTTTGCCTGTCTCTCCTCCTAGGCTCTAAGTAGCATGAAGGCAGGGATCCTGTTTATTTTCGCTGCCTATGACGGAGCACCAGGTCAAATCTGGGGCAAAATACAAATGCATGGAAAATGGCTTTCTTGCATATTTAGTTCTAGTGGGAATGAATGGAGAGATGCTCAGGGTGACCCCACACTGTCTATCCTTGGAAAAGAATTCTTGGGGACAACTTGGTGCCTCTGAAGTTAACAATGAAAAAGAGACCATTTTTCACGCTGCCCAGGAAAAGGCATGAGGTAGCTTCCTCTTCTCACTGAAGGATTCTCAGGGAATCCTTGACTATGTTCTGCTTAATCCCTTCCTGCTTATCCAAGCCATCCTCCAGAACATCTGTTCCCAAATATGTCACCTCAATTTGAACCAATCTCCCATGAAAGACCATTGTATACAACATCTAGCAAAGATTCTACCAGAAAAGCTTTGAATATTTTAATGAGGTAAGTGATACTAAACTATTCGTTAAAGGGTCCAAAAAGTCTTCAAAAGGAAAAAATAGTAATTAGTCATTGGAAAGATTTCAAACAAAACCAAACCCAAAACCTTTCGATGTGTGTTTTTTTTTTTCTTGATTCACAGAATGTTTAAATGGAAGAGAACAGAAGTGAAATCCTGCTTCTTCCCCTGATAATTAGAAATCAAGGTCTAAACATGTGAACATATGCTGCAAATAATTCTTGCAACTAATTTCATATTCAATATTTCTATTTAGCTCCCTAGAAATACTTAATGTTTATGAAAACTCTAGATCAGAACTCCTCAAACTGTGACTCAAAGACCCCTGAGGATATATGAAACCCTTCCAGGGGGTTCATGAGATCAAAACTGTTTTCACAATAATACTAACATGCTATTTGTCACTTTCAATCTCATTCTCTTGCAAGTATATGATAGAGTTTTCCAGAAGGAAAACTGCTATAAAATGTAGCTGTTGTTCTGATGGCTAATAAAATACATATTTTTATATTTTATGCATTTCTTAGCTTTGATTTCTAATTTGGTAATCTTCTAAAAATCCATAGACATATTCCACACAAATGAAAAGCTCTTTGTAGTCCTCATTTATAAGAAGGTAGAGGGGTCTGGGACTTAATGTTTGAGAATGGCTGCTCTAAATGATGATTTTTTACTTTCCCCCAAATTTTCATTTTTCTTATGTCTATTTTTGATATTCAAGTTATATGGACATGCATGACCTGATATTGAGTACCTATCATATGCATGTCATCACACTAAGCAATCGTTTTTATTGTCATCAGCCAATGAGTGTGTAGAGTATGTATCAGCTTTCTGTCCTTGGCAAATACTCAGTAAAGGGCTCTTGTATGAGAACTGCAGATGATACTACCTAGATATCCCCTATCCCACTGACTGTCCATGCCTCACCTAGAGGGCATATGCTTTTATCTCAGATTATGAATCCTCCCTGGTCTTTGACATTTCATTTTCATCCTACCTCAAATGGCCTCTTAGGCTACAGGTAGGAAAAGAGAGGTCAGACTTAGATGTTCCACTCTGATGATTATCCAATGCACTCATTCCCTGTCCATCCTTTATCTCTTCCCTGAAAGTGAGTCACAGACAGAGGCCTCAAGATGGGGACATTTACAACATGAGATCAAGAGTTATTTATTTTAGTATCCCCATGGAGTAGACATCTGATGTTTTTGCTTCAGTTCAGTTCAGTTGCTCAGTCGTGTCCGACTCTTTGTGACCTTGTGAACCATAGCATGCCAGGCCTCCCTGTCCATCACCAACTCCCAGAGTTTACCCAAATTCATGTCCACTGAGTCAGTGATACCATCCAACCATCTCATCCCCTGTCGTCCCCTTCTCCTACCACCTTCCCATCTTATGCAGCATCAGGGTCTTTTCAAATGAGTTAGCTCTTCACATCAGGTGGTCAAAGTATTGGAGTTTCAGCTTCAACATCAGTCCTTCCAAGGAAAACTCAGGACTGATCTCCCTTAGGATGGACTGGTGGATCTCCTTGCAGTCCAAGGAACTCTCAAGAGTCTTCTCCAACACCACCATTCAAAGGAATCAATTCTTCAGTGCTCAGCTTTCTTTGTAGTCCAACTCTCACATCCATACATGACTACTGGAAAAACCATCGACTTGACTAGACAGACCTTTGTTGGGAAAGTAATGTCTCTGCTTTTTAATATGCTGTCTAGGTTGGTCATAACTTTCCTTCCAAGGAGTAAGCATCTTTTAATTTCATGGCTGCAGTCACCATCTGCAGTGATTTTGGAGCCCCCCCAAAATAAAGTCAGCCACTGTTTCCACTGTTTCCCCATCTATTTGCCATGAAGTGATGGGACCAGATGCCATGATCTTTGTTTTCTCAATGTTGAGCTCTAAGCCAACTTTTTCACTCTCCTCTTTCACTTTCATCAAGAGGCTCTTTAGTTCTTCTTCACTTTGTGCCATAAGGGTGGTGTCATCTGCATATCTGAGGTTACTGATACTTCTCCTGGCAATCTTGATTCCAGCTTGTGCTTCATCCAGCCCATGAGGTACTCTGCATATAAGTTAAATAAGCACGGTGACAATATACAGCCTTGATGTACTTCTTTTCCTATTTGGCACCAGTCTGTTGTTCCATGTTCAGTTCTAACTGTTGCTTCCTGACCTCATACAGATTTCTCAAGGGGCAGGTCAGGTGGTCTGGTATTCCCATCTCTTTCAGAATTTTCCACAGTTTATTATGATCCACATTGTCAAAGGCTTTGGCATGGTCAATAAAGCAGAAATAAGATACTTACCTAGCACCTATTCTTCCTTTTCTGAATAGTTTCTTGATTTTTCCAGTTTGAATGTCAGATATAGACCTGATCAATTGTCATGTTACATCCTCTGGACTTAAAGACCTAAGACAGGCATATTGGATCCTACTTGAAAACAATGAGGCCAATACAGAAGAAATCATGTGGAGAAAGAGAAAAGGATTCTAGTTCCCTAGATTTAGGGAATGCTAGATTGTGTTCCTAGCATTCCTTGGCACATAGCAGGTGCTCAAGAATATTGATTCAATTAACTTTAATCTAGTTTCTTTACAAATGACTGAAGCATCTCAGATAAAAACCTTTTAATAAATAAAACCATTTAATCCTTTATCCTGAATAGGCATCAACTGCAGAAATACCCACTGGCATCTCAAAGTTTGATAAAATCCTTTTCTTCTCTCTTCTATTGAACCTCTCTCTTTGTGCTACCCTGCACTACTTCTCTATATTTTTATTTTCATTCCAAGTGTCCTCTCGAGAAAGTAGTTGTTTTAAATCAGGATATGTCCCATGATTCAAGAACATTCTTTTCTGAAAGTACTTTTAGGTTTGCATTTCTCTGTTTAGTTTCTTTGATTTTTTAAATCTTTAGAAAGAAATTCCACACATGGCCAAACTATGACAACCCTAATAGTCTGGATATCAAGCCAACGAACATGAACCAAAGTGAATGAGAAAAGAAAGATTTTCAATAAAAGGAGGATTATAATTAGGATTCAGTACTCAATTTGGCTCCTTCAATCAAGGAAAACTTAACCTAAAGTTTAGATTTCCATCTAAAATCTATGCAATTATTTCAGAATCCCACATATATAAATATTCAGTGGGTCTAATGGTCTGTGATGAGTGGGCCAGTGTACTATAATTTGGCATCTTCAATTGGTCGAATTTAATAAGAAGACTATGTTATGTTTTTCCAGCAGTCATGTATGGATGTGAGAGATGGACTATAAAGAAAGCTGAGTACCGAAGAATTAATGCTTTTGAACTGCGGTGTTGGAAAAGACTCTTGAGAGTTCCTTGGACTGCAAGGAGATCCACCCATTGAATATTCATTGGGAGAACTGATGCAGAAGCTGAAACTCCAATACTTTGGCCACCTGATGCAAAGAACTGACTCACTGGAAAAGACCCTGATGCTGGGAAAGATGTAAGGCAGGAGGAAAAGGGGACGACAGATGATGAGATGGTTGGATGGTATCACCGACTCTATGGACATGAGTTTCGGTAAACTCCGAGAGTTGGTGATGGACAGGGAGGCCTGGCGTGCTGCAGTCCATGGGGTTGCAAAGAGTCAGACACGACTGAGTGACTGAATTGAACTGAATAAGACATCTTAAGAAAAGCTTACCAACCAAACTCCCTTCTTCTATGGGATTAGCAGGGCTTCTTTCGAGAAATTTGAGGTGAGATTTATCTTTTGTTCACTATTATCACTGAGTCCAAGAGCATACACACATACACACACATACAGATTGGCAGGGCACAGACTGACCATTCCTCAAATCTTGCCTCTGCTTGACTTTACTCTTTTTCCTAGTGGTAAGCAAAATGGCAGCTTCATACTCACATCTCATCAACTCATTAACCCTGATCACCAGAAGCAAACATCCCTCCTTGCTCCAGAATGCAAGGATTCTTTAATATCCGCAAGTCAATCAATGTAATACACCACATTAACAAATTGAAAGATAAAAACCATATGATTATCTCAATAGATGCAGAAAAAGCCTTTGACAAAATTCAACATCCATTTATGATTAAAACTCTCCAGAAAGCAGGAATAGAAGGAACATACCTCAACATAATAAAAGCTATATATGACAAACCCACAGCAAGCATCACCCTCAATGGTGAAAAATTGAAAGCATTTCCCCTGAAATCAGGAGCAAGACAAGGGTGCCCACTCTCACCACTACTATTCAACATAGTTTTGGAAGTTTTGGCCACAGCAATCAGGGCAGAGAAAGAAGTAAAAGGAATCCAGATAGGAAAAGAAGAAGTGAAACTCTCGCTGTTTGCAGATGACATGATCCTCTACATAGAAAACCCTAAAGACTCTTCCAGAAAATTACTAGAGCTAATCAATGAATATAGTAAAGTTGCAGGATATAAAATTAACACACAGAAATCTCTTGCATTCCTATACACTAACAATGAGAAAACAGAAAGAGAAATTAAGGAAACAATACCATTCACCATTGCAACAAAAAGAATAAAATACTTAGGAGTATATCTACCTAAAGAAACAAAAGACCTATACATAGAAAACTATAAAACACTGATGAAAGAAATCAAAGAGGACACAAACAGATGGAGAAATATACCGTGTTCATGGATTGGAAGAATCAATATTATCAAAATGGCTATACTACCCAAAGCAATCTATAGATTCAATGCAATCCCTATCAAACTACCAACGGTATTTTTCACAGAACTAGAACAAATAATTTCACAATTTGTATGGAAATACAAAAAACCTTGAATAGCCAAAGTAATCCTGAGAAAGAAGAATGGAACTGGAGGAATCAATCTGCCTGACTTCAGACTCTACTACAAAGCCACAGTCATCAAGACAGTATGGTACTGGCACAAAGACAGAAATACAGATCAATGGAACAGAATAGAAAGCCCAAAGATAAATCCACGAACCTATGGTCACCTTATCTTCGACAAAGGAGGCAAGCATATACAATGGAAAAAAGATAACCTCTTTAACAAGTGGTGCTGGGAAAACTGGCCAACCACCTGTAAAAGAATGAAACTAGAACACTTTCTAACACCATACACAAAAATAAACTCAAAATGGATTAAAGATCTAAATGTAAGACCAGAAACTATCAAACTCCTAGAGGAGAACACAGGCAAAACACTCTCTGACATAAATCACAGCAGGATCCTCTATGACCCACATCCCAGAATTTTAGAAATAAAAGCAAAAATAAACAAATGGGACCTAATGAAACTTAAAAGCTTTTGCACAACAAAGGAAACTATAAGCAAGGTGAAAAGACAGCCCTCAGACTGGGAGAAAATAATAGCAAACGAAGCAACAGACAAAGGATTAATCTCAAAAATATACAAGCAACTCCTCCAGCTCAACTCCAGAAAAATAAATGACCTAATCAAAAAATGGGCCAAAGAACTCAACAGACATTTCTCCAAGGAAGACATACAGATGGCTAACAAACACATGAAAAGATGCTCAACATCACTCATTATCAGAGAAATGCAAATCAAAACCACAATGAGGTACCATTACACGCCAGTCAGGATGGCTGCTATCCAAAAGTCTACAAGCAATAAATGCTGGAGAGGGTGTGGAGAAAAGGGAACCCTCTTACACTGTTGGTGGGAATGCAAATTAGTACAGCCACTATGGAAAACAGTGTGGAGATTTCTTAAAAAGCTGGAAATAGAACTGCCATATGACCCAGCAATCCCACTTCTGGGCATACACACCAAGGAAACCAGATCTGAAAGAGACACGTGCACCCCAATGTTCATCGCAGCACTGTTTATAATAGCCAGGACATGGAAGCAACCCAGATGCCCATCAGCAGATGAATGGATGAGGAAGCTGTGGTACATATACACCATGGAATATTACTCAGCCATTAAAAAGAATTCATTTGAATCAGTTCTAATGAGATGGATGAAACTGGAGCCCATTATACAGAGCGAAGTAAGCCAGAAAGATAAAGACCATTACAGTATACTAACACATATATATGGACTTTAGAAAGATGGTAACGATAACTCTATATGCAAAACAGAAAAAGAGACTCAGATGTATAGAACAGACTTGTGGACTCTGGGAGAAGGCGAGGGTGGGATGTTTCAAGAGAACAGCATTGAAACATGTATATTATCTAGGGTGAAACAGATCACCAGCCCAGGTTGGGTGCATGAGACAAGTGCTCGGGCCTGGTGCACTGGCAAGACCCAGAGGGATCGGGTGGAGAGGGAGGTGGGAGGGGGGACTGGGATGGGGAATACATGTAAATCCATGGCTAATTCATTTCAATGTATGGCAAAAACTACTGTAATGATGTAAAGTAATTAGCCTCCAACTAATAAAAATAAATGGAAAAAAAAATAAATTAAGTCATGTGTCTATCTCTAAAGGGCCTTCCAGGTAGCATGGCGGTAAAGAATCTGCCTGCCAATGCCTGAGACACAACAGAGGTGGGTTTGATGCCGGGTTGAGAAGATTCCCTTAAGTATGAAATGGAAATCTGCTCCAGTATTCTTGCTTGGAAAATTTCACAGACAGAAAAGCCTGGTGGGCTCGTGGGCTACAGTCCACGGGGTTGCAAAGAGTCATATATGACTGAGCAACTGAACACAGCACAACACAGTCTATCTCTAATACAATCACTGAAGCCAAGAGGCTGGGTGCTCTAATTGGCCAGGCTAAGTCATGTGTCCTGTGTTTGGGTGTGTGTGTGTGTGTGTGTGTGTGTGTGTGTGTGTAGGGGGTAAAAGGAGATGGAGTAGAACTTCATGTGACCTTCACGAATGGGTTATTCACAGAAAGACAGAGTTCCGGTACTAAAAAAACAGAAATAACAAATATCTACTGCATGGGTATCTTCCTTAGCAGAGCATGTCTGGGTTAAAAAAAAAAGATCTCTGTGCCTCCAATGGCCAGTATTAAGCAGATTCAATTCATATTTGTTGAATGAACAAAGAATTACATGTAATATTACATGTGCCTTACTCCATACAAAGGATCAACTCTGTGTACTCTCCAATGGGGATATTTTGCTGAACTCATGCTCATCACGTTATGGCCCCTTCTACCTTCATCCTTCCCTATTCTTGTCATAAACAAGCTCATTTCTCTTTCTGTACTTTCCCACTTAAACTACTACCTAAAGTATTCCTCAAGTCTATTTCCACAATGAAGCCTTTTCTGAGGATTACATGCCTCACTATTTTCTCATCTTTGAGTTACCCGTGCTTCTGATTTCTGCACTTACCCCTTCATGAGTAAAGACCCCTAGAGTCAGGCTACCCATGTTTAAACTTCCACCATTTACTTGCTTTGTCATCTTGGCAAATTTCTTAATTGTTTTGTCTATAGAGGGTGTGAATCACAGTATCTACCTCTCAGAGGTTGATGCAAGAATTAAATGATATGATACACAGGTCACTAGCACTGTGCCTGATAGAGAGTAAATGCTCAGGAAACACTGAATACCATTCTAACTGATGGAATAGCCGTGTAGCCTGTATCAGACAAAAGTGGTGCCCTGTACCATGCTGCTTGGCCCATCTGAGTTCAGGCAGCTGCTGTAGATGCTGATAAACCTCCTACCTTACACTTTCTTCTCGGACTGAGGGCCTCCCTTGGCCTGAGGAAGCCTTTTCTGCTGCAAGTAAGGGTAGTTGGAAGTAGAAGGTACAAGGTTAATCCTCTTGTATGCAGCTTTCAAGCACTGGGGGATAGAAGTCCCAGCCTCCTCAGTGCCTAGTCTTAGGATTCTTGGGTGTGTTCCACACAGTTTCTCAGAGGATCCCAGCAGGGTTGGGTCCGAGTTGCCCATAGTGGTAACCTGCATACTAATGCATTTTTTTTTGTTTTAATTTTTAAAAACTTTATTTTGTATTGGAGTATAGCTGATTAACAGTGTCGTGATAGTTTCAGGTGGACAGCAAAGGGACTCAGCCATACATATACATGTATCCATTCTCCCTTAAACTCCACTCCCATCTAGGCTGCCATATAACATTGATCAGGGTTCTCTGTTGCTATACAGTCGGTCCTTGTTGCTTATTCATTTTAAATATAGCAGGCAAATTTTTTTAGCTCGTCCCCCTTATCTGCTCACTTTCTTCACTCTTTTGCTTGTGCTTCTTGGGATCACCTCACACAGGGGCTCCCTGTGCCCAAGTCTGTCAAAAGGCCTGCCTTGGGGGGAGCCCAAAGTAAGACAGCTCGCAACAGATTCAACTGTTAAAGTCATTTCTCAGGGTGTGTGTGCTAAGTTACTTCCGTTGTGTCCGGCTCTTTGTGACCCGTGGACTTTAGTCCACCAGGCTCCTCTGTCCATGGGATTCTCCAGGCAAGTATACTGGAGTGGGTTGCCATTTCCTCCTCCAGGGGATCGTCCCGATCCAGTGATCGAATCCGCCTCTCACATCTCTTGCATTGGTGGTTGGGTTCCTTACCATTAGTGCCATCTGGGAAGCTCTCATTTCTCAGGGTATATTTACTTAAAGCAGAGATCAAATTCTGTTTCTTTTAATTGAGATGTAATTGACATATAACCTTGTTTTAGGGTGTATAATGTACTAATTTGATTTACATATATACTGCAAAATTATTACCATAATAGGTTCAGTCAACATCCATGACCACATACAGTCACTATTTTTTTCTTGTGATGAAAGCTTTTTAGCAAATACAGAATACTGTACACCATTGTTAACTACAGTCACCAAGCTATACATTATATCCCCAGCACTTGTTTATAACTGGAAGTTTGTAACTTTTGACTACCTTCATTCATTTTTCCTATCCCAAACCTCTCACATCTCTATGGCTAGACATGTTTTATGAACCTACCCCACAGAATTCCTTGCTGAATAATTGATACATTGTGGGACAATTTTTAGTATTTAGATTCAAGACAAGGAAGTCTTATGATTTTCTCACCAGAGCTGATAGGTTTGATTTTCTTTTTGGATTCCTGATATGGTTCAAGTTTGGGATATATAGGTATGAAAGCTTGACCCCCTTTTGGAAAATTTAGCCTAGGAACTATAACTTGTGAAAATGAGCCATAAACTGGGTTTATTTATAAAAATAACTTCACATTTGTGTGGTGGATTTTACTTTGTTGAGGGATCACTGATCTACTGAGTGACTAGTACAAACATACAAAGATGTCAAAATATACACTACAAACTAGAATTGTGTATTTTTTCTTAAGTAACAGAAATCTGTCAGACTCTGAAACTGAAAAAGCAGATGTCCTGGTGCAGAGGTGTAAACAGAAGTGGGGAAAAGAGAAAAGGCCTTTGTTTTCCTTCTACTAAACAAATGGCTAGAAGAACTGAGGGGTCTAGTCAGATGAGGTTTATTCTTTGCAATAAAATAGCCAGGCTCATGTTGGTTCTATTTATGACTTACAAACACTGCCATTTTCAGAAATGTTTAGGCAACTGTAGATTATATTAACAACAAATTGTTCTTGTTCAGTCGCTCAGTCATGTCCGACTCTTTGTGACCCCATGGACTGCAGCACACCAGGCTTCTCTGTTCTCTATTTCCCGGAGTTTGCTCAAACTCATGTCCATTGAGATGATTATGCCATCCAACCGTCTCATCCTCTGTTGCCCCCTTCTCACAATAAATAATGTTTTGTTAAAAGTGAAAAAATAGAGACGAAGGTATACTAATAATGTGTAAAGTTACTATTGAAGACTGCATGAGGTAACCAATGCCACTGTAAATTCTACATAATAAATCGGGTCCAAATTCAGAGGCTTATAACAACCACCACCTACTTCTGCCCTTGTGTTTCTGGCTGGAGTAGCTCTGCTTCATGCCCTTGTGTTTCTAGCTGGAGTAGCTCTGCTTCATGACTAATGTTAATTCTGGCACTCAGGACGAAGCGGGGGTGGCGTGTCTACCTGGAGGCCTTTTCTTGCTGATGGCGGAAGCACAGGAAGGCAAACAGGAATATGCCACGTCTGTTAAGGATTCATCTGGACAATGTCACACCGTTCTGCGCACCTTTCACTGGCCAAAGCAAGTCACCTAACAAGTTAAACATCAATGGGCAGGGAAATATACTCTGTCTCATGTGACCATGGTGACTGACGTTGCAAAAACTAGTTTGGGGAAGGGGACAAAGAATTGTGACCAGTAAGTCTGTCTGTCATGAGGAATAATAATAATGATCACACTGCTTTCTCATGTGCATTATGCCCCAGTTATCCTTTCTCCTTCGATTTACCAAACCTTCGATTTATCACCTTTATCCTAATTATTCTCTCTGCTTGAAATTATTTCCCCTTACATTTCTTCCACTTCTATAATGTAAACTCCATGAAGGCAATGTTTTGAGGGTCTATTTTCTTCATTGATGGTGATCTCTTATCTCTCAGATGCCGCCAGCTGCTTATATAATGAGATTTGAGTTCAAAAATCTTATTGATGAAAATTCATTGTATGTGTACTCTTTTTTTTTTTTTTTAAATTAAGAAATGTCTTTATTTGATGATACTGAAGCTCCTTGCTTTTATTTTTTTTTAATAGGCTAATTACTTTACATCATTACAGTAGTTTTTGTCATACATTGAAATGAATTAGCCATGGATTTACATGTATTCCCCATGCCAGTCCCCCCTCCCACCTCCCTCTCCACCCGATCCTTCTGGGTCTTCCCAGTGCACCAGGCCCGAGCACCTGTCTCATGCACCCAATCTGGGCTGGTGATCTGTTTCACCCTAGATAATATACATGTTTCAATGCTGTTCTCTTGAAACATGTACTCTTTTTTTTTAATGTAATACTGTTTATTTAACTTCAGAAACATTTCAACATTCTAAACATACAAAAAAAAGAACATTTCAGATCATGTTTAGTACAGAAGGTTCTTGGACTTTCATTGGTGCAGTGGCTCTTGGCTTTGCTGACAATGAAGAGTTCTATAGTTTTTTCAAGGAAAAACAGTTTAAAACTACTGCACTTCAACTAAAAAGGATCCAAAACACTTCTCATGCCAACTGACCGCCTCCCTATTCCACAGCTAAGAATGGCAGCGGGATGCTATGTCGATATATACTAAAACAAGACAACCTGAAGCTAAATGCATGCCCACTGCAGGGTCCACCAGTCCAGCCCCACAGTGCATGCCCTGAGCTATGGCCCCTATGGAAGGCATCACCCTGACAGCCTCCATACCAAGCAAGGAGAATCAAGAGTGTGTCTTGGTTGCTTTCTTCTTTTTACAAACTATAGATATGCACAGTTGAGAACTCGGAATTTCTAGCCAATGACCATAGAATTAACACACCACCTTACAAATTAAAAACAAACAAACAAACCCAGAAACATTTTTAAATGCCTTGTCACACCACAGCAAAGTGCACAGAGTGAGGAGAACATGAGAGCCTTTTTGTTTTATAAACGTTTGGAAATACGTACAACTTTGATATAGTTTCCAGGTGCTTTGGACATCCATGGCCGCTTCATGTAAAGCAATGACAATTGCTAGAGCACTTTGAGAGACTATGATATGATTGTGAGCCAACTGGGTATTAATTAAACCTAATGATGGCAACAGACACACCTTGGGTGAGAGGTGTGTCAATCACGGCGCTCCCTACTCTAAGGTATTCACAAGGTGAAAGAGCAACAATGTTTTTATTCATCCTCCTCCTCCTCCTCTTTCTCCTCCTCCTCTTCATCTTCCTCATCCACGTTTTCCGGGCAACTTTAGCAGGACCCTTGGCGCCATCAAACTCCCTTTTAGCCTTAGAGTCTGCAATATCCTTCTCATACTCCTCCTTCAGCTTCACTGCCTTGTTGCTACTCGCTGTCACTTAAGTTATTCCACATCTTGCCCAGCTTCTTTGCCACATCTCCAGTAGAGATGCCAGGGTTTGTAGACTTGATCTTTGGGCGGAATTCACAGCAGAATAGGAGAAGTCCAGACTGGTCTCTTGGGGGTATTAGGGTCCTCCTTCTCGCCTCCCTTAGCTGGTCCGTGATGCTTCGTTTCCCGATCACAGTGCACTTTATCCGCCTGTGCCATTTCATCAAATTTAGACTTCTCTTTCCCAGGCATGGTCTTCCACCTCTCAGAGCATTTCTTGGAAAATTCAGCAAAATTGACAGGGACCTCTGGGTTTTTCTTCTTATGTTCCTCTCTGCACGTCTGCACAAAGAAGGCATAAGCAGACATCTTGCCCTTTGGTTTTTTGGGATCACCTTTAGCCATCTTGACTGTATTGTTTGCTAGTCTGTATGTACACTCTTAATACATATGTTGATGAGATAACTTTGCTCAAATGTTTCAAACCACAGGATGTTTCAGTAGCAGAGCACTGAGACATTGTTCTGGAAGGACAGTAATCTGCATAAAATTTATTCACCAAAGGGTCTATTTCCCACCACAACAGACCCAGGATTCAAAGCTTCAAATATCTTGGATTACTGACAATGAAGGCTAAATACTCCAACAAAGTATTTTTGGGTCCTGCAACATAGTTTGTTAATTGCACAAAAATTTTCCATGTGGTGTGCTTCCCAGGTGGCTCAGTAGCAAAGAATCTGCCTGCAATACAAGAGACGTAGGTTTGATCCCTGGGTTGGGAAGATCTTCTGGAGAAGGAAATGGCAACCCATTTCAGTATTCTTGCCTGGAAAATCCCATGGACAGAGGAGGCTGGCAGGCTACAGTCCACAGGGCTACAAAACATTTAGACATGACTGAGCGAGTGAGCGTGCACACACACATTCCATGAGGTAGGAAGACTTATTTGTTTCTCTTAGGGAGCTCAGCTTATCCTGGGACATGTGAGGACTGAGCTAGCATCTCACATTTAGGAGGCAAATAATTACTCATTGTAGCATGGATTTCCATAGGTAGTCTCAATTCATCATACCAAGTATTTCAGATTTAAATCCAAGACACTTTCTGATATCAGAAAATACTTGATATCATAGAATCCTTCAACCTGGAAACATTTAATCTTCTATCTTTAAACATTCATGCATTTATTTATTCAGTAAACATTTCTAAGTATCCATTACCTGCCAAACATTGTAGCATGCCTCAAAACACAAACACCTAAGGAGCTTATACACTAGTGGGGACACAGACACATAAACAAATAATTACCATGGAATATGATCTTTGCTGGAAAGAAAATGTGAACTTTCAGATAAATGCAGCTCATGGTTAAACTAAGGATTCAGGGAGATTTCCTAGTAGAGATGAAATCTAAGTCAGTTCATGAAAGAGGAATAAGAAATTTACAAGGCAGGAAAGGGGTTGGGTGGGAAAGTGGGAAGAATTTTGTAGACAAAGGGTAAAGTTATAGAAGTGCATGAAAATAATAAGTTTGGGGAACTACAAGTCACTCTACAAACTTACCATCTCAGATAATGACTGATCGTGGTTTTTATGTTAAGGCATCAGCTTGACTGAAACATAACTAACCATAATATAATACCACAAAATTCATCCTGGCTTTTAATATTTTTATAGCCTTTAGTATATTTACAGAGCAACCTATATCACTGTCTAATTTCAGAACATCTTCATCACCCCCCAAAGACGTCTCCTACCTATGAGCTGTCACACTCCATCCTCCTATTCTTTTTCCCTTGAAAACTATTAATATACTTTGTTTCTACAAATATGCATATTCTAGATAGTTCACATAAGTAGCATATTGCAAGTATATTTCATCTAAACAATTCAGAAAATAATTTCTGCAGTTAATAATCATGTTTACAATTATATGTATTAGTGTGTGTGTAGTGTATTCATTTTCCTCACCAGTATTTTCTGATTTTACTTTATTACTTTATTTTCTGCCACTTAGTTGTGTAATCTTGGGCAAGTTATATAATTTCTCTGACTCCTCTATTTTCCTAACACGGAGAGTATCTCTTTTCACTGAGTTCTTATAAACATTAAATGAGAAATGCATGTAAAGCTCTGAGTAGAGTATCTGCTATACAAAAGTACTTCAAAGGCTTAGATGTTAGCTTTTTCTATTTACTTTTACCATGAGAATATTAGTAGGTGATACACTATGAGTATCTGTTGACAAAATGTAATTTTCACAGGTTAATTAAAGAAATTGGAAATGGAATAACGCAATTCCTAAAGTTCTATTTCACTAAATAAAATCAGCTTGCTCATCTTTCCTCCAAGCTGTAACTTGGTCCCATACGCACATGAGAAAACAGAAAAACATTGACAGACTTTCAGTTACCTTAATGCTCCCATCAATTCTAATTTCTGATTTATTCATTATTTGATGACTTCTTTCAAGGTTGGCCCTTTCATCTTTCTATAAAAAAGAAGGCTTCCTAAGAAATGTAATAGGTTAAAAAAAAAAAGAAAAGAAAAAAAAAACCTCCTGAAATATGTGGGCAACACAAATGATGAATAAACCAAACGTCTTGCACTGGAATTTAAAGTCTAATTTACTTAACAAATAGAAGTTTTCTAGTGTTTCATCTTTCCCATTAGCTCTAAGGGAGTTTCATCCCTTATAGTGGTTTTCTGACTTGCACATTTTCCAAGGTAAACTCTAATGGGCACTAGCTGTGCTTTGGTTGACAAGCACTTATTCTTCTTTCTCTTATTAGTAGCACCTTGGTTTCTTTTGGGGAATCACATCTCTTTGAGAGACAGCATTTCTTCCTCAAAGGAACATTTCTAAGCCAAGGGTGTGTGTGTGTGGTCCAACTTAGACAACTATAATAGATTATTTTTCTGGATCTAGGCCCTTGAGTGGTATTATATAAGAATGGGATGAGGGGTTGAGTTGAATCATTTCCATAGCAATGCACAGATTTGACTATAAATTCAAGTCATTTCTTAGTTTCAACTGTATGTATGTCTTGAGTTGCCCCATTTCCTGTATTTTCTGGAGCCCAATTCCTCAGTATTTCCTTTCATCATGTGAACTCCCCTAAGACCTTCCAATAAATTACTTCACTTGTTACTCAAGGGCAAATCGTGTTACTTGCAACCTCCAAACTCCTAGGCATACATAGTCTGTCTCCAGCCCCTGTGCACTCCTGAACCTTCCAAAAGAAGTAGGGCTACTTACAGCCAGTTTTTGTTAACTCATTTAATCTTCAAAAAGATTCATTATAAACTCCCTTGAAATTCTTATTCCTTTTTTCCCCACTTTTTTTTTTTTTTACAATGTTGTGCTGGTTTCTGGTGTATAACAGCGTGAATCAGCCATAATTACACATATTTCCCCTCCTTCCTGAGCCGTGCCCCCTGCTCCCTTTCCACCCCTCTAGGACATCACAGAGTGCCAGACTGTGTTATACAGAAACTTCTCAGCAGCTATCCACTTTACACATGATAGCACATATATGTTGATGCTACTTTTTTCATCTGTCCCACTCTATCCCTTCCCCACTGTGTCCACAAGTCCATTCTCAATCTCCTATTCCTTTAAAGGTTCAGAATCTCTCAAGGGCTCCAGACCTTTCCTCCAAAGGATTTGACTGAAACCACATGTGATGGGAGAAAGTGACATTTGATAATGATGGAGAAAACCACAAAATCCTCTTTCCATCCATCCTTCAGTTTTTCAATAAATATCTAATGAGGACATACCTGCCCTGTTCTAGATATTATAAATACAAGAATTACTAGGATTGAGTCTTGTTCCTTAGAGAGCCTAGAGTCTAGTAGGAGAGATAAGACACACAAAAATAGCGCTAATGCCAACGAAGGCTGTGATAAGAGTTACAATGGAGGTAGAGATCAAGGGCTACAGGAGCACAACGGAGGGAAGATTAATTCAGGCTGGAAGGATTGGGGAAGATTTCAGGGGAGGAGATGAAACTTCCAGCTGACTAATCCTCCTGCAAGTGTCCAGTGGCCAATTATCTCCAGGAAATGGAGTTTGCAAAATTAAGCCTAGCCCGCAGAGGATCGTTTATTTTCTCTTAGCATGGCATATTACAGTTTCCAAGGTTTATGCCTTCTTGGGAAATGTACTAAATTGCTTAGGACAGGGACTGAGAATATAAGGATGTCAAACCTTGCTGGTCTGTGCCTAATATGTCTGGGGCCTGGTGTCTGCCTCATTTTAGTTGGTGGGACCAAGAGACGACTGACCGCGGTCTGGATTGGGGCCAGTGTGTCTCTAAGCAGTCTTTAAATATGGCTTAAAATGAACTACCACCTCCACATAGCCACTTGGGCTTATTTTCTTCAAATGGGGACAGTGGCTACACCAAGCCTGCAACTTGTTCTCAGCTGCCTTGAAAACAGATATTCCTTTCATGTCCTTTTATTTTTTTCTTCTGTCCACATAATGCAGCCAACGTTCTTCATTTTAACAGAGAATGGATGCTCTGAATAAATCTGGAATGGACAATCGACCTGACAGAGCAGGCTTGAAAAACTTATTACTGCTCATGGCCATACTGGCAGGGGTTTTATGTGAAATGCCCCTTTCACGCTGCTCACCTCAAAGACATTAGGAAGCAGTGTTATTTGGACTACAAAATGTTGTATACCTTGGTGACAATGAATTCATCTACAAAGTCAGAAAGTATATAACTGAAAGAGATAAAGTCACTTCTTTTCTTTAAAGAGCCCATTTTTTTCAAGACAACAATTAAATTTGGTAAAATAAGTAGCCCTGTACCCACTTTCACCTACCTACAAACTTCACACTGTGGACAGTGTTCTCACTAAGCTTCCACTGGACAAGAGTAAAGTGGGGGGGGGGGGGAAGGTTGGCCATTGCTTCTCACAGAGTCCAGGGAGAAAGACTTTGTAACATCATTATTTTATTGGACTCTGCTGTGTGAACACATTAGGGAGGGTGCTTCTGGGGCATGCGCTACCAGAAGCTCCTTGGGAATGACATAACATTCCTGCAGAAGTTGGCAGAAAAGAGAAATAAGGCTTCAGTGGGAATTCTAATGCTGCCCTGATTTTTCCTAGCCTCAGGGACCTGAATTTCCAGCTTAGTTCAATGACTCCTAGGATGTCCTGAAGATCTTTTCCTACTTGGGAAGCAGTGAAGACAGAAAAGGCAGAGGTCTTCAGCTCTATGGACCTTCCTTTGTTTCCAGGCTCAGTGGAAAAGAGTCACTTCTGAATTTCATCTGACAGGGCGCAGGAGATTGCTGGGGCTCAATGAGTACAAATATATTTGTTATTATGAGTTGAATTGAATCTTCTATAAAAGGTATGCTTAATTCTTAACCCCCAGTACCTTAGACTGTGACCTTATTTGGAAAAAGGATCACTGCAGATGTAATTAATTAAAATGAGGCCATGCTGGAGTAGGGTGAGCCCCTGATCTAATATGATTGGTACCCTTAAAAGAGGATGGCCACATGAAGACAGAGAGCATGCCACATGATGACTAAGGCAGAGACTGAGTTATGTAGCCATAAGCCAGGGAACACCAAGAATGGCCAGCAAACTGCCAGGAGTCAGGAAGAGGCCAGGATGGATTCCCCTGCAAGTTTCAGAGGGAGCATGGTCCTGGAGACACTTTGAAAAAAATTTCCCATCGACAGTCTGATCTTAGACTTCTAGACTCCAGTACTGTGAGATGATACATTTCTGTTGCTTTAAGCCATGTAGATTGTGGTACTTTGTTAGAGCAGCCCTGAGAAACTCATACATTTGCTCAGAACTCACCTAGACTGTGTATTATCGATACCTGTGACTAAGAAACTTACGGTCCACTGTATACCTGCCTCCTCCTCACCGCCCCCTGAGCATCTTCTAAGTTCCCCATACGCTCTCTCACCTCTGGGAGTGTGCCATCTTCCTGGCATGGCCAGAACCTGTGACCCCCAAGTCTGCTCAAAGTCTACTCATCATTCAAAGTCAGTTCAAAGGGAAAAGTCACCCATTGTTCAGAAGGGAGTGAGAATAACAGTCTTCCAAAGTGCATCATTTGTATCAGAGCTCTGCTTGCCATTTAGGTAGCTTTATTTATTATACAGTTACTTATTATAACTCTCTAAAAGTTGAGACTCTGTTTGGTTCCTTTTACATCTCTGAGATGCTTGCTTCTCAAAATACAGTTCTCAAATTAGGAGAATAAATTCAGAGAATCTTAGCACCCATTCCATACCGAAATCAGAATCTGCATTTAACAAGCTCCTGTGAGACTGCATAGATAGTAATATTTGAGAAGCAGACCCTAGAGGACCTTGACATACCAGCATACCATACACTGACTGAATATATACTTCACATCGGCTACTTAGCTGATTGTTTTTATTTACATTATTCCAGATTAGTCATTTTGACAATTCTATTAGCAGTTCTGTGAGGAAGGTATTACCCTATCACATGGATGAGAAGATTGGAGGGAAGCTAGATTGGAAAATGCAGGGTGTATTCCCATATTTCCACCTCTCTGCCAAGTTCAACACAATGCCTACGTGGCCTACCCAGCAGTTTTTCAGGCAACAGTGTCCAGGAAGCTGGAATTTCCGGGGGACATCTGAGCATCTGTTTTCGACATAGGCTTTCTTTTTCTTCTGCTAGTTTAACACTTAGTGGATGAACATGTGTCTCTCCAGATACTCTATCAAAAAAAGGTTCCATGGAAACGCTCATTTTGCGAAATGCTGTAAATTACACAGCCCTCTTGAACATTAGTGGTGGAGAGCACCTATCAAAGGCTTCATCCCATGACCTCAGTAAATATACCTACTCAACTTGGTTTAACTCAGTTTTCCCTAAAGTTTACTTGACTCCAAATTAACATTGTGTAACAGCCATTAATATTCTGTGAAGGGCATTCTGGTTTAAAATCAGATGTTAATGACAAAGAGATCAAGAGAGAGATTCACTTCATGGATTGCTTTTTAATTGAGAGAGAGACAGAGGTAGAGAGAGAAAGAAAGAAAGAAAGAGAGAGAGAGCGAGCTTGCTCTCCTGTGGTTATTCTTCAAAGTGCCAAGTTTTCTCAAAATGAGATATTAGCATGTGGCAAGAGCTAGGAATCAGCATGAGCTTCTGAACCACTGGGAAGAGTGGCTCATTTCTTTATGCATTATTTAATATCAAAACGTCCTTCCTAGAATCTTCTGTTCCATGCTATAACTCGAGACAAAGACCTTTGATAAAATTAAGTAGGATGTTAGCTCTGAAGCACAATGGGAAGATAAAGTGGCAGATTAGATCATATTAACTTTTAAAAATGATCACTAAGGTCATGAGCTTGACACATGGGGGGTGTGGTATTGCAAAGTAGCAGGATAAAGCCATGCAAAAGACATTAATTACCCAACAGGGGGTTTCTAGGGAGAGGGAGGTGGAGGCTTATGCATTTGGCTACCAGGGGAAATCTCTTTTCAAGTATTCTTTTCCCCTTTGAGATTAAGGACTTCATTAAGAGCCTTTGTGCTTGGTGTGGACTCTTGATAGTTTCATGGGTAGATTTATTTGGATTCCTGGTGCTGATGGAGAGCAGCTCCTGTTCCACAGAGCTTCTCAGGGTTCTGGCAAGTGAGGCCCCCATTTTCTGGAGTTTCTAGTCAAGGACAGGCATCCCTTTAGTGCAAATCCAGAGCCATGATTGATCACTACCTGCATGCTTACAATGGAAACAAAGGATGGGTTTCCTAGGTATTTTCTTTTCAGAAAAGGGGGGATTTGAGGTTGGTTATTTGGAAGCAGCAATGCCTTCTTGAAGCTCCTTTCTTCTTTTTAAAAATAATTTTATTTATTTTTGGTTGCACTGGGCCTTTGCTGCTGCGTGGGCATTTCTGTAGTTGTGGTGAGCAGGGGCTACTATGTAGTTGCGGTGTGCGAGCTTCTCATTGCAGTGGCTTCTCTTGTTGTGGAACACGGGCTGTAGGCTGTGCGGGCTTTAGAAGCTGCTGCCAGAGGATCCAGTAGTTGTGGTGCACCACAGGCCGAGTTGCTCTGAGGCACGTGGGATCTCCCCGGATCAGAGATCAAACCATGTCTCCTGCATTGGCAGGAGGATTCTTTACCACTGAGCCACCAGGGGAGCCATGAAGCTCCTTTCTATGAAGACATGGACACAATGACCTGAAATACTTTTCAGACAAAGTATGTGGCATCAGTGATACAAAAAGAGATGAAAGCAGGTAGAGTGGAAGTGCTAACACCAGTTTTCCTCTGAAGTCCATAGATATATTTTTCACAGTGCCCTGTGAGCTCATGTCCCCATATTATTTGCTGCTATTCTGCCTGGCTTTATTTCAGCAGTCCCCTTTATCTGGAATGTCTTGGCTCCAATTTCTTTTTTAAAAAATCTTTTGGCCACACTGCACAGCACGTGGGATCTTAGTTCTCCAACAAAGGATTGAACCAGCACCCCCTGCATTGGAACTGCAGAGTCTTAATCACTGGACCACCATGGAAGTGCATTGGCCCCCATTTCTGCTGATTGAAATCTTACCCATTCTTCAAGGCTCTGTTCAAATTTCTTGTTTTCAGAGAAGGGTTTCCTGATTACCGTCAGAGAAACAAATGCTACTTTTCTGCGGCTTCTTTGGACCTTTATTATAGCATTGATCACATTTTGATTTCTATGATCCTGGCGTCCATGTCTCTGTCTCCGAGGTTCACTTTTGAAGATGGGGTTGGATTTTTCATCACACTTACTCCCCACCGCACTGAGCTCATAGCTGATATTCAGTAAATGCCAGATGAACAGTACCTCAACATTGCAAGAGAGACTACAATTGTGGGCAGGCAAAGTTTATCATTCAATATGCTGATGTGAATTTAAGATAATATTCCCCTTACTTCTAGGCCTGGTGCTTCTTTCCTTGTTTCCTGATCTGTTTCTAGACCAGTATTTCCCAAACATGAGTCACTGGCATCACTCTCATGAGTCAGATCACATCTGTAGACCACTTATGCTTTCATTTATTTAATATCCTTCTTTAAATTGATTCCCTTTTTCCTGATACCAACTCATTTAAAAAGCAGACTACTTATCTTGAATTAAAAGTCTAGTATCATAAGAAACTATTATGAACAACTATATGGCAATAAAATAGATAACCTGGAAGAAATAGATGGATTCTGAGAAAAGTTCAGTCTTCCAAACTGAACCAGGAAGAAATGGAAATTATGAACAACCCAATTACAAGCATTGGAACTGAAGTTGTGATCAAAAATCTCCCAAAAAAAAAAAGCCCATGACCAGATGGCTTCACAGGAGCATTCTATCAAACATTTAGAGAAGAGCTAACGCCTATCCTTCTAAAACTCTTTAAAACAACTGCAGAGGAAGGAACACTTCTAAACTCATTCTATGAGACCATCATCACCCTGATACCAAAACCAGACCAAGACAACACACAAAAAGAAAATGACAGGCCAATATCACTGATGAACATAGATGCAAAAATCCTCAACAAAATTTTAGCAAACAGAATTCAGCAACACATCAAAAAGCTCATATACCATGATCAAGTTGGGTTTATTCCAGGAATGCAAGGATTCCTCAATATATGCAAATCAATCAATGTGATATACCATACTAACAAATTGATAATAATCTCAATAGATGCAGAAAAAGCCTTTGACAAAATTCAGCACCCATTTATGGTTAAACTCTTCAAAAAATGGGCATAGAAGGAACCTACCTCAACATAGTAGAGGCCATATATGATAAGCCTACAGCAAACATTATTCTCAATGGTGAAAAACTGAAAGCATTCCCTCCAAGATCAGGAACAAGACAAGAGTGCCCACTTTCACCACTATTATTCAACATAGTTCTGGAAGTCCTAGCTACAGCAATCAGAGAAGAAAAAGAAATAAAAGGAATCCAGATCAGAAAAAAAGGAGTAAAGCTCTCACTGTTTGCAGATGACATAATACTGTACATAGAAAACCCTAAAGATAGTATGAGAAAATTACTAGAGCTAATCAGTGAATTTAGCAAAGTTGCAGGATACAAAATCAATACACAGAAATCACTTGCATTTCTATATACTAACAATAAAAAAAACAGAAAGAACAATTAAGGAATCAATACCATTCACCACTGCAACAAAAAGAATTAAATATCTAGGAATAAACCTACCTTAGGAGACAAAAGAATTGGACACAGAAAATTATAGACACTGATGAAAGAAATCAAAGATGACATAAACAGATGGAGAGATATTCCATGTTCCTGGGTAGGAAGAATCAATACTGTGAAAATGACTATACCACCAAATGCAATCTACAGATTCAATGTGACCCCTATCAAATTACCAATGGCATTTTTCACAGAACTAGAACAAAAAGTTTCACAATTCATACAGAAACACAAAAGACACTGAATAGCCAAAGCAGTCTTGAGAAAGAAGAATGGAGCTGGAGGAATCAACCTTCCTGACTTCAGATTACACTACAAAGCTACAGTCATCAAGACAGCATGTACTGGCACAAAAACAGAAATATAGACCAATGGAACAAGATAGAAACCCCAGAAATAAACCCATGCACCTATGGGTACTTTATTTTTGACAAAGGAGGCAAGAAAATCAATGGGGCAAAGACAGCCCTTCAATAAAAGATGCTGGGTAAACTGGACAGCTACATGCAAAAGAATGAAATTAGAACACTGACTAACACCACACACAAAGATAAACTCAAAATGGATTAAAGACATAAATGTAAGACCAGAAACTATAAAACTCTTAGAGGAAAACAGGCAGAATACTCAATGAAATAAATCAAAGCAAGATCCTCTATGACCCACCTCCTAGAGTAATGGAAATAAAAGCAAAAGTAAACAAGTGGGACCTGATTAAACTTAAAAGCTTTTGCACAGCAAAGGAAACTATAAGCAAGGTGAAAAGACAACCCTCAGAATGGGATAAAATAATAGCAAATGAAACAACTGACAAAGGATTAATTTCCAAAATATACAAGCAGCTAATACAACTCACCAGAAAAACAAACAACCCAGTCAAAAAGTGGGCAAAAGACCTAAACAGACATTTCTCCAAAGAAGACATACAGAAGACTAATAAACACGTGAAGAGATGCTCAACATTGCTCATTACTAGAGAAATGTAAATCAAGACTACAAAGAGATATCACCTCACACCAGTCAGAATGGCCATTATCAAAAAGTCTACAAACAAAAAATGCTGGAAAGGGTGTGGAGAAAAGAGAATTCTCTTGCACTGTTGGTGGGAATATAAATTGATACAGCCACTATGGAAGACAGTATGGAGGATCTTTAAAAAACTAGGAATAAAACCACCATATGACCCAGCAATCCCACTCCCAGGTATATACCCTGAGGAAACCAAAATTGAAAGAGATACATGTATCCCATTGCTCATTGCAGCACTATTTACAATAGCTAGAACAATGAAGCAACCGAGATGTCCATTGACAGATGAATGGATAAAGAAGTTGTGCTACATATACACAATGGAATATTACTCAGCCATAAAAAGGAATGCATTTGAGTCAGCTTTAATGCAGTGGATGAACCTAGAACCTATTACACAGAGTGACGTGAGTCAGAAAGAGAAAGATAAATACTATATTCTAATGCATATATATGGAATCTAGAAAAATGGCACTGAATAATTTATTTACAAGGCAAGAATGGAGAAACAGACATAGAGAATAGACTTATGAACATGGGGAGGGGGAGGAGAGGTGAGATGTATGGAAAGCGTAACATGGAAACTTACATTACCATATGTAAAATAGATAGCCAACGGGAATTTACTGTATGGGTCAGGAAACTCAAACAAGGGCTCCGTATCAACCTAGAAGGATGGGATGGGGAGGGAAGGGAGGGAGTTTCAAAAGGGAGGGGATATATCTATACCTATGGCTGATTCATGTTGAGGTTTGACAGAAAACAGCAAAATTCTGTAAAGCAATTATCCTTCAATGAAAAATAAATTAAAAAAGAAGTCTGGTATTACTTGCCCTTATTACAAGATAAACATACCTATGAATACAGTGAGAATAAAACCTTATTAAATTTATTATTTGACAAATATTTATTGAGCATCCACTCTCTATCAGGCACTGGACTAGCACCTGGGACACGACAATCAGCAAAATAGACATAGTCCCACCTCTATGAGCTCACACTCTATTAGAGAAATGGAAAATGAACTGCTGAACAGTAAATATACCATACTAAAAGCTATGAAGAAAAGTTATGATCAAACAAGATATCAAATTAAAATGCAGAGACATTACTTTGCCAACAAAGGTCCGTCTAGTCAAAGCTATGGTTTTTTCAGTAGTCATGTATGGATGTGAGAGTTGGACTATAAACAAAGCTGAGCGCTGAAGAATTGATGCTTTTGAACTGTGGTGTTGGAGAAGACTCTTGAGAGTCCCTTGGGCTGCAAGGAGATCCAGCCAGTTCATCCTAAAGGAGATCAGTCCTGAATATTCATTGGAAGGACTGATGTTAGAGCTGAAACTCCAATACTTTGGCCACCTGATGAGAAGAATTGACTCATTGGAAAAGACCCTGATGCTGGGAAAGGTTGAAGGCAGGAGGAGAAGGGATGACAAAGGATGAGATGGTTGGATGGTATCACTGACTCAACGGACATGAGTTTGAGAAAATTCTGGGAGTTGGCAATGTACAGGGAGGCCTGGTGTGCTACAGCCCACGGGGTCACAAGGAGTCAGACACAACTGAGCGACTGAACTGAACTGAACTGAAAAGCTATGAAGCAAATGAAGCAGGGCAAAGAGATGGAGAGTAATCAGGGTACTATGTAGATAAAGAGGTCAGGGAGGGCCTCTCTGAGGAGGTAATATATAAGCTGAGACTGAAAAGAGGAAATTGGGTAACCATGTGGAGACAGAGGCTTAGAGAGCCCAGCAGAGAGCAGGCACTGTGGTCCAGAGAAGGGAATCACTCTTAATGGGAGAGCACACGGGGGATTCTTTGAGTTACCTGTGTCACATGGTCCATAAAATTTCCCAAGATTCTGAAAGACCCTGGGCCACTGCTGCATCTGTGAAATCAGCCTAAGGAAACACTGTTCTCATACTGTTTTCAGCCCTTCCCTCCCCAATCTGCATCATGAAATCATTCTTTTCAGTATACACTTTACTGTCACCCTTGCCACATTGCACTGCACGAGTTCATTCCCTGATGTCTTCTTTTCTACATTACGAGTGCTCAAGGGTGCAGAATATATCCAGCACACAGCAATGATTAGAATCTCTGACTTTGGGGTTGAGTACTCCCAACTAGAGGCCTCTTTCTCCTGACCCTGTTCAGATAAATGAAAATGCATCCTATAACTTCTATGTTTTGGGGGTAGTTTTAACCTAGAATATATGGGTGCCCCTGAAGTTTCAAAATGTGATGTGAATGTGCATGTTTCCAAGGAGAATTCACATTTTCATCACATTCTCAAATTGGGGAGGGGGTGGAGGGAAAACAGTTCCAAAAGAAGTAAAGAATTTCTCCCATAATTAAATAAATTACATTTATGAAGTAATTCTGAGCTCTTCATAGCACTTTTTATAATAAAGAAAAAGGGGATGGTATATCTTGACCTCTACATAAAGAGAGTCCATTTTTACATCCCTTTATCTTTTCCAGTAAAAATTCAATTAGTGTATGATTTTTTTCTGCTTCTTAAAATATCTTTTCCTTTATGATGATCCATGAAGACTGAAACCAGGTACCAAGCACCCTACTAAGTACTTGAAAGCACATTAACTCATTTAAACTTTAGGGTGATTCTCCAAGTAAATCTTATTATCCTCCATAATATAGCAAAGGAAACTGAGACTTAGAGGTAAGATCAGTCCCAAAGCTGCCAATCTGTGCTGATAACCCCATGCTATATAGACCTCATCTTTGCTAGAGTCCTCAGCTTATGGAAACAAGCTTGTTTAATTCACTGTTTGGTTTACAAAACATCTGCAGCTAGAGACGTCAGAATTTTCCTTAAGCATTCAGTCAATACATAGAAAGATGAATCTAAAGCTCACAGTTTATGTTCCCTTTGACTCAGGATGTTAATATCCTTCAAGAAGTAGGTCCTGCTTTTATACACAGACTTTGCCAGGCAGGTTAAATGACATCCCATATATAACACTATTCAAAGCCTTCATGAATATATATTATATTTTTGGGCAAAGAGAAAAAGAGTACTCTAACATATCAAGGATTCTAATGAAAACATGACCTACATATAAAACAAGAGAAATGTTGCTTTCTAACACCAGGAAAGCCAAATGTGTGCCAAACTGATATTTAAAGAAAAAGAAAAAATTGACACGATAAATAGAGCTAAGTGAGAGGTAGACTCTTCATGGCTTTTGGAACTCTGCTCTGAGCAGCTAAACCACAAAAGTTAGTTACAGAGGGGAGGAAAGACCATGTTCTTTGGCATCAGTTAGAGATGGGTTTGAATCTAGCTCAGCTATAAAATGAAAGTGAAACTTCACTACCTTAAAGGATAGTCAAGAGCAAACAAAGTCAGCACTGTATAGGTGGTCACTAAGCATTAACATTCTTTCTTCCTTCTTCAGAATTTCTCTTCTAACTTGTCAAAGAGCCAGAGTCACTGCCTCCAGTGGGCATTTCTTTAAACACGAATGTGCCTCTGATACAACTGACTTCCCAGGGATACAGGACCTTGCTGATGAGTGATGCAAGGAGCCCTGGATCATTCTTTAGAATCACCCTAAAAATCCAACTGACATTTCCAAGCATGTCCATCCAGACAGACCAATCCAGTGTTAGCTGTCCAAGCTAAGGAAAGACAGGAAAGAAATACTCTGACCGTGTGTGCATGCTCAGTCACTCAGTCGTGTCTGACTCTTTGTGACCCTGTTGGACTGTAGACCACCAGACTCTCCTGTCCATGGGATTTTTCAGGCAAGAATACTGGAATGGGTTGCCATTTCCTGCTCCAGGGAGTTTTCCCAACCCAGGGATCGAACTCATGTCTCCTGCACTGGCAGGTGGATTCTTTACCACTAATGCCACCTAGGAAGCCCAGGAAAGAGATGCTTTGAAATGGGATGTCTTTTTCTAACCCATCCAAGATGGGCAGCATGAGTTAGTACCATCTTCTTGGTGTCTTTCTAAATATCCAGTGCTAAACTAAACTGTCATATCCTTTGAGCAGCAAATTCAACTTTAGAAATTTCTGTTGAATAAATAATTAAAAAAAAAAACAAAACTATGCTGGCAATGTGTAAAGGATGTTGATTGCAGCACTCTTTACTTTAGTCCAATTAATTATTGGATTAGTTGTTGATTGGAAACCAACTAATTGTTCACCTGTGGGAACTGGGTAAGCAAGCTCTATGGTCCACGCGTGTAAGAGTGGGTCTTACAGTCATGACGATGTGAAGAAAATACAATTTAAATGTTCACAGTGCCTTAAATGTAAACACACGTTAGAAAACATTATGCTCAGGTTGAGTTTATTTAGTGTGTGAAAAGAGATTAATATGGATATATTTTCAAACAAAATTTGGAATATGAGAACACATGTCATATGTCTTTTCATCTGTGTGCAACAATTATCCAAATTCCGAATTATTCAAATTATGCAATTCTCTGAATTATCCAAATTCTCTGCAACAATTTTTTTATGTTGGTTTGGTAATAAAAACAGAAGTCATTTAAAAAATCTCTAACACCATGATCTTCCACGATACACATTATAGTGTCTCAACCTTCCCTGTTTTCTTTCCCAAAAGCACATGGATATATCTGAATTATCAAATCCTCTGTAGCAATTTTTTGTTGGCTTGCTAATAAAAACTGAAGTCATTTAAAAAATCTTTAAGACTGTGATCATTCACAGTTCACATTCTAGTGTCTCAACTTTCCCTGTTTCTTTTCCCAGGCCAGAAGCACTTGGATATACCTCAATTTCTGCTAACAGGAAACCTGGGAAAAAGAGCTCAGCTGTATTTCCATTCTTCCATTTAAAGAAAGATTGCATTCATTATTCATATCCGGATGATTAAGAGAGAGAAAAGAATGGGAGAGAAGAAGCTGATTATGGTGATGTGAGGCTTCAAGAGAACAATTAGAACCATCCCACTTAGCACTGGGACAGCACCTCGCATCTTCAAAGCTGTCTCAGATATTATCTAATTAAGCAAAGTATAGAGGACAATGGCAACAGTGGAGGATTTAATCTAAGAAGCACGAGGGGGCCTTTGGATACTGAGGAGAAGAAATTAACAGAGGGGGCAGTAACAAGAGGGGCCAAATGAGAAGTTCAATGCAGAGTCTGAGATATCAGAAGCTCATAGAGGTTTTGAGGGCTGAAAGCAAAAATCATAAATTGAAAAAATAGAGAAGGGAGGAGGAAAAGAATGATGAAACTAGTAGAAAGCTGCAGGAAAATTCAATACCACTATATTGTTTCTAGAACCTTACATCATTAATCTATTTAATTATGCTTCCTATATATTTGAATGCAAAATGATCCCTGCGACCCTGGGACTCACATAATTCCAAATGCATTAGATATTGGGCCTGCTAGTCAGAATCCCTGCTGACATTTATCTCTGTACCAGGGAAAACATTATAAATACAATCACAGATGCACTTTCTTGGAGGAAGCTTTAGACCACTGTCAGTTCCTGCCCTGTGACCCAATTTAAATGCACTGAGAAAACAAGCACATCAGAGGCTATAAAAAGAGCACGTCTCAGGCATCCTAAGAGCAGAAAGTTATTCATCAGAAGCTCAAGGAAATGCTAAAATAGAAGAATGCTTATTTGGGATGCTGCAATTCTTGGTTGATCTGATTCTTACTAACACTGGTTTACATCTTCATTCAATTACTGGTCCCTAGTGGCCTTATCCTATAGTAAATATCAGTTATTACAATTTAATAAGATTTATGATATGTCCCCTTGAAGATATATCCAGGAGGTCAGGGGAGGCGGCAGGTAGAATTTGCAATGGGCCTTGATAAGGGGAGGAAAAGTCAGAAGAGGCAGTGCCAGGAGCCAAGGCCATGTATGTGCTGAAAACCCAAGTCAAAGACAGGCGTTATGTCCAGTCCACAGGTACCATAGGCAGAGATTTCTTAGAGTCTTTCCATTTTCCATGACTTACTCTGTCACCTTCAGCAGGATTAAGGACAGGCAGTGAAACATTATACAGCCCCCAGACAGGCATATCAACATCTGCCCTTTCTTTCTTTTCCCCTAAAACATTTAAGGCTGCAGTTTAAAATACAGCTGACAATTACCAAGCAGGAGCTTCCTTGCCCAGCGGTAATTCCCACATCTGTTCAGTGCAGTAAACACACCTGTGTACTGTGATTACACCTGTATGCCTTATTGATTTTCTCTCTCTCTCTCTCTTTTTTTTTTTTTTTTTTGGTTTTGGCTTTAGTGCTTTACTGATCAAAAAGAATCAGATTCCTAGCTCCTTGCCTGGGATATTGCTCATTACATTTCAATATCTGATTTGAAATAGTGGGGGTAGTGAGAGTGGAGGCATGGCCAGCTTGTGTCACTGGAGTGGACAGCAAGCACATTATGAGCATTTTTAGCCATGTTTGTAAATTAAATATAAAGGGCTTAACTTTAGCACAAGTGGGGCATTCAAAGGTCTCAACTAGTCCTCATCACGGGGTCTACTTTCTCTGTCTTTTTCTCCTCCCTCCTCTCCCTCCCTTCCTTCTATCTATTTACTCATTCCCCTTATGCAAAACTACTAAAAATCTATGCTGCTATAGATCACCTGAGAGGATTCTGCCTAAGCCTTTACTTTTCTTTGCTACTCATTTCACACTGGGTCTGTCTCTCTTCGATACATTCACTGGAAGCTGACTCTGAAGTGTAAACTAACTTCGTAATTTAAACAAAATGGCATTGGAAGATTAAAAATCACAAAGCATATTCATAAAAAATAGACATCGAAATAATCCCTGTGTGCTTTATGGCTTTTGGGATCTGACCTGTCATTCCTCTGTCTTCCCAGGCGATTGACAGCTACCCACAAGCCAAACAAAGGAGGGCAGGAGAACTGGTTGCCTTCACACCTGTGTTTTAGTTTCCTAAGGCTTCCATAACAAATTACCACTAACTGGGTGGGTTAAAACCACAGAAATTCACTCTGTCACAATTTGGAGGGTCAGAAAGCAGAAGTCAGGTGTCAGCAGGACTGGTTCCTTCTAGAGGCTCCGTGACAGGAGTGCTGCCTCTCCCCCAGCTTCTGGTGGCTGCTGGCAGTTCTTAGCATCCCTTGGCTTGTAGAGGCATCATTCCAATTTCTGCCTCTGTCTTCCCATTTCCTTCTCCATGGTCTCTGTGTGTTCTCCTTTTCTGTACTTAATAAGGATACTCATCACAGGATTTAGGGCCCACCCTAAATCTAGAATGATCTCATCTCAAGATGCTTAATTACATCTGCAAAGACTCTACTTCCAAATAAGTTCACATTCACAAATACTGAGGATTCAGGCTTGCACATATTTTGTGTGTGGAGGGGGGCACTATTCTACCCTCTACACCTATCCTTGTTCTATTCTTCATCACACTGTCACATTACCAATGTTGAGGGAAAAAAAAACAAAGTAAGTCCTATAACATGCATGAGATACACTGAAGGACAGTACATTCAGTCTTCTTTGGAAGCAAAGATTAGAAACATCTTAAATGTCCATCAACAGGAAACTAGGCTAAATCAGTTTGGCTCATCTACCCAATGGAATAACAGGCAGCTACTAAAGACAACAAAGTAGGATTTAAATAAATTGAAATGGAAATATCTCCAAAATATGTTGTAAAGAGAATTAAGAAAATTATAGAACAAAATACATCTCACAAATCCATTCTGAAAAACAAGCTATAAACAACAAACCCACACAAGCTTCCTTTCAGGGAATTTCTCTGTTCCCATGCCAGTTATGCAGCTCTGAGTTGATCCCTTTTCCCTGCCATAAAGAGTAATCAGACCTAGACAATCACAGTATCCTGTTCTGCTGACCATTGTGACAGGGATGGAGGTTGCCTGAAAACCAAGCTAGGCTAGTCAGAAGCCTTCCACGGATTTTCAACAATTTTGATTTTAAGGAGAAACAAAATCTTGATTTGGGGGCCCTATACTAGGTTTCTATGGCTACTAGAACTGATCACCAAATACTTGGTGGCTTAAAAGAACACAGATTTATTACCTTATCATTATGTAGATCAGAAATATGACAAAAGTCTCATCGTATCAATATGGCTGTGTTCCCTTCTGGAGATTCTGGGGTGAATGAGGGGAATCCATTTCCTTGCCTTTTCCAGCTTCCAGAGGCATCCACTTGTTTGGTTCACGGTCCCATTTTTCCATTTTCAAATCCAGCAATAGATGTTTGGGTGAGGTTTGTCACATTTTTTTCTCTGTCTGATCTCACTTTCAGGGTCACATCTCCTCTGACTCTAACTCTTCTTAACCCCTCTTTTATTTTTAAGGACCCTTGTGATTACTTTGGGTCCACCTTAATAATGCAGGATAATATTCCTATTTTAAGTTCAGCTGATGAGTGAGTGAGTGAAGTTGCTCAGTCGTGTGTGACTCTTGGCGACCCCGTGGACTGTGGTCTACCAGGCTCCTCTGTCCATGGGATTCTCCAGGCAAGAATACTGGAGTCGGTTGCCATTTCCTTCTCCAGGGGATCTTCCCAACCCAGGGATCAAACCCAGGTCTCCCTCATTGCAGGCAGACTCTTTACTCTCCGAGCAACTAGGGAAGCCAATAGGTCAGCTGATGAACAATTTTAATATCATCTGCAATTTTAATTCTCCTTTGCTAGATCAGACAACATATTGACAGGTTCTGAGGATTAGGATTTACACATTTTTGAAGGGAGATAGGACATTATTTTGTCTTGAATCTGGAGCAAATCCAGGTCTGCAGATAGCTATCCTTCCCAACACATGGGGAAAGCCCACTGAGGGGACAGACACACAGAAAGAGGACAAGCTGACCAAGAGATGAGAGAAACAAAGACTGCCCTGCTGGAGACCCCAGATCCAGCCATTCCTGAGGCTAGCACAACTCAGGTAAGTATGATTATATAGGCCAAGAGATTCCTCCTATTTTTCTTTTCTTTTTTTTTTGAATTGGGCTGGTCTCATGTGCAGGCTAAAGATCTCAGATATTTGCATGTGTCTAGCAAAGTCTTGAAAGAACAGCACAGGATAGAACCAGATTGACTGGTGTGTGATGGCTCTCATTTTTTTCCCTTAGTATATCTGTATTATTTGAATATTATACAATGGGCAGCTATTACTTTTGTAATTTAAAAAATGAAGTAAAAACAAGAGACTGTAACATAAAAAGTAAGTTTATCCAGGGCTTGAAGGTCTAGTTAAAGAGCACAAACCTTTTAAGTTTCTCTTTCATTTGGTGCTTTTAAACAGTACCTGAGTCCATTCGAGAGCTCATAATTACAAGTTACTTCTTAGGCCCTGATAACATGCTTTATCCTTTAAGAAGAGCTATTTAGATGGGAACCACAGATGTAAAAGGGCTATCTATGTTCAGAGTGCAAACAAAGAACCTGCTGACTCGTTTTTGGAGTTCTGACATGTCCCTGCCCAGGTCCACATGGCAGGCCTTGAAAGCACAAGTCTGCACTAGTTCTCTTTCTTGCCTCCTCAGACTATAAATACGTGTAATATAGTACATCAAGTGAAAAGAAAAGAAGCAGAAACAAATGCCTGCATTCCCCTTAGCAAAACAAAGCGATAAAAGCAGCCTTGATGCCAGTTGCATTAAACAACAGGAAGAAAATCATTTGTTAAAATATCACAATTAAGAGCTCTGAAGAATTTTCCTGCTGGACCCAGCACAGTAGGGGTTAGTATGCTGGATCCAAATCCCCTGGTCTTCTTGTTACACAGCCTGATGGACTGAGAACCCAACACGCAGGAGGCATTTCAGTATCCTTTCCTTAGAACAGACCCTCTGAAAATCCCAGCCAATGAGCAGAGGCACTGGCATTAAAATCTGGACCTTTCTGACACCAGGACCCAAGGTTCTCAAAACCCAGTCAGCCTAAGAATTACTCAGGAACCTTATGAACCACCCAGATTCTCAGACTCCATCTTCCAAAGCTCTGGAAACTAGAGATTTGGGGTTAGGCCCAAAATTCTATATTCCAACAAGCTCCTCACATAATCAGATGCAGGACAAACATACGCACAATACAATCTTTTTCTTTCTGTTGCAATTCCTGCCTTTTTACTTCTTTAGGTATCTCAGACTTGGAAAAGCAGAGGTCGAAGGATTCCTAACACATATTTCTTGCAGCCACTCTTTTCTCATATCCCAGAACAGAAACAACTGCAATTGGGAGGTATTTCAACGAGTAACTCTTACAGACCAAAAGTTAAAAAAAAAAAAACACAGTGAACCTCACAAGGAGAATAAACAAAATTCACAATCCTCTAGAGATAAGAAATAAATTTTTTGAATATGTTAAATTCACCAGGCTATAAGTATTCAAATTTCAGGGCAAGAAAGAATCAAACTATTGATCAAACCTTTCCAGACTCATGTCAAGAAACTGCAGTGGGCTACATAATTTCAAAAAGTGAAAGTCTCTCAGTCATGTCTGACTCTGAGAACCCATACTATATAGTCCATAGAATTCTCCAGGCCAGAATGCTGGAGTGGGGATCTTCCCAACCTAGGGACCGAACGCAGGTCTCCTGCATTGCTGCCAGATTCTTTACCAGCTGAACCACAAGGGAAGCCCAAGAATACTGGAGTGGGTAGCCTGTCCCTTCTCCAGTGGATCTTCCCAACCCAGGAATCGAACCAGGGTCTCCTGCATTGCAGGCAGATTCTTTATCAACTGAGCTATAAGGGAAGCCCATAATTTCAAACCCCTCTTTTATTCTGAGATATCCTAGTGCTTACAGAGTAGCTCCTGCATATTTCTGCTTTGTTTAGTTGGAGGGCTGGCCGTTTGGGACATTATCAACTTCTTTAAACCAGACATTGAAAATAGCAGCCCTTTATGACTAAGCTGGATTTGACCTTATTAAGTCCTAAATTAGTCAAAGTAAAACACTTTTTTTTTTAACTTTTCCATTAATCCCTCCATTCAAAACTGTCTGTTGAAACTAAACAATGGAAAATACCAGAATGAAGCCATAGGTGATCAGGGTTTGGTTTAGATCCTACCTCTTTTAGCTTTTTCTACCCCCCAGCATACCGGAGTCCCTTTACCCAGCTCCACGCCCTCAACACTCCCACTCCATAGCACTTACTATTTTCTAATTACTGTATAATTTACTAATATACCATAGCTACTGTTTAAGTCAATCATTTCCTCAAGAATGGAAGCTCCAAAAATTGAAAATTTTTGTCAGTTTTGTGCATAGAACAATGCCTGGAACAGATACGTGCTCGTAAAGTGAGGGAAGGAAGAGGAGTCTATAGTAGGAAAGAACAAAACCCTCATAGAAAGAAGCAGAAATATAATAAAAGATGTAAACAGACTGTGTCCTGATGGTGGTAAATGTGCTGTCCAATATGGTAGCCGCTAGCCACATGAGGCAATTGAGAACTGGCAAAGTGGCTAGTCTCAACTGAGACTGGATCTTGAAGACTTAAAACAGGAAAGAATATAAAAGATCTCAATAGTTTTCCAAACTGATTAAATGTTGAAATAATAATATTTTTGACATAGTGGGTTAATTTGCTAAAATTAATCTCGCCAATCTTTTCTTACTTTAATTTGCTACTGGAAAATTTAAAATGACATGTGTAACTCATATTCATGTCTCCCACTGTATTTCTACAGGTTAGTGCTGTGTTGGGGTTTCTGAATCTCACCATTTCTCTTTCTTTGTTTTTCTGCTCTACTTATTTCTTTTAAACTAATTTTAGACTGACAGAAATTTTGCCCAAAAAACCAGCATAGAGAGTTCACGTGTATCTTTTCCTCACTTTCCCCTAATGTTAATATCTCATATTTTTAACTCACCTACAGAGATTATTCAAATTTCAACCATTTTTCTCTTAATATGCTTCTTCTGTTCTGGAGCAGAGGATCCCTCACTGCATTTCGTTATTATGCCTCTTTAGTCTCCTTCAACTAATGACAGCTCCTCGTTCTTCCCAGTCTTATGACTGTGGCACTTCTGGTAATTACTAGTCAATTATTTCACAGGGTGTCTCATTTTGAGTTTGCCTCCTTTTTTCTCATGATTAGATTAAAGCTATGCATTTGCATCAAAAAGGGCCACAGAAGCAATTTTGTGATCTCACCACGGGGTCCATGCTATCACATTTCTGGTGATGTTAACCTTGGTTAAGGTGGTGTCTACTGGGTTTCTCCACTGTAAAGTTTATTATTTTTCCCTTTGTAATTTATAAATCTCTTAGGAGAGATATTTAAAATTATGCATATATTCAGTTTCTCCTCGAACCTCCCTGCCCTGTTTTAAGCATCTGTCAGTGAGGATCCCATCATTTCTTAGACCTGAGGTTCTTCTTAGACCTGAGTGGCAGAAGCTATTTCTCCATTTCTTTTGCACTGTGATGTCTTCATGCCCTGTCCACTCCATCACTGATGGGACTTGCCTGGCACTGCTGGTATTTGAGTTTGCAGCCTCCTTGAAACAGGCTCATTATCTATGAAGCTGAGGTTCTCTTAGCCCAGTGTTCATTAACTGCCATATACAACAGAGTATAGCTTACTTAGACTTACAATCATTGATGTGAATAATTTAAATAATAAGTGAGTTCTACAACAGCAACTCCTGATACAAATCCCAGTGTGCTCTTATTCTTGGGAGACCTTTATTTGACTGCTCAGAAGAGCTCAAGTTCATCTATATTGGTCACAATTCAGTTTCTGTACTTTCTCTCTTCAGAGGGTAGGGGAAAGGAGGACAAAGGTGGTAAAGTCTAGTGCTTTTTCATGGATGAGGTGCTGGGGTAAAAGACTGGGACCTCCATTAATTAGTAAATTTTGTCTGACCATACACTCATGAACAATCTATTTACAATCAAGGAAAATGCAGCATGATTAAGACACACCTCTAATTTATAAACTTGGCCACCCAAGATAAAATCACAGGAGACATCCTTGATGTCTTGATAGTCTTCCCCCTCCATTTGCATTTGATTGACACTTTATTCATATTAGACACTTCATCTTTAGATCTTCTTCAATCACTTTCAGCATCATCACAAAGTCTGGCCAGCAGAGTTAGTGCTCAATATAACACATTGACTAATAGATGGATAACATATATTTGAAAGCGTTAACCCACAAAAAAGGACTGGAAAAGGTCAGTTTTCATTCCAATCCCAAAGAAAGGCAACGCCTTTCTAGAATGTTAAGAAGATCTCCATAAAGCAACACAGTTTCTCTCTGCTCTTCACTGACAAGGGCTATTCATTTTAGAGCCCTTCTCAGCCAGGGTGGGATGTTCTGAGAGAACAGCACTGAAACAACTATACTATCAAGGGTGAAACAGATCACCAGCCGGGGTTGGATGCATGAGACAAGTGCTCAGGGCTGGTGCACTGGGAAGACCCAGAGGGATGGGATGGAGAGGGAGGCGGGAGGCGGGATCGGGATGGGGAACACATGTAAATCCATGGCTGATTCATGTCAATGTATAGCAAAAACCACTACAATAATGTAAAGTAATTAGCCTCCAACTAATAAAAATAAATGGGAAAAAAAAAAAAAAAGAACCCTTCCTATAGCTCGAATACCCAGACCTACAGTTGGTAGATTCATATGAGATTTTAAATGTCATCAATATATTACTTTATAAAACATTTTCATTTTAAAAGTGAACTAAATTAACTCATTAAAAGGTCTCCCTCTCATATGTGTACTGTATATTTGATAGAACTTTGGGATCTGCATGTTATACAAGATTATTTTTAGTAAAAACCCACTGTATTTGCAAATTAATATGGTATATTGTGTAGGACATGGTAATTGTTTATATCTACTGTATTGCTGGGCATAATGGAACTTGTTTAGTTGCTAAGTCAAGTCCGACTCTTTTGTGACCCTATGGACTGTAGCCCACCAGGCTCCTCTGTTCATAGGATTTCCTAGGCAAGAATACTGGAATGGGTTGCCATTTCCTTCTCCAAGGGATCTCCCCAACCCAAGGACCAAATCTGCATATCCCACTTGACCAGAGAGTTCTTTACCACTGAGCCACCTGGGAAGCCCATAATGGAACTACTGAAAGCAATATTTTCCTATTATAAATTAATCAAAATACTATTGATATCTGAACAACCCACCACTGTCTTCAGACTCATCACCTAATTTCAGCCACTGACACCCCTTCGAGATTATTTATATAATTATAAGATTAGTCACTTTTGTGTCTGTTATTTTGTTAGTTTTAAGGTAAATTGTCACTTTTTCGGATCTTTCATTCGGTGGAAATGACTGCTTTGAATTTTATGTCACAAAGTGTGTGTGTGCTAAGTTGCTTCATTTGTGTCTGACTCTTTGCAACCCTGTTGTAGCCAGCCAGGCTCCTCTGTCCATGGGATTCTCCAGGCAAGAACAATGAGTGGGGAGCGATGCTCTCCTCCAGGGGATGTCACAAAATAAAATATTTTAAATACTCTAGAATAAGATCAAAGCAAGTAACAGAACTAGATGATCAACTCTACCCACTTAAAATCATGGCCTGCTACAAAACAATGTTTAGAAAGTGACTTCAACAGATAAAAACTATTAGCACAAAAATAATTTACATTGAAATTCTGAAAAAACATTGCTACTGTAAGATGAGCCATGATATTTTGTCAACATTTGAACTATGAAGTGGCTTAGATTAGTGCTGCCCAATAGAAATATAAAGCAAACAACAATGGGAGCCTCATGTTTAATTTAAAATTTTCTAATAGCCTCCTTATAAAAGTAAAGAGACAAGTAAAGTTTCTCGGCCTTTTGGCTAAGATCAAGTGTAGTATCTGTTCTTATCAGTTTAAAATAATCTATTTAAACCAATATACCCCAAATATTACTATGTCAATGTCAAATCAATATAAAATATTAATGAAATTTTAATTATTTTTTCACACTAGCCTTTGAAATCTAGTATGCATTTCATACTTTACAGCATATTTTCATTCAGATTAGCCACATTTCAAGGGTTTCTGGCCACAAGCAGTTAGTGTATAATAGCACAAGTCTAAGATTTTATTAGTAAAAAGTTTCAGGTATTCAAATCAATGAGATGATGTTCATCTTTCCTGTTTATCACATAGTATCTTTTGAACATCTATTATTTTCTAAGGCTATGTTAAACTCCTATAGTATTTTTTGAACAAAGGAATAGAGATGACAACATCGACAATCAATTCTGATTTAACACTGAATTTTCTACAACTAAGAATCCTGTCATCATACTGTTTTATCCAAAATAAGAGGTACTGTAATAAACACTGAGATAACAGAAGCTGATAAGGACGGCAAAGGCTCACATTTATTAAGCAACTTATATGTGCCACACATTATTTATATGTGAGAACTCTTGATTTATTTCTCACAATAACCCTACAAGGTAGGTACTATGATACTTGGAACCACAGTCTCCTAATATAGGTGTCACCAATGTGAATAGCAATTCTTATCTTTCATGCCGTAAAAATAATAGTGACTGATTATTTATTTAGAGCTTGTTATGGCTCAGGCACTATATTAAGCAATTAACTGTCATTATGTCATTAAAATTCACAAAACCTTTATAAAATAGGTATTATTATTTCCATTTTACAAGTTAGGAAATAGACTCAGAGCTTCAAAGACTGTAGTCAAGACGTGGCACTAACTCTTTGTTTATGCCATGCTATATACTATAATGTATAGTCTGTTTACAACGAACTCATTTGATAAAAGAAGGTGCCTTCTCTGGGGGTTCCCTTATACACTTGGGAAGACAAGGCCTGCTTGCTGGAAATAATTGGAAATTATTTTGAGCACAGTCCAAATTGTGTGGTCCTGATAATAAGTGAAAACAGATATAAAGGGTTGGAAAATTCTGGAGCACAGCTTAGAGGAGAAAATATACTTTTTGGTTTTTAAATGCCACCACTGCCCAAGTGGCACTTACATTAAGAACCCATAGGTATAAACATTATAGTACACAACTACACTCTCAATAAGCACTGCAATTCGTTAGGTACTTGTCCTTCGCAGAGCATTTCAACATACTCTGGCTTATGTGATCCATATAATCACTTTGTAAGATGGGCAGGGAAGGAATACATTCATTTTACTGCTGAAGGAAAAAGAGACTGATTCACCCAGAACTGCACAGTAGATTCGGATGATGCGACAGTATGTATTTCAGTTTCAAAGGTGAATTTAATTACATGAAAACATTAAGTAAATAATAGTCCCAGGTGGGACATACATTTTGGAAAACCCATGATCAAAATATAAGAAACTTCCACTTTATATACTGCCATAAATTTCCTAATATAAATCATTATTTACAGTTTCTATTACTTGATGCAGATTCCAACAGACAATATGTACTGAATTTTTTGCTTGCTTATAAGAAACATGTAATACTAAATGTCAGATGAATAACATTTTAACACTCAGCATTCCATTTGGACTTTATATAACAATTCTTTATATTACTATCTTCTTTACTGGGCTGTGAACTCATTGAGGAGAATGACTTTATCTGACTTATCTTTGTGGTCCTCAGTGTGTTGAGTTATTCATTTCAATTAGGTTAGTTTATTGGAAAGAAACAGCAATCCGCCTGAATTACATCAAGAAAACAGCATAGTTTGGGGAAGGTACATACAGACAGGTTCCAAATTGGGAAGGGAGTACATCAAGGCTGTATATTGTCACCCTGCTTATTTAACTTATATACAGAATACATCATGAGAAATGCTGGACTGGATGACGCAGAAGCTGGAATCAACATTGCCGGGAGAAATATCAATAACCTAAGATATGCAGATGACAACACCCTTATGGCAGAAAGTAAAGAAGAACTAAAGAGCCTCTTGATGAAAGTGAAAGGGGAGAGTGAAAAAGTTGGCTTAAAGCTCAACATTCAGAAAACTAAGATCATGGCATCCGGTCCCATCACTTCATGGCAAATAGATGGGGAAACAGTGGAAACAGTGGCATCCTGATGATGCCTCAAGATGTATTTAACTCTTTTGTTAGGATACTTTCCTCCCTCCAACTGGCTTCCTTTTCTGATTCACTTTCTGCTTCCTTAGAGCTTTGGCTCAGAGAGAGCTCTCCACGGCCTCTCTGGCTTTGACTCCTCTGTCACTCCCTTCCTCTCTCCAGTTTCTCAGTGCAAATACCGTAAATAGGGAATCTGATTGGTCTACCATAGCTTTCTATAACAAGCCATTCCTTTGTTTTAAAACAACAACTATTGCATCTAATAGGTATCTCAACTTTACATGTCCAAAATGGAACAACTGATCCATGTCCCACCATCTCCCAGTACCATCCTCCCCATTTTTGGACCCCAAGCCTTGATTCCTTCTTTGCCTTACCTTCTCCTCACATATTATTTCTCAAAGCTAGTTTGATGTACCATCTCTTAAAATATATCCCAAATCTTTCCAGTTTTCTCCCTCTTAATCACTAAAACCCTATTGGAGCCACTATCATCTCTTGCATACGTTAAATGAAAAATATATTTTGCATACAGCAACTAAAATAATTCTTAAAATAAATAAATCACATCATGTCACTCCTTTAGCCTTAAGCAAAGGATTCCCACTGCATCCAGAATAAAATTCAAGTGTCTTACATGGCCCAGGAGGCCCTATTTCTTACCGATCCCTGCATGACTCGCTGTACCTCACCCTCCTCTTGATCCACTGTTTTCTGCCTGCACTATTCTTCTACCTGTTGCTTTACTGCACCAGGTTCCCTCTTGCCTCTGTACTTGCTGTTCCATCTTCACCTAGACCTTCCCAGGGTATACCCTTGTCACTCACATCTCAGCTTAAATATCCTCTCACAAGAGAGACCTTGCTGACTCCATTCCCAGTTATTATCCACTGTATCACTCTGTTTAATTTTTGTCACTGTGCTTGTCCTACATGATCTTGGTCTTTTGCTTGTTTGCATGTTTCTTTTCTCTAGTCCTTGCCCTCACTACAATGTTAAACTCCAGGAGAAGAAAGACCCAATGTAACTTGCTCTCCAGTACCAAGAATAGTTCCTGGCACAGTGTAGGCATTCAAAAATATACTACATATCTAGAGAAAACCATAATTTGAAAGATACAGGCAACCCAATGTTTGCTGCAGCAACCTAATGGAAGCAACCTACATGTCCATCGACAGAGGAATGGATAAAGAAGATGTTGCATATGCATTTACAATGGAATATTACTCAGCCATATAAAATAATGAAACAACACCATTTGCAGCACCTGGATGGACCTAGAGATTATATTTTAAGTGAAGTAAGTCAGATAGAGAAACTTGACAAATATTATATGATACCACTCACATGTAGAATCTAAAAAAAAAAATGATACAAGTGAACTTATTTATAAAACAGAAACAGACTTTGAAGACAAACTTATGGGCTAAATTAGGAGTTTGGGATTAACATATATACACTACTATATGTAAAAGAGATAATCAACAAAGACCTATTGTAATAGGGAACTCTATTCAATATTCTATAATAGCCTATAGGGAAAAGAATCTGAAAAAGAATGGATTTATGTATAACTGAATTACTTGGCTATAGACCTTTAACTAACACAATATTGCAAATCAACCATACTCCAATATAAAATAAAAAGTTAAAGTTTTAAGATGTGCTAAATGAATGAATGAGTCTCTCTTTGTTGCAGCAATTATTTATCATTGTTGATCAACTAATCACTAATCCATTTAGTGTTAATCAACTAATCCATTTAGCTGGGATGCATGGGGCCCCTAGGACCCAGACATGGCTGAGTCTGGGCTGGATCTGCAGCAGAAGACAAGCACTCTATACTCATCATGTTCATTCATGTCTGGCTTACACTGATTGATCAGATGAGTAAATGGACAAGTTCAAAAGTTCAACAAGTCTCTGAGGACTCCTGGTGATGTACAGTGAGATTCTGAAAGATGAGCTGAGTATGCTTTACTGTTTTCCCCATATTGTCTGTATCTCGTCCAAAAAGCATTGTAGAAAGTGATGGAGACACACTGTATATTTGGCTAGCAGCATTTGGTTGAAAATTGAAGTGATTTTTTAAAATGATAGAAATACAGTCATCTGGGTACTAGTGATGAGCCTGAGCTAGAAAGTAATTCACATTACATTTCCATTTAGTCTTGTGCAACATAAGGCATTTACAGTCATTTTCTTCTATGGCACTGTTAGTTACAATATGGAGTATTTATGCTTTACTTTTTAAAACCTGCATAAAGGAAATGCTAAAAGTTAAACTCCTTTTTTTTTTTTTCAGAGAACACTCACTATGCAGAGAGACCAAATTCCACTTCTAAAGACCATGGTAATCAGAGTAATAATTTCAGGTTTCAAAATGGTAAAGTTAAAGTCAGTCTAAAATGATGACTTAAGTAACAAAAAATCATATTTAATGGGGTACAACTGACAGCATTCACTCTCTCTTAACAATCACTTATGATGACTGGTAAAAAGATCAGAGAAACCAGTCCTTTCTCATTTTGACAAGCAATAAACTAAACACACACATAAATAAGACTAAATTCTTAAACATTAACCCTGAAGACAAAATCTTCTATAGTATTTTTGTATCTGTGAGGGCCCACGGTTTGGCAAACGAGTTCTCTTTGCAATCACTTTTGGGCAGACTGTTTTCAATGCCAACAATTAATGAGGGTTGGTTAAGATGAGCACCATGCCATAAATTAATTTGATATATGAATTATTAAAAAACTCAATCACACTGTGTAAATATTAACTTGTCAATTTAGGCAATTTGTTCGGGACCCCACTGTTACTAGTAAAGATTAATAGGGCCTTAATTCTAATTATCTGCACTGTGACTCTGTGTGATGGTGATATTGGGGAAGGATTTCAGGGACATTAGTGCAGATTCCTGTAAAATCAGGGACTTGCTATGGGTACTGACAAGACATGCAATCTGTGTCTTGATTTCATCCATGTCTCAAGTACCCTTTTAAAAGCCTAAGCTCCACAGAAAAAGAATCTCTTCTCTTTTCATTTTTAAATTTCTATCATTGTCCAGCACCATGCCTGGGCCATACTGAGTGTTGCGTGGATTAGCAAACCTCATCAACATGCAGTGAGGGATGTTGCATGGGGCAAAAGGGGTCAGGGGGTGGAATCAGGCACACTCTAGGGCGATATCAGATATAAAGAAAGGTGAGTATACGGCTCTTCAAAAATTTTTGCCAAGAATATAAATGTCTAATAATTATATAACAATGTGTTTATCTTCGCTAATAATTAAGTATGTACTTTTATCGGATTCCATTGTTGGTGAGAATGCAAAGAAACATATCCTTCTGGTGAAAATCTAAACTGCTTTCTGGAGAGGAATTTGGCAAAATTTCTGAAAATCTAAGACTTATCTACCTTTATGCCCCAGGAATTAATAAAGTTATAAAACTCTGTTAATTGCACATTGTATCAGTGAAAAACTAGAGCAATCTAAACATCCAACAATAAGTGCCTGGCTTAATACATTATGGTATGGCTATGAGGCCAAATAATGTGGCAGACCCATAAAAGCTGACATGGGAGGAGATTACAATTATTTTTTTTTAATAAAAATTTGCAAATAATATTTACACCAAAATCAGTTTGCATGAAAATGAGTACATGCAAAGAAAAAGTCTCAAATGATACACATGAAAAGAAACTCTTAAAAGTGATTATCTCTGAGAAGTTACATTAACGAGAATTCTGATATTCTACTTCATTAATTTCTGTACTATGGGATTTTTAGAATAGGAAAAACAATGTGTTCCTTTTTCTAATAAAAAAAAGCTATTTAAAAATGTGGTTATAAATAACAGAATGTGTCAGATGATGAATTGTCAAATGGTGGAAGAATGGGTGGAAAATGAACTCCCTGTTTTATTTATGTAGAGATTGTTGAGCATAATTCTCAGCTGATTTCTAAAGAAGCCCAGAGCAAGTCCATCTTGGAGAAAATCTCAACTCTGCCCTTAAGAATGGTTCTCTGCACTTTCTCCTTATTTCTGGTTTCTCAGTACTAGGTTTAAGGAGCATCGTAACTAACACTACTTCACTGTGATCAAAGATGTTCAACTCCCTCAATCATATCTGGGAAATCTCCACTCCCCAAATCCTGCTTCCAAGCCTTTGCCAGGGAAATAAGAATCTGCTATAGCATTAAACTCTTCAGTGTAACTGCATTCTTAGAAAACCTTGTCATTTATGTGATTCCTTAACAGTCTCCCAGTGACAGCTGCTACTTTGGCATCCAGTTTTTCAAATTAAAAAGTAAAACATTCTACAAATGGTATGAGCAACAGCTCATTTCTTTCAAATTCCACCCAGCTACAAAAGGAAAAAGGGTGATCATGATAGCCCCAGCATGGGATTGTTCTGCCTTCAGAGTTTATTCCTGGGCTTGGGAAATCAACTAGGAAATAAATGCTGGTAATTCTGAGTCCCAAGGAGCATGGTATCCCCGACAATCATTCCTGACATCCTTTTTGCCTGCCCAACTTGTGGGCTGGTGGTGAGCAGGCTCAAAATTTAGGAGTGAGGAAAGAATCTTGGCTAATGTGGTGGCCTGTCACCTCAAGGACATCACTGGTGCTACCCACAGTGTGAAAGGTGAAGAGTCTGACCTTTGAGGGAAGCCAAACCCCTCATGTCTGGTTCTGCCACTTCCCAGCTGTGTGGCTTTAGGCAAGTTATTCAACCTCAATGAGGTCAGACTCTTCACCTTTTATATATACGGAAATACATATATGTGTGCAGGTGCATGTATATACACATACACACATATATAAAATACACAACTACTTTGTAATTGCTACTTGGCCTAGGGAGGAAAAGCAACTAGGACTTCAGCCCTTTTTTGGGAGGACATGCTCAAAAGTACATTATGGGGGGATAGGTAGTGAAATTGCTGGTTTGCCCATTACTACCAAATTTAACTTTCTGCTTGTTTTTTTGTCACATTGTTTCTCATTCTAAGAGTAATATATGTCACAACAGAAAATTTGGAAATAACAGAAAACAGAAACATCCATTTGCTTAGTCATGGTACTTTCCTTTTATCTATTTTATCCTGTTAAGTATAATAAATAAGGCAAGTGTTGCTTAAACCTAAGTGTAAATCCAAAACATTTTTTTTTTAACTATCACAAAATGTGAGACAATTGCAAATTGAAGTTCCACCTATTTATTTCTCCTTGGATCAGCAGTTCTCCAATTTCTGTGTGTCTAAGACTCATTTGGTGAGTACCGGCAGTCATGCTGATTAAGTAGGCCTGAGGTAGGATCTTGGAATCTCCATTTTAAGATTTCTACATGACATGAATGCAGACCGAAGGGGTGGGGGGAGATCTCTGAACCTGACTTTTATTTTTTTGGAGTATAGTTGCGTTACAAGGTTTTGTTAGCATCTGCTCTATGGCAAATTGATTCAGTTATATGTATACACATATTCACTCTTTTAAACATTTCCTCCTCACTTAGATCCCCAAGAGCACTGAGCAGAGTTCCCTGTGCTATAACGTAGGTTCTCATTAGTTATCTATTTTATATATAGTAATGTTGTTGCCGTTTTTGCTTAGTTGCTAAGTGGTGTCCAAATCTTTGTGACCCCATGAACTGTAGCCCACAAGGTCCTCTGTCCATGGGATTTTCCAGGCAAAGAATACTGGAGTGAGTTGCCATTTCCTTCTCCAGGGGATCTTCCCACCCCAGGGACTAAATCGGCTTCTCTTGCATTGGCAGGTGGGTTCTTTATGCTGAGCCATCAGGGAAGCTACGTAGTGCATATATTAATATTTCAATATAGAAATAGTGCCATTTGCAGACACACGGATGGACCTAGAGACTGTCATATAGACTGAAGTAAGTCAGAAAGAGAAAAACGAATATCATATAACATTGCTTACGTGTGGAATCTAGAAAAGCGAGTCTGACTTTGAGAGACAGTCTGCAGCCCTGACTCACGTCCAGGGCTCTGAAGTCCCACAGCTGGGGCCTGGAAGAGGACTCAGGAATCCAAACGCTAGCCTCACAGATGTCACCGTGTGCAGCCCCAGGCTCCCAGGCACTTACCTTTCAGCTCTGTTTGCCCAGCATCTGGCAAGCAAGGCAGCTGAGCATCTGCCTTCTTTTTGTTTGACCCCCGTGGTCCCCAGAGAATTCAGTTCCTCTCATGGCTCATAAGATGCCATTCTTTTAGGGATGGATGGGTGGGGCTAGGGACTGACACCAGGTAAAGTATACGGTAAGACTTCTGGCCGCCTGCTTGATAGCTCTGGGGGATGCAAAAAATGCTCTTACATTCCTCTGGGTCCAAATAGAAGGAAGCAGAGATGGAGGTTAATGGGACCCTGGAGCAGACACCTAACATTCCTGATAAACATGCAGAGAGGTCTGAATGGGATGTTTCCTTCTGACATTTCTTAGGCTACTGCTGTAGCTAAATTCCTTTATCCTTTTTTAGGCAATTCAACCCCAATCCCCCAACTCCTTCCTCCAATCCTAGGAAAGGAAGCAGCTGAAAGGAAGAACTGGAACTTGTTTTTTGTAACTTCGAAGAAAAGCAATGTGTGCGTTCTTCTAGGGAGCAGGGCTTGTCCCAGGCCATGAGGCTCTGCCCACCACACTCCCCCATGCCTGCTCTGTAAAATGACACACAGGGAGACCAGAGCTACATAAAAGGCTCACCCAGCATACACTGATTTAATCTCTGCCACTTGTCACCTCCCTATGGGAGCTCAACAGAAACAACAGCCTTCATTACATAACCTACAATTATTTTCAATACGTGCCCAAATCTAGGTTTTAAAAAGCTCTGTTCAGATTTTATGGGAATAGGACAAATATCAGAACAAGCCCCCATGAGGCTGAAAGAAAAAGACACATAGAGTAATTCTGTTGAATTTTTACATTTTCGTCTGCTCTCTCTGAAGCATCAGTGGCTGGGGCGCTACCCAGGTTCTTGGCCGAGGTAAGTATAACCATTCCTCTGGAATGGAAGTTAGGAAAGTATATTTCTGCTCTCATAGAGTCAGAGGTCTAACTAAGTCTCTTAAGAAAGCTTCAATCCAATTTGCACATTTGTAGATGAGGAAACTGGCGTTCAGAGGGGAACTCTGTGCTGGCCATTGCCTGTTTGTTCTGTTCCATGCCCTGCTCCTCGTCTGCTCTGCTCTGATTCTCAGGGGCCTGATTTCCTTCCCAACTGGCTTCCAGTTAGTTTGGGCCAATGGGAAGCTCTGGTGGGAGGCTAGAGGACAGGAACGAGGGAGAAGCCAGAATATCTGGCCACCTGCTTGATCGCTCCGGGGGATGCAAAGAATGCTCTTATATTCCTCCGATTCCAAATAGAAGGAAGCAGAAATGGAGGTTAATGGGACCCTGGAGCAGAAACCTAACATTCCTAACACCTAACATCCACCCCCCACCCCCCACCCCCACCCCCACCCCCCCTTTCTCCTGCTGCTTTGGGTAGCATGTCCAGAGTGGCTGCATCTCCACCTTGGTTCATTCATGCTCCTCTGATCACCTCCTCCATCTGGGGTCCCAGCTTTTGCTTGCTCGGGTAACCCATCTTGTGCTCTAATAAGACCAACTTCTCCCATTATAGCCTCTTGCCCAGGGGTGAGTAAACTTTTCAAAGGGACAGATAGTAAATCCTACAGGCTTTATGGGCCAACAGGGAAAATCAAAGATACTTTGTAGCTACTGCACACATACAATGTTTAAAATGTAATCATTAAAAAATATAAAAACCATTCTTAGCTTAAGAACTAAGTAAAAGCAGGCTGTAGGCTGGCTGGATTTGGCTCAAGGGCCTAACTTTGCCCCCCACGCTCTAGTCTTAGGGGTTGTGGTGAATTTCTACAGTCTCTAATCTGAATTGCCTCCTGATATGATCGTAAAAGCCCTGCCTCTCTAGTTTCCTATAACTTAAAAAAACTGAATCACTTGGCATGAGGTCTCTTTTCCTGACTGTATATAGGCAATGACTTGTTTCAAACTGTACTCCATGAATGGAATTGTTATCTACTTCATATATTTCTTATTGCTTTCAGAAACGCATTGTTTAAGTTTCCATTCAAGTTAACTCTGCTGGCTGCGTACCTATGTTTTGACTATCCTGGATGACATGCAGTGTTGTAAAACAAGTGACCCCTCCCAAGGGGATGTTCGAGCTAATGTTGGGAACAAGAAACTAAAAATGTTAAAGTTGATCCTCCTACTGACCAAATGCTGTCCAACATCACTGACAAAAGTGATGAAAAAAGCTGCGAAAAGCTGACAAATCAGGCTGGCTTGTAGATGCAAATTTCCATAATAGCTAAGGCATGGATGACGATGCAAATCTGATGTGCTATATACCACACAGGGCCTTGCCCACTGCTTCCACCTGTGTTTAAACCCCCACTGTCCCTTCCCTGATTGCCTGCAGTTGCCTTCTAACCAGCCTCCCTGACTCCCACCCCTGCCACACACTCTCTTAAGACTATTTTCAAAGCTGCAGGCCAGGTCTTTTAAAAATATAAATTGCATGGCTCTACTGCTCAAAACCGCCAATGGCTCCCCATCTTACACACTATAAAATCCCAATTTGTCATGTTCTCTCTCCAGACTCTGTGTGATCCAGCTGCTGCCCACTTCTTCAAGCCTATCTCCTGCCTCCCTTCTTCTCCTCCTTCCAACCTAGCAGTGCTGATGTCCTCGCTGCTTCCCAGACTCTCCCCAAGCTCAGATGTCAGGCCCCTGCACTGGCTCTCCCTGCCTCTGGAATACACCCTTGGGGATCTCCAAGAAGTGCGCAGCTGTCTCTTCCTCTCTCTTAATTCTTGCAGGTTTGCACTCCTCTGTCACTTCATTGGAGAGAGTTTCCCTAACTAGCTAATCTAACATAGCTCAGCTTCTCCTTCTGTCCACTTCATTGTCTTATGACTTCAGCATGGCCCATGCTGTTCCCTTGGCTTAGAACATTCTTCCTCTCCATTCTGTGAGTCTTTTAAAATAAAAAAAAAAAATTATTACAATGTTGGGTTTAATTTCTGCAGAACAGCAAACTGACTCAGTTATACATATATATTCTTTTCCATTATGGTTTATCACAGGATATTGAATATAGTCCCTTGTGCTATACAATAGAACTTTGCTGTTTATCCATTCTATATATAATAGTTTGCATCTGCTAAACCCAAATCCTTCCCGTGCCACCCCTCTTCCGCTCCCTTTTTGACTGATTTAAATGCCATTTCCTCAGGGAGGTCCTTCTGGATCATCCTATATAGGCAGGTGTCCTTCAGCCCTCTCCATTTCACAGTTTTTGTACAATGCTCACTTTTCCTTATACACTGCCACTACTGTGTGTGTGTGAGTGTGAGTGAGTGTGTGTCCTCTGTCTACCTCTTTACTGTTTTTCTTCCATTCCCAAATGACTGTGAGTTTCATGAGGGAAGGGGTTATGTCCACTTTAACCACCAACACATATCAAGTGCCTATACACTTCAGGGCCTTGTACACTGTAAGTGCTCAATAACTATTTATGGAGGGAATGAATAAATGATCCAATGTGGAATCAGTCACAGACCTAGGAGAGATGAGATAGCCTCACTGTATAAGAGACCACTGGTTGCCCACCCACATCTCTCTGGTACTCACTATTTCTGTACATGATGATGGCTTTCTCAAGTAAGCATCATGACCCCTGCCTGAAAGCTTTCACAGGCTCCAAGAGCATGCTTGGTCCGTATGCAGTGCCAGGGAGTTAATGCCTATAGGAGCAGCTTTGGATGGCCAACAGGAGTTGTTAAATAACTACCCCCAGCTTTACCACTTGCCAGAAGTGAAGCATGTTATTCACGGTTTCTTATAAGTCTCTGCTGTGCCAGATGACCACTGGGGCACTTTGCTCATGAATCCAGTATTCACTGACCTCCTTCCCTTCCTTGTCTCACTACCCCATGACTTACTGGTATTTCCAGGGATCATCTGCCAAGAAAACTACAAATCCTTGTCTCAGCATGCACTTTTGGGAGAACCCAAACTAACACATCCTTCTATGGAATCCCTCACCACTATCCTTCTGGAGAAGTGTTGCAACAAAAACATTTCCAGCTAGCAGTTGCTCAGGTTGCCAGGGGAATTGTGGGATGGGATTGTGTGTGTGTGTGTGTCTGTGTGTGAATGAATTCTCTGATGTTTTAATTTAACTGGGTTCATGGCAGCAGCCACATTTTCTGTGAACTCTGCAGACAGGCATTCCCTATAAATGATAGCTCCTCTCTTTACTGTAGATATCTCCAAATAGGACTGTCTTTGTTCTTGGTCTATAACTGTACTCTGGGCCAGTTCCTTGCACCAAGTTCTACTGATAAAATTAACAAGAACAAGACACAATTCAGTGAATACCTGATGTGCACCAGACTCTGTTATACAGCTTGTATGACCTACTTAAATGGTCACAATCATACTACGAGGAAAGTACTCTTATTTCTTAGAGTTTGGAACCCTGGGTCCAGGGAGGCTATCAATTGTCGCATCTGCTGGGTGGCAGAGTCTGGATGTGAAGCCAGGGATGTGGCCAGAGATCCACTGTTAATTCTTTGGCTACACCATCTTTCAACCTCCCCAACTATCTGTCCCAGAGACCCCCCAGGTCTCATCACATCCACAATTTACAAGTAAGGCACAAAATTAACATGAGATACTATAGTTATAAAGTTTCTAAAATGTGTGTGTGTAAGTTGCTCAGTCATGACTCTTTGCAACCTCATGGGCTGAAAGAAGACCCCTCCAGGCTCTTCTGTCCATGGAATTCTCCAGAACACTGGAGTGGGTTGCCATTTCCTTCTTTAGGGCTCTTCCCCACCCAGGGATTGAACCCACGCCTCCTACATCTCCTGCATTTCAGGCAGATTCTTTACCAGCTGAACCATTGGGGAAGCTCAAGTTTCTGAAATTTTAGTCAAAAAAGAGTGAAACCATCTGGTAGTGAGAAACAATAAACACATGTTTAAAAGTAATTGCAAATGCAGCATTTCCTAAACACAAGATATAAAAAAAATTACGGTTCTTAACATTTTAATTTTTCCCAATTTGGCCCTCATGGTAAAAAAAAAAAAAAAAAAGTTTATAACCATTGCTCTAGGGTGAAGATCTTAGGGGAAAAATGCTTTTCCCCATGACAAAGCCAGCATTACCAGATAATGACCTAAACTCCACAGCTTTCCTGGCATCAACCTCCATCTGACCCTATGTTCCACAAAGAAGTGTGAGAATCAGAGCAAGTGGCCAGAGTCATAAAGAGTGCTTCTGTTCTCCGGACAGCGCTGGGCAGCCATTGGCCAGCAAACAGTCCGGGTGAGCCTTTCCTTCAACACAGAAGACCCACCATCAGATTCTGCTTCAAGGATCACAAAGACCAGATTCACAGTCTCATTCTCCCTTCTACTCATGCCAAATAACCCTGGGAAAATCATGCTTGTGCCAGTGAGCCTTTTCCATTGTTCTGTATGTTGGGAGGCTTTCGTGCTCCCATTAGCTTAATGAGAGAGAGAAAAAAAAAAAAAATAGAGGATGGATAAGAATACCTTCCAGGGCAAACCAAATAAGCATCAAAGAGTTAAAGCAAGTTAATAAATGTGAAATAGTTCAATATGTACTCACTCTTTTAATGTCTGCATATTTGGAGAGAGAGAGATGGGGAAGCTTCAATTCTGGGTAAAATATAACCAACATATTGTCTTGAGGGTAATTTTGCAAATTAACTAGAATAATTATCTTCCTCAGCTCTCTATTTTTAATTACCTTTTCTTGATAATGAAAGTAAAAACAATACACTAAAAGAGAACTTTGTGAGTGCCAGGCCTTGCTTAAACTGTTTCCTACATATGATTCATTTAATGCAACACCACTATGAAACAGGTAACACTGTCTCTGTTTTATAGACAAGGAAAGAGAGAGTAAGTAATACTCTTAAAAAAGACAGTAAGTAAATTCCAAAGTTCCATCTCTATAGTTCAACCTACATTATGTTGCTTCAGTAGATTCACAGTATAGAAAATCATAAGGCTTGTTGCAGAAAATCTGGAATATGTGGCCAAGTATACAAAGAATATTTGATGTACTCATAATCTCACCACCTAGAAATAAATGAACATTTTGATACAGTGATCATGACAGAATCTCTATAAATATGACATAGCTTTTGTTGTTATCCCAAATGAAAAGCTATGTGATTAATCACCAAATGTGGAGAATATATTTGCAGTAGACTGATTAGAGAGTACGACTTAGGCAGAATTTTGGGGGGACCTCAATGGATCACCTCCCAACTTTCAGCAATCATTTAATTTTCATAAGCTAAGGTTGAAGTACATGTACTATGGCTGTCATTTGGAAAAGACCTATCATGCATGATAAGATGCCACGAACGAAGAAAACCAAAGGCGACTTCAACTTTGAAACCTGAACTGAAAACCACTAAAGGAGATGTTATGGACTAAAGGTTTTGACTTCTGACCAACTGAAGCAGTGCTCAACATGATTTACAAGTGGGAGGAAATAGGGATCTCTGTATCATCTACCTTTACCTCTCTATCTATCCATCCACCCACCCATTCACCCATCCACATAATTAACATAACAGTGAATTATGTCTTAGGTGGATTGGTACCAGGAAGCAGACCCTGAGATCAAGATTAGAGTGCAACTGGTTTTTGGAAGATTCATCTTTGGAAACACCAATAGAGCAGTGGAGAACTGAGAGAGGAAAGGGAAAACAGGTAAGAAAAGGTGTGTTAATGAACACAGGGTGGAGCTCTCTTGCTGGGTACTTCTGAGAGCTTAGTGTGGTAGCCCATGAGAGGTGAGGAATTTGGGATATTTATCCTCTGACTCACAGTCATCAATGGATGAGAGCAGCTCTAGGAGTCATTTACTCCCCAGCATTTCTGGCCTGCCCTGCATACTAACCAAGCAGGTTCCTGTGACTAGTGAAAGTCCTTTAACAGCCACATGGGTTTACAATAAAAAGTGTAGGTGTAGATGTGAATTGTGAGTGACTGATAGGTATGGGCAATGTCAGTATGTGCTATAGTCCTATAGTCAGCCAGTATAAACCGAAACAAAATTGGAATCATTATATATATATATATATATATATATACACATACATACACATAGATACATGTATATATATTCATATATACAGTCTATATATATGCTATAGTCCTACGGTCAGCCTGTGGTCAGTCCTATGGTCAGTCCTATGGTCGGTATAAACTAAAACAAAATTGGAATCATTATATACACACATATATATATATATATATGTGTGTATGTGTATATATATATACACACAGAGAGAGAGAGAGTTTTGTATTCTGCTTTTCTCCTACTAAAATGTCAGGAGCATTTCAGGTCCTTACATGTTATTTGAAAAAAATGACTTTTAGTGGTTGCCTATCACATTTTATTTAACTGATTCCTTATTTTTGGACACATAAGTTATTTCTAATTTTGAAGTACTTAGAATAATTCAACAATAAATATTTTCATACACATATTTTTCTCTATATCTCTGGTGCCTTAGGATAAATAAATCAAGGACAATTTAGTTAATTATCTAAAGCAAGGATTACCAATTCCATATCTATAAGAATGCTTGAAATTGATAGAAAACTTAATTTTTTTTTATTCTGATGGGTGTCTCCAGACATAAAAGTGACATAACAACTTAATTTATTTTTATGATGAATCTGCTCTTAGTCTCTATATTCAGTTGTTCTCAAATGATGGGAGATTTTTATACCTTTATTATGGAAACCTTTATTGCTGTCTAGCCAAGGTGGCAAGTTTATCACCATGCCATCGAATGAGCTGATTACTTTCCAGAAGCAGAGGTGAACACCTCCTCTACAAAAAGGTCATTAATAACCTTGCTCTCTTTCTTCACAAACATCACCTCATACAGAAGTGAAGTCGCTCAGTCGTGTCCGACTCTGTGACCCCATGGACTGTAGTCTACAAGGCTCCCCTGTCCATGGACTTTTCCAGGCAAGAGTACTGGAATGGGCTGCCATTTCCTTCCCCAGGGGATCTTCTCGACCCAGGGATCGAACCCGAGTCTCCCACATTGCAGGCAGACGCTTTACCGTCTGAGCCACCAGGGCTTAAGGAAAAATGGTTCTATCCTTAGCATTTTGCATTTTACTTGTTAGAGGGAAAAATACCAAATTCTATTTTCCATCCTCCAACAGTCTGGCAAGCTTTCTTTCCTATTGAAATATCTCATGATAGTATCTCAGGAAGTATCTCATGATACCATTTGTTCCATCCACTGGCCTTTTAGTTTTCACTTCTTGACTTCTGTGAAGTGCTGAGTGGTATCACTCATGCATGACATATCCCTATTTTCCACGCAGCCTACACTTGCCTAGTGGTCCTATCTCTTTTTCTTTTGGCTCTTCTTGTTCTCCCCCAGTTATTCCTCTCCTTCTTCATTTCTTCTACATGTGGACATCATCCATTGCTTAGCCCTGTGTGCCTACTCTTCTATTTCTCTTGGTGACCTCTCTTTGTTCAGGACCTGTTTTCCACTCCGTGATTATGACTCTTGGAGCCCCATTTGCAGGCTCCCCTCACTCCTTATATGGGATTTAAACATGAAACTTCTTGATAGAAAATACCTCAAACCTGGCACGATCAAACCCAAATTAATCGTCTTCACTTTAAAATGGTCTTCCCTATTATTTTCTCTTTGTCTTTCCTTAACCTCTTCCCCCTATTTAGTCATGATCAGTGGCAATTCTCCTCTCTTCTGCTAGATCCCCTTTGTTGAGCAGTATGCACGCATTGCCTCAGTCATTCGACACAAAAGCCAAGGAGTTCCTCCAGAACCTTCAGACATGTCAGACATTCCTACCCCAACTACCACTGGCATAGGAAACTCTTATTACTAAATTACCAGGCATTCTATGCTTAGTATTTCTCTGCTTTGGACTCTCTTATTAGCTTATTAGAAGAGTATCTACCTGAGCAGAGGTGTTTGTAACTTGTATTACTGTACAGTTCTTAAAAACCATTTAATACATTGGTATAAATGCCACGTCTGTGTGATTCACTGCCTGTGAACCGAGACATTTTTGTTCTGGACTAGGAGAGGTTCACTAGGTCGATATATTAAGGATGTGTTCCATGATATAGTAATCTTCTGAGATGTTCAGTGTGAAAGGCTTTCTGTGGTCAAATACATTTGAAGAAACATTGTGTTCTTGGTAATTCAAAATGTGTGTTAAAAGGGCAAAGTGCTAAGAAGTATTTCTTAAACTTATTTTATCAAATCATTTAATGATTCTCCAGCTCTTTCTCCCCCCTCCCTCCTATTCCCCATCCCTTTCCTCTGACTTTCTGTCTCTCTTCCTTTCTTTTCAGAAACATTAAATATCTAGGGCTATGTGGGAAAGATTTTGGAAAACACTGTACTTACCTGTTTAAGAAAGGTTTTTAGGAGCAAATTTTTACCTTTCTCTGTATTTCCAGAGCCAGCACTGTATCTGGCACAAAATGACTGTTTAACAAATGTCTGCTAACTTGAAGTGCACACAGGTGAGTATATTAATAAGAAGCCAAAATATTATGTTGAAAGTTGTTCTCAAAAATCACACCAGTTTTTTGGTACCAAGCATTTGGTAGTTTTACAGAAACGAATCATTTAAATTTTTATTTCAATTAATCCACTTTGAATCATAACCACAAGATGTCTGACTCGAGACAAATTTTGGTAGGTATATAGCCATTATTTTATAGACAGGTCTTATCTTTCATCATGAATTTATATAGAGGTTGAAAGAATTATCTCAAGCAACTTAAGTATAGGAATAGAGATGTGAGCTCTGGGCATACCCTGGGTAGGCACAAACACTGACTGCCACTTACTGACCAAGGGAAGGTGGGAAAATGTACCTGCACCTCAGTTTCCTCATGTGAAATGGTGATGATACCTGTACTCCCCTTACAAGGTCATTGTGATGACTTAATGAGATTAAACAGGTGAAAAGCTAAGCACAATGTCTGGCACATGGAAACACTATTAGCTATTAATACCATTAAACAGATTATCAGCCAGGATTGCATAGTTGATATGAAATGAAAGGTGACCACACAATTTTAGATAACTCATGAAAATATGGATGGGGAGGAAGGAATTGTGTGATTGAGGTCTCCGTATTGGTAAGACTCCAACATTGGGCCATTTGTAGCAGTTTGGGTTGCGGAGAAGAGTTCATTTTGGTTTGAAGCTACAACTCCCAGAGAATAACTTTTCCCAGGGTAGGGTGCTGGATGGGCATTTTACTTATTTGGACATTTTGTAGGCTCAGGGAGAATCCTTTCTTTTACCCAGAAATTCCTGGGAGATTGCACCTTTTTAAAAAGAAACCAAGAAGGAAGAAAGTTCCCTGCCTCTCTGTAAGAGGGCACCATTCCCTACCTGAATGGGTAGGCAAACGCCACGTCAATGCTGAGGTCACTTTCCGTCTTGTTGGCACAGTCCACACTCAGCCGCAGGCCTCCAGAATAGCCACCGCATGTTGCAAACGCAAAGATTGCAAAAAGCTGGGGAGAACAAAGAATAGAGAAGGCAGCTGTTAGAATGGTGTTGATCTCATGGAATATGCCAATAGGATGTTAGTGTCTACATTGAGAGAGGTTAGGATGACAATTATGGCCATCCAAGTATGGCATCATATATGGTTTAAGCTGGAATGAAGGCCAGGATGATGATGGAGAGTGGGATGGTTGGGTGCAAAAAATTGCCTGGAAAGCTGGAGTAATTTTGCTTGTGGAAAAATTAAATACAAGGACAAAATATCTGCATTTGAGATCAAATATCTGTGTAAAGATGATTAGACAGTATCACCGACTCAACGGACATGAACTTGAGCAAACTTCAGAAGATAGTGAAGGACAGGAAAGCCTGGTCTGCTGCAGTCCATGGGGTCGCAAGGAGTCAGACACAACTTAGTGACTGAACAACAGCATCTGTGTAAAGAACTGTCACACTACAGAAGGTAGAGATGTAATCTTACATCAAAGTCTCTGGAAAGCTACACACTGAGGGATTAATGATGGATATCTCCATGTGGGAAGAATTTCAGATGTTTCCTTGCTTCCTTCTTTTTGGTTATCTGTGTTTTCTGCAAAACACATGTTTTGTCTTTTGGAATAATAAAGATTTTTTAAAATGCACAAAGAATTTTAGGGTTGATGGATGGAAGAAGTGGAGATTACCTAAAATGTGCTATTTTGGAGCACAACATCTCTGTATATGTCAACCTCAAAGCATCCTTGGTGGTTTCATCTCTGTTTTACTTGATCTTTCTAGAGGCAACTATTAAAAGGTTCAACTGATGACCAACTAATGTTAGTCTATCCTAGCATAAAACATGCATCTATGGTAATCAGGCAGTGAAAATTAGAAGCAGGAACTCAAAGAAGTCTTCCAGAGAAAGAAGATATACCTGGGAGGGTGAGAATGCCCTAAGATGGGAAGAAAACAAATACCAATCTTTGCCCACTTAGTTTGGCTAAATTCAAAAGAATGTCCTGCTTATCTCTGTAATACATCCAGTTATTTTAACTTTGGAATTCACCTTCTTCTAGTAGCTTGGGTTCCCTTTAGCAACACCAGCTCCCTTTCCATAGTGAGAGGAATTACTGTGTAAGGGTTTTGTAGTCTAACATGTGATCTATCCTGAAGAATATTCTTAAGTGTATATGAGAAAAGTGTGTATCCTGTTCTTTTGGGATGGAATAATCTGTATTTGTACATTAAATCAATATGCTATAATGTGTCATTTAAGACCAATGTTTTCTTATTGATTTTCTGTCTGGATGATCTCTCCATTGACATAAAAGGGGTGTTAAAGTCCCCTACAATTATTGTATTGCTGTCAATTTCTCCTTGTCTGTTATTATTTGCTTTATTTTTTATCATTTTCATTATTATGTAATGCCTTTCTTTGTCCCCTTTTACAGTCTTTGTTTTAAAGTCTATTTTATCTGATAAAAGTATTGATAGTCCAGCATTCTTTCTGTTCCCACTTGCGTAGAATATCTTCTCCCATTCCTTCACTTTCTGTGTGTATCTTTAACTCTGAAGTGGCTTTGAGGCCCAAGTGGGCTATTGTGGGTTTGCTGGTGTGTGGGACTGGACCCCTGGAGCAGGAGGCACCTTGGAGGGGTGCCAGTGTCAGACGGCAATGCCTGTTGGCGGAACGTGACAGCAGCTGCTTTGGAGGAGACAGCTGGGGCAGTGGGATGGGCAGGGAAGGCCCTCAGGGATATGCCAGCTTGGTGCACATGGCATTAGTTCAGCTGATGGAGAGTGACAGAAGTGGTCCTCACCAGTGCTGGGTCCACTAGGTAGAAGGAAAGTGTTTTTTTTTTTTTTTTTTTTTTAATGGCACCTGCCAGTGTTTCTGTTCTGGAGAAAGCTCCACCAGATCTCTACCCCTCCAGCACATGTCCTAAATTTAGTCAGTGAATCTCTTTCTCCCATGACACAGGTGCTTTTTAAGCTGCTGTCTCTGTGCTGAGACTTTGAGCAGTGAGCATGTGTGTGCGTACTCTCCAAGAACAGAGTCTCAGTTTCTAACAGCCCTCCAGCTGTCCTGGACATAAGCCCCTCTGGCTTCCAAAGTCAGGTGTTACAGAGGCTCGTCTTCCTGGTGCAGGTCCCCCAAGCTGAGGAGCCCAATGTGGGGCTCAAGGCCCTTGTTCCACAGAGGAAACTGCCATGGCTGTGATAGTCCTCCCTCTGTGGGTAGGTTCTCACTAGATCATGCTTCTGTTCTTTTGGCCCAACTTGATGTGGCCTTTTCCTTATAGATTCTTAGTTTTAGAAAATCTGTTCTACTAGTCTTCGGGTCATTCTCAGTGACAGTTGTTCTGTAGGTAGTCCTAGATTTTGTGTATCTGTGGGAGATGAACTCAGGATTTTCCTACTCTGTTATCTTGATCCAGAATCCACCAAGTTATTGGTTTTTAAATCCAGTAATTTAAAATAGAAACAATTTACCAAATGATATTACAGACAAAGTAAAAGTAAAATGTGTTTATCTGTGTTAATGTGTGTAAAGCACTTAGAACAGATCCTGGCACAGAAAAAGCACTCAATAAATGTGAACAAGAGTTATTACTCTAAATAAATGTGTATGAGATTTTGGTAAGATCTTGCAGGACATAAAATAGGAAGTTTCGACTTCCTCCCTAGCTAAATCTATATGACCATCAGCCCCAGTGAACCAACATACAAGTACTCCAGAAAACCTTATCTTTTTCCTTTGTTAGATTTCCTTCCTAGTTTCTATCACTGATGGGACTTGCGGAGACATTTAGAAGGTACTCCAACCCATCGTGAAATCTGAGAATGATATACACAGAACACCAAGGCTGACAGGACTCGGATCTGTATCCCTGTGATATGGATTTGCTCATGACCAAATGTTCTCTTTCTGTCAGCTCTTAGAATTGGTAGGAATAAGGAGGACATGATTTTAAATGTCAATGCTTAAATCTAAGTTTCATCATACAATACTGCACGGCACAGTCCTTTGTGCCATGCCATGATAGCGTCTTTAGTATGATTTCTTCCAAAAGACAGAATGGAGTGGCAGGATCCAGAACCCTGGGGTAGGATGTGGAGATCACCCTTTCCTCATCTGTACAACAGAAGCATCCTCTGTGTCCTCCCAAATCACTGAAAGAAGAAAATGAGATGGAGTATGTATCTATGTGCAGTCTTCTCTGAATCCATGTGGATTTGTGTGGTATTTACACATGTGTACTTCTCTCGGGCAAGACACATGTGTACTTCTCTCGGGCAAGAGTCCTCAGTGCATAATCAACACTTGTACATGAAAAGGTTAGGAGGAATTATCTGTTGTTGGCTTTATTAAGTGCCTACAATGGGCTTGCTATCGTGTCCAGCACTTAACGTATGTGACCATATTTCCTTTTGACAACAACAGTTTGTGTGTGAAGCTTAATAATCCTATATTAAAAGTGTGGCAGGATAGCATAAGGATTTCAAACAGTAGTATTCTTTAAAATCCCCTGTAACATTAAACTGGAGTGATTTAGAGGTACAAGACCCAAAGATAAATCCTTTAAATTCAGGGCTTAATGGCTGCAAAGAAACTACTTTTGGCTTTTCATCTTATATTAAAGCGCCTTACATACAGTAAAATATTATTAATACTACCATGCAGTGAACTTAAGATGGAAAGATAATTATGTATTAAAATTACATATTTAGCTCAAAATATTTATGTGTAGAGGAAGGCATCAGAGTATTGAAACCACACACACCACTACTTTTTCTTTTAATGTCTATCGAGCTCTGAAAACATAAGACATTGAACTTGAGTTAAATATGATACCTATGGGCTTTCTGGTTACCTTGCATTACCCACAGTCCTCACTGATTAAAGAGAAATCATACTGTGTGACTGATATGAAACTCATGTGGGGTTGGTGAGGATTAAACAGATAATGTCTGTACAACACTGGAAGAGTCAGGTCCTGCTGAGTGAATAACATTATAGGGATAGTTTGGAAAGTGAAATATCTGGGAGAGTGAAATTAACTCTTTCACAGTGTATCAGCTAGGAACCTGGTCCTGTAATCAGGACAGAGTGAGGAGAGGGAAATGGAAGTCCTTTAGGGATCTGAAATTCTCTTAGCATTGCAGAGAAATGTAGAGTCAGATGGAACTTTGGAAATCTTGGCAGTTGGAAGTCCACCCAACAACTCCACCCTAGGTGGTAGACAGGAGCAGTTCCAGAGTCAGGCAGACCTGAACCTGAGTCCAATTTCTAGCTGTCTGACACAGAGTAAGATACTTAACTTTTCCCAACCTTATTCCTATATCCACTAAATCAGGACTAATTCACTGGCTTGTTCAGCAGCTGTTTAATGGTGTATTTACCAGGTGCCAGATGGTGGGAAACAGAAAGGTAAAAAGTTAGAGAAAAGACAAAGTAGGTCCCTGCCTACTCTGAAGTTTAATGCTGGATGGGGGTTGGGACAGAATTAAAAGAATATACAAATAACATAATTACAAATTATGTCCTGGGGGACATCTTCCAGACCAGGGCGTTATATCTGAGGATGTCACATTTATGCTAAGACCTTGAAGACGAAAGTGAGAAAGCCACAGGCGATGGAGGGTGGTGTGGAGAGAGCCCCTGGGACTGCGGGCACAGCGTAAGTGACAGCGCTAAGCAAGCAAAGGCTTGACAAGTCCAAGGAGCCAATGGAAGGCCAACGTGGCAGCTGGACGGTGAGTTGAGGTTGACAGTAATTTACCTCATGTGGATTTGTGTACGTCAGAGAGAACACACGCAAAGCATCAGGCTCAGAGTTCTCAATAAACCATTAGAGTGTGTCCCTCCTCTTCCTTCTCCTTCCCCTCCCCTCCCCTATCACCACACTACTGAAGAAATTAAGAACTAGAGAAGAAAATCCATTTGCCTTTAACTCGGCAAGAGCAGAGTTGGAACTAGAATCCTGGTGTGTCAATTCCCTCAGTCAGCAGTCTTCTAATTAGCTCTAGAATAACAGGAAGAACAATTTTTGACCGCATGGATAGAGAAGTGTCAAATGGTCCATACTTCTTTGACCAGAGACGCATCACGGTGCTGCGGGGGCCGGAGGTTTTCCATGCTGCGCATTAGTGACTCACAAACACATACTGCAAACCTAGTGCTAAGGACGATGGGTAATATGCTCTCTCTCTCCTTTCCTTCTTTCTTTCCTTTCCTCCCTCCCTTCCTTCTCTCTTCTCTCCCTCTCTTCCTTCTTCTTTCCACCCTTGGTGGGGTGGAGGATTTTAGAAGAATTGTGTAAGATGTTGTAAAAGGACATAGACTTTCTCAGCTTGACAAGTGGTGCTTAGAGAGGCCATGGATATTAGCGAGAAGATGGTCCCTATGTCTTGTAGATGTTAGACTCTGAGAGACTAATGCTGATTCCTAAGACAGATGATATCCTCTCTTGGGAGATGGAAGAGATGGAAAAACTTTGTGTTATGCAGACAGGATGGAGGGAGAATTGAAGGTGGGTCCTGGAAGGCTCAGGAGGGAGAAGAGTCTGAGAGAAAAACTCCATCTGAGGTCAGCTCTCTAGGCTATATGCAACAGGATGACAGATTAATGACACTGTGTTTCGGTGTATGCATGTGTACATGTATGAGTTTGTACAAGCTTTGGGCTCTGTGTTCATCCTCAGCCAAACCTGTGCCTTCCTTTTGGTAATGCAGTGTACTTACTCACCTTCCTAGACATCAAGGGCACAGTCCAGGGGCAAAAGTCCATTTTCCCAAATCAAGTGAAATTATAAAAGTTCACTCAGAATGGCCATCATCAAAAAGTCTACAAATAACAAATGCTGGGGAGGTGGAGAAAAGGAACCGTTCTACACTGTTGGTGGGAATGTAAACTGGTGCAGCCATTATAAAGAACAATGAGGAGATTCCTTTAAAAATTAAAAACAGAGTTAGTATATGATCCAGTGGTTGTACTCCTAGGCAGATATCTGAAGAAAACCATAGCTGGAAAAGATACATGTAACCCAATATTCATCAAAGCACTATTTACAATAGCCAGAATATGGAAGCAACCTAAATGTCCATCAACAGAAGGATAGATAAAGAAGATATTTATATATGAGTAATATTCCATTGTATGTATGTGTATATTACTCAGCCATTAAAAAGAATGAAATAATGCCATTTGCAGCAACATGAGTGGACCTAGAGATTTTTATACTAAGTGAAGTGAGAAAGACAAAAACTGCATGGTATTGTTTATATGTGGAATCTTAAAAAATGATACAAATGAACTTATTTACAAAATAGAAATACACTCACAGACATAGAAAACAAACTTATGGTTACCAAAGGGGAAGAGGAGATCGATAAATCAGGAATTTGGGATTAAAATATTCACACGACTATATATAAAATAGAAAACCAACAAGGACCTAGTGTATAGCACAGGGAACTCTATTCAATATGCTGTAATAATCTATAATGGGAAAGAATCTAAAAACTTATATGTTATATATATATGTGTGTATATATGTATTTTGTCAACACATATGTAACTGAATCATTTTGCTGTATACCCGAAACTAATACAATATTGTAAATCAACTATATTTCAATAAAAATTAAAAGAGAAAAAATAGTTCTGTGTTGCCATCTTTCCAATTCTCCTCAAATAGAGCAGACACCTCAGCCTCTGGCACAACCTGAGATAATCAATATCAAAACCACCAGCCCAATCACTCACTTCTCTCTAGTTTAGGAGAGTAAAACAAATCTCCTACGATGAACTCTCATTTCACTACTGTCTTGGATGATCTATGGCTCTGTTCCTAACAACAAAAATTACTCTCTAATGGGTGAAATTAGCCAGCAGAGATTTCCCTTGCATGCAGTTAATTAGGAATACATCCGGCTGAAAGAGAACAGAAGCACTGCCTTGCACTTTCTGGCTTAATAAGCATCCACAAACCAAAATTCCTCATAGCAGGAATACCTTTACACAGTTAACAATACCAAAGGTTTTCCCCTGGAAAGAGTGCAAGCAGCTCCCTCCTTTGAATTAATTGCACCACACGAGGAATATCAGTGAAAGCTGCTATTAATCCTTCTGGTTAATTTGCAAGGCATAGTGGAAAGCAATAGGTTGGAGGAGGACAGGAAATCAGCCTGATTAATGACTCTCATGGGGACTGTGGTCTTCAGTGAAGTCAGGGAGGGGACATCTTCCAAGGTCTGATGCACAATCTCTGGCAAGAAAGATCCCTTGGAAGAAATAAGTGAGAGTAAGGAGCCTGGCTAGAAAGAGATTAGGTGATTGGGACCAAGTCGTGGTATTTCTCTTACCACCAAGCTGTGTGTGCTGGCAATCAGAGCTCCACAGATACAGCTTTGACTTTTACAGCATTTGCCAATTTCCATGGTATAAATACTTCCTCCATGGCCAGTTCTAAGCCACCAAAATAACATCTTTGAAATTTGACTGGGAAGAGAACCGCAGAGTCAGCTGCGCTCGAGCACACCACAGCGACCAAAGGACTTTCCTTGACTCTCCCCTGATGCACCCGGGGCTGATCTCAGTGGTTCACTTCTCTTATTCCATATCTCATATTTCCTCTTATTTCATATCACTCACCTTGGGTTTATTTGACTGATTTCACTTCAATTATTCATTCATTCATTTGTTGGACACATTCAATCACTTATTATTTACTTACTGATTTAGTTATTGTAGGAAAAGCTGATGATGCTCTGCTTAGGATCCCCTCTGCACTGCCTAAAGGCCACCTGCAGCGTCAGGGGGACAGTCCTCATAGGCATCAAAGGTTCCTCCCTAAACACAGTTCTCTCTGTTGAGGGCTATCTCAGGCAGCAGGGACACAGCCTGTGATTGTGGCATGGTGCAAGGTTCTGGGGATCAACTCTATGTCAGTTTCCAAACAATGTGGGATAGAAATTGGTGGACAAATCCCCCAAGTGTCCTTCTCTGTCTGCTCGGAAATTTTGAGGTGTGTTTAATACAGTTTCTTTCAATGGGACTGAGCCCTATTGCCTACAGCAAATCTGCTCATGAATGACACCTGTGGTTGGACTCTTCCTTTTCCTCTTTCATTTCCTCACTCATCATTGTGCTACCTGGCATCATCTCCCAGGTCACCTTCTTGAGCCTACATTCTTGCATTTCCCAAAAGCAAGTCTCAGGACCTGCTTTTGGGAAATGCAACTGATATAAGTTACCAATCACTGACCAAGCACCAATTGTTCTCCATGCACTGCAATGGCCCTAGGACTGTATTAATGAAAGGACGGGTGCCACTCAGCATACCTTAGCTCGTGCCCCTCAGCTTACAGCTAGACACACTCTCATCTCTGCAGCCTTCTCCAAATAGGCAGAGATCTTCTGCAAAGAGAAAGTCTTCTTGGACTATGCTATCTACAGGAGGGCACCTGACCCCAGCCCACCCCCCACTTTCACTCTCATTATTCACTTCTGTTGCTATTTACCTGAGCAGGTATTTAAAAATCTGTGTTTGGCATTATGCATTCATCTGTTTATGTTTTGCCTGGCCGCTTCTCTGAGGAAAGGTAATACCCTTGTCTTTACTGATGAATCTCAGCTCTTGGCATGAAGTGGGTGCTCCCTAAACACTTTTTGACTAAAATATGTAAATATATTCCCCTCCGCCACCTCTGGGCTTCCCCGGTGGCTTCCCCGGTGGCTTACTGGTAAAGAATCTGCCTGCAATGCAGGAGATACAGGAGATACAGTTTTGATCCCTGGGTTGGAAAGATCCCCTGGAGAAGGAAATGTCAACCCATCCAGTATTCTTGCTTGGACAATCCCACAGACAGTGAGCCTGGCAGGCTAGTCCATAAGGTCCCAAAGAGTTGGACATGACTGAAGCAACTTAACAAGCATGCACACCGCCACCTCCAGGGAACTTGCTATCTATTTGGGAATGTGGACAAGTGGATGAACAGGTATGGTAACACCTGCTTTTTGGTGGTGGCAGTCACTGGAGCCCCTAGAGGAAAATGTGGAGTGTGTTTGCAGAGGCGTGGAGGGACATGAGGAGTGGAATCTCGAGGAATGGACAGCTAAGCAGATGCCAGGCAAGCATGCCAGGTTCAGCTGGGTAAGAGGGAAAAAATGAGTGTTTCAGGCAGAGAGAGAAGCAAATCAAAGACACTCAAGTGAACGAGTAAGGCATATCTGAGCCGTGTGGCTGACAGGATAGGAACAGACACTGAAAGATAAGAAGAAAGCTGAGGCTCCATTCAGGGGGCAGCAGGAATGTGCCAGGTCGGATGTAGCAAGGATCTCAAAACTATGGCCTCTGGGCCATGTCAAGCCACATATATTCATTCACACATGCGGTCTATGGTTGCTTTCAGATTTCAGCGAGAGAACTGAGTATGGACAATGAGAGACCCTATGGTCTGAAAGGCAAACCTATTTACTATCTGGCCCTTACAGAAACCCAGGAGAAACTGGGGTTTTAGGAGGGGGCTGGGTTATTGGCCAGGGAGGGGTATGACCAATTTGCATTTCAGAAAGCCCATATAGGTTGGACTGGAGCATGTGGATGGAGAGAGAGCAAGTCTAGGTGCTAGAAGATGAGTAACTGATTTACATCCCCTGATAACCTGCAAACGCTATGCCAGCAGGACTACCACTCAACTCTCTCTGTACTCTTGTGCCAAAACATGGTAGGTGGCTCATAAATGCTGTGAATGAACACCCAGTGAAGGCGCAAGAGAAGATGAGAGGATGAAGGAGTTGGAAATGTGTACCCTGGCACTGAAGCCCAGAGTAATAAACGTCGTGATGGTTACAATGATGGCCATGAAAATGATGATAGTAATAAAAAATCAACCACACTTGATGCTCTGGGCCAGTCCCTTCAGTAAATACATTATTTATATGAATTCATTTAATCCTCTCAACAACCCCCTCTGAAGCAGAAAGAAACATAATCCCTCATTTTACACTTGAGGAAACTGGGTCAAACAGCATGCCAAGATTACATGGGTTATTGGTACGTGAAGTAGTCATGGTTTGAACGTGGATTTGCTTTTCTCTAAAATTTATCTTCACCTGTCCCAACTCTCCCAGGGCCATGAAGGGTATGTCACTTGGCTGGAGTAGACTATAGAAAGACTAAAATCAATCACGGGCTAGTTAAGGCCAACAATGCTCAGAAACCCAAGTGAGGACTAAATGAAGCATTTGTTAAGACAAAGCCCTGATCATGCAAATGGATGCCAGTGGTAGCTCACAGATCTTGCCTTGGCATTACAAGACTTTGTTCTGCAACATCACAGGTCATCATGGGGGAAGGACTGAGAATCTTGGATGGTAAAAATGCTGGAGTAGCCTGACAGGAGTAGTTCTGCCAATTACATTTAACAAGACTTTCCTACTAATTGTCAGCTACTCATGGTGGGTGGGGAGTCCCTCACAACTTCAGCAGCTTTTAAGTTAAAGATACCCAGTTCCTGCCTCTCCAACTCCCTGTGATGAACCATTCCCTCTTGTCCCTTCTCCTTTTATGGTCTTGGGTTGATAAGCCACTGGTCCTTAGCATCCCTGAGAAGAACTTCTGAGAACACAGCTGTTTAAAGGAGCTGATTACTCTCTAGTAGCCCTGGAAAAGCAAGGAATACATACTGTCAGGATATTTTCTGGTGCAGAAAGAGTGTTTGATTAACTGTGGCTTCCCTCATACCCCATGGGCTGCCCAGGCGGCCCTTAGCTGACTGATGGAACACCTCTAAAACTTAATGTTCCATTTCTACTCATTTTGACCCAATTCTTCTTTCTTTTAGTGTTTCTTCTTCTGTTGATAATGGGATTTTTCCAAAGAAATTGACCAAGTACCTACTCTGGTCATCGGTTTATGGTTACTGCAAACCTTCTGACCCAGAAGGTTTTTGTGAACAGCCCTGTAAAACCTCAGAAGGGATCTTCCTGTGAGGATAAAAACTGCAGGTCATCCCTGGAAGACAATATAATTCTATCTTATTTGGAAGCACTGAAAACCATTGTCAAAAAGCTCTCCTATGGAGCTGTATGCTTTTTCTTGTCATTGTATATAACTATCTGTGTTCTTAACCAGCTCCAATATCTTCCATGCTGCTTTCCATTTCAGGCTACATATCAAAAATTGGATACTATGCCCTTCTAGCTGTTTTGTGATTTATATGAAATCTTCCCAAGCAAAGGTAGCCTCATAAAACTGGCATTTCATACTATCACCTGAGGAATTCTGACCAGGCCCTGCAGATGTGTGTATGTGTGCGCACGCGCTCAGTTGTGTCTGACTCTTTGTGATGCTGTAGATTGCAGCCTGCCAGGCTCCTCTGTTCATGGAATTTCCCAGTCAAGACCCTGCAGGAGAATCCAAAATTATCAATATAGCATAAGAAGTTTCCACTTTCATTTTCATAAACCTGCAACCTGGAGATGGATCAGTTAGTACAGTATTTGCATGCAGGTAACAGAAATCTTGATGGATAGTGACTTAAAAAAAAAGAACTTTGTTTTTCATATGTATTGAGAAGTCCAGAACTGGGTGGTTATTGGTATGATGATGTCTGAGCCAACATCTCTATTTATTGTGGTCTCTGTCTCATCACCAAAAATTGGCTGCTGCATTTCCAGAGACATCCTTAGCTACATGGGAGCCTAGGAAGTGAATATTTAGCTTTCCTGGGCTGCAGAGGGGAGGTTGGTAATGGTACAAGGACTGGGAACAGTTGTTCAGTCAGCCAGTCACCACTGTCTGCTCCAGAAATGAATAGGAGAAAAATGCAGAAGTAAAACAAGCATTCATGGCATTTTATAAAGGCAAGATAGCATAGTCACGCCCATTCAGCATCTAGTCATTTCCTTTTCCCTGGACAGTACCCAGAGAGTTCTTTCTGTGTGTCTTATAAGCTAAATTTAACACTTGTTCACAAAATGAAATGTAAAGTTCTGTTAGAATTGTATTTTCTCACATAAAGCCTGACCCAAATCTTTAAAGTAAAACACATGACTGAAATAGTGAAAATAAATTGGAAATGAACTTCATGCCTGTTAACAATTTAACCAAATAAATTTTGAGGTAGTCAATGAACTATTATGTAATAGTTAAAAAGTATGACAAGTATACGTATAGAAAGTTATATGTAATCTCATGGAAGGCAAAAAAAAAAAAGGGCAAATTGCCAAGTATGACACATGTGCATTGCATTTTTGTAAAAGGAAGTATTTATACATATGCACATTTTTAAGGGATTTGAAAAGGTTTTGAAAGGTGGTGCTGTAGTATCATCAGTTGTTAACACTGAGGAGTGAATGATGGAATCAGAATCTCATTTTTAATTCTTTTTACATTGCTTCAATTTCTTCTAATAAGCATGTGTAACTTTTATAACTAAAACAATATTTTATTAAAGCAAACTTACCATTACCAAAGGGAAGGAGAGGTGGGAAGGACAAATTAGGAGTCTGGGATTAACATATACAAACTACTATACATAAAATAGGTAAGCAATAAGGATTTACTGTATAGCACAGGGAATTATATTCAATATCTTGCAAAAATCTATAAAGGAAAATAATCTGAAAAAATATATGCAACTGAATCACTTTGCTGTATACCTGAAACTAATATAATATTATAAATCAATACACTTCAATCAAAAATAAAATTTTATTAAAACTGTAAATTTAGACAGCCTCTGGATAACTTGAGCAAAGTAAATTCAGGCCTGTCATTAGATGGCTAAGCTGTTTTTAACATTCATTTTGATGAAAAAATGTAACATCAAAGAAAATTCACTCTCTTTCAGAATTATCTTCAATAATACCTTCAAATTATTTATATTTTGGGGGGCAATATAAGGGTAGGTGAGGGAAGAGTGATTATGGGATTGCATGAAATGCTATATGTGAAATTTGAAAATTATAAAGTACCATAGAATTAAAAGAATTTTTATTTACTTTTACAGAAAATGTAAGTGGAATCACATTTTTGACCTGCTCATTGATCAAAATATTTTGAAAAAACTCACTGTCTACAATCAAGGTAAGAATATTTCAAAATATGCCATGGAAACATACGGTTTACATATGTGTCAAACTTTATTGAGTAAAAGTGTTAACTCATCTTTTATCAGATTCAATGATGGTCACTGTGTTTAAAGGTATCAACTCCAATTCTCTCATAATCCATCATAATAGAATAACAAGAAAAAATGAAAAGTCCCTAGAGCTTCTCACCTAGAATGAAACCATTTCTCTGACAGCTGATTTGAGAGTCTTATGAATTAATTTCTTGCCTATTGTAGTGTATTTGAACTTGACATTTTTATGGAGAAATCTGATCTTAGATCACTGAAGAAAATCACTGATAGATATATTAATTCCACATTTTTCCTTGATAGGAAAATTAGAGCAAGATAAACGCATGGAACACTGTCACTGTTCTGCAATTCAATAACATGTATAGAACATGCTGGCATGAATTATTCCTTGCCAGAAGCCATGCTTTCATGATAATGTAGAATATTTAGAATTAAACAAACAAACAAACACACAAATTAAAGTGGCAATCCTTTAAGTGCATTTTTCTTTTTAAGAGGAGGTTTTAACAAGTGCTCAGGCCTGGTGCACTGGGAAGACCCAGAGGGATCAGGTAGAGAGGGAGGTGGGAGGGGGGATCGGGATGGGGAATACATGTAAATCCATGGCTGATTCATGTCAATGTATGACAAAAACCACTACAATATTGTAAAGTGATTAGCCTCCAACTAATAAAAATAAATGGAAAAAAAAAATAAGAGGAGGTTTTAGTTACCAGGTCTCTAAATAGAAACTAAAAGTCAAGTTTGGATTCTCTTCTGAATGAATTCAGTGTATTTGATGTGACTTCTTTAAAAACTGAACATTTCATGAACTACAGTTAAATTTATATTCATCAAGCAAATTAGAATAATGCAGGATTTTGAGGGGGGAAGAAAAATCTTGATCCATAACTAACTGGTCTCATTCAATCAATTCTTTTCACTAGACTGCATGGCTCAAAGTTTCTCTCATCCCCTCTCCTTAAATTAAAACAACAACAAAAAATTTGTCTTAAACACATCTTCACTTTAATGAAAGACAAGCACAGGGTCCCATAAAAAGGACATTGAAGGTTGATCTTTTCTGTTTGTTTTGCATGTTTTGTGCTTGTGGCTATTTTAAATAAAATCCAGGGCTTACAAAGTCCAAGCCAAGAATATAAACAGGCATCATATTTAAGTTCAGGAACTAAAAGGTAGAAACCCAGAATGGTCATAAAACCTTTTATTGTCAGAATTTTAAAACATGCAAATAACTATGTAGAAAGATTTGAAGGTCTTTCTACATTTTACTTGCTTTGCACATCTCACAAGTTGCAACTCTCTCCTGTTCATATTTCAAGATGTTTGTGAAGTTCTGATGGTTCTGATCCTTGACCTGGGAATCAATGTCTGACCTCCCAAACATAATGCATAATCATCAAATCACCTCTGGAATAACAGGGAACTTGCTACCATGTGTTATTTTGATTATATATGAAGAAGCAAGCCTGAAATAGGCAGTTGAAAGGTAGCACATGTTAATTTTAAAAATACCCAAAATACTAGAGGAGAAGTTCTAGAGGAACAGTGGGAAGTATATTCCAAAGTAACATTTTCCCATTATAATCCTAATCATAATACCACAACTGCCGCTGCTATCTAGGGGCTTCTATTTGTGTCCAGCAATACATTTGTCTTTAATGACTACAATAGGCTTTGCAGACATTATTTTATTAAAATCTCATAACTCTGTGAGTTAAGTATCATCATTAGCCCCATTTCAGGGCTGGGTAAACCATGGCTCAGAGTGATTAAATGACTCACCCAAGGCTACATAGAGAATAACAGTTTGCATCCATGAGTTCAAAACTATAGTAAAAGGAACAATTAATCATAAAAATCTAATTGGTCACTGTTAGAGGATACTACTGAACAAATCTACTTAAAGAAAACTAGTCACTGAAAGAGAAGCATCAATCTTTTATCTTGCCTTTTCTTTAAGAATGCTAGCAGGGCATGAATAGAGACACACACATAGAGAACAGATTTTTGGACACAGCAAGGGAAGGAGAGGGGGATGAATTGAGAGTAGGACTGGCATATATACACTATCATGTGTAAAACAGTAGCTAGTGGGCATCTGCTCTGTAGCACAGGGACCTCGGCTTGGTGCTCTGTCATGACTGAGGGTGGGAAGGAGACTCAAGAGGGAGGGGATACACGCACACTTATAGCTGATTCACGCTGTTGTGCAGTGGAAACCAACACAACACTGGAAAGCAATTCTCCTTTAATTAAAAATAAATAACTTTTAAAAAGAATGCTACTAGTATGTGACCTTTTTAACAGTAGAGAAGAGGAAGTTTTCTATCACAGAACTATTCACCTAATAATGAAGAAGGGGTAATAGAATTAGAATATCACCATTTTGCAATCTATTATGGACTGACTATTTACATACACCCCATTCATATGCTGAATACCTAACCCCTGAGTATGGCTGTATTTGGGGTTGTTGCCTCTAAGGAAGTAACTTGAGCTAAATAAGGTTAAGGGTGGGACTCTGATCCCATATAGGATTACCGTTCTTAAAAGAAACACCAACGATGAAGAATCAGACAGAGAGAACAGAACTGTGGACACGGGGGAAGGGAGGAGGGAGAAGAGGAGATGCATGGACAGAGTAACATGGAAACTCACAATACCACATGTAAAATAGACAGCCAGTGGGAATTTGCTGGATGACTCAGGGAACTCAAACAGGGGCTCTGTGCCAGGCTGAAGGGTGGGGTGGGGAGGGAGAGGGGAGGGAGGCTGGGGAGGGATGGGATATGGGCATACCTATGGCTGATTCTTGCTGATGTATGACAGAAAGCCACAAAATTCTGTAAAGCAATTATCCTTCAATTAAAAATTTTAAAAAAATTAAATAAAAATCACATTTTGGACTTAGGAAAGATCATATGAGCACACAGCAAGGTGGCAGCCACTTACAGCCAAGAGAAGAAGCCTCAGAATGAAATCTATCTTGCAAGCATGTTGATCTTGGACTTGTCAGGCTTCAGAACTGTGAGACATGAATTTCTAATTTTTAAGTCATCCAATCTGTGGTACCTTGTTATAGCAGCCCAAGCTAAGACACAACTCTTAATGAATTCTTCTAAGCACTGATAGCTGAGAGCACAAAACAGAGGCAGCTAGATATTATGTGTCTCTCGCGGGAGAGGATCTCACCAATTTTGAAATATTCTTTGCAAAAACAACAACAACAACAACAACAACAACAACAAAACCACCTGGATTTGATCAAGTTTCTATGTCCAACTGCCAGTTTATAAAGAAATACAGGGCAAGGGAAGGACACGTGTAAGATGACATCACAAGGATGAAATGAGCAAAATTCAGACCTTGAGAAACTCTCCAGGTGAAAACATCCATTTGTTCAAGAACAACAGCATCAAATTACAAAAATGTACAGAGGAGAAGGGGAGACACAGAGAGAAGAGCTTATGGGTTAAAAGGTCTTAATAGATATATCAAAAATCCAGATTTCAAGAAACTTAAATCATGAGATTGAGATATTTGGAAATTTATAGATCTTCGATGACACTGAACTATTGCTCATTTTTTAGATAGGTGAAATGGTATTTAGCGTTTTTATTTTCAATACCTTTGAGCGACACACACCAATTTATTGTATGTTAAACGATATGATGCTTGGGGAGAGGGTAATTATTGGGGGTATAAAAGGAATACTGTTACTTATGAGTTCAAGTGATGAGGAAAAGGAGGCTGATTTTATTATTCTTGTTTTTTTATATGTTTGAAATTTTCCATTACTAAAAAGTTTTACAAATTGAGACCATATTATAAACTAAATATATATGTTGATGTATATAGCCAAAATTCAATAGTTTTAAAAATCTAACATATACCTGAACAGTTTTCAAAGTTTTTTTAAAGGGTATTTAAGAATAATCTTAAAATGTCTGAGAGGGTCATTTTTAAAAGTAAGGAAGTCTCATTCCATTCTATCATTATAATACTGCAGGACTTAGAGGATATATTCGCTTTTCTTTCTTAATAATCTTTTATTGATTATTCCAAGAGTCCATTTAGTTCTACTCCATTATGAGAGAGCAAGTTTGTCTCATTATGTTTTAATGAGACAAAAGATCACCACAGCTTAAAAGACTATACATTGCATATAAAGGACATTATTTCCTAGACAACAAGACAAAAATTTCCAACATCATTCAATAATGTCTTTCTATTGATTAAATTCAAAAAGTAATAAAATATATAAAATATTATATACATAGTATTCAATAGATTGGCTTTAGCTTCTGAGTACTGATGTTAAGTGGAGTTCATACAGACCACACCCATAAGTACAAACAGAATTATTATCCCAACTCCAGCACTGCAAATATGTAGCCATGTAGTGACTGTGGAACTAAAAGACAGAGTGACCTTTCCCAAACATTTTAGCTTCTGGCTTCCAAGTTAAACTTAAATTACTTTTTAACACATCTAGCAAGGTTAAAATACCAGCAGACAGTCATCTTATTTGTTCATGGGATGCAAAGATGGTTATGTCAGAAAAAAACAAAAAGTGACACAATTCTAAAAGAAGAGATTTTCATGGGCTAGAGAAAACTGAAAGATGTGGGAATAAAAATGTACGTAAAAACTGCTTTGCCAGTAGTAGATGCCCAATAAAAACGCAATTTATGAGTGTGAGGGATAGTTCTTCCTCTAAGAGACAGGAAGTAGACACTGGATGGGGCTCCAGGGAATTACACTGGTTGGAAAGGAGGAAAATTGAGCAGACCTATGTAGAAGGGTCTTAATTTTCTTAGCAGATGGATAAGTAAAGGCAAGCAAATAATGAAAGGACGTGAAGGAGGAGATTAGGAATTTGAGGAACTAGGAAAAGAAGTTTGACTACCTACTGAAGAGGCAGAAAGAAATGAACTAAAAATGAAATGAGAATTTGAAAAAGGCACAATGCCATAATGCTACTTGCCTTGCTTGGCAAGAGGAAGCCCTCTGAGGGCAGAGGCCGTCTCTTGGTTATCTTCGCATCCCTTATACTGTAGCAGTACTCACATCATGTCTGTAAATTAAATAATCTTCTCAATTTGTGCAAGTACACCCAGAGCACACCTCTGGGACATATCAGATACACACAGAAAGATGTTAAAAAGGAGGACAGAATAGCAGAGTCAAAGTTCTTTGATAAAGGTAAAGACCAACATGTCAGAACCGTCATCAGGGTAAACACAATACTTAGGTCATAGTAGGCATCTCAGAGTAATTTATTGAACAATGGAAATACATCCCTCATCTCCTTCCAATCAGGGCAGAGCCCACAAGTTTATATTAAAGCACCTGACTGGGATCGGGATGTCTACCAGAAGGGGTTTAAGTAAGAGTCAGAGGAGAAGGAAGTAGAACTAGAAGTTAGAAGAAAACCATCCACATCAAATTTGAAGTGATAAGGGAAAGAAAGCAGAAACTATGACAAAAAATAGGTTAAGAGTTATAAAAATGACAACATTCTGAGGTGTGGGATCATCTTGGAAGCTGGAATAAGATAATTTCCCATTCTGTTTTGGGAAAAAGGTGATAGTGGTCATCTAAGGTCACCTGATGGGATGACCTGGGGGAGCAGTGTTGGACCTCTGTTTACTCTTTTGGGAACTTACTGAAGGTGATGGACTTACCTTCTCATCTCCACATGTATTTAAAAATTATCATACAGAATCTGTGCATTCAGAGACCCTTTGAGGCTCCCTAATAAACCACATCCAGTGATCAAAGATCTCAGGCTCTTAAAGAGAAGCACAACTTACCAGGTGCCACAGCTGGTGACAGATCACCTATCAGTTCAGTTCAGTTCAGTCGCTCAGTCATGTCCGACTCTTTGCGAGCCCGTGAATTGCAGCACGCCAGGCCTCCCTGTCCATCACCAACTCCTGGAGTCTACCCAAACCCATGCCCATCGAGTCGGTGATGCCATCCAGCCATCTCATCCTCTGTCGCCCCTTCTCCTCCTGCCCCCAATCCCTCCCAGCATCAGGGTCTTTTCCAGTGAGTCAACTCTTTGCATGAGGTGGCCAAAGTACTGGAGTTTCAGGTTCAGCATCAGTCCTCCCAGTGAACACCCAGGACTGATCTCCTTTAGGATGGACTCGTTGGATCTCCTTGTAGTCCAAGGGACTCTCAAGAGTCTTCTCCAACACCATAGTTCAAAAGCATCAATTCTTCGGTGCTCAGCTTTCTTCACAGCCCAACTCTCACATCCATACATGACCACTGGAACCTCCTACTAAAACCTGGCCTTCACATTCATTCAACAGTTGTCTTTTAGACAAGTACTCTTTAAAAGGTACCTCCCTTCCCCTGTCCCCTGCCAACTGAGGTTTCTGATTCCACTTCTTCCAAATTTCCCCAACACTCATCATAAATCACTTCTTTTAGAATTATGTCTTTATCTAATTCCATATGCACCAGAAATCTGACTACTAGGAAAATGCTGGATCTAGACTTATTTGAGGCAGGGGGGAGGGTGCCAGGCTGCTTCTTAAAAGGGGGCTTAACCTGAAACAAAATCAATTCACTGTAAAGGTAAAGTATATGATGCTCCACAGTAACCAGCAACTCTAGAAGAGGCAGAATCATTTCGGGAAACCTACTGGCACACCGGAGACCTCGGGACTCTGTGTGGCAGGGAATTGGTTTCTAGCAGAAGAACCTGATCTCTGAGGAACGTGGTTAGCAGTGGCTGTGGCAGCAGCACTTTTGTGTCTGCAGAGCAGAGGACCCCAGCAGGAACAGCAGACCACGACCTCCACCCACTTCCCTGATGGCGCTGGGTCTGGACGCTGCGCACCAGCACACTTTCCCTTACAGGAAACTGAAAGGCATGCCTGGGAGGCCAATGGGAGAGCATCGAACCTTACAGTAGAGTTTGGCTTCCTCAGCAGAGATTGGTTGGAAATGCATATTTTAATGGATGTACACTGAAGTATGCAAGCAATATCCTTTCCCAGTCTCATGTCTTCATCTCTTCTCGGTCATAATAGATATGAGAGGATATCATCATTTGAAAAAGACAAGTCCCAGCTCATTTCCCATCAACACACAGTTCAGGAAGGGTAAGTCAGTGACCTCTGTTACCAGTGACTCTAAGGAAGCTGGTTCCCTATGATCTGGGAAAAAAGGGTAATTCAGCAACCTAAATTAGATGTTAATGAGTATAAATTCACAGCACTGAACTGGAGGTTTTATTTGAAATATGGCTTTTCTTGGAACCATCTTTTATCCAAGGCAATTTTATCAGAAGTTTGTGAATTTTTTCCTTAAAATAAAACAAAATTTTCTAAATGTAATATTTATTGTCTACCTACTAAGTGCCAGGTGTGTAGGCTAGAGATACATAGATAGGCAGAGAGATAGACTCATCTTGATGATACTGATACCGTTCTCTTGGAGGTTACACTACGATGGGAGCAACATGCAATAAATGAATAAACTCATCTAAAATTTTAATAAAGGAAATGAAGACATGAGCAGGTACAGTGATGGAATAACTGTAGAGCTTTCTTAGGTGATAAGGTGAACAGGGAAGACTTCTTTAAGGAGGGAACACTCAAGCCCTAAAGACTAAATAGAAGCTCACCTTGGGAGTAGTTACAGATAGATGGAGGGAGCATCCTGGGCAGATTATAAGATGGACCAGAGCATGGCATATTGGAAGAATGAAATGAAGCTGTTGCAGCTGTCTTGTGTGAGGAATAGTATGAGATGAGGCTTGAGGCAGGACCAGGCAGGTCTTCATTAGGAGTCTGCATTTACCATATGACATCTGCTTTTTATTTATTCCAAGTAATTTATTTCCTGCATGCCAGACTTGGACAAAGTGCTTTGCATGCATTATCTCAAATGATCACCCCAACATGCCTGCAAGGTAGGTACTATCCTGGTTCTGCAATGGGGAAACTGAGGGTCATAACATGGGAATTTTTATACTATACAGAGAGTACCTGGTAAAGCCATGGGTCAAACCGCAGACTGTCTGACTTGAATTCTTAGCCAAATCCAGTGACATTCTCCTGTTGAACATCGTCTCTACCTTGAAGCTATCAAAGACAAGCAGAAACTGCCCTTAAATGAGAACCTGGAGGTACCCTGGCTCTTTTGATCTCACTGAACCTTACCATCATATTTGGCAGATGTTGGGATGGAATCCAGATCCTAAGAGAACCAACGGTCTGTGGGGTTCTCACCAAAGGATGAGAAGCGATGTTTTGACACAAGCCCAGGAAAAGGTCAGAACAAAGATGTAAAAAGGTGTCAGATTTGCTCAAGTAAAAGGAGGAAGCTGTGGCATATGGCTTTTATCGGCTGCTGTGTTTATGTTCCCTGGGAAGAAATGGTTGACAAATGCCAGAGGGAAGTGTTAATAGAAAGAACTGGATAATAGAAAGCTTGCTTCATGGGAAGCAGATATCTAACGACCATGATTATCATAATGTTCTCATTTCTTAATGCTACAAGTTCAGTGAAACACTGGGAATGAAACAACAAATCCATTTACGTGGTAGGGCATTAAGACTCTGGGTTTAATGAGTATTTAAAGGCTATGTTCCTTTTAAGGTGACTCCTAAAATCCACTGGAACAGTCTCCTCTGAGATATCTTCCATTTCAGCCCATGGTACCTCCTTCTGTCCCATCATCAAAGTAAAAAGCCTGAGAACCCTCCTGTATTCCTCCTTCATCTCATCCATTCAGTCACCTGGCTTTGTTGGTTCTGCATTCCTGATATTGGCCAGAGCTTCTCTATTCACTTGCTACTGCTTTGGTCCAGGCCGCCATCACCACTGGCTCAGAGTAATGGTGTGATCGCCTATCAACTGTACCTGCTTCCAGTCTCTCCCCAGGACATCTAGGCTCCATTTTGCTGCAAGGCCTATCTTTCCACAATGCAAGTTTGACTTGCCTCCCTTTTCCCATTATCACCGCTAAACGGCCCTCCTCAGGGCCTTTTGTCTTCAGGCCCGTGCCTCCTCTCTGGCCTCATCTCTTATTATTTCCTGTGAACAACAAATTACTTACAACCCACACTACCAAATTATTAGCCATTCTATGCCTATAAGCCTTCACATATGTCTGTCTTTTCCTACAGTACCTTCATTATTTTTATGTTAAAGACTCAGTTCAAGTGCCACTGTCTCCAAGAAGCTATTCTTGTATCACTCCTTTACTGATTGATTGGCTATGCCATCTGGAATGCGGGATCTTAGTTCCCCAACCAGGGATCGAATTTCTGCCCTCAGCATTGGAAGTATTGAGTCTTAACCACTGGACTGACAGGGAAGTCTCTACAGCACTCCTTTATAATTTTGTGGCAGACAGAATGACAACCCCCCCCCCCCGCCCCGCCCCGCAAAAGATATCCACATACTTATCTCCTACCACATAATTATCATACATGATAAAAAAGAGTTGGCAAATATAATTAAATGAAAGGAGCCTGATATGGGGAGATTATACTGGATTACCTGGGTGGGTTCAATGCAAGCATAAGCTCCCTCTCCTTATAAGAGAGAGACAGGAAGGTCAGGTCAGAGAAGATGATGAGATGACAAAAGCGGGAGTGAGAGAGGGAGAGAGAGAATGTGAAGATGGCTGAACCAGGTTACTGGGTTTGAAGCTAGAAGAAGGGGCCACAAGAAATGCAGGAGAAGACTCTGTAAGTTGCAAAAAAGCAAAGAAAGATAATTCTTTCCTAGAGACTCCAGAAGGAATGCAGCTCAAAGACACCTTGATTTTAAGGATTTCTCACCTCTAGAACTGCAAGACAAACTTCTGTTATTTTGTCATAAAGTTTGTGGTAATTTGTAGTCATTGTAGCAGCAGGAAACTAGTACACATTCCCTGTCCCTCTTTCCTTCCACTGCAAGGGAAAATTGTCCCTTCTATCTTTAAGCTTCTATTGGACTCTTTACACTTTATAATTTACATATCAGTATCTCCTCCTAACAAGGATTTACATACTTAAAAGCAGAAACTACATCTATTGCATACTTATTCATGAGCACAGGTCTAGAAAATACATGGCCATTCATTCATTCATTCATGCATTTGTTCACTCATTTTCTCATTCAAATGTATTATTCATTGAGTGTTTAACATGCACCAGACACTCTTATGTTTAGTAAATGCACTGAAGAGCAAAAGTAGAGGCTTTCTGTCTTCAAGGCCCTTACGGTTTGATGGAAGAGTGAACCTCAGTGAAACCACCCCAAAACAGAGTTGACTGAAGAAGGTATAAAAGTGGATGAAGGGTTCTCTAGAAAGAGAACCAGCTTGTTAACTACTCAATGGCCACGGATGCATGATGAGTGAGCTGGTCTAGACCAGTAGACATACTACTCAGCTGAGCTCAGGCCAGCTTGCTGACCCACACAATCATGAACTACATAAACAGTGAGGAGTCAAGCCATGAAGTTTTGGGGTGGTTTGTTATGCAGCAAACACTAACTGATACATAAACTCTGTGGTGGAGGGAGGGGAGAGAGGGAGAGAGAGAGAAGAAAGACAAAAATAGAGGGGAGTGCTATGTAAGTTAATTACAAAAATTCAAGGAGGATTGAAACTTGTTAGTAGATTTTATGCAGCATTATTAATGTAACAATCTTATCATATATCAAAAACAAAGTTTTAGAGCCCCAAGTGTCACGATTTTCACAAAAGGTGCATGCACAACTAGGATCAGGAGTAGACCAGGTAAGAATAATATTGAGGGTCTTGAGAGCAGAGAATGATTCACAAGAAGTTTGTTGAAATTTCTTCCACTTAGAGTGAACAAAGACAAAATAGGCAAGTGAATACAAAATTTATTGTGCTTAGTAATACCTACAGCATCTAATTATGTAACCTTCCACTTGCCAGGCATGAACACCATCCAGGCAGTAAAGACTTCACCCTTCCTGGACTAATACTAGTCAAATAGTCTGTGTGCCCATAAAGGGCTTGAGCTCTGTGGGTTTGCATAATTTCTCAGGGAATATTTTCTCTCTTTCTAAGGTAATGCAAATTCGAGTTTGCTCCACTGAGATTTTTGACCCTTTTTAAGTGTAGGAGTTTAATGACTTTCTTATTCTACAAGCTCTTTCTACTTCTTCCTGTTTTCTAGCTAATCAAGTCAGTTTGTTAGATGCCGGGGCACTTGAAGCTCTCTTCAATCTTATTTTGACCTAATTTATTTTAGTAGATGTAAGAAACTTCACCGCAGAACTCATTAAAATGAGCCTTCTGTGTTTCTCCTGCTATGATCTGGTGAGTTCTCACTTGTCCTTAAGTTCTTAGGGGAAAAACAATGATCTATTAGGACTTTAAGGAAGAAAAATGAAACAATAAAAAAGAACCATTTTAAGTGGAAATATCAATTCAAGAGAATGAAGTTACTAGAATAAAAAAAAGTCACTGGAATTCCAAATTACCCTTGGCAAGGCGGAGTTCAGATAAAGAGAAAACACTGAGGAGTATCTCAGAAGGCTAATTCTCGTCCTCAGAGAGGGAAAACGAGAGCTCGGGTGCGTATCAGAGCCTCAGGCAACTCCTGGAGAGGTACTCTGAGGCAAGCTAGAGAAGTCATCTTTAGCTTGGAGAATGATAACTGCAGATAAGGAAAATGAGCAAAGGCCCAGGGCAATAAACAGTACTGACAGAACCCCCAGCTAGGCTGGCTGTGCAACGCAGCCCAAAGGAGGCTGCTGTTGAGGTGCCTCCCCAGCAAAGAGGGGAGCTTACCTGGGTCTACCAATTTTGGTAGAAAATCCAAGGCAGTATTGGTCGGTATTTGTGTTTGGTCCTCATCTGGGGTGGACAGTCCCAATCTTATAAGAGCTGAGAGGGGTTTCAGGATGGATTTGAGGAAAAGGACCTCAAGGCAGGGGAAAACAAACAAAACCAAAGAAGAGGTGGCTACCAATGGGAGAGGGAAAGCAGGAGGGGCAAATATGGGGTATGGAAATAAGAGATACAAACTACTATGTATAAAATAGATAAGCAACAGGATATACTGTATAGCACAGGGAATTATTGCCATTATCTCACAATAACTTTTTATTTTTTCCATTTATTTTTATTAGTTGGAGGCTAATTACAACATTGCAGTGGTTTTTGTCATACATTGAAATGAATTAGCCATGGATTTACATGTATTCCCCATCCCGGTCCCCCCTCCCACCTCCCTCTCCACCCGATCCCTCTGGGTCTTCCCAGTGCACCAGGCCCGAGCACTTGTCTCATGCACCCAACCTGGGCTGGTGATCTGTTTCACCCTAGATAATATACATGTTTCAATGCTGTTCTCTTGAAACATCCCACCCTCGCCTTCTCCCAGAGTCCACAAGTCTGTTCTATACATCTGAGTCTCTTTTTCTGTTTTGCATAGAGGGTTATCGTTACCATCTTTCTAAATTCCATATATATGTGTTAGTATACTGTAATGGTCTTTATCTTTCTGGCTTACTTCGCTCTGTATAATGGGCTCCAGTTTCATCCATCTCATTAGAACTGATTCAAATGAATTCTTTTTAATGGCTGAGTAATATTCCATGGTGTATATGTACCACAGCTTCCTCATCCATTCGTCTGCTGATGGGCATCTAGGTTGCTTCCATGTCCTGGCTATTATAAACAGTGCTGCGATGAACATTGGGGTGCACGTGTCTCTTTCGGATCTGGTTTCCTTGGTGTGTATGCCCAGAAGTGGGATTGCTGGGTCATATGGCAGTTCTATTTCCAGCTTTTTAAAGAAATCTCCACACTGTTTTCCATAGTGGCTGTACTAATTTGCATTCCCACCAACAGTGTAAGAGGGTTCCCTTTTCTCCACACCCTCTCCAGCATTTATTGCTTGTAGACTTTTGGATAGCAGCCATCCTGACTGGCGTGTAATGGTACCTCATTGTGGTTTTGATTTGCATTTCTCTGATAATGAGTGATATTGAGCATCTTTTCATGTGTTTTTCTGCCATCTGTATGTCTTCCTTGGAGAAATGTCTGTTGAGTTCTTTGGCCCATTTTTTGATTAGGTCATTTATTTTTCTGGAGTTGAGCTGGAGGAGTTGCTTGTATATTTTTGAGATTAATCCTTTGTCAGTTGCTTCGTTTGCTATTATTTTCTCCCAATCTGAGGGCTGTCTTTTCACCTTGCTTATAGTTTCCTTTGTTGTGCAAAAGCTTTTAAGTTTCATTAGGTCCCATTTGTTTATTTTTGCTTTTGTTTCTAAAATTCTGGGATGTGGGTCATAGAGGATCCTGCTGTGATTTATGTCAGAGAGTGTTTTGCCTATGTTCTCCTCTAGGAGTTTGATAGAGTTTCTGGTCTTACATTTAGATCTTTAATCCATTTTGAGTTTATTTCTGTGTATGGTGTTAGAAAGTGTTCTAGTTTCATTCTTTTACAGGTGGTTGACCAGTTTTCCCAGCACCACTTGTTAAAGAGGTTGTCTTTTTTCCATTGTATATCCTTGCCTCCTTTGTCGAAGATAAGGTGACCATAGGTTCGTGGATTTATCTCTGGGCTTTCTATTCTGTTCCATTGATCTATATTTCTGTCTTTGTGCCAGTACCATACTGTCTTGATGACTGTGGCTTTGTAGTAGAGTCTGAAGTCAGGCAGGTTGATTCCTCCAGTTCCATTCTTCTTTCTCAAGGTTACTTTGGCTAGTTGAGGTTTTTTGTATTTCCATACAAATTGTGAAATTATTTGTTCTAGTTCTGTGAAAAATACCATTGGTAGTTTGATACGGATTGCATTGAATCTATACATTGCTTTGGGTAGTATAGCCATTTTGACAATATTGATTCCTCCAATCCATGAACACGGTATATTTCTCCATCTGTTTGTGTCCTCTTTGATTTCTTTCATCAGTGTTTTATAGTTTTCTATGTATAGGTCTTTTGTTTCTTTAGGTAGATATACTCCTAAGTATTTTATTCTTTTTGTTGCAATGGTGAATGGTATTGTTTCCTTAATTTCTCTTTCTGTTTTCTCATTGTTAGTGTATAGGAATGCAAGAGATTTCTTCACAATAACTTTTAATGGAGAATAACCTGTAAAATACTGAATCACAATACTGTATACCTAAAACTAATCTAATATTGTAAATCAACTATACATCAATAAAAAATAAACACAGTTAAACAGATAAACAAAAGCAAACCAATCCATACACACACACACACAAAGAAGAAACATAAATCAGCTGGTTGGAGAATGGGTCCACCTGAGGAGTTGTAAAAGTACTGATGCGACAGAATATACCTGCTGAGAAAGCAAATTCTACATGGTTGTCTCTTATTTATTCAACAAACATTTACTGAGGGTCTACTCTCGGCCATACCATTTCTGTCCTTTATCAAACCCATCTTTGCCTGAAATGATCCCTTGATACCTCTAATTTTCTTGAAGAGATCTCTAGTCTTTCCCATTCTGTTGTTTTCCTCTATTTCTTTGCATTGTTCACTGAGGAAGGCTTTCTTATCTCTCCTGGCTATTCTTTGGAACTCTGCATTCAAATGGGAATATCCTTCCTTTTCTCCTTTGCTTTTCGCTTCTCTTCTTTTCACAGCTATTTGTAAGGCCTCCTCAGACAACCATTTGCCTTTTTGCATTTCTTTTCCATGGGGATGGTCTTGATCCCTGTCTCCTGTACAATGTCATGAACCTCCGTCCATAGTTCATCAGGCTCTCTATCAGATCTAGTCCCTTAAATCTATTTCTCACTTCCACTGTATAGTCATAAGGGATTGGATTTAGGTCATACCTGAATGGTCTAGTGGTTTTCCCTACTTTCGTCAGTTTAAGTCTGAATTTGGCAATAAAGAGTTCATGATCTGAGCCACAGTCAGCTCCTGGTCTTGTTTTTGCTGACTATATAGAGCTTCTCCATCTTTGGCTGCAAAGAATATGATCAATCTGATTTCAGTGTTGACCATCTGGTGATGTCCATGTGTAGAGTCTTCTCTTGTGTTGTTGGAAGAGGGTGTTTGCTATAACCAGTGCGTTCTCTTGGCAAAACTCAATTAGCCTCTGACCTGCTCATTCCGTACTCCAAGGCCAAATTTGCCTGTTACTCCAGGTGCTTCTTGACTGCCTACTTTTGCATTCCAGTCCCCTACAATGAAAAGGACATCTTTTGAGGGTGTTAGTTCTAAAAGGTCTTGTAGGTCTTCATAGAACCGTTCAACTTCAGCTTCTTCAGTGTTACTGATTGGGGCATAGGCTTTGATTACCGTGACATTGAATGGTTTGCCTTGGAAACGAACAGAGATCAGGATAAAGGACAGAAATGGTATGGACCTAACAGAAGCAGAAGATATTAAGAAGCAGTGGCAAGAATACACAGAAGAACTGTACAAAACAGATCTTCACGACCCAGATAATCATGATGGTGTGATCACTCACCTAGAGCCAGACATCCTGGAATGTAAAGTTAAGTGGGCCTTAGAAAGCATCACTACAAACAAAGCTAGTGGAGGTGATGGAATTCCAGTTGAGCTATTTCTAATCCTGAAAGATGAGATGCTGTGAAAGTGCTGCACTCAATATGCCAGCAAATTTGGAAAACTCAGCAGTGGCCACAGGACTGGAAAAGGTCAGTTTCCATTCCAATCCCTAAGAAAGGCAATCCCAAAGAATGCTCAAACTACTGCACAATTGCACTCATCTCACACGCTAGTAAAGTAATGCTCAAAATTCTCCAAGCCAGACTTTAGCAATACATGAACCAAGAACTTCCAGATGTTCAAGCTGATTTTAGAAAAGGTAGAGGAACCAGAGATCAAATTGCCAATATCCACTGGATCATCGAAAAAGCAAGAGAGTTCCAGAAAAACATCTATTTCCTGCTTTATTGACTATGCCAAAGCCTTTGACTGTGTGGATCACAATAAACTGTGGACAATTCTGAAAGAGATGGGAATACCAGACCACCTGACCTGCCTCTTGAGAAACCTGTATGCAGGTCAGGAAGCAACATTTAGAACTGGACATGGAACAACAGACTGGTTCCAAATAGGAGAAGGAGTACGTCAAGGCTGTATATTGTCACCCTGCTTATTTAACTTCTATGCAGAGTACATCATGAGAAACGCTGGGCTGGAAGAAGCACAAGCTGGAATCAAGATTGCCAGGAGAAATATCAATAACCTCAGATATGCAGATGACACCACCCTTATGGCAGAGAGTGAAGAGGAACTAAAAAGCCTGTTGAAGAAAGTTAAAGAGGAGAGTGAAAAAGTTGGCTTAAAGCTCAACATTCAGAAAACTAAGATCATGGTATCTGGTCCCATCACCTCATGGGAAATAGATGAGGAGACAGTGGAAACAGTGTCAGACTTTATTTTTTGGGCCCCAAAATCACTGCGGATGGTGACTGTAGCCATGAAAGTAAAAGACGCTTATTCCTTGCAAGTAAAGTTATGACCAACCTAGATAGCATATTAAAAAGCAGAGACATTACTTTGCCAACAAAGTTCTGTCTGGTCAAGGCTATGGTTTTTCCAGTGGTCATGTATGGATGTGAGAGTTGGACTGTGAAGAAAGCTGAGTGCCGAAAAATTGATGCTTTTGAACTGTGGTGTTGGAGAAGACTCTTGAGAGACCCTTGGACTGCAAGGAGATGGCTGGATGGCATCACTGACTCAATGGGCATGAGTTTGAGTAAACTCCGCGAGTTGGTGATGGACAGGGAGGCCTGGCGTGCTGCAACTCATGGGGTCGCAAAGAGTCGGACACGACTGAGCAACTGAACTGAACTGAACTGAACTCTTGGCCAAGCATCATGACTCAGACATGAGGGAGTGACAGTAAAAAGAACAGGGCCTTGATATTCAACATCTATTTCAGAGTAAACAATTAAATGGGAATAGGGTAAAATAATTGGCATTTCATATTGACATTATTTGAAGATACAGACACATGCACACACACACATAACTACATACAAAACAAAATAAGAAACAAATGGGGGCATGTTTTTTGAGGTTTAGTACAACTAGCTTACTATGTGAATAAATATACAAATCAGTTAGTGGGTTCAGCAGAGCGTGGCTGTACCAAGTTACCACAAGAAATCAACATGTCTAGGAATTAACACTTTTTTTTTTTAAAGAGGGAAAAAAGAACAGTGATAAATCCAACAAGTGCAATGAGTGAGTTTCTTTTAAGAGTTTCTACTGTGTTTGCAAAATATAAAATATTAGTATCTTCTAACACCATCAGGTCCCTCTACTCTATTTTTAAATTGTGGATAGAGCACTTAATATGAGCTCTACCTTCTTAATAGATTTTTAAGTGAACAATATATTACAGTTGATCATGGTACAATGTTGCACAGCAGCTCTATAGAGTTGCTAACTTGACGGAAACCTTATGCCCAGGTCTCCCTACTCTTGATATGTCCTAATTCCTATCACCAACCCATCTGCACATGGCAAACATCAAGGCTCACCATGATGAACTATATAGCTCTTAGCTCTGAGGAGCTGGAACAAAGAGGCTAAAGAGCTTTCAAAACATTACTGTCTTTAAAATCATTATTATGAGGAAAATTTCCTTTCAATCACACTGCATTATGTATGAACCAATTTCTTTTTAACTGGCTATCTTAACTTGTACTTAAGTTGACACATTTCTGGATAAATATTTGTGCTGCCAGGACTTCGGGGCCATACACATTAGCAAACCTTGTGTACTATATCGTTCTGCCATCAACGATGGCTGAATATGCTGGGTGTTTCCTATTGTTTCCTGAATCATATTCCGTGTGTAGTTGGGGGAAAATGCAGCAGTGTGTGTGTGAGTAACAAAAACATAACCAATTATGACTGTAGAAAATTTCATTGTTTCATTAGAGAAATAGCTGCAAGCAGAGTTTGAACAGTGTAATGTGAATTTTAACCTCAGTGTTATAAGATAAGAAAATTAACGAGGTTGTTCTACAGCCTCTACAGTTCAGAGGTGAACAGGGTTCCAATGGAGCCCAACTGTTTTCTAAGCTGAAACAGTTAACATAAAAGTTAGATTCATTTCTAATATATTTCTCTTTTAATGTATTATGTCTAATATTTTATTACTACAGTTCTTGTAGCATTGTTTGTGAATTAGTGACCAAATGAGAAGGAGGGATGTTATATCTTCAAGGTACATTTGCATGTTCAGCTGGTAGAATTCACTAGAATATAACTACAATTTCGAGTCAGTAAAAATAAACTGTTTCTGAATTTTAATCAGAAAATGTTAAGGGAGAGGTATTAGGAATACAATGCTTTAAAAGCCCACTCTAAAATTTAAATAAAGTTGCTTTGACAAATGCCTTTTGTTCCAAACCGTTTCAAAGCTGATGTTCCATGCCTCATCAATTCCATTTGCCATTACATTATTTATTCCATTTCATTCTCAGCACCGTCATATTTAGACAATGGTAAGACCTTAAACTTAAAATAACCTCAACAAGTCCCTACACTGCACTCAATATCCTAGAGCCCTGACCTTTATTTTATAAGGTTTTGCAGAGACTGTCAAATAAGGAGAAGTCTTATTGTAGAGTCCATGTTGAATTCGAGGAGAGAGGATCTGTGTATCTTCATGTACCAGAGGTAAATCTCTAGTCAACTGAAATGGTTTTTCTGAGCCATAGTTTCCCTACCTTGATAGAAAACTCAATATATAGCTAATAATTTCCCGGGGTTACTGTTAGTATCACATGAAATGATGCATGACTTTGTCAAGTTTTAGGAAGATGGAAAGGTGGTACCACTGGCCATCAAGTATCGAACTGATTTAAGATTTTCCAACAGGTTGACTCTTCATTTTTAAGAAAACCTAAAGAGAAAAATCCTAAGATTCACAAATGTGAAAAATAGTTATGTACACGTCTAAAACATTTCTGGAAGTTTCCCTTGATACATTTATTGTTTAGTTTGATTTATAAAAATACGGTTTGAAAGAACAGTTCAGCCTCTCTACCTGATCTATATTTCTCCACAGCTCTTTCCATGACCTAACATTTTCTTTTCTTTCCTTTCTGCCCACCATCTCCACCTTGCTGAGTAACACATTAGACTGCTGCATTTCCAGTGTCTGTGGAAGTTACTTGCACTTAGTAGAATCTTAAATGTTTGTTGAATGAATAAATACATGAATGAAGTTATGAGAAGTTACCGTTTTTGTTGTTCAGTCGTTAAGGCATGTCAAACTCTTTGTGACCCCATGGACTGCAGCACAACAGGCTCCCCTATCCCTCACTATCTCCCAGAGTTTGCTCAAACTCATATCCATTGAGTTGGTGATGCTATCTAATCATCTAAACATCACTTCTAAAATATTCAAAGTAGCTTTTCCTTTATAACAACTAGTCTTTAGTTTTATAATTATGTCACTATTATATAGATAATTTTAGGGTAGTGATCTTATAAAATTTCACTCAACAACTAACAATGATAATTACATCATATTTAGCACTGTATGTCACACACTTATATATACTATTGAGAATCTCAAAAGAGCACCTCCCTCCCCCTACCAATGTTGAGAATTCTTTCCTCACTTCTTTCCTCACTAACAGAAGTAAGTCACTTAATTAAAAGTTACACAGCTAGTGGGGCCTCTGGGAGCCAGAATTTGAAACCAGAGTTTAGATGGACCATTCCACTGGAGAGACAGTTTCTCCCCAAAGAAGATTAATTAAATGTAAAAATTAAATGTGATTTAATGTTTATCTGACAATGTCTTTACTGCATCCTTGTTCTGGATAAATACCTTAGGAAAGATACTCAATGTTAAATAGACTGTTGTTTTCTCTTGGTGTTTGAAGACATTGTTATATCATATATTTTGGCATTTATTGCTGCTTTGAGGAGTCTACCTTTAATCTAAGCACCATTTAAAATAAATTTCCCAGGTGATTCTGATGTAGGTGGTCCATGCCTAGAAAAAACAATTCTGGAAATAAAAGAGACTTAGAGCTTCTAGACAACCTTCCTTCCTAATAGCTCCAGGCTCTTCTATGGGGTGACCCTCGATTCCATCCATGTGGAGAGTTGAAGTCATCCCCACTGAAGACAAAGAACAATGAAAATCGGGGAGATCAAACAACCGGTCAGTTCACATCACAACCAGAGCTGGAAGCCCAGTTTTTTTAACATGTTCTAGAGCTGACCTTATAAATGTACAGGTGAACCATGTGGCGATCATTAAAATGTGGATTGTGATATTCAGTAGTATGGAGTGCAACTGGAGATTCTGCATTTCTAACAAGCTCCCAGGCAATGCCAATCCTTTGAATAGGAAGCTGCAGAAGCAGCTGGTTGTCCCTCTTGAATCATGCCCAAGGATTTAAGCATATTTAAGGATGCAACACTCCTGGTCCCACAAGCTCTAATTTACCCCAAGAAGGATAAGTGTATTTCTTATTCTGTCCCTATTGTTGAGTATTTTCTAGAATATGAACCAAATGAGGAGTGTCCTAATCAGGCTTTCACAGGTTATCTGTGTTTAAGAGCCCAGGTTGGGGTCCAAAACACCAACTTATAGTTTCAGAATCACCACTTATAAAATGTGTGATCTTGAATAAGTAGCTACATCTACGTCTCCTTTATCCCATCCTGAAAATACGAACAGTGATCCCTCAGGATGCTGCTGTGACGGATTAGACTGTGTGGGATCCAGAGCACAATGCCTGGGGAACAGTAAGCGCTAATTGTCAGATTCGTGAACTCTTAGCACACTGCTGTCTGACCCTCAGTCTGATATTCCGAGACTTACGGAAGGAGACCACGCCCTTCAGGATTTTATGGGCTCTAATCCTTCTCTCTTTGAACTTCCTTAAAGAGTCATTATAAGGATTAAAAGAATTAATATGCATGAAACACTTGGAGCCGTGCCTGTCACATAATTAGCACCCAAGATGGCTTAGCTTTTATTTTTAGCACTTACTACAATTATAACTAAGTCACTTTTGAGGGCATTTTAAATTACTTCTTCCCCCGTTAGACACGGAATCTTAGGAAAGTAGGGATGACATCTGCTTCAGTCACCTCCGTATCCTGCATCCTAACACCACACCTGGCACACAGTTGCTGCTCAATAAATACAACAGAAACATAAATGAAGGAGTGTATGAACAAATGAAACAGGGGATGATAGAGAAAACATTCTTGCCTTCTTGAAGAGATCCACAGGGAGGAGAAAGGATTGAGAAACACTCTCTTAGAGCATAGAAGCAGTGGGAGAGAGAAAAGGCAACCATATTGGGAAACTGGTCTGGGGGAGGTTTGGAGGGGGTGTCTTCCAAATTCCCTGGAGAATGAGGAATTTATAAATATCAGTCAGAGCATGTTCCCGGAAAAAATACGAGTTAACCAAGTTTTCAGATAAAATATGTCCGGAGATGCTTTGAGGTAAATAAAATATGAGACTGTATAAAACAGATGACAAATGATAGCCTAGTACATAGCACTCTAATCAATAGTGTATTGATTAGGGAACTCTAATCAATGCTCTGTGGTGACCTAATGGGAAGGAAATCCAGAAAAGGGGATATACGTATACATATAGCTGAATCACTTTGCTATACAACAGAAACTAACACATATTGTAAAGCAACTATACTCCAATAAAATGTTTTAAAATGAAATAAAATACGATAAATGAGAAGCCTTTGAACTTCATACATCAGGGGCCAACAAGAAACTCAGAGAAGGCAGCAAGAGGCTTTCCTGAACTTTGATCTTCACAGAGGAAAAAACTGGGATCTGGCAGTTTGTCCGAGGGACTTTTGGTATCATGTGGAGGGAAGAGAGGGTTAAGGCCACAGAATTATCAGGTCAGAGGTTGGATGAACCCCCCTTTTTCTAACCTCTCACAATGAATGGATTATGCCTGAACAGATGGCAGGGAAAGGGTTTTGAGGAAGTAGAAAGGAAAATACAAAAGAATTCCTTGAGCTGAGCTGATCATAGGGAATTGCTTTATCCATATTGCATTTGGTTTTATTATGGTTATTCTTCACTGAAGATACTCTGTCTCTGCAATTTATAATATGAACATAAATCTCCCCTTGAGATGGAATTACCCAGGAAACCATTTCTAGACAACTTTAGACCCATCCCATTACTTCAGTCATTTTCTTGGTAGATTGGGGAAAACATTGCCCCTCACCTCTTGCACTCATCAAGAGCATTGACTGAAAACTGAGAGCAGCGTGGACTTTGAATAGAGAAGGAAGGAAACAATGATACTATTGTCGAGTCCATGTGGTCTCAAAGGGGTTTTCTCACAGCATGTATGAAAGCGATCTTCTCCAGAAGTCTGGAGAAGGGACGTATTATTCCCATTTCACAGATGATGAGAACTGAGGCCCACAGAAGGCTAATGAATTGTCTAAGACCAAGCGCATTTCTAAGTGGCAGAGCCAGGATTTGGATCTATAACACTTCCTCTCCTTCTAAGTTCAGTTCTTTAAGACAATGTAGGCAGAAGACAGCTCTCCTGATGGGCATTCTATTAGGGCAATATGTTTGGAATGCCTTTTATCTTGGCAAAAGTGACAAGTGTCTCACTAGTGACAGGTATCTTTTAACAGTTAGTCATCAGATGATCAAGGATGTGGGTCCAGGTTCTCTCATCTGGGAAAGCCCTACATTGATCCAAGCTCATGAGTAAATGTGAAGAGCACCACTGCAAACTACCACCTGTCTTTGATGTGTTCTTCACGTCTATGACACTTTTTAGATCCATTCAGGAGCTCGATGTTTCCTGTAGCCTCTAAAGAGGCTGAAATATGGTTAAACTAATCCCCCAAATTCTTGGGCATACCCAGTTAAAAAACTAGGGTCCAATCTCAGGCACCCAGACATTTGGTAATAACTCAGAACACATATTTCTCATATGTACCAGATCCATAACCTGGTCTTTCTCCATCTGAAATGATTCTTCAGTTCATTGCGCTGAAAGTACAACTGAGCTCTGCTGTTATCACCTTTCTGCACTGAATTCACTATCGGCCCTGGAGAAACGCAACCCACCTTACAGGGCTTCAATTTTCTGATTTAAAGAAATTAAGGTTTAATATTTTACTGTCACTGTCAGATGGTTTGAGGACGTCATCTCTTCCTGCTGGGATGCTGACTCACAAAGTAGGTATATCTGACTTCAAAACCTGTGCCCCAACCACTCTGCTAGACTGATCTCTAAGGCTTCCTGTGGCTTTTGCCATGTATCACTCCACACTCCTTGAGCAACTGAGGATGAGGATGAGGAACGGATGCTGCTATTTACTATTTACTGAGGGCAAAATTTACTATTTGCTGCTATTTAGAGGGCAAAACCACCCAGTTAAATAGTGAGTAAGAAGTCAAGCCTGTGGACCTCCATCTGCTGCTACACTGCCATTATTTCCCAAACAACCTCAAAGAGAACCTGTGTGCTTTAGACACACCTACCTTTATTTTCTCACTAAATTTTATCAATATAATTTTGTAGAAAAACTAGATTTTTGAGTCAGGACATCTGAGTATGAATGTAGGTTCTGTCCAGTTGTAAGCCATTTGGGCAAAACGATTTTAAACGTTCATTTGTTCATCTATTAAAAGGTTATGATATTTTCCAATTCCTCTTTTGTTGAATTCTGAAATTCAATAAGACAATGTAAGGCAAGTGAGCATGGTGGTAAAGTGCTATACAGAAAAAAGGAATATAGTAGTAAAAAGAAAGACTTAGAGATGCCTTACTTATCTTTGTTAGACAAGTTGCACAGAGTATTTGGGGAAAACCACTTAAGAATCTTAGGTAAACCATGCAGCAGGGTATCTGAAAGTCAGAAAAGTAGATACGTTCAGGGAAGTTTCCATCACAACAGGTGGTGAGTACTCAGCTTCTTTTAAGAGGTTGCTTGACATTGCCTGGAGGTAAGTTTGGTTCTCAGTACTTGGTGGTGTGTTGGGGGGGCAGCTGGCTACTGACATCTAGTGGTAGAGGCAAGGAATTTAGCTAAACACCCTGTAATACATATACAGCCACGAATTATCTGGGCCAAACATCAACGAATTATCTGGGCCAAAAATGTCAATAGTGTCAAAGTTGAGAAATCCTGCATGAGTTTTAGAAGCTAGTGTATCTTATGTATTCCTGTGTTCTAGCATCTAGAGCTATACTTGGCATAAAATAGACACCCAATATATATACATGCTTTCTGAATGAATGCACACCCACAGAGAACTCGATAATGCCAGACAGAACTAATTCATATTGCCAGTGAAATCTCATATCCTCTAGGGACCCCCTCTATCTACTCCTCTAGCTTCTTTACTTTTCTGTTCTGTCAGAGCGTCTTTCTTTTCTCCTCCAAAGTCAGGTAAGAGTAAGAATAGCCTATCAAATCTGAGGATACCTAGGAGTGATAAATAATGCTTAGAAGGCACAACTGAAGGCCTTCCCCAACTACCCCCTTCAGAGCACTCCATTTCAGCCAGACAGTAATCACATCAGTAAATAAACGGATTCACCCTTGTTCCTTCACCGAGCCTGAACAGATAGGACCAAAAGCACATATTTCCTGCAAATGTTTTTCCTAGAACAGTTCAATTATGCTTTTAGAAAGACACATCCTGGCCATGAAGGAGAAACTAGGTTTAGATGAGAAAATGGAAAATGAAGGCATTTAGTTCTAGGAGTGCAGATATTTTGTCTATCTGTTCATCACTGTATTTCCCATGCCTAGCAGGATACCTGGCATGTGGCAGGCATCCTTAAATATTAGCTGAATGTAAGAATAGCCTGGTGAAGTCACACTCCAAGCCTTCCCTCAAATCTGCCCTCAACTAAAAAAAAAATTTTTTGGTCTCAACCATTCAATTTCATAGGAAGGCAAATCGAATGTCATAGGTTTTGAAAAATTATATCCCTTTTCTTCCCTTATCCAAAACTAGATAAAGATACATGGGTTCATCATTGAGATGTGGACGTCAACATGGCGACTTAAACAGTGCTCACAATAATAATCTATATTGGGCATGAATGTTCTTAAGGCCATGTTTTACCAGAAATAAAACAAGCCTAAAATATTTGTCATGTCTTTGCCAGAAAGCCTACATGGAGACAATGTGTGGTACTTTGGGAGGATTTAAAGGTTCTGTAAGCAGGGCTGAGGAAGTTACATGGTGACTATCAATAGAAACCTTTTACCCCCAACCTGCCAGTCCCCCCAGAAAACCTTAATGACATGATTACATACTTATATTGGCCAACCCAGAGCTCCCTAGTGAACTGACTGCCTTGTATTGGGAATAAGCTTTCCAGAAGCCATAGGAGAATGTGTTTAAAGTTTCCCAGGAACCATTTCCCATTAAGACTTTTGGCTAGAATCTGTGTTAAAAAATGATCACTGTAAAATATATTAATTATGCAGATCCATTAGTCTGCAGAGTAGAGAGACTGAGGTGTTTCCATTTTCGATTCAACCTTAATCTTTAAACATTTAAATGCACACCAATGACCAAGAGCTTCTTCTGAAAGACAGAACAGTTCATGTACTCCTTTCAGGCTCAAAATTCTCCCTGATTCCATTTTCTTAGACAAGTATGGAACAGGACCACCAGCTCTGTTTGTACACTAGCTTAGAATGTTTGATGACAAATTCAAGCCTCATCCAACACTCATTATGTCTTAACACCAGATGCTTCCTCCATACTTAATAGATCGTTTTTAAGCTCTTAAGGATCAACATGATTAAGTATACACATCCACAGCCAAAGAAAAGGCAGAAGGGAATGTAGGTAAGATGAAATACAATCTCTATGTGATTTATATTGGATTTGGTCACCTCTGGGAAGAAACATCTATCTTGAAGATGAAGACTGACATATGATAACACTTAATAAAACTGTCTCTAAGTTTAGCTTGAAGGGGTAAGCCTATATCTGATGAACACTGTGGATGAAAACAATGTTATATTTTTAAAAGTGCTCATGTGATGATTGTTCATATATTTAAAACTCATGAATGCTGTTGGAAAAAGCAGAGTGATTTAAATTTCTTTTTCTTCACTGGCTGTAATACAACACCCTGATTAACCACACAAGTATTAATTTTCAAAAGCAAGGGAAAGAGGTAATAGAGAATTGATAGTTACTAACCTTGCCTTTAACAAAAATAGCAGTCATTCTGAAAACATCTTATTGGGTACTGTACTCTGAACTCTTTTTTTTTTTTTTATTTTTATTAGTTGGAGGCAAATTACTTTACAATACTATAGTGGTTTTTGCCATACACTGACATGAATCAGCCATGGATTTACATGTGTTCCCCATCCTGAACCCCCCTCCCACCTCCCTCCCCATCCCATCCCTCTGGGTCATCCCAGTGCACCAGCCCTGAGTACTTGTCTTATGCATCCAACCTGGACTGGCGATCTGTTTCTTTGATAATACTCTGAACTCTTAATTCACTAGAAGTAACTCAAAAGCTATCACTAGTAGATGCAGCAGGCCACACCAAGAAGTCAATATTGTGTCAACACTTCAAAACTGAACTTTTAATCCTCCCAGTTTGGGATGGGTTGTTTTTGTTTATTTGTTTGCTTGCATTTTTAGATCCCTCTAGTATTGGGTGAAACAGATTAAGAGTGTCCTGAGCTCAGTTCTCTCTCTTCTGGCAACATTTTCATCAATCACAATCCTTTCTCTCTCATTGTGGGAAAAAATGCAGCATTTCACAGGTTCACCTTATGAAAGGTGTGCCCTGCCTCTAGCCTGAAAACCGCCAGTGGGGGAGAAATTTCAAACATATTGATTCTATGTCAGTTGCATTTTCCTCCCAAAAGATCCATTTGAATTTTATTGGCTTAAATGAATTTCAAATAGGGGGTTCAGTGCTCAGGTGCAAAAGAATGCATCTGGGACCTCTGAATTTCAACTGTGTCGTGCTTCTCATCATGCTTATTGGCAGCTGTTTTCATTTTTTAATTACTCAGGTGGTATAGATGCTTTGCAATGTTCTACCTGAAGGGCCACCTCCGTGCTTTCCAGCTGACCACAAAGTGCAAGAAAATAATGCTGAAGGTGAATTTAAAAAAGGTGAGAATTCTATAAATCCTTCACAAATACATCAATTCAGCAGCAACTGCTTTTTATATTTTTCCTCAGTAACAAACCAGATGCCTTGAAGTATTGATATGTATGTTACCATTACATCTTTATTTTGACTCTACGTTCCAAAGACTGAAAAGCAAAGGGATGGATTTCTTAGGATCAATTTAAAAAGCTACCTTAATTTAGCCACTACTGCATATACCTCTCCCTAGACTGGCTCCCTTTCGCCACATCCACATCTTTGTAGTTGAGTGGAAATACAATACACATTCTCCAGTTACAAATACATAATTTGCTTGTAGTCACAAAAGCACAGCCTGAGAAGGAGGCTATGCAGTTTTAGAAGAGAGAAAAGCACTAATAAAATATGGTGTGTTATTGTAAGCCCCTGCAAATCACTGCAGACTAGGAGCTGGCTGTAGATTGCACTGACGAAGTGAAACTCTGACTGAGGGGAACGATGAAGAGCTTGACTCCAGAATGAGTCTGCCTGGCCCTGAGTTTCATCATTATCACTGTGTTTGTGCCTCAAATTTGCCCTCTGTCTCTGTTTTCTTATCTGTAAAATGGGGAGGTAATGTGATCTCCATCCTGGGATGGCTGTGAAGATTCAAGGAAACAAGCCATGCAAAGTGTTTAGCACAGTGCCAGACATACAGTAGGCACTTACTGAATGGAAATGATGGCTGCATTCTTTATCTTGCTAAACAGAATAAATGGTCTCATCATGAAATAAAAATTCCCTTTGTTATTCCCAATGTGGCACAGATTCCTACTCCTTGGAAGAGATGACAACATTACTGGAGGGATAGGGCATTCTGGACTTCTCCAAAGAGATGCTTTTAAGACCAGGAGTGCTAGTCCTCAGTCACACAAAAGGTCTTGATGTCTTCAAGACACGGATGCCCCATTGCTCTTCCTCTGTCAGTGGATGTGAGCCTGCCTGGAGCCCTAACAGTTTTGTCAACTGGCAAGCTGGAGGACAAGATGCTTTCACCTGCAGGGTGCCACCCCTCACATCTGCATTCATTTCTATTACTGAACAGCTTCAGAGGACAATCAACTCTTTTTACACCTCACAATTTTGTACATAACCTGTTACGACAGCCACATGAAGAGAAAGATGGCAAAAATATTAAGGGATCCGTTGGGGGAGTGGGTGTTGGGAAGATGAAGACAGATGTTCAGCGCTGTTGAGTTTACTTAGCACTAAACGCCAACAGCCCAAGGATGAAAGCTTTCTTTTTTCAACAAATGATCAGCTGAGGAACACTTGGTTCCAGGGAGGGCTTATGCCGTCTAATACTGCTGGCAGTAGGAACATGCCTATTTGACCAATAAGAGGCAATGTAAGTTCATATGGGTTTGGAGGATTTTTAAAATATATATATAATAGCTTTTTAAAAAAAATTATTGGAGGATTTTTGAGGCTGAACACAATTAACCAAAACTTAAAAATCTGTTTGTCAGAATGAATGGTTTCATTCCAGCTTGCAAAGAGTGTGTGAGGGGCTGAATGCTCAAAAGGACCACATTTCCAGATTCCTAGACACTATATTTCCATGAGCTGCTCCTAGACTACCTCAGGATCTGAATCATGGCTCTTATGGAAAAGATTCTATGCCTAAGAGGTCTATGCACACATGACGTTCCCAACTTTACTTTCAAAATCTCTGAAAATAGAACCACCCCTCTTGCTTCTTATTTAATGATGCTTTAACTTTCATTATAAATATATTCTCTAATCCATTTCAACATGAAAAAAAGACAATGCAGATTTGTTGTCTGTGTAACAAAAAGAGAAGATGAAAGCCTCAGTTTGTTTCCATTAGAGCAATTACTTAATCATCTTATCATCTCTGTCTAGGATAATTATATTAATAGACTTTCTCTGAGATTTCTGAATTAACAACAAAGAATTCAGATCCTTTAACACTTTCTGGAAAAAAGAAAAAAAAAAGCAGTTAACCAGGTAATGCCTTTTAAAAACCATAACCAGCAGTGGTGAGCAGATTGTGGGTTTGCACTAGTATGAATTTAATAACAGCAACTTTTCTCTTGATCAGCATCAGATATAGAAACAGGAGAGCCAGGGCTGGGCATTTGACAGATGGTGGCACAAATACACAGTGCAAAGAAAGAGAAGCAACAGCCACTTAACGATTAGCTCTTTTCACAGAATTCTGGAGTAATGATCTGAACACTTTCCATAAATTCAGTTCTTTTCAAGGTGCATGTACCTAATCTTAAGAGAAAACTCATCCATCCTACTCTGGTTTAAGACCTCATGAAATCAGCATACCCCTTTTGGCACAGCACACAATATTTATCAGCTATTTATGGAGTTTAAGAAATTCTTGCTCTGACACTAAGGAAGAAACTTTAATTAAAATGGTATGCAGGCAGGTTATGGCACAATGAATATACTTAAGACATTAAACACTCCTGGTGTGAGGCAGAATGACATTACATTTTTATGAAGCCAGATATAAGTTTGCTTTAATAGTTTCCTTACTATGTTCAAAGACACCCAACACATTCTTGAACAACCAAGATAAGCATCAGACTACCACACAGCACAGCTCTTCGGTTTAAACAGACGAATACAAGCAAGCAAAGTAAGAGATAAAAAAGACGTTATCACTAAAGATTTCAAATAATGATATTTGGAAAGATAAGTGACTGTACAGTCTAAATCTATGCAAACACACACACAGCCAGCTGTAAATCAAGAGAGATAGAAACTTACCGGAGCAAATATCACCATACACATTTACAAAAGAATTGATAATCCAACTTCCCTCTCCTGAAACAAAATAGAGGCTGTCTCATACTAAAAATCAAGCTTCTCTGTCCACAGCACCAGCCACTGGTCCCTCTTTTTATGAAGCAAAGGAGGAGAACGAGAAAATCAATGAGGAGGGTAAGGGAGATGTTATACCAATCAGGTAGCAGCTTCTGCTTTATTTGCAGAGAGATGGCAAAACGGTCATATTATTAGACAGTGACAACCCACAGGCGAAGTACAGCAACCTGATACTTCCCTCTGGTGAGAGGCTGCCTGCTTTGTGGGAGGTGGTTACCATCCCACACTTGGCTTTTTGCTCCCAACTACAAGTGCGGGACTGGCTGCTTTGAGTAAGCTGCCTGCATCACCCGGGGAGCACGGGCTCCCCCTCGACTCTGCCTGCCCCCTCCTCCCTTCACCCAAGGCTTAAAAACAAACTGGGAAATCAAAAGGAGCTGGGATTTTGTTGTGTCTGGGGTGCTTGGGGGAAGCGTGGTTTTAGAAAATCCTTATGAATAGATTTGCATAGATTAGGGAAATGGGTAGGTATTTGTTTTAAAAATTGCCCCTGTTTTTATGGAAAAGTCTGGGTGTGATGCCGGATCCCTGTTTGGGAAATTCATACCACAACCCTAAATAATGAGGAAGGTGATGGCATCAGAAGACAGGCTTTTCAGGCTCTGGCTACTGGGGAAAGGACAAATGATGACTTGGTGGCTTATCTGTCCCAGGAGTGTGACTTAAAGTCTCCCTGGCAGGTTTCGAAAGGTTTTGGTGTGACCTGGGTCTGCTTTATCTACAAATGGGCCTCTGCGGGATGGGGTTGGCCCAAGACAGCATATTTGGGGGGTATTTGTAGTGAATTCGTGAGGAGGCTCCCGAAGGTTAGATGTTCTCCACGCCAGCTTCCTGAGGCCCTTCTCTCGGGGGTCTGCACCACAGTAAAGGAGGGAGAAACCCACAAGCCTCTTTCCCACCAAGTTCCCTACTTCAGGATTCCTCTGGGGACAGAACGGTGTTAGGCTGGCCCAGGCATCTCTGCTTCATCTTTTGTGTGGTCAGTGATGGCCCAACCGAAGCTCCCTTCAGCTGGCTAGACTTTTTATTGGTGGTTATTAATTCAGAATCCATCCTGAGTCTTTCCTTGGGGCCCTCTCTCTGTCTCACACACACTAGCACCAGCACGGCAACAAGCATCATGACAGTCATCATCTCCTTCCTCCTGTTCTTCCTCTTCTAAACACATAATAACAGCTCGAGGAAGTTGGGGGACCAACCAAACAACCAAACCTGATGAGGAGTCCCAGGGTTCCAGCCTCAGTCTTCCATTGTCTTGTTCCGTAACTTGGGAAGTACTTGAGGTCTCCAAGCCCCAGTTTGCCCTTTTTGAGATGGGCACATAACACCGCACAGAGCTGTTAGTGGAGGGCGATGGGGAGCAAATGAAAACTGGCTATAGTATTTCAACTCAGGTACAACTTGGGCTCAACATCCTCCAGCCGCCTGTCCCCACCTTCTCCTATGATGTGTCTGCTCCTCACAGGTCACCCTCCAGGAGATGCATGAAAGCTTCAGCCTGTAGGTGGCCCCTTTGAAATTCTGATAAACTCATTCCATCCCCTACCTGTACTCTCTTCACTGCCACGCCTTACCAGCCAACTGAAAAACCACTGCATTTCAAGAAGAGAAGTTACACAGGGGAGTAAATTAAGCAAATGAACACAGAAAAAGCAAGCAAAAAAAAAAAAAAAGACTGAGAACCACCTGGCATTTCCATTAGTTTTTCGTAAGCATTTGTGGAATAAATGAATGAAAGGCTGACTAAAGGAGTAAGGCCCCTTTGCTAAAGGCCACAGTTCCTGCCAGGCAGCTGGTGATCAGCAGTGTTCCAACGAGTTAAAGACACACATTTAGAGCCACCCACCCGTGGGGCACATGCACACTTGACAGTTTCTTGAGGTGGACAGTGAGTCATTTTTATCAGCGTTTTGAATATTAAGAGCCCTACTTCCAGGAAAAGAAAAAAAGCTCTGTCTTCCACATAGCAATGCCAAACACTCCCTCAGTATTTGCTTGTGTCAGGAACTAGTCTAAGTTTCTGTTGTTGTTCTGTATAAGTGGTTGTCATGTGTGGGCCTCATGTCATGTGAACTGTGAGGAGTTACAATTTTCATTCTGGTTTAAAAAGAGGAAACCAAGATGCAAAGAATTAAGTCCAAAGCCAACAGTCAATAACATAAAGCCACGGTTCGAAGCCAGTTGAATGCCAGGTGCCAAGGCATTAACCTCTCTGTTAATAGACACCACATTGTGGCATTTACACTTTCATTTACTTAGGGTCCAGGGTGTGCAGAATCCACACATGGATTCCTGGACCCTGAAGTGACTCCACAACTCTTCCCAGTACATGGATTCATACCACAGAGACTGGGAAGCCCAGGAATAGAAAGAAGGTCTACCAAGCTGCCAAAGCCCCAACCAGGCTCTCCATTCTGTGTGGCCTTGACCTGATTTAACCCCTGGTGGATGGGCAGCGCAAGGCCCAGTTTCAGGATTGCCCATGGCCTGACCAGTGACTCTGGGTATGTCCCTTCATTTACCCATCTTTCAGGTTTTCTCAAGTTAAATGGAATGGTTTCCACTAAAATCTCTAAAAGGCTTTCTGGGTCAACGTTGACTAGATAAAGTTCTAAGACTAAGGGTTTGACTCTATCCTGCTGCTGGGGTGAGCTGTCCATGCCTCCTATTTTTTCAAGATAAAACATCAACACTTTCTCTAGCTCCCCTGCCACCTCTTCCCTCCCCTTATGTCTCACCTGGATCAGATAGATCCCTAACTGACCTCCCTGTCTTTACTCCTATCCCACGAAATCATTCTCCATGTTGTCCAGATTGAGCTACTAAGAATATAGATTAGATCACTCATTTGAAAAAAAAGAAAATTTCCATTGTTGTCCAATAGGCTTCAAATAAAACTTAAACTCTTTATTGTGTCTTCAAATCCTGATGTGACCTGGCTACCACCTGCCTTTTTGTTTTCATCTATTTCCAACCCTCTCCTTCCCTACTCTTCGATCACACTAGCCTTTACTGCCTTCTCACTTGCTGTTTCTTTTGCCTAGAACATTCTTTCCTCAGATCTTTGCCTGTTCTCTTCCTTTGTCACTGGACAGTTGGTTCTACTGTCCACTCTTTAGAGCAGGGGTCCCCAACCTCCGGAATCTAGTGCCTGATGGTCTGAGGTGGAGCTGATGTGATAATAATAAAATGCACAATAAATGTAATGTACTTCAATCATCTCAAAACCATCCCTGCTCCAGCCCACTCCATGAAAATTTCTCTTTCACAAAATTGGTCCCTAGTACCAAAAAGATTGGGGACCACTGCTCCTTCTCCCTAACCACCACATGTAAAAACATCCTTTCTGTTTCCCCAGTCACTCCCTTTCACATTACCCTTTATTTTTGTTGTAGTGGTGATGGCGGTGTTGGGGTGTGTGTGTGTGAAATATGGGTTTTTGTACTTCTTATTGCCTGATTGGTTCTTATTTACTTGCTTAGTTATTGATTATCTTCTTTTCTTTGAGATAACCTCTGAGAAAACAGGAAGTCTGTTTGTTTTGCATAACATCGTATTCCCTGTGTTTATGAGAATGTGTGGCACACGGTAGATGTTTAATAACGTCTCATGCATGGATTGATTAATCAACACAAGAACAACTCAGTGTTGACAAAGAGGCAAAGAAACCTGCTTCTCAACAGAGCTTAGCCTTGAAAGCTAATGCAGGTGAACAGAGGTGACTGATTCAGTCATATTAATGGACACAGACTGTTTGTACTTCCTCATCTGGGGAATCTTCTTGAAAGGTTGTGGACTTCTGCATTATGTTGATTTAAGTGGAGGCCATGTCAAAGAGGAGAGCTCCTTCTGTAAAGCGTCTGAGCAGATGTTCTATAGAAGCGTGGGTGCCAGGGTTCAATTCTTCTAGACTCACATGGATATTTACATACCTGACTCTCATCAGAAAACAAACAGTCCTGAGAGCCAGCCATTTAGACTGCCCTTCCCTCCATTCTAGCAGACAGCTGAGACAGTCGGCTACCACTCTCTCCAACATGCCACTGGAACTGACAAGAAGAAAGCAATATGCCATTGTTTGACAGTTTTTATTTTGAAAAAATGATATTAACATTGTCACTACTGCCTTAAAAATAACATTTATCATTATTAGACTATTCAAAATAGTGCAGTGTTCTCTAAGTTGGGCATTTATAGAGAAAGTAAAATAGATGAAAACAATCTGTGATTCTCTGCAAACATCATTAGCAACGCTAATTTCCAATGTGGTCAGGTCTTCAACTCTGGTCTTTCAACTGAGTGTGGCCTTCAGACAACTTCAAATGATTTTTTTTCCCCTGAACTGAAATGCTGGTCTCCCTTTTGGTGGACGTGCCTCCCGGCAAATGCAACAGTTCTTTTTCCTTACAGCTTCTATTTCCAAACATCTGGCTTCTCCGAAGGGGTCCTTTCAGGCCTGTTTGCTTCAAGTTTAGACAGTGGGAAGTCTAGCTTTCTAAGCATTTAGCAAACACTGAGAGGAAAATTCCAGCACCATGAGACTTTCTTCCTCTGCTGCTATAGGAGGAACAAGGTAATCAAAGACAAGAAGGCTACTCTGGCCATACTAATAAATGGCCCAGGGTATTAGCTAAGTTTCTTCCATTTAGCTCCCAAAACAATTTCAAATCTTTTGAGCTATAGCAATGAGAGCACTTACATCCAATCCACTCATGGAACAGCCTTGAAATCTTTAATTGTGTCTTCCTTACTCTGACTGCAAACAGCTCCTAGCAGGAGTAAAATGCAGTTATTTATTTATTCTGATGTGGATGTAGAGAGGATCAGGGGAGAAATTTCTAGACCTCTTTTTAAAAATTTTTCTTGAAGGAAAAAGAGTGATTTCTTCCAACTTTATCTTTTTTTCTTTTTCAAATACCTAATGCAATAAAATAATATCAGTAACATTTGAACATTTATTAGGTTACTAGCTTTCCTCAGCCACATTTAAGGCTGGCAAACGGTAAGAAATTGAACACAGATGAGCAGTGTGTGGAAATAAAAAAAGGTAAGAAATATAGTAGAATAAGGTTTGAGGAGCATTTGGATGCTAGAGTGGAAATGTAGCCCTAAATTATAGTGGGAGGATAAAGGCCACAAATGATAGTGAAAACTGCAAGTGAAACAGACAGAGAGAACAAACTTCTGGTTACCAAAGGGGAAAAGGAGGGGGAGGGATAAATTAGCAATTTGGGATTAACAGATACACACAAGTATATATAAAATAGATAAATAGTAGAGACCCACTGTATGGCATAGGAAACTATAGTCAGTATCTTATAATAACCTGTAATGGAAAAGAATCTGAGTAGGTCTCTCTCTCTCTCTCTCTCTCTCTATATATATATATATATATACATACACACATATATTTATATACACACATATATATATGACTAAAGTTACTGCATACCTTAAACATTGTAAATCACTTCATTAAAAATAAATTAAAAAAATAATAAAACAAAACAAAAAATAGCAAGTGAAATATGGTTGACACGGTCTCTGAAGACCATGCATCTAAGCAGGATCACACCATGTTCATCTCTGTATCCTTCAAAGCAAAATGCCTGGCACAGAGCAGCCAAGCAAAGACGATTTGTTGAATGCAGGAGGACAGAGGACCTGGGGGCAGACACCGCACTGGACGGCTCCTGCTTGTCCCTCCAGCTCCCCTTTCCCACCCATTCTGTGTCCACCTAACTGGACCACATGGATCAGTGCTCATCTCCGAGGCTTCCCAGCGGAGGGGCAGCCAATGGGAAGCACTGCCAGGAAGTCAGAGGATGAGAGGGAAGAGGTCTGGGTACTTAGTCTCTTGGTCACTACTGATGTGTATCTAAGTTGCTTCTGCCTCTCTGGCAAATGCTACAGGTGCTGTGACATTGCCTTCTCCACACACTTTCTTTGTCTCTCTTTCTGTCTCTCCCCTCCCGTCCCCTACACCCACTTGATCCTTCAGTTCTGGGATGCTAACAGCTCCTTTCAGTTGCTATCCTCAAGGTGCTGCATAGACACCACTGCTTTTTGCTTTAGTTAAGTTCTGCCTACTCCTTTAAAAAAAAAAAAAAAAATATATATATATATATATATATATATATATAAACCTCCTCCTTTAAAAAACAAAACTCCCCTTAATCACCCAGTTTGAGTGTGCCAGCTCCTTTCTACCTAGAACATCACTATACAAACAGGTGGATCTGAGTTCCAGTTCTGTCCCTTACTCCACGTAGTGTTTTCACTCTCCATCACCTATAAGATCAGTGCTTATAAACTACTGCATGCAGAGTGTAAATACAGAGCAAACGTGACATCTAACAATGTGGGAACACTTACATCTTGATACTGTTTGCCAGCTTCTGTTTGCTTTATAGAGATTATCGTCTGGCTCTTTTATTTTCCCTCTAGAGGGAAGAGCTTGTCACGTTTCAGAAAGGAAAGGACAGCCCACGCCGTGTTCAGAAAGACTTATCAGATTTTCCTCTCTTGAATATGAGGGAGGTATAGGAAGGAACTGAGGCATAAAGCTTAAAGTAAGTGTTTGTTGAACTGGCTTTGAGTGTCTGCATTTCTACTCAGTCTACAGAGCAGGTCTTTGGAGACTTGCTTCCTACTAACACTTCATGGAGGGCAGACTAGGAATTCCCTAATATTCAACCATGATCGCCTGGACTTTAGGCAAGAACTCCAGTGTTAATATAAACTCAGTAATTTCTGCTTGCATTCCTACTCTAATCAAATACTTCAAGCCAATAGAGGGATTGAGTGCCTTTAGAAACTTCAATAGCCCAGAAAAACTAACTCTGGAGGGAAGGGGACTCAGGTTTTATATATCACAGCTAAACCCTACTTAGGGCTCATGTTTTCAATAGGAGAGAATAATCTCAAATCCATGAGAACTTTGATATTTTCCCAAAGGAAGGACAATTACTCATCATTCTAAAAATTTCAGTTCAGCCATTGTTCATGGGGTGAGTGCTATATGCCAGGCGTGTGCTAAGTTCTATGGATTGTTGTTGTTTAGTCGCTAAGTTGTGTCTGACTCTTTTGAGATCCCATAGACTGTAGCCTACCAGGCTTCTCTATCCATGGGATTTCCCAGGCAAGAATACTTAAGAGTGGGTTGCCATTTCCTTCTCCAGCGGATCTTCCTAATCCAGGGATCAAACTCAGGTTTTCTGCATTGGCAGGCAGATTCTTTAATACCAAGCTGCCAGGGAAGCCCAAGTTCTGTGGATAAAGTGGTGAAAAAGATAAACATGGTCCCTGCCAATAGGTTCTGAGGATCTTTCTGATTTATCTGCATAAGTCAGGAACCTTGGAGAAGGAAATGGCAACAGTACAGAACTTCTCAAATAGGCAAAGCTAAAAACTGTTAGAAGTAGGGTTTGAACCTAGGCTGTCTGACTCAGAAGTTCCAGCTGTAAATCTTACTATCAGCGTTGCTAATGTGTGCAATTTTAGTATAAACATACAAAGTGAGTAGCTGACCATCATTTCTCTGACTGAGCTTATATTTACTGGAAAACACAAGTGATGATGTAGTTTAATGGCATAATTTCTGATGATAACATCTGCTGTTCTGGTGTGAAAGTGAAAGTTGCTCAGTCGTGTCTGACTCTTTGAGATCCCATAGACTATACTGTCTATGGAATTCTCTAGACTAGAATATAGAAGTGGGTAGCCTTTCCCTTCTCCAGGGGATCTTCCCAATCCAGGGATTGAATCCAGGCACCCTCATTGCAGGCAGATTCTTTACCAGCTGAGCCACAAGGGAAGCTGTTCTGGTGTAGATGTTTAAAGACAGTCTCACCAGACACCTCTAGACAGCAGAATCATTCTTCCTGCTAATATTGCATAGTATCCAATACTGCTTGCATGTGTGTGTGTGCATGTGTGCGCACCCATGCACACCCATGTCCACCTCTTTGTGACCCCATGGACTTTAGCCTGCCAGGCTCCTCTGTCCATGGAATTTTCCAGGGAAGATTACAGGAGTAGGTTGCCATTTCCCGCTCCAGGGGATCTTCCCAACCTAGGGATTGAACCTGCATCTACAGTGTCTCCTGCGTTGCAAGGGGATTCTTTACTGCTGTAGCTACGAAATACATCTTTGCTAAATCAAGAAGAGAAAGTGGATAAACTTCCTTAAGCCCACATTCATAATTATAACCAAAGACTCAGCTCTATGTTTTCCTACCATGTTTTTTAAATAGAGAGAGCTCCGTCAGCTTACAAGTGTGGCTGTTCCTGACACATATTACTTAAAGCCTCATGTGAATCCACAAGATTGATAGCTGTTGCTATGATGAAAGATTAAGACTTTATATCAGAAAGAATCCCAGAGGTCCATTTTTAACATGAGTCTTGTTGGTAATGTCATAAGAGGGAAGGGATTAAAAACATGGAGACCATTTTCAATATTCTTGCACAGTCCACTGAGAAATGGATAGTAAACCAGGTCATGGGACACATGACTTCACTGATGGGTTCCCCACAAAGAGAGGCATCATGGCCAATGTGTATACTTGTTGGGCCCCTTTTAGTCTTTAGAAAGTTTAGTCTTTATAAACTTCAATTTCTTCACCTGTAAAATGGGGATAATAGTGATGATGCTAGCATGTTATAAGTAACAGGGAAGGAAGCCTGGACAGTAATTGTAACACAAGTGTTGTGTACTCTCTCTCACTGCAAATGCTTAAGGCCAGAGAGGTTTAAGAATTAAATGCCTGCAAAACGGCTTTCTGGTTTTCCTTTCCTTCCCAACAAACATGCCTCCAAAATCTACACCAAATTCCAGCTCTTAATAAAACATGGTATCGGTAGGAAAGACAAAGATGTCTGCATCTACTCCATGTATTTTACAAAATGTAGAATTTGTAACACGAGAGCCAAGAAGTTCCAAAAATTCTAGTCATGGGCTATCTGCCTATGATTCTATCTGAAACTATTCTCCCCACTCTGCTCCCACCTTCCCAAACCTGCCTCAATTTGGGGATGTGACTGGTTACATGAGGTACAGCAAGAGAATGGGGTCCATCAGAGAGACCTGAGGCTTTATTTCAATTTAAGGGCTTCTGAAATTTTCGAAAAACCTCTCTCTTTGGCCTGAGCATGTCTTCTGCCAGAAGTGTCTCTGGATTACTACAATATGGAATTTGGCCACTTGACTTAAAACAAACGGTCTTTTTGGTCAGTTCATTTGGCCAATCGCTTAAAATTTTACAAGCCAAAAAGATCCCCCTCTCTGGGGATGCTTCCTGCAATCTTAATTTATATTTTACCCAGCTCCTTGGATTCAGGACTACCATGAAAGATGCTGCAGTCATGGCTACCCACAGGGCAGCCGTGGTGCCAACACAAGTCTTCCTCAGTGAAAATACTCTGAGAACTGAAACTTACAACGCTATGCAGAGTAACCCTTGCTGTCTGTGCTCCTGTCTGCCTCCAGAAACATAATACATAACCACACTTTCTGTATCACTTGATTATCTATTATTGCAAGCCTGCTTAGAACTATTCAATATGCCATGTGCACTCACACAGAGAGAAACCAGTTTTCTTTTTCAGCTGTGCAACTAGTTTTTAAAACAGACTGCTTTACCAATGGCTCCCTTAAAATGTTAGTGTCTTCGTAAACATCCCAGAGTTGTTAAATGATACAAATTAAGAGAGTGGCGCTGAAGAACAGGACATTCTGATATTTCCAGAATGTCACTTATCACAACTCTAAGAGCAGCCCTTTTCCTCCCAGCTCTATGGAAGTGTGAGCACAGAAACTCCCTGGAAGAGTCAGGAAACACAACTTGTTCTGACATGAGCTGGAGTAGTATAGCAGAAGTCAGCCTTATATTCTGCTTGGAAAAAAGAGAGTCTACTCTTCCTGTTAGGATACCGCAACACTCCGGGATGTGGATCCTGGGGCTCAAAGCCACTGAGAAGTGGGGTTCTTAAACCCGGTTGCGCATTTGGACACAAGCAGCTCAGGTGACAAGAGGAAGGACCTGCTTCAAACTCAGACCTCCTGAATCACAAATCAGAAGGGTCCCCACCTCCTCCTCCCCAGTGGGAATTTGATAAGGCATGGGTGTTAGCGACCCCTGTACAGTGGATGAAGCCAGTGTTTGGAGTAAACTATCAGCAGCCATGGTGCTTGTTCCATGAGGCGAGATCCATATTCAACCAAGACTCTGAGAAGGAAGAAGAGTTTCACTTCCAGAATGAAAATCTGCCTCTGGAATCTGTGTCGCGGAGGTGGGAATGGGATTCCTCATACCTCTTTCCTGTCTTAAGGTTTCCTCTTTCACTAAGCACTCTCTCACCCAAAAAGACAAGAGGGGAAAACAATACAAAAGTAATGACAACAATGACTATGGCATGTACTTATGTGCCAGGCCCTGGTCTGAACACTCCATATGAATTAACTCATTTTGTCCTTCTTAAAATACAACTAACTTTAAAAAAAAAAAAGTCCCCCAATCAACAAAAATGTGCCTTGAGCCATTTCCCAGAATCAGCCTGGATCCTGCCCACTCCCATCAAACAGGCCCAATCCTCTCCAGAACAAGCTGTCTTTGGTTGCCCTCTCCATCAAGGTTTCTACTGAAACAACATTCTAAGTGCAAGTAGTTTATTCAGAAGGTGATTTTAGGAAAGACAGGGAGGGACTGAGTTGGGGAGATGAAGGCAGCTAGCAAAGGGTGTATTAATGAGGAAAGGAGGCTGGCCTGGTTATTTTCCAAACCCTTTTCAGCTCCTGCAAGCATTAAATCCCCTGTAGATCCCACTGGAGGGGCTGAAGCCCTCAGGCTGAGAAGCTGGGTCCTTGAAGGAGGAGGCCAAGGGCCTGTGATGGAGCAGTGAATGCTCGTGGATAGGATGTGGACCTGACACTGACTGCTCCAGAGCCTGCCGGGGATCTTTGAAAGGCCTAAGTCACCAGCAGGAAAGGAAATAAAAGGGAAGAAGGAAACCATGACTCTTCTATGAGGGAATCAAAGAAAGACTATGCAGGTTCTGGGTTTGTTTTTCCTGCAAGATTTTTTCCTTTATGTTTGGTTTTTAAGGGGCTTGGTGACATATGGACCTGACCAAGCTTCTCTTGTCAAGTGTTTGCTTTAATGCCTCATCCCTTTGCTTGTGCTGTTGCCTCCAATAAAATGCCATCACTTTTCCTCTTGGATAAATACAACCCTACGTGCGCTTCAGAGACCAATGCAATTGCCTCTGCTACCCATTTTAGTTTTTTTCATTGATAGTCTTTATTTCCTTTGGTCTCATTCACAGTTAGCCATCTTCATGTTTGTCTTTCCCTTTTAAACCAACATTTTACAAGTGATGAATGCTCACTAAATGCCTGTATTTTATTTTATTTATTTTTTTAATGCCTGTATTTTAAATGGATGGAAAAGATGACTTCTAAATAAAGCGATTTCAAGCTTCTTCCCTACGCCTTGCCTTCAGACCCTGGGCATATGATAGTGGGAGGGATATACTGTACCTCTTTGTACAATTTCAAAATTCTGTTAGTTCATTCAGTGTTAGGGATTTCTAGCATCTTCCTCTCTGTCCTTAATAAAGGCCCAATACTGTCTGATTGTAATCAGGGCTCAAGTAATGTTTCAGTAAGGAGGTGGTATAGATGAGGTGACAGATCCACTAGTGAGGGAACTAGCATCACTGAAGACAGAGTCAGAAATAAAAGAAGCACTGTTGGCTCTGCCAAGAAGGACAACATCTTCATTTATCACCCGCTACTTCCAGGAGTAAATCTCCCCATATTCTTTGTTGAAAAGCCTCTTTCCCTATTGAGGATTCGCTATTTGGTTTGGTTTGTGAACTCCTACTCATCCTTCAAAACCTAGCTTATTTGTCACCCCTTAGGTGAAGAGGAAAAAGGGGAAGAAGCTGATATTTGTGGAGCACTCACTATTTCAGGAGCTTCCTAAGTGGTTCAGATGGTTAAGAGCAGGAGACCTGGGTTCCATCTCTGTGTTGGGAAGATCCCCTGGAGAAGGAAACGGCAACCCACTCCAGTATTCTTACCTGGAAAATCCCATGGACAGAGAAGCCTGGCAGGCAATCCATGGAGTCCCAAAGAGTCGGACATGACTGAGCGATTTCACTTTCACTTTACTATTTCCAGGCACTGTGTGGAGCACTTAGGTTCTTTTATGTTATTCTTTCAACAAAACTGCAAGGCAGGCTTTAGCCTCATTCTCCAGAAAAGAACAGTAGGGCTAAGCAAAAACCTACTTAATAAGTGATGAAATCAAGATCTGAATCCAAGTCTTGCCTTATAAATAATTCTTTTCATAATAACCTTTGAGTTTACCTAACTCAGGGTTATAATGAACCCTCACAATAAACCTGTCAATGAGGTATTATCCACCACATTTTACAAGGACACATTGATCTAGTGGGATCTTTTCTTATCTCCATTTTTTCTTCTATTGTGACTGAAATGTCTGTTATGATAGTTGCTTTAATATTTCACAGTGCTTTGAAAAAGTTCATAATTTATGTGACAAACTAACCTTTGGCAAAACAGGGCTGTGGAATGCTAATATCCTAACACACTGAGGCCATCTAGATGTATTTTATTTATTTCATTCAGGTCACTCGTATCTTTACCTCTTTGGCACCTGATAATGTGCTTTGGATGCAACGTGCCTTGGATTCTCAGATCTAGCTCTTGTCTTTTCTTGGATAGAGTCAAGACCAAGAAAAGCAGCCAAGGACATGTCACCAAGCTTCTGTACGCTAAAGTTCATGTACCTTACTTAGGTTGAAGGTTTCCTGGTCCTTGCTCAGAGCATAATTACTCTTATTCTACAAACAATCTTAATAAAGTGGTTTTTTCTAAGATGAGAGCATATTAGAAGAAGCCAAGTAAAATGGAACGTCAAAGGCAGGCACACTTAAAGCCCATGGGAGCAAGAGACAGCACAGAAACAATAAAAAGGGCATAAACGAGAACTTGAAAGCATAACATTCTCAGAATATTTTATATAAGGGTGAAGAAACCCTACTTTGCTCCACAAAGCTCTGAAGATGTCATTGCACTATGGCAAAGAACAATACTGTCAAAAACTATGTTATGTTCGGTTTTCATCAACTCTATTTTAAAACACAAGGACATGAACAACTTATACTTTTAAAGACTTCTGTTCAAAATAGTCTTTCTTTTAAAAAAGGAACCAAAATTTTGGTTGTTAAACAGGCAAAACTTCAACTATCAGAAATCACAGCAATTAAGAAAGAATACTTCCCTAGGGGTTCCAGAGACTGCTACAGACCTGAGATGGTGCCAGCCCTGGTAATACGCAGAGTGTGCAAAAGTGCTAAGAATAATTGGAAATTTCATGGCTAAATTCCACTTGAGATCAAGGCCATTGGATATATCTTAGAGAGCTACTTTGCTTTGGCAATTTCAGGATCTTTCCATTGTTACCCACTTGCAGACATTATAGAAGGCTTTATTGACTGGCTTGTGATATGCAAAGTATGGGCTCAATTCTCTCAGTATAGTGAGTAATGAAATGGTTTGTCTTACTTTCACTTTGGCTCTCCTTACTGTGTTTTTGCTTTTCAACAATGTTGTAACTACTTACATGAAATAACAAAGATATAAAGGAAAAGAATAAAGGCCCACATCCCTAACTTGTCAACACCTTACTTCTTTGCATTTTTAAAACAGGTTGTCCAGTTCTTGTTCATATCTGTGGTACACTGATGCCAAAAAAGTGATGCTTATTCCTTTCACCCACACTCATTTGATGAGATTTTGCAGCTCTTCTTATGTAAGAAATAGAGTTCATTTCTGTGCTGTGTGAATCTGGGTTCACCAGTAACTTGCTGTAGCCAATAGAATGCGGTAGAGTGAAGTTGTGCCTGTTCTCAGCCTGGGTCTCAACTTATTTTTCAGTTTCCACTCTCTTGGAAGTTTTCCAAGCAAGCATGTGAATAATGCTGGGATCGTTTGATGAATGATCTGGAAAAGACCATGGTCTAGTTACTCCCATTGCCCAGCCAACAGCCAGTTGACCACTAAATTTGGCCATGAAGTCGTTCTAGACTCGTGAGTCTCTGGCTGACTTGACAGCTGACAATAGTCACAAGAGCAAGCCCAGCTGATCACCAGCAAGCCTGTTTAGCCACAGATCAAAGAGAGATAATGAACGTCTACTGTTTTAAGCACTGAGTTTTATGTAGTTTGTTATGTAGCAATAGCTGACAAAATAAGCATGCACAGAGTTGACCTAGTAGTAATGTTATAACTCATGCTTTTTAATTGTCCTCTGATATTTTATATAATGGATATACAAAGATTTCTTTAAATATTTCCTCTATTACTGGATATTTAAATTGTCTACCATTACTTAGGAGAGGCAATGATGCAGCGCAATGAGCACATGTTATTGGTCTTCTAATTTGCTATAACAGCTCACAGAACTTAGAGAAACACTTGCCATTACTGTTTATTATAAAGGATATTAACAAGGATGCAAGTGAACAGCCAGATGAAGAGGTATATAGGGCAAGGTCTGGGAAGATGCTGAGCACAGGTGCATCTAGTCCTGTGGAGTATGCTGTTCTTCTAGCATGTAGATGCAGCCACAAACCCAGGAGTTCTTTAAACCCTATCACTTAGGGGTTTTTATGGAGGTTTCATCACACAGGTATGATGAATTATTAACTCAATCTTTAGTTCTTTTCCAAATCCTGGAGGTTAGGGAGAGGGGCTGAAAGTTTCAAGCTTCTCATCAAGATTTGATTTTTCTGATGACCAGCCCCCAACCCAAAGCTATCTCAGAGCCTGCCAAAATGCCTCATGAGAACAAAATTCATTCCTATCAGTCAGGAAACTGCAAAGCATTTAGGAGCTCTGTGTAAGACAGTCTGATCACCCCATCACTTGAAAACTTACAGGGTTTTAGGATCTGCATAAGGAACTGAAGATGAAGACCAGAACATATATTTCTTGTGATATCACAGTATCACACATTAAATATAAATAAGCAGATAGACAACAGTCAATCTGAAGAAACCAGTGCTTAGAGGAAATTATGGTTCTCCTCAGCTTCCATTAATTCCATCTATATAGCTATTTTTGAGATGAGGAAGCACTGCAAGAAACAGTGTTCTATAACAGTCAAACTGTCCTGGACCTTGTAAATCAGAAATCAGCAGCCTGGTGGTTTCCAAACACCAGTGCCTGGTGAAAACTAAGTGGGTGTACAAGAGTAAGCCAATGAACTTATTTAATATACAGATTCTCAAGAGCCAGAAAGCCAGAGAGTCTGATGCAGCAGGTCTGAAGTTGGGCCCAAGAATCTGTAAATTTTAAGATTTTGCTGGTGTGATTCTGCTGTACAGCCAGTTTGGGGAACCACTGCCTTATTATCCACCCTCTCTCCTCATTTTTCAGGTGGAAGATCAAGACCCAAAAAAATGAAATAAGAAGCTCAAATTTCCTGAAGGAGTCAAGCACTGGCTGAGCTAGGATTGGAACTCTTGCCTTGGGACTTCTTAGACACTGTTTCATATGTCTTACAACTGGGAGAGTAATCTTGAGTTCATCAAAGGACAGAAATCTACTAAGACTCTTGCTCTAAGCACTTACTTTTCCTCCCAAGGCCAGGCTCTACCTCATCCTTGCTGATACACAACATTATACACTAGGGAAATGATTAATGTGAATATATCTTTTATTCTTCACTGAGAATATATTCTCTGAACTGCAAGCAAAGTAACTGACTTTCAGACAAGTTGAAATATATCAAGAACTGGCTTATCTTATATATCAATACAGAGCTCAGTATTTTTTTTTTTAAAGGAGTAAATAAAATCAAGATAACAGATTCTTTTAAATTTTACTGTCTCTTTGAAACTTTGTAATACTTTTTTTTGTTTTAAGATAAAGAGCTTACTGCTCCATATGACTTATCCTTTCAAATAAATAACATAAGAGTTGTTTGGTCTTCCAAATTTGAGGCTTTGGAAAACATTCTTTTGTCATGTGGCATGGTTTCCTTAAGAAATGTAGCTGTTGAGATAGATATCACAACAAGAAAATTTATTTTGGTAGACCTAGAAAGCACAATAGAGTTTTAGAGTTGTTTGAAACATTATTTTAAATTAATTTGGAAGTTGACTTCCAGCTCAAAGCAAGTCAAATTATTTACAGAGACAAAAAGAAAACTTCCAGCCCAAGTTAATTATCTGCAAAGTGTTAAGCTCCATGGGCTCAGCAAAGAAAGTAAATCCTAGTATAATGATTAAAAGCTTAACACTTGAGAAGACAAGGGTTTGAAGGCTTCTCTCCTTAGAGGCAAGTGCCCTTAGAAAATAACTCAGCTTCTCTGAGCCCTAGTGTCTTCTTCTATATAATGGGAATAATTGCAGCACGCTTGTTTACCATATGCCGAGATATTTTATGGACTCTGTTTCCGTTATTTCATCTATTACTTATGATAACTCTATGCTGTAAGAGCTACTATTATTCTCATTTTACAGATGCAGGTACTGAGGCTCAGAGGGGTTAACTCATCTAGGTCATATGAGCAGTGAGGGATAAAGCCTGAATTTGAAACTAGGCAGGATGATTCTGGAACCTAAGCATGTAGTAAGTAGGCCAGAATGAATAGGTCTTTATGAAGTTGCTACAAAGAATAAATAAGATATTCTTTTTTTTTTTAAGATATTCTCTACCAAGTGCTTGGAAATGTTCTTGGACACAGTAAGAGTTCAAAAATGGTGGTTCTAATTGTCAGAGGAGTACCTTGAGATGAATTATTTATGTGGGAAGGCCTCTGCTAGAGCTATAAGCTACCTTCATGTTTGCTTTTAATGATTCCTAGTGCAAATTCCTATAATAATAAATTAACTTACACCTGTCTCTTTTCATTCTCTTTCAAATTCTGTCTATTATAATCTGAAAAATGCAGAAAAGTATTCACTGAATTCCACCATTAAGATGACCACTCTTTTGGTGAAGAGTTGTTCCTTCCAGCCTTTCTTCTATGCAAATACTTCCTTTTTAAAAAAAAAAAAAAAAACCAAAATGTAGATTACTCTGCAAATAGGATTTAATCCTGCCTTCCTCTTCTGATGGTTATATATATCCTAAGTATCCCCCCATTCCATGTACTAGCCTGTGAAAACAGGACTTTCAAATGGCACATCATTTCATTTTATAGATAAACCACAGAGAGAGGCAGGCAGACTCTGCTTTTTCCCTCTCCTCCCTCCTAAGAGGATGGAGCTAATGCAACTAGGATCCTGCACATATACTAGTAAAAAATATCACTGTGTTAAATATTTACACCCAGGGCTCTTGCCTTGTCCTTGGCTCCCTCCCTCAATGTGGCTGAAGGAAGAAGATACCAGCATATACATTCTTTCCTTTGATCTCTCTCACTGGATAGAGGGTGGTACAATGACATTTGGCTTTGGATTTATGAAGAGTGGGAGAGAAAATTCTCCCACATAACCATAATGTCTAGTATACCTTGGGATACCCCTTCACTCTCCAGAGTCTCATATTGTCAAAGGGACTGTTACCACTGTATACATTTTCTTATGTTTGTTAATAGGGGGATTATAAACCTGTCCTGGGCCACTGGTGTATTAAACTGAGACAATTCAAACTTGCTTTAAGAAAAATAAATAAATAAGGATTCTGGATACTTTGGTTTTCTTACCTGGTATAAACATATCTGAGGAAATAAGAATATAATAGTCATAATAAAATTGGAGTAATATGTACCTTTTGCACATATCAACTTCTGCACTACCACCCCCCCACCACCATCATGTAATAAAATTCTAAGATGGCTCTCATTCCCCCAACCCTGGTACATATGCTGTGTAATCCTCTTACCTTGAATGTGAATGGGACCTGTGTACAAGATGGAACAGCACTCCAGTGATTACCTATGTGGCAAAAGTGAAGAGATTTTGAAAATATAATTAAGGTTCCTCATCAGTTGACTTAAGGTCTCCAATCAAGTTGATTAACTTGATTAAGTTGGTCATCCCAGTTGGGTCTGATCTAATCATGTGAGTTCTTTGTAAGAGGTTCAAAAGATCAGAGAAAGAAGTCACAGAGATTGGAAAAAGCAGCCAAGAAGAACCAAACTGCAGTATTGTAGAGACCACATCACAGATATGACAACTTCCCTATAGAGTTTAGGGCCTCAATCCTACAGCTGCAAGGACTGAATTCTGCCAGCAACCAGAGAGCTTGAAAGAGGACCCAGAGCCTCAAAAGAGTCTGCAGCTCCGATTCCAGCCTAAGCAGATAACCCAGCTAATTGCTATCCCATGAGAACTGACATAATAAATGTGCTGCAGTAATGGAAAAGGAATATATCAAGTTGATTTGCTTTATTTTACCATAGATTAGTTTGCATTTTCTAGATTTTAAAAAATTAATGGAATCATTCCATAAATATTTGCCTTTTGGGTTGGATTTTCACTCAGCATAATAATATTTCAGATTCCCTCATTTTGTTGTATTTCAATACTTAGTTCCCCTCTAATCAGTGGATACATGTACTACCTTTTGTCTATACGTTAAGAGACATTTGGTTAGTTTCCATTTTTTTGGGCAATTACAAATAAAACCACAAGTCCTGTGTGGAAATATGTTTTTATTTCTCTCCTTTTAATTTGAATTTTCTTGATTACTGGTTAGAGTGATTATCTTTGCATATTTTATTGCTCACTACCTTCTGTCTTTTTTCTATTGGGTTAGTTCATGATTTTTCCATCACTGATTTGTAAGAGTTCTTGATGTATTCTGAATGCAGGTTCTCTGCTTATCATTATACATGTTGAAAATGTCTTTTCCAAAGGTGACTGTTCCCCTTTAACTTTGTGCTTTTACTTTCTCCTTTCTTTCCCCTTTCTCCTTAACTGTCTCCTTTACGATATCCTTTGTCATATAAAGTCAAGTGGGACTTAGAAAGCATCACTACGAACAAAGCTAGTGAAGGTGATGGAATTCCAATTGAGCTATTTCAAATCCTGAAAGATGATGCTGTGAAAGTGGTGCACACAATATGCCAGCAAATTTGGAAAACTCAGCAGTGGCCACAGGACTGGAAAAGGCCAGTTTTCATTCCAATCCCAAAGAAAGGCAATGCCAAAGAATGCTCAAACTACCACACAATTGCATGCTAGTAAAGTAATGCTCAAAATTCTCCAAGCCAGCCTTCAGCAATACATGAACCATGAACTTCCAGATGTTCAAGCCGGTTTTAGAAAAGGCAGAGGAACCAGAGATCAAATGGCCAACATCCGCTGGATCATCGAAAAAGCAAAAGAGTCCCAGAAAAACATCTATTTCTGCTTTATTAACTATGCCAAAGCCTTCAACTGTGTGGATCACAATAAACTGTGGACAATTCTGAAAGAGATGGGAATACCAGACCACCTGACCTGCCTCTTGAGAAACCTGTATGCAGGTCAGGAAGCAACAGTTAGAACTGGACATGGAACAACAGACTGGTTCCAAATTGGGAAAGGAGTACATCAAGGCTGTATATTGTCATCCTTCTTATTTAACTTATATGCAGAGTACATAATGAGAAACGCTGGGCTAGAAGAAGCACAAGCTGGAATCAAGATTGCTGGGAGAAATATCAATAACCTCAGATACACAGATGGCACCAGCCTTATGGCACAAAGTGAAGAGGAACTAAAAAGCCTCTTGATGAAAATGGAAGAGGAGAGTGAAAAAGTTGGCTTAAAGCTTAACATTCAGAAAACTAAGATCATGGCATCCGGTCTCATCACTTCATGGGAAATAGATGCGGAAACAGTAGAAACAGTGGCTGACTTTATTTTTGGGGGGCTCCAAAATCACTGCAGATAGTGATTGCAGCCATGAAATTAAAAGATGCTTACTCCTTGGAAGGAAAGTTATGACCAACCTAGACAACATATTAAAAAGCAGAGACATTACTTTGCCAACAAAAGTCCATCGAGTCAAGGCTATGGTTTTTCCAGTGGTCATGTGTGGATGTGAGAGTTGGACTGTGAAGAAAGCTGAGCAACAAAGAATTGATGCTTTTGAACTTTGGTGTTGGAGAAGACTCTTGAGAGTCCCTTGGACTGCAAGTAGATCCAACAAGTCCATCCTAAAGGAGATCAGTCCTGGGTGTTCAATGGAAGGACTGATGCTGAAGCTGAAACTCCAATACTTTGGCCACCTCATGTGAAGAGGTGACTCACTGGAAAAGACCCTGATGTTGGGAGGGATTGGGGGCAGGAAGAGAAGTGGACGAGAGAGGATGAGATGGCTGGATAGCATCACCGACTCGACGGACATGAGTTTGAGTAATCTCCAGGAGTTGGTGATGGACAGGGACGCCTGGCGTGCTGCGATTCATGGGGTCGCAAAGAGTTGGACATGACTGAGTAATTGAACTGAACTGAACTTGTCATATAAAATGTAACTTTTAACAAAGCCCAAGTAATTTATTTAAAAAAGTTTGTTTTCATTACTTGTTTTAAGAAACCCCTACCAGACCTGTTAAAAAGATGTTCTCCTAATCTTTTATAATAGTTTTAGAGTTTTGTTTTTTCCCATTAACATCTTCAATATTTTTGGAGTTTATTTTTGTATGAAGGAAGATAGGAATAGAATTATTTTTTTCTCTAAAGAAAGCCAATTTCCTTAACTCTACTTATCAAATAGTTCATCTTTATTCCACTGATTTTCAATGTCAGATAAGCAATTCCCATATAAACGTGTGTCTATTTTTAAGCTTTCTATTCTGATGCACTGGTGTATTTATTTATTAATGAACCAATAAGATACTGTTTTAATTATAGTATCTTTGCAATAAGCTTCATATGACATTTATAACATTTACTCCTCTTTCACCCTCTCTTTCAGAATTATCTTGGCCTTTTCTGGATTTTACTTCTTCAGCTAAAATGGACAATAAATTTACCTAAAAAGAGTTGATGCATTTGTTGTATTTGAATTACACTGAATTTATAGACCAATTTGGAGAAATTTGCATCTTTACAATATTGAGTCTTCTCATCCATGGGCATTTTTTAAAATCTAGCCAATTTTTCCTGTCTTCATTTAGATGTCTTAATAACATTTTGCATTTTTTCCCATAAAGATCTTATACTTCCTTTGTTAGATTTATTCCTATGTAGTTATGGTCTTAAAATTTTATGCAAACCATTATAGCTATTTCCCTAGGAAAGTTTTAATGTGAAGAAACTGGAATTTCCCCAAGTGGACTGCTTTCAACAAAGCAAATCAACCTACTCCTAGTACTATTAATAAACTGATGTCTACAAAGATCTTTTCTCTATCTTGTGTTTAGCAAGTAGATTGTTGTGATCCTTATATGAGAATTCCCTGTCTTTCCTGGAAAATCATCTTGTATAGTCGGTATTCAAAGTATGGATATCCCATAAAGTCCCTGACCTGCTGAGCGGGAGCAGCTACTCCTACACACCTGATCTCATTGAAATCAGTAAATGTGGGAACTAAGGGTTTTAAATCTTTCCATTTTTCAAGAAAACTTGGCAATCCAAACTTTGAAATGAAATTTTGACTTTTAAACATTGGCAAATAATATCTGAAAATACTAAACATTATATAGGACAAACTATCAGGCTTGAGACCTGATACTGCCTGAGACATGAGACATGAGACCTGAGACATGAGGGCTGCCAGTTTTCAACCTCTGGCGTGGCTCTGTCCCCACAAGACTCTCAGTTTAACTCTCCTCCCTTGCACCACACTCCTTGAGCTCATGAGAGTAGGCAGGGCAGTAAAAAAGGTGCCGGGGAATTACTTTCTAGCTCTAAATATCAGACATCACAGAGTGTGAGCTGTAAGTGATCTCAGAGTTTGTCTAGTCCTACTTCCGTTTTGATGGTTATAGCAATTTTGAGGTTAAGGCAGGGAAACATCTAGTCCAGGTTGACTCAGTGACCTAGAGAAAAGACCGAACCTAGAACTTAAATGGGCTAAGTCCACATCCAGTAGGCTTACCACTACTTAACACTATCTAATTACTTACAGAGCCTCTGAGGCGTAGGCTGGGACCCCTCCCATAAGGCCTCCAATAAATGAGTTTGACCGGTGACATACGACTGAGGTACAATTCCTTTTCAGGATGCATGTGGAGGAACTCTAGACAAAATAGAAAGAATGTACAGGCACAAAAACATTGCCCTTCAAGACGAAATGTAAAATATATACAAAGGGACTTCTCTGGCAGCCCAGAGGTTAAGACTTGGCCTTCCAATGCAAGCGGTGCGGGTTTGATCTCTGGTGGGGAAGCTAAGATTCCAAATGCTTTGCATACAAAAAACCGAAACATAAAACAGAAGTAATACTGTAACAAATTCAATAAAGACTTTAAAAATGATTGACATAAAAAAAAAGTCTTAAAACATGAATACAAACTATTAAGGTGCTATTAAACCAACTATTCATTAAATCTTAGTGGATCATGGGCCTAAAATCTGGGCATATGTAGTAAGATTTTCCAGATTATTGGGTGGAAAGACTGAGAACAGTGACAACATTCATACTTTAGGTATGTTTGATACATCTCCTGAGTATGAGTGTGTCTATGCAGCAAGACATACACACACTCATATAAAGTAGAATGAAGTATAATAAAATGCCAAGCTTCTTACTACAGACAGTCATGTGAACTTCTTACTACATATAGTAATATAGTCACAAGAATAACTCCAAGAGTATAGATTACAGTAAGAGGTAGTGAAATAATTAGAAAATGGTGACTTTCAAGTGTTTATTCTTTTTCTAATATAACTTAGTCAATTCTTCTTTTTGACACAATAGATTTTTATTTATTGTTATTATTATTTCTTAAAAGGATGGTGACTGCAGCCAAAAATTAAAAGATGCTTGTTCCTTGGAAGAAAAGTTATGACAAACCCAGACAGTGTATTAAAAAAGCAGAGATATCACTTTGCCAAAAAAGGCCTACATAGGCAAAGCTATGGTTTTTCCAGTAGCCATGTATGGATGTGAGAGTTGGACCATAAAGAAAGCTGAGCACCAGAGAATTGATGCTTTTGAACTGTGTTGCTGGAGAAGACTCTTGAATGGCCCTTGGATAGCTAGGAGATCAAACCAGTCAATTTGAAAGGAAATCAACCCTGAATATTCACTGGAAGGACTGACGCTGAAGCTGAAGCTCCAATACTTTGGCCACCTGATGCGTAGAGTCAACTCATTGGAAAAGACTCAGATGCTGGGAAAGACTGAGGGCAAGAGAAGGGGGTGACAGATGATGAGATGGTTGGATGGAATCACTGACTCAATGGACGTGAGTTTGAGCAAACTCCAGGAGATAGAGAAGGACAGGAAAGCTTGGCGTGCTGCAATTCATGGGGTCACAAAGAGTTGGACGTGACTTAGCGACTGAACAACAACAAACTTTTTATTTTGTTATCGGGGTGTAGCCAATTAACAAACAATGCTTTGACAGTTTCAAGTGAATAGCAAAAGGACTCAGCCATACACATACATATATCAGTTTTCCCCCAAACTCCCCTCCCATCCAATATAACTTATTCAACTCTAAGTCTGTATGATTTAATGAAAAAAAAAAAATGACCATGTTTAAAAATAACAACCAGCTCACAAAGTCCCTGAAAATTTGATCACTGAGTTTAGGAAATTTTCACTGCTTAGAGAGAAAAGAAAACTTAACTACCTAACTCCAAGTTAGAAAGTGGTAAATTTCAAAATATATACAAATACATAAGGGAAGAGTTAAGCATGAACATGTTGGCTAAATAACGTCATGTGCAAATGATACTGCTTGAATTACCATATATCTAACCTGAAAAGCTGCTGTTTATACATTCAGCAACCAGACTCTCATATTCTCCACCCAAAAAACATTTTAACTTCAAAAAACAACCCACCTCAATAAAAGGTGGATTTGATCTTGACTGTTTTAAAATATTTAGTGAATAAATTTTCCAGTTTTTCATTAGTAGTAAACGGTTTTGAAAGTTTCTGAAATCACCCTGAATATTCACAATATTTCTAAACTGCAATAATGAAGAGGCAGAAATAGGTTTTGTGTTTTTTGTTTCCCTCCCCCAATCCTAGCATTGCTGACATCTTATTATCATTGTTCCTGTGATGAAGGCACTTGGCAGATTTGCCAAGCAAAGTCTCCTTTTACACTTTCTTCCAAATCAACAGACTTAGAACCCAGGCTGAGGTGAAACATTCAAAGCTTAATGAAACTCCAAAGACTAAAGAATTCATCATATGGGTTTCTATTGTGTGCATTTTTTTTTAAAGGTATTGAATGTTTAATGTTTTTAAGAAAAAGAAACACAAAACTAATTACCGTCAACTATATTTTTTCAGCTACTTAGCCAGTAGAAAGCTGTTATTAAACCACTGTAAGCCTCCTTTGTTTTTCTTCCCACATAAGAATCATTATTCACAATATCAGCTTCATAACAGAGGTTGTCAATCAAGATACTCAAGTTACCAATGGGTCTTTGTTTTTATTTCTGAGATACATATGTTTTTTTTTCTCTTGGAATTTATTCTAATCTTCGATTGTCACTAAAAAAGAATAAATTAAGAAATGTCTTTATTTGATGATACTGAAGCTCCTTGCTTTTAAAAGGTCATTTCCTTTGTTAATGTTCAAGTCCCCGGTAACTTCCATAGCACTAGAACTGTTAGCATCAGAGCAGAGTGGAAAACACACTTGGTGTTGATCTTCCTCCCCAGTCTCTTAGATCCTTAGCTCTTTCCCAAGTAGAAATTTTTGTGAGCAGCAACTGCCAGCAACTTAACATATAACAACATACATAAGACAAGAGCTCATAGTGATTTGAACAGCTAAGCCAGAAATATCCATAGTATTGCTCTCGTAAATTCCAGTTTAGCAGTGCTGTTTTCTTTTTCAGTGGTACTTGGGCTCTATTTGTTCCAAGTATCTTGTCTTAATTTTTGTCCTCATCACCTGTGTCAGTGAAGGAATAGAAAATGGCTTTAGTGTAACTAACAAAACAATCTTCTATCTTGCTTTATTGGTGGGGCCAATAAGACATTACATAAGCTTTCAGGGACTCCTCCTTAGAATTTGTTCTCAATTATTTACTCATTATTTAAATTAAGACCAAACAAATCCAAACTTTTACCTCCAAAAGCTACCCTCTGAGCCTTTGACAAATTGTGGCAGAAAGATAAAGGGCCTTTATAGTTGTCACCTGCAGTCAAGACATTGTGAATCATGGAATATGATAGAAGGTAATACACATCAATTAAAGAGAGCTTAAAGACATGCTGTACCTTGTTCCAAATTTCCTTTGTGATGAGAAAATGGTTGTTCAATGAGGAAGGTTATTTTATGGCTTCTAACAAGTGAGCAAGCCAATGTCATTTTGTGATCATTATCTAATTTAACCACAAAAAGGATGAAGTATAATAGTACACTGATTTGCAGCATTTTCTCACTGCCTTGATTCAAATGAGATAAGATAATGATATAGACACTTGGAACCTTAAAGGCACTAATAAATACAAAATCCTCTGTCAAAAAGAGGCAGAGAGCAAGTCTGTATATTCCAGATCGATCTCTTGCTAAAGCCATCCACCAAGACTTTGGCTGAGTAATCTATGTAAGACACAAATCTGATTCCATTCTCCCGTACTTGATTCTGTGATACCTGGCAATCTTTAGGTCACAGTTATAAACGTTTATAGGGTGGCTGATACCAGGATTCTGCCTAAATCTCTAGCCTCACCTTCTACAACTGCCCAGTCCCCGATTCCCTTAGTTCAGCCTTACTTAGTAATACTGGCGATTCCTTAAGAACAATGCACAGTCAGATGCCTCTAAGCATTTGCAGCACTGTCCCCAATTCCCAGAATACTACTCATACCTATACCTCAATCCTAAAATACACCTCCAAATGTGTCTTTTCAAAGATTTCTATCCATACCTCCATTGCTTACATTTTATTATGCTTGTGTCTAGACCCTTTAAATTCTCAACTACACTATACGCTCCTCTAAGTCAGCGTGTACCCTTTCTTTCTCTGGATGCCCACACTTGCTACCAGGTCTATGCTTGATAAGACAGCATTGAATAGGGACTTACCTGGTGGTTCAGTGGCTAGGACTCCATGCTCCCAATGCAGGGGGCTGGGTTTGATTCCTGGTCAGGAACTAGATAATGCATGCCACTACTAGAACCTGGTGCAGCCAAATAAATAAATAAATACAAAAAAAAACCCTGCATCAAATAAATGGGTTTTTCAGTCTGGATGTAGTCAGATAATAGCTTCAGAAGATTCTGGTTTTTTTTTTTACTCCCCAGTTTTGTGTGGTTTTAAAATTTTTATTTATTTTCCTTTAATTGAAGTATAACTTGTTTATGATATTATGCTAATTTCAGGTATACAGTATAGTGATTCAGTATTTTTGCAAATTATATTCCATTACAGATTATTACAAGATAATAGGTGTAATTCCCTGTGCTATACAGTATATGCTTATTCCTTATCTATTTTATATATATATATAGGATAAGAAAATGTGTTATAAATATATATGATGGAATGTTTTAAAAATTACTCAGCTGTAGAAGGAATGAAACGCTGACATCTGCAGCAATTTGGATGAACCTAGAGAGTACTTTGCTAAGTGAAATAAAGCAGAGAAAGACAAACACTATAATGTATCACATATGTATTAATAAAAATTAATACATATGATTGTATATGCAAACCAGAAATAGACTCACAGACAAAACAAAGCAAACCTGTGGTTAGCAAAAGGTAGAGGGAAGGGGAGACAAATTAGGGATATGGGATTAACAGAAGATGTGCCTTTAAGATGAGTAGAGAGATTTCTCCGGTGCAAAACTCTTCACAAAGTTTCAGATTTGCATATTCAACTGTCTACGTACTTCCTTTCCTCCCTTGAATATTACAAAGACACCCCTATCTCAGCATGTACTTTCTCTGCTCTTCTGTGGCCAAAACTTATGTCATTCCAATGGTTCTTCATAAATTGTCCAAGTCAGAAAAACTGAGATCCACAAATTAGATTATGTTAGTTCATGGTGTAGCTCACTGATTCTCCTCTTCTCCATCTCTCTCATTACCTCTCATTACTCTCTCTCTCACCTTTTCCCTCTCTCCTGCCAATGCCCCAGCCTGATCTAGTAACCTGCTCATGGCTAGATGATTGCAATAGGCTCCTAATTCACTTTTTCACATTCAAGCCACTCTCGGACCACGTATACTGTCCCCACTATAATCAGCATGGCATTCCAGAATGCAAATCTGACAGTGTTAACCCACAACTTAAAACTCTTCAACAGCTTCCTATTGATTTCAGGGGAAAGATCAAAATCTTTAATTGAGCTTCCGAACTCTAGAGTGTCCTCCCTGACTCTGCTATGTTACTACACAGCTTTATCTAACTCCATTATCACCTTTTCTGTTCCCTTCAATCTCATTAGCTTTAGAGTGCTTCAGATAGACCATGTTCAGTCTGTCTCTGGCACATGCTGTTTACATCTCCTGGAATGTTCTTCTGCTGTGTCCCACCCACTGCTTGTTCCTTCTCTTCTAATCTCAGCTTCAAAATCACTTCCTCGGGAAGGCTTCACGGCTCTCCCACACTTGCTCATATCATCCTATTATGTGCACAGAGTATCACATTCTTTTATTATCCTTTTGTAATAACATATTTGCTCATTAGTGCAATCATTTGATTAGGGCCAGCCTTCCCATTACACAAAACTATTGGGATTATGCTGTTTATCCACCATTACATCTCCCACCGTCCAGAGCAGGGGTCAGGCACACAGTATGTGCTCCATAAACATTTGTTCAATGATTGAATGAACAGGTATAAGAGCCATAGGCCTGGAGAAGGACGCTGTTTGCCCCAGTTTGTTCATGGGAAACCTGAGGCTCACCTCCTTTTCAACCTTCCCATCTTTGATCTCAGATTTCCTAGACTTTAATTCTTCACCCACCTACACACCTTTAGATTAGTCATTTGCTGCTTTCCTTCCCCAGGATCTGGCTTGAAACTTTTCTGACTCAGCTTTCACACAGCATCAGTTGGGGTTCTTCCCTGCAAGAAGCAGAAGCTGACTGTGGCTGATTAGGCAGAAAACAAGTTCATTAAAGGATAGCGGGTAGCTCACAGAATTATTGGGACGTTTAGAGAACTGGGCTTAAAGCCAAATTTCTAGGAATAATGTCCCAAATCATGTTCCAGAACTAGCCTGATGAGAAGAACGCTGCTCCCCCTATCACCGGTACCATGGAACGAGCTACTTTCAACACTGCAGCCTCATTACAGATGTGACACGCGTGGCAGGCACTCAGCCCTGCCAGCCCTGCTCTCAACACCAGGGAGCTCTCTGCTTCCCTCGTCAGCTAAGCAGATTCCACACTAAGCCTTTTCCCTCTGATTGCTCATTTCTGAGTTACAGTCTAGAGGGGGTGAATGTGCCTGGTGGACAATTGTGATATGTTTCCGTATTCTTGTTGCACAGAACCAGCGAGTGGGAAAATCCTGTAAACATACTAGCAAATTTAAAAGATGCTAGACACCCAGAAAACAGGACAGATGCCATCCCCCTAAAACAAGGCCAAAATTCAGCATCTTGTTCAGTCTCTGTTTGATGGTGAGTCTAAGTTTATTTACTTTGTCCATTACAACTCAACTGACAACACATTAGGAGTTTAGCCCACTATGCTAAGATAGACAAGACCTAGCCCCTGAAAGATGTTTCCTTAAAGTCAGCTGCAAACTACTCTAGAAATTTCTATTTGAGATAGTAGAATGCAGCATTTCAGAGCACAAACTCTGGAATCCAATGGTTTAAGTATGAAACCCAACTTACTCATTTTATTAACTGCATGACTTTGGTGGACAAAGTATCAGAGGTTATAACAATAAGGACCATGATTTGCTTTTGCAGTATCTAGCCCATATCTGGCAAAATAGATATGCACTTATTATTTGTTGGATAAATAAGTGCATGAATGAATGACATCTATACAAATCAGGATGATCAAGGTCAAGTTGGGTTAACAAACAACCTGAAAACCCAGTGGCTTAAAACAAGGAAGTTTTCTTTCTTGCATGTTGCTACCTGTCCACTGAAGGTTAGACAGGGCTGTGCTCTTTGTCATCCTTATTCTAGCATTTACCTGAATCAAGTTTCCATCACCTGGAATGATGCTGAAGCACAAAGAAAGAGAGCATGGTGAATTGTGCATCGGCTCTCAGAGCTTCCACCCATATGTAACATGTACCACTTCTCATAATTGATTTACTAAAGTAAATTATGCAAATATACTTAACACCAAGGGAGTAGAGCAGCACTTAAAAGGGGAGCTGAAAAATATATGATAAAGAGCAAAAACGATGGCCTTGACTTTTCTGAATCTCAGTTTCCTCATCTGTAAAATAAGGACCAAAAGATGTTGAAAAGAATGAGCGTGAACTTCAGGAAACTCCCATCACCCTGGTCCTTGTTTTACATCTTCATTAGGGTAACACAGCAGAGCCCAGGGATCAATGTCAGCACAGAGTCAAAGACAGGAGGCAACTTGCTGAAACCTGAAAGTGGGACTCAGAATGAGTGGATATAATACAGCAAGATATGATCTTGAAGCATCAATCACTATGCTTTTATTCCCTCCCTTGATTATGTCCATCTGAAGCACCACATTGCCTCAAGGAGAGGCAATGTAAAGAGAACAATAACAAAAAATCGATGTTCAGTGTTTCTGAATTCCAAAATATGTTCTTCAAGCTAACATCAGAAACAATAGCTCTGAAACCATGACTTTTGATATGTAAGAAATGTTGAGGAGAGAAGTGCTTTTGAGAATCAAAATGGAAGCCTCTGAGGAATGAAGGAAGGAGATGGGGTTTATGCTGTGAATTTATCTGAACAAGAAAAAAGGAAACTGCAGATTGATTCATCTGTAGGGAGACAAACTAAGGGTCACTCAGCCCAAGGGGGTAGATGAGAGAGTAGAGGTTCTCAGAATTCTAAGAGAGGTTGGCAGAGTCACACAGGAGAGACTCCATGAAGAGGAGAATTGGATGGGGTCAGCAGGGAGACTGCAGAGGCTCTCCGTGGGCAGCCCAGGGGAAGTCAGGCCAAAGCCTACGAACTTCCGTGAGTGCATCGTGTTGCCTTTCTCAGAAGACCGGTTAGCCAGTTTGGTAAAGATGCCTGTGAATCACTCAATAGAAAGGTGCCCTTAGTAAGTCCAGTGTCTTCGCTGACCCCAACCCAAGTGGAAACCCTCAGATGGACCTGGGGACTCTAACCTTCTGAAAGACAGGTGCTATTGACAGGAGATCCCTAATATCTGTGGTTGGCTGGGAAAGTGGAGACACCCACTGTGGATTACAGTTTAGCATCTGAGTACCCCTTCTACCCAGGTGTCTTAGCGGTAAAGAATCTGCTGTCAACGCAGGAACTGTAGGAGATGTGGGCTTGATCCCTGGGTCAGGAAGATTCCCTGGAGGAGGGAATGATAACCTGCTCCTATGTTCTTGCCTGGAGAATCCCATGGTCAGAGGAGCGTGGCAGGCTATGATCCACGGGGTGGCAAAGAGTCAGACGTGACTGAGCAAAGCACCCCTTCTACTCATTTCATTGGTTTTGATCCCCAACAAGACTAGACTGCAGCTCTGGATCCACCTCTCAAAAGAATGATTTATGCATGTGTATTCCTTTTTTTTTCTCTTTAGCAAAGGTATTTTTGCAAAATTGTGTAAAATTACCAAGTAAGGCATTTCATTTGTAAGTTATTAGAGCTGACAAGTAAGTAACAGCTAACACATTGAGCACTAACTGTACATCAGGCCCTACTAAGCACTTTCAGTGGAATATCTTACAATGGTATTATCTCCACTTTACAGATGGGAAAACTGAAGTCAAGAGAGCTAACTGCCAAACCGGCAGCTGGGATGATCTGAACTTAAACAATCTGACCTCAGCATCCAGAGGCTTGAGCACTAGATGACCACCATGTTTCTAACGTATAGGGATAAACTGTTCATCATTTTTGTTACCTTTCATTCACCCAAGCATTTTTTTTTTTTGAGAGCTTACTGTAGATTATACCTTCTATTAATCACATGCATAAAGAAACCACCCAGACATAGCATTACTACTCGTGAACCACCCTAGTCTGTGCTGCAACAGGTTATTGCTGCTGCAGCTGTGAACAGTTCTGGTAAGCTCCATGGAAAGCCAAGATGCAAATGAGACAACTCTGTAAGCCTGACCACCAGGGACAAGTGTAACTCTTGATAAGTAAATAAATCATTTAAACTTCCAGTGCTTCAGTCCTTCAATTTTAAGATCCTGGGACTAGGAACAGATGAACTGAGTCTAGATATCGTCTACTCCAAGGAAACTCAGAGGTGAGCTAACATTCCTTGGACTCTCAATTATTCAAGGACTGATCTTTAACAATTCAAAGGCACCAACCACTTCTACCAGCAGTAAAAATATCTAGACTGAAACTTCTGTGCCGGTCCTGATGTTTAATTGTTGTAGAGTTCAAAGCGGAGCACTAAAGCTAACAGAACACACTACCCCTCTATTAAGGAACTTGGCACCAACTTGAAGAAAGGAGAATTCTGCTATTCTAATGAGACTTGCTTGTGAGATTGCCCAGTTCCAAATTCTACACTCAGTAAAGCTTTCCTTTTCTTCTCTGATTTCTGCATCCTTGTTTCTTTTTGCCTCACCATCTACCTGCCTTGCACATCTGTCTTCCTTTCCTCTTTGAGAGGCAGCAGCATGCTCTGAAAAGAGAACAAGTGCCAGGCTGGGCTCTGGTCTGTCCAAGAGGAAAGACCTAAACCACATAAAGCTAAATCACAGTCAATTTCAGGTTCTGAATCCATCACACACTGTCCGCCTCCTAGAGTTGCTTGGAAGATTAAAGATAACATATCCCCTGCAACTGGCAGGGTGAGGAATAAAAATAAAGCACCTAGAAAAGTACCTGGCACAGGTAAAGTACTGGATACCTAGCTCATGCTCATGCCATAAAAGAACTGATTTTGTCCCTCCTTTTTCTCCTTCTCATCCTAAGCCTATGTTTTCTCCACAGCAAAAGGAATAAGTCTCACTGAAAACCCAAGGATATTGGTCCTGACAAGTACAGAGTATTGGTAGTAAAAAAAAAAAAAAACAAAACACTATTAACCCATATACCTCAGGACTCAGATGTTATATGAATCCCATTATTGGTCTCCATTTATTTCCAGCAAGGACACGGGCTCTGGAGTCAAACTGCCAGCGCCTAAACCCCAGCCCTGCCACCTAACTTTGTTATTATTGTTGAATTCAGCACATCAAATGTTCCCCAGTAACAGAGGATTCAAGCTATAGTGAGCCAAGTTTTGCGGTTTCTGTTACTTAAAGCTCTCTTCAAATCCCATTTATTGTTTTCTATCCCTTAGCGCCAGCCACCCCATCTTCTACCCAGCATCTCACAGGAAGGAATGACCTAACCACTCTCCCTGCTGACAATCTTGGTCTTACCAAAGCACTCAGCCTGAACGAGCCTCCTCAAAGGTTAATCTGATCTCCTCACTCTTGCTGAACACCCTTTATCTGCTTCTGATTGCTCTGGAGAAAAACTCTGGCTTTCACAGGGTCCTGAACTTATCTGAACTCGGCACTAAACAAAAACCTCCTCTACCCTTTATGATCTAGCTTTACAGAACTGTTTTCACTTCCTTGGGTGGGTACCACACTCTTGCCTTCAGGGCTCTGCATCAGATATTCATTCTTGCACCCTGAATTTGGTACCACCTTCCTATCAGTCAATAGTTCATTTCTTCCCAGAACATTTCCTTAACCCTTGTTACATACCATCCATGTGATCCATAGTTTCAGGTATTCTGGTAGACTACTGATTATGCCCATTGTTTTCTGAAGACCTCCCATAGATGGTCACGGACAGTCTGAGCCTCTCTTCTTCATCACTGTATGTCAACCACATTTCTCAACTGGTAGAGGTGAGGGATCACCCACACTGCAGTAGCTGTGGTAAAGAGCCACTAATACCAATGCCGATATGTCCTTTTCCTTAGGAAAGTTACCAAATAAGGGTGTGGATTACTGCCTACTCCTCTTTCTTGATATGCGACACCTGATAGGTCTGCAGCAAATATTTGTTGAACAAATAACTAAATAAATGCTAGGATGTTTGTCAACACTTTCACTAGCAATTTGTGACTCCAGGGAATTAGAGCAATGCCTCTCCCTTCTGCAGATTTTTTAATTCTGGCTTGAGAAGACAGATTAATCTTGCTTTACCCCTAAGGTTTATATGAAATGTGTTAAATACATAAAGCAGATGCTCTATTTAAAAGAATCAAGTGACTTTTTTTTTAAGAAAAAGGAGGGCTCCTTCAATATTAAAAAAATAAAATAAATATAAATATCTGCTTTACATACTTTTACTCCAAATTGTGACTTTAAAAAACACTAAAAATAAATTAATTAAATAAAAATGTCTTATGAAGCAAATGATCATAGAAGTTATTGCAGAACCAGAGTCCCTGTAGTACATAAAAAGCATGTAATTAAAATATCATTAAAATGATAGGTTTATAAAGTCTGTGATATGACCCAGTTCTAAGAAAAATCAGGAAGATACAGTCTAAAACATTCCAATGAAACCCTGAGGCAGAGATTTAAGTTTTTTGGTTTTCTTTTAAACATGAGATTCTGTCTCAAAAACTATTTTTCATGATTTTCCTCAATATATCCCATATACTTCATGTGTGACTATTATCATTGTTACAGTCCTTTGTTAAGAAATCTATTTTACTATAATTCTATTCACTGTAATTTCCTTAGTAACAGGCTGCTCTCTTTTTCTCTTAAAAACTATTAAAATGTCATTCACATTGTATTCTAGATGTGGATCCAGCTATTCCCAATAGCTATTCAAAAAGCATAATCACCATAATTACTGTTGACATCTAATTAACATTCAGCTTCCTTTCTACAGCATCTACAGCTGGACAAACCATCTATTCCAGGATAAAAACTAATTCTCGGTTGCTTTTTCTTTAAAAAATAAAACAAACCGGGATGCTAAGCACCTGGGTTCAGTGTTTTTGTTCTCTCTGTAGATGGTGGTTGCAGGGAGGACAGCTATGATGAACAACTTTCTAAATATTACCAACTGATAAATTGGACCTGGTCATAAGAAATTAAATCCATCCAATGGGTTATGGGATGGCTGATGTTAAGCTGCAATGTGAGTTGTGCTTGATTAAGAATGACTCCCAGAGTTTGCTAACGTGTGGTCTCGTGATGAGGCCTTGCTTGATCATCTTCCTATCTGGCTAACTTCATCCCTTGCCACCCTCTTTGTTCTCTCTTCATGATCCGCCTGGACTCCTTCCAGGTTCTAACATCTGACTGTCTCTCACCTCTAGGACATCAACCATACTACTCCTCTGTCTTCCTCCATTAGCATAATGGCTCAAGGTGTAGGTCTAACACTAGAACTTTCAATTTTACATCCAGGCTCTCCATACCACAAGCAGTATCACCTTGAGCAAGTTAGCTTAGCCTCCAGGGTACCCATTTGGCTTTTTCATTTGTTAAATGGCAGTGGTATCCAACAAAGATACCCACTTCATGGGGCTATTGCGAAGATTAAATGAGTTAATAGGTAAATTCTATAATATACATATAGCTATTTGCTGTTTTAGTCTTTCCTCCTGGCCAGAGCCTGCTGGTCTCAGATTTGAGGCCATTTTTCCTTCATATTATGATATAGTTTAGGTCTCCAAGCTCTGCTCACTCCCACAGCTCCCTGTATTTCCATATGTGCATTACCATTGTTACCAAAACCCAAGGCCAGGTGCCTGACTCACAGTGAGGCCAAATGATACCAAAACATTGGAGTTTGGAACACAGAAAGGTGTATCGAGGGCCACCCAAGGAGATGGGTGATTCATGCCTTAAAAGCCTCAAACTCCCCCAAAGCTTTCAGCAAAGCCCTTTTCTAGGAAAGGTGAGAGAGGGGCGTGGTGAGTAGTTGCAAATTCTGGTGTCAGAGCCTTTGTTCTTCAGGTCATGGTCAGATAACAATATTCCTGTAAATCTCCAACAAACGAATGTTACTCTCTGTTCTGACAAGAGAGGGAAAGATCCCTCAGGTACAGCTTTCACCCTCTGAGGTCCCAGTCCTGGCTGAGAGGAGGTAGGTCTCCACTGGCCCTCCGTTCAGGCCAGGTCCCCAGGCCCTTCCCAGCTGAGGTAGCCAGAAGGCAACCCAACTGCCCTCAGGCTGCCCGAAGAGTGGGTCAAGGGGGGACCAGGTCCCACAGACTCTGACCCAAGCAGATGGCCACTGTCATTAGGTCCCAGAGGTGGGCATGGGGGAGAGGTTCACCACCGCCTCAAGGCCTGGGCCCGGCCAGTGAGCGGCCTTGAGGAGGGCTCTGGAGCCCTGCAGGACACAGCCCCCAACCTGTTCCCTAGGCTCCTCAGCCCACCCGCCAGCCTAAGGCCAGGGAACAGGCTGCGGGGCTCTGGGGAGAAGGCCAGAATCTGCCTCTTACCTTGCTCTCCACCGGAGGACCACCACTCTGACAGGGGGCTGAATCCCCTCACTAACGGTTGCTCCTTGACAGCTGGTTGCTTGTGGGCGGGGCCTACTGCTGTGCCGACCAATGGCTGAGCGAGACCTGCTGCCTGGTAACAACAGGGTGCCGGGTGAGAGTGCACAGTGACGGCAGCGTATTGGCGGCACACTGTGACACCATCACGCTTGTAATGATTACGTCAGGTTCCCTGCACTTTACTCACGAATACAAAACAAACTGAGCTGCCACTGAGTGCCAGTAACAGAGGGATACAGCAATGAATGAAAAAGATCCTTGCTCCAATGGGGCTCAAACTGTGATGAGTGTTTGGAAGTAGGAAATAAGTACATGCTCAAACTAAGAAAACAAACTCAGAGCTTAAATATTACAGGAAAAAATGCAACATTATAATGGTGGCTCAGATGGTAAAGAATCTGCCTGTAGTGCTGGAGATCTGAGTTCAATCCCTGGGTTGGGAAGATATCCTGAAGAAGGGAATGGCTCCTTACTCCAGTATTCTTGCCTGGAAATTCCATGGACAAAGGAGCTACAGTTCACAGGGGTGTCAAGGAGTCAGATACGACTGAGTGACTAACATGTTCAGTTTCATAATGAGATAAAGCATGATTGAGTAGGATGCTCTATTTTAGTTGGGTGGTCTTTTAAAAAGTGACATTTCAACTGAGCCCTGTTTAATCAAAAAGAGTCAGCAATATGCATACCTGTGGGAAGAGAGCTCCAGGCAAAGGAAACAGCTAGCAAAGGTGGGACTGAAGGTGGGACTGACCTAAGACTTGTGACCCTATTCCTTCCCTTTCCTTCAGTGAATGCACAAGCAGCCACCCCACCTGCTTCGGATGTCTTGAAGTCATCAGATAGGAGGGCGCCTCCCCAGCTACACCTACAAACAGACTGCTCTTTCTCCTGTTAAGGAGAACCTGCCAGAGGGATTAATGCAAAAAAAAAAAAAAAATTGAGGACAGGCCAGAGTTTATACTGTCAGGTCTCTGATCATCATGGACAGAAGTATTACAAAAAAAAAATTTGGTTTTTTTTTTTTTGAGATGGGAACTGGAACTCATATTGGAATTTGATCCTGTGATTTTTATCACTGAGGGCAGTGATTCTCAACTGAAGTATATTCTGTACCCTTTAAACACCCCAGGAAACTTGACAGTGTGTGAAGACATGTTTGACTCTCACAACTTGATGGGGAGTGCTACTGGTGTCCAAAAAATAAGTTGCTAACCATCTCATGATGTACAGTTTGCCAACGCCCCCACAAGAAAGAATTATCCAGCCCCAAATGTGAATATTACCTGACCTAGATGGTGGTCTTCTTCAAATCTTTTTCCCTGCTTCCAACTGCAATTTTTAACTAGGACAGTACTGGTCTCTTCCTCTGCCACAGTCCTCTTCCTTCACGAGCTGACACACTTCAATATATGAAATTAAAGGTAAACAGCAGGGGCCGCAAGAGAGTAATGTGTGATTCTGAGGATGAGCAGATTGGAGAATATTGTGTTCTCTGGTGTCTCCTTTGCCAAGGATACTGCTTTCTTTACCTCATACTGACCAAGAATTCACCCACTTTGACAGACTGATACAGGGGTGGCAAATAGGGCTCACTCTGCACTACAACTCTGATCAACTGGTAGTGTCTCTTTGGAGCACCATTTTGATTCTCATAAGGATTCCCATGGCCACATTCAGACTTGCAAAAAAAGTGTAATCAACTAGTGATGTCTGCCATGAATGCAGGCACAGTATCCCTTCATGAAGGAACAGCTAAGTCTTTACTCTAACATTGACTTGATCCCGCAATTTGTAGTGCTCTGGACTAGATGCAGGACTCTACATAAAAGTTCACAGTTCACACACTCAAACTCCGCACCGACAACCTGAGTAAGTCAGTGAGTGGATAACAATGCTTTGTTTTCCCCGTCTCTTGCTATTGTCCTTAAGCCAGCTCAGCTGTTACATGGTGGGAGGTAGCAAGGCCTGAGCACCAACATCCATGATTAGAGGAGCACTTTCTGGCCTCACTTTGGTAAAGTTCCACTTGGTGGTAAACACCAGGAGCATTATCATCCTTTTCTTCTTACTTCTAATTCACCATAGCAATGGCATGCTCTTAACGGAATGGCTCTTATCAAACACATTATTTGATTCCTGGCATGCATGTTGAGGGCATGTCTGCAGGCCACTCATCAGCAAATCCAATCATCTTCTTTGGTGCTTGCTTTGCTTTTCATTTGTGGCACTCCCTCCCAGACTTCTTCATCATACCTTTATGAGTGCATGAATTCCATCTTTCTATCTTCCTTTATCCATCTGTCTTATATAGGTTTTAAAGCATTGCTGGTTCTATAAACCTATGTCTCTTATGCTGGAATCTCTTCTTCATTAGCATCATAATTAAGCCTGCTGTGTGTATTACATCTAGTTCTTGTACCCTGACCTTGCCTCTACCACTGGTCACTCTACTGCCAATTTTGCTTTCTTCTGAACAAGGTCATCACATCACAAGCTCTTCTCATCCATCAGAATATATCATGCCATTCTGTCTTGCTGAAGCTCTTACACACATGGCCCTATTCCTTCTCTTCCAGTCATATAAAGAGCGTACTTAAGCCTATTTTTCATGACATTTCCTCCTTTTGTGTTTATTTTTTGACTGCTCCGCTTCCACTTCCCTCTCTATAGTATTTTCTTTGGGGGAATTATTCAAATATTTTGGGGGGAATTCCCTTATTCTATTTTATGGAGCTACCTGTTCTGCATTTTGTTCAACAATGACCTAATCTAGTATCTGCCAGTGACAGTATCTGTCCCTATTTCCCTTGACACACCTATTTTTAAATGATGGAGCTGACTTCTCTTCCCCTTAAGTGGAGGCTAAACTATGTGACTCTTTTCAAAGGAAAGAATGTTACAACAGGGATGGTATGGATGGTTGCCATGCCCTCCTCTAGCAGATCTTCCCAACCCAGGACCGAACTCACGTCTCCTGCATTGCAGGCAGATTCTTTACTTGCTGAGCCACCTAGGAAGCCCGGACTTCAAGTCTCAGGAAACAGCAATGCCAAGACTACTCCCAGATACCTTGTCACCCCACAAAACACCTTCCCTCTCTTCCTTTGTTAAAGCTTCTTAGAGCTAACACACCCCACCACATTTTCATGTTCAAGTCCTTAAGGTTTCAGTCTGTTCCCTTATTCTATTATTAGAGAATCATAAGCCGAGAGTACTTACAGAAAATAAAATTAAAAAAAAAAAACCAGGTATGAAACATTTAAATGTTACTGTTTGCCTTTTTGTCAGATTTTGAGTGTTGGTGGTCCTTGAGATGGAGGGAGAATTCCCACCCATCATGCATCTTTTCAAACTTAAGACCTGACAGCCTGGAGATTTAACCAGGAGTGTTCTCGGCGGGTTAAGAAAAAAGGATGTTGTCAGCCTGGGAACTGAGGATGTTGGTTGAAAAGAGGCGATATCTGAACTAATATTGTTTCTGAAAGAGAAGCTGATTTAGGATGTCTCGGGAAAAGGTGATTGAAAACTCCCACGCTCCCTCCCTCTAGACGGGGATGTTGACTTGCCCACAGAGTTGGTTTTATCATTTTCTTCCTTGGGTTTCTATAAAAACCTGTTTTGTCAGAAAGGAAGCTCTCGAAGTTTCATTTTTAGACTAATAGCTTTTCTTGAAAGAAAGATCTTGAAGAGTCTTGTGATACGATGAATCACTGAACTGAAGGGCAGAGAGTCCTGTAATGGAGAAGGCAGGCCAGCCCCAGAATTAATTAATTGGGGATCTGATATCATACAAGGGACTGTCCAATGTGGGGGTATAATCACCCCAAGGGGGTAAATATGCAGCCAGCAAGACTGGTCCTGGGCAGTAGTTCAACCATAGATGGCTGGTTATGCTTCAGTGGCTATTATTAGGTTATTCTTAAGTAATAGCTAACTTTATTAGGCTGCTTACTATGGACCGGACACTGCTCTCAATGCTTTCCCTGTTTTCATTTCCTTACAAAATTCAAGGAAATTGAGGTAAAGTGAGATTAAAAGACAGAGGGTAGAGCTTTAGATAGATGCAAATGCACTTTTAGGGTTTTAATTACTGAAGCTGTAAAATAGGAGACATGTTCATCTTTACAACTAAGAGACATTTTATTTTTATCCTAAGGGATGATTTTGTATCTACTAAATAAGAAAAAGAGAAAAAAGAAAGAAAAATTGAAGTACAATATCCAATGCAGATGGGCTTTCCAAGTGGCACTAGTGGTAAAGAACCTGCCTGCCAATGCAAGAGACATGAGACAAAGGTTCGATCCCTGGGTCGGGAAGATTCCCTGAGGAGTACATAGCAACCCACTCCAGCATTCCTGCCTGGAGAATCCCATGGACAGAGGACCCTGGAGGGCTACAGTCCACGGGATCGGAAAGTTCAGTTCAGTTCAGTCGCTCAGTTGTGTCCGACTCTTTGTGATCCCATGAACCACAGCACACCAGGCCTCCCTGTCCATCACCAACTCCCAGAGTCCAGCCAAACCAATGTCCATTGAGTTGGTGATACCATCCAACCATATTATCCTCTGTCGTCCCCTTTTCCTCCTGCCCCCAATACCTCCGGAGCATCAGGGTCTTTTCAAAGTATTGGAGTTTCAGCTTCAGCATCAGTCCTTCCAATGAACACCCAGGACTGATCTCCTTTAGGATGGACTGGTTTGATCTCCTTGCAGTCCAAGGGACTCTCAAGAGTCTTCTCCAACACCACAGTTCAAAAGCATCAATTCTTTGTTGCTCAGCTTTCTTCACAGTCCAACTCTCACATCCATACATGACCACTGGAAAAACCATAGCCTTGACTAGAAGGACCTTTGTTGGCAAAGTAATGCCTCTGCTTTTTAATATGCTGTCTAGGTTGGTCATAACTTTCCTTCCAAGAGTAAGCATCTTTTAATTACATGGCTACAATCACCATCTGCAGTGATTTTGGAGCCCAGAAAAATAAAGTCAGACACTGTTTCTACTGTTTCCCCATCTATTTGCTATGAAGTGATATGACTGGATGCTATGATCCTAGTTTTCTGAATGTTGAGCTTTAAGCCAACTTTTTCACTCTCCTCTTTCACTTTCATCAAGAGGCTCTTTAGTTCTTCTTCACTTTCTGCCATAAGGGTGGTGTCATCTGCATATCTGAGGTTATTGTTATTTCTCCTGGCAATCCTGATTCCAGCTTGTGTTTCCTCCAGCCCAGCATTTCTCATGATGTACTCTGCATATAAGTTACATAAGCAGGGTGACAATACACAGCCTTGATGTACTCCTTTTCCTATTTGGAACCAGTCTGTTGTTCCATGTTCAGTTCTAACTGTTGCTTTCTGACTTGCATACAGGTTTCTCAAGAGGCAGGTCAGGTGGTCTGGTATTCCCATCTCTTTCAGAATTGTCCACAGTTTATTGGGATCCACACAGTCAAAGGCTTTGGCATAGTCAATAAAGCAGCAATAGATGTTTTTCTGGAACTCTCTTGCTTTTTTGATGATCCAGCGGATGTTGGCAATTTCATCTCTGGTTCCTCTGCCTTTTCTGAAACCAGCTTGAACTTCTGGAAGTTCACGGTTCACGTATTGCTGAAGCCTGGCGTGGAGAATTTTAAGCATCACTTTACTAGCATGTGAGATAAGTGCAGTTGTGCAGCAGTTTGAGCATTCTTTGGTATTACCTTTTTTTGGGATTGGAATGAAAACTGGCCTTTTCCAGTCCTGTGACCACTGCTGAGTTTTCCAAATTTGCTGACATAGTGAGTGCAGCACTTTCACAGTGTCACCTTACAGGATTTGAAATAGCTCAACTGGAATCCATCACCTCCACTAGCTTTGTTCGTAGTGATGCTTCCTAAAGCCCACTTGACTTCACATTCCAGGATGTCTGGTTCTAGGTGAGGGATCACACCATCATGATTATCTGGGTCGTGAAGATCTTTTTTGTACAGTTCTTCTGTGTATTCTTGCTGCCTCTTCTTAATATCTTCTGCTTCTGTTAGGTCCCTACCATTTCTGTCCTTTATTGAGCCCATCTTTGCATGAAATGTTCCCTTGGTATCTCTAATTTTCTTGATGCCATTGCTAGTCTTTCCCATTCTATTGTTTTCCTCTATTTCTTTGCATTGATCTCTGAGGAAGGCTTTCTTATCTCTCCTTGCTATTCTTTGTAACTCTGCATTCAAATGGGAGTATCTTTCCTTTTCTCCTTTGCTTTTCGCTTTCTTTCTTTTCACAGCTATTTTAGCGACTTTGCAGCAGCAGCAACAGCATCCATTGCAGATAAAGCTATAGTGATAAAGTATGTGCATTAAAGAAATAATGTGCATATATAATATAATGTCGGTACATGTAATACTTGGTATAGATTAAACACACAATACTTGTTATCTGTTACTGCTAGTTATTACTATTATCATTTTATTATCATTTTACATGTAATGAAGAGACAACACTTTTGAGCTGTGTGACCTTAGTGAAAGTGAAAGTTGCCCAGTCATGTCTGACTCTTTGTGACCCCATGGACTATACAGTCCATGGAATTCTCCAGGCCAGAATACTGGAGTGGGTAGCCATTGCCTTCTCCAGGGGATCTTCCCAACCCAGGGATTGAACTTAGGTCTTCCACATTTTGGGCAGATTCTTTACCAGCTGAGCCACCAGGGAAACCCTGGTGTGACCTTAAGGGAACTTGAATAGCCTCTCTAATTCTCTGAATCTCATTACCCTATTTCAAAATTAGGCATCATTATTGTACCTAGCACACAGGGTTGTTGTGTAAAGTACTTAGCACAGTGCTCAGTACACAATAAACACTCAACAAGCAGAAGCTAGCCAATTTGTTACTGTTATTTACTGTCATTGCATATATTTTGCCAGCAGCACTGAAAATGTGTTCCATGCTTCTGGAAGAACACTAGGATAAATTCACATGAAAGTGAGTTACTCAGTTACTCTTTGCGACCCCATGGACTATGGAATACTCCATGGAATTCTCCAGGCCAGTATACTGGTGTGGGTAGCCTATCCCTTCTCCAGCGGACCTTCCCGACCCTGGAATCGAACCAGGGTCTCCTGAATTGCAGGCGGATTCTCCACCAACTGAGTCAATTCACATACTAAAAAGTCATAAAGAGGTTATTTCCACTTCTAGAAATTTATTATAAGGAAATAATCCAACAGAGTTAAGAAGGAACAGGAAAATTGCCTTTGGTAGCATTAACTTCAATAATCTTGTGGTTTAGGCAAAGAAGCATAGACCTCCAACAATTCTGAATAACATGGAAACTGGGGCCAGAAGCCAGCATCCAGTATGATTTTCCCCTCAAGCAGCAGAAGTGTTAGATAATCAGTAGTCAAGCCCTGAAGCAAGTCTGGTTTAAACCTATTATTACCCACCGTGTGTGGGTTATAATAGCACACTGCTTTTCATATGGTGGTATAAACTATTAGATCCATATCTTGACGAAGATGCCTGTTTAAACTGAAGACTTTTAAAAATAAACTTTGCCCCATAAACATGAGGTAACTGCAAACTTTTTTTGATGCGAACACTCAGAAGAACTGCTCTAGTGGTTAATATTATCTTTTGGTTAAAGCACTCTTTAAAGCGTAGTTATTTAAGACATTTTTATTTCTTTGAACATATTTTTATTCTCTCAGAGCTAAAATACTGCAGCAGTGATTCTGAACAGAATGAGACTTGGTGTTCAGATTTCTTTGGTTAGATCTTGGCAGTGTGGCCTATAGCAATTTAACGTACTTACTGCCCAAGGAATTCTGGGGAGCATTTTCTCTTTAGAATAAAGCTGAATGCCTCCTTTGATCCAAAAAGGTTGAACATGATTTGCTTTAAAGGTAAGCGGTTTTGCCGTGATAAAAAAAAAAAAAATAGAAAATTGGAAAGGGGAGAAGGAGGGAGGGAAGGAAGGATGGAAGGAAGGAAGGAAGGAAGGAAGGAAGGAAGGAAGGAAGAAAGAATCCAGCTATTTATCAGTAAGGAAAGGGATAAAATAAATGGAGGGATATTTGATCCTGTTCAATATCACACAGCTTTCCCAATGAACCATTTAGGTCCATATGTAACAAAACAATAAATTTTCAACACATATTTTTCAGTGATTTATAGCTGAGTCCAGATACAGAACAATGCATACAGAATATCATTTATGCTTAAGACTCCCACTCATACCATTCAGTTTCACAGAGATATATGCATATAGAAAAGTATAAAAAAAAGTCTAGAAAAATAAAAATATACTCACTACAGTGCTTGCCTTTGAGAAAGGAGGCCAGATGGGAAGTGGGATGTGAATCAAGAAAAACACCTATGATATTTTAGTATGGCTTTTTTTCCAAGAATAATTCATTCATACATTATTTGTGTTAAGAAAAGTCAATAAAAAGAAAATGTTGCTTACTGAGTGACAACATGAAGAAAATGGAGACCTAGCTCATCACCACTTTCCAGGAAGAGTTTCCATTTGGGCTGGATATTATGGCTGAACCATCAGGCACCTGAAGTGTAACTGAATTCCTGGGACGATGATGAATAATACCACTTTCCATTTGTCCAGCACTTTGCAGTTTTCAAAGTACTTAACCCATACATTATCTCCCTGGAGGCTCACAACAGCCTTATAAGGATGCTGCTCCATTCCTTAGATGATGGTCAAGATCACAGAGATAAAAACAAACTTCCAAGATTCCATAAACACACACAAACACACACACACACACACACACACACACACACACACACACGTGCCATTTCCTCAAGCATAGTGAAGAACCTTGTTTTAGGGGTCCTTCTGTGTATATGGACATCCTTCTGGTTGGGCGAATGCAGGATGGAAAAATGTAATCTGGAGAGTTTGTGTACAATGGCGTAACCTGAGAATCTATTTGATTTTTGCCTCTGAAACCAGAGAGCAGTATCTTTTCTGAAAACTTGACTCTTACTGCCTGGAATTAGGTAATCTAATATTCCCCTCTGAGTATGCTAATGTAAGACCTTGAAGGAGGGACCTGCGGTACCATTACTGGGACTGATTCTATATCTTTTCTTCTCCATGATAGACTTATCATTATCATGTATTAATTATTGATGGTGCATTTTAGTTAAACAGTACAGTTGCTAGTCCTAATGGAGTTGGAGATGACTGATAACATGAGCTCACACGTACAAGGCCCTGCTCATCACTCATGTCTGATACGAGGCAGCACAGACTGAGAAAGGGCAATAGACATGGTCCTCAAGGACCGCAGAAGTTGGGCACACCTGAATTATTATTAATATTTTGCTTCTGCTATTTTCCAGCCATGAGACTTTGGGTACATAAACTTTCTTCTATAAGTTTCAGTTTCCTCGTCTGTAGTCCAAGCAGACTCTACGACTCTGATTCCATTCATCTGGGTTCCCATCTCAGCTCTGCCACTATTCTCCCTGTGATTGCCACTAAGTCACTTCTTTGTCTAACTTTGCTCATCTCTATGAGAGGTAATAACTGCGCCCACCTCATAAGGTTGTTGTGAGAATTAAGCCAGTATGCATATACACACACACAGATCTATATCTGGGTCAGGAAGATCCCCTGGAGGAGAGCATGGCAACTCACTCCAGTATTCTTGCCTGGAGAATCCCATGGACAGACGAGCCTGGTGGACAGCAGTCTATAGCATCACAAAGAGTCAGACACGACTGAGGAGACAGCACATATGCACACATCGATATGTATATAGTACATGTGGTAGATAAATTCTCACAGGAGTTTGAAATTATGATTATTGCCCTAACAGCATGCAGCATATAGCAAGTCCTCAATAAATGGTGCTAAATGGTGCTATTGCTACTAACGACCTTTAGAAAGAGAATTTTTCATATTCAGATAAACATGAGGCCAGATTGCTGCATTCAGGGAGAGGTGAAAAGTGGTACTCAGCAGAGGCCCATTACTTGAATGACTAAGCAGATACAAACGTCCTCAGTTCAGAAAGCCAAAATAAATGCCTATATGAAATGGTGAGTCATAGAAGTACACTGATGCCAGTTTTATAGACTTCATGTGTCACAGGAGGCAAGTCTGCAGTGGCCTACGGTAGGCTCCAGGGAGGGACCAGAGGGATGGGTGGGAGGTTGGAGCGCCATTAGACCACTTTCAGGCCTGAGTGGACTGTTCAATAGAGATGGACAGAAGCCTAGGAAGAGCCATCCTTGATGTTTTCTCCCATCAACAGGCCAAAAGCTTATTGTTAGGAGCAGGTGGGTTGTGATGAAATTCAGTGTATCTACTTTAATGATAATTAATTAATCTGTTCACAAAGTATGGAGGACTTAGTATGGCCCAGTACTATCCATGGGACTAAGCATATACCTGGTAGCTTAGCAGATATGATTCTAGCTTCACAGGCTGAGGGGCGAAGGGGCAACGTGAGACAAAGGGCAAAAGACTCTGGAGGAACACAGTAAACCGTAGAGGCACCAGGAAACCCAGGGAGCACAGAACCTTCACGGAGGAGAAAGGCACGGGTGAGGAACTGGGGGAAGTTACAGGTGAGCACTCCGGGCAGAGAGAACACTGTGGCAGAAGCACTGGGGAGAGGTGCTTTTTTTTAAGAGAATTTACGAAAAGACATCAGGCTGGAGCCAGAGAACTACTAGGAACATATGAAGGGATGAGGGCTCTGTGGGCTAGGGTATGAAGACATTTTGCCCAAGTTCACACAATGGGATGTTTGCCATGGTTGTCGGACCACAACACCGCTCTATCTCCTCAAACAGGGTGCTGCTGGCATTGTATTCCCACAACGACAAATGATATGCGTCCTCAGAAAGCAATCACCATATTATCTTTCAGAGATCAGCCCAGATCCCTTTCTTTTCGGTACACAGTCACATTTATCTCTAACCTTTCAGTTACATCAAAACCCATCACACTTGAATTTCATAGTCATTCATCCCTTTCTGGGTTTCCTGTCTTTGAGGTATTTAACAGCCACCTGGGTACCATTTGGAGAATGTATTCTTGCCACTCTGATTTGTCAAATGCACCATCAAGAGAAAGGCCTGATTGAAATTCTATCCAGTTCTGTTCAATCTTTTCACTAAGATTCAACATTGGGTTGCAAAACATATTTGTTGATCACAATCTTTAGAGATAGAACTATTTCCCTGTTACCAATTTGTGTGCAGAGTGGAAAATGCTTAGATGTCACAGCCTTCTCTCTTCATGGTGCTGGGACAGCATTAACTATCCTGTGAAAAGATGGAAGTCATTAGTGCTTAGTCCAATTTAAAGGCTTTCATAGGTTCCTAATGGAAAGTGAGATAATACTGTGGAAACAGCATACAGCCCAGAGTGTGCTTGCCATTAACTGTAATGATAGTTCTTAATTAGTGAGCACCCACTATGTTCCAAAGAGCGTTTATATACATATCAACTACCGTAACACCAATCCTGCCAAATCAGAATTATCAGCCCCATTTCGTATATGAGAACAGTGTGTGGGGGGGTGGGTGGGGGGAAGAATGGAAGCAATTTGCCAAATAAAAGTGGCAAAGGTGGAATTTTTTCACTTTGGCCTGAAAGGGTGATAGATGTTAGTTACTTATATCTGACTTTCATTCATATACTCCTTTTTGTTTCGTGGACATCATGTTGACTTTCCTTTGGGAATCATCCCTCCTGAATTCTCAATCCACATGGTTCCAGAGGGGCTGATGGGATGTCCTGGTTGCAGGGTGGCACTCTGCCCCTACCTGGCCAATGAGCATTCCCTCCCCTCCAAACTCTGCGACTGGCTCAGAGATGGACACCTGACTGAAGGGAGCTAGCTTGCAGCTCACTCACCCAACTTGCAGCCCCTTCAGGGATGGCGTTAGATGTAGAGGGAAGCCCTGCCCAGACTCCTTTCCCTCTCCCTAGGACAACCCACATTCAATAGCTGACTACTGATGGGGACAGATCTGAAGGGTCATTCTGTTCTCAGGTCTCTTGCAGACTCAGTTGAAGTTTTTCTCTCTACACTGTGGCTCACCTTCTCCCTCTGCCCCATTCTACTTCCTCCCCCCCAAGCATGGACCCAAGTTGTCTCTGATGTGCTGAGCACGAGTCTCTGACTCAGGGTCAGCTTTCTAGGAAACCTAACCTTTCACACACAAAGTATATCTCCAAGCTGCCTCTGTCCCCTCGACCATTCACACCCCACAGCTGCTTCCATACCTTTTATTTCAAACCCCAAGCTCAGGTAGTCCTGTCCCCGCCCCTTTCTTCCTGCCTCTCCTGCTCCTCCTCCTGGCCCAGCTCTTTGATAAACCTGGCCTCTTTGATATGATAGTGTTCCTATATTCCTTCCCACTCTGTCTTTCTCTACTTATACTCCAATTCTGAAGCTGGGGTGATAAACAGGAGTCTTTAACTGGATGAGACAGACAGGAGCACGCACTAACAGTTGATCTAACCACACAGGATCATGGCAACACTAAAGTTCTCTTAACATAGTGGTAAACTTAAGTCTGGAAAAAAGGTGGGGGCTGCAGTGAACGATGGCACTTAAGAGACCATGAAGTTGAACTTGTCTACAGAAAATTCTAAAGGTTAAGAGATGTGAAGCCCACCTATGAGAAAATCACATATTTTTGTACCCTTCCTTCTAAATGTTTTGTTAACACAACTGTGAGGGGGAAATAAACACATGTATTTGAAAGGAAAAAAAAAAAACAAACAGTGACTGAGAAAAAGTCATTTACTTGGATACAGGGAAGGACATGGATATAATGAATATTGTAAAGGTGGTATGCTTGCGTGCTCAAGTTGCTTTAGTCATGTCCGATTCTTGTAACCCCATGCACTGTAGCCTACCCTACCAGGCTCCTCTGTTCATGGAATTCTCCAGGCCAGAATACTGGAGTGGGTTACCACTCCCTTCTCCAGGGAATCTTTCTGACGGAGGGGTTGAACCTGGCTTTCCCGCATTGTAGGCAGATTCCTCACTGTCAGAGCCGCCAGGGAAGCCCTAAAGGTGGCATGCAAATAACTAAATGGGAGGAACCCTTTCTTCCTGGGGGGTGGGTGCTGTTGTGAGGATTGTGTCAAATCATTATGTGAGCATAACGCTGTGTGTGAGTGGCAGACATCTGCTGACTTCTATGAAACACTGCATGATCTATTAAAGGACAGTCCCCATTTAGAGAGGTGGCAATTTTCCTAAAAGGACTCTCAGGTCAAATACAACCTGACCCCAGGGAAGTGGGAGTCTTGAAGGACAAGATCATTTGTTTTGAAAAATCCTAATTATCTGGAAAGAAGAGAGGAGGCCAGTGGCAGGGTCCCCGCTGTGTTGTCGAGGTTCTCCTGTGGCCCAAGGCTCACCATCAGCCACGGATGCAGACGGCAAGCTATCCTCCATGGCACAGCTGATGTGCTGAACTTGGGCAGACCCATGCTGTGTTCCACAAGCCCAGCCCCCAGCGCCCAGCAGGTTGACTGTGACTGGCTGTCTGCTGCATCCCTTAAGGCTGAGCCCAGGTCAGTCACCCAGAACGAAGGCTCACTGGAGCACAGTGAGTCACAGTTGGATTTGCATGTTAAGAAAAAAAGAAAAAGGAAGTAAATATAATCCAATTCTACTCTTACTCTCATAGAAGATAATTACAACCAAACAAGAAAATGAAACGTCAAAGTGCCAGGCTATATTATAATTAAACAAACACAAAGCAGGTTTCAGGGACATTAAGGATACCATCGAAAAGATTCAAACAAAGCCTGTTAACGAGGAAGGCAGACACCTTGTCATTACTCCAGAACTCAGCACTGCCCCATGCCTTCTAAGATGGCAGGCCACAATGGAACACGTGGACTCCTACTGGAGAGGAGTTTCTTTCTTTATTTTTGGGGTGAGATAATCGGGCTCAAGAGCTAAGGCAGAAGCCAAGGGGTCAATTAAACCAGGGTTCAAATGCCACTCAGTGCCTCAGTAGAGGCATACTCTGTGCCTTCACTTCTTATCTATAAAATATGGATTAATAACAGGTTTTGAGAAATGTGGGAAGCCACCCACCATGGAGCTTCATTTGTAATAAGTACTCTCCATGTGCTAGCTGCATGCCACCACAATAATTAGTATAGATCATAGACATGATGCATTATAGGGACCCCAGAGGTGTTGAACAAGATGAAATAAAGGTGAATAATGTAGCTAGTCCCAAGATATAATTTGGCATTCATCTTCTATGATCTTGACATGGCTAACGTTTGGCCTTGGGTCTCCCAGCTTTGATAGTCTATGCAAGACTTTCAGCTCTATGAGGTTAAGAACCATATTTGCTTTTATTCCAAAGTTTTTTTTGACTTACATATAACGTGCTTCAAAGGAGTCATTGGCTGACTCCCTACTTAAAAGAGCATTTACCAGCTTATCACCTATATTTCCCAAACTTGCAAGAGACGGTTTTCTTTAATTTGGTCTCATAGAAAGTCTAACCACATACTCCCGGTTCTCAACCACTATCTCATTTGAAAACATTTTCTAGATAATTTTTGGAAAAATATAAATGAGTGGCAGCAGAGAGGAAAGCCAGAGGTACTATCAGTGTTATTGGCCAGATTATCCGTCTATGTTTCTTCACTGGGAAGAGAGGAGTTCTAAAAGAAACTTCCAGTTTACAGAGTGACTTCATTTCCATACTTCCATGTGATTTTTTAAAAAAAATTCTCAGAGTTTAAACCAATGATCTTCAAACTGTGGGGCACATTCCTAGAATGAAAGACACTGAGTGCAGCATTTTAACAGCATTGTCATTTAGGATTTTAAATAGTTCAGTTGGAATTCCATCACTTCCACTAGCATTGTTCGTAGTACTGCTTCTCAAAACAGCATGGTACAGACCAAAAAAAAATTGATTTGAGAAAAAAAGTTGGTTTGAGTGAATAACATTGAAACATGTATGTTACCAAACAGATGACCAGTTTAAGCTCGATGCATGAAACAGGGCATTCAAAGCCGGTGCACTGGGACAACTCAGAGGGATGAGATGGGGAGGGAGGTGTGGACACATGTACACCCACGGCTGAGTTACGTCCATGTAAGGCAAAAACCATCACAATATTATAAAGTAATTAGCCTCCAATTACAATAAATAAATTTATATTAAGAACTTACATGATGCTTAGTTATAATTATTGCCATAGATATATTTCACCATGCTACTCTTTACTTTTACATTACTTCATGTTTTTTAATACATTTATTTTTAAAAGAAACCTTCCCTTACTATCATAATTAAAAATTTGTATCTTATAACCTAAGAGGAAGCCATTTGTGAAAAACAAACATTTTATTAAACTTGAGTAAAACTGTACCGCCGGCTCTCTATTAAACTGTCACAGAGGAGAAAGATCTTCCCTGGTGGCTCAGTGGTAAAGAATCTGCCTGTAGTTTAGGAAATGCAGGTTCAATCCCTGGGTCAGGAAGATCCTCGGAAGGAGAAAATGGCAACCCACTCCAGTATTCTTGCCTGGGAAATCCCACGGACAGAGGTGCCTGGTAGACTACAGTCTATGGGGTCTCAAAGAGTCGGACACGAGTGAGTGACTGAGAATGAGCCTGAGCTTGAGAGGAGAAAGACAAGAAGCCGAGACGTGCACCCTGCCCTTGCAGGGAGGAGGGCTGTCCCTACAAACAGCAGACAGTCCTGCTAGGGTCACTCATGGCCTCTTCAGGCCCTTGGCTCATGCTGCTCCAGGAGAGCTGGACTGACTTATCTGCTTAGTAAATGTGGGAAGGATAAAAAAATCTTGGTTCAGACCCACTCCTTTCTCTTGGGAGCTACTGAGTCTCAAGTCATGCTGTTCTCTTAAGCTGTTCTCCCCAACTCAGTCCTTCAGTGGTCTTCATGTGCTTGCTACTCTTAGATTTTATAATCAATTTGTTCAGAATGTTGGTGGGTAAAAAATGGGCTATTTTATTAGAACCAAAGGTGAGCTGATCAGAAAGTCTTCAGAGAAAGTTGGTAGGAAATTATTTAATGGATGAGTAAGGCCAACAACTCCTTAGCTCTCTGATAAATCTGCACTTCTCTGAAAGTGGGAGGTCCAGTGTCTTCCACATCTCCTGATGTGAAGGATTTGTGGGGCTAAAACAAAAGATCGAACACTCACGTCACTGGAGTCCAAGAAGGAAAGGAGAAAGAGGCTACAGAGGTGAAAACGTGTTCAAAAGGATTATGGCTGAAAATTTTTTAAATTTAGCAAGAGACATAATCTCGAATGTACTATTCTCTCTTTTGTGTGTGCTTGCAAAATTCTATACTAGCTTTGAAGAGAGAAAGAATTTGAAAGTCAATATCTTTTCTACTCTGTGATTTAATGTTACGTAATGCTATGACTTTTGGAAGTGTAAAGTCACATTATGAAATACTGTATTAGATATCAGTTATAATACTAATATAAATATCTGTAATTTATATACAAGTACATATGCAGTTATTACTTATTGAAAATATTCTACTAGACTGTATAATTTTTCTTTACAAAAGGTTTGATTTTATTTTTGTAGTACATGTAATATAGATTCATAAATCAACTCTGAAGAATCATAACTTGAACCTTTCATTCTTTACTTTCTGAACCAATACTAATAAGACTTCTTAGTGAAGCTGATCTGTTGAATATATTGTGCCTACTTATTCTAACGGCCTTTATCTTATTTTTCTCTAATTTCCATTATACTTGTTTATTAAAAGATTCAAGATTCCCTTGTCAGTAAGGAGAAAAAAATCAGAAAACATAGAACATTCTGTATACTAACTACAATGCGTTACTAAGTATAAAACCATGGAATTAATGTTTTTGTTTAATAGCATAGATTCCAATTTTCTGGAGCATTGTGACTTCACGAAGCAAGATTTTTAAAGCATCTGAAATGTATTTCACTTGGTTTGCTTCATCCTTGCTGTTTGATTCTTTGAAAATTTTTTTTATCTTTTATTTTTACAGTATACCAAAACATAGACTTTAACTCAAAGTATGTGATTTCATTAAAGATGATAGGTTGACATTACCTTGCTGAAATTTGCTATTGTCCTGAAGCTATTTTATTGTACCTTTCCAGGCCGTCAGTTTCACTTAAACCTGATAATTATACTTATAAAATAAGACTTCTTTTCTTACCTGAAAGTGACTTCAAACATGGGAGCAAGTTGCCCATAAAACCTAGAGTCATTACCTTTGTTTAAGTTTCAGACAACTAGAGAAGTGAAGTGAAGTGAAGTGAAGCTCAGTCATGTCTGACTCTTTGCGACCCCGTGGACTGTAGCCCGCCAGGCTCCTCTGTCCACGGGATTCTCCAGGCAAAAATACTGGAGTGGGTTTCCATTTTCTTCTCCAAGACAACTAGAGAACCATTGGCTAAAAAGTTGAAAATAAAATGCCACATTCTGGGTAGCTAACTCAATAAGAAAACATTTTTCTGGTGCTTAAATATTTTCAAGTGCTCTTTGTTAAATAAATGTTGAAGTCATTGAACAGCAGATGCTTTTCATAAATGTTATCTCTATTGTGTAGCATCAGAATATAAAAAGCATTAACATTATTAGTCTCAGCTTTTCCTAAAAATTTCTATTGACAATTTAAAAATGAGCTATCACCTCAACTCATACAGAGCTAAGTAACCTGTAGCTGGGAAAGGCAGACAGTTAAAAGTGAATGATAAGAAGGGAAAGTGGTCCAGGGCATGACTTTGTGAAAAACATTAAAATGAGGATATACTACTGACAACACTCTTCATCAAAGCATTTATCATGTTCCAGGGGCTGTATTATGCACCAGGAATACCACAGAAAATAACACAAGTAGGGTCTTTGCTTTTGTAAAGCTTACACTGTAGTGGAGGAGAGCATCAATAAACAAAGAAAGAAAGAATTCTGGATAGTAACCAATTGTATGAATCACATAAAAGGGAAGTGATAAAAAGAGAGGGGGGATGTATATAGCTACTTTAGATGAGATGACCAAGAAAGGTCAACCCCATAACTTGGTACCTGAGCTAAAGCCTGGATGAGGAGAAAGACCTAGTCAAGTGACAAAATGAAAGCGAAGCAGAGTGGCAGGCAGAGCATTGTTTTGGGCTGATATTCAGCAAGTGTAAAGGCACTGGGGTGGGAAGTTTGGCCCATTCACAGAAACAGAAAGAGGCTCAGGGTGAAGGCAGAACAGTGATTAAGGTATGGAGAGGTGTATATTGAGGTAGAGAAAGGTGCAAGAGGTTGTATCATGTAGGACCTTGCAGGCCATGAGAAAGAGTTCATATTTTGTCCTAAGTATAAGAAGAAACCATAAGAGGATTCACAATGAAGTGAAATGAACTGATTTGCTCTGTAACAAGACTGTTCCTGCAGCTATTTACTAGAATGGATTTTAAAGGGCAAAACTAGAAGAAGGTTCAGGTAGGAAGACTCATGCAGTGGAGGGGCAAGATAGGAGTAGGGGATTAAGAGCCACAAAATACTCTGTACGGGCTTCACTGGTGACTAAATTGTAAAGAATCCGCCTGCCCATGCAAGAGACATGGGTTTGATCTCTGAGTCAGGAAGATCCCCTGGAGAAGGAAATGGCAACCCACTCCAGTATTCTTGCCTGGAAAATCCCATGGACAGAGAAGCCTGGCAAGCCACAGTCCATGGGGTCGCAAAAGAGTCGGATACAACTTAGGCATTAAACAATAACAATGCTTTGTGTAAAATAAATAAGCTACAAGGATATATTGTACAGCATGGAGAATAGAGTCAATATTCTATAATAACAATAAATGGGGCAAAACCTATAAAATATTGAATTACAAAAAATAAAAAAGAAAACTATTGCAGTAGCCCTCTTGAAAGATGGTGATGGCTTGGACTAGGGTGCGTAGTAAAGACGGAGAGAAGCAGTTGGATTTGAGACATGTCCAAAAAGTGCTATTGACAGCACTTGCTGATTAATTTGAAAGGAAATGGGGAGAAAAGGAAAGAGATCAAGGTTGACTCTTAGGTTTGTGGTGCTAGGTCCTAACAGGAGAAGAACTCTAGAAGAGCAGGTGTTAAGGTGGAAACCAAGAGTTTCTTTTGGGACATGTTAATTTCCTGATGCCTTAAGACATCCAAGTAGATGTGTTTGGTGGACCATTACATATTTAAGGCTCTCCAGCCTTAAATTGCAAGGGCAGTTCAAGGCTGGAGATAGGAGTTTTGCACACACTGACACCTAGAAAATATTTTTTAAAGTAGTTCCCAAGGAAATAACTATACTGACATTAAATATCATTTCAGGGATTACTGTGTACAATAGAATTTAACTGTAAACCTAGGGCTTCAGCCAAAACTGATGGTAGGAGGTTCCACTTATACAAACTATAATCAAAATACCATATACGTGTAGCAGGAAACCCTGAAGGACTTGAAGACTCAGGGTCTAAAAGTGCTTTAATCATGCAAACAAAATGAGATTATTTAAATTTTCATTCAACAATGTGGCTTGCACGGTATTTTCTGAGCTTCTGAATGCACCCTATACAGGATTCTGCAACTCAACACTAAATTTTTACAAAGTTCTCACTCATGAATTCAGAGCTCAACCTATAGTATAACACATAAAATTTGAAAATTTTCCCTTGTTTTGAAACCCCAAATGTGCCAAGAGATCCATCGTGCAGTCCTGCCTCTGACCTAGAAACTTCCAACTATGCCCACAAATAATACAGAAAAAGTCATGTGGCATCGGTCCACCTTAAAGATCCCAGCGTGAAATGGGCACAGTTAAGTTCCGGGATAATGTCTGGGATAGGTACAAACTTCTGTTTTCAGACATCTAGAGAAGACTATGAAGTTCTATTAAAATAAAGTGTCCAATAGATTCTTTACTGGTAAACAAGATAGCTTATCAATGTTTTTTAAAAAACTTAACTAAAGGATGATCAAAAGATTAGAGAAATCCCAGACACAGGAAGAGTCAGTCCCTTCAGAACATTCTCAAGGGCCAGCTTTTTCTAAATGAAATCTTGCTGAGCATTTTAATATCATTGTTCTCATCTTGGTCTAGATTCAGGGAAAGCTTCTCCCACAGAGAACTCAGAGGATAAAGAAGGATTAACACACCCACTTCATGATGACATCTACTGATGTACCACTGGTCTACACTACTCCTCCATCTCTAGCCACTTGCTTATTATGTGGGCTTTAACAAGCCAGAAAGAATGTGACTAAACCACAAGGACGAAGCCACATAAACCACTTTTGAGTTTTGTCTTCTGCTTTACATAGGGAAAATTCAAATACATTAACGTTCCATCTATAACAAATCTCAGGGGATAAGAAAAGAACTTGGACAAGCTCTGAGTTTCTGAATCTTTGGATGCTGTGGATGGGGAAGGGAAAGCAATTTAGTTTTCACTGGCCTGCATCAACCTCAGAACTTCACACAATGATAAAGAAACACAAAGGGCATCTAGGGATTCCCTGGTGGTCCAGTGACTAAGACTCTGCACTCCCAGTGCAGGGGCCAAGTTTCGATCCCTGGGCAGGGAACTGGATCCTGCATGCCACAGTGAAGATGCCACGTGCTGCAACTAAGATCTGATGCAGCTAAAGAAATACTGCAAAAGAGCAAGAAGAGAGTCTAAAAAATGCTTTAAAGCAAAAAGTAAAATATAGTACTAGATGACTGAGAAATATCCCAATTATGAGCAAATTTAAAACAATGACATAGAATGCCTTGAGAGCAACATTTCTCTTGCTAACCTTCACACCAATAGGTAGTAATTTATTAAATAACAATAGTCACAAAAAGAGAGTAGAATAGAAAAAGAGATCAAACCTTAGGGAGTTTGAACACCAGATTTCAAAGGAATGGATGGGTATATTCAATGGAAAAAGACAAGAATGGAAATGTTTTAAGAAAAGTACAAATCAAGAAGTATCACACAGGTCAGTTATTTGGCAATCAGCACTTGACTGTTTTATTTTCCCAACCGGCTTTATACTGCTGCTGCGTGTACAAAGCTCTTTTCCATCAATTTCCCCCCAAACCAGCTGTCCCTCTTGGTACACTTAACCTCACCACCACCTTGCAGACTGCATTAGTCAACTCTGGCTGCCAGAATGCCACAGACTGAGGGGTTTACACAGCAGAAACTGACTTTCTCACAACTCTAGAGGCTGCAAGTCCCAGAGAATGTGGCCATCTCCCTGTGGCATGCAGATGACTATCCTCTTGCTGCTCTGTCATGCAGTTATGATCACCCCTGTGCACACACACCGTTGGCACCTTTCTCTTCTTGTAAGGCCACCAGTCATGTTGGGTTTGGATCCCATTGTAATGGCTCATTTTCATTCAATCAACTCTTTGAAGACCTTATTTCCAAATACAGCTAAATTCTGAGTTACTGGGGGTTGGGGCATCAACATGTGAATTTGGGGGTGATGATATTCAGCCCACAATACAGACCAGAAGCAAGGATGCACTGTTTTTCCTAATCTTGAAAATAACAGCATCTTGACAAAGCCTTGAAGTTTCTTAGACTTGAGAAGGCAGTCCCCCTGCTCAGGTCTGGGCTTTGAGTCTCTATCGACGTATGGCCATCACCTTTCACTGCGGTTCCTGCAGCAACTCTTTGCAATCTACTGGAAGCAACACCACAGAAATAGAACAGCTCTTTCCAAAGCTGCTGATAAAGTCCTTTGGCTGCATTTGAGGACCATTTCTCCATCCTACTTCCTCTGGTTCACCACGTAGCCCTGGACATTGTTAGCACCGTCTCCTTCTAAAAGCACATTCTTTCCTCTGGGGACCGTGACTTTCCATGCCAGAGGACCCCTCATTCTTTCAGCCTGTTCTGTTTTCACTTCCTTTAAGAAAACTCTGCCCTTTTCACTTCAGCCATCACCTTCTACACAGGTGGCCCTGAAATGAGTTCCGCAGACCTGGACTGCCTCCAAGCTGAAGTCTCCTACGTTCAGCGCTAGGCTCTGCGTCTGCAATGGCTGTGACACACGACTGTAAATAAAAAAGGTAAGCAACAAGGACCTACCATATAGCGCAGGGAACTCTACTCAATATTCTATATACACATATGTGTACATGAATCATTCTGCTCTACACCTGAAACCAACACAATGCTGTAAATCAACTATACTCCAATAATTTTTTTTTAAAAAGAATCTGCAAAATCACATTTCTTTTTCCCTCATACCAGCACCCTTTCCAGCACTCTCTTTGCTTCTGTGCAGGACACGCAGGCTTGAAGCCTGGCACTATCTTGGTCTTTCCTGAACGTATCCTACAAGTGCTTGGAGATTCCTGATGGGAGGTACACACTGTGACAAGCCATTCAGATATTAAGTGAATTAAAGAGACACAGCCCTGCACCTGCTCTTGGTCTAGCCAGCCCTCCTTTTCATGTCCCATAGCTTGCCATTAATTTCCAGAGACCCTTCCTTCCTTCTACACGTCACTCAGATCCATCTCCTCTTCTTTTTTTCACTGCTCCATGCTGTCAAAATCCACATCCTGACACCTTGTTTCTCATTACATCCATTTTATCCCACTTGATGGACGTGATCGTCTCCAAGCTGATCACACGCCTCTAATCTCCACTTGATCTTCAGGACCTAGTCTCTCCAGAATATTCCTACGACACCAGCCTTAACCACCAGCATTGTCACTGTCACCCCCTGCAGAAATTTTTCAGTGAATACACCAGCCCTCTGAAAACCAAAATTCAAACTCCAGAGCTGGGAAGTCTGGGCAGACAGGACAGATCTGAATTCCTGCTTTGCCATTTCCAGGCTTGGTGTCCCCAAGCAAATCATGTATCCTCACTGGGGCTGTTTCTCATCTAAAATATTATGACCAAAATTGCACAGGAGCTCATGGGTTGATGCTATGGCGAGTGCCACCACCATCACAGGCTGTACAAGCGGATGCTCGGGAAGTACACTGTGAGCCAGCCACTGGGATTCCTGCTTCCTGTTCAGTATCTCATTTAATCCTGCCTCTGTACACTCGCTGTGTGACACTGGGCAAGCTTCTTAACCATTCTGTGGCTTGGGTGTTTCTTTTTAATTTTCAAAATGGAACACTGTAAGCAGGAACTGTGATAATACATGCGAGTGACGGTGCCTGGCACAGAGTAAGTTCTCACTAATGGTCCTGACTCTTACTTGGCATCACTCATTGTAAATCCTGGATACGGATCATAAAACTACGTATGTCCCAAGTGTGTCCATCTCCTAGTTCCTAGCCTAGACAGATGAGCTGCTAGCAAAAAGGAACTATGCTTTCTATTGACTATGTTTTCCCAACAGTAGCAAACAGCACATAGAAAGCACTAGAAACCCTTGCTCCGTGAATGACAATGAATGAATCACCCGGTGACAATGCTATCTATAAAGGTGCACACTCTTAATTTGAAAATGTGATCCAGAAGTTTCTGAGAGTGAACTTCTGTGGTTTATACCATGCTTGGCCCTCTTCCTTTCATTCCTTTCTTCCAGCCGGATAACTGTAGTGATAAAGATTGCCTAAATTTATCCGAGACAATAAATATTCTTCTTCTCACCCCACTCCCAAATAAAATTAGCATTTTAGAAGGAAAAGAAACCTATAGGGGAACAAAGAAAACCCTTAATTTTGTCCCAGGGAAGCCTTGAAAAGATTTATTTAAATTCTCCTTGAATTCAATACATAATCAGAGATTATATATGGGTTAATGAGTGCCAGGAGTAAAACTAATTAAGATTCTGCCTCTTTTGCAGAAAATAAAATGGATTCAGCATAATTGTCTTCCAAATCTTTTATTGATATAATTACTAAATGCAAATATTTATGAATTATACAGACAACATTCAGTATCATTTAAAATAACAAGAGCTGTTGCTGCAACAAAGGATATCAGGGAGTAGAACATCAAAAGCTTCTTGCAGATCATTTGCTCACCACGTTTATGTGAGAAACAATTGGAGAATGATCTGTGTCCCTATTACAGACTCATTGCACTGAAGTGGTACCAAGGGTCAAAACATTTGCATTGCTTTACAGCTAGATGGAAAATGCAATAAAAGGAAAATTTTGTCCAGAAGACAGATAGGTAGGTAGATAGACAGTGGCAGGCATTTTTGCCCTGCATAACAGTTTTTCCTCAAATTAATGAAAAGAGCACTGTGTATGTTTCTTTCCTTTTTCAGCATCTTTTGGAGAAAATATGCCCTGCTGATATTTTTGACAGCAAATTGTAAGGCTGACATACTTGTCAGGCATTCTTCAGCTTTATTCCCCTATCGTAAACTTTCATCACGCAAATTTAAGAATAAATTTCTCACACAAACCTCTACTTGGACACCTGACGTGTACAGTAGAGATCAGCAGAGCTTCTAGGGTGGAAGCTCCCTTTAAGGCAGGAGTGCTGAGCTCTGCCAACCACCTCCCACCCCAACCCCCAGGTCAGGAAGCCTCCCTATGGAACCCGGAGATCCACAGAACTCTGAATACCTCCAAAGTAGATGGCTGTAGATCATTCCAAACTCTAAATTCTATTTTTCTGGGACATTCTGGTTTTCGAACTCACAGGGCTTCATTTGGTGAAATTATAAATTGCACAGTTGAACTCTCAGCCATTGGCAAATAGCCTGTGCTTCAGCTCACACTTGCTGGGGTGGAAACCACAGCCCTCTGCCGGAATGTGTTTACTCTGCAGTCAGCTAACCTCTAGACAATTTTTGTAATGACTAATCTTAAGATATTACTCCCCCTTCATGAACTTATGCCAACGGGTTTCCAGACTCTCCAAAGTAAACGTTTGAATTTACTCCTGTTTTTCAAATGGCATTTCATTAAACTTGGTCCTCGTTTCATCTTATTCAGGTCACTTCAGATTATAATTCAACCACCTAATGTATTCATTTATCCTCTAAGCTAATGTCATTTACAAGATTTATGAAAGCACCTTCTTTAAAGCAGAGCATCCCAGTTCCCATCTCATGCCCACAGAATCATAATCTCCAACATTATACCCAAGCAGCTCTTTCTGCCCCATGTGTCCTTGGTAATTCAAATGTCTGGGAACCACTTCTTGAGGTCTTAATAAAAGGCATCGGTGGCAGTGCCAGGTCAGGACCAAGGACAGAGACCATCTGAACTCTGGTTGTATTAAATCCACAGTTTATGTTTGACAGCTTAACCAAGTAATTCACTGACTCTGTAACCCAAACTGACAACAAGAATTTCTTGAGTGATTTTTCCAAATACCTTACTTATATCCAGATATATCCATTCAAATGTGCTATTTTAAAATCTAACCTTAAAATTTTAAAGAGACAGTAAAGTGCGTGCTTCTAGTTTACCTGCTTCCTTCTCTATGTGCTCATAAATGATCTATCTACTGGATTATATACAGTTTGCCAGTGGATTGACATTAAGCCCCTGAATCTATGTCATACTATCTACTTAACCCTCTCATCACTTAAAAAAAATAAGCATCACCAATATCCAAAGAGAGAAGCTCACTTACTACCTTGCACAAAAGTGCACCCCATCTAGATTACGCATACAGACTAATCTAGATTTCTGCCATTTCACTTCTATGTAGATGTCATATCCTTAGCAGTGATGTTTTTACATTTCTAGACAGATGGTCACTCTTCTTGACAGAGAAAATGGTAAAAAGTAGAGGAGCTAAATATGGGAAAGCTTTTGCAGATGGTAACTCCAATATTATTACTAAATTTGTGGTGTTAACATTTTCTCATCCTTCCAAACCCGGGAACCTGCTTCTTCTGGGGTAACAGTGCCAGCAGTAGTAAAAAGGTAGTGGTGATAAATTTCCTTTAATATTTAAAGTCCTTCTCACTATCTTGCACAGTTTTCATAACTGGTGCAGGCAATGATTCTATAGAGTAGGTTATCAAAAAGAGAACAGAAGGAAATATTACTATGTGAGCCTTAAAGCACCTGACTATTACCTCCTAGTCTCGATGCTACATAAAAGCAAAGAAAGTCTTACTCAGGGCTGTATTATGAGTCTCTAGACATTACATGGCACTGAGTGGGGTTCAAATAATACTTAAATGAATAAGTAAATAAATCATGACATGAGTATGAAGCAGCTCACCTTGTTTAATCCTTATAATAGTCCCTGGAGTTAGCTATCATTTCCTATGTTCTAGATGAGGAAAAGGAGGCTCAGAAAGGTTAAGTGATTTGCCTAAAATCACAGAGAGATATCAGTGTACGAGCAACAACCTAAGCCCATGTATTTAGCTGCCAGGTCTTGAACACGCCTCATTCGTCTCTAAGCCATGGTTTCAAGAGAAATGAATTTACTTTGCTCTTCGGTCACCTAACAGCTGTATCTCCTGGGAAAGCCTCAGAAATGTTCAGAGCTTAATATCCACACTCAAAAGAAAGGGGAAAAAGTTGCTAGCTCTGCTTATCTTTTTTACTTTCTACTCAAAAGTAGAAAACATTAAACATGAAAAACTATTGTTATTGTTATTATTATTACTATCTCTCTGATCTTCTTTAGGAGAAAATAGCTAAATATCTAAGTATCATGGAGTGGATATTTCCTCCTATTACACAGAGGCTGTACAAAGGAATTTCTTTTTAATTGCAGCACTGGATAGCTATAAAACAAGCAATAATTATGTGAAATGATGCTGGCTTCCTGTATTTTAAGTACACAACAGCATTACTTTGGATGGTATGAAAACCAAAAGCTGTATGTGCTACCATGTAGATGAGTGAAACATGAAGAGTGTAGAAATCTGTGTGTCATACTCACTACTATCCAGTCTTCATTATTCAGGGAACTGTTTGGAATTCAGGTAATTCTATTGGTGCTAACAGTCAACAGTCACTTTCCTTAGGAATCACTCAGATAATGGCTCTGGCTGTCCATGAAATTTTGTCTTTTTCCTTGTCTAGCAAGAGGGTGAAGGTATAGAGCAATTTTTAGAATCAAATGACTGAAAGAGACAGGTTTCAGAAAATAGAATCAATATATAGTCATCCCTCCACATCCAAGGGGGATTGATTCCAAGACACCTTTCTCCAGGCTCCCACACCAAATTCATGGATGCTTGAGTCTCTTGTATAATATGGCACAGTCTTTGCATATAACCTATGCTCCTGTATACTTTAAATCATACCAACATTGTAACATCTAACACAATGTAAATATGGGCTTCCCAGGTGGCTCAATGGTAGAGTCTGCCTGACAATGGACCCTGGGTTGGGAAGATCCCCCGGAGAAGGAAATGGCAACTCACTCCAGTATTCTTGCCTGGGAAATCCCATGGACAGAGGAGCCTGCTGGGCTACAGTCCGTGGGGTCACAAAGAGTTGGAAACAGCTTAGCAGCTAAACAACAACACGATGTAAATACTATGTAAATAGTTGTAAATACCATGCTAATACTATTTAAATAGTTACCTGCACATGGAAAATTGAAGTTCCGATTACTGGAACTCTCTGAAATTTTTTTTTCAAATATACTGAACCAAGATTGGTTGAACCCATAGTCTATTCAATGAATTTGGAGGAGTCTAATGTGCCAAGCAAGGGAGAGAGAGCTACACAGTGAGTCTGGAGATGCAGCCAGGGTCTGGTTAAATTTGGGTCCTATAGGCCAAACACAACATGCTGGATTTTATTTGCAATGAAATGGAAAGCCACTGGGAGGTTCAAGTATAAGTGACATATTGTGATTTTGTTTTTTAAATAATTAATCTAGCTGCTTAGCACAGAACATAATTGGGGCAGGGCAAAAGTGAAGCTGAGAGAAGAGATAAGAGGTCATTGCAATGGTCCAGCTAAGACAGGGGAGCTTCATGGTCTGTGCTGACATTGGGAGGTGAGACACCATCAGAATCATGTATAGGTTGAAGGCATGCAGGAATCTGCTGATGGACAAGATGTGAGGTGTGAGTAGAAGCAAAGAAGTCTGTAAGATTTTTGGGTAAGGTAATTGGATAAAAGGGAATGTGGTTACAAAAATAGGGGTAGCAGGGATTTTATTTTATATTATAAATATTTTATTTTATAAATATTAATGTTAAGATGCTTATTATAACTCTAGGCAGAGATTTCAGATGGCAGTTGGATATACAAGTCCTGATTTCAGAAGAGAAGTATGAACTGGGATATATATTTGACAATCTGATGAGACTAGCTCTTCATCCTTAATTCATAAATCCCCACGACTGCTTAATTCTCATTCTTTGAGTGTGCTTCTTAGTATTTTCACCAAATCTACAAGTTACCCCACAATCTTGAAATAAATTCTCTACCTGTGTCCCCTTCCAATTATGAAAATAAGTTTCTGTCACTTGCAACCAAAGACCCTGATGCATATAAGTACTATCATTATCCCCATTCTGCAAATATGGACAGTGAAGTTCACAGACATTAGGAAACTTGACCAAAATCATGAAGATAGTCACAAAGAGCTGGGACTTGAAGCCAGGTGTGTTTGTAAGATAGCCACCCCTCTAAAGTCAGACTATTACACAGCTGCTGCCTGCATGGTCTCTTTAGCAAGACATCTTCAAAGGCCTGGAGCCAACAGTGATGTTCAAAGTGACTTCCTGGTGGTGAGGAGGAGCTGGAGAGAGGCACAGCTTCAAATAGAATAGAGCATCTCTCCGGGAGAGCCAGCAGTTGCCAACCTGAAACGTCGGGAGGCATCTCAAAGCCACAGGGAGTCAGCTCTTCCTCCTTTGGTACCACGCTGTGATTTGACACTGAGCCTCTGTCCCAAAGTGCAAACAACTCAACTTTGGGGTTAAGTTTCCTAACAGAATTATTAGGAAGGGGCTACTTTTCTGTGGCCAGGTAGAGACATTTAATTCACATTCAAAGAGCCAAAAGTGGTTTTACTCTCTTGCTGGGAGAATCTGATAAAAGTCATCTCCAAGAAGCATTAATAGAGGATGCGGTCCTATGGATTCCTTATTGAAAGCCAGCCTTTCATTAGGTTACTATACAGAACAAGGAGAAGGGCGCTTCTCGTTGCTGCGTGTCCTCCCCAGGGTCCAGCACAGTGCTGGGTCAGCAGTTTAATGTGTGTACTGAAGGAAAACATGGAAAACACTTGGAATTCCCTAATATAAAACAGAAGGCTTTAAAAATCCTTAGCATCATAAGACATGAATGGAAGGACAGTAAACGGTATCACAGGAATTCTTTTGGAGACTCTTGAAGAAGGAGGGGTAGATGCTGACATGCTTCCCTTCAGTGGTTCTACGGTCAAACTGCTCGGTTACCATCCGAGCTCAGCCAGGAACTAGCCAAGTCAGACTCCAGGAGTCAAATGGAGATTCTAGAGAGGCTGATAAGCAGTAGTCCAAAACAGGAGGGATCTTTGAGCCTCAGATGGGGAAATGCACCAAGGGACCAGGAAACGGGGAGTGGGTAAGAGGCTTAGAGCAGCAGGAGAGCCGAGGGCTGCTTATCCAGCAGGCGCAACTGGGGAAGGGCTAGGACACAGGTCTAATCCCCGCCTTAGTCTATGTCTCAAAAGGCCTCATGTGCTTTTTTTTTTTTTTTCCCATTTATTTTTATTAGTTGGAGGCTAATTACTTTACATCATTGCAGCGGTTTTTGTCATACATTGAAATGAATTAGCCATGGATTTACATGTATTCCCCATCCCGGTTCCCCCTCCCACCTCCCTCTCCACCCGATCCCTCTGAGTCTTCCCAGTGCACCAGGCCCGAGCACTTGTCTCATGCATCCAACCTGGGCTGGTGATCTGTTTCATCATAGATAATATACATGTTTCAATGCTGTTTTCTTGAAACATCCCACCCTCGCCTTCTCCCAGAGCCCACATGTCTGTTCTATATATCTGAGTCTCTTTTTCTGTTTTGCATATAGGGTTATCATTACCATCTTTCTAAATTCCATATATATGTGTTAGTATACTGTAATGGTCTTTATCTTTCTGGCTTACTTTGCTCTGTATAATGGGCTCCAGTTTCATCCATCTCATTAGAACTGATTCAAATGAATTCTTTTTAATGGCTGAGTAATATTCCATGGTGTATATGTACCACAGCTTCCTCATCCATTCGTCTGCTGATGGGCATCTAGGTTGCTTCCATGTCCTGGCTATTATAAACAGTGCTGCGATGAACATTGGGGTGCACGTGTCTCTTTCAGATCTGGTTTCCTCGGTGTGTATGCCCAGAAGTGGGATTGCTGGGTCATATGGCAGTTCTATTTCCAGCTTTTTAAGAAATCTCCACACTGTTTTCCATAGTGGCTGTACTAATTTGCATTCCCACCAACAGTGTAAGAGGGTTCCCTTTTCTCCACACCCTCTCCAGCATTTATTGCTTGTAGACTTTTGGAGAGCAGCCATCCTGACTGGCGTGTAATGGTACCTCATTGTGGTTTTGATTTGCATTTCTCTGATAATGAGTGATGTTGAGCATCTTTTCATGTGTTTTTTTGCCATCTGTATGTCTTCCTTGGAGAAATGTCTGTTTAGCTCTTTGGCCCATTTTTTGATTGGGTCATTTATTTTTCTGGAGTTGAGCTGGAGGAGTTGCTTGTATATTTTTGAGATTAATCCTTTGTCAGTTGCTTCCTCTCCCAATCTGAGGGCTGTCTTTTCACCTTGCTTATAGTTTCCTTTGTTGTGCAAAAGCTTTTAAGTTTCATTAGGTCCCATTTGTTTATTTTTGATTTTGTTTCTAAAATTCTGGGATGTGGGTCATAGAGGATCCTATGCAATCCCTATCAAACTACCAACGATATTTTTCACAGAACTAGAACAAATAATTTCACAATTTGTATGGAAATACAAAAAACCTCGAATAGCCAAAGTAACCTTGAGAAAGAAGAATGGAACTGGAGGAATCAACCTGCCTGACTTCAGACTATACTACAAAGCCACAGTCATCAAGACAGTATGGTACTGGCACAAAGACAGAAATATAGATCAATGGAACAGAATAGAAAGCCCAGAGATAAATCCACGAACCTATGGTCACCTTATCTTCGACAAAGGAGGCAAGGATATACAATGGAAAAAAGACAACCTCTTTAACAAGTGGTGCTGGGAAAACTGGTCAACCACCTGTAAAAGAATGAAACTAGAACACTTTCTAACACCATACACAAAAATAAACTCAAAATGGATTAAAGATCTAAATGTAAGACCAGAAACTATAAAACTCCTAGAGGAGAACACAGGCAAAACACTCTCCGACATAAACCTCATGTGCTTCTTTAACGACTCTGTCATCACCGTGAGCCGTGCACTCTCTGCTAGTCTGCTGGTCCAGGGAGGAACAAACCGTGACCTGCAGCATGGCACAGAACCGGCTGAGCTGTTCTTAGCTCAGCTGGATCCACTGACCTTCAGTTTTCTCTGACGTGTGATTACAGCTCAATCTCTGGGTCGTAAGGTGGCCTGTTGTGTGGCACTTTTATGGCAATTGCTAACTGATGCACTCTCTATGATGGCTATTATTAGTGCTCATTTCTACAAATGAAGAAACTGAAGCATAGAGAAGCTCAGAAACTGCCTAAGTTCTCGTGGTAAGTGTCAGAGCTGAGATTTGAAACCAGGCAGCCTGACTGCAAAATTTGTATTCTTACCTTTCCTATACATAACCTCACAAGAAAGCCAAACCCTTCTAATTTAAAGTGTCAGCTGGTCTTTGTAAACACAACACATAAAATAGATCATCAAAAAGGACCTACTGTATAGCACAAGGAACTCTTAGCAATATGCTGTAATAGCCTAAATAGGAAAAGAATCTAAAAACAGAATAGATATAGGTATATGTATAGCTGAATCACTTTGCTGTCCACCTAAGATTAACACAACATTGTAAATCAACTATACTCCAATATAAAATAATTTTTGTTAAATAAACAACACAAAGCACAAAGAGCGAATAATTGAAAACTGAGGACCTCACAGCACTCTAAGCATTAAAAATCACACAAAAATCAGATTTCTCCATGCTACAATAATGCCTCTTCATGGATTCCTATCATATCACCACCCCCAGTATTAAGAGGCCAGCCTCAGTCACCGGCTGGATGCATTCACAGCTTAGGGTGATGTTAAACATTTATAAGTGGAGGGGATGGTTTCCTTCAAGTGAAGCTGTGATGAGGAGGACTGGAGGCATCAGTGAGTCAGGCATGAGAGTGACTGCTGAGGGCCTGAATCATCCAACTGATCTGTCTGCATCGTGATCCAACTCCTGGCTAATCCCCAAATCTCCACCCAGTGCTGCATGAGCAAGGACTCAATAACCCATCACAAATGTCAAATAACCTGGAACGTGCTGCTGAATCCACAAGAGGCTCAAAGCCAAAGTCAGAGGTTTCATTTCAGCAGGAAGCCCATGGCATTCTTAATTCTAGGCAGCCTCATGAAGTCTCCCTCGCTGTCAAGGAAGGCGAATAAAGATGATTCAGCTCATTCCTGGGAAGACATCTCAACTCCTGTGTGTTGATAGCAACCTCGTACTCATCTGGATTCGCCTAACAATCTATTTGTGCCTTTCTTCCCTGATTGTATGTTTCCTTATGATGAAGACTTCTTTATCGATTTCTATTTCACCCACAGAACCTTGTATACAGTAGAGATTAATAAATGCTTGCTCAGTTAACAAATAAATGTACATGCAGAAAGGGAGTTAAGGTTTTAAAAGCACATGATGAGGACTTCCCTGGCAGTCCAGCGCTTAAAACTCTGTGCTTCTATTGAGGGGGCATAAGTTCAATCAATCCCTGGTTGGGGAACTAAGATCCCACATGCTGTAGAGTGCAGCCAAAAACAATAAATAAATAAAAAATTAAATGGGCATAATGAATCAGGCCTCTTGTTTATCACTGTTATCATCAGTGTCTACCACAATGCCTGGCCCTTGATAGATGCCTAATAACTATGTGGTAATTAAAGTCTGCACTGGGAGGCACAGAACCTGACTTAAGAGTTGATTTCTAGACTGCAGGGTCTTAAAAAGACACCCCATTTTTCCTGCAAACCTAGCTGCCTAGGGCATCTGTGGGTCTTATTAATCAACTTCCCCTTGTTCCATTAGCTCCCCAGCTGCTTTCCATAAATTCTCTGTTTACTTCACTTAGCTGGAGTTCAAACCCATTGCTTGCAACCAAAGAACTCTAACCAACAAATTAACATTTTCTTAAAATGTGGTCCACAGACCCTTTGCATCTCTAACTCTTGGAGCTCATAGGCCTCATCTTAGACCTTTGAATCAGCATTTCTGCGGACTTTGCCTATCTGACAAGCTCCTCAGGAGATTATTTTGTGAGCTTCCAGAACAACAGGATGCATAACACTAAAGTGTGCAGCACTAGAATTCTGACAAATAGCAGTTCCTTGCCTACACCTGCATGTCTTGATGCAAGATTCCTCATCACCTCTTTCAGTTTACTTCATCCTCTCTCTCCCCAGCTCACCTCACTCCAGCTTCACTGGCGTTCAGTTCTTTTCCACCCCAGGACCTTCCGACTTGCTGTCCCCTCCATCTGGAACCCCCTCCTAAAAGTCTTTGCATGGCTGGCTCCTGCTCTTCATTCACATCAGCTGCAATGCCACCTCTTCAGAGAGCACATCTCATGTCACCTGAACCACACTGCCCCCAACCTTCATGCTATCTTAGCAGCTTATCAGTTATCATACCCTAATTGATCATCACTTGCTTGGTCATTTGTTTTATTTAACCCTTACTTAGAATGCAAGTTGCATGACCACATGGATGAGGTTTTTCTTTTCTCTGCAGTGTGTGTGTCCACTGCCTATAATGTTACTTATCACATAGCAAATTCTTAGTTCAAGTTCTAATTATTGTGGAATAAAGGAAATCAAGAATATTAGATAATCCTTGAACACTATGCTACACAGGACATTACTCTAAAACTAGCCTGGCATTAACAAAACCAAATGTCACATTTACCTTTAGAAATCTGTCATCTCAGTTAATATTTCTCAGTATCTCATGTACCGCTCCCAAATTTGATCTTTATTGCCTAAAAGTGCAAAAAAAAAAACAAACCAAAAAAAAAAAACAAACCACAGTGTCTATTTTGAATTTTCTCAGCTAAGACAAACGTGGCTTAAATTTCCTCAAAGCAACAAATGACCAAGAATTCCTGTTCCTTGAAGCATCAGAGGAAAGCCAGCTAAAATGAATTCCCAGCTACTGCAAACTCACACTCGATTTGAAAAGCACACCTGCCCTCTAGTGGAAGGATGTATTATTGCAGCTTGAACTCAAACTGTCAAACCCATTAGGCACGGAGTGTCCTGCTACCCCTGAAACCAGATGAAGTAAGCAGATGAAACAACCAAGACCTCCAACAAATAAATGCGCCTATCTCTTTCGAGGGTTAAATTTCCCAAGACCAAGTAAACAGACCGCTCAGAATTCTGGCCTGTGAGACACTGATCACACGTCTTCCTGCAAAATCAACAAAGATGAGGGATAACTGGCCACTTCAGGGCAATCTAAGAAACCATTAGGTTTAGAGGGAAAAATAGGCAAGAAGGAAGCAAAGTTTCTCAGAAGAGGCACACAGTCAAGAAAGTGAGAAGCTGACCTCAGGGAATCCCAGTGGGGAACAAATTCCTCCTTGCTGAAACAGCAGGGATTAAAAGATGCCCACGAGCAGCAGTGCCTCAAAGAGAAGTCAAGAAATCACTCACTGATAGGCTTTAGGGCAGCTCCAACTTATAGATCCGGTTTGGACCACATGTTGCCGAATAAGCTATTCACCGTGAGAGGCAGGGGCTCTCCAAGCTGCTCCAGCACATCGTCTCTCGTGTGCACACATGCATACTTCTGAGACGTCACTACTGAGTGCACGTGTCATTTCTATTTAGCACACTGGTGGATTTCTCACAGCCAGCCTGCTTCCTGCATCACGTGACCTGTCTGAGGCATTTCCATGTGTGCCTGATACCTTTGGGATGTTCTCCATGATGGTGCAACATTTCCCTTCCTTCTTCACCCCAAAGCACACGTGCACACGCAGACACACACACACACACACACGCATGCACATCTTTAGCAATATGAATCTTCTTCCTCCCTCTACCATGATATATTCTGCTGTCCCATTTGCAAAAAAAAAAAAAAACAAACAAAACTCAGAACCTTAAATGAAACTCCCCTTGTCTCCCATCCCCAGACCTTGTAGTGGATTTGGTTCATGAGAAACTATAGTGAAACAGGTCTGTATTGTAAGCAAAAATCTCCCTCTCCCTTCAGAATTTAGTGTGTGTGATGGGGGACTAATCCACGTATTTTCCCTTCCTCTTAATATTTGGACGTACTAAGTATAATTGTAAATGTGGAAAGTGCCTTCTGATAGTTAAGATTCCTTTCCTACAATGCTGTAGAAGGGTTACTGAAATGGAAAATCATGACATGTTAGTTCTTCCCACCAGTTTCAGCGTGAAGGGACTACAAAAGATGTGCCTTTCAGAAACATAATGCCAGGGTATTAAGAACAGCTTACAGTTTAAGCTTTCATTAGCTTAAATATAATTGGACAAACTCAAAGGCTTATTCCAATTTTTGGATTTCATCTTTATGAGAAAGACAAGAAAAAGAGCCAAAGTGAAACTAAAAGTCTCAGAGGGAAGGCAAAACAGCATCATCTGGTACCTATGATAGGTACATCATCATCTGTACCTAAGATAGGTACAACTGGTCCACCTATGCGCTGCCACCTATCAGGCAAAGGAAATTGTTTAAAAAGAGGCAGAAGATCCTTTAGTTCTCAGGTCAATGAAGAGGTCTGAAGAGATTCAACAATAGTGTACTTACAGAAGGTACTGGGTAGGTGTGGAATTCAGGCAGAAGATAAACAGGTCTTCACAAACCAACTCTAATCTTCCAAAAACTAGCCTGCCTCTTGCCAAAATTCAAACTGGAAATGTTGGAATTTATCTACAGCAACCACATGAAAATGTTTTTGAGCCACATGTTTGTATTTCATTATTGCCAAATTTCACCTTTAATCTACTACCTACTAGTCTGAAAAAGAGTAATCATTAGTCAGGATAGTTCTTTAAAAAATGGATTATTTAGGGCCATTGAGAAACTTCACAAAAGTCCTCAGTTTTGTGTTAATTTTGTTGTTGTTCGGTCACTAAACCATGTCTGACTCTTTGCGACCCCATGGATTGCAGCACGCCAGGCTTCCCTGTCCTTCACCATCTCCCAGAGCTTGCTAAAACTCATGTCCATCGAGTCAGTGATGTCATCCAACCATCTCATCCTCTGTTGTCCCCTTCTCCTCCTGCCTTCAATCTTTCCCAGCATCAGGGTCTTTTCTAATGAGTTAACTCTTCACATCAAGGTGGCCAAAGTATCAGTCCTTACAATGAATATTCAGAACTGATTTCCTTTAGGATTGTGTGGTTTGCAGTCCAAAAGACTCTCAAGAGTCTTCTCCAGCACCACAGTTCAAAAGCATCAGTCCTTCGGCGCACAGTCTTCTTTATGGTCCAACTCTCATATCTGTGCATGACTACTGGAAAAGCCACAGCTTTGGCTAGATGCACCTTTGTTGGCAAAGTAATGTCTCTGCTTTTTACTATGCTGTCTAGGGTGGGCATAGCTTTTCTTCCAAGGAGCAAGAATCTTCTAATTTCATGGCTGCAGTCACCATCTGCAGTGACTTTGGAGCCCAGGAAAATAAAGTCTGTTATTGTTTCCATTGCTTTTCCATCTATTTGCCATGAAGTGATGGGACCAGATGCCATGATTTTAGTTTTTTGAATGTTGAGTTTTAATCCAGTTTTTTCACTCTCCTCTTTCACATTCATCAAGAGGCTCTTCAGTTCCTCTTCACTTTCTGCCATAAGGGTGGTGTCACCTGCATATTTCGCCCGGTAATCTTGATTCCAGCTTGTGCTTTATCCAGCCTGGCATTTCGCATGATGTACACTGCATGTAAGTTAAATAAGCAGGGTGACAATATATAGCCTGACCACCGCTTTCCCGATTTGGAACCAACCTGTCCACTGTTTCATGTCCAGTTCTAATTGTTTTTCTTGACCTGCATACAGGTTTCTCGCGAGGCAGGTAAGGTGGTCTGGTATTCCCATCTCTTGAAGAATTTTCCACAGTTTGTTGTAATCCACACAGTCAAAGGCTTTAGTGTAGTCAATGAAGCAGATGTTTTCTGAAATTCTCATGCTTTTTCTATGATCCAACAACATTTCTGAAGTGATCTCAATCAATTGTACTTCTGGATACTTATTAAGGCAAGCTGATAGAACTGGTCAAAAGAGAAGCAAAGAAATTTAACCCATTTTTTTTTAAATCATACTTTCTATTAATATGACCTCTCCAGTATGGGATTACCTTGTGGCTCAGTTGGTAAAGAATCCACCTGTAATGTGGGAGACCTGGGTTTGATCCCTGGGTTGGGAAGATCCCCTGGAGAAGGGAAAGGCTACCCACTCCAATATTCTGGCCTGGAGAATTCCATGGACCCTACAGTCCATGGGGTTGCAAAGAGTCGGACACGACTGAGTGACTTTTACTTTCACTTTCTTTCTTCAGTATAAGGAACAATACCATTAAAAATAACCTCTCAAAGTCATTTTTAGAAGTAAAACAGTAAGTAGTTACATAGCAAAGTACTGGTATTTAAATATAATTTATCTATAAGAAGAATAAAAAATAATAATAGCTGAAAGTCTATTTGTGACTTGGGTAAAAATTCCAGTAATAGGATCATAGAAAGATTTAGAAGTTCTATATTTAAAAAATGAAGCTCTCTTAAAACTGTATTAGGTGATTCAAAGACAGCTCTACTGATGAGAACAAAATTGATGCATCGATAGAGTTCAAATAAAATGGTCTCAGGAAATGATAAGGTTGGCAAAGGCAATATTTCAAAATTAATATGTTAGGATAAAAATCTTTTAAAAAAAACATATGAATTTGTCCCTCCAGATCCACTTCCCACCTCTCTCTCCCAGGAAGTAACCTGGGAGAACCACAAGCATGTGCTCCCTTGGGCTCTGGTTTGGGTTGGATTCAGCCAATGGGAGCCCAGCACGAGATCAAAGGATGGGGAAGAAGGGGAAAGCGATTGATTCCTCAGCCTTGGTCCCTGCAAGCGCCCCTCAAGCAGGCTATGGCCCTCACTGGAGGTCACCACACTCTCATCAGAACTCCCTTTTTGCAGGTTCCACAGGTGCTTCATCCTGCATCCCTCTCTGCGGCTACAAACCCGAGGCAACTGCCCTGAGCCATGTGGTCCCTCTATACCCAGCTACTCTCAGGAATACTTCTTTTGTAGTGAACTGTCTTCTTTGTACCTGTTTCCCACTGGGATCCAAAGATATCAAAGAAATAATTAAGCTAAAGATTAATATGACACTATTTAATATTATGGGGTTCCGTGGTGGCTCAAACGGTAAAGAATCCACCTGCAATGCAGAAGACCCAAGTTTCACACCTGGGTTGGAAAGACCCCCTGGAAGATCCCACTCCAGTATTCTTGCCTGGAAAATCCCATGGACAGAGGAGCCTGGTGGGCTACGGTCCATGGGGTTGCAAAAGAGCCAGAAAACACTTTCAGTTTTACTTAACATCATAATTACATGTTAACAATTTCCTCTCTATTTCAAAAAGTTTATACAATGAAGCTGACCAAAAGAAATTTTAGGGGACTTTAATATTAGAAGGAAAAAAAAAATAAAGCAGCATTCTGACTTGGGAGGTTTAGTGCCATGAGATAGGTAAGGAGAAAGGAGGGGCCGCAGACAACTGGACAATTGGGTCAAATGGAAAATGGTATATTATCTAAAGGGCTGGTGATACTTTTTTCTTTCTTTTTTTAATGTTGGACTTGTTATTATAAGCACATTCTGTTGAATACAACAAGTTGGGTTATTACCTTTTATCAAAGTGTCAGGAGGGCAGATTTTAAAGAGAGCTAGACAATATGAGAGAACATTCTATCCGTCCATAGAGTCTTTGAAACTGATTGCAAATGAATTGCCTCTGAACAGCATAGGAGCGAGGCAGAGAGCTTTCCTAATGATGTACATCTGCGAGGCTTCACTTGGGGTTTGGCTGCATTTACATCACTATAAACTCTGCAATTACAGCTCAAGCCGTTTCCGGCACTGACACGAAGAATACGAATTGCAACAGCAGGTTTCCTGGCTTGGATTTCCGCCAGGAGCCTGAGTCACCGTCCCCAGACATCTGTAGCACATTAAACTGTACTCTTGTTATCTCTCAACACTGAACAATGGCCTAAAGCTCTGACAAAACAAATGGCTGAAGTCTTTTCCAGAAACCCTCTAATGTGAGGCTGTGAATCACGAGACTGTCCAAAAATCTTAGGGTCATTTACACTGTAGAAATATACCCCAAATATCGCTGCTTTGTTTTTTTTTTGATTGTTTGATCTTTATTTAAACTTGACAGATTTAGATGGCCTAAACTGCAGGTTGAATGTCTGTGTCCTCTGCAAAATTCACATATTAAATCTTAATTTCCAAGGTGATGGTATTTGGAGGTGAGGGTCTTTGAGAGGTTATGAATGGAGAAGGAAACAGCAACCCACTAAAGCCTCTTTATGGGCTTCCCCACCCATCCTCTCATGTGAGGACACATCAAGAGGATGGACCTCTATAAACCAGAAAGCAGACCCCAAATCTGCCCATACCTAGATCCTGGGTTCCCCAGACTCCAGAACTATGAGAAATACATTTCTATTGTTCATGAGCCACCCAGTCTATGCTTGCTTTGTGATAGCAGCCTGAATGGACTCAAAAGAAAATTCAAAATATAGCTGAGATGATATTAAATTTTACTTAAACTTCATGAATGCCAATAGTCTGAAAAACAACTTTGTGGGAAGAGCAACAAAAAAGCATGGTGGATCTTCATCCCTAAGCAAAGGCGTTCAGGCCAGCTGCACAAAGAGAAACTGAAAGTGTCTTCAAGCCATGTTCCCACTCCGGCTCCAACTCTCCATCTTCTCAGCTGCCCCTAGGAGCCAAGCCACCGTCATTCTGGGGAGAACACTGCCAACTCTGCATCTCTTGTCTTCTGACTCATGACTGTCTGAGCATCTGTTCCCCTAGACAGCAGCCACACTGATCTTTTATCAGTATAAATCCAAGCATCGTTTTTCTTACTTAAAACCATGCAATGATGTCCCACTTCTTCTATAATAACATCTAAGTTCCTCCCCATGGACCAAGGCCACCATATTCTTTAAGCCCTGTCCTTCTCTTCAGGTTCAACGCCAGCCTCTCTCCTTGTTGCTTTTCCTACTCCAGCTGTTTTTCTCTTCCTTAAACATGCCAAGCTTGTCCTGCCCCCTGGGCCTCTGCACTGACATCTCTCTCTGCCAGGAATGCTTTCTCCAATTATCCACAGTTGGCTCCTTCAGATCTTAACTTACCTATCACCTCCTTGGAGAGGCCTTTCCTTATTCGTAACAGTTATCATCATTTAAAAACAAGTGCAAGAGAATAATAAGGGAATATGACAAAGAACTTTATGCTTATAAATTCTACAGCTTAGAAGAAATGAATGAACTCTCCAAAACAACAAGCTACCAAAACTCAATCAATATGAAATAAACAATCTGGATAGTGCAATAACCATTAAATAAATTGAATTTATAATTAAAGAGCTTTCAATAAAGAAATCATCATCCCAGATGGTTTTGCTAGAAATTCTACCAAACATTTAAAAAATAATTAACACCAGTTTTACACCATCTCTTCCAGAAAACAGAAGAGAAGGAAACACTTTTCAATTCATTTTATGAGGACAGCATCACCTTGACAAAGACATCACAGAACTAAACATTGCAGACACATATCCGTCATGAATTTATGCATAAATCTTCAACAAAACATCAGAAACTTGTCCAACAATGTACATAAAGAATTATACTCCACGACCAAGTATATAACTGGTCATTACTTGGTCACTGATCATGACTAAGTGTGTACCTGGTCATGACTAAGTGTGTACCTGGAATTTATTCTAGGTATGTATATTTGGTTCATCACTCAAAATTCAATGTGACTCATCACATACACAAACTAAACAAAATCATATGACTATATCAATCAGTGCAAAGAAAGCAGCTGACAAAATCCAACAGCCATTTATGATTAGAAACTCTAGGCAAACTAGGACTAAAGAAGAACTTGTTCAGGTTGGCACAGAACATCAACAATAATCAGTGCAGAGTGGTATAGGAGAAAGAATAGATGACTAGACCAATGGAATTGTTTAGAAAGCCCAGAAATAGACCTGTGTCAATAGAGTCAACTGATTTTGACAAAGGAACAAAGGCAATTCAGTGAAGAAAGAACAGCATTTTCCAACAAATGGTGCTAGAACAAATACATACCCATACGCAAGAAAGAAAAAATCTAAACATGGATGTTACAGCTCCCACAAAATGAACTTGAGTGAATCATGCTTCTAAATATAAAATGCAAGACTATGTACTTCTAGAAGACAACAAGAGAAAATCTAACTGACCTTGGACTTGGTAAAAACTTCTTATATACAACACCAAAAGCCAATCCATGAAAGAAAATAACTGATAAGTTGGACTACATTAAAATTCAAAAATGTTTGCTCTGCAAAAGACATTGTTAATAAAATGAAAAGATGTGCCACAGAATAGGAGAATATATTGCAAAACACTATCTGATGAAGAACTTGTATCCAAGATATATGAAGAACTCTGAACACTCAACCATAAAAATGTACAAAATAACCCAATTAAAAATGGGGAAAAGGTCTGAACAGACATCTCATAGACAGCAAAGAAGCATATGAAGAGATGTTCAACAGCAAATGTCATTATGAATTACAAAGTAAAGCAGTGAGACACCACTGCACCACTGCACATGTGGTTAAAACTCAAACACTCGCAACACCGAATGCTGATGAAGATGAGGAGCAACAGGAGCTCTCATTCACTAATGGTGAGAATACAGAAAGGTACAGATGGTGGGAATGCATAAAGGTACAGATGGTGGGAATACAGAAAGGTACAGATGGTGGGAATAAGGAATGGTACACATGGTGGGAATACGGAATGGTACAGATGGTGGGAATACAGAAAGGTGCAGATGGTGGGAATACAGAATGATACAGATGGTGGGAATACAGAAAGGTGCAGATGGTGGAAATATGGAATGGTACAGATGGTGGGAATACGGAAAGGTACAGATGCTGGGAATACAGAATGGTACAGTCAAGCTGGAACACAGCTGGGCAGTTTCTCACAAAGCTGAACCCAATCTACCATCCAATCTAACAACTGTGTCTCCAGGTACTCAGCCCAACAAGTTGAATGTGTGTTCACACAAAACCTGCTGATAAATGTTTCATAATTGCCAGAAATTTAAAGCAACAAGGATATCATTCAAAGTTGAATGGATAAGCAAAATGTGGCACTGTGAAATGATGGAATATTATTCAGCAATAAAATGAAAGGAGTTCTTAAACCACAAAAGACATTGTTGTTATTGCTGTTGTTTAGTTGCTAAGTTGTGTCCGACTGTTTTGGGGATCCTGTGGACTGTAGCCCACCAGGCTCCTCTGTCCATGGGATTTCCCAGGCAAGAATGCTGGAGTGGGTTGCCATTTCCTTCTCCAAGGGATCTTCCCAACCCACGGATTGAACCTGCATCTCCTGCATTGGCAGGTGGATTATTTTACCACTGAGCCACAAAAGCCATGGAGGGAACCTTAAATGTATGTTGGGAAGGAAGAAGCCAGTCTGAAAAGGGCACATACTGCATAATTTCAGAGGCAGTAAAAAGATCAGTGGTGGTCAGGGATCCCAGGGGGAAGGAAGTAAGGGATGAATATGTGGAGCACAGGGAATTTTTTAAGGTGGTGAAACTATTTTGTACTCGTGTGTTAGACGTTAAGTCAAGTCTGAGTCTTCGTAACCCAATGGACCCTCTGTAGCTCACCAGGCTCCTCTGTCCATTGGATTCTCCAGGCAAGAATATTGGAGTGGACAGCCATTCCCTCCTCCAAGGAATCTTCCCAACCCAGGGATCAAACCCAGGCCTCCTGCGTTGCAGGCTGATTCCTTGACATCTGAGCCACCAGAGAAGTCCTGAAAGTATTTTGTACGATACTGTAAAGGTGTATACATGACACTATGCATTTGCCCAAACTCATAAGATTTCAATACAGAGTGAACCTTAATGTAAACCATGGACTTTAGTTAATAATATCAATATCAGTAATATCAATCAATACTGATTAATTGTAACACATGTATCACAAAAATGCAAGATATTAGTAACAGGGGAAACTGTATCTGTAGAGGAAACTGTATCTGTACCAGGAGAAGGGCTACATGGGAACTGTCCACACTACCTGATCAGCTGTTCTGTAAACCTAATACTGATTTAAAACTAAATTTAAAAATTAACGGTAGAATCTCAGTGATGAGTATATGGATGTTCACCAAAATTGTTTCAACATTGCTGTATGTTTGTAACATTTTATAATAAAATATTGAGAAGGAAAAATTATGGTCACACAAAATCTATATACATAAATATGGACAGCAGTTTCATGCCTAATACCCATGAACTGAAAACAGGCTCGTTATTCTTCAGGGAGTGAATTCTTTCACAAACTGAGCTCCAGCTATACTATGGAGTACCACTCAGCAATTAAAAGGGTTGAATATTGATACACAGAACAACCTGGATGAATCTGAAGGGAATTAACCTGAGTGAAGAAAGCCATATCCCAAAGGTTATATACTCTAAGATTCCATTTATATAAAATTCTTAAAAAAGAAAAAAAAATAGAAAAAAAGAACAGATGATTGGTTGCCAGAAGTTCAGAATAAGATGGAAGAAGGAAGTGAATATGGTTATAAAAGGCAATACAAAAGATCCTTGATCCTTTTCTATCTTGACTGTAGTGGTGGATACATGAGCCCACATGTGATAAAATCATACAGAAGTGTAGATACACACACACACACAAACAGATACAAGAAAAACTGGGTAAGTCTTAAAAAGTGAGGAGGACTGTATTTGACGGTATCAGCGTCACTCTCCTGGTTGTGATACTGTACTATAATCTTGATACTGGAAGACAGTTTAATCCTAGAACAGGGACTGAGTCCCCAGGATGAGCCCTGCACAGTCCAACATCTGGGATATATATTTCTTACACCTGCATGTGAATCCAATACAATTATCTCAACAAAAACGCAATTAAAAAATTAAATGCTCTACAAAATTTGTTAATTTGCTTACTATCTGTCTCTTCCCGGCAGAAAGCAAGCACCACATGAGCAGGGGCACTGCCTGTTGTGTTCACTGATGTATCCCCATTGTGGATCCCTAGAACTCAGCAGGTGCTTCATAAAAATGTGTCTAATCCACGGCAAGACAACATGTTAGCATGAACTGACTGTGAGGATAGAGGTATTATTCCATTCATTCCTTCAACACGAGTTTATTGAGCATTACCCAAGTACCCGACAGTGTACCAGATAACATAGATGAAGCCAAGAAAAGTCATCCTCTTCAGGGAATTAAAAACATAAGCATGAGGCAAGGATTCTAGAAGAGGGACCATCTGCTTGCCCTTAAATCTAATCCATAGTGTCTCTACTGGGGGAGAAAGGAGGGTACCCCGACATTCACTGGTATGGTCACCCCACTTTGGACAGCAGTGGAGCTGCAACGTTGAAGGAGGCAAGTGAAGCCAGAAAATGAGTTGGAACGTGGTGGGATTCTGAGATGCTCCTGCCTCTGGGAAGCCTGTCTGAACAGAGCAGAAATGATCACTGGTCCCTTCAGTGTCTCTGTGGGTGTTCACCAGCTGTGTGCCCTGGGACTCACTACTCAGACTCCTTGCGCTGCAGCTCTTCTCAGGTATCAGTGGAATTAATAACACTACCCTTGTGTGTATAAAGCTTTCAGATTAGGATCTGGTCTATGACTCTTTAATGGTCTCACATATCAGACGTTGATAGAGACAAGCTCACATTTGTAGCCTCTGAAAAATATTTAGAATGCATCTGAGTCCAGAGGCAGACAGATTGGATACTTTGAGATTTACTCTAATGCCATCAACTTGATTTGTTATTTGAAGATGTTCAAAATAGCAGAGAAGAAATGATCAAGAAAGCCAGACACTGTCACTTTCAGGTCCTAAACTTTCCAACACTTACGACTTGCACTCTCATGAAAATTCTCACACAGTAGTGAGTGGATAAGAAGCTAGATTGGTTTGCCATAGGGCCAAACATCAGAAGAGACTTTCAAAGTGTTTATTCATGGTCAGATTTTTTTTTATAATAGACTTTTATTTCTTGGAGTAGTTTTAGGTTTACATAAAAAGTGGAAAAAAAAAAGTGACCCTCTCTCAACACTCTCCTCCATGGTAAAAGACACCCCCCCCCACCGCCATTATGAACATCTTGCAATTGACGTGGTATAGTTGTTACAACTGGTAAACCAATATTACTGACTATTATAGTCCATAGTTAACCCTAGCATTCACTCTTTGTGTTATATATACTATGGATTTTGTCAAATGCATGATGTCATGTATATACCATTACAATACATTGTACAGCATAATTTCACTGCCCTAAATATCCCTTAACCTTCATGCCTCCCTCCCTTAATCCTTCTGGAGACACTGGCAACCACTGATCATTTAACTATATCTATATTTTTCTCCTGCCTAAAATGTCATATGGTTGGAACCACACAGTATGTAGCCTCTTCAGACCAGCTTCTTTCAATTAGCGGTATATACTTAAGGCTCCTCCATCTCTTTTGTGGCTTAATAGCTCATTTCTTTTTATTGCTGAATAATATTTCAGTATTTGGAGGTTTCACAGTTTGTTTATCCATCCAATAACTGAAGGCTATCTTGGCTGCTTCTGGTATTTGGAAATCATGAATAAAGCTGCTGTAAACATTTGTGGACTGTGTTTTGCATATACAAAAGTTTTTAACTCATGTGGTAAATATCTAGGGCACACTTGCTTCATCATAGAGTAGCCTAGGTTTAGCTTTGAATGTGACTAACAAAGTGCTTTCTGGAGTAGAGACTATAAACAGAGACTGCCTTCCACAGTGGCTGTAGAATTTTCCATTCCCACCACCAATGAAACTCCAGGAGATAGTGAAGGACAGGGAAGCCTGGTGTGCTGCAGTCCAGAGGGTCACAAAGAGTTGGACATGGGGCCTAGCGACTGAACAACAATAGTCATCAGTGAATGAGAGTTCCTATTGCTCCACATCCTCACCAGCATTTGGTGGTGTCATTGTTTTGCATTTTAGCCATTCTAACAGGTATGTAGTGGTGTCTCACTGCTGTTTTAATTTGCAGTTCTCTAAGGGCATCTACTGTTGAGTATCTTTTCATCTACTCATTTTCCATTTACAATCTTCCTAAGCTAGGTGTCCACACAGTCTTTCATTGAGTTTTAAGGTCTTTTTTTTAAAAAAAAAAAAAAATCTCGGTTACTACGCCTTTATCAGATATTTGTTCTACGAATATTTTCTCCCAATCTGTGACTTGTTTTTTCATTTTCTTAACAGTACATTTCACAAATCACAAGCTTTTAATAAAGTCCAATTTTCAATTTTTTCTTTCATAGATCATACTTTGTGGTGTTGTATCTAAAAAGCCATCACTAAACCCAGAGTCACCCAGACTTTCTCCTATGCCCTCTTCTAGAAGTAGTATAATTCTGATCTTATATTTAGGTCTCTGATCCATTTGGACTAGAATTCTATGAAAGGTATCAGTATCTAGTTTTTTTGTTTTTTTTTTTGCATAAATGTCCAGCTGTTCCAACACCATTTGTAAAAAGACTATTCTTTCTCCACTGGATTGCCTGGAGGCTAGATTTAAAAATAAAATTTTTAGGCTATAAAATATTAAATGTTTATGAATACCTAGAGGTGATCACTATTAACATTTTGATGAATATTTCATCTGTCTTTTACTCCACTTCGTGTGTATATATGTGCATTTTGTGTATTTGGAACCCTATTATGTACGATCTCTACCCCTCCAGCCCCTTATCCTTACTCAGCGCTTTCCTGGGACAATGTCTGGTTTCATTCTAAAGCAGGAATTTGCAGCAGTAGCCACTGGGATATATTACACACACTCTCTTATAATCTATGTTTTGCTTAACCAAATATTGTCCATGAGATACTTAACCAAACTCTAATGGTCAGAGATTTAGGTTGTTTGCAATATTTCTATTTGTTGATAAATGAGACATAAGAAATGAAGCTATTGTGAACCTGAGTGCAGTCAGCAAAGTGACCTTTAAAGATGACTAGGAGACAGGCAAACAGAAGGCTCTGCAAAGAGCAATGGCCCAGACAGAAGGTACAAGGTCAGAAGGGTGAGGGAGTTTTATGAACCAAAAGAACACTTGAGTGAAGAATACATCCTACTGAGCTCAGAAGTGCTCAGAGGAATAGTTTTCCAAAGGCCACTCCAAGGGCACAGGTCAACCAAACTCAAGGAAGGCAGAAAGTTCATGGACTTCTGGGTGTGGTGGGTTCTCTCGGCCCAGCCCTCCTTCAGCCCACATTCACTTGCTGCTCTGTCTCCATGGCACCAAACGCAACCCAGACATGACCACTCTCTCCCCTGGACTTGGTGTCCCTGGGCAATTTTTTTCCAGTTGACTTTTTATCCGAGAGGTTAGTGCAGGGCCCATACTGGGGGCTCAGTCTCTGTTCCAGTATTAAACTGTACTCCAGTAGCAGGATTTCTGAGCACCTCCTAGTGAAAATAATTTCAGCAGCTAGAAGAAATCAAAGGAAACATTCATCACCAAAAAGCTGGGTCAGGAGCAATTGCAGGGAAATAGCAATTGTGAATCAGCCCAGGATTCAAAGTCTGCACAACAGGTTTATAGAGGCAAGAGAAGCGTGTCCCTCTGAGACAGCCAGCTTTCATTCTGAGTGCCTGTGACTAGTAAAGGGACCTCTAAACACCATCATCTGCCTACACACACACACACACACACACACACACACACACACACACACAAGACAACTGCTTGGAAATTACAGGCTAAGCTTTAACACAAGAGCTAATGAGAAGTATCGAGTTGGCCAAAATATTCGTTTGGGTTTTTCCATAAGACGTTGTAGAAAAACCCAAAAGAACTTTTTGGCCAATCCAGTAGCTGTGACCGTGGCTGTTATGTGCACCTACCTGGCCTCTCTTGACTACCTCCTTTGCCACACTGGGTAAATGGCATTCATCTCCCATTCCACCAGACTCTCCTTTGCAGCAACTATGCCCAATCCATCCCCTTTCCAGTTCTACAGTCACCCAGGGCTAACTTTCTGAGTTTAAGAGTCAAAGCCAATTCCGGGTGAGGTCTTACAAGCACATGGATTGCCTCTGACCACTGTTCCTGCCTGCATGACGCTCTTACATGCTGGAAAAAAAAAGATGTATTAGTACCAGCTATTCTGAATTCCACTGCTAAACCATTTGTAATTATATACTCCTGCCCTGCTCATTAAAACAGCTGTGAGCCAAAAATACTTTATAGTACTTGACTGAAATAACACAGATTATTCTTTTTTTTTTTTTAAGTAATAATAGCCCTGTTAAAACTCCAAAAAGTTTCATGTGATCCACCACCAGGTGTCACCAATTTCTCTATTATTATAGATCATCACTTCATTCTTAATAGAGTTTGTTTAGTAAAACATTGGAGCTTTTTTAAAAAAATTCACCTTTGCACTGAATAACCATGCAAAATAAGTTAGCTGCAAAAGACAAAATTTAGTTGCAGATTAAATTTTATAACTGTCTTTGGACTAGTAACTGCTTTGAATGAAAAAGAGAAAATCTGATAGTAAATCAGATATTCCCTCTTTTGGTCTGAACCATCGCTTTGAAATTGAAGCCATTTACTTTGCTGTTCTGATTCAAAGATGACACCAGGCTGAGGTGGGGGCAGTAGGAACTTACTACTTGTCAGGTTTCTGAAAAGTCCAGAGAGACAGTGAAACCAGCAAAGAGTTCACCAGATTTGAAAGTTTTCTTAGCTAAAATTCAACAAAGGAAGGTTAAGATAAACATAAGTGTTAGTCGCTCAGTCGTGTCTGACTCTTTGCGATCCCATAGATTGTAGCCCGCCAGGCCTCTCTGTCCATGAAATTCTCCAGGCAAGAATAAACAAAAGGATGAGGAAAAAAACCTTGTTTTTGAGAAAGCATGAATTTCAATACGTTGTTTTTAGGACACGGCTTGTTACGCTAAGGCAGTGATTCTCAGTCAAAGATGATTTTGTCTCCCAGGGGACACCAGTCATGTCTGCAAACATTTTTGGAAATGGTGCTGAGGGAAGGTGCAACTGGCAGCTGTGAGCTGAAGCCAGGGATGCTGCTAAACAACCTGCAGAACACAAGGGAGCCTTGACAATGAAGGAGGATGCAGCCCAAAGCATCAACAAGGCAAACAGTGAGAAACTCTACTCATGAACGATACAGACTCCAGGAAGGACCCTGGAGTCAGACAGACTGAGTTTCAAATCCTCTATGGATCACCTGATAACAGAGTGATTCTCAGTTCAGTTCAGTTCAGTTCAGTTGCTCAGTCATGTCTGACTCTTTGCAACCCCATGAATCCCAGCACGCCAGGCCTCCCTGTCCATCACAAACTCCCGGAGTTTACTCAAACACATGTCCGTCGAGTCGGTGATGCCATCCAGCCATCTCATCCTCTGTCCTCCCCTTCTCCTCCTGCCCCCAATCCCTCCCAGCATCAGGGTCTTTTCCAGTGAGTCAACTCTTTGCATGAGGTGACCAAAGTACTGGAGTTTCAGCTTCAGCATCAGTCCTTCCAACAAACACCCAGGACTGATCTCCTTTAGGATGGACTGCTTGGATCTCCTTGCAGTCCAAGGGACTCTCAAGAGTCTTCTCCAACACCACAGTTCAAAATCATCAATTTTTCGGCACTCAGCTTTCTTCACAGTCCAACTCTCACATCCATTCATGACCACAGGAAAAACCATAGCCTTGACCAGACGGACCTTTGTTGGCAAAGTAATGTCTCTGCTTTTTAATATGCTATCTAGGTTGGTCATAATTTTCCTTACAAGGAGTAAGCATCTTTTAATTTCATGGCTACAATCACCATCTGCAGTGATTTTGGAGCCCCCCAAAATAAAATCTGACATGGTTTTCACTGTTTCCCAGTCTATTTCCCATGAAGTGATGGGACCAGATGCCATGATCTTAAGTTTTCTGAATGTTGAGCTTTAAGCCAACTTTTTCACTCTCCTCTTTCATTTTCATCAAGAGGCTTTTTAGTTCCTCTTCACTTTCTGCCATAAGGGTGGTGTCATCTGCATATCTGAGGTTATTGATATTTCTCCCAGCAATCTTGATTCCAGCTTGTGCTTCATCCAGCCCAGCGTTTCTCATGATGTATTCTGCATATAAGTTAAATAAGCAAGGTGACAATACACAGCCTTGACATACTCCTTTTCCTATTTGGGACCAGTCTGTTGTTGCATGTCCAGTTCTAACTGTTGCTTCCTGACCTGGATACAGGTTTCTCAAGAGGCAGGTCAGGTGGTCTGGTATTCCCATCTCTTTCAGAATTTTCCACAGTTTATTGGGATCCACACAGTCAAAGGCTTTGGCATAGTCAATAAAGCAGAAATAGATGTTTTTCTGGAGCTCTCTTGCTTTTTCGATGATCCAGCAGATGTTGGCAATTTGATCTCTGGTTCCTCTGCCTCTTCTGAAACCAGCTTGAACTTCTGGAAGTTCATGGTTCACGTTTGCTGAAGCCTGGCTTGGAGAATTTTGAGCATTACTTTACTAGCATGTGAGATGAGTGCAATTGTGTGCTAGTTTGAGCATTCTTTGGGATTGGAAAGAAAACTGACCTTTTCCAGTCCTGTGGCCACTGCTGAGTTTTCCAAATTTGCTGGCATATTGAGTGCAGCACTTTCACAGCATCATCTTTCAGGATTTGAAATAGCTCAACTGGAATCCATCACCTCCACTAGCTTTGTTCGTAGTGATGCTTTCTAAGGCCCACTTGACTTCACATTCCAGGATGTCTGGCTCTAGGTGAGTGATCACACCATCATGATTATCTGGGTCGTGAAGATCTTTTTGTACAGTTCTTCTGTGTATTCTTGCCACCTCTTCTTATGGGAGTTATAAAACCTTTCTAGGTTTTGATCTCTAATTTGTAAAATAGAGACGATGAAACCTATATTCCAAGGAAATGAGAAAGCAGCCTGGGACATCATAGTGGCTCATAAAAGGTCAGTCTCATTTTCACATTAAGGTTAAAACCTTAAGGTATATATACTCCTCTTTTCTCTCAATTAGGAGAGTCCTCACAACTCCGTGAGGGATGTTTTACTCTTACATAAAAGTCTGTTCCTGAAATCATGTGTTTTAGAAGAATGCACCCAAAGGACCTGGAGGAGACTGACCACAGCCAGCAGCAAGGACTGACAGGGCCCCAGACTGCTTTTCCACAGGGCACACTAGCTGCACAAAAGGCTCCTGAGGGGCCGTCCCTGGTGGTCCCGTGGTTAAAAGCCCACCTTGCAATGTAGAGGATGTGAGCTTGATCCCTGGTCAGGGAACTACGATCCCACACGACACAGAGCAATTAAGCCCGTGTGCCACAGCTAAAGAATCCACACGCCGCAATGAAAGATCCTGGACGATGCAACGAAGACCCGACACAGCCAAATAAATAAATATTCTTTAAAAAGGCTCCCGAGGGCTGAGAAGTACTTTACCGCCCAGAAAGGGTCACTGAGTTTTCTGACAACACCAGACACAACTGAGCTGACACATGTCAGACCACAGGATGCCCAGCCAGCCCGAAGTGATGCCAAAGTGAAAGTGAAAGTCACTCAGTTATGTCTGACTCTTTGCAACCCCATGGACTGTAGCCTGCCAGGCTCCTCTGTCCTTGAAATTCTCCAGGCCAGAATACTGGAGTGGGTAGCTGTTCCTTTCTCCAGGGGATCTTCCTGACCCAGGGATCGAACTCGGGCCCCCCACATTGCAGGCAGATTCTTTACCGTCTGAACCACCAGGGAAGCCCAAGAATACTGGAGTGGGTAGCCTACTTCTTCTTCAGTGGCTACTCCAACCCCAGGAATCGAACTGAGGTCTCCTTCATTGCAGGTTGATTCTTTACCAGCTGAGCTACAAAATGATGCTAAAATCTCTGCCCGATGCCCACAGCCCTGGAAACAAGTTGTTACATGCCCCCCCCCCCCCCCAGGCCATCTGATTTCAGAAAGCTGTGCTATTACTTCCCTGTTCTAATAAGGGGAAGGTAAGACAGGGGGCTGCTTGGCCAACCAAGGGACACCTTTGTGAGTAAAATCCAGCGGTGCTTGGACAGCTGGTTTCTAAGTCAAGCAGTATCCTGGTCTGGATCATAGAAGTCCTGGGTCAGATGAAAAAAAGTGGTCTTATCCCTGATTGAGTCTCTATTATAGACACTTGAGTTTTAATTGAGACATTTGGATATTTTTGGCAAAGACAAATATGATTCTAGGGTGACCATATAGTTTTTTGTTCAGAGACACTGTTAGGTATGAAAAAGGAACACAGTGAATTGCTCCAGCCCTCAGGAGTGAACCAGGACAGTCCTAAGACTTGAGATCAACCTTACAAGTCATTGGGAAGTACGGCCCTCTCCTTGAGATATGTACTGCATTACAAGTGAAGACCTGATACTGATTCAAGAAATAATTTGGACTGAAATAAATTCCATTTCCCAAATCATTACATCATGATGACTAGGGTAAAGGTTAGCAAGCAGGTTGGTTAAAGGATTAGACTATTTTAGATATATTTATAGATTTTAGAGCCCGTGTTCAAATCCTGGCTTGACCACTGAACGGCTGTGCCATTTTGGGCAAGTCACCTTTCTATGTCTCAGTTTTCTGTTTTACAGTTTTACAGTTTTCTCACCTGTAAAACAGGTCTATTTCTCTAGAAGAGAAGCTACTGTTGGGTTACTGTGATAATAAAATTGTAATGTAAGATGAGTGGCTAGTGGCTCACACATAGTAAATTTTTAATTATTATTAGCTATTATTTTTAACATTTAAATAACCCTCCACTGTGAATTGAGAGCTCTAAAGTCAGTTTGCTGCACAGCTCAAGTCATTTATTTGTTTGAACAGGCAGTGTATTTTTCTGTCTTTCAACAGACTCACTAATAATAATCATTACTTTTGCACTAAGGACCTGAGGACTGGCCCTGCTTTCCAGAACCAGGAGAGCTGTGATCATCTGCAGGTTGGATTTGACTTGTATTCAAATTATACAAATAAGAAATATAATGTGCTATTATTATAGTACATCTTATTTGATAAATATCCGACATATAGCAGTAAGTTTGGAAATACAGGTCCTGGCCTCTCATAGACATTATAGTCAGTAAAAGGCAGAAAAAAATGCAAAACTCTCTGCTTCTCATGTGTCGTAAGCCACTAACAAACATCGCAGGTTTATTTAGTCATAGTGGATTCAGACTCCAGCTCTCGGGAATTCAGTTCTTCAGAGGTCACCTCAGTCCTGCGGTCATACGCTGGCTCGCATGATCACAGCGCACAGCCTCCACAGCTTTCCTGCTCAGCCCTGGAGCATGGTATTCTTCCCAGGATCGCTGGCTACTATTCTTAGTCACCAGCAATTTTGCTTTTATGCTCATTCTCTTGTCCATTTAAAAAACACATGATTGTGAGTCAAAGCTAGAGATAACAGACATGTTAGGGGAACTGGGGCTGGGAGCTCTCAACCCAGTGATTAAGTTTTTAGATCATGCTGATACATTATGAATTCCGCCTTTTAAATATAGACCAGTTTCATTTGATATGAATTGGGCTGACTCAGGCTAGGAATGCTAAACAGGTCACCTAATTGTGGTGAAATGTGCAGCCTGAATAAGAGATTCTGGATGGACCCAAAGACGGAGGGGGTGGCTCTGAGCTTCTAGACACTGGGCATAATGGGGAAAGTGAAAAGGAACTCCCCTCCACTTCTATCTCAGTTTTTCTGAGGTTATGCATTTTTTTTTAATGGCTTAGTATTGAGAACATCTTGAATGATATGGTCTAATGCAGATATGAGACTTGTAGACTTTCATAAAAGTAAGGCTAACACCTAGTGTTGGGTCCAATAAAACCTATTTTAGATTCAACACAGGTGACACTCTACATTTGCATAACATTTCACAATTTATATCTTTTAAATTTGTTAACAATATTTAGTTTGTTCTGCTTTTTCCATCTGGATCTCGCCTGGTTCTTTTCTCAGACCACCCTTTTCTTTTTTTTTTTCCATTTATTTTTATTAGTTGGAGGCTAATTACTTTACAACATTGCAGTGGTTTTTGTCACACATTGAAATGAATTAGCCATGGATTTACATGTATTCCCCATCCCGGTCCCCCCTCCCACCTCCCTCTCCACCCCATCCCTCTGGGTCTTCCCAGTGCACCAGCCCTGAGCACTTGTCTCATGCATCCAACCTGGGCTGGTGATCAGTTTCACCCTAGATATACATGTTTCGATGCTGTTCTCTTGAAACATCCCACCCTCGCCTTCTCCCACAGAGTCCACAAGTCTGTTCTATACATCTGAGCCTCTTTTTCTTTTTTTGCATATAGGCAGACCACCCTTTTCAAAGCAAATCTCTTGACCTATTACATACATACAAAATGTGCGAAAGAGCCCAATGAATTTTTACAGAGTTAACACATCTATCAACTCAATTCCTAGATCAACAAAAAGAATGTTATCAGAACCCCAGAAGTCACACCCCATCCTTTTCCCAGCAAAGGAGGCTATTGTCATGACTTCTGAGACCATAGATTATTTTTAAAATTGAATTATCTACTATATACCCCTTAGTATCTGGTTTCCTTTGTTCAGTATTTTCTGGGTGAAATTCATCCATGTTGTGTGAACTTACAGTCTGATTGTTATTCTTGCTGTAAGCAGTCCAGTGGACAAATCCACCACAAAGGATTTGCCTGTCATGCTACTTATGAACATTTGTGGTTTTATAAATGGTCTGTTATGAATATACTTCTTTGTATCTTTTGGGGAACATATACTTTAGAATCACAGTTACATTCTATATAATAATATAAATAATAATATATAACATACACATATATACAATTCCATATTGCATATATGATACTCCTACATACATTCCACATGAACCTACATGTGTATTTACTTTATTAGATACTACTAAATAGTTCTCCAAACTTAACTGCATTGACACCCCCAACCATCAGGGTAAGAAAGCACTCATTTTTTCATATCCATGTTATCTCTTTGCATTTTTTAGTTCATTTTAGTCATTTCAGTGGGGCACATTTCTTTTTATAGTGTGTATTTATCTCCATTCGTCATAGCCAGTGGCTATTTTCTTCCTCCCAATTTGCACAAATGATCACAACCTTAACATAGCTAGTAATTAATATATATCCAGTCACTGAAAAAGAAAACAAAATGCTAAAAATAAAATGTCAATGGTTCATTTTATTTCTAGAAGGAATTTAATTTTCTAGTGGATTGAGAAAATATTACTATTATGTCTGATTTAGAAGAAGGGCAGTGATCTGATAGCCATTTAAATTCAAGATATTTCCATATTACAACTCCTAGAACTAACCCAATGTAAACTTAATTAGATGGAGTACAAGCACAACCCTTCAATTACTTCCATGAGTTACTGAGTCCAAGTCTCGCCATGAACTTCTGCTTTCTTCTGAAGATCTCAAAGTTAGTAACCACCACAACTCCCTTTCTTGGTGTTATTTAACAGAGTGAGACACTGATGGGCGATGAAGAACACACGGGTTTCCGGGCCTCACTGTGAGAAAGGAAAGACCAAGGGCCAGAATCCAGGCTTCCAGCCTTTAGTATCACCATGACAGGATATCACAGGACCAGCCACTCAGCGATCTGGAGTAAACAAAGCGAAATCCCTACCTCTCCCACCCGTAGAGTGATGGGTAAGAGCTCACTGTTTGCATCAGACAGCTCTGCCCGAACTCCTGCACCACTGTAGGCTTCAGCAGGACTTCTAACACATCCCTTAACTTTTCTAAACCTTATCTTTCTTATTAAAGTCATTGTTTCTACTACCCAGAGGTGCTGTGGAGATCAGAGATCATGCATGTGTGGCAGAACCATAATTTAAGGTCCTTTCAAGTGTCTTCCTTTACTCTAGCCTGCCTCATCCCCATTCAGTTGGGGAGACATGGGTCACCATTTGTCCTGGGGTTGGAGTCCTCAGAATTGGATCAATGAATAAAAATGACAATTTCTCAACTTCTGGTTCCATCTCAGACACACAGGGGTAAGGAGACAAAATCAATCTCCTCTTTTTTTTTCCCATTTATTTTTATTAGTTGGAGGCTAATTACTTTACAAAAATTGTAGTGGTTTTTGCCATACATTGACATGAATCAGCGATGGATTTACATGTGTTCCCCATCCTGAACCCCCCTTCCAACTCCCTCCCCATCCCATCCCTCTGGGTCTTCCCAGTGCACCTCCTCTTATAGCCCCAAGACATCCAGAGCCCTGAAGTGCTGTGGGGATGGGAATGGCAAAATTTCCTCTGGTTATTGAGGGGGAAGTGAAAGTTGGCTGAGAAGGATAGGTAAATGGACCTGTAACAGGTCCCAACGTGGGCACAAGGAGATAAGTGCCAGATGCCAGCCGTGTGGACAGTGCCCATGGGGAATAACAGGAGGAATGGACATCACCTCACCAGGTTATCGGGCCAGGGAGTCCAGTGAGAACCAGTGAGGACCAGCAGATTGGTCTCTATCTGCAGGTGAATAAAGATCTGACTAAATGAATTTACACTGAGCATGGGAGGCCAGCAGAGGGTCTGCAAATCTAAAAGGGTGGACACCCACCAAGTTGGCACCAGGCGGGCACCTGAGTAAGATCTCCTGGGTTTAGCACCCTCCCTGGGTCAACAGGAGGAATAAATGGGAGAGAGGGTGATTCTCAACATGACTGAATTCCAATCCTGGACTGACTAACATAATTTCTGAATCATACCTTTCTTCAAAGTATGTGGATAATGTTCTGACCATTTGGTAGATTGTGCACTCAAATTATTTTATTGAAGGACCTGCACTTCACTTCTATTTCTTGTATACCCCCAAGTGAGCGATGCTGAGAATTTATACCTATTACATGTGAATAAAAAGAAATGCCTGGTACTAGTCAATGGTCATTACTATTATCTCTGAGATCTAGTTAACATCCTTTCTCATGTTACCCAAGAATTAAGTTGTAATTGCAGTGACTGTTCTGTCATGCTATAAATAGTTTCTACTAATACTGTATAGGCAGAGAATTATTCAGCTTCTAATCTGCTGTGGCTACTGGGATATAAATGCAGACAACCTACCAGATGGCCTTATTAAAAAAAAAATTCTGATTCGTATAAAACATTCTTCACCGCTATCAACCTGAGTTCATATCACAGAGATAATATGGGGAAAAAATACCTTGAGAGAATCAGAAATGCACAATGCAAGTTTTCTGAGCACAACACAAGTTTTCTGAGTTCATGGCAAGCCATGTGCCTCTCACTTGTGATATCTGTTGTATTCTCTCGAGGTCCATGGAGAACAGCCAGTTACCCATCACCATCTGGCCAGGCTAATTCTGGGTGGCTGCAGCTGCAACCCAGAGTCTTGGTAATCACAGCTCCAGGTTCTCTCCATACTAAATAGCTCCCAGTTCAAGGGCCAGCAGATTCACTAGAGGCAGCCTCCCTCTTGAGCAGGAGATCCAGATTTCAAGGCACTGAACAGCACCCTAATCATTCATAAACCCAATACCATATGCTTCCTGTCTGTCCTTTCAGGAGTCTCTATTGAGCTTTCAGGACCAACTGCCTTGTCCACACATCTCACCTGGATAGAACCTCTTAAATGGACTTGTGCAGTAGGTCCTATAACTGCTCCCTCTGTTCTGATTTTCCAGTCTATAATATATCTAAAGTCGGTTCCACGTTAATCACTCAAAAGCCCCGATCAAGCCGCATCCACTCCTGGTTCAGAAACCTTAGTATTTCCATGTTAGCTACAGGAGAAATGCAAACTTCCTGGCTTAGCATCAAGGATCTTATCATCTGGTCCCAGTCTTAGGGGGCAATACAATGTAATGGTTGAGGTCACTGATACTGTTTCAAAGTTCAGATCTATTACTTCCTTAACATCCTTTTCTCAAGTTAAGTGCTCTATCAGTTTACTCATCTTAAAATTAGTGATACTTATACAACTGTTGTAGAGATCAAGCCAGATCAAAGTAATCTGCCTATATGTTTACACTGAAAATGCTCCTTGGAGGCAGGTGATAGTTGTGATGATTACAATGAATTTTTCAGTAGTATTACTTCTTGCTATTGGCCAATATTCCAGCCAAAAAGGAATACCTATTGAGGCAGAATACTGTAAGTGGTTAAGCATCAGGATTTTGCAGTCAGATTGGGCTTAAATGATGAGTCTGCTATCTGCTATGTGACTTGAGAAAGTTACTTAATCTTTCTGGATCTCACGGTCCTCCTCAGTAAAATGAATATATTAATACCAGTCTCATGGGGAGGTTCTGAGTATTAAATGAGTCAATGCATATGAAAAACTTTTGAAACAAAGCACTTTTGAAACAAAGTGCTGAAGAAAAGCCAAGTATTATTTCTTGTCCTGTTTTAAACTTACTTTAATATACTCTCTTTGAACATACATACATTCTTTCATTTGCATCTTTTGTCTTTCCCCTCCCCCCATTCTAGAACCATCCTTCTATTTATAGCTGATCGGTTCCTACAGTCCTTAAATCAAGATCAAATACTCAAATGTTTCCTCCTCCAAGAAGCTTTCCCTAATGCCTTAGCAGAAAATCACCCCAGGAATAAATCAGTGTGAGTATAAATAAGTCCTTTCCAACAGAACTGAGGCATTCTCTTGCGGACAAAGAATGCTGCCTGCCATTTCCCCCATCAAGCCCTCAGCCACTGGAGCCATCCTGACATATAGCCTGAGGGGATGCAAGATGGAGAAAAAAGGGAAACCAGTCCTAGATAGTTCAAGTGTGTGAAGGTCACTCAGTCCTGTCGGACTCTTTGCAACCCCATGGACTATACAGTCCATGGAATTCTCCAGGCCAGAATACTGGAGAAGTCTTTCCCTTCTCCAAGGGATCTTCCCAACCCAGGGATCTAATCCAGGTTTCCCACACTGAGGGCGGATTCTTTAACAGCTGAGCCACAAGGGAAGCCCTCTAGATAGTTAAGATGCACATCAAAGAAATAATTTCAATGAGGCCAGACTCATGAATCTTCCCATTCACAGAAAAGCACTAAATCAATAACTTGAGATGTCTGTTTCTTTGTGATCAGCAGTAATCTTCTGACTACAAGGTTTCTGGTTTGCTTTTGTTTTCTAGCAAAAACGCCTACATATCCTAGCTTCTCCCTTACCTCTTGGGAACAGTTCCTCAGAGTGCTCTGAGAGGCTGTCTCCTGGGTCACAGTCCTCAGTAAGCTCCAGGAATAAAATATACTTGTCAACTTTTAGGTTGTGCTTTTTTTTTTTTTTTTAGTTGACACTGAACTGTGTATCATATTTGAGAACAGAAACTTAATTTCATTTTTTCTATCACCTCCACAGTAGGAGTTCAGTAAATGCTCATGGAACTGACTGTGCTTCATCCAGTTCCCAGCTGATTTGCCAAAGGACCACAGAGTGAAGAGAAAAGTGTTGAGCTGTCCATTGTAAGGTGAGCATCACTAATCCTTAAGTCAATCTGTAAGTACACATTTAGCCCTTTCTTATTTCCTCTGGAGACAGCTTTTGAGTGTTTTGCCCTCAAAAGAAAGCTTGCTGAGGATGCAAAAGCTCTGCTGTTGCTTCAAAAGGAACCAGTGTCAAAAGCTCTGCCCTGACAAATGGCACAGTGGCTGTGCAGCTAGAGTCATGCCACTTCAAATTCTACTGATGTCCTTCTGTTCAAGCCTTTCCTGGATCTTGACAAAAGAGGCCTCTTTGAGGTTAAAAGTCCTATTTTTCGCTCCTCGTTTTGCAGTGTCTACCTGAGCAAGCTCTTACTGGATCATCCTCAATGAATGGCCGCTCCCCATTCTTCAAGGGGATGACCGTGCAGGAGAAATGCCCTGTGGACAGATGGCCCCTACTGCGTCTTTGCAGTCGCTTCCAGAAAAGATCACTCTTAAGGAGTATGTAAATCCTAGATGAGGACTGGTAAATCTCTTTACATCTGTGTCTATTCATCTTGGTGACAAGCTGCTCAAGGGCAGGGAAGACACTGGAACTGAGTAAAAAGGGGGCTTGGCTTTTGACCTCACACAGACCTACACTCTAACACTGAAGAGGCGGAGTGTCATGGACAAGTGACTTAGCTCTTAGCACTTTAGTGTTTCCTTTATAAAATGGGGACAGGGTCACCTAACTTACAGATTCAGTGTGAGGATTGAAGACCTAAAGACCCATATAAAAATGTCTTTATATGATCAGTAATGTTATATCTCCAAATACACTTACTACTTGTAGGGGCAGTACAGACCAGTGGTCAAGCTCACAGATTTTAGGGGGACAAGGCGGATGTAGATCCAAGCTCTTTTTAATCCACTTCAAACTGTGTGACCTCAGGAGAGTGCATGTCCTCTCTGACTTTGTTTCCTCATCTGAAAAGTGGAAATACCACCACTTACCAGAAAGTAAGTGAGTTAAACCAGTGAGTTAAAGACAGTAAAGTACCTACCACAGTAACCAGTCCATATGCGGCACTCAAATTTGTATGTCCTTCCCTCTGCTTCTATGTACTCATATCTTCAGCATCTTCACAGATGTTTGTGGTGATACAATGGGAACCCTAGGCACTGAAGACAGAGAATTTCCAAGAGCCCCTCCAACCAGTGTCCGGTCCTACTATTCCTCCATTAGGAAGTCTTTCCTAGTATTCTGGCCAAGCAGGGACATTATCGAGGCAGCCTCACCCCTCACTGACTGGTGTCAGAGACCTAACTGGGTTAGTAACAAGGGTGGACTCCCCGGGTGACAGGAACAGCCACAACTTCAACCTCCTCAAGCTGAGAACTGAAAATTCCCTGGCAGTCAGCCTGGCAGGATGGCTTTCCAGCAGACCCCCTTCCAGGGAAACCTCAGAGGGTTCACTGGGAGCTCTCTAATGTATGGCATCAGGAAGCCTGCAGCTGATTTTATTCAACGGGAGTTTTCTTTGTGTTCAGACTGGCTACCCACATGGAGACATGTTTGTAAATACACGGAGAACTTTTGTGTAGACACACAAGGCTAGAAATTTAAACTTTTCTCCCTAAAAGGGAAACAGAGGAAATCTTTTCCTGTTCCAGGTGATAAAGCATAAGCACCTGCTGCTGTTATTTAGTTGCTAAGTCATATCCAACTCTTTGTGACCCCATGTAACTGTAGCCCACCAGGCTCCTCTGTCCATGGGATTTCCCAGGCAAGAAAACTGGAGTGGGTTACCATTCCTTTCTCCAGATGATCTTCCCGACCAGAGATTGAACTCATGTCTCCTGCATTGGCAGGCAGATGCTTTACCACTGAGCCACGTGGGAAGCCCAAGCACCTATATGTGCTAAGTAATGAACTGGGTACTCAGGCGACAGGCAGAGCAGACTCTGCCTTTTTAAGAAGCAAGCAAAATCACAGGAGACTTGGACACGCGTACTACTCAATCCTTCAGAGGCTCAAAATTAATTGCTTCTTTTTCTGTGCCCACAACTTGACTTTCATAATCTTTTTAACAGTAATCACATTGCTGTGCTCCAGAAATAGACATGGATCCTTAACGGAAGTATGTGACTCCCACAATTGTCAGTACAGCAGGATTAGGAAAGACAGCAAACCACACTTTCCTCTTTGAACTTTGCCCCAGGACCCTCATTTTCTTGCAAAAAAATATGTTTTATTTATATACTAGGATGATAAACAAAAGTATTATAATATTTATAGGTCAGAAATGAAGTCATATTCTAACCAAATGAAAAGACTATACAAAATATTGATATTTAAAAGATAAATCCAAAGTATGTAAAATCTTGTCTATAACTGAAAGAAATTTCTGATGGGTATAAACTTCTAAATGTAATCTAAGTACTTAGGTTGTTCTGAGTTAAGAATACAATCCATATCTAGCATGCTTATCCACAAAATGCCCTTTATTCTTCTGACTTTTCCATAATAACTGTTTTCTAGCACTGTTACTGCTCCTGGCTTTTGGATTACAATTGCTTTGAAATGGCAAGAATTTCTGGAAAACCAATTATGGCATCCTCATTTTACAGAGGGGTAACCTGAGAACAACAAGGTCACAGAGTAAAGCACAAAACTACTATTAAGATTTCTGTCTCTCAAAAAAATTTTTTTCTGTCTTTCAAAGTGATGCTATTTTCATGCAGAAAGTCAGTAAAAAATCAGTAATTACAATATCTGAAATGTACAGATGGGCTATTAGGGTCTATAAGTTCTGTTACACCAATCCGGGAATAATGGTTCCTTCATTGTCATTCACTAGCCATCTCCTGACTTACTGCTATGTGCCAGGCAATTTTCTAATTTCTGTGAATACAAAGCAGGACCTATACCTGGATCCTGCCTTCCTGATCTAGAGATGCAGAAATACAGAATAAGTTCTTGGACCTCAAAGTTCTCTGTATTATTTTTTTTTATCAGGGTGTGACTTTACTATGGTGCTCTGTAATAGAAAGTTTGAATATAATTTTCTCTAGTTTTATCTACAAATATCTTTCTGAAGGAACAGGAATATTTTCAAAGAATATGGAAGCCATACATGAGATCCTTTTTCCTCTGTATGACCCTGACATCCTTTAAAAATAACTAGGCCTAGCTGTTTTGACTTCCCATTGATTTGTTAACTCCACTTTAAGCATTTTTAATCAGGAAATAATAAAAGATATGCATAAAGATGTATATCTGAAGATGTTCACTATAGTATTGTCTATAAGATAGCAAAGGTAAAAGCAACGCAGTTTCAGTTCAGTTCAGTCATTCAGTCCTGTCCAACTCTTTGAGACCCCATAGACTGCAGCACGCCAGGCTTCCCTGTCGATCACCAACTCCTGAAGCTTACTCAAACTCATTTCTATTGAGTCGGTGATGCCATCCAACCATCTTGTCCTCTTTTCTCCCCTTCTCCTCCTGCCTTCACTTCTCCCCAGCATCAGGGTCATTTCCAGTGAGTCAGTTCTTCCCATAAAGTGGCCAAAGTATTGGAGCTTCAGCTTCAGCATCAGTCCTTCCAATGAATATTCAGGACTGATTTCCTTTAGGATGGACTGGTTAGATCTCCTTGCAGTCTAAGGGACTCTCAAGAGTCTTCTCCAACACCACAGTTCAAAAGTATCAATTCTTCGACACTCAGCTTTCTTCACAGTCCAACTCTCACATGCACACATGACTACCAGAAAAACCATAGCTTTGACTAGATGGACCTTTGTTGGTAAAAGTAATATGTCTGCTTTTTAATATGTTGTCTAGGTTGGTCATAACTTTTCTCTCAAGGAGCAAGTGTCTTTTAATTTCATGCCTGCAGTCACCATCTGCAGTGATTTTGGAGTCCCCCAAAATAAAGTCTCTCACTGTTTCCATTGTTTCCCCATCTATTTACCATGAAGTGATGGGACAAGATGCCATGATACTAGTTTTCTGACTGTTGAGTTTTAAGCCAACTTTTTCACTCTCCTCTTTCACTTTCATCAAGAGGCTCTTTAGTTCTTCTTCACTTTGTGCCATAAGGGTGGTGCCATCTGCATATCTGAGGTTATTAATATTTCTCCTGGCACCCAATTTTCCTATAATTGGAGACTGATTAAACCAACTATGACACAGCAATATGTTATAATATTATGCCATTAATAGTCTTTTAAAAATATTCCTAATGTCATAAAATTTTTTCACAATATGTGGAAAAATAAGGTTCTAAAACAATATTTATAGCATTATTCTAGTTTTGTAGAATATATGTATATTGTATGTTCTAAAAATAGACCTTATCTTTGGGTGTTATAATTATGATTTATGTTTATTTTCCACTTTTTTTCTATATTTTCCAAATTTTAACTAGAGTATAACTTGAGTTTGAGAAAAAAAAGCTGTCATTTAAATTAAAAATGTTATTATGTATAAAATAAGTTATACAACATGAGTCATGGGCTATTATAAAGCAGCCAGTATTTTATAACAATAATAAATGGAATATAATCTTTAAAAGTAGGCTTCCCTGGTGGCTCAGATGGTAAAGAATCTGCCTATGATGCGGGAGACCCAGGTTTGATCCCTGGGTTGGGAAGATCCCCTGGAGATGGGAATGGCAACCCACTCCAGTGTTCTTGCCTAGAGAATTCCATGGACAGAGGAACCTGGCAGCTACAGTCCATGAGGTCACAAAGAGTCAGACACAACTTAGCAACTAACACTGTAGTCTGCAATCTTTAAACATTGCAAATCACTATATTTTACACTTTAACTTATATAATATTGTACATCAACTATATTTCAATAATCTTTAAATGATACCAATATGCCTTCTATTAATATAATAAAAGCTATCTTAATAAAAATGAAATTTCCTTCACAGAGATGCATATGACAGAATCATTTAACTTTTTTTGTAATTCTTCAATTAAATCAGTAATTGCCAGGAATGAATACTGCATTACTGTGTGCTAGCTAGACCACTGTTAAAAACTGTAAGTTACAAGGAAGTGTGTTCCTTCCTTACTGACTGACAGAAGTATAGTAAGATTGACTATGCTTGTTTTAGAACGGCAAGTATAGTCAGTCTAGAAAGCCACTCAGTCTTTGTGACCCCGTGGACTGCAGCTTGCCAGTCTCCTCTGTCCATGGAATTCTCCAGGCTAGAAAACTGGAGTGGGTAGCTGTTCCGTTCCCCAAGGGATCTACCCAACCCAGGAATCAAACCCACGTCTTCCTCACTGCAGGTTGATTCTTTACCATCTCAGCCACCAGGGAAGCCGACAGTCAATCTTGATGTACGTAAAATCTATATGTGCATGCATCTTTGTACACAGGCAAAGAAAATCCAGATGGAATTTCATCATCATGTCAAAATCTATACACTTACAGGGTGAGTGATTTTGATACACACTTTATTCTTTGCTGTTTGAATGCTTCTTTTATGACTGTTAGATTTATTTCCTATTTGCACAGCATTGGGATTTATGACATTGCCAATAGAAGGATTTAGAGAACCATGGAATTCTATATCTGAAAGGGACTAGGTTGTTCTATCTTCTTTTAAAAGTGAGGAAAGTGAGGCCCAGAGGAGGAAGGCTACTTTTTCTTAAGCTTTATAAGGATGGAACTGCATCCCGGGACTCCTAACTCCCACACAAGGGTCATTCATATGCTGAGTTTAGACAAGTATCAAATTGAAAGTAATGCACAGAAAATTGGCTTTAACACGGGTATTGAAGGTAATTTTTAGATAAAAATATCCTGTTTTATGACATGTACACACATACATATACACAACTTTAAATTTGGACTGCATTATCTACATCACCTACTTTTACCTTTGAGATTACCTGTTTTTACAGCTACTGCACTGGACACTCCCATGGAAAAGTTGATCAGGTGATTTCTTCACCATCATTTTCCTCACTGTCAGTCAGTGGTTGTCAGGGGCATAGATGAAATTTCTCAAAAAACTGCTATTCTTTTATGAATATAATTCATCTCATTTCTCCTTATAGTAAGATGTGAAGGGGAGCGCCAGAAGTTAGTTAAAAACACAAAGAAAGCTAAAAGATCTCTCAATAAAACTAAATCACAAAACAAAAAAAATACTACCACCTTCCCTTGGCTTCTGCTCACACGTGCACACTCCATCATACACATCTGATTTCTGGCAGCATGTGGGAAGGACACCTGCGTTAAATGAGTGTACGTGTATGCTGGATGACCTGGAGCTAGCCAGGCCACAGAGTGCAAGGGTCAGCCCAGCAGCTGCCCCTCTAACACTCTGGTCTGAACATGTTTACCTGAAGCAGGAATGACATTCATGCCATGTGGTTCACACTGGGCTCCTCTGTTGGTTCAGTGTTGGGCATGTGAATTCATCAGAGCCCATGGGGCAGGATGAACCTTTTAAGATGTTAGAACAGGAGTCGACCTTTTTTCCACTGGACTTGGACCTGAGAGGACATATGCTAGGGCTGCCTACCTATCTTGACTTTGTGAGCAAGACCCTGTCTGACACAGAAAACAAGCTTATGGTTACCAAAGAAGAAAAGGCAGGGGTGATGGGGATAAATGAGGAGCTTGGGATTAGCAGATACAAGCCACTATATATGAAACAGATACAAATAAGGTGCTACTGTATAGCACAGGGGACTATATTCAATATCCTGTGATAAACCATAATGGAGAGTAATAAACAAAAGAATGGATACATATGTATAGCTGAAACACATATGCTGAGAATTGTGAAAAATTAAAGGAAATGGAACACTCTTGGATTGGACGAATTAATATTGTTAAAATGGCCATACTACTCAAAACAAGCTACAGATTTAATGTGACCCCTATCAAGGTACTGATGACCTTTTTTTCACAGAACTAAAACAAATAGTCCTAAAATTTCTATGGAACCATAAAAGACCCAGAATTGACAAAGCCATCCTAAGGAGAAAGAACAAAGCAGGAGGCGTAATCCTCCCAGACTTCAAGCAATAATATAAAGCTACAGTCATCAAAACGGTGTGGTACTGGCATAAACACAGATACACGGATCAAGGGAACAGAACCGAGAGCCCCAAATAAACCCACATGCTCACAGTCAATTCATTTTTGACAAAGGAGGCAGGAATATACAACAGAAAAAAGATAGTGCCTTCAATAAGTGCGTATTGGGAAAGTTGAACAGCCACAGGTAGATCAATGAAATTAGAACACACCCTCACATTATACACAGAAATATACTCAAAACGGCTTAAAGACTTAAGTATAAGACATGAGCGTAAAACTCCTATAAGAGAACACAGGCAAAACATTCTCTGACATAAATCGTACCAATGTTTTCTTAGTTCTACTATCCCTTATATTTAATGGATACTCAGGCCCTCATTCTTCCTATTCTTTAATATTTTTTTAATATATGGTTGAAGATAATCTTCCCTTTCTCTTTGTCCTTCAAAGTCCTTTACTTTGAAGTAAAGTAAAATCCTTATTATTTTTCCCTAATGTGAGCCATGAACCATGCCCTTCTCAAATGTGCTATCAGATCTCTATTAGTCCCTTAATACCAACTGCAATTAAACCAGAGCTTAGGTTTTTTTTTCTTCTTCTTCTTCCCCTTGAAAGTGAACTTTCTAAATAGACTTTCTCCAGGAATCTTATCAACACAGAATGTCTCACTTCATCTCAATGTGTGACCTCTTTTAAGACAATTTAATATATTAAAAGCAAAATTTACAGACCTTGTAAATTGAAGGCTGATTATCTGCACAAGAAAGGATTTTCATGAAGAATTCCTTCAACTTAGAAGAAAATTATTGGCAGAAAGGCTCAAGTGAAGAGATGACAGGGAAAGGAAAGACTGCAAAACTGCCAGCTAGAGGGCTGAGGAAGCTGCTAATTAAAGGGCAATGAGAGAGGAGGATGAAACATGTCTGAAATGACATGTCAGTCAAGAAGAAAATACAAATAATTAGTATTCTACTTCTCAGGAAACAAACATATCAAGACATGAAGGAATTAAAGTGAACTTTAAAGAGACACTGTACTAATGTATTAGTAACCATTTTTAAAATGATTTATCAAGAAGAAAACTGATTTCAATAGAAACTTCTTATTTAAGAAGGTGTGAGGATAGAGGCATAATGCAGTGACTATGAATGGGTTTGGAAGTCCCATTTACTGGGTTTGAATCCTGGCACGTTTGTGGAATTTGTGTGTGACACAGGGTGAATCACTTCGTCTCAGAGCCTCTTATCTCCTCACCTGTAAAATGGAAACAGTAACAATTATCCTCCTTTGTCTTACTGGGAAATCTCAGTTGCATAAAACAGACAATGGATAAAGCACAAGACAACTTTAAATTCACAGAGGGATCATAATGAGAAACCTCACCCAAAACAGACACTCTCACTGAGTACAGGTCCTAGCTAGACTAACTATTCAATATTATAACAATTATTATTATTATTACTATTGCCATGTACACTCTTCACCATGGAGAGTGTACATTTTATGCTTCAGGAGAACAAGCACAATAAAAGTGAAGACAGTTGAAAAGCCTCCCTCCTTTCTCCAGATCAACTGAAAGAATCTGTCTTTCTCAAGTCGAAAGAGCTGCCGTCAAGCCTGTGACTAAAATTACCTGTCCCCTAAAGTGCAGTCTTCCTTCCTTTGTATGGAATCTATCTGAAGTTGGGCAGAGAGAACCTAATCCTTTTCAAGGATGAGGGAGAGAGCGATGATGGATTTCTTGGCATTTTGAAGTCATAATTAAGCGTATTGAGTTCCCTGCTACTTTGATCTTTATCATTTTAATTAACTCCTTGGCAAATTTTAAGGGGACAGCTGCAAATTAATTTTATATTGTTTTTCATCATTGGTAAATCTGATAGACAGGGGCTGGGTATAAGTCCCCAGGAAAATGTCAGTCTGCTCTGCCGGCGAGGAATCGTCAGGTGTGAGCAAAGTCACCTGCCTTTGGTGCAGCATCCTATTCATAACAGCAGCCTATTTACTGTTTGCAGAGTAAGGAAGACAGGCTTGCTTTACATTCAAACACACTGACAGGGAGCATATTGAGAAACCTCACTAACAAAAGATGCTTTCTTCTCTGCCCCAAAGGTTTGCTCCTCAGGGTTGCAGTAAGCTGGCACCTGTTCTTGAATCCACACTTCAAATCAAGAAGCCTGACATTCAGTTATGAGATCAGTAAGACAGCAGTTCTTGCCTCCAGGAATTTACAAAGGATAAAGAAGGTACAAATGTTACTTTCATAAGATGCTGTAAAAGGAAACACGCTTTGAGAATCTAAAGGCACTTAGGGTAAAAGAGGGGAATTTGAAAAGTTATCTGGGATGGAGACATGGCATCTGAACTGGGCCTTGAATGTTGGGTGAGACATGGCAGGTGGAGATGCAGAAATTGGGTTGAAATAGCAGTGATATTTATAAGGTCATACAGAACATTTTACTCTCAGATTTTTTTTCTGAGTTCAGAATTACAGGGTAAAATATTTCCAAAGCCCTTGCTTGTTTTATATATTTTTTCCATAGATCAATATGAATCAGCCACAGATTCTATTTATTTTTGAAATCACCTTAATCTGAATTGTTACTTAGTTGCTCAGTCATGTCTGACTCTTTGTGACACCATGGGCTGTAGTGCACCAGATTCCTCTGTCCATGGAATTTTCCAGGCAAAAACACTGAAGTGGGTTGCCACTTCCTTCTCCATAAAGCCAGTATTACTATATGAAGATTTTTCAGCTTTTTATACTTGATGATCTTCACTTCTGAAAATATACATTTTTGAAAGTGAATTCTTTATTGTACTCACTGTTAATTTCTAAGTTTAGGATGATGACTATCTGTTACATTCACATTTAGATAAAAATATGTTTAAAGGAATAGGATAAATTATGCACATTTATTCAAAGTGGCTTCTGAATATTATTGATGCTTTATTTCAATAATGAAAACCAATACCTTAAAATTTTTGATAAAAAGTCATCTTTTACTGAAAAATGTCTAGATACACTCAAGGCTACTGAAATAAAGTGGGGCACAGGATTGCATAATAAACTTGGGATCAGACCCATAAGACTTAATTCTATCCCAATAACTTACAGTCCCGTGGCTTTGGACATCAGGTTCACTATATTTGAACAATAATAGGAAGAGATTTCTGCTATGAATACAAAGCCCAGTTTATGATGGGAAACACCAACCTCACCCATTAGGGCAGACAGGGAAACCATAAGCCTCCCCAAACAGAGGAAGACATTTCTTTCATGAAATTTCAAATAAATAAAAGAAACAGTCTAAGAATTTTAGATGGTTCTATACAGATGGGCAAAATTTCAAGAGGGGAGAAAATGATGAAACAAGGGATGCTGAGAGGAAGAGTGTCCCAGGCGAGAAAATGACTAGTTCACTTATTCATACATCCATTCATTTAGGGAATATCTGGGTGTCTACCACAAAGCAGGCCCAGCTCTAGCTAACAGAATTGTAGAGGTGAAGTTCACAGGCAGGCTTATCCTCATGGAGCACATATTTCAGGAAAGCTTATGGTAACATTCCACATTAGAGTGAAATTAATTCATTTGACAGACCCCAGGTGAGCTGCTGCTGTGAAGACAGGAACTTGACAAAATCCAGAGGCATCAAAAAGCTACATAAATTCATGACAAAACCATCTATCTGCTGGTCACTGCTAAGCTTCTATGGAGAATTTTCTAAAATAGTTCAACTCTCCTCCACAAATCATATGTATTTAAGCATAAGCCTACGGCAGTAAACTTGGAAGGGTTGTATAAATTACAATATGTCATTTCCAGAAGATTCATAACACAGCCTCAGGACAGAAAGTCATTTACTTTGCTGAAGAAATACTGTTGGACATTTTAATTGTTGATATACACAGAACAGAAATAAATTTATCAAAATAGTCAGTGTTGGTATATTCATCAAACTCAACATGAGATGGTTAAACCATGCCCTCTACCCATTTCTTCCTACCAGTACAATTAAAAAACAAATAGCTAAATCATTGTAATGAAAACTTTTCCAGATTTTGTTCTACAGCTTGAGTTCTCTTTTACGTTAACCAATAGTTACAAATGTATGCCTTTTAAAGTATAAATATTTAAAAATAACTGCTCAAAATTTACACCACTTGGAGGGTCCCATTGTACATTAGGTACTGTGCTAATAAAATAAACACATTTCATATCTAAAGGTCATTCAAAACATTATCTAAATGTCCAGATTTATTTCTCCAACTTGTCACAGTAACAGTACTGAAAAATAAGGCTATGTCTGCAAAACAGCAGATTCATCAGAGATAATGAAGGAAAAATCAGTATACACTCCCGCCTTTCCAATGAGGGAGTGGAGCCTCAGAAATTGACTTGTTTAAGGTCATGTGAGGGAAAAGAGATTCAAGGCTGGATTTTCCAATCTGGTTTTCTTCTCACTAAGTCATATCTCACTTCATTTAATAGAACTGTTTCCAATTCACCACAGCTTACTTTGCCAATAGGCTTTTCAAAAAAAAAAAAAAAAAAAATAGTGTTCAACCACAGTTAACAACCCCAGCTTTGAACAGGTTCCGCAGAGGCAGAGCCTGAGACAGAGACAGGAGCGCTCTTGGTTTACGGGGGAGGGCTCTCCAGGAAACAGCAGAAAGTGCAAGAGGAAGAGAGCAGAAAGACGAAGGGGCTACTCGAGGATGCGGTGTCAGCTAGACGGCAGCTTTGGTCTGACCCCGCCAGGTGCTCTCAAGTGTAAACTGTGCCAGACCCGGTCCTACCCTGAGGCTAGGGGCCCAGTCTTTTGTGTACCTCAGTATTAGACTATTACCAGCTGTCAGTTTCCTCTGGTGCAGAGAATAAGTTCCTAGTTTTGGTGTCTTTCATTCAGCCAAAGGCAATTTTCTGGATAAGGGGCGGCTATGACTTAGCAATCAACATTTACAACAGCTGTGGGAGGAAGAAGGCCGTGTGCAGCATGGTGAAGGGATTTGGGCAGGAGACTGGTGCAGTTATTTTATCCTTAAAGCATACCTGAAGGCTGGTACCAAGCTCATGGATACCAACACCATGCCACTTGTTTTTCTTTTTTTAAACCAAGATATCTGAGTCAGCAGATTCACCCTGACCTTACCTTAGAATGAGGATGGATGGAAGGATGAAGACAGAGAGGGAGGGAGAGAGAGATACAATGTACCTCTGGATTTCATACTTAGAACACAAGCAGCATTTCAAAGCAGCATTCTAGGCAACAAATTTTATAAAATGTTGCTTGCCAAAGTACAATTTGTGAGGCATCACTTGAAGGTGAGTCATATCCCCTCCTTCTTCCACACTCCATTTCTGTATCCTAACCAGCTCTTTTGTGAACAGTTCTTCTGAAACTGGCAGGGAAACTTGGAACAGTTATCAAAAATATATCCCAATCACTCTTGAGCACCACAAGTGAAAAACATATCCCAATTCTGCAATCAAGGACACTCATCATTTGCTGCTAATTTTAATACCAAGCACCTCTAATGATTAATGAATTCAACAGTGCTATATTCAATACGTGGAAGGGGCTCTTCCTGCTACACAGGAGACAGTCTGAAGAGGAGTGTCCCCCAACATCTAAGTGGCAGTCACCACCCACAGAGACACCTCATTTGTGCTTATTTCTCAATTATTGGGAAACTACTACCACCATTCTCCTGGGATCCTGTGATTCAGCACTGATTACCCACTGCCTTGGGATGCTGCTTTCTTTAAAATGTTGCATTTCACTCTCAGTGAAATAGAGATAGCAATCCTTTTCTCCCTACTCATGGACCCTTCTAGTAGAATCTCCCTCCCTCCAACGCTCGCCAACCTCTGTATGCTACATGGTCCTACTCCCCTCCCCAGATCTGGTGATGGGACCCTAGCTTAGCCATGACACAAATGAGGCCGAGTCGCCGTTCTCCATCTTTGGAGAGTCTGTGTTGAGCAATGGTGTTGGATGCTTGTAATGTGTGGCTAAAATCAGGCTGGGGGCAGACACTGTCTTCCTTGCATACAAAAGGCAGAGCAAGACACCGATGGTGAAAGTCAGAGAAGTGGAGCCAGCACACACAGAGGCACATAGAGCAGAGAAGACAAGGATGTAGCAAGACAGTGGAGAAAAACTCTTCTTGGATTTTCCACCTCTTAGCTCTCCCCTTTCTCTCCTCATTCATGAAGACTGACGAACCTTGCCTTTTGATAACCCTGATTCCTTCCAATATATCCCATCCCCCCCCCCACTTAGTCACTTTGAATGGGTTCCTATTCTTTGCAATCAAATGATTTCTGCTTAATGATCTCTGATAAGGATCAGAATAGACCACACGTGTGTGCATGTACTCAGTCGCTCAGTCGTGTCCAACTCTTTGCGGCCCCACGAACTGTAGCCCACCAGGCTCCTCTGTCTGTGGAATTTTCCAGGCAAGAATACAGGAGTGGGTTGCCATTTCCTACTCCTGGGGATCTTCCCGATGCAGGGATTGAACTCCTCTCTCTTGCGTCTCCTGCATTGGCAGGCAGATTCTTTACCACTGTGCCACCTGGGAAGTTTATATATATATAAACTTAGCCAAAGTAAAGTAGAGGATTCAGAAACTGTTGGAAAAATATCTGTTGAGTATCTGTGTCAGAAATTGCTAACTCCCCAAGACCCACTGGCTTCTCTAGTAACAGTTCTGTTGGAGGTATCCACATGCCCATCTCCAAACAATGTGTTCCAGCCTCTTCAGAAGTAACAGTTGCAGCCAATTAGCGTTCTATACTGGTCTCCAGCATCTGACACTGGGATTGACCTGCAGTTGCCAATGGTGGTAACACTGTATTCTCTATTGCCTCCCACTCCCTGTCCCATTGTTCAATTCTCCTATTGGTTTTGCTGGAATTAATTCCCAAATAAACTATGTCATCCTTACTTCAGAGTTTGCTTTGGGGAACTCACATTAAGACAGGAGTTAACTTCCATGAGGCCACCCTTGAGTAGTGGGGGCTGGGAGCCAAAAGATTAGTATTTCCCCTCTTTGTCCCCAAGGTAGATCTGAGATGCATGCATGATGCTGGCTCAGGAAGCTCTGTGAGTTACTGGTTATGACTCATTTCCCATCTCCATTTCACTTCCTTGGTCCCTCATTCCTGCTCCCTGGCATCCCTTCCCAACAGCCTTTAACTTATGTGCTGCTGTCAAGGGAACCCAAACAAGACACTGAAAAACCAGGACACTTGGGCAGACTAGAAAATTTCATACCATCTACGGGTGACGGATACAGTGGCGTGAAGGGTGTGAGACATGTGGACTTGCTCACTTCAAGGTCTTGTGCCTGTGACTGATACCACAGCCATGATGTACCGGTACCGCTGCTGCTCTCTTCATCTCAACACCATGCTCCTCCTCCTCTTAAAGGTACACATGCATGCTAATTATACTGCTCAATAGGCCATTGTCAAAACATTACCAGACTATCTTGCTAATCTTGGAATAAATAAATGTCTCAACACTATTTCTTAATAATGAAACCTTGAAGAAATTGATTTATCTGCATCACATAACACTAAGCAATCTATGTCACTTTTAGCCTGCTTTCAAATAAAATGTATATATTCATTAAAAACAAGTAACTATTATTATGAGATATTCTCCTGCTAACGAATTAGTAAAAACTTTAACAAATGCCATCTTGCTTCATATCAGGAGGCAAACAGAAAAGATGATTAGTTTATCTTTTTATTTCAATCTATAACATTGATGTATAAAGTTCACAAATATATGGAAATGCATAAAAAGCATACACTAAAGAACTGATAAAGTTCTAAAATTTCAGGGTCTAATAAATTTTTAGAAGGTGGCTTATAAACTCACTGCTGTCAACTGTATAATACAGAAAAAGTATCAAAAAAATAAATGTAAAAATGAATCTTTAAGGACTTCCCTGGCAGTCCAATGGCTAAGGCTCTGTGCCTCCCATGTGGTGTGACCAAAAAGAGAATGTTTTAAAGAACAGAGCCACAGTAAATATATTCTACAACATAGTAACCAGTTCCTATTAAGTATTCTACTGAAGTTTAGCACATTGCCTTTGCAAAGCAGAGAGATGGACCAATTTTCTGCACATGTGCTGTCCAATATGGTAACCACTAGCTCTTTAAATTTAAATTAATTACAGATAAATTAAATTAAAAATTCAGTTGCTCAGTTTCAAGTGATCCATAGCCACTTGTGGCTAGTGACTGCTGTGCTGGACAGTGAAGAATAGAGCATTTCCATTATTGCAGAATGCTCTGGTGGGCAGACCCACTCTACATAAGTGTTCAGAATCCTCCCCCATTAGGATTCTTTATTCAATAATTCCTCAAACTACAGACAACCAAATGGTACTTGTTATTAAGAGAATTGAGATTACACAGGTTGACTGAGAAATGCAGGTTTTCTCAATGCCTGTCTGGGACCCAGAGCTGTATTACTCACTTACCCCATGCTGCTAATAGGTGCCAAGGCCTCCCATTATGATTTTGGTCCAAGACGTAGTCCCTATATTTCTATGCTTCCTAGATATTTAGTGAAAATAAATTTTCATTCTATCTGAAGGATGGTAAAAGGAATCCTTAAACTCACTAATCCCATCATGTCAAAAATCAAGTAAGAGTTAATTTCTGAACACCAAAGTTCCCATTCATTCATCAGTCAAATGGCTCCGGAGAACTTTCTGCACAAGAAGAACTAGGCCAGCTCCATGGAGGCACAGAGACAGTCTCCAGGGTGCCAGGACTCTCTGGTTCAGTGAGACAAGCTGCAGACTGCAGGCTACATCCAGAAGTCAGCACGCTCTGTGTATTCTCCAAAGGCTGGGCCTCCTGGTGTTTGAAAAAGAGAAGACAGTTCCCACATTCAAACCTCCCAGGCATGGCGCCAGAATCCTTATTGCTGTCTTCTTAAGAACACAGCAAATATATAGACACTTAGGCCTATGCTCCTGCTCAGTAACAACTGGCTTCCACAGGCAGAAATGTCAACATCTCTGGTCACCAGGGTTGCCTCTTACAGCAGCTTGCTTCCTGCTTCCTCACACATTAGCTACCTGGCCACCAGCAGACCTGGTTTGCATTCTGGCACCAATGTTTACCAGCCTGACGGCCTTGGGAATGTTCCCCAGGTCCTCCCAAGACAGACTAACCAAGATGGGAGAGGAAATTGAGTGTTGCCCCAAAACAAAGCAATAAAACACAAGGTTTACAAGCTCTAAGAGCTGCATCTTTACAGCCACATGCTGGTCAGTTAAAAGGTGGTGGAGACATTACTGATAAACTGAAGAGGCAGAGAGGAGCCAGTCCCTGGTTCTTTCTGAGTATTCACCATCATTTACCTAGGCCACTGTGGTTCTGGTATCTACAAATAAGATAAATCAAAGCAAATCAAAACCACCCTTTCATTTATCATTTTGTCAAGGGATTTATAAGAAATGCCTTATAAAAATACTTGCCTTTAAACTGCAAAGAGAGCGCAAGAATTTTGCTCTGCTGCCCCCAAATAGAATTCCCCACCAAACAGAGGCAAATGAGTATTAATAGTTCAGTCAACCCACCACCTTGGTGGATTTTACCCTGGTAGGTACCATCAGCCTGGCTGAATGGTTGGGCCTGTCCTGCAGTCAGTTCACTTAAGGCTACAGGCAGCAGCTCTATTGGCTGGAATGGTTCTTCTCACAGGGATCTAGTCTCTAGGGGAGAATGGAAACTCTTCTCCCTCTGCAATTGCTAGGAAAAACACACAGGGTCTTTTTGAAGCACTGAAGACCTGGGTTCAAAATCCCAGCTCTTCTGTTATTACTATATGCACTGAAACCATATACACCTAAACTTGTTTTTCTAATCTTCAGTTTTCTTGCCTAAAGAAAGGGAAAATGATGCATGCCTTGCAATAGAGTTGCTAGAATTAAATGGCATGCTTATTGAAAGCATTTCACACAGGGCCTGGAGCTCAGCAAGTACACAATGATGGTTAACAACTGTTATTTTAATTCCAACGGGCCAAGGTGGCCCAAAATAGCCACATGTGAGGCAGAGGCAGGGTGCATCCATAATGTTATCTTTGTTAATACCAAGTGTGGTCAGGAATGTGATCCTGGAAATACAGGAAATGCCCTTGGCATCTGGGGACGGCTGAATTCATTTTATTTTATCAAAAGGGCTTTCTATAACCACAGGCCAGATACACCCCAGGACTCCTCAGGTGATGCAATAACACCCATCCACTCTGCTTTTCCCATAAAAGAATTATCAAAGTTCCAAGTGTCTCAAATTCAAAGAAGGTAGAGTATAAATCTGTATGCATGAGTCACTACAGACATATACATGAGCTTCACATTTCAAAAAGGTACCAATGCTTATGAGCACCATTTAAGGTAAAATAATAAGTTACTTATGATTAATAAAGTTAATATTATAAATCAATGCAACTTGGATGCCAATTTTATATTATAAAATTATTTATATTATTAAGGATTCATAACATCAAAGTTAGCTTTGGTATGCTAAAAATTATAGAAATCTATTCTTATGTAATGATTCAGAGAAAGGAAGGCTCAGTATTTCCCTCTCTACTCAAGTCAGAGTACAGCCATCTAATAATTTCCAAATAGTGTAGTAGTACAATGACCTAGAAAGATGAAGGCAGCAGCTTATATAAAAGTCCACGTGAAGAGCCTCATGAATTTGGCAGTCTCAGCTACTGCTTTAAAAATCCATTCTGTCCATTAAAATGTTTCCAAATGAAAGTGAGAACATAAACCATCTTATGAAAAAAGATGTAATCTCAGTGCAAAATTAAAGTACAAATTTAATCAAGATTACATTTTTGTCTGAAATTGGAAAACTTTTAAACTGCCAATGCCCACAATGGAACCACCTCATTAGAGGGCAAATCAGGTAATTGTTTCAAATACCTAAAATGCCTAACCTTTTGAACCAGAAATTCTACATCTAGAAATAAAGTAAACAATAATAAAGGTATAGTAAACATGTATCTTTAAGAAGGGAATCTTTGTAGGTTTTAAAAATAATAGCCATTTAAAAACTATTAAGATTAGAAACTAGTTAAGCAATTTCTAGTAAAGGCACACAGTATAATATTACACAGCCATCAAAATTGTGGAGGAAGGTATTTTACATAGTGGCAAAGCAAAAAACAAAGCCTTGCCTATTTTAAGAACCCATTTGTTATGGGTTGAAGTGTATGCCTCTGAGATTCACATGTTGAAATCCTTACTTTTGATACCTAAGAATGTGTCCTTATTTAGGAAAAAGGTCATTGCAGATGTAGTTAAGATGAAGTCACACTGGCATTGGGCAGGCCCTAATCCAATACGACCTGTGTCACATAAAGAGAGAAGTCTGGACACAGACATACACACAGGGAGAACAGCCTGTGAAGACAGAGGCAGAATTGCAGGTGATACACCATCTACAAGTTACAGAACACCAAAGACTGACAGCCAAACCACCAGGATTGAGCAGAGAGGTATAGAATGGATTCTCCCTCATGGCCTTCAGGAGGAAGCAACTCTGCTCAAACCTTGATCTCAGACTTCTGGTCTCCAGAACTCTGAGACAATAAATTTCTGTTGTTAAAGCTACCCAGTTTATGGTATTAAGTAATGGCAGTCCTAGGAATCTAACATGTCATTTTCCTTCCCCTCAGAGGGAAAAAAGGTACATTAACATTAAAATGTCTGAAAGAATATTTTTTGATATACTAACCTTAGCTGTCTCTCAGTAAAAGGATATTGAGTAATTTTGATTTATTAACTTTTGCTTATATTTTAATGATGTGAAATTACTAAACAAATAATTTATGCATAAAAATGGTTGTAAATAGAACATCAAAAGAAATCCACTGCCCAGTACAAATATACTTAGTATCACTGGGTCACAGAAGGCATGGAAGAGGCAGGAGGTCAGACAGACGTCGCTTGAAATCCTGTCTTGGTCACCTATCAGCTCTGTAGTTTTGGACAAGTTAACCTAATGAGGTCATTGTAAGATCTGAATGAAATTGCGTATCTAAGTTACATAGCACTGATTTAGGAGAGACCAGCACCTGACAACATACAGCCATTCAGTGAACTCCCACTATTTATGGGGGCTTTGTCTTTCTTTAAAATAAAGCAGTATGTTATTCCTTTCCGAAAAGCTTCACAAATTCATGGTCACCTGGCCAACGCCTGTAGACAGCCTGGGGCTCCAGTGTGTTTGGGACAACGATCTAGGACTTGGTGATCCAGTCTAATCACTCTCTCCTTTCCAACCACATGTGCCAAAGCATACTCTCCCATTAGAATACATCTGTCTCATGCATGTGTTCTTCATGTCTTTAGTACAAAGAATGTGTGTGTGCATGCATGTGTGTGACAGACAGTAACACAAGAACACCTAGGAACATCTAGAGAAACGAAAAGGCTCCCTCGTGAAATTTTCCAGAATTTCACAAATTCTTGAGAAATTTACATTGGCAGTAAAACCTATTCTGGGGGAAAGAAGGAAAGGAAATAAAAGTATATTGAGTGCTTGCTATGTGCCATCACGCTTTCCAAGTGTTATTTCATTTAACCCACACAATAATTCTTTCTGCTAATTAGTATTATTTCTACTCATATAAATATGAAAGACCCAGAGGTTAAAGTAACATGCACAAAATTCCATAGTCTGTCAGTGTCATAGCTGACACTCAAATCTAGGTACTCTTTCTGTTACTAAATGAGGGAAATGTAATAAATAAGCCCAGGCATTAAAAATAAAGCAAAAAGCAGCCAGCAATTTAAAGTAATAATAAAAGTATGAATATTTGTATTTCAAATTTATCATTCTTGCTAATAAACAGTCTTTCCCCCAGAATACCTAGTGTTTAATGCTACAATTTCACACTTATTCTTAGCTGTTTTTTTTTTCCTGAACAAGGAAGCATACGTCTTCTAAAATAGATTTCAAACACATATAATCATGTTTTGCTTTCAGTTGCTTCATAAATAGAATCTGTGATATGATTCTGATGACAAAAGTTCTTTTAAACAGTCTGGTCAATGATTATGAAAAACGAAAATATGCCTCCCCTTTCCTCAAACGGCAGGTGTAGATGAAAATTAAAGGTAACACATCAGGCACTGCCCCTGCAGTAAAGAGTCCCCAGATACCTGAGCTTCAGTTTTCTAGATTTGGGACCATTTAATATTTAATGAGCCCTCTTATGGGAACTTTTATACATGCTGGCTCAGCTTATTTCACAAGTTATGTATTCTAGATGTTATCCTCATTTTATAATTCAAGAAGTTGAGAGTCAGAGACAGAAAGTAGATGTCCAAGGTGTTTCAGTAATGAATTTATATTTATATGTAAACATATGTTTTAGGTATGTTAAGATCCCTGAGGAACTTGAGACTCAGTTTCTCAAGGTCTATGGTTGAACCCAAGCAAGTGTGGCTTCAAAGTCAACACATTCCCAATCACAGTCACAATCTCTACTCATCAAACCACTCTCTTCTCTAACTTAAACATCTCCCAAGATCTCCAGTCTTCATTCAGAAGATGGGTCTGTGCCTAATAATTTTCTGGTATCACTCTTTGCTCTAATCTAACCATTCTGCCTTCCCAGTTCTGGATCTCAGCTTCAGGAATGATCTCATGGGTAATGCCAACTGTCTATCAGGTGTGGGCAAAGCCATCAGGTGAATTAAGGGCATGAAAGCAGAGCCAGGATGTCTCATGGCAGACCAGATGGATATGTGGTCATTTCTTGTTAAAGCCATCGGGGGTATGTCTTCTTACTTGGCACACAAATCCTTCAGAATAACAATTTCAAAGGATGGAAGCTAGCTCTCTCTCTCTCTCTCTCTCTCTCTCTCTCTCTCTCACACACACACACACACACACACAAACAGGCAGACAAAATTGATTTGCTCTTCCTGCATCCAGGATGGAATCTGACTCAAATAATTTATTAGGCAACCAAAAGAATTTAAGGGTTCATCCTGCTGCTAAATATCCGGATCTTTTCTGAATTCTACAGAATTCCTTAAAAGTATGTTTCAACAACACATTGCTGAACCTGTATTTCATTATGCAATGGATCAACAAAGATTTTGTTAGAAAATATACATAAATCAGTAAAAAAATTTTCTCAGGGATTAGGAGTATTTTTGAGAATGAGAAAGGTTCTTAAGAAGGTCTGGGCATTCTAAGTCATTATGGTGGTGAGCATTTAAATTTTGCTTTGTGTTCTGACAACATGAGATAGTAGAAAGAAATTTGAACTAGAAATAAGAAGAAATTATATACATCCCTACTGTCTTCAATGGGGAAATCATTTAAGTTCAAGATCTACAGGTAATGAGCAATCACTATTAATAGGAGGTAACACGGAAAAATGATTAAGATCAAGGAGATCATGAAAGGTAATTGACACCCCACCAACGTGTTCTCAGGGATTCATTTCTTCATTCTCTATTCTCCTTCCTCCCTTCTCTCCCTCCTGCCTTCCTTCATCCAAGCCTTCACTGTGCTTCATGCTTAGTCACTCAGTGAGGTCTGACTCTTTGCAACCCCATGAACTGTAGCCCACCAGGGATCCTCTGTCCAAGAGATTATTTTTTTTTCAGGCAAGAATACTGGAGTGGGTTGCCATTTCCTCCTCCAGAGGGATCTTTCCTATCAAGGGATCAAATCTGTGTCTCCTGCGTTTTCTGCATTGGCAGGAAGATTCTTTACCCCGAACCAATGCCTTACTAGGCATCTACTGCCTGGGTGTTGGGTGGGATTTACAAATGCTGTTGGAGGCATTCCTATCATGTGTCAAGCACTGTATAAAGATGCTTACAACGTGCTATGAATAAGACAAACAAGATCCATGTTTTCCCAGAACCTTTAGTCTGGTTGAGGAGCAAAAAATGTGTAAAAAACCAAAAATATAAGTCATTAAATAGTGTGCTCTGGTAGCCATCAGAAGGCTGACTTAATCCAGAGGGACTTCCCTACTCAGACAGTCCCTCTCAAAAGAAGTGATGTCTGAACTGTCACCTGAAAAGAGGAATTTGCCAGCTAAAAAGGGTTCAGTGAAAACCGTGTGTGTTCCAAGCAAAGGAAGTGGCATGTGCAAAAGTGGCAGGTGCAAGAGACTATCGCCAGCCCTACAAATATCTGATAAATGTGAAATGTGTACAGAGCAAGAAACAAGCTTTCAGTATGAGAGCTAAAATGGGTGAGGGTGGCATCTTTCCAAGTTTTGATGATGCATCAGTTTCAACAGGCAGCATCATTCTTTCTTGTGGGTTCCAGAGAGACCACAGAGACTGGGGCAGAGGCTCAAGGAGGCAGAGTGGCAGGGAAGAGCTCAACCCCTCAGGGAGCAGAGATCACTTCACACCTCAACCTTCACCTATGTATCTCATGATATCCAGAGTCACCCGATTGCAAAAGATCACTCCTTTATCATCACCATCATCATGATCACAATTATTGTTTACTTCTGGATGACCTTTAGTTTACAAAGTGTTTTACATGATTCCTCTTCCTTAAAATTTCCAAAATTGTGAAAAGGTAGGCAAAAGGTGTTTTCCCCCAAATTCAGTGAGGAAGTGAGGTTCTCAAAGGATGGCTAAGCTAACTGAATGAATGAGAATAATCACACATACAAAGTCAAAGACATGCCTGCAGAAAAAGAAGGCTCAAAGGAAAGTCATGGTTCTGTAGATACATTCCTTAGAGATTTTTCACTATTTTTTTCTATTACCATAAGACTACTTTTTCTCACCTGGATCAGGAAGACATGTGAATCCTCTGGGGAACAGAGAACTAGAAGTGACGTTTCCAGCTGAGCATGAGTGCAGGGTTCTTCTCCTATTTTTGTCTGGGTGATGCCTAATGGTCAGGTGTACCTGGGTATTATGGTCTGGTTACTAATTGCCCGTAGTTGATACTATAAGGACCTATAGACACAGGACAGTCTTGAGAGTTCAGTTGGATACAGGTAACTCTTTCAAGAATAAACAATGTCTATGGATTATGATTTCAGAAAGATCAGGAAAACTGTCCCCCCACACCTCACCAAAACATTCCTGAGAACTAAGTTCCTACAATTCTTCTGTGAGACTTGTTCCTTTAGGTTCAAACTTGGCCTCTCTGGAAACTTCTTTGAATGCAAATATTCCAAAGAACAATGTCCTACAGAGTCACTTATGCTTTGGTAAAAAGAAAAAAGTCTTGGACATGATGATACAAGGGGCTGCTGCTGCTGCTAAGTTGCTTCAGTCATGTCCGACTCTGCGACCCCATAGACGGCAGCCCACCAGGCTCCCCCGTCCCTGGGATTCTCCAGGCAAGAACACTGGAGTGTGTTGCCATTTCCTTCTCCAGTGCATGAAAGTGAAGTCGCTCAGTCATGTCCAACTCTTAGCGACCCCATGGACAGTCTACCAGGCTCCTCCGTCCATGGGATTTTCCAGGCAAGAGTACTGGAGTGGGTTGCCATTGCCTTCTCTGGATATAAGGGGAGAGGGGCTCAAAAGAGGCACATTCAAGTGTATGATAGATTTTCTATGTCAGAATTTTGCCAAGACTCTAACTTGCAAGAGGTTGCCATAATGCTCTAAATTAGTTTCTGGTGGATTTCTATTTCCTCCTTTCCATCAGACTATCACTCAAATAGTTACCATTATCATCATCCCACTACCATCATCATCACCTTAATATCATGTATTGAGCACTTCTGATAGCCCAAGCACTGTGCTAGGTGGTTTATGTGAATTGAGTCATTTATGGCAACATCTTAAAGTAGGAGCTATTATCAGTTTCATTTTATAGATGAGAAAAATGCCTAATAAAGTTAAATAACTTTCCCTAGGTTACCAAGCTAGGAAAAGGATAAAATAGGGATTCAAAACCATAAGTAGTAATTTTATCTTTTTTTCTGTATTTGTGGGGCCAACTATCAATTGTCTTCATAGAACTCAGAAAAACATTAAGTGACAAATTCATTAGTCCACTGGGGAGTTGCTCTTTTATGAACAGTCTATCTATGGATTCATATTCCAACTGCACACATGACTTTTGTCACTAATTGAGAGGCTAGAAGTTATAATTAAATCCAAGTTAATGTAGCTTTGCAATTACATCACACCCTCATGGCAGATTACTGATCATAATTTAAATTAGTTGCATGTTAGAATTCCTGTTTATGCTTAGGGAAAAAAAAAGAGCTGTCTGACTCATGCACAGGTATTTTTTAAGAAAAAAGAAAAAAAAAGACCATAAGATTAAATTCTTGGCTTTATAATCAAACTCTTTTCCAACATATTTTAAATGAAAAGATACTAATGCTTAATTGGAACCTACTTTGGTTAATTAAAAACAACAGAAAATAAAACAATATCAAAGACAATTGATGTCTGTTGAGATATTCTCTAAATATAAACACTCTGTGGCATTTTCAGAAAAGGCTTTAAATACATATCAGAGTGGGTGAGATAAACACTGCAAAATAGGATAGCATCTGCCTTTTACATTTCTTTGAGGATTAGGGATAAGCCATGGCAGGTGCCTGCCACATGGAAGGGAGCAGAACAGTGTAGCATTTAAGAGAATACAGTTTGCAATGAGAATGCTCAAATTTTGGCTTTGCCATTTCCTACTATTTTTTTTCCCTACTATTTTATCCTTGATGAGTTATTAACATTCCCTGAACTTCACGGTGAAATGAGAACATAAGCCATACAGATTCAATATGATGATGCATGGAAAGCAGGGGAATGCAGTGCCTCATATGAAGCCTGCATGACAGAGGTAGCTACTGTTCCTTCTCAAGAGTTAAAAATGATAACTATATTACATTATGTTATGTTATAAATATGCTTAATGTGCTGTCATCAATAACATGATCAGAAATGCTATTCATATCAAGCAAGCAGTACGATGTTAGGAAAACAGAACAGAATTTAGATTCAGGAATGACGATTCAGAGAGCAGGTGCTTCCATTTAAATCAAGGCACTGTATACCTTTTACATCAGACATACTGCATCTCTGGATTAGCTGGCCTGCTTTGGGAAGGCAGAATGGAGATATGGAGTCCAGGCGTTGTAGCAGAAATGATATAGCAAAATGGGGGATGGACGTAAAAGATTAAGAATTAGAGGAATCAAACAAGCTGACCCAGCAGCTAACTCTAAAGGGGTGGAGTCTGGACCTGCCAGCCATCAAGTATTATTTGGGGGAGTTGAAGTACCTTGGATGCCCTTACATCTGCACCAGTTCTAGTCCTGGACTTGCTGGGGTCCCTCACCTGCCATCACACAGAAATCTACAGGTGCAAATACAGAACCTTGCAAATGGTAAAAAAAAAAGAAAGAATGCATTAACAAGAATGTTTTAAGAGGAAAAAGAGCAGGCCAAAGTTCTCCTGGCAAAGAACTGAAGTAGCAAAATAAGAGTAATAAGTGGAAGGCAGGATTTCACACCAACTTAGTAAATCTGAGAAATAAGGTAAATTAAATTAACATTTTTTTTACTATCTTCAAATTATGGCTTAAGAGATTCTTCTGGACATTTAAAAAAATTTTTTAACCATCGGAGAGTACATGAAACAGACCATCAGAGTCAGTGCTATGTCCTGAGTTTTGGTTTTGACCCAAAAGATACTGAAAATGCCCTTGACCTCACTGAAGTAGAGATTAAGGATTTGGAAGTTTTGCCTAAAGGTCTGAAATTGGCTAAAGCTTCTTCCTTGAAGGTTTAACTTTTATGTTTTTAAACTTCAAATCTACTATATCCATGAGCCCTTCCTAAGCAAAGGACACATCAATAAAGTGCATGCTTCCCTCCAAGGCAATACATCTCAAAGTGGAAGATGTCTTTAGAAGTAATATTGCTTCATACGGTCAATCCATAGGAAGTCATTTCAAAAAATATGAATTATTTTTTAAATTACTCATGTACACAACTGTGAACAAGGGATATATCATGATTCTTTCTGCAGAACACAGCTTTCCTTGACACTCTCCTCTCCTCACTGAACCTCAAATTACACCCTTTGGGTAAAAAATATCAATGTTATGCTTATACAAATTACACAAACACACACACATATTCACAAAGTTATGTTTTGTTTTTTTATATTTACAAAAAAGTTACATGCTATCCATTAGTCTGAAATCTGAGTGAATACATTTTCCATGTATTGATTAAAAGAAGGAAAATTGAAAGCCACTTTTTTTTCCAAATAGCAATTTCATCAAATAATAAGAATGAAACTCATTTTTCTGCACTTAATAATTTTATCAAACACAATTGCACATGCTGACCTCCAGGTCAACACATATTAATTGAATCCACCTTTACAATGGCAGTATAATATTCCACAGCATGCATGAATCATATATTAATGATTTTCCTATTAACAAATTTACTAACTGTTTTGGTCTTTCCCCTACAAAGGATGTTATATTAAATAGGCTTGAACACAGATCTTTACATACACTTTTACTTTTACAGCACAAATATTGAAAACTGAAAGGACCGTTGTTCAAATACATTGAAGACTACCAGCTTCTCCCACAGAGAAGCTGCTCCCTCACAGAACAGGAGGAACAGGGATGTTTTTGGTGCTCTGTCATGCTCAATTTACACTTTTTGCTTATCACATACAAAGGCACCTGTGGGGAACACTGAGACAAACAGAACAAATTTTCTTCCGAAGCTAGAACTCTCTCTCATTGTCACTATTTTCCACAGGGAACAGAGACTTGAGAGTGACTCTTCAGTCATGGCATGCACAGAAGAGATAGTTCCCTTTCTCCACCTTGATACACCTTCTCACACCTTCTATCTCCCTGCTCTCATTTGTGAACCTTAGCTCATTCAAAAGGTGGCAATCAACTAACTTACATGACCTTTCAAGGTTTTACTGGTCCCTTATTCAGGTTCTCTGGCATAAATGAGAGCTAATCATTGATTTACGAGCAAAACTCCTTCTTCCATAAAGAGTTAGAGGCCAAGAAGATCAACTATACTTCAATTAAAAAAATTAAGTTAATATATCTCTCACACACACATCAAGAAAAGATAACTATAAGACAGCATGATACATTCTTATGAATAAATGAATGAATAAGATGTAATGGAAGCCCAAAGAATGGTGTGAATCATTCAGTTTGGGATAGAGGAGAGGGAAAGAAGCAATTATGAGAGAAATCTTCACTGGGAAGGTAGTATTTAAGCTGAGGTTGAAAGACAAACATTTGTATTTGGCTTGGGCTGTGATGGGACTCCATACAGAATGAACAAAAATAACAGAAGCAGTAAGAAAACAGATGCTTTGGAGTTTTGGGGGGACTTGTATACCTTAGGTGGTGGTCCTCTAACTTTAATGTGCCTAAGAAGAACCTAGGAAGTTGCTAAAAAAAAAATGCAGATTTCTGGGCACCCATCTTTCCAATATTTTTATGTGATTTCCAGAAATCTGCAAAGAAAACAAAACCATTCACACTTTGAAATATACTCACTGAGGGTGTGCCTGGGGAGTGACATGAAATAACATTGTAATAGGACTGAAGGGAATACAAACTAATGTTTCAGGTGGGGTGACAGTGACAGTGTGAAACCCTGAGAGATTGTGTCAGAAATGATGGCAGGTGTTTGAATTTTGTTTTGAGAGACAATGGCTTGGCAATGCAGCCTTTACACTGAGCAAAAAAACCCACTCTTCGGCAGAGAATGTTTGTTGAATGGCTAAATGAATGAGTGTAGACAGAAGTCTGAGAACGTCAACTGAAAGCTGCCTGGACTGTGAGTCCTGCGTGCTTTAACCTGGCTGTGAGGAAAACAGTTTGAGAAAAGCCTTCCTTAAACCACTAGTTCAAGCCTTCCAAACGCTGTCCTGATGCTATGTCCAGTTGATAGATTCATGCATTTTAATGCAGGTTTACAAACAAGGCAGATGTGATTACCCTGATCAACCATGTAAGCATGTAACACTGTTGTATTGCCAAACCCGGATACTGGCCCTTGGAGCTAAGATCTGGGAGGACAGAACACGCTCTTACATAACTTCCTAGCTCCTCAGTGATAGGGCCTGTGATTAATGCTACATGACGGGCTTTGAACTTTCTGTTCAGATAGACTCGCTTGCCTTTCAGAGCTCCTAGCAAGAGAAAATGTGTGACCCGCAGATTTCACTCTGAATAACGATCATCCAAGTCGGCAACACTAACAAAGCTCTGTGGCCCCGTGGGTAGGTTTTCTGCGCCTTAATCCTCGGCCAATAGATAAGCTGCCCTAGGACTATCAAGTTATTTTTTAAGGGGACAGAACATGCGAGCAATACAATTTCCTAAAACCCAGGCGCTGAAGAAAGCTCCAGAGAAGGCTGGGAGGTTCCAGGAGAAATCAGAAAAGCCCTCGAGAGCGGAGAGAGTAGAGAAACTCTGAGACAGGAGGAAGAAGTCCTGCTTTCGACGCTACTATCTTTCATAGCTTCTCGGCTTCCCTCTCGCTGGAGCGTGGATCACAGCGCTTCCAGTATCCCAGGCGGGGCGGAGAGCTGCTGCCGCGCTCACCAACTTTCCCAGCTTGGCCAAGCCCTCTCTGCTACTTCGCTCTGCCCCAGGTCCCTCCTTTCACGCCCTCAGCCCGCAAAATGCAGGTGAGCAGCAGAGCCCAACGACAGTTCCTGCATCTGCGCTCCTCCGGGTCTCCCCAGGAGGCTTCTCTCCTCAGCCCCTGCGCGCCTGAGAGACGACACCTCGTCTAAGCGCCTGCAAAAATTCGTCCACGCTCCCGCCTCCAAGCCGGATCCCTCCATCCTGTCCCCGCCATCCTGGAATGGCACCTGAGGAGTGGGGAGGTTTGAAGGAAGCGGCTGGCCTCCCAGGCTTGGAGCAGAACCGAAGCGAGAGCACCCCACCCGACCTCTCCTCACCTGCGGGTTCCTCCCCGCACACAGCCCGCTACTCACCAGTTCTAGGGCTCGCAGGAAGGCAAGGGGCTCCTTCAGCGCCCGGAAGGTACCTGCTGAGGCCAGCTGTGGACCAAGAAGGCGAGACAGAGAGAGAAAGAGCGAGAGAGAGCATGAGGAAGGGGCTGGGGGACGCGGCATCCAGACCCCAGGGGTCGCGCGGCATCCCCCGCGCTGCCCAGTCAGTCCTACCTGGCTCACGGGATCCATAGCTCGCCTCGCTCCGGCTTCTCACCCAGGGGCGCCTTGGAAAATGAAGTTCGAGGGCCACCGCAGTCCTCGGTCCCGGGGCCCAGGGCCAGAAGCCCCTTTTCGGAAAGGGCGCGGGGAGCGAGGCGGCGGAGAGCGGAGTGCCCCGAGCGGGCGCGCAGAGGCTGGGTTCTGGAAGCCTGCGCGTGCGAGCGCGGCGTGCACGGCCGGCGAGGGTGGGAGGGGCCGGCGGGGAGGGGGCGCGGGGGCGCGGCGGAGGCGGGGAGGGGAGCCCGCCCCGCGGCCCGGGGGGCGCTGCGATTGGCCAGCTGCGGGGGCGAGGGCGACAGGGTGGGCGAGGCCAAACCGCGACCTTGGAGTCGCGTCGCCGCGGGCGCGCCCTGTACCCTTAGGCTCCAGGGCAACTTTGGGGCTGTAGGTTTGGAAGAAGCCGGCTGGCACCCTCAGCAGGATGGTCCCCCGCCTGAAGACCTGGGTTCCAGGTAAGAAGCAGGCAACCCACACCGTAAGTGAAGAGGTGTGTGAGTTCTGGAAACTTCTGGACACCAGAGACAGACCGCTGACCTGGTCATGCCCCGGAGCCTTCATGGAATGTTCTTCGCGTGGCCCAGCAGTGCCAGGTGGTGGGAGAGATGTAAGAACAGGGTGAATACTGCCCATTCTCTCAGGAATAAGCAGGGGGCCAGGTCAAGGCGAAAGGGGCTGGCGGGGAGACTGGAAATGCATGAATCATAACAATATGGGGCAGTATGCCGGGCAGGTAATCCCAGGGCCACTGTGTCAGGTCTGGAGCAAATTACTACGCCTGTAATTTTGAAGTGGAAAAAAAGAAAAACGAAAAAAAAAAGTAGAAAATAGATTTCGTCAGGCTGAATTATACAAGGTAACATAGCTCATGAGATGCTAAACAGGGAGTGGAATTCAAGTTTCTGTAAAACTCATGCTGTTTCAACTGAGATCATCTGCCTAAAATACAGTCCTCAAATTAAGCTCCCCAAATCCATCATAAATAGGACTGAGTGCTCCCCATCTCACCTCAGACACTCTTCCTCCCTTAGTGTGCTGAGCCGGCCAACAATAATAACAACAAAACAGTTGAGTTCTTTCAGAAGCTGTGTTATAGGCTTGATAAACATTTCATTAAGTATTCACAAAACCCCAATGGTTTAGTAGTAATAGATACTATCAGTAGTAGTTAGCAGTAGTAACTACTATTGTTCTCATTTTAGAGATGAGGAAATTGAGACCCATGAGGGGAGTGTGGAGAATGAAGCCAGAGTTTAATTCAAAATAGAAAAGGAGACTTGCCTGATAGCCCAGTGGTTAAGACTCTGCCCTTCCACTGCCATGGGCCATGGGTTAGATCCTTAGTGAGATCCCTAGGGGCCCAAAATTTTTTTTCAGTTAAAAAAAAAATAGGAGGAGTCTTTAGCACTCTGAGGCTTTCCACCCTGTAGGTGATATGTCACCTTCCTTCTCACTCCATTTGGACTCAATTCCATGTATCAAGTGGTCTCCCAGCAACACAGATAGCCCATCTGTTTACTACAAAGATTTGCCAAAAAGGTTTGGAGTTGGGGTGGGGGAAAGAAGGAGGAAGAGTAATTAATTTTCAGGAGTTGAGGAGAAAGATGGAAATGAATAGCTTGAAGTCTGAGAAGGGGAGGCAGCAGACCAAAACTGGGTAAAAAAGAGTGGCCAGGGTAGATGACCCCTACCCATGGATTTTGTTGGAGAAAAACTAGAAAGTTAGTGAGTCAGAACTCCAGAGGGCTAGTTGCACCATCTGCAGCCAGCCAGTTTTGTTCCTACTGCTCTTCCTACATGAAGATAGAGTCTAAAACAATTAGAAACAAGTTATTTCAAAAATAAGTGGTTATGCAACTGCAGATATTCAGCTTGGGTCCTACAGTTTTTGTATATGATTTTGTGTGTGAGGTTACTTAACCTCCTCAAGACCTCTGGTTTTTAAAAATCTGTCAAGTGGAGCCAACGATGTCAATTTAACTGGTTGTTTTGAGGATTCTATGAGATTTTGTAGGTATATCTTGAGCAGAGTCTGACACATCATAATATCTCCAAGTGTATTAGTTTCATTTCCAACTGCTAACACTGTTGCAGAAACAAAGATGAGGCCTCCGAGGCCCACTTAAGAGGGTGGTCGATGGTGGCACCATCTTGGTCCTCTCTGCAGTATTCCTCCACTATGTATCCTTGCCCTTTTGAACTCGGGAGTTGCCATGTTACTTGTTTGGTCAATGATTGTGGGCTGAAGTTATGACTGCCTTTCTAAGCAGAAATTGTAAGAACCCCTTCATGACTTGCCATGTTTTTAATTTCCTTCTACCATGATTAATCTGATGTATTCATTGCAAGGAGACTATTCTCACAAGCTGGGTCTTGACATAAGATTGATGTAGAGCAGAGCTGCAGTCAGACCTTGATGGGCATGGATTTGAGCAAGAAAGGCATTAAGAGTTGCAAGCAATTTAGATATTGAAGTCTGTTGTTACTACTAATACAATACAGGGTTAATTATGCTGATTGAGTGCACACTAGAGTGTGCACAGCTAGGAAGTAGCTGAACCAACATTCCATCCTGTATGACTTCATTGTCCTTGCATCATTGCTCTTTCCATCATAGTCAAGTAGCTTATGAGGTATAACACCTCCTGCATATGTTTAATGATGATGATAATTATCATAATAGCTTATACCAACGCAGTTCTCACTACATGCCAGCCACTGTGCTAAGTGCTTTAAATACCTCATCTAGCATCACTGCCATCCCCTCTTTTGTGGGTAATATATCCAGGTTAGAAAATCATATAAACATGTATATCTCCTTAGACAGAGAGATTGATTTATTTAAAATACCACCCACTTGCATTTCATTTGAGCTGAGAACTTGGCGAAGATGAAGTGTGATCACTGAGCCTATTCCCCCAGGCCTCTCTTCACACCCAACATTCCTCCTTGCTAATACAGTGGCAAATTTTCCAAGTCCTCCAAACACCATGTGAAGGAAACCAGAATCATGGCAAATGGCAATGTAGTCGCTTAGACAATTGCATATTGTCAGAGGATGCTTCTCACGTTCCAGAAATGGATGAGCTGCCAACAGCTGCATCACCAAAATAACCCTGAGTTCCATATCCTATTTACAATGTTAAATACTTTGTAAACTTTGGGGCTAGAACCTCTACATTCAGATATGGAAATAACATTAGGTTCCTTAAAGAACTGGATTGGGAGCAATAGGAGAGATGATAAAAGACTGCCCCAGTATTACTGTCAGTGACTGAGAGTGACCCCTTCTCCTCTGCCCCTTGATGGTGAAAAATAATTTCCCTTTTACTGTAACAAATCTCTTGAAATGATTCAACAGTCCTGTTAACTTGGTGGAGAATACATGATCCATTTTAGTGGCTTATAATGATTATATTAGGACTTCCCAGGTGGCACTAGATTAAAGAACTCATCTGCCAGTGCAGGAGACATGAGACCCAGGTGTGATCCCTGGGTCAGGAAGATCCCTTGGAGGAGGACATGGCAACCCAGTCCAGTATTCTTGTCTGGAGAATCCCATGGACAGAGGAATCTGAAGGGCTGCACTCCATAGGGTTGCAGAGTTGGACATAACTGAAGCAACTTAGCAGTCAGTATTGATTGCACAAATCAAATAGCTTCCAAATTCTTCTTTTGTTTTCATCTAGGAACCTATAGTTATGAAGATTTCCTTTGACATGTCAAAACAATTCATTACTGCAGTAGTTTTGATAAAGGGCATTGTGGGCCCTTCCCTCCCCCAGGAGACATTTAGCAATAATTGGAGACATTTGAAGTTGTCACAGCTAGGGAGGGGAGTTGCTACTGGCACCTCCTGGCATCTAGAGGGTAGAGGCCAAGGATGTTGTTCAACATCCTTCAATGCAGAAGACAGCTGCCTGCAACAAAGAATCAAACAAAATGTCAGTAGTTGCCAAGGTTGAGAAACCTTGACTTATTCACTGGACAAGTAAGGACTGCCTGCCAACATGTGTTATTATTTCTATGTCAGCTGCAAACGGTTGACAAAATCCCTGCCTTCACAGGGCTTACCTTGTAGTGAGATATATCATAAACCCAGTTTGAGCAAGTTCAGTATTTGATAAGACAAGCAAATAAAATAAAAAAAAATTTTTTTTTGAATCTCAAAGAGAGTGAATTTTGAATCAAAAACTACAAAAAACAAAAACAAACCCCTACAAAGTACCAAACTTCTGTAGATGGACTTGAGTTATTCAGGCAAATTAAATCTCATACTCAGGGAATAACATACCTGGGTTTCATCATTCTATGTCTCTGGCAAAAAAGAAAAATTAATTTAAAATTTTATCCATAGCAACTTAATGCAGGAGGAAATACCATGTTTTATGATATTTAAAATACTAGAAATAAGTAATATATGGAAGTCATTCAGTTTGTTATATATTTCACCCTCTGCTCGAGCTGCTAACCTGATCTTTCCAAATCTTTTCTTAACTAGTGAGAGTGAAAGCAAAAGCCAATAGCATGTCTGTGTAACATTTGTTGGTGTGTTTGGTTTGCATAGAGTCACTGGTACACAGGACAGGAGACAGTATGGAAACATTTTCAAGATCTCTAATTTTATAATAAATATAGGATTATACCTCCACACAATGATCAGGTAAAACCATCTTTACTTACTTATGTCTCAGTCTTAAATGGCTGCAATAACATCTAATGATGTGTGTGTTTCTATTTGGCTTAAAGTTTCATGACAATATAAGATTACATAGGCTTCCTATGGAATTTTTAGCTTTCCAATGGAGTCATTCTTAATTAACAATAAGAACTGATATAAAATTTCAAGGGTAGATGGCCAAGGTGAATTCACATCACAAAATGCTTTTGCTGTTTCTATTTCTACCTTTGTTTAAAAAAACAAAAAAAAAAAACCAGGTATCTGTGTCCGTATGACCAGGCACACTTGCACATTAGCGGACTGAAACTCATGTCAAAGGATTCATCATTGACCACAGGAATTAGTAGTAATGGTAATCATAATAATGATTGTGTGTTAAATAGTAAGTAGTTGCTGGACAGAATGCTAAGCATCCCTCTGGGCATAACTCATTTAATATCCTCATCAACCGTGCAAGTATGTACTACTATTTCTTATGCAGACAAGAAAATGCAGGCTCCAAGAAATTAAAAATCTCAGCTAAGCTTTTATGGGTGGTAAACAGCGGAGTCATGATTTTTTTCTCACACCCTCATAACTTTTCAAGAAAAAGATGATATGCAGTTTTCTGTTGCAAATTTGAAAAAGTCACAGGCTTTAGGCAAAAATATTTTTCTTGCTGAAACATAAACAAAATTTCTCTGCAGAAAGAAAGTAAAGATGGGCACCACTGTCTACTGCTACTATGACTGCTACTGTTGGTATTCCATGAACACAAGTAGAAACATTCCTTGCCTCTAAAAGGCTCAGTCATTCTAATTATTTTCATCTTTCATCATTAGCTGTGTTGTCCAAAGTGCTCATCATTTTTGATGTTCTCCTCGGATCACTCCCCTGTTTTCACAAGCTCATACATCCACTGCAGTTTTTCAATGAGGGAAATGGAGCCCAAGGTATGGACACATTTTGCCTACGGTCTTCTTCCCCACGCAAGAGTTCAGTGTAAGAGGTGATGATACAAGTTCTGGAAACAGATCGACTGAATTAATTATATCCTGGCTCAATCACTTCCCAGTTGTATGACCTTGACCTCGTAAGTTCCTTCAACTCTTCTCACTCAGTTTGCTTATCTGTGAAATGGGGTTAATATCTATACCACCCACATCACATTGTAAGAAAGAATAAATGAGTTAACACAAGGTAAGCACGCAGGAGAATCTAATACAGAAAACTGCTGAATGGCCAGGAAATATGACCTACCTCCATGGTAAGGAGATGGTCTACGATATTTGTACCTTAAGTAATTATACAGTCACTACTTACAGTAAACATTTTAGAAAAATCATTCATTTTCTTCTCTTTTCTTTCTTCTTTTCTTTCTTTTTTCTTTTTCACTCAAATTCTTCTCTTTTTGGTTAAAACTATTAGGTCATTCAAAACATTTTTAGGGGACGTCTTCCTGATATACCTCCTGCTGCTGCTGCTAAGTCGCTTCAGTCGTGTCCGACTCTATGTTACCCCACAGACGGCAGCCCATCAGGCTCCCCCATCCCTGGGATTCTCCAGGCAAGAATGCTGGAATGGGTTGCCATTTCCTTCTCCGATGCATGAAAGTGAAAAGTGAAAGTAAAGTCTCTCAGTCATGTCCGACTCTTAGTGACCCAATGGACTGCAGCCCACCAGGCTCCTCTGTCCATGAGATTGTCTAGGCAAGAGTGCTGAGGTGGGCTGCCATTGCCTTCTCCAGATATACCTCCTAAAAAATAGCAATTCAATATGAAAGTTTTTTTTTTTTAATTTCCTTGATTTTGTAAGTGGAGTTTTGGAAGGAATTTTTTATGATTTTCTTTAAAAAAATAGTTTAATTTGGCAGTGTTTGAAGTCTCTAATAATTTTATTCTTGTTTTAAGAAAGAAATATTTACATGTAAAAAACTTACAGATGATGAAGATAGTAAAGATCATATGGATTCTCTCATATCTTTATTAAAAGCATGTAATCCAAATTGTACTGAATCCTTTCCATTTTAATAGATTCTCCAGATGGTCTGTAGACCTTGTGTTGCAACATGACAAAATGGCTTTTGCATCTGCTCTGAACGAGGCAAAAGAAAACCTTACCCTGTTCAGTAATTATAAGAATGTATTTACTTATTCCTTCCTAATCTAAACCTTTAAGTAAAAAACAAATTAAGTCAACTATGAGACGTTAGAAAATTGACTTCTTTGGTCCTTCATGGTCATATGCTCTGTTGGTCTGGGTTCTTTCACATGGCTTGACAGCTGTGCGAGGATTCTGCTGGAGACACACAGAAAGAAGCACAAATTTAATACCTAAAATTAGGTTTTACTAAATTATATTGCACTGCACTTTACACCTGCTTGGCAAATAATACCCAGAAGAAAGGTACAATTACATAGGCTGTCTGCCAGAAATAGAAGACAGGTTTAAAAAAAAAACAAAAAACAAGGAAGGAGGGAAGAAAAAAAAAATAAAGAAGAGAGAAAGAGGGAGAGAAGACAGAAAATGAATGCATTTCCCCCCACCAAACCATGATCAACAGAAACCATCAACAGCCTCATTGTAGGTTACTTCTTTTGAGAGTTTCCTATGTTCCAGGCACTATGATAAGCTCGTTATAACACTATGAGTTAGTTATTTTGCATATTTCACAAATAATGAAACTGAAGCATGGACAAATTAATTCCTTGCCCAAGTTCATACAACTAAATGGAAGTGAAGCCAAATTTGAAGCTAATAATTCTTGAGAGTTTGAACTTATTTTATACTTCCTAATTATCCAAAGTATAAAATATTCATCCTTCAGACCATATCTGGAAACGAGATACTGATGAGCCTTTTATTTCATTATCAACCCCAATTCCCTGATTAGATATTAGGGAACTGATTACCCACATTCTCATCTTTTTTTTTTTTAAATTGTGATTAGAACATGCGGATAACCAGTCTCCCCAGCACCTTTTGTTGAAGAGACTGCCCTTTCCCGATTATGTAATCTTGGCAGTCTTGTCGAAGATCAGGTAAATGTGTACACCTTTGTTTATTTCTGGCCTCTCTTGTTCCATTGGTCTGTGTCTGTCTGTATGTGGGTACCAACTGTTTAATTGCTGAAACTTAGTGATGTATTTTTTAAATCAGAATGTATGATACCTTCAGCTTAGTTCTTCCTTCTAAAGATCATTTTGGTTATTTAAAGTCTTTATGGTTCCATATCAATTTAAAAAAAATCTTTTTTTCTGTTTCTGTGAATAGTGCTCATGGGCTTAGGATGCAGACTACATTGATTGTTTGATTGCTTTGGGTGCTATGGACATTTTTAACCTTAGTAAGGGTTCTAATCTTTGAACACATTTGTCTTTCCTCCTGTATGTCTTCTTTGATTTCTTTCAGCAGCATTTCATAATTTTACCTCCTTGGTTAAGTTTATTCCTATGCATTCTACATTCTCAATCTTTATATGTCTTTTTCATTTCAGTTTTACTAGTAATATTTTTTGGAACATCGTTTGTTTTCAAGAAAAGCACCGTTCTCATTTATTTTCAATATATCCAAAATATATCTTAGTGTTACAAGACACTAAATGCTATAATAACATGATAGGAACACACTTGATATTTTACAGATTGAGCTCTTGTTTCATAAAAAGACATGGAAGAACCTTAAATGTATATTTAAACATTGGGAGTCAATATGAAAAGGCTATATACTGTATAATTCCAGCCATATGACATTCTGGAAAATGTGAAACTATGGAAACAGGAAAAACAACAGTGGTTTCCAGAAGTTAGGGTGACGGAAGGGATGAAAAGGTGGCATATACAGGATTTTTAAGGCAGTAAAATTACTCCAAATGATACCATGTTGATGGATACATGTCATTTTACATTTTTCTAAATCCATGTAATATACAGCACCAAAAGTGACCGTAATGTAAACTATGGGTTTTGGGTGATTATGATGTGTCAGTATAGCTTCATCAATTGCAAAAATTATATTACTAAGATAGTAGAAATTGATCATGGGGGAGACTCTGCTTGTTGGGGGGTGACTAGGGGGTATATGGGAAATCTCTGTTCCTTCTGCTCAGTTTTGCTGTGAGCCTGAAACTGCTCTAAAATAAGTCTTCATTTAAAAATATGATAGATCTAGCAATGCTTGGTTGACATCTTGAAGTTTAAGAAAATGTTAATTATTTGGTACTATTATTTCTCTCGCCAAGGACCTATTATGCTCAGTGGTAGAATAAGAAACGGAGCGTGTTTGTGAAAGATTTCATTTATTGAAATGAATGTTGGAGTACTTTTTCCTTAGCATGATCATTAAATTAACCAAGAGAAAAATGTAATTTTATCTGATGGTTTTTATCTCTATATAAAAGTCAATTAAAGGTAATCAGTTTTTGGTTTAATATGTATGTTTGTGTTAATGGAAAGTTCATGGAGAGAAATATATTAACACTTCTGGTAGCCTGTCTTGTCTTTAGTTTACAGATGTTTTTATGAGTAATACATATAAAATTTCACATAGTTTAGAACTACTTAAAGTAGAAATCCCTCTTTTCTACCTGCTACTTGCATTGCCCGGAGGAATATACACTCTTCTTGTATAGAGATGCATGTTGTTTAGCTGCTAAGTCCTGTCTGACTCTTCCACAGTCCCATGGACTGTAGTCCACCAGGCTCCACTGTCCATGGGATTTTCCAGGCAAGAATACTAAAGTGGGTTGCCGTTTCCTTCTCCAGGGGATCTTCGCGACACAGAAATTGAACTCGCATCTCCTACATTGGTGGCTTCTCAGGTGACACTAGCGGTAAAGAACCTGCCTGCCAATGTGGGAGACATAAGAGATGTGGGTTTTAAGAGGTTCTCCAGTATTCTTGCCTGGAGATTCCCATGGACAGAGGAGCTGGTGGGCTAGTCTATAGGGTCGCAAAGAGTTGGACACAACTGAAGCATCTTTGCCTGCACTCACACACGCCTTGTGGATTATTTACCACTGAGCCAACATACATGCATGTTTTATATATATATATATGTACATATACATATATATATATACCAAAAACATAATATACACATTATATATATATTTCAAATAGTATACATGTTATATTTTGTAGAAATGAGATAATACCATATACATTGTTACACAACCTAAATTTTATGATGGTCACTTTTCCTTGTCATTTCATACCAGTCTGCTTCCTTTCTGTCTTCCTGCTGGCTAAGATTCTTATGTGATGACAGGAGCAGGAGCAGCCACCTTGGAGCCAGAGATGAAAGTAAAGTTTGGAAAATAATAGAGTCGTCTGACCTTAGATGTGTTACAAGGTAGTATAACAGAGAGTAGCTGAGCACAGCCCTTAGCACATGGCCATCACTATGTGCCATTACTCTCCACAGTTTCCAGGCAACAAGTCCCACTCAGCTATTGATAAGTGACACAGTGGTCCCGGTCCACAAGCAACCAACTGTCAAGGAGTGACAGTTAGTGGTCCTGCTCAGCCATTGGTCAATGCCCTGGCCCTGCCCACAGCAACCAACTGTCAAGGAGTGACCGTTAGTGGTCCTGCTCAGCCATTGGTCAATGCCCTGCCCTGCCCACAGCAACCAACTGTCAAGGAGCGACCGTTAGTGGTCCAGCTCAGCCATTGGTCAATGCCCGGCCCTGCCCACAGCAACCAACTGTCAAGGAGCGACCGTCAGTGGTCCAGCTCAGCCATTGGTCAACGCCTTGGCCCTGCCCACAGCAACCAACTGTCAAGGAGCGACCGTTAGTGGTCCTGTTCAGCCATTGGTCAATGCCTTGGCCCTGCCCACAGCAACCAACTGTCAAGGAGTGACCGTTAGTGGTCCTGCTCAGCCATTGGTCAATGCCCTGCCCTGCCCACAGCAACCAACTGTCAAGGAGCGACCGTTAGTGGTCCAGCTCAGCCATTGGTCAATGCCCGGCCCTGCCCACAGCAACCAACTGTCAAGGAGCGACCGTTAGTGGTCCAGCTCAGCCATTGGTCAACGCCTTGGCCCTGCCCACAGCAACCAACTGTCAAGGAGTGACCATTAGTGGTCCTGCTCAGCCATTGGTCAATGCCCTGCCCTGCCCACAGCAACCAACTGTCAAGGAGCGACCGTTAGTGGTCCAGCTCAGCCATTGGTCAATGCCCGGCCCTGCCCACAGCAACCAACTGTCAAGGAGCGACCGTTAGTGGTCCAGCTCAGCCATTGGTCAACGCCTTGGCCCTGCCCACAGCAACCAACTGTCAAGGAATGACCATTAGTGGTCCAGCTCAGCCATTGGTCAATGCCCTGGCCCTGCCCACAGCAACCAACTGTCAAGGAGCGACCGTTAGTGGTCCAGCTCAGCCATTGGTCAATGCCCGGCCCTGCCCACAGCAACCAACTGTCAAGGAGCGACCGTTAGTGGTCCAGCTCAGCCATTGGTCAACGCCTTGGCCCTGCCCACAGCAACCAACTGTCAAGGAGTGACCGTTAGTGGTCCTGCTCAGCCATTGGTCAATGCCCTGGCCCTGCCCACAGCAACCAACTGTCAAGGAGCGACCGTTAGTGGTCCTGCTCAGCCATTGGTCAATGCCTTGGCCCTGCCCACAGCAACCAACTGTCAAGGAGCGACCGTTAGTGGTCCTGCTCAGCCATTGGTCAATGCCCTGGCCCTGCCCACAGCAACCAACTGTCAAGGAGCGACCGTTAGTGGTCCTGCTCAGCCATTGGTCAATGCCCTGGCCCTGCCCACAGCAACCAACTGTCAAGGAGCGACCGTTAGTGGTCCTGCTCAGCCATTGGTCAATGCCCTGGCCCTGCCCACAGCAACCAACTGTCAAGGAGTGACCGTTAGTGGTCCTGCTCAGTCATTAGTCAGTGCTCCAGTGGGCCCCACCCACAAGCAACCAACTGTCAAGGAGCAACTTTGGTGAGGGGATGCAGCCAGCTGTCAGGGAAGTGGCAGTCGTCAGGCAGAGAGTGAGCTAAGAGTTGGATCCCACACTTGCCATGTAGGCCTCCCCCAGAAAATGGCGGGGGGCTGTGTCTTGCAGGGCTCCAGAGCCCTCACCACAGCCGCCCACTGCCCAGGCCAGGTCTTGAGGCGGAAGTGAACATCACTGTCAGCCCTGTCTTAGGGACCTAGTAGCAGCTGTCTGCATGGAATGCAGTCTGTGGGACCTGCCCCTGCCCATTTGGTTGGCCTGAGGAGCCCAGCTCATAGGCTGGCACTCATCTCACACCCTAGCAAAGTAAAGCTCAAAGTTCTCCAAGCCAGGCTTCAACAGTACATGAACCATGAACTTCCACGTGTTCAAGTTGGATTTAGAAAAGGCAGAGGAACCAGAGATCAAATTGCCAACATCCGTTGGATCATCGAAAAAGCAAGCAAATATTGACTACGCCAAAGCCTTTGATTTGCTGTGGATCACAACAAACTGTGGAAAATTCTTTAAGAGATGGAAATAACAGACCACCTGACCTGCTTCCTGAGAAATCTGTATGCAGGTCAAGAAGCAAAAGATAGAACTGGACATGGAACAAGAAACTGGCTCCAAATCAGGAAAGGAGTATGTCAAGGCTGTATATTGTCACCCTGCTTATTTAACTTATACGTGGAGTGCAGCATGTGAAATGCTGGACTGGATTAAGCACAGCTGGAATCAGGATTGCCAGGAGAAATATCCATAACCTTGGACATGCAGATGACACTACCCTTATGGCAGAAAGCGAAAACGAACTAAAGAGTCTCTTAATGAACGTGAAAGAGGAGAGTGAAAAGGTTGGCTTAAAACCCAACAGTCAAAAAACTAATATCATAGCATCTGGTCCCATCACTTCATGGCAAATAGATGGGGAAACAATGGAAACAGTGAGAGACTTTATTTTTGGGGGGCTCCAAAATCACTGCAGATGGTGACTGGAGCCATGAAATTAAAAGACACTTGCTCCTTGAAAGAAAAGCTATGACCAACCTACACAGCCTATTAAAAAGCAAAGACATTACTTTGCCAACACAGGTCCATCTAGTCAAAGCTATGATGTTTCCAGTAGTCATGTATGCATATGAGAGTTGGACTATAAAGAAAGCTGAGCACCGAAGAATTGATACTTTTGAACTGTAGTGTTGGAGAAGACTCTCGAGAGTCCCTTGGACTGCAAGGAGATCCAATCAGTCCTAAAGGAAATCAGTCCTGGGTATTCATTGGAAGGACTGATGCTGAAGCTGAAGCTCCAATACTTTGGGCACCTGATGTGAAGAGCTGACTTATTGGAAAAGACCCTGATGCTCCGAATGATTGAAGGTGGGAGGAGAAGGGAACGACAGAGGAGATGGTTGGATGGCATCACCAACTCGATGGACATGAATTTGAGTAAGCTCCAGGAATTGGTGATGGACAGGGAAGCCTGGCGTACTGCAGTCCATGAGGTCGCAAAGAGTCAGACACGACTGAGTGACTGAACTGACTGAACTGAGGAGCCCAAGGGCAGTTAGGTGGGGCTCCTGCTCCTCCAGTGATTACCGCTGGACAACATCTGGGGACCTGACCCTGAGGGAGCGCCCTTCTGAGACCTGCCTCCTCTCAGTCAGGACTGGGACCTCAGAGAGGGAAAGGGCCAGGGATCTGGCCCTTTTTGTCAGAACAGAGAATAACATTTGTTTGGTGGAGACTTACAGGGACTTTGTCACCTGACAGTAATCTGACTTCAAGAACAGATATTCTGACACCAAGAAGTTGGCAACAACTAGCCACCCTCCTTCCTCACCTTTCCTATGAAAGGGCTTTGCTGAAAGTTTTCAGGGAGTTTGGGGTTTGTAAGACATGAGCCACGTATCTCCTTGCATGGCCCCCTGTACACCTTTCTCTCTTGCAAATTCTGATGTTTTGGTATTGCTTGGCATCACTGTGCATCGGGCACACATATGTGCATTTTTAGTAACAGTAGTACTTTGTTCACATGTTTTGCAGTTTGCTTCAGGAGTTGTCAGTTTATCTTAAACCGTGCCCTAATAAAATGCCTTTCTTTGCTCAATTCAAAATGATGTTGACTCTAGGAAGGCTTTCAGATTTCTACCATCTTTAGTCATGTGCCAATTACAAGTGGTCACTCTTGTTCCTTGTACTTTAATATGTTTCTTGTACCACTTATAATCCTCTGGATTTATTATAGTTATTTTAATGTATTGTCTACTGTCAACGTAAGAGCCTTACCTCATGTTCCAAACACATTAGGTGTACCTATCATGTGCTCTTATAACATCCTGTACTTCTGTGCAACAGTTATGCTTAAATTTCTTTTCCAGTATTTACTTTCACACTAGATTGTACAACTTCCACATGGGCAAAACTTTGGCTGCCATTCTGCTGTCTCCAACTCCCACAGGAGATCCAGCTCAGAATAGTTAAGTTCAGTCACTCAGTTGTGTCTGACTGTTTGCAACCTCATGGACTGCAGCACATCAGGCTTCCCTGTCCATCACCAATTCCTAGAGTTTATTCAAACTCATGTCCATCATGTCAGTGATGCCATCCAACCATCTTATCCTCTTCCGTCCCCTTCTCCTCCCACCTTCAATCTTTCTTAGCATCAGGGTCTTTTCCAATGAGTCAGCTCTTCACATCAGGTGCCCAAAGTATTGGAGCTCAGCTTCAGCATCAGTCCTTCCAATGAACACCCAGGACTGATTTCCTTTAGGACTGGTTGGATCTCCTTGCAGTCCAAGGGACCCTCAAGAGTCTTCTCCAACACTACAGTTCAAAAGCATCAATTCTTTGGTGCTCAGCTTTCTTTATAGTCCAACTCACATTCATATGTGACTACTGGAAAAACCATAGTCTTGACTAGATGGACATTTGTTGGCAAAGTAATGTCTTTGCTTTTTAGTATGTTGTCTAGGTTGGTCATAGTTTCTTCCAAGGAGAAAGTGTCTTTTAGTTTCATGGCTCCAGTCACCATCTGCAGTGATTTTGGAGCCCCCCCCCCCCCCAAATAAAGTCTCTCACTGTTTCCATTGTTTCCCCATCTATTTGCCATGAAGTGATGGGACCAGATGCCATGATCTTAGTTTTTTGAATTTTGAGTTTTAAGCCAAACTTTCACTCTCCTCTTTCACTTTCATCAAGAGACTCTTTAGTTCTTTGCTTTCTGCCATAAGGGTGGTGCTATCTTCATATCTGAGGTTATTGATATTTCTTCCTGCAATCTTGATTCCAGCTTGTGCTTCATCTAGCCCAACGTTTCTCATGATGTACTCTGCATATATGTTAAATAAGCAGGGTAGCAGTATTTAGCCTTGACGTACTCCTTTCCCAATTTGGAACCGTTCTGTTGTTCCATGTCCAGTTTTAACCTTTGCTTCTTGACCTGCATACAGATTTCTCAGTAGGAAGGTCAGGTGGTCTGGTATTCCCATCTCTTGAAGAATTTCCCATAGTTTGTTGGGATCCACACAGTCAAAGGCTTTGACATAGTCAATAAAAAAGAAGTGGATGTTTTTCTGGAACTCTCTTGCTTTTTTGATCATGGATGTTGGCATTTTGATCTCTGGTTCCTCTGCCTTTTCTAAATCCAGTTTGGATATCTGGAAGTTCATGGTTCACATACTGTTGAAGCCTGGCTTGGAGAATTTTGAGCTAATGCTAGCATGTGAGATGAGTGCAATTGGGTGGTAGTTTCAACATTCTTTGGGATTGCCTTTCTTTGGGATTGGAATGAAAACTGACCTTTGCCAGTCCTGTGGGCACTGCTGAGTTTTCCAAATTTGCTGGCATATTGAGTGCAGCACTTTCATGGCATTATCTTATAGGATTTGCAATAAGTTAACTGAAATTCCATCACCTCCACTAGCTTTGTTCATAGTGATGCTTCCTAAGGCCCATTTGACTTCACATTCCACGATGTTTGGCTCTAGGTGAATGATCACACCATTGTGGTTATCTGGGTCATGAAGATCTTTTTTGTACAGTTCTATGTATTTTTGCCACCTCTTCTTAATATCATCTGCTTTCACCATTACACATACCATTACACATACCATTTCTGTCCTTTATTGTGCCCATTTTTGCATGAAATGTTTGTTTGTTGCATGAATAAAGGATCTATTTAAAGGTAGAAAATATGGATTCCTCATATTTGTAGTCCGTTCATTGTTAAACTCAGTGTCTGGCACCTATTAGGTGACAAATAAATGTAGAATGATTCAAACTAATTTTTTGGATGGGATAGTATTAAATAAGATGGAATAGGCTTAGAGTATCAGTTCTGTGAAGGGCAGTAGTTGGGTATTTTTACTCAAGAAGATCCTTACAAAAGGAAGATCCTTATCTAGCAGTGTTTCCATCTGCAAATATTTTTAAATTCCTTTGTACCTGAGAAATGATCATTAGAGACAGTAATTTAAGAAATGAACCATAAAGAAATGATGAGACTTTCCATGTTTTAAAAGCAGTTGTTTGAATATTCATTTCAACATGTACACTCACAGTTACCTTTCCATGGTCAAGCATTTGTGAGGAAAATCCATCATTAGTTAATTTCCTTATTCATGAGCAAATCATGTACTTATATTATTAGGAAAATAGAATTTATGCTTATAATTGGAGGACAGATTTAAACATACAAATGGATTTTAGTCATTTATTATTGTTACTGTGTGTGTGTTTGTGGGTGTTAGTCGATCAGTCAAGTCTGACTTTGTGACCCCGTGGACTGTAGCCCAGCAGCTCCTCTGCCTGTGAAATTCTCCAAGCATGGATGCTTGTGTAAGGAGTCATTCCCTTCTCCAGTGGGTCTTCCTGACCCAGTGACTGAACCTGGGCCTCCTAGCCTTTTAAAAAGTCTTTTCACAAATATTTCACACAAGTAAAATAATCTAGAAATTGAAGATTGACACAGTGAAGATATTTTTAAAAAAATAGTATATTTGGCACATTCATTTTGAGTGCTAAACAGTTCCGCTCAACTCCCCCATATTAAAACAGGTTCAGTATTGTTGTTGTTATGCCACTAAGCTGTGTCCGACTCTTTTTGACCTCATGAACTGTAGTACGCCAGGCTTCCTGTCCTTCATTGTCTTCTGAAGCTTGCTCAAACTCATGAATCCATTGAGTTGGTGATGCCATCTAACATCCCATCCTGTCACCCCCTGCTCCTCTTGCCAATATTAAGTTCTCTAAATTTAAAAAATATTCCATATTTTCCATGGCTGTTTTTATATAAACAGTCACAATAAAATGCATGTCTTGCATGTATCAAGAATGGACTGATTAATGTCATCAGCAATTTACAACATGAAATGGCAATTTGTTCAGTTCCACCCAGGCCACTCCTTTTGCTGCTTGGATGTCACGTTATCATTGACCGGCACCTTCCTCTTTATAAAGACTCTTCAAGGACTCTTTCCCCCTACTTATGACTTGCATGTAAAATCATGAGTTACATTCTGTGCTCATTTTATGTTTGTTTTCATGAAGAATGATTGATTATTCCATGGTGTGAAATAATATTCAAGTGACAGGAAATCTGAATTTATGAAACCATTTCTGAAGTTATTAACCACATCAGAATATTTTTGCTGAAATGAATGATACTGCACAAATTTCTGGGGTTTGCTTTGCTTTGTTTCCCTTCCCATGACCCCTTTCAAGTTTATTTGATGGTGTTGGCGGGGGTGTTCCCTCAGGCCCCTGAAACAAACCTCAAGCATGACTGGCTGCTCTTTTAATAAAATGTTAGATGGTCATTCGTAATTATCTTCATTCCAAGATGTCGACTTGTCTGTCCCATATAACCATCAAAATGGCAAAACCGAGTAAAAGTTTCTGCAGTTTCCACCACTGGCTTTAACTTCTCCACAGTTAGGTAACCCCGGATATTTCTCAGATGGGAGCCAGATGTCAGCTCACTTCTTCCAACTGCTGGGACACCCTTTGAGCTCCAGTTTCCTGCCTGTAGATTTTCAGTGAAGTCGGTGCACTTCTATAGCATCACCAGTTCTTAAAGCAGCCCAGGAGAGCCCAGGACCACATCAGGATTTTCATGGGCCCCAGGAAGTTTTGCCTTCATGAGCCCTTTCTCTACAAAAACATTAATGATTGTATTTTGTGACTCTCTTGGTATAAAGATGAATATAATCCAATCTGGATTGTGTTTCTTCTACTGATTTTAAAGTAAGTGAAGCTATCTTCATGGATCCCTAAGTGTTGTACTTCTTGAGCAGATTTGGGAAGCCATACTTCATAGATGTAACACGTACAATAAGTCTCCTATGTACGAACCTTCAAGTTGCAAACTTTGAAAGATGTGAATGTGTATTCACGAGTCTAATCACATAAGTTAGTTCACATGTCTGGTGTACATTGTCACATGCATGTATCTTCTACAGGTGGTTGCTTTTGTGTACTTTATAGTATTGTATAGAGTGAGATGGCTCAGTCGTAAAGAATCTGCCTGCATGCAGGAGATGTGGGTTTGATCCTTGAGTCAGGATTCCCCTGGAGAAGAAAATGGCAACTCACTCCAGTATTCTTGCCTGGAGAGTCCCATGGACAGAGGAGTCTGGTGGACTTCAGTCCATAGGGTCACAAAAAAGTCAGACATGGCTGAGTGGGTCAACAACAAGGACTGTATAGAGTACAGCATTGCAGTGTCTTTATTTGAAGGCACAGTAGTCTGGAAGCAATTGTTGGGTTAGTTGGATACCTAGGCTAACTTGTTGGACTTAGAAACAACATGAACTTAGAAACGTGCTCTCGGAACAGAACTCACTTGTATATAGAAGACTTACTGTATCTGGAACAAGTGAGACTGAGGGGTGGAGATATTGTAACAATGCAACTTTATATTTGTTTTCTTCCTATTAAGCTACCAGATACCAGCCACGATGGTAGTAAACACAACAGACACCTGATCTCTTCCACACTTGAATATTGTACTCAAAAAAGGGAGGATGTAAAGATAATGAGAATAATGTAAAGGTCAATGGTACTTAAAAAAAAGAAAAAGAGAAAAGAAATCACAAACGCTTGAATTTGTTTATGTGACAAATTCTCCTCTTTTCCAGGCCACATCCCACTTGGGAGAACACTGGCTGCTCATGTTTGGCTTGCTAAGTGGTAGCATGTTTCCCTTTCATGTTGATAATGAAGATAGAACAGTCCTTGTTCACTTGGGTGGGGCTCTGCCTGCTTTAAGTGTCTGCAGCATGTGTGCGCTTGGGCCAAATTGGATAGATTTTGTGAGCTGAGGCTCAGTTTCCTCATTTGTAACAAAGGTTTAGAAGAGATGGTCTCTAACGTGGCTGCTGCTCTATAACAACTAAGGGAGGCAAGGTAGAATGTATTTTTAAATATTAATGAATTTGATTTAAATCAATTAAGTGGACATAGACTGTGAGTAAATATTGTTTCTTAAATGGAATGTCTTATTCACTGAACAATTATTTCTTAAATGTCTGCTTAAAATAAATGCAATATTAAATACTGAGGTTGCAAGAAGAAATGCAACAAGCATTGTCCCAGCAGTGCAGACGGAGTGTGAAAATCTGGTGATCAAATACATTGTCCTCTTCTCTACATGTTAGTGTACTGAGCATCACAGAGGCCAAGATTTTTATTACTGACTGAAAAATGGAAACAGTCTTTACATTGTATCTTAGGATTACAAAGTTTAAAAAAACAAGACCAGAAAGCACACCTTTAGAAGTTAAAGAATGTCATTGAAAACCAAACTGCCACTATACCCTGAACACTTGAAAACACATTTAAATTATTTCTATGAATTTGAAAGACTCCTGTGTTTTCCATCTAGGAAGTAATTTGTTCTGTCACTAGGCCAGTAATGTGTCTTGCATTCTGCTGAATTTTTAATATTTTTGTATTTTGTGTTGGAGAGCAAGGGTTATTCTCAAAGGTTGGAATTGAGTTTCCTGTTGAATATCTAAGTACCACTTATATCTCACATCACAGAAGAAAAAAATACTAGACCCTGTTTAGTATTCAGTTCTGGAAACACAAGGAAAAAACACACTCCTGCTATATGCTGATAGGTTGTTTTGGCTTATAATAAAATTACTTTTCACTTAGAGCACTTTTCCTCTTAAAGGCTCATAGAATTTCAATGGATGCTTAAGGGGCATGTGTATTTCTGTCTGGAATAATTTTTTCAAACAGGTTATAAAGTTAAGAATGACGTTTTCATGTATTATTATTTTGCTTCAATTCAAGCATCGTATTGATGCTGTGTCTGCTTATTGTCCCGTATTTCTTCCAGAGATCATTGAGTTCCTTCACCTTTTCACCTACTCACTATCAGATCAAATCCCTACCCATGTTTTTCTCAATTCATGGAACGTCTGGGTCTTTTACTCTCAAGCAACAAATTCTGGCTATAAATTATGAAGGATGTAGTGTTTTTTATGCACTAATCACAGGAAGAGACAGAATAGTGGAGTACCTGGATCCTGGCTTTAGAGGCTGAAAGACCTGGGCTCAGGTCTTAGGTGACCTGTAAAAACTGTGACTTTGGGGGAAATTACTGAATCACTCTTTGTGTCTGTTGCATTATCTATAATATTGGGATGTATTACTGTAAAAAATACCTTACGTGGTTCTTTGAAGATGTGGCAGTTTGAAACATCCCCCCGCCCCCAATTTTTACACATTTCTCTCATCAAGGAGTAAAGTCAACATTTCCTCCAAAGTGAAAATTGCTCAGTCATTCCTGACTCTTTGTGACCCCATGGACTATATAGTCCATGAATTCTCCAGGGCAGAATACTGGAGTGGATAGCCTTTCCCTTTTCCAGGGGATCTTCCCAACCCAGGGATTGAACCCAGGTCTGCATTGCAGTTGGATTCTTTACCAGCTGAGCCACAAGGGAAGCCCTAGAATACTGGAGTGGGTAGCCTATCCCTCCTCCAGCGGATCTTCCCAACCCAGGAATTGAACCGGGGTCTCCTACATTGCTGGCCAGTTCTTTCCCAACTGAGCTATCAGGGAAGCTCCTCCTCCTGCTAATCTAGGCCTTACAGTCACTTCACCAATGTCACGTTCTGGAGCCTTAAGAAACTAGCAGCTCCACTTACTATATCTTGGGATGCTTGTTCTAGGAACCCATCCACCATGGCAAGAAGAAGTCCTGGATACTCATTAAAATGAGTGGTGTCTTGTTGCCCTTGGCCATGAGCTCCCAGCTGGCCGCCAGCACCAGCTTGCCAGCCATGCAGTGATACATCCTGAAGGTGGATTCCGCAGTTCCAATGAAGCTACTCCAACTGACACACCAAGGAACAGACATGGACCTTCTCTGCTGATTGATGATTGAGCTCAAAACTGGTCATTGAGTAAGTGATTGTTGTGGTTTTAAGCCACTGTGTTTTAGAATGGTTTGTTTTGCAGCAATTTTAATTGGAACAAAGATTAAATGAGATACTGACATATTCACAGAGGTGAGCACACAGTAATCACTAAAAATTATCTCAAAAAGTCTAGAAAAGGCGATTAAACTTGCTCTTCAGTATTCCAGAGAATGTTAAGGTTGAAAGGACCTCAGAGATTATCTAGTTGAGAGAGGACTAGCTGGCAGTCCAGATGGCTGACAGGTGTATTGTGTTTGGTGAATACGTTTTTGCTGAATAATGAATGCTTGTCTAAAAATACGTAATGAGAAGCAGTTTGATAAAATCATATCTACACCAACTGCATTTGAGACACTCTGGTGGTGTTTTTCTATTTCTTTTATTTGGCTTAATTGTGGCACGCAGGGTCTTTAGTTGTGGCATGTGGGCTCTTAGTTGTGGCATGTGGGATCTAGGTCCCTGACCAAGGATCGAAACCGAGCCTTCTGCAATGGGAGCCTAGAGTCTTAACCCCTGAACCACCAAGGAAGTTCCTCTTCTGTATTTTTAACATTGGTTCCAACCACTCGATTAGTTTCATGACCCACCATAAATGCTGATCTAATTTATTTAGAAATAGAGCTTTAAAAATCTTGTAGTTCCATATTGTAAAATAATTGTATAGAATGCTACTATAAGTCATTAAGTTGTTTTTTAACAGGCTAGAATGTGTTCATCAGAATTAATTTACAGTTGTCCATAGGAAGGCAATGCAGTTGTTCAAAGGATGCTGTAGTTTTTAAAACACTGAAGTTTCTTTGGAGACTAGGCATTTTTTCCTTAAGAGATTATAGAGTGGTCATGTTGTTTTGCAGTTGTACCATACTTCTTTTTTTACTGTAAATTTATTAACTAAATCTAGTGACTCCCTGATTCACCATACTTTAGTCCAAATGACCTTTGACTGCTATTAAAATTTATATTTAAATTTATCCTTAAAGAGTGATGATTTGAATGTCTAGGACATTCATAACTTGTGCCATAAACTCTGAATGCAGTGCCCCCAAAAAATGACTTACTGAATGTTTTCCATGGCTTAAAATAACTGTAGGATGACTTTGAAGGAACCATTCTTTAACTACATATGTAAATTTTGATGCTGTTCTCAGGGTCTGTGACCTGCATGCTTGACTGCATGCTAGAGTGTATGAAGATGTGTGACTTTGTCCAGCCCTTTGAATCATGCATCCTTATTCTGGTTATTGACACATTTTTAGGAAAGTTTTCTGTAGCTTTGTGGTGAGAAAAGTTTGCATATCAACTTTTACAGAAATGATAGAGAGAGGGTAATTTTCCTTAAGATACATTGCAACATTCCTTCTCACTGGAAAAAAAAATCTCTTTGGCAGCTTTATGCTACACTCAAAAGATATTGAAGACATCTTTTCATCCTATATTCAGAAATTGTTGAAATAAAGGCTACATAAATGGAGTTCTAATTAAATGTAATGGATCACAAAACATGGCGTAAGGGTAAAAAGGAAATTTTATTACAAATGATAAATATGTATTATAAAATAATATAAGCTCTTTGTTTAAAAGAAATCTTTATATAATTGCATCAGATGAAGATTTTTAGTCTCTAGAGCAAATTACAGTTAATCATTTCTACTAATATCCTGGGAACACTTAGAACATATAATATTTTTATGCTAATGGAATGCACACTGCTCACATCCTTCTTTCTTTTGCCTTTTTAATTTAAAATTTATCTTGCAGATCTTTCACATCAGAGTGCATATACTTGCCTCATTATTTTCAACAGATATATATTACTTCATGGTGTATTAAGAGAGAGACTCTCTCATCCCACTAACTCAAACAAGGAAGACATTCAGTTATCTTTATTTTTCTTTAGTTCAGCTTCATTTTATTTTAGGATTCTATTCCCCTGCGTTCAATTTAGTTCAGTTCAGTCGCTCAGTCATGTCCGATGCTTTGCGACCCCATGAATCGCAGCATGCCAGGCCTCCCTGTCCGTCACCAACTCCCGGAGTCTACTCAAACTCATGCCCATCAAGTCGGTGACGCCATCCAGCCATCTCATCCTCTGTCATCCCCTTCTCCTCCTGCCCTCAATCTTGCCCAGCATCAGGGTCTTTTCCAATGAGTCAACTCTTCACATGAGGTGGGCAAAGTACTGGAGTTTCAGCTTCAGCATCAGTCCTTCCAATGAACACCCAGGACTGATCTCCTTTAGGATGGACTGGTTGGATCTCCTTTCAGACCAAGGGACTCTCAAGAGTCTTCTCCAGCACCACAGTTCAAAAGCATCTATTCTTTGGTGCTCAGCTTTCTTCACAGTCCAATTCTCACATCCATACAGGACCACTGGAAGAACCATAGCCTTGACCAGATGGACCTTAGTTGGCAAGGTAATGTGTCTGCTTTTTAATATGCGTAGTCCAAACTTAATCTCTTCCAATTCTGAGTCTGACATTTAGTGGAGTTCTGCGAGGCTTATGTAGAGCAGAGGTTGTGGCTACAGAGTCTTGTCTTTCATTGTTGAGTTTCCATGCTGACAGATGCTGAGGTGTATTTGTCCCACTTGGTCCTCCATCTCTGATCCATGTAGATCTCTGATGATCATCCCTGAGTCCCACCCCAGTCCCATTAGATCCTTCGAATCTCCTATGCCCATCTGTGCCACTGTCACACATAAGGGATTATTGTGCCATGCTGTGGTTTGGGGGAGATATTGCAGACTCCCTCAGGCCCATCTTTTAGTTGCACCAGGCAGCCATTCCATCCTTACTCTTTGAGCACTATGTCAGGATACTCTTAAAAGGGAGATGGGGATGGGGAAAGGTTTGGTCTTTTCCAGGCATTTACCTAAGAAGCAGATTTTCTTTTCTCTAAGACTCAGCAAAGTAATCTGGCTTTTGCTACTTCCTACCGCTAGACTCATCCTTCTGTGGAAGCTCCTTTCCACCTTTTTTATTATACAAATAATAAGTTAGTTATATAATATGTAGCAACTTACATACAAGCTCCCCTTCTGACTTCCTCACTTTCCCAAGCCAAGAAGTTTTTTATCTATGGAGAGACAGATAAGTTTTTTCTCATTTACTATACAAGCTTCTAAATATCAGGGTCAAGGCTTTTGAAACTTTTTGAAACTCAAAAGCCAAGTGTGTTCTACTTGTTTGACATTTGCATTCTACTCTGCCCTTTGATTTCTGAAGCAAAACATGCAGTACACCAAAGAGGAAAGAAATGAAAGCAAATAGCCCTCCTCAAAGAGATAATATTGCCAAATGTTATCTCCTATATGTGTATTTATAACTCTTTATAGGTAGTAATATATTGTCATAGCTACAAGCTACAATAAATATCCTTGCCCATATAGCTTAAAAACTTATGTACAGATATAATATTGACAATAAAAATCCTAACACTGGAATTCCTGGAAAAAAGAGCAAGGGCAAATGTGTTGTAAACGTTAATGGACATCACCACATCTCCCTTCCGGAAAGGCTACAAGACCACAATCTTGAGTACAAGTGCCTGTTTCATCCACTAGGTTTTTATCACCTATTTAAATTTTTCCCAACCTGTTAACTGAAAGTATTATCTCTTTATTTTCTGATTCTCCATGTCTCTAATTAAAAGAGAGATTGAGTATATTCTCATACATGTTCTGGCCTTTTGCACCTGGTGTTCCTTCAATTGCTTTTTTCTATTTGTTCATTTTTTGAGAAAAAAATCAAAGTATAGTTGATTTACAATGGTGTATTTAATTTTTGCTTTAGAGCAAAGTGACTCAGTTTTACATATCTATATTCTTTTCATATTATTTTCGATTATGGTTTATCATGGGGTATTGAATATAGTCCCCTGTGCCTTAGAGCAGGACCTTGTTGTTTAACTATCATGTATATAACATAATAGTCTGCATCCCTTCAAGTGCTTACAGTTTATGGACTTGAAAAGATGGTGTTAAATAAGCCTAAATTGTTTAAGTAGAATTTTTTTTCAAGAGTTATACATTGATTGCTTGATATTTGTTTTGGGAGACAGATTGTATAAAATTTAATGCCACTACTGCTTCCCAGTCTTTTCTGCATTTGACCTCAACTGAGTAACTGTTATACAGGGAGGGTTAGGAGCAAAATAAGTCTGAAGGTGAGAAAATGAGTCACCAACACAGAGGTAATAATTATGCTCCAAAAATGTTATGATGTCTCCACTCTGCAAACACAGAGCTAGTTCTCATCAAAATGGCATTTAGTCCAATGGTTACATGATAGAGTCATGTGAGACAGCTTACAAAGCCGATGAATGGCCCTCGAGCATGTGTCATTATGCAAAATTCCAATAACTAATTAGCACAATGGATTTTGGTCTCAATTCAAGTGCTGCAGAACATCCATTTCATATGTCCCACGTCATCACTGCCTCAGAGAATTTCCATTAGAGTAGATTTGCTCCCAGTAAGAATTCCACAGAGAAGCTAAGACATGTAAGAATTTTAGGAGCATTGAATGAGGACTGATTGCCAATTGTGTGATTATTTTTTCAACCTCTTAATCATGTAACATCTAAAATATCTGACTTCTTTGTCTTCAGATCTTTTCCACCTCTATTTCTTAGGTTTTCTATTCGTTGTTGTTATTGTTGTTGTTTAGTTGCCAAGTCGTGTCCAACTCTTTTGCAACCCCGTGGACTGTACCCCACCAGGTTCCTCTGTCCATGGGATTTCCCAGGCAAGAATGCTGTAGTGGGTTGCCGTTTCCTTCTCCAGAGAATCTTCTTGACTCAGAGATCAAACCTGAGTCTCCTACATTGGCAGCTGTGTTCTTTACCACTGAGCCACCAGGGAAGCCCTTTCGGCTTCATACTTAGCTATTTTTTTTAAAACAAAATCAGCATCCTGTCTCCTAGCTAGAAAGTACCTTACAATCTGAGTAATCCCATACAACCACCACCCTTTTATATTGATAATAGTTGTTACCATGTACTGAAGCCATACTATATGCCAGGCAATGCTGCTAGGTCATTATTGTTACCCCCCCTTTTTTTTTTATAAATAGAGCCTCACACTGAGAGAGGTTGGAAAACTTGCCCAAAGTCAACATTCAGTAAGTTGCAAAATCAGCATTAGCAGATTCTGAGGTCTGATATATTCTGCAAAGGAAAAGGAAGGACATTTTTGTTATGAGATGATGGTATTTCTCAGAACAAATTTTGTTGGATCTGCCACTTAATTGCTAGCAATGCCAAGGCCTCTCTGTACATTACTCTGCCTCTGTATACTCAGCTGTCCCTTCTATGCTCTGACTACTTCTGTTTAATCCCGTTTAAAGATTCTAAGGATGAGTAAGGAAGCCTGTGCTGTATGACCCTTAGCTTTTCAAACATGGAGAAAAATGACTTCTAAGGAATGGAGTGGATTCCTGACTACTCAACTCGTTTTCTTAGCACATTTTCCTTATGGAAATGGCTATAGATGGACCCATTCCTCTGCCTTCTCCTTCTGCCCTCAGAGTCCCATGACCCATCAGCTAATCATAGTTAGGCTAATTTATGAAAAGAACTTGGGAAGAGAATTAACCTGGAGGAGGGGCCTAGAAATAGTCCAGCTGTTGTACTTAGACCTGGAAGATGGAGCCCTTTGAAAATATCTTAAAAAGACAAGAGTTTCAGGAAAACATTACTCTGTAAGTGTAAATCTGACAACCTTCTGGGATAGCACCTTGGCTTGACTGTCACACTCCACAGCCAGTGGCATTAGTGACCAAATTCTATGCTTCATAATTCAGCCTCAAGCAAGCCTGATGGTCATCAGGTCCCTCATTATCCTTATCAGAAATAAATATAAAATTTCATTTTCAGGGATTTTCAAACAGGGGTATTAGCTTTCATACTATCTGAAGACTTTAGACTGAAGTGACCTATGTAATGTAATTTCCTCATTTTGCAAAATGTAAGGTTCAAAAAGGAAAACAGTTTGTCTGGGAGCACACAGAAGAAAAATTTTTTCTACTCATGTTATAATTCTGAAATAATATTTAGAAGAGAATTTCAGTTAAACATTTGTGATCCATATTAGTACATAAATGTTATAGAAAACTCAAGTGTCCCTGAGAAGCATGTTTTCCCTTGTCATAGCTAACGTTTACTGAACTCACTACAATGCCAATTACAGTATTAATCTTTGTCCTCACTGTTTAGCTTTACAGTAACACTGGGAAGAAGGAAATTGTATAAATCCCCATTTTGTAGGTGAGATAAGAAAGTCTCAGAGATTTCAAGTCATTTATCAGTGGCTAATATACAGATCTTTATCCCAGTTTTCAAATTCCAAAGTCATATAGGCTCTTGACTATTGTGATGTGCTGAGCCCCTAGACCGCATTTGAAATATTTAAGGGGAATTAAGGGTCCAACCTCAGAGGGCTTGCCTGTACTCTTCCTTCCGCTTGGGATACTCTTTCCCTGAATATCCGTGAGGTTTAAGCTTTCACTGACCTCAAGTCTTTGCTCAAATGTCACGTTATCAGTGAGGATTTTTCCAGCCACTTTGTAAAATACCCAGCCACTGTACTCCCACATTTCTGATCCCCTTCAGCCTGCCTCATTTTTCTGCATAGAATGTATCAACAGACATATTATGCATGTACTTCTGCATTGTAACCATCTTTCCTCGCTAGAAATGTCATTTCTGTAAGGTCAGGAACTTGAATCTGTTCCCTGCATCTCCAGTGCCTGGAGGAGTGCCTTCTAGGAGGAGATGTTCACAGAATATTTGTAGCATGAATGAGTGAGTGAATGAATGAATGAGTCAAACAAGTTCAGAATACATCTCTATCATCAGCCTCATACAATATCTTTCAAGAGAAGCTGGGGGACTCCAGGAAGTCTAACTTAAAAGGTGTCTGATTGTCTTTTAAGAAATCCAGTACAATAAAAGAAAATTTAATTGTGTCAGTAGCTGGTATTAAAGCACAGGAGGGCGTCCGTTTTTCTTCAAGCCCTGACAGCTGCGAGAAGAATGTACGAGTCTGCTCTCCTTGTCTGTCCTTGTGTTTCCTTCTTCCTTGCATAGCTCTGTATATTTAAATCATTGCAAATACTCATTCTGAGAAATGTAGAAGCAGCATTTTTTTTCCCCTTTTCATAAGCCAGCACTTATTCCTAGTGAGTAATGTTTAGCAATGAAATGTCTTTTGACGCTAGCACTTATCAGTGTTTCTGAAATATACAGTATAATTAAATTACTTAGGGGTTGTGCTTTAATCAGGAGCAAATTTAATGAATATTCAAGCTGTTCATTGTTAAGAAATGAAAAAAGATTGTAGGAATATTTTTATAGCCTCAAAAGTCATCCAGAAGAGGGTGCTAATGTTCTTTATGAAGTACACACACAAGCACACACAGAGACACACACTAAACAAAGCTTTCTTACATAAGTGATCAAGTGATAATAACTCTATACATTGAACATTGAATAGAGAATTTATAAACACAGGCAGTTCAAAAGTAAAAATAATTGCCTAATGATAGCACTAAAGTTTTTAAAAACTGGGACAGTTTATAAAATCTACCTCAGTTTTGGACAGATCAGTTAACAACCATATCACCACCAAAAATAGCATATTTTCTAGCACTCAAAACGCCCACCAGAAATAATAGTGATATTTCATTAAACGATTCACCTCTATCAAAAGATGAACAACAGGAAAAAGCAGTTTACTTAAATTATAGCCAACATCTTTTAAATAAAAAGTCACACTTTTTGTTTGATTTGTTGGATATTCTTCGCTCAAAGGCTTTTCTTTTGAGAGTAGATGAAGATGACTGCTAGTTATTGCTTAACTCTGATCCCAGAAAAATCATGTTATAGTTTCTATTCATCAGGTCCAAATGAAAACAGACTTTTAACATTGACATCTTTTCTGGTTCACTTACTCAAAAATGAAATTTCAGAAAGGATGAAATTTCTGTGAAGTAAGTAATTCTCAAAATTCTTTCTACCTGTGCTTTGGAGGTATTCGTTGAACACAGCCATGGCAAAAACCCTTTTCATTTCTGTTTCAAATGTGCCCTCATTTCTCTTCCTTCTGCTAGGTTTTCTGAGCTGCTGCCTTGATAGTTCAGGCAATTTGTATTTTGATGATTTCTCATTTCTTTGAAGCAGAACAGTCATGTGAACTGTAAATTTTCTTGAGCAAAATAAGAGGAGGTTTTGATGTCTGCCTCAGTGAGTTACTTAGAATACAAATGAGAAAAACCATTCCAACCCAGAAAGCTACTTTCACGTTCCGCTATTAGCTTCTAGGCATAGCGAGGTTGAGAGTATATATGCATTACACAAAGCTCAGTATGTGGATGGTCTTAAATGAAGTTCCCTTTAGCTTGTAGAACAGGACTCTGATTGGAAGGAAACAATGCCTCTGCCTGAAAGAGGAGTCTATTTAGTGATTCACATACAAAATGCACATGCCATTTTCAAGCCAGCATTGACAAGCCAGCTAAAGCAGAGGAACTCAGGCAGATGGCAGAGTGAGAGAACACTGCAGACACCAAGGAGGCCTGCCACTTCATCTGCCCTTATGCTGAAAGTCACTGCAGCAACTTAACCTGAATTCATCAGCTTGGGTGAGCTGAATCCATCCCTTGACTTTTGCTCTCAGATCCATTCATTCTCTGCCCTTCTCTCCTTGGTTGTGTGTTGGAAGATACTGAATTTCCCATGTTGTCTTGCTTTCAGCTTTTAGATGGATTTAGCTAATGCAAGGCTCTATGTGGAAGCCTGGAGAACCAGAAGGGAAAAAGTCAAAATACCTACCCCCTGCTCTGGTTCAGGTGGCAGCCCCAGTGATGGCTGCAATACCTGTGTGGCTCCAGTTCCTGGAAGATTGTTCACTCCTTCCATGGTTTCAGTTCTCATCAGAAAGGCCCACCAGGGACCCTGAGCTGTGATACAGCCACTTCTTACTTTTCTTGCTCCAGCCCTAGGCTGATAATGGCTCTCTTACTTTTGCTAAATGCAGAGTTGCTTCATAGTACTGATCAGTTCCCTAGTTATTCTATCATCTGAGTCCTTTGTACTGGATTCCTTTGGTTTCAAATACTTAAAAGGCTCTCTTTTTACTCATATAGAAGACCATCTTTTGTGCTATAGGATATTTGGAGAGGACACACTGTTCTACTTTAATCCAAATACTTTAATGCATAACTTCTTTAAACCAATCTGGTCAGGCAGTGAAAAAACAAAGATTTGTTTAAAAATATATCTTCACCACCAGTTGCTGCCTTGCCTCTGCACACACACAACACCCATATATATAACTCTGAAGAACTTATCCCAGTATGACAGTTCTGGGATGGTTATAGTTAACACATTTTTTGTATTATTATTCAGCTTTCAAATGTTTATGGATTATTAAATGTATGTCAAGAAAGAAACAACCTTCAAGCTCCACTCTTGAAGAAGGTGTAGTAAGAGACAGAATTACAGATTGAATTGTTTATACCGCACCACTTTGAATATATTATTCCATTGTCTTTAATTCATTGTTCTGTATTCATCTGTGCAGTGGGGATAGTAAGGGTCTTTTTTCCCCATCAGATTGTTACGAACATTAAATGAAAGATACTTAAAATACTGCCCAGCCCACAGCAACCACTCAAAAATATTAGCTCTTATTGTTGACTGAAAGTCTTTTGTCAATTGAATTCCTTTGTGAGAATATGTCTTTTAATCTCTGGTAGCTTATAAGAATTTTGCTTGTTTTTGATTTTCTGAAGTTTTATTACAATGATTCTTTTAGACATGAATTTGCTTTTGTTTGTCCTCAATGGATCTTGGGATGCTCCTTAAGTCTTAGGATGCCTTGGGTAATTTTTTTTTTTTCAATTCTGGAAAATCTTAGCCATTTTCTCTTACAACTTTAGGTCTCCCACGTTCACTTTACTTTATCCTAGAACTCCTATCAAGCATATATTAGACCCCATCTTCCTGTTTTACACGCCTCAACTTCTCTTGTTTTTCTCTTCCACACTCTAGGTCAGTTCCTTAGATCTGTGTTCCAATATATACATTATTTTTCTGTATGTATTTGTACTGTTGTTCAACCAGCTAATTGATTTTTAAAAAATGTGATAATTTTATGATGATCATTTAAAGATTTCCATTGTATCTTTTCTCATTTTGCGAATCTGTTTTTTATACTGTTTTGTGCTTGCTTTATCTCTGTTTTCACTTTACCTATGTAAACATTTAAAAAATAATTATTTAAAACCTCTTTTAGACAGGTCCATTATTTCTTGTTCTTAATGTACAAATTTTTCTTTATGTTGCACAATCTTATTCTCCATCCCAGTAATTCACTTCCTTCCATGGAATCGTCATTGGGTGCTCATCTTTAGCTGAGATTTAATTCCCCAGTTTTCTGAACTGTGGGATTCTCCTAGTTGGGTTAGGCTGGCTTTGCCTCTTCTTAGAATTCATGGATTTCAGTCATTCTAGGTCCGTTTTTTTGTTAATTTCTCGTTTAGAAACACACTGATGACATGAATTTGGACCTGCTCATTCATGTGATAATGGGTTTGAACTTACTGGGTTATTTTCTTCTAAACTCAATCCTGTATAAGGCAAGCTTCCTTGCTCCTTCCCCCACCTGGCAGGGATGGTGTCTGCCTGTCCCTGTGAATGCTGACTTGTTGCAGATATTGAAACTCTAGTTTCGTGTGTGACTAGCATCTGTGCCCTACACTACCTTCTCTGCACAGGCATCCAAACCCTCAAATACAGCTACTAGAACCTGTACCTGCTTCTCATAAGACCCTAACACATTTTCACTTAAGCCCCTATCACTTCTTTGATTTTGTGTTTGCATTTCTGAAAGTGAGTATTTCTGTCTTCTGGTTTTTAATTTGCATGTATGCACCTTTTACTTTCTTATATAATATTTTATGAATTCAGAATCTATTTAAGAGTGGAGAGTCCTTTCCTCAGTTTTATTCCCTATATTGACTGCAGTGAAAGAAAAAGTGCTTGGTGATTATGGAAAGATTCTTTCATAGAGTGTTGTCTATGAACCACCTGCAAGAGGGTGGAGAGATAGTCCACTACCAGACAGAAGAGCCTGCTACCCTTAGCTGATCGTAAATCTATATGGAGTTCATTAAATGATGCAAAGGATTTATTTTATCATCAATAATGAATTCATTTGGCATGCTTTTGGCTGGAGGTAACAGAAAATTCAACTAAAATTGGCTTAAACACTAAGAAAGACTTATTCTCTTATCAATGTTAGAACTAAAAATGGGGCCATTTCAGAGTGGGTGAACTCAGTGGCTTGACTTCATTATTGCTCCAGCTTAAATTCTTCTTATATTTCTTGCTTTCTCTGCATGGTCATGAGATGACAGCAACAGTCCCCAGCATGTCAACCTGAATATATATCAAGATGGAGGAAATGGAAGAAGGGAACTTATTTCTTCCAAAGATCTCTCTTTTTAAAAGAAAGGAAGAATTTCTAGACGTCCTTGTGGTGTAACCCTCATCTCTAATTAGCTAGAAATATGTTGTAGGCTCCTTCTCAAACCAATCACTGGCAAGGGAAATAGAGTTACCCCAAAGGGCAGACATTACGTTAGACTGACTTTGAGGTTGGTATGAGTCCAGGTGTCCTTGAAGTACAGGTCTTCCTCCCAACTGAACAGCATCAGAAATTTCTTACCTTGGAGATCAGGAAATAGCTCTCAGGCAAGGTCAGGTGCTCAGAGTCGACATTAAGTCCAGATCTGGGCTCTTTTCCTCCTGTGTTTGCCGATTCTGTTTCCTGTCCCAATCCCAGCCCTGCTAAGGCACAAGCAGCCTTTGACACCACCACTGTTTCTGTCTCTGCCCTGTAAGAGTGATGGTGAAACTTCATAATCAGTGCCACTTACAGCCTATGGAAGGCCTAGACATTTTAACATCTTCACTCTGAACATGGGCTAAATAGGGTCCATACTCATGCACGTCCTGCTGTAGAAATTCATCTTTCAGAAGTCCATGGCACTGTCTAGAGGTGCACACATGGGCATCATCGGATGGGGACAGCATAAAGTCTCAGGGCACAGGGGAATGCTACCGCTGTGGGAAAATTAGCTGGTGATGTACTGGTAGGACATGAACAGGGTTTCCATCTGGTGCAGACTAGAGTCCCAACTGGCAAAGGCTGCATGGCCTGCATTATGAGTAATGCCTCCAAGACACTGTGGATCATGGACCTTTTAGCATGTTTCCTTTACAGCTATCCTCCTCTTGGTTCACTCACTGCACATGTCCTGGGTTATGAGACAGTGCCTTCTAGAACAAGTGCGCTACAGTGAGGTCACTTGTATTTATCAGTCACCTCACTTAATTTCTCCACCTCCAGACCCACCGCCACACCTTGTTTATCCCTCCACACAAAAACTATCTCTTCTTTTATTTCCTTCTAGATTTCAGGGGACTATACATCCAGAGCACAAATCATAAGCCATAAGAAAAACTGTTTCTCTTTCAACGAGTGCAGGAAAAACTCCCTTTAACATTGTCTGTATGATGAGAGAAATCATTTGTTTTTCTCCTAGGGTGTAGACTAGGGAGGTGAGTGCCCTGTTAAAGAGGGATGAATGCTTCTAATACAAAAAAGTGAAAAATATAAATGAGTTAAGTTTTTAGAATAAAATTGCACATTTGTATCCTGTTAAATAAATAAATTCTTCTCTTGCCAGTATTGATTGCTTTGCAAAATATGGCCTTAATCCTTTTTATATTTTTTAAAAAATAGTTTAAAAAAACTCATGAGCAGTGAGGCAGTAAGATATAATGGTATAAATAAACACCTGCCTCATCTCACATAGGTCTGTATAGTCAAAGCTATGGTTTTTCCAGTAATCGTATACGGATGTGAGAGTTGGACCGCAAAAAAGGCTGGGCAATGAAGAATTGATGGTTTTGAACTTTGGAGATGGAGAAGACTGAGCATCCCTTGGACAGCATGGAGATCAAACCAGTCAATCCTAAAGGAAATCAATCCTGTTGATCCTAAAGGAAATTCATTGTAAGAACTGGTGCTGAAGCTGAAGCTCCAGTACTGTGACCACCTGATGTGGAGAGCTGGCTCATTGGCAAAGACCCTTGATGCCGGGAAAGATTGAAGGCAGGAGGAGAAGGGGATGACACAGGATGACATGGTTGGATGGCATCACCAACTCGATGGACAGGAGTTTGAGCAAACTCTGGGAGATAGTGAAGGACAGGGAGGCCTGATGTGCTGCAGTCCATGGGTTACGAAGATTCAGACACGACTTAATCAACTGAGCAGCAACAGCAACATGTACGTGTGACTCCGGTCTAACTAAACTGAATCTCCTTAGCCCAATAGGGATAGAAAGAAAGAAATGAGGTTTTTAAGGGGCTAAGTTCCTCTCATAATATTTTTCTATAAGTCTTTTAAGCGTTTAACCATTGCTTAACAATGGTAAGACACCTGCGTAACACCTATTAAGAGGGAGAGAAGGTGGATTTGAAGGAAAGATGCCAGAGTATTAGATGAAAGTGTCACAAGGACGGATGTTGAGTCCACATCTATAGAGAGCTGGAAAACACATACCACAGCTTACACTCAACGGACAGGAGCCCACACTTTACAGCCTAATTCGTGGTCAGTCCCATAGGAAGATAGTCTGTTTCCCTTCATTCTCTAGAACAATGTCTCTCAATCTTGGTTTTGACCACACCTAAACATCTAAACTCTGAAAGACTTAAACTTTTTGAAAGTTCAAACTAAATTAAATATTATGATTAAAAACATAACAAAGCAGTGACAATTTTAGAATCCAGTCTTTAAACATACCATAACTTCCTTCAAGGTACAAATACACCAAATTATCCTCTACCATCTTTGAAAACTCACTGTTGTGAAATAACATCCTCACTTCTCTGCTCTCTGAAATGGTGCCTTCAGGGGTCTGTTGTGTTTCACTTTGATCTCTATTAAATACAAATAACCTCCAAGAATGTTGAAACATATAACCTCATCAGTCACTAAAATTAAGTGAATAAATGTCAGGTCTCTTCTTATTGGAAATCACAGAATTCATTTAATAGTACTACAAATCTGCTGGTACCTAAAACTCCCTGTTTTATAGCTGCCGTTGTGTTTAACCTAACAGGGATCTGATTTACTGTCCTACCTGAAATACCCCCCAAATCCAGGTAAAATAAAGAGAACAGATTTAAGACACTAGACATCAGGCAACAAAGGACAGTGATCTCCGAAAGGTGGGAAACAAAAGATGTGAGCCCTGCAGTCATTCCAACTTTGTTGTTGTTGTTTGGTTGCTAAGTTGTGTCTGACTTTTGTGATCCTGTGGACTGTACCCACCCTGGCTCCTCTGTCCTTAGGATTTTCCAGGCAAAATATTGGGGTAGGTTACCATTTCCTTCTTCATCACTCCAGCTTGCTGCCTTGAAAAAGTTTTCAGGCCCGGCACCAGGTGGAGAGACTGAGACAGCTCACAGAGTGGATGAGCTGAACCGAATTGAGAGTCCTAGGACCGCGGCATCCAGAGTTCATAGGACAGCCCGCCTGGGAGGGGCGTGCTGCACAGAAGGAAGTCTCCAGAGATTTGCAGAGGGCCCTGCAGGTGTGCCGCAGAGACACGGCAGATCAGAGGTGTTCATGAGGAGACTGCCTTCTGAAAAGCTCACAGGGACAGTGCCTGCAGCTCACCCCCAGCTACAACGGGTAAACTAATAATTATGGGTCACTGGGAAGAGCCTTCCAGAAAGTCTTGGGCCTCCATGGTACATGTGGAGGCCTAAGCTGAGCACTTCTCCAGACCTACCCGACAAAATCCGTCACAGAAGCTGTTTTGTGTGTATGTGTGTGTGTGTGTGTGTGTGTGTGTGCGCCCATGCTTACATTCGATACCACTGGTTTCTCCCGTTTAAAAATCACTTCAAACTTATACCTTGACAGATGGAAGGAATAAAGGCGGGGAGGTAAGTCAGGGGAGATGGAGACTGGAAAAGAAGGAACTGCTGAGGAGGAAAAGGGGCAAAACCAGCAAGGCTAAATAATGTCGCCCCTTCTCCGTGGCAGACTGAAACTGACTCACAGGGAATAAAATGGAATTATTTGTTTAAATTGTGCTTTTTTCATTCTTAAAATGAAATAGAGTGGCTTTGAGTTAGGGCAAGATGGTATAGAAGAGTTTCTCCTTGCTCCTCCCCACTCGACAGAAATATAAACCCTGGAAAGAGCACAAGCTTGTAAGAGGAAGGTGAGATGGTTTTCTCAGGACTTAGGAACAAAATGATTTCAGGGTGTCCCCTGACAGGGGCAGATGACCCAGACCCGTTGTATCCTAATCCCTGACCTAACAAGAGAATGCAGCTCAGGTGGAGTTTTTCTTCCCTCAGGTGGAAAACAAGTGCTGCTGACAACATCAGCATAAACCGAGCAGACCAAAGTAACACCACAAAGGCTCTGAAAATTAAACTGCCATTGAAACCACAACCCACAAAGTCATCCTAGACCTGTATATGACACCTAAATGGATGACTGCCTGTTAAAACAGAAGATTTTGATGGAACCCAGAGTTCTATCATAATAGACAAAATGAAATAAATGGAAAAAAAATGAAAAAAAAAATAGACAAAATGTCCACATTACAGCTTGAAATCATGTCATCCCGGTTCAGTTCAGTTCAGTTCAGTCGCTCAGTCGTGTCTGACTCTTTGCAACCCTGTGGATTGCAGCATGCCAGGTTTCCCTGTCCATCACCAATTCCTGGAGCCTACTCAAACTCATGTCCATCATGTCGGTGATACCATCCAACCATCTCATCCTCTGTCATCCCCTTCTCCTCCTGCCTTCAATCTTTCCCAGCATCAGGGTCTTTTCTGAGTCAGTTCTTTGCATCAGGTGACCAAAGTATTGAAGTTTCAGCTTCAGCATCAGTCCTTCCAATGAATATTCAGGACTGATTTCCTGTAGGATTGATTGGTTGGATCTCCTTGCAGTCCAAGGGACTCTCAAGAGTTTTCTCTAACACCACAGTTCAAAAGCATCAATTCTTTGGCACACAGCTTTCTTTGTAGTCCAACTCTCACATCCATACATGACTACTGGAAAAACCATAGCTTTGACTAGACAGACCTTTGTTGGTAAAGTAATGTCTCTGCTTTTTAGTATGCTGTCTAGGTTGATCATAACTTTTCTTCCAAGGAGCAAGCATCTTTTAATTTCATGGCTGCAGTCACCATCTGCAGTGATTTTGGAGCCTCCAAAATTAAAGTCTCTCACTGTTTCCATTGTCCCAGGAACCAGGAAAATCACAACTTGAATGAGAGAAGGGAAGCAGCAGATGGCAACATCCATGGAAATAAATCAGAATTGAAATTATCTGACCAGAATTTTAGAGCAGTCATCATAAAAATGATTCAGCAATCGATTATAAATTCTCTTGTAATAAATGGAAAAATAGTAAGTTTCAGCAGGGAAATAAAATTATTTTAAAAATGGAGATGATAGAACTCAAGGATACAACAGCACCAATGAATCATTCACTGGATGGGCTGAAGAGAAGAGTAGAGATGGCACAGGATAAAAGTGGTGAACTTGAGGACACAGTAGGACTCAGCCAATCTGCATGAGAGAGAAACTAAACTGGAAAAACAGTAAGGCAAATTGTATAAGGATTGCTCTATGTTATTTGTTACAATTACATGTGAACCTACAATTACATCAGTAAAAACTTCGTTAAAAAAGGGAAGAGCTTTTTATTATCCTATTAACAGTTGAAATTTTTACTACCGTACTTTACTCTCTCCTGTAAAAACAGCATCTTTTATGAGAAACAAGCCATCAGCATATACCAACTGGCCCAGAGCAGAACGTAATGCACTCTGTTAACAGGAACTCTGACTATAGGCAAGTCACCATTTGCATAGATATTGAAAAATACATTTCAGAGCTTAGAAGATCGACTTTTCTTGCTTAACAGTTCCACAGAGGGGCAGCTCCAGACTGTCTATAGAGCAGACCCTCCTTAGAGACCGCTTTTGTTCATTTTATAAATTGGGGCGAGTCAAGCTACTAAAAGACTACTACATCAGAATATGAATTCTTTTCTTCCATCTGCTGTTGTGTTGACCCTGAAACATGCAAGGCAGAAGTTCTTGGTTCTGTAGTCCTAAATCTTCCCTCCAGTGGTATCCAGAGATCTATCTACTGTCTCCAACCAAGCTTTTGTCAGAAATAAAGTTGACATTTTGATCTTTAGTTCCCAAGTATTTCTGAACTTAGGTAAGAAGAAGGGGCTTGAGGTCAGCCTTATGATTGGAAAGTGGAACCACTGCCACTGGCCAGCATTACTGTGGACTGTCTCTACACAGCAAACACTTGGAAAAAATGGCATATGGAGAAGGGATAGAGTAAATGCAGTTCGCAGAACAACTATTGAAGCTCCTACCATTGATCTCGATTTCGTGTAGCATTGTCCTTTTCAGTTTCATTGATGATAATGGAAAATGGTATGATATTTCCAATCAAATTAAAGTTGGAGGAAGGTATATTTCATGTAGAGTGAATAGCATGTTTAAAAATTCAGAATCAATTTCCCAGACTCTATTTAGGATTTAAAAGAGTTCTAAGTGGAATTTAATGGTGGCAGTGGTATTAATATGGGGGCAGAGGCAAAGAGTAACAGAATCATCAGGGCCTACATGGCTGAGGATGTAGGGTCTGGACCATGTAAGGCCTTGTGTAGAGGGCCAGAGAACATGATCCTTACCTTGGAGTTGACAGGGAACTGATGATACTTACTTTCCTCTTATTTGAGAGGAAGAAAAGAGAATTTTAATTTGAATCTCTCCTCAAGGTTTAGCGATTCGCTTCCCAACTATGCACTAGATTTATGATAATGCCCGCATCCATTCCATGCCTCTCAGGGAGCTAGAACATTGGTTTTCAAGTTCCAGTGAGTTTAGGAATTAGCTGAATTCTCTGTTAATCATGCCAATCCCTGGACCCCACCCTCAAAGAGCTTGGTTGAGTTGCTCTTGAGTGGATTCTGGGAAACTGGGTTAATTCTGAAGACCTGGGTCTTTGGCTTATACTTTGAAGAGGACTGTGTGTGATTACAGTGTTAAGAAAGCTCCGCTTACTCCTGTCCTATGAACAAGGATATGAATGTACTTTCAAATGGAATTAACAACACTGGCTGTAGTCTCCACTGCTGCTGCTGCTGCTAAGTCGCTTCAGTCGTGTCCGACTCTATGCGACCCCATAGACGGCAGCCCACCAGGCTCCCCCCTCCCTGGGACTCTCCAGGCAAGAATACTGGAGTGGGTTGCCATTTCCTTCTCCAGCGCATGAAAGTGAAAAGTGAAAGTGAAGTCGCCCACCAGGCTCCTCCGTCCGTGGGAATTTCCAGGCAAGAGTACTGGAGCGGGGTGCCATTGCCTTCTCCAGTAGTCTCCACTAGAGGGTAGTAAATCAAAATTTTGAGTTTTGAACAGAACTTGTTTAAATTGTGTGATTTTTTTTCCTTTTTTCTTATTTTTAATTGGAGGATAATTGCTTTACAGTCTTGTGTTGGTCTCTGCCCTACAGCAATGCAAATCAGCCTTAAATGTATACACACACACAGACATATATATATATATATCTCCTCTCATCAATCTCCCTCTTGTCCTCACCCCCATCCCACCCCTCTAGGTCATCACAAAGCACGGAGCTGAGCTCCTTGTGTTATATAGCATCTTCCCACTAGCTGTCTCTCTTACACTTGGTCGTGTATATATGTCAGTCTTTTTTTTTTTTTTTTTGAGAATCAGAGTTTAAAACATTTTTTAATGTGGATTTTTTTTTTCTACATGGAAATGTTAAAAGAAAAAGCTTTCTTTGGGAAACTGTTTTGCCTTCTTTTTTTCCCCCTAGTGTAATCAAATGACTTGCTCAGATTAAAATATTTCCTCAATTGCTACCTCGTTGTCATTCTGAGTGATGCAGTTATAGGATATTAGTGATAATACTTTCTGCTTTATAGATGAGGGACATAAGCCCCCAAAAGAAACTAGATCAAGGCCTCTACAATTGTAGTAGAGTTAGGAATAGAAGTCAGGTGACCTGACCATCAATTCAACATCATTTTCTATAAACCATCTTATAAAAAGTTTAATTTTGGGAATGCTGAGGATGGAGAAGGGAATACTGCATTATCAAATTTTAGTTCCTTTAGCTATAATTCCAGTAAGAGTCAGAATTTGAAATATTCATTTGAAGCAGCCTTGGGAGTTGTATGAAGTAACCTTGCCTTATGACTTTATAAATCTGGTGTCTCCTCTGTGGCTGAGGCTCCCCACTTCTCTTTTTCTTTTTTTCCCACTGAATTAGACCAGTTCTGAGTTATAACTCTTGGATTTGTCTCTCCATCCTGTGTACATGGTTTTATTGTTCTTTTTTAAATGGTGGAAACATAGTTTCGAAGTCAGGACAGCATGAATTAGGATTTAAAAGAACAATAGCAAGTAAGCCTCATCAAGTAAGGGAAATAGATATAAATGTTCCAGGAATTCAGCCAGTTTATATTTTAAATGGTCTTGACTATTATTATTATTATTTTTTTTTCTGACACGAGGCATTTGCTTCACTGAATGGCTTAGTTTCTGGTGAAGCCACGTGCTTGCTTTTTGGCATGTTTCTCACCCCTAAGACCTGCTAAAAGGAAAACTGGCCTTTTCATAGCAGGATGCTGACTGCTTTCCTAGTATTTGACCAGCCCAACAATGGTATTAATCCAATGGGGAAATGGCAGTAGTGTTATTTCTTTGTTGGGATGGAAGTAATTTCCTAAGAGACTTAAGAATTGGGGTATAGGAAGGAATCACTAGGCAGTAACCTAACATTTTCCCCTTTTTAATGGGAAATCACCAGTCATTTTATTAAAATGGTATCTCCCAAGCATCCCACTTACATTAAAGCATAGGTCATAAAACCCTAAATTCACAAAGTGTAAGCCTTACTGTTATAACAAAGTCTAAATTCGCCAAGCTCCTAGTAAGTGTCAGGCAGTGGGCTAAGAGTTTCATCCATCAAATCTTATCTGTCCCTCATAACAACCTTATGAAGTAGGTGCTCTCATTATCCTCATCTTACAGATGATGAAACTGAGACTCACATGGACTCAGGAATTTATATATATATATATAAAACTAGAAGTAGGTGAGTGTTTACCTAAATCCAGACAGTCAGAGTACAAGTGCCTGCACATCACCAGTCTGCCCTCCCATGCTGAATGTATATACAGCCCTCGGGATGGCAATACAGAGAGAAATCTATCCAGTGAATGCTCATGTGTAGAACCCCATTTAAGGTTGAAACATGGTATGTATGTATCCTCTCATTAAGGTTAAGGTGTTCTTGGTAGGGGAAATAAAGGTTAGGTTAAGGTGTTCTTAGCAGGGGAAATAAAGGTTAATTATTGGCCACACCTTCTCTGGTGGATCAGAAGGTAAAGAATGGGCCTGCAGTGCAGGAGACCTGGTTCCGTCCCCGGGCTGGGAAGATCCCCTGGAGAAGGAAATGGCAACCCACTCTAGTATTCTTGCCCGGAGAATTCCATGAACAGAGGTGCCTGGTGGGCTATAGTCCATGACATTGCAAAGAGTTGGACATAACAGAGCAACTAACTCTTTCTTTCTTTCACAACCAGTAGGAATAGCCTGCAAAAGCTGAGACAGGGTTAATGTCTAGGATAAAATTCAAGCCAGACCGGATTTTCATGCTCTATTTACTGTAGCAGACTGGAATCCTTGCTTCAGAATCTCTACAAACAGGAAGAATAAATAGCAAATATGTTAGAAGGAGCAGAACCTAGACATGTGGTGCATATTCACATTAGAGACAGGTGTTATTTCAGATATATCTTAGATTACATTTCTGGGGCATGAAGGCATATGCCTCAATTCACAAGAGTTTAAAGCTCTATCTTTACAAAATTATCCAGAGTGCGCACTGAAATGTGCAAGAGGGAAAAGAAAAGCACTAAAAGGAAAGAGAAACACAAAAATTTCTATTCCAAGGTGGCAGTGATGTATTTGGGCTAGTTATGTACTGGGTGGTCAGTGTATCACAGGTGGCTTCTGAGATGATGCAAGAGGGTATACGAATACATTTTTAAAAAGAAATGTTAATACTTACATATTAAATGAGTGTGTGTGTGTGGCAGGGGGGAACCTGGCATTTTAAAGCCAGTGATTTTTATGGATATTTCTTAGGACAAGTCTGGGTTTTAAGGAGTGAGCAATCTTAAATTTGATTAGAACAAAAATAATAAGTGAATAATATTAATAGTGATAGATATGGGAAGAATTTTGAAGGTGTTTGTAAGAGAGATTAAAGTTGGAAAACTTTAGTATGGCAGAATCAGTGTATCATAAAGGCTTTAGATATGTGGGCCCAAATTCTGGTTCTGATATGGACCAACCATATGACCAGAAGTAAGCCATTTCACAGCTCTAATTCAGAGTAGCTTTGCCTGTAAAATTTAGACCAGATCGGAAAGGCCCTTTCAGGGACCATGGACCCATAAAAGACCTTGGTATTGCCATGAAGGATCTGAGAACTCATGTACTCAGCACTGACTTAGACTGAGTCAGAACACCCTAATGGTAAGCATATGACTGGTTTACAAAAACATAAAAATGCTGTCATGATTAATCATGAGTTTAATTAACTTGAACTAATTCAATGAAAGTGCTACTGAATGCATACGTTCTTGAACTAAATGTACATTCTCCAACAGACAGATACTACAAGTACAGTTGATATTTTTTATATCGTCACACATCCATGCAGATTTTCCCTGTTAATATAGTTTAAACTTCCACACTGTGGAAGAATTACAACTGTGCACACCACAGAAAGGTGACCCAAGAGATCACAAATAGAAGCTAATTAGTCCCCCTGTTACATGAGAGTGCTAAGGGGAAAATACCCTCTCTTGATCTTTTACCTGACCTAAAATATCTGCACACAGAAGAGACATACTTACTCTAGTGACCTTATGTACCCAGGCCAATTTCAAAGAAGTAGATTTGTAGATAACTCTTTTTGATGGAAATTACCTTAATGATAACAGTGGTAATAATGATTAAATTGCCCCTGTGTATTTAGTATGTAATGTGTGTGTGTGTGTGTATACATCAGATGTTGTGCTTGATACATTATACATCTTTAATCTTTCAGTGTATGAATACCCATAATTTGTTGTTTTTATTTTCAGTGTATGAATACCACTAATTTGTTTTACATTACTTTGCTGACAAAGGTCCATCTGGTCAGAGTAATGGTTTTTCCAGTAGTCATGTATGGATGTGAGAGTTGGACTATAAAGAAAGCTGAATGCAAAAGAATTGATGCTTTGAACTGTGGTGTTGGAGAAGACTTTTGAGAGTCCCTTGAACTGCAAGGAGGTCAATCCTAAAGGAAATCAGTTCTGAATATTCATTGGAAGGACTGATGCTGAAGCTGAAGTTACAATACTTTGGCCACCTTATGTAAATAACTCATTTGAAAAGACCCTGATACTGGGAAAGATTGAAGGCAGGAGGAGAAGGGGAAGACAGAGGATGAGATGGTTGGATGGCATCACTGACTGTGGACATGAGTTTGAGCAGGCTCTGGGAGTTGGTGATGGACAGGGTAGCCTGGCGTGCTGCAGTCCATGGGGTCACAAAGAGTTGGATACAACTGAGTGACTGAACTGAAGTGAATTTGTTGTTGAAATCCAATAAGTTGAGGTTTTTGCCCAAAACTATAAATCCATAAGGTCCCAGTACCAGGATTCAGATCCAGAACTCTTTGGTTCTATATGTCACCTATTTCTACTATGCTACCCTGTTTTCTGATATAATGAAAGTGGAGAACTCTAAACAGACACATAGGCATAGGAAAAAGATAAGTCATCAGAATTTTCTTTGAAGAAAGATAAAGGCTCTGGGGTTAAAAGAAAAGATGAAGCGATCATATAAGACTCATTGGTGGACCATGTTAGGATTAGGCCAGAATTGAGACTGAGTATTAAATTTTCACAGCTAGGGTCCCATTACTGAATCTCCTGCCAGTTATTGAAAAGGCTTTCTCAAAAGTTAAGCTACTGAGATAATGACAGGATTCTGACAGCCATCCCCATACTTACAGAACTGTTCAGCCTTATTTTTTCTGCAGTGTCAATTGACATCATCCAACAACCTGGCAGTTTGAGGGACTGGACTGATATTGAAAGCTTTTGAATGATTGCTTGAATCAAACATTGTAATCATAGTATTTCCACAGTTGTTCTCCTATGTCAAGGAAATACCTATGAGACAAGCCCAGTGGAAACAGAGTTAAATAATATTCTGGGGACATGATCATCTGCAGAATAGTGGAACATGGTTTGCTTGCACTCCAGCTACAGTGAATGGAAAAGAAAGGAGACTCATTCATCCATTTATTCAAAATACATTTTGAAGAGTTGCTATCATGTAGAGGTTACTAATTACTAAAGAATGCCAGTGAATGATACAGGAATCAGAGTCAGAGAAGTCCCAATCTTTATCCCTAACCTATTGTCAAGACTGATTTTATGATTCAAAGCGCATGATTCCTTCTGGCCAATGTTGTCTATGTTTAGCAATCATTTATGGTACCTTAGTTATTAGAACACAGGACGAAGAACCAGGAAGGAGTGAACAAATCCTAATGTTCCTGCTTACCAGACATGGGACCTTGGATAAATCAAAGAAGCTCTCTGGGATTCAGCATGTATGGAAATAAGAATATTTCAAGTCAAAGAAAAATCTAAATAATGATCCTTTCCCCTGTCTTATAAAGACAATTTCCTTTCCTCCAAACCTACATGAGAGAATCCCAGGGTTCAGGGAGGCTCATGAAGTATCATCACTCCAAGATGTATGCAATCAAGTATTATCTGGTATCTTAGCGGAGTTTGGGGTTCCCTGGTGGCTGAGACAGTAGAGTCTGTCTGCAGTGCGGGAGACCAGTGTTTAGTCCCTGGGTCGGGAAGATCCACTGGAGAAGGGAATGGCTACCCACCCCAGTATTCTTTCCTGGACAATTCCATGTACAGTGGAGCCTGGTGGACTACAGTCCATGAAGTCGCAAAGAGTCAGACACAGACCGAACAACTTACACACAGAGCGGGGTCTCATGTGGGCAGGAAGCAAAAAAATCTTTTCCTTTTATCCATGCAATTCCAAGAATCGCCACTTGGTGGTGCCAGATGGCCTATGTTTGTTTATTTTCAACTGGAAAAACTTCCAGGAACCTTTTTTTTTTTCCCCTTCTGTATTTACAAGGTTACCAGGGAGTTCTCTCTTCTTTGCTGTTTATAAATATTTTCAGTCAGGGTTTAATCCATAAAAAGGTACTGAATGGGAAATCTGAAAATCTCGAGAGGGTAATAAACTGAGGAGAAAAGGAGAAAGGAAATAAGGAGAAAAGTAGAGGCGGGAAACAGATGTGATACCCAGCAAAGTGTCACAAACCTCAGATTCAGAAAGAAACTCAATTGGTTTTTTAAAAAATATTTGGCTGCATCGGGTCTTAGTTGTGGCAGAGGAGACCCTCGTTGCAGCTCACAGGATTCTCTCTAGTTGTGGAACGGGCTCAAGTGCCCTGTAGCATTGGGATCTTAGTTCCCCAACCAGGAATTGAACTCACATACCGCCCCCACCATTGGAATTGCCTTTCATCATAAGTTAAAGAGGTGCGATGGCCACCCTTGGGCTTTTGTTGGTGGCTTAGTGGTAAAGAATTCCAGCTGCCAATACAGGAGATGTGGGTTGACCTTTGGGTCGGGAAGATTCCCCTGGAGAAAGAAATGGCAACTCACTCCAGTATTCTTGCCTGGGAAATCTCATGGACAGAGGAGCTTGGTTGGCTATGGTCCAGTTCAGTTCATTTCAGTTGCTCAGTTGTGTCCGACTCTTTGCAGCCCCATGGTAGCTATCGTCCATGGGGTCGCAAAAGGGTCAGACATGACTTAGGGAGTTAAACAACAAGAACAACAATGGTTGCTCACAGCTTCAACTCTCTCATCTATAAAATGAAGATACTGATTCCTTATCTCCCTGGAGGAAAGCGGGGCATGATGGCTTAGGCTAGCTTCCAGCTCCAGGACCTCAGGTTTCTGTTAAAGGGACTGATCAAATTGACACCCTGTTTACCTATTAGGATCCTTTCTCTCCCCACAGGAGGAAGATTGTAAGCAGAGTGAGTTTATCTGCCCAAGGTGACAGTCGCATGTTCAAGTTCAGAGACTCATCATGTTCAAGTTCAGAGACTCATCATAAACCCCGTGTGCACTGTTGAGCCACTCACCTGAGCCACCTAACGTTACTTGTGACCTAAGAGAACGGCCTTCTAGGTAGCCTCCCCTCTCCCTCCCTTTCTTTCCAACTGCCTGTGTAAACTAAATCGTGCACTGTTCTTCAAATCTATCAGTGGTTACCCTTTGCATTCAGAGTAAAATCAAAACTCCTTTCTGTGGATGCCAAGGTCCTGCATGATCTGGTGTCTCCCTGCCCGTGACGTACAATGTTGGTTGGCTATCCAGTGCTGTTATCACTGGGCTCTTTCTTATGAGCAGAAATCTGATGCTATCAGTGACAGCATGAGCTCATCACAAACTCTCAACTCCCTGAACTCAGGTGAATTAGGAGTAGCCAGACAATCCATTTATGGATAATGAAATATAAGGGGAAGACTTCTGGTGAGGTCTTTCTGGGAAAACTTTTTCCCCTCATCATTTTAGAAAAGGACAAATTCAGCATGCATGTGTCTTTCACCCTTACCCATTTTCTTCCTACATTAATTAGGAGTGGAACGCCCACAGGGAGAGTGACTATTTCAAGATCATGATGATGCATGCTCCATATAGAGAAGCAAAAGATAAAAGTATTGAGGTAGCCTGGAATGTGATACCAGCTTGTACCACCTACCTCTTCCTAATATGATAAAAATACACATATATTCAGTTAAGTGACTGTTGTCCGATTTTTGTTCCAAGTTGCAAAAAATATATAAAGTTCTGTCTCTCTGATTTTATTTTTTATGTTACTGCTCATCCCACTTTGTACAGATGTGCTTTGCAGTACATCCCAGATCTTCCCTTTCAAACAGAAAAATATCTTTTTCTACATTTTAGGAAGATTGTTAAGTGACAGCATTCACCTCTTAGACTTGACCATAACCCTGTGTGGGTTTTTATTGGCAGCATTTGTATTTTGTTAGGGGCTTCCCTCATAGCTCAGTTGGTAAAGAATCCACCTGCAATGCAGGAGACCCCGGCTCGATTCCTGGGTCGGGGAGATCCCCTGGAGAAGGGAAGTGCTACCCACTCCAGTATTCTGGCCTGGAGAATTCCATGGACTGTATAGTCCATGGGGTCACAAAGAATCGGACACAACTGAGTGACTTTCACTTTCACTTTTCATGTTTTGTTAATCCTATTGCATTTCTTTTTTTTTTTTTTTGGTATTGTCTCCTTAATTTCACTTTCTGCTTTCTCATTGTTAGTATATAGGAACGAAAGGGATTTCTGTGTGTTAATTTTATATCCTGCAACATTACTACATTCATTGATTAGCTCTAGTAATTTTCTGGTAGTCTTTAGGGTTTTCTATGTAGAGGATCATGTCATCTGCAAACAGTGAGAGTTTTACTTCTTCGTTTCCTATCTGGATTCCTTTTATTTCTTCTTCTGCTCTGATATCTCTGGCCAAGACTTCCAAAACTCTCTCGAATCGTAGCGGTGAGAGTGGGCACCATTGCCTTTTTCCTGACTTCAGGGGAAATGCTTTAAATTGTTCACCATTGCGGATAATGTTTGCTGTGGGTGTGTCATATACAGCTTTCATTATGTTGAGGTATGATCGTTCTAGTCCTGCCATCTGGAGAGTTTTTATCATAAGTGGATGTTGAATTTTGTCAAAGGCTTTTTCTGCATCTCTTGAGATAATCATATGATTTTCATCTCCAATTTGTTCATGTGGTGTATTACATCGATTGCTTTGCGGATATTAAAGAATACTTGCATTGCTTTTCAATCACCATCTAAGAATCTTCTTAGGGAGTGTAACTTTCAAAGGACCCGTGTCCCCTCCAGGCTCAAGCAATAAACTCTCCCTGTGCTTGTCTGGAGCCTCTTACCTTTCTGTGAGGAGTGTGGAGCCTAGGTTTCAGACAGTGGAGCCGCAAGATCGCTGAGTCATCACATGGGGTACAGCAGCCTGAGGAAGTGCTTAATCTACAGCAGATTTTGTGTCATCAAGAGATACATTTTTATGTGTTAACCACTGAGGTTTGGGAGTTATTACCAATGCCTAAAGCTCGCCTGCCCTACCCAGGGTTTGGACCACACAGATGCAACAAAACCTTTCCAGTATTCATTTTGAAATGCCTTTTGCTCATCAAGATAAAAAGAAGGTGATTGTTCTCTTCTTAGCCACCTGTAGACTCCCCCTGACCCCTGGAGTTAAAAATCACAAGACAGAAGTTGAGGAGGCCTTTGAGAAGAGAATCATTTTGAAATTTGAAATAGACCCTTCTCCTCAAACTCGAGGCATAGCATCAGTTCTTCCTTCCTCTGAATCAGTCTTTCTAAATTTTCATGATGTTGTGCTGTTGTTGGATTCTGCCATTTATCACCTTCCTTTTGGGTTTGGCTGAGCCATGAATCATCTGAAGACTTTGCGGTACACTGTACTAGGAGTCGAGCTCTTTGATCTAGAAAAGCCAAGGTCATGCTTACAACTGTTCATTATTGGTTCCTTTATTAGGAATAATATTTTGCTTAAAGGGTTTTCTATAAAATGGTAGAAGCTTGACACATGATGTCTAGTAAACAAGAAGTTTTTACCATAAGGAGTTCATTAAATTAGAGTTGAAGACCAGACACCAGAGAAGGGAGTGCCAGCTTGTGTGCTGACTCCAAGGGGAGGGTGATGAGGCTGGTTCTGTGAGTATTCGAAAGCTGCCACCTGGCTTAGCCTCTGCCACGGGCAGGAAGAGCTTCCGCTAGGGTCAAGAAGGTGGCGGCTGCAATGACTGACTTACGGGAGCAGAAAACCTACAGGAAGGACCCAGGCCCTTCTCTTTCTTCCTGCCTTTCAGTCTTTCTGCCACACTTGCTATTGGCAGAGTCTGATGGAGCAGCTGGGAAAGTAGAAAAGTGCTTTGTTCAGTCTCAGCCCCAGAATCACACGGCAGAGTGTAGAAGGCCCACCTTCAAGCTGAGAGACCATTACCGAATAATCAAACTGTCAGTTATTAGCCACATGATGATTCAGTTATCCTTGGTTCTTTCTTCCTGTTTAACTACAGCAGCAGTTCCTCCAGGAAGACATAATATTACGCTTTCTAAACAAGTCCTTAATTTTGGTGACTTTTTTCCTTCTTTCCCAGTGTAAACTTGATCTAAGGCTCTATAACCTCTGCCTTGACTTTGGCAGTATCTGCCTAACTGGTTTTCTGAATTTCACTCTGGCTTTCTTCCAAATTACTGATACTTATTCATTCAAGAAAGGTTTGTGCAGCATCTTTTATGCACCAGGCACTGACCCAGGCACTTTGATTGCAATAGTGAACAAACCAGATGAAACCTGTCCTAATAGAGCTTTATTTTATTCACTCTTGTTTACACAAAGTAGCAAGATTGTTCTATTAAAATAGACTTTCCATTGGATAGCTGCTTAAAACCCTTCAGAAGCTTTTCTGTTTCAAATAGAACAAAAGCCAAGCTCTCTCCGTGAAGCCTACTAATGATGTGACGACTCCCCACCTCTGCAGACTCTGTGCTGTCCCTTTCCTTCTCTGTGCTCTGGACACATTGACCAAATTTCAGTTGCTTGGACAGGCCAGAATTTTAAGTAAGTGTATTCCTTGTTAGACATGTGTCTCCCCTACTAGACTATAAGTTTCATAAGAGCAGGATTGGTGTCTGTATTCTAACAAATAATGCACTGCCAGATACTCTATAAATATTTTTAGAATGAATTAATCAATTAAAAGCTCCAAGAAGTCAGTTTAATGTTGTTTAATCCAACAGTACCCAATCTCATTTGGCCACAGAATCATTCTTCACATAATACCTCTCAACACTCCTTAAGAACTTGATTTTGTTAATACAGATCGAGGAACACATACTTTCAGCCAGATCCTCTCTGGCTTCTTGTTCAACTCCAGTAAAAACATTTTTTTAGCCACAGTGTATTTAGAATCAAGTTTTATTCTCTCAAAAGGCAAAGAAAAAAGGATTTATGGGTCCTTTTTTATGAGACCCCAGGAGGCATCCTAAGTTGGAGATAAAACTATGATCATTGAATTCTAAAAAGATTGGATTCCAATGCCAATTCTCATCTGTGAAGTGAGATTACAATTGAAGTGAAGATTATAATTCTGACATTTCAGAATTGTTGGAAGACACGATGAAATAAAACACACAAAGCATCTGATATGATATGTGGCACAGGGTAGGTTCTCAGTAAATATTAACTCACATTTTCACCTATCCCCTTTTGTCCATCTATTGGAGAAATACTTAGCTAACGTTCTGCAGAGAATACTGAAGAGATACAGACAGCACAATATTGGCACACATTTTATTAACTACTAGTGGACAGGATTATCAGGTGATGCATTTTTGTAATTTTTTACCTCTACAATTTTTTCAGCTCTCCAGTAAATATAAGACATGGTCCTGCCCTTGAGAATTTTAAAGCTAACTGGAGAAAAACAACTAAGCCAAAAGAAATAACTAGAAAGATGGAGATGCTAATAGGAAATAAGAATTTTAAGAGAGGAAGCATAAGAATGGACACATCTGATTCTCTCATGAAGGCATGGATCTGCAATTCCTCTTAGGGAGCCTCCTATACGGAGCAGTTTAACAAGTGCTTTTGGATGGAGTTGGGGAAATCCACCACCAAATAAAGTGAAATTTTGATTTAATAATGTGTTCTGCCAAGATCACGCATGTGTTATGGTGTCTGTCATCATAATAGCCCCAACTAAAGAAAGATCTAAACTGTTAGATTGACCAAAAAGCTTATTCAAGTTTTTCCAAAAGATGCTATGGAAAAACACTTCCCATGCCTCCATACTTCTGCCTGACCATAAATACCCGACTCTGACCCACTTCCAGCCTTTTGCCTTCCAGGCAGGTGGTGGGTTTGAAATTTGTTCTTCTGTCTTCTCTCTTCACTGTCTTTCTCTTAAATGTCCTTTTTGTTGCAAACCTCAGGGTCTGAGCTTTTGGGTTTGCTGAGCCCTGAACAAAACAAAGCTAGTTCAGTAATACTGGGAAGCCCAAATGTCAGGCTACTTTTTCTTCTTCACCAAAATTGAAAATTGCTTGGGGAAGCCCAAATGTCAGGCTACTTTTTCTTCTTCACCAAAATTGAAAATTGCTTGAACACTCAAAAGTCTCTATCTTCTACCAAGGCAGTTGAAAACAAAAGAGAACAAAATCACAGCAGGACTAATCTGTGGAGACATAGGGCTGGTGGGAATTCAGCAGAATACTGTTTCTGCAAAAGGCTGTCAACTTGGGTTTCCTTGGGAAAGATGGGAAGTGAAGGAAGGCACTGTGGTCCCTGCCCTACAAGCCTAATTTGTGAAAGTAAATGAGATGAGAGTCTGGGGAAAAGGCTGAAGGGTAACAGTAAGAGTTTGTTGCATACCGAGTGTGAGGTATCAGTAAAGTACCAGCAAGATGTTAAATCTGATGTTAGGTTACCAAAAGTGATGTTCATCTACAAGTAGAATAAAATTGAAGTTTTTTAAATGAGTTCTGCTAAACTTTATAATTTCCTAAGGGGACATGGAGGAAGGAGAATGGGCAAATCAGATGTCCTGTACCCGTCTCCTTGCCCAAGCAGCTCCAGTCTGTTTTCTTACTCTTAATTCTGTCTCTGAAAAATGTGTTCCACTGCTTTAAAAAGACAAAGTTACAAAACTAGGTGATTTGAGGATTCTCCAGAATCTAAATGTGAATTTCTAGAACTGGGAGTGTTTCCAGCACAAACCAAACTCTGGCTGAAGTTCCCCTCAGGTAGTTTCCTTCGGGTATTATAGTTTTTCTTATATGAGGTAGCATTTTTTCTCCATTGAATTTCTCAACTTTCCTATGATCTTTTGCTGACTACAGATTTCCTGTGGTTTATTGAGTTTTTCCATCTGCAAATGCAAAGAGTATAATCAATCTGATTCCAATCCCAAAGAAGGGCAATGCCAAAGAATGCTCAAACTACCATACACTTGAGCTCATTTCACATGCTAGCAAGATCCTTCAAGCTAGACTTTAGCAGTATGTGAACTGAAAACTTCCAGATGTATAAGCTGGTTTTAAAAAAGGCAGCGAACCAGAGATTGAATTGCCAACATTTGTTGGATCATAGGGAAAGCAAGAGAATTCCAGAAAAAAACATTTGCTTCTGCTTCATTGCCTGTGCTAAAGCCTTTGACTGTGTTATTCAGTTGCTCAGTCATGCCTGACTCTTTGCAACCCCATGGACTGTAGCCCACCAGGCTCCTCTGTCCATGGTTCTCCAGGCAAGAATACTGGAGTGGTTTGACTGTGTGGATCACAACAACCTGTGGAAAATACTTAAAGAGATGGGAATACCAGACTACCTTACTTGTCTCCTGAGAAACCTGTATGCAGGTTCAGGAGGAGCAGTTAAACCAGACATGGAACAGTGGGTGGGTTCAAAATTGGGAAGGGAATACGACAAGGCTGTATATTGTCCTTCTGCTTTTTTAACTTCTATGCATCCTTCCAAGATCATGGCACATATTACTGAATCTGTCATCATGCGAAATGCCAGGCTGGATAAATCACTACCTGGAATCAAGATGGCAGGGAGAAATATCAACAACCTCAGATATGCAAATGATACTGCTCTAATGGCAGAAAGTGAAGAGGAACTGAAGAGCATCTTGATGAGAGTGAAAGGAGAGAGTGAAAAATCTGGCTTAAAACTCAGCATTGAAAACAACAAGATCATGGCACCTGATCCCTTCTCTTCATGGCAAATAGATGGGGAAAAAGTGACAGATTTTATTTTCTTGGTCTTCAAAATCACTGCTGACAGAGACTGCAGCCTTGAAATGAAAAGATGTGTGCTTCTTGGAAGAAAAACTATGACAAACCTAGACAACTTATTAAAAAGCGGAATCGTGACTTTGCAGATAAAGGTCCATTTAGTCAAAGCTAGGGCTTCCCTGATCGCTCAGTTGGTAAAGAATCTGCCTGTAATACAGGAGACCCTGGTTCGATTCCTGGGTCGGGAAGACCTGCTGGAGAAGAGATAGGCTACCCACTCCAGTATTCTTGGGCTTCCCTTTGGCTCAGCTGGTAAAGAATCTGCCTGCAATGTGGGAGACCTGGGTTCGATCCCTGGGTTGGGACTATCCCCTGGAGAAGGGAAAGACTACCCACTCCAGTATTTTGGCCTGGAGAATTCCATGGACTATATACGATGGGATCCCAAAGAGTCGGACATGACTGAGCGACTTTCACTTTCACTGTTCACTTAGTCAAAGCTATGGTTTTTCCAGTGGTCATGTACTGATGTGAGAGTTGGACCATAAAAAAGGCTGAGTGCAGAAGAATTCATGCTTTTGAACTGTGGTGCTGGAGAAGACTCTTGAGAGTCCCTTGGCTAGCAAGGAGATCAAACCAGTCAATCCTAAAGGAAATCAGTGCTGAATATTCATTGAAAGGACTGATGCTGAAGTTGAAACTCCAGTACTTTGGCCACCTGATGCAAAGAGCCTGCTCATTGGAAAAGACCCTGAAGCTGGGAAAGAGTGAAGGCAAAAGGAGAAGGGGATGGCAGAGGATGTGATGGTTAAATAGCATCACCAACTCAACTGACATGAATTTGAACAAACTCTGGGAGATACTGAAGGAAAGGGGAGCCTGGCCAGCTGTAGTCCATGAGGTTGCAAAGAGTCAGACATGACTTAGTAAGTGAACAACAACAGATGATCTATTGACTTGATTACAGCTTTCAGTATTAGGTAGAAATTTTTCTATTAAAAAAAAGTCTAAGTCTAATGAAAAGAGAGAATCTTACATGGGATTTGTCAGATGAAATGTAAACAAAATTCTAGTTTAATGAATTTGCTAGTGATTCATCTTTAACATTGAATTTTTGCTGGGATCATGTGTTGGGCATACAAGCACTTGAAAATCTACAAAACAGTATATTGTTGGGGAGAGGCATCAGCTAAAACATCTTTCAGATATTTACTAAGAAAATTGAAAGGAAGCACATACAGGAAAATGGAAAGAAACAAAGGTTAAAAAGAAATAAAAGGAAGAGGGGAAAAACAGGAAAGGAATAATAAACAACTTACAGAAAATTAAGACAGATGGCTTTTTAACAAAAACCTAAAGTGGTTTCACCTTCCTCTCTCCATCATTATTCAGCCACCTCATGTTGTTCAGTCTTCTGAACAGCTGATTAAAAGGACAGCAATGGTGATTGTGAAAATGACTAAAAAGGAAGGAAAAGAGGATGAAAAATAAGTAAGGTTTGTAGGAACCCAGACCAATCAATCTACTTTAGTCGCAGCAAACATGATTTAGAGCAACCTTCAAAACTGATCCTGAGATACAGAGAAAAGAAGGAATTCAAAGGAGAGAACTTGCATAAAATGATTTTCATCAGCAATCTGTTTCCCTTAGATAGAATGAAATCTCTCTTGGCCCTGATCAGTCTTAATTTCCATGAGGACTTAGCTTTCAGCTAGATTACTGGCTCCTGAAGGAAAGAGATCACTAAAAATAGCCTTTGTTTTATTCTCAGCACCCAGTGTATAGTTAGGCAGTGTGGGTGATTACAGTACTTAACAACCAGTGCTGACCAGAGACGTATAAAGAAAACAATTTTCGTTAGTGAATCAGGTGCAACTGAACTGAACCTATTTTAATTAGTAAAATGGTTTCTACAATGATGTTTGACTTTTTTTTTTCCCTCAGTAAAAAAAAGTGTCCTGTTAGGGGGGAAAAAAACATTTGTTAGCTACCACGAGTTCTGTGGAATTTTCTAAGCCCCCTTTAATTGCAAAATCTGAGTGAATTCAACAAATGTCTAAGAAACATCAAGCACAGGTTTTTAGACAACCCTGAGCAAGATCAATACCATCCATGTCTTGTGGAGCTTCTAGTCTACAGAAAAGAGGGCTATTAAGCAAATAAATAGTTATTCAGTTAGGGCTTCCCAAGTGCTCAGTGGTAAAGAACCTGCCACTGCAGGAGATGTAGTAGATGCGGGTTCAATCCTTGGGTTAGGAAGGTCCCTTGGGGGAGGAAATGGCAACTCACTCCAGTATTCTCGCCAGGATAATCTTATGGGTAGAGGATCCTGGCAGGCTACTGTCCATGGGGTTACGAAGAGCTGGACACTTAGCGACTAAGCAGCAGCAGCAGTAAACTTGGGACCATGGGACGGGCGCTGTCTTAAGGGCTCCTTGAGCACAAGGAACATTTCTCTATTGTTTTCTGATGTTTGACTCTTGACATGTAGGGCTCAAGTCATAGAACAGATCCCGTAAAAATGAGGGAGGCAGTTTCAACGTGGTATTAGTTCTGCTCTTCCTCTGTTGCAGTGTTCCCTTTAAAGAAAATTCTGTGGTCACACTTTTGGGGGAAATAGTAGACTATTTCTGAGCCTTGATTATTCTGTTAAATCCATATTTCTTACCAAACTACTGCATATCAGTCTCAGACTGATCCAAGGGGTATGGAATGACTATGGAAGACATAGTCCCTGACCTCATGTAGCAACCTGGACTGTAATCCTGCAAGAGGAAAATAGCCTTTATAGGACTTCTCAGGATTACTTGAGTACAGAGTACTTTTTCAGCAGAGCATCCCAGGACATTGTTTGAGAAAACACTTGCTAGTCTTATCTAGAAGAATCAGTACTAGTCGTTCCCCAAATACTTAGATTGAGTTTTTTTGAAAAGATACTTCAAAAAATGCCAGGCAAGTCCTTGTTTTTAGGAGGACAAACTAGATGACATGTGGTAGGATGCCCCTTTTAACTAATGAAAAAGACCGTATGTGCCTCAGAGTGAGAAATGATAACCCATTCTCTGCTTGATTCGAGAGCAGCATTAGGGAGTTCTTGATATAAATGTAGAAACCCACATCTTTCCTCACACCAACTCTGGAGATTAGTCAGTTAATGTTTTCCAAGTAATTTAAACCCCATGCCAGTTTTGCAATAATTAGATCCTGGTATGACATCTATTTGGATGCAGTTTTTATTCAAAGAAGAGTATCACTCTAGATGTGAGGCTAATTAAAACAACCATCTTTTGTCTTCTGAAAACTAATGTACTTGTGGAATTAAGATTTGTACATGCTCTCACTAGGTGATTCAATCATATATGGGCCACAGTTTGAAAAAAAAACAGGAATCTAGAGTTAAAAAAAAGGAACAGGGGCTACAAATTTAAGAGAAGGGTCTTCAGTGGTAGGGAGGACAGAAGAAAACCACTCATGTATTGTTCCTGGCAGATCCCTCCCTTGATATAAACTTTCTCAACCATCAGGAGAACCATAAAATGCTTATTCCTGAAACAGACTTTCCGGATTGTCACCACCATAGTTAACATGCTTTTGGGGCTTGTGGTCCGATTTGTCCAGTTATTCTCCTGAAAGGATGTGCAGCATCTTATTTCAGATGAGTTTCTGACTGCGGAAGATAGTACATTATGTACTCCTGCCAGGCAGGAAACAGAGCTATTGCTCATAGTCTGTAAATACAAAGCCATCTCTTGCAATCAGACAGAGCTCACTTTTCCTCAGAGATCCACTGAATGAATATGATACAACTTCTCTTTTCAAGCATCTGTCAAGGGAAGAACATACAAACGCTCCACAAAGGGGCTACAGACAGTAGTGTGCATTCAGGAGACAGAAGTGTGACAATTATTTCACTGTTTTGTAAGAATTGGCTGTAACAATGACTGGAGCTTAACAGCAACTCCAGAATTTCAGAGGCATGCCCTCCACCACTGTGAATGAGAAGAAACATACCACATCGAGGGCAGTTCTCTTTCTTTCATTTTAGATACCAGGTGGTACATGAAAAGGTAGAAGAGACTTCTTTCTGGAATGTTTGTTCAGAGAGGCTCCAGTTGCATTGATTTCAGGGATGCACTTGTCTATCCAGGTACATTACTGTAGGCATATGAAGGCACCGTTTCACTAGGCTGTGCCAGAAACTGTGTTCATGCTAGGGAAACACCTGGATGCAAAACTGACATGGCCCCTGTCAATGAGGAAGGAAGGTGAGAAAGGTGATGTGAAGACAGTCATCACAGATAGAAAATGACAGGAATGCTATGGACAGTGTTGTGGAGGCTAGGAAATGGAGAAATGATCCTGTGAAAAGGTGTTGGGATGCAGGGTGTGGGGGAGATGTCTAGATAATTCAAGAAGTTGATGAGGACTCCTAACAGAGGAGAGAGAAAGATGTTGTTGTGGGTTGAATTGTGTCCCACTCCCCCCAAAAAAGATACGCTGAAGTCCTAACCCCTCATACCTTTAAAATGTGACCTTATTTGACAATAGGGTGACTGCAGATGTAACTGGCTGAGATCAGGTCAAACGGGACTGGGGTTGTTAGTTAATCCAGTGTAACTGTTGTCATCATCAGATGAGGAAACAGACACACAGAGAAAATGGCCATGTCGAAACAGCTAGAGCTTAGAGTTGTGCTACCATGAGGCAAGGAACACCCAGATACCCCAGAAGGCAAAAAAGCAGGGAGGATCCCCCCCTACAGGCCTTAGAGGGAGCCTGGTGGCCCTGCCAGCACTGTGATTTCAGACGTGTAGCCTCCAGAAGTGTGAGAGAATAGATTTATGTTGGTTTAAGCCTCTCAGTTTGTGGTGGTTTGTTACGGCCAGCCCCAGGAAACCAGCATGTGAAATAAGACTGGTGTGTAACCAGTTGGAGTTCAGATCAGGACGGAGCACACAGGGCCTGGAAGATAATGTTAGAGGTCTTTCTCTTTGAGTTAAATGGGCATTTTGAAGCAGCGAGGCAATAATGACTGGGTACTGTGGGAGAACCTGTGTGCTTTTATGGCCACCTCAGAGTGGTGTTTTTTTTTTCATCAAATGTATTGGAAATATGTGAGAGTTAGTTAGACAGCGTTACAGATCACTGACCTTTCAAAACAGCTACCCAGATAAATCAGTGCATTCCTCCAGCTACTCCAGATTATAGGAATCATGCTTTCTCTGTTCGATAATATTGGACACCTAAAACTCCAGTCTCCAAATGGTGTTCCATGGAACACTAGTTCTGAGAACACATTTCAAAAGTGTTCCATGGTCCAAGAAGATTTGGAAATACTGAGCTTCTTTGTGTTTCCTCTTGCAGAGTCATAATGAGTATTAACATGTTGAAGTCTCTGGAAAGTTCTACAGTAAAGAAAGAGTTGAACCCCCATTCCCAAATATGTTTGATCATGCAGTGCCCCCTAAGTCAAACGAAAACTAGGAATATGTGAAACTACCTGTTACGAGCCTAACACGTGCGCTTTTGGACATGCAGAGAGATTAAAAAAAAAATTTCATGCTCTCAACCCACTTTTGAAACCAGGGAATTCTACCCAATTCCAAGTTGAGAGCTTGCTCTACTGTTACTCTGTTCCCTGAGAACATAGCCTGCTGGGAAAGAGCTGCTGACAACCTGTGAAGCCCAAATCTCCTTTCCTTTGTCTTCTCCCACCTGAGCTTCCATTGAGGAATCTGCCCTCAAGCAGTTTTACAAGCAGAGGGTGGGAAAAAATGTCTGAACAAAAGGAATTCTAATACTTTCTCAAATGGCGGGTTCAGATGCAATTTGAAATGGGTAGCTCCAAACTTCAAAATGTTGGCCTTCATTAAGAAGGCAAATAACACTATACCTGGTAAGGATTCAAGGAGTCATTTGGTACAAAATGCTCATTTTGCTCATAAATAAACTAAGGCATGGGGCTTCCCAGGTGGCACAGTGGTAAAGAATCTGCCTGCAAAGCAGGAGATCTGGGTTCAGTCCCTGGGTTGGGAAGATCCCCTGGAGAAGGGAATGACTACCCACTCCAGTATTCTTGCCTGGAGAATTACAACTAACACACACACACACACACACACACACACACACACACACACACACAGAGGCATAGATGGCCAGAGACAGCAGCAAAGCCACACAGTTGAAGGGATAACATAGCCAGGAGGAGCTCAGTGATGTTTACTCTCAGCCCACCTTCTCTTGAAATATGCCATCTGGGGCTTATAAAAAAACACACAAACCCAGAGGGATCGGGCGGAGAGGGAGGTGGGAGGGGGGATCGGGATGGGGAATACATGTAAATCCATGGCTGATTCATGTCAATGTATGACAAAACCCACTACAACATTGTAAAGTGATTAGCCTCCAACTAATTAAAAATAAATAAATAATAAATAAATAAAAATCCATAGATTGGTTCCTATACTGAGAAAAAAAAAAAAAAAACTTACACAAACTCCTGACACAGCATTTGATCCCAGCATTAATAGGTAATATAAACATCACCAAAAAGAGAATCTAAATCAGGAGTCTCAGTAGCACATACCTTCTCTGAATAATGCTAATCAGTGCAATAAACTCTAAAAATAACACCCTATAAAGTTTTATGTTCTCGTTATCCATGTGCCATGTAAATGGTTTCCTTCATTACCACAAAATAACCCCTTTGACGTTTTTATGTATTTATTGTAAGTTTTCTGTTCTTGGTTAAGGATTTTTTTTCCTTTAAACAGAAAATATTAAGAAAATGACTTTGAAAATACCTGCTTTGGGGCTTTTTACTTCCATCTCCTTCCCTTCTGCAATCTCTGGTTGCAAATAGTATCTTCTAATCAGTACTACCCACTTAAGAGAATAAAGTCATGTTCTGCTGTCTATGCTCCACCACCCAGGCTGCTATAAGTCCTTATCAGTGCTTTTATGGAAGTCAGTTTCCGCTCATTCTGTCATTGCGGCCCCACACAGACACATGTTCTGCATTTGTGACTCAGCACCTAGACCGCAGCCTTTCAGACAAGGTAACGGGGACAGCAGGAGGGAAGATGCCTCCCTCTAGGTGGCGCTGCCTGAGCAGGCGTTTCACTGGGAGACACGCACAGGCATCTCTCCAGGTGTGCACTTCTTAGAGCCGCTCAGAGAAGCAGTGTTCATGCAACACAACCCCTTCACACAGACCTGCTTTTCTGCCTTGTACTGCCCTCAAGGAAGAGCAATTTGTTCTAATCCTGGAGCATAGCAAGCTAAGGGAACCCAAGGTGATTCTTCAGTAACCATTTTTCCTTTCTCAGGAATTTTTAAGGATAATTTAGGGCTCCCTGCAATTTTCTCTTTTACTAGTTAGTTTTAGAACCTAATCCACACTCAAAATGTAGACTTCCAGATGAAATTTTGTCAAGATAAAGTAGGAGTGATGCTGCCTGGACACATCTCGATTTACTCAAGCCCATCTGCCTTCTACTGGCCCATTTTGCTTTTTCTGTTTAGACAGCATGTTTTTCCATCCTATTTGGGCCAATCTTAAAAGCACATCTAGGTCCTAATGTTCTCTCATCTCAGAAAGCAGATAAATCTTTCAAAATGCTTGGAAAGCTGCCTACAAAATGCTGCCACTCCTCTGGAAATAAACACCTTGAGGAAGTTACAGTCGGCATTCTTTTTCTAATTCAGGCAGAAGCCCAATGTAGGGCAATAAGGAAAAATTAAAAAGAAGCAAGAGTCTAAGTCATGGACCCACTACACATTTGCTGAGAGACCTTGGGTAAATTTCTTCTTTGTTATGAGCTTTAGTTTCCCCACCAGTAAAATAAGAGTGACAGTATTGACTGAAAATACTGTTGGGAAATGAACTGAGGCTTGACAACATTTGTATTTAGTTTCTGGCACATCAAAGCTCTCAGCATGTGTACTTCCCCTTCTCATCTCTGGCTCCTTTGAACCTCAGAATTCAACTCCATGTAACTTTAGACATTAAATGCCAACTGTGTATCTAAAAGAAAGTTCTTTGTGAAAGTTTAACCTAAAGGAATTTGTCATCCTGAGTCTGTAGTATCTAGACTTAAATACAGTATCATTGAAAGAATGCATTGGGGAAAAAATACAGAATAGACAGCAAGTGGACTCCATAGAATGGCATAGTGGGGGCTACCTATGTCCATGAATAAGAATTTAAGAAAATAAAAATACTCAGTCCAGCATATAGGCCATATCTATCCCACTATTACCTATAGATGTAAGATTTGTGGGGATGTTGGACAGACTCAAGAAGAAGTTAAATGTAGTGATTAACAGCATACATTTGGAGTCAAATACTATGTATTTGGAGTATTTGGAGTCAAATACTATTGGAACTATGTTCCAATCCCAGCTATGCCACATTCTAACTATGCTTTTTAAGGAAGCTATTTAACCTCTGAGTTTGAGTTTTCTCATTGGTAGAAAGGGGATAATATAATAGTATTATAGTGTGGAGTAATAATAGTATTAATGTGTGGAGTTGTCTTTGGGAGTAATAAATACTGTAATGAATACATAGTGCTCGGCCCACCGTCAGTCAAGTAGCCTGTGTTCAATAAATGCTATCAATTATTATTGCTGTTCATGTTATTTTCCTTTTTTTTGAGACACTTAAGGGCAAGTCTGATTCACTTGTAATCAGGACTTTAGCCATTCAGTCCCCCAAAATGCATAAGAGGAACCCAGTGCTTGGGAACAGAAACAAAAGAACATTCTCCCTGGTGAATGTCCCTCCTCCATTAAGCAGCCTGGGAGTGCTGTGGGGCCTGTCAGTGGGGAAGGACAAAACTGAACTGTTTCTGGCTACCAAGAAACACACAGTAAGCTGAAGTCTGCACTCTGCAGCCTTCACACATGAGATGTGAATTTTGTGAAACTGCTTATTTTAGCTCAGTTGCCAGCTTTTCTTCTAGGGCAAAACTAAGAAGCTTAATCATGTTACCAGTGGGGAAGCTTTTGCCTTTGTCCTAGCCAGTTGGCTGGCATGACAGCCGAAATAACAGCACTTCCCATTCTCTTCAGATATCTAAACAAGGTAGGAAATCTAGGTCTCTGTGTTAAACAGCAAGTATTCAATCCAGCAGATGAATCTGTAGTTTCCTGGGTAAAAGTAGAAGAAGGGTGCCAGTTTTTCTTTATTTCATGGAAGCATTGACAGCAAGTTCTTCATCATCCTGATGCCAGAGATGAAACATCTCGGCCCCAGGCTAGAGCAGTGCAGGTGTTTAGCAAGTCAGCCCAGACCAGTGTGATGTGGGATGAAAAGGAAGGGGAGTGCTTGCTACATTACTTGTTTTGTGTGAATACCAGTTGGGAATAGAATATTTGGGGGGGAAAGTCAATGAATGAGGTAAAAAACTCAAATGGATAGCTCTTGATAATCATGGACTGGGTGTTCCAGGACTGAATAGCTGAAAATATTCTAATAATTCTACATATTAAGTAGCAGGCATATATGGATATATTCATGTTATTTGAATAGTAAGTGTATGTTTTTGTTTATGTGTGTGTGTATACAGGGCTTCGAGGTGGCGCAGTGGTAAAGAATCTGCCTGCCAATGCATAAGACGCAAGAGATGCAGGCTTGATCCCTGGGTTGGGAAGATCCTCTGGAATAGGAAATGGCAACCCACTCCCATATTCTTGCCTGGAAAATCCCATGGACAGAGGAGCCTGGAGGGCCACAGTCCACAGTGTCAAAAAGAGTCAGACATGACTAAGTGACTGAGCGTGCATGCTTGTGTGTATTTGACGTATTGAGGAGGCTAATATGAAGTCCTAAAGTACTGTGAAACTACAGAATTTATAAGATTCAAATGAGAATGCCTCTGGGTTGGTTTTGTACACAGATGTTTATGACAGCTTTATTCATAATCATCAAATGCTAGAACAACCAAATAATTTTCAGCCTGTGAAGAGATCAACAGAATGTAGCATAGCTATTCTGTGGACTGCTCCACAGTAAGAAAAAAGGAACAAATTAATAAAGCACACGCTGTGGATGCATCCGAGGAGCATTATGCTGAGTGAAGGGAGCTCGAGTCGACAGGCTGCATTTGATCTTCTGGAATAGGCAAAAGACTGACCGGGCATTGCCAGGGGCCAGGGGTGGGGGGACCTGTCTGCAAAGGGGCGTGAGAATTCAGGGAGATGTTATATATGGCTTACAAGCCATAAGCCAGTGAAGGTGGCAACAACTGCCCACCTGAGACCCTGACTTTCTCCTTCTTCCACTTAGGGTCCCCATGCCCCAGGCCCCAGCTGGATACTTCTGGTCCCCTTATCGGGGCTTCTTCCCAGTTTCAGCAAATTAGTGACTCAACTCAGATGCTGCCCAGGTTTCTGGGCACTCTTTCCCTAAGACTTCTCCCTGTCTCCGTATATGAAAAAGTACCAGTAAGAGAAACCAACCTCTCACAATGGCCTGTACTTCTAGATGCCTGCCAGGCCTTAGGCACTAGGCACTACAAATGCCCTTGTTTGAAGCAGCAGAAAAAATATTGAAAAAGATCAGCCTCTTTGCTGGAATTTCCAGAATAAATCAAAGGAAGGAAACAAGACTAGAATAAAGGCTTAGGTGTGAGAGAGACTAATAATCCACAAGGCTGCCCAATGAAAAATCCATGAATTAGGGAGGACTCAGGGTTAAGTAACAGGAATCAACTTGAATTAGAGTGGTAATATATCTCCATGTATTAGTCTGTGCTCTGTGTACATTTCCTTCAGCTTCTAGAATGCCAAGGATATTGTCTTCCCTCTCCTTGTTAATGCAGAATAACTGCATCTGACTTTCCGGAGTAAGGTATAATTATCTGCACTATTACTGTCAGGAACAGAAGAGGGCACCCTAAGAATATTTAAGTAGCAGAAACCATAGCTCTAACACCCTTTACAATACTACAATGAATGCCTTTTCTCAAACACAGGAAAGCAAAGCATGGTCTGTTTTGCAACTAAAATTATTCTACAGATCTCCATGATTGGGGATAAAGAGCAGGAATGCCCAAGTCATCTCTAAGAAACAAGGCGAAGCCTAAAATAAAACTTAGTATTTGTCAAACATGGTATATTCCCAAATAATCGAATCAAAGTGTCACACTGGTTTAGTGAAAAAGGGTGCTCAGAGTTATTACTTTCGTTTAACGAGTATGAATAAGGAAATAATAAAATTTCTATAGAACACTTTCTATATGCCAAACATATGTCTCTGAACATATTTAGTATTATACAGCAGGAATTCCTGGTGGTCCAGTGGTTAAGACTCCATGCTTCCAGTGCAGGGGGCGTGGGTTTGATCCCTGGTCGGGGAAGTTCCACATGCCTCTCTATGCAGCAAAAAAAATTTTTTTTAATTAAAAAAAAATTGTATTGCAACTCTGAGGTAGACATTCAACCTCCCTCCCTTCAACTCCAGTAACTAAGGGATCATTTTAACTAGCCCCTTTTCTGATTGATCCAAATAGTCTCTTTCATAAGGACAGATCTGAAATAAGCAGGTAGATTGTTTTTTAAAAAACTACATGGAATTAAAGGATTGAGATCAAAGAGGAAGGAGAGATGTAGATAAAGAGAAGATGGAAAGATAGGATCATGGTGTGGAGAAAAAGAAGGTGGGGGAGAAGGGGGAGAAATGGAGAAGGGGGTGTGAGGAGACAGAACAGAGCAACCAAGAGAAAACGGGGGGTAGGGAGCAGGGGAAGCTTCTCCTAAGCCTTCAAAAAGGTCTTCATAGATCTGAGTTGTGAATGTTCCCTTTATTCTCATACACACAACAGCCCAGATACACATATTGCAGAGAGGCTCCAACATGGGCGTCAGTGTCCACGCCTAGCAGTGAACATTTAGAAAGGAGCCACATGCGCTAGTGGAAAGGGAACCATCCAGGGAGGGTATTGATTGAGCAAGCTTGGGAGGCAGGCTTCACAGAAGCAGGCTTACCCATCTCCAGCTGTTCATTAGTTAATGAATATGAAATATTGACTCAAGGATGGCCCCACAGGTGTTCAGGAAAACAAGCTCATTTCAAACCAGTCAATTGCACAGGACTGGAGGGTAGGTAGATGGGGGCGGGAGAGAATCCTTCCCCCTTCTCCCTCCCCCATTTACATTTCCTGGAGCCTCAGGATAAGCTGGGTCTTTGGATCCACATTCTTCCCCTATTCTGTCCTAGGTCGGGGAGGTCCTGAAATAAAGACGAAAGAGCACATTCACTGCCCCCTGCTCTTTCTGAACACTTCAGGACAGGGGCAAATTGAGTCCCAAGGTTGGGCAATTGTGGTAGGTAAAACTCCCCACTCCCTTTTTAAAAAATTAACTCTTGTGAATTTATTTTAAAGTGTATTTGAAGAAGAATAAACTTGCATATAAAACCCTCAATTTCAGAGCTGTTAGAGTAATGTCAGAGGAGCCACTTAGTTATAATAGAGCAAGTAGTGTGTAGATATAACTATAAATATTGAGAACACGGTGTTAATGGCTACAGTTTGAGAAGCAGATTTAAGGCACATGAACTAGAAGTGTTGGAAAAATGAATGGGTGAGTGGGTGGATGAGTGGGCAAGTGCGTAGATGAATCAGGAGTGTTGGAAGTGTAAATGGTGGATGGGTGGATGGTTGGATGGTTGGGCGGTTGGATGTAGGATAAGTGTGTGATATAAGATGTTCCCTTAATTATTTGCCCCAGCAAAGTGGGTTCTGTTTGACTAAAGGGCAGTAGAAGCGGAAAGGAGTGCATCTACTTCTGGTCCAGTGCACCTCGACAAATATTGGGTGGTGCAGTCCCTTCACAAGTGAGCTGGCAACCTATGTTAACTAAAATGTCTATTATCCTTATGATGTCAGGATCTCACCAAAACTGTTGAGAATGTGGGCTCTGGAGTCATATTTCCCTTGTTAACCTCTAGCTTTTAATGTTGACCTTGAGCAAGTCACCTTACCTTGGTGCATATGCCCCCTCAGCTGTAGAGCAAGGCCAGTCTGAGATCTTGACCTGAAGTGTTGCTGTGAAGTTTACAAAAAAAGGCGGCCGAGACAATCAACATATACAATCCAAGTTGACATGACTTGATGGATGATTTTATTTTAATGAAATTAAATTGATGATTTAAATGTAATAAAATGAAAAAATAATTTGCAGGTTTTAAGTTTCCCTTGTGAGTCTGAATCTTTCAATTTCAGGTCAGAACGATTGTTGATTTTATGTTTTTTCTTTTTCCATTGTTTAACAATAAAGTTATTTCTTAAACTCTAATCATTAGTTTGATAAGTCATTAAATTTTAATTGTGTACTGCTAAACATAGTTTAGCAGTTTTTAAATAGTTGTCTAATAAAAAATGTATTTTGACCTATATACTACTTTGAAAATAACTTTTTTTGGTAGACAACTTCTAAAATAGCTCCCAAACACCCCTCTTTGTTACCACGCCTTTTGTGTAGCCCCTTCCTCGTTGGTGTGCAACAGACCAAGGGACTCAGATTTAATGAATAGAATGTGGCAAAAGTGAACAAACAGATCACGTCTGTGATTGGGCTACAAAGGACTCCAGTTTCCATCCTGTCTCTCTCATCCCTCTGAGTCCTGGCTCTGGAGGAAACAAGCTGTGCTGTGTGAAGGCTCACATGGCAGGATCTGGTACCTCTGGCCAATCACCCATGAGAGGTACCAACCACGCAAGTGGTGGTGGAAGTGAGTCCTCTTCTAGTCAAGCCCTGAAGTGACCACAGCCCTGCTGGTACTGTGATCACAGCTTTGTGAGAGACTGGAAGTCAGAGGCCTTGCCTCAGAGAGACAAGGAAGATAGGGGGTTTTAGGAAAATTTATTTATTTTTATTTATTTATTTGGCTGTGCCAGGTCTTAGTTGTTGCATTCGAACTCTTTAGTTGAAGCATGTAGGATCTAGTTCCCTGACCCTGCATTGGGAGAGCAGAGTCTTAGCCACTGGACCCCCAGGGAAGTCCCTGATAGTATTTGTTTTGAATTGTTAAATTTGGAGGTAATTCGTTATGCTGCAATAGAGAACTAATATATTATCAACATTTAAGAACTGATGCTAAAGCTGAATCTCTGATACTTTGGCCACCTGATGCAAAGAGCCAACTCATTAGAAAAGACCCTGATGCTGGGAAAAATTGAAGGCAGGAGGAGAAGGGGTCGACAGAGGATGAGATGGTTGGATGGCATCACCGACTCAAGGGACGTGAGTTTGAGCAAGCTCTGGTAGATGGTGAAGGACAGGGAAGCCTGGAATGCTGCAGTCCATGGTTTCACAAAAAATCAGACATAACTGAGCAACTGAAAATGACAGAGAACCTTTAGAACCTTCAAGAAACACTATACTAAGCTACCAATGTTGTTCTACCTATTGTGCATGTAAGCTTTGGCCATTAACTCAACCTTTCTGAAGTCTATTTCCTCATCCATAACATGGGAATAATAAATCCCACACCATTGTTCATTTATTTAACCTTTGCTGTAAAAACTGGTAAGAGAGTTTCTTACCCTACAAAGAGGTCCGTGAAAGCACACTCCCTGTTTTCTCCATGCCATGAAGGTGAAAAGGATGGACCTTTGTGTGTGTGTTACTCAGTTGTGTCCAACTCTTTGCAACCCCTTGGACTGTAGTTCTCCAGGCTCTTCTGTCCATGGAATTCTCCAGGCAAGAATACTGGAGTGAGTGGCCATTCCCTTCTCTACGGGTTCCTCCCAGTCAAGGGATCAAACCTGGGTCTCCCGTTTTGCAGTCAGATTCTTTACCATCTGAGCCACCTGGGAAGCCTGGACCTTTGTGAGGTTGCAGAATTTAAATACTGGTTTTTGAAATGAGGATTTCATCTTGGGAAAACTAAAACCCTAGATCATTGTACTCAGCCTGACTTTGACTCCAAAACAGGAATTCACATCCAAATTATGTCCACATAGCTGTCACCTCTTCAAGGAGGTTTACCCAGATAACCAGGCAGCTCCTGATTTTATCTTTTCACAGCATTTAGCAGCTATGAAATTTACTGCATTCATTTCTTTTTTCTTCTCCTCCCTCAGGAAAGTTAATATTTTGAGGGCAGCGACCTCTGCCTGCTTCATGCCTAGAGCATTGCCAACATGCACTAGAATCTCAATACCTTTATTGCCTGCCTGATATGGGTGGAGGAAATGTGCTTTCTGCCTTCATTATCCTGCTAAGAAAAGGTTCCTAAGCCTTTAGGGTAAAGGACCTGATTAAAAACAAAAAAATCATCTTTATGTTCAATTTAGGATTTTTCTGGTTTTCATAAGATTTAGTATTGATTATAGTAGAAAGGCTGTAAAAGTGTTTCCAAATCTCTTAGCCTAGAAAGGTTTAGAAAGTGAGATGGGCCAAAAGATGTGAAGCCCTTCTACTTGCTAGCAATATGCTTTGAAACACTTATGTTTCAAGAGGGGAAATTACCCTGTTTTCCCTTCACTGTCATTGTTAATATTTGCTAAAGGAAATAGACCCATTCTTGGTTCATAGGTGGCTAAGTACCCGTGTTTAGAACTTATAATTGAGAGAATAAGAGTTTAATTTCTGAAATTCTTATTTGGAAGGTGTTAATTTCCTTCTACTGAACCACCATTTATCTTCTTCCGAGAATATATCCTGCATTTTGCCAGTAGGTGTGTGTGTGTGTGTGTGTGTGTGTGTGTGTGTGTGTTTGTATTTGAGGGTTGAGGAGCTTTGAAAGAAAGAATGAAGGGAGAAATGGATATATTCACAGTTTTAAAAGTACCATAGTTGAAAATATTTCCATGTAACATTCTGGAAAAAGGACATCATTCATGTCAGTCCATTCAAGGCCCTAAAAGCATAACATGTAGTTGTATTAAATAAATTGCTTTAGAAAGAGGTTTAGAAAATAACAGCTCTATATTTGGTTCTTCTTCATTTCAGGGACTTACTTGAGTCTTTAGCCTAAAATAGATATCTAGTCATTTCATTTAGTTTACCTTCTAAAGCAAATATCACAAGATGAAACATTAATTTTGTGTTTTCATAGTTGTGGTAAAGGGTGAGAGGGAGCTGTTTTCCTTCTTACTTAACCCTTCTTCCCTCAGGCCTGATTCTGGAGCTGAATCCAGACAATATGTTCCAAATTGCCAATCACATTCATCTCTGTGTGGGATGCTTAAAACATGCAAATGGCTCTGAAAAATGTCTCTCATCCTACAAAGATAAATGAATGTATGCGTTGCCATCAATTGCAGTGGAAGTCAAAGGAGGACAGAAAGTGTTGATAAATGAGGAATCTTTGCCTTGCCCCATAGACAAACATTCTATCGGGAAACATGAGTGTTGATGGATGACATCAGTCTCCTGACTGTAGGCACACCTGTAGCCTACAGTCTTCTTTAGCACTGCTGGGCAAATCATCCTGAAGAATGGCTTTGTTTACTTTCATGTGCAAACGCCTTCTTTGGCTCCCTATTGTCCATTAAGGAAATAAAGCCCCACTTTATCAACTCAGTGTTCAAGGCCCCAGTCAACCTGGCCATCCTTATTACCTACAACTTCTCAATGTTTCTTATATGCCAAAATCAGCTACAAGGGATCCTTATTACTTGAGAATGTATCAGAGTCTCTGTAGTGATGCTTTCAAAAGGGAATCAAAGCTGTAAGGTATATAATCTCTTCATAGCCAATCTGTGAAAGTCAAGTATAAAGTGAAAGAGGTCAGTCATCTCATGATATCATATAATTGTATCAAAAGAATCACATGCACACCCCAGCCTTGATCCATTATTTGCTTGTGTACGTTTATTCAGCTAAGTCACTTCAATTGTGTCTGACTCCTTGCAAACCTATGGACTGTAGCCCCCCAGGCTCCTCTGTTCGTGGGGATTCTCTAGGCAAGAATACTGGAGTGGGTGGCCATGTTCTCCTCCAGGGCATCTTCCTGACCCAGGGATGAAACCTGTATCTCTTATGTCTCCTCCATTGGCAGGTGGCTTCTTTACCACTAGCGCCACCTGGGAAGCCCCAATCCATTGTCTATTCACTTAACAAATTGCTGTGATTATAATTGACAGAGCATAAGATATAAATTACTTATTTTTTAAGTTTTTGTTTCATTTTTGAGATAAATCTCCAATCGAATTTTCCTTCATTTACTTAGGAAATTTTGGTTCCCACTTGAAATGGATTCCCTTTAATGACATAGCAATTTCCTTTTGCTCTTGCTCCTATATCAAAATATTTCAGACTTCTCTATTCTTGATGAAATGTGCATCTTCCTTATCCTTTCAGGAACAGCTCAGATATTATTTCTTCTAAAAATCTTTCCTAACCTCCTTTAATAAAAAGGAATCTTTCTCCTCTAAACACCCAGCAGATTTTGTTTGTAGCAGGTTTTATTTGTAGCAACTACAGAACATGTCAGATGTTGCCCTGAGGTACAGATACTTGACTACATAGGCTTGGCCAAGGATGGGTTCCTATAGATACTTGACTACATAGGCTTGGCCAAGGATGGGTTCCTATAGATACTTGACTACATAGGCTTGGCCAAGGATGGGTTCCTTCATTCGTACATTCAGCTAGTATTTGAACTCTTCTTGTGTATGAATCAGTGCTCCGGGATTGGTGGGAAGATACCACTGTAAACAATATCTATCTTGAATTCTATTTATTGGACAAAAGGCAAATAAGAAAGTGAAGATTTACATTTCCTTTCTATGGACTTTCCAAAAAACAAAAGAAACAGTTACAAACTTTCATGTCACTTAATGGAACGTGTAATCCTTTTCACTGTGAACCTCTACTCAAAAGGAAAAAGTGGGGGATGATGGCTGCCCTTGCAGGGGACCTGAACGCTGGCCAGCTCCTCTCTTGCCTTAGCCCCGCAGCGTGGTTGTTGATGATCTGCTGCTCAGTCTCTTGAGGCCAAAAGAAAAGAATTCAGCAGCTGGTGCTCTGATGGAGTGGTGTCAGATGGAGCCACAGGCTCTTTCCCTGGTGAATCCTCTAATTAGTTTGGGTTAGTTTCTGCAGAAATGGAAAGTTGTTTCTCAGAAAAACATTGGCCAATAATTCACAAGTTGATCCAACTTTGTTTCCAGGATCCTTCAAGGAGAGGATAGAGAAGGTGGTTCATGGCTGAAGTCTCTGTCACACTGATCAGTGTTCCTTGTCAACCTTTGAAGAGCAATCCAGAATTTAAATTGCTAAAGAACAGAGAGTTTCGTGGTCATGAATCACTCAGTGACCACTGAGGCCAGTCACGTGACACGAGTGTACGAAGTGGCCTCGATGTAGTGAGGACTGACAGGTGAGCTGGAGATTGCACACCCCTTTTAACAGTTTCAGATTCAAATTTTTGGTAAATGTGTGCTTAACATAATTTTGGGTTTGATAGGGCAGAGGGATGCCAGTTTGCAGGTCCTAATTTAGGAAAACAATGAATCTTTGTTTAAAAATTATTTTTAGTTCCTTCCTTCCTTCTGTCTTTCCTTCTTTCCTTCCCTTGGTATTTGCAGCTGAGGCGTCATCACAATATCTCTTTCTGCTGACACCAGGGTCATTTGTCTTATTCAGTTCTTCTACTCAAGCAAAGGAGAAGCTGGCTATGTCACCTTTAGCTTGGCTAAACCCCCAGGGTGTGTCTCCAGCTTTCTTTTGGGAGGGGACTGTAGAGAAGATCTGCCTGGGTCAGCATGCAATCTCCTGTTCATAAGGAAAGGAGGGCTCTTCTAAAGGGGGAAGCTACAGGATACCTCCTTCCTGTCTATCCCAGGACAAAGTTTGAGCAGTTTGTCACTGAAGGTTTCAGGGGACTTTATCAAAGCTCTACTGAGAGATTAAGAGGTTGGAAGGAGAAGAGATCTGAAGTGCTGTAACCTAATCACTCCCTTTCCTCACAATGCACAAAGGTAATCCTTCGTGTGAACTCTCTTTAATCAGGTTCTTAACTTGGCTATACATCAGAATCACCTAGCTTAAAATATATAGATACCTGGGTCCTAACTCCTAGAAATTCCAATTTGATAGGCTTAATAGAGCCTGCTGCTGTTTAGTCACTAAGTCATGTCCAACTCTTTTGTGACCCTGTGGACTGTTTCCCTCCAGGCTCCTCTGTCCATGGAATTTCCCAGGCAAGAATACTGGAGAGGGTTGCCATTTCCTTCTCCAGAGGATCTTCCAAACCCAGGGATGGAACCCTAGTCTCCTGCAATGCAGGCAGATTCTTTACTGCTGAGCCACAGGGAAGGCTGATAGGGCCTGAGCATCAGGATTTTCCTGATTCCAGGACACAGCCAAGGCTGAGAAACACCGGCCTTGACCTTCAGATGCGAGCGTGTGTGTGATAGAATGAGGGTGGAGGGTGGCCTCTGGATCCTCTGTTCACCTAATGCCTCTCCTTCCTCACTTCACCCTGCATTTTCTTTAACCTATTTGCATTTTCTCTCTAGTGTATGCCCCCCTTCCTACATAAATAAACAAATTCAACCCCTCTTTTGGACATCTTTTCTATGTCTAGCAAAATTGGCAGCCTTAGGTATCCCTTGAGTGTTAAAGCTTCTGCTTCAGTTTTAGATTGTGCAGCATTTTTCTCCTTTGTCACCAAATGTCATAAATATAACTGTAATGGCTGCATAGTGTTACCATGTTTACACACGGTCATTTATTGAAATATTCCCTCACACTTATACATTTTCATTACTTCACACTGTGATATTACAAATGAAGTCACCTTATTTAAATATGTTTGCCCTCTTCTCTGATTACTTCCTTAGGGGATCTTCTTAGCAGTAAAAATTATTGGTGCGAAGATAATAAACATTTTTAAGGTTCTTGGTACACATGGCCAAACCACTTTTCAAAGGGGCTGTATTTACTTATAAAACCAACCAAGATTATATTCTCTAATTAATTCTTTCTTTGTCGCTGAGATGGGTGCATATCAGTTGCATGGGATAATTTAAACAGAATTCAATTAAGGCCTAAGTTGTAGGCTGTACCATTCAATAAGAAGTATTAGTTAGACATGCTGTAATATTAATAAGCATTTTTGTGCTTTCCAAAAGGAGCTACATTTTATTTGTTCACTTAAAAGACTTCATTAGTTTACTATATTCTTCAAAATAGTAAAAATCTATTTTTTTCATCTTGCATAATTTTCTTTATAAAGTGTAACAAAATGGAATATACTCGTACATTATAAACCAGGTCATACTGTAGGACATACTGTGGAAGAATCATCTTAGAGAGATTTTGAACAATAGAAATTCCTGGATTCCTCGTATGGAAAACTTTCACTTATTAAATGTGAGCTAAAGTCCAAGCATCTGTATGTTAGCAGAGGTTGCCCAGGTGTGGCCAGCCTATGTTCAAGCTTGAATACCACTGTACTGTGCTATGAGAATTTCTTCATGACTGTCATATACATACATATATCATCATCCTTCTTAAACTTGACACTTCTTATTTATAGCCAACAATTCAAGATTTGACTGTTGTACTCCTTTTAAAATGATAATGGATTGATGGACTGTCAAATGGTTATGTATTAGAATTCATGATAAGATTAAAATGTTCTTTCAAATGAAGTAACTGTGGAAAGAAAACAATGAGCATTTGATTATTCTGTTTAATATGTAATAAAATATCACAAATATCTTAAAATTATAAGGTATAAGATACTTAACAGAGACCAGAGCCTGGGAATAGAGTGGTATACCAGTCTAGAGTGAGCTGGTAGGTATATCGTAAGCATCGATTTACAGGTTAAGAGCATTGATGAATTGGATGCAACCTTGCGTGTTCCTTTTGATCATGGGAATGGCACACCATTTCCCAAGTCATACCTCTTTTTATTATGATATACTTATGTGCATTTGTGTGTGTGCACACCCATATTAGAGAAAAAGTGAATGTTATCTTTAGAGTACCTATATATTATACTACAAAGAGCACCTGTACTGAGAAATGAAGTTTGGGAAATGATAACTGAATTAGGATATGTACTGTTGCAAATGGAAATACATTCAAATCACCTCATGCAACAAAGAGGCTTAAGAAAAAAAAATAAGAAGATCTCACATGAACCAGAAATGACAGCATCACCACTGGCACGTAGTAGACTCTTGCTAAATTTTGGTTGTTGAGATGGTAAACACGTCTTTGAAGACACCTGGAAATCAAAATATCAAGCTGCCTAAAGTTTACAGTCTGTCTTGTAGGTGAGAAATGAGCAAATGAATGTCAAGATTCTGAGTGGAATGAGCTTCTGTGTTTTAGGCTAGCAAATGGGAACAGCATTTGGAAGATTTTTTAAAAACCTAGAAGAGTGAGATAGTTAAAGTAGCAGTGATTTCTCTGTGATTTTTGAATGTAGACAAACAAAATGGATCCCAGATGTACATCTTATTTTTCGTTTAGACCCTGTTGTTTGAATCCCAAGTAGAAGAAAGACTTCTGCTTGTCAGTAGAAGTACCTACTGGTGAATAATTCAGAACTGATCCAGCAGGGCTGGATAAATCACAGATTGGAATCAAGATTGCAGGGAGAAATACCAACAACCTCAGATATGCATATGATGCCACTTTAATGGCAGGAAGTTAAGAGGAATTAAAGGGCTTTTTGATGAAGGTGAAAGTTGGCTTAAAACTCAACATTCAAAAAACAAAGATCATGGCATCTGGTCCTATTACTTCATGGCAAATAGATGGAGGAAATGTGGAAACAGTGTCAGATTTCGTTTTCTGGGGCTCCAAAATCAATGTGGACAGTGACTGCAGCATAGCCATAAAATTAAAAGACACTTGTTCCTTGGAAGAATAGCTATGATGAACCTAGACAATGTATTAAAAAGCAGAGACATCACTTTGCCAACAAAGGTCCGTATAGTCAAAGATAAGGTTTTTCCATTAGTCATGTATGGATATGAGATTTAGACCATTAAGAAGGTTGAGCACTGAAGAATTGATGCTTTTAAGCTGTGGTGATGGGTAAGATTCTTGAGAGTCCCTTGGACAGCAAGGAGATCAAACCAGTCAATCCTAAAGGAAATCAACCCTGAATGTTCATTGGAAGGACTGGTGCTGAAGCTGAAGCTCCAGTACTTCGGCCACCTGATTTGAAGAGCCAACTCATTGGAAAAGACCCTGTTACTGGGAAAGATTGAGGACAAGAAGAGAAGGGCGAGACTGAGGATGAGATGGTTGGATGGCATCACTGACTCGGTGGACACGAGTTTGAGCAAACTCGGGAGATAGTGAAGGACAGGGAAGCCTGGCATGCTGCAGTTCATGGGGTCACAAAGAGTTGGACATGACTTAGCAACTGAACAACAACAACAAAAGTATTTTTTTAAACAACATTAGGCTTTTCTCTTTAGAAAGACATTACTTAATCTTCCTCTGAATGTATATGATCATTCTAAAAAAAATCATTCTAAAAATAGTAAAAATCTCTTGCTTCTCAAATATGCCACTCCCAGAAATTATCACTAGTAGTCATTCAACGTATGTATATACATACATTCTGTGTGCATATAGATTTAGTATTGATGGGCTAATACCATATCATTATTCTATAATCTGCTTTTCACTTGACATTGACATATTGACTCCATTTGTATCGATAAACATATATGACTGCAGAACTTTCTATCCTACAGCTGGACCATAATTTGACACCAGCCTTTTCATGGACATTACTTTTCCTCTTGAATTCTTGCTGTTGTAAATATGTGCACAGTAAGTTGTAATGCATATACATATATCTCCCTGTCCTTGTATCCTTAGGCAGTTCTTAAAAGTGGAATTTCTGGTTTAGTATCCAATTAGTTTGTGCCAAAGTCTGTGTGGCAGGCAGAATAGTGCCCCCTTCCTAATCCTCAGAGATGTTGACACCCTAAGTCCCAGAACCTGTAAAAATGTTAGATTACATAGCAAGGAGGAATTAAGGTTGTAGATGAAATTAAGGTTGCTATTCAGATAAATTTTAAAAGGGGGAGATTATCCTGGGTTATTTGGATGGGTCCAGCATAATCACAAAGGTTCTTAAAAGTAAAATACAGAGGCAAAAGAGAAGGTCAGATGTGAGTACAGGCGGAAAACACAGAGAGATGAAACTTTGTAGGCTTGAAAGATGAAGGAAGGGACCAGGAGCCAAGGAATGTGGGCAGCCTGTAGGGGGAAAGGGCAAGGAAATGGATTCTCCCCTAGAACTTCAAGAAAAGAACATAGCCCTGCCAACATCTTGATTTTAGTCCTGTGAGACATGTTAGATCTCTAACCTACAGAACTGTAAGGTGATAAATTTGTGTTGTTTTAATTCACTGAATTTTTGGTAATTTGTTTTAGCAACAATAGAAAGCTAATGCAATCTACTACTGCGATTGAGTTACAGTCAGCATTGTTTCTAAACTGGTTTTTGTTTTGTGTTTCACCTTAGCATGAAAGGATGGCTTCAGGGATCTCATGATATCATGAACTGTGGGCCACCTCAAAAAGGGCCTTAAGTATCATAAAGGGATAAAATTTGGGAGGTTTATAAGTATGATTTTCTAAATCTCACACAACTAGTTGAGTGACAGTTATAACTCATGTCAGTTATAACGCATGTCACTGCCTTTTCCCCCAGCATGCCTCCCCAGCCCCCTGCTGTGGTAGACAGCAGATGACTTTACTGAATTGCCAATGACAACTTTCTTTGTCCTAAAGCCTCAGTGCTCCTCCACATGTGACATGATGTTGTCCTGCTCTGGCCAATGAATGGAAGTTGGCCAGCACACCCTCCTTCCTCATGTTTCCTACCTTGATTAAAGACATGAAAGCTATATCTCCAACATCCAACTTCCAATAATTAGGAACCATGAGAACAATTAAGACCATGAGAATATCAGAGACACTGGCTCTGCCGTCACTGGGTCCCCGAACCAATGTCAGATGTCTTGTTATATAGGAAAAGTAAACTTAAATTCTTGTTAATTGCTCATCCTATCATCTGTTGTCAAAGTATTCCTAACAGATAGAAACCCCTCTATTCTTACTCATACCTTACTGTGTCTCCCTCTTGCAGTCTAATCTTACCCATCCTCAGTCAACCTCCCTCCAATAAGTTTCTTTCTCAATACGGCTCATGAGAATTTCCACCTCCTCCCAGCATCTCCAGCACCATCCAAGCTGGTTGGTATTTTATGTTGTATGTTTTTCTGACCACCTCATGTGTGGCAGCCCTGGCTGCTGTCTAGAGCGGTGCTGTCCAGTGGAACTTTCTGCCATAAGCGGAATGTCTGTATCTGTACAGTTGGATATAATGATCACTAGCCACATGTGGTCACTGAGCACTTGCAGTGTGGTCAGTGTTGACTAAGGGAACTAAAATTGTATTTAATTTCATTTTAAATAGCTGCATGTGGCAAGTGTCTACCATACTAGTCAGCTCAGCCCTAGAGTGACAGTTCCTTAAAGGAAACAGCAATGATTCATATATTTCTTTGCTCCAGCAGAGGGGTAGACAATAAGTACATAGTAAATCATTCTTAGATGACATCTAATTATTCCACATTGCCCAAAACTGAAGGGTGAATCAATATGGTCAAATATTTCCATTTTGGAAAATCTAGAAATGGGGATAAATAAAATCTGAAACCATATTTTTTAAATGTTAGTAATTAATTTGAAATTTAAGAGAAAATAGCTCTGGTAGCCCACATGAATGACAAATGTTGGCCAGATGTGACCAGAGGTCCACTAGCTTGAGGCCTGTGACCCCTAAGATAAATTTCAGATTTTCTCCAACATGGCAGACCTGCTGGCATCCCAGGCTCTCGCAATCTGGGATTGCTCATGTTTCCCCAAACATATCCTGCACTCGTATGCCTTGATGTCTTAGCTTCTGCCATTCTTGTTGCTTCTAGGCACCCTCCCCTGTGCATGCCTCAATACCTTTGTCTTCATAGGAAGTTGTGTCCAACTCTTTGCAACCCCATGGACGATACAGTCCATGGAATTCTCCAGGCCAGAATACTGGAGTGAGTAGCCTTTCCCTTCTCCAGGGGATCTTCCCAACCCGGGGACTGAACCCAGGTCTTCCACATTGCAGGCAGATTCTTTACCAGCTGAGCCACAAGGGAAGCCCCAAAACCCCATCTCAGGGGTTCACCTCAGTCATTGTCTTTCTGTAACATCTTCTCTGAATGTGCACAAAACTGTATCAGAGCCCTTTGCACAGACAGCTGCTATTTAATTTCTTCTATGATAATTAGAGTCAGTTACCTACCAGGCAGCTTTAGTGATAATTACGGCCAGTTTCCAAGCACTGTGCTTGTGCTAGGCGACTTGTACAACTAACTGTGCTAACAAGGGTTGTCAGTCTCAGTTGCAACTTCATTCTCTGCAAAGAATAGATAATGATGGTAACTACCTCCTAAGCTTCTGAAGAATAAAGAGATACTACATATCAAGTGCCCGGTACAGTGTGTGGAGCACAGTACCTTCCCAATTTGTCCTTTTCTTCATTTCTTACCCTGGATATAGAGTGTGCTCTTGTGATCATGTGATCTTAACTCTTAAGTCAGACCATCCCACTAAATTTGGTGGAAAACCCATACAACTATTTTAACATGAAATAGGAAGTAGCAAAACAATTTTATGTCGAATTTTCCAGAGGCACCAGGGTGTTAAAGCAGGGATTTAAACTTAGATCTGTTTATTTATTTTTTTTTAATATTTATTTTATTTATTTTTTTTTTCCATTTATTTTTATTAGTTGGAGGCTAATTACTTTACATCATTACAGTAGTTTTTGTCATACATTGAAATGAATTAGCCATGGATTTACATGTATTCCCCATCCCGATCCCCCCTCCCACCTCCCTCTCCACCCGATCCCTCTGGGTCTTCCCAGTGCACCAGGCCCGAGCAAAATCAAAGTCCAACAATGGTAGAGCTCAGGAGATGGGCTGACCCCCCATTCCCCAGGCTGGGAAAGAAAACCAAGATTGGCTGCAGGACTTGACAAGGGTTACACTGCCAGAGCAGGGACCCTGAGTCCAGGTGTCCTGAATGCAGGACCTTCTTCCATTTTAGCCAGAGGCTTCTCTGTGCCTAAAAAGCAGTTTGCATTCAGGACCATGCTGAGGAGGGATGGTACTTCTGAGTGGCCTTTGTATTTTCTTAAGAACAGTCTTTGGAATAACAGCCTGGAGCAGACCCAACGGTCATCTTGCAGGGCACTCGGGCTCTGAAGATGCCACAGGGCAAAGGGGAAGGGCCACTGACCTAAATTCAAAAATGACAAGCAGGCCTCTTAGGAGACTCAGCTGAGCTCTTCTTGGTTTCTTCCTGGGCCTTTGAAAAACCTGAAATAGTCAGAAAGGTCTGTCAAAGAGCAAGACCTGAGCTTCCCAGAAGAATACCTTCATTTCTTAGAAGAACAGCATTCATAAGGCTGTAATGCCTTTGGCTCCAAGAATTAAGAGTGGTAGAAAGTCACATTAAATCCTTTTTTATTTCCTTGGAGGGAAATGGATTTTTTTTTCTTTTTTTTATTGTGGTAAGAGTACTTAACAGGAGATCTACTCTCTTACCAGGTTTTAAGTGCAAAGCACTTAAAAGTATGGTTAAACTGTAGGTGTGATATTGTAATACTGCACATCTCTAGAACTGATTAATTGTGTATGACTGGAATGTTATACCTGTTGAGAAGCAACTTCACATTCCCCTCTCCCAATAGACCCCAGAAACCACCATTCTACTCTATGTTTCTATGAGTTTGACTATTTTATAGATCCTTCATGTAAGTGGAATTATGCAGTATTTGTCTTTCTGTGACTGGCTAATTTTGCTTAGCATAATATCCTCCAGGTGTATCCAGGTTGTCACATATAGTGGGATTTCTTTCTTTTTTTAAGGCTAATAATAGTCCACAGAGAAGGCAATGGTAACCCACTCCAGTACTCTTGCCTGGAAAATCTCATGAACGGAGGAGCCTGGTAGGCTGCAGTCCATGGGTTTGCACAGAGTCGGACAAAACTGAAGCGACTTAGCAGCAGCAGCAGCAATAATAGTCCATAGTGTGTATATACCAATTTATCTTTGCCCTGCCATCTGTCAATGGACAATTAGATTGTTTCTATATCTTCCCTGTTGTGAATAATGAACAATGAACATGACAAGACTGATAATCTCGTCAAGATTCTGATTTCCATTCTTCCGGATATATACCCAGGAGTGGGAGTGCTGGACAGTATGGGAGTACTATTTTTTAATTTGAGGAACCTAAATACTATTGTCCCTAGGGAGCATAACACTTTACATTCCCACCAACCATGGACAAAAGTTGCAGTTTCTCTACACTTACTATCTTCTGTTTTTTGATAAGTGGCATCCTAACAGGTATGAGATGATAGCTCATTTGGTTTGCATTTCCCTGATGATTAGTGATGTTGAACATCTTTTTATATATCTGTTGGCCATTTGTATTCTTTTTTAGAGAGATGTCTATTCAAGCCCTTTGCCAATATTTTAGAATGAGTTGTTGTTATGCTATTGAATTATAGGAGTTGATTTTTGGTTATTAACTCTTTACCAGATGTGGTTAGCAAATATTTTCTCCTGTCCATGGGGTCCATTTTTCACTCTGTTGATTGTTTCTTTGGCAGGGCAGAAGGTTTACAGTTCAGTGTAGTTCCATTTGCCTATTTTTGTTTTTGCTGCTGGTGCTCTTGGTATCATATCCGAAGAAAAAAATTGCCTAGGCTGTCATCATGAAGCTTTCTGTCAGATTTTCTTTCAATGATTTTATAAAAAAATGAAAACACAGTGTATCAAAATTTACAGGCTATAGCAAAAGCAATACTAAGAGAAAAGCAATAAATAAATGCCTCCATTACAAAAAGGAGAAAGATGTTAAACAAGTGAATTTTATACCTCTAGAAACTAGAACAAGGAGAAAAACTAATCCCACAGTTAGCAGAAGGAAAGAAATAGTGAAGATTGGAACAAAAATGAGTGAAATCAAGAATAGGAAAACAATTTAAAAATCAATAAAGCCAAGAGTTGGTTTTTGAAAGATTAAATTGATAAATGCATAGTTGTATTAACTAAGGAGAATGAAGACTCAAAATAAAAATTGAGATGAGATATTACAATGCCACAGAAATAAAAAAGCTCATAAGGATCTGCCATGAACAATTATATATCAACAAATTTGTTAACTTACAAGAAATGGATAAATTCCTAGAAATGTACATGCTAATGAGACTGAGTCATAAAGAAATAGAAAATCTGAGCAGACAAATGACAAGATGATTTAATCAGTAATCAAAAAACCTCCCAACAAAGAAAAAGCCAGGACTAGATGGCTTAGTGAATTCCACCAAACATGTAGAGAAGACCAGGAGAGAATGCAGATACTTCTGACCAAGCCCCCTGACTGATGTTCATGTGTTTGCCAGCCTGTCCTCCTTTCCTGGAGGATGAGCCACGTGTCTACACTGCTGCTGCCCCAGCATCCAGCAGGGCACGAGGTGAACATACAGAACGTACGTGGCGCTCAGTCAGTGAGTGAATGAAGAAACCCTTTTTCCATGGGAGGGGAGAGAATTAAAGGAGTCTTCTCCCTAAGAGCAGCACCCTTACTCTTTCATCTTTATTTTTACACCCTCCACCAAATGCCCAGACAAATCTAAGCATAATCACAACTGCACTTGAATAATTCTGCCATTTCCAGGTAAAATCATTCACACTCAGTCTCAGCCTCATTAGCCTGGACTTTGTCTGCCATGCAGGGTTCTCATTCTGACAGCTCTTATACAAGAGAGCGGGGTCCTTTGGTGCAAGACATCCATGGTTAAGAGCTGGGGGAGAGACCCCAGGAGTCCCGACTCAGAGGACCATGTGTCATTCAGAGTTCTGCCAAGAGAGATGAAAAAGGTAACCACAGTCCCTGGGAGCTGTAAGTTTTTGCTAAAATTCTGAAAAATCTCTGCTTTGAGAAGCAGACATCTAACAGGAGCTGCAAAGTCAGCAAATCTAATTTTAGACTACCTAGGAGGAAAAAACAAAAAACAAAACAGGATCCCAAATTCAGCTGGAGTGGCTTTGAGAATTCAGAGGACCTGGCTAAGCACAAGTGTATATGTGAGCTATGATTAGGCAGGCAGCTCCTTCTGACAGCAGCTTGGCGGGACCTCTTTTACCTCCACTGGGAATCACAGCAAACCAGAACTAAAGGGAACTTGAACTGTCACATCTGTGCATCTCATTTCACATGAGCAAGCCAAAGACAGGAAAGAAACCACTTTGCAAAGAGACACTGTTAGGCATGGACACTTGCCTATCGGCTCATGGGTACCTTTGTTCCCGCTAAAGCAACTGGTTGCATGAAGACACTTCTCTGGCATTTGGTAGCCTAGGAACTTGAAGTCTAACAATATACTAAATGGCCTGACATTTGAAAAGTTTGATCAACTTTCCCAAGGAAGAATCAGTCTACACAAGGTGCTAAAATTTCTTATATTAATAGAATCTCTCATCAAGCTTTCTTGTTCAGCCAGCATTAGTTTAAAAATAATATTAATTTATCCATTAATTTTCATTCAGACTCAGTGCTTGGAAATAGCAGATACCTTTCACCTTATATGTTCAGTGAGTGGCAATATCCTTTCTCTGAGAAATACTCCTCTCCATATCCTCAGAAGACTTCTGCACACCCACTCCCCAGGCATATTTGTGTCATGTGACTGTTTGGCTACTCACAGTTGGTTGGACCATGAGTGGTATCAAGCTAGACCAATGAGATCCCCATTTGTATGGATTTTGAAACCTGAGAGGTTTAGGAAATTCACAAATCATCTGAGCTGCTCTCTTAAATGGACGAGTATAGTCTGGAGTGTTGTGAGGAACACTTAGCTATAAACATGGAAAAACAAAGACAGCCAGTGAAAGGGAAAACAATGAGAGATGGAAAGAGAGAGAGAGGGAAAGGGAAGAAATGAAAGGGAAAAAAAAAAAAACAAAGGGACTGAAGGAGACAGCCAGAGGCAAAGATACAATAGAGCAGGGGAGGGCTGGCAGTGAGACAGAGACAGAGAGAGATTAAGAGATTAAAACTGCCTGTTTCACATTTCTTTTTCAAGTCATTTAAGAGGCCCAGCTGCTCTGGAGTTCCATGTTCTCACAACATTAACACAGTGTTCTCGCAATAATTCCCCCTTTTTATAATTTGAGCTTTTGTTGTTTTCTGTTAATTGCAACGAAGAGTTTTAACTCTAAACAGCTTGGCACTCATTCAAACAGCAGTGCTGGTGAAAAAGCAAAAAGGGAAAGAGTGCAAGCCAAAAAGTGACACATGATGGATTATGACATATTTGGAGACTGCATGGGCTGTTTCAGAGCCTTTCAAACACTACCTAATTATCTTAGGTTAATAAAACCTTCACCATCGAAAGCGATTCAATTCAGCTCTGCCACTGGGAATGTCAATTAAAAGTTCTTTTGCTAGAACCATAAGATGGGTCTAGCAAGTTAATGTATCCACGTTTGAAGGAAATGGAATGGAGATAGCTAAAGAGAGCTGCGTGGTTCGTTAGCACACTAGAACCCAGCCAGAGGTGGTGAAGGCTTCATTGAGAAAGTACCTTTAGTTTCCAAAAGTGGGAAGTAGGTGAAGTCAGTGGGTCTCAGCCAGGTGGGGCAGATGAATGGGATTAACCCATTGCATCATCATTGTGTGTTGTATATGGCGACATCTGTCCGCACTGTATACTATTTAGTTACGCTCCTGGACTCAACCTTTGTATCCTCAGGGCCTAAACACATCATTCAGTTTCATGCACCCATCTATTGTTTCTACCTTGTGTTTTCTCCACAATGCTCATAACTTACTCCTCCATGAATCAACCCTGGTGCACTTTCTGAGGCTCTGCCTGAAACATGGCCCACTCTGGTGCTTTCCTCAACCCAGGCTGGACAAACCGAGTCACCTCATCCTCGCTTGCCTCCATTTCACTTAGTACTGATGTCTGTCACCTGCTAGGGACCGTTCTAAATGTTGGGACCATAGCCAGAAGCAAAATCCTTGTTCCATTGGTGCTATATTGTATTTTGAGAGACAGCAGGCACATACTGATGAATATTATGAAAAAAGCAATGTAAGGTAGTAATTGATAGGGGAGAGAATGGGATCTTAGCCTAGTAATTTTCGTATGTTAGAACTAGTTGTCCCTGTGACTCTTGCACTAACTCAGAGCTCTGAGAAGCATCGTTGCCTGGCACATAGCAAGTGCTCAGTAAATTTGTAATAAAAGTAGGATATGTCAAGGCCACAAATCTAGTGTTTCACAATACACGGAATGCTGTTGCAGATCTTACAGACAGTAAGAGAGCTAGAGAGTTAACCAATTTCCCAGTGAATGAAGGAAAATTATTTTGTTCCCTGAAAAATGTAAGTATCATATTTGTCTCTGACTTCACCCAGGAATGTAATTAACCGGAAAGCTCTCAGTACTGGTACCAAACATCGATATTCCATTTCTCACTTTCACAAATAGCTGCTTAGACTTGGCCCCACATTCCACTTTCACTGGCTTCAATTATTTAATGCCGCACTTTCCCGGCCAAAACCTGCTGTTTATTATCTATGTGTCTCGCATTAGTTTTTCAGCCACCAACCCAGCTAGGTTGTAATTTTCAATCCAGTACCCTGGGGTTTGTTGTCTGACTTCCATTCCAAATACTGGTTAAGTTGGCTATGGAGAACCTTGAGGGGCTGAACTACTTGGCTGGAATAGGATGCAATTTGTTGAGCAAGAATATCCGACACATTTCTGAGTACAGGCATAAGGATGGAAGTACAGAAAATGCTCAGAAGTTGGAGCATAGCATTAAAGAAGCCAGACTCAGATTTGGACGGCAGCAAAGGCTTTGGAACCAACTAGAGTTCTGTTTGAATATATATTTTTCAACTTACTGTTAAGGTGTTCTCAGATAACCCAGTCGAGGTTCCTTCTCTCAAAATGAATATCTCCTTTGCAGTGTCACTGCAACAATCAAATATACTGTCTACAGAATACCTAGCAGAGTATCTCACACATAGTAGGTATCTATAAAGTAAAATTAATGGACATTGATCAAAGTGGACAATATTTTTATAATAAAAGGAAATCTACAATCAGTATGCTCTCTATCTAGATCATATCTCAAACTGACTGTGTCCAGTCATAGGCAGCATCATATACTGCCACTCATACTCTTGGTATCAATACTTTGAGAGAGGTGTTCAAGAACACAAAGCCTGGGTTTGAAACCTGCTTTTACCTCTTCTAACTGGGTGACCCTGGACAAATTACCTTGCAGTGAGTGCCTGTCTCCTCATCTATAACCTGGGAAAAGTCGTCGGGTTATTGAGAGGTTGAGTAAATACATTCCAGTTAGTAAGAATAGGAATCAGGAGCACCAACGGCTAGTTGCAGTGACACCAGGACCAGAAGGAGGACCTTAGACAAAGGCACCTAACTCTCCTGCAGCTTCACATTTCCTGTGGGAATCAAAGGAACTGGGATGCAAGGTTTCTGATGTTGCTTAAGATGAAGCTAGGTTTGCTGCATCCCGCAGTTTAGCACTGTTAGAGAAACCTTGAGCTACTCATTCATTCTCTGTCGAAATGACCTGACCACTTTGCACTGCTCAAAATTTCTTGGATGGGTAATAGCCTCATCTCAGCTAGAGGGACAGTTATTTAAAGGCAAGGACAGTGCTCATTTTGTAGTCCTTCTAATGCCAGACTGTGGAAAAAAAAAAAAGTTTCATTTTTATCTGTTGCATCAAAATAGAATGCTTAACAATATTTACTTTTTGGTTAGAACAGAAAGAGACAGAGACAGAAAGAGGTATTGACAGAAGTGCATTCTTGTCATTCTTAACCACTCTGAGATCCTCTTGTAACTCCAGATTCACAATGTACAATGCTTTGTACAGGCTTACCATCTTCCAGCATGGAAGGCTCAGGAATAAACAAGTAAACCACAAGTACACCTCACCTTAATATGTTTTTTAAAATATGTTAATTTTTTTAAAACATTTTAAATCTTTCTATGATCATTAAAAAAAAATCTGTTTGGAATCCTTACTAAAACAATGTTATAAACCCACCTTTTCTTCTTTAATTATAAAAGGCTATGTCAAGTCATATAATTGAGCCACTGACAGATTTAATGTTCTGTTTTTTAACTTATCTTAAGCATCTGACAAAGCATGCTCTTTTTTTGTAGACCCTTTTTTTGTTGTTGTTTATATCAACAGGCCTAACTGTTTTGCTGTGACGTTCTTTTCTTTCTTCTCAATTGTTATTCCATAAACTTGGTAAGATGCATAAAGAGAAAGCTTATTTGGTATGTAGATGTTGGGAAGCCAGCTAGGCTCACTCATTAGCCTTGAGACTCAACCTTCATTAGTGCAGCTCTTCGGCAGCAAGCAACAGAAGTTAACTCTGGCTTCCCAGGTGGGGCAGTGGTAAAGAATCTGCCTGCCAGTGCAGGAGATGCAAGAGATGCAGGTTTAACCCTTGGGTCAAGAAGATCCCCTGGAGTAGGAAATGGGAATCCACTCAGTATTTTCCCCTGGAAGATTCCATGGACAGATGAGCCTGGTGGGCTATAGTTCGTGGGGTCTCAAAGAGTCGGACATGACTGAGCTCACACACACACACAGCATGAAATAGTAGAAACAATTTTTTTAGAAGGAAAAGTGTGGAGATCACAGAATAAAAAGAAAAAGCTATGAGTCAAGTGGTTGAAACAGAGACATGCATGTGTGTGAGCTCAGTCACTTCAGTTGTGTCTGATTCTGTGACCCTAAGCCCACCAGGATCCTCTGTCCATGGGATTCTCCAGGCAAGAGTACTGGAGTGGGATGCCGTGCCCTCCTCAAGGTGATCTTCCTGACCCAGGGGTCTAACCTGCATCTCTTATGTCTCCTGCACTGGCAGGCTGGTTTTTTACCATTAGTATCACCTGGGAAGCCCAAACAGAGACATAATGCCCCATAAACACTAAAATATTTGCTAGCCAGCTTTTTACAGAGAAAGCTTGGTAATCCCTACTCATAATAATGGAAGTGGATAGATAGTATTTTCAGGAGATCATGATGGAATGGAATTATTTTCCATCCTTACATCTCTTATTTCAAGTGTCAAATTCCTAGAGGACAGAGTCCAGTGACTAAACTTGAGTCACACACCCAGGCCCTTCTCAGGGTTCCTTGGCTGACCTTCCCGCTACTGCAGTATCCAGCACAGTGAGGACAGTGCCTCCGAGTAAAGCCCAGAGCTCTTACTGAAGGATGGAGGACAGGAGCCAGGCAGAAACAACAGATGTACAGTACACATACTCCCACACAGCAGCCGTGCGGCGATCCAGGCTTGTGCTCCAGTAAAATGAAAATATATGCACATGCTACAAGCCGGGGAGCTTCAGGTTGTTCACAGACAGTCAGAACCAGAAATGGTAACTTTGAATTCCACGGGTCCAATATATTCCATTTCTCCTAAGTCCCAAAGGCATTAGCAATAGCTCCAGAGGGTAAAACCAAGCAACTGCACTAAACAGGCCTGACACTGATAAGTAAAATACGTCACCTCCTGAGACTCAGTTTCCCCAACCTTCCCTGCCTACCTAGCAGAGCTGGGGTGAGGTTCAGTGTCGGGAGTGGAATGGGTGCTCCTTAAATATTTGTGAAATGATTGAGGATCTTATATGAATAAATGGCTTTAGGTATGGGAAATCATTAGACAAGAGTAAGACATGATTAAAAACCCAAAGCAAGTCATTTATGGTAGCATTTGACTGTCTCCAAATGCAGTTTGCTACATTCACATATTCTTTGCTTGTCAGTCATTTATTTCTATAGCAAATAAGTATCAAGACTTTCCTTTCCCTCGCCCCCAACCCCAAACCTATCCTCATCTCTCATGGGTGTAGCCTACTGAGGTAACATGGTAAACTTGGACACCAATCCAACTTGTAGATACAAGGAAATGATACTGACTTCAAGATACTTCGTGCCTTCTTGGAAGTAGACAATGCCTTAAGATCAGTTCATTGGTAGAAATTTTCACAAAACTTTGCACGAACTAGACTCCTCTGAATAGCACAACTTTCCTCAAGATGCTCACCAAGGTCAGCAACACTTCTATCACTATAGCAACCCACTTTCACAGTATTCAATGATGGTTGTTATTCTGATGATTTTGTATTCCTCACCAGAACTCCTAAGACCCTAGGATGTGCAGCCACAAGACTAATTAGTGCTTTAGGTCCATCTAGTAATAATAACAATCATAAATCCCTAAAACACTGTCTTAAGCATCGTGTTAAGGCTGTATTTTATTTACTTGGTAGAAGGTACTTGGCATCATTTAACAAGTGGGAAAACTAAGACCAAGACATATGCAACAAGCTGACGGTCACAGAGCTTTTAAGTGCTGGTACTTGGAGTCAAGTCTAGAGTGGCTCACAGGAGTCCTATGGGGCAGTGTTTCATCATTTAAAGTCATCAGCGGTAACAAAGAAAAGGAGAGCACTTATGTTATGTAGATTAGGAAGAAATAAAGGAAAGAAAGCAATAAAGTATTCCTGTTGAGATCAGTTCTTTTTACCTTAATTATAAGATAAGAAAGCACCAACTATAGATAGAGAAATGCAGAAGGTTATAATTATGTACCACTTTAATATGCAGACTTAATAAGCCAAACAAGTGAAGGATGTTTGACATCTGTGTCCCATGCCTCTGCTTTAAGCTAGGTATTTAGTAGAACTGACCCTAGGCCTGGACTACTAGTAACTACTGTTTATCACTTTTTAGCACGGTGTTCTTGGGTTCTGAAAGAAGGAAGGAGGGTAGGAGAGAGTCTACCAGTTGACACAAACAGGGTGACTTTATCAGTCTGATAACTGTGTCCTCTCCTCAAGTCAATGGTATATGGATAGAACTTGTAGATTGAATAGGAATATCCAGGAGGAAATGTGAAAGACTTGATCCTGGCCTGAAAAGAAAACCACTTACCCAGCCAGTCACAGGATGGCATGACTAAGCTTGGCAGCTGAGCAATGGCCTGGATTGGTGGCCTTTCACCCACTCTATGCCAGAAGATACTTAGTCATTTAGAAGCATGGATTTGCACTCTGACAACTTTTGTATTTCTCTAGCCCATATCTTGATTTTTTAGCCAACTGCCTCCTTGATAACTCCATTTGAGTGTCAATTTCAACATGCCACAACGGTATGTTTTTATTTCCTTCAAAAACTTGGTCCAGCTTCCTCACTTCTATAATCAGCAGAATCACCCTTCTAATGGGTCAGGCCAGAAATCTTGGAATCCTTCCCAATTATAATTATTCTATCAGTAAATCCTGTCAATTTCACCTCCAACATATATCTTGAATCCATCTAATCCCCAAGATTTCTACTGCTAGCCCTGAACTGCGCTACATCTTCACCTTTCTGGCCCTCTGAAGGAACTTCCTCTTTCCATTTTTAATACTTACAACCCAGTGGCAAAAGGGATCTTTGTAAAGCATAATATCTGACCCCATCATTCTCCTGCTTAAAAGCCTTCAGTCACTTTCCATGGCTCTTAGGAGCCAACACCCTTCATAGTTTGTATACTTCTTAACTGCGCCTGCCCTCTCTCTCTTCCTTAGGATCATCCAGGCATATTTGTTTTCCTTGAGTTGCTTTTTATGTAGGGCCTGCCTGTGTACCCCTTTATGTGCCAGTCTGACTCCATCTCACCCTCCAGGTTCAACTTCCCTTACCAGGAAGCTTTACTCTCCTTGTCTCTTTCTGTCACACTGCCCCACTCCTCGTCCTTCTAACACTTATTACAGAGATACTATTTGCTTTCTTGTTCAGTATGTCTCCCCTGTCAGGCCGCAAGTTCCTCAAAGATGGGGAGAACCTCAACTGTCTGATTTACCACTGATCTCCAGCCTTGAGCACAGTGCCTACCACTCAATAAATATTGAACGAGTTAATACTGAATGTCTCAATCTACCTTTGATTCTTTATGGTCTCTGCCATCTCATTTATGGTTGCACCAGTGTGTTTCCTCATATTATCTTCTCAGAGATTTATAATCTGCAAAGCCCTTTCACTGTCTTTGTCGTTTCTGTGAAGAAAGCGGAGCAGATGAGTTTATCGCTTAGATACAACTGGAAAAAAAAATAAGGTTCTGTTTTTTTAAGGGACTTACTTAAGGCTTAAGAGCAGTAAGTTTGTGGCAGAACCAAAACTGGAACCCAAGAATTCTGATCTTTCCTTTAGCTCTCTTAAGCCTCATTAAATGCTTTGACTTGTCTCTCTTAAGGGATTAATTGTTATCAACAAAGATTTCAAAATACAATGAAATGTAGAAAAGGATATTCACATAGAGATAGGAGAAAGCATAGTTCTATTTAGTCTCATTTTCATTGTTTATCTATTCAGGTAACAAGCAAATGAGGCTCATTTATGCATTCTGCTCCAAGCAAAGCTAGACAGGAAAGCCTATCTCTGGAATTCAAAATGAAAACTCTTTTCGGGTTTTATGAAGATTTATTACAAGTGAGACATTATAGTGGGTAATAAAGCGAGCTTCATTGACTGCAACAATGATGAAAAGTAATTAAAAGCTGTGGCCATACTAGATTTTAATTAGTGTAATGGACATGTCTAAAATGCAGGTATATCCATTTATTATTCTCTGAGAGTTCCATATTCTTGAAAGCACTAATGTGCAAAAATGTATCCCAAGACAGAATGGCTACATGTAATGGATCATTTTAAAGATGAACATTATTTTAAGTTTTGGCTGAGGACAGTTAATATTTTCAGGAATATCATCTAGGTCATTTTTACTGAAAAGTGTGTTACCATAGGACCACATAAGCTCCCTTCTTCTTCCATTATCTTTCTACAAAAGCAACTTGTCCCTTTTTAATTTGTAGGGAAAAAAAAAATCAGCACTATGTCTGAGCATGGCTCTTCAAATATCACAACTGAACCATTTATTTTTATCTTTGAAGTTAAAATCATATATGCAAAACAAGGTGCCTCCTCACCAGGCACACTTCTGACTTTTCTAGGGATACTCTTAAATGTATGAATGAAATTATTTAGTTACCCATTATGATTAAGTTATAAAATGTAGGTTGTCTGTAAAGATGGATGACAACAGTTTCTCCCAGGCTTGTCATGTCAGTCCTCCCCTTGGAACCTATTCTCCCTCCTTGAATCTGAGCTGGGCCTACAGGTTGCTTTGACTGAGAGAAGGTAACAGGAGAGACAAGGTGAATTATGAACAATGAGGCTTTGAGACTCTTGGCAGCTCTCGATTTTGTCCTTTAGGGATCTAGGTCCCATGTCGAGGAGCTCAGGTGATGCCACTAAATGATTCTTGGGGGGAGAGAGTTCCAGCCAGTTCCAGCCATTCCTGCCAGCCCTGCCAAGACACCAGACACATGAGTGAATCTTAGATGTTTGAGCTCTTGCTGAATTCCTAGCTCAATGAAGCCACATGTATGACCTCAGCCAACACCACATAAAAAAGGAACAAGCTTTACCCGCTTGCCATGCTCTAACTTTAGAGTCATAAAAAAAGAAATGGTTGTTGTTTTAAGCCACTATTCAGAGGTGGTATTTTTATGCAAATGAAACACCAAGATAATCACATTTATCTCTGTTCCATGAAGACAGAAGCAGAGCTGGTCGGTACAATACACATATATTGAACAACTGCTATAAGAGCTGTGGGTACCACAATGACTGATACACAGTTCTAATCTTTAGGTAGCTTCCTGTCTGAAGGATACAGAATCAGAATCACAGAATTACAGTGTCATGTTTGAAGGGCTGACTCTGAGCTGTGTGGCTGAGTACTATCCAGGCCAACCTACTAAATCAGAAGGGAGGAAACAGTTGAGCTGAGTCTTGAAGAAGAAGAATTAACCATATATATAAAGGAAAGAGGTTCTAGAATAAGCAATTTAGAAGAGAATGCTGGGCAGTGGGGGATGTTGGGGTAGGAAGTACACATGGTAGGGGAACTAAAAGTACTCAGGTGTGTGTAAAGTGTGACGAGAAACTGGAGGTGGTGAGAGGGGAACCTGGGGAAGATTCAGACTATGGCTAACTCTGTATCATTATAAGGGTTTGGTCTGTTCAGCATAGGGAATAGACTGTGCATTAGCCATAAATCAGAACTAATTTTTTAACACGAGTCATCAGGTTGCATACATTAATGGGATCCATCTCTGTCATTGAGATAGCTTGGACTCTTAGTTGTAACAGAATCTCAGTTCAAAGTGTATTATGCAAAACAGAATATATAATTTTTTGGACTATGTGGCAGTGAAGGAAACTGAGGCAGCTCACAGATTGGAAGAAGAACTGGGACTCAAAGTACAAAACCAGAAACCCCAAATCACCAGGACACTCTTCAACACAGCCAGGACACATTTACTTACTATCGCTTGATCTCCTCCCCAGGGGCACCTACTGAAAAACCTTTAGCTGTTTCTTCTGCTTATTTCCTTATCTGTCTAAAAAAGAAAGTATGCCTACACTTCTTTTTCTTGAATTCTGAAATTCAAGCATTGTCCACTCACTTCCTCTTCAGATGGATGATGTTAGTTCTATTAGATTTCATTTCCCCTACTTCTACCCCTTTCAATATGATTACATCACAATTTTTGATTAACTGCAGTTCAGTGCTTTTACTATTATGACTGTGTAAATATTTCTCACTGCTCAGTGAAGTAATGTAAGCATAATTACATTTAATCTCTTATCCCACTTTTTTCTCACCTGCATTAAAATTAACTGCTTTTTATTGCTTTATTTTATGTAAATTGAAGAAATCTCTCCACACTTTTTAATAACTCTTCAAAACACTTTTCAATACATTATTTTTAAAATGACAAACTTAGAATCTCTTAGTTTCAATAGTTTCTTGAAGACATTTGTCCTTGTGCCATAAATTCTGCTTTAATCTGTCCTTCCATCTCTCTAGCACAACTTGAACCCCAGAATTTTTCTTATCTAACATTCTGAAAATTTCCTTAATCTGGGTTTGGAGGTCAACTTTTCTGAATTCCTTTCCTCTAGCTTAGTCCATTCTTCCATTTTGCTGGAACAGAGAAGAAAGGGTGCATTGAAGGTTAATTATTTTGAAATAGGAAAGTCTTAAAAGTGCCACCTTACCATGCCCCACCCCTGCATCCTTACATTTGATTGTTTCAGTTCAGTCACTCAGTCGTGTCCGACTCTTTGTGACTGCATGTACTGCAGCACACCAGGCTTCCCTGTTCATCACCAACTCCCGGAGCCTACTCAAACTCATTTCCATTGAGTCGGTGATGCCATCCAACCATCTCATCCTCTGTCCTCCCTCCCTCCCACCTTCAATCTTTCCCAGCATCAGGGTCTTTTCAAATGAGTCAGCTCTTCGCATCAGGTGTTGAAGTTTCAGCTTCAGCCTCAGTCCTTCCAATGAATATTCAGGACTGATTTCCTTTAGGGTTGACTTGTTGGATCTCCTTGCAGTCCAAGAGACTCTCAAGAGTCTTCTCCAACACCACAGTTCAAAAGAATCAATTCTTCAGCACTCAGCTTTCTTTATAGTCCAACTCTCCCATCCATACATGACTATTGGAAAAACCACAGCTTTGACTAGATGGACCTTTGTCGGCAAAGTAATGTCTCTGCTTTTTAATATGCTGTCTAGGTTGGTCATAACTCTTCTTCCAAGGAGCAAACGTCCTTTAATTTCATGGCTGTAGGCACCATCTGCAGTGATTTTGGAGCCCCCCAAAATAAAGTCTCTCACTGTTTCCGTTGTTTCCCCATCTATTTGCCATGAAGTGTTGGGACAGGATACCATGATCTGTTTTCTGAATGTTGAGTTTTAAGCCAACTTTTTCACTCTTCCTCTTTCACTTTCATCAAGAGGCTCTTTAGCTTTTCTTTGCTTTCTGCCATAAGGGTGGTGTCGTCTGCATATCTGAGGTTATTGATATTTCTCCTGGCAATCTTGACTCCAGCTTGTGCTTCGTCCAACCTGGCATTTTACACGGTGTACTTGGCATATAAGTTAAAGAAGCAGGGTGACAATATACAGCCTTGAGGTACTCCCTTCCCAATTTGGAACCAGTCTGTTGTTCCATGTCCAGTTCTAACTGTTGCTTCCTGACCTGCATACAGATTTCTCAGGAGGCAGGTAAGGTGGTCTGGTATTCCCATCTCTTGAAGAATTTTCCACAGCTTATTGTGATCCACACAGTCAAAGGCTTTGGCATAGTCAATAAAGCAGAAGTAGATGTTTTTCTGGAACTCTCTTTTTTGATGATCCAGCGGATGTTGGCAATTTGATCTGTGGTTCCTCTGCCTTTTCTAAATCCAGCTTGAACATCTGGAAGTTCATGATTCCCATACTGTTGAAGCCTGGCTTGGATAATTTTGAGCATTACTTTGCTAGTGTGTGAGATGAGTGCAATTGTGCAGTAGTTTGAACATTCTTTGGCATTGCCTTTCTTTGGGATTGGAATGAAAACTGACCTTTTCCAGTCCTGTGGCCACTGCTGCGTTTTCCAAATTTGCTGACATATTGAGTGCAGCACTTTCACAGTATCATCTTTTAGGATTTGAAATAGCTCAACTGGAATTCTGTCACCTCCACTAGCTTTGTTCGAGAAGTGAGAAATGAAATAAAGGAAAACAGTCTAAGGAGACTAAATAATGACAATGTCGTCATTAAGCATGGTCAAGGACCTTTTGTTCTTTTTGACTAGCTTTGTTTGATTGATATTTAAGAAGGTGTAAAATTCTAGGTTGAAAATAACTTCGTCAGAATTTTGAAGCTATTCTCTCATTGTCTTTTAACTCTCTCTGAGGCCTTTCTGATTGTTTTCTTTAATATGGATTATATCCCCACCCACTCTGGATAATTTGATGGTCTTCTTTTCATCCCTGGTCTTCTGAAATGTCATGATGACACCTCAGCATGGGTTTGTATGTCACCATTATGATGTGTTCCTAGTAGGGTCTTTGAATCTGGATACTCATGTCTTCTAGTCCTTGCAAACTTCATAATATTCTTTTTTTCTACTGCCCAAACTTGAAACAGTGCATTTTATGCTTTAATTGATCACCCTATTGCTTATTGCTTTGCACTGCCCTTTAACTTCTTCATATGTGTCCATATTGTCCTCCTATACTGTAAGTTTCCTCACTCTGAGAACTGTGTCATATCTTCTCTTGGCCTCACAATGGATGGCATATTCTATAGTAAAGACACTTGTTTAATGGACTGATGCTAATTTACTTAAAAAATCTGAATAGACCAATCAGATCTTAGTCATCTTATCCAACCTTATGTAATTTTTTTTTTTGAGATTAAAATCTAGGTGCACTTTACTCCAAAGTACGTGGTGTTCTTTGATTATTTTTGTAGTAGATGCTGATATTTCCTGGTCCATATTCTCTCAGCATTTGCCTCCACACCAAAGGTTACTATAGTAAGTGAAATAGTGTCCCCTCTAAATTTAGGTCCACCGGAAATGCAGAAGGTGACCTTATTTGGAAATAGTCTTTGCAGATGTAGTTGGTTAAGGAAGGAGGTGTGACCATACTGAAATGGAGCAGGACTCTATGATCTTTGCCTTCCACCACCGCACACACACACCATGTCTTCTACCTACCTTTTTTGCCTGTGGAAAACTTTAGTCAAAGAATAAGTTTAATCAGAGAAGTGAGAAATGCTAAAACAAAGGAAAACCGTGTAAGGAGACTAAATAATAATAATGTAGCCATTAAGAATAGTCAAGGACCTTTAGTTCTTTCTCAAGGGCTCTAGATAAGATTCTGAGCCACATCCGGTGAGCCTCTAGATACCAAAACACCAGGTGGAGAAGTTAACTACATGATGACCGGACTGTATCCAGGACTTGAGCTGCCACAATTCTGAGAACTGACTGCAAAGAAATAGGAACAAGTACATCCCAGAACTAAAGATTAACTGTACCTAAAACAACCAAGATGATGCCAGTCAAACCACTGATGACCAGTTAGAAGATGACTGTTAGAAATGATGTGCTGTTTTCTCATGTGGCCTACCCTACCACTCTGTCTGTAAAAGCTCTCACCCCCTGCTTGTCGGGGGCCGGGGAGGGTGGAGTCAGCCCTTAGACAGATGTCTGCGCTCCCCACCCCAGGTGCCGGCATCTGAAATAAAGCTAACTTTCCTTTCCACCAACCTGTCCTGTTTACTGGCTTTGAGTGGCGAGCAGCCAGACCCCCCGTGCATACCCTTCGACAACAATACTAGGTTAGGGTTGTCCCTAAATCCGATGACCAGTGTCCTTACAGGAAGGGAAGAGAACACACAGAGACACAGAAACGGCGATCTGACAATGAAGGCAAAGATTCCAGTGATGTGTCCACAGCCAAAGAATGCCTTGGGTTGCCAGCCACTGCCTGAAGCTAGAGGAGACGCCAAGAATGGTTCCTTCCTTGGCCTTCAGAGGGAACCAGTCCTGCCCACACCTTGATTTTGGACTTTTGGCCTCCTGAACTATGAGAATAAATTTCTGTTGCACTAAACCACCTAGCTTTGTGGTATTTCGTTAAAATAGTCCTAGGAAATGTCCATGGTTACTTATTGTGACTCTCCATGACTTTATCCATGAGTGATATGTTTGTTTGTTTGTTTTCTGTCTTTGGAAGCACATCTGGCTTACATGTGAATAAGCCAAATATCCCTGGAAGCTACCTTCAAACAGTGGCACAATTATACCTTACCCTTCTCTGCAGCCGCGGTCCTCAAGTCTGAATCCTCTTTGGTTCATCCCTATCAGGGCCCATCCATTCTTTCATCTTGTGAAGGGTCTTAGAGGTAGAGGTCTTGGGACCTGCAGATACAATTGCTCCTTATACTAACTCTGAAAATGTGGCTGTGTTTTCAGTCACTACCCGGCTGCCACAGTCTGGAAAACCAGGTGCCTTCAATTCCTGAGCTTTTGGAGAGTCTTCAGTGCAATCTGACATCTGAGTCAAGAACTACTCTGCTTGGTCATTTACCATGCCTACCTCTATCTTCTGTTGTCATATGTTATAGTTTGGGAGTTACATGTTTAATTTAATCAAAAGTGGTTTAATCCAGGATGGAGTTTGTATTTCTGTATTCTTTGAAATTTTAGGGGTGATTTTCAAAAGGAGGAAGTTAACTTTATGTCAAGTTAATAAGTAGCAAGGTGACTTGATTTATAAGGAGATAAGTTTTACACTCTTTGCGACCCCATGGCCTGTAGACCGCCAGGCTCCTCCGTCCATGGGATTTTCCAGGCAAGAATACTGGAGTGGGTTGCCATTTTCTTCTCTGGGGGAATCTTCCCCACCCCAGGGATCGAACTCAGGTCTTCCACATTGTAGGCAGACTCTTTATCCTCTGAGCCACTAAGGAATCCCCAAGTTTTACATTAATTAGAAATATATCAAAACTAAAAATGGGAGCAGTTTAAATAAAATCTTGTTCCTGTCTTACTGATTTTTGCTTGCGAACTTTTAATCATAAGGTCTTACAGGGCAAGGAACCCACATACTCCTATTTTTCACACTGCTTCTAGCTATTTGGTAAATATTATATAAGGTATTAAGAATGAATTAAAAAACCCACACATGCCTATACTTTTCCTCCAGGTTTAAACTTTGTCACAGGATCATTTACATTGCAACCTTTGTAAACCAAAGTTTCCAGTTTATTTCTTACCCATGAATACTTCCGCAGTTTGCAAAATGGAAAGCTGACTTCATCTCCTTGTTTCAGAACTAAACTCAGCAATTCTTCAGGAAAACAGACAGTCACTGTCTCATATGTTAAGTCCAAACTATCAGTGACTCAGTTCTCTATAAAAAGCAATTCACACCTCCCTCCACCCTTCTCAGAGTCCATAAACAAGAAGAGCTTCTGAAAAAGAAAAGAATTTCATGAGTTTTCAGGATGATCAGATAAGGAATGGCATGAGGATAGCACATGAGACCTGATTCCCAAGGGGAGCAGACAATCTAGCAGTCATAGGGCAGCCAAAGAGGTGTTCCGTAGAGAAAGCAATCTGTGTCAAATACATCTGGCGATCCATGAATAAATATCCCCAACTTGAGGATTCTCAGAGTCTATTAAAAGCTCTGAGAAGTCCTGTGGTAAATAGAAACAGCTCAGTGTGGATTAACTAAAGGATTCCAAAATATGTTTGAGAATGTAACTTATTTTTTTCAAAATGATAATCTACCTCTCCAAGACTTGATTTCCTCTTCTATAAAATAAAGATAATAGTTTCTAGTTCAAAAGGACATTTTCAGTATTTAATATGATAATTTTTAAAAAAATAGCATTTAACTGGTGCCTGGTTGATGAAAAGCCTTCAGTAAATTTTAAATGTAGTAGTTTGTTGAATTGCAGTTTACTTGTGGCCGTTATGGGTTATATTGTTAATATAATATCTTATGGAATATGCCTTGGGAAATGCCATATGAGAAGTATCTCAATATTTGTACACTACAATCAATGAAACTTGGTCAGTAAGCAGTTCTGAGACTATTCCAAGGCTCCCACAGGATCAAAGTTTCCAAATGTCCCCTAAAGTCCTCTGACTTAGTTGTTTAAGCATGCTGTTTGTGCTGCTGGATTCTGTTGATGTCCACTATGACCTCAGTATCAGAAGAGTCAGGAAACCATCACACTGGGACTCTAGGGATACAACATGAATGTGTGGAAAGAACGTCAGTTTTGGAGCCCGAACACATCTGGGTCAAGATCCTCGGTCTACTCTTTGCTCTCATAGATAGTTTACTTACCATTTCTGGGCCTTTCTCTGCTAAAAAATGAGAAGAATGATTTCTCTTTGATCATGTGGTTGAGTACATTGTTATTGTTCAGTTGCTCAGTCATGTCTGACTCTTTGTGATCCCATGGACCCCATGGACTGCAGCACACCAGGCTTCCCTGTCCTTCACTATCTCCCAGAGTTTGCTCACACTCAGGTTCACTGAGTCAATGATGAGCAGATGAACTTGGATTATTGCTGGAAAGTGAGTGACTTAGTACCCGGTCCCTATGGGGTTAGTTTCTTGGATATTCTGGCCTTTGTGTTACTTATGCAGATGGCCCCTGCTCTGCTGTTGGAATCCAAAAACTTAATCCTACTGGTTCACACAGAAGCGTAGCAATTGTCTATTGACTATACCTCTCCCTACCCTCATATAACCTCCCCAGCTTGTGTCTACTGAGGTCAACCCCATAGGGCATTATCCATGAGGATCCAAGTGCTAAAATCTCACCACTTTAGCACAGCTCTGAGGTGCTTATTCCATTTGTGGAGGCTGACCAATAACAGAGAGGGTTGGGGAACATCAGAACCTTTTTGCACAACCTTAAAAATTTATATTCTGACTCCAAACATAAGACTTAAAGAACAAAAAGAAAAAAGACTTTTATATACAAGCCTTATGTCATTTGACATACATAACAGCCCCATAAAGTAGATGTATCACTTTATTATCCTCTTTGTACAGAAAGAGAAACAACTTCAAAATTGGTTTAGGATTTCCCCAAGGTCGTGTTTTGCGGTGGAACTAGTGCTGGAATTAAGTCTTTTGAACCCAAATAATCCATACCAATAACACATGAACTACTATGATAAATACCATCTTGGACTGTTCAAGCCTGTCATTTGCATATTACATTTCATCCTGAAAGCATCTTTGAGGGGAAGGTAACATCTCCCTTTCATAGATGAAGAAAACAGAGCAGCTGAGAAGCCCCAGAGCCATTTAGGATTTCAACTAAGGTCTGCTTGACCTGAAAGCCCTTGTCCTGCACACTAAATGAGGCAAACTCCAGAGAGAACCTTTGGATCTTGTTAATGCCGTGAAGGCCTTTGGTAATACGTGCTCCAGTAAACTAGCACCCAGGGCTGCAAATGAGTTTTGATGAATATTTACTGTATACACACATCTTGTGGGCTGTTCTCTAAGTACAGGTGTCAAGGTGTCTGGGAAGACTGGCAGAGTGAGCAGAGTTTCATCAGGAGTGAGTCAGCCAAATCCCAAAGCTCTGGCCAACAACTGAGTCAGGGTTTGACCAGCCCCTTTGGTTTTCTGAGTTCCACTCTCAGACTCTGTTAGTTGTTCCATGCCCTCCCCTGCATAGGATACCCTACATACTGGGCTGCTTTCTTTCCTTCATTGCTTTTGGATCAGGACTAGGCAATGAATGGTAACAGTTAACATTTCTGGAGAACTTACATTGAAGCAGGCACCATGCATAATTCTTTATCATTCTGTTGAATATGCCTAAGTCTCCAGGGGGTTACCCTTAATTAACCCAGTTTTTTCAATGAGAAAACAGACTTGGAGATGCTTTGTAACTTGCAGAAGGTCACAGAGCACGTAAAGCGGTAGGGGCATGATTTAAACCTTGCCAGTCTAATTGCAAATTGCAGCCCTTCTGCCATTTTGCTGGACTGCCTCTTCTTCAGAGAGCATGAAAAAAAATATTGCATTAAAAACCAACCCATAAGAAATACTAGTTGCCTTGTCACTTATCCTCAAATACTGATTCCAGTAAAACTAGAGAGGGGGACCAAGAGCAGTTTAGATGACTTTGGAAGCACATACAGAAGTGAAATTGGCAAAAAAAAAAAATTTAAACACGTTTCGCCTCTGAACACTCCACCTCTGTGTCTTCCTGTGTGTTACAACCGCCCAGGGGAGATGCTGCAGACGCATCCATCACACACCGCGTCGTAGGTTCTTAAAAGGCTCACTCAGGCTGTCCAGACAAACATGAGTAAATAACCTCCAGACAAACATGAGTAAATAACCTACCTCACCAGGGACAATTGCTTTACTTCATGTGAGATCCCTCTGTGTATTTCTTGCTGGATTACCTTGGTTTTAGAGTCTGTTTGTTTTCTGTGCCTGCTATAATAAATTATCACAAAGTTTTTGACTTAAAACAACACAAATGTATTATCTTACAGTTCTAGAGGTCGGAAATCTGAAATTGGCCTCACTAAGCTAAAATCAAAGTGTCATCAGGGATGCACTGGCTTCTGATGGCTCTTAAGAGAATTCTTTTTTTTTTTTTTTTCAAATTCTAGAGGCTGCCCCATATTCCTTGGCTGTGATTCCTCTTCCATCTTCAAAGTCCACAATGACCAATCCTATCTTTCTCATGCTATATCACCCTGACACTGACTCTGCCACCTCTCTCTTCCACATTCAAGGACCCTTGTTAATGTCAGCCGAGTACCAACTTTGGCATGTAACATAACATAATCCTAAATTCTAGGAATTAGGATATGAGCATTTGGGGGGACTGTCCTTCCACCTATCATGTGGAGCTGTTTGTAAATTCTGTCTTTGGATGGAATCCTTCAGTAGTGTGAGTAGTGAAAACAAAGGAAAACCTAAGCTACAAAGATTAACTGATTTCAAGGAGATGTGATGTATAATGAAACTTAGCATTAACATCATCCTTTATATTTAGGAATATTTCAACATACAAAGCATGTTAACTCATTAATCTACAATGCAAAACTCTAAGATATTCATTACACAGAACATTTTAGGGGTGAAGTAATCCAAGGCCCAGAGATAGCACAGGAGCTGTGGCCAAGCTGGGTGCAAACCCAAGACACCAGACCCCATGACCTGCTCTCTGCCTACGGCACACAACTCTTTCAAAGAAAGGTTCCCACCTTGCAAGGTGCATTTACTGACAAAGGCCATTTACTGCTAAGACTAAAAGTGCTGAGGAACTAAAGCATTATCTTTAGGTTCAGGGCGTATGGGAACAGATGCTCAAGGCATCTTCAACTGGAACATCCCAGGTCCAGCCTTCTAAGCTTATCATATGGATGGGTAGCTAAGGTAGCAGGTTCTTCCTGGTTTCTTACCTTCCCTGAATCCTGGGTCTGTTCTGTCTGAGAATTGGGTGGCAAGGAGCTCACAGCCCCAATTCCCTTTTTGTATTTGCCAGTTGAAAACAAACATCCTAGTCTTCCCATTTGCCACTCCTCTGCAAGATAGTGAAACCAGTGTAACTCACAGTTTTTAAAATGAGAACGTCATGGAGAATCCACGATGTGTTGGTCACCCTAATAGAATGAGAGGAAATGTCTTTTAAAAATCCTAAATTGGACCCTAGTGTTCTTTCCAAAGTACCCATAGACTCTGAATTGTTAAATCTTTGCTAATATTAAAGTGAGTATGTGTGGCTTCTCCTCAAATATATCTGGGTCAGAATCCATCTCTACTGATTACAAGCTGTGTAATATTGGACAAGATGCTAAACTCTTCTGGTCCTCACTTTTCTTATCTGTGAAATGAATATGGCAGTATTTTCATCCAAAGTCAATGCAAAGATTCAGTGACACAATGCATGCAAGTTTAGCTTAGACTGAGCTCTGAGTGATCAGTAGTAATTACTACCCTTACTGAGCTAATTGGTTCAGTAAATATTAAAAAAAATCCCACAATGTTAAATTGGTCAGGGCAGCACAGAGATGGGATTGTGGCTGCCTAGTTACACAAGTCTTTGCTTAAATTCCAACTTCTTTATTCCTTGAAGGATGATTGACACATTTTACCTTCACTGAGCCTCTTCTCAAGGGAAAAATGATAGTGTCTCCTTCAAAATATTATCATTCTAGGAGATAAATGAAATGACATTTAGGTCTTAGCATATGTCCTAGCATATTATAAATACTCAATAAGAGATGTTGCTATTGTTGTTCAGTCACCAAGTCATGTCCAGCTCAATGACTTTTAAGCCGGCTTTTCATAGTCCTCTTTCCCTCTCATCAAGAGGCTCTTTAGGTACTCTTTGTTTTCTGCCATTAGAGTGGTATCATCTGCATATCTGAGATTGTTGATATTTCTCATGGCAATCTTAATTCCAGCTTATAACTTATCCAGCCCAGCGTTTGGCATGATGTGGTCTGCATATAAGTTAAATAAACAAGGTGACAGTAAACAGCCTTGTCATACTCATCTCTCAAGTTTGAACCAGTCAGTTGTCCCATATAAGGTTCTAAGAGATGAATGTTATTAATTATGATATTCTCTTAGGATTTCTTGGTTGTAACTTAAAAAAAAAGTAGGAATTTTATTGGCTTATGGCTTTAAAAATCCAGGCATAGAGCAGGCTTGAGTTATGCTGAACTTTCTTTTTTTTTTTCCATTTATTTTTATTAGTTGGAGGCTAATTACTTTACAATATTATAGTGGTTTTTGCCATACATTGACATGAATCAGCCATGGATTTACATGTGTTCCCCATGCCGATCCCCCCTCCCGCCTCCCTCTCCATCCCATCCCTCTGGGTCTTCCCAGTGCACCAGCCCTGAGCAGTTGTCTCATGCATCCAACCTGGGCTGGTGATCTGTTTCACCCTTGATAGTATACTTGTTTCAATGCTATTCTCTCAGAACATCCTACCCTTGCCTTCTCCCACAGAGTCCAAAAGTCTGTTCTGTACATCTGTGTCTCTTTTTCTGTTTTGCATATAGGGTTATCGTTACCATCTTTCTAAATTCCATATATATGTGTTAGTGTACTGTATTGGTCTTTATCTTTCTGGCTTACTTCACTCTGTATAATGGGCTCCAGTTTCATCCATCTCATTAGAACTGATTCAAATGAATTCTTTTTAATGGCTGAGTAATATTCCATGGTGTATATGTACCACAGCTTCCTTATCCATTTGTCTGCTGATGGGCATCTAGGTTGCTTCCATGTCCTGGCTATTATAAACAGTGCTGCGATGAACATTGGGGTGCACGTGTCTCTTTCAGATCTGGTTTCCTTGGTGTGTATGCCCAGAAGTGGGATTGCTGGGTCATATGGCAGTTCTACTTCCAGTTTTTTAAGGACTCTCCACACTGTTCTCCATAGTGGCTGTATTAGTTTGCATTCCCACCAACAGTGTAAGAGGGTTCCCTTTTCTCCACACCCTCTCCAGCATTTATTGCTTGTAGACTTTTGGACATATGCTGGACTTTCTAGATGCCAATAATGATACTGGCATAATCTAATATCTAATAATATTAATAATAATAATAATCTAATAATCTAATGATATTATTAGAAGCTTGCTCTCTCTCTCTTTCTATTTCTTGGCACCATTTTGCCTTGGCACTAACTTCACTCTCGAACAAGCCTCGTACATGATGGCAGGAGCCTATCAAACCCTTTAGAAAGAAATCTGCTTCCAATATTTCCAACAAAACTTGTACATTGGCTATCACTGAGCCCACATGATTTTTGTGTCTGTCCTAGAACCAGTGTGTGACTAGGGTAATAAAAATGCTGATTGGCCAGGCTTGGGTCATGATGACTATCTCTGGACCTGAAGGAAGTGAATTCCAATTGCCAATTCTGCCTGGATTAGGAGAGGTGAATGGGGATTCCCAAGTAAATTTAGAAAAAATAATTGATCCTGCACAGGCAAAACAGTAGTTATTCTTCATCATTGCATTATTATCACATTATTTTAATTTTTTAAAAAATCCAACTCTAGCCAAGAAATAAAAGACCATCAAATTGCCACCTAATGTGAAACCTGAGAAAACGTCTCATGCAGTAGTTTTGACAGTCTGGTTCTTTGTGGTGGCTTAAATTTCCCCATTAGTTGGTAATGTTTAAGCCAACCAAACAGCAAGACTGGTGGTTTTAACATGTGTCCTTCAGTTCCTTGACGTTTCTCCTCTCAAGATTTGGAACTTAATTCCACTCCCCTTGAACAAAAGGATTCACTGGACTGAATGAATCCTGCAGATGAACAGAATACGGGAGGAATGATCATGTGTGACTTCTGAAGTGAAAGTCACTCAATTGTGTCCAACTCTTTGCCACACCATGGATTCTCCAGGCCAGAATACTGGAGTGGGTAGCATTTCCCTTCTCCAGGGGATCTTCCCAACCCAGGGATCGAACCCAGGTCTCCTGCATTGCAGGTGGATTCTTTACCAGCTGAGCCACAAGGGAAACCCAAGAATACTGGAGTGGGTAGCCTTTCTGTAATTCAGCAGATCTTCCTGGCTCCAGGAATCAAACCCTGGTCTCCTGCATTGCAGGTGGATTATTTACCAACTGAACTATCAGGGAAGCCTTGATACTGACTTCTGGGTTAGGTCAGAAAAGACACTGCAACTTTGCTCTCCTTCTTGAAAGATTTTTGCGGGGAGGTCAGCTGCCATGCTGTGAAGACATGCAAGTCATCCTAGGGAAGGTTCCATGTGGTGGAGAATGGCAGCTTCCTATCAACAACCAGTGAGAAATGAAGGCCTCCAGTCAACAACCAAGAGAGTTCACTATGTTGGAAGCAGGTCCTCCAGTTCCAGTCCAGCCTTTATGCCTGCAGCACCAACCCACATCCTGACTGTAACCACAGGAGAGGCTCTGAGCAAGAACCACCAATCCAGGCCTCTCCCTGACCCTCAGAAACTGTGGAAAATCACAACTGTGTGTTTCTGTAAACCACACTAATGGTTAAGGTAACTTGTTACACTGAAATAGATAGGTGATACAAGGACACCAGAGTAAAGAAAATTGGAGTAATAGCATGAGGTAAGTATTAGAACTTTCAGGAGATATAAGTTTGTATTTTGGGCAAATTAAGCATCAGTATCTTTGCACTAATGACTTAATTTCTCTGAGCTTTAGTTTCTCCAAATGTAAACTGGGAAACAGTACATTCCTGCATATTTTACAAGAACTAGTGATGATCCAACTATATAATGTAGGCATCACTTAAGATAGTAAAACAAACTGCAATTGTATCATATCACAGTATGGGTGGAAACTTTTAAATGATTAATTGTGTAAAATATTGGGGATCTTACAATTGTAAGGGAATGTGTAGTTCATTCCCTTGTATTTTGGGCATTTAAGATTTGCCTTTCAGTCACAGGATCCAAGAACATTAAATGAATAGTCGAAGGTCACAGAGAAGCAAAGGGGGAATGCAAGGTGGAGAAAAATTACTCATCAATCACTTTTAACCTTTATAACTCTCATGGGTTGGCTTCTCCTTGAAGTAGGCTCTGAGACAAAGATGAACATGTGAGATGTTTTTAGGGAGGGTGCTTGGGACAAACCCCTGTTGAGGAGAAGGAAGCAGAATTGGGCACAGGGAGATGTGGGGCTGCCATGCAGGTCCAGTGCCAGCCTGGACCAACCCCACAGGAAACTCTGGAAACAAAATGACCCATCAAAGCTGTTCTGCATTGGGCTGACTTGGTCCAGCCTTTACACAGTCACCTTGATCCATCACTGAGGGAAGCTCATGACCTTGGAGAAGTCAGCTCTCTGAAGCTGAGGCAAGTCCTAAAGGAATTGGTGAGAGAAATCTGTCTGCTAAGGGCACTTTCAGCAGCTGCAGCAACAGCTTGCAGAGGGACATGGGTGGCTCATCACGGTGCTCACTGCAATCATGATACATGTGCCTGGCACCTCATAGGCAATTAATAACTAAAAGCCACTAGCTGGCTCTGGCTCCAGGCCACTCTACAGCATGGCTGTGATCTCTCTCGCTGTAACCATGAGGGAACTTCATCCCCTGCAGCCTCCAGCTGCAGGGAGCCCCAAACTGAAGCCAGTGGACACAGAGTGAACCTCAGGAAACCCACACAATCAGAGGAGACTGTCCTTTCAATGTCCTCATGTTTGCTGGGCAGTGAGTCTTGTTCTTAACAGACCGTTTCTAGGAGCTCTAAATTATGCAGGGATCTTGCCAGAATGCCTGGGGTCTGGCACAGAAGAGGAAGACTAATGTGTGTGCTACCAGGCACTGTTTCCTTCCCCAGGTTTTCTTTCTTGGTCTTCGGTTAGCACAGAGCTGTCTGCTAGCTGCAGCTGACTTGTCAATGATGGTCTACAGCCCGAGCCAATAAAGCAGGCAGCTGCTCATGGTGGAGGTAGGGTTCTCCATCAGGGAAGTCTCAGCCAACTCCTCCAATTCAGGCAAGGACAAGCCTACTAATCCTCAGCCACCGCGCTGTACAGAAGAAATCAGGTCAAATGAATATCACAGGCAGCCTTGAAGGAAAAGAGGAATGACCAGAGTTGAGCCTCAGGGAAATGTGAAAGGGGAGGATGGCTGATTTTTCTTCCCTGGAAGTGACGGGTTTATAGACAGACTACACTTAGGAGCTGATTAACTCCCCCTTCCCTCTGCCTTTCTCAGGCATTGCCAGGAATTTATGGGTAGAATTTGAGTGATTGTCCTTTTGTAACAAGTAAGGGGCAGCAGTAAGCACACCAGCATTTCAGGGACTTTCACTCATTTAGCAAACGTGCAGCACTAAGCATAAGGCTTCAGCAGGAAACAGACAGCAGTCCATTTTCCCAGCCACAGACTATGATATTACAGGTCCCGTATCTCACAACTGAAATTCGCCTCCCATGTTAAGAGCATTGACCTCAATTCCCTAATCCTCACCACCACCGTTTCATTTTGACCTCTTCACCTCCCACCATGGGTCTCTACCCACTCACTATTTATTTGTTGTTGTTTACAGCATCTTAAACCCCATGTTTGTTGCATGCTAAACTGTAGAACATAGGCAGCCTTCTACCCTGTCTCCTGCTTCATTTCTTTAACTAATGTTGTCCTTGAAGGTCACCCAGCTTCTTGCAACCCTTGTTCATCGGCAGCCAGGTTCATTTTCGGACAGATCTGAGTGACAGAATTTTATTATTTACTCTCAGCTAAAATCAATTTGCTCTCTCGCAGCCTATCTCCAGAGTGTGTCTCCCACTTCCTTCCAGTCTCTCCTCCAAATGTCTGTCTTTCTAATTAGGATACTAACTTCCTTTTAGGTCCTTGAATGTACCAAATTCTTTCCACCTTTACTGTTCACTTTGTTTGACATGCGTATTCCTTCGGTTCATAGGGCTGTGATGAAGGCATCTTTCAGGTCTCAATTTAAATGTCACTTCCTCAGGAAAATCTTTTGTAAATCCTGAAATTATATTAAAACACTGCATCTTGTCACTCTTTCCTCTCAGTTTATTAGACGGGTCAGTGAATGGAATGGTTTCTGTGTGGTTTTTGATACCATCTTTGGGGCTTCACTAAATAGACCTGGTTCCACTGCTTTTTGAAATGCCTTCCATTATTTGAATAACAGGTTTGTACCCTGTCTGACTCTTTTGCAGTTTGAACATCCTCAGCTCCTTCTGTGTTCCACTGCAGATCAAACATCAGCATGGCCTCTATTGTCCGTAAGGCACCTTTCATAGTTCTGTTTGATTCAAGCTGGTTTTGAACAGAATGGAATTTAAAGCATGGGAAGAAAAGAATCCTTGACAGAGGGCCAGCTGTGAGTGAAAGGAGCAAGGGATGGAAACAATGACAGGAAATCAATATAGTAATATTGCCCAAAGCGGCTAAGTATAGAAAAGCCTCACATTTATGATATTTATACCCTTCTTACAAATACCAAAAGACATTTTCCAGCCAGCCCTTCCCCCAGGAGGTCTAAAAGTTCCTTTTGATACGGGGTGAGTCTGTATGTAAAACTGGCATTATTAAATAATAATGGCTTAGAGCCTTTTGTAACCTCTTTACTTTTAATATTTGTAAAAGTGGTGAAGTCAGTCATAGTGCCTGGATCCTCCTCCTGTCTCTTACCCTTCTTTAGATCTAGAATCTTGCTTTAAAGAACAACAACAACAACAAAAAGAACCATTTCCACTCTGAGAGTTTTCTCATCTGTTAAAAAGGGGATGATATTCCCTGTGATGCATGCATGCTCAGTCACTTCAGTTGCATCCAGTTCTTTGTGATCCTGTGGACTGTAGCCGGCCAGGGGCCTCTGTCCATGGGATTCTCCAGGCAAGAATACTGGAATGGGTAGCCATTCCCTTTTCCAGGGCATCTTCCTGACCAGGTGGTTGAACCCAACACTGCAGGTGGATTCTTTACCACTGAGACACTGGGTAAGTCCAACCCCTGTGTTAGTTGCCCATAAAAGATCAAATGATATAAAGCAAGTTGATGCACCAAACAAATATAAGGTATGTTTAGGGAGATGATTTTACTTAGGGAATAATAAGAAACATGTTTTAAGTGAACCATCATGTTTTAATTGAATGTAGCTCTGGGAAGGATTTAATGTAAACTTTAAGCAGCTCACATTTTCACAAGTGGGATGTTGAGGGATATTTCTAGGGCTGTTGATTTGGTTTCAAAAGGCAGCCAGTGTGTGATAAGATTAGCAAGTAAGATTCTCTGATGGTGAATTCCAGTTTATGGAGGCAGACGTCTCACCCCCAGAAGTGTGACTTTTCCTAACACACACAGAATCAGATTTTGGACTGAGAAATCCTTTAAAGAGTTGCTTTATTTCCATGTTGACATGAAAAGCCCTCTTTTCTATAGTTCAAGGAAAAAATGGATAAAACATGATATTTGGGCAGTATATTTAGTGGTTCAAAGCAAGCTTTTGAAGTCAGATAGACAATGGTTCCAGTTCTAGCTCTGTGCCATGTAAGTTGTATGATCTTGGCCATGTTATCAATTAAGCCTAGTTTTCCTCATCTAAAAAGGTAACTATATATCCCTCTATGTCTGTCTATATCTATCTTCATACAGTGCTTTGGCATATAGTAGGAGCTCAATAAATTAAAGTGGTTTTCTTTGGTTTGAGGCAGAATTGAGGAAATATCTCATGCAACTATAAATACTGCAATGTAAATTGATATTTACTACAAATGTCTAACTCAAGTTCTACTAGGAAAGAGTCAAGAACAAAAAATGAGTTTTAATACAATGATAAAGACAGTTATAATCTGTAATAGGAACTCAGAGATACCATTTGTTAAAGTTGCCCTAAAACACTCTGAAATCGCTGTCTTAATAGATTTAAACCCTTGATATCGTTCTTTGACCTACTTGGCAGAAAAATGATACAGAAAGCATTTAATGTGCCCCCCACTCCCCCGGGCCATCTACCCAATGCCAGATCTCAAGATGCAGTCGATATAGTCTCTATGCTCCCCCTTGCCCCCCTTATCCATTCCCACATGACGGCCAAAACCATCCCCTTAAGATACCAATTAGATCCAGTTACCTCATTCCCAACAACACTGCCGTGTTGCCTAAAATCCTTCTATGACTTCTCCTTACACTTAAAATACAGTCCAAACTCCCTGCCATAGTTCATAAAGTCTGTCTTGACTTTCGAACTTCTCCAAACTCATTCTTTGTCAAGGATCATGTTGCTCACTGTGCTCTAGACAACCCAGATTTAGAATAACACTTAGAACAAACCCAGAGCTTATCTGTAGCTGGAGCATTCCCCTGCCCTGTGCTCATCTACCCTGATCCCCCAAATTCAGGTCTCTATTTAAATATCCCCTCCTTCAGAGAGGTCTTCTCGAACAAGCTTTTTTCTAAGACAGCTGCTAGTCCCTCACTTTCTTTCAAGGTACTTTGCATCTGTCTCAAACACTTGTTACAAACTGTCATCATTTTACTTATTTACACAGTCACTGGCTTTTGGTTTAGCTCCTCTTACTGAACATAAGCTTCATGAAAACAGGAACCAGCTCTTGAATCCAGAACACTAAGTATCATATGGTGTTTAGAATATAGAAAGACACTTGATGAAAACCGTTGTGTGACTAACAATGAATAAATCCAAGTTTCACCTGTTTTTCTTAATGGGAGGTCCCTGAAGACAACAGACCGGCAGCTTGATCACCGTTTGGTGGTGTTTATTACTCAGTGCTTATTATCTTGAGAGAAAACACTTGCACATTACAGCCAAGCTTTCTCAGCAGATTAAAAGAAAAATTGAGGGTGTGCATGTGGCTTGTGAATTGCTGCTGAAAATTCTCAAAGTTAAACCTGGTGCTATTGGATTAATTCCCCCCTTTCCCCCCTCAGCCAGGAATCCAGAGGAAGGAAGGGGCAGGTCTAGGTTTTGAGGTGTGAAACCTATATAGACGAGGGGTGTGGTGTCCATGTGTCCATAGAGGCACTCCATTCACATTTACCTTCGAGAGATCATGGATCAGGATTGCCGACAGTCTCTCCCCTTTATCATTCCTCAGTAAACTCTCTTTCTGTCCATATCTCAGAGAACCCAAGCTGACTCAAGGGGCCTTCTTTGAGCAAAAAAATAAATCATGAATACAAATTTAAATACACATCTTTTGTAAACAGTCTTTATGGAAGTGGAGTTCCTTGAGACTTAAGCTTCATTAGCACCAGAGCAAAGCCTCCTCTGGCAGAGGTTCCAGATCAAAGCTTCTCAAATGTATCTGCACATTAGAATCACTGGGGATCTTTAAAAATACTGATGCCTGTTTCCCACGTGGGTCTAGAGTGTGTCTTTGGCATCAAGGTGAATGAAAGCTCAAAGGATGATTCTGATATTGGCCAGGGTTGAGAGCCACAGTTCTTCTTGGATGCTTGGAGGGCAGGTGACCCTAAGAAGTTCTGATTCCTGAATTTACTTGTTTTGAAGATAGGACAGAATTCTGCTGCAGTGTTTATTCCCCTAACCAGCAATGTGATGCTGCACAAGACCCTTACTATCTCTGAGGTTTTCTACATAGACCTGGAAAGTTGGAGTTGTATTACCTATTTCACTGAATCAAAGGAAGCAATGAGTATTATAACACATTTGAAATTACTTTTTGGGTTATTAATAATGGTGATTCTGTGTGGATCTTGGCAGATACAAGTGCCCGTATAAGCATGGCATGAGAATAAGGAGGTTAGGTAGAGAAACATACAATTACCTGATCACTTAACTCATAGAGAATATTTACTTCTTGGAGGTAGTGATCATCTTTTGTGTTTGGTGGTATTAGTAATAGGTAATGACAGCAATTTTATAGGAAGGCAATTAGTTTTTCCTAAAATGAACTAGATTGGTATTTCTTAATTTCTCTTGAGTATTTCACCTGCATCAGATTGTCTTGGAGGTACTGGTTTAAAATGTGGGTACCTGAATCTACATAAGCTGTTTAAAATAAGGATGAGGGAAGGTGAAGGATGGGAGAAGAGTCTGCATTTTTAATAAGTGCTGCAGATAATTCTTAAGCAAAACAAGATGCCACGTCACTTTTGCAGTGCATGCTGCTGCTGCTGCTAAGTTGCTTCAGTTGTGTCCGACTCTGTGCAACCCCATAGACGGCAGCCCACCAGGCTCCCCCATCCCTGGGATTCTCCAAGCAAGAACACTGGAGTGGGTTGCCGTTTCCTTCTCCAATGCATGAAAGTGAAAAGTGAAAGCAAAGTCGCTCAGTCGTGTCTGACTCCCAGCGACCCCGTGGACTGCAGCCTACCAGACTCCTCCGTCCATGGGATTTTCCAGGCAAGAGTATTGGAGTGGGTTGTCATTGACTTCTTTGCAGTGCATAGAGCCTGGTTAAAATGACAATGCCCTCTAATTCCTTGTGAAAAATGCATTTCTTTACAAATCTATCTTAGCACCAGATCCAGCCCACTTGAAAGGACCCCTTGATAGCAAATTATTTGATCGAGTAGAATTGATTTTGCAGGTTAAAATGAAAATAATTGTGAAATGGGTTTAAGAATGCAGTGGATACAGAAATAAACACTCAGCAGACATATTGTGCTATTTAAGGATATAAATCTAGAATTCTTCATTTTGTAGCATTGATTCAGAATAATCAGGAAAATGAATAACTGTTTTTATTGCTTCCTAGCATGTGACACAGTAAATCTAATTCCTGTTTTCACCATTTCTCACGTGAATCTTGCAATACCGTCCTAGCGGGTCTCTTCCTTAAGTTTTCCCCACCTAGTATGCCCATCCCAGTACTGCAGAGTGGTCTTTCTGGAATCCCCAAATATTCCCTACTTCATTGCCTTCAGTGCTCATTGCTTCTACTCAAAGTGTAGTCTGTGGCCCAGAAGCATGGGTATTACCGCAGAGCTTGTTAGAAATGCAGACTCCCCAGAGGTATTGGATCAAAATGTACCTGCCTTCTAGCAAGATTCCCAGGTGATTTGTATGTTTTTACAATGTGAGAAGCCTTAGTCTACAGTGTAAGGTACAAGCTTTGCTCCTTGTGATTTGGCCCCTGCTTCGCCCTCTAGCTCTGCCCCCTGCCTAACTTCCCTTCTACCTTCAGCAACTGCAAACCATCCACAGTTCTGCAAATGTACTCTCCTGTTCCACTTACTTGTACTTTCATACTTGCTGTTCCCACAACCTGGAACTTGCCCGGGTATTCCTCCTCCATGTAGTCCCCCTGATCTCCCTGAGGGAGTTAGTGACTTTCCCCTTAGACATCGTTCTGTATCATCACAACATGATGTGATTGTTATCTGTTTGCTTTCCTAAGTTGTGGAAAATTTATTTTGAATCTTTGTATCCTCTGCCCAGTGCAATCTCTGGGATAGAAATGTGACTCAATCAATACTTGATGAATTGAGTTGAACACAGGAAATAAGTTGCTCAAAAGGACTCAGTGACTTTGAAAATCAGGGTGTACTGCATGTGGTTATACACTGCAGTCTTTGGTTGATTCTTACCCCCTTATGTTGTGCAGTAAACCACCATTACATGGCAGCTCTGTTCAAGATGAAGCTTGGTCTCTGTACTAGTCAAGCGTCAGTGACGACAAGTGACAGAAACCGCTCTGGTTTCTTGGCTGGTTTTTGCCAAGAATAGGAACTTACTCTGAGAATAAAGAAATGACTTGGGAAATATAACCAGGATTTATGAAACTGGCCTGGAACCAAACATTTAAAACCTTTCATGGCTTTCTCTTTATTTCTCATGGCTGTTTTCCTTTGCTAGTATTATTTGCATTCTAGATGCAGACGGATTTTATTTGTTCCTTGTTACATACAAATTTATAGCCACCCCATGGTCCCCAGATTTAGATATCACTGGTTCAGCCACTCACAAGGACAGAGATAGGATTTACAAAATTTCCAAGGAAGATAATCAGATTGGCCCAGCTTGGGCCAGTGTTAATCAATTGACTAACCAGCTGTGCCTTCGGATAAGGCTATACAGTTCAAAAATGACTGCTAGTGGCTTATTTCTGTGGATATGTGCATCGCAGTGTCCCCTGAAAGATGGAATCATACCCCAAAGAAATGGTGTTCACTATAGTAATATTATGTAACTCACTGTCTTTGTCTGCTTAGTACTAAGTACTAAGGAAGCTGGAGTCATAGGTTCCATCCCCACATGAGCAAGGGAGATTTGCTTGGCTGTTTGCCAGATATCACACTGAGTCTTGAATTGTTGTCTCAAATGCTTAAGAGTCTCCCTTAAGAGTCTCCCTTATTCCTTTCCTGGTCCAGCTCCCACAAACTATAGAGAAGGAATGAAGAATTAGGAGTAACAGACTCCAAGAAGATAAAGACTAAAACCGCAGATGGACTCTGACTTCATTGAGGGCAGGAAATGTATCTTATTTAATCTTTGTCATCCTTTCCCTTCCTAGGAACTAAAACACTTCACGGGCCATATGAATCTTCTGGGGCCTCCCTGGTGACTAGATGCTAAAGAATCAGCCTGCAATGCAGGAGACTTGGGTTCAATCCCTGAGTTAGGAAGATCCTCTGGAGAAAGTAATGGCTACCTATTCCAGTATCCTTGCCTGGAAAATCCCATGGACAGAGGAGCCTGGGAAACTACAGTCCATAGGGTCTCAAAGAGTCGGACATGACTGAGTGACTAACACTTTCACTGTTTTTTTTTTTTTTTTTTTCATGAATCTTTTGGTGAGCTGAATTAAAATGGACTGGATCAAGCCATTTTTATTCAAGACACAGGGTCTGATTAGAACAGTATTGAAAGTAGTGTGTAAACAGAGTATCATGAATTTTGAATATGAAACAGTTACCTTATAAATTTTGATTTCGTGGCTTGTTAATGAATGGGACCTTACTTTATTAGGAATGTAATTGTGATTTTGAATTCAGGTACACTGCAGTTTAGATTGACTTTACCATGTACTAGCTTTGTCTCTAGGCAAATTATTTAACACATCCAAGTCTCATTTTAATCATCTAGAATGGAGATGATAATAATACCTATCTTGTAGGATACTTGTGAGGATGGAATGGGAAAATATGTATATTGTGTCCCTGGCCAGTGCTTAGCATATAATGAACATTCAACAATTGGCTATTAATGTTTTTATACACTAACTTCAAACATTGACTAGCTAAGAAGCGTTGCCAAGACTTTAGGTACCCAAATGAGGGGGTTAATACTTCTGGGTTACATCATAATCCCAAAGCATCCATGATGGCTTGAATACAATAACTCTTCAAACCTAACTAATTTGCCACTAGGGAGCTTAAGAAAGATAACACTTAATGAGAAAATGTACAACCAATCTGCATGTGTTTGTACTAGGGCCTGCCCAGTTCCGAAGGGACAAAAAGTCCAAGTCAATATTAAAGTGTTTTAGAAGCTAAAAGCCTCACAGAGTAAAAGCTAAGGGCAGAATAACCAATTTTCTCTTTCAGTATGCTCCAAGCATATACCTCCTTGTCTAATCTCCTCTAAATCACCTTGACTAAAACCTTGCTACTGTTTAAGGCAGGAAATAAATACCATCCCTTGTAATTAGAAACTCTGGCATTCCAGAAATCTTGACCAAGCTCTCTTGGCTTATTTTTTAGCATCTATCAAATAAAAGGTCCTCAGTGCATTCTTCAGTCTTTTCAATTATGTCTTCAAAACAGATGCTCAAATTGCCAATAGGGATGTCTAAAACCAGAAGCTGCAGTCTGAATGATTTTTTAGTAAAGAATAAGGAGGCAGAGAGAGAATTCACCAAACTGAAAGAAAACCCAGTGACAACTGGCTGTATAATATTCTATAAGCAAGTTCTATTGAAAGATCCAAAGTAATTTGGATTGGGTCAATTTACTGTAAGTAAGTAAAATATGAACCAGTCAACTGCAACATAAATTGAAACATTTCTAGTTCATCCACCCCATGCACATTCATTCGTTTGTGTTTTGTCTGTTTCCTCCATAAGCCCTCAAGCTCCATGGGGCAGAACCACAGTGTATCATTTTACTATTGTGAACCCCCTACCTAGTACAGTGCCTGGCATATAATAGGCACTCAAGAATGTGTTGGTAAAATATGGATTATTTTGTGTTAATGGGAATATAAGTTTCTGTCATAGGTTGTGTTCTCGAGAAACAGGTGTTGAGTCAGAGTTTGGGGTACAAGATTTTTACTGGGTATCAACACTACTGCAAGGGAGGAAGAGATCCAGGTTGGGTAGAGAAAGAAGTCAGCTTGTGTTGCAGGTTGACAAGACTTGCCAACTTGGCAGGTTTGGGTGCATGTTTTGCCTTTCAGAGTGTCTTGATCACAAAGATGGTAGTCCTTTATATCACCAACTTGCTGAATCACTCTCAGCAGGCTTCCCCAGGAAGGACATGACCTCAGGTAGGAGTGATCTCTGCAACTGAGGGGCACCTTGAAAGAGCCAAAATCTAGGGGCTGTCTGCTGATCCTGTTCTCTCCCAGCTAGACAGCAAATCCTTCCTTGAAAGAGTAGCTGGGCAGTGCATCTTCATGTATGCCACAGTCTTTGTTACTTTTCTCTCTGGATAGGAAGTCTCTCTGCTGGCTGAACACATTAATTTATCTCTAGATGAGAAAAGAGAGCAATAATGAATCTCCAGATGTGTAAGAGAGATCCCAAAGTGAATTTGGAGGTTGACTCAGAGAGAGATGAACTTTACTTTGTAATAAAGTAGGAGACTTTTTTTTCCTATTTGCTGGAGGTTAATGAGTAAAGGTCAGGAAGATCCCCTGGGTCAGGAAGATCCTCTGGAGAAGAAACTGGCAACCCACTCCAGTACTCTTGCCTGGGAAATCCCATGGACAGAGGAGCCTGGCAGGCTACAGTCCATGGGGTCACAAAGAGTCGGATACAACTGAATGACTTCAGTTTCAGTTTCAATGAGTAAAGAATGAATAGAAACAGAAAGTCAAGAAATTGGGCTGAAGACTGATGCTTGTTGTTTGAATTAGCAGAAATGTTTGAAGAATTTCAGTCCTGAAACAGAAATTCAATTTTAAATTATCTGCTGCATCACTTCCCACCTTCGGTGACTATTATTCTGTTCCTTTATTAAAAAGTATGCTTCCTAACTACAAGTATCTGTTTAACCCATTGACATACATTCAGATGGTCAAGCTTTATATATTTTAGCTTAAGAAAACTTGCAATATATTAAAGTTAAGAAAGTAGGAGATGTAGCCAGAAGACATAGAGAAGATACCCAACCAACAGAGAGTCAGTCTGTGAAAATGAATCTAATCAGGATAACAGAACTGGAGCTGCCCCAACTGAAACTGGCAATTACCCAGTTTGATAAGGCTCCGTTTTTACCATCCCTCCCAGTGTGTGAGTCCAGGGGACATTGATTAATGTGAGAGGCTCACCTGAGCCAACTAATCAAAGGTTCAAACCCAACATAGACTGAATACATGTGAGCCTGTTTCCTCCTGAAATTCTCTCCAGAGCCCTCTATTAAGAAAGCCTAATTTTGTGCTCATTGTAAAGGAGAAATGCTTAAATTTCATCCATTATCACAAAGTGGGTACTGAAGGGTGAATTGCAAGCTGAGAGGCAGTATATGGATAACTGGCACATGGGTAGTCTTTTTAATAATCCTCATCATCCCCCAATAAGGAAGGAATAAAAGTTACTCAGATTTTCAGTTCAGTTTCAGATAGCTCCTCTTTCCAGCTTACACTTCTCGATATCTGTAGGCCCCTTCCCGGGTATTCGGTGTTACCTTCAGGGATTTTAATCTGTTGCACCGGTCCTTTCTGAAGCGGTTCCCTTTGTTTATTTGGCTTCTGTTTGCTGTCTCTTTGGTGTCTAATTTCCGCCCTGACACAGGCGGGCGGAGGTGATGGGAGAAGGCGAGGGTGGGATGTTTCAGGAGAACAGCATTGAAACATGTATATTATCTAGGGTGAAACGGATAACCAGCTCAGGTTGGGTACATGAGACAAGTGATCGGGCCTGGTGCACTGGGAAGACCCAGAGGGATCGGGTGGAGAGGGAGGTGGGAGGGGGGACTGGGATGGGGAGTACATGTAAATCCATGGCTAATTCATATCAATGTATAACAAAAACTACTGTAATGATGTAAAGTAATTAGCCTCCAACTAATAAAAATTAAAAAAAAAAAATTAAAAAAAAAAAAAAGTTACTCAGATTTTATAGCTGAAGAAGCTGAGATTCAGATAAATATTTTTTTTTCCAGAATCACACATGTAGAAAGACTCAAATCCAAGGAGAATGATTCCAGAGCCTGTGTTCTCATGGGTACGCTGTGCAACTGCTCATATATACACGCATGTGAGTTGCTTTGTGTGTGTGTGTACAGAATATAAGTATTATTGGTTAGCTCATTGTTGATTGAAGAGTTACCTCTTTTTTTTAGGGGAGGTGGATGTACCCATAGAGACCTTAAAAATTGTCTCCAAAATGCAGCAAAGTATATGCACCTGGCTAGCCAACTGGGCACTGGCGCCTCTTTCCCAGGGGCTTCTCCTCTTTCTTCATGTGTTTGATGTTGTCCATGGCTGGCAACACCCCAGGAAACAGTTAGAGACCAGAATAGAGGCTCAGATCACCATTCCTTTTTTTCTCTTCAACTCCCAAGAAGCTTTTATTGCTCCTTTGGTCAAAAATGTTGAGATGTTGAACATAAAAAGTATCACCGTTTTGAAAAATTTCACTTTTCTAGAACTTCAAGGAGAAATGAAAGAATGTCTTTTAAAATTCCAATCACAGACACATCAATAGTTTTTTTCAATTTTATTACTGTCAGAAATGTTAAAAGTACTAAAGAACATGGGATGGGCTTCTTGGAGTTGAGGATCTCTGAGCTTTGGTCTAAAATCTCATTTATCACTCAGTTTATCACTTGGTCCTTGGACATGTGTATCGTGGTTTGCAAAGCTCATGAAATGATCGTTTCCACACTTACTGAGTCTTTCTCCCTCATGAATCTTGCCCTACAAATACCAATAGAAGCTGAAAGCTGCCCTTGGGAAATAGCTTTTATGGGGCATAAAGTGAATGTCAAGGTCCCTCAATTCTCATGGCCACTTTTTGCTTTGACATATGTATTAAAATGGACATTTATAGACACAGGGCTTCTTTTCCTATATTTGCGGGGACTGAGTTCTCTTACTTCTACCTTAATAAAATTGATTTGTTTTTATATAAAAGCATCTGTATAAAAACTTAATCAGCTCTAAAACTTTGGTAACAATGTCTTTATAAATGCAGCACACACATATTACCAAAAACCTAAACAATACAGAAAACTATATAAAAAAATCCATCCATATTTTCACTACTTAGAGTCAGCCAACCACAGTTAATGTTTTGGGATGTTTCCTTTCAGGCTTTTTCTTTCTAGGTTTGGAAGTTTAAAATGGTTATGATAAAGCTCTCAGTAAAATTTTAGTTTCTGCTTTTCTACAAACGAATTTAACCTCTTCTGAAATTTTATATGGAATATAACATACATATTCCATACATACATACAAACACACGTAGATACATACAAACTCCAATACTTTGGCTACCTGATGAGAAGAACCAACTCATTGGAAAAGATGCTGATGCTGGGAAAATTGAACGTGGGAGGAGAAGGGGATGATAGAGGATGAGATGGTTGTATGGCATCACTGATGTGATGGACATGAGTTTGAGTAGGCTCCAGGAGTTGGTGATGGGCAGGGAAGCCTGGCATGCTGAAGTCCGTGGTGGTCGCAAAGAGTCGGACTTGACTGAGCGACTGAACTGAACTGAACATACATACAGAAGAGTGCTCAGTTCATACATGTACAAGCTGATGCATTTCCACAAACTCCAACTTTCCCATGTGACCAGCATCCAGGCCAAGAAACAGAAGGTCATTCCTATGCTCCCATTCCCAACCTGACCCCATCCCCTGCAGTTGGTACCCTGCTCCAGGAGCAGCCAGGATCCTGATTTCCATCACCATTGATGAGTTTGGTCTATTTTACAATTTTATGTAAATGGAACCATGCAGTATGTACTTTATCATGTTTGGCATTTTTTGCTCAACAAGTTATGTGTGAGACTTACTCAGGATATGTAGTAGCTCTTAGTTCATTTGCATTACTGTATATAAAGAATTTTTAGAAGATGTATGGGTGGGAAGAGTAAAGTTGTTTATCCTAGTTCAGGAAACTGATCTCTGCCATCTTCCAGTGATGCTCTGTTACTCAGAATTATTTTTTTGAGGTGCTCCAGAGTGACATTTTATTTGGGTGGAGAGCTAAACAAAGTATAGCTTGTCAGTCTCTCAGTCGTGCCTGACTCTTTGCCACCCCGTGGACTGTAGCCTACAAGTCTCCTTTGTCCATGGGATTCTCCAGGTAAAAACACTGGAGTGGGTTGCTTCTCCAGGAGATCTTCCCAACCCAGCAACCGAACCCAGTCTCCTGCATTGCAGGCAGATTCTTTACTGTCTGAGCCACGAAGAAAGCCCCTAAACATGGGAGGTAACTTTCATGATCATCTCCAAAGATGATGTATTATGTGTATTTCCAAGACTAAGAGTCCCTAAGTCAGAGATAGTTTTCTTTCTTAGAAAGATGTGTTAATAGCAGAATGTATAGAACATGGGGATTAGGTAGAGAAAATAAATGAATTCTGAAGAACTTCCTTTATTCTAGATGCTTCCAGGGTGTGATACAACTCAGTTTTGTCTATTGATGAGACGGTTTGTTTAATGATTGATTACAGCAGCAGTGCTGCTCAGGATGTGACTCTTAGCTCACAGCATCAGCTTCAACAGGAGCCCAGTCTCTTTAGAGGCTAGATTATAATTAAAACCACAGTGTTTCGTAAAATGCTCCTGAACCTTTGTGTTATAATGCCCTTCATGTTTCAGCTAATTTGAGGGGGCATATGTTACTTGTAACAGAAAATAAACCTTGACTACAAGAAAGTACAATTTCAATTTTTTTCCCAAAAAAGACCCACTGCTGCTGCTTCCTGAACGAGCACCTCAGCGGGGAGGTCTTACCTGGTGCATTGCTCCTGATTCTCTGATCTTCCTGTATCAGCATCTTGAAAATAGAGCATCTCTCTTCAGTTGCAATAATAATCACAGCAGGGGGAATATTTACATGTTCAACATAACTGCCTGGAAGAATGAAGAAGATAAGATTGTGGTTCATGGAGAAAGGGTCCATAATTCTCTCTTATAATAGTTAGAGACATTTATCCTCTGGAGTCTAATCACATCAAATTGGCAGATAAGCCTGATCATTAGGTTATTTTGAGTGACTTTCTTTTGCTAGTACCAAGGCCAGTGGGAATCCTTTTCTTAGAGTTGCAGGTGATTTAGAGACATAACAAATACTTGCAACAAATCTGTCTCCTATATCTGATTTACCTCTGCCCTAACCTGATTGACAGCTGACACAACAGCACTTCGGCGCCTACCTGGACAGGATTATGCAGAGGTGAAGTTGGGTTCTAGCCAACTTCACAGGTAGGTGTTGATGGCACCTATAAACTATGCATTGAATGGAAAATGAAAAGAAGCTCTTCTCCCAACCCTACCATCTGTGGTCTCCTTGAGAGCAAGGATCCAGACTCTATATTTAGAGTCCAGTAGCGTGCCTGGATTATTCAAGGAGACTCTCCACGGGGCTGATGACATATGATGTGGTTAATTTTTTCTTTGCCTTACAGGGAGTAGGAATAAAATTAACAAAATATGGCTATTAAACTGTCTGGGGCTCCACCAAAGAAATTAAATTGGACATAAAAAAGGAATGGAATGTGTAATATTTGCAGGATCCTTCTAAAAAACTCTTTTGTTCAGAAAACATGCTTACTTGTTGTTGAATGTTTCCATTAAGATAGGTTATCTGAGCGGAATTTCACCAATGCCATTAATGCCTAAAATTTCTTCTCTTGATACAGTAATTTTTAAAATGGGGGTCAGAGGTGGGCAATCTGCCAATCATCTGGTGTCCTAATCCACCAGATTGTCCAAATGACTTACAACTTAGGAAGGACTAGTGAAAGGAAGGGACAGCCAAGATGACCAGGACATTCAAAACAATCACACCTTCATCACAGGGCAGGCAACAGTAGCTGTAATATCACAGTGATGGTTTTTCATACAAAAGACAACTTGGAGACAGAAAAAAATGCAATGAAGAAAAGTTTAAAAATACTTGATTACTATCTAGCTTGTCTATTTTCACATATCTGGTAATTGTGTTTGAAAGAATCAAATTAAGGCTAATCCATGGAGTTTAGTCTTATTAAGTTCTAATACGTTTCTTTAATTTCTTGTTCACTTGTTCTACCAGTTCTTTAGAAAGTAGCTACTTCAACATCCTCATTACGTAAGTTTAAAAAAAATGCTGAGGCCAAGGAAGGTAAAGCAGCAGCGTCTAAGCTACCAAATGTCAGAGACAGAACCCTAACCCTGTCTTCCTTATTCTCAGGAGGTGGTGCCTTTTCCTCGCATCATACTTCTACTTCAGGCTGACCCTTGCTCTGTCCAATATATGATTTAAAAATCCTGCAAATGCAAGTTTTCAAGTGATCAAAAAGCTCGTTAAGAGGTAGGATATTGTACACTGAGTGCCTTTTCCACCATGTCTGAGTCATTCTCTAGATGTAGTTTAAGTCTTGGAACAGTAAGTTTCCTTACTTCCAATACAGAAACAGGCCATGTCCCAGGAAGAAAAGCTGGAGGTGGCCCAAGAGCCTTGATCATCATCCATCAAACTGAAGCTACACTAAAGAAACCATTTCATACCAAGAAAGGAACTGTTTTAAACTTTCTAGAAGGCTAAGAATTATATATTTTTTAGTTTTTTGCCTCAGAAAAAGGGTTCCTTACCTTAAATGTGTAATTTACCTTGTTTCATGCATATTATGTTTTTCATTCTGGTTTATCAGTATCCTTTGGAAATTTTCCACTGATTTTGACCCTGGTCATTATAGTGGGAAATCAATCATGGGGTCCAGAGTGCTGACTACAACTTAGGTGAAAGTCCCAATAACTGATGACAAATCAAGTCTGTCTCTCCAATAATTTGAATTGTGGACAACCACCTATAATGAGGTGGCTAAGACTGAATGACCCAATGGAAGAATCCTGGAGAGTTCCTGCCCCCAAGCCCACTGAAGATACTTGGTCCTGTCTCTCCCAAAGCTGGGATCTTCACCTCTTCCTTCAACTCATTAGTTGTCCAGTAACCATCTTACTTGTCTGACTATTTTTGTGTCTGTTGCTTAAGTCAGTACATTGGATTGCTGTTGTTTGCACTCAAGGGAATCCAGTCTTGCTCAACTACTGAATAGGGATATGATCCTGAGCAGTTTCCTTCCTCTTTCTGGGCCTCAGTATCCCCATCTATATAATGGGCATGAAAAATCACCTTGGATAATCTGTATACATGAACAGATAAGGGAGTATGCAAGAGATGATGAAAACATTTTTTTTTTAAAAGATCCACCCCTATTTTAAACTTTGAGCTAAATTCAGAGGACTACAATGATAAATGAGACACACATGAGTATTAAGCCTCCACTCTATCATTCTGGGCATCTAACTTTTCATGTCACTACCATAATAGAGCCAGTATTTCCAAATTTCTGTTATTGAAATAAGGAATTTAATTGTATGGAAATAATAAGGAACCACAACAGGGCTCACAGAATGAAATGTCTTGATTGTAGATATTTGCCACAACTAGTCTCTTGGTCCCTTAAGTCTTCCTGGTACCAGTGATGGAAGGATAGGCACATTGTTGCTGACTTGATGATCTGGAGCCAGTGGCTTTCTTACCCTAGAGCAACTCCTGTCATGCATCTCACACCCTTGAACCTTCACTGATCAGTATTTGGCTCAACCAGGGCAGCTGCTAGTGAGTTGGCACTATTTAATCCTCGCATTGACATTCATGGTATCTTGCAGGTGTTGAGGCTCTTATAACATGGCTTGTACTCAATCTGAACTTAAGAAATAAAAACATTATGAAGTGCTCTCATCGCTTGCCTCCAAATTGGTCATTTTTACTTTTGTTTATCAAGCCCTAAGTGACATCCACCCTGGATATATGGGTGGAAGTAACAAGATAGACAGAGGCTCCTTTAAAAATGTGGTTTATGGCACACAATCACCCCAACTCACTTTTAGACCTTCACACATCTTTAGACTCAAGAGGGAGAATCTATACAGTTAAGCGTTCAATTCTGAGTTAATAGGATGAGTCAAAACATATGAAACACCATATTTTACATATTTTATCTCCTTTAAACTCATAGGAACCCAGTGAGGTAAGCATTACCCTGATTTTTCTGTTGGGCAATCTGAGACATAGTGTTTTTCAAGAGATAGAGCCAAGATTTGAATCCAAACTGTCTGACTTCAACCTCGTAGCTTATCTTAACCACTCTATTTTTCTGCCTTTTACCTCTTGTTTTTGGTAATGGGAAGGAGAGGTAAGGAAATAAACAAGCTAAATAAACAGAGATAAGATTAATAACTGTACTTGTACGCTCTATTTGGCATGATTATGTAAGATCCATTCCTAATAAACACTAGAAACATTCCTACCTGAGTTTAAGCATAAATATTAGACTGAGAAGCTGAGATCTTGGGAAGTCCCTCCCGAGAAATAAAAGTCACGTGACTTTGTCTCCCATTTCTGCAACTTTAGACATTCAGCTCTCAGTTTTCCACAATAACACTTTGAATTCCAGATAGTTTCACAGCAACACTCAGAGGACTTTAGAGATGAATTTCTCTCATCCTCATTTCCCTCTTGGTACAAATTCTATTTAATACTGAATTGTGAAAAAAAAACTAAATAGAATAGCAAACAATGAACTCCTGCTATATCCTACCAGGAATTACAGAGTTGAACAATAAGATTGTGAGCAACTGAATTGCTACTAGTCAATTGTACTGTCAGAAAAAATTGTCATTCAGACCTTCAGATTAGAATAATATGAATATACAAGTACAGCTGGAGAAAGTCCTTCAGAATTATTACCATACTTCCTGTTGGGTTTTCTTGAGGCCTTCTATTATGGATCTTGGGCTCCAAAATCACTGGATGGTGACTGCAGCCATATAAAAGACACTTACTCATTAGAAGGAAAGCTATGACAAACCTAGACAGTGTATCAAAAAGCAAAGGCATCACTTTGCTGGCAAACATCTGTATAGCTGGCAAACATGACTGCTGATTTTTCCAGTAGTCATGTATGGATGTAAGAGTTGGACCTTAAAGACAACTGTCAAAGAAATGATGCTTTCGAATTATGGTGCTGAAGAAAACACTTGAGAGTATCTTGCACTACAAGGAGATCAAGCCAGCCAGTCCTAAAGGAAATCAACCCTGAATATTCATTGGAAGGACAGTTGCTGAAACTGAAGCTCCAATAGTTTGGCCACCTGATGAAAGAGCGGACTCAGTGAAAAAGGTCCAGGTACTGGGAAAGATTGAAGGCAAAAGGAGAAGAGGGTGGCAGAGGATGAGATGGTTAAATAGCATCACCAACTCAATGGACATGAAGTTGAGCAAACTCTGGGAGACAGTGAAGGACAGGGAAGCCTGGTGTGCTGCCGTCCATGGGATCTCAAAGAGTTGGACATGACTTAGTGACTGAACAACAGCAACAACAAAGTCATGGATCTGATTTTCTTCATATATTGTAGTTATCGCCACTTAGTAAACACCAGCTCTATGCCAAGCAATGTGGAGAATTGCATATGAATACCACTGTGTTTAAGAGAATAACAAGAGGTAGATAGATAATAAGTGCTTCTATTACTCTGGGAAATTGAGGCACAAACATTTATCCCAATAAATGGTACGTTCAAGATTCAAACTCAGGAAAGTCTAATTTCAAAGCCTGTATTCCTAAGCCCTGTGCTCGCTGAATTCCACTCTTCCAAGAAAGGAAGCACTGTCAGGTTTAGGAATCTTTCCATTGGATAGGTTCAGTGTCATGCACTTTACAAATATTCTACCTCCCTCACTCCTACTTATCAGGAAGTAGAGGAAATGTATAAAAATAATCCAGTCACATTTGTCAAACATGATCTGTTTTTCATGAGTACAGTAGAGACTCAGTAGATTTCCACTGATATTAGCTGAAGAAATAATCAATTCCACTGCAAACTCACCTTGTACTTCCTATCATTTCATTTGCCCTTGTAGATGATTGGATAGACTTTTTAGGGACCTAAGTGTTCATATGATATAAGGCCAATATTGAGAATGTGCTAGAAAGCTGAGACTTTTTGAAAGTAAGTGGAATCTCCTTATGTCTGTGTAAACTGGGTGAATTGACAGGGCATAGTATTAGGAACTTCAGTTAGACCTAGGATACTGAGGGGTAAGAGATCTGGAGTAAGCAAGAGACTGTGCTTCACTGACTGATATATCAGTCCAGCCTCTGTCTTTCACTTCATTGGGATACAAAGTGTTTTTTCCCTCTCTTCCCTGTACATCAATGTCACAGCAGATCCAAAACAGCTAGACTCAGAGTGAAGAAGCCCAGCAGGGACACTGTCTCCACTGGAGACCTGACTGCTTGATATTTGGTGAATTGCATCCTCTCCACAGACTGTAGCTTAGATTTTCTTTCTACGCATTTTCTAAACAAGCAAAAGTAACCATCTCAGCATCTGTTACATCAGGAAGACATTGTTTTACTCAAATAAAATAGTATTTATTGCAGAAAACAACAATAGCAACAAAAATAAAGTAGCATAAGCATATAATATGCTTCAGCAGTGCTGAATCCCAGCTTGGGACTGTCTTCAGTGACTATTGGTATGCCACCTTCCCTCATCATTTTTTTTTTTTTTTTTTTGCCATTGGCTGCTGTGTTGGTAATTGAGTCTTTTATTCAATTATTAAAAAATTGCCCAAAAGGGGAGTTATGAGACAGGTTCTGATGATAGAAATAGATAGTACTCATCTGGTCTCCAACAGTTTATTCAGATCTCCTGTGTCTTCAGAATTGAAAAGCTATCATTAAAGTGACCCTAAAGGGACTTCTTAGATTAGCTACACAGAGCTGAGGGTGCAAGGAAATTTAATGAACTAAAATTCCAGAAAGTGATAAGACTATCCTAAGAGAGAAGAAAACAAATAGTTATTTTATCTCTTGTAGAACTGTGGGAAGAAGGAGAGAGGAATCTGTGAAAACATGGATTAAGATAAACCAGCCAAACATTTAACAAATTTTATTGACTGCCTGTGGCTGCATGCTAGCTACTAGGAGAGATGAGAATCCTAAGTGGCCTCAACTATGGAGAAGTTCTGCACCCATCCATCAGTTCTTTCCCATAGGCTTTCACTAAATGCTGGAGGGTATGATGCTGTGGGTTGGGAGTCGGGCGGGAGAGCTGACAGAAAATCGTTCAAAGGATTCCAGACTTTGAACAAGTTGGTCCTCCAAAGACTGGGAGTAGGGCAGGAGGGACAGGAGAAATCCCCCAATACACAGCGCTTAGAACAGAGAGAACTTACTTGAGATCAAAATGCTCAGAGAGACTGTAAAACAAAGGTTCAAGATGACTGGCAGTACTCAGATCTCAAGTTCTTCTGAAGGGAAAATCCTTCAGGTGAGCTTGTTATTGTTCAGTGTCTGACTCTGTGAGACGCCATGGACTGCAGCACACCAGGCTTCCCTGTCCTTCATCATCTCTCAAACTCTCGCCCATTCAGTTGGTGATGCCATCCAACCATCTCATCCTCTGTTGTCCCCTTCGTCTCCTGCCTTCAATCTTTCCCAGCATCAGGGGTCTTTTCTAATGAGTTGGCTCTTTGCATCAGGTGGCCAAAGTATTGAAGCTTCAGTCTCAGCATCGGTCCTTCCAATGAATATTCAGGGTTGATTTTCTTTAAGATTGTCTGTCTTGATCTCCTTGGCAGTACAAGGGGTGCTCAAGAGTGTTCATGAACACCACAGTTCAAAAGCATCAATTCTTTGGTGCTCTGCCTTCTTTATTATACTATATTCATGTGAGCTAAATATAATTAAAGTTACATCAAAGCTAAATAGATGAGATTGACTCAGCTTCCAACATGATTAGCCCCACAGAATAAAGAACATACATTTTCAGGAGAAAAATATTTACTTATATCTCTGCTGGTCTTTTACACAGAGTGTGTAAGACATAGTAGAAAATGTGGGAGTTTTGAAGAAGCAAGAGCATCTGATTTATGGTCAGATAAGACAAAGACTCAGAGACGACTCAAGTATTGGTATTATAAGAGAGAATTTAAAATAATGATGAAAATAGATTAAAGATCTAGAAGATATGGTGGACAATGTGAGTGAATGGATGGGGAATTTTAGCAGAAACTAATGAAAAGAGCCAAATTGAAATGTTAGAAAGTTTAAAAAAAAAAAAGAAGATGTCAGAAGGAGATAATTCATTTGGGTTTAGCAGAAGACCAAATACAACAAAGGCAGGGATTGGCAAGCTTGAAATAGGTCAAGAAAAGTTACCCACATCGACCTAAAGAGGAAAAGAATGTAAAACATATAAAAAATGAGAGCAATCTGTGAATTGCTATCAACGATTGTCTACCGTATTTGTAACTAGAGTCCCAAGAAAAGCAGAGAGAAAAAGACAGAAAAAAATATTTGAAGATTGATGAACATTGAACCCACAAATGTAGTCAGCAAGATAAAAGGTACTTGTTACTAGATGCAGAGAGGTTAAACTGCTGAAAAAACAAAGGTACATAAAAAATTTTTAAAGAAGTAAAGTGAGAAAAGGAAATACTGCCAGTTGGGAGGGTAGAAAAAGATGGGTTATGCAAACGTTTAGCGTAAGAAAGCGGTAAGGACTCCGTTAATAGCAGACAAGGTCGACTTCAGGAAAAAGAGTGTTACCAGACATTAAGGCAAATTAGCTAATTAAAAATGGTCAACTCATCAAGAAGTCAAACATCCTAAATTTGGATGCATCCAATTCCAAACTTTAAGATATACAAAGCAAAATCTGATAGAACTCAGGAAAGAGACAATTCCTGTCTCATGAATTACCAGAACACAAAGACAAAAAAAAAAAAAAGTCCAATATGCATAGAGAAAATTTGAACAATTCTATCAACCAACTATAACTAGTAAATATTTATACGGACCCCCCTGGTGGTCCGGTGGTTTAGAGATCACGTTCCAATGCAGGTGGTGAGGATTTGATCCCTGGTTGGAGAGATAAGATCCCACATGCCTCACAGTCAAAAAACCAGAACATCAACAAGAAAAGCAATGTTGTAACAAATTCAATAAAGACTTTTAAAATGGTCCCCGTTTAAAAAATCTTTAAAAAAAATACTATAAGACACCGTATCCAACAACTACAGAATATATGATTTCCAAATGCACATGGCACATTCATTGTAAAATATATTGAGACTTTTTTATGACTCAGTAGTAAGATTGAAATTCTCTTACAACAACAATATTATTAGAAATTATTAAGATATCTAGAAAATACTCAGCTATCTGGAAATTAAACAACACCTTTATAAGTAATCTATGAATCAAAATGGGAATCTCAAGGGAAATTAAAGCATATTTTGACATAAAGTAAAATTAAAACATAGTACTGTAAATTAAAATTTGTGCAATGCAGCAATAATAGTGCTTAGAGTAAGATTTGTAGGTTTCCAGTGCCTGTATTAGTAAACAAGAAAGCTCTAAAATTAACTAGTAGTAAGAAGGACAGATTAAATTCAAAGATAAGTAGAAGGCTCAACCAATCCAATTCTATCATCTTTCAGGTGAAGAAATTGATGCTGAAAGTTAAGTTATTCACATGAGGTCACACAACTAATCAAGAATGAAACCAGAACTTTAAAAAATCCATTTCCTACAGATGATCTGACTCTTCTCATACCTCAGCCTTCTGTTCTTCCATCTTTCCTTCCTGTGAGATTTACAGTTCTGCCCTTAAAGGACCCTGTTTTCTTCCTGTGACAGGCAGCAGAACCCATTCAACCATCTTTGGGAAGTGAGGAAATACCTTTATTTCTCCTGATCTCAATCATGAGGAAGCTACTAGTGACCAAGAATAGAAAGCATGGATTTTTACTACTTCCCTTTCAATTTCAAAACCCAGCACAGCATCCTAAGCTATAATTGGGAAATCTGTGGGCCCAGCACTTGTTCACTCTTCTCCTGAGGGTAGCCCCCCTGATTTTCCTCTGAATAATCCCCCAATCCACTTAGAGTCCATCCTATTGATGTGGTATGGTTAAAATTCATCTCTGGCAATAGACTCATTTTGACCTTTGGAGAATTCCATCCTCTGCCTGCTCATACTGACCGCTGAGATTGGATCAGGAATGTTTGCATAACCCAACCTGAGCCATGAAGATACGATCTGGGCTCCTTTTGCTAGGGCTTTTGTATTGTTGAAGGATAGAGGCATAGTTTGTCTTTTAGCTAAACTTAGAAATGGTAAAATGTTGGCTTTCGGCTTCCATGGGTTATATGCATGAGAGTGAGCGACGCTACTAGGAAAGCTGACCTGAGAGCAAAAGAGAGAAAAATGCTGGCACTGGAAAACACTGCTAGTACTCTGAATCGAGCATAAATATTTGCTTTTATTTTTAAACTGGCTTTTTAAGTTGCATTTTTTGAAAGTCCTGTTGAGCTAAAAGAGTCCCAACTGATGAAAAGTCCCCCAAAAGACACTGTCTTAGAGAAATGTAAATTTCTAGACAGCACCCAAACTCTGGAGAGGCCTGGAACCAGCTCTGTTCTAAGGATAGTGAGTGGCCTGCCCAAAGCCCAGCTAGAGGGCCTGGGTTACACGCGGAATGTAAAGGTAGCCAGTGAGCTGGACTAACTGGATTTTTGCTGTCACCAACTTTAATTATAAAACTCAGCAAGAGATGGTTGGTGTTCCAGACTGAATGTGTGTGTCCCCTCATAATACATCAAATTTAGCCCTATCCCTCAGTGTGATGGTATTATAAGATGGGGCCTTTGGGAAGTAAGTAGGATTAGATGAGATTCTGAGGGCAGGGCTCTCTTGAGTGGGATCAGTGCCCTTATAAGAATCACAAAACAGTTTGCTTCACTACTTTCTTTCCACCATGGGAGGATACCGCAAGCATTCAGCTATCACCATACCGGAAGAGAGTTCTCACCAGAACTCAGCTATCCTGGCTTCAACTTCCTGAACTGTGAGAAATCAATGTTTATAAGCTATTCAGTCTGTGGTCCTTTTTTTAAACTTTTGGTAGCAGCCTGAACTGACAAATATTGTTGGCAATAGGAGCTATAGCTTATAGTATTAAATAGTTTTTTCCCTCCTAAAGATGAAGGTACAAGGTAGATTTAGTTCTCTAAGGTAGAATTAGGATGCAGGAGTCATGGTAACTACAAGTGATGAAGCTGCAGGATCCATAAGGAAGCAGAAGTCATGAAATACAGAGAACAAATTCACAGAGGAGGGAGGGAAGGAATAGCAAGTCCAGAGTGCATGACACGTTACCACGTGTGAAATAGATAGCTAGTAGGAACCTGCCGTGAAGCACCGGAAGTTCTGCTCAGGGCTCTGTGATGGCCTGGGGGGTGGGATGGAGCAGGCACGAGGGAGGTCCAAGACAGAGGGGATATATGTATACGGTATGGCAGGTTCATTCACTTCATTGTACAGCAGAAACTATCACAACATTGTAAAGCAATTATACTCCAGTAAAGCAATTAAATTTAAAAAAGAGTGCAAAGCAGACAGAAAATTAGCAAAAATAACAAGACCGTGTGGTCCATGGGAGAGAGAAAAATGGAGAGAGATATAAGCTCTGAGATAATACTAAGCGTCTTTCAAATTCCATTTCTCACCAGACCGAACTTCAGCAGTTCTTGGTTTTGGATTCCACTAGTCGTAGGGACTCTGACTTTCTGTGGCACTATATTCTCAGCTCAGTGCCTGTGTCTTCAACTTTTCAGTCTTGAGCTATCTTTTTAAAATGTACTATGACACCACTTCCTTACCTTTAAAGTGGGATAGGGATAGTTCTGGCCTCACTGGATTGTAATAAAGATAAACTAATTCATGTAAGGGTCTTAGCATAGTAATTGGCACATAGTAAGTAATCAATGGCAACCCACTCCAGTATTCTTGCCTAGAGAATCCCATGGAGGGAGGAGCCTGGTAGGCTACTGTTTATGGGGTTGCAAAGAGTCAGACATGACTGAGCTACTTCACTAACTAAGTAATCAATGGGAGCCTTTTTTCACTCAAATTATTATTTTTTTATTATTCATCCCAATATATGTTGTGTCTCTAATTTTGGTAGTCCTCTACATACTAGGGATATAGTGATGAATGAAAACAAGACCCCTGCTCCATGGAAAACGAAACAAAGCAAAGCATCTAGGCCATGGAGGTTACATGTTATCTTTCTTGTTGTATTAATTATCCTCCAAAAATGCCCTTATGGTAGTTTACTACTCGCCTTATTTGAGTTGTTTTCTTTAAGACTCTATTCCTTACATCCAAAAATGTGTAACCAAAACTAGCATCCCGGTAGAATAGAGATGATGGGAATCTAGGGATGTGCCTTTGTATCTAAAATGCGTCCTTTTGAAATTTTCTCAAGTGCTCCATATCCTAATTAGCTCACATGGAAAATAAACACAGTACGTGAAAAATAAGTCATGGGGATTTTTTTACCTCATTGGAAGAAAGATACTAGTTAGACTTAAGAAATTATAGTTATTTATCCATGTTGCTGTCAGTATTATTTCTACCATTCATGATTTAAAACTCTAAGTGGATTCTTTACCACTGCGCCACCTGGGAAGTCCCTAAAGCATACACATTTAATAAAATTTGTGAAGTATACTAACAGAAGCTCAGAGTACAAAAATATATTTCTTAATATTCTTGATTAAGAGGGCAGATTCCCAAGGGTTGAGACATCAGGGAAAAAAAAACAGCTCAGATGAGATATTAATAGAGGAGGTATTAATGAGGTATTAATAGAGAAATCTCATCCTTTTTGTACTAGAAAATTGTTATTCTCCTGTCTTTATTTTTGATGAGCTGATCAAAATCAGAAGTTGTATTTCTGCCAGAAAATCAGTCATTGAAAAACTGTGACTCAGATCTCAAGAGCCAAAGAGAATTGTGCCTATTGTGACCTTTAGTTTTCTATTCCATTTCATTAACTTATGTCTGAAAAGGATGAATGAGAAATCAGCACCAAGTCTAGACTGAGTGCCAGCATCTGTCATAAATTGTGGAAAATAATGTGCCTGACTGCTCTTGTTTTATAACCATGCATCATCAAAGCCCAGTAAATGGGCATGTCAGACACCAAGTTCACTAGACAGAGTCACTGATACTTCATGAGACCAAACAATACCCCATACTCAGAAGATCACAAAGTACCATTTCCCAGTGGAGATAAGCGTCAGACCTGGGATCAGGAGAACTCATGTGCTGCTTGACTGCCTTTGGCTCTTCTTGCTTATGGACAAGCCATATTACCTGTGAAGTCTCTATCCTTCCTTTGTAGGTTGAAGAATAATATCTACTAGTTGTGAGCTTCAGCACCAAAATAATAAGGTAATCATGTCTGGAAAACAGTAACTCTGCAGTGAGTATATATTGAATGAACTAAGATACAAAAGATTGGAAAACACTGTACAAAGGGAAGATATATGAACTAGCTGAGTAGTTTCCATAAAAGACTTCAAAAATAGTGCTAAATAACCTGTATTTTAGCCATAGTGTTAATTTCTTGTTGGGCTTTATACAAATTCCCTAACAGCTGTACCTCAATTTCCCATATGAGCCACAGATGAAAATGACAGACTGCAGTCTCACACACACACACACACACACACACACACACACACACACAATGTACCCACACAAATACAAAAATCCTTTTAAAATTCCTATATTCAGTCATTCACCCAACCATTCAACAGATACTTTTTAAACTTCTGCTGTCTGCCCAGCACTGTGCTAGAAAGATGGAGCAAACAACAAGACCCAGAGTTTCTCCTCTTGGGGTTTCCACTGAGATATATTTGAACAAGAGTCGAACACCATGTAATGCCTGGTGACAGGGAAAGTATGTGGGTTGTATGTGATTGCACTGGGAGCCCCTGCCTTACTTACATATTTCACTCAGAAAATCTCTTGAACCCTAGCATTTCAGTGCTCTGGCTTTTCTAGGTAAGAGTCAGTAGCATCATCAAAGGCTAGCAGTCTCCTTGAGCTCAGCTGTCTGCTGGGACTGAGAGTCACAAGTGACATCTCTCACTGCAGATGACACTGCCTGTCAGAAACAATTGCATCCTTAAGAAAGGATGAAGAAAATGCCCTGCTCGTGCTCTTATGTGAGTGCGCCAGGTGTCATTATTATGCAGGAGGGGACTTTTCTAATCAGCAGCTACTGCAGACCTCCAAACAGCCTGGAGAGCAGCAGACCCATCCATCAGATGGCTGGCAAGCCTCCCTTCTGGAAGAATGTCTATTCTGCCCCAGGGAGGGAATGAGTCCTATTTGTACCCACTAGTGCACAGACCTTTCTAAAGAAAAGGTGCATGTGTTGGACCTTACTGTTTTGTCTGTCCATAATTCATCAACCCCCATCTTTAGTTAAATATTCAGGCTGTTTCAAGGAAATCACTGTCCCCTGTACTGACCTGACATGATTTGTGGGGGAGCTGGGCAAAGACCTAGCTCTAGAGTAACCTATCCTTTTAAACAAAGTGATAGCTAGAGAAATGGGGCCTAGAAATAACCTAGCCTAGAAATAACCTAGGCCAAGTCAATATCTTCAGTAAAATCTCACCCCTGTACTTTGCTTTAAAAAAAAAAGAAAGAAAGAAAGAAATAAGGCATTCAAGTCCCAAACCTGAAAATGGATATAAGACTGAACGTACTTGTAGCCATCTTCACTTTAAGCCTTGATGTCCTTTTCAATAAAATGAGCATAATCATAGGGCCTATCACATATGGCTGTTGGGAAAATTAAATGGCATAATATAGGTAAAGAGCTTAGGAACAGAAGGAAAAAAAAGGTTTAATTAGCTTTAGCCATCATTGAAATATACAAATTATGTTTAAAACCTTGAAGGAGCCCCCGTTCATCAGAGTCCTACATTTCACTGCATTTGAGCCTTTCACAAGAGACAGGAGGGCTCTCAGAACTGACTGCCTTGGCCCATTGGGTGTGAAACTAAAACCTTTTTCTCCATTCTCAGTTCACTCTGTTTCTCTGCACTGGAGTAGATCGCCAGCAGGAGCTCCTTTATATCCTGGTAAAGGCTAGACTCCTCCAGGAGTGGAAAGCCCTCAGTGTATGAAATACCAACATGTGATTCTAAACAATGGTGGTGTACATATGAGTATATATGATTCTTCACTTTAACAATTCAGTTTACTTCAGGCAATTGGGTCCAGTCACGCAAGGCTGAAAGATAAGCCTCTTTTCATTTTGTCACTATACCTCTCTTGTCGATGTGGTAACCTTTTTGTCATGTAATTTTAAGTGACCCTCAGGCTTCACTTCTCCTATCCCATGCTGGGTCCATATCTCCAGAAATGGAATTGATGTGTAGAGGAAAAAATATTGCAATATCACAAATCAACCACTTACTTACTAGTTGAATACATTGGGTTTCCCAGGTGGTTAAGTGGCAAAGAATCCACCTGCTCATACAGGAGGTGCAGGAGACCTGGGTTCAGTTCCTGGGTCAGGAAGGCCCCCTGGAGCAGGAAATGGCAACCCACTCTAGTATTCCTGCTGGGAGAATTCCGGGGACAGAGGAACCTGGTGGGCTATAGTCTATAGGATCTCAGAGTCCGACATGGCTGAGCAGCTGGGCACACACAGACACAGAATGCCATACCACAGTTTTTTCCTTTTTCTTTTAAAATATGCTTTGTGACATTTAATATATACCACAAGATGGAAAATACAATACAAAGAAAATTATGTACTTATTCCCCAGTGCGTGCATGCTAAGTCACTTCAAATAAAATATTACTAATGTACTTGAAGGCTCTGTTCATATCATTTTTTAAAGTGGGTCTACTTGAATTACAGAGAAACAGAAGGCATATTATGGTGGGAATTTCATTCATTTCCTTATAATAACATAATCCATAGAGAGTACCTCTTAATATGAAGGCATGAAGGATTTTGTCTACCACTTCCGAGGCAGAAGGCTTCCTGGCTCTACAAGCTATACTCCTCTTCTCCAGATCTTCCTCTCTTCAATGGGACTTAGGAAACACTCTGAGCCTCCTTCTCCCTGGATTATGGAAATTGCAGCCTGAAACCCTGCAGTGTGAGTATTGATCTGATGACAATTTCCCCAGCTACAGCAGATCCTGGTGGGACCTGGCTGAAAATGCCAAATCATCCAACAATAGAACTGAACTTAGAATTTAGGTACCATTCAGGTCTGAGCTTCCAGCCATAAATACCGTGTTCCCTTTGGACTTTTCGAAAAGCAGTGTGTTAGCTACTTCTACAGAAGAAACTTTGACCTAGGAGATTAATGTGAAAAGGCATATTTTAGGGCTGGATTAGACATGATCCCTACCTCTGGCTTTCAGGAGTGAATATCAGTTATTAGGTATTGAAGTTGTCTGACAACTCTTTAGTCACACTCAGGCTTTTATCTCAGCCAAAGCATAAGAAATAAGTATCAGTATTTAAATGGATAAAGCTGTAGTTATAGTCAAGATACCACTGGGCTCTATGGTCTTTAGGTCTGGAGAGCAATAGTTTACTGATAACCCACTAAAAACATTTTACTCAGTGCTATCTGATACATCAACAGAAATGGTAAACTTTGTTAATCTCTTTTTTTAACTACAATTTTCAGTTTATTAAGTTGGCATTTGATAGTGTGCAATAGCATCTGTGAAACCACTTTATAAATTCAACATCCCCCTACCCAAGCAAGGACTTCTTATTATTATCAAAAACAGTTTTAATTCACTTCTGTGTGGCAAATCATCTTGGATCTTTCAGTGCAAATGTCCTGTGACCAAAAGAGAGGAGGAAGGCAGTATGATTTTTGAGCCCTGGGGAAGCCAGTGAAGCAGAAATCTATCTTCTTGGATATACATTTCCATAAAGGCAACCTCAAATATGATTGTTAAGTGAGCCTATGCCTTACCAAGCCTAAAGGCAACATACTCTGCTAAAAGGGATATAAATCACCTTCCATGATAATTTGCCTACTAATTAGTTTATTTGTGATAAATAATCAGTTGTATGTAAAGGGACTTAAGATGATGGTACCTTGTTAGTATCTAACCTCTTCAATTTTACACTAATTTATTTAACACCCATGTCGCTGTCAGGATGCTAGGCACTGCTAGGAATGTAATTATGAAAAAGACACATTCTTCAAAGTTAAATAAGCTATGTTCTAACACAATTTACCCTTGAACAACATGGGGTTGAACTGTGTGGATACATTTATATGTGAATTTTTTTCAGTAAATATGTACACTAGTACTACATGACCCATGGTTAGTTGAACCTGAGGATGCATAATTGCCACATGGAAGGCTGACTATAGAGTCATATGTGAATTTTTGACTGCAAGAAGGATCAACACCCCAAACCTTGGATTTGTTCAAGGGTTACATCCAAAGTCAAGAACACAAATGACTGTATTCAGACAGGGATGTCCTGAAGGCTTTTAGGGATTCAAAGGATAAGGAGATAGATTATGCAGTTGAGGACTTAAAAAACAACTTAATTGGGTGTGTTTATATGACACAGACCCTGGAGGTTGGGAAAGATCTTGACAGGTGATGATGAAAGAGAAAAATATTACAAAGAGAACAAACACGAGCAAGATAGAGGTTTGAGGTGTGGGCTACTTTTAGGAAAAAAGCAAGTAGTCCATTTTAATTACATCACAGATACCCACTGGGAAAAACAGTAAAATGATGACAATGTCAAGAAAACACCAGTAATCACATGATAGTGACCATGAGCCCAATAGCTGACATCGATTGAGCTGGCCATTGTTCTTTCTATTTAATGATCATAGACTAGGTGAGAAAATAAGCGCATTTATACAGATTACATATTATATCCACGTAAAACACATTTATGTAGATATAGTCATCCCTTGTTTGACTTTCCTGGTGGCTCAGTGGTAAAGAATTCTGATACAATGCAGGAGGCACCGGAGAGGCAAGATTGATCCCTGAGTCGGGAAGATCCCTGGAGAAGGAAATGGCAACCCATTCCGGTATTCTTGCTGGGGAAATCCCATGGACAGAGCAGTCTCTGGCAGGCTACAGTCCACGGGGTCACAAAGAGTTGGAAATGACTGAACACACACACACACACACACACACACACACACACACACACAATTGTTCCTTGTTATCCATGGAGAGATTGTTTCCAGGACCCCCAAGGACACCAAAATCCACGGATGCTCAAGTCCCTTGTATAAAATGGTGTAGTATAAAATGGTGTAGTAAAACCTATGCACATCCTTTTCTATAATGTAAGTCATCCCTATGCTGCTTATAATACTCAATACAATGTAAATACTATGTGTATAGCTCCTGGGACATCACAAGTTCAAATTTGACTTTTTGGAAACTTCTATAATTAGGATATATATATATATCCTGATATATATATATATATATATGTATGTATGTATGTATTTATCATCTGTCGTTGTTGCATCCCTGGATGCAGAACTCACAGATAGGAAAGGCCAACTGGACCTTCTTTATTGGTGTCAGTTTTTTACTATGAATTTGTTAGACCTTGTTGGTTCATAAACTGAACCCTCTCATTAAGGGTGATGAGAGACTGAGAGACGAGTCAGTCCACTCCAGGTTGGTAGGTGGCAGGTCTTAGCAGACAAGAAACTTACTTACAAGGCTTGTCTTGGGTATCACAGAGGATCTTAGGGTTTCTGTGGATTTGGGGGACTCTATCAGAGGGTGCGAAAGTAGCTCTGAGGTTTTTAACTTAATAGGAGGGAATCTGAATTCATAGAGCAGGTTAACTGCATCCTTTCACATTATTAAAATTCTGAGCTACCTGTGTAGGAGATGCAAACATTAGAGAAGAAGGGAAAATGGTCACAGATAATTGAAATAGAGTCTGAGAACTGGGAAGGATCTTGAAGGATAATGGTTTGGCTGAAAGAGTTTAAACATGGGGAGAAACCTGAAAAACACAGCAGATAAACCATGGAAGGACCTGAGGATGCTCATTGGTTTAAATCTATTTTTTAAATTTATTTTTATTTACCATTACTGGATAAACTAAAAGCCATTATACTGTTCTTACAGATAGAGAAACTAAAACTCTTTAACTTGTAACTTTCCGAAGGTCCCTCAACAAAAGGAAGTTGGAGCTTGCTTACATGGCAAGCCTGTGGAAATGGCAGAGAGGTCAATTTCACTTAAGCAGAGGGAAGGACAAGTAATCTCCTGGGGCCTCTACTGTATGTAGTGAGCTCTACACCTTTGGTGGCAAGCAAGTTCAGCTCAGATTCCTATTAGGCAATGATTCAGAGGAGGAGATTCTATCACACTGTTGGTGGTCACAACGTTAGAACATACAGTTCCTTACAACCCTGAGAATTCTGTCATCTGGCCTTCCTGTGTCAAGAGTAAAATTAGGTCTCCTCCTAACATTCAGATAAAAGAGTTCTTTCAGAACTTCCCTTAGGGGCCTGAAATTCTAAGAATTGACAGAAGAACATTTTCCACATATTTCTCCTTTATCCCCACTACTATAATGTTCTTTCTTTTTCTTTTCATTCTTATTTTCCCTTGTCCAAATTGCCTGCTTCCATATCTGCTTCCTTTCCCCACATACCCCGCCCTCCCCACATTCTGCTTATGCTCTATAGGAGACCCATCCTATGATGATATTATTTTTCTCTTTTCAGTACCCTTTTTAGATTCTTTCAGTCAATACATAGTGCCAAGGATGCAGGAAACAGCCTACAATGGGAGAAATAATGTCATCAAATACTGTTAGAACAGTGCTCAGAACTCCTTTATTCATAGAACTCAAAGCCAAATTCTGCTATTTTCTCCCAGCAGGAGAGCAGGAATATTAGAATATTAGGAATATTAGAGCAGGGATAGTGATTAATCCCTGCTGTGATCTTACAGTTTAAAAAAGACAAAGGGGTAACTGGAACCAAGAAGGAAGCACAGTAACACACAACCTTCCCTCAGATCTTTTCTACAGAAACAAGCACTCAGGATGGTCCTTATTCCTTCCACCCATTCACTCATTTTTTCACCAAGTGTCAACTGACCATCTATCAATTATGTAACATATTCCACACCAAAAGAATCAAGGAAGACTTGGAAGAACAAAGCTGACTCAGAGGGGTTGCAGGAGGGAAATAGCCTCTAGCAATAAATTCAAAGATAAATGTCATAGAAAACATCATGGTAAAAAAAACTGACATTTTCGGCCACTGTCTGTTAGCCATAACAGACATAGTAACATGATAGATGTCATAACTTGGATTCATTCAGTCCTTCCAATTCTGCAAGGAAGATGTTCTGAATCCCTGTTTATAGGCAAATTACATGAGATACAAAGAGAGTGAAAGATAAAAGAAGACAAAACACCTATAAGGTCACATGTGGAAATGGAGGGGCCTGGATTGGAATCTGTCTCTAAATTCTATGCTCTTGGCATGAGAGGTGCAGTGAAGTGGAAGAGGATGATGTCTATCATAAATTTCAGGGAAATTTATTTTATTTTCATCATTTTTGAGAGGTGAATTCCAACAATAATTCTCCCCATTTGATGCCTTGAGGAAGCAGAAATGCAAGATGAGAAATAAGTGCAGGATGGAGGGTCAAAGAAAAAGATTAGAGAACAGGAGCCTTTCCTGATTCCCTTTTTCCACAGCGCCTCCCTCCATCATATGCAGGGATGCAGGTATTAGCAATGCCACGCTCATGACCTCTCTCCTTGTTGCATCTTGTTTCTCTTGCTTGACTATTTTTCCTAAACGTAAAGGGAGGCAAATTCCAATTGAAGCTCTGATTTTCGTCAAATCCATTGTTTTAATTCAGAGTGGCACTTTTCTGAACCACAATTCTAATAGGTCCCACTAAATCCTACCACTGGAATAATCTTGAATTTATACACAGATAGAGCTTGTCTAACAACCCAACCTGAAATTAGAGACCTTTTCTATGTCTTGATTTCCTGTGTTCTAGCACTCCTGGGTGCAGAGATTTAAAAAACAAACAAACAAAAAAACCTCCCCTGAAAGATACAGTTGAGGACAGTTTGGAAAAAATTGATGGACCATGAGAGGAAGCCATGTGGCAGCTCAATGTACTTGGCCAAGATGTAACATTCTTTTCTTTTCTTTTTAATTGAAGTGTAGTTGATTAACAATGCTGTGTTAATTACTGCTATACAGTGAAGAGATTCAGTTATACACATGTAGCTTTTAAAATATTCTTTTCCATTATGGTTTATCATAGGATATTTAGTATAGTTCTCTGTGGGAGTAGGCAGTACTCCCACAGTGGGACCTTGCATATCCATTCTACCTGTATAAGCTTTCAAGGTAGCGTTCCTAGGGGATAGTTTCAGGTGTGGTCAATGAAATCCATCTGCAGGAGGCACTGGATAGGACTGGTGGAGTCTCCAATATAGAGGCTTGACTGATGGCAGGAATGGGAAACAATCCAAGTCTTGTTGATGTCAGCACTGAGCTCTGTCAGATCCAGCCTATTAAGCTGTAATGGGGACTGAAGCCTCAGCCAAGGGAGGGACTGCAGAGAGAAATGAGGAGAGGCCAGTTCCTGGCTGATCAGCATTCCTCCCCAGGAGTTACGGTTTTGTTTCTCGATAATCCAAGGAATTCAGAACTTGGAGGAGTTTGTTTGGGAGTGGGGAATAAAATATCAATGGCCTGGTCAACAGAAAATGTGGAATTGGAGAACAGTTCTCTTGTACTGAAAGAACATTTTGCTCCATTTTTGCCTGCTAACCCAGTGAAACAGTTACTGATTCAAGACATTTTCAGCTAAATTTGCATTATTAATATTCTCTCCATAACTTAAGTTTTAGATAATCAGCAAAACAATAAATCAAGCCCCAATTTGTGGCCTCCGCCAGTCTCTGCGGGCTACATACTCTCACCGTGTCCTCTGAAGCTACTAACACGGCATCCTGAAGGTGGAGTTAGTAAGACGGAACACCTTACATAACCCGTAGGGTCTATTGAGGTCCTGCAGTAATTAGGAAACAAAGTTTTTGAGTACTTACTGCTTTTGTTTTTAGTTCAATTTATTTTAAGTTGTATAATTAAAATTTTAATAAAGGCTGTGTTTAACAACCAGCTTAAAAAGCTCCTCGAAATGTAACAATCAGCTCACAGAAGCAAGTGCAGGCCAATTCCAGAACAGCGAATATTCCCTCTTGCACTAGTAACTTTCTCATTATATGGAGAATTCTCATTATATACTTAGTAAAATCTAATATTCCAGCATTTCTTTTTCACTGTATTGTCTGTTTCCCAAGCATCTATAGAACAGAGTCCCACGAGGGATGCAACCTTGATGTGTTTCACTGGCTTGTATCCCCAGCACCTGAAACAGCCAGTTGCTACAGTACAGTGCTCAAGAGTTATCTACCAGAAACTAAACAAATAGAGAATATATGGTGAAATTAATGTGAAAAAGACAAATCAATGAGTAGAATCTGGTTTAGGAAACTATCAGTCGTTTCAGGTGACAAAATTCATGAAGCTATAAACATAGGACAAGATAATCAACCTTAGCTAGCATTAAGGAAATGTTTTTATTACATTACTATGTAGTCTGCCCCTAGCTGGGGACTATTTCTCACTTCAAGATAGTGCTTATTTTGAAAGAGGGATGCTCAAATGTAAATGTAAGAGATTCTGACCCAGGAGGCCCGTGACTGTATTTATTAACAAGTATCTTAGATGACTCTGATTCTGGTAACTCAGGGATCTCTTCTTTGAGAAACACAGTTAACTGATGGTGCAATGTTCTTAACTCTGGCTGAACTTAAGCATTAACTGGGAGAAGAGGGGGCAGAAGTGGGGAGGGTGGAGGGGTGAAAAGAAGGGAGGGGGAGGAGAAGAAAGGAGGAGGAAAAGGGGAGGGAGGGTATTAAAAATAGGGACACTGGCCACTATTGCTTCGGGTCATACATATTCATCGAAAACTATTTTCCCTGAGCTTATTAAGGGTCAATTTTGTGTTTGTTGTGTGGTTCTTTGCTCCCTGGAGAAATCTAAAGCCTAACATATAGCCAGAGTCTAACCCATAAGGAAATAACCCTCGTTAGCAATTCTTCCTATTTTATCTCTGTAAGTATCAGTTCAGTTCATTTCACTCGCTCAGTCGTGTCTGACTCTTTGTGACCCCCTGAATCGCAGCACGCCAGGCCTCCCTGTCATCACAAACTCCCGGAGTTCACTCAAACTCATGCCCATTGAGTCGGTGATGCCATCCAGCCATCTCATCCTCTGTCGCCCCCTTCTCCTCCTGCCCCCAATCCCTCCCAGCATCAGGGTCTTTTCAAATGAGTCAACAATTTGCATAAGGTGGCCAAAGTACTGGAGTTTCAGCTTCAGCATCAGTCCTTCCAATGAACACCCAGGACTGATCTCCTTTAGGATGAACTGGTTGGATCTCCTTGCAGTCCAAGGGACTCTCAAGAGTCTTCTCCAACACCACAGTTCAAAAGCATCAATTTTTCGGTGCTCAGCTTTCTTCATAGTCCAAATCTCACAGCCATACATGACCACTGGAAAAACCATAGCCTTGACCAGACGGACCTTTGTTGGCAAAGTAATGTCTCTGCTTTTTAATATGCTATCTAGATTGGTCATAACTTTCCTTCCAAGGAGTAAGCGTCTTTTAATTTCATGGCTGCAGTCACCATCTGCAGTGATTTTAGAGCCCCCCAAAATAAAGTCTGACACTGTTTTCACTGTCTCCCCATCTATTTCCCATGAAGTGATGGGACCAGATGCCATGATCTTCATTTTCTGAATGTTGAGCTTTAAGCCAACTTTTTCACTCTCCTCTTTCACTTTCATCAAGAGGCTTTTTAGTTCCTCTTCACTTTCTGCCATAAGGGTGGTGTCATCTGCATATCTGAGGTTATTGATATTTCTCCCGGCAATCTTGATTCCACCTTGTGCTTCCTCCAGCCCAGCGTTTCTCATGATGTACTCTGCATATAAGTTAAATAAGCAAGGTGACAATATACGGCCTTGATGTACTCCTTTTCCTATTTGGAACCAGTCTGTTGTTCCATGTCCAGTTCTAACTGTTGCTTCCTGACCTGCATACAGGTTTCTCAAGAGGCAGGTCAGGTGGTCTGGTATTCCCATCTCCTTCAGAATTTTCCACAGTTTATTGTGATCCACACGGTTGAAGGCTTTGGTGTAGTCAATAAAGCAGAAATAGATGTTTTTCTGGAATTCTCTTGCTTTTTTGATGATCCAGCGGATATTGACAATTTGATCTCTGGTTCCTCTGCCTTTTCTAAAACCAGAGTGAACATCTGGAAGTTCTTGGTTCATATATTGCTGAAGTCTGGCTTGGAGAATTTTGAGCATTACTTTACTAGTGTGTGAGATGAGTGCAATTGTGCGATAGTTTGAGCATTCTTTGGGATTGCCTTTCTTAGGGATTGGAATGAAAACTGACCTTTTCCCAGTCCTGTGGTCACTGCTGAGTTTTCCAAATTTGCTGGCCTATTTTGTGCAGCACTTTCACAGCATCATCCTTTAGGATTTGAAATAGCTCAACTGGAATTCCATCACATCACTAGCTTTGTTCATAGTGATGGTTTCTAAGGCCCACTTGACTTCCCATTCCAGGATGTCTGGCTCTAGGTGAGTGATCACACCATTGTGATTATCTGGGTCATGAAGATCTCTTTTGTACAGTTCTTCCGTGTATTCTTGCCACCTCTTCTTAATATCTTCTGCTTCTCTTAGGTCCATACCATTTCTGTCCTTTATCGAACCCATCTTCACCTGAAATGTTCCCTTGGTATCTCTAATTTTCTTGAAGAGATATCTAGTCTTTCCCATTCTGTTGTTTTCCTCTATTTCTTTGTGTTGATCGCTGAGGAAGGCTTTCTTATCTCTCCTGGCTATTCTTTGAAACTCTGCATTCAAATGGGCATATCTTTCCTTTTCTCCTTTGCTTTTTGCTTCTCTTCTTTTCACAGCTGTTTGTAAGGCCTCCTCAGACAACCATTTTGCCTTTTTGCATTTCTTTTGCATGGGGATGGACTTAATCCCTGTCTCCTGTACAATGTCACGAACCTCCGTCCATAGTTCATCAGGCTCTCTGTCTATCAGATCTAGTCCCTTAAATATATTTCTCACTTCCGCTGTATGGTCATAAGGGATTTGATTTAGGTCATACCTGAATGGTCTAGTGGTTTTCCCTACTTTCGTCAGTTTAAGTCTGAATTTGGCAATAAGGAGCTCATGATCTGAGCCACAGTCAGCTCCTGGTCTTGTTTTTGCTGACTGTATAGAGCTTCTCCATCTTTGGCTGCAAAGAATATAATCAATCTGATTTTGGTGTTGACCATCTGGTGATGTCCATGTGTAGAGTCTTCTCTTGTGTTGTTGGAAGAGGGTGTTTGCTATGACCAATGCATTCTCTTGGCAAAACTCTATTAGCCTTTGCCCTGCTTCATTCTGTACTCCAAGGCCAAATTTGCCTGTTACTCCAGGTGTTTCCTACCTTCCCACTTTTGCATTCCAGTCCCTTATAATGAAAAGAACATCTTTTTTGTGTGTTAGCTCTAAAAGGTCTTGTAGGTCTTCATAGAACCGTTCAACTTCAGCTTCTTCAGCATTACTGGTTGGGGCATAGGCTTGGATTACGGTGATATTGAATGGTTTACCTTGGAAACGAACAGAGATCACTCTGTTGTTTTTGAGGCTGCATCCAAGTACTGCATTTCGGACTCTTTTGTTGACTATGATGGCTACTCCATTTCTTCTAAGGGACTCCTGCCCACATTAGTAGATATAATGGTCATCTGAGTTAAATTCACCCATTCCAGTCCATTTTAGTTCACTGATTCCTAGAATGTTGACATTCACTCATGCCATCTCCTGTTTGATCACTTCCAATTTGCCTTGATTCATGGACCTAACATTCCAGGTTCCTCTGTAAGTATAAATACTACTTAAAGAATGAGTTTATTGAGCTAAAGAATTATAAAGCCATGCTCCTTAAATGTATTTCAGATTTTTCACCTGTTGACTTTTTCCATTTTCTATTCTGAAATATGTCTACACATGAAAAAGGCGAATATGTACATCTTCAGCTTTGTAGCAATAGCTGCCTATGGTTCTTGTGAATGTGGACTGCATGGGATGGGATCCTAACTCTGCCCCAAGCCAGTCCTTTGATCATGAGTAGATTCTTTAACCCCTCATGCCTCAGTTTCCCTCACAAGGTCATTGTGAGAATTCAGCAACTCAACATATCTGAAGCCTTAGAACAGTACCTGGAAAGGAATGAGGGTTCTGTTAGTATTCCTGTTAGATCATCAGTCATCAGGGGAATTGTGGCTGCATAGATGCATATTCTGAGAGGAAAGTAAAAATCAATCAACTGATTTTTTTAAAATGGCACCAATCTGCATGCATCAGCACGGGCACTCCCTAGCCCTTGCTGACTTAATAATAACTGTGATTATTTACATAAACCACATGATGGGTTACATAGGTTCTCAGCAACTCTGCAAAATAAGATCTCTTAAGATCTTCATGAGATGAACTTCAGGCGATCTTTTATTATTCCAGAACCAGTCAGATCGCAGCCAGCACCATGTTTCAAATGATGTCTCAGAAATGGGGGAAGTGACACTATTTTCATTTCAGATCATTCACCAGGTAATGGAAGCAGATTCTAAAAGGGAACTAGGGTCACCGAAAGAAATTCTAAAGGCCATTGGTATGGCACTGTTGTGATGATCCTAGAGACAATTGATCAAATTCTCCTGTATCCCCCCAAAGCTTTAGGGTTTTTTGATAGTTTAGTTTACAAAGTAAAATAGTAGTTTAGTTTATCCTAAACAATATAGTTTGACTTCAAATAGGTCTTATACTTTATATAAATAATGTCATACTAAATGTATTTCTGCTGCATTGTGGGTTTTTTTTTTTGCCAAAATTATGTTTTTGAGAATCATCTTGCTGATTCATGTAACTGATTTATTTCAATCATGTTTATTTTCCATTTGTATGAATTGACTGAACCTTATTATTTTCTTTTTGATGAATATTTGGGTTGATATCCAGTTTTTGGTTATTACAACCAGTACTGGTATAGTCTGTACTGAATATACCCATGTGTTAAAATTATAAAGGAAAGCAAGAAAATGATAAAAAAAAAAATAGGTAGTGTTTCTTCTTGGAAGTGAGAAAGGGAAACTGGCATTAGAAAGAGAGCTGCAGGGCCATCAAAGGAATGATAATGTCCTGCTTTCTTAAGGTAGATGTGTAAATAGAAGGGTTTTGTGTGTGTGTGTGTGTGTGTGTGTGTATATATATATATATATATATATATATATATATATATGGAGAGAAAGAGGGAGGGAGAGAAATACATCCACGAGGTATAAATATACTTTGAAAAACCTTTAATTTTGAGGTAATTTTGAGATAATTCATATTGTTGTGTAAAATAATACAGAGATCCCATATAGTCTTTCCCCAAGTTTCCCCCAATAGTAAACATCTTAGGTATAGTACCACAACCATGAAATTGATATTAGTACAATCTATAGGTTTGATTCGCCAGTTTACATATACTTATTTGAATGTGGGCGGGGGGGGGGGGCTCCCCAGGTGGCACAGTGGTAAAGAATCCACTGGCCAAGCAGGAGACACCGGTTCGATCCCTGGGTCGAAAAGAGCCCCTGGAGAAGGAAATGACAACCCAGTCCAGTATTCATGCCTGGGGAGTCCCATGAACAGAGGAACCTGGCAGGCTCCAGTCCATGGGGGTCACAAAAGAGTCAGACGTGAATTAGCAACTAAACAGCAAATTTGAGTGTGTGTATAGTTACTTTATGCAATCCTTTCATAAGTGTAGATTCATAAGATTAGTACCAAAGTCAAGATACAGAACTGTGCCATCATGAAGTTCCCTCATGCTGTTTTTATAACCATAACCACCTCCTTCCCTTCTCCTCTTCCTAATCCCTGGCAATCACCAGTATGTTCTCCATCTCTATAATTTTGTCATTTCAAGAATGTCATTTCAGTATTTCTAGAACGAATAGACTGCCCATTATCTCACGAGCAAAAATGTCTTTATTCCAGATAAACAAAATATTGCAGTCTGAGGTCTGCAGGCTAAGCCATATGGAAGTCTACCCCAACCTCTTCCAAACCCGCCCAAGAGAGAACTCTTTTAAAAATGGGAAAGGAAGTTGGGAGGGCGACAGAAAGCAAAGTGTTCTTTGAAGGAATGAAGAGTTTGAAGTAGAATGGCTTCTCAGTGGCTAAGTTGCAGCATTCTGTCATTGGGTAAGCTCTTGCCAGGCAAGAAGAGGAAGTCTTCCTTCTTCCTGTGGTGCATGAGAGCTTCCCCTTCTGTCTTTTTGACTCTCTTTCAATTGAAGTTTCTGTTTATTAATTTCTTTGTGTCTGCTCAGTTGCTCAGTTGTATCCGACTCTGCAACACAATGGACTTTGTGACCTCAATGAATGAAGAATCTCAAAAGGCCTTCTGTTCTTCCTTTTTTTAAAAAAAATTTATTCATTTTAATTGGAGGCTAATTACTTTGCAATATTGTAATGGTTTTGCCATACATTGACTTCAATCATGGTGTACATGTGTTCCCCATCCTGAACCCCCCTCCCACCTCCCTCCCCATCCCATTCCTCTGGGTCATCCCAGTGCACCAGCCCTGAGCACTCTGTCCCACACATCGAACTTGGACCTGGCAACCAGTTTCACATATGATAATATACATGTTTCAATGCCATTCTCCCAAATCATCCCACCCTCACCCTCTCCCACAGAGTCCAAAAGACTGTTCTATGCATCTGTATCTCTTTTGCTGTCTCACATAAAGGGTTATTGTTACCATCTTTCTAAATCCCATATATATGCATTAGTATACTGTATTGATGTTTTTTTTCTGGCTTACTTCACTCTGTATAATAGGCTCCAGTTTCATCCACCTCATTAGAACTGATTCAAATGCACTCTTTTTAATGGCTGCGTAATATTCCATTGTGTATATGTACCACAGCTTTCTTATCCATTCGTCTGCTGATGGGCATCTAGGTTGCTTCCATGTCCTGGCTATTATAAACAGTGCTGCGATGAACATTGGGGTACACGTCTCTTTCAATTCTGGTTTCCTCGGTGTGTATGCCCAGCAGTGGGATTGCTGGGTGGTATGGCAGTTCTGTTTCCAGTTTTTTAAGGCATCTCCACACTGTTCTCCATAGTGGCTGTACTAGTTTGCATTCCCACCAACAGTGTAAGAGGGTTCCCTTTTCTCCACACCCTCTCCAGCATTTATTGCTTGTAGACTTTTGGATATCATCCATTCTGACTGATGTGAGATGGTACTTCATTGTGGTTTTGATTTGCATTTCTCTGATAATGAGTGATGTTGAGCATCTTTTCATGTGTTTGTTAGCCATCTGTATGTCTTCTTTGGAGAAATGTCTGTTTAGTTCTTTGGCCCATTTTTTGATTGGGTTGCTTATTTCTCTGGAATTGAGCTGCAGGAGTTGCTTGTATATTTTTGAGATTAATTCTTTGTCAGTTGCTTCATTTGCTATTATTTTCTCCCATTCTGAAGGCTGTCTTTTTACCTTGCTTATAGTTTCCTTCATTGTGCAAAAGCTTTTAAGTTTCATTAGGTCCCATTTGTTTATTTTTGCTTTTATTTTCATTACTTTGGGAGATGGGTCATAGAGGATCCTGCTGTGGTTTATGTCAGAGAGTGTTTTCTCTATGTTCTCCTCTAGGAGTTTTATAGTTTCTGGTCTTACATTTAGATCTTTAATCCATTTTGAATTTATTTTTGTGTATGGTGTTAGGAAGTGTTCTAGTTTCATTATTTTACAAGTGGTTGACCAGTTTTCCCAGCACCACTTGTTAAAGAGATTATCTTTTCTCCACTGTATATACTTGCCTCCTTTGTCAAAGATAAGGTGTCCGTAGGTGCGTGTGTTTTGCTTTGTTTTTTTTCTTTCTCTTGTCGCTGTTGTTCACTTGCTCAGTCATGTCCTACTCTTTGCAACCCCATGGACTGCAGCATGCCAGGCTTCCCTGTCCTTCACCATCTCCCATAGCTTGCTCAAACTCATGTCCGCTGGGTCGGTGATGCCACCCAACCATCTTGTCCTCTGTCATCCCCTTCTCCTCCTGCCATCAGTCTTTCCTAGCATCAGAGTCTTTTCTAATGAGTGGGCTCTTTGCCTCAGGTAGTCAAAATACTGGAGCTTCTGCTTCGGCATCAGTCCTTTTCAAGGTTGATTTCCTTTAGGATTGACCAGTTTGTTCTCCTTGCAGTCCAAGGGACTCTCAAGAGTCTTCTCTAGTCTTTTTCAAAAATTCTACAGAAGAAATGGCTTTCTTTCATCCCTTAGTTTTTGAATTGCCTCAGTACCATTTTTTCGCTCCAGGTACATCCTGAGAAAGAATAGCAGGCCAGGAGACAGAAAGAAGGAACCTTAACCAGGTTGTTTGAAAAACATCTCAGCCTTTTAGAGAGGGAGGCGTGGCATCTCTGCTGAAAATCCCTTCTCCGCTCCCGTTAGGAGTGCTTATCCAGAGTTGTAGGTATTGCTCAGTCCCCTGTTGGTCAAGAACAGACCAAGTCCAGCCAGACTGCCCACACAAGAGATTTGTGTTTGCTTTTGTTTCCCCCTCCCCCCGCTTAATCACCTTTGAGCTTCCTGGGTAGCACAGCTCTCAGTCCAGTTAGTTCAGTTCAGTTGCTCAGTCGTGTCCGACTCTGTGACCCCATGAATCGCAGCACGCCAGGCCTCCCTGTCCATCACCAACTCCCAGAGTTTACTCAAACTCACGCCCATTGAGTCAGTGATGCCATCCAACCATCTCATCCTCTGTCATCCCCTTCTCCTCCTGCCCCCAATCCCTCCCAGCATCAGGGTCTTTTCCAATGAGTCAACTCTTCACATGAGGTGGCCAAAGTACTGGAGTTTCAGCTTCAGCATCAAGAAGCTGTGCCCAAACCCAGTCAATGCAGGCAGAGATAAATGCACCAGGCCACAGGCTCCATGATTCAGTCAGTACAGGATGCAAGCCACAGAGCAAGAAGACTTACATTCCTTGAACTTTCTTGGGTCAGAATTCTGTCTTTCCAAGTCATACACTCTTTTAGCAACACCAGTATTTCTGTCTGGTTTATAAATGAAAAAATGAAGTCACAAAAAGGGGAAGAAATGTATCCAGGGTCACTATAGATAAAAGTGATAAATCATTTAAAGTACCAGTGAATTAATAGAGGGAGTTTAATACCTGGGAATGTGAGCCAGGAAATGGGAGAAGCATCTTTAAAGACCTAGTACCTTTATTTTAAAAATGAGTTAACTTCAGTCCAGATAGGTAAGAGTATTATCCAAAACTGGAACCCCCAATCTCTGAAAAGTCAACACTTTTTCCCCTAAACCCAGAAGTCAAGCCCCAAGGTCTAGGCTCATCATCAAAAACCCAGGTGGCCTTAGTTATACAGCACTGGCCACCTTGAATTACAGCTAGGTAAATCTTTTGAGGAACCATATCTCAGTTCTCCTAATACATTAAGCATCTTTCTGTCAGAAAATAGAGCAACTTCAATGTTGACTAGATTACCCTCTAATATTAGTATTAGGAAAGTGTAATGATACAAGTTATCAGATTGCCAGCATAACAAGCCTGCAGGTCAGAGCCATTCTGTTGACCAGCTATCTGCAGTGGCAGACACAGAGCAAGTGCCTGAATAAATGTTTGTTGACAGAATAAATGTTTGCTGAGCTCAGGTTGAACACTGCTCAAAGATCTGGCTTCTCACAGATGTTTTCACTTGCTTGTGGGCAGAAAGCAGTATCTGCCACTCGGATCCCTGGACTTTCCCCAGATGTTTGGAGGCCACTTGTCTGGGGCTGGTTTGTCTCAGTGAGGAACGTGTGCTCTGAATTCTTTTGTGCTGAATAACGGTCTCATATGATCTATTTTCACAGATAAAAAGCAGTATCGATCATTCTATTTTAGGATTGGGCACAGAGGTTTTGGAGCAGAAACTGGTACAATGTAACTCCAGAGAAGATTAATTCAAATCCCCATGGAAATATGTTGCTTCTAAATTTGCTCCTGAAGACAACATAGGGAAATCAAATGTGTGGGTCAGGCAGGGTTGTAACCATGAGCTCTAAACTAACCAAATGGCAAAAACAAGGTCGTAAAGCAAAAAGTTAAATATGGGATGCTTATTCATCAAGGAGCGACTTCAGAGATGCCCCTTCCCTTCCCTCCCCTCCTCCATTTCCCCATACTATGGGGAATAAAATGAAAACGGTTGAAAAGTGCTTACCTTTACCCATAGCTGAATAAAACAGCTAAATTTGCATCTCCCCAAAAGGATGCTGCTGCTGCTAAGTCGCTCCAGTCATGTCCGACTCTGTACGACCCCATAGACGGCAGCCCACCAGGCTCCCCCGACCCTGGGATTCTCCAGGCAAGAACACTGGAGTGGGTTGCCATTTCCTTCTCCAATGCATGAAAGTGAAGTCGCTCAGTAGTGTCCGACTCTTAGCGACCCCATGGACTGCAGCCTACCAGGCTCCTCCACCCATGGGATTTTCCAGGCAAGAGTACTAGAGTGGGATGCCATTGCCTTCATCCCCAAAGGGATAGTCGTGTTCAACTCTTTGCAACCCCATCGGCTATACAGTCCATGGTATTCTCTAGGCCAGAATACTGGAGTGGGTAGCTGTTTTCTTCTCCAGGAATCTTCCCAACACAGGGATTGAACCCAGGTCTCCTGCATTGCAGGCTGATTCTTTACCAGCTGAGCCACCAGGGAAACCCATAGAGGGGTAGTCAATGAAAATACCATTTACCTAATAGTTTAAAGAGATGAAATATTAGATAAATATTTAAATTTAAAATACATTCAAGTATATTTTCAGTTATCAGAAATGCCAAAATTTCACTTTAAGCCTTCTTTTTCAAAACCTCTAAAATGTGTTATCCATTTTCCTACCATCCTAAAAAAAAAAAAAAAAAAAAAAAAACACCCACAGCATTTTTGTGCTGATTTGGAGCTTAAATAATGATAATTTGTTATAGGGCTGTGCATAACAAAATAATACTCACCAGTATTCCTGACTCATGCTTCCCTTAAACTTAAGTGGCTTCAGCCTGCTGTCCTTTGAGCTGACCTTTCTTTGCTGTTTATGTCACTTCCTTTGATGCCCATGGGTTTATTTCTGGTGGTCTTGCCTTTTTTGGTCTATTCTTCTTGCCTCTCTCTGACTATTGAAGTCTGGGAATCCAAATCACTTGGTGTGTTAGAAGTGTTCTGAACATAATAGTGAACAGGTTCTAGATGAAATAGTGAAGGGCTCTCCTGTGAGTAAGGAAAGAATTACATTGCCTTGATGATGAATATTTTCATTTTTGAGTTCATTCATTGTCTTGAGTTCATTCATTGTCAGTCCCAGGAGAATGTGATCAAATCAACCTCAGATTAGTTTGCTTTTATTGTATTTTGTAAATAAAATTTATCTTGTCATTCATTCTTTAAAAATATCTAGGTCAAATTATTATGCTTCTGAGTTTTACATGGAGCACTAAATTATAAATACAGAACACTCTTGATTTGGTGAGGCAGATATTCTTATTCTATGTTTTCAAGTAATGAAGTAATGATTCAAAGGTTAACCAACTTGCTGAGAGCAGGCAGAGGGCTGGATCTAGAGCATAGGTGTTCAAACTTGACTGTATATTAAAACACCGAGGATGGGATCTCATCTCAGATTTTTTATATCAGCATGTCTAGACATTGAGACCTACCTTCAGCATTGTTTAAAAACAGCCCAGGTTCCATGTTCAATAGCATCAAAATGTAACAAATACAAAAGAATAAATCTAACAAAAGATTGCAAGACTATTTACTACTGAAAACTACCAAAAAGCTATTAAACACTATACAAGAAAACTGAAGTAAATATACGTTGTACATGAGTAGAAAAAAAGACAACATTCTAAAGTTGTCAATTTCCCCAAAATGATCAACATTTTAATGCAGTCCCAATCTGAATTGCAGCAGGTTGTGTGTGTGTATGTGTGTGTAGAAATAGGAAAGTTGATGCTAAAATTATAATGAAATGCAAAGAGCCAAATGTAACTAAGACTATCTTGAAGAAAAACAAATATGTAGGACTTACGCTCAGGCTCATAATAAATCTTGCTTTCTATCAAAATTAAGCTAGTGTGGTATTGCTGCATGGACAGACAAATAGAACAAAATAGAGTCCAGAAAGAGACTTACAGATGTGTGTGTGCTGAGTATGTGCTAAGTTGCTTCAGTTGTGTCAGACTCTTTGCAACCCTCTATAGACTGTAGCCTGCCAGGCTCCTCTGTCCATGGGATTCTCCAGGCAAGAGTACTGGAGTGGGTTGCCATGCATTCTCCAGGGTATCTTCCCAGCCCAGAGATCAAACCCAGGGTCTCTTATGTCTCCAGCATTGGCAAACAGGTTTTATTTTATTTTATTTTATTTTACTGTTAGTGCATCTGGAAAGCCTTGTGGCTCAGATGGTAAAAAATATTTCTGCAATGCAGGAAACATGGGTTTGATCTCTGGGTCGAAAAGATCCCCTGGAGAAGGGAATGGCTACCCACTCCAGTGTTCTTGTCTGGAGAATTCCATGGATAGAGAGCCTGGTGAATTATAGTCTATGGGGTTGCAAAAAGTTGAACACGACTGAGCAACTACCACATGTATGGTCATTTGATTTATAACAAAGCAAGACTAGTGAGTTGGGAAAGGTAAAGGAAACTGGGTCAACTGAATATCCTAATGGGAAAAAAGCAAACCATGTATCTTGGCCCCTATTTCACACTGTTCCTAAAGGAGATCAGTCAAGGGTGTTCATTGGAGGAACTGATGTTGAAGCTGATCCAGTACTTTGGCCACCTGATGTGGAGAGCTGACTCATTTGAAAAGACCCTGATGCTGGGAAAGATTGAGGGCAGTAGGAGAAGAGGACGACAGGGGATGAGATGGCTAGATGGCATCACCGACACAATGGACATGGGTTTGGGTGGACTCTGGGAGTTGGTGATGGACAGGGAGGCCTGGCGTGCTGTGGTTCATGGGGTCGCAAAGAGTCGGACATGACTGAGCGACTGAACTGAACTGAACTTCACACTGTATACAAATGCTGATTCTAAATGGATTTCATGACTAAATGAAGAAAGTACAATAATAAAAGTTTTAGAAGAAAAAGTGAAACAAGTATTTATGACCATAGAGTAGATAAAAATTTGTAAATTGACACTATAAAATGGCAGTAATCATAAAGAAAAATATAATAAATCAGACTATTAAAATTAAGAACTCTGTTCATCAAACAGAGCAATAAGAAAATTTAAAGGTAAGCCCTGAAGTGGAGAAACATATTTATATTACATAAATCTATCAGTGACTCATACCCAGAATGTATTAAGAACTCCCACAAATCAGAAGGAGAAAGACAGACAATCCAATAGAAAATTAGGCAAAGGACTAGAGCAGTAAATTTGAAACAGTGGTTTTATAAAGGATCAGTAAACACAGGAAAAAAGGACTCTACTTCGTTATTCATCAGGGAAGTGCACCTTAAAACCACAAAGCAGTATGACTACATACTTACCAAAAAGGTGAAAATGACAGAGATGCTCAAAACTAAGTGTAGATGAGAATGTGGAACAACCAGACTCTTCTACGCTGCAGGTGAATGTGGACAACAGTGATATATTTCCTTTGGAAAGCTGCTTGGTGATAGCTACTAAAGCTGAACTTTCACATTCTATATGACCTAGGAATTTCACGACTTAAAGAAATATATCTCAGTGGAAATATATACACCTGTATACACCAAAATATATCTTCAAAAAGTGTTCTCAACAGTACTATTCAAAATAGCCAAAAACAAAAGAGAAACCAGTTGCCCAATAAGATTAGATAAATTTCGCAGTCATACAAAGGAACATAATAAACAATGAGTATGAACATATGAGCATACCAACCAGTATCTCAAACCTAATGTTGAGAGAAAGAAACCAGACAGCAGAATATATTCTGAAAATGCCAATATGTAAATTTCCAAAACAGCCAAAACTCATTTGAAAGTCCAGAGAATGTTTCCCCTTTGTCATTGGTAATTACTGTATAGGGGCATAGGAGGAGCTTCTGAGATACTGATGATGTTCTGTTTCTTAACGTGTGTACGCTAAGGATGTGGACAGTTCTCTTTATGTTAGTTTTATTCAGCAAAAAATTAAAATGCACCAAAAACACTCCTGGTGAGTCTAATAAGTAGCCAGTTGAAAATCCATATATCTAGAGCTCAGATCCGGTTTCTTCCCTCCCTTAATTCTTTCTCTCCCCAGATTCATGCCCACATCTCGTCCTCTCCCTAATTTCTCTGGCTGCAAAGTGTCAAGCACTGTTCTAGGTACAAAAGATACAGAGAGAAAGATGCCATTTTACTTGCCTTTAAGAAGTTAAATGTTGTCTGTAACATCAGCCTGCCACTTGACAGTAAGATTCACCTGTCTACACTACAGTTATTAGTAGTGAAGGTACTAAGGTGAAGTTAGTATGATTCCAGCTTCAAGAAAAAGCCCCATGACCATTCTGAATAATTACAGTGCTAGCTATGACCACTTTGGCAGACTCAATTGCAACAGATGTTTATCACCTAGGATTGCACTGGGAATCATTTGACCCCAGGTGTAACAGAATTAGCAGAATAATGGGCTGAGTTGCACAAAGATTTAGGATACCTTGATGTTTCAATGGTATCTGATATAAGGATCATTCTACTTCCAGTGGGACAATTCTATTCCCAGTCAATACCACATATTTTCCTGAACACAAATTATGATAATCTCATTCCCTTGGTCTCTCTTTTGCAAGCAGTATATAAAAGTTAGGGTTTCTTCCATTTATTTTCCCCTTCCTCTCTGAACACTCTTGCTCTAAAATAAATAAAGCAAGCAATGTCTCTACATGATCTAGACTTTGTGTTTCCAGATCACGTCTCCAAGCTCCTATCTTTGTCCTCAGGCACTTCCAATAACCAAGGCACCAGATGACACAGAAAGTCAAAGCAAATCATCTTTATCTTCACAGCACACTCTGTCTTTTAAGAACCTAGCTATTGATTACTTGACCATGGTCATTATTCCAAGGTTTGCCTTTAGAAACAAACAAAAGATGATCTAACCTTGGCCTGAATCCTGCCTCGAGTTCGTACTCCCTCTGATGAATGTAACCAGAATCTAAATAGTTAGGTGGCAAAAGGCTCTGAGAAGTTACCAGTGGCTTCAGCTTTGGGCACAAATCCCTTTCTGTCTATGCCTCCTTTATAACCTAAATAAAGCATCCTGACAAGAACACTTAAAATGTTTTCCAAATGGGAATGCTCATCATTTCACTGATTCTTGTTCACCCTCCAAGTCCCAGACTATATGTTACTTTCTAGGGTAGCCCTCCTGAATGTTCTGGAAAAGTTTAGGCCCCGAGATTAAAAACTTTCACAAAATCTATATAATTATCCTTCACAGCACTTAGTTCAATTGCAACCAATCTATTTTTCTGATTGTCTCATTCACTGATGTATCTCTAGCACCTTGTACAATTCCTGTCTCACAGTAAATGCTCAGTAAATATTGTTGAGTAAATGATTGAACAAATGAATAAAGGTGAGCCTTGTGAAGAACGGATGCTACTTTTTTCATTGTTGGGAGTTTTTATTCTCTAAGATTTTCTCTTGCTTTTAGGTAAAGTACATCCCAAATTGCTCTGTCTGTGGTAGGGATGAATGGCATCCATCATGATCAACTGCAGGGTTTTTAAAACAACCGCTGGACCCTACCCTCAGCTTCCGATAGTCCAGGGTAGGCCTGGGATTCTGCATTTTTAACAAGTTTCTAGGTGATGTTGAGGCTACTGATCTGGGGACCACACTTTTGGGGTCAATGACATGATAAATGGAATATTAAGTTAGAACACAGTTAGGCTTAAAAAGTTGGATGGATAAATGAATGAATGGGTCGATCAGCCAATCAGGACAAATCCATCACTACATCAATAGCATAACATCCTGATAAAAAGGAGTCTACAGAGATGACTTTTACAGTGGCTTCTTTACAGCAAAGCCATGAAAGGCTCTGCCCCTTCTCTCCCTGTGTGACTCAACACTAACAAAAGTGGTAGGACTGGAATTTATTACACTGTTTTTCACCTATTTATGTCTTGCTCCATCTGGAGTTGCAATGGGCTTTGCCTCCTCTGGAGTATAATTCAGGTTAACTCATTTCCCAAGTCACTGATGGAAAGGTAAGCATGGCTCCAGTTCACAGCAGAAGGCATATCAGGAGCTATTGATCAGGAGCAGCATATCAGAGAGATTACCAGCTCACATTTGTGTTCTTTCTTGGCTGTCTTGCTGAGAACCAGCAGGTCAGTTGAATTAAAGGTTAAAAACTCACATTGGTGTGTGTCTATGGATGATGTATGCAGTCAGCAACAGAGAAAATTACATTAGTCCAATAAGGAGTGCTTCAGTGCACTTTGTTTATATCCAGACAGAAGTACATAGTCCTGGTTCTGTCACCTAAGAGTTATACAGTCAACACCTCTAATCCTTGATTCTTTTGCTTATAAAACAGGCATAACTATAATAATTAACTCACAGGGTTGTTGCACATAATGTGCATAATGTGAAGTTTAGCACAAAACTGACCTCATTTAAACATTCAACACATTTTAGCTAGCATTATTATTCATCACCTTCTCAAACTTTCTTCATCAAGCTTAGAATCAACATGTACCTTTCAATTACCTTTAGACTGGATCTGTAGGAGGAATTTCAGGATTTTCAATTCTGAGCCAGAGAATGGAGTGGTTTGTACGCAGATAAATTCTCTTTGCCACTCAGGATAAAGATTCCCACATGGGGTCAACATTCATTCCCTATTAAAGGTATCAAGAAGAAAGCTGTAGAAGAGATAGCTATCTTCCTGAAAATCAGCTTTAAAAAGTAGAGATAGAATACTTCCAGTTCCTGTCTCCTTGTCCTCCAACCTTCTTGAATCTAGCAGTATTCCCTACAATATGAACAACTGAATGAGGAACATTCCAATATCAGCTTGGGTGTCAAACATCCCTGGTTTCTAGTCCTCACTTCACCACTACAAGCTTCACCACCACCTCACTTCACCACAGACAGAGCCAAGATCAAAGGGAAAACACCTCGGCTCTCATCTCCAGGTGACTTGGTTGAGTAAAACTTGGCGGAATCCCAGCTAGAGTTTTGAACTTGTGGACTTCTAGTGAGCTTCTAAAATCATGTGATCTTGAGTAAATTACTTATGCTCTCTGTTTCTTTGTTGCATCATACTTACTAATAATTATTGTGAGATTTAAATCAGTGAATGCATTTTCCAGTACCTGAAAAGCACTAAGTGCTACCTAAAGGTCAGATATATGAATTCTTAGCATCTTATCCTGTTGTGTGACCATCATTTTAACATCTCTGGATTTGTTGAAGTCCATGCCCTGCAGGACTGGAGTGGTTTCAATTATATCCCCTTTCAACATCTTCTCCTTAATAGAAAAGCCCTAATCCTTTTAGAGAGTCCACGTTTCTTTCATTCCTTTGAATGGAATAGTCGCTTGGCAGTTTTTCGTGTGGCTGCCTCGTCTGTCTTTCTGGAAACACTAAATAAGACCTTTCAAAGGTAGGCCTTTCATCTACCCTGACAAATGCAGGGCCTTGTCCATAATAGGCACTCGATAAATATTTGTTGAATAGATGAATGAACAAAGGCAGCCAAGACATTCAAAATCGTGGCATTAAGCTAAAAATAGGGGCAGCTTTGTTCCTCTGTAGACATGCAGTGGTGCTAAATTACCACATCCCCTTCATAGAATTGTTCCAAATCAGTCATTCATGAGGAACTCTGCAAAGCTCTATTAATCATAATGCTGTCACAAAACACAAGGGTGGGAAATGGGACATCTCTGCATCAAGCATCTTTTGGTTCTTATTCTGGTCAAAAATCCACATCATATAGACAAAGCCAAGATCAAAGGGAAAATACCTTGGCTGTCATCTCCAGGTGCCTTGGTTGAGTAAAATTTGGCAGAATCCCAGCTATGGCTTTGAACCTATGGACTTCTAGTGAGCTTTGTTAAAGATAAATTAGATTATTTACCTCCCCCCACCCCCCACTAAAACTGCCTGATGATGTTCTGTAATACTTGAAACCTAACCTCTTTGCTGTGGTCTAAAACGCCCTATGTCACCTGAGTCCTGACTATCTCTTTACTCAACTTTGATTTTTCTCAGAGAGCCGTCTCCTCACCCCACCACCCAGACACTCTGGACAGTAAATATATTAGACTTTGGGGACCATGTCATCTCTGTGACAACTACTCAGCTCTTTCATTGTGTATGAGAGCATGTATAGAACATGTATAAAATGATGAATATGCTTGTGTTCCAAAAAATTGTAATGGAATTTGTCAACCCCTTCTGTAAAATAAGACTCCTTCTTTAACTCCATATCCCCATGCCCTTGTTTAGTTTTTGTCATCTATTTTCACATTTGTTACTTGTCTGGCTCAGTCTCTAGAATGTGAGCTTCATTTTAGAATGGGGCCTTGTTTTGTGGACAGCCACATCTCCAGCACCTCGGACAGTTCCCCCCACTGCCTGTTCAGTGACTGTGAGTGAGTGACCTCATCCCCTATTGCTTTTACAGTCACACAGTACTCTGACTTTCATTCAGTTTTCAGGACACTCTAGGCTCATTCTTCCCTCCTGGCTTTTGCACTTGCTTTTATCTTCTGCCTTAGTATTCTTCCCCCTTATCTTTACACATCTACTTCTTCCGTTCATTTGGGTCTCAGATCTTTGGAGTAGCCCTTCCCAGTCATGCTAAATAAAGTTTCACAGGAACCTCAGTTACTCTTGTCTTATTTTCTTACTAAAACTTTTTAAGAACTGGAGTTTTTTTTACTTGATTCTTATAAATTCCCTCCCATGAATCCAGAAAGTTTATTAGCTTTTTTAAAGCCTAAAACAATGAGTTTTTTTAAATTTATTTATTAAAAAGAGGTTTTCAATAAATGTGTGTAGAAGAGTGTTTTTGAAACTTAAATGTGTATATGAATCAACTGAGTATCTTGCAAAGTGCCAAGTGCAAGTCGCTCAGTCTTTGCAATGCCATGGACTATACAATCCATGGAATTCTCCCCCTGAGTATCTTATTAAAATGCAAATTCTGAGTTATTAGGTCTAGTGGGGGATGTCTTAAAATTCTGCATGTTGAGAGCCTCCAGAAGATGCTGATCCCAATGGTCTATGGACCACTCTTTGAGCAGAGAGAATCTAGTGAATATTTTTAACTGCTTCACCCAAAGGGCCGGAAATGGAATTTAAGTTGAAGATCCTTGAAAAATTATTAAAGATGTTTGCTAGCATGCCAAAGATCAAGGCAAAAGACTAATCCCATCCTTAAAAGGCACATCCAATGCAAAATGATAAGGATAGATTTTCCTGAGTCACTTAAGTGGTTTTGGCATCAGGCATCAAGTCTCCAGTGAATGGGAACTGGCAACATTTCCCGTATTAAATTCACCTTGAAAATGCTGAATCACCCATGAGGAACCCAAATGAATCTATCTTCATTCCCTATTCAGTTATCTCTCTTTCTTTAGGCCATCCTGTTGCATGCCTTAGGGAGTTACCTGCTCAACACCTCAGTGTTTCTGCAAAGTGCAGAGACCTCAAGTTTCTGTAGAAGCATGGAAATGCTGGTAGTGTAATATGGTGGTGTCTTGACATAAAAGAAAACTCCCCACCTCAGAACTGAAATGACATGCGTCCAATAGGGTAATGTAATATGGCAGATTGATTAAGAGCTATTGGTCTGTAGTGTGATTACAATTTAATTCCTGTGTGACCTGGAGCATGGTACCTACACTTTTAATATCTCAATTTCTTGCTCTTAAATGGGATGTAATGGTCTCTGAGTGATAGCATTGTTGTGATAATTAAGGGAGGCAGTTCTTGTAAAGAAATTTGGCATAGTTCATGGTATGTGTGCATATCAATGAATATTAGCTAGAGTTCTTATTCTGGTCCTCTGTAAAATGTTGTTAATATATTTACTATAAGTTATGTTTTAGAATCCAACAATTCCAATTCTAGGTATATATCAAAGGGAAATAAAAACAGGAGTTTGACTAGATATATACATTCGCATATTTATCACAGCATTATTCACAATATTCTAGAAATGAAAACAACCTAAAATGCCCATCAACAGACTAATGGATAAAAAAGATGAGCCATATATACACAATGGAAGGTCATTCAGCCATGAGAAAGGAGGACATCTTGCCACTTGCAATAACATGGATGCACTATATAATATCACTTATATGTGGAATCTAAGAAGTCAAAAGCAGAGTAAAATGGTGGTTACTAAGGGTTAGAGGATAAGACTGATGGTATTTAATGGTACAGACTTGCAGCAAGCACTAAATAAGGCATAGAGATCTATTGCGCAGTATGTTGAATATAGACAGTAATATTGCTCTATAAGTATGTAATGTGATACATATCAATACAGCAACCATATTGCAATATATAAATACATCAAAGTAACATGGTGTACACCTTAAATTTGCAGAATACTGCATGTTGAATATATTAAGTTAAAAGAATTTGTAAGTGGCTTTGAACACAATATTCAATTCAGTGGGTATAATATTAATAGTTAATACTTGGTATGTTTACTATTTACATAGCAACATATTAAGTGCTTCTTTTCCTTATTTAACTGAAAATAAGTCTATGAAGTATATATGGTTTCCTGCTTCCCTGATAGCTCAGCTGGTAAAGAATCTGCCTGCAGTGCAGGAGACCCTGGTTCAATTCCTGGGTCAGGAAGATGCCCTGGAGAAGGAAGAGGCTACCCACCTCAGTATTCTAGCCTAGAGAATTCCATGGATTGTATAGTCTGTGGGGTTGCAGAGTCGGACATGACTGAGTGACTTTCACTTCTACTTTGCAGATAGGGGAAACTGAACCTTACGATGATGAAAAGGTTTGTAACAGATCACTCAGCTACTAGAGTGGGAGTAAATATTTGAACCCAAGTTTGACTGAGCTCAGGGCTCCGGCAATACTCTACCATCTGCTAGTTTTATCATTCATTTAAGTATAGACTTGTATATCTTGGCTCCTGAACAGGAAATATTTCCATCACAACACCAGTTCTTAGGGAGAGTCTCTCTTCTATAAATGAAAGAGTTCTGGTGGTTGATCATCAGAAATACATCCAGTTCTAACAACCTAATGTTCTGAGTTCTATTCTGATGGAATAGAATGCTTATTTATCATTTGTTTAATTTTTTCCACTATAGATGTGTCCTGTCTGACAGAGCATCATCCAGTGAGCATCATCATGAACATCATCATATCTTCAAGGTACAGGGTGCTCCTTGATAGCTATGCTGTCCCTTATGTTCTAGTTATCTATTGCTAAGGATTAGTAGTCATCTCACATTTTAGTGGTGTAAACAAACAGCAGATTCAGAGTCTAGGATTTGGAAAGGGCATAATAGGGACAGCTCTTATGTGCTTACAACATCTGCAGCCCTAGTTGAAAGTACTTTGGGGCTAGGAGATGACTGCATTGTCTAGAGACTGAAGGCATCTAGAACTACCTTCACTCATGTGCCTAGCACTGGGACCAGAATGATTCAAAGACTGAGACCATGAACTGCACCTACATGGTGGGCTTTCCATGTGGCATGGCAGCTCAGTTCTGTAAGGTAGAATCCCAAGTGGGATCATCTGGAAAACAAGTGTTCACTTGAGACTTCAGATTCAGCTTCAGTGTCACTTTTGTGTTCTATGGTAAAAGTGGATCCCTAAGAAATGCCCAGATCGAAGGGGAGAGGAATTAGATTCTACCTCTTGATGGAGGCAAGCAAGTTCACAAGGCTGAAGAACACGTATAATGAGAGATATTGTTGTGTCAATCTTTGGAAAGTACAGTCTGTTACAATCTTCACATTTACACTTTCCTCATTTCATCATATTGAACATCAGACACCTTGCAGGAGTCCCATAGTTTCCCTGCCATCCTCAAATGATCTGGCAATGAGAAGAAAAAGAACTTAGCCAATCTCTTGAATACCCTCAGAAAAAAACTACCCTCCCTATGGGGCATGACTTAATCCATGATTAATACTATTTAACGGAGACTTTCGGAATTATCAGGAGGTCTTAGGGAACTGATGGTGGTCAAGAATGTCCAAAAGTGATAAAAATTCCTACAAAAGAACTTTAGTAAGTAACTCTACCATTTATTTGCACTTTCATGGCTACTGTTAATGTGTGTATAATCCTCACAACCCAATGAGGGGAAATAATACCCCCAAGTTCTCTATAATAAGATGAAATTGAGGGTTGAAGACCTTAGGTAACAGTTCAGATTTCACTCAGATAAGCAGTAGAAGAACATGGTCAAACCTAACTCTTTCAGACAACCACAGACATTCAGTGACAATACAGTGATACTCCTCAGATATCAGTTCATCTCAAACTCTTTTCAGTCAGGAATTTTTTGTTTGTTTGTTTCAGGGGTCAAGAATATAACCACAATTGGCTCATGTGAGTGGCAAGTCACACTAATTGCAAGGGCTTCATGCATGGCTGGATCCAGGAGCTCCAACTATATACTTGTGAGTCTGACCCTCTTCAACTCTTGGTTTTCTTTCCTTTTCTTTTGGTTTCATTCTGAAGTAGCATCTCCCCAGGTGACGATAAAGATGGTCACCACCAGTTACAGGCCTATATCCTACCATTTGAGCAAAGCCAGCAGGTATTTAATTTCCCTTCTCTATAAACTAAGAAAGCCTCTTTGAAATTAAAGAGGCAATTTGGATTAAAATCTAACTGACCTCAGCTGAATCACAAATCAATTCCTGAATCAGTCACTTGTGATCTGGGAGATGAATATACGTGGTTGACCACAGTGAAGACAGACCTTCATAATCACCATGATATGGAAGAGAAGTAGTTTCCCAAAGGAGTATCAGGGCAAAGCATCAAGTATCAAAGGAGTGGACCTCAGACAGACAAGAACATCAGGTGCTGACAATATCCTCATTTTGCAGATGGATAATCTTATAGCTGGAAAACTAATCCTTATTCTGTTTTTACCAATTCCTTCCCTCTGGCTCTCAGTGTTCTATTATAGCATCTGTTCCTCCTTCCTTAGAGGAAAAGAGTTGACAAATTTATACACATTGAGGTGTGAGTCACTCAATCACCAAGAATGTTTGCATTCTAGTTTCTATTATAAGAATTCACTTATTTGACTAGTATCTGTTGCGCGTTCACTATGTGACAAGCTTGTGCTAGGTAAGGATTGCAGATGCAGAAGTGAAATAAGACAGGTATGACTTATATAGGTTTGAGTATGTATTAATATTTTAAGGGGAAAAATAAACCATATTTTCATTTTTACAATGCTAAGGTCATTAGGCAAAGAGGAAATACTCAGGTATTTTCAAACTGGAGAAGTTCATAAATATTGCTTGGAGCTGCCTTCTGTTCTCCAACACCCAGAGATGTGATTCAGTCAATCTGAAAGTTAAGAACCAGGAATCTGGATTTCTATAAAGCATTCCCAGGAAAATTTGAAGATGATTGAGAGAACTTTGAGTCCCACTGGCTTAAACTGAAAGAATTATTCTCTAATGGCTGTAAGTCTAGAATATTGAAATCTCTGAATTTATCTGGAGAAACAGAAATTTTGGAGCAAGAATGAATGCCTTTCCCTTCAAAGCATACTGCATAAGCAGTATCAAACCCAGTCTTTTCATAAAGCATCCACCCTGACCTCCTTTGCATTGAGCTCTGCAAGGTGGATAAATGATGCTATCAAGGCCCTTCCCATAGTACCTATCTCTTCATAGCAAAGGCTGCTCACTGTGATGCATGCTGCTGCTGCTGCTAAGTCGCTTCAGTCGTGTCTGACTCTGTGTGACCCCATAGATGGCAGCCCACTAGGCTCCTCCGTCCCTGGGATTCTCCAAGCAAGAACATTGGAGTGGGTTGCCATTTCCTTCTCCAATGCATGAAAGTGAAAAGTGAAAGTGAAGTTGCTCAGTCGTGTCCGACTCTTCGCGACCCCATGGACTGTAGCCCACCAGGCTCCTCTGTTCATAGGATTCTCCAGGCAAGAGTACTGGAGTGGATTGCCATTTCTTTCCCCATGTGATGCACAAGACTCTCTCATTGTTGTGTTGATTTCTGCTGCACAGCAGGTGACTCAGTTATGCACATATATACATATTTTGTATTCTTTTCCATTATGACTTAACCCCAAGATATTAGTTCCCTGTGCTATACAGTAGGACCTTGTTGTTTATCTATTCTGTATACAATAGTCTGTATCTACTAATCCCAAAGTCCCAGTTCATCCCTCCTGCACACCTCCTCCTCTTTGGCAACCACTAGTCTGTTCTATATAACTCTGAGTCTGTTTCTGTTCATAGATAGGTTTATTTGTGCCATATTTTAAATTCCATGTATAAGTGATATCATATGGCATTTGTCTTTTACTTTCTGACTTACTTCACTTACTATGGCAATCTCTAGTTGCATCCATGTTACTGCAGATGGCCTTATTTCATTCTTTTTTATGACTGTGTAGTATTCCATTCTATATACATACTGTATCTTCTTCATCCATTCATCTGTCGATGGACATCTAGGTTGTTTCTATATCTTGGCTACTGGGAATAGTGCTGCTATGAATGTAAGGGTACATGTATCTCTTTGAATTATAGTTTTTTCTGGATGTCTAAGGGGTTTTGTCTGGCCATGGGAACACACTTCACTCAGGTTTGTCCAGGTACGAGACTGGAGAATGAATGCTCCTAAGACTGCCCTCAACCAATGTAAGTTGGGGAATTGGTAAATACATACCGCACCTTCCTTCTTTTTCATTGTTCTACACCATCTCTCAGCATCCCTCCCAAAGTATCAAAATTCCAGTTGTCCACCAAGGTAACTAGCTTTTGAAAGTTTCCTCCAGTGGGTTTCTTTCCTATTCCTCTATTTCCTGTGATCACTTTCCTTATAAATGGGCAGCACTCTAATCCTTATATCAGAGTCATCCTCCTGGGAATCCCTAAGCAAATACTCAAGTATGTCTAATTCTAAAATTCCTGTGTTGTCCTTTCATTGTTGTTAGAGATACTAATTTCTAATAGTTGCCTTCAGATTACATCAAGGAAGAGGTTCCAGTCATGTGTCTAAAGGAATCAAGCCAAGCCTTAAATTACAGTGGACTCCTCAATATGTGACGTGGGAATGATTACACGTGCACTCAGCTATAAAGCAGAGGATGGAGACCTTATTACTCTTATTACTGCTTTTATCATTAACTTTGAAAACAGCATTTAGCCCAAATCATGCTATATAGTTATTCCAAAGAAGGATGTGGGGAAGGAATAGACTGATATTAAAATGTTATTGTACTAAAATAGTCATTGAAAGTGCAAAGAGTATGTTTATTATGCAGGATGCATCTCAGCATGATTAGATGTTTGGCAGAGAAGAAACGAGGAAGGAGTGGAAAAAGCCGAGAAAAAACCACCCAGACCCAATGATTTACTCAAAATTGAATGGATAGAAAACTGTTTCTTGGGATTTGAATGTTGATGAATAACTGGCATCTCTGTTCTTCATCTACTTTCAAATGGTAACAAGTCATTCTGATGATAATTGCAGAATGTGTCTATTTTTGGCAATCTGATGGCCATGGAGATGATCCCATTTTGTGTTCTATTCATTACCACCCCCAAACTGATCCATGGGCTTTTAGAAGAATCCAAGAATAAATGGTAGCATCATAATTTGTTCCCTGACATAAAGAGAAAAAAGAAAAATACTTGTTGAATAATGAGCACATAGTAACAACACAAAATCTTAAGTTTGGAGGCTATGTTTATGTATAACAAATATATACATATATATATAGCAGGGGAGGGGTTCAGAGTGCTCTTCTTAAACATTTAGAGTATCTGATTCTATTCTTGCTAGAACCACCAGGGAGAGAGCAATTTAGAAGTTTGTTTTCAGTTCTAGAATCTAGGCATCCATTGGATTGTAAAGGAACATCCAGTTGAAAAGCTCCTGAAAACAATTGTGCTGTATTTTTTTTCCCTAAGAATTTGCTAATGCTACTCCTCTGAAACCACTGATTAGATATTTTAAGAAATTATATCATTAAATCCCTTCTTCTACAACTCACTATAGTAAAACCAACAATTTCAGTTAGGAGTCTTAGTTTGCAAGCAACAGAAATTGATGGATCTGTCTAACTTGAGCACAAAGAAAGCCATTGCGAGTTCTGGGGAAAACATTCAGACTTAAGGGAAAAGCTGAGGAACCAGACAGAGAAAAGGCTGCCAGGAACCAGTGATGCTCTGAGAATCCTGGCAGCAAGGACAAATGGACAAACTCATCAGCTGAAGAAGCTGGAATGAACCGTCTCCAGCTGCTTTTGTAGCCTTTCTGTCATGCCTTTAAAGATTTAGAATACTTGGGTTACAGGTCTGCCTCCTGACAAGGAGAGAGGGGTGTACCTGGAATGACAGTTGCACCAAACAGCAGTGGAAGAAAACTCATTCCCCAGAAGAAAATTAGGTATTGGAATCAGAAGAAGGGGGCTATAGAGCAAGAGCTAGAAGTATCGATAAATGTTCAATGAGATAACAAGTTTGTATAAAGAAAAAAAAGGATCAATATTAGAGTTTTGTCTCACTGTTTCATGGTCTTGCTATTTTTCTGCCTTGTCCAATTCTTGGTTTATAGCCCTAATAATTATCACAGCAATACTAGAGTTTTTTGGAGAGGCATCACTTTTGGAAACACTCCCTTCTTATCACTAGCTGTCTTTCACGCTCAAGCTCTGAATCTTCACTGTTCTTTCTCATTTATCCCTCCAAATTCTAAACACAGGGTAGCCCTGCCTGTCTGCCCAATTTCTGCATGCTGTGGTCTTAAAAATTCACATTTGAGGCACAAATTGTGAATCTCTGAGTTCAAATACATGACCAACTGCTATGTGCTAGAAATTTGACGTTATAGTCCCTGTCCTAGGTAAAATACGAATACAAATTTTGCATTTATATTTACCATTGTGCAGGAAAACTGTATAGTGTAAAATAAACAAACAAAAAATAATGATGCTAATATGACAGCCCCTGAAAGCCCAATGGGATATATTCTGAGGCCTTTGAAAACCACCAAATTCTCAAGCATATCTCTATGAATTATATTTTTCTCCACAAAATGCAATAAAGCATAGCAGAGAAACTATAAATAATCCCCATAGTCTTTAATGATTCTATAAATATGGGACTGAAGTCATTTACACAGCCATTAAAATAAATACTGGCTGGGGCACTCACTGAAACAATTTCACAAATCACTCGTTTTTGCTTTCCTAATAGTGGAGAAATCTGACTCACTGCCAAATATCACAACTCCTCTTAAATATCTTCAATACATGGAATTTCCAGAGTAGAATTCTGAATTGTATAAACCTCTTCCTTCCTACCACAAATGCTAGAAGGAGGAGGACTCCAGAGTTTGACTTCCCAGGTTCAAATCCAGGCTCCATCACTTAGTATGTGTGAACTTGACACTGTCTCTTGAGTAAGTCTTGTTTCCCCCACTTGGGAAATTATGTCGTGACAGTTCATTTTAAGTACCTCGGTTAAGTGTCTGGTACTTTGTAAATGCTCAATATTCATTAGCTACTACTTTTTTAAAAGGCTTTTAAAATTATCTTAGGAAAGCAATTGCTTTCTGCAACACTGAATAGAGAATAGCAAAGCCCCTTAAATTGTATATGCTGGGTTTTCAATGAGGTTCATTTACCAGCTAGGTAACTCATTCCATATTCAACTCATATTTGTGTCCTAGAAAAATTAAAAATTCCTTTATAGTATCATTCTTCAGGGTCACTCACAAATAACTGAACTCCTAAATCCATATGCACCCAGGGTCTAATGCAGAGTTGACAAATATTTGGAGAGTAAAATAGTAACCTTTTAGGAGGAAAGCCCCTGAAATACTGTCTGGCTTTGTAACAAAGACAAAAAAATATTCATGTCTGTGACCAAATAATTTAAAACATACCTGAGCTACAGAATACTGTACTGTGAAACTGTATAATCCTCTGAGTGACTTATGAGAACCTCAGGATTAATATCAGACCAAGTAGATGGTTCAGCTCACTGAAGCAAGCATCTCATAATGATAATGTAGTGTTCCCCAGAAAACACATCAGAGATGCCAAAACAGAGTCAGAGTATAAAAATAAGTCAAAGTTCCATGATTTTTTTAATCATGTGATTTTAAAATATCATATGAAACATATTCATGGTAAAGCGTATATTACTACTAATTCCACAGTAAAAGCACTAGCTGGTGACAGCTATTTGGCAAGAATTTCCCATTAATTTCCATGGAAAGTATTCTTCTGAATTTATAATAGAAAAGTATAAATGTAAACTCAAACACAGAACTTGTCTCTGTACAAAATTTGCATCACTAGAATGTGGTACAGTTTATAAATGGCTTTAGAGAAGATATGTGACTCCAATTAAATAAGAAACCAAAAGATGTCCAATAAATATTCCTCTCAAGGACTCCTCTCAGCCCAAGAAGCCCAGGAGATTTATCTTAGTAAGCACTTACCTCTTTGGCAATGCTACAGAGGAACAGCTTTCCAGCAGCGGAGCTTTGTATGATCTATTGCTGGGCCTTGCCACACTGCCTTGGGTCTCATTGATCCACGGATATCTCTGCTCCTACATCCAGGTGTTACAGCAACAAAATTTACCAGCATCACCCCTTCAGTCCTTGGGGTTACCCCTTCTCCTTGTAGTAGATCTTATTTAAAATGCAAATACTCCTGGGAGGAGGTAACACTTTATTACTATTGCCTTTTACTATTACTATGCCTGACTCTTTTGCAACCCCATAGACTGTAGCCTGCCATACTCCTCCATCCATGGGATTCTCCAGGCAAGAATACTAGAGTGGGTTGCCATTTCCTTCTCTTGAGGATCTTCTTGACCCAGGATCGAACTCACGTTTCCTGCATTGGCAGGCAGATTCTTAACTGCTGAGCCACCAGGAAACCCCTAGTGTGAATTAATTCAAAGTAACCAAATCCCATTAACATATTCAGAAAAAGCATAAAATGTCTGTTTGTGCTATAGAAGGGATGGTGGTGCCATTGTGAAGCAAAAAAGGATATAGCAAAGATAGTTAGGTGGACACTTAAAGAAAGTGCTATTTTACTTGGATGCCAAACTTCCAAATTGTACTAGGTTGGACTATTTTCAGCAAATATTACTTCCCTGCTTTGAGTGGGACACTTCATCCCCCACGGACTTTGACCTGGCCATGCGACTCGTTTTATCCAATAGAAAGTGGATATGCAGTTAATATCTCTTAGGATATCATGTTTTGGTTTGCTTTCTTACATGCCTATCATTCATCATAAGAAGGAACATCCCCCGGCAGGCACTGACCCAGTGAGGACAAGCAGAACTGAACTCAAACCATCACCTTGCGTGTCCCAAGCCCAAGCCCAGTCAGCCAACAGCCCAACACAGAACCATTCTAACTAACCCTCAGGCCTGTAAGCCAGTAAAATAAATGCTTAATATTATAAGCCGTTGAGTTGGGTGACTTTTTATGCAGCATTACTGCAACAATAATTAATAGACTATTAGCAACAGCTATTACCAATTGAGCTTTCCCACTGTGCCAGGCATTGAACTAAGGACTTAACATACATGATTTTTAAAAAAATTCTTAAACAATCTGGTGGGATAGGAATGATTCTCCTATTTAAACAGTTAAGGAAGTGGAAAGATACCAGAAAGACAGCATTGTTAAAGCTCTTGAATAAACCCCCTAAAGCTACCTTCAGATGCCTTAAGCAAACAATAGATGTCCCTGTGGTTTAAGTCTCAATTACTTGCAGCAGAATGCATCCCTAATTGCTCTATGTCCCAACTATAGAGGCAGCTGCCTTTCAGCTTCTGCTGACTATTGATTATAGGAATGTGGACCTGCTGTTGCCACATCTTCCATTAAGTAGAAATCTGGATTTTTTAAAACTGTGAAATCATTCACCTTTAAAATGTTGGCAACTACATCAAATTAGTAAAACATTTTGCATACCAAACAAAATATACCTTCAAAACCAGGTCTAAGAGCTACAATTCTGCAGTTTTTGAGCACTATGGGTATCAAAGTTATAAACACTGTCTTAAATTAACTACCCAGTTTTTCAGACTGGTCTTATAAGAAACCCAGATAAGAAGTATCAAAAGGCAATTATTATGTGAGCACTAAATCTTCCAGATAAAAGAAATCTTTTTGCCTTCTTAGACTCAAGTGGAAAAGCAGCAGCTTCTCCCTACAATTCTAGTCTTGGATTTAAAAAGAAAGTTGAATTCAGATCATAGAGAAGATTGAATCTGTTCAGACATTTCAATGGGTCTGTTTTCCAAATTGATTTGTCATCCTTTTGATAAGATCTCAAAAACTGATTGCAGAGCTGCTTGGAGCTCAGGCTTCATATAACTCAAAAGAGGAAGAAAAGAAAACCCTCTCTATGTCAATAATCAAACCAGGACTGACTACTAATCTCAGGTTTATTGTGTGGCTTCGAATATTGCCCTGGAGCTGAAATAAAAATAGCAGTGGTACTAGTAACCACAACAGTAACTGCAATGGCCTCCATCCAATCTAAGTGCTGAAATAGATCTCTGTTGTTTTCATGTTGGGAAACTGCCCTCCCCTGCCCCATATGGTACCAATGGAAATGTAAATCTCAGAAGCTTTCCTACCTTACACTTGCAAGGGAAAGCACATGATCCGGACATGGCCAATTGTCTTCCAGTCCATGGCAACACCATTTAATCCCCAAACCCAATAGTGCCTTAAAGATTGAACATTCCAATTAAGTAAGTCAATGAATTCCCAGAGAGATATTGCTAAAGAATCAGAACAAGAAGTAGCCATGTGCTGAAATGATTCTGCAATCACATGTGAACTATATTTGACTGCCTAGGATGGGTGGAAGGACAATTTTAGCCCAAATGCCTATGAGAGAATTCTCAGTGGAAGGACAGGGAACATTGCTAGGAAGAAAAACAAAAAGTAGTTATACAATACATAGAGATGACATATGATAATAATAATAATAATAAAAAATCTCAGCTCTCTATTCTTAATAAGCAACACTATCTTGAATTGTTGTCTTCTTTTTACTTTTTTCCCCACTCCCTCTGAATGTGGTTTGTATTCTGCAGACAAAAGGAGGATGACCTCCAGTGGATGATGATCTGTGGACAGGCATTCTGCAGGCCTTGGAAAACCTTTGTCTTTCTGAAGCCTTACTGGTTGTTAACAAAGTATTTCACTGACAAGGAGAAATGAACGTCTTAGTCATACTGAACCTATGCATTGGGGTCAGGGAGATTTTGTTCAAAGTCTCAGCTCTGCCCCATAACTAGCTGTGATTCTTAGGTACGTTAAATAAATTCTATGAGTCTTGGTCTTCTGAGCAGTAATATAGATTTTGTTGAGCATTATATAAGCTATTGTGTGTAAAATCACACAACACAATGCCTTGTACATTGTCTGAGCTCAAATCAAGAGTTTTTGGATGCTTGGTCTTTTTCTCTCCATTATTTCTTTTTGTCCTCAGACTCTAAATCTCTTGGCTTTCTCTTCCTGTTATTTCTCTCTTGATCAAACTTTCTGTGACCATACTTCTTTGTTTCTCTCCCAGAATAGAGCGTAATGGAGAACACAGAGTAGTATTCCATAAACCTCTGCCCCAACACATGCCTTGAGCTCACATGTTCTATCTTCAACTACATCCTTGATGTGTCTCCACTTAGATCTCCAGTGGGCCACCTCTAATACAGCCATAATAGAACTCTAGATTTACTTCCGGTCCCAAGATTTGCCTTCCCTCAGTCTTCCCCAGCTGAGAAAATGGCACCACCATGCCCAACTGAGTTGGCTCTTCTCTTCATCCCCCATATTCGAATGAGCAGCAAGTCTTACTGGTCCTATCTCCTGGATACATAATGATGACACCTTATTCCATTATTGCCAATGCTATCACCCTAGTTCAAATCACCATCACCTCTTGCCTGGTCTTCTAGCACCCCAACTAGTCTTATAAGTGAGCTCCCAAGTTGACCTACATTGATTATCATGTGACAGTTCTGATAAGGACAGAAGTGATTTCCAACATCACAAAAGTTTTCTTTGGACACTTTGAAGATCATACTCAACCAAGGATTATTCACTGCAAGCTATAGGTCAAAGCATTGTGTAATGATTTTTCCTAATGCAGGACAAAGTTCGGCAATTCTTGAGAATCAGGAACCTGAGTGTCATGCTGAAGAAACTTGAGTTGACATAACCTGGTGCCAGGTCACATATATTCTTTCCAGCTTAGCCATTCTTTCTAGGGTTTTTTCCCACTCCCATAACACTAGGAGGGAGACCTGGCTTCTTAAGCTTTTGAAAAGTTCACCAGAACCTGGTGAATTAATTAGATTCTTGTGAAGTTCAGTCACTCACTGCCCAAAGCATTGAGAAGAAAAGTAGTAATTAACCCCAGGTTTCTACTGCTCAAACACAACAAGCGCATATAAGCTACCAGGTTCAGTTCAGTCACTCAGTTCTGTCCGATTCTTTGTGACCCCATGGACTGCAGCACACCAGGCTTCCCTGTCCATCACCAACTCCTGGAGCTTGCTCAAACTCATGTCCATCATATCAGTGACACCATCCAACCATTTCATTCTCTGTCATCCCCTTCTCCTCCTGCCTTCAATCTTTCCCAGCATCAGGGTCTTTTCCAATGAGTCAATTCTATGCATCAGGTGGCCAAAGTAGTGTAGCTTCAGTTTTAGCATCAGTCCTTCCAATGACTATTCAGGACTGATTTCCTTCAAGACTGACTGGTTTGATCTCCTTGCCGTCCAAGGGACTCTCAAGAGTCTTCTCCAACACCACAGTTCAAAAGCATCAATTCTTTGGAGCTCAGCTTTCTTTATAGTCCAACTCTCACATCCATACATGACTACTGGAAAAAAAACCATAGCTTTGACTAGACAGACCTTTGTTGGCAAAGTAATGTCTCTGCTTTTTAATATGCTATTTAGGTTGGTCATAGGGCTTCCCTGGTGGCTCAGAGGTTAAAGCATCTGCCTGCAATGTGGGAGACCCAGGTTCGATCCCTGGGTCGGGAAGATCCCCTGGAGAAGGAAATGGCAAACCACTCCAGTATTCTTGCCTGGAGAATCCCATGGACAGAGGAGCCTGGTAGGCTACAGTCCACGGGGTCACAAAGAGTCGGACACGACTGAGTGACTTCACTAGGTTGGTCATAGCTTTTCTTTCAAGGGGCAAGCATCTTTTAATTTCATGGCTGCAGTCACCATCTGCAGTGATTTTGGCTACCAGGTTATTAGACACAGAATCTTGGCAATTACAGCTACCCTTTAGGAATAATATTCAGTGGAGCCATGTGAAATTGCCATCTTTGTAGGTCAAAGTGGTTGAATAATAGTAATTTATATTATTTAACCTAATAATAACTAATGTTTATTCATTGTTTACTACATGATAGGAAATATATCAAGTGCTTTATATACGTTATATGAAAGGGCTTAACACAATTAAAGAGATTTATAATTGCTGGCAGTAATTACAGTAGTTAATAATGCATCACTCAATCCCCTAATAATCTTACAGAGTATTATTACCTCATTTTGTAGACTAGGAAACTGATACTGAGAGAAGGTGAAGGAACTTGCCCAAATCTAACCTACTGATAAATGACTGAGTCAGAAGTACTCACAGGTCTCTGAGAAGCTAAATGCCATGAGCTGCTGCTTTCTTAAGATTCTACTATGTACTGGTACTTAAAGTATACTATTTCTAATGTCCACAAAAGTACATGACACGTAAAGATCATCCCCCTTTTAAAGAAAAGGGGAGCTGAGCCTCCAAGAATCTAAGCAGTCTAAATCCAGATAATACATGACAGAGCTGTGATTTAAATTCAGAAGTGTCTGATTCTAAAGCACTTAGTATTTTCAGTATGCCAAACTGCCTTTCATATATGGAAGAACCTGTTTTAGGGATGGGCGATACACACACGCATACACGTTGTTTTTCAGTCGCTAGTCATGTTCACCTCTTTGTGACCCCACAGACTCCAGCACACCAGGCCTCCCATCCCTTACTGTCTCCCGGAGTTTGCCCAAGTTCATGTCCATTGAATCAGTGATGCCATTCAACCATCTCTTCCTCTGCTGCCTTCTTCTCCTTTTGGCTTCAGTCTTTCCCAGCATCAGGGTCTTTTCCAATGTGTGAGTGTGTTGGTTTGTTAAGATGAATCAGCTGGATTTTTAACAAAAGAAACCCACTTCCTTTCACTTTTGAAGACTGTATGATTTGTATGATTGTTCCAAGAGAACAATGTCCAGACTAATAAACATGGTGCTCAGGAATGAAAGGCAGGACCCTGTGCCCCAAGTTTGTTCTGGGTAGGAGTGCAGCTGGTGGTTTTCTGCTCCCCAGTGAATTTCCAAGCCCTTCACTCTAGCTTGGAAACCTTCCTTCTCCACCTCCCCTCGGGAACCAGTACTGACAGTGTGTGTGGAATGACTCACTGAAACGTTGTAAAAAAAAAAAAAAAAGAAAGAAAGAAATGAACAGATCTTTCTGAGGCTGTCAGCCAACACTGAGAAATTTGGTACAGACCGTCAACCACATGGAACTCAATTCATCTAATATTAGGATGATGGGAATGAGTCAACTCTCAGGAGCCTTGAACCTTTTATTTCAATTAGTCCCAATAATGTAAAGCAAATGCTTTTAAACCACTAGAATTCAACAAGCTGCCCACATCTTCCCATAAATACTCCACCTCTTCTCTTCCCGGACTTCCTTTTTCACGGACACAAGAGAACGCCGAAATCCAAGCATGGCCTTTAACTAGAATCAGTTTTTCTCTGCTCACATGATGACCAAAGTCGAGAATTGCCAGCATTCTCATCCTACTAGCCACAAGACCACCCTAGGTAAAAAAAAAACTCAGAGGCTTAGAATTAGGAATTTCCCCTGAAATCAAAAAGAATGTGGTTTGGAGTAATTCTTTACATCCTGGATAGATTATCCATTATGTGAAGGTATTTGCACATTTGTTCCTTTTACTAATCATAATATTGAGGTAAAGATCATGACACTGAAATCAGACAGACCTGGGTTCAAATACTGCCTCTATTACATACCATATAGACATGGGTGTTTTTCTTAAAGGCACCTCACCTTTATTCTCTCTCAACTGGGATGTGGGACTTAATAATAGTTCTTAGTTCATAGGTCTTTTGTAAAGAATACATAAAATATAAAACTTGTTAGGTGTTTAGAACTATGTCTGTCACATAAAAAGTGCTCGACAGGTGTTTCATAGTATCTTTATTATCATCCAGATGTCAGACAGTAATCTCTGTGTAAGAAAGAGAAACCCAGCTTAAATGAATTAAAGCCCTTTAAGGTCTGAGAGTGATGAGTCTCCAAAATACAATTGAGATGCCTTCACCAGATTGCAGGAGGCACGGGTCCAGAAAGGCAAAAGTAGCAGATGGTCACTCAAGTCCCCAGGAGTTAAAACAGGCTTGAGATGTAAAGTCAAGTCAGGCAAGTTTCTTGTGACTCATCATGTAGAAATCAGAGAACTTTTCTATAGGATGATGAGAGGAATCTTTTTTTCTCCATAAGCCATTCTCCATTTTGAATCCATTTTTAATGTACTAGATCAGCTGTCTTTAATCAATTCTTTCCAAGGCTGCTGTAATATGACTGGCCACATACAGAATGGCATGTTCCAGGTCAGTTATTAATAAAATCTCTCATAAGTAGATCAAAATTTGGAGACAGCTTTCCTTGTGGACAGAAAGGTTATAGCTTGTATCAGTAAGTAGGTATCATTATCAGCATTTTACAGATGAGGAACTTGACATTTGGCATCTTTGAGAGAATTGCCAAAGCCATGCAGATGTAAATATGCCCTAGTTTTTCTTCAAGTTCAAATTCATCAGATGACAAAATTTATACTTTCTGTACAATAATTGGCCAGTGCACTCCTTGGCAACCACCACGAATACATCCTTTTCTTTTTGGCCTCTTGTTCCATACTTGACATGCTTTGTAAAAGGGATGGCATAAACCTGAATGAATCTGAGACTCTCCACACACAAGCAATCTTTGTGTATTGACACCAAACATAGGTGAAAAAGCCATTTCATGATAGCTGAGGCTCTGCCACTTCTGATAAAAGACAGCTACCCTCTTCAAACTGGAATGTCTCACTCTCCATCTCAGCTGAAGGATGGATGCTCTTAAAACCTCACAGAAAAATCCTTTCCAGCCATGTTGAGTCAGGCAAGTGGAAGAAAGCAGACATTCTCCATTCCACAAAGAGCCTGTTACTGTGGAAATTCCAACTCTCGAAACAACTAGTTTGACATAGGCATACATTGTGCTGAAAGGAACTACCTCTTGCTTTAAGAAGTTATGAGTTGTTGTTGAAGGATTTTAGTTTTATTTATTGTCTTTTGAGTTGACAAGCACAATGGTCAGAGGCACCTCTTGCACTGATGAATAGGGGTAGGATGTTTCTGGGAAATTTTACAAATGAGGAATTCCTGATTCAGGAGATTGTTGTCAGTGATGATAGTTTATCTGAGACAAGTGCTTTCCTTGATATGTGATTCAGATTATTATCTGTTACTCCAGATGATTCCTGCCACTTAATTCCTCATTGACATTCTCCATTAAGATGTAGGAAGCTTTAAAGCCAGATTTCCTGCCTACAGAAGAACTGAAAAACATTCTAGCATGTGTCACTCATCCTGTGAGACTGAGACCAGGCACCGTCCATCCATCCCTTTTGTTTTAAACTTTTTATTTTGTATTGGAGTATAGCTGATTCACAGTGTTGTGATAGTTTCTGGTGGACAGCAAAGGGACTCAGCCATACACATGCATGTATCTGTGTCATGGATACCGATGTATGTATATTTAGGGGAGAATATACCTAAACTCCCCTCCCATTCAGGCAATCCATTTCTTTATCCACTTTATTTCTAGAGCTCCCAGCTGCATGACTATACATAACCAGCTGTCCATTGGTGAAAGATGTGGCAGAAAGGTTGCTGAGCATGGTGACCCTAATAGTTACCTTGATTACTTTTTTTTCCAAAAACTATTCAGAAGTGAAATGGATTGGACCCTGGGGAGTACACACATGAGCTGAGATGAACAAATAACTGTTCAGAAAAAATGCTACGTGCATTTCCTGCAGCATGTGTGTTAGGTGGTACAAAGATATACACACATACCTATCAGATACATAGATAGTCCACCAAGTTAGTGAATATAAACTCTATCAGGCTGTAGATTTTTCTCTCATGCCTATAACTAACACAAGAACTAAAAATAAATTAAAATTTCCCTTTTTTTTTGGTCATTTCAAAGCAGGCCGTGAAGTGCAGGAACTGACTTCTTAAAATTTGGGGTGCTCAATGCATAGTTGTACATGTGTGGTAGTTGCTCAACAAATAAATACTAAATGAAAGAAAGAACAGCTTAAATAGCTGTGTGATTCCTGTTTTAGTGATTTCTTCTGCTCTTTCTGAAGTGTGTAAGAAAAGTTTAACATTTCCAAGTTTCTTAATGCTATTAGCAGTAGTGCGAGAGACAAGGACTAGAATTAAGTAACTTGAGAGGTGACTGCAGAAGTACCAGTAAGGAGAGAGTAAGTTAAATAGGTCTGTGGGTGATGAGGGGTGGGATGATGGCTGGAAGCTAGTAAAGGGTGCTTTCACAAATAGGTTACCACCCTGGAGAATTAGAGCTCAGTGCTTCCAGGGCATCAAAGAAGCAGTGTAACCAGTTTCCTGGATTATTTATTCAATTACTCCCATCCTTTACTAATTGCAGTCTGTTCCTGGAGGCGTTATCTCCCCAGCACTCTGGTCTGTCCCATCTGTGAGCCAGGCATGCTCCTATGGCCAGAGAAGGACCTTGGAGTGGTTAAAGTTCTTGAGGTTGTTTGCCATCACATATGGTAAAAATGTGCATGCAATTATACCTGCAATGTATTCGCAGCCAACAGCCTCCAAAATGACTCCCTGTACCACTTCCCTTCCTGGTCCTCATACTCTTGTGTAACCCTCTTCCCTTGAGTGTGGACTAGACCTAAAGACTTGCATTTAAGGAATAGAATATGGCAAAGTGACAGGATGCTATATGTGGGATGAAGTTATAAAAAAACAAAAAACAAAAAACTGTCTTGCTCACTCTGTCTCACTCTCATGGGAAAAGTGAGCAGCCTTGCTGTGAGCCATCCCATGGGAAGGCCCATGTGACCAGCCTTCAGACCAATTGCCCTCAAGGGATGAAGCCTACTGACAACAGTGGGAGTGAGCACAGATGTGGATCCAGTCTTGAGACAACCATAGCCCAGATTGCCAGCTTGACTACAAACTGGGAGGGAGGGACCTTGGACCAGAGACACACGATTCAGTCACACCCTGATTTCTGACCTACAGAAACTGTGAGATAATAAATATTTGAAAAAAAAAATATTTGTTGGTTTTAGCTGCCAAATTCTGGGATTATTTGTTACACAGCAATATGTAACTCAGCACTGCACTATGAAGAACAAAAGCTTTTCTACCACTTTCTAATGACAGAGAGCTTCAGAAGAGGTATTAATATTTTTGTTTTTACTACTATAGCTTTTGAAAGACTTTCAAAGAAACAATTTAAGTATATCAGTGGAATACTTACCTAGCTTTTTGTATTTTTTTAATTGATTTGATTGGACCTGACTTACCATTTAAGACAAGGACTCGCTTAATTGGACACAAAAACTGCAGTTATAAACTGAGCAAATGTGTTTGTGTTACAGTCAAACAAGAATCAATTAACTTTACAGAATTGATTCCTGACTTACATTTAGTGTGTGTTTGTCAAAGCTATTGAGTGATACCCTGAGCCCTGCTACTGTTATTCTTGAAAAACTGAAACTAGGAATAGAGCCTTTAAATGACATAAAGTCAGGGTATATACAATATTGAAATACAGTTTTGTTGTTGTTCAGTCGCTAAGTCGTGTCCGACTACTTGCGACCCCTTGAACTGCAGCACTCCAGGTTTCCCTGTCCTTCACCATCTCCCTGAGTTTTCTCAGACTCATGTCAATTGAGTCAGTGATGCCCTCCATCTCATCCTCTGTTACCCCCTTATCCTCTTGCCCTTAATCTTTCCCAGCGTCAAGGTCTTTTCCAATGAGTCAGCTCTTTGCATCAGGTGGCCAAAATATTGGAACTTCAGATTTAGCATCAGTCCTTCCAATGAATATTCAGGGTTGATTTCCTTTAGGATTGACTGGTTTGAGCTCCATGCTGTCCAAAGGACTCTCAAGAGTCTTCTCCAACACCACAGTTCGAAAGCATCAGTTCTTTGGCACTCAGCCTTTTTTATGGTCCAACTCTCATATCTATACGTGACTTTTGGACAATACATGACCATAGCTTTGACTATACTGACCTTTGTCGGCAAAGTGATGTCTCTGCTTTTTAATGTGCTGTCTAGGTTTGTCATAGCTTTCCTTCTAAGGAGCAAGCATCTTTTAATTTCATGAAATATAGTTTAGAAAGTTGTAAATTTGAGAGCCTAGGAATTTGTTTCTTAACTTGGGGAAAAGCCATCATTTAACACTTCTCCTTCATTTCACACTTGAACAACCTACCTTGTCCTTAAAGTTATTTTATCATGAAATATACCTGTTTTGTATACCTTCTTTTGATTCCATTGGTGAAAGAAGGGTTATGGTGGTAACTGAAGACGTGACACCCCACACTGGACAGATGAGATTGACAGCAGCTTAGGATCCTATGTTCATCATCTTGGAGTGGAGTATACCATATGCCATACAGGCCACTTGGGGGCTGTGCTTGGAGACTGAGTGAATAGTCAGGGACTACGGGAGGCAGGCTTTGTAGTGTCAAGAAGATGGAGTGACCCTGGTTCCTATGAGAAGATGTAATTGGCCTGTTGGAGTAATTCCATGGGCTGGCAGGAAACTGAAGCCTACCATTCAGGAGAAGCAGGAACTGCATTTGGTCCATTTAATCCACTTTCGGAAGTTGAAGAGGACCTTTTCCCTTGTAGCAAAGTGGGGCCATTAGAGTTTCTCCTTATTTCATCAGATATGAAGGAAGGGTATAGTGTTCATTTTAAGGCTCACACTACAGTACCCTTGGTACATGTCTCCACAGAGGACCCAGGAGCCTCTATTCACAGTTCCTCTTGAGATGCCAATGGGATAGACTTACAAGCTGTTAAGTTTAAGACATAATGAGATTTACCTGAAACAAGCCCAAATACCAAAGGACATACATGTTCTTTTTGCAAATCTCTTGTTCACATCTCTTTTTGGTTTACAAAATTTACTTGCTTGAGTTTTATGACTTTACAAAGGAAGTTCAGACTCACAAAGTCATCCTTCAAGTTTGCAGATGACATTAAAGACTATTATTTTATAAGGCCTAGGCCCACAGTTTAAGCCATGCAGGGAACAAGGCAGAAGGTTGCATTTGCCTGGTCATGTTCAGTCACAACTGCAGAGTTGCAGGCAACCCCTCTGCTGTCTGCCCCCAGCAGTGAGACAGCTTGGCTTGATCTAGTGTCTGAGACCAACTGGGAAAATAAAGAATTCACAAAGAGCAGTCCTGGAAATTCTCTGGATATTGCCGAGCACTAGATTTGATGCGAAACAGAGACATAGTCAATCCTTTTGACAAGTTTCTCTCCCTTCTTAGTCCTGATAATGAATACTAGTTATAAACTTGCTCTAAGAAATGAGGTCTTCTTCATTGGGTTAAATCACCCCTGATTATATAGTCAAGAAATCAGACCCATAACAGTAGAAATTGCTTGAAGATTCCACAGCTGGTCAGTTCTCCAGGACACTGGATGGCATGTTTAGAGGAACACGGAATGAGTGCTGAAGTAAATGTCATCTAAGTTTGAATCCCAGCTCTTCTGTCTACACATAATGAGCACATTGAGCTTTCAGTTTGAAGTCTGAGCCTCAGTTTCCTCTTTAGTGTGAAAACTTTGACATAGTACCATGCCTGACACAGAGATTGTGTATATATTCACATACTTATATTTATATTTTCATTGAGGTAAAATGACAGTAAAATGCCTGTGATCAACACAGTTGAGGCAGAATTTGATGCCTGGTGTATGTGACTCTGAATGCCTAAGCTCTTTGTACTGTGCACATACTTTCTCATGGAAGAGCAACCATGCCACCAATCAAACCTCTTAGAATGTTTTATCATCTCCAGAGTCAAAGAGAGCAGTAGCATCACCAGGAAAATGTACTGGGGCTGTATATTAGGACCTGGAAACTTGTACTTTTTTCACCAGTAACATTGACACTCTCTTTCTGACTCTTTGAGGAACAAAACACTCTCAAAGTGAATATTTATTTTTATTATAAAATATAAAGTGAAGTTTGCTCAGTCATGTCTGACTCTTTCCGACCCCATGGACTATACAGTCCGTGGGATTCTTGAGGCCAGAATAATGGAGTGGGTAGCCTTTCCCTTCTCCAGGAGATCATCCCAACCCAGGGATCAAACCCAGGTCTCCCACATTGCAGGCAGATTCTTCCAACTGAGCCACAAGGGGAACAGCTACCTAGTCAAGTATTCTGGCCTGAAGAATTTCATGGACTGTATAGTCCATGGGGTCACAAAGAATCAGACACGACTGAGTGACTTTCACTGTTTATAAGTGTATCTAAAGCTGGAAAGCAAATAGATGATAGGTTAATGGGCAGATAAGTTGTATAGATCTGGAATCATCTGAATTCAAAAGTCTTTGCACCTGTAGTAGCACTTTACACTTTGCAGGTATCTTCATAGAGTTTAAAATGTTTATTCCAGGGATAATCATTGCATGTCTGCTATGCCTGCTATGTGCCAGGCACTGTTCCAGGTGCCAAGAATATGGCAGTAGACAAAATAAGACAAAACGCCCTACCCTCATTCGGCTTAAATCTCAGTGGACAGGTAGAGAGGCTGTAAACAAATGAGGAAATAAATTCTGTTATCCAACAGATGATAATTAGTGCTATGTTGGAAACTGAAGCAGGGAAAGAAGATAAGGGGTGTTGGAGGGTGGGGGCTGCAATTTGAAATATGGTGATTTGCGAAGAATGGCCTGAGATGACATTTAAGTAAAGGCTGGAAAAGGTTAAAAGATCAAGGGTATTTCTGAGGAAGGCAGAAGCAAATGCAGAGGTCCTGGGGCAGAAGCGAAGCTGTGCTATTGTTGTGTTCCAGGAAGAGCACGGAGATCCATGTGGCTGAGGGAAGTAAGTCGCTGAGGGTACTAGAAGAGGCCATAGATGGAAGGCTGGGCCAGACCGTGAAGAACTTATAGGCCATGGTGAAGACTAGCTCCTGGTCCAATCAGAATGGGAGGATTAGGACATGAAAATGGCATGGTCTGATCTGTGTTTTAAAGGATGCCTCTGATAGCTGAGTTGGGAGTAGATTAGGAGATGCAGGATAGAAGGGGGAAGAAACAGGATAGGGGGCAAGGGCAGAATCCAAGTGACAGATGATGTTGGTCTTGATCATGATGGGAAAAGTGGAGTTGAAGAAAAGGAATGTAATTCTAGAAAAGTTTTAAAGGTAGAACCAACAGGACATGCTGAGATGAGAAGAGCGAAAGGAATAGGAGGGTAACTCTGAAGTTTTCTGCCAGAGCAACTAGACAGAGCAAGCAACATACCTAAGCATGATGAGAGAAAGGTTTCCATGAGGTGGGGCAGAGAATTAGGAGGTGGTGGGCGTGTTAAGTTTGAAATGCCTTTTAGATGATCCAGTGGAGGATTCTAGGAGACAGCTGTTAGGAGTCTGGACTTCAGGCAAGAGATTTCAATTTGAAGATGAGGGCCTGAGCACTGGGGCTTCCTGTCTTCATGAGGGAGATGAGCACCTCACTCACATCTTCTTCATGACTCACAAGGGCTTGTATTCTTAGCAGAGCGTGTTCTTCCCAGAGCCCCCATTTCTTGGCAGGGGCCAGGAGAGGACCGGATAGGAAGCCTGGCTGGTGAATGATGCTTCTCAGGCAAGACAGAGACGAATTAGGAGGCTTCTGTGCTGGTGCCCTGTAGCCTGCAGCCAAGCCGCCGCAGACTTGGTTCCCCTTCACTTCAGGCATAGCAGAGGGAAAGGGACTTGTTTATTTGGGGCTTGGGGACAAGAAGGCAGCCACCACCGTCACTGAAGCCCCCGCTCTCCCACCCCTGCTCTCAGGACTGCTGCAGAAAGCACTGGGTATTTTTCCACTGGAGGAAGGCTTGGAGTGTGTGTGGTGATAAAACTCCTCCTTGAAGGTGACTCAGCTCTTCTGATCTTCTGCCAAAGTCCTATTCAAGAGAGTTGAAGGAGGCTCCAGACGGGGAAGGTAGACTGCCTGCAGTGGGAATGTTCTCTGGTAAGGAAGTCTACCTTTTACACACAACCCTTACCCCCGGGCATCCGTGTAAGCACTCCTCCTGTTTCTCCAGTGCACACTGAGGCCAAATACACAAAATGCCATCTTAGAGGTGAGAGAAGATGGCTTGGAGAAGTAGTTAGCTGAGCCATCCACGGTCTTTCTGAGCCTGTGCTCTGGACCTCTGTGCTTTTGGCCTTTCTGAGCATAACCGATATCTTTCCTCAAGGGTCTTGATGTAAATAACTCAGACCTCTTTCTCTTTAACTTCCTTCTTGGTTAGAGCACAACAGAGCTTTTTACTAACGGCTCAGCTGATAACTCTTTTCTAGGGAAACAGTTGCAGGGTGGGATGGGGTGGGGCTGCAAAGCACACTTCTAGATAAATCATTTGCAACACTTTCTGTGATATAGAACAGACTTGGAACCCCAATACCTGCCTGAGTTTTGAACTCAAAACATTGGTAGCATGACATTGTTTGTTTGCCTAAGAAAGAAAAAACAAAGTATAATATCACCTAGAAAATTCCTCTGTTTGGCTTGATACTTGGTTCACCATTTGACCTTAGTTCTCCAGTGTATATCATTGCCATCATAAATAAAGAGGTTCTCGCAAGTAAGAGCGTCTGTCATTGGAAGCTGCAGGGAATGAACAAGCCTCTTAGCTATGTCTCCCTACCTGCTCTGTCCCTGCCAGGGCCCTGAGCTTCACTGTTCTCATATTCAGAGTGAAGAATGATTTTTTACCCCAAATGGGAACAATGTTTCTGTATTTATAAATCCCAGAGACTCAGACACATCTGCTCATATTTATATCCATTCTGCTGTGGCTGTAAAATTGCATATGCTATTTTGATGAAACTTTATCTTAATTTCATTACCAGCCTGAGCAATGATGTGATAATTGCCTGATTTCCAAGTAACTGGGCAAAAACGATATTTTGGGTTTTTTTCTGTTTTTAAGCTCATAACTTTATAAAATATTAGGCTATTTTACTTTCCTGGAAGGAAATCAAAATAATACATTTTCACACTGCTTATGAGTCTACTTTGAAGGGAAAATTGTCGACTTTATCTTTAGGAGGGAGTCATTGGTGGTCTTGGTGATGGTCCAATCCAGGCACAGAGAGTCCATCAAAGTCCATTTAAAGTGAGAAAATTACAAGAAAGAACTCAAGATTTTGCACATCTGGGGCAGCACTCAAGTGCTTTTGCTAACTAGTTGGTCATGTTATCTTAGGCGAATAAATCTATTAACTTCTGAGCCTTACTTTTGTCATCTAGAAAAATGGACTGAAAATTCACACCTTCTGTGAATCTTAGTGATTACAGATATCAGGTGCTTTGGATGATATCTGCCTATTGCAGGTGCTTGATAAATGGTAGCTCTTAATATTTTTATTATCACCTCTCAAACCAGTGCATCTTCCATTGAATCCAAACAGCTTGGTTTGTTGTGGTGAGAAATTTCACTTAGTTCTTCTGACTGAGACAATATGTTGCTTTGCTGTTTGCTCTACACTTCACTTGCTGAGATAGGAGCCAGGGCTACTATGCAGCACAATGCACTCCAGACCATGCCCAGGCTTCCAGGTGAGAATACTGAAAGGCAGTCTTGAACTGCCAGCAATAACAATGGCATCTGATGTTTATTAAGCTTCTACTGTGGGCCAAACACTGCAGCAGCATTTCACTGGTGCATCTCAATAACTGCATGAGGTGGGTACATTAATCATCTCCATTTAGTGGATGGAAGAAGTGGGTTCCAGAGGTGGAAGTAACTTGCCAGGAGTCACGTGGCTAGTGAGTGGCAGAACCAGGCAGGCTACCCATAGACCTGATTCCCCCACTTCACTGTGCCATACAGCCTCCTGGTGATGCCACTGTTAAAGCAAAGGAAACACAAACACAACTTCCTGAAAGACATTCTTCTGGAACACAGCAACCACAACAGAATATTAAATCCAATTTTAAAAGCCATGCAAAGAAAAAAAAAAAACAAATAAAATTAAGCTCTGGTTCTTTCCTCTTACATTTTCTTATCAAAATCCACAGTCCCATTATGTGTATGGCTCCCTTTGTTCCAGTTTCTTCTTACAACAAAGTTTTGATTGACAACTTCTTGGAAGTCACTGTAATTTAATCTACTTACCTTCTCTTTAATCATTTTGCTTTGTTTCCTCTTTCAACTGTTTCTATACAAAGGGGGAAAAAATATCCATTTTCTTTTGCTTTTTCTGCTTTCTTTTTTTTTCTTTTGTAAATCCTGGACAGCTTTGTATATATTTCTTTGCTTTTCCAAATTCTACCATTTCCGGGAAGAAAGTCATATATTCAAGAGGATGAAAAGCAAGGGAGCTTGGCTCCAATTATTTGTTTTTCAAATGAGAATGAAAAAACCTCTAAAGGTGGAGGAATATTCCCACTCACCTGTGCATTTGACACATATTAATACTTATCACAAAGGGCTTGGTCCTTTGATAGGTTTATTGGAACATTTGGCCTGTTGAAGGACAGAGACAGAAGTTATATAACCAAATTGATAAATTGACAGTTGCTTTGACAGTCTAAAGGAGAGTTACAAGGTCCAATAAAAACTTATAACAGGGGAGTTGACCTCATCCGGAAGATCAGAGAAGCTTTCTGAGGTAGAGAGACTTGAGCTAAGTTAACTAAAAGAGGGAAATCTAGGGGCAAGAATGTGCTAGGCAGAGAGAGTTGCTCATGTAAGGGCCCTGTGGGGAAAAGAGTTTAAAAGAAGCCCAGAGTGGCTACCGCAGAAAATGAGGAGGTGAGTGTGCTGTGAAGGAGAGCCAGACAGCCTTGCTGAACATGGAGATCAGAATGTGGATTTTGGATTTTATCTCCAAAACAATGAACACACCGAAGGATAATAATCCAGGGGATGGTGCACCCGGATTTGCATTATGCCAAGATTACTCTAGTGATTTATGAAACAGTTCCGCATAGAAAGACCTTACTCATCATCATGTCTTGACACACCAGGCCATGTCTCAGACAACTTTTTTTTTTCCAGTAGACAGAGATCTTGGCTTAAGTGGAATGATCTCAGGAAACTTAGTTCTTTGCTACTGAGTTGAGTGGTGAGGAATATCCCCAAATACCACATCATTAACAAAGAAGATAGCATCTGAAGTTCCCAGGAGCTAAGATGACCTTAGCCTGAGTTTGTTTCAGTCTTCAGGCCTTTAGGAAATCATCGTGATCATCAGCAGCATATCTACATTTAAATGGCTCTCACAGAGTTTCTGAGACATTTTCACAAACATTACTTGAAAGTAATAACTACAATCTACACTTGTGAGAACTAATCAGGTACTTCAAACTGCCCTTTTTTAGTCATTAGGTAAGGAACACTTATGCTCATTTTAGAGATGAGGATTCTGAAATGCAAAGACATGCAGAATTGTTGAAGATAGCTTATAACTAACCAGTCTGGGGCTTGACCCTAAGTCTGATGACTTCTAGTCTGGAACTTCACAACTGTATATGTCAGCAGTTTATGGGTTGCCTGGACTTAATTCTTTACCATTTACTAACCATGTGAAAACATGGGCAGGTTTTTAACTTTTTTGAGGTTCACTTTCCTGATCTGTAAGTGTAGTAATAATAGAACAACTTAAGGATTGTAAAAGTTAGATAAGTTAGTAACACATAACACACTTAGAACAGCTTAACATATAGTAAAAGCTCAAAGAATGTTATCATCATCATTATTATTTATTCCCCTATACTGTGCTATTTTAGGTGGAGCAGGTAATGCCTCAAAATAATAAAAATTATCTTAAAATGGCTAAAATTCATCAGTCAGAGATTTTTAGTCTCTAAAGTGTTTACCATGAGGTAAACATCATAGTGACTTAAACTGAGGAAGAAATTGAAGCTCAGAGATTAAAAGTGGCTTATTCAGCGCCTCTGAGCTGAAATGTGGCAGGACCAATATCTGAAACCAGATTAAGCTAACTTCCAAGGCAGCAGGCCTGGAAATCTTACTGATCTGCTGGAAAGCTAGTGGGTCTTTTGAGAGCACCACTAATGTGAGAAAACCCAGGTAGCGAAGACAGCATAAGGGTGCCGGGAACTGAGAGGTGGGCTGAGGTGGGGAAGGGACGGTGGAAAAGAAGCTTATTGGAAATGTCTTTTCCTTCTAGCTAGTTGAGTAACCTGAGAAAGTTTTTTAAAGGCTGAGAATTTTAAGGGCATACACACCTATAAGGAAGAACAGATTGATAATGAAAACAGAAAACATCTTTGTCAACAAGAGCTTAGTCACTTTTAGATGAAATGTACTATAACTTATAAACTAAGGTCTATAATACTTCCCAGCTAAGAAAAACAAAAAAGAGTATGTTTCCCATTGAAGAAATTATCTTGTGATTTAATATGGAATTTTTTTTTCCAATGCATATTTTTTATGATTTTCCTTCTTAAAACCCTTTTCTTGCTGTTTACCCTGACTCCATGTTTCAGGTTAAAAAGGTTTAATTAATTACCATTACTTGTTCAGTAAGGTAGATTTTGTTCCCAAGTTTGTGTCAAGTAATGCTAGTCCCGCTTTTTAAAATGACTAGGTAATAGAAATATCTTTGATGAGCAAACTGCATATTCATTTGACTGAATAATCAAAGTCTGATGTCTCACACTGAAGTTTATCTGTTCTCTGGGCCATCTGAAGCTGAAAGATGGTTTTATGGAATTCCTGTGCATGCCACCCAATTTTAGGATCATTTCCATTTTACTCTCCATAATGCCACCAAATTTGAGATTTAGTCACAGACATGTGAGCCTCTGTTTACAGTGGAAAATAATCACTGTCAATACTGAGTAAAGTAATTAGATGAGAATCAACAAAGGAGCAACTGTCCTTGTTGGAAAAAAAAGCATTTATGAAATTTTAATACAATTTGCCCGTATGATCAAGATTGATTTATTTTAAAATACTTGGGATTGGAATACAAAAGTATAAATTTTCCATTTAGAGCTTTCAGGAAGACTTTGTTATATTCTGGCAATATTATCATGTCCCATTTCCTTTATTTGACCATTAATCATATTTTGTCCTTAAATGTTAACTTACCTTACCATGAAGTATAAATGAGTAGAATAAGTATGCAGTCATTTCATAAAGCACTTTAAATAATTCTAAATTATACTCTTACTGTAGCAGGAAATGCTTGGTTCTTTCAAAAAGATCTTATTATACATGTCCTTGTCTGAGTATATTTGCCATCTATTCTGTAATTGATAGAAGTTAAGACCATCTCAGTTTTTTCTAAAATACATGATCTTTCTTATATAAAGACAAAGCTAAAGACCCATTAGTTCGTCAAGACACATGCATTAAATTTTCTCCCACTAGTAATTATAGGTCACAACAATATTTCTAAATTCCCACTAAGGTACTTTATTCCCTCTAAAAAGAATGTGAAATGCCATGATAAATATCCTGAATTTCAACATGGTGGATCAAGGTTAAGGGGGAAGTGAATGATCATAAAGGCTCAGTCTTTTTCCATCTGAACCTTGTCAACTATGTAAAGTATCAAGTTTTGACTTCATTTAGAATGCATTAGCTGAAAATCATAATTGTATAGACAAACCCCTTCTTGCAATCTAAGAAAAACCCTGTATGTCTCTTATCCTACCCAGTAATTACTGGTTGCTAAGCTGGGTTGTATGCTTGTAAAAATAAAAAAGAATGAATTTGAGTGTGGCTAAATATAGATGACAAGATCCAGATTCTATTGTATTAGAATTTCACATGACTCAACCAGTTCCCATAGGTTAACAACCAGTCTAATTTTAAAACTAGAGAATTTATAGCTGTAAAAAGTATTTCCTAATTAGGTAAGGAATTCTCCTGTCATTCTCCACTCTTGATAGTTACTCTAAGGAAATCATTTATATTTTGAATTTAACATTCAAATGGAAACTCCAAGAGTTTTCAGTTTTGTTCCCAGCCCCATTTGACTTCCAAGAAATGTGCCTAATTGTTTTAGCTGTGGTGTAGTCACTAGATCAGGGTGGAACTAGAGTGGAATTTTTGGTAAGCAGAGAATAGCTACAATAACAAGACTTAACTGTCACTCATGGTGACCAAATCTCAAAAGCATGATAAATGATAGAACCTCGTTTAATTACCATTTGTTCTTTCATGACAGTAAAAATTATTATAAATTATGCAGATAAGTAATTCATTATGGGAATGTGCTAAAACAATCTAAGCCTGTGATGTTAAATAATGTTGACTCAAGGCTTTGAGAAAATTAAAATTATAGAGCAAGAGGATAAAATTTGCCCTAACAGTACAGATGAAGTCACCCTTCTTGTTTGAATATCTCCAGTCTTATCTACTCTACAATCATTATTCAATTGTGCAGTGCAAAGAGATACTAAAACATTCACAGAAATTTACTTTAAACCAGATGATGAGGTATTTGCTCAGTGTCTGCAATGCATAAAGCCTTGCAATTAAGCTTTAGCTCATAGGGCCATTTTGGTCTCACTGGAATTCAAAGTTGTGCTGCCTGTCCAATTTCTAGAGTGGTAAGAGCGGTAAATGGGCTTCCCTTGTGGCTCCATCGGTAAAGAATCCACCTGCAATGTGGGAGACCTGGGTTTGATCCCTCGGTTGGGAAGATCCCCTGCAGAAGGGAAAGGCTATCCACTCCGGTATACTGGCCTAGAGAATTCCAAGGACTGTATAGTCCATGGGATCGCAAAGAGTCGGACATGACTGAGCGACTTTCACTTCACTTCAAGAATGGCAAATAATAGCTCTTCCCTTATCCAAACAAAATTTCTCCTAAATTGTTGATATTTCAGCTTTCCAAATTTGGAAGGATTTATTTTTTATTTTTACTTATCAAAATTGGAAGTCCCAGCTCGTGTGTTAGTGAATGAGATGTTTGCCTTCAAGTTCAGTGCGTTTTCCCTTACACAAGACGTGCCGTGCTTGGTCACTCAGCCATGTCCAAGTCTTTGCAGCTCCAGGGGCTGCAGTCCGCAGGCTCCTCTGTCCGTGGGGCTTCTCCAGGCAGGGATACTGGAGTGGGTTTGCATACAAGCAAAGTCCGATAAGGAGTAACAAAGCATTGTGAGGGGGAGAGAAGTCTAGGGCTGACGCCACCAGGGGCTATGGGAGAAGCAGAGAGAAGCAGGAATAGCGCGAAAAGGCCTAGGAAGTGGGATGCTCCTTCAGGGAAAAGATGCTGCTCAAGGAATGACGACACCAATGACTGGCACTACCTATTGTCCCAAGACTGTACTCAGCCTTTCACATTCATTATCTCACTAAATCCTCAAATTAACAGGCATGCTCTACTGCTTGTTTTTCAGTTGAGAAAACTGGGCCTTAGAGAGGTCAATAAACTTGCCAAAGGACACACATTGAGAAGTAGCAGAGCCAGGACTCAAACCTAAGTGTGCCTCCAGAGTTCAAATTCTTATTCGCCACATTCGACTCCCTCACAAATGCAGGTTTCACAAACCCTAGGATTGGCAAGATCCCCTGGAGAAGGGAAAGGCTACCCAATGTGGTGTTCTGGCCTGGAGAATTTCATGGCCTATACCCATGGGGTCGCAAAGAGTTGGACGCGACTGAGCCACTTTCACTTTCACAGATTTCAGGGTTGCCACTGCTTAGGTCGTGACAGTCCAGGGGTGTGGATTTAGTCTCCCCGTGGTAAATGGCACCTCATGTGTGTAGCCCAAGTCAAAATCCAGGCGCGATCCTTGAATGACTCTATTCTATCTTTTACCCCCTGCAGTTTCCAGTCCATCTTGTCAGTTCTACCTCCAAAGAGTATCCCAAATCTGACTACCACTCTCCGGCTCCACTGTGTTGTCCTGGACTCCTGAAGCCATCATCCTAGACTACTAAGATGGTCTCCATGCTTTCATAGTCAACTTCCTATTCATCCTGCCAGAGCAACAACTTTTTTAAAGTAAAGCATATTAGGACAGTACCCTGTTTAGAATTCTCCAATAGCTTTCCAATAGTCATAGAATAAGAGCAATATTTTCCACAGTTTGCCAGGTCCTTCAGCATCTGCTCTGTCTACTTCATATTCGTCTCCAATAACTCATCCTAATTCACTTTAATCCAGTTACAGTCATCCTTCTGTTCCTTGACAGTGCCAAAGTGGGTTCCGTGCTGGAGCTGTTGTTCCTCCTTCTGGTAAGAGTGCTTTTCCTCCACATCTTTGTCAGACAGGCTCTTGTCACTCAGATTCCAGTTAAAACATCATTTCCTTCATGAATCCTTCTTTGAACCTCCAGTCTCATGGTCCCCATCCTCCTAGACACCTTGTTTTTGTTTCCATAAAACTTATGACTACTGGTAGTATGCCATTATTACATATGCCATTATTACATCTTTCTTATCTGCCCCTCCCAATTTCAAATGTAATTTCTATGACAGTGGGTCCTAGTCTGTCTCCACACCACCACCATGCACTGCCCCCACCATTTTCTAACACTAATAACACTACCTGAAAAACATTAGTTTCTTGCAAAATACCAAAGATTGTATGAATGAGTGAATAAATGAATGGAGAAAGTAAGGCTTAGAGAAATTAAGTGGCACTTAATCTGTGGTTTCTTGGCCAGTACAGGGTAAAGCCAGGACCAGCAAGCTAAGGCGCTGAGATCTGGAAGTGCTAGGAAACACAGAGTTCAAAGGATCAGCAGAAAGTTGGTATTTAAGTCTTAAGGGAGTAGGATTTTGAAGCAAAGTCATTGAGAGTGGGACCATCTAAGATGAGGGAACAGCATGAGCAAAAGCAGAGACATGGAGAGGTTTACTGCTAGCATTTTCCCCTCCAAGAACAAAATATCAAATAGGCTGATATAAGCAAGGAAGAGAAAGAGGTTGACACGACAGCCTCCTACTCTATAGCCTTCAAGCTTGTGGGAGAGTTTTTGCAACTGACACTTAAGAGTTTAGAGATTCTTAATTGTACCTTTTCATTTCTTAGCTCATCTATTGCCTTGCTTAGCCTACTTCTGTTCTGCCTCCATTATGAAGCTCTCATGCAACTCAATTTAATTACCACTAGTTTGCTTTAGACTCTGACAATGCAGTTCCATTAAAACATGATGGTGGGTGGGAAGGAGTGGGCGTCAAGAGATGTAGGTTCTTAATTTACTTTGGGGCATTGAACAGATGTTTTCACCTCTATATATCTCAGTGTACTCACCTAGTGAGATCTAACTACATTAAATTTCTAAAACTCTGTGGTTTGATGTAGAGAATTGGTTACCCATCACTGAGTCCTCAAGTCACTTATTTATCTGTTCATGCATGCCATGTTTAGTGGTTCTCTTCTTTTATGGGGAATGTATTCTCTTCTTAGAACTGCCATAACACACTACCACAAATTGGGTGGCTTAAAACAGTAGGAATTTCCTTTCTCATAATTTTGGAGGCCAGCAGTCCTGAATCAAGGTTTTGATGGGACTACACTTCTCCAGTGCTCTGAAGGAGAATCCTTTTTGCCTCTTGTAATTTCTGATGACTCCAGGCATTGCTTGGCTTGAGAAAGTAGAATTCCAGTCCCTGCCTCTATGTCCATATGACCTTTTACCCCGTGTGTTTTTCTGTGCCCTTTCTTGGCTCAAAACCTGCTTCCATCACTTCCTCAGTGTGTGACTTTAAACATGGTACTCAACGTGATAATCTAGTGTTGTTCAGAGGATTAAATGTGACCATATACATATATATGTGTGAAAAGTGAAAGTGAAGTTGCTCAGTCACGACCGACTCTCTGTGACCCCATGGACTGTAGCCTGCTAGGCTCCTCTGTCCATGGGATTTTCCAGGCAAGAATACTGGAATAGTTTGCCATTTCCTTCTCCAGGGGGTCTTCCCGACTCAGGGATCAAACCTGGGTCTCCGACACTGTGGGCAGACTCTTAACCGTCTGAGCCACCAGGGAAGCTGTGTGTGTGTGTGTGTGTGTGTGTGTGTGTGTATTCGAAAGTAAAAAAGTGTCAGTCACTCAGTCGTGTCTGATTCTTTGTGATTCCATGGACTGTAGCCCACCAGGCTCCTCTGTCCATGGAATTCTCCAGACAAGAATACTGGAGTGGATTGCCATTCCCTTCTCCAGGGGATCGACCCAGTGATCAAACCCAGGTCTCCTGCATTGCAGGCAGATTCTTTACCGTCTGAGCCACCATGTGTATATTTCACAAAGAAGAGTGAAAGTAGTTAACTGGGAAATTAAAACCCAAAAAAACTTACCATGGATAAAATGGGCTTGAAGTACCCAGATCTTATTCTCTGCATTGATTGTGTGATCCAGCTCAATGTTCAGTTGCCAACTTAATGACATCCAAATAGAAAAAGGCAGGATTTAAGATTCATTCAATACCCTTTACTCTAATGGGCAGTTTCAGGTTCACCCAGCACTGTTGGAAAGATAGTTAATATAGTCGATTTCTTAGTGTAAGAAGCTTATTGTGCTTAAAACAAATTTCCTTAAAATTTTCACAGTAGAAATCAGAATCAAATTTGTAGAGATATTTGCTCCTAAGCTTGCATGGTTTATACACAGAACCTCAAGGAAGGCATACCCTGATCACCATAGCCCAGAGGATTTCTGTAGCTGAAGCAGCTGCAGTTTCCTTCTGAGATACAGGGACCTGGTGTGTGCTTGCTTCTCTAGCCATGTTTTTTTGTGCATTCATTCAGTACCTATTCTGGAGCAACAAGACTGATATACTTTGTACCATGCAGTCTTTTAGACAGCACACTTCCAGTAACTAGCCAGTGTTTTCAAATAAAGATTTTCCTAGAAGTGTTGAGCTCTATCACAGAATCCCAAGGAACTGGATCATGGCCTCTTTAGATACAGTCCTAACATGACAGACATGTTCTGTCTCTTCTAGAAAATTACACATTCATAGTATTGCATCAAGAGGAGGAAGAGTAGTGTGTGATTTCTGAGAGTGGACTGGAGAAGGCTATTGATTTGGAGCTCATCTGTTATTTCCCCAGTTATTCAGATTTGGTCTGTGTCACTGTCCTTGTGCAGCCATTAAGATCCTGACATTGGAGCAAACACCTTAATTTGTATTACCCCCGCGCTCCGGAGACCAAGGTTAGAGCACGGCCCTGGGACTTTTCCATCACCTTCATTTGACTTAAACCTCCATAATGATGGCAGCAACTGTGTCTGTCTTGTTTATCATCATATCTGCCTCCTGGGATATAGTCAGTGTTCAGCAGCAAGTGTTCCTTGTGAAAAGAAGAGATGAGCAAGAAAGTAAAAATGGAAGGAAGAAAAGAAAGGAAAAAAGGAGAGGATTATATAAAATACTTGCGACTGAGCTATAGTCCTTGCTCAGCTGTGACTGCCTGACTGTCTGCTCTGTTGCTGTTGTCCTCATCTTCTGGCTAATAGTTTGTTGTGGTTTTAGATTTAGCTGCAGCTCACTCCAGTCTGGCCCTGTTTAACTTACAGCCTTGACTCCTACTAATTACCTCCTACCTTCTCTGTCTCCCAGTTTAAACTCCCAAGAGAAAATTACATTGGCTCATTTTCTCTCTTTTTTAAAAAAATCCTACCACGTCACCAGTCATTAGTCATTAATGACTTGACTAAATTTATGTCAGATGCTCACCCATAGGGCAATCAGATGTGCTTAGATTTATTAGGCAATTTACAAGATACTTACTTTATAAACATTTTCCAAAGAGAAATGTAAAGCTTCCAAGATGAGTCCACTCAACGGCATACCAGTTTTTAGCAGCAGTAGCTTATTACCATGTTGGCCAATATATTTTAAAAAGACAGATACACCTGAGACCAAAATCATCTTATTAGAATGACAGAGAAGCCAAGAAAATACATCATCCATATAGCTTAGGAGACTAAGCCTGACTCATTCCAAGAAAACTGGCCCAGTGGGAACACCTATAAAATCCTTTTCTGTTCCTCCACTAGCCACTCTGCACTGTGTCAACATGAGTGAATTACAGTATTTTCGCGTAGTGAAAATACCCATATAGGAAAATTTTCCAAATGTAAATATAATCACCCCCATTTGAAGAGAACTTTATTGGCTTCTTTATTTCTCAAAGCACAATTTACACCATTTTCCCTGTTGCTCTGGCCGCTGGCACCAGTGGAGAGAACCAGGCGTGAAATAAATCGTCAGTTTCAAAGGTGTCATTGCCCTTTGGATAATAAAAAGACCTAATGTTGGGGCAAACTTGAAAACAATGAGTTTTTATAATTTTAAATACTGATATATGTGTCTTAAGTGATGAATTTGTGACAATTAAGGGAGCAGCAAAGCTGAAATTATGCAGTGAGTATGGTCCTTTTGTAATGATCCCAGAATCTGTGCTCAGCATGGACTGCATTCAACTCTCCAAACCTCCCTTAAACTTACAAATGATATTTTGTTTATTTTAAATCAATCAAGTGTCCCCAGAGGATTTCACCAGAAACCCAAATATAATTACATAAACACACAGCCTTCTTAACTATGCACATGTTATGCCAACAGAAAAATATATCTTAAGAGCAATGCAGAAAAAATAAAGGCTTATAAAATGCATTTTAGTGTCTTATGAATAGCAGTATTAGAATTAAAATTGCATGTTGCATACACATACCTTAGCAAAAAAACAAAACAAAAGCAAAACAGACACATCAAAAACAAAGAAAATTCAGAAAGGATATGAGTAGATCCTTAGTGTAGTTGGAATTACCCAAGAGTACCCCCTTTTCATTTAAATGAAGTTCACTGTTTCATTTAGTCTTCATTTCAGTAACATTCAGATCCTAGAAAATGGCTAACTTCATCAGCACTAGGCAATGCAAGGGCCTGAGGATATAGTTAGTCTTTTATTTATTCATTAGATTTACATAGCATCTCTTTTCCAAAGAACTCCAGGCACTGTAGAGAATGTTTAACTGATGTTGTCCAAGGTCTTAGGGAAATGAGAAGTAGAACTGTGTCTCTAAGGAGAGGAGGCAAAAGAGAAGAGAAAACCAGAAGGAAGAGGGAAAGGAAATGAAGAAGCCTACCATAAGGGGAGGACAGAGCCATCTTTAAAATACCAGTATGAAAATGTAATGTTTCCGTGGCAGCTCTCTGTAGTGGGTCCAAAAACAATATGATGACAGAAGTTCTCCTTCTATGAGGGAACACATTTGAATCTTTCTTAGAATGACCCATGTAGATTAGGCTTCTAGGAATCTCATCTTTAACAGACATGTTAAAATTCACAAGCTATATGCTGATAAACATCATTGGATTTAAACATGAAATTTTATGTCAGCACATTTTAATATGTTCTTACTTGATGAATAAAATTTCATCCCACTTCTCCTGGGTCTGATGTAACCAAGTTTTTTTTTTTTTTTTTTTACCCCCACACCATTTAGGAAGTTCTGAAAGTCAGAAAGGAGAATGGATAGACAGTGGCAGAGTTGTATTTATTAGATTGTAGTAGTCTGCAGTTAACTGGAAACTCTACTGTGGCATGCTTCTCCCATGTGGCATGCTCTTTCCCTGGGCAGACAAAAGTAGGGGCAATTTGGGGTGAGATTCTTCACATAGAACTCTTCCCTGGTGGCTTAGACTGTAAAGAATCTGCCTGCAATTTGGGAGACAAACCTAGATGATCCCTGCGTCAGGAAGATTCCCTGGAGAAGAGAAGGGCTACGCATTCCAGTTTTCTTGCCTGGAGAATTCCATGGACAGAGGAGCCTGGTGAGCTGCAGTCCATGTTGTCACAGAGTCAGACATAACTGAGCAACCAACACTTTCACTTCTTCACATAGACGAACTTTGAACATCCTTTAGTGACATTTAATCTCAGCAAAACTTGGTGAATGTTGGATCCAGCCAAGCTCATGCCAGTTTAAACAGTAAAGATACAGTAAGGAAGAGGATTTTGATGAGATGATGGGAAATAGCTAGCATTTAAAAACTTTTGTTTGTGAGAAAAACAGGAGATTAAATGGTTTACACATTTTACACCCCTGTTGATATTAAACATTATTTATTAAAGCACTGATAAACACTTGCTTTAAAAAATTAAACACTGACATTTCAACAAATTACATGGAAATAATTAGATCTAGCACTGTTGAAGTGGAATCAGAAAGAACAGATGCTGGAATTTTTACTTTGAGAGCCTGGCTTCTGGAAGATAAAGTACAAGAATGTACTTACTCCCAGACAAGTGTTTCTTTCAGAACCACTTTTGGGAATCATGGAGAGACCAGTGCTTTTCTCTTGGACTAGCAAATTGAGTCAATTCAATTTAGTGCTCAGTTCACTATTTGTTGGATGACTTCCTTGTGCTTGGAGCTAAGGCATGTCCCCAGTTCACATTGCTTGAAGTATGAGTGGTGCTTAAAAGAAGCTTGAAATGCCACACAATAAAATGTTTTCAGGGTTTTTATCTCTCTCTGTTTTTTTTTTTTTTTTTTGTCTTTTCAACCCAGCCCTGTTATCAGGACATTATGAGAAACCAGTAAAATAAGAATCTTCACTTTCCATGAACACTTTTTGAATGCTTAAACAAATTGTGTGACAAATTTTTATTCCCTTCTTTTATAAAACACATTTATCTTTAGTGACTCTCCAGACAAAACTCATGTTTTAGTTCACAGATCAATTAATGAATTTCAGATCAGAAGAATTAATTAGTAATGGTTTATTTCATTTAATAAAATTGAAAACTTTTCCAATTCATTATCTACCAATATATTGACCCAACAATTTAAGATTATCAATGGCAAATGGGATTCAGGTAACTGAAATTAAAGTAGGAAACTTTAACTGTTTTCTATTCCTTAAAAAGAAATTTAAAATCAAGTCCTTATAAACAAAAGAACCCTTTAGAAAGCTGGATTAGGCTGAAGTTGGCTTCATATTACCTAAACTCGGGCATTTAGGCTCTCTTTTCCAGGTGTGTGAATCTTGAGTCGATAGTAGAAAAGCAGAAGAAATGACTGGTGGGGACTTACCTCAACAAGTGTCCTGTGACGGATTCTCTCTGCCCCAGCCATAATGTGTCCTGAGTTCCTGCTCTCTGCCATTGTCACAGAGCCTTCCTGTGCCCAGATCATGTCCCTGCAGCCTTCACAGGTTCCCCAACTTCTGGTGACCTTCCAGTACATTCCCTTTTGCTTAAGATAGGATGCCCAGACTTGGTTTCTTTTGCCTAAAACCAGGAAACATGGTCAAATCTATGTGAAATGGTCACCTGACTTTTTGTTGATTTCCAAATGATGAGATGCCTAGAGGAAGGGACGCTTTCATTTTGTGAGCTTCCCTGTTGTGCTTCTTGGGGTTGTATGGGTCAGAGGAGAAGAGGAGCTTGCTTATTTACTGACAAATGTTACTCTGCAGCGGGGTCAGTGAGAGCATGAGAAGACCATTGGGTGTCCTTCACTCAAGCAGTCACCCTCCACCCACCTTCTTGGTGGTTTCTGACTGGCTTGCCCCTTTCAATTCAAACTGCACCCAGCAAAGTGAAGCCAATGATCAAAGCTCAAAGAGATCAAAACTTACCTCTTGGAAACTTTTACTCAGAAAGATAGAAATCTGGGTTAGGATGGGTAGATTGAGAACTAAGGAAAGGAGTTTCCTGATTTGTGCCCATTAAATTTGAAAAAAAAAGAGAGAGAGAGAAGTGACAAAATGGCAGGCCTTAAATATAACTGTGATACTTCTGTATTTCTTGACAGTTGGAATGGTGTCATTTTACCCTCCTGTGATGTGTGGGGTAAAAAACAACATGTCAAATTACATAACATGTAATTAGAAATGTTTAACTCTAGTAAAATGGTTGGTGTGTCTCTGGGGGGTTTGAAGACATTTTACACACTTGTTTTTTTTGAAAAAGCAATCTTGAGACTATTTTCAGATCATGTGGTAATACAGTGTTTACACAGGTAATGCAGTCTATTTTAAATTTTAGCTGTTCTTATTTCCCCCTTCCTTTCATTTTTAATTCACTGGTGAAAACTTTTTTTTCTTAACTAGATTTCCACCTGGACCTTCCTTTCTTTTGAGCAGAGTTAGACTCAAAGGCAAACATTGCTTTCATATTTCTAGGTTGTTCTTTGTTGCCTCTTACCTGCAGTTGGTCTCAATAGAGACTTAATTAGCCATTTACAAGCCAACATGCTAAGATTTCTAATTAATGGTGGCTTGCCTATCAAGTTAATGTCCTTGCAAATTATCTCCTTCTAGATATTATTACCACTTGCAGATGCAAATCCGTTATTTATTATGTAGGGACCTTAACAGACATTTTAAACATCAAGCAGAGGTGTTTCTAACCGGGAGGACATAAGCTCCAAAGTCAGAATGTAAGATGAAAAATGTGTGTAGTCAAACTGACCCCCTTGTCAAGCCATTCAGTGGCACTGCGTGGGAGATCAACACTCTGAAGTCCATCAGGGTTGCCTGTCCACACAGACCACCCTTTTCTCTTAAATAGCAATGCATTTGCATTTACAAGACATGTTGAATGAAAAAGGATTATTTTTAAACACTGGATTCACATTCAGCATAACAAGGTGCCCACCTTCTGAGATAAACATAGACACAGTAGATTCCCATCACAGCTCCGGATCAATTCAGGGGAGGCACACTAATGGAATAGGGCCTGAATTTCCTGCATTATTTAAGTTGTTCACTTTTTCTATCACCTCTTTCCCACTCACCACTGTTTTCTCTTCTTGCCAAACCTTTACAGATGAATTTAAGTAAAATAGGTATGTTAGGTAGTTAGAATAGGGAAAAGGAGTCCAGAATGGCAGTGGCTAAAAGACCTGGAAGGGAAAACCCGCGAAAATAGAACAAAGGAAGGTCCGAGGACCAGAGTGAAGACCTCAGGTAAAACAAACAGCACTCCTGGCTGGCCCAATTTACATAGGACAGGCCCAGGGAGAGAGAAACGTATAAAAAGAGGGGCCAAAGCTCTCCCTGTCTCTCTCTCCCACGCACTGGGGCGCTCTTCTCTTTGCGTCTTTGGATCTACGTGCCCTCACGCCTTGAAGATGGATTTTCCTGCTATCTTCTAAATAAAATAGAGCTGTAACACTGAGCTATAACACTGATTTGTCTAAGAGCTATAACACTGTCTGTTTGAGACCTGAGAGCTATAACACGGTCTGTTTAAGACCCGAGAGCTGTGACACGCCGAGGGGGCTTTAGTGTCCGTCACTCCAAATCTTTGTTGTGATGAGACAAAAACCGAGGAGCATACACTTGTGTGACAGGTACAAGACATGATACCACTGTGATAATATTTTTAAGCAACAGTAGTACTGATAGTTTCATGGCTTAATTTTAGCTCTCAGAGATTTCCCTATTTTTATATTTGTATTGTTTGTTTCATTAGTAAAACTTACACTCTAATTTCAAATTTCCCAGCAAGAGCCTGTATATCAAAGTTTCAAAAGAAACCTAAGAATTTCAGTCAGTTGGGATGGATAGATACCAGTGGATTGTCCATGATCTGAGATCTGGTGATTAGTCCATTTGGGAGAACCCCACGGTTAGTTGAGAAAATTACTTTCAAAACTTGTAAGTCATCTGCAGCTGAAAATGTTCCCCTCACCGCTTTCTCCCAGAGATTTATAAGATATTGGCATCCCTGTAGGTTCTCAGAAGACATTAATTGAATGTGAAAGGAGGGAAGGGAGAGAGGGAGGGAAAGAAGAAGGAAGAAAGAGGAAGAAAGGAGAGAGTGAGGAGAGAAGGAAAGAAAGAGGGGAGGGAGTTAGTGAGTTTGAAGACTGGTTCTGCACTGTGGAATCTGTCACCCTGGGGAAGTTACATTGCCTCTTTGATTCTCAGTGCACAGATAGCAGTAAAATGCCTGCCTGCAGGGAGTCAGTAAATGGAAATTTAACCTGCTGAGCCATTATCACTGGGTCATATTTAGCATTCTGATCATTAGGAATCCTCGTGTATCTGCTCTATTCGTAAAGAGTAAATTTATAAATGTTTATGTGCAGACTAAAGAGTTGGCCAGTAGGTAGTGATGTTGTCATGAAGAGTCTGCCCCCCAAAGACTATCACAAAGCAGAAAAAAACTTCTGAAAGGTGATCAAAAGACTCCACCTTCGCAGGCAGAGCATGTAGTCAGAAAACAATGATGTAACAGAAACCTACTAATGTAACTGAATCATTACTAACATTACTAATGTTAGATCATTACACACAAGTGTAGATGCCCAATACACAGTGAGGCCAAACAAACCAAAACATCAGAATTTAGAGCAGAGAAAGCTTTACTGCAGAACCATGCAAGGAGATGGATGGCTTGTGTGCCACAAGCCCCACACTCCTTGCAGGTTTTGGCAAAGCACTTTTAAAGGCAAGGTGAGGGAGGGGCATGGTTAGTTGCCAACTTCTTGGTGTCAGATCCCTTGTTCTTGTGTCTGTCCACATAGGTCAGGTCACAACGTTCCTGTAAACCTCTGATAAAACAAATGTTTTTTTCTCTTTTCTACAACTTTTGATCTCTGTATGAATGGACTCTTAAAGGTCAGAGCCTTGAGACTAGGTTATCCTTATGTTTCAGGCCACAGGCAGCGTTCTTTTACAAAAGGTGCAGAGCCAGCATGACTAAGCACAGACAACAAAGCACAAAGTTTAAAGTAAAAAGGAATAGATCTAATATGGAGTCAGATTTGTTCTTTCCTATTGCACTAATAGAGTTGTCGCTTGCTCCCATGGCCACACGTGTAGACATCATCCTTACTCAGTGAGGGAAGTGTAACTATTCTCATTTTTCAGATAAGGAAATGGAACTCAGAGAAGTTTAGTAACTTCCCCAGGGTCACACAGGTGATAAGTGCCAGAGCCCACATTCAGTTTCACTTCCCCTGGTAGCACCATTCCCAGGTTTCTTCTCCTACACCATCCTCACACTCCTTATTGTAAACTAGCAGTTTAACTTTACATAGAGTGTTCAGTCTTGAGAAGCAGACTATTTATTGAAGAAGTAGCACTAGTAAAGAGATCAAGTATAGTTATAGGTGTTGAAAGAAAGAGCTAAACATGATCCAAGTGCATTCATTACTGGGTGTCCTTGGAGGATTTCTGTGTTTTACAGTATAAAGTGCTGGCAAGTAGTACTGAGAGACCCTGTACACACAGGTCCTTGAGTACATATTATGTATCAGGCACTATTCTACACAGTCTTCTAGGTAGTAACTCATTTCATCCTTACAGTTTAAAGTAGGTTCTGAAGCCCAGAATGTTGATGTAACCTGTAAGTAAAAGGTTAGAGTTGATATTGGAGCAAAAGCTATCTGGCTCCAATGACTTTGCTCTTAGCAGCAGTATAGGTTGGTCTATTGTTTGTTTTCCTGTACCAGGGCTGCCTCAAAGGGCTGGTAGGTAGATGGAACGGTACAACATAGGCGTTACTGCTTAGGCATGAGTCAGGACTTCCTGAGAATTCTGACATGGAAATCAGAAAATCTGGGACCCATTATCTTCCCTTTGCTAAACCCTAATTACTTCATTGGTAAAGCATGACCAGTCATGCCCAACTACACCACTTCCATAGGATGATCATGCATATAAAAACTCAGTAAGATACACAAAATGTAATTGTTAAAGCACAAGTGCCAAATCACACTGCCTGGGTTTGAATCCTGATTCTACAATTTAGTAGCTGTGCAAACCTTGCATAAGTTACATAACTTCTCTGTGCCTCAGTTTCCTTATCTCCAAATAGTATCTGCCTCATAGGATTGTTTATAATATTATACATTCAGTGACTGGGTGGGGGGTAGGAAATAAAACAACAATTTGAGTATCATTAGTATTCACTTTGAAGGATTTATATATTTAGGAAGGGAGTACCACATTATTTCATATATGTCAAGTTTAGATCAGCAGTGTAAGCAGTCCCTATTGTTACTCAAAGCCCTGTTGTTTTTCCCAAAAGCGCTTGAAGCTGAGATAATGGAGAGAAATGGTATGAGGAGGGACACAGTGTGTGAAGGTCTTACCGAGATGCGGGTGGGAAGGGGTCTTTCATCTGCTCTCTGCACTGATGTCAAAAAGAAAACCACTTCAAACTTGTCCTCTACTGCTTGACGTCCACTGTTTTCAAAGCCAGGTTCATATCTTGTCTGGCTTTGTTAACACACTTGCGATGTCCCTCTTGGTGCAAATAAAGAGATGGCAGCCTCTGGGTTTCCCGAATGCTCTGAGCTGTTAGAGAACCATTTGTAGTATAAGCACAGTAGGACATTATGAGAAAACGCGGGGGGACAAAGGGGAAGAAGGCTATAAGATTGTATAGAGGCTATACAATCTATACAGTCATCTCCTCTTTATTTAGAAACAGCGCCCCAAATTTCTTCAAAAGATAATCACCCTCTCATAGTCAGTATGTTTTGGGTGGAATTAACGCGAAGAGTCGGACACGACTGAGCGACTAAACTAACTAACTAACTAACATTACTCATGACTTCTCCCTTGACTAATGGGCAGGAATTGATGCAAGACTGATCACTCAGTATATTCCATCCCCCTGGTGACCAAGATTGGTCCGGGGTAGGCACTTGAGCCAGGGTAGGCCACTGAGAAGCAGCAACTCCAGAACACTTTTTGATCGAATTAGCAAAGAGAGGTTTTTCTTTCTGCTGAGGTCACTAGCTGGATGAAATAGGAAGTTGGAGAGATGGGCAGCCATCGTGCTCCCAGTTTGGGGACAAGCTCATTGAAAATGAAGCCAAGCATGAAGAAGGTATAACTTAGAGAAAATGAGATGTCTTCATTTGAACCTCCGAATCAAACCACACCTGAAGCAGACCTAACTCTGGACTTCTATATTACAAAATTAGTACGTTCTCTTCTGCTTTTTGTTTTTCTCTTTGCCTTTCTCCCTCTCTTCCTCTCCCTTTCTTTCTTGGTTCTGATTGGGATTCTTGTCACAGCGGTGTGTGTCCTCAGTTTCACCTCCTTTCTGGCCCCAGCCTTCCCAAGATTATAGAAAGGCTGCATCTCTCTGTGGGCTCTGCAGCTCTACTCAAAAAATCCAAGCACAAGACATCAGAACGATTGAAAGGCCAACCAGCAGCTGAGGCAGAATTTCATTTTCCTGGGGGAATCAGGTCTTCAAATTAATAAAAAGAAAAATATCCATGACTTCATTGTGGAACACAAGCTCATTTTCCCAGGTTTATAAAACCCGATTCTATTAAAATGCTGACGGCTTTTATGAAGCTACACTGAAAAGGGGGAAAACAAATGCTTCCCTATGCAATAAACTCATGGGACCCTTGAGTCCCATTCATCATTTCAGAGGCAACGCCAAGAACAATGAGAGTGTTAGAGAAGTGAGGGGAACAACGTGGGGTCCTTTTCAAATCAGGTCACTGTTCAAGCTGAAGTAGGAAAACAAGAAGCCCCATCTTCATTGTCTCTATCTTGCCTTTCAGATGGAGAACACAAACTACCTTAGATTTGAAACATGATCAAGGAGAGAAGAAACTGCACATAGCTTCCCAGAAGTCTGTGTCCCTTTGAGCATTTCTAACAAATGACCATAGCTGCTGGGTAGTATGCGGCATTGTGATTTTTATAGAAAACCAGTGCCATTACTTACCTTTATAGATTATTTTTTAACTTCTGGGGTGATTGGCACACAGTTAAAAACTTATAAAGAGAAAGGTTTTACTAAGAAAATTATTGAATTTTCTTCTTTGGCTTGATATCAGGCATTAATTTCACTTTGTCATACAATATGTATTTACCTGTTGAGCATTTATCAAATGCCAAGCACAGTTTCAGGTGCTGGGGTAGAGCAGAGGGCAATACAGGCAAGACCACTGTCTACATGGAATTCATTTTCTAGGTGGAGACACATCTGAAACAGGAAAACCCTACAAATAGTCACAACTGAAAGTATAAGGTAACTTCAGAAAATGTTAGTGCTTTGATAAATAAAGACATAATGACTAATGGGGGTGGCATCTTTAGAAAGGTGATTAGGTGATGCCTCCCTGAGCAAGTGAGAGAGGAGGGGGCCAGGCTGAGGAATAGCACAGTGTTAAAAGTCCAGATTTAGCCAACTAAAATCTAGGACACCCAGTTAAATGTGATTTTTGGATAAAGAACTTGTCATAGTTCTGGTAACAAAGGAGCTTTTTAAATGTAGCAACTCTAAAAGGACAAAGGCTCAGAGGCAGGACTAAGCATGATATAATCAGCAAGGCTAGTATGGCTAGAGTTAGAGGGGAGGAGGAGAGTGATGGGATATGAGGTTGAAAAATGGATGTAATCAAGGTGAGAGGGTGGTGTCTTAGTGTTAACATGATGGAAAGCCATTTGAAGGACATTAGAGGGTGTATGGCCTAATCTGACTTGCAATTTTAAATGATGAAGGAGGATAGATCATGGCAAGTGGGAACACAGAGGCAGGGAGCCGGGGAGAGGCTACTACACCTGGTCCAGTTGTGAGATGCTGGGTCCTCAGTCCAGCAGGGGAGGGCAGTGGGGAAGAGAAGTGACCTGCATCTGTCAGGGGTTACAGTTGTAAGCTCTAGAAACTGACTCTAGGACCTTTAGAACCAAAGGAAATTTTGGCACGGGTTGAGAGGAGGGGGTATATATATGAAGGCTAAAGAAATAAACTCTATAGATACTTAAGAACTAAAGAAACAAAGGCAGCCAAGAACCAGCCAAAACCATGCCATGAAAATAGCACAGATGCCAACAGCTTGCCTTTGCCCTTCAAAGCTGCATTTTCCATGTCATCATCTCACCTTGTATATGTTTGCATTTTCCCTGCATCTCTATGTAGTTTTCTTAAGGCCCTGGCAGGATCATCTGTATGGCCAGCTCAGTCACAGGGTTGCACCTGGGCTTCTAGGAACAGGGAGCAGAATTGTTTGCCACCTTTGGGTTCTGCAGAAGGAGGCTGGGGGCTCTGCTTCCCACCATGATTCAGTCTCATGATTTACCCTAAAGGAATTGAGTCCAAACTGAGTAGTTCCAAAAATGGCCAATATCCATTACATGGATGATTGTTTTTCAGGACAGAAAAGTGACCGACACATCATACTTCTTGCAACTGTGTATAGTTTATCAAAGAACAAGGATCATAACAATGAGATGGATATGGGAGTACAAAATGAAACAGGAAAAAGGCTAACAGAGTTTTGTCAAGAGAATGCACTGGTCAGAACAAGCACCCTCTTCCAACAACACAAGAGACAACTCTACACATGGACATCACCAGATGATCAATACCAAAATCAGATTGATTATATTCTTTGCAGTCAAAGATGGAGAAGCTCTATACAGTCATCAAAAACAAGACCAGGAGCTGACTATGGCTCAGATCATGAACTCCTTATTGCCAAATTCAGACTTAAATTGAAGAAAGTAGAGAAAACCACTAGACCATTCAGGTATGACCTAAATCAACCACCTTATGATTATACAGTGGAAGTGACAAATAGATTCAAGGGATTAGATCTGATAGAGTGCCTGAAGAGCTATGGACTGAAGTTTGTGACATTGTATAGGAGGCTGTGACCAAGACCATCCTCAAGAAAAAGAAATGCAAAAAGGCAAAATGGCTGTGTTAGGAGGCCTTACAAATAGCTGAGAAAAGAAGATAAGTGAAAGGCAAAGGAAAAAAGAAAAAATATATCCATCTGAAAGCAGAGTTCCAAAGAATAGCAGGGAGAGATAAGAAAGCCTTCCTCTGTGATCAGTGCAAAGAAATAGAGGAGAACAATAGAATGGGAAACACTAGATACCTTTTCAAGAAAATTAGAGATGCCAAGGGAGCATTACATGCAAAGATGGGCACAATAAAGGACAGAAACGGTATGGACCTAACAGAAGCAGAAGACATTAAGAAGAGATGACAAGAATACACAGGAGAACTCTACAAATAAGATCTTAATGATCTGGATAATCACAATGATGTGTGATCACTCACCTAGAGCCAGACATCTTGGAGTGCTAAGTCAGGTAGAACTTAGGAAGCATCACTACGAACAAAGCTAGTGGAGGTGATGAAATTCCAGTTGAGATATTTCAAATCCTTGAAGATTATGCTGTGAAAGTGCTGCACTCAATATGCCAGCAAATATGGAAAACCCAGAAGTGGCCACAGGACTGGAAAAGGGCAGTTTTCATTCTGATCCCAAAGGAGGGCAATGCCAAAGAATGTTCAACTAATACACAATTGCACTCATTTCACATGCTAGCAAAGTAACGCTGAAAATTTTGCAAGGCAGGCTTCAACAGTATGTGAACCAAGAACTTCCGGATGTTCAAGCTGCATTTAGAAAAGGCCGAGGAACCAGAGATCAAATTGCCAAAATCCGTTGGATCATCAAAAAAGCAAGAGAGTTCCAGAAAAACATCTACTTTTGCTTTATTGACTATGCTAAAGCCTTTGTGTGGATCAGAGCAGACTAGGGAAAATTCTTAAAGAGTTGGGAATACCAGACCACCTGACCTGCCTCCTGAGAAACCTGTGTGCAGGTCAAGAAGCAACAGTTAGAATAGGAAATGGAACAGTGGACTGGTTCAAAATTGGGAAAGGAGTATTATATTGTCCCCCTGCTTAGTTAGCTTATATTCAGATTACATCATGGGAACTGCCAGGATGGATGAAGCACAAGCTGGAATCAAGATTGCCAGGAGAAATATGAATAAGCTTAGATATGCAGACGACACCACCCTTATGGCAGAAAGTGAAGAGGAACTAAAGAGTCCCTTGATGAAAGTGAAAGGGGAGAGGGGAAAAGTTGGCTTAAAACTCAACATTGAAAATAGTAAGATCATGGCATCCAGCCCCATCACCTCATGGCAAATAGATAGGGAAACAGTGGAAACAGTGACAGACTATTTTCTTGGGCTCCAAAATCCCTGCCGATGGTGACTGCAGCCATGAAATTAAAAGATGCTCACTGCTTGGAAGAAAAGCTGTGACAAACTTAGACAGTATATTAAAAAGCAGAGACAGTACTCTGCCAACAAAGGTCCTTCTAGTCAAAGGTATAGTATTTCCAGTAGTCATATATGGATGTGAGAGTTGGACCATAAAGAAGGCCAAACACTGAAGAATTGATGCTTTTGAACTGTGGGATTGAAGAAGACTTTTGCAAGTCCCATGGACAGCAAGGAGGTCACATTCATTGGAAGGACTGATGCTGAAACTGAAGCTCCAATACTTTGGCCATCTGATATGAAGAGCCAACTCATTAGAAAAGACCCTGATGCTGGGAAGGATTGAAGGCAGGAGAAGGGTACAACAGAGGATGAGATGGTTGGATAGCATCACCGACTCAATAGACATGAGTTTGAGCAAGCTCTGGGAGATGGTGAAGATCAGGGAACTCTGGCATACTGCAGTCCGTGGGGTTGCAAAGAGTCAGACACAACTGAGCGACTGAACAACAGCAACAATAACTCAGTAGAAAGCATTAAAAAAGGATCGGGGATTTTAATAGCTGATAGGCATATTCTGAGTCAACAGTGACCTATGGGTGAAAAAAATAGCATAAATCCCCATGGAAACAGGACCAAAAGAGTTTAGGAACCCAGAACAGAAAGCATACTTGAGGCTCTCTTGTCCAATTCATCGTTGACTCAGGTATATTCAGAGATTATTTTTATGGCTCAACTAAGTCATCTTAATGCTCTGACCATCACTGAGCTCCCATTCTTTCTGGGATCATGAGGCTAAAGAATAAAGTTGAAACCTTTCAAGAAGTTAATATATAGTCAGACCTGAATTGGCCAACAGATTTAACCTCAGTCTTAGGGGTTTTTTTGATTGAACTATCGTTGACTTATAATATCACAATAGTTTCGGGTGTGCAACATAGTGATTCAACAGTTTTATAGATTATACACAATAAAAAGTTATTATAAAATATTGTCTATATTTCCTGGACTGTGTATTTCATTCCTGTGACTTATGGTATAACTGGTAGCTTATACCTCTTAATCCCTTTCACTTGTTTCACTCAGCCTGCCACGCCTCATCTCTGGTAACTACTAGTTTGCTCTTTATCTGTGAATCTGTTTCTGTTTTGTTGTGTTTGTCAACTTGTTTTGGTTTTTGGATTCCACATATAAGTGAAAGCGTACGGTATTTGTCTTTCTCTGTCCGGTTTATTTCTCTAAGCATAATACCCTACAGGTCCATCTGTGTTGTCACAAATGGCAAGGTTTATATATTTTTCTGATGAATATTCTGATATTCATATTCATATTCATATTATATTAATATGATATTAAATATCATATTTAATCCATTTTTAACCTATTCATCTGTTGATTGGAAGCCCTTAGGTTGCATCCATATCTTGTCTATCATAAATAATGCTGCTGTGAACATTGAGGTGCATACATCTTTTCTAATTAGTGTTTTCTTTGATAACTAGGAGTGGAATTGCAGGATTGTATCCAATTTAAAAAGTGGGCAGAGGACCTGAAGAGTATTTTTCCAAAGAAGACATGCAAAGGACCAACAGCCACATGAAAAGATGCTCAACCTCATAAATCATCAGGGGAAGCAAATCAAAACCATAATGTGATATCATCTCATACCTGTCAGGATAGTTATTGTGGAAAAAAAAAAAAAGAAACAAGAAATAACAAGAATGGCAAGGATGTGGGAAAAAAGGGAACCTTAGAACAGTGTTGGTGGGAATGTAAATTAGTATAGACACTATGGAAAACAGTATGGAGGTTCCCCAAAAATTTAAACATAGAACTATCTAAGTCTTAGGTTAAAGAGGACCCAAACTGGTAGTTATTATAAGACCTAAGGGAGATAATACACAGAAATTAAGGTCTCATGCCTAGCTTGTAGTAAGTTTTCAATAAATGTCAGTTGTTGCTTTCACAAAAAATGTTTTACAGTTGCTAATAGTTATTTGTGTCTCAGAATTTGACCAACATAGACCAATTAATACATCCATTGAGTATGGGCACGTAACACATCCAATTAGTATGTTAACTGAGTTGAAATATCTCCTTAGACTTGCCTAGGGAAAGAAAAGGAGATTTGGAAAACAAATACATACACAAAGGAAAGAACCTGAATGACTTAATGGGAATGCATTTCTCATCTCAAGAGAAGGGTCTCTTTGAATTGACAGGTTATTATTCAAAATTTATTTATCAAAATCATTGTTTCTGTGATTCTAACACAATTGGTAGAAATCCAGCAAACATCCCAATAGGATGTAGCCACAATTAACATGTATGTTGTATGTGTGGGGATTCACTTTGGCTCTGGGTCATATCCTATCAATTTCCACCTGACCTTTTCAACCAGCTACCTAGCAATCTATAATGAAATAATCATAAATAAAATTCACAATATTCCCTTCCATGTTCTGTTCATGCCGTATTTTATAAGAATTGTAGCAGACAAAGTGGAAAAGCAATTGTTAAGTTTGATGCAACCAGGAATATTTTATAGAGGGGAAATGTGCCTAATTATAGCAAAAGCAGAATATTGACAGCAGAATTCATCATATTCATTTACTGTCATGTATATGATTTACATATCCTGCTTGATACTTTACACAAATAAATCCTTAACTTTTATAAGAGTTGGACAATACTTGTCTTACTCAATCTGGCACTTCAGTTTTTCATTAAAGAGAAAAATTAATCAATAGACTAACTGGAAAAGAAGGCAGTAGGCAAGTTTTTCAGCTTGAGAGCAGCAGGCATTCTGGGAGAATATGAAATAACAATTCATTAAATTGTAAGCCACAGCTTCAGAAACTATATACATCTTCCCAGAACAAAACAAAACAAAAAAAAAATGGTTTTTTAATAAGCCACCAGCAAAGGCACACTTGACTTGGCTGTATTTTCTGTTGGCTATCATGTAAACCATCTTTAATATCAAGTTTCTTTTTATCGTCTACATTCAGACATTCAAGCAGGGCTTATACTCTTCTCTGTAGGGCACTTTGATGGAATCAATAAATTGAATTTCCAGCATTGGTAAGGAGCAATCAGAAATCAGACCTAGGAAGGACTGTTTTCCTATTCAGCTCCATGTCAGAGATTCAGCAGAATGAACCTTTTGTTTTATTTCGTTTGTTTTAATGTTTCCAGTAATGTTTCACAATAATGAATTTTACCTCACTTCAGTTTATCTATCTCTGAACGATGGCTTTCCTCTGTTATTTTGGTCACTGGAATATAATGACTACTCTTTTGTCCTGAATATAATGATTGAGTTCTTTCTTTTTTTCATTTACCCATTCATTCATTCGGTAAAGATCTGAGGGCAAAATGATAAGGGAGTATGCTGTGTGCTGGAGAGGCATCGACTAGAGCCTACCTTCCAACAGTTCTTAAAAAGTGAATTAAACAATTTGAAATTAAACACTGTACTCATGATTTTATCCCTCCTGAACCTGTCTGTTATCATTGTTTTAGTCATTGAGTGATCCTGTGGGCTGGGAGTCCGAAGCCACGTATGTAGTGTCAGATCTGTTATTGCTCTTCCCTAAGACCTTAGATAAATCAATGCACTCCTCTAGACTTCAGCATCTCCATCTCTGGAATAAGTAGGTGGGGTGAGAAAGTCTCAAAAATCTCTTACACTCCAAAATTTCAAATCCATTTATATTTCTAGTGCTAGTCTTTTATAGGACTTCTCCAAATCTTCCCAGCTAAGGAGTGGAAAGGTAAGACTGAAAAGTAAGCCTCCTGACATTACTTACCAAGCCAGAGGCAACATCCTGATAGGGAGCTGGTTAAATACAGCCACAGACCTAAGATATTGATATGGAAGGTTATCTTGTTAGCTTGTTTGTTTAGTTGCATTGATAGTATGTAAACATGGGCTATTTAATAAAACATGGATTCATGGCTTCTCTTGCAAAATAAGAATCTAGAAACACTGAGTTACATTCCCATGTGTCAGTAATTATCAGGAGATAATCAGCAGTGACCCCTTCAAGTGATCTATTTGGGCAAGTTTGCTGTGGTCCTCACTACTCTATATTCTTACACAGAGCTTCTATTCCTCCATTATGTTACTTACCTTGTCTTTAAGGCAATGAGTTTGGCAAATCCTATACTAAACCATAAATGGATATATGAGTTCGTGTGTGTGTGCGTGAGTGTGTGGGAGTGAGGAGAAGGGAATATATTTTCATATGGGATTTACAACTAAGTCTGAAATAAGAAAAGAACTAGAGGGGGGAAGCACAGATAGGTTTTATCTCTAGCTAAAAAGTTTTGGACTTAATATCTTTGAATCAACAGAACAGAAATGAAAATGCCATTCAGAACTTAGTTATCATTTAAATTACTCGCCAGCTTAGCTTTATAGATGTTTCTGCTTTGTTTCATCCAATCCAATAACCACAATACATATACAGATATTTTCAGATAAAAGCCACACTATAAAGGTAGAAAACTTGATCTTGAGAAATGATAGACTTCCCATTGTTTGAAATTGTTTTCTTTAATGTTTGCCTTTGTTAAAAGGATCACATAGCTACAGTGATCATTTTCAATCTCCTTAAATACTTCAAACAGATTGTCTTGCTACCAGCTCAGGTTAGTAGTTAATTAAAGAAGGAAACAAGGAAAATGTTCTCATCTCATTTTAGTGTGATAATTCTTTTTTTTTTTTTAAGTGCAAACCATTTTCTTTATAGTTTTTATTAAGTATTTCACTACTGGTTGATGTCAACGTAACTTAGTATTTGTTTTCTTTTGATCTTCTATCTTTTTTTTTCCCCTCAGTGAAAAATAAAGTAGTTAATTAAGTGTTCATATGCACTTTCCTGATGGCTCAGTTGGTAAAAAGTCTGCCTACAATACAGGAGACTGTAGGCAATGCTGGAGACCCATGTTTGATCCCTGGGTTGGGAAGATCCCCTGGAGGAGGGAATAGCAACCTACTTCAGTATTCTTGCCTGGGAAATCCCATGGACACAGGGACCTGGCAGACTACAGTCCATGGGGTCACAGCAGACGGACACGACTTAGCGACTAAACCACCACCAACCACTAAAAATAGAGAGTGTGTTTAAGGGAAGAAATCACTTTCTTCACATTGGAATTTGCTTCCTTCTGGACATTTTTCTTCATTGTTGGAATTAAACAGGCAATCATTAATTACACTTTATTCTTCTTATGTATTTTTTGACTTCTCTATATTTAAAAAAAAGTATCTCTCACCTTATTCTCCACCACTGTACCCAATGTCCCAGTGATATTTAGTCTTACCTGTCTTTGAGTCCACTAAACAGATTAAGATGAAAAGATTATCAGTTAGCAAGCTTGACTTTTTTGTTGTAACAATTCGTTTGATAAAGAACAGACATAGAGAAGGCACAAATAGTCCAGAGTTTCTTTCTATCCAAGGGGAAAAAAATAAGGCAAGAAAACCCCACTGTCCATGTGTAGATCAATCATTTGAATTCAGTGTAATCTTTCTCAAGATTATGATTTCTACTCTGATGTTGAGAATTTCTACAAATGTTATGTAAGGTCTTAAAATATCCACTGGTCTTTCCTCTGACAGCTTGTTGTTCTGCATCATTTACTGCTTTCAAACAATGCTTTTTAAAGAGATGGCAGTTTTTCTAAGGAAAAGTGACAGTACATGTAAGACTTTTTCCCTTATCCATAGATAAGAAAGGTATAATTTTGAGATTTTTTTTTTCCTCTAGCATCTGAAAGATGAGTTGCTCACAATATGCAATTATATGGCTGTAGACAAATAATTTCACACACATAGCAGACTCAAGCCGCCTGGAGAAAAGACATTGGTGACATCTCATGAAAAGGGGCATGATGTATAATTCAAGCATACGAGGACATTGAAAAGAATTCTAGAAAATATTACTATTCAGCTCTTGCTGAGCAATCCTGCTTCTCCTCTGTTAATCATTTTGTTTGCTCTTCCCTTCACCATCATGAAGAAAAATTTCTGAACAAATCAATATCTACTGGCCATGGGGGGAAAAATGTTCTCAGGCTTTTGGGTATCATTCATTTCTGATCATTCTGGTATTTAAATTCAAAGGATACTTTTTTCTTTCAAAGTAAAACTGAAAAAAAAAAGTGCCAAAAGCCCCCCCAAATCATCAAGATAATTGATAAAAATACAATGCATAAGAAAATTATATAAATGCACAGAATCAATATGATTTCCACCATACTAAGTATTGAGAGTTTTATTTGATACAGAGGACCTATGTTTAGGTCTAATTTTTATATAATATTCTGTCTAATTAATTAATGGTACTAGCTTTTTCACTGTATTATTCAACAAGCTAGATTACATAAGTGAATATTTGTTAAAGTCATGTTTTTAAGTTAAATTCTTATTCCTATTGATTCTGTTTCTGAAACCATCAAACTTTTTTTGTGTGTGTGTGGCAGTGATGGCATTGATACAAGATCTGTATTACTGCAAAATATGTTCTTTTAACTACTTAATTTTAGTGACTCTAGAGCTGTTTTGTCAAGTTGTTTCTTTTTTTAAATTTCAGCTTTATCAAGGTATACAAATTGTAAGACATTTAAAGTGTACATGTTGGTGGCTTAATATATACATATCAAGTTGATTAACATACCCATCACTCTACATATTTATCTTTGTGTGTGTGTGTGTGTGTGTGTGTGTGTGAGAACATTTAAGTTCCACTCTCTTAGCTGATTTCAGTTACACAATTCAGTGCTATCAACTATAGTCACCATGCTTTACATTAGATCCTCAGACCTTATTTATCTTATAGCTGACACTTTGTACCTTTTTACCAACCTCTATCTCCCCTACACCCAGCCCCTGGCAACCTCTTTTCTACTCTGTGTTTTTATGAGTTTGACTTTTCTAAAGATTCCCCAGATGAGTGATACCAGGCAGCATTTGTCTTTCTCCGTCTGGCTTATTTAACTTGGCATAATACCCTCAAGCTTCGTCCATATTGTCACAAATGGCAAGATTTCCTTCCTTCTCACAGCTGAATTTTATAAATATATATATATATACTCACATATATATATAGTCTTTATTCAGCCATTTTTAAAGCTTTCTGATTTTAATGGGTACATATTTTACTTATATTTTCTTGTCCATAAATAGATATTAGGAAATAATCTTTGGGATTTGACTGATGAAGACAGTCACTGCATGTAACTGAGAACCTTCTCTATTCTGGATGTCAGTGCGGATCAGATACACTCACTAATAGGCAAGCTTCCAGCTTCTTTAGTACCAACCTTTCAGATCCCTGTGAATTGTACTCTGTCTGCCCATCTTCCTCCCTGCCGATATTTACTGAGCACCTACTGTGAGCCAGTATGTGAACAGAACAAAACCCTCACATTCATGAAACTCAGTCCAGTGGAGAGAGAGACTTAAAATACATAAATACATATATGATGCCTGGTAAGATGTTTGATTTTTTTAATGAAGCTCAGTGATAAAAATAATGAGAGGAGTTGTTAATCAGATAACTTATGGAAGATTTCTTATTGGTCAAAAAAAGGAAAATAGAGATTGATATCAGGAAATGTAAAAGATGAGGCAAAGAAAACACCTTTTCTCAACTATATGAAAATGTCAAAATGAAGGAAAATATTACATTGTAGATGGTATGGAAAAGTACCTCCAGAGCATCTTTTGCATGAATGTGGATTCAAGCAAAATTATAAGTAGTATATGTTCAACAATTCATTTAACAAAATTACTAAGGGCCTATTTTGTATCAGGCACTGTCCAAGACCCTGAAATACAGCCGTAAACAAAAGCAAGCCCTTCACTTTAGTGCAGAATTACTGTGACAGCTGCTCAGGCTGTGGACTGCACAGTTTTCAGGGGCACATCCACATAGACCATGATGTGCACTCCCTGGGGCTGTGTACCCCAGCAACTCTGATCTAACTGAAGCAAACACGCTAGTGAGAGGAAGACAAAGCATAAACAAACAATATCACATGGAAGTGCTTGGAGAAAAAATAAGACAAGAGAGAGAAAAAGATTTAGGAGCTATTTCAGATTTTGTGATCAGAGCAAGCATCTCTGATAAGATGATATTTGGGAGGAGCCAGTAGGATGTCTGGGGGTGGGGTCAAGTACTCTAGGGAGAAGGCACAGATTTTCTGGGCAAAAAAGTTTGTTCCAGGAATGTCCAGGAACCTGGCGTGGCTCAACCAAGGTCAGTGAGGAGGATCAAGGTAGGAGGTAAAGATGGAGATATACAGGAAGCTAGGGCCAATGGGAAGACTTTGTGAGGCCAATGGAAAGACTTTGGGTTCTTTTCTGAAAATGATGGAAAGCAATTAGTAACCTTTGAAGAGGCATGATTTGATCTGATTCGTGTACTGTCAGAATTATTCTGGCTTTTCCTTTAGCAAAGACTGCAGAGGTAGAAAGCGGAGACCAGGAGATCATGACAATGGCAGACCATTGAAACAATACCCATGAGAGATGTCCATGGCTAGGACCACAAGAGATCGTGAGTGGTTGAGTTCTCAAACATTTGAAGGGAACAGTAGGATTTGCTAATGTGTCAGAGATCAAACATAAGAGAGGGAGGAGCCAAGCATGACTGTAAGGTTTTTCTCTTGAGCAACTCAAAAATATGAAAGTTTATTTACTGAGATGGTCTGAAGGAAGTCAGAAGTCCTGATTCAGATGTAGTGATTGTGAGATGCCTGCTAGACGTTCAAGTGCCAGAGTCAAATAAGCAGTTGGAAATGTGAATATTGGAACTGAAGATACAAATTTAGAGTTGCTGTCATATAGTTAATATAAAGTCTGGAGACTAGACAAAATCAACTAGAGTAATTGTTCCCAATGCTGGCTGTGCATTGCAGTCACCTGGGGAGCTTTCAGAAAGTATGAGGACTGAGTCCTGTCCCAGACTAATTAAATCAAAACCTCTCAGGGTGACGCCTAGGCATCAATATTTTTAAAAAGCTTCCCAAGTGATTCTAAAAACCTGCTGAGGTTGAGAACCATTGACCCACAGAGTCAATGAAGAGAGAAAGGGTTGCATAGGAACTAAGCCTGGAAGGACTCTGAACTTCATAAATCAAGAACATGAGACGGGGCACAGCACAAGAGTCAAACACCAAGATAAGGGAAATATAGAGCAGGGGTCAGAAAATTAAACTATTTGTAAAGAGATAGATAGCAAACCTTTTTTTTTGTTTTTGTTTTGTTTTGTTTTGTTTTTTTGGCTTTGTTGGAGACTGGTTACCCTTATGAATTCTGCTGTTGATTCATGAGAGCAGTCTTAGTATGTAAATGGATGAAGATGTTTGTGTGCCAATAAAACTTTATTTACAAGAGCAGCTGTTGGGCCACATTTGGCCCATGGACAGTAGTTTGCCAGCCTCAGATGAAGGGCATCACGGGATTATTTTAGTGGTCTCCAAGTCAGATTACAACCATGTACTGGTGAGGTGAGCATAAACAAGGAGCCCTTATTATGGCATGGGTCTCCTCTTCAGGGACACTCGTGAACTTGTCAAAGCCATTGGCAGAGCTGTCTCTGGAGAATGTGGACACTCATCTAAATGTTTCTGTCTCTTTCCATTGAATCTGTTGTGTCTAATGTAATGCTTATAGGTTCGAATTCAATAATCGGTTTGCATTTTTATAATTTCACAAGAAGCTTTTTTCAAATAAGACAGAACAAAATGAGAAAATACAAATCCAAAGTGGATCTATGAACTCACTGGTTAGTGTTTTCCCTTTAATGTTGGACATACTGATACTTTCAACGTGGACTGAGGGTGCATTATTCTCTCAAGAGCTCCTGTTTGGTGTTTCCCTGGAGAAGCTGAATTATTCTTCCCACTACGCTTGCTAAAATGAGGCAGAATATATTTCATCTTACAGTGGCTTAGGCAGAAAGAATCTGCCTGCAGTGCGGGAGACCTGGGTTTGATTCCTCAGTTGAGAAGACCCCTTTGTGAAGGAAACGGCTACTCACACGAGTGTTCTGGCCTGGAGAGCTCCACGGACAGAGGAGCCTGGCGGGCTACAGTCCGTGGGATTGCAAAGATTCGGACACAACTGAGCGACTTTTGCTTTCATAGGTTGTCCCAAACACATAGGGGTAAACATGTATCATCAATGTTGGAACCAGAGTCTCTGGAAAATTGTGATGAACCCATTGAAAATAAAGCTTCCTACACAAGGAAAAAATCACAAAGGAAGTGATTTTTTTGGTGACCCAAAGTGCTCCTTTAATTTGGTTAGTGACTAAACCATAATGATAATCATGGTAATTTATAGCTTCCTGGGACTTCAAAGGGTTTTGGAAACCCAAACAAGCTTTATTATATACCTCTGTGGTTAAAAAGCATGTGATCTACCAAGACATGAGAGAAACAGCAACAAGATTAACAAATAATGATTCTAAGTGGTCAGAGAAAAGGACAGGAAGAAGCAAATTCTAGGAGCAGAATTCCAGATATCTGGCCAACCCTAGACACAACTGAGGTGCCCTATCCTTGTGAGTGCTAGAATTCCACAGGTGGTCTGTACTCCTGCAGAAGGTCCTGAGAGGGATCCTTCCATAGTAAGGCTACCACCGCAATTGACTGATTAAAAGTACACAAAGCAGGTAGTCTAGTCACCACTCTCAAAAATATGCAGGTGGGTCACCTCAAACAAGGCTTGGATTCCAAATCAACCAGCATTTGTTGAGTACCTACTGTGGGTGCCAGCTTCAGTTGGGTTATACTATTCAATGTTGGTACTAAAGCAAAATGGAGCAGAGGACTTCCTGTTCTGGGGAAGAGAGAGTAGCCCCACTCCATCCAGGCTCTCCCTGCAACTAAAAATCCCTGACATACATAATAAAGAGCATAAGAAGACTCTGAAAAGTGGAAAGAAGAAGGCAGACTGCTTAGGAATCTTGACAATAGAGAAATGACAGAGCACTCAGTTCCCTGGGCTTCAGGGCTTTTCAGAAGTCTTCATCTCTGCACCTCCAACTGGCATAGACAAAAAAGCTGCAAGAGAAGCCCGTTGCCCCCAGCCAAAGGATGAGAGAAAGTAGACCAACAACAGAAAACTGTTTTGGTAATGCCCACCTTACACCAACTGAAAACCAATTGAAAAAATCCACCTTCCCCAAGTCCAACCCATCCCAGGGCCCAAGCAAGGGGCATTCTGATTGCCTCACCGAAGTGGGGTAGATAAGGACAAGTAAGAGGCTATTTTGCCTTTCCCTGATGGGCATGGTGGAAGTAGGCTACTCAAATTCCTCTGCCAGGTGCTTTCAACAACCCAAGCAGGGAGCCTGTATTTCTGATCATTATCACTATAGACTGTCTTTCCCATTCTTGACCTTCATATAAATGGAACCATACAGAGTGTGTTCTTTTGTTTGTGACTTCTTTTGTGTAGCAAAATGCTTTTGAAATTTATCTAAGTAGTTGTGTGTACCAGTACTTATCTCTATGTTTTAGTGGCTAGTATTTCATTATACGGATAGACAAAATTTGTTTATTCTTCTTCCTCTTGATGGACATTTGCCTTGTTTCCAGTTTGGGGCTACTATTAAAAGCTACAATGAACATTCCTGTACAATATCTGTATGGACAGGACTGACTTTGATTTGATCATATGTACAGCATTCCAGCTCTATATCAGTCTCCTGGGTATTTTCATTTTCATAGCAGTAAACATATCTGTTAACTGCGACCAGATAATTCTTAAATTTTATATCATTTCATGCTGTTTAAAATCAACCTTGGAAGGGAGAAAAAGAATGGGAGAATTAGGGAATATGAATGCAGTGTGGTTAAAAACTCTTTAAACTCAAACTGATTATATAAAATAGAGATTTATATTGCATTTAATCAACCCACTTACTAAATCTTATTAAGTAGCAACCTGTTACAATGAATGGAGTTCAATCCTTGCTGCTGATGTGCTCACAGCCAAGTTTCTTGATAGTATAAAAGTTAATAATTTGATTTGAGGAAATTATTTAATTTGAGGGAGTTTGGGGATTGGAGATTTCTCATTTTGCATATTCTTGTATGAAACTTTTCTGAACTTGGAAGTGATGAAATTTCATGCAAAGCAAGAAAATGGATAAGCTTTTAAGATCAACAAACCAGAGGGACTGATAAGAATTGAAACAGTCTCCATTTTTGGAAAAGCACAAGTTGATGTACTGTGATGGGTAGAATGTCAATTCATCTTGATTTACTGGCAATTTGTAAGATATTCTCTTCTCTCCTCCATGATAGAAAGATAGAAAGTGGTAGGTGAGTCATTTTCAAAATAGACTCTGTGACATAGAGAACCTATTCCTCATAATAATTTAAAATCTACTGTACTTTGTCATAATTTAAAAACTAATCCTTGCAAAAATGTATTTTGAAATAGAAATGAGAATGCCTGGCAACTGTGATTCAAGAAGGAAAAAAAAAAGTCTTTTAAACACATATTAGGAAATGAATCCCAGTAATAGCATTATCCCAATTTCTATCTTCATTCACAATTTTCAGTCACATCCCTGCACCCAACCCCTCCCTAAGAACCCATTACACTTCCACTATGGCTAATGTACTAGATTCAGAGTTTGCCTGGCATTTCTCAGAAGGGCTTAGTACATATTTCCACCTACAGTGATGTTGAAGGTCCAGCAAGAGACAGAAGGCCTCCTGCTAGATGCTGTTAAGTGCTAATCATTTTTATTACAGAAGATATGGTTCAGCAGTGAAAGTCCCACAGAAAGGAGCCTAAGTACAATGAGCAGCATTTCTAAAGCCTTTAGTCTGATTAGGCTGATTCTCAAGGGATCCCTGAAGGAAGAATTTGAATTATCTTGTTTCTGAGAAACACTGTGGACTCAAGTCCTCAACTGCTTTTTTCTGAGCTTCACAATATGCTTTTGTGTTGATATTATGGATCTCTGTGTGGTAAATTCTCTTGAAGTACAATAAAGTCATGATCAAATAAATTAAATAGTGGTTGCTTCCTTCTCATACATCCTGCAAATTGCCTTTTGCCCATTAACCAGTAAGGTTTCCCTTTCCTTTTGCATGGCTTTGCAGTTTGGGAGATCTCTCTGTCCTCTGCTTCTTTATTCTGCTTCTGGACTATCACCTCACGTGATTTTTTTGCTTCTTTATTTGGTAGGAAAGAAAATTCCCCAGTTGTCACAGTGGAAAAGGTATCTCATATCAGGTAGGAATACAGTTGCCATTTCTTACTGAGTAAAACCTTTAAGTAACACTTGGTCAAACCCCTTAGGATCATAGCAATCTTTTTTATAACATATGCTCAGTCATTTTTTAATCTACTCATAAAGGTATGACATGGTAGTAAGTTCCCAGGGCTCTGAAGTTGGTCACAGATACTGTAACTGATTCTGTCTTTGAAATCTCACGTACCTATCAAGTTTGTTGTTACTGGAGATAGGACTTCCCTTAAACCTCTTTTCTAGGCCAAGGGTAGTTTACCTCTTTTCAAAGTCAAGTGTAGTTTAAAAGCCACTAGCCTGACATTCAATTCCAAGTGCCAAAGCCAGATACAACTATTCTAGGCTGGAAGAATCTCCTACCTCCTTTTCACTTGTAACATCTAACAACAGATAGGCCGATGCAAACTTCAAACAGAACCTAGAATTCAGAGAGCCCTACAATGTTCTGTCTTCTTCTGCCTGCCAAACTTGAGATCAGGACCTGCACAGCTCCTAAAGAGTATAACTCAGAACCATGCAATTCATTCCTGGCTCTGACTGGTGACTGTTTCTATTATATATCCATTGTTTTCCCGGATAGGAATGCATACTTTTATTTCTACCATGTGTCAATTACTGTTGATCTATTCATAAGACAAACACTATACCTGTCCTCACAGAGCAGGTATTCAACAATAAGACTTCTGGATTGCAATAAGTGCTATGACAAAAGTAAACAAGGGTGACCTGATAGAAGATATTGACAGAGCCCCTACTATAAATAAAGCATGAGTTGTTTTGAGGAGCTAATATAAGGGCTAACACTGTACAGGTTAAGTGTTTATTGTTATGTTATTGACATAGTCTGATATTTGGGCACTCATCAAACAGTGATATAATCTGATATTTGGGCACTCATCAAACAGTTACCAGGAAACAGATGACACAGTTAAATGGAGGTATTGGGGAGAGTTTAATTAGAGACCATAGAGTTGTGAGTGGGATTCAGGAAAACCAAGGAGAGTTAGTGATGTTCCCTGAAAGGCATCTAGGTATGAAGGCACGAGGAGAGGGAGCAGGTCCTGGAACTTAGAATGAATTGTGATAGTTGTAAGAGAGATGCTCAACAGAAGTTATGGCTTTAATATATAATAAACAACCACAACTGGATCAGGTCCAGGAAGATATAAAGACTCCAGACTCACTCTCCTCTTTTTCAACTTTCCCCAGTGCCCCATAATTAATGAAATCCAGCCAGAAGTCAAAGGGCAGGGCAGCATAGATGTTGTGGTCCATGGAGATCAGCCTCCCAGGGCACAAAGCCAAGTGGAGAAGAATGGAAATATATACAGAGGACCAATGGAAAATAATCATCTTGAGGTAGAAGGAACCTGTTGGATGTTGTTAGGTTGCAATTTGACATTGTTGAAGCATCAATGAAAGGAAATAGCCAGCAGAAGGATGAAAGAAAAAAAGCACAACTAATGCCCACCATAAAACTGTCCTGGGGAGTCAACATTTTCATGCTGTAGGATCACCAAGACTGTCTGCCTTATCAGAAGATGCAGCAATCTTTGAAACTCAGCGACTGAAGCCTTTCCCATGAAGTGTCATTCTACAGTAAATCCTGTTATAGTGGGACTGCACTGTGCAGTATTTTAGAAAAATCAAGGCAACCTGACAATTACCATAAGAGCAAGAATTCTAAATAAGAGGGCACCAACCACTGAATGACTGAAACATTCAAGATGACAAGCTCTGGTGGCTCAAGCTCTGGTTTATCCTGGATAAAATGAAAATTGCTTCCTGACTGGTCTTGCATAAATTTGGATTGCAGATAATAAGTGACAAGATGAATTTTCCTTTCCAATCAAATCACTTGTCACCCTTTAGTCCCCCTTCAATTACTTGTGCTGTCTTTAGCATTCAAGAAATATTTCTATTTATATACCAAATTGTGTGAAACTATTTGGGGACTAGGTTAGAATTTTCTTGTCCTGATCTTTTGATATCCTCTGAATTTCAAAGTCATACATTTATGGCTTGCGTGCATGTATGCTCAGTCACTCCGTCGTGTCTGACTCTTTGTGACCCCGTGGACTGTAGCCTGCCAGGCTCCTACATCCATGGGTTTTCCCAGGGAAGAATACTGGAGTGGGTTGCTATTTACTCCTCCAGGGGACATTTATGTCTTATTTCAATTCAAATAAACTCCACTGCTTAGTAAACATTTATTGAATGCTTATTCTGTTTAGGCAGGAAAAATTGCTCCTAATTTATCCAACATGGATCATACTTTTGTGAATTTTGTGTTTATAGCCCTGTATCAGTTTACCTATATTTCTCTTTATTCACTGTCACTCTTAACAATTAATACTTGAATTTCTTTCCTTGTGTATATTGGTATAGCATCACCACCTATTTGCCTGGCTCCTTGATTAACGTGTTTCTCTTGGTCACTAGCTGGAGCACCATACACTTTTTCCATAGGTTTTGCCAACATACATTGACTGTGACTGGCCTACTTACAGTGATTATTAAAAATAACAAGAGTAATGGTGGCATTGCAAACTAGCATGGTTGAGATCTTACAAGTTGAATCTGCCCATGTTATGACTCCACTGTGCTAGGTACCATGGAGACACAAAGATGAGCCTCATGCAGTTCCCAAATTCAAGAAGATCCCACCTTGATGCAGGAGGGAAATGGTGCAGAGCAAGGCGCAAGAAACAAGGTAGTGAATGTCTGAAGTGGAGCAGGGGAAAGGGTTAAGTCCAAGGACAATCCTAAGGGCTAAAGGGAGGAGGTGGCATTTGAGTAGGGCCTAGAAAGATAGGTAGGATGTTAAGGGGAATTTTTTTTAATGTATGATTATAGTCAGTGTCTATTGAGTGTTCAGTGTATGCCAGACACTGTACTAAGTACTGTCTGCATTCTCTCCATGAGTTGTTTTCTGCTATCACACCCGTTTTGCAGATGAGGAAGTGGGGTCTTGTCCCAAGCTCCCATTAATGAATGTCCCAAGACTATTAAGCAGTAGGGCAGGAATTCTGAGCTGGGCAGAATGGCTCCATGGTCAATTTTCTTAAACACCAACTTCTGCCCTGTTAAAGTCCATCCATTTATTCAACAGAAACCCATTCAGTGCACAGTATATGTCAGGCCCTTTCAGTAAACCCAAGAGACAAAGATCTCTGGCCGCACGAAGCTCTGGTCTTTATAGGAAGAAGGCCAATAAACAAATAAGCAACTTGCATGTTATTTTGGAAGATGGTAAGTGCTATGGAGCAAGAGGAAGGCAGGAGTAAACAGTAGGGAGTGGAGAGGGGGTTACAGTGTTCAGGTATGTTGGTCTCAGGGAAGGTTAGTGAACCAAGGTGACTCTGGACAAAGGAAGTCAAGGGAGGCCCTTGAGGATGCCCGGAGACCACCTGAAAGGGTGCTGAGGGGTGAGCAGGCTGGGCACTTTGTAGAAAGAGCAGGGGGGTCAGTGTAGGTGGAGTGGGGGGTGCAGGAAGAGAGCGGCCAACCAAACCTTGGAAGGTCTTGTAGACCCTGAAAGGACTTTGGCTTTTCTGAGTATGAGCTGGGAGCCATGGATGGGTTTTGAGCAGAGAAAGGTCATGATCTCATATTGCAACAGCATCCATCTGCCTGTGCTTTTGAGGTTCAGGTAGCCATTTACAGGTACTGCAGCCACTCAGGCAAAATGAAAATGGCATAGATGAAAACAGCAGCAGAAAAGGTGATCAGGGTCACATGATGTATCATGAAGGTGGAACCAGTAAGGTTTTCCAATGGGTTAAATGTGGAGTACAAGGAAAAGGTGGAATCTGCTGATGAAGCCAAGGTTTTTTTGGACCTCCATCACCAGACTGCTACCCAGCACTCCAGTCATCATGTGTTAACCCCCACTAACCAGCTTACTCTTCCCAGCTCTCCTGGGACTCTCACTTTGGGGTAATAAACTGAGGACAGTTAAAAATAAGGCTCAGAGGTGCCAGTGTAGAGAGCCGATAGTGACTACAAAGTACTGAAGTTTTGCTGCTGTATTGCCCTTAAATAGAGCAATAGAACTGTGTCTTCAGGTTCCCTGGCATAACACAAAGCAATTCAGTCTGAGAGGGAAGTTGGGGCCACTGATAGAACATGGAATATCTGTCTGGGAAGTTTTGCTACCACTTTTGCTTTAATTACTCCACATGTTTTTTAAGCTGCAGAAAATAATCAAGGCTTACTCTTCCCTGTGTGTCTGGGAAAAAAATATTTCCTTCCACATAATCTTTTTCTCTACCCAAATGTGTGCATATTCTCCTTGGGGAGGCCTGTGGTCTCATGTTGTTAGTACGCACACATATCAAAGAAAGAGCAATGCTGTTTTTGGACCAGGTTCTTTCACACAGATCATGAAAGGAAACTATATATCATTAGCCCTGGATATCCACAGGCGTATTGATGCAAACCAATATCCCTGGATGCTCAGCCCTCTGTATCTGCAGTTCTGTTTCTGCTGACACAGAGGCCAGCTGTATATGGCTTGGTTCTCGCAGTTACCTGCTCTTTACTCTAAGCCAAGTTCCTTTACCTGGAAGTACTCTTGGCCTTATTTGTATCATTGGGCCACTGATAACACCAACCTCCTAGGGTTTTTATGTGAAATAAAACATGTAAATCCTTTAACTCAGGACCTGGCACCTAAAAAGTCTTCAAGTCTTTGCCATTTTATTATGATTATGCTTATGTGTGTGGTTAGCCTTAATAATAAGCTTAACTAGATGCCTGAAATTAAGTAGGTGTTAAATAAACATGCATCCATTCTCTTTCTCTTTCGACAGTATTGGGATCAGAATCTTCCAAAACACACAGGACTCTTGAGGCCTAGACTAGGAGCTTGCCCACCATCTTTCCTACCACATTCTATTGGCCACAGCCAGTCACTGGCAACTATTGGCCTTGCTGGGGGCATGGAAATGGGGGCAAGGAGGTATAAAGGACTGAGGCCATTTTGCAATCAATTGTAGCTATTTACACATCAACTTGTGCCAGTAAATGCCTGCACAGAAAAGAGAGGGTGTCAGGCCACAACCCCAGTCTCCTTTTGTGCTCAACTGAGTCACCCTGCTATAAACAGGACAGACTTATGGCCAAACGTGAGAATTGTTTCCTTCCTAATCACAGAAAAGTGGAGTTTTCGGCTGCTTTCAGGTAGGATCCCTGTCCAACCTTCACCACCATCTCAGAGAATTACGCTTGGCAGAGGCAGTCTTGGAAGGTTAGATGCAGATCCCACGGTTGTAAATTGATCCTGTTTCCCCGGAGTCCTGTTGTACTTGTTCTCATCATTTCCAGTTGATCTTGGCAGGATCTGAATCTCTGCTACTCACTTAGCTACAGATTTTTTTGATCCCGGCCTCTGACAAGCTCATCTATAAATGATTTGTAAACAGACACTTCCATTTATTTATTGAAGGTATTTATTTGCAAAGCAACTTGGTGACAAATCCTTTCTTAAGTCACTTGTCTAGATTTTCAAAAAATAGGATTTTTTTTTTTTTTTTTAATGAAGGCAGCCCTAGACATATTCCTTGGTAGATTCAGAAATCAGTGTAACTGCCTGGACAGTGTTTCCACTGAGGTTTCACCTAAAATAAAAATGTAATCCTTAAACCAGCGAACTACTGCTTGGTGATTGACTGATTGAATAGCCCCTTAAGTAAGTGTGCAGAAACCACCTTCCAAGTAGACTACTAGACAGTCTCCTTACAAACTGTAATTTCAGGTCTATGGAAAATACATCCGTCCATCTGCTCAGTGATAGCTGAAATTGACAGAACACGCTCTTTTACACAATCTTAGGCTTAAATTGCAAATACCTGTTGCCTCTAACACAGAGTCTTGCATTCATATTAATGGTATAATACAATTAAATCGGAAGATAAATTGACCGATACTGATTTTCTATCATTTAGGGCTTCCCAGAGAGCACTAGTGGTGAAGAAACCACCTGCAATTAAGAGACATGGGTTCAATTCCTGGGTCAGGAAGATCCCCTAGCAGAGGACATGGCAACCCACTCCAGAATTCTTGCCTGGAGAATCTCATGGACAAAGGAGCCTGGTGGGCTACAGTCCATAGGGTCTCAAAGAGTTGGACACAATTGTAGCAACCCAGCATGCACACATGCATTCTCTCATGTTTCTTTATTCACCAAATGTATTCTGAGCACCTACTGTATGCTCAGCCCCTTTATTTCCCCTACCTTTTTTCTTTTTTTTTTTCCCATTTATTTTTATTAGTTGGAGGCTAATTACTTTACATCATTGCAGTAGTTTTTGTCATACATTGAAATGAATTAGCCATGGATTTACATGTATTCCCCATCCCGGTCCCCCCTCCCACCTCCCTCTCCACCCGATCCCTCTGGGTCTTACCAGTGCACCAGGCCCGAGCACTTGTCTCATGCACCCAACCTGAGCTGGTGATCTGTTTCACCCTAGATAATATACATGTTTCGATGCTGTTCTCTTGAAACATCCCACCCTCACCTTCTCCCAGAGTCCACAAGTCTGTTCTATACATCTGAGTCTCTTTTTTCTGTTTTGCATAGAGGGTTATCGTTACCATCTTTCTAAATTCCATATATATGTGTTAGTATACTGTAATGGTCTTTATCTTTCTGGCTTACTTCGCTCTGTATAATGGGCTCCAGTTTCATCCATCTCATTAGAACTGATTCAAATGAATTCTTTTTAATGGCTGAGTAATATTCCATGGTGTATATGTACCACAGCTTCCTCATCCATTCGTCTGCTGGTGGGCATCTAGGTTGCTTCCATGTCCTGGCTATTATAAACAGTGCTGCGATGAACATTGGGGTGCACGTGTCTCTTTCAGATCTGGTTTCCTTGGTGTGTATGCCCAGAAGTGGGATTGCTGGGTCATATGGCAGTTCTATTTCCAGCTTTTTAAGAAATCTCCACACTGTTTTCCATAGTGGCTGTACTAATTTGCATTCCCACCAACAGTGTAAGAGGGTTCCCTTTTCTCCACACCCTCTCCAGCATTTATTGCTTGTAGACTTTTGGATAGCAGCCATCCTGACTGGCGTGTAATGGTACCTCATTGTGGTTTTGATTTGCATTTCTCTGATAATGAGTTATGTTGAGCATCTTTTCATGTGTTTGTTAGCCATCTGTATGTCTTCCTTGGAGAAATGTCTGTTTAGTTCTTTGGCCCATTTTTTGATTGGGTCATTTATTTTTCTGGAGTTGAGCTGGAGGAGTTGCTTGTATATTTTTGAGATTAATCCTTTGTCTGTTGCTTCGTTTGCTATTATTTTCTCCCAATCTGAGGGCTTACCTTTTTTCTTTTAAAAACAAAAAGTCTTTTCCTTCTTGCTTCCTTTCTTCTTTTCTTTATTTTTTTTTCTTTTCAATCCAAAGTGTCATTATGATGTTAGTTCAGTCCTCAGTGCAGAATTCTCATCCTTTAGAAAGGCCAAATAAGGATGTCATCTGGTGAGCTAGTTAGCTCTAATGTAGAAAGCATGTCCTTTATTCTAATGCTTTGATATCTTGGGACTTCGCTGACACTGGAAGGGACTGCCCCTCCCAGAGTTGGTTAATTCCTAGAGAAAGCAAACCAGTCCCTAAGACTGTATCCTTTATATGGAAACCAACCATCCAGCACCCTGACTCCGCAAACACCTCCTTTATCAAGCTCTCTTGCTCTAGGCCAATACCCACCTGTCCTAATAACCCCAGACCAGGTAACAGACAGCTGAGGTCGGTACCTATGTCACAGAGTCTACTAAAATTATTCAAACCAGCCAGTCCTAAACCTGTCTACCCTGCCTCGTATGTTTCTTCCTGCAGCAACTATAGTAAAGGGCTTCGCAACATTCCCCCTACTCCACTTTCTGCCTCCCAACTGGCCTTGGTGCTTCCCTCTGCAGCCCTTTGTGGGCATGGTGTCCTTCCTGCTTCTAGGTATCTGTGCGATTTTAAAACTTCTTCCTTCATGACTGTCATTTTTGTGCCTGAATGTCTTACCACATCAAATTCCAGCTTTGTCTTTAAAAATCTTAACATTTGGAGTCAAACAGAAGATGAGAAGTGTGCGTTTTTCCATCTCCCAGATTCTCTTCCAAGGCCCACACATGAGTCAGCTCTGATCACTACAGTATGAAAAAAATGGATCCAAAGAATACCTAGAAATGACAATAAGCATAACCAAAGCAAGAGATGCGGTAACAGATCCTCAGTACCCAACACCTGAGTTGCCTAAGTTTCCTGCCTTGGGGGAGGAAGAATATCTCCGTTTCTAAGCCAGGCATGAACCAGTGATGTGCCAAGTGTCATTTCATATTCTCTTTTCAGTGAAAGGTTTGGAGCTAGAAAACTGAACAAGACACATCCCTGCCCTGAAGGGGATTACCTGGTGAGGGAGAGGGACAGTTCACGAGATAACCCTGTAAGCACATTACTGCTCCGCTCAGCTCCCAGGGAATCTGCTGGTACAGGTGGAATTTGCACTGGATCTTGAAGGATAAGCAGAAGATTACTTGAAGAAGGTCAGGTTGCAGATCTTAGATAGAGGAGCATGATTTCTTTGCAAGCATACAAAGTGTGGGAAAGAGTTTGTTTTGAGAAACCTGATAGTGTTGCTGTGGTTTTACATTTTTCCTTAGCTTGTGTTTTCTCCATCGTCACTCTGCCTTGTCAGCAAATTGCAAAAGTAGAACAGAATCTCGGCATTGCAGTGTGTCTGTCTCAGGAGATAAAGCATCCCTTGGGATTGTGAATTTGCAGATATAGGGGAAGATCACTCCCTCACTACAGAGCTCAGACCCTGTCTCAAGTGTCTAGGGTGTGTGTGTGGCGGGGGAGTGATGGGTAAACAAAAAGGACAAAGCAAGGTGGTGTGCATGTGTCTGTCTGGCCCTTTAAGAGCCACTTGAAATAATACCAAGAGGAGAAAAAATGAGCTGGTGAATTTTTAGCAGCAGTTACACTCCACCATTACTACCCTTGATTCCTTAGCAAACGGTTATGTGTCCAACCCAAAATATTGGAAAATTAGGGTGGGAGCGTGGAGGTAACATTCTCGAGATGCCAGCTATTAAGCACAGCAGTCGTATGCTTTTGCAGTGTGCCAGACACTGATGCTGAAGCTGGAACTCCACTACTTTGGCCACCTCACGCGAAGAGTGGACTCATTGGAAAAGACTCTGATGCTGGGAGGGACTGGGGGTAGGAGGAGAAGAGGACGACAGAGGATGAGATGGCTGGATGGCGTCACCGACTCGATGGACATGTGTTTGAGTAACCTCCGGGAGTTTGTGATGGACAGGGAGGCCTGGCGTGCTGCGATTCATGGGGTTGCAAAGAGTCGGACAACAACTGAGCGACTGAACTGAACTGAAGACATTGATGAGCTTCTCAAGTGTCTCAGTGGTAAAGAATCTGCCTGCCAAGGCAGGAGACACAGGTTCAACCCTTGGGTCAGGAAGATACCCTGGAGGAGGAAGTGGCAACCCATACCAGTAATCCTGCCTGTAAAATCCCTTGGACGGAGGAGCCTGGCAGGCTATAGTTCATGGAGTCAAAAAGAATCGGACATGACTGAGTGTCTAAGCATGCATGCAGATCATTGTTACTCACTGATATTTGCCAATTCCCAGACTCCAAAGGTTTGCAAAATGTAGCCCTCTTAACAAACTTTAAGCCACTCCATTACTTTCAAATTGCTCTACTCTGTCCAGACCCAAAGTGTACTCATTTCAAATAGAAATAACTCTTGAAAATCTGAAGAGCCTCAATTATTGTAAATCACTCCACAAGGCAAGCACAAGACAATCGGGGCTCCTGTGTTTGGCATCAGTCAAGCATGCAGTAGAGAATGCCATAAAAAAAAAAACACTGAGGCTGACTATTGGCCAAACCTTGGGGAAGTCTGTTTTCAACTGGGTAAAAGAAAGTCATGCCAACCTTTCAACACATTCTTCTATGAGAGGAAAAACTAGAAAATATCTCAGATAAACAGATAAAACCCTGATTAGTGAAGGAGTTGCCCCTTCACTGTTATCCATTAACAGAGATATTGTCTTATATGTTAAATAACCATCTTTATTTCCTTCTATTGGGTCAGCAGTGCTTCCAGCTAAACAATAGTCAAAGTTTAAGCCTTTTCATGCACATGACCACCGCAGGGGCCAAAACGCTTCGGTCCTTTGCTGGCACTTGTTTCCTTGTTGATATTTTAGAATTTGAGGATGTTTTAACTGGAAGAGACCTTGGATATCTCCTTTGCAGAGGAAAGAAACATACACACATGAAAAAAAAAAATTCAGAAGATGATTCATCAACTTAAGCTTTTACCAAGTAGCTATTATATGTGAGACACTGATAAAAGCTTTATGTATCAACTCTTGAATTCTCACAACAAGCCTATGAGAAAAGACCTTTAATTGCCCCCATTTTGTATATGGGAAACCTACGTGGGCTAAGTATTCCATCCAGGATGACACCGCTCAGAAGAGGAGCAGCAGAAGCTCAAGCCAAGTTCATATGCTCTCCAGCCACAGGGCTGAACCACACAGGGGGATGCGATAGGATAGATGGTAGAACCAGGATATGTGGTGCACCAGTGAGGCCCTAGCCCTTCCAAGTCCCTTGACTTCTCATACAAGGATGAGAAGTCACAGGACAAGAATATGCATTCTTTACTTTCAACCCAGCTCAGATTATGAGCTTCTGGGGAAAGCTACTATGTTCCTTTCAGTTGTATACCCAGCACCTACTACAGTCAGCCTTTTGGTTATATCAGTTAGTTCACTGAATAAGGGCATGAATGAACTTAACCAAAGTCATGTTCCCTTTGTTGCCTTTCAAGTTTCAGGTAAACAACACAGCCAACTTCTAGAGATAAACATCCCAGATACAACTTGGATTCCAAAAGTATTCATGCATCCACTTAAAAAGAGGAATTATTTCAGGAGATATTTAGCAAAATCATAAAATAAGTTGAATGGCCCTGTTTCTTAAAAAAAAAAAAAAAATGTGAAGTGATCCTTCCTAACACTATACACAAACATAAACCCAAAATGGATTAAAGACATAAATATAAGGCCAGAAACTATAAAACTCTTAGAGGAAAACATAGGCAGAATACTTGATGACATAAATCAAAGCAAGATCCTCTATTACCCTCCTCCTAGAGTATTGGAAATAAAAACAAAAGTAAGCAAGTGGGACCTGATTAAACTTAAAAGCTTTTGTACGTCAAAGGAAACTATAAGCAAGGTGAAAAGACAAACCTCAGAATGAGAGAAAATAATAGCAAATGAAACAACTGACAAAGGTTTAATTTCCAAAATATACAAGCAGCTCATACAACTCAATGCCAGAAAAACAACCCACACAAAAAGTGGGGAAAAGACCTAAACAGATATTTCTCCAAAGACATACAGATGGCTAACAAATACATGAAAAGATGCTCAACATTGCTCATTATTAGAGAAATACAAATCAAAACTACAACGAGATATTACCTCACACCAGTCAGAATGGCCGTCATCAAAAAGTCTACAAACAATAAATGCTGGAGAGGATCTGGAGAAAAGGGAACATTCTTGCACTGTTGGTGGAAATGTAAATTGATACAGCCACTACAGAAGATGGTATGGAGATTCATTAAAAAACTAGGAATAAAACCCATATGACCCAGAAATCCCACTCCTTGGCATATACCCTGAGGAAACCAAAATTGAAAAAGACACATGTATCCCATTGTTTACTGCAGCACTATTTACAGTGCTAGAACATGGAAGCAACCTAGATGTCCATTGACAGATGAATGGATAAAGAAGTTGTGATACATATACACAGTGGAATATTACTCAGCCATAAAAAGGAACACCTTTGAGCCAGTTCTAATGAGGTGGATGAACCCAGAACCTATTATACAGAGTGAAGTAAGTCAGAGAAAGAGAGATAAATATTGTATTCTAACGCATATATATAGAATCTACAAAAATGGTACTAAAGAATTTACTTACAGGGCAGCAGTGGAGAAACAGACATAGAGAATAGACTTGTGGACATGGGGAGAGGGGAGGAGAGGGTGAGATGTATGGAAAGAGTAACATGAAAACTTATCTTACCATATGTAAAATAGATAGCCAACGGGAATTTGCTGTATGTCTCAGGAAACTCAAACAGGGGCTCTGTATCAACCTAAGAGGTGGGATGGGAAGGGAAATGGGAGGGAGATTCAAAAGGGAGGGGGATATATGTATACCAATGGCTGATTCATGTTGAGGTTTGACAGAAGACAACAAAATTCTGTAAACCAATTATCCTTCAATTAAAAAAAAAACTAAATTTTAAAAAATGTGAAGTGATCAATATAGTTACTTAGTTACTTCAGTCACTCAGTTGTGTCCGACTCTTTGCAACCCCATGAATAACAGCACGCCAGGCCTCCCTGTCCATCACAAACTCCCAGAGTTCACTCAAACTCATGTCCATCGAGTCGGTGATGCCATCCAACCATCTCATCCTCTGTCGTCCCCTTCTCCTCCTGCCCCCAATCCCTACCAGCATCAGGGTCTTTTCCAATGAGTCAACTCTTCCTGTGACGTGGCCAAAGTATTGGAGTTTCAGCTTCAGCATCAGTCCCTCCAATGAACACCCAGTACCTATCTCCTTCAGAATGGACTGGTTGGACTCCCTGCAGTCCAAGGAACTCTCAAGAGTCTTCTCCAACACCACAGTTCAAAAGCATCAATTTTTCGGCACTCAGCTTTCTTCACAGTCCAACTCTCTCAGCCATACATGACCACTGGAAAAACCATAGCCTTGACCAGACGGACCTTTGTTGGCAAAGTAATGTCTCTGCTTTTTAATATGCTATCTAGATTGGTCATAACTTTCCTTCCAAGGAGTAAGCGTCTTTTAATTTCATGGCTGCAGTCACCATCTGCAGTGATTTCGGAGCCCCAAAAAATAAAGTCTGACACTGTTTCCACTCTCTCCCCATCTATTTCCCATGAGGTGATGGGACCAGATGCCATGATCTTAGTTTTCTGAATGTTAAGCTTTAAGCCAACTTTTTCACTCTCCTCTTTCACTTTCATCAAGAGGCTTTTTAGTTCCTCTTCACTTTGTGCCATAAGGGTGGTGTCATCTGCATATCTGAGGTTATTGATATTTCTCCCGGCAATCTTGATTCCAGCTTGTGTTTCCTCCAGCCCAGCGTTTCTCATGATGTACTCTGCATTTAAGTTAAATAAGCAGGGTGACAATATACAGCCTTGATGTATTCCTTTTCCTATTCGGAACCAGTCTGTTGTCCCATGTCCAGTTCTAAATGTTGCTTCCTGACCTGCATACAGGTTTCTCAAGAGGCAGGTCAGGTGGTCTGGTATTCCCATCTCCTTCAGAATTTTCCACAATTTATTGTGATCCACACAGCCGAAGGCTTCGGCATAGTCAATAAAGCAGAAATAGATGTTTTTCTGGAACTCTCCTGCTTTTTTCGACGATCTAGTGGATATTGGCAATTTGATCTCTGGTTCCTCTGCCTTTTCTAAAACCAACTTGAACATCTGGAAGTTCTTGGTTCATATATTGCTGAAGTCTGGCTTGGAGAATTTTGAGCATTACTTTACTAGTGTGTGAGATGAGTGCAATTGTGCGGTAAGTTTGAGCATTCTTTGGGATTGCCTTTCTTAGGGATTGGAATGAAAACTGACCTTTTCCAGTCCTGTGGCCACTGCTGAGTTTTCCAAATTTGCTGGCATACTGAGTGCAGCACTTTCACAGCATCATCTTTCTGGATTTGAAATAGCTCAACTGGAATTCCATCATATCCACTAGCTCTCTTCGTAGTGATGCTTTCTAAGGCCCACTTGACTTCACATTCCAGGATATCTGGCTCTAGGTGAGTGATCATACCATTGTGATTATCTGGGTCATGAAGATCTTTTTTGTACAGTTCTTCCATGTATTCTTGCCACCTCTTCTTAATATCTTCTGCTTCTGTTAGGTCCATACCATTTCTGTCCTTTATTGAGCCCATTTTTGCATGAAATGTTCCCTTGGTATCTCTTATTTTCTTGAAGAGATCTCTAGTCTTTCCCATTCTGTTTTCCTCTATTTCTTTGCGTTGATCGCTGAGGAAGGCTTTCTTATCTCTCCTGGCTATTCTTTGGAATTTTGCATTCAAATGGGAATAGCTTTCCTTTTCTCCTTTGCTTTTAGCTTCTCTTTGTTTCACAGCTATTTGTAAGGCCTCCTCAGACAACCATTTTGCGTTTTTGCATTTCTTTTCCATGGGGATGGTCTTGATCCCTGTCTCCTGTGCAATGTCACAAACCTCCCTCCATAGTTCATCAGGCACTCTGTCTATCAGATCTAGTCCCTTAAATCCCTGGTCCCTGGTGATAGAAGCAAGGTCCAATGCTGTAAAGAGCAATATTGCATAGGAACCTGGAATGTTAGGTCCATGAATCAAGGCAAATTGGAAGTGATCAAACAGGAGATGGCAAGAGTGAATGTCAACATTCTAGGAATCAGCGAACTAAAATGGACTGGAATGGGTGAATTTAACTCAGATGACCATTATATCTACTACTGTGCGCAGCAGTCCCTTAGAAGAAATGGAGTAGCCATCATGGTCAACAAAAGAGTTCGAAATGCAGTACTTGGATGCAGCCTCAAAAACAACAGAGTGATCTCTGTTCGTTTCCAAGGCAAACCATTCAATATCACGGTAATCCAAGCCTATGCCCCAACCAGTAATGCTGAAGAAGCTGAAGTTGAATGGTTCTATGAAGACCTACAAGACCTTTTAGAACTAACACCCAAAAAAGATGTTCTTTTCATTATAAGGGACTGGAATGCAAAAGTGGGAAGTCAGGAAACACCTGGAGTAACAGGCAAATTTGGCCTTGGAGTACGGAATGAAGCAGGGCAAAGGCTAATAGAGTTTTGCCAAGAGAATGCACTGGTCATAGCAAACACCCACTTCCAACAACACAAGAGAAGACTCTACACATGGACATCACCAGATGGCCAACACCGAAATCAGACTGATTATATTCTTTGCAGCCAAAGATAGAGAAGCTCCATACAGTCAGCGAAAACAAGACCGGGAGCTGACTGTGGCTCAGATCATGAGCTCCTTATTGCCAAATTCAGACTTAAACTGACAAAAGTAGGGAAAACCACTAGACCACTCAGGTATGACCTAAATCAAATCCCTTATGATCAATATAGAGGCAGAGACAATTATAAGTTAAGGGAATTTCAAGAGAAATATAAATGGCAAGGTACCAGCTTTTCTTGTTGTGGTTTATTGATCGAAATAAATTGTAAAAGCAATTATAAGCCATAAGAAAATTGTGAAAATGCCAACACTGACAGGTTATTGATATTAGAATTATTGCTAATTTTAGGTGTGACAATGGTTTGGAGTTTGTGTATATTTTAATTAAAAAGCTTCTGTCTTAAAAATAAAGTACTAATTGATAAACACTAAAAAAAAAAAAAAAGAATCATTCCAAACTATCGTCAGTGTTCCACCCATCCTAACATGCATATTAGGCAGCAGGTGGACCAAAGGCACTCAGTGTAATTACAGGACTGTCCTGGACAAGATGCTTGAATTTAAATGAGACACGACCCCATTGGGGACAGATTCCTGGCCTCTGTCTCAGACATAATTCAATCGAGGGATAGAGGGGAGAATTGCAGTTGAAAATATAAGAAAATGTATTCAAAAAATCTCTTATTTCTCAAGGAAAACTGCCAGTAAAAATACTGAAATGTAAAGTTGATTTTTCAATATATGGATTTCAAAAATAATTTCATGCTAAGTGAGAGTTCTCGTGAATTCTGTATATTCAGTCCATTTGTTTGTTTTCAAAACCATAGCCACTCAATTCCCAAACACATATTATGTCAGACTAAGTGTCATTTCCCTCACCCAGTCCTGTAGATATATTCATAAAGGGCTATTTTCTAGAAGAAAGTGATAGGGCTGGAAGAATTAAGAACACAACAACTGAAATTAGTCTTTGAATCTTTGTACTATCACTTTACTAAATGTAGGACATGAGCAAGTTATTTATATCTTTGAACCTTCTTTTCCTTAATTGTAAATGTGGATAATGATGACTACCAAAGTACCCAATCCCATAGGGATGCTCTAAGGATTGAATAAAATAATCCATGCAGGACTTGTAAATGCAATGCATGGCCCATGATGATTTCTTCAGAAAGGTTAATAAATTACTGATTCTCTGTTATTATTGTATTTTATTTCTTTAAATCCTCATTTGGAAAAATGTGAATTGAGAGGGGGTCTAACTATTCAAACGCTAGCTTTGTTAATAAAGCTGTCACCTTATTTGCCAGTTTAGTCTCTTAGAGAGGCGGAGACCATTTTCCACAGCCAAGATGCTATCATCATAGGTTTGATATAAATGTACATGAGCTGTCTGGGACTAACCTGAAGAAAACAAATTATCTTACCTAAATATAGAAACAAAGTACATGATCAATTATGAAGACCTACTCGATACTGGAATTTTGTTTAATTTCAAATCTTCACCACCTTAAACGGTAGATATTATTATTTTATTTTATAACTGTAAACTCTGGAGCTGGGACAGGTTCAGTAATCTACACCAGGTCACATAGCTAGAAAGTTACTGAGATGAAGTTTGAATCCAATTTTTTTTTTTTCTGAGCAAAGCCCACATTATATTATATAAACACTCCTCCTTAAGACAGAGGTTCTCAGCCCTGACAGACCTGGGGAGTCTTTAAAACTAACAATACACAGGACCCACCCAAAACAATTGAATCACTGCCAGAGAGGGGTGGAAGGAAAACCCAGGCACCTGTAATTTACAAATCTACTGTGCTCTCAGAACTGAGAACCACTTAACTAGACTGTTCCATAATGTGTGAAATAAAGATTAACCTAGAGCATCATCTTTCCCATTATCTATTCCATTAATTAGCTTTGAGTAGCTAAAATGTAGACTCATTTGCATCATTTACTCACTGAATTAATTTTCCCTGTTTAGAAAGTCATCCATCCCAATTTGGATGAAAAATCTCACATCACTTACTCTGTTTCTAGATTATGAGCCGTACAATTGTTTCTGGTGATTTTTTCATTCAAAAGTGTTTTTTGAGAGTGCCCTTTGTGTCCTTATTGTTACATCTGAGAGGCATGAAGAAAAAAATGAGCCACTGTTGTTCTCAAGAAGGTGATGATCTTTATGGCAACATATATAGCTATAGAACATTTTATTGATACCAAGCATTGTAAAAGCCAGCAGGTATATAGGGGCAAACCATGCACATGTAACTACTATCCTCTTGGAACATATAGGTTAGTACAGAGGTAAACATGTAAATTGATAAATATGCAATTACAAATTATGGCAAATGTTATGAAGAAATAAACAGAAAGGGTCTCTTTTAGATTGGGTGGTCACGGGTAATTTCCACACAATAATCTCCAAATCATGAGTCTTTTGAGAGTTGTCATGTATATTCCTAACAGTGAACTTTATAACTATAATGTATATGCCCAGTTTATCCTCCCTTATGTCTGACTTCTTTCCCTCAGCATAATGTTTTTGGGATGCATCATGTTGCTGAGTGCATCAACAGTCCATTTCTTATCATTGCTAAGCAGAATTCCATGCTATGAATATACTCTTGGTGATGTTTGTGCACATGAAAGTTTAAGCATCACTGAATTCGATTGTTACTTCTTCAAGGACAGGAACAATGCCTAATATATTTACTGCATTTTCAAAAACATTTGGCACAGGATACTGCACTCAGTAGGTATTCAGTACACATTATCTGACTGGATGAATTGCGATGCTTGAGGATAATACCTTTTGTTCCCTCTCTAGTGTCCCTACCCACAATATTCATGTGATTTTAAAAAAATTTTATTGGAGGACAGTTGCTTTACAGTTTTGTGTTAGCTTCTAGCGTACAGCATAGTGAATCAGCTATATGTATACGTATATCCACTCTTTTTTTTTTTAAATTTTCTTCCCATTTAGGTCACCACAGAGCATTCAGTAGAGTTCCCTGTGTTATACAGTAGATTCTCATCAGTTATCTATTTTATACATAGTATCAGTAGTGTATATATGTCAATCCTAACCTCCCAATTCATCCCCCCTTTGCCCATTTGTATTCATACATGTGACTTTTGAAAAAAAGTTAAAGTAGACATTATTTTGAGTCAATAAAAACAGGAGTGATTATCGCTTCTCGGCCTTTTGGCTAAGATCAAGTGTAAAAACAGGAGTGATTGAGCATTTTCACACAAGGCAAATGATTGATTTGACGGTAAGGTAAGGAATCACATCAACAGCAGTGAACCTGTTTATTATCATGATTCTTTAAAATTACCTATGTCTAATGCAGATAGACATTGCCTCATTCATAAATGTGTCCATGGTTGCTTCTGACACTTTAGCTGTGATGTTAATTAATTACACAAAATTTAGATGCAATTGAGAGGTGAGGATAAGACTGTAAGCTCTTAGGAAATGGGGCTAACCTTTATTCCTCTCCGCCTCCACTAGAGCCTGAGTCATAGCATTTAAAATCTAGTAGGTGCTCAAGAAAGATTTCTGGAATTGAACTGAATGTAGATCACTTGCTCTAATACCAAATATGAATGTTTACAGTGTGCTTATCCAAAATAATTACTCTTGGAACATTCAAAGAAACCCTTACTGAGCCTACATTTTTATGCAGGGCACATTTCTGAGACGAGACTGATGTTCTCCATAATGACTCCCCTGAAACCAGACTAACATTTAAAACAGTTAGTATGCCAGAAGCAGTCTGGGAAATGTCAGTGTGGTTTGCGATCACAAGCTGGTCTAAATGAAGAAAACAGCTCCCTTTAATAAACTGAGCTTTATACAGACTGCAGAATTTTATTGAAATGAAGACAGACAGACTGGACTAAACTGAAAGGCTTAGACATATTATTGCTTATTAAAATGTATTCATTAATTAATTGCTTATTAAAATGTATTCATGCATTATTGCTACATTAAAATGTATAGAATCATCAAGAGTGATTCTATTATAATAGGCAGTTGGAAGATATTTGTTGAGTGTTTGAGCTCTAAATTCAGAATGAGATCTGCTGTGTCCTACCTGAGACCAAGGTTCAATCTGCCTAATCTTTCTGACTCTTAGTTCTCTGACCTACAAAAAGGCGATAATTTTGACAGCCTCACTGGCTGTGCTCTGATTGAATTATATAGCATGCTGTATAAGACACATCATCGGGGGAAGGTTAGTACATCCATATCACCTAAGAGCTTATTAGAATGCAGACTCGTAAGTCCAACTGCCAACCTACTGAATCAGAAACTCCATCTTAGCAAGATCCCTGGCCGACTCTCATGCACATTACAGTGTGAGAAAAGCGGACCTTAGGCATTTACACATGCCAGGCACACAGCAAATGCTTCATAAATACTTGCTGTTATTATTGTACAGAAAGTTTTAGAAATACAAATAAAAGATCGTTTTGTCCTCTCCCCAAAGATAGTCAGGTCCATTTCTTTACCATGTTGCACATGTCTTTCATCTTCTTAAAACTGTTTCACCTTTGCAAAGATCAATATACAGCTTTTTAATGTACAGCATTCAGTGTAAACACCAACTCTTTAATTTGGTTGATCGTTTGTAAAACCAGGATTGAACAGTTCACATTGATCATCTAAAGCTAGAGTCTTTGTAGACTACAAACATACAGCTTTATCGGAACTGGCGGGCTGATGTTAACACGAAATTACTAATTGACCTTTCTACTTCCTCACAGGCACAGACAGATATATTGGTTTTAAATAGATTCTTCACACTCTGGTAGCTTGGTTCTCGCTTCCCATATCTATAATTGACTGAATAAGATGAAACATAAGGGAAAAAATGATAAAATTTTAAGAGATGATCATTTCTAGTTTCATTGAGCCTATTTTCAGAAAGATTAGAGACAACAGGGCTTTCTTCATGGTTTTTTCCCCCTCTGCATCGATACTCTTGTGTGTGCTGTCTGAAAATCTCTAAAGGAAATAAGTAGTTCACCATTTGTCTTTAAGAATCCTCCATCTCCCCTGAGTAGGTGTTGGAAGAATAGAAAAGACAATACATTTCTTATGAACAAACCACTGAAGTTTTTCAGAGCAGGAAGTTGGCCCCCAAGCAAATGGACTGAAGGTGGTATCAGACTGAAGGAAGTTAATCTACTAGAGTCTCTTCTAAGAACAGTCAAATCATTTTAAATTCTAAAACAGCATTTCTTTACAGTTCTTCCACAACTGTAGCTGAACTGAAATAAAATGGAAGCTTTATAAAAGTGGGCCCAGAGGTTTTTCCTCCTGGTCATGTGCTGACCTGAGCTGTTACCCCTCTCTGCCTTCAGTGAGAACGCTCTCTGGTTGCCTAAGAGTTGTACAAGCCGCTGCCTGGAGATGAAATCTCCTGCACACGTTTTGTAGACTGCTATCTAACTATCAAAATAGAGAAAGTAAAATTTGTTTTCAGCGACCACTCCCTATACACAAAAATACACACACTCATGGGTGCACACATATTCCCTTCTTGGGTCCTTTTACCCCACATTTAGCAAATTTACCTTCATGGGGCCCTCAAGTTTCCCTGAGCCCCTCTTACCATAGAGATGATGAATCAAATAAAATAATTCATATTGCAATATCTATATCAGATAACAACCTTGAAAAAAACACATTTTGAGATACTGAAAGAATATACAAAAGGCACAAAGCTTTTCTACAAATCATACTGCAAAGAATTCCTGTCTCACAGAGAATCAGCCCAAATTGCCCATGTGGCCTTTCGGGTGGGCTCTCCATCTCCCTCCACTGTGGTCCTCCTGTCTCTGTTCAGCCACCCCTGCTTGCCTGGATTAGGGCCCAGAACACTAGCGTACTGTGCTCCCTTTGCCTTCAAGACTCTCCTAGTCCTGAATATCTCTTTGACTCCTTCCCCCCATTTCTTCAGGTCTCTCTGCAATGTCTCCTTATCAGAAAGGCCTGTCCCGACAGCCCTGAATGAAGCAGCTCTCACCCCCCAACCCCAGCTCAGCCTCTCACATCCCCTCACCCCGCTTAGTTTTTGCCCAGAGCACCGATCACATATAGCATATATTTAGTTGTATACTTGCATACTGTCTGGTTGTCCTGACTAAAATGTTAGTTCCAGGAGCTCAGGGCTTTTGTCTGTATTTTCCCTGCTGTGTTCCCCAAATCTGGAAGGAAACATGAGACATGTAGTACAATACATAAATCATCATTGTATGTCCTGATGAATTTTCACAAATGGAACGCATGCACACCATGCACCTAGACCAAGAAACAACATATCCAGTCCCCAGGGTCCCCTCTCAGGTCTCTTCTAGGCTCTACCCTCCCAAGAGGGTAATAACTCACTTGCCATCAAATAATGGGTTGATTTCCCCTGTTTTTGATAAATACATGCTCTTTTCCTGGTTGTTTCATTTAATATAATACAAAATGTATTACTTCATGATATCATCTAGATTAAAAAAAGTTTAGAAAAAGGAAAACCATGCAGGAAAGAAAGCAAAAGACACTAATTATAAATAATGTATCTGATTCACTATCCAGAAAAATTGGAGAAACAATTTATTTCTTAAAATACAGTTACCCATTTTTCTTTAAAGTATAGAGAAACTTTTAGATTGCCTATTTTACTAGCTCATTCATCGACCTGTCAGTGTGCCTTTGCATAATGTATGTTACTTAGAAAATAACATGAATATAGATTGTGTGTGAAGGCATTGCTAAAAAAGCAAGTGAGGCCAACTTCATATGCCCTGTTATTAAATTATAATTAATTCATAGTCTAAAATTAATATTTATTTCATCTGGGGGGGTATATGCTTTTGGGATCATTTTAAGCTAACCTATTGATCATTTTAAGCTAACAAAAAAATGTCTGAAATATTTCAGTTCATTTATTCAACGCATTTTGAGTGCAAATAATGCAATGTTGACCAAATACAAACTTGACCCTTTCCCTATTGGATCATATAGTCTGAGGAGAGACAGATATTAATCAAAGAATCATGCAAATAAAATTTAAATATAATGTTAATGGCTGAGTGTAGGCAGGCATGGTGTAGGCAGGCAGGCTGTGAGAGTATATCAAAAGGGTGGACTGACTTGATTGGGAGAGTCACAGATGGTTTTCCTAAGGAAGTGATGGTGAAGCTGATAATTCAAAGACAGAATGTGTGTGTGCTGTGCTGTGCTCCATTGTTTTTGATGCTGTTGCAATCCCCTGGACTGTAGCCCACCAGGCTCCTCTGTTCATGGGATTTCCTAGGCAAGAATACTAGAATAGGTTGCCGTTTCCTTCTCCAGGGGATCTTCCCAACCCAGGGATCGAACCCATGTCTTTTGCATCTTCTGCGTTGGCAGGTGGATTCTTTACCATTGTAGTACTTGGGAAGTCCCAAAAGCAAAATGCTGGAACTTAAAATAGCCTTGAAAATTTACCAACCACATATATAGAGATTGAGTGCAACATCTCTAGCTTCTGTTTGTCTACAATGTTCTCCATTTTTCTCACTAGTATTCACCAAAAACACATTCTGACAAACACACTCTTTGCTGTCTAGCTCTCAGGCAGCCTCAGGTGTCAGCTGCAATTTTTCTCTTAGGCAAGAAGTTCCTGGATGTTCTGCATGTAGCTGAAGTAGGTCAAGGTCCTCAGTGTTATGCTATTATTCTTCACGTCTTATCTGTACCATTTGTGATAGGTCCCCCCCCCCCCCCGCTTTGTAAGGAATAACATGAGTTTATCTGTGCCTCCCTCAATGCCTTGCACAACATGAAAATACAGCAAGCAATAGCCCTCAATGTGTTTAATGCATATAATCTCTATAGAAATACTCTAAGCTCTATGAGGGCAGGAAACACATGGCATGTTTTCTTCAGGAACACCAGTACTTATCACAGAGCACAGTGTTAAGTGAGATCTAGAGTCAGACAGTCAGGGTTTGAATTCAGTACTAGTGGCATGACCTTATTCAAGTTCTACATGTCTAGTTTGTTCATGCCTGCATGTCTCACTAGAAAGTAGACTCCGTAATAAAACCTATCTCATAAACTGTGTCAAATACTCACGTTTTTAAGTTGGAAGGAACAGTGCCTGGCTCACAGTAAGGAATTTATACATTCGCTATTATTATCCATACAGATTCAACTACTACCAATCCATTCTACCTCCTTTAATGCTATATTAATATACTGTCAGAATCCAAGAAAATGAGGATTGAATCCTACACCAGTTCGTGCAGGACTGCTTCATGTCTCCTGGGCTCTCCTCAGCTGAGTCAACTAGGCCTTGGGATTGGCCCATGAACCTTGGCAGGACTCATCTGGAAAAACACTTCAATTGAGAGCCTCATGGGAAAAACTTTTATATATTTTTTCAATTACTTTTTTGAAGTACACTTGAGCCCTTCCCATCAACAGAAAATTGAATTAAAGATTTACTGAGGATGGCTCTGCCCATCAGAACAAGACCTAGTTTTCCCCCTTAGTCTGTCTCTCCCATCAGGAAGCTTCCAGAAGCCTCTCATCCTTATCCATCAGAGGGCAGACAAAATGAAAACCATAATCAACAGAAAATTAACTAAATTGATCACATGGACCACAGCCTCGTCTAACTCAAAGAAACTATGAGCCATGTCGTTTAGGGCCACCCAAGATGGAGGGGTCATGGTGGAGAGTTCTGACAAAATGTGGTCCACTTGAGAAGGGAATGGCAAACCACTTCAGTATTCCTGCCTTGAGAACACCATGAACAGCATGAAAAGGCAAAAGGATATGACCCTGAAAGATGAACTCCCCAGGTAGGTAGGTGCACAATATGCTATGGGAGATCAGTGAAGAAATAACTCCAGAAAGAATGAAGAGACGGAGCCAAAGCAAAAACCACACCCAGTTGTGGATGTGACTGGTGATGGAAGTAAAGTCTGATGCTGTAAAAAGCAATATTGCATAGGACCCTGAAATGTCAGGTCCATGAATCAAGGCAAATTGGAAGTGGTCAAACAGGAGATGGCAAGAGTGAACATCGAAATTTTAGGAATCAGTGAGCTAAAATGGACTGGAATGGGTGAATTTAACTCAGATGACCATTATATCTACCACTATGGGCAAGAATCCCTTAGAAGGAATGGAGTAGCCATCATAGTAAATAAAAGAGTCTGAAATGCAGTAGTTGGATGCAATTTCAAAAATGACAGAATGATCTCTGTCCATTTCCCAGGCAAACCATTCAATATCACAGTAATCCAAGTCTATGTCCTGACAGTAATGCTGAAGAAGCTGAAGATGAACAGTTCTGTGAAGACCTACAAGACCTTCTAGAACTAACACCCAAAAAAGATATCATTTTCATTATAGGGGACAGAAATGCAAAAGTAGGAAGTCAAGAGATACCTGGGGTAACAGGCAAATTTGGCCTTGGAGTACAAAACAAAGCGGGTCGAAGGCTAACAGAGCTTTGCCAAGAGAATGCACTGGTCATAGCAAACACCCTCTTCCAACAACAGAAGAGAAGACTCCATACATGGACATCACCAGGTGGTCAATACCAAAATCAGATTGATTATATTCTTTGCAGTCAAAGATGGAGAACTCTATACAGTCAGCAAAAACAAGACCGGGAGCTGACTGTGACTCAGTTTATGAACTCCTTATTGCCAATTCAGACTGAAGTTACAGAAAGAAGGGAAAACTGCTAGACCATTCAGGTATGACATAAATCAAACAATTATACAGTGAAAGTGACAAATAGATTCAAGGGATTAGATCTGATAGACAGAGTGCCTGAAGAACTATGGATGGAGGTTCATGACATTGTATAGGAGGCAGTGATCAAGACCATCCCCAAGAAAAAGAAATGCAAAAAGGCAAAATGGTTGTCTGAGGAGGTCTTAAAATAGCTGTGGAAAGAAAATAAGTGAAAGGCAAAGGAGAAAAGGAAAGATATACGCATGTGAATGCAGAGTTCCAAAGAATAGCAAGGAGAGTTAAGAAAGATAAGAAAGCCTTCCTCAGTGATCAATGCAAAGAAATAAAGGGAAATAATAGAACGGGAAAGACTAGAGATCCCTTCAAGAAAATTAGAGATACCAAGGGAACATTTCATGCAATGATGGGCACAATAAAGGACAGAAATGGTATGGATCTAACAGAAGCAAAATATATTAAGAAGAGGTAGCAAGAAGAACTATACAAAAAAGATCTTTATGACCCAGACAACCACGATGGTGTGACCACTCACCTAGAGCCAGACACCCTAGAATGCAAAGTCAAGTGGGCCTTAGGAAGCATCACTACGAACAAAGCTAGTGGAGGTGATGGAATTCCAGTTGAGTTATTTCAAATCCTAAAAGATGATGCTGGTAAAGGGCTACACTCAATATGCCAGCAAATTTGGAAAACTCAGCAGTGGCCACAGGACTGGAAAAGGTCAGTTTTCATTCCAATCCCAAAGAAAGGCAATGCCAAAGAATGCTCAAACTATCGCACAATTGCACTCATCTCACACACTAGCAAAGTAATGCTGAAAATTCCCCAAGTCAGGCTTCAACAGTATGTGAAGCGTGAACTTCCAGATGTTCACGCTGGATTTAGAAAAGGCAGAGGAACCAGAGATCGAATTGCCAACATCCACTGGATCATCAAAAAAAGTAAGAGAATTATAGAAAAAGATCTATTTCTGCTTTATTGACTATGCCAAAGCCTTTGACTATGTGGATCACAACAAAGTGGAAAATTCTTCAAGAGATGGGAATAGCAGGCCACCTGACGTGTCTCCTGAGCAATCTGTATGCAGATCAAGAAGCAACAGTTAGAACTAGACATGGGACAAAAGACTGGTTCCCAAATCAGAAAAGGAGTACGTCAAGGCTGTATATTGTCACCCTGCTTGTTTAACTTATATGCAGAATACATCATATGAAATGCTGGGTAGGATGAAGCACAAGCTGGAATGAAGATTGCTGGGAGAAATATCAATAACCTCCGATATGCAGGTGACATCACCCTTATGGCAGAAAGTGAAGAACTAAAGAGCCTCTTGATGAAAGTGAAAGAGGAGAGTGAAAAGGTTGGCTTAAAACTCAGCATTCAGAAAACTAAGATCATGGCATCCAGTCCCATCACCTCACGGCAAATAGGTGGGGAAATAATGGAAACTGAGAGACTTTATTTTTTTGGGCTTCCAGATCACTGCAGATGGTGGATACAGCCATGAAATTAAAAGATGCTTACTCCTTGGAAGAAAATCTATGACCTACCTAGACAGAATATTAAAAGCAGAGATATTACTTTGCCAACAAAGTCCATCTAGTCAAAGCTATGTTTTTTTGAGTAGTCATGTGTGGATGTGAGAGTTGGACTATAAAGAAAGCTGAGCACTGAACAATTGATGCTTTTGAACTGTGGTGTTAGAGAAGACTCTTGAGAGTCCCTTAGACAGCAAAGAGATCCAACCAGTCCATCCTAAAGGAAATCAGTCCTGAATATTCATTGGAAGGACTGATGCTAAAGCTGAAGCTCCAATACTTTGGCTGCCAGATGCGAAGGGCTGACTCATTAGAAAACACCCTGATGCTGGGAAAGATTGAAGGCAGGAGGAGAAGGGACCGAGGATGAGATGGTTGGACAGCATCACTGACTCGATGCACATGAGCTTGAGTAAGCTCCAGGAGTTGGTGATGGATAGGGAAGCCTGGTGTGCTGCAGTCCATGGGGTTGTGAAGAGTCAGATACAACTGAGCGACTGAACTGAGCTGAACTGATTTATGTTTCTAGCATACAGCAAATTGATTCAGGTTTTTTTCTGTGTATGTATGTGTATACACACATTGTTTTTCATATTCTTTTCCATTATGTTTTACCACAGAATATTGAATATAGTTTCCTGTGCTGTACCGTAGGGCCTTCCTGTTTATCCACTCTACACATGAAAATTTTAATAGAAACTTTTGCTTTTAAACACTTACTCTTCTTTATTTCTTTCCACTTTACCAGCTGGTTCCTTTCCACCTTACACATGGCTTTATGCTCATCAGTTTCAGAAGCAGTCTGTGACACTGTGGTTGGTTATTCAATGGCCCAATAGAGGGCAGAGGGAGGGAAGAAGTGGTACAAACCAAAGGGAAAATCAGTTGGATGTGGTTTGTCACTTGTACTAATCAGGAGAAGAAATTCATCAATCTTCCCTCAAAATTGTAACCATGGCCAAAGGAGACATTTCATCCTTTTCATCATTGTAATTGATTGGCCCTTTTCTATCGACAGGAACAATCTCTGTGTTGAGAACTCATGGCAAAATGAACTACCATCCTCAGCTCTTATAAGGAGAAATAAATTTCAACAGGAAAAAAATAATATTTATATAAAACAAAACCAGCAAATATCTCTAACTATGAAAGTTAGCTCTGAAACAAAGCTAGAGAAATTAAAGTTTGAGTTTCAAACTGTGAATTACATATTTTATTTTCTAGGACTGAATTTTGCTGGTTAATTAGAATGATTCCTTATTAAATCAAACACTTCCCCCAAGAGATTTTGTAAGTCTTTACTGTACTTTTTAATCTTTCTCAAGAAATAAATTATATTTCCTTGTGTTATTATTTCTACTTTTATGCCCTAACATTTTTTGTAACAGATGCAGATGCTTATAGACACTGGTAGTTAATAAAAACAGATTCAAATTAAATCTTGACAGAACAATTTCTAGAGGATCCAAATTCTCTTGGATTGAGAAGTTTAAAAGAAAAAAATAAAACTTTTATAACAAAGTTATTTTATTAACTTTTTACAGTCCTGATAGTTTAGTTTCTGCCCTTGTGATAAAATATAGGAATCAGATACAAGGGCAAAATAAACAGATTCTACCATATTTTATTACACCTTAATGTTAAGAACATCTGTTCAATGAAGCTGTAAAATTCATATTTAAATCCCACTAAAAATTAAAAAAAATTAAAAAATAAATCCCACTAGACTAGAGCATTAGCCTGATGAGGACAGGGATGGTTCTGCTTGTTTCCACTGTGTCAATGTCTTGCCCGTAATAGAAGTTTAGGAAATTTGTTGAACAAATAAATTTAAGATGAGGAAAATGATTTATATGGGTCAGTTGATTATGCAAATCTTAGATGAGATGATGTGATGAGAAGATCACAGTTATGACATAGATCTCTTAATTTACTCCAACCCAATGTTCTTTTATCTAATTAGAATGAGTTTAATAAAGGATAACATGCCTGGACATACTGCTGTATCCCCAGCATCATTTTCTTTTCCACTTTTCCATTAGCTCTCAATTTTCACTGGAGAGCCACAAGATCTTTCGATATCTAACTCCATTCCCAACTCTAGTAGCACATGACCTAAGTAAAGTCATGTGCACCCCACCTTTTAGTTGCAGTGGATTGGTTCAGAATAGGCACGTGACCTATGCCAACGCAATTAGAGTGACTCTCAGAATCTCAGTAAGAAATGTTCTTGAATATGCTTTTCTTCTCTAGATGGAACAGTGTCTGTGTGAGTCCTAGAACTCCTGCAGGGATGTGCAGAAGAAGGCTTATGGCTGATGCTGTCAGCCTTGCCATCCTGTTGGAAGCCAGTCAGATGAAAAAGCAGATTCACCTGGAGGGTATAACTAAGAGAATTAAGGAAAAAGAAACAGAGTCCATTTTAAGTTTATAGATCAAACCACACCTAAAAGTTTGACTTGTCTTAGAATGCTCAGCCATTGTCAGAGTTGAATTTTGGAGGGAAAGGGAGGTATGATCAGCTCAATGATATCTGTAGAGCTCTTATGTTCAGATATGGTGATAAGCACTTAACATACAATGTTTTATTTAATCTTTATAACATGATTATGAGGTAGTAGTTATATTATCCCATTTTACAGATGAAGAAACTAAGGCACCAAGAAAGTTAAATGATGTGCCCCAGGTCACAGAGCTATTAAGTGGTTAATTCTGGCTCCAGAACCCACCCAATTAACCACTGTTCTAAACTCTCTAAAACCACTCCTTTCAGACCCTCCTTCCTACTTCACTTGAGGCCTTTTAATTTGTATTTCTGCCTGCTTAATTAACAAGATTGTTCTTGTCCTTCATGTCTCAGGTCAGTTAACCACTCTGAAGTGGCCTGCCCTGACCACCTGATCTAAAGTAGGACCCTCCCAGGAACTCTGTATCCCATCATCCTATTTGTTTCCTTCAATATATTCTTCTCATGCTGTGTTTATTCCACTAGGATGTAAACTCCATGAAGGCAGAAATCATGAAACTCGTTCATTCCTATGTTTTCAGTGCCTTGCCTAGAGCTTGGCATGGGGCAGGCACTCAGTAAGTGTTTAATATTTTTGAATGAACAAACATCTCAGTTAATTAGAAATGATTATGCTTACTTAGATAATAATCACTCCCATTAATATATGTTAATGAAATAAAATAGGGAAGGAGAGAAATAGAGAAATGCTTTCGAGCCCTTGGAGACTATAATCGCTGGTAGATTTGTTTTGCTGTGGCACTTAAGCGACTTGATGAATCAGCCAGTCTACATTACATTCCTCTGTGAATATCCAAGTTATCATTTTAAATGTCTTCTCTATCCAGTCATATGCCTGACTGCCCAAACAGCTATTTAGGGGAAGACGGGCAGGATTTGACTCTACGCTCTGTGGGCACAAGGAGACTGAGGGAAGGAAAATGGAATGAAAATTAGAGCTGAACAGGATCAGCTCTTGGCCAGTCTGTGTAAAGTCTGAGGACCTCTCTTGAGCATGCTTCTTCCTCAAACCCACTTCCACTAGAGAACTTTGGGGAAAACTTCCAGCCTACAGCTGTGCCCGGCAACACATCCCCTAAGTACACCTAACTTCAGCACCTCTGTGTGGACAGTTCCATGTAGATTGCCAACCTCTCACCTTAGGGGCACTCCTGGAGAAGTCGGTCCACTTTCCTGCCTCAGAAGGAGACAGGGCCCCAGTATGTGGGGAATTTAGTGTCTGAGGTGTAATCCTCAACCGGAATATGGTAGAAGTCCGAAGTCCTCCAGTCTCCTTTTATGTGATTGACAGTTTGTCCAGATCTTCCTTAGAGTCCTCACTGGAATTGAACTCTAGGTGCCAACACTACAAAGTAACTTAATTAGGTAAACCTTATTGGCTTTTTACCTCCCTGTGTCAGTTTCTTTTTCACTGTGCTTTCTGGTATCTCCTCCCAAATAAACTATTTGTTTCTAAGTCCTTGTCACAGGATTTGATTTCAGGGAAGACGTTGAGCAAATTACAAAAAAAAAAAAAAAAAAAAAGTCTCCCAGAGGTGTGTGAATGCAACTGGGAGCCCTCTCTGGTGGAAATGTTACAAAAAGGAAAAAGGCACCTTTTCCTTTAGGCTAATATAGACCCTCCACACCATAAATGTAACTTGTATTTTAGCCCACCCACTCTTTCTCCCAAGCCAGGTGATTTTGTGCAGCCCAGAAGTACACAACTGTACATGGCCTTCTTACCCTAGTCTCCTTCTGTATATCCTCAGATATAAAAAAATGTTTCTAATTTATCAACCTTTACCAAATTTTATCAAATTCCAAAGTAACAATATTCTTCCCCCTGACCAAATTCATTTTTTCCCTTATTAAGTCTACTATGTGTGAATATGTAGATTTAAATCTCTTCTAGTAGATAACAACAATGATTATATGGTTACACATGTTTAGGTTTTGTTTCCAAATTGCTATACTACGTATTACTTGATAAATTCAACACATGGATATTATTCCCATTGTACAGATGAGAATATTGAGACTCAGAGAGAATAACTAATTCGCCCAAAGCAACACTTGCTAGTAATCTAGGATTTGATTAATGCAATATTTTAACCTAGTTTTATAATTCTAAATCTTAAAAACTTTTCACCAACCCAGGAAGTCACAGCAAGCAACTCGTGAAACAGTCAGAGATTTTTAGAACTTGAATATTGTTTTTCTTACTCTACTGATTTCTGTAAATTTCCTAGTGATTGGCAAAGTAGTTATGAGAGACAAGTATATGGCATGTAAAACTCAGGATACATTTTTTCACTGGATGGGTGATTGAAAGGATAATTAAGGGTAGAATGAAAACTCTTTCTTGTTGATTCCCTAATACTGAAAAGTAAAACCCAAATGATTAATTTATGACAACTACCATTTATCAAGAGACTCAAATATCAGGTATCCATTTCTCTTTATGTATTTTGGATACTTATATGGGTATAACTGAATCACTCTGCTATCCACTTGTAACTACCACATCATTGTTAATCATCTATACTCCAATATACAGTAAAAATTAAAAAGATTCCAACCAGAACTGGAATCCTGCCACTTATTAAAACCAAGATTTTGAGCAATTCACCTCACAGGGTTGCACTGAGAATTAAATGCAATAATATTTTCCCCAATGCCGGGGGCAATTTATGGAACATAGTAGACTCTCAACAATGAGCTGTTTTAATTAGTTAACATGGATTAAATGCCTGCTCTATGTTAGTCCCTGTATGAGCCACAGCAGGAGCCAGTAAAAGACAGTCCCTGCCCTCCATGAGCCCTAGTCTGTGGTGGACTGAATCAGAAGGTAGACTTGAAATGCTCTTGAGTTCTGAATGTCCCAGCTGTGTGCTACAGTGAATGTGCCCCTCCTTGCCTCGTCACTCTCTGATGAGTTCAGCTACTGTTTTGTTCTGGGTTGGGTGTGAATCATGGTTTGTGCTAGGTTTATCTGTCCCTTTCTCAGTTTGAGTCAGTCTGTATTTATCAAAGCCAACTGACTCAGAAAAGAACAGGAGCAAAGAATCAGTTGGAGAATTTCCTATGCTTCCCAGCTGTGGACTCTCAGAATAGGAATGTGGACTCTCAGAAAGGGAATGAGCCAGAGATCCTCAGTTCTGGCATGTAAGATGATCCATCTTTGTTGCGGCACATGGGATCTAGTTCCCTGAACAGGGATCGAACCTGGGCCTCTGCATTGAAAGCACCAAGTCTTAGCCACTGAATCACCAGGGAAGCCTACAGAGGTCCTTTGTTTTCACTAGTTCCTGTCCTGTGGCTAATGTAGATGGCAAGTGTGATTTTCACTCCATAAGCATAGCTGTGCCAAAGAGAGAGAGAGAAACTTCAAAGCAAAACAAACAACGAAACCAAAACAAACAAAAAAGTCCTGTTTCTTTATCTTCCTTAAATCCACTTGGTTCTAATTCAGGGGCCACAGCTCCTGGCTAACCAATGGAGGATGATCTATTAGAGAGTCTTTTCCTAAAGATGATGGATGTCCCAGGGGCTATGAAGCATCACAACTTAAAGGAGGGTGCTCAGTCATGAACTTGAACCTGTCCTCATTACTACTGAGAGTCCACAGAGCCTCCAGCCCACACCACCCCTCCAGTTCTGATGGCTTGTCTTCTTCAGAGCCATGCTTGGGGCCTGGGGTCTTTGAGAAAACTGGGGATTCTGGTGTCTCCAATGGCCCGAAGCACTCAGTCCTCTTGGCAGTCTGGACATCTTCCAAGGCTGCTTCCAGGGATAGCTCAAATCTCTACTGCTTAGGGCAGACAGACAGACAGACACACACACACACACACACACACACACACACACACACACACACCTCTGTCTTCAAAAATCTCTTTTTTAATCCAAAGTAAAAGTTTTCTTTCTTTCTATTCTTGTTTCCAATAGTGGCTTCCCTCCCTCTTCTCTCCCTGCCAGAAAGAAGTCTAGCATCATCTCTTCACTGGACAAAACTTTTGAGATTAGAAGCTCATAAACGGAACTGCCCTATCCACTTTCTTATTTGCTGCTAACCTTCCCAGAGGCAAGAGAGCAAGCCTTGCTACCCGCTTGAGTGAGGGAAGGGAAAAGAAAAATGTATGGAAAAACTATGCAAATTAATGTGTCTGTAGAAGATTCTACCACAGCTCTGAGCTACTTGAGTTTCAGTGCAACAGACAGGGTAGTCAAGTAGGGTTTTGACTAACTAAACGTTTGATATCATGTATCAAAAGAAGAGAACCATCTCATAATAGTGTGTGTTTATAGATAATTAGAAGTTAGACATAAAAGGAAATTGCTGCTGCAGTGTTCATGTTTGAGCAGCATTGATTATGATGAGGTGTGAGAGAGAAAGGCTGCAAGAAAGTATCACAAGCCATCCTTTCTTGAATACAAGGAAGTATTCACAGCCTTTCCCTACAAGCCTGATGGGGTATTGGACAACACCAAAGAGGAAGAGATACAATTACAATAGCCATCATTCACTGGGCATGTACTATATGCCAGTAGCTCTATAATATTATCATATTTAAACTTCACAAAAGAAGTGTGAGTTCCATGTGGGAAAGGATTTTGTTTCTTTTGCTGTTGTGCTCCACAGCTATAAACAGTGCCTGGCACATTATAGGTGTTCCATGTGTATTTATTAAAAGAATGCATATCTTGAATTATCTCCATCTATAGATTAAAACCTGAGATTTGTTGGGAGATGGTGATCACATAGTAATAGAAATAGAATCTGGACCTAGATTAGTTTAGTGCCAAATATCCTATTCTTTATAAGCTAACCCTGAGAATTGACCAAGAAAAATCATTTAAATTATGAAAATCCAAAATGGAAGAGAAGATATCTTTACATAAATAAAAAGAATTGTATCAAAGTAGTATTTTTTAAAAAGCTATCTGCCAACAAATCAGATAATGTAGGTGAAATGAACAAATTCCTAGAAAGATAAAAAGTACTGAAAAAGATTCGTTCAAAAAGAAATGGAAAATTTAAATAGACATATAACAAGTAAAGAGATTGAGCTAGTAATTTTAAAAATTCCTCAAAAAAGAAGTTCAGGCCAAAATGGCTTTACTGGTGGAGTCTTCTAAACATTTAAAGAATTGGAAATAATTCATCACAAACTCTTCCAAAAAATAGGAGACGAGGAAACACATTGGAAACAGTACAACCTATGATATGAGACTATATACACAACTCCACAGAACCCAAGAACCCAAAATATTCATTAATACAGTCTCCTAGCTACTCCAAACTTCAGGCAAAGGAAAACTGAAGTGGGTTTTTATGATCTGGAACAGACATGGTGTTTCAACACAGAGCATTCATTCAGACACTTTATAACAGGATAAGAGGGAAAACAAATTTGTTTTCCAACAAATCTGTAAGATTCAGCAGTGGCCACAGGACTGGAAAAGGTCAGTTTGCATTCCAATCCCAAAGAAGGGCAATGCCAAAGAATGTTCAAACTACTGCACAACCGCAGTCATCTCACATGCTACAAAGTCATGCTCAAAAGCCTCCAAGCGAGGCTTCAACAATACATAAACCAAGAACTCCCAGATATTCAAGCTGGAGTTAGAAAAGGCAGAGCAACCAGAAATCAAATTGCCAACATCCATTGGATCATTGAAAAAGCAAGAGAGTTATAGAAAAAATCTGCTTCATTGACTACGCTAGAGCCTTTGATTGTGGATTACAATAAGATGTGGAAAATTCTTCAAGAGGTGGGAGTACCAGACCACCTTACCTGCCTCCTGAGAAATCTGTATGCAGGTAAATAAGCAACAGTTAGAACTGGACATGGAACAACAGACTGGTTCCAAATTGGGAAAAGAGTGCATCAAGGCTGTATATTGTCACCCTGTTTATTTTACTTACATGCAGAGTACATCATGTGAAATGCCAGGCTAGATGAATCACAAGCTGGACTCAATATTGACAGGAGAGATACTAATAACTTCAGATATGCAGATGACACCAGCCTTATGGCACAAAGTGAAGAGGAACTAAAGAGTCTCTTGATGAAGGTGAAAAAGAGTGAAAAATCTGGCTTAAAACTCAACTGTCAAAAAACTAAAATCATGGCATCTGGTCCCATCACTTCATGGCATACAGATGGGGAAGAAGTGGAAACAGGGAAAGATTTTAATTTGGGGGGCTCCAAAATCACTGCAAATGGTGGATGCAGCCATGAAATTAAAAGATGCTTACTCCTTGGAAGAAAATATATGATAAACCTAGATAGCATATTAAAAAGCACAGACATCACTTTGCTGACAAAGGTCCATCTAGTCAGAGCTATGGTTTTTCCAGTACTCATGTATGGATGTGAGAGTTGGACCATAAAGAAAACTGAGCGCCAAAGAATTGATGCTTTTGAACTGTGGTGCTGGATAAGACTCTTGAGAGTCCCCTGGACTGCAAGGAGATCCAACCAGTCCATCCTAAAGGAAATCAATCCTGAATATTCATTGGAAGGACTGATGCTGAATCTGAGGCTCCAATACTTTGGCCACCTGATGTGAAGAGCTGACTCTTTAGAAAACACCCTGGTGCTGGAAAAAGAGTGAAGACTGAAGGAGAAGGGATGAGAAAGGATGAGATGGCTGGATGGCACCACTGACTCAATGGACTTGAGTTTGAATAAGCTCTGGGAGTTGGTGATGGACAGGGAGGCCTGGCGTGCTAGTGTCCATGGGGTCGCAAAGAGCTGGACATGAACGAACAACTGAACTGCACTACATGGACACGGCATCCTTCAAATGAAATGAAGCCTGAAGAAACAGCCAACCTGAGAAGTTTTATGCTAGGTGTGATTAAGAGACAACAGTGGTGGATAAATGTAACAGGTCAGAGAGTGTGAACTAAGTGGAGTAAGCTGGGAGAAATTTAGCAAGGCCTGTTATGAATCTTCTTAGCATGCCTTTGGCTAATGGAGATAAGGAAGCTCACTGAAGTGTTTTATGACCTACTTCAGAAGGTGAAAGGTCAGAGTGGCCTTCCTACTGCTGCCATTTTCTCAAACTGCTGCTGCTGCTGCTAAGTCGCTTCAGTCGTGTCTGACTCTGTGTGACCCCATAGACAGCAGCCCACCAGGCTCCCCCGTCCCTGGGATTCTCCAGGCAAGAACACTGGAGTGGGTTGCCATTTCCTTCTCCAATGCATGAAAGTGAAAAGTGAAAGTGACGTCGCTCAGTCATGTCTGACTCCTAGCAACCCCATGGACTGCAGTCTACCAGGCTTCTCCATCCGTGGGATTTTCCAGGCAAGGCCACTGGAGTGGGTTGCCATTGCCTTCTCCTTTTCCCAAACTACTTCATCTTATAACATTCCATATGCCAAGGCACCATCTTTGGGGTACCTTGATATTGATGGGGCAGTATGTCAGAACCCCATCAACATCAAGGTAACTTTATTCTTTCCCTTCAGAATTTTTAGAGCATGAAGCATTCTCTGTCATTCACTTTCCCACAATTCACTCAAACACTTTAAGCCCTGTTCCTCCCCTTCTGCCCCCCAGTTTGGTTTATACATCTAGATTCATCCAAAATACAATAGTCAGCAGTTCATAAACACCCAGTGTGTGCACACACGGCAGGCATGGGAAGTAGAAAGAGCTAAGCCATCCAGATGCTGTCAGCCCTTCTTACCATCTCCCTGCTTGGGTCCAGCAGACAGCTGTGGCTTCTATTTAGTCTGAAATACCAGAAAATTAATGCCTCCATGAGCCCTTACCCAATGATTAAGTGACAGTAGTTGGTGTATTGTGGGTGGAATCACAGACACTCACCGCTCTCAGTGGGATGATTCTGAGGCACATTTCCTACAGCATTTTCCAGAGTCCCACAGCAGGCTTCAACTCCAGGAGCTCTCTAGTGGTAGCTAGATGCTACCCGTCTCATGATAGCATAAGATGTCCCTTCCTTCTCTCCTGTGTCTTCTTTCCTTGCTGCTCTATCGGTTTCATCACCTCCCAAATCAATTATGAGCACTGGAATCTTTGTTTAGAGATCTGCTTACTAGGAAACAAAATTAAGGCATACGTTTTTCCCATCCATGTAGAATTTTTAATCCATTAAAGATTCAACATAGACACAAAATAGCATAAACATGTGTGCACGTCTCCACTAACCCGGAGAGAACATGGGGGGTTATTCAGTCTTTCTTTGAAATCAAATAAATAATGAATTAAAAATCCAGCTTAGCTGTTGAGTATAAAGGCTGTCTGTTTCTCCCATAGGGGGTTGTTAGCTAATCCCATCAAAGGCTGTCACTCTTGCTGAGAGAGCGCAGCTCTCCTCCCATCCTCTCTACCCTTCCCCACCAGGAGCCCTGTCACCATTAGCACCTCATTGCTGGCAGATTCAGCAGCTAGGGAAACACAGAAAGGCTCATTCTGAGAGCCAAGAACACTGTTCTTGCTTTGGTTCCAGAATCAAAGAGTAGTTTCAGTGTCAGAAGCTATGATGGGATTGATAAACCTTTCTCTTAAAGTTTAAGGAAAAGTCACTTTCAGCTCCTGTCTTTCTGAATAGCCAGGAAGGAAACACACAGTCACACATACACACACACACACAGTATAAGGAAGGTGTTCATTGTCCAAAAACCTGGAGAGTAAGAAAAATAATCAATACAATAAGGGCCTTTTTTGACTATTTACACCATACCTACCACTCTCCTTATGTCAACCCTCAGCGTTAGGAATTTTTAACCCTGTTTTACAGATGAGAAAACTGAGCCTTAGAGGATGTAGTCACTTAACTGTTGAGGGAGAAAATAAATATAAGCTCCATGGGGAAGAGGGTTGGTATCTTGTACGTGACTGAACCCTTTTAGCACATTGTTTAGCACATAATTATTGTTAGATAAATGTTTATTGGATATTGGGTGAATGTTGAAACTGTCCTAAAGACCAAGTATTCAATATCCAAGAACTCAGAGAGAGTAGTGGTACCAAATGTTTTCTCTAAAGACCAGACCACAAATATTCCAGGCTTTGCAAGCCGTAAGGTCTCCCTTATCTACTTGGCTGTACAACTGCAGTCGGAACGCAGACATAGACAATACACAAGGAAATGTGCATGGCTGTGCTCCAATAAAACTTTATTTACAAAACTGATAGGAGGCCAGATTTGGCCCACTGGCTGTAGTTTGCTGACTGTTCATGTAGGAACTTGTTCCTCAAAAGTGAGGTCTGTGACCAGCAGCATAGGCTGGGCCAGAAACACAGTGTTAAGTCTTGCCCTAAATCTGCTAAATTAGGATCTAAATTCTGAAATTAAAAAGAGCCCTAAGGATTCATATGTTCAGTAACATTTGAGATGCACTGCTTTAGGAGATTTGCATAGTGTGTCCTATCAACCAGAATAATTATACAGGATTTCAAATAAATTTTTATTTCCATTCAACATTGTCTGAGTGTAATTACAGCAGAAATTTGCTTAGTTTGATGTGACTAGGTTTGCAGTGGTTATTTTTCCTGATGGGTGAAGAAAGGAGTGTGAAAAGCTGAGGAGGCTCTCTTTTAAGGTCTACAAAATTGGAATAGATCACAAAATCTGGACAGTCCAATTCTGTGCAACTCAGAAATCATCACTCCACCCCACAGAACCAAGAAAGCCCCAGCTCCTTCATTTCCTTAGCTTCCCCAAAATAGAAACAGTTTTTACTAAACCAGACCAATCAATGCTAATCTGATTGCTCAGACCTGTGTACAAATAACTTAGGTGTCTTTGCCATCACAGGTTATTAAATGCCCCCCAAGTACACAGCTATTCCCATAAATGTCATGCTTAGAGCCTTGAAAAAAATGAATGCCTCTCTCCAAGGACTGAAGTGCCTTCTCGTTAAACTTAGTAATCATTTTACATTCTATCAAAGATGAATCCATAGTAGAAGAGTCCTGTCCTAATCGAAAAGCAATTGGCAAAATGGTCCATGTCTTAGTAACATGTGAGCCTGAGTGAGGCACTTGACTTCTCAGAACCAGTGTTTTCCACTGGAAAATGGGCCTTCAGATCACCAGATATTATTTAGTAACTGTAAACAGTTTACTGGCTTAGAACTTCTGACCAAACAATTATACTATCGATACTAGGAATACATTCTATAAAATTTTCATAAAAGTATACAAAGGTTTATGCTGACATATAGCCATCCAGTGTTATGTTAATAGTAAACTTAGAAGCAGTCTAAATATTTAAAGCTATGTGAGAACCATTCATTAAATGTTCAATAAATTGTGGAAGAGATATGAAACAGTTTAAAAAGAAGTGGATCCATTTGTCCAGACATGAGTCTATAGCTGTGCTGTACTATTTTTTAACCATATGTATTTAAATTGGAGGATAATTATTTTACAATACTGTGATGGTTTTTGCCATACATCAACATGAATTGGCCACAGGTATACATATGTGTGTCCCATGTATCCTGAACTCCCCTCCCACCTCCCTCCCCAGCCTATCTCTCTGGCTTGTCCCAGAGTACCACCTTTATCCGCCTTGCTTCGTGCATCGAACTTGTACTGGTCATCTGTTTAACATATGGTAATGTACATGTTTCAATGCTGTTCTCTCAAATCATCCCACCCTTGCCTTCTCCCACTGAGTCCAAAAGTCTGTTCTTCGCATCCGTGTCTTCTTTGCTGCCCTGCATGTAGTACTATTAATTGAAAAAATTAATTGCAAAAAATTGACATATTTCATTGATTTTAAAATGTACATTCTTTATATTTTGACATTATTATAAGATGTCTTATAATTGATAATGTCTTATAGTTGTTATTGGCCAGGGAACAGTCTTGATGGTGGTATATACTACACGACAGACTGCATAATCATTGGCATCTTAGATTGAATGCAGAATGCGAAAAGACCCCCATACATATGTGAGTGGATGTGTTCATATATGTTTCTTTTACACTATGTGTATATATATATTTTTCAGTTTATGTATGTGTGTGGATATATATATATATATATGTATATTTTAAGAGGTATATATCAAAATATTGAAAAATGCCTAGAAATTTGCATACCAAATGAGCAGCAATCACTTTTAAGGGGGAGTATTAAGCAAATAGGACTAGGAGTGAGATGAGAAAGGTAGTTTTGCTTTTCAGATTTTATACTTTTTACTCTTTTTGTATTGTTTTGACAGAGAATATATTTTACTTTTCAAATCACACAAAAATTATGATGGTGATAATGTTTTCTTTCTTCTTTCATGAGACTGGAGTGACACATATTATAATGCAAAAGTAACAGCTATACAGCTGTGTGACCATTCTGCCTTACTTTCTCATCTACAGAGACTAAGACTAAGAGACAGAAAGAGACATTCACTACTGTCACCTTTTTTTTTTTACTTACAACATGTATTCTGTGCAAAAATGAGATGAGATGGCCTCTGGCAACAGGAGAAGCCAGTCTTTGGCTTGTTGGGATATCGCTTCCAATCGCAAATGTGTCATGAGGCGTTCATTCATGAGGCAAATCAGTGAGAAACTGTCAAAACATCAGGAAATTGTGAGTAAATAGACTCAGATGCTTTGGTGCAAACTTGCCGAGAATAGAGGCCGTGGCTTCCATATGCCTCTGCAGACGCCACTGGTAGATGCCCTCATGAATATTAACCACTCATACATTGCAGGGTGGAAAATGGTGGTGCAGCCAGGCATTCTAGGCCAACTCTGGGTGGGTAGGATTGAAGGGAGGACAGTCCAGTCTAACAGTTGGAAGGCTTTCTCTGGAAGCTAGAGAAACAATGGCCCTACACAGAGCAGTTTTCTCATTTATGATGAAACTTAGGACAAAGTGTGGCAGACTCTGCAGCGTCCTGTTCCTTCCTACTGTGTAGATGGGGGTGTACATCTCAGGACAGTATCTGCATGTTTAGCTCCCTGGGGCCTCATGATTCACTGTAACTAGTGCTGAGCCTACCAGAATAGCCACAAAGCACATTTTCTTTCTTTAGGCAAAATGAAGAGTCAACTTACCTCTTTCTTTTAAAGTATGGGACTATCTCAGAATTGCCCTTGAAGATTAACCTTGAGGTTAACTTGTTAACCTCAAGTGATCTACAGACAGGGACATCTGGAGGGAAAACTGGAGCCCAAAAGCATGAGCAAAAAGTCATTGCAGTTAATGAAACAAGACTAATAAGTATTGATAATTGTTGAAGCTGGGTGATGAATGTATGGATACTTCTCACACCACTTTTGTGGTTTTTTTGACTTTTCCATAATTAAAGGTTAATAAAGGAAAATTAACTGGAGGACTCCTGAAGAGGAGTGCTGAATTTCTATATCAGCACAGGGAGAGGGGGGCTAATATGTCAGCAACATTCCTGTAATTATATTCTCAATTTTCTTACCTAAAAAAAATGGAGATAATGTCAACTCACCAGGTCATGACAATTAAAGGGAGAAATGAACTTAAAATTCCCAGCACTGAGCCTGAAAGTGTGCTACTATTACTAAAAGATAAAATAAGATTAAAATACATTTAAAATACCAGCTATTGACAATGATTGTGCTTCAACAATGGAAACATTTTTTACTTTCCTGCTTTTAATTTTATTTTTTCCCAATTTCTATGTTGAGCATATACGTAGCACTACAGTTAGGAACAAGTGAAATAATGTTTACTTAAAATTAATGTTGGCTCATCTCTGCCCATATACAAAGGTGTCTGAAACACTTGGACTACAAAATATTCAAAAACTTTCCTAATATTATAGTTTAAATTCCTCCCTTTGAAGGCTCTTTGAACAATAACTTTGGCTTAAAGTTCCTTAAAGATTAATGGAAAAACCCCTGAATTATAACATATCCATGTCTTCTACCTATTGGTTCCCAAAAGCATTTAAATTAGCTGCTACCTATTTCTGTGTAAGATTAGTTTGTAATTTTATTTGACAAGTGATAGGTTACAGTAGCTCACCCTGCAGTTCTTCAGGGATAAATACAAAATTTTCTACTTTTGTCAAAGAAGCTATATTGCTGTTCAGTTTTTTACCTAAAAAGTATGTATCATGTGCCTGTTCTGCTTTTATTTGGAGCATAAAATAAATAGAAGGCTCTGACTTCCAGGAGTTTTCCATATTGAAGCTGTTATGATTTGTTGTTGTACACTCTTATCAAGTATCAGCTGTCACAGTGATGCTCATAAACAGGTGAAATAGACACATCAACATAACTTCCTTGAGAGTAGTAGAAGATGTCATGTTTTACCCCTAGGGTAACTTTGAGGTCAGCTACTATAACCTTCAAACTATCTATAGATACAGGAAATTCAAATGGAAAACTGTGCAGCCTGCAGTAATAAGCTCTGATTTAGCTCCTCAGTCTGCAGGTATGCTTGGTTAGGCTGGGCTTGGCTACTCTGAGTTGGTCTTGCTGTTACTCACATGTCTAGGGTTGCTGGCTGTGGTCTGCTTCAAGGTCACCTTCTTTGAAATAAAAGGTCCAGGGGCTCTGCTTGAAAGGTTTTTTTGTCCTCCAGACAACCCTAGAATTAGTCTTCTATGGGAGAAGACCTAGCTCAAGCAAAAATGCCCAAGTTCTTTTTTCCCTCATCATTTTGTTCAAAACATGTCTTATATTTGCTGCTTTTTTCCCAAGTGCTTTTTAAAGCATCTGTTGTGTCATGTCTGCTAACAACCTTCTGGCTAAAGCAATAACTAAGATAGCCCAGGTTCAAGGGTGAGGCAATAGACCCTGTCTGTTTAGTGAAAGGGGTTGCAAATTCACGTGGCAAAAGTTGAGGCTACAAGAGAGGGTAAAGAATTGAGGCCAGTAGAAAAATCAACATGCCATATAAAGTTACATGATAAGAACTAGCATTTCTCTGTGATACTGTGTTTTACAAAGCATTTTAAGTACTATCTTGTATCTAAACGCATCCCTAAGGACTGAAGAGGGTTCATTCTTTTAGGAAGGCAGCTATAAGTTGTTTCAGTGCTGAAATTTACTTTTACTTCTGGCATTTTATCCCCTGATTTGAATGTATGTGCTATGATAGTTTGAAATTAAATTTTAGAAATCAGTGAGTGAAATTGCTTCTTTGCTTTTGGCACATGCAGTGTTTGGTGGTTGCCTGATAAAACACCTATTCACCTTTCAAAACCTACCTATTATATCACCTCTTCTAGGAAGCCTCTCTGGTCTCTCCAGATAAAATTAATTATGCCCTCCTCTGATCTACCTTTATCTGGAGACTACTTTCACCTTTATTTATTGGTTTGAGCTATGATCTGCCTCTCAAAGAAGTTGAGCCCTTTGAGGGTCACAGGTTCTAGGATCAGGCCAGGTGTGCATGCTAAGTCTTTTCAGTCATGTCTGACTCTTTGCAACCCTATGGACTATAGCCCGCCGGGCTCCTCTGTCCATGGGATTCTCCAGGCAAGAATACTGGAGAGGGTTGCCAAGCCCTCCTCCAGGGGATCTTCCCAACCCAGGGATAGAACCTGCGTCTCTTATTTCTCCTGCATTGGTGGACAGGCTCTTTACCACCAGTACCACCTCGGAAGCCTGGGATCAGGCCACCACAGTTCAAATCCCAGGATTATCATTTTTTTACATGGGGGACTTTGGGTAGTTTGGACAACTTATACAACTTGGGCTAATGTGCCTCTTTTTTTTTTCTCATCTGAACAATGGGAATAATAATTACATCAATACTTAAAAGGAATATTGAGAGAAATGAATATTAAACTTGTGGTAAAATATCTGACATAGGCTACTAAATAATAGTAGCTATGATTAATTATAGTCTTATCCCAAATGTTTTTTAGTTTACTTTATACTACCTTGGAATAAATTTATAACACTGGGTCTCAATTGCCAAAGTACCCCTAGATCCTTGAATCCTAAAAGGGTCTTTACAACTCTATCGTCCAGATCAAAAGTGCAAATAATACTGTAGTCAGCGCCTAAAGGAGAAGGGGACAGAAAATTAATAGCTGAGCCACAGAAGCAGCCTCTCAAGACCACTTGGTTCTGACCATGATACATAATTCCATGAAGATAAAGAAAATAAGATACAGGAGGATCAAAATGTACCCAGTTAATATTCATCTTCACAGTCTCATTTCTGAGTATTGTTTTTCTGTTTCTCTGAGCAGAAGGTTCACTTCAGTCATTTCAATAAGCTCTGTTCACCAAAAACCAAATAATAAGATGATGTAAGACAATGGAAAATCAAATGGCATAACCCATCCCTGAGGCTAAACAAAGCAATGAAATAGAATCATATAAGCCGCCCCTAAGTCCACAGTTGTAATGATGCATTTACGTTGAGATGTCTCATCTTCAAAACGGGCAAGCTGAGGATTAAAGGAAGTGAACAGATGGCTTCTTGATAAATTAAATTAATGGAAATGAGAGAGGTGACACATTGTCTACAAAATTCAGCAGGTACTTCTAGACGAAGAAAGCATGTACTATACTTTGGTGCATCTGAAGATTTTTAAATGTTTGTGTCATCGTCCTTCTTGTAGCGTATTTGGGGGGAAACGAATCTTAACAAAGACAGGCATGACTGAGAGACTGAACTGAACTGAATCTTAACAAATGGAAACATACATTTTTGCATGTATTCACTATATGTTCAGTTGTGTCCGACTCTGCAACCCCATGGACTGTAACCTGCCAGGCTCCTCTGTCCATGGGATCCTCCAGGCAAAATTACTGGAGTGGTTTGCCATACGCTCCTCCAGAGGATCTTCTCACCCAGGGATTGAACCCACATCTCTTAAGTCTCCTGCATTGGCAGTGGGTTTTTTGTTTCATTTTTTACCACTAGTGCCACCTGGGAAGCCCTACAACCTTAGAGCTACCATGTAGTAAACTGAAAAGATGTACTTGGTGCATAAATAATGAACATGCTACTGCTTATCAAAGAAACTGACTTTGCAGAACCATGTAATTGGGATTTTCAGTAGGTACAATGTATACAAAATAAAAGTAAAAAAGACAAATAGTACAAAAGGATCCACAGTGAAAACCAAGCCTCCCTCCTAATTCTAATTCTTCTTTCTTCAGGGGAAACATTATTTCTAGTTTCTTATATAGCCTTCTTTTCTTATATATGCTTATATGTTCTAATAACTATATTACAGTTTGAGAGAATTAAGGTTTTTTTTTAATGTATACCTTCATTTGGCATACATTAAAAAAAAAAAAACCAAAAGCTGTGTAGCTTAAAGAACTTATATGCGCAAATTACACTTTGGCCAATTGTTTAGTGTATCAGTTTGGTTTAGTTTGGTTTGTTTCAAATGACCAAAAGAAAGCTGGTTAAGACACACAGACTTAAGAATAAGCTTATAGTTACCAAAAGGGAAAGGTTGGGGGGAGGGATAAATTGGGAGAGATTGATATACACAGACTACTATATTCATACCCATCCCTGAACCAATCACTGCGCCAAGAGGAATATCCTTTCACCCTGGAAGCACACACATCCCTCTCATTCACCCCCGCCCCCATGTGCTCAGAGAATGAAGGAAGCTGCACTGCCAGAAGGAAAACTAGGCTGCCATTACCAGAAGAGGAATGAATTGGTGGCAGACAGATGGAAACCACAGAGGTGTACAGCACTTAGCCAATTAGAAGAAAGACAGGAGTGAAATATCTTTTGCTTTGCTGTAGAAGGTAGTTGTATCAAAGATCGAGAGACTATATCTTTCTCTTATAAGACCCCATAGTTGTTTATTTTCAAACTGTATTTCTTATTACAAGATAAACATCAGTTGGACAAGGAGTATAAGTTATCTGCCTAAAAGCCAGTCCAGTATTGCTGTTTTCTGCGATACTGACTTGAATTCAGTAGTACAATAATTCAGATTTTGGTCACTTTCCAATTGCTTTCAGAATCATTCCCAGCAAACACATGGTGATATCTTTTTTTTTTTTTTTCCCTTTTGGGAAATGCATTATTGGAATGCTTCTTAGCCACTTAAACTAGCAGTTAAATTTTTCCATCACCCAGATAGCATAAACATACACACTGAAGCCTATTAGAAATAAAAAAGATAAAAGGCTACCAATGACTTTTATCATATTAGGGGAAATAACAGGCAAGACTCAAATAGAAGATGTAAACCAGCAGGTAATACAAGGCAAAATATGTCTTTCTTAAATGTACATTTAAAGTGACATTTAAGACTTATTTACAATAAAAAAAAAACTATTCACTAACATTGAAAACATTGCCTTTAACCTCAAGACTGCAGCAGATTTAGGAATCAAGGTCACTTAAGTCTAGTGATATGGATGTGACAGAGCAGATCATTGGGAAGAGAATTAACCCAGATGCTGGCTTAAAATGCAAATTATTGGGCATGACCAAGAGCTATGACCTGTGTGTCTGCAGGTGGGATCTGAGAACCTGAATATTAATTAACTCAATTGGTGATGCTTATGAAGTCTATACTTGAAAAACAATGTTGATAATCTAACTCCTTCATTTTATAAACAGGGCCACTGATGTGCAGAAAGGGGAAATGACTTGTCAGTAAATGGCAGAGTTGGGTCTAAACCCATGTGTCTTGACTGCCTTACTCTCAACTTCTTCTCTTGTTTCTGCCTTTCTGTACATACATTTCCACTGGTCATTGAGAATGAATCTGGCTGACCAGACTGATCAAGCTGGTGTGACATTCTATTAGAAAGATATCTGGTGGGGAAATTACCATATCAGTGGGTTTTAACTGTTCCTTAGAGGATTCATCTTCTTGACTGTAAAAACCATCTGTCTGGATTAATGCTTAGTAAACTGGTTCTGAAAGAAAAGTGGCCCAGATAAGGAATGTTTCCCTTGGTCAAAAAGCTATATATTCTAAAGATACAAGGTGAGACCCATTCAGGGTCAAGGAACACCGTACCTGAAATGGGTCAACCTGGCCGATTCCTTTTGTGTTCTCTACAATATATATGAAGAGATGTTGAGGAAATTACTATACCAAAGCCTATATTATATTTTTCCTGGGTATCTTAAGTCTTGTTTCCCATACATAAAATTATACCTGGATAGTCTATTTGATGTGATGTTTCAGACTAGAATGAAGCAGCCTCCATAGTCTTTTAATTTCCAGTGGATGAGATTTTTCTCTTCTTTCTTTCTACTATGACTCATCCAATTTTGCACTCTTCACATGCAGCATAATGCCTAGGACATTATATCATGGTATTAAACAGAGGTTATATGCCCTAATACTTAACAGAAAAGGCTACTGGTGTACTGGTGTTCAATAGCTGGTTCCTTAGGAGAAAAAAGTCCCCCATAATAAGTAGCTTTTGTTTATTTCCATGGTGTAGATAGTCAACCATGGCCAAATTCAAGCTATCAATGTGATGTCTTTGAATGCAGAGTCACAAAAAGATATGCTGTAACAAGCCATTATATAGTAACTCCACCATAGAGATTCAAAAGACAAAAATGACTTCAAGAGCAAGGAAAAAGTAGACTGTAGTAAAATAATTAGAAAGTGATGAGCTTCAGTACTTGTTAACTTTGTTTTATTGCAATTTATTTAGTCAAAAATTTGTGTAATTGAATGTTTCGTAACAGCTGCATTTAACAACCAGTGCTCAAAATTCCTGAACATTTACTGGTTGACTCTTGTGAACCAGTACTATTTGACTTCAGTTGCCACTGGAAAAGGCTCTAGATCCAACAGATTAGGGTTTGAGTCTTGTCTCCTTCAACTACTAGCTCTGAGACTGTGAGCAAATCGACCTTACCTCCTTGTGCCTCACATTTATCTGTATAACAGAATAATAGCAGTAAGTATTTCATAGGTGGTGTGAAGGATAGGTGAGAAAGTATGTGTAAAATCATTGAAATTTTGTTAAGAGTTGAACTAATGTTAGCTTTTAGTAATAATAATTAGTATTATTTTAGTAAATGCTGACTCGGTAGTGAATGGATGGATGCTACAGAATCTGTGAATGGACAGATACTTTTCAAGTGGAAGTGGAAAAGCCTTTTTGAGTGCAAAAGTGTATATAAATACAAGTGAGCTGTGTTCACCCACAAAACGTCTCTGAGGAGTAAATGAAATCCTCCACTCTGAAATGCTGGGTGGATTTAATCAGCTCCTCTGCTCTCTGTGACGCTACAGGCCTACTATTGTACGGTAAGAGACCCAACATGACTGCTATTAGCAGTGTCAGCAGCCACGGAAAAGCAGGAAAAGGAGTGCCTGTCACTCACTTCTATCCTCCCCTGGGAGCACAGGTGTTAAGTCCCATCCTTCAGACCGCATTTCTGCATGTCCAAGGCCTCTTCTCCCCGGGAAAGGGCTGAGTCTGTCTCTCAGCACCGCACCTCAGCTAACATCAAGTGGCCCTGTCTTCCCTCCAGCTACTGCCTCCTGGCCCAAGACCGCCTAGGGATGTGTCTCCCTCCTGCTCAGAGTGAGCTGATCCCAGCACCCCGTGTAATTGTCTCTTCACTCAGATGGAAAGTCTGACGTACGGAGAACTGTGTTTCCTCTCAGACTGAGTAAAGCGCATTTCCTTCAGAACAATCTCTTTCTCCTTGCTCCAGTTAAAGCTTTAGTTTACCTTCACGTGCCAAGAGAGAGGAGAAAAGAGAGACCTAGAGACCTAACAGCTATGGTTCCTGGAATGTCCATGCAATAACGTCTCAGAAAAACCAAAAGTGGAAGCCCTGTTATCACCAAACTCAACTTTTCTAAATCATTCAAACAGATGCCCAAGTGGTGGGGCAAAAGCATAGAAAATAGGTGTTCTGCAAAAAGGCCTTTGACAGAAGTTGGCATCAGTTAGGTTGAGAATACTGACCTCCTCACTCTAAGTCTAGAGATTTTTTCCATTGAATCATGCTGCCTTTGGGTGGGAGGAGGGCAGTGGGGAGGGATTTCTTGACATATAAATAACACCCGTGATGTTTTCACCTTTCAAAAGTTAAACACTCAGAGTATCTTTGTGTTTAAGGAAACAAATATAGTTCTACTGTTTTACATACTTTAAAACAAAGAAAAAATATTTTGGAAATAGTAGGAACATCTTTAACGTGAAAGTTTACCTCTAAAAGCCTAAAGCAAGCCCCACACTTAATGGTTCTGCATTCCTCTGAAAATCAAAGAAAACCCATGAATATTCACTTTAACTTCTTCTATTATCCTGGAGATTGCAGGAGTTTAGAGTAAGATAAGAAAAAAGAAATCGCAAGTGTTACAACTTAGAAAGGAGGAAATGAAACTGTCAGTCACAAATGATAAACTCAAAAAGTTCAAAATCATCTTCCCATTATTAGAATGAAGAAGAGAGTTTAAGAAAGTTAATTGAATATTAAATCTTATACATAATAACTCTTTACACCTGCATCAGAGATTTAGAAAATTGACTTTGAAAGTCTTCATTTATAGCATTTTATGATACTGGGGAATAAAGCTAAAAAGATTGCTACCATGTTAACAGATAGGACTATTCTACATTGGAAGTTAATTGATTCTCTCCAAAAATTACCTTTAAGCTAAATACTATTTCAGTCTGAAGTCTTTATTAAAATCATCTGATATTTGAAAGCAAATGTCTGTATCAGGAAATATGACCGGAAACTCCTGTGATGGCAGTGAAGCAATTAAGAGAATAAGCTTTGGAGTCAGAACAAACCTGCTATATCTTCTGGAACCAGTTACTTTTCTCTGAGTCTCAAATTGGGAGATATGGTGACTAGTTGTAGATTTGGGGGTTGGGAGAGCATCATGAAATCATGAATGTCAATTGCTAGTCTAAAAATAATAGCTATTATGTTATTAATAGTGCATTATCATTACCATAAATTGACCCCTGTGTTACACCAATCATGCTGTGCATATAGTTTCTTTAAATCCTCCCAACAACCATGCAAGTGCATGCTATGTACCAGTCTAAGCATTTCTCATGGTATGTGTGCCGGGAAACACATGGTACGTGTGCAGAAACAAGATGGCACATTCAAAATGGAAGAGACATTAATACAGATGCTATTTACAAACAGGGAAGTAAGCCTCAAGCAGCCAAGGGAAGGACGTTCAGCAGAATGTGGAGAAGACTGAAGAGAGACAGCTGGGAGGAGCTGTGCTGTTTCTGAGAGGCGACCTACAGGGGTGGGAACTGGAGAAATCAGTAGCCTGACCTCATGCTCCTCTTACCCTCAGATCTTCTGCTGGTGCCCACATTGGTTGAGCAGAATCCATTGGGTGAGGGAGTCCAGTGATGGAGTCTATACTGGTCAGACTTCCAGGCACAGAACAGGGTAGAAAAGGATGAAAGGAAGCTTTGAGAAGAATTACTGTTTACATAAATCTTTGCAACAGCCACAGGGGATGTGGACTACTGTCTTCCCACTTCACATGGGGAACCTGGAGCCTAGACAGATTGGCAACTGGCATGTGATGGAGATGGGGTTTTGGGTCTAGACTGTTCCAGTCCTGAGCCATGTAGAATCAGCACTAGAGTGAAGCTGATGGCTTCCTCAGAGGAGAAGAGATTGTCTTAGACCAGATGAAAAGCTGGACCAATGTCAAAAGAAAGGGCTAGCAGTTCCCCGTCCTGCCTGGTTCCAAATGCCACAATCCACCCATGGCACCTTAAGAGCACCCATGACACAGCAACCCAGGAGAGGTGAACACTTGGGACTTTTCCTCACGATAGCAAAGTGGAGAAATGAAAGACACCAATAGTACCAACTGAAGTTCTCAACCGGTTGTCTCCTGAGGCGAGGGGGCGGCCATCCTTAGAAAGCAACGGTCTTCATGGAATGAAGAGTGACCTGGGAAAGAGCAAAGAGTGGGTCAGCATTTGCCAGCCTGCATTCTGCAGACTCCCAGGAGTCACTGAGGCTATTCTGAGGGCTTGCATTGTTAGAGGTATTGGAGTATCTGCATTCATTTTGATTTTTTAAGGCCATGAAATCAAAGAATTAGGTAGTTTTTTTCCAATTAAGAAACAAAGCAAAATACTCAGAGGACTTCCAACTTTTATCTTGGGCAGTTTTAAGGTATGTGGTCATTTTTCACTCAGCTAAATGCTGTTGACCCACTTAGGGGCTTTACAGTTACACAACTTTCTTTGGTTATTATTATTATTGCTTATTCACACATTGCTGAATTTATACTCTTAGAATAAAGAGAGAAGCAAGAGAAAAGCAAGAAATTAATGATCATACAAATGATAACAAATCTACAATTTTCACTCAAACTGGTATTAATACCCTCTAGATACCTTGATTTATCTGATCAGAGTTTTTAAACCATACATGTCAGGATAACTCTGTTGCCTTAACATGCCTTGATCATTAAAAGAACTTCAGTGATAATTATAGTTAATTTGGCTTTTGATTTATTGAGAACAATAATAACTACCCATATGATGATTTGTTTGCAGAGAAATATTGGAAATAGAAGCCGTGAATTTTATTAACTTACCATTTGGAAACAAAACAGAAAAGCATTAAAAATAAACCAGTTAACTTTAAAGTGAAAAATTTAAGCCTTCCAAACAATCAAAATGAAGTCATTTTTACAAATCTATTTTTGATGCTGTAACACCTGCTAAATCCCAATCTCTATTTTAATAACCTTTCAATCCTCAAACTAAATAAGATATGATGTTCTTTTAAAATGTATTTTTGTTCCAGAATTAATTCAAAGTAGATTAATGTCTGTCCTTTTCTTAAAGGAGAAAAGTTGCATTTCTTTTCACATATAAAGTGACTGTTAATGATGATCATTTAAAATTTACTATACACCATGTACAATACAGATCTAAATTTAAAAATAAAATCACTTCTTTGTGATATTCCATGAAATGGATAATGAAGTCATTTATTAACCTGACGAGATTTAAAAAGCAAATTGCTGTGAGTGGTAGACATATGTTGCTTTTTTCCCATTCAGCATCATCCCCTCGTCTCATAGTGTTGCCCAGAATCTCCTTTCAGAACTACTACCTCCCAGTCACAGCCCCATATGGGTTAGGTGACACTGATCTGACTTTCTGCTTTGTTGATGGGCATCTTGACCCAGACCAAGCAAATCAGAATGTACAATGGCCCTGGCAAGTGATTGGTTCAGAACTAGGCTATGACTCAAACTGTGCTAATGACTTTTATGTGAACCAGTAGAATAAAGAAGTTTGCTTTAGGCGGGAGCCACTGAGATGGAAGAACCTAAGACTGGAATTATCTTATCATTGCATGAGAAGAAAGCAACACAGAGAAAAGCAGAGCCAAGTGATGGATGAAGATAGATTCCTGATGACATTTGAGCCCCTGACATTCATCTATCAAGTTATTGTTTGATAAAACTGAGAAGTCTAGGAGTGAGAGTCCAACTGTTAACTACTCAGTTAGACTCTCACTCTTAGACTTCTCAGTTTTATCAAACAATAACTTGATAGATGAAAGTGAGCAAATCACTTTATTTCTCCAGACTTCACTGTCCTCAACAATAAAACAAAGGCATTAGACTAGATGACTGCTTAAGATCTCTTTCAAATCTTACATCTTTTATACTGTGGCTGACTATATATTAGTGACTTTTGAGATATAATTCTTTTCTTTAAATTTTATTTATTTATTTTTGGCTGCACTGGGTCTTTGTTGCTGCCCAAGGGCTATCTCTAGTTTGAATGAGCGGGGGATGCTCTAGTTGCGGTGTGTGGACTTCTCATTGCAGTGGCTTCTCTTGTCAAGGAGCAGAGGCTCTAGGGCATGTAGGCTCAGTGATTGTGGCTCATGGGCTCTAGAGCATGGCACCAGTAGTTGGCACACGGGCTTAGTTGCCCGGCAGCATGTGAAATCTTCCTTGATGAGGGATCGAACCCATATCCCCTGCATTAGCTGGCGAATTCTTAACCACTGCATCATTGGGGAAATCTCAATATAATTCTTAAATAGACCCAATTTCAACTGACAATATATGGTGCTGACCATCTCTGCCTTCTTCATATATCTTTTTAAAAAGGGGCAGCTCATACAGTAGTGATAATTGTAGGAGCCTTGAGAGGTCAGCTAGTCCTTCTGAGTCTCTGATGGAAATTGAAAATATATAAACATTGTTTTATACATGGTAGCTTCATTTTGATGGGGCTCAAGGGCAAATGTCTGAGTTAACCTAATCACAGATGTCATTCACAATCTGTGTCATGATGCTAAGTATTTCTGCCCCCATTTAAAAAAAGAAAAACTGTATTTGGCTGCCAGGTCTTAGCCATGGCACAGGGACTCTTTCATTGTGGTGCTCGGGCTCCAGAGCAGGAGGGCTCACTAGTTGTGGTTCACGGGCTCTCAGGTTGCGGCACTTGGGCTTAGTTACCCTGTAGCATGTGGGGTCTTAGTTCCCTGACTAGGAATCAAACCCGCATCCCCTGCACTGGTGGATTCTAAATCACTGGATCACCATGGAAGTCCCCCCACCCTCATTTTGATGAGTAAATCTGACAGTTATGCATTTTAGTTTCACATGTACTTGATGAAATTTTTCTTATACAATTTAGCAAATGCAGTGAAAACGCTCTCATATAATCCACATAGGTTAATAATTCTTTGATAGATAGCATCCATATACCCCGATAATTATTTTCCCCACAAGGCAGGGTATTACCTTCCAGAAGATGTTCTACAGGTAAGAAAGCTTTTGAGAATATATAATATTTTGACCTTTTGAGATAAGAGATTTGTTGTGACACTAGTCCTTTTTATTACCAAAGTGTCATTCAAAATAAAGTAATACATTTAGACATGTTGCATCAATTTACTTGCTATTACTCAAATCTTACCCTCTAATTAGAAGGAGAAATATGAAACCTCACCAGTGCATAATTTAACAAACTCAATGTCATGAAATTACTGTATTTTATTCTTGCCTAGCACCAAAATTTGCAGGCATGGAGGGAAGCTGTGCACTTCTAAAATGCAAGATATGACTTACAACAAAAGAATGCTCCAGAGGTGAGAGTAAAGATTCAGGCTAACCAAAGGTTTTTGGACAAGTTCCAAAAAAACAGAGTTTAAAATACGACTCAATCTCCATATCCTGTCTGCTCTGGGATGCAGTAGAAAAAGATAGGAAGTCATTGAGGGAGGAAGAGAAAACTTGGAAAACCAGGACTTTTTAAAGCACTGATGGAAATGATAATGAAGCTGTAGTGATTCCAGGAACAATTCTCCAGGGGATTAGAATTTCACCTCCAGGTAGAAAAATCCAAACATGTGAAAGTGGCATTGGATTCTGTGCATTAGAATTCAAGTTTACTTTGCCCTGTCATCATCAATCTACCATCTATCTAGTTGTTATACCCATATTAGCGAGGGTTACAGGCTTTACAGGACAACCCTAAAATTATATCAGTGTAACAAAATCCAGGTTGTTTTTCATTCACATCACAATCCCATCTGGTTGTTCCTGTTCAGGAAACATTCTACTTGGTCGTTTCATCATGACCCTCCTCTAGGACCTCAGGGTCCTCTTCACTCAGCTATCATTGGGAAAAGAAGGACCTAGGGAAAACACATCACATCTTAATTACTTTGACTTAGAAATGACGCACATCACTTCTGTACATATTCTCTTGGCCAGAACTCACTCATATGTCTACATTGAAGTGAGAAGGAGGCAGGGAGGTGTAATCTCACTGTGAGCCAGGAGGAAAGGGGAAAGGTTTTGGTGAACATGTCATGGTCTCTGCCACACTCCTTCCCTCCCTTTCTTCCTTGCCCTCTCCCTCCCTCTATCATCTTCGCAGAAGTAATACTGCAAAACAGTTAGAAATGCAGAGTTAAATATGCCCTCCAGTCAGACTACCAGAATTCAAATGCAAGTTCTGCTTTCAGTAGCTATGTGATCTTGAGAAATTATGTGGGCTTTCTGTGTTTACTCTTCTGGAAAACAGGAATAAATGAAAGTACTTACTCATAGCATCCTTGCGAATATCAAATAAATTAATGCCTGTAAAGAACTTAGAATGTGCCTGACATTTAGTTAGTTCTCTGTATCTGTTCTTAATCAGACTTCCAGTTTGTAATGGAACAAAAATCTTGGTGACTTAAGTAAAAAAGACTTTATGAGAGGACCAGGCAGGCGGCAGAAACGGACTTAGGAAACAAGCCCAAAGGAAACAGCTTCTGGAAGGGCCAGGCATCTGGAACCAGAGTGGTTCTCCCAGCAGAAACAGGTCCATTCAGTGATCCCCAGGCCACCCCCGCTGCTAAGATGATCATTTCGTCTAAAAGCACCACACCTTATCAGCACCGTAATCAAATTCCAGGTGCTATCAAGGATTGCCTGTTTGGCCAGGCTGAAGTCAAATACCTGCTTGTGAACTCGTCAAGATGGAAGTAAAGGGAATTTGGCCCTACTTGCATTCCAGCTCCTGGGAATGCACACAATGACACATTTCTAAGAGAAGGAAAAAATGTTAATAGTTAGAGTACCTTCCCAAGATGGATGCTGCCCAATCAGATCAATAAAATATGCATTATATGACTTATCTCTCCATCCATCCATCCATCTATTCATCCACCCACTAACCTACCTACCCAGTCAAACAACCAGCCATCCACCTATCCAGACATTTGTTCACCCACCAAACTACCCATCTAGTCATCCATTCTTCAACCCAGCCAGCCAGCCAGCCATCTATCCATCTATCCACACATAGATACGTATATATTTGACAAACACACATCATCAGATTTCAGTCACGTTCTTTATATCCAAGTGCCCGTAAAAAATGAGTCTTTCAGCAGAAATTTTTATGGACCTAATTCTCCCCAAGGCTTATGTCTCCCTGAGCAGTAGATGAAAAATATTGCAGACTGAAAATAATTGACTTGAAAGAATTAGGACCCCTGCCTAAATGCCTAACATAGTATAAAAGAGTGACTCTAGCCCCAGGGTGAATGGAATCTTATGTTTCATAAGGCAAGATATTTGCTATGATGGCAGGACAAAATGGCCTCAGTCAAATCTTAAGTCCAGGATGCATCTAAAACAAGAATGTTACTTTCAAATTCAGAGCCAAAATTCACATTAAAGTCAAAGAGTGCTTATCAATTCTATTTAAAATTCTCTTTACAGAACTGGATTAGACTTGCCATTGATACCAAGCTTCTATTCTACCTGAGATGTATTTAATGTTTTGAACAGAGTTTAAGGCTTTCTTCTGGAACTAATAACCTCATTTAATTTGCAATTTCTATGTTAGAATTGATGTACTCAAAAGGAAAAATTACATTATTTTCTTTGGTGAAATTCTAAATTAGCCCTTGGGCTCGCCAACTATGACAACCACCACAAAAGATTCTGTATTCTAAGGGAGTTAATAGTCTTGGCATTTTAATGCCATATTTTTGAGGAATTAAAATTTATTAATGCCTGTAAAGAACTTAGAATGTGCCTGACACTTAATTACTCCTCAGTATCTGTTCTTAATCAGACTTCCAGTTTATAATGGAACAAAAATCTTGGTGATTTAAGTAAAAAAGACTTTATGAGAGGACCACGCAGGCTGCAGAAACGGACTTAGGAAACAAGCCCAAAGCAAACACCTTCTGGAAGGGCCAGGCATCATTAACCAAAATGTGCTGTAATGCAATGTAATAGACACCTTCTTGTAGCTGTCTCCTACATATTAGTGGTTGGGTTCAGGGCACCATACTAGGACATGTACATTTGTTGTTGTTGAGTCACTAACTGGTGTCCAACGCTCTACAACCCCATGGACTGTAGCCCTCCAGGCTCCTCCGTCCTTGGGCTTTCCCAGACGAGGATACTGGAGTGAGTTGCCATTTCCTTCTCCAGGGGATCTTTCTGACCCAGGGATCAAACCCACATCTGCTGAATTGACAGGCAGATTCTTTACTGCGGAGCCACCAGGGAGACCCTAAGATATTTACACAGACCAGTTCATTGAGCCCTCTCAACAACCTATGATGTAGGCTTTATTGTTTCTATTTTATATGTGGGAAAATTAAGGCTTGCAACATCAAGTGGCTTTCCCAAATCTAAATAATGAAACTGAAAATCAAACGCAGCTTTCTGATTCTAGAACCCAGGTTCAACCACCCCATAGCCTCGCAGATCAATTTTCTCCTGTATCTTTCATTCAGACTGGCTTAATGGCAGCAATGTGTGGTTGATGTGACCCCGTCTTGATTACTACTGTTCAGGTTAGAGGCCTCATCGGAGAAGGGCTAACTTGGGTAATTCTGGAAATTTGGAACTGAGATCAAGGAACTGATGTTTAGTCCGTGTTAACTTCAAAAAATGAAAGAGATACAATCTGGGAAGGATTGGGTGGACGTATTCTCCACATGACATGGGGCTTAGTAGCAGGAAAACTTGGATGGCAGAGGACAGAAGAATTAAGAAGATATGCCAAGAGAAATGTTGATATGTCTTAAACCATTTTTTAATTTGGTGAAATAACATTTGGTAAAATAAGAATTTAATGGCAGTCTTGATAGTACCAGCAATATTAAAGACATCCCTTGCCAGACTTTTTTTTTTAATAAATACAATTATTTCAGCACTTAAAATCTGTAGAATCTGATAAATAAGACAATACTGCTGAAACCTGTATCTGTTATTTGCTTCACTATTATGCCTGTAATTGACATTTTTAGTACTTCACTTAACTCATGCTAGCAGTCCCAAAGTCATCCTATTTGTAGTTTATTATTCTGAATAAAACACTGGTCCTTAACTCATAATTTTCTCTTAGTTCATGGTTGTTGTTGTTTAGTTGCTAAGTTGTGTCTGCCTCTTTGCAGCCCTGTGGACTGTAGCCCGCCAGGCTCCTCTGTCCATGGGATTTCCCAAGCAAGAATACTGGAGTGGGTTGCCATTTCCTTCTCCAGGGGATCTTCCCCGCCCAGGGATGGAACCCACATCTCCTGCATTGCAGGCGGATTCTTTATCTGGGAAACCCCCTCTTAGTGTGCCTTTTTCTTTCTTTTAGATCGTCTGAATGGCTTTGTAATCATTATAAGCGATGTTTAAATATTGTAAGCATTATGTCAACCAAATACTACCCACTTTCTTTTTGGCTTTTCGGGAGTTCAAATCCCTCTTGAGCCCAGTTGCATCTCTTCCTTCGAGTTCTAGAATGTGCCCTGATCATCACTGACTCAATGGACATGAGTTTGAGCAAACTCCAGAAGAAGATGAAAGACAGGGAAGTGTGGTATGCTGCAGTCCATGGGGTTGCAAAGAGTTGGACATGACTGAGTGACTAAAAAACAACTATGCAATGCATTTCCCAGTTTTTTTTAAGATGGCTAATTGCTTTCCGTTGTTTGCAAACCCAAGTGTCCTGATCTAGTAAGAATTATGGGAGGAGTTCAGTATTTTCCAAATCTTTCCTACCTGCTAGGATATTAACATAGTTTTACTAATTTAATTCTCATGACAAACTTGGGAGTAGTCAATTCAAAGCATTTAAGTGATATAAAGTAGTCAAGATTCTGTCTGTGAGTTCCTGAACTCCAGAGCCCAGGCACTTTCTCCTATATAATGTTGTAACCTACCTCAGAATTAAGAGAGGGGAAAAAAAAAAAACAACTCTTTTGAAACTCAGAAATGTTATTCAAAAGCTGAACTTCAACATTTGTAAATGATGACGGTACAAGTGAAACACGATGGAAGTTGTTTGCTTCTAAAATATACCACTGCCCCCTCTAAAGCACTGAATAGTAAGTACCTATTTCTTTATGAGCCTCTGTACCCAGGGATTATAAAAGCCTACACAGTTACTGTCATAACTTGTACAAAGCAAGAACAGAGAGCATCCTTTTGAAAAATGTAGGCAATGAACAAGAAATGAACAAAGAATAAAGAAAAGAAGCCACAACTACAGGCAAAACTACAATATATATGAGGTTGCACAGTTATATTGGTGCTTACTTTACATTAACTGTTTGCCCATAAGAAAGAGTCAGACCAAATTATGGAAAGAAATTTGATGGCCAGTCAGGTAGCAGGGATCTGAAACAGAAAGACCAGAAAGGAAGCCGTAGTAACTCAAAGACCTTGGCAGTACACTCGGGCAGACCTTCCCATCAGTGTTCCATTCAGAACGCGGAGGGACTTGACTACTCTTGGTCCCACCTTTGTGTCTTTTTGCTTTTCTCACTGCTGACTAGCTTCCTTGCTCACTATTCTGTGTCTCTCTCTGCCTTTCTCACCTCTTATTCATGGCTTTTGCTGTCTTGTGATTTCTACCAACTTATAACTTCTCCTGTATGCTTAGTTTCCGCATGACCTGGGCTCCTCCTGGCACCTGTCAACTTTGCCAGGACAGTTACACCCTGGTGGGCTCCGTACTTGCCTCTTCGAAGTCCTGGAGCTAGAATCTGACTGCCTGAGCTCATCTTTACCTGGACAGAAGTTTTGTTTGTTTGCTTATGGGCTCTTTTGCCAGGTCCTCTCATACATAGCTGCATAGGCCATGGATTGGCCGCTGTGCTTATCCCTCATGTGAAGAACTCTGGGTGGTATGTACATGTGTGTGTGTGAGGGGGGGGGGGGCAGGAAATGGTGAAGACGGGACACAGTACAAAATTCATCCTGGTTTAAGGCTACCGCCCCATCAGTGGCAGTGATGGGAAAGGCTGTGGCAGCTACTGCGGCAGATGTGCTTAATCTGGGCCTTGCCTGAAGTCTCTGGGTATTAATAAAGCAACAGGTAATATGTGTCAGCCCTTCTGTGTTCTTGGCACTTTTCTAACTGCCTTCTGCACACAAGTCTGTGAACAGCTAATCAAAACTTTGTGAAGTCAGTCCCTGTTTTGAAGTACCGTCCCATTTAGAAGATAGAGAAACTGAGACACGGATAGCTTATACTCTTACCTCGTACATAGATTAGGAGTTATTATGGGACGTGACATTCAGAAAGTGAAACAGGGCAATGTGATCACTTGTTTGGGGGTATTTCTAATCCCTGACAAGACTTAAAGAATTTCTAAGTCCCTGAACAAACAAATGATCAAAAGCAAAGAATGGAGGGAGTGCTCCAGTTGGCTAGTGGTGCCCTCAGCATGCTATTCAAGGTCCAAGTAAACTATCTGATCCTAGGGATCATATGGAGAAGGATCTTCTCCAAAAGGATGTTGGGAAAATGGACTTAGGAAAGCATTGGAGGTATAATTGACAAGAACACTCATATCCTCCTCTTCTAATCTGGATCCTGATAATGAAAGAGGAACAACAGGAAAAGTCAACTCAGATTTCCCTTGCCCTTAAGATGTGCCAAGTTCCAGCTCCTCCAAGAAGGCTTCCCAGATTATTGCAGGATGTCTCCTGCCTTGAAACACGCATTGCAGTTATTCTGTGGGTAACACAGTATTATTCTCCACAAAACAGAAAAGGAAGAAATAATTGTGGGCCCAACATCTGAGCTACCTGGTAGCGGCTTCAGCTGCGGCAGCATCAGGGGAGCCCAGCAGCTGCTGCTGACATCTTAGCACTAGCAGTTTGGGCAGGTGCCCTAAGCCAAAAGCAGGCGTGTGTCTGGGGCTTTTTCTAGTCCTTGCTGCAGTAGCTGCTGTGTTCTCCTCTTCCTGGTGCTCTCCTCTTTTCTCTTTGGAGGGCCCAGTCCTGGGTTCTGAGGATGCCGGCAGATCTGCATGACCTGGTCAAACACCATTATGTCTGGGTGAGCCCGCTGAGTGATCAGAGGGAAGGGAAGACAAACAGAGCCAGGAAACAAGCTGCCAGATGAACTGAAACCAAACAGAAGGGCACCATAAGAGCGCTGCAGTCACGGCCACTGTGCATTTGGCAATGTACCCACCACAGAGGGAGGGGTTAAAGGAGATAGCCTGCCTCTCACGCCTCAGCAGATGCCTCCTGTGGCGAATGGGCTGTGTCTCCCACCCTCTCAAATACAGTCTGCTGCTGGCTTTCAGGCTGCACCAAAGCCTTGATAAAACAAAATGTGCAATTACGTTCAAAATCCATCCGCTTTCCCTGCCAGCAAATAGTCACTACTCTATTTCGATCAACTGCAATTCTTTTATCAGGGAGATGCCTGGGGGCTTTTTTTCCTTTCTCTCAAGCTTCAGAGGTTTTTTGTTTTGTTTTGTTTTGTGTTTTAATGTATTTGCGTGCCTGTGTTTTCAAGGAACAAATTCCCCGTAGAAGCAAAGTCACATACCTTATCATGTCTGTTGAACACTTGACTATCAGAGAACTGAAAAATGTGAAGACTTCAGTGTGGAGCCACTGTGTGTATGTGTGAGTGTGTGTGTGTGTGTGTGTTTTATTATGACCGAATTCTCTTTCTGAGCCAGAACATTTCTGTATTTTAGAGAAGAACTGCTGAGAGCCAGTGTTTTTTGTTTGTGTTTTACTTTAACAACACAGTGGTATTCTCTTTGGAGGAAAAATTTTTAGGTTTTTAAAAAACAGACACACATGTCTCCTTTGCTTCGTCCAGGGTTTCTCAGCCTCAGCACATTACTGCTTTGGACCGGATAACTCTTTGTTTGAGGGATGGTCCCATGTGTTGTATAATATTTAACAGCATCCAGGACTCCACCTACTAGAGGTCAGTTCAACGCCTCCGCAACCCCCTAACAACTTGTGACAATGGAAAGAATATCTCCAGGCATGAACAAATGTTCCCAAGGGGCCAAAATAACCCCTGAATGGGGACCACTGACTTAATATAAAGATACAGAGCTTTTGCACAAGAGGCACTCAATACAGGAACTTTATTAGGAGCAAACAAAAGCATTTCCCTCTGCTCCTGGGGAGAAGGCAGAGCACCTGAACTTGGCCTTTTGGGCTAACCTGCTCTGGCCACAGCTTACCTGTGAATTCAGATCTTAAAGCACACACTCCCTGTTATTTTTACTCTTTCCCTCTGCGTGGGGTTTAGCGCAAGCTGGTGCCTCGATGTGGAAGGACCCTCCCTCACCTACGTGGTGAATCTCCTGATGAATCCGATTTGGGAAACACTGCACTGGCTTTACTTCCCTCCTCCCATCAGAGACATGCTCTGGGGCCGGGACTTCCTCCAGAACCATCTTCCTCCAGAGCCGCCCCCAGCCTGTTCCATCACTCAGCTGTGACACCAAGCAACCTACTTGGTACTTTTTCAGCTGGGATCTCTCCAGAGATAAGCAAGAGTGTGTGGGAGTTATGCAAAGCTACAAGGTAAAGGGGGCCATTTTAATTTGTGTAAGCATCAAGTTTTATTCCTTGGTGAGCAATTTAAGACGTTAAAAACAGAGCTGTTATAGACCATGAGAGTGTGTGTGTGTGTGTGTGTGCGCGCGCGCACGCACGGGCACACGCGCCTGCATTGGACTAACTTCCCATCATACAACCCTTCTTTTCTGCTGTCAGAGTGATTTCTTTTCTGCTCTTGGGTGACAAGTTTGGTGACAAGTTTGAATGCTTTCTGTCTCAATACATGAGACGATTTTAGTAGCATCTAGGAAAACAGCAAGGACATCCAAGGATAATTTACTCCTAATCAGGGCTTTGTAAGCCAGCTTCATCCTATAGCTCAGCTGGCAAATAATCCTCCAATGAGGGAGACTTGGGTTTGATCCCTGGGTTTGGAAGATCCCCTGGAGTAGGGAAAGGCTACCTACTCCAGTATTCTGGCTGAGACAATTCCATGGACTGTATAGTCCATGAAGTCGCAAAGAGTCAGACATAACTGAGCAACTTTCACTTTCATTCCTGAAAAGCAGAAAGAATGCGAATAAGACATAGTACTTTTTAAAAATGTATTTATTTATTTGGCTGCTCCAGGTCTTTGTTGCAGCGCATGGAATCTCTTAGTTATAGCATGGAAACTTTTAGTTGTAGCATGGAAACTATTAGTTGGGGAATGTGGGATCTAGTTCTTTGACCAGGGATTGAACCTAGGTCCCGTGTATTGGGATCATGGAGTCTTAGCCACTGGACCACCAGGGAAATCCCCAGACATAGTACTTAATTTCAAGAAGTTATTGTCCAGTGGGGCTTGGGTTGCTAGATAAAATACAAGAAGGCCAGTTAAATTTTAATGTCAGATAATTATTATATATCCTGGGCTTCCCAGGTGACTCAGTGATAAAGAATCCTCCTGCCAATGCAGGAGACATGGATTTCATCCCTGGGTTAGGAAGATCCCCTGGAGAAGCAAATGACAACCCACTCCAGTATTCTTGCGTGGGAAATCTCATGGACAGAGGAGCCTGGTGGGCTATAGTCCATGGGGTCCCAAAAGAGTCAGACACGACTTAGTGACGAAACAACAATAAAAATATACTCAGGCAATCCTTAGACTTATACTAAAAGGTTATTTATTTTCCATTGGTAGCTCAGATGGGTAAAGAATCTCCCTGCAATGCAGGAGACCCGGGTTCTATCCCTGGGTTGGGAAGATCCCCTGGAGAAGGAAGTAGCAACCCACTCCAGTATTCTTGCTTGGAGAATCCCATGGAGAGAGGAGCCTGGTGGGCCACAGTCTATGGAGTCGCAGAGTCGGACAAGACTGAGCGGCTAACACTGACACTAAAAGATTATTTATTATTTAACCAAAAAGCAAATTTAATGGGATATCCTGCTGCTCCCCACCCACATATAATGAGAAAATGAGTATCATGCAAATATAATACAATTCCAATATTGATTAGATGGTGAAAGTTACTTCATTGGAACTTCAATGAAAGTGGTTTCAAAAGAAACAGAGGCCACATCTGATTGAGAAACTAAGGGGAAATGGTGCAGGAGTAGAGTAGGAGCTGAGCCTTAAAAAATGAGCACAATCTGGAAGGAGCAAGAATAGGGCATGCTCCAAGCAGGAGCAAAAAGGAGGAGACAGGAAAAGATAGAGGAAGTTTATTTCACCAGAGTATAGATTTGGCATCAAGCACATAAAGCTGAAAATGGATTGATGCAGACAGACTGAAGAGGCAGAGGCACTTAGGATTAATCAGCTTCATAGGTGTGAGGGCAAATCTGATGGTTTCATAGGATCTGGACATCAAAGAAGGTTAATCTGATAAGGGTCTATAGAATAGACTAGAAAGAAGATCAATTAGAAGTCTCTCCCTATGATCTGCATCAGCTTTTTCTGAGTCACAGCTTTTTAGTGGGTTGTGAAATCAATTTAATTGCTCATGACTAGCACCTTTAAGGAGAAGGCAATGGCACCCCACTCCAGTGTTCTTGCCTGGAGAATCCCAGGGACGGGGGAGCCTGGTAGGCTGCAGTCCATGGGGTCGCGAAGAGTCAGACACAACTGAACAACTTCACTTTCATTTTTCACTTTCATGCATTGGAGAAGGAAATGGCAACCCACTCCAGTGTTCTTGCCTGGAGAATCCCAGGGATGGGGGAGCCTGATGGGCTGCCATCTATGGGGTCGCACAGAGTCGGACACGACTGAAGTGATTTAGCAGCAGCAGTAGCAGCACCTTTAAAGAATAAACTGGAAAAACAAAAATAAGATATTTCAGTATATATCAGCCATCATCATATTTGTGTCACTTTAATAAATATTTGTTTGGTGTGTATGTGTGTGTATCTGATGGATCATGATGGAAAATATGCTTCTTACAGAGTCACTGTTCAAAATGTTTGAAGGTCAGTGTTCTATGCAGAGGGTGGATCTGTTGGTTTCTTTGCCTGTGCTCACCATCTTCTGAAGAACTCATTCTCTCCTACTGACGTTGGCAGTGACCGCTCAGTGTTCTGTGTGATCCTTAGCTAAGGCCAGGGTAAACATATGACCCAAGAGGAACCACTGAGTAGGCTGGAGCTAAACCAATCATCCTGTTCCTAGGAGGACACACAGTCTGAACTGTGTTGTTCTGTTACTCAACTGTGTCGGACTCTCTGCGACCCCATGGATTGTGGCACACCAGGCTTCCTTGTCCTTCACCATCTCCCAGAGCTTGCTCAAACTCATGTCCATTGAGTCAGTGATGCCATCCAACCATCTCATCCTCTGTCATCTGCTTCTCCTTTTCCTTTCAATCTTTCCCAGCATCAGGGTCTTTTCTAAGAGTCAGCTCTTTGCATCAGGTGGCCAAAGTATTAGAGCTTCAGCTTCAGCATCAGTCTTTCCAATGAATATTCAGGATTGATTTCCTTTAGGATGGACTGCTTTGATTTCCCTTCAGACTGAACTGTGGGCTGCGTTCATAAATGCTTGTAATCTGGTAGATCGTGGCCACATTAGGCCATTGGCAAACTGAAACCACAGGTCAAGAAGGAGATGAACAAACATCAGAAGAGCAACCCAGTCCTTAAGAGGCAGAGAGAGCTGAAACCCAGCAAAGTCACTGATGAACAGAGACTAATTTTGTGTTCTTAATGTCCACCTGTGATCCCGAAGTGCCTGAACTGTTGTTTCTGACCCTTACATGTCTGTGAGATTACCTTTTTAAAAATAATAATAATAATAATTTATTTATTTGACTACTCCCAGTCTTAGCTGTGACATGGAGGATCTTCAATCTTCACTGCATCATGGGGATCTTTAGTTGTGGCATGCAGGATCCAGTTCCCTGACAAGGGATCAAACCTGGGCCCCCTGCATTTGGGGCACAGAGTCTTAACCACAGGACCTCCAAGGAAGTCCTGAGATTGCATATTTTGTCTGTGTGTTTTATTTGCAATAAATTTCCCTTTTTCTTAGACAAGCTTGAGCAGGTCCAGTTCCTTGTTACTAATTGGTCAGTCACTAAGACAAGAGTATTTGGGCAACAATAATCCTGATAGGTAAATATTTACTGTGGAAGTAAAGGGAAGGAGATGTATTAAGAGGACCTAACAGCTGAAGAATAATAATAATAAATTATTATACTTTATTTGCTACCTCTCTATGCTCAGAAACAGCAGGACAGATACTCCACTGGTTGTGACCATCATCAACATGAATCCCCACCACCCTTCTCTAAGTTCTGTACTTTTACAGATGTAGGTACTGAGTCTCCAAGAGATGAGGGAAGTAGTCCTGCTCACCTCACTTGTAAGTGACAGAAGGGACTTGCCCAGGCTTATCACCCTCCATTCTTAGTGCTTAACCTCACTTGATGTGGCCAGTGAAGGGCAAAGAGAGAGCGAGGATGGTAAGAAACATCTCCTCCCCGCCCTGCCAGCCCCAGGGACCATGAAGTAGCCCAGACTGTATCTGTATTGCTCTTTCCCTTCTCATGTCGTTTTCAAATTGCATTTCAACAGTAGTCAATCAATCATGCAGCAGGAGATGGTTTCCATACAATCCCAAATGAAGTGGAAACAACTATTATATAGTTAATTTGATCAACAGTCACACAGTGAAGATTCACCAGGAAAAAAAAAAAATTCTCCTTTAGAAGTGATTTCTCTTCTCTGATTACTGGTCTCAATGCTACACTAGCTCCACATGGAAGAATAGCAAGCCCTGGGTAAGACCAGCAGCAGGTGCTTACTGGTGTAACACTTCAGCCCTCACATATCCTCTGGGTCTGACTGGTACTGTGTCTACACCCACTCCTTCTGGTGGCAATTACAGGAGGATACAGAGCTGCTGTGTGCTGCCTTCCTGCGCCAAACCTTTAATGGCCCTTTCTCCTTCAGCATAGAATCCATTTCCTTAATACAATATTCAGGTTCCTCCAAAACCTAAAACTCACCTGAAATGTGAGAACTCCCAGCTTACATTCAGTAGTCCATTCGTGCACCCATACATCTATGTACTAAGGTGTGTGTTTGTGCAGAGAACGTTTATTGTTTTCCGACTCTGTGCCATTCCTATTGTAGTCAGTGGGCATTCTGAAAGTAATAATAATAATGCTGAGGAGTATGATAATTAATATTTGTGAGTTGGTAACACAGGCCAGGTACTAGACTAGGCCATTTATTTGCAATAACCAATTTTAAGAGGTGGGTGCTATTATCATCCATGTTGCAATCAAGGAACTGAGAATTGAAAGTCTGCTGACCCTCCTAAGGGCCACACAGTTAAGAAATGGCAGAGTCAAGATTCAAACTCAGATCTTTCTAACTCCAGAATCTGAGTATTGAGCAGTTGTTTCCCAGTGTATATACAGAATGAGATCTATTTAGTTCCTGTCCACAAACAAGTACTCTAGAAGAAGAAAAAAAAAAAAAAGCTGTGTAAATGTAATTAAATGCAAATCAAAATATCAGGATGGAAGTATGAAAAAAAGTGATCAATCTCATCAAATGGGTTGACGGGTTCACCCCAGGGACCAGCAGCAAATTTAAAAGGAAAAAAAAATTGTATTTTCAATTGGAGAATAACTGCTTCACAATACTGTGTTAGTTTCTGCCATATATCCATGTGAATCAGTCATCGTGATACATATGTCCCCTCCGTCTTGAACCTCCTTCTGACCTTCCACCTCATCCCAGGCCTCTAGGTTGTCACAGAGCACCTGGTCTGAGCTGCCTGCATCATACAGCAGATTTCCACTGGCTGTCTATTTTACATATGGCAATGTATATGTTTCAGTGTTGCTGTTTCTATTCATCCCCCCCCTCTCCTTCCCCCACGGTATCCACAAGTCTGTTCTCTATGTCTGAGTCTCCATCGCTTCCCTGCAAATAGGTTCATCAGTACCATCTTCCTAGATTACATATATATCCATTAATATATGATATTTGTTTTTCTCCTTCTGACTTACTTCACTCTGTGTAATAGGCTGTAGGTTCATCCAGCTCATTAGAACTGACTCAAATGTGTTTACTCAGTGATTTTCAGCTGCTTAGAGTCCCCACCCAACTTCTTTCCATTTGTCTAATCACTCTGCTATTTTAAGGCAGGATATATCTTTCCTCCTCTGTGTCAGGCATTGCTAATCAAACAGGAAGCTCTTTTCTGCCTAGCCTGTATATACCTCAGAATACTTATAAACACAGCCTTCAGGTCAACTTGTCATTAATTAAAGTTGGAACATAGACATATTTTGTCTCTCAACGCTAATCTACCTTGTTTCATGTTAAAAATGAGGAAGTGGAGGCTTGAACAGCTGAGGGTCACCCAGTGAGGTGAGACAGACCTAGATCTAGAAGCCAGGCGTCCTCTCTTCCAATCCAGACACTTCTTCCAACCCCACCCCACCCCCATCCTTAGCCTACCCCTGTGATCTATTGCCCACCAGAGGAATGATGATCAATGAAGTCCAAGTATGCAGAGAGGGAGAAAAGTAAAATGCCAATTATGCAGTCCCAACAGACTGGGTACTTGCTTGCAAGCTGTATGGGGATACACCTACGGAAAATGTCTCTAATTAGAGCCAGAATCTGATGAAAGGTTGGCAGTGTCTCTGAAATCCTTATTTTCATTTAAGTGCATGGAACACTATGCATATATATCATTTCCATGCCATGTTTGAGTTGTGGAAATTAAATATTTATTCTCCACACTGCTCAACTTTCCTATTTACTAACACAACTCATTTATTTATTCAATGGCTGAATGTGTACTGGGATATTTGAAATATCACTTTCAGCAGATACTTAGGTATGAAAAGAAAATGTCAACTTAGAAAGGAAGGCATAGAAATCATATATCCATAAGATAAAGTACAGGCCTAGTCATGGTTGTTTAATTCTGTGGCATTATAGGAAGGGCCCTTAGCATAAAGAAGATTGAGGTTTGAACTAAAATTCTGTTCTTGTCACCTGTATCAACTTGTTCCTTTCTGATTGATCTCTCTGATTCTTGTTCCTCATCTCTCTCAGAGGTGCAAGATAAGAGGTGTGAGATAAGAGGGACTATATTGTGTTTGACATTTTAATTCTCTTTAATTCTCTTGCTAAAAATATCCTGTTTTTGCCTACTGTATGCGGAGGTAATAACAGCCGATAATTAGGAAGTACTTAATACATTCCAGGTCATAAGGGTCTCTGCGTGACATGGTCACTGTCCATGGGCATCCTCACTATGGACGTGCCTGGGTCCCGAGGATGAGCATCTTGAGAGAGAGATAGTGCCAGGCAATGTGACCTGGCCTGGAAAGGAAGTCACAGAGCGTCACTTGTGCCACAGTTGATTGGCACAAGTCAACTGTGCCTGCCCAGATACAAAAAGGGAGAGATAGGCTCCATCATGGATAGAAGAGTAACAAAGTTCTCTCTGTGGAAGAATGTATGAGACTAGAAATATCACTGGACCTTTACAGGGAAATATAATCTTTATAGAATGTAAGTGCCATGAAGGCAAGAAATGATGGATGTTTTGTTCCCTAAGTGGTACCCTTGTCTAGAAGAGAACTGATTCCTGGAAACTCAGAATGCATTTTTGTGGTATGAATGAAAGAATGGTAGCTTGTAAGGACTGTGACTTGTCGTAAACCTTGTTTTATGAAAGATGAAACTGAGACCCAGTGAGAAGAACAAATTGGTGCTAAGGTCAGACTAAATCTGGCATTCCTGTTTCCAGTTTCATGTTCTTTCCACACCCCAAATTCTGCCTCTTTTGGGTGAAGTTACTGGGAAAGTCTGAGAGTAAAAAACCTCATTGTGATTTAATGTCTGGAGATAATGACCAATTTTAGAGTTCCTGGAGAGCTTCTGGAAGTAGCAACCCTTCTCCCAACAAGATATCAGCACTATAAATTGCTATGTGTTAAGAAGCTTGTGGGTGTGCACCATATTCATAGAAATAGCTAAAAACTGAGAGAACAATTATTACAGAATTGATTGCCCGTGGCTCAACCCAGTGAGATTTGGATGGTCCTATATTGTGTGGTGCCAATGGACCAAATGATGTGATATTTTAGAAGGACCAAGGATCATTGACTGCCCTCTGAATACGATTTGAAGCAATTTGAGCCAAAAAGCAATCCTCATTGGATCCTGGTGGAATTTTTTTTGTAGTTCCTGTGCAATATATGTTTAGAAAGTAATTGCTAGGCTCATTGAGATGTTTTAGTGTTCTGGCTTCAGAAATCTGCACAGTGTTTATGGCATCCAATGAAACCAGTTTATTAGCAGATTAGTATGAGATGATACTGTTCAATATCATCTAGAGCTCAATGATAATAAATCAGAAGTCAGAGCAATACCCACCACATTTCCCAGTTAGAGGACAAATAAGACGAGAGATAAACAAGAAAAAACTTGTGAGCAACCACGGAATAGTGGCTAAACACACTGACTTTTCCACCCAGTTCTCTGGACTCAAATTGCTACTCCATTACCTACAGCTGTTTCAATTGTGTGGGTTGCTTAAGATTCTTGTCTCACAGTTTCTGTAATAGACATAGTCATAGCATATACCTGTAATGTTGTTTGAAGATTATGAACATTAACAAATATAAAGTGTTTAGGGCAGTTCTTGGAATTTACCAATAGCTATGTGAATGTTAGCTGTGATTATTATTATGTGAAGAATTCATCCTCCCAAACATTTGATCACCTCCCAACAAAGACTGTTGGTAGGGCTGAGACAAAAACTCTGACATTTTGCACCCAACCTCTGTGCCTTGACATCTTCCACTCAGAAGACTCTTTTCTTCCTTTCCTGGGAACTGCACTTACAGTTATCATTCATTAAAAAAGTTATCCATCGTCGGGTGCCAGACACTAGCAGATGGGGAGGAGCAGAAGTTCAGCTTCTAAGAACCAATGTCTGAGGTTTACTGAGCTGGGAAATTCCCCTAAAATGAGGCTATGGGGGACAGAATGAGAGGAAGCAACCCAAGGGAGCCCCAGACTGGAAAGAACTAAAGACTGGGGGACGTATGAGCCATCTGCATCTCCTTAATAAAAGAAGGCTCCTGTCTCACTTCCCTGTGCTAGCTGGCTGAAGGCTCTTCTCTGTGTTTGCGCAGTGATCTCCATGTATCAGTACATAGACTGAGGGCCCACCTGCCCTGATTTCTTTCCTAAATCCTTCTTTACATAGGAAAGCTGTTGAGAGTTTCAAGCATTATTTCTTGCCTCTTCCTGCAGAATCACTTGCAGAGTAGGGAGAGGAAGACATCAAGCCTTGACACTGAGCAGAAATCTGTGTCGTCAGATCCATGTACATTTTATATATGTGTGTGTGTGTGTAGACACACACACACACACACACACACACACATACAGTGGAATATTACTCAGCTATGAAAAATGAAATAATGCCATTTGCAGCAATGTGAATAAACCTAGAGTTCACTATGCTTAGTGAAAGAAGTCAGAAAAAGACAAATACTACACTTATATATAGAATCTGAAGTAATACAAATGAATGTATTTGCAAAACAGACTCACAGATAGAGAAAACAAACTTGCGGTTACCAAAGGGAAGAGGAGATGGAGGAGGGACAAATTAGGAATTAACAGATAGAAGCTACTGTATATAAAATGGGCTTCCCTGGTGGCTCAGATGGTAAAGAATCTGCCTGCAATATGGCAGACCTGGCTTTGATCCCTGGGTTGGGAAGATCCCCTGGAGGAGGCCATGGTAACCCACTCCAGTATTCTAGACTGGAGAAATCCATGGCAGAGGAGCCTGACCAGCTACCATCCACGGGGTCACAGAGTCAGACACGACTGAGCGACTAAGCGCAGCACAGTGTATAAAATAGATAAGCAGCAAGGATTTACTGTACAGCACAGGGAATTATATACCCAGTATCTTCCAATAACCTATAATGGAATTTAATCTGCCAAAATACTGACTCACTATGCTGGTACACCTGAGACTAATACAATATTGTAAATCAGATATACTTCAGTTTTTTTAAAAAGCTCAACATTAAAAAAAATCATTGAGCTTTGTTACTTGCTAAGCACTCCACTGAATTCTCTTAGCAACCTTCTGAAGTAGGTCCTATGGCTGTACCCATTTCAAAGATACAGAAACAATGGCTTAAGGAAATTAAGTAACTTGCCTTAAGTAACACAAGAAGAATAAAGCCAAGATTCAGAGTGAGGTCTGCTCAACTCCAAAACCCAAGATCTGGGTGAAACCGTGACTGTAAATCAGAATTCTTATTGTAGCCTGGATGTGGTAGCCCTACTTTCCTCTCTGAGCTCCTCCCTCTCTCTCCCCCATGTCATTCCAGCTCCACTGGCCACACCCCATTATTTCCTGAAGATGCCAAGCCCAGCCCTGCCTAAGGCTCTGTCTCCAGCTGTTCTCTAGCTGGAACCTTTGTCCTGCAGATGTCTGCTTCCTTCACATTCTCATCTTGAGTCTTTATTTACATCTCATCTTTCCCTGGGAATTATTTTGAACTGTTCATTCCTACAAACTGCCTCATCATCCTCCACTAACCCTGACCTTCTTAGCTAGCTCTTTTTTTTTTTTCTTTTTCAAACACATGACTTCCTTATGGACTTTATAATTTACTTATTTCAAGATGTATTGTTTGTCTGTTTCTTCCACTAAAATGTAAGTGCAGTGAATGTAGGGACCCTTATTTGATTCATTGGTGGTCTCAAGCACCTGTAGCTGGACCTAGCACATAGTAGTTGTGCAATAAATTATTGTCAAATGGAATGAATGACCTACCTCACATGTGCATTTGCCTTTCTTCAACCTTTCCCTCTTCTTATCCTTAGAAGTTTCCACATTCCTAAATTATGTTCCACAAAAACCTTGCTAGTATCTCTGAGTATTTGGAACTTGAATGCATTCTATTGATATTTACATGTAGCATTTTCCTTCACAATCTTTCAGGATTTCCTTCCTTCCTTCTTGTAAAGATTTTATAAGCTTCCTACCATGAGCCTGGTATTCTCTCCCTTTCCAGAGATGAGAAGATTAAAGTGTCACAACCTTTGACCTCTTGAAGAGCATTGACTGTCTTAAGTCAGATACATCAAAAGGAGGCTCCAAGACCAGAATTCATTTGCAAGTGATTTCTTCAGTGCTCTCAGGACAAAGCAGTGAAGGAATAGGGCTCAAGTCTTACTTCCTCCTATAACCATCCCAGACTTCTCTTGAGCCTTCCCTACCCTGAACACTGGTTAATACCTGCAGGTCACTGTGGGAGTTAATAAAAGTTAGATGCTACCAGGAAATTTAAAAAAATCCACTGGCCAACCCAGGTATCAGAAAAGGAAGCTCTCATAAGGAAGCTATATATCATACTTTGGCAAAGTCTCAGCAATCAGACCAAGTTAGGTCAAATCCCTACTCACCCATTTCCAAGCTGTTTGACTTTGGACAAGTTACTCAAGTTCTCTGAACCTAAAATGTATCATCTGTTCAATAAAATACTATAGCATAGAGTTTTCTTGGGAATTAAACAAGATAATGTACATAAAGCACTCAGTAAATGTTAGCTGCAGCTTTAACGGCCACTACTAATAGTATTCTTTTATCTTAGTAATTTATTCAGCTTCCACCTTCCCCTGATACCTTTGTCTGAATGAAGTAAGTCAAAGTCACCAAGTCACTCATTATCTTTTTATTTTGACTACCCTCATGAGTTATACTAGAGAGAACCTTCACTTATTTGATTACAGTGTTATTCAGAAATGTCAAGATTTACTAGTCGAGAATGGCAGAAATCAAATGAGTTTTCATGGTATTATGTTTAGTCATCATGGCTGGTTTAATCACATTGAATTGGGCTCTGAACGCCAATCTAACCTTAGCTATTTGGCAAGGTTAGTCATGATGATTGATTGCCTCCTGAGACTTGAGTCTTTCCTGTAGCTCCTAAGATGAGCAACCTCTTCCTGGGAAAATCTGTTTTTCTCCAAAAGATTGCCACTTTCAGATAAGTACATCAGTATTCTGAACCGAAGAAATTTTTTTAAAACTTTATAACATGCAACATGTTTAGCTTAAATTTAGGAGAGAACAAAATGATACACAGGCTTTCTGATCAGCTGGAATTGAACTGTATGCTCAACAGGGCCAAGGGGCACAATCATATTACCAAGAAATTCATATGCAACAACAGCGCAATGCCTGGCAAATAGCTGACCACTAATTAACATGTGTGGGATGGATGGTTGTATTGATGGATGGATGCTTGGATGAAGTATAGAAAGTCCAAAATTTCTAATGAGAACAACAGTGCAGGTCTTAAGCCACTCTGAATCCTTTAAGGATCAAGTCAGGATATTAATTAATTTACTAAAATCCCCAGTTTTCCAGGCTAGTGGCTCTCTCAAGAAAAGGAAATCAGATTATATTACAAATACTGTAATTACCTTAACAGTCTTCCTCTGGGGATTTTTTTCTCCTTCTAATCTATACTACAAATCGTCTCTGAATTAATCTTCTTGGAATTTAATCTTTTATTAATTTATTCCTAACACCACCTATCCTTTCTTTCTCCTACTCCTTCAACTCATTCATCAAAGATTTCAATTAGACAGTAATAACATTCTATTTAAGGCTGATATTTCCATTTCAATGGGAGCAGGTAATGCCCAAGGTAGAAATGTCTTAGAAAAGTACTGTTTGAACAGAATGACAAATATCCCTCACAAACAATATATTTACCCTTTCACTCTCTTTTTACTGCAAGCTGTTTAAACAATTAGGAGGATCTCATGAGCAAATAGCATCGTCCAGTATTTGAGATCTCCCTATAGCAGATGTCCAAAAAAATACATGCAGCTATTGTGAAAATAGAAATTTAAACTGATACCTGACTCTCTGAGAAACCTAAACTTTCCCACAACCCTTTTAGTAGCTTGTTCTATTGTTAAGACCTTGTGAAATAATTAGTATCCATTTCTCAGAATATAACTTTATAACAGTGATAATAATAACATCTACCATCACGAAATACACATTTGGTATGTCAGCCACTATGCTAAAGGTTCTACGTTTATCTGTTTATTGTAGTTATTGTTGTAATCCCAGTTTCATAGAAGGAGAAGCTGAAGCTCAGAAACATTGAGTAATTTGCCCCAAGGTCACCCACTTGGCAAGGAGCAGGAGTATTCAAAAAGAATCTATCTGACACGACCACCTGCTCTCTTAATCCCTGGTCATATTGACCTCATATATTTCCTCTAAATGGCAGGAGGTTGGAAGGAGAAATGGCATGAATATTTCAACATTTCTTCTTTGATTCCTTCTATAAATATGGAAAGCCTCTGCTCTGGGCCCTGTTAACCACTCTGATCAATAGATCAATGAGTGTGGACAAAGGAGACGGGGAATGAATGCTAACATTTTAGCATTAAACCTGTATCAGGGCCTGTGCTAAGTGCTTTCCAATTATTTCTTTTAACCACCATACAAGCACTACCCTTAACACAGGACCTGCTATGGAGCAAGTATCCACTAAATATACGTGGAATCAGACAGCCAAGCTAATGCTTCAAAGTGGAGAGCATCACTTAACAGATTACGGGGTACCACAATAGTCATTCTCTGTTCCTTCCCACAAAATTTATAGTGACTGAACTTCTGAATCAGGGGAGCTATTAAAGTATTCTTCATGAACATGTACTGTTTAGCTGGAAAAACAATAATGTAAAACGTGGATTTTTTCCCGACTGTAGATATAGCTTAGGTTTACCTCTGTACGCGTGCTTATTTGCTCAGTTGTGTCTGACTCTTTGTGACCCCATGGATAGTAGCCCACCTGGCTCCTTTGTCCATGGGGTTCTCCAGGCAAAAATATTGGAACAGGTTCCCTCCTCCAGGGGATCTTCCCAACCCAGGGACTGAACCCATTTCTTTTGTGTCTCCTGTATTGGCAGGCAAATTCAAATAATGATCTGATGTATGTTAGTTAAAAGAATGTGTGGGATCTGTAAGAGGGTCCAGAGCCAAATCTTACAGATTATTTTTCAAAGCAGGTGTTCCAGAGTGCAAAGAAGATGACTGAAGTGGTCCCATAATCATGGAGAGGCGAGGGAGCCCCACTCTAGGGAGAGAACTTAAACACTAGGACTGGACTTCTCACACCTTGTCTAACCCATGGCAACCTACACAAACATGAAGCAAGCTTCTGCAAGATAAAGCAGATCTGCTGACCAGTCCATCCCTCACATTAATGACAAGATGCTCCTCCTCCCTGCCTGCCAGCACAGCAGTCCTGCCCCCTCCCCAGATGCCCACAGGAAGCCAACTTTTGTGAACACTTGGCTCACAGTCATACATCCCTCTCATTGCTACCCTTTTCTTTGAGTTCTTCAGATATTTCAGAGTGATGGGTGGAGAAAGAGAACCAGAGCTAAGATTATTTACCTAGCAGAAGAAAAATGTCACCAGCCAGAAACATCTTCTTCTTAGTGGTCATGGCTTCCTGCAATCAAAGGATTAATATGAAAAGAACAAAACTGGGAATGTTATTTGCCGAGTCATACAAGTCCTAAGAGGGCTCCCCTGGTTGTGTCAGTGGTAAAGAACTCACCTGCCAGTACAGGAAACTTCAGAGAGGAGGGTTGGATCCCTGGGTTGCAAAGATACCCTGGACAAGGACATGGCAACCCACTCCAGTATTCTTTCCTGAAGAATCCCATGGACAGAAGAGGCTAGCAGGCTAGTCTATGGGGTCGCAGAGTTGGACACCCAAAGTGACTTAGCACACACACAGGCATGAGTCCTAAGAAATATTTTGTCCTCATCAGTTCAGTTCGGTTCAGTCACTCAGTCGTGTCTGACTCTTTGTGACACCATGAATTGCAGAAGGCCAGGCCTCCCTGTCCTCCACCAACTCCCGGAGTTTACTCAAACCCATGTCCATCGAGTCGGTGATGCCATCCAGCCATCTCATCCTCTGTCGTCCCCTTCTCCTCCTGCCCCCAATCCTTCCCAGCATTAGGGTCTTTTCCAATGAGTCAACTCTTTGTATGAGCTGGCCAAAGTATTAGAGTTTCAGCTTCAACATCAGTCCTTCCAACAGGAGCCACAAAAAAAACCAGAAACGAAGGCAATAAAGCATAATTCAAGCCCAGTTCAAAGCAGTCAACGTTGATACCATTCTGAGTACGTTGAAATCCTTTCTAAAATAAAGGAAGACTTGAGAAATTGTCACAGGATGCAGGGGACTGAGGAGCAAAACCAGAGATGTGGGGAGTAAAATAAAATTAAATACAATGGAAATTCCTATATTGAATCCTGGAACAGAAAGAGGACGTTAATTGGAAAACTGGTGAAATCCAAATAAAGTCTGGAGCTTGGTTAATAATGAGTCAATGTCACAAAGTTTCTCAGTTTTGACAGCTATACCATGGTAATATACAGTGGGGGAAAATACATTAGAGGTACATGGAAACCACCTGTAGCTATCTTTGCAACTTTTCTGTAAATCTAAAAGTATTGGAAAAATAAAAATTTAACTGAAAATACCCTTTAGAGCCCACTGCAATGTTTTGCAATGGTCTCCCAATTCAATTTCTCTTCCCCGTCACCATAGCAACCTGCATCCTATGACAAATGATGGGGTTGCATGAGAGGAGGAAGAAGCAAGCAAGCAAGCAAGTTGACCTTGGTTCCCAGTCAAAGAACTTTGCCTACAGAGGATTCCTCCAGCAAATTTGTTTTTTATTGTTGATACTTGGTATCTTGGGATATTTAACACCTGCCCACAAACATGGGAAATATTCCAGTTTACTCTCCTGATTGTCTTGGCATTTAAGGATATTGCTTAGTAATATGTGCTGTGCTTCATTTCAAGAACCAACAGTTATAAAAATGTTAACATAACATAAATGTAAAAACCCCATAGGGAAAAGGGCTGAACTTTCTAAGAAAAAGACAGTTGGGAAGATCCTATCCTTAGATAGGAAATCTCAAAAGTTAGAAAGCTGTTACAATGTCCAACTTAGAGATCAGAGAGAAATAAAAAATTACTGGCTAAATTCTAATGCTTTCAGAGAGAGGAGAAAAGATGCAAAAGGCTCTCACAACTGGGAAAAATCCAGAAAGTATTCAGGACATTGGATGCTGTCTTCTGATAATTCTATTACTTAACATCAACTAGTTATTTAATAAATTCCCACTGTGTGCTAACTGGATTCATATATATATATGATCAACACACATGATTGGAAAAGACTCAGATGTTGGGAAAGATTGAGGGCAGGAAGAAAAGAGGGTGACGGAGGATGAGATGGTTGGATGGCATCTACTACTCCATGGACTTCAGTTTGGGCAGACTCTGGGAGATAATGGAGTTCAGAGAAGCCTGGCATGCTGCAATCCAGTTCAGTTCAGTTCAATCACTCAGTTGTGTCCGACTCTTTGTGACCCTATGGACTGCAGCGCACCAGGCTTCCCTGTCCATCACCAACTCCTGGAGCTTGCTCAAAATCATGTCCATCGAGTTAGTGATACCATCCAACCTTATCTTCTGTCGTCCCCTTCTCTTCCTGCCTTCAATCTTTCCCAGCATCAGGGTCTTTTCAGATGAGTCAGTTCTTCGCATCAGGTGGCCAAAGTATTGGAGTTTCAGCTTCAGCATCAGTCCTTCCAATGAATATTCAGGACTAATTTCCTTTAGGACTGACTGGTTTGATCTTCTTGCAGTTCAAGGGACTCTCAAGAGTGCTCTCCAACACCACAGTTCAAAAGCATCAATTCTTCGGCACTCAGCTTTTTTTATAGTGCAACCCTCACATCCATACATGACTACTGGAAAACCCATATCTTTGACTAGATGGACCTTTGCTGGCAAAGTAGTGTCCTTGCTTTTTAATATGCTGTTCAGGTTGGTCATAGTTTTTCTTCCAAGGAGTAAGGGTCTTTTAATTTCATGGCTGCAATCCCCATCTGCAGGGATTTTGGAGCCCAAGAAAATAAAAGTCTGTCACTGTTTCCCCATCTATTTGCCATGAAGTGATGGGGCCAAATGGAGTTGCAAAGAGTTGGACACAACTGAACATCTGAACAACAACATATACATGATTCTTTTCACTTAAAGTGTGAAAGTTTTTAGGAAAAAATGTCTCTAATAAATTGCCCAACAGAGGTATCCTATTTACTAAAATGTATGTGATTCCCCCAAATGGGAGATAAAACCAAAAACTATGATGCAAGCTGGATTCAGCATAAACTGAAGGAAGTGTGTGAACTTTAACATTTGATAGACAAGTTATTTTTTATTTTAAATGTAATGTAATAGAGAATATTGTGACCACTTTTGCAATATGTTTGGAGTAGAAAGTGTGCACTCCATCTTAATACTTATAGTCATCCACGTGTCCATGTAGATGAGTTCCAGGAGCCCTCTTGGATACCAAAATGCTCAAATTGCTTATATAAAATGGCATGGTGCAGTCAGTCCTCTGTATGCCAAAGTGAAACCTCAGGGTGTGCAGAGCAGTTTGCATATACTCTTTATGTCTATGTGTATATGCGTGTGGTGAGGTGTTTCAATCATGTCAAACTCTTTGCAACCCTATGGGCTGTAGCCAGCCAGGCCCCTCTGTCCATGGGATTCTCCAAACAAGAACACTGGAGCAGGTTGCCATGCACTCCTCCAGGGGATCTTTCTGACCCAGGGATCAAACCCACGTCTCTTACATCTCCTGCAGGCAGAGATGGGCAGGTGGATTCTTTACCACTTGCACCACCTGGGAAGCCCTTATGTGTATATATATACACATATAAATACATACACAGACACATACCACAGATATATATATATATATATTATATATGTATATATATATATATATATATATATATATATATATATACACACACACACACACACACACACACACACTTATATAGATCTTCCTCGACTTACAGTAAGGGTATGTCCTGGTATACTCATCATCTTAAATTGAAAATATCACAAGTTGAAAATGCACTTAATATATTTAACCTACCAAGCATCATAGTTTATCCCATCCTACTGTAAACATGCTTTAGAGCACTTACAGTAACCTACGGTTGAGCAAAATCATTTAACATAAAGCCTAGTCTATAACACAGTGGTGACTATCTCATGTAACTTATAGAATACTGTGCTGAAAATGGAAAGCACAGTGGTTGGGTATAGAATGGTACATTTATGAGTTGTTTACCTGGTGATTGCGTGGCTGACTGGGAACTGCAGTGGCTTCTGCCACTCAGTGTCACAAGGGAACATGCACCACACGTGGCCAGCCCAGGAAAAGACCCAGATTCCAAGTACTGTCCCTACTGAACACTTATCCCATTGGTATCATGGTAAAGTTGAAACACTGTAAGTTGAACCAAGTCAGGGACCATCTCTGTGTGTGTGGCATGGGAGGCTTAGCCCACTTCTTTACGGCCAGCCAAAGAATTAAGGCACTGAATCTGATGTTATCTCCATTTGAAATACTAAATAAATGAAATATTTTTTCAGAAGAGAAAGAAGGAAAGGAAACAAGTAAAAGATGAGGGAGAGGAGGAGGGAGGAGGCAAGGGAAGAAGGGAGGGAGAAGGGGAGGGAAGAACAGATTTGTTAACAACAGAGACTGCCAGGGACTTCATTTAATACACCAGCGTTTCTTCTCCCACTCAAAATGCTTCAGTATTCCTTGTCCAGGAATACTGAGTTTAAGAATCATTCCCACAGTTTTAAGATGCTTTATAAGAAGGAAGAAAACTAATAGACGTATCTCTTTGGTCCTTGTCACAGGAACCTTTCCACTAGTCTCTTTGGAATTGCCCTCCTGAAGGAGAATTTTAGCAGGTGACAGTCCAACCTCACCCTATGTGGGGCGGGGCGGGGGGGGGGGGGGGGGGGGTTGTTTCTATTTTTAGTCATAAGATGCTGGTTCTGAAGATCAGAAGATTCGGACCTGGGCTAGACTCCCAGGTAGCGCTGGCCAGAAGTGACATGCACAGACAGTTGTTTCCTTAAATCACCTTCTTCCCCCCTTGTTATTGACTTTATTTTATTGGATTGAAAAAAAAAGATTAAGTATAATATGTACGTATCATGACAAGACACACAAAAGTTAATAATATGCTCTCCCTTCCAAAGATCCCACCCCATACCCTCTGGGTAACCAAGCCAGTGTTAATAGATTAGTAGGTAGTAACTATCTACTAACCTGTTAACTAACATTCAACATGTGCTAACATGTGTTCATTCAAACATGTGAAAACAAATGCTCACAAATAGATTTTGGACATAGTATTTTATAAAAATGGGATCATATCCCTCACTCTACTCTGAAGTTCTTTTTTTTCATTTGACAATTTCATTTGACAATTATATCATGAACATTCCTTTAGGCTAATACACAGAGATTAATGCACTTTTAAAAAAAATTTACAGCTATGTTGTACTTGATAGTATAAATGTGTCATAATTTAATCCTCTATCAGTGGACTTGGTTTCCTGCTTTCTTTTCCACTGTAATGTTACAATAAATATCTATATCTATCTCTATATATTTATATATTAGGTATCTATATTTTTATGTATTAATAAATTATATACATAGATGCTTTATTTCTGTAAGAAACATACCCTGAAAGAGATTAATTTTTCAAGGAAGCAACCCACTTTGCAATCCAAATGTATATGCTATTATAACTACAAGTAATGATTGTCCCTCTGAATATTTAGGACCCTTTGAGGATCATATAATAACATAAAATAGAATGATTAGCAGAATTCCAAGTGAATTTATTGGCACAAATACACTTCACATCAGGGCTTCCCAGCTGGCTCAGTGGCAAAGAAACCACCTGCCAATGCAGGAGACATAGAAGACACAGGTTTGATCCCTGGGTCGGGAAGATCCCCTGGAAGAGAAATGGCAATCCACTCCAGTGTTCTTGCCTGGGATATCCCATGGACAGAGGAGCCTGGTGGGCTGCAGTCCATGGGGTTGCAAAGAGTCGGATACGACTGAGCGACTGAGCACACACGCGCACACACACACACACTTCATAGCACAGGGCCAAGCAAGGTCCCCAGTTGAGACCTGCGGAAAGAGCTTTTCACAGAGAGTTCAGATATGAACGTGTGATGGTGGCTCCACTAGGCCCTTCATCATGGCCCATTCTCAGCATCATGACAACTTCTTAGTAAAGAGAATAAGCAAGGTGATTTTTTAAATTTTACTTTTTTTTTGATTTTTCACTTTGCTCATTCTTGGCTGCTGTGCAGGCTTTTCGCCAGCTGTGCAAGTGGAGGCCACCCTCTGGCTGTTTGGGCTTCTCATTGCAGTGACTTCTCTTGTTGCAGAACACAGGGTCCAGGTGCATGGGCTTCAGTCACTGGCAGGATTCTTAGCCACTCAACCCCCAGAGAAGTAGGCTAAAGTGATTTCTAATAGTTCATCAGCCAGTGTGTGCTGTTTCCTCCTTAAAATGCTAAGTTTACCCATCACTAGTTAATTCCTATTTTGAAGAATCAAAGGTAACTAAATGTTTTTAAAACGTGAGACTGGACCCTTTTTTTTGAGGGGAGCAGAGGTCACGCAGCCTTGGGAAAGAGAAGCAGTTTAACAGTCAGGGGCAATACAGATAACAAAGGGAAAGCCAGTTTTGTCTGCAGGATGATAAAGCAGTCTTGGATCTCAAGAAGGCTTGTTAGGTAAAGGGGAGAAGGTCGTTCTCTTAAACTGGAACCCAGTTGACATATTAGATATCTTATAATGAATAACAATTCCCTTATGGTCACTAATGTCACACTTCAACTGAAGTCATAGCACAGAGATGGCTATGAAAATGTATCTTGAGGGCTTTAAACACCCAGCAGAGAAGAATTTGAACTGTGAACGTCTTCCCTTCTGCTTAGTGTAATGAAAACTCTCTGGAGTAGAACTCAGGAGATCTCAGTAACATTGAGAAATTCATTGAAATTCTCTGAGTTTCCATTTCTTTTCTGCAAAATGGGGCTAATACTGCCCCCTGACCCCTGAGCTAATAGGTCACTGCAGTCAAAGAAATAACACACCTGAAAAAACATCGAAGGCAAAATAGATGTTAAGAATACAGACTCTGCAGTTATCCAACCTCTGTGGCTTTCCTGGTTCCTCCTGGGTAATCTTGATCCTATTACTTGCCCTCTGAGCTTCAGCTTCCAAAAAGGGGATAATATACATACCTCGATTTAAGAATGTAATATAGCCACTGATTTAAGAATGAGATGGGATCATGCCTTCAAAAGTGCAAGCACAGTGCCTGGCACATAATGAGATCTCAGTAATATGAGCCATTATTTGTAAAGTGCTACTCAAATGTGATAGTCCTTCAAAGAAGCTCTAAATATTTTTTCTGAGGTTCCTTAAGCATTTCTTTCATTCAGTAGTTGCTTTTCTTACTCTTGTGAGGACGCTCTCTTCTTACCAAGACACAGTGACTCTGTCTCTGAGAGAGAAATAGGGGCCTCAATGCTAGAATCAAGGCTGCAGAAAAGGATTGAGAACATGAGATCCAGCTTGTGGTTTGATTGGAAACAAGTGGTCAGGAGCCCTTAGGCCCTTCTGCAGGTCCCAGTGTGAACCACATTAGCTCCTGACTGCTCTGGATCCCAGAACAAACCCAGAGATTAAAGAGCAACAGGTAGAACCTGATGTGAGTAGAGGAATGTTTGAAGCCTCCCTAGAATTATCTAGTAAGGGAACTGTGTGGTCTATTGAGAGTTGGCTCAGGATACTGCCTTGTTTTTTAACAGAAGGGCGACTCCTGAAGGCTGGAGAACTGGGGTCGTCCAAGTTATGTAATCATCATAAGAGTGACCACAGCAGCTGCCAATTCTTGGCCGTCAGCAGATGCTATGTCAAGGACATCAATGCTGATAGAAGGCAGGTGGTATTGCCTCCACTTTACAGGTGAGGATCTGAGGCGCAAGCCACTTCCCTGAGGTCCTACCATAGGTATGTGGTGATCTGGGGTTCAGATCAGGATCTTTGCATCTCCAAATAGTGGGCTTTTTAACACACAAGCAGTATCTTGTAGGATATCAAGCCAGTTTTATATATGCATCCTCACTTTTGCCAGGATCTCCTGCCAACAATGCAGCCAGATTCCTGCTTTAAAACTCTTAGCAGTATGGCTGAGTCACCCTGCTGTCACCTGAAACTATCACAGTATTGTTAAATGACTATACGCCAATATAAAAGTTTATTTAAAGAAAAAGCTCGAAGCAGAACTTTGAGGAAAGGGTGCATTTACTGGCTGTTGACTCCTGCCTGATATGCCTGTAGCGATGCCCAGAAAAGAGAGGGTGTAAAAGGAGTGGGCAGAGAAGGACGGCCACCTCGGTGGGTACAAATGCTCCATGGAAAACAGTCAGTTCCGCTCTAAGAATGGTATTTAGAATTCATCTACTACTGCTACCTAATAGAATTTTCTGTCAAGAATGGAACTGTTCTGTAATACATCTGTACTAACCTCATGTGGCTATTGAACGCCTGAACTATAACTAGTGAGCTGACTAATTGAATTCTCATTTCATTTTAATAAACTTTGATTTAAATAGGCATATGTGACGAGTAACACAATGGAGAGTGCAGGTGTAGACCATCTCTCTGCTGCCCAACATGGTTCTGTCAAAATTGTGATTCAGGGAGACAGAACCCTAGAAGGATCTGTGAAGTCAGACTGCCTGAGCTTGAATTCCAGCTCATCATTTCTAGAAGGGGCTGTGAGGTCACACCGCCTGACGTTGAATTCCAGCCCTCACATCTCTATGCCTCAGTTTCCTCATCTGTAATATAGAGTTTACAAATCATAACTGCTTCATAGGGTTATTGTGAGAGTTAAATGATTTAAGGTTTTAAAAGTACTTTTTACATAGTACCCAGAATAGTAAAATGATAAAGGTACAGAAATGAACAATATCTATTCCCTACCCTCGGGAAGCTTTTATACCACCTCTGTGCCTTTAGGACTTTACTTTATTCCACTGCCCATAATCCAGTCAGTGGAAATCGCATGCGTAGACCAGCAGTATGAATAGATAGGTTATTTGCTCTGTGTGTGTGTGTGTGTGTGTGTGTGTGTGTGTATCACCTGGCACATGGTAGACACTCAGTAATGGCAATTTTTCTCTTGTTAAATAAGATCTTGTGATATGTAAGAGCTAAAATGGACCAAACTGTTGGACTCAACTCTCCAGCAGTACAAGCAGGTGGTGTACCATGACAGGGTTTGTTTTTTACTCCTCTTCTTTTGGCCATATTTCAGAGGCTTCATGAGATATAGGATTGTGAGGGCCCTGGGCGTTGTGGCTGGCTCTCAAATCCAGAAGTCCATTAGGGACCTCACAGACATCCTTTGTTTTGCCTAATTGAGTAATATGTACTTGGGTTGTTTTCCTCCTCACTGAGATGCATTGATTTTTCTTCCAAGGACCAAACCCTTATTTTCCTGGGGGAGCCACATCTTCCCATCACAGTTCACATCCTTTAGTGGGTGATTTTGACTCTAAGAGAGGGTGTGTGATTATGGATTAGCCAATCAGAGCACGCATGCCCTTAGCCATGGTGATGGAGCATAAGTGGCATTTGGCCCAAATCAATCCAAGGAGGTTTTAGTCTAAATTTTTGCAGGACTCTTAGGAAGAAAGAACATTTGTTTTCGAAGGACTTCAATTGGAAGTATATTATTTAGACTTGGAGAGGACATTACACAGAGAAGGCCTGACCTGGAGTAAAAGCTGCTGCTGCTGCTAAGTTGCTTTAGTCGTGTCCAACTCTATGCGACCCCATAGACGGCAACCCACCAGACTCCTCTGTCCACAGGATTCTCCAGGCAAGAATACTGGAGTGGTTTGCCACCTTCTTCTCCATTGAGTAAAAGCAACAGAAAGCAAAGCAGAACTCAAAACAAAGGGACTGAATCTAGATGATGTCTCTTTAGCTCTGGCCCAACCAAGCTGGCAGCACTATTGCTAGACTTGAGGAGTGTGAACCAGTATATCCCTCCCTGTGTTTCAGCCAGTGTGAGCTGAGTTTCTCTTTATTATAACCAAAGCCGATATTCCCTCTGCTGTTTCCTTGGTGTAAGAGGGTTGCTCCCAGCAGCTCTGTAGGGGTAGAAGTCAGACGACCTACCCTCTCCTTCCCGTGATAGCAGCCTCAGAGCTCTTATCGTCAAAGACCAAATAGCAAAAGCCACTCACATGCTCATGGCAGCAATTTTCAGGATGTCCTGTGTGAGACTGACCCTAAGAAGGGATTCTAAAAAGGGCCTTGCTTATGTAATTGAAATTCTTAAAATAACTGCAGATGGAATCTGAGAATCCCGCTGGGCCTCCAGACTGCCTAACCTGGGATGGAGGGGTCAGAGATTCTCAGTGAATGAAAAATAGGCTGACAGCAAAATAGGCTAAGAACAAAATCATCCCGTACCCTCGGCAGAGCTGAAGAGTGGGTCAGGACTCCAAGTGGCAAAGGCATGACTTTGCATTTATTTAACAACTTCGCAAAAATACCTTTAGCAGGAGGAGAGCTGACCCATTTTGGGGTCTGGAATCAATAGACTAATAAAAGCAATCCTTAAAAATAGCTTTCCCTTCTTAAAATATATTTCCCATTGAGCAGGATCCAGAAGGAAATTTTTATGTAGGCCCTGACTCATTTTCCTATGGATTGAAACACAGTGAGATGGAAGCCTTGGCATATAAGATGGTTATAATATCCACCTGGATACAGTGCGCAGGGGTTCCGTTCCCGAGCGCGAACTCCAGTCCGGGATTCCCAGCTCTCCCTGGTGAGCCGCTCCTCCCCCCTCAGGTGGGGAAGGGGGCCAGGCCTGGGAGGCGCCCAGACTTCACTTCGCCGAGAGGGCTGCATCTGGTGTTCTCATCCTGTTTCCATCAAACTAAAACCTGGAACCGGGGAGTAAGAAGCAGAGTCTGGAGTGCTGAGAATGACAGCTTGGAAGAGGGCAGGGAAGTCCTTGGGCAGAGTGGCTGCTTCAGTCACCCTGGAGCAGATTGGAGAGAAGAGAGGGAGGAAACGCATCTTCAGAACAAAACAAACCCTTCAGGACAGGAGGGGATCTGTGGACACTGCCGTTTTCTTAGCCCTGGGTATTTCCTCATTCTGACTCCCTCAGAATGACACTATCATTAAGACCCCATTCTGGTTGTTTTTCCCCCCAAAAAGAAAATGCCTTTCTTTTTTTTCCATTTCTGCCCAGCACTTTTCTGCACAAGTAATAATCCAGGATCTGTCCTATCCCTTCCATCCATTTATCTTAGGAAAGAGAATTCCCTAAGTAGTATTTATCAAAGGAAGGATATGGACCATTTGCACCACGGGGCACCTGACAAAAACACTTATTCTAGAAACCCACTATAGACTTAATACATCAAAAACTTGGTGGGTGGAGCCCAGAAATTTCCATCTTTAAGATTGTGTCCAGGCATCCTTTATGCACACCAATATTTGAAACCTACAGCCTGGTGGTAAGAGCAGATGTTTCAAGTTGTTACCGGCAAATGCAAAGTAAGGCTTTCTATTACCATGTGCCCTCTGATTTTCAGGGAAAAGTTCCCGCTTGAAGGAGTGATGTTCAAACTTGATTGACAGGAGAAAAAAAGAAGACCAGAAGTAATGTAATGCTTCCTGCTTGATTGTCAAGCAATAGGTCCTGTTTCTCCAGCTCCTGGCAAGAGACTTACCTTGAAAATTCCAGAAGCTTCAGGTTCCTTCCTAAATTCAACTCAAAGTCACTTTCAGTGACATCTGTAGTTAATGTTGTTTTATGGGCTTTGGAGGTTTGATTGTGCCTCATGCCACCAGAGATAGAAGTGTGCTGTAAAATGTATTTTATTATGGACCATAACCTGCATTTTTGGTAATGCAGACAGTAGTTATTTTACAGCCATGCCTTCTGAGCTCTGAGACTGAATAATGCCCATGGGAGAGACAAAAGAAAATGAAAAAACTTGTTTCCAGGTTTCTTAACTGGAATTTTGAAGGGATGGGAAGTAGGGACCAGATGTTATCAATGAAAATGGAGTACAAAATTATTATCAGTTGCAAATTGAACCCAAGGGGCTTTCTAGGGAGCAGACAAGATGAAGTGAGAGTTGTCCCTAATGGTATTTGAATGGTGTCTTATGGAAGCAAAATGAAAGTGCTAAAATGATGACTGACCCCACAAAGTCAAATATCTTTACTGAGAAGCCCGCCATTAAAGTGATATTAAAAAAGGAAAAAAATCAAAGGGGAACCTTGAGCTCTGCTTTTGTTATTAATAGCTGTACCCATAGGAATAGGGAGGGGGAAAAAATACGTGATGATTATTGAAATCTAATAGTTAACGGTACATTTCTTGAGCCTTACTTCTTAATCCTTGGAGTGATCCTGTGAAGTATTAGACTAAAATAGTTCATTTTCAGTTTTTCCCTGACATCTTATGGAAAAACCCAAATGAACTTTTTGACCAACCCAATACTGGTACCATAGCAAAGGAAGTTGGGGACCTGAAACATTAAGTAAGTTGCCCAAGACACATGTCTTTTTCAGGTTACTTGATAAAGGATTTGACTCAAATCTTTTTAATGATGGCTTTTCTAATGACTGGAATCCAAACTACAAGCAAGAGGCAGTCTTAGAACCTTATGTGCTATACAGTAGTATATCAAGGTGTCTTAACAGTACCAGTTAAAATCGAGACCATTAGGCACTTGTTTGGAAAAAAGAATGAAAGAAAATATATGAAGTCCTTAGTGTCTGCATAGATGAAGCAGGTGCCCTATAAATGAACATTGTATTCATCATCTTTATTATCATCAATAACATCTGTCATTATAATCATCATTCCCCAAATAGGACAAATTGTAAAGATTACTTAACCTTACACTTCTTTAAATCTAACAATAAAACTCTAAATTAAAAATACAATAACAGAGCAGGTTGTGAGTAGGTTCAGCTGCTCTAAACAATTTCTACATTGTTGATGTGAGTTAGAGAGACAGAGTTAGGATTTGAGCCTGGGCCCATTTGATTCCAGTGTCCAAAGAGATCCTTCCACTGCCATTCTGCAATCTGCCTGGAGTCTCTGCTCAGATAATTCACCCTGCCCCAAAACCCCTTCTGTCCTCCTTCTTCTTTGAGAAAGACATCACCTTTTTTATTGCCTCTATTCTCAACTAGAATGTGAGCTCCTTGCAAGTGAAAAACTGGGCTCATTTGACTTTGCCTTCTCAGGATCTTACCCACAATCTGGTACATAACAGAAATTCAATAAAGGGTACAAGTAGGTATGTTCATTAAACCAGTGGAAAATTAGTTGAACTCTAAAGTCAAAAATTATTTGATGAGCATTATTAAAAGTCCATGTATACCTGATATAAATAAATGATAAGACTTATCAGAGTCTCTGCTCACAAAATCTAACTTAAATGACAAGCGGTGCTGGGCCCCATGGTTAAAAACATAACCACGTTTCAATTAGCAAAATTGAAGTGCCTTTGAGGTCCTGGAATGCACTTGCAGGGCACATACACCAGAACTATTGGCTCACTGCAAGGTTTCACATGTAATTCTTCTCACTTAGCATCCCCAGGCTTGAAAATTGGCACATGCTGAAAGGAATCTCTGGGGTAAGAGAAAATCCTGATTCCCTGATATGTTCCAACAGGGACAGAAGGATTGCAGTTTCATTTCCTGCCAATTTCTAAATTATGAATATTTTGGTATGATTATAAGTAAGTGAGACAAGCCTACCCAGGGAATCAAATAATCCAGGAACATGAAAACATAGATTATTGTTTTCCTTTCCTTTTCCTCTCAAGCTGATTTGTTTTGCTTTTGCAAGAGAAAATAAGGTCAGGTGGTAGGAAAATTAGTTTGGGAAATTTAAATCTACAAAATCATAGTGAGAGGAAATTTGTTCTCGCTTACTCAATCACATCATCTGAATGCATAAGTCTGCTCTGGTTTCCTTGAATTATGGACCAATTATTTGATTAGATTAAACCCTCTTTTATGTTAGGAAAAAATCACCCTATTTGACCCCTCCCCCAATACCTCTCCAGATTGTGTAAACTCTTTAGGAACCACCTCTTTGAAATTAGTAAAGCAGACTATTTTAAAAGAATTCCTAGTTCAGAACAATAATAGAGGTAAGAACAGACTTCTTTTTAATTTTCTAGAGTGAAATATAAAAGCTTAGATTTTTGTGGCATCTTTTTGTAGTAATCTGAAACATGGTTTTGTTATGTTAATGGAACACATTACTATTAGAGGATTCACTAAATTTTCCTTTCATACAAAAGCACTTTCAGAATCCAGACAGATTAGGTTAGGGCAAGACTACCTTTCCCATCACCATTTTATAAGCAAATCTTTCAACATCCAGCATATGTTGGTTGAATTAATGAGAGCAATAAACAAAGAAACCAAGATTAGCTATGAACACACTCAATGGAAAACTTCATCTTACTCTAAAGTTTTCTCTCTTTTTTCGTCATTTCAATGTTATGGCTAAATATAGGATAAGAATGCTTTCTTGTGTACTTCTCTTTATGTTTCAGTCTCGTTCACAGACTTTCTGACTCACCCCTATTCATGATCAAACACAAATTTCACAAAAGGTTTAATTGCATCTAGACTTTAATAAATATTCTATTTGGGAATCTGCAAATAAGACTATAGGAAGGTGGGGGAATCTTTTTGTTATGCAAATACAAGCTAGTGGAGCTCTCTCAGAAAGCTATTTAGCTGAGCCCTCAAAAAGCAATGTTTGAATGGCCTTTTCTTTCTTTTTTTTCCTTCCAGGAATGTCAACCTCATTACAAGTCTGGTTATAACATCCTTATTCTTTGGTCAATTGGCAAGTAAGTTCTTCCTCAGATGAATTTTGATAAAGCATGTAATGATAACTTGATGTGTTTTTGTAAGCTATCTCAAATGAAGTTCTTTATTCAGAGATGGAAGGATAAGATCTTGATAACAAAGAATTTTTATAGACACTTCTCCAACAGGACCTGTCCTCTCTGCAGTGGGCAAGTACTGGACACCTCTCTTCTTTGAGTTCTTCCATATGGAGTTGGATACAAATTGATGTATAACGCTGACAGTAACTTCCATCTCCTGAACAGGGGCCAGCCTTTGTGCTAAGCACCTCAGATATGTGAATTTAATTCACCTTCACAAAATCTTATTATTGGTATTTTATTGCCACTTTTAAAGTCAAAGAATTGAGAATCAAAGAAATATCTTTTTCACGTCACAGCTGCTAGAACCGGGGTTTGAAATCTGCCTAACTCCAAAGGCACAACTCATATCCTTTATGCAAAATTTGGTGTTTTAATAATTCTCAGTTTGAGTTTCTTTTTTCTTTCTAGAAGCAACTCACTTAGTAAAACAGGTGGTATATAGACATATTTTACCCAGTGAATCATGTCTATAAGCATTAGAAAAACAGTATACAAACCATGGCAACAGCAAAGGTAATAATGAAGTCAAAAAGACCAAATATTTGACCATGAAACTGTATTGATAATTATGGAATATAAGGTTGATGTGGAGATCTTAAAAGTTTTCTCTTATCAACTAAATGCCAGTTAACCTGGGCAAATTTGGGGGTAAAAACAGACTCTTTGCAGGCTACAGTTTCTCTTATTTTTAAAACTAGTTATTCCCATGAGAAATGAATTTTAAAGTCTTATATTTTGTATCATGAATTTGGGCACCATTCATCACTTTCATCATGCAGCTAGTAAATTGTCAGCAGGGAACTGAAGACTCAGTTGCCCTGAGTAACCTTGAACACATAATTGAGCCCCGTGATGGACTTACTCCCTGATGAAGCCATTCCCCTTCCCTGTGAAGTTGTCAGAGGTCATGCATATGTATGGGTGTGGGAAAAAAGGATGACTCAGTTTTCTGTGATTATTCAACCTATGCCTGAAGGCATCATCATCACACACATAGTTTTCCTTTTCTACACGTTTTCTGAAGTAATCGAATAGGTTACGGCCCCTAAATGGTAAATGTGTTGTTTTAACGGCTGACCATATGAATGGCTTGGTGACTCACGGGAGTCTGATTTTTTGTGCAGTATAAATAATAGTGGGAAGAGAGATAAGGCCTTATGATTTAGGTCTAACTTTTTGCTGTCTCTCTCTTCACTGTGAGTTAACTTTGAGTGCAGAATATTCTTTAAACATTTATTGCATTTCCTATGATGAGTTGTCTGAGATGGAGATAGCTCTTTACCTGTTCAAGGGAAATCTGTATACTGGTCTTTTTATACCATAAAGTCATGCCTTGTGAGGAAAAGTTAATGAAGGCATCTCTATGACAGTTGATGTGCCTGTTTAAATATACCCCAAGGGTTCCCCTTAGAGTTCTAGCCAACTCTTCTAGCTTCACAACTTTGCCCTTGTCTTCACTTAATTCTCCTTCTTATGTTCATATATCTTCTAAAAATATAAAAGTAGATCAAGATATCAGAAAAGTGAAGATGGGGATGTATTAAATCTTTGCTCAAACAACACAATATTCACCTCCTCCAAGTGTTGTAGCTTTGGTGTAGACTCTCATAGTCTGCCTCAGGTTTCCAATGCTAACTTGCCTTTCTCTTAAGGGGCAAGAGGTTTCTCACTGATCTCAGTAACTGCACCCCTCTTCCCATTTCCAAAAAACAGAGCCTAGTCTTGTCATTTGGAATAAAATTTCATGATAGCTACCAACAGCATCAACATCTCCATTGGCATTTAACAGAAGCTTACTATACTTTGTTCTAAGCACATACGTTCACTTATCTCCTTCAAAGACATTGCCAAGAAAAGTGTCAGAATTCCAAATAAATAAAACTGATGGAGAGGGACCCACTCTTAAGAAACAGGTTCAGTGGTTCAGTTGTATTCTTAGTTTCAGGAGAGCCAGGGATCTGAGAGCTTGAGTCACTTGGTGAAAAGTCTCTTGCAGGGAGAAAGGCAAGCTTCTGGCTCTCTTCTCTCTTCTCCTCAAGAAGACAGCATATTAATCAGATTTATCAGATAATGTATGATACTTGAAGCATGTTCATGAGTAGGCAGGTCACTGTGCATCAAAGAGCTGTGATAGTCATGTCTGTCTCTTCTGTTTTTTTTCTTCCGTGTGACTGGGCTGAGTAGATTCAAGACCTGCAGTCTTGAGGCAGTGCCTTCTCTCTACGTCTCTTTGCAGGCATGCCCAGTTGCACTTAATTGTTATTTTCATTTCCTATGCCTCAAAATCAGTCAGAAAGTGATAAAACATAAAAGTAGGAATTCTAGATGATCGGGGTAGAGATTCTGCTTAGAAACAAAGCCTAAAATGTATCTTTTATTCAAGTATTATCAATGTTCTGGGGGCGGGGTAGATTACTGAGCCATATCCTAGTTACCATCGTAATGGCGTTGTGATTTTTATCCACCATCGTTCCTTATGTATTTCTCCCAAGAACCACACAGGATGAATGAAGGACGATGAAAGAACAGAATTTTTACTATTGGAATATACTGGTTGGACCTGGTTGGAGTATACTAAACCTTTTCATAATGCAACCCTAGACCCTTACATAAGCACATTGCTCTTCATGGTAAACTCTTGGGTACAACAAGATGCAGATTAGCATCTTCCTAAAGGTTCTTTTGGAATCATTGGGCAGAAAGTTCTTACTAATGAAAGAAACAAGAGAAGAGTAATGGCATTCTTAAGAACAAGGGTCTGGAATAGTAGACCCAACTGTAGAAAGAGTCAGTGTCACTCTGAGAAGAAGAGGAAGAAGAAGGGGGACACTCTTATGAGCAGAGTCCAGGCTGTAATCTACGAATTTCCCTTTTGCTAATGGCATGTAGGTGACTAGATCTGGTTTAAAGTCTTTTCTTCAGTAGGTTAACCTCTCTTGACCTGTGATCCCAATGTTAGTATCTATCCCTTGATCAGGACCCATCATTACATTTTCGCTTCCTTTCCCTTCATTTAGCAAGCCTCTCTCAACCTCTTTTCCTTCCTCATTATTTTCCTCCAGAAGATTAATTATTCAAAAGACCTGTGTGTTTTAGGGTAGCCTACACTGAAGGAATTTACCATTTTCAATTGTTTAAAATGAAAAACAAACCTATTAATATGAAAATATGATGTTTTAAACAGCCATTGCTGTTTAAAATCTGTTAAAAGCCTCCCAGTCCAAAGCCAGTGCAGTCTGCGAAACCTATTTACTATAACCAGACAATCAACCCAAAAAATTATTTTGAAAAGGTTAAAGTATAGTGGTAGCAGCATATACCAATATAAGCCAAATTGAAAAACTGGGCTAATTACAGGAATATCAACCTAATATCTCATATGGATACCGGTATGTGGATATTTTTCCCCCTTTATTTCCTGTCACGTCACTGCATCCCAGGGTCAAGGCAAAAGTCTTAATCCTTCACTTCATCCATGTAAACAGCAGCACAAACTGCATTTCAGTCTATGCCATATCTAGCTCCTACTTCTATTAAGAGAAATTTTATACAGAAGAAATGTGATTACTCTTGTGAATAGTTGGTTTTCAGAATTCAAGTTAATTATTTACTGTAAAATATATTGTTTCATTTTTTATCATCTTCTTAATAGGTGATTTTCCAAGACCAATTCGTATAAGTAGTATTATTTACTACTCTAAAACATTTTGTTTTGTTGCCTAGAGTAAAAGAAGATGTTTTTGTGTGTCTTGATTCTATTATTTTCATCTTATGATTATCCTTTAATTCCATCCTAACCCACTTTAGCAAGATTTATTATATGATAAACAGTAATGATGAAGAGTAGCTTTTGCAAACAAAATAAACCATTTTTTAAGTCTCTGAAAATATTATCTAAAGCAAGACAGGGATCAATTAAATAGAAAGCAAATATCCTATTCAGGATCTATGTCTGGGTTACATGATTCTTTCTTTCTTTGAGTTTTACTGAGGTATAATTGACAGCACTGTATAAGTTTAACATGTACAATAAGGTAATTCACCTTACATACATTATGAAATGATTACCACAAAAATTTTAGTGCAAATCTATCATCTCATATAGATACAAAATTTTAAAAATATTTTTCCTTATGATGAGAATTCTTAGGATTTACTTAACAACTTTCAAATATAATATACAACAATGTTAATTATATTTATCATTTGTACATTATATTCCTCATAATTACTTATTTTGAAACTGAACATTTGTCAGACATTTTGACTACCTTTATCTAATTTCCCCTCCTCCCATCCCCTGCCTCTGGTAACTACTAATCTGATCATTTTTAAATGAGTTTATTTGCTTTGGAAGTATAACTGACCTACAATACTGCCTCTTGAGAAACCTGTATGCAGGTCAGGAAGCAACAGTTAGAACTGGACATGTAACAACAGACTAGTTCCAAATAGGAAAAGGAGTACGTCAAGTATATTGTTACCCTACTTATTTAACTCACATGCAGAGTACATCATGAGAAACACTGGGCTGGAGGAAGCACAAGCTGGAATCAAGATTGCTGGGAGAAATATCAATAACCTCAGATATGCAGATGACACCACCCTTATGGCAGAAAGTGAAGAAGAACTAAAGAGCCTCTTGATGAGAGTTGAAAGAGGAGGGTGAAAAAGTTAGCTTAAAACTCAACATTCAGAAAACTAAGATCATGGCATCTGGTCCCAACACTTCATGGCAAATAGATGGGGAAACAGTGGAAACAGTGGCTGACTTTATTTTGGGGGGCTCCAGAATCACTGCAGATTGTCACTGCAGCCATGAAATTAAAAGATGCTTGCTCCTTGGAAGGAAAGTTATGACCAACCTAGACAGCATATTAAAAAGCAGAGACATTACTTTGCCAACAAAAGTCCAACTAGTCAAAGTTATGGTTTTTCCAGTAGTCATACATGGATGTGAGAGTTGGACTATAAAGAAAACTGAGTGCCAAAGAATTGATGCTCTGGACTGTGGTGTTGGAGAAGACCTTTGTGAGTCCCTTGGACTGCAAGGAGATCCAACCAGTCATTCCTAGAGGAAATCAGTCCTGATTTTTCTTTGGAAGGACTGATATTGAAGCTGAAGCTCCAATACTTTGACCACCTGATGCAAAGAACTAACTCATTTCAAAAGACCCTGATGCTGGGAATGATTGAAGTTAGAAGGGGATGACATAGGATGAGATGGTTAAATGGCATCACCGACTCAATAATCAGTGTGATTTAGTTGTTGACCATCTCGTGATGTCCATGTGTAGAGTCTTCTCTTGTGTTGTTAGAAGAAGGTGTTTGCTATGACCAGTGCGTTCTCTAGGCAAAATCTATTAGCCTTTGCCCTGCTTCATTCTGTACTCCAAGGCCAAATTTGCCTGTTACTCCAGGTGTTTCTTGACTTCCTATTTTTGCATTCCAGTCCCCTATAATGAAAAGGACATCTTTTTTGGGTGTTCTAGAAGGTCTTTTAGGTCTTCATAGAACCATTCAACTTCTTTAGCATTACTGGTCAGGGAATAGCCTTGGATTACTGTGATATTGAATGGTTTGCCTTGGAAACGAATGGAGATCATTTTGTCATTTTTGAATTTGCATCCAAGTACTGCATTTGGACTCTTTTGTTGACTATGATGGCTACTCCATTTCTTCTAAGGGATTCCTGCCCACAGTAGTAGATATAATGGTCATCTGAGTTAATTTCACCCATTCCATATTATAGCAAATGTCAATATTTCATTCTTTTTTATAGGTGAGTAATATTTCACTGTGTATATACACCAAGTCTCCTTTATCTATTCATCTATCAATGAGCACTTAGGTTGCTTCCTCATCTTGGTTGCTGTCAATAATGCTGCAACGAACATAGGGGTACACATATCTTTTTGAATTAGAGTTTTTGCTCTCTTCAGATAAATGCCTAGGGGTTAAATAACTAGATGATATGGTAGTTCTATTTTTAATTTTTTGAAGAATTTCCACCCTGTTTTAGCAGAGAAGGCAATGGCAACCCACTCTGGTGTTCTTGCCTGGAGAATCCCAGGGACAGTGGAGCCTGGTGGGCTGCCATCTCTGGAGTCGCACAGAGTCAGACACGACTGAAGCGACTTAGCAGCAGCACCCTGTTTTCCCACAGTGACTGCATTAATTTACATTTCCACTAACAGTGCACAGGTGTTCCCTTTTCTTCACATCTTTGCCAACCCTTGTTATTTGTTGCCTTTTTGATACTAGCCATTCTGATAGGTTTGACACTGTGGTTTTGATTTGCATTTCTCTGAAAATTAGTGATGTTGAGCATTTTTTCATGTGCCTCTTGGCCATCTGTCTGTCCTCTTTGGAAAAATATCTTTTCAGGTTCTCTGCCTATTTTTTAAATGATATTTATTTATTTGGCTGTACTGGTTCTTCTTTGCAGCACAGGCTTTTCTCTAGTTGCAGTGAGCAGGGGCTGCTCTTCATTGCTGTGTCCAGGCTTTGCATTGTGGCGGTTTCTTGTTGCAGAGATTGGGTCTAGGGCTCCCCGACTTCAGTAGTTGTGCTTTTCGGCTCTAGAGCACAGGCTCAAGTGTTGTGATGCACAGGCTTAATTGTTCCCTGATATGTGGGATCTTCTTGACCCAGGCATCAAAGTCATGTCTCCTGCATTGGCAGGCAGATTCTTTACTACTGAGCCATCAAGGAACCCCCCTCTCCATTTTTTAAATCTTTTTTTTTTTTTTAATGTTGAGTTGTATGAGTTCTCTATATATTTTGGATATTAAGTCATTATCAGACATATCATTTGCAAATATCTTTTCCCATTCAGTAGGTGGCCTTTTCATTTTCTTCATAGTTTCCTTATCTGTGCAAAAGCTTTTGGTCAGATGCCGTTTTTCTCATTTATTTATTTTTGCTTTTGTTTCCCTTACCTGAGGAGACATACCCCCCAAAGTATTCTAGGGTTAGTGTCAAAGTGAACATCCTCTATGTTTTCTTCTAGGAGTTTTATGGTTTAATTTATATTGAGTCTTTAATTCATTTTTACTTTATTTTTTAATATAGTGTGAGAAAGTTGGGTTATTTGATTTTTTAGTGTTGTTTTTCCTTTCAGTTATGCATGTTCAATGTTACTTCATTTATAAATAAAATGAAGTCCTTTTCCTTTTAGCGGAAAAAAGTCCATCTCCTTTTAGTGGAAAAAAAGGCTTAAACCTAAAGTCTGTTGAAAAATACTTTTTTTATACTATTCAAGTTGATTTTCTTGTCATTCTAAGGTGAGTTAGTACTACTGTCCCTCATTTTATATATGAGAAAACCAAGTCTGAGTCACTGAACAATTTTCTCAGGTATCTCTGCTGTTAAGTGGCAAAGGCAGAACTGCCTGGGTCCAGATCCCAAGCACTTAACTTGAATTTAGGCATACCATAAGGTTCAAATTTATCCTTTTTGGTGTTTATGTCTGTTCTTAAATTTAAAAATATATATATTGATTGGATGAGATTATTGGATGGATGAAATTTATTGTGAGATTTTAAAAATATATATTTAATTTGGCCAAACTATCCTCTAGTAACAAACACAGAAAATCATTAAGATGGGCATTGAACTCAGGCTTATTTGATTGAAACATGTTATATGAGTGACAAAAAGAAGTGATGGTTTTTCACCAAGGTATCTGTTGATTGTCAATGAGTCAGCTATTCTTTCATACTTGTGACTTTTTATGCAATCATAATGAACACTTCAGTGGAGAATGAGGTCTAGAAATAATCAAGGTCCAGATGATAAAACCCTAGTTTAATGTCTCAGTCATTTCCATTTCCTCTAGATTTTGCTGGGATTAAAAAAATTCACTGTTATAACTTCTACTTTCATGATATGGTCTCCAGATGGCTGACTAAAATTTATTCCATCACCTTAAGGTTATTCAAGTTTCCTACAAAGCAGAACTGGAGGTGGGGGCAAGCATGCAACACCTAAAATAGCTTGTTTGAGGATATAAATACTGATGTGTATCAGAATCTATGGTAGAATTGTACTTTTAAAAAGAAGATATGGATGTTAACAAAAGGTAGACAATAATTAAGATCCTTTGGATGTGTTCTGGGATAATTTTCTTCCTTTTTCATAAAAATTTGCATCTAGGAAAGCCACAGTTTCTAGTTTAGATGCCTAAGGAGTTCAGATTGGGATATCTTATCCTCAGCAGAAAAAAAAAGTTATAATATCTGCAAGGACATTTAACTTTCAGCTAAGGTAAAAAATATCTTTGAAAGGATGTACTTTGTGACGTCCTCTGCAGTGGAAGTGCAGTCTTAACCACTGAACCACCAGGAAAGTCCCAAGATGTACATTTTGGAAAAAAAATTATAAAAGTATTTCCTGTAAAATCTGTTGGTCTCCTTTGAACACTCATGGGTGTGTTGAGAAGAGTTAAATTTATCTAAGCAATGTCATATTTAATAGCCAAATCATAGGCTTATATGAGTAACAAAAGGTAGATACTGAGTTTATGTTTTAATGAAATACATTGTTAAAAATACAAAACTACAAAAATTTATTACAGTGATTGAGAAATTCCAAATGGTTTTAAAGACAGTTCATGGTCACGCTTCTACCAGTGCATAATGTGATAATACTCAAATGCCTTATCTTGCTTAAAAATATTTAATTAGTAAATGACTTTGTCTTGCCTTCTGTGCAGAAGTCACATGCTCGTTAGCTAGCCATTTATTTCTTTGTGTCCCAAAGATGACACTGCCACCCCCACCCCCACAATTTGGGCAGTTGGATGATTATTTCAACTTTTTTTCCTCCTCACTTCCCATTTCCTACCCACACACTGCCTGCATTACACTCTGTACCTTACTCGGTCCTCTGTCCTATCACCATGGCTTTGCAAATTGCTCTTGCTACTTATAATATCTTCCCTTTCCACCATTCAGTCATATGGTTCCTTTCTTTAAAATTTAAGTCTCTTTTTACAGAAACATATGATTCTCTTCCATTCCTCGTTGCTTCATTCAAGCAAGCTTTTAGCAGTTTACTAACTTGGATTTGTTTATATGTTGCCTTGAAATAAGCACTGTCAATCTTTTTCATGTGTTTGTGTTGTATCTCCAAAGGGGATTATAGACTCTTTAAGAGAATGTCTTCTAAAAATTTCACCTACTCCAAGCACCTAGAACAGTGTTCACTTTGTGAAAAGGTGCTAAAACTTCCTTTGACTATCAAAGCCTACACTATTGATAGTCATGGTAAATTTTAAAATACATAAAGACAGATGTGATACAAACTTTAAATTCACAGTACACTTCAACAATAACTCCCACGAATATCTACGAGTAATTAGAGCATTGAAACTACATAAATGGGGTGAGGGAAGGCCAAGAGAGGTCTCTGGATAGCCGAAGATCAAAAGGTGAAGAGTGTTGGTTTGTTTTCAATCCATCTGTGGGTCGCTGATTAGATTCAGCACGCTGGCCAGCTCCCCCGTGCGCTGGGTTTATTGGCTTAAGTGAAAGGAGCCGGGGGGAAGGAAGGCACCATCTGCTGCTTTGAATTAATAGATAAGGAAGAAGCAGGAAGGAACACAGCGCGACAGTCAACGCATTCGATGTTGCTGCGCTCAGTTATTAGAGTATCCTTGTCTGATTTTGGGGTCCCCAACCCTCCACCCAGATACTCCAGCGAGCCAGAATGGAGGAAGGGCTGAGCAACAAGAAACCCTTCTATTTCCATGGTAGGCTCACCTCAGCATAAAGTATTACCAATTCTTGGAAATGAAGAATGCAGAGTAGGCAGGGGCGGGGGTTCTACTTAAAGAGTTGAGCTGCATGGTGGATACATCAGTCCGCTCAAAATCTTTTCTTCACGGTTGGGTGTATGTAAAGTAAACCGCTGGCGTTGGAGTTTACACAGGTGGGACAAACAGGCTGTTTGGTGAGGAAAGTGTAAGGAAAGCTGGTTATAGGAAATAGCCTTTCTTTTGTGTATAACATCTCGGCGACTTCGTCTCAGTGAGATCTCTGAATTTAGTGTCCAACAGCTGACAAAAAGTCATCACTGATTGATTTCCTCCTCTCCCAAAAACTTTTTGTTCGCGGGACGGGGAGAGAGGTTGAAACCAGGAGGGCTGGGCATCAAGGGGGAAATTAGCCACCGCGGGGTGGGAGTGAGGAGGACGAGAAAGCATTGGGGTCACTACGGAAGCTCTGAGACTTCGGGGACGCTCCGCGGTCTTCCGGCTCCAGCCCGCTGCAGCCGCCCTTTATGCTGCGGACACGGGAGAGTTAAGCCAATAAACACGTAAGCGCCGCTCCCTCCCCAATCGGCAAGATGCCTCTCCGGCTCTAGGCTGCATCGACAGCTTGCAACACTCGGCATCTTTTCTGGAGGCGCCTCCTTCAGCGGCTGCAGATGGCATCCTGCTCTGGGCTCGGGGCTCGCAATTGACTCCCTCCTTTGCCCACTTCGGGTCCACGGACGCGCCTCTCCCCTCCCCTCCTCCCCTCGTGCTCCTGGGTCAGAGCCCAGCTCCCGAACGCCGAGCGGAGGAAGCAGTCGCTGAGGCTGAGCAGCAGCGCGCTTGCTCCCTGATTTGGGGAGAAGCGGCCAGCCGGGAGAGCCGACCCCCAGCTGCCTCCAGCGCCCCCCACCTTTTGCATCCCAAGCCAGGGGCTCCAGGGACCCCCCTCCCCAGGCGCCACCATGCTGGACCCTTCATCCAGCGAAGAGGAATCGGATGAGATCGTGGAGGAGGAGAGCGGCAAGGAGGTGCTGGGCTCGGCCGCGTCCGGCGCGCGCCTGTCTCCCAGCCGCACGAGCGAGGGCTCGGGCGGCGGCGCAGGGCTGGGGGGCGGCGGCGGGGCCGGCGCCGGGGCCGGCATGGGCGCCGGCGGCGGCGGGGGCAGCGGCGCGAGCGGCGGCGGCGGGGCCGGGGGGCTGCAGCCGAGCAGCCGCGCCGGTGGCGGCCGACCCTCCAGCCCTAGCCCGTCGGTGGTGAGCGAGAAGGAGAAGGAGGAGTTGGAGCGGCTGCAGAAGGAAGAGGAGGAGAGGAAGAAGAGGTTGCAGCTCTACGTGTTCGTGATGCGCTGCATCGCCTACCCCTTCAACGCCAAGCAGCCCACCGACATGGCTCGCCGGCAGCAGAAGGTAGGTGCGCCTGGGAGGCCCTGCGAGTAGCGCCCGGACGTTGCCAGGCGGGCGGGGCGAACAATGGGAGCTGGCGGCGCAGCTGGCGAGGAGGAGCTGGAGGAGGAGGAGACCGCGCCCCGGGGAAGGGGTTACAAGGCCCCCCCCTCCGCCGCCGGGCCTCGCCTAGCCCAGCCCGGGGCGCACCAGGAGCGGCCCAGGACCAGCAAAGGGCCTGGAGCGCACACCCTGTGCCTGGGCCTCCCTGCTGGGGAGCGAGGCGGGCAAGTTCTGCTTTGTGGCCCGGGAGGTTCGGAGAGTGACTTGCAGCCGGCGGCGCCCAGAGAGGCCTGGCTCGCTTGCAGGGCTCCCAGCACTCTCGAGCGGCCGGCGGCTGCGCTCAACTCCCGGCCCGCCCTCCTGGGCGTGCGCTGGGAGGGCAGGGGCGCCGGGTAGGTGGGGGCTCCGGTACCGAGCAAGTAGAGCGCCTCCGAGCCGCGCTCAGGCTGACCACGGCAGAGAGACACCGCAGGGGCAGGAGGGAGAAAGCGAGCCCAGAAGGCGAAGCTTTCCGTGACACTGCGAAGGGCACCCTCCTCCCTCCACCCGGGTCAGATGATCACAGATTAGGGTCGACTTGGGGGTCCTTGGGACACCGCTTCACTCTGGCCGGGTTTCCTTCCCATCTCCCTTGCCCTTGCTCACTCACCCCAGAGCAGGGGCAGGCGCACCTGCTCCTTCTCCCTGGGTCAGCCCCCTCTGTCTTTCTCCCTTTGACCCCCTTCTTTTCCCAAGGTGACTTCGCCGCCACCTTCTGGTTCTCTTAGGCCCTCCAAGCCCTGCCACTACTAGCTTAGTAAAGTGCAGCTGGAAAAAGCCTTGCAATTATAAGCATCAAAAAGCTTTTTGTGTCTGAGGTTGGGGTAAGGCTAAGGCGGTTCCGGGCTGCCTTTGATGTGAAAAAAGTGCCTAATTCTATCAGCTGTTCTCCAACCAGAGAAAGGAGGGGTTAGTTAATGCAGGTCGAGGGTAGTGGACCAGAAGAGTCAGGTACTCAGCTGGAGTGAGTGTGAAGCAAGTTAGCATCTCATTCTGTCTTTTAGAGGAGTCTGCCATAGCTGAACTAACAGAAGTCAGTGAAGCCCGCAAAGGGGCTGTGTGAGAGGCGTTTAAAGCCAGCTCTAACCCTCTCAGAGTTTACTGAGACCAGTTTCTTAAAATAGAGGATTTCTGGGTTGTTGCCATTTAAGACTGATTTATATGTTGCCTGGAGTAGAGTGTTAGGTTTTCCTATATTTATCCAGCCTTATCTTGAGTTAGCACAGATTTCTCTGTTTGTTTTGCATGTATATGTACACAAACCACCCAGAAGTGATGATTTATTTCAGCTATCACAAGCTTGGTTATCAGTTTTATTAAAGATAAAATTCATTTCCTGGTTGAGAAAGAACAGGTGGGCTACACACTCCTTGCTTAATGCCCCACCCCCTCATCAGTGGTTCCTTGCTTTTTCCATGTGTATTTTGAACTATCCTAGAGCAAAAGTATTTTCAGAACCATAAAAGTTTTTGGATAGTCTTTTAAGGTTGAGGCTTGGGTTCACAGGGCCTGGTATTTCAAGCTTCAGGTCGAAATTATTTCGGTAATTGTGTCTTTATAGCAGGGGAAATTCCATCTCCAAAATCTCTCCCTTTAATAATGGCACCCATTAAAGATGTCTTGTTCCTTTGTCAATGAAAAGCTGTTGTCACTTAAAGAAAAGTTAAGAAACAAACTTCCCTTTATCAGTCAAAAGGCTCTCTAGCTCTGTCCTTCAAATACAGGCTGAAATCCAGTAGCAGAGTGGGAAAAGAAATCCATTCTCATAAAGACCCAGGTCTTCTAAACAGAAGCTTCAGCCACCTGAGAAAGAGCGTCACGAGGCTGGTTTTTCTGATCTGATCTGGTATGTTTTACCCAGATCCATTCAAAGCTCTGGTTGAGGGACAAGTGAGGTGTGTTTTTACACATGACTTTAATATCAGAAGGACGCCAGGACAGATTGATAACACTGGCATTTGGTCAAACTATTCTTAGTTGTTGCAGCAGACTAAATACATATCCCGGCAAAGCTGCCTCTGGGCTGCTGTCTATATTGGTACATTGAATATCTATCTCTTTATTACAAAAAAAAACCAAAACATGCTTTCCCCGTTACTATATCTTTGTGTTTGGTGCCTTTTTGGAAAAAAACTGTCTGCTATTTTTCTCTAAGTAGAAAGCTTGAACTTTGATTTTTATTTTTTAAAGAGCAGTCATTGAAAGTAAAAGTTTGCATAATCATGGTGGCAAAATTTAAAGCCAAGAAATAAGATTGAATTCATCTTGGGGAAATAAAAACTAATTGTAAAGTAAACATAAGATTGTAGAATAGAAATGGATGAACTAGAAAAAGAGGAAAAATTATGTAGAGAAAGGGAATAGAGTGATAATGGCTGGGGCAGAGAGAACTGCTTATGAAAAGCAATTGCTAAATTGGGGAAAAGGAAAGATCATACTGTCAAATCATTGTGCTGTATACCTTAAAGTTACACAGTGTTGTGTGTCAATTATATCTCAATAAAGTTGGGGTGGAGGAAGACCATATTATATAGAGTTTCATAAACTTCAGGAAACCAAATAGTTTACTTGATAATAGTAACATTGGCTACTGTTTTTTAAGTACTTATTGAGTGCAGGGCACTTACTTTAAGTCATTTTTTAAAAGTGGACTTCTTTTAAGGAGAGTCTTAGATTTACTGAAAAGTTGAGAAAATAGTATAGAGTTCCCATACAACCCAGTCAGTTTTCCTCTATAATTATCTTATAGTAGTATGGCTACTTGTAGTACAATTAAAGAACCACTAGCTATACATTTTTTACTAAAATCTGTTATTTATTTAAATGTCCTTAGTTTTTACTTAACTTCCTATTTCCATCCTTAGATCATTTTATATTCTTCTAATAATTAACAATGTAGGAATTATGAACAGAAAATGATCTAAGAACAGAAATAGGAAGTTAGGTAAAAACTAAGGACATTTAAATAAATGAGAGATTTTAGTTAGCAGTAATGATTACCATCCCCATCTTTAGAAAAGAAAACTGAGACTCAATGAGGCTTTTCTAATTTGTGTAAAGCGCTATATAGACAGATGAGAGAGTGGGAATTTAGGCATGGGGTTCTCTGATTTCAAATCCTATCTTTTTAATATGCAACACTGGCCAGAAGTATTCTAAATGAAAAATAGAAGGCTAGCATCCTGACAACATGTCTAGTGTACTTCTTGACTCAGGATTATTTCTATTTAAGTTGAGAGAGGCCTGCCCCTTCCACTTTGAACACCTAACCAAAAAAATCAACATGGGGAAAATAATCCTTTAAGAACTAATTTCATAAAGAGTATGAAGGAGAGAAAGGGCTTCCCTGGTAGCTCAGCTGGTAAAAAAGCCATCTGCAATGTAGGAGACCCTAGTTCAATCCCTGGGTTGGGAAGATCACCTGGAGAAGGGAACTGCTACCCACTCCAGTATTCTTGCTTGGAGAATCCCATGGACAGAGGAGTCTGGCAGGCTACAGTCTATGGGATCACAAAGAGTTGGGCATGACTAAGTGACTTTCACTCATGAAGGAGAGAGACGGCTATTAGCTGGTAAATCTGAGCAGCTGACTGTTGTCAGTCTTTCTATAAACTTTGAGCTGAAAAAAAAAAAAATTAGCCCAAAAGAACAATAGAGGAAGAACAGAGGGAAAAGATACCATTGCTGGACCATTCTGATAGTTAATTACTTAGGCTTCACTTTTACTGGGAAAGAGAATGCCTAGGTTTTCAAAAAATCTTCCCAGTTAAAAGAAGGGATTTGAAACAAACGATGTGAAAATATTGTTAGCAAATAAGGTCATGTGCCTGATGTACAGTGAAGTCAAATAAATCAAATGTCAGAGTTTGGAGCAGAGAAAGGTTTATTGCAGGGCCAACCAAGGAGAACCAGTGGCTCGAGCTCAAAACCCCTGAACTCACCGATGGCTTTGGAAAAGGTTTTTAGGCAGAATTTAGGGTGAAGGCTGCAGACTGTGTGCCTTTCCTCTGATTGGTTGGTGACAAGTTAACAGGGTGGTGCTCTGGGAATCTTGCCTCAGCCTGAAGTTGCCGTTCCCCCCCGGGTGGGGGCTTTAGTTCTCCAAAAGAGCTCAAAGATAGTGTTGCCTGCGTATGTGTTCAGTTGTGTCTGACTCTTTGAGACCCTTTGAGACCCTATGGAGTATAGCCCACCAGGCTCCTCTGTTCACGGGATTTCCCAGGCAAGAATACTGGAGTGGGTTGCCGTTTCCTTCTCCAGGGGATCTTCTCGGATGCGGAGTCGAACCCACGTCTCCTTCATTGGCAAGTGGATTCTTCACCACTGAGCCATGCTATCGATACATTCCTTGAGGAGGGACCAGTACCTGTGACCCAAGCAAGGCTCCATCATTTCTTGACTGCAGCTCCCTTGTCTCTGCATCCCCTCCCTTTTCTGATTAGCGCGGGTTTGAACCTGCTCTTTGGAACACAGGGGAGGTCCTGGAGGTTACATAAAGTCTATTTCCTACAAGAAAGAAACGGGTGAACACAGAAAGGATTTATACCCAGAAACTGCACAGAGTCCTGCTGAATTTCAATATGTTATCATTTGTAGGTATACTTGCCTTGTACTACCATAAATCTAAATATAGCGTGTTGGTAATGATAGTTTACGACCACAACAGAAACCTAGTCATCAGGTTGTCACGATGTATGTTTTAACAGATGAGAAATGATAATTTGAGAAACAGTTCTGAGCTTTTTCTTTTCTTTTTTGTCAGAATGCTAGAGTGAATACCTAGAAGCTGGCATGGCAGAGCTACACCATATGTTTCTAAATCACGTAGTAATGGTGATGAGTGGCTGCCTCATATGAACTACCTACTTATAGATGTTTCTGAGGGAATGTAAAAGCAGGCACTGTAAACAATTCTGTGTAATATGTAAATTGACATGACTTGTTTTTTGTTTTTTAACTTGGCTGGGAACTATTTGTAATGCCTGGATTACGGATGTCCAGAATGAATTATGAGTGTGTATGTAGGTGTGTATACATGTGTGTCTGTATGTATTATGTGTGTGTGCTCAGTCATGTCCACCTCTTTGCAACCCGATGAACTGTAGCCTGCCAGGCTCTTCTGTCCTTGGAAGTTTCCAGGCAATACTGGAGTGGGTTGCCATTTCCTACTACAGAAGATCTTTCTGACCCAGGAATTGAACCCATCTCTCTTGCATCTCCTGCGTTGATAGGTGGATTCTTTACCACTGTACCACCTGTATGTGTTCACCTCCACACACAGGCACATCACATACACATAAATACACATCATGACATCACCAATGCAATGGACATGAACTTGGGCAAACTATGGGAGATGGTGAGGGATAGGGAGGCCTGGCATGCAGCAGTCCATGGGGTCGAAAGACTTGAACACAACTGGGCAACTACAACAACAACACCTGTATGTACTGGGTTGGCCAAAAGTTCTTTCAAGTTTTTCTGTACCATCTTATAGAAAACTTGAAAGGTACTTTTGGCCAACCCAATATATGATGAGAGAAAGGGGCAATGCTAAAGTTGTATCTCTTCTATATGAATTCTTTATTCAAGAGGACTTGAACTTACAACACGTTTGGTCTAGTCATCAAGTTACTCATTTCCATGTGATTCAGCTTATATTTTGCTCTAAAATTATGGCTAAAGTTGAGTCACTGTTAGCCAGAGAAATTCCATCTTTATTCATTAACTTCTTTGACTTTGTTGTTCAGTTATGACTCAAAAGCCCATAACTTTCATAAAATTTAAGATCAAGTGCTAGGTTACTAAATATGTGTGTGAGTGTGTGTGTATTTTAAATCAGTAGTGGTGATTCATTCATTCAGATATGCTTTGAGGCACTTAGGTTAGCTCCACTCTTCAAATATCTGAAGGGTTGCATTGTTGATGCAACATACAATTTGCATTTTAAAAAATAAAATATGTTCACCTTTTGAGAAAACTAAATGACTATTCAAACAGGATTCCTTCAAAAAGAATTATGTTTTTCTCTTCTTCAGGAAAAGAATTGAATTCTTTAAATCTGCTTTTTGGCATTCCCCCTATCCCCCAATCTTCTTGGTGCAATGGGCAGGAACTGTTATGCACTGGTACTAGGAGAGACATTTTGAAGATACAGAAAACCAAAAAGTAATAAGAGAAGTTCTTGCCTCATTACACACTTGGAATAGCCTTTTGCTTCCCTAAAATGGGACTGAACAACAAAGGAAATTAAATCTTTCATTTCTGATAAGCTGTACTGTGTAAAGTGGTATAAGTCAAATAATTCCAAGGTCTTTTTCCTTCAAAAGCAAACTTAATACATAACCATAGGCTGTTACATTAAAATACAGCCAGTATTTGGGGCCAAGTGTTTATGCAACTTAAGTTGGAATGATCAGGGGTATTTTACCTACTTAGACCTAAGTTCTGAGCAAGATCAGTTATTCATTGCACCAAATATTCTCCCAGGCTTTATGAAGAACTGGAAGATAAGTTGCGAGGTAAGATTCTGAACTGGGGTGTTTATGTTCTAGTTTGGAAGATGTCAGATAAATTGAGAATAAGGTAGTGTTAAATTGTAAGATGTTGCCAAAGAATTGATGCTTTTGAACTGTGGTGTTGGGGAAGACTCTTGAGAGTCCCTTGAACTGCAAGGAGATCCAACGAGTCCATCCTGAAGGAGATCAGTCTTGGGTGTTCATTGGAAGGACTGATGCTGAAGCTGAAACTTCAATACTTTGGCTACCTGATTCACAGAACTGACTCATTTGAAAAGAACCTGATGCTGGGAAAGATTGAGGGCAGGAGGAGGAAGGGGACGACAGAGGATGAGATAGTTGGGTGGCATCACTGACTCAATGGACATGGGTTTGGTTGGACTCTGGGAGTTGGTGATGGACAGGGAGGCCTGGCGTGCTGTGGTTCATGGGGTCGCAGAGTCGGACACGACTGAGCGACTGAACTGGAACTGGACTGGATTACAAATACTAAAGTAGGAGAGGGGGAGAGAGAGTACACACGTGTGTATGCACATGTACAGGATTGGATATAGTAGTAGTGAAAATCTTCATGAGGGAAGTAGACTAGGGTGAGTGATAGCAAGAACGCAGCCTCTATGCACTGGTGCCAAATCGAATCTTGGAGACAGAGTTCAGGGTGAAGTAGAAAGGAATAGATTTATTGCTTTACCAAGCAAGGGAACACAGTGGACTTGTGCCCTTCAAAACTGCACGTCCCAACCTGGAGGAATTTGATGAGCTTTATAGCAGTGGTTCAAGGATGCGGTTGCTGATAAAGAACAGGGTATGTTCAGGGTGTTAATCTGGCCTCAGGTGATCTCCTGACCTTTTCTCTGGAATGAAGATTGTTTCATCAAGTAGTTAACATTGTCCATTTATTGTGAGGCTCTTTTTCTGTAGAAGAGCTGAAAGATATTGTTCTGTATATGCCTTGAGGCAGGCTCCTGTCTCAAGGCTACACTATTGTTTCTTGACTGGTCCTCCTTTGTCTCTGCATCCCTTGATTAGAACTGTTTGAAGCTTACCCTTTGGAACTCAGGGAGGATCATGGAGGCTGAAGCCTGTTTCGTACAAACAAGAAACTGGGTGCACTTTGCGCGGGACAGGGAGCTGGCGGGACAGGGAGCTGGGCACAGAAAGGCTTCTGTGTCCAGGAGCCCCATGGGATCCTGCTCAGTTTTACTAGGTCTTAAAAAATTTGCATGATTTGTGTAACCATAAGGAAAGGCAGGTATTCCAGTTAGGAGAAAAGCATGATGTAGGAGGATTGTGGAAGGGAGTCACTGTTTCTGGGATTAATCATCCCATTCTTTTGCTTCTAAATGACAGAAACCCCACTGAAGTGGCTACATCAATAGGAAAATAAGGGGACAGGAAAGGTTTATTGGTGCATGTAATTTAAAAATCCAGTGCAAGGTGCAATCATGGCTGAATCTAGGAGTTCAAATGACTTCCTTAACAATGAAGAAAGCTGGTTGATGAGAAGAAAGGTCATGTATTAAAACCTATTTTTGAGTTCAAACTCTACCACTAATAAACCACCGATTGCAGAAAGTCATTGTCTGTCTTTGGGATAATTTCTACATCTGCCTTATGAAGAGGGGATAGGGAACCCTCAAATAATCTCTACTGTCATATTTGTATATAATATTTGATATAAAATAGTTGATATTTCTGGGTACGAGGTCACTCATTATCAAGACATAATTTCATTCAAATTTGTATTTGGTATGTTTTGACATTATAAAATAAGCCATTATCTTCAAAGAATTTGAGATGAAGTTAAGAGTTCACTTTGTGTTTTCTGGTGAGGAGATTAAATCTTAAAAGATTACAAGGCTACAAACCATGCAAGAGATTCAGTTTATGGGATGAAATGGACTGAAAGTATATTTTTGTCTGCAGTATATTTTTCAAAATTTTGAATTCATTCTCAACATTTAAAATTGTCAAGATATTACATGTAAAAAATTGTGTTTTTGGCTCCTCTTATAACTAGGAAATATAGCAAAGTTGAGCTGAGTTTTTAATGAATCTGCAAAACACAACAGAAATAAGACTAAGAGTCTTCACTTAAATAATGGAATGTTAATCACTTTAAATAAATAAAGTATGCTTGTTCTAAGAGGAACATCGTAGAAATTTGATTGGTAGGACAGCAGCAATCTGGTTCTTTCCAACACTGTCCCTTCTTGCCATTGCTGCTCTAATACTGATGGTCTCACCCTTGCCTCTGTAATGCATCCAAGAAAAAGATCTAGAATTTGGAACTCTGTGTTACCTGTCTCTGGCAGGTGTTTCTCCGTTGGGATCAGATTTATAGTTTCTACAGAATTGGAGGGCTGACAGTCAGAATTACCTTATTATTTTTTCATTTGTCCATCCAAGCATGTGAAAGAATTACTTCTCTGTTGTTAGCAGGCAAAGAAAAGGTGATGAAGTCAGTCAGTGATTTAAAGCCTGGCCGTTGCTTTTGACATATGATGTATAGTGCAGGAAAGAGCATAGATTCTGAAAGTTGAATGCCTATGTTTGCTCTTCTGGATATACCCCAAGCTGGCTCTGTGATTTGGAGCAGCTTACTTAAACAGTCTGTGGCTCAGTTTACTCATCAATAAAGTAGGAATAGTAATGGTGTCTCCATCATTAAGTTCTTGTGAAAAGTAAGTGAGCTAATGTAGTAAAGCTCTTAGAACAGTGCCTGGCATGTGGTGAGTAGTATGTAAGTGTTCTTATTGCTAATTTGATATGTACAATTTTGTGTTTGTTTTTTTTTAATCTGTGAAAGGACTCTATGTGAAGTGCTGACCATAGTATGCATTATATTCAGTATTGCTCTCATCCTCATGATCATTATCCTTACTGATATGCTAAGTAGACCCAGGAATAAATGGTTACCATTATAGCATCATCTACAGAGTAGATGAGGTTGAGAGTACAATACATCACTATTCCTTCTTGATGTGACACTTTGTTAACTCTGCAGGTCATTAGTCTCTGCTTCAAATGCCTAGTCAGTTTTTTGACCTAGTAGCTGTGTGACTTTCGATGTATTATCCAATCTCTCTAAGTCTTAGTTCTTTCCTGTATAAAATGGGGGGAAATAATAGGGAGGATTGCAAGAAAAAAATTATGTTAACTGCTTCAGTTCAGTCGCTCAGTTGTGTCCGACTCTTTGCGACCCCATGAATCGCAGCACGCCAGGCCTCCCTGTCCATCACCAACTCCCGGAGTTTACTCAAACTCATGTCCATAGAGTTGGTGACACCATCCAGCCATCTCATCCTCTGTCATCCCCTTCTCCTCCTGCCCCCAATCCCTCCTAGCATCAGAGTCTTTTCCAATGAGTCAACTCTTTGCCTGAAGTGGCCAAAGTATTGGAGCTTCAGCTTCAGCATCAGTCCTTCCAGTGAACACCCAGGACTGATCTCCTTTAGGATGGACTGGTTGGATCTCCTTGCAGTCCAAGGGACTCTCAAGAGTCTTCCCCAACACCACAGTTCAAAAGCATCAATTTTTCGGCACTCAGCTTTCTTCACAGTCCAACTCTCACATCCATACATGACCACTGGGAAATCCATAGCCTTGACTAGATGGACTTTTGTTGGCAAAGTAATGTCTCTGCTTTTTAATATGCTATCTAGGTTGGTCATAACTTTCCTGCCAAGGAATAAGCGTCTTTTAATTTCATGGCTGCAATCACCATCTGCAGTGATTTGGAGCCCCCCAAAATAAAGTCTGATGCTGTTTCCACTGTTTCCCCATCTATTTCCCATGAGGTGATGGGACCAGATGCCATGATCTTAGTCTTCTGAATGCTGAGCTTTACAGCCCTTAAGTCAAAGTGAAAGTGAAGTCGCTCAGTCATGTCTGACTCTTTGCGACCCCATGGACTGTAGCCTACCAGGATCCTCAGTCCATGGGATCTTCCAGGCAAGACTACTGGAGTGGGTTGCCATTTCCTTCTCCAGGGGATCTTCCCGACCCACGGATCGAATCAAGGTCTCCTGCATTGTAGGCAGACGCTTTTCCACCAGAGCTACCAGGGAAGCTGGTATATGTTGAACAAATATTACCAGTGATAGTATTGGGTTGGCAAAAAATGTTCTGGTTTTTCCCATGTGACAGAAAATCCCAAACAAATGTTTTGGCCAATCTAATAATAGCTTTCTTGCATTTTTGTCCACCAAATGCCCCCACACTGTTTCATACTACAGTGCCTTTGCTCATGCTCTTTCTGTTGTTAGAATAGCTTTCTACCTGTCTTCTCTAGATTTGCTCTTGTTTGTCCCTTAATTAACTCAGGTATTACCTCCTTCAAGTAATTGTACCCAAAGCTTTATATTGAGTTAAGAGCTCCTATAATTCCCTAGTCTGTTTCTACTTTTCTTCCTATGTATTTAAATTATATGTTCTGTGAGTGCCTCTCACCCACTAGGAATGTCAAAGATGGGGACCACATTTTTATTCCTTTTTGATTCCCCATCTCCTAAAGCAGTGCCTGGAACATAGTAGATGCTTGTAAACATTGTTGAAATTCTGCACTGATGCTTTATTTCCTAGAAACTTTCTAATGAGTGGACATGAAGGAGTCTTATAGTCTGTCTCGATCATGGACAAACAACTTACATACTTTTACAAAATCTTATTGGAAAACATGGAGGGTAAGCCAATTACTCCATGTTTTCAAAATAATTTATGTTGTAGAAACATAGCATCAATTGTCTCCCTAGTCTAGTTTATTTATACCAACAACTGACAAATTTCTAGTTCTGTTATAGAAGAAAGTTTTCTTTCAAAGATCATAATCAATTAGGAATTTCTCATAGTGACCGAATCTCAGTTGAATTTGAATCACCAAAGGGTGTGTTTAAGTGGCCAAACCTTAAGCCAACGTGAGAACTAACATATTGGGCATATGTCTTATTTGACTTAATTCTTTCTGAGGGGAACAAAAAAATAATGAGTAGTCAGCAGTACTAGAGACAGTTAGGCTGTTGAAAATATTCAATCTCAACATTGTCAGAGTTACATAATAGAATCCAAGTTCTACATATTTAGATGTAAGTAAATATGCTTCTTTTCCCTACTTTTATTCTTCTATGGGATTTTGGCTCTACTTTCTCTGTCATTGTATGCTGTCCAAAGTCCTTTTTGAGTATAGTTAGCTTGTAAATAAATAATGACTCTAGTGCTTTTGCATATTGGATGAGGTAATAAGAATATAAGATGGGTGTGAAATATCTGTAAAGTAAAACTGCTTAGGTGTGGATTTTCCTGATGCTTTTCACTAATCAAAGGGAAAATTATCTTTGCTAAGTCACTCCTTTCATTTAAACAAGCAGAGTAAACATCTGAGATTTTTGAAAAATAAATTGAATCATCAGGCTTCCAAGTGTTTCAAGATTCTGGCTATCCTTCTAAAATTGAGAGATACTGAATAAACTGATAATATATTGATGTCCTCTGTAGCCTATGGGAGGAAAATATCAGCCTGTGTTTTTCAGGACCATTTCATGCAATAGGAAATTTCTCAGATAACTTGGCAGTTAACTTCTTTTTTTAATCACTAAGTTTTGGGGGAGCATAGGCTAAGTTTCAAACCCTCTAGAGGCTGTACTGCTTTCAGAAAGACAATGGGATTTTGGCAAATGTGCACAGTGCTACAGAGAAGCTACTATGTGACTGAAGAAAACAAAGGGAAAACATTGAAAAATCTTGCAAATAATTATGCCTTCTGTTGCCCATGCAGAACAGCCTTTTGGTGTGGATGGTAGGCATAGAGTTGTTTAAGCAAATGAGTTAAAATATATCTTGAACATCTCCTTTGGTTATTTTTCTGACAAGTACAGCAACTGTTGTCTATAAGGCAGCGAATGTCACAACATACTGTGTTCAAAACAGCTCTTGGGGGCTCTTCCATATTCAATTTTTGTTTGTTATACATCATCAGACGACATTGTTTTGTCCCACTTCTGAATACAAGAAAGTCACTAAATCCTGTAGGCAAAATATGGAAAGACATTTCAGACAACCTTCCTGGTTTCTAAGAATCTATCACTCTGTTGAGATGTTGAAGTACATCAGCAATGAACAGAGCTCATAATGTAAGGCAGTATATGGTGAGCATCTGAATCTTAAATATTAGTGTTTTTCACATCTCCATCTTGACTCTCTTTATGGCTTAATTATGTCTCTCCCAAATCCATATGTTGAAATCCTAACCTGCAGTACCTCATAGTGGGACCTGATTTGGAAATACGATCTTTGTAAGTGTAATTAGTTAAGATGAGGTCATTGTTGTTCAGTCACTGCGTCATGTCCGACTCTCTGTGATGCCATGAACTGCAGCACGCCAGATTTCCCTGAGTTTCCATTTCCCCGAGTTTGGTCAAACTCATGTCCATTGAGTCAGTGATACCATCCAACGATTTCATCCTCTGTTGCCCCCTTCTCCTCCTGCCCTCAATATTTCCCTGCATCAGGGTCTTTCCAGTCAGTCAGCTCTTTGCATCAGGTGGCCAAAGTATTGGAGTTTCAGCTTCAGCATTAGTCCTTCCAATGAATATTCAGGGTTGATTTCCTTTAGGATTGACTGGTTTGATCTCCCTGCTGTCCAAGGGACTCTCAAGAGTCTTTTCCAGCCTCACAGTTTGAAAGCATCAATTCTTCAGCACCCAGCCTTCTTCCAGTTCTCACATCCATACATGACTACTGGAAAAATGATATCTTTGACTGTACAGACCTTTGTCAGCAAAGTGATATCTCTGTTTTTTAATACACTGTCTAAGGTTTGTAATAGCTTTTCTTCCAAGGAGCAAGTGTCTTTTAATTTTGTGACTTCAGTCACCATCCACAGTGATTTTGGAGCCCAAGAAAATGAAATCTGACACTGTTACTTTTTACCCGTCAATTTGCCATGAAGTAATGGGACGAGATGCCATGATCTTTGTTTTTTGAATGTTGAGTTTTAAGCCAACTTAAAACTTAGAGTGGACCCTAATCCATGATGACTGATATCCTTATTGAATGGGGAAATTTGGACATAGAGGAAGTACACAGGGAGAACACCATGTGAAGAGGAAGACAGAGATTGGAGTGACTCTTCTACAGGCAAGGGACACCAAGGATGGCCAGAAGCTAGGGTACAGGCATGAAGTATGTTCTTCATTCAGTTCTCAGAGGCTGACCCTGCCAACAGCTATAAGATGGTAAATTTCTGTTGTTTAAGCCACCTTGCCACTGATGATCTCTACACTTCCATTCTCAAGTCTGGAGCTCCAGGACACACCTCTCACCAAATGTCTAATCCATACATCAGTGTTGCTGAAGGGGTGGTCTCACACTGGCGCAGTTAGTTAATGTTTTGTCACAGGTCCATGAGGAGATAAGGAACTTGCCCTAGAATGTAAGTCAGCTCACTGCTTTCTTCAAGAAAGTCTTGCTGCAAAAAATTGTCAGCTGAACTGACTCATGATGAAGTTGATGTATTGTTTCCAGTACTAGCACTTTATCTTGGTGCAGACCAATAAGGAGCAGTTCACAAATGGCACAGGTCTACACATTACACTTGGAAGAGCGCTGACCTCCATCACATCTCCCCTAGGATATCCTCAGAGTAGTCAACAGTAGAATGTCTCACCAAGACTCTTTGCAGCTCTATTTTCTAACTCAGGATAAATTGATTTTCTTAGAGTTCTGGAGTACAGTTCTCTTGCTGCTGTATAACCAAACTATTCCAGACTGAAGCACATGACTTCATCCTGTTGATGTTCCAGTTAATAAACTTTTCATATCTTTCTCCTTCACCTTTATCACTGGTGCTGTGCTTTGGACCCTCATGATGAATTGCGTGGATTTTTACAATAACATTTTAACTATTCCTTCTGCTTGCTTTCTTGTCCTCATTCCATTCAGAGGGGTCGTTCTGAAGCACATCTGATCATGTCCTTTTCCTGCTTAGAATGCTTCTGCAGCTTTCCTTTGCCTATTCAGGATCCACTCTAAACTCACTTGCATGGCATAACTCCCTTCCCATCCAACCTCAACTCCTTCAATTCTGTGTACGCCCTTGGCTTCAGCCTATATTAACAATTATTGGCAGGGGATATTTGCAGAAACTAACATCATGACTGTAGAACATCTCCCGTCAATAATGTGTTAAACCCTTAACATCCCTGCATTGTTGCATGCTCTTGTGTGACACTGTGTCTTTTCTACACATTCTTCTACCTTCAAAGGCCTTTCCCATCTTGCCCATCACAATCCTAGGTAGATGCTGGCATCTAGGCATTAAAAACAGGAACAAATAGTGACTATTTATTGGATTTTACCCTGTTATACTCACTGTTCTATAAATTTATAAGGTTCTATCTTATTTATTCCTGATAAGATAGATGCTAGTCCTCTTAACCCTACAGTGAGGAAACCGAGAGGCAGAGTAGTTGAGAAACTTGTCTTGGGTCACATATTTACTAAGAGGTAGAGCTGGGTTGGGCCCAGATGGCCTGACTCTGGTCAGAACTCTTAACCTTGTGCTATTTTAATCATATTATGGCACTGGGCACATCTTACTTCAGTGTATACCTGTTTCTCTCACCTGACGCTACAGAGATTTCATTTAGTATCCACCATTGTCTGGTAGATGTGCATACCCATAATAAATGCTCAGTAAATACTTGAAGCATGAATTTATGATTGTTGAATTCATGGGTGTTTAGAGTAGTGCACTTTTTCTACCATTTATAGCAAGTTTGCTGAGGTAATCCTGTTTATTCTTTAAAACAACCTTTTTGCGAAGGAGGAGTATGTATCCTATAACCCTGTTTTAGAGTGGGAGTGGGGTCCAAAGATGTCCTTCTGGTTGGACAGAACCATAGAACACCAACCTGGGCCTCCTGAATGCATCTAGGGCCCTTTCACCACAGAGTTGGTCTTAGAGTCACCCTACGTACAAACTGGGCCAGTACAGACCTTGGAGAATCAATGTAATTTCTGACTCACACTTTTAGAAAGTTTCATGGCAAATATATTAAACGTACCTCACATCCAACACCCACTCATCTTTTTTTTACTATGGAATAATAAAATTTTATTTTCAGTTTTTGAAACTCTTTGTATGAGGTTAACACATGATTATGATTTCGATCACCAATTGTTTTTCATTGTAGCAGTATTTTATGAGCTCTAAATTTAATCAGTTTGTGGCCACTCCTGGCCAACTCAGCAGTGGCCACAGGACTGGAAAAGGTCAGTTTTCATTCCAATCCCAAAGAAAGGCAGTGCCAAAAAATGCTCAAACTACCACACAATTGCACTCATCTCACACACTAGTAAAGTAATGCTCAAAATTCTCCAAGCCAGGCTTCAACAGTACCTGAACTTCCAGATGTTCAACCTGGTTTTAGAAAAGGCAGAGGAACCAGAGATCAAATGGCCAACATCCGTTGGATTATCGAGAAAGCAAGAGAGATCCAGAAAAACATCTATTTCTGCTTTATTGACTATGCCAAAGCCTTTGACTGTGTGGATCACCACAACTGGAAAATTCTTAGAGAGATGGGAATACCAGACTGCTTGACCTGCCTCTTGAGAAACCTGTATGCAGGTCAGGAAGCAACAGTTAGAACTGGACATGGAACAACAGACTGGTTCCAAATAGGAAAAGGAGTATGTCAAGGCTGTATATTGCCACCCTGCTTATTTAACTTATATGCAGAGTGCATCATGAAAAATGCTGGACTGGATGAAGCACAAACTGGAATTAAGATTGCCGGGAGAAATATCTATAACCTCAGATATGCAAATGACACCACCCTTATGGCAGAAAGCAAAGAAGAACTAAAGAGCCTCTTGATAAAAGTGAAAGAGGAGAGTGAAAAAGTTGGCTTAAAACTCAACATTCAGAAAACTAAGGTCATGGCATCCAGTCCCATCACTTCTTGGCAAATGGATGGGGAAACAGTAGAAACAGTGACAGACTTTATTTTCTTGGGCTCCAGAATCACTGCCGATGGTGACTGTAGCCATGAAATTAAAAGACCCTTACTCCTTGGAAGAAAAATTATGACCAACCTAGAGAGCATATTAAAAAGCAGAGATATTGCCAACAAAGGTCTGTCTGGTCAAGGCTATGGTTTTTCCAGTGGTCATGTATGGATGTGAGAGTTGGACTATAAAGAAAACTGAGCACCGAATAATTGATGCTTTTGAACTGTGGTGTTGGGGAAGACTCTTGAGAGTCCCTTAGACTGCAAGGAGATCCAACCAGTCCATCCTAAAGGATATCAGTCCTGAATATCCATTGGAAGGACTGATGCTGAAGCTGAAACTCCAATACTTTGGCCACCTGATGTGAAGAGCTGACTCATTTGAAAAGACCCTGATGCTGGGAAAGATTGAAGGCGGGAGGAGAAGGGGACAGCAGAGGATGAGATGGCTGAATGGCATCACCGACTCAATGGACATGAGTTTGAGCAGGCTCTGGGAGTTGGTGATGGACAGGAAGGCCTGGCATGCTGCATCCATGGTGTTGCAAAGGGTTGGACATGACTGAGCGGCTGAACTGAACTGAAATTTAACCATGAATGAGATTGACAGACGTTTGGAGGTGGAAATTTAGCTCAACATTTATTAATTTTGATTTTTCATTTTGGTGTTACACTGAAGGCAATACATTTCCTTTGAAATCTATTCTCATGTCTCCCCATATTCAAATACTAGGGGTAAAGTGGCTTTCCAGGTGGCACTAGTGGTAAAGAACTCACCTGGCAATGCAGGAGATTCAAAAGATAACAGGTTCGATCCTTAGTTCAGGAAGATCCTTTGGAGTAGAAAATGGCAACCTGGTCTAGTGTTCTTGCCTGGAAAATTCCACTGACAGAGATATCTGGTGGGCCTCAGTCCATGAGGCTGCAAAGAATTGGACATGACTGAGCAACTGAGAGGTTCTGGTAATAAAGAAGGATTTTATTTTCCATTTGTCATTATCTGTGTGTATAACTCTCCTCCAAGATAGGTGACTTTGGTCCAAGTTATGATTTGGGTATTGCTGGGTCACCAGGTTCTTACATCATCTAGGCTTCAGAATGCTACATTAATGACCCAAGAATCAGCTTCCTGGAGGAGGTTGCACTGCATCTGAGGAATAGGTAGTATTTGAATGTGCAGAGACATGAGAATAGATATTCTAGGGTGGAGCATGAGCAAAGACACAGAATCCTCAGAAAGCCAGAGCAGAGAGCACATACAAGGTATGAGATTGGAAAGGTAGATTGGGACCACGTGGTGGTTAACACTGAATACCAGTAGTCTTTGTGTGTTCTTTATTTGATAGGCAGCCTGAGCCCATTTACAGATAATGCAGACATCTGAGCAATTGCCAGATGGAGGGTGACTGGCCTTAGGCTTCTCTTAACATGATAAATTTTCCCATAAGGCAGTTGAAAATTCAGATTTTCCAAGGAATAATGTGAGCACAAGCAAAATGTCTTATTTGCAAAAGACATGATTTGCTCAAACATTTTTCCATGGCCAGGTTAGAAATAGCTTCCCATGGGCTTTGACAGTGGACCCCATCATTTGTCAGCTTTCCTGTTTGCCTGGCAATGGAGAAAAGAAGAGGATTTCTGTCCACTATCTACTTGCCACAGGCAGCCTAGTACTGTTGTATGTTATGTATACACAGTACTGTTGTATATTATGATTCAGCATTATAGACCTTTAGAGTAAATAGACACTTTATGACTTAAACTTGTTTTAATTAATCAGAAGCCCACTTCCCCCATCCCACCCCCACCCCACTGAAGCAGTAGTTCTAAACAATTGTGAATCTGTTTTTGGATCCAAAGAGCTTTTCCTATTTTTCCTTCCATTTCTCAAAGCTGTCTTTTAATCAATATTCAATTAGGCTTTGAGTCAGAAGGCTATGTTGACCTCTTTACAGGGGGGCAAAACATAATCACCTAATCTCACCTCTGTTTATCTGTGTACAGAAGACCATCCATTTTCGTTAAAGAAATGTAGATATGCTGCAGCATAAGTTAAATATTATACTAAATCAAGTGTCTGTTTAGTGCTTCAGTTCAGTTGCTCAGTCGTGTCCAACTCTGCGACCCCATGGACTGCGGCATGCCAGGCCTCCCTGTCCATCACCAACTCCCGGAGCTTGCTCAAACTCACGTCTATCAGGTTGGTGATGCCATCCAGCCATCTCATCCTCTGTCGTCCCTTTCTCCTCCCTCCTTCAACCTTTCCCAGCATCAGGGTCTTTTCAAATGAGTCAGCTCTTCGTATCAGGTAGCCAAAGTACTGGAGCTTTAGCATCAATCCTTCCAATGAATATTCAGGACTGATTTCCTTTAAGATGGACTGGTTGGATCTCCTTGCAGTCCAAAGGACTCTCAAGAGTCTTCTCCAACACCACAGTTCAAAAGCATCAATTCTTCAGTGCTCAGCTTTCTTTATAGTCCAACTCTCACATCCATACAATACTGCTGAAAAACCTTAGCTTTGACTAGGTGGACTTTTGTTGGCAAAGTAATGTCTCTGCTTTTTAATATGCTCTCTAGGTTGGTCACAACTTTACTTTCAAGGGGAAAACGTCTTTTAATTTCATGGCTGCAATCACCATCTGCAGTGATTTTGAAACCCAAGAAACTGAAGTCTGTCACTGTTTCCATTGTTTCCCCATCTATTTGTCATGAAGTGATGGGACTGGATGCCATGCTCTTAGTTTACGTAGTTTACTGCTTATGACCTGGCAATAAATGACTGTGTTCAAAAAGACTTGATGGAAAAGAAAACCAATTTAACATTCTACATACTGTATAGACCAAAATTCAGGGTGATTTTATGATCTAGAATATTGTCCTCTTTTCCACTCACAGTAAGAACTCTGTATTTCTGTTTTGTGTACTCATCCAAATACTTTTATATAATGATTTCTTTAATCACTGTCCTCTGGCATATTCTTTGTTTCCAGCAAAATCTATTACTCAATATTATCTTTTGTCATTGAGCTATGATTTTGGAACAAAAGCAGTTCACTCCTAGGATTTACATGTGATAGCAACAGAGATATTTAGAGAATGCAGTAATTGATTTTGCTTTTAATTACACCAAATTTACCTGCTTACCTAAAATGCCAGATTTCTTGAGGACAGTAGCAAAATGAGACATTTATGTTAATTTGAGTGAAAATTTACACTTGTTTCATGACTCCAAACTCATTGAAGCAAAACATATCATTAAAGTGATGTGGATAATCCCTCAAATTATATAGTAAATTTAATCAATGTGATCAACCCATAGAGATAATTCAAATGAAAGTTTCAATTGTACCTTGTCAATACCCCAAATTGTCATTTTTAGTGGGCAACATTGGTTACATACTTGTTACTCATGCCCCAAAGCCAAGCAGAATTACAGGGGTTTTAGGTAATTATTTTTCCCCATTCCTAGCATCAGGAATAGATGGAGTTTGTAGATGCAAGCCAATTGGCACATGGCACTGTACTGGAAATGCAGTTGGCTCATGAGTGAGAGTGACCATGTAACTTAAGTTGATCCAGTCAGACTAAAGGAAGGACTTACATTCCACTATGCTTGGGAGAAAAGTTTTACTCCTCTTCTTTAGATTGACATACCAAGGAAGCATGGGCCATCTTGCTACTATGAGCCAAATTAGAACCATGAGAATGGAATTATTTTCTTAATTTTTCTTTCTGATCTTTTGTTGCCAGTATATAAAAATGTAACAGATTTCTGTGTATTAATTTTATATCCTGCAAGTTTACTAAATTCATTGATGAGCTCTAGTAGTTCTCTGGTAGCATCTTTAGGATTTTCTATGTATAGTTATCATCTGCAAACAGTGGCACTTTTATATTGTCTTTTTCAATTTGGATTCCTTTCATTTCTTCTTTGAGTGCCGTGGCTAAGACTTCAAAGTTTATGTTGACTAGAAGTGGTAAGAGTACATATCCTTGTCTTGTTCCTGACCTTAGAGGAAATGCTTTCAGCTTTTCACTGTTGAATATGATGTTAACTGTGGGTTTGTCATACATGGACTTCATTATGTTGAGGTTATGTTACCTCTATGCCCACTTTCTGGAGTTTTTAATCGTAAATAGATGTTGTATTTTATCAAAAAAATCATCCTGCATCTACTGAGATTGTCATATTTTTCTTGATCATATGGTTTTTATTCTTCAATTTGTTAATATGGTGTGTAACACTGATTGACTTGTGGATATGGAAAAATGCTTACATCCTTGGGGTAAATCCCACTTGATCATGGTGTATGGTCCTTTTAATGTATTGTTGGAATCGGTTTGCTTGTATTTTGTTGAGGATTTTTGTGTCTGTGTTCATTAGTGATATTGGCCTATAATTTTCTCTTTTTGTGATATCTTTGATTTTGGTATCAGGGTGATAATGGCCTCATAAAAGAAGTTTGGAAGTATTCCTTCCCCTGCAATTTCTTGGAATAGTTTCAGAAAGATAGGTGTTAACTTTTCTCTCAATATTTGATAGAATTCTCCTGTGAAGCCATCTAGTTTTGGACTTCTGCTTGTTGGTAGTTTTTAAATCACAGATTCAGTTTCAGTACTTGTAATTGAACTATTAATATTACTCCTGGTTCAGTCTTGGTAGATTATAACTTTCTAAGAATGTGTCCATTTCTTCTAGATTGCCCATTTTATTGGTGTATAGTTACTTGTGGTGGTCTGTTACAATCCTTTGTATTTCTGTGGTGTTGGTTGTAACTTCTTTTTCATTTCCAATTTTATTGATTTATGCCCTCTCTCTTCTCCCCTCTCCGTCCCCCCCCCCCCCTTTTTTTTTCTTTCTTGATGAGTCTGGTGAAAGATTGGTGGGAATGTAAATTGGTACAGCCACTATGGAAAACAGTATGGAGGTTCCTTAAAAAGCTAAAAATAGTTATTGTATGATCCTGAAATCCCACTCCTGGACATATATCTGGAAAAAACTGTAATTTGAAAAGATACATGCACCCCAGTGTTCATTGCAATACATTTACAATAGCCAAGACATGGAAAGATCCAAAGCATCTATCAATCTAAACGTCTATCAACAGATGATTGGAAGATGTTACATGTATACATATATATACATATAGGAATCACTTTGGTGTACACCTGAAACTAACACATTGTAAATCAACTAGACATCAGTTTAAAAAAACGTTGCAAAAAAGAAACATGAGAAGACCCATTTTAGCCTAACGCCAAAGTTAAAGAGTAAAGTAGTTGCGATATGGAATTAAGTTGAGTTTCTAGTGATATAATAGTAATAGGCAACAACATTAGGTCAGACCTGGAGTCTGTCTTTCATCTGAACTTCCAATAATGTAGTAAGTTCTCTTATTCTTTAAGTAATTTTGAGTTATGGCCAAAACTAGTGTATCCATGCTCCAATTTTCTTCAAAACAGGAATTGCAGGACTCAAATTTTCAGCCCTTAACTCTTAGATTTATTTTGCTTCAGCCATCAGTAGAAATGGAATCCTAATTGCCATGTGAGAAGTAAAATAAGAATTATTTCCTTCTAACTCCATGTATATTGGGGCCAAAAATAAGGTTTGTTGGCTAGATATAAATCATGTCTTACAACAGGGTTAACTTGTATTATAACTAAAATGATAAAGTGAATTCAGTGGGCCTCCCCGGGTAGCTCAAATGGTAAAGAATCTGCCTGCATTGTGGGAGACCTGGGCTCAATCCCTGGGTTGGGAGATCCCCTGGAGAAGGGAATGGCAACCCACTCCAGTGTTCTTCCCTGGACAATTCCATGGACAGAGGAGCCTGGTGGGCTACAGTCCATGGGTTGCAAAGAGTCAGAGACAACTGAGCTACTAACACATTCACTTTCACTTTCAGTCTGACTTAAGTTGACTAGTTTACATATTTTTCTGTAAATAAAATTGAAACATGTTTATTACAGAAAAATCAAATAGAAAATACATAAATTAGAACTAAAAGTAATCTCCTTATTCCACCACTCAGAGATATCCACTCTATGCACAAAATATATTTATATTATCTACATGGAGACGTAGAAAAAGAGATCGATATTTTATACATATATATTTTGTATACAAGCAGTAATTCTATAATGTTTTGCAACTTCCTTTTTTGAAGGACAGTATGTAAAGAAAACCTTTCCATGTCAGTAAATATAAAATAAGTGTTCCTCTAAATGACTTGTAGTAATCCAGTTTATTCAACAGGTTGTCTATTGATTTCTGTTTCTTGCTCCTACAATCATTCTTCAGTATGTTTGCATATATATATATTTTTTCCACACTTCCCCAAATGTGTATGCCCTTAATACAAAGAGTATGTTTATTTTTGGTTTGTTACCAGCTTCCAAACCATCTGTAAATATTTATACCCCCATGAGGGGGACATGATCATATCTGATTCCCCATATTAAAACCAGATATTATTTTTCATTCAATTTTATCAACTAGATGGATGATTTTCAAAATTTTGTATTTGCATTTCCTCTTTACGTGTTTATTGCCTGTTTGTATTTTGTCTTTTAAAATTCTCTCTTACATTCCATTCATTTTTCTATTTATTATTTGTTTTAAAAAGCTCTATTTCAATAGTCTTAACACCCTTTTCATATATGTGCAGTTCATGTTTTGTCATTTGTTGTTAGACATTTTTTTATGTTTACTTGTTATGTTTTTGGCCTCATTATGTTTAGCTAAACAGAATTTTTTTAATGTAGTGGAATCTGTCCAGTTTTCCCCTTTATGGTTTTTGGGTTTCATGAAAAGAAATACTTTTTTAACCTAAAGATTATAAAACTGTTGATACTATGTTCTTCTACGACTGTCATGGTTTCACTTTTTGCCTTTACAATTTTGACTCGTCAGAAATGTATAATGCTTTAATAAATGAAATATGAAACCCACTTTGTTTTGTTTACAAAGAACTAGCCAATTGTCTCAGTATCATATATTAAATAATCTGTTTGCTCACCAGTTAAATACCTCTTAAAAAAACACTAAATTCATAAGAATATTTGGTTTTATTTTTGTGTTGTAAGTAGAAACCCATTAATCTTTTACATCCTGTACCATCACCACTACTATCATAGCATTATGCTAAATTTTAGGATATATTAACAAGCAGTTTCTTTCATTACACTTTTCAGAATATCCCTGTGTCTTCTGGATATTTTTCCCCCTTTGGGAAAGTATTATTTACTGATTCTGTCAGTTTTAAAATAAAGGATCATTTGGATTTTGATTGAAATTCCATTTCATCTGTAGATTAATGTAGGGAAAGCTGACATCTTTATGACATGAAGTAATCCTGTCTAAGAACTAAGAAGCTCTCTGCATTAATTCAAATATTTTGATGTACCTCAGCTTCCTAATATATTTTTTCAACATATATGCCCTAAATATTTATTGCAAAATTTATCTGTAATTCAGCCTTAACATTTATGAGTTCAGCACTCTTAGATGACTCCTTGCATTAACCTAAACTCTCTATTCACTCTGCAAAGCAAAGGTGCTCGAGTCCATTAGGCTGCTCTCTAGTCCACTTGTGCCCCTATCAACTGAGATATTTTTTCATTAAGAGTAATTGTGTTTCCCAAACCTGTTTAGGCTAGTTTCAGTAGTTATTATAATCCCATATTCAATTAGATTATTTATCTATCCCATATTCAATTAGTTATTTAACTTAATGAGCTATGATTTTAAAAACAAAAGATAGTCTGTTTATTTTATCTAAGTTGATTCCTCTGGGAAGTTTGAATTACATCTGAAAATGTCATAGAGTTGTAGTTGGGCAAAACTGCAATATAATTTTGGTGAAAAAGCAGTAGGTATCTAAAGGATTTTTTGGTCAGATTGCTTTGCAAGTTCCTTAATTTTTATTCCTCTTTAAAGAAATAAAAAATGGAAATCATAACCCATATACTGTGCAAATTAATGAGGATGTGAAACCTATACATAAAGGCAAAGTTGTAACCCTACATCAAAAAGTCAGCAAATAGATAGTTATAAATTTTAAGTAAAATTGGGTTACCTTTTGTGTTATGATCCTCTACTTCAACTAATTAAAAAAAAAAACATTAACCCATGAAATGCTATCTTGATTCCATTAGACAAGAAGAATTCCATAGTATTTTTATGTTTTTGTTGACATGAATAAATAAAGCATACAAATTTTAAAAATACTTATTGCTTGTCATTCTAAATAGTTTTAAGCTATTTTTTGGTTTTCTTGATAATGAGTTATTTAAAATTAAAATAATAATTTTACTTCTTTTCCAATATGTTTACTTTTTCTTCTAATTTTATTGGCTAACATTAACTTCTCTGTTACTACTATACATGGCAAGAGACTACTCCAGGTATATAAAATTTGAAAACTTTAAAATCAGAACAGTTAATTTTAGTTATAGTTTTCTTTGAAAATAACTGGCATTTAATGTCTAGTGAAAATTAAATATGCACCAAGAGAAGAGAGTTCAATAACCATGCTGCGATTTATGTCTATTTTGAACAGGTTCATTCTAAATTCCTGATTCTAGACTTAAAATTTTTTTAATGTATTGAATGAATTTCTACATTTGATTCTTTGAAATAAAAATATATAAAATATAAGGGGCAGTCAACTTTGAAAGAGTTTAAAAAAAAACAAACCAACCTCGCACTCCATTTAAATTTCACTACTATTTGTCTTTTTAATGAGGAATTTATCATGTACAGAGGACAAGTATTTTCAGGCTCAGGGTAGGAGCTTCGTATTGGGAAGAAGTTAAGGAAAATGAAACATCATATTCTTATGACTGCACAATCTCCATCCAACAAAAAGATATGTGCAGTCTTTTGTAAACTAGACCTTTCTCAACCTGGTCAAAATTATCACACACATCCATGAAGGTAAGCAACATATAAAATTCCTAAGCAAAGCTATTAATAATCTTACTGGTCCCTATATTCTTAGGAGAGAACACCCAGTGTGAAAGGCATTTCCTAGAATTCCCTTTGTCATTAATGACTGTCCTCCCTCAGAAAGGTGTGATTTCAGGCTTGAAATTACACTCTTCAAATTTAGAGACTCTGGAAATAAGATTCCCTGCATCAAAACAGATGAATGTTCCTGCCACTAGATGTATTGATTGCTTGCTGTGACCTTCACAGGGCAAAACTATGAAAGGAACATGCAGAGAAACTTACTGTTTTGACAGCGAGATTAGTAATTTTATTCTATCAGTTCCAACCCATAGATTCTCTCTCTCAATTCACATGATTTAAGAAGTGTTGAACTTGTGGGTTGGAGTTGTTGACAAGCGAGTCACTTTGATAGCTTTCTGAGCTGAGATTTCTGTATTGTAGTCATTCCAAATAAACCATGTAAATGCTGAAATGCATTCAGTGAAGCAGCAGTAGGTTGAGCATAAAATGAAACTAAGAAGAGAGAATTCAGTTTTTTTCTTTTACTTATTTGGCCATATATATTTTAGATGTCTTATCACAAAATATGACTATGTTCTTGACCTTAGGCTATAAATACTAAAAAACTGTGACTGAGTATAATAGAATCCATTCTGACCTGCCTTGGTAGAATTGTATTTTATTTTCTGAAGGTTCTTTCTTTTCTTTAAGTCTGCCAACAGAAAGAGGTGGTGAAAGTGGCAGTGATCACAGTGATGTTTCCCCCTGTTTATTCTGCTATTCATTTATGAATTCAGCTCATTCTCTTTGTGCAAAATTAATATGTCAAGTTTGAGATAAGTCTTTGAATCACTGCTTAGGTAGATTTCCTAGGGCTTGCAGTTTATTTACATATCACTGGAGAATTGGGGGGAAAAGATGCCAGAAAATATTGTCAGTCCAGTGTCTTTTAAACACTTTTTAAAAATAAAAGAATAATTGAATATTTAAAATTTTAGTAACATAGCTCTGACCTGAGTTATTTTAAGGTCATAGTTATTTATGCATTCATTCTGTCCACATAGACAAGTAGATGAGTAACTAGCCTGTGAAATGTTGAGTGAAAAATGCCAGAAGGAAGAGACAAAGATGGTTCATGGCCTGTGAAAGCTCCCAGAAGGAGGTGGTTTCTAACCGAAGTCTTGAACTATTACTGTCATTTCAAAAGTGGAAATTATGGCTCAGTTTAAGCAAAGTCATGAAGAGGGAGAAGTGCAGGACATTTTTAAAAAATTAACTGCAATCATTTGGCTGGAGAATAGAATGTGCTTTAGGAAATTCATAGTGAAACAAGGGCTAACTGGGGCCAGATCATGGTGAACTTCAAAAATCAGGTCAGTAAATTTGGACTTATATATAAGGAGAGATGAATTATTAAAGATTTTTAAATAAAGGGAAACGATGCTTCCATGAGTCTTTTTTGGATAAGTCACTGGTGTGTGGGTAAGGAAAGATTAGAGAAAGGGAGTCAAGTTAAATAATGTGTTAACAATCTCTTGATGGGGCCATTATGAATTCAACCTGACTCTTGGCAGAAGAAAAAGAAAGCATAGATGCAAAAGTCATTTTAAAAGTAGTGCTGATGGCATTTTGTAACAGAAAGTGGTAGGGTAAGAATGTTTTGTCTTATCAAAAAGCAAAGTAGTTATTGACAAAGTTACCAAAGACTTCTAGGGTCGTATGAAAAGGACTCAGGATAGTAAAATAGGTTCTGATGGACAAAAGAGGCGCCAGTTGATCATTAATAAGGATAATAACTGGAATGGTTTGAAACCTATCATATTTATTTAGATCTCTAAGTTTATAATAATACTAAGGAGAGACACTCATCTCATTGGCCTATTTCTGGAGGGTGCTAGAAAACCATTATATTTGGAAATCAGTTAGAGGGAAAACATACTGCTTATGGAGTAATCTTGCCAGAAAACAGAACTTGAATCTGATGAGTCATCTAGATCCAACTATCACAGTATAGGAAATACAACTGAGAAAGGAGCATGCCCTAAGAAAAATGCAGATGAAATCAGGAAAATGTGGGCTAGCAGAAACTCCTCAGAATACAACACCACGTCTCTTCAACAACAATAAAAGTCACAGGAAAAGATAGATGATAGAAAGGGAGAGGAAGAAGAGGAAGAAAGAGTGGTAGATGATAAGAAATTTCAGAGACATATCAACCAATTACATCAGATACTTCAGGGAAGCAGGGCTTAAATGGAGTTGGAAATTTAAATTCTCGAAACCCACTCCTGATAATTACAGTGATAACGATAACAGCAGTGAAAAGAGTTATGCTATTAATTTTGATGGAATCATTCATGCTCCCTGTGTTTTGTCACAAAACTGGACATTAGGCCAAGAGATTGAATGCTTATTCTGAGCCTTATAATTTTTATAGTCTCACTTGATCTTTAAAATGACCCTATGAGATGTGCAGTATCTCCTTTTTAGGAGTATTGGATCTGAGACTAGGAGCTAAAGTGTCTTGTTCAAAATCAGATTTCTGATAAGTTGCTGATTCCTTGTGAAGTGCTGCATTTTTGACTGCCAACCTCTGAACACTTCTATTTGGGAGAAATTGTTAACAGTAAGTCTTGAACTATAGGCCCAGTTTCCTCTGATAGAAACTCAAGATGCTCTTTGGCAAGACCTGGATATCTGACATCAGATTGACCATTCCTTCTGAGTGGGCATTCCATCTGAGTGTGGAACAGTTGAAGCAAAGGAATGGGAACACTTTAAACTTTATTTCACTCATAGTGATAGCATTCTTTCTCCAATGGTAATACAGGCAGCAGAATTAAAAGCCCCACTGTGTGATGGTGAGTGTCTGTGGCTATTTCCAAGCTGTTCTGCCTCTTATCTCAGTGGCTTAGCTTTGGTACCTGCCGATTTTTCCAAACCCATTCTGCCTTTCGGAAAACCCTGAGGCCTACCCAGTGTTTGTCTAATAATTTCCTTTTGCTGTTCAGTTAACCAGAATTAGCTTCTCATTTGCATTCAGGGCTTCCCTGGTGGCTCAAATGGGAAAGACTCTGCCTGCAGTGTGAGAGACCTGGGTTCGATCCCTGGGTCGAGAAGATCCCCTGGAGAAGGAAATGGCAACCCACTCCAGTATTCTTGCCTGGAGAATTCCATGGACAGAGGAGCCTGGCGGGTTACAATCCATAGGGTCACAAAGAGTCAGACACGACTGAGTGACTTTCATTTCCCTTCAAGAATCTTGATTAGCTTGACCGAGAGTTTGACCACAAGTTTGTCTGAAACTGAGCCTTCACTTTGCCACATAATTCCATGCGACTAACAGAGAATGGTCAGCAGTTTGTCTAGTTTATATATTATATTAAGAATCCATTTCTTATTTGCATTTGTATGTTAAGTAATCCGCCCTTTGAGATCTTCAAGTCTTTGATCTTTAACGAATAGTTCAGAGGCCATGATAACTATGGATCCTTGTGTCTTCTTAAATTTGTATTCACACTTAGATTGTTTCCTGTTTCCTTCCAAGCTTGGATGCTGTGTGTCCTTGGCTTTGACAGGCTTGCCCTAGGGGCCAAAGTGCTCCTCAGTTTAGGTTAGTGTAAAAAGGAAAAGGTAGAAAGAATGGAGAAATTTTTTCATCAATTGAACATTTTTTTTAAAAAGCTAAAATAACCCATGAACAGTGAAAGTGTTAATTGCTCAATCGTACCTTTTACTCTTTGCAACCCAGTGGAATGTGCCCACTAGGCTTCTCAGTTCATGGGATTCTCCAGGCAAGAATGCTGGAGTGGGTAGCCATCTCTAGGGAATCGCCCAGACCCAGAGATCAAACCCAAGTGTCCCACATTGCAGACAGATTCTTTACTGTCTAAACCACTAGGGAAGCCATAGCAACAGGTAATTAACGTCAAAAAGAAAGGTATTATCCACCTGAACCCAAATCAAATTTTGCTTTCATTGCACATTCCAGCCTGCATTCTTGTTCTAAACAAGATAATTTTACTCTTTTATTTTTTCCCTTCTTTTAGGTTTTATCATGTCTAAGACTTCTCTTATTGATCAGCACTGTGTTTTAAACTTGATGAATGAAAGACTATGCAAATGGGTGACTCGCATGATTGTTAACTTTATCAGGAGAGGTCTTATCTTAACATGATGGATTTGGCACTATTTCCCCCTTTCTTTTCCTAGACAGTGGTGGTAGAGGCTCAATGAAAGACATTTTACAAAAGCAAAACAATACCATCTGCTCTCAAATACATAAAATGTCTATTTTCAGCTCTGGATTATGCAATTTGAATTAAGGTTTTAGATTTTATTGAATTAAGATTTTGGGAAGAGAATACCTATGAAGCCCAAGGAGAATGTCTTACTTTACAGGAAAAACTATTGATCTTTGTATAGTCTTAAGCTCTGGTAGAAGCTTCTAATATTCTTCTAACATCCATTCTCCTCTTCTTCCTAATAATGGGGACTTATTTTTTAGCTGGAAGACAAAATAAAGACATTTGCTACCCCTTTTATTATAGTTAGATATGGCATTGGGAATAAGTTCTGGTCAGTGGTATCTGAGTGACTTCCAGGAAATTTCATTTAAAAAGGGAGCCTCTCCTTCCTCCTTTTTATTCTTCCACTAGTTAGAAAACAAACTTGATGACTGGAGCTTGGGCAACCATATCGTACCATGAGGCAGAAATTTTGTCTTGAAAACGATGGAGAAGCAAAGTGGAAGTTACTGGGGCCCAGTTAAGGTTGAGTCCAGGTCTCTAATACTTTCCTCCATCTATTGCTTGGGTATGTATATGTGCCAGTACACACATACAAACCAACTGCTATCTTGTTTGCATCACTGTTATTTGGGGACGTTTTATAAGTCAGTTGTGTTTCTCTTTGAAATACAAATGTGAAATATCATCTGTCTTTAACATAGAAAGCTCAGATATTTCTCTTTCTTGGCTGTGAGTCTTTATTATTTATTCATGTCAGGAATAATGTAAGATACACATGTGGTTTTAGCTATAAATAGAGTAAGTAAATAATGTGAAATTAATTGTTTTCTCCTTAGTAGTGATTATTAATAATCAGTGAAATGATTATTTGATTTTAATACTTGGAAGAGTAATTCACTTTAAACTGCATCACTTCTCTCATGGAAAAGATCTTCCTTGATAGAATTACCTGTTAATGTTTTTGTAATTCAGGAAAAAATAGGAAAATAATTATCTATTGGAATATAGAGGAAAATCATCATACCAGTGCCTGATAATGTTGGTAAACTTTATGATTAACAATCATTTTTATTTTAAACATGTTTATCATGTGCTTTACAAAATACCATACCTTCCAGTAGCTAGGAAAACCATTAACTTGCAGCCAGGTTCATTGAGTATCATTCTAAGAACCTTGGTCAAGCAGTGTGAATGGTTTGCACTATACACCATCTTGTGCATCATGAAGGTGAGTGTTAAAGTTTTAAATTATCATAATTCTAAACAAATGCCATGTCTGTAGGGTAGCGTGAGATGGAGGCCATGTATCACTATTGGAAGGCATGAAGTCTAGATTCCTGACTCTTCACTTCTTTGATTTTTACCTTGTGAAAGGCACTTAACTTCTCTGAGCATTGCTTTCCTTACCTATAAAATAAGGCTAATTTCTGCCTTGGTAGAATTTTCATAAGAAATCAATTAAATGAGGTAATCTAAGCAGTGTACTTATTCTAGTGGTAGGCTCATCATCAACCTGTAATAAATAACACTTATGATTATTGTTATTGTTAATATCATGATGAAGATGAGTAGATAGATAATTGAGGCAATCAAGCAGAAAATTAAACTTGTAGTTTTACTGTAAAATTAAAAACAGTATTAGCTTGATATGTATACTGGACAGATTTACTGAAAAAATCCTCACTCCATAGTGGGTAAGAATATAGACTCTGGAACCAGACTACCTGGGTGCCAATCTCATGTTTACTACTTACCATCTTTTTGGGCAAATTACTTGACCTTCTTGTGTCTCAGTTTCCTCATCTGAGAAAGAGGAATGATGGCACTTATTTCATTGGGTTTTTGTGAAAATTAGTTGAGATACTATTTGTAAAGCTCTTAGAACAATGGCATGGCATGGGTGAGTGCTGTGTTAGTGTCAGCTCTTCTTATTGCCAGGTAGATAAATGAAGACTGTGCCCTCTTGACCTGTGATGAATGAGGTCCATGTAGGTTCTATTTTCTCTATAAACTGTCCCTGATGTCTTCGATTGTTTCAGTGAGAATTATCTGTCTTGGATGTGGGTTTAAATTATTTCTTTATGTTTGGTTTTTGTCTGAGGATATAGGTTATCTAAATGGATACCATTTTAGTAAATGAATGATGGTCTTTACTTACAGGAAATAAATCAGTTTCTCAATCCTTACTTGTAAGGGGAAAGAACCATAAGCCAGAGGGAAATAATATATTGACTTATTTGGGAGACAACATTATAGTTGGCAGACATAATCTCAAAGTGGTATTTGAGGGAAATCCTGGTGTTACAAGGGAATACCAGAGAACTATAGAATTCTATCTTTTTTTTAAATTTAATTGTATAGTATAGTTGATTTACAGTGTTGTGTTTGTTTCAGATGTACAGCTAAATGACAGTTATCACATATGCATATATATATCCATTCTTTTTCAGATTAGTTTCCCATATAGGTTATTAGAGAATATTGAGTAGTTACCTGTGCTATACAATAGGTCCCTGTTGATTATTTTACACATAGTAGTATGTATATGTTATTCCCAAATTCCTCATTTATCCTCCCCCCCTTTATCCATTTGGTATTCACAAGTTTGTTTTAGAAGTCTGTGAGTCTGTTTCTGTTCTGTAAATAAATTCACTTATATCTTTTTTTCCTTAGGTTTCATATATAAGTGATATCTTAAGATACTTGTTTTTCTCTGTCTGACTTCCTTCACTTCCCTGCTGGAAAAGGGATTATTTCTTTCTTTTCTATGGTTGAGTCATATTCCATTGTGTATATATGTACCACATCTTCTTTATCCATCCATCTGTCAGTGGACGTTTTGCTTGTTTCTGTGTCTTAGCTAGTGTAAGTAGTGCTACAGTGAATATTGGGGCATGCATCTTTTCAAATTATGGTTTCTCTCTCCATAGAGGCCTAGAACTGCAATGCCTGGATCATGTGGTAGCTCTGTTTTTAGTTTTTTAAGGAACCTCCATACTGTTCTTCATTGTTAACCAATTTATATTCCCAAAAACAGTGTAGGAGGGTTCCCTTTTCTCCACACCCTCTCCCACACTTACTGTCTGTAGTCTTTTTAAGGATGACTATTTTGGCTGGTGTGAGGTGATACCTCCTTGTAGTTTTGATTTGCATTTCTCTAATACTTTAGCTACCTGATGTGAGGAACTGACTCATTTGAAAAGACCCTGATGCTGGGAAAGATTGAAGGCAGGAGGAGAAGGGGATGACAGAGGATGAGATGGTTGGATGGCATCACCAACTCAATGGACATGAGTTTGAGTAGGCTCCGGGAGTTGATGATGGACAGGGAAACCTGGCGTGCTGCAGTCCATGGTGTCGCAAAGAGTTGGACACAACTGAGCAACTGAACTGAATAAGTTGCTATGTGGAGCATCTTTTCATGTGCTTTCAAAAAAAAAAAAGAAAGAAAAAACAGTAGTGCATTAAACAACCTCTTGAAATTGGCTTCTTGAAGGTCCTCCTTGTTTTGAATTACTTTTCTGTTACCACCCCAGGACGTTGCTTGAGGGCGTGTGTCTTTCCCAGCCCAGCAGGCCTTGTGAATTTGAACTGCCTGCAGGCGCTGGTATTCAGGTTGTTTCTATGGGAAACACGCGGCAGCACTACTTCCTGCCCCACCGGGGTTCCTTGGGCAACCTGGGCTGTAGATTAGAGTGGAATGTGTTGGCGTCCTTGTCTCATGACTTCTTCCCCTTACCCTGCACTCCTCAGAGAAATCCCAAGTCCTCCTAGAACTGCGCTGCCGAGGGTGCTGTGGTGCTTAGGTGGGGTGACTCTGTGGAAGGAGGCTGCTGGTTGGAACCCCACCACCAGAAGGTTTGGAGAGCAGGTGCCATTTCAAAGCTCTTTCAGCCCAGAGGATCCAGTTTCCTTTGGGTTGAGCTTGGTTGAGCTATAGGAGGGCCTGCCTGGATCCTGGAGACTGGGATCCTGTTTACCGCAAGCCAGGCATTCCAGGTCCAAGGCGGGGCTTCTTTGCTGATCCATCGTCCCCATCTTCCTCAGGGGCACCCCAGTCCAGCCTTGGGATCCAAGGCTGCTTAGGCTCCAGAGATGTACCAGTAGCCCAGGTCACCGAGGCCTGAGGGGAATGCCGTTGCCATTTCTTTTCTTTTTAAAATTAATTTTTTTGTATACTGGAATACAGTTGATTTACAATGTTTTGTTTGTTTCGGGTGTGCAGTCAGCTGGTTCAGTTACACGCATATCTATTCCCCATTGGGATTCTTTTCCCCTAATCACTGTGATTAGAGTGTTGAGTAGATTTCCCTGTGCTATATGACAAGGACATTTTGATTATCTAGTGTCTCAGAGGTTAAAGTGTCTGCCTGCAATGCGGGAGACCTGGGTTGGATCTCTGGGTCAGGAAGATCCCCTGGAGAAGAAAATGGCAACCCACTCCAGTATTCTTGCCTGGATCAAGGTTTCTCTCTGGATACATGCCCAGAAGTGCGATTGCTAAATTATTTTATGGCTGTTAAGCCCAAGCCCAAGTGCCATGGACGGAGGAGCCTGGTGGGCTACAGTCCACAGGGTCGCAAAGAGTTGGACTCGGCTGAGCGACTTCACTTTCACTTTCAGTGTATATATATACTACTGTGTATATGTTAATCCCAACTTCCTTATTTATCCCTCCCTCTGCCCCACCTTTCTCCTATGGTAGCCAGAAGTTTGTTCTCTAAGTGTGTGAGTCTGTTTCTGTTTTGTAAAATGAATCCATTGGTATCAATTTCTAGATCATACCCGTAAGTAATATCATAGGGTATTTGTCCTTCTCTCCCTGACTTCATTCACTTGGTAGGATCATCTCTAGATTCATGCAAATGGCATTATCTTTTTCCTTTTTATGGCTGTGTCATAAATTATATACATGCACCACATCTTCTTTATCCATTCATGTGTTGATGGACATTTTGGTTGTTTCCATGTCTTAGCTATTGTAAATAGTGCTGCAGTGAACACTGGGGTGTATGTATCTTTTTAAATCAAGGTTTCTCTCTGGATACCTGCCCAGGAGTACGATTGCTAAATTATTTTATGGCTTTCAAGCCCAAGTGTCAAAATGAGTACCCAGGAAATAAGGAGTTCTCCCTCTCCAAGAAGATACTTGTGAGACAAACCCATAGAGTAAACTATGTTTTTTGTTTTGTTTTTCTATTGCAGAAAGCCTTTTGCAGGTTGCCTCATTTACATTGTCAAAAGATTACTAAGTGAAGTGAAGTGGTGTGGCTCAGCCGTGTCCGACTCTTTGCCACCCCATGGACTATAGCCTACCAGGCTTCTTTGTCCATGGGATTTTCCAGGCAAGAGTACTGGAGTGGGTTGCCATTTCCTTGTCCAAAAAGATTACTAAGCTACAGCTAATTGGACTATAAGCAGAAATCACTTTATAAGAAGAGGGAAAGCCCCAAATGTACTTTCTATAGAGAACGCACAGTTCAATTTTATTCAGAGCATATTAAAGAAAAGGAAAACATTCTTGATTATACTAGAAGAAACCCAGCCATAGGTTTGGAATCTGTACTCAAACTATACATGCAATGAGGTCAGTATTTTGCTAATGCAATGGAAATGTATTAGCATTTCCATGCATTCCTCACTCTGAGGAATGCCCGATGAGACTCTTAGCTAGTAGCTTTCCTTTTGTTTGTTTTGGACTAAAAGGTTTTTTTTCTTCTCTTACTTATGGATTTAGGTGGTAAGGTTTCCTCTCTACTTTGTGCGTGCTGATTGGTGCTTAATAATGGATTTAGATGAAACTAAGAGGATATATTTGCTGGCAATAAGGGCTGTTAAAGAATAGAATGTGTTACAGGAAGAAGTTTAGCATCTCATTTACTGTTTGGAGATGGAAATGGAGTAAATCAAGTTCATTTCGCTCAAAAGTAAATGGACTGTTAGATGAATGAATACAAAGCCTGTCTGGTAATTGGAGACACCACGATGAGTACTACAGAACAGGATTTCAGCTGACATTCTATTGTGATTTCTTGATTTGCTCGATAGAAAAGATTGGCAGTAACCCAGAAAATTAAATATGCAAATAGGAGTCAGCCTCATTTGGGACACAAGATTCACCAGATAGCTTAGATAATTACTAATCCTTGATTGTGAGTATTGGTTATTTCTTATGAGCCAGTTCTGCTGGTTAAAAGTTTGTTACAGTATAAAAACTTTTTATGAAAAGTATGACTTCCTCAGCTTTAGTTAACCAGCCCCCAGGGACACAAGGCTGTTTATTATTATTTCCCATGTGTACATGTGAGGGATGTATACTTTCAGTTTCTCTCACACACACAACATATACAAAAACATATACAGTATTTTATTTTCTAGAAAAGAATTCTCAAAAAATAGACAAATGACTGATAAGAAAACTAAGTTCTCACTCACATGATTAAAATTATCATGGCAATCTGACTGTCATGTTAAACCATGCATTTCAGAACTGTAATTGTCTTCTCATTACTAAATCCTGTGAAAATCATGTTGTACACAGTCTCATCTCTTTGAATGTAATGCCATTTAATAATATTGTTAGATTTATGGGTCTTTCTGAGAAAGAACTTGATGATTCACAGACAATTTCACTTTATACCCAAATGTCTTATGAGTTAGAGATGATGGGTGGTTATTATTCCCATTGAAGGGTATGGAACATTTAAGGCTGAAAGAGGTTAGATAAGAACTTGTGAGGCTTATGCTGTAAGCTGAAATCAAAAATAATGATGATAGTTTTTTGTAGTTCATGAAGTAATCTATGTGCATTGTCTAATTTAATCCTTATTAGAGACCTAGTCTGGATTCACTCCGTATGTCCTCCTCAATTTGCTCCAACTCGCTGTATCCCACACCGTCTCCCTAAACATTTGCTTAGCCCCACCTCATTCTTCTAATTTCACATGTTGGAATCACCACGTACCCAGTCATCCAAGCAGAAACCTCAGTGGTTTTCCTTGAATATGTCTCCCTTGCATCCAGGGTATAAGTCACCACGTCATTTCCTGTTTATCTCCTCAGTGTTTTGTGTATTTTTCTTCCTCTCGGTGTCCCCTCGGCCACAATCACAGTTCATGGTTTGGCCTTAGTTCTTGCTACCCTCGTTTCTCTGTGTGTATGTACTTCAAAACCTCTTATAATTAGTCTCATTAGTTTGTGCCCTCCAGTCCTGGCCTCCCCAACATATCTTCACAGCTCTGCCTACATCTTACAAGGTTCCTTTCATGATGAGTCTTAGCTCCTCTCCAAGGCATCCAGGCCCTTCATGGTCTAGCCTTCTGACCACTTCTTATCCCATATTTTGGACTCCAGAACCATGAATCCACTGCGGCCTCTCACACTTGCAGTATTATTTCTCATCTCTTGGTCTTTGCTAATATTTCTACCTAAAGGACTCTGACCATTTCCTCCATCCCTCTTAAATAACATCTTTGTAAGCAAAGCTTTCCTGGACCAGTGTTGAAGGTCCTTTTTGCCCACAACTGAATTAGCATCTCCCATCTGTGTCCCTGTCATCCTCTGAATGTACCTCTGTTATTGAATTTGGCAGTTAATTACAATTATCTGTGTTTATGTTGTACTCATTTGCCCATCCCAGACCATGAGTTAGTTCCTCCTGGGAAGGGGCATTATCTTACCTTGCTATTTAAAGGGCCTGCCCAACGCCCGGAGCAAAACAGGTGTTCCACAGTATTAGAGCTGGGAAGCATCCCATTTTATTTATTGGGCATCTGATGTCCATATCTCTCAAATGACTTGTTCATTAATTATAGGGCAGGGTTTGTCCAGGACCCACAGGCAAGCAGTTCCTTCTACATCCAGGGTGATGATGATGATAATAGTGAATGAACACTGAGTGTGCCCTAAGTACTTTTCTAAGTGTGTTTTCAATATTAACTCAGTAAATTATCATGATAACAGTATGGGGTAAAATTTTATTATTATTCCCAGGGAGGTTAAGTGACTTTCACTACAATTGCAGAGTTAGAAATTGGCAGAATCAGGATTTGGACAGGGTCTTAACTCTTTTGAAAATCTGAAGATTGCAGACTTTCTGCCCCCTAAACACTCACCCACACACTGTTTTGCACATAGTTTTAGGAGTTTCATAGATTCCCTACAGACTGATAAGAATCCCTTGTTTCAGAATGCCAGCTAAATGACCTCACTGGGTTTTTCCTTTACAACATCTCAGAGTTTTAAGTCTTTAAAGTGTGGCATAGCTTGTACTTACTCCCTCCTGCTTCCTGACTTTGACTTTTTAATTCACCTTCTAAAAACCAAAGGCTTTCTCTTTGTAACACTTTAACTGGTGCTGCTCACCTCTGTGGAACCAGGAGACCTGCAGGTTTCAGAGGCATCTCCAAGACTCCTCATTCCATCACCTGTTGGTTAGTGATGCCAGGCTGGATTATGATACTGCTCACCGCTACCTGGGTATATTTGTGTAAGAGAATTGTCATTGGGAGAATATTGCAGTCTTAATTTTCCCTATTTTATCCATAGCAAATAAGCTTCTTACCTATCACATTAGCTTATCCTCTGTAACTTGACTGGATGTACAGTTAAATTCAATTTGATGCTTCCGGGGAATGCGGATAGGTGGGAGGAGAAAAGAAAATATAGTAATACTTATTGTTCTTGGAAATATTTGATGAGACCAGACTAGGTCCAGCCATGCGCTGGCTGACAGGCATGAGATTTTTGGATCACAACAACCCTGTACAGTAAGGTCCTGGTCCTGATGTTTCAGATGAAGGAGCAGAAGCGTGGAGAAGACAGGTGACTTGTGTGGGTTGTAGCTGGTGAGTGGTCTGACCTCAGAGTTGGTACCCTTCACTACTGTGCTCTGGCTCGCTTTGGCACTGAAGAAGGACTAACTATGCCCAGTTGATTTAGAAGAACTCAGAAGACCTGATTTTTCCATCACCACTGAGTGGTGGCCTCAGCAATCACTTCTCCTCTTCCTTTGTTGTCTATAAAGTGGGGGCATCTGCTCAATTGGATTAGACTGTTCTTTAAGTGTGAATTGCTTATTATTGGATATCCCATCTCCGTCCAGTTGGAAATAGCAATTGTCTTAGGGATGCTGGGCTGTGCCAGTTGAAAGCCAACAACTTGCCCTGAGCTTCAGAGATACCCAAAATGAATGCTTCCACATGGGAAACAGAATGTCATCCTCAGTCATGTCTAGAAGAGCATCTCTTCTTGTTGTACCAAGCTTCACATTGCCAAGGAGTCCTCAAAGGTCCAAAAGTGTTGAAAACATCAAGGCTTCTTTTACTTACACTCGTAATTCTTTTTTTTCTTACAAAAACCTGTGACAGAGAACTTAGAAACTTAGAAAATACAATTAAAACAGTAAGAATGTGAGCTATCACTCATCAAAAGTTTCTTTTTTCTGTACAGTATAAATGCACATATGGGACTTCCCTCGTAGTTCAGCGGTTAAGACTCCACCCTTTCAATGCAGGGGGCATGCGTTCAACCCCTGGTCAGGGGACTAAGATCCCACATGCTTTGGGGCATGGCTAAAAAGTAAAATAAAATAAAATAAATGTGCATATGTATATTTTTGCAAATTGAGATAATACCATACACATGGTTAATGATCTGATTTTTCCCAAATCAACTTATTTTAGTAAGTGAAAAGTTTTATCAAAAGCAATCTTACATAGAACTCTAACAAACAGATAAAAATAGAGATGCTCTCTTTAAGGGAAGGGTATAGAGCAAGGGGAGTGAAATTAGCTCAGCTCCAGCTTCTGTCTGCTTTGTGTTCCCATGAGGAATCCTGAAGCAATCCAGGGCAGACACCAGAACTTAGATAATGCATCATCTTTTCCAGGATAAAAATAGTATTAAAAGGTACTAGTAACCATAGTAGTTGCAACTATCACCTGTTAAAACTATAACAATCATTGAAAAATCTGTGCTCTCTTCTCCCAAGGCTAGAAAAGTAGCCTGGACTCTCCTTGGGACCAGAACACTGAAAGAGACCTGGAAACAAAAAGACAGTGCCTTGTTGCTTTCCTACTCTTTCCTAATTTTAGATATTGGAACATATTTAAAACTCTTCCTACCTAGAATAAGCAGTTCCTCCAAAAATGAGCAAGGAGAAGTTGTTGGTTGCTGTTATTTGAAAGAAGCGGAGGGTCTCTTCCTTCCTTCCAAGCAGGCATGGATCCATAGCCAGTGAAAGCAGATGGCCCCTTCTGCTCTGCCCTTTAGTTTTATGACTATAAGACTGGGAGATTTTTCAGCAGTTGCAGTAGCTGGCTCCATCCATCACACCAGCCAACGCCTCGGCTTGTCTTTCTACATTTAGGTTCTATAGATACAGACTAACATAAGCTTTGTGTTTTCACATCGAAGCTCTTGATGAGCTCTCTGAGGAGAGACAGAATTAAACACGGCCATCCCCTCTCTCCATTCCTTAATCCTGCTGGTAACAAGTGCACAGCAAGCTGAAATTGATGGTGCTAGGTGAAAATTCTGCTCTGAAGTTTATCCTCTACAATATCCTTGTGAAATGAAACCACCTTCCGAGTGATATTTGATGCTATATGAAGTAGCAGCAGAGTTTCAGAAGAACATCTACTTCTGCCTCATTGACTACACTGAAGCCTTTGACTGTGTAGATCACAACAAACTAAGGAAATTCTTAAAGTGATGGGAATACCAGATCACCTTACCTGTCTCCTGAGAAACCTGTATGCAGGTCAAGAAGCAACAGTACCAGACACGGAACAACAGACTGGTTCAAAAGTCAGACAGGAGTATGTCAAGGCTGTCTATTGTCGTGCTCCTTATTTAACTTCTATGCAGAGTACATCATGCAAAATGCTGGGCTAGATGAATCACAAGCTGGAATTAAGATTGCCAGGAGAAATATCAACAACCACAGGTATGCAGTTGGTACCACTCTAATGGTAGAAAGTGAAAAGAAACTAAAGAGCCTCTTGATGAGAGTGAAAAGCTGACTTGAAACTCAATGTTGAAAAAACGAGCATCATGGCATCCAGTCCCATCACTTCATGGCACATAGAAGGGGAAGAAGTGGAAGCAGTGACACATTTTATTTCCTTGGACTCCAGAATCACTGCAGCCATGAAATTAAAAGATACTTGCTTGGAAAGAAAGTTATGACCAACCTAGACAGCATATTAAAAAGCAGAGACGTCATTTAGCCAACAGAGGTCCATATAGTTAGAGCTGTCTCTTTTCCAGTAGTCATGTATGGTTGTGAGAGTTGGACCATAAAGAAAGCTGAGCACTGAAGAATTGATGCTTTTGAACTGTGGTGTTGGAGAAGACTCTTGAGAATCTCTTGGACGCCCAGGAGATCAAACCAGTCAATCCTAAAGGAGATCAACCCTTGAATATTCATTGGAAGGACTGATGCTGATGCTGAAGCTCTGATATCTGGTCACCAATGCAAAGTGCCAACTCATTGGAAAAAAACCTGATGATGGGAAAGATTGAGGGCAAAAGGAGAAAGGGGTGACAGAGGATCAGATGGTTAGATAGCATCACTGTCTCAAAGGACATGAATTTGAGCAAACTCTGGGAGTTAGTGAAAGAGGAGCTTGGTGTGCTATAGTCCATGAGGTAGCAAGAGTCTGACACGACTTTAGCAACTGAACAGCACCAGCAACAGCAACAAGTATAGAAGCATCTTTGTCTCAAAATGCTCCCAAATATGAGTTTCTGGATTCTGTTTTAACTTTGGCATATTTTATGGTGTGGCCTCGGGGAAGTCATTTATGCTCTCTTTTCTCCTAGGATCATAATGTCACCTCACAGATTCCCTTCCCTAAAGCTTAGCATAAAGCACTCCATTAAGAGATTTGCATGAACTGGTGGCTCTTAACCCTACTTGCAAATATTGACCACTTGGGGTGTTTTTTAAACTGCTAGTGCCAAGCTCCAATGATTGTAAAGTGTAGCCCAAATTTAGAAACAGTTCAGTCCAGTTCAATCACTCAGTCATGTCTGACTCTTTGAGACCCCAAGAACCGCAGCATGCCAGGCATCCCTGTCCATCACCAACTCCCGGAGTCCACCCAAACCCATCGAGTCGGTGATGCCATCCAACCATCTCATCCTCTGTCTTCCCCTTCTCCTTCTGCCCTCAATCTTTCCCAGCATCAGGATCTTTTCCAATGAATCAGCTGTTCGCATCAGGTGGCCAAAGTACTGGAGTTTCAGCTTCAACATCAGTCCTTCCAATGAACACCCAGGACTGATCTCCCTTAGGATGGACTGGTTGGATCTCCTTACAGTCCAAGGGACTCTCAAGAGTCTTCTCCAGCACCACAGTTCAAAAGCATCAATTCTTCGGCGCTCAGCCTTCTTTATAGTCCAACTCTCACATCCATACATGACCACTGGAAAAACCGTAGCCTTGACTAGATGGACCTTTGTTGGCAAAGTAATGTCTCTGCTTTTTAATATGCTGTCTAGGTTGGTCATAACTTTCCTTCCAAGGAGCCAGCGTCCTTTAATTTCATGGCTGCAATCACCATCTGCAGTGATTCTGGAGCCCAGAAAAATAAAGTCAGCCACTGTGTCCACTGTTTCTCCATCTATTTGCCATGAAGTGAAGGGACTGGATGCCATGATCCTAGTTTTCTGAATGTTGAGCTTTAAGCCAACTTTTTCACTCTCCTCTTTCACTTTCATCAAGGGGCTTTTTAGTTCCTCTTCACTTTCTGCCATAAGGGTGGTGTTGTCTGCATATCTGAGGTTATTGATATTTCTCCCATCAATCTTGATTCCAGCTTGTGTTTCCTCCAGCCCAACGTTTCTCATGATGTACTCTGCATATAAGTTAAATAAGCAGGGTGACAATATACAGCCTTGACATACTCCTTTTCCTATTTGGAACCAGTCTGTTGTTCCATGTCCAGTTCTATGTCGATGGAACGGACAGTTCCACGTCTGTTGCTTCCTGACCTGCATACAGGTTTCTCAAGAGGCAGGTCAGGTGGTCTGGTATTCCCATCTCTTTCAGAATTCTCCACAGTTTATTGTGATCCGCACAGTCAAAGGCTTTGGCATAGTCAATAAAGCAGAAATAGAAGTTTTTCTGAAACTCTCTTGCTTTTTCGATGATTCAGTGGATGTTGGCAATTTGATCTCTAGTTCCTCTGCCTTTTCTAAAACAGTAGCCCTGACAAACCCATTCAGAACTACTCTCAATTTCCTGTATTTGTTCTCTGTTTTGCTTTTTAAAACTTATCTTAAAGAGCCTCCTAATGAACGTGAAAGAGGAGAGTGAAAAAGCTAGCTTAAAACCAACTAATCATTCAGCAAAATTCCGTCTAGTCAAAGCTATGTTTTTTCCAGTAGAAGTATATGGATGTGAGAGTTGGACCATAAAGAAAGCTGAAGGTCAAAGAATTGATGCTTTTAAACTGTGGTGTTGGAGAAGACTCTTGAGAGTCTCTTGGACAGCAAGGTGATCAAACCAGTCCATCCTAAAGGAAATCAGTCCTGAATATTCATTGGAAGGACTGATGCTGAAACTGAAGCTCCAGTATTCTGGCCACTTGATGCAAGGAACTGACTCACTAGAAAAGACCTTGATGCTGGGAAAGATTGAAGCCTAGGAGGAGAAGGAGTTGACAGAGGATGAGATGATTGGATGGCATCACCGACTTGATGGGCATGAGTTTGAGCAAGCTCCGGGAGCTCAGGGAAGCCTGGCGTGCTACAGTCCGTGGGATCACAAAGAGTCAGACATGACTGAGCCACTGAACTGAAATGAACTAAACCAAATGGTCTTCCTTATTTTTCTGCCCATGGCTTACCTATTAGCAATGAGCAGTAAGTTTCTTAAGAGACTGATGATTTATCAGTCTCAGTAATTTATCTTTGTATTCCCATTGTATATTGACCAGAGGGAATCTGGTTTGAAAAACTAACTTTAAGATTTAGCTGTGCAGTTTCAGGCAAGATGCTTAGCTCTCATGTATCTGTCTCCTTACTTGTTTCTTGTGGATGAGGATACAGATATCTATGCTGCACCATGGTCTTGAGGCATAATGATTCTATTCATGTTAGGATAGTAGCACATAGTAAGTAGTCAGCTCAGATCAGCTATGTTGTAAATGTTTGCTGAATTCAATGCCTTTTGTGTAGTGCTTTTTCCTTTGTTGTATCACTCATTCACTCAACCACAATTTTCGAGTACTTCCTACTATAGTCCTAGTTATTTGGGAGAGTGTGTTCACAGAATTTACATTCTAGAAAATCATATCTGTGACCTTTAAAATTTTTTAGGAACACCTGTGTTTCCTTATGCCTGAATTATATGGATCCTGGAGGTTAAGAGCAGTTAAGTGATGTATTGAAACCCCCACAGTAATCTGGTGATGGAGCCATGCCTGCAATCCAGTTGTAAGACTTGCACCCAGTGCTCATCCCAGAGAACCTGATGCTCTCCGCAGTGACTGTGGCAGTGGACCATTGTCATGGAAGTAGTCACATGCAGGGGTAGACTGAGATGGTAGACTACCCAGGTGTAACTAGTGACTCCGTGACTTATGAGCTGTGTGAGCTTAGAAAAGTTACTTTGCCTCTCTGATTTTCAATTTCCTCATCTGGAAAATGAAGATAATAATATTTACTTAGTGAGTTTTTACAAGGATTCAGTATGTATCAAGTGCTGCCTACTACATGGCATATAACACACAATAGGTGTTAGCTATTTTGATGCTTGTTAAAAATGAGCAGGCTCTATGAAAAAGCTGCCCAGGACTTCAGGGAGGCTCCCTGCCTTGCCACTCTTAAAATGGCTGCATTTTGTTATCAAGCAGTTATCCTGGTTATCATCTTTGAAATGTACATACTTGTCTACAACATCTAGAAAATGCAGTGATTTGTGCATATGAAGGAATAAATTCTCCCCAGCAAATTGGAATTATTCCATGGACAGCAGTTGGTAAAGTCCACAATTTACATGAGGATATGTGAAGATTTATAAATCCATTTATAAAAAGACTGACTGAATAATAGAAATATCCTATGGCATCTCTTGCCTGGGCTTGGACCAGATGGTCTCTTGTATGTGTTTATTTTCCTAATGTAAAAATAATGTAATAAGGTTTCCACAAAGCATGTGGATTCTTATCTTGGGAGAGAAATGTCCAAGTCCAGCACATCCCATCAGTCAGTATAATAGCTTTTATATCATTGAAAAGGCCATGTATTGGAGGATTTCTTAAATCATGACTGTGCAGTTACAGAACCAATTTCCTGTAGGGAGATTGTTTATGATCAACTGGAATTGTGGGGTATGTGATTAATTTAGCTTCTAGCACTCAGCATAGCCATTCTCCTCCTACTTTGTTTTCCCTGTATTTACTTTTCCAGGGAAAATGAGGGGGAGACATTTTCAGCATTTCCCTCCCTGGTGTACGAGTTTGACTGACAAGCATATCCAATGGGGGAAAGAATGGTTGGTAGATGATTATGATTACAGTGGACTGGGAGAACACTGTTCATTCAGGTGGGGGTAAATTTTCTCTTTCATGTTGAAGGTGATCCTGATTTGTATCATAACCTAGAGCAGTAACTTTGGTGACTTGCTGTGGTCTAGAGGAGAGAGAGAATAATTTTCAATGATGAACATGAGTTGGGTCATTCAACAGAACCTACTAGGTGACAGACCTTTACCTGGGTCAGGATTGTGTGAAGATGTTTATGGTCTTCTGAAATGGAATGATTTCAATGCAATGTGATAGATGCCTTCACAGAGCTAAGCACAGGATGTTATTAGAGCAAAGAAAGGATGACTTACCTAGCTGATGGTGGTTGAAGAAAAAAGGAGTAAGATGTCAGCAGAGCAAACACTGCTGTTTATTGACAAGAGGTTGGCCATTGGGCAGGGATAACTCTTGAATCAAATGGAGAGTTGAAGTAACATTTCCTCCAGCTTCTCTGGTCTTTACCTTGCATTGTTCTCAAGGTGGACTATTTTTTGGTCTTCTCTTAAAGAGATGGCTGTCAAAAATTAACAGAGTACTCATTAATATTGAACATAAAGCCTAGAGAGCTAATACTAGCTCCATGAAGCCTTGATTTGCTCTTTATTCTTGGCCCAGAACCCAAGAACCAAGAATGTTAAATAAATTGTAGACCCTTGGTCTGTGGATCGGTGGATGCTGCACTTTGAACTTTATCAAAGTGTTTTCATATCATCCATTCATTTGGTATTCACAGTAACATATGACATGGGGTAACTTATAATGCTAGTCTCTCTTTTTTTTTTTTTTTGGTAGCAAAGCCAAGGTTTCTGAAAGTGAAAAGTCTGCCCTCACTTATTATTTTATTAAAGTATAGTTGATATAAAATATTGTGTTAATTTCTAGTATACAGCGAAATGATGCAGTTATTCCTATATACATATTGTTTTCCATTGTTTATTACAAGATATTGAATATAGTTTCTTGTGCTATACAGTAGAACCTTGTTGTTTATCCATTCTATATGTGATAGTTTGCGTCTGCTAATCTTAAACTCCCAGTTCAACACTCACCCACTCCTTCTCCGTGGCAACCACAAGTCTTATCTCTATGTCTGTGAGTGTGTTTCTGCTTTGTAAATAAAGTCATTTGTATCATATTTTAGATTCCACATATAAGTGATATCATGGGGTATTTGTCTTCCCCTTTCTGACTTTGCTTAGTATGATAATCTCTAGGTCTATCCATGTAGCTGCAAATGGTGTTATTTCATTCTTTTTGTGGCTGAATAGTATTCCACTTTATTTATATGCCACATCTTCTTTGCCAGTTCATCTGTTGGTGGGCATTTAGATTTGTTTTCATGTCTTGGCTATTATAAATCGAAGCCTGTACACTTTTTTTTTTTTATGATTTTATTTTATTTTTTTTTCTTTTTATTAGTTGGAGGCTAATTACTTTACATCATTACAGTAGTTTTTGTTATACATTGAAATGAATTAGCCATGGATTTACATGTATTCCCCATCCCAGTCCCCCCTCCCACCTCCCTCTCCACCCGATCCCTCTGGGTCTTCCCAGTGCACCAGGCCCGAGCACTTGTCTCATGTACCCAACCTGAGCTGGTTATCTGTTTCACCCTAGATAATATACATGTTTCAATGCTGTTCTTTTGAAACATCCCACCCTCGCCTTCTCCCAGAGTCCACAAGTCTGTTCTATACATCAGAGCCTCTTTTTCTGTTTTGCATATAGGGTTATCGTTATCATCTTTCTAAAGTCCATATATATGTGTTAGTATACTGTAATGGTCTTTATCTTTCTGGCTTACTTCGCTCTGTATAATGGGTTCCAGTTTCATCCATCTCATTAGAACTGATTCAAATGAATTCTTTTTAATGGCTGAGTAATATTCCATGGTGTATATGTACCACAGCTTCCTCATCCATTCGTCTGCTGATGGGCATCTGGGTTGCTTCCATGTCCTGGCTATTATAAACAGTGCTGCGATGAACATTGGGGTGCATGTGTCTCTTTCAGATCTGGTTTCCTTGGTGTGTATGCCCAGAAGTGGGATTGCTGGGTCATATGGCAGTTCTATTTCCAGCTTTTTAAGAAATCTCCACACTGTTTTCCATAGTGGCTGTACTAATTTGCATTCCCACCAACAGTGTAAGAGGGTTCCCTTTTCTCCACACCCTCTCCAGCATTTATTGCTTGTAGACTTTTGGATAGCAGCCATCCTGACTGGCGTATAATGGTACCTCATTGTGGTTTTGATTTGCATTTCTCTGATCCTCTACATAGAAAACCCTAAAGACTCTACCAGAAAATTACTAGAGCTAATCAACGAATACAATCAAGTTGCAGGATATAAAATTAACACACAGAAATCTCTTGCATTCCTATACACTAACAATGAGAAAACAGAAAGAGAAATTAAGGAAACGATACCATTCACCATTGCAACAAAAAGAATAAAATACTTAGGAGTATATCTACCTAAAGAAACAAAAGACCTATACATAGAAAACTATAAAACACTGATGAAAGAAATCAAAGAGGACACAAGCAGATGGAGAAATATACCGTGTTCATGGATTGGAAGAATCAATATTGTCAAAATGGCTATACTACCCAAAGTAATCTATAGATTCAATGCAATCCCTATCAAACTACCAACAGTATTTTTCACAGAACTAGAACAAATAATTTCACAATTTGTATGGAAATACAAAAAACCTCGAATAGCCAAAGTAATCCTGAGAAAGAAGAATGGAACTGGAGGAATCAACCTGCCTGACTTCAGACTCTACTACAAAGCCACAGTCATCAAGACAGTATGGTACTGGCACAAAGACAGAAATATAGAGCAATGGAACAGAATAGAAAGCCCAGAGATAAATCCACGAACCTATGGTCACCTTATCTTCGACAAAGGAGGCAAGGATATACAATGGAAAAAAGATAACCTCTTTAACAAGTGGTGCTGGGAAAACTGGTCAACCACCTGTAAAAGAATGAAACTAGAACACTTTCTAACACCATACACAAAAATAAACTCAAAATGGATTAAAGATCTAAATGTAAGACCAGAAACTATCAAACTCCTAGAGGAGAACATAGGCAAAACACTCTCCGACATAAATCACAGCAGGATCCTCTATGACCCACATCCCAGAATTTCAGAAATAAAAGCAAAAATAAACAAATGGGACATAATGAAACTTAAAAGCTTTTGCACAACAAAGGAAACTATAAGCAAGGTGAAAAGACAGCCCTCAGATTGGGAGAAAATAATAGCAAACGAAGCAACAGACAAAGGATTAATCTCAAAAATATACAAGCAACTCCTCCAGCTCAACTCCAGAAAAATAAATGACCCAATCAAAAAATGGGCCAAAGAACTCAACAGACATTTCTCCAAGGAAGACATACAGATGGCCTGTACACTTTTAAGTCATTAGCATTAGGCCCGTAAGTCTTGATATGCTATCTTTTTCATGAATCCTCAGCCTTTCTTTCTCATGTAATAATCCCAAGGCTACGCACCTTTACATGACCATGAAATTCAGTTGCCTACAGGAACCATACATATGAGGTAAAGGATTAAATAAACTAAATGGAATACAGTTAGGAGTGGTCGGGACTGTGATGAAAGGCAGTATGTGCATATCAACTAGAGGAAACCAAAATCAAATTCTTAATAAAAAAAAAATCAAGGAGGCCAAAGTAGACATGCCCATTTAATTGCAGGATTGAGTTCGTAAATGGCCAATTTGTAACCCCAATAGAAAAATTGAAATATAAGACATATTCTGTTCTAAGTAGTATAATAAGTAGAAGAGTTAATTTTAAAACTCTGTTGGTATGTATTTACATGTTGAAATATACTTAAAGATCTAATTTGGTTCCCTGACTATAAACATACCATTAAATTAAATGGAATATTAGAAGGTTGCTGATAGGAGAGATGAATCTAGATCTAATCCTTGTGTTATATAAGGCTTCTGCGTCCATTTGCCCTTTGGTGCAGATTCTGGTAATTTATGTCAAAAAAAAAAACCCCAAAAATCTTTTATGGCAAAGGTAGGATTATCTCAGTGACCAACTGGCCATTTGGTCAGTTATTTGGTGATCATCCTATCCTTCTGCCCAGTTGCTTTACCATAATCTCCTTGACATGATGGGACCTGTATAATGAAGACCACCCAGCCCTGCTTATGTTACTACACATTGGATGGCCTGACACCATGAGAGCCTAGAAAGAGCACTGTAATTGCCATCTGGAGACCAGATTTGAGCCCCTGTTCCATGGTTAACTAAAGTGTGATCCCCCACCCTGACCCCGCCCTATATCAGTGGCTCTCCTTGGGGCATAGTATGTTCATTTCCCATAGTACCCATTTGAAAATGTCGTTGGATGGGGGGTTAGTTGTGATCATGACTAGTCAGAGCCCTTGGCATTTAATGCCTGGGAGCCCAGGATGGCTATATATCCTGCAGTGCACAAGACCATCCTACGTGATGAAGCTGTGTCCTGGCTAAGACTCAGGTGTTCCCTCTTTGAGAAACAGTGATCTGGCAATTTGTTTACCCTCCGAACCTCATTTTCCTCATTTGTGAAATGTCCTATTGAGCTTACAGATTATTATGAAGATCAAATGAGATAATATATGTGAAAGTGCTTTGTAAGCCCTAAAGCATTGTATGCATGAGAGGTATTATAATGATTATGTTAAGTACCAAAGAGAGGCAGAGCATTTTATAATAAATTGTGAACCATACCGATCTATAATCTCCCTTTCCCACCTTTTTTTTAAACATGGTGTAATCTGGGCCAAAATGGAGGTTATTTTTTTCAATGTGAATTAGAAAATTATTTAACTCCCCCTTTAAAAAATTTTTTTGTTATAGTTGCTTTATGATGCTGAGTTACTTTCTGTTGTATGGCAAAGTGAATCAGTCATACATATATCCCCACTTTTTTTAACTCCCTTCCCATTTAGGTCCCCACAGAGCATTGAATAGAGTTCCCTGTGCTACACAGTAGGTTCTCATTAGTTTTCTATTTTATATACAGTAGTACGCATATGTCAGTCCCAATCTCCCAATGCATCCCACCCTCCCTTCTTCCCTTGCTGTTGATATGTTTGTTGTCTACTTCTGTGTATATTCTGCTTTGCTAATAGGTTCATCTGTGGTTCATCTATACCACAAAAATGGTTGGTTTTGATCATTTAAGGTCTTCTGGCTCTCTCTATTCTTAAAACAAGAAAGCCCCTCTCATTTATAAGATATATTCTTGAAAGTATCAACTGTGATGGCAGAAAGTATAGCTTCCTGGTTATGAAAAATCTGCAATTAGAGAAGTCTCCTTAGAATACATAGGCTTCCGTGGTGGCTCAGTGGTAAAGAATCTGCCTGCCAGTGCAGGAGATACAGGAGACACCGGTTTGATTCCTGGGTCGGGATGATCCCCTGGAGGAGGAAATGGCAACCCACTCCAGTATTCTTGCCTGGGATATCTCATGGACAGAGGAGCCTGGTGGGCTACAGTCCATGGGGTCACAAAGAGTCGGACATGATTTAGCAAGTAAACAACAACAGCATAGCATACATAGCATAACTGCTATAACTATGAATTTAGAGTTCGAAAGTGTCCAGTTTGAGTTGTAACCCCCCCACCACACCTTCCCTGGCTATTGGGTCCTGGTAAATTAATTCACTTTTCTAGTCTTCAATTGCCCATAAAATAGAGATTAACATACTTACCTCACAGGTATTGTGAGGGTTAAATGATATGTCTTTGGCATAATGAGTGTTTCTAGTAAAAACATATTCGTCTTGTCCAGCCCCCAACATTTGCTTGAAGAATGAGTATCCTGTCTGTTTTCACACCTTGCCACCAATGGAAGCATTCATCTTATTTTCAGACTTCCTGGAAAGACATGCTTAGGGACTATAATGTATTTCCACTTAGAGGGTGGAGAGATTCCTTCATAAAACTAGGGTGGGGTGGGGGGCAATCGACTGGAAGGCCGGATGTCACATGAAGCCTCCCATCAAAACCTTTAACAGGCAGGCAGTTGATGTGACATTCCTGCCACCCAAAACAGCTTAGGTGTATTTTTAAATACTCCGTCTGGCAGCTTAGGGGGAAAAAAAAAAGAACTGAATAGGCAGCAACCAACAGATTTCTTTCCAACAAAGACTCCCTCTTCACAACCTGTCCACCCCTTTCGAGGAAGGAGTAAGTTGAGAGATGATGTACCAAAATAGCAGAGAGTGGCCTTGTTACCTAGCAACCATGCCTAAGGATGGGTGCTAAACGTGCCCACTGATTACCAGATCACGGAGACCCTCCCTCAGAGTGTGACTTCAGTAGTGAGCAAAAGCATCTGGGTTTCAATGACTCCTGTGAGAGAATAAAATGATGTGAGAGCCTTCCTTTTCACTGCCAGGAAGCTGTTGGGATGCTAAGGCCCAGGAAGGGATGACCTTTAAAGATTTGAAGTAGCATAGCCCTAGGTTACTTTCCTTAGACCACTTCCTGTCCTTCTTGCATAACACCAGTTTTTCCCTCAGCTTTATTGAAATCTGATTAGCCAATAAATTTGGTTGCATGACATGTTTTTTTTTTAAAGTGTACAATATGATGATTTGATATATTTATATGTTATGACATGATTACCACAGTCAAGTTAATTAATGCACCTGTTGCCTCATAGTTATATTTGTGTATGTTGAAAACACTTAAGATCTACTCTCAGCAAATTTCAAGGATAAAATGCAGTATTATTAGTTATAGCCAGCGTCTGATCTCCAGATTTTATTCATCTTCTAACAAGTTTTACTATTTGACCAACATCTGTTTGTTTCCCCGATGCCCCCATGACACCATTTTTTTAAAGCTTTCTTTTTGAGGCAGTTGAAGATTCACATATAGTTGTAAGAAATGATTCAGAGAGATCTTGTATACCCTTCACCCAGTTCCTCCTAGGGATAAACATTTCACATAGCCATGGCACAGTGTCATAACCACAAAATTAGTACACCCCATCAGCCTTATTCAAATCTCACCAATTTTACATGCACGATGGCACCAATTTTAAGGAAAATATAAACTTAGCACAAGTCCTCTTATTTACTTATTTATTGGCTGTGCCACAGCACATGTGGATCTTAGTTCACCAGTTAGGGATGGAACCCATGCCCCCTGCAGTGAAATGAGGAGTCTTAACTATTGGACCACTGGGAAAGTCCAACAAACCCCTCTTTTTAAAACTCTTTCTTGATAACTTCAATCAGTGAAACAAACTGGTCTTGGGAATGTCTCAGGAGCTCCCCATAGAATCTGACTGTCCTCTACTTGCTCTCTCTCTTCTATCAGCTGAAACAGAGTTCTTTCGAAGAAGTGAAGAGCTGTGTCTCAAGGACATGGTAAGATTTAGGAACAGGCACGGCGTCCCACCTGTGTAGAGTTGGGAGGCTAAAGTCTGAATTCTTGAGATCAGAAATACGAAGATTTGATCATCACCCTGGGCTACTCTCCTGATGCTTTAAACGCTACTCACACCTCCTAGCTCACCTGTATGATGCCATGTCTGTTGGACTGAGGGCTAAGGGTAGGAGAAGAGTTGTGACCGCAGGTGTAATAAAGGAAGGACTGCATGGAAAAGGTTTAAGGTTAGAAGCATGAATCATTGGAGTTTAAGTCTTTGCCCCACTGTTGACCAGCTGTGGGGCAGATCACCTTCCCCCCTAAGCTTCACTATCCTCCTTTAGGGGAAACTGGAGAGGCACCTAGCAATTCATACTTCATAAAGCAGTTAAGGGGTTTAAATGATACAAAGTAGTGGTTCCCACATTTGAACATACACTGGAATCACCTGGAAGGCTTGTCCCAACAGATTGCTGGACCCACCACAGAGTTTCAGATTCCCTAGGCCTTGGGTGAGGCTTGATTGTGTACATTTCCAACAAGTTCCCAGGTATTGCACGCATTGGATTCCTGTGTGATCACACTGCAAACCCCTAACATAAGGCACATAAAGTGCCTAATAGCATTCCTGATCTTTGGCATTTACCCGGTAGTAGCAATTTCCCCTTAGCTAATAAGGTTTGAGAAAAAGAAACCGCAAATCTGAATTTTCTAACTTTCTTGAGACTGACTCCCTGGTCAGCACCTTAACAGCAATGTAAAACAAAAGGCTGTGAAATTAAGAAGCGTGTTGGACAAGGATACCCAGACAATTTTGCTGTTTCCTAATTGAAAAGTGATTTTCTAATGAGAACCTATTTTATAGCTCAGGGAACCCCACTCAGTGCTTTGTGGTGACCCAGATGGGAAGAAAATCTAAAAATGAGGGTATATACATATATGTATAGCTGATTCACTTTGCTGTGTTCAGAAAAAAACTGACATGGTAGTGTAAAGCAACTATATTCCAATAAAAATGAATTTTAAAATATACAAATACAAAAAATAAAAGTGATTTTTCCCTTGAATAGCAAATTGAAAATTAGAGGTTTCATGTGGGATATATGTGTACACATATGTATTTGCAAGCACATATGTGCACATACTTCTTGAAAGGTACAAGCTTCACTCCCACTACATAATATTTTCACCAGGCAGTCCCAGTTTATGTGCCCTTTTTTTTTTCCTTCTTTTGACATGTGTGGGAGAGGATGTGGGAGACAGAAGACAGAGAAAACAAGTGTTCTTAGAAGAACCACAAAGAACCTCTCATTAGAGAAGAAAATTAAAATAATTCAGTCCCTGGGCTATTCTTTTTAAGTACACCAAATTATATCAGTTCTTGATAGAATACACTGTAGTCTATAGGATTATCTTTAAAAAAAAAAATAAAGTGCTAATATCTTTCACTGTGCTATGAGCGATATAAGGAAAATCACTCTTAATGTTATTTTCCTTGCCACCACAGATTTTTTTTTTGTAAGAAAGGGAACCCCAGGTGTGAACCTGAGGAATTATTTTAATAATTGTTGGTGCCTGGATTTCCTGCCATTGCATTCAACCCTTCATTTCTTTTTATTAGCTTACCCTCCAGACTGTACATCTTCTGACTTCTAGCACTGGAGAGAGCACTGTCAGAGCCTCTGAGAGAACTCAGATTTATCACTGTAGTCTCAGACTTGACTTCCAGATTCAAGGTGCTGTTGGCCCACTGCTGCCACATGTGGTATAACTGCTTCCATGTTTAGCAGATAGTAACTGTTGAATATTCATGCATTAAAGAGATATCAGTAGCTTTAGCTCTCTGTCAAATATCTGGCTAGGTTTTGAAATCTATGTAGCTTTGAATGATGCATCCTATTTTTTGAGGATGGTACCAACAGGTACCAAAACCCCAGCTGCAAAATGTTTCAGAATCTGGAGTTTGAATGGTAATGGTGATGTCAACCTTGGATGTCAGCTTGGGTTTGATTCTTTGTCCAAGTCCTCCTAATCTGAGATTATTTGAGGTCATTTCGCCCTTCTGCCTTATGTAATGTCTGCAAAGAGAAGTCAGATGGAGAAAAAAGTGAGAGCCATGGCAGAAAAACACAGACACTGGCCCTTAGGCTGTCCCATGACTTGTAAACCTGCAACCCCCTAAGGTTCAGCAAGGATGGGATTGACAGCCTCCCCTTACCCCGCCCGCAGCCTCCCCCCACCCCAACATCCCAGTCAGTTCATTCCTAGTAAAGGAAACCAGCAAGAATTGAAATCCTAATTGCTTTTCTTCAGTCAAAGAAATCATGGATGAAGGGATTAAACAGATTAAGGTTTACTTACCTCCTACAGAGAATCAGCATAAGTGTAGTCCTGCTTTCTGATAGGACTGTAACTGTCAGTCAAAGGATTAAGCCTTTAAGGGGTGGAGAGAGGAGGGCCTTAAAATTTGTTCACATTTGCAAACTACAGCTGTGTAGTTTAGTCCTGGGAATACATATTGATCTTGCTCCTCTTTGAAGTCTACTGTTGTGTTACCTACAGGCGTTCTGCCCCCGATCACTTTCTTACATTAAAGAAATAAAAAAGGATATTTTAAAAGCTCACTTAAAAATAGTGTTTTCACTGAATCACCCAAAGAGGAGCTATAATTAAAGCTAACCATTTGCATTACCCTCAGTGAGGACAAACCTCGAAAGTTTTATCAACTTAGAATGTACGAGTCTGGTTATTTCATCAGAAATATGGCATTGTGTATTTGAATTTTTTTTTTTTTTGCCGCAGCCCATTCTGGATTTTGTCCTTTGAAGGAGGTTGTTTTTCCATATAGCAATTCAGTTAAGGACTGAGTGTAGGTTTTTCATTTTAGCAATACAGATATACCTGCTGGTTTAAATCGCATCAGCTAAGTTGAAAAGTGAAAGCAAAAGTCATGTCTGACTCTTTGCAACCCCATGGACTGTATAGTCCTTGGAATTCTCTAAGCCAGAATACTGGAGAGGGTAGCCTTTCCCTTCTCCAGGGGATCTTCCCAACCCAGGGATTGAACACAGGTCTCCCGCACTGCAGGTGGATTCTTCACCAATTAAGCCACAAGGGAAGCCCATGAATACTGGAATGGGTAGCCTATCCCTTCTCCAGTGGATCTTTCTGACCCAGGAATGGAACCAAGGTCTCCTGCTTTGCAGGTGGATTCTTTAAGAACTGAGTATCAGGGAAGCCCTGCACATGTGCAAAATGCACCTTCTATTTTCTCATTAGCTGTCATCTAGCTGTCTGCACCTATTAATTTTTTGAAAAGGTAATGGATATCCCTAGAGAAACCCAACAGAAAATGGCAGAGTAAATGACAGGTCATTTCTTATGTGCTAATGGAGATTAAGCATTAGCAGGTTTCTGACTATCTTCACTCAAGGTTCTGGGTTCCTTATCTCAACCTTGACATCCGGGTTTTCTGCTGCAAACCCAGTTTCTCCCCACCATTCTTCTGCCTGAAAACAAAAGTCCCATCTGTCAAGACTGCGTTCCCTATTGTTCCTAAGTCTAATGAACAAGCTAATGCATCAACTACTGTATTTTGAACTTTCATCCCATCCATCCATCCATCCATTTGTTGATTCATTTATTCAAACAGAGCCTTCTTAGTGTTAAGCTAGGTGTACAAGGTGCCGACTATGAATAGTAAGCACTCATTTCCTTAGAGCTTACAATCAAACTTGGAGGACAAATTTTTGAGTAATTAGACATTTGAGTATAGCTGCAAAATAGACTGGCAAGGAAGATCTGGTGGGCAGAATTACAAGAGTGACCCCAGTGACCCTCACCCTTGTGTAATTCCTTCTGCTTTGCGTAAAAGTGGAAACTGTGAGTATAATATCAGTATTTTGATTATGTCAAATTCCTATGACAAAAGTGAAATTATTCTAGTGGGTCTAATCTAGTTATATAAGTCCTTTAAAAGCAAAGCATTTTCTCTGGCTCGTGGACAGAAGGTGGAGTCAGAGAGATGGCACACTTGAGAAGAATTAGATACATTATTACTGGCTTGAAGATGGGGGTGGACACATGATGAGAAATATCAGTGGCCTCTAGAAGCTGAGAGCAGCTCTGGCTGACAGCCAGCAAGGAAACAGAGATGTCATTCCTACAGCTGCAAGGAACTGGATTCTGCCAAGACTGAATGAACTTAGAAATGAATTCTTGCCTATAGCTTCCAGATAAAACTCCAGCCCTGCAGACATCTTGAATTCAGCCTTAGGAGACTGCTAGGGGTTGACTCCTTCCTACCATAAAAATATATTGAGATCCTAACCCCCAGTCCCTTGCTAGTTGATGTGTAAAATGTAGCAACAGTCTCCAACACTGGTTGCCTGTCTTTTTAATTTGAGCTACTCAAATAGGTGTGTTTGACTCATATACTTGAGATACTTACCTGTTTGAAATACTTCTTGTAGTTTAATTTGCATTGTCCTGATGGATGAGGATGTCGAGCATTTCTTCATGAACTTATTAGCCACTCTTTCATATTCATTTTTGAAGTATGTGTTCAAGCCTTTTGTCCATTTTTTTCCTTTTTTTTAGTATTTATTTTATTAAAATATAGTTGATCCACAATGTTGTGTTAATTTCTGCTGTATAGTAAAGTGGTCCAGTTTTACACACACACACACACATATACTATTCTTTTTCATATTATTTTACATTATGACTTACTATAGGATATCCAATTCATCCCTCCCTCACCACCAAATCCCCATTGGCAACCACAAGTCTGATCTCTATGTCTGTGAATCTATTTCTGTTTTGTACATAAGTGCATTTGTGTCATATTTTAGATTCCACATATAAATGGTATCATGTGGTATTTGTCTTTCTTTGTCTGACATACTGCATTCAGTATGATAATCTCTAGATCCATCCATGTTGCTAAAAATGGCATCCTTTCATTCTTTTTATGGCTCAGTAGTATTCCATTGTGTATATGCACCACATCTTCTTTATCCATTTATCTGTTGATGGACATGTAGGTTGTTTCTGTGTGTTGGCTATTGTGAATAGTGCTTCTATGAATAAAGTGGTGCATATATCTTTTCAAATTATAGTTTCTCTGGATATGCTCAGGACTGGGATTGCTGGATTATATGGCAATTCTATTTTTTTATTTTTTTGAGGAACTCCATACTTTTTTCCATAGTGACCAAACCAATTTCTATTCACACCAACAGTAGGAGATCTTTTGTCTATTTAAAAGTTGGGTTGTTTGGCTTTTTATTTCTGAGTATAGGAATGCTTCCTTGTCTTAGCCTTTCTTAAGATTTTGATGCAGTGTATGGAGTCTGTGTCCCCATATGACTCTGAAATCTAGTCAAGTTTGAGAAAGATATGACTTTGCTAAGTCTTTGGCTATTTGCAATGACCATAAGTTGAGATTTTCCCATCCAGAGGCTTGCTTGGTGATTATTTTAAATTGTCAAGAAAAACATTTGAAAAATGATTCTCAGCATGTTGTTTTCTTCTCACTGTGGACTTGGCACTGAATTTTAATGTCAAACTTCAGCTAGAAAATTCCTAGCTTGGACACAGTCACTTTAACCAAGTGTGGGTTGTACAGAAGGTATTACTATCATTATCAAAGGGCCCTTGGGTCCATTGGTAGTAGCATTCTAAAACACATCCTGTTTCTCCTCCCTCAGTGGAAAATGTGGTAATGTAGACATTTGAACGTGGAAATCTATATGCAATTTGCATCCTTTTCTAAGCAAAACTGGTTTAGAAACCATTTGAAACTTGTGTTCATGTTCCTATTATACCAATCTGTCTAGCACACAAGCTTCTTGACCCAGTATATTAGGCTTCTACCCAATAATTCCTTGAACCTTCACACTGATTCACATAGTATCATTAAACAAGCTACTTACTCAAGGACCTGTATTTATACTCAGAAGAAAATGTTAAACAATGAATTCCGCCTAATTATTTAATAAACTCTAGAAATTTTTTCTTTAAAGAAAACTCCAGATTTGGAAGTTGTTTTGAGCCTTGCTTCATGGATCTAGAGAGCTAAAGTGCTAAAGAACCATGATATTCAAGGAATCAAAAGCTTTCTACAAGCTCAGTCATGTGAAAATGTGCCAGCAGATGATTTCTCTTTTTCAGGTAGTTCAGGCAGTAAAGAATCTGCCTGCAATGTGGGAAACCTGGGTTTGATCCCTGGCTTGGGAAGATCCCCTGGAGGAGGGTATGGCAACCCACTCCAGTAGTCTTGCCTGGAGAATCCTCATGGACAGAGGAGCCTGGCAGACTACACAGTTCATGGGGTCACAAAGAGTCGGACACGACTGAGCGACTAAGCACACGTACAGCCTCAGTCTGCTAATACTCAATACAGAGGTGGCAAATAGATTGCATCTCATACGAAAATACTGATTAATGTGGTTCCTTTGAAGGTCACACAGAGCTCTTCCCTGTTCTTCAGGCAAGTGAGATGCAATTGACTTGTGATAACCCCACCATCCCTGAGCAAGAAAGTACCTTTTTCAATACTGTGTACTTGACCTTTCAAGATATGAGGTTCTGAAGTTAGCCAGAGAGCAAAAGCAAACAAATTATGCAGTGTCTATCAAATAGTCTGTTACCCCGGTGTTTAGAAAGGCTGCTCAGTCAACTTTTGGTTCTACATGTAAGGGAGAAGAGATATTTCAAATCCTAGGGAGGAAAGATGTTCAAACCGCCAGAGACTCTCCATGATCTTTGCTCCAGGGCCGCATCTGTCTTTATTTCCTGACCTTGAACATTTGATTGTTATTCTTAGAAGGTCAAGGTTGAGAAAGGCCAGGAAAAGTTTAAAACAAATCCTTCACTTCATCTGCAGTTGTGGTTGGAGCATTTTGATATGGAGAAAGTGGAGGAAACCGGGACTTTGACAAAGCTTCTGGATCATTTAGAAATTTTGTCATTGCAGATTGTGGAGATTTGAAATCTGGATGTTAGTATAAGACTGAAATGAGAAAGGAGTGATGACTATATGTCAGCTCTGTTTGAATTACTCAAGGAGAAATGGGATTTTTAAGACTCACCTGTGAAAAAACTTCAGACTTTCTCTTTTTAATTAATTTTTTGAAGTACAGTTGATTTACAGTGTTGTGTTAGTTTTAGGCGTACAACAAAGTGATTCAGTTTTATCTATCTGTGTTTTCAGATTCTTTTCCCATATAGGTTATTATTATAAAATATTGAGTAGAGTTCCCTATACTATATAGTAAATTCTTGTTGATTATCTATTTTATATATAGTACTATTTACTTCAGTTCAGTCGCTCAGTCATGTCCAACTCTTTGCAACCCCATGGACTGTAGTACACCAGGCCTCCCTGTCCATCACCAACTCCCAGAGTTTACTCAAACTCATGTCCATTGAGTCGGTGATGCCATCCAACCATCTCATCCTCTGTTGGCCCTTTCTCTTCCTGCCTTCAATCTTTCCCAGCATCAGGGTCTTTTCAAATGAGGCAGTTCTTCGCATTAGGTGGCCAAAGTATTGGAGTTTCAGCTTCAGCATCAGTCCTTCCAATGTATATTCAGGACTGATTTCCTTGTTATTCACAAAGTCCTGATTTATCCCTCTCTTCTCACCTTCCCCTTTGGTAACCATAAGCTTGGGTTCTATGTCTGCAAGTCTGTTTCTGTTTTGTAAACAAGTTCATTTGTATCATTTTTTTTAAGATTCCACATATAAATGATATCATGTATTTGTCTTTCTCTGACTTACTTCCCTTAGTATCATAATTTCTAGGTTCTTCCATGTTGCTCCAAATGACATTATTTCATTATTTTTTATGGCTGAGTATTACTCCATTGTATATATGTACCACATCTTTTTTTATCTATTCCTCTGTTGATGTACAGTTAGGTTGCTTCTATGCCCTGGCTTTTGTAAATAGTGCTGCAGTGAACAGTGGGGTGCAAGTATTTTTTTGAATTATGGTTATCTCTGGATTTATGCCCAGGAGTGAGATTGCAGGATCATATGGTAGCTCTGTTTTTAGTTAACATGAGTCTTTCTGAATGCATAGTTTCATACTATTCTGCACTAAGACAGGTTTCTGCAAAGATGGTAGGGTCATCTTACCCAGCAGTGCCAGGATGTTTTCATTTAGCCATGCCTGATTTTTATTTAATTTTTTTAACCTTCCATCAAGTAGAAATTTCTTTTTTCTTACCGTAAAGTATTTTATTTACTCTAGGCTGTCAATAGATTTTTTTTCTAAGTTCTCAGCTCAAATTTCCAATGATGCTTTGGAATAAGATCCTTTTAATGAAAGTTCCTTTTGTAGTAGGAACTAATAAAATACCCACCTTTGGAAAAAAAATTATTTGATGATGGGTGAGAATGGGTAGCAGGAAACAAACTAAATCCAGAATGTATTCAGTTCCTTCATGATGGTGTCCAAAGCCTACATCTACAGTTTTCCCAAAGAGGCAGGAAGAGTTGAAATGGGAAAGATTTTTTGTTTTGACCATTATATATATATATATGTTTGTGTACGTGTGCATATATATGTGTGTGTGTGTGTGTGTATATGAAAGTGAAAATGTTTGTCACTCAGTCGTATCTGACTCTTAGTGACCATGGACTGCAGCCTGCCAGTCTCCTCCATCAATGGGATTTCCCAGGCAAGAATACTAGAGCGGGTAGCCATTCCCTTCGCCAGGGGATCTTCCCAACCCAGAATTGAACCTGGGTCTCTGCACTGCAAATTCTTTACCATCTGAGCCACCAGGGAAGCCCAAATATATATGTATTTTATATATTTATATACATACATATATATATATATGTTTTGGTGTATGAAACATTGTTTTCATTCTTTTGGCCTTATCCAATTGTCTTATACTAAGTATTCATAGCAAGGCCAGGTCAGAGTGTCTATCACCCAGTTGTTAATTTAAAGCTTTATAAAAATATGTCCATCTTCTGTGATCATCTCCATGAACCCTGGATGGGTGGAGAAAAATTGATCTCTCTTCCAGCTGAAATTGGAAAATGAAATGCAAAATTGACAGAAAATACTTTAACTCTTCATGATCCCCACATCATCATGGAAAGATTAACTTGAAGGCTCAGAGACAGTCCACAGCTGTTCTAATTCAAGTAGAGAAGTTTACATATTGCTAATCTCTCCCTTTTCAGTGAATTTGCAAGCCTGAAGAAGACAGAAAGCATTAGAGACAGAAAGAGAGATGGAGAGATAGAGACAGACAAAAAGAGAGAAAACAAAGGCAGGGGCACAGAAGGGTGGGGGGGATTTTACACAAAAGCCATATCAGTTTGTTTTATCTTGGCTTATTTAGAAACTCAAAAAGGTGGAAGCAAGAGGCAGCATAAAGTGACTGATCTTTAATAGGAACACGTGAGATCGCAGTGTGTGACACCAAGCTTCCAACTTTCTATGTGCCCCATTATTTTTATGTAATAGACATACAGTAGGTCAGAGAGATCTGACAAGTATAATTGGTACCCAGACCATGAAAAAAGATGTCATCCGTCCCCCAGCTCTCCTCTCACCAATCACTGCTCCCATGGACATTCACTACTGTTCTGATTGCTAACACCATGGATTACTTTTGCCTGGTTTGAACTTTATGTGAATGGAATCATAGTGTGATGTTTCTGGTTTCTTTCACTCACTAATTTGTGGGTGTGGTTCATCCATGTTGTTGCATGTAGAGCAGTGGATTCATTTTCATTTTGTGTGTAGTTCAGTGACTAGGCGGTTTTTCCACCCATTCTACTGGTAATAGACCTTTTAGCTCTTTGCAGTTTGAGACTATTACAGTCTGTGTTGCTGGGATCAAGCTGGTACATGTCTTCTGGTGAATATATGCATACATATTTTGTCTCCATTTGTCTTCAGAACTGTAGTCTCCTAAACGTCTCAGCATCAGAAATTTAAGTTTTTGTTTTTTTTTTAAAAAAACACCCATGCGCATCTTCAAGAAGGCCAAAACCTTCTCAAAGGGGTTTGATGAGCTCTGATAAGGGAAGGACCAAAAAGAAGACAGAAGTGAAGCAAACCTGTTTTGTGAGATTTGTATCTCTGCAGAGCCTTCAGAATTGCATTTGCTTTTAAAATGGGAAAGTTTGTTTAGTGATTCATATCATCAACTAACTGCTTTGAACTTTAATGAAAACAGTTGAAGGAGTAGAGAGTGGGTACTCCTTGTGCTCAACAATTAAGTTTCATGGAGTTAGACCCTAATGATCGCACAGCCCACAAAATACACCCCAGCTTCACTTGAAGCCTGTTCTTGAGAAAGCAAAAGTATGACTGTGTTTTCAGAATATGGCTTGTCGGTTTGGAAGGAATTGTAAATTTGTGGACAACCTCAATAAGGTTTTCCCATGATGTAATTTCTTCCTGAGATTTAATTCGAGATTTTGGAAATTTAGAAATCTGTGCTGTATGTGAAATGCACATGGGTTTAAAGAAACAGTAAAAATAAAACTTTCTATATTGACTACCTTTTAAATGATTAAATATTATATATTGGATTAGGTATAAGGTTAAAATTAATTTTGTCTATTTCAGCGTATTTTATTGAAAGCTACTAGAAAATTTAAAATTATGTATGTGACTCACATTACATTCGCTATGATATGTTTAAACCTTCCCATTACCTTCCAAAGACTGGTGCTTTGGCCCAGGAAAAGAAGAAGAAGAAAAAAAAATGAGCTTCGCAGGATTGGAAACATAAGTTTTTCAGATATTCATACTTTTCTTTAAATTTATTTTTTATTGAAGTATAGTTGATTTATAATGTGTTAATTTTTGCTTTACAACAAAGTGACTCAGTTATACACATATATCTATTCTTTTTTATATTCTTTTCTATTATGACTTATCCCAGGATATTGAATATAGTTCCTGGTGCTGTACAATATGACCTTGTGTTTATTAGAAGTGCTTGCTTTCTAAGTACTTACTTTCTACATCTACCCACAGATTCCATGTCTTACGTGGTCTTAGCTTGATTGCAACTACCTTTTATCTTGTTTCATAGCTTTTATCATAAAATGATTAGGGCATTTAGTAAGTGCCAATTGTGTGCAGTTAAGAGAGACGTTTTATATAGCCATGCTTCTTGTTGAAGAGAAAAACCCCATGTGTTTTATTCATTCATTCATTCATTCATTCAACAAAGATTTATTGAGCTGCTATTGTGTGCTGGCAACTAGGCAAAGAATGAGGGATTTAGTGATAAACCAAGCACACTTCTATTGCAAAGGAGCTTAGAGTCAAATAGAAGAAAGAGATAAGAAAGCAAAGTGGGTGTATGAAAAGTGGTGATCTGGGGGTGTAGGGAGGCATTATGGATTATGAGGTGCTGTGATAACAGAAAATATATATACTGGTTTCTCTCTCCTCCAGTTCCCAGCACAGAGTTCCTAAAACTCTTTCAATTTCCTAAGTGATGAGAGTGTCATTTCTTCCAATGGATCAACCTTGAGTGGGCTCCTACATGGCTCTTGACGGAGGGCTGGTCACCAGTAAGACTTAACCATAATTAGAAACTTATAGTTTTCAGCCCTACCTCCCATTCTCTTGAGAAGGGAAAAGGGCTGAAAATGGAGTTTATGGTTGATTATGCCTGTGTGATGAAGCCTCCATAGAAATCCCCAGAATATGGGGTTAGAAGAGTTTTCAGGAGGGTGAACATGTGGTTGTGCAGGTACCCAGAGAAGAATGGAGGCTACACATCATGTCCTACATGACCCTTCCATCTGGATGCTCATCCATATGTTTTATCATATCCTTTTAAGAGAAACTAACAAAACATGAGTGCTTGCCTGAGTTCTGTGAGCTGTTCTAGCAAATTAACAGAGCCCAAGGTAGAGGTCATGGAAACCTCTGGTTTATAGCTGATTAGTCAGAAGCATGAGTAACAAAATGAACTTGTGAGTGGAATCTGTGGCAGGGGAACGGACTATCCAGTAAGACTGAGCCCTTAACCTGTGGCATTTGTTGCTGTCTCCAGATAGTGTCAGAACTGAATCAAAGATGGGAGACTTGCTTGGTGTAGGGTGTTAGTCACACAGTCATATCCAACTCTTTGTGACCCCATAAACTGTAGCCCACCAGGCTCCACATCCATGGAATCCTCCAGGCAAGAATACTGGAGTGAGTTGCCATTTCCTTTTCCAGGGGATCTTTCCAACCCAGGGATCAAACTCCAGTATCCTGTGTCACAGGCAGATTCTTTACTGTCTGAGCCACCAGGGAAACCCCTGGTGTGGGATAACACTGCTCAACACCCACATGTGTCGGAATTGGTTGTTAGAATCAAAATACCTGCTTTAGACACTTTTGACTAGTGTTCTTCCATTCCTGTGCCCCGTCCCACCCCCACCCACCCCCCTCCCCACATCCCTAGTCACATGCTTTTCAATTTCCATTAGGAAGTCAAAGGATCAGAAGGTCACCAACCAAGAGTGTTCTGGAAGGGGATTCTTATGCACACATAAATCAGTTGCTGGCAGACCCTTTGGCTAATGCTTTGGGGAGTTGTCTCAAATGGAGTGCTGTAGAACCACTCAATCTCTTATAATTCAGAAAAGAGTCCAGCATCAATTTCATAAAAGAGTATGAGTGTCTTATTTCCAATGATGGAGAGTATATACTCTGAACCACTGAATTGCTCCTGTGAGTGATTTGCATAATGCCCAAGAACTATCTAGAAAGCGTGTGTGGCCTGAGACAGCAAATGCCAGTTGTTTTCTTTGCTGCCTTTAAAATGAGGTCACATGCATATCTGAAGCTGAGATTCCTGTGGCTGCATCTTAACTCTGACTCTGAATATAGAAGATGAGTATTTGTTACTCATTTGCTAGCAGGGAAGGAATCATTTCTTAAGGACGACAGTTTATGGGTTCAAACTTGAGTGTGGGTACTAATTAACTTATTCACCTTGGGCATATTAGCTAGCCTTTCTGGGTGGGCATTGCCATCTCATAGTAAAAAGCCATCTTACAGATGAAGGGGAAAGGGCTTTGAAAAAAGGGGATATTTCTGATTATACTGGCAAAAATATGCTTATTGTATAAAACATACTCATGCAGAAAAGTATATAAAAAATAAGTTTAAAATCACCATTCCCACCACCAAATAAAAATAGCCTAATTTTTTTGTGCCTTTCTTCCAATTGTTTTTAGATACTATTTTTTTTTTGTCTTTGAGGTCATACCATATTTATATAAGTGCATATCCTGCCCTTTACATTTTCACTTGACATATAAACATGTCAATATGTGTAAATATTTTTAGAATGAAATTGTCAGTATTATTGTGTAAAAATGTTTCCAGAATGAAAACATTTAACAATTTTGATTTCACATATAATTTTTCATAGGGTGAGCATATGTAACATGTTGGAGGACTTTTAGGTAATTCAGAAACATTTAAACCCTCGGGGGGATATTTAAGTAAATAAACGGCACTTTTAAAAACTTAGTTTAGTTAGTTAGTTTAGTCACTCAGTCGTGTCCAACTCTTTGCCACCCCATGAATCGCAGCATGCCAGGCCTCGCTGTCCATCACCAACTCCTGGAGTTTACTCAAACTCATGTCCATCCAGTCGGTGATGCCTTTAAAACCTTAGGGCAAGATAAATATAGTCTTTTAAAAGTTTAATTCAAACTCCAGCACAATGTATCTTTTGATGAGGTGATAAATTTGCTTAAACTGTGACACAGAGATAATGAGTGTCCTCATCTGGGTGTGAAAGATACTTTCTAACAAAAACTGACTCAGTTCTGACTACTTAATAGTTGCTAGTCCTTACTCTGTATGAAAAAATTGTGAATTACTGTGCTTGGACAAAAATATGAGGTGGCTTACATGTGAGAGAAAGCTTCAAGAAGAGTTGGGCGAGTCATAGATGGTATTTGAAGGATAAATAGGATTGAAATAAGTCTTCATCATGCAGGACTTTTGACAGTCACATGACATATTGCTTCATCTACAAACACTGTTTCTTATGATTCTTTTAATACAAATAATTGTAAATCCATAGTGCCAAATGAAATGCATTTTCTCAGAGCTTGCAGTGTGGACAGTGTGTACTTCTGTGAGAGAGTTAAATGCCAAGTAGCTAAGTCTGGTGATGATTATGCAACGCACAAGACACTGAAGGAAGGGGTGCAGGAAAGGCTGGTTTCAAAGATTTTCATAAGATTAGCCAGTAGGAGGAGTGGGTGGGATAAGCCGAAACTAGAGGAGAGAGTTATTAGGTCAAAATTTTAAGCAACTCTCTCAGTTAAAAATTAAAGATATTGTGAAGTGTTTGACTGGATTCATTTCAGTGTGCTTTACATCCAACTCCTTACAGAATTTACATCTCTGACACTCAACTTTGGTTGGGTTTTCCACCTCCTTGGAAGCTTGATGAAAGCTAGGAACCAAATCCCCCACCCCCAACATGAAAAGCGACTCCCCTAGTGTGAGTCTGGCTTCCCCTTTCTAATTCCTTTGGTTTTGAAATTAGGCTCATTACTGGTGGAGAAGGGAGAGCTGGGCTTGACTGTGCAGGCTCTCCCCCATCCCAGCTGTGTGGTTGGCATGAAACATACATTGGGTTCCTGAATCCTCACAGTAGACCTGTATGGGTGACATCTCCAATTAATACCTGGTTATGGAGAATGGTTTTTAACTCTATTTAGAAATTCAAATGGAGTAACATTAAGGATTCTTAAAACTGCACATGATAAAATTTTATATTGCCTAAAAATGGATGGACAATAACATCTTCCTGATGAAATGTAGATTTTGTAGAAGTTGACCCAGGAAAATTAGCCTTGGTAACAATGAGAAAATTCACTGTGGCAAACAAACAAAACAAAACAAAAAACTTTGAAGTCATTGTGAAAAAAAAAAAATCGGATAAAATAAGAAAATATTGATGAAGTTTCCAAAGAAATGAGCTCACCTCTATGAAGATCACTTTGATTAAAAAACATGAAAATAGAAAAACTGGAGATGATTCACATGTGCTGGATAGAAATTTGATTAAGGAATTAAATTGGCTTAATGTCATTTACTGGAGAAACTATTGCCTTCATGGCAGTTATCCAGTGTTGGTTTAGATCTGATTAATGTTTATAATCAAAACATTTGTGGTTGAAATGACAAGGTCAAACTTTGGGGTCAAAATGTGTTGGTCTCTGACAGGCCCTGATAGAAAAAGCAAGAGAGTTCCAGAAAAACATCTACTTCTGCTTTATTGACTATGCCAAAGCCTTTGACTGTGTGGGTCACAGCAAACTGGAAAATTCATCAAGAGATGGGAATACCAGACCACCTGACCTGCCTCCTGAGAAATCTGCATGTAGGTCAAGAAGCAACAGTTGGAACCAGACATGGAACAACAGACTGGCTCCAAATTGGGAAAGGAGTACATCAAGGCTGTATATTATCACCCTGTTTATTTAACTTGTATGCAGAGTATATCATGTGAAATGCTAGGCTAGATGAAGCACAAGCTAGAATCAAGATTGCTGGGAGAAATATCAGTAACCTCAGATATGCAGGTGATACCACCTTTATGGCAGAAAGTGAAGAAGAACTAAAGATCCTCTTGATGAAAGTGAAAGAGGAAAGTGGAAAAGTTGGCGTAAAACAACATTCAAAAAATAAAGATCATGGCATCCGGTTCCATCACTTCAAGGCAAATAGATGGGGAAACAATGGAAAGAGTGAAAGACTTTTTTTCCTGGGCTCCAAAATCACTGCACATGATGACTATAGCTATGAAATTAAAGGGCACTTCCTACTTGGAAGAAAAGCTATGACCAACCTGGTGGTAGTTTAGTTGCTAAGTCGTGTTCGACTTGCAACCCCATGGACTGTAACTAGCCAAACTCCTCGGTCTACAGGGTTCTCCAGGCAAGAATACTAGAGTGGGTTGCCATTTCCTTCTCCGGGGGATCTTCCTTACCCAGGGATCGAACCTGGGTCTCCTGCATGGCAGGCAGATTATTTACCGACTGAGCCATGAGGGAAGCCCATGACCAACCTAGATAGCATATTAAAAAGCAGAGTTACTACTTTGCTGACAAAGGTCCATATAGTCAAAGCTGTGGGCTTCCCTAATAGCTCAGTTGGTAAAGAATCTGCCTGCAATGCAGGAGACCTGATTCGATCCCTGGGTTAGGAAGATCCACCTGGAGAAGGGATAGGCTACCCACTCTAGTATTCTGGCCTGGAGAATTCCATGGACTGTATAATACATGGGGTCTCAAATAGTTGGACACAACTGACTTTCATTTTCAGTCAAGGCTATGGCTTTTGCAGTAGTCATGTATGGATGTGAGAGTTGGACCATAAAGAAAGCTGAGCTCCAAAGAATTGATGCTTTTGAACTGTGATGTTGGAGAAGACTCTTGAGAGTCCATTGGACTGCTAGGAGATCAAACCAGTCAGTCCTAAAGGAAATCAGTCCTGAATATTCATTGGAAGGACTGGTGCTAAAGCTGAAGCTCCAGTAGCTTTGGACACCTGATGCAAAGAACGGACTCACTGGAAAAGACCCTGATGCTGGGAAAGGTTGAAGGCAGGAGGAGAAGGGGATGACAGAATTGAGGTGGTTGGATGGCATCACTGACTCAACGGACATGAGTTTGAGCAAGCTCCAGGAGTTGGTGACAGACAGGGAAGCCTGGCATACTGCAATCCATGGGGTCCCAAAGAGTTGGACCCGACTGAGTGAACTGAACTGAACTGAACTGATAGGCCCATTTTAGCCAATAATACACAGTGAATGCTACTGTCTCAAAAGTGTACGAATTAATTGCTATTTCAGAAACTAAATGCCCATTAAACTAATTCTTAACTTTCATAGGTCTTGATTTGAAAAACTGATCACTTTTGGGCTGTAGCCTTCGTTGTCTCAATTAAGACTGTAAATGTTAAGAAGGAGATAATTCTTCCAGCTTCTTATTCAGGAAGAGTTGCTGATTGCTTGCCAGAGCAAGGACAATTTCTGAATTAGTGTTATGTGAATTAGTGCCTTTTCAACTGGAAACAGTTCTCTCTAAAATATGTGGATTCTCATGCTTTTTTTTTTTTTTTAAGTGTATTTGGTTGCAGTTGGGGTTAATATTATTCCAATTTGACTCTACTTTGACCACTAAATTCAGTAATAGGCTCTGCCAGTTACTAGTTATATAGCCTTGAACAAGTTACTTAATCTTTATTTCCTCAACCATAAATGAGACCAGTAATACTCATGCCATGGGATTACAGTGAAGATTGAGAGGAAGACTCTAATGCTTTGGTTTAAAGAAGATGCTTAAATTGTCGTCTTTGCTATGACCACTATCATTAGTATATCACATTTTCTATGCTCACAATGTAATTACTCTTTGGTTTGCATGATTTCTTCTCCAATTAGGATGAACATTTTCCAAGATAAGGGTTAGACTCTCTTCCTTTATTAGTTATTTTTATTCTTCCTTAACAGCCATTAGCATCCTAGCTAAAAACAGGTGGCTTACACAGACTGGATAATTGAGGGGGGCTAAATGAAGGGATTATTTAAAGACGAGTGGGCAGAATAAAGGAAACCCATAAGGGCTTCCCTGGTGGCTCAGACAGTAAAGAACCCACTTTCAATGTGATAGATCTGGGTTCAGTCCCTGCGTTGGGAAGATCCCTGGAGGAGGGCATGGAACCCACTGAAGTATTCTTGCCTGGAGAATCCCCATGGATAGAGGAGCCTGGTGGGCTGAAGTTCATGAAGTTGTAAAGAGTCAGACACGACATAAGGGAAGAAGGAGCAAGGAAACCAGAGTGCACATAGCCTGCTGAGGCAGGGGACGAGAGCCACCCCACAGCAGCTTTAGGTAGAGAAGTACCAAACTGCTTTCTGACCCCAAAGGAATCAGTAGAATACATTCTTCTGTCTCATCCCACCCTCTGGTCTCTTGGTGGTGCTTCTCATTGGCTGAGCCCAACAGAAAGCCGGAAGATAAGGAAGCTGATTAAGACCATGTAGAAACTGACATCCCTAACACAAAGCACGGAGGAGAAAGGAGATGAGTAGAAATGAGAAGTAAACTGCTTCTCCAGCCTCCATCATTTAATATAGCTGCTTTGCATACAAAGGGTGTCAATAAATGTGGAAAGAAATTTACCAAGGCTAGATTTATGGCCCAGGATGTGATCTCTCCTGGAGAATGTTCTGTGTGCACTTGAGAAAAAGGTGAAATTCATTGTTTTGGGGTGAAATGTCCTGTAGATATCAGTTAGGTCTAATTGGTCCATTGTATATTTTAAAGTTTGTGTTTCCTTACTAATTTTCTGTTTAGTTGATCTATCCATAGGTGTGGGTGGGGTATTTTGAAATCCTTTCAAGCATCTTTTCTGAACACAGTGCAGTAAGATTAGATGTCAACTACAGGAAAAAAAACTATTAAAAATACAAACATATGGGGACTAAACAACATGCCTCTGAATAACCAGCAAATCACAGAAGAAATTTTTTAAAAAATCAAAATATGCATAGAAACAAATGAAAATGAAAACATGACAACCCAAAACCTATGGGATTCAGTAAAAGCAGTACTAAGGGGAAGGTTCATAGCAATGCGAGCTTACCTCAAGAAACAAGAGAAAAATCAAATAAATAACCCAACTTTACACCTAAAGCAACTAGAAAAAAAAAGAAATGAAGAACCCCAGGGTTAGTAGAAATAAATGAAAAAGAAACCAAGGAGACTATAGCAAAAATCAGCAAAACTAAAAGCTGGTTCGTTGAGAAGATAAATAAAATAGACAAAGCATTAGCCAGACTCATCAGGGAAAAAAAGGAGAAGAATCAAGTCAACAAAATTAGAAACTGAAAGTGGAGAAATCAGCGGACAACACAGAAATACAAAGATCATAAGAGACTACTATCAGCAACTGTATGACAATAAAATGGACAACTTGGAAGAAATGGACAAATTCTTAGAAAAGTATAACCTTTCAAAACTGAACCAGGAAGAAATAGAAATCTTAACAAACCCATCACAAGCATGGAAATTGAAACTGTAATCAAAAATCTTCCAACAAATAAAAGTCCAGGACCAGATGGCTTCACAGATGAATTCTACCAAAAATTTAGAGAAAAGCTAACACCTATCCTTCTCAAACTCTTCCAGAAAATTGCAGAAGAAGGTAAGCTGCCAAACTCATTCTATGAGGCCACCATCACCCTAATACTAAACCCAGACAAAGATGCCACAAAAAAAGAAAACTACAGGCCAATATCACTGATGAACATAGATGCAAAAATCCTCAACAAAACTCTAACAAACAGAATCCAACAACATATTAAAAAGATCATACATCATGACCAAGTGGGCTTTATCCTAGGGATGCAAGGATTGTTCAGTATTCACAAATCAATCAATATGATACACCACATTAACAAATTGAAAGATAAAAACCATATGATTATCTCAATAGATGCAGAGAAAGCCTTTGACAAAATTCAACATCCATTTATGATTAAAAAAAAACAAAAAACCCTCCAGAAAGCAGGCATAGATGGGACATACCTCAACATAATAAAAGCCATATATATAATAAAACCACAAAAACATTATCCTCAATGGTGAAAAATTGAAAGCATTTCCCCTAAAGTCAGGAACAAGAAAAGGGTGCCCACTCTCACCACTACTATTCAACATAGTTTTGGAAGTTTTAACTATGGTAATCAGAGCATAAAAAGAAGTAAAAGGAATCCAGATTGGAAAAGAAGAGAAACTCTCACTGTTTGCAGATAACATGATCCTCTAATAGAAAACCCTAAAGACACCACCAGAAAATTACTAGAGCTAATTAATGAATATGGTAAAGTTGCAGGATATAAAATCAACAACCAGAAATCCATTGCATTCCTATACACTAACAACAAGAAAATAGGAATTAAGGAAGCAATTCCATTCACCATTGCAATGAAAAGTATAAAATACTTAGGAATAAATCTACCTAAAGAAACAAAAGACCTATATATAAAAAATTATGAAACAATGATGAAAGATTTAAAAAATGACACAAATAGATGGAGAAATATACCATGTTCATGGATTGGAAGAATCAATATAGTGAAAATGAGTATACTACCAGAAGCAATCTATAGATTCAATGCAATCCCTAACAAGCTACCAACATTATTTTTCAGAGAGCTAGAGAAATAATTTCACAATTTGTATGGAAATACAAAGAAACCTTAAATAGCCAAAGCAATCTTGAGAAAGAAGAATGGAACTGCAAGAATCAACCTGCCTGACTTCAGACTGTACTACAAAGCTACAGTCATCAAGACAGTATGGTACTGGCATAAAGACAGAAATATAGATCAATGGAACAAAACAGAAAACCCAGAGATAAATCCACGCACCTATAGACACCTTATCTTTGACAAAGGAGGCAAGAATATACAATGGAGAAAAGACAATCTTTTTAACAAGTGGTGCCAGGAAAAATGGTCAACCACTTGTAAAAGAATGAAACTAGAACACTTTCTAACACCATACACAAAAATAAACTCAAAATGGATTAAAGATCTAAATGTAAGACCAGAAACTATAAAACTCCTAGAGGAGGACATAGGCAAAACACTCTCCGACATAAATCACAGCAGGGTCCTCTATGACCCACCTCCCAGAGTAATGGAAATAAAAGAAAAAATAAACAATGGGACCTAGTTAAACTTAAAAGCTTTTGCCCAACGAAGGAAACTATAAGCAAGGTGAAAGGACAGCCCTCAGAATGGGAGAAAATAATAGCAAATGAAGCAACAGACAAAGGATTAATCTCAAAAATATACAAGCAGCTCATGCAGCTCAATGCCAGAAAAATAAATGACCCAATCAAAAAATGGGCCAAAGAACTTAACAGACATTTCTCAAAGAAGACATACAGATGGCTAACAAACACATGAAAAGATGCTTAATGTCACTCATTATCAGAGAAATGCAAATCAAAACCACAATGAGGTACCACCTCATGCCAGTCAGAATGGCTGCTATCCAAAAGTCTACAAACAATAAATGCTGGAAAGGGTGTGGAGAAAAGGGAACACTCTTACACTGTTGATGGGAATGCAAACTAGTACAGCCACTATGGAGAACAGTGTGACAATTCCTTAAAAAACTGGAAATAGAACTGCCATATGACCCAGCAATCCCATTGCTGGACATACACACTGAGGAAACAAGAATTGAAAAAAAAACACGTGCACCCCAAGTTTCATTGCAGCACTGTTTGCAATAGCTAGGACATGGAAGCAACCTGCCGAAATGTCCATCAGCAGACGAATGGATAAAGAAGCCGTGGTACATATACACAATGGAATATTACTCGGCTATTAAAAAGAATGCATTTTAATCAGTTCAAATGAGGTGGATGAAACTGGAGCCTATTATACAGAGTGAAGTAAGTCAGAAAGAAAAATACCAATACAGTATATTAAAGCATATATATGGAATTTAGAAAGATGGTAATGATGACCCTATGTTTGAGGCAGCAAAACAGACACAGATATAAAGAACAATCTTTTGGACTCTGGGAGAAGGTGAGGTTGGGATGATTTGAGAGAATAACATTGAAACATGTATATTACCTTATGTGAAATAGATTGCCAGTCCAGGTTTGATGCATGAGACAGAGCCATCAGGGCTGGTGCACTGGGACGACTCTGAGGGATGGGATGGGGAGGGAGTTGGGAGGGGGGTTCAGGATGGTGGACACATGTACACTCATGGCTGACTCATGTCAATGTATGGCAAAAACCACTACAATATTGTAAAGTAATTAGCCTCCAATTAAAATAAATTGAAAAAATAAATGTGGAAAGAAAGAAAATGGAACCTGATGGAATGTGGTTGATAAAATGTTGAAAATTCATCTTTAATGTAGATTGATAAAGACTTTTCCTCCTAATACAGTAGTTGGGAGCTAAGGTTTGGAATCCCATCAACCTCAGCTTGAATTATGCCTTTCCCCCCTCCTAACTGTGGGATTGAGGGCAGTTACTATAAATAAATGACTTAGCCTGACTTTCTTCCTTTGAGAAAGAAGGATGAATTTAATATCTACTCTATAAGCTGCTTTTGAGGAGTAAATGAGATGATGTATATAGTAGACCTGGTGCAGAAAAGTGCTGAAAGCAGGTTAGCAAATGAATTCTCAGTTCCATGGGCAGTTTTACCACTCAGACATCCCTCTGCAACGTCAAGAGATGTTTTTAGTTTTAACTGCTGAAAAGGTGCTATTGGCATCTAGCGGTAGAAGACAAAGATCCTAGTAAACCTTCTTCTTTGCCCTGGACAGCCATCCATTCCAAATGTTGGTGGTCCCAGGGTTCACAAATCCTGTCGGAGAAGCTTTCCGTCCCTGTACATCTGTCTTTGGGCCTCTGAGTTACTTGATACTGGTTCTTAAGACCCATGCTTACTCCTTTCTTGTTCCTTCTCATTGAATTTGAGATTTCTGTCCTCCTCCTTCCATAAAAAGATGAGGTGATAGTATGTGTTGGGTTGGCCAAAAATCTTGTTTGAGTTTTCCCATAATATCTAATGGAAAAACCTGAACAAACATTTTGGCCAACCCAATATATACTTCAACTTCAAAACTCAGTGACTTTGTCCTTCACTATGCTAAATGATTAGATGAATGAATAAATGGAAAAAAAACAAAAAACAAAGGAAATATAGATACATAAAGAATATAAGGAAAAAATAGAAATCTCTGTGATATGTTACAAACCAAGCTACAACTATCCAGCATTAAATCACTCATGTCAGATTTACGTTGTAGAACTTGTACGGTGGTAACAATATAGAGCTACTTCCAGGGGCATTTCAAATCACCAGGGAGCAGTCTGTTGGAACACACTGTTATTTCTGAGCTGTAATCTCTGGTGAGGCTCTTTGTTATAGGAAACAAATGCTGCAAACTTGTAAAAATAATGAATTCAATATAGATGAGGGGAATTAAGCATTCGCTTAAAGAAGGATCGCCGTTAAACCTAGTTTGATTGTGTTTTCTCTTTCCCCTTTTTTCTTCCTTGGGCTCAGTGCCATTCTATCTAGAGTGGTTGCCCCTGGCAACAGTAGACTCTTGTCTCGAGAAAGTTGAGGTTATTAAAGGAGGATGCCCCTCCACCTTAAGATGGCTCTGGGACTTCCCTCTTTGTTTCCTTTCCTCCAGTCTCAAAGGAAGACCCATCTTCCCAGCCTTCCAGTTCTTTCATTCAACTTGAGTTTTCACTCAAGTCCTTGGCTAAAACAGAACAAGCATACAACTTGTGGTGGGATGGAAGCATTACTCAAGTCAGCAAGCAAATAATAAGTACCCTTTGTGACCAGGGCTGTAAAAGAAGTGGGGGCCATGACCAGAACCAAAACCAGAGCCTTCCTTCAGCAGTCTGATAAGGGAGGCCTCTTTGAGGAGATGGTATGTAAGGTGAGTGAGGATGGAAGAGAAGGGGCTTTCCAACTCCCAGACAAGGGAGGGCCCTCTAGGGAAGGGCTGGTATGTGCAACACCCCCCCACCCCACTCCCCACTCCCACCCCCACCCAGGCAGGAAGGACCTGGGTATGTTCAGGGAATAAACGTTGGTGAGTGAGGTTTCTCTGATGAGAGGCTATGGGACAAGAGCAGTTTGAGAAGGGTACAGGATGTGTGGGGAGCTTGAAATTATTCTAAAAGCAGTGGGGAAATGAAAGTATTTAAAACTGGGCAGCAACTTAATGTTTGTTAACATGTAGTGTGCATTTTCTGTGGGCTCAGAGCATTTTATATGTAGATGATAACTCATTTAATACATCTAATTTGTGAGATAAGATCTATGATTATAGTCATTTTATAGAAGAGAAAACAGAAGCCTGGGAAACTTGAGAAACTGAAGATCAGATAGCTATACTCAGGGGGTTTCTCAACTTCACCACTGTGGACACCTTGGGCCGGGGCTAGAGTATTGATGTAGGATGTCTAACAGTAACCCTGCCTTCTTCCCATCAGCTGCTAATAGTCACCTCCCTTCTTCTCCTGGTTGTGACAACAAAAAGCATGTCCAGACTTTGTCAGTTGTCCCTTGTTGTTGTTCATTTACTAAGTCATGTCCAACTCTTGCCGACCCCATGGATTGCATGCAGCACATCAGGCTCCTCTGTCTACTGGAGTTTTCTCAGATTGATGTAACCATCTCATCCTCTGTCCCCCTCACCCCTTCTCCTTTTGTTTTCCCCTTTTGCCTTCAATCATTCCCAGCCCCAGTGTCTTTTTCTGGAGTCGACTCTTCACATCAGGTGCCCAAAGTATTGGAGTTTCAGCATCAGTCCTTCCAATGAACATTCAGGGTTGATTTCCTTTAGGGTTGACTGGTTTGATCCCCTTGCAATTCAAGGGTCTCTCAAGAGTCTTCTCCAGTACCACAGTTCAAAAGTTCAGCCTTCTTTATGGTACAACTCTTACATGAGAAAGAGAAAAAAAAAAACTAAAACACCTCCAGTCCCATCTCCCAGTCATGGCTCCATGGATGTCTTCTGGGCACCTCTCTAAGCTTTCCCTTCATTTGCTTCAAGACATCATTCTTTCAAGTCAGCCACCTCCAAGCAATGGTTTCCCTCCTTCCCCAGCTAGTGGGTACTCGATCCCCATGGGCCCACCTGCTCATAAACTATGCAGCAAGAGTAGTGATGTAGAATTGTGTGGTTTAGCTCTCCTGGACATTGAAACAGACTTGGAAGGTGAAATAATGAGATGTGCTGGAGGAAGCCACCGTTGCCTGCCTCAAAGCCCTCTCCACTGATGAAAGTTGTTCTTGCTTATCTCAGAAGCCCACTCAGCACTCCCGGGTGACCCTGGAACAGTGCCACCACTGATTGAGAACTAGTGCCTCCCAGCAACACGGGTACACCTGGTGAAGACCTAGTTTGGTGGCACAGAAGAGTGTGTCCTTTCTCTGGCTCAGAGAATGGTAAGATAGAGAAGGATGGAAAATGGAAAAAAAAAATTGGAAAAAAATGATATGTCATGATGAGCTAGCCTCAGATTCTTGACTTGAATAGTGTTAAAATCCAACATTCAGTGTTTGTTGCTCAGTCATGTCCAACTCTGTGATGCCGTGGACTGTAACCCACCAGGCTCCTCTGTCCTTGAGGATTCTCCAGGCAAGAATACTGGAGTGAGTTGCCATTTCCTTCTCTGAAAGTCTAACATTATTATGTGTCACTTAATAAGTGTCCATAAATATTTGCCTGTTTATTCAATTTATTCAACATCTGGGATGTCAAAGGGAAGTCTTTTTTTAAAAAAATTTTTTGGAGTATGGTTGATTTACAGTATTGTATACAGTGACTCTGTTATACATATACATAAATCAGTTGAAAATATACATATATCCATTCTTTTTAGATTCTTTATCCATATAGGCCATTACAGAGTATTGACTAGAGTTCTCAAAGGGGTGTCTTGACCCCTTTTTAATTTAAAACCATTCTCTTCACCCAAGGTATCCAACTCTACCCCCATCAAAGGAAGTCAAAGACTTGATTCATTCAATCAAAATATGTTGTGTGTCTTTCATGCACTGGGAAACAAGTCTGTCCTCATGGAGCTGAAGGTGTAGTAGAGGAGAAAGAACCCCATCAAAGAATCACACGAATAAATGTCAGATAGCTCTGACCAGCACTTTGAAGAGGAAAGTGCTTGACACCTATTAGGAGGACTAGCAGGGTTTAATGGCTGCCCTGGTGGCTCAGATAGTAAAGAATCTGCCTGTAATGCAGGAGACGCAGGTTTGACCCCTGAATTGGGAAAATTCCCCTGGAGAAGGGAATGGCTGCCCAGTCCTGGAGAAGCCCATGGACAGAGGAGCCTGGCGGGCTACATCCATAGGGTCACAAAGAGTCGAACTCAACTGAGTGGCTAACACTTTCACTTTCACTTTTTCAGCAGAATTTGACCTAGTCTTGGAGTGAGGTAGAAAATTGCTCAGTGGATACAAAGACTGATTCAGAGAGATGATGAATTATGCATTTGTTCGCAGGAATTATTTTTAATTCGGCCCTATAGCTGCCAAAAGATTCTTGCATTGATGACATTTACTGGATAGATCATCTGTTATTGTTTTATAGGTGCATACTGAAGGTAGTACTCATGAAGCACTAGCCCTTAGTTAAAACTCTATGTAAGTCTTAGAGGTATGTGTTATAATGCCATAGCACAGATTAAGGAAGTTAGGGCTTACAGTCCAAGGGTATTCATAGAGAGGGACCTAGTACTTGAACCAAGGTCCATTTAGTAACTCATTTAATCCTATTCTAATCATGTACCCTAGTCTGCCACCTTAACAAAGATAGCTAGGCTATGTGTTTACCCTGAAAGGGGCGGGTATGGAGGAAAGCAAACTAACAAAGGGCTTTTTATAAAAATAGAAGGGTAAATTGGGAGCTCTAGGTGTAAATTTGTTTTATTACTAAGACATCAAAGAAGAATGTTTCATAAGTGAGTTTTCTGGGAGTGATGTTTTAATCTTTTTATTGCTACTGTTCTGGTTTATTCCAAATCATTTAACTAAAATGACACAGATTAAAAAGGATATTAAAGAAACACATTCAGCAAGATCATGGCGGCACAATATATGTACCCAATTGCCTGGATGGCTCTGTTTTGAACTCTGTGTATTCAAAACAAGAAGTAAATGCATCTGTTTATGTCTACCAGGAAAATGCAAATCTACAATTTGTAACTGAAATGTAATTCTGTATTTAATCAGGTTAATTCATGTCCAGTAAACATACTCCGAGATAACTGGCATTTAAAATATTTATCCAGTTAATTATATTTCCATTTATCTACATGATTCTGAGTGAAAACAGAATAAATTAGTTGAAAACTGTTACTCGCTCAGTCGTATCTGACTCTGTGACCCCATAGGCTGTAGCCCACTGGGGTCCTCTGTCTATGGGGTTCTCCAGGCAAGAATACTGAAGTGGGTTGCAATGCCCTCCTCCAGGGGGTCTTCCCAACACAGGGATCAAACCCAGGTCTCCCGCACTGCTGGCAAATTCTTCACCATCTGAGCCACCAGGGAATATTAAACTGAAATGATGAGTGCCTTCAGAGGAAGTGGTAAGCCTGCATCACATAAGGAGTTTCACTTTGGACAAAGACCTTATTATCAGTTTTCAACGTTTTCTTCTCTCAGAAGCATGATGAAGAGGAAGGTGCTTCTCAAGAACTGTGAAGGGTCTGAGATTTTACCCTACTTTCAAGCTAACAGGTTAACTTGCCAGAGAATCATGGATGCTGGCAGATGACCCAGAAGTATGGCAAGGCCCAAGGATTGTCCAACTTAGGGCATGACTTGGGACCTGCACTCCCTTCCTGTTCGTGGTGGCTCCCTGGGTCCCCCACTGCGCATGGGGCCTTAGGGAGGAGCCCAGATAGATACTGTGTAGTCGGTGGGCCTGTGTCATAGCTGAGGAACCCTGAGCTTAGGGAACTCTGGTTTTATGTGAGTGCTGCCAGTAAACCTGCCCAGTTTTTGCCCAGTTATAACCCTGGTTGTACACAAATCTTCCCTCTGTCCTGTAGAGACTCCATATCTCTGTCTTCCCAAAATGTTTGGCATATAAGCAAACTTGAAAGGATAGTCAAGAAGAAAAGCTGTCACAAGAATTTTTAGCAATGCCATAGTGCATTATTTCCCTATCGTGATATGGTGGAGGCAGTGGTGGTACCTTACTTCTGTTGGCTCCCATGTCCCAGACATTGGGCCAAGCACATAACCTCATCCAATCCTCATTACAACTATAGAGGTAAACCGTTTATTATCCGCATTTGTATATAAACATGGGCAGCTCAGGTGGCACAGTGGTAAAGAATCCGCCTGCCAATGCAGAAGATGCAAGAGACTCGAGTTCGATCCCTAGGTCAGGAAGATCTCCGTATTCTTGCCTGGAAAACCCCATGGACAGAGGATCCTGGCAGGTCACAGTACACAGGGTCTCAAAGAGTTGGATATGTCTGAATGACTGAGTGCACACATACATACATACATACATAGTAGAGACTCAGAGAGGTTTAGTGACTTTGTCTCTGAGTCACATACACAGAGAGTGGCAGCCTCAACTCTTGAATGCAGGTCACTCTAACTCCACAATCTGTGGAATTATGGAATTCTGGTGTTATCTTGCTGTTTTACAAAATATACTTACATCTAAATATTTGCCATAGAGGAAACAAGTTGCTATATAAAATGATGATTACTAGATAGTAAATTATTGAAAACTGGTGGTTTCAGAGCAGTGGGATATTTATCCAAAGAACTTCTGTCACACTTCTTTTTGATTCCAACATGCTCTGCATTTATTAAGTTTTAGTTTTTTCCCCTGCAGCACTAAAGGCACAGTTTATGAAGTAGTCTAGCTTATTCTCAAGTATGCTGATCCTGAGCGGCTATAAAATGTTTATGTAGGTCATTTAAGTTGCAGCAGAAATGGTTTCCAATCAGAGAGAAATCATCTCTTAGCTTAAGCAAATGATGCCAGTATTAAAAAAAAAAAAAAGGCCTATAGCAGAGAGAGTGCTTTTGCAGGAGAAAAAAAAAAAAGAATTTGATATCGTTTTCACACAGCATCTGTGTTCTTATGTAACTCATTCCTTCTTCTTTCTCTCTAGTTGGCCAACTCTGAATTGCTGTCCTTCAAGAGTTCAAGGAAAGGAAATTTTGAGGTTGTTTTTTTAAAAATCCAAGCTTCCCTTGGAGATTTTACTCTCCTGAATAAAACTCGCAATAGCTCCCCATTGCTTATAGGATAAAGTTTTAGATTTTTTTTTTTTTTTACTTTTTGGCTGCACCATGTAGCTGGTGGGATCTCAGTTCCTCGATCCTGGATCGAACCTGTGCCCCCCCGCAGTGCACAGATTCTTAACCACTGGACTGCCAGGGAAGTCCTAGGTTCAAGCTTTTTAACACATGATTCACAACCATCCATGATCCGGGCCTTCCTTACACCTCACCATCTAATATTTAACCACTTAGAGTTTCTCCACCATCATGATTTCTGTGCCTTTGTTCATGCTCTTCCCTCTATCTGGAATGCCCATTCCAGTTTTCTTTATTTGACTATTTCCCACTTGTCTTTCAAAAACCAGCTCCTCTTTCACTCCCTGTGGGAAGTCTCCCCACCCCTGCACTGGTTTTAGCTAAGATCCCATCTGAACTCCTTAATACCAGTGGTAGACAGAAGCTTCTGTTGAAATCATCTGGGCACATCTGCCCCGTGCAATAGACTAAAAGTTCCACAAGGGCCAGAATGTGTTTTATTCACATTTGTCCATCAGTGTCTGGTGTTTTCTGGCTATTCAATATATGTTTGTTGCATGAAGACATGAATGAACATGAGCCCATGAGGAAGAACTTGAGCTGGGAAGACAGTGAGGCAGAGAAGACTTTGAAAATACAATTCCGGGGAGGTGAGAAGATGAGTGTGAGGCATGCAGCTAATGCAGAGAAGACAACATGTACCTATTTGTTGAACCAGTGTTTACTGTTAGCATCCATGTGCTAATGTAAGAGGTGGAGTGATGGGCAAGATAAATAAGGACCTTTATGGAGCTTACTTCTAGGGCATTAGCTTAGAGTACTGCCAAAAAAAAAAAAAAGTGCTTTAAAGAAATAAATAAGATACAGGTGGTAGAAAGAAGGGATTTTTTTTGACTGGATGGTTAGAGCAAGTGTCTTTGAGAAGAAGATTTTGGAGATGATACCTAAAATTGGTAGGGTGGGAAACCAGTCTTTCTGCAGGCTGGAGAGTCATAGTTTCTCTTAACTGTGGAGTCTGCTCCCCATGGGTGGGGCTGGACCAATGCCTTGTGGAGGTTTCTTGATTGGGGCGACTTGTGTCTGTGTTCTGGTGGATGGGACTGGATCTCATCTCTCTGGAGGGCAGTGCAGTGTCCAGAAGTGATTTTTGGGGTGCCTTTGGTTTTGGTATGGGTCTGGGCAGCCTGCCTGCTAACATACCGAGTTGCGTTCCTGTTTTGTTGGAGGATCAGCATGAGGCATCCTGCACTGGAGCTTGCTGGCTCTTGGGTGGAGCTTGGTCTCAGCATAGGTATGGAGGCCTTTGGGTGGGCTCTCATCTATTAATGTTCCATGGGGTTGGGAGTTCTCTAATGCTCCATAGTCCTGGAATTGAGTCTTCCATCTCTGGGATTCAGGCTTGACCTCTTATAGTAACATCAAGACTTCTCAGGCCACACGGCACACAAGTCAAAGTTCCTCATTTCAGGAGATCTGAATGTCTGGGATCCTCTGCCAGCGTTCAGAAGTTGTTCTTTAGGAACTGTTCCATGTGGAGATGGTCTTTTGATGTATTTGTAGGGGAGAAGGTAGTCTTCTTCCCCTGTTCGTCTGCCATCTTTGATTCTGCCCCGGAAGCCAGTCTTGTCAAGAGGTGCTGGAAGAGTATTCTAGTGCATGCAAAGGCCTTGAGGAGGGACAGATTCAAGATTTTTGAGGGAGAGAAAATCTATCATGATATAGAGGTCAGGTTGAGAATCTAGAGGGCCTGAGTTCAAAAGGAAGATGATTAGTAAAACTTAGGTTGGCTTGTGGGTTACTCGGAGGCCAAAGACTCAGAAGCCTGCAGAGAACGGACCCTGTAGGGTCCATGAGGCTCTGGCAATGAGACACGGGTCTGAAGGAGAGTCTCCCACAGGCTAAAGACTGGTCCCCACATTCTGTAAACTGATACGTGGGAGGAGAAGGCAGAAATTAGATTTGAGGAAATTCTTTACCTAAACTACTGAGACCCCAACATTCACTGGAAAGAACTCTTGTATTCTTTACCATTTGTCCCTCCTTTGTAAACACAAGCCACAGATTTTTTCTAGCCCCCACAAATGTATCAGCAGGGTCCTCCTATCGCTAGGCAGGGACTGACAGTGACATAGGAGGGTTAGCAATGGTTTCTGCTCTATTTTTTATTACTATCTAGCATAAGTGGAATAAAAATAGCTCACATCGATGCTGATTTATGTCAGACAACTCACAGCACAAGGGTTAACACATGGACTCTGAAGTTATACTCCTTGAGTTCAAATACTGCATCTTGCATTTACCAGCTCTGTGGCTTTTGGCAGATTACCAAGTGTATGGCTTCATTTCCTCATCTGTCAAATGGGCTTCCCAGGTGGCACTAGTGGTAAAGAACCTGTCTGCCAATGCAAGAGACATAGGAGATGCAGGTTCAATCCCTGGGTTGGGAAGATCCCCTGAAGGAGGACTCAGCAGCCCACTCCTGTGTTCTTTCTTGGAGAATCCCATGGACAGAGAAGCCTGATAGGCTATGCTCCATAGAGTTGCAAAGAGTCAGACATGACTGAAGTGGTTTAGCATGTAAAATGGGTGTAAGAGGAGATAATAATGTATGTCCTGTGGGTTTTATGAAGCATATTTAAGGAGTAGAGAAAAAGTGCTTAGAAAGACTCTTCATACAAACTGATGTAAAAGCAAGCTTCCATCGCTGATTTAAGTATTATTAACTGCTCTTATCAGGTGGGTAAGGTTGCTATGCCTACTCTACATACAGGAAAACTCTAAAGGCTTTATGTCGTTTGCCAAGGTGTGGAAACAGTGACAGACTTTATTTTCTTGAGCTCCAAAATCACTGTGGATGGTGACTGCAACCATGAAATTAAAAGACACTTGCTCCTTGGAAGAAAAGCAATGACAAACCTAGATGGCATATTAAAAAGCAGAGACATTACTTTGCCTACAAAGGTCCATATAGTCAGAGCTGTGGTTTTTCCAGTAGTCATGTATGGATGTGAAAGCTGGACAATAAAAAAAGGCTGAGCACCAAAGAATTGATCCCTTCGAACTGTGGTGCTGGAGGACTGATGCTGAAGCTAAAGCTCTAATACTTTAGCCACCTGATGTGAAGAGCTGACTCATCAGAAAAGACCCTGATATGCTGGGAAAGATTGAAAACAGGAGAAGGGATCAACAGAGGATGAGATGGTTGGATGCCATCACTGACTCAATGGATATGAGCTTGAGCAAGCTCTGGGAGATGGTGAAGGACAGGGAAACCTGGTGTGCTGCAGTCCATGGGGTTGCAAAGAGTCAGGCATAACTGAGTGACTGAACAATAATAGTAGAACTCTTTGGTAGCATAGCTGGGATTTGAGCCCAGATTGATTTCACAGCCCGAACTCTAAATCATTACTCTTGTCATACTTTTTTTATTCAGAGTTGTCATCTGGGTTGGAAATTTGCCCATTTATTTATGCTGTTATTTTGACAAATTTTGAGTATAGGTTTTATTTGGTTTTGTGGGGCATTAAGAGAAGGGGGGCATAATTAGATAGAATTGGAATTCCTGCTCTTCAAGAGCTTATCCATGGCGTTATTTACAGTTTATAATAATGATGTTTTACAGTTTATAATAGTGTTTCTGAGAAACAAAGTCATCAAACGTACATGTGTGTTTACATGCCCACCTCATCCTTTGATGGTTTTAGGTTTTTTTTCTTTAATTTTCTCTGAAAATTGGAAATCTATAAACATATATAGTAAAATTATCTAAAAACTATATTAACTGCCCTCAGAAAATAACCTTGTCCCTAATCCATGTGAGACAACCAAGTTTTCTTTGGGGAGGGTCACACTATGTCAGGGGACAGGCTCCTGGTTATTTGGTGCAGTCATTTTTGAGCAGTGGTTTGTGTCAAAAGGTCTGTGTTCTGGTTTAACAGTCATGCTGGCAAATGAGAAAGGATGCTTAATGGGATGGTCTGCTGCATATATTAGCTCCAGCCGCTTCCATAATTCTTAATTCAGTTCATGGATAAATTTGATCAGCAGCAACACTGAAACTGATTCTGTATAATTCAGGTCTGAGCTGGATTCTCTCCAAGAAGACTCACAGAGAAAACCAAAAGGGCCGTGCTTTGTATAAATAAGTTTCTGTTTCGCCTCTAACAACAGCATTGACCCCAAAGAGATCATGAAAGAAAGCTTCCAATTAATAGACCTGTTCTAATAGATCAAATAAAGAGTGATGCCATATTCTACACCATATTAAATGTTGGGCAATTTATTTCCCCATTGTATGCATGTTGTGAACTTGGCATTCCCAACTTCTTGCAACATTGGTTTGAAAACAGAGCAAAGTAGGGACAGAACTAGTGAAGAATAGTACTTTCGAACACTTCTCAAACAGATAACCTTTAGGCAGTTTTTGTTGTTGTCGCTTTGTTTTGTTTCTTGGTTCACTTGACTACTGAGGTTTTTTAAGGGTATATGTATGTTTTTATTTTATTCACCTCTCATGTCTTTCTAGTTTATTAACTGAGCTGGTGAGTACCCAACACTCCACTGAGTACTTGGAATGTATCATCTCATTTAATCTTTGTACCTCCCTGTGTGGTTAATGTTACTGCTTTTCTCATTTTATAGATGAAGAGACACAGGAAAAATTTTCTAATAAGTGGCAGAGCTGGGCTTCCAGTCCAGGTAATTGGACTCCAGAATCCATGTTCTAAATCTTTATGCTGTACTGCCTCCCAAAAGGAGATTCTCAATAATTATTTGTTCCATAAGTGAATTATGTGCACTGTAGTTGTGAGGACTTACTAAGGGCCTATGACAGAGGATGCGGCCTTTAAAAATTAATACAGTGCACATTTTATCCAAATGCACTGATTATCTCATGGTGTTTTACTTTATGAAAAAATGTGTCTCTACAGAGGATCTACCTCTTCCTACCTCCTGAACTTGGAGATTAGTGACATTCCCTGAGAATGCTGTGAGTCAGCGTCTTTTCAGCATGGACTCTAGTTTACCTTCTCATTGGCCTCTAAGGTTTGTCTAAACCACTGGTGTTGAGTGTGAATCTCCTGCAGCTTCATGGTAAGAGCCTTGATAATGAAAGCAACAGGAACCATTTATTGAGGGCTTGCTCTGTGCTAGACATGTGCTCAGCACTTAATGTGCATTGTCATTTAATATTTACAGATTGTTTCCATTCAAAGGATGGGAAACAGTCTCAGAGAAGTAAAGCAGCTTGCTCAGGATAGCACATTTAGAAGGCGATGTCAGGAAGACTCTGATCCCAAACTCATGCCCTCAGCCCGATGCTTTCCGGAGCCGCTCTACTTGCCCTGTGCTGCCTAGTCCAGCGTCTGGTGCCAGGGACAGAGATCCTAGTACCTGCTGCTGATGGCAAGATCTGTTGGTTATTTGACTGACTGATGAAATGGAAAGTTGAGCAGTTGTCTCTAGAGGGTTGCTTCTGAACTGTTACTTTGCATATGAATCACCGGAGTATCCTGTTAAAATGCAGCATCAGGTACCAGAGGTTTCAGGTAGGGAATGAGGGTCTGCATTTCTAACAAACTCCCAGGTAACCCTGGGACTGCTGGTTCATAGGCCACATTTTGTCTTGCAAGCCTGTAGCTACTGTGTGGTTATTTAGATTTAGAATAGTTTAAATAAAATGAAAATTCAGTTTCCCATGTGCACTTGTTACATCTTTCAAGTGCTCAATAGACTTACGTGGCTGTTATCTACCATATTGTACAAGCAGATCGGAAACACTTTGGTCATCACAGAAAGTCCTATGGTTCTGCACTGCTGGAGAATGTCCAGGTAGTATAGAAAAATATAACCTGCTTTAAGAATCACAAATACATTCATATCTCATCTTATTGGTTTGAGATAGTGTCTATTTTCTCATTAACACTTATGTTATCTTACCTATATATCAGATACCCAAATCTTTGATACCCAAATGTCAATATTGTGCAAAGAATACTGGTAAATATATTTTCGCTTCTATGTTTAGGATCCAACATATGTGCTTGAGGAAAAAAAAGACACTTAAAAAAAATAATAACCAGTCACAGGATTGTCACGACTCCAAAAGCACCAGAACTTCATTGAAAATGCTCTACTTAGACTCAGAAAACATGAAGACATACCTGCAAAACCAGTGCACTCTGATTCTTTTTAGTCACAGTTATAACTTTTCACTGTATCTATCTATCTGTAGATAGATATCTTGTATAACACTCAGCTTTTATGCCTTGGTATCTAGAGGTCAAGATCATTGTCAGCAAAGCAAGGAAAATCATTTTTGCTCATTGACGATATACTGAAAAGTCATTTTGTCCAATCCTCTCATTTTGCAGATAGGTAAACCAAGGTTCAAAAGGAGAAGCAATTTCAATTAAGTGCTGGTTAGAGCTGGTTTTAGGTGCAAGGTGATATTTGCAGAACTGATGTGAATCTAATCACCCCTCCCCTCTCCCTCTGGATAATCAACCTTTAAATGATGCAGTGATCACTGAAGAACACTTTTTATTTCCCCTTGCACTAATTATTTTGTTTTATTTCCTCTTGCCCTTTTTATTTCCTTGCTATGGAAGACATACACAGCCACATTGAATTTGGAAACAAATTGTTCAGAATGGAAACAAATAAGGCTACAACATTTACAAAGTAATTTCTTTTTGTATCAGTGGTACCTACTCATTACAGGAATTTAGAAACTACAAATGAGAAAAGAGAATAAAATTTAAATCACCCATAGCAGTTATTCAGAGCTATTACTATGAATTTGGTGATTATATAACCTTATTTTTCTGTGCAAGAAATTTATAAAAATATATATCACATATTACTTTGTAATATCATTAACATTTTCCCAAATTATTTCATAAGATTCTAAATAATTTCTAGTGGCCAGAGTAATAACTTTATTGTATGCTAACAACAAAACATATCCTTTTGACTCACAGCAGCATTTATATCACTTCTTCCTTTTATTATGTTAAACCACCCAGTGGTTGTAGGAGTAACTGACATAAGTTTCTTTATGATAAGTTCCCCAAAATGGTACTACTTGGTGAAATATTTTTAAAAAATTTAAGCCCCCTGTTGCAGAGTTTCAAAGTCCACTCCAAAATGCTTGTATTCCTGAACCTTAGAGAAAATATACAAAAGTAAACTCCCTGAAAATATGGACTCATTTTATTTCAGACTATCTGTAGAACCTAGAATAGTACTTCACAGATAGTAGGCCCTCAATAAAAATTTATTAGCCTTGAGTCTGGCACATAATGATGTTTGATAAGTGTTAATTACAGTATACTGCCTTTGAAGTTATTATTATTCTCATGGCTCACACATTCTCACTGCATGACAACATCTTTATAGGTTTATTTGGAGTAATGTCTAAAAATAAGCATAACACCTTTGAAAACTCCAACCTAATCCCTTTTGTTTTCTCCTGTGGGTCATTTCCTGTGCTGACTGTCTTTGGAACATGTTCAGTATAGCGCCGGTTTCTGCCTTTTTTGTTTGCTTGGTTTTTTGCCAGTTTATTTGTTAAACTTCATGCTGTCACTTGAAGTCGACTCAGCTACTCAGACTCAAAGAATACAACTCACTGGGGGCAAATTTACCATATTAAATTTATGAAAACCAGCAACAGAAAAATGATCGAAGTGTGCCATGTCCAACATTAGTGCTTTTTTGTATGTCTACTGATTGGATCTGCGTCATCTTTCCTTTTTCCAGGGAATGTGGCACAATTAAAAATATTGGCTTTAGTTTAGAACTTGGGTCTGCCATCCAGGCTCTGTGATTGTACAAAGACAGCATTGTAAATCAACTATACTCTAATAAAATTGAAATTTTATTAAAATGTAAAAAAGATTAAAATCAATAATAGAATAATTACCCAGCCTCCATAAGTCTTGTTTTCCTCACTTGCAATAGCAGTGCCTATTTCTCAGAGCTGTCAAGAAGAGCACCCAAGATAGTGCACAGAAAGCTCTTAGCATCAAGTCTAGATCTGAATGAATACCCCAGTATACAGTGAGCATTGATACTAGAACCTCATGGCCATGAGTGATTGAACACTGAATATATGTCCAGCTTTATGTTCCCTGGGTTCTGTTTTATGGACTTGACACTGGGTTTCAAATTCTGAGATTAGTGTGTTAGATTTTGCTGAGCTTGTCATTTGGGAAATCTTGCAGCAGATTTTTATTGAACCATTTTTGACTAAATGAAAGTAAGACCCAAAGTTGCCAAGCAAATGCTTCTGGCACTCCAGAGATCCAGGAAAATGTTGGAACTGGAGCTCTAACCAAACCATCTCCATTTTTAATTCAAAGTGTCAGGCTGGTGGTGGTGGTAACAAAGGTCATCACAGTGCTGATGAATGAATGCTTATTTTTGGCTGGGAAGGGTGCATTTATACATAGTATCTCATTTAATTCTTACAACAAGCACAGATGTAAGTGCTATTTATTCTCAGAAGCTGAGAGAATCTATTAAGTTGTCCAGGACCACATAGCTGGGAACTATGGAGCTGTGACCAGAAACCAGTTTAACCTAGATTGAAAATCTGTGCTCTTTGCTACCCCAAACTGCTCTGTAAAACCAACTGTTCAGAGGGTAATCCCTGCTCTCAGCAGAAGTCAGTGAGGTCATTCTTATCTTTTTTTTTTCTGATCGTTGAAAATACTGCCAAATCACCAGGATTGAATGTACAGCCAGAGTCATCTTAGAAACTAACTTCTCTTTCCTGTTTTCAATCCTCTTTAGAATCAGTGAAAAATACCCTAAGTCACTAGCCTTTCAAATCTGAAATTCACAGGAATGTTTTTTTTGTCTTCTTGGAAAAATACCTGAGTGAAATCTCACTTCCTTTGTAAGAAGAGATTTATTTTGCCTGTATTCATTAGCTCTCCGGTTGACAACACAGGGAGAAACAAGACAGCAGATTATTCAAATAAGCCAGTCACCTGATTGGAAACACACTAATAACCTTGTTACTGCGGGGAAGCCCTCTCTGCTGGAAAGTCTGTTTGGCAGCAAGTCATGTCATTGAATCAGGAACTAGAACGGGGATTAAAGGACATGTGTAATGGCTTTGCAGAATTTAAAAGTGCAGCTGTGTGGGTCTCCCAGGTCATCCTGATAGATCTTTAAAATGCATGGATTGAAGGCATTCATCTTTTTTCTTTTTAAATATAATTGACCTACAACACCATATTAATTCTAGATGCACAACATAGGAATTTGATATTTCTGTACATTACACAGTAATTCTGGTTACTGTCTGTCACCATACAAATTTATTACAATATTGTTGGCTGTATTCCCCATGCTATACATTTCATTCCTGTGACATACTCATTTTGTAAGTGGAAGTTTGTACTTTTTAATCTCCCTCACCTATTTCACTCATCCCTCGCATCCTCTTCCCTTCTGACAACCATCTACTTGTTTCTGAGCCTGTTTCAAACTTGTTCATTTGTTTCAATCTGTTCATTTGCTTTGTTTCTCAATTCCACACATAAGTGATATCATACGGTATTTTTCTTTTTCTGACTTACTTCACTAAACATAATACCCTCTAGGTCATTTCATGTTGTTGCAAATAGCAAGGTTTCACTCTTTTTTTAGGGCTGAGTAATACTCTACTAGATAGTTACCACATATTCTTTATCCAGTTATCCATTAGTGGACACTTATGTTGCTACTATGTCTTGGCTTTCATAAATAATGCTATGGTGGGGATATATATAGCTTTTGAAACTAATGTTTGTGTTTTTGTTGGAAAAATACCCAGAAGTAGAATTGCTAGATTACATGCTAGGTCTATTTTTAATTTTTGAGGAACCTTCATACTATTTTCTATAGCACTTGTACCAGTTTGCGTTCCCACTAACAGTGCACAAGGAGTCCCTTTCAATTTTGTCAAAAGGTTTTTGCATCTATTGAGATGATCATATAATTTTTATATTTAAGTTTGTCAATGTGATGTATCATGTTGATTGATTTGAGGATATTGAATCACCTTTGCATCCCTGAAGTTAATCCACTTGATTATGGTGTATGGCCTTTTTTAGTGTATTGTTGAATTTGCTGTGCTAATATTTTGTTGAAGACTTTTACATCTGTGTTCATCAGTGATGTTGGTCTCTAATTTTCTTTTTTTGTGTGGTGTCTTAGTCTGGTTTTGTTATCAGCATGATGCTGGGCTTATCATGTAAATTTGGAAGGATTCCTTCCCCTTCAGATTTTTGAAGTAGTTTGAGAAGGCTGGGTGTTAACTCTTATTTAAATGTTTGGTAGAATTCACCTGTGAAGTTCTGGTTCTGCACCTTTGTGTGTTGAGGTTTTATTATTATTAACTCAGTTTTATTACTGGTAATTGGTCTGTTCATTTTTTTTTTTATTTCTTACTGATCCAGTCTTGGGAGATTATATGTTTCTAATAATTTTCCATTTCTTCTAAGTCATTCATTTTATTGGTGTATAGTTGTTAATAGTAATCTGTGATGATACTTTATATTTCTATAGTGTTGGTTGTAGCTTCTCTTTCATTTCCAATTTTATTTCCTTGGGCCCTCTGTCATTTATTTATTTATTTTGATGAGTCTGTCTAAAGTTTTATCAATTTCGTTTGTCTTTTCAAAGAAGCAAATATTTATTTCTGTACTCATCTGAATGATTTATTTCCTTCTAATAACTTTGGTTTTTGTTTGTTCTTTTCCTAGTCCTTTAGATATCAGTTCAGATCAATTGCTCAGTCGTGTCCGACTCTTTGCGACCCCATGAACCGCAGCATGCCAGGCCTCCCTATCCATCACCAACTGCCGGAGTTTACCCAAACTCATGTCCATTGAGTTGGTGATGCCATCCAACCATCTCATCCTCTGTCATCCCCTTCTCCTCCTGCCCTCAATCTTTCCAAGCATCAGGGTCTTTTCAAATGAGTCAGCTCTTTGCATCAGGTGGCCAGAGTATTGGAGTTTCAACTTCAGCATCAGTCCTTCCAATGAACACCCATGACTGATCTCCTTTAGGATGGACTGGTTGGATCTCCTTGCAGTCCAAGGGACTCTCAAGAGTCTTCTCCAACACCAGTTCAAAAGAGTCAATTCTTCTGCACTCAGCTTTCTTTATAGTCCAACTCTCACAACCATACATGACTACTGGAAAAACCATAGCCTTGACTAGATGGGCCTTTGTTGACAAAGTAATGTCTCTGCTTTTTTAATATGCTGTCTGCTGCTGCTGCTGCTAAGTCGCTTCAGGTGTGACCGACTCTGGGCGACCCCATAGACAGCAGCCCACTAGGCTCCCCCATCCTGGGATTCTCCAGGCAAGAACACTGGAGTGGGTTGCCATTTCCTTCTCTAATGCGTGAAAGTGAAGAGTGAAACTGAAGTTGCTTAGTCGTGTCTGACTCTTAGCGATCCCATGGACTCTGGAGGACTGGCTCCTCCATCCATGGGATTTTCCAGGCAAGAGTACGAGAGTGGGTGGAGTGCCTTTGCCTTCTCCTAACATGCTGTCTAGGTTGGTCATAACTTTCCTTCCAAGGAGTAAGCATCTTTTAATTTCATGGCTGCAATCACCATCTGCAGTGATTTTGGAGCCCCCTAAAATGAAGTTGGCTACTATGTCCTCTGTTTCCCCATCTATGTGCCATGAAGTGATGGGACCGGATGCCATGATCTTAGTTTTCTGAATGTTGAGCTTTAAGCCAACTTTTTCACTCTCCTGTTTCACTTTCATCAAGAGGCTCTTTAGTTCTTCTTCACTTTCTGCCATAAGGATGGTGTCATCTGCATATCTGAGGTTATAGATATTTCTCCCAGCAATCTTGATTCCAGCTTGTGCTTCATCCAGCCCAGTGTTTCTCATGATGTACTCTGCATATAAGTTAAATAAGCAGGGTGACAATATACATCCTTGACGTACTCCTTTTCCTATTTGGAACCAGTCTGTTGTTCCATGTCCACTTCTAACTGTTGCTTCCTGAGCTGCATACAGGTTTCTCAAGAGGCAGATCAGGTGGCTTGGTATTCCCATCTCTTTCAGAATCTTCCACAGTTTATTGTGATCCAAATTGTCAAAGGCTTTGGCATAGTCAGTAAAGCAGAAATAGATGTTTTTCTGGAACTCTCTTGCTTTTTCGACAATCAAATGGATGTTGGCAATTTGATCTCTGGTTCCTCTGCCTTTTCTGAAACCAGCTTGAATATCTGGAAGTTCATGGTTCACATATTGCTGAAGCCTTGCTTGGAGAATTTTGAGCATTACTATACTAGCATGTGAGATGAGTGCAATTGTGCGGTCGTTTGAGCATTCTTTGGCATTGTCTTTCTTTGGGATTGGAATGAAAACTGACCTTTTCCAGTCCTGTGGCCACTGCTGAGTTTTTCAAATTTGCTGGTATATGGAGTGAAGCACTTTCACAGCATCATCTTTTAGGATTTGAAATAGCTCAACAGGAATTCCATCACCTCCACTAGCTTTGTTCGTCGTGATGCTTCCTAAGGCCCACTTGACTTCACATTCCAGGATGTCTGGCTCTAAGTGAGTGTGAGTGATCACACCATCGTGCTTATCTGGGTCATGAAGATCTTTTTTGTACAGTTCTTCTTTGTATTCTTGCCACCTCTTCTTAATATCTTCTGCTCCTGTTAGGTCTATACCATTTTTGTCCTTTATTGAGCCCATCTTTGCATGAACTGTTCCCTTCGTATCTCTAATTTTATTGAAGAGATCTCTAGTCTTTTCTGTTCTATTGTTTTCCTCTATTTCTTTGCATTGATCGCTGAGGAAGGCTTTCTTATCTCTCCTTGCTATTCTTTGAAACTCTGCATTCAAATGAGTATCTTTCCTTTTCTCCTTCGCTTTTCACTCCTCTTCTTTTCACAACTATTTGTAAGGCCTCCTCAGACAGCCATTTTGGTTTTTTGTATTTCCTTTTCATGGGGATGGTCTTGATTCCTGTCTCCTGTACAATGTCACAAACCTCCGTCCATAGTTCATCAGGCACTCTGTCTATCAGATCTAGTCCCTTAAATCTATTTCTCACTTCCACTGTATAGTCATAAGGGATTTGATTTAGGTCATACTTGAATGGTCTATTGGTTTTCCCCACTTTCTTCAATTTCAGTCTGAATTTGACAATAAGGAGCTCATGATCTGAGCCACAGTCAGCTCCCGGTCTTGTTTTTGCTGACTGTGTAGAGCTTCTCCATCTTTGGCTGCAAAGAATATAATAAAAAAAAAAAAAGAATATAATCAATCTGATTTCGGTATTGACCATCTGGTGATGTCCATGTGTAGAGCCTTCTCTTGTGTTGTTGCAAGAGGGTGTTTGCTATGACCAGTGTGTTCTCTTGGCAGAACTTTATTAGCCTTTGTCCTGCTTCATTCTGTACTCCAAGGCCAAATTTGCCTGTTACTCCAGGTGTTTCTTGACTTCCTGCTTTTGCATTCCAGTCCCCTATAATGAAAAGGACATCTTTTTTGGGTCTTAGTTCTAGAAGGTCTTGTAGATCTTCATAGAACTGTTCAACTTCAGCTTCTTCAGCGTTATTGGTTGGGGCATAGACTTGGATTACCGTGATATTGAATGGTTTGCCTTGGAAATGAACAAATCATTCTGTTGTTTTTGAGATTGCATCCAAGTACTGCATTTCAGACTCTTTTGTTGATTATGATGGCTGCTCCATTTCTTCTAAGGGATTCCTGCCCACAGCAGTAGATATAATGGTCATCAGAGTTAAATTCACCCTTTCCAGTCCATCTTAGTTTGCTGATTCCTAGAATGTCAATGTTCACTCTTGCCACCTCCTGTTTGACCACTTCCAATTTGCCTTGATTCATGGACCTAACATTCTAGGTTCCTATGTAAAATTGCTCTTTACAGCATCGGACCTTGCTTCCATCACCAGGCCCATCCACAACTGGGTGTTGTTTTTGCTTTGGCTCCATCCCTTCATTCTTTCTGGAGTTATTTCTCCTCTGATCTCCAGTAGCACATTGGGCACCTACCAACCTGTGGAGTTCCTCTTTCAGTATCCTATCATTTTGCCTTTTCATACTGTTCATGAGGTTTTCAAGGCAAGAATACTGAAGTGGTTTGCCATTCCCTTCTGCAGTGGACCACGTTTCTGTCAGACCTCTCCTCCATGACCCGTCCCTCTTGGGTGGCCCCACACGGCATGGCTTAGAGTTGACATCATTGAGTTAGACAAGGCTGTGGTCCATGTGATCAGATTGGCTAGGTGTCTGTGATTGTGGTTTCAGTCTGTCTGCCCTTTGATGCCCTCTCACAATACCTACCCGTCTTACTTGGGTTTCTCTTACCTTGGACATGGGGTATCTCTTCACGACTGCTCCAGCAAAGCGCAGCTGCTGCTCCTTACCTTGGACGTGGGGTAGCTCCTCTTGGCTGACGCCCCTGACCTTGGACCTTTAGATATAAGATTGGGTTGTTTGAGTTTTTGTTTCTGGCATGAAACATTTAAGTGAACATGGAGAAATGAGTAACTTTCTATAAGTCACCAGCTTTCTGGATATCCCCCTAAAAAGTGCATGCTTATCTCAATTCCATCTTAACTTGGTTTTTTCTCATCTAAGGAAAGCCAGGGCTATAGAAACTGTATAATGCTGTCACACAAGGAGAACCTGAGAGGGAGCTATAGAAAGGATGCATATGGTGAAAAGTGCTGTCATTGTGCCCTGGCTGATTTTTTCCAAGAGCCTCTTAGTTTTCATTCACATATTTGTACTTTGTAAACAAATTAAGGGAGGTAACTAGTAGGAAAGGTGTTGTGTTCTCTGCCCTTCAGTTATTCCAGAGTTGACTGTGTGTGTTACATACCATGTCATTCAAAGCATCATTAAGGGACACCTGACCTAGTTGAGCAGTCAAGCCTTTAATAAAACTGCCAAAATAAGTTATGGAATTTCTTATACAACTGTGAGATTCCCTCCAAGACACACTGAAGGTTACTCAAATTTTAATATTTAGAGCATAACGTAGATGGTAGTGACCAGCCTGCTTGTTGCATGATAATGATGATCTTGGTGTGATGACCACAGGGATGGCAATGAGGAGGAGGTGAAGGAGGACAGTACCTATCATTTCGTATACTTTGCACGTGCCAGGGACAAAGGTACAATGTCATATGTTAGTTCCATTTAATCTTTACAGCAATCACAATGAAGATACTAAGAGTATGCCTACTTTACAAATAAACTCAGGCTTAGAAAAGCCAGTCTGTTTTCTCAAGACCACATAGCTACTGGGCAGTGGGTCTAGAATTCAAACAGTCTGATTCCAGAATGAAGATCTTTAATCACTATATCTATGATCTGCAAACTCCTTTGAACACACACTCCATCAGTAAAACATTTTACTAATACCCCTTTTATATTTACTTATTATTTATACTGTACTAATATACTATATATATAATAAAATATATAAAGTATAAATGGAGAAAGATGGACAAAAGATGAAATATTTGATTTTGTTAAATTTATCAACAGTACAGAAATATTTTTGATATCATAAAAATGTAATTATAGTTGATGTTTTGGTGAAAGCTACCTGCTTATATTCTTCAGTATTTTTGAAATTTTTGTTTAACACTTTCTGAATAAGTAGCTCAAAGGCTCAGTTCTGAGGTTTTTTCCACTAGTTGTCAAAACTTGAAATGATGCCTTAGAAAGATCCTTAGATCCAAATGGAAATTGGGTGTCACTTTTTTTTTTTTTTTTGGCTGCACTTTTTTTTTTCGGGGGGTGTTGCAAAATTATGAGAAAAATATTTGATAGATGAATAATCGTCATCAACAGTGAATGAACTATAGGGAGATCAAGTTAACCATATTTCAGTTCTTCCCACCAATTATGCAAAGATTTTTGTTGAAATCCACTTAGTGCATAGCTGTCTTTTCTTATGTCAATCTGTTGTTGTTCTGCAAGTGCATTTTTATATTTTTTAATTTGTTTAAAACTCACTTAAACTCTTAAGTTGAAAACTTCTGAATGCTGATTAATCAGGCTTATAAACTTTTTTCCATTATTTTAAAGAGATTTTTAAGATACATCAATATATAGATATGTCCTAACATCACACAATAAATGAATCATTTCTGAAAATATTATTTGCTTCAAATTGCTCTTTCCATAACACCAGGTTTGTTTGTTTAGTTTTTTTAAAGAGTGTGTCTCTGTGTCTAAGGTGCTTGGTGTTTTTGTGTCTTACTAATTGTGGTGGCTTCAAGCTATCATTAGCTAACCTCTCAAGGTAGTCTGCATGGGACATAGTTCATTCACTGTTAATGATGATTATCCATCTATCAAATATTTTTCTCATAACTTTGCACTGGGGAGGGCTGACCTCTTGATAGATTTGAAGAGCTCATCTTTATAATTCTTACAAGGCTGAGTCAGAGTAAGAAAGGAAGTTTTGATTCGGCCATTTCCTTACTCACTTGTGCTGAATCTGTGTTCATTAACATGACCACCTCAGACAGGGAAGGGAGGTGGAAAGCTGTTGGGTCTTCAATGGTAATACATTGAGTTCTTTTTCTGCATTCTTTCAGTTTGGGGAATGGCTAGAAATCTTACCATACATGAATTGGGTGAACACTGCAGTTGTATAAAAAGGCTATTCCAGTTTTTTAAATTATTCAAAGTACAGTACAAGCAAGTGAAACTTATGGTATTAGGAGATTGAGACTCAGCATTGTTATGGTAGGGAAGTTAAATTGCTCTAAAGAGCCCTGGTCACTAATATTCCCTGCTCCTGACCCTTATACCGCTGCCATCAGAGTTCAATCACTCATTTACTTTGAGAAAAACTATTTGTCAATTATGGAAATATCAAATGTTTATAAGTAAGTAGAAAGGTTAGTGTTACGAGCCCTCATGTATCCACCCTTCAACCTATTACCTGTCACTTCATGGTCAGTTGTTTCCTCTACATTCCCCATGCTTCCTTACTGAATTATGATGATGTGGATCCCAGACATAATATCATTACACCCGTAAATATTTTAGTATGAATCTCCAAAATATAAGGAACTGTTTTTTTTAGCATAAGCCATGGTACCATTATTACACTTGATAGTGAAAGTGAAGTCGCTCAGTCATATCCGACTCTTTGCGACCCTGTGGACTGTAGCCTACCGGGCTCCTCCATCCACGGGATTTTCCAGGCAAGGATACTGGAGTGGGTTGCCATTTCCTTCTCCAAGGGATCTTCCCGACCCCGGGATCGAACCCGGGTCTCCTGCATTGCGGGCAGACGCTTTACCTTCTGAGCCACCAGGGAAGCCCTAACAATATTCCTAATAACATCAAAATCCAACCGGTTTTCAAACTTCCCTGAGATGTCACAAATGTCTTTAGTCTGTTCACTCAAATCAGATTCCAGATGAGGTCCATATATTGTAAGTGATTGGTATAACACTTCTTTTCTTTTTTTAATCTATAGATTTTCCTCTCTCCCTATTTTAAAGTTAAAATAATCTTTCATCATTATTTTTGCTTGCAGATTTTTTTTGTTGTTGATTTTATCAGGTCATTTGTCTTGAACAGTTTCCCATGGTCTGGAATTTGCTGATTGCACCTCCTTTTAATTTTTTAACTTGATCGTCTGCAATCCCCATAAACTGGCAATAGGATGCAGTGGTGGGTTGTCACATTAAGATTTGATTCTTTTACAAGAATACCTCAAAGGCAGTATTTGAATTTCTGTCAGTAGTCACATAATGACTAGTTCTCTTCCTTTTGGAATCTTAATAGCCGTTGATGACAGTTAGCTAGGTTCATTATTTTAGGGAGTTGTGACAAGTGGTACTCTTTCTCACATATTAGCTGGAAGAAGTCTATAAAGACAAAGTTTCTTTTATCAATTGTTGTTTACTCTGAGGTACAGATCACACAAGAAAGGCCAAAAAAAATGCTTGGTAGTTTATCCTATCAAAATAAAAGATTGGTTCCTTACCATCTGTGGAAGAGAATAAATTATGGATCTTGTTTTGTTTTGTTTGAGTACTGTTATGATTTGAACATACTTGACATTCTGGGTGGTCATTATTTTTATTGATTCTCAAATCATGCTGGCTAGTAAGAATCTCTTCCAATTGATTCCTGATTCCTTTTAACAAGATTCCAGGAGTCTTTGATAGCTCCCTTAATTTCTAGTAAGATAGGGGTTATCATGTACATTACATGCCTTAGACAGGAAATTAGCATGGAGCGCTGGTCAGTTTTCATGGGAAATGGTATTTTAGATTGCAATCTGGAGAAAGATTTTCATTTTAGACTTTGGTTTACCTTCCATTTTTTAATTATAAATGTGTGTATGTTTCTCTCCTTTTCTCTTAGATAAATAATATCATACTATATACATATTTCTCTGTGTATTTTTTTCCTGTTAACAAATACATACTGGAGGATATTCCATATCAGTATCTAAAACTATTCTCCATTCCTTTCTTATAATTATACACTTCTCCATTGCATGTGATACAGTAGTATTTTCAATCAGTCCTCAGTAGTGGGCATTTGCTCTTTTAAGTAATACTTTAATGAATGGCATGGCTTTTTAAAAACTTGTTGTGGGCTTCTTTAGTGGCTCTGCCTGCAATGCACGTTTGATCCCTGGGTTGGGGTGATCCTGTGAAGAAGGGAATGGCTACCCACTCCAGTATTCTTGCTGGAGAATTCCATGGACAGGAGCCTGGCAGGCTGCAGTCCATGGGGTCACACAGTCAGACACGACTGAGTGACTTTCACCTAACTTTATAATCATAACTAATGAGTTAGTGCATTGCCTGAGATCACACAACTAATACGTGATGAGCCGGGATTCAAACCACACCTTGTTGTCTAGCTCCCAAACCTGGATTTTCATTTGCTGTTTCTTTATTATCCCAGGATAACTAAAATACTGGGCCTGGAATTCTACCAATTCATTGTGAAGGTACTGCTGCTAGAAGCTCAAAGTTTGTTGTTGTTTAATCACTAAGTCATGTCTGACTCTTTTGCAACCCCATGGATTGTAGCCCTCCAGGCACCTCTGTCCACGGGATTTCCCAGGCAAGGATATTGGAGTGGATTGCCACTTCCTTCTCCAGACAGTCTTCCCCACCTAGGGATCGAACCCACGTCTCCTGCATCACAGGCAGATTCTTCACTGCTGAGCTACCTGGGAAGCCCTAGCTGAAAGTTTACTTGGCCTTTAATTAGTAAAAATTAGGGCAAAAATATTATTAGGTGATAGATGCAGAGTTTTAGAAAGGAGACAACTTTCACGACTTGGGTCAATGGAGGGAAAAAGAGAAGTTCTTGATGATGGAAAAATGTAGTGTGCACCATTCCCAGTTTTGCTTGAAACAAAGTCAGCCTTTTACTGATGTTCCCCTAGATCTCACACTGGGTCAACTTTGTTCAAGGAGAGCCGTACTATTTCTTGTTTGTTTTCTTTTTGGAACCACAGGAATATTCTGGAAGGATGGAAGATGGTGCTGTTAGGAAAGTAACAGTCTAGAGTGTACTCAGAACTCCTGGAATGCAGGGATTAAGCACCAAGGACAATTTCTTTGGCTATTTTTCCTCCTGTCCAGGGTTACATAGCACAACTCTGCATGTCCTTTCAGAGAAAGAAAGTTGGTTGTCCTTCATAGCCAAGTGTCACCCTTGAGGACATTTTATTTCCCCCTTTGGAGGCTATATGGTAAATTATAAGTCATAATTTACCTCTTTTTTAATTGTACACTAAGTAAAACATTGGTCATGAACTCCTACCATCCATTAGGTATCATGAGGGTCAACCAGAGTGGCTGACCCTCCTTGTCCTTTCGTCCCTCCAAAAGGACAAGGGTTTTTTTTTGCTTTTTAAAATTATCATTGGCTCCTCAGTGCCTAGAACGGTGCTTGACACTAGTGCTTGACACACAGTAGTGATGAACTATAAATAATTGATTGAATGTAAATGAATGAATATGTGAATGGATAGAGAGATGCATGAATTTGAGCTCCAGAAATTTGGTCAGTGTTGATGTTAAACTCTAAGGATGCCCCATTAGTCTGCATTGTGCAAAAATTGCCAAGAGGGGGAGATGCTTTTTTCCCCTCTCATCTCTGTCTGTCTGCTGCCTTTGGACATCCTGTCCTTTTTCAGTTTTTCAACAAGTTCCAGAATGATGCTTCTCTTCCTTTCCACCCACACCAAATTTCTAGACTTCTTAGCAGAGCAGACATCAGCATACTATTGGTGGAGGATTGGGGGAGACAAGGGAGGTGAGCAATATTAGGGTATGAATGATTAGAATTTGGTATTGAAGGTTTTCTTTAGAACAAAAACAAAATGAACAAAACTCAATCTGGGGACCTAAAAGAAAGAAGAAATTTCAGTGTAGTAGAGGGTGTAATAGCCTACTCTGGTCTCTTATTCATTTCTAAAATAAAAGAGTTCCCTTCCAGAAGATGATGTCTGAAATGCAAAGACTTGGAACGCCTGACCTTTGTAACAAACACTTCTGTCCTCCTGTGGTCTGCTTGCTTTTCATTATTCAATTTACCTCTGTTGATATGTATTGTAATAGAAATTAAAACTGGATAGCTTTAAATATTTATGAATTCATGGAAAACGACAACATACTTTCCATGTGTTAAATCTAAATTACACTTTAAGAAAATAACTGTATTTTTCCCTGGTGGTTCAGGTGGTAAAGAATCTGCCTGCAGGGCGGGAGACTCGGGTTGGGAAGATCCCCTGGGAAAGAGAATGGCTACCGCCCCAGTATTCCAGCCTGGAGAATCCCCTGGACAGCAGAGCCTTCAAGGTTACAGTCCATGGGGTCACAAAGAGTCGGGCACGGCTGAGCCACTCACACTTTCACTTTTCAAAAACAAAAATCAGCGAAATCCCTGGCAACAGGACATAGTACTGAAAATCTCCTTAAAAATTAACAGAAGACAGCCAGATTCTCATATCTGTTTCTGCAGTCAGTCTCTTGTGATATGCTGTTTTGGTTGAAGCATGTGAAGAAAATCTGGCCTCCCACAGATACACGGTTGAAAAGGGAGGAATATTTTAATAGCTTTTTGAGAGAGATGTGGATTATCTTTGATAATATACCAAAGTTCAGCCAGAATATTTTCTTAAAAGTCAGTTGCGATGTAGAATTGGAAACCTCATCAACATGACTGGGGAACAGCAAGCTTTTATGCTGTTTTGAGAACACTGCCCCTGTGGGCATATGTTAAAGCACAACAGGATACAGGTTTTTTAAAAGCCACAGAAAGGTGGTTGTTCCTATTGTTTGGTCGCTAAGTTGTGTCCGACTCTTTTGCAATCAGACCTGCATCTCCTGCATCTCCTGCATTCTTCTTCACCACTGAGCCACTCGGTAAGTCCCTGGGGGAGGGATAAATTAGGAGTTGAGGATTAATATATACACACTGCTGTATATAAAATAGATTAACAACAAGGACCTACTGTACAGCAGAGGGAACTCGACTTAGTATTCTGTTATAACCTATATGGGAAAAGAATCTGGAAAAGAATAGATACACTGTATATTCATAACTGAACCACTCTGCTGTACCCCTGAAACTAACACATTGTCAATCAACTCTGTGTGTGTGTGTGTGTGTGTGTGTGTGTGTGCACGCACACTCGGTTGTGTCCAACTCTTTGTGACTCTACGAACTGCAGCCCATCAGGCTCCTCTGTCCATAGCATTTTCCAGGCAAAAATATGAAGTGGGTTGCGATTTCCTACTCCAGGGGACCTTTCTGATCCAGGGGTCGAACTTGCCATCTGCCCCCTATACCTACACAGCATACCCTGGCCCCCAGGAGTAGTTTCCTCCCCACGCCTGTCTTTTGTGCCCTCCTAGGAGAATTTCCCTTGCTATTTGCAGCAGCCTTGTCCCACACTGCCCCTCTTTCTGTTTCTGCTTCAGGAATCTGGGCTCCCCATGCTGGGTGTCCAGCGTGTCATTTCCCATTTATCGGAGGCCCACGAGCCTGACCCAACGTTATCTGCTCTTTTCTGGGTTTCTGTACCCAACTTGAAAGCTTGTTCTTTGAAAGGAAGAGGATTGCGTAGGAATGACTTCTGTATTTCTGAATGGAAGTATGTCAATGCATGCATGTCCTGACATACCCTCAAAGTGTTTCGTGCCTACAGATTCACTGCGCTTGCGCGTGGCAGCACCCAACTCAGCTCCTGTGGGCCTTGTAGTTTTGTCTGCTGTGAGCCCTCGGGGCAGTGAACAATACTCGGGGAGACTGTGGTGTCTACCCTGCCACAAGGCCCTTGTTACAGGTTATGTGAGTAAGTAAGCGTGTGTTCCCTCACCTGAGGTTGCCTGTCTCTAAGAGGTCCCATCCACATTAGCAGCCAGACTCATCCAGCAAAGCAAATGGAACCCTAATAAACATCAGGCCAACTTTTCCTCCGTATAAGTTAGAAACTGAGTCCTGGACAAAGAAAGAACAGGACTAACACTTAGTAGCACCTAACTGCCAAGTTCTGTGATAAGTCTTCACCTATTGTCAAAGTATATTTTTCAGAAAATTCAAAACATGACTCATATAAATACATAATGAGCATTTACCAAAGACTAATTTAACTATTTATTAAAAGGACCAGAAGGAAGGAAATCTAATTCAAAGTGTATTAGAGGAGAAGTGATTTATATATTCAGCCAGCAAAGGGATGCTAAAATGAGTTTTCTAAGTTCTATTCAAAATTGGTCAGTGTCAATAATTCTGTAACTTTGGAAATGATCTCTTTCTACAAGACAGAAATAATTTGCAACTTATCAATATTCTGTAAGTTAAACTCTAGCTTCACAGAATCTGAGCTCTATTCAATAGAAACAAATAGGTCAAACAAACCTATGAGAATGTGGTGATGTATGGGTAGGCTTGTTAGACATTGTTTGGCATAATTTAAAAAAAAAAAGACAGTCATCTTGTAGCATTATTTTCAAACTTTAGTTTGTTTTAATAAATTATCTAATATAATCTCCAAAACCTAGAATGTATATAAGTATCCCCATGTCAAGACAAGTTAGGCAAGATGCCCACAGTCATATAGCTCAATGGTGGTAGAAGAGGAAAAATCACAGTCATCTTCATTCCCTACTTTGTGCTGTTTTATTTTTATTTTATTTTTTAAATTAAATTTTTATATTAGGGTATAGACTTTGGGCTTCCCAGGTGGTGCAGTGACTAAGAATCTGCATGCAATGAAGCAGATGCAAGTTCGATCCCTGGATCAGAAAGGTCCCCTGGAGTAGGAAATTGCAACCCACTTCATATTTTTGCCTGGAAAATTCTATGGACAGAGGAGCCTGATGGGCTGCAGTTCATAGAGTCACAAAGAGTAGGACACAACCAAGTGTGCGTGCATGCGCGCACACACACACACACACACACACACACACAGAGTTGATTGACAATGTGTTAGTTTCAGGGGTACAGCAGAGTGGTTCAGTTATGAATATACAGTGTATCTATTCTTTTCCAGATTCTTTTCCCATATAGGTTATAACAGAATATTAGGTCGAGTTCCCTCTGTTGGTCCTTGTTGTTAATCTATTTTATATACAGCAGTGTGTATATATTAATCCTCAACTCCTAATTTATCCCTCCCCCAGGGACTTACCGAGTGGCTCAGTGGTGAAGAAGAATGCAGGAGATGCAGGAGATGCAGGTCTGATTGCAAAAGAGTCGGACACAACTTAGCGACCAAACAATAGGAACAACCACCTTTCTGAGGCTTTTAAAAACCTGTATCCTGTTGTGCTTTAACATATGCCCACAGGGGCAGTGTTCTCAAAACAGCATAAAAGCTTGCTGTTCCCCAGTCACGTTGATGAGGTTTCCAATTCTACATCGCAACTGACTTTTAAGAAAATATTCTGGCTGAACTTTGGTATATTATCAAAGATAATCCACATCTCTCTCAAAAAGCTATTAAAATATTCCTCCCTTTTCAACCGTGTATCTGTGGGAGGCCAGATTTTCTTCACAAGCTTCAACCAAAACAGCATATCACAAGAGACTGACTGCAGAAACAGATATGAGAATCCGGCTGTCTTCTGTTAATTTTTAAGGAGATTTTCAGCACTATGTCCTGTTGGCAGGGATTTCGCTGATTTTTGTTTTTGAAAAGTGAAAGTGTGAGTGGCTCAGCCGAGCCCGGCTCTGTGTGACCCCATGGCCTGTAGCCTTGCAGGCTCTGCTGTCCAGGGGATTCTCCAGGCTGGAATACTGGGGCGGTAGCCATTCTCTTTCCCAGGGGATCCTCCCAACCCGAGTCTCCCGCCCTGCAGGCGGATTCTTTACCGCCTGAGCCACCAGGGGAAAATACAGTTATTTTCTTAAAGTGTAATTTAGATTTAACACATGGAAAGTATATTGTTGTTTTCCATGAATTCATAAATATTTAAAGCTATCCAGTTTTAATTTCTATTACAATACACATCAACAGATGTAAATTTTTGTAAACAGATGAAAAGTTCTCTGGAGTCTTCAATAAATTATCAAAATGTAAAGAGACTTGAACAGAGAAGGCAATGGCCCCCCACTCCAGTACTCTTGCCTGGAAAATCCCATGGACGGAGGAGCCTGGTGGGCTGCAGTCCATGGGGTCGCTAAAGAGTCGGACACAACTCAGTGACTTCACTTTCACTTTTCACTTGCATGCATTGGAGAAGGAAATAGCAACCCACTCCACTGTTCTTGCCTGGAGAATCCCAGGGACGGGGAAGCCTGGTGGGCTGACATCTATGGGGTCGCACAGAGTCGGACACAACTGAAGTGACTTAGCAGCAGCAGCAAGGAGACTTGAAACCAAAATATTTGAGACCTGTGACAACTAGAACAACTCTGCATGAGGCCTTGAGCCTAAGCATCCATCTTTAACCACCTGTCAGAAAATTCCAGTTGAGTGCTGCCTGAGTGCTTCCAAATTGGAAAAAATATAATTTTTTTTTCCTTTAAACTGTGAGTATTGCATTCAAGGGCAGGACATTTAATCCAGCTTTTCAGAGCTTTGCAGTGCGTGGACAAGTTATCCCCTCTTCCTCCTGCTGTTCTTTGCTTCTACCTCTACTGTACCCTTTGCCTCCTCTCATCCCATCTTTAATCCAACTATTAGTCTGATTCATTCTCTAGATTCATCTTTTCCTAATTTTTTTTCTCTCCTACTAAATACTTTCTCAGAGAATTCCAGCTTAATCAGTGTTTAGATTCTCCTACGAAGGTCACTTTTCTTGGGTCATAGAATGCTTTGTTCTTTCTCTCCTGCCCCAGCAGTTTTTTAGGAGTAACACAGTTGGTTTGTCTTTCTATTATTTAATGATTTAAAAGTTCAGTGTTAATTTTTTTACAGGTAGTAATTAATGTAAAGACATTCAGCTGCTGCCCTAAATTTAAAAAATTGAGCCAGAACATTTATATATAGCAGATTGAAAAATTTTTTCTAAAGAAGCACTTTTAAAAATGTGGTAGATGTATACAAGATCAGAGTATGTTAGCTAACATACCTGTGTTAGCTACAGCTAGTACATAAAGCCTGTGCCTGCACAGGTATTATTGTTTAAAGTTTCAGTTAAAAATGAAGCTATTTGAAATATACTTGGGACAAAATTTAAAGTAAATAGTAGTATTTAGAGAGGTATATAGAGAAGCATATAGAGAGGGCATACTCATGAAAGCATTACCTGAATAGTTGAATTTGGGAAACCATGTCGCAAAGAGAAAATCAGAGTTACAGCTGCATTGTCACTTCTCCCATCTTCCATAATTTTGTGCCTTCAACTTCCATTTCAGAATTACTATATTTTTATGTGATGAAGCCTTTCAAATGTTTCTTCTGAAACAAAATGCTTGAAATTCACATTAACATCTCTTTTTCAGGATATGTTGTATACATATTCACGATGTAGAAATTGATAAGAATGATTTTTAATTTTCCTGAAAGCAAGACTTGATTTATTGTACAAAATATTTTAGTTTAATTGTAGGAAGAAGAGATTTTATTTATGAATAAAATTAATGAGCCAACAACATAAACTTCGATAACCTTCAAGGAAAAGAAATTAAATCAACATTGTCCTCATTGCTCCGGATTAAACGTTTAGCTTTTAAAGCACTTGTTGATATTTTTGTCTATTTTCTATAATGAAGTAAACATTTCTTTAAAAAAAATTGTTTTTTATTTGACTGCATTGGGTCTCAGCTGCGGCATGTGGCATCTTCTGCTGTGGTATGTAGGGTCCAGTTCCCCAACCGGGGGTTGAATTCAGGCCCCCTGTGCTGGGAGTTTGGACCAGTGGACCATCAGGGAAGTCCCCCCAAGTTTCTTTTTTGACAAAGAAAAATCATAGCTCATGTTGTAATCTACAGTGCTGACCTTGTACTTTAGAGAAGGATTTCATGTATGTGTGTAATTGAAACATCTCTTTACACTCAAAAACAATTTTTGTTACCTTTTCCCAGTTGTCAGAATGCTACCATATTAGACTCATTCTCTTAGTAAGCATTGCTTCTTTCCTCCTTCATAATACATTGCTCCTGTCATAGGAAGCATATTAACCAATAAGCACTTTAGGAAGCATGCTTTCTTTCATGCCTAGCGAAAGCCACATGTATCCATTAGGAAAGCATTTGCCTGTAAGTAAGAGAAAGTACACAATGAGTTAAACAAATAGTGATTCCTTTTCTTCTCACATAATGAGAAGGCCACAGATGGGTGTTTATGGACATTCATGCAGCCCCTCAAAAGTACCAACGTCAACCTTCCTTCATGGTCACACAATAAACAGCACAGGTCTAGACAAAATATCCTTATTCTCAGCAAAAGAGGGAGGCAGCAAGGAAGGAAAGTGTTACACAACGGATGGATCCCTTTTAATGAGAATTTCATTCAAGAGCTTTTCCAGAAGACCCTCAGTAGTTTTCTGCCTCTGTCACGTGGCTACCTATGTTGCAAGGATGCTGGGAAAGAGTACTTGGCTTTTCAGCCTCTAAACTGGGAGGAAAAAGTAGGGGTAAATGTAATTTCAAGTGATTGAATAAACAAGAAAAAAAAAAGGAGCATTGAAATAAGATTAAAAGATTGACAGGGAAAAAGGGAAAACTAAATTGTAACAGAAATACTTCTTATTTTTGTTTATTCACTGAGTCCTTACTCTGTACCATGTACTTGCTATCTTATACATATTTCATCTCATTCTCACAAAAACCATACAAAGTAGATAAGATCATTTGCTACTTACAGACAGGAAAACTCAAGTTAACTACATGCCCAAGGACTTGCATTCAGGTCGAGATTTGACCTGAGCTTTGACTTCAACATTCCCTCTCCTGAGACCAGCCCTTAGAACATGTGGTTTTTCTCTTCACTGTGGGTCCCATAAGATACTTCTCCAGAATGCTTCGGTAGATTACATACTGCCTGAAATGCAGGGGAAATTTTCAGGCCTCACTTAATGAGGTGGATTGAACCAAGAATGCTTGAATAGTTCTAGCAAATGCCACTGCAGCACTTTCCTCTGCAATAATTACCTTTCATCATTCAGGTTTTCTGCTCTTGGAACTCATTACTTCAATTCTGAATTCTGATCTGATGCACAAGAGGATTCCATACATATTGAGTACTTTGAGATGGGCTTCTATTTTAGGAGGATTCTGTTCATAAGCAGCTCGTAGAGGCCTGTTTGTCTGTTTAGAGTTGTGCAGTCAGCTACTCTTGACCAATTATCTTGGTATGTTCATGCAAGGTCACCTTCAGGATTCAATCCTATGTAGGTCAGTTACTTTTATCCAGAGAGAAATTCTATCCTACAGATTGGTTCTTAGTCTGGTTATTTATGGGAGTTCCTAAGAGAGATTTTCATTCATTCATACACTCAGTGAAAGGATACTAAGGAATCAAAGATGAATATGATCTCTGACTATGCTATGAGAAAACTGAGAACTAAGATTGTGCCTTGGTCATTTTTTTTCTTCCAATTTTAACACTGTGCCTGGGATTTATTAACCACTTAGTAACCTTACATATTGATTCAACACATATTTGATCAGAGCTCATTTTGTGCCAGGCACTAGAAGCACAGCAGTAAACAAGACAGATGTGATTCTCATTACCTGTGAAACAAGTAATGCTCTTATGGGGAGATAAACAATGAAAAGTTAGTAGAATCATAGAGAAACAAGGTCCAGATGTCCATCAATAGGAGAATGGATAAAGAACAAAATTATACCATGCTTTACTACTCAGCAATGAGGATGAACAAGCTATTGCTACCCCCAACCATGTGCCAGAATCTCATAATGCTTGACTGCACTGACATCAGGTTCAAAAACAGACAAAAATCTGTCTCTGATGATATGTCAGGTCACCTTTGGAGAGGGGCAATGGCTTTGGGAAAGTACAAAAACTTCTGGGGTCCAGGTCATCTTGAAAAGAGAATTATTTCCACAGGAAATTTCACTGTGTGAAGATTTCTCATGCTCTGTGCTTAGGGTGTATATTTTCCTACATGCAGGTTATAATTCAGTTTAATTTATCTTAGAAAAGATATATGCTGACTGTGATAATGGTTGTGGAGGAAATGCACAGGGTCTGGGGCAACTTGATAGAGAGTAGTTTGGGGGAGCGTCATGGTAGGCAGAGTGAGCTGAGAAGACCTTCCTGGGAGACACCAGGTAGGCTGAGTCCTCAGGGTGGGAAGTTGAGAGCTTGGGGAGAGGAAAGGGAAGAGCATCCCTGGCAGGGGGAATGGCAGGTACAAAGGCTTCTGGGCAAGAAAGGTCAGGGTGCATTGAGAAGGAGAAAAGAGGTCAGTGTGGCTGGAGCAGAGTCAGTGGAGAATACAGTGGGACCAGAAGCTGGGAGTGTACAGAGGTCGCATTATTTAGGGCCTTGGACATTTTGTGTGTGGTCCACCCCTTGTCACTCAACTCTTCTGGAGAGTGTGCTAAGATCCTTGGCTATATCATTCCATGTCGTATTCCTCTCTCCAGAGAAGCCTTAAGAAGTAGGTTTTGTAATCCCCATGTTATGTTGGGTTAGCCAAAAAATCCGTTCGAGTTTTATAACAGCTCACAGAAAAGCCCAAATGAACTTTTTGGCTAGTCCAACATGGGAAGAACAAAGGCTTAGGGATAATAACTTTCCCAAGGTCACCCACTTTGGAAATGAGGGGTATCGCTTGTATTTGTACTCACATCTCTCTGACTCCAAGCCCACATTTTCAACTCCTGGCTCCTGACCCCACCTCTAAGGACTGGTGCTCAGAACAACTTCATAGTACAGTGCATGTACTTTTAGGGTTGTGACCAAAGATATGAACAAGTAGAAAATTCCACCTGGGGAAGTAGTTCATGGGTTGGATTTTGTGGATACATAATGAATTTTCCCATAGGCGTACTTTCTTGAGGGAATGGTAGGCAAAGACTCAAAGATGAGAATTAATCATCACAGCAGCTGATGTTCATTGAGCGTTCATGTTGTTCCAAGTTCTGTAATGAATATTTTACTTATCCCAGTTTACCCTGAGAACAATCCTATGAAGTCACTATTGGCCCCATTTTACAGATAAAAAACTGAGGTGTTCAGAGGTTAGTTGTTTGCCTAGTGAGACACAACTAGTGAGTTGACTAAATGGACACAATGTTTGTTTGATTCATGGTGAGGAAAGAAGTGAGCATGGATAGGCGGGTGTCAAGCCCAGACATAAACACATACTAGAATTCATGTCCTTGACTCTCCTGCTTTGAGCTTGGGGTATCCAGGGAAGTGGGGGATGTTTTGTGAGGCTTCATGATTTGAGTTTTATGAACTCAATTGAATGTTCCTGGAGGCCTTCTCTTTTTGGCAGGGATTTTTTTTTTTTTTAATAAACTATTACATTTGTGGTAATTAAAAAAATTTTTATATTGGAGTATATGTAGCTGATTCACAATGTTTGGTTAGTTTCAGGTGTATAGCAAAGGGATTCAGTCACATATATACATATATCTATTTCAGATTTGTTTTTGAGATTTTAATAGTCTGTAATCTCTCTCCTCTGAAACCCTAAACCATACTTTTGTGTCTTTTTGGTATGCTTTTTCTCTTCATCTAGACTGCAGGGTCGTTGAGGGCAATCCTTTACTGCTTTTGATTCCCTAGGGCCTAGCCCTGGTGGGTAAGATGAGAAGTGATGTGTTTTGTTGGTCTCAGGGCCTGGGGCAGGGCCAGAGCGAGGCAGGCAATAAGTTATCTGTAAATATTTCTTGAATAAATGAGCACTCGGCTTGTTTAACAAAAGGTAAGAGTGATAATGGATTTGGCTTGGGTCAACAATCCTTGTCTTCTAGATTGTGTGCACCTCATTTTATGTTAATTATTTAAGCACTCAAGGTAAAAGCATAGTTTATTGTTTTCCTTTCCATTCCTGCCCATCACCTCACTGCATCCAACTCCCAAATCTTGCAGAGTTGGTATGGATCCAGACTTAGAAGGAATTCTGAGCAAGAAATTCTGTGAGATGCTTCAGTTGGTTCTGTACTGTAAAGATTTGTGACTTAAATCAGCCTGCTTAAAAGATATTCATGTGATGATGTCATTTTTATCAGTAAATCAACTGCTGCCGGATATTTCAATATATAAAACTATATGTATGATTTTCTGTACAACTCCACTGATAATCAATATACTCAGGTTAGAACAGTAAAGCTTAGGCAGCGTAGAAGTGACTTATTCCATGCTCTAGGCCCACACTGTACACTTGCTACCTGTGGCTATTCAACACTGGCAGTGGGGTTATTCTGAATTGGGATATACTTTAGGTGTACACGGGTTTCCCTGGTGGTTCAGACTGGTAAAGAGTCCACCTGCAATGCAGGAGATCCCGGTTTGATCTCTGGGTTGGGAAGATCCCCTGGAGAAGGAAATGGCAACCCACTCCCAGTATTCATGCCTAGACAATTACATTGACAGAGCAGCCAGGGGGGGCTACAGTCCATGGGGTCAGATAGAGTCGGACACGACTGAGCAACTAAAACACACACACATTGAATTCAAAGACACAGTATAAAAAAAGAAGGTAAACTATTTTATTAATAATTTCTCCAATGGTTACAATCAATGTGATAGTATCTTGACATGTTGGGACTAATGAAGTATATGAAAATTCATTTTACCTGCTTTTTACTTTTTGAAATGTGACTAGAAAATGAAAATTTATTAGAAAATATAAAATTACATTGGCCCCTGGCATTCTAGAACAAAACAGCTGTGAATGTGATGCAAATCTAACTACTTTGTGCTGCTCAGTTGCTAAGTCGTGTCTGACTCTTTTGTGACCCCATGGACTTTAACCCTCCAGGCTTTTCTGTCCATGGGATTCCCCAGGCAAGAATACTGGAGTGGTTTGTCATTTCCTTCTACAGGGGATCTTCCAACCCAGGGGTCAAACCTGCATCTCTTGCCTTGGCAGGTATGCTTTTTACCACTGAGCCCCCAGGAAAGCCCTCTATGTCTGCCTCCAAATTCACCATTCCCCAGTTCTCCCAAAGTACAAAAAATTAGCTAAAGCACCCCAACTTTCATGTATATCTGTTCTCAAAAATCTGTTCTGCTTCAATTCATTTCCTGATGGAGTCAAAACCCACACCAGGCTTCAGTCTCCTATAGCTTTTAGCCTTATTTTCTACTAGCAAGACTTTCTTTGACTCAAGTGATGAAAACACTCTCAATGTATATAGAAACTCATAATATAAAAAAAAAAGAAGGAAAGAACTTGTATCATGTCACTGAATAGCTATAACTATCCCAAAGTAGTGAGTAATTAGGATTATTTTCCAAGTGAGAAAACTGAGGATGAGATAACATTTACTTATTTAATCATGGCCCTATTCCAGCAATGAATTGTAAGTTTGGCAATCTCGGAAAACATAAGTCACTTTTGCAAGATGACACAGTGGTTGATAGAACTGGGCCTGAAATGATCTTCTTTGTCTTTCTGCTAGAGCAGCAGTTCTCAGACACAGCATCCTATTGTCAATTAGGAGGTGTGACTTTGTGCGAAAAGTGAAAGTTACTGAGTCGTGTCCGATTCTTTGCGACCCCATGGATTGTAGCCCACCAGGCTCCTCTGTTCATGAAATTCTCCAGGCAAGAATATTGGAGTGAGTTGCCATGCCCTTCTGCAGTGGATCATCCCAACTCAAGGGATCGAACCTGATCTCCTTCATCTCCTGCATTGCAGGTGGATTCTTTACCATCTGAGCCACCAGGGAAATCCATGCCTTTGTATAAATAACATTTAAAAGGGCAAAGTTTTTAGCTGACTTTCTTTTTAGATAAATTAGAAATGATGAAAGGATGTTCAAAAATAATTTATCTTCCATACACTTCATTCATTCATCCATTTAACATGAATACTTGGCATGTATTAAAGTACTAAGTTGGCCCTGGGGAAACAGCAGTGAACAAAATAGCAAGAAGAGGCAGATCATCTAACAGATTTGATTGTAACTAACAAGTAGTTAGAATACATGATGTGGCCTGGAATTACTTAGCAGGCAAATATAGGCTAGGGTTTGGGAAGGGCTTCCTGAGACTGATGGACAGTGGAACACAGCATGATAAGGGATGGAGAAGAGAAAATAAATAGGAATCTTTCAGGGATGCTTTCCTAAGTGGGGAAGAAATGCAGGCTTGATGAGGTGGAGAATCACATATAACTTACTGCTCCAATTATCTATGCCACACCCTGGAATAACAGTACAGTTTAAAACGTTTTGTCTATTTCCATGCTGCACTTAGCAGGATACTTACCCCCAAGCTTTATCGAAATGTGATTGAAATATAACATTTATAGGTTCAAGATGTGCAGTGTGGCAATACAGTACATGCATATATTGCAGAATCTTACCACAAGAAGGTTAGTTAGCACTTCTATCCCCTCACATAATTACCATTTTTCTCTTGTGGTGATAGCATGTAACATTACTCTCTTTACAACTTTCAAATGCTTAATAGAGTAATATAAATTATAGCCACTATGTTATACATATTAGAATTCCAGAACATACTCATCTTATGGCTCGAAATTTTCACTCTTTGATTCCATTTCCCCCACCCCCAGCCCCCAGTAACCACTATTGTAGTCTCTATATCTCTATTTTTATGAGTTCAGGCTTTTTAGATTCTGCATATGTGAGAACATACAGTATGTATCTTTGTCTGTCTGACTTATTTCATTTAGCATAGTGCCTTCAAGGTCCCTATGTGTTGTTGCAAAAGGAGGATTTTCTTTTTATGGCTGAGTAATATTCCAATGTGTGTATCTGTGTATGTATGATAATATTACAATGTATATATGTATTATGTATGTATATGTATGTGCATGTGTATACACACAAATATATATGTATATATATCAAATTTTCTTTACCCGTTCATACATTGATGGGCAGTAGGTTGCTTCCATATTTTGGTTATTATAAATAATACTGCAATGAACATGGGAAGGAGTTATCTCTTCAACAGAGTGACTTCCTTTCCTGGGAATGTATACCTAGAAGTGGGATTGCTAGATGATATGGTAGTTGTATTTTTAATTTTTTCAGGAACCATAGTGGCTGCACCAGTTCTAGCAAGAGTTAATAGAATTCCTTTTTCTCAACACCTTTGCCAATACTTATATCTTATCTTTTTGATAATAGCTACTCTAGCACATGTGCAGTGATTGCAGTTTTGATTGGCATTTCTCTCATGATTAGTAAAATAGAGCGTCTTTTTATGTACTTAGTGGCCATTTATATGTCTGCTGTGGAAAAATGTCTATTCAAGTCCTCTGCCCATTTTTTTAATCTTTTCTTTTTTTTCTGTTGAGGTATATGAGTTCTTTATGTCTTTTGGGTATTAACCTCTTACCAGATAGATGATTTGAAAATATTTTCTCCCATTCCATAGGTTATATTTCATTTTGCTGATTGTTTGTTTGGCTATGTGGCAGCTTTTTAGTTTGATGTATTCTCATCTGTTTATTTTTGATGTTATTCTTTCTGATTTTAGTGTGATATCCAAAAAATCATTGCCAAGACCAATGTCAAGAAGCTCTACCCTATATTTTCCTCTAGTAGTTATGACAGTTTCAGGTCTTACATTTAAGTCTTTAACATATTTGAATTAATTTTTGTGAAAGTGAAAGTCATTCAGTCATGTCTGACTCTTTGCGACACCATGGGCTATAGTCCATGGAACTCTCCAGGCCAGAATACTGGAATAGGTAGCCTTTCCCTTCTCCAGGGGATCTTCCCAACCCAGGGATTGAACCCAGGTTTCCCAAATTGTGGGCAGATTCTTTATCAGCTGAGCCACAAGGGAAGCCCAAGAATACTGGAGTGGGTAGCTTATCCCTCCTCCAGCAGATCTTCCCGACCCCAGGAATTGAACCAGGATCTCCTGTATTGCAGGCAGATTCTTTACCAACTGAATTATCAGGGAGTGTGTGTGTGTGTGTGTGTGTGTGTGTGTGTGTGTGTGTATAAAAGTGGTAGAAGATAGGAGTGCAGTTTCATTCTGATGCTTGTGAATATCTGGTTTTCCAACATCATTTATTGAAGAGACTGTCCTTTCTCTATTAAGTATTCTTAGCTCACTTGCCAAATATTAGTTAGCCATACATATGTGGGTTAATTTCTGGGTTCTCACTTTTGTTCCATTAATCTATGTGTCCATTTTTATGCCAGTACCATGCTATTTTGATTATTATATCTTTGTAAAGCAGGATATTTCAGCCTTTTCGAGGGGCTTGTTCAATGGTGTGTTAAAAACAAGAAAACAGATCTCAAAAAAGCAGAAATAGCAACAACAAAATCCAACTCTGATTTGTAGCATTTGCTAATTTCTGTAGAATACAGACTCCCACCTTGGCTGATATCTATCTCTCAAAATTAAAAAAAAAAAAATTGAATGCAAAACTGGAAAGAAATGTATGGTAGCACCCCCATTATCTATCATTTCCACCATGGAAATACAATAGATGTAAGTAATCTCAGAAACACAGATAATAATCAAAGAATCAGGAAGCATTGAATTCTGAGTTTTTTAATTTTGTTTTTAATATAATTTAGCTCTAATTAATGTTAATTTTTAGTAATGATATGTTTAACAACTGCCTCACAGAATTTCTGCAAATATAGCAATCAGCTTCCACATGCCAGTACATGCCAGCTCCAGCATGCCAATGGGCCTGGCATCTTCAATATAACGTAACTGTGACCCTTGTTTAGAGAAGGGCCTCACCATCTCCTCCTTCTCTGTTTCTTACAGATCAGCAAACAACAGCTGCAGACAGTCAAGGACCGGTTTCAGGCTTTCCTCAATGGGGAAACTCAAATCGTGGCTGATGAAGCCTTCATGAACGCTGTCCAGAGTTACTATGAGGTAAGGTTCTCCGGACAGAAGAATGCCAACACTGCTCAAACCTGAAGTCTGGGGTTTCTGAAATACTGGTCAGTGAGAACAGTAGCCTTGGCCTTCTACAGGGCCATCCTTCCTGAGGTCAAGAGGTCTGTGATTGATTATAACTTTAAGGAGTATAAAGAAGCATTTTGTTCAAGGGGTGAGGGAAACTAAATTGTTATACCAGGAAGAGTGGTGAGTGTTTTACATACCATTTCTTGTTTAATCTTGACAACAGTGATATTATTCCCATTTTACTAATGAAGAGACTGAGGCCCAGAGAAGTTAGGTCAGTTTTTCAAAGTCACATAGCTATTAAAATGCCTTCCTCCTTTTTTCCTTTCTTTACTCAATTTTTAGGTAGAAAATTGTTTTAAAACAAAAACACAGGTGTCCCTGCTTTAGTCGATAAGCACATGCTTATTCTGCCCTTGAGTGCTGTGTTTCTCAGTAGATGCTTTAAAAATGTCCGTTGATTGATTCAGTGAAACGCTCCTTGTTGCTAAGCACTTGACTCCTTCTTTCATGGAAAGAGTGGAGCAAGATTGCAATGAGATCTTGTGAAAATATTATTGATTGATTTGCTGCTGCTGCTAAGTCGCTTCAGTCGTGTCCAACTCTGTGCGACCCCATAGACGGCAGCCCACCAGGCTCCGCCGTCCCTGGGATTCTCTAGGCAAGAACACTGGAGTGGGTTGCCATGTCCTTCTCCAATGCATGAACGTGAAAAGTGAAAGTGAAGTTGCTCAGTCGTGTCCGACTCTTTGTGACCCCATGGACTGCAGCCTACCAGGCTCCTCTGTCCATGGGATTTTCCAGGTAAAAGTACTGGAGTGGGGTGCCATTGCCTTCTCCAATTGATTTGCTAATTATCCTTTAATAGTAAACAGCCTTTGTCTCCTTGATGTTTGCTAGGTCCATCCACAGACTCACTTTGCATGCTTTTTTTTCCTCAATGAAATTTCTATTTGGATCTGTTTTAGAAGTCTGATTTGTTTTTATATATGTCAGATTTAATTTTATTTTTCATTTTACAAACAGGGTTAATGATTGCCAATAAGGGTTGAACTTAGTGCTTCATCTGATATGCCATATTTTTTGGTTAGATTTAAGGGACAATGGAAATGAGATCTGCAATTACAGTGGTTGTATGGCAGTGAATAACCTAAATATATTTAAGAAGGTTCTGTTTAGAAACTGCCAGGGCTTGAAACCAATTATCCCCCTTTTGTCAAAATCTGGAAACCAGTTGAGACCAGGCAGACATTTATCAATAATTCTCCATGTTTAGAGTCATTCATGAGTTTGTAAATTTGCAGATTGCAGATCTTAATTAGAAAGCTCATTTGACTAATGATATAAATTACAAGAAAGCACCATTTCTATCTATTAATTAAATTTGAAAATTAATAGTCATCAACTTGCTAATGAGTCCCTGGAAATTACCATGATATCTATAGTGGTCCTGATATTTTCCTCTATAGTGGCTAGTTTATTTGAAAGTGCGTCTGTTTAGTCTGATGAGAATACAGACATAAAAGAAATTACTGAATATTTAATATTGAGATCTGAGTAACAGGAAATAATGTTGGGTATGAATTATTTACTGTATTCATTAGTAAAGCTTTAGAGTGTCTTGAGATTCATGTTTCTTGGGGAGCCTAATCCTCTGAAGCAAAGGTCCCTAGTCAAGGTATCAGGATTGATACATCACTTGGGAGTGCTCCAAGTTGGTTACTCATCCCTTTCTCTCTCTCCTTTCACTCTTGGGCAGTGGAGAGCTAGTATCTCTTCCTCTGCCCAGTTGCAGAGTCCCATCCCTTCCTCTGGGATCCAGTCGCTTTTATGTCAGTGCTTGCCTTGTCAGGTAGACCAAGGATCAGACCCAGGACAGACACCACCTCTGGAGCTGGAGTGCAGGTTCAGTCCCATTGGAACCATTTATGTTGAAATGGCCTGGTTTCCCATTAAGAAACTGGGATGCTTTTTAATAGAAGGGGGAATATATGCTTAAGAGGCAAAACCAACAGATAGTCTCCTAAATTCTCAACCTCCACTCCCCTGCACATTGTCTCTCTCTCTCCGTCCCACCATACCAATCCTGACATGTCCCAGTTTACAAGTGATAATGACAATTTAAAAACAGACAAACAGAAACTTTTTCTCCAAAAGTTCTGAGATTGCTATAGTCAGTTATTAATACTAAAGTCAGTTTCTGAAAATAGCATTGTTTTGCAAAGACAGTAATGCTTTGTCAACCTGCTAGAGTAGTAATGAGCATTTTTTTTTTTAAATAAAGGGAGTGGGGAGCCACTGTCCTTTTTCCATCTGTGCCCACCCACATCCAGCCCAGTCTGAGCCCAGCTGCCCAGCGTTCATTGCAAGCTGGTCAGGCCTGGAAGCAGAGCTGGGCCAGGATAAAGGGAGACCAAGGTTCCCTGTGGCAAAGCAGATCAAGCAGGGCAGGAGATTAATCCTTTAATCTCTCTCATGATGGATTTGAAGGCTGGGCACCAAGGTGGATGCTCTGAGATCCAGCTCAGCAACTTCATCCTGTTTCCATGCCACAGTGCTAAGGCATCAGAGAGCCCCCCACCCCGTTTCTCCAGAGCGCCCACATTTTTCTAACTCTCAGCTCTTTTAAGACAAATTGTGAAACATAAGCCCTCTCACCCTCCGTCCTCATCCTCACCTCCCTCCCCATTTACCTGCTTAATTTTGGTTCCTTCACAGGCTGGCCCCAACAGCAGTGCAAAGAGGCAGATGGAAGGGTCTTACAGAACTTTCTTCACTGAGACCCTGCTTGGAAGGAAACCTGGGGGCATCTGGTGGGACCGGGGAGTGTAGAGCACGGTAGAAGGCATGCAGACCAGCCTCGTGTTAGAGCAGGACAGCTGCTGTCTGGACTGTAGCCAGCACCACTGCTATGACTGAGTTTAGTTTAGTTTCATTTTATTTTCAGCTGATCTTCTCTAACAAAGCCTCAGTTAGTTTTTGTCACACTAGATTTGAATGGTGTATCCAACAGTTCTTTGATTGCGAGTAACAGAAACTGACTGCAGCTAAATTAAACCCTAATAACAACAACTGTTGTTTTGTTATCAAAAGAGAAAAACCATCTAGAGAAAAGATGGGACCCAGGATAGCTTAGCCTCAAGAAGCTGGGTAGCAGGATATAATGCTTACCCCATCACTGGTATGAATCTACTCCAACCCCATCCCTTTCTTATGCTTCCCCACTCTGAATCTGAACCCCAGAAGGGGAAGTCTGAATGCCAAGTTCGGGTCCCAGTTCACCACTTGGCAAAGGAAGCACTCGGTCCTGTGAGTGACAGCCCCAGCGAAATAGCGTGTAGTGATAAAGGTGTTCTTGGACCAAGGTGCTGTTACAGAAGGGGCTGGATGGTTGGCAGGCAAAACCTGCAGGGGTCCTCTGCACAGGGTGACATATGTCATTTCATCTTTAGCACTGAACTGTTTTTAATCTAAGAAAAGTAGATGTCAGGTCACACCTGGCTATTTTTCTAAAACAAAGCTATGCATGTTCATAGGCAATCATAGGCAAAACCACTATGATTCCTTAGTGGCCTGGGAAAAGAGTAACCAGCCATTCTAAAAGGCACTTATTCCTGTGGGAAAAACCAGGCAAGGAAGGAGAGGGCAGAGGGCCGAGTGGTTAAGACTAGTAGGGGTCCCCAGCCTCTGGGAGCTAATGCTTGATGATCTCAGGTGGAGCTGATGTAATAGTAGAAATAAAGTGCACAATAAATGTAATGTGCCTGAATCATCCCAGAACAATTCCCCTCTCCCCGGTCTGTGGAAAAATTGTCTTCCATGAAACTGGTCCCTGGTGTCAAAAAGGCTGGGGACCAAAAGCAAGAGGATGAGTTGAGTGTCTGAAAGTGGGGGTGAATTCTGGTTTGGCTGCAAACCAGCTGTGGGACCTCAGCCACCTCCGAGCTTCAGTTTCTTCATCTGTAGTAGGATCTTCCGTGCATAATTGCTGTCAAGATTAAATTCCAAACACACACACTCAGACATACAACCTCATCATAAATCTGCAACAGAAAAGTGTCATTATGAATATATTAAGGTTAGAGGGGGAGAGTGGTGATATAGTGCCCACCTGCTGTATAGAAATAAATGATAAAAGAGGATTGAAAGTTACAGAATCTATCCACTCCCTAGTTTGGGGCCTTGACATGAGGATGGAAGGTACAAGGTCAACGCAGGGGAAAAGGACATAGAAAGGGGCAAAGGAACTACTTTTGTTCCTAACCTACCACCACTTACCATAGGTCACGGCCTCAGATGTGTTTCTTAAATTTGCCTAGGTTCCCCTTACTTTCTGACAAAAAAGATCCAAAGATGCTTTTTATTTTAGAAATTTACATGCTTCTTGACTCAGTGAAAGTAAAATTTGTCACTTTCCCACGTAGAAAGGGGTGTTTTATATAACTGTGAAAGTCAAACATGTCAATTATAAAACTAGACAATAGGGAAAAAATGGAAATGAAATGGTTAGGAAAATACCTCTAATCCCATCATGCTAGACAACCACTATTAAATTTTGGTATATGTCTTTCCAGGTATATATATATATATATATATATATATATATACTTGTAAAGATAGCTCCTTGGGCTCCATATTAAAATGGAAAATAACTTAAAAATGTTAATAACTCATTTGTTTAATTTCACAGTTTTCCATCTTTCTGCTTCTGCAAAAGTCACACCTGTGCTAGCTCAATCATCAGTAAACAGTTTTCTTACAGTACCTGTGATGTTCTCAATCAAAAGTTATAGTCCTGTGCCCCAGCCCCACTTCACCCCTACCATTGGAAGTCTCTGATTTAGCCACATGTCATGGACATCCTTTGATGCTGATAAAAGAGAAAAGTTATCTTTTTCCATGGCTGTGTAATACTCAATTTAAAAATAACAGTTAACTTTTATCACATTCTTGGAGCAGCATGTTCATCAGTTGACTTTTCATTGTCTCATTGAATTCCCATGCCAGTCCTGCACCAGAGGGTGGTTTTGATTCCCATTTGCAAGATGATAAAACTGAAGCCCAGAAAGATGAAGCTGCTCAGCTGACAAAGCCAGCAGCTGGTAGAGCCGGAATTTGATCCTAGGTTGTCTGACACTAGAGCCCGCGGTTACCATTATGTGTGTGCCAGTCATCAGAAACGTTAGTAACCTGGTTGTTGTAGGCCTTTAAACTCTTATTTACTCTAGCATCTAGGTATTTTTCTTATTTCTGTTGAAATGATGTACTTCTGCAGAGCAGGAGAGGATCCTCCTTGTGTCCTCAGCCTGTCTGTAGAGAAGCAGGAGCTGGGCCAGCTTCACCCCATAGCATGTACTGTCATTAAGTACCGATGCGCTTCTGTGTTTCTAAAACAACCTTGAGGCTGCTTGGCTCTGGCAATGGAGGGAAGGACTGATGGATGAGGCTGAGTTGCTGAATTGACTGCCCTTCACTATTTCGTATTTATTTGTTTATCTGCCCTCTCCCATTATGGCCTGTCTGGGAGTTGGCAGAGAAGCGGGGAGGATTTATGGATGTGCCGCATAGAGCTGTGCCTGGAGTTGAAGTCTCTTGCAAGAGCCACTGAAAAATGAAACAGAAAACAAAACACAAAATACCAGATAGAGCTCCTGGTACAAATGAATTTCAAGGGTCATTTTAGAGACACACAAGTACGTTGCCCGCCTGGCTTCCTTTCGGACAAGACTGAGAAGCCAAGACAGATGATGTGCCTGGAAAATTAGCTTTCTGCTGCCACTGTTTCTCCTCGTGGCTGTCTTGCTGCTTTTTTGGCACTTGTCCGTCTCCTCCATCTTCTGCCTCCTTCCTCTATTCTCTTAACATTCCACTCATCTCCTTTTGTCCCGGGGCCTCGCGATTGTATCTTACCTGTGGACAGATGGAACCCTCCACTTCTCAGAGTCTTTTTAATTTGATCTTTCTCAGAGAAGGCTGGCTGGCTAAACCCCAGGTAATGGTGAAGGAGAGTGAGGTTGATAGAAGTTATGTGACTGTCTAAAGCCATCTGCTTGTAGTACAACAAATACATATTTAGTGGCTATTGTGTATAAAGGAAGGGCCTATGGAAAGCAGATAATATGTGTAGGACCCAGGGATCACCAGTTACGGATGCTGACTGGGACCAATGTGCCAATACCCTCATTTCTTCCCCAGGTAAGGGCATGACAACCCACTCCAGTATTCTTGCCTGGAGAATCCCGTGGACAGAGGAACCTGGTGGGCTATAGTCCATGCAATCTCAAAGAGTCAGACACAACTGAGAGACTAACACTTCCTCGTTTCTTATCCCCTATTGTCAGGTCTCATGGAAAATGTAGTGTCAGTCAATTGTTTTTAAGAGACCAGTGTATTTATGCTTGCTGGTATCTTCTTTACCTTCTTTCCTCCATCCAGATATAATCTCCATAGGGTCTCTGCTTTGAGATGTCTGCTTTGTTCATGTTGTTCATTCACTGATTTTCCTCATTTGACATAGCACCAATTATGTGCCAGGCACTGTCTTAGGCACTCGGAAAAAAATAATAGGAACAAAGCAGATACAGCTCCTGCCTTCTGAGGACTTATATAGTCTAGCTGGAGCCTCAGACATTAACTAAAGTTAGACAAATGACAGATAGCAGCTGTGGAGGGGCTATGGGGGAAAGGAATACGGTTCTGAGAACCTGAAATGGGGTCCTGTTCCAGGTTTGTGGGACCCTGCTATGGACAAATGGAAGGAGAGTGTGGCTTCATTGTTGAGTGAATGTTTAAAAGTCACCTCTAATATTCACTAGTGCTGACAGCAAAGAATTAACCCCTTTGCATCGCTACCACCATCACTCACCTGTGCTCATAAGCTGTCTCTCAACTGGCCTCCTGTCTGTTCTCTTGGCCTTCTTCAGGTCCATTTTCCACATTAAAGCCAGACAGTGTGAACCTGATTGTGTCATGTCTAGGTTTAAAGCCTTCAATGGCTTCCCAGTGCCCTTCAAATGAGAATTAATGTTCTTAATAGAACTTCCCATGCCGTTGGCCATCTGGCCCCTTCTACCTATCTTATACTGATCATTTTCACACTTCTCCCTGCCACAGCCACACTGACTTCTTATTTCCTCAGATCCTCAGTGGAGAAGGAAATGGCAACCCACTCCAGTACTCTTGCCTGGAAAATCCCATGGATAGAGAAGCCTGGTAGGCTACAGTCCATGGGGTCGGACATGACTGAGCGACTTCACTTTCACTGTTTTTCAGTGTGTTAACATATGTTATTCCTTCTTTCATTCTTCTCCTACCCATCTTTCACATTTCACCTTAAAGGAGTTCTCCTCCAGGAAGGCTTTCCTGACCACATATTGGAATTTTTTCCTGGTTACAAGCATGCATGAACCTGCATAGTTTCCCTTGGTTAGCACTTGTCCCAGGTTGTAATGATATTTGTATGGGATGATTAGGACAGTGTCACAGAGGCGTGAGGGCTCGGTCAGCATCTTTTTCCTCCTCATTCTAACCCTGGCACCTGGCACATGCCTTCCTCCAGTGAGTACCTAAAGAAAGGATGAATGGACTCATGAGTAAGAGTATAAACTTAACAGCTTAAAAGACAAGCTTAAAGTTTTATAGTTCAACTCCCTCAGTGTATAGATAAGATACTAGAGCATCAGAGTGATGAGGTAACTTACCCAAGGTTACACAGAAAGTTAATGCCAGAGCTGGCCTGGGAGTATGGTTTACAGGTCATGTCACAGTGTTATACTGTCTTTCCAGAAACTTTCTCTTTTACTTCAAAACTTTGATGTTCTTTGAGATCTAGACCTATAACTGAAACACAGTGTGTTTGTTACATGGAGAAACTACCTGCATTAAGCATTATAGAGTTTCAGGTGAATTGCTAGCTCATTAAAGCTCTTAAAGCCTCAAGATTCAGTTGAAACTTTTTTTTTTTTTTTAATAATTGATTTTTAATGAACTCTGAGGTCTCAACTGAGGACCATTCTCAAGCACAGTGAAGCAGGCTGTGGCCTCTAGCCTGGAAATAAATCCTTGGTCCTTTTTCTCTCTGAATTAGTTCATTCATTGACAATAAATGGAGTCCAACTTTCTAACATCTCTCCTCCCCAGGGAAGGCTTTGTGATGAAGTAGGAGGCAATGAGATGCCCCCCAAGCAATCGCCTACCACAAGCATTCTCTGAAGTCTGACAGGGAAGTGAATATTTGTTCTGCTTCTGGAAGGCTATTTATGCAGCTTCTGAACTGTGACCAGGACAGGACACGGCTCAAAAACGTCAGGTGTTTCTTCTTGGTGAATAGGAAGCAGCAGCTTTACTGCCTTGTATGACACCCCAGAACTGTGTAGCTTATATAAGCTCCCAAATGGAGTGAAAGCAAACTGTCATTAATGGCTGCTCTATCCCAGGATCAAGGCAGCACTAGCAAAATAAGCAAGGGCTGTCCCACCAGGTAGGTGAGACTCATAGGAAAGGGACGAACCAGGGTGAAGTCAAGAGACCATGTGTTTATAGAGTTGTCCATTTTGAGTTAATATGAGTTTAAAAAAGACTCCTCTCTGCAGTCTTGGTTTTTCCATTTACAAAATGGATTGAGTGTAATGCCTGCCTTCCTCATTATTCACTCTCAAAGCAGGAGGCTCTACTCTAAAGATGGGTGGGTGATATCTGGGGGAAGAAGAAGGGCACATTTCCGGCCCACGTGGAGTTTACATTTGGGGAGGGGAGACAGGCATGAAATACATATTTACATAATCCTTCTTCAATATGAATTGTGATGAGTGTCACTGAGAGGATAAAATGAGATGTAAATAGTGGACTATGTACTGTGTGAAGTGCTATAACCAGACATCATACCAACTATTTTACATATAAAAATAATAACCACCACCACAACAACCCATATGATATTAATATGAGCCACTCTTTCAAGTGTTTATCATAATTGACTCATTTATTCATTTAGAAGCACCTGTGCTGTAGAAACTACTATTTTCCCAATTTTATAGATGAGAAAACTGAAGTACAAAGAGGCTAATTTGCTGGAAGAAACACGGCCAGTAAGTGGCAGAGAGAGGACCCAAGCAGTCTAAGCAACTGAGTCTCTATATTAAGCTGCCTCTCAGGATATGACTGTCTCATTTTATCCTTGGGACAATCTCGGAAATACCACTGTCATTCCCATTTTCCAGATTTGGACACAAAAGCAGAACACCTAAGAGACTCCCCGGAGTTCCCCCAGCTAGGAGGTAGCAGTCAGGCTGTGACCCACCCCGGTGCCTCCTGGGACGCCTTCGAAGGGGTCAGCCCCGCCCCCACCCCCGGAAACACTTCCTCCAGGGCAGCTTTCTGACGTCTGCCCCGCCCCCTCCCACACAGGTGTTCCTGAAGAGCGACCGCGTGGCACGCATGGTGCAGAGCGGCGGCTGCTCCGCCAACGACTCGCGAGAAGTCTTCAAGAAGCACATCGAGAAGCGCGTGCGCAGCCTGCCGGAGATCGACGGCCTCAGCAAGGAGACCGTGCTGAGCTCCTGGATGGCCAAGTTTGATGCCATTTACCGCGGGGAGGAGGACCCCAGGAAGCAGCAGGCCCGGATGACGGCCAGCGCCGCTTCCGAGCTGATTCTGAGCAAAGAGCAACTCTACGAGATGTTCCAGAACATTCTTGGGATCAAGAAGTTCGAGCATCAGCTGCTGTACAATGCTTGCCAGGTAAGAAGCTGTCACCTGGGCCCAGGGCTGTGAGTAGAGCAGGGCCAGGGACTTCTCTGGTGGCCTGGGGTGAATGCTACATTCCCACTGCAGGGGTCTCGGGTTGCTTCTCTGATAGGGAACTAATATCCCCAGAGCTATGCAGCTCAGGAAAAAAAAAAAAAAAAAAAGCAGGGCCCTATGACGACTTCTATGTTCCCTAGTCATTGTTGCCTTCATGTGCGTATCTTGATTTTTTTTTTTAAGTATTTTTAAATTACATTTTGTAACTGCATTGGTAAAAGTTGAATATGGTCCAGTCTAGAATATTTTCAGGTTTTTCGTCTGATTTTTAAAAGAAATGAAAACATTTTGTGAGCTCCTAAAAATCTCCTGGACCCTAGATGTTGTGTGTATCGTGTCAGTTGGCCCCTTTGTGGAAAGTGTCGTAAGATCAAAATGATTTTTTAAAAAAGATTACGTGCCTTTAAAATAGATGGTATTTACCAGCTGAAGGGCTTGTACTTCCTCATTTGGTGACACAATTGGTCAAGAGAAATTATTTAAAACAAAACTTCCATAAAACCTGCCTTGTACCCATATATTAGTCACACCATAAAGTTCCAAGTGGATCTGAGGTGGCTACCTGAGGCTCTGCTTGAGTGCCTGCTTATTCGCTTCAGTCATGTCCAACTCTGTGCAGCCCTGTGGACTGTAGCCTGCCAGGCTCCTCTGTCCATGGGATTTTCCAGACAGGCATACTGGAGTGGGTTGCCGTGCCCTCCTCCAGGCTCAGCTTGGGCCCACCCAAAAAATGCATGCTTATATTTTCTCTGGATGGAAATCTGGGGGAGTGAAGTACTCTAGATCTTCATTAACTGCAAATCTTTCCCCATTATATTCCTTTATTCAACAAATATTTATTGTGTGCCTACTCAGCAGACTTTACAAATTTTATTGAGTGTCTCTTGGGAGCATTTTTAAAAGGCACATTTCCAGCCCCCAGCCCTACATTCTGGTTCTGCATTCTCAAGGTAGGGCCCAGAAAAATGCTCTTTTAAACAATAGCTTCCCTTCCTAGTAATCTTGCTCCCCTTTGCCTTTTAAGAACCATTATAGAATTTCAGCTGTGCCCTGGTTTTCCTGTACAACTCTACCCCTAAAGTTGGTTAAATGAGGACACTGTAGTTCATTGGCTAACTGTTGTTCCTTGCTCAGAATCCAGTAAACTTTGGTAAATCTTAATATAACTCCTCACTTAAAATAACTTTGAGGCCTTGGGAGTTAACTTCCCCACACATAAGCTTGGGATGCAGTTGTAAGAATGCATGTGTGCAAAGCCCAGAGTAACTTGGGACACTTTCTAAATGTAGCAATTAAAGTTTATTATAGTCTATTGGAATAAGCAAAAAGTCAACAGACACCATCAGAACACTGCCATAAATATATATATTTTTTAATTTTTAAAAAATTTTATTGGAGTATAGTTGATTTACAGTGTTGTATTAGTTTATGCTATATAGGAAAGTGAGTCAGTTATACATATATGTATATTCACTCTTTTTTAGATTCTTTGCCCATATAGGTCATTACAGAGTATTGAGTTCCCAATGCTATACAGTACCTCTTTATTAATTATCTAATTTATGTATAGTAGACTTAGTATGATCATCTTTAGGTCCATTCATTTTGCTACAAATGGCATCATTTCATTGTTTTTTAATGGCTGAGTAATATTCCATTGTATATAATTAAATGTTTAATATAAGAACTACAGGATATTGAGATTTTCTTCTTCCTGCCTCCATGACTATCTGTTAATTCAAGGCACACATCATTTACTTCGATGATCAGTGTTTACCCAACTGGTAACGCCGCCTCCCTTCTTGCCTATGAAAATGTACCCACCACACACCAATCGAAGTGATCTTTTAAAATTGTAAACTGGGTCATGCCAATTCTGCGCCTAAAACCTTCCATGGCCATCCCCTCACCCCTAGAATGGCATCCCTACTCATAGCTAAGGCTTGAGGCAGAACAGGAATCAGCCTGGATCACACCACTTTCCCTATGTGCTTTCTCACTGGCATTCTCTGTTTCCCAAACATATCACCTTGGCTGTGGGCCTTTGCGTTTGCTCTTCCCTCAATTTAGAATACTCTTTGCCAAGACCTTTGCATGACTGGCACACCTGAAGTGTCAGCTTCTCATGAGGCTCTCCTGGACCACTTCGTCTAAAGTTCTCCCTTGCTTCACACCCTGCCAAGTCACTTTCTTTCCCATTCCCCTGTTTGATTTTTATCAAAGCCTTTACCACTGTCTTCCATTTCCCTATTCACCTGTTTTTATGTTTACTATCTGTCTTACCCTCTCTGCCCATCCTTCAGCAGAATATTGGCCTTATCAGGACGGTAGTTAATCTCTGCCTTATTTGCTAATATTTCCAAAAAGTATTGAAAATACTTTGTCAAATACTTTGTCAAAGTATTTCCAATACTTTGACACAAAACAAGTGTTCCATAAATGCCTATTGCATTAATAAATGAGTGATGGCAGATTGTTCTAACTAGTTGGTAGGCTCTTATCAACCATTATAGCTCACCCTAAAATTTCTGAATGTTTTAATAAATAGGAATCTGTTTGACATCTCATAATATAATATATATATTATATTCAAAGGTATTCCTGACACCCTGCTTTCCTCTCAGCCCACTTCAGTTCAGAACCCTGGTTTCCTACCCACAGATAGAGAGTTTCTGTGATGGGTTAAAAAATATTCGAAATTCTCAAGCCTCAATTTGAGATTAAATTTATTTGTTATTTTAAATTAACATATTAGTACTGCATCCCATGTAGCACTTGTGGATTGGGGTAAGCATGTAGCAAAACCATCCATCACCACCCTCTTCTCTACCACAAGAAGATGAGTTGTGATAGCTTCAAAAAGATGGACAATCACCCACTTAAGTGGGAAGTAATATACAGAATTAGAGTTAGTCAAGTGTTCCTAAACTTGCTAGGCATAAAATGTTTCTAGGGCATAAAATGTTTCTAGGGATTAATTTTTCTAATTTCAGTGGTGAGCTTATCATGAAGATTTTCTGCTCTTGCTTAAACATCAGCATTATTGGAATGATTTTATGCCATGTCTTACCTCTTGGTTTCTTTGAACTTGTCGACTACGGTAAAGTGGCAGGACCTTGTTTTACTTGTTTCTCCTAAAAAATTAATTTATTCTACTTATTTTCAAGATTTTTCTATGTCATATTAAAAAATACAGTGATATAGAAGAATAATGTCTTCTGTCCTCGAAATAATGGTTGTCCCCTTAGCTGAAAGAGAGTTATAAGAAATGAAAAAGGAAGTACATCTTGGGACTGTAATACTTAAGTCATTTATTATTTTATTTTATACTGACACCTAGTCTGATTACTGCTTCATTGGTTCACCTCAGTAGAAATCAGGGCAAAGAGCATGTACAGGTAATTCACAAAGAAAAAAAACAAAATAATTCTGAATATATGATTGTAGAATTTCTAAGTTCCGTACTTTTAGTCATCTGAGTTATATACTTGTATTGACAATCAGAAGTATTTTAAAAGAAATATACCATTGGTAACAATGCTACATTACAAATGTTACAGAAATGGGTATTCTCATTACTTACTGGTAGAATGATTTATTGTGGTAAACTTTCTGTAGCATAATCTGTTAATTTGCAGCCAAACAACCTTTATATTTGGCAAACCTTTTAACCTGGCAGCTCTGCTTCTAGTAATTTGTTTTAAGTAGATACTCAGAGATTTTATCAAGAGTTTTAAGTCCAAAGATGTTCACTGCAGCATTTTATATGACAGTGAAAAAAATAGGAACAACCTTAATTCCCAGTAGGAAGGGATTAATTAACTAGATTTTAACCGTATGAGACAGTACTCTTCAGCTAGCAAAATAGTTGCTGAAAAAGAACACTTACCAAGTGGGGAAATGTTTGGTAGATATTTCTAAGTGGAAAGTCAGGCTTTGGACCAGTGTGAAGACATAATCCCATTTTTATGGAATAAGGACTGGCTAGGCAAACAATAAAATCTAAACCACGATTATCTTTAAGGGTAGCATTATGATTGATTTTTGTGTTTTTCACTTGTACTTTTTTGGTGTTTTCATGTGTTCTGCCTTAAGCATATAGGTATTTTGTAAATAGAAACAAATAGCAAAAATCTCAACAAAGAAGCTGTCAAAAGAAGAAAATTATCTTCAGCATTGTATTTGAGATTTTAGTCATTGGTATATCACCTTCATGATTTTATACCATTTCCAAGTACTACCTGTATGATTATTTACTTAATATCCGTAATTAAGCCAACACTTAACTCAATTTGTAAGCCTGCCTTTACCTTAGAAGTAATACATGTGAAATCACAGCTTTGATGTACTAGATTTTTAAAAATACTATGCAATAATGTGAACCATAACCATTAAAATAGATACTCTTTTATCAGTCTCCCTCTGACATGATTTCATACCACCATTGATGTGGGCAGCATGACTCTGGTGACCACTTCCTTTAAATACTGACATTGATGAGATAGATCCCTTTGACACCATCCCTGAAAATAGCCCCAGACTAACCAGAACAGATTTCACCTGAAGTCTGTACTTGTAACACCCTGTAATCAGGTTTCAGAAATTATAGATACACTCACTAGCTTTCTCATAGATTATACTCAACTCTGCAGTACTCTATCCACTTGTAGGAGCAAAGACATAGAACTGAAAATCATATACTTTTCATTTGCAAAAGTATGCTTGTTTTGGTTTTTTGTTTTGTTTTATATTTTCTGATCCTTCTTCCTATGAGAGAGAGCGGTTCATAGGTGCTTTCAATCTAGAAACATGCATATTTCCTTGTATGCATATTGTATTTTAGGGGAAAGTATAATCTGATTGCTGGTGCAGTTTTCTGATGGTTTCTGTGATTTCTCTTGTGAGCTACTGCCAGGAACTTGTTTTCATCTCAAATGAGAAAGGATGTTTAACAAAGAGTGATTGTATCAGTTACACATCAACATTCTGAAAAATGAATGTCCATCAAATTATTTTTTCTAAAAAAAAAAGCAAGGAGGCTTAATAAATGTCTCCATATTTACACATGGAATTTTTTTAAAGACTATTGTGTTTGAAGTTTCATGGCTCTTGTCTCAGAGAAGAGTTTGCTCATACAACATAATCATCCTTGTAAATTCATTGAAAACTCCTATTATGAAAACAGTGTTGTTTTTATTTTCCCAAACTCTTGAGAAGAAGCAATTATATGGTCGTTTGAGTTGAAATCTGTTACTCAAAAAACATAGGATAAACTCTGAGAATGGGTGTTATCTAAGAAATGGGACTAACACAGACCTGCTTTCTATTTTCATAAAATGCAAAGATGATGATGATGTACTTTAAAAGTTTAAAGAATGCAAAGCACCCTTTTTCTTCCTTCTTTCTAGTAACCTCCACATCTGGAATTGACTTAATGCCCAGTTGGATGTACCAGATGTCTGCAACTTCCTACCCATATGCTTAACTACATGAGTTTTCCTTAATTGTTCTGTTCTGGAATGGCAGGCATTTCTCCTTGAAAAACACTTCAGAGGTGTTTCACTTTTATGTATTTTCAAATGAAGATAAACCTTCTTAGGGAAGCAACCCAACTAATTTCCAAGGGGATATGGATGAGTAGAAGCTAAGAAAGTTAGTTGTTTCTTCATGTTTCAGTTCTGCTCTTTGAGAACAGCATTTCTTTCTGGTTGTGCCCTTACTGATGTCACCTGTTTCTCCTGGAAACGTGGGGATATGAGTCTAACCTCCTCAGCCATCATTTGTGCCTCCTGGGCCACAAGGTAACATACACACTGCAGTTAAACAAATGAAGATGACAGTATGCTGTTCATTTATCTTCTCTGAATTTCTAGAGATTTCTTTCATATAATCCAGAACACTTGAGTAGAAACACATAGAATATAATTTCCCAATCTATAAACATCTTTGCATTTTCAGTGTTAAATTCCCCACCATTACAGCACTACTAGCTGTCTTAACGCTTGATTACTTTCCTCCAATCCATCATTGATGTGGCTTTTGATGATGTGATCTTGTTACAGGGCACTCTTCCTTGGACTTGATGAACACTTGGCAGCTTTTCAGATAGTTTATTAGACTCTGAGCAGTAAACTCACATTATCAGCTTTCAGCTGTGACCCGGATTACTGGATTGGATCTATACCTCATTATAGAGTCTTTCATCTCTATTTAAGTAGATATTTTTTTTTTCCCATAGAATCTTTCATCTCTATTTAAGTAGATTTTTTTCCTAATCCATAAGTCTCCAGAAGATCTATAGTCTCAGAATTTGCTTCTTGTCCTGGCTGTATTTCTTAATCACTTTTCTTGGCTCTCTGTCAATATTACATTTCTTTGTACATAATGGTCTTTCAATAAATACCTACTGAAGAAATGTTTTAACATCTGAGGAGATGGACATGGCAGTCTGGTATTAAACACTTTTATTTAGCAGTATACTTTCATTGTTCCTAAATTCATTCATTAATTTAACAAATGTTTTACCTGCTTACTGTGCACTAACCACCATGTTTCAGATACTGGGTTAAAGCCTAAACTTTTCTGTTTTCTCACAGACAAGCCCATATTTTACCTCCTGGCAATCTTCCTCTTTGCTCACCCCCAAAACAACTCCCAGTGACTTTTATAGCTTTTTCCTGCTCAGGGTATTGTATTTGTTTTCATTGTGTTGCTGTGTAAAAATTGCCACCAACTCAGTGTTTTAAGATACTCAGTTCAGTTCAGTTACTCAGTCATGTCCGACTCTTTGTGACCTCATGAATCGCAGCACGCCAGGCCTCCCTGTCCATCACCAACTCCCAGAGCCCACCCAAACCCGTGTCCATCGAGTCAATGATGTCATCCAGCCATCTCATCCTCTGTTGTCCCCTTCTCCTGCCCCCAGTCCTTCCCAGCATTAGGGTCTTTTCCAATGGGTCAGCTCTTCATGTGAGATGGCCAAAGTATTGGAGTTTCAGTTTCAGCATCAGTCCTTCCAATGAACACCCAGGACTGATCTCCTTTAGGATGGACTGGTTGGATCTCCTTGCAGTCCAAGGGACTCTCAAGAGTCTTCTCCAACACCACAGTTCAAAAGCATCGATTCTTCGGTGCTCAGCTTTCTTCACAGTCCAACTCTCACCTCCATACATGACCACTGGAAAAACCATAGCCTTGACTAGACGGACCTTTGTTGGCAAAGTAATGTCTCTGCTTTTAAATATGCTATCCAGGTTTGTCATAACTTTCCTTCCAAGGAGTAAGCGTCTTTTAATTTCATGGCTGAAATCACCATCTGCAGTGATTTTGGAGCCCCAAAAAAATAAAGTCAGCCACTGTTTCCCTTGTTTCCCCATCTATTTCCCATGAAGTGACGGGACCAGATGCCATGATCTTAGTTTTCTGAATGTTGAGCCTTAAGCCAACTTTTTCACTCTCCTGTTTCACTTTCATCAAGAGGCTTTTTAGTTCTTCTTCACTTTCTGCCATAAGGGTGGTGTCGTTTGCATATCTGATGTTATTGATATTTCTCCTGGCAATCTTGATTCCAGCTTGTGCTTCTTCCAGCCCAGCGTTTCTCATGATGTACTCTACATATAAGTTAAATAAGCAGGGTGACAATATACAGCCTTGATGTATTCCTTTTCCTAGTTGGAACCAGTCTGTTGTTCCATGTCCAGTTCTAACTGCTGCTTCCTGAGCTGCATACAGGTTTCTCAAGAGATAGGTCAGGTGGTCTGGTATTCCCATCTCTTTCAGAATTTTCCACAGTTTATTGTTATCCACACAGTCAAAGGCTTTGGCATAGTCAATAAAGCAGAAATAGATGTTTTTCTGGAATTCTTGCTTTTTTGATGATCCAGCAGATGTTGGCAATTTGATCTCTGGTTCCTCTGCCTTTTCTAAAACCAGCTTGAACCAGCTGGAAGTTCATGGTTCACGTATTGCTGAAGCCTGGCTTGGAGAATTTTGAGCATTACTTTACTAGCGTGTGAGATGAGTACAATTGTGTGATAGTTCGAGCATTCTTTGGCATTGCCTTTCTTTGGGATTGGAATGAAAACTGACCTTTTCCAGTCCTGTGGCCACTGCTGAGTTTTCCAAATTTGCTGGCATATTGAGTGCAGCATCATCTTTCAGGATTTGAAATAGCTTAACTGAAATTCCATCACCTCCACTAGCTTTGTTCGTAGTGATGCTTTCTAAGGCCCACTTGACTTCACATTCCATATATTATCTCAAAGTTTCTGTAGATCAGAAATCTGGCATTACTTAGCTGGGTTCTCTGAGTGCTCAAGGACTCACAGGGCTGGAATTAACTATGACTGGGCTATGTTCTCATGTCAACGCAGCTATACATGTCAACGCAGCTGTAGAAGTCTTCAAAGCCAGCCACAGAGAGAACTTGTCTGGTGTTTCAAGTCTCTGATTAATCAGGACTTCACTGGCAGTCCACTGGTTAAGAGTTAGCTTTCCAGTGCTGGGGGTGTGGGTTCCATCCCTGATTCAGGTTTGCCTCTCTGCTGAAAAATCAAAACATAAACAACAGAAGCAATATTGTAACAGTTTCAATAAAGACTTAATGAATGGTCCATGTCAAAAAAATCTTTTCAAAAGAGAGGATCTTAATCACCTTAGTCAGTCCCATCCAGGATAACCATCCTTTTCTATTAAAGTCAACTGATTAAGGAGTTAAATTACATCTGCAGAATCTCTTCATTCTTGTCATATATTATGAATTAGAGGCAAGTCATAGAGTCCCCCTGGATTTCCCTGCTGGCTTAGTGGTAAAGAATCGGCCTATTAATGCAGGAGATGCAAATTGGATCCCTAGGTCGAAAATATTCCCTGGAGGAGAAAGTGGCAACCCACTGCAGTATTCTTACCTGGGCAATCCCTTGGACAGAGGAGCCTGGCAGCCCATGGGGTTGCAAAAGAGTTGGACACGACTTAGCAGCTAAACAGCAACAACAACATAGAGTTCCCCACCCTCAAGGGCACGTGAGTAGAATGTTGGTCACTGGGGATCATCCCAGTTTCTGCCACAGTTGTTCTGCCCCCATTCCGGTGTTCTTCATAGAACTCCTTCAAGTAACCTTTTAAGAGAAACTCTCCCTTATCATTCCACCTAAAATAGGCCTCTCCTTGTTTGGGGTTTGGTTTTTTCTGCAACGGTACCCTGCTTTTTACCATCATAGAACATCACACAATCTGAAATTACCTTGCATCAGTTCAGTTCATTTCAGTCACTCAGCCATGTTCGACTCTTTGCAACCCCATGGACTGCAGCTCGCCCGGCTTCTCGGTCCTCCACTATCTCCCAGAGTTTACCCAAATTCATGTCCATTGAGTCGGTGATGCCATCCAACCATTTCGTCCTCTGTCGTCCCCTTCTCCTCCCGCCCTCAATCTTTCCCAGCATCAGGGTCTTTTCAAATGAGTCAGTTCTTCACATCAGGTGGCCAGAGTATTGGAGTTTCAGCCTCAACATTAGTCCTTCCAATGAACACCCAGGACTGATCTCCTTTAGGATGGACTGGTTGGATCTTCTTGCAGGCCAAGGGACTTTCAAAAGTCTTCTCCAACACCACTGTTCAAAAGCATGAATTCTTCATACTAGTTGATATTTGTTCCCTTATTATCTGCTTCCCTCTCCTGATTCACTTATTTAAGAGCAAGGACCATGTCTATTGCACTCACCACTATATGGTCAATACTTAAGCACAATGCTAGGCACACAATAGATGTTCAACTAAATATTGACCAAATCACTAAATGGAGAGGCCAAGGCATTTTTGGTCTTTGGATGCTTAAATGCCCATATTCTACAAAGGTGTGTGTTTCCTCCTTTATTTCCCTTGAGGCAAAGTGCAGCAATGGAACAGGCATGTTAGTCTGAGACCAGAATCAAACTGCTTATTCTCCTGTTTTATAGTGTGGATTTCACATGAGATTCACAGAATGCCGGTGGCCTTAGACCTTCCCTCAGGTCACATCTGTCTGTCTCTCCCATCACAGGGTTGAAGGACGAGGTACAGAAATTAAGTTCACTCGCTGCCTCTAACAGTCATTAGATATTTGATGGATTGCTGGTTTTCAGTGGCTTTGCCTGCCAGATGTACTTTAATTTCAGCTTTCTTGGGATATGGAAAGAGATCAAGATGTATCCACCCCCATGAACTTTTTCTTCTCTGTTAGCAGGAGCAAAATTAGTGGGCAATGAAGATGTGGAGGGCATGGGGCCAGATAGCAATATTTAATTTCCCAGAGCAACAATTCTCTGATGATTCCATCAGGACTTTTCATGACAGAGTCATCAGAAAATTCTTGCTTCTCTATCAGTGCTTCGTAGAACACGTGGTTAGACATTTCTGTCTAACTGTGCCTGCTATATTGGTGAGATGGACTGCAATGGAACCTTGAAATTGAGAGGCAGTGGATATCCTGGATCTGAGGAACAGGAAGTTGGACATTTTCTATGCAGGCTTTGAAACTGCTGGAGACATTTTACAAAGCTCTTCCCTTTGTTGCCAAAATGGAATTACAAATACACTCGGTTTATTTGAAGTCTTTTCATAAGCATTGAACCACGAAATTGTAATCAGAGGTGTTAAAGAGGTGTACTTTCAGAAAAGGACATACAAAAATAGTATTTTCTACTTTGCCACCTTTCACCAAATGAGGGAGGCTATTATAAACCAATCTAACCCAGCTATGCAAAGGGAGATATTTTACAGGTCTTCTGACATGCTTCACCAACCCAGACTCCCCATGATCATTATTTGAATTTACTTTCTTCTTCTTCAATGATTCAAACCTCCAGTTTGCAGAAACTTGGATAATAGAGTGTTGTTTACTGATTAAATTTTGTGGTTAACTTTTTTGTCTTCACCCTTTGTGAAAGATGCATAAAACATTGTAGTTCTTTCCTGCCCAGCTTGTGAGTGGTTCTGTCTTTCATGATGAACTTTTATTCATGGAACACCTCCCATCCATGTCCGACCTCCAGTTTGAAGAGTAATAACACCTATCAGATATGAAGCCTTGACCACATGCCAGACACTAAGCCTAGTACTTTACATATATTATCATATTTAATCCTCATAATAAGCTTGTAAGCTAGTTATTTTTACCCACATTTTAATAAGCAACCTAAAAAAGAGAAAGAGAAAGAAGTTCAACAATTTTTCCAAGGTCAGTCAGTCAGAAGCAACCTGGATTTGAAGTCCAGATTGTATGTCTTAGCCTCCAATTAAAATGAATAAATTAATTTAAATCAGTCTTTCATGCAATTACTGAAAATAATGGTGATTTTCTATCAACATAGAAGGCTCTGAAAAGTAAGTAGAAAGTTTATCAATCCTGCCTTTATTCTAGGAAGACAGATATGTATGTATTGTACTTAGTGTTTTTGAATCTCTTTTAATTTAACCTATTCCTTTATCCCTAAAATTTATTGGAGGAAAAGAAAGGTCAGCTGACACTCAGTTCTTTGCATTTTCTTTTTTTTTTAATTTTTATTGGAGTATAATTGATTTACAGTGTTGTTAGTTTCTGCTGTATAGCAAAATGAATCACTTATACATATATCCACTCTCTTTAAGATTATTTTCCCATATAGGTCATTGAAGAATATTGAATAGAGTTACCTGTGCTCTATAATAGGTCCTTATTAGTTACCTATTTTATATATAGATGTGTGTATATGTCAATCCTAATTTATCCCTGCCCCCACTGTTTTCCCCTTGGTAACCATGTTTGTTTTCGACATCTGTTACACTGTGTATTTTTTAGTTAGAATTTTAGTGAATGTGTCTTTGTTCACTGGTAACCAGTAAGGTTTATGATTGCTTCACTCATTTAGGTTCTCCTGTATCAGTACTAATGTGTCCTGATTTCACTTTTAGAAACACACTTCAAGCCTCACAGTGTTCAGAGGATGGTGAAGAACAGGAAATGTTTGTCTTTCTTGCCTGTCCCCTTTAGTGTGTAATCAAGCCAAATAAGAGGACTTGAAAACATGTCTTGCATAATGAGCACCTTCCTGGGTTTAGGAACCTCAGAATTAGAACACAGTTGCTCTTGGGAGAAAAAAAAAACACCCACAAAAGCATGCATGAACTTTCACCTTACAAAGGTTTTCAGTGAAGAATTAAACTAGGGGTTGCTAAATATTTTAGGCTTTGTGGACTTTGCAGCCTGTATAGCAGCTGCTCACTTCTGTCATTGTAGCAAAAGCTGCCTTAGGCATTATACAAAGGAATGGGCATGGCTGCCTGTGTTCTGGCAAAACTTTAGTTATAAATCAGGCAACTGGCAGGTTTGACTCCAGGGCTGTGGTGTGCCAACCCCTGAGTTAAATAATATATCGCATGATCACAGAAATAATTCTTTACTTTCCACAAAGTTGCCCTTTGAATATCAGATGTTACTTTTACAACCCCAAAGGTTTTTAACACAAAACAGACTGCACATGTCCATTCTGTGAACAGTGGGACATATAATGGTGGTTCACAGTGTTGGCAGTGAAGACCGTCATTGCATAACCCAGAAGTGAAGTGTGTGCTGTTGAATTCTTAATATACTTGACTCATTTCAGTCTTGTTTTTTTCTTTTTGATTGGTTGATTTTATGGGAGAAAAGTAAATTTTAGTAAAGAAAGAAGTCAACAGGGAATTTACCTTACCAGTGTACATCCTGGACAAGTCACTTACCTTCCTTAAGCATCACTGTACTTCTCTGTAGAATGGAAATAATGCAGCATGTGCTTTACTGCATTTTTTGTGGTACTGTGGTAAGACTCAGCCCTTCCATTCTTTGGTACCTACCCAAGAGAACTGAGTATATTTGTCCACCAAAAGATATTGCCAAGAATATTTATAGACGTGTCATTGCCAGTAGCCAAAGGTTGGGAGCAACCCAAATATCTATCAACAATATCAAGTGATACACAAACCATAGTATAGTTATACAATGTAATATTCAGGCAGTTTTAAAATGAAGAATAGTACCGGTACATTCAACAATGAAAAATGAATTTCACAGACATTTATCTTGAATTTCATGTACCTTGAAATTCAGTTACATTTATCTTGAAGTTCAAGATCAGGAAAAACTATCTATGATAACATAAATCAGAATGATGATTGCATCAGCAGAGAGGGAGGGGAAACTGGGTAGGTATTGATTTGAAGGTACTCAGATGCTAGGAATGTTCTATTCCAGTAACATCCAAAATGGCAGCCACTTACCTCATTGAATTAAATTGTAAATCCAGTTCACACTAGTCACATCTCAAGTGTTCAGTAGCCACGTGTGTCTTGTGATTGTCAAAGTGGACAATGCAGACGCCTCACCAAGTCCTTTTGGACAGCGCTATTTACTGTCTCTTGAGTAGGATCGTGTTTTCATGGTGTACATCTGAAAACTAACCAAGTTATGCCTTTGGAATTTACACTTTACTGTATACATACCTCATAAAATATGCTTCAAAATAAATACATTTTACCTCATGAAATGCGGGAAGTGAGCAAGAAAGAGGAAAAAATAAAACAAAAAGTATAAACAAGGGCTTTTTACATTTTCATTTTGAAATTAATATGGGACATGACCTCAGGAAGAAAAAGCATAAGAGCTCTGCACAGAAATATCAAATAAAACTTTCAAGCTAGAGATTATTTCTCATTAACTTTAATTAGGCTCCTTTTAGGTTACAGGCTTAGCAAATTATCAAACCAAAAATAAAAACCTTAGGCTCTGCTCTCAGGCAAGTTTCCTCAAATTCTGAAGCATTCATGAATGCTCTTCTGGTATCATTGCCTTTGTCACATCCCTGTGTATATAATCTGTGTTGCTAATTAGATTCCATCATGAAGCACGGTTTCAATCATTTTCTGTCCAGCACCAGCATCTTTGTTTGTGTAGAGATGTGTGAGCCCGCATCGTGCACAAATGCATTCAGAGTAATGAGTTAGATTAGAGTGGTCTGATTTCTGTTTTATGAAAGTTAATTGAAAGTGTAACTTCAGTCTTTGTTACAGAAACCTGATTAACCCATTGCTTTATCTTACATGTGCAACAAAGAATCCCTTTCAGCATATAGTAGCTTTTAGATTATCAAGAAGCATAAAAGAAGCAGTCTGAGAATTGTAGGTCAGTTGTAGGTCTCTCACACTGGATATAAACACGTGTTTGAGCAGAGTGGAATGAGTCAGAAAAGCTATATGACCTTGGATAACTTCTTACCTTCTCTGAGCTTCAGTTTTCCTCGCTTCCTGCCTTCCCTGGCTCTGCCAGGAAGAGTTGTTTCCCTTCTGTTTGTTCCCAGCACAAGACATGGCAGCCACGGAGCAGCGGAGAGCACAGGGACTCTGTAATATAGTACCGTGCACATCCTCTGCCTCTGGACTGTGAGCATCTGGGGTCCGTGAAGTCTATCGTTTCCTTAACACACAGGCCACTGCCTGGCCGGCAGGATATCTGAAAACAGGTTTATTGAATAATTGAGTCAGTGAGTGAATAAAAGAATGAAGGCGTGCTCTATTATATATATTTTTGTAATCCATTACCCCACAAGTTACTTGGGCTTGACACAACAGACGTTTATTATCTCATAACTCTGGAGGGTCAGGTATTAAGCATCGCTTAGCTAGGTCTTCTTTCCCAGGGTTCCTCACAGGCTACAGTCAAGGTATTGTCTGAAGCTACAATCCTCCCAACTAGGGCTGATTCTGCTTCCAAACTCACTCTTTGTGGTTGGGAGGATTCAGGTCCTTGTGGGCTGTTGGACGGTGCCTTTTCAACATGCGAGTGAGACTGCAGCATGGCAGCTTGCGCCAGCAAGAGTTTGCTAGGAAGACTGAGTTTGCTGTAATTTTTATAAGCTAATCCCCGAGTTGACACGCCATAGCTTTTCCTGTGTTGATTTGTTAGAGCCAAGCTACTTGTCACTTGAAGAGACGACATGAGAATGTGAATGTTGCGGTGAGGGTCGCTGGGGCCGTATCCGCAGCTGCCCACCACAAGGGCCTCCTCCACCAGACTGTGAGGAAGCTCAGAGACAGACAGTGTCCGTGAAACATACTCTTGCTCTTTGCTTTTCCTAATTATCCTTTTTCCTAGAATGAACTTCCTCACGTCCTACTTATATTTCATATTTTAGCTTAAGTGCTGCCACCTCCAAGCGGCCTTCACTGAATGTGAAAATGTGACCCTTGAGCCATTTTAATCCAGCACCCATTTTTTTTTCCTGTTTGGTGCAAATTGCCATTCATATATTTTACTTATTGTCACCTTCCTCCACAAGAAAGTGAGCTTCATGAGGACAGCAGCCCAGCCTGTCTGATCTCTCCTCACTAACCAGCACCTCACACATATTAGGCCTTAGTAACTATGTGTTGGAAAAAAACTGTATTTTTAGATCCTTTTTACAGTTTATTTGCTTTGTAAAATTAGCACAGTTGGAGTCGTCATCCTTCAGATAATTTTCAGGGACTTAGAGCTGTCCCAGGGGAGGGGACTCTGATTGCTGAGACTTGAGAGTATGCACTCCAACAAAGCCAACCCTCTTTGGGATGAAAGTTATTAATAAATTGTCATTGCAAATTTGGCTTACCTAATTTGGAAGGTAAGAAAATATTGGGGCATGCACACAAATGATAGTGACGTTTGTGTTGGGTTTTTGTCACCTCCCTTCCCTGCCTTCTTCACCAAGCTCATACCTTTAAAGTAGCCAACAGCCTTGCACCCCTATGTTACCCCTCTCAGCCTCGCACCCCTATGCTACCCCTGCCGCAGCAAGAAGGTCTGCACTGTCTGCACTGTCCCTATTTATTGAGTAATAATGACATGCCAGGCATTGTACTACAAATTTTCCATATGTGCTTCCCAATTCTCACCACAGCTTTTACAGAGGAGACAAGTGAAAATAAGTTTAAAAATTCAAGGCAACCAGACTTTCAAGCCCAAGCTAATTCCATCACCACCACCCACTCACCAAGCCCACCCTCCTTCCCGGCACATATTAGGAAAGACTGAAGATTTGGGAGTCATCGGGAGGTTGAGGTTCTTGTCCTGGTGATACTCTTACCTTGCCCATGTCATTTTTAAACTTCTCACATACAGTCATCTCTTTGAAGGAAGCCTATTAGTATCCCAACCCAGATATCAGACTGTTGGAAGCCTGGACCCAAATGGACATCTCATACCTGTGCCAAATTCCCTTTCCTTTCAGACCTTCATGCTGAAATGTTTAATGAGCCAGAATATAGATTTTTCTGTCATGTACAAAAGGACGAGGCCAGCGTCTAACTCTGTGGCAGCCTTAGCAGCTTGTGGTGAAATAGCCAAACAAGTTCTCTTGAGAAAGGTGACTATTTTTCTCCTGTAATGTCGGGGTTACAGGCTTGGCTCAATCTCCAGGGTAACCTTTGCAAGGATGGTCGGCAGAATCTCAGAGGCAGAATACTGGTCCTAATGTGACTCGGTGTTCCAGGTACCCATGTGTGGTGAGAAATGAACACTGTCCCTGTGGCAGACACAAGCTTTAAGGGTACGTTTGCTGATGGTAGTGAGCTGAGTGTGGGGAGCAGATTTAAGAGGGTGAGGGCAGTTCATTGTTGGGCTAGAATATTATTGGCATTTTCAGCTGGATAATTCATCCCTGTGAGGTTGCCCTATGCATTGCAATACATTTACCAGCATCCCTGGCCTCTGCTCCGAGATGCCAATAGTTGACACACTCCTCCATTTGTGACAAACAGCATGTCCCCAGACATTTCCAAATGTCCCACAGAGGAGGGCAGAATTACCAACAGCTGAAAATGACTGGACCATCAGTGGTGATGTGATATGGTCAGGCTTGGCTTAATAGGTTGTAGTAACAAATCGCCCCAGCATCTCAGTGGCTAAAGCAATGCCAGGACAGAAACTCTATGAGTCTCAAACCAGCCATTAAATGCTTCATCTCAGAAGTTTCATACCATTTGCCCTCACAACCCTTGTATTATGGTCAGATTCATAAACCACAAGAAGACCAGGAAGTGTAGCTTTACCATGAGCCTAGTAAAGAGGAGAATTAATAATAGAAATATTTAGCAAGTAGCATTAACAACAATTTGAGATGCAAAGGAGGTCTTTCTCCCCTGTTAATATAGAATGAGAAAGTGTTAAAGGCAGAATATACACGGTTACCTGATATTTCTAGAGACAACAATAACAACTGTGATGCAATAATAACAATTTGAATCGTGCTTATTATGTGTCAGACAATCTAATTCTCACATAAAAAACCCAATGAGTGAAGTCCTTTTCATTTCTGAGACACAGGATATTTAAGTAGCTTGCCTAGAGTCACACAGCTAGTAAGTGGCAGGAATGAGATTTAATCCCAAGTCTCTCTGACATTAAAGACTGAGCACTTTAACCCCACTTTACAGGTCAGTTTGACTGTTGTGCAAATGACTTTCTCTCCTTTTTGGGTTGAATGAGCAAGTTGTCTCTCCAGTAACCTGCTCAGCACCTTTGTGGTTTAAACTGGAAGCATAATTGACATGTAATGCAAGTATGTTCCATCCCTACATTCCCTGAGCATTTTTCTTAAGGAAACCCACCGATCCTGAACATTTGGAAGGGAGCCATCCAGTCACCCCATCATGAGGTGATCCTGCTCAGAGAAACAAACAGAATGATTCCAGTTACTCAGAGACGGTGCTGAGCCCCACACCAACTTCAGTCCTGAGAAAACTGCACAGAGTCAGGCAATGGACTCAGCAATGTGAATACTTGAGGATGCTGTCACCAACCCAACTGGAATCCACCCTGTGTTTCTAGATCCTCGATGCTAAGGCCAGAGGATTAATTACAAAAGCTAGTACATATAACAATGACTAATATGTATGCTTGGGGTGGTTATAAGTATGCATTGTCTTATGCAGATAAGTACTCTTAATATTACCATGTTTTTGCTTTAAATAAGCTTTAATAGATTAAGTTAATCGATTATGGTAATACATAGATATTTCTGAATCTTTGGTTTATAATGCATATCATTAATCACCAAGAGCTTATAGCGTATGTAAGTTTTGGGGAGGAAGAAATTTTCCAGTATTACCATTTTTGGAGACAAGGAAACTAAAGCTGGGAGAAATAAACTAGCAGTTTTTTGGTGGGATTCCAGATCTGATTCCAAATTTCAAGTTTTTACCCGTTTTAGCAGATGTGTGAAGTTGCTTAACATTTTAAACTGACACATGCATCTCTTTCTAGTGACTTCCATGCCCCTAGGACAAGCTTATAAAATTTATTTCTAAGAGAAAGGGAGATAAAAGACAAGAGATTGATTTCATTTTCTTTTCCCCTTGATCCAAAGAGTTACCTGAGAATTACTAAATTCATCCTGTCTAAACAAAAATATTCAGACTTTCCCAAGCAGTCTTCACAATGAGTTAACTTGCCCATTACTCAAGATCTTATCATTGAGAGAATCTTGAGATTTGGATATGAAATGACACTGGGTCAAAAGGTTCCTTCAAGTTCAAACTCCAGTTTTCAATGCCATATGTAAGGGGGCTATTAAAGATCTTTGGTAATAATTATTGTTAGGAGAGAAAGGTAAAGAAACGAGGATGTGAGGATGTAGTAGAAAAAAGAAAAGCTGAGATATGACTCTTAGTATCTTTCAAAGAATTTTAATGAATTTATTTAAGGAAAAAGTGAGATGAGTGTTAGTTTTAAGAAAGACTTCCCTAATTAAGTTGGAAACAATTTTTTTCAGTGGAATAAAGAGCATATAAATCTCTCTTCCTGCAAGTCTGAGAAAAGGCCAATCCATGCCAGACGAAAAGAGCCAGTACAATAAAGGAAATGGGGACTTTGCAGACGGACACTTCGGGATTTGAATTCCAGCCCTGCTGCTTACTAGCTGTGGGACCTTGAGTGGGGACTTCTCCTTCCCCTAAGCCTCAATTTCTCTTCATGCAAAAGAAAATCAGATGTGCCCTCCCGACCTAGTAGGATTATACACGTAGTCAAAAAATCATTGTGTTTCAGTGGCTGTTTATAAATTGATGAGAGCCACACAAGCACAAATTGAGCTTATGCCATTTCTGAAAAGCTGCCCCTGCTCCTGATCAACAGAAAAAGAAGACCAGCGATCATTTTAATTTTGCTCCAGGTACAAGTAAACTAAGTATTTGGGGAGAAGCTTTATTGCGATGTCCATTTTCTTTATCCAGTGTCCACCAGATGAATCGCAGGCTTTCTGGACTGAGATAACAATGTCTACTTCTAAATAAACGTTAGCCTTGTCTCTCAAGACAGTGAGTATAAAAGGCCTCCATGGTGTATTCACTCAAAGTTATGTTAGTATTATCACTTACAGCACCTTTCCCTAATGAGAAAACGTGTAGGAAGCCTGCATCTCTGCAGATGCCACTTAAACAGGGCCACTCTCCCAGGCAGCTATTGAAAAGGACTGGAGCATCCAGGTCTCTTTTGTTGAAGATTTTACCCATATAAAGTCTGTGACTATTGCTGTGGAGACAGCTGTGAAATCAGAGAAAAACTAGATATTGAGCTCTTCAAATCAGCATTTCTCTCCAGATTGCCCACTCTCTGAAACTGTTCTTGGTGATGAGTTTTGCCTGTTCTAAATTTTCTGTAAATTATTAAATTTAAGTCTGAATCTATCTATCTGTATGTCTCCTCTTGTGTCTGCCTTCTTTTTCTCAACTTTATATCTATGAGATGTGTTTTTTATTGTTGCAGGTAACTAAGAGTAGTTCATTTTCATTCATTCTGCTTGTGAATACATCAAGGTTTGATGAACTGTTGATGAATATTTGACTTAATTCCAGTTTTGTGCTACTGTGGAGAAAACTGTTCTGAATACTGTTCATCATGGTATTTGATGAATGTTAGAATCCATTTTTTGGTACATACTTAGGAATAGAATTCTGGATCATGAGGCATATAGACATATTCATCCTTCAATATCCGTGGGGTACTAGTTCCAGGATCCCCTGCAGATGCCAGAATCCCTGCATGCTCCAGTTTCATGGTTGGCCCAAGGACCTGCAGGTTCTGCTTCTGGTTCATTGAATCCACAGATGCAGAACCATGGGTACGGAGGGCCAGCTGGATAGATACTCAGATGTTCTTCCTCCGTAGGTATTGTCAGACCATTTTCCAGGGTAGTTTTACCAGGAAACTGCTACCAGGAATGTGAGAGAATCTGGGTGCTTCACATTTTCACCCACAAATAGGCCTTATCTGTGTCACCTTGAAGCAATGACTTTTTAAAAGAGAGTTGCCTGTTAAAATGTGTATAATTCTGTGTAACTCTCCCACATCCCTTCCCATACCAGATAAAACTAAAAATAGAGCAAGAACTTAACGCTCTGGTGGATGGGTCTTCTGATCTTACTGTGATATTATAAAAGAAAGAGAAAGAGGGTGAGTTGGTTGGTGGCAAAAATATAAAGGGAGCAGAAGGGTTAATTACTTTGAGCTGAATATTGGTTTTACTTTCTTTTACCAGAATTCTGTTTTATTTCTCCCTAGCCATCGATCAATACAGTTAATGGGTCGCTTGAAGATATTTTACATCCCCCGTATGACTAGAAACTGAACAATCTTGGGTCCCTGTAATTAAGGATAAAGAAAATTAGCCTTCCTTATAGAGTGTATCTCATGCCATAAGATAATTCTGTGTCTCTTCCTGTGCAGGCCAGGTCAATGTTCCTGCTAGCAGTAGACAAATACTCTATCCCTTTAGTATTTGTAGCTAAGGCCCAATCTACTGGGAACCTAGGGATTGTTTTTGTTGAGTCTGAGGGGCATGACTCTTTCATTTCCTCTAGAACCAGAGTTTTATTTCAGATTTGAATATAGGAAAGTCAAGAGCTTCAGTTTGCAGAAAGAGATATAAATGCATTACTTATGCTGTGAAGCACTATGAAGGAAATTGGTGTAATTACTCTTCCAACCGAATGATTCCAAAAGCCCCTCTGTGATCCTGAAGTGGCCATTTCTTTCACTGTCCCCCTACCAGGGTGGATCTATGCCAGGCCAGAGTCACCAACAATAGCTGCAGACAGCCACAGTCCAACAGCATCCTTCAATTATGTAAGGATGGAGCTTTAAAATACCCACACTGCTCCTCCCTCAGCCTGTTTCTCTCCCACTCCAGTCCTTCTTCTGAGCCCTTTGTTGGAGTATCATCCTTCATGAGAAGATCATCCTTCATGAGAGACGCTAACTTCTCTTTCATATGGGGGGTGGTGATAAATTCTCCTGCTAGGCATGTGCACTCCTGTATCATGTGAGGTCCTGCTGCTGTGGCTGAGATTCCAGCAGTCTTGTGTTTGGAGTCGTGACACCTCCAGAGCATCAATTTAGGAGCAGAGACTAGTGTCCTGTCTTTAGCAACTGGTCCAGACTTGATCCCAGGGCCTTACATGCAGTGTAAACTGACTAACAATATTGATGAACATACCACGGTTTCCTATATGTCAGGTGGCGTCGAAGCATTTTGCATATACTAACTCATTTAATCATCACCCAGCCCTAGGAGGTAGGTACTATTTTCATCCCTGTTTCACAGTTGAGGAAACGGAGACACAGAGTTTGGGTTCAAACCCAGTGGATCTGGCTCTGCTACACTATACTTTCCCTTTGAACATTTATGGAAGGATTTACCTGGGCTCCAGGTTATTATCTCTGAGCAAGGTCTAGACCTGCATTGTCCAAGGCAGTAGCCACTAGTTACAGGTTACTAATTTAATTTTAAATTAATTAAAATTTACTGAAAATAAAAATTTAGTTCCTTGGTCACAGTAGCCCTATTTCAAGTGCTCACTTGTCACGTGGGGCTCTTAGCTGTCATCTGAGCACAAATGTGGAATGTTCCCATCATCGAAGACAGTTCTGTTAGAATTTAAATGTGGAATAAAGGACGCAAGATGGAGACATACAAGTGGGGTGTTGAGGACAGGTTGAGGAATTCAGATGTTGGCAGTCCACGAGAAGGGAGGAAAGGCAGGCAGATGAAGCCTTCCAGCCGGCCTAGAGGACAGGCAGCCAGCCATGCAGGGTACGTGCATGCGTGCATGCAGTTTACTGTCTCAGAGCAGTGGTTATGGTCATGTATCCTGGGGCTCAGTCAGGAGCTTGCTGTGTGTTAGGAGAGTGATTGAATTTCTCTATATTCCCCTTACCTTGTGTGCTCCTGAAGATAGTTGAGGGGTTGTTGCAGGTGTTCAGCTGTGGGGATGTATGATGAGATTTGCCTTTTAGGAAGGTGTCTTTTGGAGGTTTCCTGGAGAGGATTGATAGAAATTAGTCAGGGAAATAAGTTAGAATGCTGTTGCCCACAGGTGAGCCTTTGAACTGGTGACAGTTCTTGCCAGCATTTTCACTGATCCATCAAGAAATAAGGAAAGTAAAGACTATGTTGTGTTGCATATGTGACCATGTAGGTGAGAGTTCCATTGTTCTATTTGTACTTTCTTGTATGCATGCTCAGTCATGTCCAACTTTGAAACACTATGGACTGTAGCCCACCAGGCTTCTCTGTGCATGTTATTTCCCAGACAAGAATACTGGAAGTGGGTTGCTGTTTCCTTCTCCAGGGACTGAGCCCACATCTCCTGCCTTGCAGGTGGATTCTTTATCACTGAGTCACCTGGGAAGCCCTGTACTTTCTTGAGAATCCCTTACTATTCAAAGACTGCTGTTTTTTCTACCTTTTCGATGTCAAAATGCCTTTTGTTTGTGAAATAGCATTCATAGTACTATAGTAGATGGTACTATGTCCATCTACTAGGGGTTTTTTTTTTTCAGTGTCCATACTAGAACAAGACAAAATGTATATCTGTGCCTTAGTCTATTTTAAAATTATGATTCCTAGTCCATAAAGTTCCTAAATCTAGAAACTGCAAAGTTAGACAGTTTGACAGTGGTGCCCAGGTGAGAGTTGACGAGTTCTTAGGGAAAGGAGGAGGAACATTTCAAAGCAAATTATATAAGCCATAGACAAGTGGATGGGGAAGAAATCAAGGAGGCAGAGAGTAAAAAAGTGTCCGAAGAGTCTGTGGTTTCTCCCTGCCTGTGAGTGGAGCTGGGGGAGGAAGAACTGATGTGAAGTCCTATAGAGATGCCCTCACTTCTCTGGCACCCCTGTTCCACTGGAGCTCCTGGCCATATCCTGAGCACACACACATCAAGGTGAAGTGCATGCAGGGAAACAGTTGACTTTCCTCCCCTGGCACCAGAAAACCACAGGCAGGTTCTCCTGGACACAGCAGGACCCGAGTGAGGCCACCTGACCTGTGATCCCCTTTACCGGGTTCGCTTCCCCTTCCCTGCCCTGGACGCATGGCCTTGCTAAGAGGCTTTCTGTGGCGCCTCAGTGACCCCCACCCCTCTCTGAGACAGCAGTGCCTGCCGTGCCTCTCAGAGCTTGCGGAGGCCAGAAAGGGTGCTGCCAGCCCAGCAGCAGGCTTCTTGCATTTTAAGCGGCATATGCAAATTAAATTAGCAAGGGTTCCACTTCATCTCCGGAGCAGCTCAGCTGCACTCCCCAATAATTCCCAAGCCAAACTGACCCAGTTTGAAATTAAAATCAGGTTTATTTTTAGAGGAATGTATTTTCCCTATCCTTCAGTCTCAGTGGATGCTTTTTCTGTTTGGCCTGATAAACATACAAGTACATTATCCCCAGACCTGCTGAGCCTTTCTGACAGCCACTTGACAGATAAAAGGCCTAGCAGAGTCAAGCTCATGTATATTCAGATGGTGGAGGTGAGCCCCTCACCCCATGCTGCTGAAGAGGGTCTGTATTCGCTGGGTCCCTTTTTCTCCACCTGTCTGCCAGTCTTAAGGTTGGTGTCAGGGTCCCTTGAGCCAGAGAAACCTTAGAGTTTAAGGTGATTTAGAGCCTGGTTACAGTTGGGTTCAGCAGAATCTACGGGCATTCATTGGAGACCTCTAATATCTCCTCGTGATAAAAATCTGTCACTCTGAATGGCCTCTTTGCAGCCAGATCCAAGAACATTTTTCATCCCAGTTGAAGGCTTTGAACGGTCTTTGGTAGCACTTTCTACAAGGAATTGTTCACAGAATGTGTGGTTACCATCCGGTTCTTTTCTCAAAACTGGAAGCTCCTTGAAGGCACCAGCCTCCTCCATCTTGCCAGCATCATCCCTGAGCCTAATCCTGTGTTAAGGCTCTCAGCACTGGATGAAATTAGCTGCTTGCCCAGTGGTTCTCAGCTGGAGGCAGTTTGAACGTCTCTTCCCCCTGCCATATGTTTTTCAGTATTTGGAGGCATTTGGGGTTCAGCTAGGGAAGGGGTGCTACAGGAGTCGGGTAGAGGTTGAAGGTCGTGACGGTGCTAAAGATCCCCATGACAACCCCTACCACAGAGCATTACCAGCCCCAGATGGCGTTAGTGCTGAGGTGAAAACGCGTGCCGGATAAATCCACTCACGGTTCTGCCTAAGCTGGGGAGGCCTCTCACTCATGGGTTTTGGAGTCAGGCTCTGCTTCTCACAAGGACACTGACTTTGCACATGTCCTTGACCTCTCTGAGTTTAATTTCTGCATCTTAAACTGAGAGTAAAAAAAATTACTGCCTTTATATCATTTTCTGTGAGACTGATGTGAGATTCTTCCTCTGAAATGTGTAAAACCATCCCTGACAGGTGGTAACTTTGCAGTAAATGCCCATCATTCTTACTGTCATTATTCTTGTTTGTGTTACTTTTTTAAGCCAGGAAGTTTGGATTCAGCTCGTATATCAGCCAATATAAGCTGATGTAACTTCAGTAACAAACAGCCCCCAAATCTCGGTGGCTTCAAAGACACGGGCTTATTTTTTGTTTGTTTTTTATGTTACACGTCCACTTATAGGTAGGGAAGGCAGCTCTGATCATGATAATTACTCTTTGATCCAGAAAACTCTGATGGGTCTTGCTGAAGCCTAGAGGTGACCCACAGCACATGGGCTCACAACTCACTGGCCAGAACTAGTCACGTAACCCCACCCAGACCCTCACGTTAGAGCACGTTTACTCCTGTGGTGTTAGCTTAGATAGGGAGACGATAGATTTTGCTCAAAGGACGAATAACCAACTTAGACCTCTAGCATAAGGGTGGGATGAACTTTTTTTCTTTTGGCAATGGCTGCATTTTTCAGGATGTGTATTTTCCAGGAAAGTATCGCCTTTATTTACAGTTTACCCAATTATATTTAACAGAATACCTGCTGAAGGTAACTGTGCTAGGCATTGGGTATATGATGATGAACACACAAAATCCTTATACCCGCGTACTGTACAGACCTTTGGGGGAAGCCAAGATTCAGGATCTCACCAATGAGTTCATAGTATTAAACTGAGATTAAAAACTCAATGCTGGGAAAGATTGAAGGCACAAGGAGAAGGGGGCGGTAGAAGATGAGATGGTTAGATAACATCACCGACTCAGTGGACATGGATATGTGCAAATGCTGGGAGATGATGGAGGAGAGAGAGGCCTGGTGTGCTACTGTGCACGGGGTTGCCAAGAGTCAGACATGACTGCGTGACTGAACAAGGGCAGCAGCGACAACAAGAGACTAAAGAAATGGGTCTCTGTGGGGAATCTGATACAGGCTAGGAGGTCAGGGGTAGCTAGTCTTGACTGATCTTTGAGTTTGATATGTAAAGGTAAGTAGCATTCACTCAGTGAACAGAGGGTGAGTGAGAAAAGTGTAGGACGGGGGAACAGTATATGCAAAGGCCGTGTGCCCGGAGAGGGACTCAAACTGCGAGGGACTGGAAGCAGTGTGTGGGAGAGAGTAGGGCAGAGGAGGGGCGTGGGGGCTGGTGGGACTGGGGGGCGGGCAGGGCCCAGGCTGTGCAGACCCCAGGCAAAGTCTGGTTAAGACCTGATTCTTTTATCTCCGCCATGAGGTGAAGCCTTTGAAGCACTTAATTCAAGGAGTTGGCATAAGAACCCAGAGACAACACTCCCATGACCTCTGAACTTGCAAAGAATCCTTGTTTTTGGAAGGGCCCTGATTCCTTTCCCTCACCAGCGATATTCTGAAATCAGATCACCTGTACGTGCAGCATTTTAAGGCAAATACTCCGAACCTCTCTTGCAAACCAGGATCCCAGAGCCTCTGTCTGCAAACTGGAGCCACTGTCTGTATAGCTGATGTGTCCCTTTGTACTTCTCACACTTGGGGATGCCTCCCACAGACTCCGGGAAGGAAACGACATAGCGTCAGAGCAGTGCAACTGCCTGCAGAGAGCAGAACATCCCGAATGCATCTGACAATAGGCTGCTCCCTCCTGGAGGTGTGGGTTGCACTCAGTCTGCCAGACGGGAGGGTTGTGTCAGCTCCTTAGCCATGGAGGATTAGCATTGCCAGGTCTCCTGCCAAAACTATTATTACTCGCCGAGCTCACCCAGTCTCACATCTATATCTTTACATAGATGTGAAGAATAGAGCAACAGTTACTCAGCTTGGAAGCATCCAGGATTCTCCAGCTAGCATTCTAGGAATTTCACCTGGCCAAGCTCATGGGTAGAGGAGAGAGAGAGAGCGCCTGGCTGTTGCCCTTCAAACTTGCACAGAACAGTAAGCTCTGTGGTTCTTTCCTTTTGAGTTGAAAGATACAGTTTAGAAACTCTATAAGGGTAGAGATTGTATAACCCTTGCACCCTCAGAGAAAAGTTCTTAGTTTATAGTGGGCCCTCAGACAGTTAAATGGATGGGTTTTTTAAAATGCATTAATTTGTTTTTTCATGAGCATAGCCATCATTTGTTGAGAAGCTGCAATGAGCCAGACACTGTGCTAGAGCTGGGACTGTGACAGATGTGAACAGGTCAGATGTGTTTTTAGTTCTATGGTGCTTTCATTCTGGTGAAAGAAGGTGGGCAGTAAACATGTAAATAATTAAATGAAATAATTGCAGATGGTAGTAAATGTTATGAATAAGATGAAAGAAGACTATGGGATGAAGTATCAGGGAGGGGAGGAGCAGTTTTGTTAGCTGGAGTGGCCAGGAGAAGAAGTCACTCTGAGAGGTGACATTTGGCCCAAGAACTCAGTCATTAGAGCGATTCAGCAGTGAGCTGTGTAGAAATAAGTCTCCAGGTGAAGGGAATGGCAACAAGAGAATGAGTATAGGGTGTTGTAGGAGCACAGAAAACAGAGAGGCAGCTGGTAGGAAATGACATCAGAGAGATGGGCAAGAGCCAGACCTTGTGGGGTCTAGTAGTCTGTGGTCATGAGTTTCGATTGCATTTTATCTGCAACAGGATACCATTGGTGAATTTTAAGCAGAGCTGTGATAAGATTTCATTTATATCTTGAGAATGCTCTGGCTATTTTGTGGAAACTAAGGCAGAGGATGAGCAAGCATGGACTTAGGGAGACCAGGAGGGACCCAGAGCCACAGTCGAGTGAACAATGATGGTGGTTGGAAGATATGGAGAAGCTGTCAGATTCAGCAGAAAGTACAGATACAGGGCTAGAAAGAATTCACCTAGACCTAATATGGGATGTGAGGGAAAAGAGGATGATCTCTGAGTTTCCAAATATGAGCAATGGGATGGATGTAGGTGTTACTGTTAGAGGTGAGAAAAGAGCAGGTTTGGGGGTAGGTGAAACCAGAGTTCCTCTTCTGTGCAAGTTAACTTTGATACTTCTTTTAGGTATCTAAGTGGGCATGTTCAGGAGGCATGCACATAGGTATGAGATACAGTTGAGGTATTCAGTTGTGTAATCAGTACTAAATCCCACAAAACTAATGTGCATCATTATCAGAACATCTGACATTTCTCTTTTCTTTCATTCAACAAATAGTATGTTTACTGTGACAACATGTGAGATTTTATATTGAGCTGTAGCAGATCCAGTCTCGTTTTGGTTTGTGATGGACAAGTAATACAACTCTTCATTGATTGTTTTGTCTGCCTGGTCTTCAGTGTAATGGGTCTATTGAAAAAGAGGGGAATGAATGGAGATACCAAAGTGCAGACTTTCTGTGGCCATTTATGGAAGAATGAGTTGCCCTGCCACTGAGGAATTCTGAAACAATCTAAGATTGAAGGGCTGGCTTGGATGCCTACCCTGTGCACGTCACCAGTCTTTTAATTATCTTTGCCTGCTTGGAGTTGGCCTGATGAGCCATTAATATTTCTAGAATCTAAATTTGTGCCACCAGGAGATTAGAAAAATAGGATCATTTGGTCCATGAACATTAGATTTTCAGACTCTGTGAGGCTTTGACTCTGTCCGAGATACCCAGTAATTCAGTCAAAAACCCAATCAAACTACATGATAGGAGATAGTCAAGCAAGCGGGTGATGAAGGACCAATATCCTCTTCAGCTAATTATACTGATAACCCGTTAAGTCTGATGTAAAAGATTAAGATCCTGTCATCTTCCTGCCCCAGTTCTGTCATTGGTAAAGGTTTGATTTTGAGATAGACACATGGTAGAAAATAGCAGTTAAGTCTTCTTGTTTGGGTGACAGTATCTAATATAATGACATCTAATGTAACGCCACCTTCAGAAAATGGCAAAGTGCTGTGATCTGTCAGACTATGTAGCAGGCAAATGATACAGAATGTTCCAAGTTTGCATAAAGATCTGGCTTACATTTTAAAAGCTATCATTCAGAGACCTGGATCCTAAGATTTCTGGATTTTTCCTACGAAACTTAGGAAATTATCCTACGAATTTAGATTTACAGTAGTATAAACTGTAATGTTGTTCTTTGCATTGTGGTATGTTGTTTTCTCATTTATAAATAAGAAATACATATGAATTTGCATAATCTGATAGTATTCTAAATGCTACACTGAATTTTAAGTTACTTAGCAAATGTCTTAATATTTCATTTTAAAAGATCATATCTGTCTTCAGGTAGCATTTGTATTTGATGTGCATGTGTTAGTATGAGGCATGGACTCCTAACATTTCATAATAGGAAAACTGTTTTTTACTGAAATATAACATGGCTATGATGTCTTTTGTGACTTAAATGAATGTAATTTAATGCCTTAATTCCCATAAATTCCTTTTCTTTACACTATTCTAAGGAGGAAAAACAAGCTCACCAAAATATCAGAAACAAAATATGCATTTAGTGAATATTGAATGAATAAAAACCTCAAAAATTCTGTATATTACTAATAATTATAATAACTCAAGTTAACACTCAGTTTTTATAATATCTCAGGCTCCAGGCTAAGTACAGTGTAGAGATTGTCAATTTAATATTCACAAAAAATGCTATAAGATGTGTTTTACCATTATCTTGATTTTAAAGGTGAGAAAATTGAGATATAGAGAAAGTTAAGGTAACTTGTCCAAGGCCCAACAGCTGAATAGAAATGACATTCAGAGTCTAATAAATACTGCAGGCATTGGGTAAACCAAAAAAATAATTAATTTCATGACACAAATCTATCATATATAAAGAATAATAAAATGAACACTTGAACCTCTCACATGTAAGAATACTATAAGGAGCTCCCATGAAGCTGTCATGCAACTCTTATCACCTGCCACACGAGTTATGGTCATCTTTGTTTCCTCTCTGTCCCAACTTGTCCTCTACCCTTAGGTTATTGAGATTATTCTTATTATGTGCTCAGTCACTAAGTTGGTTCCAACACTTTGCAAACTCATGGATTGTAGCCTGCTAGTCTCCTCTGTCTATGGGATTTTCCAGGCAAGAATACTGGAGTGGGTTGCCATTTATACCCTCAGATATAATGAGGTGTAAGGTCTACTGAAAGTCAGACTTGCCATCTTGGGCCTGGTTGATTCTAAATATGTCATGTTCTCAAAGTCCGTGTTATTCTTTTAAAGGTTGTACCCTGCCTCCTTTCCTCCTGTCTCATGGGTAGTATAGGGTAGCAAAACTGAGAAGAATGGGCAATTAGTTAAACCTGGTATTAAGCTATTTAATACTCTATATGGGCTTCCCTGGTGGCTCAGATGATAAAGAATCTGCTTGTAATGCAGGGGACCCTGGGTTGGGAAGATCCCCTGGAGAAGGAAAAGGCTACCCACTCCAGTATGCTTGCCTGGAGAATCCCATGGACAGAGGAGCCTGGAAGGCTACAGTCCATAGGGTCACAAAGAGTCAGACATGACTGAGCCACTCACACGTGCAATTCCTTCATTATGAGTAGGATTTTTAAATTCAACTACTATACTTTGTAACATAGAAGTTAATAGAAACTTACAGAGTTTCTTTACTTGCTTACTTTTCCTCTGTAGCAACTAACTGTGACCTGGAGTACATATCAGTGTTGAAGAGCTGTTTGGCATGGAGCAGGATTTGATAGTCCCCAGCTTCTTAATTTACTAGTCGGATGAGCCTCAGATACCCCATCTATGCAATGAAGATACACAAACACTCTGGTTGATTTAACTTCCAGAATCTGGTTGATTCTGGAAGGAAATGTAGAATTCAGAGAATCAAAGAAATAGCCATAAACTAGGTTCAGAAAAGGCAGAAAGCCAGGAGACTGTAAGGATCTAAGTAGCAGGACCTAATGTAAAGTCCCCACAGGTCACAACCCTTGAGGAGAATCCGCTCCAACAGAGAGACTAGATTCTAAGACCCTGGAGAATAGTACTGGACAGGGTTGGGTCACAATATCCCTCCTTGACAAGACTCTTTAATTGTCAGGTCCCACCATGACTAAACAGTAAGGAAGAGATAATTCCCCCCACCTCCGCCTCTGAGGAGTTGTCCTTTACCAGGAGAAAGAGGGTCAGTGTGTATAGTGAAAAACAAGGAAACAAATGCCCAGCACATTACCCTATAAAGTTTCAATGAGGATTAAAGAAGATAAAACATAAAATTACGGTGTCTGGCACTGATAAAAGCTCAGTCAATGGTGACCAGTGTTATTTTTACGCTTTAAAGGAGAAAATGTATAACAATTCAGCCGTGATGCAAGACTACAGGATTATTAGGAAGAAGTCCTGACATTGTAACTCTAGAACTCTCAGAACTGGCCTGGCTTAACATTGGCTCATTTACGTCCATTAACTTTATGACCTTGAGTCTTAATCTTTCTGGCCAGTTCCTCCTCCTGGTCTGAAATGCAGGTGAATAATACGAAATCATGTCAGAGAACTGCTATAGAGCACAATTTCTGATCATTTGTCAAGGAGGGATAGACATCTACAGTAAAGTCAAAGAAAAGAATGGAGGCAAGTTTGTAAAACCATAGTTTATGTATTTTGTAAAGTGTCTTTTATTTATAACCCTACCTTCAATTCCAGAGGAGTTTTGACTGTTCATATTTTGTATAAATAGCAATGCTTCAGCTCTTTACTAATTAAGTTAAGGATGCAGATTGGTAAAATGAAATTCAGAGGTGAGCAACAAGTCTTCCATTTTAATTTATCACCTAAGAAACATCTATAATAAGCCAAATGGTAAAAGGAGCAAAGGGAACGATCACTGAATACATACAATATACAATAAGCATATAAAAAAGATTTCAATATTGCTCATAAACAGAGAAATGCATATGTAATAGCAGTGTCTGAATTTTCATCTAAAATATTGGCAACAGTGAAATAGAAAAACTAGCAATACCTAATGTTTCCAAGGATGTGGGGGAACTGCCACTCTCACATCTTGCTTTTAGGAATATAAATTGGCACAGCCTTTCTAGAGGACAAAAAAGATGTATCTGTCATTAAATACTATTTGATCCAATAATTTCACTTCTAGTAATAAATGGTACAGAGCATTCACATATGGGAGAAATAATTATATACATGAATATGCATTGTTTTTAATAGCTAAAATTAGAAACAACCAAAATGCCATCAATTGAATAATTATTCAAAGTTTTGGCTTAATCATACAATCAAAAGTGTTTACATTTGTTAAAGAATAAAGTGTATCTTCTGAAATAGAAAGATGTTTGAAATACATTTTAAAGTTGCATAAAATGATAATGTCATCCCATTTTGTCACTGTGTATTTTTAGATATTTGAAAAGCTGCAGCTCAGGAATATGTGGGGGATTTTTTTTTCCACTGGCATTAAGCATCCACTCTGGGGTTAGTGAGGTCACAAAAGAAGACTGAATCCCTTGGTCTTAGACTTGAAGTTATAATAAGGAAATAACAGGTATGAATATAGCTATTAGACTCTAAAGCAATACTATGAATAAATAATACAGTCAGTCAATAAATAGCAAATGACCGGATGGCATCATCGACTCAATGGACGTGAGTGAGCAAACTCTGGGAGATAGTGAAGGACAGGGAAGCCTGGCGTGCCTCAGTCCATTGGGTCACAAAGAATCAGACATGACTGAGAACTGAACAACAACAAATACTTTGCAGAGCTGGTGTAAACCAAGAGAACAGTCAGGTTATTCCAAGCTGCTAGGTTGACATGATAATGGAGGACAGGGAAGCCTGGCGTGCTGCAGGCCATGGGGTTGTGAAGTATTGGACACAACTTAGCAACTGAACAATAACTTGGAGGATTGACATGGGAAAAGGCCTGGAATTCAATCCCTCTGACCAGTTGCACGACCCTGGACAGTCACTTCATTCCTCCTTGTCTCAGCTCCCTTGTAGGTAGTATGACCAAGCTGGCCCAGCTGATCACCTGAAGTATGGCTTCTCATCTAGAAAATCACAAGACAACAAGAATTTGAAACTGGCTTACTCAGGGGATTTAGCGAGACTCAACAAGGGAGTCCATAAATTCCATTCAAGAGATCCATGAACTCAATGGGGGGAAAAAGTTACATGTTTGTTTTTACTAGCCTTTATGTGAAATTTAGCAGGTAGTTCAATTATAAATGTAGGCAACCAACTATAATGATATTAACATCTGCTTGCATATTATCTTCATAGTTGCTGCAGATGCCTTGAAATACTGTTTATACTCATCACTCCATCAAAATTACCGTGGATATTAGATTTGTTGCTGGACCTTGTTATTTAATGAGTTGTTAAATAAGCACGTTTATTAAAAATGATGTTTCAAATTGTTTTGATATCTGTATGTCAACATAATTAGTTCTCTTGGTAATCCTGCATATCTTATTGTATGAATTTTAAAACATAAGGTGAGAAGGGGTCTCTAGAATTCACCAGTCTGTGCCAACGTGTTCGTGCCACAGAAGAAAATAAAGACCTCCACCTTGTTTCTTGTTTGCTTTTCTGCTACAGCTAAAACCAGAGACTGGCTTCCTGGTAGGAGCACAAACCTCAGTGAAGCAGTGATTCGTGGGGGTCCTGATAGCGTGAGGAATAGGCACAGAGGAAATAAGTTAGGGATTGAGAGAAGCGATAAGCGTGAGTAGGCAGCAATGATATGGTTGGGCTAGACAGAACGTATTTCCTTTTTTATTTGCTCTGATAATTAATTTTCATCCTATTGTCTCCTCTTCTCTATCATCTCGTAAAGAAGTTGCCCAAAGACAAGCTCACAAAAGGGATGTAGAGGATAGATGGAAAGTCCAGTGGTCTAGAATTTGGGTGAGTGATTCTCAAACCTTGCTGTATGCAGATTCTTGGAATCTGTCAATGAGAGTGAGTGAGAGGAAGGTGTGTTATCGACTAGAAGAGGCGTGAGGAAGCTTTCTGGGCAGCTGACAGTGTTCCATGTCTTGATCTGGTGGTGGTTAAATGGTTTCTATCTATACACAAAATATCATTGAGCTCCACATTGAAGATTTGTGCATTTATGTTCCATATGTCTTACAAAGAGCTGTTCACAGGCCCCACCACTGAAAAGTCTTAATAATAAGTACATCTCAAGAGCAGAAGCATACAGGAATTGGTATTTAAATGGGAGTATAATTGCTTTACAATATTGTGTTAGTTTCTGCTGTACTGCAAGGTGAATCAGCTTGTTTTTCTTTTTAAATTATTTCTTTTATTATTATTTTGCTTACTGAAGGATAGTTGACTTCCAGTGTTGTGTTAGTTTTGGGTATATAGCAAAGTGATTCATTTATAAATACATATGTATCTGTTTTTTTCAGATTCTTTTCACTTATAGGTTATTTAAAAATACTGAGTATAGTTCCCTGTGTTATACAGTAGGGACTTTCCAGGTGGCTCAGTAGTAAAGAATCTTCCTGCCAATGCAAGAGACATGGGTTCAGTTCTTCGGTTGGGAAGATCCCCTGGAGGAGGAAATCACAACCCACTCCAGTATTCCTGCCTAGGATATCCCATGGACAGAAGACCCTCATGGGCTACAGTCCATAAGGTCTCAAAGAGTGAATGTGACTGAGTGTACACACTCAGTCCGTTATCTGTTTTACATATAGTAGTGTGTATATGTTAATCCCAAACTCCTAAGTTATCCTTCCCCCATCCCTAACTTCCCCCTTTGGATACTCTTCTTTTCTACGTTTGTGAGTCTGTTTTTGTTTTATACATTAGTTCATTTTTATCAGGTTTTAGATCACACCTGTAGGTGATCCCAGTGATATTTGTTTTCTCTCTCTGACTTACCAGACTTAGTGTGATCCTCTCCAGGTCTATCTGTGTTGCTGCAAGTGGCATGATTTCATTCTGTTTTCTGGCTGAGAGATAGTCCATTGAATATATGCAGCACATTTCCTTTCTCCATTCATTTGTTGATGGACATTCTGGTTACTTCCATGTTTTGGCTGTTGTAAATAGTGCTGCAGTGAATACAGAGGTGTATGTGTCTTTTTGAAGTATGATTTTCTCTGGATATAGGTATTTCTTAAAAAGCTTCCCCTGTCCCTGCTCAGTTGATTCTAATGTGCAACTAAGATTGAGAACCACCTGGAAGCTTCACAAAAGGTAATCGTTCATTCAGTCATTAAGTCTAGGCATATTAGAGAGCTAATAAGGAGTGAGGCTATGGAGAAAGAGAATCTCTCTTCTTGAGGGTTTTTATGAAGTGAAGTAAGGTAATAGCTAGCACTATTGACAATCAGCATGGAACCTTTGAGTTTTCCAGTTTTAGTGGTCATTCTCAGAATTATTGGGGAGCATGTTGAGTATAAAGTTCCCAGTCTACCCCCCAGAGATTGTAATTCAGTAGGTCTGATCTGGGACCTGAGGAATGTGTTTAAGGAACAATGAATAACATGAGGTTTGACACATAGGAGGAGAAAAACAAATAGTTACTGAATACTTGAGTTACTGGGCCAAGTGCTTCATATACAGTATCTCCTTTAATCATAAGCAACAACCCTTTGATGGTATTAAATAAAACCCAGTTCTACAAATAAGGAAACTGTAGTTGGGAGCAAACAATCTGTCCTTTCCGAGGGTAAAGAAGTTAGTGGGGATTCCAACACATCTCTCATAATGACTTCAAGTCTGAAAAAATGTAGTTTTGTTTTGTTCCCCTTCCTGGAGGGACCATTATTACTGGGATAGAGGAGGGAGTGACCTGATTTGTCAGACCACTGGTTGGACACACCCCTCTGTTTGAGCAGGAGCTGGAGATTCTCTCATTAAAGCCAGTATCAGCTGTAAGATGCTGGATCACAGAAGCTGGAAGCTCTGAGCTAGGTCTTGCAAGTACCTTCAAACGCCTTCGCGGTGAAAGGGAAGGTGTGCTGGCATCGGAGCTCCTTTCCTCTGAGCCCTGGCAGAGGGAGGTTGTTAGCTCATTGTTCTGTCTGCACTGGCTTTCTGCTCCGTTCCCAGGCCCTCAAAGTTGAAAAGCACTTACTACACCCTGGCCGCTACCTTTATCCGGTGCGGTTGCTATGGATGCCACAGCCACTCTAATTTCTGTTTCAGCATTGATCCAACCCTGGAGGCAATGATAGCAGGGGCACCAGGGACTCAGCTGGGTTTGGCGTCCAATTAGGCAGGGAAGGTAGTTGAATTTTCTACAGTGGGGGATTCTGCATGCCCTAACTCAGATTTTGGCTCTTTCAATGCTTTTGCCTTCTCCATAGAGAACTTTCTCGTGAAAAGGAAGCAGTGCATAAGGCAGAGGACTCTGAGGCCAGGGTGGCTGCATTTAAATCACCACTCACAGCGTCCTTGGGCAAGTTACCTGACCTCCAAGTCCTTCACTTTCCTCATCTGTGAAATGAAGATGATAATAACATCTGCCACATTAGATCATGAAGATTGAGATTTTATATACACAGTACTCAACATATATATATATATATATATATATATACACACACACACACACCCCCACACACATACACACTGTGTAATATATATACACTGGCAATATATTTGCATGCTTAACAATATACACAAATATTTTTCTTATTGTTATTGCTACTACTGTTATTATTTCCTGACTATGTTTTCCTTTCTCTCCCTACTTCAGCGCTTTCTCTCTGCTCCAATCCTGTCCAATACAGATATAATGCAGGCTATATACATCATTTAAAAATTTTAATAGTTACGTTTAAAGTAAAAATAAGCAAGTAAAAGTTATTTTCATAGTATTTTAAATTTTATTTAATACAGCCCAACATTATTTTGTCATCAGTATAATAAATATAAAAATTATTAAGACAGTGTTTGTATATGTTTTTAAATTAAGTCTTTGAAATCTGGAATGCGCTTTGCAGTTGCAGCACAGCTCCAGTTGAACTAGTCTTGTTTCGATGCTCAGTAGCCACATGGGGTTAGATGTTAATGCATTTGACAGCGTAGTTAGCCCATCACCCTCCTTTATGGAAAATTACCAATCCAGTGTTTCTCCTTCAAGGCTCATTGTCAGCTTTTGATTTTTCCTTTCATGCAGGAAGTGTTTATTAAGTGCCTACTACCTGTTAGACACTGTGTTGATTGTCATGGATGCAAAGTGACATGATTTCTTGTTATGGAATAAGCTGTATCTCCCAAAAACTCACATTGAAAGTATTAACCCTCCATGAATGTGACCTTATTTGAAGATAGAAGCTCTACAGAGGTAATCCAGTTAAAATGAAATCACTAGGCTGGTCCCTAATGCAATATGACTGGTGTCCTTATAATAAGGGAAAATTTGGACAGACATACAGGGAGAACGGCTTGTGAAGACAGACATTCTGTTGAAAGCAGAATAGATTGGAGGCGAGCCAGGCAGGCCCCCTCTTAAGCCTCACTGATGGGAAATCAGGAGCAACCGAGGGAAGAGTGAACTAAAGGATGTGGGTATTTGTGGGCAAAGGAGAATCCCTTAGTGCCTAGCCGCCTGTAATGATAAGGATGCTGTCTTGCAGGGGAGAGAGGAGCCCTAGGCACCCTCATCCAGCCACTGTTACCTTTCCAGATTTAGAACATGTGACACAGACAATGGAAGAATCCTGCAAAATCTATCATCAGGTTAATGAGAGGAACACAGCCCAGGAGGCAGATTTTATTCATTCCCATCCCACCCCCCGCAGAGCACTCTTCTGTCTTACAGGAATATTACTATAGGTTATTTTTAATACCAATCTGGAATCACAGACATCATCAAAGTGCACATATGCTGGACTTAGTTAATTTATATGGGATTTTTCTGTTCTCTTGAAGCTTCTACTTTGCTGACACCTTTAGGAGTTACTTCCCTCTATTGGGCTTTCCAGAAATTGTACAGTGAAAAGGGGAAAGGAATATTTGCAAGCTGCAGTTTGTATATTGATTAAAATGCTGTCAATCTACAGAGCTCCTGAAAATTCTGTTTAAAAAAAATTATGTACTGTTTGATATTGGATCCTCCTGTGCCTTCTGAAATTTGGTGGCACCATTTTAGAATTTCAAGAGTGCTATGTCTGGCTGATATCAGCTTTGTACTACAGAAGGAAACCATCCTCAGTAACCCCCAGCTTTCATCATTGATGATAACTTGAATTTCCATGTAATAAACCCATCATCATTAGCACTGAGTCCAAATTCAGAGCAGACTGATGAAAGAAAACCTGCCTTATGAAAGGAAGACCAAATGAGGAGTCTTAGGTAGAGGTAAAAAAGTGAAGAAAGAAAGCAGTAGTTGAAATAAATAGAACCCCAGTGGATATTAGCTAATTTCCTTAGGTATCATTAAAGCATGCGTGAGTCAAATGGAAAGAAGAATGAGTCAAGTCAAAGTGAAATGTACACTCAAATGAGTATATCACAGACAGACATCTCCACAGCTATGATTTATTAGGAGTGATTGGTAGATCAGGGTCAGAGAGCACAAAAGAAATGCTCTCTGAGAGTAAAGAACAGTTACCCTTTGTCACTCAGGCCAAGAGAAACACCCCTATACAAGGAGGCCATTGTGTCGTAACATCTTACTTTATTTTCTGCAACATAGGTATAATAATCTGAAATTGTTTTCTTTGTTTTATTTTCCCGTTTATTGCCTTTTTTCCCCACTAGAACATTCAGTTCAGTTTAGTTCAGTTCAGTCGCTCAGTCGTGTCCGACTCTCTGCGACCCCATGATTCGAAGCATGGCAGGCCTCCCTGTCCATCACCAACTCCCAGAGTCTACTCAAACCCATGTCCATCGAGTCGGCGATGCCATCCAACCATCTCATCCTCTGTTGTCCCCTTCTCCTCCTGCCCCCAATCCTTCCCAGCATCAGGGTCTTTTCCAATGAGTCAACTCTTCGCAGGAGGTGGCCAAAGTACTGGAGTTTCAACTTCAGCATCTGGCCTTCCAGTGAACACTGACAACTGATCTCCTTTAGGATGGACTGGTTGGATCTCCTTGCAGTCCAAGGGATTCTCAAGAGTCTTTTCCAACACCACAGTTCAAAAGCATCAATTTTTCAGCACTCAACTTAGCTCCAAGTAAATAGAGATTTCACTTGATTCCTCAGTGTTGTGTCACCAGTACCTGAAATATTGCCTAACATGGCGTAAGTGTCCGATAAAAGGACAAAATGAATGAATGAAGTCAGAGTTACAACCTGCAGCATTTTGACCAGGTCTCGCTTAGCTAAAACTTCTCCTTTTGCCAGGCATTCAGTTGTGGACACCCAATTTTAAACGAGAGGACTTGCAAAGAGAAGTGCTTTGCTGTAAGAACAGGTCAGCTGAATTGAACATTGTGTTGTACACAGCACTGGCTCACTGGGGGTCTTTCCTCATCTTTCAAATTTTCACCTTTGGCAACTCAGAGAAAATGCGACCTAGCACTTCATCTCAGTGTGGTTTGCCTGCTTTTCATCTTGGGACTCTCACATTTGGTGACCTTGCCAGTCTCCTGTATCTGTGCCTCATCACCCTAGGAGCCGCCAGTTCAAATCTGTCCTAGAGCTCCGTAATTCATGCTGACTTCCTCCCTGGGGTCTGTCACTTCGAAGATTTCTCTCTTCAACTTGCCATTATCCTTCTGAAGAAAAAAAACTGGTGTCAGAATACAATTTCAGTTTCCTGGTGGGATGGGCCAAATATCAGCAGGCTTTGAGGACTGTAGAAGGATGTTCCCAAGGGCTTTCTCACATCCGCACAATCATCTCCAGCGGTGAGCTCTAATGCCCATTCCCCACGTTGGAAGTAAAAAATGTCACTCATTTCCCTTAAGTGAACTACAGAACCCTCCTCCATGCCCACTGAGAGGTCCCTTCCTGGATTAAGTGACTCGTGGTAGAAAAGTGTTTAGAGTCCCTTGAGTCGTTTAATACATTTTCAGAATTCATAAAGTAGAGTCACTCAGTTGGAGGTGTGAACTTTCTCAGCCAAGTTCTATAGATTTACCAAAAAGTTGAACCAGGATGTTCACACATGTATTCATTTAAAGAACAAGCTATCTTCATACCTTGTAAATAGTTCTTCTGTCAGAGATCTCACAAGCTTTTCACATGTTTGTTACATAAATGGGGCTTACCTCTACAGAAGGGTTTGTGTGAGCAGAATGCTGACTTAGAGTGACAGAGAGCATGGGCTCTGGGGCCAGGATGTCTCACCTCACCTTCTCCTTACTGGCTGAGTCACTCTGGTCCAGTGATTCACTTCCCTGTGCCTCTTTCTTCACCTGTGAAATGGACCTAAGTGTGGTACCTATTGCGTGGATTCATTTTGGTAATTAAATGAGAAAATTCATTTAAAGTGCTCCAAATATACATTAATTAAAAGCATCTAAACATTTAACTCCTCAGTTGCACTAATCATATTTTAAGTGTTCCACTGTTACATGTAACTAGCAGCTACCATCTTGAACAATGCAGATAAAACATTTCCATCATCATAGAAATTTCCATTGGACAGAGATTGCCAGATACAGACTAAAAATCATCCCAGTAACTCCTGCATTTCTTTCAGTTCCATCCAGTCAGTCACCACATACTCCCAAGTCCATATTTTTCATGTGTGTTCGTGTCTCTGTGGCCTCATCACTACCAATCCATTTATTTCATATTTTAAAATTGTAGTTGATTTGCAATGTTTTGTTAATTATTGCCATACAGTAGAGTGGTTCAGCAATACATACATAATGAAAAAGAGTATTTAAAAAGACTGTGTGTGTGTGTGTGTGTGTGTGTATACACACAGGATAGAGCATTGAATATAGTTATCATATGACATAGAGTATAGTTCCCTGTGCTAGATAGTAGAACCTTGTTGTTCATCCATGATGTATATAATAATTTGGACCTGCCAACCCCAGCCTCCCATTCCATCTTTCCCCCAACCCCCCTTTGCCCCTTTGCCGTGGCAACCACCAGTCTGTTCTCTGTGATTCTGTTTCAGGGATAGGTTCACTTGTGTCATATCTTAATTCCACATATAAGTGGTATCATATGGTATTTGTCTTTCTCTTTTGACTTATTTCACTTGGGTATGATAGTCTCTAGTTTCATCCATATTGCTGCAAGTGGCCATTTATTTGTAGATGATATAGCTCAGCTGGCCTCTCCATGTCCTTTGCTCCTCTGTGTCATCCTTGGGAGCATCCCCAAGCTGGGCCCCGGCTGCACTTCCTTCTGTCTGGCTCAGCCCATACATAGTAACTGGTCACTTGGACCTTGGTCTCCATAGATCCTTAAAGACAGAGACCATGTTTTATTTATTTTGTGTCTCCCAGTCTTTGGCATGTAATAGGCATTAGAATATTTGCATAAATGTATGATTCGGTGAATAAATGAGCAAACCTCCCTCTGCTGGGGAACAGGAGGCTGTACCCCGTTCTTCTTTGTCATTCTGTAAGGCACCCTTCTCTGGAACTGCTTCTGCACCCCAAGGCATTGCCTGCAGGCATGAACCTGTATATATCTTCCAGTAAAATCAGATGACAAGCAGGGCATCTCTTCCAAGCATCACTTTGCCCTCGGGCTTTTCAGAAAGGCTCCCCGGCGGTCTCATGGTCCTCTGGCAGAGGCCAGGAGATGGGCTTTCATCTGTGCTCTGTTCATCCCTATGCCTTTAAGTGGGACAGCTCTGGGCCCCTGTTCTGGGCTTTTTCACTCGTGGACCCTGCTCCCTCCAACTACCAAGGCTAGTTATTTTAACTTTTCCCCGGAGTAGCTGCTTTCTCTTGTCCTAGAGGAATAATGTGAACAAGACTGTAGTTTCTGGGGTCAACTAAGAGTTCCCACAATTCTAGCTGTGTAGCCTTGGGGATATTATTTAAAAATTCTGTGCTCCATTTTCCTAATCATAAACTGAGGATATTAAGGGTACAGTCCTTATAGTGTTCCAGTGAGGTTTAAGGGAGACAGAGCATGTGAAATGCAAGTACATTCCCAGGGGCATGGTAAAAGCTAAATAGAGATTATAGCATTAGTCCTAGAATTCCCAGTTTAATGATAGGAATGAGTCACAGGATTAGCTACCCAATTCCTTTCTTTAAAATGTAAAACTCATCTGTAATACGAGTGAGTCCCTATCAAGGACTGAGTGATGATAACTATGTGCTGTGCTGTGCTTGGTCTGTCAGTGGTGTCCAAGTCTTGGTGACCCCACGGACTGGAGCCCTCCAGGTTCCTCTGTCCGTGGAATTTCACAAGCAAGACTACTGGAGTGCATTGCCATTTCCCACTCCAAGGGATCTTCCCGACCCAGGGATCAAACCCATTTCTTTTGTGCGTCCTGCATTGGCAGGTGGATTGTTTAATGAGATTTATAATGAAAACCAAAATTTATGAAGGAGCACATACTGTGTACCAGACACTATGCCAAATGCTTGGTCTGCTTTATCTAATTTAATCCCTGGAGGAATCCAACAGAGAGAGAAAGAGAGAAAGAGAAACCAAGATGGAAACCACAGTACCTTTCTTGTTATAACCTAATCTCCAAAGTCACAAATCATTACTTCTGCTGAGTTCTTTTCCTTAGAATTGGGTCACTGAGTCCAGCCCACACTCAATCAAAAGATGAAGAACAAGGCTGCATCTCATGAAGGGAAGACTATCAAAGACTTTGTAGACAAATTTATTCAAACTACCACAGTTATAAGTTGCGTTTCCTACTCTAGGAAGTGGTCTAAAAAGTTTGAAAATCATTTCTCTAAGTTGACCATATTATTTAAATTATCAGATAGGAATCCTGGATCCATAGTGTGGTAGAGATGGAAGACCTGTAGAGTTCACACAGACCTTTAGTTTAAGAGGGTGGCAGACTTTTTCTGTAGAGGGTCAGTTAGTAAATATCTTAGTCTTTGCGGGCTGTATGGTCTCTGCTGCAACCACTCAACTCTGCTTTCATAGCACCAAAGCAGCCGTAGACAAAATGTAAATAAACAAGTTTGGTCTAGGTTCCAATAAAACTATTTTAAAAAATAGTCCATAGGCCAGATTTGGTCCATGAGCTGTAGTTTGTCAACCCCTGACTCACACAATATTGATCAACCCTGGGTTTTCAGTAAATGCAAGAGAATTTTTTTCTTAAGGGCCAGGGTCTAGATTACAGCTTGGTTTAGTTACATCTGAATCTCTGGGAGTGAGAATCCAGATAACAGTATTTTTTCTAAAGCTTGTCAAGTGATGCCAAAGTACAGGCCGAGTTAAAAACCAGTGACGCAGGAGGTGATCACCCTGCTTGAGGAAGTACAGGCCCAGCAGGGTGACAAAAGGAGGCCCGACTCACAGGCATTCTCCCCAGGGAAGGGGGTCCCAAGAGCTGCACTAGAGCAGGTGTTCACACACCCCACGGCCGGTGCAGGGCGTGCGTGGGGAGGACAGCGGCCTGGGCCCTGGCAGATGGGCTTCCGGAACAACGATGCTGCCAGTGAAAAGAGTGAGGGAACTTGAGTGCAAAGTGTGAGGCCTGCTTTCATCGCTCAGTGATTTTAGCCAAGCACTTTCCCTCCATCGTTTCCTCTTTCCTCTTCCACAATGTAAGAGTGAGCATCAGTAAGCAGTTACTGTATCAGGCAGTATGCTGAGTGCTTTAGCTACTTCCTCTTTCCCACCTTCTTACAATAGTGGCATGAGGTGGATGATGCCAGAGTGTCCATTTGTGAAAAAGAGGACACTAAGGATTAAAATAATTAACTAACTCGCCCGGGATTCCATAGCTAAGAAGTAATCAAGCCAAGATTCGAATCCAAGTTTTCATGTCTCCAAAGCTCGTGTACTTGACTGCATTGTAGCTCTCAAAGTTCTTGAAAGATTGAGTCAGATAATCTATAGAAATGTGCTAGAAACTCTAAAGCCCTGTACGTAGGTCAGGCATTACTATCAGTTCAGTTCAGTCACTCAGTTGTGTCCGACTCTTTGTGACCCCATGGACCACAGCACGCCAGGCCTCCCTGTCCATCACCAACTCCCAGAGTTTACCCAAACTCATGTCCATGTGAGTTGGTGATGCCATCCAACCATCTCATCCTCTGTTGTCCCCTTCTCCTGCCTTCAGTCTTTCCCAGCATTATGGTCTTTTTAAATGAGTCAGCTCTTCACATCAGGTGGCCAAAGTATTGGAGTTTCAGCTTCAACATCAGTCCTTCCAATGAACACCCAGGACTGATCTTTTTGAGGACGGACTGGTTGGATCTTCTTGCAGTCCAAGGGATTCTCGACTCTTCTCCAACACCACAGTTCAAAAGCATCAATTCTTTGGCACTCAGTTTTCTTTATAGTCCAACTCTCACATCCATAAATGACTACTGGAAAAACCATAGCTTTGACTAGATGGACCTTTGTTGACAAAGTAATGTCTCTGCTTTTTAATATGCTGTCTAAAGTTTGTCATAACTTTCCTTCCAAGGAGTAAGCATCTTTTAATTTCATGGCTGCAGTCACCATCTGCAGTGATTTTGGAGCCAGAAAAATAAAGTCAGTCACTGTTTCCACCGTTTCCCCATCTATCTGCCATGAAATGATGGGACCAGATGCTATCATCTTCGTTTTCTGAATGTTGAGCTTTAAGCCAACTTTCCCCCTCTCCTCTTTCACTTTCATCAAGAGGCTCTTTAGTTCTTCTTCACTTTCTGCCATAAGCGTGGTGTCATCTGCATATCTGATGTTATTGATATTTCTCCTCGCAATCTTGATTCCAGCTTGTGCTTCATCCAGCCCAGCGTTTCTCATGATGTACTCTGCATAGAAGTTAAATAAGCAGGGTGACAGTATACAGCCTTGATGTACTCCTTTTCCTATTTGGAACCAGTCTGTTGTTCCATGTCCAGTTCTAACTGTTGCTTCATGACCTGCATACAGATTTCTCAGGAGGCAGGTCAGGTGGTCTGGTATTCCCATCTCTTTAAGAATTTTCCACAGTTTATTGTGGTCCACACAGTCAAAGTCTTTGACATAGTCAATAAAGAAGGCTGATTTCCACAGTCAAGGATATCAGCAGGAGGTGCTCTGGAAATGTAATCCATCTGAATGTCCTCCTGTGCATAGAGCCCTGTTCGCTCAGTCAGCCCCAGGTGCCCTGACTGATGCATTGTCTCTCTGGACCACCACACAGACAGAGGGCCGGCCCGTCTTCACAGCGCAGTACTAATGAGCAAAGGTCTCTCTTCCCTCTGCTTCTGTAGAAACCTTCTCTGTCTAATAGGGTTTTCAGTCTGTCATTTTGGTGGTCTGTTAAATAAGTGAATTGGACCCTTTCACCAGTAGGCCTTCTTGCTGTGTCACTTCCTCTCTAAGCAAGGTTGAGACTTGGCCCATTAGGCTGTAGCAGCGCCACTGCCCTCAGTCTGTCCGCCCCTGTTGGTCAGGATCACTTGGGAGACAGAACCAAGTCCAGTTATTTTAACAGAGAGGGTTTAATCTAAAGGATGCTTAACCATTTAAAACATTGTTAAATGAGTAGCTGCAAAGGTAGAAAGAGAACTGTAAGTATTATAGAGACAGCAATTACAGGAAGCAGCCACCACACTTAGAGTTGAGGGAATACAGAGAATGCATCGTAATTATTCACAATTAGAAGCTTAAGGAAGAGGGGAACACCTCTGAGGAGGTTGCTGGGCACTGACAATGATGTCTCTGAGTTCAGAGACAGGGCCCTGCCAGTCTGGAACCCGTCCTCTGGTAAGAGATGCTGGTTTCTCTGAGATTGGTTCTGCAAGTAATGACAGTCTCTCACATGGGATTCAGCTGCTGCTGAGAGAAGGCACTGCTGCGGCCAGGAGGAAGATGTTTTGCTGAGGTGCAGCTCCCACCAAAGGAGCAAACAGAAAGGGGCAAGCCCGTGCTCCTCTTCCACCTGCAGCTCCTCCTTAGAGACCCCTGGTGTCAGAGCCACACAGGGAGCAGCCAACAAAGCAGGAAAGAGGGTTGCAGACTCCTAGCCCCTACATGATACAAATACTTACGGAGAGTCTGCCCCACGCCCAGCCCGATGCTGGGTGCTGGGGATGCACCTGATGAGAATGACAAATGCTCTCTGTCTTCATAGTGTGTAGCTTAGAACTCAGGGTGAGAAACAGTTTTAAAAAAAATAAGTGAACAAATGAGTGCACAAAGTAATCATGGTTTGTTGGAATGACTGGGAAGGAAATGAACAGATAGACGTGATAGAGAGTAATGGGTGAGAGGTAATGAGCTCTGCTTAGAGTGGACAAGAGCACCTCTCTGAGGAAGTGAATTCTCCATCCAAGGAAGGATGGAGAGAAACCAACATGGAAATTCAATTCAGTTCAGTTCAGTCGCTCAGTCGTGTCCACCTCTTTGCGACCCCATGGACTACAGCACGCCAGGCTTCCCTGTCCATCACCAGCTCCTGGAGCTTATTCAAACTCATGTGCATTGAGTCAGTGATGCCATCCAACCATCTCATCCTCTGTTGTCCCTTTCTCCTCCTGCCTTCAGTCTTTCCCAGCATCAGGGTCTTAGAAGGGATTAAGTATCCCTGACAGAGGGAAGAAAAGGTGTAGGGGTTTTGGGAATGAGTAAAAACTTGCTGTTCAGGAAATGGGAAAAAACCACAAAAGATCAGTGTTCAACATCACTAATCATGAAAGAAATGCAAGTCAAAACCACAGTGAAGTATCACCTCATACCTGTCAGAATGACTATTATTAAAAAGACAACAAATAACAAGAGTTGGTGAGGACATGAAAAGGAAACCCTTCTATACTGTTGGTGGGAATGTAAATTGATTCAGCTGCTATGGAAAATGGTATGGAGGATCCTCAGAAAATTAAAAATAGAACTCCCACATGAGACAGCAATTTTACTCCTGGGCTTTTAGCTGAAGAAAATGGAAACACTAATTCTAAAAGATACATGCATCCCATTGTTCATAGCAGTGTTATTTACAGTAGTCGACATGGAAACAACCTAAGTATTCACCAACAGAAAAATGGTTAAAGAATACGTGGCATATAAACATATACAATGGTATAGTAGATGAACCTGGAGGGTGTTATAGTAATTCTTGGTGAAATGAGTCAGACAGAGAAAGAGAAACACTGTATGTTTTCACTTATATGTGGAATCCAGAAAAAATGAAGCAAATGAACAAATGAAACAGAAATTAACTCACAAATACAGAGAACAAGCTACTGGTTACCAGAGAGAAGAGTAGTGGGTGGAGGGGTGAAATAGGTGAAGAGGATTAAGAAGTACAGACCAGCCAGTTGTTAAAGAAGTTACAAGGATGCAATGTGTGGCACAAGAAATAGTCAGTATTTTATAATAACTTTGTATGGAGTATAATCTAAAAATATCAAATTACTAGATTGTACACTTTTAAAGTAATATAATGTTGTAAGCTAGCTATATAATTCAGTGAAAATGAAGATATATATATATACATATATATATACACATATATATATTTTAAAACAAAAGATCAGTGAAGGGGAAGAGTAACTCAAGATGATGTTAGAGAGGTGACTAGAGATCACATCATCTGCTGAGAAGCCATGATTATTCTGGAAACAAGAGACACTGATGGTTCAAAGTATGACCATGACATGCCTTCCTTTTTTTAAAAAATAATTTATTAATTTGTATTGGCATATAGTTGATTTAAAATGTTGTGTTAGTTTCCAGTATACATCAAAGTGAATTAGTTATACATATGCTACTCTTTTTAAAATTCTTTTCCTATATAGATCTTTTATATTGAGTAGAGTTCCCTGTGTGTGTATGAGTGACATGACTTTAGATTATTAAGATGTCAGTTCTCTATAGATGAGTTTATAAATTCAATATCATCCTAGTAAAAATACCAACAGAGTTTGTTGTTTAAAACCCTCACCTCAGCTATGTATGGAGACTATCATACAGGGGGCAATAATCAAAACTGGGAGATCAGGTAGCATGCTAGTGAACTATCTTGGTGAGCAATGATAGTGGCTTGGAATAAGATAGTGACATGTACCCATATTCATCTTGTAATTGAAAGTTTTTACCCTTTTACCGACATCTCATATGTCCCCACCCCTCTGTCCCCAGCAAGGATCTAATGTGCCATGTGGTAACTATAGTTGATAATACTGTAACATATAAATGAAATTTGCTAAGATGGCAGAACTCAAGTATTCTTGGGGCGGGGGGGGGGGGGGAATAGGTCTATCTGTGAGATGATGGATGTGTTCATTAACTTGATGGCGGGAATTTCTTCACAATGTGTACATGTATCAGATCATCCTATTGTACACCTGAAATATTTTTGAACAATTTTATTTGTCAATAATACTTAATTATTATTATTATTTTTAATCTCATGGTATCTGTCAAGATACAGGATCAGGCTTATGTTTGCAGTAAGACAGCAGGATGTGTGCTTACTGGTTTCAACCCATCTCCAGATAGCTAGAACCATATATAAATATTATCTCCTGGGCCAACAAAGAGGATTTTCTCCTGAGCCAGCTCTGATCAAGTAGTAGCAGTGTGAATGAGCAACATCGCGGCTCAGTGGGGAAGAGTACGGAGATGGGTTAGTGATGTCTGCTCTGTGCAGGAGAACACGCAGTCCTGTGTGTGCCAGGCATTTCCCTTCTCGGACTCCGATGCTTCCTTTCTACTGAGCGGCACTTGTACTTGGTTCAACCTAAGAATTTCCTTGGAAGTGGGGCAAAAATGTAGGGAGTGGAACTCTCTCCTCTGGGAATCCTGACCCCAAGAGTTGAGGTGAGCTCTGAGCATCCACACATTTTTTTCAAACTATCATGCAGTTCTGCTGCACAGCGGAGTTTGAAGACCGAGTGGGAAAAAACATCATTGACAGATTTCTTAAAGACACTGGGATTGAGAATTTTAAATGATGGATGCTAAGTGACAAACAGTATTTGTAAAAGAAAGTCCATGTGTATCCGGACAGGGACATACCATCTATTCATTCGCTGTCTTAACTCAGGGGCTTCCAGGAGAGGAAATATCATCCCTGGCTGCTGTTGGAAGAATCATTTTTGAGGTGTGTCTTACTCTCTGTGCCAGGTGCATGTATTTTTAAGATACTGTGTGACAAGGCAGATGAAATACTCTGTGTGTGTGGGCATGTCTCTCTCTGTCTCTGTCTCTCAGACTCATGCAGTAATCCAGCCCAGCCATGAATTGAGGTTTCCAAGCTTAGTCCTAAGGTCCAGGGTCAGCAAGGATGGTAAGTGCGAGCGGAATTTGGAGGGTGGATGTTGGCTCTCCACGATGCTGCAGCAAGCAGAGAGAAAGCCTGAAGGTGAAAAGTGAAAGTGTTAGTCGCTCAGTTGTGTCTGACTCTTTGTGACCCCAAAGAGTCTGCAATGCAGGCTCCTCTGCCCATGGGATTCTGCAGACAAGAATACTGGAGTGGGTAACCATTCCCTTCTCCAGGGGATCTTCTGACCCAGGGACTGAACCCAGGTCTCCCGCATTGCAGGCAGATTCTTTAACTTTTGAGCCACCAGTGAAGCCTAAGGTGATTCTTTTTAATTTCTCCAGAGAAGATGAGAATGGCCCCTAGAGCTGCTGTATTTTGTTACCAAGTCAAGCATTAAAGTCCCCTGGGGCTCAGTTTCAATCTCCCAGTCTATAAAGAAAGTAGCCCACTATTCACTTTGGAGGAGTTTTATGAGAAACAAAATGTAAAGCTCTGTATGGCTGCCATGATGGCAGAGAACATGTATTCCTATGTTCTCTCACAGAGGAATATGTGAGCTATGTCACTCACCTATTTAATGGGCATCTACTATGTGCTAGGTCTGCTCCAAGGGTGAGCACTGTCGTGAGGAAGGACAGACACTGGTCCTGCTCCCACAGAGTGACAGGAGTGTATTTTGAGGAGAATTTGTGCTGGCAGTTAATATTCATGGTATGGTTCCAAATACTGTTCATAGTTAATCATGCAAATCTCCAGGTCATTCATCTTGATTTCCAGCTTCATATCATCAGTAAAACTCACCTGTAGTGTCTTCTTAAGCAGATACATAGCAGTGAGAATATTTGGGAGCAAGCAACTGAAACTGACGCCAGCTAACTTAAGCAACAGTGATTTTTTTTTTCAGTGATGGTTAAGGGACAACAGTCAGACCTGGGGATTGACAGGAACAGCACTGCTCTGAGGGTAACAACAACGGATGGCCCTGAACACTGTCTTCAAGGTGCCATCGTGTGAATGACTGACTTCCAACTGAAATATGTTCTCGCACTCCTCTGCTTGAGATTAAGACTCTAGGGAGAAGGTCCAATTGACTGTCTTGGGCCTTCTGCTCATGTTTTGGCCTGGGAGAAGAATGGGGACAGTGGGTGGGAAGACTGTACCTTGCTTGAAATCGCCATTCCTTCAGAACAAGATGGAATTGGGAAATGGCAGTTCACTGGGAGAAAAGCGGTGGGCCACTGACGGGGCAAAGGATCCCTCTGCAGGGTGAGCACACCCCGGAAGAGTCCCGCCCTGCATGCGCTCTACCGTGTCATAAGGGGAGTGGTGGTATTCCGGGAAATTCAAGTGGTTGATGTCCAAATGACTGATGAGTTTATAGAACAAAAGTCACACATCCGTGACGAGCCCCAAACAAGTTTTCTCATTTGAGAAATACCTGACGGGGTATGCCAGATTTCAGAATGTCATTGGTGACAATGGAAGGGCTGTCTACTCTCTATGAGAACTTTCTCTAGTAAATGACTGAGGTGATTAATGAAACAAATCTTTCTGACCCCTTAGTTCCTGTACTTTTTTTCACTTCCTGACTTCTGATCCTCAGAAACCCTGGTGATTAAGCCTTTAATCTACTTAATAGGTCGATTAATATGTATCATTCCTCAGCTTTCTCCTTTACTCCTCTGAATCTGGCATCATCCTCATGGGGCCTCTAAATTCAGTGGTCCTGACGACGCAAGTCCTTCTATCTCAAAGTTCCCTGGTCCCCGCCTCTCATCCTGCTTTGCTCTGTTGGTTTTCCTCCTTTTCTCTGCTCGCTGCCTTGTAGCTCCCTGCCGTAGACTGAATGTGTCCCTGCAAAGGTCACAAGTTGAAACTCAGTTCTCAGTGTAAGGGTATTTGGAGGCAGGGCCCTTAGGAGGTGATTAGGTCATGAGAGTGGAATCCTCATGAATGGAATTCGTGGCCTTATGAAACAGACCCCTAGATCTCTTTTGCCCTTTTTGCCATGTGAGGATTCAGGGACTGATGGCCGTCTGTGAGCCAGGGAGTAGGTCCTCACCAGACAGGGAATCTGCCAGAGCCTTGAACTTGACTGTGAAAAGTAAAGTTCTGTTGTTTATAAGCCTCCCAATTCTTGAGAATTTTTATAGCAGCCTGAACAAATTAAGACATTCTTAAATGTAGCTCTTCCCATGGTTCTTACATGGACTTCTCCTCTTTCTGCATGCTGTCCCTCAGCCTTAATGACCTTCCTTTTCATGATATCAGCTGCCTTTTGCATTCAAGTGATTCCCAGTTCCTCTCTGGTCTCTCTCCCTTATGCCCTAGTCTCCTATTTCCAATTCATCTGCCCATTATCCTTAATAGCACATATCCAAAACTAGCTCCTCACTCAGCTCAGCACTCCAATTCCTTCTTCTATTTTTCCATTTTCTGATCCTACCAAAATAAAAACCTCAGGAAGCTAAAATAAAAACCCCAAAATGTCATCTCCTTCTCCCCTGTATCTCAGTTGCTTCTTCTGCTAGCCTGGTTTAGACCCCGTGAGCTCGAGTTGTAGCACTGCAGTCACATGCCAGTTCTGTTCTGTCTTGGAGCACTCTTCCTTCTTTTCTCTCTGATGTAGCTTCTTATGCCCAAACTGAGGTATGATTTGGTTATGTCACCACCTGCCCCGAAAACCTTTTAAACCTCTTTCTCTGTTTAAAGCAGTGGTCATGATCTCAGATGCTGAGAGAGTGATAGAAATGAATGAAGTGAGTCTGGTACAAAAAATTCAACTTTTTCATGACTGTCAGTGGATGAACAAAACATAATACAACCATGTATCTTCTTGGAGATTCTGATTCTCTATCCTAAGAAAAAACTGACAGTAAAGCCCAGCTTCTTTGTTCCTTTTGGTATGCTGTGAAACAGTAGGGAATGGTGGGGACTGTGGCCAACTGGAGAATAAATGGCTCACAGTGTGGAGGCAGCTGCTCACCAACTTCAGCTGTCTCAGGATCGGGCCCGATGTGGACAGCTCTTCTTTTAAGAGAAACTGAAAGTCTTGATTAAAAATTCATATTGCACAGGACAAGCAGAGCACGTCTTTACTGCAAAGATAGCAAACAGGATACCTGTTTGGGACTCTAGTCTAAAGAGAATCAGGACTCTTCCCAGCTAAAATGCTTGTTACTCTTTTTGACCAGTTTGCCCTGTGGCCAAACTAGACCGCTTGTCATCCCTCTCCACTTGCTTTGACTTTTCTACCACCATGAGCTTGGAATGGCCTCTGAGCACATCTCTCCTTGCCTCCTCAAAATCTCACCCATCTTGCCCTTCTTAGGAGCTGCTTCTTCCTAGAAGCTTTTCCAGTTATTTAAAGAGAAATGTATGTGCTGGGAAAGATGACCTAAGAAGCTATTAGCACATTTGCATGAAATGATTTATCAGCCAGAAGCAGAAATTATGGCTTTGAAAGATTCAGACCAGGCATCTTATAAATTTTGGGACCTTGGCAAAAAGAAATTCTATAATGTCAAGTAAACTCATGGTTATACAAGTACAGTAATACAGATAGAAATTAATATGTTGTCTTTTGTTTTATGCCCTGCAACCCCCCTCCTGAGAATGATGGAGAATTAACTACATTTTATAAAGCAGTGATTCGGTTATTACTCAGAGAGCCCTAGGGCACTGACATTCAAGTGAAGGTCTTGGCTCATGCCCAACCTGTATTTCTGGGCATCAGTTTTCTTCTCCTTCCATACTTTTACAGCAGTTGGAGGTCATTATCTCAAGATGACATTCTATCCTCTTGGCATTATCTCTTAATTATGTTTACATTATGATTTTAAAGTTCATTGTGTACTGTCTCTTCAGATTCAAATTTCATGTTATAGGGAAAGTGTTTATAAGCCATCTAAGGTAATAACACCAAAAAAATGGGACTAGAGGAATGCATTTTTTTTTTTTTCCAGCTCAGGTGCAGCAGAGAAAAATGTTCTGTTCTGCCTAGAGAAAACACTTTACTACTTGGATGAAATCTAACGTTAGCCCTTCCTTATTCAAAATGTATTTATTATTAGGACTAGGAAGTTTTTCTACAAATGGATATCAGTAAAACTCTTGCCAGCTGTCAAATCACAGCCTAGTAACAACAGAAGTCGACAAAAGATAAATCATTTGCTACACTTACTCCATACACTGGAAAGCCCCCCCCCCCGCCCCCCAATCTGGGACTCATTTAGAGAATATTGCTGACATTGTCAACTCATTTCTCCTCTTCCTCTCTTCCCACATCACCTCTCTGCTGTCATGAACCACTTGGAGGCAGTGGGTTATAGGATCCACAGTTCCTCTGACACTAAATATTGGAGGGCTTTGTGATCTTTTGTTTGCGTTGTTCACAGAAGGGACAGTAAGATGGCACAGGGCCTCTGAGCTTGGAAAGTTCTAAAATGTCAACCCAGGAAAAGCCTTTTCAAACCTGAAATCTTCCTTACAGGTTAGGCGATGAGAGATGATGACAGACTAGGACGGGAAGATGTTTAAAGATGGTGGGAGCAAGAATTGTAATACATCTATTGTAATTACAATACAATTGTAAATGACATCTCCCATTACTCACCTCTGGTCAATTCATTAGTCACAGCAATGTTGACAGGTAGAAACGGTTATCCCCACTTTAAAGATGAGGGCCTGAGGCCACAAATTCAGTTATCTCAGTAGTTTTCAGTGGAGATAACTTTGTACCGTCACCCCACCCCCACCCCACCCTAGGACACTGGCCAATGTCTGGAGACACTTTTGGTTATCACAGGTGGGAGAGGTTTGCCCTTGGTTGCTATTGGGCAGGGGCCAGGGATGCTGCTAAACATCCTGCAGTTTACAGGACAGCCCCCACAACAAAGAAATTGTTCATTTGAAAATGTTAGTCATGCTGAGAGTGAGAAATCCTAATGAAGTGATGGAAATTTTTGATTAAATCCTCATCTCTGTTCCCAAACATAGTCTGCTGGCCACAGTACTTTTCCACCTCAGCTCTGTAATGTGGTGGCATACCTGGCATAGTGCCTGCTGTCTGAATAGCTGTTGAATAAATGCATGATGGGATTAAATGAGTGATTTACATTAGAAGTCAGTCTTTACCTTTTCAGGCCTCAGTTTCCTCCACTGTAAGATGAGTATGACTTATTTCAGTTCCAGCTGCTTCACAGCACTGTTCTTGCCACCTGCTACACCATTGTTACACAGGGGCAATAAGGTCTTTAAAAATTCTTTACAAATCCTACAAAAAGTGGAGGGCAGGGGCGGTTAATAAGAGGCTTTCCACCATACTCGTTCGTTAAGGCGGAAGCAAAAAAAAAATGTGGAGGGTAGGAAGTAGCAGTAATGCACAATGTTGAAATTTAAGGGCAAGATTTCAAAATACACAAAAGATAATATTAACAGAAAGGTGAAGTAGTCATGATACTCATCCCTGAAAACTGAAAATGTTCAAGCCATAATCCATGCTGGCCCACAATGCCTGGTACCCTGGGGTCTTAAGGGCCTCCCTGTCTGATTATTTACCTTCTTTCTTGTCATTTAATTAAAAACAAGAAGAAATTCCTTTTGTTGGCAGCGCTTAAGTGCTTTTTCTTAGAATTTCTTAACAGTGTGCCCCTAAAATGCCCCTGACATTTGGAATGTTGATTGAAATCATTTCTCTTTTAATCAAGTGTCACTTTGCAGTATTTCCTTCCCCATTTGGGACTTTTTCACAAGTTCCCTGAGGAGGTCAGTATGAATTTACAAACCTATAAACTGATATTGAGGACAGTGAGCAGGGAATTTTAGCCATTTTAAATTGATGACTGACATCAGCCCTTTAGAAAAACAAGAACAGATGGAAGAGATTTGCCACCCCCTTGTGGATCCCCCCTCAACCCTAATCTAGACAAACAGGACCGTTGATCCCTCTTCTCTGCCATAAAGAAAGCTCCTCATGCCGTTTTAAGCTGCAAGCCTTTGGCCATAAAGGAAGTGACCCCCTCCTGATGGCAGTTCCCAGGCTGTAGTGATGCTGTTGCAGCCGTGCTGCTTGGTGGCAGCCCTCAGCCGTGACCATTATCACGATTCTGTTACCAAGGACTAGCATGAGGCCGGTGTCTTCCGGGTGTCACTGTATGGAGAGAAGCGTTGTACAAAGGGCATGTGTAGTGATGACAATTCTCTGGTACTCGCTGGCTTAAAATTCACTCCTGGCTAACCACCCAGTGCATTCTGGGATACTCCCTAAGTGAAAGATGTTACCAAAATGCATAATGTTAAATGGTCACAAGGGAATACACACTAAAATACAAATGAGTTGTATTTCACTAAAACAAGGTTGATGAGGTGCCATCATGAAATATATTCCATAAATAGGACGTTCAAAGAGGCAAACTCAGAAAGAATGAAAATGGAAAAATCCTAAAGCATATGCTGTTATGAAACTGGGGGATTTTATTTGCCTCTGCTTGTCCTCAGATTAATCGCTTTTTATATAATGACTTAAAATGTTCATGAAGTCTAATGGCAAGAAAAATAAAGCTTCAGGAAATCAAGGGAAATGTCTCTCAGATTCACAGTTAATACATAAATTTGTTTCTCTTGTTTGGTACTGAAGACATCTTCCTGCCCACTGAGGTCAGCTGATAACATTGATTCCCTCCCCCACCTTGCTTTCTGAAATAATTTTGAATAAGTTAGTCCTTTATTGTTGTTTTCCCTCCACAGGGAGGCAGAAGTATTTTATGCTTCTGAAGAGTTCTATCAGGAAAAGTAAAATAGTCTTCTGTTTGCCAAAAACATGTCAGCTTCTAAGAAAATTTTCATTCACTGGTATGCAGCTAACTTCCTCTTTTAGCATGGATCTTTGTTTGTAGTGTTCTTCACTGCCACTTTCTGGCGATGTAAATGAGTCACTTCACAATCTAGACTTCAGTTTACTAACCTCTGAGCTGAAATACTAGGATGAGATGATTTTTTAAGCTCCTCGCTTCCCTTGAAAACATTAGAATCGTTATTGCCACTTCTTTGATTTGTATGGTGTGTTTACACTCACTAAATTCTTCCATAGAAAGTCTGCTAACTGTTTCCTTGATTTACATCCATCTAGTCTGGGTCACTTGTGTCAGGCATGTGCATGTGTGTGTGTGTGTGTGTGCGTGTGCACATGTATGTTGGCATGTAATTATGTCCTGTCAGGTTGGAAACTTGTGAACACAGAGCTTTATTCTGCTCTGCGACCGCTCATGCCTTGATAGCCATCGTACATACTATTAATTAGGAAAACTGAACAAGGGAAGTAATCATAAGGGCAAAAAAGTCACTTTTCTACTTACGTATTTTTATAGCTTATTTTTAAAGAAGGGGAATTAAATAGCATGTTTATTACAAAATAAAAGTCTTAAAAATCAGAAAACTACAGAGAAGAAAACAGCCTCTAGAATGTTCTGTTTTAGTTATCTGTCACTGCATGACAGGCTGCCACAAAATTCTGACTTCAAAGAGCAACTGTTTCATTACCTCTCAGGATCCTATGAGTTGGCTGGGTTTTAGAAGGGTGGTTCTTCTAGCTTTATGTGCTATTGGCTCGGATAGTAATCACCCTCAGTGTCCACTGAACTGGAGTGTTGATGGCTTGCTTGCAGTTAGTACTGACTGACTTTACAGTACAATACTTTAAAGTACTGATGGGCTTTAATTCTCCTCTCATGTGTGTTGCGCTTTGCAAAGTATAGCAGCTGGGCACCAACAGACAGGAGGTAGAAGCTTCCAGTCTACTTCAGGCTTGAACTCAGAGCTTCTAGAACCTAATGGCCACATCCTGTCTCTCCTGTGGCCTAATGAGCCACAGCCAGTGATAAAGCCAGCCACAATCCAGGGGGAGGGGAAATAGAGTCCACCTCCTGATCTCAGGAGTAACACGGGCCCACAAGAGGAAGGTTCTAGTCAGAGACTGTATTTGGGGACTGTTATTGTGAACGTTTTGGCGTCTCTATGTCCTCTACTCCTCTTTCCTTGGGCATGCACATGCATAGGTTTCAGTGCCAAGTATAGAATTTTTTGTAAGTGACATGCAGTTGTTTTTAGCAGCAGAATCCTGTTTTCAAATGAGGTGTCTCATGGATTAAAGTCTAGAGCTGCTGTGCCTAAAAGTGAGGCAGGACATCTGGAGCCCCACCCGTGGCCTTGGTGTGGGCCCTGAGGCACCTGCCTGGAGCCTTGGGGCTCTGGAGATCACAGCTGGAAAATCAGTGACTAAAGGACTGTGGATAAAACACTCAGGACTGCCATCCTTCCTTCCAGTCTAAGCTCTCCAAACTAGTAGCTAAGGGGGGGGTGAGGAGAGAAGATAATGACAAAACGCTGTAAGGGAAGAGGTAAATGACTTCACAATCCCAAGGAAGTCTAATCCTAAACCAACAGTACAGAAATCTGAGCACTCTAGGATATATCGCCTTAAATGGCTCAGAAACTGGTGTCTATATATATATATATATATATGAAAGTGAGGTCTTAAGAAAAGGAGCTAAAGAGAAGAATTGGTTGAAAGCCTAAGAAGCGTTGCTACCCTCAGAACTCCAGCCACGTCCTTCTGGAACAGGACTGAAGCAGGTGAAGCACAGGGTCTCCAGACGGGATAAACCAGGCACAGTCGAAAAGTCTAGATGATATGGTGAAACGGGATGAAGTAGGCAGATGCAGATTAGGTGTTGAGATCCTTGGCTTTCCCCTGCTGTGTAGCAACCAAATACTGATAATTTGGCCTTTATTCTTCAAGCAGGAGACAGGAAGCATCTTCTCTGGGGAATCTATTCAACAGGGCACATCTGGAGATAGTGACATTGGCGATTTCCCTCAAATAAAGTTCCACATCATCTTAAGTACTCTGAGTCAAAAGCTCCCTGAAGTTCTCAGTGCTTCCAATGAGATTTTTAGTTACCCACTCCCTTTAAAAAAATGACCCAAACCCAAAGATTATCAGACACCTGAGAAAGGCCTCTAGTAAGGAAGATAGAAACCAAAAGGAAAATCACAGATTAGAAAACCAGAGAAAACATAGACCATGAGGAGGAAGAAGATGTCAGCAGATGCTAACATCTTTAGTGGGATCAGAGAAAATATTGCAACTGTGGAACAAGAACAGTGTATTACCTACAAAAAAAGGAACATTTGGAGAACAAAAAAAGTAGTCTTGGAAATAAAAATTTTGATAGCAGCAACTGAAGATGCAATAAAAGGGTTGGAAGATAAATTGAGAAATTCTTTTAGAATATGAAGCAAAGACTTAAAGAGGTTTTTTTAAATAGGGAAGAAAGCATAAAAAAAATAAGAGAATCAGCTCAGGAGGTCCATCATCAGAATGACAGCTCCAGAAACAAAGGCCAGAAGAAATGAAGGTGAGGAAATTACCAGTGACATAATTTTAAGGAGATTTCACACAATTGAAGGAAATGTGGTCCAGATTGAAAGTATCCAGCACAAATGGATGAAAACAGATCCACACCAAAACCCTTAGCCTGGAAGTTCAGGACATTAGGATCAAAGAGGAATCTTCAAGCTTCCAGGAGATGGGGCAAAAATAGGATTAAGTAACAAAGAGTAAATGATTTTAAGGTATGTATGTATGTATGTATTTGATAGCAACACTGGAAGCTAGAAGGCAAGAGAGTGAAGCTTGGTCTATTCAGTTGACTTGGCCACATCAACAGGATTTACTCTTATCCCAATCCATTCTCCAGATGAGCCATATTAAACCCCAGTCAGTTTCTCATTCCTTGTGCCCATGTTTCCTACCCTACCTTCCAGCTTTAAATTTTCCAGTGGTTTCCTGCTCTTGTAGGATAAAGATAAATAACCCTCCCATGACCTACAAGACCCCACACAGTCTTTCCATGACCCCATTTCATGGCTTGACCCCTGTCTATCTCTCCAAACTTATTTTGAACAACTCTCCCCCTCGCCTTGTACTCTAACCATAGTGAGTACAGATTGCTTCCACATTCTCTCCTGCCACAGGCCCTTTGCATACACAGTCACCCCTCATTATCCACAGGGGATTGGTTCACAGAGCCTACAGATACCAGAATCCTCACTTGTTAAATTGTTTCTGTAAAATGGCATAGTCCAAAGACTACAGTTAGCCTGCTATATCTGCACATTTCAAATCTGCAGATTCAGCCAACAATAATTGGTTTTGTGGCTGGCTGGATTCACAGTTAGGAAACCTGTGGATACCAAGGGTTGACAGTACTGCCCTGTCTGTAATGTGTTTCTTCATTCTTTGCCCAGTTAATCTCTGTGTATCTTTAGTTCTCAATCCAAGAGTTACTAAATAGAACTTCTTTCTGAATCTTGTTCTCATCATTTGGAGCAGGTGTCTGTTTGTAAGTTTACATTGCACATCAATTGATGTGCATGCTCATGTGATTAATGTTAGCATCCCTCTGTAAATTATAAATGCCATGAGGGGAGGGCCAGTTAGTTCATTTATGCTCATCAGTGTATTAACACCTAGCACATTACCTGGCACAGTCTATGTTTAGTATTTGTGGAAAGAAGCAAATGAGGAAGGAAAGAATGAGCTGCCTTTGTTATAGTTTGTTTTAGAAACTTTTTTTGCCCCTAGAGCTGGATCTCTTAAAATAAGAATTTTGAAATGCAGAACTAGTTTTCTGAACTCTCAGCTTCCAACTCTGAATTTTCAGCAAAGTGAGGGAGCGTATGAAAGTGGACTAATTTGGAAATCCTATGACTTGTTAGTAGCAGATTTCAGAGGTGATTTTTGAAACACTAATATTTCCAGTGGAAAAAACAGTGCTTTCAGAGAAGGTATACACAGCATCTCTAGCGCTCAGGGCTTCCTTCTAACGATTCTCAATTAAGCGCCTTTAGGATTTAATGAAGACTGAGTGTGTCCATCCTGGCATTTTCTGGTCGTTTAGTGATTCACTGACTTCCTAGAGATATAGGTTCCCTATGCTAAAGTAGAATAAACAGGAAGAAAAATAGCTCCTATACTTATCTTTAATGTCAGGGAAGAAAAGGCTGAGTTACTTCCTTGATTCTAGAAATACCTTTATTGTGGTATCAAGGCGCAGCCACAAAATCTGTGGACTGTGAAATAGGATTTCAGTTATTAAAGAAGGAAGCCTCCCCTTTTCCAAATTGACTTCATTCCGTGTGTTGCCAAAAATAGCTCACTCTTGTAACTTCTGACTATTTTCTTATTGCCTTTGAATTCATTAGTTAATAATGCAGCCCAGCAATACATACTTCTTATTTCCTCTACAGATGCAAACATGGTGTGTCTTTTTCAATATGACCCCCCCCCACCCCCAAGTAAAGTTCTTTGGAAAGGAAAAAAGGCCTAAATGCCATTCTTCTCTCTGTTTTATCCACGTCCACCATCTCTTTTTCCTCTCTATCTATTGCATAAGTTAGTCTGTAACAGAATTTAGAGTCAAGTCAGGGAACCTTAGAGATACTATAGATGTATTGAAGCTGAGTTGGTGATTGATGAACCAGAATTCTTCAAAACAAGATTTTGTGGGAGACTTTAAATGAGACGAATCTATGTGGGTTTGTCAGACAACAAAAATCTTGTCCACCATTTCTTTCCTTCTTCACTGGTCAGAGGTCAAGAGAGAAACCAGATGTAGTTTCTGCCCTCCAAAATGTCTAGTCTCATAGGAACATTAGACATGTGTTACACATAATACCAAGTTGCACACTACCCTGGGGTCCCTGACAATAAGTGTGTGGTTTTCTGAGATCCTGTGGGAAAGGAGTCTGAAAGACAGGATGTCATGGAAAGCCTGCCCTACAGAGGAGAGATGGCAGGAATCGCCTTAGGGTGGAGCACAGTAGGCGCCTTCTGGATGGAGCAGCAGTGCATCTGAGGTGGTCTGTGCAGCCCAAGAGATCCTTATTGTGCAGAGATGTGTTCTCATGAGCTAGACCTTCTTCGGAAACTTCCTGTCTCCTGACCACTCCTCCCTTCCTACCTCTGGGACTCCATGCCAGAGCCTCCTGTTGCTGGACTTCCCGGACCAGTATCCACCTCTCTGGACAGGATTACGGCAAGATGGCTCTAGCTTGGCCATCTTTCTCTGTGTGCATTTGGTCCTTAAGAAACTCATTCATCTTTGTGGTACCAAATAGTCGTAGTAAAAATAGTCCACAGGTATATTCCACCACCATCCTGCCTTCCTCCTCCGTTCTTTTTGTGTCTTAGATCTAACCTACAGTATCTAGTTAGCTGAGGGCCACATACTACACCCATCATTCATCTTAGCTGTTTAATTAATGTGCAGACTTTTCTTAGTCACAGTGAATGATATCTATTATTAGCACCACTGTATGGGGTCAGTTCAGTTGAGTTCAGTCGCTCAGTCGTGTCCGACTCTTTGCGACCCCATGAATCGCAGCACGTCAGGCCTCCTTGTCCATCACCAACTCCCAGAGTTTACTCAAACTCATGTTCATCAGATCAGTGATGCCATCCAGCCATCTCATCCTCTGTCGTCTCCTTCTCCTGCCCCCAATCCCTCCCAGTATCAGGGTCTTTTCCAATGAGTCAACTCTTCACATGGGTAGATTTATACTAATCACACCCACATTTGTATTTGGTTTTATTTATTTTCAAAGTATCTATAATATCATATCCAAATAACCAAGTTGCCAAAAATAACCTTAGTTATGGCTCAGTGGTAAAGAATCCACCTTCCAATGCAAGAGATGTGTGTTTGATCCCTGGGTTAGGAAGATCCCCTGGAGAAGGAAATGGCAACCCACTCCAGTATTCTTGCCTGAGAAATCCCATGGACAGAGGAACCTGGTGGGCTACAGTCGGTGGAGTTGCAAAGAATCAGACACAACTGAGCAACTAAACAACAGCAATGGTCTGGACGTAGAGAAGCCAGCTGGCTGCAAGCCAAACATCCAACAGGAAAAATGAAATGACCCTGTTTTTACAGGCCTCCAGTATCTCCAAATTATTAAGGGAGAAGTAGCAGATAGTCCCCCAGGGAGCACAAAAACAAGCCATCACAATGCCCCTTGAGCAGCGTCCCAGGAACCCTGATAATTCTGTTTCTTTCTGGTCATTCCCTCTCCTGTCCTTTCCCAGGCCTCTACTTCCATAGGCCTGGGGACGAGCTCAGCGGGGAGGGTGTTGGGGGGATGCGCAGGGGTAGCAAGTCAGGCTGGATGACTCTTGATAAGCCCTGTAGGATGTGGATATTCCCCTGAAGTTTGTCTCCAAATCCTGAATAAAAGAAACAGTCCCTTTCAACACCCCATGGCAGACATTTCCTTGGGTCATCATGTAGCTTATTTGCAGCTTTGTTTATGTAGAAATTATATATAAAAATATGCATCCATTTATACTTCCAGAAAACTTTAACAAGGGATGGGTAATATAAGCCTGGGCCCAGAATCTCAACTTCCGACTTACTGTGAGGCTTATCAGAGAAGAGAAACTATTTGGCTTAAGATATTCTTTGGTAAAATGAATTCATCACAAGCTTTCTTCTATAAAAGATTAGTGTGGTTTCTCATTACAGTGGAAGAATCTCCAGAAACACAGATGTTAGAATCAAGCATCATTTTTTTCTTCATTATGAATTGGTGACATTGGGAAGCCTAAGAAGATAGCTGAAAATGGAACTTAGTAAAGAGAGACAGCAAAAATCTTTTGTATGATTGAAAAAAAGAAGTAGTTTTTTCCACTTTTATCTTAAAGTGGGTTAGATTAAAGGGACTAAAGGATCAGCTACCTGAATGTCATGGACAGAATCCCATGGACAGAGGAGCCTGGCAGACAACAGTCCATAGGGTCGCAAAGTTGGACACGACTTAGCGTCTAAACTACCACCTGAATGTCACCCTCCTTACCCACACTTCCATCCAGCCCTAGGTCTTCTACTTCTTAGGTTATGATTCAGCTCCAAGAGGCATCTCAGGCTTTTAAATCAAGGAGAGGTGGCTGTATGACCTACAGGTTTGGGTCTTGGTTTGTGAGTGCTACCATCACTGTCCACTTGACAGAATGTTAGAGAAAATACCGTGCTTCTGGAGACCCTGCTGCAGGTTTCCCTGGGACGAGGAAGCCTGTGTCACGAACACACTCAGAACACAGGTGGGCTGATGCACTTGAACTCTCTCGTTCAGGGTTCCAGGGGTTGACACACACCCCCGCCCCCTCCGCCTCGGCCAAGTCTTACACACCCCACAGGGCAACAGCCTCTCACACCGGCTTCCACATACACCTGCCTGGATTGGTTCTGGAAGCCTGACACCTGTCAAACCAAGTTTTTAACCAGTCTGAACTGCTGAAATTCCCCACTCTTCTCTCTTGCTTTCCTCAAGTTATTTCAGATCTCAGCACGGCTAGCATTGGAAAGAGTTTAACAGCTCGAGGATTAACATGCTGAAGTTAAGCCTCTATGTCAGTTCAGCCATGTTCTTTTTGCCCTCATAATCATGTGTTGTCAGAGCAAACAGCTTGCATGCCCGAAGTCAGCATCTACAAGAGGGTTTCTCAGCCTCAGCACTACTGACATTTTGGTCTGGGTCATTCTTTGCTGTCGGAATTTCCTGTGTGTTGTGTAGTAGGATGTTTAGCAGCATCCCTGGCATCTTATACCCTGGATGCCAGTAGCACTGTCTCCTTCAGTTGTGACAACCAGAAATGATCCAAGGTTTACCAGTGTCCGCTGGGGAACAGAATACCCCCACCCCCAGCCACCTCCACCTGGTTAAGAAGCAAATCTAAACCATTTCCCAGGAGTTTGTTAAGGAGAGACCTGGTACTTTCATCTTAATACATGATGATAGCTGATATTATGGTTTATGCTGAGGACTGTCTCCTGAATTTCTGTAGCCTTGCTTTTCCGATAAGAAGCTGAAGGGTGATGTGAAATTAATCACTTCAGAAAGGTTTACAGAGGGAGGCATAGTTCTAGTCCTTGGCTGTTCCCCAGTGCTGGCCAGTATAAACTGCCAGAGCTTATTGACTTGGGGATTAATTATTAATGATAGAGCAGCTTATGAATTTTTCAGAATTTTTTCCTTGTTGGGCGCTGCTGTCTGAGTTCCTCTCAGCAGCACAGGACCCCTTCCAACTGTCCTACATCAAAGCCACAGGCTGTCACCCAGGGCATTATCTTGTTCCGTGCAGGCTGGCTGCATATGTTGACTCTAAATTTTTTAATCAGCCGTTTTCCAACTCAACTGCACATGTCAAACTGTAAGGACAGAATCCATTAAGCACCGTCTAAAACCAACAGGGTCCTGTGGCACTGTGATTTGATATCTCTAAGACAGAATTTCACAATAAGAAATTAGAAGCACACATTTTGCTAAAATGTCAGCAAAATGCCTGTAGGACTTAAATGGAGGTAAAACTGTATCAACAACAACAACATCAATAATCTCTGTACAGTCCTTTCAACTTTCTGAAGGATTTTCATTTATCTTTCATCTATTTAAGTATTCTTATTTTTTCTAAACCCTGTACTTTTTGATCTCTCTTTTTTCTATTATTTTTTTAAAAGGTGCTTCTTTTAGTGAAAGCAAAATAATAAACTGGTAAAAACATGTCATTTACTCCAAGTCATGAAGTTCAAATGTTTCAGCCTTTTAAACTTTTTCCTCATTTATTTCTTTCTGGCTGCACTGGCTCTTTGTTGCTGCGTGGGCTTCTGTCCCGTAACGGAGCGTGGGGCTGCTCTCTGGTTGCTGTGTGCAGGCTTCCGTTGCGGTGCTTTCTTGCGTCGCAGAGCACAGGCTCCAGGGGGTACCTGAGCTGTGGGGCGTGGGCTCGGTCGTTTGCAGTTCCTGGGCTCCAGAGCACGGCCCCAGTAGTGTGGTACCCGGCCTCAGTTACTCCGTGGCATGTGGGATCCTCCCAGATCAGGGATCAAACTAGCATCTCCTGCATTGTCAGGCAGATTCTTTACCACTGAGCCACCAGGGAAGCCCCTAGGCCTCTTTTTAATTAAAAAAAAAAAAAAAAGATTACTGAGGTATGGTTGATTTTCAGTATTATACAAGTTTCAGGAGTACAACATAGTGATCCACAGATTTTAGAGGTTATACTTCATTTGTAGTTACTATAAAATATTGGCCATATTCCCTGTGCTGTACACCTCCATTCTTTTTTTACTCAAATAAAATGACTAAGCAGCTGATCCAGTCATCTCATAGAGAATAATTTTTAAATTTAAAAATACATAGATCAGCTTAGAATACCGAAGGTTCCCTGTTACATGGAGGATAAAATATAGGCAATCACCCAATAAGTATATATTGAAAACCTATTTGTGTCAGGCCCCAACAGAGCTATTCACTTGAAAATCATTTGAGTTTCACTTCGTGTTAAAACCATTTCTCAAAAATGTATTTTTCCACTCTGCTGCTTTAGAATACAGTAAACATCTTGCTGAAAGGCATCATTTTACAAATCAATTCTGTGTCCAGGAATGCTAACATAAAAAGAGCAGGGCATTGACCTGATACATATATTTGGTATTGCTTTTTAAAAACAAAACCCCCATTTTTGAATTTACTTTCCTTGTTCTTTTTTTAAAGGTGTTTAAATGAGATCCCTGACTAAATTTTTTTGCCTTTGAGACTTTTTACAGTAATTTATGAGCTGGGGAGAAATTTGCTACAATTGCTTTAAATTTTTTTCCCCTAAAAAGCATTCCCTTTGCTCGGAAAATTCAACTTAGATGTTTTTGCAAATGTAAAAGGGTAACTTCAGTAAGTGGGCTATCTAATCTTAAAAACTGTTTCACGAAGCATCTTCAGCTCAAAAAAAAAAAATTAAAAAAAAAAATAAAATTCTTTACTCTTTATTATTGAAAAAAAAAAACTGTTTCACAGAGGATTTTGTCTTGCATGTCAAGTGTAAATAAAACTTCAAGAGATTTTTGCTATAATTTGATGGCAGATGATGAGGAAATCATCTGTCTTGATAGTGGTCTGCCCCTCAAAGTACTTCTTAGCCTGGACAACTTTGAGTACATTAGAAATAAATTAGATTATGAGACCCTGCGGCTGTCTTGATTCGAACCGCTTCAGTGCCAGAATTGTGTATTTCAGTCAATACTGTTTTAATTTATATTGGTTAAAATACTGTTTATCTGCAGGCTTCTCTTTCCAAGAAGAGCACTTCTTTTATTTCCCTCCTGTAAGCCACAGCCGTATTTACCTTTCACAATACAAATTTAATTATGTTACACAAAGTTCAGTTGCATTACTTTGAAATGATGTAGAATTGTCAGCACAGATCAGGTAAAATAGAGAATCAAGCAATTTCCAGATATTCAAGATAGACTTTATATTATAAGCGCTTTAACCAGAATCTGTAGTGGCTTTTTGTGGCAGAGACAGAAATGCTCAGCAAAGATTTTGTGTGTTCTTTGACATTTTCCGGCTGCCCTTGCATTTAGGACCTTGGGACTGGCTCCAGCAAACAGGCCGTGGGTTGTGCATGCTCTGTGTTCCCTGTCATGTGAGCTTGGAAGCCACATGTTGAGATGGCAGAGTCACAAAGTGGTGCTTCCATCTGCCTGGATCCCTGAGTGGCTTTGTGGAGCAGAGGCCCCCAGGGCATGTAGGGTGAGCAAGAAATCAGCCTTTGTTGACTTCAGACAACCATGAGATTTCACTGTTGATTTGTTACCGTTGAATACATTAGGCTTTCGTGATGAATTTGTTTCCCTTTTTGAGTTTACTTTTTACTATTTACTTACATTTTTAGTATAGCAGTATATCACATGTGTTAGAGTAGATGATACCTTGATGCCTTTGCTCATCTTTAGCACATGATACAGACTATTGCAAGCAGAAAGCTGTCAGTCAATACTGACCTTAATTTGGGTGGGATTTTTGTCGTTTGTTTTCCCCCATCTGTTGGAAAATTTAGAATCTCACTCTTTTTAATACTATCTCTTCCCTCTTGCCCACAGGTGCTTCTAAAATAACTAATAAAATGTATCTACTTGGTTATGGATTTGATAGCAGAAACTAACTGTTCCTTTGACAGGTCTTAATCAAGGTGAAATACACCCCTCATAAATATTTTTGGCTTTGAACAATGGTATCACCAAGGTAGACACACTCTTCAGGGCAGGCAAAGTGAGATAATGATATAGGTGGGTAGATTCATGAATAGACCCAATTTCTACTAGGAACTTGTATAATGATCAGGCTGGGACTAGAAATTAAACACATCTTTTATTTGTGACGTACTACAAAGGAGAGAGAGGTGCATGTGACAGTTCTCACATATTCTGGGAATTATGCAACTTTACCTCCATTTTAATTGACGGACAGCTTTATGATTGAGAGTTCTGAATGTTTTCTTCTGGTTGAGATCTCTGTTAAATGTGCATATGCACACACACACCCACTTGCCTACATGTACATATACTTATTTACTAAATTCATAATTACAGAAGCTGGAAAACCTGATTTCATTTTGACCTTGTGAGTAACTTTCATACTGCATGTCAATATTTGAAAATGAAATTCAGTTCCTCTTAAAATCGTGGACATTTTTAGCAAAAGCATTTGATTTTATTAGTGTGTAAAGGTACTTTAGATTTTAATGGATGTTTTCTGGATTTATTATTGAGTGCATTATTTTTGTCAGTTATAAATTGCCTTTCACCATACTTCAGAGCTGCTGAGATATCAAAATGATTCAACAGAACAAAAAGGCATATTCTTTTCTATCATATTCATGTCATAAATCTCTTGTGGCTCATTTTGAAGTGATCATTTTTTATCAGATCAGCATTTTGCTTTATCAGATGAGCTGCATGAGCAGAATTTGAGAAGTTAATAAAAAATAAATTCAAAATTAATAACAACAAACATAATAATTTACATTTGTGAAATAGTTTACTAATTGGAGGGTAACCCTTCTTTTTTGGTTTTGAAAGAATCCTGGATGTTATCCGCACTGAGTGTTGGGACAGCAAGCTGTCTGGATTACACTCTGGATTAAGACAGAACTGAATTCGTATCCCAGCCCTCCCACTACTTTGAGGTGTTACTTTGATCCCTCTGGGCTTCAGTTTCCTCATCTGGAAAGTGGATTTTATTATAATAGTAATATTCTCAAGGATTAAACATGACAAGGAACAAAAGTTAGATAATATGCCAGGCCATAGTATATACTCAGTATTCAATATTGTTGGCTCTCATATGGACCATAAACTCACAGAAGCTATTTCTGTTTGTGCTGCTTTCACATTGCATAGCACAATGGTTGGCATATAGCAAGTGTTTAAGCAAATATTTTTTAAAAGGTGAGTTGAGTATTAATGCTACCAGGTTCCAACTGAGGAAGCTCCCAGAGTTCGACTGGTTCACACGTCTGTGACTTTTACCACTTCAGTTACTTGTTCTGACCCTTCTCAATTTCAGTTATACATTCAAGGAGGACTTAATAAGTTAAACCATGTTCCCTGAGATCTCTATTTAGGTCATAATTTTGTTCAGTTCAGTCACTCACTCATGTCCGACTCTTTGCGACGCCTTGGAATGCAACACACCAGGCTTCCCTGTCTATCACCAACTCCTGTAGCTTACTCAAACTCATGTTCATCAAGTCGGTGATGCCATCCAACCATCTCATCCTCTGTCATCCCCTTCTCCTCTCACCCTCAATCTTTCCCAGCATCAGGGTCTTTTCCAAGGAGTCCATTCTTTGCGTCAGGTGGCTGAAGTAGTGGAGTTTCAGCTTCAGCATCAGTCCTTCCAATGAATATTCAGGGCTGGTTTCCTTTAGGATGCACTGGTTGGATCTCCTTGCAGTCCAAGGGACTCTCAAGAGTCTTCTCCAACACCACAGTTCAAAAGCATCAACTCTTCAGTGCTCAGCTTTCTTTATAGTCCAACTCTCACATCCATACATGACTAACATGGAAAAACCTTAGCTTTGATTAGACGGACCTTTGTTGGCAAAGTAATGTCTGCTTTTTAATATGCTGTCTAGGTTGGTCATAGCTTTTATTCCAAGGAGCAAGCGTCTTTCAATTTCATGACAGTAGTCACCATCTGCAGTGACTTTGGAGCCTAAAAAAATAAAGTCTCTCACTGTTTCCATTGTTTCCCCATCTATTTGCCATGAAATGATGGGACCTGATGTCATGATCTTAGTTTTCTGAATGCTGAGCTTTAAGCCAACTTTTTCAGAAACTCTCCTCTTTCACTTTCATTAAGAGGCTCTTTAGTTCTTCTTTGCTTTCTGCCGTAAGGGTAGTGTCATCTGCATATCTAAGGTTATTGATATTTCTCTTAGCAATCTTCATTCCAGCTTGTGCTTCACCCAGCCTGGCATTTCACATGATGTACTCTGCATATACGTTAAATAGGCAGAGTGACAATATATAGCGTTGATGTACTCTTTCAACAATTTGGAACCAGTCTGTTGTTTCATGTCCAGTTCTAACTGTTGCTACTTGACCTGTGTACAGATTTCTCAGGAGGCAGGTCAAGTGGTCTGGTATTCCCATGTCTTTAAGAATCTTCCGCAGTTTGTTGTGACCCACATAGTCAAAGGCTTTGGCGTAGTCAGTAAAGCAGAAATAGATGCTTTTGTGAAACTCTCTTGCTTTTTCAATGATCCAGGGGATGTTGATCTCTGGCAATTTGATCTCTGGTTCCTCTGCCTTTTCTAAATCCAGCTTGAACATCTGGAAGTTCACAGTTCACGTACGGTTGAAGCCTGGCTTGGAGAATTTTGAGCATTACTTTGCTAACGTGTGAGATGAGTGCATTTGTGTGGTAGTTTGAGCATTCTTTAGCATTGCCTTTCTTTGGGATTGGAATGAAAACTGACCTTTTCCAGTCCTGTGGCCACTGCTGAGTTTTCCAAGTTTGCTGTCATATTGTGTGCAGCACTTTCACAGCATCATCTTTTAGGATTTGAAATAGCTCAACTGGAATTCCATCACCTCCACTAGCTTTGTTCATAGTAATGCTTCCTAAGGCCCACTTGACTTCTCATTCCAGGAGGTCATAATTTAAGCACCTATTAAATATCAAACACTACACTAAGTGTTTTCAACAAATTTGTCTCATTAATTCATCAAAACCACCCTGCCATGTGGACATTATTATCTCCGTCTCAAAGTTAATTCTGCAAATACTTCTTGCATAGCTACCATGTATCAGAAGATTTTGTAGTGAACCTGATAGACATGGTCCCTGTCAAGGCATTTATAGTCTTGCAAAGAACACGACCTGGAGCAAATAATGGCACATGTGATTTGACTGGTAGAAGAGGAGGTTCAACATGCTGTGGGGACCCTGAGGAAGTGACCTTGGCTGGGGTGAAGAAGTATCCTAAGGAAGTAGCATCAAGGGGACTAGAAGTTGGGTTGATGAGTGTCAGCCAGATGAAGATGGCAGAGGAAGTCAGCATACCCACATTGGTTTTGGGCCATGAGTAAGTATGTCATGTCTGAGAACTTGGAAGCAGCCCAGAGTGGCCTGGGCCTGGAGGAGAAGACAAAGCAGTGGGAGAAAAGGCTAGAAAGATGTCCAGGAGCCAGATGGTAATGCTGCCTCTGCTTAGTTTTTGCTTTTCATTTCCATTTGCATTGGAAGGTATTGGGAGTATAGTTGATTAGCAATGTTGTGTTAGTGTCACACGTAAAGCAGACTGATTCAGTCATACATATATGTATATTTTTCAAATTCTTTTCCCAATATCCTGTTATTACAGAATATTGACCAGCATTGTCTGTGCTATTCAGTAGGTCCTTGTTGGTGTCTATTTTAAATATAGTTGTGTGTATATGACAATCCCAAACTCCCAGTTTATCCCTCCCCCACGACGTTTCCCTTTTGGTAACCATAAGTTTGTTTTCCGACTCTGTGGGTCTGTTTCTGTTCTGTAAATAAGTTCAGTTGTATTATTTTTTTAGATTCTGTGTATAAGCAATATTACATGATATTTATCTTTGTCTGACTCACTTAACATGATAATCTCTAGGTTCATCCATGTTGCTGCAAATGGTGTTTTTGCATTCTTCTTCATGACTGAGTAGTACTCCATTGTATAAATGTACCACATCCTCTTCATTCATTCATCTGTCAGTGGACATTTAGTTTGCTTCCATTCCTTGGCTGTTATAAACAGCACTGCAGGAACTTTAGGGTGCGTGTATCCTATTGACCCATGCTTTCCCCTTGATATATGTCCAGGAATGGGATTGTTGGGTCATATGGTAGTTCTCTTTTTAGTTTCTTAAGGAACCTTGGTACTGTTCTTCATAATGCCTGTACCAATTTACATTCCCATCAACAGTGTAGGAGGGTTCTCTTTTCTTCACACTCTCTCCACCTCTTATTGTTTCTAGACTTTTTGATGCTGATCATTCTGATCGGTGTGAGGTGATACCTCATTGCAGTTTTGATTTGCATTTCTCTAATAATTTAGTGATGTTGAATATCTTGTCATGTGCCTCTTGGCTATCTGTGTTTCTTCTTTGGAGAAATGTCTATTTAAGCCCATTTTTTGGTAAATTTTTCTTTAATTGAGCCTCATGAGCTGTTTCTAGATTTTGAAGATTAATCCCTTGTCAGTCACATCATTGAAAATCTTTTCTCCCATTCTGCAAATTGTATTTTCATTTTTTTTATGATTTCCTTAGCTGTGCTGAGGATTTTGAGTTTGATTAAGTTCAATTTGTTTGTTTTTTGTTATTTCCAATACTGTAGGAGGCTGGTTGAAAAAAAATATATTGCTGCAATTTATGTCAAGAGTGTTCTTCCTATCTTTTCCTCTGAGAGTTGTATAGTATCAGGTCTTACATTTAGGTCTTTAATCCATTTTGAGTTTGTGTGTGTGTGTGTGTGTGTGTGGTGTTAAAGAATGTTGTAATCTCATTATTTTACATGTAAACATTCAATTTTCCAAACCATATTTATTGAAGCTGCTCTCTTTTCTCCATTATATAGTTTTGCCTCCTTTGTCAAAGATTAATTGACCATAGGTGTGTGGGTTTATTACTGGACTTTCTGTCTGTTTCCATTGATCTATATTTCTGTTTTTGTCCCAGTACCATACTGTTTGTATGACTTTAGCTTTGTAGTATAGTCTGCTTTGATAAGGATCTCAGACTACTATTGACAAGGATAATACAGCATTACTGTAGGGGCTTAAGCATGAGTGAAATGTGAGGAAATGCACATTCGAGCAAGATGAGCAGAACACACTGTAGGCATCCCCTCAGAGTGCAGTTCTCAGCATCAGCATCACTCAGAATGAGTAAATGCTTGATTCTCACCCCAGACTTACTGAATCAAAGCTTCCAGGAATGAGGCCCAAAACTCTCTTTTAACAGTTTCTCTGGTGGATTCTCACCATAGTTTGAGAACCACTGGCTTTTGGTAAAGACTCTCAACCTTTACTGCATGTTGGAATCATCTGAAAAGGTTTTTTTTTTTTAAAAAAATGATGCCTGCCTGAGCCCCAAGCCAAATGTCTGATTTAGTTGATCTGGGTGTATTCTGGGTATCCGAATTGTCTTTCCTGCCCCCCAGATGGTTCTCATGTAGCGCCAGGTTGAGAACTGCCGTGTCAGACAGGATGCGGGCAAACAGGCCAGTGCTCCATGGTGGAGACAGTGGTAACCTGCCCTAGGAAAGTAGATGAACAGATTAGATGGATTCAGGAGATAGATATGACTTCGTAGTTAAGAAGGAATAAGCCAACCTAGTCCCAAGCACAGAAACCACCCGCTGCTTCTGTACCCCCAGGCTTCAGTGGCCACACTCCCACCCTAAAAGACAACGCCTGCTGTCTCAGTGGCTTTGATCTCTATGTCCTCAGGATGGTCTAAGTGAACTGGAGCATCTCCCAGCCCCAGAGTAAAGATCATTAAGATGATCCATGAAAAGCACAGCTGCGTCCTTCATGCTGGACAAAATTCATAGGCTCTGGCCCCAAAAGTACTAAATGATAGCCTGACTCTGTGTCCTCGCATCGTATTTGAGGCACCGCGATAAGTGCTTTATGAGTGCTATCTTCTTTTATTCCCGCTACAAACCTCTGCTGTTGGCATTGTTAGTATTAGGACTCCCACTTTGCAGATGAAGCGGCAGACACAGAGTTTATTGTCTGCTAGTAAATGGCAGAGCAAAGTTTTGAGACCAGGTCTGACTGTTTCTGGTTCCCTGGGTCCCTGACTATTGTGCCCTACTGTTGATCCTAAAGGAAATCAGTCCTGAATATTCACTGGAAGGACTGATGCTGAAGCTGAAGCTCCAGTTCTTTGGCCACCTGATGGACTCATTGGAAAAGACCCTGAGGCTGGGCAGGATTGAAGCCTGGAGGAGAGGGGGACGACAGAGGATGAGATGGTTGGATGGCATCACTGACTCGATGGACATGAGTTTGAGCAAGCTCAGGGAGTTGGTGATGGAGAGGAAGCCTGGCATGCTGCAGTCCATGGGGTCACAAAGAGTTGGATACGACTGAACGACTGAACTGAACAGTTATTGTGGCAGGAAAAGAAATCCAAAACACGTGACACAGAGAAGGTTGAGATGCTAGACAGGCCAGCACTGCCTACAAGAGCAACTTGATATGGACCAGAGCAATCCAGGAGGGCTTCCCTGAAGAATACGGGTCTGGAACCAGCCCCCTGAACAATACATCAGATTTGACATGGTGGAAGGCAGAGGGGAGGTCATTGCAGGACTTGGCTGGGGGTAGGGGGAGGCTGGTTGAGCACTGCAGGATCATAAAGGAATGGATTGGTTTCCTTTCTGGGGTATTTTTATATATTTATTTGCTGCTCACTCAGAGAATTACTGCATTTGGAGCTCTTGGGTTATATTTACTGCATTGCCAGAAGCCAGCAAAGACATAAAATGGGTGACTCAGATGCGGAGGATGTTCTCATTGGCTGGCAGACTCTGGGAGCTAAACCTTGCATTTTGCAATCAAGGATTGCAATGGATTCAGAATGGAGACTTTGACCTACTCAAGGTCTTCTCTTGGAGCGGGAATAAGGCACTGGAAAGAAAGACACTAATGGTCTTATTTTACCTTTTCTGCTAATGTTGAATGTTTTTTTTTATGAAAACAGAATATAATTGAGTGTGCACGGGATACCAAAGTCCACAAATAACCCTGAAACAGAGCCCTCATAAAGACTCACATCAGAGGCAAGGCTGCAGATTTCATCAGATTCGCCCCCAGTAATACTAATAGAAGTAATAATAAACCTACAGTGTGTCAAACCCCTAGAGTGTGGAAGTGTCTATTATTATTGTCATCATAGTAGTCCCCTGAGGAAATTATTTTAGAGTTCCAAGTATAGATGCTCAGAGAGGTTGAGTGCCCTGGCCTTGGTCACACAGTGAGTATGTGATGAAGGTGGGGTTTGATCTTAAGGTTTTCTAGTTCTAAAAATTCAGGTTTTCTGATGCTCTATTTTCTCAGGGTTATACCCTCTGTGCAGGGTCAGCTGTCTCTGAAACTACCAGCAAACGACTTCATCTTTTGAAGCTTGCTTTCCTGCATGAAATTAGGGGAAACCTGTTCTGCCATTTTAAGTGTTAATAGAATCAGAACTTGTGTAGGGATGAAGTATATGGGCTGCAGAATGCCAAGTGCTAATAGCTACTAAGATTTACAGAAAGTGTAGGCCAGGCACTCTTCTAAGCATCGTACACATACCACCTCACTTAATCTCTCATCAACCCTATGAAGGAGTTATCCTCATTATTATTCCCGTCATAGAGTTAACAGAGTTGAAAAATTAAAAGTGAAGACTTGGGGAAATGGAATAACTTGTTCAGTGTTGCTCGGCTTCAAAGCAGAAAGGCAGCATTTGATCTTGGACAAGAGAGGTGTGAGCCTCTTCCACAGCCTCCACATTGGGGGTGGACAGAGGGGAGACGGGCTGTAAGAGGCAGGAGGACAGGAGTTTGGAGGCGGCGGCCGGGCTCTGAGTCCAGTAACAAAGGCCTGTCCAGACCTCAGTCTGTTCTTGAGGCTTGAGCTCCAGCACCCACATCCCTGGGTGGAAACTGACTCTGTCCTGGCTGTAACTTTCCAGACCGCAGTGCACCAGGAAGGCAGCATTGGCTGGAGCGGTTTGTCTCGGAAGGAGGATAAGAAAAAACAGGCCTGTGGAGGACAGGGTGTGGGGGGGTGGAATGCTGGGAGGGGCCTCTGCTCTCCTCCGCAGTCGCTCCTGGCAGCTCCCTCTCAGACACGAATCCCTGGGCACCGAGGGAGCAGCCTGGGAAGCAGAAAGGAAACAAAGGGAACAGATGGAGCTAAACTGAGGTCAGCAGGTGGCTTGCCCTGCAGCTGCTGATAGGCGCACCTGCCTTGGTCCCCGGTAGCTCAGAATTAAGGATGCTTTATCAGCGATGTGACTGGGTATAAGCCAGGCAAGTTCAGACTTTATGTATTTCAGGGAAAGTGGCCCATCCCAGGACACAGCATTAAGCAGCAAGACAGAGCCTAGAAGTGGGCAGGTTGGGGACATAGTCCAAGCCTCTTCACTGATGATGGTGCTGTGACTGTTGGTGGGTTACTTTCTAGTTAACTCAGTCCTTTAGTTGGCCAGGCAGTCATCAGAGCACACTCTGTAGTTGGCACCAGGCTGGGTGCCAGGGATGCAGAGGTGGGAAAAATCACATCCCCTGCCCTCACAGAGATTACAGTCTAGTAGGTGGACAACACATAATATCATGAGTGGATGTAAAACTATAATTGCAATAAATGCTGATAAAGGGAACGTGCCCAGCACTGGGAGAACATACGGCAGGAGAAACTCACCAAGTCTGGTATGATCAGAGAAGATTTTGCTGCCAAACTGAAGGGTGGAGAAGGTTAGGGCTAGGGTTACGTCAAGGAGGAGACAAGGATGAGTGCTCCAGGTGTGGCGGACAGTGTGCGCAGCAGCAGAAGCAAGCCAGCCCTTCCAGAGGCCTGGGCGGAGGAAACAGTGGAGCGGACAGAGGGGGAATGTGGTGCCCGACAGGCCGCAGAGCTCAGCAGGGTCTCTACCCTGAAGTCAGCATGTCATCTCTGAGTCTCCTTCCAGCCACAGTTCTGGGTCATGTCAGTATAGTCCTGAGACCGAACTCGGTCCATTTGCTCTGAGGCTGAGGACTAGAGATTAGTCCAGAAAGCAGAACAATTACTCAAACAGTGCATCAAGTACTCTGCCTGTTTATTTCAATTTTCTGCATATTTGAACCACAGTCCTTTCTTCGCTTCATGGTGGGTTGCTTTGTGGCAGTAACAGTGATGACTGGATGAGTCCAGAGTTGGACTCACCTCCACAAAATGATAATGTGTGAGCCCCAGAGCACTGAGGCATCCCTAGGGAAAGCTGGTACCCAAGGATGTCTCCAGGCGCACTGGCAAGGCCCATCCTCCAGGGCTGTGAGGCCAGTGAGGGGGCTGCGTGCCCAGGCCCTGGCATGATGTCTCTGTCACCCCAGATGTCAGACGGGGTCTCCCAGATGGGTCCCTTTTGACTGAGACATAGACTTATTTGCTAGTGTAGGTGCTTCCTCTCTGCCTCCTCCTCTTCTCCCCCCACACCAAATTCTATCTGTGGACATGAGAAAAGTGAGGCACATGGGAGAAATGCCTAGGCAACCATGGCCCAAAATGTGTGAGGTGTTCAAATGTACTACCCATGTGGTCAGATATGTTTGGGAAATATGGACCCATACAACCTTGCCTCCATGGAGCATTTCCCACTTACGTGTCTTCATGCTTCTCAGAAAGGGGAGAGAGGAACACACAGAACCCTATCTCATAGAGGATCCCTAGAACTAGTGTTCCCCAGAGTATAGCTTTGAGAAATGTTCCTCTAGGTTTTTCAGAGACTCCTGGAACATAATCTCTTAGGGTTTGTCATTTATCAGATGATGGGGTTGTGGACAGAGAGATCGTGACTCTGACCTGACATCTTCCGGCTAAGTTCAAATCATAAACAGAACACGAGTACCTTTAGTCCACACCAGAGCTCCCCGGTCCCCCAGCCTGGTTTCTTTCATACATTGCAAAGGGCACGGAGGGGAGGTAACATCTGATGAGCACCCATCCTTCAAAGAGTTAATTCTAGAAACTAGTTGCTAAGCTGTAGGCTCTTGTATGTGCACACCATAATCATTCCACTCCATCATGTTCTAAGCACACTGAGGTGGGTATCTTAATCTTCTCCCCTTTTTACAGACAAGGAAACTGAGGTTTAGAAGGGTTCAGTCACCTGTTTGATCCCTTTGAGTAAGAAAATTGTAAAGTCAAGGTTTGAACCCAAGTCAGCCTGACTTCCCTTGAAGCACCAGGTCTCATTCAGTCCTTTCAGTAGCTGTGCAAGATGAAAAATAGTTCTCCCTCTGCAGTCAAAAATCTGAGACTCAGAGAGGTTAAAAGATATGACAGGGTCTTTTAGCCAAGGATCGGGATAGCTGGGCACAGACTCCCCCTGGGGGTCCTCCACCTCCTCCTTTCCCCTTCCTGCCAGTGCCAGCTAGCCCGACAGCCATGATGGCCGAGTTCTCGTGTCTGCATTGACCGAAAGGGCACAGCAGTGAGTGGAGAGAATCCTCGACCTCCGGATGGGCTTGAACCCCTGGCTGAGGTGATACCTGTCTGCACTAACCCTGTGCCGAGCTTAGTTCTCCATCACTTTAAAAGAAAAGCCCAGGGAAATAGTTCCTTTTGCTTGGCTGGCAAATCAAAACAGCCACGCTGCCTCTGTCTGACCCCTGCTAGTAGGAAGATTATTTGGCTAATTAGGTAAAAAACCTTCATGCACATGTACATATTTTAACCCTAATGAGCTGTCGGCGGGAAAGGTTTGCCCTTGGCCTGGTTCGCCAGCGGATCTCTCCTTTCCTTGGTGGAAAAGACCAGCAAGGTAAACAGAACCTTGTTTCCATGGAAGCTCCCTTGCTGGCTTTTTCTCTCAGCTCTTGAAAGTAATTGCTTGATTTCTCTTTATTTCTGAGGGGCCTCATCCCATGGGTCTGTGGAGCCTTTTGGTGGAAGTTGGCCCCCTCTCTCACGCCAGACTGTTTTCAGGATCTTTGGTTGCATTTCTGTTTCCATCTTTCCTTCAGATCATTAACTCTCAGGCAGCAGTGTCCACCTTCTGGTCACTCCTGCTAATTAAAGTCCAACAGAGCAAAGGACTTGACCCTGGAGAAAGTAGGATACACTGAAAAGCCGAGAAAATTTGTCCAGAAATGGAAGCCCCTATCAGTTTCCTTTCTGGGCACAGAAGATTAGACCAAGACACCCACATCCACACCTGGCAGGGACACTGGCCCATCCGGCACCTTCTCATCTGAATCTTTGATGCCCCACTGTGGGCCACGCCAGAATTACAGCCAGCATGAGCTGTTATAACACAGCTGGCAGCCACTGTTTCCTAAGTGTTTGCTGCGTGCCAAGGAGTGGGCTACACGCTTTATATCTGTGGTCTCACTGAATCCTCTTTACTCCTTGGGTAGACTTATTATCCTGATTATTCAGATGAGGAGGCCTGAGCACAGAGAGGTTAAGTAACTTACCCAAGGTCACACAGCTGCTAAGAGGCCGAGCCAGGATAAGGACATGCCTGTTGCTGTCATTTCTTAGGGAGGCCTCTGGCACTGCTGCAGCCTGCCCAGAAGAAATCAGTCATGATAGGAAACAGAGGGTAGATATTTTTCTTCTCCCCAGTCATGGGGCGGTGGGGGTTCTTTGTATTGAATTAAACAAAGTAAGAGTGAGGAGTTAATTGTCAGGGCCAAAGAGAAAACCAGAACAACACGCTAAAAAAGAAAGTCAACGTTAAGCAGAACAAGAAGAGTTCCAGGTTGAGGCAGGGCCGACTCCATGTCACATGGCTCATGCCATTTTACCATATTCCTGAACATTACAGAGACTGTTTCCTCGTCTATAAAATGGTGATGATGAAGGTACCTTCCTCATAAAGATGTTTTGCATGGGGAATTTCCCACACTACCCCGTGGAACACTTGTTTTCACTGAAATAACTATGTCAAAGACAATATTAAATGCAGTTAAGTAGGCTTATTTACTACAGAATTTCCCTAAATATTACTTATGTAAATATGTGTTATGAATTTTCAGGAGGAAGCAATGTTTCCTGGCCCAGAATCCTTTTCCTAGGAGAATGCACGTTAAGATTTATTTCTTGGAACCCCTGAGAAAAGGGCTTAATATACGTCATACAATACCTGCTCTTCTAATAGGCATCAGTAAATGCTAATCCCTCTCTTTTGTGTCCAAATTATTCAAATAATCATACCTGTTCTTTCTAGATTTTGAGCTCCATAGAGGCAGGGGCTGGGTCCATCTTGTTCCTTTCTGTATTCCAGTATCACACATAGCAAGACATTCCATAAAAATTTGATGAATAAGTAAACCAATGAATGAATGAATGATGTTTCATGTAGACCTAGCCTGCTCATCTTCATTGCTGGCTTGCTTTGCCATTTGTAGTTGGTGAGGCCGGTGGGAGCCCTCAGACACCTCTGAGAATTTTCATAATGGAAATAGTTCTGTTACGTTTTTTTTTCTTTTCAGTTTTAGCCTCTGTGAGCACCGTATCTTCTGACAGAACCCGTGACTGTAGCCTCTAACCAAATAATTTTGCTGCTTCTCAGTGAAGTAGTCAGATGTATATATATTTTGCATACATATTTTGAACGAGACATTTCTAAGTGTTCCCAGTGGGTTTGCACCTGGATATGAAGAAGTCTGAAGCTTCTAAGAAACAGACTAAAAAGCACTTAATTGGAGCTTAAAACCAGCACCAAGGATTCCAGGTTTCCTGTGTGTGCCAGCTGTCAAGCTATGATGGATGGACCCCTGGTCAGTGGTGTGACTGCTGATTAATTTAGAACAGGATTTCCAACTCTTGTTCTCTGGGAATTATGCAGAAAAATAAAATTTTAAGTTAAATAGTAGTTGAAATATTTCAAAATCTGACAGTTTTCCTTACTGAAGAACTCAGAAACTGTATTTCAACACAGCATTTTCCAGGCTTATCTAACATTCTTTTGGAGCCTTTCCAAGTCCTTTCTTCTGGAGTATCTAATAAGGTTGTTGTTCAGCAGAACACCCTTTGAGAAATGCTAACTATGTGGCCAAAAGTTATAATCCAGTCTTCATGATCTAGAAAATAGTTCTGTTCATCAAAACTCTGGAACAGCAAAATTGTGTAAAGCAATTATCCTTCAATGAAAAAAAAAAAAACACCTGTGGAAGAGAGACGATAAGGCAACTCCTTAATTGAATAGGGTGATAAAAAGACAGAGCATAAAGCCAGGTAGATTTTATGTTTTGTAAAACAAACTGAAGAAGGCTATTCATGGTACTTCCAAGAAAAAAAAAAAGATTGTAAATTATCCAGTTTTCTTATTTACATCATAGTAGACATAACTTTTTTGTATAATTCTTCCATGTATTCTTGCCACCTCTTCTTAATATCTTCCGCTTCTGTTAAGTCCATACCATTTCTGTCCTTTATTGTGCCCGTCTTTGCATGAAATGTTCCCTTGGTATCTCTGATTTTCTCAAGAGATCTCTAGTCTTTCCCATTCTATTGTTTTCCTCTGTTTCTTTGCATTGTTCACTTAGGACGGCTTTCTTATCTCTCCTTGCTGTTCTTTGGAACTCTTCATTCAAATGGGTATATCTTTCCTTTTCTCCTTTGCCTTTGGCTTCTTTTCTTTTCACAGCTGTTTATAAGGCCTCCTCAGACAACCATTTTGTCTTTTTGCATTTCTTTTTCTTAGGTATGGTCATGATCCCTGCTTCCCGTACAGTGTCACAAACCTCCTTCCATAGTTCATCAGGCACTCTGTCTATCAGATCTAATCCCTTGACTCTATTTCTCACTTTCACTGTATAATTGCAAGGATTTGATTAAAGTCATATCTGAATGGTCTAGTCGTTTTCCCTACTTTCTTTAATTTAAGTCTGAATTTGGCAATAAGGAGTTCATGATCTGAGCCACAGTCAGCACCCAGTCTTGTTTTGCCTGACTGTGTAGAGCTTCTCCATCTTTGGCTGCAAAGAATATAATCGGTCTGATTTCAGTATTTACCATCTGGTGATACCCATGTGTAGAGCCTTCTCTTGTGTTGTTGGAAGAGGGTGTTTGCTATGACCAGTGCCTTCTTTTGGCAAAACTCTGTTAGCCTTTGCCCTGCTTTATTCTATACTCCAAGGCCAAATGTGCCTGTTACTCCAGGTGTTTCTTGACTTCCTACGCTGGATCATCGAAAAACCAAGAAAGTTCCAGAAAAACATCTACTCCTGCTTTATTAACTACACCAAAGCCTTTGACTATGTGGATCACAACAAACTCTGGAAGATTCTTAAAGAGATGGAAATACCAGACCACCTGACCTGCCTCTTGAGAAATCTGTATGCAGGTCAGGAACAACAATTAAAACTGGACATGAAATATCAGGCTGGTTCCAGATAGGGAAAGGAGTACATCAAGGCTGTATATTGTCACCCTGCTTATTTAACTTACATGCAGAGTACATCATGCAGAATGCCAGGCTGGATGAAGCACAAGCTGAAACCAAGATTGCTGGGAGAAATATCAATAACCTCAGATATGCAGATGATATGACCCTTATGGCAGAAAGCAAAGAAATTAAGAGCCTCTTGATGAAAGTGAAAGAGGAGAGTGAAAAAGTTGGTTTAAAACTCAACATTCAGAAAACTAAGATCATGGCATCTGGTCCCATCACTTCATGGCAAATAGATGGGAAAACAGTGGAAACAATGAGACTTTATTTTGGGGGGCTCCATAATCACTGCAGATGGTCACTGCAGCCATGAAATTAAAAGACACTTGATCCTTGGAAGAAAAGTTATGCCCAACCTAGACAGCATATTAACAAGCAGAGACATTACTTTGTCAACAAAGGTCCATCTAGTCAAGGCTATGGTTTTTCCAGTAGTCATGTATGGATGTGAGAGTTGGACTGGAAAGCTGAACACTAAAGAACTGATGCTTTTGAACTGTAGTGTTGGAGAAGATACTTGAGAGTCCCTTGGACTGCAAGGAGATCCAACTGGTCCATCCTAAAGGAAATCAGTCCTGAATATCATCGGAAGGACTGATGCTAAAGCTGAAACTCCAGTACTTTGGCCATCTGATGGAAAGAGCCGACTCATTTGAAAAGACCCTGATGCTGGGAAAGATTGAAGGCAGGAGGAGAAGGGGTCGACAGAGGATGAGGTGGTTGGTTGGGATCACCAACTCAATGGACATGAGTTTGAGTAAAATCCAGGAGTTGGTGATGGACAGGGAATCCTGCTGCAGTCCACGGGGTCACAAAGAGTCGGACACAACTGAATGACTGAGTGACTGAACTTAACTGAGACATAACTTATTTTCTGTACCATTTCATAGCGTAGATGAGTTTCTTTTTTTTAAGTGTGGAGTTGGGTTTTCATCTTCAAATTTCTGAATAAAAATGGCTCTTGAAAGAAAAAGACTTAGAAAACTCACAAGCTCTTAATTGACTTTTTGTTGTGAGTTAATATGTCCTGAAACGAAGAATTGAGGACATCCCTTTTGAATGTCACTGTTCCGTACTTATTAAACTCTTCTGTGAATAAAATAATGTATCAATTACTGAACAAAGCAGTCTCATTACAGTTTGAAGGGTAGTGCTAAGCTTGCTTAGAAATGAAGAGAGAACTTTTAATTCCTAGAGCAGGGATCAGTAACTATGGCCCACCACCTGTTGTTCATAAAATTTTATTAGAACACGGCACTGCTCATTTATTTAGATATTGTCTGTGTCTGTTTTCATGCTTCATTTGGAGGATTGAGTCACAGCAGCAGAGACCTTATGGCCCTCAAAGCCTGGAGTATTCGTTATATGGCCCTTTGTAGAAATACCTGCCAATATCTTTCACAGATTTGTAGAAATATGGGAAAGGGATGCTGGAGATTACATAGCCAACACCTTTAGTCTATAGATGGTAAAACTGACACCAGAGAAGTTAGGGGATTGTCTCCCCATCAGAAAAGGCAAAGATTGATTTCTTTTCTTTTTTTTTTAACCACATGTAAATTTCATATAGATGTGGCAAAAGTCAGCTGAGTGGGTAATTAACTGCAAATTTCACAAACAGTTCATGGCTAACCTCCCTTTGAAGCACACTCAGTATAGTTTCTAAGGCATGCATTCAATTAGTTAGAAGGAGGCATGCACCTGCCTCTACCGTACTGTTTAATTTTTCATTAATTTTTATTGGAATATAATTGTTGTACAGTGTGTGTCAGTCTCTGCTATATAACAGAGTGACTCAGCTCTACATATGCATGTATCCCCTCTGTTTTGAATTTCCTCACCATGTAGGTCACCACGCAGCACTGAGTAGAGTTCCCTGTGCTATACAGTCGGTTCTGTTAGTTATCTATCAATATTTTATACATAGTAGTGTATATAAGGTATCAACACCACCTGAGAGGCTGCCGCCATCAGGAGAACTGGTTGGGAAGGTCTCAGGGCTCAGAGAGAAAGGATGCAATAACTGACTAATCACCCATGGTCCAGGGGTGGGAGAGCAGCAGGATATATACCATGTAGGTGCTTTGGATGTTAACTGTGTCTGCTCCATACATCACTAGTGATTATATTACCATCTCCTTCCCTGTATGTCTGCCCTATGAACACTTTCTTCGTTGGACCCCAAATGGAAGTGCTGCATCAGGCCCTCATTAGAAATACTACTGCCTAGAAGTTCATAAGTGATTCTATCCAAGTTCATTCAGATGCCTTTCTTAGCAACAGCCTGCCTACTCCATCACACTGTCTAAAAGGATTGGTCTGTCACACAATACTTAAGTTTTAGTGAAATAGGTCCATGAGGGCACAGAGTAAGAGTGTTAATTGTAAGGTCATGAGTTCGTGGGCTTCTGTCGTCACCCAAATTCAAAGTCTCCATGTTTGTGCTTCTGTGCAGCTGGACAATCCGGATGAGCAAGCAGCCCAGATCAGACGAGAGCTGGATGGCCGTCTCCAAATGGCAGACCAAATAGCCAGGGTAAGGAAACTCTGGGGACACTTGCTGGGGGACCAGGCCTGAGTCCCGCACAGGGCTCACACTGACTATTAAGGGCCGTGGAAAGACAAAACTGAGAATCAGAGAGGAAGAAAGATGAGGACAGTCATCCTGATGGAGTCCTCAGCCCTCCTCCTCGGGGCCGCTGTCCTTGAGACAATGCATGTATTTCCTGCACTCCACTCCATACTCAGACCCAGCCTTGCCTTCCTTCCGAGTGCCTGCCTTGTGTTTCCATCTGTCTGTTGAGCATTTCCACTTTGATAATCCCCTTCATTTTAAGTTGGATGTGTTCAAAATCTCACTCCTTACCTTCTCCCTCTGACTGAGAGCACATACCTACTTTTACTCCTCTCCATGTGTCCTCTGTCTAATTGCTGTGGATGAAACGTCCTGGTTATTGTCAATTTCTCCTTCCCCACAACACTCCACACCCGGTCTGCCACCCAGCTCGTTGATTCTGCCTCCCAAATGTGGGTCAGATCCCTGTTACTGCATTCCAGCACCGCTGCTAGTGCTTCAGTTCAGATCCTCATCTTCCAGGCCTGGATCTTACAGTAGCCTCCAAATGGGGATCTCTAGTTCTACTCCCTCGCCATCTTCTGTCCATCCTGCACGTAATTGTCATTCTAAACCCTGTATATGGACATCTCAAAACAGAGCCTCAGAATCCTTCAGTAGAATAATACTCCATTGTCCCCAGAACAGAAGTTGCTCCTTTAGAGTGACATTCAAGGCTGTTAATCCACAGACTGTGTCCTTCCTCACCCTCCCATTACTTTCCCACCAGGACTCCCCATTCCAGCTGCAGAGAATGTCTCCCTCTGACTAGTCCAGGCCCTTTCTGGCCCCAGTGCCTTTGTGCTCACTAGTGTTTCAACCTGGAATGACCTTTCTCCTCTCTTCTACTTATCATGCCGTCCTACTCAGCCTTCAGTCCTCAACTTAAGACCCTTTCTCTAGGAGCTTGTCCTCCCACTTTTGTGCTTTCTTTTTCGCCATATGTAAACCCTTATAATGACAGTTCATTGAATGGTGATTCTTCACTGGCATGACTGAGTCTCCCAGTAGGTAGGATGGCTTTAGCGTTGGGATTATGTCTTCCTAATGATGACTGTCAGCCTGTGTTATCTGCTCTTCTTACTACACTGCCATTTGTCTTGTTGTTCACAGTAGTCACACTAGTGGTATTTATTGAGTATTGCCTTTGTGTCAAGCATGTTAAATGCTTTACATGTACCATCTCATTCAGTCCTCCAAACAGTCCTTTAACGACATTTCAGTTATTCTTATTTTAGAGATGGGAAAAAATCTAAGCTAAACAGTTCTGTAACAGTTAAGAGACTACACTAGACCTTTAACTCAAGTCTGACTAAGTATCAGGACTGACACAGGGCAAGGTACTCACCTCAGATACAGAATTTAAAACTTCTGGATGGAAAAAATTTAAAAAAAAAATTCTGGATGGGAGGATGTGGGCATCAAAATAATATTTGAATGCAATACTTTAAAAATAATAACCTATGCAAAAATATCCATGAAGAACAAAATATCAACATTTTAAATAACAGCATCCTACCGGTTCCTATGGGAGCCACAGGCCATGTGTGCAGGTGAGGGTGGGGGCTGTGGGAATTGAGGATGGGGAAGGTGGACGCAGAGTAGAGCTTGGCGTTCAGCCTTCCTCTTTATGGGAAGAAGTGTATCAGGATTTGCACCCATGGAAAGGAATTCTACTGGAGGAAAAACCCAAGAGAGATTCCAAGAAGCAGGAAAATTCCCTTTCATGCTCAAGCAGTTTTGTTGAAATATTTTGCATCTTGTTTTTGGACACCTTCAAAGTTGATATTCGAGTCAGTCTGGTGGCTAAAAATAGTATCCAGTTGTTTGGCTAAAGGTAGTGTAAAAGACTCTCAGTTTGAAAATCCTGCTTAATGTGGGAGTAAACATCCATAAGGCTTTAAAATGTACTTCTCTAAAGTCAGTGTCTCCTTGGCAGATAATCCAGAAAACAGAGGTCATTTCATCCATGTCCTGCTCTTAGGCAGCTATTATATCCACAGCTAGTAAGTATTCATGCCACTTAAAATTTTATACACACTTCTAAAATGAGCTCATGGCACATTTATTTGAGTTGTCTTGTTTACTTTGAGGCTTACCAAGATAATTTTACAAACTCATGTAGGCTAATTTTAATTTTTAAAATACCATGGATGAACAGCTGTTAACATAGTGAGCCAAGTTGCTCATTTCTGATCAATAGATGAAGAAACTCTCTCCCCTGGCCCACGTCACTGGATACTCTGACACCAAATAGAGTATTACTGACACCTTTGAACTAGACTTTCTTGAACAGTGAAATATGCAACTGAAGTGAATCTGGGTCACAATTTACAGAGAATGGAGAATAATTTCAGAGTATATTGAGCATATATTTAAACATTCAGGAGGATTTCTGTGAGTCTGCCCACTACTATCTTCTGCTGTCCTGGACATTTACTGTTTTCTTGTGCAATATTCGTTCACGCCCTTGGCCTTCTTGCCATGGTTACCTGGTCCTGGAAGTGAGCTCCTCATGCGAGTGAAATCAGTCACAGCTTCCAGCCTATCCTGGCTACCAATGATTGGTCCAGAAATGGGTGCACCTAACCAATGAAACCCCTGAGATCTGTGGACCATGAACCAACAGAGCTGTGTTGTGTAGTGGTAAAAAGATGTTTGCAGTCATGTATAATTCTTCCATGTAGGGAAGAGAAGAGAAAAGAGTGAAGCCAATATACAGAAATAAACAGAGACAGCGTATACTGAGATCCTCAGGATGTTCAAACCCCCCGGATCTACTTCTTGACCTGCAGCTACAGAACTACTTTTTGTCTAGCTTAGTGGAATGCCAAGGAAAATAAATTCTCCTTCTGCTTAAACTAACCTGGCTAATACTAAGGAAGAGTGAGAACTATCTTGTCTACTAGAAATTAAATAAAGTATCAAGTTCTTAGATAAAAGCTAGTTCATGAAGAGATATTGAAACAAAGCACCCTTGCTTGTCTTATTTTAGCATGTCCTGTTTTTTCTATTTCTAGCATCACAGTGAATTTTATTGAGGGTGTGCAATTCAACCCATATGGCTGAACTTCAGCTCCTGTAAATATCATAACCAGAAATTCCTGGAGATAGATGTCATCTGTCATACATAATTCACTCTGTTCTCTGAATTATAAGATGAGTAGAGTGTCTTGATTGCAAATTAGAAGCTCCAACACAGGGAAGCTTTTTACAAGAGGATATCAATTCTAAGAATTAGGTAATGTCTCACAGAGCCCATGGGCAAGTTACAGCCAAGATCTAGGAAGAATGTGGAACCAGGGGCCACCCAGGGGTCAGGGTTCCCCTCTTCTCTTGAGTCTGTGTCCCATTCATTATTCCTTCTTTCTCTGCAAACCATCTTTCTTTGCTGCTCAAATGAGAAACATGGCTGTTCCACAGGTTTTCAGCATGGCCAGATAGGAAATGATTCAACCAGTCAACCTGTCTTTCAGATCTCTGTCCCTCTCTCCTCTTTCCCCTTTATTCACTACCCCTTTCACATTCGCAATCTCAAGAGTCAGACCTCTGAATGACCCAGGTTAGTTCAAGGGCCAGCCCCTGGAACAATTGATTGATCCACCATGAAAGGGAGTAAGGGTCTTAATGAAACATGTGGATGCTGGTGATACATCACTGAGGATGAGGATGCTAACTTTAAAAGCGGGGCTGTGGGTAGAGTGGTCATAAATTGGGAGCTGCTTGAAGACATACACAAAATAACTATTGCTTATGTGGTGTTTACTATGTGCCACTCTCTCCTAATCATTTTACATCTGAGAACCTATCTAACCCTTCAACAACTTTATGAGAAAGGTGCTATCATTATCCCCTTTTGAGGGTAATAGAGGAAGTTGAGGCATAGGTGTTAGAGGCCTTGCCCAAGGTCGTTCAGTGACCAGAACCATCTCTCTTAACCATCATGCACACTACCATCCCAAAATGCCATCCCAAACACAAAGCCTCATTTCCCCATCATCCCAGTCCAAGGGTTTGACATGCCTTTCACCCAGGCCTTCACTTTTCTGCATCCTGACCTCTCTCTGCTAATCAGTCCTTTATTAAATCACACTGACTGTGTGATTTCACATAAAGTCTTTTTTTTTCTTTTATTTATTTTATTTTATTTTATTTTTTTCCATTTATTTTTATTAGTTGGAGGCTAATTACTTTACATCATTGCAGTAGTTTTTGTCATACATTGAAATGAATTAGCCATGGATTTACATGTATTCCCCATCCCGGTCCCTTCACATAAAGTCTTATTCAGACCTGTGACAGACAATTCTGGGCGTTGCAATAATTCTGCCCAATTCAGGCACATCAGAAAGTGTAAGTGGTGCACCAGAGCACACCTAGTTAGTAAGGAGGAAGCTGAGTGCTTTAATTCCAAGCTTCACGTTCTTTCTTTTTAGTAGTCAGATGGCAAGTGGGAAGTTCCACCAGGACAAGACTGTCCCAGCTCCTCCCTCCCTGACAGTTGGTTGCCTCTCTTGGAGCCTGCTTTCTCTCTTCCACAACCATTTACTGTGCATTCCCTTCAGGTCATCCAGCAGCCCAATGAAGCATTAGTATAGAGCAAGCAGAGTGGGCTCCTGGAATTCTGAATCCCTTCTACCTTGGTTATCTGGGAAAGAGGTGGTAGGGACCTTGGTGGTTCTGCCAGCAGCGTTCTCATCCTCACGCACTTAAACGAAAAGGCAGGTGTTTGTCCTTTCTTCCTCAGAGAGAAGGGAGCCAAGTGTGATGTGGCTTTCCTCCACCCACAGCCCTACCGTGTAACCTGTCAATTCAGTCTCACCAACATCCAACAAATCATCAGACAGACGGCTGTGTGAGCCCTCACTGTGAACATCAGACATGCTGCCTTAAAAGTTCCATGACAGGACCTGAATGCATTTCTAAAAATCTGATAGGAAAGACTTCTTAATCCCTGCTCAAACATTTTCCCAAATCCTCTCATGTTGACATTAAAGTGTCCCCAGATTTCACCCAGGAATTAAGTCTAAGTTATTTAAATTATGTGATTAGAAGTTGACATTGGAGCTTAAACCAGCAGCTTGTGGCATTAGTGCTGCTGTGATATTTGCCAGTTCTTTTGGCCACATTTTGGGGTAAAATTCCAAAAGTTTTGAGCTAATTATATAAGACAAATGCTACAGCTTCTGCAGTATTAGAGGCAGAGCGCTGGGAGTGAAATACCATTGGTTTTTCAAACTATCATTTAAATGTTGAGTTGCCATTTAAACCCTATTCTCTGCAGAGCAAAATGACTATCTCATACCATGGTCCCATTGCAAACACGATGATGTGCCTACGTGAGAAATAGCATCCAAATATTTCCATGATGGAAGAGTTCTGCTCCATGCATTGCCAAAATCAGATCAGAGTGGATCCTCTCCTTCCAGAGAATGATACCACGTCCACCTTAGTGAATGTTCTTGGACCTGGCGTCTACCCTGGGTGATAAAGTAGCACAGTGTCTAAGCATATAGTAATTTAGTTCAATTTTTTTTCTGAAAAATATGTGTAGGGAGCATCTCTCTGACTCTGACCTTTGACAGGTAGCTAAGAACCCAGCGGAATCTGACTTCAAACAAAAATCTAAATGCCAGGGAGGTTCATTCAAGGGAAAGTAAGTCTACGTAATTCATAAAAGCTAGGAAGTGCAATGAAGCCACTTAAACACAGCTTTGAGTAAAAGAACCAACCCAGGAAGCTGTACTAGCTGTGCCCCAAGTGCTTTCTAGTATCTGGGATGCTGATTTTGACAGTTACTACCAAGACCTCCTTTCTCTCATTTAAGACACTCACCCTTCCCCCATCGCTCCCTATGCTTCACCCGTCACCCCGCATCTTACAGGCCACGTTGGCTGGTGATGGTGGGGTGGCCACTGCTGTGGAGGACTTGGCTCTGGCCCAAGCTCTGCTGAGCGCTGTGAGCTGTCCAGCGAGGCGTGTGGAGGGTGCTCCCTGCTGAGAGGCCCCGAAGCATTCACCTCAGCCCCGACGCCACTTGGGGCCAGATAATCCAGCCCTGTTGTGTCGGCTCTGGGTTTCAAGCTCAGTTCTGCTGATTATGGATGGAACTTCTGTATCTCATTTTTGTCCAGAAAATGGGAATAAATAGCAGCACCAGCCTCACTGGGTTGTGGAAAGATTAAAGGAGGTAGAACATAGAAAGTGTTAACTTAGTACCCAGGACCTGTAAATGCCACCTAGCAGCATGGTCTTCTCCGCGTTCACCGCTATTGCTGTTGTTGCTATCGCTATTGCTATTGTTGTTATTAGAGTGCTAGTAGTAGCATGGTGCCTGACATAATTTGATATGTACATCTGTGTAGGATTATATGTATGTGTGCATATACATATATGTGTGTGTGTGTATATATATGGGTTGAGTATATGTGTATACATGTATATGTATGTCTATGAATGCTCAGTGGTCAAAAAGTATTAATGTTATTATCTCTGACTCTTCACAATAACTTTTTAAGGTTTGTCATTCACATTTCAGATATAAACACTGTTATTCAGGCAGGGGAAGAAACCTGCTCAAAGTCACATAGCTAGTGCATGGCAGACCCAGGATTCAGGGCGAGCCCGTTGCACCAGTGTGGGCTGGACAAGGCTCCTCGGTGCCCGTTGGACCTGCGTGTGCCTCTCGCACCACATGTGTCATGTGGCACCTGGTCGCTTTCTGGCGATCCCCCCAACCTTGGACACCTGCCTCTCAGCTGACTCTTTCATTCCTAGTGACAGCCATACTATCTAACGATCCCAGGACGGATCTGAGACATCGTACTGCCTTGGCATGTCTGTAGGCAAGCTCCACAGCTAGAGAGTGTCCTTGTACCACAGCCTTCCTTCTGACCATCTGCAATGTTATTTGTGCTTGTGAGGTCTAAGGATTCTTTATCCAAGTACCCTTGCCAGCTTTTACATGTAGCTGCTTCATTCTGAATGAGTGAAAATGGAAGAGACATAAAAGCAAAGCAAATGACTGACAGAGCTGTTAGCACTTTCAAATGCTGTTTTTCAAGATGTTCCCCAAATCCCTCAGTGTGTCCGAGCATCAGTAACCCCGTGAGGAGTGGTCCTTGGGAGGCTGTCCCCACTGTGGAATGTTATTATCCTGAAACCAAAATGAGTGACTGGCAGAGAATGTCTATGGGAGACGTTCTCCACCCGTGTGCCCGTGTGCTGTGTCTTTCATAAAGCAATATGAATAAGCAATCCTTTTGTCAAGGCTGATTTACCTTTATGCTTGGAAATGTAGCAATTGAGATGGACAACTACATTTTCCTTATTTTGGCACAACTTCAGCTTTGAAATGTGTTTATAATGGGTGTGCTGCTGAAGACACCACTTTAGAACCTCAGCCAAGATTGACAGAATACTATTGCGTCTCAAGGCTTAAGTACTCAGAGCAGAAAAATGGCCTTGTTTTCCCTTGCAGACTTCAGTTTTATGAGCCTGTTTTTATGCTGTCGTTAGGAACTGTCCAAGTTCTGGGAGGAGTGATCACTCTGGATTTTTCCAATACTCTGCTGTAGAAAGTTTGGTGGAAGCCACCTCTGGGCCAAAGTTGTGGTGTCTGTAACCACTGAGTCTTCTTTCAGAGTTTCAAGACTGTGGCAGAGTTTCAAGGCCTTTCAAATTAAAAGGCCTTCAGTGAGTCCCAAAGATGTGTGTGATGAGGGATCACACTTGATAGGCTGATTGGCAGGAAAGAACCCAGTTCCTAGTCAGGATGGTTTTTCTCTCCATCTCCATGGCAACTGCAGGGCCAGCTGCTTCTAGTACAAATTAAAGATACCACTTACCCAGCTCCCCCAGTATCCCATACAGATATGAGGTTTGGGCCCACATATAAGGAGGAAGGAGATATATGAGTGTAACAGCCTTCAGGCTATTATTATGTATCCTTTGCTGCTTGGCAGCCTTAACATAAATTAACTTACCTCATCCTTCTCTTCACTTGTAAGAAGTGCCATGTTCAAAAAGAGATGGGGAAATATTTGCAACCATGTTCAGCTTATATAGACCTTCTTGGATTTATGGTTGCCTGTTATATTTTTCATGGAAAATCGGCAAATACAAGTGGCCCTGTCTCAGTCACGTCAACCCAGTGTCAGACTCATCCTCATCCATCACACTTTCAGCGCAAGGGTCACCTTCTCTGGAAAGCCACCCATGAATCTTTCAGGAAGACTTCACTTCTCATCTACTTCCATCATAGCATCTACCTTGATGTTTCCAATCCGTGTCCCCTGTGATCCAGGTGGAGTTCTACCATGAGCCACAGAGAGAGAAGACATAACTCAGGTCTAAGCAATTCAACATGACCCACTACTGGCCATGGAAACTGGTTCAGGGTATGCACATCAATCAGAGTTCTGAGAATTCTGAGATAAAGATGCTCCATCTTCTGTGAGCATCATGAGAGAAGATGTTCACTCTTTCTTTAGATAGCGTGCTGTGGTATTCTGAAGTACAGAACTTTAGCAACCTTTTTATGACATAAAGAGGAGCCAGACTGAGCATGAAGCCAACTCAGAGAAACCCAAACCCAGTTTTGAAGGAAAAACTCAGCTATAATGATATTATCTGACTTCTCATTCCAGCCTTGTCGGAAGCTGGTGCTACCCTAGGACATTTTCAAACTAATGCATTCCTTTTATTGTTTAAGTCAGTTCAAATTGGATTTTTCTGTCACTTGCAAAAAAAAAGACATCAAACTGATTTGACTTGCCCCTCACCTGCTCAGTTATAGAGCTGGAGTGCAGAGGACTGATTCTTTGAGAAAGTGATTGATCCAGAGTCTACTCATTCGAGACATCTAGACAACTTAGAGCTGTGAAGAAACACATAGCCTGGCTAAAGCAAGTTGCCATTACAACTGAACTCTTAAGAAAGGAAAAATAGGGGAATTTCCCAGTGGTCCAGTGGTTTAGAGTCCACACTTCTCCAGGTAGTGTGGGTTTGATGATCCCACATGCTGCATGGGGTGGTCAAAAAAAAAGCAAAAAACAAGAACAGAGAGTTCAGTTCTGATATTGAGTTGTTTTATCTTCTTTTCTAAGGAATTTTAATCATATTTTTCATCACTTCATTAATTTTTCTTTCAATTTTTCTTGAAAACAGTTAATTCCTCTTAGAAATAGCCACAGGCTACATTTGAAACATCTCAAATGAGCTCATTTTGAATTATTCATGTGAGAAAATCTCTATAGATATCCAGAAATAAGGTGTCTTTCTGTCTCTTCAGCTTAAAAACGACTGCATTTTCCTAAAAAAGAAAAACTGTTTGATTTGAAACCAGATTTGAAAAAACATTACCCCATTTTTCATTCCATAGATCAGATATTCTGGAGATAACTGGGTGAAAAAAGATAGAACTATAATAAAACATTTCTCTCTTTCTTACTGTGTATTATGTGTTTCTTACCTGTTAGAGATGATAAATAACTAGAAGGCAGGCAGCTGTCTACTCAACTCGACTGAACATTTTTCTAGCATGTGCCACAGTATCTGGGAAAATTTCACTAGTGGTAGATGTCATCAGAACTCAGGGCTGAAAGATGAAAATCTTTTATGTAAATCAAGCCTTTATTTACTCCATGGCTCATTCCTTTCTTTTTCTTTACAAGGAGCGCAAATTTCCCAAGTTCGTATCCAAAGAAATGGAAAACATGTACATTGAGGAGCTGAAATCATCCGTCAACCTGCTCATGGCTAATTTGGAGAGCATGCCAGTGTCCAAAGGTGGCGAGTTCAAGCTTCAGAAGCTCAAACGCAGCCACAACGCTTCCATCATTGACATGGGCGAGGAGAGTGAGAACCAGCTATCCAAATCGGACGTCGTGCTGTCCTTCTCCTTGGAGGTAAAAAGCCCTAAATCCTTGAGTTTCCTGGTAGAGCAGGCCAGACAGGGTGATCAGATGCATCACAATCAGCTTGTTCTCCTTTTTGCTCCCCAGGAGCAGTTATTAAAATAACAGCTTGCTAGGTATGGGTCAGCTAATCAGCAAGTAATTTCCCATCTCCAGGAAACCATCCTTTTCCTTAGGAAATGCAATCTTAAGAACCACCTACTAAATTTAATGTTGAATTACTTTGTCCATCTTAAAGCAGCTCTGAAGGATTTTGTAAATATCTTGTACAATTTAGAAAGTTTAACATTTTGGTGACCCATATTCAAAAAATCAATCTAGCGTCATTTCATGGTAGGTTGACAGTTTTCTCTCTGATTCTCTCTCCCATTGGCTTCCCCATAGAAAGGCCCTTGTTGCAGTGGAGACTTGTTTACTTTGTCTCATCACCCCAAGAAAGAATCCGTTTGGGCCAGAATTATGGCAGAAGTCTCAACATGTCAGTAGTTCTCTGACACTTTGACTCACATCCTTGTTTTATCATATGTGCAGTGTAAGGAGTGGATCTGATCTAACTGCATCAGAATTATTAAAAACTGGTTCAGTGTGCACATTCCAGCACCCTCAGAACTGTTGACCCAAATCTCTAGGGGAAGAGAATATAAAATGGTGTGGCCACTTTTGAAAGTAGCTTTGTGGTTTCTCAAAATGGTAAACATAAAATTACCAGGTGATCCAACAATTCCACTCTTAGATATCTGCCCTAGAGAGATGAAAATACATGTCTCCATGAAGACGTGCTCACAAATGTTTATAGCAACATTATTCAGTATAGCAAAAAATGGAAACAATCTAAATGTCTATCAACAGGTGAATGAATAGACAAAAACGTGGTACATCCATAGAATGCTCTTCACCAATTAAAAAATAATAAATTACTGATACATTTTTAAAAATATAGATGAACGTCCAAAACATTATGCTTAGTGAAAGAAGCCAGATGCAGGAGGCCACATATTATTTGATGCCATCAGTATGAAATGTCCAGAAAAGGCACATATCCAGAAACTGAAAGTAGGTTAGTATTGTCTAGGACAGGAGGTAGAAACGATCATAAGGAAACTTATTGGGAGAGAGAAAAATGTTCCAAGCAGTGATTTGTTATGATGGTTGTACAGCCTAATAAATTTATTGAAATTACCGTATTGTGTACTTGAAATCGTGAATTACATGATATGTAAAACATGCCTCAATAAAATTGTCAGGAATAAAATCTCCACACTGAGCATAGCCCTGGAACGTGTGTTTTAAGGAGCTATCCAGGTACTCCTTACATACTCCAGAGTTGGAGAGTCATTCATAAAGTATGAAAGCTCAAACTCTGTAAGGATTTTATGATAATCCAAGAGAGGAAACTAAGAGAAAGGATCAAATTTCTATAGATTTAATTAAAATTCGTAAAGATATAAATTAACATTCTAGAACGTCATTAAGGCTTGCTGTGAATGAACTGCTGGTAATTTGTTTTACTGTGCTCAGTTCAGATTGGAATAGTCACATGGCTGTATTTTCAACATGTATTTTGCAAGTGGAAGAGGCGGTATTCAGTTAAATATAGAGCACTTGGTGCATGAAAAAATCACCAGTGTAATTTCACATAAACTTCCTTCCTTTTTTTAATACTGCCACCTGAGGTACTGAATGCTTTTTCTTAGGTGTCTTTGAATTTGATTATTGCCAATTAAAGGTGGCAATTTATTCCCTACTGCCTCTTGTCTTCCTACTAAAAGGTGAGGGGAAAGTGGTTTATTGATTTTCATGAAGCTTTTAAATCTGTAATTTTCTAATTCTTTATCAATACTCAATATTAAACAGCTGATTGTCAAAAATACAGATGTGGATGAGGCCGTAGCCATACTCCCTGTGTACATGATTCAAACAGGCTGTAACTTTTAAGTGTAAGTACAAAATGAAATGCCCTAGGTTTCCCAAATACTTTGTAATTAGAACTCTAAATTGCTCATCATTCTAAGTCAGCAACAGAAGGCCTTGTGTATCTGTTTGTGAATGTGTTTTGGTGGACACAGCGAGGGGGTCTAAAAAGAGGCAGAGAGAGAGAGGACTGTCATCTCATCAGGGCAGACTAGGTTTGAATCCGCAGGCTCGTACCAGATATATTTTATATAATTATAGAATTGCATGGCTGGAAGGGACAGTAGAGAACAGTTAACCTGAAGCAGGAGAACTGATGTCCAGGAATACAAGGGGAGTGTCCCTGGGCAGGTGGTGGTTGGGGAGAAGGGTTCTGATGAAAAGCAGTAGGTATCTGTAGAATCCTTCACCATCATTCACTCAGTGAATCCTCACAACAACCATTCAAGGCATTTGCAGATATGGAAACAAAGCCTTGGAGTAGTTAAGAACCTTGTAAATCATTATACAGCTAGTGAAGATGCAGGTTCAGGATTTGAACTCAGATCTTTAAAACTCCAAAAATTGTGTTCTTTTCCTAGTGCATCTCATTTTTTTCCTTTGATGATTCTTTCCACCTAGTGAAAGGATGTTCAGTTACATGCATCATATTTCTTTAGATCCTCACACAGTAGCCACAGAGATAGAACCTGTACCATTATCCCCACTCTACAGATGAGGAAACGGAGGCTCAGAAGATTTAAAAGTAGAGTGACTTGATAGTCAAAATTTGCCAAGTATCTGATGAGTGGTATACTGGCCTCTGGATCTGCAGTATCAGTATCTGCATCACCAGGGAACTAGTTACAAATGAGAAGTCTTGGGCTCTACCCAAGACCTGCTTGTAAGCAGCTAAGGGGGTGAAGCCCAGCAGTGTCTGGCTTATCCTTCCAGGCAATTCTAATTCACACAGAATTTGAGAATCCCTGGGCTATTATGCAGAAAATTGACTTGTGAATCCCGAGGCACTGCAGGCCCTGTTGTGTTAAGACTTCTTTGAATCGAGCCCATTAAAGAAGCGTACATTGTTTGCACACCCATATCCTTCTCCTTGTATAATGGCATTAGCTCTTCTGGAGTAAAAGTCAGTGATTTGTTAATATCCCTTGGTCTGTATCAATCTCTGATGCAAGTCATTTGTTCCTGATTTTTAAATCAGTGTCTCCTCTTCTCTCTTCTCTGCTACCTCCCCTCTGATGAGTGGCAGTGTGTACCACTAAATATGAAAATAGCAAGTGGTTGAATGGAGTTGGAAGGTAGTGGTGGGAAATTCTAGGAGTTGTAAATAATACAACTTGGTCAATCCAAACCCAGCCTTTTCCTCAATCTAAACAGAGAGTATACAACTGTAGGCTTTTTTTTTTTTCACTCTACAGTGTTAGCCTGCACAAAATTTGTTAATTTTATTTCTCTCTCTTAAAATTATTGTCACAATTTCAAGTTCAGATTTCTAACTTTGACTGTGATTCAGGTTTCCATTTGCTGGTAGCAGAAGGTGGAGTATTTGGCAATCCATTTACCTCTAGACTGAAATAAAGCAAGGCAACATGGGCTGTGGCAAAGTAGCAATTGGCCCCTTTAAATGGAGCTCTCCAGTTTGCCACAGTCCCTATCACTCCCTTTTGCATGTCTAACTCTCATGCCAAATGGTGCTTGCCCTTTATCTTAACACTTATGTTATCACTTACTTTTTTGTAAAGAGGAAAGTGAATTTCTTGGCCTATGTCTCCATCAGGTTCTGAGTTAAAAGCTAGACTCTGTATTTTTTTTTAAATAGGAGAGTCTATTTCTTGTGGAAATGAAAAATCAAGATCTTATGTGTTTTTAACACAGAAAAGAGTAGCCCATTCCACTTAATCTGGCTCCTGTGTGCATCTGAGTTAGTGAACCTTGCCTTTCCATCTGGGAGGCTTATACTGGTTATACTATGAAGAATTGCAGCTTTGTACTGGACGTGTCCCAAAATGGCTGGTAGAAACCTGACTGAAGTTCTCAAATACCTATTGGGGTTTTGTGTATACGCATGAGACAGGTCTTAATGTATCTGTTTTCCTCTGGCTGATGCTGTCCATAGACTTTGACAGTAACCTCGGCTGTGTGCAATTCTGTTTCCAGGTGGTAATCATGGAAGTCCAAGGCCTCAAATCCTTAGCTCCAAATCGCATTGTATATTGCACGATGGAGGTGGAAGGAGGAGAGAAACTACAGACTGACCAGGCCGAGGCTTCAAAACCAACGTAAGTTATGTTTCTCCATGGTTCACCTTCCAGGTGGTTCTTCTCAATGGCATCATTCTGGCCAACTCCCAAGTTGAAGATTGGTTCCCCCAGAAGGTTATAGTGATATCCACCTTGTTTATTCTCCAAACAGAATGACTTGACTACATTTTCACTTAGCAGCCTTAATAAGGATTCCATTCCTTCAGAGCAGAGAACAGAAGGAAATGTGAGATACAATCTCCTTTCTGGAGATTTTATGTATTTACCTGACAGAGTTTAGTCACCACCTGCTGGTTTCAATAGGATATGCAGGGGAGCTTGATAGAATTTTTTGTATTATATTTACTAAATAATATTTGGTTTACAGTATAAGCATTTTTTCAAAATTTTTCTCTGTGTGCCACAGTTATGAATATATCAGCTAAGCAGTACATTACATGAGGCACAATCCATTAATTTGTTAGGTGAGCACATACTTATTAAGGACTCACTGTGTGTGTGTATAGTGCATGATTGAACAGTGGAGAGGAAAGTAGTCTCTGTTATAGTCCAACAGAGCTTACAGTTGAGTGGGGGAGCAGAAAAAAGCTCTCACAAATTTATAGCTACAAATAGATACAAATGCTGAGGAAGAAGGAGTGCTTTGTGAGGAGACATCAGGGGAACCTGAACCAGTGTGTAGAGACAGATTCAGAGCAGGCCTTCTTGAGAAGTTATAAGACATTTAGGCTAGTATTATAAAAGCTGAGCAAAGGAGTTGGGAGTAGAAAGAGCATTCCGTGCAGAGTCAGCTTGTGCAAAGGCCCTGTGGCCAGCAGGGCCCTGTGGCATGGCAGCACTGAAAGAAGGCCCGTGAGGCTGGAGTCCAGAGAACAAGGTATGCCATAATCTGCCACAAGGCAGGAAGGGGCCACACCATGAAGAACCTTGCTAGACCACAGAGAGGAAGGATAGGCATGTATGATTAGACATGTGTTTTGAGAGGATTACCCTGGCCGAAGTAAAAAGGGCTGGAGTCAATGTAGGAGGCCACTTAGGATTCTGTTGCATTGGTTCCCAGGAGCCATGATGATGAATGTATTTGGGTCAATAGACGCTCAGGCTGCAAAAAATTCTTGAGAGATCACTGTTCTCTTCCCTCCCTCCCCACTGCCTCTCTCCTTTTCGATCTCAATTAAACTAACCTAGCATAATGAACATCTTTTTTATTGTTGTTAATTCAGAATAGAGTCACAAAAAGGATAACCCCTAATAGCAGCTCTCCTCCCTCAAAGCATTATGAGCTGTTTGGCAGAACATGAATAACGTACTGAGATAGTCAAACAAAATAGTTCAAAGAAAGCACTGAATGTTTCCCTGACTAGGGAAAATCTGAGAGCATTGTGTGCCTTCAAGTGGTTCTTTGTATGAATACGCAAAGGCCTCAGATGCTCAGATCTGGGTGAAATTAATGAACGTGTGGAGCAGGAAATTGGAACCAAAGCAACCTGTCACACTCCATCCTTCCTCCCTTTTTAAAAATTTAGTTTCAGACTGAAAATGAATGTGTTTTCTTTTTTATCACCATTGATAAAAATCCCAATATTTCCCCCAGCTGTCACCATTGCCTGATCATAATCAATGCTATTAGCTTGTTGCATTATTTATATGTTCTTTTGAAAAATGTGTCATGTGGTGGGAAGGAGAACTTCTTTGGTGTTCATGCTAACCTTTTAAGAAGTTGAGCCCAATATAGTGTCATATGTAGAGAAGGAAGGAGAAAACTCTGATTATTTGAACATGTTGTTGTTTGATATCAGCTACTTAACTCAAAATGTAATTCATACCAGTTTATGGGGTTTAACGGTTTCAGTTGCCAAGGTGAAGGATGAGCTGATTTTCATGTGCATATGAATGCTTAAAGCAGAGTTTCAGATTGCAGATATTGAATGCTTTGGTCTACCTGTTTGAAATGCTGATGTCTCATATATACATTTACTCACTTCCATACGTGTACATTATTATGTCCATATTAATAAACATCTCACATTGAAGCATTTTGCTTTTCTAGCTAGAAGTTGTTTTTTCTTTATTACTCTTCAGTCACCCCATAGAGGGCTTGTTTGTATTTTTTGTTTTTTAATACCATATAACGCAGCTTTCAAAACTAGCATCAGGTCAAATCAGTGAGGAGTGGCTAACTAGAGTGCTGTTTTGAGAAGGATTCTGAAGCCAGATCTATATTCAGAGGAAAATAAAGCATGATCAGTATGATAAAAGAGGTACAAGTGCCTTGTTTTTGCCATTTCTAGAGATCTCAAAGAGGTCTACCAAAGTTCATGTTTCTTCCTGTCACTTCCTTTCTCCTTCCTACATGAATTCTCCTTATAACCTCTGCTCATCTGCCTTCTAAAGCCATAGTTGTTTTTCCACTTCTCTCTTTGCCTTTTTCTTCATCATAGTTCACTGCTAATACTGCTCCTCTGTCTCCAGTTTCATCTGACAGGATGAAGGAGCCTGTGCGTGTTCATGCAGGTGCATTTTCTTCTTCCCTCTGGTTTGGACTTACTCAGAATCCTCTTCATCATTTCTTTTCTCTGAAGCTTGTATTTCTTCTCCTTTCCTCCTTGCTTCTGCTCACAGCTTTTCCCATTACTAATCTCTAACTGTCATCTCTGCTACTTGATTTCGATTACCCCAAAAAGTACCCTTTGGAGGATCATCCTTCATCTGCTCTCATAACTCCATTTCATCATCTGACGAATTTAGCCCTTTTCCTGCCCTATTCATCTTCTGATTCTTGTCTCTGACTATTCCTGCAAGCAACTGATGCCCATACTTTATTGACACATTCTAAAACCAGGATTCCGTTGAAGCCTGTTTTATGTAGTACTTATAAATTCTATTGTTGCTGCTACCAAGTATTTTACCCATTTGCTGGAACTCTAATATCTTATCCTATCATGTCCTAGTCTATAAGGAAGTTGGCTTTTTCTTTTTTCCTAAGTACAGTCAGAAATTCAGGAATATAGTGCATAACCCAGTTTGTCCAAGAGTATTTTTTTTGAGACTCTAATGTATAGAATAATCCAAAAAAAAAACAAAGATGGGAGAGTGGTATCATGGTCAAGTGACTTTGGGAAATGCAAGGCATTACATTTCTTTCTGAATTATTCACAGTGCATATTGGCATTTTAAAGGCTTTGAAGATTTACCAAAGAAAAATAAATCTTGTCTGTTTATCCATGAGTTTCCCAAATGTTATTCAACTAACCCCTATTAGCATCTATTGAAAATGCTGCTCTGTATTGTTCAAACCTAGCAGTGGAAGGTTCAAGCTCTCTCGCTTCCTTTATCAAGGTTGCATCTTCTGTTTCAACCAGAGTCCTGCCCCCAGGTGGTCATTTTGAGTTAGGTGCATATTATAAGAATGCTGTATTCATGTGTGAAATACGTTGTGTGGCTGAAAAAAATGTGTGTGAGTGTGTATGTGTAGCCCCTTCTCATCTTTCACTGTATCCGTCTCTTGGCTACAGGTGGATTATTCTGAAGCAGACCATGTATCCTCTCAATTCTTTTGTCCTACTCTCCTGGGTCTTTGAAGTGGGAAGCCAAAATATATGATCAGATTTTTTCAAGAGATGCACTTACTTTAAAAATTATTGCCCTCATTTTCAACATACCATTTCTGCTTCTGGTAGGAAACTGATGAGGGTGCTGAGGCAGGGCAGGAGTCATTGAAATCCCATTTTTCAATGAGCAGTCTCAGGAGGGTATGGAAATGGAGAAGGGAAAGACTTTGTGGTTTCAAGAACTCGGGATATATTTGCCCACCTCCTGTGAAATAGAGCAGAGGAATTTTCTTACCATAAGGCTGTGTTTTTCTTCCTTTTTACTTTTTATTGAAATATCATAGATTTACAATGTTGTGTTAGTTTCTGGTGTACAGCAAGGTAACTCAGTTATAGATCCTTTTTATTATCCTCTTCAATTCTAGCTCATTTCAAGGTACGGAGTATAGCTTCCTGTGCTATACAGTAGGTCCTTGTTGGTCATCTGTTTTACATATGATAATTTGTCTCTACTAAAACAAAACTCCTGATTTTCCCCTCCCCAGCCTTCCCCTTTGGTAATTGCAAGCTTGTTTTCTCAATCTGTCAGTCTGTTTCTGTTTTGTGGATAAGTTCATCTATGTCATATTTTAGATTCCACATATAAGTGATCATATGCCATCTGTTTTTCTGTTTCTGATTTTACTTCACCTAGTATGAACATCTCTAGGTCCATTCATGTTGCTGCAAATAGCATTATTTCGTTCTTTTTTATGGCTGAGTTTTATTCCGTTGTGTGTATATACCACTTCTTTATCCATTCAGTTGTTAACGGACAGGTTGCCTTCATGTCTTGGCTATTGTAAACAGTGCTGTTGTGAACGTTGGGGTGCATATATCCTTTCAAATAGTGTTTTCTCCGGCTATATCCCCCAGAGCAGGGTTGCTGAATTATATGATACTTCTGTTTTTAGTTTTTTAAGGAACCTCTCTACTGCTCTCTATAGTGGCTCTTACCAATTTACATTCCCGCCAATAGTGAAGGAGGGTTCCCTTTTCTCCACACCCTCTCTAGCATTTGTTATTTGTAGATTTTTTTATGATGGCCATTCTGACCGGTATGAGGTGATACTATATTTTAGTTTTGATTTTTTGTTCTCTATTAACTAGTGGTGTTAAGCATATGTTCATGTGCTTTTTAGCCATCAGTATGTTTTACGGAAATGTCTGTTTAGACATAGAAATGTTTATTTAGACATAGAAATGTCTACTTAGATCTTCAAAGGCAGTGGTTTCTGAAGGTGGCACTCTTACTCTGCTGATCGCAGAGATCATGTTAGGTGTTAGGAAGACCTAGAATTGAGTAACATCAAGTCAATATGAGAAGGAAGTGACCCCTCCATGTATTTTTCAGTTTTTCTGATCAAGTCAAGGAGAATGCTTATACTGGTTCTGGTAAATCTTTAATCTGAGGAGGTCTTACAAATAGCTGTGAAAAGAAGAGAAGCTGACAGCAAAAGAGAAAAGGAAAGATATACCCATTTGAATGCAGAGTTCTAAAGAATAGCAAGGAGAGATAAGAAAGCCTTCCTCAGCGATCAGTGCAAAGAAATTGAGGAAAACAATAGAATGGGAAAGACTACAGATCTCTTCAAGAAAATTAGAGATACCAGGGGAACACTTCATGTAAAGATGGGCTCAAGAAAGGACAGAAATGGTATGGACCTGACAGCAGCCGAAGATCTTAAGAAGAGGTGGCAAGAATACACAGAAGAACTGTATGAAAAAGATCTTCACAACCCAGACAGTCACGATAGTGTGATCACTCACCTGGAGCCAGACATCCTGGAATGTGAAGTCAAGTGGGCCTTAGGAAGCATCACTACGAACAAAGCTAGTGGAGGTGATGGAATTCCAGTTGAGCTATTTCAAATCCTAAAAGATGATGCTGAGAAAGTGCTGCACTCAATATGTCAGCAAATTTGGAAAACTCAGAAGTGGCCACAGGACTGGAAAAGATCAGTTTTCATTCCAAACCCAAAGAAAGGCAATGCCGAAGAATGCTCAAACTACCACACAACTGTACTCTTCTCACACATGAGTAAAGTAATGCTCAAAATTCTCCAAGCCAGGCTTCAGCAATACGTGAACCATGAACTTCCTGATGTTCAAGCTGGTTTTAGAAAAGGCAGAGGAACCAGAGATAAAATTGCCAACATCTGTTGGATCATCGAAAAAGCAAGAGAGTTTAAGAAAAACATTTATTTCTGCTTTATTGACTCTGCCAAAGCCATTGACTGTGTGGATCACAATAAACTGTAGAAAATTCTGAAAAAGATAGAAATACCAGACCAGTTGACCTGCCTCTTGAGAAACCTGTATGCAGGTCAGGAAGCAACAGTTAGAACTGGACATGGAAAAACACACTGGTTCCAAATAGGAAAAGGAGTATGTCAAGGCTGTAACTTGTCACCCTGCTTATTTAACTTTTATGCAGAGTACATCATGAGAAATGCTGGGCTGGATGAAGCACAAGCTGAAATCAAGATCACTGGGAGAAATACCAATAACCTCAGATATGCAGATGACACCACCCTTATGACAGAAAGTGAAGAAGAGCTAAAAAGCCTCCTGATGAAAGTGAAAAAGGAGAGTGAAAAAGTTGGCTTAAAGCTCAGCATTCAGAAAACTAAGATCCTGGCATCCGGTCCCATCACTTCATGGCAAATAGATGGGAAAACAGTAAAAACAGTGTCAGACTTTATTTTGGGGGGGCTCCAAAATCACTGCAGATGGTGACTGCAGCCATGAAATTAAAAGACGCTTACTCCTTGGAAGGAAAGTTATGACTAACCTAGAAAGCATTATTTAAAAGCAGAGACATTACTTTGCCAACAAAGGTCTGTCTAGTCAAGGCTATGGTTTTTCCAGTAGTCATGTATGGATGTGAGAGTTGGACTATAAAGAAAGCTGAGCGCCAAAGAACTGATGCTTTTGAACTGTGATGTTGGAGAAGACCCTTGAGAGTCCCTTGGATTGCAAGGAGATCCAACCAGTCCATCCTAAAGGAGATCAGTCCTGGGTGTTCATTGGAAGGACTGATGTTGAAGCTGAAACTCCCAATACTTTGGCCACCTGATGCAAAGAGCTAACTCTTTTGAAAAGACCCTGATTCTGGGAAGGATTGAGGGCGGGAGGAGAAGGGGCTGACAGAGGATGAGATGGTTGGATGGCATCACTGACTCAATGGACATGAGTTTGGTTAGGCTCCCGGAGTTAATGATGGACAGGGAGGCCTGGTGTGCTACAGTTCATGGGGTCGCAAGAGTCGGACTGAGTGACTGAACTGAACTAAACTGAAATCTTTAATACCCCTACCAGCCTCACACTCAGAACCTTTGGCAGATAAGAGCCTTCCATTAGAATCTAATATCATGATTTAGATCTCATTTAACTAAAAGTTTTGTGTGTACTGGGTCTTGGAATGATTTAAATGAGAATGGATTATCTTTCCTTGATGTCTCCTTTGAAGTTTATGTATAAGTGAATGATGTAGAAGGCAGACATTTAGATTCTGTTAGCAAGTGTACTGGATGCTCTCCTTACGTCCAACTAGTGCTGGGGCTATGGACATAATAACAGAAATCAGGCCTTGGCCTCATGGGTCATTTGTTCTGTTAAAGGACACGGAAAACAAACTAATGAACAAAAAACATATGAGATAATAAAGACTACACTTTCTGTTACCTTCCAGTCATGGTTGGTGACATAGGTTTTTTTTTTTATTTAAAGATCTATATTAACATTTAGATAGTGAATTAATTTAAATAAAATATATTAAGCAAATAATAACACAGGTGGTACCTAAGTATGATTTTTTTAAAAAATCACGTAACTATCTTGTGTTGGTATGTGGAAATGGCGAAGACTGGAAAGATGATATGCAAATTAATTTGGAGAAATGGTATAAGGAAACCTGATATATTCCCTGAGTACAAGATGCAGTCCCAAATGACTGTCCTTCTCAGTGGATTTACATGGTACATGTTACCATCCAATCATAGTATGTGCTGAGGACTAAATACAGGAGAAATTTAAGTAATTCTGTTGAAAAGAAAGGCAGTTGGAGTTAGCAGCCCAATATTGTGCTAGCTTCTCTGAAATTATATTGTTCTGAACTGGAGCCAAGAATGCCACTTGGTATTTTATTATTTAACAACTTTGTTATTCCCTGACAAACCACGGGCTTCATGATATATGGATTTTATTACTGTCAGGAATTTGAAAATATGATCAAACCATTTCCTGACATCTTCCAAGAGAGGAAACTAAAATATCCTAACAGTATACTGTGCTATAGCCATAGCGTTTTCTAATGGCATCTTATCTGATAAGAACATATTTTTAATTAAAAAAAAGAACAAAATACAGAGACTTGCTATAACATTTTTCTTCTGTGAAATATATAATTTGTCCTAATGGTATAATACAGAGTTGGGCCAGGCTTATTATGCCCAAGTTATTCACAGGAACACAGTTCCATTAAATTGCCCCACATTAAGTCAGTTACAAAGTCAGAAAGGAAGTCATGCCCTCCAGTTTCTTGTCTAATGCATCATCATCTTAATGGTATTTCCTTCTTCAGTTTAGCTAAAAATCTTTTCTTGTGTAGTTGGAATGGTTTAAATGGAAACAGTGCGTTTCCTGAATGTCCCCCTTTGAAATTTAGGTATGAGGGAATGATGCAAAGGGCAGCACTTACATTCCCCCAGCAAGGGTATGGGGGATGCTCTACTTGTGGCCAGCGAGTGCTGGGGCTACAGCTGTGATTAGCACATCAAGCCCTGCCCTCATGGGGTAGTAAAAGGCACAAGCAGTAAACAAGTGAATAAATGAATACACATGATAAAAACAGAATGTAATTCAGTTCTGTAAGAAATGAACAGGCTGCTCCAGTAAAAAGTAACAGGGATGTAGGGTACTCAAGTGGCCAAGGCAGCCCACTCAGAGTGGGTAGTGTGTGATATAACACCTGAAGGATGAGCAGGATCCAGCCATTAGAAGATTTTAAGCCGACAAAGGAGGGTACAGTTGGATTTCCATCTTGAAACCTGAACCCTCTCTACGGACCAGAGTAAACTCGAAACCACGGATGTCTTGGTCAACAAATAAGAACACCTACTGTTGGCCAGGCATCAGTATAAATTGGAAGATAATACAGACATGGCCCTCAATGTTGTAGAGCCTTGAAAAAGCTGGCTGGAAACATCCCCATGCTCGGACCACAGAGTGATCAATTCTTCAGGAGCCACTTCAAGTTTTGAGAACTGCAAAGCCACCACGTGGGAAAGGGAGTGAGGCCTCCTGAGAATCAGCTTCTCTGTTGTCTACCTTTCTTGAAACTTCAGCTCAAGGTCATAGTCCAGAAGACAGTTATATAATACTGAGTGAGAACTTGATGCCATTTCTATGGATTTTCCTTTCTGAGGAAAAGGCTTAGCTTCATTCAGAGTTAATTAAATCATAAATGGTAAAGGCCAACACTGACCCAGAAATTCAGTTTTGCTAGGCTCCCTGAAGATGTCTGAGTTGGGAGGAAGCACATTTCTAATCACAGTTTGCGGTGCTCAGAGACCAGAAAGCCTGGTCCAGAAGCCACAACTTGTGTTGACAGCCAGTTTGTGTTTGCTTGTGAGCTGGAGGGTGAAAGGAAGCTGGCTGCTAAAACAACAATCAACGGGACAGTAGAAACGAGCAGATGCTAGAGAATAAGCTTTGGAGAAGGTGCTCTGAGTGCTGCATCTGGCTCCATTCTCAGTTAGCCACCCTCTCTCACGAGGTCACCAAGCTTTCCAGCTTCACCACATCCTGAGAAGTAGTATCCAAGACTCCTCCTCCCTCCAGAGTGCTATAGTTTTGCTTTGATTTGTTTTTTTCTCCATCTACCTGATCCTGAGAGGAGCCATAGGAGCAGAACTTAATGCGGAAATTTCAGGCAGTAACATGAAGTTGGTTAAAATGTCTAGAGTTGATAGGAGTTCCAGAATCAGATTATTATGTGGTGATTGGCATTTGGTAATTAGACCATGATACTCCATCCAGATGTGAGAAATTCATGAAAGTTCTGATTTCATGAAGAGTCCTACATTGGCTGGGTAGGAAACAAGAGTGGATTTTTTGATAGCTCTTTAAGAAGTAAGTGACAGTAGGTCCATTTCCTTTCTAGCTCAGCTCCTCGAGTACCTTGCCAGAGCTTCCTGAGCAATTACATCTGATGATGATGTGATCTGAGAACTGGATTTATTGCCCATCACTGTCCAGTGGAAATCTAATTCAGTATATGTCTCCCCAATGCTTCCCAGGTAGCGCTAGTGGCAAAGAACTCTCCTGCCAATGCAGGAGATGCAAGAGATGTGGCTTTGATCCCTAGGTCAGGAAGATCCCCTGGAGAAGGAAGTGGCAACCCACTCCTGTATTCTGGCTTGGGAAATCTCATGGACAGAGGAGCCTGGCGGACTACAGTCTGTGTGGTCACAAAGAGTCGGACATGCCTGAGCACAAGGAGGGTATAAAGAATGCAATTCTGTACTTCAGTCTCCCAGGAGGAGGCTTCGCCAATCACCCAATTGTGAAAACCACTATATTTGGTATTTAGTGATCAGGGAGAATATAGGGTATAATGTCTTATAGTCACTTACCTGTAGTAATGAGATACAGCCCAGAAACTCTAAATTCTCACTAATAAGAAAACAAGAGAGACTTGGTTAAGATTCATCGGTGCACAGATGCAGTCTTGTGCTGTGCATAAGAGTTCAGAATGAGAAGGAAGAGTGCTGGGTTTGAATCTCAGCTCTGTGACCTTGGGAAGGTCACCTCTTTATGCCTCATTTCCCAAATTCTTGGGAAAATTAAATTAACATATATAAAACACTTAAAAACAGTGCCTGTTACACAGTAGTCATGTTAGCTGTTATCTTGGCTTCATTTTTATTTTGGAGGGAGAAGGGAGAGATGGGGGGAAAGGTGAGCTGGGTCTGAAATAGTAATCACTAACATTGATCCAGTACTTTCGGTGACCAGGTGCTATACCAAGTATTTCCTAGTCAATGTCTTCTTTAATGCTCTACTGAAATTACTGTATAGGTACTATTGTCATTCCCATCTTACTGATGAAACTGCTGAGATTCAGGAAGGTCAAGTGATTTGGTCAGAGTCGCACAGATGATAGAGAGCTGAGCCAAGAGCCAAATGTAAAGTCTGTATTTTTAACTCTTTCTGTTACCCTGCCTTTCTGAGAGAAGTCACTCCCCTAACAGAAAGTATTCTAATTAGCATTAACTACTCAGCAGAAAGGTCTAACAGGCTCATTTCCTTTCCATCAGCTCGGTTTTCTTGGAGGCTAACTCGCTGCCCCTGTGTAAATGGTGATGAACGTGCGGTCTCACTGGTGTCCACGTCAGTGCGGACACTCAGCCCCATGGCAGATCCCAGCCCATAGGGAGCCACGTGGCGAGGTGCTGTGTGTGCAGGTCTGCAGAGAGGTGGCCCTGCCCTGGAGGTGCTTACAGAATTCCAGGAGAGCTGCTGCTGGGCCTCTTCCTTCCTCAGAGAAGTCACATCCATGGCAGTTGCTCCTGCCATTTGTTAAAATACAGCGGGTGGCAGGCCCCGAGCCACCTGCTACTGAATGGTGGAGTCACACAGAACTGGGTGTGAATCCCAGCCTCACCACTCACCCGCTGGGTGACCTTGGGCAAGGGGATGCTCCTCACTGGGTTTCAGTTTCTTCTGATTTGAAGTGGAGACAGTAATACGTCCTATCCCCATGGAACTAATATTGCAAAGCAATATGATTCAAGCTAAGAGCTGAGTCCAGTGGATGGCATATCGTAATCTCTTGAGAAACATTGCTAGTAGCAAAAACCCAGTATAATATCAGTGAGTCCCACATGGTAGTGTTAGGAAATAGATGCTCATTTCCCCCTCCTTATGTATTTTAAAAAAAAAAAAAAAAAAGCTTAGAAAAGTTAGGCAGGCTTTGCTAAAATCCTACAACTCCCAAAACCTAGGTTATAGGATTCCAAGTATGTGAAAAGCAAAGAGCCAGGTCTGCCAAAGGAGAAAGGGCTCTATTGCTAAAATGCTTTCCAGTGCCTGAGAATAGATGCTCGAGCATGTATCTAATCATACAGGACCTGGTATCACCCAAAATATCACCTGGGTATTTTTCTCACCCAAAGCTGAGACAGTCCTAGTTTGGACCCCAGTTGTGCCACTGACATTGTTACAGTGGGTAGGTTACTAAATCCTTCTGAACCTCAGTTTCTTCATCTGTAAAATGAGGCTAATGATACTTAGAAAGTTGTTGATGAGGTATCTATTTAATAATATATGCTGAGCACTGGCACAAATGCAAGGCTATTATTCTTATTTTTATAATTATTGTTGCCATCAACTGGAGACAGGATGGAGAGGAAAAAACAGCACAGGCCATCAAAGTCAGGTGGTATGAACTAAAGAAGTTTAAGATACTTTCTCTTTCAATGAGATAGCCTCTTGTAGTTTGCCTTGAAATGTATTCATTTACATTTTGGGGGAGGGCAAATTCCCGCTACCCCACCATCCCTCTTCAGCTCTTTTGGCTGGTTGAATAATTAAATCGACCCAAGACAGATTAATAGGAAAAAAAGTAAATTTCTATACACAGGTCTCATAAAAACAGGTCCCCCAAAGTGACCAAACTAGGCTATTTATATATTATTTATAGACAAACAAATTATTAATTTGTGAAGATTTAACAAGAGGATTTTTGCTTATGGTTGGAGACTAATGAAAAGCAAGAAAGTGTATTTTTATAGTCTTCTTAGCCTTAAACCACCAGCTCAGTGACAGGATGCTTTCTGCCCTCCTGGTGTATGGAAGATACTGCTACGTGGGAGATTTATATCCTGCTGTTGGGGGAAGAGAGAGGTCAGAGTGTGTTTTTATATCATTTCCCCTTACTGACTGTCCTAGTAACTCTTAACAATAATCAGTGTGCTATTGTGACATACAGGGCAACCACACCTCTGAGCACCAACAGTATATAGATTCTTTACTCATACTTGTTAAAATCCAGGTATCAAATTAGTTTTCCTGTAATGCCTTACATGTATGATGGTTAATAAATCTTGATTTACTCAGGTCTAAGCCTTAACGGCAAATGGTGAAGGACTCTGGGCAAAGGTAAAAAGTGGATCCATAGAATGGACTTGTAAACCTCTTTAAATGGCGTCATGGAAACCTCATGGCCATAAATGTCACGGTGGCAGAGATATCTCCACTCAGATGAGTTCTCAATATCCGAAAGAACAGAAATGGCTGCAAATCATCCAGAAGAACAGGAAAAAACCCTGAAAAATAAAGTGAACCCATTTTGTGAGTTCTTCCTGACAGCAAACCACTATTACTTTTCAAATATGAACAAAGTACAGTACATACACACTACACACATCCCTTCCAAAGAATCACTGGGAACATCACAGGGTAAAATAACTTTTGAAAATTTGGGAGTGACTTGACATTTAGCTAATTAAGGCATGGCTCTGCTGTTATGGATTTTTGTTTCGTAAATTTGCTAGAGAGAGACAAGGAATACAGAGATCTTTTGTCTACTGTTACTTCATATATCAAGCAATACAGTAGAGTTGCAATATCAGTGTTTGAGAATTGTTAGGAAAGAGGAGTCCGAGGCAGGAATGTCAGTGTCTGAAGCCCCAGGTCTGTTCTGCCATGCCTTGTCACCTTGCTTTTCTCCCTGTTGTTTCTGCTATCCACTCCAGCAACAGAACTAGGTGATTTTCTGTTGAGCCAAATATTTGAAACTTGAAAAATGCTTCTCTCTCTTTCTCATTCTCCTTCCCTAGAGAGACCCCAAACAAGACACACCTCGAAACTAGCCTGGTCTTTGGACATGGCAACCTCTGGAAAAACTCATTTTGCTTTTCTGGTCATTTGTGATCAGAATTCACCCACCCCATGGGCCTGCTACTTAGTGATCCCTCAAGTATTTGTCGATCAAGTGGAGAATCAGATCACAGGGAGAGGAGCACAAGATAGCATTCTCCATACTCTTTTTGTTCATTCATCTAGCCCTTTCTTCCTTTTATCTTGCTTATCTGAGTGGCTGCTATATGCTAAACCATGTGCAAGGTGCTGAGGATACAGCAGTGGACAAAAGAAGCAAAAATCCCACCGTAATGGCACCCACAATCTAAGGGGACAGGCAAACAATAGAGAAGGCCACTGTAGGTCATTGAGTAGAGATGCATCAAAGTTTGGCTTTGGCCTTACTGTTTAGCCAGAATCTATGTACCTTTGCTTTAGCCTTGCCTTTGGAATGCCTGACAGTCAGATGATATCTCAAAGTCATCTCTGGCATCTTTGCACTTGAGTATGATCAGTGATATAGATAACCATCATAGGCAATCGTGTGATACTATCTGAAATAAAAGCAAGATATATATCATTCTGCTATTTGTTAATATCTGCATATTCTGAAATAGAAGTGAGCATTTCAAATGTGTATTAGAGTAAAAAATCTTTATATATGCTTTATATATTGAAATTCTCTGTCAGTGATATATATATACACATACATTTATTATCAAATGTCAACATAATAATGTACCATTAAAACTTTATTTTATATGAAAAAATTAAGATTTTCAAAGAGTTAAATAAGTAGGTGATTATTAAAAGAATATAACTGGATATCTTTAGGATGACTATCATATTCCATTTGAGCCAAGAAATCTTTGTAAAATTTAAATAATTGTCAAGGCAGAAAAATTAAGGTTAGGCTATATCATAATTCTAATCTTTGGGTAGACCCATTTGCTGTTCTAGCATTCATCACATTATACAAAAAAAAAGATTAAATTTACATTAGTCAGTTGCTATATGAAAGGAAGGAAAGCTTAATCATTTGCTTTCACTGTTAGCATTTTCCCACATTGTCAGAATTGACCCCAAAATATTCTACCTTCACTAAGCTCAAGGCAAAGTAAATATTTCTTTGGCATCCATCTTTAAATGTGCCATATAACAGCACCAAGGGGACATGTTTAGCTGACAGTGCTAGGAAATTATTGTTCCTACACCGCATAACAGAAGCTTGAATTGTTACTATTAAAACTGTAATAATAAAATTATAACTAAATTACTTGCTTTACAAATTAAAAATAATACTCTCCTGAATTGTATTCCCCTCAGAAGTACAGGATAATATTTTTAGATAAATGACTAAATCTGTTAACATCTCTTCATATTATTTTTAATTAATTTTTATGGGAGTGTGGTTGATTAAAAATGTTGTTAGTTCCTGCTGTACAACAAAGTGACTCAGTTACACATACACATATATCCAGCTTTTTAGAGTCTCTTCCCACTTAGATCATTACAGAGTGGAGGCCCCTGTGATATGCAGTGGGTTCTCATTGTTACCTATTTTATATATAGTAGTGTGTATATCGGAGAAGGCAATGGCACCCCACTCCAGTCCTCTTGCCTGGACAATCCCATGGACAGAGGAGCCTGGTGGGCTGCAGTCCATGGGGTCGCGAAGAGTCGGACACGACTGAGCGACTTCACTTTCACTTTTCACTTTCATGCATTGGAGAAGGAAATGGCAGCCCACTCCAGCGTTCTTGCCTGGAGAATCCCAGGGACGGCGGAGCCTGGTGGGCTGCCATCTATGGGGTCGCACAGAGTCGGACTGAAGTGACTTAGCAGCAGCAGCAGCAGCAGCATGTAAAAGTCAGTCCCAGTCTTATAATTAGCCTTTCCACCCTCTTCCCTCTTGATAACCTTAAGTTTGTTTCCTACATCTGTGACTCTATTTCTGTTTTGTAAATAAGTTCATTTGTACCCTTTTTTAAGATTCCACATATACACATTAATATACACTATTATACACATATAATTATACACATATATACATTAATATACACTATTTTTTTCTCTTTCTGACTTCACTCAATAAGATAATCTCTAGGCCCATCCATGTTGCTGCAGATAACATTATTTCATTCTTTTGTAGTGGCTGAGTGATATCCCATTGTATATATGTACCACATCTCTTTTTATCAATTCAGCCATAGATGGACATTTAGGTTCCTTCCATGTCCTGGCTATTGTGAATAGTGCTGCAACAAACGTTAGGCTGCAAGCATCTTTTATTTCTCTCCAGATATGTGCCCAAGAGTGAGATTGCTGGATCATATGGTAGATCTATTTTTTTTTTATAATTTCAATTGATTCTTGTATTCTCAACAGCTTATTCTGTGACATTAATACTCAACTTTGGTCAAATATTTATTTGTCACCCTCTATCCATTTGTTTTTCATGCAAAATGCAGGTTTAGGGCCCCTCAAGCTCTGCTGTGAAGAAATGATGCAAAGAGATTTGGTGGAGACTAACCGAGTTGGGAAGCAGCAGCTGTTAGAATGAGGTTGGTCAGAAGGTGTCTCCAAGAGTTGACAGTTAAACAAGAAGGAGCTGGTCAGACAAAGAGCTGGATAGAGAGACTGGAGGGTTCAGGGACCTTAAACAGAAACTGACATGATTGCGGGGCAGATAAACAGCCAGAGGGGCTGGAGCAGAGCAAGGACAGAGGGAGATAGAAGCAGGTTACCAAGGATGGCCGAAGGTGGATCCCACAGGGTCTGGAGGCTAAGGTCAGAAGTTTGGATTTTAAGCATGAAAGTTATCTGATGGTATTTACGTGTTTAAAAGATCCTTCTGGCTGCTGTGTGGAGAATGACCCCATGGGCCATCGTGGAAGCTGGGGCACCATTTGGTAGGCTGTTGCAGTCATGTGGGAGATGATGGAGGCTGCTGGTACCCAGGAACAGGAGTGAAAGGGACAAGTTCAAGAAGATGTGGTACATACAGACAATGGAGACTCAGCCATAAGAAAGAATGAAAGGATGTCATTCATAGCAACACAACATGGATGGACCTAGTGATTATCATGCTAAGTGACGGAGGTCAGACAGAGGAAGACAAATACCATATGATATCACATGTGGAATCTAAAAAAAGAATGCAGATGACTATATATATATGTTAATAAAACAGAGACAGACTTATAGAAAACAAACTTATGGTTTGGGGAAAGGAGCAGAGTTGGGATGAATTAGAAGTATGAGATTAACAAGTATAAGCTACTACTCATAAGACAGATAAGCAACAAGGATTGCCGTATGGGATTTATTGTATAGTTAAGGGAATTAGATCCAATATCTTGTAAAAACCTATAGTGGAATATAACCTGCAAAAACAACTGAATCACTATGCTGTACACCTGAAACTAATACAATATTGTGAACCAACTATGCTTCAATTGAAAAAAAAAAAGATACATGGGGACCTCAAACCAAGACTACTCATACCCATGTTCTACTCTTTTCCAAGGGGAGCACTCTGCCCTCAGACATGGTACTGTGTTGCATTCTAGCCCTTGTCATCTCTTGGTTCTCCCCCTGATTGTAGGTGTTTATTACCCCCAAACCTTGCTTTTGCACACATTATTTGCCAGCATGTATGTTGTGGCTCCAGTGTCTTGGTGAATGACCTTGAGTGAGTTGCAGTCAGCAGGCATCTCTTACAACCCCATGGGTCCTGGATGTACAGCTGGGACAGTCGGTTTCCTGGCTGGGTCTTTTGTTCTCTGTGAGGATTACTCCACAGCTGTGCCACACCTGTTCTCTTTCCACCTTAGCAAAGATACACCTTTTACAGAATGCTGCATGCTGACATTAGGGTGACATGGACACCAAACCAAAAAAGAAAAGCATTTGCTTCCCCCTCAAGCTTACATGCCCTGCTTGGTGTAAAAATCGGATTGCACTGTGCTTGGGGAGGTATGAATGTGAAAGGATTTCAAGAAGTAACCTACAACAGGCTCAACATCACCGAACGAAGCAGCAGCACTCTGTAAATAATGTGAGTGTTGAGTACTTAAAGGCTTTCTTAAGAACCATGTTTAGTTATATTTAAGTGACGTTTGACTCCAACTTCACAGTGGAGTCTTAGACCTAGGATTCTTCTAACAGGTGCAGGTGCTGAAAAAGTGTGGGTGGAAAATACATATCTTGTACATAAACATCAGATAATATTTTCTGTTTTGTATAAAGCACCATGCTTGTTCTTATTATTGGTTCAGTTTTAAAAATCAGATTTGATGTTTCAGATCAAAAAATTCATATGTTGACAAAAACTGAGAGAAATTGTAAGGAGAATTTTTATTTACTCATGATCCCAATATCCATCAACAGTGAATATAAATGTTTTGGTGGTGTTCTTCCAGTTTGTAGTTCTGCACCTATGAGTGGGTATACTTCAGTTCAGTTCAGTTGCTCAGTCGTGTCTGACACTTTGCAGCCCCATGAATCTCAGCATGCCAGGCATCCCTGTCCATCACCAGCTCCCGGAGTTTACTCAAACTCATGCCCATCGAGTTGGTGATGCCATCCAGCCATCTCAACCTCTGTCGTCCCCTTCTCCTCCTGTCCCCAATCCCTCCCAGCATCAGGGTCATTTCCAGTGAGTCAGCTCTTCGCATGAGGTGGCCAAAGTATTGGAGTTTCAGCTTCAGCATCAGTCCTTCCAAAGAACACCCAGGACTGATCTCCTTTAGGAGATCTAAAGGATCTCCTTGCAGTCCAAGGGACTCTCAAGAGCCTTCTCCAACACCACAGTTCAAAAGCATCAGTTCTTCGGCGCTCAGCTTTCTTCACAGTCCAACTCTCATATCCATACGTGACCACTGGAAAAACCATAGCCTTGACCAGACAGACCTTTGTTGGCAAAGTAATGTCTCTGCTATTTAATATGCTGTCTAGGTTGGTCATAACTTTTCTTCCAAGGAGTAAGTGTCTTTTAATTTCATGGCTGCAATCACAATCTGCAGTGATTTTTGAGCCCCCCCAAAATAAAGCCTGACACTGTTTCCACTGTCTCCCCATCTATTTCCCATGAGGTGATGGGACCAGATGCCATGATCTTAGTTTTCTGAATGTTAAGCTTTACGTCAACTTTTTCACTCTCCTCTTTCACTTTCATCAAGAGGCTTTTCAGTTCCTCTTCACTCTCTGCCATAAGGGTGGTATCATCTGCATATCTGAGGTTATTGATATTTCTCCTGGCAATCTTGATTCCAGCTTGTGCTTCTTCCAGCCCAGCATTTCTCATGATGTTCTCTGCATATAAGTTAAATAAGCAGAGTGACAACTTACAGCCTTGACGTACTCCTTTTCCTATTTGGAACCAGTCTGTTGTTCCATGTCCAGTTCTAGCTGTTGCTTCCTGACCTGCATACAGGTTTCTCAAGAAGCAGGTCAGGTGGTCTGGTATTCCTATCTCCTTCAGAATTTTCCACAGTTTATTGTGATCCACACAGTCGAAGGCTTTGGCGTAGTCAATAAAGCAGAAATAGATGTTTTTCTGGAACTCTCTTGCTTTTTCGATGATCCAGCAGATATTGGCAATTTGATCTCTGGTTCCTCTGCCTTTTCTAAAACCAGAGTGAACATCTGGAAGTTCACGGTTCATGTATTGGTGAGGCCTGGCTTGGGTATACTGAACACTCCACAGATGTAGGCACATGATACAGACCCTTGTATGGAAATCTTTGTATTCATGTATGTTTGTTTCTCTTGGAGAAATTCCTGGGATAATGGTTCATAGGTATTTCCTATTGGTGAGTAGAGTGACCAGCTCTCCCAGTGTGCCCAGGACTCGCCAGTCTTAGCACTAAATATCCTGTGTCCTGGAACACGTTGGGATGGTTGGTCACCCTTTTCAAGTGAACACAGATTTTCAGCCTCCGTCACCGTGCAAGCGAGGTGCTAGGGAGAGGATATGACTGATAGTCACTTTGATGAGTTTATTTATTGGGAGCTTCAGCCATCAAGATGCTGTCTTTGTCTCTGGGGCCTCAGAGAATTCCTGGCAGCTTTTAAACTTGAAAGTGACAGTTGCTCGGTCATGTCTGACTCTTTGCGACCCCATGGACTATACCGTCCATGGGATTCTCCTCAGAATACTGGAGTGGGTAGCCTTTCTCTTCTCCAGGGGATCTTCCTTACCCAGGAATAGAACTGGGGACTCCTACATTGCAGGCGAATTTTTTACCAACTGAGCTATTTGGGAAGCCCCAAATTAAGATGCAGTTCGGTTCTTTGTATACAAACAGCAGACAAGTCATTCTGCTCAAATGAAGGTTGTTCTCCAGCCTCACTGAGCAATCTGAATTTGGTCCATTTATCTGGATGCATACAAAAAGCTCACAATTAGAATTATTATATAAACAGCAGAGTAATAGTTGATATAACTAAGCAAACAGGTTACATTGTGATGTTTATACATTGAGGTGAGAAGAATTAACTTCTTAGTTATATTTGTAGAGGATCTTGGGTGAGTAAAACATCAAGAGAAAACAGAGTTGCAGATTAAATTATACAGGGAGAGACAAGGCACATGGAACAGATACAACTGGTTGCAGAAATTTTCCAGATTTTCTTCAATAACTAGTAACAATATGAGTCCTGTTTGGAATAGAATTTGGGAGTTAGTTCTTTCTCCATGTTTTTTAACCTACTGGGATCCACATTGTGTGTTAAGTTCAAGTGAAAATGTGTCTGCCAGGCAAGTCATGGAACCAAGGTTAATACCAGTGTCTTTAATTAAAGTAACCTAAGATCAGCTACAAACTTCATTACCTAATACCTATTTTTTATAGGATCTAGGAAAAAGTATTATACACAGAAAAATATATAGTAAAAAAAAGATATATTTTCCTCTATATAAATGTATAGAGAAAAAACAAAATAATATAAACATAATTGAGATGCAGACATAGATATAATTTGAGGAATTTTCTCTTCCTTTTGAAATTTCATATCTCTTTTTAAAAAGTAAACTAAGAAAAAGATTTGACCCATGTTCAAAATGGAGCACTTAAGAAATAAGATGAGAAATGCACATGATCTTGAGGACACTCTAAATAGAGAGGCAGTTAATAGGGCTTAATTCTAAACCTAGGTTGCCAGGGTAACTAAAACCATGTTTCTTGAAATTGACATCAAGCACCTTGTTAAAAAGTGAGGATAAATCACAGAAAACTCCAGACCAACAGTATTTGCAGTGATTTTTTAGACCCAAGGTGCTGATTAGAAGTACATAGTTTCTCTGCATGAGGTTAAATCTAATCAAGGGACAAGTGATTAAAATTTCTTCCTAGAATTGCTTATTTTAAAAAGAAAATGAGATAGTGCAGATACAAAAATATTGTGATACAAACCACATCAATATGGTTTGATGTGACTCTGCTGCCTGGCTGTTACAGATCTCTTGATCTACTTTGCATCCTGGTATATTCTGGTTGTTCTACACTGATTCATATTCTGTTTCCTTATTTATTCAGCAGTCATTTATATAAAATAGGAACCAGACACTGCTTTAGCCACAGGAGTACAACAATGCACAAGACAGTCTCTGCCCTCAGAGAACCTATATTCTAGTGGAGGAGACATAAAATAAGTATGTAAACAAATAAGATCACCAGGCTCCTCTGTCCATGGAGCTCAACATTCAAAAAACAGAGATTATGGCATCCGGTTCCATCACTTAATGGCAAATAGATGGAGAAACAATGGAAACAGTGACAGACTTTATTTCCTTGGGCTCCCAGATCACTGCAGATGGTGACTGCAGCCTTGAAATTAAAAGACGCTTGCTCCTTGGAAGAAAAGTTATGACCAACCTAGACAGCATATTAAAAAGCAGAGATGTTACTTTGCCGACAGAGATCTGTCTAGTCAAAGCTATGGTTTTTCCAGTGGTCATATGTGGATGTGAGACTTGGACCATAAAGAAAGCTGAATGCAGAAGAACTAATGCTTTTGAACTGTGGTGTTGGAGAAGACTCTTGAGAGTCCCTTTGACTGCAAGGAGATCCAACTAGTCCATCCTAAAGGAGATCAGTCCTGGGTGTTCACTGGAAGGACTGATGCTGAAGCTGAAACTCCAATACTTTGGCCACCTCATGTGAAGAACTGACTTATTGGAAAAGACCCTGATGCTGGGAGGGATTGGGGGCAGGAGGAGAAGGGGACAACAGAGGATGAGATGGCTGGATGGCATCACCAACTCGATGGGCATGAGTTTGAGTAAACTCCGGGAGCTGGTGATGGACAGGGAGGCCTGGCATGCTGCAAATCACGGGGTCACAAAGAGTCAGACATGACTGAGCAACTGAACTGAACTGAAATAATGAAGACCACCAGGCTCCTCTGTCCATGGGATTCTCCAGGCAAGGATACTGGAGTGGGTAGCCATTCCCTTCTCCAGGAAATCTTCCCAATCCAGGGATTGAACCTGGGTCTGCTGCATTGCCGGAGGGAAGCAGGGAAGCCCTTTAAGACAGCCGTGAGTACTATGAATGAATGAAAAAGGGTAATATGAGGGGAAATGGCTGGATCGGGGGAAGTTCCCATTATTAATAAATTGGTCAGGAAATTTCTTCCTGAGATGCTGCTCTGGGAGTTGAGAACTCAGTGTCAAGGAGTCAGCCATCTGGAGATCAAGCAGAAGAATGTTCCAGGAAGAGAATAGAACCAGTTTAAAGCCCCTGAGGTAGGAATAGCTTATGATGGTCAAGGAAATGAAAGAAAAGTGTTGTATCTGGAATTCATAAGTAAGGGGGACTGTCATGAAACAGACAACAGCCAGAGCAGGTAGATAGAGCCTTGTGGGTCACTCAGCGACCCTGGATTTCAGTTTAACAGCCAGAGGAAGCCACTAGAAGCTGTGAGCAAAGGATGACCCCCCTACCAAGTACTGTGTGAGTCCAGTGTGATGGGTCAGGAGATAAACAGAGCCCTAAATACCTTTGTAACCTTCTGGAGTGATAGCTTCGTGGGTGTTGTGTAATTATTATGCTTCAGAAATTATGTATGTGGCTCTATTATTTGCCAACATAAAGCAATGTAGTGCTAATGCATGCTACAAGACTGATAAGCCTCAAAAACACTATAAGTAAAAGAAGCCAGATGCAAAGAACCCCATGGTATGTGATCCCCTTTATATAATACATGCAAAAAAAGTCAAATCAATAGAGACAGAAAGTAGACTAGTGCTTCCCTAGAACTGCAGGCAGAATTGCAGGCAGATCTTTTGGGGATGATGGTTATATTGTAAAATTGGATTATAATGATGGCTGATATCATGTAAATTTACTGAAAATCATTGACTTTTACACTTAAAACATGAATTTTATGGTATATAAATTAGACATGAATAAGGCTGTTATTTAAAATTTTCAGAAGAAAAGGAATTCCATATCTGTCCTTTTTTAAAATAAAAGAGACACTAGAAAACTAGTGGGAAGCATACTAGTGGGAGACTGTCCAAGCAAGAGATGATGGTGACTTAGACTGGAGTGATAGTGAAGCAAAACAGATATGTTTTGGAGAATGATGCAAAAAGGCTCATGGTAAAATTAAACATGTGCATGTGTGGAAGTAACGGGGGGAGAATCCAGAATGAGGTCTCAGTTTGGGGTTTGAGCGGTCGGACAGTGGTCGTGCCCCTTCCTGAATGACAGAGGAGCTGCTCGTTCTGTCAGCATACCTGCTAAGTCAGTATCCGCAGGCAGCCTGGTGCTGGTAATTAGTAAATTTTGCATGCGCGCGCACGCACACACACACACACACACAAACATATACATTTAGTCTACTATAGGGGATTCAGAGTTGTCCCTGTGTTAACAGCTCTCTAATTCTCTTGTGCTTTTATATGCCTTTTTTTTTTTTTTAGTCTGGGAGAAATTGATTGCTTCCTGGCCAGCGTGCATTGGGAATTGCGTCTCATCTGCATCCTGCCGTCTCAGTGTCATGGCCCTGAGCGAGTGATGTGGCTCAGGCGACGTTCTCCCTTGTAGCACTGCAGGCCCACACAGTTTTTTATTTCTCCACAGATGCCGGGGGCAGGGAGGGGGGTTCTTTCCACTCTCGTTATGCCCACGGGAGGCGAGTCGCACAGCAGACACCTTCCTAATTGGTTTCCTCCTAATTTGTGAATCTGAACAGAGGAAGAGGAATACTCCACTCCACTTACAGTGGAGCAGACCTAAATATTTAGACATTATGAGCACGAACAATGTTACCTGCAAAAACTTCCTCAGGGACACATCAACTGATTTATGAACATGTTGCTTACCCTGGAGCTTCACAATTAGAATTTCCTATGATAGTATGAGGCTGAATATATTTGAGATCTCAAATAGTAATGGCTTTTCATGGAGAGGGAGAATTCTGTTTCTTCCCAGTGGTTTTAAAAGCGTGAACTAAGAGTAAAATACTTTGAAGGAGCGAGGGAGGGGAGTGAAGCCAGGCTTAAGTGATCGCCTGTAATCAAAACTGCTTCACAAAAATACTCAACAGATTCGAGCCCTCTGTCTCTATAGATTGTATAAATAACAGCTTAAATGGTGAATAGAAGTAATATACTTATGTATAATTTTAAAATTCCATATCACCATATAATTTAAAAGAAAAACATCAAGTAATGGTTTGTTTTCAAGATTGTCAGGTTATTCTGAGAGCATTAATCTGTTTAGTCATTTCTGTAGTTACGACATCAAGATGGTTGCTGTCTTTTTAAAATCCCTCAGTTGGAAATTTTCAGTTCTGTAAACAGGCCATAAAGTAGGTCTTATTTGCTTTCTAACAAATAAGGCAGAACAGCTTGCCCATAGAGATTTAAATCATAATTTACATTTAGGTTTATTTTTATAGACAGGCCATAAGTACGATTTGCAAAGCTGGATAAAACCAAGGCACTAGAAAATTAAAAAGAGAGATTTATTTTTCCCCTTAAAATTGAGCTCTGTTGTAATTTAAAACTAACTGCTTTAATTATAGAGAATAATTGGATTAGGCAGAGGTTTGCATAGTTTGTCAGAATCAGAATATGACAGTTGACGTTTGCCATTGTGTTCTGTTGAAAGCAGGATGTGCACACACACACACACGCACAAGATGCACACATTATGTACACACAAACCAGAAAGAAGGTAGACTATAATATGGAAATGATTCAGAGGAATTAAGGACTTAACATTATGTAAAAACAAATCCTCATGCATACATATTAATGAGATTTCACAGAAAAATCTCATTTTTCGCAGAAAAAAATTCTATATTTGACTTTAAAAAGAATTAGGACATATATCTACTTGTAAGTCACCCTCCCTTTTTCAAATCCATCATATTTTTACCATCTACTGCACTTAAATCACTCAGCACTTAAATATGCAGTGTTTAGCACTGGCTCTGTCTTTACTAAAACTACAGTCATTCCTGACCACCCTCACACCATACCTGCATACAAGCAACACTAATTATTTGTTTTATTCATATTTTAAAAAAATCTACTCCTGTTCTAGAACTTAGATTTAAAGGAGATCTTTTTCTGTCTGATTGTGAATAGTGAGTAGCCGTAAAAATAACTTCAGTGAAAACAAAACAAGATTAGTAAATTCTAGATTGAATCTGTTCCCTGCAGAAGGAGGCGTCAAATGTCAACAAAAGAGGATGAGCAAATTCAAGGCCTCCTTATGCCACGCTGAGCCAAGCGTCTTGAGCAGTCGGAAGGAAGGGAAGAGAATGCCTGTCTAGCACAGGCATTTGTTGCCCCTCTTTGTGCCCCCTCATACCATCTCCAGGACACGAGGTCTGCACTTTGAGAATCACGGTACTCAATAACTGTCTGCTAAAGAGCTTAAATATACTCTGAATTTCTTGAATGATTTTCCAAGAACATTCTGTGGTTTTCTCTCTGCTTAGTAAATCTTCCATGCCAGCTTGTGAAGTAAAGTAACTGAGAAACAGTTAGTTTCAAATGTTTGAAATTAATTGACATTACTGAAGGTGGACAGTCAAAACAAAAGAAAGAAAATGTTTTTCTCCACAACTAACTTTGTCTCTTGACTTAGCTGAATAACACATCAAATGAAAGTGTTAATTCTTGATGGGAAAACCAAAGAAAGGCCCATGGAGAAGGAAACATCTTGCTTTTCTCTGAATTTTACTTTTATATGCGTGAGCATTTTTTATTATAGCCTTGAAAAAGACAAGAGATAAGAATTACTGAAGAAGTTCCCAGGCCACAAATAAATAAAATGAATAATTCATTCATCTGATAAATTTCCATTGAGTATCCAACTTGTAAAACACAACTAGAGGCCAAAGATGAATAAATGAAAAGCAAAGACCTTGCCCTTAAGATGCATGCACACTCACAGGGAAATAAGAAATGTGTATCCAGAATGAATATGAAATAGAAAAGATTCCATTCTGAGGTGAACTGCAGATTCCTTCTTTTTGGGAAAACCGAAAGAGTGTTCCTAGCGGAGATGGCTTTTGAAATGGCCTTTGAATTTGGCTGTGAAGTACCTGCAAATTCAGGACTGTGGTGGGACTGTAAAAAGGTATAAAAAAGAAGAGAATGAAATCTTTAAATATAGGTTTGAGTCAAAGGCAAAAAAAGATTCTTGAAAATTAAGCTCAGAGAAAGGAACTTAAAGACACAAGGACATTTGTGAGGGATAACATGAAAACTGAACCAAGAATGCTGGTGAACTGCCATCAGTGAGACCCAGCTTTAGCTGTTACCCTTTTCTGGGCTTCCCCATTGTAAGTTTCCAACTCTGGAATGAAGGATTCTGATTGGCTCAGACTAGGTCAAGTCCTCATCCTTGAGTCAGTCAGCTGTGGCCACGATGGCAAATTCATAGAAGACAGACATGGCTACTGGAGGCCAAACCAATGCCTGGAGGAGGGGCCAGAGAGAGAGGATTATCCTCTGCTGAATATTCATGTGCACCCACCTCAGCACAATTCTGTAAAGTAAGTATTATCATCCCCATTTTACAGCTAAGAAAAGCTGAGACTCAGTACCATTAGATAACTTGCCTTGTGAAATGGGGAGATTCTTGAAAGGAAAGAAGTTAGACAGAAATTTCCTGAAAGTTTTTCAGACTTTTCCTAAAAAAAAAAAGTCTTTGAAAATTTCCAAATTCTCAGTAGAGCAGGAAGCAGGTTCATCTGAAATGGACAACTTAATCTTTCAACAAGAGATTGTTTAAGAGATTCTTTAAGAGGCTGGAGAAATTTGAGAATAGAAGTTTTCTTTAAAAAAAAACAATGTATTCCCAGCCCTGGTTTAAATGGTTCTTTGCACAGCTGTGTACTTAGCAGAGAACAAGTCATTTGCATTTTTGGATTCCTCTTTCCTAGAGACAGATGGATGATCTGATGCAGTTCTCCAACAGCTGGAGTTGGGAAGAGTATGCAAATACACTAGAATGGGGGTGGGGAGACAGTGAGAAAGACAGAGATTAAGGAACCAAACATTTTGTCCTCCCCAAACACAGACAGCCCCATCAGGCCTCTCACTGGCTTGTGTAACTCCTAGAAATACCTAGAATTTCCACACCGCTGGATGGAGTTGAAAAATGTGGACTAGGGTTTCTCCACCTCAGCACTATGTTGATATTTTGTTGTTCATTCGCTAAGTCATGTCCGACTCTTTGAAACCCCAAGAACTGCAGCACTCCAGGCTTCTCTGTCCTTCACTATCTCCTAGAGTTTGCTCAAACTCATGTCCATTGAGTCAGTGATGCCATCCAACCATCTTATCCTCTGTCATCCCCTTCTCCTCTTGCCCTCAGTCTTTCCCACCATCAGGATCTTTCTAGTGAGTTGGCTCTTCAATTCAAGGCCAAAGTATTTGCTTAGCTTTAGCTTCAGCATCAGTCCTTCCAGTGAATATTCAGGGTTGATTTCTGTTAGGATTGACTGGTTTGATCTCCCCGCTGTCCAAGGGACTCTCAAGTCTTCTCCAGCACCACAGTTCAAAAGCATCAAATCTTCAGCACTCATCCTTCTCTAGGGTCCAACTCTCACATCCGTACGTGACTACTGGAAAACCCTAGCTTTGACTATATGGACCTTTGTTGGCAAAATGATATTTGGGGACAATTTTTGGTTACAGGAGGTTGCCCTGTGCGTTGTAGGATACATATCAGTATTCCTGAACTCTAAAAAGTTCTAAAAGGCTCTTAGAAGTTATAGGGGGGAAGAGAATAAATTCTATAAATATAAGCTAAATAGATGCCAGTAGCACAGTCACACTGGCTGCTGCTCCCACTGCTGCTAAGTCGCTTCAGTCGTGTCCGACTGTGTGACCCCATAGACGGCAGCCCACCAGGCTCCGCTGTCCACAGGATTCTCCAGGCAAGAACACTGGAGTGGGTTGCCACCTCCTTCTCCACACACCTGGCTGTGACAACCAGAAAATGTCAGCAGACATTTGCCAAACGTCTCCTAGGAAGAGCAGGGTGAAGTCCCCACCAACCGAGAACCACTGATTTAACTAATAGTCCTTTTTATCTGTAATACCAAACCATTTACTTTGCACTGACTGAAATGGTAGTTTAAGAAAGAATTGTTCAGCTGTGGGAAGTTACAGTTTGTGTTCATTGGCCTTGTGGGCAGTATCATCAATGAACAACTATATCAAAGAACCTGGTTGTCTGATGGTTAACTCAAAAAAATGGCCAATCCGAGCTCTAACCCTCTTCATATTATTGCCAAATAGGGACCAATGTACTGCTAGCAAGCAGGGAAGCTGGGAATTGATTATAAATCAATTTAGGGCTTTATTCTTGAGTCATATTTATTATCTTCTTACATGCCAAAAATAAGTAGAAATACATTCTGGTCTAGTCCATTTCCTGATGGCATCCAGGGATGGAGCCTGATTAAATTGATTGCATCAGAGGACATGGAAGGATTGTGTTTCAATGTTAATTAAATACCCGGTAGTTGCTAGCCACTAATAAAGACTAATCCAGTGACACTTTCCATTTAAAACTCCCCCCACCTCCACTCCGGTCTCCCTGATCCAAGTTTCAGTCTCTAAGGCATGAAATCTGGCATGGCTGTGCTTTGGCCTGTCAGCGCTGGACAAGTGACATAGATATAACCACCCCACACAGAGAAGAGAGATGGACATTTCTTGAGATATTCTGACCTCTTCTATCACTGTTATGCTTTTGTATAAAGCAGAATCAAAGTTCATATTTTTTTTTAAAAAATCCAAGGTGCATTTTTAAATTACCCATGAATGTAAACACTAGTACATTTTCCTCTTATATATCAGTTAACGTCACTTGTTGAAGTAATAAGGTAGTTAAGAGTATAGAGGGCCTGGTGCCCTTGTTGAACCTTTTTAGGTCTGCTGAAGTATTTCTGCAGCCAGTGGAAATGTGCTTGGGAACATAGGATTGAAAATCCACCCTGGCTGAGTGGGGAGGCATTCACGGTCTGGGATCGCCACCTAGTGGCTAACTTCTGCTATAGCTTCCTTTTCACCTGGGCTTCAGGAATCCTTAATTTCTATCTTTGTTGCTGTTTGGGACTTCCCTGGTAGCTCAGATAAAGAGTCTGCCTGCAATTCAAGAGACCCAGGTTCGATTTTTTTCGAGAAGGAAATGGCAACCCACTCTAGTATTCTTATCTGGAAAATCTCATGGACGTAGGAGCCTGGCGGTCTACTATCCATGGGGTCCCAAAGAGTCAGACACGACTGAGCAACTTTCACTTTTACTTGATGTTGTTTAGTTGCTGAGTCATGTCTGACTCTTTTGTGACCCCATGGACTGTAGCCTGCCAGGCTCCTCTGTCCATGGGATTTCCCAGGCAAGAATACTGGAGTGGATAGCCATTTCCTTCACCAGTGGAGCTTCCCATCCCAGGGATTGAACCTATGCCTCCTGCATTAGCAGGTGGATTCTTTACCACTGAGCTACCTGGAAAGCCCTATGTGTATCTTACCGGTGAACAAATAATAGGCCAGTGTGTCCTCGAAGCCCAGCTTAGCTCGGGGATAAACAAAGAATTCTGTAATAAGAAGGAACCAAGATGTCTAAAAATACCAGTATACCTAATGCTTGGCCCTTTCCATTTATAAAACACGTTTGTATTTCTTCCTTCAGTAAGGCTGGCTGTCTGCCTTTAAAGTCCTGATTATAAAGGACTTTATATAAAACAGGAAAGCCTGTTATCACCATGTTCTGGAAAACAAATCAGATGTGCATATGCATCTAGGCTTGAGGGTTTAGCTGTTAGAAGAAGTTTCATGACCCAGAAAAACAAGCCTTAAAGGTCTGGAACACAAGTATAAGTGTGGGTCTGTTTTGCACCCTGTGGTGTATCCACAACACCTAGAACTCAACCTGGCAGAGTCCAAATGCGGTATAGTCTTTGTTGTTGAGAGTAGAGAGGTATGCAGAAGTTGGGGACATTTAACTCCAACTCATCCCCCTTCCACACTCAGACCCTCTAAGACATTGGAGGGCCCACTCAGCCCTGGGCCAGGTTGCCTGGCGATACACACCAGCTCCAAACCGAAACCAACTCAGGGAACCAGTTCAAGAAACTCTGCGGGTTGGAGTAACTGCAGCAGGAGGGAGGGGTGATCAGGGGCCAGAATGATCGGGAAGGTGCCTGGGGCTGAGTGGGATTTGCATAAGGGAAGAATGAGGACCCATTACTGGTGGAGAAAGCAGACACAGGAAAGTCTTCATTTCTGTCTTATTGAACTGCAGGACTTGGCAGGTGGCACATGGGAAAGAATCCGCCTGCCAATGCAGGAGACGCGAGAGACACAGGTTGGATCCCTGTGGTCAGGAAGATCCCTGGAGGAGGAAATGGCAGCCCACTCCAGTGTTCTTGCCTGGAGAATTCCGTGGACAGAGGAGCCTGGTGGGCTATGGCCCACCAGGTTGCAGAGAGTCACTGAGCGACTAACACACCACACACACATGTATTTTCTTTCATATCCTTTTCCATTATGGTTTATCACAGGTTATGGAGTATAATTCCCTGTGCTGTACAGTAGGGCTTTGTTGTTTATCTATGCTGCTGTTGTTGTTTAGTCGCTAATTAGTGTCCAACTCCTGGTGATCCCATGGACTAGCCCACCAGGCTCCTCTGTCCATGGCATTTCCCAGGCAAGAATACTGGAGCGGGTAGCCATTTCTTTCTCTAGGGCATCTTCCAACTCAGGGATCGAACCCACATCTCCTGCATTGCTGGCAGATTCCTTACCACTAAGCCACCAGGGAAGCCCCTGTTTATCTATGTCATTCTGTATTTAATAGCTTGCATCTGCTAATCCCAGACTCCCCGTGCATCCCACACTCCCAGGCAAGACTCCCTAGCGAGGGGAACTAGGGAGCGTGGGGACAATGAGGTCACTGTTAGGAGAGAGGAGAGTGAGATTCAGGTCATTGAGATTCTGCCGACCCAGCAAGCATTTCAAGCCCGGAAGCCTGCCGTCCTGCTCCACCTAGCTGGCATTCAATCTCCTGTTTACTGCGGGCCGCTCCTTGTACTTACTGGCAACCACTCTCTGCACCTCTGCTGCCTGCCTTCCATCCTTCCCTCCAGGTGCAGGACCCAGGAGTGGCCCCAACTCAGTTCCATAATGTCGAGTTCAACATCCACTTCCTAGAAAACTCTGTGACTGCCCCACATCCAGAGATTTGTCTATATTTTGTACTCATACGGAAGTCACAGGAAAATCTCCAATATCTTGGGCAGAGATTAAATGACAGAAGCAGAGATGCTGGACCCAGAAGGGAGGGTTAAATTCCTCCCATCCAACCCCTTGCTGTACAGATGCAGTGGCTGATCAAAGAGAGAGCCTGGAGCATATTCAGAGTTGCATGGGACTCTAGTGGGGGCTGGAACCCAGGCCTCCAAACTCTGCATCCCGTGCTCCTTCTGACTTAGCACCCAGCATCCTGAGAGAGGCAAGGGGCATTGGGATTCCTCTTCCACGCAGGAATTCCTGCTCAGCGTCAGGAAGGCCAGGCCAGAGGTGCCAGGCCAGTGGCTGCTCAAAGCCGGCACTGCTGGGGTAGAAGGGTTTTCACTTATTGGATCCCAGTTTCACTTTCTGATAATAAGACATGAATGTTAGCATGGCTTTCTGAAAAGATGACTCTGAGGTCAGGCTGTCGGGGCTGGAGTCTCAGCCTCCCTGCTTACTAGTCTGGTGACCTGCAGGCAGGTTCTCTAACGGGGCTGATGTTTTGAGCCCCATTTCCTACTCCGTACACTGCAGTGGTAATGGTACCTGCTCTCTAAAGCTGCTGCCGTGATGGACTAAGACACCGGGTTTAAGGTGTGCGGCACAGTATGCAGCATAATGAGCTGTGTTGATTTACTATTATTGTTGTTGTTTAGTAGAGTGACCTTGATCTAGTTGCTTAAAGACTGAGCATATCAATGGTCTGTAAACTGGGGGGTGAAGACTGTACCTTCCAGTGACAGGGGTAGCAATTCAGTGAGATCCTTCAGACACAGTGCTTAGCACAGACCAGATACATAGTAGGCCCTCAGTCAGAGTCTTTGAGTGAGCCATTCGACAGCCCTAAATGATAACAGTCCCTCAGGCTTACCTGGCATCCTTACCCTTCCAGGAGGAAGGAACTGAGTCTGTCTTGCTAAGCGATTCTTTTTTCAATAGAGGTAAACAAAACCTAACAATATAAACAGATTCCCAGTTGTCCAAGAGTAAAAAAGCAATCGATAGCACCCAATAAATAATGAGTACCTTTTTGTACATCGGTAAGAGTGTAATGCTCCATCCATACAAAATGATTTTTCTACCGCCAAACATGCCCAACAAATAAATAAAGGCAACAAAAAATCCATAGTCATAACCTCAAATCAAGAGATGTGTCCATAAGCAGTCTCTGTCCACAAATAATGTATTGATGAGCCGTAACAGAGAGATCACTGGGGGGAGGACATAAAACCCAGCTTAAGGAATAATATTTGAATGTCTCCTCTCATTAAAAAAACTGTACTGCTTCCCCCAAAACTACAAGAATAGGACACCGAAAATTTTTTTCAGAGCCTTGTAAATTCTCAGTACTCCAAAGAGGCAGAAGGAGCAGATGCTGGGGCCAGAACTCACTCCAAAGCACAGGCATTTCTGATTGCTGTCATGCCTTTGATGGTGGCAGAAGTGCCACAGAAGCTAAAGAAAGCCTACCCTCCCCACAGCCTCGACTTGAACAGCCCCGCTTTAGAGACATGCTATTTTGAACACAGGCAATGCTTTTCCAGCTGGAACATGCATGGATCCCAAAGTCCCAGAGTTCAACAAGGAGCATCTTCCTGTTAAACCAGCATACTGATAAAATTGGAAAGATTTTTATATTGAAACAAGAAACCTATGTAATGGGATAGAATGCACAGTGCATAGGGTTTTTTAAAATCTGTAACTTTGAAAAAGTGGTTGCAGAGTGGTGTTTCAGACATGCCCACCATTCTCCTAAGAGTTCAATACACTTTATTTACCTCCACCATTAAAAAGAACTGAACTGAGACACCAGATCTCTTGGGATTTCACTTGCACTGCACATATGCAGTACCTTGGGAAGAAGGTTGGGCCACAGGTCAGCATACTTTTTTTGTGGAGAACCATATATCAAATGCAAACTCCTGCAGTCTTTGTCACAGCTACTTAGCTCTGCCTTTTTCATGTGAAAGGAGCCACATGTGGTGTGTAAATGAATGGGCATGGATGTGTCCAGTAAAACTATTGACAAAACCAAGCAGCAGGCCCAGTTTAGCCTATAAGATATAGTTTGCTGATCCCTAGGTTAGATCATTCCTAGTCGTTGTTACCTAAGTAAGATTAAGTTATTGTACAACTAAGCTAGCAGTGGAGCTCCATGAGATCAGGGACTTTTTCCTACCTAATATTCCAAGTATGGAGTACAGTGCCTAGGCCTACTATATGCTATGCTATGCTCTGCTATGCTAAGTCCTTTCAGTCATGTCTGACTCTTTGCAACACTATGGACTAAAGCCCACCAGGCTCTTCAGTCCATGGGGATTCTCCAGGCAAGAATATTGCAGTGGGTTGCAGTTTCTTCCTCCAGGGTATCTTCCCAACCTAGGGATGGCCAGTAAATGAGATGAAGGAATAGATAAAGGAAATTTTGTATTTTCTGACTAATCTGTATTCTGTTAAGGACCTGGAGGAACAGAACACAGGGCAAGTAGATTTGACTAAGAAGAATTCTAAAGAAATGCTCAAATAATAGAGTAGTGCCAATGCAGGCTGAAAAGCAAAATGTCAGACTCTGGTCATGAGGCTGCAGGCACTTGAAAGGAAGAGGTGATTGAAATGTGGGAAGAAGTAAATGAAGAAGCAACGAGCAGGTCAGTTGGGACTTTGCTTTACTTCTTCTGTTGCAGTGAACAGGACTCTGATTCTAACTGGCTTAGACTGAGATAGGAGTCCATCATTTCATTTAACTGAAGTGTCTAGGCCTGCCAGCATGGCTGGATCCTAAATCTCAAATGGTGTCATCAAATGTTTCTCCTTCCTTCAGCTGTATCCCTTTGGATTGCTTTCATTCTCAGGTAACCTCTTCCCTTATGGAAGCAAATTGGTTGTTGCTAATAGTTCATGGGTTACATTCTATGGATGTAGTGAAAGTGAAAGTCACTCAGTCATGTTCAACTCTTTGCAACCCCATGGACTATACAGTCCATGGAATTCTCCAGGCCAGAATACTGGAGTGGGTAGCCTTTCTCTTCTCCAGGAGATCTTCCTAACCCAGAGATCGAACCCAGGTCTCCTGCATTGCGGGCAGATTCTTTACCAGCTGAGCCACAAGGGAAGCCCAAGAATACTGGAATGGGTCGCCTATCCCTTCTCCAGCAGATCTTCCTGACCCAGGAATTGAACTGGGTCTCCTGCATTGCAGGTGGATTCTGCATGTAGTAACCCTAAAGGAAAAGCATCTGTCCTTTGTTTTTTAGCCAAAGTTTAGCTGACTCTTAATCAACTGAGTTAAAGATCCACACTTGATTCAGTCATCCTAGCCTAGGAAATATAGCGTCAAGAATGGCCACCTCTCAGTTCAGGAGTGGGGTCAGCTTCATTCAAACCATAGGAACCAAGGTCAGGGAGAGGTGGTTGCCGAGGCAGAATTACAGCACTGTGGCTAGAGGCCGGGGCAGGAATGTTGGGCAGGAAAAATAACAGATGTCCATAAACCTTACCGAGTTCACTCGTTTTCTCTGGGCCGTCTCTCCCTGCCTCGTGATAGTTCATTCATCATACCAGACTACAGATTCCTGCCGTTTACCCAGAAGCCTCAGCCAGCCATCCTCGGTGACTGCCATCACTTCTCTGTGGACGTGAAGAACCGCCTGCTTGTGTGTTAGCTTCTGTTACAGAGCTCCTACTGAGTAGCCGCCCTCTCCCCTGAAGGAGTTTTAGTGTCAGTGCTTTCAACTGCCCCTCCCCAGTATATGGCCTCTGCCCATCCATATTTTATCCACTTTTTAAACTGAGTTTTAGTAGAGTACGGCTGCTTTACAGTGTTGGGTTCGTTTCTACTATACAGCAAAATGAATCCGCCACATTCCCCTCCCTTTTGAACCTCCTTCCTGTTTAGCTCACCACAGTATATTAAGTAGAGTTCCCTTTGCTAATCCATATATTCTCATTAGTTATCTACTTTATTTGTTGTTGTTGTTTAGTCACTAAGTCATGTTCAACATTTTTGTGACCCCCATGGACTGGAGTCCACCAGGCTCCTCCGGCCATGGGATTTCCTAGGCAGGAATACTGGAGTGGTTGCCATTTCCTCCTCCAGGGAATCTCCCCAACCCAGGGATCAAACCCGTGTCTCCTGCCATTAGCAGGTGGACTCTACCACTAAGCCACCAGAGAAGCCCTAGCTATTTTATAAGTGGTATCAGTAGTGTATATATGTCAATTCCAATCTCCCAATTCTGCCCACCCACCCCATTCACCCTTGACATCATATATTTGTTCTCTACATCTGCATTTTACCAATTCTTAGGACCTCTGCTAGTTGCATCTGCCCCCACCATGATGCACTTTTAAATCACTGAAAGTACATCAGTCTCACTGTCTTCTGAACCACAGTATTCATTACCTCTATTATCCATTTATTAGCTGGCTGTATTCTGCCTTGGGACATTTCTTGAACTATGTTAAACCATTTAGCTCCTCTGGGCAGTTTTTTAATTGTTTAGAAAATTACTTTGTTCTTCAAACAAACAAGAACAAAAACTGGGAGCCAGACATCTTTGTAGCACCTCAGAACTTAAGCTTGTAATGTGCAAAGAGTAGATTACCAACTCATGTCTTCCAAGAGATTGATTGTACATTTTTCCCCAGGGTGACAGGGTATCATAAAGTTAGAAAATGTAAAAAAAAAAAAATTAGAAAATGTAAGATACCTTATTCTGCAAAATTTTTTTACAGGATTAGCACATTTGAATAAAAATTATTTTTAATTTTAAAAAGTCCCTAACTTTTCTCAACAACTTTAGTAAAATGTAGACCTAACAAAATACAGATGGACTATACCTCATGGTAAATACTTGTGGAATTAGACACTCAAAAACAGCCCTCAGCCTTGATGAATCCCTAGAATACCTTATCTGTAAAATAGAAGTGGTCATACCTACATCATAGGGTTGTTGCGAGGATTCATGCACATGATATCCATATAGTGTTGAGCATCGTGTCAAAGATTTGTAGTTAATAAATATTGCTAACGGTATACAAAAAATGTAAAATTGCAGACAAGATGCACTGTGAAAGTGAAAGTCGCTCAGTTGTGTCCAACTCTTTATGACCCCATGGACTGTACAGTCCATGGAATTCTCCAGGCCAGAACACTGGAGTGGGTGGCCTTTCCCTTCTCCAGGGAATTGTCCCAACCCAGGGATCAAACCCAGGTCTTCTGCATTTTGGGTGGATTCTTTACCAGCTGAGCCACAAGGGAAGCCCAAGATGCACTGTAACGTGATCCATTATTACAGAATCAGCATTGGCTAAATCAATGTCCTGATGATAATTACATGAGACTTTGGAGTTTCAGGGGGAACTTTGGGGATGGCATTTTGCCTTTCAGAAAGGTCAGGAATTTTAGAGGTCCAGGGACATAAGGTTATGGACTGAATGTTCATGTCACCCTCCAAATTCTTATGTTGAAGCCCTAATTGCCCCACATGATAGTAATTGGAAGTAGGGCCTCTGTGAGATAATTAGGTTTGAGACTGGTGCTCTCATAAATGGAATTAGGTGGTAAAAGAGACAAAGGAGAGATCATCTCTCTGTCACGTGAAGACATAGCCAGGAAGCAGTCTCTCACCAGACACTGAACGTGCTAGTGCTAGGACTTGCCAGACTCTAGAGTAGCCAAACAAAATAAATGTTGTCTAAGTTACCAGTCTAGGGTATTTGTTAGAGCAGCCCACGCTAAGACAGTGACAGAGTATAAGGAAATGTAGAATTATACACAAGGCGTGCTGTAACATGATCCATTATTAAAGGTAAAGCACTAGCCAAGCCAAGATCCTTGCACATGACCATCAAATTGCCGTCTAACTCCTCATGGTAAAGTATGAATATGTCAGTCTTTTAAACCATCCTGCAATATCACTGCTGTTGGAAGGGCTAAGTCATATATCAGTCATCCATTGTGCCTCTTAATGATTTTCTGGCATTTTTTTCTCACTCTCTCTCAGAGCATAACTCCACTTCTGCCACCCTGTATGAAGGGAAGAGAGCATGTCAGTGCCCTAAACGTCACCAATGTTTGTGCCTGACAGAGGAAGAAAAAGGCCTGTCTGATCCAGACAGTTCTGCATTTCCACATTAGACACATGTTGAATTTTTAATGATACAAATAATTCATAAAAATTTATAAGCAATAATAGTGGATAATGAAATTATTATTCCCCCTCCACTTAAAATGATGAAATTAATGACCACAATTCTATAAATTTTCTTGGATGATTGATGAAGGGAATAAACCTGATTTTATTGTGCTTGTGATGAACTGCCAGAGCCTAAGCTACAGATTAGAGGGAGAGGGGATGTTTGCAGGCAGCGGAAAAAGGCATGCAGATTTCTGTAGGGGGATGACGCTCAAACTTAATTGCAGAGCTGTGTGGTATTGATTCTGCTCCCCTCCTTCATGGGCAGGGGCTGAAGCTGTGTGGCAGTGTGCACTCGAGGTCGTGAATTGTTTTATCATTTATATAAATCTGGAAACTGTGAGGGGAGGGTTTAAACACTTAGATACTGGGAATTCTGATCTTAAACAAAGTTACTCAGACAGTGTCTTCAGAGAGACAGAGAGAAAAGGGAGGGAGAAAAGAAGGAAGTTAGGGAAAAGGGAGGGAGTAAAGAGAGGGGGGATATCAAACCAGACTCATTGATTTACTCGGTGAGGATTTTCAGGATACTGGGTACCAGGGATTAGCTGGAGACCGAGGGCTTAGACCCCTCCCTTCTGCCGTGGTACCCCACCTCATTCTCGCTTTACTCCACTGGAGGAAGGGGACAAAGAGGGACGTGGGCAGCTTGATGGCAGACCCTCCCCTCTGGTCTCAGCTCATGCACCATGTCCTCAGTCTGTCCCCTGATCATCCAACCTAATGTAGCCCTGCCCCCGGTATTCTCCGTGTTGTGACTCCATTCTACTATCTTCACAGCGTCTGTCCTTCCCAGAAATCATCACACTTATTTATCTGGTTATTATCTGTCAGGCCCAAATGATAAAACCTTCTTCGTAAGTGCGGGGGACCTTCTCTGTCTTATTCACTGACTCTTGCCTCAAACCTAGAACAGTGCCCGGCACATATGGCGATCAACATAGAGTGGTTGGTGAATTTGTGAATGAATGAACAGATGAACAACAGCAAAAAACCAACAACAAATGAGAAATATCAAAGCAAAATCAATAAGCCTGCTGTCATTCACTGGAAAACTCAGAGAGAGTAGTAAGGGCAGCTGTCTAGTCAGTTCCCTTTTGTCCCCAATTCTGTGTTATGGTTCCTGCCCATCATCTTGCAAGTCCAGGGCAGAAGTCATCTGCGTGGCACCCAGTGATTCATCTCCATTGTAGACAACAGCAGTTAGGCCTGTATCTATTATTGAATTGATTTGGTCTAAAGTACGTGGAGTCAGAGGGCTCAGAAACCTAGGGGAACCCTGGACCTGACCCAGAAAGTCTGTCAGGGGATGGGTAGGGAAGTGGCAGGTGGAACAGTCTAGCAAAGTCTTTGCAGTTGGGCAGCTCAAGGGGAAGTTCTTAGTGAGCGCCTCTACACACTAGAGAAACTCCCCAAGTACAGCTCCAGTGTTATCACTATGCCTATTATGATTTATTCAGTGTTTTATGTGTTACAGACACTGTGTCAAATACTTTATGTGTTTTATTTCATGGAACCTCATAGCAATCTATGAATGAAAAGTCTGATGAGTTTTCAGATAAGGAAGCTGAGTTCCAAAGATTTTAAGTAGCTTCCCCTGGTTACCCAGTGTAGAACAGATTTCTAGCTGGCCTAGAATAATTGGAATATTCTATCGATAATGAAAGTTATTCTGAAATCAGAACTCATCAATAGCATTATTTCAGAATCAGTTCTTTATTCAGCAGACATTTGTGAAGCGTCTAAAATGTGCAGGTCACTAGTATTGATACAGATGTGGCAGAGAACAAAGCTGACCAAAGCTATTCTTCTTCACAGGGTATGGCCTCTAGTGGGGGCAGATGAGCAGTAAACAGACAAAAGTGAAATACGTGTCAGATGGTGATAAGCACTGAGGATAAAAATGGAGCAGAGAAGGAGAATAAGGAGCCTGGGGATGTTCTTTTTTAGACATGGTGGTCAAGGAAGTCTTCACTGATAAAGTGACTTTGGGCAGAGCCTAGAAGAAACCAAGAGAATAATTCATCCAGGGTATGGAGGGGGAGAAGCGTTTCAGACATAGGGAACAGCACGTGCAAAGATGCTAGGTGGAAATGTGCACGGCATTTTCAAAGAACAGCAAAGAGACTGCGCGGGCTGGAGCTGAGTGAATGAGAGTGAAAGTGGGAAAGATCAGAGGCAATGCAAGTCCAACTCTTGTAGGGCTTTGGAGGCCATAGTGAAGACTTTGTCGATTATTTTGACTGAGCTGGAGAAGCACTGGAATGTTTTGAGCAGAGGAATGACGAGAGCTGACTTGCATTTTAAAGGATCACTATGGCAAGATACAGATACAGAGACCCAACTTATGGATACCAAGGGGGGAGGGGTGGGATGAATTGGGAGATCGGGATTGACGTATATTCACCACTGTGTATAAAGTAAAGCACTGATGAGAGCCTGCTATAGCTAGGGGACTCAGTACTCTGTGGTGGCTTACATCTTAGAGGGGTTATGTGTTTACACAGAGCTGATGCGCTTAGCTGTGCGGTGGAAACTAACACAGCATCATAAAGCAACTGTCTTCCCACAAAAATGAATTAAAAGAAAATAGATCACTATGGCTTTTGGGGAGGAGGGTGGTTGGAGAACACAGGGGTTGAAGAAAAACAAATTAGAAGGCAGTGTATAAGTCAGGGAGGAGATGACGGTGCCTTGGGCCAGGGTTGGATGAGTGGAATGGTGAGAAGTGGTCAGATCCTGCCTATACTTTGAAAATGTATAGGGACCAGTAGATCTTCTGGAGTCACAGATGACTCCAGGCTTTTGGCCAGAGCAGTTGGAAGGATGGGTTTGCCCATTGCTGACCCGAGGAAGACTTCAGGGGAGCTGATCTGAATTGGAATGGGTAAGATTAGGAGTTGAGTGTTGAACGTATTAAGTTGGGGGTGCCTATGAGACATCATTAGCGTGGTTGGTGTAGGCCAGGATTTCTCAGCCTCAGAGCTGCTGACATTTTGAGCTGGATAATTCTTTGTTGTTAAGGTTTCTCTTGTGCACTGCAGAATGTTTAGCAGCACCCCTGGCCTCTACCCTCTAGATGCCAGTAGCAGTACCTGCTCCCACCACTTCATGACAACCCAGAATGTCTCTAGTCATCGCCAGATGTGTCCTGGGGGCTCAGAACCATCCCCACGAGAACCAGTGATACAGACAGAGAAGAGGTCCATAGACTGAAGCCTGGCTATGTGAGGTCTGGGGGGAGAGGATGAAAAAAGCAGCAAAGGGGACTGAGGAGGCAGGGCCCGTGAGGCAGGAGGAGAGCCAGGGGAGGAAACCCATGCTTCTCTTGCTATTTGAGTGAATCTGGGTAGTTATCCTGGTTTAGAAAATTTGCAAACAAGCCCATCATGGTGTAGGCACAGAGAAGTTTATGGTATGTAAATGCTGGCTGTTCCTGACAACCCAGGAGTGCCAAAGGAAGGTTTAACCACAGCTTTCTTCAAGAAAACCTCCAAGTTCAACACATGAATTTCTAAAGGGTCCTTTAAAGCCCTGCCACCTCCAGGACCCCACAGTTAATAACAGTGGCTAACTTTGTTCAGCCAAACATGTGTTCACTGTGCTGGCGCTTTACCTGAGTGATATGGCTTATTCTTTATAATAACCCTATGAGGTAGGTATTTTGTTTATCCTGTTTGCAGATGAGGAATCGGAGGCTCCAAGAGGTAGTGTGTCTTACCCATGATGACACAGCTTCTAGAAGATGGAGCCAAGTTCAAAACCAGAGCATCTGACCATTAGAACCCACATTCCTAGCCTCAGCACCGTTAGGTTTCCGCACTGGCTGCACCTACATTCTCTGCACTCTGTTGACAAAGCAGCCGGTGGAGAGCGTGGAGAAGGGCCCTGAGCTGATGGGCTCCAGGGGGTTTCACTGCAAGGCTGGAGTCTGTCTGTACACAAGGCAGAAGAGGACGCAGGGAGGAAGGACTCAGTTATGCTAGAGTGACAAAAATAGATTCCATCATAAACAGCTAAGTAACATTTGTGAAGTCTTCTGAAGCACTGAAATTCATTATGACCTTCCTCAATCCTGGAGGCTAAAGAAGGAGGTTTTCTTACTGTCAAATCCCAGAGCCAGTGAGAAAACTTAGTCCAGAGGCAAGTGGTTGGCTCCTGCTTTGAGCCTTTCAGGTACACCTGGCCGAGTTCCCTGCTTTTGGTTTATGTCTCCCATGGCACTAAGACAAGAGAGCACGTGGGCCTTGCAGGTGGGAAAAAATTATGACAGTATCTGCCTGCTTGCTTTTTCTGGGCAAATAATGGGAAGCCGATTTGTACTGGGAGGATGTGTGCAAGTCAGCATTGAGTGGGGGTTAAAGCTCATCCTGGCTCCTGTCAATTGCAGGGACTTCAAATTGATTATTACTGTTATTTTTAGATCATTTTTAATATTTATTTATTTATTTGACTGCACCAGGTCCATCTAAAGATCAGGTCCATCTGAGATCTTTAGTTGTGGCATTCAAACTCTTGGTTGAGGCATGTGGAATCTAGTTCCCTGAATGGGTATTGAACCTAGGTCTCCTGCATTGGGAGCATGGAGTCTTAGCCAGTGGACTCACCAGGGAAGTCCCCAAATGTATTATTTCAGAGTGAAAAGCAAGTGCCAGTCATGAAATACTAGTTACATCTGGGCCTGAGACAGTCTAGCCAGCAGAGTCATCTTACGTGCTAGGCTCCAAGAGGTACAGTGCCTGGGGCCCAGATGTTCCTTAAGAGGATGAGAAATTAGCTAAACCTCAAAAGGAAATATTTTAGCTCCAAACTGAAGATAATTACAAAATCAAAAATAATACTGAATTACATGTCTCTTAAATTTACCCTACATCCACTAGTCGATGGCAAGTCAATTCAGCTTTCATTTAGCTTTGTGTATATTTTTGGCAAGATGGTATGGAGGAGTCCTTTTAGTATGCTTAATATTTGTGTGGGTGGGAGTTCCAAAATTATTGTAGCTGGGCCCTGTGGAGGACCCCTGTGGTCAGCGCAAGGAGAGCCAGATTTGAGTGGAAACGTAGGCAGTGTTTTCACCCCACTAAGCCAGTGTCAGTACACCTTGGATGGTTGGGTGGTAGTGATATTTCTCTACAGATGAGATTTGTCACTTTTCAGGAACAAGTCTCTGGCTTCCTTTTGGACCTGTGCCATCACACTTGGTCTCGAAAGCAGTCTTCCCAGTGCTCTAAGACAACACCTCAGTCCTAACTGGAGGGCATTTGGCCAGCTGGCCTATTCAGCGTTTCCCTCTAAGACTCCTGGCATTCATGACCACTCCCGGTGGTTCCTCACAAATGTGAAACAGAGAGAAAAAAGAAGAGATCCACCAGCCAGTCCCTGGGGGAATGAGACAAGCTCGGCTCACAGCAGTGTCCTCGGAGATCCCCCTCTGTGGGATGACGGGAACCCAGCCCAGGGAAGCAAAGCCAACAATAGCTCCCAGAGGCCTCTCTATCTATCAGAGGCTGCTGGGAGGTCTCACAGGAATAGACTGGCGCTTGGAGGGCAGCCGATGCTCCCAGTGGCCATCCCTGAACCCCCAGTGCTGCCTCTGTGTGCCCGCCATAGCTCGGGAGCCCACTCAGACGGAGCCGCAAATGTTGGGGGCACTCAAGTGTCGCCGAGGTTGGCTTGACGCTCATCGCCTTCCATGTGGGAGGCTTAATCTGGAATGCCTTTGATGTGGTTAAGTCTTCCCCTGGGAGCGCTTGGCCGCAGGTGGTGTGAGAGACTCAGGCTGCCTGCCTTGGCCTTAGGATGGGTCTGACCCTCCTGCTCCCTAGGGGACCTGGTCAGCGCCTGTGGCAGCCTTCACCAGCACCCTCAGGCCTGAGTCCTTTTCTTACACTGTGGAGAGACAGCCTCATTTGACACTGGCAGACAGAGAGGTGGTTTTATGAGGACATTTGAGCTGGGAACTGTTTTTTTCAAAGCAACAAGATTTTTAAACGGATATTTATTGAGTGACTGCAATAGACTTTTTAATAATATGAAAGGACTATGAGATGTGTGTGAGGTCTCCCATATGTACTGTCCTAGCTGAGGGCTCCAGACCATTCTATATGACATAGAATAGAACGAGGATGATGTGATTAAGCACCAAATGAAGGCACTGTATCAGTGATCTGTTGCTGTGTAACAGACTATCACAAAACTCAGTAGCTAAAAACACAGTCATTTATTTCGTCCACTCGTGTGCATATTGCTTGGGGGTTAGCCAGTTCCTACCAAGCTCAGCTGGGTGGCTCTGCCTCAGCTGTGGCTCTGGTTGGCCTTAGCTCCTCTCTCTGGGTTGAGCTCAGTCCTATTCCAGGTAGATCACTGTGGGATCCAGATTGAAGGTCCAGAGCTACCTGGAAGAAACTCTATTCACAATGATGACAGAGGCTCAGGAGAATAAGCCCAACCATTCAAGCACATTTCCAGCCCTGCTTCCGTCACATCTGCTAATACCCCATTGGCCCAGGAAAGTCACCTGGGCAGTTTCAGTGTCAAATTTGGGGATTATATACTCTGCCCAGAAGGAGGCCAGAGCAAGTAGTCACATGGACAAACCCAACACCAATGGGGCAGGAAGAAAGCTTTTCTCCTGGAGAAGGCAGGATAGAGTGAATCCCTTTGAATAATAGTCTGATACACTGCCCCTCCCCCCAGGGTCAAGACAAAGCCAGAGAAGGATAATAAACAGGATGAGGGCAAGAGGAAGTATTTCAGACCCTTCCTGAGAAAAGGAAGTCTTGAGAAAATGACTGTGTGTTTTCAGCTCTTAGTCCTGTGCCATTGTTGCCAAAATAATCAACCCAAATTCAAGTCCCAATTTTATCATCCCCAGGCTGAGAAAACACAAAAGTCATTGCCCAGATGGTTTTGAAAACACTTGCAAGGTCAGCTCATAACCTGATGTTTGATTCTGCTGCTGGCTGTGGGAGTGCTGTTGTGTATTTCTGAGATGTCCTAAATAATTGTGGAGGTCTTACTGATGTCTAGACTGGGAAGCATTTTTCTCACCTAATTCTAACAAGGGGATGCTAAGGGGGAAGCATTATTAATGTCCTCATTTTACAAGTAAGAAAATGGAGGCCACAGACATTCAGTCAGCTCTTTAAAGTCACTCAGATAGCCACTCGGTGGCTCAGCTGGGTGTAGAACCCAGGTTGCTAGACTCTCAGGCCTGCTCTCTCAATCCTGCACTCCATAGATAATGCGAACTGTCAGCACTTCTCTCATTTCATTGGGGGACAGGCAAGTAGGAAGCGCTGTAAGGTAGATACTCATAATGTGCCCGTTTTATAGACACGAAAACTGAACTCTGACTCATTTGCCTGATATAATGAACTGTGAAATGATAGAAATTAAACAACCTGCCTTCAAGATTCATCTCCACTGCTCCAGCTTCCTCATTTGTAAATGAGGAGCTTGGCTGCAGTGATCATCAGGGCCTCAGTCCACTCAGTCTGTTGCTCTGTCTCTCCTAGTTGTTTTTCATCATTTGGTCCAGGTTCTTAGTAGAACTAACGGAGTGCGAAGGGGTTTGCCATGCACTTTGTAATTCCCCTGGCCAGGTTTTCTGACAGCATTAGTCTCCCTGACTGTGTACCTGACTGTGTAAATCTTCTGGAAGCTGCAAGGTGTCCTAAGGCAGGTTCAAGTTCTAAAGACACAGGCCCTCCCAGTTATTATGAGAATCACAGGTTGCAACCCAAATAAACAGCTCAGGTTACCAGAACAATTATAGGAAAAAGCGTAGTGTGGGAAATTAAATAAGGGTTGGCTGGCTGAGTCACAGAGAGAAGAAGGTGAATGAACATATTCTCAGCCGGCTCCTGCAAGCATCTTTTTGGTGTCTGTCATGCAGTGAACAGTTCATTTCCTCTAATGGTCCATGGGACCGTAGAATAAACAGATAGAGAAAGACAGCTGGGTGCTAGAGATGCAGGAGAACTTCAGAATGGGGAGACAGCCATCATTTCAAATGACGGAAACTCACCCTCTTTCATCATGATAGAGGATATCTTTATTCCATGCCACAAACTCAAACCCTGCCACTCAAGTCGCATGAGATATTGTCATCTTCATGATTTAGCCCTTGACATGTCCTCCCAGCCCTGCAAACCCCATGACTCCCAGCCCCAGGATCACGCCACCCCACTGCACCAGCACTGCATACCACCCCTTCCACCCTAATCCCACACCATTCTCTCACTTAACTCCAGCCTTGAGTTTCCTACTTAGACTCTCTTTTTGACCATCTGTATATTTTCTTATGAGTCAGCCTCCAATAAGGAATGCAGCCTTGATTCTCACAGCTGGATAGGATCTCGACAGATCCAGGCTCTTAATGAATTTCTGGTTTCTGGTCTGGAATGTAAAGAGCTTGTAAGGCATGGGTTTTGTTGTCAAAATAATAAAAAGGCTAAACAAACAGAAAATCAGCAGCTCTCCTTAGATCCATCAAGGAGTTTAAGTCACAGGGAAAACCACTGCACCCAAATTTAGAGAGACAGACAGAGAATCATAGCCTACTGGAGCAAGGACTGGGAAAAGAAAGTGCTCCTGGAGCCACTCGGGGTTCCGTTTACCCAGTGCGTCACTTTCACCAAAAATGATGAGAAGATACAAACACAGTTCGAAGAGACAGAGTAGGTATCAGAGTGAAGCTCAGATACAGTAAAGATGTTGAAATTATCAGACTGGAGATTTAAATCAACTATAATTAATATACTAAGGTCTCTAATAGCAAAAAAAAAAAAAAAAGATAACACACAAGAACAAAAGGGTAATATAAGCAGAGAGATGAAAGCTGTAAGGAATCAGAAGGAAATGCTCAAAATCATATAGCCATCTTTAGGATGAAAAAATATTAGTTTCCCTGCCCTTATTATAGAGATAAGTAAGTTGTTTGTCCAATGGTTTGTCCAAGGTCACATAGCTAATGAGAAAACAAGGATTGATAGGCAGACCTTTGTACTTGATCTCCTCAGGCCTTTGTTCACCAGGCATTTATCGAGTTCCTTCTTAAGTGGGCAGAGCTAAACACTGGACTGCCACAGTGATGGGCTTGGTCCCCACTCTTACAAAGTTTTTGATAAAGAATTTTCCTGTACTTCCTCTTTCACTTTGCCAAAGAATGTAAGTCCAGGTGAACCCAACATTGTTAAATTTCTCTTTCAACTTGAATCTCATCTCCAAATGTGCATATGAGTGTGAATAAAGTCAATTCATTGAACCCATTCCTTCAGGAAGTGCTTATTGGACATGCACCACGTGCCAGGTGCTGTGCTTGTTGTTAGGGATACAGCCATCCTCAGACATCGTGGGTACACAGGAGTTTACATTCTTGCAGGAGGAGACAGACAAGAAACCAAATAAAGAAGTACGGGTAATTAATTGGTTCTTGGTAAAGTTCTAACTGTCTACTCATCCACCCTCTTTCTGGCACTTCTAACCTTTCTTTTCTGAGTGCCTGACAGTTCCTTTGACTATGCTGGAGAAGCCTTAGCAGGACAGATTTGAGGGGAGAAAGTGAAAGCTGAGGTTTGGACACGTTGGATTTCTGATTCCTGGAGAGGAACTGTTCCAGTGGAAATGTCAGGTAGGCAGATTGGAGCCTCCATCCCTCTGCCTCCTGGACAACCCAATTTCTACAAAGCAGACACCTCATTTGTATAGACAAGAGGGAGTTTAGCTTTAGTCCATTAAAGGCCCCAAGTCACATCCTATCAATTAGTTTGCATGAAACACATCATGGTGGTACAACTGATTCGCTTGATGTAGAATAGCATGCCGTCTGCCTTGAAAGGCAGGCCAAAAGATTTTAATGTAGTTGTCTCCAGGCAATTAATAACTTTATCCCTCTTAGCAACAGGACCAAGGGACTTTCATTCCCTGAAATGACACTTCTCCCTTGTTAAAGCCCACAGTTAATTTTATGAACCGTACCAATCTAACACCCAGCTCACATGAGCCCTATACCTTGAAGAAATGCAAATCTAGTCTCCATGGCATGAATGATGGCCTTATGCTGAGCATTGCCATGGAAACTAATGACATCATCCCCCCCAACACCAAACTGCACAAAATCCTATTCTCCAAGGGTCCTTATTTGCCTAAAATGGATGTGTTCTTGGCTTCCTCACATACGCATTCATAAATATCATTCTGTTGTCAGAGGTTTGCAATGGATGTTTACTGTCATTTTGGGAGGTATATTCCCTTTGTGGCAAATGTTGTTTTTTGTTCATGAGGGGGGTGGGGGAAATTCTAATGAAAATTACTGTGTGTATTTGATTAGCAACATTTGTTGATAACATATGGTCTGAGGAGGCTTCCGCAAATAAGAGGCTTTAAATAGTAAACAGAGATGGGACTGCGACGGAGCAGATGCTCTCTGAACACACAGTAGAAGGTGGCTTTGCCCGTAGATTCCTCCCTTCCTCCACCCAAGCACATCCCTCTCCCCTATTCTGCCCCATCCCAGATCAAAGCGTTCATTTTCAAAGCAGTAATGCCGTGGAACAGGTTTGGAAAAATAACGTGCTGTGACTTTAAAAGTCATCTCCATCCTTCCCCAAATATGAATTATCTGCTACTCTTGTTTATTATTTGATATTAATAATGATATAGTGTGGCTGAATGACTCAGCCAGCTCAAGTGGATCTGAAAGCAGCATTTGGGCACCACGTGTCTGAAACACGGTGATACCCAATCCCCAGGTTTCCTGTACACCAAGAGCCCTGGTGAGAGCTCCGGGAAGGGTTTCGAGCAGCACATTGAAGCACCATGCGGCGAGCTCTCCCTGCAAGTGCGTGTTTACAGTTTATCTTTGTGGGTGTGCTGTGGTGAGCATACTCCTAATCTGCTAATGAAGATAAAAACATTCCCATTAGACTGAGCTGGTGATTGAACTGTGTGTGTAGGAGGAGTCAGCAAACGTTTTCGGTACAGAACCAGAAAGTAAATAAATGAAGCTTGTAGACTGTAAGGTCTCTGTCATAACTACTCATCTCTGCTTTGAAGTGCGGAAGGCTATTTGTAAATGGATGAGTGTAGCTGTGTCCTAATAAAACTTTATTGTAAGGTGTTGAAATTTGAATTTCATCTAATTTTCATGTGTCCCAAAATATAACTCTTCTTTAGATTATTTTTAGCCACTTGAAAATGTAAAAACCATTTTTAGTCCATCAGCCATACATAAGCAGGTAGTCAGCCAGACTTGACCCATAGACTTTAGTTTATCAACCCGTGGTCTGTAATCCTAAAATGGAAGGCTTACTTTTTTTTGGTGCTTTCCACGTGCTGGGTATTGAGTTGAACACTGTATATGCAAATAGCTTATCTCCTACTTATCCTTCCACCATCTTCTAAGATCAGTACTGTTCTTATCCCCAGTTACAGATGTGAAAGTCGAGGCTCCAACTCACACATAACAGCTGTTGTCATTTCTGGACGTGACATGTCCCTAAGTAGAATATAACATCTGTAAGGGCAGCACTGACACCTCATTCATCTTTGGATCCACAGCAGCACCTAGCAAAGTGATTTGCACAGGATAGACATTCAGCAAGTGTTCTCTAAATACAGGAGGGCAAAGTACAGGTCTGAGTCCTAAGCAATGGAAGTCAGACAGAGCTTCATCCAACACCAAGGCACATATAGTTTATTCAGCTGTTTTTCTCTTTGTTCTCCACCTTCTTGCGAAAGGTATTTGATTTGGAGTGAGCATACATGTCTCAATACACGTTCCTTCATATTTGGAGGTGCCACTGTGGATGATTGCATTTGCGCAGTCTGTGCTTGTGTTGCTTCTGGTTGAAAAGACCAAAAGTAATAACAGTAGTTCATTTGGTAACTCAGTGACACTTTCCAGCATTATATTGTCGGCACCCACATTGCTTCCAGGCCTTGGCCTCATGAGCTCACCACTCTTGACCTTCAGAGACCTTCTCTTTGCTCGTCAGAGTTCTGTTCTTGCTGCTATGTCTTTTGGGTCCTCTCTTAATGTTCCCAGACACTGTGTTACACTTCAGAATGTTTGTGCTTCAACAACACAGCTAATCCTCAAGGAGATAAAGCCCTCTCTTTGGCTTAAAGTAGGCAGTCACACCCTTGGGTATCTCCTGTGTCTGATCTTTTCATAAGTCCCCTGAATCTGGTGACATAACTCTTCTGAATTTGTCACATCTTCCTAGTCATTAAACAAATGTTTGTTGTGTATTGGGCCCTGTGTTTGGTACAGTAGATTTTTTTTAAAAAGTCATGCTCCTTGCCCCAAGATACTCATCTAGAAAGGGAGCTGGACACACAGATGATTGTCAGTTCTAATACAGCTTAGTGAGTCATGGAGAAGCAGTCAAGCTCTATGGTTTGATGCATGGGCTTTAAGATCAGAAACTGTGAGTTTGAAGCCCAGTTCTGGGATAGCCTGAAACCCTGGCCCAGTTACTTAACCTCTCCAAGTGATAGCTTCTCCACTGATCAAGTGGCAGTAATCACAGGATATGCCTTACAGAACTTTCAGAAGGATTAAATGAGATAATCAATGAAAAGTGCTCAGCCCAGAACCTGGCAAAATAAGCACTGAATTGGTAACTGTTTTTAGTGCTTTTGTGAGCTGATTGTACAGTGTGAGTACAGTAGCAGGTGTGATAAGATCTCAGAAGAAGGCTACCTCACCCACTTGACTTTATGTACCCTGTGTTCAGGGAGAACTTAGTTAACCTTCCCAACTGCCACTTGCCATAAATACTATCAACTTCTGGTCTTTTCCAATCAAAGTGGAATTTTATTTCAGTCCTGTGAAGCTCTGAGAAGAGGTATTCATCTTAATAGCCACAGTGAGTGCTCAACAAAGGAAAATAAATGAGCAGAGAAGAAGGCAACCATGAGAAACAGATGCATTTATCAATGTTTGGCTCCACCAAGAAGACTAGATTCCACTATGAACTGATTTGTCTGCAGGTTATGTAGCACCCTGTGAAGCATACTGAACATGTGAAGTAAATTCAGAGTGGTCTCATCCCTTCTGAAACAGAACTCTGCCTTTGAGTTACAGAGGTAGTTGATGTTAACAGGATCCCGACACTAAGGAGTAAGTTGGTGGCATTTGGGAGGAAGGCAGTTTGGCAGCATGGCTAAAAGTTTGGGTGGTGGAGCCAGAATGCATTTGCTTGCTGTGACCTTGGACACATGACTGTCCCCTCTGAGCCTCAGTTTCCTCATCTGTCACTAGGGGGGAGATCATTATATGCATTTCACAGGATGACCAAGGGAGCTTAACAAGATAAAAATACACATATGACCATAGGTATGTGTGACCAGCACATACTAAGCTCTCAAGAAATATTAGCAGTTTTTCTTATAGTCAGGTCTTTTCCATGGTTGGAAAAAGACAAGGAGTGAACATTTCCATGACTTTTTTTTCCAGAGGGGAGAGGGGCAGGGAAAGAACTGATAAGTAAATCTCCTTGGGGCACCTCCTAATAGGAAGCATTGCCAAAAGGAGCTGGGAGTATTCACAGAGTCCTGTGACTGTGATGACCTTCCCCCCGACCACCACCATCGCCCGCTCTCTGACCACACTAAACAGACAGGGTGGCCTTGGGCTCAGAGCCTGATTCATGAGCTTGTGACCCCTGTGGCTGCACAGGCCTCAGACGCAGACCCTTTGGTATCATTCATGCTCTTCATTCCTATCTTGAAATTCTTAATTCTTTTATCTTTGACCTTGAGTAAGCTAAGTGGGGTCTTATGGAATAACATGCATGTGTTTGAACAGAGGAAATATGCAGAGAAAGGAAAACACTGTATTTTAGTGTCTTTAAGGGCACTTTTTCCTGCCTTTTGAACAAAGAGCCCACATTTTCATTTTGTGCCAGACCCTGGAAATAACATAGCTGGTCCTGATTACACTGAGGGCTTTCTCTTTTTTCCTGCTCCACTGGGCCGGGTCACCATTTTGAAATCTGGGGGATAAGCTGGGAGTCGGAAGCAACCAAGCAACTTGAGGTGAGCCAAGGGTCATGGTAGGAAGCCAGGGGCACAGCTGCAAGCCTGGTTGAAGGGAAAGGAAATCACTGGTCAAAGGGACAGAGTTGTCAGGACAGCCTCCAGCAGCTTGAACTCCATCCAGCTGATGGGGTCTCAGAGACCTTGCCCTGCCCCACGGTCTGAGTCATGTTGAATGCCTCATGAGCTGAGCAGCCTTAGGTGGTACCAGGGGTCCAGGCAGACTGGGTTCATGCCCACCAAACAGGCCAGAAAAATCCTTACACAGCAGTGTCCGGGACAGTGTCCCAGGTATCCAGTGTGAGGAATGCCCAGGGACCTGGGATCAAGGCATCTTTGTGACCGTGATAGAGCACCTCATTTTAGAATATTCTTGGTTTCCATCAGGAATCTTCCTTATTTCCTTGACTAAGCATGATAAATGCCCAAAGAAATTCATAGCACAATTAATCATAAATAGTAATGATCACTGCCAAATTGTTAATAATGCTTGCTGTTGAATATTACAACATTAATAGCAGCAAGAGCTATAAATGGGAATTAAGAGATTTGGGTTCCAGCCCAAACCAATCACAGTTCACTGGAATACAATGGGCAAGATCTTGAAGTTCTCAGTCTTGTCATCTTTGAAATGGGCACAGTATGAACTTTTTACCTTGTGTAGTAGGAAGGGTTAAGTCCCTCTTGTTTGCTAGCAAAGGGTCAGATAGTTAATAAGTGCTTAATATATATGTGTTGAATGAATAATGCAAAAGATCAGTGAGTGTCACAGTTTCTAGAATACATCTATGTATCATTATTTGGGTAAGGAAGGTAGTTCGAGTTTGAGGGGCTCTTACCCTGTCCGAAGCCTGCTGCTATTTATAACTATTCTCTGAAATTATGTTATTTTATCACTAAGAAAACTGAAGCTCAGGGACATTGACTCGCCCACGTCCTACAATTTGTCGGTGACTTAACGGGATTTGAATGAGGAGTGTTGGGTTCAGAACCTCACGCCTTGCCATGTTGCCTTTGCTAGGACAGAGGCTCCCCATCTTAGGCGCTTAGGAGTAGCTGCAGTAGCTGATGAGCAAAATGAGCTGCTTCCATCTGTACGTCTCACATTTTGCTGTTGCATTTGAAGCCTGTTGCTGCTCGCCCTGCCTCACGTGCTCTCCGTGTCCTCTGCCTTTCTCTCTGTGACTGTGGTGTTGTCTCCGTGGTCCTCAAACACTTGGATCCCCGTGGAGCTGGATGGCCCCTTGTCTCCATTTGGTGCTCTCTTACCAGCTCTCTAGGTACCTCATGTTTTTGAGTTAAGTTAGTGAGATTTAGCCTATTGTGTACAACCATGAGATTAGAAGCCAGGGTTCCATCATTTACAAATGAAGAAATACAAACAGCCAGCAAACATAGAGTGAAATAGTCAAGCCTGCTATTTACCACAGAAATGCCCATGAAGACAACAGTGACAAAATTGGCCAGAAGAAAAAACGAATAGGAACACCCAGAGGAGGCAAAAAGCCATGTGATTTGCACTCTCCTTCCCATATGGTAGGAGGATAGTCACCACCTGTGTGGAAAGCATTTTGGAAATGGATGATCACTTCCAAACCGTGAAAATCATCATTGATGAGCGCAGTTCCCACAACATTGTAGGAGCACTACTGTGTTTGTTGATGAATGAATGAAGAAATGATCTCCCATCTAACTCCCTGATTCCCAAGGAAATACACAGAAATGAAGTTAAAAAGTAATGTCCAACCCAATCTCAGTAATAGAGCAATGGTTAAATAAATTATGATGCATCCATAATATTACAATCATTAAAAATAATGTTCAGTGAGTAATCTATAATATGGAAATTGACCATTATGTAGGCAAACTGAGAAACATTTCTGTAGAAAATTATATCTATTCCTATTTCCTAATTCTGTAAAAGAATATGTATTTGCATAATTTATTTATTCAACAAATATTTGTTAAGTTTCTTTTGTGTGCTAAGTACTGTGGTAATGCAAGATAAACAAAATACACAGTCATGCATTTATGGAGCTTACAGAATATGAGAGGATTCAGTTACTAAACAATCACCACAGTAAATCAGTCATTACAAATCTGTGATTCTTAGGAAAGAAAATTAAACAGTACGTTCAAGAGAGTTTAACACTGGCACCAAATTGAGACTGGGAGTTCAAGGGACGTATTCTCTGGGTAGGTTATTTAAGCGGAGCCCTGAAGAGTTCGCCAGGAGAGGGGTAGGGTGGAGAGAACACTGCAAGCAGGTGGAGCTATACAGGCAGCAGCTGGAGGTAGCAGGATGGAGAGCCCATGACCCTCTGGTGGATGGCGGGGAGACCGCACCCGGCGTCTGGATGGCCCCCACACAATGGAGCAGGTTCTGTGGAAGGGTTTAGGGCAGCAGCTCAGTGTAATCCACTCAGCACTTTAAGAAGATCACACTATTTCAGGTACAGAGTGGATGGAAGTGGCTCTGAGAATCATGCGAATGAATGAAAAGGTCACATGTCAGGGGCCCATCAGGGGCTCATGTCAACCCAGACTGGCAAATGCCAGGTAAGCCAGGGGCTCCCCTCTCGGGAGATCCACTATGGTTCCCAGAGATTGGTGAGTGGGGAAGGGGGTTTCCCTCATCACCTCTTTCCACCTTCATTCCTCTTTATCAGGGCTAAGCTTTCAGCCATCGCTCTAGTCAACATATCTTTGAATGTCAGTGGAAATAGGACTCCCTAACCCCCTCCTAGTGAGGTCTCATTGTAGTCATATGTTAGGTCCGGCCAGAGGAAGCACCATCTCAAAAAATCTGTAACAGCAGTTTCCAAGAACTAGGGATTGAGTCCTGGCTACAAGAAAATGTTAGCAGTTACCCTGGAGTAGTTTGTGGGGAAAGCAAGTGCATGGGACAAAGTTCTCACCAACTTGATTTCATGCTAATTCCAAGTGATTCCTTCTAGTGCTCTGTGAAGACCCCTGGCAACTTTCTGAGCATCTGTCTTGCATTTGTCTAACAAGTTAATTAACACTTTCTGTCATTCTGGCAGCTTGGGAGGGGAGGGAAGAGGGATGTGACAGCCAGTGATAATGCCTCAGGTTAACCCTGTGTTCACCCAACCCAAGAGGAAGGCAGGGCTAAGTTGAGCATTGTGACAGTGGAGGGCTCGCCAGTGACCTCTCCGATTCCATCCACAGCTGGGGCACCCAGGGCGACTTCTCTACAACCCACGCACTGCCCGCTGTGAAGGTGAAGCTGTTCACGGAGAGCACGGGAGTCCTGGCCTTGGAGGACAAGGAGCTGGGACGGGTAAGTGCTCCCTAGAAACATGCAAGCACACTGAAGAGTATACGTGTAAACACAGATTTAGGATCTAGACTCGGTTGATCATCAGCAGTTTTTTCTACCTTCGTTCCTATCTGATGGGAGTATTCAACAGTCAGGCAGAATGCAGGACGATTCATCATCGTAGAGAATAGCTCACTTGTGGTTGGGTGATTAGTACCCCTGGGCCCCACCCGTTCAATACCAACAGAGGCCAGCGCCAACTGTTTTGTCAACCAAAAACTGTCCCCCACATTTCTGAAACATCTCAAGGGGTGGTACCAATCCCTTTGAGCACCACTGAGATATTAATTCTTATTTGAATCCTTTCTTTTATGAATCATTTCTTCTTTCATCTCAGCTACCGACTGACTCTGCACCAAACAGCTAGTGTTTTCAGAACTCCAGTGGACTTTTCCCCTTGCTGGCTTATAGTGCTGCCACGGCTCCACAGTGAAATCAGAGCTGGAGCACAACGCCCAGAGACCCATGTGACCTGGCCTCTGCCCACCTCCCCAGCCGCCTCATTTTCTGTCCCCTCACCCCTCGTCCAGATGCGCCGGCATCACTGGCCAGATTTCAGTCCCTCGAGTACGCCAGATTCTCCCTCATCTCAGGAGGCTTTCTCTCTGCCTGGGACCCTCTTCCCACCACCCAGCCCTGCCAGAGGCTGCTTGCTTCTCTAATCAATGCCGCCTCCTCCTCGGAGAGCCCTTTGGGGACTGCCCATCCTCCTGCCTTTACCCCCTCAGTTCCTTCCCTGTTCACATCCTCCAGAATTTATCACTGAGAGAATTTACAGAAATTTTGGCTTCTATCTCCCCCACTGGACTGTAAAAATTCCAAGGAGATAGAAAGCAATTTTGTCCTTTTTAAAAATATTGGAGTGTAGTCAGTTCACAGTGTTTTGTTTCAGGTGTTCAGCATGGTGATTCAGTATTTTCATAGATTATACTCAAATTTACAATTATTATAAAATACTGGATATATTCCTTACGTTGTACAATATAGCCTTGTGTCTTCTTTATTTTATATATAGAGGTTTGTACCTCTCAATCCCCTACCCCCTTTTTTGCCCCGGCCCCCATCCCTCTTTCCCATTGCAAGAGAGAGACCATGAGCATGAAACTGGACATTATTTTGTTTACCACCTTATACCTGTACCCAGAGCCCAGCACATTTCGTTTGCCGTGGTTGAGTGCATACTCCCTTCTGAAAGCTCTGTGACACAAACCAAGACACTTAACCTCTCTGAGCCTCTGACACATCATCTCTGTCGTGCAGGGACAGAATACCTCAAGGCGCGCCTAAGGTACACGTGCCTAAGAACACCAGTAAGAGCACGTTAACCAGACTTTCTTTTTCATACCTTTGTTTTTTCATTTCCTTTAACTGGTTTTCATCTGTAGAACTCTATAGAATCGTATTACTAGGACCTAGACCACAGATTGAAATAAGACAAAAAGTAAACAAGACTAATAGCAAAAAGACCTCTCCCCACACACACGAAAAAGAAGGGGGATTAAAGTAAGAAGAAGTTTACCTGTTTTCTTTGTGAAATGACAAATACTCATTTCCATCCCTAGGGGAAGAGACACACAGAATGGGGGAAGGAGCCTGTCTTTTCTTTTTCTTCAAACCTTTCTTTTTCCGTGAAGCCTCAAATCAGGAGTCATGAGTGTCTCAGAGACCTAGAATATTAGTGTTAGCAGACTCAAGTTCAGGAGGCATCAACCTGAGTCCATTCCATGGGCCTCAGGAGCCCCTTGAAATTGTTTACAGACGTTGGGGCGGGGGAAGTAGTAATGCTTGCTAATCCAAGTGTTCGCCAGCTTCCTAAAACTGTTTCCGCTCAGAGAAGTTAAAACCCACTGGTCTAGTCAAAGCCTTTTACTTTAAAGATGAGAAACTGATTGCTGTGGAAGGCAGGCTCCTCCAGGGCGTGCACGTGCACACACACAGCCACCCCTCATTCAGGACCCATACGCTGTTGCATGTTTGCCACTGGCCAGGCCACAGCCCCTCACTGACCCTTCATCTGAACCCTAGGGAGAAGGTCCAGTTCCTGCCCTCCTCTGTTCTTGGGCCCAGAGGAGGTAAGTGACTTGCCAGGAATTATGGCACCTCATCTCTAGGGCTATTTTTACTACACCATTTTGTTCACATGCAAAAATAAAACTCCTCTGCTGTTGGGGTGAAGACCGTGAGTTTGCCACAGCCCCTCACAGCCATTAATCTCTTAATGAATTATGCTTTCCTCCAGTCTCATTGCAGATTCCGCCAGAGAGCAGTTTACCCCTCCTTCCTGCCTGGGAAACTCCACCTTGCAGTGGAGCTAGCCTACCTGGCCCTAGTGCTGGAGGGGCGGGCGCCCTCTGCCGGCAGCACCCCCACAGGCAGCAGCTGGGTGACAGAAGTGGTCTTTTTTAACAAGGAGCAGCCGAGGATGAGATGGTTAGATAGCATCACCCATTCAGCAGACATGAATTTGAGCAAACTCGGGGAGATGGTGGAGGACCGAGGAACCTGGTGTGCTGCAGAGTGAAGCTGTGCAGTCCATGAGGTTTCAGAGTCAAACACAACTTAGCAACTCAACGACAACAACAAACAGCCAATTAATGGGGCTTCCCAGGGGACTCAGTGGTGAAGAATCCCCCTACCAATGCAGGAGATACAAGCTCAATCCTTGAGTCAGGAAGATCCTCTGGAGAAGGAAATAGCAACCCACTCTAGTGTTCTTGCCTGGAAAATCCCATGGACAGAGGAGCTTGGTGGGCTACACATACAGCCCATGGGGTCGCAGAGAGTCGGTCACGACTTAGTGACTGAGCATGCAGACATAGTCAGTTAACAGCGTTGTGATAGGTTCGGGTGCACGGCAGAGTGACTCAGCCATATGTATATACACATGTAGCCATTCTCCCCCTGGGAGGGGAGTTTGGGGGAGATTCCTTCAACTGAGTGTTTCTATGCATTGATTCTTCCCAAGTTTAGCAGGAGACAGCCACATTCAAAGATTCTGGTGCTAAGTTCCTTCATGTAATAGTATTTAGTTGGTTCTACTTGTGTTTTTATGTTTCATTTTTATTCATCTTGCTAACTAAAAAGTAATTTATTCATATACTAAAAAAATAATAATCAAAATAGATATGTAATGAAAATGAATGAGCCCACCCACCTAACTTTAGTATCTATTACCAGAGAAAAACCTTGTTTTTGATGTGTTGTGTATTCTTCCCCGGATATTCTTAGGAGGTATAAACATAGTATGTACAAACATATTTGCATATATCTCTCTTAAAAAAGAGAGAGAAAAAGAGCATAGTTGGATACATATTGCTCCGCACTTCACTCGAAATACCAGCATATTTGGAGATCAGTCTGTATCACCACATATTGACTTCCCTCTTGTTTTCATAGCCACGTACATTATGTACATGTATTTGTTTAGACTGTCTCCACTCTCTGGCTGTGTAAACAGTGCCTCTGTGAATTACCTTGTTTATTTCTTTGCATGTTTGTGTACATAAATAGGGTAAATTTCAAAAAATACCTTGTTGCATGAAAATTGAAATTTGACCGATAACTACCAAATTGTCCCCTAAAGAGTACATGTGCTCAGTCGCTCAGTTGTGCCCGACTCTTTGTTGCCCCGCTGACTGTAGCCCACCAGACTTCTCTGTCCATGAAATTTTCCAAGCAGGAACACTGGAGTGGATTGTGATTTCCTACTCCAGGGGATTTTTCCAACCCAGGTATCCAACCTGTGTCCCTTGATCTCCTGCATTGGCAGGCAGATTATTTACCACTAATGCCAACTGGGAGGCCCCAAAGAGTGTACCCCAATTTATAATTCTCAAAAGGCATGAGGGAATGTCTGTTTCCCCACACTCTTGCCAACACTGCAGTGCTGTCAAACACATTCATCAAATAGGATTGCAGGCCTGCCATGTCTGGTCATGTGTGCCATGCACAGAGCAAACAGGAATGACAGAAAAAAGTCCGTAACCTCACAAAATATAAGGGATGGAGACAAAAACCCAGAAATTACAGGGTAGTGTGGTGAGTGCTCTGGTAGAGAAAGATGCCTGGGGAACACATAGCAAGGGGATATATTCTAGTCTGAGGAGCAGAAACACTGACCCAGGAGAATGCAGAGATCAGGAGAGACTTACAGGCTAAGTGTTGGAGGGGATCAGTCAGGTAAATAAAGCCAGGTAAAGACTCAGTGTAAAGCCATCCACCAGAAAGATCTGTCTGGATGCCCAGGTACTGAAGGGAAGCTGGGGCCGGCTGGCATGCAGCTTACTGCTCGGGATGGCATGTGTTCCCGCATCAGCATTACCACATCAAAGCACAACACACATGGACCACGGCTGAGATGACAAAGTGCTTGATTAGCAGCCTGGAATGTCTAGATGAGGTGTCTGGACTACTCAGGACTCATGTGTACTCATGTGCCCCCAGAAGGACCCTAATAATTCAGCGGGGCTGACACTTACAAAGGATTTGGCAGCCTGTCGGGCACATGGCAGGGTGGGGATGAAGATGGAGGAAGACTGCAGTGAACTCATCTCTCTATCCACCCTAGAGACGAGGTCTCCCCAGGGAGTGATCAAATGGGGGAAGAAGCCTTTGTGGAGTGGACAGTGATGATCTGTGGCCATTTGTGTCAGCGAATGGACAGCATATTGCCAATGGGAAATGTGCCCAGGATCCATATGGTGGATGGCCTGTTAATGAGCTCTGGGTACCCAGTGCCTGTTTCGATTTTGCCAAATGAGCAGAAGCAGAAGGAGGCCCTGGGCCTTACCTGCTGCTGTTCTGGCCCTCGTGGTGTTTCCCTTATCAGCTCCGCCCCATCCTTGTTTCCCAACACATCACCCCCTCTCCCCACTCATCACCTCTTGGGCCAAACGAGCACAGCTGACAAGGTCAGCTTCACCAAGATCAGCAGGGCCCACTCTCTGCCTCCACAGTCTGGGCTCTCAGGATGTGGAACATGATGGAGGTGACCTAGAGGGACAGGCGTTATCTTGAAAGATAACGAGAGATCTCTACAACCCAGTGGCACCGTGACTGGTTTCCTTCCGGTGGCCCAAGGCATGTCACGGTTCACTAGTGCCAGGTAAGTGGACTGATGACATTTTGTGATAGAAATTTCCACTAAATCAGCCCTCACAAAATGAGAAAATGACCAGAAAGATTACTACAGAAGAGCTATGATTTAAAGACAGTGCTGGTATTACAAGTCTGGCAAAAAATGTGAAAACAGTGGAGGTGACATCAGTCCTGCTAATGTTCTGCCATCCATGTCATGAGATAAAAACAATGCCAGTGTGCTCAGGATGAGATGTCCATCAAAACAGTATGAAATTATCCATTAAGTCCTCTTGAACCACGGATTCACATCTGGTATCACTAACAGTGAGCCTTGTATTACTGTACATGGTTCCTTAACATATAGCTAATAATAGTAGAAAGCCACCAGCATTAGCAAGATGTTTAAAACTAGAGTTTGAGGGCACTTCCCTGGTGGCCTGTGCTTCCATTGGGAGGGTCACAGGTTCAATACCTGGTCAGGGAGCTGAGATCCCGCAAGAATGGCACTGTCAAAAAGCATTAATAAAGTAAAAAATAAAAATAGAAGTTTTTTTTTTAATCTTTAACCCATCTTTTAAAAACTTCTGTTTGTGTATGTTTTAAAATATATGTAATGCAGTATTAATATAAAGTAAAGATACAGCATATAAAATGGATATATGTTTTATATATATTTATATTAATTTTTATATTACTAGTAATCTATTTACAGGTTTTTGGCTACTTGCTTAAAAAAAATTTACTGAAGTCTGTAATGTTCCAAAAATGTTGGCAGCCTCAGTTTTGAAAAATCAGGCCTTCTTGTATTTTAATCAGGTCTTTAGACCTTAAAAGGACTCAAATGTTGGAGTTATCAAGAATGTACAAATTCTGTTTCATCAGAAAGACAAAACTGAGTGGATTAATAAAAGGGTCAGGCCTAGAATCAGAAGGGGTCAAAAATCAGCAGGCAAGACATGTCGAAGTGGGCTGATTTTATTTTCCTGCCATGATCTCCTGTTCCGCTCCAGGCCCTTGCTCCTCAGTCCCACAGGAAGCTGTGTGCTCCTCCCTCCAAGCGCAGGCCAAGCCTGCGTGACCGCACTGAGGCGGACAGCCCCTGGAAGGCCGGAGTGTCCAGCCCTGAGGCTCTGACCGCCTCCTCCCTCGTCCTCCTGCAGACTGCAGGGGGCTGCCTTTGCTGCACCTGGAGAAAAGAGAGGCTTTGAAAACAGGCCAAACAGCATGCACCAAACCAGGGCTCTCTACCATCCCAGAAGCAGAGGCCCGGCTTTGGTCACGCCTGTGTTTGGTTCACATTCCCTTTGTTTAGGGGGTTTTCCAGATACTTCGGTCCTCTTGAATGCGTGCTCCCTGGACCCCAGGTGACTCCTGGGTGAGAGCTCTGTCACATCAGGAAAAAGTGGATTTATAGAAGTGGGTCCCCTTCTGGCTTCACTTACGGCACCTGTGACAATGAGAGGTGGGACGGAAGACCCACGTCACTTTGTCATCTCTGAAGCACCCTGGTGACAGGCCTTTCCTCAGAGCCTATCCTTCTTCGAGCTGTGTGTGCTTCCCTCTGGGCCAGGACAGAGCTGGGTGCTCTGTGATGTCACATCCAGGTTGAAGTGTGGAACTCTAAGCCTGTCCCATCAAATCATGTCCCTTCCTCCTTCCCCTGCAACCCTAATGGGATTTCTCCTCTCGAGATAGCAGAAGAAATCCTGAAGAATGGGAAAAGGAATAGACGTTCTTTCTACTATAGAAGGATGTTTCTTCCTTCTTTGCAGCCATCTTTGAGGAGAGTAATATGTGGAGTTCATTCTTAGTTCTGTGTTGCTTTACTCAGAAGCATGATCACAGAAATTATGATCCCTGCCCTTTCAGAATTAGCCAGGGAGAGAGAGAAGAAAACCAAGAATGCCACTTCTGTCCTCAGGCCCGGCTGCGTGGCACCAGTCAGCCATAGTTGGTAGGTGGATCCTTGGATTTAAGGCTGATGTTTAGGCCTTAACTGCCTTCCTGCTGGCCGTGGAGCATGGATAAGACCCTCAATTCTCAGCAGCAAAGTTTTTCATCTGTGAAAACATATCCATATTGTGTTCCTATTTTCTGGCTAAGATGGTTGTCTTTTTTCCCTGCAGGTTATTCTCCATCCCACCCCCAACAGCCCCAAACAGTCAGAGTGGCACAAAATGACAGTCTCCAAAAACTGCCCCGATCAAGACCTCAAAATCAAACTTGCTGTCCGAATGGATAAACCTCAGAATATGAAGCATTCTGGGTAAGTGCTCCTTCTTTGAGGGGTAATTTCTTCATCCATTTCTTTATTTTAAAAAAAAAAAAGTTCTTTGGAGAATGACATGGAATAAAATATAAAGAAATATATGAGAGATTATTAAAATACATGACTATGATATTTACTATAGACTTCCTTAATCCTTATGATTACTGTATTTGCATTTTTGCTAAACTGTCAGGATAGTTGTTTCTTTCTCCTTTCTAAAAAAATTTCCAGTACAGTTCAAAACCTTCCCAGCCCCAGGCTCTGGTTTATGAGATTTTACTGGCTTCACGTACCTTCTTAAAGGCATCTAGATCTTTCTGACTCTCCGACACATGCACTTACACCTTCATTAACAATCACATCCAGGAGGTGTGAGCAGTTGCCTTAGGCAACCTTCAAACAATCAATTCACATTGAATCAGTTTTAGTGTTTAGCGTAGCATTTAAATTAACCACAAAGTGGAAAATTTGTCTTAAGTTTCTTAAGATTTGAGAGGAATGACCAATAAAGTAATTTCAAGTAGGATAAAAAAAATAGATAAAACATAGTTTTATTTTATAGATCAAACCAGTGGTTTGTACAGGAAATGTTTATTGACACGTGGGTTTATATTGAGCACCATCACCCAAAGCTAAATTGCTTGGATCCCACAAGCTCAGAAAATGTGATCACTTAGAAAGGAGTTGGACTGTTTAACTCTGATAAGGGGAATGCTTAACCAGTGAAAGGGCGTGGGTTGTTTTCCACGGATTCTGCACGTACCACAGCCAACCAGCTATCATTCTGCTTTAAGTGGTAAAATTGACATGAAAATTGAAGCTTGGTTTTGTGCTAGAGATTTGGGGAATTTATAATCCAAATACCCTGAACTAGCCACTGGTTAAGACATTTAAACTGAAGCCCATGAGAGATCCAGAGGGATGAGAGGTCCAGAGGTATGTGGTCAGGATAGGCGGTTCACATCCCAGCAACTGGGCAGACCACGGCAGCCTGTCATCCGAGTAGAGAGCAGCACTCTGGTCTTGGTGCTTCCAGGTTCTAGGGAACAGAGAAGGCTCAGGATTTGAGGGAAAGATACCAGCCAGGGCACTGGAGGGGGTCAGGTATGAGGAACTCCAGAGGAAGCAAAGGCCTCCCACAAACTAAGGACCAGGTCCTGAACCTGGGCTCTGGCTGAGATTTGAGGAATTTCCATGGCATTATCTGCTAGCCAGACTGTTCCTAGAGTGTGAGGTGGGATTTTAGCAAAGCTCTTCTGCCTGTGGCTGTGCAAAGGCTGTAGGAGAGTGAGCCATGGCTCTGCTATATGTTCTGTCCTTTTCCAACCATCCCTCATGGAGGGCATCCAGCTTCGCTTCAGTTACATTAGCAACTCATGAAAATGATTGTGACATGTTTCTGAGGTCAGCTTTTCCTCCTTATCATATTCCTTACACTTATTCCCAAAATGTTAAATGGAATTTCTCCCTAAAATCTTGTCTTGTTCAATATAAATATCCTACTTTTAAGACAAAGGATTTGAGAATTCTGTTGGGTTCCTCTGGCACCCAGAAACAGATTTTGGGTCTGATGCAGACATTGTCTCATAAATACTTGGTATATATTTGCTAACAGAACAAGAACATGAGTGAGCAGTATGGAGGGGATAAGGGCGAAGTGAAGAGGATAAAGCAGACAAAAAAGAGAATATGAATGAATGTATCTGTCCTTAAATATGCTTCAAAAAAAAAAAAAAGCTTCCTTAAAAAGATCAGTAGCTCACCCCACTTTCTAGGCCCCTTTGAAGCTCTGAACTAGGAATTTTATAAACACTCTGTTCTTTAATCCCCACTGCAAACATTTGACATACATATCCCTTTCCTCATCAGACAAATTCCTATTTTTTACACTCTCTTCATTTCTCTAACCAGTCTGAGTTAAGTAATTTTTCTCTTGATTCAGTTGTAGAATTATTAACATATTTCAGGCCATCTTGATCTTATGGATGACAGGATAAATCTGTAACTCACTTCTGATGGGCTTCACAGCTATTTCAGTTTACTAAGCTGCCATTTAAAAACTACCCCTGCCAGGAAATATACCAGGAGGGCATAGAGCTGCTCTGAAAAGTGAATGGTGGTTGCCTTAAAACATGGTCTGACCCACTGTGCCCTAAAATCAGAACAACCTTAGCTACTCAAGGGATGATGCAAGGAAAAAAGTGTTCTCAACTATTTATTTTTTTTTTTTGCATTTGAACTTAAAATAGCTTTATGAAGCCCTGTTATATGGGGAAGGAGGATAGAAATATCAGAATCGTGTCACAGCTTAGAGAATGAGAGAAAGGAATTTTTAAGAATTACAGCTGAGATTATATTGGGTTGGTGAAAAACTTTGTTTGATTAGTAAATACATTGTTCAATGAAGTTCTTGGTGAAAATAAAAAATATGTTTTTAATTTTTACTTAAAACTGAATGAACTTTTTGGCCACCCCAATAAATTGTACCTAGTTCAATGTTTGTTAAAATTCTAAAAGAAACATTAGAATTACTATGATTGACTCTTTTTTTGTGTGGACTGTGGTCGCTGGAATGAGCCACTGGGCCATTTGAATAGCTTTCTTGATTGAATGGGAAATTATCAGCGAGAAAATCAGCACTGGTCTTTGGCTTTAAGATAGGAGTATTGGGGATGTTTGAGCATGAGCAGCTCTTCAGTGACTTTCTAATTCTTCATCTTTTGTATCCATATGATGCTTTCAGGTTCTGGAACTGCATGCATTTGCATCATCTCATTTTATCCCTGAAACAGCCTCCCAAGGATTAGGTATCATTATCCCTCCATCTTAGTAAATAGTCTTTCCCTTCCCTCAGCTGCTCAGACCAAGATCCTTGGAGTCATCTCTGACAGGTTTCTGTCTCCCACACTTCACCTCACCCATCATCAAGTCCTCTTCATTCCGCCTCCAAGGTAAATCTAGAGTTTACCGCCCGTCACCACCGCTGCACCCCCTCGCTTGTTGCGCTTGCCTCGTAAGCAGTTCCCTGGCTGCTGCCCTTGCTTCCTGTCAGCTATCTCCCACTCTGGAGCCAGCGCAATATTTTTAAGAAACACGAGTCAGATCCTCCCACCTGAATGCTGGAAAATCTCCAGTGATTCCCCAAGCTCATCTAGAATGAAGGTCAGCGTTGTTTCTGTGGCCCCAAGACCCTATCTGATAAAGACTCCATTGCCTGTCTGACCTTGGTCATGGCTCCAGCCTCACAGGCCCCCTTGCTCTTCACCAAAGACTTCACGTGTACCCCCACCTCAGGGCCCTCGCCCCCCCTGTTTCCTCTGCCTTGGGGAAGTGCCTTCTCCCCCACCCAGGTACCCACACGACTCCCCTTGATTTCTGCACCTCTCTGGCACCTTATCAAATGCCTTTCCTGGTCCACCTGTTCTCTCTGCCTTTTTCTCTCTCTCACCCTTCTTTGTTTTCACCAGAGCACTTACAGTCATCTCACATACCAGCTATTACTTCATTTATTATTTTGTGATCTGTCTTCCCCACTGGACTTTGAGTTCCTTCTCAGCAGAGGCATTTATCTTCTTTGTTCAAAGAAGCTAGTACAGGGCCTGACTGTACTAAAAGTTCATTAAATTTGTTGCTATATAAATGAATATGGATGAATGAATGTCCACTTTACGAATAGGAAAACTGAGGTTTATCGTAGGAAAACTGAGGTTTATCGTGGTGAGCACACTTGCCCAGGACAGAGTAAGCATCAGAGTCAGTTCTAGGATTGTGTTTTCTTTCCATTTGAAATGAAAGAAATCAACTTGATGGAGGACCTGAAACATGAATAAAATACAGAGCTTCCCATAGCTCCACTAAGAATTCATTCAGTGAACCACAGTCCACTCAAGAAGAAGTAATTTACAGCAATTCTTCTTTTTTTTGGCTGATTTTTTTTTATTTAATAAAAACTATAAAACTTCAAAAAGTTCAGCAAACACATGTTTAAGAAACATGGGGAAAAAAACCTAGAAAAACAGCGTAAGTATAATGTTGATAGCCAGTGATAAAGAGCAAATCATAAAAGCAGCCGGAGGACAGCAAAATGCTGCACACGGAAGAACAAAACAGCAGAGGGGAGGAGAGGGTGAGACGTGTGGAGAGAGTGACGTGGAAACTCACATTACCCCGTGTAAATAGATAGCCAATGGGAATCTGCTGCACGGCTCCGGAAACCCAAACAGGGGCCCTGTATCAACCTAGAGGGGTGGGATGGGGAGGAGATGGGAGGGAGCTCAAAAGGGAGAGGATACATGTATTCCTATGGCTGATTCATGTTGAGGTTTGACAGAAAACAATAAAATTCTGTAAGGCAATTATCCTTCAATTAACAAATAAATAAATGTAAGAAAGAACAAAACAGTGCTTGTTAGAAACATTAGAAGTGAGGGCCTTCCCTGGTGGTCCAGTGGCTAAGACCCCATGCTCCCTATGCGAGGGGCACAGGTTTGATTCCTGGTCAGGGAACTAGACCCCACATGCTGCAACTTAGACCTAGTGCAGCCAAAATAAATAAATGAATATATATTTCAAAATGCTTAGAGAAAGAAACATTACAAGTGGGAAGACAGAAGAGCAACACCTTTAATGTACTCAGATCTATATACCCAATGAAAACATCTTTCAAAATGACTGACAAAGAATTGACAAACCATTAGCAAGACTCATTAAGAAACAAAGAGAGAAGAACCTTATTAACAAAATTAGAAATGAAAAGGGAGAGATCACAACAGACAACACTGAAATACAAAGGATCATAAGAGACTACTACCAGTGGCTCTATGCCAATAAAATGGACAACTTGGAAGAAATGGACAAATTCTTAGAAAAGTATAACTTTCCAAAACTGAACCAGGAAGAAATAGAAGATCTTCACAGAGCCATCACAAGCAAGGGAATCGAAACTGTAATCAGAAATCTTCCAGCAAACAAAAGCCCAGGACCAGATAGCTTCACAGCTGAATTCTACCAAAAATTTAGAGAAGAGCTAACACCTATCTTACTCAAACTCTTCCAGAAAATTGCAGAAGAAGGTAAACTTCCAAACTCATTCTATGAGACCACCATCACCCTAATTCCAAAACCAGACAAAGATGCCACAAAAAAAGAAAACTACAGGCGAATATCACTGATGAACATAGATGCAAAAATCCTTAACAAAATTCTAGCAAACAGAATCCAGCAACATATTAAAAAAATCATACACCATGACCAAGTGGGCTTTATCCCAGGAATGCAAGGATTCTTTAATGTCCGAAAATCAATCAATGTGATACACCACATTAACAAATTGAAAGATAAAAACCATATGATTATCTCAATAGATGCAGAGAAAGCCTTTGACAAAATTCAACACTCATTTATGATTAAAACTCTCCAGAAAGCAGGAATAGAAGGAATATACCTCAACATAATAAAAGCTATATATGACAAACCCACAGCAAGCATCACCCTCAATGGTGAAAAATTGAAAGCATTTCCCCTGAAATCAGGAACAAGACAAGGGTGCCCACTCTCACCACTACTATTCAACATAGTTTTGGAAGTTTTGGCCACAGCAGTCAGAGCAGAAAAAGAAGTCAAAGGAATCCAGATAGGAAAAGAAGAACTGACACTCTCACTGTTTGCAGATGACATGATCCTCTACATAGAAAACCCTAAAGACTCTACCAGAAAATTACTAGAGCTAATCAATGAATATAGTAAAGTGGCAGGATATAAAATTAACACATAGAAATCCTTTGCATTCCTATACACTAACAATGAAAAAACAGAAAGAGAAATTAAGGAAACAGTACCATTCACCATTGCAACAAAAAGAATAAAATACTTAAGAGTATATCTACCTAAAGAAACAAAAGACCTATATATAGAAAACTATAAAACACTGATGAAAGAAATCAAAGAGGACACAAACAGATGGAGAAATATACCGTGTTCATGTATTGGAAGAATCAATATTGTCAAAATGGCTATTCTACCCAAAGCAATCTATAGATTCAATGCAATCCCTATCAAGCTACCAATGGTATTTTTCACAGAACTAGAACAAATAATTTCACAATTTGTATGGAAATACAAAAAACCTCAAATAGCTAAAGTAATCTTGAGAAAGAAGAATGGAACTAGAGGAATCAACCTGCCTGACTTCAGGCTCTACTACAAAGCCACAGTCATCAAGACAGTATGGTACTGGCACAAAGACAGAAATATAGATCAATGGAAGAGAATAGAAAGCCCAGAGATAAATCCACGTACCTATGGACACCTTATTTTCGACAAAGGAGGCAAAGATATACAATGGAAAAAAGACAACCTCTTTAACAAGTGGTGCTGGGAAAACTGGCCAACCACCTGTAAAAGAATGAAACTAGAACACTTTCTAACACCATACACAAAAATAAAATCAAAATGGATTAAAGATCTAAATGTAAGACCAGAAACTATAAAACTCCTAGAGGAGAACATAGGCAAAACACTCTCTGACATAAATCACAGCAGGATCCTCTATGACCCACCTCCCAGAATATTGGAAATAAAAGCAAAAATAAACAAATGGGACCTAATGAAACTTAAAAGCTTTTGCACAACAAAGGAAACTATAAGTAAGGTGAAAAGACAGCCCTCAGATTGGGAGAAAATAATAGCAAATGAAGCAACAGACAAAGGATTAATCTGAAAAATATACAAGCAACTCCTGCAGCTCAATTCCAGAAAAATAAATGACCCAATCAAAAAATGGGCCAAAGATCTAAACAGACATTTCTCCAAAGAAGACATACAGATGGCTAACACACACATGAAAAGATGCTCAACATCACTCATTATCAGAGAAATGCAAATCAAAACCACAATGAGGTACCATTACACGCCAGTCAGGATGGCTGCTATCCAAAAGTCTACAAGCAATAAATGCTGGAGAGGGTGTGGAGAAAAGGGAACCCTCTTACACTGTTGGTGGTAATGCAAACTAGTACAGCCACTATGGAAAACAGTGTGGAGATTTCTTAAAAAACTGGAAATAGAACTGCCATATGACCCAGCAATCCCACTTCTGGGCATACACACCAAGGAAACCAGATCTGAAAGAGACACGTGCACCCCAGTGTTCATCGCAGCACTGTTTATAATAGCCAGGACATGGAAGCAACCCAGATGCCCATCAGCAGATGAATGGATGAGGAAGCTGTGGTACATATACACCATGGAATATTACTCAGCCGTTAAAAAGAATTCATTTGAATCAGTTCTAATGAGATGGATGAAACTGGAGCCCATTATACAGAGCGAAGTAAGCCAGAAAGATAAAGACCATTACAGTATACTAACACATATATATGGACTTTAGAAAGATGGTAACGATAACCCTATATGCAAAACAGAAAAAGAGACTCTGATGTATAGAACAGACTTGTGGACTCTGTGGTAGAAGGCGAGGGTGGGATGTTTTGAAAGAACAGCATGTATATTATCTAGGGTGAAACAGATCACCAGTCCAGGTTGGGTACATGAGACAAGTGCTCGGGCCTGGTGCACTGGGAAGACCCAGAGGAATCGGGTGGAGAGGGAGGTGGGAGGGGGGATCGGGATGGGGAATACATGTAACTCCATGGCTGATTCATGTCAATGTATGACAAAACCCACTGAAATATTGTGAAGTAGTTAGCCTCCAACTAATAAAAATAAAAGAAAAGGAAAAAAAAATGACTGAAAAAATTGTCAGCCATGCTTCTTAAAAATCCCCTTTCCTCTTCCATCTTTTTAGCTGTGCCATTGCTCTAGACTTCCTGTTCTTCAAAACAGTCACATTCTTCTTCCTGCCCCATAACTCTTCAAGGCACCACTCATTTTGACATAGTCTCTCAGTACTACCTAGAATGACCTAATTGGATATATTTGGGATTCCACTTTATTTCCCATAGGCTTATTGTCTATAATTAGATCAATTAAATCAAGTTAGCTGATAATGTTATTTAAATCATCTAAATTCTTATTGATTTTCTATGTATCATTTAAGTCTGACTATAATTGTGGCTTTATTTCTTTCTGCTTGAGAGTTCTGTCCATTTTCACATCATATGTTTTGAAGCTGTCCATCTTTGCATCATACATTTTGAAGCTCTTTTATTAGATGCATCAACATTTAAAATGACCATGTCTTGATGAATTGACCCTTTCATCACTATAAATTGATCCTTATCCCTGGTAATATTTTGGCTCTGAAATTTATTTGGCATGACAGTAATAAATGTAAACACTCCAGATTTTTAAAAAACTAATGTTGGCATCATAAATCGTTTTGCATCCTTTTATTTTCTTGCCTATTTGTGTCTTTAGATTTAAAGTGTATTTTTTGCAGGAATCATAGTTAGGTCTGCCTTTTTTAATCTGACCTGAAGATCTCTGCCATTGTGCACTAAATATCCTTTTAATTGGGATATTCAGCCTATTTCTATTTAATGTGGCTATTGATAACATTGCTTAAATTAAATTGCTATTTGTCATCTTGATGTTTGTTTTCTGTGTGTCCCAACTGATATTTATTCCCTTCTTCCCTCTGTTTCTACCTTCTTTTGAATTAGTTGAATACTTTATTATTCCATTCCATCTTCATCATATTGCTTTATATAAATGCCAATTAGGTCAAGACTCGAACGTATTCCTCTCTGAACCTCATTTTGCTCAGCCTGAGATGGAGGTAATGGTATTTGTCCTAGAGGATTGTTGTGAGGCTTAAATGAGTTGATAACTGTAAAGCATGTAGGACAGGATCTGAAGCATGGGAAGAGCCACAGCCACAGCTACAGGAGAGTTGGTAGTGGTGGCTTTTGTCATCGTCCATGTCATTTGCTTTCATCTATCCTTTGCACCTTTTCTCAGTGCATGCCTTTCCTGCTGAGATGCTGCAGAAAGATGGAAGCACCTGGAGCCTTAGCACTTGGTAATCCCTTTCATTCCTCAATGAATGGAGGGAAGCATCCTAGTAGAAATAATGGCTTTTGTCCTCTTTTGTCTTCAAAGCGATCTCTGCCTTATTATATTGTGATGGTGCAGGCACCGTGGTGACACAGGAGTGGAGGGACACGGAGGAGAGCTAGTGCGGCCTCCTACATGCTGAGGACCGAGGCTCACTCTCCACTTCGACCCAGGTGGCACCAGTTCTTCATTTCTAGGCTCCTCCATGACTTGTGGTTTCACAGCCCCCCAACAATGAAACCTCCGCCTCCCTGGTTTCCATGTCTCTCTCAGCCACCGCTACCCCTTCGTAAGGGGAAAGTGGTTCTGGCAGATGTTGTGAGGGGGCCATGTACTCTTCTGCCTGCACGGGAGGCTCATCTCTGGGCACCCGAGGAGACATCCGAGGACACACAATCAGCATTTCCCCACGATAAGCCACTGAACACCCTCTGTATGCTCACCTAGTGCTGAACACAGACTGCTTAATAAACAGAGCTGAGGACATTCACAGACTGCACTTTGGAAACTGCCCCTTGGTTTGTTTTTTTTTTACACAAATGACAACTAGGCAAGCCTCATCCTGGGTGCTCCTGTGCTAGATGGTCCCAGAGCAGAGGGATGCTGGTGCCAGGGACTGACTCCTCCATGCATTTGTTCAAGATTTCCTGGCCCCAACGTTGAACTGAACCCAAGTGGATCTTTCTCCTCCCTTTGTAGTCCTTTGTAGTTCACTCTGGACTCTCATATAGCTAAAATGCCACCAGTGAATGGCAGGGATGTCAGTGTCTCACAGGCATGGATTTTAAGAAAATGCTACAAGCAAGGATATGTTAGAATCATGATGCAGAGTTTTGCCTGGAGCCTCAAACCCAAATATGTGAACCTTGCTTTATTTCCCAGCAGATGTGTGCCAAAAGCCGAACACAAATTGAAATAGAGAATCCAATGATGAATCCTTTACAGAGTTGGTAATTGCATGTAGTGGGTTGACCAAAAGTTTGTTCGGGATTATCTGTGACATCATATGAAAAACCCAAACAAACTTTCTGGCCAGCTCAATAATTCTTTCTACTAGGACCACTGTGTTTTACTACTAATAATAATAACAACAAACATCCATAATGCTTAACATTACTGAGCACTTACTATGTGCCAGTTACTATGTAAGTCATCTTCATCACTCCTCACAACAACCAAATGAGGTAGATGCTGTGCCATCCCCATTTGATAGCTGAGTAAACTGAGGCATGGGGTAGCTAAGCCAAAAGATAGCTAGTGGCAGGCTAATTCCCACCTCAGCACTTCCACCTTGAGTTTAAGATGCAGCCCTTCAGCTTAGCTTAGGCTCACAGCACTATAATATTGATATGTCTATTCCGAAATCCAGATCTCTGCATATCTGGATGGCTTGAAGAGACAGCTGAAGGCCACTGCCCACACAGGTCTGTCTGTAGGATGAGGAGCTGGAGTGTGAGGTGGGGAGCAGTGGGGGGGAACCACCTGTGTATCTACAGTGAAAGAATTCCATCTGCTCCAGGTGCATTCCATTCTGCTTAAGGAGCATGTTCCAACCTAAGAAAATACAGAGCTGGAGCTGACTAGACAGAAACAGTACATTGTAGCCCTCAATTTTTCTCAGTTTTGACATCTTCTGTTACGTGCCAGATTAGCAATAAATTCTGAGGAAAACCTCAGATGGAAAACTCTTCTTTCAGGCAAACCAAATGATACTTTCTAAAGGAGGATTAATTTTTCTCTGATCCCACTCAGCTTTCCTATTCAGTAGCTTTTAACCACAAGTCTTCTCTGATTGGAATAGCCATTCATGTTCTTAGTTCGATTAAAAAAAGCCAAAGTTTGCGATTTGCAAGAGGAAGAATAGCATGCTGAAAGGGCAGTCTAGAACCACTGTTCCAGGTGTAAATTCTGGTGATGTCATTCACCAGCTTGAAGCCCTCGAGAAGTTACTTGAGCTTTCTGAACTTCATTTCCCTTAGCTGTAACATAGGAGTAATGACATAGTGACATGCTGAGTAGTAAGTTCTTACTTTGTGCCAGATATTGTTCTAAGCACTTTCTACTTTATTAGCTACTTTAATCCTTACAACAGTGCTTGAAGTAGGTACTACTGTTATTATCTCCATTGTACAGAGGAGAAAGCTGAGGCAGAGATGTATAGTATCTCAGGACCCTAGGCAACATGGCTCCAGATTCAAGCTCTTCACTCCTCCAAGTGGGTAGAATCAATTCATGTAAAGTACTGGGCACCACACAGAACAGTAAGGCTTCGCTCAGCAGTAGCTGGTATTTCTATTAAACTAATGATTCCGTATGAATTATATTCTGTGACTTCAAGTGAACTCATTTTCCTACTTGCCTTCTCCTCAGTTAAAACTACACTTTATGGGACTTCCCTGGCAGTCCAGTGGTTAAGACTTTGCCTTCGATGCAGGGGGTGTGGTTTGATTCCTGGTCAGGAACTAAGATCCCACATGCCTTGTGGCCAAAAAAGCCAAAACATAAAACAGAAGCAGTATTGTAACAAATTCAATAAAGACTTTAAAAATGGTCCACACCAAAAAAAAAAAAAACAACAACTTAAAAGAACTATAACTCTTTAGATGTAGTAGCTGTGTTTGTTTTTTTAAATCTCTTTATGCATATTTAGGTCAAGAAGAAAGAAAAAATGGGTAGTAGCTGCTAGAAAAGTATGAAATTGTTACAGTTTTACCAGTCATTACTAAAATGCAAAAATCTTTGCCTATTGTCTTTATTTGATCTTTCATTTCACCTATTTCCCTGTGTACATATGTGCAAAGAGAGTTGTTACCACATCAGTTCAGTTCAGTTCAGTCGCTCAGTCTAGTCTGACTCTTTGGGACCCCATGAATCGAAGCACGCCAGGCCTCCCTGTCCATCACCAGCTCCCGGAGTTTACTCAAACTCATGACCATCGAGTTGGTGATGCCATCCAGCCATCTCATCTTCTGCCACCCCCTTCTCCTCCTGCCCCCAATCCCTCCCAGCATCAAGGTCTTTTCCAGTGAGTCAACTCTTCACATGAGGTGGCCAAAGTACTGGAGTTTCAGCTTCAGCATCAGTCCTTCCAGTGAACACCCAGGACTGATCTCCTTTAGGATGGACTGGTTGGATCTCCTTGCAGTCCACGGAACTCTCAAGAGTCTTCTCTGACACCACAGTTCAAATACAATCTTACCACATATGTTGCTCTTAATAACTATTAGTAATGATATGCTTTTGTATGTTCTATAATTAGACTGACATTCATTGTGCATCTGCTTCTTGCCATACTTTGTGCTTATACTTCACAAGCATCATCTCATTTAATCCACACAACAACCCTGCAAGAGAGAACTGTTTCTGGCCATGCTTTTCCAGAGTACCAAGTGGTTAAGTATCTTGTCCAACATCTTGGATTAAGCAGCAGAACTAGAACTGGAAGAGTATACTCTTAATCAGTACAGACCAATAAGCCGCTCTGTCCTTAGACTTGGCTGAGGCTTCCTTTTAATGTTCATTTCTTCTATGGATACATTAATATATTTCAAGAAGATTAAGAGCACCGTCCATACATTAATATATTTCAAGAAGGTTAAGAGCACTGTCCAAGGCAGCTAGATGATCCACATAACCAGAGCTGACCATGTTGGCCTCAGAGCTGATAGACTTACCAGCCAACCAGCCTTTTCCACAGCCTCAGCCACAATCCTCTGGTCCGCACCCCTGTAACCATCTCCTCAATGATTTCCCTGCCTTCCTTCTTGCCCTTTCAATCTACAGTGCATGAACCACTCAGCAGCCACTGGGCTCATCTTAATTAGAAACATAAATGTGTCACTGCCCCCTACTTGAAACTCTCTCATAGTTTCCCACTCTTATTTAGATTGAGTGTATTCCTGATCTGCTGCTGCTGCTAAGTCGCTTCAGTCGTGTCTGACTCTGCGACCCCGTAGACAGCAGCCCACCAGGCTCCTCTGTCCCTGGGATTCTCCAGGCAAGAATACTGGAGTGGGTTGCCATTTCCTACTCCAACGCATGCATGCATGCTAAGTCGCTTCAGTCATGTCCGACTCTGTGCGACCCCATAGACAGCAGCCCACCAGGCTCCTCTGTCCCTGGGATTCTCCAGGCAAGAATACTGGAGTAGATTGCTATCTCCTTCTCTGATCTAGTTGACCCATTAAAAAGTCACTGTGTTTCTGTTATATAACAAATGGAGTTCCAGTGAAAGCAGGGAGACCAGGTAGGAGCCACAGGAATAGTGGCCCAGATAGAGTTGATAATAACTTGAATGGGGAGTGGCAGTAGATACAGAAATACATCAGATAGGGAACATCCCTGGCTGTCCATTGCAAGAGGCACAAGTTCAATCCGTAGTGGAGAAGCTGAGATCCCACGTGCCTTGCACCAAAACATAAAATAGAAACAATATTGCAACACTTCAGTAAAGATTTTAAAAATGATCCACATTAAAAAAAAAAAATAGATGGGATATATTTTGAGAGGAAAAAAATGTCAAAAAACTTTGCAAAGAAATGCATGCCTCTATGCCATGTTTGAAACTCTCATCAGAAAACTTTATAAAGATGGCTCTGGTTTCTCAAGAGCCTGGCATTCAGAACTAATTGAAATATTATACAAATATTATGCAAATGTATATTGACCACCTACCATACATCAAAAATTGTGCTAGGAATTTAGAATGGAGTATTTAGAAAAAAAGAAAGAAGTTTCCTTCCTTCAAGGAACTCACAATCCAGTAGAAACAATACATAGGAAAATAAAGAAATTATAGCAGTATGACCATTGTAACAACCAGCAGAATTATATGCAGGGCCCAGGAGGTGATGGCATCAAGGTAAGAGTACAAACTTAGGAAGAATATGAATTCTGACGTAGGGATCAGGGAGAAGGTATTCCAGGTACCATAACATGTACAAAGGTAATGGGATGGGAAACTATGCTGTGGTCAGAGAGTAGAGATGCCATAAGATACAGAAGCTGAATTCAGAGAGCATAGACGAGCCAGATGCAGATGCTCTGTTTTGTCTCTGCAGGCTAAGGTTTCACCAAGTGTATACTCACCACTGATGCGACACAGCAGCATTTATGATATACAGATAAGCATATAGTTAAAGAGTTACATATTTTAATGTGTATTATGCAGTATAAGATTAGAATATCAATATAAACATGATATGACAGTTCCTTTCAAAATAAACTTATTCATGTTAAATAAGTTAAAGAAAAAAAAGGCAAGTAAATTACATGATAGATGGACTGATTTGAAATAAATCATGGAAGTGCAGTGTGAGTGGCTGAAGTCTACATGTCTACAGGGGAGACTCAGTGAAAGTGTTTCCCCAGGGAAATCCATGCTAGAATGTGCAGATGGTAGGATCCGTCCTAAGGCCAGAAAGAGGATGCAAATCATTCTGGTCTGTGGTTGACTGTGGCCCTCAAATGTGGCCTGGGACTGAAAGGCGGGAGGTGTGAGCAGAGTGAGGACCTTTGCAAGAGGTAAAAATCAGCTGCACTTGCAACTGAGGAATGAACATGAGGACCCGGATGACTCTGGTCTGTGGCTTGAAAGTCTGAGTGCTTTGGCCACCAGCCACTCCCAGAAGCCCCTGAAATTTGTCAAACAGTGTACGTTTTCATTAGGTGCATTCTTCGTTACCTTCCAAAGCAGAAATTCTGTCTGATTGCAGGTGAAGTGGGGAGTTGGAAGTAGGCCAGCTGGCTTTTGATAGCAAGTAAAGCCAGTTTGGGAACTCGAAGATTTGGATGCATTTGAGTGTGACCAGGTCTCTCTTCCGGTCCAGTAGAGCCTGAAAAGCACCAACCTCCCTCCCTTAATCAGTGCCAGTTCAGCATGTATCAGTCCACAAGGCAGAGGAAGGGGGAAATTCAGGAATCAGTAACAGTCAGTTACACTGATGATAGAATCTTGGAAGTGTGCCTTTGTAATTCTTAACCTTCCTTAATTTTTTTTCCTGTATGAAGAATGATTTCCATCAACAGACGAGCATTTGGGAGAGGAGGGAAAGGTGTAGGGAGGACTTGCTACGTCAGCTTGAAACTTCTTTTCTGTATCGTACCTTCATTTGCCAGAATCACAGCAAAAGCAAACAAGGGAAGTTTTTCCTGAGTTAAGACTTGAGAAGAGGTGAAAGAGTTGGAGTTGTAATATTTAGCACTATTCTTTTCTCTCTTGTGCAGCAGCAGGAGTTTCCCTACCTACAAGACTTTTAGCACATAAACAAATTAAGGTGCAGTGTAACATTTTCCAAGGTACTTTCTGGAATCCGACAAGGAATTTAAGTCAGGTCTGATGATGGGCCACAGTGCTTTCTATAAGTGGAAGTAAATCCTGCCTTCTGTTCCTTATCCTCAACCACACCCCAGAATCTGCTTTCTGTTCCTGAGCCCTGTGAATTTCCTTGTCCATGAGCACCCAGCTTCATGGTAAAGCAGATTAAACAGTGCACTTGCTCAAGCTTAATGCACCTCTGGTCTTTTTCTTTTCTTTAGGTATTTATGGGCCATCGGTAAGAATGTCTGGAAGAGATGGAAGAAAAGATTCTTTGTCTTAGTGCAGGTAACTCTTCAACTCTACTATCAATCTTAAGAGCCATTATTTTTAAACATGTGATAGGGTTCATTAATGTTTTGGGGGTTCCCTGGTGGCTCAGACAGTAAAGATTCCACGTGCAATGTGGGAGACCTGGGTTCAGTGCCTGAGTTGGGAAAATCCCCTGGAGGAAGGCATTGCAACTCCGCTCCACTCCAGTATTCTTGCCTAGAGAATCCCCATGGACAGAGAAGCCTGGTGCGGGCTTTAGTTCATGGGGTTGCAGAGAGTCGGGCATGACTGAGCGACTAAGCACTTTAATGTTTTTTATATAATTTACCTTAAGTGCACAAAGCTCGAGTGTTTAACTCAGTGAGCTTCTATTTATTACATATCCATGCAGTCACCACGAGGGATACAGAACATTTCCAGTACCTAGATGGCTACTTTTCTTCCTTTTACATGACTTTAAAATTCTAAACATTAATACATGCTAATTATTTTTTAGTTCTAACAATACAGAAATATATATGAAAGGTGGTAACAGTAGCCCCTCATCCCTGCCGGCAATGCAGGGCCCAGGGAGAGAGCAAGCATGTGCCTGATTAGGGAAACAGGGACATTAACACTGTTTTACAAGAATCTGCTATTTCTAAAAGCACTAAGATAGTCATTATGAGAAAGCCAGAATTAAGTTGGACTTTTTACATCTTTTTCTTTGTTTCATATTTTGATTGTGAATTATCTGTGGAAAAACATTCCAGTCTTACTGATTTCTGAGGCTTCCAGATCCCCAATAATTAAGATTACCTTTCTAAACATCTTTCCACATAGATTTTTAAAAAAATTAACCAAACTGTTCATGTTGTTTATTAACATGTTTTTTTTTTGTTTTTGAACACAAATCATTGTAGACACTGTTTCATGAATATGTGTATTGCTCAGATTCTAATACTTGTGGAGTTTTCCTTTTTGATGTCCTTTGGGCTTCTTCAGTTGGGACTGTTACTAACTGTGCAGCCAGTAACATGTCTGTATATATAGATGCAGGTGTAGGTACAGATATTGATACTAATAATACACTAGTTATATATAAATAACATCATTGCTCTCTTCTCTGCTTCCTTAAGAAAAATATAATTCCAGAATAGTAACATGTATCCTTGAAAAATCTCTTCTTTTTTGTTCTTTTTGTTTTTGGTTTGTTTGCTTTTTGCATCAGGATTTTTCAATTTACAAAGGAATTTTCCATTACCTCTTTTTAATTTGTAAGCTCCACCAGAGCGTGTAAACTATAATCCATTTTGCCAACATTAATTTATGCTGTACTTTGAAACATGTCATAAATTGAGTCAACTTGTAATTTAATTTTAAGTGACTAAAGGTGTTTCTGGGTTACTGTGTTGGCTGTGGGGCTTCCCTGGTAGCTCAGCTGGTATAGAATCACCTGCCATACAGGAGACCCTGGTTCAATTCCTGAGTTGGAAAGATCCCCTAGAGAAGGGAATGGCTACCCATTCTAGAATTCTGGCCTAGAGAATTCCGTGGACAGAGGATCCTGGCGGACTATAGTCCTTGAGGTTGCAAAGAGCCTTGACTAGTATTTTGGGCTCTACCAATTAGGAAATCTCACAGTAAAGCAGCTGCCCCTTAGTCTAAATGGCCCTGAAAGTTCTACCAGCCCTGAGCTTCTAAGGCTAGACCTGTGGATCTACCCAGGCCTCTGCTGAGCCTCTAAGGCAGACTTGGTCTCTCTAGCTGTAAGCAAGACATGATCTTTGCTTTCATGATTGCTATAGGATACAACAAAACCTCAAAATAAATTAACCAAAGGAAAACTTTGGAATTTTTCCCACCCTTTCAAATGAGCCACATCTAAGTGATAGAAGACATCTAATCCTGTAGTACATTTCCTCGGAATATCAGCTAACCACCATTTATCCAGTACCTATTTTGGTTAAGGCGCATTGATAGATCATAGAGAAGAACCTGGAGACCTAGTCCGTACTTCCAGAAGCGTATCTCTTAGAGTTCCTCATAAGCAGACAGCAGAAACAGATGCAAGGCAATTATGATTTTAAAAAATGTGTTTTGGAAGGCTTTTGTGGTAGTTGATATGATTGTTGCAAAAGCTGCTTCCCAGAGGAGTTCCAGAAATTCAGGCGGTAGGAACCATGGCCAGTGTCATTGATGTGGCTGTAGGACAGAATCAGCTCTGACCATTTTCTATCCTCGCATCTCCACTCAAGGGTCAGATTTGAGACAGGGGACTGGGTCAGTCCAGCTCGTGTCACACACCCAACTTTTCACAGGGCAGGCCATGGCACTTTGACTCACAGAGCTGTCTCCAGTGCAGAATCAGGGTGCCGTTACCAGACGCAGAAGTGAATGCTGAGCAGGCACAAGCAGGTGATGTCTACTCTAAAGAGAGCATGTAGGTTGAGAGAACGGACGTCAAAAGAAGTAGTGCTGGATTCTGGGTGACTTTCCCCTTTTGTGCCTGCCACTGGGCAGAGCAGCCCCCTAGAATCACTCGTGAGCCTGGCCTCCTGCATAGACAGTAAGCTGCCTCAGGGTCGGTCTGTCTCTGATTCCTCTAGCTGTCCTTCCCGCCCCTCAGCTCCAGCACACACCCTGTCCTGCTCAGGATCTGGCATGCTTATTCAGGAAGTGTTTGGTGGAAGAAAAAAGAAAAAGGAGCAGAGAGAAAGAGCCCAGGCAGTGCTTCAGGTGGTTCTGAGAAAGGGAAGGTCATGTGGCCTGGAGAGTGGCTGGTGACACCTTCTCAGAGGAAGTGGGACAAGTGGCCTAGTCATGTGAGACAAAGTCTCGTCTCCCACTGTGGTAGCCGGTTACTGGACACAAGACTTTCCTCTGATAATCTTTGAAATGACAGAGTGCTTAGGAGATGTGGCTGATCTCTTACTTCGGGAGAGATTTCACTCTTCAGGAAAAAAAAAGTAATTGTGCTGAAAATGCTAATGAAGCTGTGTCTATACAATATGTACTGAACCCAAAAGAAGAGAATGATTGTTGTAAGCAATGCAACTGGAACACAGACATTTTAGGGCTTTCACACCAAGCCTTCCACCAAAAGAAGATAAGAATCACCCAGTAGCTACAAAGCAAGCTCTGAGCTCCCTTCTGAAAATCATGAAAGGGCATCGGAGGCCCGCCTAAAGCTCAGCATCTTTCCTACAAGGATTTCGTGAGATGTTTCATGTACACGTGATCCTCATTCACTTTAAAGAGCCCTTGCGGTACATCGGGTACAGGGATCCCCCAAACTAAACCTTCTCTTTCAGTGTAAACCCAGGAGGTGATACGACAGCCTTGCCATCACCGAGGTAATGGGGGAGCCAGGAGGAGAGCTCAGGTTTTGTTGACATCTTTGTCCTGTCCACTACAACAGTGTCCAAAGCAGCTTTAGTGGCCTGCCTGAAAAATACTGCATCACTTTTGGATTCCGCTCATATTTTCATCTCTGCTGTTTAGATGATCACACAGGCACTCTATGAAAATGATAAACAAAAACTTAAGCACTTTGTATCAATGCCAATGCCAACAGAACTGCAAGAGAGAAGTTCAAGGCCCCAAATCCTGGCCCAATTCAGGGAAACCAAAAATACCCCAAGTTGCTTGAAGAGAAAGATGGTGGTCCAAGTGGTGACCATTGGCGCCGGGCAGCTGCATGTGGTGTGGAATCCAGTCTAACAGACAGATGATTTTGAATTTCTTTTCAGCCACCACACTGTCCCACTGACACCCAACATGCAAAAGTAAAAACAGGAGAACCTGGACTTCCTGGTGGTCCAGTGGTTAAGACTCCATGCTTCCTCTGCAGAGTCTCTGGTTCCATCCCTCCTTGGGGAGCTAAGATCCCACATGTGTGTGATGCGACCAAGAACAAACAGGAGATCCGGTCTGATCAAATCTGGGGATGGCGGAGGGAGCCAGGGAAGGAAGCAGATCCCCCCACCCTGTCCTGCCCTGACTCCCCAGCAGCCTCAGAGGGGTCTCTGTGGACATGAAGCCTCCACTCGGGAAGCACAGCTACCTACATGACTCAATGAGTGTTTGTTTCCTCTCCATGCAGACAGAGTGTTTTTTAATAGAGAATTGGTGATGCATAATTTCCAACAGGATCGTGAGTTCCATTAGATGTAATATAAGGAAAATTGTTTGGAAAGCCCAAAGAGAGAACACATCCAACACCAGTCTCAGAGTCCATCTCCTCTCCCACCCCAGCTGTCTGTCTGTCTGTCTCTCTCTCTCTCACACACATACACGCACATGGTCTCCTTTTTTGTCCATAATGCAGAATTTTTGCATTCTGTCTTAGTGAGATTTCCTTTTAGAGCTAAGCTACTACCTTGGGAACACAAAAATAGCTTATTAATGGACTTCCTACTAACCAGGGACAGAGGCCACCCTTTGAGGAGTGTTGAGCCAAAGCAGCAGCTCCCATGTTTGAGGATCAAGGCTAAAATGATGGTGAGTGTGACTGGAGTCTGCACCCCCAGCCCTGATGGGAATGAAGCCGTTGCAGGGGGCTTCTGTGACAGCGACTTCAGTGTTGCTCCACCGTGTTTTCCGGTTACGGACCTGGACTGCCTGGACTGCGTGTTGTTTAAAATGCAGATTCGGGAGGCATGCAGAAGCCTCTGACACAGAGAAGACTCTGAGAGGGAGCTCAGGAACCTGTGTCCTTGACGTGCAGCCCAGGAGGTGCTGGCGCAGGGTGTCCAGAGACCACCTGTGAAGAAACACCGCTCAAAAGTCATTGTCCCTGTTAAACCAAGCCTCTCATTCCTTGTAGACTGTGCTCTCTCAGAGTGTATGTTCTCCAAGAAAATGAGCATCAGAGTAACTGCCTGGCGCATGGTCAGGACCAAGCACGTTGATTACCATTGTCAGGAACTGTGACCAGACCACTGCTAAAGATGAAGATTAGCTCCAATTTTGAGCTTCCCATCTTGGGTTGGAAGGGGAGGAGTGGACGCAGCCATTTCCTCATCCATATCAGATTAGAAAGCCTCACCTCTAGCATCTTCTTATTTTAAAATATTTTTCTTCCATGCCCCAGTGATCTCTTGTTAAAATCAGTTTTTAACTGGTCTTCAGCCAAATTATTTCTGAGATACTTGTCCCCTTTTAGCACCTTTCTATGATTTCTCTAATAATGCTAATAATTCTATTTTACGGCCTCTCGGAGTTTACAAGGTGTTCATCAAGCTGGCCTTCACAATATTTCTGTACTGCAGTGAGGACCCATCTTAGCCCCACCACCACCCACGTTCCACAGGGGAGGAGACAGGAGCTGAGGCTGCTTACATGACCCGCCCGGAGCAGCAGCTCATAGACAGCCAGTGTGCGGCCTCACATGGGCCTTCTGGTGGCAGGTGTCTTCCATGATGCCACACTCTCAGAGGAAACTGTGCAGATACAGCGGCCCATAGCTCTGTCCCTTGCATCAGTTAGAGCCAATGTAGTCCCGAAATAATACCTTGTCTCTGATTCCCTAGAGATGATATGAAAGTGAAGTGGAAGTTTTAGTCGCTCAATTGTGTCTGACTGTTTACAACCCCATGGACTTAGCCTGCCAGGCCCCTCTGTCCATGGGATTTCCCAGGCAAAAATAGTGAAGTGGGTTGCCATTTCCTTATCCAGGGGATCTTCCCGACCCCGGGATCGAATCCAGGTCTCCTGCATCGCAGGCAGATTCTTTGCTACCTGAGCCACCAGGGAAGCCCTGAGAAAATATAGGAATAATATAATGTCCCTAAATTCTGACCATTCCAACTTTCTAAAAATCTAGATCTGAATAAGCTAGCATATTGCCTGATAATGTAAAACACCTCATAACACAATAGTTACCATCCAGAAATCAATATTAAGTTAACCATGAAAGTGAATTGTAAGACATGGAGTATGTGAATGATTTATTGCTGAATGAATGTTCATTCTTCCCACTCAACTTCACAAGTGCCCTGAAAGACGTTTATATTTATATTCTGTGAACAACAATCATCAACCTGAATTAGCTTAAGTTTTAGAAGAATTATATTGGTTAGTTATTAAATTACTAACTAGCTGGAGTTTTTCTGGCATAGCTGGGTCCAGAGCTTAAACAAAGTCACCAAGACTCAGTCTCTCTATCTGAACCATTTCTTTGCTTTTTTCCTGTTATCTTTTAATTTATCCCTACTATTTTATCAAGAACATTTTCAAACGTACAGAGAAATTGAAAGAATTTTACAGTGAAAACCTCTAAAAGCACCGATTAAATTCTTCCATTAGCATTTTACTGCACTTATTCCATTACAAATCTTTTTTTAATTACAAATCTCTTACCTATTCATGTATCATCCATTCATCCATCCATGCACTGATTTTGGAGCAACGTCATTGCTTCTAGAGCCTCTTGACCATGCTTTCCCCTAAACTGGCTTCATTCTCGAGGAGCCTCTGCATGCAGCAAACTCCGGCAGGTCAGGGATTGCAAGACTTCATGGTTGTTCAGTCGCTGAGTTATGTCCGACGCTTTCCGTCTCCATGGATTGTAGCATGCCAGGCTTCCCTGTCCTCCACTATCTCCCAGAGTTTGCTCAAATTCATGTCCATTGTGTCACTGATGCCCATCTAACCGTCTCATCCTCTACTGTTCCCGTCTCCTTTTGCCTCCTTTTACAACAGTTTAGCAAGTCCCAAACACTTGCTGTTCCCTCACACTTGAAGAGCTCTAGAAAATCTGAGGTTCCTTGCAATAATTAGAAATATTCAAAAGTAAATCATTCCTTCGTTCCACCTTTTTTTTTTTTTTCCTAAAGTAAGTTGCCAAATTCCTTATTAAAATGGTCCTGATAAGCCAGTTTCTTTGCGCCCAAAATTTGTCTGGAACAACTTCGACAGTATTACCAGAAGGGGGCAGCAGCGTACAGCTCTCCAAGAAGCAAGGCTCTAAGTAGAAGTCAGAAAGCCCCAAGCTGTAGTAATAGTAAGTGCCCGAACCTTGAGGTAGCACCTTTCTGTTGTGCTGTTTCACCGATCTCAGATAAACGTCCCCAACCCTCTGTCTGCCTGATCATCACATTAACGTGCTATAAAATGTCCAGGGTACCAGAGAGGCAAAGAATATCATTGCAGAGCAATTTCAGCAATATCTGTTTACTCTTGGGTATGGAGAATCAGTTGTGTCTGGGATCAGTAATGGACTGGAGTAACATATGTAAATCTGGAAGGGGGGAAGCCTCTCTATTGGATGATAATACTCATTTTTCAGGAGTCAATCAAACTCAATTAGTGAATGCCCATCTCATCATAGATTTTGCTCATGGCAAGGGGAATATAATGAAGATGTATGATTCTCTAGGCATGCCTTGAAAGGACTTATAATCTGGTAGGCAGATATACCTGCTCAGCTACTTTGTAGGAGAAAGTAGTGCCAAATGCAAGGAAACTGCTTGCATAAATGCATATATTGATTATTTGCCAGGTGAATATCACACACAATGTAAAAAACCCTTCACCACTCAATTTATTCTTCGGCCACAATAAGACAGGTAAAATACAGACAAAGACTCTGAGCTACATGTATGAGAACTTAGGAGAGCTGGGATGAGGTCCCAGGCCTGTGTGACCCCTATGCAAAGCTTCCATTCTGAATCCTCCTTTTTAGAAGAAGATGCTTAATGCAAAGCATAATACATGTCCACTTAGGAACATACTCTTAGTGGCTTTATGTTTCCCTTGAAGCCCATCAAGACCCTGCAGTATAAGGAACAGATTCTGTAAACTATAAGCACAGTAAAGAAATCCAAGTCAGGCAGAAAGTTTTCATCGGAAACCAACAGAGGGCAGCAAGAGATAAACCAACCAATGAAACATTCTCCTGAGGACTCCTGTTATCTTACCGCTGGGACCTTCAGGCCAGGGACTGGTGGGAGATATACGCAGGGTTTGAGAGCTCTAATTTCTTACCATTTAAAAAAAGGACAAATCTGACCCATGGAGGAGATAAAAAAAATATCCCCTGCCGGGATCAAAGTTCACTTAGTAAATGTCTGTTTTAATAAAGAGAACTAAGAGATGAGGGATGTGGCACTCCTCCAAGACATTTGACATCCGTGGATGGCAAATATGCCCCTGAGCTTTTAGCCTGAAGCCTGAAGGACGCTTGCTCTTCCCTGGGCTCCTTGCAGACAGGCTGGATGTAGAAATGCTCAGTATCCATGCTGGGTCTGGATGCACTGTGGCGACAGGATCCTGAAGGCCGGCCTGCAGCAGTGGAGCTTGCACCCAGCACTGACGTGGGCGGAGGCTGGTGAGGGACAGGGGCTGAGGGTGGCTCTCCTGTGACTGGCGCCTAGAGATCAAGCACTCATTGCTTCTGACAGCATGTCACTCCTGCACTTGTCTGAGATGAAGGGAAGACTTTTCAAAGCGACCAAAGGCACTCCTTCTGTGGGAAGGGCAAGGAAGAAATGAGAGTGGCTCAGTGCAGAGAATTGACCTGCAAAACGTAAAATACTAAAAGAAATGGAGGTGGGTGTAAATAAGAAACTAGTCCCTAACTTACGACTGAAAGACCTGTGTCGAGTCTGAGAGCATGACAGCCTCAGCCAGAGCCAGGGCCAAAGTCATAGTAGGTAAAAGCTATAAAATTGCTGCTATGCAACCAGTTTTGACCTCCCCAAATGTGAATTTCATGTAGCTTAGCCAATTAAAATATAGCAGTAATGATAATAGCTAACTTTTCTCAAGCACTTCCTAAGCATCAAGGAAAGATTTGAAATGCATTTCACATATGAACTCATTCAGTCTACATAATAAGCCAGCGACAAAGTAGTTTCTCAGATTATATCCATCTACAGGTGAGGTATCAGGACCAGAGAAGTCTCTTAACTTGCTCCAAGTCACACAGCCAGGATATGGAAAAATGCAATCTGAGCCCAGCTCTGGAGTGCAGGGCCTCAGGGGAAAGGACAGGCTTGAAAGGGGAAGGTTTATTCAAGGAAGACAGGCCCTAGGGAATCAACCTCACACGTCTCTGCTTCTCCCTTTCAGGTGAGTCAGTACACGTTTGCCATGTGCAGTTACCGGGAGAAAAAAGCCGAGCCTCAGGAACTTCTCCAACTGGATGGCTACACCGTGGATTACACGGACCCCCAACCAGGTACCTGCCCACCTGCTAGGCCATGAACCCACAAAACTCTCTCCCTTCCCTCCATGTTGGACACTAACTGAGCCAAGTTACTAGGGCGCCACAGCCACAGTTCACCATCCCCTGGAGGTTCTGTCCTGAATGAAGAAGTGCCAATTCCAGTCCGGGGCTTTGTTTTGACTCAGGGGATCTTCATAAAACCAAAATGAAAATGTAGTACGTTTTTCTTTGATGTAGCTGTGCCCACCTCAAATTTTAATTCCACCCTAGAATGTTCAATAGAAATCCTGAAAAAGAAGTCCTACATGTGCTCCTATGACTAGTGTGTGTGTGTGTGTCTGTGTCTGATTCACCAGTCGTGTGTGCTTGGCAGGCATCGTGTCTCTGTCCAGGTAAGCCTGCCCTATAGGTCCACATTTGCTAAGTACAAGTCATAGTTATCTGATAGTACTTGAAAAGAAAGTCTTCTCTAAACCTTTTTTTTTTCCTCCTAAAAAGACACCAGTCCGCAGCGTAGACATCCAAACTCCTCAGCCTTATGTAACTAAGAGAACCACACAAATGGTAGTATTTCTCAGAAGTTCTATATTGCATAAGTTCCACATCCTGCCCTCTCACACCTCTCTCGAAACCCATGTTATCTTTTTCCCAGAAAGAAAAAAAAAATGAATAGAAATCTGCCTCAAGGAACCTTCAAAATGGGGGGGGGGGGGTGCGAAATCATTTCAGCATATTAATGAGCAACAGGCACCAACAGCCCTCTCCCAGAGAAGTTTATTTTTATGCCAAATCTGCACAAGGAAAGCATTTCCAACCATACTGCATTATTTGGCCCAAAACCTTTTTTTCTACTCCCATATTGCTCTTCCACATGCAACAAAATACACATAAAGGAAAAACAGAGTCTGAAAGAAGATGGGGCGTTAACCTGAAAAGGTGTAACTGGGAAGACCTCTGGCCCAGTTCACTTGGGAAAATTATCATCTCAGTGGGCATCAGAATTGCCACTCCCGAGTGCTTTGGGCCAGACCTGCCCCCTCAGAGCTCCATAGATAATTCGCGTCCTGCCAGAGCACGATACAGAGCTGACCACGTAAGATGTGTCAGGCCTTTAAAGGCTCGTCCTGGAAATCCCTCCTCATGAACAGGACCTCGGAGTCTGAGCCAGTTTCACGCAACAGCTTGAGCAAAGGATGTGGCCCCTGTATTAAGAAACGAACCCTCGTGGCATTCTGCAGTGGTTTCTTCTGAAATCACGGCATGCCCTTCAGAGAAATAGCCCTTCTTTCCCAAGACCTCCACTTTAAAGTGGGAAACTCAGGGACCAATATGAGAAGGAAAAGCAGCACTGTCTTGTGACACTACCTCCTTTTAAGCCAGTTCCCTTTTCCTTTCCTCTACATGATAGCATTTGGATTTCACTGCAGTCCACCAAGTACATAGGACCAGAATTATCATCTCATTTTGTAAAGCTGGAGGCAGCGCTGGGACTTGAGGTCTAACGCGTCTCACCCTTTGGCACCTGCAGTAAAACATAGCTGTGTGTGCAGATATAGTGAAGCTCGAGTTGTTATCTTCTCGTACGGACGCAGGCGGACCTCTCTACAGCAGGGAGATGGCCCTTCCATCTACATGCAAAAGGAGCTGTGCACGTACATTATAAAAGCTCCTCTTCTTTTTCCTCACATTGATCCCCTGGGATATAATTTATAAATTCCTTTACCAAGGATGTAAATGGAAACCAAAGTGATTATGTTCTTGAGAATAATAAGCAGAGTCTTCTCTGCCTTTCTGTGTGCCAAGTCCTAGTTATTTTCAAAGCAACGTTTGATTGAAAATGGAGATTCAGATACTCCCAATTGTCATGGGAAAAACCTAACCTAGAATTTTTTAAAGAGTGATTGTGAAAAATAATAGTTCCTGAACCCTAGACCTAACCAAGAACCAGAATCCTCCTGTTCATATAAGCACTCTGGGGACTTCCCTGGTGTCCAGTAGTTAAGACTTCGCCTTTCAGTGCATATTTGATCCCTGGTCAGGGAGCTAAGGTGCCATATGCCTTCCTCCCCCCGAGAAAAAAAGAACATCAGAAGCGATGTTGTAACAAATTCAACAAAGATTTTAAAAATGGCCCACATCAGTCACTTACTAAATAATAAATAAATAAGCACTCTAGGAGATTCTTTTGGACAGTAAAGTTTGCCAGCTGAAGATCAGGGTAATTAATACACAATTTGGCCAGTGTCCTCAGAGATTTGAGAAGGCTTCCCCTACTGCTGCCTGAAAGGTGAGTGTGCACGTGAAGCAGGACCTCTGGGTCCATCTGTCCTTCTCCTCCTCTTGGCTTTATTCTGGTTGTCAGTGGAACCAACTGGTAGAGATGGGGCAGATAGCCTCATAGCATAGACATCCTTGCCTTTGTACCAGCCTGGGATGCAGCAGTCACCCAGATACAAGCTTTGGCTCTAAATCAACTATTCCAGTATAGGGTCTTTGAAAGGTTTGTTTGGGGAATTGGTAAATAACTGTAAGTAGTTTTTACATTTAGGCTCTTCATTTTAATCTAAAGATGAAACTTCTTCCCTTTATCTTTCCCTGGGTATGGTTCAAAGAGTATGCAACAATCTCTCAGTTCCTATCAGATTAAATAAGGAAGTCTTCAAATAAAAGGATATTCATTTGGAATAATTCGGTGGCACAATTTCAATGACTAAATTAAATCTTCAACAACTTTACCACCCTAAATAGACTATGTCCATGTGTGTGGTTGAAACAGCTATCCCCGGCCAGGGAACAGGCCAGCATTCCTTGCCTGGGCTGCCTCCATCTATTCCCAGACATGTCCTCTTGTTCCTGAAGGTCAGTCCCTTTGGGGTGTTCCATGGAGAGCCCAGACATTATCATACGTTGCATTTTGCAGATTCTGTCCCCAGGACCTGCTGCCTTGCTTAAGAATGCTGCCTGGGAGCACACGGTGGTGTTCGTGTCGTCTTCTCTTCTTTGGTTTTCTTTGAGCTGGTTGCTTGCTTTCTCCTCATCCTCATTGCTGTGTCCTTGGTCTCCCAGGCTTTCTGGAAGAGCTCTGTTGCTCTTCACTGCTGTCACTGTCGTTGCTTCTCCTGCTTCACAGGTTTCTCTTGGCCTCATCCCCCCTGGTTAGGCTCCACTGTGTTGTCAGTAACTCATCCTCTGAGAGCAGTTGCTGCACGCCAGGTGTGCTGACCGGGTCCTGCAGTGGTCCGGGACTGTGCTTGTAATCGTCAGCTCTGGAGTCAGACAGCTGGGGTCAGAAGCCCAGCTCCGATCCTCACAGCTCCACTTTGTGTTCATGGGATAGTTAGCTCCTCCTCTCTGACCCAGTTTCCACGTTTATACAATAAGGACACTAATGTACATTCTCTACAGGCTTCCCGGATGCTGCAGTGGTAAGAATCTGCCTGCCGCTGTGGGAGGTGAAGGAGATGTGGGTTCGATCCCTGGGTCGGGAAGATCCCCTGGAGCAGGAAATGGCAACCCACTCCAGTATTCTTGCCTGGGAAATTCCATGGGCAGAGAAGCCTGGCGGGCTATACTCCATGGGGTCGCAAAGAGTCAGATACGACTGAGCGACTGAGTACATGGACACATGTACACACTTCATAAGGCCGTTGGGAGGAGTCCATAAAGATCTCAACACTTCCTAGCATCTTTGCACCTTTACCTCTCTCCTTCCTGAGTCAGCGCCATGAAATGACTTTCTGACAGTAGCTCCAAGAACGCAATGTCCCTATTCTGAGCTTCAGGCCCTGGCAGATGCGAGGTGGTGGGGCAGGGGAAAGGTCCCGTCCAGTGGTGGCTGGCCTGGAGTTCCCCTGCACTATCACAGTACTGTATCCCAGGGGTTACCGTGAGACTAGACTGAAGAAGCTCTACTGAACCCATTCTTTTCTTTTAGCTCCTTGGTACCCACTTTTCAGAGCTTAAAGCATTCCTCAAAGTTCTTCTTCCTCTCTCTCTCTCTCTGAAAAATTTTCCTTCTTACGGTTCTGTCTATCCATTTCATCAGGTTTTTCCAGCTTGCTCACTGTACACCATCCTATCCACATCACACATTTTAAAGCTCTTTTTAAGAAAAGAACCAAAATATTGCTTCATAATCACAGCCACAAAAAATATTTTATTGAAATTGCTATACCCCTCAACTCTTCATATAAAAAAGATGCTCTTTATTGTTCTATAATCCCTGGCAATTCTAAGTGCAAAATTATTAACACACACCCGTTCTTATGAAGTAGACATTTGAATTAATATTGTCGGCACAATAGATAAGTCTTAACATCACCAGCAATCTTTCGCAAGGCAAATGTCAAATGGGTTGGCAATTGGGCCCTGTTGGTTTCAGGATTCTAACTATTCCACTTACTCCCCTTTCACCTTTAAAGAGATAGTTGGAGGGTAGAGAAATGATGAGGAAACTGGTGAAGATGTGAAGCTTTGTTTATGGACAGAGAGTCCCAGTCACCCCAAAAATATGGGCTTTTGAAATATGTTGACAGACACAATGTAGCTCTGGTCTGAGCCCAGAGATAGGCTTCTTTTGCCCACTTCTCTCTAAATTTTAACTTGGAGAACTGCTTATGGGACAGAATGGGTCTGCAGAGCATTCATTCATCCAACTTGTATTTGTTGAGCACTCGCTGTCTGCCAGGCATAGTGCTGGGTACCAGGATGCAGCAATGAACAAAAGAGACAAAAACTCCATGCCTTTAGGAAGTAAATTTTATAAATTTTTTGAGGTGGTAAGAGCTTTGGAGCAAAAGAATGCAAGAGAAGAGAGGTGAGTAAGGAGAGGTAACAGTCAGGGAAGGCCTGAACAAGCATGTGATGTCTGAGCAAAGACATGAAAGAGGTGAGGCTGTGACTCATGAGAATAACTGGAGGAAGAGCCCTAGGCACAGGCAGTAGCTCTGTGCAAAGACCCTGAGGCAGAATGCACCTGGAGTGTTCAGGGAGCAGCAAGAGGCCAGCACGGCTGCGTGAACGGGGTGCATACTTGTGCACATGGTAAGAGAGGCAGGCGGAAGTAGTGGGGGGTCAGTTCACGTGGGGTCTGGCAGGCCTTGTCAGAACCTAGACTTCTCCTCTAAGTGAAATGCAGAGCTACTGGTAGGTTTTGAGCAGAGAGATGGCACAGCCTGACTCTTGTGCTAAACCAATTACCCTGGCTCCCATCTGGAGGGTCAAGAATAGAGAGTGCGGGTGGAGGCAGATGGATCAGTTAGGAGGCTACTAGAATAATCCAGGTGAGAGATGAATGTGGGTGAATTCAGAGTGGCAGCCCTGGAGAAGGAAGAAGAGGTCAAATTTTGTTGTGATGTCCTGAAAGTAGAGTCTTCAGAATTTCATTGGAATAGGCAGCAAGAGAAAAATCAGGAGTCCAAAAGGTCCCTGAGGTTGTGGACTTGAGAGGCGGGGTCAGGAGACATTTCTGTTGTCGTCATCTGGCTTGTTTTTAAAATAGAAAAGTAAAGGTATGTTTATAGATGAATAATTACCCTGCCATTAGGCAGTTCAGTTGACAACTCTGTCTCCAATAAAACAAAGGTGGCAGGAGACAAGAGCCAGGCTCAAAATGCCTCTTGGACATCATCGTATCAGACTTGCTATCCTATAGTTAGATAAAGAGATGCACCTCTTTTCTCCAGCCCAAGGAAAAGCATAGAGACCGCTGCTCAGAGCTTAGTCCTGCTGAAAACATTGCAGCTCAACTTACTAGTCTTTCTTCCCTTTTAACCCAGGTTTGGAGGGTGGCCGAGCCTTCTTCAATGCAGTCAAAGAAGGAGACACCGTGATATTTGCAAGTGATGATGAGCAAGATCGCATTCTCTGGGTCCAGGCCATGTATCGGGCCACAGGGCAGTCACACAAGCCTGTGCCCCCAACCCAAGTCCAGAAACTAAATGCCAAGGGAGGGAATGTGCCTCAGCTGGATGCCCCTATCTCCCAATTTTGTAAGTAAATATGCCATTTGTTAAAACTAGTTCTGTAGAGTAAAGTCAGTCTTCTAAGGTTGAATTAGAAAATCTAGTTGCTTTCATATTAAGGATGCTCAAAATCATGTTTGCCTAAAAAAAAAAAAAAGTTAATTCAAAGGGGGAGAGTTGGGACAAAAATGTTAGATAAAAGTAATTTTAAAGTGCAATACTTGACAATCCCCTCCTCCGGACTAAACAAAGAAAAATATGTTTCAGGTGAATTTTTCCCTCTGTTTTGATGAGAGTTTAGAATTCACAGCCAAACAGGTATTTGTTTGAGTCTTTCAAATATAGTAGGTTATGTATGTCCTTGCCTCATTTCTTCCTATCGAAAGTAACTTTAAAATAGAGCTTAATTTGGAATAAATTTTAATATGCAACTTAGAACCATTTAAAAATAAATGATGACATTATCACATGCAGTAGGGGAGGATGGGGGGACACAGGAACACACACAAGAAAATAACACAGTATCTAAAATCCCATTCTGAGCTAAAATACCAGAACCCAGAAATGAAACCATCTTCTTAAACAGTCCCAGTTCATATTCCAGTCTCTCCTCCCTATAGGTTTAGCATTAGTTTTAATTTCTTGCCCTTTCACCATGCCGTCTTGCTACCAAGATAGTTTTGATCTTGGGACAAGTTGGATGCACAGGGTAAGATGAAAGACAGCGTGCTCTTGCAGATATTTATTGAAACAAATAAAATGGAAACACTGGAAACATAAAGCACCAGATTCATTTCAGTTACAAGCATTCACCCTAAGTAAAGATGTCTGCCATACCCTGAATACAGGTCAATTAGGAATAGATAGGTACACGTCAGTTTTTAGCAATAATCATGGTGAGTCTTGTCTTTAGCATGGCACTTCCTCATTCAGTGTAGTTCACTGAGCAGTTGTCTAGGTGATGAGACATGTTGATGAGGAAGACATGGAGATACCTGTTTTTAGGATACCTCCAGCCCAGTGGGGAAGTCTAGACAGTAAACCAAGTAAAAAAAAAAAAAAAATAGTAAGATAGTTTCACACACTGAGAAACACCATAAAGAACGTCATGCATTGGTGAGAGAGTGGAGAGAGGAAATATAACACAGATGATCTGAGCTTAAGCCCAAATGATAGGAAGTTACCCCCATAGACATCTGTGGGAAAAGAATCGCAACAAAAGGGAAAGCAAGTGTGAAAATCCCTCATCGGAAACCTGACCTTGAACCCAGGGCTTTCATACAGTCTCCCCTCAGTTATTCTTAAAACATGGACCACATAATTCTGTCGCTATAGCAACTAAGTAGAGGTAATTCCCTCCTGATGAATTCCACTTCCATGTCTGTTTTTTATTTAACCAGACTGTGTTCTTAAATCTTGTTACACCTTTGCTGGTGGGGAAACATTCTTGTTGAATGACAGATACTACCCATCAGGTGCTGCCAGGGATTCTTGTCCTGTACTGATGGTTTTTTTAAAGGAAGATGCTTTCCCTATGGGACAGTGTAAATAATCACACAATCATGCTGGTTTCCACACAGAAAACCCTAAACAAATAAGAAGTCGAGGAAGGGCTCAGGGGAGGAGGGATAGCCCTTCTGATCATGACCTCCACCAAGTTTCCTACTCTTTTTTCCTGTAACATTTGTGACACTTAACTTTATCTGAGAGCAAAAAGAAAAGAAGCATCTCTTTGTAAATGGTTTAGTCATTAGTTGAAATAAAACATCCCCAATATTAACTTAATTATAAAAATTCCTCTGTAATAGAAGCCCTTCTTTCACCTGGCCTGACAGACTCCTTATAAATGAATCTTGAAACAACACATCATATCATATCCCTCTGAGATGGAATTATCTGTGTATGAGGAAACAAATGCTTAATTTATGATCACCATCTAAATCAACCTCATAAAACATGTATCACAGGTGATATTTGGAAAATCTTGGTTTTATTTCCAAATACTTTCCATTTCTTCTGAAGTCATTTCACCTTACATTCAGTGTCTCTGTTCTGTTGTCTCCCCAGATTAAGAACCTAGTACTTGGTTCGTGATCAGTCCACTTTTTTCTCTCTAGTATAGGAAAGAGAATGGAAATTCAGGGGTAAAATGAAATGGAGACCAGACACAGATTCTATAAAAGTGATGACTGAAAGAGGCTGTTGAAGGGGATGCATGCCTCTTTATGGAAATACACTAGGGCTCTTGATTTAGAGTTTCCTCTGTGGGTAGGATTCATTTAGCTATGAAATTAGAATCTGGTCAGTAGGCATCAGCTAGAAGATTTGTTTGCATACACGCAAGGTTGATGTACGTTACTATCCTAGTTGACAGAGGAAGCTTTTATTAAATAGAACATCCAAAGCAGAATTCTGAGAGTTAAAATTTGGGGATGCGGATAAGTAGTATCATCCCTCGAGAGCATGTGAGGCAGGCTGGGAGGTGAGTGAAAAGGTCAGGGATGTCATGCGCCAGGGATTTATCAGCACCTGCTGCCAGAGCCACTCCCTTCTCTATTACCTCCTCATCGCTGCCTGGCAACAGAAGGTCTCTAGAGAACATGAGGTGTACCCCCACACCAGGCTCTGTAAGAAGGAGGCCACTGCTTTCAGCCGTGCAGATTGTGCCCTTCAGGAGGCTCTTTTCCCCTAGATAAAAATGTGAACGGTGCCTCTCGAGTTGTGCAGTGCCCGCTTTGCACAACCGTATGCTTCTGACCCCACAGTCAATGACGCTCCTTACATGGATCTTCAACCCACTAGCGTTAAACCCAGTAATCCCGTGGTTACTCTACTACCCCTGAAAAAGAGCCTTAACTACTCCAGACTTTTGTCTATTGCTAGTGCAGGCACTTAATGAAAACTGTGGCCAGAGTACCAGAAAGTGAGGCTCTGTTCCCATACTTTAGAAACTAGCATCGTAATCTAGTCAGGATTTGACCCACCCAAACTTCTGTATCTGATCCCCAGTCACTTACAGTCAAGTATAAAACCCACAAAAAAGATCCAAACGGGATCCAAGAATTTTTCATTCTGTGGTGTCAGTGAGTAGTTGTGCGAAACAACCCAAAAATTGCCGAGAGTGGGGGATATATCATATTGAGTGGAATCTGCCGTAGAGTGAAGTTATGTAATGGTTATTGCAAAACTGAATTTAAACCTTTATATTCAAACCCTCACTATTAAACAGATTAGGTTTAGATTTATACTAACTAAGTCAGATTTAGTGTTTATTCATACTTAGAATCCTAACTAGCTCATCCAAATTTGCCGAAACTTGCCTTATCCTAACAATTAATGCCCTGTGTCCCAGAAACTGTTTAGTCCCGGGCAGACTGCGACAAATTGGTTACCTAGTGACTTAGCAGCAGCAGCAGCAGCAGTACTGCGAAGCAAGATGACAGAAAAATGGAAAACAATCACAACATAGTAAGAAATAGCAAGTGTTGACCCTTCACCGACATTTGCTTCTCAGTCTGTACCTCAGTTTATTTTGTCACATCACAAACATTGTCGGTCACAGACTCTAACAAAAGGAGTAAATACAATCAAGTATTGCATTTTAAAAAGATTTTGTTGACTTCTAAAAGGTAAGGATCATTGTTAAATACTTGATTCTGTGCACATCTCATTAAATCCCCAGTTTTGAATATTTACTCAAAGTAGCTGCCGTCCTTGCAAGTGAATGATGAAGAACTTTTTAATGAGTTAGCTTTGTAATCACTATGTTAGTATTTACATGGCAAAGGGAAGCTAACAGAAAAATGCAAGAGGTTTTTTGGATAGAGAAAAATAAACACTCCAGTCTTGTCACGTCGCTGTCTGCTCAAGGGAAATTTGAGAATGGAACATTTTACAGTTTGGGATACTTGACTGTAATCATGAGTTTATTTGGGTCTTTCTAAATTCAGTTTGACAGACTTCTGGGTGCAGACTATTTCTTTTGCAATTTCAGAAGTTCGATTTCAAAATGAAAAGACACGTCTAAGAGTGGAGTGGAATATTTATATGGAATTGGGAAAATTGGAAAAAAAATAGATCCTGCTATTCATTAGTTTCTATGTGACTCTAAAATAATTTTGGGAGGGTTCCACCAAACTTTACAACTTTTTTGTTCTTTTGTGGTTTTTTTGGTGTGTGTTATTGTTGATTTAATTTTCTCTCTCTTTTTTTTTTTGTTTTGTTTAAAACTTAAAAAAATTGTCAGTGCTTACCTATACAACTCTTTACAACAAATACTTATAATTTTCTAATTTCTTAAGGCAAATGTTGCTTACTTTGGAAATGACATCCAAATCTATAATTGAGTGTTGCCACAATTTGTTATATCAAGTGGCCTCTCATTGAAACACCTGATCCCTGTCCAGTGTGTGTTAGAGGAACAGTAAAGATCAGTACCTCTGTTCTCAAGACTGGGAGGGGAGTGGGAATTTTAAGCTTTGCTATTTGGTCAATGATTATTTGATATATCATTTGCAATGAGTCTCATATTAATGTCTGTTTCTCAACTAATAACTGTTAATCACATCATAAATCCCTGAAGTGGGATGTTTTTGAGAATTGTTCTAGCTTGGCTACCACTTGAAGAGCTTTCAACAGTTAGGGGGACCTTGGTTACTGTTGGTTTGGGGAGGGGGTTGGCTTTGGTTTTCTTGTTTTTTTGTTTTGTTTCATTTAAGTTTTCTTGTTCAATCTTTGCTCGAACCCAAGAACTTTAGCTGCTAGGTTAGAACTCCTGTCTGCTTTCCTGAGCCTTGTTGCTAGTCTTTATGTTATTCTGGTTTGTTCCTTCTTACCCTGCTAACTTCTAGCTGGACTGAAGGGTAAGTGTTCCCCTATAGCTAGCACAGCTCAGATAATCAGACTAGATTATCTGACACCTGCAATGTGCTTCCTCCCTCTCCTCTGAAATCTTCCTCATGTCTAGACTTTGTAGTAAAACTTTTTATGTAATTTTCCTGACCTTAGGTTGGAAATGTAAGCTTCCATACTGAAACTAGGATGCATGTGATGTGTGCATAATTGCCTCCTCTCCTTGGCTTTCATATTGGCATCAAATGATCCTCTGAGTAAAGCCAACCATTAACATCTCCTATTTTTTTTAATTCCAAGAATATTAATGAACATTGCAACGAAATGGCAAATAATGCCTTCGTTTCATGGAATTCACAGCTACCTGACTGCTTAATGCCTGAAAACAGATCATTTTGCACTCTGATGATGTGTTGTTGTTGTTGTTTTTCCTTTCCCTTTCCAAAGGTTAGAATGGTCAGAGAACCAATGGTGTGGTAACCATGGATACCTTAACAGACAGAAAGGTGGGCTAGGAAACCCAAAGATGGTAACTGAGCAAGACTCTAAGAAGTTGCAGAACATAATTAATAAAGTAAATACATCATTTGAAATGAAAGAATTCATTCTGCCTAAACTGAGGGTGTACTATAAGACCCAGTAGAGGTTAATTTTTAAGAGAGAGATATAATACATTCAGCTACCACACACAAAAGCAAGAAATTGAAGACACAATTGAAATCATGTAATTTATTCACAGAAACTTCAGATTCACAATCTCACAGTGTCGTGGAGGGTTTAGACCTGTGGTCTCAAATCTCTTTCCATTGCTCTCCCAAGAACAATGACAACAATAACATTTTTTACATCATTTGTATTTGTATTCATTTTTCTAAAAATACACCTGTAAGAGAAAAAAAAGAAACTTTAAAACTTAGAAAAATCATTCTCTTCACTATTTAAGTCATTACTAAAACAGAGTACACAGTTCCTTTATTCACAGAGGAAAAAGTCAGTCACCAAAAATGTGTTGAGGGAAAACTTGACATTAGAGGGAGCTAGAAAAATTGGTCAAGAGAGCAGGCAAATATGTACTCAAGTATTCTGAAAGCTCACTTAGAAGTTGTAGGTCGCATCATTTCTCCTGACCATTTAATAATAGTCCTTGATTCTTTTTGTTTCTTAATTTTGCTTTCCCCCTCCTTTTTTTTTTTTTCTTTTCTTTTGCATAAATGTACCCCTGGCTAGCAGACAGATTTTTTATTTATTTTTTTACCACTCCAAGCAGATACTTAATTCTTAATTTAACTTTCCTTCCTTTCCATGTCTGATGAGGCATTCTTAAAAGCTTACTGGAAAATGTGAACTTAGTGTAAATTTAGGATTTTACTATACTTAAAAAAAAAAATCTACAAGATGGATGAATAGATGACTGAGTGAATTTTTTTCTAGTAAAATTATGTGTATTTGCACAACAACATGTTGATATCCTAATAGACTTCCAAATAGTCATTTGCCTAATTCCTTTCTAGAGTTTTGTCTAAGGAGATTTTTTGCTCTATCTTCTTGTATTGTCAACTTGCAGTTACTACATTGCAGGAATGCAACATCAGAGAATGAATTCAGTATTAACTTGCATGACCCCAAACCACACTATAAATCACATTTCTTCTCTCCATAAAGTATATGACTTTTTAGAAGAATAGACTCTCACAGTAAGGTCCAAAATTTTCCAAATACTGTAGTAGGCTCTCAATAGATCATATTAAATGAAGGGTCACTTCTTTGTTACCTACTTCAGGCACGTCTAACATATTGTTCACTAATCAACTGAGTATTTTCATGACCTATAGTGACTTACAGGAGACATTATTAATTAGTTAACTCTCAAAAATTTTGTTAGCTCAATGCTGCAGTGCCATAAAAATATTATCAAGTGCTCTGTAAATTGTAAGTAAAGCAGGGAAAATTACAGATCATTTATTTGTTTCCTGATCACTGACAAAAATCTCTGATGATGTTTTGCCTTATAAAGAATCACAAAGATGAACATTGAAATCAACATCACATGTTTATCCTTGTGGTTGTCCTGTCAGTGATTTCTGCAAAATGCAGTGTGGCCCTTGATAGCTTCTTAGGAAGCCTTTCGGTGTTGGCCATGCAAGTTAGCTTGAAAGAATTAAGTTGTTTCTCAAGGGCAGCAGGCAGGGGAGGACCAGTCTTTTGCTTGCTGTGCAGAGCTCAGGCAGGGAGCAACATCCCCTGGTTATTACTTGATCATGCCAAGAAAAACTCTTCTAGAAAAGTCCATAAACAGCCAGCTGCCATCAATCATTGTCATTTCTTTATTTCATGTCTTCTGATGAGGTTGACTACTGTCATTGTTCGTTATTGTCCAAACCATACATTCACTCTTACACTGTCAAGCAGATATGACAAGCACACATTTTCCATATAAGAAAGATACAAAGTCACCTTTTAATTTGCAGTTTGAGTTCACAATGACTTTATAGTTACATTAGCTATTCTCTGGCCTCAAGCATCCATCAGGAGTAACAGCAGCCATAACTGTGCTCTAAATTTCAGTGATAAAACAGCTACCTCTAGTTTATTATAAAAGGGATTCATTAGAGAAAGGAGCCTCTTCAGACAATTTATTGCAACGTAGTCATAGTTTATTTTCAACAGCAGAATTTTTTCTCTAGCCTATAAAAAGTTCTAAAATGTAATATTACAAAATAAAAAGAGAGATTTGACCTTTTGTGTTCATTCCCTGAGCTGCTGGGATAATAAAGTCTCCATAAAATGAAAATTGAAAAACTGTATTATCCACTCCCCTCAAGAAAATTCCATTTGGTAGACCTTACCGAAAACTTATCTAAATATTTTTTGGATCAGAAACAAGATCACACAAATATGCTTGCTATTAAGAGATCATGAAATAATATGATACATGCTTTCCCATTGTGAGGGAGAAAATATCACACATGAAGTAAACCCAAACATCATGATGGGTTAAAGAACAGATAAATGATGAGGGACATCACTTGAAATTTAAGCAGATTAAATGAGAGTGTAAAGTCCACATAATCATATCATTCCAGGAACCGTGACTTTCTCAATATTCCTTAAATGCCACACCAAAATTGTTTTCAAGCAAACTTGGGGTAAAGATTTTAGTTAGTTTCCACTTGAAAGGATACCTGCCTTCCTGAAGTCTATGCGTCTGTCAGCCTTTTCCTTTATCATGGATGCCCACTGATAGATAGTTCCTTAAATTTATAAATGTAGTTTAGGCACCATTATTCATCTAAGTTCAGTGTGAAGTCATTCTCCTATGCCCATGCTATAGAGGACTTCAAAATCTTTATACATTTAAAGCCCAGAAGTGAAACAAGTAGCATTGTTTGGAAGATGTGTTGAATTATGCCCTTGCTCCAAAGCCTATGAAATTACGTAGCCCATTTTCAGTACATGTTAAGCCCTTGCAAACCAAGCAAGAGTTAGCAACTATTCAGCCAAGTCTGAAAAAGGTTAAGATTGAAGTAAATTCTTAAAATTCAGTCAATCCTTGATTTCTTAAAAAAAGTTTAAAAAAAATGCACAGATACTAATGAAAAAGAACATTGGTATGTGTCTCTGAAAGCAAGAGCTAATCCAAACCTCATTAGAGCTTTAAGCTTCTACTTTCCCCTCCTAATTCTGTTTTGCTCAGCCTAGTATTTAAATTCATTTGCATTCCCTTGACACATGCCAAACATTGGCAAAGAAATGGATCCCAAGGTGTCCTGAATCCAGGAATTGACTTTCTCACCCTTTTGCTCTGGGCTGTTTTCCCCTTGCTAATGTCAACATTGGAGTTTTCTTTTTCTCTCATCAGCCTGTTCCAATCGTTTGTACAGGGCAAAATGGGATTGCACAGAGCATTTAGTTTTTAATGTTCAGCACTGCGGAAGAACAGACTGGGCCATTGCAAGGATGACTGGATGGTGTTGCTTGAGAAGCACCCACAAGTTCTTTGAAACAGAATTTAGAACAGCTGGACCGCTGCAGTGTTTTATTTTAAAATAGACAACATATGTAATGCATATGGTCCTAGACATGTATGGAGACACAGGCAGACAATCTGAATGGTATCCAAAGACACCTGCACCTAGAATTCTGTTTCCTTTTATAAGATTTTTTTCCCCCCTAAGAGCACATGTTCCCACTTTGGGATTTGCAAGATGCCATCTGAATCCCCATGTGTGTGACTCCTTAATAAAGTCGATGGGAAGTTTCCTGGGATGGAGGTGTCAGAGTAAGTCAGTTAATAAATACCTCCTAAGGACCTGGCTCCTCCAGGAGCTGGCAGGGAAAATAACAGATCAGGAACGTACCCTCAAGAAACATATTATCTATCAGGGAATTTAAGTGTGTGTTCTGACCACAGAGAAATTGGAACATCACCCATCAAAAACACAGAGACAGAGATTAGGAATTAATTATACAGGGCCAGAGGAGAGGCATAAAGCAGAGAGCTTGGGAAGGACTCTCAGCTTCCTAGAAACAATAAGGTTTAAGAGGCAACCTCTAACTAACATTAGTAATCAATGTAGAGACAGCCTTGGCTTTCTGAGAATATTAGACCAACTGACTTTGAGAGTGGTGAGAAACCTGCTCGTCCACTCACAGCTAAGGTGAGCACCTAGTATATGCCAGGTACCTAGGTGCTTTACAGATTCTTCTTACCAGATCCTGTCAACAACCACCTCTGAGGGTAGACTCAAACACCTTTCTCGACTTAACACGTGAGGGAAAATGAGACTCAGAAACATTAGTCAACCTCCTCACGTCTCATACCGTCTAACAGCAGAGCTGGCCTCACATTCAGTCTTTGTGACTCTCTAAGCCCAGCCATCTAAGCAACTGCTGTCCTACTTCAGATAAATTGTTCCTGTTGAATTTAACGTGTCAACATTTCCCAAAGTCAAGAAATACAAAATATTTGTCAACCGAGTGAATTTATTTATTTTGATGAGATACTGATAAATTAATTATTTTAACACATATGTCTTGAGTACCTGCTGTGTGCCAGGTTCTGTTGTAGTTACTGGGAGCACAGCAGAGAACAAAAATGTCAAAATCCATGTTTGGATGGAGCTTCAAAGTCAGATCCCTTCCATGGGCGCCTTAAAATAGCATTCCCCACCTACTGATTCTCCATCTTTTTTTCCTCCCCCTGAATGTAATAAACTCAGTGAAACTCTCAGAAATTTCATGGGAGCCAGCCACCCTGTTAAGCATTCTTGAGTTGTTGGGACCACTGAGACAATGAGCCTAACTCTGGGTAAACGATGATTTTATGTAAGCAAAATCCAGGGGCTGCTCGGCTACTTGCTGGAAATTCCCACTGCATTAAATTCCATCCCACGCACATGGAAGGTGTGAAAGGGACCTTAAGAATGATTAAATGACAGTGACAGCAGAAAGGGAACTGAAAGTTCGGCTCATTTTACACATGAGGAAACTGAGGCTCAGACATATCGACACCTCTGCCAGTATCCCGCACCTCTTTAAAACCGGAGCTCATGGAAGGGTCCAGACCTCCTCCCTCAGTCCCAGGCTCATTCACCATGTGAACTGACAAGAGACAAAAGGAGGAAGAAGGGAAACAGGAATCTTTATGTTGACAGGGTTACTTTCAGAAAAGGAAAACAGGCGGATTTTAAGCCTATTTTAAAGCCTGCTTTAAATTGTCAGTAAAAATGAAATTGTTCTTTCTATGAAGTCTAAGCCAAGAATTAGCGTGGTGAAGCTGTCTTGTGATGATGGATGGGGGGGAGGCGGGAGGATGGGTCTGTACCCGGGTCTCCACGGAGGAGCCAAGCTCTCTTTGCAGATCCATTTCCTGAACTGGCAGCCAAGCAAAATAGTTCATCACCAAGTTTTCTAGAGGCTCAGCAGTTAAAGAGTGAGAGACTTGAAACACGGGCTATATTTTTAACAGCCGCGAAAGAGAGTCCTCTTCTCTCTAGCTGAGTGACCGTTTGCATCATCATAATTGAAGAACAGTAAAATGGCAGAGCCAAGCTGGTAAGGTGAATGGCCTGACCAGTTGCAGCCTCCTCTGGAAATCTGAGAGCAGGAAGCTGGTGCCAGCCGAAACTCGCCTTATCTATCTGCTAGAAATTGGGAGGCACAGTGTGAATGAGGCTTTTTATGAGGATGAAACAGGACAAGCAGTGGGTGTGTACCCCACTGTTAGTTTCTCCAGGGACTGACACGATGGGGCTAAAAGAGCAGATTTGTCCTAGGTGATGGAGCGGTACCACCTGGGTTACAGGAGTATCATCTTGCAGGACGACACCTAAAGTTGGAGCAGGTTCAAACCACTTGCCTTGGGCCACGGGAAACACACACACACAACCCCCCACCCCACCCCGCAGAAACAAGCTAGCTTTTTCTCCAGAACTAACTTCCTGGCCACCTCTCTTTCCAGCCATCCTGAGTCGAACAAGAAATACAGCTTGGAGACCACATTACCAGACAAAAGATACTCAAAGATTAAGCACCTAACCTCCAAATTGAAAGCACTTTCCTGAAGACAAATCTCAGGCAGTTGACCCAGCAAAGAGGCAGATTCTCTAATAAAATTCCTGCGCATGTGATAGCCCTTCCAAAATCCTCTGAAAGGAGCAAATTGGCTATTAAAACACACATTCTTTGACTTGCCTTCTGAAAACTGTTGCTTTTGTGTGTCTTGGGCATAAACAACACATCCTGTTCAAACACTGACCACTTGCTCCCTCTCTGAAAGATGACTGAAGATTTAAAAAGCTAATAGGAAGAAGGCATACATCTGACATACCATGCGTTTAGATTGGAATGATCCACAACATTAATAATACAAGGGAAAATCATTATCTTAATATTACACTGTAACTATACCCCATTTTCAGTCAGCCCCCAAGCAGGGAAGGAAAAAAAAAGCTGCCTGGGATGAAGGCCACATTTGAAAATATTATTCAAACACCTTCTCAAGTCAGAAATCCATTCTCTGCATGTCCTGACAGCATTGCTGGTCCCTGGCAGGTGCCTGTATTCGAGTAGAATGTTGCACGCAAGGAGATGAATACACTCTTGCTTGATTTAAGATTCTTTTTCCCTGCAGCATTTCAGGAGAGTGAGTAAATATGAGATGGAGTGATCTAATTTCTAGGACCTTCATTCCTTCCTCTTCCAAGATTTGCTTGGTCTCGCTTGAGTTGAATTCTCTGAGTTATTTTGCCGATTGAATATAGACTATTTTAGTTACACATATTGAGATTAATTAGTTAGCCCTTAGGAGGTTTTGCCTGCAGCCTTCACCCTGTAAGGAAAAGTGTGAATACATTGAGACTATTAATTCACAATAAATGGCAGATCATAGCCCTTGCTGAGTAAATTTGTTTGTCTTTCATAAGCTTTGCTAACTGAGTAAGCACACTATCTCAGGCAGTATCCTTTGCTATCACTAACTAAATTCCCAGTGAACTTATTCTCCAGGTTTCAATGGAAATCTTTTGTTATTATTTTGTTTTAATTTTGGAGGATGGGGACCCAAACCTTTTGTGCAACCAAATTGGCCACGGGGATTTGAAAGGGGAGGATACTAATATTGTCACTTTGCTGAGAATCAGCATCACCCTTTTTTTCCAGATGATCCCAGTAATTGTAGAGAAATTGCTCTAGACATAACCACTGGAATGGCAGAATCTATTAAAAATCAAAAAGCTAAATAGGCTTTTGTAAGCAAAGATCCGATCTGCTTTCAGTGTTTGGTGAAACACAGGCGAAGTTACGGTCGTGTGCTTAGTTTTTCAAGAACAACATAAATGCACTAGAGTTGTGATCATTTGATAAACATGTTGATGCCAATATATTTTTGCCGAAATGCAATAAACTCACCAGTAAGTGATGCAAGTTGACAATGGGAGGTAAAAAGAGTATCTTGGGGATGTTGGTGGGCGGCGACGGGAAAACAGCTAGCGTTCGTAATGCTTAGTGAATTCCTGTGTATTTGAAATGTCAAAGAAAATGCGATGTTTCTCTAAATTGTGTCTCTCTCTACATGTATAAATGAACAGACGCAGATAGAGCTCAAAAACATGGCATGGATGAATTTATCTCTTCCAACCCCTGTAACTTTGACCACGCTTCCCTCTTTGAGATGGTGCAACGCCTAACTTTGGATCACAGACTTAATGATTCCTATTCTTGCCTGGCAAGTATATTCTTTGGTCTACAGCAATTTAAACGCAATAACATTTTGAAAGATAAAATATTTCTCTACCTTTGTGTCAGAAGCTCTTCTCCCCATTACGGAGCCTCTTTAACAATTATAAATGTGTTCTTGATTTCCTGGGTTGAGATAGTTTTCCTTACCAAAGAAAGAAGACAGAGCGGGAGGAAGTTACCAGTAGAGACAGATCCAATTCCCCAGCCTCCCTATCTGAGCTTCCCCCTTTCAGCTGCTACATGAGAAATATTCTCAAGAGGATAATCGGGTTTGGCACCTACTTGTAGAGAACTTGTAAAAATTGCCTTGGTTTCTTAGTCTTCAAGATCCCCCTCCCACCTCATTCCAGATAATAAGACCCTGTGCTCCTGTCTCGGAAGTGAATAGATCCTTTTTGTTTATATTTTTAAAGATTAAAATGGTTTGTCAATAAAGTTCACTTCCCCTTTCATAAGCTAAATGGGTTTGGGTTGGTTCGTTTGGGTGGCTTTTTTTCCCTACATAGTATTCAAAGCACTTTTATACCCTCTGAGGGGATTTTCTTATGGTGCTTAAGATGGTTAGAAGTCCAACTCTCCCGCAAGAGCATGGGCATTTCTTAAAATCCTGTTTTAAGCCTTGATTTAAATCATTTAAATGCAAGGGACTGCTATTATGTCTTTATTGGATTTCTGAAGATACATTTTGGGCTTTATACTATGCAATTTAAAAGAGACTCAATTTATTTTCTTCTGCAAACCAGAAATTGTTGTTTCTTAAAGATAGACTATTGATCCCACTTTATAGATGGGAAAGGTGAGGGGAAAGGGTGCAACGGCTTTACACAGAGGAAAAGCCTCATCTCTGACTCCATATGCTAAGATGAATATATCTGTATATTGTTAATATTAATTAACTCAGGTTAACATTTTATTTATATCAACATAAATATAATGAAAATCTGGATTTTTTTCTTTAAATGACATGGCTTTCTCCTAAATCTGTTCCAATTTTTCTTTTAAATTCCTTTTTTTGTTCTTTGTCAGAAGCCAAAATATAAAAATGACAGATAAAATAGTCTAAAAAACAGAAGCAGGATCATGTGGGATAATTTATTAATCTTTGTCTCATAAAAGATTCACTGATTATCTCAGGTTTAGAATCACATTATCAGAAGTCTGAACTTTGCCAAACTGAAAAGGAATACATCATTTTGACTTTAAAAAAAAAAGGCTTACCTTGCATTGCAAGGCAGTTTTTCTCAAATGTGTTTTCTGTGATTATGTAATTATTCACATAATTATAAATTGTGTTCATGAAACTTGTAAGAATTTGCCTCTGAACTTAAATTGTTTCCTATTATATATAATTCCTAGTCTCTTGAGGAATGCTTTTGAGACATATTATTTTCAAGACTTTTTTCAAATCGTACTTTCTTCAAACAGTTTTCTTTTTCACTAAGAAATTCATCACTGAGGAGTGAATGCCCTCTAAAAAATGAAACCAGAAATGAAATTTTGAAGCTTGCTTCCTGCTAGTCATATTCAGGCCTAAAAACCCCAAATTAATTGTGAATAGTGTAAAATAGTTTCCTTCCCTATTTGTATACCTGTATGTATTAATCATCATCCCCCAATTTCAGAAAATAAGAACCATTAAGAGGACCTCATCTCCTGCCTCCATACATTCCATTTTCTCATTATTACAGTCTTTTTTTCCAGTCAGTTTTGGAGACCGACCAGCAGGGATACATAAATTTTTCTGTGTCTTCGACTGAGCTCCTAATTGATATTTCTTCAACTCTTTTCAAAGCAGCTATTTTGGCATCTACAAAAGACTTGGTGTCATCTGAGTCGTAGAAAATATATTTTAATCTTTCACAGCAGTGTTGTTTCTAAGATTTAGCATTTGGGGTAGCAGATGGAGTGGCAAAGAAGTTGCCTATAGGGGCAGCCCACTGCCTCGACTACTCTCCCGCCCTCTGCAGTAACTTATCATTTGAAATAGGAAAGATGCCGTCTTTCGTCGGATGCATTGCTGAGCTGCATGTTGTCAATCGAAGATTCCCCGGATCCCTAGCACAAGATCCGAGTGTTGGGGGGGCCTCCCTCGCTGCACTTCTGTGGCCTCTACCTGCCACCCAGTCACTTTCTCCTTTTGCCTTTTCTCTCCCAGGATGGAGAGGTATATTCAAAAGATGACTCAGAGAAGACCCTCACAGTAAAATTAGGTTTATATTTAAGATCATCCTAAATTCCCAGCTTACAAAGTACCACCTCAATTTTTATTTCTGGCTTCAGAAAGGTAATCAGACTGGAAGAAGTGATTTCATTACAGGCTTGTCCCAAGAGTGACTTTGAGCGGCAAGTCGCTGGGCCTTACTGAGCATCTTTTTTCTTAAGTGCTTGGTGGAGGCAGCAGTTTCTACACCATGGCACCTCCTACTGTGCTCTGCATCAGAGATTCCAGCCCAATTCTTTTTTAGAGCAGAGTTTTGTGTGGTCCTGCAGCACGCAAATATATAATAAGAAAACAAATAACTGCCAGGGAGACTATAAAACACTCAGCCTGGGCACAGCAAGCTCCTCTCAGTTTAGTTGAATCCTATATGATTCACAACTTGAGAACTTAAAGTCATGTTCTTTTTGGAAAGTTCTGTTATTATCTTCATTTTAAAATCTTAAAAAAAAAAATTTTTTTTTCTTCCAAAGTGAAAGGATTTAGAAGTCCTGGCATGAATGTAGAGCAATCCTAGTATTTGTTAATGCTCCAGAGTATTAAAAATACAGAAGATATGGAGAACGACAGAGCTGGGTTTGAGTCCTGGCTGTTTTGTATTATTTGTGAGCTCTTATTTTCATTTCCTTATCTGTGAAATAAAGATAAACCTGCCCTGTATACTTCTTGAGGTTGTCATGGGCTCAACTAAAAGCTCTTGTCAAGGGTAAAGCACTGTACCAATTTAAGGCATTAATGTTAATATTTTCTCTTATCAGCAACCAAGACTTGGCCCTGGCCCCACTCCAGTGCTCTTAGGGTTTATGGTTCAGTGTTAAAGCAGTGGGTGAGACTCTTGTTTCTGGAATCTTGCCCTCTGCTAATCCATACTCCATCACTTCCTAGCTGTGGGACACTAGGGAAATTCCATGTACTCCTGAGCTCAGATTTCCCATCCATCCAGCAGGGAGAGCAGCATCTCCCTCACAGGGCTCTGGTGAGGACTAACCCACTAGCACTCACGGTGTCTGACAGAGTGACCGGTGCTCAATGAGCAATCAGGAAGTGTTGGCCCTGGCTGTTTTTAACCCCCTTCTCCAGTCACCCCCAACTGTAGAGCTCTCCCCCAAATAAACCCAACCTGTATTTGAAAGACGGTCTCTCCTTTATTCCCCGATCAGGGCTGGTTCAGTCCCGGCCAGGTGTTTGTACTAGACGAGTACTGTGCCCGGAACGGAGTCCGAGGCTGCCACCGCCATCTCTGCTACCTCAGAGACTTGCTCGAACGGGCAGAAAACGGCGCCATGATCGACCCAACCCTCCTCCACTATAGCTTCGCCTTCTGTGCGTCCCACGTCCATGGGAACAGGTAGGCACGTGTCCGGGGGCTGTTCCTTTTAAAAAGATGTTTAAGGTGCTGGCAGTGGTTTACAGCTGGGCCTGCTCTTGCTGTCGTCTCTAAGTCTCCCCATTCCTGTTCGCTCAGTAGTACAGACGTGTGGGCACACACACACCAGCCACCCAGCCACAGAGAACATACACACAGGTCTGAGTTGCTTCTCCTTTCTTGAGTCTCAACAGAAACAGCAAACAGGACTTCTAGAGTGGTCTCTGAAGTTAAAACAATCTAGACTCAGATAATAGCTGCTCCATTTGCTAGCATTACCTGGGTAGCAGTTAAACCCTCTCTGCCTCTGTCTTCTCATCTGTAAAACAGGGAAGATAGAATCTCCATGGGATTGTTGAGAGGATGTAAGTGGATATAAAAGGTTAAGCACAATGCCTGGAACATGGCAAGGGCTCAATAAATATCTGTCTTTGTTGTTGTTATTTATTTCATTAAAAAAATGGCTCCTTACTGAAGGTCAGGATCTCTGGTACACCTTCTGCGTACATGGTGAGCAAAAACTAGACATTAAGCAAAGGCAGAGTTACAGAGAAATTGATTCTTTGAGAAACAGGGATAAAATCCCATGGTAGCATTTAATGAAGGACCATGATTCAGATGGGGTGGCAGGACGCTGGGAGAGTCTCCCTGAGGAAGTGATGCTTGGCCCGAGTACTGAAGTTGGAGTTGAGTGGTCCTGGGAGAAAGGAGGAGCATGTACAAATGCTCAGCAGAGGAAACTCAAGGGCTGAAGCAAGCAAGGTGATGCTAGGAGACGTAGATAATCATGGCACTTTGAGTTTAACCAGAGAGCTGGGAGGAACTTCAGAGATCATGGTGGAGTCATCCCCTTCGGTTTATAGGTTTTACAGACAAGACCAGAACATCAGTTCTCCTAACTTCATACTAAGTACTTTCTTTCTTTAGACATTGCCCAGCTCCTGGAGGAAAAGATCCATGTTCTGAATAATGCAAAAAGCAGTAAATAACTTAAGAATGGTACCATTTGGCTCTGAAGACCTGGAGTAAATTTCTGCACTGCCACAGCCAGTTTACTATCCCAGTGTGTGTAGCCTCACATTACTATAAAGAGAAGCCTCCATTACCCCACGAGCCCCTACCAATAGCCAGGGAAGGCACACCCAGGGAAAACTAGGTGGCTTCAGAAACCCAGCCTGCAGTGAAAAGCTTGCTGCTCTGGGGAAAGTCTTACATGGGAGAATCCAGAATTGACAACTTTTTCTTTTAAATCAGAACTGTGTCAGTCATCTTTGCAAGCTATACAACTCTGGAATATCTGTGGGGTTGGTTTTGTGCCTTTCCTCTTTCTAGTGCTGGTAGATTTTATGAGATGCAACTTCAACATTTAGAGCTGGGTAACAATAGCACTGTAGGTTTGAATATTTAACAGGCAACAAGATTTTCGTCACCTCCCATTGTTACCAGGTTTGCTAGCCCAGCACATGACCTTTCATTTGCATAAAAGATATTCATGAAAACTCTGATACCTGGGGACTATCTCTGCATAATTCTGCTTTTTATAAATATGTACACTTTGATGACTATCTGTTACAGCCTCTTGGACTGAATTCTTTAAAGAGAGAGAGAGAGAAGTTGCATTATATTCTCTGGGTTGTCACACTGTATTCTACATATGTTACTGAATAAGGAAGTGTTATAAAATAATGAAGTGTTTTTGTAAACTCCCTGGTAAACATCATCATGAATTATGATACACATTGTCTGGATTTCATATTGTAAGACTGCCACTTGATTCACAGTTAGGTTTATACATCTTGTCATGGAAACAGTTTTGGATTTCTTATTTTCTTTTCAGTTCTGATTTTCCTTATGCAAGTTTGCATCTTTTTTTTTTTTTTGCTTATTATTTTAGTTTGAATGCATTTGCTCTTGCTGTTTGATGCATCCTTCTTTTTCTTTCTTTTGTTTGTGCATGTATGTGTGCTCTTGATTCTCCCATGGCTGGCCACACTCTGTGCATGCTCCATGCGACCACCCCCTCTCCAAAGTCAACAAATGCATGCGTACCTTGGTGGGCTGCCACCAGACACAGACCCTGAAGGGAGCAAAACTCCCTCCCCATCTGAACCAGAGGCTAAAAAAGATACCAAAAAGGAATCCAAAAAAAGAAAAAATCCCAAAACCCAGGCAAATCCAGAGCCTAAAAGGTAAGATGTTTTGTGTGTATTGGCTTGTGTTTTGGGATGTCTGTGACCTTTCCCTCTCCCCCATCTATGCTGAATCTCAGCCTTAACAAACAGCAAGCTTTGTGTATTCCTGAAGTCTCTGTTTGAAGGTGCGCTTTAAAAAAACACGCTAGCAATGGGCAAAAATATCATGTATTAGGACTGAATTTGAATCGGGTATTTAGTGACTCTTAAAGCATGTTCATATTGAAAAAAACTAATCGAGCAATATGTAAACAGAAGCATGAGTCAGATTGCTTTTTTTAGTGGCATCTAGTTAGGGGCCTGGTAGCTTAACAAGTCACTCATAATAAGCAACCCATGATTTATAATTTTGAAATTATGGTTAAGGAGCAAATAAAATGGGTTGGCATAAAATGAGTTTATACCTTTATAGTAGGTCCATCATTTTCAGCAGACCCTCTCAGTTCTACATTTATCACATGAAAGTAATCCATTTTCCAATAATTGTTTATAATGCACGAAGTAATGTCTGTCACCAAATTAATGACTCCTCATAGAATCGTTTATATGATGAAGTCACCTTGAAAATACTTTTAAGTTCTAAAATTATGTTTATCCTCTCTTGTTTCATGTGTCTTTTAGATGTTCTCTTTGTGAATTGGTAAAATGGCGAATTGGTGGCTTTTATTCCCTTTTAAAGGAAATTAAGTAGGTGTACAGTTATATCCAGCATTATCCCTATGTCCTTCTTCACCCTCCCTATCTCGCCCCAAATTAGCACTGACAGTTTAAAGTTCGTGGTGAGGTTTGGAATGGATGCTCTGACCCTGGGATTGCCCAAGGACACAGAGTTCGCAGGGAGCTCTGCTCTGTGCTTCACTGTGGATTTGCTCAGTTGAAACTTTGTTAAGTCCTCACATTCATACAGTTCGCTGTAGGCCAGGTTCACTTCCTAGGAAATGAAGCAGGCAGTGGATCATTGTATGCCAGTCTAATAGTGAAGGTCAAAGAAAGCCCCGATTTCATGGGAACACCCATCTTCTGAACTTGCAGTATACACAGAGAGGAGTGGAGTTTGTGTGTTTCCCTGTGTGGGTCAGAGTGCAGGGCAGAAGTAGCTTGCAGTCGGTAAGAAAATGCAGAGTATTATAGGGTGCATGAAAAGGAGGCTTCTTTGGCTGCTGTCCGAGGTGCTGGTTTTGGCATGATCAGCACTGAAGCGGAGCAGAGAGCAAATGGCTGCAGTTCCTGGAGCCTGACCTGTTTCCTGTGCCATGAAAAACTACCAGGAAAGATTGTGAGTGGTACTTTGAGGCTTATACACATAAGGGTCTGTATTTGCTATTTTTTTAAGAAAGAAAAAATCATAATCTTAAATATTTGTACTTAAGTGTGGTATTCTGCAGTCTACAAAATGCTTTTAACATATTCCTGTCTCAGTACATGTCACTTGCTGTAACATTTCAGGTCAGGTGCTTTTATACCCATTTTGCAGATGATGAAACTGAATGTCTGAAAATTGAGGTGGCAAACCCAAATATTCTGAGTCTAAAGTTCTTCTTTGTACCACATCAGCACTGTATGTAGATTCTAAAGATCTGAGTGTTAGAGCCTGTTCTCAATAAATCTAAGATGATCATATCTCATTTCAGTGCCTCAGTTTTCTCATCTGCAAAATAAGCACATAGAATTATAGCATCTGTTATACTCCATAAACCTCTAAAATTATCTTCCATGGGCTATATTAAGTTAAATAGACCATTGTTAGATTTCATAGAAAAAAGTGTAATTAAAATAAGGATACTTATCACCATTTAATGTGTTTTCTATATGCAAAGTACTGTGTGAAGTGCTATTTACATATATTATCTCATTTTATCCTTAATGCTTCACTGTGAGATCTGTATTATTATTACTGTCACCTAACAGATGAAGGGTTTGAGGCTCAGATAAATTCAGTCACTGTCTTCAGTGAGCATGGCTCACATAGCAAACATGGTTGTTCTCTCTTTGGAGCTTGGGTTCGTAACTTCTCTGCCTTATTACCTGCCCAGCATTAGCACTCTGTGTGGTGTGAGATGCAAATTCAGCCCATTGAATATGAGTTTCAACATTTCCAGGTGACCTACTGTAGCAGCTGTCTGAATTAATTAAAGAAATTAATTTAAAAAATTAATTAAAATTTTCCCTTTTTGTCCTGAAGATGTCCACAGTCAGTCCAGCCCACCTGGTGATTTTGACCTTGTAGAAAATGAGTGTATCTGGAGCTTAGGGCCACCTAGGGGAGAGGTTCCTTTGAGCACCAATTAACACTGGAAAATATTTTCCTGCCTCTCTCACCAGGATGAACACTGTTTGCATGTGGACAGGTTAGCTCTTCTTTGACTCACAGTCAGAAGGAACTCATGACCCATGGAAACAAACTGCCCTTTAACTGAATTTAACTCAACAATAGATTCCATTCCTATTGTCATCTCACAACCAACTTTAGGTAAAAAATAGCTTTTTGTCCAGTTATTGATTTTTTTTTACCTATTAATAACTCAGCAGCCCCAAACATGGGGCAGAGCGCAGCCCTGCTGCAGCTAGACATCATTAGTGATCACTCCGATGCTGGTGACTGAGTTTGTCCCGTCTTCTCTGGAAGCCTGTGCTGCGTCGTTGTGAGACACTATGGCCGTTACTGTTGTGAGTCGCCAAGTTACGGCTCTGACTTTCGCAGCCCCAGGGACTGAAACCCGAAGGACTCTGACTATGGGATTTCCCAGGAAAGACTACTAGACTGGGTTGCCATTTCCTTCTCCAGGGGATCTTCCCGACCCAGGGATCAAACCCGCATCGCCTGCATTGGCAGGCAGATTCTTTACCACTGTGTCACTTGGGAAGCCTAACACTACCCTACTTGAATCCAGAACATCTAATCCAGAGTAGACATACCTGGTCAGTTTCTCTGTTCATGATGCCAAGCAGTGGAAGATAGTGGAACCGTCGACATGTCTGGAATCTTTGAGATTCTTGACTTGGGGTGGTCCCTTCCCCAAGGGACACTTGGCGATGTCCGGGGCCGTTTTGATTCTCGCTTTGTGCTGCTGTTGTTCTCTGGTGGGTGGAGGCCTGCGATGTTTCTAAAGATCCTGCAGTGCACGGGGCAGCCCCCTGCAAACAGAACCCAAAGCGTCAAACTTCCAGGTGTTGGGATGGAATCTCTCCTTTTTATTTGGATTTTGGTTCCTTTTTTACAGGCATATTCTGTGTCTAAAGGCTTGACACTGATGTTCAGCTTGTGCAGGGGTTGTCACAGACATCACATGGAAAGTTTGTAAAAATGGAGAGAATGAGGTCCCATCTTTAAGTAATTCAGTTCAGCAAGTCTTCGCTTGTGCCAGGCATCTACCCTTTTTAATCATTTCCTCCCCAGGTATTTCTAAGGCATTTGGTCTTCAGATCCTACTTATTCAAGACCTTGGTGGTCAAACTTAGCTGCACATTGGAATCACTTCAAGAGCCTAAAAAAATTTTGATGCCTTAGCCCCACCAGCAGTGGTTCTGATTTAGTCTAGGATATGACCGAAGCATCTTGGTTTTAAACCCTTATGTGTAGCAGCATTTAAGAACCATTATTGAGGGAACACTAGTATGAACTAGCTCTTTAAAAGTGAGCCCATTTTTGCAAAGAGAGAGGGGAAAGAAAAGGAAAATGTGAGTACGTTCAGCTGGTTGCTCTTGGCGATCATCAAACCCACAGATGTAAATTACTATATCTTCTAATTTTTAAATCAGCTCCTAAGGTTGCAGTACTTAATTTTCACCATAATATTTTTAGTCTTCTTTCTAGATGACATTTAGATTAACATCACTTTGGTCACTGTCCCACAGTGACAAGGCAATCAAACAGCTCTGATGATTGCAAGTTGCGTCAATGTTCCTTGGATCCCTTTATTATTGGGATTGGAAATTTTTCTCATTTACATTATTATTTAACATTTCTTGAATGCCAGTGCTGCTCTTCACATATGGCCTGCGGAGAAAGTACATTGTATCAGCAATTAACAAATCCATAATGCCAACCACCCCAATCCAAAGTAGGCTGCATAGATTAATGCGTCTGTAAGCAGATGCAAGAGGGCATGAGTCCTAAAAATCTCTGAACATGTGTCCAAGGATTCTTTGGGGAGATGCATTTGAAGCCAAGGTGCTGCTTGCATGCAGAAGCCGTGCGATCCCTGTGGCTTAGTCGCTGAGCACTCAGATGGAACTCACTTTTCCCCTGTTACTCCTGTTTCTAAGTCACTGAGTGGTTCCACCCATCCATTTGCCCAAGACAAAACCTTGGGAGCAGTCCTTGATGTCTCCTTCCTCAGCGCATCACAGGGATTTAGTTCCTGTGCCCTGCCAATGCTTTTACATCTCTCAAGTCGGCCTGTTTCTCCTTACCTTCAGGACCACTGCCAGGGTTCCGGTCTCTATCTTCTCTCCCCTGGACCTCAGCACTTGCTTTATTGTCCATGTCCTTGCCTTCAGTATGGGTCCCTTACTCCCAATCCATGTCATATCATGGTTGCCTTTATTTATTGTGGGGGGAATGCCTACCTAGAAGTAAAGGAGTCATTTTGCATATGTATTTATTTTTTCCTTTTTTCTCCAGTATCTCCTTCCCTCCTTTCTTTCCTCCCTTTCTCTCTGTGTTACATGCACATACAGTCATCAGGACATTATGTCTGGTGCTTTCTAACTCTCCCTCCCCCAAAAAGAGAGAAAAGAGGATAGCAGGGTAGTTCTGTTTTTACCAGCCTGTGAATGCAGCAGTTTGGTAGCAGGCAGGGGTGGGTGGGGGTGACAGTGGCATTCACACTCCTGGTCCCATGTTACATGCGGACACAGGCCTTATCTCATCTGTGGACAGGAGCATCTGGCTGGTTGGCCTCTCAGCTCCGAGTGTGGTGTTGGCCTGCGTCATTCTCTAAATCCTAATAAACCAGCCTCACCTAATCGGACGAAGGAGAGAAGGGAAAAAGTCCAAAGATATTTCATGTAAAAGTCTGCATCCCAAGAAGAAATTCTCTCTAGAGCTTGTAGGCTATCTTTTAACCCATGTGACTCTCTTCCTGAAGGAAATTTGCCCCATGAGAACAGCAAATTTTCCAATTCAAACATAAAATCTTATATAAAATGTGCTGGATATCTGTCCCATTGGTGCATAACAAAAAATTAAAATAATGTGCATTTTTCTTCTAAAATTCCACTGTTGTGTCCTTATGCTGTGCTCATTGTTACAAAATATATTTTCAGATATCATACCCTTTTTAGGGTAGATGTGATACCCAAAAACTCTGACCACTGATATTACTGCTCTGAACCACTCAGAAAGCTCTACATAGGGTCATTGCATATTCAAGGTAGAGTTTAAAACCTAGGTGTCTTTGCTTGTCTAGAAATAAAGAAACTCATTTCTTCGTTTGGTCCTCAAAAAGAAAAATCTGTAGTAAAAATTTTAGAAATTGGTCCTTCTCTGGAGAAAGAAATATGCACTCTCCTACAATGCATACATTTTATATCACTTTTCTTATCATCTCTGGGGCTCTTGCTTCACTCAGCACCTGGGCAGAGCCTAAGCCACTTTGATTAATGTCCTTGTGCCAATAACTTACACATTCTGAGATTGTTCAGTAGGGAGAGACTTCTATCACTCCCATCCTTATAAGAGAGTAAAGACACCTCCTGATACTGTTGGGTTTTAGCTCCATGTTTAGAAAAGCAGTAAAGAAGTCACAAAAAACCTGACTTGTGTATTTTTGCCCTGGTCTAACCTCTTTCTCAAATTGACTAAAACCAGTCTCAAGAATCTTCACTATGCATTTGTAATGTTGTAGAAACTGGTTGCTGTTGCTTCCTAGCTTACTCTTTGTGATACAAACACTTTGATATATTTGTTTTAGCAGCGTGTCTGAGCCCCAGGGCATCAGGGCATAATTAGAAAAGGGCATGGGCTGGAGGGAGAGGAGAAGGAAAGGGTAAGGCTGGGCTTTCATAATGAAGCAGTGACTACAGGATGTGAGAGTCCTAATTACAATTTATAATTAAGCTAGAGATTATACAAACCATCCAGATGAGCAAGTGGGGATGCCTCCTTTTGAGATGTGCTGCTTTGGTGTTCATAAACATGGAGTTATTAACCACTTGAAAGAGACAAAGGAAAATATTCCACAATAGGATTAAATTCAAAAGTGTCATTTTGAAAGTTGTAAGGATTAAGAATTGCTAGAAGTCAATTTTTAAAGAGAGAGGTCAAGAGTGTGTGTTTAGTCTGAATGTTCTATTTAGGGACCATTGCAAGGAACGGCTACTAAAATATTCTGTTCCACTCTGACCCTTTCAGCTTTCATGTTTCTGGGCTGGAACAATTTTGTAGCAAGCAGGATTCGGTTATCTTGCTTGTTTAAGGACATTTTCATGGATCCATACTGCGGTCTGCAGGCATGCATCCATTTGGAGAGAGAGAATATATCGTGTTTACGGTGCCTGCACCGGCATATGTGGACATTTGCATTTGGAGAGAAAGTATATTCCCACTTCAGCTGGAGTTTTACCCCTTGTTGATAGTGATTGGAGCTTAAAGCTGGCTGAATGCAGAGAGGTGGACCAGACACGCTTTCCCCTTTTGTTGAATTCACACATTTCGTTTCACACTGGATTCTGCACTTGATTACCAGATAGATGCAGTATCAGAACACATCCATCAATTAATTCAATATGTTTCAAATTAATTTAGCAACCTGACCTTCTTGAAGAGATATCTTACCTTCCAAATGGAGGTTTTGTGGCCCAGCTTTCAATATAGAGCACCCTGTTGGCAGAATAATTAAATGCTAGGACTCCATGTGCCCACCTAGGTGTCTAACGGCAATTTAACAGTCCCAAAGATGTCAATTCACTTTCACCAAACACAAGGTAGTTTGAATTCTTTGCCTCAGTTGTTCACACTTAATTTCAAATATCAAGATAAAGTGTTCTCACATTAAAAGCCTCATGCTTAATCATATTGGATTAATCCTCCAGCAGACATTAAGTAACAAGCTCTAGCTCAGAAACATTTGGGTAAAGGAAGAAGAATTTGCAGTACTAGTTCTGAAGTGTGGGCAGCTGGGTTAGGGTCATTTTAATCTGATTTTAAAAAAAAGAGAAAAACACAACTCTAGATGTATTATTATTTGTGACATGGCTCAAGATGGGAGGCTGTGAGGAGAATGAAGATGACAGAACTGGTGCTAACCACTGTGACAAGAACTTGAAGAGCAGCCGACGTGACATCTTTCCTATCGTGCTGCCGAAAATGTCAACTTTGTGAAGGACAGTGAGAAAACGGTTTGCCGAAAACTTGAAAGGTGGATTCCGGAGATGCCTGCTGTGTCAGATGCAATATAGTCTGTCATGGCCCGAGAGACCCACTTCTGGCTCCAGTGATGGCCTGCAGGTGGGAGAGCTTCCAGTCTTCAACAGGGCTCCAAAAATGACTGCAGTTGACCTGCATATTGTCTCAAGTTTGCAGGATCATGATATACAAGAAGTGAGTGGTTAGCCAGTGTGCAGTTAGGTGGAACCAGTGACCAGGGATCACATTTCCTTGTGTGTATGTTTGTAAAGCTAGATTCAAAGGCATCAACATTTCTACTAAAATTGAGCACATGGGAAAGGAGGGAATGTGTACTTTATGCATGTACATCGATTCAATGTAAGAAACAAAAATTAACTCTGGATAATCTAAGCAAAAGAAAGTTTATTGGGATGATGCCAGGAACCTCAAAGAAAGGGAGGGGAAAACTGGGATCAAGGCAGTGACTGGAAAGTGGGAAGCAGGATGAAAGCCACGTGCCGTCCTACCTGCGCGTTAGAATCACTTAGGGCATTAAACTGACGACGTGTAGGCCTCGATGCAGACACTCTGAGTCAGAGATTGAGGGTGGGACCTCGCAGAGCTCTCTCCTGGTTCTCAGGTACAGTCACAGATTAAGAACTACAAACATGGGGAGACAGGCTGAGCAGGGCACAGCTGCTCGCATGAGCAAACCCCATCTGTTTCTTTTATCTTTGCGTTATTTCTTTGATGTAGAAGTTCCAGGAAGGAGTGTCCAGTTGGCTGAGTGTAGTTCATAGTCCAGCTAAGGTGTCCAGTGACCACCCAGGGGAGGAGCCGGCCTGTATGAAGCCTGCAGCATTGGCGACAGAGTAGGCACCTCAGTTTGTGCACAGTGCAGCCAAGGGCATTCCTCCAAGGGAGATCCAGGTGCTCTAAGGGCATTCCTCCAAGGGAGATCCAGGTGCTCTAAGAGAGTGGCGGCGGCCCCTAAGATGTACAGAAACACCAGCAGAAAATGCAATAGGATCCAGGAGAACGGAGGATTCAGGCTCCTAGACATGTGTCCTGAGTGAAGAAGCATCTCCGCCTGGGATTTGCTAGGTAGGAGTGTAAAGATCCAGCTTCAGCCCTCCTCTTCTCTCATTCTTTTTGATTCCTTAAGTGTTAGAAGTATTGAGAGCAGAACAGGATGCAGAGCCAGTTTTATGACAATTATAGAATCACCCCCAAATGTTTCCAGAACGCAGAAACAAAGCATGGCTTCTGAGCGACACCAGTACAGTTCTTCTGTTTATTTTGCAACCAGAACTGCTTGGAATGGCACCTTGGAAACAGTGCAAATGCCATTTTTGGAAGGGGTTGCTAGCTTCGTTAAGTGGACTGTGTACTTAGAGAAAATCTCTGGTTCCAGATTCACTCTAATCCAAGAGAAATCCTGAACCAAAATACCCTTTCATGTATTCGGCCACCCACCAAATATTTTCTTGCTCTCTAAGGCAGTGGTTCTTAAAGTAAGGTTCTCCAAACCAGCAGGATCAGGGAACTTGTTAGAAAGGCCAGTTCTCAGGTACGCCCCCCCCCAACCAATCGTACCCCCACACACCCACAGTCTGAGGTAGCCGCACAGTCTGAGGTCTCACAGGCTTTCTGTGTGATTCTAAGATAGGCTCGTGTGGCCCCTGTTCTAGGGAAGGTATTTATTGCTTCTGGGAGAACCATGTTCCCCAGAATATTGAACAGGATTTTTCAGTTAGTAGATCCATGTAAACCTGTACAGTTAACATTGATGAATTATAGGGGTCAATGGAAAAGAAATTGATGTTTGACAGAATTTTCAAAAACTATGAGAAATCAATGCAGCCAAGGTTATTTTTGCGTTTTAACTGATAAGAGTGACAATCTGTGATCTTAGACAAATTTTATTATTCCTGCATTTCTCTCCCTCGATTTGTAAAATAACATCCCCCACTACCAGCATCATTTCAGGGCAATTCTGGCAATTATAAATAAATGTGTGCTGGATGTCTAAATCGTGATATGTTTTATCACCTGTTTTTGTTGGTGAACTCTGCACTGCGCATCTTACAGACTCAGATTAGTTTGTTTCATTTATTTTAAAATGAAAGTGTTCACACTGCCATAGGTGATTAAGAAGCAAATTTAAGAAAAGATAACAATTTTTCATTGTTTACCTTTTTTGGATAGGGAGATTAACAGTGCTCACAAAGTAATCCAAGGAGACATGGAAGCTGCCATCTGATACGTTTAATCATTATAAATGTGAATCATTAAAACAAAAGGGGAAAACATCATAAGTGTTATGTTTAAAATGCCATTTATAGTGAGAATTACAGGAAAACCAGGCACATACTAAATGTTCAGTTTTTATCATCTCAAACACAAATCTGAGAGCTGCTTCCTAATTGCCTAATTGCCTTAGAAAGCTTGTTGGGTAAGGAAGGAATGATATTCTTCACACAGAGGTTTATTTCCTAGTAATGGCCACAGACATCTCTGGCTGCCTCTGTGAAATGGTTTTCAGGCTTTTCTAGTGATCTATAAACTCCTCTCTGAATTGTGCCTTATATTTAATAGCATTTTTCTCTGGCTTAATTCCCCACTAAGAAACAAAATGCTTAAAATGGCTCAACTTTTCCCAAATTGATTGCAGGTATGCACACACAATGACTGTATAAATGTGTATTCAGTGCATTAGTGAGCTGAATTTTGTGTAAACAAAATCCAAAAGCCATAGCCAGAGGAAGTTTTAGATTATAACAGACACATGAGATGTTACTACAGAAAGTGTCACATGTATTTTGTGGGGCCAATGAATTCATCCTGAGGTTTAACTACAGATTTGTGGGCATTTCATGTTTTAAAAAAATTTTTTTAATAAATTTCATAAAGTAACATTTGAGATTTTTCTGAAAATTTAAATGTAAGGACACATGTATAGATTCAAACTGCCTACCTGGTATTTACTGTTTTGCATTTACTTAAGTTCAGGAGGGTGTCAGTAAATGCACAGTGTAGGATTTTACTGTTAGGGGTATTTTCTACAAAATGGGGGAGAGGAAGTTTTTTCTTTTTTCAAATAAGGCATTTTTAGTACTTAAAAAGAAGGGAAGCTGACCAATAAACCCCTAACAGGAGGTACACTGATATCATTTGCCAAGTCTTTTGTGCAGTCAGACTGGTCTAGTATACAGGATTTTCCCAACTTCTGCTGGATCCTTGAGAAGGCCTATAAATAAGACCATTTGTTTGGTCTCAAGATGACTTGCATTTGCAAACTGAAGAATGTTCCAATAGAAGTTTCATAGTGACGCACCAATCTGCAAACTGGCTCAGCCAGTAGTCAAAACAAGTCACTGCAAGATCTGGGTAGCTGAAGACTTTGAATGGGTCAGATTATCCTACGTCTAATTTGGCACAGATAAGTTTGGGCTATAAATATGCAGCCTTCCTTTGTATTCTCAACTTGAATGGGCCAGAGAAAATAAGGAAAATGTGTGTGAACCTATTGGTGATTCAGAAACATGAGAATACTGGGACTAAACTGAAGTTCACTTATTTATGCTGGGTCATTCCTTTTTATTAAATGAGCAGCAGATCACTAAGATCAAAAGATAGCCGATGTGGTTTGTTGTTTTTTCTGCTTTTATTGAGATATTGACATATATGATGTAAGTTTAAGGTGTACAATGTGATGATTTGATACATGTATACATTTTAAAATGATTACTGAAATAAGGTTCATCAACACCTACATCCCCTCATATACTTACTGTGTGTGTCTGTGTGTCTCTGTGTGTGTTGGAAACATTTAAAATCTACTTTAACACTTTCAAGTAAGTAATGCAGTACTGTTCATTATAATCACCATAGGATATATTAGATCCCCAAAACTTACTCTTCTTATAGCTTCTTATAGCTTTACCCTTTGACCAGCATTTCCCCATTTCACTCACTCCCTCACCCTGGAAACCACCATTCTACTCTCTTTTTCTATGAGTTCAGCTTCTTTTGATACTACATGTAAGTGATATATGTTTATCAGACACATATCACTGTATATCTTACTCTGTCTCATTTATTTCACCTAGCATAATGTCCTCAAGGTCCATCCATGTGGTCACAAAAGCAGTATTTCCTTCTTTTTTGTGACTGAATGATATTCTACTTTGTATATATCACATTTCCTTTATCAATTCATCTGTGTCGATAATATTGTCAATACCCAACTTAGGTTGTCTCTTTATCTTGGCTATTGTAAATAATGCTGCAATTAATACAAGGTGCAGTTGTATCTTGAAGATAGTGATTTCCTTTTTTCAGATATATACCCAGAAGTGGAATTACTAGATCACATGGCAGTTTTATTTTCAATTTTTGAAAAACCTCCATACTGTTTTTCACAGTGGCTGTGTCAGTTTACATTCCTACCAGCAGTGCTCAGGGGTTCATTTTTCTCCACAGACTCACCAGCATTTATTTGTTGTCTTTTTGTTTTGAGAACAGCTATTCTGACAGGTGTGGGGTGATAGTTCATTATAGTTTTGATTTGTATTTCCTTGTTGATTAATGATGTTGAGCATCTTTTCATGTACCTGCTGGCTATTTATATGTCTTCTTTGGAAAAATGTCTGTGTCCTCTGCCTATTTTTAATCAAGTTATTTGGGTCTTTGCTGTTTTTTTATGAGTCCCTTCTGTATTTTGAATAGTAACCCCTTATCACATAGATGGTTTGCAAATATTTTCTTTCATTGTATAGATTGTCTATACATTGTGCTATGGAGAAACTTTTTAGTTTGCTAAAGTGTCACTTTTTTGTCTTGTCTGTTTTGCTTTTGTTGTTTGTGCTTTTGGTGTCATATTCAAAAAAAAAAAACATTGCCAAGACCAATATCAAGGAACTTTTCCTCTATATTTCCTGCTAGGATTTTTACAGTTTCGGGTCTTTAGTCCATTTCAAGTTCTTTGTTGTGAGTGTTCTAAGATAAGGGCCCAACTTCATTCTTTTGTATGTGAATATCCTGTTTCCCAACACCATTTATTGAAGAAATTGTCCTTTCCACATTGACTACACTTGGCTCCCTTGTCACGTATTATTTGACCATATGTGCGAGGGTTTATTTCTCAGCTCTCAACTCTGATCCATTGATCTGTATGTTTTTATGCCAGTACCATACTGTTTTGATTACTGCAATTTTATAGTTTGAATTCAGGAACCATGATGCCTCCAACTTTATTCTGGCCTTCTCAGAATTGCTTTGGTTATTTGGGGCTTCTGTGGTTCCTTACAGATTTTAGAATTTCTGTGAAAAAAATTCCATTGGAATTTTGGTAGGGATTGCATAGAATACATAGCTGACTTAAACAGTATAGATATGTTAACAATATTAAATCTCCTAGTCCATATACACAAGATATTTCCATCTGTTTTCTTCAGTTTCTTTCATAAAGGTCTTATAGTTTCTACACTGTCTTGTAATTTGTTCTTTAGTTACTATATAAGTGGTTAAATTAATCTGAACATCTGTAATTATGGAAATTGAGTCATTTATTGGCATTGAGCTCTGGGGAAGATAGACACTTACGGGGCACCTGGTTTTCATAGGAGTTTGTGTGCGTAATTCAGGAGTCTCAAACCTAAGTGCCTGCAAGAGATTCAGGTAACATATAGAAATGTGGACTAGAAGAGCGACCTGCCACAGCCAAGGAAGAAGCTGTTTCTGCCCCTTGCCAATTAATGCCAGTTGTTCCACATTTCTAAGAGAAGTGTATAATAAAACTTACCTAATTAAAAAAACAAATGTTGGCAAGCGGTTCAAAATTTCAGAAGCTGTGATCCAAACAGAACAGATCTAGAAGCTGCTTTAACCTGCAAGCCACCACTTTGTGCATTTTATCATTTCACAATAAATGAGCGACAGTTCTGCAAATGTCTCCAAATGATAACCTCAGCGTACCCCATCCCCTCTAGTCACCAGCCGAGAAGCGGGACTTCTCCTAAGGTCACATCGATCACTGTAGTTGTTCTTCTAAAATGGACAGTTTCCTCCTGCTAGAGATTTGATTTGATGGTGTCAGCATATGAGGTTCCCATCACCTCATGACATGTCTCCTTTCAGGCCTGATGGAATCGGAACTGTGACTGTTGAAGAAAAGGAACGTTTTGAAGAAATCAAGGAGAGGCTCCGAGTTCTCCTGGAAAATCAGATTACACATTTTAGGTAAGGATCTGGGGTTAAAGGGCTTTTTAGGAGAATGAGCCTGGGGAGGGGCAAATTAACGGCTTATTAAGGGCTTGATTTTCTAAAACTATAAACCTATCAGAGACACACTGGATGTTTAAAAACATCTGAATGAGGACTTGTTATATAGCATGGAGGACTAAACTCAATATTTTATAATAACCTATAAGTGAAAAGAATCTGAGGAAAAAATATATATATATATGAAACTGAACCACTTCTGCTGTGCATCTGATACCAGTACAATGTGGAAAACCAGCTATAAAAAAAAATGTGAAATAATGAATGAAAAAGCCAACTCTCAGAGAGAGAGTTGCCATAGGAATCAAGTTATAACATAGCATAAGACAAGAGTTTGCTAATACTCTGGAGACTTAGAAATCTTAAGTTCATTTTATTTCCACTAAAAGAACAAAGCCCTCTTTGTATAAGCTGTCCTGTTCCCTTTGTACCGTGAGGCAGTGTCTTGAAAGGCTTATGACTGCCCGAAATAGTCACTAGAACTATCTGTGTCATCAAAAAACCTCCTGGATAGAGACTCCCCTACTGGTACAGTGGGTAAGACATGGGCTTTCATTGCTGTGGACCCAGGTTCCACCCCTGGTTGGGGAACTAAAATCCCACGGACCATGTGGTGCAACAAAAATAAATAAAAATCTGTGTGTGATACACATTTAAAAAAAAAAAAAAAAAAAACCCTGGATAAATCCTTACTGGTTGTATACTCTATGCAAGATACATTGCCAGTAACAAAAGATCAAATAGCAATTAAAAACTACAATCAAGGCAAGACAATTAGCAGAATCATGAATTTGCTCAAAATACACTCTTGTATTTCCTATCTTAATCCTCTAGGGATTTAGGTGTGTTTGAAGTTTAGCTTCTTTCAAGTAAAACTATTTCTTAATGCCAGTCTCAATAATTATATATAAGGTCACAATTGAGCTAACAAAGGGTTCTGCTTCACAATAGAAATCTAAACAGAACCTTATGTCATCACTGGAAATATTCTTTTCTGTTGCAGACATTTGCAGAGTCTCTCTTTAGTCATTATTCACACATACACATATATATACATTATATACACACATATATGGTGTGAATTCAGATTAACATAACACAACGTGACAAAATAAAAAGCATTCTCTGTTCCTCAGAGAGAGTTGCCATAGGAATCAAGTTATAGCATATTTCATGCTAAAATGCAATCAGTTCGGCAACCTGAACATTTTTCTGTCTGTTTTAGGTATTGCTTTCCATTTGGTCGACCTGAAGGTGCTTTGAAAGCTACCCTCTCACTCTTGGAAAGGGTAAGAATGAAAATAAAAGACAGATGACATGTACACAGAGACATGAACATCATTGTGATGAAATATTGTGGTTGAATGACCTCGTTTTTAGAAGATTTTTTTACCATTTTTTTACCTCGCTTCTCGTTTTTAGATTTTTTTTTTTACTGTTAATCAAATATCAGAATAAATATGAGAAAACTGCCAGTCTCTCAAATAATTAAGATATATTGATGATATGCTCCTAACCTTTCCGTGAATCATGGACAGGCTTTGACAGCCTAGCTGTGCACTGGAATTTTTTATTTTGTCTCTAACCATGGTGCTTGATCAGTATTAAGTTGCAAAGAGGCATTCACAATTAATTTTAAACTGAATTATGTAAGTATGAATGGGTAACACATTTCATTGAACCATTTGAAGAACCTTGTTTTTCCACCTGTAGGTCTTGATGAAAGACATTGTAACCCCAGTGCCACAAGAGGAGGTAAAAGCAGTCATCCGTAAATGTCTAGAGCAAGCTGCTTTAGTCAACTATTCTCGACTGTCAGAGTATGCCAAAATCGAAGGTAAGACCCCCTTCTGCCCCCAGTTTTTAACTGAAATTTTGGTATGCCTCCCTGGGGAAGTCTTTCTCTTTCCTGACAGGCACCAGAAAATAGTGGCCCACCTCTGTATTTAAGCTGAAAGTAAAACACTTGAAATGTGATAGCTTCCTCGGCTGTGGCCACATAAATGAGTTCAAGAACAGAGGCTCAGGAAACAGTCTTTGTAGAAAAGGATGTTGAATATAGGATGTCATAGGACAACTAAGATCCTTCCAAGTGTTGGTGTTGGCCCTAACTTTGCTCTGCGGCTAATGTTTTTCTATGAAAGAGCTCTGTAGGATGGCTACCTTCTTTAAATAGAGGAAAGCTAAACAGTTTGTTGTCCACTGATCATTGCATTGGAAGTAACACAAGAATTGAATAAAGCAACGTCAAGATTTTGCTTAACTCTTTCTTGCCCCTTGAACATATCTTGTCTCTTGGTAGCTTTTCAAACTTGATGGCAGGTTAGTGTTCCACTGTCTCTGATGGCTCCTGGTTTGTTATAGATCTTGTTCAATCTTGCTACTCCAAACCTAGGATGGTTGTTATCACTCCCCTTTCAGGTTTTAGGGATGTGGTCACTAATGACCAAGTAATCGTCCAAAGGCACTTTGAGTCCACCCTACTTGAGAAGATATGGTTCTTTGGGACCTGTTTGTTTGCAAAGGTATTAATTACTTTTCATTGTTACCCTGTTGGCTGCTATAGGGTGATTTGAAAACCACACCCAACTTGACCCGTGGTGTAAGTGTATAAATGTGGAAGTTCTGTGTGCAAAACTCGCTGTGTCCGCATTCTGGAATCCGATGTTCTCTCCCTTGTGAAACACCCAGTCAATTCAGCAAATACCCATTGTCTGCCTTTAGGACATGACTGGAAAAAAAAAAAAAAGGAGAGAGAGACCTAATTAACTACTGTAGCCCCATCACTTACCCTGCCAAAGTTCTTGTTTCCTTAGAGAATTAGGTTAAGATCATGTCAAATTTGCAGTGTTCTGTACATTCCATGTCCTCCCTCTCTCAATTTTGTCTGTCTGACAATGCAAATTGTGTACCAGTGGTAATGAATTCGTTGTTATGCATCCAGGGAGAAACACTTAAGAATTGGGCACTAAAAGGATGTTTATCAACTCTTGACTTGGTAATGAGTGACAAAAATAGAGGAACAAGTAGATTGTTAAAGGGCTATATTAGCAAATAATGATTCCAGCATTTACCTTGCCAGGACATAATGATTGGTTGTATTTGTTAAAGTCAACTGGGGACCTAATAATTCTAGGCCAGGCCAGAGATGCGATGGGATCAAGAAACGTTCGGTTGCCATGTCCGCTGACTCGTACGTAGGTCTTGGTCTAGCTGTGACTAGTCTTTTGGTAAGATCTTCTCTCTTCTTTCAGATAAATATATCCAAAAACAAACTTTAAGATCTGTAAGTAAAAATGCATTCGTTTCCAAAGTAGATCAGCTGGTCTGTAATTTCCTTTTGTGCCTCAATTCTTCTTGGTTGTGTTAATTATCTTTTGCACTGTGACTTTTAGGTCTGGGGATTCTTTGAAGAAATCAATCTTTTTTTTCCAACTCTCTTGTCAGAGAAGTACCTCATTCCACACTACCTGCTCTCTTCGCTTCTCTCCTTCCTTGTCCGTGATTGGCTCAGCCACTTTTTGACTTGACCTCTGTAAAAGTGGCTGTGACACCAATTTCAAAGCATGCTGGGATTGTTAATTCAGACAACCCAACATCCTCTGGCTGCATGTATCAGGTTTTCTTTCATGAACATAGTCCACCATAGGCTGAGACATGGCAGCTTTAAAGATATTACTACCAGTCAACTTTCTTTTACAAGGTTCTGATCCTACCCCCAGAAAAGAAATCTTGACATTTGAGCTTCTCTGTGACCATTAATAGCTTAGTTCCCTGAGAATGTTGGAAAGAAGTTATAGTAATATTGCTGGAGACTATGTTTATGAAGAAATACCTCAAGAGCCTTAGATACTAAAGTCTGAAATCCTTAGTATCTTGGAGCCTTCAATCAATGAAATTCTGTTTCCCTTTATCATGATGTTTTCGGTCATTGTATTCTTGCAAATAACTCTAAAGAGACGTGTAAAATCATGGTCACAATCTCTCTCGTGACTCACGGCATGCTGAATGGTTAATCCAGTAGATCTCCAATTTTGATACTCCTTTTTTCTTTTATCCTGTGTTTATCCCAAAATATTCTGTGGCTATTTTCCTTTGAGCTAATGTAACGTTTTCCTCTAACCTATGACCTTTAACCTCTTGACCTCTGACCTAAGCCTCTTGCATGCCCAAATCCTCTTTTATAGGGAAAAAGAGAGAAATGTATGAGCATCCTGTCTTCTGCTTGGCCTCCCAAGTGATGGATTTAACCATTCGTGAGTACCTACCACCTCCTCACCATGCTGTCTTCACTCTTTCTGTTTTCATTATTTCAAGAAAATCCAGATCCAAATCAACTCACTCTCCTTGCTTCAAGTTTTTTAGCATTGGCTTGTCTGTTGATTCTGTCTGTGAAACCCAGTGTGAGAAGTCCAGTCACTTTTTATCAGCCTAACACAGGTTAGACAATTAAGCCATTTGTTTGTGATAAACTCAGTTTTGTCTGTAAGTTTTTCAGTTATTCTCTGTCTGTGACCTGAATGCATTTTTACTTTGCTTGTGTGTAACCCCAGTTTGTAAAGTGCTTGTCACTGGTACACAATCAAAAGATAGCAGCTAGGTGGGAAGCCGTGTGTTAGGTGTCAGGAAAAGGACAGTTGGGGCAAAACCGTGCTTTCTTTTCCATGTTTAAGATGTCAAACTGCTGTGGGTAGAAGATCGCACAAGTGGTCCCTTCTATGTAAAAGGAGTTCTTATATGCCTCCTGTCTGTTCTCGCGCAAGCTGGGAAGCTTTTCCTTGTTCTTTCTGAAGATTTGAACTTGTCCTCGTCCTCTAAGCTCTGGCTAGAACATATGACTTAATTGTCACTTGGAGAGTTCATGTATGTTTCATAGCTTGGTTTCACATTAAAACTTGATTTCACTAATTTTCTATTTGTGCAGCATTTTTCACGTCTGTGAAGGAGCCTTTTTTTGCTGCCCCCACACTTCCGGGCGTGGGGACTCAAGGGCAACTTTCCCTTTCCAATATCATGTGTCGCACATAAGTGGGGGGCATTTTGGTTCACTTGCTCATTAATCCTGCATATGTGTTCTTGTTTCTCTCTCTCTTCTCTCCTTGTTGTGCTTTCTCTTTCAAATAGAGAATCAAAAGGATGCAGGTGAACCCATTGTATATGCATTATAAACTATCAGGACTGTTGAGTCATATTTAGTTTTTTGTTTCTGTTTTTGTTTCCTAATAGCTCCTTAACGTATGTACTCCCAAAGACTGATGTGGAGTTGCAGTGATGCTTAAGGAGTTAATTTGTGCTGTCTCACTATATCTCTTGCCCACAAGATGTTGACCTGTGTAGAGCAGACTTTCTGTAAAGGCATAAGCTTCGAAGGGACAGAACCATGGTTTGCTGTGGAGCTTCATTTCATCTTTGGCTTCAAGGACTCCAGTGATTTGGCCTCATGTACATTTTTTCTTTTTAAAGTGACTGAAGCAAACTAATCTTCCTTTTTGTTTTTCATTTCTTTTTCCTGTTTTCTGCTCTATTGAGAAGTTTGTGTTCTTTGATGAATGTTTATCAGCCAAGGCAGAGAGGAGTCGTCTCCGTGTTGTTCTTGTATGTACCATGTGATGGGGCAGGATGCACACACAGGTTGCCAAACGGGGGCCATTGCTAGAAGTTTCATGAGAGGAAAGCCCTTAGAAGTTTTCTGGCTATGGCAGTTTTCTTCTTGTTTGGTCCCCAAACTTCTGAATCTATTTTGAGGAAAGCTGGAACAAATATATAGTATGGATTGTGGTTTTAAGGTCTAAAGACTTCTCCAAAGATAATTATCATTTGAGTAAAGTTGAATGTGTTTCAGAACAATTCAGAAAGCATTTTTGAGCACATGCCAAGCACTAGGCTAGTAATAAGTATTTGGAGACTCACAAACCTATGTTCAAGGCATACAAGCTTTTCTCTCCCTGGAAAGGAAGATATTCATTTATCCATTCACTCATTCATTCATTCATTCATTCGACAGGTGCTTAGTGGGAGCCTGCCACGTGCCAGGTACACTGGTAAAACCAGGGACTATGTAAACCAGAAGAAACAGCTGATACCCTCATAGGGCATATGTGTCATTGGGTAATTAAATGTAAGTGACAAATTTTGTACTCAGCAACACTAATGCGTAGAGTTGTGTGTAAGAAGGCATTGTTGGAAAGCCATAGAAGTCTTTCCAGGGATGGCAAGTTTGAAATGCGTCTTAAAAGATGAAATAGAATCAGTGAAAAGAAGGTGGGATGGGAAAGTGGAGAGGCATCCTAGCTAAAGAGAGTAATATGTGCAAATACATAAAACCATAGCATTAATAAAAATAGCTAAAGCTTATTCAGTGTGTATTACACGCCACCTATGACTCTTAAGTAATTTATATGTATTCACTCATTTAAGCCTCAAAATCTCTTATGAGATAGCTACTACTATTATTCCCATATTAGAAAGGAGCAAGCTAAGATATGCAGAGGTTAAATAACATGTTCCTAGAAGCCTAAGTGCAGAGCCAGAGCCTGAGGCCAGGCAGAGGCCATGCTCTGAACCTCTCTGTAGCTCAGGGTGGTTGTACGAGGCTGAAGTGACGGCAGGAGTGGGTGCCGATGATAGCAGCAGAGGCGGCAGATGAGATCTGTACGTTTATAACACAGAGTTCAGATGGTCTCTCATGGCCCATGGGTTCTTCACCTGGAATCTGTACCAATTTCTGTAGACAGTTTTCACAAGAAAAATTCCACGTCTCCCATCCAAAGGTGACAGAGAGCCAGTAAGGCTCTTTAAGCAAGAGGGCAGCTTGGTGATTTGCACTCTAGAAGAACCATACCGGCAAAGATAGAGAAAGGCATTGAGGAGGAGGGAGAAGGTAAAAGTGGACCTAAAAGTTAAGATCAAAGCAGAGTTGGGTTTGAAGCGTGGTACATCCAAGGCCCCTTCTGGGCAAAGTAGATCTCAGCTGTAATCAAAATCATAATCACTGCTTTCCTGATCTTTACATCTTTTATTTTTACTCTCCCCCTACCTTTTCAGTTTCCGTAGAGGGAACAAAGCGTGAATACATGAATAGGTGTGCAAAACTAACTGTGTGGAGGTGGCCAGGCACAACTGGAGTTATCCATACAAAAATCGAGGTGCAAACAGACAGCTGCTGAAGCCTGCAGTCAGACTGTGCTTTGTGAGACTCCGGGACTCTACAGATGGCATTTTGGTGGACTTATGCTTTCTGTCTGAGAGCATTATTAGAAATTGCATGTTCAGTTTAATTACAGTATCTCAAAAAAAGAGAGAGAGAGAGATGTAAAAGGCTGTTACTCTATGAAAGAAAAGCTGTGACTCCTGCAAATGAATTCTATTATTTTAAATACATTTCCATTTAAACCGTCACATGTTCTGAACCCAGCAAATCTCTGAGAAAGTCTACACCCCTGTTGCTGGCTTGCCTCAGTTCTCGGCTAAATACTTGTATGATTTTTCCTTCAAATACAGCAAGGATTTGCAAAATAGATAGATCTATAGCCAGACAGACAGACAGCCTACCCATGGGCCCAAGCACTGTGCTAAGGACTTAATAAGAAGGATCTGATTCATTTGTTACCTTAGTCCCATTGAGAAGGTTTCATTGCTGCCCTTCTTCCAGATGAGGAGGCTGAGATTTGGAAAGGATAAATGACACTCTCAGCAGGATTTGAACCCACATCATTCTAAATTCAAACACCATGCTTTTTTTCCTTTTATTGTGGGGGAGGGGTCTCTTTCCTCCATTCAACCTTTCCAGCCAGCATGATAGCAATTGGATAATACCCTTTCATTCAGTGGATAAATTCACAATTACTTACAACTTTCATTTCAGGAAAACCGCCAAAGTCAGAGCAGTCTTCTGGGCCTAGATCATTGCCAAAATCTTTCCCCTTTGAAGTCTTCCTGAGGGCAGTGAGATCCCCTGACATTGTCAGAGAACTGAGGATTTTTCTTTTCTTCCCAAATGACAGAAACCTTCTAGAGCAAGTCAAATTTATCCAAAGGATTTTCAGGCAGATTCTGTAGTAGTGAGGTTCCATATCTTTCCCTGTCTCCATCAAGTCTTATAGGTCTGAGTCCAGTTGAAGAAGAAAAAAAGAGACAAGCAAGCTTGTGACACGCAACAGCACACAGTATGGAGCCACTCACCCAAGAGACCAGTGAGGGTAAATCCCATCTTAGCAAGACCCAGGCCATCCTAAACTCCGAAAACAAGGCCAATCTAACACGTCCTGTCTTAAACACTGCGGAGTAAATGTTCATCTTTTCATCTTTCTTATTTCAGTGATACATAAACCAGGGTTTCCAAGCCAGAATTATCCTGTAGACTAGTATCTCATCTATACTTTATGAAAAGTGAGGAGGGCAGGGAGAAACATGTTTCAAACACTCTCAACAAGGAAGATCCTGGAGGAAGAGAGGATGTGTTAAAAATATGCCATGAATCAATAAATATGAAACTGACATCTCTTCTCCCAGAACAAAAAGACATGCTGCCGATCACGATAACTGTCATTTATTGAGAATTTAGTATGTGCTAAGTAGATACATGTGTATCTCATTTAATTTTCACAACAATTCTATAAGTATTTTGTTGCCATATTTCATTGAATCTAAAAGCCATCAATTATAAAGATGCACCATTAATTTATGTAGTCCTAAGAATAAAATAATGCTGCCAACTAAATTGTGACACACCATCAAATGTAAGATGCATCCAATTTCAGAAATGTTCAAATGTGCCTCTTACACTCCATGAAATAAAAAATCACTGTTGTCTGTAGAAATGCAGAGAAATGAAACAGAGAGATGTTAAGTAACTTGCCCAAGGGCACACAGCTGGTTAGTTGTAGAGACAGAATTTGACCATGAACCTAATTCCAAGCCCACACTTTACACTTCTGTACTATGAAAGACTTGTGATTGTTAGTGATAAAATTAGAAGAGGTTTCTCAATCACTTAATCCCAAACCACCATTTGACAGATGGGGAGACCAAGGCATAGAGAAAAGAAGCCAGTTTCAAAATAAGATGGGCAAGTAAGCAACTCTTGTCTGGGGTCCTGCACATTCTTTAGGGTCTTCACCCACCCCCACACTGACCCCCCGGCCACCAGGCTGCCATGTCTTTCATTCAAGAGATACTGTCCCCACTCATGATCTAGTAACTGGTTTCTAGTGTGACAGTTGAGGGATTCCAGAGTCCACATACCAGAATCCTAAATGCACAGCTCCAAGAAAACAGTCTCCCAGGACCAGCCTGAACACCCAGGATCTGTTATGTCAAAAATTTATATCACACAGTCTTGGCTCCAATTAGTTTTTAACCTGTTTAAGTCTCACTTTTGTTTTCTGTGCATGTGTGCTAAGTTGCTTTACTCATGTCCAACTCTTTGCGACCCTGTGGACCATAGCCCACCAGGCTTCTCCATGTGTGGGATTCTCCAGTCAAGAATACTGGAGTGGGTTGCCATTTCCTCCACCAGGTATCTTCCCAACACAGGAATCAAACCTGCCTCTCTCTTACGCCTCCTGCATTGGCAGGCAGATTCTTTACCACTAGCACCACCTGGGAAGCCCCTTTGATTTCTGTAAAAGGGGCTAATAATGTTTCCTCCTCTTAAAGTGTTGTTGCAAAGATTAAAACATACATTTCCAGCAGAGCTCTTAACACAGTGCCTGGTACATAATAAGCCCTCATTACTATCTATCTATAGAGACAAAGTTTTATATATGTTATTATAAACATAAAGTATGTCATTATTGGTATATTATTATTTAAAAGGAAATCCCCAAATCCAAATGTACAATATAGACATATTATTGGATTTCAGAAATGGAACAGAAAGCAGTGCTTCTCAAAATTTGATCTTTATACAAATCTCCGGGGATCTCGTTAAAACGTACACTCTGATTTGGTAGGTCTGGAGAGGGGCATGGAAATCTGCATTTCTAACACACTGATGATGAAGCTGCTGCAGCAGGGGCTGCGGTTTGAATGTCAGTGGACTGTAAGAAGCAGCCGATTTATCTCTTTATCATAAATTTCAAAAGAAAATGTTACAATATAGTTCCACATGTGTTAAATACCCATTGAGTTCCAGGAACTGGGTCAGGAGCCAAGGAAGGGAGCCATGAGAAAAAGCAGCCCAGTCCCTTGCGCTCAGGCCGCTCCCAGTAAACTTCTCAGGGAGAGGACAGGCAGTAAGACAAGTGATTTCATCTGGAGACTGTGTTTTAGAGGGAGATGCAGGATGCTGCAGGGATGCCACACACAGGGATTTCACCTGGGCATGGCGGAGGAGGATGTGCTGACGCCCAGGGCTGATTCCCTAGCACTGCCGGGGGTGTTCCTTACCCAACCAGATGTCCCAGAGTCTGTCCTAGAGCACCCACAATCATATAAGTGAACGTTTCTTTGGGGACTGGGTGAATATTTAATAGTACTTATTAAATAAGTAGTCTTACTAGAGCAAGTGTTCAAAAACCACCACCACCACTGTAAGTAGCTTAAGCAAGAAAAGGTCATTTTTGGCCTGTGTAGCTAGGAAAGGCATGGAGGGATCAGACTCAGAAATAAAGGCTTTTACTGTGTCTTGATCTCTCCAGCTGCTCTTAGTCTTCTTTAATGTGACTGTCATGACAGCAGGGGTTGGGGGCAAAATAGCCACAGATACCACCAGGTTTTTATCCCAGATGCTGAGGCACGAGGAAAAAGGAGGTTTCCTCTCTATGAAACTGTGTACAGTTCCAGAGAACACTCCTATTGGCCAAGCTTGGGTCACATGTTAGTCCCTGAGTCAATCAAAATACCCATGATGACGTGGGGTGTTATGGTTGCCCTTGCTTAGCTCACATGGCTGATCCTATTTAGGATTCATTGCTTAACATTCCCACTAAAGCGACATAGAGTGGAAGAGAGGCAATTCTAAGCAAGGCAACTGCACATACAAGAATAGCAGTTGTCCACTACTGTGTCTCTCCAGAATTAAGTTTACTTTTCTTAGGTACAACAGCTCAGTCTCGAGGACAAGGCTGACCGTGGATATAAAGATACCAAATTGGAGGAAAAATACATATATATATATGTATGTATGTGTATGTGTGTGTGTCTATATATATATATCTTTGTGTGTGTGTGTATGTATAGATCTTAATAGCATTATTTCTTTCTTGTGGATATAATATATTTTAACTTGAATGCAAAGATTTTTCATTATCTTAAACCATTTTTCATTGCATTTAAACACCTGAAGTTATTCTCTGGTTTACAAGTAGAAGTTACAATGTTTGCTATTCAGCAATTCAGCTACATGCATTTTCTCCATAACCAGGAGCTTTGGCTAAGAGATGAAAGTTGCCCATATAGTTTTTATGCATATTGCAACCACAGAATGTTTGGTTTTCGATGAAAGCACACCATTGGGCTGAATCCACTGAGAATTTCCTGCTCTGGGCCAGGTACCGTACTAGTCCCTAGAAATACAGAATTCACTGGGTACAGGGAAAGACAAACATGCATATCATTGGCTGTTAGTCAGGGACCATAAGAGCTCAAGTAGACGTATCAACGGAAGAGTTGAGTCTTTGTTATGACGGTATAACTCTTGGGGCTGGGGGGAGGCATGGTAGGGAGTCTCTTAAAGGCTTTTGAGCAAGAGTATGATAGGTTCAGATGTGTGCTGTATGAAGATCACTGTGGATGCTGCGTGAGCAATGAACTACAAGGGAGGGAAGAAACTAAAGGCTGGTTTGGAGTCTTTAGCAACCATTGAGGTGGAGATGATGAGACGTGAGTTGGACATCTACTTTGTCAGCCAGAGTATAGCCACATGATCTCATATAGTGGGAGGTAAAATCAAGAGACACAGTAGAGGTAGATTGGACAGGCCACACCACCCATGTCGTTATGGGGAGAAGTCAAAGATGACTTCAATAAAAAGGGTAAACAATTAGTGACTCATCTACTGGTCTTTAGTAACATATACTTTATATTGCCCTAAAAATGGAATCTTCTGAAAGGGAGTGATGAAGGTACAGGGGATCAAGTATACATGACGGCCTGCCCCACTGAAGAAGTTACATTGAATTATGACCCTGTTTGAAATGTGTGGTCCATGGAGTCATTGTTTTAGGTAGGCAGCATATTCTGGGAAGCATGTTGTGGCTATCTGTTTGGCTTTCTCTTCCCACTCTAGCTTTTATCCGTCCCTACCTCCAAATCCTAGTGAATTGCTCCAGGGTAATTATTTCCAGTAATAACGTAATACAAACACAGGCATCTTTAGCAAAACATATATAGGTTGGAACTTGGTTTTAAGTGTGCTCTCCATCAATCATATCCATTTCTCATACAATGTTTCTGGAACTGGCAATTAACTGGCTTGCTGGAGTCAGAGCTGGTCAGGTTATTTAAGGGCTATTGGAGAATCTCTCGCTCCTGGATGCCTCTCTTCCTTTGCTTAGCTGAGCCTGCAGAGGAATTCTCTTTTTTATTTTTCTGCAGTCACATTTAACTCCCTCTCTGGAAGCCAAGCAGATTTAATTGTGTAAACATGAGCAATGGTAATTGGGTAAATGAAGTTGGAAACCAAGGTATGATGTTTTTGTTTTGCTCTGTGAGGGGGAAAAAAATAGGGAGCTTGTTTTTCTATGGTGGCAAACCTCACTGTCAGAATTCTGGACAGACAGTTGGCAGGAGGGAATCCCTTTACGAATTTTCATTGAGACCCATTGAGCTGAAATATGTATCTGCTGCCTTGCCGGTTACGGATCCGCCCTGGGGCATTTTATTGTTTTATAAAGTGACTTACGAAGTGGTTTACACAGATTCTGTTATCTGGGAAAGAATAAATGAGGAGTTTCCCTAAGAATTGCACACTCGGGTAATACACATTCATTCAGAGAACCAGAAAAGGTGTTACCAGAAGTGCTCCCAACTTTGCACCCCGCTGTAGGTGGAAAAGCAGATTTTAACAAGACATAAAATATAGAATTCTTTTTCATAAAGAAGAGGTTAGTAATTGCCTTCCTTTATATCGCTGTCATTTAAAACTGATTTTTTAAAAAAGTCTATTTACATACACTCTTTCCCAAACAAAAAATTTAAATAAGAGGAGACTGGGGAATAGAATATTTTTTTAGTCCTTCAATTCAAACATTGAGGTGATCCCACAAGAAACGGATGATATCAACTTTTGCTTTTAAGAGATGGTTTGCCAAGATATTATATTTATCCTTATTTCTTGTATTTTTTATTATTGCTGCTAGAATTCCATTTCCTATAAGCCTGCAGTAAACTTCATTTTCCCAATTGAAAAATTCAAGCAAACCAAGGAGCAGACTTGGCAATGTAGTATGTCCCCCTCACCATACAGCTTGCTTTATAAATGAAAACCATGAGAAAGGACCAGGTCCGAGGTTAATGAGACACTCATTACAGAGAGAGAATGGCAGAAGCTGATGGTGCTCAGCGCCTGTGTTGAAGGAGAGGCTATTGTTATAGGATGTTTGCTGTGCTGATACTGTAAAACCACATGACAGATGGGTCAAGTGCTGATTACCGTATTCTAACATTTGGAATAGCAAGTAACATATTTGATAAGCTGGCAAGTTTTTATATATGATTCAACCCACAATATAAAAGCCATGAGAATTCCAAATTGAAAATAATTAAATGAGCTGGAAACAATCAGATACCACACATTTTTTTTTTCCCGCAAAATGACAGATTTTGACATGTTGAAATTCCACAAAGGGAGCAAGAATATTCCCCAGCTCAATTGAACTAATAATGGCCCTTCATCTGCTTTTGCAAAGCAATTAATTCCTGCCCTCTCACCACGTGGGAGATAACAGTGAAGATTTGTAGGCACCTGAAGCTTTACAGAGATCCATCCCATGCATTGTTTTCTTTGCTGTTCTTGGCAACCCCTCATGGTATACAAAAAGAAGACGTTAATAGTCTCAGTTTATAGAGGAGGAAGCTGAAGCCTGGAAAGGCTTACTAGAGGGGAGAAGCTTCCATAGGAAGTTAAGTACCCTCTTGAGGATGAGAAGTCATATCCCCCAACTATGTTGACATCAAGTGCTATTTCTGGACATCTGGAAGGAGGAGGCAGCTGTTAACATTTAGGTGTGCTTTACTGTACAAGAAGTCTATCTTCTTTCGGTCAGTGGTACCGCCACCATCACCCACATGTTCCCATCCGGATGAAGGCATTCTGCCTCTGAGTGTCTCAGTAAGGTGGTAAGAGTCTCGTCCCTCGACAGGCAGTGTCACACCTATGTAACGCTGCAGTCACACCAGGAAAGCAGCAGCTCTCCATTCGTGTGTGATCATTTTTGCTTGTTCGGTTGTTCTTTTCAGAGTTTGTCATCTTACTTGTCACCTTTGTGATAGTCACTTTGTCTCTTTACTTTTTTTTTTTTTTAAACCGTCTCTCCTCACCTACCCAAGCAGCTCCCCCGCCACCTCCTGGGCCTCCTCCACCCACCCAAACGCAGACCAGCATGTTATATCAGAGGCTCAAAGGCATGCCTAGGCCAAAACCAAGTACTGTAAACTTTTACGTTTCCTTTATGCGACAGCTTTCTAGTTTAGTTTGCTTTTCTGTTCATTTCTCTGGAAATTTTGTTTAGCATACTAACCTGAGGCTCAGACTCTCAAGTTTGACACCGTAGGTTTTGAGAGACTTGAAAAGAGAGCATTATTTCCAAATGTCCACATTTTTTTTGTCTAGCTCTGTCTGACATATGCAACATTTTCAAATCTCAGTGTCAGCACAAAATAACATTGTTGCATAACATTTTGCATGATGATTTTTTTTCTATGTTATGAGCTTCAATTCTGTTGTATGAAATGTTTACTAAGTATATTGTATTTTTAGTTCCCCTGTGTCAGTGCTCCAGCTAGTACAAGATTGGGTGATAGGAATATTGCAGTATGTTTCCAGATATTGCAGACAGCAGACATGACCCCCCCAAAAAAATCATTTCTAAGCACAAATTTCTCCTTGATCTCTGTTGGGGGGATGGAAGAGGGGCTACAGGATTTTGCACAATATTTTCTTTAAAGACAACATCTTAAACAAGTTGATTTTAGTACCATTTTTACTAACTAGTGAGTCAACAGTGCAAGTAAGAGGAAAATAAAGTGTCTCAATATAGTAGCTTGATCTACAGATAATGCAATTGCAGCTAATTAATAATAAATGAAAGTCTGGCTATATGGGTTCATTGAAAGATCAAATATTCTAGATTCAAGCATACTTAACCTACTTACGTGAAATGGTTGCTGGTTAAAGCAAAATTGCAAAAGATTTTATTAAACATACTGTCTGTATATATACATCAGGCATACACATATTTGCGTACAAGTGTACACACTCACAGGAAGATTGTGTGCACATGTACACTTTATGTGTATCTATTGATATATATGGTAGTCAATATCAGAGCACTGCATATTAAAACAAATCTTCAGGTGATCCTAACTTATGCATCTTGGATTTCTCCCAACACAAAAATCATTTACATCTTTGAAATAAAAGTACATAAAAATATTGATGGGAATGATTTCCACTACTGCACCACATGTCATGGACATCTAGAATTTCCCTAGATTCGATAAGTGTTCTGCCCAAAAGGATACTATTCTCTGTTTTGTAAGTAAGAGATTTCAAAGATGTGCCCCAAGTGGGATTTCCTGCAGATTTGTATTAACGTGCAGGCTTGTCTGGTTACTAGAAAATGTATGTAAGTGTGTGATGTGTGTATGTGGGTGTATGTGTCGAATAGGTAATAAGCATAGGATGAGGAATTTGCAAATTGATGTGTAAATGTGAATATCAACTAACAAAAAAGTAGCCTGTGCATATTTACTATCAAAATGCAAATACCTCACTCTACACATATTACCTCAACATATATACACAGTATGTTTGTTAGAAATGCCTGAAAGTCTACTAATGAAATTACGATAGTCCATTTGTGAAATTACAAACAGACCAGGCACCGCAGAGGCACAGGTATCAAACCCATCACTCGGTCTTTCTCCAGGTATTATTGCTGTGGACCAGGCAGTGAGATAGCCCCTGAGCTGTGCACATCTCCTTATCTGGGTGGAGATTCTCTGTCTAATCTGCAGATTTATTTCCCCACAGCTCCCACCGTCAAGCCCTGACCTTCTATGCAGCCACACTTCCACCTGAACCTGGCAAAGACAACGGAGCATTCTGTTGGCCTGATTCCAAAAAGCTCATTTTCACACCAGTCATCAGCCTTGTTAGAGTGAAACTTGCACCACCTCAATTATCTGACCAACCCCACCCATCATTCATAGTTTCCATTGGCTGGACCACTCCTTTTGCCCTAGTGTTTCACAGAATTTTTCTTTCTTGTTGTTAAATCCTACATTATTAATCATCTTCCATGTTCATCACCTATATAACAAATGCACAAAAAATTAGGAAAATATTATGAGAAACTACTTGTTTCTCTTCTTTTTAAATTAGCCACCTCCTACCATTTTGTTTACCACTCCCCTGACAAACACACACAACCAAACCACCAACAGCACACCAGCCCTTCCTGTGAAGTATTGAGTTACCTTCTCTGGCAAGTAAAACCCTGAAGTCAGAACATGTCTGCTTCAGATGAGGAGATTGAAATAACTTTCAGCAGTCCTTTCGTGCACACGTATACCCTCCTTGTGGAATTGTGCTAAAGGATCCTAATTGCTGTTATACACCATGGGCTATAGATGACTCAGGCTTCGGGGTCTGAGCACAAACTACAAGTTCACCTGTGAGTTTAGACTGGTTGAATTCAGGCCATTTCATTGGCTTAGGAAATCTTTGTTTCAAATATTACTCTTTGCCACACCCCAACAGGAAACAAAAAAATACAGTTCTTTGTAACATAATAACATTGCCAAACCTTCGTGAATTTAGCTCTATAAAGGATAAAACGAAAACCAGAGTTTGGAAACCAGGGTTCAGCTAGTTCTTAAGTGCAATAAAAGCCCTTTCAACACAGTAGAACCCAAAGTGCATTGTTGCCATCTCACTGATAAAATTTCACTTGTACAAACCAGTGGGACAAACCACTTCATCCAATACGCTACACCCTATGTTCTTTTAAAAATTCTATCCTGCCTTCTATTTAATGGCCTGGGAATGTCCATTGATTTTCAGTCTCCTCCCTGGACAACTTAAAACAGCCAGACCTTTAAGTCTGCTTTTTTAAAATGAACATTCCAATACCTGTTAAACATGCAGACCTTGAATGAAAAACAGTGCTGTTGTATTGTTTAGGGACAAAGCCAGGAAACAGATGGAGCAGCAATCAAGACTAAGCTTCTGTTCCATCTTCCCAACTCAGGTAGCAGAAACACTGCCTAGAGAGGGATATACGATAGTCCATTTATGCTGTCTTTAAAGAACATGTGTACAAAATGTCACTCAATTTGTAACGGGCTGTCATAGTCTTCATACAGCTTTAATAAGCAAATTGGAAGCTGGAGCACTGCTTTCTCTTAGTATGTATTATAATAATGATGGTGATGATATTAATAAAATGGCTTTCTGGTTTGCTCACTACTAATTATATGGCACTTAACATTTGCATGAAACCTTAAAAAAAAAGGGCGGGGGGATAATCTTTGGAATTTCTTATCCACTAGTTCTAATGGCCACAAAGTTAGCCCACCACTTTCACTGAATTTTAACACAAATTCTTGTACTACAGAAAATGTAGGCCGGTTAATCACTCCTGCCAAAAAGCTGGAAGATACAATACGTCTTGCTGAACTAGTCATTGAAGTTCTTCAGCAGAACGAAGAGCACCACGCAGAGGTAAGCAGGTGCCAGGGGGGCAGGGTCTCTCGTTCCTCAGAAGATGCTGCACAGCTGATTCTACTGGCAACTTTGTGAATACAGTGTCTTAACTCCTGTTTTCTTTTAACTGACCTTGTGAAGCAAATGAAAGTGGCAGTTTTGCAAGGAGGATCCTTTACAGGGTTGTTTAAAACAGCCAAAAAGTGGGTTGTGTGATGTACGTTTCAGCTTGAGTTTTCAGATATTTCTAGCAACAAGCCAAAGAGGTGAGTATATCTTTGAGATAATTATTCAAGCAGCATATGGTTATTGTCAGGAACATATGAGATACTTTTTGGTCTTTTGTGGCTGTTTCTGTTGCTACCACTGTTGTTTTGATTTATTTGGTGTGTGGATTGAGAGCCGTCTTTTTGAATTTATCTCTGTAACTTAGTCTACTCGCCCTAGAGTCTTCATTTGTTAATCTCAGATGACCTGGGTTGCTAAACTCAGTGACAGAAACAAATTATTCTGTGTTGTTCAACTTGTTGATTCTCCAACCTACATCTAAATAAATACAGCTTACTGTTTTTTTTAACTAGCCACTGTCAAAATTATTATTTTGATAATTATACACTGAGGGATTTAGAGGCTAATTCAATCCCAAACCTGTAAGGACTTAAACAACCCACCCCTTCCAAGAAAAGATTCCAAGATTTCCTTAGGATCAAACTGTTACACCACTTGTTTCAAAACTGAGATTTAAAAGCATTTCTCTTAAAATCGCCTATTTAAAAAACCTCACTCATGCTCACTCTTCCCCTCCAACCAGATCTACAAGGGGGAAAAGAGCGCATCAAAAAAAGTAATGTCAAAGGCACCTAAAATGCTAATTCCCATGAGTAAATGAAAATCAACAGTATAGTTAAATAATACACCATAAAGACAATCATCCCAACTAATGCCTGATTGCATATTTAAATTTCCTCCCTGTTTTTCTACTGTTCCACTCAATCTTGGCTGATCGTGGCAGGGAAAAGAGGTATGTGACCCAAATGAGTGAGTCAGCCACCTGCTGTCATAGTCTGTGCATGCCCTTCCAGTACCATGTCTTCTAATGGGACTTTTCCCAGTGCCCCTGCTTCCTAACACTGACCCAAGGAATGTAACAGCAATTTCCAGTGGACTGCTTGTGAAATGGGTGGCCTTCCACGGCAGGGTCAATGTGGGTGATTCTCTTGTGCGTGCATGAAGCAATTGATATACTTAACAATGACTGCGGTTACATCCCAACACACGCCTCCTCGCTGCCTTGACTCTGTCCCCTTAGCGTGTTGTAGCTCTTCTGTCCGTCTGTACTTACCTTCATCCCAGCAGATGAGTACTGAGCCTAGTTACCAGTAGCTAGCCAGAGTGATACTAATCTTCCTCTACAACTGTCTGTATGTGAACCATATATACAGTATTTATATATAGAGAGAGTGCCAACGAATCATGATGTCCCCCAAACCCTCACTGAGAATGGGGTGAAGACCCCTTGAGGTAGGTGCAACTAACTCCTGCAACACCCAGCAAATGCACAGCCAGGAGTGAGAAGAGGGGCCAAGTCAACACCCTCCAAATGTAGACACCTTCAGACAGAAAATTAAGTTGGGCTAGAGTTTTTTATTCTACTCTATCCTATGTGATGTTCTTTTCAGATGGGGGCATCTGGGGTTCATTGTGATGGTAAGTATGTTCTTTTCTGGGTGTCCGCAGAATCATCTCCAGAGGCATGGAGGGATCTGGCCAGTCCTTTCCTGATTTGGGTGTTGAGGCTTTTCCCAATATTTCAGACCAGATTTTTGAAGACATGGATACAAAGCAGATGGTTTTCTTTCAGTGAATGATTGAAGAAGGAAATGGACACATATGCTTGATTTAATCAAGTTATTTTCTGAGGCTACTGCAGTCTGAGAAAGGAGAACATTTTCCCAAATGACTCACAAGTGGTACCAAAGAGAAGTTCATATTCCAAAGAAGCCTCTTTTCCCCAGTTTTCCAAAAAGCCCTTCTTCACTCAGTACTAATCACCATCTTAAACTACCCTCATAACCATCATCACAAAAGTATTTGAATCTTACATGTTCAAAAGCCATTCATAAATAGGGCAGAAATAAATTCAGTTCTGTTCTCATTTACTGACTTTGGAAGTGAGGAATGAAGACTTTGGTATACTTTGGAATTCAGAGGCCCAAAAGTTTGCTTTTTGATAAATGTAGAGGTTTATTTCTGAAATCAGTCCTTTCACCCAATCACAAAACTGCATTACTCAGTTGATCAAAAACTACCCATCTGTGAGCACAGAGGCATTTCCCTCAGCCCTGGTGATTTTTTTTTAAACTGTCCAGCTGATTTCAGGGTAACACCTGCTCAAGGGACCCTTAGCTCCTACTAAAGAAGTAAAATTTGCCGTGGCACACCGAGGATGAGAGGGTGAGGTTTTGCTGCCAGAAGGATAAAGGATGACATTTTTTTCCTCCTGACCAGTACTCACTGCCATCTTCTCTAGGTGCCCAGTGAACTCTAGAAAATCAGTAAATCCTAAACATGAATCTTAGCTGGACCTTCGCAGTCATGCTGTTTGGTGGCACCACGCTAATAAAAGTGACAAATGGGATCCCCTCCCCCACAGAAGTCAATAATCCCTAAAACTACTTTGAATTCCAATATAAAGTAATTAAATATTTCAGGAGAAAACACAATCCCCACCAGCTAAGAATATTGTCATGTGCACACACACACACACGCAGTAGATGGTAGCAGTTATCATCTGAATCTCCAAGTTACAACATAATTCTGCTCTCAGAGCCTGAGTTATGTGCATATACACACCCGCACACACACAGGAATTATACCTTCATGTACTGTTAACTTCACTTTCCCAATCTCTCTCTCTATGTATACGTATGTATATGTATATATGTATTGTGGTACACATAGGGGTACATATATACATGTAGTTTGTGTAGAAAATATAGAGTGTGTTCAGTGTGGTTGACCATACTCCTAAAGTGTACATCTTTGCCTTTAAATAATGAAAAACGCTGGGTAAGTATCTAGAAACCAAAGTACAACTCTTTCTTGTCTTTGGAAAAGATTTCTGAAGATTTTAGACACGCATAGACACATACAAAAATACCATTCACCTGTATGAGCAAGTATAAAGTAAATATAGATGTCATTGTTATTTTATTTTAAACCTTTGCCTTGCCCAGTCCAGGTACACAGACTCTGTTCATTTGATTAAAATTAAGAAATGGCTTTTTTGGTGATTAAATCTTTTTCTCCTTCTCAGTGAGTCAGTTTAATTATGAGGTTCTGAAAGAATTACTGTGGGTATAGAAAAATAAATTTGGACTTCACTTCTCCAACAACCCCCCTATTTAATCTCTCTTCTTTCACTAGAATACCAGGTTTCTCTGCCAGATATTAATGGTAATAATTCATATTGCAGTAGTCATTGTTCTTCACAGGGCTGCCAATCTATGATTATTAATATAACAACTGTAGATAATTTCTCAACAATTTATCGGATTCTAACAAGGGACTAAATTTTCTGTAGAGAGTAAAAATGGGTGCTTCTTAAGGCCTCTGGTTTGCAACTTTTCAATAAAGCTGGTAAGAACCAGATAAGAGGTTGGTGTGAGAAAATTTTTATTTTAGGCATTTAGGATTAGTTTTTGTTTTGTTTCATTTTGTGTTTTGTTTTGTTTTGTTTTCTTGTCACCCTAGAGCCAAATTGTGTCTGGGAAGGCATTTCAGTCTCCCCAGTTACTATTCTTTTGAACTCACTCTGAAGATGTGAAGGGAAACAAATGACTAAAGCATAAGTAGCAGCCAGCGTTTGATGCGCCTTTGTGATTACTGCAGATATCCTCCATCAGAACTGATGAGAATCAGCCCTCCACATAGGGCTGGGTGGCAGCAGTGGAACTCTAGCAAGCTCGAGGGTTCAGAAGGTCTCTGCCTAGAAGGCAGATGGCTAGGAGAGCTCTGGGGGAGGAATGGAGGGTTTCTCCCTCGCTGGATTTAGCCAGGTAGTCAGTGAAAGAAGCCCCAGACCCCAGGGCTGTCATCCTCAGATGGTAAAACTGCAGTAAAATCTCATCGATTCAGACCCAATTCCTCCTAATTTGTGACAATTCAACTACAGATGTGGCTCTTTTAATTGCCCTTCAGTAAAATGTTTGACATGATCTCAACTTTCTCTAGAAATTCTAAAGGCTCTTCTTCCAAGTTTTATCCCAGGATCTATGAAATTAAAGCTGCCATCTCTTTTACTTCAATTTATAAGTCAGTTTATCTACAATTATTTGAAATTTAGAAAATACTTTTAAGTTTACCATATGCTTAGTAATAGCTAATCAATGAATACTTTGTACTTGGGCTCCCAGGTATAGACTGCTTTGAAAAGCAGCTAAATGATCGTTCTTTTTTAGAAAGCCCAGTAATTGAGGTTTTTTTGCTGACAGACCAGCATCTCTTCTCTTCCCTTACTCTGAATCACTGAGGTTTTACTGTAAGTTAAAATGGAAACAGCAGGTGTCTATTTCCAGCCAAGCTGCCCTTGCAGAATGGTCCATGACTTGATTTTTTCCATTTAATTTGCAAACCAGCCACATGTTGATAAAGGAGAAGTAAGTAAAATGAAATCTCATGAAAGAAGAGAGGTGGACCCCTATTCTGCCTCCTGGTGGCTGTTAGAATATCCCCAGATAACTAAGAGGTCACAGAAGAGCTTGGCCATTGAACAACCTCTTTTATTTATGGAATTATTTCCATAATCATCTTTCATGTTTTGAAATGCCTTCCCATCTTTTTTTCGATGAATGCTCTGGAAAGTGTTTCCCATGTAAATACTTTATGGCACGGGTTGGGGAGGTAGGGGAATAAAAAGGGCTGGCAAATTGTTTTTGTTTTTCTGCTCTCTTTGAAATCAGCAAAAGGGGATAAAAAGGGGGCCTGTTGACACTGCCACTCATTCTGCATGCTCCCTGCCAGAAATGATTAGTCAACATGCATGCATGCCTTTGAATTGCATTCACATCTGGCCCATCTGATGTGAATGTCACCTCTGAGACCCTGCACAGTGATTTCCAAGGACCCATGTGCATGAAAATGAGTTACTTCACTGATATTTTTGGTTTTCAATGTACATATGTGTCCAACCCTCAGAAAAGTAAGTCCTAATCTTACTGAGTGTCTCGTAGCTTAAAGCCTGATCTTTCCTATAGACAGGATGCAAAACCAGAGGCTCCTTGCTTAAAGAGATTTCAGCTCAAAAGTTTTGCGACAATACAATGGTTTCCTTTGCCTTGGTATGAAATAGGAGTAACATTTCCAATGTGTAGGGAAAACGTGAGTTGCTGAGCTTGTACGAAACCACAGACAATGAGGCCCCAGATGCGTAGAGATAATAAACAATAATTATCAATTTTCAAGTTAGACCAGCAGAAAACCCATAAACACAGTGAAGAAACTCCCAAATTCTAATACTTTAGAGCAAGAACTAGTCAACAAGAGCGATAAAGAGCATGACTCAAAAGGTACTGAGTTATTGTAAATTGAACAGAAGTTCTGTGCTTGTCATTTCTACAGCTGCAGATTTCTAAAGCAGGCCTGGAATCATGAAAACTATTGCCCTGGGCCACGTAGAGGCCCAGCTATATCCCAAAGTGCTGTTCTCTTTACAATAAAATTACCAAACCCTGCTGGATGCACAATCAGTCTTTAACATCCAGGGCTTGACTTCACATCTTAGGTCGGAGACAAAAAGCTCATCACCTCTTTATCTGTTGTTTTTCTGCCACATCTCAAAGGCCTTCGCATGGTGGTCAGACTTGATGGTGGAACATGCCGAGACGTTCCTGTCACTCTTTGCAGTGGACATGGATGCGGCGTTGGAAGTGCAGCCCCCAGACACGTGGGACAGCTTCCCGCTGTTTCAGCTGCTGAATGATTTTCTCCGGACTGATTGTATGTATCATCTCTGACTCTTTGACTGGCTTAAGTAGTGTGCAGATAACTGATGACCCAAATGTGTTTATCCCGGGCAGGCTACACGTTGGACACAGTTCTTCCGAGTCTTATGATTACTTTAAAGAAAAAAAAAAAGGTTACAGCTGATAAAATTCCCTTTCTTCCAACAAGCATCATGTTGCAGGAAGCCCTCTCTTCACTAGGCAGAAAAACCCAAGCTCAGTGAGAAAGGGGTGCCCATGCCTGTGTGTTTTATTTGCTCTTGAACAAGCTAATTAACTTCAGCTCTACACATTTTGAATTTTTAATCAAAAGATGCTTCCTACATGAAAAACAATTTCACTCTAAGTAACACCTAAGTGTTTCAGAGTGTCTTAGAGCACCACATAGCCATGAAATAGACCGTCCTCCTCAGAGAGAATGATGAAGGAAAGAAGGGATACAGAATTCTTTCTTCCTGGTAGCATAAGGAGGGAAAGGGAGCAGGTATAAAGAAAACCTAACGGGAAAAAAAAGGACCACTTTTTACTTTTGTTGTTCTTTACGGGGGCATTCTTTTTTTCCCTTTTCTGGAGAGTGACACAAACGAGTAAAAGGTTTTTGAATTCCATTATCCTTCCACGCAGATTGAAGCATGATGCCATTCATGTACCTTTTGCTTTGCTTCTCCTCCTTCTTCTTCCCATCCTCCTCCTCCTCATCTTCGTCCTCTTCCTCCTCCTTTTTGGCTTTTTAAGAAGCAGTATATTTAAAAGAGAAAACAGTCCTCTCTGTGTCAACATTGTATGCTGATAAAGCTACCGTGGATTCTTACTGAGCTTTTGCTTATCTGTTCTAGATAATTTGTGCAATGGAAAATTTCACAGACACCTGCAAGACCTGTTTGCCCCACTTGTGGTTAGATATGTGGATTTGATGGAGTCCTCAATTGCACAATCCATTCACAGGGGCTTTGAGCGGGAGTCATGGGAACCAGTCAAGTAAGGAAACCTCTTTTGATACTATCGGAGTTTGGGTGCAAATGGCTGGAGAGTCATACAGAAATGGATTAATCGTGTCTTATGGTGTTCCATTGTTTACATGGACGGCAAGCAAACACATTACTCACAACTATGATGCTCATACCCTCCTTGTCCAAGGAGGGGAGCGGGGAAGAGGTTGAGAAATGTTTCATGAAATGAAATCTTCATTTCATAGCACAAGATAGATAAGCAATATGGGATATAAACCTGCCTACGATATTTGTACTGTGTATCTTACTCTAGTGGTTTTACCCCTAGGAATTGACATTTCCCAAAGTGGATTCCATAGGAATCTAGACAAGGAGTCAGGAATTTTTTTCATGAAAGACCAGATAGTAAATATTTAGGCTTTTCAAGCCACATGATCTGTATCAACTCTCCACTCTACAGTAGTGCTAAAGCAGCAACAGACAATAAGTAAATGAACAAGTGTAGCCATATTCCCCTAAGAATTTATTTACAAAAGAAGGAAACTGGCCTGTGAGCCAGTTTGTCATTTCTTGGCCTAGGCTTTTGAGATGCTCCTCAAGAAAAGGACTTTGTGGCCAGATGTGTTTAGGAAACTCTGCATACCCCCCTCATCTACCCAACGCCCTTGTCTCCTGGGTAGCCTCCAAGGAGTATTTCAAAACTCGGAGAGTACAGTAATACCGAAACTTGTTTGCCTGTGCTTAATCTAAAACTTCCTGAATTACTGCTTATTTTCCTAGCAGGATACTTATCCTGTAGGACCAAGCACAGGAAACCCTTAGGTTGTGATTTTGAGTTTCCATGGCTGCCTGGCAGACAGACCCTGTCAGAAATGGGTGGCAGATTCAGTGCCACCTCCACTCCCCAGCGAGGAAGCCGGGCTGTCACTCAAGGCTGCCGGAGGGTCAGTCTCAGACCCTCCCCCCACCACGTTTCTGGAGACGTGAAGAACTTCTTGAGGGAGAGAATTTTCTGATAGGCTTAGAAAAGCTCCAGTAAAGCCTGATAAGAGCTTTGCTCTGTTAGGTTCTCTCTCTCTTTTTTTTTTTTTTCCTGTAGGCAAACCGTTTTGTTCTTTTGGTCCTTTACGTCTGTGGGATGTGGCAACCAGTGCGACGTGAAGGAGGGTGTGCACCGCACCCTGTCAGGCGCTCCAGAGATGTTCAGGAGCCTTCTCTCAACTTGGGAGCCTTGACTTGCAGCCTGTGTTTCAGTGGTTTTCTGAATCAAGACTCCCCTTCTGATATTACACTGGGTCAGATTCTGACTCATAAAAGAATCAATGCAAAATAGGTTTTTCAACCCACACCCCCCTTTCCACATCTGAGCCACATAAGAAGTCTCTTGACTTCTGAGCCTAATTGAGTCTCTTAACTTCTAACCTACCGAGCAGGTTAATAGGTAGTAGCTCTTCATTTGCAAGTACAAAAATATATATATATATAAATTTTCGCTTATAATTCTCAGGTTTACAACAGTTTCTTAATACAACCCTGCTGACTTTCAACTCATGAGAATAGAAACGGGTCCTTTGATGATCAAGCATGAACGAGTGTACTTTTTTAAATGCTCACTCGAATAAAGACAGTTGTCCTGTGCAGAACGATTGTGAAAAAAAAAAAAAAGATCAAAATGAGTAGTACTCACATTTTGAAAATAGCAGTGGTCTTAAAATAGCATTTACTTACTTGGGTTTAAATGGTGAAGGCTACTACCATCAGCACACACGGGAGGAAGTGATGGGCTTCTGGATGTTCCTGTTTCTTAAAGGGCCCTAGAGTCAGGGGCCTTGTTCTCCAGTTACTAGCCAGCAGGCAAGGGCTTGAACCTCTGTAAGTGTCTTCTCATCTGTAAAACTTAAGTTTTAAAAACATCTCTACTCAGTATGTGAGATTTGTCCTGAAGCTTTGTAATCACGTCCCTGAAGTCATTTTTAACCTATTAAATTCTTCAGAAACTTTCTGCACCATAACATATACGTAATCAGTCAGAAGTAAAAGTAGACTCAGAATCATTTTCACAATTGGAAATGGGTGGAAGTCTTGGTCTGAGAATGTTCTCACATAGTGTTTTTAAGGGGTAGAAATAAATAAAATATGAACTCTCAGATCAGTAATTTAAAGATCTGAAAATTAGCAAAGAGTTGATCATTTGTGACTAATAACCTAAAAATAGTTTATAGGGATGTGTTTTTTTCTTAAGTAGCTTTTTTCTCTCCTAAACTGTGCTGTGAGTGGGCTCATGAATATGACTGCGGTTTATTTAATTCATACTAAATAGTACATGGTTTTCAGAGTAAGTAGAGGTATTAGAAAATGCCAGCTAATACATAAGCTAAATTTAAATTGTCTGAAATCACCTACATTTTATTAGCTGATTTGTAAACAGAATGTGGATACCGTGGAACAGATTTGCAGAATGACTGGCACATGTAAAGCGTATAAAAGGGAATACAAAATTGAGAGCGCACCAATGGGATCAGAAGGAATAAATCGCTCTGCTTCTTACCATGTAAAAGGAAAGCATGAGCTTCTGTCTGACCTCTAGATAGAGGGTTGATAAAGACGCAGAGATCCCTTTTTTCCCTCAGGTAAAGAATGATCCTTTTGGAATGGCTCTCATCAGGGTGCTCAGAAATCAGAAGTTTACTTGGGTAGTTTGCTCAGTCATCTCTAATTGTGTGACGTGGTCCTGCAGCACACACACATACACGCAGAACAAACACCACAGCCTTTCTCCCAAACAGTTCTTAAACTCAAATAGTACTGTTCTACTTTTCAAAAGTCATCGTTATAGCGCCTGATTTACATAAAATGACTGAGAAATGCATTGTAAAACCTACTTCAGGAAAAACTGGTACAGTTGACTCTTGAACAGCATGGGTTTGACTGGCACAGGTCTGCTAATACAGGGATTTTTTTCTGGTAGTAAATATGACAGTTCTACACAGAGGTTGGTTGAATCCACAGAAATGGAACTGAGGATAAGGAGGAACCATGGGTACAAGGGCTAAGTATAAACTTATATGTGAATTTTTAACTGCACAGGAGTCAGTGCTTCTAAAGCCCCACATTGTTCAAGAGTTAACAAAATATTTAACATGTTAAGGCAAAACAGAACTCTGACAAGGAAATGCTACCAATATATCAAAGTTCCTAAGAAAGGAGTTTAAGTATTCTTTATCCCTCAGATTTTCTTCCTTCAAAATATGGTCCTGTAAAAGAAAATAGAGCATCATCATTTGGGTTTCATACAACTGAAGTCATTTGATAGAAAGGGTGAAATGACCAGGTCCTTATTGCTTCCTTTCTCTGAAAAGGTGAGCTTCCATCTCTGCAAGAAGAGAAAAGGGGAGCTGCATCTCTGTGTCCGTTAAACCAGATGGTGGTCGTGATTTGAATCTCCAGGCTTTGGTGGAAAATGTCATCCCATAGCTTCTCACCACAGCTGAAGTCAGTCAGCCTCTCGAGGGCAAGCCCGGGCTGGAGCCCGTGGCCCTCTCAGGGGTTTCCATCAGGACACGTCATAGGGCCGCCACCCACAGCTGGGCAGGTTGTTCAGAACCCTTCCAGTGGCCTGAGTATGAGCTTCTGGTCCTCGCAGATGGACCGCATTCCACCAGCTTTTAAGAGTTGCTTTGTTGCTAGTCATGTCATCCTGCCCCATGTGGAAGAAAGCTTAGAAAGCATCTAATCTAAAGCTTGCAGAAAGCCCCCTGCACTGCTCTTTCGCCAGCAGATCATCTCCAGTCTCACTTCCCAGCACAAGGAATCCACCCTTCACAGTTGACCCTTTCAGGTCAGGATGGTTCTGAATTGTATAACTAAACTCTGCTTCTTGATACATGCACACTGGAAAAACTGGGTTTCTCATTTCTCAAAATGCTCACGAACTTTCTCTGCCTGAGATAGACATGTGAAAAATATTAAAATAATGTCTTTTCCCAGATTACTAAAGATGTCAATATCTTAATAATAATAAAGTGTCAGGCCAAAGATACCATAGAAATATGCAGGTGTCCTGGTATGAAATAGACAAATATTAGACTAAGAGGAAGAACTCTTTAACTCTGCTAGTAACTTGCTGAGTGACCTTGGGCAAATCCAATGACCTTCTTGAGCCTCAGTGTCTTCCTTTGTAAAACAGGAACTTGGAATACCCAAGACCTTCTAACAGTGACATTCTAGAAAATCTGATTTTCCATATCATTCCATAAACACATTTAATCAGCAGTGCCTCCCTAACCCCTCAGACAGGACCTAGGGCAGGTGTTCAGTAAGCATGTATTGATTAGCTGATATTTATTAAGAAACCCTTACAGGCTGAAAACTGTTAAGTGTACCACAGGAGAACTATGGGAAAAAGAAATTGAAAAAAAGAGATACATTCCCCTGAATGGAGGTTTCAATCTGGTTGGGTCTGAGCAACATGCACACAAGAAAAATGACTCTTATGGGGAACGCGGGTGGTGATAGTAAACAAAAAGTTGAGAAACACCCCCTCTAAACTCTAGAAAGATATCCAAGAGTGCCCCATGGACCAAAGTAGGGATTAGACCTAAGAGTACGCCAGGAAAGAAGTTTTAGTGTTCAGAGCACACAGACAAGACAAGATATACTACATGTATCCAGGCAACAAACGGTTCATACAATGGAAGGCTTTCTGTGTCTTAAATCTAACCCCATCCAGAAATCTAAAGCAGAAGACTTTGAGAGAAGACCCAACAATACCCTCTCTGCCCAAGACATAAGTGTGCTAGTCACTCAGTTGTGTCCAACTCTTTGCGACCCCGTGGGCTATAACCCACCCGGCTCCTCTGTCCATGGGATTCCCGAGGCAAGAATACTGGAGTGGGTTGCCATGCCATTTTCTAGGGGATCTTCTCGAACCAGGGACCGAACCCAGGCCTCCTGCAATGCAGACAGATTCTTTACCCTATGAGCCACCAGGAAAGCCCCAAAATTAATCCTGGAAATAAGGAATGACTCTATCATCCATAGACATGATGAGATGTGTACACATTTGTAATTTTCATCCTTTTGTGAGAGAGAGCAACTGAGAGTATTTTAATCTAGTGCTCCAGGGATGAGTACTTTGACATGAATGGGAGCTACCCTGAAAAAGGTCTCCAAAATGAAAATGTCCCCAAACTCATTCAGCAGTACCCAAAATGAATGAGTCTTAATTTTTAACATTAATCTGTTGTTACAATAGCAAATTTTAACATGTATCTGTTGTTAACGATTGCAATTTACACTTCTTACACTATCCAGAGATACCCAATTATGATTTTTACAGAGAAGTATGCTGGACTTGTTTCTATGCAGCTGCTAAACAACCCTCTAAAGTAATAATTTGTCATATCCATCAGCCACTGCAGGAGCCTGTAGACCTGAGTGCTACAGGAAAATTCCCCCTTTCACATATATATGAGTCACATATAATGCTTGAAATTGACTCTTAGATGATTAATATAAGTTATTAATATCAAAATGAATTATCAATAACATTAGTAATACACAATGTTATTTTGCTAAAATCAGAAATGTCAAGCATGTTTCTTCAGCCTTTTAAAACTAGATCACAAGGATATGTCACAGAACGAAAATGTTTCTATGAGTCCAGTACAGCAGTCTGGCCAAATGTCATATTTTGCCAATACAATATGTTTTGATTAATCTAAGTATTTAAAAAATTTTTCATGTTTAAAACAAAACTCATTTCTAATTTGTGTGCCCACCCTCCGCTAATATGTTTAAATTGAGTTGCTGTTGCATATATTTGTATGTTATTCATTCCTAGCTACTTTTAATTTGCTCAGAATTGACATTTTAACTTTCCAAGCTGCCATCTCGAAAGATCTTCTAATTCCTTGATCAATATTCAGTGTGTGTATCATTTAATGATCACATTTGCTTATATAGGCTTACACATGTCTCAGTGGAAATCGCCAATGGTTTTATTGCATAGCAGTGTTTAAGAATGAGAACCACCAGGGACCAAATTCAAAGTCAGATTCCTCAGTTAAACAGAAACATGGAAGTCAGAGTTCCATTTTCCTTCTACTTAATAGCTTTAGCTAAGCTCTTGATCATTCCCACGAGAGCGCCCCTTCGTCCCAAGCAGAGAAGTGTAATTGGCTTTCCCCAAATGTGAAGTGTTAAGGACAAACGTTCGAGACACCTGTTTCCCTTGAGGAAGAGAATGCCGGGCTGGCAATTTTGCATCTTAGGTTCCTCCATCTACCATCCAGGGCTCTATTCCCATTATGAAAGGCCAGCTCATTTCTAGAGGGAGACAGATGTCCAGATTATCTCAGGGGTCCAAAATTTCAAACCTATCAGGAGACTTGCCCCCCTCAGCAAGCCCAGAGGCAGCTCCAGCCTTTGCAAGAGCTGTGTTAGTCAAATACAGCTTGCCCGGGGCAGAGCTGCTTTGGCAAAACTTGCTCTTCTTCTGCAAGATCCAAAAAGAAAACCTCAACTTCTTTGCCAAAATGCTGTCAACTCCACTTAAACAGGAAGGCTCCTCTCAGATGCAGAGTTAGGCTGGGCTCCACTGTGCCAGTGACTTTGGCTGGATGGAACACCCTTGAAATGCCACTACAGAATCGCACGATGCCAGCTGGTTGAGCAGTGTATGACACAGTCCCTCCAAAGAGAGGTGGTTGATTCGCTTTGGAGTTTTCGTTTTGTTTTACTTCCTTTCTTTACTCATAAAGCCATCCATCTCTCTTTCATTACCTCAGTTGATCAATCTTTGCTCAAAAAGAAAACCTGATACAAGGTCACAATTTTTAACTGTTTATTACTTTTTAACTTAAATTTTGACTTTTTACAGAAAATATAAAACTTGATTAATATTCAAATGACAATCACACACATCAAGAAACAGAATATCCCCAGCCCCCTACACGGCCCTGTCATCCTTTCCTCCAGTCTCTATCTCACTTTCAGAAGTAATTGCTTATAGCAGAAGACCGCATTTTAAATCCTTTTGTGGTCAAAGAATTTACTATGAGAGCTGAATTTGGGATTCCTTTCCTTTTTTTGAGTGTAAGCATTTCTCCACATTAATTAGACTTAGTTTGGGAGGGGAGGTCTCCATTTTCTTTAAGTGTTCTATAAAATTATACAAAGCTAATTGTTCCTCTTGACACAATTCCTTTATCTTTGCCATCAACCCTGATGCCCCATTGCACATACACTGTCTTCAGAAGTAGGGGTTGGAAAGAATTCAGGTTTTGTCCACTATCATTATGTATGGGTTCAAGTGGGTGAATTTCCTGCTCCATCTTGTACCTACTCTCTGACTTAAGAAAATGTGCCTCCATCAAAAATAACTCAGAAACAAGAGTGAAAAAATCAAAGTGTTCTACCCTTTCTGTCAGTCCCAGCTACTTCACTGCAGCCCTAGCCACAGCAAGGCCAAGAATTCCCTCAACTTAAAATTTTTTGTCTGAGACAGGTCCAGACCCTCACAGCAGTGGATCTGGAAACTGAAAGCCCCTCACACAGGCATTGAAATAACATGTGTAACATCATTGTATATAGGTGTCCATGAGTGTCCACGCTTTTCAGTCGCTCTGTGGTTAATTTTTTTTCCCATTAATTCCTATCATTTCTCTCTGAACAACTGAGCCACACCACAGCGCCCCATCCGTAAGCTGCTTTCTGAAATGTGTTGCTTAAGTTTTCACTGTTGTCTTTCTGTGGACTTGGCCTGTTTATTTACAGCTGTCGTGCGCTTCTGCCACATCTGCATTGTCACTGTGATGGTATTTTTTCTTTCTGTCTGTTTCTTCCACAGGAGTTTAACCAGTAATCTACCCAATGTGAACCTACCCAATGTGAACCTTCCCAAAGTACCAAATCTACCAGTTAACATCCCTCTAGGCATCCCACAAATGCCTACTTTTTCGGCACCGTCATGGATGGCTGCTATATATGATGCTGAGTGTGTATTCAGTTCACATTAGATCTCATTTAAATTTAAGTGATCTTGGCATGGATATGTATTGTTTATTTCTATACATCCTATATAACAGAGATGGAGATGGATAATTAGACATATTTTGCTGATCATACAGAGACAATATTGTTTATTTCTGGCATGCAGCGTGTTTATAAGACGTTGGCTATATATACCGCACTAACAATTTGTCTTACGCCCACTGAATGTTTGAGAACTGTGTTTCACTTCCTGAATTCCTTTGCAAAAGGCTTCTTCCCATGTTTTGCTTTTTTGTTGTTGTTTTTTTTCTAATCCAGGTGACATGACTTAGAAATTAATCACCCAAAAATAGTCTAGGAAACCTCTTTGCTGGGCTGGCCAGTCATTTCTGGCTTGATCCAAATCAGAGAGAAAAGCACACCTATCTAGAAGCTGGTTTGGTTTTTTTGTTTTTAATAAAAAAATTCCTAGATAATGTTTAAACCATAAAGCATATTTCTGGTGTCAGCAAATGGCAGAATATAGTAATGGTATGTTCTGGGCTAAACAAAAATTTCTGAATGGATCAAGCCTTAGTAATGTAAATGTTATTTAAAGTACGTTCCAAGGTCATAATACAGTTTGGAGTGTTGAGATCTAGATAGCAAGAAGATCTCTGGATCTGAGAACACAGTGCCATTAAATTGGGGATGAGCATATCATCTGTGGTTTCAGTGTAGGGCCTTTCTCTGTAGTCATCCAAATGCCAGCAATTTATGGGCTTTTTCCATGGAGGTCAGGTCACCCCTTTAAAGCCAGCAGCTGGAAGGGTGGAGGTTGAGAAGTTGTTTCTTCTAGCCTAGGAAATGAATCTTCTCTCCTTCTTTCCTAAGCAAGAAGAAGATCCAGCACCCTGAAATCCTCCCTCAGGAAAATTAAATTAGAACCACATGCATGATTTAATAAGTGAAAGAAGGTTTAGTGATCCTGTACCCTCCTTTGATCCTTGTCTTAGACCACAGCTAATTATAGGCCAGATAAGCTTTTTCTTGAAAGAATAAATTGGCACATTTTCAAAGGGAAGTGTTATTATCAAAGGAATAAAAAATGATCTGAAACTGGCAGTGATGTTTTGAAATCTCAGAATCACATTCATCAAGATGGCCCTCCATGTTTTTATTTCTGCAGTAATCCAGGTAGAGAACAGAACTTTAGAATGACTGCTCTACTTGGCTCCTCCAAAGCCGCCTAACGTTTTTTTAAAACTCATATATTTGCTCAAAAGTTCACAAAGAAATCATCTGGTCAATGTGTCTGATTTTCTTTCGAAGAAAAATTAAAACCTCCAAAATTTGTATCTTGGAGGGGAAAAAAAAACTTCTTAATAAAAAAAAAACATAAATCATATTCATGCTAAGATGACTATATGAAAAGTTAGATTAGGTAGTATCTGTTAAAAATTTAAAAATAAATATCTGAAAGCTTCCCTTACCTCCTTCTGTGCATGCTCTGTGACATGTTTTTGAAAAGATATGAATCAAGACATTGTAATAAAGCAGATAATGGTCTCCGTTCAATTAATTAAGGCATGAGTGGGAACACATTTTGGTAACTGCTCAGCAATCAAAATAATCTTGGTGCTATTGCCTTAACATTAACAGTTTATCTTAAAAATAAAAAGAAAATATTCTTTTCCTCATGTCAAAACTTAATAATAAGCTCTTCAAAGAAAAAAGAAAAAAAACCCTAGAAGAATTTTTTGAAACTCTGAAACCAGATGGGTGTCAAAATGTTGTTGTAATAAATACCAATTATTGCATTCATATGTACTTAATGATTTAAAACATACAACCATGCAGTTCCAAAACGGGGTTTAGACTAGACAAAGTTGGGGTTTCTTTTTCCCAAGCCTAGGACGGGATAGGGGGAAGGCTGAACTTTGATGATGCATTCCCCCACTTTTGAACAGTGCCTATCACAGTATCTGAAAAGAAGGCGTAGATTCTCAGTCACCCACCAGGAAATGCCTGATTCTATATCTTTTCATAATTTCAGTTTCCTCCTTTGCCACCTTTCATTTTAAGGACGTGTTTCCATGTTACCTGCTCCTTCGTGTCAGATACATCTACGTACTGACCTCAGACTGGTCTGTCCTTGAGAACGTGACCCTGTTGGTGCAGGCCGTGGGCTCCCTCCTGGCATGTTGGGAGTCTGCCCCCCCACCCCCACCCCCCCGCAGTAGCTGTGTATGCACTTATGCACTAGCTATATTTCTCTCTCTGAAGCATTAATTCAATGCAGCTGGCATCTGTCACAATAGAAACACCCACTCTCATCTGTTTCTATAGACGATGTCAGAACAAGTGGTAATGCATGGTATGTTGGACATTTTATAAATTGCCGTGTTAGCATTAGTGGTATGCGAGGAAGGGGGTGGGGGATGGCCACCCCTTAGAGCTCCCAGTGGAACTGTTTTCAAAGAGGAAGCCAGCCAGAGGAGGTTGAGAGGGTGGGAGGTGGAGCAGTTCCCGTACACAGGCTTTCCGTCGCTGCCCTGGGTAAATGTTTCTTAAACGTCATTGTACAGAAAGGAATCGAGACCAGTTTCTCCATCTGTACAGAGGACTGGGTAAGATGGTGCACCAGCACAGGAGCTCGGGTGTTGTGCCCTAAAGCTTTGCAAATATTCCTTGTCCACTCACCTGCCCCCACAACCCACCCTGTCTTGGGGCTGCCATGCAATGGGCTGGTCTATGAAAATTGGAATAATAACCAAACTGAGCAAGAATCTCAGATTCAAGGCATCCAGGTGTACTCGGCTTGGTTTGAGTCACCCTAGTTTCTTTCCAGCTCTTCAAGGGAGAAAGTGGGTCCTCGCTCACCACTTTGTTAGCACTGTCCTTTTACAACTGAAAGTCTTGTGCAGTCTCCAGGAGGCCTCCACTCTGGAGGGGAGCTGGGGAAATGCATGAAACCCTGAATTCTAATAACTGCATGTTGCCATGTAGTTATTATCCGTTGAGACCTACTTCTCCCCCTGGTTCGTGGCCTTCATCTGAATCATCACATGTGTTAATGTGGTTATTAAAAGAAGGCTGATTTTTACCATACATTGTTGGAGTGATGGGGCAGCACGTCCTCAGACCTCTCACGGGTCTGGAATAATTGGCCGAACAAAGCCTGCTAAGTCATGTATGGTAAAACTCTAATCGCCGGTGGAGATTGCCCCCGCCTCCACCGCCAACACCCGTCGTTTTGTATGTGGAAGCCACTGTTTGCCTTAAGCCTTCCAGTCCCCCCCTTGTTCTCGTGTCAGCTTTTGCAGAACCCTCAGCCAGCGGGTGACTCTTGTTTTCTCATTTTTATCCTGCCAGTAATGGATCAGGCACTTCAGAAGATCTGTTCTGGAAACTCGATGCCCTGCAGACCTTCATTCGGGACTTGCACTGGCCCGAAGAGGAGTTTGGAAAGCACCTGGAACAACGGCTGAAGCTGATGGCAAGTGACATGATCGAATCTTGTGTCAAAAGGTGAGCACAGGTGGCTGGACAGGCTCTGCACGCCTTCCCCGGTGTGGACTGACTCAGGAAGGGATGGGTGGCGGCTCTGAGTCAGCCGTCACTTGGAGCATCTGGGAGAAGGTGACTGCTTGTCATAGTCAGCTGGAGTGGTGGCCACATTATAGCTTCTGTTCCCCTTCCCACATCTTGCCAAACCCAACAAAAGAGGGCACAAAATAAGGCTGCCCATGTTTTCATTCAGCTCTGTGAGGAGAGGGTCCTTCTTGTCTCTGTATCCTTAATTCCCATAAGTGTCTGGCACAAAATGTTTAGTTAATATGTATTTGTTAAACGTATGTGTGGGTGGACAGCTGGCTGGAGAGAAAGAGGAGAACCTACTAATCCACTGTTTTAAGCACAGGGAGCAGGCATCTCTTGACTTTCCAGTGATGTGGACAAGACCTCCACAGCACTGTTCATTTTGTGAGCACGTACCACATGCTGACCATGAGTTATCTTGCCCAGAATCTAACTAGATCGCAACAAACGGGCATGAGACATTAATTGTACATTTTGGTTTCCTACACATTGCCCACTTTGTCACCATGGCTTATGGGATTGAGGTGGGAATGCTGCCTTTCTAGGTAAGAGTTTCCCAAGAAATAAGAAGAAAATGAGGACAGGACACATCCACTCAACAAAAACTGTTTGGGCTCCTCCTGTCTGCCAGGCACAGTGCTGAGTTCTTGGCATGCCAAGAAGGATGGGAGATCACATCCCTTCCCTCTTGGAGTGTCTGTATCTGAATATCAGAGGTATAGAGATTTGCCTTGGTTTGACATCATTATCATCACCCTGTCTATCTCCAGACACACATCCAAGTTCCTTTTCCAGTTCATAACTGTTTCATTATCTTTCCTCGCTCACAAAACCCCCCAGTCACCTGGACACCACAGATTCCTCTGGATCTCCAGATGTTGTGTAGTTGAGTTGATGGATCAGTTGTGTGTGATGGGGGCTGGGTTTGGCTGAGAGTGATCTGAATCTGGTATCTTGTATCTTGCAAGAACAGAAGAGAAGGAATAACATCAAAACTAGAAGCCGAAAAGGCAAAAGAACAGCACAGTCCCAGGTTGGGGAGCATCTCAGCAGGAACTGGGAAAGGGGCTGTGTGCACCAAGGACTCTGGGCAGGTGTCTGATGGCACTTCTAAGAGCTTCAAGTCTTAGGGACTCAGGTTTTGTGTTTTACTATTTTTTTCCCAATCGTAGAACCAAAGGCGAGCCTATTTCTCAAACCAGTGGTCAAAATCTTTCCTTAGGGTTTTGATTTCCACCATTTCCTACATGCTCATTTCTAGGAAAAGCAAATCTTTCCCTAAAGTCATACCATCCCACCAAAAACTCCTTGCAGCGCAGTCTCCCTGTGCTGAAAAGTTCTCCCTTGATCTACAACTAGTGGCTACAGTGCACTAGAATGAAGCCTTACTAGCTTCTGGTCTGTGCACACAATTGTACATAAAGACTTGTTTGCCCTTTCCTGAGAAGCCAGACTTCTGAGTATGGAGTAAGAAATAGGGAGATGCTGGAAGGAAAAGGGAAGACAAGGGATGTAAAAGGTAGATAGTGACTCTGTTTCCTTCCTCACCACGTGGCTTGGCTAACGGGATCTTAGTTCCCCAACCAGGGATTGAACCTGCCACGCCCTCGGCTGTGAAGTTCGGAGTCCTACCACTGGACGGCCAGGGAATTCCCCTTACCACACATCTTTATGGTTCATCCACCTCCAAGACTGGGCTGCTGAAAAGCAGGAAGTGTGTCTTGTTCGTTCTGAGCCCCTCACCCTCCTCAGGTCCCCTCCTCATGCCTGAGGAGCTGTTAGGTAACCTTTTGTGAACAGAAGTTGGTCAGCTTCACATGTACCTGAGCTGGACATGTACATTTCCCGATGTCCCTTTCAACTGAGGCCCCAACAAAAGCAGATCAGGGCAAGCATAGTGGCAAATACCATCCCCAGATCTCCAGATTCAGAAGTTAAAAAGTGAAGAAGGCCTTGGATGTTGTAAGACATAGAATGCACATGAGTAGAGCCTATAACGTTAGCTTTCCTCTTTGGGAGAGAATAAAAGGGTCTTGTTCTAGAAGGACAAGAACATTATTGCATAGGTGTAAATGCGCAGTGCCTGAAAGTCAATCAGGCACTTATTTCCAAGTTTCTCACCAATCGAAATCATACATTTGATGGAGCCTCTGGTCTCCTTTATGTGAGATCCACACAAAATAAGGCACCCTAACCACCCTCTGAGAGGCAGTGTATTAACTGACCTTGGCTTTCCCATCCCATGGAGCCCTCTTTGTCATATTAATTTTGCATTCAGCTTCCTTTTTTCACAGCCACACACTCCAAGGGCTCTGAACAGCTCTCCTGTGAAAACAGAAGACGATTACTTCATTGTAAGGGAGTGATTTAGCATTTCCATTTCTCAAATTGGGGCCGGAACTGGTGCACAAACCTCAGAAGATCAGCACAGGGACCTGTCCACGTCAGTCCGCATCAGGCCCCCTTTTCACAAAACCAGAAAGCAGTGTATTTTCAATGTAGCTTCAAATGATCATCATGATTAGAAAGCTTCTTCAGTGCACCGAGTCTTTGGGAGCCAAGATACATTTATCTTTAACATGATCATATAATATATAGGAGTGTTTTAAGGGTTTTTTTTTTTTTCCTTTTAGTTTTTTTTTTCTTTAAGAACTGGGCTTCCAACCTTAGAAATTATACTTGGCTTCCCTGCATGCACCCAGGGTGTGTTAGCAAGCTGGCATCCTTTCCTGAGCTAACTAGCTGTGTGGTCCTCCCTATGCACTGTTAGAAAACTGCTACAAATACCTCTTAAAGCAGTGCTCTCCTCGTGGCTGCGTGATCTCCAGAACCTGACCGTGAACAGTGCTCAAAAGATGCACCAGACGGAAGGAGCTTTATTAAAGCCACTTACTCACCAGGTGCTTTTTTTTTTAAAAGACATATCATGACATTGACCCACTTCTCTGAAACCTCTTAAAATCGTAACTGGTCCCCTTTACAATGCTGATATCAAGGATTACATCTCAGCCCTGTATTACCACCTGCTCATGTCAGACTAGGTTTTTCCTGTGAGCAGTTATCACATTGATGGGATCATAATTTGACCTATGTCAAAATTAAGTCACTTTAAGTTTCCACCGTTGTATACTTCTTGAAATGGTAAGTATATTATGATGCTTTTACTTGTAAAAATAATATAATCTTATTGCAAAGCAATACTTTAACATTGCAAAAACCCAGCAACAGTCCAAAAAAAACATAGAAGCACTCTCCAGGACCCCTCCTCCTAATTTCAGTCTCCTCCCCAAAGGTAACCATTCTATATTTTTAGTCTTTAGAGCAATATAATAAACTTGTTGAATTTTTTTTTTATGTCTCTCTCTTTCACGACAAGAAAGGGGGGAAAAAATAATGCCATTTAAGATATTTCCCACCATGAGATTTTCTAACATTAGAAACTGCTTTTGGGGGTGGGGGTTGTTGTTTTTTAATGAAGTATTTCAAGGTAGTCAGGTGCAAATGTGAACAAACTTATATATGCTATAATGCTGTAATTGAGCTTTTGTTCATTCATTCATTCTTCTGCAATTAGGGTTCTCCATAGCATGTAAACTATAGACAGAAATACGCCGAGCTACAGGTGTTCCATGTGCTGTGGAGAAAGGAAGGGTTTACATGGCTGTCTCTGTGAATAGGCTTCCTTAGCTGGGAAAGTCACTTTTAAAAGAACACATGTGAAGTCGTTGTCAATTGAAACTGATTACAGCCTTCAATTTTCTTTTTCACTGACCTCTCAGAAAATGTCTCCTCCACCTGCTGCCATCTGAATGCTGAATTGGTCTTTTCCTACTTTGTTTTAATAGAACCAGAATTGCATTTGAAGTTAAGCTGCAAAAAACCAGTCGATCAACAGATTTCCGAGTCCCACAGTCAATATGCACCATGTTTAATGTTATGGTTGATGCCAAAGCTCAATCAACAAAACTTTGCAGCATGGAAATGGGCCAAGAGGTAAAAAAAAAAAAAAAAATACAGATTTCATCCCCCCCCCTCCATTGATCATGTAGAAGAAAACTTCACAAATTCTTTCCATCTACTCTAGCCTGCTAGTTTCAGAAATACACTCTAACATGGATTAAGCCACAGATGAATGTTTGCTGTCTGTTCGTTAAGTAAATTTCTAAGGTGTGTGCTGATGACTATGCCAGTCGCTTGGAAGTGATTCTCGGCTGGGCTTGGGGTGGCCATATAGTTCCTTTAAGTCAGATCCAGCTTGATGACCATATTTGTTGGGCTGGCATCTACAGCAGGTGTGTTTGAAAGAATGCAAGTCATTTTCTCATGGGAAGGGCATTTCATTACCTGAGCATCTGGGCAGCTGGAGAGAGCTCTTCCTAGCATCACACAGCCCCCAGCATGTATAGCATTAGATCACCCTGCCACCCAGTCCCCAGATAGCAGACTTTGAACTTCCAAGAAATCCCAAGCTTTTCATTTTCCTTAGACTGAGTGGATTGTGAATCTTCCCTGACCAAAAGTTTAGTCCTTTGCTTAAGTTTCCAATCCCAAAGTGGTATTTAAAATGTAAAGGAGAAAGAAACAGCAACTTGGGCTTGATTAAAGACTATCATGATCATTTTTCTCCGATGGCCTTAAGCCAGCTAGATATTCATATACCAATTTAGAATTAATTCAGAAACATTTCTGGCAACTCTCATGTTGTTGCCAATTGGCATAAATTGCTCCTAAATCAGATCTTTCGATACCAGCCTTATATGCTCAGAATTTTTACTAAATTATATTTGCTCCTTATTCGTTATTTATTTTCTCTTTCAGCACCTTCCATTTTTAAATGTGGTTGGTGGTATTCTCTTCCTGGCAAGATTGTCTCTAACCTTCTTTCCCCTCCAGATCAGCTTCCTCAGCCATCCCGCTTAGCTTGCTGCTCCTGATGGGTTTTCTTGTAGGGCACCTTGCCTCGGGGGGCTATGCTCTAAGCACTACGGTCAAACACAGAGTGCCAGGGTTCTCTTTGCTGGCTCTGTTCACAGCATGAGGACTATCTGGAGCAGTAGTTCTCGGTCTCAGTGCCTATCAGACTCATCCAGAGAGCTTTTTGAAGCCCAGATTGTTGGGTCTCACCCCACATGAGTTTCTGATAGGTCTGGGGTGTGGTCCAATAATTTGTATTTTTGACAGATTTCCTAGTGATGCTGCTGCTGCTGGCTGGTCTGGAGACCCCATTGTGAAAACCACTGGTCTGGAGGCTCAGTATCCAGAAAGAGTTACAGAGAAGAGCTGAGGTGCACAGGCCAGCCTCCTGAGGAAGGCATAGGTTAGATGGGCATCCATACCCTGGTTCTTTTGCCCGGGCGGTGCTGCAAACTGGAGCTGATCAAGTCACTCAGCTTCTTCACTCAGTCTCCTCATCTGTAAAAGGATAGTTTCATTATGGCTGTTTTTAGCTATCGATTCTTCAGACCTCACCAAGAAGGCAAGCATGTGGAATGAATTAAATTGTTCTGGATGAAATGGAGGGGGCAGGAATTCAAGAAATAGGAGGCCCAGAGTCCAAGCTACCATATTCCACTCCACCTCTGCACTTCTTCACTGCCCACTAGCCACCTACCCACCCACACTTCTCTGGGGGACTCTGAACAATCTTATAGGCTTCACAGAGTCTACTTTAAAAGCCTGTTCTTAGTGATATCTAAAGTTCATTAAAATACCTTTGAATTCAAACTCCAAAGTTCCATCCCTTCTAAATGTTTCTCCCTTTGAGCTTTTTTGATGTTATGAGATATAATTCACATACTATAAAATTCAGCCTTTTAAAGAGTAGGATTCAGTCATTTTTAGTACATTCGCAAAATTATGTGGCCATCACCACAGTCAATTGTAGGACATTTTCATCCCCCTGAAAAGAAACCCAGACCCATTAGTAGTAATTCCCCAATTCTCCCTCCCCAACCCTAGAAGACCACCCCTCTACTTACATTCTCCAAGGATTTGCCTATTCTGAGCTTTTCATATCACTGGCATCTTATGTGTAACCCTTGATATCTGGTTTCTTTCACATGGCAAACTGTCTTCAAGATTCACCCATTGTTATTGCATGTATTCGTATTTCCTTTTTATAGCTGAATAATATTCTATTACATGAATATACCACATTTCGTTTATCACTTTGTCAGTTGATAGACATTTGAGTTGCTGCTATTTTTTAGCTACTACAAGTAGTGCTTCTACGAACATTCCTGTATACATTTTCATGTGGACCTCTGTTTCACTTCTCTTGGATATATACCTAAGAGTGAAATTGCTGGCTCATGTGATAATTCTTTGTTTACCTTGTGAGGAACAATCAAACTGTTTTGCAAAGTGGCTGCACCATTTTACATTCCTGTCAGCAATGTACGAGAAATCCTATTTCTCCATAACTTAGCCAATACTACTTCTTCTTAACCATCTTTTTTGGTATCACCATCCTATTGTGGATGACACAGAATCTCATTATAGTTTTGATTTGTGGTGATGTTGGCCATCCTTTCATGAGCATATTGACCACTTGTATATCTTCTTTAAAGAAATGTCTATTCACTCAAATCTCTTGCTCCTTTTCACAATTGGGCTGCTATCTGTTGTTTGATTATGAGAGTTCTTTATATCTTTTAGATATGAGACCATTATCATATATATGATTTACAGGTATTTTCTTACCTTCTATGGGTTGGTTTTTATTTTTTCACTTTCTTGGTAACATTGTTTAAAACAGAAGAAATTTTAAATCCATTTTATCTGTTTCTCCTCATAGCTGCTTGGCATGCCCATTTTAACTGAGTTTCACAAGGATGGCACCATTCAGGGTAGGAAAAGGTGGTGATGCTAGGATTGACCTTCCTTTCCCTGTGGCAGCTTTTACAGTCCCTCTTCAGTTTGACTCAGCTGTGGCCTTGATTATAGAAATCCTACCTACCTGATCAGATGGATGAACCATCTTTTTGAACAGAACTAGTCACTCTGATCTTTTCTTTTTGAACTGGAGTTGAGAGGGTAGTGGGAGTAGGATAAAGGAGTGGAGGGAGGTGTTGTCAGGCAGCCTACTGAGAATCTGATGAAATGGATGAAGCCATTTCCCAGAAGAAAAAAAAACATACTTTCATAAATTTCACTGTACAATTTTAGGGCTTTGTCAGGCCAACCTGTAGACCCTGGTTGGAGATATAGGATGAGAAATAACCAGTTTTTTTTTATCACAGTTGACTGTCTCTTATTTTTACCACTGATCTATTCTGTGCTAGAGTAGTATGACATTGGCTTAATCTCGAAGCCTTGGTTTCCTTGAATAAATTGTCCAATGGATTTAATAACTAAATCATATGAGTTCTACACATTAGCTACCAAACTATATGACATTGAGCAAGTCACTTACTCTCATAACCTTGCTGTCATTTGTCAGATGAGAGAGTACGCAACACACATTTGAGAGGTATGTAGCTTGTCAAAACTGGGGATAAAGCTTCCTAATTTCTGTATGTAGGATTAGAAAGTTGTCTTGGATATTCCCAAATAGTAACATTTTCAAGTCTAAACAGCAGTGACTGCTTCTTTCTGGACATTATTCTATTTCGTGTAGTAGAAAAAACTTCATATATTTACCCCTAAATGAGTCAACATGCTTTCTTTTTTTTTTTTTTAATGGAAACAATAACTGACACTTACAAATGTTTCACAATTTCCCAGAACTACTGCACAGACAACTGAGCTAAATGATCTTTATTAAGAGCCCATCCAATACTGTACTCTAGTCTGTGATTCTTACTTACCCTAGGCCTGTCACTTTCCCAAGCCATGCTAGTGACCTGCCATGCCATTTCTCCCTGATACAACTGTATCAGAGACACCTAAGTGAAAGGAGGCCTCCTCTGACCTCAGAATGCCAAATGACTGAGAACAGTGAGAATGAAACCAGATATCATTGTAAATATGTTCTTCCTTCACACATCTTGCTCTGTGGCTGTGACCTTGGCCCGAACTTTATTGGGAAGTCTCATGCAAATGATCTCTCAATGTTTCTCAATTTGTAGAATGGGGATATTCATCTCCAAAGTAAAACAATTGTTAAAGTGAGATTGGCCAAGGATGGCTAGAGACATCACAATACTGGGTGGAAAGAAGTCCAATGTTTTTATGTAGCTTTCATTTTGTGGGGCTTCCCTGCTGGCTCAGACACTAAAGAATCTGCCTGCACTGCAGGAGAGGAGACCTGGGTTCGATCCCTGGGTCAGGAAGATCCCCTGGAGAAGAGAATGGCAACCCACTCCAATATTCTGGCCTGGAAAATCCCATGGATGGAGTAACCTGGCAGGCTACAGTCAATGGGGTCGCAGAGAGTTAGACACGACTGAGAGACTCCACTTTCACTCTCTTTTCATTTTGTGAATATTTTGATAGTAAACTCATTATGTATCTAGTGATTTATACCTGTTTCTACCTAGATTCCAACTCCCTTAAGGTATTTTGGACTAGATACCAACCAGGTGATACAGCATTCTCCAATTTTAAGATCACTTCCTGAATTTCATCACTGGGGTAAAGTCTCATTTAAAGGCAGCTGTTGAAACATTTGTTAACCATACTTTTCCATCTTAAATATTTATTTTTTCATTAAAATTTGTGAAGCACCAATAGAGAGGAAATTGTGTGTTAAATAGTTTCTCACTTGGTCTAGTGTGTTTTCATCTCATTTCCAAGGTCAGATGGTCTTAACAGAAAGACAACATACACACAATCTGTTCCATGACAAGGCAAAATGTGCAGCACAGGAAGTCAAGTGGAATAATTTTCAAAGTGATTGTGAATTCGTTGCTCGTCAGAAGCAAAAGTAAACTCTCCAAACTTTCCATCCCATTGAAGGTCAGTGCTTCCCTTGCTATCATCATGACCTAGTGCCCTAGAATATAACTTCGAAATATTGTTATGATTATCACGAAAGTCGCTCAGTTGTGTCTGACTCTCGGCAACCCCATGGTCTATACAGTCCATAGACTTCTTCAGGCCAGAATACTGGAGTAGGTAGCCGTTCCCTTCCCCAGGGGATCTTCCCAACCCAGGGATCGAACCCAGGTCTCTCACATTGCAGGCAGGTTCTTTACCAGCTGAGCCACCAGGGAAGCCCTTAGGGTCAAACCAACCTAAGAAAACCAACAGAGAGGACTGAAAAATGCCAAAGTAGGCAGGATCCCCTTTTGTACTGTATTAGGTTACAGACTGGAATCAAGATTGTCAGGAAGAATATCAATAACCTCAGATACGCAGATGATACCACCCTTATGGCAGAAAGCAGAGAAGAATTAAAAAGGCTCTTGATAAAAGTGAAAGAGGTGAGTGAAAAAGTTGGCTTGAAACTCAACATTCAGAAAACGAAGATCATGGCTTCCAGTCTCACCACTTCATGGCAAATACATGGGGAAACAGTGGAAACAGAGACTTTATTTTGAGGGGCTCCAGAATCACTGCAGATGGTGACTGCAGCCATGAAATTAAAAGATGCTTGCTGCTTGGAAGAAAAGCTTTGACCAACCTAGACAGCATATTAAAAAGAAGAGACATTACTTTGCCAACAAAGGTCCATCTAGTCAAGGCTATGGTTTTTCCAGTAGTCATGTGTGGATGTGAGAGTTGGACTATAAAGAAAGCTGAGCACTGAAGAATTGATGCTTTTGAACTGTGGTGTTGGAGAAGACTCTTTAGAGTCCTTTGAACTGCAAGGAGATCCAACCAGTCCATCCTAAAGGAAATCAGTCCTGAATACTCATTAGAAGGACTGATGCTGAAGCTGAAACTCCCAATACTTTGACCACCTGATGCAAAGAACTGACCCATTTGAAAAGACCCTGATGCTGGGAAAGATTAAAGGTGGAAGGAGAAGGGGACAACAGAAGATGAGATGATTGGATGGCATCACCAACTGGATGGACATGAGTTTGAGTAGGCTCTGGGAGTTGGTAATGGACACAGAAGCCTGGCGTGCTGCAGTCCATGGGGTCACAAAGAGTCGGACACGACTGAGCGACTGAACTGAACTGACTGAGGTTACAGACAGAATTGGATTGTTCCTTTGACTGCAAGAAATTTTGTGACAAGATAATCTAGTATTATCTAGTGTTGGCCACTCAGTTGTGTCCAGCTGTTTGCAACGCCATGGACTATACCCCTCCAGGCTCCTCTGTCCATGGGATTCTTCAGGCAAGAATACTGGAGCTAGTAGCCATTCCCTTCTCCAGGGGACCTTCCCCACCCAGGGACTGAACCCGGGTCTCCTGCATTGCGGGCAGATTCTTTACCATCTGAGCCACCAGGGAAATACTATCTAGATGGGATGGTAATTAAAAGATGCCCCAGTAGTATTTATATGCCTTCATGGAGCTTCTCATCTGCAGGGAGCAATGTGTCTCCTGAGAGAACAGAGTGAAGGCAGATTCCTTGGTCACTATTTCTGCAGAAAAGCAAGTCAATCAAATAAGTCTCAGAAGAATATGGCAAAAGGAATTCATGTCTTTTTGTAATTATTTGACTTGCAATGGGGGGCTGCTTTGATATGTAACCCTTTGCTACATGATTAACAGAGTAGATACTACCCTGCCCTACAACCTTTCCCAAAGTAGGTTTTATTTAATTCAGATTATAGTTTACATATAAGATCTTCTCTGGTGGTTCAGCGGTAAAGAATCCACCTGTCAGTACAGTAGACGCAGGTTTGATCCTTGCATCAGGAAGAGCCCCTGGAGGAGGAAATGGCAACCCACTCCAGTATTCTTGCCTGGAGAATCCCATGGAGAGAGGAGCCTGGTGGGCTACAGTCCATAAGGACAGAAAGAGCCAGACACGACCAACTGAGCATAGCACAGCAGAGAGAATGTATGCACACATGTAAACATTGTAGTGATCAATTAGTAACTATCGTAGCGATTCTGCCAGATAGCAGTTCTGGGTTTCTAAATCATGTTTTCGAGCATCCTTTCATGACTTTGTTTGGTGAATATGATTTCTACTTTCACAAGAGGTTTAATTCTATCCCCACTGAGAAGAGGAGGAAACAGACCAGCAGAGATGACCATGCTCAAGTCTTTCCTCTGGAAGTCAGAAGCAGAATAATCATGGCAGATGCTTTTTTTCATAAGAAGGAAAAAAAGGTGTAGACATGTGGAGATCACAATATTCACCAAGAGAGAAAGGGAGAGACAGTGATTCTCCCTGGAGAATGCTCAGGACCATGTTCTGCATGGCAATATTGAAGGTAGGAAGAGGTTCCCGTGTCTCCATAAACTTTAGCTTGGATTCATTAGAGAATGAAAAGGTTTCAGGTTCTCTCACTTCTGAAGCCAAAATAACATTGTTAATCTTCCAATCGAGAGCCTGAAACTTCCCTAAAAAAATTAAGATTTATTTATGTATATTTGACTGCCCTGGGTCTTCATTGCCATGCAGGGACTTTCTCTAGTTGCAGCAGGCGGGGGCTACCGTCTCTCTAGTTGCGATGAGAAGGCTTCTCTTTGCAGTGGCTTCTGTTATTACGCAGCAGGCTCTAGGTGTGCAGGCTCAGTAGTTGCCGCTCCCAGGCTCCACAGACATTTGGGATCCTTCTGGATCAGGGATCGAACCCTGGTCCCTTGCATTGGCAGGCAGATTCTTAACCACTGGACCACCAGGAAAGCCAAAGCCTGAATCTTTCTTAGAGCGTGGAGAGTGATTGCTATTGGCTTTGTTTGCCATTTCAGCCAAGTGTTTCAAGAGAGAGCTCCTGTTCTCAGTGATGTTCTTTGCTTGGTTAGAAGCCCCTCATTTAATATTTCAAATTATATTATTTTGCCTGCAGCTAGCTTTCCTGAGGTAAGCCTCATAATTAGTTTAATAAAGGTGAATCATTTATAGTAATGCTAAAGAAAATCTAGCAGAGTGAGGCAGTCACATGGGGAAGGAAAGTAAGCATGTGATTCCGGATCTTATCTCAAGACCTAAAAATGAATTTGGAGCCTCGTCAATACTCCTGAAATTCTTTTGCTCTGACATCTTTCTTTGTGTTTCTAGCACAGAATCCTGCAGATAGTTTTTCTATTTACCTCAAGGTTTATGCCACTTACTGGTTTATGCTACATTCATGAAGCTACCAGTAGAGCCAACATGGACCATTCATGTTCTTATTTTCCTCTAATCAACTAAAATGAAAAACTAAAATGATAAAGCAGTTATCCTTCAATAAATAAAGAAATAAAAACTAAAATGAGATGACTGATGGTGATCACTCCCTCACTTTATCTTCTCTTTTATGACCTTGAACAAATATTTGAATTGCAATTATAATTGACAAAATGGTTTCACATCTAGACCCTCAGTATGATCTTCAAAGTAGATATTTGAGCTTGAGAGCAGGACTGGCAGGAAAAGACTTAGCCCTGGTTTAATCATCATTTTAGTAATGCTAAATGTCTTCATACGGAGTTTGCCTTATTCCCTACTAGTTTGCCTCCCTTACCATTGGTCCTGGGTGGTAGTAGTATTACCTGGTGTTTTTGCAGATGAGGAAACTGAGCCGTATTTTCTTAGACATCATGACTTCCCAACTTTGCACTGGGACTTTATCTCAGTCTTCGAGTTAGAATCAGAATTCACCTATGACTAAGTGAATTTACCTAATTCAGATCCCTTTGCTCCTAATTGCCAGTTATCAGAATATCAAACCACATTACTATGGCTTATTATTTCTGTATGTTTTCATAACTTTTTGGATGCTTTGTTTAATTTTGATTTTTCTCATGTGTCCTTTTGTCCTAATTTTTATTTGCACTGTTTCTTTTCTGTTCCTAATTAATCATCCTTCTGAAAGTTTGCTAAAGAGTGGGTAAGTGCATTTTCCTTTCCAAATAGCAGTATTTTTGCATTGTTATTTTTTATTAAGGAAATATGGAATAATTCAAATGGATACTAAAATGATCTAATAAATGTCAAGGAGCTGGCATGCAGTATCTTCTGTTGAAATTGCTTTTCCTTTTTCCCTGGCATTTACAGCAGATTTTTGTTTGTGTGGGGATTTGTTTTTGCATTACTGTTTAAGTTTTAATTGACAGTGGCAGTACAAGAAATTGAAAAACTTAGCAGTCGTCTCAGGAGAATCTATAAACCTGGGTCTGCTCCTCCACAAATGAAGAAACTGAGTAACTGCCACAAGGGTTCCTAGAGAGATACTTTACCGTTAGACTGAGTCAACCCCTGGAGATGTAACTGGGCAGCTCTCAGGCAGTAACCCGAAGGATCTGATGACTTGAGAACAGTTCGTGCAAAATCAGTCAGTCTTGCTCACATTCCCTTTGGAGTTTGTGACTCCCAAAGTCACATCACCCAGCAGTTTCCTAAAGATAATTTTCATCCTCTATATTAAATCAGTGCGGTGTCTTGCTTTATAAGACCCAGATCAACACACTGCCAGACCATTTGTTAAGCCACCCCTGCATCCTATTTGTAAATGTGTGTGTCTACACATATCAAAGCCAGCAAAAGCTTTGGGTAAGGAACAACGCGTCTGGTCATTTTTTTTTTTAAGAGCTTCTGATCTTTCTTCATCAAAGACATGGAGTCAGAATCTTACAGCTGCTTCTGGGACTATGGAAATAAAATAGGTCTGCCGGCCAGGTTTTATTTATAAATTGCGTTGTCTAAAAATTACCGACGGATGCAGTGCCAGCACCTCCCAAACATGCTAATGTTTGTCTTTCTGTGTTCTTTAGCATCAATACCATTCAAAAATAGATGAACTAATTGAAGAAACTGTTAAAGAAATGATAACACTCTTGGTTGCAAAGGTAACCTTCAGCTTCAGGTGAAATGTTTCATTGTGAATATTGCTTTGTTATGTCTGCTTTTCCATTAAAATGTAACACGTTAAAAAGTTGCGCTGGGTGCTTGTATTTCCCAGGAAACAAGATAGTATGTCACCCAGCTGCAGCTCTAAAGGATTTTTCTGATGATTGTGAGCCCAGTGAAGATGAATTGATGATGTGGCATATGTTACCCTAATAAAAATTTGTCCCCCAATGTTGCAGTAGGTTATGCAGGAAATATTTGTTTTGTTTTTCAGCCCTGACAAAGTTAGCTTTTTAAAAACAGAAAGTTAAATGGTAATAAGGAATTCTGCCATCATGAAAACCCCCTTTCCCCTCGTTTCACATGCAGTGAGAGTCATAATAAAACATAAAAGTCAGATAAAGCTATTTCAGTCACCCTCATGAATTATAGAATTTTAACTAAGTAATGCTGAATGGGAAGACATTTATATTTGCCAGTGCTAAACTTCTGTTTCCCCAAAATTACTGATAAAATACAAATAAAAATAGATTGGATTAAATGTAGTGCTAATATGTAACGTAAAAACTGCTTTGCGCAGTTTTGGATTTTGAAAAGTGCATTTAATATTATCGCATGCTATATGCAACTCAATAATATTTTGTCACTTTGCACTTCTGTAACACTCTATATTTGCAATCACATAATAATGAAGAGAAAGCCGAATAAGTCAAATATTTCTATGTAAAGGCAGTCTATTCCTTTCCCCAAAGACAGGAACCAAATAATAGAACTTAAAAATGAGCAAGGGCTCATTGCTGGTCTCTGGGAGGTTGGAAAATGTTGCTCTTTATTATGAGCAATTATAGTTTGAAATAATGATTCTTTTCCCTTTTTGCTATTTTGCTAGTTCGTTACAATCCTGGAAGGAGTGCTTGCAAAGTTGTCCAGATATGATGAGGGGACTTTGTTTTCCTCTTTTTTGTCATTTACCGTAAGTAAAGAGCTTCTTTCTTTTCCTGGTTTATGTTCTAATTCGGGTTTGGGTTTAGGGGCGAGGTACTTTTTATGTCATTTTGGTTTAGGTTTGTATATATATGTTCATTGCGGTCAACTGCTAGTGTATAATAATAACACGGGAAAATAAGCAGAACAGTTCATAACAACAAGTAATCCAAATCATTTCTGTTTAATTTTGAATATATAATATGTATGTATGTATATGCATGTACACAGACACATATATTTCTCTATTAATATGTATGTATCCAAAGAGGGTTGCCAGTCTGTGCTCACCTTAGCTAGCTCAGGTATTTCTGGGCTCCTTTTCCTGCAAATGAGAATTAATTTTAGAGATTACCAAGTAGAGATCTAAAAGTCAGATAGAGCTTGTAAGTAGATTTTGTTTGGTCCTCACCATGTCAGATACACCTTTCTTTACTGAATTAGCTGCCCACATTTAAGAATCAAGAGAACTCAGAGATGTCAGTATTCCGGGTTTCTTCATAAGGCAGGCAGTCGGCAGCCTTCGGTCTGCATGTGTGCATTGCAGCAGTCTGCTGGAACTCGGTCGGTAGTCCCCACAGATCAGAGAGGTGTTTGCCAGTTCCCTGTGGCCCCTTTCCTTGCCATTTTGCTCATTCCCTTACTGGCCTGGGCTTGGGGACACGAGCTTACAACCTCTGCTGCGCATGATCCAATGTGCATACATTCGGGAAAGCTCTAGTTCTGTGCCAACATGCCACATGGACTCAGAAGTGCAATAGGTCATGGGCAGAAGCCAGACTCAAGGTAAGTGATCCATGGAGATGGTGGCTTAAATGGGCTACCAGTTCACCCTTCCTCCTGTGCGAGGTGGGCACTGCTGCTGCGTGCTTTCTTGCCATTTCTCACAGCAAGGTTTTTGCTGGCTGGTAGACCAGCTGTTTTCCTCTCACAACACCACAAGAAAGGCAGTCAGTTTAGGACCTGCTATTTATGGGTGCTTCAAAACCTCTCTTCTAGGAGATGAAGAATCTCCTAGACAGGCATCAAATGGCAAGGTAGAGCCCAGCACGGGCCAGGGGAGGAGCACATCGTCATCTGTGGAATCCAGCAGACCTGGATTCAAATCCCATTATCTGTATTAATCAGCTGTGTGATCTAGAGTCGGTGTCTCATCCTCTCTGAGCCTGAGTTTGCTTTTGGTTTGTAGGAGGCATGCCATTGTGTCCTTTTGTTTTCGGTTTATGTTTCTCTGTGTTAATTCATGTCAACTACCGATGTTGTAGGCAAGTGGAGAGTAGGTAATTTCTTCTGTAATGAGCTGTCATGAGGATAATAATGTGAGTGGAAGACTTGGCATAGTCGTAACACATAGTAGGTTTCAGTAAATGGCAGCATTGATTAATAAAAGATAACTAAGAAGGTGATCTTGCATTACAAACTTAATACATGTTTACAAGTTCTTTCCAAATATACCCCGCTTTGGGCTTTCCCTAGTACATACATTAGATTTCCTGGGTACTTTATCTATGTGCCCAGCTTATTTTGATATGCAGCTCTGACCTTCTCAAGTGTAAGGATTGAATTTAGTCCTTAAAGTGTGATGGCCTTGGTCTCTGGAATCTGTTGGCAAAGTTGGGATGGGAAGAGGATGATGACAGAGAATAGCAATTTGATTCACTCAGTAGGACCACCCGTGATGTGTCACAGCCAAAAGGAACCCTATCCAACCCATTTCTTTGATGAACCAAAAAGCCAAGGACCAGAGACAGGGAGTAATTTATCTAAGGTCACACAGCAGTGGGAAGAATGAGGACAGGAACTCAGGTCTTCTGCCAGCTTCCCCCCACCACCAAACAGCTTCCTGGAGAGAGTGGGATTCAGCTGGCAATTGCCTGACACTAGAAGGCAGATGGGCATGTGAGCGGGAAAGATTCATAAAGAAGGATTCAGGGCACATGAGTGGGAAATATTAGATAATCTCTCTTTCCTCAGTGAAGTCACGGAAATGGTGAAAAGAGGCAGAACTAAAGGCAGCATTTTTGGAAAACACTACCCTGACACCCACAAAAGATAACCACTTTCCTTGAGTCTTCATTTTGAGCAACTGTTTTCGCTGCACTGGATTCGAACCAGTGCAAACCATGAAGGCCTCTCTGCTCTTCCTGGAGCAGAATTGAGTCCTCTAAGGACCCCACCCTAATGCCAGGGGAACATTCCCCGCTTACCAGGGGACCTAGTGAAAGGTGGTCTGGAGGTGACAGGAACGTGGGGCTAGGGGGATTCTCACGGCAGGGTTAGAAACAAAGAAGACCTAGCACATGCCAGAGTGTTCATGCTAGAATTCTCATCCTCTCAATCTCCCCTTTGGGAGACATTTGCAGCCACACAGCCCGCCTCGTGAAGCTCCCGTCACCCCGGGACACTGTGGGGCTGTCGGTGGGCCCGTGACGTCCCCTCCTTAATGCCACTCCTCCCACCTGCTCGGCTCCCCCAAGGCCAGAAGCACCCACTTATCATTTGCAGCCTGTGTTCTCATCCCTGCTGGTGCTCCAGCGCTGGAGGAGGCGAGCTATACAGAGAGGTGGCAGGAATGTCTCCACACGTGGATCCTGGGCTCCTGCCCGAATCTCACAGGGCCTTTGAAGACTGCCTGCGGCCCAGTGGTGTTAACCATCCCAGAGCAGGGTGGAGGTCGGAGGGCTGCGTGGAGACAGCAGGTACTGTGGACCGGGCCTCGACACCAAGGACAGGGGGACCAGCCAGGAGTCCTGCGACCGCGGACAAAGGCTTAGGGATGCTGCCGAGATCCTGGCAGGCTTTCCTTCACTCCGCTCCCATTTCTGATTCCGTTCCTTAAGTATTACTGTGCACTTACCACGTCCCCACCTCAGTGGGGCTGCCAAGTCTGAGCCATGTGCTCTGCCCCCCAGAAAGCTGACAAGTACCGACAAATATGCCACCCTTTTCCCCCTCTTTCTCCCGCTGAGCGCCTCCTTTCCTGGGTGGGCTTGATTTCATGGTCCAAGCCAGACATTTTGGAAAACGTCTGCAGTGGCACAGAGCAGGCAGGAATATTTATTTCTCGTCTCCATCTGCATTGCTTCCTCTCTTGGAGAGGAGCTGGGGGGGAGGAGGGAGGAGGAGATGTGTCTTCTCCGTGCCAGCCCAAGAGGCGCCCAGGCACACCCCTCCTCTCCTCCGGCTCCAGCCCCAGCAGCGGTAGCAGCCCGGGATTTAGGGAGGCAGGCGCCTTTCGAACTTTTGAAAGATCAGCCCAGTTGGAAGTCGCAATTAGCAACCATCCGCCCATTTCCCCCGACTGCAAGATGTGCTTTTGTGTGGGCTGCCCGCCTGGAAGACTCCTCGTCTTTGTGGGTAGCTTGGCGCTGTTCTTTTAGGAGGCCAAGAAGGGGGGGCCAAACAGGTGTCCAGGGCGTCCTCCCAGCAAGTTACAGTCTTTGCCCTGGTCCTGTCCAGGTGTTACCAAATTGTTGTTTCTGGAATCCATCTGTTGGCTCATGCATTCATTCACCTGGTGTGTGTTTACCCCACACCTGTGTGTTGTGGATCATGTCAGTGCCAGCGACCCAGCAGTGAGTGAGGGTGGCGTGTTCTCTGTCCTTTGGGAGCTTCCACTGAGGGTAGGAGACAAAGAGAAAGAAGAGAAAGTTACTGGGGCTGGGGACACCGCTGTACCGACCACAGGCTGGAGACAGAGAGAAGGGGGGCAGCGTTCCTCCAGCTGCGATGGTCCTGGACGGTCTCTCCGAGGAGGAGATGGAGGAACCAGACGTAAAGGGACCAGACATGGGTAAAGAGAGTAGATGCTTCTGGACAGAACAACAGCTGCCGTGGCCACATGGCAGGAAAGCAGAGGAGACATTTTCACAGGGCACTTTGAAAGGAGCATCAAGAGGGTTTAGGGATTGAGTAGATGCGGAGGATAGATTCAGTTGCAGGGGACCAAGGTGGGAAGCTTGAGAAGTGTGATTTATGGAGAACTCAGCTAAGCCAGATGAGTCCTGAGAGTAAGGGATTCAGCGAAGAAAGACATCATAGAGTGGGGAGACTGGGGGCGGGACAGCTCTGCCCCTCACCAGCAAACTGTGTGACCTGGGACACAGGACCACCTCTTGGCTTTGAATTCCCCTCAGTGTAATCTGATGATGGCTATGGTAGATAAATTCGGAAGTCCAAAATAGCTACAAGAGCTTCAGCTCCTATCCTTTAAGCACTTGCTAAGTGCCTGGCACAGGGCTAAGTGCTTTAAATATATTTTTTCTCGTCAAATCCTCTGAACAATCCTGCTGCAACGAGGCTCTCCTGCAAATGATGAAAGTGAGGCTTCAGGAGGTTAAGCCCTGCAGCTTGGCCAGCCTTCTCTCTCCCTGTTCACTCCGGAGCCTCCAAGAAAAAGGGAGGGTGTAAGAGGCACCCACTCCCAGCAGACAGAATGATTACATCAGATTCCCGGAAGCCCCCTAAAATTTACCTAAGATTCCCCCCCATCACCCACATCCATTTGAGATGGTCACAGCATAGCATGGAAACTGCTCAGGTTAGGGAGGATAAAGCCCACATTAGGGCTGTTGAGGGGCCCAAGCTCCACTGTCTGACCAGTCTCCTAGGTCTCAGATTACCCTCATTCACCCTTTTTCCCTTTTGTCAGCATTTTGATTGTTTTGCCTCTTAGATATGAAATGCAATGGACATGCTTCTCTTCCTGCTAGAATCCGAGGCCAGGGCTGATGTTCATGCAGATGAAGCAGCAGCTTGGACTGCTTCAGTGCAGAGCCCCTGATGGCAGGCCAGAGAGCACGACTGCCAGCTTGGTCAAAGGCCAGAACTGGATCCAGGGTGTTCACTTCTGTCCACAGAACATTTTGTTCAGGAAGCATTTCAAATTTTAGGGTGGGCTGAGGTTGGTAGTGACTTATCAGTATTACCTCTGATAGCGTTCCATTTTTCCTTTGGCTTCAGGGAACACCAGCATGGGAGAAATGGCTTTTTACAGTATGGGCTGGTGATGGCAGTGTAGACAGAGCTCTTGGTTCATCTTCAGAGGATAACCTCATCAAATTATCGGATGCTAGATTCATGTGATTCAAGTCATTTGGCTTCTGCACTTCAGAGTAGAGGGGCCTGCCTTGGACAGAAGCACTAGCCATGGTGGTAAATGCTTACATGCTTTGAACATGACGTGTGCCAGGCACAGTGCTAAGTGAATGACATGCATTTTCTCATCCGATCCTCACAATCACCCAATGTAATAGATATGATGATTATCCCATTTAACAGATGAGGTAAGTTGAGTAATGTGCCCAGCTGAGTCTTCCACAGCTGATAAAACTCCACCTTAGATCTACTGCTTAATTATCACCAGAATGTTATTCCCCATAGAAGCTAAGAAACCCATAGATGAAGGTAATTAGTGACTCTTCCCAGAACCATCGACTATCTGTGATCATTCTTAAGGGAAAGAGTCAACTATTTCTCACATCTTACCAGCAAAAGTATGTTATAATTTACCCACCAGCCAATTAGTTTTGCAGTAAAACCAAAGGAGTAGACATTCAGAATCTCCCCACTTCCTTTATGCTTTCTGAACAATCTTTAGTTTTATGCTGCTCCATTCAACACATGTTTGTGGAGCACCTACTATGTGCTAGGCACTGGGAGCTTAGCAATGAATGAGAGGAACAATGTCTCTTATTGTATATTCCTATGAGGGAGATAGTCTCAACAAGTAATTTACAAGCCTAGCGATTATTCAGAGAGTAGCTGATACAATTGGACTATAGCCCAAAGGGACCCAGCCTCATCTGGGAGGCCATAGAAGGAAGGCGTTTGAGCAGAGGTCCAATAGATAAAATCTCACCTGGTAAAGAAGAAAACAAAGAATGTCCAAAGTACAAAGACTTGGAGAAGAAAAAAGTGAAAAGTGAAAGTGAAGTCGCTCAGTTGTGTCTGACTCTTTTCGACCCCATGGTCTATAGCCTGTCAGGCTCCTCCATCCATGGAATCTTCCAGGCAAGAGTACTGGAGTGGGTTACCGTTTCCTTCTCCAGGCTGTCTTCCCAACCAAGGGATCGAACCCCAGTTTCCCACATTTTTGGAAGACATTTTACTGTCTGAGACACCAAGGAAGCCCCAAAGGTCTATTGCATTCTGGAAACTGTCAGTTCATTTTGTGACTCAGGGTAGGGCCAGAGCAAAAGGGGGAAAATGACAGGGGTGGAGTTGGATGGAGTTAAGGATCTAGTCTGGGGCCCATGATTATGGGATTTCAGGGTTTGCATGGAGACTTTATGGAAATTGATTCAGTTGGAAAAGTTAAGAGAAGTCATAGAGAGACCAGCTACTTGCTACAAGCTAGTGTTGGGTTTGTGGTCTTCTCATTTTGAAGCTTCGAGCCACTAGTGAAAAGCAAGACTTAGGTTGTGTAATGTGTTTTGTTCACATGGACCAAACAAAAACAGCTTGCCCTGAAATGCTCAAGAACTGTAAAATACTGATCTGCCATGTCTTCCATGGACTTCTTTCATCAGCTGCTCCCCAGTATTTCAGAACCTGACATCCACTTTGGGGTCTGTGACAGATAATTTTGTCACCTAGTAGGACATCATCCTCATTCCAGTTCATGCCTTGAAAACACACATGACAGTTAATATACCTGCTGTCCAAGGCAACCCTTCAGAAGAAATAAAGCAAGCATCCAAGTTAACCGTTTCCCTTAATATTCTTTAGCAAACAGATAAGTATTCAGAGTGAACATGACACAGACACAGTATTTTCTTTAGAGCGTGAGGTGCTAAACTGCAGGGTCATAGAAATGTCAGCTATGAAAGAAATACCTAACAAACTTGTGCATGGCTTCAAACAGAAAATAATTGTTCTGAAATTAAAAGATAGAGATTCTGACCAGACCTCTGAGTCACATGCAGTGGGAAGCTTATCCCCAGAAAGGCAGAGGAAGAGAAGTGATTGTGAAGCCCAGACTTACAGAAATGTGAGAAAGTCATTGAATGTTTTTGAGTCTTTCTTCATCTGTAAAGCGGTGATGCTAATGCCTACCTCAGAGGCTCGGGGGAACAGTTAGGTACAAAATGAGCATTGGCCTTGTATGATACATGGCATATTATGGGGGTTCCATAAACAGCCATTCTTAAGCTTCCTTCAACCTTGAATATTCATTGGAAGGACTGATGCTGAAGCTCAAATACTTTGACCACCTGATGCGAAGAGCCCACTCATTGGAAAAGATCCTGATTCTGGGAAAGACTGAGGGCAGGAGGAAAAGAGGGTAACAGGATGAGATGGTTGGATGGCATCACCAATTCAATGGACATGTGTTTGAGCAAACTCTGGAAGATAGTGATGGACAGGGAAACCTCATGTGCTGCAATCCATGGGGTCGCAAAGAATTAGGCACGACTTAGCAAGTAAAGAACGAACGAGCCTCTTGATGAAAGTGAAAGAGGAGAGTGAAAAAGTTGGCTTAAAACTCAACATTCAGAAAACTAAGATCATGGCATCCAGTCCCATCACTTCATGGCAAATAGATGGGGAAATAATGGAAACAGTGAGAGACTTTATTTTGGGGGGCCCCAAAATCACTGCAGATGGTGACTGCCGCCATGAAATTAAAAGATGCTTGCTCCTTGGAATAAAAGTTGTGACCAACCCGGACAGCATATTAAAAAGCAGAGACATTACTTTGCCAACAAAGGTCCATCTAGTCAAAGCTATGGTTTTTCCAGTGATCATGTATGGGTGTAAAAGTTGGACTATAAAGAAAGCCGAGCACCAGAGAATTGATGCTTTTGAACTGTGGTGTTGGAGAAGACTCTTGAGAGACCCTCGGGCTGCAAGGAGATCCAACCAGTCCATCCCAAAGGAAATCAGTCCCGAATACTCATTGGAAGGACTGATGCTGAAACTGAAACTCCCAATACTTTGGCCACCTGATGGGAAGAACTGACTCAACAAAAAGATCCTGATGCTGGGAAAGATTGAGGGCAGGAGGAGAAGGGGACAACAGAGGAGGAGGTGGTTGGATGGCATCACTGACTCGATGGACATAGTTTGAGTAGATTCTGGGAGTTGGCGATGGATGGGGAAGCCTGGAGTGCTGCAGTCCATGGGGTTGCAAAGAGTCGGACACGACTGAGTGACTGAACTGACTGAGCAAGTAAGCAACAACAGCCTTCCTTCAGCTTAAACCTGTGGGAAGGTTGAAATGACCCTGATGCTTTTAACCAGCAGTTTTCTCACTGGTTTAGTCCTTAGCATAGCATCTTTTCTCCTAAGCAACCCAAACTATTACTGTAACAGAATCAACCAAAACTGCCTTATAAGTTCCTATAACTTCCATTTCAGCACATTTCCATATCTGGATATTGGATTCCTCAAAGATATTTTCCATTAACTTTATTATACTTTTAGCATTTCTCACTTTAATTCTTCAGGAGCTTTTCATTCATACACAATCTCTAGAATACCTCTCTATTAATCAAAATAGTTCCTTTACCAAAGTTGAATCTCCCATTCACCAAGCATATGTTAAATTGAGCCAAGTTTATTTCAACATACACCAAGCCATACTTGCTTGTCTAGTTCTGCCCCTTACCAGATTATAATCTTGAACAAATTAATTAACTTCTTATCTTAATTTACTGACCTATACAATAGGAATAATAATAAGACCTAGATTATATGATATTTTTAGAAATAAATGAGAAAAATGCTATATATCTGCAATGGGATAAGCATTCAAAGAGTCACAAAGAGTTGGACATGACTGAGCGACTTCACTCAAGCATTCAATACTTGTTTTAATACTGTTATGTTTGCGGTTGTTACTGTGGTTATATCACTGAATCCTGAGTAATACAGTCAGCTACTTACTCAGCCACCATGTTTTAAATGCTGGCTCTGTGCAAATTATTGAGCTAGAGTTGTAGACTAGGGAAGACTTTTTTTTTTAAAGGCTTTATTTCTGTTAACTGAAAGTTACAATCTAGAGTACATACAACGGAAAGACCTGAGATTTTCTGGTCCATTATTTCCAGTGATGTGCTCAGCTCCTACCTGCCGTGAAGAGCAAATTCTTTGCAGTTCTTTTCATATTCACGTTGAGTGATACCTTGTTGGTAGCTTGAGATTGACCAGAGGAAAAGTGCTTATACCACAGAAATTGGCAGATTCTACCAACCAAGGCTGCTGTTTCTGCTTCTTATTCCCTTTCCTCCTCTTCCTCCTCCTCCTCGTTTTTGACAGCCTTTCCTAGAGTATCACTGAGTGTTTACCAAATGTAGGGGACAGTCTACATGTTATGTGAAAAGGTATCAGATGTGGCAAAAACTCAGTATTGAATAGCATCAGTCAAATTGTGAGAAGGTTCTTTCTTTTTTAATCGTATTTCCCTCCATATCCTTCTAGCAAGGAGAAAGTTTCCTTTGAGTGTTTGCCTCTCATACTTCTCCAAATTTTCATATCTTCATGCCCAACAAAAAGAGAGACAGAGAGAATGAGCAGCCTCAGACACAGCACCCTTAGCAGGCAACCCTGTCTACCTAGAAAGTAATCACTTCATCATATGCATGTTGTATTTATTTTTGTGCTTACCTTCTCTTCTTGAGAGTGATACTAAGTTTCCATTTATGGCAGTGATACCGGGTTTCTTTTTAGAATTAAGTATTTAAAAAGTAAGCCAATTTAAAGGAGAATATTAAGTAAATAAGTAAATATAGTACATACAGATGGCCCATGGGCAATAGCCCAAATCAGGAAGATGGTATTGATGCCAGAAGTTTGGGAAGCTGTGATGCATTCTAGCCACCCCATTTTGCAGTTGTTTACACTGAGACCAGAGAAGGAAAATGACTTGAACAAGTCATTTTGACATAGAACCCACCAGACCTCCTGTCTTATCAGTGTGTTTGTTTTCCCTGATCTTTACCTGAGATGCAGTGGAGGGGGTGGGGGGAGAAAAAATGCTTCACTCTGTAGCAGACCTAGCCTGGCTCTAAGAGACAGGCTATCTCTGGCAGCAGTAGTGTAAGCAGTGTACACTGTTGAGTTCAAGGTGAGGCAGCTGCAGGGATCGGGGAAGGCAGCAGGGGTGACAAGTGGTCCCCTTGTGTAGAAACATTACTCTTCAGTACGGGCTACCTTGGCTCAGCACCAGGGCCATGTGGAAGCAAGGACATGGGTAAGGCATGGCCCCTGGCCTCTTCCAGCTTACATTCAGTTGGTGCTGAGAGATGTTTACAAGATAAAACCCGAAAATGCCAGAAGTGGGCAAGGGCCCCCTACTTTTTTATTATTGTTGTTTCTTTGTCTTTTGGCTGTCTTGGGTCTTCGTTGTGGCCTGCAGTCTCCGAGCTTCTTGCAGTGGGTTCTTCTGTTGCAGAGCACAGGCGCTAGGGCAGGCGGGCTCCGTGCCTGTGGCGCATGGACTTAGCTGTCCCGGGCCAGGTGGAATCTTAGTTCCCCAACCAGGAGTTGAACCTGCGTCTCCTGCATTGGAAGGCAGACTTTCAACCCCTGGACCACCAGGGAAGTCCCAATATAATCAAATAAAAATAAGCCTTTATTCCTTCATGGAGAGTTTACAGAATCAGAGCTTTCCATTCTGCATTTCCACGTTTCCCCTAAAGTGAGAGGATGTCATGTAAATAGGCACATGGAAGAGCAGCTCAACACGCTTGAGAGGGCACAAACCCTGGAGTCCAGCGGACCCACATTCACACACCTGCTCCATGATACTACCAACTTTGGGTCCTTTAGAAAGTTACTAAACCTCTCTGAGCCTCAATTTCCTCATCTCTAAAGGGTAGTAACCATCATGCCTCCCAGTGTGAGGGTTAATTACCAATAAATCGCTTAGCTTCGTGCCAGGGAAATAATGAGCTTGTGACCATTGTTGAGTCTCAGCAGCATGAGGAGAAAGGGTGGTTTGGGAGAAGCCCTTGAGCCTTGCAGAAATCCTCCCTGGGAAGTAGTGGTTGGGACAGAAATGAGGGAGGGTGGAAAGAAAAACAGGTCTCCTTCCATCGGGCATCTGTTCGGAAGCCCCAGGGGGGAAGAGAGATGAGAACATACACTTCCTGGACCCAGTCTCGGAGCACAGTACCCTGAGCAACAGGAGACGCGAACAATTCTCCTCGTTAATGAGGCTGCGGCGCCTAATCAGCGCATGGAACAGAATGCTTTTGCTTAATAGAGATCATTTCCCTGCCTCTTGCCCAACTCCCCAGCAGTGCCAGCAGCTCTTTGTTTGATGAAAGGTGGGGACTTAGAGTAGTGTGGTGGGATGGGCTGGAGGAGGTATTATTACCCTCATTACTATGATAATAGTTTAATCATGATCAATATTTATGAACATGCACAGAAGCTGTGCAATCAACCAGCAGCCCTGCAACTGATGTTCTTGCCTAAGGAGACGTTCCAGGGAAGCCTGGGCTCTCTCCCACCTTCCCCCAGTCCCTCTGAAGCTCTGCACTGGTCCTCAGAGGTTATTCGGAATATCCGTGATGGTTCCATCAGTTGTTACATAGGAAGTCTTGTTGTGATGATAGGGGAATAGCATCATAGTATTACCTCCTTGGACTTCTCAGGTGGCCCTGGTAGTAAAGAACCCGCCTGTCAATGCAGGAGACATAAGAGACATGGGTTTGATCCCTGGGTCAGGAAGATCCCTGGAGGAGGGCATGGCAACCCACTCCAGTATACTTGCCTGGAGAATCCCATGGACAGAAGAGCCTGGAGGGTTACAGTCCAGAGGGTCTCAAAGAGTTGGACAGAACTGAAGCACCTGAGCACAGACCCTCTTTGCTTTTCAAAGTAGATCCATAAGCCATGATCTGGATTTTAGCCTCAAACTTGGGTAAGTTGTTTAGTGAACAGAAGTATGGCAGGGTAGGGGGCAGCATAATGTAGTAGTGAATCCTTTGAAGCCAGATCCATTTTTGTTCAAATCCTAGCTTTGCCTTGTGTTAGCTGTGTTCCCTGGGGAAAGCAGATTAACCTCTCTGAGTGATAGTTCCTTCACTTGTAAAATGAGAAGACATGTTACGAAAAGAATTGGCTAGATACTATAAATTAGACATCCATATTTTTATGTACAACTTCATATCAAGTGACTTCCCTGGTAGCTCAGTCGGTAAAGAATCTGCCTGCAGTGTAGGAGACCTGGGTTTGATCCCTGGGTGGGGAAGATCCCCTAGAGAAGGAAATGGCAAACCACTCCAGAATCCTTGCCTGGAAAATCCCATAGACAAAGGAGCCTGGTGGGCTGCAGTCCATGGGATCGCAAAGAGTCTGGCACAACTGAGTGACTAACACTTCCCCTTTCACTTCATAGCAAGTATTCTTTCTGTGTTGTCTGTGAAAAGACAATTGCTTTCCCAGAATTTATAGAGCCAGTCGTTGAAAAAACAATAGTGAGGGTCTGAATTTAGAATCCAATACTGTCTTTCTCTTATCTGAGAAAAAAAAAAAAAGCTTAAGTTCCACTTATAGGCAATTTAGAGAAATTTTATTTGAAAACATTTTGATGCTTGACTCTTGTCTTTCAAATGTGAATCACATTTTGAAAGCCAGTGATTATCTTGCTGAGCAGCGGCCTTCTAATGACCTACCCATAAACAGTTTTTGACGTCACAGTTCCCACATCTGGTAAAAACAGCACTTCTAAAATCCTGCCCTCCTGAAAAGGAAAGTGGAGGAAGATGGCCTCACACTGAATGTGCATCTGTGCAGCTTGAACACGGTGCTGACACGGGCATAGCACTTCCCAGTTGGCCAGAAACCACCTTGATCTTCAGCAAGTGTCGAAAGCACTTCAGCCCTTCTGGTGGCAGAGCTCTGGGAATCCGTCATGCTGTCTGCAATTCCGGATCCACTTCAGGGTTGTGTTTTTCTCCAGTGCTTAGAAAGGATTGGAAGGGGCTTTCACTGTAATTGTCACTTGGCCCCAAGCAAGAGCCACCGAGGTTTGCTCAACTGCTCACCCGCACACACAGTCCCAGTACATCCACCCACTGGCACATTCTGTCTCCCCCAAGCCGTCAGTCCCTGGCTTGGCACTTCCAATTCATTCCTCTTCCCAAGATGCACTTAGAGCATCCAGATTCTGTATTGAGGGGGGTTTTAGCTAGGTTTTGCTGCTCAGAAACATGATTTCAGTCAAGCAAAAACCTTGAAGAAGTTACCCTGGAGAAGATACAGTCTTCCTGCAAATGCTAGAATGCTGAAAATTCTATTGCTGGTTTTGTTCTTTTTGTAATAATTTCTTATGAAAGAAATATACATACATATTTGAAATGTGAAATAGTACAGAAACACAGTAATAATTTTTTAAAAGCAACAGTTCTCAGTCCCATTTCTTTCCACTCTCAATCCCTCATTCCACAAGGGACCCTTTTAAACAAGTTGGCTTTTCTCTTCCTAGCTCTAAGTGCTGCTCTTAAATTGCTATTTCTGGTTTATCGATCATAGAGATGATTTTTTTTCCCTGCTATAGTAGGTAGAGCATTACTCACTTTACCCTCTCTGTTTCTTCTCCCAGCTCCCTTCTATTACAGGTGCATCTATATTACCAGCAATCTCTTAGAATCTTGATCACTTTACATAATTCCCATCCGCCTTAAGTTCTTGTTTCATCCATAGGATGAGGCTCTTGACACCCATGGCTTCTTCCTTCCCCTTGCTTCTTCTTCCAGCTGATCTTGTGTTCTGATCAGAGAATTGAATGACGCACCTCTTCATTCTTATCACAAAAAAATGTAATAACCTATATGTATGAATGTCTCTTGAATCTGGACCAGAAGTGTCCAGTAGAACTTTATTCAATGATAGAGCTATTCTGTATCTCAATTGTCTGATATGATAGCCACCTGTACTTGAAATGTGGCTAGTTCAACTAAAAAGTTTGATTTTTAGTTGCATTTCTTTTTCATTTATCTAAATTTAAATAGACAGTTGTACCTGTCTGATAGTGCAGGGCCAGACCAAGCTCAATATACAAGTTTGACAACTTAGAACAACCTGATTTTCCAACAGAAATGATATGAAGAGCTAACACATAGTTCTTACTGTGAACCAGGAGCTATTCTGGAAACTTACTTAATAACCCATCCACTCCGTGAAAAGCTCTATTATTCCCATTTTATAGATGAGGAAACTGAGGCACAGAAACGTGAAGTAAATTGTCTAATAAGTGGTAGATCTAGAATTTGGCCTCGTGTCATCTAACCCCAGAGTCTGTGCTCTCAACTGCTTTTCTCCACTGCCTCTGAGCCCTGTTAGAAATGCCCACATCCTTTTTCACATAGTTGCAATCTGCTGATTAATGATGCAGTCGTGTTTCTCCCATGTTATTGGCCTAAGCAGTGCTTATAACAGGGGCTCATGTGCGTGTATAGCTCACTCCATTTCTGCCACACAGCAAAAGAGAGCGTGAGAACTAGAGACTGAGGAAACAGAAGGGCACATGGAGGGGCTCCAGGCAAATCAGCTGATTTCACTAATGGAATAGAAGGGCTGTTGGATTGGCCTGCACTTCCAACAGTAGTAACAGTAGCAAGTACTGAGCACTTGCTGTGTCCTTTATTATGCCCCATGTGTGTATCATCTTAGTTAAACCTCATGACAGCCCAGAGAGGTACAGATGATGTTATCTCAAAGGTACCAGGAATATTAATGAGGTGGCTCATAAAAAACACTGAAAACAGTACCTGGCACAGAGTGCCCAGGCAGCGCACACTGCCTGTTGTAATCTTGTTGTCTCCCTGCCGGTCCTGCCCACTGGGCCCTGCTGCATTATCTGGTACCTGTGCAAAGGGTCTTTATTTATCTCTGTTGTTTTTTCCCTTTCCCTGTTACTGCAGTTTTTCCTGGAGCCTCATTTCCAGAGCTCTTGTTAATATTAAAATATTATTAATCTTTTGTGTTCCTGCTAGAGTATGTATGAACTTTTCAAGGTGTGGGATGGAGAAGGAAGTAACAGTCCACTCCAGTATTCTTGCCTGGAGAATCCCAGGGATGGCGGAGCCTGGTGGGCTGCCGTCTGTGGGGTCGCACAGAGTCGGACACGACTGAAGCGACTTAGCAGCAGCAGCAGCGAGGTGTGGGAAGTGTTCCCTGCTTCACATCCTTCCTAGCAGCTGCCTCATACACCATCTAAGAGTTGCATTTCTGTAAGAAATCCAGAGAAGACTCTGAGCTCTGTTCCCTATTATCATAGATAAGGACAGGAGGCCAACAGGCTGGACAAGTAGACAGGCAACTAGTTAATGGTCATACTGAGATGAGAAATGTGCATTTTATGATTTTTTCCCCACCCTCATCCCAGTGGCTTCCACTTAAGCAAGTTCTAGTCCAGAGGTCAGAAAATTTCCTCTGGAAAGAGCCAGATAGTAAATATTTTTGACTTTATAAGTCGCATAGTTTCTGTCACAGCAGCGCCTGCTCTGCCTTGTAGCATGAAAGCAGCTATCAACAAGATGTAAATGAATGGGTATGGCTGTGTCCCAGTGAAACTTTATTGATGAACATTGAAATGCCAATTTCTTGTCATTGTCTCATGTCAGGAAATATGATTCTTCTTTTCATTTTCTTTCATTTAAAAATGTGAAAATCATTCTTAGCTTGTGAACCCCACAGAAACAGGCAACAGACTAGATTTGACCCACAGGCAAGAGTTTGCCAACCTTTTTGCTAGCCTGTAAACTACAGCTCAGAATTCACTTGGTACAGTCAGCTCCCAGCTAACTACATGTGAGTTAGACACTAGTAACAATATTAGCTAATATTTCTTAAGCTCTTACTGTGTACCAGGTATTGCATTATTCCAGAGAGCACTGGAAGCTTCTATCCTGGGTACGGAATAAAGAGTACCATGCTCAGAAAGTCATTCTTTCAATACTTTTTAAATCTTTTATTTTATATTGGAATATAGTTCACAATTCTGTTTGTTTGAGGTATACAACAAAGTGATTTAGTTATACATACACAAATATCTATTCTTTTTCAAGTTCTTCTCCATATAGGTGATTACACAGTGTTGAGTAGAGTCCCCTGTCTTTGTTGATTATTTTTTATTGCGCCTCTACTATATACCAGGTAGTGTAGATAGTGAGGAGAAAAAAAAGAAATTCTTATTCCTCATGGAGCCTACAATCTAGACATGAGGGTAGTGATAAATGATAAAATTCAACTAATAAAATCATTTTATAGATGGTAGTGTCACGAAGTACGATACTGAGATACTGAATTGCCTCAACTCTCAAAAAAAAAAAAAGCAGATTTCTAAGATCTTCTTGGTTAGGGAAATGGAAAAAGAGGCAATATAGCACCATGATCCTTGCAGAAGATATTTCACAAGCCAATAATTGAAGCAGATATTGCTGGGCCCTTGAAAGAGCAGTGTGGTCAGCGTTTTTTAGGCAAAGGCAGAGAAATCAGCTCAAAGCTCTTGTGAAGTCAGACAGGCACGGGTGGAGTCAGCTCGTGCAGAGAATAAATCGTTGGCTTGGTTGGTTTTTGTCTTTTTTTTTTTTTTAAGGGACCACAGGGAGAAAAAGAGCTCAGGCAGTCGCTAATGCAGTGGTATCTGTTCTGACTTCTTTTTTCTTCCATCTTTGCGTCCTACCCACCAGATTTCTGTTTGCAAAAAGGGCCTAATCCACTTTTTTTTTCTTGTCTGTGCATTGATTTAATAGTATCAAACCCTGAGGTCCTCGTGGTCTGCACCTGGGTTGCTTTTTCCCCTAATGAAGCAGGAGAAGTGGTTTAAGCCCCTGCCGTGCTCCCTGTCAGAGCCACACAATGATTAACTCAGGTCCCCTTATTAGGACTGGGCAGAAGAAAATCCCTTAGTCATCAGCATTGTGAAAATCCCAGAATGGTGAGTGTTCAATGAAAAGATTACCTTTGGGCACCTGAAAAATAATGGAGGAGCTCAATAGACTAACCATTAAGCCTGTCTACACACGCTAAGTCAGGTGGAGGGTCTAGGTAATTAGCTGGGACATTCAAAGCCAGAGAAACCGTTTTGGACCTTCTGCCCTGAGTCGGCACAGATTATTATTCAAATCTCTCAAATATTTTTCGAGGAAAAGCCATTTTAGGTTGTGTCTGCATACTATGAGAAACAAGGCTTAAATATGACTGGTTAATAAAAGTGGTTTGATAGATTTTTTTTAAACTGGATTATAGGCAGCTTGGGGGATGTGAGGTTCAAAGCTGTAACTTACTACCTGTGTGACTTTAAGCCAAATTGCTTCCTTTCTCTCAGCCTCAGTTTTGTCAGCTGTAAAATGGGACTGTTCATAGGACTGTTTTTCAAAGGCTGTTGTGAGGATTAAATATAACAAGTGCAGTCTTCCTAACTCAGCACCTGGCAAGTAGGAAGCACTCAAGAAATGTTACTTATAGTTATGAGTCGTAGCGGGGGACATGACTCATTCTGGGTGTTTGGAGAGATTGTGCATTTAGACACCATCCAAGGAAGAGGCCATGAGTCAAGGATCCGTGGCCCCATCCCTATCCCCTAATGCAGTGCCCAGGAGCTGAGAATCGTTCTTTCCTGAAGACCTGTGAAAATATGATCAGCTGGTCTTCCCACCTTCACCCTTGGTCTCCATCAACTTCTCCTAGTTTGTGTGTCTTTTGAACCCAGAACTGGCTCTGTCTGGTCAAGAGGTGAGGGTGGGGTGTTTATGGATACTGCTAGAGAGGAGGCAGGCATTCTTTGTCCCACCGAAGGGGATGGTGGGAAAGTAGGAAGGCTCAGGAAATGAAGTCTAGCTGAAGTCACAGTTCTTGCCTCTCCTTTGGAGGGCAGTTGGGTCCCTATAGAGAAAGGATGGTGTCTGGGCAAACCCCTCTCCCTCAGCCTTTTCTCCTGTGCCACAGGGCACTTAGCCTTGTACCAGAAGGTGCTAGGGATATGTGATTGGATGTACAGAGCACCGTGACTTGGGGAATTGCCCTCTCACTCTTGCCCTGGCTTGGGCAACCTGAGGAAGGCAGTAGAAGGGAACACTGCCTCAGTGTTCTAGAGAAGAGTCCACTGCATATGGTGTTCATGGAATTGACAGGACATTTGCCAGACTGAGAATCAGCTAAGATACCTGCTGAAAACCTGGGGAGATTCCAGCATCCTTTTTATGGTGAGAAATTGCCCATGGACTAGACATGAGCAGTGAAACTGTTCCCATGGGCACTGGGATGTGGCGCTGGTACTTGATCTACACCAGTTATCCAACATTGCAGTAAGAAGAGGGACATGCAGTAGCTTTTACCACATCCTCAGCTCTGTTCTCCACCCTTAGCTGAATTACCTCTTCCAATCCCCTCGTATTCCTTTGAGGGACATTATAATTGTCGCATTTGCAGAGTAGGCTCAGAAGTTAATTAACTTGGTCAAAGTCACCTGGTGTGCACTCAGATTTTGTGACCCTTGACAATGATTTGAAATCCCTATTGAGTTGGGAGGATCTGTGCTTCCTCTCTACTTAAGAGTATAGCTGGCCAATCCTTTGGATACTAAAAAAAAAAAAAGCACCTAAAGGTTGACATTAAGCAAGAAACAGCTCTCTAGGGGCCACAGTTCAGATCCTGGTTCTGTTAGCCGACGCAGTCTGCTACATCTCGACATGTGTGCTAAAAACAAACCAACGAAAAAGCAGAACTAATGATAGCTTTCTTTCTTTTTTAAAAATTTACTTCTTTATTCATTTTTGGCTGTGCTGGGTCTTCCTTGCGCACACTGGCTTCCTCGTTGTAGTGGACGGGGGCCCCACTCCAGTTGCGGTGCACAGGTTTCCCCTGGCGGTGGCCTCCCTTGTTGCAGAGCATGGCCTCTAGGGCACCCAGGCTTCAGTAGTTGCAGTTGTGCCTCTGGGTCTCTAGAGCACAGGCTCAGTAGGCCCACAACACGTGAGATCCTCCTGGACCAGGGATCGAACCCACGACCCCTGCATTGCAATGTGGATTCCTAACCACTGGACCACCAGGGAAGTCTCAGCTTTCTGTCTCTTAAGAAGATGAGCAACAGACAGTGGGAAGCAGCCTTAGGGCTGATCTCTCGCGTGAGAAAAGGCTCATGTCGGAGCATCTTGCATACCTCATGCATGAGCTCCTCCACAAGGTGTCCTTCGTCACCAGAGACGGCCGGTGCCTGGCTGAACCAAGATAGCTGTTTGCACCTTCTCTTAGAGTCACATTGTGTTCCTCATCCTTCCTGATTGTATGCTCGAGAATTACCATGACCAGGCTCAACCCTTCTACAGTGAAGGACCTGGCTGAACTGCATGAAGGTTTTCATTTCCTTTGCCATTAGCCCTTCCATGTAGAAGACATTTCCAGACTGCCCTGGGTCCTCAACATCTTCCTTCAAGTTCAGTGGCCAGAACCAAAAATGATACAGCACATCTTTCTAGATAATAATAGGACCACAACTTACTCTGAGCTGTTTTTTTATTATGGGGTGGGAGAAAGATTAATAAGGTTAAGTGCAAGTCAGCAGTTACCAAATTTTTAAAAAAACCCGTGAACTGAGTGCTGGTGCATGTAGCAGAGGGGATGATTTTCATCCCAATGCAGTTTCCCTTATCTTCCCAATCTGATCTGAAAGGAATAGGCTCTGACTGGTGTCCTTTTCTGGGTTAAAACTACATGTTGGTGGGAAGAGTGGGTGTGTTGAAAGGTTGATCATTTCAGCTGTAGCAGAACTCTTACCAACTGCCAAGCACTCACTCAACAGACCGAAGGAGGCAATTTGTAGCTGAGAAGAATTATTTTGTCAGCAGTTGCCTGCCCTGACCACTGAAGCTTACCTTCCTCACACTTTCTACCAGTGGTGAGAAGATCGGGTGTTCAAAAGGAAAAGTTAAGGCTCAGGAGACCCACATGTTAGTTGGGCTTCTCTGCCTTCTGGCCCAGGTCATGATCAAATAAATTTTTAAGTTCAGTGGGTTTTAATGTTCTCAGTAGTCAATAGATAGGATTAATAGCCCTCCCCGCTTTTGCAGGTTGGCTTAAAAAAGAAACAATACATGAAAGTTTTGCAAAGTGAAAAACATCATAGATATGTTGTATGTTAATGTACATACAGGAGACATGAAAGGAGTCGCCCTTTTGCTCAAACTAAATTCTAGAACAGGACTAAAGAGGAAATAGTTCGGGTTGAGAATCATTTAGCAAAATGTTAATTATGCAAAATTTAGAAAGCTTTCCTCATACTCCCCTTAACAGCCCAGTGAGGTCACCTTCCATGCCTTGCAAGCGCCCAGCTTTGGGCTTTCCGGCTGACTGCTGCAGTGACTTCTCGGTCTTGTCTGCTTATCCCTTAAGCATCCTGAAGCCAGCACAGGTCACTAGCTTCTTCTCCTTCCTTCTACAGGTTTTCCCCATGTGCCCTTTCTAAGCCAGGTACCAAATGAGTCACAGGAGACATGGGCAAGACATGATATTGTGTGGGAGACAGACATTGCCGAGAAGTGACTGAATTGCAGTTGCAATCAGAACTTGCAAAGAAAAAAAATGTGGGGTTCTCAGAGAATCTGTAACAGGATACTCTGGGAATCATCTAGGGTGTTGGTGGTGATTTCAGAAGATAGAATGCATTGCCCTCTCAATAATTTACTAATCAGTGTGTATTCCACCCTCTAAAGTTTACAAAACACTTTCTCATACATTTTGTCACTTGATCAGGCAGGTTATCAACCATACAAAGTACTCAGTGCTTTCACCCTGTTCTAGAAATTGAGTAACCTAGGCGAAGGGACTCAAAGTGATGATCTGAAGGTCAACTATTAATATTAACAGTCCTGTAACTTACAGAACTTTTGACTCCAAATCCTGAACTCTTTCTACTCTGCCCATTGGCTCACTGATTTCTCCTTTATTTTGTTGTTTAAGTTTGTAATTGTGGTAAAAGTGACATAATATAAAACCTACTATTTTAACCATAGTTAATGGTATACTTCAGTGACACTAAGTACATTCACATTGTTGTACAGCTCTCACCATTATCCATCTCCTGAAATTGTCACCTTCCTAAACTGAAACTCTTTCCTCATTAAACACCAAGTCCTCATCTCCCACCCCACCCTACCCCCAGCCCTTGGCATCTACGAGTGTACTTTCTGACTCTATGAATTTGACTATTCTAGGTATCTCATGTAAGTGGAATCAGACAGTATTTGTCTGCACCTAATGTAGATTGGAATGCATTTTTAAGGTTAACTTTATATATACCCTAAGAGTTGACATTTTAAGAAGTGGCTTTGAGAAAAGAGCAACAGGGACAAATACTCCCCTGGATATTTTCCTGGGAGACATGTGCGTAGATGTGGTGATTCCAATACTGGGGTGCGGCGGGAAGGGAGGGTGCTAAAATCCTACTTGGCTTGTGGCCAAAAAATCCAAACATGAAACAAAAGCAATATTGTAAAAAATTTGATGAGGACTTTAAAAAGGGTCCACATCAAAATAATAATAATAATAATAAATAATTTTTTTTAAAGGGGAGGGAGGAAAATGCAAAACTCCCACACTAGGTCCAGTGTATCAGTAAAATTTTGCTGTGTTTCTCTTTTTCTCTCCCTCCCTCTCTCTCACTCTTTTTCCCTCCAAAGCAGTGGGTCTCTTGCAGAAAAAAATAGCAAACAGATTTTATTTTTTTCGTACCTTTCTTGTGTTTCCTGGTCAGCTCCGTCTGCCAGCATATTGTTTTAACTCTGATGGTGATACAGCATCGAGCTGTGAACAATTAAACATAAACACCAGCCTCACTTCCATCCTCTTCTTTCCTCCTTAGGTGAAGGCAGCTTCCAAATACGTGGATGTACCTGTGAGTATTTGAAAACTGTTTTTGTTGGGGGGAGGGGTTGGCTTTCATGAGAATTTTGATAGTGCTTTTTTCATTAGTTGCCACTAAATTGTGTAGTCCTGACTTGAATCGCCAGAAGAAAGGAAGGCAAGAATATTTCCTGGTAAAACTGTTTTGAATTGAGAAGAGGGTATGGTTTCTTTGAGCAGGAAAAAGAGATTGTATTTGAGGGTGAACCCGATTAACTTTCGTTTCCATTTCCATTGGTTTCTCTGGTCTATTTCATTCTGTTATCATCCGGCTCCCCTCCCCTCCTGTGCGCACACCTTGGGAGTAGGGCGTTGAGCTAGAAATTTGCACAAGCATGCCAGCATTTTTTAAAAACAAATTCGGAATTTGTTCATTTTGGGGTCAATTCTGCAATTGTTTTAAAGAAACCTTACAAAACTGCTTATAATTAGTCCAGACCTCATTAATGAAGAGAGCTCTCCAAGTTCACAGATAAAGCACTCAAAGTTGCCCAAAATTTACATTTAAATTGAGGTTAAGTACTACACATGAATGCTAGAGTGTGGGATTACCTGTGATAAATCAGGATACATTTATAGACCGACTTGGGCCTGCTTATTAGCAAAATAAAATTGGAGAGATTTAAATATATTCCAATAAAGGGGAAAAGAAAATGATTCTGTTTCTCCATTTCTAACAAAAGAGGTGTGAGTCTATTATAAAATATTAAATTTAAAGAGCTTATCTCAACAGCCACCAAGGGCCTTGTACTGAGGTTTCTCATTCTGAACGTGGTTAAGTACCCTCCTTGTTCAAATACTTATTTGTTAAAATTTGTTTTTTTCTAAAAGGATTTATATTAACATTTAAATTCATTTCCCCAGGAAGCTCAGTGTGTAATGGTTTATTGGCTTATTTCTCAAAGGATGGCAAAATGGAAAATTGGAGGGAGTTTAGCATTAGCATATATTTTGTTTGTTTAATGAAAGAATGTACAATCAATAATTATGCTTTGAATTTATATAATACTTCTCATCGGGGGACCCCCGACTCCTTCACGTAGATAGTCCTCATAATGGAAAAGAGAAAAAGCTCACATACCTGGAGCTAGGAGAGAAGTAATTTATTTTTGCAAGCCCCAGAGTAGAAACTTTCAGTTCACGGGGAGCAAACTACTCAAGTTTTCTGAGTCTGGTTCTCCATCCTTAAAATAGGGATAAAAACCCACATCACAGATTCACTGTGCAGGTTACATGGCACATATATGGGACACTCTGCGCTGTACCTGGCACTCTCTAGGTATTTCTGTAGCAGGAGCAGGGTGGGGTGGGGGGAGATAGTTCTGCTCTGTTGCCCACGGGAGGAGGTAGGATGAATTGTTGACATCCACCCTGGCTTAGCCGGGCCTTCAGCAGTCATAGAAAGGGAGCTTCTAGTCCCCAACCCAAAGACCTGGTAACTGAAGTCTGTTTTCTGTTACACCTCAAAGCAAAGGGGAGATCTCACCAATGAGACTTATAAAACAGGTGACCAGTGGGCAGGACCTAAATGTTTGTGGGGGGAGGAAATTGATCTGGCAATTGGTTCTGTCAGCTGAAATTATTGGGCAGGTCAAATTATTGGGGGCAGAGGTCAAAAAAAGTCAAGTGTTGGAAATGTCATTTGGCTCGACCCACTTCCTGTGAGCCAGGCTTGGATTTATTGTCAAAATGAGGACAAAGTGGATTCTACGTCGACACGAAAAGGAACAAAAATCAATTTTCAAGTTTCCTCCCCCTAAGGAGACAGAGAAAATGATGCAGTATGTCCCCAAATGTGGTACATTTTCCACCAACAGTGTACAATCTCATAGTAACAAAAACTGCAACCAAGCCTTATAAACAACCTCTGTGTGCGAGGTGTTGTTCGAAGCACTTTACGTTTAACCTTCACAACAATCTCCCTGCAAGATAAGGAAATGGTGGCCCTGCAAGGCTGGCTTGCTGAGGATCCCACGGTTCATAAGAGGCACAGCTGAGCCGTAATGTTCTTAAACACTACATCATCTGCCTGATATGATTTCCTTTAGTGCATAGACAAACATCTTTTTATGGAAAACTGAGAAACTATTTTAATGGATATTAGGAAAAATACGATCAGCATGTCAGATGTGCTCTTTCACCATGATTTCACCCATTAGTATGCCTTGGGACAAAGCTCAACTTTAAAATTAAGTTCCTTAGAGTATTTTTGCACCTGGTGGCTCAGACAATAATATTATAGCAAATGTTTTAATGAGTAATTTTCCAGAAAACGTTAGTACAGGATACACATGTACTATAAATACATTCTTCACCCAGAGTAAATGATAGTTCACTTCTCAATAATCATTTACTTCTCGAAAGAGCCCTAGGAGGGGAGTAATAGGACCCCCGTGTTTCACAGTGGGGAAACTGAGGCGCAGGGAGGTTCAGTGGCTGCCACGGTCACCGGACGAGCTGATGGCTGCATGAACATTCACGTGCTAGCCGTTGATACATAGAGCCACTGACCCCGGCTCCCAAGGGTCAATGGTGTGTGTCTGCTTCCAGCTCTGCCTTCAGTGAGGGCACATTGGAAGCTCAGACTCAGCCTTGGGGCGAGTATTTACACCATGAAACTGTCAAGCACTACACTTCAGCATTGGTGGGTTTTGATTGTTTTTGTCTTGAAGAGCCAGTCTACCAGCTCACCAGCAAATATCACCTATTAAATCAGTAGTCCCCAAACCAGAATGTGCAGAGGTGATAGTTGGCAAGGTTTTTTGGTTTGTTTCGGTTGTTTCTGCTGTTTTAATAGAGATTCCCGGTCCCTAGCCTCTGGAAATTCTGACTCAGCCATTCTGGGGTGAAGCCTGGAGATCTCTAAGAAGCTGTCCACTAGATTCTGGTATTTTGCACAACTTTGGGATCCATTGGGCTAAATGAGTGATTCTTAACCTTTGTTGTATACTGGAAACATGGGGAGTTTTTTACAAGTATCACTATGAAGTTGCTTGGCAGCTTAAAGCGGAATCTCTGGGTATGGGGTCTAGGCATTACTATCTTTCAAAGCTTCCCATATCCTTCTCATTTGCAGCCAGGTTTAGGAGCTCTTGGATAAAATCATCTTTTAAGTTGTTTCTAGCTCTGGTGAGTTGACCTCTGTTGCCCTGTGAGGTTTTTGGCACACGGTTTATTGGTTTAGTTTCTTGTGGGGACTAGTATTTAGTTACCGCAGAGGTTTGTCTCTTAATTATCTCCACTAAGAGAGACAAGCGCTGTTACCAGTCATTCAACACATTGCGTGATCCCCAAAGCACATCTCTTTGTCTTAGGTGGAGTATTTGCCCCTTCAGTACAGAGCAGATTTGCATTCCTAATTAGGGCTTGCTTTAGGATGCTGGAAATTTGAATTCGTTTCCCTCAAGCTCAGAAATATCCTGGGAGGAACATGCCATGATTAAAATGTCCTATTTCTTCCAAGCCACCAAGTGGCTTCTTCAAATTATGTCTTCCACACATGGATTATAGTTAACTATATTGGGATTTATATAGTCATTATTTAATTATTTTCTAAAATCTACATCTCATGCTGTCAGTCTGTCCAAGGCACGTTTAAAATAAATAATGTAATTGTGAAATATTAAAAACCATCCCCTAAAGTTTTTCCCATTGTTACTAGATAGCCATGTGGTTTAAAGTGAAATGACAGTCATTCAGTTGTGTCCGACTCTTTGCAACACCATGGACTGTAGTCCATGGAATTCTCCAGGCCAGAACACTGGAGTGCGTGGCCTTTCCCTTCTCTAGGGGATCTTCCCAACCCAGGGATCAAACCCAGGTCTCCTGCATTGGAGGCTGATTCTTTACCAGCTGAGCCACAAGGGAAGCTTCATTTATCTAATAGCATCAGTTGTTTAACCAAGAATGTTTTTCATCTATATCTACAAGTTAGCTTGTTGGTCAGTGAACAGTTACGAGTTTAACCAGTTTGGTTGAAAACCTGCTTAGAATGCATTGCACAACCTTCTCTACCTTTTTAAATGGGAACTAACAGTTCTTGAACCTTTTCCCTGTAACCAAGGATCCCCAGTGGCCATTTAGTGACCTGCTCCCACAAGGACTTCCCAAGACGTAGCCCTTCACAGCCCCAAACCTCAGTGTATGCTGAGTCTACATGTCTGATGCTCCAGTTTGGCAGCCTTCTCCCACAGGCTAAGGGTATCAGGAAAGGTGATAACTTTTGTCAGCACCTCTGTTTCAAATAAGTCCCCTCATCGCCCTTCCTGGTCCACCAAAGGAACAAAAAGTTGGTCAAAAACATGGGGACCAGAGGACTTTGAGAAAACACGTTTTCATGCAGATTTGGTCTTTTTTTTTTTTTTTTTTGACATTGGTTTCTCTGAGGCAACTTTTTCCTTCTTGGTTCCAAAATAGATTCCAGAGGTAGGTAAGGGTCATGAAGTGACATAATCTTGTGGGGGATGCGGGGATGAGAATCACAGTGGCTTATGTTTGAATAGCGATTTATGGCCTTTGAGGCAGTTTAACTTCCATTATTTTAGCTGATGATCATAACAATCCTTGAAGGTAAGTAGGGAAGCTGTTATTAATCCCATTTTACAGATGGTTATAACCAAAACCCAGAGAAGTTGAAAGGATTTTCGTGTGGGGGATCAAATAAAAATCCATGTAGTGTGACTGAGTAGTTTAAGTAAGGAGGTGGGACAGAGGCTTATTCATTCACGATTTTGTTCATTTGGAAAATATTTAGTGAGCACATACTATGTGCCATCATTTCTGTGCTGAGGATACAATAAAAAAAATAGATCAGATAAGGTCCCTGTATTCATGGAGCTTATGTGCTAAGTGGGAGAAGACAAAAAGCAAATAAATCTATTATACAGTGTCAGATGTTGGTGAGTGCTATGAAGAAAAGTAAAAGCTCAGTCAAAAACTCAGTTTTTTAACTCCCTGGGTGAGTTGAACTGCACTAATATTTATTTTCAAAGTTTTTAAAGCATAAATGAAAAGCCCCTTTAAGGACAGCAATTTAGTGAAAAGAGAAGGAGGGGTGAAAATAACTGTTATTGTAGATCACTGTTGTGGTTACAAATAGGTCTGCTGAATTTGGCTTTGAATCTTAGCTCTAAGATGGCTGCCTGCATCCAGGAAACGTCTGCCACAAGTATCACCAGGGAAGAAATGGAAACAATAATAAGTTTCTCAAGTGCCCCAGGTAGGGGTCCCCATCACCACTGAGGACGCCCTGTGATGTGCGGCTGCCAAAGGGAGTGGAGGAGAGAGTTGCCAGCTTAGAACTGATAGCTATCACTTCCATCTCATTGGAGAACCTCTACGGTTTTGTATCATAAAACTGCAACAATTATAGGACCATCACACAGCCTGCTCAATCCATTCGCTGAAAATTGCTTGAAAGTGTAGCAGTTGACTACTGTGGCTTTGAGCTGTCCTCATTGTTTTTCAAATTAATACCTTGTCATTGTTTCAGCAGGTGTTAAGAAATGTTACTAGCGTCCCAGGGGCCAGGCATTGGCCCTTTGCTTGATAATTGTTTGCTTTGTATCAGGAAAAAAAAAAATACAGTCCTACTGTTTCCAAACCTTCCTCATTTTCACCCTGGAAATTACACAGAAGTGTTAACTAACTTCAATTTGCAGTGCCTGACAGTCACGTCTTGTAGAGAAATGATACTTTGTGATCTAAGGTAAAATCACAGTAATGAAAACTAATCTTTTTAGTTATTAGCAAACATACATATCGACTGTGGAAATTTAAGGGATTTGTGGCAGCTCTCCTAATGACCCATATTACAGTGTTTTAATAGGTTTCTTTGGAGATAACTTTGATTGCGACAGCTCAAGCAGTATGCATTCTTAGTTTTGTTTGGTTTTTCTTACCATAAATGATTTTGTAACTACTGAATGAGACCACCTGCTTACCTTTCCAGAACATCTAATTTATTTAAAAGTCTAATCCTTCCCCCTCCCCATCTTTTTGAATCCTTGGACTCTAAAGCTATACCCAGGAAGCAAAGACAATTGGTTGAATGTCTCCTTTGAGTAAACTAATAAGGAAATACTCACTATATACTCAGGTTAAACTACCCCCACAATATGACTTGGGTAGGAGGCTGTATAGATTGAAACAGAATTTTTTTACTTGTCACATCCTCAGTTTTTTAAATTGAGGGGATCAGGGAAAGCTGTCACTTTTTTAATATTACTTAAGGACAGACAGTGGAAGATAGAGTATTTTTGAGTATTTTTTGATGGAGCTTTCAACCAAAAGAAAAACCAGAGAATATCTCTGGGTTATCTGGTGAAGATTTATCCATTAGAGTATCTTTGCCAGAAAAAAAATAATAATAATAATAGGAAAAAAAAAAAAAAACCTGTACAACCCTGCAATCTCAATTCCCCTCTTGCCAGGTTGAATTTCTAGAAAGAACTGGAGATTTTAATATCAGTTTCAGTTCCTGGAATCTCAGTCCAGGCTGTGGAGAGTGATGCCATATATGGTGGACCCTCTGGATACAGTGTACTCTGGACAGCTCCCGGCTCTAGGGGAGAGCTTCAAACTCCAGGGGAAGTACTGGGGGTCCAGGCAGGGTGAAGTGGGAAGAGCATGCAGGGGTAGTCGAGAAAGAGCCACTGTCTGAGAATTCCATGTTCACATTCTCCTGTCTCTTTGCAGAAACCTGGGATGGACGTGGCCGATGCATACGTGACTTTCGTCCGCCACTCTCAGGATGTCCTTCGTGATAAGGTCAATGAGGAGATGTATATAGAAAGGTTATTTGATGTAAGTAAATGCCTTCTCCTCCTTGAAGGCCAAGGAGGAGACCCTCCAAAATGTGACAAAATAAAGAGACAGGAGGATAAGTCACATTTTGAGAAAATGGATTGGTCCTGATGCAAACTAAATCTTTTCCTTCCCTTCCGCCTTAGGCTCCTATCTGTCCTGTGTCTGTCCCCAACCCTCCCTGGCGTGGCCGTGTCTCAGTTCTCACCCGTGTGATACATAGCGCGGCACACAGCCTCGCACAAGCCGGCTCCTCCCTGCACGAAGCTTGTGAGGTGGCTGCTTCCTCTAACTGGCAAAGACCTTCCTGGGTCATGGTTCCCCTTCTTGCAACCCAGCCCTGCTCTAGGGAGATGTTCCCTGCCGCCCGGGAGACTGCGACTGGCCCTCTCCTGAGGGTGGTTCACAGCTGTGGCAGGAAACGTAGCATCGTTATCACTTGAAAGATGATTGCGTTTCTGGAAGACTAGAAATCTTTAGCTAGCCCTGGGTTTTGGCAAACACTTAATGTCAGCTCCTTGTTCTTTTGCTGTCCAAACTGGGGAGTCCCTTCCCCACCTTCCCCACCCCACCCTCTTAAAAATTTGGAAAAAGAAGCAGGGGTATAAAGAGCAGTTACATCAGGCTGCCAGACCTGGCTTGACGTTCAGAGAACAAATTTCTGAGGAGTAATAGTTACCAAGTAAACGTACTTCCACTGTGACTACATCTGCACTCCCAAAGCAAACCACTGAGGTAAAAAGCAAAAAATAAAAAGGAATCTGCTTCGGTCTCAAATTTTCTGCCTCTTTCAGGCCAAAGCAGATGGGGCTGCCTAATTTAGCCAGATATTTTGTTTCAAGTTCCCACCGAATTTGCCAGTGTAGACCCGGCCAGAGTGCATGGAAGCCGGCATACTTGTCTCCGTGTGGCTCTGATTGTACGGCCTACTTCTGTCTTGTGAAGCGTGAGCTCCTCCTGTCCAGGTTTCTGTATTTTGAGTGCCAGCTCGAACATTAATGTTTTGGTCTACTATGGAATCCGTGTTTCTATATTTTTTCCGCGATTGTGTTCAGCAATTTACATCGAGTTTGTGTGTGTGTGTGTGTGTGTGTGTGTGTGTGTGTGTGTGTGTTTTTGTTCCATGGCTAAGTGAGCTCATTGTTGGCACCGCTTAAGAATCTGCAGCTCCTGACTTTTCTGCGCTTTGTCTTCCAGCTCATTTGCTTTCCTCGTGTGTTGAAAAGGCTCCTGTCTTTTTTTTTTTTCTCTTTTCTAATCATCCCCTTTCTGTGTTCAATATCGCTCTTTCCTCTGCATCACCTTTCTTCGAGAAAACCCTTCTTACTTTTTAATTCCCACCCGTCCTCTCTCAGATTAAAATGGAACTTATCTCTCATGTCAAATGTTTTATCACATTATATCAAGTGGCATGAATTAGAATCAAATAATCTTCCTGTGTACATCTTCTAGCATGGCCCACATCCACTGAGAATGCCTCATACATGCATAAAGCTCACCGGCGGGCCCTCTGCCTTCTCTGCATGCGTGCCTTTATGAAAGTGCCAAGCCTGGAGTGTCTGGGGCCCGATCACCCAGCCAGCAGGCATTGAAAACAGTCAGGCAGCACCCTTGGGTCTGCGTTTTGGAGTGTGGACTCTCTGCCCATCTCCGCTGAATGAAATTCCAAGCCACAAATGTTCAGGAAGCCTGTGGGGTTGTTCTTTTCAATGCCTAGGTTGCCTTTTTTTTCTTTTCTTTGATCAGTATCTTCTAATTCTCAGTTTTGTGTGGCCCTCGTGTGCGTGTGTGTGCGTGTTTCTGTGTGAGACTGTGTGTGAGTAACCCAATGCTCTCCAGAACTTGCAGACATCTAATACTGAATTTCATATTGAATCCACAGTTTAGCCTATTATTTCATTGACAAATAACCCACTTTTTCCTCCTGTTTTTTTTTAATTAGAAGTCGTACATGGTGGGGGAAAAATGTTTTTAAGGTAGCTTTGTCGAAGGCAGCAAGGCAGATTGTCCTTTTCTGGGGCTTTTTTAAAGGGAAAGTACAACTAGATCTTGATTTAAAAAGTACGGTCGTAGTTTTGGCCAGCACAGATGGTAAACTGGACTTGCCCAACTGTTGAAGAACAGAGGCAAATTCAAGCCCTCTGGTCATTGGTGTGAATTAATAATCAAAAGAAACAGTACACAGAGTATGTTTCTCAGGATGCAAATTATGTTTAGAGTTATTCAAAAATTCACAAGTATGTCAGATCCCTTGTGGGATTACAAACTGACCAGCGTAAAATGGCATCAGTAACATTATCAGAATCCCCACAATTTAATCTCCCATTGTCCTAATTCTGTTTTTCCAAAGGAATCTTATTTGCACTTCCCTGAATATCTGAGTTTAAAACTTAACCATTACAATCATGCACTGAACATCACTCCCACCCCTGTGGGAAAAAATTTTTTCAGCAGTTTTATTTCAAGATAGCAAATTTCTGTGCCATTTACTTCTTTACTTCCCAAATAACCTTCTCCCCTAATTTACAGAATATTGGTGCTAGGCAACCTAACTGATGTCGTGCAGGAAAAGTTCTTGAATCTGTCATGATTTTAAAACATTTGTCATTCGATAAAACCCAGAGCTTCTCAAAAAGCTTCATTACCATGCAGCCCCAGTAATTTAATTCAGTACTTACTGTTTTTCTATAATCTAGCAGCAAAACATCAGATTACCAACATGTTTGATTATCTTCGACTTCTGTTTCCTCAAGTAGGGTGTTTCTTTCTTTACATATATGCTCTGGAAGGCCCTCATTGTCCACTAAGCTACCCAAGGGAATCAGAATGTTGAGGCAAAAAGGGTGTCTGTAAAACCTCTCACCCTACATTTCTTGCTACAGTGAACTTACCCTTTCAACTTCATTCTTAATGATAGTGATCCTGGGGCGGGTTTCTAAACAATTGGCGGAAAGCTATTGAGAAAAACTTGTTGATCTGAGAGGTGTCTCTTCCAAATTGTTGCATTTTGATAAATGGCAAAAATGAATAATAGAACATTAGCATTTTGAATGAGGAAAAATATATGTATCTCCGAGATTGTTTGCTGTTTGGAGGTTGTTGATTTTGATTATTGTGTCATTCTGTTTTTTAGTTCCTGCTGGCATCTGTCATTCAGAGGCGTGTTCTCAGAGTTCCCATTGTATTTTTAACGGTGTTTCAAAGTCTCAGTTTGATTTACTTGGGAAGTCCTTTAAGTTCTTGTTATTCAGGATTATTTTCATTTGCTTTTCTTTTTTATTTTTTTTTTTGCCTCTGAGTGTACCTTGTGGAAGAGGCTGGATGGCTTCAGTGTGTATCTGTTCCTGAGAATATTTAGACTAATACCCAGTCATTTAATGAGTGCATCTTCCGTTTTAACCAAGCACCGATCTCCATGTTCTCTCTCTCTGTCTCTGTCTGAGCTGGGTTTTTTTTTTTTCCTCATCATTGTACTTCTGGCTGGAATTGGGTGTTTGTGGGAGATTATCGGCATAGCATTTGGGGCTCTATATTTAATGTTCTGCATTTTTATCTATTTTATTATGTAACTTAAGAACAGCTTTCCAAATTCATCTTCGCCAAAAAATTTTTTTTTAAACAGGCATTTTCTAGGTTGATTGAAGAAATACAGTCAAGCATAATGTTGTCTCACCAAGTCTTTTCAATGCAGTGAAAAGTTTCCCTGTTTATTAATCATTGATTCACATAGTCCTCCTATAAAATGCTAGCAACCTTTTTAGTCATGCACCTAAAAAAAACACTGATCAGTTCAAAATTAAGTGCTGACAGGAAAAGAATCCTTAAACTGTTTTTCTTGGTATTTCAGATATGTAGCTGTACATTTTTTCATCTGCATATTTGTAATTTTTTTTTTTTTTGGCTAAAAAAAATGGTGAGCCATTGTAAACCAGTTCTAATTGCTACAAAATAACAGTTTATAATATTTTGGGGAGAAAGAAGATGCAGAGGCTTAGAGCAAGCAAATATGCCGATATATACAATCATAGGAAATCAAAATTATATTAAAGATGCTGAATTCTGAAAAGAGAATCTGATTGCTGTCAGACTCAAGTGAGAGCTTGGCCTCTTTGAAAATTATTGCTGACTTTTAAAGAAAATATAAAACATGGAGATGAATAATCTCCATATTCCTGAAGCAGCAGCTTGAAAAGGAAAGCACAGCCCAAGAAATAACTCAAAGATAGCGATTTAAAGCTTGAGTGTCCATAAATCATGCAGATAGCTTCCCCCCACCTCCTCTGGTGATTAATTCACCATTTTCCCCCGAAACAAAAACATGCTTTTGGAAATTAGAGATCAGATCATCAAGAGAAGCACCTAAGATTTCAAGGTCTAAACAAAAATTAATTTATTTTCTTTCCTCCTTGTACTTCTTGAAGACACAGACTGAGAAGAAAATCGGGATTAAAAGAGATGTGCTTAGGGTGAATTCATCTGCTTAAACCTCACAGGCTCGGAGATGAGTGATTAAAAAGCCATCTCGAACTTGGATGGCATCCACACTGGGGGTAATGCTGCATGCACACCGCCTTCCCCAGGCCCCCTTGTCACCGTGAACCAGACCTAGGGCACACTGGGCTGGAGATGATACGTGGATTATATAGGTCAATTATACACTTAATCTGCCTTCTGGAGGATTAAGTATTTGCAGATTGACTCTGCATTTGGCTTCTCCGTGGCAGTTATCAGATCAGGAAAGGGCCCCCTCACCACACCGTCTCATAAGCACTTAATCAGGCAGCGCAGTCAGGTTCGGTTGGGGCCGCCGCCCCATATTCTCTGCCTTTCACGGATTTTAATTTGCTGTTCCATTATCAAATCTTGTATTTGTCCACTTTATGTGTCAGCCCAGTAATTGAGTGTGAATATGTCCCTTTAAAGGGGTAATTTGAAAACTGAAACCCCTGCCTATTAAAATGTTTGCTGTATTTATTTATATAAGACGCCACAGATAACCTGATTAAATTACAAAAGCACAACCTAAGTGAACATGTATCAATCAAAGTAGGAGCCATTCTGCTCGGGGAAAGAAGTCTACGGAAGACCAGGCAGCAAGAGAAACCTGTTCTGAGGCGATGTCTGTCCGGTGTGTGGCTAGCTGTGCCGCAGAGGGAAGTTACCTCCAAAAGAACGCAAGTGGGGAGAGCATACAAGATTCACCAACAGAATAGGTTGTGGTTCTAAGGGCTGATTAAAGAAAATCAAGGCATATGGAGTTCAAGACCCTGAGACAGTGAGTTATCTCCTCTAAAAGCAAGAAGCCAGCTTGGCTGCCCCTTCATGGGCATTCTTGGGTAGTGAGCCCGGGCCTGTCTTCTGGAACCTTCCGAATTCACCCTTGATCCTCACAAGCTGGGTGACCATGAACAAGGTACTTAATCTCTCAGAGTTTCAGCTGATTCATCTATGTAAGAGATGATAGTAAGCAGAAGCTTCTTGTGGAGTGGCTATGAGGGTGAAGCACCATACACTCCTGCCAACATCAGGCTCAGGAAGCGTTTGGTAAGTGTCAGCCACCACCGCCACCATTATCACATCATCGTCATCCCTGAAGTAGAAAGGCTTTTCCCAGGCATCTTTTTTTCTTGTTAAACAAAATCCCATATCCATGTGAAGGTGCTGTAAGAATCTTGCCGTCACTTGCAGGCATTAACTCCAAACTTGCTTAGAATTACAGGATGTACAGTAGCCTGGTACTGTTGGCAAAACATAGTTCTGAAGCAGGTAGAAGAATGGTGATCAGGGCTGGGGTTTTTGAAGTAAGCCAGACAGGAGAAGGGGTTCTGTTTTTGTCACTTCTGATCTGTTTAACTTCAGGTGAATTAGTTAACCTCTCTGAGCCTTAGTTTTCTGTGCTATGAAGAAACTGACTTCTTAACAGTTGTTTTGAGGACTGAAGAACATAATGAATATAGACTGCCATAGTTAAAAATTGGACCAGTCTTTTATCATCATCATCATCTCAGAACTATCTGTTCATTCCATCGAAACTGAAATGACCTAGCCCTACCCCCTAAACAAAGTGACAGGATATTGGCAAATAACTTATAGTTGACCTTCTGATTGGGGAAGGGAAGGATAGGAAGGAGTGACTATACCTTTTATCATTACAGAGGAAACAAATGTACATTTTAGACATTTAGAAAATACAGCTAAGCAAAAATAAGAAAATGTTACATGTCCAGCAGGCAGTGTTTATTCTTTGATTCTTTTTCTGTTTATGTATATGATATACTTTTAACCAAAGTAAGTGAGGAAAAATTGCTATTTTTAATTGATGGTCTTGATTCTCAGTGTCAGTAAGTGTTCATCTAATTCACTGTCCATATTCAAAATTTCCCACTTGTCCCCAAAATATTCTTTATAGTTGGTTTGTGCAACCCAGGCTGTGATTCAGGGCCACATGTTGTTTCTGGTGGAGATGCACGTTCAGTTTCTTTTTTACCAGCACTGGCCCTTTTTTCATGATCCTGACTTAAAGGGACCGTCGTGCTAATTGTTCTGCAGACTGGAGGAGTTTATTACCATCTAAACATAGAACTAATTTAAGGAAGAAAAAAATATGTATCTAGCTGAATTCAACCAAGTAGTTCTTTTGGACATAATTAGTAACTCAGCATAATTCAACCAGGGTTTTTGTGTGTGTGTGTGTGTGTGTGTGTGTGTGTGTGTGTGTGTGTTTAAAGCTGTTCTCTGTATGTAAGGAAAATTTCTGAACCTAGTTTTAAAATAAAGAAAAAGCTAAACCACAAGGACTTCACGGAGGTCAGGAACAAGTTGCCCATATGAAGAGCTATGGTGATTTTATTTCCTGCACTAAGGCACAGGTATCTGAGCTGAAGGAGGAAATCTGAAGTCCCAGTTCAGTGTTTCTCATCTCACTGTAACTGCTTTGGTGAAATCTTGGGCTGGGAACTTAGACTGGCCTCCCCCACTCCCCACCTCACATCGTTTGGAAGGGTTCTTTGTTAATTCTGCTAGGATTTTCTCTGATGTTATCAATCTGAAATTAAGCCCTTCAAATCAGTCTGAAGCTGAGCTTTTCAATACTCCTCAGATCCAGCTTTAATTGAACTATGACCTCAACCCCATCATCCTCAGTGATGAGGCTAAAGAGCGTTTTCTCCAGGCTCCTAGGATATCCTTGAGAATCTGTGTGATTATATATACTGGAACAGGAAAACAAATCCAGAATGAATCAGGAAATATAGGAAAGGGAAGATCACTGATTTTTTTTTCCCACCTGATCGTGAATCCCAAGGTAAATTTTGGCAGTTCAGACATGTCCTGGGCCAAGTATCATTTCCCAAGTAGAATGTGGAAACGGAACACAGAGTCAGAGGGAATTGAGAAGTGGAAAACCTGTCCATCTCACCTTGATTTGTAACATTATAAGGAATATAAAATACACACACACACACACATATGATTAGGGTTTGAGTTCTTGCACATGAACCTCAGACTTGGGACCATTCCAAGCTGAAATTAGAAAACAGTTCATGTTCATGACTTTTATCCAGTGCTCCTTAAAGACCCAATGTCTTCATGACTTCCCTGGTTCCCATCATGTAAATCTGCTTTTAGCAAATGTGCTATTTGCTCCACTATTAAGGTGAAGAAGACTTAGTTCTGCCCTTGTTGGAATATTTGCAGTTTATTCAGATATTAAGCCCAAAGAGTAAGGCACAAATAATGGTGATCTTGGACATGACCAAAAGCAAACTCTACTAGAATGGGAGGGGGTGGAAAGAAGAATGTTTTCATGCCTCTGATGCCGTGTGGCAGTGAATCTAATTTTCAAATACATATCCTTCACAATAACTAGTAAATGATAGCAATTATTTTGCATTTCAAGTCTTAGGTATAGAAACACATTTCTGTTCCACAGGCTTCTTTCCATGCCTGAGGTTTCAACAGTTGTGCATGCGGAAAAGATAAGGAGGCATTAATAGATTTGTATTATTTTGATTAATTGTATCAAATGGGCTATTACTATCCAAAAGGAAGTGTTTATTTTTTGTTAGCATCATTCTTACAGATTTATATTTCAAGGCCATGTCTTCAAGTAGTTCTTTCTGATCTAGATATTGTCTCTAAAGCCATTCATAGAAATAGATCTCATTTACTTTCAGGCAAACTTGACATAAAACCAGTCTTGAATTTTTGCTGGAGCTTGCGCCTACCAAAGAGTTTTGCTAAGTATCTTTATCAGAACAGCTTTCTGTGTTCCAAGAGACATTTGGTGAATACAGTTAATTTGTTTTCTTTTCCAGCGTAGAATGTTCCAATAGTCATACTAAGAAGCCAAGCTGATTGCTCTGTTACATGAAGGTCACAGTATCCTTGCTAACATGACCCACACAATACTTTTGTGTCTTAGAAAAGGTTTGTTTTTTTCTTATGGCAGACTTATGGCATGCAGGCAGTAAGTGACAGACTCACACATGTACATGCATGCACACACACACACACCATACACACAGGCACACACAGTAGCCAAGGCACATTTTGTGGAACAAATATTATCACACTGAGTTTCAAGATACGAGATGTACTAAATCCCCAAATACTTCCCTCCTTGCAGTGCTCTGTAGAGGTTACTATCATAAGATTTCACTGTCTTTTGATGTCTAAGTCATATTCGCTTGCCCTAAAATTTTTTAATGAATGGATTTTAAATATCATCTAGGTTCTTATTATTCAAAGTGTGGTTCTGTGGATCATGAGCATCTGTCTCCTCTGGGAGTACAGAATTGCAGCCCAACCCCAGCTGAAACGGATCTGAATCTACATTTTAACAAGATCCTCTGTTGATTTAACGTTTGAGAAGTACTGGGTAAGATCAGTGACTCTCTTATATGCCTGTGACTCACAATAAGAAGCACATTTTTATATTACAACCCAGTATGTATTTATGCACATACACACAGCAACAAAAGTTTATGAAACAGTTTTCACCCTGTGTGAGGTGCAGTGTGATATCTTCTTTCCCGTCTTTCAGAAATCTTGATGGTAACCAATGAAATAATTTCATCATATGATGTGCAGATTGTAAGAGGTCCTTAGCAGAGGTTCTCACTCTCGGCACTACTGACATTTGAAGCCAGGTAGTTCCTGTTGTGGGTGTGCTGGCCTGTGTGCTGAAGGATGTTGAGCAGCCCCCTGGCTTCTACCCTCTAGGTGCCAGGGGCAACCCCTTCTCAACTGTAATGACCCAAACTCTAGACGTTTCCAGAAGTACCCATGGAGCGGGGGGTACCAAAATCACTCCTGTTTGAGAACCACTGATCTGGATGATCCAGAGGTTAATGCTCCACATAAACAAGGGAGCCTTACATCTCTACGTGTCACGTGTCCCTCTGCCACCGCCATCGCTCACATTGAGAAGTATGTGTAGCGTCAACAACAAAGAATCCACTTGTCAACCCCAGAGGTGACATGGAGGCTGTGCCTGTCTTGGAAGTAGATTATGTCTGGGGGGCTTCGTGCAGTGAGAGGACAAGCTTGTGAGACATCCAGGAGTCTCCATCTCCCTCACCGTGTGTCCCGGGATGAGTCGCTTAGAGCCGGGTGAGGGATCCAGAGCAGCAAGTTGGATCAGCGGTACAGATTCCCACTTTGACCTCCCTCAGTTGCTTTGCTTTTTATAATTTCATCAGGACCTTGGTTAAAAAAAAGTTGTTGTTTTTTTTTTGCTTCTACTCGGTGGCTACAAGTTATTTTTGTGTCCAAAAACCTGAAAAGAAGGTTCAACTTGAATACTTCGTTCGCCCTAAATTCCCAGTTCAGAAGAAAACAGTTAACAGCCTCCTGTTCTGTTAAACTCCTGCTAAGTGGACTAAAAATCCAGTTAATGGAGTCTAGCAATTTGCCACCAGTATGAATATTCCTGTATCACAAGGCTAATAATGATTGCACTACTTGCCACATTGGGTCACCTTGACTGCCTTTGGCAGAATTTTTCACCCTAGCCATCCCTGGACTAACTAATGCCTGTTATACCAACAAATCTCCAGGTCTTGCCCAGGATGGGATTATTATTAATTACCAGATCTTCATGCCATCCAGAATATAAAAGATCCTATCATATTTTGTGTAAAAAAATTTTTTTTGGCAAAGAACAAATAATATGTAAACCAAGTTAAATTCATGAGTTTTCCAGTACAATTCTCTTAAGTCAGTGGGGTTTTTTTCCCCCCACTTGGCTTTTAAAAAATTTTTTTCTACAATTTTTAAAGGTTACTTTCCATTTACATTTACTGCAAAACATTAGTTGTTTTCTTCATGTCATACAAGACATCCTTGAGCCTGTTTTACACCTTTTTTAAGGAAGAGAACCATCACCTCTTTTTGTTCAAAAACTTCATTATTTGGCCTAGGGATCCATCCTGTTAAAGAGAAGAGACCCAGCTATCAGGTACCTCACTGATTTGGGGAGTACTAGACCAGTGGTTTTTTTTTTTTAACCCAGAGGTGGTTTCACCTCGCAGAGACCATTCAACAATGTCTGGTGACATTTTCAGTTGTCACAGGTAGAAATGTGCTGTTAGCATCTAGGGAGTAGAGACCAGGAATGCTGCACTGGACAGCCCCACAACAAAGAATTATCTACCTCAAAATGTCTGTAATTAAAAAAATCCTTTGTCTTCAATGATATGGGTTGTTTAAATGTTGGTAAAAATCATGCAATTCTCTTCGGATCATTTTCTTACCAAGGGATTCCGATTTCTGACTCTAAAGAATACTCGACTTTGGAGATTTATCAGAAACTAGTCCAAAATCCTTTTGATAAGCTTCATCCAAAGACCTCTTTTTAGGGTCTCAAAAATAAAAACCAAAGAATCTTTAACACCTGCCTTTCTCATCTTGAGCTTAACACTTATCTGTGAGTGGTTCCCATGAAACTTCAGCACTGCAGTTAACCTCCAATCTTGTCAGTTAAATGAATCACCACACCTTCCTTTTACTAAAAAGTGTCCTTTCAAGTGTTTAAGGAACTAACTTCTTTATGTCAAGCAGACATTAAGAGCATAGGCTTTGTAGTAAGACAGCCCCAAGGTCAGTTTTTGGGTCTACAACTGCTTACCTGTTGTGTGACTTTGAGTAACCTTGATTTCCTAAATAGGGATAAAAACAGTACCTACCTCTTTGGATTAGAGCAACTAAACGAGGCAACGAATAAACCGTGTGATGCTTGGCGCATTAAAATTACTCCACAAATGCCCCTCCTTGTTGCTGTCCCCATCAGTAGTGGTAGCACCGTGAAAACCAACGCAGATTCTGGCCTAACACTAAAGCAGGCTTTGCGACACAGAAAAGTAATGATATATTCCTTGTCAACAGGAATTTGAAAAGCCAGAGATGAAATAGTCAGAGAATATAATAATAAGTAACAAAGAACCCAGTTGTGCTACAGGATCTCTAAAGAAAAAAATTTTTTTCTAATTGAAGTATAGTTGATTTAAAATACTATGTCAGTTTTTCTTTGTCTGCAAAGTGATGGAGCTATATAAAGAGAGAATTTTCAGATTCTTTTCCATTCTGGTGTATTATAAAATATTGAATATAATTACCAGTGCTATAAAGTAGGATTTTGTTCCCCTATTTTATATATAGTAGTTAGTATCTGCTAATCCCAAACTCCTGATTTATCCCTCCCCGACTCTGTTTCCCCTTTGGTAACCGAAAGTTTGTTTTCTATGTCTCTGAGTCTGCTTATATTATGTAAGTCCATTTGTATCATATTTTAGACTCCACACATAAGTGATACCCTATGATACTTGTCTTTCTCTGACTTACTTCACTTAGTGTGAGAATCTCTAGGTCCATCCAATCCATGTTATTGTATGATTTCATTCTTTCTTATGGATGAGTAATATTCATATATATATACACACACACACCCCACATCTTCTTTAACCATTCATCTGTCAATAGACTCTTAGATTGCTTCCATGTCCTGGCTATTGTGAAGAATACTGCTACGAACACTGGGGTGTGTGTATCTTTTCAAATCAGAGTTTTCTCCAGATATATGCCCAAAAGTGGCATTTCTGGATCATATGATAGCTCTACTTTTAGTTTTTTAAGGAACCTCCAACTGTTTTTCCATAGTGGCTATACCAGTTTACATTCCCACCAACAGTGTAGGAGGGTTCCCTTAAGGAAATCTGCTTTAAACTAGAGCAAAGTCCTGTAGGATGGAGCCTTAAGAGATAGTGCCCCGGAGGAGCCAGCCTGGGCAGGCGTCTTGGATTTAGAGAAGAGAAAGAGATAGGATTCTGTGCTCAGGTGCTATGCAGGGAGACAGTATTGCTTCTTCTGGGAGCGTCCCTGACTCACCACCACCGTAGGTTCATCAGCCTCAGCAGGAGTTATGTTTGGATATGTCCTTTCAGAACTTCAGTGATAGCTTCACCCAGGTTATGATGACTCCAGTCCAGGCATCTGGATATTTGCCATGTAGGCATCAGCTGCTCCATCATCTTAAGGACTAAATTCTTTTTACATTAATAGGTATTGTTTTGTCTTTTAATATGTGCATGTTAACCAGAGGTGTACATAAGAATTACTTACATATTTTTGTGAGCCATAGTTCTCTCATACATTTTTAGCTTTACCTAATGTCCTTTTTCTGTTCAAGGATCCTGTTGATCATATCTCAGTATATTCAGTTGTGTGTCATGTTAGGCTCCTTTTTGAATAACATGAAATTTTAAGGAATGTTGGTCAGATATGTAGGATACCCCTCTGTTAATTGTCTGATTTTTTTAATCATATTTAGACAGGGCTTTAGAATTTGGGGGTTTTATATATATATTTTATTTTAAAAGTGTATTCATTCCAGCTGTATACTGCAGATTCTGAGTCAGTAAATGTAAGATAAAGCTCAAGCATCTGTTTTTTGAAACAAGTCCAAGGGTTCAATCCAATCATGAATCTCTGACTTAGAGCAGTATTTTCTGCATTGTGAATCATTTTGCCCACCCAGAGTTTATTTGGAAACGATTTGGAGACATTTTTGACAGTCACACCTCTGGGGTTGTGGGAAGGGTGCTACTAAGATCTGATGGTAGATGGTCAACATGACACTGCACCAGAAAATCCCTACAACAGAGAATTATCTGACCCCAAATTTCAACACTAGTAAGGTTGGTAAGTCCTGATTTAGTAAAAAAGACATGTTTAGTTCTATTATTTTTAGTAATAACCTTTCCATCTTGTGGCCAACAAAACTACTTTATAACCTTTCTATTTATATATATATAGCAAGCATACAAAGAGATAGGAGAAGGTACTATTATTTCCATTTTTAAGATAGGAACCTAAGGTCCAAAAAGAGCTTGCCCAAGACCCCCAAGTCCCAGGGACCCCATCTCTTGAAACTGGCTTTCCCACCTCTGCCACCCTCCACCTCCACCACACTGAAAGCAGCCGTATTCTCTCTCTCACTCACCGTTGCATCCATGAACTCTCAGTAACTGTGTGTTAAACAGGTATTGATGAATCCCTAGCCTGTCTCATGGACCTTGTCGAAGATTTTTTAAAAGGACTTTGTAATTTCCAATGCTAACTCAAAAATAGTAATTAAATCCTTTAGATGTCTCACTATGGATTTTTGCAACTATTTTTATTTTCAGAAACCTTGAATATATAGTATTCTGGTTAATTTAATGAGGAAAGAATTGTTTGGGTCCATTTGGCTCTTCAGCTTTCCAGTTATTTTGAAGATTTATTAGAAAACCTTTTTCTCTTTCAACCCCTACTTTGGATAGACTTTCTAAAATGTCTTAGGTCTATTTTCTGCCTTACTGAGCATTTGAAACCAGATCTAATTCTCTGGGTCAGCATCTTTCAGGGCTCTGGCTTTACCCTGCTTAACCCCAAGTGACACTTTCCAGTCATGAAGGTGTAGAGAGAGAGAGTTATCCAGTATTGCTAATAGCTTCCCCAACTCCAAATACAGTGCTCCTCCTGTCATACCCATGCCTTAGGAAGATGGGGCTGAAATGTTTACCAGCCCAAAATGCATTCTGAAAGTTGCTTTTATGAGTCAGTCCCAAAGAGGACTTGTGAAGGGAGGGAAGAGGATTGCTTTCTAGGTACAAACAGGGAGGAAGCATCCCAATAATTGACAAGTTTAATAATAATGATAATGTTTATTTAGTCTTTCTTTTATGTATATCTCTTGACTGTTCATTGACGGTAACCACATCGTCTCATTAAAAGTGTTATTTCTTGTAAGTCCTTTTCACAGCCCTAGAAAGTAGATACATAATGAACCCCACTTTACAGCTACTGAGGCTGATGGAAGCCAATATTTATGGGGTACCATCTATGTACCAGGGTTACAGTTCTAGGAAGTTAATGTAATCATTTGTGTAACTCTCATAACTTTCTTGTGAAGTGGGTTTTTACAAAGAAGTTGAGTCACTGAGAGGTGAATTGACATCAGTAAATTCAGAAGCCAGGGAAGTGATCAGTCCTAGATCAAAGTCCTTTCTTTCCAATGCAAAGTAGACACCTAACCATGATATCTTTCAGAAAAAAAAAACTATAGTCTTCAAATGTGCGCCCTCATATTCCCATCCAGTGAGAGCTCTGCTTCCCACATTCATCCACCACGCATGTAACAGTAACACAGTCATTATTTCCTGCCTGCTACCGAAGCGGTACTCCACACTGAAATTGCAGTTGTGACCCCCAAGTAGAAAATAGCTTGTTAGTCACGGCTTGTCCACTAACAATGATGGGAGTTGCATAGCTAATCAGACAGACTCTTTATTGAAAACTCAACCCAGCCTCTTCCTGAATGTGAGGATTTTGTCATCAAGCTGGAGTTCCACCTGTACCAGCAGATCTAGACCTAAAGGTGGGAGAACTCAGAAAGCTCTACTGTCCCCACTTTAGGGTGAAACCCCATCCTCAGCAGAAAGGGACCGCAGCACAGTGGGGAAGCTTGCATGCCATATGTGCTGCAAAAGCCACTTCTACCTAGGCTTTCAGCTTTCAGTCTGTATTTCCCTCTGGGTGCTGTCTAAGATCCTTTATCCCATAAGAATAAAGTTTTGTGGTTTATTTGAGGCCAGGTAACACAATACCATTACATCCCAGACAGTTGATAAATGGTTTAGGGTAGCAGCTTAAGTTCCTTAAGCAAACCTTGACACAAGTGGTATAATTCAGCAACAATGCCCCAGAGTCTCCTACGAGGCCCCATGGACTCCTTTAACCTGCCCACATAGCTGCGTTGTCAATGGCACTATGAAGTTTCACAGATCAGCAGGGCTTTACAGGAGGGGGAAAGTACAGAATAACACGGTTATACAATCCATTCGTAACACAAATGCAGTTGCAACTAAATCATTATGTGGTCATTATCCAACAATGCCTGAGATGTCAGCAATGTGAAAGTTTGCGATCAGGTTTCACCAAAGTCCTTCCTTGACTTATTTCCAGCCGAAGATTATGATAAACAATCTGACAGGGTGATAAAAGAGGAAGGAAGAAGGGAAGGGAAGGAAGGAAGGAGGGAGAAAGGGAGGGAAGAAGGAATTGTGTGTGTGTGTGTGTGTGTGTGTGTGTGTGTGTATGTGTGTGTGCTGAAGCCTTAAAGAGCTTACCAGATAGATCGTCAGCTGTCAGCCAACCCTTGAAAGTAGCAAATCCCTTGGCCGCTGGAAAGTTGTCTCTCCACATTGTTTCTAAAGAGTTTGTTTATTGAAAATATGTCTGCTTTGGGCATTCAGCTTCCTTAGTGAGTGCAGGCTCACGGGTGGCAGCAAGGTCCAGCAGTGGTATACTGTTCACTAAAGCTCACTTCTGCCTGTGGTTTCTGGAAGTCACCAGCTAGTGGTGACCACTGCATGGGAGGACGTGGATGCAGACGTGCTCGGATCCTCTTACAGGCTCCCCACTTGGCTTACAGAGAACTAGAGACATGAAGGCCTGATGGCCCGTGCTGGTGCACATTAGAAATAAATCTGGGCACTCAGCTTAGAGAACTCATGAACAGCAAGATGCACAAAGATGAGTGATTCTGCGTTTAGCTCAGCTTTTGTGAGCCTGGCCAGGCAAGGGGGTTTACTACAAGAAGCATGTAAATAATGCAACCTGCTTTACAAAGGAAAACAGAATGAAATTAATCCAAGACATCCGTGGCGTGATACTATTTTCTGCCCTCAGCTTTTCTTTTTATAACTTGAGACACAGCCTAACAGTCCAGCACAAACAATATCATGCTCAAAAAAAAAAAAAACACCCAGACCCAGGGCATCCTTCAGTCCTTAGGATAGAACTTGGAATCAAGTCTTCAGCCTGTCACACAGTATTATTATTAAATCTATAATGTGATCACAGCCAAATCTTTGGCTTGGGCACAGTCCCCCCATTCTCCCTCCTTTTGGGGGGAAAAGGGGGGAAGCATTGGGAGGGGCCAAGGAACCAAGCCAATCAAAGTTAAAATAAAGTCTCTTTCTAGCAAGACTACTGTCTATAACATGTTGTTCCTTATAGAAAGTGGGATATGGTGGCATTTGCTTGATTAACTTGCTCGACAAAAGTGACAGCTGCTGTGGGTGCCTGCGGATAAGCTGCACGGCGCAGTTCCGCCTTTGTACATCTGTCAGCAGAAAGGGAAGAATAAAGAGTGAAAAGAGACAAATTGGTCCCAAAAGACACTCCATTCAACTTAGGAGGTTTGCCCCATTCAGGCACTCGCTGTGCGCCTCAAGTACTGAGAGCTTATTCAATTTCATTCACTCTTTCGAATGAACCCACAAGTGTTTAATTTCTTATTCTGTCGCCTCAAAAAAAGGAAGGGGGGGTGGAGAAGGGGGAGGGAGCCTTGTGGACGGAAAGCATTAATGGCAAGGCAGAGGGATTCAGCCTGCACATATTAACTCATGGCTAATTTACGGTTTAACTCTCTGCGCTCAGGTCCTAGACCCATCTGAATGCTGCACAGGGCACCTGACGCAGCCTTCCTGTCTCCTGGCTGGTGGATCCAAAAGCATCTGTAGACAGCGAGGGCACCCAGCAGGCTCAGGTGCATGGCTTGAGTGAGGACGGTGGTCTGAGGCTCATGCCCTTTGCGGAGATGAGGTGGCGAGCTCCCGAGAAGGAGGTTTGGGTTAGTGATCTGGCAAATGTAAAGTTTTTTTCTTTTTTCATCCCTCCCAGAAAGGTAAAAAAAAAAAAAAAAAAAAAGAGTCACACTGAGTGAGAAGTAATAAGTGGGGAATATGGTTTACAGAGATTAAAAATAAAGCAAGAGGAAAGGGCGCCTTTGGGAAGCAGAGCCCAGCTGTACATGGTGAAAACACATGTTAACTTTTTAAAAAGCAGCACTTTGATTTTCTCTTCTTCATCTCTGAGCCCCAGGCCTCAGAACTTGCCTTCTGATCCTCTTTATATAGGGGCAATCACCACGTACCTGTAAGTGTTTCCTCCTCAGAGTTTGAGAAGTCTTCCTCAGTGCCCCCACCATCTTTTCTCCTACATTCTCATGCCACTGACTTGTCTTTGAAACCTGGCATTTCGGAACCAGCATTCGAGTATTGTTCCGTGGACAGCTTCTTGGAAATCAGTGCCGTCTCTGGTCCTGAAAAGATGGTACCCTTTCCTTATGGGAAACTATTCTCCATAGAGCCCAGGTTCCTGAGAACTGACATTGATGTAATTTTAAAACTGCTTAGAGAACTTTGGAAAAGGGTCCTGGACCCATAGATACAGTTGTTGGCTTTATTGTCTTAGAATCCTTGGGGCTCTGAACTCTGCCTCCTGAATGGTATATAAGTACCCAATCATCTTCTGCTTGGAAACTCACTGTGTGGTTCGACCAACAGTTGGACCAACCCGTTTGTCTGTTTACCTGAATGTTTTCCGTGGAATAACAGATTATGTGAAGGTGCAGATGATGGCTTTTGGTGGTGGTGGTTTTTAATATTGAGGGTAGGGACTAAAACAACCTCAGCCCAGAAAAAGAACTCCCTGAAGTCAGTATGAATTTTCCCACATAAGAACTTCAACTTTGACTCACAAAACTCTCATGAGTCATGACTCTATAGACAAAGTTGAATACGTGCAAATTATGAAATTAGCCCCTTGATGTGATTAACCAACCCTGTTTTAAAAAGACAGAGTTGGCATTCCACTTTATCTTTCCGTTCGGTACATAAGTTACAATCCTTATTTTAGAGTATGATTTCTATAATCATTTCTATATGGTATGCAGATTTCTTATTCAGTTGCTTACGTCAATCTGCTTGTGAATTAATGCAGTTAACTCTCGATGCACTTCCCGTACCTATGAAGCAGCCGGGGGCGGGCAGATGCTGTTCGTGAACAATCTGATTTCCGCTCCTGGGATGAATCTCTCTCCTCCCTCTGAGGTCCTTGTATGCGTCCCAGAGAGCAGTTTTCAGATAAAGTATTCACCCTTCTCACATGGATAATAGGTTGGTAGGATGTCCCACCAAAACTAGAGTTTCTTTTTTGACATAATTGAGCTTGAAGTGATTGAGATGACTTGAAAGTGTGAATTTGGATTGTAACTATACATTTTCTCAAAACAGTAGGTTCCTTTGAGAGGACAGAGGCTCAAGGCATGGGGGTCCATTTTCTCATGCCCAGGGAGGCCCAGGACTAAATCCCCAACATCTCCAGAGAAAAATAGGCCCCAGAAAAAGGTATTGTTAACCGGGGTGAGTTTGTTAATGTCCAAACTGCACACCTGCCCTGGGCAGCCCAGGCGGCAGCCCAGGCCTGGCTAGAAGCTGGTTGGGGATTAATCGCGTTTGGCTCATTATTTACATCTCTTGGAGAAAGAAAGAGCCTGAGAAAATCCAGGTACCTGAGAGAGCTTTTTCCTTTTCTCTTAAGTATCACGGATTGCAGAAAGTTAGGTATCAGCTTCTGACATTTGCTAAAGAACTTGTCTAGTTAACAAAAGTCCGAAACACAAGCATGTTCAGACTTGCAGTGATAGGTCCCATTGGTCAGCCACGGGGTGTTCGAACAGCTGGTGTTGGGCCCATGTTCCATCTTCCATTCAGGGCTTGACCTCTAGTTACATTTTTATTCAATTACTTAGGTGTCCAGCAGTTTTAGAAATCACGTTGTGTACAGGAAAGCACAGATCTAATTTTGATACCTAAATTGGATTCTTTTTTCCAGGACAGCAGGGCATTGGAGGCTAATCAAAAGAGACAGAGGAGAGAGGTCTATTTTGCTATTTGAGTACCTTAAATTCAGAGGTAGAAGGATTTTGCAGGGAGTCATGCCTCACTCTTCAGTTAACTTGATTTTAAATAGGGCCTTGAGTTATAGGGGAAAATATATATGTATTTTATAATACATAATATAATACATAATACATAATATAATACATATATATATGGGGAGCTTACATGCTTCAGGATCTCTGGAAACAGGAAAAATAGAATGAATGTTAAAAGCCAGCTTATTACATATGGATTATATTTCCTTTTCTCCCTCTTTCATGAAGTATGAATTCATATCTGTATGATGCTATAGAAGTGTAAAATGGAATTTAAAAAGTAACTATTTCTTGAGGTTGTTAGAATTAAATGAGTTTAACCCATATAAACTGCTTAGAATAGTGCCTGACACATAAAAAGTGCTCACTAAATGTTTGCTCTCGTTATTTTTACTACTATTATTGTTCATTATTATTAGTTATGTCATTATAGAATTTTTTTCCATAGCAGATTCAGTGGAACATTAGTACCCTGAAAGCTATTACTAGATGGCTCATGGAGAGTGATCCTTTAGTCGAATACATTTGGAAAATAGGAAGCCAAGTTCAGTGGGTTTCTTTACTGCAGGACTTTCCAGCGCATTTGGTGTGTTAGTGCAACCCTGTGGCTCTGAATCACCAGTAGTATTCAGACCTAGTATACAGTATGCATATGTGCACCACAAACACATTCACAGGCCAGGTAAAGTTGAAAAGCTTGAAAATGTTATGCTAGTATCGCTTGTATTTCTTTTTAAAAGCTTGTGATGAAATTCCTCTGGCTAGTCGTTTTGTCTTGTCTGCATTTGGCCCCATGGATGGGATAAAACAGCCAACGTTCCCCATTAAGAGTCTCCCACTTTTCCCCCTCCCAAGGAGGCCCAAGGGGCGACACGACTATCATGCAGCTGGGAGGTTGTTGGTCTTTACTGGACCTTGTCCTCTGTCTTCATAGAGGTTTTTAAAGACATCCCACAGCCTCCAATCCATAAACTTCAGAACCACCTTGGATTCAAAAGGTGAAAAGGCCTTACTCAAAATCTCAAAACAAGTTCTGACCTTGGACAAAGAGAGGAGTAGCCTCCCTCTGGAGCCTTCCAGCCCAAGTATATGTCACCGTTTAAATAAATAAAAAGACACAAACTCTTTGGATTAGTTCAGCTGGGCTGGGAGCCTTGAGATAAGAGGTCACTGGTGTGAGTTACTATGGTAATTGAGTAGTATCAGCACTAGTTTTGCTCTCATGAGCATTAAAGCACATAATAATAGGCAAACAACAGTGGTTAAAGCAAGCAGGTAGGATTACTATGTTCTTTTGTCAGAAGTATATAATGTCTTGTAGTCAGTTTTAAAGACTTCTCAACCCTCAAATCCACCCCACCGTCACCTGCTGAGTAATTTTGTATGCTTAATCTCCTGCCCTCAACTCCCAGATCTCTGCTAATTTGAGGCAAATGGGTATTTCTGACATTAAATAGGGCAGCCAGGAAGCTCTGACCTAGAAAACCCGCATTCTGAAGCACCAAGAAAAAAATATATTCTTTCACCAATTTTGTTCAATCTCTTTTAAATGACAAGCGGGGGGGTGGGGGGGGGGGAATAGCTTTCACTGCAATGGGAGGTTGCAGCCGCCCAAGGATAGGGTTTTGCAGAACCAGAAAAAAGAAAAAAGAAAGAGAAACTTGCCGAGCATCCCCACTCCCAACTTCCCCCATAAAACTTGTCACTTCGCATTGCCATCCGCTACCCCAACAATAATCACTCCGTGCCTATTGCTAATTGCAAGCACAGCTGAGGCCCAGCGGGGGGCCCTTGCACAGTCTCAGGCCTTTATACGAGGCTCAATCTGTTGTATGGCACTTGTTCACACACAAAAAAACTACCAGCAAAGGCAGAAAGAGGCAGAGTCACAGGTTTCTTGTAATCCCTCCGCCTCCCCGCTGACAGCCCAGCCCTAGAAGCATTCCTGGTTTTGTCCTCCGCTTTACAAAATCTGAAGTGACCTTAAGCTACGAGCATGTCAGCTTTTGAATGTCGAGTTGCCGGCTTCTTCAGGTGCATTAAGGGCGAGGGGGGTGGTGGGGGCCTACATCTGGCTTCTGCGTGTCTGTTTGCAGCACCCCTGGGGCGAGCTGTGGCTTCCTGTAACATGTAAAATATGAGTGTGAACTCAGGGTTCATGGCAAGGAACAGGAGGTCATGCCTCCATTCAGTTCTAAGTAAAGAAGCTGGGAGTTTGCAGATGTTTTTCTGTACGTGTAATGACACCACCCCCCTCCCCAGCCAGCGAGCACCCGAGCGCCGTTTTTTGATAAAATGTGCCACAATCAGTGTGCTACTTGCAGATTTATTCATATCAATTTTTGCAATTTATATATTCAGAGACAAGATTGCTATTTCGGCAACTTTATGTTGGATGTCGTACGTTTGCATCTACAGAAAGAGGGAATGAAGTATGGGGTGGGGAAGGGTGGGCAGAGAAAGAAAAGAAATTAAGTCTGTTCCTCGGGCCACCAGCTGGGGTGTTGTCAAGGAGACAAAGCGTCCAACGGGAGGGTCTGTGTCCCCCTTTTGCCCAGCGGTCACTTCCTGCCCAGGCTTGGAGGTGGGAAATCTGTAGATTCTGGCCCAGAAGAAGGTCCTGGAATGGCTACAGTGACAAGGAGTCAGCTTGGGGATTTGGAAGCGAAAGTCCCCCTCCGTAGATGAGGCCCAGGCCACCCAAAGAAAGGCCTTTCCATCCTCCTCAGGGTCAAGGACTGGCCCAAGGAGGTCTTTGGCATGGGCCTCCAGTGGGCCTGGTGGGGGGCACCCAACCCTTCCTGGGCACCTCACCACCCTCTAGGATGAGAAGGGAATTAAGCCTCCTGTGAGATTCCCACTTACAGAAATTTCTGTTTCCATCCCAAAGCCTCATACTGTATTTTCAGCGAAGGAAGACATTGGTCGAGCAAACATGGAGATTAATCCTCCTTAGCCTGGGGAATAAATGTTCCTCAGTGGGGCAGTGTTAATTGCCGAGCTGGGTACAAAGATCATTTTGAGGCATTTAAGAAATACATGATTTTTATTAGTATAACTGTTCCATGTAGGAGTTATTTTTCAGCAAAGGGCAAAAGCTTTGCCTGCCTCACATTATTAGCCTAATTCTACGTAATTGTTTCCTAAAATATGGGCTTCCTAAACACACATTCCAAACCTTAATAAGTCTGTTATTGGGGGGGGGGTTGATTCTGAATGGTGGAGCCGCTGCCCTTTTGGGCAGAGGAAACCGGGGTCTCAGGGCTGAGCGCTGCTTGATCAAATCTGTATGGGGAACATCGGGGCGGAGAGCAGGAAGGGGACGGGGGAGTCTCCGTGAAAACATATGAGGTGATGTGTCACGCGGTGTGAAAAATGCATCCTTTCTGGCTGTTTGGACCCAATCCTCTATGAGGATTCTCAGTTCTCATCTCTAGGCTTCATTTAATTCTCTTTCACAGATTTAGAAATGTTGGCCCCGTGGCATGTTTTAAATAAACCCAATAAGTGACTGAGCAAATGCTACCAGATATGTTCTTTGTTCTGCACAGTCGCAGAACTTGGCCTTGAGAAATCATCTCCTCCCGGCCCCCGTTCCTCGTGCACATCATTTTTTGGCTTTTTGTGAAACACGATTGGGTGTTCCAGATTAGAACATGTACACTGCTACCTGGCCATGCTTTCTTTAGCAAAGTTTCCTTTTCAATCGGGGGAGCGATTCTGCATTTCCCATCTTTTTGTTTTGATTTTGGTAAAAACAAGCATAATGTAAAATTGATCAGGTTAACCATTTCAAATGGTACAGTTCAGTGGTGCTAAGTGCATTCACACTGTTATGCAGCCAATTTATGGAACTCTTTTAAGGCTTGCAAAACTGAAAGTCTATAGCCATTCAACAGTAACTCCCCATTTTCCCCCTCCCCAGCCCCTGGCAACCACATTCATACATTGTTCTGTGAATTCGACTATTCTAGTACCTTTTGGAAGTGGAATCATAGTATTTGTCTTTTTTTTCACTGACTTATTTAGCACAGTATCCTCAAGGTTTCTCCATGTTATAGCATTTGACAGGATTTCCTTCCTGTTTAAGATTAAATACTGTTTCATCATGTATAGATACCACCTTTTATTTATTCATCCTTCTGTCCATAGCCACTTGGGTTGCTTCTGCCTTTTGGCTATTGTAAATAATGCTGCTCTGAACATAGGTGTGCAAATATCTCTTCAAGATCCTGCTTTCCATTTCTTTGCATCTGTGGAATTGCTAGATCTCCCATCTTCTTATAATAGCATGTACTCAGGTTGTGGAAATGGTGGAAGAGTAGTATCCAAATGTAAGTTGAAATTGCATTGACAGTAGAAAATTCACTTTAGTGCCTCCCTTCTGTGCCTTTCTGTCTTTAGGTAAATACCTGTGAGTTGATCTTTGAGTTTTTTTCATTCAGAATTGGAAAACTTTCCAGAAATATCTTAGAAGTATTAGGAAAGCAGACCTTTTGAATACTGTCTCAACTCCTTGCAGGTGACTATTCAACCATACTGAGATGTGGGGTTGGGTGGGATACAAGGGGATTTGTGACCTGCTGGATTTCACATAGTCTGATTGATTCAGAAGCGACAAACTCATTTCCTGTATGGCTTTGGGTGTTTTGGACAGCTTACTGAGATTGTCAACAAGTTTATCAAACCATTAAAAAAAAAAGTATCTTCCAAAGAGAGATCCCTGTATAACCTGTATAAATATAACCTTTGAATTAAACTCTCCTGCTTGATTTGATCCTAGAAAGAACCCTTTGGGACTCTTAACTTTCCTTGTATTTTCTCCCAGGCAACTAGTAGTGATGGTATTGACTTGGTGAAAAGGCTACAGTGCATTTAGTCAAGAGTCCAAGTAGTCATTATTTTGAACATCTATTTGAAATGTCATTCCTGAAGACATTGCTTGTTGCACATTTCTCTGTATTTCAGGTTTAGACAGGTAAAATTTGGTCTTGAATAGATAACTGCTTATTTTAATAAAAGAATATTAAGGTGTCATTTAGGCCCTTTTGAAGGAAATTAAAAATAAAATTGCTCCCGTATGTTAAATTCTATATATGTTCCTATAGAAGAAGCAAGAAATTTTTAAAAGTATCAATTTAAGTCAAAGTTTAAAAAAAATATTTTATTTGCAGTGTCTCTTCCTTATGAAAAGAAACTAAAGGCAAAAGAATTGCTGGGTTCTCTTCATACCAGGTTGTAGATAGCCAAGGTCTCTGGAGCCATGGTTTCAGCAAGTTGCCTCTGACGTCCCCCACAGTCTGGATTGCATCCGACTATCAGAGGTTGCTGTCCAGTGTTTAGAACCCTGAAAAGCCACAGCATCATGACAGCTTTGTAAAGATTTCAATGAAATGATTTTTAGCCATCCAGAGAATTATCAGTTCAGTCGCTCAGTCGTGTCCAATTCTTTGTGACCTCATGGACTGCAGCACGCCAGGCTTCCCTGTCCATCACCAACTCCCAGAACTTGCTCAGACTCATGTCCATTGAGTCAGTGATGTCATCCAACCAGCTCATCCTCTGTCATCCTCTTCTCCTCCTGCCTTCAATCTTCCCCAGCATCAGGGTCTTTTCCAGTGAGTCAGTTCTTTGCCTCAGGTGGCCAAAATATTAAAGATTAAAAAAAATAATAAAAAAAAACCTTCAACTTAAAAAGAACTCTTGGGACAGCCTAAAATGTCACCCTGATTATCTGTACCCTCTGATTGTGGTATCTTTGTGCTTTTATCTGGGCGTCCTGAAGCTGTGACTGGAAATACCCACTTCTAGAAGCAGTTGTTTCGGTGAATCAAATCCTGAATTACAGTGCCACTCAAGTAAGGCAAAAGATTGCATCTTTCAACTACATACCATTTTTTTTTTAAGTACTCAAATGATACACCCTCTTAGCGAAGCATATCAGCTCCCTTTGGGGGCTGTGACAAATCCTGAAACTTGTGTGCAGTCTTTTAGAGTTCACTGACTTGGCACAGATATCTTGAACATGCCAAGCCTTTGTCAAATCCTCTCTGAATCTGGAGTAGAACATCAAATACAACCAGATCCTTAGCCATGAGAAACCCATAAGGCTGTGGAATTTTGGCCCAGGTCAACAAAGCTTTGGAGACTTTGGTAGGAGTGTGGAGGAAACCTTTATGAAGCTTTTCACATGCTCTTAAATTACCCAAATTGTAAGAAAGAAATATCCATTGAAAGCTTCGAATGTAAAATATTTCATTACAGTATTTCAATGCAGCCATTTAAATAGGTTGCAGGTTTCCTTTCTGCTAATAATAATCCACTTTTGTCACAAAAAGCAGCATGAGGAACATAGTCACATGGGTGTGGTCCAAGTATTATCTTCCTCTTTGACACTTTGCCAACATATAAAATGTCCTTTCTTCATTAGACAGTCCAGGCAAGGTGCTGAGGCAGTTTCTCTGATGTCTGTCTGTGTTGCATTGGAGAAAGGGTACTTTCCAAAGAAAAAATAAAAATCTTCCAGGTTTCACTGTGCTTCCTCAGTTCAGAAATACACGTTGCTTATCAAGAAGTTGTAAATTACCTGTTTGTTCAGGTCTTATTCGAAGAATGGAAACTGCTCAGAAAGCTTTGCACAACCCTGACTAGTTAGCACTTAGGAAGGTACTATTAATATTTCTTATTCATGGAATAAGGTAGAACAGCAGGGCTAGATAGTAACAGCTAATAGTATGTGCCTGGCGCTGTTGTCAGCATGCCACATGTATTAACTCATTTAATCCCCATAGCAACCCTAAGTGGTTTTTCTCATCATCCCCATTTAGCAGATAAGAAAACTGAGGCACAGGGATGAAAAGGAATTTATCAGGATTCAAACACAGGACAGGCCTGATTCAAGTCCAGTCTCTTAAGCTGTACTTCGTCTCAGCCTCTTGAGGCCAGAGGCTCCATCTCTTGCCAGCTGGTAGACCACTCTGCTTCTCTGAACTTCAGTTTCATAATCTGTGAAGTGAGACTGTAGATGATAATAAAGACTCAACTGTTCAGACTTTATCCATGAATTGCCCAGGCACTTAGCACTTTGCCTCCCTGGCATGAATAGGGTGAACATGCCAGTTTCAAACGAAACATGTATTTGGAAATGAATCAACAGTAGAACTCAAATCATTGTAAATTTTGACTATCATTCATGCGTAGGTTATATAGGACCGAGTTACGGTTTTTAATCAAAGAAGGTGTGTGAAGAGATGTGTTCGTGCGTGGTGTGGTTATTGGTCCTTAGGCCAAATACCATAATTTCTGAAAGGGTACATTTTCATGTATTGGGCTAAATATTACCTTCCGTTGTAGGCATGTGCTTGAAATTTGTGTGTAAATGCTTGTTTTGCTAAAAGTGGTACACTATAGTGTGCATGTTATATTTCAATAAAATTTTTCTTTGAAAAAAAAAGCAACACAGGAAGAACTTTTTGCATTAGACTATTTTCATTGGATTTAATATTCCGCCCAAAATAATTTGTCTTTCAGCCCTTTCTGATGACATCCTATTTAACTGAACATGAAACTGAATTTCCCCAAGACACTCTTCCTCTCCCCGTTCACAGACAGTGTTAAAGCTTATGATGGATACTTTTTTGGAACTGAAATTTTGGTCAGCGTCATAACTTTTGTATCTCCAACACTCTGTTAGGAAAATTCAATCCATTGTGACAGAGGCAGTTTTTCTAGTTGTATTTGTCATTGAAAACTCAAACTGCCCACAGTGAGAGTTTTCTCTTAGTAGCAATTGCTGAGTTACCAACCTAAGAGAAGAGAAGAAGCGATGAGGTAGGACTACAGAGAGAAATTGAAAATACATTAATGCTAGCTAAGAAATAGCACCCCTCACCCCCATCCAACTTTTTTGAATCATTTCTCTTAAGAGTCAGCAATGATTGTCTCTCATCCGTTATTAGTTCTTTAAGGCTGTTGAGTGGTGTTTTTTTTTTTTTTTGTGGGAAAACCCCTGACTCCACACACTGTACCTAGCAACTTTCTAGGCTCATAGAAAGTAGAATATTATCAACAACAGGCCAAGCTTAGACTCTGTGGGAGACAGTTCCAAAAACACTGGAACCCACCCACACACTTCTCCTTTGAGAAGTTCCGAGCTGAATGACTTTGCTGAAAGGGTACCTGGCAAGCAGATCTGTTTCTATATAAACAAGCCATTGGTTTTTAAAATTATTGAGCTAAATGTGACAACTTACATAGGTATAGTGGTAAATAACCAGTTTGAGGCCTGCTCCACTGCTTACCAGTCATCTGAATACAGGCTACTTATTTAACTTACCTATGCCCCTTTTTCTCATCTATAAAACAGGGTTGTTAATACCATTGATACTTGAACAAGTGTGTGGTTTTGTTTTATATTTTTTATTTTTATTATTGATGTATTTATAATGCATATTTATAATACATATTTATGTATTATGATGTATTTACAATATGTATTTACAATACGGTGTTAGTTTCTGCCGTGCAGCAAGTGACTCAGTTATACACACATTCACGCACATATGCATACATTCTTTTTTATATTCTTTTCTTTTCCATGATGGTTTATCCCAGGACATTGAATATAGTTCCCTGTGCTATCCAGTAGGACCTTGTTGCCCATCCATCCAATAGGTGATAGTTTGCATCTGTTAACCCCAAACTCTCAGTCCATCTCTCCCCTTGTTGATACTCTTTAAGAGTTCAGCTCTGTGGTGAAGTTACATAATGCTTATAGAATGCTGTGCACATTACTTGTACATTCTGAGGACTCGATGTTCAATGAGTAGGTAACTATTAATTTTGGGTACTCTGTGTGCGTGTATCTTAGGAATCCTATACAAAATAGCACTTTGTCAAAACTATAGACTCTGCAGTCTTATGGAATGGTATGGTGTGATAGGCAGCTATGTAAGTTAAGCAGATACGTTAACCCTTGGATTTAGTGAATATGGAAACACTACTGAGCCGTTTTATCTCCTTTTCAGCCTCTATTCCTTATTTTCATTGCCACTCACGAATGCAATGCGGCTGGCTCTGAAAACAAATGAGTCATTAACAGAAAGGTCCCTTTAGGATGTTGAATTAACATCAAGGTGGGGGAGGGTGGAGAATTTAGACTCATCTAGGTGGCTGTGATGGTAGAGGAATGAAGGCAGCAGCCTTTTTATAGCATGGTAACACTGTATCCCGCTGATGAGGGATTATCCAAATCCAGTACAACAACCCAAACATGTTGTCCAGTGAGGTGTGAATTATCTATCCCATCTCACAATCCTATGGCACTTCCAGAGGATAAAATTCCCAGATAAACAGTGAACCCAAGTGTAGGGACTGGGGAAGAGATGAATGAATCACTTGTCAGTTTCAAAATGTTAACGAGTGATCAAGGTAAATGTCTTAATATGTTTTTAAAAATTGAATGCAAGACATCCATGATGAACAAACTCATATTTGAGTTTGTAGTAATTAAAGGCAGCATCCAATCCTGCACTTGCAAGATCCTGCCTCACCCTAATCCTAGCTGCAGTGAACCCCCACTTATAGAAGAGATATGTTATGTGTAAGGATTCCTCTGCATGAAGTCAGTGTACTTATTTAGTTGCAGGGCAGAATGTGTGACTTGAGTATATCTGCATATTGATTTTTACTAGAAATGGATCATGAAAATTCTTCTGTATTGTGTATTACTAGTAAAAGGATACCTGGCCTGTTTGGGGGAGTAATAGTAACAATCCTGGCTAAATTTTATTGAGTGCTTACTATGTGACAGTCACTCTGCTAGGCACTTTACACAATTACCTCTTTTCACTCTCACAGTAATCCTGTGAAGTAGGTACTAATATTAACCCCAAGAGGAGACTAGGGGTCAGAGAATTAAGTAGCTTAAGAGTTGAGTTTATCCAGCTAATAAGTATCCAACCCAAGCAGAAGGTGTAATTTATCCACATAGGGTTTGCAAAATCACTCATTACTTATCAGAATCCTTTGAATCCAATATTTAAATCTAGGTCAGTATAGTTTCAAATGTGTATAATGCACTCAGGATGGTTTTATAGGTTTGGGTGATGCTCTAACACAAAGCAGCTCTACAGTAGGATCGCTTTGTTGAGAGCTAGTCATGTGATCCCAGAGATATTCCAATAGGAGTGATCTCGTCCACCACCGCATGGGTTTCTCTGGTCATTTGTTCTGTGTTCTTCCTTGTTTTGTGGTATTTCTTGGGTTGAGAAAGAGACAGAAAAAGAGGAGAGAGATGATGGTAATGGTGATGACGACGACGATGTTACCTGTGATGGTGACAGTTGTTATGGTGTTGATGGTAGTGTTCGTTGTGGTAGCAGCTAACATTTATTGAGGCCTTATTACGTGCCAAGTACTGTGATGTGAGCTTTATTAGCATTAATTCATTTAGCCATCAGGAAGGCCTGTGAAAGAGTGACTAATTCCCACTGGCTAATCAGGAAACTGAGTATTTGAGAACGTAAGTAACTTGCCCAGGATCACAAACCTAGGTGAAATGGAGGTCAGGCCTATGACGTTAACAGTTGTGTGGAAGAAAGGAAGGAAGGTGAAAAGAAAAAAAATTAATGGCAAGGTTTTAGATCAGCCTTCCAAGTGCTCTTTATTTATTTTTTGCATTCAATTAAAAAAGTTTTTTAAAGTGTGGTTGATTTACAACATCATGTTAGTTTCAGCGGTTTAGCTACCCAAGAAGTTCCCAACTCTCCAAGGCTTTAGTAGCCTTTCTTCTTTTGGCTTGTAACTGTGAAACCTTCACCAAATTATTCCCTAGGGAATGTCCTTTCGTGGTGCCCAGTAACTGGTGATTTTATTTCTCGAGGGCTTTTTTAGGATTAAATTAACCTTATGTAGGTAGTTTCCAGTTAATATGCCTGAACTAAGGCAAGGCATAGTATATGCCATGCCCTCACAATTTTTATTTCTAAGGGTTTAGAGTGTATTTTACCAAAATTTTTGTGGCTATCTCTGGAAAAGGCATATCTGAACCAAAGACAAAACAAAGCAGGCAGAACTTAAAATGTTGTATTAATTTCCTCTTTCAAAGAATCATAACAAATCTGCTATATTAGCATCGATCTCAAATAAAGCAAACCTGATTAATAAGCGCTGTAAACTGCATGAGGAAAAGCAGAACACCCCAGACAACCAGTAATATGCTGATGAAATGCTGTAACAACTGGCTTTCTGGAAAGGAGAAGGCCCTAGTTGGTGGCGTTTGCCAATTCCCATAGGGTAAGAACTCCCACTAAGGCCTATTTCTAGCTATCAATGTGATACCCCCGAATGTAGAGTTGGGAGAGATACACCAGATTAGCTTTCGTGCACTGTTACACCCTCCGAGGTAGCAGTCTTTAGACGATCAGCTTTTTCCTGCCAGTGTCTAGCCCTGCGAAACCACCACTTCCGGACTCACTAGCAGTGTGACTGCGGGCAAGTCACTTCTCCTCTCTGGGCCTTGGTTGCCTCCCCTCCAAGGTGGAGGTCAAAGGTGGAAGAGCCCTTTCACCCCTTAACGTTTTCAAGTTCTCAAAGGCAGTGACTCCTGCTTCCTCCAACATCCAAGTGCCTGTAAGCGCCTTCCTGGAAAACCAAGTTAGCGCCGCACTTCATCCAAAAGTGCCTCCAATTTCATCTCCTGAGCATAAGGTTTGGAAAGGAGTGACTTACTCCCTTTTGCCTCTTGAAATGCGTAGCCAATGGGGCATCATACATTTTTTACACTTCTTTCACGAGATGTGAGATCCAGGAGGAAAAGCATGGATGTTCCAGGGCTTTCTTGTTCTCCTGGGGTGGAAATCTGTGAGTGTGATAAGCTGACGCATCCATCTCCCTTTCAGCAGCACAGAAAGAGTATTGAGAACAGTCTACCTTTTTCTTGTTCTTGTTTGACTATCCAAAACCCATTTTTCACAAGAATGGGAATTACTTATATGAAATAGCGGGTGGGGGGCGCTCGTTAGTTTTTTCTTCCCCTGAAAGGTGGCATGTCTCTCAGCAAAGAGAAAAAGGCATGTTGCACAAGGCTTGCTGGCAGCGATAGAAGCCAGCGCCGGTTTGCCTGTTGTCACAGCCAAAGCAAAATGCCACCTCTGCCTAGAAGCCCAAGTGCCACATTCCTCTTTTGTGTCCCTGAGATGAACCCATCATGGGGCCCTGGTCTGGTTGGATCGACGGGGAGGTCACCCAGGTTCCTTCAAGGGTCATTTTCCATCCCCAGGAGGTAGGAGTAGGGGAATTGGGGGACGTTGCTCATGACTCTCAAAATAAGACTATTTGAGCCCCCAGACTGCATGTCAGATAAAGCCAGTAAATGTGGGCATTTGAGACCTGGGGTAGACACAAGAGGGCCCCCAGTTGCTGAGAGTAAAGCAGGGCCGCACCCATGACCTAGTCATGTTCCTGTCCCAGCCCCTTAACAAACCCAGATGCAGTGACAGCAAGAGCTCCAGGATCCCAAGGCAGGAGGTGCCAAAAAAACCCCAATAATCACAACCACCACCACCCCCCAAAAAAATGTTTCAGTAAAATGTTTTCACTCCTAGAGGGGAAAATCTGTCCATGCCTAAAGTAGCTTGACCACGGCAAACCATCTCCCGACATGGGGTGAACCGTAGATCTGAAGAAAAAGAACCGCCCCACCCTGCCCACTCTTTGGGGGAGGGACAGAAGGTTCCCCGAAACTGACAGTTTCGCCTCCATGATCTTTAAAAGAGCAGAAATTGGCTGTGAGGCTGCAGTGCTGCCTCGATTGGGGTAGTGTGGTCTCTGTTTGCGGCTGAGCTCCAAGGAGAGCCACAATTGGCTCTGATGAGGAAAGAGCCTCGAAACGGGAGATTGCAGAGAGGGGCCATGGCTGCGACTGTGTCGTTTCTTGCAAGGTGAAACTTGGCAGTTCTACCTTGCAAGTAAAAACCCAAATTAATTTTTTTTTTTTAAGAAATTAAGTCAGAAACAAGGCTTCGGAAAAACTGTGAGTGTTAGGCATAAACTGATTTTGGATGATCTTTAGGTGAGAAAGGGTGGAGTTACCATCAGAAACATGTTTTTATTTATGCTTTTCAAATCTCCACTGGTGTGCGTGTGCGTGTGTGTGAATGTGCGTGTCAGTTAGCAGGAGAGTATGCAACGTTTCAATTCTTTAACCACTTTTTTTTTTTTACGTCTTTTCTGTGCACAGTTCATATACTTTCCTATAAATAAATATATAGGTCCATCCACACCTTTTCATTTTATTTGTAAATTGTTTGGTATAAGCGGCAACGCGTAATGAAACCTGGTGAAGTTTAAAAGATTAGATTTTTTTTTTCGTACTGACACTTCATAACACTGTTCATATGTCTCCGAGTGAGATTTATGAATATATGAGCAGTGCTGCAAAATTATACCGCACCAGAGACTCTCTTCACCACAGGGGTGGCAGTCTAAAGTGACACAGCTTCAAGCATTTTTCACAGACAAGAAGCAAAATTTAACCCCCTTAAGGGGAAGTATGATTTCAACAGCTTGAAATGAGCTCATTTGTAGATTTTTTTTTCCCCCCCTCATCTTCCATAATTTTTGGGTGTTAAGATTAAAACAGATTGCACAGTCAATGTAAGGCCACATAAGCTGCCCAGAGTATAATTTGGCCCTTAAAGAGAAACCCTCCTTCATTGTTTTTATTCAGATGCCCCATTAGGGTAAATGAAGGTAAACTTTGCCCTAAATTCCTAAGGCTCTCAGCCTGATTCCCAGAACCATCCTAAGCAGACAGGGTCTGGATTTCTCTACAGGTAAGTAGCCAGTGGCATCAACTGGCTCAGTGGAGTAGTCCCCCATCTTCCCAGACCCCTGAGACAATGGCGTTAGGACATACACAGTGACTTATATCTCGGCTGAGTAAAGTGAACCAACAGAGCAAAAGGTGGTCCTTATGAATTGATTGCATATGAGGTGTGTAGAGGGGAAGAGTTCTGTTTTCAACCCAGAGTCCAAACCACTCTCTTTTCGACTGACCTGGGACCCTGTGACTTTGTGTCAAATCCCTGTTTGTGATCTCTGTGCTCTCAAATTCTCTTTAACCATTTTGTCTTCCTCTTGGAGCAGAGCAGGGTGCTCACACGTGGCCTGTTCCTTCTCTGCTGTTTAAATGCTCCATGATGTGTTGCCTGGAGAACTTTTGTCTCTTTTTTCAGCAATGGTACAACAGCTCCATGAACGTGATCTGTACCTGGCTGACGGACCGGATGGACTTACAGCTTCACATTTATCAGTTGAAAACTCTAATTAGGATGGTCAAGGTAAAATAAAACATGGTGATTCTCCTTTGCAAATAACTGGCTGAAATACATTTCATTGGCAAACTGTAGGACTTCTCTAACAAAAAGAATATTAGTTTATGTATGAAACAAGACGATTCTTAAAACCGTATCTCAGGCAAGAAAAACTGATGAAATCATTGTGGGCTGTCTGGTTAATTTATTATTCAGACATCAAAGGGAAATTTAATAAAAAGGCATTTGATACGTTATCCAGACTGGAAAAATACTTTATGTATTTGCCATGCAAATATACTGCTAGAGCCATTGTGCCCTTTTGCATTAGACTTTCAGAAGCTGGCTTTGGGGTACCGCCGTGCTAATCACCTCCATTATGAATTTCATTTATGGTTTAATTAAATTAAATTTTGCCACAATTAATTTAATAGAAATATTTACCTCCAGCTCCTTCTGAATATGTCCTGTGACCATTATCAGGATGCAAATCAATATTGTTCTTGTAGTTAATTGAAGTAGTTTCTCTTACAATGCGTGTATACAATCAAATGTAAAGGATCACAAAGGTGAGGTAACATACCCTGAACGTAGCTTTTTTCCCCTGTTCTTGTGTGTGTGCCTTGGACTAATGATAATTATTTCAGCGTGAAATCTCAGTGGTTTACATGAAATAATAAGATCACAGAAGGGGGTAAATACGTTTTTGATCATTTCAGTTTCCATTTGATGCTGCACCGTAGAGGGTTTTAAAAACATTCGTATGCAAAAATCTCATTCAAAGCACAAAGTCTCTTTAAAAATATTTTAACAATAAAACAGGGCTGAATTTCTATTTCGTAACAGTTTGCCAAAAGTCACCCCCCTCCCGCCCGCCCCATTTCTTAGTCTCTTTCGGATTAGCACCATTTCATTCAAGGTACTCCTCTACCCCAGTGCTGACTTAAAACCAATTACTGTTCCGTTGAGTGTAATTAAGGAGAATTATTATCATATGCATTTGATCTCACAAAGAGTCCTCCCAGGGAAGGTTACAGACAGTGTACTGCAGCTCCTAAAAAAGAAATGTATGCACTCGGACTATGTACCCAGTCTTATTTTCATATTTTTAAATGTAAGTTCCTTAAGGCAACCTCACTGACCATTGCCTGATCTGATGAATTCCATTTTCTGGCTATAAATACTCTTAGGGGAATTTTTTTCTATGTGACCCTTCCTGGGAAGTCATGCATTTTAGTCTGTTACAATATCTTCCCATTACTGATATTTCCAGATTTTTGTTGAGACTGTTGGAATTAGCAATATTTTATTAAGAAAAAAAAGAAAAAGTCAGAGAGGAGGTTGCTTCTTAGCCTCTGCCAAAAACAACACAGACATGAGCCATAGGGAAAGGGACACAGAAACGTCCCTGCCAAAGGAACTCCTTCAGTTTTGCCAAAAGTGGGCCCGGCTTAACTACAGCCACAACACAGAGGGATGAAGCAGAATTCACCACCTCTTCGCTAAGTACGTTAACCAGGGGCCGCCTCCTCCTTCCGGCAAACTTCCAATGATAATTGGCTTTTTTTTCCTGCCTCTCCATCCACTCCATTTATTCATCCATTCATTCGTTATCCAGCAAGCATTTATTCATCCATCCAACCTCAGACAAATATTAGTTGAGCCCCTACTTGTGTGTTGCACAATGGAGTACTTAAAAAAACAAAAACTCTTGTCATTAGACATGCGGAATCTGGTTGAGAAACACACTGCTCTGGACTTTGAATAGAGAGGAGAATATTTGAATGGTCTCTACCTTTCTTTTCCCCATCATATTCTGGCAACCAATTCTAAATGATTGAAAAGTACAGAAAAACCAAGTAAATTGTCTGGATATCTGGTCTCCACCACACTGGCATTTAATCAGCCTCTTACCCATACCCCCTCCAGGTGAAGACACAGTTCTACTAGCTACCTAGCTTTGCAGCTTGAGCCACAGTTAGGGTAACCTTTGAATTTCTTTTAAGTAATTAAGATGTACTTTTTAAGTAGTTAGGATGATCAGATTACTGTTAAGAAAGAAAGAAAAACAGATAATCATCTTGGGACCACAGATATAACCTGGCAAAGGGAACCCATGGTCATCCTATTTATAATCTTTTGTTACTGGACTTCATTGAGCTTAATAGCATTCACTAGTTAACTCTGCAGTCATGACCACATGTGATTTTCAGGGGTGGCTGACATGGTGAATGACACTAGGACTTCGTCAGATGGACTCTAGAAACCAGAAATCATAATCCAAGTGGTGTTGAAGTACGTTACTGTACCTTCTTTTGACCCCTTAGCATGCTTCCCATATCAAGAGGAGAAACAAACAGCAGAATCAGTAGCTGAAATGATATGCAGTGTGATGAGGAGAGTTGTAGTTAGAGAGGGACCTTCTGCAAAAAAACATGTTTTGCGAAGTAGACAACAGCCAGATGCTTCTGGTCATGTTCAATTAACGCAAAGGGATTCCTAGAAAAACAGTCCCTGGGATACCTCAGGAAATCCAAGAGAAATTGCCTGAAGGAACAAAGAAAGAACTGGTGGTACAGCAATACCAAACCATTGTTCTTGAAAAAGAGCCAAATTTCTTCCCTGAGACCACGAAGTTGTGAACAGAACAGATACACTTCTTTCCCAAGGAGACAAGCAAGCCATGAGTCACATGCCTGCAACATACTGATGAAGCATTAACGCTCCATCTTCCCCCTAATTGTGGCTGCCCGTGATCAGTTTTATATACTGATATGCATATGTCTGTCTTGTGAATGAGACAAAGGGATATGCAGTCACAAGCCTCAAAAAATACTGAAGACCAGACTGCAGCAGAAATCACAAAATACCATCTCACGCAATCCATTATTTATATGTTATAGCTATTCACACTGTCTATCATATGATACTTTAGTAACCTAAGAGAAAGAACCAGACCCAAAAAAAAAAAAAAAAGGAGAACCAAAACAATGATGGAACATTTCCCTTTATGAAACTGAATAAATAAGCTTATGTTCTTTGCTTTGTCTCATCTAATACAGTTTATCCTGTCACCATTTCTCATTTTCTGTCATTCAACGAATCTCAGTTTTCAGTACAAGTGAAATCTGAGCATGGTGGCTTTTCATGTGACAGTGCATGCAGTGTGACACTTAGCTGTGGTCACTGTTCTCACCCCCACACTCGCCTTGAGCCCCCTCCCACCCCCCATGGAGATGAGATCTCCCTCATCACTGCATCTTTTCCCTCTTTAGAAAACCTATAGAGATTTCCGATTGCAAGGAGTCCTGGACTCAACCTTAAACAGCAAGACCTATGAAACCATCCGGAACCGTCTCACTGTGGAGGAGGCCACAGCGTCTGTGAGCGAGGGTGGGGGCCTGCAGGGGATCAGCATGAAGGACAGCGATGAGGAAGACGAAGAGGACGATTAGAATGCTCAGGCTTAGGGTCCGCTAGGACAGAGTCTTGTAATCAATGCATGTCCTTTAGTCTGTTAGTTAACCCCATTAGGGAATTTTCTGTCAACTACCATGCCCATGAGATGTGTACCAAGACAGTTGCCATTTTAGGTATGTGGTACCAAGATTAGCAAATGACCTTTCAAATACCATATTGGAGAATACATAGCTCAATTGCTAGGTGTACCCTTGTGTACAACAGAGTCCAATGATGCTTCATTAATGTGCTGTGTGTGCACGTTGACGGTAAATGGATATAAGGGCGAGTACGCCACGTACCTTCTTTATTTCCTGTATGTGGATGCCAGTTATTTAAATAACTACAATAAATGAATTTAAGACACATAGATCTGCTTTGTTTTTTGGAAAACAAAAGGCAAGTCTCCAACAACCAACTTTTGGTTCCTTCTCTTCCCCTGAAACTGAAAAAACAAACCCTTGGCATCCTTGTTAACCCATCCTGTCATTTATCCAGATAATTACCCAAAAAAGGATGGCTACATACCAATGGATTGATCCTCCTAATTGCCATGGCACAAGCGATCCTCTCATGACATCCAGCACAGTTCAGAGCGACTGTCTTCTATCAAAGTGTATCCTATTAAATGTTACGCTTTTATGTTTCGATAACCATGTATGTAAAAAAAAAGAAGACCTGAATATTTAAATTATGACCCTAGACTATAAATGTGTTTATATTAAGATACGGATATTTCCTTCAGTAGATTGTAACCATAGTTTAAAATTATTTTGTTCCACGCTGGTTTTTATATCTGTCATGTACATTGCATTTTGTTCTGTAACTGCATGACCCTGGGGTCCTCTGCAGAGCCCTTTCTTTCTGTGTAAAGTAGTAGGTCCATCTTGCTTTTGCCTTATGTAAAGCCTACAGTTATGAAAGTGTGCAAAACTGTGGCTTCTCAATAAATAACTATTCAGATGTCCCAAGAGTAATTTTGAGTCTTTTTTTCCCTGCATCTCTTTGAAAGCTGGAACTAAAACACACAAATCAGGAAGATGTGGGCAAGAGGAGGCAAGGGGTCATTTTTCACAGAGTGTTCTCAAAACTGCTGGAGTGGGTAGTTTAGAAACGCTTGTCTCCATGAGAAACAGTGTAAAATTCCATTAATGCAGACTCCACTAATTCAGAATCTGTGGGCATTTGGACATGTTGGGCTGATTACACTTGCATTATAGGATAAATAAGGGTTTGCTAAGCAAGAGAGTAGTGTAAACGAGAGAAATGTTTCTCCTGTATGAAGCGAAGGCCAACAAACTGTTTTTAAGCACCACTTTAACAGCAGTGTTTGCATTCAAACAAAGCGTGTGCCAATTATATATGATTCTTATATATTTGTTAAAGCATTTTACAAGATTCTCTAAGATACGGAGTACTCATCTTGCTCCCCAGTCTTTGTCAGTCGTATGATCACCTAAATTTAAAAGACAACCATTTTGGTAGCTTTACCTGTTTTATTTGTGTCTGCCACTAAATCAATCTGACCTTTTCCTTAGGGCCGAGAAAGGTCTTAGAGAAGGAACTACTTTTGCATTAGGACCAAGCAAAATGCTCACCAGTTGGTCTAGACAGATCAACCCCTCTAAATATAGCACATCTCACTCTGTTTAATCCTTAAGATCTGCAGGAAGAAATCACCAGTACTTCCTGCCGTTGGTACTGAGAATAACTCCCATTTATTGAGCAACTATTTTATACCCATAGTTGCTGTTATTGGGCAACTATTTTATTATCAAATGTACTCATTTTATACATTCTATATGTCTTAACCACATTCAGATTTCACAACCACCTTACAGAGAGAGGACTGTAATTATGCTCATTCTAGATGAGAAACTTACCCCATGGTGACACAATTCCATGTAGAAACACTCACCTAGAGATACTAGCACACAGTTGTTCAAACAAATGATGATACAGGTGTAAAACATCTCTGATTGCCACCGACTCAATGAACATGAGTTTGAGCAAGCTCCAGGAATTGGTGATGGACAGGGAAGCCTGGCGTGCTGCAGTCCATAGGGCCGCAAAGAGTTGGACATGAATGAGCGACTGAACTGAACTGAGGATGCAGGTGTAAAACATCTCTGATTGCCCAACAGCACCAAGTCAGGGTGGAAGAGTTAGAATGCTGTAAGATATATTTGTATCGTTGACATTTTGAGTTGCAAAACTAAAGTCTGTTTCTCAAGGTGATTAAAAATGCCTAAACAGTGGACAAGAGAGCACATCACCCAGTGTATAGGAGTTGGAAAGAGGAAGAAAATGCTCAGGAGCCTGGAGGAGTGAGGTAACCAACCCAAAAGGCAGAAAGAGAAGCAAGTTAGAAAAGGCCTTAAAGCAAGGTTGGTTTGTTTTTATTAAGTTTCCTCCAAAGGAAGAATTCACCGCAGCATAGCACTGAGGGTCCTATTGGACACCATCCCTCCCCATAGAGGGAGGGCTGGGGGAAAGAAAATGACGTCCGAAGGGCTCAGAAACCAAAAACTGACCAAGTTTACATTCAGATTATCCTGAGCTCAAAACTGGAAAGGAGACCATTTGGGAACCTTGAGCTTTCTTTTTTATTCCTTTGGGATGTAATGTGAAGTTTGCTTCTCCTTTTTCTAAATTAAAATATGATATACCTGCAAAGGAGTATGCACATCCTAAGCATACAGCTCAGTGATTTGTGAAAGTGAACATGTTCTTTGAATCACCACCAGGTCAAGAACTGGCACAGAATGAACACCCCCAGATAGACCCAGGCCCATGCCCCTTCCCAGTCTCTCCCCCTCCTTAGAGGTGACCACTGTCCAAAGGTTACCACTATCCTGGTTTCTGATTGCATCAGTTAAATTAAAACTCTCGTGCAGTTAGACTCACAGTATCTAATCTTTTTGCTTTATGTTATACTGTTGGTGTAGATGTGCTTCATTTCTTTTCAGTGCTCTATACACTCCAATGTTTGCCTATGCTACAGTGTATTTATCTATGTTAACATCTTTTTTGTGTTTTTTTTTGGGGGGGGGGGCTCCTTTATATCGTACTGCCATGAATTTCTTTGTGCATAACTTGTGGTACAATTGCTGGGTTAGAAGGTAAAGATATGTTGTTCATTTTTAGGAAATACTGCCAGTTTGCCACAGAGCAAGAACAGAGTTACAGTCTTACCAGCAGAGAACCAAAGTCCCTGACAACCATAGGTATTGCCCTGACAGTACTAAGTATTGTCAGTACTTTTAATTTTCATCATTCTGGTAAGTGGTGCAGTGGTTTATAATTGTAGTTCAGTGCTAACACAAATGGAATTGATTGCCTTTTAACACATATAATAGCAGTTTGGGTAGCCTTTCATGAATTGCATGTTTAAGTTTTATTCCCTTTTCTTAAAAGAGGAAAATCCTAGAGTTATATGAACACTGGTAGGAAGAGGCTGTAGGAAAAAGTGCCAGATGGATGGTGAGACATAGAAATTTAGAGGGAAGTGTTAACCTAATGGAAAAGCATTCACTCTATTAGCAATCAGTCCACAGAGAGTTGAGTCCTACTATCTGGCCAGTGCTAGAAACACCCAAGCTTGCTCTCTAATCCATTCCCTCTCATTAGCCAGTGGGACCTTTCTAAAAGGTAAGTGTGATCTTGTCCATCCTCCAATTAAAAGAATTCAGTGGCTACCTTTGCCAATAGAATGAAGCCCAAATTCGTTGAGGGACATACAAGGTCATATCTGATCGGATCCTCACCTCCCCCACCAGCCTCCTCTGGTAACTTGACTCCCCTCTCTCTCTAGGTTACTCTCTCTAGGTTAGTTAGTCTCTCTAGGTTACTTGCCATCTTTTACTTCCCGTGCACCATGGTGCTTCCCATCTGGGCCCCTCCTCTAAGCACTTCATCTCTTCCTTCACATCCCAGCTAAATAAATTTGACTTCCCCAGGGAAGCCCTTCCAAACCCCACCCTCAGTCCAGCATCCACGTTCCCGGTATATATCTTCATGACGCGCTTTCCTTTTCTTTCATACTGTTCATCACACTATTCTTGGAGGGGCTGTTTGCATCATTACATGTTTCATGTAGCTCTTCTCCACTGCCAGAGGATGTGATCCCTGCCAACTTCCCTGCTCTATCCTTATTGTAGTCACTCCATATATGATTAATAAATGAAGACTGAAAGTATGAAAATGTAAATCATCACATTACTGTTCTCTTAGAACCTTTAGTCTAGCCAGTATGAGTCTTCAAAAGACTTATACTGAATACTCTAAGATTCAGAGGAGGGAAAAGGAAAGGAAGGCTTCCTGGAGGAGGGGGCCTGGGAGAGCCCAAAGAAAGGATAGGAAGAGACATGGTCCAGAGCAACAGAGGGAGGTGAGAGGAATGTGCCACTTGGCTGAAGCTGTTCTTTTTTTTTTTTCCCCTTCCTCTGATGGATTCCCAGTGAACATAGTAAGTGCTCAACAAATACATGTTGACTTGAGACATTAATGAATATGCTTGGTGTGTTATGGGAACCTGGCTTCATGGAAAGATTTATGCAGGGGGTTAGAAGAGATTAAGATGGGAAGGGTGCATTAAGGTTTCAAGTTTCATTTAGTTTGGGTTTAATGGTCTGTATAACAAAGAGCTAACTAGGATTTTTACTTTTTCAAAATATTTAAAGAAAAAATTTTTTGAGTTAAAAAAAATCAAATAGAGCAGAATTCTATGAAACACGAAGTTGAAGCCTCTTCCTTCCCCAACCCATTTCCCCAAAGTAGCCATTGCTAACAGATGGGCCTATATTCTTCCAAATATGTTCAAATTATATATAAGTATATTGGATATATATTTATATATATAATACATATATCCAATATCCAGTTGGATATATTTATATTTTTATATATTTATATATATATTTAGAAATATATTTTCACAAATGGGATTCAGCCTGAGCCTACTGAGGCAAATCATATTTTTCATTTATCGGTGAAGGATCATTTCCATGTCTGCACATACAGATTTTCTGTATTACTTTTAATGGTTGTGCTGTGTTTAAGGAGATTGTCTAATCAAAGAAGAAACAAGAGCAAAATAAGATAAACTAAAATTACAGGAGGAAATCTAGGATGAATCAAAACATAATGGTGGAAATGAGCCATCTGTGGAAGTGACCCAAGAGACTGTCTGAAATGTGGCTGAAGAATTTCAGAAACACCCCAAATTCAATCCCAGTCTAACTGCACTATACTATACTGATTTTTTTTTTAATTATTATGTCTTGTCTCCTCGACAGACAGCCAACTGCTTGAGGTCAGGGAATCTACGTCTATTTGTGTGTGCCATTCAGGTGCCTGGAATATAGTAGGTATTCAGGAAATGTTGGTTGAATGGGAGAACATCAGAGAGGCATACTGGAGTGTGATCATAACTAAGAAAGTATAGACTGAATTTATTACAGTATCCTCTGTCTATAAAGAAAGAGTTACAAAATTAAAAAAAAAGATGAAGAATCTCAACAGCCTTAGGAAAACCATCCACCTCATCACTAAGATGACCCAAACTTCTGGTGCACACCAGAATAGGCTGTCATAAATTTGGAGTTCTGTAAAAATTTCAGGAAATCAACCAGCCAGGGTTGTATCATTATTATTTCAGCATAAATTTTAAGAAGTTCATTTTATTTAAATTTTTAAAATCCAAAAGAAGTGTTCTTTGTGGCCAGTTTCCATCAGCACATGATTAACAAATCTGAACTGAAATCACATTATGCACAATTCTGCAATTCTGGGTAAACAAATTTTTAAAAATCAATATTCATCTTTTATTCAAGGTTGTTTTTTTCTCCATCTAAATACTAAAATTATCATCTGTTTCCCTTCTTATGAAACTATGCATTTCATCTAAAGTTGTAAATTTGCCTTTGTGGTAACTAAGCAGAAAAGGAGAGGACTGGCGACAGTGCCGCCAGCCAGCGGAGTCCTCTCTTCTGATGACAGTATACTGAAAAGGTCAAAGAACACTCCACAACAGTTCAATCACAGTCACCAGCAAACAGAGGGATAAAATGATCACAGTTAATACACTCGACTACAAGTGAGAGGACTGCAAAGGCAACAAAAAGCCAAGAGTACCCAAATAAAAAATTTCCTTATTTCCTAAGAACTGATGATGTGATGGCAAAAAGGAATTGTAAACATGGCTAAGCTGGCATATTTCCCTCTGTCCATCAGAAACAAGTTGGCTTGTTTCCTGGGTAGAGAATACAACTGCAAAGAACAAACAAGGCTTTGCTTAAATCTCCAAGCAGGAAACATGATTGAAGATAGTACGGATTTCAGAGAAAGTGTTGGAAATTTTGGAATGCGTGTAAAACCAAAGGGAATATAAAAAGACAAATACTGCCAGTGTTTCATGCAAACAAAAGTACAGATTAGGTGGAAGGTATGACCAGGTCTCAAATTCTGATGTCACTGTATGGATGGTCCTGAACTAGGCACCTCACGGAGTCTCCCCACTCACCTCCCGGAATGGAACTTGGAGCACAATAAATTCCTCCACCGTGTTCTTTAGTGCAATTACTTTCATTTTAAATAAAAACCACCCTTCAAAAAAAACCAAACATCAAGATTATAGACTAAAAATTCCAGAGCATATGGAGAATACTGACATCGTAATGTATTTGGAAAGTTTGAACTCTTCAGAGGACGCTTTAATTAAACGACAGTCTCTGGTCTCGTGATACTATACGTTGAACCCCTATGAAGTGATTTTTGGCAGGCAGGGGAGATGTCTTTCTCTCTGGAACTCAGGATATCTCTCATAAAATAATTTTGGAGAGATTAACCTAGACTGATGATCTCCCAACCAAGGAAATGGTTTCTTCTTACATTGAAAAGAAATAAAACCATCTCTGATCCATTTCTTCTCTAAGTGAAATCAATTCTTACGTTTCATTGATTCAAAGACAAACCTTTTTCTTTTCATTTTTAACATGTCTGAAATTGGAATTCATCCTTCCACTGCAAAAACAGGAATAAGCTCACACTGCATCTACCTCTGCCACCACACCACCTCTATAACAACACTGCTGTACACACAGGATTAATGTTTCTTTGGGAAAATGCAAGGAAAAGGAGGTATCTATCCCAGGGGAACGCCTCCCACATAGTGAACTGAGGGCATAGGCAGAACTGGGAACTGGCTCAGGAATGGATGAGAAACAAGCACCCCTTTGCTCCCAGGATGTGAGAAAAAGATGACCCTTGGGATGGAGAGGGGCCCCCGATCCTGTCATTACAAAGGATAGGGGTTCAAACCACTCTGTAATGGGAAGTAAAGGTGAAAGCAGGGGCTTCAGGATCTCTGGGCCCTTGGGTGACGGTTACAGCACAAAGGAGTAACAGAGATCAAGAGCACAAGCTCAGGTTCTGGAGTCAGGCTCACCTTGGTTCAGATTTCAGCCAAGCGGTGGGCATACCTACCACGTGACCTCAGACAAATTACCTAATCTTTCCTAGGCTTCAGTTTTCTCATGTGTAAAACAGAAATAACCAGAACAATACCCTAAGCATGACCTATTGCTACAGTGTGTTCATTAAAAGAAGGACCCCAAGGCACAGCAGCATCAGACACCCTTCAGTGTGGCTGCTGGTTAGACCAGGGTGTTTCCAGCGACGAGGCTCTTGCCAACAGCAGCCCAAGCAGAACTGTTGCGGGGCGCTCGTGTCTGTGCCGCACTTAACTTGTCCCTTGGCTCCTAACTGAGCCTGGCTCCCCAGCCTTCAGTGGCTTCTCTGAGCTACTGCACCAGCTCCTTCTCTGTTGTCAGTTTCTGCTGCTGGTGGCCAAGAGCCCGGAGTAGGACAGGAGGGGTTCAGAAGAACCTGGTAGCAGTGTCCACCTCTGGGAGAGGGGGTGTATTTTTCAGGGCATACTGCTTTATGTTTGGTTCTTTTAACCATATGCACTCAATACTCTTTCAAATTAAAAACAGTTTAAAGGGGTTTCATTTAAATAAATCTGCGGTTGACAGTGTCCCAGCGGAGCATCATCTGGACAAGAAAAATGTGGACTTGCAGTACAGTAGTAGTAGCAGGTGCAGGCTGGAAGGGTAAGTTTTGCTCTCTAAGCTTTGCTCATGTCCTCTTGCAGGCAAGAGAGTCTGAACCTGGAGTGCTGGGCTAGAATTCAAGAGGTCTGTGAACTTGAAGAAGAAAGAATAAAAAAAGAGAGACAGCAAACCATAGTAGCATCTGTGACTTTGTCACCGAGAGAAATCACAGATATTTTCATATCACATTACAGTTGTTGGAGTATCTCAAAAATATCATTTACACTCATCAGTACTTCTAAATTTCCTTAGTTATTACACCTGCCACCAGATCTTATTTAATGCATTGAAAAGGAAGCACATATATCACTATGCCACACATTGATTTTTTTAAAGATTTTGGTAACTGTGTATCAATGTGGTTGGTCTGCTTTGCAGTTATATCTACTTTATGCCTTTTAAAGCATTATGCTGAGAAGAGGTCCATAGTCTTACCAGACTATCAAAGGTGTCTACTGTTTACGTACTGTGCACACATAAACACACTCATACATACACATGCACATACACACGCACACAGAGAAAAGTTGAAAATTTATGCCAAAGCTCTTCATCTTTTGCCTCCCCATCCCACTCCTTGCTTTATCCATTGTATTTCTTCCTAATTTCCTTGCCTCTAAAATGGGGACTGTGGCTTTTCCTTTCTTATACAAACCATGTAAGCTGTAGAGTTTTAATTTTTTGAAAGAAATTCAAACCATCAAACTGGCAAAAACAGTTTGACAAATGATAGTCTACAATTTACTGTTCGAGGATATCAGCAGGTCACAATTTTGTGTTTCTAGAGAGGATGGTTAATGGCTAAGAACCATGGGTGTAGGATCCCATGCTGGCTAGCTCTGAGTGTTGCCTCTGCTTCTCACCTAAACATGTGGCCTTGTGGAACTTCCCTGGAGGTCCAGTGGTAAAAAAGATTAGTGCTTCCACCGCAGGGGCATGGGTTCAATTCCTGGTCATAGATCCTCACAGTGTGAACACATCTGCACAGTGCAGCCAAAAATAACAAACACAAAACCAAAAACATGCAGCCTTAGGCTAATTACCAATAACCCCTGAGTCTCATTTACTTCATCTGAAGATGAAGATAGCCGGTCTACTTGCTTTACAAGTTCACACTATTTATGCAATAATAACAGTAACTGGTAATAATTATTAAGCTCACAGGACCTGGCACATAGTAAGAAATCGTAATAAGTAGTTGCCTCTGGGGAAAGAGGCCAGAGATTTAGGTGGGAGACTTGATTTTCATTGCATACGTATTACATTACTTGAATGCAGTAAGTGTTAGCAATTAAAGTCATTCAGTCTAGAAACATAAAACCTTGATCCACCAATAAGATCCTAGGTGATCGATATTAATTTACTTACTCCTTTATGTGTCCTAAGTGAAAATTTAATCTGCGAGGAAATCGAAGGAGAATTCTTCCTACACTTGATTATGTTAAATAAGCATGTGCTCCAAGTTAATTTAACAAGAGGGATAGAGACATCCTTGCTACAGCTCTTCTTTCACTCCTTAAGCAAGCCCTTATTTATAGAACGTTAAGTTTCCCCTGTACAGAGCTTCGTACCACCTCCACTTCCACCCCCAGGGGACCTGTGGAGGTGTGGGTGGGAGAGAGCAGCAGCTCTAAAGGAAATCTTGATTCTGGAATTAAATATCTTCTCAATATCCAAGGAAAAGTCTGAGAGGGCTTCCTTCTTTCTCAGTTAACAGCCAGATTCCCTGGTGGCTCAGATGGTAAAAGAATCTGCCTGCAGTACAGGACATGCGGGTTTGATCCCTGGGTCACGAAGATGCCCTGGAGACGGGCATGGCAACCCACGCCAGTACTCCTGCCTGGGGAATCCCGTGGACAGAGGAGCCTGGAAGGCTACGGTCCTTGGGGTCACAAAGAGCCGGACGAGACTGAGCAACTAACACTTTAAAATACAAGGAGAATGAAAGCACCAGTATACACTCAACCAAAGAGGATGAAAAGTCAGTTGGCCTTTGAACTAGTCATAACTCAGAATCTTGATCTGTGTGGAGCATTCTTATAGGTGGCAGTAGAAAAAAGGTCTGTGTTTTTAAAAGCAGCATGAGGTCTCTCCTGTCCTTAGACACAAACCACACATGGGGAAAAAAATACATGTAGTATAATGCAGGGCTGCAAGCCGAGTGCAGGGATGTACCCGGCAGAAATGAAATGAAAAGAACGTAATTCTTTCAGGCATTCGATTCATCCAGCCAACCAGATGTGCCTGCTGTCCAAGCGCTGAGTGCAAATGGCTGCAGTGAGAAAACTGCACAAGAGATGGCCCTACCCTCCAGGAGGACACAGACCTCAGGACTTAGCAAAGATTTGCTCTCAAAGGGAGGTTCACAGAGTGGCAGTGAGGACAACATCTTAAGACGTGAGTTTTTAAAATTGCCAAAACTGTAGCTATTGTCAGCAAAATACAGACTGTGAAAGAAAACTCTATAGAACAAAAACAACAACAACACAATCTGACTTTTCATTAGAGAAATAAATTGCAAGGGGAAAAAAGAGCTGGAGAGAAATCTATAAATTAAAAGAGACTTATAAGGCATAACAACCAATTGTAATATACGGACTTTATTTGAATCATAATTTAAGCCAAAGATTACTGAAGATTCTAACATTTATTTAAAAATCAGAAATTGAAATGCTGGGCATTTGATGATGTTGAGAAATTATTGTTAATATCTTAGGTGATGGTACTGAAATTATTTATGGATGACGAAATAATATGTCTTGGACTTGCTTTAGAACGATGTGAGGGAATGAGTGGATGGAGACGTTTATGAGTCACGACTGGCCATGGACTGGTCTTACTGGAACTCTGTGTATGGATTCATTATATTCTTCGGTATTTGTTTTGTGTGTGTTGAAAACTTCTGTTAAGATTTGGTTAGTTTTTAATCACCAGGAAAGGTAGAGAGGTAATGAAAATCATGCAGCTCTCTGCCTGCAGAGAGGCTCAAGTTCAGCACGAGAATCTCCTTAGATCCTCTCTTACTTGTGTCTCATGTGCAGGACCATGCTTCTCGTTTCATGTCATTTCCTTGGCCTGGAGATTCTGATTCTTCTTCTGGGCATGGTGAGAGATTTTTGAACTGGTCTAGCTGCCTTTGGGAGGGAGACAGACCACATTAGCCTCCTTAGCCCAGCACTCCCAGGGCTGGACCTTCAGCTACAGATTGGCACCCACCTGCAGGACCTAGGGGCAGGCCAGCCTGGGGAAGGTACAGATGGTCTAGAAGCGGTAGAAAGGCAGCAGCTCACTTTCTGCTGGGTGTGAGCAGGCTTCTCAGGAAACGCTCACGCTTTAGGAAGCAAGCTAGAACCATTTGGATGCCCCCAAAATGTGACGCTGTCCCTCCCTGCTTTCTCTGGATGGTTCTCTCTCTGGGACATCCTTTCCCATATTTCTTGCTCTCTTCTGTCACCCTAGTCTGTACCAGTATTCCTACATTCCAAGTTCTTCATAATTCGGCACCTGAGTCTGCCCTGGGCAGGAACAGATAGGCAGAAATAGCAATGCAATGCCACGTGGGGACTATCGGATTGGTCAGGGTTTTTTAGATGACAATGCCCAATGTTAGTGAAGACGCTGGGAAGGAGGCATTGTACCCCCTCTTGGAAGGGCAATTTGTCACTTGGTATCTAAAGTTTAAAAATGTGCATATCTTTTGCCACAGTATTTCTCCTTCTGGGAATTTATCCTACAGGAATTAGCTATGCACAAAATTAATGTGTGAGAATGTTCCTGATGGAACTATTGGGAAAAAAAAATTTTTTTGTGAACAACCTACATATTGAACGACAAAGGACTGTCTAACTCCTGTTAAAGCCAGATAGTGGAGTACCATGGAGACATTAAAATCATGACTCAGTTGCATATTTAAGACCAGGGAAACATTCATACTATGTTAAATAGAAAAGCAGATTATCACACAGTATATATCCTATGATGGCAGCCATTCAAAGGCAAAGAAACAATATATACCAAAGCATTGTCTGTGATTTCTGAATTATAGGATTAGGTACAATTTTAATATAACTTTAATATGCTTCTTTGTAATTGTCTGCTTTTTCCAATATTTTTTCTACTGCTTACTTTTTAAATCAGGGGAGGAAAAACCACCTCATTTTATTTACCAAAAGAAGTAAAACAAGTACAGAGCAAAGTAAAAGTTTGTGGCTGTCTTCTCCCATCTCACCACCCATCAGACTGAAGGACCATATCTACAAATAACAACACTTAAAATAATAATTACAGCAAATGTTCCCTGAAGGCTTTCCTTTGGCCCGTCACGGGTGCTGAGCTCTCTCTACATTTTCTCATTTTGTCCTCACCACCCTGAGACCAAATAGGTGTTCATCTCCTGCCCAAAGTGGGCAACTCAGACTTGAAGAGATGTTTAGTAACCTGCCTGTAGATCCACAGCTCACAGACAAGCCAGGCTTCTAACCTGATCTGATTCTAGAACCATTCTCTGGTTCAAAGACACTCAGCCCTTCCAAGCCCAGAAAGGAGTTTCATGCTATGTCCTAATATCCTAAGAAATGCCATGCTCCATCCAAACCAGAAAATTCTGTCTCTGGAAAAAAGCACCAGATGATAAATTGTCAGAGAGGGGTCTACCCACCCATCATGGAAATGCCTCTGGAGAACTGGTATTTATGAGTTCAGCCTGTAGCCTCTGCTGGAGTAAGAAGCTTTTAAATTTTTTAACTTCTCTATCAGGGAGTTCTTTGGTTATGTTTTGGTTCTTTGGGTATGCTTTTTATTTTTTCCCTCAAACTCTGCCCTCTTTGAGAATCTTGCACTACCCTAGCCATGCCCTTTTTCTTTTCTCCATTTCTGAGCCCATAGCCTAGTTTATAGAAGGTACTGATGTAAGTGTATTGGTTGAATGAACAAATGTAAGAAGCATGATGGTGTGATCACTCAGCAAGAGCCAGACATCCTGGAATGTGAAGTCAAGTGGGCCTTAGGAAGCATCATTACGAACAAAGCTTGTGGAGGTGATGGAATTCCAGTTGAGCTATTTCAAATCCTGAAAGATGATGCTGTGAAAGTGCTGCACTCAGTATGCCAGCAAATTTGGAAAACTCAGCAGTGGCCACAGAACTAGAAAAGGTCAGTTTTCATTCCAATCCCAAAGAAAGGCAATGCCAAAAAATGGTTAAACTACCACACAATTGCAGTCACCTCACACACTAGCAAAGTAATGCTCAAAATTCTCCAAGCCAGGCTTCAACAATATGTGAACCATGAACTTCCAGATGTTCAAGCTGGATTTAGAAAAGGCAGAGGAACCAGAGATCAAATTGCCAACATCTGTTGGATCATTGAAAAAGCAAGAGAGTTCCAGAAAAACATCTATTTCTGCTTTATTGACTATGCCAAAGCCTTTGACTGTGTGCATCACAATAAACTGGAAAACTCTTTTTAAAGAGATGGGGATACCAGACCACCTGACCTGCCTCCTGAGAAATGTGTAGGTGGGTCAAGAAGGTCAAGAAGCAACAGTTAGAACTGGACATGGAACAACAGACTGGTTCCAAATTGGGAAAGGAGTACATCAAAGCTGTATATTGTCACCCTGTTTATTTAACTTATATGCAGAGTATATCATGCAAAATGCTGGGGTGGATTAAGCACAAGCTGGGATCAGGATTGCTAGGAGAAATATTAATAACCTCAGATATGCAGATGACACCACCCTTATGGCAGAAAGCGAAGAACTAAAGAGCATATTGATGAAAGTGAAAGAGGAGAGTGAAAAAGTTGGCTTAAAACTCAGTATTCAGAAAACTAAGATCATGGCATCAGGTCCCATCTCTTCATGGCAAATAGATGGAGAAAGAAACAGTGAGAAACATTTTTTGGGGGAGGGGGGGGTCCAAAATCACCACAGATGGTGACTTCAGCCATGAAATTAAAAGATGCTTGCTCCTTGGAAGAAATTTATGACCAACTTGGACAGGATATTAAAAAGCAGAGACATTACTTTGCCAACAAAGGTCCATCTAGTCAAGGCTATGGTTTTTCCAGTAGTCATGTATGGATGTGAGAGGTGGACTATAAAGAAAGCTGAGTGCCCAAGAATTGATGTTTTTGAACTGTGGTGTTGGAGAAGACTCTTGAGAGTCCCTTGGACTGCAAGGAGATCAAACCAGTCCATCCTAAAGAAAATCAGTCCTGAATATTCACTGGAAGGACTGATGTTGAAACTCCAATACTTTGGCCACCTGATGCAAAGAACTGACTCACTGGAAAAGACCCTGATGCTGGGAAAGATTGAAGGCAGGAGGAGAAGGGGATAATGGTTGGAGGGCATCACTGACTCGATGGACATGAGTTTGAGCAAGCTCCAAGAGATGCCTAGCGTGCTGCAGTCCATGGGGTCACAAAGAGTCAGACACGACTGAGCAACTAAACTGACTTCAAGAGGCATGAGGGTATTGATTGTGTCTATCTTGGTAAGCACTATATCTCTGGCATGTAGCTTGTAAATACCCAGTACAGAAAGTCTCAGATAGATGAGGCTAACTAAATTCATTCACTACATCACTTTTGGGTCTTATTTCATCTACTTGCCGGATAATTTTTATCTTTTTAGTCTGTCTTAATTATAGCTCTCTTTAATTGCTTTAGTTGTAGGTTCTTTAAGATTTCTTTCTTAAAGTGCTGAGATCAGATTTGCAACCATTGCCCCCAGTAGAATTCACCTTGGCTTTACACAAAGAAATTGTCAAGTACTTGATTTCTGTGCCCCAAGGCTTTTTCCTGCTGAAATACACTTCCCCACCCTCTCCTAAAGCAGCGTTGCCCCTTATGCTAACTGGGTCACTTTGCCAGGCAGCCAAGACTTTTTTCCCTCTGGACTCCTCTGGGCCAGGAACCAGTAAGTTGAGCTCTAAGGATTTGCCAAGGCTTTCTATTAATGCTAGTCCCTACCAGCATCCCATATCCCATCCTTCCACCTTCAGCCAGATCTCCATCTCCCAGCGCAACCTGCCAGATTGTGTCTCTGGAAGGTTTGAGGCAGTTCCTGGCCAAGGGTCCTTTACCTGCTTCACCTGCAGCAAAGGGTACAGGTCCAAGTTCAAAGCTGCCACCCCTATGCTAAGATCTTGGGTGAGCAGAATGCTTCAAATGAACTCCCCTGATTAAGCATTTTTGAGCCCATTGCAGGTTCCCTGGGAAGTTGGATCCACTGCCCAGGCTCCAAAGACAATTGTCTTAGAAGTCTAGAAGCTGCTTATTTTTAAGTCTTTATGAGAGCCCAATTAATTGATGTGGTTGTCTGGTCCAAAGGAAGAAATGCAAGGCACATTACTCAAGAGGCAGGTAAGGAGCATTATCTTTTGGGGAAACTGGGGACAGGGAGTTAGTTAGATATATTCAGGCTGGTAATCCACTTATTTAAAAATACAGAGATACTGGGTTTCCCTGGTGGCTCAGATGGTAAAGAACCTGCCCGCAATGCGGGAGATCTGGGTTCAGTCCCTGAGTCGGAAGATCCCCTGGAGAAGGGAATGGCAACCCACTCCAGTGTTCTTGCCTGGAGAATTCCATGGACAGAGGAGCCTGGCAGGCTACAGTCCATGGGGTTGCAAAGAGTCGGACGTGACTGAGTGAATAACACTTTGACTTTAAGAGATATTATAATAGATATATTAAAATGTGAACAGATAAGTGTATTTAACTGGTATATAGAAGTATAACAAACATATACAAAACATTCACATAGTAAGTGTGCACAGTTCAAAACTACTCACAAACCAAAATTCAGATCAGAAAACAAACCCTTACCAGCACCCCAGAAGCCCCCATTATGACCCCAAATTTTGCCTACTTTGAACATCATGCAGTGTGAAATCATGCAGTGTGTAGTATTTTGGATCTGGCTGCTTTGGTCAATATTATGTTCATGAAACTCATTGGCATGTTTAGTTTAGTAGTGGCTAGTTGATTCTTATTGATGTATATTATTTTATCTTGATTTATTTATGGGTACCACACTTAATGGTTATTCAGGAAATTTCCAACATAGGACTATTACAAATAGTGCTGCTGTGAACATTCTAGTGCCTGTCTTTTGGTGAACTTAAGTACATGCTTCTGCTGGGTATATACTTAGGAGTGGAATTGCTGGGTTATAAGGAATGCACATATTCAAATTTAATTGTTACTGCCAACCAATTTTCCAAGTGTTTACACTCTCCTCCAAATTTTCCCAGTTTACACTCCACCAGCCAACTCAGGCTAATTGCCTACGTGGTGTTTTTTGTGGCACGGTCCTTAGGAGTATGGGTTCTTAAAACAGTCTCTTGCCAGTTATGTGACCTTGGACATATTGTCTGTATAATGGGCACATTTGCTGTGGGTACTGATTTTATAGGACAAAACTGAGAACTGACTAGAGTGGACATTTAGCTACTACTGTGCCTGGCATGTAAAAGGCCCTCAGTAATAAGCAATCATTTACTGATGGCCACCCTAGCTGAACCCGCAAAGCGGGAAGGTCTGTATGTGAGAGGGAGACAGGGATGGAAGCAGAAAGAGATTGATTCATTCTTGGTGGAGCGCTACTTAGCACTTTTACAGTTCCTATTTTGTTACCTAAGCCCAACTGCAAACTCCAGAGGTGAGCAGATGGGATTCCCGTGAACTAGTAAGAACTCAAGAAAACTGGGCAGGAAAGAACTTTTCCATTCTTATGCACACCTAGCAAAGCCAAACCAGACCAACCAAGCAAAGAAAACCGTACCGAGAGATTCACTTGTAAAGCGATCACAGAGTTCGGGATTCTTATCCAACAGGCCATCCAACTCAGACCTACTCTGCCCGGCAGACTTCCAGAAGTTTGGGCGAACCTGGAATCAGTTCCTCTCACCCCTTTGGCCCCTCCAGTCCCTCCTTTTCACTGCCGGCTTAACTCCAGCTCTTAGCACTTAACGCTAATACCTTTGGGCAGGCTCCACCGCGGAGTTTAACTAGCTGCCAAGTTAAATAACACAGAGGATCCTAAGCCGTCTTCCCAGGGAGTTAGAAATCCGACAGCATCCGAGCTGCAGGGTCTGTTACTCCTCCAAAATGCCTTTTTATTTCATATATATATATATATATATATATATATATATATATATATAATGCACACTTATATGTATGTACATAGTGTATAAAATATATATAAAATATAACCGTTCTTTGTAAACTATTGTTTCCTTTGAGTTGCACCTGGAAATCGCGTGGCAAGAAAAAAAGGCATTTACAAGATGACTACCTGCCCCCACTATTAGCTCAGGAAATGACAGGTCCGCTGGCAAACTGCGACATGCAGGTATTGGATTCAGAGTACTAATCAAAAGGCATTTTAAGTGAAGGGTTGTGGAGAGCAGTGAACATATATACATATACACACAATATACTTACATGTGCATATATATGCTTGAGTGTGGTTATATGTGCATCGAAAGCAGAGGGGACAGCACACCAAACTTGCGTGTAGGGGCTGCAGATCTGCTCTCTGGGGAGGGTCCCTCTGGCCAAAGAGTGCGCACACTGCCCCCGATTTCGGAAGATGAGGTGGAAGTCCTCTGCAGCGATCGAGGTGGGGGTTGAGAGGGTCCTGGAAACTGTAATAGGTTCACAGCACCATCCCCCTCCCTCCTTGGCAGCAAAGCCGGCTGCCCTTGATGTATAGGCATCTCTCCTCTTCCAGGGTGAAAACCAGTCTGTGGGTGCACTGAGATTTGCAAACCAGTCCCCGGATGCGAGGGGCGCTGTGAAACAGCCGGGTGCAGTGGGCCGGGCGCTTCGCCACCCTGGCTGTGGGCGCCGCAGCATCCCCGAGGACGCGGGCAGATGCAGACGGCTCTGGCCCATCTGTCCCTGGAGGCCCGGGCCCAAGACTGTGCTCGCGCGGTACACGTTACCGGGATCGAGGCGCTCCGGGCCTTGCCTGGCCGGGGGATCAGGGCCTCTTTTGTCTCCCGACGCACTAATCCAACTCACTGCGGGCACTAAAGGCGGAGGCCCCTGGGCCTTGGACAAGCCCGCCGCTGGCAAGCCGGTTCGAATGTTTTCAATAAAATGCTTCCTAGGGGATTGAAAAAAAAAAAAGATCGCAGAAGAATTTCTCTGCAGAAGTTAATCTATTTTCAGCGATTAAACGCAGCACCGGGTAAATCCGATCCTAAATATCCCTTTAGAAAGAAGAAGAAAGAGAGGGAGACTCCTTAAACCATGAAGTTTGTTTGGTTTGGGTTTGTTTATTCGATTGATTTGGTTTCTGTTTGTTTGTTTGTTTGTTTCCAAACGAGTTTCAGGGCAGCGGTGAGAAACAATATCAAATCTGCCCAGTGGGTGTTTCTCCAAACTCAGCAGCCTCCAGCCTGCCGTGGCCCCCAAGCGACTCAGCTCCCTGAGGAGAGGACACAGGACACTATATTATGTATTGCAACCTAATAATAGGGTGAGGAAATAATTATAATCGTAATACTTAAGAAAAAAAAAAAACAGTGCCTCTTGCCATCTAGCACCAGGAGACACAGCCACCAGGGCTGGAATTGCAACACTTCTGTGGAGCAGAAATGCTTGCCTTTTCCCTCTGCCATCTCAGAAGTAATGCAAACGTGTGAGCTTTTGCTCCAGAGGGGGGTTTTCCTCTGAGGTTGTCTACACCCTGGGAAGGCGTCTGCTAAGTAATTTATTCTAAAGTGAGGGCGATTTCTGGCATTAAGACATTTTTGAAAACAAAAGTCATCCTTAACAGTGTTCGGCTTAGTGACCATAAAAAGGCCCGAGGGAGGGGGTAGAGAGAGGAAGACTCTAGCCGTGCCAGTCATATTTAATATGCTTCCCACAAGAGAAGCCTCTGCAAAATCAATAGACAGCCGCCAGCTGTGCTTAAACCTGCGATTTCAATTAAAACATTGCGCTCCGGTCCCTGGTTGAGCCTGGATCCGCAGTCAGTGGTGTGCGAGCGGCTTGGCTCCAGGCGCGGCGTCCCACAGCCGCCGATCCCCGAGGTCGCGGTCCGGGTCAGGCCCAGCGGAGCTGCGGAGCACCGGGCCCTGGCACCCCGCTCTGCAGCGTGGGAAGAGCGCCGGCCGCCGAGAGGCGTCAGGCTTAACCCTGGCAGTGTTTCTCCATCGCGGCCGAGCTGTGGAGGCCCAAACGTGGGCCAGATGGGCCGAGACGAAAGCGTCTGGCTTTCGGCGGAGGCGCCCAGAAGGAGAAGGGCCTGAAGCTGAGGCCACAGGGCCCGACAGGACCCCACGGTGGGTCCAGGGCTCACAGGCCGACCTCGAAGGGCTGCAGCCCGCGCCGTCCAGCAAGGCCGTCAGCCCTGGCCCGGGTGCTCTGGAACTGCGGGCAGGCACCCTGTCATTTGGCCCCCGGGGCAGAGCGGCGCGCTGAGTGAGGCCTAGTGGGCCTTGCTTGGCGCCGCGGCCGCGGGCCTCCAGGTCAAGTGCCTTGTTTGGGGGTGAGACCAAGGCACCAGCCCCTCAGAGCCACATGTATGCTAGTCTGCATTGGGAGAGAGCCTGGGGTTTCTTATCTATCTGGATAGTCACTGCTCACTTCTCTCCTAGAACCACTGCTTAAAAGGACAAGGACTTGCTTAGAGAAGGAGGTTTTGGAAAACTTGTCATGAATGGATCCACATCCCTGAGATAGTTGCTCTCCAGCTAGCCTCCTATTGCCCTTACTGTCGAGTTACTCCAGATTTTTTTTCCTTCGCTAAAAATGTGTGGGTGGAAAAAAGTTGTCCTTATTCTTGAAGAACCCCTCCAAGAACTCCAAAAAATTGTCACATTTCCATACTGTCCCTCCCCACCCCCCCTTTCTAAAAAGCATTTCAGCCTCAGGGGGAAAAAAGATGCTGCGGTTGAGAATGAATTTAGAGGGCTAGGAGCAGCAAATCGAAATCTCAGCATTGCCTCCACCGAGTGCCACGTTTCCCCAGTCCTCTATTATTCTGCCTGAAATCATCTCGTTTACAGAAAATATTTGTTTGCACTATTAGTTGGTACTGGAGTTAATTACTCAATGTGTTAACGTGAAGTAATATGTATAAAAGTAGGATCACTGTTTATTGTGTGGGTGAGCTGTTGAGCGGTGCTTGAATAAACTGCAATTAGGGTTAGATAGAGATTAATTAACATGTGAGTGGCAAGGTGTAAAATAGTTTCCAACCCTCCACTTCAATATAATCTGCAGGCAGGGAAGGAGAAGTTTGTGGAAGCTAATTAAATACTTTCATAAAAGCCAGTGTATTCACCCAACATTTGGAAAGAGAGGCACATTAGGGGCAACTTGTTTTTACCCAAATGTTTTCTTTCTGTGGAGGTAGCACTCCTTTGTGATGCTGGGGAGAGAGAGATGGCTTCTGCAGCTACAAAAAGCACTAGGGATGGCAAGGCAGGTTCATGGGAAGTCTTTGGAAGCCTTTCAGCCTGATGGAGCTTTCAGACCAGCAGATCTTTCGAGCTGCTGCCGAGATCAACAATTACCCAAACTGGAAAGGGGGTTGGGGTGCAAGTGCTGATGGCTGAACAGGATCCACAGGAAATTCGGGATAGAAATTCAGGTTGTGAGACCTTCGGGTGTTATTGATACTGTTTCAGTGTCAGGGTGAGTTGTTGATTTAAATCGTTTCCTGTTTGGTGGTGGGGTGGGATAAGGGGTAGTTTATCTGTCTTGTTTTTACATTAACATAGGGATGGGGGCATACTGAGTCTGGAATTCTGCCTCTCTGAACATCTAAATTAAATAGGCTATATGGAAATGTTCTCTTCCAGAGGAGTTAGCCTCTTTCTAGCTTTGAAATTTGGAAGTTGGGGGTGGGGGGGGGGTGAGCACAGAATGCTGGATAACAGATTCAGGAGTGCTGAATTTAGGGGTAGTTTCCAGGCTTGGCAGGGTGGAAGAATTAAACCATGGCAGTGGCCATCCAGGACACTTTCCCCCGGAGACCTCTCTCTCTGCTCCCTCTCCTAGCCTTCAAGGTACACTTTTCCTTCCTTCACCTGCCACATCCATATCTTGTCTGCAGTTACACATCAGAGGGGGAGTGGGTAGGAAAGAGAAATTCCAAAGGGGAGAAACGAGTGGTTTGCCTGAATTTAAAACTAGACCTTTCCTGTCTTTTTCCCCTGCTGGTTTTCCTGGGATGTTTAGCAGGAGAGAGGCCTGGGATGGGGCACTCAGCCCCCTCAAGACGTGTTCTTGAGTGAGATGGGAGAGGGTTTTTTTTCCCACCAGCACTCTCTGGAGCACTCTCTCCACCTTTGGAGAGAGAATACACTATCAAACCCTCAGCCCTGTTCGCTCATATTATACCAACCATAATCCTCTGAAACTGTAGTTGCTGCTACAAAGCTCCTGGTCTTGCAAAAGCCGGCAGGCAAGATATAATTGTCCAGCAAACAAAACCCTCCAAAAGTTTTTTTTTTTTTTAACCCCAGAATCCCCCTTCTCCTCCTTTCCTAAACGTAATTCTTTCCCTCGCTCTCTTGCTAGCCGCTGTCCCCCTCCCCATAAGAACCCTCAACCTTGATCACTTTTGTTGTCGCCAAGAGCACCCGGCCTGTTAAAAGTGCTGGAGCGTCTTTGAGCAGTTTGTTGTGATACGCAGGTGGAATGGTCTGCAAACAGATGAATTCAGCCCCTCCAAACCAAGCGTGGAGCGCGCTGCTTTTGTGGAGAGGCACAAAACGCTGAATTCCTCCGAACTTACTTGGGGCCTGTCTAGAAAAGGGCCTTTTCTTCCCTCTGCGTGTACCTCTGGCCACACTAAGTCTCTGCCCGCCCCCCTTCAGTCCTCCTCCCTCTCCCCTCTGATAATCCTTCTCTTTATTTTAGAAAAACACAAAACCCGGTTCCACGCGGTGCTTTAGTGGCTAAAAGTGAAAGAGCTGCCTTGGCAGAATTCAGCTCTATGAATCACTTCGGAAAATTGGTTCGACTGAATGGCCTTAGGAGGAAAAACGTTTTAATAGGATCCAGGGGAGGTTGTGCTGTTTCAATCTGCTCCTTAAACAGGTGGAGATTGGACCGTCTCAATTATACAAACAGTAAGTACCCATCAGCGGGGAGACCTGCCCTCGGAATCCTCCTTGCTCGCAGCCCTGAACCCGCAGCGGAGTCGGGCTTTGCCTCAGAAACCCGATCACAAATCAGCGATCCCGATCAATCAAGCTCTCAAACAGCCCTCCCGCTCGGGGTGCAGCCTCCCTCAGCCGCAGGCGGAGAGCGAGTCGGAGAGGGGGACGCGCACCCTCCAGGCGCCGAAGCCCCCAGGATCTGGGCGAGCGGCCTTGCTCCTCCGGACGCTACGGGGTCGTCCTTTGGCTGCGGGAGCTCTCTCCCGACCTCCGACGCCAGCCAAGGCGAGCTAGTTGTTTTTGCATAAATTAATATTTCCCCATTAACAAGTTCCCCCCTCCAAGCGCGGCGCCCGCGTCCCTGCGCCACATCCTAATGAGGTAATTATCATTTGCGCGTGTTCGGGGCTGGCGCCGGCTCCGTGGGTAAATGGCAGTTTATTAGCACGATGCCCAGCGCGCCGCAGAGGGCTAAGGGATACTTCGGTGACTAGACGGACATCCAGGGTCCCTTTGAGGCGGCGCGCCCGGGAACCCTTGCCCTCTCCGCGTCCCCCAAACCTATAGGCCCCCAAAGTTGTGAATCACGCACGGAACTCTGCCTGGGTTTGGGCTCCCCCCCCCCTTTTTTTTTCCACCGGCAAAACCATCACGATTCCTCCCCCTCCCCCTCCCGTCTCTTCCCTCCTTCCCGATTCGCGAACCGCTCGCACTTTCCCGAGGGGAGCGCGGGCGCCAGTTGCCTCCTTTTAAAGTTTGAGGGGCGGTGGCGGCAGCGGCCGGCAGGCGCGGTGGAACACAGGGGCCGCTACGGGAGCCGCGCCGCCGCCCATGTCATTCCACTTCAAGTGACTTCATGTGATGTCAGCTGAATGTAAAAGACAGTGATCTCACGCGGAGGGGAAGATGTTTGCCATCAAAATGTGACAGAGGAGACAGGCTGCATGGCTCGGACCGCATCTCCTTGGCGGTGGGGGAACGAGGTAAATGCGAGGTGGCTCTCCCGGTCCTCTTTAACTTTGCCCCTTCACTATCTAGCTCCCAGCACGCGTGGCGGAGGCCGGGGTCCAGGGAGCGGCTCAGAGGGTTAATTTGAGGCTCTTTTCTTTCTTTCTTTTTCTCCCTCTCTCTCCTTCCTCTGTAAGCCCTCCCCCTTTCCCCCCTTTCAAAGTCCCGGGGCAGGGGCTGGTGGGCTCCGCGCGGCGGGTTAATGGGCGGTAATTTGGTACCCTTGGGTGCACTTTGTTCTGCCCCTGTTCATTTGAATGCAAATGGGTGACCTGGACCCGACAAGGTGCTTATTAAATTGCGGTTTCCCTCCCTGCCTTTTCCGGAATGCAGACTTAGAGGAGAGAGGCTGCGCCCTGGCCCAGTCCGGTACGACTCGGCTCGGCGCGCCATGGCAAGCTCGGCTTCCCTGGAGACCATGGTGCCCCCGGCCTGCCCGCGCGCTGGAGCGTCGCCGGCCACTTCCAAGACTCTGGCCTTTTCCATCGAGCGCATCATGGCCAAGACGTCGGAGCCCCGCGCGCCCTTTGAGCCCCGGCCGGGGGCACTGGAGGCGGAGGGCGGCCAGGGCAAGAAATTGCTCAACCTCTGCTCGCCGCTGCCCTGTATGATCCCCCTCCAGCCCCTAGGCTACGAGATGCCGTCCAAGACGCTGCTCAGCTACTCTGAGCTCTGGAAAAGCAGCCTCCGGGCGGGCGGCAGCGGCGGCGGCGGCGGAGGAGGAGGTGGAGGCGGCGGTGGGGGGGCCCCGGTGTGCGGCGCCAGCGGCTTGTGCAAAACCAACTGTGGCGTGTGCTGCAAGGCCGAGCTGGGCCTGGTACCGTCGGCGCTGCCCGCGGGCAGGGTCATCAAGCCGCAGGTCATCAACCAGGCGGTGGGGCTTCCGGCCAGCGGCTCGCTCTACTACTTCAACTACCTGGACTCCGCCACGTACCCGCCGTCTGAGCTCCTCGGCGGCCACCTCTTCCCGTCCGGTCTCCTCAACACACAGGCCCCCGCGGCCCTGGCTGCGCACCCCAAACTCTTTTTGCTGGAGAACGCCAAGCTGGCCGGCCTGACCGCGGACAAGTTTGCCCATCCAGCCCCCTACGCCCATAAGGAGCGCTTGCCTGCGCCGCTGGAGCAGGTGCTGAAGGAGAACTCGGCCCTGACTGCCGAGCGCGGCGGCGTCAAGGGCCACAGCAAGCTGCCCGGGGGCTCAGCGGACGGCAAGCCTAAAAACTTCACCTGCGAGGTGTGCGGAAAGGTGAGGCTCGGGGTCCTGGGGGGCTGGGAGGGGTGAGCAGCTGCTTCCCTGAGGGGCAGCCGGGACAGCCCCTTTCTCAAATTTGCGAGCTCCCTAGTAGTTGTCTACCCGAATTGAGGGCGCAGTTGGGCCTCAGTTTCTTATTCTATAAAATGGGAATGCCTTTGTCAGCGGCCTCACAGGACTGGCACGAACAGTGGATTGGGAAGCTCTTTACAAAATGAAAAGGGCTGTGGTTTCTGAAGGGGGTTTTCGGTTGGGGGAGGTGGTCTCTGCGCGCCCGCCCCCCACGGCCCTGCCAGGCGGACTCTTGGACAGACAGCCACAAGGCCCCCGTGTGTGCTTCCATAGGTATTTAACGCTCACTATAACCTCACCCGCCATATGCCAGTCCACACCGGAGCCAGACCGTTCGTGTGCAAAGTCTGTGGCAAAGGCTTCCGCCAGGCCAGCACGCTCTGCAGACACAAAATTATCCACACCCAGGTACGTGGGCCCCAGGTCCAGCCCGACCCGTACCCAACACCCGGAACTAAGTGATGGGGTTGGGGAGAGAATGGCCAAGGGTTCCCCTTATAACCCCCACCAGAGGCCCCTGTCCCTTCGGCGTGCCCCTTTCAGGTGCCCCCCAAGGTGGCTTCTCCCTGCCGGGGCCTCAGCCTCACGATGCGCACGCCCCTCTCCGCAGGAAAAGCCGCATAAATGCAACCAATGCGGCAAAGCCTTCAACCGCAGCTCCACGCTCAACACACACATTCGCATCCACGCGGGCTACAAGCCCTTCGTCTGTGAATTTTGCGGCAAAGGCTTTCACCAAAAAGGTAACGTGCGGGCGAGGCCCTCTCCTCACCTCCCCTTGGGACTCGGCAGGTCATCGCTAGCGGGAAGGCAAAGAAGGATCTGGAGAGAGCGCGCGCGAGGGCCTCGGGCTCGGGCGCAGCATTTCTTTGGAATCGGGTTGTACGGGGTTTCGGTGGAAGCTCTCCGGGTTGGGTTAGTAGAGCTCGCTGGACTCAAGCTGATTGCACGGGTAGACTGTGAATTAGGGAGATGGGAAGAAGGAAAGGGGTAGAGGGAAAGGAAGTTGGAGAAAGACAAGGTATCGCCCTGTGGAGGAAGCGTCCCTTTGTACCCGGGATTCTTTTGAAAATGGAAAAAAAAAAAAAAAAATTCGAGGCGTAACCCACCTCCTGGGAACAGTTTAGACTGGGGGAAACCGCTACTGTCTCCAGAATTCTGCTTGGATTTTTCCAGGCACGTTCGGATCTCCAAGTGGTAGTTAGGGGACCACAGGGAGTAACTTTAAAAATAATAAGAAGAAAATAATAATAATAATAGGGGACGAAGCCCGGGTTCATGCGAATTTCTTCGAGCGAGGCGGCGGCCCGGACAAGGGCCCCATGCGTCTCTCTGGGCAGCACAAAAGTTTCCGGGCCGGCGGAGCTCAGCGGGAGGGATGCTGTTCGGGCCTCAGGCCCCGGTGGGGCTGGGACGCGGGGCGGCTACGCGGGACTCGGCCCTCCATCCTGTAGTGAGAGCCCGGGGCTTGACGCGTACGAAGTTTGACAACTTCTTCACTCGGAGAGGTCGCGCCTGCCTAGCCAAGCGTCGCCTTCTTTACGCGGGCACCTGAGCCAACCCCGGGACACCCGGCCCCTCCCCGTCCCACTTTATCCCCCCCCCCTTTTTGTTTTTGGTCTCCTGTAGGGAACTACAAGAATCACAAGCTGACCCACAGCGGCGAGAAGCAGTACAAATGTACCATTTGCAACAAGGCCTTCCACCAGGTCTACAACCTGACCTTCCACATGCACACCCACAACGACAAGAAGCCTTTCACGTGCGCCACTTGCGGCAAAGGGTTTTGCAGAAACTTTGACTTAAAGAAACACGTGCGCAAACTCCACGACAGCGTGGGCCCCGCCGCCCCCTCCACAAAGGACCTGACTCGGACAGTGCAGAGCTGAGAGCTCCTGCCTCACCCTCCCTTCCAGTCCTATCCAACCCCCAAACAGATCACACGTATAAACTTATTTCTAAAATTAAGAGAAAGGAGAGAGAGAGAGAAAAAAAAAAGCTATAGCAGAAAGGCTAAAATCTATTTATCGAAACCAGCATATTTTTGGAAAGCTAAACGTTTCCTCGATGACTGGCAGCAAACGCCTGGCTCCCCACCTTTGTATATTCGGGAAACTTATTTAAACCCAGCGCGCCGAAACATATTTAATTCCAGGCCTCGGCTTCTGGCTTCTCCTCCGGCGGCGGTGGGTTTTAACCCCAGCCTGTCACGTGAACGTCCCGGAAGAGCGCGGCGCCCCCAGCCATCTTTATACAGCCATGTAAATTCTCCTGTACACACGAACACGGAATATATACATATATAACTCAATAAACAGAATCCTTAGTGCGTCTTTTCTTCCCCCCCCTCCCCTCGCCGCAAGTCAGCTCAGCAACCCTAAAGAATGAAAAAGAAATAGGCATTTTTAGCATTTCTCGGCCGCCCGCATGCGACGTCTTCTGTGGGCACTGGGACCAGGGTAAGGCTATATCGGTCCTCCTGCCACGCTAACGTGTTCAGATGCCCCCAGGAACCAAGGATGCAACGGCCCTCACGTTGTACCAAGTTTTTATTTGCTAACTGTTCTGACCAAGGGATTCTGGGTGTTGCCATATTTGGGTGAGTTTTTAAAAAAAGAAGGGATTAAAAGTGGCTAGGTGTTGGCGAGCAGGTTTGAGGTGCGTGTCCTAGAGCAAAGAGGCGCACCACAGTGGGGTAAATGGCAGGAGCACTGCCGCGCCGGGGCGCTTCTGGGCACACCCTCTTGTCTGGGTGATGTAAGGGGAGCCACTCTTCCATTCAATCATTCCTGGCGGCGAGAACTGGGGGCCAAGTGTCCCAGCCCATCCGGGGCTTTGGGGCTCCACGGCCCGCGCTGTGGTCTGGGGCCGGCCTCCGGGTGCTGTGCGCCCTGCCGCGGGAGGGCGCACCCGGGCTCCCGCAGCTCGCAGCCGCCGCCGCCGCCCCGAGTTCTGATTACCGCGCAGTTAGCCCATTTCCTGAATAGCTATCTCCGCCGCCGAGCACGCTGATGAAATGATCTCACGCTTGCTTTCTAAGTAATGACCCAAATTAAGAGAGAAAACAGAGACCCTTCAAACAGCATTACATTAATCATCTAATCATTCCCAGGAGGGGGCCGGCCGCCGCCGCCCCGTTTGATCCGAATCTGGATAATCAAGAGCTCGGATTACTGGCTCGGCGCGCCGGGCCTTCTCCTCCCGCCCCTAATATTCGCGCCGCGATTCAGCCCACGTTTTCTGGAACAATGTTCCCTAGCGCCAGAAGGAAATGTGGCGCGGGGCCGGGGAGTGGGCTTCCAGGCAGCCTCGCCACTGCAAGGGCTAGGGCGGCGGCGTCTGGGCGCTGATCCCACGCGGATTCCTACTGCAGGTAGAGGGTATTTGGAGGGAAAGATGATTGATGCTAAAGGAAATCCCCAAGTAAGTCTGAAAGTGACTTGAGTGGGGATTATGCCAGAGCCCGGTATACAGTAGGCGCTTAGCGCTGCTTGCGCCAGGGGCTCCCACAATCAAAGAAGCTCACATTGCCGGAGCGCTTGCTCCACGCCACTCAAACCATACTCTTTCGAACGTTCACAACCCGCAAGCTGGGGGGTGATTATTCTCATCCTGTGGAAGGATGGAGAAATTGAGGCAGAGATCAAAACCAAATGACCTGCCTAGGGTCCCAGGACTAGGTAGGGTCAGGAATCGGAGTCAAGGCTTTTAGAAAATCCCAACTGCCTTCAGTTCTCGTTGGTGGGGGAGGAATGTCCCAGTTGGGACTCGGGAGAAGACGTTCGGCTGCTGGGTGCAAGCTCCGTGCGGGTCACAGCCAAAGGTTGGGTCCTCACCCCAACCCCCGCCGGATTCGCAGACCCATTGCGCGGGGAAGGAGAATTGTCGATTTTGTTTGCACAGAGGACAGCGACAGCTTCCTCAGGCTGTCGCGGGGGTATTTTTAGTACCTCCGATTCAGAAATAGGAACGTGTACATTAGAATTCCATTTCCTGAAAGGAGATCGTCCTCGTTTTTTTTTGGTATTCCTCTCCCCCTCCCAAGTCTGGGAAGACGCAGCCAGGGGAGGGGGGCGAGGAAGCGAGGAGGAATTTAAATGTTAGCTCGTTCTGGCTGCATTTCGCTGAGGGGAGATTGGGACCCAGAGGGATATGCAGATTTAACTCCGAAATCTCGGTGGATGCCACAAACCCCAGGAAACCCCACATTGGGCGAGGAGGACTTGGCGGCTAAAGATACGGAAATAGCGCCTTGCTCTTCCCAGACATCTATCCCCAGGGGGCTTGCGGGCTGCTTTGAGGAGTCCGATCCTATCCCAGTTTTATTTCCCTAGGTTTTATTAGCCCCGCCTCACAGATACACACCCCTCCCCCATTTCTGGGAGCTCTTGGGTGCCCTCCGACTGTCTCAATCAAAAACCCTTTGCTTCTTGCATCTCTGGAAGGATCCTTGGCAGAGGGGCTTCTTGGAGACCAGACACTGGCCAGGGCAAGCCCACCTTCTTCCTAAATAGTTCCAGAACTTTGGGCAAGGGGCAGACACCACAAAATTTAGTACAGAAGCCTCCTCTTAGAGAATTCTTAGAGAATTGGGTTTAAAAAGTTGGCCTGCATTCGGGAAAGGTGATTCGGTTCTCCTCTTTCTCCTTAAGAAGAAAAGATAAATAAAAAATCGATGGGGCACTCCCATCCAGGGAAATGACTTTCTAACCATCAAATGAGAGAATGGTTCTCTGAAGAAATTCTTCTGTAATGTTTTCATAGGAGAAGGACTAAAAGGGTTGCCCATCTCATAAACTGGAGACATTTATTTCCAGGTGACGGTTCTGAAGAAGGTTGAAGATGCCCCATGTTTGCAAAGGACTGCAAATGAGATAATACTAATGCGTGGAACAGGAGGCATTTCTCTCTTGGACCGCTCATCTCTCTCTGCCGTCGGGGAGAGGTAAGGAATCAGAACTCTGAGTGGAACCTGAGCAGAGTTACTTGACTCCTCCAACCTCCTTGAGGTTTTTCCCTCATAACCTGATTGTTACTTAACCTTCACACCAGCGCCTGTCAATCGCTCTCTCCTGAGAAGGTGTTATTTCACATCTGGCAGTAATTGTAGATAAACAGAGTTCTTCCATATCTATAGGGCTTAGCGCTGCTTCGCCTGAAGTCCCTCCTCCTCAGTTTAAGATACCTGCTTCCTTCAGTTGGGGGGGATTCAAAAAAGGATTTCTTCACCTGGAAAGTAGTGTGAGGAGAAAAGGAACCTTCTCTATGTATGACTAAACACCTTTCACAGCCAGTGCAGGTTCTGACGCCAACGCTAAGCTGTTGTAAGTAACTGTCCTCACTGAGATCCTTCTAGGTTATTCCCCATGCATCGGAATTGATGGGTGAAAGGTTCTATTTTCTGGGGGTTTTGGTGGGGTTTTTTTTTTTTTTTTTTTTGCCTCTTAATATTAAGCTGTTTGCATGACTTGTAGTTTGCATTATTAACAAATGACTTAAACAAGGTAGTCATCAGCCACATATTAATATTCTAACCTTGATTAAATTGAAGAGGCCGCCCTTAAAAAATATTTTAAAAAAATCAAATTGCGGGGGAGGGGAATCCTGTCACAGACACAAAAAAGACTCCAATTATCTTTTCCCCTACAAGATGTTTGTTCTGTCCATGACTGCTCACACTTCAGCAATCTTGCCAGCAAGACTCAAAAAAAAAAAAAAAAACCCCTCCTTCTTCCAAAGCCACAGCCTTGTACATAACAGATTGTACAGTCCTATTGCCTTAGGCGGGTAAGAGGTTCCTCTCTGCAAAGAGCGACACAGAGAAGTTGCCAGCATCCAGACGCATTTTGGGGGGCACTTGTGCTCACTCTTGCCTCGGCTGCAGAAGTGTGTCTGTAAGGTCCCCATTTTGCTGTTTGGCTCACAAGAGGATAGGGAGTCGCCTGAGCCAGGCCCGAGAATCACAGCAACAAGGCATCCAGGTGTGCTGGTGGTGAATGAGCTGGGGAGTGAATAACAGTGAGGGGTGGAGGGGGGTGCTGCCAGAGAGAGGACTGGAGTCTTGAGAAAACGCTGGGAAATAAACAACCTCAAGGCAGCTGCGTTGCCCTTTTCCCTGCACTTCCCTCTCAAACGTCTGAGCAACCAGTTTGCTCCTAGAAACATGTTAATTGCCAACGGAGCTCATTAAGGCATGCACATGCAAAACACAGCAAGAAAGATTAATGGACAAAAGCGCAATAATGAACTGTCAACAATCGGGCCCATCTACGCGACCAGGATCACTCAAGAATGAGGCATTTAGAGGCAACAAAGGATTGTCTGGGACAGGAAGAAAAGACGACCTAGACTTTTGTTTAGTCAACACAATTGATTACAAATGAGAGATTAACAGGATAGCTTCAGATTTTTTTAAAAAGAGGCAGAAAAGAAAAGTCCAATTAAGTCCACCGAATGTTAACTACATTGCGTTCCATGCCTAGCCCCAAAGAAATTCTCATTAAACCATCCCTGGCGATCCCTTTTGGAAAGTAATTTGTCTCCCTGATGGAGCAGAGAAAGAGAATCGTGTAAAAGAAAGCGTTAGTTCTTGGCACAATGAGCTTAGGAGACACACCAGAAAGAGCCAAAGGGGGAGTTAATGAGCATCTGACAAACTGCTTGGATTCAGGCCTAGAGAACAGCGATGAAAAGATGAAATTGGCCAACAACTATTCTTTATATCAAACATAAAAAGGCCAATCTGAAATGGGGCTGCTCAAAACTGGTTGAAAGTACAGAGCCCAAGAAAAGGGAGCCGCCGCCAGGCCCCTTGGTGGACACTGGACAGACAGGCAGAACTCAACCAGCCAAGAGCAAAAAGCTAGGCAGAAAGGTGGGCTTTGCCAGCACAGAGCAAACTCCACCACGAGCCGCACACCTTTGGTGGCGCTGATCTGAAGCTCTTGGTGCCCACCACCAACCCTCTGGATGTTTCTTTCACAAGTAAAAAATGTATCAGGCTAGCCTTTGAGGACTCCCTACAAGTTCTGGTAATCTGGTTATTAGCTCCCAGCATTCTTCGAACTATACCTCTCTCTCTTCTAGAGCTATAGACCACCCCCACCCCGCTCCCACCCACCGGGATACCAGATGTCACTAATTCACATTCAGTTCTTCTACCCTCCCTCCTAGTGACCATTCAAAACTGTCACCCCCCAGGTGACTGCCTTCCTAATTCTACTCAGGGCACAGACGTGGAGAGAAAGACACTCATCACCCACGGCTTTGTGGACCAGGTGATCAAGTATTTAAATTATTTCTCCTAGCTCATCTGGCATTAAGAGGCAGCGTCACTTTAATGTTTCCACTTCTTAACAAAGTAGGTCAACATATCTGTCTATTTCAGATGCATATTACATCCCAATTAAACATAAATGTCCAGACATTCCCAACAGCGGAAGTGTTTGGGGTTCTTTTACACTCAGTGTTCAGTAAAGCCAGGTAAAAAGAACCTAATGGTGTGTGATGGGGTTTTCCACTTCCAACTTAGGAGTGTGTTAAGTGTCCAATTCTTTGCAACCCCATAGACTGTAGCCCGCCAGGCTCCTTTGTCCATGGAATTCTCCATGGAATACTGCAGGGGGCAGCCATTTCCTTCTCCAGGGGATCGTCTCTACTCAGGAATTGAACCCAGGTCTCCCGCACTGCAGGCAGATTCTTTCCTGTCTGCGCCACCAGGGAAGCCCAACTTCCAGCTAAGGAACCCAGAACAAATCGTGCGGTTGCTTAATGCCTTATTTATTCCATATTTGATGTGGGACCCGTGCCACCTCAGATACTAGAGTGCAGCATTGAAATCTTGATTCTAGGTTTTGTATTCTTACTCTCAAATCCTTGGTAACAGCGATCACATTTCTGAGGTCTTGGCTTGCACTTCAGGCTTTGCTCATGCTTCATGAAAAAAATGTATTGGTGCCTAGAAGTAAAGAATGGGGAAGAAAAAGTATACCAATTCAAAATAAAAAGAGTCATCTAGGATGAAAGACTAGTTCTGATTTTCAAAGCACAGAGGTGTTATACAATCTAGAAAGGTAGATTTCAGGAAACAGAGGAGAAAGTGAGACTTTTCTATTGTAGATCAATCAGAATCTGATATAATTTGTTTTTTATCAGGGCATCCTGTGTAGGCCATGTGACCTGACACATGATCTTTGTGGTTTCTCTCCTTTAGTGTTTTTCAGTCCTGGGTCATTTTTGGAGTTCTTTTTTTCCTCAAGGAGTTTCACTGTCCTCATTTTGCCCCGCCCCCACAAGGTGGGTGTTGATGAATTGCCTTGTAAGAGATAACTTCTTATTTATAAGGAGAAAATCCAGTGAGTGGTTAGGAGCCTGGGGTCTGGCATCAAAACAGCTGAGTTCAAATCCTAGCTCAGATACTTCTCAGGGAAGACTACCTTGTCTGTTTCTTCATTTGCAACATAGGAATAGTTTCTATCGTGCCTGAAACTAATATAACGTTCTGTGTCAATTGTACCTTAAAAGGAAAAAAAAATTTTTTTTCTCACAGGGCTGTTGTGAGGCTTAAATGAGTTAACACATATAATTAGAACTTAGAATAGCACCTGGCATGTACATAGGAAGAATTCCAGAAGTTAGCAGTAATTATTAGAAAAACTCAAGTAGCAAAACATGAAGGCAGAGCTTCCTAAAGAAATTTTACCTGTGTTATCTTGTTGACTCCTCATTACATATTCATTACATAAGTTTTCTCAGCCCCATTTTATTTTATTTTTATTTTTTATTTTTTATTTTTTATTTTTTTCACACTTAAAACAGTTTATTTGAGGGCTGCTTCCTCCCTCCCAGGAGAGCGGGGCCTGTGTCCCCACTCCCAGCTCCCCCGCTGCTCCTGGGATCCCCCAGCCTGGAAGGGGTACCGGGGCCACCCTCACAGCAGCTGAGGGACCTGAGACAAGTCTCCTCTCCTCTGTGTCGCTGTCCCCTCTCTTTAATGGTACCACTGGGTTCCTAGGAGGTCAGCCCCATTTTAAAGAGAGGCAAACCTAGTTGCTGAGAAGGTATGATTTCTGTTAGTTCACATGACTGGAAAGCGATGGGCTGGGGACTCATACTCAGATGATTCTGTCTAAATATGGGTCATGGTTTTAAAAGGAAGGTATACAAGAACCAAATAACATTTTTGTTTAAATTGCATCTGATGGGAACATAAATTGATGCAGTCACTGTGGAGAACAGTGTGGAGGTTGCTTAAAAACTAAAAATAGGGTACTTCCTTGATGGTCCTGTGGTTAAGAGTGTGCTTTGGGATAGCGGGGCACAAGTTCGATCCCTGGTCAGAGAACTACGATCCCACATGCTGCAGGGCAACTAAGCATGCATGCCACTATGAAAGAGCCCGTGTGATGCAATGAAGATCCCATGTGCTGCAACTAAGACCAGATGGAACAAAAAAAAAAAGACTAAACATAGAACTACCATATGATCCAGTAATCCCACTACTGGGCACATACTCTGAAAAAGCCATAATCCGAAAGGACACATGTACCCCAGTGCTCATTTCAGCACCATTTATGATAGCCAGGACATGGGAACAACCTGAAAGTCGATTAAGAGATGAATGGATAAGGAATATGTGGTACATACACATGATGGAATATTACTCGGCCACCAACAGGAATGAAATAGGGTCATTTGTGGACATGTGGATGAACCTAGAGTCTGTCATACAGAGTGAAGTAAGTCAGAAAGAGAGCAATAAATACCGTGATTAACACACATACATGAAATCTAGAAAAATGGTACAGATGAACCTATTTCCAAGGCAGGAATAAAGATGCAGATGTAGAGAATGGACATGTGGACACAGAGTGGGAAGGGAGGGTAGGACAAATTGGGAGATTAGGGTTGACATATGTACACTACCATGTATTAATATAAAATAGATAGCTAGTAGGAACCTGCAGTAAGGCACAGAAGCTGAGTTCATGCTCTGTGATGACCCAGATGGGTGGGATGGGGGGCGTGGGTGGGAGGGAGGTCCAAGAGGGAGGATATATATGTATGCATAAGGCTGATTCACTTCATCATACAGCAGAAACTAACACAACATTGTAAAGCAATTGCATTCCAATAAAAGAAACTTTTAAAAAAGAAAAAGGCACCTGAATTCAATTTACTGAGATGCTGGGTGGACAGTTCTGTTCTGTAGTCCAGGAATCTGCACTGTAACCTGAAGCAGTTGGTTCCTGACTACCCTTAAGAAACACTGATTTAGCATCTGTGTTCTTTCCACCTCACAATGATGCTATGTTTAAAAGATAAAAGGACTGTGGCCCACTAGGCTCCTCTGTCCATTGAATTTTCCAGGCAAGAATACTCGAGTGGGTTGCCATTTCCTATTCCAGGGGATCTTCCCAACCCAGCGATCAAACCCGTGACTCCTGCATTGGCAGGTGGATTCTTTACCACTGTGCCACCTGGGAAGCCCCAGTAACACCATTTGCTGCTGCTGCTGCTGCTAAGTCGCTTCAGTCGTGTCCGACTCTGTGCAACCCCATAGACGGCAGCCCACCAGGCTCCCCCGTCTCCCTGGGATTCTCCAGGCAAGAACACTGGAGTGGGTTGCCATTGCCTTCTCCACTGCATGAAAGTGAAAGTGAAGTCGCTCAGTCATGTCCGACTCTTCGCGACCCCAGGGACTGCAGGTACCAGGCTCCTCCGTCCATGGGATTTTCCAGGCGAGAGTACTGGAGTGGGGTGCCATTGCCTTCTCCCGAGGGCTTCATAAATTAATACACTCATTCATCCAACAAATATGATAAGAACACCTCCAATGTGTCAGACACTATGCTGGGTGCTGGAATTACAAGGAAGAGAAGAACATAGCCTCTACCTCAGAGTTTATAAGAGAAAAGTGTGAAAGTGAAAGTTAAGTCGCTCAGTCGTGTCCGACTCTTTGTGACCCTGTGGACTGTAGCCCACCAGGCTCCTCCGTCCATGGGATTCTCCAGGCAAGAATACTGGAGAGGGTTGCAATTTCCTTCTCCAGGGGATCTTCCTGACCCAGGGATTGAACCCTCGTCTGCTGCATTGCAGGCAGACGCTTTAACCTCTGAGCCACCAGGGAAGCCCTTTATAATAGAGTAGGGGTGGAAATCACATACAACAAAAATCCCCATATGATACCTGGTCATGAAGATGAAATTCGGCATTCAGTCCTGTCTGGGGTGGGGTGTGTAGTGGACATCTGTTACTTTTGCCTGCTGAGCATCATTCTCCCCTCTGGTAACAACATTCAACAGTTCCTTCTGAGACACCACCTCCCCCCCACCCTCCATCTGTATGGTTAAAGTGGGTCCCGCCCCACAGTGGGCACGTGACCCAGGTCTGACCAATCAGAGTTTGGCGTCTCCCTGGCCATGGTGACGGCTCAGGGCTGGTCACGTGACCCAATCAGAGCCTTGCAAGTTGCGCCGTGGCGTGGGTCAAGGCGGAAGCCGTTCTCCTGGGGCTCGCGAGTGGACTCGGCCTAAGTCTGGGGACCGGTGTACACGTGTTTGTTACAGTGTTGTGGTTTATGCATGTTTATTACAATATCCAGACCTTCCAGTACTGAAAGTATCAGAGGTGGAGAGGGAGAGGAATCGAAAGGCGGCCCAGAAAGACCCCGTTGGACTCTGGTATGGTTGAAGCCCGAGGCACACATGGACTTCATGGCTATTTGCTCTAAAATGGAGTCTCCCAGCTCTGACTTCTGCGACTCCTGATGGACATTGGACAGATAAAAGGGAAGTGTGAGATGCTTGGTTAGAGAAAGTCGTCCCTGCGTTGAGTCGTCAGCAGGCAGGAGGCATTACCAACGGAGAAATGGAAGAAGAGCCATCTCATGCAGCCCACGTGAAAGCCCGCAGGTGAAAGGACGGTGAGTTGATGCGTCTAGATGTGGTTGGGTGTGGCTGGGTTTAATATGGAGAAGTGTGACTTTGAAATTTAGTTGTGCCTCTGAGCAACTGTAAAACTCTGCACTACAGTCTTACCTTCTCTGAACCTGAGATTTCTTCTCTGCAAAATGGGTGCAATAACGTGGGCCATAAGGATTCAATGCAGTGGGGCTAATCAAACACCTGATCCGTTACAGGTGTTTAGGTAAATGACTGTAATGATTATCACCGGAATGTGATTATACCTTAACTCGTTATTGACCAGGTGATTCTTGCTGAAACTACTGCTTTGGCTGGCAGTTTTTATTTTGACAAACCAAAAATTAATCGTTATTTAATTAACACTTTGTGGAGTATTACACCCAATAAATTATACCCGACACACCTATAAAGTCTTCTCATGTACCATGAGTTTCGTTTTCACTTCTCTTAACAGTCAATCACTAAGGTTTTTGTCTTTCCCTTGGTCTAATATTGAGGTCACCTGATTAGAACTATATTCTGAAGAACTGTCCTCTTCAGAAACACGAGTGTATGTGTCACTTGAAGAATCAGAGAAACTATCTCATAAATTCACCGAAAAATTCTTCTTCACTCAAAATTTTACCATGTGCCGATTTTGAAAATTTTTCAGTAATAAACTTGAGTTTACAATATACATGAGTTGGGGAAAAACCTAACGGAGCAAAATGTGATAATGATAGTAGTAAGTTGTATAATGAACCTTTGATGAATTTAAGCTCTAACAAACATTACAGCTCTAGTGATGTTAATTGTATCACTGTCTAAACAAATTGATATATCCCTGGTCAATAATGTTCAGATAACAAAAGACAAACCACATATCAATGATGTGGTTTAAGAGGGAGGGACTGTTGGCGTTCTAATTTCCCGCGTGGTCCAATGCGGTGTTCTGCTGGAGTTTGAGGTGTCTTAGGGCAAAAATTGGTACCTTAGCACCCTGTCAGCATCTGCCTGGCTGCTGAAGCCTGCCTATTTCTGAGTAAAGCAGGGAATATAGATCAAATATCATTGACTTTGTGGAGTACCCTAGACTAAGCTGTGTGACTAAGCTTCTAACATTGAGACCCAGTTGCCTCATCTTTAAATTCTTTGCCAATAGCAACGTTGTTAGAAGGACTTAAGTGAGATAGTATGTGTAAAGTGGCTGGCACATAGTTGACATGCAATAAATTATAGCTTTCTACTCTGACTACTACTTGCTAATACTACAGTTGGTACCCTTCAAATTTTGAGATACGTGATGCCGTGTTTTGTTTTTTTGGTAACTTGATTTATTTTGGGCTGGGTCGGGTCTTCGTTGCTGCAGGGGCTGCTCTCTAGTTGCATTGCCCGGGCTTTTCACTGCGGTGGCTTCGCTTGTTGCGGAGCACAGGCTCTAGGGCACATGGGCTTCAGCAGCATCAGCACGTGGGCTCGGTAGTTGTGGCCACAGGCATGTGGGGTTCTTTACCACTGAGCCCTGCAAGCCCTGGGAAGGCCCTGCAAGGTCTTTAGCAAAGTAATAAGCACCACAAGGGCAAGGCTGTCCGCCTTGTTCACTGCCGTGTGCCCAATGCTTGGCACATAGTAGGTACACGAAAATGAGCTAGCTAAGAACTTCCGCTCCTCCCCACGGGCAGGGAGGTTACCTGCTCCATCTTCTGGGCAGCCCCTGGTACCCTCATCTGGTAACAGTTCAGTCCTAAAACATTTACTGAAGGCTTACTATGTGCCAGCGTTGTGAGAATGCAGCCGTGAACATGACAGACTCTGACCTTGTGGATCTTAACATCCTAATGGTGGGACACAGGTGATGAACACTCCAAGAAACAGGAGACAAATTCAGATGCTAGTAAACACCAGGAAGGAAATCAAAGAGGGTGACTTGATAGAACATGTATGTGGGAGAAGGCTACTTGAAATAAGTCATCGGTACCAGTCATGATACCATTCAAGACCCTGTTGTATCCAGGTACCAGCTAACAGAAGCATCAACACAACTCAAGTTGGCCCCTGGAGTTAATCCACTTGGACTTAATCTCAACGCCTCTCCTCCCCCACAACTCCTAATTATCCATTGGTTGGTACCTCTAAAATCTGCTTGGGACTTGGTAAAAGGGTTTTCCATGGTATGATACACAAAAGAAAAAGCACCCCTGGGCAGTGAGTGCTATAGGCCATTGACCCACATATCATTTTCCCACTGAATGACACGGTAATTGATCAAAGTTAAAAAAAAAATTTATAGAAAGAGATACTGCTGCCATGTTTTTAAAGCGCGCGTTTCTCAGCCAAGTCTCCAGATGGAATCACCGAAGCAACACATCCTTGACTTAAATGTGACTGTTTAACAGTTATATTGGGTAGGCCATATTTTTCCACAAGGAGGTGGTTGCTTGTCTTAGGAACTTGAGACTCTTAACAGACTTTTGGGTGAGAGCTTTCCAGGATACCAGTCTTTTTCTCTCACTTCCTGAAGTCACAGAAGTCAGAGCCCTGGCCGTCGTGTCAGGAGAGGGGAGTGACAGAGCGAATTGTCACCCAGCTCACGGAATGATGAGGTTCTAGGGTGTCCTCACGCCAGTGACTGCCGCTAATGATGCTTCATAAGCACGGTTGCATTGTTTGTTTTCGCCTGAGCATTGTCTGCTTTCCCTCCTGGTTATCAGCCTTCTGGTTTTGTTTTGAGGGAGCTGCCGTTCTCCGCTGAGCACAGATCCTTGGTATTGTGAAGAAGTCCCCCCTGGGACATGTCCACCAGCCAGGGGACAGGTGTGGAGCTTAAGTTGAATTATGCAGATGCTTTATTTGGAATTCAACTCTTGAGCAGAGGGACAAGACTACAGATGACTGGACCTCATTCATTTCAAGGAGACCCGAGGGTCAGCCTGTTACATATCCTGAGTTGCCCTAATTCCTGCTCTTCCAAACCTTCTATTACAACCTTCCTTTCTGTTCTGCTAGCTCCCTCATAACCTTCCAGTGAATTAATTTTCCACATAAATTGGCCAGAATTCTCTTCTGTAGTTTATAACCAAAAATATTGACTAGTACAGTAATCTCACCCATGATTCACCTTCTCCTTGTAATCCTTAGAAACAGAACATCTGAAGTTCAAGATCGGTTTTCCATGCGCTTCATTTTTATAGTCTGCCTAAATCGCTTCTTCTGGTTGTGAGAATCTTTCAAGTAGACATGTCCTACTTTGCGACGTGAAAGAAGTTTGGAGGAAGAAAACTCTATAACCCTATCCACACATCATATTTATATACAGAATAAAAATGTCTTCAGAGGTGGGGTTGAGGCTCAGCCAAGGAACTCAGGGAAAAGTTAAAAATACAGCACCACCATGATGAGCTTTAGGAAAATTTCTCAGGGAGGGAAATGGGGAAATACTGATCAAAGGGTATAAACTTCCAGTTAGAAGTTTCATACGTTTTGGGGATCTGATAGACAGCACTGTAAGTCTAGTTAACAATACTGCATTTTATACTTGAAAGTTGCTAAGAGAACAAATCTTCAATGTTCTCACCACAGAATATAAATGGTGATTATGTGACGTGATGGAGGTGTTAGCTAACACTGTAGCGGTGATCATTTCACAATATACGTGTATCAGATCAGCATGTCATGCATCTTATAATTGATATAACGTTGTGTCAGTTTATCTCAATAGAACTTTGGGAGAAACAATAAGATACCCCTCTTCCCCACAAAAACAGTAAAGAAGAATGAGCTCTTAGGATATAATCTAGTTATTTTTTTCTGTACTCCCATGATGTAGGAACAACTTAAGTGAAGCTGACTGAAAAAGAGGACATCTCAGCGTAGACTTTAGGAAGATACTGACTGAGGTCAAGCGGTACCATGGAAGAAGGCTGGTTTCCCTTCCTGGGGTCTGAACCTAGAAGTCTGTGCCTTGTTTGTTGAAGGACATGGACCCTAAAACCTGGTGGACCTAAGAGCCAAGAACCATCATTTATCATTTGTCCCTTTCCAGAAGTAAATCAATCTAATTTCACTCAAAACCACTTTTTAATAAGGTAGTCAATAAAAATATTAAGTCAAGGTAACATATGGGAGGAAAATAGATGGGCTACTAGGTTACTGAGAGAAAGGGTTACTGAGGGTGACAGACACTGGACTTCCTGGTAGCCATAACGAAGGACAGTGGGTTATATTCTGACATTGTCCAAGAGACGCCAGAAAACAGAACAGCTTCCTTGATCAGATTTGTCTTAATAGGTTTCAAGTTAGTGCTTCGGTCTTGAATATTGTGAAGTGTGCACCCAGAAACCGGCGTACAGGTTAACACCAGCTGGGTTGTATAGTAATAAGTAGAAGGTGCCAGCCGACTTCTGTCATGTCCAGAGCTCACAGAGGGAAAAAAATGTGGAAAGTCAAAATGCTCTGACTTGTGGCTAATTCATGAAAATGCATGACTTTTAGATAAATTGTCCTCTTGGCCTGAATTTTCTCTCACATAAATTTCTCACACACTACACGTCTGTGATAACATGTGCAGGTTCTCTCTGGGAAGGAGAGCAGAGCGGAGCTGGATGTCTTGAGTGAGCCAGAGTAAACGTGGGATTTAAAACTGTAGGCCGAAGATTAATTTGAAGAAGATGCGGGGTCTCGATGGCTTTCTCTCAAATCTTTAAAATTGACATAAGACCACTGACGATCTACTGCAAAGGAATATTGTGTTGGAAGAAGAATGCACTGCTGTTTGCAGTTGCGTCCCTCGAGGGGTGCTCCGAGGAACTCACAAGTGGAAGCTCTGTGCTTAAAGTGCTCCTCACATCACTTCTGCTTAGATCATGGGAAATCAATAGCTTCGGAAGTCAGTGTTAGGTATTCCATCCTCTGGGAAAATAGATGCCAGAGTGCCTGCAAGAGAGAAGAGATTTTCATTTCCCCATGAGTTTTTTTTTTTTTTTTAATTGTGGCTGGTTTTGTTTGGTTGGAGTTTTCCCCACGTCTGATAGTTTGCACCTGTGCTTCTTGTTCTATAAAGTGGCCTCCTCCTCTCCCTCACTGTTCTTGTGGCTGGCTCCTGCTCGTCCTTCGAGCATAGCCTGCATCACAAAGGTCTTTCTTGGAAAGGAAGGACGTACATAATATAAACTTGATAGTGACATTGCGGGTGGGTCTGGTCTTTGTGAGGCTTATCCTTGAAAAGAGCCCTGGCTCCCCTCACTCCACCTCCTTCATCCTAGGTGGGCTTGTATTAAGGCATGGTTAATTTTTCCTTTATTGTTTTCACTGGGGGGACCACAGTGTGGGGCTGTCAGCCGTGTATGTCCCGCGCCCAGTTCCACGCTCATCAAATCTAGCTCTGAATGAAGCTAGGTACTTCCTCCTTAAAAAAAAAAAAATCGAGTGTTGAAAAGGATATACAAAGTTTAGAAGATAACTGTTGCTGGTTCCCTCCTCTCTAATTAGGGGACAAGAATCAGCAGCATTTATGTTCTATCATGAGAACTCATGGGCTTCCCTGGTGGCTCAGATGATAAAGAATCTGCCTGCCAGTGCAGGAGACTCCGGTTCAGTTCCTGGGTTGGGAAGATCCCCTGGAGAAGGGTGTGGCTGCCCACTCCAGTATTCTTGCCTGGACAATCCCATGGACAGAGGAACCTGGCAGGCTATAGTTCATGGGGTAGCAAAGTGTTGGACACGGCTGAACGACTAACACATGAGAACGAGTATTTGTTTGGCATTTACTATGCACAAGAATTTTGTGAATAGTAGTTTTTATTTCTCTCAAAGCTTCCGGGCACATGCCCTTTTATTTAGGGGAAAAGGGAGTTCCCAAAGACTGCAGTGGGGCTCAGCTGTTTTGGGGCAAGTGCTGATGACAGGGTTCACTCCTTCTGTGCCCTTCCCGCCTTCTCAGGGTCCTCTCCACTCCTGACGTGCCTCAGTTCTCTGCCCCCTCAAAGCTTAGTTCAACATAACTTCCTTCCTCCAAGTGCCTCATTGAAAACTCACAGCTTTTTGTCTGTAGCTCTTGTTTGATGTCTGACATTTTTCTTCCTTGGATCACCAATGTCTTCTTCAGATCACTTCCCGGGGCTCAAGCACTTTCCAGTCTGCTGAGGCTACAATCCCATCCTGTGTCTGATGTCCTTCAATGCTTTGCGGACTAGCTGTCCTAGTGTCTTTCTGTCCTTGCAACAAGCCACACCTGTTCATATCTCGGGCTCTAGAATATACAGTCCCCTCTGCCTGATGTTGGAAAGATCTCCTGGAGGAGGACATGGCAACCCCCTCCAGTATTCTTGCATGGAGAATCCCATGGACAGAGGAACCTGGCAGGCTACAGTCCATGGGGTCGCAAACAGTTGGACACGACTGAAGTGACTTAGCACGGACTGCCCGGTGTACTGTGTTCCCCATCATTATATTTAGCTCCTCTGTCTCATTGAAGACTCACCTACCTCCAGCATCACCTCCTTGAAGATGTCTTCCTCAACGCCTCGACCCATTCTCTAGCCTCATCTAGCATTATGCAAGGATGCAAGGACCTGGATTTTATTTTCAGAATGATCACAACTAGCCATTTTTGTCAGCTGATTTTCTTGCTTGTGTTTCTGTCCTTCTCCAATCTAAGCTCCACGAGGGCAGGGACCACGTCTTCCATAATGGTGGCACATCCCCAGCACCCACATGTCTGGACTAGCACAGCACCTGGCCCACAGGAGATGCCCAGTAACCGTTTGCTGCAAGATATCAGATCACATCACTCCTCTGCTTAAAGCCCTTGAATGGGTAAATATCATTTACCACTCAGAGTGAAAGCCTAATTCTGACTTTCAAGGTCCCACACCCATCCCCTTAAATTGGCGTCTGAGCTCGTCGGCCTGTTCCCCCTCACTCGCTCCAGGCCTGCTTGATATTGCTCACACATGCTGGGTAAGCCCCTGCCTCAGGACCTTGGCACTTGCCATGCCTTCCTCTGGAACTTTTCTTCCCCCATGGATTCTCTCTCTCTTTAGGTCTTTACTCACTTCTTGCTCTCCGAGGAAGGCCTTCCCTGCCAGTCAGTTTGAAATGTGAAACTTTCCTTTCTATGTCCACACCGTCACACTCACTCCCACTTTTTCCTTCTTCCCTTTCCTTCTTTATTAGGGTGGGGATTTTTATGTATTTTCTTCATTGCTGTATTCCTTGGATCCCAGAATAGCACATAACACATAAGAGGTGTTTAGTAAATTTGGAATGAATGATTATCTTGGCCTTTCTTATCTGCCCCATTGTTCTTCATGGCCCTCAGGGTTCCAGCAAACATTCACTGAATATCACATCGAAGAATGAATTAATCTGTCCCTGGATAGTAAATGCGGTCCCTTCAAAGAGTGTGCCAGACACATTTGAATAAACTACAGGCTTCCCAGGTGGCGCTAGTGGTAAAGAACCCACCTGCCAACGCAGGAGATGTAAGAGAGGTGATTCTGATCCCTGGGTTGAGAAAATTCCCCTGGAGGAGAGCATAGCAACCCATTCCAGTATTCTTGCGTGGAGAATCCCATGGGCAGAGGAGGTCTGGTGGGTTACAGTCCGTAGTGTTGAAAGAGTCAAACATGACAGAATTGACTTGGTGTGTGTGTGTGTGTGCGCGCGCGCGCACACACACACACACACACACACACACAGATCTTCAGCAAACACTTCAGAGTCTTTGAGAGAAATAATGTTGCAGTAATACTGCAAAGCCTTAACTTTCAGTTATCATTGGTGAGTCTGGCTAATCATGAATGAAACAAAGTATCTTGCTATCTTTTTTCTCCTTTCCTTGACATCTCTCCTGGCTTCCCCTCTGCGGACTCACAGTTTCTTTTCATTGAAGACCATCTCTGGGCTGAGAAGCTGGTTTCTGAGGATGGAGCAGTTCTATCAATGAATTGGGGTGTATAAACTTTTGGCTTAGCTTTATTCTTCAGAGAGAACAAAAAAATCAGAAATTGTTGAAGAGAGTGGATTTATGAAGCATTTTTCAACCTTATTTCTCCAAAACTAAAAGCTGTAGTTCAAGAGTGACTTTAATTAGTATGGCTTTCTAGTCCCTGCAGGTCCCAAGGTGGGGACTGGCAGCTGCTTCTATAGCAGCTTGGCTGTGGGGGGTCATATGAACCTTGTGAAGGGAATTGTCTGAGTTTGTTTTTGTTTATTTGCAGAAGTAGACCTTCCTTTCAGGGTATAAAACATTTTCCTCTCGTAGAGCTCTTGGGACGTGTCCCTGCTCACCTCGTTTTCTCCCAGGGTTCACTTTTGTCCTTGGGTTTGCTCTTTCTTCTCAGCCAGCATCTTGAGCTGCTCTCCACCCTAGCTCTTGGCACCCTCTGCTGCTTTCACCACCTTCCTCGCCCCTGCCCATCCTCATTTATAAGCTTCTTGAGCTGAGGGAGAGTAGGGGTTCCAAAAGAAAAAGAAAGCTCATGGAAGACATTAATAAAAAGAGTAGGGACTTCGCTGGAGGTCCAGTGGTTAAGGCTCTGCGCTTCCACTGCAGGGGGTGCAGGTTGCATCCCTGGCTAGGGAACTAAGTTCCCAGGCGCTGTGGGGTATGGCCAAAAAAGGAATTCAGGAGACACAGGCGAGACAGAAGCAAGGAGCTAACCAGGAAGGATGAAAGCTGCCATGCATCAGTTCTCCCGCCCGCAAAATAAATAAGGATTTTAAAAAGAATATAATTCATTCTCCTCTTTTCATTAGTCATTTGGGTTGCTAATTTACATTGCTAAATGTGAGTCGCATTCTAACTACCCTTCTCAGATGAGGAATGAAGGAAAGAAAAGTCCCATTTTAACCTTTTGAGAAATTTAGGCAAAAATATTTGCAGAATCCTTATCTCATGACCTTGATTTAAAAAAACAAAATAATTACATCTCAGCACAGTTCAAATGCTTCTGAGAGAGGCCTGTTAGAAATCCCTTCTTTAGAGTATTTTTACAAAGTATGAGCATTCATGAAAAAATTGTAAGGGTTAAAAAGCCATGAATTTTCATAAAAACTCATCTTCTGTTAATAAAAAAATGCCCTTAAGCCAAATAATTTCTACATCTTACTTCAGAATTGCTTCTGTTCTGTAGCACTTAGACTGATCAATTTTCAGAAGTTGTAGGAGAGAAAATAAATTCTGTCTCCAAACGATGTTTATAATCTCAAATCTAAATTAAAACATGTCGATTCCACAGCAATAGTCACTATGGAAATAGAAACATATAGGCCTCGATTCTAAATCAAGAGAGTGTTTAGCTGGGTGGTATATATTTTCCATCATGTTTTTGAAAAATCTGTTACAGTGTATGCATTTTCAAAGGCTTGGATTTGATAAGCTTCTAAGAAATTGTACATGTGTGGGTCAGATTAGATTTAAATGTGCTTTGTACACTTTGCAAATGTGGTTTATAAAGTCTTGTCCCTATTAATGAAAATCCCTGTTGAACCATTAGATTTATTTTATGGGATTTTAAATAATAAACATATTTGAAATCCATGATAGCTTCTGTCACAGGCAGATATAGCTATACATTATCTCCATTCAAATTCTACTAAAAATCAAATGTTGTATTAATACTAACAAGTGTAGAATGGATTTTAAAGAGTTTAAATAGAATTGCCACTCACATCTCTATTTACACCTAATTATCAAGCTTTCTTTAGTTTTAGAAACTGTTTAAAAATATATTTGCTAGTTTAAAAAACTGTCAGCTTAAAAAAAAAACCCAGAAGTAATAATAGAAATAATTTATTCTAAAAGGTGTATTTTGCACACACACAAAAAGGAAAAGATTTAAAATTTATTTAGAAGTTTTACATGTCAAGAAAGCTTTTGCCCCTATGTTTGGCTGAATAAATGTTCCACCTTTTCAACTTGTTCTAGTAAATACTCAAGAAATATTTCTTCAACCAGAATCTGCATGCCTACTATGTGTTGGGTGATGTTCTAACATTGAATGTCACTTAAGTAACAAAAAACAAAACATATGCTGTGATCATTTTGCTTTAAATAGCATAAGCCAAGCATATAACTCCTTTACATAAAATACATAATTCCCATTTAGAAATGACATCATTCCTTTCTTTCAAGGAGCTCAAGATGTTTTTTGAGTCAAAACAGTTATCTTCACATTATCCTCCTGAACTTAATGAAAACCAAGTGCTACCTACTTTTTCCTGCACCTGGCATGCCTTTCTAAAAATTATGAAGAGTCCTTGGTGAAGACAGAGTGATACAGCACTTCTGCCCATTCCTTGCCTAGCTAATCGTTTCTCATCAGTTGCGAAATGAGGGTGGCCTAGCATCCCCTTTCCCACAAAAAGATCTCTTGTCAAAATTCAGTCATTTTCCTTCTTTCTCTCCAGCCCTTAGATTAGATCAGCATCTCTCCCCCTGTTGATACTTAACTTCAGAAGTCACCTGCTTTGATACACCACACAGTACATGTAGTCTGAGATCATTAGCTGAGATCTTTCTCACTTGCAGCTGACACCTTATAGTCATGCCTCCAGACATTTTGAGATCTATGATAGATGAAATTCAGACGTTTGAATTTTTGCCCCCTTGTTCTAATAGTGTTAACCTAGGCACCAATTTTTTTGTTGTTGATCTTTTCTTCTCTCTACTCAGCCTCACCGTGTTGGCTAGAGTACTCCTAAATTTCTCAGAGACTGGTACATTAGTGTTTTTCTTTGATCCCATCCCAACTTGTGTTTCGAGCTGAAATGACCAGCTGTTCTGGAGTCACACAGATCCACTCAGTTTAAGCTCACAGTTTACTTAATAAGTAATAGATAGGAAGTTTAGTTTAAAATACTAAAAAAGCTCATGTATCATTTAAGAACTCTTAGCTGCAAGTAACATGCAAGAGGCTTAAAGGGTAAGGAAACTGACCATTTCACATTGTAAGAAGCTCAGAAGTAGGAGCCTCACGTCTTTTTATGTGTGGTTGTCTTAGATTGGTTCTCCTCTATGTGATGAAGTTCTCTTTGAGGCTGGTAGAAAGATGCTGCAGGGGACCCAGCCTCATGTGCAGCTCTGACAGTGTCCAAGTGAATAATATTTTACCTCTTAGAGAAGCAGGAGAAACTTTGCCAGAACCCCCCCCCCCCCACCAAACTGGCTTACTCTCCCATCTCATTGGCCAGAATTTTATCACATGTTCATTCCTAAACCAATCAATGGCAGGGAGAAGGGGGTTGCCATAACTGGATTAGATAAAAGGGTTTATGTAACCCAGCTTCCCTAAAGCGCTTGAGGTTTGGGAAAAGGTGATATTTGAATAAAATAAAGTTGCAGTTAAGCAGGTGGAGGAAGCAGTGTTATAAATGTTAGATAGCCAGTCACATTCACAAAGTCACAGTGGCATTTTGGAACTGATGGGTGGTTTCCCCCAGGTGATCAAAAGGAAGGCCAAGTGTAATATATTTATCTTTGGGATCATGCACATTTTTTTCAATCCATATCTCAGTACAATAAAAACACTCAGTATATATAAATTTAATGTTGGAAATTCCCACATAAAAATATAAAATTCCCACATAAAAAATAAAAATAAATAATTTGTCTTACATTTTAGCAGCATATACAATCACTGTGTTGTGTAAGTTAGCAATTATAACTAACAACAGAAACGATGCATTTGATAACCTATGCATCCAAAGTTCAAAATATTATCAATGGAGATAATTAATTAGCTGAAGTCATCTGAATACATTTTGTAATTTGTTTTCCTCTGAGTTGATTTGACATTTATATTAAACCCAGCTTTTGAAAAAAAAATGTTTTTGATGCTACTTGGCATATCCTTGTATTACATTATGTGTTGCTGTAGAATTTACAAGATCAACATTTAGATGTCACCAGAGAGACATGCATCCTTGTACTGTGATAGACATTATCAGGCGCTCCCAAAGTAGCAGCAGCTATTTACATTGAACTTAAATAGACAACTATGGAAATGTCAGGAAGCATTACATTTTTGGAAGTTGGAAACATTGAATAGAATTAGGCTTTTTGTTTTTGATTTGCATTCAAGTGACCAAGATGTCTCTTTTGTGATAGAATGATTCCATGTGGGCAGAGTAAAGACCAGGTAGCTAGAAATCTCAAACCATGTAACACAAACCTTTAGAGCATCATTAAATTAACTTAGAGGGTCACCACCACCATTCTTTTCCCCTTCTATTATTTAGTTAAAAAAAAACCAGAAATATGAAAGAGCATTATACATAGCTAAGGTAAGAGTAGATTCATTTCCTTTGAACTTAGTTTTTTTATTATGAAAAAGTTCAAGCATATACAAAAGTAGAGAGAATAATATAATAAACTCACATATGTTCATCACCCAGATCCAACAGTTGTCAAGATTTGTGCCATACCAGTTTTATCTCTTTTTTGGCCAATTATATTTTAAAGTAAATCCCAGACATTACTTCATTTTACTCTCATATATTTCAGGATGTATATATATTTTTAAGTGTGTGCATTTTCTTACAAAACCACAATGTAATTGTTACCAAACCTAATAAAATTAACAGTTAATATGTAATAGCCAATCTCTAAAATACCCAAATATTCTAATTTCCCCAGTGAACTCTTTTTTAAAAACAATTAATTGGAGTATAATTAATTTATAATATTTATTAAAATAATGTTATTTAATACATTTGAGACATCATCCATACAAAGCTTTATTTTTAAAACTTTATTTATTTTTGACCACGTTATATAGCATGTGGGAATCTTAGTTCCCCAACCAGGGATCGAACCCCTGCTCCCTGCAGTGGAAGCACAGAATCTTAACCACTGGACCACCAGGGAAGTCCCTCATTTACAATTTGTGTTAGTTTCAGGTGTAGAGTGAATGAGTTCTACATTTGCATGTGTCTACTCTTTTCCAGATTCTTTTCCCATGTGGGTTGCTACTGAGTTTTGAGCTCCCTCTGCCCAGTAGGTCCTTGTGTGTGCTTGGTCATGTCTGAATCTTTGTGGCCCAGTAGATAGCAGCCTGCCATGCTCCTCTGCCCATGAAATTTTCCAGACAAGCATACTGGAGGGGTGCCATTTCCTGCTCAGGGGAATCTTCCTGACCCAGGGATTGAACCCACGCCTCTTGCGTCTCCTGTATTGCCAGGTGGATTTTTTAGCACTTGTGCCACCTGGGCAGCCCTCAGTAGGTCCTTATTAGTTGTTTGTTTTATATGTAGGTGTGTGTATATGTCCATCACTACCTTCCAAGTTACCCGCCCCGCTTTCTCCCAGGGAACAGGAAGTTAGCTGTCTGCATCTGTGAGACTATTTCTGTTTTGTCAGTTCACTTGTACCATTTTGTTCCCCTGGATTCCACATATAAGCAATCATCATGATACTTGTCTTTCTGATTGACTTCACTCAGTATGACAGTGTCTAGGTCCATCCATGTTGCTGCAAAAGGCATTATTTTGTTGTTTGAATGTTTAAAACCTTCCATTGTGTGTACGTACCACACCTTCATCTGCTCTTCTGTCGGTGGACATTTATGTTGCTTGCATGTCTTGGCTGCTGTAAATAGTGCTGCAGTGAACACAGGTGCATGTGTCTTTTCAAGTTACGGTTTTCTCCAAACATACGCCCAAGAGTGGGATTGCTGGATCATATGGTAGCTCTGCTTTTAGCGTTTAAAGTCACCTCTGTACTGTTCTCCATAATGGCTGCACCAATTTACATTCCCACCAATAGAATAGGTGGGTTCCCTTTTCACCAAACCCTCTCCAACACTTACTGTTTGTATTTTTTTTTAAATATTTTTGACATGTACACAGGCTACTACATTTATTTTTTGCTTATTTTATTTATTTTTGGCTGCTCTGGGTCTTCATTGCTGCATGCAGACTTTCTCTAGTTGTGGTGCACCAGCTTCTCATTGTTGTGGAGCTTGGACTCTAGGGTGCACGGACTCCAGTAGTTGTGGCACATGGGCTCAGCTGCTCCAAGGCATGTGGAATCTTTCCCCATCAGGGATCGAACCCATGTCCCCTACACTGGCAGGCGGATTCTTATGCACTGTGCTACCAGGGAACTCCTGCTTGTAGATTCTTTCTTTTTTTTTTTTTTGATGATGCCCATTGTGATCAGTATGTAGTGATACCTCATTATAGTTTTGATTTGCATTCTCTTATAATTAGTGTTGATTAGATATTGAACATCATTTCATGTACTTTTTGGTTATCTATATGTCATCTTTGAAGAAATACCTATTTAGATCTTCCACCCATTTTTGATTGGGTTGTTTGTTTTATTGATACTGAGTTGCTCTTTGTTTATTTTGGATGTTAATCCCTTGTCAGTTGCTTGGTTTGCAAATATGTTCTTCCATTCTGTAGGTTCTCTTCTGTTTGTTTTTGTTTCTATTTTTATTATTCTCGGAGGTGGATCCAGAAAGATCTTGCTGTGATTTATGTCAGAGAGTCTTCTTCCTATATTTTCCTCTAAAATTTTATAGTATCCAGCCTTGCGTTTAGGTCTCTAATCCATTTCAAGTTTATTTTCGTGTGTGGTGTTAGAAAGTATGCTAATTTCATTCTTTTACATCTGGCTGTCCAGTTTTCCCAGCACCACTTACCTTTTTAAAATTTATTTTTAATGGAAGAGTAATCACGATATTGTGTAGGTTTCTGGCATGCATCAACATGGATCAGCCGTGAGCATATGTATGTCACTTCCCTCCTACCTCGTCCCACCCCTCTAGGTTGTCACAGAGCCCTGGTTTGAGTTCTGTGAGTCATACAACAAATTCCCACTGGCTATCTGTTTTACATATGTTAGTGTATATATTTCCATGCTACTCTCTCCATTCATCCCACACGCTCCTTCCTACCCCTCCACGCCTGCTGTGTCCATAAGTCTGTTCCCTATCTGCATCTCCATCCAGCATCGCTTATTGAAGAGACTGTCTTTACTGCACTGTATATTCCTGCCTCATTTGTCAGAGGTTAGTTGACCATAGGCCGCAATGAACTCTTTTTTAAAAAATCTTTTTACAGTTGGCTTATTTGAAACATAAAACTTTTATTTATGTGTCTGTATATCTGTGGGAAGTCACAATGAGAGATAGCTTTCTTAATATGGGTTGTAGTCAAGAACAGTCTGGAAAGTTATTCCTGAGGGCATTGACTGATGCTTGTTGGGAACTCAAGAACAAACTTTTCTTCTTGTAGACAGCCAGTTTCTGTACATGCCAGGAGGTAGCCCAGAGTTAAAATTTCAGCCATCAATTGCTTGTGTCTTTTATATGGAGCTGTAGAAATGCTTTGGCTCTCCACCCACCTGCCCCCGCCATGAGGTATAAGAATTTTTCTTATATTATGAATATACAGGCTACTCATTCTAAGAGTTTATTGATTTGACTATTTGTGGAGCTTGATTAAGTAACTCAGACCAGAGAAGATGAAGCAGCCTCAGACTTGTAGTCTCATTCTGAAGCAGTGGATTTAAAGCCTTGTTTGGCACTTAAAAAAAAAAAAAAAAAAAAAAACATGATTCAGAGCAAGATGACAAGCTCAAGTGTTTAGTTACATGATATATCAATTTTATATCTTCATCATTTTTCTCCAGGTAAAGAAATTAGGAAACAGCAAAAATCAAACAAAACCATTTTTTTTTTCAGCTATTGTGTCCTCAAAGGCACTTTGAAATCTTAGCATTTTGCATATGGGGCCACAGGATGTTTACATATGCTGTTCCATTTATCAAGAGGAATTAACTGCCTTATCCACGGAACATAGTTTTTTTTCTTTTCTTCTTTTAAATCACCTCAGTCTCTACTTCTCCAGAAAAACTTTCTGTGACCTTTTTAGGTCATATTCTCCCATTATGTGCTTAAAACACCACGGGCCATTCTTTTGTAGAACTTATTTATTGTTTTTGTTGTTCAGTCGCTTAATTCTGTCTGACTCTTTGGGACCCCATGAACTGCAGCACACCAGGCTTCCCTGTCCTTCATCATCTCCCAGAGTTTGCTCAAACTCATGTTCATTGAATCGGTGGTGCCATCCAACCATCTCATCCTCTGTTGTCCCCTTCTTCTCCTGCCTTCAGTCTTTCCCAGCATCAGGGTCTTTTCCAGTGAGTTGGCTCTTTGCATCAGGTGGCCAAAGTCTTGGAACTTCTCATCTGTCCTTAAATGGATATTCAGGGTTGATTTCCTTTAGGATTGACTGGTTTGATCTCCTTGCAGTCCAAGGGACTCTGAAGAGTCTTCTGTGGCACCACAGTTCTAAAGCGTCAATTCTTTGTGCCAATTCTAAAGTGCCAATTCTTTGGCACTCAGCCTTACTTATGGTCCAACTTTCACATCCGTACATGACTACTGGAAAAACCATTGCTATTACCATGCAGACCTTTGTTAGAAAGTGATGTCTCTGCTTTTTTGATATGCTGTCTAGATATGTCATAGCTTTTCTTCCAAGGAGCAAGTGAGTTTTCATTTCACGGCTGCTGTCATGGTCCACAGTATCTTTGGAGCACAAGAAAATAAAGTCTTTTACTGTTTCCAGTCTTTCCCCATCTATTTGCCATGAAGTGAGGGAACTGAATGCCATTATCTTCATTTTTTAATGTTGAGTTTTAACACAGCTTTTTCACTCTCCTCTTTCACCTTTATCAAGAGGCTCTTTAGTTCCTCATGTTTTTTTGCCAGAAAGGTGGGGTCATCTGCATATTTGAGGTTATTGATATTTCTCCCAGCAGTCTTGATTCCAACTTGTGCTTCATCCAGTCTGGCATTTCTCATGATGTATTCTGCATATATGTTAAATAAGCAGGGTGACAAAATGCAACCTTGACATACTCTTTTCCCAGTTTGAAGCCAGTCCATTGTTCCATGTCCAGTTCTAACTGTTGCTTTTTGACTTGCATACAAGTTTCTCAAGAGGCAGGTAAGGTGGTCTGGTATTCCCATCTCTTTAAGAATTTTCTACAGTTTGTTGTGATCCAAACAGTCAAAGTCTTTGGCATAGTCAATAAAGCAGAAGTAGATGTTTTTCTGGAATTCCCTTGCTTTTTCTGTGATCTAACACATGTTGGCAATTTGATCTCTATTTCCTCTGCCTTTTCTCAGTCCAGCTTGTACATCAGGAAGTTCTCCATTCACGTTACTAAGCCCACTTGACTTTACACTCCAGGATGTCTGACTCTAGGTGAGTGATCACACCATCATGGTTATCTGGGTCATGAAGACCTTTTTTGTATAGTTCTTCTGTATATTCTTGCCACCTCTTCTTAATATCTTCTGTTTCTGTTAGGTCCATACCATTTCCATCCTTTATTGTGCCCATCTTTGCATGAAGTATTCCCTTGGTAGCTCCAGTTTTCTTGAAGAGATCTCTAGTCTTTCCCATTCTGTTGTTTTCCTCTATTTCTTTGCATTGATCACTGAGGAAGGCTTTCTTATCTCTCCTTGCTATTCTTTGGAACTCTGTATTTGGATGGGTATATCTTTCCTTTTCTCCTTTGCCTTTTGCTCCTCTTCTTTTCTTAGCTATTTGGAAGGCCTCCTCAGACAGCCATTTTCCCTTCTTGCATCGCTTTTCCTTGTGACGGTTTGATGACCACCTCCTCCTGTACAGTGTTATGAACCTCCGTCCGTAGTTCTTCAGGCACTCTGTCAGATCTAATCCCTTGAATCTGTTTGTCCCTTCCACTGTATAATCATAATGGATTCGATTTAGGTCATACCTGAATGGCCTAGTGGTTTGAATTTCAGCCTGAATTTTGCAATAAGGAGTTCATTATCTGAGCCACAGTCAGCTCGTGTTGCAGTTTTACATTCTTTGTTGCAGTAATATATCTAATACCTTTCCCTTCCTAGTCTGTAAATTCCATGAGAGTGGGGATTGTCCTTGCTCATCAATGTAGTCTGAATACCTAATACCATTGAGCTCAGCACAAGTTCGAGTGAATGACATGCTGACTAATAGACGGAATGCTGTCACTATAAAGCAGTTAATTATGCAGGCTGAAAACATCTTTATAATTAAGCATCCTCGTTTTTCTTTCAACTTCAAGTTTTTTCCTGGAATTTCAAAGAGGGTAATTTAATAGGTGCCATATTCAGCCTCTGTTTTGTTTTTTTTTTTAATGACGTCTAAAGAATATAATGCTTTTAGCAGGGCAACTTTTGTACATCATAAAAGGGGCTTATAGGCGTGATGGTTGTAGAAGGCTGCAAGACAATGTAATCGTTTCAAATACATTTTAAAAATGTGTAGGGTCAGTCCTAATTATTGAGAAATTTCTCTTGGTTCTCAAAGCCACGAATTAAACTGGAGAAATGGATGAATGGTGTAGAATCATTGAATGAAGTCTGCAAGACTTATTGTGGTACACTAGCCTGTTCACTGCTTGCCCCAGGTAGCCGCCCTAGTCTCAATTACTGCTACCTACTCCTTGCCTCCATCTTCCTGCTCCAGGAATATATGCCTATGTATTCTTCCGTGCTTAGTTGCTCAGTCGTGTCTGATTCTTTGTGACCCCACTGACTGTAGCCCACCAGGCTCCTCTGTCCATGGGATTCTCCAGGCAAGAATACTGGAGTGGGTTGCCATGCCCTCCTCCAGAGGATCTTCCCAACCCAGGGATCAAATCCAGGTCTCCCGCATTGCATGAAGATTCTTGAGCCACCAGGGAAGCCCATATGTGTTCTTAAAACAATAAAATGTGTATGTGGGCTTTCCTGGTGGCTCAGTGGTAAAGAATCTGCCTGCCAGTGCAGGAGACATAAGAGACACAGGTTCAATCCCTGGGTCAGGAAGATTCCTTGCAGAAGAAAATGGCAATCCACTCTATGGATAGAGAAGCCTGGGGGGCTACAGTCCATGGGGTCGCAAAAGAGTCAGACACGTCTTAGCGACTAAACAACAATAACAGTTCTCTCTGTAAATTACCTGTAAGATAGTAAGGTGTTACATATAAAGATGAGCTCCCCTTGGACAATTTACTTGATTTTGTGTCCTCCAGCATACAAAAAACATTCTATTCTTGTGAGACGTGTAGTAATCTTATGTGTATACATTTTTTTAGTGTGCCTCTTAAATCCATTATTCTGTATTTCATTTCTAAAATGTTAAACATTATGGTATGTAGATAGGATTTGAAATTCTGTTTTTATCATTTACTATTATATTACAAGCGTGTCTCATAGAGTGTATTTACAAACATTACAAATATTTTAACTTTTGATTCTTATCCACAAGCCTTTTTTATTTTTTATTTTTAATTGAGGGATACTAGCTTTACAGTATTATGCTGGTTTCTACCAAATCTCAGCATGAATCAACCGTAGGTTTAACTGTCCCCTTGCACTTGAACATCCCTCCCACTGCCCTCCCCACCCCACCCCTCTAGGTTGTCACTGAGCTCCGGTTTGAATTCCCATTGGCTGTCTATTTGACATACGGTAATGTGCGTTTCCATGTTACTCTCTATACGTCCCACCTTTCCTTCCTCCCCCACAAGCTGGTCCATTCATCTGTTCTCCACATCTGTCTCTCCGTTGCGCTCTGCAGATATGTTCATCAGGGGTATGTACACATTTTTAGTAGAAATGATATAGTGAATAATGGCTGCATATCCCCTTTTCCACTTAGAAATGTATCTCAGAGTGGTATCCGTGTTGTTACATGTAGATCGAGCTTGTGCCTTTTAACGACTGTATAATACCCCATTATATGAGTAGATAGCACGCTTGTCTCCATTTTTCTACTGAGAATGTCTAAGTTGGTCCTATCCTGTTGAATACTACAAGCCAAGCTCCAGGCAGCATTCCTGTATATGCCTCACTTCCAGCTGTGTGAACAGCTCTAGCCTATAAATGAAAATATCGGATGATAGGCTGTATGAATTTGGGGATTTTATCGATACTGCAAAGCTGCCCTGCAAAGTGGCAATACTGCCCTCTTTACATTCATACCAGCAGCGTCCAAGAGGATGTTTTCCCCATGTTGTTACCACTTACTGACACCATTCTGTGTTACTTGCTCCCCTCTGATGAGTGAGAAATGGTATCTTGGTGTAGCTCATGTGTCTAGGATTATTCTCAAGACTTGGCATCATTTCCTACCTTGGGTGGCAGTCGCAGTTTTCTCTCTGCACCTCTTCTGCCTCTGGCTCTCCGTGCTGGCTGCTGCTTGTTTGGACCCTGGGTCTCTGCTGTGGCTTCTCTGCTCTCTCTCTGTTTCTGGCTATTTGCCAGTTTTTTCCTCCAGAGGTACACTCTGCTCAAGTATAACTTGAAGCAGAAGGAAGGTATTAACTTCTTTCTCCTTAAAGTCATTTAAAATAATATCCCTCAAGTGCCTGCTAGGTGCCAGGCCGTACAGCAGACAGTGCGGTGACAGTGCAAGGGCCTCTGTCTCCTTGGGGTTTGCATTGCAGTGGGAGAAAGAGACAGGGTATTAAGGGTGTGAGGCTCAATGTCATGTCCGGTGGAGACAAGGTGAACAAAGTGATGAAGATTGTGGCCATAGGGGCAGGGAGAAGGTGGCCAGGAAAGCCTTTACTAAGAGGGGAGATCTGAGCAAAGACCTGAGTGCAGTGAGGGAAAGAAGAGCCGTCCCAGGAGATGCATCAGCAAGTGTCGAAGCGCTGAGGTGAAAGTGAGGGCTCAGAGGGATGTTGGTGTGGCTGGAGCCCAGAGGCCAACGGGCAGACTGCAGGAAATGATGTCACAGAGGTAGCCAGGATCCAAATCATGAAGGACATTGAGGTCCACGATCAGGGTGCTTTTATTTCCAGGGTATGGAGGTTTGCGGCTGGGACAGTGGTTTTTAGGTGACTCTGGGTGGGAAGAGGGACGAGTGTGGCAGCGTGGAGAACAGCCGAGTGCATATTGCAGGAAGCATTGCAGACGCCCAGGCAAGCGTGTCTGGGGTCACGGCATTGGAGGTCGTGAGGAGGAGTGAGATACAGGATGTATTTTGTAGGTGGAGCTGGCATGAGTGGCTGATGGATGATGGTGGATGATACATGTGTATGTATGGTACGAGGGGGAAAAGGCAGAGATGAGGGTGACTCCAAGAGTGATGTGAGCTACTCGAGGATACTGATGACACTTAGAATGTAGAGAAGACTTGTGAGGGGAGCAGGCTTGAGGGGACAAATCTAGAGCTCTAAGAAATGTTACATTTGACATGCCTACTATTAGGTTGGTACAAATGTAATTGCAGTTTTGGACGATGAATTTTAAATCATTATAACTAGGCTCAAACACATCTTCATTAATCAAAGTAGGAACCATTACAGTCAACACATACTTGCCAACAAGAAATAACTTCATTACTGTAGTGTAAAAATCTGTGCTTGGGGATTTGATGAACTCTTAAAAAGCATTTTCTGCACCCTGTTGGTTGTAGAACCGTTTTTCCCTGCAAAAAAATTGTCCAGATGCTTAAAGAAGTGGTAGTCAGTTGGCAAGAGGTCACATGGATATGGCAGATGAGGCAAAACTTTGTAGCCCAATTCGTTCAACTTTTGAACTGTTGGTTGTGTGATGATGTGTGGGCAGGCGTTGTCATGGAAAAAAATTGGGCCGTTTCTGTTGACCAGTGTTGGGTGCAGGTGTTGCAGTTTTCAATGCGTCTCATCAATTTGCTGAGCATGCTTTTCAGATGTAATGGCTTTCCCAGGACTCAGAAAACTGTAGTGGATCAGACAGGCAGGAAACCACCAAACAGTGACCATGACCTTTTTTGGTGCGAGTTTAGCTTTGGGAACTGCTTTGGAGCTGCTCCTTAGTCCAAACACTGAGCTGGTCATTGCAGGTTGCTGTATAAAATCCACTTTTCATCACATGACACAGTTTGGTAGATAAATGGTTCACTGTTGTTGCATAGAATAGGAGAGGATGACACTTCAAAGCAGTGATATTTTTTGATTTTCAGTCAGCTCATGAGGTACCCACTTACTGAGCTTTTTCACCTTTCCAGTTTGCTTCAAATGCTGAGTGAGTGTAGAATGGTCGATGTTGAATTCTTTGGCAACTTTCATGTAGTTGTAAGAGGATCAGCTTCGATGGTGGCTCTCAGTTGGTTATTGTCAACTTCCACTACACTCCTCATCTTCAAGGGTCTCGTCTTCTCTGCAAAACTTCTTCAACTACCACTGCACTGTGTGTTTGTTAGCAGTTCCTGGGCCAAATGCATTGTCTCCACTGCTTTGCAACCCATTTTGAACTAAAGAAAATTGCTAGAATTTGCTTTTTGTCTAACATCATTTCCATAGTTGAAAATAAATATAAAAGCAAGTAATAAGTTTTCAGCCAAAAAAAAAAAAAACCATAAGCAAGAAATGTGCATTAAATGATGTGTAACATAACCACATTTATTTAAGAATGTATTCCAATCTCAAAGGCAAATTTCAACAGTGCAAAACCTGCAGTTACTTTTGCAACAACCTAATAGCTATAGGTGTTGAGTTGGTATTAAACTAAAAAAAAAAAATCAAAACTGGGAATATATATTTGAGAGTAGTCCCCTTAATGGGCTTTCCTGGTGGCTCAGATGGTAAAGAATCTGCCTGTGATGTAGGAGATCTGGTTTAATTCCTGGATTGGGAAGATGCCCTGGTGAAGGAAATGGCTACCCAGTCCACTTTTCTTGCCTGGAGAATTCCATGAACGAAGGAGCCCATGGGCTACAGTCCATGGTATCGCAAAGAGGTGGACACAACTGAGTGACTAACACTAGCTCTAGCCTTGAGAGAGCATGCTTAATCCCACAGACTGGGTGTTATCACTGGAGGAATAGAGAGAAGAATAGGGTCAGAGAAAGAGCTGAGGGCTCCTCCAGTATCTGGAGGCAGAGACTAGGAAGGAGAAGACAGTAGACAGGATTGCCAGGGCTCTGGAAACCAGGAGGAGTTCAGGAATGAGACAGGGAATGTATCGTATGCTGTTAAAAGATGCATACTTAGGACACACGTTGGACTTGGTGAGACAGAGGACAGTTGTGACTTGACTTGAGAAGTCTCAGTGGAGAGAGCTGGGGGAAAAAATCACATGATGAAGTGGAGATCCCCACGTTGATAAAGGTTGGGTACTGTGAGAGAGCTGTGGCCTTTGCTTCTCTGCTCTCTGAAGGCTGGAAGGGCCTTAGCCGATTTCTGCTCTTCTGCTCAGAGCTGCTTAGAATGCAGCCCTGGCTTCCTCTCTCTCCCAGCTTCCAGCTCCCCACGCCTGTCATCCCCCAGCCCCTGCCATTCCTCAGACTGCACTGGCAGTCCCACCTTGGTCCTGTTAGCACTCTGCACTTGCTCTCTCTCCAGGTGACCCCCCTAAAGACAAGAGGCTCTGGGGCAGCCGTGTTGTCGGTCTCCATCCGCAATCCTTAGGCTATTCTGAGTCTCGGTAATAATTTCTTGAACTGAATTTCACTCTGAATTCCATTTTAAAAGGGGGAATGAGATAAAGGAGGCTTTGTTCTAGTTAGAGGAGAGCCTGAATTGGATGAGCATTGTAAGGGAGTGGATGAAGAAAATATGTTCCATTAGATGAGCAGGCAGTTACAGTTGATACAAAAACAGCACCATACCTCCTGACGTTGGTCTTGGCATACCAGCGGAGTAAGACACTTCAAGAACCTGGTGTATCTGCTTGTTTTAAAAAAAAGAGAATTTCAAATAAAGGTTAACGCAAAGGGCTTTGCTCAGAGCCTTTCACTAGTGAGTGACAATGATGCTAATCCCATTTTGGACTCAGACTGTTTATTAGTTTATGAAGTTGAAACATGTGCTTTGTGAAAACAGTGTTTCCTTTCCACCTAATTTTAACTGGTAATTGCTTCTCTATGGTTCCTCTGGAGAACCTGTAGGTGTGGGAATGGGAATATGGGAAAGAGAAACTAACAGTGCTGAGTATCCAGGTATAATAAGAGAACCACTGACGTGAATTATACTGTCACTTAATGTCACAGTCCTTCCATTTCACCATCTGCAAGGTGATGATTAATTGTAGTCAGTAATGTACTTTTCCTATAAAAGATGCTGTTATCACCAAGTATTAATATTGCTTCCAGTGACTACTAAGTTGTTCTGAGGAAAAATAGAGCTTTGATTTCAGTAGCCAACTTCTTTTTACCTTGTACCATAGGAAAACCAATGCAAAATTATTTTATCTGGGTTGAGGCTTCATGCCATTTGACCTTTAATAATAATAATCTCATCAAATGTACCTTAATTAGGAGTCTGGTCAAAATGCAAGTCCTCGTTTTAATATTGATGCAACATATTTATTGAACATCTAGTATCTCTTAGCATTGTACTTGGACTTAAGATTCTAAAAATGAATGTGTCTAAATACAACTCTGAGGATAAAATAATATTCTCCTCTGCTGTTAAAAAAACTTTCACTTGTGAAATGTTGGAAGTATGAAATGTCCACTAGCTATTTTAAATCCCCCCCAATTCAGTAATTATTGTCTTTGTTCTTAAATATTAGAGTGGACTTTAGGAAATGTTTATAAAGCTCCTGATTTAGGGAATTGCTGTGGCTCTGAGAAATTGTCTAGTTTAATACTCTTCAGTAAAATATATTGTAAGACCCATATGGAACTTTGAACTTTCTAGCAGTTACTTTAGAAAAAATAAAAAGAAATAAGTGAAATTAATTTTAGTAATACATTTAACCCACTATATTGAAAGTATCTCAATATGTCATCAATGCAAAATTTATTAACAAGATAAAAACAATGCTTTGTTAATACTGTCTTTGAAATCCAGTGTATATTTTACACTGATAGCACATCTGCACTTGGATATGAAATTTTCATTGGAAATACCTGATTTCTATTTAGATTTCATGAAACAGTTAAAAGTTATTACAGACATATTTAAAGATTTTTTTTTCTACAAATTTAAACTTAAATAAAAATTTAGCTTCTCAGGGGCATTAGCTTCATTTTAAATACTCAGTAGCCACATGTGGTTAGTGGCTGTCACTTGGAACATCATAGACACAGGACATTTCAACCATCGAGGAAAGTTCCATTGCACCACACAGCTCTGATTCAAACCCTGGAGGGAACGGAGTGGCAGCTAGTGGCAGACTTGGGGCGAGAATGTTGTTTACAAGAAGTTTCATAGACACAAAACCACTGCTGGGAGCCACTCAGTTTGTCTCTGTGACTTTGGTTACTCTAGATATCTTAGGTAAGTGGAATCTTACAACGTGTGTCCTTTTCGGCCTGGCTTATGTCAGCTAATGTCTTCAGGGTTCGTCCATGTTGTGGAATGTGTCAGAATCTCTTTCCCAAATAATATTCTATTTTATGGATAAACCACATTTCAAAGTTAAGGTATAATTGACCTGTAACATTGTATAAATTTAAGATGTACATGTTGAATTGATACATTTATTTATTGTCTTATGAGTGCCACTGTAGCTTTAGCTAACAACTTTAGTTCCTGTTATATAACTATTGCTTCTTTTTGTGTGTGACGAGAACATTTGAGATCTAGACTCTCACTAGTTTTGAAGTATTAAGTAATGTATTACAAACTGTAATCAATATGCAGTGCATTAGATCTCCAGAACTCATTCATCTTCCACATCTTTCCAGTTCCCCCAAGCCCCAGCCACCATATTTTGCTGTCTGTTTCTATCAGTTTGGCTTTTTAAACATTCTGAATAGAAATGATATCATACAGTATTTGTCTTTGTCTCTCTGACTTACCTCCCTTGGAATAACAGTCTCAAGGTCCATTCATGTTGTCAAAAATGACAGGATTTCCTTCCTTCTTAAGACCAAATAATATTCCAGTGTATACCAAAATTTCTTTTTAAAAAATTTTTATTGTATATTAGAATATAGTTGGTTAACAGTGTTGTGTTAGCTTCAGAAGTACAGCAAAATGAATCAGTTATACATATACATGTATTTATTCTTTTTCAGGTTCTTTTCCGATTTACGTTATTACAAAGTATTGAGTAGAGTTGCTTATGCTACACAGTAGGTCCCTGTTGGTATCTATTTTTTTTTTATTGGTATATAGTTGATTTACAGTGTTTCACCAGTTTCAGGTATACAGAAAAGGGAATCAGTTATACATATAAATGTTTCTTATGCCATGTTTTGTTTATCGGTTCATCTCTTGATGGGCACTTAGGCTGTTTCCTGTCTTGATTACTGTGAATAATGCCGCAGTGAATAATGTAGATATCTTTTTTGATATTCTATTTTCACTTCCTTTGGTTGTGTACCTGAAGTGGGATTTCTGGATCCTGTGGTGATTGTGTTTTTAATTTGAGGAACCTCCAAACTATTTTTCATAGGGGCTGAACCAACTTACATTCCTGCCATTGGTCTCAAGGGTTCCTTTTTCTCCACAGTCTCCCTAACATTTGTGGGTTTTTTGTGTGTTTTTTCTTGATAGTAGCCCTTCTAACAGATACTTCATTTTTGGTTTTGATTCTCTGATGACTAGTGATGTTGAGTACTTTTTCATGTACTTCTTGTCCATTTAGATACTTTCTTTGGAAAAATGTCATAAGTTCCTCTTTTTTTTTAAATAGAATTACTTATTTTTGGTGGTGGTATTATTGAGTTGTGTGAGTTCTTTATATATTTTGTATATTAACCCCTTATTCATTATATGGTCTGAAAATATTTTCTCCCGTAGTTTGCCTCATCATTTTGCTTATTATTTGTTTTTATCGTGAAGAAGTTTTTTTTAGTTTGATGTAGTCATGCTTGTTTGTTTGTTTTGCTTTTATTGCTTCTGCTTTTGGTGTTGTATCCAAAAAATCATTGCCAAGACCAATGTCAAGGAGTTTTGTTTTTATCATGTCTTATGTTTAGGTCTTTAAGCCATTTTGAGTTAATTTTTGTGAGTGGTGTTAAAGTCCAGTTTCATTTTTTGTCATGTGGTTACGTAGTTTTCTTACCATATGTTGAAAAGACTATCCTTTCCCATGAGTGTTCGTGGTTCCTCTATGAAATATTAGTTGACTGTATATGTGAGGGTTTACTTCCAAACTCTTGATTCTGTTTCTTTTGTCCATGTATCTGTTGTTATTTTCATTTTTTTACTATACTGTCTTAATTATTATAGAACTCCGAAATGCAGTACTTGGATGTAATCTCAAAAACAACACAATAATCCCTGTTCGTTTCCAAGGCAAACCATTCAATATCAAGTAATCCAAGCCTATGCCCCAACTAGTAATGCTGAAGAAGCAAGACCTTCTAGAACTAACACCCAAAAAAGATGTCCTTTCCATTATAGGGGACTTGAACACAGAAGTAGGAAGTCAGGAAATACCTGGAGTAACAGGCAAATTTGGCCTTGGAGTACAGAATGAAGCAGGGAAAAGGCTAATAGAGTTTTGCCAAGAGAATGCACTGGTCATAGCAAACAGCCTCTTCCAACAAGACAAGAGATGAGTCTACACATGGACATCACCAGATGGTCAATACCGAAATCAGATTGATTATATTCTTTGCAGCCAAAGATGGAGAAGCTCTATACAGTCAGCAAAAATAAGACTGGGAGCTGACTGTGGCTCAGATGATCAACTCCTTATTGCGAAATTCAGACTAGATCTGATAGAGTGCCTGAAGAACCATGAACGGAGGTTCGCGATGACATTGTATGGGAGACAGGGATCAAGACTATCCCCAAGAAAAAGAAGTGCAAAAAAGGCAAAATGATTGTCTAAGGAGGCCTTACAAATAGCTGTGAAAGGAAGAGAAGTAAAAAGCAAAAGAGAAAAGGAAAGATATACCCATTTGAATGCAGAGTTCCAAAGAATAGCAAGGAGAGATAAGAAAGCCTTCGTCAGTGATCAGTGCAAAGAAATAGAGGAAAACAACAGAATGGGAAAGACTAGAGATCTCTTCAAGAAAATTAGAGATACGAAGGGAACATTTCATGCAAAGATGGGCATAATAAAGGACAGAAATGGTAGGAATCTAACAGAAGCAGAAGATATTAAGAAGAGGTGGCAAGAAGACACAGAAGAACTGTACAAAAAAGATCTTCACGACTCAGATGATCACAATAGTCTGATCACTGACCTAGAGCCAGACATCCTGGAATGCGAAGTCAAGTGGGCCTTAAGAAGCATCACTCCAAACAAAACTAGTGGAATTCCAGTTGAGCTATTTCAAATCCTAAAAGATGATGCTGTGAAAGTGCTGCACTCAATATGCCAGCAAATTTGGAAAACTCAGCAGTGGCCACAGGATTGAAAAAGGTCAGTTTACATGTCAGTCCCAAAGAAGGGCAATACCAAAGAATGCTCAAACTACCACACAGTTGCACTCATCTCACACGCTAGAAAAGTAATGATCAAAATTCTCCAAGCCATTCTTCAACAGTCTGTGAACCATGAACTTCCAGATGTTCATGCTGGATTTAGAAAAGGCAGAGGAACCAGAGATCAAATTGCCAACATCTGTTGGGTCATCAAAAAAGCAAGAGAGTTCCAGAAAAGCATCTACTTTTGCTTTATTAACTATGCCAAAGCCTTTGACTGTGTGGATCACAATAAACTGTGGAAAATTCTCCAAGAGACAGGAATACCAGACCACCTGACCTGCCTCCTGAGAAATGTGTATGCAGGTCAAGAAGCAACAGTTAGAACTGGACATGGAACCACAGACTGGTTCCAAATCGGGAAAGGAGTACATCAAGGCTGTATATTGTCACCCTGTTTATTTAACTTATATGCAGAGTACATCATGAGAAATGCTGGGCTGGATGAGGCACAAGCTTGAATCAAGATTGCTGGGAGAAATATCAGTAACTTCAGATATGCGGATGATACCACCCTTATGGCAGAAAGCAAAGAAATTAAGAGCCTCTTGATGAAAGTGAAAGAGGAGAGTGAAAAAGTTGGCTTAAAACTCAACATTCAGAATACTAAGATCATGGCATCTTGTCCCATTACTTCATGGCAAATAGATGGGGAAGCAATGGAAACAGTGAGAGACTTTATTTTGGGGGGCCCCAAAATCACTGCAGATGGAGACTGCAGCCATGAAATTAAAAGACGCTTGCTCCTTGGGAAAAAAGTTATGACTAACCTGGACAGTATATTAAAAAGCAGAGACATTACTTTGCCAGCAAAGGTCCATCTAGTCAAGGCTGTGGTTTTTCCAGTAGTCATGTATGGATGTGAGAGTTGGACTATAAAGAAAGCTGAGTGCCAAAGAATTGATGCTTTTGAACTGTTGTGTTGGAGAAGATTCTTGAGAGTCCCTTGGTCAGCAAGGAGATCCAACCAGTCCCTCCTAAAGGAGATCAGTCCTGGGTGTTCATTGGAAGGACTGGTACTGACGCTGAAACTCCAATACTTTGGCTACCTGATACGAAGAACTGACTCATTTGAAAAGACCCTGATGCTGGGAAAGGTTGAAGGCAGGAGGAGAAGGGGATGACAGAGGATGAGATGGTTGGATGGCATCACCGACTCAATGGACATGAGTTTGAGTAAAATCCGGGAGTTGGTGATGGACAGGGAGGCCTGGCATGCTGCAGTCCATGGGGTCGCAAAGAGTTGGACACAACTGAGCAACTGAACTGAACTGTGGGTCCACAAAATCTTCAGGGTTGTTTTCTCTATTTCTGTAAAAAATGGCATTTGAATTTTGATAGAGATTGCATCAAATTTATAGATGCCTTTGGGTGGTCTGGACATTTTAAATAATTTTTCTGATGCATGAACATAGGATAGCTCTCCATTTATTTGTGTTTTCTTAAGGTTCTTTCAGCAAAATCTTAGTTTTCATTGTTTAATCTTTTACTTCCTTGGTTAAATTTATTTCTGAGTATTTTATTATTTTTGATGCTGTTGCAAATTGGATAATTTTTATTTATTTTTCAGATATTATGCTGTTCATGTGTAGACATGGAATTAATTTCTGTATATTTGTATATCCTGCATTTACTGATTAATGAATTCATCAACTAATTCTAAGACTTTTTTGGTTGAGTCTTTAGAAATTGTGTGTGTGTATATATATATATATATATAGGCCATATCATGTACTTATCATGTGCTTATTGCACAGTTTTACTTAATCCTTTCTGATTTGGATGCCTTTTTTTCTTTTGCCTTGCCTCATTGCTCTAGCTAGGAGTTTCAGTACTATGTTTAAATAGAGTGGTGAGAGTGAGCTTTCTTTTCTTGTTCCTGATCTTAGATGAAAAGCTTTCAATCTTTCACCATTGAGTATGATGTTAGCTGTCAGTTTATCGTATATAGCCTTTATTATGTTGAGATTTCTACCCAATTTGTTGAGGATTTTTAATCATGAAAGGATTTTGTAAAATACTTTTGCTGCATCTATTATGATGATCATATATATATGTGTGTGTGTGTGTGTGTGTGTGTGTGTGTGTAATTTATCTTTCAGTCTGATTAATGTGATGTATTACATTTATTGGGGGCTTCCCAGGTGGTGTAGTGGTAAAGAATCTGCCTGCCAATGCAGGAAATGCAAGAGACGCAGGTTCAATTCCTGATTCAGGAAGATCCCCTGGAGTAGGAAATGGCAGCCTACTCCAGCATGCTTGCCTGGGAAATTCCATGGACAGAGGAGTCTGATGGGCTACAGTCCACAGGATTGCACAGAGTTGGGAAAGACTGACTGACTGAGCATGAATACAAGATCACATTTTGGATGTTTTTGTTGAACCATCCCTGTGTCACAGGGATAAATCCCACTTGGTCAGGGTGTATGATCCCTTTAATGTGTTGGTAAATTCAGTTTGCTAATATTTCATTGAAAATTTTTGTCTCTGTGTTCATCAGGGATATTGGTCTAAGTTTTGTTTTTGTTTTTTTTTCTTGTGGTATCCTTATCTGGCTTTGATGTCAGGGTGATGCTGGCGTTGTAAAATGAGTTTTGGAATGTTTCCTCCTCTAATTTTTTTTTTTTTTTTTTGAAGAGTTTGAGAGGGATTCACCTTAATTCTTACTTAAATACATGGTGGAATTCACCAGTGGAGCCATCTGGTCCTGGGCTTTTTTCTTTGTTGGGAGGTTTTGATTACTGTTCAGTTTCCTTATCATTGGTTTGTTCAGGTTTTCTATTCATGATTCCATCCTGGTCGATTGTATGTTTCAACAACTACCTCCCTATCCATTAAGATTACATCGCTTCCAAATTAGTAGCAGTGGAAATGTTGCTTCACTGGACAACCCTAACTCAAGATCTATGAATGGGGATGGGGGGAGTCTCTATTCCAGTCATATTTCCTGTGAAACTATGACATTTGCTTTCTTTTTTTCCATAGAGAAGACATTTTAGAAGTTCATACATTATTAGACATTATCATCATCTATAAGATCATGTATTCTTTTTTATTTCACTATCTTCAACCCCTTCCGCCCATTGCCCATTCCAGAATGTAAATTCCATGACAGGTTTGTTGTTTTTTGGCTGTATTGTGTATTGCTATATTCCTGGTGCTTAGAACTGTGCCTACTACACAGTAGGCAGGCAGTGAGGTCTAGGGAATGCATGAATGATGCTCAAGCTTTGTGTTTGCTGGTATCATTTTAAAAGGCTCTAGATTTGGCTTCTTTTGAATAACTCAGTACTTTCCTGGAGTAAAACATTCTAGTACAAAAATATGCTTGTAAGTATTATAGACCTTGTAAATGTAGAAAGAGACAAGGTATAAAAAACACTTAATTGGGAGATGAAAGAAGCCAGAGATAGACTAGACAAAATAAGTGTAAGTTTGCTTCCTTCTAATTTAATAGGATTGTCTCCAAAGTGGTATTATGTAAAACATCAGAAATTTTTCAACATTGATAGCTTAGACTTATTAAAGAGTAATTAAAAAAAACAACCTTTGACTATAAACGTGGAGGTTAAATGATCCAGTTTGGATCATAGTTGTCAAGATGAGAGCAACTATCATTCCTGCTTTCTAAAATAAGAACCCCTCATTGTTTCCTCTCCGCAACTTTTTATTGATTTGCACTGTGATGAGGCTACTACTTCAACAGTCTCAGACTCTGCCTGAGACACAAATTAGAGTTTTTAAAATAGCAAGAACTTTAAAACATTATTACAATGTTGGAAACCCAGTCCTTTCTCTTGTAAGCAAGGAAACTTGATTCTGAGAGGTAAGATGATGTCCGGAAGCATTTTTTAGCCTCTTTTTTGTTGGACTGGTTTTCCTTGTCTTGGATTTTACTAAGGATATAATCTCAGCTCCAGTTAGAAAGGGAGATCACAATGCCAGGTGTCAAATTCACAAATCAGTCCTCTACGTAATTGCTGAAGTTTGACATGTCTCCATGTTTGTCCCAGGAAACTCTTTTAACTGTTCTCTTATTAGCAGTAGGGAATTAAATTTCCTATGTAGACAAATTGACTTCTAAATTAGAAACAAACAAAAACACCACCAAACAGAGAGGCACAGACACACTTTCTTGTTTCAATTTGAAGCTTTCTCAAAGTAATTTCTCTCCTCTTCCCCTTCTCCATATTTTCCACAGACTTTTCTTTTACTGTTTGAATTCACTATCTAGTTACTACCTTCTCTGAAGAGGAGATTTTGGTCAGCAACTCTTAAAAACAAACTTAGTATCCTAATTAAAGTGGAAGAGTCAAAATAGACTACTGAAATGAAGAATGTTTTAAGTCGTGTAGGTATTATGTTTGGGCAATTCTTGAAAAGCAGGGGAAAACTCTTCAGGGAGATTTAGAACTTTTTGTTCTAAACAAGAGGATTTCTTTAAAAAAAAAATAAAAATAAAAGGATGTGAATTGGCTTAGAGTAAAAAGACAATAGACTTAGGAAGGAAAAGAATGTATTTTGTAGATAAGACAAATTCATGGCCTTGTGCATTAAATTTTACACAATATAACCCACCGTACTGTGGGTTTAATGCTAATATCTTCCTCCTGTCTAAAATTAATGATTGTGTATCCTGGTTTTTCACATAAATGTTCCCTCACTTTACCCTTAATCTGTCTCCAGTTGCCTCAAAAGTGATAAAATCTCCAAATAAATTTAATTTTGAATCAAAAAATAAATATACCCACACACCTTTTTTTCTTAATAGACAAAGGAGAATGAAGCAGAGAATACAAAATGGTAATGACTGTTAAAGATTATTTTAATTCTCATCTAAATCTTAAGCTAGCAAGTTAAAACACCTTGTATAGAAGGCAGAGAAAAACTGTCCTTTGACATCCCTTTCATTCACACTGCTCCCTACGCATGGGAAAGAGCAGATGTCTGGTTTCCAGAGTATTAGGCTTTTCCCTGAGTACTTTAGTAAAATTAATATTTCGGAGAAAAACTACAGCTCCTTCTGATCTTTAGCATTTTGTAGCTTAATAATATCATACACTAGAAGTGTTTCAGCTTTGAGTGAGCTTTGAATATTTATGCATTTGCAGTAACCCAAGAAAGGCTATGAAAAATTCTTGGAACAAGCTTTATTTAGAAAACCCCATTAATCTGAAGAAAAAAAAAAAGAAACTCATAGTTTTCATAAAAGCTAGTGGATATACAATATAGTATATGTAAGAGCACTGACTAGAGAGGAAAGACTCAATGGATGACATTTCTTTTTCCTTGTCTTTTTCCTACTAATTACGTCCAAAATCTGTATTAGATATGGTATTTCTCCCCTCCTTACAGAAAAAAAATATTTGGAAATTCCTATCTAAAGCTAATTTGATATGAGGACTATAACTCCCTTTAATGGGGGTATCCAGGTCCCTTTGGGCACTTTTTTTTTTTTTTTTAACATACACCATGTGGTGCAATCTGTTCCAGGCTACAAGGAGGGGCCTGGGGAAAGGCTCTATGGGGGCCAGGAATAGAGTCCTCTCTGGGAGTTGTTGAGGTACTAACTAGAAATGGGGGAAATGGAACAGTCAAAGCCCAGAAATCCCTTCCCCTCTGCCCTAAATCATAACCTGGGGAACATTAAACTTAGGCTTATTGAAAACACAATTTAGCAAGTTAATCAATTTGGGGGAGAAAAAACCTGAACCTTTTCTGAGATGGTTACATTGCTATTCATTTTGTATTTTAATCTAACCTACTGGTGATTTAATTTACAGAACTCAAAGGAAGCGTAATGCTCAAATATTTGAGGACGTTCACGTATCAACCACTGTTTAATTTTGGAATGTGCCTACTTGCTTGACACAATATTTTACCATCTCAACAAATGTTTAGCCTTTTTTTTCCACTTGACTAAAGAGAAATAAGTTTCACATTGCTTCATTCACCTTCTTATGTGCATATGCTGGGAAAGATTGGATGTTAAGAAAAAAAAACTTCCTCATGTTCTCCCTAGTACATCTAAATCTGTTTACCAATTCGAAGCTGCTAAAAAGCCCTGCATTCTCCTGCTAAATCAACTGGATGGCTAGAAACCAAACTGTAATGTAACAGGAAAAAAAAAATATATCAATTTATTTTCGTGACAGAACATTCTTGAGAAGGTATAAAATTGTTCTGGTCTCTATGCCAGTTTTCTTTTTTCTTCCTTTCTCTGTCTTGCTTTTTAAAGGGCTTTCGGCTTTTAAGCCGATCCTTTTTATAGTTATGTAACAGTTCTAATATTTTGTGACATTTTGTATTGTGACACTATAGATGAAATTGTCATCGGACTGACACTCTGTGCTGTTTATTCCTTAATTACAACTGTTAACACTGGAGAGAAGTGTGCTCATCTGCCAGCACATATTATGAAAACAACATTATTGTTACCCACACCAACACCCACTCAACAGGATATTTCCAAGATGGTAGTTTAAAGGAACTATCAGCACAATGGATTTTTTTTTTTCCAGCTTGTCCTATTATCTTATAAAACTACACACCAGTTTGAAATGGAAAGTCTTTCATTGTGATGTGGACTCCCTTTACTAAGCAGGAGCTGCTTTTATAATTAGAAAAATTAGAATTTTTTTTTTTTAAGCTCTCCAGCAGTGGTGGATTGAACAGTCTCAGGGTTGTTCAGGGTTGTGACCCAAAGCTTTCTGACTGACAGTTGTTTGAGAAATAACAAAAATAGAAGGGAGAGGGAAGGGCAGATTTAAAGATGAAAAGATAAGAGGAGTTACTTGTATTCACAGGTTGGCGCTCTTTAAATAATCAACTCAAAATCCAGTGACCATTCTCAGCTCTACTAGTTCTTTTTCAGAACCCAGTCTGAGCCCTGCTGAAACTAGCTGCTTATTGAACACTTAACAGTTTACTTCTTTCTTCCAGAATTTTTTACAGGATCAGTTATCTATGAGGGACGAAATCCTATGACTCATTTCCTAATCAGTGTTAACTGTACTAAAGCAGTTGTCATTGTCTTTTCACCTGTTAAAAAACTAAAATGTAAGCAAACCTCTTGGATCTTGTGCCTTATCGTCTTAATAAAATAACTGAAAAGTAAAGATTCTAGAAAATGTATAATCTGGTATTCACTCTTTAGATGAGAATCATGGTATATGATTAGAAAAAAACAAAACAGCACACAACACTCAGTTAGCAACTTATTTAATCAACAGCCCATTTTCCAATATCAGCTTTTAACACTTCCGTGGGTTTGGTAGAAAACAAGTTTATGACACTGAAATGGCAGTAGATCTTTCAGTGATAACCTGAAAGTTGCCGGTAGATTCTCAAACCTTCATTGTCACAGAGAACGTAATGAGGCAATCTTTTTGACTCCCAAAGTCCCCGCAGTGACCTGAATGCTCTTTAATATACAGCTTTACTAGATAGGTTTCTGAAATACTATGTGGAGAAGCTATTGTGCCCTCTTTTGAATGGTATCTTCTGCTTCATTTCCATTTTCACTACTAGCAGGATACGGTGCTCTTCCTAAAAGAAACTGTTCCCATTTGGGAATATATTCTTCTACTGATGCCCAGTAAAGAGTCTGGGGGAGAGAAAAAAAAACATCCAAAAGTGAAAAAGCATATCAAGCAATTGAACTTGGCTCTTCATAACAGTCTAAATGTTTATTCCCTTAAGTGTGCGTGTACACACACACTCACACACACTCACACACATACGTAGAATGCACTTCCTCTGCAGAATATCTTATGTTAATTTTAGAAAAAAAATCTGGCTACTTACTAGTGTTAATTTTCAAATTTCTCAGTAAAACCAGAGCCTGGCAGAATTACAGGTTTTACAATTTTATTGTGATTTTACACGCCCTCTTGTGGCCAATCATGTGATTATTCCCAGTAGTATCATTTATGGCCACAAAAATCATTAAAAGTTCTTGTTTAATGTTTCTAATCCCGTACCAAATGACTCTTCATACTATAATTATCACAATGACATGATTCACTGTGAACAACTGCTTTAGAATGAACAGAAAAAGAAGTGACCTGGGATGAGATCAGGAACTGAAATATAAAGATGATAACAGGATTCGGGTGAATTAACCCCTTAACTGTACGAGGGAGAAACATTAAAAATACGTATCCACTCTGTCTTTTAGAACAGCACTTGATGTGGCAAATTGTAGCTTCTTCCCACGCTTTTTTGGATAATGACAAAATAACACCAACATCACCTAGCTATTTTTAATTCACACAACTTGGAAATTGAGGTGCTGTGTTTCTGCCTTGGCTGGAGCGGTCCCTAAGCCACAGAGGCTCCGGCTGCATCACTGGACGGCTGTCCTGAGCTGGCTGGACTCAAGGTTGACTGTCCTAAGTAAGCTGCCAAAAACTCTGCGTCATAGGAGGGCATTTTACATGAGATCGTCACTATCAGTCTCATCTTGGGAAATTCAAAGAGTTAGATAGCATTGGGGACACACTCTGAGCAATAAAAAGGTATGGGGTGGGAGGAATTTCCTAGTGGTCCAGTGGTTAGGATGCGGCGCTTCCACAGTAGGGGGCTTGGGTTCGACCTGTGGTCAGAGAATTAAGATTCCATATGCTGCATGACCAAAAAAATAAAATACTGTCATTTGAAAAAAAAAAAAAAAGATAACGGGAGTTCTGCAAGCTGAAGATGGCATGGGACTCCATTTATCTAGGCATCTATGCATGTGGTCTGAGAAGTAGCCTGACGTACTTAAAACAGGGGCCATCCTGCTGTGCGAGACTAGCTAAGAAAAATACCAGCCGAGGCCTGTGGTTGGGTGTTTCTCCGCCATTCACGGCTGGATTAACCCCTATTGTGTGGGCCCTGTGCAGGCCAGGGTAAGGTATTGGAAAATTCAACAAAGAAAAAGACATGCCCAGGGCACAACTTTGAACGGGAGTTTTTTCTGTCCTTGATCACTGCCTTTTCTTATTACCCTAGATGACACAGAAGATTGCGGGGCAAATTCTCAGCCTTTCATTTTTGAGTCTGTTCACCTCCTTGGTTAGGCAGCAAGCAAAACTGCACTTAGAAAAAGGTCATTAAAAATATAGTGAAACTATTTTATATGTAGCAATTCCCTTTCGGCACACTTACATGCATGTACCAACTATGGTTTATTTTTGCCAGCCATCTTCTCAATCTGTTCTTGAACAGAGCAAAATCAAACAGACAAAAGCCACGCTGTGCTGCATGATAATATGCATTTAAATAGCGCTGGTTGCATTTTTCGGTGAAGAGACTGAGCTGCTACTTGTAACATCAGCCAACAGGAAAAGCATTTTGGTGAGGCTGTCATCTTAAGATTTAGTGCATATTGTCTGTTAGGATTTAACAAGAAAGTAGTTTCTAAGTGACTTGGTGAAAAGACACAAGGTCTCGATAAAATTTTCACTTGATGTAACAATTTTTTAAAACCAAAATACTTACAGACTACTACATTGTACAAGGTATGGCACTGTGGACAGAGAGATCAATCAGATACATTTTGTGTATTTTATTGGATGCAGAAAGCTGGGAAATACACAGAGCCACTTAAAATGCACTACTGACAGAATAGGAGTCTCTTGTTGGACATGTGTTCCTTAAGATTCTCACCTCAAGAGCAGCCACCTCAGGTGGTAGAACTGGATGAATCCGGGTCTGTAGAGACTTTTCTGCTGCTTCTATATCCTGAAACAGATAGAAGCATTTTTCAAAACATTCACAGACACACACAGCACCTCTAATAGCAAAAGCTATATATTTCTAATCTCTTGCTTCAACTCTCCTCTGCATACACAGTTTAAACTCATGGAGATGATGCTGACAGAACTGATCACTGCTTAATTAACCAGTTGCAAACAGAGAAGCAAGTGTTTCTTATTTTAAAATAAAAGGCAGGGGATGGGGTGGTACATGTAAGTTCTGCCTTTTTCATTTTAAGTAGTTAGTAAATGCCAGTAATTCTTGGAAAAAGAACTTCCTCTAAAACTGCTCAGAGGACTAACTTAGCTTTAAAATCCTTTAAAAACAGCCAGATGGATAAAATAGTCAAATATTCCAATACTAAAAACAATCAGATCCTCAGACCCACGCTAGGCTAACCTTCAAAGTGGAGAGTTCTAGTCTGTCTAGATCATGCACATGGTATATTAATGACACACCTTTCATTTATGCAGGACTTCATATTTGAATTTTATACATAGGCAAATAGTCCCTATATTTAAAAGGTCCATGAGGTACCTGAGTACTCTGCAATAAGAACCTTTTGCTACGCTGTTTAGACTTTTAGTACCAGATTTCTAAGCTAATCTCAAAGGCAAATTTTATTGCGAGGTAGTATATCCTTCAGCTCATGGCATTCAAGCACTATGTGTTACCAAGTACTTAAACATGTAGATACTTATGTTTTCTCTTATGGATGTAGAAACACAAGAGTATTTAAGCTTGATTCATAGTTCAGGAACAATTTTATCTAGATCTGTACATAAAGTTCATGCCCAGAAATGTAAGACTTTACAAGTTGTTAGAGAGATACTCAAGCCCCGCGTAGTAAATTCTCCCCAAATCAGCACCTCTGTTGTCTCCTGCTTGCTCAGGTTTGTCAAGTTCACAGGGCCGCTGGTGGGAAGGCTGTGTAAATTCTGTCTCTCAGCTTAATAAGTTGATAGAAAAGAAAAAGTTCTCCGCTCCATGTAGAAGCACAGGAGCGATCTGAGTGCAGGGCTGTTGGACAGAAGGAGAGCGATGGAAAAGGGCGTGGGAGTGGGGTGTGAAGAAGCCAACGCTGAACAGGAGAAAAGAGATAGCAGATGGCAGCGGCGGGAGCAAGGGATGGGTGTGAAATGGAAAAGGGAAAAACAGGAAATTCCCTAAAGGGACTCCCCAAAGTTGCACAGCCATTAGTGCACCTGCTGTCTGGAGGAAGGTGATTTGAAGGGGAAAGAAAATGATTTAGGGATAAAAAGCTCATCTATTAGCAACTCTATCCCATACCAGCAGTTCACGACCAACACGCAGGCTTAGAGGGCTTTTGATGTCAGTGATACAACAGACAGGGGATACCAACTCTTCTGTTTACACTCAGATTCAACAGGGTTCTGAGAAAACCACTTTATACATCTAGGAATCAAACAAAACTCACAATCCCAATGTTACCATTATTCTAAGAACAGTTACAAAGTTACCTGAACTGGGAGATCTAGGTGCTGCTAGCACCTATCAGTTCAGTTCAGTTCAGTCGCTCAGTCGTGTCCGACTCTTTGCGACCTATAGGCAAGGTTAAACATTTTTCTTAAAGATCAGAAAATAAGAATACTGCGTATCTTGTAGAGAAGAGCAGATTTGCAGTGGAAAGAGCAGACAGGAGGAGAGGGACGCATGGCCTGGAAAAGCAGGCCCAAGTCCGCCAAACCCGGCTGTCATCTCTGCAGCATTTGGACAAGGGATTATCACCCCTCGAGAGAACTTCTTCCTTAGCTCAAGTCATATTTCACTTCCTTCAATGTTTCGCTTACCTCTCGGACTCCTCCTCCCCCTCTGCTCCTTGGCTGGCTCTTTTTTTCTCTCATTAATCCTCAGTGTGGGCTTTCTTAAGATTTGAGACATCTGGCCCCAGCTTTTCACTTTTTCTGCCTCCAAGATTGTCTCTGATCCAGTATCAATTATTATCATAGAAGGATGGCTAGTTTCTCTTCCTGGCCCTTAATTCTAAACCTGATAAAACTAAAGTCATCTTTTTCCACTGAATGTATTAAACACGTATATTAGTGGGAATTCTATCCACTCAGATACCTATGCTGTATCGTGTAATTCCAAATCTTATTCCTGCCATTTAAAAATTCAGCACTCCCTATATTGTTCTCTCAGGATGTCTCCTCTGGCCTTTTCATGTGATTCTTAATACTGTGGCCTTCTAATTACACTTATTCATTCAACAAATACTTAATGCTTACTTGTACTCATGCCTAGACCATATCGTACTTTAATACATACATAACTTGGAATTGATTAGTTCTGCTAAAAGCTACTTTACATATGTCCTCCCCTAGATTTAAAAAAAAGATAAATTGGTACCCATAACACAGAGGATCAAGCAGGCATTCCTTAGCCTGACTCAGAATCTCAGCAATTTGACAGCATCCTTCTGTAGCAAGTTGTATCTTAATCCTTCAGCTTAAGAACCTTCTTTTCCACTATATGCTGCCTAAAGGAAAGGACTATGTCTTATATAACCTTTAAGCATCTGAGAATCTAGTAAGTGCAGGGTATGTACTAGGTACTGAAATATTCATTAAGTAAATACAGGCTGAAGGGTCAAAGAATCCTGAGTATAAATCAGAACCTTTAAAGAAAAAGAAAAAAGTACCCAAGGGGGTAAGGGAAGAAAAGGAAGAAAGAGGAGAACAGGGGCTTGCTGGCCAGCTTTACCTGACTACCTTGCTGTCTTGTATAGACTTGTCACTAGACCATTTAAAGTTGTATGTAGTTAGAAAACAACTGACAAAGCAGTCCCTACAGCTTGAAAATAAACAGATCTAACTGCTGTCTAATAGGTGGCATAACTACACAGAGAATAAACATATCAAGTGACCTTAGAACACAATATTTTGAGTGAGCACCCCTAGTGAGATACACCCTAAGGACAAAAAGAATGTTAGTAAAAGCATCTTACTGAAAACGATTCTTTATAATCACATGGATAGTGACAGTGCTGTCTGGATCATAGGACATAAGGTACAGAAGTAGTTGTGCTGGTGTTGGAAACTTCTTTGGGAACAGATTTTGGATTTCAGAAAAAGAAGAGGTATAAAATCTATGATTTTAAGTTAAAAGCCTTGCAAACTAGAATCCTGGAATTTCTGATAGGAGCTCTTATCTTTAAAAAAAAAAAAAAAAAAAAGGTCAAAATAAACACCACCATTACCCAGAGAGAGGGCTCCAAACATATTTCCTACCAAAAGGATCCAGGGCTCCTTGGAACAGTGGCTGTTCCAGGTCTCAGCAACAAATGCACATGATGAGCCTGGAATGTTTCATCAGAACAGAAAGGAAACGGTCATGCTGCTGAGATCTCAGCAGAGGCATTCAGGAGCTAATCTGAAGAGGTTCCCACTTGTTTAAAATGGAACAAGTTGACAATAAACGGGAATAAATACTGAAATGGATTGAAACATTTCCAACCCAGGACACCTCAAAAAACAACAGCAACAAAACACAAAACAATGTAAAAAACCAACCAAAACCAACAACACCTAATTGGTCACTTTTGCAGGACAGTAGAGAGCCAACCTATTATTCTGAAAACTAAATAGAATCAAGCATTCGTCATGCTTATTCCTCTATGAAATATACCTCAGTGTAATCAAATAATTGATGAGGACAAGTGTCTCTTAATATAACTAATCAGCAGTTGAATGAGAAGGAATAAAATAATTTGAATATTGCTTTTCATAACCCCTAATGAGTATACTTAGGCAGTGATCATCAATGCCTAACATTCCAAAATAAGAGAGACAGCTGGCATTATGGAAGTGTTTTTCCCAAAAACATAGAATCTGAATCTGCTCAGGCCTCTCTATAATCTGCACTGCTAATGGAGTATTTCTTAGCCTCAAGTAGCTGCTGAGCACTTGAAATATACACGTCTGAATTAAGATGTGTTGTGATGTACAATACACACTGAATTTTGAGGGTCTAGTAAGAAAATACAATATAAAATATTTACTAACTTTTTATAGCAATTACATTTGAAATATGTTTGAAGTCTTAACATTTGATTTAATCTGTTCAGGTTGACATTATTAAAATTAGTTCCTTGGAAATTTAAAATTACATATGTGGCTTGCACCACATTTCTGTTTCACAACACAATTTAGATCTGTCAATTATATTAAAAGGAATGAGGGGGAACAGAGCAACATGTTAAATGAGTACCTCAGTGATGGAAGTAGCGATACCCAGAAACTCAACAGGACAAATGACCCAATTCCTTTAACAAATGTATTAAAAGTGGGTGTAAAAGAGCAGGGAGGACTGTGAGAAATTTAGGAAACCTATCAATTACAAGTTGAATTTTATTTGGAACCTGATTAGCTATTTGAGGGTTTATTGTTAATTTCTTAGGTTGATACTGACATTTTGATTTTGGTTAAAACAGTCCTTATCTTTTAGTGACAGACACTGAAATAAAGGGATGTACAGAAATATTTACAGGTGAAACAATGCAGTGTCTGAAGGTTAGCTTCAAAGTGATGTGAGGGGGTAGAGGTGAAGAGTATAGACAAAACAAGCTGGCTGTGTTCTGACAATGATTGAATGTGGGTGATAAGTGCATGGAAATATTCTTCTATCCCTTCTTTTGCATAGTTGTGAGATTTTTCATAGCAATTAAAAAACAAGCTTCCAGTGGGTGACGGTATAACTGTGACTCTATGGCATGACTCGGGAGCCTGTATAAACAAGTTGACTCCTGAACAGGAAAAGGAAGGAGCACAAAGCATCAAGTACCAAGATCTGTCTTTGCTCCTCCCTGCCTACATCCCTCCCTCCCCATCGAGCTGCGGCTGGGCTGGGTTTAATCTTTTAAGCTGCTGGAGTGGCGATTTCTGGGATACAAAAAGTAAGATATGAAAGACATGAAGTGTAAGGGTCATTGGTACAAAGAACGCAGAGACATGTGTTAAACATACACATTGGGGAAAGTGAGAAATGTGAGAGGAAAGAGCAGAGGCCTGGGCCGGCAAGTACTGGCCATCCTGGGTGGCAGTGTGACTGCCAGCTGCCCTGTGGAGGCTTCCAGGACGTCCCTGAAGAACACTGGCTGCGTGTCTGACCTGCTGGAGGACACTCGTTCTCCTCACTCTGTCCTCTTGGACCTGTTGCCAAAAAAGCATCTTTTGGGGTTTAAACTAAATTTTGTGGAGGGAAAGGTGGGAGAGAGGGCGGTTTATATCATGGAAATATTTGTAGAATAAAATATTTTCAGGCTTCTAAGTCCATTTATGTTTGATTTTAAAAGACAGAGTTCATTGTATTAACGGTAACAGAAAAAAAAATCACTTAGCCAGTTTTCAAAATCCACCGTCTTCCATGACATTTACTGACTAAACCTTCACTGTGAATTTTCTTCACTACTTACATTCATATACACTTTTTACTAAGTTTGAATCTTTGACGGGATTACTCTCATTCCCCTTTTAAAATCAGTCTTTGAGATTTGTGCTAATTTATTTATTCAAATGCAATTAAAGACACTTTTTGTTGGGATTTTACTAAATCAAAAAATAATTTTGTGACAGATGACTTAGAAAAAATAATAGTTTCCCCAGTCAGGATTAAGGCTTATGTCTTCATTTAAGTTTTCCCTTAAAACTGCCACTGAAGTGTAATAATTATCTTCATAGCAGTCATACAGATCCTTTGTTAAGAGCATTCCCAAGTATGTATTTTATAATTTTATTGCTAACGTGAATGTGATCTCTGTTTTCCACCTGTATACATAGGATTGCTATTGATTTTTATATGTTTATGTTTTACCTATTAATTTTACTCAACTCGTACTAGTTTTGAAACAACTTTGGCTTCTCAAGTATAAAGACATGTCATTGAAAGATGCTAGTGTTGTATCTTTCTTTCTTAAAGTTAAAGCTCTTGCCCTTTTAGTGTTCATGATACTGTTCAGAAGATGGGAATAAGGTCAGATAATGGACAGTATACAGCCATCCTTACTTTGTTTACTATCTTATAGGAGTGCTACCAGGTTTTAAGGGCAACATTTTCAATTGCACCTGGTACTTAAGTACCTATCCTGCTCTAACTTAATCTCTTTGTGTGTGTGTGTGTTCAGGAGGATCTTATTCCTTGATTGTGGATCAAATCTGTGCCCCCTGCATTGGGAGCAGAGTCTTAACCACTGAACTGCCCAAGAAATCCTATTTAATCTGTTCTTGCAAAGGGGTGTTAGGAGTGATACATTATGGTTTTCTCATCTCTATAAATTAAGGGATTCGCCCAGATCAGTGGTTTTCCCAGTTCTCTAGAGCCCCGGCAGTACAGTCAAGGAAGGGACTGTAGGACTTTGGGCCAGAGCAGGACCACTTTTATCTACTGTGTGTGCTCAGTCATGTCTGAGTCTTTGTGACCCTTTGGACTGTTGCCCGCCAGGCTCCTCTGTCCATAGTATTTCCCAGGCAAGAATACTGGAGTAGATTGCCATTCCCTCCTTCAGGGGATCTTCCCGACGCAGGGGTTGAACTTGCATCTCCTGCATTGGCAAGTGGGTTGTTTACCACTAAGTATCGGGGAAGACCTTTATTTTACATCTGCAGGGAAAGTTTTTATGCTAAAAAACAAAACAAAGCAAAACAAAAAATACTTTAGATAAGAATCTAAAGCTATATGCTTTTTACAGTCTTTCCCAGCTCAAATTCTGTAATCAAGTCCTGTTTATCTTAACAATAACTTCTGTGGGAGAGCCACTAAAATTATATCCCTTGTATATAAAAATTATATATGAGGGAAAGGACAAAAAAAGGTTGCATATCCAATTATTCAAAGTGACTAAGCACACATGTTACAAACTAGGGGGAAACTGCATCTGTAACTTTACCTGGGATGTAGGAGAGTTTAAAAAAATGTTTATAAAAAGCTGAAAAGAAATATAGAAAAATATACTAATTTCTGGACAGGCAGATGATATAGAAGGTTTTCCATCTTGGCTCTTTCAAGTTTTTTTTATAATGAGAGTGTATTATTTTGATAATTAAGGGAAGAAACACCATACCAAACTGGTTTCTCAAGACTATGAAACTAGGTTCATTACCTTCCTTTTAGATATGACAGTGATTTCTTAGCTACCTCCTTAAATCTCTCCATTTTTGAAATTACTTTGCTAAATAGCAAATGAATCTTTCTTAAAAACTCTTTCATATGTTTGTCTTGCTTTTTTTTTTTTTTTTGCTCACAACACTATATTATCTCTACATACCAAGTCTCAACTTCATTTCATCTCACAATATACATTCAGCCTGTTTCCTGGGGCCTTCCAAGCCAGTTAGCTTAGGATCCCGTGAACATTAATATGCCGTTCATTCTTCTTCTGGTCTTGGATCGTCCTTGAGAACTCAATGGAATGTCTTCCTACTTAGCTTAGCTTCTTCTCTGAGACCTCATAGAATATTCTAGCTCTCCAAGAGTTTTTAGCACTTCTAAAGTGCTAAGTACTTTAACACTCCTAAAGTGCTGAGTACCCTGGAGGAGGGCGTGGTAACCCACTCCAGTATTCTTGCCTGGAAAATCTCCATGGACAGAGGAGCCTAGTGGGCTACAGTCCACGGGGTCACAAAGAGTAGGACACAACTGAGCGACTGAGCACACAGCAAAGTGCTGAGTATTCCACAGCGTGTAATTAATGTTTGATCATACAGGGTCTCTGTTTTGCATATATTTTAGGTCATGAACAGAGCCTGTAAGCTACTTGATGTAAAGGAGCTAACTTGTAGTTACTTTGTTACCCTCACTTTCTGCTCAAAACTAGCTCAAGAGTAAAGAGCTGGGCATTCGTCAAATACTTGGGCATTAAAAGGAAGACAATATTACCTGCACTCGCCGATATTACCTGCACTCACCGTAACAAGTAGCAAGCAAGCCGTGAAGACTTCCAATTTGGATTTTCTGACTTTTCAGAGCAACTTCTAGATTACCCTATATATTTCCATTTAAAAATAAATATTGCAAATACCATTGGGCAAGTAAGACATATGGCAATATAGAATGCTTTGGTAGCACTATGGCTGTGACTTAAATTACTGTGGATCAAACTGCCAGAAGCTGAGAAGATAACTGAATTTTCCTCTTCCTTTATCCTCTAGTGAGGACAGAAGAGAACTACATCATGCCTATCGATGAAAATATTTAACAATAAAAAACTGAAAACACTGCTTTATAACTTAAATAATATAGCCTTACTACCAAATGTTTTAGTCATAGGATCTCTTGGAAGCTCGAATGGAAGCAAACTTTAGGGTTTTAATTATGGATGAAGCCATACAATTCTGGAAGCAAAGTACAGCAAGCAGCCAAAAATGTTACACATATGATTTTACTCCAAATGGGCACACTGGCCAAATGGTGAGGCCCTGCGCAGTCACATACTTTGACCACCTCCTCCATCACCATCAAAGAAGATCCTGGGAAATCTGTTACCTTAGATACAAAATCTGTATATTGACTGTGGCCCCAGGAGGGCAAAATTAGATTGTTTCTAGCATATGATAGGTACTTTATCGTGTTTCAGAATCTCCCTACAAATAAAAGAAGATGGAAGATAGAAGCTATGTCTTTTTTTTTGTTTTTTTTTTTTTTGGTTGCGTTAGGTCTTAGTTGCGATATGAGCATGAGGAATCTTGGTTCCCTGACCAGGGATCCAACTCATGTCCCTTGCATCAGAAGATGGATTCTTAACCACTGGGATGCCAGGGAAGTCCCCAGAAGCTATGTCTTGTATTCATTACTTCTTGTACAAAGATGGCTTTAAAGTTCTTTTTATAGTTATTGATTTTTCATTAGCCTAAGCAAACGTCAAGGCTCTCATTTTAATAAGTGAAAATCCATGCTGCTTGTCCAGTTAACATGAATTTAAATAGTAGTGTATCATTAATTCTATTTGTTACTCAAAGGAATTACATAAATCAAAGTAATGAAATTGAATTAAAACCTTTTTGCAAAAGTGGGGAAAATAGGTTTCATTCATTCAGAGAATCTTACCTTTAAAAGACTAACATTCCTTTGTAAAGCAGCATTAGCTGCTTGTGTCTGTGAGGCCTTTCCCTTGTTTTGATCTGCAGGTTTATTCTCCATTCGTTGAAGTAACATTAATCTTTGTGATACTCTACCAAAAAATGATTACGTAAAGATTTTAAAAAGAAACATTTTATTGCCTGGCCAATATAAATCATTTCTTAATTGCACCTCACTTCCAGTTCAACCTACTTTTAAAGTCAGTTACTATATGTCAGTTAATAAGACAGTGAAAAACTTAGGTAGTTTAGGAAGTCTTCAGTCTCAGTGAAATTATTTTTATTTTCATATTTACACTGTAAGTACACACTTGTGTTTTTTTAACCTCTCTAGTCTTGAAAGTATTTTAAAGTGTTGGAAAATATTTAGTGCAAATGCAAACTGTAATCCATACCCCTTTGTACACACACTTAAATATACCTCCCCACACAGACATTGGTATGACTTGCTATACAAAACCTTCTGCTTAACACTTCAGTACCCCTGAATCTTATGTTACACATTTAGAATTGTGCTAAACTTCCATATGTTTGAAGCAGCAATAAAAATATTTTTTTCCTCTTTTTCCAAGAGAAAGATGATAGTTCCATATATGAGTGAGAGGCTGTGTGTACACATGCATACTCACAACATGGTAAAACTAATTGAAGATGTAGAAAGTTGTAAATAAATTATCAAAGCACTTTGTTATATATAACAGACTTCAAAAGTTTCTCCATGGTTAAATGCTCCTTTTGTAAGTGTTTAGTCTTATTAAGTGATCAAATGAGAAAAAATACACAAATGGTACAGTAATAGTCTAACTATCTCTCAAAGAGTTGAGGAGATTCTCAGGAAACAGTATGTTGCACAGGGTTGTTCTTGAGAGTAGAAATAAAAAGCCAGGTCTTTGAAAAGTCATTTTCATAAAAAAAATACCTTAGAAGGCCACGGCAGAGAGGCTGGTAATTATTTAAAGAAAAGCAAAACATGAGAGCCCAAAAACAGTGGTTAGAGAAGGGTTAATACTAAATAAAACTGCAGGACTGGCCATATAATTTGCAGAGCCCAGTGCAAAATGAAAATGTTGCTCTTAGACTAAATCTAGTGCAGGGCCTGTGACTATACAGGTCACATACTCATGAAAGCTGGTCTTGGTAAAAGGCTTAGAGAAGTTCACTGAACTGCAGTGTAGAGCATAGAGCAGCTAAGAGGGAGAGTGAATTTATCTAGATATTAGTAACAAGAAATTAAAGACATAAAACATAATCAGACCTTTTAATCTTTGTTGTTCTTGAGGGGTAATGACATTCCTTAAAACCAAAATCTCTCAAGTGTCACAAAAAATGACATACTTAGAGATTTTTAAGTTTTCCTGTGCACACAGTGTCACTAATAAAGCCAGTACAGTGCATACATTGAGATTAGCCTTTTTAAAACAACAACAACAACTTACATTTCTTCATGTCTTTTAGAAAGGCGAATTTCTTGAGTGAGCAGAGACGTCATCTTTAATCAAAGCTGCCTTGATAAGCTTTCTGCTAAATAGTAAGGACATTCAAAGTTATTTCTACCCCATGGCCTTAGCTTTGCAATATTTTGATCATTCAGCATCTCAATCTATTGGTTCTGTCTCAGAAGGGAAAAATACAGCTTGGGCTGTGATGATGTTTTTAAATGCATTCTTTCATTTTACATATGTTTACTCACAATGCATAGTTTTCCAGATGCCACATGCATCCCAGAACACTGACACAGGTAAACACAGCATACTTCCCCTGTCCCCTACCCCCAGCCACACACACACTTTAACCTTAATCAGAATTCAAAACAAACAAGCAGCTGGTACCAAGACTAGTAAACATTTTACTGAATCAACAAAACAGAAAAAAAAAAAATCCACTGTGTATAATTCAGAGAAACACCATCCCTCAGGCACACAGAGAGACAAACAAATATGAAAACCAACTGGAAACTCATGGTTTTTCCTTTATTGGAAGACTGCCCAGTTCTACTATCTCTCTTCCAAATGGGGAAGTATTTTTCATGCCTAACTGGGGAGAAAAGCACCTTAAAGTGGTTTCATCTTACCCTGGCTGCTCTGGACTCTTCATTAGGGGAGTTTGGGAAAACCCATTTTCACAAAACACTGTATACCATAAGCAAGCTCACCTTGGTAGAAGTGCCTGGGTCAATACAGACAGAGGTCTAGTGAACTACTTGGATGGCTGTGAGTCTGAAGGCAAATCATCTGGTTGGGTGCACGGACTGAAGTTTCCTGACTGCACAAAGAGAGAATGCAGCCAAGCCGAAATAATATAATTAAAAAAAAAAAAAAAGAATGAAAAATCAGTCTTAGAATGAAGCACTGGCTTTCCTAAATTTTATGAAACTAATGCTGGTTGTCTGCTCGTCGCCTGCGTTTCCAGCACTGATTAAAAAAATTAAAAAATGAGCCCTTCCTTCATCACACACACAGAGCGTAGGTCTCTGAGCAAAGTCGAGGAAAATGTAAATACTGCCCTGCCCTCAACGGGTTTCTTCCTGAAGATACCGCTGTTTTCAGCACCGCGGACAGCAATCGCGCGCAGGCTAGCCAGGAAGGGGTCGAATTACAGATACTTCCGACGAAATCACCTCAGGCCTTTCTCCCAGTTTCGAATGCAAACTCAAGGAAATCGCTGGAAGTGAGTCCATGGTAACTTCTTTTCTGTGGCGACCAGCATCAGCACTTCAGAAAAAGTCTGCCTTCTGAGCCGAAGATCCGCAGCTTTTCGGAGTCATCAGCTCACCAACCACTGCAACTCTCGCTTACTCTGGAAGGACTCGGGAACTTTCCTCGTCATCCTACCTCTTCCCCCTTTAACAGCATCCTCACCACCAGCGCACAGCTGTCCTTCGGACACTCGGGGCACTCACCCGCCGGCTGTCCTACTGTCGGACCTCACTCACCGAGCCCCGTACTGACTTCTTCCGGGAAGGCGCGCCACAGACTGTGCGGACGTTAGGTCTCCGCGCAGGCGTGGGCGTGGCCACGCCACCAAGCTGCGCAAGCGCGACGCGAAGTGATGTCATCACGTACTTATAAAAGGAGCGCGTCTAGCACCAAACGCTAGTGAAGTAAGGCGGCTCCGAAGAAGGGCTGTGAAGACGTCACAAACTGGGTGGAAAATCACTTTGGTGGTAGCTTAATTTCAAGCCTCTTTTAAGCGTACCTGCATGTATTGAAAAGACTTAAGAGAATGAAAATGGTTTCTTACAATCCGGAACATCACAGTAGAATGTGGAGGAGAGAAAAACACTTAGTGAGTCCTGCAAAGTGTTTAAACAGACTTTACAATCAGGGCTTCCCAGGTGGCGCTAGTAGTAAGAACTCACCTGCCAAAGCAGGAGACTAGGAGAGGCGCTTTGATCCGTGGGTTGGGAAGATCCCCTGGAGGTGGAAATGGTGGCCCACTCCAGTATTCTTGCCTGGAGAATCCCATGGACAGAGGAGCCTGGTGGGCTACAGTCCATGGGATCGCAAAGAGTCAGACTCGACTGAAGTGACTAACGATGTATAAGCCCAATCAGGTCTACACTTGCCCAAGGAATAGCTTCAGAACACTTCACCCTGGGCGTCTGTTGCTGAGCCGGACAGCAGAGCTCTTCCTGCTTGTAGGGCAGCCCCCATAGGGATAATAATGCTGATCTTTCACTTTTTGAGAAATATGCGTATCAGTTCCTGTATTTCTGTGGATGATCTCATTAACTCAATCCCCACAAGGCCTGGTGAGATAGATGCCATTCTCCGCATTTGACAAACAAGGAAACAAACTTGATCATTGATTTAAGTTGTAGCTGGAAGCCATCAGAGCCTCCATTAGATTTCCCACAGCCCTCGGGACAAAAACATTTGGTAATAATCCTTCGGTGTTGTAAAGTAAATTCTTAAATATTCCCATTGAAAGAATTTTGTAAGTTACATGGTAGTATCCTTAATTACAGAGTAAAATATTGAGGTTCAGGAGGGGTAATGTTTTCTTTCTGAAGGTTACTGAGTTGGTAAAGGGCAAAGAGCTAGGACTCCATTCTAGGTGTTTAAATTTTGTTTTTTCTTCCAGAATATCTACATTAAATTTATCTCCTGCCTGAGGACTACAGCACTTGTGTGTTTTGTTTGGAAAGCCCTTTCCCCAGATACTGACACAGACTCACTCTCATCTTTCAGTGCTGCTTCCTCAGTGAAGAAGTCCCTGAACCTCCAGTGGAGGATCACAAGTCTGTCTCTTCACCCTTCATGCTCCTTCTCCTGCTTTACTTCTCTCCAGAACATAGTATCATTCCACGTATTTTCTAATCACTTGTTCATTTGTTTACTAGGCACCTCCAACTAGAATTTGAACTTCCTTTTAATTGTCTCTTTTTATTTACTGAGCTGTTGAAACTGACTGACTATAGGTGCTCAGTAAATATTTTTGAATGAATGGATTAAATAACTCTCCCTGTTGAAATTTCATCATAATGTAAAATAGCTGTGTCTTCAGTTGCTAGGACTTTAGCTTTACTTCAGTTCAGTTGCTCAGTCATGTCTGACTCTTTGGGACTCCATGGACTGCAGCATGCCAGGCTTTCCTGTCCATCACCAACTCCTGGAGCTTGCTCAAACTCATGTCCATCAAGTCAGTGATGCCATCCAACCATCTCATCCTCTGTCGTCCCCTTCTCTTCCTGCCTTCAATCTTTCCCAGTGTCAGGGTCTTTTCCAATGAGTCAGCTCTTCACATCAGGTGGCCAAAGTATTGGAGCTTCATCATCAGTCCTTCCAACGAATATTCAGGATTGATTTCCTTTAGGATTGACTGGTTTGATCTCCTTGCAGTCCAAGGCACTCTTCAAGAGTCTTCTCCAACTCCATAGTTCGTAAGTATCAATTCTTTGATGCTCACCTTCTTTATGGTCCAGCTCTCACATTCATACATAACTACTGGAAAAACCATAGCTTTGATTCAGTGGACCTTTGTAGGTAAGGTAATGCCTCTGCTTTTTAATATGCTGTCTAGATTGGTCATAGCTTTCCTTCCAAGGAGGAAGCTTCTTTTAATTTCATGGCTGCAGTTGCCATCTGCAGTGATTTTGGAGCCCAAGAAAATAGGCTGTCTCTGCTTCCATTATTTCCCCGTCTATTTGCATTGAAGTGATGGGACCAGATACCGTGATCTTAGTTTTTTGAATGTTGAGTTTTAAGCTAGCTTTTTCACTCTTCTCTTTCACTTTCATCAAGAAGCTCTTTAGTTCTTCTTCACTTTCTGCCATAAGGGTGGTGTCATCTGCATATCTGAGGTTATTGATTTTTCTCTCCCGGCAGTCTTGATTCCAGCTTGTGCTTCATCCAGCCTGGCATTTCACATGATGCACTCTGCATATAACTTAAATAAGCAGGATGACAGTATATACCTTTAGCTTTACTTAGTAAAGATAAAAAAATAGACCTCTAAATGGTCTTGTGTTGTAGAAATAGAATGGAGTCAAGGCATTCTTGTTTATCTTTTATTGAAGTTAAAAATTAAGGATTTTTCTTAAATTGTTAATGCGGTGTATGAAGTAGGGAGCTGAGAGACAGCACATTAAAGCTTTGGTATGTTGCTTAAAACAAACTTCTCACCTCTCTCCTTTATGTAAACTTGCGTAGTGACACAGCTGGGTCAAATCCAGGTCTTTGACCTTTGAATCCAGTTTCTTTCAGTCATATCCTGCCTTGGCATTAAACTATAGAATGCTTTAGAAATTTTCTTGCAATTTTTAGGAGAATGTAAGTAGGGCTACCTCACAGTCACTTAGAATTTATTTTCCAGTATTTACTCTCTGCCTAAAGATCTGCTATGATAGGTCCCCTCCTCCTGATATAATCCATGGTTGATCCTGTGAGATGCCTGGCTGGGGAGAAGAATCTCTGGCAATTCACAGGCTAGCTATTAACATACAGCTTCTGTATTTGCTATGTAAGTTTAGGTACTTTCTATGGCATGCCATGAAAATTATCATAACCTACTAAGTATCGCTTGGTCCATAATGAGGCCTTCTCTAAATATGTGGTGGCTATTGCTTCCTAACCCTAGACTAGTTCTGTGCATTAGTATACTGTACTTATCCCCTTAGCCTTTCATGTCCGTGGGGAATTCCATGGAGCGAGCAGCCTGGCAGGTTTACAGTTCATGGGGTCGGAAAGAGTTGCACACAGCTGAGTGACTAACACGTGTGATTTAGTTATAAAGATGTGTTTATTAAGCATGTGTAAAATTCAGTCTCTGCCCTCAAGGGCCTAGAGGCTGGCTGGGCTCTTCAGGCATCTGCGAAGCTAGAGGATGATGATTGACAGCATAAAAATGGCTAATACTTAGTGACTGCATGTTCTGTAGTAGGCTCTTTGCATTAATTACTCTTCTAATCCTCATAACTACGCCATGAGCAACAGTGCCAAACTCTTATTATCCCCGTGTTCATAGTTGAGAAAACCGAGACTTAGTTTTGACTAACTTAAATGACTTTAGAGCCCACTGCTAGTAAATGCATTCCAGCCTGTTTGATGTTAGTATTCTAAGTAGTTATGAATATTGTCTTGAGAATGTGTAATTAAAATATATCTTTCGGATATTGAGAGAGCTAGAAAAGGCAGGAGAGATGAGTTTGACTTGGGATAGTCTCGATGGCACTTTGGGAGACTGTGGTGGAGTTTGAGAAGTGGGTGGGATTTGGAGACTTTGCAAATGGACAGAGTTTGGAGGTCTGTCTTTGTGATTGGGTGTATGGGGTGAGTGGGGTGTGAAGTGTTCTGTATGAAGGATTCAGTGGGCACAGGAGTGTGTGCTTGAGAACACGCCTGGAATGAGGGCCAGTAGAAAGGAAGCATTGAGAAGAGTGTTTTCCCCTCTTCCCCCCCCCCCCATTTTAAAAGTTTTATTTCTGGTACCAGAGAATATGAAAATAGAGGATTGACAGTAATAAAGAGAGGGAGTGTTTTTGTAGATGAGACTGATGAGTGGAGAATAGAAATGATGACAAAAGAGGAAGACTTGATGATGAAAAAGGCAGGACATGCTGTAGAGTAAGAAATAATTGAAAGAATTTCAGAATCCTTGACAATTTCAAAGACTCCAAGTTACTAACAGTAAATTCTGTTATGGTTTGTACAAAGGCCGTCATTTTAGACTTCATTTGGGTTTATTCTGTGTGTTAGTGTTAGTCGCTCAGCCGTGTCCTACTCTTTTCACCCCATGGACTGCAGCCTGCTGGGCTCCTCTGTCCGTGGGATTCTTTAGTCAAGAATACTGGAGTGGGCGGCCATTCTCTTCTCCAGGGTATGTTTCTGACCTGGGGATTGAATCCGAGTCTCCCTCATTGTAGGCAGGTTCTTTACTTTCTGAGCCGTGAGGGAAGCCAAATTAAAAAAAAATAGAGACCTCATGCCTGAAACGGAGTTGGTTTTTCTTCCTATTTCATGAAGTCCCAGATGAAATTTGAAAAGTGGGTCTGCTTACCTGTATTTCTGCTTTTGTTCACTTTGAATGAGAATCGTGTCTTTTTCCATAGATGCAGACTGTCCATTTTACCATGGAAAAATTTTATACAGTCCAAGTAGATCTGAAATGCTTTAAATTGTTTCCTGGTGGGTTTTGTCCAGAAAGAATTTACAACTGGATACCTCTTTGGGATCTTTGGTCAATGAGTAAGCTGTCAGTCTTTGTCCAGTCAGATAAAACTATCAAGTTAGCTATCAGATAGGTCCAATCTGTCCATTGCAGGAAAAGATTTTTGCAGTGAGAAACCATTGTCACAATTGGTGCCAACATTGTAGACGGGAGAACAAGGCCATGCTGACAAAGCTATGCTCAGTCCTAGAGAGTTCCACTGAGCATTTGCATATGCCTTTTCCTTGGGTTCATTTCAGTTCAGTTCAGTCGCTCCATCGTGTCCAACTCTTTGCAACCCCACGAATCACAGCACGCCAGGCCTCCCTGTCCATCACCAACTCCCAGAGTCTACTCAAACTCGTGCCCATCAAGTCGGTGATGCCATCCAGCCATCTCATCCTCTGTCATCCCCTTCCCCTCTTGCCCCCAATCCCTCCCAGCATCAGAGTCTTTTCCAGTGAGTCAACTCTTCGCATGAGGTGGCCAAAGTATTGGAGTTTCTGCTTCAGTGTCTGTCCTTCCAGTGAACACCCAGGACTGATCTCCTTTAGGATGGACTGGTTGGATCTCCTTGCAGTCCAAGGGACTCTCAAGAGTCTTCTCCAACTTCACAGTTCAAAAGCATCAATTCTTCGGCACTCAGCTTTCTTCACAGTCCAACTCTCACATCCATACATGACCACTGGAAAAACCACAGCCTTGACCAGACGGACCTTTGTTGGCAAAGTAATGTCTCTGCTTTGTGATATGCTATCTAGGTTGGTCATAACTTTCCTTCCAAAGACTAAGCGCCTTTTAATTTCATGGCTGCAGCCACCATCTGCAATGATTTTGGAGCCCAGAAAAATAAAGTCAGCCACTGTTTCCACTGTTTCCCCATCTATTTGCCATGAAGTGATGGGACCAGATGCCATGATCTTAGCTTTCTGAATGTTGAGCTTTAAGCCAACTTTTTCACTCTCCTCTTTCACTTTCATCAAGAGGCTCTTTAGTTCTTCTTCACTTTCGACCATAAGGGTGGTGGTATCTGCATATCTGAGGTTATTGATATTTCTCCCAGCAATCTTGATTCCAGCTTGTGCTTCTTCCAGCCCAGCATTTCCATGATGTACTCTGCATATAAAAGGGAACATTTCATGCAAAGATGAGTTCGATAAAGGACAGAAATGGTATGGACCTAACAGAAGCCGAAGATATTAAGAAGAGATGGCAAGAATACACAGAAGAACTGTACAAAAAAGATGTTCATGACCCAGATAATCACGATGGTGTGATCACTGACCTAGAGCTAGACATCCTGGAATGTACGTCAAGGCTGTATTTTGTCACCCTGCTTATTCCTTGGGTTGGGGGGTATCAAATAAAAAAACCTCACTAGTTCAAAAATTCACTTGAAGCAGTATTAGAATTTTAAAGTTGACAGCATACATGATAATTTGCAGCAAATTATTTGTATATTGTATACATAGAAATATATACTTGTTACTTCCCAAGTTTTAGTGATTCAAAGCTCATGTGATTCTTCTGCCTCAAAGGAATGTGCTCATAGCTGTGAATAATTTATAAAGTCCTTTTTAATCCCCTTACTTCAGTCCTGTCTCCTTGTTTTCGCAGTGGCTTTTAATTCATTCACAATTTTCACTATAACTGTTTAACTCGGATTTTTCTTGAAGAAAGAATTTTCTCTTTCAGAGCCTTCCTGCCTGTTATTTTCTCCATCTCCACCCCTCCCCCCCGCCTCGTTTTGCTCTTATAAATTCTGTAACATCTTTATAATTAGTCCAGTATTGATTAAGCAGTTAAAAACTTTCTTAAATGCGTGCTTGACTACTTGGTGAGGTAGTCCACCTTTTTGTAATGCAGTGCCATTGTGTTAATCCAGAACTTTCAAGGTTATTTGCTGCAGCTGGTTTTTCATCGTTATTGTTTGGTATATGTATCTATTTGAAAACTTTAAATACTTTCCTTTTGAAAGAACAAAACTGGCATTTTTACTGCATTGGAACTTCTTAGTTTCAGGACCTAATGATTTGTAAAAATATTGTCAAAGAAATTACTGTGGTTTAATGTGTTTGGCACAGGTTAAAAAAAACACCCATATCACATTGATTTGCATATTTGAAGAATCCTTACATCCCTGGGATAAATCCCACTTGATCATGGTGTATGATCCTTTTAATATATTGTTGTGTTTGGTTTGCTAGTGTTTTGTTGAGGATTTTGCATCTATATTCATCAGTGATATTGGCCTGTAATTTTCTTGTTTTGTGTGTGGTATCTTTGTCTGGTTTTGGTATCAGGGTGATGGTGGCTTCATAGAATGGGCTTGGGAGTGTTCCTTCCTCTGGAAAGTTTTAGAAGACTTTCAGAAGGATAGGTGTTAACTCTTCCTTAAATGTTCAGTAGGATTCTTCTGTGAAGCCTTCTGGCCCTAGACTTCTGTTGGTTGGAAGTTTTTAAACTAGTTTCAGTTTGAGTACTTGTGATTGGCCTGTTCACAGTTTCTATTTCTTCCTAGTTCAGTTTTGGAAGATTGTACCTTTCTAAGAATCTGTTCATTTCTTCCATGTTGTCCATTTTATTGGCATATGGTTGCTTGAAGTGGTCTCTTATGATCCTTTGTATTTCTGTGGCATCAGTTGCAACTTCTTTTTCATTTCTAATTTTATTGACTTGAGCCCCTCTCCTGCTTTTTTTTTCCTGCTGAGTTTGGCTAAAGGTTTATCAATTCTTATCTTTTCAGAGAACCAGCTTTTAGTTTTATTGGTCTTTTCCATTTTTTCCTTCATTCCTCTTTCATTGATTTCTACTCTGATCTTTATGATCTCTTTCATTCTACCAACTTTGGGTTTTGTTTGTTCTTCTTTATCTACTTGCTTAGGTGTCAGGTTAGATGGTACTGCTTTTCAATCATGTTTTTCTTAAGCTGAAAGCTGAGCAATTTACTGACAATTTATTCTTGCAAACCTTCTCCTCAGATTTGAATACAAACCCCACTTTTAATTTTTTTTTTTTCTGTGTTATGCAGCCTGTGAGATCTTAGTTCCCTGACCAGGGATCAAATCTGCACCCCTGCCTTGGAAGCGAGAAGTCTTAACCACTGGACCACCAGGGAAGTCCCTGGATGCCACTTTTAACATAAGAATATAAAAAATGTTAATTAGATAAATATACACTTGGAATTTGGCTGATTTTCATAATCAAATTTTTCAGGTATAAAAATGGGATAATTCTATAATATCTTTATATATGAGTGCTTTTTTCAGACTCTGAAAAAAATACAAATAGGCTATGTATATAGAAATAGAAAGTTAAAGTTTTTATTGTATTTCCCCAAGTCTAAATGTGTATTAGTTGCTCATTGATTTGTTTATACATTCAGAAATAATGTTTTAATTAGATTAAATGTGAGCCTCACTTTTTACTTAAAATACTTACAGCCAGTAGAAATTTAATAGTGCTTCGAAAAGTTGAATAGTTATCCTTTTACAGTTTTGTTGTTTGAAGAATATTTGTTATGATGAAGGGGTTAAGCATGTTGGCTCATATGCCTAAAATTTTGAAGAGTAGTAGAGGGGAAAGGAAATGGATTCATTTTAACTCTAGATGGCAGTTAAACACAACTAACATAGACCAACTTGTTTGAAATACAGAAATACAAAAACAGTAAAACACACACACATTCTGTTCTACCGTCCAGTTAATTATATTTCTCAAAATGATGTCTTGGATCGATATTACTAAACAAACATGTATAAAGTGTAATTGCACACAAATGAAATAAATAGTGGAAGCCTGTAATTGCAAGATTTTTTCAGCTGGTAATATGGCATACACCTGTGCAGTAGCATAGAGCCTGTATTTTATTTTGCCATTTTTGCTAACATTTAATTCAGTGTAGTTTTATTTTATGTACAGTTATTTACCAATATCAATTCAAGCCATCTGCCACTGGGAAAACTGTTACATATTTAACGTCTTGAAAATTTTTAATACAAGCAAAGCTGATTTTCATACACAAGGTGTTCCATAAAAGTCCACTCCAAAACCTGGCACAGATATCCCAGCGTATTCATTTGGGATCATTTTTGCTTTGCTTTGTCTTTGAAAATAGGCTTTTTTACATGTTAGTATTTAGTTCACAGTGGTAATGTAACAGAGCAGGCGAGCCAGCCAGGAGATCCGTGCCCATGGCAGGTTGATCCCAGGCAGGGGCAGCCCCTTCCAAGTTCCCAGCAGCTGCCAGAGTTCATTTTGCTCCAGGGAACCAGGAAGGACTGTCCCTGACAGGCGCCAGGCCACCCCAAGGCAGGAGGCTGTTGGAGCTGAGAAAGGTCCAGAGCTGTGGTCCCCGTTTGGTGTCAATCAAGCTTGTGAGTGCTAGGAATTTCGTCAGCTCCATTCGGGCTGCTTCCCTTGCAGGAAGTGATCCATTCTGATTTGAGAGCTGGGCCTCTCTGCTTGGAGGCCTCTGGCGAGGAGGGAAGTGGAGTTTAGACTCCTCCCCCTGTGACTTCCTGTCTCTGTGACTGTAGGTTCTGTGTTGTTGGTGTTTGCGTGTGGGTCGCTTTGGGGTGAGCCCTCCAGTTTGTCCTTCTGTGTGTGGGACCATGTGTGTTGTTTGTTCTGTGTGTGTGGATCAGTATTTGTGCTGGCTGGCTGAGATGTCTTTGAATAATGGAGCTTGCATGTGACAACACCAGGTATCCTTCCCTACTGCTTTGGGTTTTGCCTGTGGTGGAACATTGATTGGCACTTTCCCTTGACAGTGTGTGGGTATCTCGCTTTCTGGTTCTAGGGAACTGTGATCCTGAGAGACTGTTATGGTGAAAGTTGCTCAGTCATGTCCGACTCTTTGTGAGCCCATGGACTACACAGTCCATGGAATTCTCCAGGCCAGAATACTGGAGTGGGTAGCCTTTCCCTTCTCCAGGGGATCTTCCCAACCCAGGGATCAAACCCAGGTCTCCTGCACTGCAGGCGGATTCTTTACCAGCTGAGCTATCAGGGAGACCGTTTTGCCTTGCATTTGTTGTTGTTGTTGTTTGACAACACCTGCTGTGATAATCAGAGCTCTATTTCATCTTATAGTTCCCTTAGGGTATAATAAAAAAGATTTCTTTACACTGTGTGGCCACTCTTAAGACTCTGGAGGAGGGGAGATGGACTTTGGTTAAGATGAAACTTCTGAAATTCCAAAACTGGTTCTTTTTGCATATGCAGTTTGAGAAAGCTGGCTTGATGAAATACTTTTTTCAGAATTCTGGTACTGAGAAAATAAAAATATTTCTAGAAGAAAGCATGCAGTCAATTCAGTAAACTTAACTTATTCCAGCTGTTATTTCTGGTTTTGTTTTTGTCAGGTGAATTGCCAAGACACACGTGGTCCTGATTTCCTGTCTTTCCATTTGCACGTTGTTTATTATTACTAAGAGGAATCTTTGAAAAAATTGAGGAAGTTGTTGATCTTCACCCCTTTGTTTTTGTCCTGCTGGAATTAGATTTTGTTCTTTGTGTGTTTGTATTTGTCTTGTGTGTTAGTGTGCATGCTATGGAAACTCAAATTTGTTTGCTGAATGCAGTCCCTTGAGGTACATTCTCCAGAAATGGATCATTTTTGGTTATAATACTTCTGAGTTAATTTGCAAATGAGCTCTATTAACTGACTCAAAAGTAAGCACTTGCAAATTAAATACTTGATAATATTTAGAAAATAGGCCAAAATGAATTTCCAGTCCTCATGATGTGAGAAATATTGAGTACTGAATTGATACCTCATATTTAAGCTAGCTTGAGTTTGTTGTTTTGCTAAATGTAGCGGTACTGTTGTACCTAGGTTTGTTAGAGATCAAGTAAGACCTTATATCTGTTGCAAACTTGTCAGCAAGAAAACATCAGTAACTTGATATAATGAAACGTTAAGTCTGTCAAAAAGAGCCTCTTCAGATTTTGGTAAATTGAAACTGAATTAAGTTAAATGGCAAGAATTCATTGACTATCTGGGTCATTTCAAATAGGGTAAAATATTAGAACATTGGTTACTGGGCAAATCTGAGTGTACTAACCTTTGCCTTCTTAGGAGAGGAAATCTAAAGCATAAGTTTACAATCAGAAAATGCTGGTATGACAGACAATTCGCAATCACTTGCTTCTTGATTTTCACTAAAAATTAAGATGTTTTAGAGTTGAGGATTCTAAGCTAAATATGTAGTTAAAGCTACTGAAAATAAAGGAGAAAGTTTTCAGTATATAGTAGGATTGTAGGATATACGTTTTGAGTAGAAAGGAGTTTTATGTAGATCAGGCAGAATTTAGATTAAAATTAGATAAATTTATTTTGTTAATATATGTGGACAATTTGCAGAAAATATGAAGAAATGCTATATCATCATGTTAAATTGGAAAAAATCAGAATGTAAAATCTTTCCAGGTAATACACAAACATAATTATGCTAAAATACACATAGAAAAATGACAGGTGAGAAATACTCCAGATTTTATATTAAGCTGACTTTCTTTGAATGGTGAGTGATTTTGTTTTCTTCTTTCAAGTTTTCTGCATTTATAAAGTTTATAATAGAAAAAAAAAGGCAAACATTGGATTAGGAATCAATCTTGTAGTGACTCATAGCATGGGATGTTGGGATTGCAAACTATGTCAGATGTTGGTCTTTTTACTTCAAAAGGGCAATCATTCCTAAAGCTGAGACCAATTTCCTAAGGAGATCACCATCAGCTTTAGCGTTGCAGTTCAGTAATATCCTCCTGACATACAGGTTTGAAATGTGCCTCCTTGTCAGAAAATAGTTGTCTGTGTTCTACCAATTAGGGATTTCTCCTTTGTTGCCAGCATAAGAACTGCTTCAGAAACTTTAACTTCTGGTAAGTTTCCATGCAGTCAGCACTGCATTAAAATGCTGTAACTTGAAGGAGGTTTCGTTTCCCAAGAGGAGATAATATCAATATGTATTTTCAGAGGAGGTTCCTTTGAACCTATAGTTATGAGCATTTCAGGTTTCCTCCAAAATCTTCAACCACTACACAAAGATCCACATTGGGAGGAGCAACTCGGAGAAATTTGGGCTCCGTTATTTTTACAAGAGTCCCTTGGACAGCACAGAGATCAAACCAGTCAATCCTAAAGGAAATCGGTGCTGAAAATTCATTGAAAGGATTGGTGCTGAAGCTGAAGCTCCAATACTTGGACCACCTGATGCAAAGAGCTGACTCTGATGCTGGGAAAGATTGAGGGCAAGAGGAGAAGGGGGCAACAGAGGATGAGACGGTTGGATGGCATCACTGACTCAATGGATATGAGTTTGAGCAAACTTTGCGAGATAGTGAAGGACAGGGAAGCCTGGTGTGCTGCTGTCCATGGAGTTGCAAAGAGTCAGACCTGACTTAATGACAGAATAGCAACATCAAATTTTACAAGATTGCTAATGAAGACATAGCTGATAGCAGTATTAACCAATCTCACCACATTTATTTACCCTTTAGTCATCCCTTTATTAAAGATTAATTGAGTACTAGATCTTGTGCCATAGTGTACATTAACTTTAGACTATGTTGTCTTACAGTGACCAATGATCTTATTTGACCAAGTATTTTGAGACTTTTTGACTAACTTCCCAAATGTCAAATTTTAATTAAATTCCTTTTGACTTCCAGCTGACTTTAATGTTCTTTAGGGAGCCCTTAAGACACCTCAAGGAGGAATATATAATTAACTTTATTCGGTATGTTGAGTTACATGGGAAGTGTTTTCTAAGGAATGATAGGCCTTCTAAGATTATATTCTATGGGTAGATGTTACTGTATGTCCTGGTATAATCTGTCAGCCATAATTCTGGTTATATCACAGCAACTTGATTGAACTTCTTTGTTAACATGCGATGAGATCATTAATTTTGTGTTTTAAGTCTTTAATAGACAGTTAAGCTGATGGTTTGCAAAAGTGCTTAATCTTCAAAAAGATTCATAGAAAGGACTTCTAAACAAACATAGGTCAGGTATATCGCTGAATTTGGTATGAATTTCTATCAAACTGATGGAAAGCGAATCTTCCCTCTTGCTGGCAGCCACAATGGACCCTAAGGCTGTCTGCAGCAGAATCAGCAGAGTGACAAGACAGTCTTACAGTGACACTCACCCTTGAAGGGAGAGGGCATTTTGACTGTGCTATATGCTGGTACTTAGGAATGAACAGTGAAAGAGGAACTGTTAGCTGCTTAATTAAGAGAGTTATGACATACTAGCTTTGAAAAAAATCCGGTTTTCGTAAAACATAAGGAAAGCGTAAACTGAGGATTGCTTACTTTGCCCCTTGAAACAGCACAGCTCAATTGAGACAACCCTTGGCAGCACAGAGGTCAAGGGAGAAAAAGCAACCAACTCACGGGCGAACCGTGACTCCTTTAGAGCAAAACAGGAGCAGCCCTCTGCGTGTCTCTTATGTCTCCTGCGTTGGCAGGAGGAAACTTCACCACCAGCACCACCTGGAAAGCCCCGGACACGAAGATTCAGAGGTTCCAAGTAGCCCCGAACAGCTCAGGTCCTGGAATTAGCACTTTGCCTAGAGAATCCCATGGACAGAGGAGCCTGCAGGGCTATAGTCCACAGGGTCACAAAGAGTCAGACACGACTGAGGCACCAGAGCGTGAACGCGAGCACCTGAGTTGGTAGGATACATGTGAAGCCGACTTTGTAATAAGAGATGTGAGCCCACTGTAGAGTCCCTAGTGCTGTTGGAGTTATTTCCCCAGACTGCACACTCCTAATAACAGGTGTTGGTTTATAATAGTTTCTTGATGAATGCTTGTTGAATGTAACTTGGCAGCATGATAAATGCTTTGTTTCTTTTCCTCTTTTTAAGCAACATAAAAACAGTCTTATGTTACCCCCAAAACTTTATCCATTTATTATACAGAAGTTTCCGTTAGAATTTTATAATGATTGATGCAGTTGCTGCTCTGTTTCTTTGCTTGAATATAAATTAGCAGAGCTTCTAATTTTTTTTAAAGTGAAGACAGAAATTTGAATTTTAATGTGAAATTTTCCAATATTTCAGCGTTAGCAACTAATTCGAATATAAAACAAAACACACACACACAATGCACCTACATACCAGTGGTCCGATGGCTCAGTATGTACCACTGTCACTTTGTAAGCCCATTTTTCAAATAACATTTTGGATCTTTTAGTTATGGTTGTCATCTAACCATACTTTCTTGAGATTGCTCTTCAGTTCTCTTAAAATTAGGTTTGGGGAGCTTTCTAAAAGTCTTCAATTTCATCTTCGCTATCATTCTCTTGAGTAATAGCTACAGATATCTGCCCCATCCTTTGCAGTTTGATTCTTCCTAACTTCACTTTCAGAGAATAACTTTAAATTAGGTTTTGGAAGTAATTTGTTGCGGGTAGCACATGCCACCTACATTGGGTCCAAATAGGCAAGTACTAAAGCCGAGTGCATGAAAACCTCCTCGTTAGTTTTTCTTTCTACTTTTTTTCCTTTCTTCAATCTTCTCCCCAGTCACAGTGGGATTTTTTTTTTTTTCTTTTTCAAAACGTGAATCAGAACTTGTAACTCTCATCCTCAAACCCTGAGGTGATCTTTCGTTGCCCTTCAAGGGCGACCCATGCGCCTTCCCCCCGGCCCTGCTCGGTCAGGCCTGGTTACCTGTGTTCTGATCTTTGACCAGATCACCCCTCATTTACTGTGATCTTGCTGATGCCAGCCAATCCAATCCTACCTCAAGAACCTTTGCACTCAGAGTTCTCACTGCCAGGAACATCTTCCACAGTTTTTCATGGTCTTCACATGTCCCTCCCTGAGAGGATCCCTTCTTGCCCACCTTGTTAAAAATAATCCCTTCACCATCATCTTCTCTTCCGTTGTTTTTATAGTACATTTGCGGACATGTGTGTGTTAACATATAGACACAAACACACATAGCTGCTATATTGTCTGACTTGCCCACTAGAATATAAATTTGATGAGAGCAGGAAGTTTGTCTTACTGACTGCTGATTCCTCAGTACCTAGAACAGCCACTAGCCCTACGCCACATAACAGTATTGTCAAATACATGAACAAAGGAGATCTAGGCAGCCACTTTGATACTGAGTGCTCGAAGAGACGCCTCAAGTTTGGAAAAGGGTGCAGAAGCGAAGTTCTGATTCAGGTGCCTCAGTGCTGTGCATTCAGTGTAGTTGCCCATCATTGTAGCCACTGACCCCAGTGGTTTTTTTTTTTAATTTGTATTATATGCTAGTATTTAAAAATGATATGTTAAACATGCTTTGCACAACTATACTCACCTAAGTGACTTACCAAATGCATGGTGTGATTTTTTATATGTGAAATAGTTATGATATAAAATCTATTAGAAAGTTATCCTTTCTGAAATTACACTCTTAGTGTTAATATTTGATGTTCACGATAAAATATTGGAGATGTTTCATAGTAATACTTTGCATTGATGTCGAACAATTAAGGATTTAGAGAAATAAGAGTAAATACTTATATATTTTTTTGTTTCACACATCAGTATATAAGTTCTTGGTAGAGAAATAATTCTCAGTAGACATACCACAGAAGATATGTTAAATTGTTAAGAGTATTTCAGCATTGTTGAAATCAAGATATTCCCTTGTAGTATTTGTTGTAATCTAGTTTTGCATGTGAACTTTTTATCAGTTTGTGTAAGAGAAGTTTTTTTCTGACATCTGGGAATGTTTTTCAGTTTTTTTAAGCTCATCATTTTCTTTTCACTGATGGTTTAAACATAGTCTATTGATAGAACTTATGAGACTTTACAGAAAATTCTGTGAAGAAAAAAAATGTAACTTAATTTATGTCTGTGCCAACTTTGCTATACATAACTGTATCCTTACAAAATTTCTACCTTGACTCACAGTAGGTCAACCTTAAACATGACACATATAGAGGAGGTTTAAAAATAGCTCATTTTCCTATCACAGACCTTATACAAATGTTAACCCAGTTTATGTTGTGAATAAAACTAAAGAGTTTGACCTTTACAACAGAAATATTGAGGAACCGGGCACTGATATTTGCCAGAGAGGCAGTGTGGTAAAACAGCCAGGTCGCCAAATCAGAAAACACGGCTTCTAGCTCCAGATTTCCTGCTTAAGAACTGTTTCTTCATTGACCAGACAGAGAAAACATTACCATCTCTCTCAACTTCAGCTGATACTTGTGAGGGCCCAATGAAAAAATGCATATGAACGTGCTTTCATAATTGAGAGACACTGCGGCCTGCAAGATTTTCTTTATTGAGTGGGTGTCGTGGTAAAGCAGATCTATTTTATTACACTGTATCCCACATAGTCTTGTTCCATGTGGTAAAAAAATAAACAGAAATTGTGAAATTTAGAACATAGTTGGATCTCATGGACTAAAGTTTCCTTCATAGCAAGGCTGTGGTATATTTTAATTACCACATATAAGGCTCAGGTATATTTTAGTTCTGATTTATTCTTTGAATTTCTGATTCATGTCTTTCCAAAGATAGTATTTTCTCTCATCTCTGAATAACGACCTGAAAAGATGGATAAACTAGTATGTGGGGGGAAAAAATATATATTTATTAAACATGCAAATAAAGGTACAGTTTTGACAATAAATCTTTAAATAGTATCCTGAGCTTTTTATTAGGCTTTATGAACTAATTTTCTCATGCTTTATAGACTCAAAAGAACTGAGTATCCACTTTTCATTTTGGAACTTAGAAAATTTAATTCTCAAAAGTGACTGATAAAGTGAATAATCTAAACTTTATTTTAAAGTTTTTAAATGCACATTGTAAGGATTTCCAAGAGAGTAGAGTTAACAAGTCTGTTGAAGTTTGAGGTATCGCTTGGAAGCACAAAAGTGTAACACTTTTTAATCCCTAGATGGCTGAAAAGAAATTCACTTATTTCTGGCATAATTGTTTAAAAGAGGGAGATAGTGAAGGACAGGAAAGCCTGGCATGTTGCAGTCCATGGGGTTGCAAAGAGTCAGACATGACCTAGTGACCGAACAACAAGTATTTATATTTAGATTTTGAAGTCATTCCTAGGGACAGTTTTAAGTAGAGTGAGCCTTATCCAAAGATGTTCAGGAAAATTCTGTCTTTCAAAAGAGGAATGTTTTCATGAAAAAAAAAAAAAAGGAGAAAACTGACTTGACTGAGAAAAATACTCTCTTTCGGGACTTCCCTGGTGGCCCAGCGCTTCAGACTTGGTGCTTCCGTTACAGGGGTGATCCGTTCCACCTCACCCTGAGACCTCTCACACCCCCTGGCACTGCAAAAAACCAAACAGAACAACGGTGGTTTCATGGTCTTCCTTGGCGTCATTTTCGTTTTCTTTTTATTACTTTTAACTTAAGAAAATACTGAAGTATAGTTGATTTACAATGTTGTGTTTCTTCCAAGTGTACAGTGCAGTGACTCAGTTCTACACATATAGATCCCCATCTTTCTGATAGCCCTATGCTTATAGGTTATTGAAGAATATTGAGTAGATCTCCTGCTGCTGCAGAAGTAGGTCCTTGGTGATTATCTAACCCATATTGACTAGTGAGAGGATCTTGATTCCAAGCTCTTAGTTTATCCCCACACCCACCCACACTGTGCCTCCAAAACCAATTCCCCTTTGGAACCAGAAGTTTGTTTTCCATATGTGTGAACCCCTCTGTTTTGTACATTAGTTCATTTGTATCATTTTTAAACTTAGAAATCACATATGACTGATGTCATAAGATATTTGCCATTCTCTGACTTACATCAGTTAGTGCGATAATCTCCGGGTCTAGCTATGTTACTGGGAGAGGCATTCTATCATTTTTTTCATGACTGAGTCACATCTCAAGCTATATGTGTGTGTGCATATAAATATGTATTTATATATGGAAAGGTATACACATACATACCTATATATACACACACACAGAGATGATAGCTTACCGTGAACAATGTCAGATTCTTGATCTCCAGAGGAGATTTAGCTTTGGAACCAGGGTCCAGGAAGTACAGAGACAAAAAGTCGGGGTGTGTTAAAGTTTACTCCTTGAGACAGTCTCTTAGAGCTAGCCCTGTTTTCAGTTGCTTTTTTTGTTACAAGCCTGGGACATGGCCTGAGGGCAGGTGTCCTTTCCAGCCCCCCAGGCCTTATGAATTTGAATTGCCCAGTGGGTGAGATAGTTGGATGGCATCATCGACTCAGTGGACATGAGTGTGGGCAGACTCTGGGAGACAGTGAAGGACAGGGAAGCCGGGCATGCTGCAGTCCGTGCGGTTGCAGAGAGTCAGACATGACTTAAGTGACTGAACAACACCCTGGTATTTAAGTTGTAGTCATGGAAACTGTCCACAAAGCTGAAGCACCGCTTCATGCCCCGCCTTGGGTTCCTCAGGCAACGGGAGCCCTAGAGAGAAACCCCTACAGGGCTGCAGATTAGATGGAATGTCACAGGCCTCATGTCTCATGACTTCTTCCCCTTCCCCTGCACCCCCTAGAGAAATCCCGAGGTCCGTCCACACTGCTCCTGAGGGTGCAGTGAGCTTAGGTGGGGTGACTTGGTGGCAGGAAGCTGCTGGTGGGAACCCCACCACTGGGAGATTTGGAGACCAGGTACCGTTTCACAGCTCTTCATGCCCAGAAGGTCCTCCATTTTTTAGGTGCTCGTAGGCCTACCTGGATCTAGAGATTGAGGTCCCATCCACAGAGGACCAGTCACTCCAGGCCCAAGGGACACTCCATGGTTGGCACATCCTGCCCAGCTCCCTCAGGCCAACACGCTTCCACCTTTGGACCCGAGGCTACTCAGGCTCCAGGGATGTGACTGGATCCCAGGTCACCCAGAATGAGGGAAATAACTGTTGGCACTTTTAACACTTTGCATGTTAGTTTTTATTGTATAGGGGAATCCAGTGGATTCACAGTGTCTTTTAAAACCTCTGATTCAGTCATAAATATGCACATATATATTCTTCTTTGGCTTCCTTTTCATGTAGGTGATTACAAAGTGTGAGTTCCATGTGCTTTACAGGAGATCTCATTGATTATGTTCTAATGTATGCCACTGTGCGTACGGTCCTCTTCACCCTGTAAGGTATGTCTCCCTTCCCCCCAGCTTTCCCCTCTGGTAGCCAGAGGTTTGTTTTCTACAATTCTGAGGCTGTTTCTCGTATGTAAATGAGTTCTTTGGTATTGATTTTTAGATTTTACCCAGAAGTGATACCATAGACTACTGGCCTTTTCTCCCTGGCTTCCTTCACATAGTATGATCATCACCCAGTGTGCCCGTGTTACTGAAAAAGACGTTATTTCATCCTTTCCTATAGCTGAGGCATGTTCCATGATATACATATTCATGTGCCACATCTTCTGTAGCCATGTCTGTCGGTGGACGTTTTGGTTACTCCCTGATCTCGTCCAGTGTAAATACTTCTGCTTGAAACTTGTGGAGCATGTGTTGATTCATGTTGCGTTCTCTCGTCGAGTGGAGGCCCAGGAGTGAGAAAGCCAGGCCCTGTGGTAGCCCAATTTAAAGTGTTCTGAGGAGCCTCCCTGGTGTCCTTGGGGCCCCCCGTGTGCCTCAGCTGGTAAAGAAGGCGCCTGCAATGGGGCAGACCTGGGTTCAGTCCCTGGGCTGGGAAGATCCCCTGGAGAAGGGAAAGGCTACCCACTCCAGTATTCCGGCCTGGAGAATTCCATGGGCTGTACAGTCCATGGGGTCACAAAGAGCTGGCCTCGACTGAGCGACTTTCACTTACAGTGTCCTTCATCCTGGCTGTTAACAGTTTACATTCCTAAAAACAGGGTCGAAGAGTTCCATCTTCTCCACACCTTCTCCCACTTTTACTGCTTGTAGGCGTTCTGTGATGACCATTCTGAGCACTGGGAGGTGATACCTCATGGTGGTTTTGATTTGCCATTCTCTAATAATTAGTGATGTACAGCATCCTTTCCTGTGTTGATTTTTTTTTCTTCATTTTTTAAAGAGAGAGAAAGAGCGGTCAGGGGGAATGGAGGCAAAAGACTGTTGTGTTAAAGTTGACCCCTTGAGACTGGTCTCTTAATGCTCGCCCTGTTTTCGTTAGTAAGCCCAGGACACTTCCTGAGGGCAGGTAGCCCCGCTGGCCTGGTAAATGAATAGCCGTCGGGCGCTGGTACTGAAGTTGTAGTTACAGGGAATGGCCACACGGCGGCAGCACCTCTTAATGCCCCACAGGGTTCCCCAGGCAACCCTGCAGGAAGCTCCCTTGCAAGGCTGTAATTAGAGTGTAATGTAGGAGGCTGGTGTCTCGTGACTCTTCCCCATCCCCCTCCCCACCTCCCAGAGAAATACCCAGGTCTCCCTGAACTCTGCTCCTGAGTTGCTGTGGTCCTTAGGTGGGTGACTCTGGAAGGAGGCTGCTGATGGGAACCCCACTACCGGGAGACTTGGAGACCAGGTGACGTTGCAGAGCTCTCATGCCCAGCAGGTCCAGCGTTTTTTCGGGTGCCCTGAGCGAGGGTGAGCTCTAAGAGGGCTCGCCTGGATCTGCAGATTGGTGGGTCATCCACAGGGACCAATCAGTCCAGGTCCAAGGCAGGGCGGTTACTTTTCTTGGCACATCCTCCCCAGCTCCTTCAGTTCAACCCAGCCCTGGGATCCTTGGGACGAGGCTGCTTAGGCTCCAGGGATGTGACAGCTTCCCAGGTTACCCAGGCCTGAGGTAAATGCTGTTGATATATTTTTTTAATGTTTGCATGTTAATTTTTATTGCTTAATGGAATCCAGTGTATTTATGGTGTCCAGTAAAACCCGAGGTCCAGTTGTACTTAGGCATATGTGTATTCTTCGGTTTCCTTTCTCGTGTAGGTTATCACAGAGGGTTGAGCAGAGTTTGTTGATTCCGTTCTCTTTGTATGTTATTGTGCACGTGGTCGTCTTCACCCCCTAAGCTATGCCTCCTTCCACCACATCGTTCCTTTCAGGAAACCAGAGGTTTGTTTCCTATGACTCCGAGGCTATTTCTGGTCCAAAAAAGGTTGTTGGTGCCGATTTTTAGATTCTACCCCGAAGTGATATCATAGGCTACCCGGCCTCTTCTCTCTATCTTCCTTCACCTAGTATGATCATCACCTGGTGTATCCCCATTGCTGCAAAAGGCATTATTTCATTCTTTTCTATGGATTGCATGTTATATATATTATATCTGTGTGCCACATCTTCTGTATCCATCAGTCTGTCTGTGGACATTCTGGTTGCTTATCTGTCTCATTGTGTAAATACTTCTACTTGAACCTTGTGGAGCATGTGTGGATTCATATCATGTTTATGTTTCCTATCCAAGTGGAGGCCGAGGAGTGAGAAAGCCAGGTCCTGTGGTAGCCCAATTTAAAGTATTTTAAGGAACCTCCATCATATCCTTTATCTGGGCCATTACCAGTTTACATTCCCCCAGAATAGGGTAGGAGCCTTCCCTCTTCAAGCCCTCTCCCCTTGATTGTCCTGGTCGTTTGAGGGTGACTATTTGCAGATGACACCACCCTTATGGAAGAAAGTGAAGAGGAACTAAAAAGCTTCTTGATGAAAGTGAAAGAGGAGAGTGAAAAAGTTGGCTTAAAGCTCAACATTCAGAAAGCTAAGATCATGGCATCTGGTCCCATCACTTCATGGCAAATAGATGGGGAAACAGTGGAAACAGTGTCAGACTTTATTTTTTTGGGCTCCAAAATCATTGCAGATGGTGGCTGCAGCCATGAAATTAATAGACGCTTACTCCTTGGAAGGAAAGTTATGACCAACCTAGATAGCATATCACAAAGCAGAGACATCACTTTGCCAACACAGGTCCATTTAGTCAAGGCTATGGTTTTTCCAGCGGTCATGTATGGATGTGAGAATTGGACTGTGAAGAAAGCTGAGTGCCGAAGAATTGATGCTTTTGAAATGTGGTGTTGGAGAAGACTCTTGAGAGTCCCTTGGACTGCAAGGAGATCCAACCAGTTCACCCTAAAGGAGATCAGTCCTGGGTGTTCATTGGAAGGACTGATGCTGAAGCTGAAACTCCAGTACTTTGACCACCTCATATGAAGAGTTGACTCATTGGAAAAGACCCTGATGCTGGGAGGGATTGGGGGCAGGAGGAGAAGGGGATGACAGAGGATGAGATGGCTGGATGGCATCACTGACTCAATGGACATGAGTTTGGGTAAACTCCGGGAGTTGGTAATGGACAGGGAGGCCTGGCGTGCTGCGATTCATGGGGTCACAAAGAGTTGGACACAACTGAGCACTGAACTGATTGTGACCAGTGAGAAATGGTACTTCATGATAGTTTTGATTTGCCATTCTCTACTAATGAGGAATTTAGAGCATCCTTTGCTTCATTGATTAGGTTTTTTTCTTCTTTTAAAGAGAGAGAAAGAGGGCAGCGGGGACAGAGGCAAAGATCAATGTGTGTTAAAGTTGACCCCTTGAGACTGATCTCTTAAGGTTGCCCTGATTTGAATTGCCTTTTTTTTTTTTTTAAGCAAACCCAGGACATTGCCTGAGAGCAGTGACCTTTCCAGCCCCAAAGGCCTTTGTGAGTTTGTATTTCTCACAGGCACCTATGTTCAAGTTGTAGTTACAGGACATGTTCAAAAGGCGGCAGCACTTCTTCATACCCCACTTGAATTCCTCCTGCAACTGGAGCCCAAGAGAAAGTCCCCTTGCTAAATTGTAGAGTGGAAAGGGCCAGGGCTGAGGGGACTTGGAGACCAGGTGACATTTCAAAGCTCTTACTTCCCAGTGGCTGCATCTTTTTTTCGGTGCCCTACACATGAGTGTGCTCCTGGAAGTCCCACCTGACTCTGAAGATTGGGGTCCCATCCACAGGGGACCAATCACTCCAGGTCCAAGAGGAGTTTCTTTGCTGGCACATCCTCCTCAGCTCCCTCAGGCCAACCTAGTCTTGGGGTCCTTGGGACTCAAGGCCGCTCAGGTTCCAGGGATGTGAAAAAGTCCAGGTCACCAAGGCCTGAGAGGAATGCTGCTGGCATTTTTTAAAATGTGCATGCTAGTTTTTTATTGAATAGTGAATTCAAGCCTGGTTCAGGTATACAAGTGCATTTATGTATTCCTCTTCCGTTTCTTTTCCATATAGGTTATCACAGAGTGTTGAGGAGAGTTCTCTGTGCTCCACAGCAGGTCCTGTTGATTGTGTCCTATATGTATGTTACTGTGTCTGTGTCCATCTGCACCCCGTAAGATAGGCCTCCCTCTGCCCCGCCTTTCCCCTTTGGTGACCAGAGGTTTGTTTTCTAAGACTGTGAGGCTGTTTCTGGTCCATAAATGACTTTTAGATCCTACTTGTTAGTGATATCATAGGCTACCTAGACTTTTCTTCTGTCTTCCTTCATTTCGTATGATCATCACCCGGTGTATTCATGTTACTGCAGAAGACGTTCTTGCATTCTGTTCTATGGCATATTCCATGTTATATATATTATATGTATGTGCCACATTTTCCGTTTCCTTCAGTCTCTTGGTGAACAGTTTGAGTGTTCTGTGTCTCATGCAGGGTAAATAGTGCTACAGTGAATCACAGGGAACATGTGTTGATTCATATTATGGTTTCTCCTCACGTGGGGGCCCACTAGTGAGAATGCCAGGTCCCGAGGTAGCCCAGTATAAAGTACTTTAAGGAATGTCCATAGTGTCCTTTTTCCTGGCTCTTACCAATTTATATTCTTAGAAGCAGGGTAGGAGGTTCTCCTTGGAAAAGACCCTGATGCTGGGCAAGATTGAAGGCAGGAGGAGAAGGGGACGACAGAGGATGTGATAGTTGGATGGCATCATGGACTCAATGGATACGAGCTTGAGTAAACTCTGGGAGTTGGTGACGGGCAGGGAAGCCTAGCGTGCTGCAGTCTCTGGGGTTGCAAAGAGTCGGACACGACTGAGCAACTGAACTGAACTGAGGAGGGTTCTATTTTCCATGCCTTCTCCCTCTCTGGCTGCCTGCAGGCATTTTGAGGATGCCCATTCTGAGCAGTGGCAAGTGATAACTCATGGTAGTTTTGATTTTGCCATTCTCTAATAATGATCTAGAGCATCCTTTCCTGTGTCAATTTATTTAACTTTTTATTTTTTAGAGAAAAAGAGAGGGCAAGGGAAATGGAGGCAAAAGACGTGTACATTGAAGTTTTCTCCTGGAGATTGGTCTCTTAAGGCTCTCCCTGTCTTGAGTTGCCTTTTTGTTAGTGTCTGCCTGCAATGCAGGAGACCTGGGTTTGATCCCTGGGTTGGGAAGATCCCCTGGAGAAGGAAATGGCACCCCACTCCAGTACTCTTGCCTGGAGAATCCCATGGATGGAGGAGCCTGGTGGGCTGCAGTCCACGGGGTCGCAAAGAGTGGGACACGACTGAGCGACTTCACTTTGTTAGCACACCCAGGCTCTGCCTGAGGGCCCACCGTGTGAATTAATTGCCTGCAGGCTGTTATTTAAGTTGTACTTACAGGAAACGACCACATGGCGGCAGCACCTTTTCTTGTCCGACTAGGGTAACGAGCTGACCCTAGAGAAATGTCCCCGTTGCAGGGTTGTACGTGGGAGTGGAATGTGCTGAGGCTTGGGTTTCCCGGTAGCTCAACTGGTAAAGAATCTGTGCCAAGGCTGGTGACTCGTGACTTCTTCCGCCTCCCGCTACCCCCAGAGAAATCACAAGGTCTCCCTGAACTGCACTCAGAGGGTGCTGTGGTACTTAGGTGGGGCAACTCCAAGGAAGGAAGCTTCTGGTGGGAACTCACCACTGGGAGTCTTGGAGACCAGGTGCCATTTGAAAGTTCTTTTTGCCCAGTGGATCCACCATTTTGGGGGTACCCTGGGCATGCATGAACTCTAGGAGGGACCACCTAGATCTGGAGATTGGGGTCTCATCCACAGGCCACAAGGGACTCCTCCTCCAAAGGGCAGTCCTTTGCTGATCTGTCCTCCCTAACACCCTCTGATTCAGTGCCGTCCAGCCTGGGGACCCACTGCTGCGCAGGGTCCAGGGATATGCAAGAGGTCAGGTCACTGAGGCTTCAGGGGTATGCCATTGGCGGTTTGTAGTAATTCATCATTTGTTAGGTTTTCCAGGTGTGGATGAGCTCTAGGAGGGCCTGACTGGATCTGGAGATTGGGGTCCCATCCACCAGGACCAATCAGTCAAGGTCCGAGGAGGGGCTCCTTTCCTGGTGATCCTCCTGAGCTACCTCAAGCCAGCCCACTCTCATCTGGGGACCTGAGGCCGCTCAGGCTCCAGGGATGTGCAAGCAGCCCAGGTCACTCAGGCCTGAGAGGAATACCATTGCCAATTCTTTAAATTTTGCGTGTTAATTTGTGTTGTATAATGGAGTCCCGTGGATTTAGAGTATCTTGTAAAAGCCCTGACTCAGTTACGTGTGTTCATATACATATTATTCTTCGGTTTCATGTCCCATACAGGTGGTCACAGCGTGTAGAGTTCCCTGTGCCCTAGGAGTAGGTCTTGTCGATTGTGTTCTTTATGTATATTAATGTGTATATGGTCATCTTCTCCCATAAGATATGCCTACCTCTGGCCCACCTTTCCACCTTTGGTAATAAGAGGATTGTTTTCTAGGACTGTGAGCCTGTTTCTGGTCCATAAGTGAGTTGTTGGCATTGATTTTTTAGATTCTCCCCAGAAGTGATATCATCGGCTACCCAGCCTTTTCTCTCTGGCTTCCTTCACTCTTTGTGGCCATCACCCGGTGAATCCATGTTGCTGCAAAAGGCATTCTTTCGTTCTTTCCAATGGCTGAGTCATAGTCCGTGGAGGATACAGTGTATGAATGTGCCACGTCTTCTGTATCTGTCAGTCTGTCAGTGGGTGTTTTGGTTGCTTGCCTATCTCATTCATTGGAAACCCTCCTAGTTGAGTCTTGTGGAGCGTGTGTCAATTCACATGTTTACTATCCGAGTGAGAGTGCCAGGTCCTGTGGTAGCCCAGTGTAAAGTGCTTTAGGGAGCTGCCAAGTAGAGATCCTAGGGGAACATTTCATGCAGAGATGGGCACAATAAAGGACAGAAACAGTGTGAACCTAAAAGAAACAGAAGAGATTAAGAAGAGGTGGCAAGAATACACAGAAGAACTGTACAAAAAATATCTTCATGACCCAGATAACCACGATGGTGTGATCACTCACCTAGAGCCAGACATCCTGGAATGCAAAGTCAAGTGGGCCTTAGGAAGCATCACTATGAACAAAGCTAGTGGAGCTGATGGAATTCCAGTTGAGCTACTTCTGATCCCAGAAGATGATGATGTGAAAGTGCTGCACTCAATGTGCCAGCAAACTTGGAAAACTCAGCAGTGGCCACAGGACTGGAAAAGGTCAGTTTTCATTCCAGTCCCAACAAAGGGCAATGCAAAGAGTGTTCAGACTACTGCACTGTTGCACTCATTTCACACACTAGCAAAGTAATGCTTAAAATTCTCCAAGCTAGGCTTCAACAGTACATGAACCGAGAACTTCCAGATTTTCAGGCTGGATTCAGAAAAAACAGAGAATCCAGAGATCAACTTGCCAACATGTGTTGGATCACAGAAAAAGCAAGGGAATTCTAGAAAAACATATCTACTGCTTCACTGACTATGCTAAAGCCCTTGACTGTGTGGATCACAACAAACTGGAAAATTCTTAGAGAGATGAGAATACCAGACCATTTCACCTGCCTCCTATGAAACCTTTATGCAAGTCAAGAAGCTCCAGTTAGAATCGGACATGGAGCAACCTACTAGGTCAGAACTGGAAAATGAGTACATCAAGGCTGTATATTGCCACCCTGCTTATTTAACTTGTATGCAGAGTACATCATGTGAAATGCCAGGCTGAATGAAGCACAAGCTGGAATCTGTTGCAGGGAGAAATATCAATAACCTCAGATATGCAGTGATACCACCCTTATGGCAGAAAGCAAATTGGAACTAAACAGCCTCTTGATGAAGGTGAAAGAGGAGAGTGAAAAAGCTGTCTTAAAACTCAACATTCGGAAAACTAAGATGACATCTGGTCCCATCACTTCATGGCAAGTAGATGGGGAAACAAGTGAAACAGTGAGCGACTATTTTTTTGGGCTCCAAAATCATTGGAGATGGTGACTGAAGCCATGAAATTGAAAGATGCTTGCTCCTTGGGGGAAAAGCTATGACCAACCTAGACAGCATATTAAAAAGCAGAGACATTACTTTGCCAACAAAGGTCCATCTAGGGAAAGCTATGGTTTTTCCAGTAGTTTCATACGAATTTGAAAGTTGGATCATAAAGAAGGCTGAGTGCCAAAGAACTGATTCTTTTGAACTGTGGTGTTGGAGCAGACTCTTGAGAGTCCGTTGGACTTCAAGGAGATCAAACCAGTCCATCCTAAAGGAAAGTAACCCTGAATAGTCATTGGAAGGACTAATGCTGAAGCTCCAATACTTTGGCCACCTGATGTGAAGAGCCGACTCATCGGAGAAGTCCCTATACTTGGAGAGACTGAAGGCAGGAGGAGAAGGGGACGACAGAGGATGAGATGGTTGGATGGCATCACCGACTCAATGGACATGAGTTTGAGCAAGCTCTGGGAGATGGTGAAGGACAGGGAAGCCTGGTGTGCTGCAGTCCATGGGGTCTCAAAGAGTCAGACACAACTGAGTGACTGAACAGCAACAATAGTGTTCTTTATCCTGGCTGTTAACAATTTACAATCCCCAAAACAGTGTAGGAGCCTTCCATCTTCCTCAAGCCTTCTCCCACTCTTCCTGTCCAAAGTCATTTTGAGAATGGCCATCTGAACAGTGAGAGGTAACACCTCGTGATAATTTTCATTTGCCATTCTCTAATAGTGAGTGATGTAGAACATTGTTGTGCTGTTTTTTTTTTTTTTTAAGGGAGAGAGGGCAGAAAGAACTAAGACAAAAATCAGTGTATGTTAAAGTTGACCACTTCTCATCAGTCTCTTAAGGTTGCCCTGATTTGATCTGGTTTTTTATTAGTAATGCCAGGACATTGCCTGAGGGAAAGTGTCCTTTCCAGTCCCTCACGCCTTGTGAGTTTGAACTGCCTGTTGTTCAGTCCCTCAGTCATGTCTGACTGTTTGCAACCCCATGGACTGCAGCACTCCAGGCTTCCCTGTCCTTCACCATCTCCCAGAGTTGGCTCAAGCTCATGTCCATTGAGTCAGTGATGCCATCCAACCATCTCATTCTCTGTCGTCCCCTTCCCCTCCTGCCCTCGGTTTTTCCCAGAATCAGGGTCTTTTCCAGTGAATCAGCTCTTTGTATCAGGTGCCAAAGTACTGGAGCTTCAGCTTCAGCATCAGTCCTTCCAATAACTATTCAGGGTTACTTTCTTTTAGGATGGACTGGTTTGATCTCTTTGCAGTCCAAGGGACTCTCAAGAGTCTGCTCCAACACCACAGTTCAAAAGCGTCAACTCTTTGGCACTCAGCCTTCTTTATGATCCAACTCTCACATCTGTACATGACAACTGGGAAAACCATAGCTTTGACTAGATGGACCTTTGTTGGCAAAGTAATGTCTCTGCTTTTTAATATACTCTCTAGCTTTGTCATAGGTTTTCTGGCAAGGGGCAAGTGTCTTTTAATTTCACGACTGCACCATTAAATTTAATTTCAGTGGCTGCACTGTCCATAGTTATTTTGGAGCCCACTAAAATAGTCTGTCATTGTCTCCCCATGTGTTTGCCCTGAAGTGATGGGACTGGATGCCATAATCATAGTTTTTTGAATGTTGAGTTTTAAGCCAGTTTTTTCACTCTCCTTTTTCACTGTCATGAAGAGCCTCTTCAGTTCCTCTAGCTTTCTGCTATAAGGGTGATGTCATCTGTGTATCTGAGGTTATTGATATCTCTCCCAGCAGTCTTGATTCCAGAACTTCATCCGCCCAGCATTTCATGTGATATACTATGCTTATAAGTTAAATAAGCAGGTGACAACATACAGCCTTGACATACTCCTTTCCCAATTTGAAACCACTCCAGTGTTCCATGTCTGAATCTAACTGTTGCTTCTTGAGCTGCATACAGATTTCTCCGAAGGCAGTTAAGGTGGTATGGTATTGCCATCTCTAAGAATTTTCCAGTTTGTTTTCATCCACACAGTTAAAGATTTAGCATAGTCAATGAAGCAGAAGTAGCTGCTTTTCTGGAATTCATTTGCTTTTTCCGTGATCCAGTGGATGGTGGCAATTTGATCTCTGGTTCCTCTGCCTTTTCTATATCCAACTTTAACCTCTGGAAGTTCTTAGTTCATGTACTGTTGAAGACTGGCGTGGAGGATTTTGAGCATTACCTTGCTAGTGTGTGAAATGAGTACAATTGTGTGGTCGTTTGAGCACTCTTTGGCACTGCCCCTTTTTGGGGATTGGAATGAAAGCTGACGTTTTCCAGTTCTGTGGCCTCTGCTGAGTTTTCGAAATTCACTGGCATATTGAATTGCCCTTCAGCTCAGTTCAGTCGCTCAGTCGTGTCCAACTCCTTGGGACCCCATGAATCGCAGCACTCCAGGCCTCCCTGTCCGTCACCAACTCCCTCCCATGCCCATCGAGTCGGTGATGCCATCCAGCCATCTCATCCTCTGTCATCCTTTTCTCCTCCTTTTCTCCTCCTGCCCTCAATCCCTCCCAGCATCAGGGTCTTTTCCAATGAGTCAACTCTTCGCATGAGTTGGCCAAAGTACTGGAGTTTCAACTTCAGCATGAGTCCTTCCAATGAACACCCAGGACTGAGCTCCTTAGGTACTTGTATTCAAGTTGTAGTTACAGGAACTTTCCACAAGGAGGCAGCACTTCATGCCCCACTTGCATTCCTCCTGCAATGAGAGCCCTAGAGAAAGTCCCATTGCAAGGTTGTAGATGAGCATGCAGTTTGCCAGGGCTCCCATCTCATGACTTCATCCCTTTTCCCTGCACTGCTCAGAGAAATCCCAAGCAGTCCCCACACTGCCCTGCTGAAGGTGCTGTGGCACTTATGTGGGGTGACTCTGGGGAAGGAGGCTACTGGTGGGAGCCCTACCACCAGGAGGCTTGGAGACCAGATGGCATTTCAAAGCTCTTCCTGCCCAGCGGGACCACCGTTTGTTGGCCTGGGAGCGGTTGGGGCTCCCCTGGTGGATCAGACAGTAAAGAATTTGCCTGCAATGAGGGAGACCCGGGTTTAGTCCCTCGGTCAGGAAGATCCCCTGAGGAAGGGAATGGCAATGTACTCCATTATTCTTGTCTGGAGAGTCCCATGGACAGAGGAGCCTGACAGGCTACAGTCCATGGAGTCACAAGCCATAAATGGGCCTGCCTGGATCTGGAGATTGGGGGTCCCATCCACAAGGGATCAATCACTCCAGGTCCAAGCGTGGGCTCCTTTGCTGGCACATCCTCCCAGCTCCCCAAGTCCAACCCAGTCTTGCCTTGAGACCCGAGGCTGCTCAGGCTCCTGGGATCTCAGCACATCACCCAGGCCTGAGGGGAATACCACTGGTACTTTAAAATTCTTGCATGTTATTTTTTATTTTATAATGGAATCCAGTGGTCTCACAGTGGCCTGGAAAACCGCTGATTCAGTTTACATAAGCATGTATGTATTCTCCTTCATTTTCCCATCCCATGTAGATTATCACAGAGTTTGAGCAGTTGCCTGTGCTCTATAATCGGTCTTGCTGATTATGTTCTATATGCATGTTACTGTGCGCATGTTCACCTTCACCCCCAAGATGTGCCTCTCTCTCACCTCATCTTTCTCCTTTCGTGGCCAAAGGTTTGTTTTCGATGACTGTGAGGCTGTGTCTGTTTTGTAGATGAGTTGTTTGTTATCAATTTTTAGGTTGTACCAAAAGTGATATCATAGGCTACCCGGACTTTTCTCTCTGACTTCCTTCTTCAGGATGATCATCACCAGGTGTATCCCTGTTGCTGCAAAAGGCATTCTTTCAGTACTTCCCTGTGGCTGAGGCATGTGCTATGCTGAGTCACTTCATTTGCCTCTGACTCTTTGCGACCCCATGGACTGTAGCCCGCCAGGCTGCTCTGTCCGTGGGATTCTCCGCTCAAGAATACTGGAGAGGGTTGCCATGCCTTCCTCCAGGGGATCTTCCCAACCCAGGGTTCAAACTCTTATATTTTCTGCACCAGCAGGTGGGTTCTTTACCAGCAGCGGCACCTGGGAAGTCCTGGTGTGTGTATATACCATGTCTGCTGTCCTGTCTGCTGTGGCCAGCGGTCTGTCCGTGGACATTTGGGTTGCTTTCTGTCTTGCACAGTGTGCACAGTTCTGCTTTAACCTCGGGGAGCATGTGTCGATTCATATTATTGTGCTTACTGTCTGAGTGGCGGCCCAGGAGGGAGAATGCAAGATCCTGGGCTGCAGCCCATGGCGTCAGAGAGTCAGACACGACCGAGCGCCTGAACAAGTATCGCCCAGTTTAAAGTATTGTAAGGAACCTGCATAGTGTCCTTTATCCGGGGCATGTAAATTACCAATTTACATTCCCCCAAACAGGGTAGGCGCCTTCTGTCTCCTTCAAGCCCCCTCCTATGGTTACTGTCATAGTCTTTCGAGGATGAGCATTCTGACCAGTGAGAGGGGATACCTCGTGATAATTTTGATTTCCCAGTCTCTAATAATGAGCGGTGTAGAGCTCCTTTCTTCTGTTGACTTGGTATTTTTTCTTCTTTTAAAGAGAAAGAGAGGGCAGGAGGGAAGGAGGCAAAAATCAGTGTGTGTTCAAGTTGAGCCCTTGAGATTGATCTCTTAAGGTTGTTGAGGTTTCTCGTTTGAATTGCTTTATTTATTTATTTTTTACTTCTTTTTTTGTGCAATAAAGTTTTATTAAAGTATAAAGGTGATAGAGAAAGCTTCTGACATAGGCATCAGAAGGGGCTATAAAGAGTACCCCCTTGCTAGTGTTAGCAATGGACTTATATACTCTCCAATGAATCCAAAGACCTCACCAGACCTACTCCCATAATTTACATTTTAAGATAACAGAGTTGGCCAGAAGGTTTAATCCAAAGACTGTCCTCCGACAGGATACATCCTTGTAAAGACCAGACCTACTCCCATAGTTTATGTTTTAAGATAACAGAATTAGCCAGAGGGTTTAATCCAAAGACTGTCCTCAGGCAGGATACATTATTGTTATATAATCCTAAGGAATGCAGAAAATAAGTAAAGAGTTTGCCCTTTCTTCCTCCTTGAATATTCCAGGCCTCTCTCCCCTTGGGGACCCCTTGACTTCTTATCAACCTGCCTAGGAAATGACTCTCTCATTCCCCTCTTTTCTTTTAGGAGAATTATGTTGCCAAGGGAAAGGGGCGTCGTTTTCATTCCGTAACTATTTCCTGCTGTTTAGGGGCGTAGTCCCTAAATTGTTGAGGCAACACATTCTCCTAGGACATCGCCTGAAGGCTGCTGTCCTTTCCAGCCCCACAGGCCTGAGTTTGTTACCCACGGGCACCTGTATTCAACTTGTAGTTACAGGACACGTCCACAAGGCGGCAGCACTTCTTCATGCCCCGCTTGAATTCCTCCCGCAACAGGAGCCCTACAGAAAGTACCCTTGCAAGGTCGTGGATTAGAATGGAAGGTGCCAGGGCTGGGGAGACTTAGAGACCAGGTGACATTTCAAAGCTCTTCTTTCCCAGCGGATACATCTTTTTTAAGGTGCCCTATGCATGAATGTGCTCCTGGAAGGCCCACCTGAATCTGAAGATTGGGGTCCCATCCACTGGGGACCAATCACTCCAGGTCCAAGAGGACCTGGCACATCCTCCCCAGCTGGCCTCCTTTGCTGGCACATCCTCCCCAGCTGGCCTCCTTTGCTGGCACATCCTCCCCAGCTGGCCTCCTTTGCTGGCACATCCTCCCCAGCTCCCTCAGGCCAACCCAGACCCACCTTGGGATCGGAGGCTGCTTAGGCTTCCAGGAATGTGTGTGCAGCCGACATCACCCAGGCGCAAGAATACTGCTGGCAATTTAAAAATTTTGCATGTTAATTTTTATTGTATAATGGAACCATTGGATTTACAGTATCCTGGAAAACCCCTGATTCAGTCATGCACATGCATATATGTCTTCTTCTTTGGTTTCCATATCAATGCAGGTAATCACAACGTCTTGAGTAGAGCTCCCCATGCTCTATAGTAGGTCTTGTTGATTGTGTTCTATATGTATATTTCTGCGCATATGGTCATCTTCACCCCATAAGATGTCTCCCTCTACACCAGCTTTCACCTTTGGAAACCAGAGGTTTGTTTTCTGACTCTGAGACTGTTTCTGGTCTGTAAATGCATTGTTTGGTATCAATTTTAAATTCTACCTAGAAGTGACATCATAGGCTACCTGGCATTTTCTTTCTGGCTTTTTTCGCTTAGTGTGATCATCCCATGGTGTATCTGTGTTGCTGCAAAAGGCATTCTTTCATTCTTTTCTATGACTGCAACATATTCCATGGTGTACACATACATGTGCCACGTCTTCTGTATCTGTCAGTCTGTTGGTGAACAGTTTGATTCTTCCGTGTCTCATGCGGGGTAAATAGTGCCACAGTGAACCATGAGGAGCATGTGTCCATTCATATTACAGTTCCTCATCACGTGGAGGCCCAGGAGTGAGAATGCCAGGTCCTGAGATAGCCCAGTTTAAAGTATTTTAAGGAACATCCATAATGTCCTTTTTCCTGGCTTTTACCAATTTACATTTCTAAAAATAGGTTAGGAGGGTTCGGTTTTCTCCATTCCTTCTCCCACTTTTACTGCCTGTAGACATTCCGAGGATGCCCATTCTGAGCAGTGGGAGGTGATAACCTCATGTTAGTTCTGATTTGCCGTTCTTTAATAATTAGTGATTAGAGCATCCTCTCCTGTGGGTGGGTTTTTTGTTTCTTTTTTAAACAGAGAGAGGGACACAGGGGTAATGGAGGCAAAGACAGGGTGTGTTACAGTTGACCCCTTGAGATTGGTCTCTTGAGTCTCGCCCTGTTTTGAGTTGCTCTTTGGTTAGCGAACCCAGGCCATTGCCTGAGGGCAGGTGTCCTTTCCAGCCCCACAGGCCTTGTGCGTTTGGTTGCCCACAGGCTGCTGTATTCAAGTTGTAGTTACAGGGAATGTCCACAAGGCGGCAGCACTTCATGCCCCCCCCCCCCCCCGCCCCCTGTTGGGTTCCTCGTGCACCTGGAGCCCTGGAGAAAGTCCCCTTGCAGGGCTGTGGGTGCGAGTGCAATATGCCAGGCCTGGGGGGGCTTGGAGACCAGGTGACATTTCAGAGCCCTTCCTGCCTATGGGGTCCATCGTTTTTTAAAGTGCCCTAGGCATGGATTTGCTCCCGGAGGGCCTACCTGAATCTAAAGATGGGGGTCCCATCACAGGAACCAGTCACTCCAGATCCAAGGGGGCTCTTTTGCTGGCACATCCTCTGCAGCTCCCTCGGGCCAAGCCAGTACCACCTTGAGACCCGAGGCTGCTCAGGTTCCAGGGATGTGCAAGCAGTCCAGGTCACCCAGGCCTGAGAAGACTGCTGGCCTTTTAAAAATTTTACATGTTACTTTTTTATCGTATGATGGAATCCAGTGGATTGGCAGTGTCCTCTCAAACCCCTGGTTCAGTCATACCTATGCATATATGTATTCTTCTTTAGTTTCCTTTTCAAGGTAGGTTATCACAGTGTTAAGTAGAGTTCCCCATGCTCTATTGTAGGTCTTGTTCCATATGTATATTATTCTGCATATGGTCATCTTCACCCCTAAGATATGCCTCCATCTACCCCACCTTTCCCCTTTCCTAACAGAGTTTTCTTTTCTGCAACTTTGAAGCTGTTTCAGACTGTAAATGAGTTGTTTGATATCAGTATTTAGATTCTACCTGGCAGTGATGTCATAGGCTACCCGGCCTGTTCTCTCTGGCTTCCTTCAGTTAGTACAGTCCTCACCTGGTGTATCCGTGTTGCTGCAGAAGGCATTCTTTCATTCTTTCTGTGGCAGGCGCATACTCCATGGGGTGTGTGTGTGTGTGGACGCCACATCTTCTGTAACCTTCAGTCTGTTGGTCAACATTTTGGTTTTGATTGGTTACCTATGTTGTCCAGTTTAAATAGGTTTACTGGAAACTTGGGGAGCGTGTATGGATTCATAGTATGTTTGCTATTCAAGTATAGGCTGAGGAGTGAGAATGCCAGGTCCCGTGGCAGCCCAGTGTAAAGTAGTGAATGCACCTGTATAGTGTCCTTTATCCTGGGTGTTACCAGTTACATTCCCCCAAACAGGGTAGGAGCCTTCCATCTTCTTCAAGCTGTCTCCCTCTTTCACTGTCTGTAGTCCTTTGAGGATGACCATTCTGACCAGGGAGAGATGATACCTCATGGTAATTTTGATTTGCTGTTTTCTAATAACTAGCAATGTAGAGCATCCTTCCATTTTTTTTTTCTTTTTTGGGGGGGCAGGATAAGGATGGAGACAAAAATCACAGTGTGTTAATGTTGATCCCTGTGATTGGTCTCTTAAGGCTGGCCTTATTTTGAGTTGCTTTTGTGTTTGCAACCCCAGGGAAGGTGTCCTTTCCAGCCCCGCAGGCCTTGTGAATTTGAATCGCTGCAGGCACCAGTATTCAGGTTGTAATGACTGAAAATATCCACAAGGCGGCAGCACTTCTCCCTGCCCCACTCGGGTTCCTCTGGTGATGGGAGTCCTGCAGAAAGTCAGGATGCAGGGTTAGCTGAGAGTGGAACGTGCCAGGGCTCCTGTCTCAGGACTTGTTTTCCTTCCCCTGCAGCATTCAGAGAAATCCCAAGACCTCCCCAAAATGTGCCGTTGAGGGTGCTATGGTACTTAGGTATGGAGACTTCGTGGATGGAGGCTGTATTGGTCTGAACACCACCACCAGACTTGGAGACCGAGAGACGTTGCAGAGCTCTTCCTGCCCACTGGGTCCATCGGTTTTTGGCAAAAGTGAGCTCTTGGAGGTCAGCCTGGATCTGGAGACTGAGGTCCCATCCACAGGGGATCAATCACTCCAGGTCCAAGGGGGCCTCCTTTGCTGGCACATCCTCCCTAGCTCCCTCAGGCCAACCTGGTCCCACCTGGGACTCAAGACTGCTCATACTCCAGGAATGAGCAAGAGGCCAGGTCACTCAGGCCTGAGGGCTATACTGCTGGCATTTTAAAAATTTTGCATGTTTTTTATTTTATAATGGAGTGCGGTGGATTTATTCGGGTGTCTTTTAAATCCGCTGATGCAGTTATCCATGCGCATCTATGTGTTCTTCGGTTTCATGTCGCACGTAGGTGATCACAGAGCGGTGCTGTTGTTGGCGATGAGGTCGTGCAGTCGGTAGTTCATGTCCGACTCTCGCAACACTGGACTGCAGCATGCCAGACTCTGCTGTCCTTCAGTGTCTCCAGGAATTTGCTGGCATTTATGTCCATTGAGTCGGTGATGCCATCCAACCATCTCATCTTCCGCCACCCCCTTCTCCTCCTCAGGCTTTCCCAGCATCAGGGTCTTTTCCAGTGAATCAGGTCTTAGCATCACGTGGCCAAAGTGTTGGAGCTTCACTTCAGTCCTTCCAGTGAACGTTCAGGGTTGGTATTCTTTCAGATTCACTAGTTTGATCCCCTTCCTGTCCGAGGGACACTGAAGAGTCTTCTCGAGCAGACAGTAGGCCTTGTTGATTGTGTTCCGTATGTATGTTACTGTGCATATATCCATCTTTACCTCCTAGTGTATGCCTCCCTCCACCCCACCTTTCCCTTTGGCAACCAGAGGTTTGTTTTCTAAGACTGTGAGACTGTTTCTGGATTGTAAATGAGTTGTTGATACCGATTTTTAGATTCTACCTGGAAGTGATAGCATAGGCTACCCGGCCTTTTCTCTCTGGCTTCCTTCACGTAGTGTGATCATCTCTCAGTGTATCCGTGTGTCCTTCCTTTCGTGTGAACCAAAGAAGGGCATTCTCCCGTTCTTCTCTATGGCTGAGGCATATTCCATGGTATGTGTATTATATGTGTGTGCCACGTCTTCTGTACCCATGTCTGTTGGTGAACGTTTCGGTTCTTCCGTGTCTTGTCCAGTGTAAATAGTGCTCCCGTGACCATGGGGAGGCTGTGTTGATTCATACTGTGGTTTCTCATCAAGTGGAGGCTGAGGAGTGAGAATTCCAGGTCGTGTGGTAGCCCAACTTAACGTATTTAACGAAGCTCCATACCGTCCCTTATCCTGGCTGTTACCAATTTCTGTTCCCCAAATCAGGGCAGGATGGTTCTCTTTTCCCCATGCCATCTCCCACTTTTACTGTCTGTAATTTTCTTGAGGATTGCCGTTCTGACCAGTGCAAGGTGATACCTGTGGTAGTTTAGATTTGCAGTTCCATAACAGATAATGATGTGGGTCAAAATTACCTGTGTGTTTTTTCTTTCTCTTTTTTAGAGTGACATGGAGGGAGGGAGGGAAAAGAGTTTTCATTCATGTTCACCCCTTGAGGTTGGTCTCTTCAAGGTTTGCCTTGTACTGAAGTGATTTTGGGTTACCTACCACAGGACATTTCTTGATTTAATGTCTGAGGCATGTTCTGCTGTATATATGTACCACCTCTTTATGCATCCTTTTGTTGGTGCTTTGTTTTGCTTCAACATCCTGGCTATTGTGAACAGTGCTGCAAGGAAAATTGGTGGTGCGTGTGTTTTTTTTGTGGGTTTCCCAAGTGGTGCTAGTGGTGCCTGCCAATGCAGGAGACATAAGAGATGTGGGTGCAATTCCTGGGTTTGGAAGATCCCCTGGAGGAGGGCATGGCAGTCCACTCCAGTACCTTGCCTGGAGAACCCCATGGACAGAGGAGCCTGGCGGGCTACAGTCCATGGGGTCACAACGAGTCGGAGACGACTGCAGAGATTAGCAAGCAGCATGTATTTTTTGTGTTTTCTTTGAATATCTGCCCCCAGGTGGAATGATAGAGTCAAGTGATAGGTCAGTTTTCAAATTTTTTAAGGAATATCCATAGTGTTCTGTGTTTTGGCTGTTCCCAGTTTATGTTCCCAAAACTTTGTAGGGTCTGTTTCTTTCTCCAGACGTTCTATAGCATTTATTGTTCATAGAATTTCTGATGATGGCCATTCTGATCCTTGTTAAGTGAATACTTTCAGTGCAGTTTCATGTGTGTTTTTGTAGTAATTAGTGACACTGAGCATTTTTTCATATGCTTCTTGGCCATTATGTCTTCCTTGGATGAATGTGTTTGAGTCTTCTGCCTATATTATTTGGGGGTTGTTTATTTTTTTGGTGTTGAGCTATATGATCACTTCGTGAATTTTCAAGATTAACCCAATTTTCATTGCTCATTTGCAAATATTCTCTCTTATTCTGAGGCTTGTCTTTGTGTCGTGATGATGGTTTCCTTTGCTGTGCCGCAGGTTTTAAGTCTTATTAGGTCCCATTTGTTTATGTTTGTTTTTATTTTCTTTACTGTGGGAGGTGTTAAAAAAAATCTTTTGTCCATTAAAATTCCGGGGATAATTCTTGAAAGTCAGGGGATGGTTTTAGAAAAACATGACCTGGGTGATCTCATGTCTGCACCCACAGAAAGTATTGAAAAAGTGAAACCGCTAATAGCACATGCTTTTTCTAGTAGGAAACAGTTGATTGTTGGTTTGGTTAAAACTTAGAAGTAAAGAATGCTATGCAACTTGTTTCAATAGCCCAACAAAAAATACAGTTCAAATATTCCTTTTTAAAAAAAAAAAAAAACAGTTCAAATATTCTTAGGCAATGTTGAGAGTTAAGTCCCACCAAAAGGTGTCTTGAGAAATAATCAATCCTACTACTAAGTTCATTTAATTTTACACCATTATTATGCATCTTTCTATGAAAAATGGTGTTTCATACCTAATATCCTATTGTAACAGCTCATCTCATATTATTTTTAGAAGATGAATTTTGAGACATTTACAGGATTCATGAATCATGAAAATATTAAGTATTAGGATATGTGTTTTTAATTCTTTCTTTCATGGAATTAAAGTGTATTTAATACTGAAATAAGATTTTAAATGTTATGAATAAAATTATAAACTCTCAAGACTTTTAAAATTAAAGCATGAGGCATCAATATTTTTTTAATTTCTTAGAATTATTTCCCAGACTGTCTTCCCTCCAGGAAGTTATATTCATATAAGAGAACTTAGGTTGAACAGTATGAGATGTTCTGTTCAGTGAGATAGAAAGTAATATTTTTTTCCCTGATAACCTTTTCATGAAGTTCTAAAGTTGCAGAAAAATACAGAGATTAAAATATCTTCTCTGAACTATCAGATAGTAATAATTCCAGTTTCTGTACATATATGTGTGTTTGTGCATATATATATATAGACATATATATAAACATGTGAACAGAAAGAGGTAAAGGTGTACATTTAAAACAATTACAGTGAAATATAGTAAGAGTTCAAATATAAACACTCATTATGTATTCTAATTATTTATTCCTATTTATTCAATAAAGCCTTGGCAGAGGGACAGATTATCTTGCATATATAATCAGATAGTCTGAAATAATGTGATTTATAGGCTTATAAGAATCTGGTAAAGAAAAAGGAAAGGTCTCTAATTTATGGTCACTTCTTCACAGTAGGATCATCAGAGGCTGCATAGGTCTGGGGTGAGGAAACACGATGGCTGATGATGACGGTGATAAATTGAAAGCAGTGGGAAGTAAAGAAGATAAAAGTCAATGAGGGAAAAGGAATTATCACTAGTATACTAGTGTGTAGGCCTTGAGGGTTGAGGTCGGGCACTGTCCCCAGAGGTGGAAACAGCATTCATTGTTTAAATAGGGCCGCACAATGTTCTGCCCTTGGTGTTGGATGTTAACCGATACGAAGCTTTTGGCTTCACTCTTCTGAAATTATGAAGCTTGTTCTTAAGAAAACAATGAACTTCCTTGGAATGGAGATTTCAGCCATTAGAAGCTTAGACACTCAGGCTCGGGCACCGTGACCATCTGGGCTGCCGCTCCCGTTTCTGGACAGGAAGCTGTCTGGGTCACGCTCACCATCCAGTTCCGTCCCCATCATCCCTTGATCTGGTTTGAAGTGCTCCGTTTCCTTACCAGTGAAGAAATTCCTCACCACTACTGTTAGTTGGGTAAGCGAAGGTAGTTGACTTTGTATTTCATGGTTGAAGAAAGGTTTGCTAAGCAATTTTTTAAAACTAAAGCAAACTTATAGGCTAGGTATGTAAGTTAGTATTCATTGACTTTCTCAAGAACTTCTCATTCACTCCTTGTAGCAGCCCTGCGAGAAAAACATCCGTTTCTCTTTTTCAGTTCAGTTCAGTCGCTCAGTCGTGTCTGACTCTGTGACCCCATGGACTGCAGCATGCCAGGCCTCCCTGTCCATCACCAGCTCCTGGAGTTTACTCAAACTCATGTCCATTGAGTCAGTGATGTCATCCAACCATCTCACCCTCTGTCGTCCCCTTCTCCTCCTGCCTTAATCTTTCCCAGCATCAGGGTCTTTTCAAATGAGTCAGTTCTGCGCATCAGGTGGCCAAAGTATTGGAGTTTCAGCTTCAGCATCAGTCCTTCCAGTGAATATTCAGGACTGATTTCCTTTAGGATGGACTCGTTGGCTCTCCTTGCAGTCCAAGGAACTCTTAAGTCTTCTCCACACCACAGTTCAAATATAGTTGTTAGATCCTAATGAACTGTGGGCCTGTTCTTGCGGCCAAACTTCATGATCACAAAAGTCAGTTTTACCTTGTTGGTTCTTGGTTTCTAGTTCCTGTCATTTTCTAGTACCTTTATGTTATTTCACCAAAACAGGCAGAAATATAAGAACAGTGCTTTCAATTCTGTCTCTGAATCTAGACTTGGTTAGTAGTGACTTGTTTCTAAATATTCATATGCTCAACATCTAATGTAACTGTTTGAAAATGGGGTTTTGGACCAGTGGCTTTTGGCCCTCGTTTCTTTGCCCCATTCTTTGTAACAAAAATGAAGTTTTCTTGTCTTGGTTTATTTCCTTTAAAAGCCGTGGAGTAGAGAATAGATTTGTTAATTATTTTGAACAGTCATACCTCCTGCCTCTTAAAACACCTCTTTGCCTCTTGCTGGCTTCCTGTTATTTTAATGATGGAAGACCAGTATAAATCCTTCTCTGATCCTTTTGGTTGATGATTTACCAGCCTGAGGCATATGATGGTCTGAAAATCATGTGCAGCTGCTCGGAGGATCCAGGCAGGGTAGACTGGTGACGGGCAGATTGACATAGTGGGACAGGCATAGACGCGGGTGAACTGGGGAGAACACGCATCACCTAAAAGGGGCAGCAGCGCCGCCTCCACGGCTCATGACGCTCCAGTGAGAACAGGAGCCTGGGGCTGTGACACCACGCGCGTTTTCGAAAAGAGCTTGAAATCTGAATCTTACTGTAAAATGTTTTCACTTTTTAGATGTTGGAAACTAATAACTGTGATAAAGATGATGGCCTCAATGTATCTGTAGAGTGAATATGATCTACAGGTCAACAGTTGGTAGAGAGGACTGAGTCCCCCTGGGTGTTTGAGGAAGACCAGGCTCCCCAGGTGGCGCTAGTGGTAAAGAATCCACCTACCAGTGCTGGAGATGCAGGAGATGGGGGTTCGGTCCCTTGGCCGGGAAGAGCCCCTGGGGAAGGAAGTGGGGAAGGAAGAATACTTTGGTTTTCTTGCCTGGAGAACCCCACGGACTGCCAGGCTGTGGTCCACAAGGTCACGAAGAGTCAGACACGACGGGGCAACTGAGCACGCACTCAAAGGGTCACATCAGTAGAGAGTTGCATTCTTCGGTGCTGATTGTTATTGTCGGTACTACAAGAAGGATTAATGTGCTGCTTGTTAAATTCCCAGTTACTTTCAGAGAGTGAACCATCAGTTCTTTATCTTGCTGGAAAGAAAAATTGGAGGCACAGTGAGGACTTGAATTCCTGATGTCGTGCTGCTCGAAGTTCAGACAGTGGTGGACCCAAGCTGCCCATCTGGGGACTCGTGTTTGGAGATGGCAAAATTTCTGCTCAGTAGGAGTTACAGGGTCTTATGTATGTATTTCATAGATCCTCCTGAAGTCTTGCTGACAAAGTAAATGTTTAGAGGGAGGAGTTGCTCCAAATCTAGTTGATACCCTGGATAAGACAATAATTCTACTTATAATTTAGCATGAGGTTCATAAAGTGAGCAAAGTTTCATTTGCCATGCAGGTAAAATATTACTGTTTACTCTTTAAAGGAGGAAGAACTCAGAAAAGACATTTCTGTGGTTTTCTGCCTGTGTGAAGATGACTTCTAATAATGATTTACTACCATGAAAACTAAGACCAAGGGTCTGTGTGTATAAATGTGACCTATTAAAAGAAACGAGTAATCTGATATTGGATGTAGGTATTTTCTTAGAAATGCTCAGCACTAATGAATACATCAAAAACCATACTTTATTTTATGTATAGCAATACAATTTACATATTAAATAACACTATAATAGAATGATTTGATATACTTTTAAACAGAAGAAAAAAGGGAAAAATTTCAGGTTACAAAACCCCTCCCCCCGAACAAATTAAAAAAAACAAAAACAGCACTTTATCCAAATGGGTCAATGCAACAAATGTATTCAGTGTGACTAATTATGTCTAATTCCTATTGCACAAATGGTCAATGAAATTAAAAAAGAAAACCCAACTGTCACAATCACTGCCTCAAAGAAATAACACATGTTGGATTCTTTTGGAATGCAAAGATGGTTCTTGCTACTTCAATACACAGAAAGTTGAATTCACATATCCACCACAAAGGAAAAAAAAAAAAAAAACTATGACAGAATTGAAACTAGAAAAAAATTAGCTTTATATGAAAATATAAAATTCTATGATTATATACCATAGATACAAAGTTCCCAGAAGATGCTTATCCAAGCAACAAAATATTTACAGTTTTAATGATTTTCGCTATTTCAAAATGAAGTGAAAGAAACATGAATCCACACAAAGGCTGAATTTTTTTTTTCTTTTTTTAAGAAACAATGGCTACTTGCTAGTTTCAAATGTCCTAACAAAAAAGGAGTCACTACCCCAAATGTTGGAGAGTTGCGACATTTTATAAAATCGTTTGTCTCCTTTTCTGGAGATGTTTTATTTCTTAAAACTCAAGATTATTTTTCTTGAAATTAATTATCCTCTGTAGAAAATGCTTCCCTTTGCAAATATTTAACAAAAATACTAAAAACAGTTTAACAGCTAAGACAAAGTAGAGGCCAAATACCATTCTTACAACTCCTCCTGGTTTGCTGCATGCCTTCTTTCTAGAGACAAGTGAAGCCAGTATTGTATGTTAGATGGCAGCTATGGGCAAGCGCGAAGGGGCAAGTGAGATTACAGCTGTTTAAAAAAAAAAAAAAGCAGGCATTTTCCCTTCATATAAAAATTCACTGGCACCATTTGAACATAAACTTTAGGACTCAGGAGTTGGAAATGCATTTTCCAATATAACTTGCTAGATTCTTAAGACAAACTACGTTTTGATTATTATTTCCTAAATTATGATGAGTTTGGGTTTCTTTCTTAAAATTTTTTGCTTACAATTAGTATGTGTCTTTGGTAAATTGGTTATCTATATTTTAAGTTTTAAATACAGTATATATGCATTTAAGAAAACTCGTAACAAGGCAGTTGTGCTGTGTCATTATAAAATAATTAAGGTTATCTGTTGATTTCAGTACGTCACTGCGGGCTAAAACCACCAGCCACCAGACCCTAAATGCCATAAACATCTCTGACCTTGCAGCTTGAAATTGACTCTGAAAGCTCCAAGGCATAAAGATTAGGAAAAGCAATTCACCTCATCTTAATCATCCTGAATTTCAGAAGGAAACCTTTTTTTAAATATGAAAGAACTGTAACTTTTAGATGCAGGTAAGGTTCTTCGTGGCAACAAGGTGTGTTTTCTCTGATGCCCAGCATGGCTGCTTGTCTTGATCTTTGCAGTTCATTTTGAATGTGTGCCTTCTGCTTACCTAGAACTCACACACTCTAAAAGCTTATTTTTCTAACATAGCACACAGTAATTTGCAATAGCTATTTCCTTGCTTCCTGAGTGCATGAGCTAATAACTTTGTTACTTAGTTAAGCAATGTGCTTCTGTCTCAAAGAAAACACCATCTTTGAAACTCTTTGCCTCTGGAAAGATACAAGCGTATATTTGCCAATGCCATATGAAGAATAATAGGATACACTCTATACAGAAGTGAGGAACTGTTAAGTATAATCATCCTCCACAAAGTGTGTTTGGGCCATTTTGGCAAGATGGGCAAACAGCAGTTGCTTGTGGTTCAGTGGGTTAGGGTTTGTAGACTTTGGATCAGGCCTACTACAGACACTTGAATGCTCACAGAGAAATTCTAAGCCATCCTTGTGATGTTTCTGCTTTATCTTTGACCTCTCTCTCTTTTTTACCATGATTCTGATACCCATGGAAGAGATGGTCACAGAATTGGAGGGTAGGAATTTCCATGAATTGGACCCTCTGTAATAGCACAGATGGTGAAGGACAGGGAAGTCAGGCGGGCTGCAGTCTGTGGGGTTGCGAAGGGGTGGACACGAGTGACTGAAAACAAAAGTAGCCCAGGAGAGAATACTTGCCATGTGTCTGAAAAAATTACAGAGGGACCACAAACCCCAACTTGAACGTTACTTCTGAAAGTCAGGTCCCCCCGTGCCACCTACTGAGAAGAGTCAGCTCACGTCAGCACTCCGTACAGCGGAAGCGACCTCCATAATGGACTGCGGTGGCCTGGCTCTTGCGGTGCTGAGGTGAAACCAGGCTGAAACCTTCCCCTTCCTGATCTCCCTCAGCCAGCCGGTCGTGGTAGCGTTCGGGAGGTCAGGGTTTTTCCCTCAAGTGTTAGGCAGAGGTTCCGCACGTCACCTCTGACGGGAGCGGAGGGACGGTGAGTGTGTCTGTGTCCTCCACCACATAACAGCTGAGGAAACGGCTCACCCGGCCACACTCTCTCCAGCAAGCCCTCACAGTTCATGAATGGTGGACTACCCCGTGTGGCCGAGTCTGCGCGATGGGAAGATGAGAGGAATCCTGGCAAGGTATGTCGTTTAGGAAAATATGGTTGACCTGGCCCACGTGTTAGAAATCCCGGGCCAGGAGGCCTCAGCAGCTTTGGTCCTTTCAGCTCCGCTCTGACAAACTTCATAGAAAACCAACTCAGGATAAACAATCTCAGTGCTGCTTATCACAGATGTTTTAATGCCTAGCCAGACAGTATGGTCATAGCCAGTGTGACCTGTTGGTTGATGTTTATTGACATAAAAAAATAAAAATAACCAAAACCCTTTTCCTCTTCACAGGCTCAGTCCTGGTGATGGCTTAACTTCTGACAGAAGTCACCCCTCAAAAGCAAATACGCAGCAGAAGAAACGGATCTCAGTAAGTAGCTTATCTTTCTAACTTGCTGAACTGAAATTTCTTGTGAGCGCTCCTGATTTTCCCATGATGGACGGCAGGGTGAATATGGCTCTGGGAGATGACCACCTTGGGCTCTGTGTCCCTATGACCAGTCTCTTTTACTGAAGTGAACCTGTTTTTGAGGCTAGAATACATAAAAGCATACAAAGCTGTCTCCTACTGTTACGAAGTCTTTGAAAATGTCACTGTTACCTTTCACTCAAAATTCTAATTGTCTCTTTCCAAGTCAGATTTCTCCATGTGGAGGAACCTAGATAGTCCCAAGACTTTTTGCTAATTAATACAATATTTTCAGTTTAAATAGAAGAATGCATGTAATTAATGAACTTTATCATGAAATATTTGGCCAAAAAAAAAAAAGGAAAGAAAAGAATATAAGAATGTTAAATCTATAGGTAGTTTTTTTATTAGATTGCTATATGAGTAATAGGAATATTTTCCATGACTACTTTCAAAATTACACACCTGCCAAGATTTGCATTATTCCACCTGCCAAGAGGTATGAAATTATAAACCATGAGGCATTAATGAAGACTCACTAAAGGGTTTCATAACTGGAGTTACATAAAATATTGCCATCTCTTGTAAAAGATGGCCCTGATTTGGGGGGCAGTGATGTAACTATTTGAGAGAATCAAAATGGAAATAACACACACTGTCCACATAGCTACTGTGAAAACTGTAATACAGAGATATCCTTTATTTTGACACAGTTGGGCATTTTTTAAAGCTAGGAATATAACTTTGAAACTAAGAAGTGATGTTCACATCAGATGACTCTTAAACCTTCTTGTTTCTTAATGGACACCTTCACCATCACAAATGGGACTCTCTCAAGGCCATGACATTGACAGACCTTCAGAGTAGCCCCCCCACCCCACTATTCTTTAAAAGAAAACAGTGCTCATCCACTCCATTAAAACACAGAAGGCATACAGAAGTATTGAACAGTGCCTTAAAAAATAGGAGAGGACTGAGGAAAAGGACAGCATTGCCTGCCAGGAGGATGCAGCTGCTTTAGCAAGAGTAATAATAATTAAAAAAAAAAAATCAAGAGTCACTGTCCTAACAAAGACCTTCACTATACTGAATTAAAAAGTAGCATGTATGGTGTCGTGGAATGTCACGTCAGGGTTTGCTTTAGTATCAGATTATAGGCAGTAACACTGATCAGATAGTGCAAACTAGGTAAAACCGCGTTTCACTGTGGGAAATGAACAGAGGTGCATATGCTCAGTAGGATACCATTAAGACATAAAATGGCAAAAAATAAATATCAAAACTTTTATCAGTGTAAAAAAGTAACTGGGTTATCATATAACCTAGACCTAGAGTCTGGCAAAAAAAAGGCCTCAAAAAAGTTCTCAGTCTTCAGAAGGTTTACAAATGAAGCACTCTTTCACGATTCCAGTCACACCAGCGACTCCATGCTCTCGGCAGGGTCCGACTCGTCCGCGGTGAGAGCAGCGCCGTTCCTGTCCACTGTCATGGGGCCGTTTCCATTCTCTTTAGTGCTGACCAAGCTGAGCATCGCTTTGTAGACAAACTGGTACTGTTCCTGGAAAACGAGAGGAAGATGATTTTGGAGCCGAAGAACAGCTTCATCTCATTTCACTGCAGGTAAAAATACTGATTAAAAATGTAACTGTGAAAAATACACTAGGGACACGGGAATATGTCTACACTCTTTAAGAAACTTACAAAATCATCTGTGGAATCCTTTATGATCAAAACCTACACCTGCTTCGTGTCCTTTTCATCTCTCTTCCCTTGGAATGAGTTCTCAGTGTTGATGGTCCACTAAGATAATATGAAATCTGTACTTTATCGTCAGAAAACACTATATACTCTAGAAAGCAGAGTTTGTCAAGCTCAGCACTTTTGACGTGTGGGCCAGAGAATCCTTTATTGTAGAGGGCCATCTTAGGTGTTGTGGTATGTTTAGCAGTGTCCCTGGGCTCCACTCACCTAACTCCATCCCCAGTGGTGATCATTAAAAAAGGGTCTCCAACACTGCCCAACATCCCCTGGGGGCAAAATTACTCCACCCTCACGCCCATTGAGAACTGCTGTTGTACAGGCTGAGGCTGAGTTTCAGCTGATGTTGTACAGGTTTTGCAAATAAACACAGTACTTACAATGTCTGTAAATACTCCAGGCCTCATCAGATTGATCATTTTTGCAACCTGGAAAACATCCACGGCATTTTCATTCTCCAGTTGCTGGGACAAGGTGGTAAGAGCACACAGCATTCCTGCTGAAACTGCGCCGTACCTTGGGGAGGCAGAAGAAAGAAAAGGCCATTTCAGAATCGCTAAAAGACTGAACATATTGGAATGAAGTCACCTTCACGTATTTCTAGCGAAGCTAGGGAGACTGTATTGATACCTATTCTAGAACACAGAAATGAATGAAATGCTGACAAGAGGAGACATTTTAAGGGTAGCGTAAAGGTGACACTTGTTTATAAATGTGGCCTCTTTTGAGAATGGTTTATCAGATATTTAACTTGATGTCTAATTTGAAAAGTTCAAAATTAGACTTAACGAGGGCAGTAAGAAGATTTGAAGTGAGGGAGGAGTTGGGTAATGTGATAGGAAAAATATTATGAGGATTTCAACTGAAGGCTATGAGACAAGTAGAAAGAGGCAAAAAGCTCTGGAAAAAAATTTTTTTTTAAATTCCAAATGGCTAAACTGAACTTCCAGAATCTGAATAAAAATGGAAATCTATGGCTCAAAAGGCAAATCAGAAAATTTTCAGTGAGTTTCATATTTAGTAATTATTTCTGGCATGGAAGTGGAACTTTCCAAGTATGACCACCTTCTATAAAATTCTTGGAAAAATATGTTTCTGTTTGCCTCACACACAGACACAAAAAAGGCTTAGAGAGGGTAGCAGGTATTTTCATCAGGCCATTTCAAAATGCTTTCTTGAGCCCAGTATTTAAAAAATACTCTCCTACAATTTTCTACTTCATTACATTTAATTGTTTAATCCACTGGAATCTTATTCTTGTTTTGATGTAAGGTAGGGGTCTGATTTTAGTGATTTTTCCAATAGATAACCACTTGCGCCAGCATATTACAGTGAATAGTCTCCTCTTGCCTCGTGGATTTAAGCTGCCTTTTTAATCATTTGCCAAATTCTCACATACACAGGCCTATTGCTGAACTCTCTAGTTTGGCCCTTTAATCTGCTTCTCTGTTTTTTCATCCTGTATTTCCCCACAGTTGTTTAAATTACCATAGGGTTTTAGTAGTCTTGATACTTGATGAAGCAGGCTTATACAATAGTCTTGGCTGCTAGAGGTACAGTTACTGTTTCACTTTTAGGGCTTTGGACGTATGTACTTGCATTTTTCACTTGTACACTCATTTCCATACACCTCTACCCTCTACCTCATCCCATTCTACCTTATATTAACTGATATTGGACTGTCAAGGAATATAAAAAGTTGTTGGGATTTTGGCTAGGCTGCACTGAATATCTTAAGTAGATCTGTGGAAGTAAACCTCTTTTTGAGTTTTTCTGTTCATGAACGTATCTTTCTTTCCATTTACTCAGGTCTTTTGTAGTTTTCAATTAGATTTTATAGTTTTCTGCATGTTGTTGTTCAGTTGGAAAGTCGTGTCTGACTCTTTTGGGACCCCGTGGATTGTAGCCCACCACATTCTTCTGTCCATGGGATTCTCCAGACAAGAACACTGCCATTTCCTTCTCCAGGGGATCTTCCTGACCTAGCGATCAAACCCTCCTGCATTGGCAGGCAGGTTCTTTACCACTGAGCCACCAGGAAAGTCCAGTTTTCTGTGTAGTTTTTGCCAATGTCATTTTAGGGTGATTCTTAGGTAGGTTCTGTTACTCCAAAGAATGGGCTCTCTTTAGGACATCAGTGTTTGATTTCGGTGGATATGTAGGGAAGTTACTGATGTTTCACATGGTGCACTTGTATTCAGCCATGTAGAACTTATTTTAAGTTCTAATAATCTGTGGCCTCTCTAGGTTAGTTGGCTGCACCGTCATCTGCCAATAATGCCGATTATGTCTTTCTTTTATACCTCTTAAATCTTTTGCTTTTACTGCATTGGATAGGATATCAATAGTCTTCCATTCTGACACTGTAAAGAGGTACCATATTGTGTTATGGTAAAGCTTCTACTTTCTTAATATTAAGTAAAAGTATTTCTATAGGCATCTGAGAAGTAACATTTAACAAGTTAAAGAGAATGCTTTTGACTTTCAGTTTGCTAAGAGTGTTTTCTTTGGGGGATGGGGATCATGAATGGGTGTCATTCTATTGTATGTTTTCAAACATCTATAAGTTTTAAAAAGTTCCTAAAGTCCTGAATTCACTGAGAGCAGTTTTTGGTACCGTTTAACTAGCTCTGTATTTCTGGGAGGAATCTTTTTAAGTGATGTATGTAATTCTTTCAATATAACACACTGGGTTTTATTTGACAGCATTTTCTTCAGATCTTTGTACCCATATTCAAGTAAGCAACAGTGGCTTACACTGTCCCATTCTGGCGTTAGCTTTGTCTCTGTTCTTAATCAAGGTTACAATACCTGTTTTCTCCGTATGCTCCTGCTCAGGCGTAGCCTGGTCAAAACGTAGCGGGCCTTGACAGGTTGAAAACTCTATGTACCAGGCTTCTAAGTACTTTATATGTGCCAACGATTTTAGTCCTCAGAAAAATCCAGGTACTATTAATATCCCCATTTTGAGGTTGAATAAACAATGCATATCCAGGTAAGTAATTGGGGTCATAGCTTGGGAGACGAGGGTTTTTTTTTTTTTTTTTTACTGGAGCTGATACACGTCGGGGGCGCAGAACAGAGACTGGTAAGTGCCATATGTTCACTAAGTATCATTTATTATGATTAGGTAGGCTTAACAATTTATTGGTATAGTATTATAAATAGTTTAAAAAGTTTATTTCGTTTCCTTTAAAACATTTATATGATTTTTAACCTGTTAGTAAAATACAGTACAGTAACCCTCATGGCTCTGTCACTAAAACAATCATCGGCTTGCAGCTGGTCTTGTTTCATGTCTATTTCCGCCACATGTGTTTTGAAGCAAACCCCAGATTTCTTAATAAATCAGTGTAAAATTCCAAAAGGACTTTAAAAATAAACATCATCTTATCACACTTAAATAACAATTTTTGAAACATTTGAGGACTACAGTTAAGTGGTAGATTTTTTTTCTTCCCCAATGATAAATTATGCCTTTTCTGCTTTTTTCACCATTTTCCAAAGTTGTATCTCTTGTTAACAAAATTTAAGCAATGAAGTTGACCTCATCCTTACTTCCATTTCATTACTATTTGCTTTTCTTAGTACATTTTGTGGATATATTTGGTTCTTTTTCTGGCTTCTCCAATTGAAAGCTTAGTTTATTGTTTTGCTTTTTTTATATTTCCTCTAATATATGCAACCTAGGCTATACATTTTTTTCCCCCCTCTGAGTGTGTGTCCTGTTAGGTTTTGAAATGTAGTGCCTTCAGCATCATTTAGTTCTAGGAATATGTAATTTCTATTTTCACTACCTCTTTAACCTATGAGTTATCTCTAATACCAGATGTAAGGACTTCAGGGTCTGGATGTAACAATTCGGGGTCTCATTTCTTTGTTGGTTTCTAAATAATGCATTATAACCAATGAATGTTGCCTTGTGTAATTTACCAGTTTTTTTTTTTTAACAATATAGTCAAGTTTCATTTATGGTGAGTAATTATAAATAAACCATCTCTGTCTGAAGAGACTCTTGTAATGATCAGAGCCTTCGTATTAAAAATTGGTCACCAATTTGACTCCATGATCAAAGTGAGGCAGTACTGATTCTGAGTAATGGACCGTAGCCTGGATCCTTATTCCAGCTTAAATTAACAAGTATTCTAAGTTTAAAATCCAGTAACGTTTAAATATGAATCATCATCTTAAGAGATTCTCAGTGATGGTCAAGGTGTTGAGGCAGTCTTTTCTGCCCCCGTTTGAACTACTGGTAGTTCCCTCACTACACACTGTGTTTCTTCCACTGTCCCTGCTTTTGTCTTTCTCGCCCGGTACTCGGAATGTCCTTCCTTCTCTTGGGTACAGACTTTAACATTTATGTATTTAATTTAGAAATGTTTAAATTAAAAAGTAGAACTTTAGAAACAAAGTATAGTTGACTTACAATGTTGTGCCAACCTCTGCGGTATAGCAAAGTGACTCAGTTAAACACATGTATACATTCTTTTTTTTTTTTTTTAACTCTTTTCCATGAGAATTTATGCCAGAAAGTTCCCTGTGGTATATATGATCGGACCTTGTTGTTTATCTGTCCTCTGTATAACAGGTTGCATCTGCAGACCCCAAACTCCCCATCTACCCTCCCCACTCCCCTTCTCCTGTTTCACAAGCACACGTCTGACCTCTGTATGTGTGAGTCTTTTTCTGGTTTGCAGGTAGGTGCATCTGTGCCATATTTTAAATTCCATAAATCAGCGATACCACATGGTATTTGTCTTTCTCTCTCGGACTTACTTCCCTTAGTATGAGATTCTCTAGGTCCATCCATGTTGCTGCAGATGACATTATTTCATTCTCTTTAATGCAAGTGTAGTGTTCCGGTATGTATGTGTACCCCGTCTTCTTTATCCATTCCTCTGTTGATGGGGTACATACTGTTACAGGTCGCTACTGGATCAGCCTTGTTAATTATGGTTTTCAGGTGTTACTATTCATTGTATCCTGATAATTCATTTTAATATCCCATCCCTTTATTTAGTTGTTATAGAATCTTCAGCCATGATTTTTTTTTCAACTTTTTTCCTTCCTCTTTCATCTATCTCTCCATAGATCATCCCCCTTAGACTGATGTCAGAACTTCTGTATCTGACTTCCATATCTGAGTCTAATTGCAGCTTGTCCATTCTACTACTAGCCCATCTCTTAACCTTTCCATTTATTAGCCTCTAATTTGTCCCAATTTCATAATAAGTGTATTTGATTCATTTCATTAACTCTTTAGATCTCTGTGTGGATTATTTTAAAACAATTATGACTGCTCTTTTAACTCGGATTCACTGTATTTTTTCTTCTTGTTCATCATGTTGTCTTTCTTCAGATTCTAAAATGAATTGGGTTTACCTTCTCATTGTAGCATAGCTGGGATTTCCCCCCTCCTCCACCCCAATCATTGGTATTAATTTTTTTCAATAGTTAACCTTCTAATCTCTGCTTAATCTATTCTGTGAACTGTTAATCTTTCTTCCTTCTCCCCTTCAAGCTAAGCATAGCCATTAGTTAGGAAAGTCAGGTATTGGGTGTCTTATTATGCAGTGCGCACTCTGTGTGGGATTACTCTGCTGTTTGCCTGGGTTGTCTTTCCTTAATACTTAGCCACTCTTAAATAAATACCTAAATAAAAGGAAATTCCTACAAAATGAGACTTTAAACATGACTAGAAACTAGGTCAAATCAATCAAATGCACAGATACTTTATAAAGTAATCAGTCTTGAAAGACTGAAAAAGGCCATCCTTTTTCAGAAGTTAGGGAATTCAGTAGGATTAAAGGGTGTTTGTCAAGTCTCACGCATTTGCACTTTACATTACAAAGACTTGGTGAAAAAGTGACACAGGTAATTTATAACTTAGCTAATATAAGAATAGTATATAAATTCACTGGTTTGGTAGCTTGCCACTTTCTTAAAGGGCCCCTTGAGAGCAATAGTTCTTTAACTCTTAGCTGTTAAAATGTATTCTCATCTTCCTCTGTCAATGCCTCAAAGAAATGAAAGCAAGTTCCCAATGTACAGGAATGTTTTCAAGTGGCTCTGTCTATATTCATTTGAAGAGACACTGGGGTTCCTCGTATCATCAGGGTGTATAATACCTATGGCCTTTTGCCATTTAATCACACTGTTTACTACTTCATATAATTATTATTGAAAGCAACTACTTTGTATAATTACAATTATTGTTGTTTTGCTTATACGATGTTTTAAAAATCATAACCAAGATGGCAATGCAGGGGTAAAAACCCTTTCACTATGAAGGAAGTGAGGCTTCCTTTCAAAATCATTATGGCAGGAAGGAAAACAGAGTTAAAGCTTGAATATACATTAATCTTGGAATAATGGCAAGGCAAGCTTATAAGACTTGTGGAAGTAGATGAGAAAATAAAGGCAAGTTATTCTGACTGGTGTGAGACCTACCTAACTGTAGCTTTGATTTGCATTTCTCTAATAATGAGTGGTGCTGAGCATCTTTTCATGTGCCTGTTGGTTGTCTGTATGTCTCCTTTGAGAAATGTCTACTTAGGTCTTCTGCCCACTTTTTGTTTGTTTGGTTTAGGATATTGAGCTGCATGAGCTGTTTGTATATTTTGGAGACTAATCCCTAGTTGGTTACAGAGTTTGCAAGTATTTTCTCCCATCCTGGGGGCTGTCTTTTTGTTGTCTGTGGTTTCCTTTATTCGTGCAAAAAAGCTTTTGAGTTTAATTAGGTCTAATGTGTTTCTTATTTCCATAATACAGGACATGGATCAAAACAGACACTGCTGTGACTTACATCAGGGAATGCGGTTCTGCATTCTTCCAAGAACTTTATAGTGTCTGGTCTTGCCTGTAGGTTTTTAATTCGTTTAGAATTATTTTTTGTATGGTGTTAGCTGTTGTTCAGTTGCTCAGTCGTGTTCAACTCTTTGTGACCCCATGGACTGGAGCAGCCAGGCTTCCCTGTCCATCACCATCTCCCAGAGTGTGTTCAGACTCATATCCATTGAGTCAGTGATGCCACCCAATGATCTCGTCCTCTGTCGTCCCCTTCTTCTCCTGCCTTCAGTCTTTCCCAGCATTATAGTCTTTTCCAAGGAGTTGGCTCTTCACATCAGGTGGCCAGAGTATGGGAGCTTCAGCATCCGTCCTTCCAGTGAACACCCAGGACCGATCTCCTTCAGGATGGACTGTCAAGAGTCTCCTCCAGCACCGCAGTTCAAAAGCATCAGTTCTTCGGCGCTCAGCCTCCTTTATGGCCCGGCTGTCACATTCACACAGGACCACTGGAAAAACCGTAGTTTTGACTAGACGGACCATTGTCGGCAAAGTAATGTTTCTGCTGTTTAATGTGCTGTGTAGGTTTGTCACAGCTTTTCTTCCAAGGAGTAAGCATCTTTTAATTTCATGGCTGCAATCACCATCTGCAGTGATTTTGGAGCCCCCAAAAATAAAGTCTGTCACTGTTTCCATTGTTTCCCCATCTATTTGCCATGAAGTGATGGGACCAGATGCCATGATACTAGTTTTCTGAATGTTGTGTATTAAGCTAGCTCTTTCACTCTCCTCTTTCACTTTCATCAAGAGGCTCTTAAGTTCTTCACTTTCTGCCATAAAGGTGGTGTCATCTGCATATCTGAGGTTAGTGATATTTCTCCCAGCAATCTTGATTCCAGCTTGTGCTTCTTCCAGCCCAGTGTTTCTCATGATGTACTCTGCATATAAGTTAAATAAGCAGGGTGACAATATACAGCCTTGACATACTCCTTTCCCAATTTGGAACCAGTCTGTTGTTCCATGTCCAGTTCTAACTGTTGCTTCCTGACCTGCATACAGGTTTCTCAGGAGGCAGGTAACGTGGTCTGGTATTCCCACCTCTTTCAGAATTTTCCACAGTTTGTTGTGATCCACACAGTCAGTCTTTTGCATAGTCATTGAAGCAGAAGTAGATGCTTTTCTGGAATTCTCTTGCTTTTTCTGTGATCCAGTGCATGTTGGCAATTTAATGTCAGGTTCCTCTGCCTTTTCTAAATCCAGCTTGTACATCTGGAAGTTCTCAGTTCACGTACTATTGAAACCTAGCTTGGAGGATTTTGAGCATTATATACCTTACTATCATGTGAAATGAGTGCAACTGTGCAGTAGTTTAGGTATTTTATTCTTGTTGATGTGATGGTAACTAGGATTGTTTCTTTAACTGGAAATTCTTTACTGGTAATAATTTTTGAGAAAGGGGGTCCTATGTTTTCACTTTACTCTGGACTTAACACATTAGTAGCTGGTGCTGGCTCTGACCCTTACTAACCAGATACCTGTGCACACAGGAAGAGTGGATCCTAAAACTACTCCCCTCGTGGGGTGATTTTGATTAAAAGGAGGACTCAATTAGTTCTAACTTGAGGGGGTGTCTTTACAGCAGCTGGTACAGAAAGTAGTCCATATATTTCAGCATTTGCTACAGACCCTCTCGGGTCAAAATTAACAATTATTGAAAACCCCCTAAGAGAGCTTTTGCTTATTTGGGCTTTAGCTGTCAGTCTTCACTGTATCAGACATTAGAGCTGAGAAAACATTGAAACACACAACCATGCAAGCACACAGTCCCTTCGCTGTCAGAGTGGGGATGTCATCTGGGTCAGGTTGCTCTGAAAAACTCCACTGTACACTCAAGACAGAATAAGTGTGAAGACCGCAACCAGTACCTTTGTATTGTTCTGAAAACTGTTGTGTCTGCTTAGATCACCTGGAAGGGTCTTAAGAGACCACCCCACCACCCTTCCCAATCAGGGACCCTCAGATCCCACTCTGAGAACTGCTGAATGAAATCAGCCCACTCTAGCATCCAACAGGGTGGGTAGTATTCACACAAGAAACTAGCTTTTAGTTATGTAAGTGAAGGTCTAATCTACCACTGTCTCATAAAACAGTGTTTCTTACACCATGACTGTGTTCCACACTGTTCTTAGGAATATAGGCCCTGTGTTTAACATTTGACAAGTAATGATACAGATCAGCCTCTGGATAAAACTGTCTTGAGCAGACGAACATAGGAAGCTGAGAACAAAGGCGTTTGCCTTTAACCTGTGCTCAGACAGAATGAGCTTACTTTTTGTTGAGGAAGTTTTACCCTTAGAGATAGTTTTATCTAGAAACTCCATTCACCTGGCACACAGCTGTGAGAACCAGGCAGCTATCACAGAGTTTGTGCGCTAAAAGTTTAACTCTTTCAGTGGAAGCACCCAGGCCTTCTTTCCAAGCCTGCCCCCATCTATTTTTTGACAGAGGTTTAAAAACTTTGTAAATTAGCTTTATAGTCCACAGATGAATGTAGGCAGGTAAAATAACAATAACCAAAACAAAAACAAGGCCCTCCGGGGGAAGTTCATATATAAGCACATATCCTGAATAATGGGTAAGTCATCCTAGCTTGAAGCACAGTACCAACTCATACCAGCATTTATCTACTAGTATTTATCTACACTCTATGGAGAATGGGACAAATGAGTTAGCACTGCTGGCCTCCGCAGTGTGGGGCTGACAATCATGTAAGCAAGCAGTGAGAAGCGGATATGATGAATAGGAATGGCACTGGTAAAGATGTGTTGTCTGTGAAGGATCACCTCTGGGATGAATTAGAGACAGTTTCAAAGAGAGTGCCTTTTGAGGTGTGTGTTGAATGAGAGGACAGGAGGACTGGGATGATAGCTGGAGCAGTAAACTTCAACCAGATTGCGGAAGGATTTGGAAAGTGTCCTGGGGGCCAATGATATGTGGAGGTGAGGGGCACAAGGAAGAACTTTGATGTGTTTCTGGTTTGTACCACCAAGGGGATGGGAGCAGGCTTGAAGGGTGAGTTTGGACTTACAGATACTAGACTTAAGGTGTCTGCAGGAAGGGATATTTAGGGGTGCAAAAGGTAAGTAAGATGGAAACTGAAAGGTAACTGGCATTCAGAGTGCTGTACTAGAGCTAGCAACTACTTAAAAACTTCAAATTTGCTCAAGTAATGTAGAAAAATAATTTTAAGGGACTCATTTCTGTCTTAAAGATGGTGGATAAATGAATGAACACGATCTTCAGCGGCTTTTCATCCAGCTCACCCACATAACATATGAAGATGCTCTAGTACAGGATTAACTTGCTCTTTTCTTATTTAGACCTAAGAGCAAGCTATATCTGATTAAATCCAGAGGTAACATATGCAGCATGTAGTGTAAAATGAAAATCACTGCAGAAGACAATCCACCCCAAAGCTGTATACAGATAAATGAGTCAAACAGTTTTGTTAAAGTTGTACTTTTCGCCCCTTTCTCCGTTCTCTAATATGAGATCAGCTGCATTCCTGACTGAAGGGCAGATCCTTGGAGTACTGTTAGCACCGCAAAATCCGTCACAAAACTGGGCAGCAACATTAGAATTCAGTCTGAATTGGTAAAAGTTGGTAAAATCCAAAAGGTATTTGAAAAACCAACCCAGATGAGTGGGGGGTGGGGGGGGACTCTAGAAGCAGTCCTCACTTTTTGCTATAACTGCATATCCTACAGCTGCATAGACTAGGAGCAAGTACCTAGTTATTTTGAGGCTGGCTGTGTCATTTAAACAGTACCGATGGTTGTCACATTTCCAGGGATCTTACTTACTGGTGGTGGTTTAGTTGGTAACTTGTGTCCAACTCTTGGGACATCATAGACTGTAGCCTCTTAATTCTTCTTAATCTAATTAAGAGGCAGGCTAACATTTTGAAATAGTCACTTAAAAAGACCATCGGACTCCTTGGAAGGAGCCAATCATGTGGCTTGCTTCAAACTGGTGACAGTACTGACCTCAGCCAGAAGTCTCTGTTCACTTCCTGTGACAGCATCAGGTCAAGGCAAAGGCTTATTTTATAAGCTTTACTGTGAAATGTATTAATATCTACACTAGCAGAGAGGGTGGTAATTTAATTTACATAGTAAATGCCTAACAACTTGCTGACTAAGGAAGCTACCTACCTTGGAACTTGGGCTAGAGGCTTGTGAGATTTGAAACCATCTGCCACTGTCTTGCAGGTCAAGTCCCATCTGTGATTTTTGACTCCAGATATTCATACACCGTCAGGTATATCTAGGACCCTGTCCCTCTCATTAAAGTGAGAGTGCGCTGGGTTTGAACTCCATTCAGACACTTAGCAGCTTTGAGCTAGAAGCAAATCATGCTTTGCCTTTAAACTTCCAGAGATGGTAAACTTCAAAACACATTGTAAACTATAAATATTACTAGTAATAAGAGTTAACTTTTTGATTACTAATCAGCTAAACATATTTTAAAAGGTTTTCTACCTAGTGTTTGTTGAAAATCAGTGTAAGGATTTAAAGATAATATAAACTATGACATATAAATTAATATAACTGTAAACATGTAAGTAATTGTCTAGTTTGCATTTCTGAAACAGAAAATCTAGGAAAGCATGCAGATGTATTGTGGTAGGCTAATATACAGTCCTATCTAGAAAGATGAACCTGTACTCTAGGAGAACCTGAAGCCCTTGGCAAACTAAAATGAATAACATTTTCCACAGGTGCACTAGAAACCGCACGTACCCGGTAGAAACCACAATATGTGCACATTAGCAATACCCTGGAATTGTCACACACAGAGAGAGGGTTTGTAAGGTCTCTCTTTCCTCCCTCCTCCTATCACAGCGCAACAGGAAAATGAGAAAACTGGTACATACTCATCATGCACAATGGTGGGGCCATCCCTGGTCAAGGCCTCCTCCTTGATGACGTTGATAAGCTCGAAAGTGCTGCTGATGGGGGCATCTGGGTTGGGCCATTTGGGACACTGGAAATGTCGAACTTCGAGGACATAGTCATCCTGCAACCAGTATGACACGAGTCACAGGTCATCCTTCACTTTATCCTATCTATGTCTTAACAACCAGAACTTGCTCCTGGGGAAGTACATGGTCTAGATAACTGAAGAATGCCATCATTGCCAGGAGACCCAAACTGCTCTGAGGAGGAAGGACTAGGGAGGTCTGCCTGACAGTTAGCGAATGAGACTGGTGGTGTGGAAGTTTAGTTGCTACAGTTGTGTCCGATCCTTTCTGATGCCATGAACTCTGGTTGTGCTCCCCTGTCCATGAGATTTCCCAGGCAAGAATACTAGAGTGGGTTGCCATTTCCTTCAGGGGAGCTTCCTGTCCCAGTGACGGAACCTGTGTCTCCTGGACTAAAGGCAGATTCTTCACTGCCAGGCCACCAGGGAAGCAACAAATGAGGTTATCATAGTGAAACAGGATCCTGTTCGGGCAAACGTTTTAAGGGACAACAAACTATAAAAGACTTTATATCCTATTCTATCTTACCTATAAAAACAAGGAAGGGGTAAGGACATCAGTATTTAATTTACTGAATAAGATAGCTCCCCTCTTAACCACTCCATAGGAAGGTAGTTAATTACTCATCAAAATGTTGTGTATTTTCTTTTTTTAATGTATAATCTTAATACTATCCCCTCTGCAACATATTGTAAGGCTTACATTTCTGATGGCACAGTAACTACAGAGCTCTAGTATCTTGTTTTTATAATTAGGTCAACATGCCCATTTGTATGCACGCTCAATCAGAGGAACTGCTACATTTCATCCTTCCACCTGGAAAAAGCAAATACTTGAAGGAAGCAAAAAAGGAAGTGTGCACATTTAAAATTAGGTCATACTCAAGACGCCTGCCTGGGCCTGTAACCAGGGTCATCGATTACTTCCTTGTGACTTAGAATCACCCAGGATCCAGGTACAGCTGTTACCTGAGGTTGAGGTTACCTGTGTAGCTTCAAGGATAAAGTCATGGATGATGATTTGCTCTTCATTAGAGAGGCACAGTCTGTCTTTGCTGATAAGGGTGACGGTAAAGGCCTCACAGTTCATGGATTCTTCTCGACTGGGCCAGTACACAAACTCATCTTCAGCCTACAGGCACCAAAGAAAAAAATTAATTGCAGGGCTGTCAACCATTTGTTCTTGAATTTTCTTACCAATTTCTTAATGTTTGCAATTTCCCATAATTCCCAGATCATCTTTTAAGTTGGGTTCACAGAATTATTGATATACCCATATTGCATCATGCTGCGGTCAGTGGTTATTGTATTTTATTGTAAAACACAATCACTGGTTTTTGGCACCTCTCATCTATGTTACTCTAACAACCAAAAAGGCTCCTTCTGTAGGGGATGTCTAACCCCTAGCTGAGAAATGCTGTGGAATGGTAAGTGTGAAAATAAAAAAGGAGATATGATTTCCTATCCTATCAATTTTATTATTTCACAGTGGCTTAATGCAACTAAGATACGCTAATTGTTATTCTATGGATTATTAAGAGTTCTACAGTTGCCTAGCATTTTCCAAAAGACTTTTTGTAAACATTATCTTATGTACTTTTCTTAATATACTAGTGAGGGAAGGCAGTTTTTATCTTCTGTCTTTGTAGATGAAAACACCAAGGCTCGGGTCCATAAATAAGCATGCTGGCTCTAAGTATAAGGTGCTTTGTAAAAGGGAAGTTAAGCTGTCAATGTTAAGACTTCAAGTCTTTCAGTCTTGAATCAGGCAAGCTTTAAATGTTTATCTATTTTAAGAGTAAACATAAATATTCAGTAACAGAAACTACAGTACATAAAATAGATAAGCAATAACAATTTACAGCTCAGAGAGCAATATTCAAGTATCTTGTAATAATCTGTAATGGAAAAGAATCAGAAAAAATAACTGAATCACTTAGCTATACATCTGAAACTAATACAGTATTCAGGCTTGATACTTGAATCATCTCCCTGAAAACTATGAATGCCTAAGAAAAAGATAACCGTTGCCTCGGTTGGAGACTGAGAAATACAGTCATTATGATGAGCCTTGTCTCCTTTTTCTCATCAGTTCAAATGGCAAATTACAGTTTGCTTGTAAAATATAGATTTCTATGGGCATTTTCCTGAAAAAGCCTAGACACTATACTAGTGAAGTCAGAAATAATTCTGAATAATGTTCAAAGCAAGGTTTTGTTTAATCTTACATTGTTGCATTAGAAATGAGCCAACAGTCCAATAAGACTTATCACCCTTTCAAGTTTCAATATAGCTTATTGCCAAGTACATTTTTATTTTTAAAGCTCAGCATAAGGGGAAACAGATTAGCAATCGGGTTTAGTCTATACAAAAGAAGTCTGTAACTGTCTTGGATTTTAATACACTGTGCCCTAGGATGTGGAATTAGGACCCTTTACCAGATATTCTGGTGGATCAGCAGTAAAGAACACACTTGCAATGCAGGAGACGTGGGTTTGATCCCTGAGTCGGGAAGATCCCCTGGAGGAGGGCATAGGAACCCGCTCCAGTATTCTGGCCTTCCATGGACAGAGGAGCCTGGCTGGTTACATAGTGCTGGTCCATAGGGTTACAAAGTCAAACACCACTTAGCAACTAAAACAACAACAAAGACATGATGAACAAGGCCTCTAAATTTGACCAAATACACAGATTAAGCATAGGACTGGATATGATCCTGAATAATCTAACTAAGCCTTAATTTCCATATTGGAAAAGTGGGAATAATAAAACTATGTAACTCAAATAACTATTATGATGATAATATGAATTAGAAATTCTCTAATTGGCCTAACAACTGCCAAAAGGAGTTAGTAATGGTGGAGGAAATGGCAACCCACTCAAGTCTTCTTGCCTGGAGAACCCCTTGGACAGAGGAGCCTGGTGGGCTACAGTCCATGGGGTCACAAACCCCACAACCGAGCAACTGACAAAAAGGTGAAAGAAAGGCAGAAAAACAGTTTTGAACACATGACAGTAAACTAGGGAATAATGGCTCAACTTGACAGACTATTACAAAGAAACAATGCCACTGACTTCAGCATTTTGCTTATGGATAAGGCAAAGATGTCTTGGCCACAGTGACTTTTGGACCATCCACAGAATCATGGTCTTGTAAAGTTACAGTAGTGATAAATAACAAAGCACACAAAAAATGCAGAGACATTATCATGTCTGACTCTTTGCGACCCCATGGGCTATAGTCCGCCAGGCTCCTCTGTCCATGGGGTTCTCCAGACAAGAATACTGGAGTGGGTTGCCATGTCCTCCTCCAGGGGATCTTCCTGACCCAGGGATCAAACCCAGGTCTTATACGCTGCACGCAGATTCTTTATCGACTCAGCCAGCAGGAAAGCTCTTAGAAAATGCTACGCGGTACTGAATCTGACTTTCCACCTCTGAGCTATGAGCGAGGACGTGCCGGACTCCAGCATCGCCTCCCTGGGCCGGAGAGAGACCTGGAAGTGACAGGCCGGGCCTGCAGCCTCGCTGCCCGCACAGCGGACTCACTGGATCCAGGCTCCCACTCGCCTGCCCGTGCAAATGAGCTTGTGGGTAGAGACGCTTTCAGTGGCTGTCCTCTGTTCCGTGAGGATAACAAAAACACTGACTCATCCAACAAATGCACGTTTTAACAACCCTAAATGCCTCCAATTTCCATATGCCAAACAGAAGAGACCCCTATTGCCAGCTAATTTGAAAATTTACACTCCAGTTTTTAGCTTAAGATTCTCAACTCTGTTGCCATTCTATCACACAGAAGCAGTCTTGGTATTCTGAAGCTGGAGCAGAAAGCGACGAAGTGAAGTTCCTACTGACTGGGCACATAGTCAAACGCATGTCATCAAGACTAGGGGTTCAGTCACATGCTGTTCTTTCTGATTAAAAAACTCACTACTCCTGACATTCAAGGAAGCAGATCATTTTTGTTTTTGTTTTTACTCTGTGTGCTTCCATGTCCTCGTAGTAACTTCTGAAGACCCAACTGATTGAAAACTTGAGGCAATGAGAGTGCAGTGGTATCACTTAAAACTTATTTTCATAAACGTGCTTACCCTTCTCCTCTAGGGTCTTAGAGACCTCAATTGTTGTTTAGTTGCTAAGTCGTGTCTGACTCTTTGTGACTCTGTGGACTGTAGCCTGCCAGGCTCCTCTGTGCATGGGATTTCCCAGGCAAGACTACTGGAGTGGCTTGCCATTGCCTTCTCCAGGGGATCTTCCCAACCCAGGAATCAAACCCAGGTCTCCTGCATTGGCAGGTGGATTCTTTACCTCTGATCCACCTGGAAAGTCTGGAGACCTCGATAGGGAAGGACTAAAGGGAGGAGAAAGAATTAGTAGCTTAGTTGAGGTCTTTAAAAAGCACTGTTAATTTCCAACAAAAAAGTCTCTCCTTTTCTCCTTCCCTGTAACAGATCTGGCTTGCCTAATGGAGTGGGGGGAAATGATGATACATTATTGGTACTTTTGATACTGATTTTTTTTTTGGGGGGGGGGGACTGGGAAACATTTCTATGATGTCGGGTTGACATGTACAATAACAAAATAAGACAAGGGACTCAAATCATGGCTGTAATTATTTGTATATGCCCCTGGGCAAACTAGTTCCCTCAGTTTTCTGAGCTCCTAAAGGAGGTGAAGACAATACCTATGTCATCAAGTTGTAGAAATGATTTAATGAGTTAATACATGTAAAAACAAGGTGATATATAATCAATACATGTTGACTACTATTATTACTCATTTGTTTTTCAACAGTGACGTATAGCAACGAAGAGATCAGTGTCAGTTCATACACTAGTGAGGTTGGAAAAAGAACTTTTTTTCAAAACCTTCTGTCACCTACTGTGTACAGTAGAGTTGAGGGGTTCTACCACTAAGAATCAGGAATCAAGGATTGGAGCAGACCTATGAAATGAGCAGTCTACATTCCCTCCCCAGCTCATGCAGACACTACCGCCCTATCACAAGGTCATGGATCCTCGTGGCCTCACTTACCAAGCTCTGGTTGTCCGGCAGCATGACGATGATCTGCGCATTGTGATCCCAAATCATCCTCCAGAAATCCTTGGTGGTGTGCGGCAGAGGGTGCTGGGTTATAATAAACTCATTGCTCCTGTAATAGCCCTTTAGTTAGGAAGATGAAAAACCAGCGATTATGAGTGTCTTATTCTAACTCCCCGGTAGTAAAACACATTCATGAAATAAGACCAGCATGGTGCTAACCTCACTGAAACAATCCAAAGAGGCTTTCGGTGCACTTGGCTAATTTTTAGACATACTTCTGCTAACACGTAGAGACAAGTTCTCTCTGTGCCCTATTCACTTCTCATTCCCCCTGCTGTTTTTACTTAACAGTAATTTCAACATTTACTCCAAGACTAGATGGGTGAAATCAGTAAGACGATCACTTCCTTAACAAGCTTGTTTCTTAAGCATTTTTGTGTCCTCATGGATTAGGTATCCTTTGTTAAAGGTTTCCAGATGCAGAAATCTCTCCAATTTTGATATTACACACCAAGAAAGTATTTGAAAAATCAAAGCTGCATAGGTGGTGTCTGCTCTTTAGCACCATTCAATGTAAGCGACTTTACTTATAACCAACTGTTGACTCTCACCATGATATAAGAAGCATTAATGTAGTCAGTTCCTTTCATTCCAGGCAACGGTGCAAGACCCACTCGAGCACGTTCAGCTATGACAGAAAAAACAAAAACACATTTGCCTTGGTCACCAAAACACCATCAACAGCACCTTGTTGATGGTGCTGAGTTACCTGATGCGCCATAGAGTCCCTTGGGTCCTGTTTCTTTTTAAGACTTAACCTATGTTGTTAACCAAGCTAAAGCATTATCAGCTAAGACTGAATGTAAAAGAAAACTTTGCACATCCATCTGCATGTGCCCAGAAGGACGCAGGCATTATGGGAATAACATGCAGCTGTGGGAGACGCTTTCTCAGGAGGTCACAAAGAAGCCAGAGACGAAAGAGGAGTTGAGGTCACTGCTGACCCTGGCTTGATGTTCCTACAATTAGACCAACACACTGCACTCTGCCCTTCTGCATCGCCTCACCTTCATCTTTCTGTTCAGGAAGCACTCAGAAAATCTTGGCCTTTTTCGATCAAGAGAATCTCTCCACCGATTCCCTGTCTGTCTCTATGGCATACGTACAGTACCCTCTGCTGAGTCCCAAGTTACTTACACGGTGGTCACCACCTATGAAATGTCTTGGTCTCAGCGGACAGGATAATTTAATAACTGTAGTTCCAGTTGGACAGATTAAACCAGGACTCTCTCTTTTAAGAGAGCATTCATGCCACAGTGATAATGACCTGACCTTTCTTTCTAGGGTTTTAAGCTAGGCCATGGTAGAAGTAGCCTAACTCTTCAGTCTCGAGGTAAACTTGATTTCTTGCCCCAAAGACACAGCTACCCCTGCCATCTGTTCAGTTTGTCCTGAGCATAACTTGTCCCCATGGTGGTGGCTGCCTCTTCACCTAACACACAAAATCTCAAGAAAAAACAAACACAGTCAAGTTGAACCGAGGTAAGCTCTTACATGGCACGACTGAAGAGTTCCGGTTCTTTTCTTTGTTGCACTCTTTCTGAGCACTGAAGCATTCCACATATTTTGCATTGCATTGTGTGACCAGCTGAAAGAAAAGCAACATTTTCGTCCTCATTCAAAGGACTATATTTGTGCATGTGTTAACTTACTGTGGCAAACATTTTCCAGTGTGTACATAAATGTCAAATCATACTTGTGTCCCCTAAACTTAGAATTCTATCTCAATAAAGCTGGGAAAGACAACAGAACAAAAACAAAGCTATAGTTGATAGCATCTGCTTGATGATCTGGCAAAAACGCCAATAATAGGATAACTAATGACTTTTAAACATTTTTGCACCCTAAGAACAGTTTGTGTCTCACTAGCAGTACTTCCCTCAGCTGTCTCGGTGGATTGCATCTTGTTTTACTCACTTTTAGGCCTTAGGCTTCTTGACGGCAGGCTCTATGTAAGCTGTATTTATTTAATTCATGTGGATTTACTGAATGAATTCTTTGGATTTACTGAATTCATGTGGATTTTCCCCATGCGCTCTCTACTAGAGTGAATGGGAATGGTCTCCTGTTCTACACTGTCCAGGGCCCTGGAGGCAGCCTGAGTTCCTGTTTCTTGTGTTTTCTTTCTAGGTAAGTTCTATACCTGTAAAAGAATAAACAACCCTGTCTCCTTTGATGAATTTTTTAAAACAAGGTATAAACAAATGTTTCAGAAACAAAAGGCAAAGAATTTAAAAAATACTGGTTCTCAACACTGCTATATTTAAAATGGACAGCCAACAATGACCTAGCGTAGAGCACAGGGAACTCTGCTCAATGTTACGTGGCGGCCCGGAGGCGAGGGGAGTGTGGGGGAGCAGGGATGCGTGTCTGTATACGGCGGAGTCCCTCTGCTGGCCCCCTTAAACCATCACAACATTGATAACTGGCTAGGCCCCAATAAAAAATGATTTTAAAAAAAAGAAATATTAATTTTTAAGAATGCATATTCAACATTTGAAATAAGACACTGTGTCCTCACTATTAATTAACATAATGGTTTTTAGAGTGGGTAGGATATTATAAAAGGAGACCTGGAAATGTAAAGTTGTTATGACTGAACCTGGTGAAATTAATCTATTTTTCATTTCATGTCACTTGTTATCATTTGCTTGACAGTCTCATTTCTTCAGCTGAGATTCAAAGGAAGGTTTCGGTGTCTATGGAAAGTTTTACCATGAAAATGAAAACTGCAGTGATTCATCTCATTCTTTTTATCTTGACACAAAATGAGAAATAGAACAATGTACAAAAAAGACAGATTTTTAAAGTCTAATGAGAGACTACTAAATAGGAGGCATTCAGTACTTTTGAGATGGCTAAGCTGCTCTGACCTTAATTACTTTAATAGTTCTTATAGTCTCTGTTTTCACCTTATTTCACTCAATTCCACATAACCCTGTCTTCCCACCTTGTGCCCCTATCAAAGATACAAAACCCCATTTAGGAAGAATTAACGTTTTCTCTAGTATTGCTTAGTAAGTCTTTTTTAGTTTCTAAATCATATACTGGGATAGTCTTTCAAAGAGCTCAGCTTTTAAGATAATGTCAACAAATAGCCGTTCTTCATAAGGGTAAGATAAATTAGGTCAGAAAAAATACAGGGGATTTTGTTTGTTTGTTTTCACTGGAACAACTAACAACATATTATGTCATTGTGGCCAGGGGCAAGTGTTTACGTTCAAATAAAGTTGTAAACTTCACAGAAGAAAACACAGCGCAGCACTCTGTACTCAGATAGCTGCAAACAAGCCGCAGCTTGATTTTCCCATGTATTACATCTCAGGAGTACACCAAGTCATCCATCTCAGTCTAAACATTCATGCAAAAAAGACGTGACCCCTCAACTCAAGGCATTTCCTTACCTCCTTGCTTTTTGCCCAAAGAAATGTACTCAAAGCACTACCTTGAACTGTTTTTCCAGCCGTGTCTTGCCCCCGACTCCCGGTGTGAGGATGCTGTTAACGTAACTGTGCAGCTGACTGGAAGACACTTCAGTCTCCTTCCCGAGAATGGCTTCCAACAAGGCATCGTGGATGAAGATGTACTGCTCCTGAAAGGCAGAGGGCCAGACGGCCACCGAGGTGAGCTGCGCCGGGTTCCGCCTGTTTCCTGCAGGAACTCTGCCTTCAAGGAGCTCTTCCCGGGCAGCGGCCTCGTCGTGAATTCCCTCAGTGCTCACTGCCTAGCCCGCCAGAGGCGACTCGAGGGCAGGGACCGCATTGGCTCCGGTTCTGTACTCCACACCACGCCCGAACACGCAGCGGGGAAGCGCGTGTTCACTGGAGGGCTTTAGAACCATCCTCTGGGGCCAGACAATGTTTAACTCCCAGAGCCGCGACCACGCAGCACTAGGTACAGTGTCCCGGCTTCATTTCCTATCCGCACAGAAGTGGGGGACGACCAGATATCCTCGTCAGGACAGCTTCCCATCCAAACCCCTGTGGGTTCCTCCCGGCCCTGCCTGCTGACGCTCCCTCACCCTCCCGCTCCAGCTCACGGGAAGCCCACGGGGGCAGCAGCCTCTCCTCACCTCAGTCTGGACGAGGTAGTTGCGCTGAGTCCTGATATGCTTCAGGAATCCCAGGACGTTGACTGTGCTTTTGTCTTTTATCTGTTGCAGCATGCTGTCAATGACGATGTAGGTACCTGTCCTGCCCACGCCAGCGCTGGAAGAGAGGCAGACGCTCGGCTAGCACCCCTGCTGCTCGGGCCGGGCACACACCGCGGACTGCAGAAGCAGCCTCCGGGCCTCTCAGGCCCTGAGAAGTAACCCCGTTGTTCGGGGGACCTGCCAGGTTACGATGTATGGAGGGTATCCACAAACCACAAGAGGGTCCTTCCTGCCTCTTGAGTCTTGATGTGGAGGGAAGACTACCTTCATACCTTGTATGAAAATAGAGACTACGTATACTTAAAATATATATATATAAGCTACATACGAGCTTTCTTGGCCTTCCTTGTAGCTCAAGCAAAAGGATCTAAGTCCATGACGCCAGGGAGCCCAAGGCATCCCTCCTGGCAGCCGCATGCCCACACCAGAACCACTCCCACGGAGGCATCACTTGGGTCTCCCGCTCCCCCAGCGATCCTGGGGGAGCCCATCGTCCTTTCAACACACCCGCTTTCTGCTCTCCAGACTCCCCAGGGGGCTCAGTATTGGAAAGTTCCTGCTGAAAAGGATACGTTCCTTTCATAGTCCAGAGGTGGACCAGGAGAGACCCCCAGGGAGACCCGAGTCCTGCATATTGAACAACAAACTTCTTTTTGGCAGAATCTCTGCCCCCATCCCCCTAGCAGGTTCCCCGTCTGACACAACTCTGCTGATACACAAGCTCTCTGGTAGACTCTCTTCTATCTTAGTGGCTGTACGTGGATTAGCAACAATGGAGCGCTCTCGTGGCACTCTGAACAGAAGGCAGGTTCGACCCCTGCTGCTCTGTGGGCACCTGTTAGGGGAGCCGCCTCAAACAAGTGCCAGGAAGCTGTGCGGCCATGTCACATACATCACAGAGGCAGCAACTTCTGTCTGAGCACCAGAGCCAAGCCATCCAGCACGGCTCAGGAAACCCAAACAGGGGCTCTGTGTCAACCTAGGGGGGTGGGGTGGGGAGGGAGGCTCAAAGGGGAGAGGATATACGTATACCTATGGCTGGTTCATGTTGAGGTTTGACAGAAAACCGCAAAATTCTGTAAAGCAATTATCCTTCAAGAAAAAAATTTTAAAAATACAGTAAAAGCATTTTTAAACAACCAGCTGAGGTTGATTTCCAGATGGCTCAGCGTAAAGAATCCACCTGCCAATGCAGGAGACCCAAGAGACATGGGTTCAATCCCTGGGTCGGGGAGATTCCCCTGGTGAAGGAAATGGCAACCCACTCCAGTATTCTTGCTTGAGAAACGCCACTGGCAGAGGATCCTGGAGGATATGGGGTCGCAGAGTCGGACACAACTGAGCATTAATGTTACTATTTACTAAGGTTGTTTAAGGTAGTTTAGAAGGGAAAACAGGCTTTATACGTGCTTTACAAAGGTATTTTATATAGTACCTATAAGCTCAAAGCCTTTTACTCAGAAAATAAATACTATTCTTTGAAGGAACCCTACAGAAAAGCCATAGTCAAAAACTCAAAAGCTCTTCAATGCTCTGTGGTGACCTAAATGGAAAGGAAATGCAAAAAACAGGAGATATATGTATTCATATAGCCGATTCACTTTGCTGTTACAGCAGAAACTAACAAACACTCTAAAGCAACTATACTTCAGTAAAAATTAAAAACCAAACAACAACAACAAAAAACCCTCAAAGTTTCTAGTGTGGGAAGTTCTAATCTTGTGTTTATGGTTTTTATATATTAGTTAAGTCACTCAGTCGTGTCTGACTCTTTGCGAACCCATGGACTGTAGCCCACCAGGCTCCTCCGTCCATGGGATTCTCCAGGCAAGAATAGTGGAGTGGGTTGCCATTTCCTTATATATTAGGAGCTACCAACAACTGCCTTATAAAATAACACTGGATTTTATCAGTAATGAGATGGTGTTATACAAACTGGAGACTTATCCTCTAAGAGTTCATTCTGTTTTACCCTCACAAACAGCAGCTGCTTTCTTACTGTTAGAGGACTATAGTGACCTCCTTTAACCGTGACAAGTCTCACCGGTCCCAGTTTTGGGTGGAAGACTCTATATCTGTGTCAGACAAAGCAGCGGCAGGCCCACAGTGGCTCCGGTTCCCAAGGCCCACAGCCCCTGCTCTTCCCAGTCCGCGTGGCGCCTCACCTGCAATGCACCAGCGCAGGGCCCATCTCCGGCGTGCGGGCTGCCGAGGACCTCCTCACGAAGGTCAGGACCGGGAGGGCGTACTCCGGAACCCCCATGTCGGGCCACTGCGTGTAGTGGTACTGGATCACTATGCGTTCATTCTGCCGCCCCTTGGGATTTCCCTTCTGACCCTAAGAGAAAGGCAAGAAAAGATGTCTTTAAGCCGAGATCGGGCATTCTAGACGAAGATGCTGTAAGGGCGGCAGGAATCACCACCTCTGTTCCCATCTGCCCTAATGCTGACATCCTCTCTGTGGTCCTCTCAGGCCACAGATGAGGACATGACCCAGCAGGATGAGAAGGCTCAGATACCTCATAGAAGAGAATGTGGTTTCAGTCTGCACCAAGAATGAATGTTTCGTATTTCGTTTTTCCGGATCTGCACCTATCCAAAGAGCTCAGTAATTTGCCTACAAGATTTCTATTTGCTAGGTGCTTCCCTGAGGGCTCAGTGGTAAAGAAACCACAAACCACCTGCCAGTGCAGGAGACACGGGGTTCGATCTCTGGGTCAGGAAGATCCCCTGGAGAAGGGAATGGCAACCCACTCCAGGCTTCTTGCCTGGGAAATCCCAGGAATAGAGGAGGCTGGCAGGCTGCAGTCCATGGGGTCGCAGAGAGTCTGACATGACTTAGCAACTAAACAACTTCCATCTCCTGACTTCCTGCCCCAGCCCCTTTGACTGCGCCAAGACTCCCCTTCCTTCCCCGCTGTCTAGGCTGATCCTTTAGGAGCCTCAGGGCGTGTGCTGTGCAATCTCCAGGAAGTGTGGGGAAGATCCTTCTCAACCTCTAGAGTCCAAGACAACAGTCAATTTATCTGTCCCTTTCAAGATGAATTTTTTAAGAGTTGTTTTCCTTTAAGTGGCTGAACTTTTTACCTTTCAACCACTTTGGTTGACCATCTTCCTCAAATAGGTCAGTTGCTGTGATGTGTTTTATTATTATTATCAACACCTGTAAAATTTAAAAATGTTTTTGATGATTCAGGGACATTAACCCATCGACAGTGAACATTGTAGAGTGCTTGGCCCCGTGCTACAGGGCTTGGATGTCCTTGATTATTAATTCTCCAGTCGCCTCTCCTTGTTCTTTTTCTTCCTCATTTTCAGTTACTACTGTCAGTGTGCAAAACACCCGACATTCCTATTTGATATCCTCTGACTTAAGCTATTTCTAAAATAAGAGTAAGTTAAGTAGGCCACATTTAAATACCTGAGGTGTTTCCATGACTAATGGACCTTATACTTCATGAGTATAAACTGGTTATTGGTTAGCTTGAACCAACTCAAAACTCTGGTATAGAGAGCACAGATGAAGACAGTGCTGCTGATCTTTGTAACACTTCTGCCATTCTTGGGAAGAAAACTGTACATGGAAAGGACTGTTAACCTTGGACCATGAATGGGCTTCAGAGCCACTGAAATAGTATGTAAAAACCTGAGTAAATGTGAATTCTGGGACAGACAGTTTTATCACATTCCCAAAGATGCCCAAGCCTAGAAAAATAAATGAGGAGCCACTGCTGCCAACAGCTGCCTACCGAAGCCTCCACAGAGTGAGTGACACTCCACATTGTCCTAATGGGCATCTGTCCTGAGTTCCTAGTAGTGCCAGTGAGCTGTGAGTCTCACTGGGACAGTGGAGAAAACGTGACAGTGGCGTTTCCACAAGTGTGATTCTCAGGATGTTAATGGTTCTTTTATTGTTAAATCACATTAGGAAACATGACAAAGTTACATTGATTTCCTTACTCTGGCACTCTGGGTGCTTGTTTTCCTTGTAAATTTTTAAGGGAGAATTCAGGCTCATGTAGTACTCATTTTCCACACTTACTGAATCACAGAATTTGAGTTTTGCAAGCATATTGCAGGGCTAGTATTCCTTGGGATACACTTTGGGAAACAATGCTTTAAAGCTGTCAGAAAATAATATTTAAAAAGCTAAATTACCAAACAGATGCTGTCCTATTTGCTGGTTACCAAAACCTCAGAGGACCTTTGGTTCCTCCCCCGCCCCAAATGAAGCCTCCTTCATGAAGAGATTAAAGAACTCAATCAGGCCAGTTAAATTCTATTATGTGCTTTGCCAATATCTTTCACACCATACATTGATGTCAATCAAAAGAGTTGTGAGAAAATGTTTCAAAAATACTTTTTTAAAAAAACCAAGTTGGTTATGAGAGTTGGCCTTGGTCGCACAGTGATTTTCATACTAGTTTAAAAAGAGATGCCCTGGCAGCCCACCCAACCCCTTCAATACCTTTTTCACTTTTGTATTTCTGACTGAGAAACGACGAATAGTATAGCAGGCATGTACTTTTGTGCTCTTCAGGGTGACAATAATGTTTCCATACTCCTCACTGTTCTCTGTGGGCCAATACTGATCACATTTTCGCTGCAAAAAAAGATTAATAAAGTTGTAAATTATAACTGCAATCAATACCACAATTCCACTGTTGGTAATGTGATTTCAAATGGCAGTGTTGAAACACAGGTACTGTCACTATGTGGCTGACTAAATCAGGAATGAATGGGCTTAAGTCCTTGACAGCAGCTGCGACCCCTGCAGAGGTTAATCTTGGGACACATGTGGGCTAGATCATTTGAGGAATGCGCTTAGTGTTTGTGACCATCCTGCATCTCATGACGTACTTTAAAGAGGGTCTAAGGAAAGTCCTATATATTCGACCTATACAAAATGTAGGTATGATATGTCGCCAAGGAAGTTTAAGTATCACTTGGGAGGCTGGCCTGCATTTACAGGTAAAAGGAAGTCTCTGGTGGGACTTCTGGTGGCCAAGTGGTTAACATTCTGCACTTGCAATGCAGGGGGTGCAGGCAGGATCCCTCACTGGGGAACTAAGATCCGATATGCCATACCATATGTGGCTGAATACACTAAGGGGGGAAGAAAAGGAAATCTCTTATAACTGTGACGGCCTCTGTGTTAAAAACTGGTCACCAATTTTGACTCTACGAAGTGAGGCAGTAGTTATTCTGAGTAAGGGACTAGAGCCTGGAACCTTATTCTATTCCATTCCATTAATTAATTAATATCTAATGTAAGTTCAAAATCTGATAAGTTAAAATATGACTCATCATCTTAAAAAAAGATTCTCTTAGTGATGGTCGAGGTGTTGAAGCAGTCTTTACTCCCCTGGATTTGAACTACTAGTAGTTCCTTGACTATATACTGCTTCTTCCACCGTCCCTACTTTTTTCTTTCTATCCACTGTACTTAGAATGTCCTGCCTTCTCTTTCATTGTTTAAATCTCACCTCAAACATTAGCTCTTTAAAAAGATATCTGTACTATAGATACGTCCATGCATTTTGCAGCATCTTCCTAATTAATACCTTATTCCTCTTTTTTTAAAGCCTTTTATAAATGTATTGTTAATCTATTTCAGAAAGACAGATTAACACCTACAGACACCCTGTTCACCTTGATCATCATGTTTAATCCACTCTGGCAAGTGCCCACTTTCCTGGCATGGAGGACACCTCATTTCTCTAACTCTTTTGGCCTTATCAAGTTTCTGCCCTCCAGCAGACGCTCCACAAGTAATTTTTTGAATGAAGGTACATGAGTAAAAGTTCTTACTCTTCCTTTCTCCACAAGGTTTGTAATCATGACAATGATCCCAGTGTTTTGTTCCCAAATCATCCTCCAGAAATCTTCAAACGTGGACTTTAACGGTCCCTGGGTGGCGATGTAGGCTTTCGCTTTGTTGTAACCCTTCAAAGATGACACAGCACACAGTAAGATGAAAGCAGTACGACAGACTGGGTAAATAATTCAAGTGCCTTCCACACTGAATAGGCTGCGTTTCTCATGCATGCTCTGTGCAGTACGGAAACACACTCAGCCGTCTCAGCAGCACTCTTCATTTATCAGAAACAGGTTTAGGAAAACATTTCCGACTTACATCGACATAGTTTGCATTAATGTAGTCGCTGTGCTTGGAGTCTTTTCCTGGTAAAGGTCTCAGCTTCACCCTACTGTGATCGTCTATAGAGGGTAAGAAAGGAAAAACGCGAAAACAAGGTGTATGATTCAAAAACTAGCAGCATTCTAAAGCACATAACAAAGCAAAGAGGCAATGTGGCATCTCCCAGGGCACCCCCAGAAACCTTTGGGCAGAAGAACAACTAAAACGTCAAAGCTACAGCATTCAAACCCATCTCCATATCATGGGGACACTCCCACCGTGTGCTCTGACCTGTGAGTGCTGATAGGCAAGAAATGCAAATGTTGGTCCTTATTAATTCATGTAAGATGATTCAAGATGCAACCCTCTGAAACCTCCCATATCCTACATCTTAAAACAAATTTCCAAGATCTTTGAATACCTATGTTCCATCCCCTCTGTCCATTGGTACAGATATAAAAAGGTGCTTCTTATATCAAATCCAGAACATCAATTTTTAGGAGATGCCACTCAGCTGGACTCCCCACCACCCTGAGTAACTGAGGGAACTGGAGCTTGCTTCTCAGAGTAATCTCGTCACAGGCATCTGAAGTCCATGATCAGATTCAAGACCCACTTAACCTTTGCCTGTGAACAAAAGGTGAGTCCTGATACATGCCTCTGGTTGTCCAACAGAAGGAGCTTGTATTTATAGGGTAGCAAATAGAAGAAAGCTGAGGTCATACTTTTTTTTTCCCCCTAGCTAGAAAGAGAATGGGCAAAAGCTGATTTACATTTCTGTTTATAATCACGATCATAAAAGCCTAGTTTGAAAAGAAGTCCAATGAGTGGATTAGCGTGGACATTACTGACCTCAGACTACATCATGCACTTCTGGGAAGCCCTCCACATTCTTGAACTATGAACTACCTTTTGTGCTGAGAAACGCACAGACTGCAGTGAATCTAAACAGGGGCTGCCTGTTGAATCTAAACAGGGGCCCCACATGAAAATATTCTCCTAAGGCATCTGGATTCAAACTCTTTGTAGCATTATATTGTTGTTTCACAGAAAGACAAATAAGAACACATGCTCAAGGTGCATCCTTCATAGTCAATCAAAAAGGCAAAACACTGGCTAAAAAGATAAATACTGGAGTTGGCATACACGTCTGCTTTGAAAGGTGTGATGGTTCCATGAGAAAAGGCTCTTCCTATATTGTGTATCCAGCACATTCATGGACTAATTCTACTTGTTCCATGACATTTCCATGCTATTCTCTGCTATATGAAAGCATTAATATAGGGGAAGACCAAAGTGATGGGTGATGTGCCCAGAATCTGACCAAGTAGCCAAGATAGTACCAAAATCTAACTCTCTGAACTTGTGAAAATAGAACATCTAATTTGAATTTATGAAAATTATACCTCAAGTAAACTTGTGAAAGTACAAACACATCTAACCAGAAATGGTGGTTTTCTGGCACAATATGATGACCCTTGAGCACATCACACCGAGTTGCTCTGACTTCCTCCCTCTTTGCCACATACTTTTAGCTAAGGCAGTGAGGTCACTAGAAGTAGAGGTTGCCATGGTGGAGAGAGTGATGTGGACATATGTGAGGCATATATATGTGTGTATCTCTGCCTGACTTCTATGGTCAGATATGAGGTCTGGAGATGCACAATTCCTCAGAATCTCAGGGAGCTGAGCCTTGACTGAGTTGGTCAACAAACGCTTCCTGAGTCAATCCATCCTAAGACTGATGAGAAAAGTAAAGTTTGACTCTTCTTCCTTGTTCTCTTTTTCTCCTCCTCATTCTCTCAGATAACTGAAACAAATACTCTTATTAAAAGATGACTTTCAGTTCTTTTAAACCTTTTTCTAGAAGTAAAACTATACTCACAGATGACATAAGGTTGTACATAGAAACCCTAAGGTCATATAAGACAAGTCCACAGCTAATACCATACTCAACTATGAAAAGCTGAAAGTTTTCCCTCTAAGATTGGCAGCAAGACAAGGATATCCATTCTTGCCATTTTTATTTGTCATGGTATTGGAGGTCCTAGCCAGAGCATTTAGGCGAGAAAAAGAAATGAAAAACATCCAAACTCAAAGGAAGGAATAAAACTGTCACCATTTGCGGATGACATGACATTATATATAGAAGACTGTGAAGACTCCATGAAAAAACTGTTAGAACGAATAAATGAATTTGGTAAAACTGCAACATACAAAACCAACACACAGAAATCTACTGAATTTCTATACACTAAGAATGAATTATCAGAAAGATAAATTGAGAAAAAAATCCCATTTATTATTGTCTCAAAAAGAAGAAAATACCTAGGAATAAACTTATCTAATGAGGTGAAAGACCTGTATGTTGAAAACTCTAAAACACTAAAAGGAAACTGAAGACACAAATGGAAAGATATGCTGTTCTCATGGATGGACTAGAAGAACTACTATTGTTAACATGTCCATATTACCCAAATCAATCTACAGATTCAGAGCAATCCCTATCAAGATTCCAATGTCACTTTCCACACAAACAGAACAAACAATCCTAAAATGTGTATGAAACCAGAGAAGAACTCAAACAGCCAAAGCAATCTTGAGAAAGAAGGCTGGGGGCATCACACCCCTGGTTTCAAATGATATTACAAAGCTATAATAATTTGAAAAGTACTTGCATAAAGACAGACACATATATCAATGAAATAGATTAGAGAGTCCAGAAATAAACCCACACATACACAATCTATTTGTGACAAAGAATCCAAGAACACACAATGGGGAAAGAACAGTCTCTTCAATAAGTGGGGCTGGGAAAAATGGGCAGTCATATGCAAAAGAATGAAACTGGATTACTATATTACAACATACATAAAAATTAAGTCAAAATGGATTGAAATTGAATTTAAGGCCTGAAATCATAAACTCCTAGAGGAGAACAGAAGAGAAAGCTCCTTGACATAGGTCTTGGCAGTGATTTTTTTTTAGTCTGACACCAAAAGCAACAAAAGCAAAAATAAGCAGGTGGGACCACGTCAAACTAAAAGCTTCTGTACAACAAAAGGAAGCATCAACAAAAGAAAAGGCAGCTTTACTGAATGGGGGAGAGTATTTGTAAATCATATGTCTGACAAGGGGTTGATAACCAAAATATAAAAAGAACTCATACAAATCAATAGCTGGCAAAACCAGCAATCGATGAAAACATAGACAGAGAACCTAAATATATACGTTCCCAAAGAAGATATATAGATGGCCAACGGGCACATGAAAAGGAGCTCAACCATCACCAATCTTCAGGGAAATGCGCATCTCATAACTGTTAGAATGGCTATGACCAGAAAGATAAGAAGTGTTAAACAACTTTTAGAACTAATAAATAAGCTCAGTCAAGTTGGTAAGATACAAGGTCAACATACAGGAATCCCATTTCTATCCACAGTCTGAAAACACCAAGGAAACAACTCCATGCAAAAAAAAATAATATACTTAGAAATAGATTCAATGAAAGCTTAATACTTGTAACATACAGATTATAAGGCATTGCTGAAAGAAATAAAAGATGATTTACATAAATGGAGAGATGCCCTATCTTCATAAATTGGCAGAGCTAATTCTATTAATATGTCAGTGTTCCCCATATCAGTCTACGGAATGAATATAATCTGTATTAAAATCCCAGTTACACTTTCTGCAGTAACAGGGAGATCCTGAAATTCATATGAAAAACAAAGGATCCAAAACAGCCAAAAGAATCTTGACAAAGAAGACTAAAGTTGAAGGATTCAGTTTCCAAATAAGCCATGGTCAGTAAGTTATCAAGACAGTGTGACACTGACATAAAGATCAGTGGAAAAGAAAGTATGGTAATAAACCCTCACACTTATGGTCAATTGATTTTCTGTGGAGTGCTTAAGACAATTTAATGGGGAGAAAGAAGAAACTTTTAAAAAAATGGTGCTGAGACAAATGGATATTAACATAGAGAGGAATGAAGCTGGACCCCTACCTCACACTGTATACAAAAATTAACTCAAATGGGTGAAAGACCTAAATGTAAGAGCTAAGACCAGAAGATGCTGACAAAAAAAAACCCAGGTATATATTTACGATCTTGGATTAGGCACTGGTTCATTACATATGACAACAAGAGCACAGGAAACAAACAAACAAACAAAAAAACTGGGTTTCACCAAGGTTTTAAAAGTTGGTACTTTAAAGGACATTTATCAAAGAAGTGAAAAGATGACACATAGAATATAAGAAAATATTTTGAATTTATCAAGAATTCAACAATAGAAAGGAGTAAACATATATAAAAATGAGCAAAGGATCTAAATAGACATTTCTCTAAAAAAGACAGCAAGGTGGCCGATAGACACATGGAAAAATGTTCATCATCACTAATCATTTTGGGAAATGCCAATCAAAACTAAAACTACAGTGAGATACCACTTCAAGCTCATTAGGATGGCTATTATCGGGGAAAAAACAAAGTAACAAGTGTTAGCAAGGATGTGGAAACACTAGAAACTGCATATATTGCTGTAGAGAATGTAAAATTTGGTAAACAGTTGGGCAGTTCCTCAAAATATTAAACAAAGTTACCGCATGACCCAGGTATTCTAATCCTAAGTATATACCCCAGAGAACTGAAAGCAGATGTCTATATAAAACCTTATACACAAATATTCATCACAGCATTATTAATGACAGAAAGTAGGAACAACTCGAATGTCCACCAAATGAGAAATGAATAAATACAACATGGTGTATCTACACTATGAAGCATTATTCAGGCATAAAAGCAACTCCATGTGTGTATTTTAACAACATCATGCTGAGGAGAAGTAGCCAGACACAAGGGCACATATAGTATGATTCCATTCATATGAAATACTCAGAATAGGCAAATATACCGAGAAAGAAAGTAGGTGTGGTTTTTAGGGACTTGGGAGCAGGAGGAATTAGGAGTGACTGCTCATGCATAAGGGGTTTCATGTTGGGGTGATTAAAATATTCTAAAATTAGATAGTGGTGATGACTGTACAACTCTTTATACTAAAAACCACTGAAATTAAATTTAAAATCAAATTATCTTTAAAATGGATGAATTTTGTATGCTATATAAATTATATCTCACTAAGTAGTATTAAAAATCCATCTACAGTAATGTGTAACTTTAAATGCACTATTACATGAAATTGTATGTACTATGCTCATCATAGTATATGTTAACCATAAACATCTGTGCTCCTGCCCTTAATATTGAAGTGTGTATTTTCGACCAGTGAGTCAAGTCTTGGTGTCTGTGAAAAGTGGCCTTCCAGTCACAGAAGTGGCCTGTCCTCCTAGCATCCTTGAGGCTCTGGAAGAACTCTTATTTAAATTTGCTCCTGAACTTCCAGGGTACTCATGGCCCTGGAAATGTTTTAGACAGGACTAAACACATAGGCCAGAAGGACTGGAATAAACCAGTTACCTAATCTTTGAAAGACTGCTCTGAAATTCAACTTCCTCGATTCAGCTGTCAGTATTTCCATTTGCATTAAAAGGCTTGGCTCCCACTGGTTAAGAACAATGTTAGGATAACTACATGACATTAAAGTTTGGTTCCCAACACTGGATACGAAATCACTTCATGTAAAAACAGTAAAGCTCAGAACATTTTCTTCGATCGCCTGATTATGACAGCAGAGATCTGACAGCTTCATGAAACACTAAGGGGGCAGAGGATGTCCCCACTTCTTACACATTGTTGAAGAAGACAGGCCAATGCGAGGTAAACTTGCAAGTGTACTGAGCCAGCAGGAAGATTTCATTTCCTTGCAGTTGAAGATAGTTTAAACTTTATTACTCACATGCTAAAATATTGATGTATCTGTTTTTGTGCTTGTTATCTGGATGGTTGGAATGTTCTGCAGTGATATTCATATCAGCCGTGCAGCGCTGGACTTCCTAGAGAAGGAAATAAACAGGGAGATTACCAAGAGTTTTAGACATGCTTTTAGATGCTGAACAACAGCTGAAAGAAAGAATCTATAGACACCCAAAAGCCCAGAGCCTTTACTCACTCCCCAGTCACTGGCCACTATCACCTCCCCAAACTCAACTTCAGAAATGAATACTAACATATTCATAACAGATGTATGAAGGATGAAAACAAAATAAAAGGATTCCATTCTTTACTAATTCATCAACCACTCATTTTGCTTCAGATCTGACGTAGGCATGGGGATTACAGAAAGTGTCTCTTTTTGAATATGCTGCAGTCAAATGGGTCAGAAAAACATATAAAAGCATGATGACAGTCAAATGTGATTAGTAGAAGAGAGGCCTGAAGAAATGGATAGGAACACAGAGGAAGGTTTAGGTGGGAGATAATTCACCTGGGTCTTAAAAAGATAAACAGAAATATTCCAGACAAAAGAATAATCTCCAACATGATTTGCAATATGCTTATATTATGGTCAGCACAGCCTTGTTTTATAACAGACTACAAAGTGACTATCCTCAGCCCTGAAAAGACAGTGTGTGTGTGTGTGTGCGCGCGCTAAGTCGCCTCAGTCGTATCTGACTCTTTGTGACCCCGTGGATTGTAGCCCACCAGGCTCCTCTGTCTGTGGGGTTCTCCACGCCAAGAATACTGGAAAGCGTAGCCATGCTCTCCTCCAGGGAATCTTTCTGACCCATGGATTGAACCCGTGTCTCTTATGTCTCCTGCACTGGCAAGCAGGTTCTTTATCACCAGTGATACCCGGGAAGCCCTAAAATGACACTAATAGAACCTAAAAACTGTCATATCTGACTTAACCACATATGGCTCTGATGCACTAATTTTTTTTCCATTTATTTTTATTAGTTGGAGGCTAATTAGTCTACAATATTGTAGTGGTTTCTGCCATACATTGACATGAATCAGTCATGGATTTACATGTGTTCCCCATCCCGATCCCCCCTCCCACCTCCTTCTCCACCCGATCCCTCTGGGTCTTCCCAGTGCACCAGCCGTGAGCACTTGTCTCATGCATCCAACCTGGGCTGGTGATCTGTTTCACCCTTGATAGTATACTTGTTTCAATGCTGTTCTCTCAGAACATCCCACCCTCGCCTTCTCCCATAGAGTCCAAAAGTCTGTTCTGTACATCTGTGTCTCTTTTTCTGTTTTCTGATGCACTGATTTTTAACTCTAATTTTATTTACATGATCCTTCTTTAGAAAAACAGTCATGGGAGAAGCAACTCTCTTCTATTACCTTTGCCATGGATAGAAACATTATCCATTAGCCTAATAAAAGATTGCTAAAAAACCCAAATTTTTCTACACCATATGCTTCAAATCCCAAGAAACCACTGGCGCTAACTAATAAAGGAAGTCATTTGCAGTGCACAGCTGCGACAAAGAGCAGGGCAAAGCGACATGAGGGGACCGGGAAAAACCTTTGACATGTGACAGATGTAACGGAGTTTACGAGTGTGCAGACTTTTCTTCACAAAGGAGCTGCACGGCAGGTAGGGATGATGCCCAGAGCACGTTCACCACGCAAGGGAAACCGATAAGGAACCGGCTGTCTTTTATATTCACAAAGTACGTACGAGGGGCGCACCATGATCGAAGAACGGAGGCAAAAAACAACAGGTCACTACGTATTCAACACCATATTCACAGACACCTGATTCCTGGAGGATGTACACTCAGGGTTTCAGAATCGGAGGCACTCCCGGTGGAAGGAAGAATGAGAAAGAACGAAAGGAAGAAAAAGAGGGGGCTTCCCAGGTGCTCTGCGGTAGAATCTGTCTGCAAGTACAGGAGACGTGGCTTTGATCCCTGGTCTGGGAGGACCCCACATGCCACGGAGCAACTAAGCCCGTGCACATAGTTCCCGGGCTCCAGAGCCCAGGAACCACACCAGGAGAGCCAGAGCACTGCAACCAAGAGCTGCCCTGGCTCCCCGCAACCACAGAAGAGCCCGTGCGGCAGGGAAGACCCAGCACGGCCAAAAGTAAATACACAAAATCATACATTAAAAAAAGAGAGAGAGAAGGAAAGAGAGCGAGAAAGAAAAGCCACATCCATTAATTCATCTCTCTGGAGAAAGTGTGTTTTTCATGACAGTGCGTTATCTTTTTTTACTTTGACTAAATGTGATAAACTCTGATACCTGCTATTCTATCTAAAATGGTTTATAACCTACAGTTTGGCAAATGCTGGTTTAAAAGGCCTGAAGGCTGCCTTTGGCTGTTTTCTCTAAAACAGACATAAAATGTGAGCGTAATTTAATGAGTCTGCTGTTTTAACATCTCCAGGAACAGGAGCAATGCTAGCCACACTCAGAATATCTGCCATTCAGGACTGCCTTGAAAGCCCAAGGCGTACTCTTCTGAATAGTTTCGGGGGCAGAAAACCTTTGAAAATGGATTTGTATTCCGGAAGACATTAATTCAGCCTGTCCACAAATCTCTGAAATAAGCTGACATGCTTTGGTTCCTGGGTTCTGAAGGTCATACCTTTGGCATGTACCTCTTCTGGGCTGAGCTGTTCAGATATCTTGTGCTGAGATTTCAGCTTTGAGTACTTTAGTTGGAGATTCGCCTTATTGATATATTTTTTTTCCCCATTGTGTGACTCTGACCACACTCACTGGACTGAGGTGGGGCCTCTATTACAGTCTAATGCAATTGGCTGAGCCTGTGTGGGAGCAGCTGTCTGTACTGTTTAAAGCGTCCATTCAATATGGCCAATCAAAGTCTGCGCTATCTAAAACCCTTGGTCTGATCTGTCGCCTCTATTTCACTTTTCCAATTATGTGAATGACAGAAAACAAAGAATGGCCATAAATAATGCTAAATCTGATTTTATGAGAACCCAAGGGGTTGGCCTACGGCCTTCTGATTTTGTCTTGTGGATAATAATGTCATCTGTAATTCCTTGCAGTACCGCCTGGTTCATTCAGATGCTGATAATATCATCCGATCCTGGAGTGCTTTTTCTCCAGCTGAACTGGCATTTCCAAGTTAATGTGATTTTAATAGGTGTTAAGACCCTTTGAAGTGACACTGGCCAATAGAATGTGTACAGTACAGTTACTTAGTCAGTACCCAGATAAAAAGTTTAAGATTTAAGCTTGTTTGCACTTTACTGTCTCTACAACAGAGCTGGAATTCTCAAAATGAATACTATGTGAAATCACCAGGACACACCACCACCAGGAAGAGCCAACTGAAAAGAAGAGATGTGCAACAAAGCATAACTTAAAAAAATGAACCAAAAGGAAAAAAGGAAACTCCAAGTTGACAGATACAGAGTTCTTCGGAGGTGATATGGGCTACATCACCTCCTGCCTGGAGTTGTAGATGGAGGAGGCTGTCCAAAGGCACGTGCTGACCTCCTGTCCTCCCATTCAGAAGCTTAATTTAAGCAACAACAAAAAATAGCTGAAACAGATCTAGAAATCTTTCAGGTTACTCAGCTTCACAGTGAAGCAAGCTGAGAAGGAAATATCTTGGACCTGGTGACCAAGTGTTGGGCCGAGTGTGTCTGACAGCTGTAGTGTCTGAGCTCAGGCAGCCCCCATCTATGTTCAGGGGCCTGTCCTGCCCGAGCATAAGTCAGGCCCGCAGCGCGGTGCATGCTGAGTGTCGGACGCGGAGCTGGCCCTCACCAGGTACTGGTCACACCATCTTCCGGCCTCTCCTCCCCTCTGCTCAGGGGACCACTACTGCCATACTGGTTTTCTTCAAAGGCTGCTTACCTGTGTTTTTCTCTTGCTCAGACACCTCTTAGAGAGATTCCAAACCCCCAAGTCAGGGTTTCAGGGCCCCCACCTATGTACCTCCTCCTTCCCAACGCCAGCCAGTTTTAACTCGGTGCCCTTTGAACAGCCTGTACGACCTCCTGCTCTCTGCTTCATCGCAATTTTCCTTACTCAGGAAAGCCTGTGCTCCTCTTCACCCCCCTCTAAATCCGTATGTCTTTATCTCAAGTGTCTGCCTTACCCTCCAGAATATCAACCCATCTCTGAAGCAACTAGCCCAGGGTCTATTATCCTATAGCTGGTCTATAAAACAGAATTATTTTTTCCTGTACAACTTGACTAACACGTTTTTCCTCACTCTTCGTAAGAGCCTCAACTTAAAACCTCAACTTCATCACCTATGATTTCTCTCATGATAAGGGTTTACAAAGTTTTCCTTTGGGTCATACAAGACCCACACTGGCATTTTGTCACTGAAGCTCAGGAAACTGCCAGCCTGCAGGCAGCCTTCTTTCTGCAGTTTTCCGCCTCTGTCAGGAACTCCCTGGTATGTGTCATCAGCATCAAGGGAACTCTGCATCTTACATAAGGCGATTGCGGCCACTGGCCCCTTGGTGCCTGGGCTCGGGTGGACAAAGCTTTGTTCTCTTGATTTAAGAGGAGCAACTGGCCCAAATTCAGCTGAGCTGGAGTTAATTTTAACAGACTCGATTCCCCAAAGGGTCTTGTCAAGGAGGTATTGGACCTCTGGCCTCATCTCTGCACTCCACCTTTAAGCCTGTGATACTCCTGACCCCTGCCTATTAATTTTGCTGACCCACAGGGCCTTACAGCTCCCCTGATTTTGAAAGATTATATGCTAGCACCGAGCCTATGGAAGCCTCCTTGATTATGACCTGGGAGGCGGGGGAAGAGTGAGGCTGAAGTCAGCTGAGGTAGCCAAGGGAATAGTCACTGAACACTATCCTGACACCAGGATTGATGCTATTTCCAGGGACTGCAAAATCTGCTAGAGGTATAATGTCCCCAGCTTTTTAACAGCCTCCAAAATTTATCTGACAAGGACAAACAGCTTGCATTCAGCATCACCTCTAGACAAAGACTCAAAATTACCAGCGAATCATTTCTCATTCTCCTGTAAGCAGCAAAATTCTGAACATATGACAGGTATTCACCAATTTTTTTTTTTTCCATTTCCCTCCACTATCTGAAAACAAGATGGGGCAAATAATAGAACTTTTGCCGAAAAACCCAATCAAAATTCCTAGTAGCCTTTCTCCTCTGCTTTCCTGGCAGAACTTCATTCCTGGATTGGCACTTCTTTTGCTTTGCCCTCGTTCTGCATTAGCTGTGTTCACTTTGGTCTCCCCCAACCAGAATGAACTCTCTGAGGGAAGTTCTCTGTCCAGTCCATCTTTGTGCCTTATACCACATCCAAAGAATGGCAGGGACTCAGTAACTCTAGAATGACTGCCTTCAACGTCTTTTCACGGGCAAATTGGAAAAGACCCTGATGCTGGGAAAGATTGAGGGCAAGAGGAGAAGGGGACGACAGAGAATGAGATGGTTGGCTGGCATCATGGACTCAACAGACATGAGTCTGAGCAATCTCTGGGAGATAATGAAGGACAGGGAAGCCTGGTGTGCTGCAGTCCATGGGGGCACAGAGTCAGACATGACTGAGCAACTGAATAAAAACCTGGGCAATATTAACTGTTAAGTGGTTTTTTCCTATAATCTTAAGCTTCATTCTTGGACTAATTTCAGGCCTCTATTCCGAAGTTATGTAAGATTTTTGTACGTCAGATTCTCAGCCCTTTGGGAAGGCTCTAGACAATAAAGATCACGTACTGGGCTCCCAGTACTCTTAGCTGTGGGATGGGGTGGGGGGTAGGGTAGCTCCTTTAGTCTAACCTCCCTCTTCTACTTTTCTTGCCAAGGAATTTACTGGTCCGTCAGCTGCCATGATCAGTTTTAGACAGCCACTGATCATCTTGGTTAATTCTCCTCACTACAGGATACTACTTACTTAAATGAAGAGTCTGGATGGCTTTAGGCTTAAACATGTGGGTTTGAATCAGAAAGCTTTGGTCTTAGTGATCGGAAAATGGTCCTACTGCTGCCACTTCATTACTGAACTAACAAATGCCTCAGTCTTCCTCATCTGAAAAATGGGGACAAAACAGCTCACAGCTCATGGGAGTTATGTCTGAGGAATGAGTGAAATAATCTGAGCAATGGTGCCAAGCAGATACCGGCTGTAATTACTCCACATAAAAGGACCTGGAAATCTGGAGTTGAGGTTTCTACTCTCTTAACACAATGAGGGTTTTGTTTTATTCTTGTTGAATTACGCAAAATCTCTTGTCCTGACCTTATTATTAGTTTTTTACAGTCTATGACTATCTCTTGTCTATAAAATAGGCTTGGTAGGGGAATCTCTCGTGGTCCAGTGTTGATTGCTGAGCACTTGGGTTCAGTCCCTGGGCAGGAAACCGAGAGCAAGCTGCATGGTGCAGCCAAAAAAAATAACCAGCCTTGATAGTTTGTTAAAGATCCTATTACCGTTTTCCTTTTTAGCAGAGCTATGCAAAAGGAGCACTACTACTGTTTTAAAATACTTCAAATTTCTCCTAAATCAGAAGACCGACAGTATAGTAGTAGGCTTTTCTACTGTCTCATTTCCTTCTCTGCATGACTGTCTTACTATTTTTTTTGGAAGAAAGGATGTTCTTGCTAGGGTGAAGAGCCCTGACTCGAAACCTTTCAAACCAGCACGGCCTGTGAAATAACAGGCTAGAACAAAGCCACCCTTCTCCCAGCCCTCCCGTTCCAGTCCCAAACATACCAGGTGATAAGCTATAGACTTCAATATAGGTGACAAAAGCTACAGCCCCAGTAATTTTTTTTTTAGGGTAGAAATAGGGTGCAGATGCCCAGGATTTGTTAAGAGGCGTGATTTTGATGCAGTGAAGCCCATTTTAAGTCAGAGCCAGTTTACAGAGGTGTAGCTGATTATTTTGAATAATTAAATGGTGTCAAAACCAGCTGTGATGAATAGCACTGGGGTCTCAAATCATAAATAATTGAGAAACTGGAGCTGCATTTGATCATCCTGATCAAATTCTCGTCTCGAGAGGATGAATGTTTGTCCGGAATACCATCAACATTGTTAAATGCCTCAATATTCTTGCTCAGTCATCCAGCCAGCAGTCAATTGAACTAAATCACTCGAACACCTCACACATGTGCTGTCCTCATGAATGCAGAATGTCCGACTTCACACCATGTGCTCTGTACTTGGACAGGCACCTTTTTTTGGGTCAGCATCTAATAGCCGCATTAAGCACTTGACATGTGGTTTTTTTTTTTTTTTTTGCTTTTTCCAGGAAACATATGACTCTGCAGAATATATCAGAAGGGTCCTTCTTTCTACCACCTTTGCTCTGCTTCTGCTCCAGAAATAAACAAAGAACCAAAAAGCTAGGAGAGGGATTTCATTTAAAACAAGTTGTCAATATAATTGCCTTTAGGATGGCCTTCAGGGACTCCAAAATTTGCATAGAAACAGGGCTTCTGGTCTTCTTTTTTCTCTCTCCTTCTCTGTGCGAAAATAATTGAGCCTCCCAGCCGTATGGCTCCTAGGTGATCTCCAAGGGCTTCCCTTCCATTATTGCAAGTGAGCCCCTGGACCAATTTTGTGAAAAGAGGTGGGCAGGTTAGCACCCTCGGCGTCATTTCCATTTTAAAGGAGAAATGAGACAGAAAGGAACTGACTTACCCACAAAGCTAGAAGACAGCTGAGCTGCCACGAAAACTTGGCCCCCTCAGCGCCACTCAGGCTGCCAGAGATGTGGCTCAGTGAAGCGCCTCAGTGAAGAAAAGGGCAGTCTGTTTAATAGCTCCCCATTGACACCCTGTCACTGCCGAGCTGGCACGGGACCCGGAGCTGGCAGGGCGGTGCGCGCTGCTCTCTACCTTGTTTCCTACACGCCGGCTCTCAAAATCAGGAGGCTGTGCTCACCCGTGTCTCCTCTCCACGGCTTAATAATCGCGAGAACAAGAACAATCCACTTTTGCACGGGCTTAACTGTTAACCTAGCACTCTCCGGTATGTTCATCATTCGTTTCTGCCAACAGGTTGGGGTAGGAGGTGATGTCACTGCCATTTTCAAACATGAAGGGCGGGGGATGGGGGAGGCTTCTGGGGTGGCTCAGTGGTGAAGAACCCGCCTGCCAGTGCAGGAGACACGGGTTCGATGCCTGGTCCGGGAAGATCCCATGTGCCATGAAATAGCTAAAGCCCGTGTGCCACAACTACTGAGCCTGTGCTTTAGAGGCTGGGAGCCGCGACTACTGAAGCCTGCACGCCCTAGAGCCTGTGCTCTGCAAGGAGAGAAGTTGTCACAATGAGCAGCTGGCCTATCTCAACTAGAAAGTGACCCCTGCTCTCCATAGCCAGAGAAAGCCTGTGATGCTACAAAGACCCAGCACAGCCAAATAAATAAATAAAATCACACAGAAATGAGGAAACTGGGGCTCAGAGGTGAAATGACTGACTCCAGAATGATAAAGATGACTACTGGCGGAGCCGGCCTCTGACTCCTCAGACTGACAGCCCGCGCTCTCCCCTACAGCGTGTGCCCCCAGAACGGATGTGGAGTCAGGAGCCTGTCCTCTGCCCGACGACCGCTGTCCCAGGGAGAATGCAGGACAGAGTCCGAGTCTGCCTCTGTCCTGCCGCTGAGCCTGTTTTCTCACAGAAGTGCGCGCTCACGAAGCGTGCAACCAGCCCTCCTCCACCTCACTTGCACTGGGAAAGGAAGGCCCGCGAGAACTCTCAGTGTAAGGAAGAGAGAGCCAGTCCCCACTTCCCTCGGTGACTGCTTTTGTGATGCTCGAGATACATTCATTTTAAGTTTACAGACACATCCCTGTAAAAGAAGAGTTAGCTTTCTGGAAAGTCCGGTTTTGAAACATACCTCAAAATCCTCGGAGAAGCCATGCTGGTTATTAGAATAGAGCTCACCAATGTGTTTAACAAACTGTTTGACAGGAATGGCTTCCATGTCATCTGTGGGAATAAAATAATATTCAGAGTCACATAGAGTCCTTTCAGAAACAAATGACACCGATAAGGGAATTCCTGAAGACAGGTATTTGATTTCTGCAAAGAGTGATATAATTATATCACCTAAAATAGACGTCTTCCAGAAAAATGCCTTCTCTGGATTTACTTGGCATTGGGGTCTCATTATGATTTTTGAATGCCTAAAAGCTAAGTATGGTTTTAAAAATGGTCTGTAAAGAATTACCTTTAGTTTTCATATTCAAGGCAATTTACGTACTTAAATCACCACATCATACTTTTAACTAAAACTGAATTTACCAAGTGTACTTGTTTGTTAAGAAATGTTATCACGACCTAGGTTTTTCAAGAATTTGCTATTCAGTGGGGTCCAGACTGCAGCTGGAACAACTCAGTTCTGTTTCTGATCTTTGAAGTCTACTGCAGTCTTTATACACAATCACAGTCAGTCACAGACAGGTGCCATTGTACCAGCCGGCGTTGGGTACACTGCCATCTACGTTTACGTGTTCACAATTTTCGTGCGAGACAGCTGTGTCTACACAATGCCAAACAACCAGTTTGATGGAATTAACTGGATTTTCTTTTGGTGTTGACAGAACTAGGTACAAATTCGGGAAGACTCCACATTCTAATTTATTTGTAATGCTGTCACTTCAAAAGGACGTTTTCAGTTTGTGAGCCTCATGAGTGTTTTACACCGATTTACCCAGTTCCACTCTGCACCTTGAGGACGGACGGAAAACAACCACACCCCACTCACTGGAGCTGCCCGACAATCCCCCTCCTCTCCTTCCCTCGCCCCTCCCCCGCAAATATTTCCTTTTAAAAATACTCTGCTGAATTTGAGATAAACAACAGACATGACATTTACTTTATTCAGAGTGAAAGATCTTTGGCAAACGCACAAACATCTAAACTGCCACAGATGCTTTTCTTAGCAAAGGGTATGAAGATCTGTATGTGTAAATGAGGTCCTACTTTGGCAAGAATGTTATAGATCCAGGCTTGACAATCTGATTTCTCTTCATCTGGTGACAGTTAACATTGACTATGTCATTCCTTCTCGACTTTCTTTCGAGAGAGCAAAGCTCTAAGGGTGGCTTTTTGCATCTATTGACATTTTCAAACTTGAATCATTCCTAAGAGGAAAAGAAGCGTCTCTCATATACTTTGTTTAAGGAAGGTGACTTATAAACGTTCATAATCCAAACTCCTTAGTGCAGAAATGTGACTTATCAAATAGGGGGTGCCTTGCAAGTACCAATTCTTTCTGTGTGAACCATTAAAGACCTAATCATTTTAACAGGCCTCCTTATGAAAAAAAAATTGCCAAGTTATTTACAAATATTTCAGGATTGAAGATGTTCATGAATATGCAATCATTTTGCACGCCCAAGAAATCTATAGCGCCCATAATGATGTAACCGGCATTAACAAAGTGAGCTGAGCCAAAATGTTTCCCCGGAATATTTAGCAGAATGCACAGTTCAAGAAAAATTTCCCAAATTATCTGATCACTTCACTTAAAATGTTTAGAAGTAAGCAAATTCTATAATAAAGATCAAGTGGCAAAGAAAAGATCTTAAGTTGAGAAAAGAACTAATGTGTACAAAACGAGTGTGTCTAAGAGGTTAACCCAAGAATAAACTCATCTTTGAACAAGAGGCGACATAAATAAGATGGGACACAACCTGGCCCCACAAACACTCCAGCCTACAGACTGCAAGCAACACTTTTCTCCTATTTATTTTGAAATGAAAGACATTTCATGAAAGACACTGTTTCCTAAACTGGAGTGACATGGTAAATAATTTAATAGGTTGCATGCCTGAGTCCCTTTGGGCCGACCTGAAGCTATCACAAAACTGTTAATCGGCTATGTGCACTTGTGCTCAAGTCACTTCGGTCGGGTCTGGCTCTTTGGGACCCCATGGACTGTAACCCAGAAGGCTCCTCCATCCATGGGATTTTCCAGGCAAGAATACTGGAGTGGGTTGCCATTTCCTTCTCCAGGGCATCTTCCCGCCCAGGGATAGAACCTGCGTCTCCTGCACTGTAGGTGAATTCTTTACCTATACCCCAGTACAAAATAAGTTTAAAAAAAATAGTGTAATATGTTGAGGGCAACATTTATTCTGTAATGATAGTTTAGAACTGGAAACCCCCAATAAACTTCAGGTGCCATAATTAAGTACATGGACTCCCAGGTAGCATTAGTGGTAAAGAACCCTCCTGCCAATGCAGAAGATATCAAGAGATGTGGGTTCCAAATCTGGGTCAGAAAGATTCCCTGGAGGAGGGCATGGCAATCCACTCCAGTATTCTTGCCTGGAGAATCCCATGGACAGATAAGCCTGGCAGGCTACAGTCCATGGGGTCACAAAGAATCAGACACAACTGAAGCGACTTAGCAGGCATGCATGCCATGATTAAGTACATGGACTCTAGTTCAAAATAAGACTCCAGTTCGGCTTCAGAGTTATTTTACTCCAAGGTACATACCACAGTGTTTTAAAGGGCAGAGTCCTGCTCAAGTCACTAAAAAAAGAAAAAAAAAAATCACTTTAAGGTTAACAATTTATTCTTTTTTCCTACAAAATGCTCAACTATACTATCTAAGCTAACACTAGACATGCCTATAAATCAGTCGGTCCACTCCTCCCATGGTTAGAAGCAGCAAAACCCAGCAGAGCTCAGTTCGAGAACTGCATGTGGAAATACACGACGCATTATGTGTGAGAGCACATCTGGTTCTTTATCCAAAGAAGTCTAATCACAATCCTCTAGGTTTCCAAGCACCACCAGTAACATCACAAACTACCAAACAACCAAACAGAAAGATACAAACACACACATAAACACGCGTGGTACAGTGACCACCCAGATAACACATTTTTGTCTTTCAGTCAAGATAAATGAAACTGAAGGGTCGTAAATCTTTTTTCCTTCGATATTAAGATAAATATAAGGCTGAAGCTAATTAGAAGTCCTAATAGTTTTCCTCTTACACTGGTCTTCTATTAAATTTCTCTCAACATGAGCCAGATAATTATAAAATTACTCTAACTAGCCAGAAGGCCAAGCAATTAGGACAGCATCGTAGACCTGATCTGCTCAGTTTAGATCTGCAGAGAGCCTGTTACAAGAAGATACCCATCTGTGAGATGTTATTTCCACCTATACAGCCGAGTTCCATTAACAAATGTCCCAACTATCAGCAGCACTAACTCTGGACCAGGCATCTTCTGTGCCCTTTATATGCATTAACATGTACTCATTCCTCCCAGCAGCCCTAAGAGATAGGCACTGTTTTCATACTCATCTTAAGAGCTGAAAACACAAGCTTGGAAAGATGAACTGAAGCCTGGCGTGTGGCGGTGGCAGCTGGGTGCAGAGCCAAGGCAAAGAGTGCTTCTGGTGGGAGAGAGCGGCTGTTGTCTAGGTCACAATGAAGGGGAACCACTGGAAGAGGTGTTTACTGGGCCCCTAGGACTCAGCCAGGTATTAGCGAGATGGTGTCTGCTCAAGGGCAACATGTGTTTAGTGAACAGAAGAAAGTGAGAGCAAGAACCACGGGAAGTGCCAAGGTGAAGACTGCCAGTGTCTGAAAACGGGTGGGTTTGACAACTTGGTGACTGGGGAGAAACATAAAGAACAGGAAAAGAGCTGGAATCAAAATGAAGATGTCTTGGGACTTCCTTGGTGGTCCAGCGGCTAAGACTCGGCGTCCCCCAATGCAGGGGGTCCAGGTTCCATCCCTGGGCTAGTCAGGGAACTAGATCCCATATGCCACAGCTAAGAGTTTTCACATGTCACGATTGAAGATCTTATGTGCTGTAATTAAGACCTGGCACAGATAAATAAATAAAATGATTTAAACAAAAACAAAGATGGTTTCACTGACTACAGGTTAGACGTTGGGTTACTATGATACAGTGAAATGTCTAATGATAGAGTTGAAAGAAATGTGAAGGAAGCCCTTACTGATTGCCAGGGATTATGCCCAGCCTTTTGCATACACATATCTTCACCAGGACCAGGCACAGAGGATGCCATCATCTTCAATTTACACATAAGGAACCTGAGGCAAGTTGTCCAAAGCGACACCAGGGCTAAGCGGCAGAGCCGACATTCGAATCCTGGTGTATTAAGCCCAAAGCCTGTGCTCCCATGTGATGGGGCACACCACCTTCGTTCTCAGACCACGGGTGCAAGGAAAAGCAAGAAATTAGGCATAGTGTGTCAGTTAATCTGATAAAAGGTGACTACACAGTATCATTTTGTGCCAATATTTTTAAGTATAGACCTTTCAGATACCAAAGGTTTAAATAAGGCAAAAATGGGATAACTACTATCACCACTATATTACCCTATTACAAAATATTTGATACAGTCAGTTGAGGATAAGGAAAAGTGGGCTTGCTGGTCTTAAATAATATTATTTATACTTTTTCCCAAGATTTTAGCCTTTTGTGGTTGGAATTAAATTGAGCACATTAGAGGTCCTTCATTTTGGTCAGTCCACAACAAAACATCCTTATGTACCACTTCTGATGAAGCCTGAAAGTAGTTTCTGGTTCATACGCATCAAAAGCAGAGCACTGTAAGAGGCTGAACCTCTACTGAAAACAAAGTATGAAGGCGAGAGATTCCAAGAGGGAGAAAAGAGCTGGCTAATGTTTACCTCAAATGCAAATCTGCAAAAAATAGAGAGAAATGCATGTGCACATAAAGAAAAGCTGCTTTTACAAACTAAATGTCCACTGACAGATGAATGAAGAAGATAACGGTATATATACATACACATACACACAAGGGAATACTGCTTAGCCATAACAAAGAATAAAATTTTGTCATTTGCAGCAACATAGATGGACACAGAGACTGTCATACTGAGTGAAGTAAGTCAGAAAGAAAAAGACAAATACCATATGATATTACTTACACGTAGAATCTAAAATGTGATACAAATGAATTTATTTGTAAAATGGACACAAAGTCACAAGACATAGAAAACAAACATGCAGTTCCCAAAGGGGGAAGAGAATGGAGGAGGGATAAATTAGAAGTTTGGGACTGACATATATACACTACTATATATAGAAGGGATAAACAATAAGGTCCTACTATATATAGCACAGGGAACTATATGCAATATGTAATAAACTATAATGGAAAAGAACACGAAAATGAATACATATACATGGGTGTGTATATATAACTGCATCACTTTGTGAATCAACTATACTTCAATAAAAACAGAAAGAAAAAAAAGTTGCTTCTAAAATCTGTTGTTATATCTCTGTTGTGCTTGCGCGCTCAGACCCATTTCATTAGAGAGAACTCACCCATGCTAAATTTGCAGGCTCTTAGTATTAAGGAACGGCAGATAAACCAAAAGGAAAAACTCAGCAATTTTTCCTTTGAAATTCCAAAGAAAAAAAGTCAGCACTGCGGCGGTCCCTGGACGCCCACCACAGGGGGGCGCTGCAGAGGGTCTTGCCTAGCACAGAGCAGGGCGGGAGGGTCTTTAGCCTGCAACTCCGTGTAACTCTGTAGCTCTTATTCTCACCACGGCCAGAATGCCTCATGATCATCAGGTACCCAGAGCTAGTGTGTAAGTGGAAAAAGCAGAATCAGCAGGCCTGGTAATACAGGACCTTACCTCTCTGTGACTGCTGTTCCTCATCTAATTGGAAATCAGAACCAGCTAATTCAGAGTGCTATTGCGAACCAACTGGAAAACATAAGTACTTAGCAGAGAGCTTGGCATTTAGTAAGTGCATAAAGCTATGATTTACTATGAGGTGAGAATCGCTATGCATGCAAGATCCTATGATCTAGGGGCTAGGAGAAACAAAGAACCTGGCCAAGGTCCACTGTCATCAACTGGCTGGGCCAGGCTGAGCCCAAAGCTGGCTTCTTGGGCCTTAATGTGACCTCTCTAGGTCTTAAATTGAACATATACAGTGAGAGGGCAAAAAACCTTACAATACGTGTTAAAGAAGTTCTCCAACAAAAATGGGCTGAAATGAATCACTTTGGCTTCAAAGGTAAACTCTGGTTTACCTGGAAAATTCACACTGATATTCTGGTCACCCTGAAGATACCAGGTAAATAAAATACCATGGTATTTACCTTCCTGCCTTCTAAGATGCTTAGCTGTGGGGCTGACTGGCCTCAGGTCTGTTTCAGAAAATTATCACTGCTTGTTTACTCTGTGGGCATACATATAAATTTACCATGAACATTTCAGAAGGCCTTCAGTCACTTACTGAGGCCAACCTGTGCGAACTTCATTTAATGGTTAACAGTTCCTTCAACCCTACTCCAACCAAATCTATATGAGGGCAGGGAAAGCCCAGTACTTGGGTCCAGTTTAGTCACACGCAGGCATCCCCCTGACCCCAAGCCCCATGACTGAGCTGTTTTCAGGGTCTGCTAAGCACCCATGTAGTGGACAGACCTTACTATTGAGAACTCAGTCTCCTTCCTGGCTGAGGAGGGATCAGCCTCTCATCTCAGAAGCCAAGTTCAGGCCTCTCTCTCTGCTTGGTAATACCTGTGTCAACTTAAGCAGATAAAGCAAACAGTAAATACGATTATCGAGATTTCTAGCTCCTGATTTAGGACACAATAGATTTTTGTCTAAATCAGACTCTTAGGATGCAAGGAGTGCTGTGGAGATGAGGACATTTTATTTCCTGCCATAAAAAAGAAATCTCTTTTCATTTATGACACAATGAAGTCAATAAAGAAAGGGCTTCATTATAGTCAAAAGACCAATGAATCTCCTTTGGAGATAATCTCTGTATAAATAAAATATGCCAACAAGGTTGGTTTAATCCCAAGGGTTTAAACTGCATGTTTAAAATCCCTTTATGTGTTGGCGCCCTGCTGAAGCCAGTGACCTTCAAATTATTAAGATGTGTTTTAACTGCGGGAAAGGCACGAATCATTTTCTGGATTTCTAAACTAACGGTTAGCAGCAACATTTTGTTTTGTAATGTTCTTGTTAGAAAGTTAGATTTTCTAATTTCCAGAGAAAAAACATTTATAAGGACATTTGTGTTTGACAATAGGCACATTTGTAAAAGCCCTTTCAACATGCTCTATAAACAGGCTAATTCAATGAGCTGAGTTCTGATTTTAAAAAGCCTCATATGATGAAAGTCTAAAAGAATAAGTAGCATAATACACTGAATATAATTTGTAGATGACATATTACATATAATGCTTCATTAATAACTACAGTGAAAATGTAATTCCTTAATTAACAACTGCAGTGAAAATATAACACAAGCTTGGTGTTTCAAAAGATTACCCCAAAGGTGGAAACAGTAGATTTTTAAAAATACCTGCAGATATTAATAATAATATCAATTTAATAATAATATGGATCCAACTGCCATGGCCTGGGTTCAATCCCTGGTTGGGGAACTGAAATCTTGCAAACTGCACAGCGTGGTCAAAATAAAAATGATGATGATGATCTTAAAGGACACAAGTTTGTGACTACTTCAATATCTTAGAAGACAGACTCCTAGAACGGGGCTGATAGCTAGGTCATTACATTCAATTATGCTTTATCTTCCCAGAGCAACAATGGGAGATCAGTAAGCATGGAACAATTGATTTTGAAAAGCCATTAGTGGGATGTATTAAGAGTCAAAGCCCCTTTAATTCTCCTGAAGAAGTCACAATTTAACTTATCTGGAAGAAGACTACATACTTTTTTCAAGCATTATACACAGAGCAGATTTCGCAATTTAAAAAATTTCATGATAGGGACTATCCTGGTGGTCCAGTGGCTAAGACTCTTTGCTCCCAATGCAGGGGACCTGGGTTCAGTCCTTGGTTAGGGAACTAGAGTCTGCATGCCACAACTAAAGATCCTGCATTTTGTAACTCAAGATCCCACATGCTGCAACTAAGACCCAGCACAGCCAAAGAAATGAATGAATTTTTAAAAAAAATTTCCTAATAAAAGATGTCACTTCTCTAGTGATTGGAACTGTCTGGTAAAATGTTTGCATAAAGAGTTCTCTCTCATATGCTTGGCTAACCAACCTTCGCTGCCACACTGGGTTTATAATTTCCACACTGTACAGGATTTAGGTGAAAAAAAAAAAAGTCTTCATTCTTACAACACTATCTTTGCCAATTAAACCAGGACACTATGAAGAGTCTAAATTCCTAAATTTCAGTTAGAGCTAGTAAACCTGATAACTCAAATTTCCTCAAAGGTTCCTATAAACATCTGTCTCTAAGAGATGAGTATCAAAAGGTTATTTAGCAAAGCTTTCCTTAACCTTTTGTCTATTTTATAATATTTTTTTAAGAGCCAGTGTAACTTGCTGGTTCTACTTATGCTTTGGGATTTCAAGATCAGAGCTGTTTATCCGTGAATTTGCACCACAGCAGAATCATCCAAAAGTTGGTGATTTAGAGTCTAAATTTACTCAATATTCAACATGTTTCTGAGCTGTTCTCCAAGTCATTTAAATCACATAGCCCTGGGACTTCCCTGGCCTAGTGTTTAAGACTCTGCGCTCCCAATGCAGGGGGCCCAGGTTCAATCCCTGGTCAGGGAACTAGACTCCTAGACTCCACATGCTGAAACTAAGAGCTTGCATGCCACAATCAGAAGAGTCAGTATGTCCCAACAAAGAGCAAAGACCCCATGTGTGGCAACTAAGACCTGGAGCATAAAAAATAAATCACAAATTCCTACTTGGCACAGGGAATGGAGATATTAGGGGGCGGGAGTCATTTTTTTAGGAAAGAAAAGAATAAAGATGACTAGGAAACAGAGGAAATTTTTTTTTTTTTTTTTTTAATTTTGGATATGGAGGAAACTTTAGCAGAAGAATGATGAAATGCTCTCATGGAGGATGAAGGAGAATTTAGTGGAAAAGCAAGTGGTCAGTGCTACTGAAAGAAGAAAATCCAGAAAAAATTTTAAGAGAACAGTCACATGTATTTGAAGATGCCTTGATTTAAGGAAGCAAAATCCAAATGAGGCTGAAGTCCTCAGGTATCAGAACTGTCAGAGGAACATGCCAAGAGGTGGCAGAGCCATTTCTAAGCATCTGTGCTTTGAAGTCACACAGAGAATTCCAATGCTAGCCCACCATTTATCCATGCAACCTCAGGCAAATTAAAGGATATCTCTGAGCCTCGGTTTCTTCATCTGTGAAATGGGGGTATGGATTACACCACTTTCCCTAAAATTGATGTTAAAAAAAAAAAACATAAACCACATAGTTTTGATCAATAAATACTCAATAAATATTAGATGATGATGATATTTTCTGAGGAAGGCTAAATGCAAAGTAAGTTCTAGGATCAGAGTATGTTACACATTTTATAATGATGACTTAGGGACTCTACAACAGTTCGGTAGCTGAATTTTCAGTCTCTGTTGCCCACACTTCAAAACTGTGTAATGGTTCAGTTTACTAGTCATTGTCTGGAAATACCTTTTTTGAAAAATCAGTGATAGAAAGAGAGGGGTTCAAATGGTGAAATAACTTAAGTTGATACATCTAGGACCTAGAAGTCTTCCTGTTAGGTTTCGAATATGGACAAGTAAGTGAGATCCAGTGGGCAGGGTAAGTATTCCATATTAGTTCTATAAATATCCTACTATTTTTAGACATAAAAACAATTAGAGGAACTTCCCTGGCAGTCCAGTGGTTAAGATTTTGCCTTCCGATCCATGAACACCGTGTTCATGGATCGGAAGGCGAAATCTTAAATGAGTATACTACCCAAAATAATCTATAGATTCAAGGCAATCCCTATCAAACTACCAAAGGTATTTTTCAGAAAACAAATAATTTCACAATTTGTATGGAAATAAAAAAACCTCGAATAGCCAAAGCAATCTTGAGAAAGAAGAATGGAACTGGAGAAATCAACCTGCCTGACTTCAGGCTCTACTACAAAGCCACAGTCATCAAGACAGTATGGTACTGGCACAAAGACAGAAATATAGATCAATGAAACAAAACAGAAAAATCCACGCACCTATGGACACTTTATCTTTGACAAAGGAGGCAAGAATATACAATGGAGAAAAGACAATCTCTTTAACAAGTGGTGCTGGGAAAACTGGTCAACCACTCATAAAAGAATGAAACTAGAACACTTTCTAACACCATACACAAAAATAAACTCAAAATGGATTAAAGATCTAAACGTAAGATCAGAAACTATTAAACTCCTAGAGGAAAACATAGGCAAAACATTCTCCAACATAAACCACAGCAGGATCCTCTATGACCCACCTCCCAGAATATTGGAAATAAAAGCAAAAATAAACAAATGGGACCTAATTAAAATTAAAAGCTTCTGCACAACAAATGAAACTATAAGCAAGGTGAAAAGAAAGCCCTCAGATTGGGAGAAAATAATAGCAAACAAAGCAACGGACAAAGAATTAATCTCAAAAATATACAAGCAACTCCTGCAGCTCAATTCCAGAAAAATAAATGACCCAATCAAAAAGCGGGCCAAAGAACTAAACAGACATTTCTCCAAAGAAGCCATACAAATGGCTAACAAACACATGAAAAGATGCTCAACATCACTCATTATCAGAGAAATGAAAATCAAAACCACAATGAGGTACCATTTCACGCCAGTCAGAACAACTGCTATCCAAAAGTCTACAAGCAATAAATGCTGGAGAGGGTGTGGAGAAAAGGGAACCCGCTTACACTGTTGGTAGGAATGCAAACTAGTACAGCCACTATGGAGAACAGTGTGGAGATTCCTTAAAAAAGCTGGAAATAGAACTGCCATATGACCCAGCAATCCCACTTCTGGGCATACAAACCGAGGAAACCAGAGTTGAAAGAGACACGTGTACCCCAATGTTCATCTCAGCACTGTTTACAATAACCAGGACATGGAAGCAACCTAGATGTCCATCAGCAGATGAATGGATAAGAAAGCTGTGGTACATATACACCATGGAATATTACTCAGCCATTAAAAAGAATTCATTTGAATCAGTTCTAAGGTGGATGAAACTGGAGCCTACTATATAGAGTGAAGTAAGCCAGAAAGAAAAACACCAATACAGTATACTAATGCATATATATGGAATTTAGAAAGATGGTAACGATAACCCTATAAGCAAGACAGCAAAAGAGACGCAGATTTACAGAACAGTCTTTTGGGCTCTGTGGGAGAGCGCGAGGGCAGGATGATATGGGAGAATGGCATTGAAACATGTAAATTATCATATGTGAAACGAGTCGCCAGTCCAGGTTTGATGCATGAGACAGGGTGCTCAGGGCTGGTGCACTGGGATGGCGCTGAGGCATGGGATGGGGAGGGAGGTGGGAGGGGGTTCAGGATGGGGACACATGTGCACCCGTGGTGGATTCAAGTCAGTGTATGGCAAAACCAACACAATATTGTAAAGTAAAATAAATAAATAAATAAAAAATAAAAATAAGGGGTTAAAATCCAAAAAAAAAAAAAGATTTCGCCTTCCCATGCAGGAGGCACAGGTTTGACCCCTGTTTGGGGAACTAAGATTCCATATGCCTCATGGCCAAAAAACCAAGAGACAAAACAGAAGCAGTGCTGTAACAAATTCAATAAAGACTGTAAAACTGGTCCACATAGAAGAAATTATAAAAATTAGATAATTCCTAAGGTAAATCATTTAAAAGGATACTAAGGAGGTCTCAATTAAAGAAAAACTGTGCTGAAACTTAATGAAATTACAAACTATGCTACAAATTTACTAAATAGGATTGTGTAGTTTTAAGAAAAATAAGGGATTGTGATCTGGTTGAAAGATTTTTAAAGAAAGGTCATATAAGGCAACTTCTCGGTGAAGGGTGATATAAGTTCTCTGTCTAGGCACATCCCCACGGAAGGCTACTGCTATCTATAAAAACCTGAGGAAACCCTAGAAGAAACATCTCATGTTTGGTTTCTCCAGGTAAGTCCTCTAACACTACACCATTTAAAGTCATTCATTCTCACAAATGTGTCAGAACTCATCAAGGGGATGTGTCTACTAGGATTGCCCTAGCAGTCCAATGGTTAGGACACTTCACTTGCAATGCACAGGGCAAGGGTTCAATCCCTGGTTGGGGCACTAAAACCCCACATGCCTTGTGGCGTGGCCAGAACATTAATAAACTAGGTAAGCAACAAAGATTTACTATATAGCACAGGGACCTATATTAAATATCTTATTTCAAAAAAAGGATGCATCTACTACGCCAAGGGAGTTTCAACTGGATTCTGTGGATTTCTCAGCTAGTGGAGAATCTTACGCCGTGGAATTGTTCCTTTCATGTATTTCTACCATCAATGAGTGAGACTCTCACATTTAAATAGATATGCTATTGGATTATGAGTTTTTTACTTGCTGCTGGAAAATGAAGCAGAGGACATTCAAAGAGCATTTCTGGTCCAAGACACCTACTCAGAGGTGCAGCAAAGCGGCCACGACTGATGACATTTTCTGAGGATTCCAGGGAACTAAAAGTCCTAAAATCCAAGCCCAAGAACACAGTGAAGCCGGCTGTACCCAGTGGATGTGGATCTGTGTTTGGGACAGTCTTAACCTGGGGACTGTGCAAATGCTTGCTGTCCACAAATGCTGGGAGGAATGATACCACGATTTGGGAAGGTGAGCATCCACAGCTGACAACTCTGGCTTCCATGAATGTTTCCAAACTGCCCTGATGTGTACCACCTCATGCGATCTTTAATATCCCGCTCACTTTGCAGATTCTGGAAACTAGGCTCAGAGAGGTCAAGTCATTGACCTAGGTTTCATGGTGGAGGCAGGGTGAGATCCTTGGTGTTTTGATTCCCTATCCAGGGGGAAAGAAACTAAAAATGCAAAGACAGTGCAATAAGTATCTCACCACTTAACCTTTTAAAATGGATTTCAATCGCATAGCTACGAAACAGCTGTGTTTGTTGGCTGAATCAATTCAGAGGGGAGAGGCCTCGGGCATTTTCCAGAGGTCAACACATATTCTAGGTGATGCGAGAGGAAAATGATTATACACGCACTGCTGCACAAATGCGGTAGAGTCAACAAAACTTATTCCAGGGGGATGGGGGGCTGGTTCCTGTCTGCCTCTTCTCAAACGCAAAGAATGTAATAAAGGGTGAGGGTCAGTGGAGAACAAACCTAACACAAAACCTACCCATCTGTATGGGAATTGTTTAGCAGCCACAGAACGATCCAGTGGGGGACTTACCCAGAGACTTTTCTGCTACCCTCTCATTGCTGTGTGACAAGCTTTAGTGAGAGAAGCTCACAGAATGGTGAGAACATGGCCAATTCCAGCAATATCTAATGTCTTAACCTATAGAGACATATAGGGCCAAACCGGTCCCCAACCATATCTAGAGAAGACGTGCAAACAACAGCAGGGTTCCTTCTGGGGATTCAGAAAGTATTGCATCTCCGAGCCTCATGGCAAAGGTCTTGAAAGAACTGTAAGGAAGCTTTGCTCATATTCATCATTCATCCAGAGAGTTCGAGAATGCCTACCATGTGCCAGGTGTTTATTCTTGCACTAAGAAGACATCCATTTGCCTTAGGGAAGCACTCATTGTAGTTGGGGGAGACCACAAACCAAGTAAAAAGTATGGTGTACTAGAGGATGAAAAAAACCATTCTAGAGAATGAGGCAGACAGCTGGGATCCAGGGTCTGCAGGGGAGTGGGAGACAGCACCTCTGCTTACAAAAGAATGATGTCAAGAGGATCCGTGTACACACTGCTATATGTAAAATGGATAACTGGGACTTCCCTGGTGGTCCAGTGGTTAAGACTGTGCCCCCAATGCAGGGGGCCCGGGTTCAACTCCTGGTCAGGGAACTAGATCCTAGGTGTCAACTAAAGATCCGACAACTGAAACCTGCTGCAGACAGATGAGTAAAATAAATATTTAAATAAAATGGATAACCAACAAGGACCTACTGTACAGCACAGGGAACTCGGCTCAGTGTTACCTAGCAGCCTGGATGGGAGGGGAGTTTAGGGGAGCATGGATATGGGTGTTATGGCTGAGTCACTTTATTGTATACCTGAAACCGTGACAGCATTGTTAATAGGCTGCACTACTCCATTGTAAAATACAAAAGGATGAATGTATACAATTAAAATACGTGTTTCCAAGTACAGAATGCAACCCAGAGGAAGAACACTTGATTCTCGCACAACAAGAAGAGGACTGCAAATAAAAACGATGGAGAAGTGAAGAAGTGAGTGTTAGCTGCTCAGTCATGTCTGACCCTTTGCGACCCCATGGACTGTAGCCCACCAGGTTCCTCTGTCCTGGTGGAATGGAATTCTCCAGGCAAGAATACTGGAGTGGGTAGCCATTCCCTTCTCCAGGGATCTTCCTGACCCAGGGATCGAACTTGGGTCTCCCGCGTTGCAGGCAGATTCTTTACCATCTGAGCCCCCAGAGAAACCCAAAAAACACTGGGGGCCACCTTTAAATCACTCATACCATCTATCAGAGTTAAGCCACTGACGAACTTCTCCCCTCTGTGGCATCAGCTGAGATTCACTAGTGTCCTGCCTGCAGTGCAGGAGACCTGGGTTTGATCCCTGGGTCGGGAAGATCCCTGGAGAAGGGAATGGCAACCCACTCCAGTATTCTTGCCTGGAGAATTCCAAGGACAGAGGAGCCTGGTGGGCTACAGTCCATGGTGTCGCAAAGAGCTGGACATGGCTGAGAGACTTAACACTTTTCACCAATCCCTACCCCAACAGCACCTGAGCATTCCCTATTTGTACCAAGGACAAATGAAACAGATACCCGACCAAGAACATCTCTCTAGATCCCCATACAAAGAGCCTAAGTACGAAAACTTTCAACCATCATGTAATTATTTTCAGAGTAAGGAAGCTTAGGATAAAACTTTAAAATATATATGTAACAGTATTTCAGTTTTTTTTAAAGCAAGCACACATTGCCTGTTATAACAAAATTGAGTCCAAGTAGACTGCAAATACATAAGTATGTTTTCCCCTTTTTTCTACTCTTTCTTCCCTTTCTTCATGAGACTCTACATCATGTGAACTCATAGTCATCTGTTCTCTGAAAGATGATTTCATTACATGGAAGATATGTAAAGGAGCAAAGATTTCATTAAATTACCCTTAGTTAAGGCTCTCTTAGACTGGATGAGCTTGAAAAGACTATAAAAATAATATTTTGTTACGGCTGTCACATAACACTGAGAACAAAAAAGAAAAACAATTAGCCCACTGGAAACAGGAGTTGTGTCTTACTTACCCGGAATAGGAATGATTGGAATACTTTCATTGGGGACCACCCGAGGTGAACTGCTATCTTCCACGTAGAAATGAGCTGTCTGAAAACATTTTCTGTGCAGGAAAGAGAGAAACAAACAGTGAGAGAAGAGAAATACACTTTGTCTGAGTTCACCATCTTTCAATTCTTTCAGACTCTCCCGGCTTTCTGTTTCACCCAGCACTGAGCACATACCCATGGGAAAGGAACAAGATACAGGAGGAAGATATCCAGCAGATTGGAAGCCCCCCCCCTCCCCCGCAGCTGAAGAATATCCACTTTTTATTACACTGTACCCATCCCGAGAGTTAAAAGGGACAGAAGTTAGTCATGAGCCACTCAGACACATGAAAAGTTGGCATGAACTGAGGAAACTTGCTGTATGAACTGCAAGGATTAGCTCACAATCTTCCCCAATTCACCCTGTTCAGAGGAAGAATCATTCGCTATTCTAACCTCTCAGCACCCAAGTTCACACCATACCTCGAACCCTTCCAAATGCAGTCATCGAACGGCCCAAGCACACAATAGCACCCTATTGTTAGCGCTCGGCGGAGGCCCCCACCCCGAGCCCCAGACAGCTCTTCACGGGTGTCAGAGGGCTTCCAGGGGCAAGCACCCTGGCCAGACCACATCAGAGACCCGCAACCAACGCTGTCGAGTGTCGTCTGCATGTCAGGGGTTCTGTCTGATTTTTACCTGGACTTGAGACAAAGCAGGGAGCAGACACTGGTCATCACCGGACAGGCGGGGAGCAGAAAAGCCATCGGCGGCTCGCTCAGCCTCTGCCTGCTGCCGCCGGCCGGCCCTCGGTGTTCCCGCGGCCACGTCACTGCTCACTGCGGCCCTAATGAGCTGCCGGAAGCACCAGCTGAATATTTAATGAGGCTGCTCAGCGTGAATGGCTATTGTGACCAGAGACTGGTCCCTGTTCATCTGGCAGAGGGGCTTCACAATAGCTGGCCCCACTGCTGGGTCTTTGAGACAAGCAGGCGGCAGCCTTCTGGTGCTTGGGGTCCCAGGGACCGAGGCCACGCCTCTGGCGTCTCCCAAGGGCCCCGGGTACACCCAACTAGAGCTTCACTTTTTCGGGGGGTAGGCGATGGGTATCCCTACCACTGGAGTAAGTCAACTTTTCTTTGGAGCTGTCTTGGCTCACCTGATCGCAAGTACTCTTGCGATGATGCTCTTGGGTGTCTCACGTTTCTACGAAGCCAAAGCAGAAGGGTTTGGGGGGAAGAGGAAATACCAGGGAACCTCAGAGAGTACAGGAGATCTTGGTGGCAGTGAGGAAACCTCTGAGTTCTGCAGATTATTGGAACTGTAGGTTTGCACGGAGCTGTTATAGCTACGCACAGTCAAGAAGGATCACAAGTCCCAGTGCGAAGTGTTTTCCTTCAAGCAGCGCCTATGTTCAGACAGGAAGTAGTTCTAACCAACTGCACGCCCAGGCACGGCTATGGAAGCAGTCTGGAGGGCTGCTCCCTGCCATGAGAGGCTCCGGAACACAAATCACTCCCTCTCCTGGCACACGTCTCATGGGACTGCTCTCGCAGAGCACTGAACAATGGTTTTTTCCTATGAACTGCCTGGCATTTGTAGTATAAAGAATAGAACACGTTTTCACCGCTCACCATCTAGCTGTCTACCCCTAAATTTGGAAGGAACAGTCAGTCTGACCTAAGCTACAAGGACATGAAACATACAAAGTATTTTAGGGCTACGGCAGTGACGGGATCTTCTATTGAATGTGAAATGAAGCAGATTCATGTGGAAAAAAAAAACAAACCATGATTTTGTGATAGTTTCTTTCTGTTTAAGCTCTTCATTAAACTTTCTATTCCTCCATCCCTGCCACCTCCATGTCCCTGTCCCCAGTTAACACAGATTTCCAGAATGTAACCTTAAGAGTTAAAACACAGAGGATGGAGACTTTGCCAACCAGCTACAACCATAACCACCCAGCGTCATAGCTGAGGAGTATCTGTTTTTCTTAAGATATTGGACCACTTAAGTATTTAGTAGTCCAAAAAAGTACTGCACGATAGTGAAATGAATGACCCAGGTTACCAGCTCAGATTTGAACTATGCACAAAAAGGGGGAAAAAAAGTGGAAAAAGATACCACATAGCAAAGAATTCACTATTCTAAGACCATAACTATGCTACCTGATAGATTTCTAAAATACAAAGCATTAGTCAAAACAATCCGCGTTGACCAAGTGACTGTTAACATCAAACGACTTGGAAAGCACGAATTGACATGGCAGGTTCTTTTCCTGGAAGAAAACAGGCAGACGGTTCACTCAGACCCTCAGTCACACGTGAGGCCAGAGGCTCCACGTCCTCTTTGAAAAAAGCAGCATGGACTGAAGCACATTGCATGCTCCAAGTGTGGCTGTTTATAAAGGATTTTCCCTGGAGCAAAGGACGCTGGGATTGCCAGAGAAGGGCACACCCTGGGGATGAAGGTCAGAAGCTCCAGGACCGAGGCCCCTACACCCGCACCCGGAGGCAGGTCACCGGGCTTCCCTTCCTCACATGGATTCGGATGGGCACCCAACTACAGAACTCGGTGGCAAACGTTTTCCCTCGGAAAAGAGGTTTCTGTGGACCCAGTGAGCATTTATTCGGCACCCACTGCTTAGCATTCAGCACCACATTCTCTTTCTGGGAGCTTTAAAAACACCTCCTTGAGCCTGGCTAAGCATTTGAGTAATTTAGTGAATTATGTTGTGTGCACAACTTTTCTGCAGGAAAAATTAGGAACTATTGATACAAATGAAAAAAAGGAGGAAAAAAATCCAAGTTACTTTTGTCCTTCTCTCAGTAATCTTTACTACTGCTGTTTGTGGGGTGTATCATTCACACTTTCCCTCATCTAGTGACTGTTCTTTGACCACTGACAATGACAGAACAATAAACAAAAGATAGACAAGGTCTCGCCCTCGTGGTGCTTATGTTCTTTCGGGGAAATCAACCACAAACAAGTAAACAAACAGTTTCAAAGCATCAAGAGCTATGAACAAAACACAACAGGATGAGGTGGTGATAACTGACGGGGGAGGTGAGGGAGGGGTCCTCCCTGATGAGGTGGCCTCAGAGCTGAGACGCGATTAAGGAGGAAGGGTCATGGGAAGGCGTGGGGAACACCATGCCAGGAAGATCAGAAGCTGGTTAAAGAGCCTGAGCACAGAGCAAGCTTATCCACTGCAGGAACTGAAAGAAAGGCAGAATTAAGAGCAGGGACAGGAGTAGACCCAGAGAGGTGGGCAAGAGGCAGGTCATGCCAGATCCAAGGCCATAAACTTTGTTAGCATCTGTGAGCGATGGAAAGCCAACACAGGGCTTTAATGCAGACTGGAACGTTCTCACTCACCCCCTTCACAGCGCACGCTCTGGCTGCTGCATGATGAACGCAGTACAGAGCAGCAAGAGCGGAGCAAGGAGATCCAGCAGGGGCTACTGCTGGACTCTCATCCACATGCCGCCAGGCAGACAGGTCTTTTAACAAAATGAGATCATATTATACCACCTCCTTGCTAACAAATATGAACTGACATCCTCAGCCTGCTTGCATCTCCACATTATGGACACACTGCGCTGTTAGATGTCTAACTTCCTATTTCTTGAATAAGTGTTGGTGGGGGGGGTCTACTGTGGTCAAGAGACTGATGATTCTGCTGGTTTCTGGCCTCCTTTCCACTACCATTGACCACGTGGAGATGAATCTTCTGTGGGTACAAATTCTACACTGTGGGTTCAACACCTAAGAAAAGTGGCTGGTTCAGAGTCAGTACCACACGACATTTTATTTGACTTGCTCATCTCAGAGAAGTCTCAGAAGATGTTTTTCGGGGTTTTTTGTCTCTTCTTTTTTTTTTAAACCTTCAGTAGTACCCAGGAATTAAAAAAGTAAAGGCAAGTGATTTTGGAGAAGATGAAAAGAAAGTGTGAGTTTTAATGCCTCTAAATATCTAAATTGTGATGGGTTCCAAGAGGCTGTATTGTCTCTAATTCTGAGTTCAGGGAAATGGAGATAAAATTTCTGAAAATGCCTCAGTGTGTCACTACGCATGCAATTTAAAGTTCTATTTAGGTTCAGTTCTCCTTCAAGTTACTGACTTGAACATCTCTCCTTGAAGGAAACAGATTCTTCGGATCAAGAGCCACCCTTTTCTTCACACTGAGCATTTGTTTATGCCAGTACCTCGAACAGGGAAATAAACTCAATCGTGTTTGGAATAGAAAAAACAAAAAACAGTTTTAACTACAAATTATAGTCCCCTGGATACTCACCATAAATTTTGTATTCGCCTCTTCTCCCTTTTCTTTCTTTCCTTTTTCTCTGCCCCTCCCACCATGTCTGCTTTAAGAAACTGAAAACAGATCTTTTTTTTTTTTTTTCCCACTGACCCTGACTGGCTCAGTAATGATCTAAATTAGTTATCTTTTACTTCCTCTCATCTACCTTTCAGCAAGTATTTTCCTGATACTCTGTGCTTCCTAATTTAGGAATCTTGTTTTTTCCCTAATAATCTCTTTATTTCCTTTAAGATCACAAATATAGTATTTACTCCCATGCTGAACTAGCTCAGTCATTTTCAGATGTGGAAACCAGCTAAGCAAAAGAGGAGAAAAGGCTTACTTCACAACTCACATTACTAAGAGCAAAAACAAACAAAAAAGGCAAATTAAATTACTTGGTTTAACCTTACTTTCTACTATTTTTTTCTTTTGTATTTTTTTTTGTAATTTATTTTTTTATTGAAGGATAACTGCTTTATAGAATTTTGCTGTTTTCTGTCAAACCTCAACATGAATCAGCCATAGGAATACATATATCCCCTCCGATTTGAACTTCCCTCCCATCTCCCGCCCCATCCCACCCATCTAGGTTGATACAGAGCCCCTGTTTGAGTTTCCTGAGCCGTACAGCAGATTCCTGTTGGCTATCTATTTTACATTCAGTTTAGGAATTTTTAAAGTTCTCCTCAGTTTTGGAGGGTCCTGAAGTCAGTCAGCCCCCCTCTCTCTCTCACAAGAACACTCCCCACTGAAGCTTCAATCAAGTAGCGGCTGTTAGCAGCACGCAGCTCTTTGCCTTGGGCAGCTTTTAAACCCCACGTCGGGGAGCCCCGTTCCCGGTGATTCTAGCTGGGCAGGCCCAGGGTGGGTACACAGACCTGTGTCTCCTGCAAAAACTGTCCCCGAATTCGGGAGTGACTGTCTCTGGCGAAGGTACACTGCTAGAGAAAAACCGGTTCCCGAGAGTCTCCAGGCCTAAGAAAGCCCTAAAGAAATAAAACAATCCTGGATGGCGGGCACCTTTAAAATGCCCAGTGAAGACTCTACAATTTAAAGGGTCCTGTATGAGAAAATGAAATAGGATTAAGAATTCAAGGATGTTAACACAAGCTCATCTCAAACACAGAAAGAAAAACTGTATTGCACATAACTTGAACAAAACCGCAGAAAGTCTTCCTGCTTTGCTTCTGTGAGAACCTAAGTTCTCAGACATAGGATGGAATTCTCTAAGAGAGACCAAGTGTGCTGCCACTGTATGGAAAACAAGTTTCAGAGCACAGAAAAAAGTTAGATTTCTCAAATCAAAGTTGTTCCTCCTACAGCTACCTTTTAAGCCACCTCTGTGGCTTTATGGCTCTGCTTGTCTGCCAGCAAAATAAATTTTAGTTTCCATGAAGGAATTCCAGTTATAGATAGGAACTTGACTGTTAAGTAGTTCATGATGTTGTGATGTCCTCAATTGCAAGCGTCCTGCCACTTGAACAATGAAAACCAATCGAGTTAGAGGGCTTTCTAAAACCCACCCCTAGGAAGCAAGTACCACAATAAAGAGTTCCACCACACGTTCACTGAATGCTCCCAGATGGATGTAAGGAAGAGGCATTCAAGTTGGCAGGAGAGACTTTTCCTCAGTTCAACTCAAGTGGGAGCTGGAGCAGAATGAAAATGAAACAGGAGATGTGAGTCTGTGGGTCCCACTTTCCTTGAGCCTCTCACAGAGTAAGCATTTCTCACCTTGGAGAGTCTGACACTCAAACGTATGCACATCTCACAACACAGCCCCTGAATACAAGCCAACTGCCTCTATTTTTTGACCAAAGGTGGTCCACTATGTGCATCTTACAGGAAGCTCTAAGTAGCTAAGTGGAAACAGGCTTTCTGTACTACTCTCCATTCATTCATCCTTTCTGAGAACACCAACATGGGCTCCTGGGTTTTAAGATGTATAAGCAAGCTGTGACTAGAAGTCAAGAGGATGGTGCCCTACATTTCTCTCCATGTGATCAGATGCACATGGATTCTGGCTAGAAACTCCTTGGTTTCAAGACCACACCCCACTACCTGGGGCCCAGAACCCATCCAGGGTCTGAAGGCCTCGTGGTAGGACTGGGTATGTATGTATGGATCAGCCGGGCTTTTAAAAACCCATAGTTTTCAGTTTACAGTCACAAACAATGGGTGTCAGGTTGAAATTTCTAAAAACAATTTTCCAGTCTTTCAAGTCAGGCAGATACTTTGCAGAGAGAGTTTTTCAGAAATCAAAAATCCTACTCTTGAGACAGCACAGCCTACGTACCAAGGACATCTTCCAGTCAAGATGCAGCAGATATGGACTGAGATGCGAAAGCCATCAACGCCAGTCCCCAGAGCTCCCCATGGGAACACGCATGTTGCCAGCACAGGAGAGACTGGGGTGTTTAATTGGCCCTCTTGACAAATGAACCTCCCCCCCCAACCCCCCCCACACACCCAGCTGCTCTGGTGGTGCCCACTGTTAATAAACAGACTCAAGTTACAGAGGCTTCCTATTCAAACAAAACTACGGAGATAAGCAGGAACCTTCCAGGTTCGCCCTCCTGGTCTCGCATTTCTTTGCAAGAATCACCCAGAAGGACCAGTCTTCCGCAAAAGGCTTTCCTTTCTGCTCCTCCTGGTTTCCTGGGTACCTGCCCAGATAAGCCTCTGACATGTCCTCACAATTTCCTTACTCAGATCTCTTTCTGCCCCTCTAACAGGAAGCTTGGGATACTTTAGACACAAGATACTTTGCAAAAGCTAAGTGCTGACCTCCAGTCCAGGAAGACTCTATCTCGTAGCTGTCTGGAACTCCACTGCCGCCGACGGCAGACATCTGGATCTGCTTATACGAGACTTTCTGAAGCCTTTAGACACCTGGGTCAAACTGGACATCTCTTTGGTGAGCTTGAGACCTTGTTCTCATCCAGGGTCCTTGGCTTATGGTAACACTTCCCTCAGCATCACTATAACTGATGGGGCATGGGTGACCACAGGACAATATGCAGACTCCTATGAAAACCTGGGACTATGGAAGTGAAAGTGAAAGTCACTCAGTCGTGTCTGACTCTTTGCAACCCCATGGACTGTACAGTCCATGGAATTCTCTAGGCCAGAATCCTCGAGTGGGTAGCCTATCCCTTCTCCAGGGGACCTTCCCGACCCAGGAATTGAACCAGGGTCTCCTGCATTGCGGGCAGATTCTTTACCAACTGAGCTATCAGGGAAGCCTGGGATTATGAAACTACCCAATACTGATAAACAGGGATTAGGAACCAAGTCACTGTCTTCAAATTCAGCTCAATGGCTCTGTAATCACACTGGACTGACAAGGAGTTTGTCCATGGTGTGCAGCTCAAAATGCTAATTGGAGGCTAGAACAGGCAGGTGGCTGAGCTGCTGTTGAATATTAATTAAGTAATCTTAACTGATCTGTATACTGCCCTCACCTAACGTCACGGTGGCATGCTTGCTAATAATCTCATTCATTCTCATGCCGTCAAGCACAGAAATCATGTTAATATTTACTTTTGTAAATGGAGCTGCTGTAGTAAACCGTGTATGAATAAGAGCCACTTATAAATAGAAAGTGGTCATGTGCCTTCGAGGAAGATGATTGAGGGCTATGTGAAAAAGACACAGATTGATTTATTATGGCAAAACATCTCAAGAAATCAAACCAGCAAAGACAAAAGTAGAAGGGAAAGGCTGTGGGAGTTGATGGGCTTTTTCATTAAAGAGGAGGGTCTGCTAGAAATAAAGCAGGGGTCCCGCCTTGGAAAGCAGGCCCATGTCAGTTCTCAGCAGAGACGCTTTCATGTGCAACCACTCACTTGCGTTAAGTTCCCTTTATTGCATCTGAAATCACTCTGTAAAACTCGGTTTATACTCAGAGTATCTCTTCAGGAAGGCATCTTCTAGAAAAAAGGAATTCAGACCTGTGCTTCTTATTTGCATATTCTTTTAAACCTTCAAAGGGATGTTGAGATCTGACAAATACTAATATCCTCGTGGGCATAATCTAATGGCCTAATTCACATGAGGGTGCTCCCAGGCATCCTAGGACAGATGACTGTCATACTCTGGATTAGTGGGGCTTGTCTGGTGTGAGGAGGAGATGATGGGAGAAAGGAAGAGAAAAGCGAACAAAATTGTTTTGGAAATGATGGGTGGGTGGGGTAACAGAGCAAATATATTAAATAAGGAGAAAATGTTTGGAAATAGTTTGGATCTCATGTGGATAGGAGAGATGTCCCATCCAACTCTGGTTACAACTGGAAGGGACAAGACTCTGACTTCTGCAGTGAGAATTTTATTGGAGGATACAAACTGCCTCCAATTAACATCTTAGGAAGGTGGGAGAAAATTAACAAATAATACGCAGAGAAGCAGCAGCAAACTTCCAGGCTAGACATTAAGTTTGCCCGGAGACCCTTGCAGACACCCTCAAGTACTGGTAACGCTTTCCGGGAGATACGAGAGGAAAAGGTAATTTCATGAACCATATTTTGACAAGACCAGAACTTGAACAGGGCAATGTGTACATTCCAGCTGGTTTTAAGAAAGTGAGCACTCGACAGTCCTTGCCATACTCCCGGCTGATACCCAGAAAGAAGGCCTCAAGTCCACTCCGGTTCTGTTAGTGCGCTGATCTGGATGTTCTCAATTTCTGAACTGAGGCTTCGGGAACTCTTCACCTTATCTTTCCCACTGTTGCAAGAGACTGACACAACACCCTGCTGACTGGAAGGGTTAACAGGGACAGGACAGTCCAGCTTATTTCAGGCAGGAGCTAGTAAATGCAAATTCACATTTCATTTACTGCATGTATCACTGAGTATCTGTATCATAAAGTGGCCTGGTAAAAACCTTTGCCAAGTACTTATTTCATGAACATAGTGACTGAACTAAGTCCGTCAGGTTTTTGCTGTGAGAGCTATTTTAAGGATCGACTGAGGTGTTATGTGCCTCTCCACTAAACAGCCCCAGATTGTAGTACTTTTAAAATATTTGGGACCATCTGGGGGAAAAAAATGATTCAGACATCACACTATCAGTCAGGTTTCATTCCAAGTGATTTAAGAATTTCACATTAACATTTGAAGCCATAAAAGTACCTTAAAAAAAAAGTAACCTCGGTTGGGGGAAAGACTTTCCAATGAGAATTCAAAACTCAGAAAGCAAAAGAAGACTTTATGGATAAATCTGATTATATCAACATCAAAGCAGCAGCATAAACACAGTTAAAAGGCAATGTACAGGTTAGAAAAATACATTTGCAACCTGTACTGCTGACAAGAGATCTCTCTCTTGATTAGAAAAAGACCAGCAATGCAAAGAAAGAATGAGCAAAAGATCGACAATTTATAGTAAAAGAAATACAAGTGGCAGAGCCATTGGAAAGATATGTAACCTCACTGATAAAATACACTCAGACACATTTTTCCTTTTCACCTGTAAAGTTAGCAAAAATACCAAAATTTGACAACATGCTGTGCTGGAGAAGCTGTAGGTAAACAGGCAGGCTCACGCATTTCTGGCAGAAGCCCGCCTTGCCCTGGGCAGGGCAAACAGGCACTATCAAAGTCATGAAAGGATGTGGCTCAGAATACAGCCAGTATCTTGAATTTACACTAGAAATAGACCTATCAACTTGCAAAAGAACATATCAAGTTATTCACCACACTACTGTCAGTCATAATAAGACTTGGAAGCAACCAAAATGACCGCCATGGGGGAATGGTGCAATAAATCACAACACAACTATACAAAGAAAAACTGTGCTTCTGTAAAAAAAGAATGAGAACTACATGTGCATAGAGAAAAAAATCATGTGATGTGAAACAAAGGTTTCTGATAGCATATGTAGTATTTTGCTCTGTAAAAGGAGATAAGGGAATATACTGAGTAAATTCATATATATCCACACACACACACACACACACACACACACAAAACCATCTCTAAGAGCAGACAATTAACTAGTACTAATGGTAACCATGAACAGTGTGAAAACGTGAAAAGATAGGACACTGAAAGATGAACTCACCAGGTCGGTAGGTGTCCAATATGATACTGGAGAAGAGTGGAGAAATAACTCCAGAAAGAATGAAGAGATGGCGCCAAAACAAAACCAACACCCAGTTGTGGATGTGACAGGCAATGGAAGTAAAGTCTAATGCTGTAAAGAACAATCTGCATAGGAACCTGGAATGTTAGGTCCATGAATCAAGGTAAATTGGAAGTGGTCAAACAGAAGAGGGCAAGAGCGAACGTTGACATTATAGGAGTCAACGAACTAAAATGGACTGGAATGGGAGAGTTTAATTCAGATGACCTAGTTTAATTCTTGACCACAGATACTACTGCGGGCAAGAATCCCTTAGAAGAAACAGAGTAGCCCTCAAAGTCAACAAAAGAGTCCAAAATGCAGTACTTGGGTGCAATCTCAAAAACGACAGAATAATCTCTGTTCGTTTCCAAGGCCAACCATTCAATATCACAGGAATCCAAGTCTATGCCCCAATTAATAATGCCAAAGAAGCTGAATGGTTCTATGATGACCTGCAAGACCTCATAGAACTAACACCCAAAAAAGATATCCTTTTCATCAAGGGGACTGGAATGCAAAAGTAGGAAGTCAAGAGATACCTGGAATAATAGTCAAGTTTGGCCTTGGAGTACAAAATGAAGCAGGGCAAAGGCTAACAGAGTTTTGCCAAGAAAATGCACTAGCCATAGCAAACACTCTTCCAAAAACACAAGAGAAGACTCTATACGTGGTTATCACCAGATGGTCAGTACCCAAATCAGATTGATTATATATATATTATATATATGTATATTATATATTCTTTGTAGCCAAAGATGGAGAAGCTCTATACAGTCAGCAAGAACAAGCTGACTGTGGCTCAGATCATGAACTCCTTATTGACAAATTCAGACTTAAATTGAAGAAAGTAGGCAAAACCAGTAGACCATTCAGGTATGACCTAATTCAAATTCCTTACGATTATACAGTGGAAGTGACAAATAGATTCAAGGGATTAGATCTGATAGAGTACCTGAAGAACTATGGACAGAGCTTCGTGACATTATACAGGAGGCAGTGATCAAGGTCACCCCCAGAAAAAGAAATGCAAAAAGGCAAAGTGATTGTCTGAGGTGACCTTACAAATATCTGAGAAAAGAGAAGCTAAAGGCAAAGGAGAAAATGAAAGATATACCCATATGAAAGCAGTGTTCCAAAGAATAGCAAGGAGATATAAGAAAGCCTTCTTCAGTGATCAATGCAAACAACAGAGGAAGACAACAGAATGGGAAAGACTAGAGATTTCTTCAAGAAAATTAGATACACCAAGGGAACATTTCATGCAAAGATGGGCACAATAAAGGACACAAATGGTATGACCTAACAGAAGCAGACAATATTAAAAAGAGGTGGCAAGAATACACAGAAGAACTATACAAAAAAGATCTTAATGACTCAGACAACCACGATGGTGTGATCACTCACCTAGAGCCAGACATCCTGAAAGGCGAAGTCAAGTGGGCCTTAGGAAGCACCGTAACGAACAACGCTAGTAGAGGTGATGGAATTCCAGTTGAGCTATTTCAAACCCTAAGAGATGATGCTGTGAAAGTGCTACACTCAATACGCCAGCAATTTTGGAAAACTCAGTTGTGGCCACAGGATTGGAAAATGTCAGTTTTCATTCCAATCCCAAAGAAAGGCAATGTCAAACTACTGCACAAACTAATGTTCAAACTACCGCACAACTGCACTCATCTCACATACTAGCAAAGCAATGCTCAAAATTCCCCAAACCAGGCTTCAACACCGAGAACTTCCAGATGTTCAATCTGGATTTAGAAAAGGCAGAGGAACCAGAGATCAAATTGCCAATATCCATTGGATCATAGAAGAAGCAAGAGTTCCAAATAAACATCTACTGCTCTATTGACTATGCCAAAGCCTTTGACTGTGTGGATCACAACAAACTATGGGAAATTCTTCAAGAGAGATGGGAACACCGGACCACCTCACCTGCCTCCTGAGAAATCTGTATTCAGGTCAAGAAGCAACAGTTAGTACCAGACATGCAACAATGGACTCATTCTAAACTGGGAAAGGAATATGTCAAAGCTGTATATTGTCACCCTGCTTATTTAACTTATACACAGAGTATATCATGTGAAATACTGGACTGGATGAAGCATAAGCTGGAATCAAGATTGCCAGGAGAAATATCAATAACCTCAGATATGCAGATGACATCACCCTTATAGCAGAAAGTGAAGAGGATCTAAAGAGCCTCTTGATGAAAGTGAAAAAGGAGATGAAAAAGCTGAAACTAAGGTCATGGCCTCCAGTCCCATCACTTCATGGCAAATAGAAGAGGAAACAATGGAAACAGTGAGAGACTCTTTTCTTGGGTTTGAAAATGTCTGCAGATGGTGACTACAGCCATGAAATTAAGAGACACCTGTTCCTTGGAAGAAAAGCTATGACCAATCCAGACAGCACATTAGAAAGCAGAGATGTTACTTTGCTGACAAAGGTGTGTGTAGTCAAAGCTATGGCTTTTCCAGTAGTCATGTATGGATGTGAGAGTTGGACCATAAAGACAGATAAGAGCTGAAGAACTGACGCTTTTGAACTGTGGTGTTGGAGAAGACTCTTGAGAGTCCCTTGGACTGCAAGGAGATCCAGCCCGTCAATCCTAAAGGAAATCAGTCCTGAATACTCATTGGAAGGACTGATGTTGAAGTTGAAGCACCAATACTTTGACCACCTGATGTGAAGAACTGATTCACTGGAAAAGACCCTGATGCTGGGAAAGATTGAAAGCAGGAGGAGAGGAGGACGACAGAGGACGGCATCACTGACTCGACGGACATGAGTTCAAGCAAGCTCTGGGAGCTGGTGATGGACAGGGAAGCCTGGCGTGCTGCAGTCCACTGGGTCGCAAAGAGTCGGACACGACTGAGCGACTAAACTGAACTGAACTGAATGGTTACTTGTCTACAATGGGGCAGGAAGCAGGCGGGTGTTTGGGTGAAGAGATAGTGATCTCAGGGTAAATATAATTTCATACATTTTGCTTTCTGAACCATGTCAATTATTACCTATTCCAAATTTAAACGTACAACTTGCTTGAGAAAGTAAATATTTGGATCTGATTTTCACTGCCTTTTCTTCTCCTTTCTGGAGGGTATCATCAACAACGACTTCTTACAGCCTTGGTCCTGCATTGGCGATCGTGTCCACTCTGGGACTGCCCAGGGCCCTCTCTCCCACAAAGGAGGAGGAGGAGTGATAAAGCCAGTGAGGTTAGACAAAGGAGACAAGGTGGGAGCCAGAGGAGCCGATGGAAGGGCACCTTCCTGCAGCAGCCTGGGAGAGAGAGTATGGCGGGGCAGCCAGGAGGAGAAGAGCAGAGACTTGCAGATCAGGTCAGCATGCGGCCCAGGTCTTCACCAGGGAGTGGTTAGCACAGCACGTGGGGGTGTGAGAAGGGTCATCGCTCGGGTCTCAGACCACAGAGGGGGCCGTCCCCACTGGGTCGCCTGAGCAGCGTGGCCCTAACAAATAACTTCTCAGAGCCTCGATCTCCTTGTCTTCTGATGGTGTAATAGATCTCACACAGTCAGCATTTTATACATATTACATTTACTCCTCACAACAACTCCACGACAAGGAACCATCACAGACCCATTTTCTGGAGGAGTCCATTGAGGCTCAGAGAGCTTAGGTAAATAACTCAAGGTCATAGTCACAAAAGAGGCAGAGCTGCAGTTAGAAGCTACTACTCCCTGAGCCAAGGTCTGTCTTAGCTGCTACACTATTAAAAAAAAAGTAAAGTCAAAACTATGATTCACAAGTAGGTGAATTCTATAAATACTTGCAGTTTCCCAAGATAGTCCTCGGGAAACTTCTAGACCTACATAAAACTGTTCTTCCCCCAAGCTTCTGGCACTCAGAGGTAGAGAAGATACCAGAGGGACTGAGTGCTTTATAACAAAACATAGCCTCTCTAACGAGCCCACTCGCTCATTTGGGGCCAAATACAAAAATCAGAGCTAGTAACAGTCCACCTGGCTGTGGCATTGTGTCTGGAAAGGACTTAGAAACTGGATGGGCATTTATCTTTGTACCATTCACAAGGTAATGATGGCTTTTTAAAGTGTTAAGAGTCAAAACTACATTATATTTATAATGAGCTGGGCATGAAAGTTGGTCATTTAAGTGAGGTCCAAGGTCTTTCTCTTAAGACTAGATCTTTGAATCTAAAACTTATACAGAGGGTTTTCTATTTCAGTTTTTACTCTTGAAGTGTTGAAAATGGGATTCAAAATTAAAGACTTCAATAAAGAAAAAGAGATGATAGAAAGAATAATTGCATTACCAGTTAGCAGTTACTGCCTTTCTCTAAAAGCCCAAAATTGCACTGTTCAGGTTAAAAGAAGATAGATCATAGAATTCCTCATTAATCTTCCACAATTCTTATACTATACCTTTTTAGATCTCACAGCTATCCCAGATTATAGTGGGTACATAGCTACAATTTCATCTCATCATCTGTTTTAGCCACAACCAATGGAGACAAATAAGTTCATGCAAAAAGTCGAATATAAATTCAATAAACTGGTTCACTGAAAAGGAACAAGGGTCTACTCACAACGAAACATTGATTAGTGAATTATTCTAAGTGGCCATTTAATATTAAAGTATTAATTATCATCTTAAGTAGAGTTTGCCTAGATAAGCCTTACAGAAAGTATCAAGGGCTTACGTGTGGTGATTAAGATTACATAACCCTGACTTCTAAAGGTTTATTATAAATCTCTCCAGGACAATAATTTTTTCAAGTACTCAAGTCATCAAAAACTCTTGTATTTATTTGAATTTTAGCCTTCTTGTGGAAAAAAACATGCTGTAACCCATTTATTTCTCTGTTTTCTTCCAGCCCTTCTTCTTTAACTCATTGACAAATTTAGGTTTCTAAAAGATACTTTTCACTCATAAGGCTAAATGCATGCATAAAGTGGTTTTAAAGCTCTCAAACATGCAAACATCTGAAATTTAAGAAAGAAAAGGGATGCAACAGACATACAAACACATAAACATAGAATATCCCCATCCTAGAAATAAAAAACATCCCCCTCCAACGGCAAAATCAGGCAAAGCAAGCACACACAGGACATACTGGCATCGCTACCCACTGCCCGCCAGCCGCACTGGTGTTTGCAAGCCATCCTTTTGGGAGCTGGGGTAGAACAGGTGAGTTTCAGCACTGGGCTGTCTGGAAGGCTTGACTCTCCATGGCAACAGAACAAAAATCCGGCAAGCCAATCCCGGCCAAAGAGACCCCCTCCCCACCTTCAGCTTGACTGCCCCTCACCTGCTCCCCTTCTCTCCTCTCTCCCCAGAAGAAGGCACTTCACGGAAACGTCTGGGAAAGCCCTTGGACTTTATTTTGTTACACCCTCTAAATGGACAAAAAACAGAAGAGAACAGGTGTAGAAGACAGTACTTTCAATCGGCCACCCCTCCCTCCCATTTCACAGACCAACCCCACCACCAGACCTCGCTGGGGGCATGCTCCAAAGAGAAGGGTTTACCCACAAAGATAACTGGGCTTCTTAAGGTTTTTCACAACTGAGGTAAGAAATGCAAACAGGGAAATTCTGCTCTTAAAAAGCAGTCTTTAAGATACTAGCAATCTGTTATCACCCCCACTGTGATCAGAAGGTTAAGGATACCACCGACCCAGTAACGGCTTCTGATGAGCCTCCCACCTTTGACAAGCTCCTCTGGCAAATAGGATGGCTTAAAACACCACTGGGATAAACACAACTTGGCAGGAACAGGTTGGGCACCGTTTGAATGAACCTCATTTCTGCCACCAATTTCTCTGAAACTGGTGCTGTGAGACTGGTCTGGGGCTTGGTCTTTTCCCCATGCATGTCTCTCATCTCTGGAAAGACACTTTGATTCATAATACAGGGGGTGGAATCACACGAGGGCACCTCAGATACAGGGGTGGGGTAGCAGCGGGCAAGTGACTGCAGTACACTAGGTCTGACATTTAATTTCCTCTTAATACTTAAATAAGCAGAGCACTGGAACCTTGGCTCTAGTATTTAAAAAGATGCACTGTGGTCACCCTGAGAAATGTTGCTTTAATTATATGTAACCCCCAAACCACCTGCGCTATAGGATTTCACATCAAAAGGATTTTCTATTCTTTCTCAACTCCATTAATAGAACAGTAAAGACTAACAAGGATATGGAAACGTTCTCCTTTTTTGGAAGTTCTTCTTAATCTCATGCAGAACTCTGCATTCAGGACGCGATTTCAAAGAACATTTGTGAACTTCTGATTGTCTTGGTGGCTTCCTGCTTCTCGGAATGGACTTTCGCTAATGCATAACTGTTAGTTTTTTCCTCTCCATCAATACAAGGTTTCCTTTATGTTGATAATTAATAGCCTTGACAGTGGGTGAAAGAGCTTGGTGCCGAAACCAAATGAGGGATAAGTCAAAACTTGGGAAAATGATTAAAAAGTAGTGGAGGGGGGAGGGTGCTATAATTCAGAACTCCTTGTCTCCCTCTATTGAGCACACAGTGGAACTGCAACAACTGTCCTCAAAACCTCTCTCTCACACACACAGCGCGGCTACCAACATTAATCCCGGGGAATCACGAGTGTGTTGGGAGTGTTTTTGCAAATTTTCATAAGAACTTGAAATTTGCAGCTTCCTAAAATATTTAGACTTCTTCTCAACCCTTAGCCCTACTCTGAATTCTGCCAGACTCACTCTTTCAGGAATTTTGGAGCTGAGCCGGCTATCTCCGCAGTTTCTCCTCACACACAATCGCAGGCGCTTCAAACTCCCACCCTGTAAACTGACAACACTCCGCTGAGAAGCAAATGCTACAAAACTAATATCCCAAATAATCGAGGGGGCTACCTGAGAAACCCAACAAGACAGACCTCATCAACCCTGGGAGGGAGGACTCTTCATTCTGAGAAATACAAAGAAAGGCACCGGTGATGTAGCCGACACTGAATATGTCTAGGAGCTTCCCTTTCCTGCAAAGCCAGCAAGGTTGAAAAATGTATCCATTCACTTCTTCACAGACTCAGTCCTGTCTCTTAAGTATCACAGTGCATAATCTTTAGTGGTGAGTTTCTCCCTGCTTTTGTCTAAGTGGCTACGTGTTCCCTGCTTCCAAGAGCTTCGGCTGGCATCTCAGGGCCAACTCGACAGCAGGGGGCTGGTTACTATAACAACGGATGGGTCTCCTGAATTCTGAAAGGGCCCTGAGTAGCCACTTGGGAAACAGTTATTGAGCAAAAAGTTGCCTGGGATCTGCCACGTGACCCAGATTCCCCTGCACACAGCTGTCCAGAGAAAAGAAAAAAAAAGCAGGTAACAGCTGGGTCTCTAAAGGCTCCCCACCCCCATGATCTTTTAGCATCTCAGAGCAAGACACAACCAAGTCTTTAGAAAAAATCCTCGGAGGCAAGCCACGTTTCAGCATTAGGAAACGCACTTTCTTCTCCCCACTGGCTCCACACACTGTCAGGCTTTGAAGAGCTGGATTGCAACAATTATTCCTAATGATTACATTAAAACCTTCTTGAACTATGGCTACAGGTACACGTTTTGGACAGAGGTGAGTGACATGAGCAGTTATCAGATTATAAAAGAAAAAAATGATGCTTGGAATACAAGTGGCCCTGAGGGCGGTTTGTTTCCAAAATGATAAAGGTGATCACACAAAGCCACCAAAAATTATGACTTGGAAGCTTGACTTTTTCCAGACTTGAGAAAAGTTGCACGTAAACCTATCTTTTGATCCTCATTCCCTCCCTCACATGAGACGCAGAAGAGCAGCTCAGACTGACCCAGTGCCTTTATACATGCCCCAGATTCCCTTATAAAGAATCTGAGGCTGCCCATGAAAGTGGACTTCATTTTGCAAAGAGGAAGGGCAGTCCCAGTGTTTTTCCCCAAGCAGTACCAAACACAAGAACACATGCTGCTCTATCAGCTCACACACAGTTTCCTCCACTCTGAACACCTGTCCTTCTTCTCAGTTCTATGAACATCAGAGCCAAACATCTCCTCCAAGAAGCCGTCCCTGACTCCCTTCTGCCCAGCTCTGGCGATGGTCAAGTACCTCCCAGAGCACAGTTTCCCTTCATCACCACTGGCCGTGGGAATGCACATACGAGGGCAGGGCAGAGATGGGAAGACCCGGGAGCAGGGACCCACAGTCAGGTCTGTGCAGCCCACTAGTGCCATGAGAGAGTGTGCGAACAGTGGCCTCACACCTCAGTGTTTCTCATGAGAATCCAGACAGTGGGAGTTTTCAACAAAATCTTCCCATTTTCAAAGTAATTCTCATTTCTAAAAATAAGAGGTCAGCTACACAAAACCAGTAAAACAGGCCACCAGTTTGTAACCTCTACTTGGGACAACCTTTTTCTACCTGTTCATCTATTCTGTTAACCTACGCACTTTTTAAAAATATAACTTTATTTATTTATTTTCGGCTGTGCTGGGTCTTTGTTGCTACGTGGGATTTTTCTTCAGTTGCAGCAAGCTGGAGCTATGTTCTGGCCGTGGCGTGCAGGCTTTTTATTGCAGTGGCTTCTCTTGCTTCGGAGCAAGAGCCCTAGGGCATGTGGGCTTCAGTAGCTGCAAGACATGGGGTTGGGGTTCCCACCCCCAACCCACTCAATAGTTGGGGTTCCTGGGCTCTAGAGCACAGGCTCAATAACTGCGGCGCATGGGCTTAGCTGCTCCAAGGCATGTGGGATCTTCGACTAGGGATCAAACCTGTGTCTCCCGTATTGGCAGGCGGATTCCTTACCACAGAGCCACCAGGAAGACCGCCTACACACTCCCTGAGACAGGACCTCTGTCTTCTCGCCTTATCTCCAGTGCCTGACACAAACTAGATGCTTAAGAAATGTCTTCAAATAAACGAAGGAAGGAAGGAATACATGAGCCACCTGTAAAGGGTCTTTTCGGTCAATAAAACAAAACGAAGGCCTAGGTTTGAGTACAGCTGACCCTTGAACATGGAGATAAGGGTGCCAACATTTTGCACAGTCAAAAATCTGCATACAATGTACTTGGCCTTCTGTATCCAGAGTTCCTCGACATTTGTGATTCCATGGATTCAACCCAACACCAGACTGCATAGTCCTGCAGCGGTGACTACTAGAAAAAACCCAAAGTATAAGTCGATCCTTGCAGTTCAAACTTGCGTTGTTCGAATGTCAACTGTAGGGACTTCCCTTGTGGTCCAATGGTTCACACTTCCCCTGCAGGGAGCATGGGTTCAATCCCTGGTCAGGGAACTAAGAATTCACATGCTGCATGGCACAGCCAAAAAAAACAAGGTCAATTGCACTTCTCAAAGGTACTAGCTTGTGATCCTGGGCAAGTCCATTCCCCTTCGGGACACCGTTTCCTCCAATGGGAAGGAAGGAACAGTCCCTAACACTGTGGCCAACACCCGTGGCTGCTGTGAGGATTAAGTCATGTCACGTTTGCTTTATGCTAATTCACCACTATTGGCTGCTGTGACTTATTTATTATTGCGCTTATTATTATTATTATTTAATAATAATATTATTATTACTTAATAATAATATTATTATTATTGTGACTATTATCATGCTTCCTCCCTGCTAGCTTGTTCATAGTCACGCACAGGAGGAATCATTGCTACTGCACCAGCTCCTTTGTGACCTTCCTGGGATGGGGTGGGAGACAAATGTCTAAACCAAATCCAGTGATTGGAGAGCAGGCTTGGAAGCACCTGCCGCTAGAGCAGATGGGCAGAGAGTCTGCACCCGGCTCACAGTACTGCTGCTACTGTGGAACCCAGGAGGGACCCGAGCTCTGCTGGGCACACGTGGTCAACCGTTCCTCCAGCAAGAAGGATGTCCGCACATGCCCACACTTGACCTCATGTGCATCTGTCTGTTTGCCGGAGCCACTGTCATGCCAACTCAAACCCCGTGCACATTTGCAGTGTATGTTCCTTCCTATTTATTACACTGTCTCCCCCAGACATCTAGGAGAGAGAAAAATTGCCGTGTCAACAAAACACACTTGCTTTCACGAACAGCATTCTAAATGAGGAGGCACTGACAGAGGGCAAAATTTCTGGGAGTCTAAAGATGAGAGTAAAAAGAGAGACCTTTTTCCACCTGTCTATGACGCTAAACTGGTATGGACTGATGTACCATGGAATTTACAGATGGTTCAGTCGTGTGCTCAAGAGGGATGTGGATTTCTCAGACCAGAAAGTGAAATCCTTCTACTACCAAACTTCAACCAATGGGGGTTACTTTTTAACAATCCCCACTTAAGACTTTCCAGTTTGCTCTTCTGGAGTCTCTGTACTTAGCTCAGCTCACTCTGAACCTGAGAAGTAAAGCTGTTTTACACTTCTGGAAAGTTCTCTCCCAAGCTACAATTATGGTCAATGAGATGCTCAATTTGTCATCAAGGTAAGATAGCACTGATGAGCTGGGATGAAGAACAGGACAGGTAGATGGTATTACTCAGCATCAAAATCTATTCTGCTTCTTAAACACCTGAAAATAGAGCTGGTCCTCGAGTTTTCTCCTTTGCGACTTTGGCAAGTCCAAACCGTAAGATCTTTTCAACAAGCAAATGAGCTATAAAAACAGACTGTGGAAGGAAGTGAATGCCTCCAGACAAGCTATTCCTCATCTAGGCCAAATAATGCAACGAAGTCACCCTGTGCTGTGCACTCAGTCGTGTCTGACTCTGCGACCCCATAGACTGGAGCCCTCCAGGCACCTCTGTCTGTGGGGTTCTCCAGGCAAGAATACTGGAGTGGGTTGCCATTTCCTACTCCAGGGGATCTTCCAGACTAGGGACTGAACCTGTATCTCTTGCATCTCCTGCACTGGCAGGTGGATTCTTTACCCCTGTGCCACCTGAAGTCACATTGGCTGGGTTCAAATCCAGTAGCCACTAGAGATGAATGCTCTCACTTGTGATTTTACCAAACTTTAGTTTTCTGATCTGCAAAAATGGATGTAATAATTCCGAGGATTTGAATGTTTAATTACGTGGCAATGAAATCCCTGTAGCACATGTGTGATATGCTGAATACTCAGTAAAAGACTCTTGGCTGTTTAGACCTTAAGATGTATGAAGCCATTTCAGGGGTAAGGCTTTTCTTTGCTCATCAGAGAGAGAAGAGCTACCTTCAAAGCAGTTTTCTTCAAGGTTACAGGAAAAAAAAATTTAAAAATATCTTCCCAATCCTGAAAATTCTAAGTGGACGCTAATGGCTTACACGGTGTTAAGTTATTCCAAGATAATAAACAAACAAGGTGCGTGCCCTAGCATATGGACTGGACGTCCTATATACAGCTCTTTCCCCAGCATCAGCCTTAAGTGATGCAAATCGCAAAGAAACCTTCTCCAAAATTTCCTCTTGTTTCTGAGTGGCAGCAGCTGGGCTGCTCCCAATCTTTTCAGGAATGCCAGCACATTAGTGCCATAAAAACAGCTTGTCTTGGTGAGACGGGGGCTGGAGCTCTCAGAATGTACTTTGTGACTGTAGTCATTCAAAAGGTGCATTTTGTTACTGTCTGGAGGAACAGGGCCAAAATGGCACACTTCAGAAAGTACGGAATTGATTTCTCCCCCCTCATTTCAACAGCAATGAGTACAGCTCTGCACTGTTGCATGCTGACATGGGCTGCACTATTTAAAAGGCACACACAGGGCACCCCTCGTAAAAGGAGGCAAGATTTTCCTGGAGTTAATCCTTATTAGCCGCCCCACCACTCTGTCCCTTGTCCCCAAATGCTCTGCATGTTGATTTCTAGCTTTGCAGCAACTTTTGCATTGTTAGGGATTTGACTACATCTCTTCAAGGCGGACCCTGGCAAGGAGAATTTGAGAGGGAGCTACTAGTAACATCTCAGCCAACCATGTTTCAAAACAAATTTCTCCCACAAACCCCTGTTGATACCTGTGAAAATACTGCTCAGATAGTCCCCAGTGGACCTCTGTACACCTTCCAGTGAAACAAAAATATCTGAGGGCTCCACCTGTACTTTCTGCAGGTTGAGTCACTAAGTTGTGGTCTGACTCTTTGAGACCCCATGCCCACCAGGCTCCCCTGTCCACGGGATTTCCCAGGCAAGAATACTAGAGTGGGGAGCCATTTCCTTCTCCAGGGGATCTTCCCAACCCCAGGGATGGAAATGACATCTCCCGTGTCTCCTGCATTGCATGCGGGTTCTTTGCCACTGAGCCACCTGGGCTTCCCATCCTATCTATATTTTTCAGTTTTGGCCAAATGTAACAAAACTAGTATTTGGCCTCCAAAGCTGTCCTTTTCAAGAAACCCAATAAACCCAACCCAATAATGCCAACATTTGAGGACACTTCTGGTGGTGCTCCAAGAATACCAGCGAACTCTCCCACTTCCCGGGTGTTCTTGGGGCTGTGTGACCATGTCTGGCCAATGGGAGTGAAGGGTTACACGTCTGGGCCATGCAGTTCAGCCTCAGTGAACATGCAGAAACCACAGCAATAGCTGCGAAGACTCAGTCCTCATTTATGGAAACTGCCACCATGGCGAGTTGGTTTGAAACCTCAGCATGAGGCCTGCCACCTGAGGAAACACTCCAGGAGGTCCTCATCTGCCTCTGTGTTCTACTTACGTCAAGTCTGCTTGCCAGCCATCTGCTCTCACTGTGCCTCAGAGGCAGGAAAGGAGCCCTGTAGTTTCAGCCTCAAAACCGCATTGCTAGAGGGGAACGCCCATCCCTTCAGCATGTATGCATTTTCTCTGTGGACTCTCCCAACACATCTCTCTTTCACGTTAATAATAAAGAAAAAAAAAATACTTGAAAAAAGGAAAAAAAAATCCTTGTTCCCTCTAGGCTGTTCTCATGATTGGCCAGCTCATCTGTCCTGATGCTAATTCAATTTCACTTTGCTTGTCCTGAAAGAAGTTTCTCCTTTGCTCTCATTCCTGTGTACTGGCATGTTAGGAGTCTGGTAAAAACTCACAGGCTTCCCTGGTGGCTCAGTGGTAAAGAATCCGCCTGTCAATGCAGGACAACGGGTCTGAGTCCTGATCTGGGAAGATCCCACGTGCTGCGGAGCAACCACGCCCGTGCACCACAACGACTGAGCCTGTGCTCGAGAGCCTGGGAGCCACGCGCTGCAGCTACTGAAGCCTGTGCGCCCCAGAGCTTGTGCTCCATAGTAGGAGAAGCCACAGCAAGGAGACGCCTCCAACTGCAGCTGGAAAGGAACCCCAGTCGCTGCAATAAAAGAAATGCCCGCATAGCAGCAAAGACCCAGCACAGCCAAAAGTAAATAAAATTGTTAAAAAAAAGAAAATCACGCATTCAAAAAACTCCCCCTCCAAAACAACAACAAAACACCTCCACTCACAGGCAGTATCTACTGAAGGAGGCTTAAACCTCTCGTTACTTTAAACCAAGCTTTGAATATACACATGTAATATGAATATCAGCTGCTCTAGTGGCTCAGATGATAAAGAATCTGCCTGCAATGCAGGAGACCTGGGTTTGATCCCTGGGTCAGGAAGATCCCCTGAAGAAGGGAATGACAACCTACTTCAGTATATTTGCCTGGAGAATCCCATGAATAGAGGAACCTGGCAGGCTATAGTCCATGGGGTCGCAAAGAGTTGGACGTGACTGAGCAACTAATAGTAACTAACATGTAAATAACATGTACAAAACATTCTAAACATATTTTAACCATGAAATAATATATTATTCAATACGTATGTGCAATTCAGACTCACTGAGTTTTTCAAAAGTATACACAGTATGAACTCATGGGGAAATACATCTTGAAGGGAAGGGCCTTAAAAGCTCTCTTTACGACATTGCACAGCCCCTTCCGGCAAGCAGCTTGCCATCAACATGTCTGTCTGGTCAGCCTGGTATCCACATCTGCTTGGCCAAACAGCCACGGTCCTCAGTGGCCAGCATGATCCTTATCAGGTAGGCAGAGAACCAAGGTGGGCCAAGCAGAAATAACACTGAGGTTTGTGCTAAAACTACTGGGAACAGCAGCTTTTTCACACTGGAGCTGCCAGGGTTACCCAGCCTGGGGCAGCAGTGGGCCCTCTCTGCTCCTTCCCGGGGAGAATCTGCGAATAAAACCACACAGCACTAAGCAGAGACAAGGGGAGGGCGAGCAGACCTTTCGTTACCTCTAGGCGTTCAGTTTAACCCTAGGCAGATCATGTTAGGCAGCCTCCGATGTGCCAATCGGTGGGCTCCAGACAATATCTGTTTGTAAACCATCATGTCCCGGAGAAAGGGTGACAGGGACGTGAGTCTAGTGTTCCTAGGCTCACCCTGAAACACAACGTCAGCTATCACCTAGCTGGTCTATAGCGCGAACAGCACCACAGTTACCCTTAGACGCCAGGGGAAGGCCTCAGATGAACCCTTCCTTATTCCCTTGACCTTTCCGACTGAGAACAGACCCAGGGACACCATCTGTTCACAGATTCTGTTGACCCCACCTTGGCTGCCTTCATCCGAGCCACCATCACTCCTTCTTGGACAAGTTCATAGTCTCCTAGCTGGTCTCTATGCCTCTGCCCCTGCCCCTGCTCCTTTTCAGGGGTCTTTGCAACACAGCCAAGGAATCCTGAGTCACAACACTTCTCTACCAAACAGTCCTTCTGTCATGGTAAAAGGCAATGTGTTCCAGAGGTCTGGAGTGTTCACAAAGCTGTACATGACCCAACTCCCCTTTATCCTGCTTCTTCCTGATACCCTTTCCTACACTCTCTTCCCACACTCATCTGCTCCAGCCACGGCTCTTGGCTCTTCCTGAAACATAGTAGGCACATTCCTGCCTCAGGGCCTTTACACATGCTGTTTCCTCTGCTTGGAACCTGCCCCAAATGGAGCCCATTCGACTCCTTTGGACAAATACCCCTTACCAGGGATAAGGTATTCTTTAACCACTCCGAGGGCTTCCTGGGTGGCTCAGTGGCAAAGAACCTGCCTGCCAAGAGGAGACAAAGGTTTGATCCCTGGGTCGGGAAGATCCCCTGGAGGAGGAAATGGCAACCCACTCCAGTATTCTTGCCTGGGAAATCCCAGGGACAGAGGAGCCTGGAGGGTTCCAGTCATGGGGTTGCAAAGAGTCAGAGATGACCTAGCAACCAAGCAATAACCACCACCACCACTCTGACCATTCACCCTAAAGCCTCAGCATCCCCCTCCACCTTCCAGACTGACTTTTCTCATTGCACACTTAACATCATCTTGTTGGCTTACTTATTCCCCGTCTCCTCTACTAAAATGTGAGCTCAATGAAAGAAGAGTGTCTGCAACACAACAGGGGCTCAAAATTCATTGAATGAATGGACAGAAGTGGGGGGAACATGACCCCTGTTCATTACTGATGAAGCTTGTTAAAGGGCAGAAGCTTCCCACATCAGTCTGAGAGGTGAAGCCTGCCAGGGCAGCCAAGTGGGCCAGCCTATCTCACTCAGTTAAACTGGCTGACAGTGTGGAGCTGAAAAAACACACAACTTTTAAATAGAAGCTTCAAATAGGCTTCCCTCGGGAAGCAGTGAGAATCAGTTCAAGGATGATGCTAGTATAAGGATGACTTACCATCAGCCCTCTTTATGTGTATTGCATATCTTTATGTGTATTAAATGCCACAGAATATGATAAATGTTCTATCACTGAATTTTCAGTAAAAGGCTATGGAAAAAATTTTAAGGTCAAGAGGTGCTATTATGTGGTTATGACAAAGTGGAGCGCGGTCTCAGAGAAACTGGGAAAGCTCAAAAACTTATTAACTCATTTTGCGGGTTCAGAAACTAAAGCTCAAAGTGGGAAAAGGGATTTGTAGCCAGCAAGTAGCAGGGCTGGTATCTGAACTCGCATCTCCCTGATTTTTGAGCAAAAGCCTCTTTGGCACTAAATTCTAGGAGCTCATCATGGGTGCCTTAATCTCAACAGAGGCTCTGAATCGCCAGCTTCTTGCAGATAAAGCGGGTCTCCCAGGTGGTAACACAAGACGCACTGCAGCCGCCTTACCTTTCTGAGTGAAGAGGCCATGGGCGCCCCCTCCCCTTGGTCAAGCCCCCCTCACTGGGCACGTGCTGACGGTGGAACCCGAGCCCACGCCAGGGCGGCCTGGCGACTCACCTCCAGTAAACGAGCACAGCAATGAGAAGGATGAGGCACACGAAGGTCAAGGCTGATACCACAATCAGAGGGATGATCCACTCCATCCTCCCCGGGGAAGGCCGGCTTATCATCCCAGAGGTGTTCTTCTCTGCTGCAAAGAGAAACCGTGCCAGTTAGAGGGCAGAGGCGAGCCGAGCGCGGGAGCCAGGGGAGCCTGAGTGTGCTGGAGAGCTCTGCTCCACTTTTGGGTGGTTCCTGGAACGGGGCTGCCCGGTGACGAAGGGCAAACCACTGTCCTCGCCGTTGCCTGGGGAGTCCCAAGCCAGGCGGGGCCCGCTCTGCAGGCTGCACCCCGTAGTCGCCAGTGGGATGGGTTTGAAGATAAGAGGTCCAGATGTTTGTGAAAAGACTTGAGCCGATGCCAGAGACCCAGCCTCGCTCTGAGAACGCTACTGGCCCTGAGTGGCCTCTGGATATACTGAAGAAATGTGCCCGGGTCTGAACGAAGCACTGAACCCGCTTCTGGAAAATGGACAGGGGAGCCGGGCAGTTTTGCCAGGGCAGGAGGGAGGGAAGGAAAGATGGGTTTTACTGAGATAACCGGCTGTGACTGATCGGGTGTGTATTTCTTTGCTTAGCGTCCGTTACCCCCTCCTCTAGCCCTGCTGTGGGAAACCACCCTCCCTAACAGTCCTGGTGGGACAATTGTCCAAGAGTGGATCCCCCAGTCTCCCGGCCAAGGGGAAGGAGCAGGACTCAAGTTGGGGCAATGGTGCTCTCACCCTAGAATCTCAACCAGCCTCTCAAAGTCTGAACAATAGCACACCCAAGCAAAAGCACCCAGATTCCTCCGCCCATAAGCTCCCACCACCCAGATCCCCAGAGACCCCGTTTTTCTCTCAAATCTGGTTCAAAAGCTTTTCCTTTGATCCCATTTCCCACCTGCCCCCTCACACCATCCTTCTAAAGGCTCTCAGACAGGCAGCCCCGTCTCTCTCTGCTCCCAGCACACATCAGCCCCTCAACAGTAGCCAGTCTGGGGGTTAAGAGGGGAAGCTTGCGGAATAGTCGAAGATTCTCTCAGGTCGGCTAGCACCTCTTACCCCAGCAGCTCCTCCTCCTCTCTCTCAGGCCACAAGGATCTTCACAAGTTCCCAGCAGACTCAGGTGAGAACCTAATCTATGAACAGTGGGGTCGATGCCTGGAAATCTCCAGGTGGTCCGCAGGAAGCTCAGAGGGCGGCGTGGGGTTGGGAAGAGCCCAGAAGCACAGAGACGGTCAGGAGACGCATGTGGTGAGAAAGCAAAGTTTCCCTGTGATGGCAGGGAGAAGCCCACAGACACCTCCACTGCTGGCTGCAGGGCTCAGCGAGGATTCCTCCTGCTCTGCAAAAATGAGGCCAGCATTCAGCCAGCCCCAAGCACCCCTGTGCTGGATGGACTACGTGAAGGGCTAATCAGGCTGGGTTTCCAGGAGAGAGGGGTTGGGCTGAGCAGGAAAGAGGTAATTGGCCCCGGGAGCAGATGATTAAAGAGGCAAGACCTGGAGTGAGGAAGAAATGGGTTACAGCCTTTTTTCTTGGGTTTCCTCAAATGTAATTGACTTTGATCCTCTCCTTTGTTTCATGCACAGGCGGGACCAGACGTATGCCCAGCTCACAGGTGACAAGACAGAGGCAGCACACTCTGATGAAAAAACCTCAGCAGGGCAATCGGAGATTTATAAAGAGCCTTCCTAACTGTGCTAGCCCATTTCTCACAATAGCATGCCCCAGAGGTTTCCATCAGGCATCTATCTGACAAGTCTCGACTGCATGCCAGGCATGGCGAGACGGGATGCGGAGGCAAGAAAACATCAGACGGGAACAACTCTGTGTCTGTGGGGTGGGAATTGCCAGGGGCAGCACATGGGGTCCAGGGGAACAGTGGTCTCAGCCCAGGGATTCTGGTGGGGCTTCCTGATGTTCAGATGGCAGTTGAAGGATGAAGGTGAGTTAGCCAGGTCAAGGGCAAGTACGGATGTGTTCTGGAGAGAGAGCGCTGAAGTAGAGGGGGTATGAGAATGAAGAGGGGGGTGATCCAAAATGGAGAGTTGGAGGCCCCATCAGCCATGGTTTGTAGGCTGGATGAAGGGAACTGGTTTTAGGCCAGAGGACATGTCCTGCAAGATTGTAAGCTGAGGCGGACAAGCGTCAGATGTACAATCTCTCTCTATGTATCGTGCTTTCATTGTGAACCTCCGGTCACCGGCCACAGAAAGAATCAGTTGCAAATAAGAATTTTGCAGGGCTCCAGCAGGGGGCAGCCCAGCCAGGTAATCATGTGGCCGGTGGTGGGGAATCTCAAAGTGGCGATGGTGCTGTTCATGGAAAATATGGCAGGAGGGCTGACGTAAACGCCTTATGACCAGGGAACTCATTTTCCACCCCGGGAAGTCCTGGTATACCCAGTGTCTTATTTCTCTCCGCTCCTTCACACAGAAGAGGCTTCCTGTCTGGGCTACTGCATGGTTAGGCAGGGGTGGGGAGGAGGCAGAAGGCAAAGTCCCCATCCTACACATCCTCAAATCACTGAAAATGACCCTCGCCCAAAACTCCCTCCGATTTCACAACGGAGCTGTTTCTAACATTTCATCATGCCTGTGTGAGCACTTTTTTTTTTTTAGAGGTTGAGGGAGTAAAAATATCTGAAGTCCCTCTCAAGACAGCCCCTTGAATGGTGGCATTTGTGGAGGAGAACTCAGACCAGCAGCAGCTGGCAGTGAGAGAGAAAAAGCTAAGGATTATTTTGACAGCAGTTTGTTCTCCACCTGGACTAACGACGGGCAGCGGGATATGCCTAGGCTGTTTACCTAAAAGCCAGGCAAAAATAGGAGTGCCGCTGGATTTCCACCTGGGCACAACAAAGCTGACTACATGTTAACACTCAAGAGTCCTGCTTCGTCTTCACGGTACCAGGAGCCTGGAACTTCACTCCATGACCACAGAGTCAAGTGCATCTTCTCCTGAGGAATCCCGCACTGCCCCTGGGGACAGCAGGGTCCTCCATGAGTGAGCCCCCGCCCCCCAATTATCTCCTGCTACCCCACCTCTGCTGCAATGGGTTCCAGCCACACCCACCCATCCAGTGACCAGCGGGGCCATGATGCCACCTCTCGACCTCTGACCCTGCTGAGCTCACCGCCCGGGAACACTGCTCCATCCTGTCCCCAGAAGCTCCTGCTGATCCCTCCATCCTGGGTCAGGTGTAGGAATCAGCTCCTCTGTGAATTCTCCCCAAACCCGTGGTCTGTGCTCTCTGGAAGGCGCAGTTAAGATTACAGGCTTGAACCCTGGCTCTGCCACTTTCTACATGACCTCTAACTGATAACTTGCATCACTCAGGGCCTGGAGTTCTTCATCTATAAAAGGGGGAGACAAGAACCTATTTCCCTGATGTGGTGGGAAAACTCAAGACACAAGCAGAATGCTTAGACGTGTGCCCGGCACTGAGCAAACACTAAGTAAATCCTCTAATCCTCGCCATGGTGGTTGTCATCATGCACTTTTCTTACAGCACATGTAATGCCAAGCACTCTCTTATTACTTCACTCTAAGGTCCCCCAGAGCAGGCCTGATGGTCTCCGTACAGAACAGTAATAAAGCTCTGTCTCTTCCTAGTCACGCAACACTTGGGGAGTTACTTAACTGATGTTTGGGCATCAGTTTTGGCATCTGTAAATGGAAATAATGATACTTCCCACTACAGTGGGGTGGGAGGGGGTGTGACGATTACACGAGTTAATTCGATAAAACCCTTAGCGAGCTGCCTGGCACCCATAAGCACCTACTTAACAATATCAACTGTGACAACCACCATCACCACCACCGTCCTCTCCCCCTTCAGCACCCTAGCATAGCACCAGGCAAATGGAGAGCACTCGTCAGGTGTCTGCAGAATCTGAATCCCCCTATAAAATACGAGGGCATGCGTGGCAATCACACAGAACCGCAAGTGGATTCTGGGGGCGTCGGCAGTGGAGGCGGCCTGTGAGGTGACCGCCAGTGAAGAGCCAGAACCTCAAAGTCTGTCCTAAGACTAGACTGCACCCTGCTTCTTGCCGTGCTTCAGGAAGAAACCCTGGTCCTGTTGCCTGACTCGCGGTATGGCCCAGCAGGCCCTCAAAGGAGAAAGTGCCATCAGTCAACTACTAGAAATTAACTAGGAACACATAACCTGCCACCTGAGCTGGGTCTACACTCTTCCCCCCAAGCCCTCGGTCTCCCAACAATCTTCCCCATGCCAAGGCCCCAAACGCTAGAACATACTACTGACTTTTCAGAGAAACCAAGATCCTGCCCTCCAGGATTGCAAATTCTGATACAAATCCTGCCTCAGGCCTCTTCCACTCTGTGACTTTGGGTAACTGACTGTCTGTCTCTGAGCCTCTGGTCACTCCTCTATCAAAGGGAAACAGAGGACAATGCTCACCTCTTGAGGGACTTAGGGGAATTAAATAAGATAACCTACGCAAAGCAGACTATGCGAGATGCAAAAGGAAATCATGGGGCCTCTTTTTCAAAACTTACTGAAGAGTTTCAAGAGGTGGCAGCAGAACATACATGTAACACGGGGCCTTCTGAGCACAGGGCTGTGTGACCACGTGGGCTGCATCCTCAGAAAGCCGGCCCTGAGCAGTCAAGCATTCAGCCCAGCACCTGTGTCCAGAGAACATTCGTTCTTTTCTTCCTTTCAACCAGGCGACATTGCTGACTGTCATAAAATTAGATGCTCCAAACTGTTAGGAGTAGAAAATACCCCGATGCTGGGAAAGATCAAAGGCAGGAGGAGAAGGGGACGACAGAAGATGAGATGGTTGGATGGCATCACCAACTCAATGGACATGAATTTGAGCAAACTCTGGGAGACAGTGAAGGACAGGGAGGTCTGGCATGCTGTAGTCAGACATGACTGAGCGACTGCACAACAAAACAGTTAGGAGCAGCTCACTCGTACTCAGAGCTCACTTATAACCCAGTTACCTCCTGAATGGTACAGCAGAGCTGGGGTGTCCAGCTCCAGGAGAGTTTGCCTCTTTGTGATGCCCAAACTCTGACACCAGGACAAGTGCAGGACCACTGGGTTAACATAGCACCTTCTTGCCTCCGTCTCTGATCTGTCCAGTTGGTCTGGTTTTACCAGCAGAACCAGCCCAGCCATTCCTGCCTGCCATGGGCAGTGTGAACTGGCAGCCCACAGACGTGTGGGTTGGCACCCTTCCCCTGGGAATTATTAAATTGTGAGGTAGGTGCCAAGATTTCCCAAACAAGAGAGTTCAGCAAAAAATCAGAATCAAAAATAAATTAAAAAAAAAACAAACTACTCCAAATCTTCTCCCATATCACAGATCTGAATTCCCAGATGGCAAACATCAGTTGGAAGCAAGGAGCATACTCTCTAAGGCCAAGCTATGGCTCACTGGTTTGCCACAGTCCTCACTGCTCCCAAATGCAACAGAAGACCTGCTTTCTTGACCCGACTCCAGCGGCCAGCTCCCTCTGGCCAGTTGAATTTCAACCTGCAGTATGGTACTCTGACCCAAGGAAGCAGCAGGAAGACACACGCACGCGCATACACCTGGGGCTTTTACAAAAGCCTTATCATCAAAAGCAAAAATCATGGTTTAATCAAACTCCTGACCAGGATTCTGAAGACACTAACTTGGCTCACGAGAGAGGCTGTACCAGGCAGCTTTCCCAATCCAGCTTTTATCCTGAAAATGATTTTAGTTTTCAACCAATGAGAAGTGAGTCAGATTGCTGCTCCATCTTTACAGCGTGGGCCATTCCTCTCTGTGAACCTAGAACCTTTTCCTACTCTTTCCAGGCTGCATCTTGCTGTTCTGTCTAAGAGGATAAAAATGGGAAGGGGATATCAACTTATGCCCCCTTCTCCTCCCATGGATGTGCTGTGCAGATGAGGTGCTGCTAGGAGGGTCAGAAGATGTCAGGCCAGGCAGGCCTGGGACTCAGAGTATGATCCAGTTTCAGAAACATCTTCCAGTGGAAATGTAGAGCAAAATGCTAATATATAACCTTCTTTGAGCATTTGTGTGTAGAGCGGGGGGAGGGTGAATGACCTCCCCACAGATCATCTTCCTCTTTTATTTAAGCATCCACAAGAATCTGAGTAAACTGCCTCCATTCTGCTTTCTCAAAAAAAAAAAAAAAAAAAGAAAGAAAAGAAAAACAGTTTTCAGTGGCATATGTCATCACTGAATTAATGCTGTTTGCCTTTTACTGGCTTGGCTCTCATCCCAGTAGAAGCAAATAAAAACGGAGTACAATGTACTATAAATGCTACAGGCAGGGAAATATCAGATGGACCCGTAGGAGACACTTCCTACCCTGCAGGAAGGGCTCAACTTCTGCTTCGGGACAAGAACCTCTACGTGGTCAAGACTGAAAGGGGCTTGGATCCTGACAGGCCGCTCTCAGGGGCTGGGGAAAGGTGGATTCAGTCACATTTCAAGGGAGATTGAGAGCAGGACAATCTGCACACTCAAAATCTGTACCTGGGTTTAAAGTCACGAAAGACTAGATGGTGTTTGGATAATGCCACTCCTTCAAAACCAGCTGCAGCTATGAATAAAGGTGCTACTTAAAAAAAAAATAGTGGTAAAACACACATAAAAGTTAGCATCTTTACCATCTCCAGGAGTACAGTTCAGTAGGGTTAAGCATATCACAGTGTTACTCAACTGATTTCAAAGAAATCTGTTTTTCAACTGCAAAACTGCAACTCTGTACCGATGAAACGACAATTCCCATCAGCCCCAGCCCCTGGCAACCACCATTCAACTTTCTGTATGACCTGACTACCCTACTGTAGGTAACTCATGTAAGTGGACTTGTGTGTGCGTGTGTGTGTGTGTGTGTGTGTGTGTGTGTGTGTGTTGTGACTGGCCCAAGGTCCATCTATGTTGTAGCTCTGTGACAGGGTTTCCTTCCTTCTTAAAGCTGAACGACACTCCACTCTATGTATATACCACATTTTGTTTCTCGATTCATCACTCATCGGACACGTGGGTTGTTTCCATTCCTTGGAAACTTGGCCACTATAAATAACACTGTTATGAACATGATAGTTCAAATATCTCCTCAAGACCCAACTTTCAATCCTTTTGGGTAAATACCCAGGAACACGATTCCTGGATCATACGGCAATTCTATTTTTAGTTTTATTAAGAACTTCCATACTGTTTCCCAAGTGGCTGCACCATCTTACATTCCCCTCAACAGGGCACAACAATCTTCATTTTGCCACATCCTCAACAACACTTGTTGTTTTCTGTTTTGTTTTTTGAGTTTTGTGCCAGCACCCCTGACAGCTGTGAAGTCAAAAGAAAGCTGCTTTTTTCATAGGGCCACAAAACTTGTCTTTATTTTCTGAGGCCCTGGCATTAGATAAACTGCTATTGCAGAGACATGACTGTGAGGACAAATACATATACTCTCCTGCAATGGGACATGGGTTTCATGTTCCCATGACCATGTCTGAGCTCGACTTAGAGCATCCATGTCTTTCCATGTCTTTCCATTTACATCACCACTAGGAGTTGTCATCAATAAGCCCCCTTACCACCTCTCACAGAGCTCAGACTCAAAACAAGGCAAGTGTCACCTGTATTTCAATAAGGCATTGGAACGCTGAAGGAACTTGATAAATCCCAATTTAATTCAAGTTCCATAAACACGGCAGGTCCTGGGTCCCAACCTACCGGAAATCACCACCATAGATACTTCATTGCAACATCATGTGTCTCTGCCATTAATCAGGACTCATGTCAGACATACAGCCCCTTAGAACCAGAATCCTTTGCTCCAGCCTCTCTGGAAACTTGCTTGTTCTTGGTGAGGTCTGGTTTTCTACATCAAGAGATATACAACCTGTCCTAGTTCCGAGATCACTCAGTGAGGAACAGAAACTTCCAAGGACCCAGACACTTTCTAGGAGGAAACTAAACCACACTGGAGACTTCAGGGCACCCAAGCTAGTTCTTTCCAACACTTGCAGAGAAATCACAGTCAGGAGCTGGGGCAAGCCATATGATGTAGGAAAGTCCTCCCCACAAAAGAAGCCTGAGCAACAAAACCAGCCAGGCTGAAAACTGCGAAGACAGTCCATGCAAGTGCCGGGTCTAATTTACTTTAAGTAAAGCATGCAGGGACTTCCCTGCTGGGCCAGGGCTAGGACTCTGTGAAACCAGTGCAGGGGGCCCAGGCTCGATCCCTGGTCAGGGAACTAGGCCCCACGTGCCCCAACTGAGAGTTTGCATGCCACAACTAAACATTCTGTGCGCCACAATGGAGGCTGAAGATCCCACGTACAACAACTAAGACCCAGCAGAGACAAAAAACCAACCAATCAAACCAAGCATGAAGCATCTCCCCCCACTCCACAAACCCCAGCTAAATTTCACAGTCATGACGTCTGCTCTGTCTTCATGAGCCTCTATTGCTACTTACTTCTGACCTTAAATTACCTCCTATTTTTCCCTCCCAAGTAAACCTCTTTGAAAAGGAATTTTATGTCAACCTATAAATCTGAGTTTCTCCACCATGGCACTATGGACATTTTGGACCAAGAAATTCTTTGTTGTGGGGCTGGTCTGTGCCCTGCAGAATGTCCAGTAGCATCCATGTAATGCTAGGAGCAGGCCCAGCCTCAGTCGTGATAACTGAAAATGTTTCCAAATATCACCAAATATCCCTGTGAGGAAAGGGAACAAGCTTATCTCTAGGTGATCTTGAGAGTCTGTGCCAAAAGTGAAAAAATGATTTCTTTTTACAAGGACACATTCAAATACTCACTTAATACTTAATAATTCATCTGAAACCATCCCGGTTTGCCCACTTGGCAAATAAGCCCCAAGGGCAGGAGGCCAGCAGCACCAGGTGGGTTCAGGGCCTGTGTCTGACCCCCTGTCTCGTCACGTCTTGCTCAGGCAAATTCCTTAACCTCTAAGCCTTGGTCTCCTGAGGCTTCCCGGGTGGCGTCAATGCAGGAGACATAAGAGACTCTAGTTCAGTCCCTGGGTGGGGAAGATCCCCTAGGGGAGGGAATGGCAACCCACTCCAGTCTTCTTGCCTGGAGAATGGACAGAGGAGCCTAGTGGGCTACAATCCCTAGGGTTTCAAAAAGCTGGATATGACTGAAGCGACTTAGCATGCACGCCTTGGTTTCCCCACTGGTCTAAGGGCCACAAGGACAACAGAGGCCACCTGGGGTTGTGTAAGACAAGTGACATTACATTTTGGCTTTTAGCACCCACATCACCAGCATGGAACAAATATTAAGCAGTGATGCAACTGTTTCTAGAAGTAGAGATTTTCAAGCTGGCCTTCCTTAGAGCCTAAGTGTTCCCAAGAGGTACTCAAGGTTTTCCCAAAGGAGAGAGGAGGCTGGAGGTTAGCACCCTCGACTCGGAGTCAGAGCAGAAGAGCAGCTCCAAGTCTCTGACCAACTCAGTCTATTTCTGACTTATGCGTGTGCTCAGCTGCTTCAGTTGTGTCCTTTTGACTCTTTGCGACCCGTGGACTGTAGCCTCCCAGGTCCCTGTCCACGGAATTCTCCAAGCAAGAAAACTGGAGTGGGTTGCCATGTCCCCCTCCAGGGAATCTTCCCGATCCACGGATCGAACCTCAGTCTCCTGCATTACAGGGGGATTCTTTATCACTGGGCCACCAGGGAAGCCCATTCCTAGCTCAGGGTTAGGACCAAAGTCAGTCAAGGGCCAGATCTGGTCTGGAGACTGTACTCTCCCGACCCCTGAACTAGAGGAGGCACTCAGCCAGCTTTTGGTGAATGAGTGTTTACATAATGGGGTTCTGAGCAGGATGCAGTCTGAAAAAGGAGTTTTCCAGATATAAGGAAAGAAAAAGGGAAAACCCCAGCGTTAAATGATGAGTTTGTAGACTGCGCCCACCCTGAGGTGTTACTGCCAGCGCATGTTGCGTTCCACCTCAAGAACACTGTATTGCATCAACAGGCCTTTGGGGGTGTCTTCACCACATCTGGGCTGTGGCTGCTGAGGGAGGGACCCTGGCTGTTACCTGCCTGATTTCTGCATGTGTCTGAACTGGCCCCTTTCTTCTGGAGAATTGTTCTCGCTTCTTCCCTGCAAGTTAATACCGAAGATACTATTCATAGGATTTTTTGAAAAGATGTTATCAAACATCAAGGGGATTTAAATAAGCCTTTTGGAGAGGCTGGTAAAAAAATAACACAATTTGTTCAACGTTAAAGCTTTTTTTTGAAGAGACTAAATATCGACTGGAAGAATTGTTTTTAACATGAAGAAAAAATAAATGTGGAACAGATTTACACAAATGTACATTCAGAGTCTTTAAAAGAAGTCGCCACTAACATTAAAATGATGGGGATTTCGTTTAAAAAAATAAACACCAGGCTGGAGGAGGCAGATGGAGAAAAGGGCAAGATGGATCGAGGCAAAGTGAGACCTTGGGGGTCATGCACAATGTGGGGTTTTACCCTTAAGTTACTTATATCTTTTATTAACCAATGGGCCACATATGGTTAACATATATATTAACCAACCAACACATATATTTGCCTCCAATCTTGCCTAGCATCAGGGTCTTTTCCAATGAGTCAGCTGGCCAGCAGGTGGCCAAACTATCTGAAGGCACAAGGAGAAGAGAGTGGAAGAGGATGAGATGATTGGATAGCATCACCAATTCAATGGACGTGATGGGCAAATGGGCAATGGGCTAATGCCGGGAGACAGTGAGAGACAGGGAGGCCTGGTGTGCTGCAGTCCATGGGGTCCCAAAGAGTCAGACATGACTGAGCAACACACACACTTCTGTGTAAAGCTACAGGGGTCAGCAAATGATAGCGTGCTGATCAAATCAGGCCCACTGCCTGTTTTTGAAAGCTGAGTTTTATCAGAACTCAAACCACATCCACCCATTTGTGGGGTGTTTCAGGCTGCTTACATGCCACCTTGCAAAGAAGTGGACTTCCCCATCGAGATAAAGGTGGAAAGGTAGATGCTCTGCTTTACCAGCGCTGGGGACAGACTGGAGTTTCTGGAGATTGTTTTTAGCGCCAGCTCACTGGGGACCACAATCTCCACCCGCTCTTTAAAGTCCCAGGATGACTGCAGGAGACCTGCAAAGGGCTGCCGCATAGTCGCCATTGCCGTCATGTGAACCTCAGGCTGCATAAAGCTCCTCTTCTCGTGTCACTGACAAGACGTGTGACTCCGTTTATCTGCACCGCCTTCAGCACTAGGGCTCTAGTTATGTCCACCTTACAGATGAGGATGCTGAGCACAAGACTGGCCTGTGGACCCTGTGAGAATAAAGGGCAGAGCCTCCTGGGAGGATCTGACTCCACAAGCTACTCTGCCAAGACCGTGGACACTCAGATGCGTGCAGGGTCGAAGCTGGAGACTCACAGTTCCTGTACCTGAAGGCAGAAACCTCCGCAGGATTTACCAATTGTTTCTGCTCCCCTCTCCCTGGAATCAGGAACTTGACTGCCACTGCAAGGACTCATTTCCGCTCACCTGGACTGAATCCCAGGCCCCCACCCTCACCAGTCTCTCAAACTGCCAAAGCCTCAAGCTCATCGCTTGGAGAGCTTTTCAGGAGTGTGGACAAAGAGACGTTTAAGAGGAGCCAGCTGAGAAGGCTACTTTGCCAGAGCCCCTAGTATGCAGGCGAAACTGTTCAAGCCTGAAAATCAATTACAGGTCCACTACTGTCTGTGGAGAAACCATATTGGTCCAAACTGCCTCAGTCATCACCTCCTAACTCAGCTTCCTGTGTCCATTCCTGCCTCCCTAAACGTCCACAGAGAGGCCGAAATGACCTTCTGAAAAAGTTCATCAGATGAGTAACTCTGCTGGGGAAATCCACCGCTGGTTTTCCACATCGCTTAGAACCCAAGCCTCCGCATGGCTGACAAACCCCTTCCTGAACTAAGCTCTGCTCTGACTCATCCTGCATCCCTGATCTCAGGGGTCCCAACGCACTGGCCCTCTCATGGCTCCCTGACTGATCCACATTAGCCCCCACTTTAGGGTCACTGGACCTGCTGCTCCTACAGCCCAGAATGTTCTTCCGTGAGTCACTGTCTAGCTAGCTCCTTCTCACCACCAGGGTCTCCACTCAGATGCCCTTCCTCGACCACTGGATGAAAACTGTCCCTGACCCCAACTCCAGCACTTGATGTTAACGCGTTTATTTACTGGAATACTCTCAAGCTTTTCCATTAGAAAATAAACCTCAGGAGAACACAAGCCTGACTAGATCTAGAGTCTATCCCCAACGCCTAGTCCAGCGCCTGGGATTCAGTAGGTACTCCACAAATATCTCTTTTAATATCTCCAAACGCAAGAAATCCAACTTTTCCACATCAATTCCTGGAGGCAATGTCACTGCTCCTGCAGGAAGGGCTACAAGCAGCTTTCCAAGTGGCTTGATATTTCCTTTACTTGATCCTTAGAGGACTACTCTGCACCTTCCTCTAAAACTGGGACAAAGTGAGCAGCACCCACAGCAGACCCACACTTCAAAACATGAGTCCATACCAGCTTTAAGGAGGAACGTAATTCAAAACATGAAAATTTATTCTAAGTTGTATCTTAACATACGAGGTCTCAGCTTTAGATGAATTTTAATGTTTACAAGTGCAAAAGCAAATAAATATTTACCAGTTGCTTTTTTTTTTTGCACTCTTATAACTCCACAACAGCTTAGACGCAAAAAAAAAAAAAAAGAAAAAAAAATTGTTACTAAACATCTTGTAGTCTGGCAAAAGAGAGACTTTCTTATTAAGAAAACCCTCACAACAATAACAACCCCTCATGTTCAGGACTCCCTTGTAAAAACTAACAGGATGTTTCAATAACATGTGAGCCTAGGACAGAGCCACAAAATCACCCCTGGCCAGGAAGATGGGGATCATGTCCTTCCCAAGGAGGGCAGGCCAGCCGTGCCCTGGGGTCATCATCCATAAAATGCACAATTCACAGAGCAAATAGGGTACTATTTCTTAGGCTGGAATGAACTAAGCCCAGTACTCCCCACGCTGGAGCTTCTCACCCCTTTAGGTTTAATATAAAGTCACTTCCCCCGAGTGGCCCTTGGTGGTTAAAATAGCTCCCTGCCCTCTTCCTGATTATTTTCTTGGACACCACCCTGTTTCTTTGCTTTACTGTGACCGTTCACAGTCTCCAACAACAGTTAGTGAGGCTTCTGACTTGCCCATGGATTTGCTTGCTTGCTTCCCAACCTTTTTGTTTCCTAACTTCCCTGCTTTCGGCATCCTCTTTTACCCTGTGAGCGTCAAGCTGCAGGTATCATGCTCACCTCGGTCAGCACCCCGGCCAGCGACTGGCACCACTCAGACAGCCCAGAAACTCAGGGGCTGGATAAAAGCCTAAGGAAAGAAATCTGAAAGAATACATTTCTTAAGATGGATGTTTTTTTCCATCATTTACTTCATGGTGTGGCTGAAGTGCCTGGAGTTATGCTGAGGCAAGTCGACTTTACCAGTAAGCAAGTATAGGGCAAGACTTAGTCCAGCCACTTTAATAGAAAAGGTAATTTTTACCAGAAGAAAATAGAAAGAGACACACACAGGCACACAATTCCAGGAATACTAAGCACTCTCTACCCTCACATATTTCTTCAAGGGTAACACTGTTCACATCAGCGAGAAGGCTCAGGGGAGGGGCGGCCGCTTACCTGGGTTAACAGTGATGAACCTGCTGTCCTCGGGAAACCGGTCCCCTGGGGGCACAGGCTTCCTGGATGGCACCTCGGGGTCACTGTCTTCGTCCTGCTCCTCTGTGACTGTGGGGGGCACTTGCGTGGGGGTGGCCGAGCGGGGGTCCAGGGCGTCCTGGGCCCGGGCGGTGGGGCTGGCCGTGCGGGCCCGCTCGCGCCCGGGTGTAGTCTGATGCGCGCCCTCCTGGGCCGCGGTGCCGGGGCCCGAGGGCGCGGCGGCGGGCCGGGTGTGGCTGCGCGCCCGGGGGGCGTGGGTCACCCCGCTCCGCTCCTTCTTCTCGGAGTCCTTCTCGCCTTCCTCCTCGCGCTCCCGCTCGCCGTCCTCGCTCTCGCTCTTCTCGTCCTTTGCGCCCTCCTCCGCGCCCTCGCCGTCCTTGCTGGGCGCTGAATCGCTGTCGGCGCCGGGGCTGGCCAAGGCCTCTGTCGTGGCCAGGACGGGTCTGCCGGCCTGCTTGCTGGCTGAGGCGGCCGTGGGCAGGCGCGTGGGCCACACGGTGCTGGGGAAGGAGGAGATGCCCCCGCCGCTGAAGCCCAGGCCGGCCAGGAGGGTGCTGGTGACTACCGAGGCCACGGTCGCCTGGCTGCCGCTGGACGATGGGCCCATCCCGGTCGCCATGGAGACAAAGGAGAAGGGGATGCCGGAGGATGTCCAGGTGGAGGAGCCTGAGCTGATGGGGGCCATGTCAGCCGAAGAGGCCGGCGACGCTGTGGGCTTGAAGGGGTTGCCCAGGGAAGTGGGGGGAAGGGAGGGAGGAAGAGAAAGCTGGGTGTCAGTCACTGGGATTGGGAACTAGGCCCTAGACAGGACCCTCCAAGGGCTTCCACTCATCTTCACCTTTATTCTCAGGGTCTCCCAAAGCCTGGTGCCAAAGCTGACAACAGGCCATCCGTGGCTGACCACCATCACTCTTCACGTTTTTATAATTACTTAAAATTTGTAATCTACATATCAAACCCAACTTCAACTTTTCACTGATATTGCTCAGGAGGAGGAGGCGAAGTGGTAAAAAAGTAAGCTGCATTAGTGCTACGGGGTTCTCTACCCACCTGGGAAACCCTGTCTGAAAGACAAACATCAAATAAGCAATACGCAGGCAACACCGGATGGTCACACGTTGCTGGAGTGACCCTGGAGGAGACAGGAGCTTCTGCATACACTGTGGCACTTGTGGACAATTCACAGCTCTGAGGTCTACAGAAGCTCTCCAGGACCTGGCTGCACATCTTACAGTGAGGAAGTGGGTGGACAGAGGACAGTGGCCGGTACGTGTCTGCAGTAGCCAGGTCAGAAGTCAGGCCACGCTCTACACTGCAGGCCTCGGGAGCCGGTTTACACCCGCATCCCTGTGTCAGGCACTGTACACCCTGCTGTATCTGATTTCAGACTCTCCAGATTTAATCACAGCGAAATACATGCTTGTATAGATGACAGTAAGAGTTCCATTTAAAAAGCTCCAACTATGTGCCTGGGCATCCCAGGCTCTCCCGGGGACACACGTGAACATCACCCTACTTTACAGGTGAGAAAAACGGGGCACAGAGAGATTAAGGGGCAGAGGTGTGGCTGACTAGGTACAAGTCTCAGCTCTTTCTTCCCATCCTACTAAATCAGGCTTCATGGAGGGACTGTATTTGAACACGGTACCTTACAAATATAAGTGCTGCTCTGACTTATTCGTTTTAGTTTTTGAAACCTCATATACAGAATCCAGAATTCCATCCCATCATTTATGTAGTTCAAAGTAATACAGCCAGAACCACTTAGATTTCACCACTGTCTCAAGTTTCAGTTTGAAAAGTTTGTAGTTTAAGGATGATCAAGTTAGCAAACGATGAGTTTTGAAGTTGGTCAATGAAATGCCAGGTGCCACCCATGATAAGGCACTGGAGACAGAGCAGTCAGTCTGGCTTGAGCATGATACCTTACTTGCTCTCTGGGAGATGCTGGGCATATTAACTCACTGAGCCTCAGCTTCCTCATCCATAAAATGGGAGTCATAGTAATACCAAACTTGTGGGATGCCGTGAGGGGTAAATAAACTAATACTCTGTGCCTGAAACCCAGGAAAAAGTTAATATATTGTAGGATTTGTTATTACCAACATTGCAATTATTATTACAATTATTAGTCATACTAGAAAGGAGAAAATTTAGACACTGAGGCTCCAAACATGTGCAAATTCATATAACTTTGGTCAAATAACAACCTTTCAATCTGAGCCTGTCCTTACTCCTTTGCATTCTTACATCCTATGATCTCACAAATTATAAACCATTAAGAAATTTTATCTTGACAAAAACAATACAGTATAACACTGCTGGCTTAACTCTGTTGCACAGCTTTTTAAAATAATGTATTGCACTGAATTATAAGGACTGTATAGTTAATTTATTCAGTATTTTAACCACTTCTCATTGAGCAGTTTGACAACATCATACTGCCACCTTGTGGTGACAGTTCTAAATGCATGCAAATTACCAACCACCCATGACAAAGCAATCACATTCTCTACTTACCACTCCTGTTTTGACAATTCTGGTCCCTTGGAATATTCGAGTGGTATTAGCTGAGAAGGAAAGAAATTATACTGTAAACAGCAGAACTTTCTTGTGTTGTTCCAACAAAACTGTACTTACCTACACAAATCTGAAAAACATAATTTTTACATGTTATAAATACTCCTCTTCATTTTTTTCGCCCAACTTTCAAAAAATGTGAAACCCTTCTCAGTTTGTGAGTCATCAAAAAACATGCAGATGGCTGTATCTGGCCATATCTGTGGGCCACAGTTTCTGATTCTTGTCTTAAGCTCTTAGTTTAAAACTTTACAAAATTGTAATCATTTTTTAAATTGAGATAAAACTTATATACAGCAAAATGCACAAATCTTCAGTGTAGAGTCAAATTAATTTTTACTGCTGTATAACTCGCCCTCATCTTAAAATATAGACATTCTCCATGCCTCCATGGAGGTATTCTCACGACCGCTCTGACCCTTGTCAACATTTTGTCTGTTTTTGAACTTCGTATTACTCCACTGTTACTCTCTATTGGTTTTTTTTTTGGTGATAATGTCTTATATTATCCTTTCAGGGACTATAATATGCATCCTAAACTATTACAGTCTACCTGAAACTAGTACTTTTTATGTCTTCCTTAAAAAATGTAAGAACTGTAATCTAACTATTTGTCAGACTCACCTTTTGTGCTGATCTCAAAAACAATAGTCCTATACAAAATAAACATTTGCTTCCCATACATACATGGCATTGAAAAAGGTGCAAAAACCCACTAAATTCCCAAATAAATAACATTTGTATCTGCTGGAGTTTTTACCTAAATTAGAAGTGGGGCAAATACCTGAACTATTTTTTATTTGCCCTGAAAACTTTTTGAAAAAGAAACAACAACAATGAATTCACTGTCAACATTTTAAACAGCAGCTTTAACCTCAAAATCCCAATTTTCTGCTCATCCTAAAAAAAAAAAATTACAATTTTTAGCAAAACCAAGGTTCACCTTCCTGGAGGAAAACATTTGGTAGGGGCTAAGCATCCATCACCCCCTTTCAAAGGGCACCTCTCCAGTTTTCCATGATGGTCCCCCCTCATGTGTATGTGGTTCCCTGCTGGACCACAGGGTGTCTACATTTGCAACCCCCAACTTAATGATATAGTCACTTTGCTCAGCTGGAAAGTGAAACATGTAAAGAGACAACTGTGGGGAATAGACTGATATACACGTCAATACCAGGTCAGATGAGGCAGACCAGGAAGCAAACAGTCCTTGCCTGGCACTAAATATAACCTCCCACCATCAGTGAGCTGCTTCGGGATCAATACTGTGCTGCCTCAGACAGGTATACACACCTCCCTTTGTTAACACAGGAAGAAAGCTTCCTAAGAGATCTGCTTTTCCTGCCCTTTACAAAGGCCTTAATTTAAGGCCAACAAACTCAGTGGCCACTCCATCACTGTGCCTGCTTTTCATTGATCTTGAACAATTCCCATTGGGGTCAGTTCTAGTTGTGATGACTAGGAAGCTTCTACAGGGCCTTTCAGATCACCAGTCCATCGGCCTGGTGGAATTCAGGGATGGGGGGAAAAGGAGACACATGTCTCCACTGAGCCGTCAGGGAGATGTCGCTTCTTCTTGCAAGAGGAACGGAAGCTAGGAATCTCGGCTCTTTTTAGCAGGACCATCCTGCATCTCTGTCTATGATTGAAATGGGATATTTTCCTGCTGCCTTACAGTTGCTGGAGCTATTCTGAAGTATCATTTATGTTCACTGCTACTCAGAAATCACCACTGCGAACAGACCCACCACTTGTCATTTAATACTTTCATAAAAGAAGTGCAGCAATGACTATGTTGCCAATTTGCATGTTTAAAATATTTTGACAACTGTATCTAAGTGCAATTGGTTTCCTTTCCTATATATTTTAATTATTTATTTTAAACCATTCTGAGAGAGCATCTGATGGCTTGGCCAGGATGCCTGATGGGTCTGTGGCTCAAAGAGAAGGCTTACAAGCCCTTATTTTCCACGACTGTTGAGACCTGCAAAAAACCTTTTGAACACTTGGCAATCAATCTTTTGAGCCATTTGTTGAAGACGGCTTAATATTTATGCTTTAACAGCATAATATTTATGCTTTAGGGGTGGTCTGTCATTGTGTATAAATGACTGGGCTTTGGAGTAAGAAATTGGACTCTGCTTAGTAGTCAAATTATTTTTTTTGGGGGGGGGCAAGTTATTCGATTGCTCAGAACATCATTTCCCCCTCTAGAAAATAAAATCTGCATTACAAGCTGCCACGAGGTCAGATGAGATGACTTAGGGCCAAACGCTCTGTAACTGGGAGCCACTTCACAGACAATGATCACCATTATAATTATCATACTTACTACAGTAAAGTAAGCATAACTTATTTATTATGTTATACAGGACATAAATATTTACTATGTGCTGTGCTGTGCTTTGTCGCTTCAGTTGTGTCTGACTCTTTGTGACCCCATGGACCACAGACCGCCAGACTTCTGTGTCCATGGGATGTTCCAGGCAAGAATACTGGAGTGGGTTGCCATTTCCGCTTTCAGGGGATATTCCCAACCCAGGGATGAAACCTACGTATACTACATCTCCTGCACTGCAGGCAGATTCTTTACCACTGAGTCACCGGGGAAACCCGTGTTATTTACTATAATAATGAAAATATTCCACATGGCTTTTTCATGCCGCCAAATCAGAGGCAAACTTTATCAAGAGGATGCCTAATTATTCTTAACAAAGTGTCCATGAAATTCCCTAAGTTTATTTCTTTCCCTTTTAACACTGAACTCTTAAAAGTTGATCTGTTTTGAACTCTGGTCTCTACTGCTTACAAGCTCTTAGCTGGCTCACCAGAAAAAGTGTGCTAGCTAAATGGCAGATTTTGTTTTTCCACTGCCCACTGGAAGGTGCAAGGAAGATCCCAAAGCCAATGTGTGTCCCTTTGTCAACATGCAGGGACAAACACTGATACAGAAAATGAGTGAATGCATGTCCACCCCTGCGCAAGGGAAGTCTTCAGGCAAAGGAGGCACTGCCATCTTTAAGGAGTCACCGTGATCAGACATTTTAACTATTCCGTGCTTGGAATTTACAGCTGACGAGGCTTTTGGGAACTGCATTATATTACAAACATTTCATTTTTCAAAGTCTGTGCAGAAGCCAGTGAGCTCAGGGACCTATTAATCAGGAAAGGCGGTTTTGCAGATTCTGGGCTCCTAGTTAGAGCACATGAGCACCTAATCATGATTTATGTGCAAAGTTGCGGGGCCCCGGCCTCAGCGAGCTCACACTCTGGCTTCACCTGCTGGCTCCCGTGGGCTGGCCCAGACAGACCTGGCCTTGGCCTGTGGCCTCTGCTCAACACAAGCAGATAGGCCAGTACATTCAGGTAGACAAACGCTGAGTGCGATTTACTCGTGAAAAAAATACATCCGTGCTAATTTCAAGTCGTTTAAATGGAAGAATGAGCTGATGTGAACATCAGCAGAGGCTCTTTCAATACTAGATGCAAACCTGCAAAGCTAGAAGGGATCCTTGGAGGGAATCTCAGCTGAGGGGGTTCCTACTCTGGGTTCATCACATATTAATTTTTATATTAAGCCTCACACTAAGGCGGTATTGAGCACTAGGCTCTGTGCTAATTACGTAACATGCATCACCCTGTCACTGCCCATGGGGGCAGTACTCCCCTAACTACCACTTTCAGACTGTGAAACTGCAGCTTAGAGACATTAGTCAACATTTTCAGAGTCACAGAAAGACTAAGTGGCAGCCAGGACTCAACTTGGGGCCCTCAAGTCAGGGCCCCGGCTCTGAGTCAGCAACTTCATCTCTCATGTGCATGCTTGGTACCTGAGCCATCTGCTTCAAATTCAGATTCCTGGGCCTCATCCTCTGAGATTCCGAGATGATTAGTCTGGGAGGGGCCCGTGAACGTGCATTGCTCACAGGATTCCAGGCAGTGAAGCCGGATCTACGATCTACAGGTTTTCTGAGATTCCGGAAGCTGCGACATGCAAACTTCTGGCATTTTCTAGGAAAAATGTCCAAAGCCTTCATCCCAGATACATAACTCACAAATGTTAAGAAGCACTGGCCTGGTTTGTGTCTCTGAAACCAAGGATCTAGGAAGTAAATAACCTTCCCAAGGGGGACATCAGACAGGCAGAACAATAAGACTGATGCCCTGGTCGCTCCCTCCACACTGGTCTTTGTGCCCTGCACAAAACCAGGTCTGCCAACTACAGCCCACAGGCCAGCTGCCAATTTTTGTTAATCAAGTTTTATTGGAACCAGGGCTGAGATGATCGTGGGGCAAGTAAGATAGAGAATATCCTGTCTTCACGCAGTTTTGATTTTTTGTTGCTGTTCATGAGTATTTTACATTGATTTTGGTTAAAAAATATTCCATTTAAAGATGACATCTGTAATGACATCTTGATGACAAAGTTTTTAAGAGTTCCTTTAAATTCTTCACCAAAGTGAATTCTCCTCTTGCCATGCCCCAAAGCTGACCTGAAACATTCCACTAGACCCTAAATCAGCTAACTGAATTATGCTGGAAATCCAGAGACAGTACTCCTCCACATGACTAGGAGATGATTCTATGATCTGACATAATAGTAGACACATGCTTGGATCTCCACGGTTGGAAAATCACGGTAATTTTTAAAAATAATCATTTTACCCTTCTTCTCCTCCTCTGGCCTGTGAAACCCCCTACTTAAAAGATAGGCATAAACGGCCCAGGCTTTTCTGATGTGACTGCAAAGCCCACACTGATATTTAGGCCAGGTTCAAAGTCTCACGTGCAAGCACCTAAACAGGAAGAAAGACAAAGCCCAAAGGAGAAGGGTAAAGGGCAGATGAGAAGGCCAGCTCCTCACCTTGGAAGAGCATGGTCTGGCTGAAGTCACTCCTCATGTCGTTGCGACACACGGCCTGGACCCGGAACAGGTAAAGGCTGTCAGGTGAGATGTGGCTGATGGTGGCTTTCTGCAGGATGAGGAAAGGACAGGCGTGAGCTGGTGCTAAAGGCCAGAGCACACTGTGCATCCAAAAGCTGAACATCAAAGACTGTCAAGCATCACGTGTAGGTTTCTGGGTACCATGGCAAAGCCCAACGAACATCATGCTTCCTCACTGACCAAAGGCTCGCTCTGAAAGGAACAAGCATTCAGAAGTAACCTCACCTGGGAATGTGTTTTCAACACAAAAATACGTAGAGTAAGAGAAGGAACACACAGGTGCTTGACCCTGTCTTGGAGCGTGCCTTCAGCCCTGTTTGTACCCATGAGGCTGGGACTTCTATCAAAACTGCTCTACCTTGTAAACGATAATGATTTAACGTCTAGAATCATCAAGTGTACTGAATTTCCAGGGCCACACAGAGTTGAGAGCAGCCACAACCAAGTCTCCGCGTTACTGTTTCTTTGCAGTTTAAAGGCACTGTTGTACCTTGACCTTGGATAACACAAGGCACGAAGCTGGAAGAATACTTGACAGGAAGTCAGAGGACAAGGGATGTACCTGTGCCATGCCACTCACCAGCTGTATGATTCTGAGTCAGCTGCTCAGGGTCTTTTGGCCTCTATTCCCTCCAGCTGTTAAGCGGAGAGAGTAAGATTTCCCCCGCAGGGTTCTTGGGACTTCTGTACAACAGAGGTCAAGTGAGCTTTGTACACTGGTAGTCCTCACTGCACAACAGAAACCACGGCCCTGGTCTAACACAGGGGTTCACAAGTGACAGCCTACAGCCCCAATCCGGCCCGCTGTTCGTTTCTTATAAATAAAGTTTTATTGGCACACAGCCACACCCATTCATTTCCCTGTTGCTGTGGCAGCTTTCACCCTTCAGTGGCAGAGTTGAGTAGTTGCCCACAGAGGCCTTAAAACCTAAAATCTTAACTCTCTGACTCTTTCAAGAGAAAAGTTTCCCAATCCCTGGTCCCAAGTCAGGAGCCAAATCCAGATCCCCATCTTGCAAAGCTTTACTCCAAGAGACTTTTAAAAATCAGAAAATGGAAAATGCCAAAAAAGTTGGCAGGGCTTGCTTGCCCAAAGAAACAGATAAGCAAAAGAAACTGATTTTTAAAGACTCCCTGATGATGAAATATCTCGTCACAGAATTCTGGGCCAGATCCATAAATCAGCTCTGGGAGCTTAACCACTGAGTGGGTTTTCCCCAAGGTAGCTATTGAAAACCTCTGAAGAGGCATTAACAAGTTACTGCGGCCATGCCTGCTGCCTGTTGCCTAGCATATGTATTCCTGGGGACAGCGGGAGGTTGGGGTCCAGTTATTTCACTTTCAGCCTACCTTTTGGAAAAGGCAGGCAATAACACCTGTTCCCTAGGTTGGCAGTGAGGGTGTGTGTGTCGGGAGGATGCTGGCAAAAGCCAGGAAAATGTTTGAGAAATGTTTCTGGGCCACAAGAATTCTAAATTGGAGAAAAACTTGGCTGCCACTAAGTCAGCACTCTCGACTTCTTGAGGAATTAAGAAAATTAATTTTGTGTGTCCCAAAAGAAAAGAACCACCCCTAGAAATCCTTATAAAAAAAGAACTTGCTGTCAAAGCATGTTTTTTTCTACATCTCTCTCTTTCTCTGAAACTCATTTATGCCTCAGTCTCTAAACCTGTGACCTCGTCTTCTGTGCAGAGCAAAAATCTCTGCTTCCTCTAAGCAGGGATTTATTAGAATTCACTCTGAGCTGGTATCTATTCATCTTTGCATGTTTAATTATCTCCCACTTAGTATAAGAAACCGAATAAGCGCCTAGCTAGTTTCTGCTGATTAATGCAAGCCCCCCTTAGCTCAGAAAGAGAAACCTCCCTCCCAGACTTCTGGTCCTGACAAGAGAAAAGGTTAAAACACATCACAACCTTGGGTGCCTTTCAAGAGATTCCTCTCCGATTTCATGAAGCTCATCATTCCCTAATGTGACCCAGATAACAACGTCTAGTGGGGAAATTGAAAATATAAATGGAAATGAAGTAAAAGAATCGTCATCTGAAGCAATACGAAAAGTATTATTCTGTAAGTGATTGAACGGGCCCTGGGGACTCTGTATTGCAAGGAAAAAAAGCAGTAACAGTCATTAAGAATCCCACTCGGTGCTATTACATTTTTCATGTACATTTACAATGATGGGCTTCATTATCTCAAAGACTTCTTTTGATTAACGATAAACGCCAGGCTTTCACACCCAAACGTGTCGCTTTGAGTTTCCAGGCAAAGATGTGAAGACCAGCGCTTGTTGGAGTGATTGCTTTTCTAGGGGGAGAAGACTTGGCTTCTGCAAACATCTGTTCTCAAGGGCCAACTTGTTGGGGGCTGGCCACTAAATATTTATGCACATCTAAGATGAGACACAGAACTGGGCATGTGTTGCTCAAAAGTGAAGTCAGGTATTACAGGGTCTGAGAGCCTAAGAACAGGGGTTAAAAATGGCGTGGTCGCCAGGGTCTCGCAGGTAGGAAGGTGTGAGGCAGATGAAATGTGACAGGAGGGAGCGGTGGGGACTGCAGAGGGTTGCCTGGTGGGGCTGACAAGAGTAGGAATTAGGAGGGAGGCAGAGGGGGAATAATTGCGGTGGTGATAACAGCTAGTACCGACAGTGCTTGCGCCGTGCCCGGCCCCGCTGTACAATTGTGTAACCCACGTCACATTTACGATAATGCTATCAGATGACGAGGGCTTCGTGGAGGCTTTCTGCGTCTTTTTTTTTAAATAACGAAAGAAAAAGTAGTCAGTTTTGAAGGGCCTAACTGCAAACAGATTAACACTTTTTCTGGTGGTGTGGCCGGCAAGTTTAAGGGCGGGGGAGCCGTGGCATCACAGTGGTGCCCGCGGTGGTACCCGCCTTCACCAGGACGGTGGCATGGGGCTGGAACGTCACAGAGGAAGCACCCCAGGAGACACACGGGGGCCCCCTCGCCGCGGACGCCCTGACTCAGAACACGGAGGTCTCACCAAGTCCTTGTCGCTGTCCTTGGTGAACGTCTTCTCCTTCTCGTCCTCGTTCTTGGTCCAGCTGTAGGACACCATGTAGCTCATGATGGGCGGGTGGTAGATGGTCTCCGGCTGGCTCCAGGACACCTGCAGCGCGCTCTGGTTCAGCGGCTGCACCTTCATGTGGATGGGCGGGGAGCTGCAGACTGGACACACGGCCGAGCTCAGCGCCGGGCTCTGCCCGCGCACCCCGCGCCCATGTGCCCCGAGCTCCCAAGGGCCGCGCGCCCCACGCCCGCGCACCCCGCGGCACCCCGTGCCCCGAGCTCCCGAGGGCCACAGCCCCGAGACGCTGGCGCGGCAGGGCCAGGAGTGCCCGCACTCCTGCCACTTAGAGCCCCGCTGCTAACACTGCCCCACACCTGTTTTCCCTCTCCCCTCCTCTTTCTGTACACACAGACACACACGCAACACACACAGACACACAACACACACACACACAGACACACAACACACACAGACACACACACACAACACACAGATACACACAGACACAACACACACATACAGACACACAACACAGACACACACAGAGACATACACAACACACACACAGCACAGATACACAACACACACACACAGACACAACACAGACACACAATACACACACACGAACACACACACACACAACACACACATACAGACATACAACACACAGACACAGACACAGACACACACACACACATTTTCCTGCTTTATCCCTGAAAACAAGGTATATACATTCTGAACTTCACTCCTTAATACTTGGGTCTGTATCTCCCAAGAATAAGGACATTCTCTTCTGTAATGACGAGGATCTGAGTATCTGTGTGCCCCTAAATCCATGTGCTGAAACCTAATGTCCAACGAGACGGTAATAGGAGGTTGAGCGTGGGGAGGCAAGTAGGTCGTGAGGGGGGAGCCTCCGAGAGTGGGATGAATATCCCGATAAGACCCCAGGGAGCTCCCTCACCCCTTCCCCACATGACGACACAGCGAGAAGACCGCCGCCTGTGCATCAGGAAGCAAGTCCTCACCGGAGAGCGAGTCTGGCACCTTGATGTCAGACCCCCCGGACCACAGAACTGTGAGAAATAAACTTCTGTTGTTTTAAGACACCCAATCTATGGCCTGTGATATAGCAGCCCACGCTGACTACTCTCGTACCTAAGAAAATAAACACTAACTTGATATTATCTGATACACCATGCACATTCCAATTTCCCCACTTGTCTCCAAAAGGTAGTCTACAACCCTTTCCCCCCACATCACAGGTTAGATTCAGCTGTTATAATGCATTAACCTCTTTTAATCTTGCCTAGTCATCTGGCCTTTGCTTCCACAACAAAATTTTTGTTAGAAACCGAGGCCGTTTGACTTGTGGAATGTCTCGACTAAAACTAGTAGACCAAATTTTACTGTAAATAGACCAGAGTGTAAACAGCATTAAAAAACGGGACTCCAAATCATTTTTAAAGCAAAGGCACAAAAGGTCAGGATGACTCTCTTGGGAGCAGCAGGACTCTGAGTAACTATCCTGATGTAGGTAGAGCACAAGGAAAAGTCGGGCTCATCCTCCCCCTTATGCCTTGTGGCCGGCAGTTCTGAAGGGATGCGGTGGTTCTGTACCTGTCTATGGACAAGCCCATTTAAGGGCCAAGAGTGCCGAGCCAGCCTTTCAATGGCATTTTGGCTCTCCAGACATCCTCCTTCACAGTGGCCATGGTTCCTGCCTCCATGGGGCAGAGACAGGGTTTTTCTTTTTCTCAAAAGACATTTTTGAATTTATTATTTTTTAATTGGGAGAAAATTACAATGTTGTGATGGCTTTTACCATACACCAGTATGAACAGGCCTTAGGCATACACGTGTTCCCTCCATCCTGAAGCCCTCTCCCGCTCCCTCCCCACCCCATTCCTCCAGGTTGTCACGGAGCGCTGGCTCTGGGTGCCCTGCGTCCACATCAAACTCGCACTGGTAATCTGGTTTACCTATGGCAACGTGCAGGCACTGTGCTGTCTTTAGTCACTCACTTGTGTCCGACTCCTCTGATCCCATGGGCTGTAGCCCACCAGGCCCCTCTGTCCAGGGGGATTCTCCAGGCAAGAATACTGGAGTGGGTTGCCATGCCCTCCTCCAGGGGATCTTTCCAACCCAGGGATCGAACCCAGGTCTCTGGCATTGCAGTCAGATTCTTTATCATCTGTGCCACCACGGAAGCACATGTTTTTAATGCTATTCTCTCAAATCATCCCACCCTCTCCTTCTCCCACTGAGTCCAAAAGTCCGTCTTTTACATCTGTGTCTGCTTTGCTCTCCTGCACACAGGATCATCGTTCCATCTTTCTAGATTCCATATGTATGTGTTAATAATCAATATATTTCTTTCTGACCTACTTCACTCTGTATAATAGGCCCTAGGTTCATCCATCTCATTAGAACTGACTCAAATGCCTTCCTTTTTATAGCTGAGCAATCCAGTGGCCTCTCAGGCCAGACGAGAGTCTCTGCTCCTGGGGGCTGCCATGTGCCCTGTATGATGATTAGCAGCATCCCAGCGCCTACCTGCTTGATGCCTGTAGCTCTCTCCTCCCAAGTTAAAGCAACCACAAATGTCCCCAGGGGGCCAACCTCCCCTGGCTGGGAACCGCTGGTCTAAAGGGGGGAAGACAGCGATTCAGCAAAGAATGACACGTGTGGAGTTACTGTTACACCAGGATAGGGAGGGCAAGGGGAGGAGAGCTGCGCTGCATGTTCCAAGCACTTTTTTAGATTTGACTCATGCGACGCGGTCTGGGGAAGGCCCTTTGAAGAAGACACATCCCACTGAGGGCTGAGTGGACACTCACTATGTGGGAGTCGGGGGAGGAAGGGAGCGTGGGCCAAGGGACCTCAGGAGGCAGAAGGCCTGGGGGAACCAAAGACAGGCAGTGGGGCTGAATCGGGGCGCAGGGAGCAAGGTGGGAGGCCTTGCACGCCCAGAGGGAAATTCCAGCCTTTACCCTACAGCACTCAGAAGACACAGGAAAGATCTGAACCACAGAACCACACAGGCAAGGTGGGCACTTCACAAAGTTCCCTGGAGCTTCAGCTGAGCAGAGAAGAACCGGAGGGGCTAAGAGAGGAGGAGGGAGGCCTGGGAGGAGGTGCTGCAGACAGTGGGGGTGCTCGTCAAGCTGGGAGAGGAAAGGAGTACAGGACCAGGTTCTAGAGCAAACAGGCAAAGCCGATGGTGCGCTGGACGAGGAGGGGCATGGGGCGAGGGAGTCAGGCAGGACGACACCGCGCCGTGGCAAGCAGGAGGGAGGCGGCCCTGGAGGACTGGAGCTTGGTGCTGGCTTCTCCCGGGAGCCCAACTACAAGCCAAGCAGCCCACACGAGCCAGAGTCCCCTATTTGCTACATGGGAGCCCCAAGCCCAAGGCAGCCCTGGGGAGGATGGCTTTCCTGCCAGAAAAGCAGGGACGGGCTTTAAGGAGCTAGCTGCTGGAGAAAAGTGGAGACTGGTTTTGACAGGGAGGCATCCCTTTTTTGCTCTTCAACTGCCAAACCCCGCTTCAGTCGGACAGATTCGCTTTGTGCAACTGAGACAGGAAGGAAGGGATAAATTAATGAGGCATCCCCACTGCCCTGCAGAACCCCGGGAGGCATTTCGCTGCCTGCTGCGCAAATGCCACCAGAGCAGGGACATCAAACAAAGAATGTGATGGTCGGCTCCTCCGGAGACAGGGGGTGAGATGACAGGGTGCTGACACTAGGTGGCGCCAATACATCATTAAAAAAAGAAAACCCCTACGTGGCTGAGTTTCTCTAGAGTGTAAAGGTTGGGGGGCAGGTGGGGGCGAACCAGGAAAAGATCTACATTCCCATCTATCCAAATACCAATAACGAACCAAGGAGATCTACATATTGGAAAGACTGTGTCCCCTCCAATGATGACCATGTCAGATTTTCTGACTTCTAGATCTTTCCCACTTTCTCCCATGTTCTTACCTATCTCCTTTATTCTGAAGATCCAATTAGGGATGAGCCGTATGGGAATGCATGTGTCTCTACCAGTTACATCACAACCACATAAATAATTCTATCACCCACAGGCGGATGCAACCATTCTTCTTATTTGTTCTTTGAAATTAAAATAGCTGGCTTTTTCTTTACTGATTAAGATGATTCATGTTAATGTTTTTAAAAAGCAACCAAAGTCATCCAAAAAAGTAAGAAGAAAGTTTTAAAAATATCACCCATAATCTCAGTATCCAGAGATAACTACTGTTAACTTTCTGGGGATCCAACATCTTTGTACATTTGCAAAAATATATACATACAATTTGACATAAATGGGATATAAAGCATTGTGGCTCTATGAGTGAGTTTCTTGTCATTTTATTTTACTCAGTAAGTCATAGAAACATTGTCTTATCAAGAAGAATGTGGGGGAATTCCCTGGTGACCCAGTGGCTAAGATCTACACTCCCAAAGCAGGCGGCCTGGGTTTGATACCTGCTCAGGGAACTATATCCCACATGCCACAACTAAGAATTTGAATGTTGTAACTAAGACCCAGCATAGGCAAATAAACAAATATATATATTAAAAAAAAGAATTTGGTATTACTGTTTTGATGACAGTATAGAATTCCACTGTCTTAAAGGGCTAGAAAATATTGGTTTAAGTTCACAACACAGGCAGGTCTGGCCTCACTCTAATGGGACCACCAGCCATGGAGAGAATTCAGTAACTGAAAAAAGTGTTAGGTGCTCACTCGTGTCTGACTCTGTGATCCCATGGACTACAGCTCTCCGGGCTGCTCTACTGAATTTTCCAGCCAAGAATACTGGAGTGGGCTGCCATTCCCTTCTACAGGGGACCTCCCTGACCCCTGGATGGAACCCTGGTTTCCTGCATTGCAGATGGATTCTTTACCGTCTGAGCCATAACTGAAGGGGCCTCCAAAGACGCAAGCTTGTCAAGGTTATACACGGAAGCAGAGGTCAGGGGCCTGCAGGCTGAGGACCCCCAGCTAAGCCTACGGGAAGAGCAGGTGGGGCAGAAATGGCCCTTCTGCTCCCCTCCTCCCTGAGACGGTGGGTGTTCTGGGCTAGACTGGGACTAGAAGGAAGGGAGGAAGACTGGGAGGAAGCACCTCGTGCAGATCACGAGGACTTAGGACGGGGGTGGGCACGCTTGCCCTGTGAAGGGTAGGACAGAAGTGGGCCTGACCTTTCCAGCCATGTGGCGTCTGTCACCACCATGTGGCTCTGCCTTTGAAGCACAGAAGCAGCCCAGCTCATCTGTACGTGAAGCGCCTGTATGTGCTCCAATGAAACTGGTTATGGATCCTGCATTTCCATTTCATACCATTTTCATGTGCCATGAAATCTTCTTTCTTTAACTGTTTAACCTATAAACACCACTCTCAACTCCTGGGTGCACAAAAGGTGCTGGTGGGGAGAGTTTTGGCCTGTAGATCAATGGTTTGTTGATGCCATACACAGAAGCTAAAGGGAGGCTAAATCTTTGTTTGAAACACATTTTGTGATTCTGTGGCTAAGTCGTGTCTGACTTTTGCAACCCCATGGACTGCAGCATGCCAGGCTTTCACATTCTTCACTATCTCCTGGAGTGTGCTCAAAGTCATGTCCATTGAATTGGTGATGCCATCCAACCATACTGACCGCATGTGTGTTCTCCGCACTGTATTCTGCCCCCTCCCCAGCCTGAGAGGCGCCCTTCCCACAGAGTGCTTCCTACCACTGACCTCAGGGACTGCCTGCAGTGAGTAATGACACTTCACTGCTAAAATGTGAGCTCCATGAGGAGGCTGCACACTTCTGTTTACTACACTCTCCTTGGCACCCAATCAGAGCCTGGCAACCAGTGGGCTCCCTGTAAACGTGGGCTGAATGAATGGCGTGGATGGAACTGACTCCTTGGTCTCGCCGCGGCCCACAGGTCCCCTGTGACGTGGCCGCTCCGATGTCTCCAGCCTCACGGCCTTCCCCGTCCTCCTCACGGACTCCTCTCGGGCCAGCTCCACCCAGTCTCCCTGACGCTCTGGCCGTGTGCTTCCACACTTGGCCAGCCTTTTCAGGGATGCACGCCCTTCCTTCCTACAAAAACTCCATCAAAATTCCAACTATCCATCAGATACAAGTGGCACTGAGGTACATCACAGAAGGGACAGCTTAGAAGAGCTGAGATAATGAAGAAAGAATGGACTTTGGAGCCAGACTTATAAAGACCCCTGTGTTCTCATCTGTGAAATGGGTGGCTGGTACCTGGCAATACCCTCCTCACAGGTTGGGATAAAGATCACAGAGGCCACTGTGGCTCAGCCAGAAGCTGAGGGCCCAAGTCCCAGCGGAACATGCAAGGACAAACTGCCAGGCCCACATGGGGATTACTGACCAGGGGATTTTTGCAGAAACTAACACCTGTGGCTGGTGATTTGTTACGTAAGCAAATATCAAAACTCTCTGGCCAATAACATTTGGGAAACAAGAGACGTATTAATACATCTCTGGTCAGTAAGTTGTTAAAAACCTGTATATTTTACATGTAGAACCAGCTTTTCAATCGGGCCTGCATCCACACAGCAGTGGTTTCCCAGAGCTCCACCTTCAGATGGGGCTGTGCCTTCGTATCTGCTGCAGTTCCCACCGCCCTCCTTTGCCTTCACTCACAGCTGCCTGGCCCTAGGCAGGAAGCAAATGCCCAATGCCCTTGACGATGACCATCACAACTGCACCTACCACAGGGCGTCGGCCAATCCTGATACATCCTTTTGCGCAAAATCAAAGCCTTTTAACCAGGCAGGAGGCACCACACCCGGCTCTCTGAACAACCATCCCCTGTGAGGTGCTCCTGACATCAGCCTCCCCTTCTGGAGGCCTGATTACCTTCCCACCGGAGTCTGATTGCATTTCACAGGCATCTTGGCTGATGCTGGGCGCCAGCTCCAAGAATCTCTACCTTCCTTCTAAACCACCTTTAATTATGATCCCAGCCCTCGTTACATAATGAAGAGGCTTCTAGCCGAGCACCCAAGGTCCTCTGATTCTCAATCAACGTCAGGGATACTTTCTCGGCGGTTCCACAAATATATGAGAGATTCCCCCTTCCACCCCCAATCCTCTTCATTTGGGGCCTTAGAGATAAACTAGTGGGAGACTTTCTCTGTGAAAGCCAGTGTAAGTTCCAAGTGCCTTACATGATTTGGATTTGAAATCCTCCCTGGAGGTCTCCTCCCACCACCAGACCCTTCGAGTTTTGCGCCTGAGGCAGCGGGCAATTATTGATCGGGTGTCAAATGAACAGCACACATCTAACACAGGGATCTGGGCCATCCGCGCTCTCACAGAGCTTGTCAACGGACAAGAGACTGCTGCCTCCTGTGAAGTGGGGACCGGATGGGGTGACATCACACAGATCCAGCGGAAGACCACAGGGGAGGCGGGGGGGGGGGGAGAGCAGGAGTACCATGTCCTCGTGAGCAGGTGGGAACTTCTCAGCCACCAGCCTGGCCTCAGACCACCTAATGCCTGTCACTGCTTTCTCGCCTGGCCTAACTCAAGAACCCTTGAATATGGAGCGCTTTAGGGAAAATTTCCAAAGAAATGGCCTCGGGGAAGGATTTCTGTTTCTGAAGGGCTGTATCAAAAAGGTCTGGGTAAACACGAAGTCCCCCAAAGCTGATCGTGAAGGACTTTAAACCTGGCATCGTGGTACTCTGAGGGGGGTGGGGGGTGTCACCTCCCCCAAAACTGCCCAAGAGCTCCCGAAAGGGAGGAAACCACATGGGCAAAGTGCCAGAACCGGGTCAAAGCAGGGTCCCAGCCCTGGTATCTGGGGGAAGGACAACACCGGGACTCTTATCTAGATGGAGTTGCCACACGCCCGCCAGGGGTCAGGCTCCGTGCCTTCCTCTCAGATAGTCCACAGGGCCACCCTCTCCCCGAAAGATGAATGAAGACACTGGTATTTAGAGAACTAAAGCCACTGGGCTGGGCTGTGTACCCCGAGTGGGAGGGGGTCTCAGAACTGGCCCCAGCCTGCCGTATTCCATACCAAGGAGATAGGTGCAGTGATCATACATACTCTCTCCATCAACACATCCCAGGTCTATTCTCCCATCTGCAAAACAGTGCTGAAGAGGTCAGGAGGGTACTGAAGAGGTCAGGAGGGTTATTCAAAGGGCTTGAAAGGTGGAAAATGTCCCATACAGACACAATACATCCCCACTCCAGCCTCAGGTCTGTGCCTCCTCCCTGGTTAATGTTGTTTAGTCGCTAAGTCGTGTCTGACTCCATGGACTGTAGCCCGCCAGGCTCCTCTGTCCATGGGATTTCCCAGGCAGAAATACTGGAGTGGACTGCCATTTCCTTCTCCAGGGGATCTTCCCGACCTAGGGACTGAACTTGTGTCTCCTGCATTGGCAGGAAGATTCTTTACCACAGAGCTAAGTGGAAAGCCCCCTGCTTAACAATACTCTGTGCAAAAAAGCTTTCTTCCCACCCCTTCTTTCTGGTTTTCTTTGTTCTCAATGACAGATGAGAGTGTGCATATCTTGACAATTGTCAGTGTAGCCTCCAACTCCTTTGGAGAAGGCAATGGCACCCCACTCCAGTACTCTTGCCTGGACAATCCCATGGACGGAGAAGCCTGGTGGGCTACAGTCCGTGGGGTCGCACAGAGTCAGACACGACTGAGTGACTTCGCTTTCACTTTCAAGACTGGGCGCAGCCCAAGTGCAGCTCCCCTCCATCAGAAACACAAACTCAGCTGGTGGTCCCCTCAAGCCATCACGGGGAGGCTGGACACAGCAGAGGCAGTGCAGGGTGCCCACCCCAGGGCCTTTGACTGTGTTGTTCTGCGACAACATTCCAACAGTCACGAGTCCTATCTGAGGAGCCTGGTTCCAGGCCGAGTTTGTGTGTTTCACAAATTACATCATCACATCCTCAGGTCATTCTGCGGGGCTGCTGGTTCCATCATTACCTCTGTTTTAGAGTCTGAGATTCAAGAGGGTCATTCACTCACTTTGTCACTCTGGAGTCAGACTCTTTCAGCTCTGGACACAGCAAGTGGAGTGGTTTGGGATAAAGCTTGGGTGGAAGCATCAGGAATAAATCTATGAGACGTGCAAGCACACACTGGCTGCTATGTTGCCGGGTTGCTATAAGAAGTAGCAACTGTTAAATATTTATTAAGCACCTACTATACAGCAGGAACTAGGAATAAATGTGAACACAAGATGACACGGCCTCTGATCGTCTGGAGATTACAGCCCAGAGGGGAAACAGACATTAACTGCTTTACCCCAGCTAAAACTGGCTTCTCAATTTGGGGCTCCTCCGGGGCTCTGGATAGAATCCACAGGAATGTGTTCATTTGGATGGGAAAAAGATACATTTTTATTTTTGCTAATCTCTAACTACAATTTAGCATTTCCTTATATTTCAAATGTTGGAAACTGCTGTAGTGTCAGCAGAAACTGTGTGACATCACCAATAGAAATCAGATACATTCCTATTTGATTGCAGTTATTGCTAATACTTCAAATTTTCCTTCGTGTTCATTATTATTTTGAAATTATAATGGTTATTAGATTTGCTGCAAGGTTTTATAATTGAATGTCTTCATCAAGAAACAGATCAATTATTATGTTACAATTAAAAATTACTTTCATATTATCTGAGGATAATTGGCTTCTTCAGTAATCGATCGAAAACCATCAGTATGAGAAGTCTAGAAGTCTATGGGATTCACCCGCTCATGGCTTAAAGAGTCCATGGCATCAAAAAGGTTAAATACTCCCAGCAGTAGGGAGTATGTGATTACATGCTTTTAAGGGAAATGTCATAGTCACTCTGTAAAATGGTTTAATAAAGAACTATGACCTAGATTTGAGAGACTGGTTAGGAAAAGCTGACCAAGCACAGTGATACTTGAACTGAAATCTGAACAATGATTAGGTATTTATAATACGAGCAGGAAGGGAGGAAACTTACATATGGATGACAGAAAAAGAGCTTGTGCAAAGTCCCTGAGGTAGGAAAATTGGGAAGAATGCTACCATGACTTGGCAAGCAGAGAATGAGGAGGAAGATGGTGGAGACCCAGGTCTCAAAGGAAGTAAGTGTGTGGATCTGAGTCCATCCCTGCCAGCTCTGACTCGAGGACCACTTTCTCAAGATGTGGGAGACCCCAAGTTCCCCCAAGCATGAAAACAACTGTTTTCAAGTTTTAAATCTATGCTGTCTTAAATCATGCAAACTCTAACCTGTTACAATAGAAAATATATATATATATTGGTCTTTGCCACGGGTTCCTGGCACATAGTTCCTAAAACCTTGTAATTTCCCAAGTAATACTAGAAATATCTCTTAGTCTTTTCAAAATTTCCTTTCAAAATCGTTCAATTTATTTAAACCAAAAAACAAAACAAGCAAAAACTAGCTCACTTCTTTTTCCCACCCCAAACCTCACCCCTGTCAGTTCCCTGTATCTATGTCCTTGGTTTTTGTTTTCACATATAAATGAGATCATATGGTATTTATCTTTCTCTGTCTGACTTATTTCTCTTAGCATAATGCCTTCAAAGTCCACCACCCCCATGCGCATGCTAAGTCGCTTTAGTTGTGTCAGACTCTTCGTGACCCTATGGACCAAAGCCTGCTATGCTCCTCTGTCCATGGGATTCTCCAGGCAAGAACACTGGAGTGGGTTGCCATGCCCTCCTCCAGGGGAACTTCCAGACCCAGGAATCAAACCCAGCTAACTTATGTCTCCTGCATTGGCAGGAGGGGTTTTTTTTTTTTAAGGTGTAATTAACATTTGCATAAAAATGATTTATTTATTTATTTTGTTTTGTTTCCCCATTTATTTTTATTAGCTGAAGGCTAATTACTTTACAATATTGTAGTGGTTTTTGCCATACATTGACATGAATCAGCCATGGAACTATATATGTTCCCCATCCTGATCCCCCCTCCCTGCAGGTGGGTTTTTTAACCACTAGCGCCATCTGGGAAGCCCTTGAACGTTCACCCATGCTGTTGCAACTGGCAAGATTTCATTCTTCTCTACAGCAGAATACTATTCCATTGTAAATAAATAAATATATATTAAATATATATATGTGTATACACACACACACACATTTTCTTTATCCATTCATCTTGAATTCGGGTGCTAGAGAAGACTCTTGCAAGTCCCTTGGACAGCAAGGAGATCAAACCAGTCCATCCTAAAGGAAATCAACCCTGAATATTCACGGAAAGGACTGATGCTAAAGTTGAAGCTACAATACTTTTGCCACCTGATGGGAAGAGCCAACTCATTGGAAAAAACCCTGATGCTGGGAAAAAATGAAGATGGAGGAGAAGGGGAGAAAAGAGGACAAGATGGTTGGATGGCATCACCGACTCAATGAACAAGAGTTTGAGCAAGCTCTGGGAGATGGTGGAGGAGAGCGCTAGTGTGCTGCAATCCAAAGAGCTGGGCATGACGTTTTGTTGTTGAACAGCAACAATCAATAGTCACTTAGGTTGTTTCCATATCTTGGGTATTTGTAAATAATCCAATGAACACGAGGGTGGATTTACCTTTTTTAAGTTAGTGGTTTTGCACCCCATGGACTGCAGCCCACCAGGCTCCCCTGTCCATGGGATTCTCCGGGCAGGAATGCTGGAGTGGGTTGCCATTTCCTTCAAGAGATACCTGGTCTCCTGCAGTGCAGGCAGATTCTTTGCTCTCTGAGCCATCAAGGAAGACTTATGTGTATATATATATATACACACACATATATATGTATATATTCATTTTTCTTTTTCATATTCCTTTCTATTATAGTTTAATACAAGATATTGAATATAGTTCCCTATGATGTATTGTAGCACTTTGTTGTTAATCTATTTTATATATAATAATTTGTATTTGCGAATCCCAAACTCCTAATTTGTACTTTCTCCTATCCTCTTTTCTCTTTGGTAACCATAAATTTGTTTTCTATGTCAAAAATAAATAAATAAATAAATAAATTTAAAAAAAAAAAAAAAAAAAGTTAGTGGTTTTGTTTTCTTCAAACAGAGAGGAAAACACACCCATACCCTGGGAGAGTGAGCACACCCAAAAGCAGTGACAGAAGGTCCTGTGCTGGGACCTGCTCAGACCTCACCCCGTGTCTCCCGTCACCTCTGTTCATCTGCCACCTTTGTCACACCTGTCAAAAAACTGGCAAACATGTCTCCCTCAGTTCTGTGAGCCTCGCTAGCAAATTAATCAAAGCAGAGGAGAAAACAATGTGAATCCCCAGTTTTTTTAACCAAATCAGACAGTAGTTATGGGTAGTCTGGGAATCCGCTCCTTGGTGGCTGGCATCTGAAGTGGGGTGGGAGCAGTCTTGTGGGCCAGAGGCCAGGCAGTGTGAGAGCTGGGTTACATGGTAGGACACTCAGCTGGTGCTACAGAGAATTACTTGTTGTGGCGAAACCCCTGCCCCTACATTTGATGACCCGGAATGAAGGATTCTGCCTAAAGGGAAAGGAGAAACACCCAGGAGGTGGAGAACCTAGCCAGGAGGGAGAATGCAGTTTTCCTAACACACCCTTAGGGTTCTTTTCTTCGTCACCCAATGGCATCCTCCCTATTCCCTCGAACAAGCTTTGATGCATTAACACAATGCAGTTTCTCGGTCAACAACTGAGTACCAGAAGCTTTGTGGCAACTACCATGGGAGATAGCAAACCGGAAAACTTCCTCATCCCATCGGTTGTCTGCATGGTGTGTATGATGGAGTCACAGGCTCAAAACATGTCAGGGGACTTCCCTGTGGTCCAGTGGCTAAGACTCCACATGACCAGTGGAGGGGGCCCAGGTTTGATTCCTTGTCAGGGAACAAGATTCCACATGCCTCAACTAAAACTTCCGCATGCCACAAATAAAAAAAGATCCTGCATGCCACAATCAAGATTGAAGATTCCGTGCAATGCAGCTAAGACCTGGCACAGCGAAGTAAATGAATAAACAAATATTAAAACAACAACAACAACAACAACAAAAAACCCAGCAGCAGCAGCCTGAGTCCTCCAAACACGCAGGTTTGACTTTCCCACATTCTGCTCGTCCGGACCTCTCCCTCTTCCTTGGAGTCTTTGTGTCTGCATGATATCCGTCTTCCTCTGAGAGCTAAAGGCCAGGGGAGGAACCTCTGTCCTGTGCAGGAAATAGCATTGTTCAGCTTGGTGCTAAGGGAGGTGGCCAAGTTCAGAGTGATGCATCATCCCAGTCCTGCCTAAGAAAAGCTGCCTCTCAGACCCTGGGTGCAAGGCTGGATTCCATGTGCCCGAGAGCCCTTCCCTCCGTCCCAACAATAATGTGCTGTGCTTGCCGGCCAAGAGGGCACAGTGGACCTACCCTGCTTTAACTGAGCACAGCATGCTTTCTCCATGGTACCTCTTAACTTCACCTGCAGTCTTGCTCTAGTCACGGGCTGCAACGGAGGGTCAGTACCATAAAGCAGGCTGCAGGCTTGAGGTGGGCAAATGCCCAGTGCCCTGAGGCTGAAGTTGGGCCTTCTCCTGACTAGCCTCCTAGTTTCCACAGTTGACATGATGTTATGGTCTCGTTTATCATGAAGAAACATCTGACTCATTGGAAAAGATGTGGATGCTGGGAAAAATTGAGGGCAAGAGGAGAAGAGGGCAACAGAGGATGAGATGGTTGGATGGCATCACCATCTCAATGAACATAAGTTTGCGCAAAGTCTGGGAGATGGTGAAGAAGAGGAAAGCCTGGAGTGCTGCAGTTCGTGGGGTCATAAAGAGGCAGACAGAACTTAGCGACTGAACAACAAAAGCTGTCCTCAGTACTGGGAGTCTTTTCTAAACACCACCCAGGATCTAAGACCCCACGAGCTATCTTCTTAAGTGATCCCAGTGGCCATGTCAACAGAACAACTAGTGAGCCACACTGATGTGTTTAGCCAGGCTTTTATTTAAATCTTTGATTCTAGATGACTAAGACTCTACAAGTCACAGCGCTTTATTCCTTTGCTTGAATTTGGTCCTTAAAGTAGCTTTCCTCTTAGAATTAGGTATCACTCAGGTACCAACTCTATCTAAAAGGAGTGTTCTGGCTCTCACGTTACCAGATCTGAATCTGATTCCTGGCACCTGTATTTCTTACTTGTTTTGGCTCAAGGAAGCCACTGGATGTGCTCCACTGGTTGAATTCCAACCTTGTATCAATCCCTAGATGTGGCACCTGTACCAACAGGTCATTTGGTAAGGATGGCCCTCTCTGGTCTGGTCCAGGGTCTTCCACACCTGAGGACTGGACTCAAGCAACCCCACCTGGCCTTGGGTAAGAGGACCCAAGAGATCAGAAATGCCACTTACATTGGAGAAACCAGGATGTGATCAAGCAGTGCTCTGAGTGGGCCCCAGGGGGGAAATCACCTGCACAGCATTTGGGAGCAACAGCCCCACTTCTGACTCCTAGCTACCCCATCCCCACCCCTGGGCACACAGATCCATATGCTCCGAGGAGATGGGCTTCTAGATGAATGGTGAAAACCAACAGTTTGAGATGCTCAGTACACTCCTCATGGAGAAGGCTCCTCTCTTCTCAGAAGCCAGTTTTGCATGAAAACCACGGGGCTCCGTCCACTTCACAGACAATACTTGTTAGCACTGTGTCGATGGGCAGATAGCACCTTCTCTCCCACAGACGCACATGTGACATGGGCCATGATGCTCATGTGGGTCCAAGCCAATGCTTTGGGATCACAAAACCAGTCCCAAGAGGACCCAGGAGTGAAGCCAGGAACTGTGAAGACCCCTGGCTGTGCTTAGAAAGAAAGAGGAAAAGATGGGGACTTCCCTGGTGGCCTGGTGACTAAGACTCCATATTCCCAATGCAGGGGGGCCCAGGCTGGGTCCCTGGTCAGGGGACTAGATGCCACATGCTACAACTAAAGAGTTCACATGCCGCAACTAAAACCCCCACGGGCTGTACCTAAGACCAAGTGCAGCCAAATAAATAGATAAGTCTTTTTTCTTTTTAAGTGACAGAAAATGATTCCAGAGGCCTCACCGTGGGCTCCCGCCCAGTGTCTTTACACACAGTCTCAGGCGCTGGGGAGTGACTGCACTGCTTATGCCCTGAAAAAGCCAAGGGTTCAGGCCATGTTCCTTGTACCTAAAGAAAAATCAGCCTCAAGGAGCCTGTGTTTGCTCATGGAAGAATGAATGGGAGAATGGAGCAGACAAATCATCTGTCTCCCAGCTACCTTCCTCGCATGACTCCGCGGGGACGCACGCAGGCATCTCGGCACCTCCTGCTTCTCGGGCTGTGAGCCGCTAGTTAGCGACAGAAAGGGGAAGTATGTTGCTCTGGGAGGAAGGATGCTGGTGGCCTTTATTCACTTCCAGGTTGTGGTACACAGCGTCGACACAAACAAACCCAATGTCAGAGAAGGTTTTTTCTAGAGGGCAGAGAAAAGCTGAAGCTGTAGGAGGGTGGTTATGTCGGCCCTGAAGGTGAAACTCTGCCTACCTGCCTGGAGATAGAAGATTCAGTAATTAGGGAATATCTATAACGTGTGAAAATGATAAGACAGCCGAGAGCATCTGGTACCAGTACCAGCTCAACAGCTTCCAGACCATAAAGTGGATCTGCCTGGAAGCATCCTGACACCAGCGCCTGACTCATTCGGTGCCTCCTTCCTCTGCTTTTGGCAGCGGTGGAGGAGTTGGGCAGCGTGGTTGTTCTTGGGACTGAGAGGAAAGCCTTCTTTGCATGGTGGTGTCACGCCGTTCCAAATCCTAGAGGCTTTTCTGATTTCAGGTCCTGGGAAAGGTGTGAAGTGCTCAGTGGCTAAGTTGTGTCCGACTCTATGCCACCCAGTGGACTGTAGCCCGCCAGGTTCCTCTGTCCGTGGGATTCTCCAGGCAAGAATACTGGAGTGGGTTATCATTTCTTCCTCCAGGGGATCTTCCTGACCCAGGGATCTGCACATGCATCTTCTGAATCTCCTGCACTGCAGGCGGATTCTTTATCGTGGAACTACTGGGGAAGCCTGGGAGAGGCGTGGAACCCTACTCCAAGTGCCTGGCCATGCTCCCCCCATTACAGCACCTGGTCTGGGCTAGATTATAAATGCCTCAACTGTGCCACCTCTTGTAGCAAGAATTCTTTTACTCCTGGCCACTTGGCATGTATAGATTAGCTCCATCCATCCACCCATTCCAATATTTCCTGTGGAGCTAACAGTGAACACTGCACCCTCTCTCTAACAAAGAAAAACCAACACAAAAGAAAAGAACAATTTTACCACTTATGGAGCTTATAAGGTAGTGGGAGAGCTAGGTATTAGGGGGAAAAAAATACACAAGTGAATGTAAAATTTTGATGTTGAAAAGTGTTACAAAAGAAACGTACCAACGCCTTGACAGTGTCTGGACTGAGGTACACTGTCTCACTTAAAAGTCAGGGAAGGAAATGTGATTATTAGCTCCATGCTACAGAAAGGAAATGGAGGCTTAGATATTTACTAGAGCAAAGACATGTAGGAGTAAACGATTGGCCTGGAATTTGAGTCCAGATGTGCTTGACTTCAAAATCTACATTCGTACCCACTGGCCTTATATCATCTCCCCATTCATTCATTCAACGAACAGTAACTGTTTGCTCATGTTTTAGGAACTGTGTCAGGTCCTGTTGATTCAAGGATGCACAGAATCTTCAGTCTAGGAGGCTCTACCATCCCCATCAGGTGGGTTCCCTGACTCTCCCTGGGAGCAACCCAGTGATCAAAGCCTCAGTAGCCCCTGCCTTGAAGACTCAAGATAACCTGTCAAAAGTAAGCCAAGCGGATAAAGAGAGTCCAGTGATTCCTTTCAGGAAGATAAGCCTGATCTTTAGGAAGGGTATCTGATTGCCGCAAGGACGTTTAGTTTTAAAGCTCACTCATTCAGAGAAAGAGTAATAAACTGTGCTGCTCCAGCCACCTGATGACATTTAAAAACAGAGGCCACTGCTTGTGGATCCACATGGGAGCTGGCAGTCCCTCGTGAAATAGAAAGAACACTGCATCTGAACACAAAGGGATCTGGGTTCACATCTCTACTCTACGTCCTTGCTGGGAGGCTCTGGATGACCACCTGTTCTTTTGGAATCTTAGATACCTCATCTGTTAAACAATAACACTGCATTTCTCTCTTTACTTGCCCCCACCAGCCCTCCATCCAAAGTGTTAGTAAATATTAGAGACTCTATGACAAAATGCAACCCTAACAGATGACTTTTACCTTCACTTGGATCGCCCTCATCCAACCAATATCATTCTGCCAGGAGTATTTCTATCGGCCTTCTGCTGTCTTGCCAATTTCTCCCCACGTCCACTGCAAACATTCCTCACCTAACAGTCAGCAATGAGTTTAAAAACCTGGTCAGGTGGTTCCACAGCCCTGCTTAGCACCCTTCAAAGGCATCGCACCGTTATAAGAATATCGTCTTAAGTCTTCCCTTACCAAGGGAGGTCTTTCGAGATTTCACCCTCACTGGTTCCTATGCCTCAGGCAGGGCCTGTGCAAAGGACTTTTCCCTCTCAGAACTTCGTAGACTAGCCCACCAGTTGGACCACAGAGAAGGCTGAGTGCTGAAAAATTGATGTTTTCAAACTGTGGTGCTAGAGAAGACTCTTGAGAGTCCCTTGGACTGCAAGGAGATCAAATCAGTCAATTCTAAAGAAAATCAACCCTGAACATTCACTGGAAGGACTGATGCTGAAGGTGAAGCTCCAATACTTTGGCCACCTGATGCGAAGAGCCAACTCGTTGGAAAAGACCATGATGCTGGGAAAGACTGAAGGGCAGGAGGAGAAGGGGATGACAGAGGATGAGATGGTGGGATGACAGAGGATGAGATGGTTGGATGCCATCACCGACTCAATGGACGTGCAAATTCTGGGAGACAGTGAAGGACCAGAAAGCCTGGAGTGCTGCAGTCCATGGAATCACAGAGTTAGACACAACTGAGCAATAGAACAGTCACTCTATCCAGAGAAGCTTGCTTCCCCATGGCCTCACTACACTCTGCCACTCCCAGCAAACCACTCGATCTTATCTGCAGAATAGCTTTATCATTGGCTGACCTGTTCGTTTCTTTCTTTGCCTTAAAACTTAAGCTCCATAAGAGACTCTTCTCCCTTGCGCAGCCTTATGTCTACTGCCTAATACTTGTTCATAGCAGATGCTCAACAAATATTTGATAAATGAATGTGAATCCTGACAGAGGCTGTTTTGAGGATTAAATAAAACATACATGAATCGAAAAGGCCAGTATAGCATCTGGTCCATGAAAACCCCTATGTAGCCTTTTAAATCATAGGTGCAGCAGGCATAGCTCCTAGAGAAAGCTCTGCATTGTAGATGAAGTTGCCTGAGACATGAAAAGAAATTCACTGCCTACAAACACGAGCCTGAAGTAGTTAAAGCTATGTTAGATGTCAACTATCAACTTCATGCCAACCAATCAAAGGAAACTTATACCAACGCTCTACCTATTCACATAAAGTTATTCATCATGGGACATCTGAGCATGTAAAAGTGTTTGATAGAACATGGCATGACCTTCAACAGTATGAGAACCCAGAGTTTGAGAGAACAGCATTGAAACATATACATTACCATATATAAAGTAGATATCCAGTGGGGGTTTGATCTGTGACACAGGGAACCAAAGCCAGTGCTCTGTGACAGCCTAGAGGGATGGCGTGGGTAGCGTGGTGGGAGGGGAGAGCAAGAGGGAGGGGACACGTATATATCTATGGCTGATTCATGTTGATGTATGGCAAAAACCATAATATTTTAAAGCAATTACCCTCCAATTAAAAAAAGAGTATGAGAAGCCAGGATGTTGGAGATTCTTAAAAAACCAGCCACCTATTTTTTTTTTCACTTCTTTCTTAATCACTTTCAAGATGGGCATGGCAACCCACTCTAGTGTTCTTGCCTGGAGAATCCCCATGGACAGAAAAGCCTGGTGGGCTACAGTCCATGGGGTCACAAAGAGTCAGATACAGCTGGGCCACTAAGAACAAGAGAACAGCAATTACCCTCCAATTTAAAAAAAAAGAAGAAAAAAGTATGAGAACCCAGGATGTTGGAGAGTCTTAAAAAACCAGCCTTATTTTTTTTCTTTTTGCTTCTTTCTTAATCACTTCCAAGAATAAAAAGTAACAGCTAGTAATACTTTTCCAAAAAAGTAAAAGTGAAAGTTGCTCAGTCATGTCCAACTCTTTGTGACCCCATGGACTATATACATCCATGGAATTCTCCACAGCAGAATACTGAAGTGTGTAGCTGTTCCCTTCTCCAGGGGATCTTCCCAACCCAGGGATTGAACCCAGGTCTCCCACACTGTGGACAGATTCTTAACCCGCTGAGCTACCAAGGAAGCCCAAGAATGCTGGAGTGGGTAGCCTGTCCCTTCTCCAGGGGATCTTCCCGACCCAGGAATCGAACTGGGATCTCCTGCATTGCGGACAGATTCTTTACCACCTGAGTTACCAGGGAACCCACTTATAAAGGAAGACAGGTAACAATCTTCTAAAGGGCTGCATTTAAAATGTTATTTTCCTTATACTTCTCTATGTTGAAACTTTTTAGAAGTACCAAGGTAACTTTTGGGAAAAGTTTCTGGGAGGGCAGCTGCCTACAAAGGAATTAAGTGTTCATATCAGAATTTCCTTTATGAAGATAAAGTGATTCAAGCTCATTAATCTGGTGAGTGAAAATGATTAAACTGAAAATAGAACAACATTAATATTTTCTCCCAAAATAGCAGAAAACCATGATTTCAATGTCAAGTTCTTTTGAAAAGCAACCATGGATTTACTTTGTTGTTTGCTAATTTGGGTGGAAAACGGGATGCTCTTTCTCTATGTGTTCTGATTTAAAATCGGCTAGTTACTTAGGCATTCTCACACTGGTACATGTCCTTAAAAACTGCCTTTTAACCAAGATAGGAAGCAATCTTTAGCACTAAAAATATAACTAACAAAGAGATTCCTCATTCAGCAAAAAAAAAAAAAAAAGCAAAAATCATTCTCCAAAAACCACAGCAGTGGCTTTAGGAGACTGGATGGGACCCTGGCAGCTCACTGTCCTCTTCCTTTGCTTTTATTACATTATACAGTGTCACTTTAATTAAGCCATCAAATCACATTATCAGATCAAGTGCTTTTGATTCCACTGTGGTTTGAACAGGTTTCGTTACATTAATAAACCATATGTTTCATGTTGTTGGAAGGAAAGTTATTTTTCTCTGTTCACTGTTCCAAAAGTCTTTACAATAGACAGTATTTAGCACTTAATCACCGACGTGCTTTTCCATGTGCTCGGGATGTGTTAAGAGCAACTAAAATGACAGCCCATTAAATCTGAAAGTCTATCCAAGTTATTTACCGACAAAGGGCAGAGTGGTGACTTGGATGTCCCGTGAACAATCCACTGAGTCTAAATATTGTTTCCATTTCCTGGAAACTAAAGCTTTATATATTTTTTTACAGATGATATCCATTCTAAGTCTGTCTCAGGCATCAATACAATATTAGGATGAGTTCTCCCCGTCTTTGGGTGTCGGGTGCGGCCATGCATCTCCTGCTTGGGTCTGAGAGCTTGATTCTGCTTGTTCGGTTCCAGCATGTCGGATCATGCTGACAGAAGGGCAGGACGGGGGCACCTTAACTCAGGCAGCTCCCACAGTGCTGCTCAATGAACACCAGCTGATGATCACAGCCAGGGAATGAGGGAGGTGGGGCTCAGTCTACTGAGGCTCTGCTCACACATCTGGAGTGGAAGATGAGCAGATCTTAGGGTGGACTGGCCAGTGAATGGTTACCAAGCTGATAAACCTCTTGCAGTGTCTTGGAAAGGCAGAACCAAGCCATGGACACTGGCACAGTCATGGCCACCATGAAAATACCTTCAAACACGCCTAAGACTGGATTTCTTCACCTAAGTCTGAGCCATCCCCGAGAGCAGGGGTAGGTAAACTATTGTTCTGTGGCTAAATCTGGACTGCCACCTATTGTTACAGATAAAGTCTTTTTAGAAGACATTTTCTACACCTACTCATGTATGTGCTGCCTACAGCTGCCTTGATGCTACAGAGGCAGAACTGAGAAGTTGCAACAAGAGATCACGTGGCCCAATATCTGGTCCTTAATCAAAAAAGGTTACTGGGTTTCCCTGGTGACTCAATGGTAAAGAATCCACCCGCCAGTGTAGGAGACATGGGTTCAATCCCTAATCCAAGAAGATTCTACATTCCACACAGCAACTAAGTAAAAGTGTCACAACTACTGAGTGTACACTCTAGACCCCTGGAGCTGCAACTATGAAAGCCCACATGGCCTAGAGACTTTGCTCTCACTAGAGAAGCCACTGTGATGAGAAGCCCATACATTGCAACTAGAGAGTAGCCCTCACTTGCCACAACTAGAGAAAAGCCCACACAGCAATGAAGACGTAGCACAGCTAAAAATAAATAAATAAAGGGGGTCCTCCTTTGTATTGGCTTTTCTCTACTCAGATCACTAAGCTCAATAATTGAAGCGGTCCAGGATTCCTGATAATTGCCAGCACTGGTGACTGGCTTTCAGCCTTTGGTGCCATGGAAACACCTGAGTTTTCTTGGTGGAATACCAGGAGGAGCATTTGGTCATGTGGACCATAGTTCTATGACATTTGAAACAAATAGAAAGATCATTTAAATGCAAGGGATGGAAGGAAGTTCCCTGGTGGTCCAGGGGCTAAGACTCTGCGCTCCCAATATAAGGGGCCTGGGTCTGATCCCTGGTTCAGGAACTAGGTCCCACATGCTGCAATTAAAGAGTCCACACACTGCAACTAAAAGACCTTGCATGCAACAACTAAAGATTCCACATGATGCAACTAACCACAAACAAGACCCGGCACAGCCAAGTAAATAAACACATACATAAATATTAAAAAAACAAACAGGGACATCAGTAGTCATCAGGAAAGTGCAAATCAAAACTAGAAAGATACTATTTCATATCCATTAGGATGACTACAACAAAAAAGATATATAACAAGTGTTGGTGAAGATGTGGAGAAATCAGAAGCTTCACATGATGCTGACGGGAATGTAGATTGGTACAGCTGCTTTGGGAAAACTGTTTGGCAGTTCTTAAAAAAAAAAAAGCAAACATAGTTGCCCTATGACTCAGCAATTCTACTCCTAGGTTTATATTCAAGAGAAATGATAGCATACATCCAGACAAAAATATGAACATGCATGTGCAAAGCAATGATATTCATAATGAGCCAAAAGTGGGATCTATCAATTGACAAATGGATAAGCAAAATGTGGTATATCCATACAATGATGTATAGTTTGTTCATGAAATGAAATGAAATTCTGACACACATGCAAATATGGATAAATCTTGAAAATATGATTCTAAGTGAAAGAAGCCAGAGACAAAAAAGTCAAGTATTGGAGGATTCCATTTATGTGCAATCTCCATAACAGGCAACTCCATACAGACAAAAGGCACATTATTGGTTTCCTGGGCCTGGGCAGGACGCAGGCATGGGAGAAAAAGGAGTGACTGCTAAGAGGGATGGAATTTCTTTTGAGGGTGACAAGAAGTTCTGAAGTAGATCCTAGTGATGATCACATAGCTTTGTGAATACAAAATACCACTGAAGGGTACAATGTAAAAGAATAAACTATATGGTATGTGAATTGTGAAGTAATTAGCCTCCAACTAATAAAAATAAATTAAAAAAAAAACAGGAAAATATAACAACAAACACAAAAATAAAATTGAAGTCAAATCTCAAAAAAAAAAATCTCAATAAAGCTGTTATTTTAAAAAACAAATAGGGATACTATTCAGCAGCAAAAAGAAATGAGCTACTGATCTACAATATGGATAAATCCTAAAATCCTAAAGTCAAAGGCAGAGTTGAGGTTAGGAGAAAGAACTGACCGCAAACGGACATGAAGGAACTTGCTGGGGTGAAGAGAATATTCTAAGAGTAGATGTGGTGATGGCTGCACAGCTATGAGTTTGATAAAAACTACTGAATTGCACATTCAGTACACCTGAACTTTATGATATGTGAATTAGGCCTTGAAAAAAGTGTAAAAAAAAAAAATAGAAAACTTTCTTACATCACTGACAGAATTGTAAAGTGGTACATAGAGTCATTCTGGGAAACTGTTCAGTATCTAATCAGATCCAAACACACATGTTTCCTTCAGGCTGCAGTCATTTTACTACAGGGTGCGCATAACCAACAGAGATGCGTCCACATGCTGATTAAAAGGCATGTTCAAGAACTTCCCTTATGGCTAAGACTCCATGCTCCCAATGCAGGAGACCCGGGTTTGATCCCTGGTCAGGGAACTAGGTCGCAACATGCTTCAGTTAAGGGTTCGCAGGCCACAACTAAAAAGATTCCGTGTTTAGCAGCCAAGACCCGGCACAGCCAAGTAAGCAATTTAAAAAAAAAATTTCATAATTATCAACACATGAAAATAATCTACAAATTCATGTATATTAAAATGGATAAATTCAGGTACAGTCACACACTGAAATTCAGCAACAAGAACAAACTACAACTACGTGAAATAGCATAGGTGACTCTTCAAAGCAGTAAAAAGCAACAGAAGCAAGACATACAAAAGAACTTGGTGAACTGATTCTATTTATACATAATCGATCAGGAGGCAAGACTATGATCATGGTTATCCTTGGGAATGTGCAGTGACTAGGAATGGGGAGAAGAATGTGCTTTGGGAAGCTGATGTGATGTTAGTTTCTGGATCTGGGTGTGTCTCACTCAAGTATATTGAGTTTTTGAAAAGTCACCAAGTTGTATGCATACTGTGTGTGCACGTTTCTGTAGGTTACACTCCAACACTATGTTAAAAAAATTAAAAAGAAGACTGTCTACATCTCTGTCTCTAGAAGGATCACAAAACATTTTAATATTCAAACATCTTAAGAGGCAGCAATGGATGCACACCACGATCACTGTAACCTTATAAGATGAAGAACTAATTCCCTCTACCTAAGGATGGGTCCTTGGTTCTGCTCAAAATCAGAGAAAGCCCATTTGGTGGAGGATCCTGCCCACTCTGACAATTTAACACAATGGAAACCAGTGTCCTCTCTAATCTCCTTGGGTGAGAAGGACTATGTACCCTCTCTGCATAGCTGGTATATCAGATGCTCAAGCCCATTTATTAGGAAAGAACTTTGTAACTGTCATAACGTCAGCATCTCCAAGCTACCAGATCCTATACTCACTTGTGATAAAAATTCCCCATCCTCCGAATGCCCCACCTCTTGCAACACAGTCAGCCTTAGGAGTCGTCCTTTCCCCAAGCACGTTCTCTTGGGAGAAAGCTTTACAGTTTGGCCATTTGCTTTATTTTTTAACTTGGATTAAAAAAAAAAAAGCCAAATAAGGTTCTTCATGCCAGTCCAATCCAAGATATTTTACAGGTTTGCATGCTTCTCAACCTTCCTGCTGTTCCCAGTTGATAAATGATGCCCTTGACAAAGTGTCAGCCCCAAATTTGTTGACTCTCAAGTATGTCTTGATGGAACCTGGCCAGAGTAGCTTCTTCGCACAGTTGTCTGACAAAACTACACCGACAGGAAGGAGATGATCACATTGTTAAAACTCCCTTTCCTCTTCTTTCAGCTCTTTGCAGATACACGAGGCTGGAAAATGGGCTCATTCTTATCATCAAAAGGCACGTCAATGCAGTTATTTCTGGAATATCAACTCACTCCCCTTGTTCCTATAAAGGTCATATGCCAGTAAACTGGTGCGTTTTATTGGAGGTAGAGGTATGTACTCCTGAAATAAAGCCCCTGCATACAACTTATGATGCTAAAAATACCACAGTCTACTGTCAATAAGTGACACAAGCGCTTCCCGCATCACCCAAGCTCACTATTCCAAAGGAGAGAACTGACTTGGGCAAGACCCACCTCTTCAAACCCAAAGGAAATACCTTCTTTTTCCTTCCTCCCTTCCAAATACTGGGACTTTGACAAGCCTTATTCCTCCAAGGGTTTCCTGAGCTCCGTGATCTTATGACAAATCACAGAGCTTGAAGGTTGGGCTGTGGGGGTAGAATCAGACTTTCCAATTTCCTGGGAGAGAAACTCATGACCGTTTCCCATGAGAAAGGAGAAACGGGAAAAGATTAGGACACAAGCAAGTTATGAAACTTATGTTTATCAGACCCGGGAATTGAACTGTTTAACAATAGATTTAAAAGGTTACGTGATGTCTGGTGGAGGCTGACAGCTGGAGGGGGACTTCTTGCCTACTATGGAAGTTAGTATAAGAACGCTGAAGACTGGGGTGTTGAAAGCAAGTCTGAGGTCCTGATGTCTGAGCTCAGAGCCTAACACCTGATTGCAGCAGGGAAAGAGTTAAAAAGTAAGACACTAAAAAGCTTTAAGACATCAACGAGCTTGGTGCTGACGCTGCAAGGTCAAATTACAGAGAGAAGGACTGATATGTCGCTAGTCAAAAGGGCAGTTCTGAACATATCTATTTAACTGAAGTTATTCCCACAAATGCTTCTATTTATCACCCAGACAAGTCTCTTTTAGCAGAGAAACATGCTTTTAATGCCAAGTTCCAGTTCTTGGCTGGTTCCGAACTCCTTTTCACTTAAAATAATTTATGATAAGGAAATCTTCCTCTGGGCAAGGGCACTGAATCCAAATGTACCTTTAGAGGCTTCCGTCCCTAGTGGGTTTTCTAAGAAGTCTGTCATGTCGTGGTTCCAGGCGTCACGGACGGCAGACTTGTACACCACCCTGTTATTCAGGTCCTGCTGTGGCCGAAAGTTATTTCTCAGATATTCCACTGACTTGACGTGGTCTTGCTGCTCCGTGGTGAAGATGGAATAAAAAGCCTCGAGCTGAACAGAGAACCAGAGAAAAGGAGAAAAAAGAAATTTGGTTAGAAGGCTGCGTGGTCCAAAGCCAGGAGGGGTGATGAGAACACACAGTGGTGGGAGGTACCCGAAGTCGAGTGGGACAAACTCGGCCTGACACAGGTTGCCTGCTGGAATCACTGCCGATGGGCTTATCTGGCTGTGGATTCCTTTCTGTCAGCTGAAAAGGAAAGCACTTCATTGGAAGGTGCTTACAACTCTTGTAGCTCGTGTCTCAGACAAGAGGCTGGGTCTTTCTGAAGGAATCCCCCAGCCACCCCCACCCCAACCCCTGGCAAGAACTTCAGGATTACAGGAAGCAGCACAGAGTTATATAGTGAAACTGCTAAGTTTGAGACTCAGACTTCCTGGGTGGGAATTCTAGCTCCATGGCTCAACCACTCTGTGACGCTGAGAAAGTTGTTTAACTTCTCTTGAGCCTCAAATCTTCCTTGGTAAAATGGTGAGAATTACTGCAACATCGACCGGATAGGGTTTGGGTCAGCAGTAAATGAGATTATCCATGCGTGGTCATTAAAACAGTTCCAGGAACAGAAGAGCTTTAGAAATACTCACAATTTACCAATAATTCTTACTAAGTACCTCCTTATATACTAGGGATAGAGTTCAGCAGTTACTAAGTCACAAAGTTGACAAGCCCACAATGCACAGGTTAAACTACTGAAGTTCAACATTTACCGGATGGGTAATCATAAGCAAATTATTCAAGCTTTCTGTAACACAGGTTTCCTCATCTATAAAATGGATATGATACTAGTACTGCCTTTCTTAAGGTTGCTAAAAAGATTAAAATCTATGAAGCAGCCAGTAAGCCCATGGTAAATATTAGGTGTCATTATTATTAATATTACTAGGAAACATTTTCTTCAAGACTGCTATCTAAACTTTTAGGGGAAATCAAAGAAAAATTCAGGGCTCCAGGATCCTATTTATACTATCAAAAAGGATTCTTTGTGGCCCTCAACATTCTGCATGGCACAAAAAAGGTCATAGGGAATCTCTAAAACTAGTATAGATGAACCTATTTGCAAAGCAGAAGCAGACACAGAGGTAGAGAACACATGTATGTACAATAAGGGGTAAAGGGTGGCAGTGGGATGAACTGGGAAACGGGGAGACATGTATATACTACTACGCATAAAACAGGTAACTAATGAGCACCTACACAGGGAACTGTGCTCAATGCTCTGTGGTGACCTAAAAGGGAAGGAAGTCTTAAAAAGAGGGGATGTATGTATAAGTAGAGCTGATTCACTTCGCTGTACAGAGAAGCTAACACAACATTGTGAAGCAACTATACTCCAATAATTTTTTTTTTTTAAGAAAAGATCATTCTATTATATAAGAGGAAGAGAACAGGGGCTAAGTGACAGAGATTTGTTCTCAATGGACCACAAAGATACTCTTGTAACCAGAGAAATGAAGCATAACGTAAAATGTCCAGCCACCAAAATACCAACTTGAGCTGGGGTTAAAAATGAAATAAATAGAGAAACTGAATGAACGCTTTCTGGCCCAACCGGCTCCTTGAATGCCAAATCAGAATGCTTTCTGCAGGAGAGAATTACAAGGGGAAATGGTGTTAGAAAACCACTTCCCAAGCTGAGATGGAGTGGCTGCCCTAAACTTACAGGACCAGGAGGTGGTTAAGCCAATGGATAATAAGAGAATTGGGACCGGGATTTCTGGATGGGCGTCTTGAAGCCTGGAACGAACCCCAGTGTTTCTCTAACAGCCTCACAGAATGACAGAAAATGACTGGCTTACAGTCTGAAACTCCTCTCTGCATGAGAAGGCACTGAATTTACACCATCAAGAAAAATTATTTAAGTATACAGATTCATTTATCATTCCACCTCCTCTCCCAATTCTCTTGCACGTGGAAAGTGATAATAAACCATGAAACTTTTTCTGCTTTTTTTTCCAAGGGAATAGAAGCAGGGTGGTCTTTCATGCAAAAGTAGCCTGTTATTCCCCTTTTATTCTAGTTCTCTACAATTCATAGAACTTCTAACAACTCACGTGGTTGCTATTTAGAATTTGTCTTTCTTCCATTCTTCCTTCTGATGGGCCCTGTTTATGTATTATGAAGGGAGAAAGGCAATAAAAGCAGAATAATTAAGAAAACTGGACTGTTTACTCTGTCTAAAGGTGACCTATTCAGATGAAAATAATTGGAGGTGCTAAAAGGAAAAATCAGCTCAACCTAGCAAGGTGCACACACTTGGTAGAGACTACCAAAATCAGAACTGAAAGCGTCTCAAAGTGAGAGGAGCTTCAGGATTTTCTCAGAGAAAATAAGTCCTAAAAATTACATGAAAGGAATTAACAAAGACCTTCTGGAGGCAGTCAAGGGAAAGACCAACCAACGTGATGAAAAGGAAGGAGCACAATTCCGTGTGGAAAGGTTAAAGGAAGAGGAATTGTTTTGCCTGAAGAAAAGGCGAGTAAGGAGTAATTTGATTAAAGGCCTTATATGTGAAAGATGATGACCAGCTCTTATCCACATCCAGAGAAGGCCAAATAAGAGAAAATTGGTTTGCATTAAAGCCTTAAGAGACGTGAGTTGAATAGAGGAAGGAATTCCTTAACTTCAGGGTGATTTTTTTTTTCTTTCTTTTTTTTTTTTTTAAATTTTTATTAGTTGGAGGCTAATTACTTTACATCATTACAGTAGTTTTTGTTATACATTGATATGAATTAGCCTGATTTTTTTTTTTCAAAGAGCGGGCTGTCATACAGAGCAAGTAAGACCAGAAATTTTTTAGAAGGGACAGCCATCTGTCATCAAATTCCTTCATCTCTGGGATGCCAGGGAAGGATGGCCTGGGAGACTCTCAGCAACGTGACTCCAAGGTTTATTTATTCTCTTGAATACTTGCTTCCTTCGCAGCTCTCATTCAGTACTCCTGAGAAGTTTATTTCTGATGCCTCAGGAAAGAATCAGTCATACAACTGTAAAAAGGGGCAGGTTCTGAATTCAACACAGAAGTGATTTTGCTCCAATTGCTCTTACAGGCTAATGACATGCAGTGGCTTAAGCTCAGCCACATCCTTGTCATTAACTCAACTTGCCCCAAGATTTCAAAGGAAGGGCGTGATGGTTCTGAGAGTGAACTGATGACCTCGGCGATATTATATTGTCACCTGGATCACAGCTTGACAGTCGCATAAAAGAAGAAAAAAGGAGGACAAGCTTAGCAGGCTCATCAAATGTCCTTCGGTATTGGCTGCATTTATGGAAACGGTGTCACTCCACTCAGTTGGATAAAAATTGTCAGTGGCCTCTCCTGCTGGTGATGGGCATGCTTGGTCATTGAGTGGAAGCTCCCATGGTCTCCAGACTGACAAGGGGAACCTATATTTTTCACTTGGGCAGGAGGTCAGCGGTCATCTGGACCAGACAACTTCTGCAGCTCAACACACAGCTGCGGCATGTTGTTCCTCAGTCCTTAACCTTGCCTTGAAACCCACAGTTGCTAAAGGTAAACCTGACCACCAACGGGACCCTGAGTTTGTTGGATTCCATGGGCTGCCATTCACAGGACAGGCGACAAGAGCTGGGCGACAAGGCAGCCCATGTAAAGCACAAGACGTAGAATAAACTAAAAAGCTGCGTCTGTCCGACCTCTGATTGCTCCACCTCTGATTTGGTGTGGAATCTGTTCAGATCTTCTAGATCTAGTTAACTACATTCTTCTAGATCTAGCTAACACAGTGATCCTTCTCAAATACACCTTGGTCCAACACCTTTAGACAGGTATTGTCAGTAAACATTTTCCTGCCTGAAATAATTCCTGACACAGAAAAGGTACTCAGTAAATATTATTGTCACTAGTGCATGCATCAGTGCATAAGTCATGTCTGGCTCTTCTGTGACCCCATGGGCTGTAGCTCACTAGGTTCCTCTGTCCATAGGATCCTCCAGGCAAGAATACTGGAGTGGGTTGCCATTTCCTCCTTCAGGGGATCTTCACAACCCAGGGATCAAACCCAAGTCCTCTGCGTCTCCTGCACTGGCAGGCAGATTCTTTACTGCTGTGCCACCTGTCGTTACTATTATTATTTTGTGAAGAATGTAGAAACTATGATTGTGTGCTAAGCTTACAACAACCAGAGAAGTTCTTTGCAGCTTCTTTTTCCTTTTCTTTCTTATAGTATATATATTCATATATATTAACAATGTACATTATATATATATAGTAAACAATACATATGTAGTTACATGTATAATACTATTATATATACACTGTATATATGTAATGTGTCTATGTATATGTGTCATGAATATTTGCATCTTATCAAACTCATGTGCCAGGTACCTTTGTCAAGCACTTCATAAACATTGCTTTGGTTTCTAACTTAGTCTTGGCTCAAAATAACAACATTACAGTGACATTATTCACAATATTATTATGATATCACTAACACTAGAAACTAATATTTCCTGAGCGTTGATTAGGCACAATTTTTGTGCTAAGAATGTTATCTGCTTTCTCCTACTTAATCCTCATATAATCCAGTACTGTTGGTGGCACTATCATCATTTTTTATTGTTTTGTATTATATTGTTTTGACTGAGTAGGAACTTGGGCTTAGAGACATTAAGTCACTTGCTCAGAATCACACAGAAACAGAGAGGTGAAGTGAGGCTTAGAAGCCCGGGTCTATGTGGCTCTGTTTTTTCACACTTTCAGTCACTTTATGCCACATGCACAACAGGTCTTCAGTATTATTCACTGAAAGAGCAACACTGTAGTGGACAAACAGAATTTGATGTTAGTACAGAAGTCCCTAAACCATTCCTTTCAGCTGCCCTCCAAAGACCCTACCAGGCTGGGCACCACTACTGCCCTTTCACTGCGGGCAATATACATCTATTCACATTTTTCTGCACTCTGGAAAGAAACAGCCTACAACCCAACACAGGAAGAATCAGGAACTATTAACAAGACAGGAGGTGCAAACAGAAAACAGAATTCACCTCACAAAGCCTGTACTTTTCTTTCCCTTATTCTCTTCCAGAGGCACGTAATAAACACACTTGGATTTACCTTGAATATAATTAACGAACTCTTTATCATTTAGGGAAAATAAATGAAAGTTTTCATTTCTATAATATTAAATTGACTTTTTAACTTTTGAAGTGAACATGTAAAACATTTCCTTCTTTTATCCCTGCTTGGGGAGTTGTAATTGCATTTTAACTGGTGCTGTTTCAAGAACAATTTTAACCTTGAATTGCAAATGTGCTGGCTGGAAGTGTATATAAATCAATTCAACTTAAGTTTTTATTGTAAAAATATTACAGAGAATAATTAGTTTTTAATCTGTCAGTTTGAGTCAAAGGAAATTTGAAAACTATTCATACTGTTTGTAAGATCTGGTCCATAAGATGTGAGAGACGACTATCATGGTTGAAGGGGGCAAATGAGAGAAAATCAAAATTAATGTAATTACCAACCACTGAAAGGCTGATGTGCACAATACTTTATAGGCTGGATATAGAAGGGCAATTAAACAAAGCCAGAGTCCATTATAAGAATAATAATAAACTCCAGGGTAAACATTAGGATCTATAATGTCACACCTAAGGTCATGGGGACGTGAGTTTTGTCATACATTTAAGAGGTATGGGAGTAAAAAAAAAAAAGAGGTATGTATGGTTTGGTTGCCGCATGAGTAAACAAGATAGTAACGAGGGAATATGAAATTCCCAGTAGCCTGGAGCATTCAAAGTTTTACTTATTGAACCATGGCTATAAAAATAAAATCTGAGAATGCTCCATGTCTGTGGCTGTGCTCTCTCCCTGCAGCTACGGACAGTTTTGGGTGAAGGTGATTATAGAAAGGCCTTCTACAGAAAGAAGAGGATTTAACCATAATCAACCATGAAACCTACCTGTTATGGGCTAATAATAGCATCTTCACTCACTATTGAAAGAAAGTCTTTATTCAAATTACTGCACGTTGTGTAGTGTTGGAACAGAAACTTTTTGAATTACGTGATTCATCAGTTGTTATGGCCTTGAGACAGATAAATAGGAGAGGCCCAACCATCAGCAGACACACATGGCCATTCCACTGGAAATGTGGCTAGTCCTACACGTTGAAATAATAGTATTTTGGATACATGAGGTTAAATAAAACATATTATGAAAATTAATTTCACCTGCTTATCTTTAAATATTTTAGTGTGGCTATCAGAAAATTTAGTGATATATGTGGCTTGTTTGTTGATACTGGACAGTGCTGTCTGAGTGGCTTCGGCAATTTAAAAAAAAAAAGCAACAAAGAAACCCACCTAATATCTCTGAGTACTTCCTGTGGTGCCAGGCACTAGTCTTGAGCATATCCTACATGCACTCCATCAATGAATCTCTATAATGGCTCCATAAAGTAGGTATTATCATTATTTCCATTTTACAGACGGAAGTTTAGGCACAGAGTTAGTAGATTAATTGATTAACTTGAATGAAGACTATAGCCAAAACCGGAACAGTTTGGCTCCATATGGAACATGGTCTTAATTCAGAAGAGTTGCTCTACTCTTTGTGACAGGGACAATATTGGTTGAAATAAAAAAAAGTCATGTCACTTAAAGATCCCACATAAACACTATTAAAACTAATACATGAATTCAGCAAAGTACAAGGATACAAGATTAATATTCAGAAATCTGTTGTATTTGTTTACACTAACAATGAAATGCCAGAAAGTAAAAAACAAACAAACAAAAAAACCCATTTTAAAATTGCATCAGAAAACAAAATATCTAGGAATAAACCTAATCATTAGGTGAAAGACCTATCTGCTGAGAAATATAAGACACAGATAAGGGAAACTGAAGACGACCCAAAGAAATCGAAAGATATCCCATGCTTGTGGACTGGAAGAAGTAATGTTTAAATGGCCAGATTACCCAGAGCAATCTATAGATTTAACATGATCCCTATCAAATAACCCATGACATTTTTCACAGAACTAGAACAAATATTCCTAAACTTTATATGAAACTACACAAGATTGCTAAAATAATCCTGGAGAGGTGTGGGGCAGAAATCAAAGCTGGAAGCATTACCCTCCCAGACTTAAGACAATATTACAAAACTACAATAATCAAAACAGCATGTTATTGGCATACAAACAGATGTATCGATCAACAGAACAGATGAGAGAGCCCAGAAATAAACCCATATGCCAATGGTCAATTAATCTACAACAAAGGAAGCAGAAATATATAAAGGGGAAAAGAAAATCTCTTCAGCAACTAGTGTTGGGAAAGCTGGACAGCTGCATGTAAATCAATGAAGTTAGGACAGACCCTCACATAAAACTGCAAATGGCTTAAAGGCTTAAATATGATATAACACCATAAAATTCCTGGAAGAGAAAATAGGCAAAACATTTTCAGACATTAACTGTAGCAATGTTTGCTTAGGTCACTTTCCCAAGGCAAAAGCAAAAATAAACAAGTGGAACCTAATCAAACTTAAAAGCTTTTGCATAGCAAAGGAAACCATCAATAAAGCAAAAACACAACCTATGATATGGGAGAAAATATTTGGAGACAATGTGCCTGACAAAGGGTTAATTTCCAAAATATACAACTCAACATCAAAAAAACAAACGACCCAATCAAAAAATGAGTAGAAGACCTAAACAGACATTTCTCCAATGAAGACATGAAAGATGCTCAATATTGTTACTTGTTATAGACATGCAAATTTAAACTACAATGAGTATCACCTCACACTGGTAAGAACAGCTATTATCAAAATGTGAGAAAAGGGAACCTTCTTATACTACTGGTGGGAGTGTAAATTGGTACAACCACTATGGAAAATAACATGGAGGTTCCTTAAAATACTAAAAATAGAGCTACTATATGATCTAGCATTCCCACTCTTGGGCATATATCTGGAAAAGATAAACACTAATTTGAAAAGATACATGCATCCCAATGTTCATAGTAACATTATTTACAATAGCCAAGTCATGGAAGCAACCCAAATGCCCATTAATAGAGGACCAGTTTAAGATGTGGCCCCCTTCACAACGCACAACGGAATATTACCCAGTCATATAAAAGAATGAAATACTGCCATTTGCAACAACACAGATGGACCTAGAGAATATCATACTAAATGAAGTAAGTCACAGAGAAAAAGACAAACATGATATGATATGACTTATATGTGGAATATAAAAAATAATACAAATGAATATATATACAAAGCAGAAATAGACTTATAGACATAGAAGACAAACTTATGGTTACCAAAGAGGGAAGTGGGGTAGGAGAAGGATAAATTAGAGTATGGGATTAACAAACTACTGTACATAAAACAGGCAAGTAACAGGATTTACTACATAACATAGAGAACAATACTGGACCTCTTGTAATAACCTATAATGGAAAATAATCTGACAAATATATATATACCTGAAGCACTTTACTGTACATCTGAAACTAGCACAATATTGTAAATCAACTATGAACTCCAATGAAAAATAAACTAACTTCAATTTTTTAGAAGTCATGCAAATAAAACAGCCTTTTTGATAGAACCTCCAAGAAGCACTTCAACAAAACTGATACTAGGGGAGATTATATGCAGTGTTCTATTTCAAACTATAGAAGCCAACAGTCTTGGAAAGTGAAGGTTGGGGTAGTCTCCAATGGCCAAAGTATCACCATCTGACAGCCACTGTTATAGAATAAAACACATCCTAGGTAGTAGACTAAAGATTAGCACGTTCCCTGACTGATCATGAATATAAGGCAGGAACCCATCTTAACGTGCTGGTCCCTGTCCCTTTGGCCTCCCAGGCCAGGACTGAGGGTGCCGCTGTTTTGTTTGGGTGACAAATCACGGTTGGATTTTTGCCTGATATTTACAGTTGACCTTGAGGGGAGCCACACAAGCCCTGCTGACTGCTGGCCAACCAAGCCAGCCAACGTGCTTCTATTACCTACACCACATTCAGATCACAGAAGCCAGTGTCAGAGCTCACAGGCTGCAGGGCTGGTTTGAATGCCCAAGGAAACCCACAGAAGAGGCTCATATTTACTCAGGAAGACATCCACATCATACAAGTCAACAGTAAGCGCTCAGCTCTCTATTTTAGGGTGAACCTGCTCCCCTTTTCACGGCTGGCAGGTCCCCACCCTGTACAAGAGAAGAGTCTTTGGAGAAAAGGAAGGATGATGACTAGGAAGGCTTTTTTTTTTTTTTTTCCTGACAGAAGCAGACATGGAGTTCTGCCTACTTGTCTTCTCTGAATTGGCCATTTGCCTTTCTGAAATGAACATTCTGTGCTAACTTCAGAAAGAATGTTGGCAGGCTCAAGGCGGGAAGGGCTGAAACGGTCATACTTGGATGGCTAACACTTTCCTGTCTGAGGACTGACATAGCAGTGACCTCCACTCAGCTCACCAGCCAGGAACCAGGGTGGCCACAAGAAAACGAGGTGCTTCCTCCCCTGGGAAACAGGAAAGGATATATGAGGCTGTGCTTGATGCAAGTGAAGCATTATCTAAAGACGTCTTAGAGGCAAGAAACTGGGGAGCCAGTATGACTAATTTATTTCTTCACTATTCTCTTGAAACAATAGTATCTACAGAGAGGTCATATACTGAAAATTGCAGGGGAAAAAAAAAAAAAACTCTTCCATTATTTCTCTTTGAGAGTATGAGTAGCAGAGTAGAAGCACAAAAAGATGTTAACAAAGCACGTTTTAAGATACCCAGTTCCCAAATGTCAAAATGCTTCTCATTGACAAATACTTGACAAGACATCCAAGCCTAAAACTCTGTCTTTTGTTTAAGCTTCACCCAACTGCAATAAAACTCAGTATGTGTTAAAGGTCTATTTCACCTCAGCCAAACAATTACCTCTCTCTGTCTCCCCCTCACACGGTACCCTCCAAAGAAAACAAAACAAAAAAAGCCAAACTTGAATTTTCTAACCTCATTACCCCAAGCCTTTGTATCTTTGAAGACAAAAGCATTTATCTTGATCGACAAAAAGGGTCCCATTTCAAAGCTCTGTCCCCCGCCCCGAACCTTGAGGATATAAATATTTGGACTGCAGTTTTCTTACATTTTAATAAAACAATGCTGGCCTCACCATGAGGAAGAAAATTTGTTTTATATTTCATTATCTCCTTAAAGCCAGCAGATCCTGTTCAGCAACCAAATTGCTAGTCCTTCTTTTTTCATCACAATGTAATTAAAAGGAAAAAAAGAAAACTCTGAAAGTAAAATGTCTGCCAACTGTAGTAAGGCCAAATTAATCTGTTTCCTCTGGCACCTACTTTTTCGAGTGGGCTCTCTCTCCTTCACATAGGTCCTTCTAGATAATCTGTTCCATTCCCACCTCCCTCCCCGCCCAGAATGGCAACAAACACTGATGTCTCCGGACACAACCAGCCCCTCGGCTGATTTATTAAGAAATGGACACAAGACCAAGGCCATCCAACTTGCTGTTGGCTAACTTCTACTCAGATCTATCTTCCTGAATACTTGATACAAGATCCAGACCACTAACAACTGGCAGCTGGGTGGTGCTGCAGAAGACTCCTCAGAGTTGCTTGGACAGCAGGAAATCAAACCAGTCAATCCTAAAGGAAATCAACTCTCAATGTTCATTGAAAGGGCTGATGCTGAAGCTGAAGCTCCAATACTTCGGCAGTTGATGTGAACAGTCAACTCGTTGAAAAAGACCCTGATGCTGACAAAGACTGAGGGTTAAGAGGAGGAGGGGGTGACAGGATGAGATGGTTGGATGGCATCACCGACTCAATGGACATGAGGTTAAGCAAACTCTGGAAGATTGTGAAGGACAGGGAAGCCTGGTGTGTTGTTGTTCATGGGGTTGCAAAGAGTTGGACACAACTTAGCAAATGAACAACAAACCTTATTAAGCTCCAATCCCCTCCAAAGAAAACGACACTCAAACTGAGAGAGAGAGAGATGGTACCAGAGTTTTGCAAAAGGATAGAATCACAAAGCTGTGGCAGAAACTCTTAAGATGTAAGAGCTGGCCCCTAAAAGACAGAGAGTAAAACTTGTGCCTCACTTGCTAGTAACAGTCCTGGTCATGATGTCTTCATCTCAGGATGTCCCTACCTCTCGTTTCGTTCAAATATTCCCTCTTCTGAAGCTATTTTAAGTGAGTTTCTGTTTCTGACACCCCAAACAGCCCTGACCAGGGCACAATCCAATCCTATTTCTCCCACTCCCTTTACTGTATTCTCTGCCCTTGTTATGAACATCTTTGGACTATTTTCCATGTCAGCTAGGTTCTTAATCTTGTTGCCTGCGTCTTCTTCCATTATATTAATTTATCATGTAATTTCAAAACTTCCCCCTTCCTCTACATTACCTTAATTCTTAGCTAACCAACTTTAAGGATGCATTTTGTATGGATGTCTCTGATAAGAATGTTACATTTTTCAAACAGTCCTGGGTCAACAGCTCAAATCCACCGTCGTACAAATCTGACCAATCGTTCTTGGTTCTATTTTATGAAATTATGGAGGAGAAATCTACTCTTCTTTTACTGCAATACACATTGCATTTTTCATCAAAAATCGTATTTCCCCCTTCCATCTATTAATCCTCATGGGGTGAGGTGATATCAAGTCCTCTCACCCCCTGGTGGATCCTCTGTATCTGATATTTCCCCCCAATCTCATCCCCATCTCACCAAGTTCCTACCCACAGTTAAGAGCTCAGCCTAAGCCCACCTTCCTGTTGACATCTGCCAGGCCACACTCAGAGAGACACAGTTCAATGTAGGGGTTGGCAACACAGGTTTGCAATTAGACAAACTCAGGCTTGGTTTTCTGGCTTCAACCTTCATTGACTATGAATCCTTGGGCATGTTACCCAACCTCTCCACACCATGATGTTTTCCTTATTTGTACGACCTGTGTGCAATATACCTAACTCTCAATGTTGTTTTGCAACAAAGTTGATTGCATGTAAAATGCCTATCACACAGAAAGAGCTCCACCGGTGGCATTTTATTTTCTTTCATTTCTTCATGTATACCAACTTCTCCTTTCTGAACTTTGGGGGAGGTTTAGTAGCTCAGAGCATGAGCTTGGGGGTCAGACATCCTGGCCTCGCAGCTGGCTGTGTGACCCTGGCAGATCACTTCACTTCTGTAAAATGAAGGCACGAACAGCACGTACCTCATAAGACTGCTCATGAAGACTAAATGAGTTCACGCATATAAAGAGCTCAACAGTTGCTGGCATAAGGTCTCATCTTCACAGAGGGTGGCTTTTATTTGCTCAAGAATGAATACTTACAAGGTATCAGATTTCATGCCTGCAATTCTCTTCAACTAAGTTCATTTGTGGCTGAGCAAGCATGTCTTAAATTTTACAACTCTTGGGTGCAAAAATATGTCTCTTGGAAAGAATGTAAAGAACCAGTGAGAAGCAAAGGATACCAAAAAACAAAATCGTTATCCTGGTTATATTCTAGCAATGTCATTAGGTTAAGTCAACATAAAACAAGTTAAGCATGGAAGCCCTCTGGGGGCTAAATAGCTACCTGATGGTAAGAGATGGGGACGGGCCTCCGGAACACTATCCACTCCACAATTTCACTACACGGTGGGGTCGTCAGAGAACCTGTGTACCGGTAATAGCTGCCCAGGGATGCAGGCAGGAGGTCCCGGAGGATGAAAGGATCCAGAAAGGTCTCTTTCTCTGTTTGGGAGAAGAGGGAAAAGAAAAGCACAGTGGTTAAGTGCTTCTAGGTGGCAGACACACAGTCAAAACCCTCGGCACGCGGGTGCCCCGTCACAAGTCATGTGCGTGTTTACATCCCGAGAAGCACAAGCATTTGGTGGTGGGAGCCACGGAAAACAGCAGCGTTTCCCAGGGTGTGTTCTGAGACTTCACACGGCGCTGCATCTCATGAAAAACAGGTTCCATGGTGAACAACAGTGGGCAACACTGCAACCCCTCTCTCTTTCCCCAGGAAACAGACAAAACATGAGCACAGTTGAGTCATTGAGTCCTGCAGGAAAGAAACAGACGTGGTTTTGTTTACCTCACTCCTTTCCAATTTTTTTTCAGCTTTCATAAATTTTAATTAATCCACTGTATTTTAAATATTATTTCAATATTTAATCACAGTTAAAATTATTAATATTTTATATTTTTTTAACTAAGGCTTTCTATTTAACTTTTTATTTTATATTGTGGGGTGCAGTTGATTAACAGTGTTATGACAGTTTCAGGTGAATAGCAAAGGGGCTCAGCCATACATATACATGTATCCTTTCTCCCCCAAATGCCCCTCCCATCCAGGTTGCCATGTAACATTGAGCAGAGTTCCCTGTGCTATACAGTAGGTCCTTGTTAGTTACCCATTTTAAATATAGCAGAGCTGTGCTAAGTCCATTTTTCATGTTGGTTCTAATGTTTAAAAATTATTTATTGAAATATAGTTGACTTACAATGTTGTGTTAGTTTTAGGTGTACAGCAAAGTGATTCAGCTATACCCACCCTTGTTGCATCATAGACCCCTTTTCCATCTAATACTTGTGAACTAACAATCAAGTGAACAAACTCTGGGACACCCACGTGATGAAGTGGGAGAAGGAAACTAAGGCAACAGTAAACTGCATTTCCAGAGTTGGTAATGGTTTCATTATGGCTTCATCCAAGGCTTACTCAAATCAAAGTGAAACCAAACCAAGGCATGGGCCCTGAATTTATAAAATGACGGCCCAGAAAATAGGCTTCTTCTTTTTGCAAAAGTGGAGGGGGTCTTCTCTTAGGTAGTGGAAATGCCATTTAAGCTGAGACCTAACACTGATATTGCACAATAACTCTGTGAATAAAACAAGGGAGAGAAGAGCTCAGTTCCTATGTAGCAGAGCTGGGCTATGAGCCCAGGCACCTTGACCCCAGAGCTTGCACAATTCTGACTCAGCTAAAGAAGCTAAAGTTAACTAGATGGATACTGAACAGGAAAAGAAGAGCATTTTAAGCTGCATGAACAGCATGTGCAAAGGTCCTGAGGCAGGAAGGAACAGCAAAAGAGATTAGGGGACTATATTATAACCCTCCCCATTAGACATGGTAGATCACCTAGCTTCTCTCATAAGTCAGAGAGGGTTGTGACCTCTACCTGGCTATTCAAATGTCCAGTCTGGAATTCTTCACTCAATCCTTTTAGGGCTATAAGGTTACTGTTGTTCAGTCACTAAGTCATATCCGACTCTTCTGTGATCCTAGGGACCGTGGCCCACCAGGATCCTTTGTCCATGGGATCTTCCAGGCAAGAATACTGGAGTGGGTTGCCACTTCTTCTCCAGGTGACCTCCCTACCCCAGGGACTGAACCCCCGCCTCCTGTGTCTCCTGCATTGGCAGGCGGATCTCTACCACTGAGCTGCCTGGGAAGCCCAGACCTGCTAACAGTTTGCCTTAGCTCCTTGATGGCCTCCTCCACAAGTGCCCCTGGACACTTCCTGGGGACTGCAAGGCTCCAGGTAACTGCATGGACACAACCTGTGACTTATAGGAGTATTCTTTGCAGCCTCACATCTCCTCCCTCCTTTTCCTTTAGAACAACCAGTACAGGTATTTGGGCAAATGTGTTATCCTTAGACTCAAGAGGTCTATGTAATTGAGGGTTAAGGCAAAAAACCAACAAAAATCAACTATATTAGAATAATGAAAATGAAAATTTCCTTTTGGTAGAGATTTGTTGAACAAAACCTAGTATTTATTTCACTTTTACTACATACCAAGCACTCTTCTGAGTATATACATGTTGCAATTTAAACTGGTTTCCCAGGTAGTGCTAGTGGTAAAGAATCTGCTTTTCAACACAGAAGATGTAAGAGATGGAGGGTTCGATTCCTGGATTGGGAAGATTCTCTGGAGGAGAGCATGGCGACCCACTTCAGTATTCTTGCCTGGAGAATCACATGGACAAAGGAGCCTTGAAGGGCCATAGAGTTGCACAGAGTTGGACACGATTGAAGCGACTTAGCACAGCACACCACAGACATTTAAACAGCACTTACTGTATGTGTCAGGCCCTGTTCTAAGAGTTTTGCAAAGACTGATTTATTTAATACTTCAGAAAGTCCTACAAAGCATGACATCATGGGATTACTATTACCATCTCCAATGCACAGTCCTGTCATGTACAACCATGTAGCGGAGTTTGGAATCCAGGCTTTCATTAGTCTGAGGCCATCATCACACCCTTTCCCTTTATAAACCTTTAGCGTATGTACTTTGAATATTCCAATTTTCCAGATGTAGAATTTAAGGCACGGAGGGGTTAAATCAATAAGCCCTGGGTCACTAGTGAAGAGTAAAGCGCCAGCAGTTATTCATGAGGCTCAGAAACTTTGGCAGATTCTGCAAAGGTTTTCAGTTCGTTTTTTAAAGGGGAAAATTAAATGTTAGCTAATAAATGCATCATAGGGTGCTGTAATCAAAACGACAAAAGCAATTTCTGCGGGATAGAAGGCCAGAAATAACAGAGTCACCCCTCTACCCACTGGCAAATCTAGGCTTTAATTTAACCTGGTTACCAGCCACCTAATGATAGGGGAAATCTCTGTTAGCGTGCTTGGCCGGGACTGGCTTGGCTGGGAAGAAGAACCCTTTGGGCCTCTGCTTGCTGCTTCTGGACTTCCTGGGCTGTGCAAATAGTCAACACAAAGCCCCATGCAATACAGGGTGTGCAGGGTCTGGCATCAAAAACTGCCACCTTCATTTCTCTAAGCGTCGTACATAAACCCGGCATCACACCGCAGCACACCAACCTGCCTGAGGATCAAGGGCTCTAGACTGAAGGACAGGAAAATCTTCCGAGTTTTCCCCGAGGGGCCTGACCTAATATTAGGGTTGCAGTTAAGCACGCCGTATGCAGACAGGTAGTGACAGGACAATCCCTGTAAGCCCGGGGCAGCAGAGCCCCCATCGAAAGCACCCACCTCTGGGAAGAGGCTGCGGCTTTAAAGAATACAGACAGATAAGTCAGAAAAACCGGCCCCGCCAATCAGAGGTGGGTGAATTTCACAAGGTGAATTTCACTGTTTCAAGGGAATCGGGACTCTCATATACATTCCTATACGGGCTCTTGAATTCGGCAAGGATGGATGGGAACTGTAGGCAGGACCACTGCTACAAATACAGTGGTGTTTCACTGTCCTAAATCAACCAAAGGGCTTTAGACACAGGTTCCAATCTAATTCATTAGAAGACAACCTACCCTATGGCTCAGGGAACTCAGAGCTCTGTGGTGACCTAAACGGGAGGGAAATCCAAAAAAGAGGGGATGTAGGCATACACACAGCCAATTCACTCTGCTGTACAACAAAAACTAACAACACTGCAAAGCACCTAAAAATTAAAAAAAAAAAAAAAAAGGTGGAGTAAGATGATTGGTGGGGCAGACAGACCTAGTGATGGACAAAAAAGGGAGGGGCTTCCATACTTATTGTTACCACCACTGTCACTACTGTTAGACCCCCCTGGGCCACTGGCTTCGGGAACCCAAGAACCCTTTCTTCAAACCCCATCTCACACAGGAGCCAGGCAAGTCAAACAGCCAGAGTGCAGCCACGAAGGCTGAAGCTGAGCTGGAAACCCCAGGGACACTTGGAAAACCACGCGTGTAGTCCAACTCTTTAATTTTACAGCTGGGAAAACAGGAGACCAAAGAGGAATAATGAACCCAAGGTCAAAAACTTAAGGAGAATACAGAGGTTGGGACTGGATTCTTTCTTCAAAGATACCACTGAGAATCAGAAACAAGTACTTAAGTCAGTGAGCAGGAAATGTCACGGAACGCTGAAAACTTCATCAGCACCTTCACTTCTCCATTCCTACAGAAACTGGTGAAACGAGCAGATTCTCATTCTACTGGGTTCAGATCCCAACTCTTCCATCTGTGAACTGTGTGATCCTAGTTACTAAACCTTCCCAGGCTGTTGTGAAGATTAAATAAATCAGTATGAGAATGGAATTCAGAAAGAGCTGGAAACAATAAACATCTCATAAACGACAGATACGATCCTCACTCTAATTCTTACTACTTGTATTATTACTATTATTATTATTATTCCTCTAAACTACTAAGCCTATACTTAGCCATGTACTTCCTTGAATGTTTCTGCATGTGTTTTCCTTTTTTTTTTTTTTAAACAGAATTACTAGTGCCTTAAAGGTACAGCATGTCTGATATAGTCTCCATCGGTCTGAGCACTGTAGGTTACAGTTTTCTTTGCCAAAGCTCTAGCATGAGCTTCAGAATTCAATAGCTGTGTGGCCTTAGGAAAACTTCTTAACCTCTCTGAGCTACTTCCCTTATCTGTAAAATGGGAAAACTGAGGCTATTTACCCCTCAGGAGTGACAATTAATCAGACTAACAAACATGACGTTCTTATTAGCACAGTGGCTTGCAGCCGAGATTACTTTGTGTTTTAAGCCAGGGACTAGCAAATGTTTCCGAGATGGTGCCAGACAGTAATATTTTAGGTTTTGCAGGCCAAGAGGCAAAACCAAAGATGGTATATAGGTAGCTATATAACAAACACATTTCCACGACTTTATTAACGATGTTCAAAATGCTAGCAACAACTGAGGACGGTTAAAAAAATATACATCTGCTAAGGGGAAGAATGGAATTCTTTAGGACTGGGGAGAAGGCAGGAATAAGGTTTTGCTTAATTAAGGTTCACATATGAGAACCCATTCATTCTTAGCTCAGGAGCCACACAAAAACAGTGACACCAATTTGGTCATTGGGTTGCATTTTGCGCACTCCCGATTTTAAGCTAAGTACTGGAGGGTGGAGCGGAGGTAATGCTAGAAAGCCATCCTAGAGCCACAGCAAGAAGTGGGGGTGGGCCACGCTACATGTTCAGGGGCCTCCACCATTAATGAGAGTTTCTTCTATGAACATACATTACAGAATTAACTCCCAAGTTGTTTTCTTTTTCCTTTGAGTTTTCTAAGTTCAACTCAAACATTAATTATTACTGCTATTTCTGAAAATTCTGTTTTTTGCTCAATCCCATAGGAGTGCTCCATTGGCAAGATGGGGCACTCATAATGCTTAATTGTTAGAAATAACTTTAGAAATGGTACCCAGTATTTCTAGCACTGCCCACAAAGCCCTCCAAAGCCACAAGGCACTTAACTGGCTGGACCCAAGACCGAGAGTTCCTGAGTATAGCCATTGGAAATAAAGAAGAATGCACTTTTCATCTAAAAATTTACACTCCCTAAGAAAATCTTAATAAATGTACATCTTGTAAATGGAGGGACTGCTAGAGCCAGGCCTCTGGAATTGAAACCTAATTAGTCTACCTAAAGGCCTGACCTAAGACAAATTACTTTAATCTTTCTGCAACTGTTTCCTCATCTGTAAAATGGGATTATAACAGTGACTCATCTGAAGGCTTATCTTATCATGTATTACATGAATCAACATTAGTTAAGAGCTTAGGAAAGCACAGAATAAGCACAGATAAGTACTTGTTAAAATGAATCCTATTATAAACGGGCAGTGTGACTCTAAAGCCATCCAGATCAGGACACTCTGCCTCCAACTTTTACCCTAATTAGTAATTTGAATTTGAAACATTGCTGTCCCAGACACTTAACTAGTTGAGAAAAATATTTGAAACACTCTGCTTATTCCACCATTCATTCCATTATACCATAATAAGCAGGTACTGTGCATTACTAGATAAAAGAATTGAAAAGGAATGAATCTCATATTCCACTTTCAAGGATCCCAGTGCTGTATGCAGACAATATTATATTTTAATAATTAATTGTTCATCAAAGAAAAAGATGAGGAACAGGGATGCTAAATTCAAAGTTATTCAAATTGCAAAAATGAATAATGTATGACTTTTTTATTAAATACACACTGTATTAAGTAGTCTACATTTCACCCAACTCTGTCTTTCATTTTTAAGCATTTTGAACGACAATATGAATAATCAGTTAGGGGAGGTTTATTTAGAAAAAGAAATACCTTATTTGAATGCAAACAGAGTATATCCGGAGATGATTAAATTTTTCTTATCAATTAGAAAATTTTGTATGAGGACTTTAAAGTCATGGTCAACCATTAAATGCGGAGAGGCCCAGTTATCCTTGCATTTCCTTTCAACATTAAATTATATCTGGCTCAATTCTGTTCAATTTCTTATTTCTGATAGCAGTGCCAGGAGGCAATCTTTAATTAAAGAAAATTTGAAAGACTCAAACATGCATAATTGGATTAAAAATGTGATCATTAAAACATTAGATGATAATCATCTGATTGATTGCATTTTTCAGTGTGTTAATAACCTAATATTTTCAATGCTTTGGTTATATAGGAAAAAAGAAAGCCTTTATAAAATATGATGAACAATCAACACAGGGAGCAGACCTATGCACTAATCAAGACCTACGGAATTATACTGAAAACATACGCACACACTGCAATGAACAGAACGTCGCATTGTAAAAAAGAGTATGGACAGAATGTGATGGTGTCAAAGGGAGGAAAACCCTCAAAACAAGAACTCAACCTAATCTAGGGACGTATATGAATAAACAAGAGAAAGCCCAAACTTCGACGTTTAGCCCAAGGACTGGTTTCTTCAGTGTTTCCCAAAACTTTCTATAAGGAAAAGCTATTTATTTTCCCCTAAAAGCTCAAAATCACTGGGGAAGGACTGGCCTTCTGCTTCATACAAGGAAAGGCACAGAGAGAATGACACTGGACAAAAACTGGGGATTGGGTGATGCTAAATGGGAGAGGACTGATGATACTGCTGCTTAGAATCAATGTGCATGCAAATCACCTGGGACACCTGTTATATTGTAGAAGCCTGTAGATTCTGAGCCAGTAGGCTTGGGAATGGGGACTGAGATTCTGCATATTTAATAATGCTGATCACACCTGAGAAGTCAGTTTTCATGAGGGCTGTGTCAGTGGGCTCTGCCTTCTGCAGCCTCATCCGCTGCTACTTTCTGACCCTTAGGCTGAGCCACATGGACCTCTGGTTAGTCCATGATCACACCACCCCAGGGCCTTTGCACTGCCTCTCCACGCAGCCTAAAACATTTTTTTTTCCCCACTGCTCTATTCATGGCTGGGTTTGAGACCAAATTCAGCTGCCAACAACTTACTTATATTTGAATGACATTTCTCAATCAGGTGACTCTCTGAGTACTGTTCTGAAAATGGGGTTTTAAGCACAGACCCCTTGAGATGGAAGCCTCTGACTGAAAAACCTGAAGATGGAAACGAACCATGTGGCTACCTGGGGAGGACATTCTGGGCAGAGAGAAAGGCCACTGCAAAGGGGTTCTGCGTGGTGTGTGATGAAATGAAGAGAAGAAAAGGAAAACTGGAAGAAAAGTTCAAGAGCCTGAATCTGACAACTCAAGGGGGGGCGGGGGGGAATCAGCTGCTGGTTAAGGATAACCTGGAATTTGACTAAAAATTGTGAAGAGGCCAAAACACTCAACTGAAGTCAGCAGCTCTGGCTAAAGCCTGGACTAGGCATGTGTGAACTGTGTGATGTCGGAGTGGTGATGGGTCAGACAAGCTGGTGACAGGAGGGCCTGCCGAACAGGAACAAGAAATGGGAACTCATAATGGGAAGAAAGAGCCTGAGGCCAGAACTCCAGGATTTCAGGAGCTTGGCACCTAGAAGCCCCCACGGATGTTAGAGAGCATTACATTATAATTATGATGGTGGCAGAGGGACTCAAGGAATTCATTTCATGATCTAAATATAAGAAATGAAGCTTGCTCCATCTGACTGGATGGTGATATCAGACATGTCATCTCTCATCTGTAAGGAGGATGGAAAAAAAAAATTAGGATAAAATGGCAAAGGTGGGGTAACCAAGTGAAGCTGGACCATTTTCAAGGTGTAGCTTCAGCAAGGCTTCATGACATGATTTTAAGGAACAAGTACTACACTGAGGTTACAACAAGGGGATCCCTGAGGAGTGACCAAGAACCACAGAGAACTGTGGGGTTCTCCAGAGTTTCAAAGGACGCTAGTTCTATTTCATGTACAAATAAAGAAAATGAGGTCCGGAGAGGGAAGGTGAGTGACCCAAGATCACAGAGGGAAGTGTGAGGGAGTCTGGGTATCCCTTTCTATACCTGATTCCGTATCTCCAGGCACCTTGCCTGCAGCAGATACAAACATGATCAGGTGAAGAAATCTCTCTGAAGACTGAAGAACTCATTTAACCTCGTAGACACCAATCTACTCCTGGCACTGCCCAGCTCAGAATGCTCCAGTGGCTTCTCATTTCATTTCCAGTAAAATCCAAGCTTCTCACCACGCCATGAGGCCCTCCAAGACCTAACTCTGCAGCCCAATGTCTCTCCACCCTCTCCCTGTTGACCATCACCTTCCTCCTCACCTTTCCGTTATCTTTTCCTTCCTGTGTTTATTTACTGTTGGTCTCTTCTCAAGAGTTGGATAATTCCACAAGAGAAAAACACCTCACCTTTTTTGGGTACCCTGTACATCCAGCAACTAAAACACCGCCCAGAACAGAGCAGATGCCCAATCACTGTGAAAAGAGAATGAAGGAACAAACACAGCAGCTGGTGTATTTTAAATAACCAATAAATCCTAGATTTCTTCATATTCGTGTCACCATCAATCGTAAGATGAATCATTACTTCAGAAGTCATTAATAAAGGCAACAAGTTGGTAATTAAACAATGGTCATAGCTATACAATTTGTATAATTAGTTAACAGTAGCTGTTTTTTTTTTTTAAAGCAAACTGGAAGCTCTATTACACCAAGACTGTGACTCCTTATCGTATCCCCAGGGCCCAGGACAGCACCTGAGAGAAAAGGTCCATTACCCATGGCTGAAAGCATTGATCAAACCAAGTCACCAAGGAGCTCCAATCCAGAAGCAGGGAAACCGTGCCCCGAAGCCAAACCCTGTCTGGTACCTGCTTCTGTAAATAAAGTGTGACTGGAACACAGCCATGCCATTGTCTCTGGCTGCTTTCAGGCTGAAGCTGGGCAGCTGACTTGTTGCAGCTCACAGCGGATGGCCGGCAGACCCCAAACAATTTTGCCATCAATCCTTTTACCAAGAAAGGCTGCTGACACTTGCTCCTGTGTGAAGGGCAGAGTGCTTAGAAGGGATGGGGACAAGTGATCCTGTTCAAGCATAAATGGAGCAAACTACATGTTGACACAGGCTTGTGGAGCCTCTCTCTGCCTCTGAAACAGCCTCCGCCGGGCGGGCAGAGACTTTAACACACGCCCCTCGGCCTTCACCACGGGCGTGCCCTGAGAAAATCTGAGCGGCTCCCATGAAGGCATCTCACTGCAGGGTCTGAGCAAGGGCAGCTTGCGCAGGAGGGTGCTCACCTGATAATCAGACTCCTGAATTCAAGGACCTAGGGTGGCCCTCCAAGGTAACAGCCACTTTACCCAGGTTCAAAGACATCTAACCTCCTTGAGTTTATTGGCAGCTTCAGATGGCCAAATGTGATATTTGGATTTAAGGATTGGTGTTTGAGTGAAGTATATGCTGACATTAACATTTCCAAAGGGAAACTACACAAAGAGCTCAGAGTCCCATCAACAATTAAAATGAACATGGCATTGAGATTATATAGAGTTATATAGTGACAAAGACCCAGTGTTACCAGGGAACAGTTTCACTGGCTGCTTCTCTCCCTGACATGGTTCCGGTGGCCATAACTGACATGGTGTGTATATTCTTTTAGACACTCAGTCAACGACCTAATTCACAGAGGAGAAACCTAGGCAGAAACCCAGAGTTAAGTGATTTTGACAATAATTAGGAAGACAGGCAAGGATGGAAACAAAAATTGGTCCGGCAGAATGAATCTGAGTCTAATACAGATGGGTTCAAATCACTGTTCCACTGCCATGAGCTGGGACAAATGAGACAGCTCTATGAGGCTCAGTTTACCTATCTGTACCATGGATTCAGAATTCATATCTCCCTGGGCTACTGTCGAGATTAAAGGACACTCTATGTTTAAAACATCCAGGCAGAGCTCAGCACACAGCAAGAGGTTAACAGAGAAAAGGTTCCCATTTCTTTCAGCCTCTTTCTGGCCCCTGGTCCACTCCCCTATGCCCTGACCTCAAGGGGACCGGCTATCCTGAATCAGCCTTGTGACCATTTTCTCCATCACTTAATTTTATTTTTGAAAGACCCAACTAAGTCAAGCAACACACATTCTATTTCAATAGCCAGGTGGTGATGGGGCGGAGCTCAGAGATCCACAATCATTTCCTGTCACCTCATGGCCTCCACCATACCCACATCAACAAGTAACAACTGGGACTTCCCCAATGGCCCAGAGCCCAAGACTCCAGACTCCCAATGCAGGGGGCCCAGGTTCCATCCCTGGTCAGGGAACTAGGTCCCACATGCAGCAAATAAGAGTTCACCTGCTGCAACTAAGTATCCTGCATGCTGCAATGAAGATCAAAATCCCAACTGCTGCAGCTAGGACCCAGTGCAGACAAATTAAAAATAAATTAATTAATTAAAAAAAAAACCCCGAGTAACAACAGTAACTTGTCGCTTGGGGTAGGGGAGGGCAGTGGTAACCGCTGATGCTGGGTGCTGACCATGTACCAGGCACAAGTATGTACAGTAAGTCATTGGCTCCGTGAGACAAACCAGTAAGTGGTGTTACTATTACCACTTTACACAGTTAAGAAAATTTAAACACAAAGAGATGAAGTGATTTGTGCAGGTTGTAAAACTAGTCAAAAGTGGAACTGAAACTCAAACCCAGAGCGTCTGCTCTTGGCCATGACATGACCCTGCTTCTACTATACCAAGGTGACCTGCACAGACTAGGGTAGCAAAGTCACCCCAGGGAGCCCCAAGCACTTTACTAAGTGTTTCTACAGGACACAATGGAGACACTGTAAAACTGTCTCTCTGCTCTCCACACCCCAGTGAAACAACCAGGAGAAGGGCATTTCCCTGGGCTCCCGCAATCCTATTCTCGTGACAACATATTGGTAAACAAGCCTGGTTAAATGAGAAGGAGCCTCCAAATTCAAATCTAACCTAAAAGGAATCACTTCTGAAGGCCTTTTCTGTCTCAGTGATGGTTAACAGCGTTACCAGTGATCAAAGCCCACAGCATCCCATTTCCTGGCTTTGGCTAAGACAAGACATGGAAGTAGCCCACATCTATGGTGGTGGTTCTGACACGCCTAAATCCAGGAAACTGTGGAAATGGCTTAAGTGGGCCTGTTTCTAGAAGATTTTGAGATCAAAGAAGGTTCAGATAAGCATCTGCCCTTCCCGGATCCACAACAGACGTGAGCCAATTAGTCCAGAGCAGGGTGCTGCGTATTTATAGCACACTTCAGGAAAGTTCCATGTAATTAGATGCTGGAAACATAAACTTCAAAGGGGAAATTTTGTCGCGTGTTAAGATGTTCAAAACTATCAGTGGCCTGTAAATAATAGAGTACTGGTTTTTCCGTTCAAGAGGGAGAAAATTTGAATGATTTCTTTCTTGAAGGTTAACATTAAAACAGAACCCTCTTTAATTCCACTGAAATATATTTGGATGATGTAGCAATTTGGGCAAAATCTAAACTGAAGCCCATCTCTGTAGAGTGTATCAAATGGTAAGTAAAGGACATACCGCTGCATGAAGCAACACTATTAGTAGACCTAGAATAGCTACAGCTACCATTTAGACAAGGCAGGGTTGACAATGTTTTTCTGTAAAGAACCAGCGAGTAAGTAAATATTTAACGCTTTGCAGGCCAAAGAGTCTCTCTGTTATAATAACAAACTCTGCCATTATAGTGTAAAAGCAGTCTCATTAAAGTGTTAGTTTCATTTGCGTCAGACTCTTTGTGACCTCATGAACTGTATGTAGCTCGCCAGGCTCCTCTGTCCATGGGATTCTCCAGGCAAGGATACTGGAGTGAGTTTCTATTCCCTTCTGGGGATCTTCCAGACCCAGGGATTGAACCTGGGTCTCCCGCACTGCACGTAGACTCTTTTATTGTCTTGAGCCACCAAGGAAGCCCTAGTCACAGACAGTAAGTAAATGAATGGGTGTGGCTGTGTTCCAATAAAACTTTACTTATGAAAACAAGGCAGTGGGCCAAATCTGGCCCACAGATTGTATTTCCTGACCTCTGATTTCAAGGACAGTGGACACATGCCAGGCACCCTTCTCAGTCCTTTCCCTGTCTTAAAGCATTTATCATTAATACGAGGCAGATACTTTCATAATCATCATGCCCCCAGGTAAAACCTCAGGGACAAAGAGAACCAACTTCAAAGTGCCAACTATAGTCATGTGAACACATGAGATGACTCTGCAGTCAAATAATAATCTCTTTGACCTTCAACAACAAGAATGGCAAGAACCAAAAAAAAAAAAAAAAAAATCCTCATGAGATTAAAATTTTTCCCAAGGCAGAGGACATCTAGTTGATCATTTTGCCCTCAATACCCAAACTAGCACTTATTAAGCATTTGATGGATGGACACTATGATCGAAGGGGTTTAAAGTTCACTTATACAAAACAGGCAAGAACCCCTCAAATCATATCAATTCATCTCTCCTCCATCTCTTTGCTGCTGGATTATAATAACACAGACAGCCATTTCCAACTAGTATACTTTGCTACCAATGTTCCTTGTGCTAGGATGTCTTCTTCCAAAGTCCATGGAAGATATTTTCAGGAGATTCAGCCATTAAGTCTTGGACAGAAAGTTCAGGCTAAGCTCTTTGCTTCAAGGATAATCAAAATGGTGTTGGAGTGATGATGAAAATATGGTCCTCAAGTATTTCTTCACTTGCCCCTTCAACAAGTCTATATGATGGGCTTCAATCAACTAAAAGATGCAAATGGTAACCCTGGCCAAGAACAGAGCAGGAGCTGGCCTGGGAGTAACAATAGGCAGTCTGAAGTCACGAAGACCTTGGTTCAGGTCACCCAGGTACTGCCTGCTTTCCTTGCCTTTCTAGGTAATGGGGAACATGAGAGTTGAATCTCCGAAGGCTTCTAGAGGATTTAGTGATGGCTGCAGGGCAAATCACACACCCTGACCTGGTGCAGAGCCAGCATGTACCAGCACATTAGCAGTGAGGAGTCTCTGCTTTCAAACCTGTCACCTGCCACCCCATCCCCTTGGTTTCTGATTTATTTTTTCTGAATTCCACAAGGAACTATTGGCTTCCAAAGTCATCACTCAATGATACAACCCCGAGATAGCCACAGTTCTTTCCTGGGTCTTGCAATCAATTTGTAGAGAGAACAAACTACGTGTCAGGGGTATTTATGATAAAAAGTTTGTAAAAACAAAAACGCTGTTTGTTTGCTGTGAGGCCACTTGGTACTTGATATGTCCCAGAAGAAAGCACTGTCTGCATCTCTGACTTTCTAATGCTCATCAGTGTCTTCTCTGATGGTGAACTTTAACACACATGCAGACAGGAGCACAGACATAAATGTCCTGCTGACCAATAATCCTAAAGTGAACCCTGGACTGACCACCACTCTGAACATGAAGAGACCTGCCACCCCTTCCCAGGGTCAGGTCCTCACCATTCTCCTTCCCCACCCCAGAAAGTAACCACCACCCTTTACTTTTAAATAATCACTATTTGCTTTTCTTATACTTTTACCACCTACATGTGCACTCCTAAACAACAGAATAGGTCTTCCCTTTCTTTTTAAAAAAGTTTTATTTTTTAATTGGTAGAAAACTGCTTTACAATGTTGTGTTGGTTTCTGGTTCCCCACCCCTACCTTTTTTTTTTTTTTCCACTGGGGTGAATTGTTTCGTTGTATGACCACACTTCATTGTATTTATCCAGCTTGCTAACAACAGGCATCAGGGGCACTTCTGGGTTTTGGCAGTCAGGAAAAACAATGAATGCCACATTCTCATACACAGCTCATGGTGTGCTTTCATCTGAGATTTTCTAGGGGACATATACAGCAGTGCAACTACTGAATTAATTCGACTAGACACTGCCAAACCATTTCCAGGAGACCTGAGAATTGCTGGCATTCATATCCTTGCCAACACTTGATATGGTAAGGATTTTTAATATTTGACTACCTGGAGCATGGTGCCAGATTATTTTTGATCTTTGTGAATGTAGTATCTTTGAGAAATTAACATAATACACATGTGCTATTCTTTAGTTTGCAAATGGTCAAATGCACGAATCTAAGGGGACAGCATGGTAAATGTTTATACTATACTTATGACATCTAATCATTTCCCAGATCTATAATACTGTTACTGCCTGGGAGATTTCTTTGGGTCCTTTCTCATTTAATATATGTATGCTTTAACCCCATTATTCTGCCTCTTATTACCAAGATTAGTTTTGTCTATGTTTGAACTTTACATAAATAGAACCATGCAGCACATGCTCTTTCATTTTTGTGTGAATCAAGTTCATCATTTTACATTGCTGTAGACTATTCCCTCATTATGAATAGACCAAACCTTGTATATCTAGGCTCCTCTTGGAGGACATCTGGGCTGTTTCCACTTGGGGACCATTATAAACAAAGCTCCTGTGTACAAATGCTTCTGTGGCCATTTCTCTTGGGTACATACATACATGCGGAATTGCTGGCTCAGAGGGGAAGGCTACACAGCCTTTAGAAAGGCTGCACCATCTGCAGTCCCCACAGTACCTGTCCTAGAATGTCAACAGTGCTGTGCTCAGGGCTAGTTTTTTTTAAAATAGTCTATCTGTGGCAGTGGCAGCTGACAAGACAGCCTACCCACCACTTTAGAAGGAATTAAGATTGTTTCAGGACTGGAGTCTCTTCCAGGTTAGGGTCGATCATGGACACCTCAATCCTCGCAGGTAGGATATGGAGAATAGAACAGATATGCAGAACACACCAGATCTCACCACTGAATGAAAACCCTTGGCTGGCAGTCACATAGATTTGCAGAATTTATGTCATCACTTCCCTTTCTGCGAGGTGCCTAGATTGAGTCTAGCTATTCTTGGACTTCATCCATAGACCTGGTGAGTGGATGATGAGTATCCCAGAGTAGGAGAGAAGACGAGTAAAAAATACCCTCTAAGTGAGCCCAGTGAATAAACTAGTCAGTTAGGGGAGGCGTTCTGCAAAGAAAGTTTTGATCTTTCATAGACTCAACTTCCGCTGTGCTGAGTTTTAACAAGAAAAGCCTGTAGGAGCCTCATTGTGTGACACCACTAGAAAGGCATTCTCAGGTGATAATGTATGTGCGCTTTCACTGATAACTTTCTCAGAAGTGTGCAGGAAGGGAAGACAGAGAGAAGAGCCATCTCATTGTGCCTGATGGCTGAGGCAATTTCTAACTGTCTTCCTTATGTTTCCTGTGAATGAGGTCGATACCTTCCTGCTCATTACAGTAGTACATTCAGTGGAAGAAGAAATCACAAAGAGCAAGGGGATGACAAAAGAGAAATAGACTGTCAAAGCTCAGGACTTCCCTGCTGGTGCAGTGGCTAAGAGTCTGCACTCCCAATGTAACGTTCAGTTCCTGGTCAGGGAACTAGATCCCACATGCCACAACTAAGGTCCTGCATGTCACAACTAAAGATCCTGCATGCCTCAACTAAGACACGGCACAGCCAAATACATAAGTAAATAAAAATGAATGTCAAAAAACACCAAATTAAAAAAAAAAAGTTAAAGGTCAACAATCAAACTATCACTACTATCAAAGTTCCTTCCAAAACAAACCAAAAAACCCAAATCTTTCTTAGATAATTGACAGGAGGGAATGGTTTGTCTTCCGATGCCCGACAGCATTCTAGACTAGGTGTATGTCGAGTCTGCTGGATTTTCTTTGGGTAGATATTATAATAAAGAATAGAAAGACAATCTGAAAATTGAAAGAAAAATAAAACATCCCTTTTCACTGAAAGATTATACAGTGTCTATTTCTTAGCACTGGTCAATTGGGTATAAACTACTTATAAGGGAATTGGTATGTTTTTATACTAATTCAGGGTTTTATACCAATTCAATTTTTTTTAATGGGTTTTGAAAAAATTAGAATTCAGACTAACTTCTTTGAAACCAATTATTTCTATCAGGTGTGGCTGCTCACAAGTCCTGGTTCTTACATACAAAAAGCATTGTGAATGACTGAGTCAGTGCAGTGAATATGATTCACAATTTCTTTCCTTTCCAGCAGATGCTAGTGGTAGTGTAAATAAATTCTCTGATTAGATACAGTTTAGTGCTTCAATCTGTGGCTCAAGGGATAGACAGGACCAGAATCAATGGCAAATCACCTCTCTTCATTCTATTTCTTCACGCCTCTCAAGTTTGTAAAAATCACAATTTACATAGAAAAATGAACCCTTAAGACAGCGCACTTTCCGCTGCCAAGAGGTTTCCAGGTTTCTCTCCCCAGCATGAGAAAAGCCAGGTCTCAGAGCTCAGAGTCTCAAACATGCCACCTCTATGCTGGTGCTGCTTGAAACCTTAGGCTCCCTTCTCTGCCTGGACAATGTTTATGAACTCTTTAGGTCTCAGGGGTCATTTTGTCTGAGATGCCTGCTCCGTAATCCCAAGTCTGAGTAAAGTCTGTAATTACATATTTAACCTTGGTCTCTCCTGACTGCCTATAAACTCAGCTGTGCTCTCTATGCGTGGCTTCATGGTGTACTTGTAGGTGCTTAATAAGTGCGCACAAAAGGAGCAAGCAGCGCCTGTAAGAAGCTCTGCACATTTGAAAAGTGAGAGGCACAAGTCATCAACCTTTTGGCAAGGTGATCAGGAAAACGTCTTTGGAAGGAAAATGTGAACGGCTGGACCAGTCACGGGAGAAGCCCTAAGATCTTCCTTCTAGAGACAAGCTGCTGTGAGGAGGCTTGTCAGCCGCTGTGCCTCCAGGGAGACCGGTCATGTTAGGATGTTCTAGTCAGTGACCACATCAGGTAAGGCGGGGTCACTCCTGCACAGAGGACTCTTCTTACGGGCAGCCTTATCTTTGGGGTCCTCCGAGGGCCCAGCCGAAACTTCCTCAGAGATGCTTTCAGCCAGTCCTCTGAGCTTCCCTCTCTTTGGAGGTGTCAGACCTGTGTTGGGGTTCTAATGCTCTCCCCACCCACTCCCGCTCCCTCTCCTCTTTATCCTTTCCAGGCAGTCCCTTCCTACCAAAACATGGCCTGCCCTTGAAATCAATCTTGGCATCTGCTTCACAGGGGACACCAGTGACCACAGGCCAGTGGTTGGCTAGTGCAACCAAATTCCTCATTGCTATTTCAGCTGGAGGAATAGGTAAGAGTTTTCCTATTAAAAAAAAAATTCACTTAACGAGAAATTAACATTCTAAGATTAAGACTCCCAGAGCTGAGGAGATAAAAGACAATGGTGAACTGGAACAGAAATCCGTATTGATTTCTTCTTTGTGCAGGTCTCTATCATCGTTCCCAAGCCAGACACTCTGTGAAGGGCATGATTATTTATGTCTCATCACATTAACAGAGCATTCAAATCCCTCATAGGACCTTCAACTCAAAACACTTCTAGTTCCAAGAGAAGCTTTTTTATTTTTTTAAAAAAAGCAATTTCAGATGTTTCTTCTCTTTTGGAAGAATGACAGAAGTGATGGGAGTTATCAAAATGTGAGTCAGCCACACCCAGGAACAGAGGGCAAAATCCAAGTTTCCAAGATATTATCCTACTTCTTTTTCTTCTCAATGAAAGCAAAGCCTATGCAGCCTTTAGTTCCTCCTCTTTTTTTTTTTTCCCCAATTTTATATTTTGATGTTTTTCACCTATTTGCATCTTCACTTGAGTCACTCTTTTGGCTACCATTCCTGAGGATGTTAAATACACATGGGTTCTGCTCCCGTGAAGCTTACACTTTAGGAGATAATACAGGGTAAATGGGCTTCCCTGGTGGCTCAGTGGTAAAAAACCTACCTGCCAATGCAGGAGGTACAAGAGATGACGGTTCGACCCCTGGGTGAAGAAGATGCCCTGGAGGAGGGCATGGCAACCCACTCCAGTACTCTTGCCTGGGAAATCCCACGGACAGAGGTGCCTGGGGGCTTACAGTCTCGGGGTCGCCATGAGTCGGACACGACTGAGCACACTCACACAGGAGTAAATAAACAACGCTAATTCAGACACCTTTAAGAGCTTCAAAGAAAGACACCTAAGATGAGATGACAAGGAATGATGGGAGTAGGGAGCCAATGGGGAGTTGGGTAGGATACAGGAAGAATTGTCTGAGGAAGCAAGATCTGAACCAAGACCGGAAATAATTAGAGGAAGACACCTGGGTTCTGAATTGAACTTCTCTGGCAGAGGAAACAGAAACAGCAGATGCAAGGACTGGAAGGGGTGACACTCTGGGCAGAATAGGGGGAGGGGGTGGCATTCACCTTCTCCTGGGTCCCTGAGGGCTGACCTGTGTCCGTCTTCACCAGTGCATCAGTCCAGTGATCAGACTGAGTGGGCATGCAACACTTCTGCAGAATAAACAAGTCAACTTACTCAGAGGGGCTCAAGAGGCAGCTGTTGATCCAGCCAGGAAGTGGAAAAGCCGAGGTCCCCACCAAGGCCAGTCCGGCTCCAAAGCCCACACTCTCCCCCCACCACAAGGCCCTGATGAGACCTGTGCTGGAACATGGAAGGCATCCTCTCCCAGAATGGCTGGGACTCCCTCCCGGGCTAGGTCCCTCCATTCGCAGAAGTGACTTTGCGGTTCCTCACCTCAGCTTGGCACACGTCTGGGTGCCCTTTGCAATATATGTTACTTAACATAATCAGGATAAAAGCCAGACATTAGAAACCTTGATCCGAGTTCCACAACAGGGCATGATGAATAATTCAAGGAAGCCCTAGCGCTACGCCAGCCACATGTGCCCAAACCAAGAGCAGACTTTGATCAGAAGACTAAAGCTGAACCAAACATACTCACAAATAGGAATGCTCAAGCCTTCCTGTTAAATATCAATGATTAATAAACAGATTTGGGGAAGAATAGATATATGTATATGTACGGCTGAGTCCTTTAGCTGCTCACCTGAAACTATCACAGCATTGTTAATCGGCTGTACCCCAATACAAAAAGTTAAAAAAGAGCATTTCCAGATTTTAAGAGACAAAAGAAACACATTCCCTTGTGTGTCAAAGAAGAAATCTGTCCACCCCTCCAGGGGATAATGACTTCTGAGTTACACTGACATGAATGCTGACTTCTAAAACTTTAAAAAAAAAAAGTAGTAGTAGTGAACTTCCTTTGCAGCTATTTTTCGCAGGTCTCCTCTGACTTTTCAATTAGGAGGCAGAGTTGAAACCACATCATGGGCATCCCTGCCAGAAGAGGTACCACATTCCTACACATAACAGCCTCTTAGAGGGTAATTGTGGAGAATGACAAAGGATAACACCATCATGCCAGCCTGCAGCTCATGAACCAAAGGATCACAATGCAGTGCGTTTGCTGAGATCTGGGGACTTGGGGGCTAAACGAAGCCTACTGCTTCTCTCCAACATATGGAATCTCCTTCACTGATCATGGTGGAACCAGTGACAGGTGACACAGACCCATTCAAGTGCCACAGCTGATGGAGCACTTCCTTTTAGGCTGAAGAAGAGGTCCCTGTTTCAAAGATTCTAGAGTTCTTTGTGGGGTGACTGCATTATAACAAGAAGAAGAGCCAGGGGGAAGGAACGCCTGTCCATCATTCAGTACATTTGAACCCCCCCAAACTCATCATCTACACAATGGGCTGGAATTTCAAGAAGCTGTTTCATCAATGGAGATTTCCAGGGCATCCTCTGAGAAACAGCTCAGAGAACACAGCATGTTGCCCGTGACACCAACATCCTGTGCATTTTTGAAACTGTTCAGAGTACAATGCAAATCTCCTCCTATACTGTTATCAACATCAAGTCTCAAGGGGCAGATAGCCTAAGAGTTGGCAAAAGTGTTTTGCTCCCTAAGGGAACTGTCCATACCACCTACTTCCCAGGTTAGTGTGAGGAGATTTCTTCAGAAATGGAGAAGCAATGGAAATTTCCTACAGTGAAGACCTCAATGGGGTGTTTTCAACTCATCCTACTTTTCTACATTTACTAGGTTTATTCTTGCTACCTGCTGTACGATTGAACAGTTCTAAGAGCAGAAGAATTAATCCCAAATCCTACTTGCTTCCACTGAATATTGAAAACTGGTTTTGTTTACCTGAGAGAAAGCTGGTCAGATGTTTGTTAAGCTCGGCAGAGTTGGCTAATGTGGAGAGACACCCTCCCAGAAAGGTGTGAAGATGTTTTATCACAGCCACGGAGGTGAAGGGGAGATTTATTATGGTTACTAATGCTACTTCTGTCAATGTCTTTGGAATTCTAATTAGATTATTAAAACTTTGCAAATCATTACATTACATCTCGACTCCACACCTCCCCATGACAGGGTACTTTTGAAATTAGACGATCCTGATGTCATAGGTAATGATGCATTGCCAATAATAAAGTTGCAGGGAAATTCCTCCAATAAAAAAAGGTTGGGTAAGACAGAACCCATCTATCTTACTTTCCCTCCCAGTTTTATGCTTAAGGATAAGACATGTCTACTGCACAGAACACGGCCCAGCATTTTCCATTCCAGTAGCTGATGGTACTTGTTCACATGCAGCAAAGCTTAATGACTTGTCAGAGTTACTTAAACTTATTCCCCAAAATCTCAGAGGCAAATCAAGAAATTCATAAATGAAAAGTTACTTGAAAAGGGAATCAATTTAGGATAGCTATGAGGCAGGTGGCAGGTTCAGTGTGTATGAATGGTACCTCTTAAGAGGTTCTGATTTATAACATATGCATTCTGAGTGGTACCTGAAGAGAAACAAATGGCTTACTGTTAACCCAGATCCATTTGCAGGTAATAAATGGGTGTGCTCTTTACCCATCAAATAATGGCTCTCATGCCCTTCACCATCAGGGCATGAGGAATGGGTGTCATGCTCCGTCCTCTGCAAGATAACCCACTCCTTCAGGTGGAGACCTTAGCCCTCCCCACCCCAGCCAAAGGGAAGTGTGCGCAGCTGCCTTACCATGATGGACGACGCCCTTCAACCCGTGGATAATAGGATCCAGTGCGGAATTGTCCCGTGGACTGACCTATATGGAAAGGAAACATGACTGGTTAAATCTGTTCTGGCATCAGACACAAGGGTCTCAATTTAATCTTCTAAAGAGAAGGGGGGGGATGCTATCGAGCAAGCTGCCTGGATCTCACATACACCATGCCTCTCACCAAACACGGGAGATTTATGACATCATAAAATCAAGTGAGGAGGGCTAAATCAAAAGAGAGAAACTTCTCAGAATACATCAGAACAGGAGAGAAACACTGTTGTCCCAGCAAGATCTTAAAAAACAAGCTGACTTTCCCCTTGCTTTGTTTTATTAAAAGTAGACCACAACTGGCTAAAAATTCATTGAAAGTCATCAGAGAGCAATCCATCATTGACCGAATATTTCAATACCTTTTTGTGATTTTTCTCTTCTTTTTTGAAAATGGATTTGTTCCCTGCCAGCCTTCTCTCCTTTTCTTGATCCCAGTCCCATGTGCCTTAACTTATGCTCAAAGAGGCATTTCTAAGAGTCACTCAGGCAGCGGAAACAGTGAGGAAAGGAGCTCAAAGAGACAATGTCTCCAACCTTGATTCCCCACTGGAGCTTACTTTTTTAACCTTTTTTTTTTCTTTCTTTCTTTTTTAAAATTTGGCCATGTTGTACAGTTTGCTGGATATTTCAGTTTCCAGATCAGGGACTAAATGCAGGCCACAGCAGTGGAAGCGCCAATGCTAACCATTAAACCACCAGGGAACACCCCTTCTCCTCCTCCTGGAGTTTTTAATCCCCTCAAATGTCAAGCTTCTTTGATCCGGACTCACATACTTTCCCCCTCACTTTTGATACTGCTCAGTATAACTCTCAATATTCTCTTTTCCAGAAGATTAAAATTTAACCAGCATGTTATAATTTTGGTTTTTAAGTTCTTTTTTTGAGACACATATTGAAATAGCAACAAATGAAATGATTTGTGCTTCCAAGGAATTCAGCAATGGGGAGCAGGGGAAGCGAGCAGGGCACACACGCATCAGGACTGGCCATTAATCACATTTAGGATCTTAGGGCATGAGAATCAGAAGGGCCATGATATGATTTTCCCTGCTTTTGTGTATATTGAACTTCTTCCAACTGAGTTTCTCCAAATCCATTATCTATGACCAGTGTATCTCCTGAAACTTCTTTTTGTTTCAGGGATGCTATTTACATTTAAGCCACTTCTAACATAATGAAGTTGAGATATTGATGAACCTTTCAACATGTAGCAAGATCCAACTTGATGTTTCCTGGTTAGTCCAGGGGAATCCGGGGCCGCCGTAGGTTAAATTTTAAGGTAACTGAAAAAATGAGTGCACCTCTTCCTCCCTTGCAATTCTCCTTGTCTGGTTGCCAATCCTAGTTTGCTCTCTAATAAGAAGTCATACTTCGCAATGCCCTTCTCTCTTCCGCCTCAGCAGTGGCTCAACTGGAGGCATTTTTACCTATCTCCCACTCCCCATCTCCACCCAGGAGACATGTAGTCATGTCTGCAGACAATGTTGGTTGTTATGAGTAAGGGCGGCGGGGGTGGGGCTATGAGCATCAAGGGGGCAGAGGCAGGGCTGCTGCTAAACATCCAGTAACACTCAGAAAAATGCAAGGAATTAACTAGCCCATGATTCCAACCACGCATTAAGTTCAGACAGAAACACAGAATGGATGCTCTGAGTTAACAGTGATTACATATTAATGTCTGGAGCCCTGAGTTATGACTAAATTCAAACACAGTTGTCACTGTGTATGGGGCTATGTTTATAGACTAATAAAATGAGGTGGAATTTGGCACTACATCAAAAAGACTACAAGTATAAAAAAAAGGGATCTCTGTATCAGAGCACAATGGTAGAAATCCAGAAGCTGTCATGAGTGTACTTCCAAAAGAGCCTGAGGGGAAGCTCAAACCAGGGGTTTAATACACCGGTTGTAGAACAAAACATTCCTGAAAGGCAAACATCCACAGAACACCACACAATGGGGAAAAAATCATATCTGCACCACAGCATAGACTAATCAAAAATTTTAAAATTTAACCAAAATGGAAATACAATTCAAGAATGCAAGATAAGAGAGTCTATCAGTGAATAGCCAAACTTTAAGAGTGATAGAATAAAGCAAGACTCCAGACAAACACCCCTTATCAAATTGAAGTTACAGACAAAAACATGGTCCCCCCTCTCCCTTATCCAGATTCAGGCTGCTGAACATGTTAATGCCGGTTCAACTACTTAAAGTTATTCTAATGTATATGGGAAATGGCAAATGGCCACCAACTCCTGACTTCCCTGTCACACACACTTTGGAAAGGTAATTTTCTACTCCTCTCATCAAGAGTGCAGATCGATTTCTCTACTCTTTGAAACTGGGCAAGACCACATTTGCTTTGGCCAAAAAGACAACAGCAGACACGATGCAGAGAGAGGCTGTCAGGTGCAAGGGTTTATACTGTCTTGTTAATCTTTGAAATATGGAAACCACCAGGTGAAGAATGCCAGGCTAGCTACAAGAGAGGACAAGAGACCACAGGAGTGGACACAAGCAGTCTCAGCTGAAGCCATCCTAGACCAAGGCCAATGACCAGACAGGAGAGTAAGTCTATTTGAGACCATCCAGCCTTAGAAGGACCAACTGCAGTCTGCAAAGACCAGCCAAGTTGGCCTTGACCAGAAGCACCAATGAACTAATTGGGATCATTTACTGAAGAGCAACATTTACCTCAGTTTCATGACTGTGTACAGAGGTGGAAGATGGGGGACAGGCTGTAATATCAACCATTTTCTTTTTTTTTTAACCATTTTCTTAATTAATACACTTTGCTTATTTATGGCTTGTCTGGATGGTTTCTCAATGAGATCTCACATCACAAGACACAACATTTACAATCAACTTAATCAACTTATGAGCTGCTACAAAATGGTGTTACCCTTCTTTCACTGTGGCAACATTTAACAGATACTCTGATTTTCTTTCCTATTTTTTGGCCACACCCTGCAGAATGTGGGATCTTGGTGCCCTAACCATAGATGGACCCTGTGCACTCTGCGCTGGAAGCGTGGGGTCTTAACCACTGGACCACCAAGAAACTCCCCTGGATACTCTGATTTTTGATCCCAATAATAGGGGTGTGTTCTGTAATGAGGGGAACCCTTTAATGCATTTAGGCTTATCAGATGATGTGAAAGTTCAGAGAGAGAAAGTGTTCTAATTCCTTGTGACTTACATCCACCAATAATGTTGTAGCCCATGAAAAAAGAAAATTACCTGGCACCCTAATCCGCCTTCAATTTCTGATTGCTTCTGACTCTATCATCTCTGTCTTTGATTACTCAAGGCTGGTCTCATTCAGGCTCAAGAGCCAGACTCTAGATTCTAAGCAATCCTGAAAATGAAAAGCCTTCTGCAATGTCCATTTACCTACACAGCTTCTATTGCTGGTGTATATGGTTGAGGTTTAGAAGACGGACAGAAAGAGGGAGAAAAAGGAAGATTACTGGCTGGTCAAAATAACTTACTAATAATACGGAACCTACTTTCCAGTTCATGTCTTGGATTTAAAAATCGGGATTAGAATCTTAACAACATATTAATAAGTGGGTTTGTTCCAAGAAGGCATAAGACTAACTTGAAATAATCTCTTCCACTCACTGCTTCAAGCAATGTGCCACTTAAAAAAACCTCAGAGACATTAACTAAGCAATTTGGGCAGCTCTGAAATATGCCTACAGAGAAGGTGTACAAGGTGACTTCTGATCTCTGCCCAGGATAGAGGAGGCTAAGGGATGGGGGAAGATGGAAATCTTAGAGCTTCAGTGCCTTCATCTGTGATATGGGGATACAATCTCATGGTTTTTTTTTTTTTTTTAATGATAAATTTAAATTTTTTTAAATTTTATGTATTTATTTGGTTGCACCAGGTCTTAGCTGTGGCAGGCAGGATCTTTCACTTGGAACATGTGGGATCTAGTTTCTTGATCAGGAATCGAACCAGGCCTCCTGATTAGGAGCTCAGAGTCTTAGCTACCAGATCACCAGGGAAATCCCCAATCTCATCAAGTTATGAGAAAGCAAAGTATGAAGCTTGGGGTATAATGCTGAGTCCAAATGCAACATTCCATATGGGCTGCACAGGACTGGGTAACAACCTGACCCAAACACTCAAATGTAAATGAAGGTCAAACACCAGCCATCTTATCCCTGAGACTTCTTAATGCACTTGGATCTAAAAGCAATAATACCTCCTTGAGTTCAATTTTCAAAAGATGCAAATTTGACATCCACTCCATTTCGTAATATGCCGCTCCCGCTAAAACCACACAAGGAGTTTTCCTGGCTTTTGAAATTTGCTTCCTTCCACTTCAGAGTCAAAGAAGTTATGTGGTAATATGGAGAAGGCAGCAACTGCCCAAATGAGCCTGGAATGGACACGGCTTTCCCTGAGGGTAGTCCTTCGCTGCTCTCGTTGCAAAACGCAGCTTCGGGCACTCCCAATTCGGAGCAGCTTTCATGGCTGCTTTTAGTCATCTTCAAGAGGACAGCATGCAGAAGCAGCAGAGGGCTCTGAATTAAAGCTTTTAAGTTATATCTTTGGATATAACCAGAAGACATAGGGATATCAGCAATCCAGGAAACCATGACATGTAGGTTTGGGCAAAAGGGCAAATTTACATAAACACGGATGATGCCTAAACTTCATAAAATTTTCTTTCTAAATTACAGCTGTAAGGATTCAGCCAGCTGTCAATTAAGTAACCAAGTTACTGATAATCTCCAGAGATGTCTCTCTATAATCTAGGCTCTATAGGCAGACATGCATTTATTCCTGCTGGAAGCAAAACGACATGGAAGTAGAGAGGCCCTGCCAGACTGAGTGTGTCTGCATTCGGAGATGAGCTGCCATTTACTTTTTCCATCCACTGTGCCATGTGGCCCTTGACTTGGATCCTAATAATCTTCAATCTATCAAGTCCTGGCCATCTGCTGAATAGGATGGCCAAGACAACCTAGCTGCCTTGAATCCGACATCACCAGCTGCTCCGTTAGTCCTATAAACGTCATATCCAGCCAATACCCTCACGTGGGAAAAGGGATTTATGCCTGCTGAGGGCGAAAGGCTACACCATTAACCACGGCTATGGGGGCAAGTGACAAACAGCAGGCCCGGAGGCTCTGCATGTCCTTCCTGAATTGCAGCAGTGATGATCCATCCACAATGATGGTTAGCAGGTAACTGTGAATTCAGAACCTAAAGCGTTTATCAAGAAAAGGGCAGGCATTTCTCAGGTGATCAGATTTCAGCTCTGATTCTTCTCTTCACCCACAACTATCACTTCAAGAGCCACACAGCAAGGATGCTACAGCTTCTTCCATTCTGACTCCAGCACCTTGGGTACCACTCACCAGAGTTCAAGTTGTTCTTAAGATGTTCCTGACAAAAAAAATTTATAACTTGGCTATTTTTACAAAACTGCATTCCAAGTTAAGCCTTATCCAGAGACAGAGCACTGACCATATTCCTTTATTAATAAAGAGTTGTATCCAACTCTTTTGCAACCCCATGAACTGCAGCCCACCCGGCTCCTCTGTCCATGGGATAATCCAGGCAGGAATACTAGAGTGGGTTGCCATTCCCTTTTCCAGGGGATCTTACCGACCCAGGGATCAAACCCGGGTCTCTGACATTGCAGGCAGGTTCTTGACCATCTAAGTCAATAAGGAAGCCATTAATAAATTAAATGCTTGTCAATAATTTCAGAATATATCCACATTCAAGAAGATAAGAGCATAAAACTACTAACACTGTTGAAACAATGCTGATCTATATTGAACTATACTGATCTATGTAACACTGATCTATATTGAAAACATCACTGTTTGCTTGACTCTCCTTTTTAATACAAATATGGCTTTTCTTCTTGTACACCCTATACTCTCAGTTTCTAAGGTAGAAATTTCTTTTTCCCTTTTGACATCACAATAACATTTTCTACTCTCTCTGATTCTCTCTGGACTGTCACTGATGCAGTGGGATTGCAAAAAGTGGAATCAGAGGTATTCAAGTGCATCTGGCACCCCACACTGCCATAGAATAAAGTCAAGGAGAAAACAGAGACACAACCCAGAAGGAGTCATGGCTGATGAAGAAGAGTTCTGAAAGGCTGCAGGACTTCTGAAATGAATGACTTTAGTCTCCTGATCAAGTAGTGGCAAGTAACCAAGTAAGAATTCCTGAGCAGGAGGCTCGGATTAACTTCAAATCAAAAATTTCCAGAATCATAGTTAAGCCTAATCTAATAGATATGCAAAACACCACAGAGGTGTCTCACCAGAGAAGGAAGACTTCCTGTCAGAGGGAAAGGTCACGGCCCCGTATCATCATCTATTTTCCAGCACGTGACAGGACACACTCCTGGGACTGGTTTCCATCAGCAGATGAGAAAATTCCTAACTCCTCAGCCAGGCGAAAGGATTAATATGAAAAAGCAACACAATTATAAATGCTAATAAAATTCACCCTCCTCACTTCCAGTGGCCCTTGAGCATGGACACATGCTTACTTCCTGTTAATTCATAATATTCATGGAGACTAGTCAATTCACAACTTATTCATCTCCAGAGAATTGAGGTGCATGGCCAGAGAAGGCTACAGATTAAATAAATTTAAAGCTCTTGGTCTGCTTAAACTGACCACTCTCTATCCCTCTGTTCCCACCTCCCCAGCTCACCAGAGGGTTTACCACTTAATTGTCAGACTTGGCTTGGAGGAGTCTATTACTGGAAAAGCCAACCCGGCAGGGTGACAGGGAGGCCCAGGAGCGAATCTGCACGACGGCAGATCTTGCCAGCAGCAAGCATGCCTACTGTCAATATAGGCGATTTCTCATTTTCATGAGAATCAAACTGCCCTGGGCTCGGTCTGCAGTGCCATTTCCTCTAGCTGTGGACTCACTCAACACTCGGTTTCAAAGCCAAAGCAGAAGAAAGGGAAGGAGTGGGCAGACAGGGGCACCTGGCAAATGGGACTTCCACAGGGGCCCACATGGTGATTTTTGTCCTTCTTTGTCTTTTTAATGCATTGTGTTTCAGAGCCAAGAAGATAGTGGGGGTGGCGGGGCTGGGGGGTGTCCCTGAGCCTGCCTGTCCTACCCCTGCCAGCCTTCTCAATGTAAAGGCTGCTGTTGTACCGGGAAGAAGCAAAAGAGAAATTCCAAGCCAGCAAAGTATGACCCAGAGTCTTAAGCTACTGTTTCACACAGATGTTCTCATGACCTTTGAAATTAAATAAACAAAACAAAAAAAAATTGAGAAGCCTGGGGCAAGAGAAGCTTATTTCAGATTCAGTGCCTTGCCTGCAAGTTTCTCTTGATTTGGTATCGCAATGTTGGACAATGTTGACTTTCTCTTGCTCATAATCCTGCCATGCACTGAAAAGCTCCAACAATATCAGAGGCTTGGGGAGAAAGCAGAGCCGACTGTCTCCACATGTAGCAAGTGACTTCAACTAAAACACATTAAATGTGAACTCTCATCCCTGGTTTTCCATTCCCTTGAAGCAAAAAGCTGCTCAGGGCAGTCCATTTACAAAAGACTCAGAATCCAGGAAGCAGGATGTGGGGACTGTTTTAAATCCCCACCACATATGCAGCAAGAAAAACATAAGGAGGCAAAGCATATGACCCTTTCCTTGAAGAGATTCCTCCTTAGGAATAGGTCAGGTCATCATTTTGGATAAACTTTAAGTCCAGTAACCAAAGATCCGAATGGCATTGTGAAGGATGGGGGAAGGCTATATAAATATCACACTGGTATCATATATAAATTATTAAAACAAACCTTGCTCATCTTATAGCTAAGTATGTGATGGCAGGGTGGGGGAGAGGGGAAATGATAGGATCTCTTTAGCTCAAATCATCAGAACCCACCTCTTATGATCATTTACTCAACACACACGCATTGAGTGCCTGTTGTATGCTGTGACAGGCTGACTCTAAACGAATCTCCCAATGATCCCCACTCCAGGTACTCAGACCCTAGAAGTCTCCACTCTCTGAGGCCAGGCTGATCTAGTGGCCTACAGGAAGTCCCCCATATATACAAGCTAGTTCTCTTCCGAGAGTGTGTTTTCAAATCCAATTTGTTTGTAAGTCCAACAAAGTTAGCCTAGGTACGCAACTAACACCATCAGCTATATAGTACCGAACTGTAATAGTTTCATAATACTTTACAAACAATACATAACAAACACAAAAGTAAAGAAAATGTCTTTAATCTTACAGTTGTAGTTGCTCTTTAGAGGCTAAGTCGTGTTTGACTCTTTCTGACACCATGGATGCTCTCCTATCAGGCTCCTCTATCCATGAGATCCTTCAGGTAAGAATAGAAGAGTAGGTTGCCATTTCCTTCTCCAGGGGGTCTTCCCAACCCCAGGATCGAACCTGCATCTCCTACATTAGCAGGCAGATTCTTTACCACTGAACCACCAGAAAAGCCTCAATCTTACAGTACAATACCTTGAAAATTACAACACTACAGTATGACAGCTGACAGACAGTGGCATGTTTGCATCTTTGAACACTGTAGGGGTCTTACTGTATTTTACAACAGTAGAATGAGGCAAAAGCAAAGGGAAGTCATTTCTATGATCAGGCAACAAGGGATTCTAACCTCCATCTCGCTAGCAGACTGTCACCAGTCCCTACTCAGCTGTGAAGAACACAACCATGCTAGAGGGGCAGGTGTGGCAAGCAACTGCAGGCAACCGACGTCCTCAGGAAAACAGCCCTGGAAGAACCGAATTCTGCCAACAACCCAAGTGAGAATGGAATGGATCCTTCCCCAGCTGAACTTTCAGATGAAACACCTGCCCGGCTGACACCCTGATTGCAGGCTTCTGAGAAACCATGAAGCAGAAGGCTCACAGAGACTGTGAGATGGCAAATGTGTGTTGGTTTAGCCTCTAAGCTTCTAGTAATTTGTGATATAGCAGTAGATACACACATGTCAAGAACAAGGCACTGGGATATGATACTGGACAAATCATGATGTTTATCCTTTCAGAGCTGAGAGTTTAGCTCAAACTCACATAGATGGGATGAGCACCCAGGATTCCTCATAGAATCCACACTTCGTCACTGTCCTCACTCTGCACCAACAATTAAAATGCAGCTCCCACCCTTCTGAGTAAACCCTTATCCCTTTCAGACCTAAGCTGCTATGTTACATCACAGCTCTAGAGTTTAAGGGGAAGCAATATGTTTAGAATCTAAGTTCTAACCAGGAAAATGTGGTAAAAAAAAATAATAATCAGCAATTCTTAAACAGTGTCAATAGTCATTGATAACACATTGTGAGTGAACAGTTTTCAGTAGCTATCTTGTTTAAACAAACATAGAAAACCAGTAAGTGGCAACACAAAACCTAATGCCTTCTTGATGAAATCTGTTCCTGGGCAAGGTGCACAGTGAAATGCATGGGTGTGAGCAGCTGCTGTTTCTAAGTCATGGCAAGCAAGCCAAGTGCAAACTAATTACACATCCCGATGCCTTTTTTTCTTTTGGAGGGGGTATTTCTACTTTCTGCTTTGTTTGGAGCACTGAATGATTGCTCCTATAGTGTAGTCTCTGAAGATTGATTAAGTAGCAATCCACTCTCCCAAGCAATACCTCAAAGGGCATTTCTTCCAAACCACATGCCCACGGGAGGGCTTTGATGTCTGTGACTCTAAGGTGCCTGTTCCTTGTCATGATCCTCTAAAATCAACCCCTGAACTGTTCTAAACATCCCGCTTCATCCACCAATAAACCGGTGAAAACTGCTTTCAGCAGACATTGTTAAAGCTGTCAGAGTGTCTGATTAAAGAGCCTTCGCTAAACAACATTTTGGTGGGGAATACAAAAAGATTATTTAAGTGGACAAATGTCTTCAAATCCATAAATTAAAGAAATTCCCTCTAAGTAAGTGATATCTCTCAATAAAAGCAGCCCCATCTCAAGGAGGACACAGATGGATAGTAACTGAACAGTTTGGGCTTTGTATTTAAAATGCACCTGAGTTCAGCAGAAGATAAAATTAAACTGCAAAAAGTAAAGACAAAAATCCTTCCCAGCAGGCCTTGATTGATAAAACGTGCCATTTGTAGCAGAACAAAAGGGAAAAACAGAAAGTTTGTTTCCAGCAATCACTGCCTCACTGGGCCAACTTTCTCTCCTTTGAGAAAATAATACGACTTCCTCACAGAGCATGTAGTCTACTTATTTAAGCAACAGTACTTCAGGATTTTTGAATTCTTCCAGTATCTCAGCTGGAAAAAATGGCCCCAGTGGGGTAAGTGCAGGTAACATTTAACCAGGATGAAGCTTATTTTATACAAACAGCTGTTGACAATAGCCTGAGAATAAGTCACTCCTTAAAAACAATGCAAATACCTCTCCTGGAGTTGAATGTCATGAACTTACCCGAAACAGCAACTTGGGTTTCTAACACTAGTGCTGTGACTAAGCACAGAGTTTTGGAAGCTAGGTTGGTAGACCCAGGATTGAAACTTAACTCTTCCACTTAATAGCCGTATGCTCATGGCACTGGTGGTGGTGGTTTAGTCGCTAAGTTGTCCGATTCTTGTGATCCCATGGACTATAGCCCGGCAGGCTCCTTTGTCCATGGGATTCTCCAGGCAAGAATACTGGAGCAGATTGCCATTTCCTTCTCCAGGGGATCTTTCTGACCCAGGAATTGAGCCTGGGTCTCCTGCATTGTAAACAGACTCTTTACCAACTGAACTAAGTGCCTAGTCACTCAATGGGACTCATGCTTGTGGGAAAGTCAATTATAATCTCACTGTGCCTCAGTTTCCTCATGAGTAAAATAAGACTATTCCCCCATAACCTCAGAGTGTGGTTAAATTAATGTTTAGCACAATGACTAGTATGTCCAAGATTCTTTACAAAAGTAGATAAAGCCTTACTTGCCCCCAAAGAGGTACCATGACCAGGCACACACAAACATACACAAAGATGCAAATAAGACTCTACTTTGGGTTGCAGACACACCAACAGTTTGGGCAATTCCAAGCTAAATTCCCTTCTCCAGGGCATCTTCCCAACCCAGGGATCAAACCCATGTCTCCTGCATTGCAGGCAGATTCTTCAGCGCCTGAGCCATCAGGGAAATCTAACAATACTGGAGTGGGGAGCTATCCCTTCTCCAGGGGATCTTCCCAGCCCAGGAATCGAACCGGAGTCTCCTGCATTGCAGGCAGATTCTTTACCAGCTGAGCTACCGGGGAAGCTGCAGCCATGAAATTAAAAGACACTTGTTCCTCGGAAGAAAAGCTATGACCAACCTAGACAGCATATTAAAAAGCAGAGACATTACTTTGCTGACAATAGTCTGTGTAGTCAAAGCTATGGTTTTTCCAGTAGTCATGTATGGATGTGAAAGTTGGACTGTAAAGAAAGCTGAGTGTCAAAGAATTCATGCTTTTGAACTGTGGTGTTGAAGAAGACCCTTGAGAGTCCCTTGGACTGCAAGGAGACCTAACCAGTCCATCCTAAAGGAAATTAGTCCTGAATATTCACTGGAAAGACTGATGATGAAGCTCCAATACTTCAGCAACCTGATGTGAAGAACAGACTACCTGGAAAAGACCCTGATGCTGGGAAAGATTGAAGGTAGGAGAAAGGGATGGCAGAGGATGAGATGGTTGGATGGCATTACCTACTCAACAGACATGCATTTGAGTAAGCTCTGGGAGTTGGTGATGGACAGGGAAGCGTGGCATGCTGCAGTCCATGGTGTTGCAAAGAGTTGGACGTGATAGTGACTGAACTGAACTGAAGCTAAATTCAGTTGATCATGACCCTTTCACCTTCATGTCAAAATTCCAATGCAATAAAATGGTATCTTTCAACCCAGTAGATTAATTGCCAAAACTGGGAATTATTTTGACTCCTCCTTCCCTTTCCATACCTATGATGATGCATCAGAAAGTCCAGAAGACTCTGTCTCCTAAACACGACTTCAGCTGGTTCACCTTTCTCCAGCTCCTCCATCTCACTCGAGCCCAGGCCAGCACCACCCTGAACCTAAACAAACACTGACTGCCTTACCTAACTGGTTTCCCTGATTTCTTTACAGCATCCTCCAGGCAGTCCTTCTCTTTACAGCAGTTATGCCAATGGTTCTCCCCTGGCAGCCCACTGCTATCATTTCTAATCAGTTTTCAGAGAAGAACAGAAACAGACAACCACAGCTGTTCCGACTGACCTGAGCTGTGGTCTGGGCTTCTGGGTATTTAAAAGCTCTCTAGGTGATTCCGAGAGTCACTGAGTTAGAATTATCTATTACTTATGATTATTTTTAGTTTGTCTTGTATGATCTGAGTTCTCCCAGCAGAGATCGACCCTGTGCCCTCTGCAGTGGAAGCATGGAGTCCTAACCACCGGACTGCTAGGAAATTTCCCAGAATTATCTTTTAAAAAGTAAATCCAATGACAACACAGCCCTGCTTAGAAGTTCACCAGGATCTGGGCCAAGGTCACCTATAGATTCTTATTGCAAAGTCTTAATTCTCAGTCCATGGTTCACTACAGTCCAGCCTCATTGGCCTCCCTCCTCTTCTTGAAATACCCTGAATATTTCACTGCCTTCAGGCCTTTCCCCACTGATCCTTGTTGAGAATGTTCCTCATTCAGCTCTATGCAGGACAGTTTTCACTTTTCAGACCTTGGTTAAGTCTGATTCTATCAAGAAACCTTCCCTGAGCGCCCATCCGAACTGGCCCATCCTATATATATGTTAACCACCACTCTGCTTAGCTCCCTGCAAGCACCAATCTCTCTGCCTGTCAATACCTGAATGAAGGTCAAGGGGTAGCCCAGGTGGTCAGTGCATCAGAGCCAACCTAGGATGAAGGGTCCAAGAAATTCAAGCCGGTCAGAGGTCCTCACCCCCTCCATATGTCACCGAGCTTTCACCTATAACACCTGCTCTCTCATAGCACTTACTCTACTTTAATGACCTATTGAAACACCTATTTTCTAACTGTCCTCCTGACTGTCTCCCTGAAGGCAGGGCTCATACTTTCAAATGACAAATTGAGATTATAATGGAATAACCACAGTTCAGGCATGCAAAAGTGTAATGGGGCTGTCATTGAGAATCTGGTCTCAGACATATCATTGTACCACTGAGAACTTAAACTTTCTCTGAACTGTACCAGACCAATGGACACCACCAGGCCTATTCAGAACACCAGTCAGCTGCAACCTGCTGGTCTCAAGGTCTCTCCTTTAAACTACGAACCATTTCGGACCCCAGTCAACCCTTGCTTAACAAGCATCCTTACTTCTTGTCAGCACCAGTTATAATTCTTGATTAACAACTCACGTAACTAACTATAACTTTATGATGTTTTTTGCCTTTAAAAGCCTCATTTTATAGCCAAATGGAACACAAGTCAAGTGTTCCATAAATCTGTGTCTCTCAGGCTACAGTCCCAGCAAACCCCAAATAAATCCCTTTCTATTTCAATCTGGTCCCCGTTTCTGAAAATTTGGTCAATGCATTCTTTAATTTGATTTTGTATTACCAGCTTCATTTTAGTGCATAGAGTAGGCACTAACAATGTCTGTTTTACTGAAAGCAAAACATGTAGTCATTGAAGAGGTGAAGAAGGGGAAAGAAAAAAGGGAGAAAGAGTTTAAGGAAAACTTTAACCAGGGTATCTAGAGAGCTGAGAGAACTCTGGGATTTCTGATTCAAGTCCTGGTTGTATGCTGGCTGTGTGACCTGAGGTTAAGTGACTTATTCGGACGTTTCACTGAGATGGGCTTTCATTTTATTTTTTTTGAAGGAGGTTTTGAAAGCTAAAGTCAAAAAACAAAATTCAAAAGCAATGATAATAGGAGGAAGAGGAGAATTAGTAAAGGACAGCTAAAGCAAGTTGCCCGCTTTCTTTTTTAACAGATTGCAATTTACTCCTAATTAAACATGGTCTTCAGAGTCATGTTGCTTTGGTTCAAATCAAAGTGCCATCAATGATGAGATGTGACAGGGGTCAGCAAACTCCAACTGATCAGCAAACTATAGCCATTGGGACAATCCCACCATCTATGTTTGTAAATAAAGTTTTATTGTAACACAACCCTGCCCATCAGTTTACATACTGCCCATGGCTGCTTTTGCAGTCAGTATAAGACAGCATGGAGCAGTTGGCACAGAAACTTCATGACCTGAAAAGCCAAAAACATTGACTACCTAGCGCTTTATAGAAAGTTAAAGAAGCCCAGTTTTACACAAATAAATTACTTAACTTCCCTTAAGCATCAGTTTCCTGGACCTATGAAATGGAGATACTAACAGTATTTTCTTAACAGAGCTGTTGAGACAGTCAAATGAGATAACCCACGTTAATATACTTCACACAGTGCCAAGCATATGTGAACTAAATAAATTCTGAATAATAAATAAGCAATGAACTTCATCCCTTCAACCATCTAACTATACTCATTCATTAATTCACTCAGTAACTCATACATTCAACAAATACTAAGCATCTGACAAGTGCCAATGATTGAACTAGAATATATCTGACTGCGGATATATCTATCACATGAACAAAAGCAAAAAGAAAAGAAAAGAATGAAAAATATCTATCTGCAACGTCCTCACAGCCTGGGAGTTATGAGATACGAGTATTAGCAGTTACAGTACTAGCACTATGTCGACAAGACTTTGACTTTTGTTTTATTGAAGACGCACTGCATCAGGAAGCCTTTAAAAAATCTTTGGGGGAATGACTGACTGATGGATGGTTGTTACAAAAGGTTTAACTTCCAAGTAGGGAGGCTTCCAATGATGGTGTGAAACTGCCCCAGTTTTCTGATGTCGTAGATGAACTGTGTCTATCTGTAAACACCACATGAAAATCGCCCAAAATCTAGAGAGAGATTTTCACAGGTGGTGTGTTACTCAGATCTTGGTATCACTGCTAAAGTAATTCCAAAGGCTAAGAGTGCACTGTGAAATGTGAGGGTTGTTTTCGAACATTAAATCTGCAGAGTTCCACACTGTGATGCGAGGCGCAGTGTGATAATTCTGTTGGCAGAACAGCGTGGAGAATGAGCCACGGAAAGCAGTCTGTTAGTGAACTTGCAGAGGTCCCCTTTAGGCACTCCAGCTTTCTTACAACTTCAGATAAAATCTTTGGAAACGCTACTGCCTTCTCCAAAACAATCTAAGCCTTAGTAAATTTTTTTTTTAAATTTTTTATTTTGTGTTGGTGTACAGCTGAATAACAATGCTGTGATAGTTTCTGGTGAACAGTGAAGGGACTCAGCCATACATACACGTGTCTCCTATCTCCCCCAAACCCCACTCCTACCCATGGCGCCGCAGAACACGGAGCAGTTTCCCACGCTACACAGTAGGTCCCTGCTGGTAATCCATTTCAAATATAGCACTGTGTACATGGCCATCCCAACCGCCTTAACTATCGCTGCCCTCCTACCTCTGCGGGCAATCACAAGTGTGTTCTCTAAGTCTTTGAGTCTGCTTCTGTTTTGTAAGTAAGTTCATTTGTTTCATTTCTTTTTAAGATTCCCCACATTAGAAATGTCATGGCATTTCTCCTTCTCTGTCCGACTTACTTCACTCAGTATGACAATCTCTAGTCCTTCATGTTGCTTCAAATGTAACTCTTATGACTAAAGCTGGTCCTTTTGAATTATAATTGGGTGACAAAGGTTCTCACAAAGCCAGAGTCTCAGGGTGTATGTATCCTTGCCAGGTGTCACCAGAAGGGAGAGCCTGCTTGGAGAGTTCCCTCGTGAATGTAGTATATGCGCTTCAGGATATGGGTGCAGCGATGCATAAACTGGTTCCTCTGGAACTTCAGTATTTTAAAGTTACCTCCTGTGTATAAGCTTCTCAAGGTTGTCAGATAACTGATCCGCACATAAGTTGGATGCCAGTAAGAGGTCTCATTAGGCATCGACTCTGAGATGCAGAGGTCCATAGATTAAATCACCCTTCACAGACACTGGGGCCATGGATGAAATGTGTGCTGTGATTTACTTTTTAGGTTGATTTTTAACTGAGATGTAACACAAAATAGTAAAGTACACAAATCTTAAGTGCACAGCTGTATGGATTTTCACAGACATAGAGACACATCTCAGTCCAAATGAAGCCAGATATTTCCAGTACCCCAGGGGGCTCTTTTATGGCCCCCTCCCAGCAGGCAGCCCCATATTACACATGTGGAATAATGGAATTATACACCAGTCTCTTGAGGGACTGATGTTGAAGTTGAAACTCCAATACTTTGGCCACCTGATGCGGAGAGCTGACTCATTTGAAAAGACCCTGATGCTGGGAAAGATTGAGGGCAGGAGGAGAAGGGGACAACAGAGGATGAGATGGTTGGATGGTATTACCAATGCAATGGACAAGGGTTGGGTGGACTCCGGGAGTTGGTGATGGACAGAGAGGCCTGGCGTGCTGTGGTTCATGGGGTCGCAAAGTGTCGGACACGAGTGAGCAACTGAACTGAACTTGTTTCACCCACTTTCACTCATCACTGTATCTGTGAGATTCACCCAAGTTCCAGGGAAGAGTAGTTTGCTCTTATTCCCTACTACAGAGAATTTAATCATATTAATGTACGATTCCTTACGTATCCAATACTCTGTTGTTTCAGTGGGCAATTATTTCTCTGTCATATAAACCATCACCAATTTCAGGCAGTTTATGGAAAGAAGGTTTTCAGTCAAGAAAGCACATCATGGTGGGGTATAATATTTCAGGAAAGCAAGGATCACAGAAACGACACTGAATTTGACTTTTGTTCAAATGGTATCTAGGTCACGATTCTCAATCAGCACCTTGACCATGGCAGTCAGGAGAGCATCACTGTCAAGCTCAGGGACTGTTAACAAGAGTTGGGCAGAACGTTAGCGTTTAGGCTGCCTGACTGACATGGGCAAGCCCCTTAACCTTGAGACTCAATGCCTTCAACTTCGAAGAGAATCATCAGTAACCTCTTACTTCTGACATTAAAAGAGATGCAATCATTCATGCTTTAAATAAGCAACTTCAACACTGGTTATTTCTGTATAACAATAGTACAATATATACAATATACCTGGAAAAGTTGTTTTCAGTAAAACTGATTGACAATTAAAAACATCACAGTAAGCTTATTTTTTAAAACATTTTATCATTCTTACTCTATTAAATTAAAAAAAATTTTTTTGGCCATGCTATATGGCATGTGGGACCTTAGTTTCCCAACCAGGGATCAAACCCTTTCCCCCTGCATTGGAAGCACAGAGTCTTAACCACTGGCCCTGCAGGGAAATCCCACAGTAAGCTTATTTCTGAACATCTCTCTCACTTACACTGTCTCCCACTACAGGAATGTGCCTTGGAACCACCAGTACTGTGTCTGGCACAATTACACTCCATAATCTAAGTTGAAATTCTTACAGAATAGAGAGAGTAATAATAAAATAATAATTTCTCTTGCTTGGGTTCAGTGAAGAGCAAACATGAGTTTCACAGTCTTTGCTCCATCATCAATCACTTTTCACAAAGCAGTTACCCACCTGCTTATGATTCCCAGCCCTTTGAAACTCTGCTGAAATTCAAAACTACAGAACAAAATATTAGTTGAGAGTCTGTGCCAAAGATAAACATTCTTTATAATCTCCTGAGGGAAAGGAAATTTTTTGTGATCTTCAGTCAATTGCATTAGTATTGAGATGATAAACCAAGAGGACGTTTATCTATGAATTTTAGATATTATATATACTACCTCCTAGGAAGACAGAGAGAGATAAAAAAATTCTGTCTGGCTGGAAGTTAGACCACTGGGGTAAGGAATAATTGGGAGGTAGGATGATAAAGAGAGGAGACAGACAAGATGGCTGAAAAATCTGTATTTTCTTGATGACCTAAAAATCCACAAGCTCTGTGCCTCTGTGCAATGGGAGCATTCAGTTCAATCCCATTTTAGCAAAGCTATGATTACTAATACTAGCCCAACTGAGTAAACTGCCATATTTATTTTGGCTTAAAAAAGTTACTTTTTATATTAACTTAGTATGTTTATAGGTCAATATTTCTTTCATATCTAGTCAAGAGTTTCCTACTGACTTTCTTATACAACTTAAATAGCTGAGGCATATGAAGTACATAGGCTACACAAATACCAAGGAGGAAGAATGAGGTTCAATAACAGCACAACAACCTTGTGAATTAACTGTCTTCTCACTGCTGTCATGAAAACAGATGCAATCACTCTTACTTTAAGTAAGTAACTCCAACACTGGTTATTTCTGTATAACAATAGTACAATATGTACAATATACTTGGAAAATCAAATCAAAAATGCCTCATGTTGATAACAAATCAAAAATGCTTCATGTTGATAAGAAACGTATCAAAGGAGCACAGCATGCTTATTTGGGTGTTATAATCTGGTCACACCTTTTCAAAATGAATCCTGGGCACATTCACTGACCCAGGGAATCTTCTAAGGAAAAAAAAAAACAAACTTGAATACATGGAGAAAAGGCAAAAAGATATGAACACAACACTTTGATGAAACTTGAATATATGGAGAAAAGGCAAAAAGATATGAATACAACACTTTGATGTTGTTCATTATATTGGAAACAACTAAAAAAACTAAAGTGAACTGGTTAAATGGATTATGGTATTGCATTCAGTGTAACACTATGAAGCTTAAAAAGGATAAAGAAAACATGTGTCTTCCAGCATCAAGACATGGCTATGATATATTATTAGGGTAAAAAACACTTTGCAGTAGAATTTCATCCTCTTTGGGAGATGCTTGTTTACAAATGTTCTTAAAACTTTGGATGGCAAACAGAGCAAACGTCAGCACTTCTCTCTGTTGGGATCAAGGGCCTACCATTCCCCCCCTCCTTAATGGAACCTCACGCTGCTTGAAATCTGTACAAGGTGATTCTCTGTAGAACTAGAAAAAAATCTGTTCCCATTCTGGAAAAACACTGTATTTGAATGTTGATACATATGTAGATACCAACTTTGATAGATTTGTATATTCATCAAACTTGATATGTGCATTTTGTGATCCTGATTTGCAAACATTTCAAATTTGGTGTGTTTATATCAAGTATATAAATGATAAATGAAAAACATACATGCCTATATTATGGCAAGCAAGTGTTTTGGCAAAGACAGCCCAGGGTAAGTGGTGGCAGCAGTGCTGTTTTTGTTTCCAATAGAACCAAAGTTCCATTTTGGTTCTTTCTGACCAAATGGAGTCATTCTGACACATGGTCAGGGGTTGTAAAACCAGAGCATGACTTTTGGGTGGCTGACAGCAGGTCACATGCCTGCACCACTCATCTATAATCCCCCTTTCCTCCCACGTGGACCTGGCTGGGGCGGAAAATGCCATTACTGAATACATCAGTGGACTAAAGCGAGCCCAGCCTCCCCCTGACCTGGGCAAGGAAAACAAGACAACGATTTGCAGAGCATCAGATGCTGTTTGCCCAAACAGGCCAAGAGTGAAATCAGCTCTCGGAGAGGAATCGTTACTTTTCACCTATGAATTGTGATGTATGTGATTCTCTGTACTGGGACAGGGCTGGAGGTGACATGGTTTACAGTGAAAAGCAGATAAGACCTAAACAAATGCACCCTAAACTGACCGCCGGAAGAGCCATCAGAACAGATGGGACCAGGGTAGACACGCGACGCCAATCTGGAGGGGCAATTGCAGTGGGAGCTGCTGTTTTCTTGCCTGTTTCTCAGGGATCCCTCTTCACAGACATCAGCACCCCCCCCCCACCCCACAGATACACCCATCTCAGCGACACGGTAATGTATCTGGCTTAACCTGGTGACACCTACAGTCTCTTCCACTTTACCAGCAGAACCTCTGCCAACCTAGTTCAAAATGATTTTGGTCACTGCCTCTCTCACATCCACGAAGGATCTGCAGAGAGCCTCCCCCAAATACCAGCCACAATCTGTTCTTTTTCAACATAAAAACAGTATCTACTAAGGTTACAATGTATCTTGCAGTACACCTAGTGCTCTGTGGTCATTATTTCACTTTGCTCACAACAACCTTCTATGAAAAACAAATCAACACTCTCCTGTAACAGATTAAAAAACTAAGGCCTGGAGAGAAAAAGTGGTTTTGGCCAAATGTCACAGTCCACGGAGTCAACAGGAGTCGGACACAACTTAGCCACTACATCAGAACCACCAACACACACCTACTAATAGGTGGTAGAGGGGTCTTGCTGGCATATCCTAAGGCATTGCCTACATTGTCGTAATTCCTCTTTCCCATGTGCATGGTTTCCCTTCTAGCCCCAAGGCCATTTACCCAATTCTTCAAAGTCTTCAGGGTGGTAGGGACCATGAAAAATCTTTTTAAAAAGCCATATGAGGGGACTTCCCTGGTGGCCATTGGCTAGGATTTTGTGCTCTCAATGCAGGGGGCCTGGATTCAATCCCTGCTCAGGTAACTAGATTCCATATGCCACAACTAAGAGTTCATATGCTGCAACTAAAGATTCTGTGTGCTACAATGAAGACTGAAGACCCTGCATGCCACTACTAAATCCCAGTGCAGCCAAAGAAATCAAGCAAAACCAATCAATCAATCAGCAAATATTTTCTTAAAAAGCCATATGTTACACACACACACACAGAGGTAGGAGGAAGCTTCTCTAAAGAAAGATATGCAAAAGTGGCCAAGTTCCCAAATTCACATAGGGAAAAGAAAACCTTGGTGGAACAACAGACGTTTAAGAGAAAAAAAAGGGTGAGCAATATTTAAGGCATACCATGTTGGAAAATGTCAGGTTCCTTTCATTTCTAGACTTATCAGAGTGCTTCTGATGTGAAAACTGAACTGTCTCTGAGAGGAGGAGGATATTCTAGACTAGAAAACATTGCCTAGGTTTCAATCAAGGCCAAGCATCTTCCAAGACTAGTGCTCTTTCAGGTATATGCCGGGAAGGGCTGGTTGAGTCAATTTCAGAGCACCACCTTCAGCAGTGGTTCAGAGCTGCAGCCTACGAAGGCATTGCCTGTGTGATTTAACTTCTCTGCAAGAACTGCACAGAGAAGAGCACACCATTCCACTCAAGGGACTCACTAGAACAACTCTGGGAAGGGAACATCTTAAATATTACTCTGCAGAGTGTGCATCTTTGACGGGATACCAGACTCCCAATCTGGCTTCATGTATCCTGTCTGCATAAAGGCTTCAAAAGTAGAATCACCTCACACAGAGACCCACACTCCCCAAACCAATGAGATCCCACCCAGCACTCCTGCCTTATCCTGCGCAGCTGGCTTCTAGTAATTTATACAGTAAAAGAAATGTTTCCTGAAGTCCCAAAGTGTGCATATTCAGACACCGTTTCAAACATCTAGTGTCATAAACTACTTTCATTGACTACAGAGGACCTACAAATTTGCAGCCCCTAAAACTCCCAGCAACTACTGTGGATGTAGAGAAAACAGGAAACAATTGAAAAGACAAATGAATGCTCACACACTTAGCAATGTGAATGGATTGTACAGAATAGAATACTGCTGTTCTGTAACATTACTTAGTCTAGAAATATGAAGCAATACAAATGCTAATGCAAACCCTATTGCTTTGTTAACTTTTCACACACCCAGGTCCTGTCTCCCTGACAAACTTGCAAGGCAGGACCTGAGTATCATGCCTTTTTTAAGCACCTACACCAGTGCCAAGTACGCTGGCACTGCTAAATAAATCTCTGCTGAGTGGATAAATGCCTTCATACTATAAACGCATAAAAGGGTATTTACCTGTTTCGTACTCAGAGGAGTGATACTGATGGGAATATTCTGCACCTGATTCTGGAATGTCTGATGTAAGCCACACTAAAATAAAATTAGGTATTAAGCAGAAATATCAAAGAAGGTCAAAGAAACTACAGTACTGGTCATGGGCTGGCAGTTTAATAGCAAGTAATTCTTTTTGCAGGAGGATTTTTGTTTGTTCCTTTCCTTTCATTCAAGGTCCATTCAGGAGACAGAGACCATGTTGGTAACGTGAACAGGGAAAATTTAATATAAAGAATCGCTATCAACTAAAAGATGGTTAACTCCCAAAAAGGGGGAGGGTGAAGGCAGGGTGGGGGGAAGAGAAAGGACTCTAAAGGGAATAGGGGAAGCAAATGCAGAAAGTAGCCACTAACTTTAGACCAGACAGGGAGTGGGCAAAGAGGAAATGAAGAACTCAGAAGGCTGGCACGGAGACCTTCTTGGGGAGGGTGTGGATGTCACAGGAACATGATCTGGAACCCACAGCATGCAGCCTGCTAGTGTGTGCGAGCGACGGCCCAGGACACTGGCTCCCTGGTTAGCAGAGAAGCGAGAGCTGGCTGGACAGCCTCCAGATGCACGGTTTGTTAGATGGCGGGGAAAGCACACAGAACCAAAGAGCACAGCGTAGGACAGACAAACTGCTGAGGAATCACGTGGGCTGGAGTTGCAGCCCACCTAGAGGTGAAGAAACTCGCTGGAAGGTGTGGGCTGGAGCTGCTGTGACAGCTGCTACGGAGAGAGCCACAGGGCCGCCCTCTTGCTACCCACTGCCCACAACTCCGCCACGGAGCAGGAGGGGAAACTCTCACCGTGTGGTGCGCCCTGGCTCCCTCTAGCGACAAAACCCACCACTGCACTAGCTGCTGAAGGAGAAATGTTCGCAGGGCTTGGCTCAAGCATCACAACAGGCAAAAAACGGGGGATCTATAACTGAGAGCCGGAAAACGGCTCACTGTTAAGAGTTTGACGGAGAAGCTAGAAACTTCCATGGATTCATCAGCAGATGCCAAAAATTTTATAAAATGCTGATGAAAAACTCTCTCTCTGTAAAAGAATGGGGAAAGAGGCATGTGGCACGAGTGGTTAAGAATCCGACTGCCAATGCAAAATTGACTTAAGAGATTCGGGTTCTATCCCTGGGTTGGGAAGATCCCCTGGAGAAGAGCATAGCAACCCACTCCTGTGTTCTTGCCCGGAGCATCTGATGCACAGAGGAGCCTGGTGGGTCACAGAGAAGTCCGTGGGGTCACAAAGAGTCGGACACAATGGAAGAGACTTAGCACAGCACAAGCTCTTGGCACAATGCCTGTACCTGCTCAATGGATTTGTAATCAATGAATGAACAAATAAACACATACATGTTTGCAGTGTTTTATCTTTGACCAGGACACTGGTTTGTTTACCAGCTGCTGGAGGAAATATCTGTGTGCAGACAAGAGAAAATATATTTTGCACTTTCTCTTCATTACAGTGTAAGCTAGGAAAACTTACTATATGTATCATATATTACTGAAAACTCAATTCACATGGAAAATTATCTCCAGAGAAGTCTTAATCCATTTTATATAATGTTATTTAAAGCTGAAACAAACATTAGGTTTGTTTCAAGTTATTAGGTTATTTCCTGGAAGTAAGAAGCATTTTGGTTGAATTATAAAAAGCTGCCTTTATCATCACAGTATATATTGTATTTCATATACATTTTTTATGCTGTAGGCATATCAGTATACCTTTTCTGGCCCAGAAGTTTCCTTTTTATGAAAACACGGGGGACATAAAATTGCAACTGAAATTTGGAGGTGATTAATCATTTTACAGGAATATGCTACATGGTATAAATAATTTACCATACAAACGGCTGGAACAGCAAGCTCCCATGATGCGCCTAATAATCTAATTCTATTGACAAAATTTTTATTGAGACATAATCCATCACAGGCATGTCCATTGTGCACAGTGAGATATAAGCAACCATAAGCCTATAATTTCCATTTCTACAACTGGCTGTTTCACATTTCTCCTGCTCTCAATATTAATTGGAACATCTTGAACACTTCTAATTTACAGGTGAGAGAGATCATGGTTCGATACAGGAAATCAAGTTCTTAATGCTGAGAGTAGCCTGACATTGATATTTCTAGTGAAGATAATCAAGGAAGCAGACAGCTACCATTCTTCTTTTCAATAAAGTTCTTACATGACTATCAATTTTTATACTCTTCTCATAAAACCATATGAACCCTTAGAAAGTGGGTATAAGCTGTACACCCCAAAATATTCAGTGCTACGAAATAAATCAAATTAACATGATTTTCAACATGAAATGGTTACATTGCAAAGAGTTACGTTCCAGGAAACAGATCAGGTATCTGCTTTCAGGGAAAACACAGCTTTACTAAAGGCATTTGTGAGGTCTCTCAAAGTCACAGGGGACCAAATGAAACCAGGACGGGAAGAGAATCATGACACCCCAAGAAAGAGAACAATCAGGCAGTGCACATCCTAATGGAGCTCCATCCACACTGATCTGACTTTCCTGTCTGAGGCAGGCTTCTCAGCACTTCCCTCCTTGGCGTGTGGTATCTGCCGAGACAGTCCACCAACAGGCTAACTCACCCTGATGCTCGAGCACAGCTAAAGTTAAACAAGAAAAAAATTACCCACCACGAGTCAGGAATACCCTCCCTTCCCATCTCTATCCAACTGTGTTCTTGATGGCAAAACCATGGATGTGGTAGAAAATCTGCCTGCATCACCTCCTTTTCAGTTTTCCAATAGAGGATGTAACTTTACCTGGGCAAAATATATTTTCACAATATTATGTAATATTCAGATTCAGTTGGGTGACCATGAAAGACAAATTTGGGGATTGTATTTTAAATACATTATAATAAAGATCAGTTTTTGTGATATAACTTTGACATTGATAAGAAAGGTAGCAATAATCCTGACAAATACAGAAAATAATTGTACCAGAAATTCTCACACGAAAAGCCAGAATTGCATCTGCCATGCTCACTGCTATATCCTAATTAATGACATAGTACAGGATTCACTTAACAGATGAAGAAAATTGAAGGGACTTCCTGGTGGTCCAGTGGTAAAGAAACCGCCGGCCAATGCACGGAACATGGGTTTGATTCCAGGTCCAGGAGGATCTCACATGCTACAAGGCAACTAAGCCAGTGTACCGTAAATACTCAAGGCCAAGCACCTAGAACCTGTGCTCTGCAATAAAAGCCAGAGCACCAAAAGGAAAAGTAACCCTGCTCACTGCAACTGGAAAAAAGCCTGTGTACAACAACAAAGACCGAGTGCAGCCAACAGGAAATAACGTTTCAAAAACAGAAAATGGAGAAGAGCCCAAGATCCAAGTTGTAGTGTGAACAACAGACCACTTGTTACTAGATAAGTCAATAGTTCCTGATGGTCCAAAACACATGTCAAGGGTTCCACGTCATCTTCAAAGGTTGTAGGATCAGCTGAACAAATTGGAAATACTGAATCCACCCAGATAGAGGCTCTACTCTATGCCCCTTTAAGATATTTTCTCTAAAGAACTTTTTTTTTAAAATTACAGTACATTTCTCTGATAATGAGTGATGTTGAGCATCTTTTCATGTGTTTGTCAGCCATCTGTATGTCTTCCTTGGAGAAATGTCTGTTGAGTTCTTTGGCCCATTTTTTGATTGGGTCATTTATTTTTCTGGAGTTGAGCTAATGAGGTACCATTATACGCCAGTCAGGATGGCTGCTATCCAAAAGTCTACAAGCAATAAATGCTGGAGAGGGTGTGCAGAAAAGGGAACCCTCTTACACTCTTGGTGGGAATGCAAATTAGTACAGCCACTATGGAAACAGTGTGGAGATTTCTTAAAAAGCTGGAAATAGAACTGCCATATGACCCAGCAATCCCACTTCTGGGCATACACACCAAGGAAACCAGATCTGAAAGAGACACATGCATCCCAATGTTCATCGAAGCACTGTTTATAATAGCCAGGACATGGAAGCAACCCAGATGCCCATCAGCAGACGAATGGATGAGGAAGCTGTGGTACATATACACCATGGAATATTACTCAGCCATTAAAAAGAATTCATTTGAATCAGTTCTAATGAGATGGATGAAACTGGAGCCCATTATACAGAGCGAAGTAAGCCAGAAAGATAAAGACTATTACAGTATACTAACACATATATATGGACTTTAGAAAGATGATAACGATAACCCTATATGCAAAACAGAAAAAGAGACTCAGATGTATAGAACAGACTTGTGGACTCTGGGAGAAGGCGAGGGTGGGACGTTTCAAGAGAACAGCATTGAAACATGTATATTATCTAGGGTGAAACAGATCACCAGCCCAGGTTGGGTACATGAGACAAGTGCTCGGGCCTGGTGCACTGGGAAGACCCACAGGGATCGGGTGGAGAGGGAGGTGGGAGGGGGGACCGGGATGGGGAATACATGTAAATCCATGGCTAATTCATTTCAATGTATAACAAAAACTACTGTAATGATGTAAAGTAATTAGCCTCCAACTAATAAAAATAAATGGAAAAAAAAAAACAAAAACAAAAAACAAACAAAAAAAAAAACAAAATTAAATAACAGATACAATAAAATGAATTTTTTAAAGGAAAAAAAAATAAAAGTCTGTAATAATATAAAAAAAAATTTTGGTTTTCTCTGGGAAAAAAAAATAATAAAATTACAGTACAATGTTGCGTTAGTTCGAGGTGTACAGTAAAGTGATTCAGATTTTTTATATATGTGTGTGTGTATATACCATTCAGATTCTTTTCCATTATAGGTTATATAAAGCTTTGAGTCTAATTCTTTTCTTACACACTCAGAGGGAACTTCACCATACCTCTCTCCAGAACATATTACACATATTCAAGTGTTAGTCTCCCAGTCATGTCCAACTCTTTGTGACCCCATGGTCCCCAACCCGCCAGGCTCCCCTGTCCATGGGATTCTCCAGGCAAGAATACTGGATGGAGTGGGTTGCCATTCCCTTCTCCAGGGGATCTGCCTGACCCAGGGATAGAACCCGGATATTCTGCATGGCAGGCAGATTCTTTACCGTCTGCGCCATCAGGGAAGCCCAACATATATTCAAGGGGAAGGGAAAATAAAAAAGAAGCTTTCAACATTAAATGAGGAAATCTTCACCTTCTTATGGACAGTGCGGTTTTACAGCTGTTGATTTCAGTTGTCTATATTAGAAATTCATTTGCAGCAAGACAGTTAACACCAATCTTGAATTTCCTTGTGTTTTATTTGCTGGGGGAAAAAAGTCATGTCAAAGCCTAATAAAACTATGACAGTAATTAACCCAAATCACACACCAGAACATTTAATATAGCTATTCGGCCACTGCTGCTAATACACATGCCCTAGAAATACAATGAATTTTCCCACTGACGACAACTAAATCATGTTCTTTTGTCTTAGTGAAACTCCAGCCATAAATATCTGTGGGAAATTGTTGGATCCTCCCAGTTCAGTTTCTACATCTTTTGGTATAAAATGTAGGTACTCATAAGCCCCAAATGACCACACTTCTTTAATTAAGGTGTTTTCCCTTATAACTCTAGTTACATAATTATTTCTTAACATGTATTAAATGCCAAGTACTGTGCTACAGGGCTTTCCAGGTGGCTCAGTGGGTAAAGCATCCGCCTGCAATGCAGGAGACATGAGTTTGATAACTGGGTTGGGAAGATCACCTGGAGGGTTTGACAACGTATTCCAGTATTCTTGCCTGGGAAACTTCATGGACTAAGGAGCCTGGTGGGCTACAAACCACAGAATCAAAAAGTGTGACACAACTGAATCAAGTGAATACAGCATAGCACCATGCTAAATGCACTTTAGGTAAATTATCTCATTAATTTTCACAATGATACTACTTAACTGATAAAAGTATTACCATTTTAAGGATAAGGAAAAATTCAGGCTTATACTAGATATTAAGTCACTTTCCAATAGTCACCATACCATCAACAGTGGAGCTGAATTCTCAGGTGCCCCTTTATGTTTCCCAAGTGTATGAAAAGTATATGCAAGAAAAAAAAAGGTTCACTATTCTTTAACAGCACTTTAAGTGGCTGCACAGATAGACTATAACGCATGTAACCCAACCCACCACTGGACACAGGGGTTCTTTTAAACTTTCACTGCTATGATTTTTTTTTTAAGTCTGAATGAACATCTTTATGGCTAGGTACATATCCATGTTAATTTCCTCGGGATAAACTTCTAGCAGTAGACTTTTCTGGTTAAAACAAAAATACATAAAGCTCTACAACTCTGGATCCATGGTCACGAGTGGCACGGCAGACAGTTCTAGATTTCACTCTCACAAGCACTGTTTGGGAGGACTTTCCCCAATGGAGTGTTTAAGTCAATTCTGTTCCCCATCAAAAGCAAGTCTAAAAAAGCAGCAGAGAACTGGGCTCAAGCACACCATTATAAACGTCTGTAGGACTTCCTGGTGGTCCAGTGGTTAAGAATCCAGCTGCCAATGAAGGAACCTGGGTTCAATCCCTAGTCCGAAGAGATCCCACATGTCACTGGGAAACTAAGCTTGTGTGTGACAACTACTGAGCCCACACGGTCTAGACCCTGTGTTCTGGAACAAGACAGGCCGCCACAAGGAGAAGCCGAGCAGCTCCATGAAGACTAGCCGCCGCCTGCAACTGGAGAAAGCCCAAGCACAACAACAAAGCTCCAGCACAGCCAACCATCATGAATAAATAAAAAAAATTTTTAAATGGTTCTTGATGTCATAAACACAATCAGCACTCTTCTGTTCTCCACTAAACACTACTGACATCGTCATGAAAAAACCTTAACAGTGCCTGCTGCATACTAGCCATTTCATGTAATTTACTATGTGAATGAGTGAATCAGCAATTGGATAAAGCCAAGATAATTAACCCAGGGAAAGCCGATTTCCAGAAAACGAGGCAAAGGACCAAAAGCCCTGTAGGTCGGACTTCTCAGTAGCACGTAGAGCTGCAATTTAACTCTGGCTATTAGAGTATGATTCTGGAACTTCCAATGCTATAGGACTTCATGCCTGAATTTGGTTCACAAAACAAAGCAAACGAAGACAGTAAGTGCACATCACGGTAGTCCAGGATGAAAGGAAAGCCACGCTCTCTCTCATACTGTCATTTCACCACGAGTCCATGAGTTGGGTGACAGAGCACCACAGCCATGTCCTTCTGCCATTTATAATAATGAAAAAAAAAACACTTTGGAATACAAAGATTCCAAAGTAGTGTCGCCATAAAGGTGCATTTTGTAGTTCAATAGGAAGTAAAGCACATAGGGCTCTCTTCTGTGTAGCAGAAACCGTAGTCCTAGGCTTCCCTGGTGGCCCATCAGTTAAGAATCCAGCTTATAAAGCAGCAAACACGGGTTTGAGCCATGGTCCAGAAAGATTATACTTTCAGTGGAACAGCCAGGCCTGCACACAAGCCCTGAAGCCCAGAGCCTGCAGTCCACTGTAAGTCAGAACACTGTAACTGGAGAGGAGCCCCCACTAGCTGCAACTAGAAAAGGCCTGCACACAGCCAGAAAGACTCAGCGCAGCCAAGAACTTTTTAAAAAATATTTTTTAAAGAAAGCGTAGGCTCCAGTGTGATGTGTGCTTTGAAGCAGAAGAAACCATACAAATAACTCTTGTGAGACAAATAAGTCACATCACTCCCTTCAGATTCAAAATCAGGCACAGCTTACTCTTTCCCCTACGGTCAGAGTACAGAGACATGCTGAATCCATTTTACCAGGTCAAGTTGGAAAAGCTTGGATATAATTTGAGAGTCTTAGAACGCACTGTTGATGACATTTAGGAGAGTGTAAGTAGCTAAAATTATACATACATAAAAATGATTTGAGATAGCGAGACAGAGGAACAGGGAATAACAGGGTACTTGGAGGTCGATAAAAAGACATAGCTGATTACAGAGAAAACTTAAGCATCCTCTTCCTTTCCTCCCTTATGTTAGAAAAGGGTATAATGGCAAGAGTTCAAAGTTGTCAGCTCTTCTGTTTCCATGCTACCTTCCAGGATATTAGCTTGGCAGGAAGTTAGGGACAGAACTTTGCAAGCAGAGCCTTTTAGGTTGGACAGTCCAGCTGACTTGAAAATGACATGCTGACTTGGTAACAGATATGTCTAGGGGCGAAATTCCAACTTACTCTCTGCCAAAGCATAGTTCTGAACAGCTAGACTGGAGAATCAAAGATATACCCAACATTGTAGAACCTGAGCTAGTAACAATGTCGGTCCATTAGAAGCAATGGCACAAAGCTGACTGCACTTCTCTTTCATTGATGATTTTATTCCAACAGGATGCTGCACCTGATTATAAGAAAATTACATAAGACAAAACATGATTCAAATTATGAGCAACTCTTGCATTATGCAGGCTGTTTACAAATTTGGATCTGACTACAAAATTACCTAAGTTGTTGGGACCCCAATACAGCTCCTCAGCTGGTGGGCTTCCCAGGCTGCCTACTTCCTCTGCCTTTGTCCCCAGATAGAATTAATGTCTATGTTCCTGGATTCTCCAGTGACAGGTGTCATCAAAATGCAGACACAGACCCTCTGCCACCTGGCCTGGGCTCACTGCTTTTATTCACCATCTGCCACAAAATGATATCAAAAAGAAGAAAACATTATAGGCTTGAATTTCTTCATGGGAACCGAGGAGAGGGAAAAAACTAGGGGGTAATTAAATAGTCCTTTCTAGGGCTGGCCTTACTAAGAACATCTCAGACCATGGGAACATGAAAGATTTTTTGAAAAATGAGATTTGGAATCTCAGGTGTTTGAAGTGTATCACTCTTATTTTATTCCTTTAGAAGAATTCAGTGTAGACATGTGTGGGATGAGATGGGTAAAACCCTGCTTAACACTGTAGTTGGTGGGGAGCTGGCGAGAGTTGAGGGCTACAAAGTCTCATTAAGACTTTGAGTTAATGGACATCTATTCAGCACAGCCAGCATGCACAAGGCTGGCTTCCCCGTGTCATAAAAGAGTCCAAGCATGCTGTAGAAAGACCAGAGTCTTTAGGCTGACTGTTCAAAAGCTAGAATTACAAAATAAATGTGATGAGAAACAGAATTTATGAGAAAATGCCTATTAAAAAATTTTTATAGGACTAAAAATGACAGAGGACAGACGGGAAGTAGAATACTAGCAAATATGGGATCATAAGACACAACAAAAAAGATGATGATATGACTTCTAATTTTTAGTACCAACATCGAGAAATGGGTTTTAAAAAGTCACTAAAATAATCTAGAGCATCCAGCTAAAGAAGTCTTATCAAAACTTGTCAATCATACTAAGTCTCCAATTCAGGTGATGGCATGAGCTCGAGAGATGTTACTGGTAAGTGTCATGTAAAGAACCAACGCTCAAGCTGCAGCACAGGACACTCCCATTGCCCACCCAAGGGTCCTGGTATGGGAAGCAAAGCTCAGAATCTCAAGGGCAGTTCTCCCTGAGTTACAGCCGCTGCCCTCGCAGAACCCCTCCACTGGCCACCTCTCAGGAGTCGTGATAAAAATACTTCCTCCTGAAGAGTATTAAAGAATTTCCGACTCCTAATAAACCCCATTCTATTCCTCTCACTTCCAAAACTAAGATGTTAACAAGTGAATAGTGACAGTGAAAGTGTTAGTCGCTCAGTCATATCTGACTCTTGGCGACCTCATAGACTGTAGTCCACCAGGCTCCTCTGTCCATGGGATTCTCCAAGGAAGAATAATGGAGTGGGTAACCATGACTTTTTCTCCAGGGGATCTTCCCAGCCCAGGGATCAGATTCTGGTCTGCTGCATTGGCAAGTGGATTCATTACTGTCTGAGCCACCAGGAAAACAGATATTTAACTACCCACCTGGCAGCGAGCTCAAGACCAGGTACAAAGGCTGAGAAATGGGTCGCACACAAGGACCTCTCAAAAAATCTACATTTGAGAACAAATAATGAAACTTTATTCGGCTATAAAATATTACTATAGAATATAGTAATAATACAGTAGGGAAAGACATAAATACACATTAAATTGGAAAAAAATGAACCTCAATGAAAATCTGAAAAAGGCCCATCTTCAGAGACAATTTTAAGAAAAAGGATTTATTTTACAGGAAGGTATTTTGGAAGATAATAATACCTACTATTTATGTGTGTATGGTGACATGAGCACAGCTATGTACTCAGTGGGAGTACAATTTCACACAAATATTTCAGAAATTGTTCAGAAACAAATTTCAGGGGTTTTAAAATAGCCTATTCTCTTGTGCCTGTATGGTTCGATCTGTAAGAAATGGCTGGTAGGAGAAAAAAACCCCATTTGCAGGGTTAAGTTTGGGCCAGACTAGAACATCTGGATTTTATTCACAGGTAATTAGAGATCCGCTGCCAAGGTCTAGATAAGAATGGTAAGGGGAAAGCGCTGCTACTTTTGAAGAAGCACACAGTGGGGTGGAGGCGGAGAGTCTGAAATCTAAGTGAACACAGATGAACGTATATGTACATGCAACTGAATCACTGTTGTGCACCTGAAACTAACACTGTTAATCACCTACATGCCAATATGAAAAAGAATTTTTTTAGTATCTTTTAAAAAAAGGTGAACATTTCAGATACTTTTTTTTTCTTTTTTGTTTTCAGATACTTTTATAAAGTCCGCAGATCAGATAGGAGTAAGAGGTTCTAAAAGGCTTATAGTTCAAAAGCACAACTTGAACATACATAAAAATTAATGAAAACTATTCTCATAAGATTAGTTGAACTAAAAAAAAAAAAAAAAAAAAACAACAACCAGTCAATTTGGCATGGTTGAGCCCTGTATGCAAACAGTGTGATAGACTGTCAGAATTTATCACATTTCAATGGTTTGTTTTGGCATCTTACAGATTAAAGTTCTATGTGACTTCCCTGAACGTTTGCCTTTCAAACTGGATGTGTTGTTTTCCATGATGCAGTAGAATCGCTAAGGTGGCAGTGAAGCCTCTGCTTCACTTTTTTATGATGGCAATTTTTCAACATAAACAAAAATAGAATGAGTCCTCTAATGAGCCCCTCGTCACTATGCTTCATGACCAATCCTTTCATTTACATCCTTATCCTCTTCCAAATATGTTGAAGGAAATCCTCAATCACAATTTCTTGGTAAATATTTTCACATGTATTCTTAAATGAAAGGGACTCTTTCAAATGCCTTTTAATAGATTCCTTTAGCATTTGGGGTGCTACTTTATCACTGCAAATTAATTTACAGAGGAAAACATTTAAATATGGCTTAGCAGAGAGAGTTTAAAAAAAAAAAAAAAGAAACAAAAGAACTCTGGTTCTACTTTTCACCAGCAAAAGAAAAACAAAAATAAAAACCAGGCTGTATTTGAAAGAGCATAAACAACCCATCTGCCCATCATTCAATGGAAACAGTGCACCACTGAAAAATGCCTCCCATTATTCATTCCACGAGGTCTTCATTAGTATTTATCCCATGGCTAAAATGCTCGTGTGTTTAGCCAAATCAACTAAAAAATTATGAGATGGGCACCGAGAGATCCAGAATTCTGATCAGACATTCCCAAATGCCCCTTGAATTTTTGCTTATGATTGAAAAGCACAGAAATGTCTAGGCAGACTTGCTCGGTATATGGCCAGACTAACTCTCTGACTGATGCAATCCATGTAATGGTAGAGGAAACCTAACTACTGTGGTTTGACTGCTCAGAAACGAAGACATGGATATGCCAGCATAGGGATGGCTTTTCACTCAGTGGCAAGGAGATTCTGGGAAACATAAAGAAGGCTTCTATGTACTCACTTATGTAACACTGCATTATAGACTTCCTTGGTGGTCCAGAAGTTAAGAATCCGCCTGCCATATAAAATTAACACACAGAAATCCCTTGCATTCCTATACACTAACAATGAGAAAACAGAAAGAGAAATTAAGGAAACAATACCATTCACCATTGCAACAAAAAGAATAAAACACTTAGGAGTATATCTACCTAAAGAAACAAAAGACCTACACACAGAAAACTATAAAACACTGATGAAAGAAATCAAAGAGGACACAAACAGATGGAGAAATATACCGTGTTCATGGATTGGAAGAATCAATATTATCAAAATGACTATACTACCCAAAGCAATCTATAGATTCAATGCAATCCCTATCAAGCTACCAACAGTATTTTTCACAGAACTAGAACAAATAATTTCACAATTTGTACGGAAATACAAAAAACCTCAAATAGCCAAAGTAATCTTGAGAAAGAAGAATGCAACTGAAGGAATCAACTTGCCTGACTTCAGACTATACTATAAAGCATCAAGTCATGTAAATCCATGGCTAATTCATATCAATGTATAACAAAAACTACTGTAATGATGTAAAGTAATTAGCCTCCAACTAATAAAAATTAAAAAAAAAAAAAAAGAAAAAAAAAGAAAAAAAAAAAAAAGCATCAAGTCATCAAGACAGTATGGTACTGGCACAAAGACAGAAATATAGATCAATGGAACAGAATAGAAAGCCCAGAGATAAATCCACGAACCTAGGGACACCTTATCTTTGACAAAGGAGGCAAGAATATACAATGGAAAAAAGACAACCTCTTTAACAAGTGGTGCTGGGAAAACTGGTCAACCACTTCTAAAAGAATGAAACTAGAACACTTTCTAACACCATACACAAAAGTAACCTCAAAATGGATTAAAGGTCTAAATGTAAGACCAGAAACTATAAAACTCCTAGAGGAGAACATAGGCAAAACACTCTCTGACATAAATCACAGCAGGATCCTCTACGACCCACCTCCCAGAATATTGGAAATAAAAGCAAAAATAAACAAATGGGACCTAATGAAACTTAAAAGCTTTTGCACAACAAAGGATACTATAAGCAAGGTGAAAAGACAGCCCTCAGAATGGGAGAAAATAATAGCAAACAAAGCAACAAAGGATTAACCTCAAAAATATACAAGCAACTCCTGCAGCTCAATTCCAGAAAAATAAATCACCCAATCAAAAAATGGGCCAAAGAACTAAACAGACATTTCTCCAAAGAAGACATACAGATGGCTAACAAACATATGAAAAGATGCTCAACATCACTCATTATCAGAGAAATGCAAATCAAAACCACAATGAGGTACCATTACACGCCAGTCAGGATGGCTGCTATCCAAAAGTCTACAAGCAATAAATGCTGGAGAGGGTGTGGAGAAAAGGGAACCCTCTTACACTGTTGTGGGAATGCAATCTAGTACAGCTGCTATGGAGAACAGTGTGGACATTCCTTAAAAAACTGGAAACAGAACTGCCATATGACCCAGCAGTCCCACTTCTGGGCATACACACTGAGGAAACCAGATCTGAAAGAGACACGTGCACCCCAATGTTCATCACAGCACTGTTTTTAATAGCCAGGACATGGAAGCAACCTAGATGCCCATCAGCAGACGAATGGATAAGGAAGCTGTGGTACATATACACCATGGAATATTACTCAGCCATTAAAAAGAATTCATTTGAATCAGTTCTAATGAGATGGATGAAACTGGAGCCCATTATATAGAGTGAAGTAAGCCAGAAAGATAAACACCACTACAGTATACTAACACATATATATGGAATTTAGAAAGATGGTAATGATGACCCTATATGCAAAACAGAAAAAGAGACATAGATGTACAGAACAGACTTCTGGACTCTGTGGGAGAAGGTGAGGGTGGGATGTTTCGAGAGAACAGCATCAAAACATGTATATTATCAAGGGTGAAACAGATCACCAGCCCAGGTTGGATGCATGAGACAAGTGCTCAGGGCTGGTGCACTGGGAAGACCCAGAGGGATGGGATGGAGAGGGAGGCGGGAGGGGGGATAGGGATGGGGAATACATGTAAATCCATGGCTGATTCATGTCAATGTATGGCAAAAACCACTACAATATTGTAAAGTAATTAGCCTCCAACTAATAAAAATAAATGGAAAAAAAAAGAATCCGCCTGCCAATGCAGGGGACAAGGGTTTGAGTCCTGGTCCGGAAAGATTCCACATGTCAAGTGGAGCAACTAAGCCCATGTGCCTCAGTTACTGAGCCCACACGTCCCAGAGCCTGTGCATCACAGCTAGAGAGTAGCCTCACTCAGCGCAACTAGAAAAAGCTCAAGTACAAGAAAAAGCAATGAAGATCCAGTACAGCTAAAAATAAGTAAATAAGTAAAAAATTTTAAAAACTGCATTATGTTCTAAGAACAGAAATATTGCATGTTCTTTATAAGATACAGAAAAGATTAGACCAGGATTAAACCTCACAAACTCCCACCACATAGGTCATCAGTGCTGGAAACTGGGTCACTCATCCTTCCAAATTTTCCACGCACATGTGAACACATTTTACAGCACTGGTGACATCATGTGTTAGGAATATTACATAGGGCAGAGCAGTAGTAATAGCGGAGTGGAGGGGTTGAAGCCCACTCCTCCACTTACTAGATGTGTGACCTAACTGGTGTCTAGCTTTTTATTATCTAAAAACAAAGTTACCAAAAGTATTTCCTTCACAAGTACTATGAGTGTTTACCTCAAAGTGATGATACATATGAAGTGCTTAGATGTACTCCTAGTAACAGGTACCATATATATGTTTCCTATTCTTAATTGTTTTGTTCACTTACAGTACTGCCATTTTATCAAAATAGTATTAAGCAATAATGTGACTTATGTCATTAAAACTCCCATACAGCATAACTTTTAACTGCTATATAATATTCCAACTTCAGGATGAGCTCATTTAATCATTTCCAAAATGTTGGGCATATGGGCTTGTTCCACTAATTTTAACTATCAAAAACAATAGTGTAATCAACACCTCTGTATTCAAAACTTTTCTGACATTTGAGTTATTTTCTTAGGATTAAATTTCAGGTCTAACATACCATTTTGAAAGACTAGTATATATAGTGATAGGTGGTAAGGAATTAAAGAATCAGACTCCATACTGAGGGTTTGTTTCTATCAGAATTTGTGGTAAAAGCAGAAAGATGATTATAAAAATCCTAAACTAACCCTACTTTGAACTATAGCAGTTAGCAGTCAGACTCACAAGTACAAGCAAATTCTCCTTATACAGTCAAATCCTAAACAAGGGCACCAATTCTAGCACTAATGGTGAGAATTCCCAGTTGCGGGAACTTTACAAGTAAATCAGGAAACACAGCTGTATTTGTAGGCTGGTGGCAATCAGAACTACCTCCTGTCTCAAACAAGTCCAAATTCTATATTATCATAAAAATTCATCATTTTGGGATTTGTTTGTCCAGTGACATTTAGATATGCACTTTTGTTTCTAAGACATCTTATATCTTAATTCAGCTATCCCTAAAGTCAGAACACATTCTTTGGCTGCAACCCTCTGAGTTGAAGCATCCAATTCAGTTCTACCATTTGTTAGGGATGAGATATAAGCATGGAAGGTTAGGAACTATCAAAGACTGCTATTTTCCTGAGATTATATACAAAGACACTTGGCATGGCCTCCAGAATATTCTTTTAACCTATCCATCCATGGAGCCTAAGAAAAGGCCAACAGTTATAGAAACATCAGCTTTCCTGGAAGGCAGTAAAGGACACAGGCATAAAAGCCAAATGTCTGGGTGCTAGTTTTAACTCTGTGACCTTGGGCAAGTTACATGACCTCCTATATTTCTTTCCCAAACCTGCTAAGAAAATGACCAGAAGAAAAGCTGGGGTCGGGATGAAGGGTGTGAGGGGATCCACCATGCCTTATTTACCAACTTAAGAACCAAACAATATAAGTAAACACTTGTGATAAATTGTCATGCTCTGTAGAAAGGTGAATTGATATTAAAATATTTGTTGTAGTTTTTTTTTTTTTTACCAATTAGCCTTGTAATCTCTCAAAAGCTTATTATCCTTTATGAAGATAATCTCTAATTAGGATTAGTAAATCTCCAAATAGTGACCACTTGAACCTGGAAAGGTATGATGACAGTAATTATTGTTCTGAGATATTTACTGCTTATTTTCATGACTGAAGTTAATTTTCTAGCATTATATTGTACATTGAAAAAAACTTTTTTTAACCCAAAGTGCTTTTGAGAATCACAAATGCCTCCTCTTCTAGAGAGTTCTTCATGAGATTGTTTGGCTATGCCTGTTATCCATTTAAATATTTATAAAAACATATATAATATACTTTCTGTACCTAACAAAATAATAGAAAAATTAAAGGAAGACTGAAGAGGAAAATCAACACCACCTCTCTGTATTAAAAATGAGTAAATGTAGTTTAACGTAGTTTAGAATAGTGCATAGTAGAATAGAAATTGCATAGAAAAGATCCTCTACCAAAATGAATTTCTAGTTTTTAGATATTTTCTGACCACATTAGTCCATATTTATTATTTATTGAAGATATAATATGATGTTCATTATTATTTAATACCCAAAATATAGTGAAGTTAATTACTGGACTGTTAGGTTTCTTGAAAATTCTTTTTGCCGAGCACTCTAGATACCAACAGTACCAGAAACGGAATGCACTTTTTTTCGTATAAGCGATATCACCTAGAAAACTTGCTTTCAAGGGAAGAACTGGGACTCTGAACTTAGCAGATGTAAACTATTGTATAAAGAATGGATAAACAACAACATCCTACTGTATAGTATGGGGAACTATATTCAATACCCTGTGATAAAGCGTAACAGAAAAGAATATTTTAAAAAGCATGTCTACATGTATATAACTGAGTCACTCTGCTGTAAAGGAGAGGCTGGCAAAACATTATAAATTAGTTATACTTCGATAAAAAATAAAAAAGACAGATCCTACTCTGCTACAGTACTTTTAATTTGGGAAAGGAATGTGGAGGGGGTTCGCTTTTGCCGCTAAAAGAACATGACCTTCTAATTTGTACTTATAGAGCAATAACAAGAGCATGTCAAAAATGCAACATTACTCACCCAGTGTTCATTTATTTATGTGGAAACACTCAGGCCAGGAGTCCTTCAAAGAACACTGGGTGCTCTTGCGGAGTTTATTTAGGTTTTCATTTGCTGGACCAGCCCCAGGTTTGAAGCAATATCGCTTTGGCAGAACATCCTGAACAGCATTTAATAGGAATCATATTCTCACTTCTCAGCTGGAAGACGATATGAGCAAGATCTTTATAAAGGAACCAGGAAGGCCATCCTTTAGTAACTCAATTCTGTACCATTATGTTTTACAACCAGTATATCCTTCACAGGACTAAGTGGAACAAGGCAATCAGGTTCAAAGAGAATCTGAGTTCAGCCTCTGCTTCTTGTTGTTGTTCAGTCACTAAGTCATGTCCAACCCTTTGCAATCCCATGGACTGCGGCATGTCAGGCTCCTCTGTCCCTCACTATCTCCTGGAGTTTGCTCAAATTCATGTCCATTGAGTCAGGGATGCTATCTAACCATCTTATCCCTCTGCTGCCCCCTTCTCCTCCTGCTCTCAATCTTTCCCAGCATCTTTCCCATCAGGGAACCACATTATGGGAGCTTCAGCATCAGTCCTCCCAATGAATATTCTGCTGCCCCCTTCTCCTGCTCTCAATCTTTCCCAGCATCTTTCCCATTAGGGAGCCACAGTATCGGAGCTTCAGCATCAGTCCTCCCAATGAATATTCAGGGTTGATTTCCTTAGGGGGCTTCCTGCAGTTTCTGACAGTGGGTTCCTAATGGTGTCATCTTCAGCCAGCTCAGCTCTATCATTTTACTTTTAAGATGGAGAGCTCTTTGCTTTGTTTATAAAATGAGCTAGTAAACTGTGTTTGTTTAAAAATCCTTCTGTGCTATTGACAAAACCAAAATGGAAGGTTTTGGAACTGTAAACCGTAAGATAGTATAAAACCTGATTGGGATTAAAAAGCCACCGTAGCTTGGGACCATTCACTTAATTTGTTCTTTTATTCTGATAATTATAGTGAAGCTTCAGTCTGGTCATCCATCTGTCGTTTAACAGAGGGTGAAGAGCTAACATGACATTCTGAATGACATCCCTAATTTTTGTATATTAGACATCCGAAGACTATTTGTAGAAACACACTAATGAAATTCCCATGAAGTTCGATCTATAGGCTTACGGGCTTAACAATATGGCTGTGAAATTCACTTTTCACAATAGAAAGCAGTCAGCTTGTATTTGCAAAGACAGGGCATGGCGAAACACACACATGAACTGATCATTATAATCAGACCCTTGTCCAGCTCTCCAAAATTAAAATGGAACCCGATGAAGACAGAAGGCCCATTCAATACCCTTGCGCAATGCACATAAAACAAGAAATACACACAACAGGAAAAAAACATCCAACGCAACGATCAGTGAAAAGTGAATGCAGATAAATTGCAGGCCTCCAAACAACAATGAGGATGTTACTACCAACTTGACTGTGAGCAGCATTCATAAAACCCCTCTGACCTGCTTTCCGACCCCAGAAATATTCTTTTCATTCGTCACCAAGTTGCTTCAAATGCACTCTCCCAGAGCCTGAAACTAATTTTCTTCCTCCTACATAAGAACATAAAATTCCTACAGTCTTGGTAATAGAAAGAGATCATTTTTCCTCAGGTCCCAGCCACCGCCATCTCTTTTCTTTATGACAAACGGATGACAGTGCATCCTCCTTGGGTTTCTTTCCAGCTTGTCCCCCAGCCACAGCTTTCCTAGACGGCGCCACAACGCTAACAAGTTAGGCTCCCCAGCCAGTTTCTCAATGGCTCCCCTGGATAAAACCCCAGAGGAGATGGCCTCCGGGCTCTGTGGGGTCCAGCTCCCCGCCCTGGGTTTCTTCTCAGGTCCACTGGCATTCTGTCCTCCTGCCTTGGGGCCATGGCACACACTCCTACTCCCTTGAAGCTTCTTGACCTAGTGAAATTCTGGGCAATCACACCTTCTTCAGGAAGCCTCTTCTGACCCCCAAATGGGGCCTGGACCCTGAGACATGCTCTCAAAGCACTGAACGTCTCTTTCCTTCACTGAGTTCAACACAACTTTAATCCTGCATCCAAAGCACATTTATGTGATTAATATCTATTTTCCGAACAGACTGGGATGTCCACAAGGACCAGGGCTGCATGGGTGTGTCCTCAGCAAGGCAGCCCTGGTGCCCAGCAGAGCACCTGGCCCATGCTGGGCTACAAGGATATTTGGTGAACACTGCAAGAGGTCAGCTAATTCTATATACACGTGCTGGAAAGGTCTAGACAGTTAACACGCTTCTTCCACTGAGAACTCAAGATACTACATGATCCACTGTACTGGTGTAACATTCCAATATTGCCTTAAAAAACATTTTTCTGGCCTTGCTGGGTCTTTATGGCAGCTCACAGGCTCTTGTGGCATGCTGGCTTTTCTAGTTGAGGCTCATGGGCTTAGCTGCCCCAAGGTATGGGGGATCTTAGTTCCCCGACCAGGGGTCAAACCCATGTCCCCTGCATTGGAAGGCAGATTCTTAACCACTCAACCATCAGGGCTGTCTCCCAATACTGTTTTTTACAGCCGGAAAAGCCTTGGAAGTTGACAGTGAGGTGACATCCAGGGCAAGCTGCAGGAATCTCTTTGTAGAGCATCCTGCCTTTGCCTCACTGGAGGCCACACAGCTTGGAAATGCTTGAGAACTGATACCATCGCTGCCTACCAGAGTGCCCTCTGACACCAAGATCGTCTACTTAACAACTTGCGATGGTAAACACTGCTCTCTTGCTTTGCTTTATGGCCCAAGAACTTTTAAATGAAGCTTTTATAACAAGGAGGTAATTGAAGGCACAGTACTTTGCTGGGAATCTGGGCCGATTTTACACATTCACCCGACAGAAGAAGGCTAGGCAGCACTTCCTCATGTGTAAAGCTGGAGAGGAGATGATTACGGCGGGGCTGTTCTGGCACTGGAGGTGGGTTTTCGTTCCTCTAGGCTAAGGCAGCCTGTGGATGGAAGTGCTCCTCTGCAGCAGGTCACAGCCTTTCTCATCCAGAAATGTCGAAAAAGAAAAGCCTGTTGGCAGACCACAGCCCAGATGTGAACAGGACTGCTTCTGGGTTTCCAGAAAGTTTCAGCCACGCTGAGGGGTCCCCCAGCCAACTGAGAACTCCCAGGGCCTCCCCAAGTCTCCCAACCCAAACACCTTTGTTGGCCCAGGTTCTGAGCTGACTTCTCAGCATCAGCCCTGCACGTGGCCTCAGTGGGGACACTGGGCTGGGGGGAGGTCTGGCTTGGCTCCTGAGATCTGGAGCAGACGCTGCCAGTGCCTGGAATAGCCGAGCAGAGAACATCCATAATCTTCCACTGAAGAAACCACACTTGGGCAGCTGCATGGCAACAAGCATAAAAACCCAATGTCGATGGGCTTGCAGTAGAGTTCCACGGGCAGCCAATTAAAATCATGTGCTTTGAAGGCAGGTAGTGGAAAACACTTAGCTCTCCAGCCTTAGCATCTTCCAAATGTTAAGAGAGCTGCTGGCAGAAGTGACTCCAAAATATAAGTTTCCCCAATAAAGTCTTTTCCTGAAAGTTCTCATCACCTAATGTCCTGAGTGCTATCACCACAGAACCCACCTCAAGGGCTGAGCAGAAATGCTTTGAGGAACTGACCCCACCCCAGGTCCACACTCCTGGGAAGAAAAAGCAGGGAGGTGGAGCAGATGGTAGGAGCAGATCCAATTGAGGTTGGCAAGACAGGAAAAGCCTCCAGAGCAGGAAGAATAGGTTCTGATCCCACCGTTTTCCATTTGTATTTGTGTGACTCGGGGCAAGTTACAAACTGTCTGTTCCTTAGTATCATTTGTCAGTCAGGAGCGCAAGTTCCTACTCCACAGGTCTGAGCATCAAAGAAGATAACAGGTATGGACTGGCCAGACAAACAGACGACTTTCCTCCCTAATGTGATCAGTAACAGACAGTAAGCTGGAGGATGAAGAGACAAAATGCACTCTAGCCCTATTCTCTTCTCCATTTCCTCTGGGCTCGCCAGAAGTGGGGATCTGTCCCAACAAGGATTTATCCAGAAGGGCCTGGGGAACTGCTCTCTCTCTTCCTTGGAACTCTGCTTCTAGCTCCCCTCTACAAGACCCTGTCTAAGTTAGGGAAAGAAGTGAAAGTCTTAGTCACTCAGTCATGTCCAACTCTGCGATCTTTTAAGACTGTAGCCCGCCAGGCTCCTCTGTCCATGGAATACTCCAGGAAAGAAGACTGGAGTGGGTTTCCATTTCCCTCTCGGTGGGATCATTCTGACCCAGGGATCGAATCTGGATCTCCCACATTGCAGGTGGATTCCTTGCCGTCTGAGTTACCAGGGAAGTCCGCCCAAGTCAGGGAAGCCCCCCTAAATACAACTATTTGAAGAAAAGCAAGCTCAGCTCTTTTCCCTACACTGTCTTCCCAGTTCCCACAGCCACACCCCAGCCAGAGGGAAAGGCTGGGCTTCTGGTCTCCAGCACTGAGCAGCCAGCCCAAGACAACAGTCCCAAGGCCTTGCACCTGGGTTAATGCATCAGCTTGGCCTTGCTCTGCCTACTCATCCTCTCCAGGTGGGGGGAAGCTTGTAGACTCATCTGATCCTCCGTTGCAGTCTCCTTCCATCCGCCTCATCACTAACAACTCTACACCCGAATTTCTTCTGGCACAAACTAGGAGGTAGGAAAGATGACAAGGCTCCTCTACACCTAGGAGATCATCGCCATCCTGGGTGATAGGATAAGGTGGAGTCACCCACAGACAACGACACTTCCTGAAACTCTTCACTGCAAACTGAGAATACAATGCAAGTGGGACCGGTGCTACCCTGGGATGTGAGAGAGGGAGGGTCCTGGGGGTGTCATAGCGGAGAACATGCTCTGTTAAGGAGACTGCCGAGTAAGGCCCCAGTGAATCATCAGCTGCCTCAGTGGGAATGCGGGGGTGGGAGGAGGTGGGAGGGGGTGAGGGCAATTCAGGGGACCCAAAGGAGTCCCAGGGACTTCCCCAGTTGCTCAGCAGTAAAGAATTCTCCAGCACTGCAGAAGCTGCTGGAGATGAGGGTTCAATCCCTGAGTCAGGAAGATCCCCTGGAGGAGGGCATGGCAACCCACTCCAGTATTTTTGCCTAAAGAATCCCATGGACAGAGGAGCCTGGCAGGCTACAGTCTATAGGGTTGCAGAGAGTCAGACATGACTTAAGAGACTGAGCATGCATGCAAGGGAGTCCCGGGAGCCCGTCCCTGGCTGCGCACTGCATCTAAGAACTACACAAGGGCGAGGGCAGGGGCGAGGGTGGGCAGAAAGACTACTGCTCAGACCACCGCCCAGACCAACGACATCCAAGTCCTGGGAGGGGGCCCCAAGTACCAGGAGAGTCACAGCTCTTTCAGTGATCCCACTGTGCAGTCACTGGAGAGGACAAGCTTCTTTGCTCTTGCCAGTCCCGAGCTTGGAGAGGAAGAGGAAGAACAAACCACAGATAAGGCGTCATGACGCCAGTGCGGGGACAACGCCTTTCCTCTCTCACACAGTGTGGGTTCTTGGCTCCTCCTTCCACATGATCGCAGCTCTCGGTGACCAGTTTTTGTTACTGCATACATAATGATACCTGCTACTGCCTAGATTACAGCAGGAACTCACATTTACTGAGAACCTACCCTGCACCACGCACAAGTTCATTCCATGTATTTTCACGAACACAGTCCTCACGGCAATCCTGAAAGGTAGGTCTCTTTCTATCTGTTCCATTGTCCAGATGAGAAAACTGAGAGGCAGAAAGCAGACTCTTGCAAGTAGTGACTTCTGCTTGTGTTCAGTACCTCTGAGGGCTTCCTAGGCGGCACTGGGGGTAAAAACCTGCCTGCCAAGGCAGGAGGCCCAAGAGATGTGGGTTCAATCCCCGGGTGGGGCAGATACCCTGGAGAAGGGCATGGCAACCCACTCCAGTATTCTTGCCTGAGAACCCTATGAACAGAGAAGCCTGGCGGGCTAGTCCATGGTATCGGAAAGACTCAGACACAAGTGAGTGACTGAGCACACAGCACAACACCTCTGTGGGACGCGGTGAGATTGAAACAGCAGAGAAAGGTTCCTGTCTTAAAGAGCTGACGAGGGTGTGTGTGTGTGCGCACGCGCGTGCACGCACACATCCATGTGTGTGTGCATGGAGTCATGTCCTTGATAACATGTGACAGGGTCCACAGTCTATTCAGTTCTCTGGACACCATGCTGCCCACAGTACACAGGACACCGTGTAGACTCTGTGGCTTTGCAAAGGGAATGAACAAAGAAGGCAGTGGAAACAGCCACAGGAGAGGAGAGACGGACATGTGTATGGGCCGCTCATATCCCCTTGGACAAGGAGGAACAGAGAGTTAGAGCCGCAAAACGCAGAAGCACCTCCCACTCACAACCCAATGAATGGCGCAGTGACCATGGGGATGGATGAAGCAGATTGCCATAGCATCATTCTCATGCCATAGGATTAAGAAGCCTCAGGCAATCACATCATTATTGCTGGCAGTGTCTCTAACCAAGCAGACAATAATTAAGGATCTCCAAAGAGAGGATACATTTCCAGCACAAATAAGGATAAAGGATACCTTGTTTACAACTTTGACACTGGAGTGAAATTCAGGACTAGGAATTCAGCAGTCACTTGGGGGCAGAGCTGATGGGTCCCTCTGACTTCCAAAGAGCACCCCCACTCACCATGTGCAGGCATCTGGGCCCATGTCAACGTGTTCCTTATTTCTCCCCCAGCTGACTGCCTGCTCCAATTAAATAACTATTTATTTCACCATCCAAGGTGTTAGGAGTAATTACTTTAGCTGCTCTTTAAAGGAATAAGAGAGATGTGTAGATGCTCCTTGAGGAAATTTGAGTCTGGTTACCTCCTCCTGAATTACAGCACCAATAACAACACTTAGACTTCAGAACCTTGTCTCACAGTCAAGGTAATCAGAAAGCTGAAGCACCCTCCACCAAACACAAGGAGCCTGGGAAAATGCATCTACTTGATGTGCCCAAAGCAGTATGATTATTTTAATGTATCTATTCTGGCCCAGGCTTCAGGGTACAGGGAAGCAATCATTCAGAGTATTCCCTTTTAGAAATGATACAAATGAACTCACTTTATAAAACAGAAACAGACTCACAGACCAGAGAATGAACAGATTTATCGCTGCCTGGAGCAGGGAGGGAAGGACGAGGGGAAGGGATAGTTAGGGAGTTTGGGACGGACGTGTACGGCCTGCTATATTTAAAATGGTTAACCAAAAAGGACCTACTGTGTAGCACAGGGTACTCTGCTAAATGTTATTTGGCAGCCTGGCTTGGAGGGGGGGCTTGTGGGGATAATGGATACATGTATATGTATGGCTGAGTCCCTTCAAGGTTCACCTGAAACTACCACGACATTGTTAATTGGCTATACTCCAATACAAAATAAAAAGTTTGTTTTTAAAAAAAGAACAAAGTATTACCTTTTATTTTAGCATCTGGACTCTAGTTGTTACTCATTATCAATATCATGTAAATGATTACTTACTTATAGTCATTGAAATACTACAAATTTTATAGAGCAGTTCAAATTCTGCACTTTCCTAGACACGATTTTATTTGAAGCTCATGACAAATCAACAGGATAGCAGTATCTCCATTTTACAGACAAAGAAATTGAGGCAGCGAGAGAAGGAATAGCTTTGTCCAAATGAACAGGCCAGTGAGGGGCAAATGTAAATTCTAGGATTGAACTATCATTCCAAAATGCCAACCCTTACCAAAAATTTCTTCTTAAACATTAATTTCACAATCAAAGGAAATCTAAGCATCGGAGAAAAGTTCTAGAATCAGAAGCTCCTTCTCAGAGGACTGGCAGGAGCAATTCAAGAGATAATGCATGTACAATGCTTGGCAGAACAGTCTCTTGACCAGGATCCACAACTACCACTTGCTGGGTTTATTTTTCGTTTGTTTGTTTATATTTGTTTATATTCATAGAGAATTGGAAATTGTAACTCTTTTTTAGAAGTCTTGGAATTTTACCCGTCTGAAGCACTTTAGTGGGATGAGGACATCTTTCACCTGTACAACATAAAACAGAGAGGAACCAAAGCTTTAGGTTGATTGCCATTTAAAAAAAAAAAAAAGGAGGGTAGCCAGGTCGCCAAGTTCAGATGTGGCCCAAGACATTCATTTCCTTTCCTGAACGATCTAGTAATTGAAGGTGTGTTAGCTGCTTGCATTCCTGAGACATCTGACACTAAACCTGATATCAGCAGTCAAAAAAAAAAAAAAAAAAAAAAGAACTAGTGCCTGGCAGCCACCATTGGAGAGGTGCCTAAAAATAGCAATAATTCATTGAAGCCTTATCAGAATGGCGCTCAAGGACGCCAAGCTGCTTGGGAAAACCCTGCAGAAAGTCAAGTAAGACCTCACAAATACAGATAAAAAAGACTCAGGAATAAGAGTCTGAACTGGGTTTCACTTTAGAAATTGTTGCTGTTCAGTCACTAAGTTGTGTCTGACTCTTTGCCAGCCCATGATCCATAACACACTAGGCCCCTCTGTCCTCCAGTATCTCCCAGAGTTTGCTCAAATATATATCCATTGAGTCGATAATGCTATCTAACCATCTTATCCTCTGCTGACCCCTTCTTCTTTTGCCTTCAATCTTTCCCACCATCAAGGTCTTTTCCAATGACTTAGCTCTCCGCATATGGTGACCAAAGCATTGGAGCTTCAGCTTCAGCATCAGTCCTTCCAATGAATATTCAGGGTGGATTTCTTTTAGGATTGACTACTTTGATCTCCTTGCAGCCCAAGGGACTCTCAAGAGCCTTCTCCAGCACCATAATTTGAAAGCCTCAATTCTTTGGTGCTCAGCTTCTGTATCAGCCTTCTTAATGGTTCAAGCCCCTTCACCAAAACAGGGGTGGGGTCCATGAAGAGGTCTCTAGAGACAGAGGTTTTTATTTCATTATACGTGGCTCTCACTGATATGATTTTAGGAGTGCTCCTCACCAAACCCATTTATATGGTATGTAAGAGTTCTCTGTTAGAACCAAAAGATTGGTATCAAATGAATACTACATAAAATTGGTCGATAATATTCAATTGATACACACAGATTAAGCAGTTCCTCTCACTGCAATGCAATCTGTAATACTTATGTGTCTAATTAATGCTTTAAGTAAGTTCCAGCTTACCTCAACTTTGGACAAACCCAGATGCCAAATAAGCGAGATCTAAATTAATTAACTCTATGATTTTATATGCAGCAACCTAGGAATTTGCATGAACATGAAAATCACATAACTTAATACATATTCAGAGAACTCAAAGGACTGAGAAAAATAGAATCTGCTATATAAATGTGTTCAGGCAAGTCAATGTATAGGTATGTTTAGGACTCCCACAAAACCCAAAGTAGGGGAATTCAATGCTAATATCTTTCTCAAAAGACAGCTAGGCAGTCCTAATAAAGAAACAATGGGAATGTTACTCAGCCATAAAAAAAATAGAATGAAATAATGCCATTTGCAGCATCAAGGATGGACCTGGAGACAGTCATACTAAGGGAGAAAGTCAGACAAAGACAAATCTCATGTGATAGTGCTTATATGTGGAATCTAAAAAAAAAAAAAAAAGAAAACAAAGTGATCTCCAAAATAAAAATAAGTTACAAATGTATAAACAAAATCATGGTTACCGGTGAGTAAGGGGGTCAGTGGGATTGAAACATACACGCTACTGTATATAAAACAGATAACTAATAAGAACCTACTATACAGTGGAGAGAATTGTATCAGTGCTCTGGAATGGCCTATGTGGGAAAAGAATCTAAAAAAGAGTGGATATATATGTGTATGTAAAACTGATTCACTTTGCTGTATGGCAGAAATTAACACAACATTGTAAATCAACTATACTTCAATAAAAAATGATAGACACCCCAAATACTGTGTGTTTTACTGTATCACATTTGGGTGCTTACTTGTTCCAAGTGAAAGATAGGAGGGTTAAGTTTTTATGGAAGTTCTCCAAATAGTCTCTTGTTTCTCTCACAAACCACAGGACTGCATTCCTGAAAAATATCACAGCTGGCCAGACGGTATTACCAAGATCAAGATGACAGAGGAAGAAGTGGATACTAGGGGAATGAGGAAAAGTCTCATATAAATCAGAGGAGGCAATGGCACCCCGCTCCAGTACTCTTGCCTGGACAATCCCATGGACGGAGGAGCCTGGTGGGCTGCAGTCCATGGGGTCGCAAAGAGTCGGACACGACTGAGTGACTTCACTTTCCCTTTTCACTTTCATGCACTGGAGAAGGAAATGGCAACCCACTCCAGTGTTCTTGCCTGGAGAATCCCAGGGACGGGGAGCCTGGTGGGCTGCCGTCTGTGGGATCGGACACGACTGAAGTGACTTAGCAGTGGCAGCAGCAGCAGCTCATATAAATAAAACTAAGTTTCTTCTTCATTTGTTACCACATCATGGAAAAATAGTTGAATGGATTTCTACCAACTAAAAAGAACTGTGCAAAACAGTTTGTCTTTACATTGAATCCCTGTGGTATACCAGATAAGTGTTTTGGGAGTACGGGTCAAAGGTATGCTCAAGTAAGTCAGGTATTGGAATTTCCCAGGTGGTCCAGTGGCTAAGACTCCACTTTCCTGATTCAGGGAGGCCCGGTTTCAATCCCTAGTCAAGGAACTAGATCCCACATGCTACAACTAAAGATCCCACATACAGCAAATAAGACCCAGTGCAGCCAAATAAATACTTAAAAAAAAAAAAAAAAGATAGGGCTCCTCTGGTGCTCCAGTGATTAAGAATCTGCCTTGCAATGCAGAGGACACTGGTTTGATCCCCGGTTCTGGAAGATCCCATGTGCTGGGGGCAACTAAGCCCATGCATAACAAGTAATGAGCCCAAGTACAGCACTACCGAGCCCACACGCTACAACTACTGAAGTCCTTGCACCTAACGCCCATGCTTCACAACAAGAAAAGCCACCACGATGAGAAGCAAGCGCACCTCAACTAGAGAGTAGCCCCTGCTCTCCGCAACTAGAGAAAGCCTGGGCAGTGATGAAGATTTAGCACATTCCGTAACAAAAAATATTAATAGAAGACAGGTAAGCATCATCCAGAATACAGAGAAACAAAAGCTCTGGGCTTCAGATGAGTGCAATTTCATCATATATATTAAGATGCTACAGACAAAGAAAACAAACAGGAGTTTTCATGTAAACCCTGAACTCAGAATTGCAAGCTTCTCATTTGGACAACTCAATTGAGCAGCACCACAGGTGAGTAACAATCAGATTCATCCAGATCAAGACGGTTCCTCACTCCTCTGGGACAATGCCGAGATGGCCAAAGAGTCAAAACCTTTTGAGAGAAGCCGTAACAGACCTCTGAAATAAAACCAGTGTTAACAGCGTTAAAACCCTGCCTTAGGAAAGCGCAAGGACCGTGGGAACAAGAGCATCCTGTGATTCACGGAGACACAGTCTCCTACAGCCTCCACCAGGGGAGCTTCCTTGATCTCTCAGATTTTCAAACCAGCTCCCACAGAAGTCTAGTTCAAAGGCATCTGCCCATGCTCTTAACCTTTGTTTACTTTTCTAGGTCTAAGTGAATGTGCTATTAAATCAGTGCTTGTTTCACAAATCACTGCAGTGCCTGGGAACACATTTCCCCTGGGTTCTTTAATTTCTAGGGGCTGAGGTGAGGTTGGAATATGTAAAAGCAGAGTGAATTTAAATTGCTCTACAGTGCTGGGCTGGTTTTTGCCCCACCAACAACACAGATCAGTCATAATTATACATACATCCCCTCTCTTGGGAGCCTCCCTCCCTTCTCCATGTCCCGCCCCTTGAGGTCATCCCAGAGCACCAGGCTGGGCTCCCTATGTTATACAGTGACTTCTCACTATACATTTGACACAAGGCAGTGTATACACAGTGATGCTATTTTCTCCGTTCATCCCACTCTTTCCTTCCCCAACTGTGTCCGCAAGTCCGTTCTCTATATCTGCATTTTCATTCCTTCCCTGGAAACAGGCATCTAAGTCTTTAAGTCTTATCTTAGAATCCAGTCAACTAAACCCTGGTGGACCAGAGTCCTAGGGGACTTCTCAGGCATGGGATGATTTAGTTATTCTTACAGCCATCAGCTGGCAGAATAACCCCAGATAGCCCACATCGATTGAGATCTAAACCCTCTGGTGTCCTCACACAAAGCTGGGTTTCTCAGTGTGAGTGCTGACATCTGGGCCGGATCAAACCGTGCTGTGAAAGGCTCTCTTGTGCACTGCAGAATTCTGAGCATCCCTGGCTTCTATCCACCAGATTCCAGTAGCATCACTACCCCAATGGGACAGACTGAAGTGTGGCCAGGCATGGCTTCAGGTCCTCTGGGGGGAAATCCCCTGCACCCTTCCCTCAAAGAACCACGGCCATGAAAAAAAGTTAACAAAGGATTGTTCAAATCTTAACTCTGTTCACTCACAGTATCCTTATCTAACCATACCATTCATTGGATTCCCTTTATAGCCTTTTCATAAAAGGGAAAAGGCAGAAGAAAAAAAGCAGTCATCAAATCTATAAAATAATTACAGGCACAGAGTCTAAGGGAATTTAGAATGAGATCAAAGGTTTTAATTATGGGCAAAAAGAGTAAGGACAAAAGTTAAAGTTATGAGAAAATAACTTATCAGTACCAGAAAAATTAAGAGAGGTTCCGAAGCACATATACATATATAGTAACTGGTACCAATGATATATACTTCTTTCTCTACTCTCTCCAACAGAAAAGCCAAATTTTCTGATTCAGTTTTATATAAAGAGTACAGACCCTGGAGATACCCTACTGCTGTTGAAATCCTGGCTCCAACATTTATTGGCTGATATGATGTTGAGTAATTTATACTGAAAGAAGTTCCATGCCTCACCTTGTACATCAGTAAAATGGATACAATAATACCTTGAGGGGTGTCCCAGTGAAGATTACACGAATTAAGTCTGTGATAAACACTAACTTTTATTAGTGGTGCTTGCATTCTATTTATGAAGCATTTTTTCAACTAGTTTACCTAGAGGAAAGAGAAGGAAAAGAGTTGTCACTCACTTCTAACCTTGGGATGCAAGATGCTTTGTGTGTAGAGTTGTCCCAAGAGATCTAATTATTAATAGTTAAGGTATGTACACCTACTTCAGGGAAATCAGAGCTTAAGAAAAATCAGACAACTGGATTCAAAGTAACAAAACTAGAATTCTTAGCTTAGTAGATTTCAAAGAGCTATGGGACCGTGACCAACCACTTCGCTCTCAGACAGCCAGTCTCTCTTCTGTCCTTTTAATGGGATCACTATAAAGTTCCTAGTGTTTCATCTGAGACTATGACAATCAGATTCGATGACTGGCCAAAACATCTAAGTTCTAAAGTAAATGGTAGAATCTGAACTATCATTTAGAGATGTACAAAGGCAAAGAACTTGGTGACTGTCCTTGAAGTGCAATGATTCAATTAAAGAAGATTTTCACATGTTTTTTTTCAAAGTTTCTTAATTATGTAATGCTTCACCAATTATAATCCTCTATAATGTCGACTAAGAGGAAATCTGAATTATAGGCCATTTGCAGACAGGAGATGTAGTGAAAACACCTCATAGGGCATTAGATGCAACGTTGTACATCCACACATCTATTCCACAATTGCACCTGAACATTAACGATGACTCTGGCCTTCACTTAATGGTAGGTCTTGTGAAATCAATTAGCTGTTAAAATAGTTTAATTGGAACATATGTATTTTAATTCTTGCATTTGTATTAAAAAAAAAACAGTCTCTTAATTAGCCCAAAACATTCCAAAATTACACTTCTAGGTAATGTAGTGAAAGAACTGAACGTATAACTGGATAAAAACCAAGGATGTGGAAAATGTGAGAAGGATGATATTCAAACAGCAGTGACTGGAAAGGGATAAATTAAGAATCATATTAGTTTACTTCAATTATCCCCAAAAGCAGTCTAGGTAAGAAGTTGTAAAAATCCATCACGAGTCCCTGACACAAATTCACTCAGTCTCTGACTCAAAAATAGTTCTTGGATTTTTCTTTTTTTTTTTTTTTTTGCTGAGTGTTTGGTAGTGGGTTTATTATTTTTTTCCTTCCTTCGCTTCTCACGCCTTACTTTTCTCCTTCTCCTTTTTGTCTCTCTGCTCCCTTCCTTCTCCCTTCATTCTATGGGGTAGAGACGTTCATTTCACCTTGGCCATAGGTCCAGTCTTTAAGGCAAAAAAAAAAAAAAGAAAATTATCTATAGCCATGATAGAAAATGTGCTGTTCATCAAACAAAGAAAAACTATTTCTCAGGATGGTTAAAAAAACAAACAAACTGAAAAGGTGACTTTTCACCATAAATAAAAAAGGGTGGTTTATACTGGTGTTGTGCTTTGTAGAAAAATGGGAGGAAAATGAAAAATGGGGGAAACTCCAGTTCTAAAACTCACAAATAGGAAATTCGTACTCTTATAATTAAATATTTATCATTCTGAAATTATAGATATATAAAGACACAATTCTTGTACACTTTTCTCAATACTATATCTAACTATTTTGATCTGTCTTCCCCTATCTCCCAATGAAAAAATAATGCTACCAGTAAAGCAAGAATTCAAAGGCCACCTCTTTTCTAAGCTTATGGTTACCTAACTACTTTGAGGGCAAGCTACAGTTCTGAGGATACATTCGCCATGCTAATGAAGAATGGCAAGAAGAAGGTGCTTAACATAACGCAGAATGAGCAAAATGAGTCAACACAAGCAGAGACACAGCAGAAGCAAGAAAAAAGTCATACATACAGATGCACTGAAATACAAAGAAACTAACCCTAGGAAGGAAATGCACAAGAAAGAGTCATGGTATAATGAAAAAAGAGCTAAACAATCCAAAAAAGCCTCTCTCTCCACCCATCATCTACTGAGATAAAATCATTTTGGTGGGAAACTTAATTATTTTTTAATTGGCCATGCCGCTGCCTGTGGGGTCTTAGTTCCCCGACCAGGGATAGAACACCCACCCATCCATCCCCCATGGAAGTAGAGTCCTAACCACTGGACTGCCAGGGAATTCTCAGTGGGAAACTTTATAATAACAATTTCAGACATAGAAATACCCAGATATTCTTGGCACTAACACATTCCTTTAAGGCCTCTGAATGCACTGTACCTTTTAAGAAGTTTCAAGACCTGATGCTTTTCCCAACTACAGGCATAAGCAGAGATATTTCAGTTGAGAGTAATGTTAGACACAGTGGAGTCCCAGGTTAGAATTGCCTCCTCAATGGATCAGCAGTCTGAGAATCTTCACGGTCAGTGTCCCTCACCATTTCAAAAGCCTTACACTTCTGTAAATCCATCACCTTTTTCAGCTGAAGCTTATGCAGTTACCTAGGCATGTGCTTTTCCAAAACCCAAATCATCAGTCTTGTGGTGGGATCCTAAAAGGCTTCTTGTAACTTAGTCCTATCCACTACAAATATCCTGAGCAACAAGTGAGGTCAAGATGCTGAAGTGAGGGCTAGAGAAAGGTGGATGGTGGGACAGGGAGCAGAAGAACAAGACACGGACCTCCACCTACAAGACTGTAGTCCAGTGTTCTTGGGTCTTACACTCCTTCAGGGCCTTCTCAGGTGACTCAGTAGGAAAGAATCCACTTGCCAAGAAGGAGATGTGCGTTTGATTCCTGGGTTGGGAGGATTCCCTTGAGAAGGAAATGGCAACCCACTCCAATATTCTTGCCCAGAAAATTCCATGGACAGAGGAGCCTGGTGGGCTACAGTCCAAGGGGTCGCAAAAAGAGTCGGACATGACTTAGTGACTAAACAACAACAATACTCCCTAATGCCAGTTTCTAATCACTTCTTCACTACCAGGTTATCAGCGTGCACTTTTCCAGTCAAGACTCAAGACAGCCTGAATGTGTTTTCACTGAATTCACCTAAGTACTTGCACAACCAAGCCACAATGGGAGTCAGCAGCGAGAGATGCACCTGATGAGTAAGCAGAGGCTCCCAGGCCTCAGTGAATGCACGGTACAAAGTCAGAAGAAACCGACTGAAACCACAGCATGACTGTGAGATGGAGTGATAAAAGTAGTGGGTTAGAGGAAGGACAAATCACAGCTCCTTTGGTGGGGGGAGACCCAGGGAAGTGGAGAAAAAGCCTTCCTTGCCAGCCCTGGATGAGTCATCAAGAACTCCTCCTGCCTTCTCCACGTCTATAAATAATCCCAGGTGCTGCCATTTCATTTAATTACTAAGCCTCTCCAGATGGAGAAAAATAATTAAGCAGTCTGCACCACTGAGTGATATAAAGAATGGGTTAGTAACTCGGGAAACATTTGAGTTTTGAAGTTTGCTTTCAACTATGAAGGAAGGACAGAGTGCTGCTGCTAATTCGCTTCAGTTGTGTCCAATTCTGTGCGACCCCATAGACGGCAGCCCACCAGGCTCCTCCGTCCCTGGGATTCTCCAGGCAAGAACACTGGAGTGGGTTGCCATGTCCTTCTCCAATGCATAAAAGTGAAAAGTGAAAGTGAAGTCGCTCAGTCGTGTCTGATGTTTTGTGACCCCATGGACTGCAGCCTACCAGGTTCCTCTGTCCATGGGGTTTTCCAGGCAAGAGTACTGGAGTGGGGTGCCATTGTCTTCTCCTAGGACAGAGTGAGGAAGGTCCAAATGCATGAGCAACTGACCTTAGCGAAAATCCAATGAGAGCAGTCAGTCTGTGGATAGAAATTTGAATAGGAAAAAAAAAAATACTTGTGCAAAGGGGCTCAATGCTCCCGGAAGAAGCAGAAGCTAGCATTAAATGAAAAAAGCTTCAATGGAGTTGCTGAAGACAGGCTGTCAAAAAGAAGTACTATAAGACAACCTATAAATACCTCAACTTATTTCTTAAATGTATAAGAAACATGCTATTGATTGGGCCCCTGGATGCAGACATGATAAAAATTTTCTTTGTGTCTGATGCAAAGATTCAGAAGTGATTATACCCAACAAGGTCTAACAAAGAAGCTGAAAAGAAAACCACCTGAGAAAAGTTTCTAAATGTAGATGCTTTTAAAGAATCATGCATTTATAATTCTGAAGTTCAATAGAATCAGGAAATATAAATAAAATTTCTTGCATTTAAATAACAATGGTAACTGGGTAGCAATACAAACAAGATTCCTTCGCCATCACATATTCAAAGATAATCATGTCCTTCCTCAAAAGAAAAAAAAAAAAACCCACAAAAATCAAACCTATAAAATCAAAATTTTACAAGCTTGGGAATCCCAAACTTCTATAAGCAACAGATTGAAAGTCATTAAGATGGTTGCATGGTTCAAGGCATTTTGATGCTCATGGGGATAATGGAGGAAACAGTTCAAAGAGAAATGATGAAGAAACAGATTGCAAGACAGAAAAATCAAACCAGAACCCAATTTCAAGGGCGATGATAGAAGATTCTTGATCTAAAAAAAACACAGGTCAAGTTAAACATAAGGTCACTCAGAATTGAGTAGTCTCTGCTCTATACAGACAGTCCCTAACTTATAATTTTGACTTGATGATGCTGTGAAAGTGATACACATTATTTCAAATTTTGGTCTTTTCCCAAGCTAGGAAGATGGTAAGATAAACTGTCTTCTGATGATAGGCAAGGCAGTGAGCCACAACTTCCTGTCAGTCACGTGGTCACAAGGTAAATAACCAATACATATATAACCTTTCTGTATCAGATGACCCTTCCTTTTTTCCCTTTCAGTATTCAGTAAATTCCATGAGACAATGAAAACTTCAGGCTGTGCTATACTTTTTGTTGACAATAACAGGCTTTGTGTTAGATAAACGGGTTCAACCATTGGCTAATGTAAATATCCTAAGCACATTTAAGGTAGGCTGGGCCAAGATATGATGGTTTGACATTCAGTAAGTTAGGTGTATTAAATGCACTTTCAACTTGCTACGTTTTAAATTTACAATGTTTACCAGGACGAAACCTCAACTTGTCAAGGAAGATTTGTAACTTTACATCAAAATTAATTAAACCTTTTTGAGTTATTTTCAAAACAAAGTATCATCAACAAATTGCCTAATCAGTCCACTGTCATTCTAACTGTCCTATAAACACAGGCTTTCATCCTTCTTCTTTAAAGAGCGTGTTATCCAAATGCGAGAATGCATTAAAAGTGCGTTTTGATGACTTTTAGCTTTTTACATTTCTACAGGACTCCAAAACAGGCTAACAGAGAAGATTCTATTTTAACAAACAGAAAATACTCATTTTTTGTACTAATAAATTAGCCAAACAAGCATCTATTTATTCTCTTAGTGATTTAACAAGTATCTTCATCCCTCGCCTATGTCTTATTTTACCCTATTTTATTTAGAAAATCCTTTTAAATCAAACTTGACCCTTCCTTTCTCCTTTATCTTCCAGAGGGCCACTAGCTCAAAGGTGTGTGAACTGGAAAAGGGTGTTCTTTCTCCAGATGCATTTAGTAACATGTGTTGGAAAACTATAACATTCCACTCAGCAGTAGTTATCTATGAAATGAATGTGCCTTTTAGCACTGTGTGGGCCCCAAAGCGTAAACCCTGGTGGGGCTGCCATGATTTGCTCTGCTCTGTACCTGGAGGCGATCCTGCCCTTACTGGTGTTCACACAAAGCATTCAGGGGAAACCTGGATCACTACATTTCAACATTGAGACTGACCTTCAATTCTGTTGGCAACCAAAGGATGTCAGGCACTATTCAAGGTTACTGGGGCCCAGGTTGGGGTCATGAAATCAAGGTCATGCTGACAGTGAAGTCATGGAAAGTGCTTAGAGAATGGGTTATTACCATGGAAATTCACACCCCCTCCAAAGGAGACAGTCACCACTTAGATCTCCATTGTTACAGCATCATCAGGAAATCTTATATGAAATATTCCATGTTTAACTGAAGAAAATAATTGTAAGCACAATGGAGCATCCATCATTATGTCCATGAGCTACAACAGGACCACCCGCACTGAGCCAATATGTTCCCTGGTCGACCACGTGTCTGTTAGGTGTGTGTGCTGTGGCATTTTGGAAACATAAGAACCTCATCATACCTAACTACAGCAAAGGCAGTAAGACAGCCAAAACCCCTTGGAGTAACAGGCAGATGATCAGGGGGGAAAAAAGAAACACGGATAATGAAAAACTGAAATTGTTGGGAAAATTATTCTAGTGTGTAGAGTAAGCTAGCATCAAAGCCACAGCATCTACACAGAACTTAGCCTTGCCTAGACATGCACTTGTAGGTCATTCATATCCTGTGATTCTCAACAATGATTCTGTGCATTTATGGGCACCAGAGCAGCATACAGCCAATTCATGAGTAGGAAACTTTCTCCTCTCACCTCTTTCGAGCCATTATCACATAGGACTATGACCCAGTTCTAGTGGGCAGGAGGTGACTACACTTACCACATCTATTTAATGTAGTAAGTGATACCATACAAGTCATCAAATCTTTCCCGAGAGAATGATAAATACTGCTTTAAGACCAAAATGGAAGGTACTAGGTTTGAATTTGGAAATGTACATCAAGATTTCTTTACATGGGGGAGAAATACCAAAGTCCCATATCAAGCATTCTTATTAGAAAGATTCAAAACACAAAGATCTCAAAATACAGGTTCTAAAAAGACTGCCAAATTAAAATAGCAATAATATCATCTTCTTTCCACTGCAATGACATAGTGTGAACTCAGATGTATAAATGTGCATGTGAACTTACAAGAAAAACAAAGAAAGTAGCTCCATGCAGCTGCTATCTTAAAAAAAAAAAAACTATTCTATTTTTTATTATCTGCCCTCTATTTTGTGTCCACAGGATAGCAAGCCAAAACTTAGAGGACTAACCAGATGAAATACACATTATATTTCTATGTATGTGAACAAGCACTTGTGTCCTGGAAATACTTTAAAAATCCAAAGCATAGATTTCACACTGAGGTCTTTTGCTGGTTTTTACACCAATGTGCCTCTCCTGCCCATACTCTAATTTGTCTTATATTTAAGAAGACTTTCTAGAGCTGGAAAAATAGAAGCCTTTTGGGTAGAGCATGCTGTGAAATAGACTTTCCAGTACTCACAAATAATATTTAAAAATTTTATTTTCCTATAAAAAAAAGGTGACTTATAAAGTATTAATAGAATCAGGTTGGATGAGGCATGGGTGGGCATGACAGAAAAGGAGGAAAGGGTAGGTATGAAGGCAGGGCTGCAGGAGTAGAGATCCAGCAATATGAAAAACAGTGTGCTAAGAGGAGAGTGATAAAAAGTAAGAAAAAACTATGTAAGTGCAAGGGCTTCCCAGGTGGCACAGTGGTGAAGAATCTGCCTGCCAATGCAAGAGATGCAAGAGACACAGGTTTGATCCCTGGGTCGGGACGATCCCTGAGGAGGAAATGGCAACCCACTCCAGTTTTCTAGCCTGGAAAATTCCACAGACAGAGAAGTCTGATGGGTTACAATTTAAGGGGCTGCAAAGAGTTGAACATGACTGAGAGCACGCTCACACATACACAAGTACAAACAGTCTGAGAAGTTCAAGTAAGCTCAGTAATGCCAACCACAGATCTATCACACTTTAGATGCAGAAGGGGTTATGACAGAACCCAACTGAGTTGCTAGCAGGGCTGTGCCCAGAATAGACTCCTGTTTATGCAGAGAAGACACATACACCATGGGGTCTCCATCTCACAGAAACAGAAGTGGCTGGATATGGGTACATATTTTGTTTGGCATTTACCAAATGTCTACTATGTGCCAAAACCCGCACTAGGGACTTCATTTAATGACTACAGTCTTGATGATATAGAAGCTGCCATCCTCATTTCACAGATAACAATGCTGTGGTTAAAAAGTTTAGAAATTCCCTAGCAAGTCCAGGGGTAGGCCTCAGTGCTTTCAATGCCTATTGCATAGGTTTGATCCCCGGTCAGAGAACTAAGATGCTGTGAGCCACATGGTGTGGCCAAAAAATAAAACAAAAAGTTTAAACAACTACATCACCATTATATAATTAAGTGGAAAAGATGAGATTCAAATGCACATATTTTTGACTCTACTGAGTAAGCTTTTAAAACACTACGCTCTACTATGGTTCATGAAAATAATCAGGGGAAGAAATGTCTGGGTAAACAGTAGGAACAATGAGGAGATTATCATAATATACAATGTAAAGAAAATATTTCAAAATATTTCAGTATCACCCACAATGAGAAACACATTTAGTATAATGACCCAATTGCTTGCATGTCTGTGTATGAGCAATGAAAAAACAAGTTCAAATAAATTATTTACCCTTACTATGTGTGGTACACTTGAATACTTTGTTCTGTATTATTCTATTTATTTTAAAAATGTTGGTCAAGACTCACTGAAATGATTTCATGGCGCAGTACTAGGTCAGAAACCTTAGTATGAAAATTAGTGTTATAACCAATGCTGTAGAACGCCACTCTTACTGTTTCTGAAGTTTGGATAGGATATTAGGCTTTTCAATTTTTCAAAAATCACATCCCCTTTGAGCCTTTATCCAAGAAAAGAAAGGGAGAGGGGTATTAAGAGAGAGAGACAAACAGTAAAGAGAATTGTGCATTCTGCGTCACTCACTAAAAAGGGCAGTGAAATTAACACGCTCCACACAAGAGTGGCTCCATCTCAATGACAAAGAAGCTTGCCTCAAAAGGCGGAGGCTAAAGACACATATTGAAGAAGGTTCTGATGTCTTTAATGTTCCTTTGAGAAAGACATAATTTCCCCAAGATGACTCGTTGGTAAAAAGAACACTTGTAAGTGGTCTTTAGGCAAATTGCAAGACTGAAAGACAAGCCATACACCTCCTACTCAGATTACCTTCCCACACAAAAAAAGCACCAGGTCTCCTCCAGGCTACTTGGTTAAGACACCTACTGATCAACACTAAGAAGCCTGGACAGTATTATCTATGGAAGGATGCAACGTTTCACTTCTAGATATGGAACCAACACATGAGCCAGCAAAACTCCTTAATACAAATACAACAAAAAAGAGAAAGAGAGTCTGGGAGATCATAAACATACTAACGTGGAAACAGTCTCAATAAAAATTTTAGTTACCATGGGGATTTCTGGAGGGGAGTGAGGGGGTAGAAATGAAGTCTCTTTAGAGAAATGACTGATGCGATTTATTAATCTACTTGCAAGTAATGTTGAATTTTAAAGTTGCTCCAAAGAAAACCACTTTTTTAAAAAAAACATCAGCCTCTTAATATGCTGAAGGAACCTGTTCAAAACGCTTCAGGAGTGAAGTAACTTAGATGATAAATGTGTTCTTCAATCTGTGCACCAGTCAAGTAGCAATAAAATCAGAATAATTCATGCAAAATTTTTCATTATGTTTCTAAACATACTTATTTACATTTTAAATCACACATTAGACAATATGAAATATCTTTCATTTAGACAGGTGTGAACTAGAAAACAGATGCATTCATTAAACATGGAACAATTCGGTGAATTAAAAAAAAAATACTCAAAGAACTCTGGTTGAAGTATTTGAGCCATTGTTAACTTACTTGAAAAAATATAGCCATAGCTCCGATTATTCTGTTTTCAGAAATGGCGGTTTGAAAGCTGTCAAAATCATCTGGATTGTAAAAGAAAATCTGCATCTGTAAAAAGAACAATAAAAAACATATTAGGAGAATATACCAGGAAAACCTATGCAGAAGTAGAGAGAATAGTACAGTGTACTCAGATTCCCCAATGTAATAAGATTTTGACCAATGTATTCATCTATCCATATTTCTCTTTGCTGAAGTATTTGACAGCAAACCCTAGACATTTTATCATTCTACCCCTACATACTTCGGTAGATATCAATAAAATACATGTCTTTTCACATAACTACGATGACTTTAGGTCACACACAAAAATAACACCCAACATCTTATTACCTAATACTCATGTCATGGTGAATGGTCTCTACTAAGAAGCCAGATTTTAATGGAGTTAAAACACGCTAAGGTAGAAAACCAAGGCTGTGAGATTCAGTTCACATGTTAAAATTTTAAAGGCTTAAATGGATATGTCTTTAGAGACAAGTATCATTTTGATGATAAGAATTTGATGGGGGCTCTCAGCTTTAAGAAATAGCCAATATGGGCTATTTTAGTCAATCCACAAAAATTTAATGGTAATGATGATAATAATACTCTTGATTTTACAGTTCACAAAAAGCCATCCCATTCCTGATCTCACTTAATCCATCTAACAATCCCTGTGAAGGCTGGGCAGAAATGACTACACTCAAGTTACACGTGAAGAAAGTGCTTCATAAAGTTGATGCTCACTTGGTTAAGACAAAAACATTAGTGAAGAGTGCAAAATCCTGGTGCTCTCATCCCCACTTGAATACCTTCTCTGACCTTTGACAAGGGCTTCTCATCCTTTAAGGTAAATCAACTTAAAATCATTATACAATTTGAATGCCTGGACATTCCTTGATAGCTAACACAATTCAGAGAATAAAAACAGATGACAGAGTATTCTTGAGAGATTATGTATGAGATAAGAATAAAAGATTTGGGGCCCTAATTCCAGCTTCCTCATTTACTTGCATGTGAGATCTCAGGCAAGTAAACTAATTTCTAAGCATTATTCCTTATGTATAGAATCACATTCTTACTCTTGGTAAGATGAGTGTGGGGATTAAACATGTCAGTATAGGACACGGTGTGTGCACTATGCCTGGACCTTAGAGGTCCACAAAGCACCATCACCATCACATTAACACCTGGCAGGCATCTTAAGATTTCTAACAGAAGTATAATTCCACTGAATCTTCTTGAATCACTCCTACTCCTTACAGAAAATCAAAACTCCTGCTATCATTGGTTCTCGTCTATGACCTTTATTTTTCCACTTTCCCAAATGACATGATGCTATTTTCTGAATAACCACACCCCAGATGGAATATGGAGACTTGATGTTAAATGATAACTACCCAGTGGAAAAGGGAAGTCAGACAGGCTAGCTGAAATACAGGTCAAACGCGAAGAGTCCCACTGACTGAATTCACCCACACGTTATGAACAAGCTGACATTTTTTTCCCTGAAGGGTGTGATCAGGGAGCCCAAATCAGGACACTTCCTAGGAAAAGTCAGACACCCAAGTGGACTGGAGGATGGTAGATTCTTTTGGAGATTATACTTGCTTGTGCAGAATTGTTCTCCTTAGACTGTGAATTTCCATTGACGCTAGCACCACCCACTTACAAATGTGTTACCTTTATGTCTGGACAGCTACAGACATCATGGATTTACTCTGAGAAAAATGAATTCAATGAGATGCAGATTAAAATAGTTTAATACTGGGTGAATTGCTCTGGGGACAATGAGACTAACCCAGGAAAGAAACTCTGCACAACTATATTCAGAAAATTACACTTCACTTCCCTTTTAAAACCCAGACCCTCAGATGAAGTTCACACAAGGTTTTCTTATTTGTCAGTCCAGGAGCAGGGGCGGCATTGTTTAATGCATCACCTGAATAGTGTGTGATACAAAATACTTTCAAACCTCTTCAAGGGCATTTTCATTTACAACTGGGTGAGGAAATTCATTTTTAGAAAATGTCTTTGAATCATGGCTCCACCCATCAGGATAATAAAATGTCTCATAAAGAGAACAGCAGCCATAGGTCTGAAATATCAATTTTCCTTGCCATCAGTATCTCTCTCAAGTTGCAGTCTACTGAATTTTAACTTTTAAAGATATCTTAAATGTGAAAGTAAGTAGATGGAGTCTTGCTGAGGGATTGGACTTTATTTTGTTGTTACCGCTGATGAGACAAATCCAGGCATAGTCTGGAAACTTATTTTACAAAAACATTTTGGGAACAGTCCTGGTAGCTACTGAGCATTCTGAGTAGCCCATCCATTTTCTACATCTGCTTGCAAGTGCCATGTTCGGAGCATTCCTTCAGCTTTCCCCAAAGTGTGTTCTTTCTAATCATATGAACTAAAGTGATGCTGACTGCATAGAAATCCTCCTTCTAAAGAAACATGGTGAACAGAAGCTGAAGAAAAGATCTGAGAAACTGGGCAATAAAGAAATCTATTAAGTGTTCCCTATATCCTTTACCTGGACCACCAATTATTTATATTTTACCTTATTTGCATGTTTCCTCTCTCCCCACAAACATTACCCCTGAATCATTTAGTAATAAGTGGGAGAAAATATGCCTCTTTACCAATACATACTTAAGTGTACTGTTTCTAAGAATAAGAATATTCTTTTATATATCCACAGTAAAATTATTAAAATTAGCAAGTTTTACTTTGATATAATACTATTAATCATTTTCACAGTCCATTTTCAACTTTTGGCAAGTGCCCAAATAAAGTCCATTATAGATCATTATTTGTATCTTGGTCCAGGAATCTAATAGAGGATCAAACTTTGCATTCAGTTGCCATGTCTCTTTATAATGACCCCTCTGACCCCCAACTTTCATTTGGGACAGTTACTCAGCCTTTTTCTTTTTTTGGTAGTTTGAAGGGTGCAGGCCAGTTATTAAGTGGAAATGGGGTCAGTTTCGTGGTTTCTCATGATTACATTCAGGTTAAGTCATATGTAAATGTACCACAATAAAGCATAAGGTAGTAAATGGTTCAGGGTCATGTGAGGCATACATTAAATGAATACAGAATAACACAGGGCACGGACCAGGTAAGGGGAGATTTTGCTGAAGCTGGAATTCCTATTTTCTAATGCTGTAGAGGTTTGTTTAAATCAGCTCTCATATGCCTGTTGTAATGGCAGCAAGAGGAAATGACTCCAATGCAGGAGCGGGAAACCCAACAGAACGTTCCCTGGTGATTCAGAAAGCTCTACATTTTAATTTCCTCTCAGAACACGTATTTCTCCAATGTGCTCTCCTCCAACATACATGAACCAAGAAAAATTCATGATGAGTTAAGGAAATGGCATGCAGACAGCCCAGAGGATAGGCAATACACTGGTAGACTGATCAGACACTTCCAGGATACTGTTGTTCATCCTTAATAGAACAGAAGAACACACAGGAAAAGTACAGGAAAAGAACAAATGAGATGTAAACACGACGAGATAAAGATGGTGACGGAAAGGGCAACAGCAGAATTTAAAGTCACCGAGGAGGCGGTACGTAACAGGACTAAAAAGGTGAAATGTATTTTTCTGATTGTGTTTGGGGCTACCATGTAGCCAGCCAGCTGAGAACACAGTAGCGGACCAAAAAGTCACCCAAGGATAAAAATGTGTAGTAAAGACGAAGGAAAAAAATCCAAACACAGTTAATGATCTGCTGGTTCTACTTGTGGGATGATTTGCAAACGATGATGTCACAAAGTTTAGGATAACAAGTTCTTACTCTAAGCTTATTTTTAGATTATGCTGTACCTTAACGACTGAAGAGCCAGATCACACACATTCAACGATTCCTTCATTCTGTCACTGCCATCAGACAGCAAGACTGATGAGGGCAGGAAGGCTACCTGCTTAGTTAAAGACTTTGTCTTGAACAGTGCTGTTCTTGTAAATTCCATTAACTCATTCGTGGAATGAATAAAATGAGTAGGGGCTCTAGATGACTGGAAGCAAGGACAGTCGAATGATAAAGTCACAAACATTACATTGAGGGCCTTGTGATTTCCAGGAATAAATTATACAGTGAGATGAATAACAAAGAGAGATAAGGATATTAAGAGAATGAATGGACTTAAAACTGCTGGAGAAAATGTTCAAGGAGGTGCAATATAATCCACAATCATTATGAAATGACTAAGTGGAACCAGGTATGGTTCTGCTCAACAGAAAGGCAATATTCCTTTCTCTTTAATCTGCAAGGAATTTCAAACTGTTTTCTACCCAAGCAACTCTAGCCTGAAATTTTAATGATCTAACAAAAGAAAATCTAGTCACCTAAATCATGGAGAGAAATTATAAACACCCACTATGTACACTATATATAAGGAATACTCTGAATTCAGAACTGTGATATAGGTATTTTCTTTTGTATCGATCAACAGTCTTTGCTCCCAGTAACTTTTTTTTAAAGTGTCGTGATTATACTTTTATCCCGTGAGGGTTAATTTTAACGTGTCGACTTTGCCCTAGCTATGTTGCCTACTTGTTTGGTCCAATAGTATTCCACGTGTTGCTGTGAAGGTCTTGTTTTAAATGTGACTACTGTTTACATCACGAGACTCTCCATACGGTGGGAGCCACATCCAATCACTTGAAACCTGGAGGAAGAGGTAGGAATTCTGCCTCTAGATTGCAACGAGAAATTCTGCCTCAGTTTCTAGCCTTCAGTCTTCAGCCTGCAACATCAACTCTTCAACACAACCCTTCAGCAAGGCTGAAATTTCCAGCCTGCTCTGCATATTTCATACTTGCCCAACCCCAAAACTGTAAAAAACCAAAAACAAAACCTCAGTCTCTCTCTCTCTCACACTGGTCTCATTTCTCTGGTGAACTCTCACTAATACAACCCTAAAAGTCACTACTGATCTTAAGCAAAATGTATCCCAATATATCTATATGTCTCTGTGCTTCACCTTAGAAAACTGTTCTGTAACTTCATTCCTTTTTGAGTTTCTTTGAGCTCTGAGCTTTATCCTCTTCATTTGTCTCTTTCTAACAAGGTTCTCCCCTGGAGAATGGAGGCCCTATTACAACCCAGTTCACACTCTTGCGACCTACAGAAAAACATCCATGAAACTGACAGACAACACAACTGGGTGATATAAAATGAAGACCAAACGACATGGGCCACAGAATCAGACCTGATTTGTATATGGAAGACGCCTGAGGTCTCTAAGGCTCACTGTCCCCTTCTGTCAGAGGTAATGCATACCTCATGGGATGGTTGTAATAAAGAAACACTACTGCATGCTTGGGAAAAGTAAGAAGAAACTCCATAGCCCTCAGTTTTTATTACTATGTATCTTTATTATTTTCTTCAGACCAGGAGAGAGATGCAAATTCAGGTGAAAACAAATTGTTTCCAAGGACCAGCCAACAATCCTAATGAGTCATGCCACAAGGTGTAGCAAAGAAACCTGTGTGTGGGCTTCACAGAGCCTTCATTCCAAGAATATTTTTAGAAGAAATGACCCAAAGAATAGATGGCATTCAACATCTTTACAGGCAAGGCAGCATTTAAATAAACATTCTGAAGCATCTGCTTTATAAAATATCATTAACCATGGAGTGCGCCAATCCTTAATTATTTCCCCTTTTTCCCCTGTCCTGTAATATGGAATTATCTTCAACTGTAAACAGCAGGAATCCAAATTTTTGGAGAAGAAGAACCCCACGTGTACCATAGTGCCATGACTCCTATACAATTGGGTATCAAGGTATTTGAGGGAATCCCTTTCAAAAGTCTCTTGTGTGTAACTTGTTTATGCTATTTATTACTTTTTTTTTTTTTAATTTCTGCATCTTATTAGTCAAATACACATTTAACTTTTTAAGCTGTTTCCTGGTAGGGAAAAGTTCAGGCTCTTGCTTCCATCAATGAAGGATTTCCTATGTGTGATTCGTGAGCTATTTCTTAAAAGCTCAGCATTAACTTTGGACGCAAATGAGGTAGGTTAAGCATCTGGCTACAGTTGGTCCCTTATCATGGACTCCAGAAAGAGAGAGTAAGTTGTAGCTCTCCCATTTTATAGCTGTGTGACCCAGATGAAGTTGGTCACCTCTCTGAGTCTTGGCAGCTTAGCAGGAAACTAAGGATCGGAAACAGGTCATTGGGCTACATTGAGGATTAAATAAAATAAGTAAAGTGTTTCCTACAATAGCTGACATACGATAGGCCCCCTAATGAATCATATGTCTTTAGAAAGTAGTTAATGGACGGGAAAAGGAAAGGAAAAAACCCAAATACATTAGTGCACAGGTTGTTTTCAATAACCCCAAATTGGGCATTACCCAGATGCCAGTCAATAATGGACTACATAATAGAACACACAACAATGGCACATAAGAGTATGAATGTACCTCACAAACACAAACCATGCTGAGACAAATAAACCTGATTTTTTTTTCTTTTAACAGAAAGGATATACTCTGTGATCCTGCTGCAATGAAGTACAAAATCAGGAAAAACTCTTGCAGTTACAAGCCAACACCTGGCGGGTGGTAACTGGAAGAGGGGTCCTGGGGAGAAGCCGGTGATAAAGTGATTTTTCTTGATCTGCGGCCTGGTTCCAGGAGCGTGAAAATTCATTCAGCTGCACACTGATCATCTGTGAATTTCTCTCTCTATATATATATTTTCCTAATAAAGAAATAAAATTAGGGACCTCCCTGGGCGGGGTGGGTCCCGTGGTTAAGACTTCACCTTCCAATGCAGGGGGTGCAGGATCGATCCCTGGTTGGGAAGTTAAGATCCCACAAACCTTGCGGCCAAAAAACCAAAACATTAAACAGAAGTAATATTGTAATGAATTCAATAAAGATTTCAAAAAAAGTGGTCCACATTAAAGAAAGAAAAAGAAATAAAATTAGTGAAATAGCTGTAATTTTGAAACTGGGATAAACAAAATATAATCTTCTCCTATAATAAAGGAGTAGGGTGACCTTGTTTCCCTGTTCTGTACCCATTCCATACAACAGAGGCTGCTCCCAACAGGCGGCTATGGCTACAGAGAACTGATTTGCTTCAAAGAGCAAATTAGGGTGGATGAGCGGAGGTGTGTGCAGAATCATGCCTGCCTAGGACCAAGTAACAGTGACATGGGCCCAACTCTGCTTCTTTCCACCCATCCCCTTGAGGCAGACGCTGCAGAATGAAGCTAAGAGGCAGCAGCAGAGGGCTGCTGAAGCATATCGTATCCAACTCTTTACAACACTTTACATTAATTCACCCCTTCAATCCTTGGCATGTATGGAGGGTGTGTGAGTGAGTGAAAGTTGCTCAGTCATGTCCAACTCTTTGCGACTCCATGGACTATATATACATACAGACCATGGAATTCTCCGGGCCAGAATACTGGAGTGGGTAGCCCTTCCTTTCTCCAGGGAACTTCCCAACCTGGGGATCAAACTCAGGTCTCCAACACTGCAGGTGGATTCTTTACCAGCTGAGCCACAAGGGAAAGTACTATTATTCCCCCCATTTTTAACAAAAGGAAATTCAGGCTGAGATATTATGTCTTCTCTGTTAAGAAATAAAGCTGGGATTCAAACCCAGAGCCCACACTTTAAAAGTCCTCTTGGTAGATCATCCTAACCAGAATCCCCATAAGCCATGAGCATGACCTATTAGCAATTGCTAGGATCTTGGTACAAAGCTTCTAGGGTAGTGTTCTCAAACAGGCTGATTTTTGGACCCCGGGGACATCTGTCGATGTCTGAAGACATCTGTGGTTGGTGTCACTTGGGGTCAGATGCTACTGCTGGCGTCTACTAGGGAGAGGCCAGCGAGGTTTCTAAACACCCTACAATGCATAGGATACTCCTCGCCAAAGCAACTAATTATCCAGCCTAAAATGTCAATAGTGCTTTGGTGCACAAACCATGCCTACACCCACTGCCACAGGAAGGCTAGTCAATGGCTATGGGAAAGCTCTGTGATATTCTCTTTCCTATTACTGAACTTACAGGGAGGAGGAACAAGTCTGCTATAATGGGGCTCAAAGATTGCAGGGTCTTGCCCTTACCCATAAACCAGTAACTTAAGACCTCTTTCACCTACTGGAGTGACTGTAATAACCTTCTTTTCTATTAAAACAACCTATCCTTGTGTGCTATTTTGTACCTAAGCCTGGTTCTGAGATGCAGTGGAGCTTAATGCCCTGGACACAGCAGAGGGGGTGGGGAGCACTAGGTGCATCTGGAACTCATTTGTATTTCAAAAACAGGAAAATAACCACCTCAGTGTTTGTGCTCTTTGTAATGTGAAACTTTTTAGAAATTGCTTTGTACTTGGGAGTAACAGCCACATGATTCACCATGAAATGAAGTCTGGAAAATCATTTTGGATAAATGGACCTATAAATTCAATAGAATTTCCATGACAACATAGACTGTGACACTCAACCACAAATAAAAGGTTATAAATCATTCAAAACCAACGAGGAATCAGCAATATGTCTCCCACTTTGAAATACAAGAAACCTGAAATACAGTTTGTTACTGACTCACCCAAAATTCCCATTATGGTTCTGTCCTCATTTCTGATATTGTACTTTCTACCCCCTGATAGGTTCTGGGGAAATGATGATGCCATGAATCTGCAATCAAGCTAAATAAAATTAACACAGGTATAGAATTAGTTGTATTCCTCCCTTTCTCCCAGCCAAAAGTCTGCCAGAAAGCTTCACACAAAGAGAAGCTGTGCACTTTTACCCAGAAAACTGCAGTGTGCCCTTTGCAGCTAAATGTTGCCAAATTAAGCTCTCCCAAAGAAACAGGTTTATGCAAAACATGTCTGAGAATGGACATATGAGACAATATGGATGGTTTCCAAAGCTTTTCAGACTTCTATAAATCAAAACCTCACCCTCTTATGTTCTAAGGGTAATCTCCACAGGAGGCATTTTTTAGATTAGCTGGGTCAATTGAACTAGAATATCTGCTCCTTAAAGCAGCTCTCTGCTACTCAGATTTTCTGTTTAATTTTACTGAAGGGTGGCACTAGTGGTAAAGAATCCACCTGCCAATGCAGGAGACTTAGGAATCCCAGGTTTGATCGCTGGGTTGGGAAGATCCCCTGGATGAGGGGATGGTAACCCACTCCAGTATTCTTGCCTGGAGAATCCCATGGACAAGAGGAGTCTGGCAGGCTACAGTCCATGGGGTCACCAAGAGTCGGACATGACTGAGCGCCTGAGCACAGCACATGAGGTGCCCTTACAATGGACTCTTCCAGGTCTGATGTGCTGGGACCTCTCCCACTGGGCAGTACTGGCCCCAGGACCAAGAATACAGTAGTTACTCATTAAATGACTGTGGAATAAATTAAAGGAAAGAGCTATTTCTTGCACAGGAGGAAATGCATTGCCTTGCTCTATTCAAACTCGTTCTGATTTTTAAGTTTCCCTTATAGACAACAGCTTTGGGTAGAAAACTTGTAGGAGGGGGGAAACCAACTTATGGAGCTATAAACTGGGGGTCTGCACACCCCTTGAGATACTGCCAAGGGTTGTACGTGTGTGCACTGGACACTGTCTACCTTTTTCATCAGATAAACTCTTATGGTTATACCTATTACCACATTTTCAGTCCTGATGCCACGTGGTCAATGGCTTTCATCAAAATCTTCACAGGTCCTACAAGCCAGAAATGGTAAGAATCACTGATACAAAAATTAAGTGAATATGCTTCTATGAGCACAAAATCTTTTCGCTAAGACAGATCCCTAGAAGTCGTTCAAATTTTCCCCTGAAAAGGGTACACACATTTGATTTTTAAAAAGCCCCACAACAAAATATTTGTTGTGTATCTGTCTGCATCAGTGAATCCTAAAGGAAATTAACCCTGAATATTCGCTGGAAGGACTGATGCCGAAGTTCCAATACTTTGGCTACCTGATGTGAGGAGCTTACTCACAGGAAAAGATCCTGATGATGGGAAAGATTGAAGGCAGGAGGAGAAGGGGGCAACAGAGGACGAGATGGTTGGATGGACTCACCGACTCAATGGACAGGAGTCTGAGCAAACTCTGGGAGATGGTGAAGCAGAGGGAACCCTGGCGTGCTACAGCCCATGGGGTCACAAAGAGTCTGACACAACTTAGCAACTGAACAGTAACAAATGCATCTGCACAGATATACAACAGTAAGGAAAGAAAAGGCTATGGAAAATAACACCAACTAGTAACAGTGGTTTTCTCTAGAGAGGGGACTTGGATTGGTTTGGAGCCAAGGAAGGTAGTTTGTTCTATTCCAATGGTTTAAAATACTTGCTGGCTCTAAATAATAGTTTCTCTGTGTTTGGGGTGGTGGGGGGGTGTTCCTCCAAATGAGGGAAAGGAAAGGGAAGAATCGAAAAATAAAAGAACAGAATCAAAATCCCCATCACTACTGCAGAGGGGGAAGGTGAAGCTAATGGATTCATTTGGGGGACCAAACTCAGAAAATCTGTGTTATCAGCAAAGTGCTCCAAAGGAATGAATCCATCAGCCCCTAGCGACAGACAGCACAGCGTCACACAGGCTGTGATCCTGCTCTATTCCTGACTTCACTCTGACACTATCCACTCTTCATTTATTTCTGCCTGCAGTGAAACACGACTATTCAAGTTCAGTAACACTCCAAAGGAGGAAGGGAAAAAAAAGAAAAAGATAGAGCTACTGTTTCTGACCTACACAGACTATTCAATTCACTTAACACAGCTGCTCTGTTGAAAAGTATATTTATTTAGACTAATAGTTTCCCACCTACCTGGCCATAAAATTACAGCGTGCACACCTAGTAAACACAAAGTACTAATGCTCACAGACTGTATATTTGGTCAGGAAAACACCAGCAAATTAAGGAGGAAAGCAAGGCTGCCCAAAGCTGGGCAAAGCATGGCTCTGCTGATGGCCTGAGTATAACCTGAAAGCAGTGATTTAGGAAGAAGCTCTTAGGAAATGGCTGCAGGCCTCGGTGGTAATGAGGACAGAGTTCTGCCACCAACAGTGCTTTGATCGTCGTTCATAATATTCGTGCTGAATGAGCCTCCTTTCCATGAATTCCCCAGAGTATGATTTTGAATTTCGGGATCTTATAATCAGAGCAAACACATGATGGAGTAACACGGATATGATTAGAACATCTAAGTTCCAGTTCAAGCTCTGCCTCATCTTGTGTTACAATTGGAGACAAATCACTTAATACTTTCTAGATCCCTGTTTCTAAATATGAAAAACTGAGATGATGTTATTAGGTTAATTTCAATGATGATGACTTAAAAAGAGGTTTGATGACTGACTCTTAAGTGTACAGGTTTGATGTTAGGATTAAATACCACAAAACCTATGGATGATATTAATAACTTCTCCCTCATTATTACTCTGGCTATGATAATTATTACATGAAAGTCCTTTTAAAAAATACATGTCTCTGTTCAGCTCGCTATGTAGTACTAAATTCACTGACTGTATGATTTTAGAGCCAAGTCCTCTATTGATTACATTTTCTCATTTCCCATTCTGTTCCATATTCCTTCCCCCTTGCAACATATTTTTATGAAGAAGTTTCAAACATAAGAGCAAAGCTGAAGAATATTACTGTGAACACCTATATACTGCCAACTAGATTTTAACATTAATATTCTAAGAAACTTGCTTTATCAAATAACAACTGGTTCCTCTATCCAGGGGTTTTATCAGGTACTGCATTTTAAAGGGAAAAAAAATTAGCACTTTCAGGCAGTCAACTAGTTACCTCAATATTAAGAGAAAGCCAGGCAATGTTTTCCAGGCTTTGGGTCCAAGCCAGGGAATGTCTTGCTGGTTTGCAAGGGGGTTAATAACTCCATTAATGAGAACATCTTGAGATTCTGATAGCTATAACTCTGCAGGGAACTGTTCATAATTTGGAATAAAGACAGAGTTTAAAGAATTGGACAAAAACAACAAAATATCAAAGCTAGGTCTTGAAGAAACCAAGAGTCTGTAGGAGACAGTGTTAGTCAATAATCATGTTATTGATTGGCTCCATTCATTCCCCACTCTGATGAGCTAATACCAGAACACACCCAGAGAGACTATACATTAAGTGTAACTATGCCTCAACGCTTGTTTCACTTGTGTTGAATTTATAATACATAATGTAACAGTGAACACACCCAGCAGTCTATCCAGGAAGTTTGATTCATTATCTCCACATTTGAGATTCCGCCACCGAAGAGAGTCTTCCCCACAGAACTCCAGCCCAAAATCTTAACGAAGAAGGTACGTTTAAATCAAAAGGAGCTTAAAATTGGCTGTTTTAGTTGGGAATCCAGCAGAGTTGTGTATGTTACTAGGAAGATTCATGGAGTTCAAGAAGTCTGATTTATAACAGCAAAATACTCGGCGCTGGGAAAACTGGACAGCTACATGTAAAAGAAAGAAATTAGAACACTACCTAACACCAGACACAAAAATAAACTCAAAGTGGATCAAAGACCTAAAACTAAGATGGGACAGTATAAAACTCTTACAGGGAACATAATAAAAATATTCTTTGACAGAACACACAGGAAGGTCTTTTTTGAACCACCTCCTACAGTACTGAAAATAAAAACAAAAATAATCAAATGGGACACAATTAAACTGAAAAGCTTTTGCACAGCAAAGGAAACCATAAACAAGAAGAAAAGACAACATTCAGAATGGGAAAAAAAAATCTGCAAACAAAGCAATTGACAGAGATGGACAAAAATACCTAGCTCCAAAATATACAAACAGCTCATGCAGCTCAGTATCAAAAAAACAAACAAGGTAATCAAAAAAGTTGGTGGCAAATTAAGACATAAGACATTTCTCCAAAGAAGACGTAAAGATAGCCAACAAACACATGAAAAGATGCTCAACACCATTCATTATTAGAGAAATGCAAGCCAAAACTACAATGAGGTACCACCTCACACCAGTAAGAATGACTATCACCAAAAAAATCTACAAACAGTAAATGCTGGAGAGGATGTACTGAAAAGGGAAGCCCTATGCACTGTTGGTGGGGATATAAATTGGTACAACTGCTATGGAGAACAGTATAGAGGCTTCTTAAAAAATTAAAAATGGGACTGTCACATGGCCCAGCAATCCCACTACTGGGCATATACCCTGAGAAAACCATAATTCAAACAGACACATGCACCCCAGTGTTCACTGCAGCACTATTTATAATAGCCAGGACATGGAAGTAACCTAGATGCCCACCAACAAATGAATAGATAAAGAAGATATGGTGTGTATATATATATATACAGTAGAATATTACTCAACATAAACAAAATGAAATTGGATCATTCATAGAGATGTGGATGGACTGAGAGTCTGTCATACAGAGTAAAGAAAGTAAGAGAGGGAAAAACAAATACTGTATATTAATGCATATGTATGGAATTTAGAAAGATGGGACAGATGAGCATGTCTGCAGGGCAGGAATAGAGAACAGACACGTGGACACAGCGGGAGAAGGGAAGGGGAAGACGAGTTGTGAGAACAGCAGTGACATGTAATCACCATCGTGTGTAAAACAGGCAGCGGGAAGCTGCTCTATAGCAGAGGTAGCTGAGCTCGGTGATGACCTAGAGGGTGGGATGGGAGGAAGGTCCAAAAGGGAGGGGATGTATGTGTGCATACAGCTGATTCACGTCACTGAATAGCAGAAACACAACACTGTAAAGCAACTATACTTCTATTAAAAAATGTAGATAAACTCATTGTCAATCAATGAGAAAACAACTCAATAAACTGGGAGCAAACTGTGGAATATTATGCAGCTCTTAAAAAGAATGATGTTTATTCTATATCTGACATGCAAAGATGCCCATGAAGACACCATTAAGTCAAAAACTGAAGTTATGGAACACTATGTATGTAATCATCTGATTGTTCAAGAAAAGGGAAAAAACACAGAAACACCAACAGTGAGGAAGAAGAAAACATTGGAACAACCTATAAGAAGCACAACTATGGTTACCTTTGAGAACTAAAAATGCAGAGATGACACAATGGATTCCATTTTTACTTCATATGTTCAGTACTGCTTAAAGATTGTTTCAATGAGAAAACTTTCTTTTGTAAGTATTTAAGATAATAAACAAAAAACAGCAACAACAGAGAAAGACTTAAACAGGAACCAAACAACATACAGAGGACAAGATGCGTCATCAAATTTTATGAAGTATTGACTTTCATACAGAACAGTGCCCAGAGTAAATGCACTTGTAAGTTACCTTGGTGAAGTTTCAGAGTGAGCACTCATGCAACACTTCTGGACCCCAGAAGCCCCATGTGTTTCCATCTGGTCACTACCCTCAAACAAGAGTAACCATCTCCTGACATCCACTAGCAGAGATTCATCCTTCTAACCAGAGAGCTTTTCAGCTCATTTTAAACAAGAGATTCTACGATGCTTTAAAGCAAGTCCTCTCTTTGCCACCAGACGTCAGTCCACATTCTTACAAGGGTTGACAGCTGGAAAATCAGTGAGTTTTTGTTCCCTGGCTTTTTTTATGGATGATGGGGGTTCGTTAGAGTGTTTCGGAGCCTTTAGAGGCACCCTTTTGAGCTATTTTCAAGATGATTGCTAGGAGGTAGATAGGAGGAGGTCCTAAGAAACAGGGATGTGAGACACTCCATGTCTCAGAGTCATCACCCATACTTTTGTGTGCTCCACTTATGAAACAGCCACCGGGCCATGTGCTTTACAAAAATTAGGGCACTTTTTCTGTCATAACAACTTTTACAGGGAGGTGCTACTGCTTCTGTCCTCATTTTAGAGACAGGAAAGGGGAGATGCAGAAAAGTGTAGAAACTGCTTCTAGGAACAGCTGGTGAGCAGTCGGGAACCCAGCCTTGCTGCTCCCCAACAGATCAGACGCCTGGGATGTGGGCCAGGCGGGCCCATGGGACCCGTCAGATGATGTAGGACTATTCACTCAGCCCATCAAAGGCGGTTCTACTGCGCAGCCCTGGCTCTTCCTGGTGTGATGACCACTCATGGCCACAGCGCAGAGCACACCCAACAGCAGAAAGTCTCACTGAAGGGTCTCAGCCTGAGTCGGCTCTGATCACTAGGGCTCTATTTTCTGTCTTCAGGGAGCATGGACGGACTTTGTCTCACCAACTGCTTTGCTTCCAATTAAAGTTCTGACCTATCTGTGAGATGCTGTGAGCACCCTGAACTCACCCTGGTCCTAACTGCCTAGTGGAGTCGTGCTAACCATCAGCAGCTGGGTATGCACTGCAGCTCAGCAGAAGCCCAGTCTTCACCTACTCGGTACAGAAACAACCCAGGGCCACAAACGAAAGCCAAGAACAAGAACAAGCAGAGGTCACAGGGCTCTGGACACTAGCAAAATCGCGGAGAGGGGAAGGACTGAGAACTCAAGAGCAGACCCACTTAAACTGAACATCCAGCCAAACGTCACTGGCCAGCAAGGTCTCTCTTCACTGTAAGGTAACTTAGCTTGCTTACATAGTTACTGAGCAGAGGTTAGGGATGGAGCTGTACCAGACACATGGCTAGGTAAACAGAATCTTCCATCCTGTTTCTAAAGGCTGGGTCCATAGGGATTTGCATGCCAGGGAAATACGTTCACACATGCATTGCTGTATTTAAAGGGGTCACTGGTAGAGGGGTATATTTTTATTCACAGCACTGTTGTTTAGTCGGTAAGTCGTGTCCAACACTTTTGCGACCTCCATGGACTACAGCCCACCAGGCTCCTCTGTCCACAGGATTCTCCAGGCAAGAATACTGGGGTGGGTTCCCATTTCCTTCTCCATGGGATCTTCCGAGCCTGTGGATGGAACCTGCAACGGTAGGGGTATTCTTGACCCCTCAGCCACCTGGGAAGCCCACTGTATTCTAGCTTAATACAGCACATGTCCTGGTCTAAAGGTTGGAATATCGGGCTCTGTTATTTCTTCAAACACCTACACCTCAAGTATTTTTAACATGCTGGCTCAATGATTCCTACCCACGGATTCCTCCTCATGATTGTCTATTTGTGCTGCACGGAAATACCGTTTTTTGTTCTCAGTCTGCGAGCACAGGATGGTGTAGAACATACAGCTCTCTCAATTTTCTGAGTCTTAAACAGCATGCTAACACCCATCTGGAGCTCTTGGGCATTACCTTTTTGGAACATTAACCACACAGCAGATGGATTTCTGCCTTCTGCAGAGCCATTCTACTGAGCTTCCAGGCCATCAGCACTGGGGCTCTCGGAGCTGTGAACCTCTTCGGGTCCTGCTCTGGCAGAGTTATCTTTGTGAATTGGCTTTCCTGGCAGTGAAGCTCTGAGCTCATTTTCCAGTTTTATAAACTGTTACCAGTGTACACAACCGTGTTAACAGTTGGGGGACAAGAGAAAACACACCGACTGATGTGGGGGCCTGGCAACCCTGGGGTATAGATACCCCAACACATCTTGGGAAACAGGGTTCTCTGGGTACCCTGGCAAAGCAACCCACAAAGAAGCATTTCTCCTGAAAGAAGAGTTACAGTTCTCCATTTTCTCTTATTTTTTAAAAAATAATTTTATTTATTTACTGGCTATGCTGGGTCTTTGCTGCTGTGCAGGATTTTCTCTAGTTGCAGTGAGCAGGGGCTACTCTCTCATTCCAGTCTGTGGGCTTCACTGCAGTGGATTCTCTTGTTGAGGAACACGTGTTCTAGGGCACGTGGGCTTCAGTAGTTGTGGCTTCTGGGCTCTAGAGTCAGTAGTTGTGGCTTCTGGGCTCTAGAGCACAGGCTCAACAGCTGTGGCACATGGGCTTACTTGCTCCATGGCGTGTGGGATCTTCCCACATTAGGGAATGAATCCATGTCTCCTGTACTGGCAGGCAGACTCCTTACCGCTGAGCCACCCAAGAAGCCTCTCCATCTTCTTGAACAGGAGAAAAGAGTGGAAATGGGAGGATGAAGGATGAGATGAACCTTAAGTCAGAATTTCCCAAGAACACTCCTGTGTTCAGCTGAGAATGGCTGTGGCTTCTTACCATAAATACCCAGGAAAAAACTCACAGTCTCCTGTAGATATGGCCAGGGTTTACTATCCCTTCCTCTAAGACAGAGGGCCCATCAAAACCCTGATCTTAATTGTAAATATCTCCCAAAAGAGTAAGGAAGAAACATTAGCTTCAGGTCTGCCATCAGAATCATCTGCGTTTTTCTAAAAATGTGGATAACCCTTGTGTTCAGATGAAAGACCCTTACTTTTTAATCTTAAATTTATTCCAAAACAACCTGCTTGCTTGAAAAATCATCGTATTGTTCAGAGAGCATGTTTAATGTGCACTGGGTCTTCAACTCTCCATCCTGCCTGTTGTCTTCCTTCTCATGTCCATGGACAGCACAAAATAGCTGTAAATGCAACAAAAATAGCTGTCTTCCCCATGCTCTCCACCAGCAACCCCTTTAAATAAAGATGAAGTCTAGGCACAACACAGCAAGTGCCAGGACAGCACCATCTATCCATAATGCCATTCCTCTCTTTGTAAACCACTGATTCTCAAATAAGGGTGATGCTGCTCTTCAGAGGACACCTGGCAAGGTCGGCAGATATTTCAGACTGACACAATGTAGTTTGGGTGCTACTGACCTGTCGTAGGTACAGGCTTGTGTTGTTGCTGAGTCACTAGGTTGTGTTCAACTCTTTGCAATCCCCACCAGCCTCCTCTATCCACGGGATTTCCTAGGCAAGAGTACTGGAGTGATTTGCCATTTCCTTCCTCCAAAGATCTTCCCAACCTAGGGACTGAACCTGAGTCTCCTGCATTGCAGGTGGATTCTTCACCACTGCGTGACCTGGGAAGCCCAGGTAGAGGCTTAGAATGCTAGTAAACACCTTACAATGTACATGACGCAACTGAGAATTATCCAGCCCAAAATGTCATAAGTTTCTCTGATAAGTTTGACTTTCTCTGTTCTATTCAGACTCGGTGGACAATGGCTCAGAAGCTCCTCATACACAGAAGGTTGGACAAAAATTTCCAATTTCAAGATGACTAGGCTAACATTTCTTCCCCTGCCTATTCCCAAATCAATCCTATCTGGACAAGATGTTCACATCACGTTTGCCTACTGACTGCAGAGTCAATGTGAACTTGAGTTGGATTACTGTCTCTACTGAATTCTACCTGGGTGAACTCATGTAAAGCTATGGGCTGAAAAGATGTTGTGGAGACTTGCCTGGTCGCCCAGTGGTTAAGAATCTGCCTTCCAATGCAGGGGACATGGGTGTGATCCCTGGTCGGGGAACTAAGATTGTTGCAAGGAAGAGCCAATTCTGACTCCATGTTGGAACTGTTTCAGGATCCCACATGCCGCAGAGCAACTAAGCCCATGCGCCACAACTACGGACACACTGTCCTCAACGAGAGACACCACTGCAATGAGAAGCCTGCATAACACAAGGAGAGAGGAGCATCTGCTTGCCACAACTGCAGAAAGGCCGTGCGCCGTAATGACCCAGCACAGCCACTGAATAAGTAAATAAAAGTCTTTTAAAAATTGATGCTGTAATTCTAAATCCTACCTGTGACTGTTACCTTATTTGGAAAAGGGGTCCTTGCCCACAGACAAGTGAAAATGGGGTCACGAGAATGGATTCCAAATCAGTATGACTGTGTCCTTATAAAAAGGAAAAAATCTGGACATGAAGACACACACAGGGAGAATGCCTTGTGAAGGGGAAGGGGGGTAATGCATTTGTAAGTCACAGAATACTACAGATGGCCAGCAAGCCTGCAGAAGTCAGCAGGGAAGCACGGATCAGATTCTCTTTCAAAGTGCTCAGAAGGAATCCACCCGGCTGACACCTTGATCTCAAACTTGTAGCTTCCAGAAGTGAGAAGCAGTAAATCTGTATTGTTTAAAGCACACCCACTTACGATACTTTGTTAAAACAGCCCTAGAAAGCCAATACAGCGACCTATGCACGTGTCTCAGTTTTCAGTATTTGTTAAGTGGCATTAAACATAACAATATCCAGTTCTTGAGGCTGCTGTGAAAAGCACATGTGACAAAGGAAGCCAAGTGACTAGCCCATGTTAGATGCTGAACAGGCAGGAACTCTTCTCACATCAGAACACCCACCATCAGTGACTAGAACTGGTGAAGCTCCACTTCTAGGACACATTCGTCTTTTTTTTTTCCCCAACACATTTTGCAATTCTAATCCAAAATGTAAAGTAGTATGATGTCATCTTTAAAACAAGTGTAATGCTGTAACAATAGCCTTATATTAATTACCGCTTTAAATTTTGCAATGCAGTGAAAGTATGGACTCAATTCTGCTAATACCTGAAACATAATTGGGCCTTAATTACAATATTAACGACAACAACAATTTATGATGTGAGGGTATCAATCCAGAACAACCAGAATCAGGAAAGCTCAAGATGTAATTTTACCTGGAAAACTCCTACTCATCATCTTTCAAGATTCAAATTAAGAGTTACCTGCTATGTAAAGTATTTCTTAAGAAATATGCCAGCCTCCCCTCAGAACTCCAGAGGCAGGGATGACTTTCTGTGTCCAATTCAGACTTGAAAAGTCATCTATAGACTGATTTGGCAAAACACAAGCCTCTCCCGTCTAAGAACCAAACAGTAAGAAGACGCATCTTTTTCATCTTTGAATCCCCTATCGTGTGTCGTCACATGGTTAACAAATTTAAAAAACTAACGCGGTTCTGTTAAGACTGTGAATTGTGATGCTTTAAAAGGTACAAACATAATGGGTGCGTGCGTGTTTGTGTTCAGTCTTGTCCAACTCTTTGCGACCCCTTGGACCGTAGCACACCAGGCTCCTCTGTCCATGGGATTTCTCAGGCCCTTGAATACGGCAGTGGGTTGCCATTTCCTCCTCACGGGGATCTTCCTGACTCAGGGATTGAACCGGCATCTCCTGCGTTGCAGGAGGGTGCTTTACCAGTGAGCCACCTGGGACAAACATAATAGGGACTCCCATTTTGTTTCCATTTCCATAAACCTCAAGGAATTCAAATGTCCCAAAGAGATGCGTGGTTAGGCAGCTGTCTCGATCTCTGCTTTTAACCTTGCCCCTTCCTCCTTAATCTTCCTGGGTGAAGTCAAGAGACACCCAGAAGAATGACAGACTTTCTAGATTCTTTCCTCTTCATCAAATTATCTGGGCCACATTTCTCTGCCTGGAGGCCCCCACTACCATCAGCAAGTTCATGACATTGACTGATTGTTACAAATGAATCTGCAGACACTAATATCTTAACAAGCTACTCTGAGCTGGTGGCATGTACACTGAAGACCAACTGGAGAGAGAAGATAAAGTTACAACTTAAATTACAAGCCAACTAATAATGGACGCCATCCATACTATTGAAAGCCCACGAGAAGATTCTGAAGGCAGACAGGGCTTTTCCCTGGTTCAGCACTATAGAAACTAGAAGTTTAGTGTACCAATAATACTATTCTAACCCAATAAGCACTAGGGTATCAGCAGCAATTAACTTTGGTCATGAGCAGGCAAAAGGGGGCAGAAAGGCCCAAAGTCAGCAGAAAGTGAAACTGTTAGTCACTCAGTCATATCTGATTCTTTGCGACTCCACAGATTGCAGCTCACCAGGCTCCTCTGTCCATGGAATTTTCCAGGTACAAACACTGGAGCAGGTAGCCATTCCCTTTCTCCAGAGAATCTTTCTGACCCAGGGATCGAGCCCAGGCCTCCTGCATTGCAGACAGACTTTTTACCACCTGAACCACCCTGAAGGAGCCCTTATGGGTAAGAACCAGGTTACTGACCAGGAAGAGACACTCGGCAGATGTTAAAGGTGAGGGAAAAGTTTAACATCTTGTTGTGGATGGTAGTTACCTGGTTGTTGTCATTGTTTAGTCACTAAGCTGTATCTGACTCTTTCACAACCCCGCCAGGGTACAGCCTGCCAGGATCCTCTGTCCGTGGGATTTCCGTGGGTTGCCATTTCCTCCTCCAGGGGATCTTCCCTACCCAGGCATTGAACCCTTGTCTCCTGCATTGGAAGGCAGGTTCTTTACCCCTGAGCTACCAGAGAAACCCTACGTGGGTATACACATACGTAAAATCCATCCAGTTGAACACTTATTACATGACAACTTGACTACAGGTATGTTATATCACAATAGAAAAATTTTAAAATTCACAACTGTATAAACAGTTTTCTTGGCAGAGCTGGGAAGCCAAATTATCTAACAGCCAGGTTGAACCTCCAGACCCTTTAAAAGTGTACAGTTGAGGGAAAGTATCAGGGATGTTGAGATTTCTGTTTACATTTAAATGAGAAGAAATCTCAGAATGGACACCATTCTCTGGAGAGCCAGTGAAGAACCCTGAATATAGCTCCTTGCATGCTTTTGAGCACACCACAGGTGTGAAAAAGAAGTCACGCTTATCTTTCCGACAGCAAACAAATCGTGCCTTCGGAATATTAAGCACCAGTTACAGAAGTTTCACATGTAGTAAAAGCAAGGCAGTGAAGTTTGAAATACGGATAATCGCTTCCAAATTACTGATTTCCTTTGGAGAGCAATTGCATTTATAAATATGAATACCGTCTATATTAAACCGAGAAAAATGACACTCAAGTATCTGTCAAGAGTTTGATGTACCCTTAGAAAAAAAATTTCAAAGCCAGAGGGAACGCAAATGAACACAGCATTTGTCAAATGGTACTGGAACTGGAAAAACCAATGAATTTAAGAGACTCTGATCTAAAGAACACTTTAAAAATTAATGTGTTATATGAGCTGATCTGGCTACTCTGGGCATCTCCCTCTGTTCTACCAACAGAGCAAAGAAATATGCAAATAAACCTGACGGAGTGAAGGCAATTTATGAACATGTGAAGACAGAGGAGTTATTTTCCTTATGGTTTAAATCTAATACTAAATGGCAGTTTTATTTTAAAGCCAAGCAATAAGGAAATGAACGGCTGATCAAATGTACCATACTATGGGAGCCAGAGCTCTAAAGACTAGCTATTTCTTTTTTACAAAGCAGTGGTTTCTATTATTTAGGTCATACGCCCAGCCCACTGATAGAAATTTTGGGTGTGCAAGCTTTCCCAATACTTTTGTTTACTGATAACTTATAGGTTTACATTACTGCACTAAACACGATGCTCTCGTTCTAAAGCACAGAGGTAGAAATAAAAAAAAAAATGGATGCAGTAAGGGTGAAACAAATATTATTTCAAAATATTACACAACCACACCATTTAATAATACTTAAGAAAATATATTTCACATGAGGTTGATGGCTAATGATAAGGGACAAAAAAAAGCATATATCAAATTGTCTTGATAATTTATAGCTCTCATGTCAGATCTGATTAGATCTTAATTTTTACCTGTAAGAAGGCTGACAGCATGCTGATTAAGCCATTTGCCTATTTTGGGAGTGAGGATTCAGTTACAAACATAATATTAACACATAGATTCAGTTATACAGGCATACATAAAATGCAACTGACTACAATATGCTGAAGGCAATTGAATGCTCATGTATTCTGGCACTCCTATTCTTTCCATTGGATACCTGCCACATGAGGCATGTGACCGCCTGGCGCACAGACCACGTGAGAGTGCCAGCTGCCATGGATACATCAGATATTAGTAAAGCTTCCTTTGAACTGAGAACAATAAAAAGAACACACACTCTTTCTCAGCCTCAATGGGTCAGCGTTGCACAGCCCTTTTGGGGGAACAGTTGTATCATGTATTCAAATTCCCCAGGGAAGCTTAGAGAAAATACAGATTCCTGAACTCAAGAGTAGAAATTCCAATAGGTGTAGATTAGGAGTCCTAGAAAGGCCTTACCAGGTGGCTCAGGGACAAAGATCTCACCTGCCAATGCAGGAGATGCAGGTTAGATCCCTGGGTTGGGAAGAACCCCTGGACAAGGAAATGGCAACCTAATCTAGTATTCCTGCCTGGGAAATCCCATGGACAGAGGAGCCTGGCGGGCTACAGTCGATGGGGTTGCAGTGAGACATGACTGAGTGGATGAGCACGTATGCAGGGGTCCTTGAAAACTGAAGAGTCTAACTTGGTAAATCAGGAACTCCGCACTCCTCGCTTGAGAAACTCCAACACGGTTTGCAGGTATGACAGAAATAATCCACAAATGACCCTTAGACACATGGATTCTTAGTTAGAGCACTTCTTCCTAGCACAGTAGTTCTCCAAACTGGCTGCTTATCAGTATCATCAGGATGCTCATTGAAATAGCACATTTCTGGGCTCCCGTGCCAGAGATTCTGATTTACTAGGTCAGAGTAGCCGTGCCAGACAAGCCCCATGGCAAACAACTTTGGACATCAGTGCCCTAGTGACACTCCGATCCACACTGGAATCAATTTGGCAATGAGACTCTTGCTACTTTCTACATCTTGCTTGTGGATGACACTCAAATATATTTTAGATTAATGGTCCCAATGGAAAGAATGGCAGTCTGATACAGTCAGGAGCTGGAGGTGAGCCTCAGTTCTGCCCCCAGGTAGCTCGAAGTGCTACCTTCAGGATGCTAGGAGGTGTGACCCTCGCCTCTGTTAACCAAGTTCCAACTTTCTTGGGATACCCGTTTCTTCCCTATCTTTAGAAGAAACACACCCAGGCTAGAGGAATGGAAATGTGATCCACTCAGACACAGGAAAAATTAGTGATGGTGGGGAGGGGTGCTTTCCAGGAAATACTCAGACAGGATTTCCCATTCAGTGTGAACCTAGGAGGGTATGCTGGAGCTGAAGGAGACAACCTCAAGGAGACAGCCTGCCCAAAAGGAGGAGCTAGGTCACAGAACACCTTCGTAGTGGTCATTTGTCTTCACTGCAATACATCAATTTCACCTCTGGACTTTTCAGTTAAGTGAGCCATTAAATCCCCATAATTTTCTTAAGCTAAATGGGAATGGATCCTGTAGTTCCTAACCAAAGCAATACTAACACAATGGTGAAAACCACTTAGTAGTCAAGTCCCTCAATTTTCGTAAAAAAACAAGGTCACTGGGCTGTCTCTCAAGCCCCTATGTTTCTATTATTTTCTACATGTCTCTATTGTGCTTTACCTGTTGAACATTTTTTTTTCTATTGAGGATATATGTTTATTTTAGTGCACAAAGCCTCAGAGTGGCTAGAAGCTGAACAGTTTAATCCATTTTTTGGTTTCTTTGTTTTGCCATTTTTCCATTAAAAAAATTATTGAAATATAATTGATTTACAACATTGTGTTCAGTGTACAGCAAAGTGATCCAGTTATACATACACATATATCTATTTATTCTTCAAATTCTTTTCCCATTCTCTAATAACCTAGTTATTACAGAATACTGAGCAGAGTTTCCTGTGCTATACAGTAGGTATTTGTGGGTTATTTTATATATAGCAGTGTGCATATTTTAATCCCAGACTCCTAATTTTTTATAGTCTTTTATTTTATTTCTAATTGGAAGATAACTACTTCACAATATAGTGATGTTTTCTGCCACACATCAACATGAATTGGCCACAGGCACACACATGTCCCCTCCCTCACACCTCCCTCCCCGTCCCACCCTCTAGGTTGTCACAGAGCATCAGCTTTGGGTTCCCTGCATCTGCCTCATACAGCAAATTCCCACTGGCTACCTACTTTACATAAGGCAATGTCTATGCTTCAGGGCTCCTCTCTCAAATCATCCCATCTTCTCTCTCCCCGCACTGTGCCCAGAAGTCTGTTCTCTATGTCTGCATCTCCACTGCTGCCCTAAAGATAGGTTCATCAGTATCATCTTTATAGATTCCATATATATATGGGTGAATATACATGTGTGTGTGTGTCCATATATATGTGTTAATATACAGCATTTCTCATTCTGACATACTTCACTTTGTATAATAGACTCCAGGTTCCTTAAAAAACTAGCAACAGAAGTACCACATGACTCTGCAATCACAATACTGGGCAGATACCCTGAGGAAACCGTAACTGGAAAGACACACGTATCCCAGTGTTCGCTGCAGCACTGTTTACAATACCTAGGACATGGAAGCAACCTAGATGCCCATCAACAGACGAATGGTTAAAGCAGCTGTGGTACAGATACACACGGAATATCACTCAGCCACACAAAGGAATGCGTCTGAGTCGGTTCTAATGAGGTGGATGGACCTAGAGCCAATTCCTAAGTTACCCCTCCCCGCCATCCCCTTTGGTAACCGTAACTTTGTCTTCTATGTCTGTGAGTCAATTCCTGTTTTATGAATAAAGTGATCTCTGTCATTTTTTTAGCTTCCACATATAAGCAATATCATATATTTGTTTTCCTCTGTCTCACTCACTTCACTTAGTATGATCATCTTTAACTCTTCAATCCACTGTCATCTTTAACAACCTTCTTGCGGTCAATTTAGTCACGTCTTCAATTATTTCTAATATTCCCCAATTAAACACCATTTTTGGACGTTTTTCGAGGCTTGGGAGAAACAAGTGAGAGAGATTCTATAGAAAGTGACGTAGGGGAGTTCCATGGTGGTAGAATGGTTAGGACTCCATGCTTCTACTGCAGGGGACGTGCCTCTGATTCCTGGTCAGAGAACCAAAGCTGCATAGTGTGGTGTTGGCGCGCTCTCTCTCGATAGAAAGATAGATAGATAGATAGATAGACAGACAGACAGACAGACAGACAGATAGATAGATAGATAGATGGCTCAAATGGTAAAGAATCCACCTGCCAAGGAAGGAGCTGCAGGCTGGATCCCTGGGCCAGGAAGATCCCCTGCAGGAGGGCACAGCAACCCACTCCAGTGTTCTTGCCTGGAGAATCCATGGAAAGAGGAACCTGGCGAGTTACAGTCCATGGAGTCTCAGAGCCAGACACACTCCGCATCTGCTCAGTCAGACACAACAAGGCACACAAGCACATGACTGTGTGTGTGTGTGTGTGTGTGCACGCGCGCGTGTGTGAGAATCACATGAAAATTAGTTTGCAACACCACTGTACTTCAACCGACAAATTTTAAGTTTCCTCTGAATTTATCTCTACAGCTCAGAAATATTTTTCTTGCCTGCTTGGAATGGAATTCCCTTTGACTTATCATATAGGCTGAGTTCTGCAGAACTCAAAATGTTTTACATGTACATTTCCCTTGAAAGCTTTCACATCAACATGTTATGGTATTCCAAACTTAGCCAAGTTCAAAAACAAATTACCTCTCAGCGTCTTTTGAAACTTATCGAGCTGTTCCATTCCAGCTGATGATTTTAATGGGCACAGAACAATGAAAATCCTACACATCACTTGAAAAGTGACCAAGTAAAAATGCATTTGATTACAGGAAACAATAAGCACCTTTCAGAGTATACTTCCATTATATGTGTACTGCCATGCAAATACATCCAATGGAAAATAACCAAACTGGGACTTTCAAAATTATTTCTGAACAAATTTTCTCTACTCAGTATGTCAAAAGGCTACATACCTATTAATTTATCTGGAAACTGAAAAACGATACGCCACAACTCATTTTCAAAAGCAAGAGAGGTTTGCGTAATCTGGGTTAAAACCTTAAAAGAGCATACACGTAGCTTGCATTACCTAGATCTCAAATGGGCAGGAAATAGTTTGAGTCACGCATTAGTTGAAGGATACAAAAGGAGAACAATGAGAACACTTTATTTTCCCAGATTCTGGTTTAAAGAAAATACTTTTCAGGATCTTTACCTACTCACTCTTTCTCAAGGTTATCATCTTCAAATTTGTGTCAAAGTCATTTCTCCTTTTTTAATATTTTCTCATTCAGTTCATGAAATCCTCAGTTATATATCGTGTCCCTTTTGAAAGGGCCAGAGAGAGAAACAGGCAGCTGGCCACTTGTTCAACCTTATCTCAAACTGCCTTTATTCAGAGTTCTTAATTAAATGAAAATTATGTGCCTTCACTGGACCAATTTTTGAATTCTACATATTCTCTGACTTTGCTCCTTGAGGGAGGGGGAGAAAACACGCTCAACTTTACAGAGCAAATAAAAATGTGATGACACAGCAGTTATGTGGTACAGGTGACTTGCTTGATTCCAGATGAAGAATAAAGGACCACAAACATCTTCTAAAGACAGTCACAGTGTTTTAATACATTGTCTCATTCATTTTCAGTCTACATGTGATCGAGGGATTTCCTGGCATTAAAATAAACTGGGTAGTAAATTAAAAAGTTGGTAAGAAGATGTAAATGTATATAAAAGGCTGTTCTTCCTGATGATAACATCACAGTGTTTTCCTTCATCTCAACTTTACAAGAAGTGATTAATAGTTTCTGTGGTTTTCCATTGACAGACAGAGGATTTCCTTTTTACCTATCTCATCTATGCTGAGAGGTCACAAAGTCTGTATCTCGGGAGAAATAAGGATGTGCTCTAGACTGTTTTGTTACCGGCCACCCTCTCACCCCATTAGAGTTAAAGCCAAGTAGAAGAAAAGCCACAAATTGCCAAAGAGGCAGGTTAAAACGACCTACCTGAACCAGACTAGTTTTTTCCTGACTTGTGTAGATGCTGCCTCCCGGGACAGAGCAACATTCATTTCTACTTTCTTTTCTTTTTAAATTTATTTTTTAAAGCAGGGTTTTTATTATCAGTATATAATTCACCCTCCTTTCTCCATGGAGCAGATTTTGTTAACATGCTATATTAAATATGAAACACTCTTAGATGGCTTGCAGAGGTAATTGTCTTACTTTCAGCAGGCTTCTATGAAAAGCAAGTTTAGCTTTCCAACATGAAATATAGTAATTAATGGAGTGTCAGGTTACTAATGCACACTAAAAAAAATATGAGTGAAGTTAGCTATGCATCCCACTGTTTTAACTGCAGATTGGAGCTAAACAACCATGCTGGTTTTTTGTATTTCTGAAAATCTAAACCTGAAATCTGCTTTAAGAAGGCAGGGGAGGGAGCAGGAAGGGTAGGAAAATAGAAAACGCTTGCTGCATTTATGAACTCAAAGGCCTCTGCTGGATGATTTACATCTGGGATGAAGGGGTCCTACCATCCTGAGGCATGTACTATCTCGGAAGAACTCAGCACTGACACCAGCATTAAAGACCAGGGCAAATGCATGTTGCATAAGGTGACAGCTGAATGGAGTATAAAAGTCTTACAAAAACTTGAACTTCATGCAAGTCTGGAACTGTGAGCAAGACATCCGGGGATACTGTGTAAACAACAGGAAGTTGTGAACCAAGAAATGACAATCATTCCTGCACTCTAGAAGCTACTTTCAAATTCAGAATAGGGCAATTACATAGAAGTAAACAGGATTGGGTCACACCGAATATATTAAACAGAAAGACCGATTTAACTTTGAGATGAAACTTGCAAATCCAGCAGACATGGGTTCCCCCCTAAAGGAAGAGAAGATGGGTGGTCGCATGAAAGGGAGGTAAACTGCAGAATCCTGTAGAGTTCATCTCCACATATTCCCTGAAGGACAGGGCAGGGTGGATGGGTGTGTACCAATAGATAATCTTCGTGGGACACAGCCTGATATTAATCACCAACAGCATCCAACGTGAGCTTTACTCTACTTCCCTTCTTCCCTAAAATAACTGGCCTTCTGCAGAACGTTGAGTGCAAAGAGGGTAGCGTGGAGAGCTAACTGGAGCATCCCACAGCTGACATTAGGGCCCTCAGTGGCAACGTGACAGTCAGATGCTGCTTCATGTAACCACTGCATGAGCGGAGGGCAAGGGAGCGAGCGCGTCATGGGAATCAACTGCCTCCTGATGAAGAATCTGAGCCTTTCGTGGCCCAACTAGAGCAGTGTCCTGGAGATGACCTCGCCAAAGAGTCACTACAGCTGTGGGCCTTACTGCTGTGCTCCTCTTGGCCCTTCCAAAGTGTAACTCAGTCTCATTTCAAATATGGTGTCTACGAATGAATGCAAAATCTGAATTATAAATGTTAAAGCTTCAATATAGCTTTTCATGGAATACTGCTAGAACTCGGGAGAGGGAGGAGCTCAGAATCACGAGTTATACAGATCATAACCTACGAAGAGAAGACCAAACACATTTTACTCAAGGTAATGACTGGACAATGGTAAGTGCTGAGAGACTGATACCATTCTCCATGTATTAAACGATCATAACTCATATTCAGAGCACTCGGCATGGTACAGAAAACAGCAGTTTTTAGGGTGACTGCAATATACTTACATGTATTTATACATGTAAGCCATTTATATGCTTTCTGATTTGTAGAGATTTTAATCTAAAAACTAGACAAAATGAGATTGGATTTATGTAATTCAAGTCTTAAAGAATTAAGGAAGAAAAAAACCAGTCTAGTGAGGAGAAAAACGCATGTTTCCTTTTTTTTGTTTCTTGGCTAAAGGCTGTATGGCTAACTTGACACCAGCTTTGAAGCTTCCAACTGGGTAAATTTAAATTTCTTTCAGATAAAATGTTTCCCCAAATGAGAAAATGCTATTTTTAATGAAACCAAATAGCCTTAATTGGTTGTGATGGGAAGTAAACTCAGAGATAAACACTGCATCAATAATTCAAGGCTTTCCATCTGGGGGAAACTTCTTCCTGAACTGCATAATGAATATTCGACCTAGGACAGAGTTTGCATTATTTGAAAAGCAACAGCTGAAATCTAAGCAAATATCCAAACACACAGCTCAGTGAAAGTAGCTAGCCTCCAGGGCAACTCTCCTGAGTTTCAGGAAATAGCTGCCTTCGCTTCACAATATTATCACCTCCCTAGTCTTGCACTGAAAGCCATCGAAAAAGCTCATGCAGGTCACGATCTTTTATCCTTCCTGCTACCACAATGCTGTTTAATTTAAAATAATTACTATGGTCAGGCTTGATTAAAAGGATGCATAAGAAGTTGTCCCAAGTTTCTGGGACATTCCTAACAAAATCCATCAAGTATTAAGGATTACAATAAACATACATAAAAAGTATAAAATACAGAAGGGCAATTAATTCCAGGGGGTGAAGAGGGAAAGCTTAATGGACGAGCTGGCATTTGGGCTGAGCAATGACATATCTGAGATTAGAGAGATATTAACAACAATGACAATATGGCTGCATAATATATGTCATTGATTATTTTTATTTTTTATTAATAGCCATGGCTAAGATTTTGGGGGTATTTACTGTGTGGCCAATGCTGAACTAGTTAATTTAAATGTGACAGTTCAATTGATCCTACAGCGATCTCTAGTGTCACTATTGCCTTGATGTTAAAAATGGGGAAAGTGAGCACAGAGAAGCTATATGACTTGCTCAGGAGTGCACAGCTAGTAAGGAGCAGAGCTGAGGATGTGCATTCATAACCAGATTCTGGGAAAAAGAAAGCTTCCAGAGAGAGAAGAGAAGAAAATGGGAGGGGCTCGTGCCAGATTAGAGGGTGCTGGCTCCATGATCATTTTTAATTAACTGATTATCTATTTATTTATTTGTTTGGACTGTACTATGCAGGATCTTAGTTCCCCAACCAGTGATGGAACCCATGCCCCCTGCGGTGGAAGTGTGGAGTCCTAACCACAGGACCACCAGGGGATTCCCTGGCTCCATTCTTATTGGGAGCAAATGAGCCTCCAAGTGCCTTTATCCAAGAAAACTGACACTGTCCATCGTAATCATTCTGGTTGCTTCTAGTTCTTTTTGTGTGTTACCCATCTGCACTGGCCAAGTAAGATTTTTGAAAAGCTGTCTTGTTTTCTAATAGCTTTTGATGAAGACTTCAAAACTTCTTTCCTAAGACTATTTTTTCTTCTTCATGTAGTTTCTTCTAATGAAATTATACTACTCCTTGGACAGGGGTTGGGTCTTTTACTTTTTTTGAAACCCACAGGAGGCAATCACGGTCCGAATAGTAAAGTTGGCAGAACTTAAGAACCTGAGCTGTGACTAAAGCTTGTTTTTGGATACCTACATCAAGATGCCTTAAATCTTAAGTGCATGATATAATCCACAGATAGGCTGTTTTAAACAGAGGGCCAAAAAAAGACTTTTAAAAACAGAGGACATCTTAACTGCCCTTTTAAAATAAACCAAAACCATTTTCCTTCTCTATTGTCTTTATTCTCTTATGCAAAGGGTTCTGTAGAAATTGCGTAAAAGGAAAAATTTTAATTGCATTATCCCAAGGCAGATATAAAAACTCTTTAATAAAATAAACATTGCCACATTAAAATCATTCCAAAACAGGCAGAAAAGTCATTTGGTGATAATTGAATGTTGATTTAAAAAGTCTTGATGTGCTGCTGGAGAGAGAAAATAGGATATGAAAATAAACAATATTGCATGCTAGATGACAAAACACTGGAGGTACATCTATAGAGTTGATTCTACAAAATAAACAGAGAAGCCTAATGGAAAAACATATTGGGCTTCCTTGTATTTGTTGAGATAATTTTTATGTGATGAAATTAAATAGAAGAGGAAAATGAGTTTTGCCTTTCCTTATGCCTTCTGTCTTTTAAAAATGAACATTTCAAACTGATGAACTTATCATCTACATCTAGTCCAATAACTTCCTTGACACATTACTTAGAAACAAAGTGTACCCTTGAAAAGCATCTTTCAACAGGAAATGTATTTTTACTACACTGTGATGGCTTGTATGTAACTGGAGAATTTGACCCTTTTAAGATGTAGGTCAAAAGATAAAAAGTCATAATGCCAGCTCCTTAATTCCATGCTCCTTGAAGTGGTTCTGAGGTGCAAATGTGACATGAATTTATTCAAACAGGCAACTGATACTGACTAAGCCAAGGCAGGTGCTAAATGCTGAGCACACAGGGATGAACAGATGCCACAAGACTTATCATCACCAGGAAGCTCATGATCTCTGAGAAAGACAAGGAGGAAATGAGCACTTCCCGCAAAATGTGAAGGAGGCCATGAGAGGAGAACAGCACCAGGGAAGAGAGGTACCAGATAGGAAGCTGAAGATAAAAGGTGTAAGGATAAGGCAATTAAGGCCAGACCCAGAGGAAAAGCAATAGTGAAGGCTGGCTCTCTGTGAGGTGGGGGAGAAGTAGGAAGGAAGTTTTGGGCAGGGGCAAAGGAACAACATGCTTACAGATCATTTATATAGAAAGGGAGCTCAAGACCTGGAATCATTGTTAAATGATCTGAAAGGCTAAACACAGCGTGGTTTTCAGCATAAGGACACACTGTATAAATCACAGTTCTTTAACATATGAATGGTAAGCCACTGTGGACTTGTTCTGAAGGCAAATGGTCTCTGGAATCCCACCTCCAAAGCCCAGATTTATTCTATGCCAGCCCCTGGATACGGCTTTAGGAGAGGCCACGATAGTGCTAGAAACCTTGTTCATGACTACCTCCATAGCTGGAGGGGAAGTTCCAGGTCAACTTTGCCTAAATCGGAGCTTACCCCTAATCCTAGGAGCTCCAGAAGGAAGTTCAGTGACCACCAGCGCCCCCCCCCCCCCGCACTCCTCCACAGGAGCTGAAGTAGGGTCTGGGTTCTAATACGAGCTCACCACTTCCTGGGTTAAAGTCCTGGGCAAACTAAAGCCTGCCCATTCAGGAAGGATGGTGATGATACAGAATGAGGAAGAGCCTACAAGCTCAGGAACTTAGCATCATACCAAGCACACGATGACTGCCAACACAAGGGAGGTACCATCTCCATAGTCACCACCACATCACATCTGAGCACAAAGGTCCAATGAAAGATTTTGGAGGCAGAAATGAGATCTTTACAGCTCACCACATTAATCCAGGAGAACATCCTAGAGTGTCAGATACTGGGGAAAATGACAAAAAGGCAAATTTTAAGCAAAGTGGGAGAAATAGGTCACATGTTTTATTGGAGGGAAGAGATTTTGGAGAATTTCCTTGCGTTATAAAGGGGAAGTCTTCCCTTGTGGCTTAGCTGGTAAAGAATCTGCCCTTAATGCGGGAGACCTGGGTTTGATCCCTGGGTTGGGAAGATCCCCTGGAGAAGAAAACGGCTATGCACTCTAGTATTCTGGCCTGGAGAATTCCATGGATTGTACAGTCCATGGGGTCACAGAGAGTCAGACACGACTGAGCAACTTTCACAATGGGGAAGATCTCCACAGACATCCTCAGACCTTTGTTAATTTCAGGTTAAGCATCCTATATATCCCTAGAATTCACGCATGGTATCATCACAAACTTCTGACACCAATCTGCTCACATGTGGGAAAATATACTGATGTTCGTCAAGTCCTATAAGAGAAGTGACAAAGTTGTGTGTACTGGAACGATCAAATTTAGCACTGAAGAGGCTCCAAAGTCTGCAAGTCAGTCTTTCTGTGAAGCATGGATGCAAAGAATGAACTCTGCAATTCAATGGCAAATACACAATATAAAACAGTAAATAACAAGCACAATATACTGTGGGTGCTGAATAGAAAATCTCAGTATGCATCAGCTAATTTAATACTCACAAAACCCACAAGAATCAGATATCATTACTCACATATTACAGAGCAATAGGCTGACATACTGAGGGGTTAAGTGCCTTGACTCAGACACACTCAGGAAAGTGGAGAGTCAGGTCTCAAAGCTTGCTCTATCCATCACCATGCCCTATGTCTACTCTCCACACTTGCCTCCTGCAACAGAACAACCCCAGGGTTTAGCCAAAGTCAGCTAACCCATCAAAGTTGCCAACATTATTGACAGCTACTATAAACATGGGGCTTCCCAGGTGGCTCGGTGGTAAAGAATCTGCCTGACAATGCAGGAGACACGGGTTTGATCCCTAATCCAAGAAGATCCCCTGGAGAAGGAAATGGCAACCCACTCCAGTATTCCTGCCTCAGAACCCCATGGACAGAAGAGCGTGGCAGGCTACAACCCATGGGGTCAGAGAGTCAGACATGGCTTAGCAACTTACCAACGCTCTGTACAGAGATCATCCTAACTTTGAGCTGAACACCAATAAGGCCTAGGATGAAGCTCTCAAAACAGAATCCGGGGGGGGGGGGGGGCGCGCAGCTTTCTCTGCGATCATTGAGTGAGCTCTGAATTCTCCTACTTGACTGCCCTGTGTTCTACCTTAAATATCTACTCACGAGAAGCATGTGCAAGTTGGAATAAACTCTGTGAAGGCAGATTACTTATCTGCAATGTCTCAGAGCTTCCATGGGAAACAAAATTATATGCCTTAATCATCACCCACAGCACACTCCCCATAGGTACTCAACACTAGATAAATACATCTCTTCAAGTGTGCTGCTGCGTGTGGCAACTTACAAGATATGAAAACTGATATTTGGGGGGAGATTGTCTCCAATTTGTGCAACTTGGAATCTACTTTGGTGTATGAAATATAAACATGCTTAGAAAATGAAAATGCTTTCTTCTTATGTTCATTAAGAGGAGTCTTTCAAAATTTAGAGGCAATGCTCATCTTATGTTTTCTACACAGATGCACCAAAGCAGCTATAAAAGCAACTTTTTAAATATTGAAGACTTAGAGCTGGCTGTCAGCTGGAAAAGTAACTACCTGTAAAAGATACTTAACACTGAAAACCATCAGAAACCAACAATTTCTTATTAAATCTATTTAATGTCAAGAGTGTCTCACTGAGTGCAGTAACTTTTTAAAATATTTAACACATAGAGTCACTTGGAGGCTAGGAAGATATTTTTTATTAAACATACTTAATGATTAGCCCTGTTCTAAATCTGGGCAAAAAAAAGGCAAGTGCTGTAACTATTACAAAGCAAAGGAGCCAAGTGTTTACAGCTGTGCTGGCAGCAGACAGAGACGGTTATAAAGCGCATTTAAAGGCTCTACAGCTCTAGGAGTCCCTGCGTAGAGGATCGCCCCAAACGTATTCTGCGACTGACATACAGCCACATTTGTTTAGCCATTGTCTATGAAGTTAATTCCTCAGGATGGCAAATAACAGTTCTGTACACAGACTCTCTTCATGTCTACAAAAAATGGATCTGAAGTTCAAATTTGTGTACAAGGCCACGATCTGCCTGAAGTGAAAGAAAATGTGGGACAAACACCAGAGTATTTGGAAAACACCCTATGTTGTCATGTTGCTATTACTCATCTTGTTTCCACAGCTTTATTAGAAGAAAATGGATTTTTCCTCTATTGCATGAAAACTCTGTTTCTTACAGATATGGTAAGAAACTTTCCAGAAGCTTCTTTTTTGCATATATATATACATATGTGTGTGTGTGTGTATATTTTTTTTTGCTTAAGTAGTACATTTAAGCACTCCTTCTCTTTCTCCATCACTTTCTTTCTGCCCCATTTATTTGTATAACAGTTATGGTGACCAAAAAATAAAGCATAATTATCCATTGTATAAATTATAATACATTTAATAAAATGCTATGCAAAGACTACACCAAATGCTACAAACTACAAAAAAAACGCTGCTATGTTTTTTGAACTTTGAAGGTAGGCCTGCATCACCCACCCAGGGTATGTATGAGGAGACTTTAAGAGAGAAGAGACCAAATATCCCTTTCCTAGCAAAAATGAGACCGTTTAGATTGTTCCACTTAATCTCCAAAACAAACCCATGAAGCAAATCGTTTTATCCCCACTTATTAATAGCAGGTCAGGAAACAGGCTAAGAAAGGTTAGATAACATGTCTAAATAAGCTGGAACATGAGTGAACTTTTATCTACTGGACTTCATGCTCCTTCTTTATCCTTTCAACATATTGAGGCCCAGTGTTGTGGACTGATCATCTGTCTCCCTCACATGTTAATGCCCTAACTTCTAATATGATGGCATTTGGAGACGGGCCTTTGGGAGGTGATCAGTGTCAAATGCTGACATGACGGTGGGGCTCTTGTAATAAGATTAGTGCCCTTGGAAGATGACACCACACAGCTTGTTCTCTCTCCCCGAGTGCATGAGGAGGCCCTGGGAGCACTGACTGAAATGGATTCTGTCTAGAAACCAAGAGAAGAGGTCACAGAATAAACCCTACCTTGCCCTTGGACGTCCCAGCCTTCTGAACTGTGAAAAATGAATGTTTGTTGTCTATGCCACCCAGTCTCTGGTATTTGCTTATGACAGCCCAAACTGACTTTCACTCACTGACACTCAGTCACAACTGTTCCACCTGGAACATTTTCCAGATAAATGAGAAGTTGGACTGGAGATGAGAAGTTTAATTTTTGCACATGAGAGCAGGTCTGTGTAACCTGAGCATCCAGACCACAGGTCCCTCAACTAGGGAGTGATTCTGCCCTCATGGCAAAGCTGGGGGACACTTAATTGTCAAAATTTGCAAGAGGTGCTACTGGTACCTACTGAGTTAAGGCTAGGGACATTACCTAACATCCTTCAGATCACAGGATGGCCCCTCACAGCAGAGAACCACCATGCCCAACGTCAGTGGTGTTGCATTGAGAGCTCTTGCTCCCAAGTACTACTTGACACATAAGTGACCCTGGACAAACACTTCTGAAGGAGGATCTGGGTAAATTCAACAAGTACATATTGAGTTCTGCCAGGCACTGCCAGTAGCTACAAAAAAAGAAAAACAACAACAACATGCATGTACTGGTCTTTCTTCATGTACATTTGTGGTCAGCAAAAGCAATTAAGATTTCCCAGAAATACTACAAGAAAATTACAGTGGGCTAAGGTGACCAACTTTTTATAAAGAGTTATATGGGAATTCCTTGGTTGCCCAGTGGTTAGGATTCAGTGCTTTCACTGCCAGGGGCTTGAGTTCATTCCCTGGCTGGGGAAATAAGATCCTATAATCTGCATGGCAGCCTTCCCCCACCCCTCAATAAAAGAGCTCTAAACTCATCAGACTTTTAGAGGAAGGGAAGGGACATCTATGTAAAGAGGACACATCAGCAAGGAGACATAGATGAAAGGGAAGAGAAGAGGAGGGCTTGAGAAGTTAAACCAGCCAATCAAGAAGCAGAACATCAAGAGACCAGTTCCAGGAACACTACTGTCTAGCATCATGTCAACAAAAAGGATTTAACTGGATATAAGTGAATGTATTCTTGCCTGACCTATGGTGCCAGGTTGTCCGAGTTTCCACACCAACCCCATCTGTAAACTTAGGATTAAAAAAAGCATTCGTCTGTATATTTGCCTATTCTGAACAGTTTATGTGAACAGAATCTCAAAATACATGGTATTTTGCAATTGACTTCTTCCTCATAGTATCTGGTACATTGATGTTAGAGCATGTGCCCATACGTCATACCTATATTTGACTGAATAGTTAACTGGTTGCACAACTCTTTGAATATACTGAATATCATTCAGTTTATACACTCTAAATTTGTGAATTGTATGGTATATGAACTATATGTCAATAAAGCTGTGACAAAAATAAAATAAAAACTATAAAAAAAGGGAAAAAAAATAAAGCACTTCTTTTACCTTGCTGGAGCAGCCGTGAAGAGATACCCCACATCCGAGGTAAGAGAAACCCAAGTAAGACGGTAGGTGTTGTGAGAGGCATCAGAGGGCAGACAGACTGAAACCACAATCACAGAAAACTATTCAATCTGATGAAAGGACCACAGCTCTTGTCTAACTCAATGAAACTAAGCCATGCCGTGTGGGGCCACACAAAACGGTCGGGTCATGGTGGAGAGGTCTGACAGAATGTGGTCCACTGGAGAAGGGAATGGCAAACCCCTTCAGTATTCTTGCCCTGAGAACCCCATGAACACTATGAGAATGCAAAATGACAGGATACTGAAAGAGGAACTCCCCAGGTCGGTAGGTGCCCAATATGCTACTGGAGATCAGTGGAGAAATAATTGAAGAATGAATGAAGGGATGGAGCCGAAGCAAAAACAACACCCAGTTGTGGATGGGACTGGTGATAGAAGCAAGGTCCGATGCTGTAACAGAGCAATATGGCATAGGAACCTGGAATGTTAGGTCCATGAATCAAGGCAAATTGGAAGTGGTCAAACAGGAGATGGAAAGAGTGAATGTCGACATTCTAGGAATCAGCGAACTAAAATGGACTGGAATGGGTGAATTTAACTCAGATGACCATTGTATCTACTGCTGTGGGCAGGAATCCCTTAGAAGAAATGGAGTAGCCATCATAGTCAACAAAAGAATCTGAAATGCAGTACTTGGATGCAATCTCAAAAACGACAGAATGATCTCTGTTCGTTTTCAAGGCAAACCATTCAATATCATGGTAATCCAAGCCTATGCCCCAACCAGTAACGCTGAAGAAGCTGAACGGTTCTATGAAGACCTACAAGACCTTTTAGAACTAACACCCAAAGAAGATGTCATTTTCATTATGGGGGACTGGAATGCAAAAGTAGGAAGTCAAGAAACACCTGGAGTAACAGGCAAATTTGGCCTTGGGGTACGCAATGAAGCAGGGCAAAGGCTAATAGAGTTTTGCCAAGAAAATGCACTGGTCATAGCAAACACCCTCTTCCAACAACACAAGAGAAGACTCTACACATGGACATCACTAGATGGTCAACACCAAAATCAGATTGATTATATTCTTTGCAGCCAAAGATGGAGAAGCTCTATACAGTCAGCAAAAACACGACCAGGAGCTGACTGTGGCTCAGCTCATGAACTCCTTATTGCCAAATTCAGACTTAAACTGAAGAAAGTAGGGAAAACCACTAGACCATTCAGGTATGACCTAAATCAAATCCCTTATGACTATACAGTGGAAGTGAGAAATAGATTTAAGGGACTAGATCTGATAGACACAGAGCCTGATGAACTATGGACGGAGGTTTGTGAGATTGTACAGGAGACAGGGATCAAGACCATCCCCATGGGAAAGAAATGCAAAAAGGCAAAATGGTTGTCTAAGGAGGCCTTACAAATAGCTGTGAAATGAAGAGAAGCGAAAAGCAAAGGAAAAAAGGAAAGATATTACCATTTGAATGCAGAGTTTCAAAGAATAGCCAGGAGAGATAAGAAAGCCTTCCTCAGTGATCAATGTAAAGAAATATAGGAAAACAACTGAATGGGAAAGACTATAGAGATCTCTTCAAGAAAATTAGATACCAAGGGAACATTTCACACAAACATGGGCTCAATAAAGCACAGAAATGATATGGACCTAACAGAAGCAGAAGATATTAAGAAAAGGTGGCAAGAATACACAGAAAAACTGTACAAAAAAGATCTTCATGACCCAGATAATCACAATGGTGTGATCACTCACCTAGAGCCAGACATCCTGGAATGTGAAGTCAAGTGGGCCTTAGAAAGCATCACTACGAACAAAGCTAGTGGAGGTGATAGAATTTCAGTTGAGCTATTTCAAATCCTGAAAGATGATGCTGTGAAAGTGCTGCACTCAATATGCCAGCAAATTTGGAAAACTCAGCAGTGGCCATGGGACTGGAAAGGTCAGTTTTCATTCCAATCCCTAAGAAAGGCAATCCCAAAGAATGCTCAAACTACCGCACAATTGCACTCATCTCACACACTGGTAAGGTAATGCTCAAAATTCTCCAAGCCAGGCTTCAGCAATATGTGAACCGAGAACTTCCAGATGTTCAAACTGGTTTTAGAAAAGGCAGAGGAACCAGAGATCAAATTGCCAATATCTGCTGGATCGTTGAAAAAGCAAGAGAGTTCCAGAAAAACATCTATTTCTGCTTTATTGACTACGCCAAAGCCTTCAACTGTGTGGATCACAATAAACTGTGGAAAATTCTGAAGGAGGTGGGAATACCAGATCACCTGGCCTGCCTCTTGAGAAACCTGTATGCAGGTCAGGAAGCAACAGTTAGAACTGGACATGGAACAACAGACTGGTTCCAAATAGGAAAAGGAGTACGTCAAGTCTGCATATTGTCAGCCTGCTTATTTAACTTATATGCAGAGTACATCATGAGAAAAACTGGGCTGGAAGAAGCATAGGCTGAAATCAAGATTGCCGGGAGAAATATCAATAACCTCAGATATGCAGGTGACACCACCCTTATGGCAGAAAGTGAAGAAGAACTACAGAGCCTCTTGACGAAAGTGAAAGAGGAGAGTAAAAAAGTTCACTTAAAGCTCAACATTCAGAAAACTAAGATCATGGCATCCGGTCCCATCACTTCATGGCAGATTGATGGGGAAACAATGCAAACAGTGGCTGACTTTATTTTTCTGGGCTCCAAAATCACTGCAGATGGTGACTGCAGCCAGGAAATTAAAAGACACTTACTCCTTGGAAGGAAAGTTATGACCAACCTAGACAGCATATTAAAAAGCAGAGACATTACTTTGTCAACAAAGGTCCGTCTAGTCAAGGCTATGGTTTTTCCAGTGGTCAGGTATGGATGTGAGAGCTGGACTGTGAAGAAAGCTGAGCACTGAAGAATTGATGCTTTTGAACTGTGGTGTTGGAGAAGACTCTTGAGAGTCCCTTGGACTGCAAGGAGATCCAACCAGTCCATCCTAAAGGAGATCAGTCCTGGGTGTTCATTGGAAGGACTAATGCTGAAGCTAAGACTCCAATACTTTGGCTACCTGATGTGAAGAGCTGACTCATTGGAAAAGACCCTGATGCTGGCAAAGATTGAGGACAGGAGGATAAGGGGACGACAGAGGATGAGGATGAGATGGTTGGATGGTATTATCGACTCGATGGACATGGGTGTGGGTGGACTTTGGGAGTTGGTGACAGACAGGGAGGCCTGGCATGCTGCAGTTCATGGGGTTGCAAAGAGTCGGACATGGCTGAGCAACTGAACTGAACTGAAGCATAGTGACTGGCTTGGGTACATCAGGGAACACTATGTGTGTGGTACTCAGGGTGCTGGGGAGTAGTAGCAACTGGGCCTGAGTTATGTCAGTGCAGAGCTGTGCCCACATATGCTCAGTCTCTCAGCCATTTATGACTCTGGGATCCCATGGACTGTGGCCTGCTAGGCTCCCCTGTCCATGGACTTTTCCGGGCAAGAATTCTGGAGCGGGTTGCCATTTCCTCCTCCAGGGGAGCTTCTCAAGCCAGAGATCTTGCATCTCCTGAGTCTCCTGCATTGGCAGGCGGCTTCTTTACCATGACCGCCACCTGGGAAGCCCTTTCACTGCCCAGCCAAGAGGAAAGGAGATGCCCTGGAGGCTCCAGGATCTGCTCATGGCCATTTAATCAGAGGAGGTACAAATTACCCTGCATTTGTCTCTCGGCTTGCTCCGGAGCACAAGGCTTTTCTTGCTGTTTATTTACACTGTTTCTTTTTTTGGACCAAAATCTCAGTAAAACTGCTCTGGGGACATTTTTATCTTTTTTCCTTCCCAATAAGCTGCATGTATAAGTGAACCATTAGAACTGAATCAGGTCAGTGAATCACAGTGAACGCCAATAAAAGTGAGGCAAAAGCATGCCTGAAGCCAACACCCCTTCCCATCTGTTTAACTCTTGAATGGATTTCCTGACAATCTGTGAATGTCACACACCAAGGTCACACTCTGAATTCTCAGGATTTCATCATGCCATTCCTGTCAGTGGGGTGGAGGGCAGAGGGTGGGCCACTGTCCCCAAATAATGCCAGGGATTCGACAGAAGGAAAAAGAACTCATGTTGAAAAGGAAAAAAGGGAAAGCATTTCCAGGCTCCAGTGACCCAGGATTTATTACTTTCCAATATGGATTTTTTTTTTTTGCCCACGTAAACTGGAATTCCTTGTGAGAGTTCTGAGATACTCCAGATCAGATTCACTTCCCTCAGGGCCTCTGCCTAAATGTCAATTTCTCAATGAGGCCTCTTAAACTGTAACCCCCAAGCCAGAACAAATGCCTGGCTCAATGAACTTGCATTACTTACTCTATTGTCTCCCCAAATTTAATAGTTAACACCTTCTAACATACGATAATTCGTGTTTGTTTGTTTTTGGTCTGCCTACCCTTTGCTAGAATGTAGGGCAAAAGAATTTTTGTCTATAGTGTATATAATGGTGTCTGACACATAGAAAGCACTTATGTTAAATACATCACTGAACTAACAACCTATTGACCAAACACATATGTCTTTTGTCCCCTGAACATTACTAACCAGAGTGTTTCAATATTCACTTACATAACAAATCCCTGGCCACAGGCGTTGGTTTCTGCACAAATACCCCAGTCAATAATGTGTTAACATGGCATCAATTCTTCACCCATAAAATCAATAGTTAAAAATTATTAACAGTGCTCCCACCAATTTGTCAGACATGCACCTACAACTGTGTGAGGCTTAAGAATACTCCAGTGAGAGAGAACAGCTACTCTCAGTAAGGAATGCATTTAAAAGGAGGAATTTTGCATTGAATGTACTCCCGAGCTTTCTACCTGGAAGCCACCACTTCTCCATTAGAGGATGACAAATGTCACTGTTATCATCAGAAATTTTCTGTGGTTTTCAATGTGCTGGCTTCTATGCTAAAAGCCAAGGTATTAATAAAGCAATTGAAGGAGCAGGATTATAAGTCTATGAATGTCAGTGGCAAGGTTTCACATATGTCACTTTGCAATAATAAAAGACTTCAGAGAGAATGCTGGGGACTGGGCAAAGCAGGACAATTTGGATTATTTTTTTTAAATAGAGGACAGTGAAGACAGGACCAAAAGCAAATAGATGAGAAAAACGAAGGCAAATTCAATTAGTCAGCTCCTCTCCTGACACTTTAATGTGTTATTGTTCCAATTACTCTGCAATGTCTTGGAAGAATCTTTACACCATCTCACCCACCCACCCTGGCCATTCTTCTGGGCGTGAAAGCCGAACTGTCTTGATTGGCTTTTATGTCTGGAAGAGCTACTTTCTTGTTTTCAGGTGCTGGGAAGATTGTGAAATATCAGTCTTGCCCGATGACCAGGAATTCACGTCACTTTGTTCTAGCTTCGACTTGTACTTAAAGAGAAAACAGTCCCCAAATGCAGAGTCTGAAAATTGTCATTTTCAAGGTGCAAGCAAAGCACTGATGTTAAGCTTTTAAGTCTACCCCCAGGGTTGTTCTGTTATCATCCAGCAGCACTGACCTACTCAGAAGCGAGGGGTCTGCACACGGTGGAAGCCGCGATGCTGGTCCCTCATACTGCCTGTGAATGTTTGATATTCTCATCCATCAGCTGAATCAATATGGTACCGTCCCGCTCCCCAAGAGTGAGCCACGGACGAGGACAACCACACGGACTAAGTTAATTTAAAAGTAATAGAGTGAGATTGCTCCCATTACATTTATCGAACCGGCATCTCCAGTGACTGGCCAAGTTCACCGCAGACAATCATCTGGAAAACTCAGCAAAGTCATGGCGTTGATCTTATTTATTTTAAAATCATTCATAGTTTTCTTCTGTTGGGATGGATATTTTTAAACTTTCTTTGGGGGGGGGGGGGCGCTGACTGCTGGTATTTCTTTGTCTCAATCACTTGACTGGATTAGTCACCATCACAACAGAGCAATCTAATGGACAGAGAATTATAACGGACATCGACTGCTAAGTAAGTATAACTTTGAAGAGCTTGAAACACCAGAAGAGAGAGGGGCTTAAAACACATCCTACTGAGTGACTCAGCACATGGCTGAGTGTAGTCGCCTTTAAAAAAAAAACCCCCACCATCAGACCTCATTGAGGAAGCCACGCCAAGGTCTGAAATGGCACTCAGTGCATTTACTAGCTGGGAGACGTACCCTCTTTGTGCCTCAGTTTCCCCATACAGCACACAGGAGGAGAGTACCAACACCGAAGGGTTCTTGTGAGAATTCAGATAATCCCTATGCTCAGCACACAATGAGCACCCAATAAACATCGACTCCTAACATCATCTTCTCTATGGAAATCTTTAGTTCACAAGAAGGGTCATGAAAACCCAAGAGAAGTCAGGGTTGGCTGCTACCAAATTCTCTCCCTTCTTCCCTCCCCCCCGAAAGTGCCATCAGCCCCGAAAGCTCAGGGGACAGTGAGAGTAAATAACAGGGAACTGGATCTCCCCGGCCGTCCAGTGGTGAAGGTTCTGTGCTACCAGTGTATGGTGAGCAGGTTCAATCCCTGGCTGGGGAACTAAGATTCCACACGCCATGTGGAATGGCTAAAAACAATAATAATAAAAATTAATAAATAACAGGGACCTCAGAAAGGTCAGGAAGGAAGTGAGAGAAAAGGCTTCCACCAAGAATTACAAGGTGAATGGAGACGTTTAAAGGGGGAGGCAGGCGAGAAGGTCCAAAGGTCCTGAGACAGAAAGAAGCAAACCCCTTGGAAGGAAAAAGGCCACTGAAACTGGAGCGGAAATAATAAGAGAAAACATATTTCCAGATGCAGCTGGGCTGGGAGGCAGGAACGGGGGTCACACACACATAATACTTTTTTATAGGAGATCTGCACCAGCATGTCATGGGCAAACTGAACATCCAATGTGAGATTAAAACAAGATGAACTCATCGTGTCTCTATCTTAGAACTAGGTCGGTCATTCAACCATTTCAATATTATCTTGCAGGAGCGAATTTATAGATAAGCCTGTGCAAATTCTGCCATCTGACTCCCCTTAGCATTAATAGTTCTGCCTGACAAAACCATCTGCACCGGCCTAATGCTCCACTCTTTAAGTCTCTTACACATGAAGAGGCGTCATGATTTTTCACTGATCTGAAATTAAGATTTCCAGCCATAAAAAATATATTTAGATCCAAGGCTACATGTCACTTCTGAAATCTTGTCATTTAAATCACGTTAGGCGTTGAATGAGATATAGGTGAAATTTAACTTTCACTGCATTTTAGTCTCTATCATGGCAAATTTATAACCCAGGAGTAAATCTTGCTGTCAAGGAAAATGTCTTCACTAAATCAGATTTGTTGCTTCCCTCCTTCCTTCAATACTTTTGTGAAATTGGAACACTCTCCAATAAAACCCCATTGCTTCATTCCTTCCTTGGCCACAAAGGGTCTATCAGTGTTGCCACTGCAGTCACTGGGACCTTTAGACTTTCCTGTAATTGTGTATTCACTATTCAGGTTGGCTCAGCAAGTGGTACATTGAATATTTCTGTTTAAATCCATATTAAGTCTAAAGCAACTGTTTGGGGGCGGGGTGGGGCTCACCACTAAGTTTTCCTATAATTGAATTCTGTCCCACTTCTTACTCCCACCTGACACCATGGACTGCTCCTGTGTTTCGCAGAACAAATGTGTCTGTCCCTAGCCATATGTGTATGCTCAGGTTTTCTGTTGACTTCTTGGGCCAAGACATGTCTGTCTCCTCTGAACGTACCTCTTCCCTTAGGTGTGTCCCGAAGGCTGGTGGCTTGGGAAGAATGGTTCTCATTCAACATAATGGCCTCTTTGTCATGCTCATCAGCACCAAGCCATTCACTTCCACATGGGTGCAAATGCCCCTCAAATCTTTATTTCTGGTTCAGACTTGTATCCTGAGTGGCAGATCCATTTAATCAATCGGTTTCTTAGACACGTCCAGTCGAATACACCTTGTACCTCTAGACCAGAACACATCCCGCCCCTTCCATAGGGCCCAGGGTTTCAACAGAGCACTGTCTTGGACTCACATGTGCAAACCTAAACACTGACATCATCTGTTTTCTCTCCACATCCAACACCAAGACTTGTCAACCTCATTTCCCAAATAGTGCTCAAATCAACCCACTTCTTTCCAGGCCTCTGCCCCCAGTCAGATCCACCATCATGTACCTCTACCACTCGGGAGCCTCCCCAGTGGACCTCACTCTGCAGGGCACCGTTTGCACCACAGTTCTAGTCGCTACCTAAGAGATAACGCTGATCACATCACTCTCCTTCTTCAGAGCGCTTTAAAGGATTTTCATTTTCCTTAGGATATAATCCAAATCCCTCTGTTGACATCTCCAGGCTTCTTTCTTGACACGTTGTCACTCTGTCCACTCAACTAGCTGTCCTGGACTTTTTCCCTCATCTATGTCATTTTCTCCCTAAACCCTGAGCCTTCACTTGTTCTTCCCTTTGCCTACAACATCCTATTCCCCAGGTTCCCCTCACCCATTCTGAAACATTCTTCAGGTTTCAGAAAATATGGAAGTCCTCTCAGGAAAGAGTCCCTGAGCTTCCAGTCTAGATGATGACTCGTGTCATTTTCCTCCACTATAGGCCACTTGTTGTTTTTAAGTACAATTATTAATGAGCACTACATCTGCCAGGGCCTCCCTGAGAGCTCAGCTGGTAAAGAATCCACCTGCAATGCAGGAGACCCCAGTTCGATTTCTGGGTTGGGACAATCCACTGGAGAAGGGATAGGCTACCCACTCCAGTATTCTTGGGCTTCCCTTTTGACTCGGCTGGTAAAGAATCCACCCTCAATGCAGGAGACATGGGTTCGATCTCTGGGTTGGAAAGCTCCCCTGGAGAAGGGAAAGGCTACCCACTCCAGTATTCTGGCCTGGAGAATTCTAAGAACTATATAGTCCATGGTATCACAAAGAGTTGGACCTGAAACGAGCAGCTTTCACTCACTCCACTTCTGCTGGGGTGTACCTGGTGGTTTCAGTGGTAAAGAACTGGCTGACAATGCAGGAGACACAGGTTTGGTCACTGGGTTGGAAGATCCCCTGGAGAAGGAAATGGGAATCCACTCCAGTATTCTTGCCTGGGAAATTCCATGGACAGAGGAGCATGGCAGACTACAGTCCATGCAGGTCACAAAAGATTTGGACATGACTGAGCAACTAAACAACAACTAGTTCCGCCTTGTTCACCCAGCACAGACCGCTGTTCAGCCAATGCTCCGTGCCCCTTGGCTGACTATCACAAAGGCAGTGGGATTCAGTGTAAATTACTGCCTCGTTCCAGAGGTCAAGTAGCCTTCATCTGAAAAGAAGTCAATGACAGTTCCTTATCTTATTCAGATTTTTCCACAATTACTCCCCCTATAGACACTCACATCATCTCCTTGGGTTTGTCTACAATGCAACATTCTTTATTTCACCCCGTTTGCTATGCATTAACTGTTCACGATGGTGTCTGGTATCCCAAACTGGATTTTATGATGCTTGACTCCCCACTACCACTCAAAGACCTATGCCTCCTCAAGACTCGTTTGAAAGTCAACTGATTGATCAATGATGGCATTTACAGTAAAAACCCAATTCCTTCTACTCATCATTATGAAACATGCTCAAGCTGACTAATCCCTATTTAACCACAATCCCACAATAAATCCCTAGGCTGAACGTTCTGATTTATAGAAATGTACCATCTATTGGAAAATGTTAATTAGTTTTATGTATATTATGTCCTCTTACCTACCCCTAACATTTCCCTAAAGAAATATTTCAATTAGACTGTTCTTACAGTTAATTAATCGATGAGAATTTTGACACTGAGGGTGAAATTAAGTTCTCATACAAATATCAGTAACAACAAAAACATTTTTTAATAAACTAAATTTTTTGGGGGGTGTAATATGTCTAAATGGACTTTAATAAAAGAAATGAAAGTGACTTAAGTTTAAAAACAGAGGGAAAATTCTTCCATCACTTTATTTTATTCTTATTTTTTAATGTGAGCCATTCTTAAAGTCTTTAATGAATTTGTTGCAATATAGCTTTTGCTTTATGTTTCGATTTTTTGGCCATGAGGCATGTGGGTTCTTAGCTTCCCCAGCAGGGACTGAACCCTCATCCTCTGCTTTGGAAGGCAAACTCTTAACCACTGGACCAGCAGTAAGCCCCCTTCCATCATTTAAGAACTGTTTCTCTATGTAGCACACGTAGCTGCAAAAAGTTAAACTTGTGTTTGGATACACATGATTTCCCCAAAAACCTCATGCAATTTAAAAGAGAGCAGCTCAGAACACACAAATGATAGAAGCATTGTAAACAATGTATTTACTCATCAAACTTGTATCCTTTCACAGACCTTAAGGATAATCATAAAAGCAATTTATGCAGTCATTCAAGCAGAGCCAGAAATGCAGGTTGGAAAATCAGATTGGACAATGCCTTGTGAAGGGGGAAGGGGGGCCAGGCGAGAGAAAAGGCATTGTGTTGTTGCCAGAGTGTCACCTTAGCGTGGTATTCATACTTCACATTTTCTTATTATCTATAATACAAAGTTTAAAGTAAACGCAAGGTCTTAAGAAGGAAGATCTGATCCCACCAAATAAATAGGAGCAGACAACTATGTGTGTATGTATTTCTCCTCTTTTCTCCTGCCTTTCAGTGCAATCACAACAGGAAGTGGCTGGCTGGCATGAGAGGGGTTTCAAGGTCACCCATGTTGCAGTCAATTTGCCTTAGATTTTAATTTATGTGTTTCTTCAATGTGGACAACATCCAGATGGTAAGTTCTCCAACGGAGACAGATAAATTAATAAATAAATAACCTAGGCATCCCTTCAGAGGACATGCTGCTATTCTGACTCGTCCATAAATAACACCTAATATTTTAGCAGTTCTTAAGGGCGTGCTAGGAATGTAAGTTGCAGCTAGGACATCCCTGGTAACCTTTCGATAATGAGTGTGTCTTTAAATAATAGATATCTTTCTCTTCTGTTCTAAGGAGGCTAGTTTGAAGCTTCTGAAGATGGGAGATGGATTTGTGAGAATTAAATAATAAGCAGTGTCTCCTGGTTGACTCTAATGTAGACCCAGGTCAGTCATGCTTGCTAGACAGAGTTCAGATGAGGCACAGAGAGTTACTGCAAGACCACCACCCTTGAGATTTAGAAAAGGTATGGACCTCCTGACCCAACAGGACCAATCACGTTGTCATTTCTGGGTCTCTGGTGTTAGGCCCAAAGGATTATGGGTGAGTATCAACCCATTATCCACAAACTCAGCAACTATCAAGAATCAGAATGCATCACAGAGACTCAGAGCACCTGCTCAGAGCAGAAGATACAAAAGAAACCATGGAGACACAAAGCAGAAATTTCAGCTGCTTCTAGTCACATCTGTGCCCTTGAATTCCATGAGACACTCCTATGTTTTTATAATAAACTATCCTTTTATGTTTAAGTTGCCTTCAGTAGGTTTCTGTTCTATGCAACCCATGAGTACTAACAGAACTACCATCTATGACAATGTTTTCCTTTCAAATTGTGACAGGTCTTCCTTTTTTTGAAGCTCCCAAAGCAGTATATTAGATTATCATGACAAAATTTGACAATGAATAGTAAGGTATGTGCATATTTGGAAATGCAATCATAATACCTTGGTACTCCTGTTCCTCTGATCAACTAAAGAATTTTCTTCTCACTGAATTAACAACAGGATTTAATGAAACCACATATCGTGTACTGTGTTTGGTCATGCATTTCACCTGTTTGGAGATGGAGTCACTTCCCTCTTAGAATATGACAGATTAAAAATGTATAGGCAGTAATTAGTGTATCGTTGCCAGAAACACAGGAATATTTTCCAGTATAATGTGGATGTCACTACAGAAAGATCATTTTGAAAAAATTCTTTATAACTAAAAAATACGTCTCTTTCAACAGGATATTAAAAGGATAACTTTAAAAGTGGTTTTCCTTTCTCTGGAAGACTCCGTTTGTCCCTGTCAGAACAAAAAGCCACGCAGATTCCGACTTCCCGTAAACCACTAGCTTATCCTTTCAGTAATTAATGGATGCTTTGATACCAAGGAATCCTAAAGAACATTTTTCAAACCTTAAATGCAGGCTGGGCTGATTCACACATAGCACATCTAAACAGATCCAGGGAATAAATAATCACGAGTTGAAAACACTTGCCTGGAGCATTTGGGCACCGACCAGATTTCCAACAAGGGTTGTGATTTTTTATTATAACAAGGAAAATTACTTACTGAAACACAAAAACGTGACTCTTCTAACCACTGGCCTTGTCCTATAAATGCACACACACATTTCCTGGGTTACCATTTAGCAAATCCCTTTAAAAAAATAAATTCACACGGGACCTGGGGCACATGTTTTGACAGATTTGAAAAAATCTCTCCTTGTGAAAGAAGTTTCTTTCTTTGGCTGGGCCTCAGACTAGGTTACAGTCTGATGAAGCTAGCCTACAGGCAAATTTTTGTCAGCTGCTTGGCTTAAAATAGGAGTCAGCACTCGAAAATATTTGGAGAAATTAGGTTTACCATGGGATAGAGGCTTTTCCAGGTAAGGGACAGATTATTTTCAAGCAGACACTGGCTTTCAGCCAGGATCCCGAACATCTTCAACGTTCAGTCTGACTGCCAACTGGGGGACTGAGGAGACAATGTCCTCAGATACAAGCTCGCTGGGTAGGAATTCCATTTTCCAGCAGAGGGGGTGGGGTGGCAGGAGGCACACTGGGGCCAGCAAACAGGAGTGAAGCTGCCAGTCAGTCACCTTCCATGACCAGAATAAAGAGTAGACTCTGGAGGCCAGTTTAGGTAGGACTGCTCTGGGAGCAGTGGATGAAACACAGATTCCCTTGCCCTCACAATGTTCTCCAGACCTAGATCTGCACAGAAGGGAGGCCTTTACTGCTTTATTCACTGGTGATTTTGTTTTTTTAATCTTTTGCAGAGAAACAATTTTGGATGAACACAATGAGAGTCATCCCCAATTTACCCTATTAAATAGCCACACATGGTAAAAAACACTATACCACAGGAAAATGGAATAAAATAGAATTACTTTTTTTTTTCCTTTTTCTCAGGAGAATAAAACACATATGCGGCCTCTAGATGATTACTGTGAATAAGTCTGACTCAGTAGTAGAAATAATAAGAGCAGATAATAATAGCAGTAGTAGAAGCAATAACAATATTAATAATTTTTACCACTTATTTGTTCCTATGTTCTGGGGCTTCCCTGGTAGCTCAGCTGGTAAAGAATATGCCTACAATGTGGGAGACCTGGGTTAGATCCCTGGGTTGGGAAGATTTCCTAGAGAAGGGAATGACTACCCACTCCAGTATCCATGGACTGTATAGTTCAAAAAGAGTTGGACACGACTGAGCGACTTTCACTTTTCATTTTGCCTCTATGTTAGGCACTCTGCCAAGTATGAGCAACACATATTTGCTTTGTTTTGTACAACAATCTTATAAGCAGGATTTTCATATCTTTTTTTTTTTTAAATTGACAGCACAGCATGGCGTGCAAAATCAGAGTTCCCCAGCTTATAATTGAACCCAGTTCCATGAGTGAAAGCGCTGAGACCTAACCGCTGGACCACCAGGGAAATTCCCATATCCATTTTTAAAATGAGAAACCGGAGGCCTGCAGAAATCAAGTCACTTGCTCAGGTCATACAAGTAGGAGTGAAGGCACTCCTGAAACCCAGGCACACACGTCTGAGTTCAAATATTATACACTTACTCACCACTCCATTTTTTGTGCCTCTGAAATGAACACGATGGAGATGGCCATGGTAGGGTAACCACAGCACTTCACGGAGTTACAGGAAAGTTGAGAGACATGCAACATTAGGACATGTCTAGGAAATAGTATTAAAGGCTAGTAATTAATGTAAAAAACGTGCATTTTTAATCATGAAGTTCTGGAACCTCTGTATCCAAGAAAGACTAAGAACAATCAAAGTGTTAGTTGCCAAGTCATGTCTGATTCTTGGCGAACCCATGGACTGTAGCCCGCCAAGCTCCTCTGTCCATGGGATTTCCCAGGCAAGAAGACTGGAGTGTGTAGCCATAACCTTCTCCTGGGAATCTTCCAAACCCAGGGACTGAGCCCGCGTGTCCCACACTGCAGACAGATTCTTTACCATCTGAGCCACCAGGGAAGCCTAATCAAAGACCAATGTTTAATACAGTTATCATCAAACCCTAGTATGTGATAAAAGCTGCTTCGCCCTAAGAGATCAATTCCATTATGGCTATTTATGCAGTGACACCAGTAAATCTATGAAAAATAAACTAGCCTCACTTACATCATTGATTACCAAGCCTTAAGACAGATGGCACTGCATCTCTTAATGCATGGGTTACAAAATCATTTTTCTCTTTAATAACATATGCTTTATTGAAAAAGAAATCATTTAAGCATCATGGCAATAAAGCACTGCAATTTTTATCAACTTTTTGCAAAACTTGTGATTAGAAATGTATCAGTAAAATATAAAAAAGAATATAAAAATGATTTTGCCTTTTACAAGCCAATACTTGATGAGGACACTGCTTAAGGTTTTCTCTTACAATTCTGATCAAATTTAGTCAGGTTATCATTGAAGTCTATACATAGCCTATCCAACAATTTTTTCAAATCAGATTAGTTTTATTGTGTCTTAATGCTAAAACATTTATACTTTTTACATTAGTTCGAAAGAGAGCTGTTTTGAAACTGGATGATCTTTAAGGATAGGTAGATACTCAAGAGAAAATCCAGTAGAATAACTGACGTCAATTGGAAAGAATTCAAAGGGAAAAAATTGCTTGAGAACAGTTACATTTCATGTTTGTCAACAGAACAAAACCTTAGATCCCTTTTGAAGTCTTAAAATCAGGTCATATCAACTCAAAAATACAGATGAAATTTTGGTTACTAAAACAAAGGAAAAACAGTCATGAAAAGAACTAAAAAATGATTTTCCACTGTACTGAATTGAGAATTCCTAAAAAATAAGTATAGGTAGAAAAACACAAACAACAAACATTCCCGAGTCCCAGTCTTTCTGCCAAGGTTGCAAAGCTGAATTTTCAAATGCCAAAGCAAAACGTAAAGCAAGATTCCCCATAATAACAGTACATCTGCATCAACAATATGTTTATTGCTATATATACACATTCAAACCTATAATTTTTTTATAATAAGTTCTTCTCTTAAGCAGAGATGGAGAGTGACAGCTAAGACACCACATATTAAAAATTTCTAGTGCTTCATCCTGCTCCCTTTTATAACTGTTTGACTTCACTGCCCACATATGAAAGCCTTCTGGTCTACCTCCCAACCTATTACATAAATGTCTCCCTTCTAACTGGGGTCACAAGCATGGCTTTTATACTTCACAACGATAACTCTCATACGGTAAGGACCTAGCAGAGTAGAAGAGAATAAGAAGAGGTGGCAAGACTACACAGAAGAACTATTAAAAAAAAAAAAAGATCTCTATGACTTGGATAATCACGATGGAATGGTCACTCACCTAGACCCAGACAATCTGGAGTGTGAAGTCAGGTGGGCCTTAGAGGAAGCATTACTATGAAAAAATAGTGGAGGTGATGGAATTTCAGCAGGGCCATTTAAAATCCTGAAAGATGATGCTGTCAAAGTGCTGCACTTAATGTCAGCAAATTTGGAAAACTCAGCAAAGGCCATAGGACTGGAAAAGGTCAGTTTTCATTCCAATGCCAGAGAAGGGCAATGCCAAAGAATGCTCAAACTACTGTACAATTGTGCTCATTTCACATGCTAGCAAAGTTACACTCAAAATTCTTCAAGCTAGGCTTCAGCACTAAGTGAACCCAGAACTTTCAGAGCTGGGTTTAGAAAAGGCAGAGGAATCAGAGACCACATTGCCAACATCCGCTGGATCATAAAGAAAGCAAGGGAATTTCAGAAAAACATTTACTTCTGCTTCATTGACTACGCTAAAGTTTTTGAGTGTGTGGATCACAACAAACTGTGGAAAATTCTTAAAGAGATGGGACTATTAGACCAGCTCACCTGTCTCCGGAGAAACCTGAATGCAGGTCAAGAAGCAACAGTTAGAACCAGACATGTGACAATGGACTGGTTCAAAATTGGGAAAGGAGTACGTCAAGGCTGTATACTGTCACCTTGCTATTTTAACTTATATGCAAGAGTACATCGTGTGAAATGCTGGGCTTAATGACTCACAAGCTGGAATCAAGATTGTTGGAAGAACTATCAACCTCACATATGCAGATGATAACACTCTAATGGCAGAAAAAGAAGAGGAACTAAAGAACCTCTTGGAGAGTGTGAAAAGAAGAGTTTAAGAGCTGACTTGAAACGCAACAGTCAAAAAACTAAGATCATGGCATCCAGTCCCATCACTTCATGGCAAATAGAAGTGGAAACAATGGAAGTGATAGATTTTCTTTTCTTCAGCTCCAAAATCACTGCAGATGGTGACTGCAGCCATGAAATTAAGACACTTGCTCCTTGGGGGGAAAAAAAGCTATGACTAACTCACCATATTAAAAAGCAGAGATATCACTTTGCTGACAAATGTCTGTATAGTCAAAGCTATGTTTTTTCCGGCAGTCATGTACAGATGTGAGAGCTGGACCACAAAGAAGGCTGAGCACTGAAGAATAGATGGTTTTGAAGGGTAGTGCCAGGGAATAGTCCTGAGAGCCCTTTGGACTGTAAGATCAAACCAGTCAATTCTAAAGAAAATTAACCTTGAATTGAATATTCATTGGAAGGACTGATGCTGAAGCTGAAGCTCCAATACTTTGGCAACCTGATGTGAACAGCTGACTTACTAGAAAAGATTGTGATGCTGCAAAAGACTGTGGGAAGGAGAAGAAGGGGGTGACAGAGGATCTGATAATTAAATAGCATCACCAACACAGTGGACACGAGTTTGAGCAAACTCTGGGAGATAATGAAGGATAGGGAAGCCTGGCATGCTGCAGTCCATGGGTCACAATGAGTTGGACAGTACTTAGTGACTGAACAACAATAACCCACAGCAGGATATTGCTCTAGTGAGGTCTAAATGACAAAAGTAGCCACCTGTTTTTAGATTATTACTGAAAATATGGAAAATAATTTCCCACTATATGACACTGAGAAATAAGAAAATCTCACATTGAATTACACAAAATAAAGCCCTGTTTCTGATGCTAAACCCAATAACATGAATTCAAATCTAAAGCATTTATCAGATCTATGAAGTTTAAATCCATTCATTAACTAATCAATCTTTACGTATCAGAGAACATGTTTGGGATTAGAAAGCAAAGACTTGAAGCCAAAACTATTCACTTTCTTCAAATACTCACTTGATATAAAGGGTAACAAGCAATGAAATGATCAAAAGATTCCACAGCGAAGTAAACAGCTAGAAAATCCACAAACAGCTGATGAAACTCTGATCAACTCTAATTTGAGTCTACGTTTCATTCCATTTCTACTTAAAAGTACATTGAGGTGTCTTTTTCTCTTTTTTTAAATCTAGTGCTTAATTCAGACTTCAGTATTGTTTTCCTAAGTTTGATGGAATGGAAAATCAAAAAAGTTAATGATAGTAACAGAGTCAAATGTTTTTTAGATGTTAGCTGGCATTTTTCTAGTACTAAAACACCCAAAAGATAATGAAGTAAACTTTTATTATAACTATTACCAAAATTAATCACATTATGCAAAAGTGAAGAGATGGGAATCAGTAGCAGTGACTTGATATTTAAAAAAGCTCAATTCATTACCACCACCACGTTGACTTAAACTGAGTATACTGAATTAAATCAAAAAGACTTGGAAAAAGATAACAGTAAGAGTCTAGAAAGAGTTGGTAACACTACAAGACACTCTCTGAGTAACCTCATCTCATTCATCTTTTCAGTAATGACCACAGCTGGACTTCCTTGAACCTCTTCGTATCTGTGAAGGCAATTATGATATGACCTCAGGTAAATCTGCTTTTCAATGAGATTTAAATATTTCCCATTAGGAATTATTATTATTGAAGGATTACTACACAATACTTGTAATGTTGTTTGCATTTTATAAAACACTTATTTATTCAGCATTTACTATATTCTAAAACACTATGGCAACTAGCACCTTCTGTGAATTTACCATAAACCAGGACTGTACGTTTTAACCTTTTCATATTCAAGTTCTGGCACTGCCAAAGTTGTTCCTGGGATCTCAAAACACTATGCCTCTCTGGGTTTCCATATTAGTAAAAGAAAAAAAGAAAGAAACAAAAAGAAAAAAGGGCAGATTTTGGATACTTCTACAATTCAGAAAATTAAGTTATATTAGGTAACCTATGCTTGAAATGACTTTCTTTAAAATATATTTATATATAGAAGTACACAAGGATGAAGAAACAGGATGATGAAGAGGGAAAAGTAATATCTATTTAAAAATAATACTTGGATAAATGTATAGCAATAAGAAATATTCTGAACCACATGGACCATGTACAAACAACTTTAAAATAAAAATGCTTATTGAAATCCTATCAAGAAGATGTAAAGAGAACTGGAAAAGACAGAGGTCTTTGGGTGAAATTTCTAAAAAGCTACACACTGAGGAAATATATATTTGTATTACTAGTGCTAACGAACAGCTGACATAAATGTCACCATACATCTATTTTTGATCAATCCCATCTCTAGCGAAGGAAAATTCTGATCTGATATTGTCAATAAGACCATAAAGATAAAAACCTCAGTATCTGCTTACTAATACATTTATTACTGAGGTTGATTCAGGGTTACATGTAAATATAACAAAAAGCTTTAATTCACTGAACAGATAATAAGCACTACTGCTTTTTCCTACTTTATTAAACTATTTAGAACAGGTAATTTAACCAAAACATATGTATCAGTAAAATTAAACTGTAGCCTTTGGAGGTTAAATTTAATTAATTAGTGAAGTATTTTTCTAAGTAACGAGTTCCTTTTAATTTGAATTTAGCATATTATTTTAATAAACATGTAATGAGAAGGTTAAAGAACACATTTTCAAAAAAGAACAGTCAGGAAAAATAAAATGCTTCAGATAAGCAATATGTCACCAAGAAATCAATTACCCACTTTTATTAAGGAAAATACTAGCTTTTATTTCTGTAGAAATAGTAGTTCTACAGAAAAGCCACTTAGCTTATGTACAAAATGCCTTTGAAGTACTAGAGCCACTAGGTTTCTTATCTTAAGCTGTTGCCAGGTGAATTTCAGACCAAAAAGGTGCATCATTCTAGTTCTTAGGAAATCAATTTACTAATCCAGCCAAGACTATCAATTCTATAGCCAATCTTTCTACTTAGCACCAAAAATCAAGGTTCCATTCCCATTCATAAGAACATTAGACATATCAAGACCTCCTATTCAAATTCCAGCTCTTTGCCTGTCCTCTTCTCCTCCATCGTTCACTCTATAATCTACTTAAATCGAACAAAGCCGGTTGAGTAGGATCTGCTCAACTTTCCATTCTCTGCTGAGTCAACGGAAGGTGACAAGCATTGTGCCTGCCACTCACTATGTCAAAACACAATCCCAATCGGCACTGATGCTGGTGCACCAAGAACTAGCTTTGACTAAAGGACAGGTTTTGTGAGCCAGTTCTTGTGAACCTGAGCTGGAAGACTCCCTGTATGTATTAACTAAGATAAAGAGCAATGGATCCATTCTTTAACTTTACAAAAAACTTACATAGGTCATCAATGGTGTCCAGTGTTCTGTGCTTGGAGCTGAGAGTATAGAAATTAATGAGAAAATGATGGTCCTTGTCCATTGGATGGTGGCAGAATAGCCACTCATTTCTGCCTTCACTGTGAATTTTCAAAACTGTAGAAAATCCATGAGACTACTAATGAGGTTATGAATAAAACTATGCAAGTTTTATATATTCAAAACATAAGAAAGCAAAAAACAAATGTCCTATAAAAAATCTTGCTTTCCAAATTCTTCACTCTTTCAGGGATGAGGGTCAGAAAGAGAATCAGAAGACAATACTAGAGTCTGAAGGAAGCAGTCCATTAAAAAAAGACATGAAAATATACAAAATTTCACATGGAATTTCAGGAAGTTTATTAGCCACATATTAGGAACTCATATACTGCATTCTGGTGAGAGAAACTAATTATTATTATTATAGACAGTTTTAGAAACTATATATAAAGCCACATGATATAATAACTAACAAATCAACTTTTCCTAGAGCATCCTGAATATTCTTATTTCATGAAGGTAAAGGCAGAGTGAACTATAACACAAGGAACTCGATCTTTGAGATTAAACATCCTGCATAGGAAATTCAACCAATCAATTCTAGCCCACCAGTAAGTTGTGAAGACCAAGAGAGTACATTTTACATAAAGACCGTAGTATCCACATAAATGCAGAGATTGGGGCCTTTTCAACCAGAGATTTTCAGCTTCTTTTGAAAAAGCCAAAATTTCTGACTCATGTTGCTTTATTCTCAAATGTCAGCAAGCCAAATAGCATTTAGGACAATTCCAATCTTTCACATTCATGTCACATAGCTGGTCCCTAGAGAACCTGAGTTAATCTCAAATACATGCTTTTATATAGCTATGATGGTTCTAACAGGGAAAACTGGAAACAGCCAAAAGTTCCATCAACAATCATTGCTAAACTAAACAATGTCACATTCACACCATGGAGAGGCAAACATTTACCTATCATCCTACTCTGTGACACTAAACCAAGCATTTTGTAAACATAGTACTTTTAATTCCTCCAAAAAATCTTTTGTCAGATATATATTAGTACTAAATGCTGGTTTACAGACACAGGAGTGGGTTAAGTAGATTCCCAAAAGTCACAAAGCTATAAAGTGGCAGTGATGAGATCTGAGCTCCAATACTCTTCCTCAGAACCCAAGCTATGCAGCGTTTAAATAGCATGATGTGGAGAGCTACTTACTGTCAATGGGAGACTTCTCTCATCTAGAAGGGGAAACAAGCCTATAAAACTATGCACAAAAAGAAAAAAAGAAAAAAAACTATGCACATCACATTGGCATTTCTAAAAAGTGCTGTTTGCCAGAAAAACACGTTCTTTCTTAACTAGTCTATTGCTTCAATTACTTTATAATGAACATATATTACCTTGAAAATAAAAAAAAACTACAAAACTATTTGCATAGTCAGAAAAGAAATATTTTTTATGCTTTCAATATGCTGCCGTTGTACTTGTTTCCACTTAGGAAAAAAAGGTCTCAGAAATGACATTAAATTAGGTTCATTGTTCTGCTTATTTTTCCTCCCAAGATCTTAAAGTAAAATGTATTAATTATGAAAAATTGGTCGACTATAGCAATGACAAGTAAGAAAATTAAAATTTTTGAAGGAGTGAAAAATATTTCAAAACTTAGAAAATGTTCACAATATGTGAAGTAATAAAGCAGGTGATGATTGTATTCACTTTCATACTGACCATAGTTATATCTTTTCTCACCCTCCTGCCAAATACTGGAAGGAAATACATCAACATGTTAACAGGGATCATTCTATGATCAGTAGAAAACGGCATTTAAACAGACCATTAGCCTTCGTAGATGATTTCTACCAAGACAACTTCAGGATCTACTAGGATGTGTCTCGGGATCCCTCTAACCTCATTTTTCTTACCAGAAAAATAGAGATACTTGTTATTAACTGCTTTCTTCATGGAAGGATATTTTTAATAAGTGATGACTGAATGACATAATGTGTGAAGAATGCTCTAAGTATATACAAGAAGTATTTTTTTGCAAAGTTAACCATCTTTATCATCCCAGGTGCAGCTTTTGATGGCAGAAGTTGGGAGAATAGCCTTTGCCTCTCACCATCTGACTCTGAAGTTCCCAGAAGGGACTAAGAAAATTAGATGTTGAAAAATCCCCCCTGAATTATTTGAAAAGAGGGAGCCATGGTAGGTACCTGCTTCTGGCTTGCGTGCTGTGCCTGAGCTGTAACCAGTTTCTTTAGTAGGGTCAGCTGCTATTGGTCTTGGTTCCATTCTGGGCTCCTAAGTACTAAGGTAATTTTTTATTTCAATTTGAGACCCCCTTCACAAATATCGAGACTCACTCTTACACTCTGCACACCCCCCTGTTCATTCAGATCATCTGCTCTCCAGGTGTGGCTGGCTCACTGACAAGACAGGTCTAATCACTACTGGATTGAAGGCCTCCTCTCTCCAATCATTCCCTGGTAGCTCAGTTGGTAAAGAATCCACCTGCAATGCAGGAGACCCTGGTTCGATTCCTGGGTCAGGAAGATCCCCTGGAGAAGGGATAGGCTACTCACTCCAGTATTCTTGGGCTTCCGTGGTGGCTCAGCTGGTAAAGAATCTGTCTGCAGTGCCAGAGACCTGGGTTTGATCTCTGGGTTGGGAACATCCCCTGGAGAAAGAAAAGGCTACCCATTCCAGTATTCTGGCCTGGAGAAGTCCATCGGGTCGCAAACAGTCGGACACGATTGAGCAACTTTCACTTTCTCTTCAATTCACAGCCCCATTCATATATCCGGACTTTCCCTCTCCCCAGGAAGCATGGTATCCAGCCCTGTCCACCTTTGTTTTCCTTTCTTTGGGGTAGCACAGTGCAGCATGTGGGCTCTTAGTCCCCTGACCAGTAATCAAACCCGCGTCCCCTGCATTGTCTTAACGACTGGACCACCAGGGAAGGCCCTCTTTTGAATCTTATTCTTTTTGCATTACCTCTGAAGCAGGATCTGTTTGGTTTTATTCATGTGTTCAAGAGATACAACTCTCATATTTTGTTTTTTCCCTTATATTAGCATTTGAAGAGGCAGGAATACTTGAACACAAATCGAAGAATTTGAGACACCAAACCTTAAGATAAACTTGGAGAAGCACAATCATTCAAAGAGACTGGCCTTCTTAAAAGAGGCAGCATTACCCCCAGGACCTACAAATCATTTGCTTTTTTTTAAAACTACAAATCCAGTGCTGGCTTCCATTACAGGATTCTAGTAAACTCTACAAAGGAGACAGAGCATCTGAGCACCTGAGCACAGGGAAGAGGCATGATGCCCATAGGAGGAATACACGACAGTTTATTGGAATGTAGAAATACCAACCATCAATGAAGCATTTTTGTTTAATTTTTTTTCCCTTCACTTACCATTAATTAGGAATGAGTGGAAACCACTTGAACTTGGTTTACGAAAATTAAAAAATGCCGACTTGATTTTGATGTAAATTCCAGTTGAGATTCTCTCTTCTGGTCTCTCAGGTGCCCTGAAGTCAAGGGGCTTGTTTATCTTGTTCACTACAAAATCTCCTAATGCTCAACACAGTGTCTGGTTGTAGACAATTACAGAGGAAGGCACTGGTCTGGGATGCGGGCGAGACTGAGGCAGAGGAGGGGAACTGCCAACCCCATAATCCTTGTGTGTGGATACAGGAGAACCTTCTAGCACATAAGTTGGTGGAGAAATGCTACACTTAATTCTCAAGGTTCCTGCTTTAGTTCATGAATGAAACTGATAATCTCAATCCAAAATTCCCAAAGGCACACCTTTTTAACTCTGCTACAGTAATTGCTCATGTCCATATTAACAGCTCTCAAAAACCTGGACCTCACTGACTAATTGGAACAATTTGTCTTAATAGGTAGATGTAATGGTTGTTAATATAAGAGCTCCACTCTGGAAGAACAGACCTTAAAAAAATCAGTTTTCCAAGCTGTATGCCTAGCCCTCAGCCTAGCAGCATGAGGCAACAGAATGAGCGTGTTTACTGGGGAGTGTAACTAATTCATTTGGGTCTTTCACATCCTTAATACAAGAGGCAGTCTGACGGGAGGGCAGGACTTGTCTCTTTATATGTCCTTTACAGGAATGAGTTGTAACTTTTTTTCTCAGGGATTAGAGTTCCTCACCCTGAAGTCACTGAGAGGACAAGATGAAGATTCAATATGAGGATGTTTGTTTCCTAAAATGTATTCTGCTCAACCTTTTCTGGGGTCGTATCCATGGGCGTGAAGATGAAGCAGTGAACAAGACAGACCAACTCCTCTCTACTCCAGAAGCTTACATGCAGCATACAGGGGTGGGGGGCGGTGGTAAGTTAATAAACAAGGAAATAAAACAATAACCAATTTCAAAAAGGGACTGGCGTTATGAAGAAAATGAAACTGGGTAAATAGGAAAGAAAGTGGCTGAGTTGGGAGGGGAGTAAGCATGCAATGTTAGCTGTAATGGGTAGGATTAGGGAAGGAATGAGCAAGGAAAAGGGATAATCAGGGAGTGAAGATCCTCCACTGAGGAAGCAGCCAGTGAAAGCAGAGGGTTCAGCAGGGTAGGAGCCAGTAAGGCGAGGCAGGATTTTGGGATTTGTTCAACATGGGGTCAGAAACCACTGGAAGATCTTAAAGAAAAAATGTAATGCAATTCAAGGGTTTAAAACTGTCGATACTGAATAAGGAGTGGATTGTTATGGAGAAGCGTGGGTGGGCAAGATGGACCTTAGAAGAAATTACAGCAATAGTCAAAGTCAGAGATGGGGATGGCTGAAACCTGGGTGACGACAGTGGCAAAGACAATAAACAGATGGATTAAGGATCTCCTGCCTCATAGAAGGAGCAAATTTGTACATAATAAGGGGAATGGGGAATATCGAACACACTCTTAGAATGTTCCAGTTCTGCTGCAGCACTCCACAGCTACTAACTCAAGTGAAGCCGTCCAGGATGGGGTTTGTCTCATCATTGTCATGTTTAACTGAAGGAGTCTTTTGAGCCTAGAAAAGAGAACAGCAGTCTCAAAGGCCCCTTCCTGAATCATCGAACTGCGGAGAAAACAAAGCGTAACTTCAGTTCCATCCTGATGCTCCAGGCCAGTTGCATCTATCTGGGACTTATCACCCCCTCTCCGGAAACCTACCACCCCCTCCACCTGCCCAGAAGACTCATCACCCCCTGCCCAACTACAAGTGTCATCTCAACAAAAGAATACTCAAAATATCCCGCCTGAATGACGTTTCCCTTATCGCTTCCACAAACCTCCCTATAAGTATGAAGCCTCCCTGATCCCTTTTGGCGCTCAGCCTGGTGGTTAGGCCGACTGTCGCCCCTCCTTGCCTGAATAAAGGTAACCTACTTCTGTTGAGGTCGTCTTTCCTTTTCTGCCTCGCCAGAACTGTAGCTTACATTAATCATTTCTCTATGCTATGCTCTTCCTTGGTGTATACCTAATAATATATACATAGGAATACACTTACGAAGCATCACTATGAACAAAGCTAGTGGAGGTAACAGAATTTTAAATAGTTGAGCAGCTGTATCAAATCTTTAAAAGATGATGCTGTGAAAGTGCTACACTCAATATGCCAGCAAATTTGGAAAACTCAGCAGTGGCAACAGGACTGGAAAAGGGCAGTTTTCATTCCAATCCCAAAGAAAGGCAATGCCAAAGAAAGCTCAGACTATTTCACAATTGTACTCATCTCACACACTAGTAAAGTAATACTCAAAATTTTCCAAGTCAAGCTTCAACAGTACATGAACTATGAACTTCCAGATGTTCAAGCTGTATTTAGAAAAGGCAGAGGAACCAGGTATCAAATTGCCAACATCCGCTGAATCATCGAAAAGGCAAGAGAGTTCCAAAAAACCATCTATTTCTGATTTATTAACTAAGTCAAAGCCTTTGACTAGGTGAACCACAACAAACTCTGGAAAATTCTTTAAGAGATGGGAATACCATAGCACCTGACCTGCCTCTTGAGAAATCTGACAAGATTTCTTGACCTGTTAAGGTTAAGAAGCAACAGTTAGAACTGGACATGGAACAACAGACTGGTTCCAAATTGGGAAAGGAGTAGGTCAAGGCTATATATTGTCACCCTGCTTATTTAACTTAAATGCAGAGTACATCATGAGAAATGCTGGGCTGGAGCAAGCACAAGCTGAAATCAAGATTGCCTGGAGAAATATCAATAACCTCAGATATATAGATGACACCACTCTTATGGCAGAAATTGAAGAAGAACTAAGGAGCCTCTTGATGAAAGTGAAAGGGCGAGAGTGAAAATGTTGGCTCAGAAAACTAAGATCATGGCATCTAGTTCCATCACTTCATGGCAAATAGATGGGATAACAGTGGAAACAGTGACAGACTTTATTTTGGGGATCTCCAAAAACACTGCAGATGCTGACTGCAGCCATCAAGTTAAAAGAGGCTTAGTCCTTAGAAGAAAACTTATGACCAACCTAGACATTATATTAAAAAGCAGAGACATTACTTTGCCAACAAAGGTCCATCTAGTCAAAGCTATGGTCTTTCCAGTAGTCATATATGGATGTGTCAGTTGGACTATAAGAAAGTTGAGCACCAAAGAACTGATGCTTTTGAACTGTGGTGTTGGAGAAGACTCTTGAGAGTCCCCTGGACTGCAAGGAGATCCAACCAGTCCATCCTAAAGGAGATAAGTCCTGGGTGTTCATTGGAAGGACTGATGTTGAAGCCGAAACTCCAATACTTTTGGCCACCTGATGTGAAGAACTGACTCACTGGGAAAGACCCTGATGCTGGGAAAAAATGAAGGCAGGAGGAGAAGGGGACGACAGAGGATGAGATGGTTGGATGGCATCACCGACTCAACGGACATGAGTTTGAGTAAACTCTGGGAGTTGGTGATGGACAGGGAGGCCTGGCGTGCTGCAGTCCACGGGGGTCGCAAAGAGTCGGACACAACTGAGAGACTGAACTGAACTTAATAGTATATACTCAAAACTGGTATATAACACCTATTATACAAACACCATCTGAATACCATAAAACATTCAAAAAAGATATAAAAGAATATTTAAAAGCGAAATGAAATACAAGAAAATCCTACAGACTAGTGACTGATCCACAGTTTTCTCTCCTCAAATTGTATTTTTTTCCCTAATCAAGACATACAAACTTTTTCTCCTGAGATAACATCAATATTATATCTCCCTTGATTAACACACTCTTCCGTCAAATAACCAGAATTCAGCCTCTTCCCACTAGTGCCATCTATGGCATACACACGCCAGGATCCTCTCTCTTGGAATACTAGAATCATCTTCTGACTTCTGTTCCCTACACTCAAGTGCAGCCAGGAAGATCCTTCTCGAGTATAAGCCAGATAATGTCGCTCCTCTGGTTACTCACCTAGAGAAAAAGTCACGGAGCTTCACACGGTCCACGAGAGCTCGTATCATCAGGACCGTGACTGTTTTGCTGACTTTGTTCCTATCACTCTGCCCCTTGCTTGCTCAAGCAGGAGAGGCAAGCTGCTCTCTCAGGGCCATAGCACCTGCTAAAATAAAGGTTCCTTGAGACCAGGGCATTTTCTGGTCCATGTAGAGAAGGCTCTGTCCACTAACTTAACAAGCAAACACTCATGATAATTCAGACACATAAAGGAAGTTATTTAAACATTACATAGCTAGCAGCTAGACGTCAGAAGGAGCTGTCCTTGGAACTATGTGACACTGCGTGTCCCCGAGTATTTATTCTCATTAGTTTCTCAGAAGGCACCAGTAAGAAGAGTTCCATGGTCACCTGAGCTTGGGAAATTCCAAGTCAGATGAAAATTAAGCAGGCTGCTCTACTGAAATATTCCTCAAGTATTACCATATTAGCTGACTCTCACGTTATTAATATAAGAGGAAGACATAACAAACAGGATTTCCTACATCTATCTGACCACAGATCACTTTTTATACATTTAGACCCACTAACAAGAAGGAAGCAGGTGACAGAGGATGAGGTGGTTGGAGGCATCACCAGCTCAATGCACATGAGTTTGAGAAAACTCCGGGAGATGGGGAAGGACAGGGAAGCCTGATGTGCTGCAGTCCATGGGGTCACGGAGAGTCAGATACGACTTAGCAACTAAACAACAACAATCTAGAAAACAGACCAAGGGTGTATTTTTCTAAGGGCACTGCCTATGTATAGTTATGATATTTCAGCCCATGTTGGCCAGAAAAATAAACATAAATAAGGTGACGAAAAACAAGAAAAGAAAAAAGAAAGAGACAGGGAGATAGAGACAGGCAAAATTAAAGTCAGAGGCAGCATGAGCAATGTCAGAAAATCACAGGATGAGTTCTTTTTTTTTTTCTCACCTTGAGCTTTTCTTGATCAGAGAATGGCCAACACCGAGGCATAAATTAAGAAGATTCCATGAATGTTTAACTTTATTAACTGAAGCAGTAAAGGTTTTAATAGGGAAATTAAAAAACCAAAGCTCAGTCTGAATAGAAAGGGCTGGGATTTAGAAGGTATTTTACTATTAACCCAGCTATCTTTCATGTATTAACCTGAGTTTTACAGCCCAGTCTTCTCAGACATTCTCAAACATTCAGGAGACAAAATTTTGCATATTTAACTAAAATGGGGTTTTGGTGACTTTGCCCAACTGGCCTCAGTACATCACAGGAAATGCACCCAGACTGGTATCTGCACAGACAGGGTGTCAGCCCATGCAATTGGAGCGGGAAGCTGTAGGGATCTGCTCCTATCTCGTTAAAGGGGGATGCAATGAAATTCTATGCCAGGGATTTAAAGGGGAGGGAGGAAACAGACTTTCTTTCAATCCTGACTTCTTTCTATTCCTTATAAATGTTTCCAACTGTGTTTTGTGAGTGATGCTGACACTAAAGAACTAGCTAAAGGCTTTAGATTTAAGATGATTTGAAACCTTCCTGCTCAAATTTTGACAGGATCAAAAAAAAAAAAGAAAGAAAGAAAAAATGATAGTGATGTCTGTCTGAGATGGTAGGTGTTTCTCAGTCCAATGTCCACAAATCCGCTTGACCTGAACTTACAATGCATCCGATTTGGCTGCCTGAGGTCCATCCCTGCCCCTAGGGCACAAAGGTCTCCCCAGCAAGCTTTATTGGACTTCCTCAGTCTGGAAATAGATTCTGAGAAGAATAGTGCTCACAGACCCAGGAATGAAATGTTGTAAAATTAAACAATGAGAAACGACCTGAAAGTCTATAAAGGAACAAAAGAAATTCTGTATCACATCCAGGGGAAGGCTTCTCAACAACCAACTCAGATCCCAACACAAAAGTGAACTACTGAGTCTGTTTTATTGTTGGGAGAGTAGAAGTGCAAAAATTACCAGAAATTCAGCAAAGATTTCTCTTAAAGAATTCCTGCCACTCTTTTGGCTAGTTTATTAACTGTGTGTGCTGTTTTAAGTTGCTTCATTCCTGTCCGACTCTCCGACCCTGTGGATTGTGGCCCACCAGGCTCCTCTGTCCGTGGGATTCTCCAGGCAACAATAATGGAGTGGGTAGCTGTTCCCTTCTCCAGAGTATCTTCCTGACCCAGGGATCAAACCCAGGTATTCCACATTGCAAGCAGATTCTTTACCGTTTAAGCCACCAGGAAAGCCCAGGAATACTGGACTGGGTAGCTGATCCCTTCTCCAGTGGATCTTCCCAGCCCAGGGATTGAACTGGTGTCTCCAGCATTGTAGGAGGATAGATTCTTTACAGCAGCTGAGCTACCAAGGAAGCCCCAGTTTATTATCTAAATTTTGCTATTGAAGTCTGGTGCCCTCAAGTCTTGCACATTGTGGGTACAGTAACCACAAGCTGTGCATGGATCTTGAACCTCTGAAATGCAACCCATCTGACTTGAGAGGATCTCTTAAGTCTAAAATATACATCGATTAAAGAAAAAAAAAGAACGTGAAATATCTCAGCTTTTAATCTTGATTACATGTTGAAATCCTCCAAGCCAGGCTTCAACAGTACGTGAACAGAGAACTTTCAGATACACAAACTGGATTTAGAAAAGGCAGAGGAACCAGAGATTAAATTGCTACCAATCACTGGCTCATAGAAAAAATCCAGAGAATTCCAGAAAAGCATCTACTTCTGCTCCATTGACTACGCCAAAGCCTTTGACTGTGTGGATCACAACAAACTGTGGAAAATTCTTCAAGAGATGGGAATACCAGTCTACCTTACTTGCCTCCTGAGAAATCTGTATACAGGTCAAAAAGCAACAGTTAGAACCAGATATGGAACAGACTAGCTCCAAATTGAGAAAGGAGTACATCAAGGCTGTATATTGTCACCCTGCTTATTTAACTTATACAGAGTATATCATGGGAAATGCCAGGCTGGATGAGGCACGAATTGGAATCAAGATTGCCGGCAGAAACATCAATAACCTCAGATATGCAGACGACACCACCACTATGGCAGAAAGCGAAGAAGAATTAAAAAGCCTCTAGATGAAAGTAAAAGAGGAGAATGAAAAGGTTGGCTTAAAACTTTACAGTCAAAAATGAAGATCACAGCATCCGGCCCCATCACTTTATGGCAAAGAGATGGGGAAACAATGGAAACAGTGACAGACTTTATTTCCTTGGGCTCCAAAATCACTGCAGATGATGACTGAAGCCATGAAATTAAAAAGACGCTTGCTCCTTGGAAGAAAAAGCTATGAAAAACCTAGACAACATATGAAAAAGCAGAGACATCATTTGGCCAACAAAGGTCTGTATAGTCAAAACTATGGTTTTTCCAGTAGTCACGTACGGATGTGAGAGTTGGCCCATAAAGATGGTGCCAAAGAATTGGTGCTTTCTAACTGTGGTATTGGAGAAGACTCTTGAGAGTCCCTTTGACTGAAAAGAGATCAAACCAGTCAATCTTAAAGGAGATCAACCCTGAATATTCATTCAAAGAACTGATGCTAAAGCTCCAATACTTTGGCCACCTGATGAAAAGAGCCAGCTTATTGGAAAAGACCCTGATGCTGGGAAAGACTGAAGGCAGGAGGAGAGGGGGACAACAGAGGATGAGATGGTTGGATGGTAACACTGAGTCAATGGACACGAGTTGGAGTAAGCTCCGGGAGATGGTGAAAGAGAAGCCTGGTGTGCTATAGTCCATGGGGTTGCAAAGAGTCAGACACTACTGAGCAACTGAAAAACAACAACGACATGTTGAAATAGTAAAATTTTACGCGTTGCGGCCCCAAGGAGCCCACCAGGCTCCTTGGTCCATGGAATTCTCTAGGCAAGAATACTGGAGCAGGTAGCCCTATCCCTTTTCCAGGGGATTACCCTGAATCAGGGATTGAACCTGCGTCTCCTTCATTGGCAGGTGGATTCTTTACCACTAGTATTGTCTAGGAACTCCAAAATTTTAATGTATTTGGTAAAAATAATAGATGATTAAAATTGTATCAGTGATTATTATTATACGTTATAGAAAGTAAAATGAATTATTAAAATAAAATAAAAACACTTCTTTTTACCTCTTTTAAAGTGACTTCCCAAAATTTTAAATTACAATGTATAGGTCATATTATATTTTCTATCAGACAGTGTCTCTCTCGACATGATTAAGAATAGACTAAAGTGGTCAAGCCAGATAAAACATGTAGTGCTTGCTACAGATATCTCTTGGCAAGAAGCTGAAGGCATTTTCTGTTCACTTTTCCTCTTTTTTTTTTTTTTTTACTGTAGGTTTTACTGCTGGTTCAATCATCTTTGGACATTTTAAGTTCTTTGATTTTTTTTTCTCCTGTTATACAATAAATAGTGGTTATGATGTCAACAGAACTATTTCTACTGGTGATACTAAAAACAACCTAAAGTGATGATAAGAAGCACAGTGAAATAACTTATCAAACACAATGAATGATCATAATCATTAAGATTCTGGAGTACTAACAGTAAACCTCAGCTAAGCGACTTAGCATCCCAGGTCAGTTGTGCCATGTGTGAGATGGGTATCATGAGAGCACCGCGTTCATAAGGCACATGAGAAAATTAAATATCTGAAACATTCTAGACACAAGTAACGCTTATTAAATGGTGTCTGCAGTATCGCTGTTACACAATCATAAGTACCAGTGAGACAGGTTGGAACCTGGGACCCTTAGCTGCAGTGCTTGCACCTGGACAACTGTCTCCTCAAGCAACAAAATACAAAGACACTATAAGGGTCTAAAACTAACCAGGGACCTCCAGTGGTTCGGAATCCATCTGTCAGTGCAGGAGACAGGGATTTGACCCCTGGTCTGGGACAATCCCACATGCTACAAAGCAACTAACCCTGTGGGCAGTGAGTACTGAGCCAACACAGTCTAGAGCCCGAGCTCTGCAATAAGCGAAGTCACAGCCGTGAGAAGCCCAGGCACCACAGCAGAGTGGACCCTGCTCACCGCGATTAGGGAAAGCCCACGTGCAGCAATGAAGATGCAGTGCAGCCAGAAATAAAAAAATTTTTAAATATAAGTTGAAAAAAATAAATAAAAATAACCGCATGAATGCAGCAGTCCCAGTCAGAACAATTATTACCAGTAAGATACCAAAGGGCCAAAAACCAAACTGACATTTCTGAGATGCAAGAGCAAAAGCAAGGTGCGGTCCCTGCGCACAGCAGCCCGGGGCGGGGGCAGACCACCTAACCAACCCTCCAGCCTGACCCACCAAACTGCCCTTACCCTCACCCCTTTTAAGGAACCAGCCCAACCTCCTCGGGTTCCCTCAGCACTATTTCAAGTGAAGCGACGTGTGAATTCCACCCGTGGCCTTATCACTTTCTACTGAACCATGAGGCCAAGGACCTGAGTCGGTAACAGCAGCACCACCTCTGGCGCCATCATGGCCTCCCAAAGTCTTCTTTTTGGTTGTCCAAGCCACCTCCCCACCCCCATTGCGAAGTCTTCACGTTTCTTTATTGAGAATGTTTCCAATTTAACCAAGCTGCTTTTCAGAGCGTATCCTCTGCTTGTCTGAGCTTTTCAGTTCAACGCAATCAGTTACCAGATCCCACGCGACAGATACACAGCACAAAGCAGTCCAGAGTCAAGTTCAGATCTCAGGACGATAGCGCGTGATGAGGACTGCTGGACACCCCAGACATCTTCACGTAGGGGACCGACACTGCTTCCACCTCACAGAATCTCCTCTCCGGCTCTGTACAGCCAGGCCGGAGCTTCTCCACTGAGCATACTTTAGCTACTGTGTGTGCTTACGCGCTCAGTCGTGTCCGACTCTGTGCGACCCCACGGACTGTAGCCAGCCAGGCTCCTCTGTCCTTGGAGATAAACATTAAGTACTGGGGCCTCCTCAAATGTTCTTCTTCATTAACACAGGCGTGCATGTGTGCTCACTCAGTCATGTCTGACTCTTCTGCAACACCGTGGACTAGCCCACCAGGCTTCTCTGTCCGTAGGATTTCCCAGACAAGAATACTGGGGTGAGTTGCCATTTCTTTCTGCAGGAGATCTTCCCAACCAAGGGATCGAACTTGTATCTCCTCCATTGGCAGGCAGATTCTTTACTGCAGCCACCAGGGAAAGAAATCCAATTAACATGGGACATATGCATTAAAAAAAATCAGCCAGATGGAAATTAAATATTTCATGGAATCCTTATTTCAATAAAGTCATTATTTAAAGTCCAACCAATTCTCTTGCCATGTGATGGAAGCCACTAAAGAAAAACAGGACTGGACACATCTCCGAAGAGCCAACACTAGATAACCGGGTAACAATTTCTTTAACACTTTCTATGTTCCAGAATGGGGCAAGACAAGGAAACCAGGCCCTGTCCTGCGCTCCACCGACTGAGGAATCTCTGCATACAAAGCAGCTTTTCCAAGAACCTGTAACAGCTGCAGAAATGTACGTGAAGAACAAGGCAAGGCCAAAGAAAAAGCGTGGTACTGCAAAAATTATTTTCAGTAGAAAATGTCTCAATCTCCCTTTAATGACAGTTCTCTGTAATGACAAAGCAAGACAGCATCGAGTTTATAAAGACACTAAACAACTGTTTTGTGAATGAGCCTTGCTGGTTTTATAGTTTTCAACATGACAGAAATCCAAATCATCCATTCTGTCCTCTAAAAACATTTATTTGAAGAGGACTCAACTTCTTACAAGGAAAATGGACTGAGGGAGGAGAGGAGAAAGTTATGAATCTCATTTCTGAAAGAGTGATATGTCTAACTTACACTGACAAAGGAAGGAGACAGTAGTTATATAAGTTCAGAAAAATACCAATTTACACAAAGGTAAACACATTTCCACTTCCCTGGTGGCTCAGGCAGTGAAGTGTCTGCCTGCAATGTGGGAGACCTGTGTTCGATTCCTGGGTTGGGAAGATCTCCTGGAGAAGGAAATGGCAACCGACTCCAGTACTCTTACCTGGAAAATTCTATGGACAGAGGAGCCTGGTAGGCTATAGTCCATGGGGTTGCAAAGAGTTGGACATGACTAAGCAACTTCACTTTCACTTGTCAAACACATTTCAATGGAGGACTTCTAATAGCCTTTGCAATGCCATTTTATAAAGTAAGTCTTCAAGAAAGCATTTCATATGTCAACCTTTATTTCCAGCAGAAAAAAAGAAATTCACACAAGAGTAATGGGCAAACTGCCTTCAGCCCACACAGTCCTGTTCTAGAATGTCACGCTACTGAAGCTAGGCCTCCACATGGCACTTCGAACCCTGGCCGGACTGGTCCACATCGGAGTTATGCAGTAGCTGCCATGCTTATATGAGTGGAGAGACAGTGACAGAGTGTGAAGCCCGTGTGTGTGTCACAAGAGCATGAGTGTATTCTTATCACACCCATCTTACAGGTGGCACAGCTGAGCTTCTTGGATGCTAAATGCCCCGGCTGAAGTGTAGTGTGAGAACTCGAGAATCTGGGTTCCAATGTCTCCAAAATCTTAACTAGGATTCATTTTACTTGTACATTATGTCACCGTTTTTCTTGTCATCCCTTTAGGTTGTTTTTAGTATCTTACCTGGCAGAAGGCAGATGTGAGTTACCTGGACATAATCTAGGGGTTTAAGGCAAGTCAACTATCCAACCAGAAGAGGACAGAAGCACTGGACAGAAGCACTTTCACAAAATGAAAGGAAAATCATCAGTCTGACTCTAAGCACAAAGGGAGGTGTTGGGCAGACAAGAATGAATACAGAGTAGGTCCAGGTAACATATCCACAAACGTGGATACTGGAGGAGAATGCAGGCTCAAATAGAACGTTAAAATGGGACTGAACCACACATTGAGGTCAGGCTAACACTAGCACCTTCTTGCCCCCTGGACAAAACCTAACTGTGACTAAGAATGTTGTATGGTATCATGGCAGAGCAGAGCAGGGAGCAGGATGAGAGTGGGACCCAGACATACACAGGCTATCAGGGAGACAAAGAATTTAGTGTGTGCTTGTGTCATGGGTGGAAATAACCTATACTCTTTGGAACATAAACCAGTGCTACACTGTGGACCAATTTTTAAAATGTAGGTCCATAAATCCTTTATCAGTGACAATGAAACCTCAAAAGCTTCCGAGATCAAAGGTGTTGTTATTATTGATATACATAATTTTGGTGCAAAACTAATTCAGTACTAAAATCAGAGATGGAGAGACGTGAAGCCATTTAGAATATTGGTATTTCCTACTTGTGTGAATATTCAGTTGCATGCTGCAAAAATATAAATGCATTCAAGGGGTATAGTCCCAGACCCCACTGTGTGTCTTCTGTAAATATATATGGCATATGCACCATCATGCCTTTCTAAAAAAGATACTGAATTCTAAAACATCTGGTCCCAAGGGTTTCGGCTAAGGCATCACAGACCTGCACCACATGGTACTGTGTGCACGGTATGTATTAGGAAAAATGTCTTTGCTTCTACTCACTTGCTAAGATGCTCTGAACTGAACTGAAGTGAACCAGCTGTGAGTTTCACTGGAAAGGGCACACATAATCAATTTGGATCGTTTAAGCTTATTGAAGACTTCAACTCATAAAGCACCGATAAGTCTGAATCAACAACTCCCATGATCTCTTATTGTAATAAACAAGATTTTAATTACCTCAGAAAATAAGCATGCAATGAACCTCCACCTTAATGGAGCTCTCAGAGGGTTTCATCTGGAGGTTTCTCTTTGCATTAACTCCAACTTCAGTTATTAGCGAAAACACGGCATGATTCAATTCCTATTAGTGCTACATGAACTTTTTTTAAAACAGGGAATGAGTATGGAGTAGGGAGAATATTCAGGACAGAGCCATCACAGATAGCTGATTGGACAGGTAAAACAAAGTGGAGTACCATGGAAAAACTCAAACAGAACCCCTGTCCTAATCATAGGAATATTCTAAACCTTCTGACTTTAAGGATGCTTAATCACATCTGCAAAGTCCCTTTTGCTGGATAAAGTAACAAAGAAGTTCACAGGTTTCAGAAATTAGTGAGTGAACATTGTACGGGGGAGGGTCTTACCCTATCAAAATCCCAACTGATTTCTCTTAATTGCTTAAAGGTACCTGTAAGCAATTAGGTATCACCTGTCTCAGGGCCTTTGCACACCTCTGTTCTTTGGGCAGGCTCCAATTAATCTCTTCCCTCTTAATAAATACCTGTTCTCCACTGATGTCTTTCATCTCATAACAAAATGCCCTTCTCCTTCAGAGACTGTTTCACAACCAGCATTACAAACCTGTATATGTGAGTGTTTGGTCAATATCTGTGTTGTGACTCGAGCATAATTATCTCGATGAAAAGGCTCTCTGCCTCATCATTATAACCCAGCATCCACATGACAGAGGCACCCAGACAAATTTGCTTCTAGACAAGAGATAAAGCTGAATACTAGGAGGTGAGTGCATCTGAGGACCCAAAGTGGGTCTAGTCTCCTAGCCTCGTCATCTGATTTCGACTTTCTTTTCTAATTTTAACTGAGCTGTAAAAAATGCCACTATTGAAAGGCTTTTGTTTTGCTTTAACAAGGACATTTCTTTTTTCTGTTAGGCTGGATGTTTTTTAAGTGCAGGAACGACAAGGCTGAGTCCAGGATTTCAGCCAGGAAAACACGGAGAGGTTTAATTTCTGAATGTGTACAAAGTCGTTGCAGATGACCTCAAAGAATTCCTGGGAAGCAGCAAAACATACAAGGTTGGTTTTGCAGCAGTTCACTCTCAGGGAGCAGGTCCAGAATCTCGTGGGGCATAAACTCAAAATCCAACCTGAAGTGCTGGGCCGAGGCAACTGAGGAAATAGAAAACACTCAAGGTCACGACTTTATTCCAAATGGAATCTAAAGGAACCAGGACCAGCAAGACTGACCCAGGAGGCAAGAGAGGCAATTTCCTCCCTAAAAACCGCAGGAGGATGGAACAACTCTGCCATGAGGCTTCTTTACGCAAATCTACTTAAAATGATGCCACACAAGTAAAGGAAGGCTGGATTCCACTACACACACAGCCTTCTCTTCCCGAGAGCCTCCCAATAGTGACAGTGGGCTATCCTATGAACTGGGATGTTTAGCATCATCCCTGGCCTCTGTCCACTAGATGCTGATAGCACACCACTGCCCACAATGGTGACAACCACAAGTGTCCCCAGAAAATGCCTAATGTCCTCTGGAGGGGAGGATGCTATCTCCAGTGGAGCATCAATGCTGTATTTGACCAATCCCAGCCCAGTCGTCCACAATAGCTCTTCCTTCTCTGGCTCTCTATAAAAGACCAATAATATGCCCAATGCTGATAAATTACCATGTGGTACATTATGATTTTCTCCCTTTCATTTTAACCTCTTGAAAAGCAGTGTAGTTATGTGGAAAGATATAAACCAAGTCTGAGATGTTCAAACAGTATAAAAATCTCAGGAAGACCTGGTGTTAATCAGGAACTCAAAGCAATTTAATTCTTGTGCAAAAATGAGCAACATTTCTGTGCGTATTTTACAATTAAATTTGATCCTGTTACCTTTGATCTCTGAAATTCAAGTTCCTCCAACTACAACCACTAAGTAATTTAACATATTTATCACATTAAAAAGAAAAACAAGCTAGGAACCAGATGGGTTTCAATGAAGCACCCAATTAATATAGGCAGCTTACCATCTGACATTACTGAGAAGAAATAAATTCAAAGAGCTTGGTCAAACAGTAAGTCTGGGCATTGTAGCTGCCATTTCTAATTAGTTTCTAAATTTCATGGCCCTTTTTGAGTTAAAAAAAATTCATTTAAAGCAATAAATTTTCAAAAGAATATGTATCTAGTCTATTCATCTTTCCAGAATCAAACAGGAGGAGGAAATAGGCACTAAGAAATGTGATTTCAGCATGAAGCAGGAGTTTCCAGTTCCTTTCTCCAGAGTTTTTCTTTTCCAAGACAGCTGCCAAACTGTTTCCCCAACTTTCAAGCACAGGTCTTTTGTCCAGATCAACATTAACTAGACAAATGGCAACCCGATTCTAAGATAAAGAAGCTTTAAAGCAAACCTAGCTGGACAGAAACTTTCCCTTCGGCTACACTGCCAATGCGAACTGGCCAACAGGAACAAAAGAGAAACCCCACACTTCAAAACCTGATGCAACTTGGCTTCTAGGAATCAAGTTTTCCAAGTACAAATCAAGCTAAGATTTCTAAGAAATGATTCATTCAACATAAAAAGGAGAAAAAAGAGCCCATTAAGTAGAAACTCTACTCATAAGGCATAACATTAATGCGACTAGGACAGGAAGTCCCATGATAGAGGAATACTAATGCAGAAAGAATTTTTAATACTGTGAATTCATCAGCTCAACAACACCAAAAAAAAAAAAAAAAAAAAAAGCAGCACTTTCTCAGAATGATGATCTCTGGTTTCTCCAGCAATCATGGATAAGAGACCATCTCCACCTCTTGCAGGGATTTTTCACTTAAGCTTCAAGGCTACCTAAAGGCCCATGAATGTGCTGGAGGAGTGAGGGTGAGTGACAAAACCCTACAGATTACATGCAAATACACATTTATATTTTTTCTCTATGGAGAAGGATTGAAAATATTCATCAGATGACCCAAGCAGATCATGACTTACTGAAGTCATAAAACACTAAGAGAGTTGCCATTCCATGTTTTGAGTTCAGTCACAGGCCTGGGTACAAGCCTACCTACTACTTTGACAAATTTGTAAAGCTTACCATGTGGGCATCCAAATAATCAACAAATATGCTTGTCCCCAGGAAAGAATATTTACATCCTGACTGTGATTAAAGATATAAAAAAATGAGGCTAGCAATGAAGGAGATGCGTTGTCCCCACCAAAGATTAAAACAAGAGCTTGGAGAACTGCTCCTTCCCTCTCTCACCGAAAGGATACACATGAACTAACGCACCCACCCTTTCTTCTGCATGGATCTCTGAGAAAACTGACATAGAGGAAGCAAAACGACACCATCAATCCCAAAAAGGTAACAGTGAGTCAGTGGCCACAGCATCTTCCTCAGCAGTACACAAACCTTTCAAGCAGCTTCCCCGTTGAGAGATACTTTTGAGACTCCCCTTCACATATCAACTACCTTTTCGCTTTTCTAAAAGGTCAAAATGAAGACAGAATTTCACTTTTAGAAAGCAGAGTCTCAGAAATGGACAGGGAGAAGAAATCATGTCAAATGAAACCAAGGGTTTGAAATCATAAACCAAGGGTTTAAGTCGACTCAGACCACAATGTTTGTGACTTCTATATGCTGCGCCCATTAAACAAAGATGAGAAATTTGAGAACAGTTATCCCTCTGTCATGCTGCATATGTAGGATTTCCAGACACAAAGGAAAGGACGGTAGAAGTTTCACTCGCAAAATGTCTGGGGGGTAAAGACAAAGCTCTCCGTTAATGCCAAGGCCCAAGAGCCAGCTGCCCCTGAAATCTCAGGTTGCACTCACCTCCACGGGAAACCGCCTGCTGTTGACACTGTGTTCAGAGCCGGCGGAACCATTGCTGTGGCCCCAGTGAAACTCCACCTTCTCAGCTTTGAATCTGCCAGGCAGGCCAGCGCCGCTGACAAAATAGTCATCTTTCAGTAGGATGGCAACTGTGAAAAATAGGGTGTGGGGGTGAAACAATGAGTTTCCAAACCAAATTTAAAAGGTATCTTCTGTTGCATTAAATAAAGCTCATGGTTATATGATGTGAATTATTTCCTCATGTACCTGTTAAAACGCAAGTCAAAAACATCAGTTTGCATACATTAGCACATTCTAGGTAAAGAATGCTCTCAACAGTCAGTTGATTCTAACCTCTGAAAATTCCCAGGGAATGGTCTCAGAATTTATCCATTTCATAGTCGGAAAAGAAAAAACAAACACAAACCACAGACAATGACAGAGTAAGTTGCTTTGAATCAGGTCTCCGAAATCTGCTTGATGATCAAAATTATTTCTCTTTCTTAAACACTGATTCCTAGGGCTTCCCTAACGGCTCAGATGGCAAGGAATCTGCCTGCAGTACTGGAGACCTGGCTTCTATCCCTGGGTTGGAAAGATCCCCTGGAGAAGGAAATGGCAAACCACTCCACTATTCTTGCCAGAAGAAGCCCATGGACAGTGGAGCCTGGTAGGCTACAGACCATGGGATCGCAGAGTCAGACACAACTGAGTGACGAACACTTTCACTTCCTTCACCTGAATCTTGCCACCCCAAGATTCACTCTGGAATGAGATGGGAAATACACATAAGCTGGATGCAAAAGACATATTTCTTTAATCAGAAAACTAAGGCAACGTATCAGGTAATAAAACTTGCAGGGTTTACAAATACTAAGGTGGGCTTTTCAGTAGTAAAAAATCCATCTCCCAATGCAGGAGATCCAGGTTCAATCTCTGGGTCAGGAAGATCCCCTGGATGAGGAAATGGCAACGCGCTCCAGCATCCTTGCCTGGGAAGTTCCATGGACAAAGAAGCCTGACAGCCTATAGTCCATTGCGTTATAAAGAGTCAGACATGACATAGTGACTATAACAAGAAACCGATATTAAGGCAACAATAAAGGGAAGACAGCCAGGGTTGGGGAATGTGTTCATATTTGATATGGTGTACAGGAAAGTGCAGTCAAAATTCTCATTAAGTCACTCAAATAACTGCAGTTTAGTAGTTTCACTTTACCATTTCTTTTAATTCTAAGAAACTTTTGCTTAGCCCATCTGAAAAAACGTCAATCAATTCAAATCCTAAATTTCAAAACCACATCTCTCTCCCTTAAAACCTGGAAAAGAGAAATCAAGAACAAAAAACATGGACTTAGACTAGCAGAAAAATTATTTTTCCCAAAGGAATGGAATACCCAAGTGGATAAAAAAGATTTTATTTTGTAAGTCATATATCTCTCCCTCCTTTCTGTTTGAGATGAATTCATTCATTCAAACACTTATTAGCTGCTAAATACACATTAAGTTCCAACCAATATACTAAATGGTTTGTGATCAAAAGGTAAGCTTTTCTAAGGCAAGGAAAACCTTGCATACCCTCATCATCTGCTCTTCCTAAAGAGATCCCAGTTCGAGTCTTAGAGAGAAATCCAGCATGAAAATTAGCTCTCCATAAAAGATAGGGACTAAACTAATGACCCATTTCTAAAACAAGTATAATTAGTTTCAGCACTTCTCTATATAAAGCGAGCACTAAAAGCAAGTGAAGGAAACCTGTTTGTGTAAACCCCTTTTTACTGCATTCAAAAGGCAGTTTTCCTCCAACTTCTGAAAAATATTCAATTAGCAGAATAGAGATTAAAGGATAAGATGAAATAAAAGTGTTTCTTAGGCTGATTGAATATGCTACAGCATTGTTCCACCTTTATTTCTGCTAGCATGGTTTAGAACAAGGGTTGGCGAACTTTTTCTGTAGAAGGTAAAGATAAGACATACTTAAGGATTGGTGGGTCCTATGGCTCCTGTTTCAAGTACTTAACAGTGTTCATAACACAGAAGCAGTGAAACACAGCAAGTAAATGCTCAGGTGAGGCTTTGTTCCAATAAAAATTTATCCATACTACAATTTGGATATAATTTTCACAGATTATGGAATATTCTTATCCTTTTTTCGTTTTTTTCTTTTCCCAACCATTCAAAAAAGGTACGAACAAGCAGGAGGGGGTTGTCGTTTGGTGATCTAGGATACAGTATGTTTTAGAAGATAAACTATTATATTGAACCTGTGTGCCAAAGCCAAAATACCTATGAATTAGCTCAGTAGTGTCCTAAACACTGCTGATGATTCTCAGCCGGTTACAGATTCTATACATAACCATTTTGCATCCAAAGGACGGAGGCAAAGCATTTGGAGTGCATCTGTTACAATACATCCAGGGACTCAGCAGCATCTTATAAATATTTGATTTTACCTAAATCATTTATGTCTCTGTCAGGGGTCATTTTACTTGTTTTACATGAATAATTAAAAGCATAATTAGGCAACCGTACAACCTGAAACACTAATCTCATTTTTCATTTTACAGTATCTCTCACTAGAGAACACAGCATGCTACAAGCACATACTGCCCCCACCTTCCGAAAGCAGCTTACGGCTTACATTTTAGTTTACATGGAACACTGGGAAGACAGAAGTTGCCCAGCCACCATGCAACAAGTTTCTGCTGACCACAGATAACACAGCTCTGTTTCACAACAAAATGTACCAAAGGGAGTTGCTGCAGCGCACAGAATGTGGCAAGAGCCTCGAGCTCAGAGGACGGACACACCTGGGTGAGAATCTTCTGCCACTTAAAAGCTGGGTGACTTTGGGCAAGCTACCTGACTTCTCTGTGTCTCGGTTTCCCTCATTGCTCAAATGGCATTAACAGTGCCTACACCTGGGGAGGCTGTTTTGATGTTTGAAGGAAATCATACACAAAAAGCGCTGAACACAGTGCCAGCAATTCAGCAACTGCACGGTCAATGTGGGTTCTTGTCAAACTACGCACCATGGAGATGGGTGACCACACCTGTACTTTCACTTTCAGACAGAGTTCCACTCTAAAGCAATATTGTTTTTCCCACAAAACAAAACTGTCCTTGAGGAGAAACAACAAACAGCAAAGGTAGATGTGGCCCAAATACTTGAGATGTTAAGTGTTGAGTAGCTACTTTGAATTTACTATAACATCAAGTAAAAAACGTATTTCCATTATTTGTATCCTTTTGGGCTTATCAATGGACAAGAAATCTCAATTTGATGTCCAATATGCACTCCACACTTCAAATGATACTCATTCATTTTCCCCTTTTACTAGAAGTATTTAAGCTAGAAAGTAGTAACACTGGTACCTTTTATTTATTTTCACAGCTTATAGGCATAATTTTTTACATATGTCTATCACATGTCAAATAGCACGGGTTTTTGCAATAAGGTGTTGATAAAATGTTTTGTTTTAAAATCAATTCATTTTAATTAAGATGAAGGGAGTCAACTGAAAAACAGTAATATAGCATGATAGGTAAATGATACTATGATAATAAATAAATACATTTTAATTTAAATTTTAAAACAACAGCACAAAAAAGTGAAACTGGGTAAGGCGACATTTAAGAAGGTAGCAAGCAACAAAGAAGGTAGCAAGCAACAGCTAAAGATTGGAAAAAGATGGGCTAGGAGGAGGATGAGGAGGCAGGTAAGTTACCTAGGAGGGACTTTAAGGAATGAGGCCCTCGGGCTGTTCAGCTGCTAACATGGATTTTGATGAAGTCGAAACAGAATGGTGGAGGAAGTGGAAGAAGCCACAGGTTTCAAATCCAGGATCCTTAACCTGGAGTCCAACGTCCACAGCAACAGTTGCTCACAGATTTGGGGGCCCATGCCCTCCCGAAATCGGAGGTAAAATTCTGAGCACGGGGACATAAATGGAGCTGGACTCTCGAGCTGCTTCGGTCTGAATTTCAGTCCTAGATCTGCCACTATCCAGTTTTGACAAAGTTACTGCAATTCTGGGTGTTTCAGTTCCTATTCTGTAAAACTGGAACAATCCAACAGCAACTTCACAAGTTTGTTGTGGGATCACAATAGTTGAGATAGGGTGAATGCCCAGAAGAGTAATTCATTCACCACATTACTGCATGAAGATGGCATTGTAAAAGCCTGAAATAAATCCATACATATATGGGCAATTAATTTACAAGGAGCAAAGAACATATGATGGAGAAAGGATAGACTTTTCAACAAATGGTGCTGGGAAAACTGGGCAGTCACATACAAAAGAATGAACACTACCATTTCATATCTTATGCAAAAATTAATTCAAAATGAATTAAAGACCTGAATATAAGACCGAAACCATAAACTTCCTAGAAGAAAACACAGGTGGTAAACTCTTTGACATGGGTCTTACTCCTTCTTTTCTGGATCTGACTACAAAGACAAGAAAAACAAAAGCAAAATTAAACAAATGGGAATACATCAAAGTGAAAAGCTTCTGCACAGAGAAAGAAACCATCATCAAAATGAAAAAGCAGGGGCTTCCCTGGCTGGCTCAATGTTTAGGAATCCGCCTGCTAATGCAGGGGGCATGGGTTCAATCCCCATTCTGGGAAGATCCCACATGCCGCAGAGCAACTAATTCTATATGCCACAACTACTGAAGCCCGTGCGCCTGGAGCCTGTACTCCGCAACAAGAGAAGCCACTGCCGGGAGAAGCCCGCACACCGCAAGCAGAGAGCAGCTCCCACTCGCTGCAACTAGAGAAAAGTGCTCGCGCAGAAATGAAGACACAGTAGAGCCATAAAGTAAATAAATACACATCTTAAAAAAAGGAAACACAATCCAAAAGAAAAGAACAGGCAACCTATTAAATAGGAGAAGGTGCTTGCAGTGTGTATACCCAATAAGGGGTTAAATACAAAGAACTCACAGAATTCAAAGACAACAAGACAAACAATCTGATTGAAAATTAGTTGAGGATCTAAGTAGACATTTTTCCAGAAAAGACATACACATGGCCAACAGGCACATGAAAAGATGTTCAACATGACTAATTAATAGGAAAATGCAAAACAAAACCACGGTGCAAATCACCTCACACCTGTTACAACGGCAATTGCCAAAAAGACAAGAAATAAGTATTGGCAATGGTGTGGAGAAAAGGGGACTTTGTGCACTATTGGTGGGAATTTTTCCACTATAGAAAACAGTAAGAATAAGTAAGAACAGAACTGTCATTTGACCTACCTATTCCATTTGGGCATTTATCCTAAGCACATGAAAACTAATTTGATAAGGTATGTGAATGTCTATGTTTAAAACAGCCATGATATAGAAACAACCTAAGTGCTCACAGATAGACGAATAGATAAAGAAGACGTGGGATATGCATACACAATGGAATACTACTCAGCTACAAAAAAGAAAAAAGTCTTGCCATTTGCAACAACATGAATGAACTTTAAAGATATTACTCTAAGTGAAATAAGCCAGAAGGAGAAAGACAGATATGTATTATTTCAGTTATGTGTGGAAACTCAAAAAAAAAAAAAAATGAGCAAACTAAAATGGAAATAAACTCATAGATACAGAGATCAGAGGTGCAGTTACCAGGGGTGGGTGAAATGTGTGGAGGGAATCAACTGTACAGTGACTGATGGTAAATGAGACTTGGAGTGCTGATCACCTTGTAGTATACATAGATGTCAGATTATAATACTGTATACCTCAAGATTATATTTAAAAAGTAGATGGCATTGTATAACTACTGTTTATAACAGTTCTTTCAGGAAGAGGATCCACAGCTTTCATAGATTCCCCCTGTGTCCAGGGCTTCCCATATGCAACAATGCTCTGCATAGGGGCAGGGGAGACATACGAGTCACACCATGGATAACGAATTACTTTCCAAATTTGACAAGGTGACTAAGGACCAGGCATTCGCTGCATTCTTTGCAGGACATCCATTAACGTTTAATAAATTATACTCAGTGCATCTAAATAACGCTGGCTTCTAAAGCAAGTATTCCCACTAAAATCTGACTAAATAGCAACAGATGCCAAAAGTTTTTAAAAAATCGATGTGAGAAGGAAAATAAGCTCCTCAGTATCTTACCTCCACCACCTGTCAACCAGCTTTCAACACTACAAGATGGGAAAAGACTACCATTATTGGATCATTAATGCTGAGACCCCCAACCATCCACAGTTCCAGTGTGCATCAGGGAATGCTTTAGGGCTCCTGGTCTGATGGTCACACACACAAGCTCAAGTGCTAATCTTCTACTGACTTCCCTATAGGCATCACCATTTACTTTATCTAATATTTACCAATAACTACTGGGGAAGCAAAGGAAAGATTTTCAATGAGGTATTATCTCCTGCCCTCACAGAGTGTATAGCTGGTGGGGAAAACAGGCCACAGCACCTGATGCAAAGAACTGAGTCACTGGAAAAGACCCTGATGCTGGGAAAGACTGAAGGCAGGAGGAGAAGGGGACAACAGAGGATGAGATGGTTGGATGGCATCACCGACTCAATGGACATGAGTTTGACTAAACTCCAGGAGTTAGTGATGGACAGGGAGGCCTGGCGTGCTGCAGTCCATGAGGTCGCAGAGTTGGACACAACTGAGCAACTGAACTGAACTGGAACTAAGCAAGATGGACAAGGCAGAAGAGCTGACCTTTTAATCATAAAATATGTTGGATGACAACCCAGTAGAAGGTTCTGTGTCCTAAAACACAGAAAAGTGGACTTTAAAAATTACCCTCCAAGTTCAAAACCTACATGAGTCTAGTTATATAAGAAAGCGCTGGTTTGCCCATTCTGTAATTGGTAAATTAAGCTTCACTTTACTCAGAAGATAGCTGCCACTACCTGAGCGCAGGGCGAGGGCTGAGGGAATAACAGGAAGGATCTGGAGCTTGGCAGGCAGGAAACAGAGCTCACAGTGTAACCTGCAAAGAGAGACCTAGGGAAATGGCTCCAACTTGAACTGCAGGGTTCAGGCAAGACTGAACACTGACAGGCTGACAAGAATCCAGGAATCTGGATATTTGAATTTTTAAAAACTTTTCCTGTTGTATTGGGGTATAGCCAGTTAACAGTGTTGTGACAATTTCAGATGAACAGCGAAGGCACTCAGCCATACATACACAAGTATCTGTTCTCCCCCAAATTCCCCTCCCATCCAGGCTGCCGTTTAACACTGAGCAGATTTCTGTCTGTTATACAGTAGGTCCTTGCTGGTTATCCATGTAAAATACAGCAGTGTGTATGTGTTCATCCCAAACACCCTAACTACCCCTCTCCCCTGCAACCCTAAGTTTGTTCTCCAAGTTTGTGAGTCTGTTTCTGTTTTTTAAGTAGGTTCATTTGTATAATTTCTTTTTAAATTCCATATATAAAGGATGTCATATGATATTTCTCTTCTCTCTTTGACTTCACTCAGTACGATAATCTTTAGGTCCATCCACGTTGCTGCAAATGGCATTATTTCACTCTTTTTAATGGCTAAATAATAAGGGATCTGGATATTTTAAACAGGAAACTTTAAAAAGTGAAGAGCCAAAGCACATTTAGCATCCCCCAAAGAAGAACGGAATTTTTTCTTAATTACACTTACATTTTCTTCTTTGGGCAACCTTGAGCTAACCAGAGGTGCTGCAGGGTATTACAAAGACAGGGTTGGGCAGGCCCAGGGTCAATGCTGCCGATCACCCAGATGCTTTCAAACATCTGTCTACTTGGCTGATGCTCGGCTTCTAACCTTGGCAGCCGCTTTGTGAGCAACATGACCAATTCATTAATGGCATAAATAAAACTCACAGCTTAAAGAAGAAAATGTGATCCAGGGAAAAAGATCCAATGCTCGTCCCTCTTCAGTACCTATCAAGGATCACCAAGATAACTGCAATAGGGTGGTGGGTGATAGAAATAAAAATAAGTAACGAAAAAAATAAAAATAAGCAACGGTTTCTTACTAAGCCAAATTGGAAACCCTAAGAAAATGGACTTGGGAGATCACTGTGTATTTTCACTTGTACCAAAAACCTGTCCTACATCAACATGCCAGGAATAGAGGTTTTATTGGAATGAGGACATACTTAGATTTTCACCATCAATGCTGGATTCTCTACTCTGTACACGGAGTAAACAAAACCCCTTTTCAAACCGTGGTTCTCATCTGCAACTAGCTATAAGGACAACAGGAAGAAGGAAGAGAAAGGGGACAAAGTTAGGAGCTGGGAGTAAAGACAGACCAACAGGCAAGAGTCAGTCTTGTTACAGGAGAGGGGAAATTCAGGGAGATGTGAGAGAAAAGATGGGAGAGAGCAAATCCACAAAAACAGAAAGCATGTGGAGACATACTCATGAACAGACAAAACTAGACTACAAAGTAAAAGAACAGGAAGCACAAATATTGAGAGTCAAGAAGACAAGCACACAGAGAATTCCTAGAATATTCCTCATGAATCTCAGAGTTGTTAAAGGCTTTTCTAAGCATGTGACACCCGGACAGTTATGCTGAAACTACGGAGCTCCCTCCTGAGTATGGGCTCAGCACAGAAGTCTGTGAGTGTGGACAGAAATCAAGCATCATGAAAATCACCACTGGAAACCCTGTAAGGAGCCCATGATGGCTCTCAGTGAGGCTCTCGTCAGTTTCTCCACCAACCTTGGTCAAAACGCTGACTCTTCAGGGCGCCATGGAGGCAGCAGTTGGTCAAGCGGCAACTGCAATGAATGCAGGGCGTCCTTTCTGGTCAGACACTCGCTTGGCTGGGGGTGGAGCGGGGCTCACCATGTGAGCAAAAAGAGAAGCAGCATCAGATGCTCCTCTTGCACTGAGCTGGGGTGACATGCTCAGTCACGGAATGAGCATGTGGACATGACTGAGGTTGTTTTTAAGACTGTATTTTTCTCTTTATACCAGCCTGCAGTGAGACGGTTCATTGAAACTTAGTGTAAGTCTGTGGGTTCTTATGGAATTGCTTTATCATAAAAGCTCCAAGGACTAGGTGAAATAAAGTAGATGCAACAGTCTCCTAATCTTTGTCTGAATTATATGGGCTCAGCAACATATTAGGACATGGTTCTTCTACAATTTGCCTATGCAGACTTTCTCAATTCTTGATCTACTTTTATTAATTTAACAACTACTTTTTGAATCCATCTATGTCAGGTATAAGTAGACAAATAAGAAAGAATGTAGGCAAAGGAAAAATAGAGCAAACCAATATGAAGTGTGGAAAGAGCAGTAACATGCATTTTGGCAACTGTATTTACTGTCTGTCCTTAGTGTAAGGTAAAAGAAAAAGAGGTGGAAAAATAAAAACTAAAAAACACCCTCCAAATACTTAAAACTCACAGGAGACCATGGCTTATTAACATAGACCAGAACCACTATCTACATCTTAAATTCCAATCACTTAGTTAGAAGCTAATGCTAGGAACAGCAAGATTATCTTGAAACGTTCTTGTTGAATGCATTATCTTTGCATTCTACAAAGATGAAAGAAAGGGAAATAACTTGAGATGAAATCAAATGAGAACTGGCACAATAGAGAGTTATGGCTGTTCGGAAAGAAACAGAGAGATGTTATCTGTCTTCTAAAGATATTTTAGACAACTTTCGAGAAGTGGACTATGGACAACCACAGTGCTCTATTGATTATGCCGAATTGGATATATGGTCCTCTCCACAGGTTAAGACAGATATGAACATTAAAACTGCTTTATGGGAAAGTTACTGTCTGTATGTTACAGGCCGCTTTAAATATTAACTTTCTGTATTCATATTTTAATATCCAAAAGACAGTCTATTTTACAGATAAGTGACCTGTAAATTTCCAACAGAAAAAATGAGTATCTCTTCCTGAATTTATTTTGTGGAAGTGCAAGTTTCAAAGAAAGACTTTTGGGGCTCAAAAATTAATGACTGAAGAAAAATAAGGTTTTTTGGCACCTAGGCAAGAAAGTTAGATCCAAAATGAATGATGATAACAAAGACAATGTGACTCATGATATACTTTTTTTTTTAATTAAACTTTTAATCTTCCTGATAACTGCAGATCCACATGTAGTTTTAAGAAATAATACAGAGGTCCTGTGTCCCCTTTATTCAGTTTCCCCAAACGGTCAAATCTTATAAAACTAAAGTACAACGGTATGCACTTTTCTTTAACAAATATTATCCAGCTTGCCTATCAATACTATTCACTGTTGGTATTATCAACTCCCACATTTAATTCAGATACACAGCATCCTGCCCTGTATTTGTACTGTGTTCAACTCAATTTATATGATCCAGGCGTAATAGACAAAGCAAATGGATCTTCATTTCACTAAAAATGCTGGAATATTTATGAACTCATCTGATATTTTAAGAACAGAATAAAGCTGTTCCTAGGTTCATGCATATTCAAAAAAAAATAAGGAACAAGACAGGTTTTTCAGCACCCAAGTTTCTAGAGAAACATACACTAAAACTCTTTTAAGAGAACAGAAAATACAATTCAATGTTTACATTTAACACTGCATACCCCAATGTTCATCGCAGCACTGTTTACAAAAGCTAAGAAGTGTAAGCAACCTAGGTGTCCATCAGCAGACAAATGGATAAGAAAGTTCTGATACATATACACAATGGAATATTACTCAGCTATTAAAAAGAACACATTTGAATCAATTCTAATGAGATGGATGAAACTGGAGGCTATTATACAGAGTGAAGTAAGTCAGAGAGAAAAACACCAATACAGTATATTAATGCATATATATGGAATTTAGAAAGATGGTGACGATGACCCTATACACAAGAGCGAATGAGACACATAAAAAGAGCAGACTTTTGGACTCTGTGGGAGAAGGCAAGGGTGGGGTGATTTGAGAGGATAGCACTGAAACATGTATATCACCATATGTGAAATAGATCACCAGTTCAAGTTTGATGTATGAAACAGGGCACTCACAGCTGGTGAACTGGGACAACCCAGAGGGATGAGATGGGGAGGGAAGTGGGAGGGGGGTTCAGGATGGGGGACACATGTACACCCGTGGCTGATTCATGTAAATCTACTGCAAAAGTTACCACAATATTGTAATTAGCCTGCAATTAAAATAAATAATTTTTTTTTAATGGTTGGTACTTGGAAAAAAAAAATCACTTCTATGGAAACAGGTTGATTATTTATGGGCTATTAGCCTGTCGAGTATGATGCTATAAATTTTGAAGTCATAAGCACAGTTTGAGAAGTAACAGAGATTTATTTCTGCTTCTCAGAAAGCCGTACTTCTGAATTTCAGAGACAGATGCGTTCATATTTGGATGGCTGTGCTGTAAAGTCAGGCGCATGCGCCCACAGATAGGCAACAACTTGTGGATCACTCTGGAGGCAAGCAGAGTGACAGAGATTGATAATAAGCTTCTGGAAGACCAAGGTCATGAATCAACTTGCACTGAGTGAACCCTACACTTGTCTAAAACCTGTCATTGGAGATACCAAGCTGAAAGCTGTCACTGAAACATGTTATCTTTGCAGAAGGCTGTCAAGCGTTTCAAGTCAAGTAGAAAACCGTATCAGAGAGCCCAGCAAATTGCCTTTGGCAGGCTTCCGGAATGTGGCACCAAGGTGGCACTCAACCCCCAGATCTGATTACCCCAGCATAGCAAAGCTCTCGTCCACCACATTCAGACTGACTGTGGAGTAATATTCCCATCACGGATCTCCAAAGGACACTCACATCTGAAACACACAGCAAAGCTACTGTCAGAGAAAATCTGAGTTGTAGCTATAAACACACCATCTAAACTCAGGGAGTAGAAAGGTGCAGGTGAAAAGGGGTGTATAAATAATATCACTGGTATACAAGCTTGTCCTGAGCAGCTGCTCAAATGGATGAATCAAGGTACAGGAGAAAGTAGCCTGCTATAATGCTCAAAGACCTGTTTATGGGGACATTATGAAAAAGAGCTCGAAGCCAGGAACCACTGTGTTGAGTGGGAAACAATTCTAAGATCAAGTCAGACCAACCCAAAGCAATCAGCCACAAAAAAATCTCTGACAAATGCTGGTTCAGAGAAAGAAAATGGAGGCCTAAAGTTGTATGTGCAGCCACTTAGGTATTGTTGTTGTTGTTTTTTAAAGGCAACTCAGTGACCCACAACATGAATGGGACCAAAAGACAGATAATGAAGTCATTTTAGCTTCACATGAGGGCTGCACAGCCAAGGGTCCTGGAGGGATTGTTTGGAGTGCTCTGTACTGATATCCTTGGGTTACAAAGGGATTGTTTCAAAGAGAGAGAGAGTGAGTCAGTTTTAATGGGTTGGGTTATAAGAGTAGAAAAATAATAAGAAAAAATACCTTTAGCACCACAGAATCCCATAATATAACACTTAAGCAGTTATTTTCAAATCAAACAGTGGGGCACAGCAAGGCAATCTCTGCTACTTCCATCAACAATCTGTAACTGTTATTTGCATGGTAGTGATTAAGACGGAAGCACTTTGCATTAGCAATTCTGAAAATGTGGTATTTCATATGCATGGACCCTAAGTGAAAGGTGAGGTAGGTAAAAGGAAGCCGGAGGATCAAACTGCTGGTCTGATACACAAAGGGATAAGACAGTGTTCATCTGTATTGTAATACAAAACAAATATTAACAAATCAAATTCTCAAGGAAGATAAGAAATGCATTTCCATCTGTGCATTTGGCACGGTGATGTCTAGTAGAAATTTCTGTAAAGATAGAATGTTCTCTGTGCAGCCTGTTATGGTAGCCACTAGCTAAATATGGCTACCGAACATATAAAATGTGGCTAGTACAATACTGCCCACAGAGATCTACAGGTTCTTTGAAATTCCTATCAAAACTCCAACGGTGTTTTTCACAGAAAAAGTTAAAACCATCCTAAAATTCCTATGAAACCTCCAAAGACCCTGAATAAGAAAAGGAATCCTTAGAAAGAAGAACAAAGCTGGAGGCATTATACTTCTTGATTTCAAATGATACTCCAAAGCTATGATAATCAAAACAGTATGGAACCGGCATACAAATAAACACATCAACCAATGAAATACAATCTAGAGTCTAAGAAATAAACCCACACATATGACTATTCACTTAAAATTGACAAAAGAGCCAAGAAAACTCAATGGGAAAAGGACAGTCTTGTCAATAAATGGTGTTGGAAAAATGAGACATTCACACATAAGAATGAAGCTGGACCACTACCTTACATCCCTCATGAAAAGTAACGTGAAATGGATTAAAGACTTAAATTTAAGACCTGAAACTATAAAACTCCTAGAAGAAAACATAGGGAGAAAGCTCCTTGACACTGGTCATGTCAATGATAATTTGGATATGACACTAAGAGAACACAGCACAAAAGCAAAAACAAACAAACGGGACTCACCAAAATAAAAAGCTCTGCACTGCAAAAGAAATGACCAATAAAAATGAAATGGCAAAATGTCATATGCCAGTTATATCTTAATGTGTGCTCAGGTACAGTCATGTCTGACTCGTTGCAGCCCCATGGATTATATAGCCCGCCAGGCTCCCCTGCCCAAGGAATTTTCCAGGCAAGAATACTGTAGTGAGTTGCTATTTCTGACTCCAGGGACCTTCCCGACCCAGTGATCTAATACATGTCTCTTGCATTTCCTGCACTGGCAGGCGGATTCTTTACCACCAGCGCTACTTGGGAAGTCCTATATATTAACAAAGCTGAAAAAAATAAAGGTGACCCCTACACCTCTACCCCCAAAATACAAAGATCTTAATGTGTGTCTCCTCTGCTTTCCAACATTGCAAACAGACACCCTAAGAAGGCAGGAAACAAAAAACTATACACAGCTACTAAAACTAAGGCAATAAATTTTAATCTTACTTAGCTTTAATTAATTTAAATTTAAATATAGCTACATATGGCTAGTGGTCACCATATTAGAACAGAGGTCTCAAAGTTCATTCTATATACTTTACATGGACTGACCCACTCAAATCTTAACAATTCTATGAGATTGATACATATACGTTATTATCCATATACATTTTTATCTTTATATTTTTACCCTGTCACATTGGAAAAAAAAAAATCTTTAAGCACAAAGTGGTTAGGCAGTTTGCCCAAAATCACACAGCTAGTATAGCAAGCAGCCAGTTCTTAAACCGAGGGTCAGTTCCAGAGTTCTCACTCAGCTTTATGTTGTCTATAGTAACATGCACAACTAAAAGAACAAGTCATGGTTAAGGTACAGACCAGAGACACCAGAAACATTTCATGTTGTCCTACAGACAGGTAAAGAAGATGCAGTTTACCTGTTTTCCCTGTGTTTTTCATCCAGGTTTTGTTAGAAGACTCGTTGTCGAAGCCATCAAGTTGCAGGTCCTGGTACTCTTCACTGACACGTGCATGCTGGTCCGAAATGTCTATAGGCGACTGCTGACGGCCCCCACAGCTGACACTGGACGTGACCCAGTGCTCAGGACCGTAGGCACCTGTTAAGAGAAGACAAGATTTCAATTTCTGTGGCTCAAAGGGCACGGATGGAATGAATAAGACACAAAAAAGTCAAGCACTTCATCTGCCAGGATACATTTTCCTATGTATCCCCACCCCAACGATGTTACTGCACTGGAAAGCTCAGCCCAAGCCACTTGCTGGATAGGGCAAGAAAATGTAAGTAAAAAATCTCACTTGAGATAGTTTGGCTTCTTGATTTGTAATCAAATATTTGCTCATTTTTTTCTATTACCCAATTAAGAAAATTAAGCAGAAGAGTTTTCGGAGTTATCCACATTTTAAAAAAAATTGTTTTAAAAATAATTTTCCTAAAATAAACAGAACATTTATTCACAAGAAAACACCTTCATCAATTTAGCATGTTCTGCTATTGTGAACATTATATGAAACAACTTTTTGTTATGTTTCTAGGAATTTCTGAACTGGAAAAAAAATTAAAAGCAACACAACACTAGATGAGAGTCACTACAAACAATGTACTCAATAGGATATGGTTTTCCTTTGGCTAATTGTGACATTTTTCACTATAGCCAGTTTGAACACTTACGTATTAAGGCACTCATTTCTCTTTCTCAGCCCCTCTTTGTCATAGGAGATGGGGATACAAAGCTACCTTAAGACTAGACTCAGCATTCGTATAAAGATTTTGGAGGGACATATTCCATGGAAATAGACAAAGAGAATGCAGCTATCATGCACAACCCTAATGAGTGTCAAGCAGGCATAGGGAGAGAAAATTTTACAAACTTCATGGCACGACAAAGCAGAAGTAGTCAACTAGAAAAAAAATCATTTACTAGAGAGATTAAGATACATTTTTTGTTTGAAAACCAGATATATAATAGGTCGAAACAGTATAATTTTTCAATTTTTTATTTTATATTGGAGTACAGTTGATTTACAATGCTGTGTTACTTTCAGGTTGTACTGCAAATTGATTCAATTATACATATACATATATATTCTTTTTCAGATTCTTTTTGAATAGAGGTCATAGAGTAGTTCCCAGTGTTATACTATAGGTCCTTCTTAATTATCTATTTTATATATAGCAGCATGTAATAACTGTAAAATGATTAGAAGATAAAACTGAGGCTTCTCAATCAATAGAGTTTAGTGTATAAATAAACATATACACATACTTGTATTCCTAGCGGGGTGTTTTAAGCTTTAAATTTCTTCACATATCAAATAAAAGAGGATGAATGGCCCAAGTGACTTGAGGTGATCAACTCATCCATGAACCCATTCCTTTCTGCCTCATTCCATACTTACCTTGCACGATGGAAGACAGGAGGGCATCTTAGGTCTCCCTCTTACCAAGGAAGAGTCCACACCTGTGCCCGACACCCACCACTCACTCACTGACCATGGATTTCCCCATTCCCCTAAGTCTGATACAGCTCACAGCAGATACAAACAGGGGTACCATGAACAGAGGGGTGACCACAAAAAACCTTTTCAGTCACAGTAATGGAAGCTCCATGGCTGCAAAAGAAACTGACAAAGCTGCCCCCCAAACGATTCAAACGCTTGCTCTCTGGCAAAGAGCTCAGCCTCACTCTATGCCTGGGTCCTTTTCCCTAATCCTCATCCCAAAGACTAAGATAAAAGAGACTATCAGAAAGAACATTCACTGACTGGGCAAAGATTTAGCGACCTCAGGGCACATTTCACAATTACTTCTAGTGCCAGAAGACTTTCTGCAAAAAGTTAGCATCACCACTTCCTTTACTGTAGGATTCCAACTACATTAGGAATTGTCAAGGGCTGTTTCCTCATGTCATGTCACCTCTTGGTCAAATTCCCTAAGACTGTGTGAGATGAGTCACAAAGGAACAGAGTGTGCATTTGTGTATGTTTCACCTTGCATAAATATAGTTGAAGAAAAAAAGGAGAGGAAAGCGGATGGGAATGGCTCCAATTATCCTATTTGCTCTAGATTTTCTTCCACATACCAAAAAGATTCCTTAAAAAATTGAATAAAGTGCCGTTGATGTATTTGATAACTGAGCACCATGTTAATTCTGGCTAAGCTACAACTGGGCCTGTATGTTGGAAATATGGAAAGTGAAGTGCTAGAATATTGTGTGTGTTTATGTATGTATACAATGTCTTTCAGAAACTCACTACTACAATAAAATTACACTCAATGGGAAAAAAACACATGGTAAAAAATCAATTCTAACACATGTGACTCCAAAGAACTAAGAACACAAGCCATCATTTGTAAAAACACCTAGACACCTGGTAGTTATCCTACTAACAAAAACAAAACAAAACAAAACAAACTCTGTAACCTCTGATAGATACTTGCCATTCACAGTACTTCTCATAACCTGCCAGGCATGGGTGAAATATAAGTTAGCACTCTATAAAAATATAATCAGGGTTCATATCAGTGAGATTCATTTATTCACTGGTAAAAATCTGAAGCTTTAAGCCAACTACCATGCTTGCTTTCACACTTCTACCCAATAAATGCTCAAGTGTAATTTTAATTGAAACTGATCTTTCACTTCAGATTTTAAATTAATTCTTCTTTGGAGTGCTTCATGCTCCAGACACCCTTGCTTTGCAAAAACCCCTTATGTCATTAGTGGAGGAAATAGAACACTTTTTTCAAGCTTGCAGGTATCGATTACCTATTCTCACGCTGAAGCACCACGGCCGTTCCACACTGTATAAATCTCTTCAGTGTTCAGACACTTTATAAAGGACTGAGAATTATATCATTAATCATTTCCAGATGCACAAGTCTCATAGCATTGAATGCTTTGTTTTTCAAAACTTTGAATAATGCCTTTAAGCAAAAAATATGACTCAAAACAAAACCAAACCACTGTGGTTGACTGAAACCTAGTTTTGAAGGAGGGAAAGCAATCAGCAAGAAGCCTTCCTCTCTCAGATCTGGGATTACCCACCTAAAACAAGAAGAAAAAGTCATGTGCATTTTGGTTTCCTCTTATGGACTCTTTCTTAGAATATCTGCATTTTAACAGCTGGACCTATTTAGAGCAGTTCACCAACTCTGACATGACAATCTAATATGCAAGGCTATCTTCTCAAAATGGGGAGGCATGGGGCTCAGAGGTAGAAACCACAGGGTAGCTTGGCTGCCAAGAGTAACTCCTTGTTCACCTGTTAAGAGTCTGGTATGAATTAGATCTGATTGAGACATACTGCCAACAGATTAGTACCAAGGGAATTTAACAGTGACTTCCCCTCAATCTAGAATGAAAAATATTTTCCTTTTTTTGGCTGGGCACAAGGGAGATCTTAATTCCCTGACCATGGCTCAAACCCATGCCCCATGCAGTAGACGTGCGGAGTCTTAAGTCACTGGACTGCCAGGGAATTTCCAGTATTTTCCTTTTAATAAATTCAATGAACACATCTGAAACTCCTGGCTAAGGGTTTTGACCTCAGTGTAAATATCCCTTTGCCAAGGAGGCTTTCGTGAGAAATGTAGAGGGTTCTGTATTCTCCTGGCAATGGGTTCTTGTTTGCCTAAGGACATCTTATCATGAATGTAATTATTTACTCTTTAGTGTCTGGCTTCCTCACCAGCTCATTACTCTATGAGAACAGGTTCCTTCTCTACATTGTTTGACTTGATTCTACTCTCTAGCATAGAACTTTATAGACAATGAGCTCCCAGTATACGTATTTTTACCACAAACACATGAATTGGAAGATGACATTAAGAAATCTTCCACAGGTCTGTCTCTCATGACATGTTCTCTGTCATTACTTTGGTTTTAATTTTACACTTCTATCTGCTGATTTCTTCCTAAATCTTCATTTCCTGGACTCAAGATGTCAGCTTTCAAAGTAAACACTCATTTATTCATTAAGACATTACATTAATCTGAACAGTGATACAGTAACACTGTATCAGCAAAGACATGATGTGCAGGATAGAATCTATGTGCAAACTTAACAAGTCCACCAACAGCAATGAAAGTTTTTTAAAAGAAAGGAATGCGATAAAACTTTGCTTTCAAAACCTTTTGGGGAATGATCATTTTTAAGACGTTCATTTTTCCTACGCTTTAGCAGAGCTCTCTAATCAAAGAAGGTGAATCAAGGAGGAAACTTAGTCTTGTTCATTACTTCATCACCAAAGTCACTTCAACATTGACTCAACAAATGCTCAGTACCAGGCTCAGTTCTAAGAAATGGTGGTTGGGGGTGGAGATGTGACAGATGCCTCTGTCAGCTCATCCGTACAACGAATGGGGAACAGCAGTGATTTGACCTCAAAGGCTGGTTATGAGGATCAGATAAGATAATCCACAGAAGATACTCAGTATAAGAAAAAAACTGTAGAAACTCGATACGTGGTGGCTGGTATGATTACTGTCACTGTTACTGTGTTACAAAATACATAGCAATCCCTGTAGAACCCGACCATATATAATGAAGGAAATAACCCAAGCAAGGACTAACGTAGGTGGAGGCAGGCATTATGCCCTACACAGGGAGAGAGGAGAGACACTTCAAGGAGAGAAATTCACACCAGAACTGGACAGAAATTTACTAGGTCCAAGTGCTTCCCACATGGGCAGAGGACAAGAGTCAAAAGTACTGCTGACCCCTTCAGGAGGTGAAGTTTAACCCAAGGACCTGCTGCATTTAGGGACTAGCTTCCCAAGAATAAGGCAGAAAAGGGGGGGAAAGGCAACCTCTCAATGGAGAAGCCCGGTAAACAGCACCTCAGCCAAGTGATGGAGGTCAACCCCACCTTCGGTATCACGGATTATCATGCACATCTTGATAGGGTGTGGTAAGTAAGGGTACAGAACCACTCTCGGATTCTTTTTTAAAAATCTGTAACTCCCATGACGAGGAAAACATCAGACAAACCCAAACTGAGGAACGGAACATTCTACAGAACACTTGGCCAATATTCTTTTAAAAACCTTGAGGTAAATAAAAAAAAAAAAATAAAATAAAAAATAAATAAATAAATAAAGAGAAAAAAAAAAAAAAAGAAAAAAACCTTGAGGTAATGACAAGCAAGGAAAGACAATAAAAAACTGTCACAGACCAAAGAAGATTTAGGAGCTGAGACCAAAACTGCAATGTGGTATTTGAGACTGAATAATGGAACCAAACATGGAAATTAGTCAGAAAACCCATGAGAGCTCTGAATAAAGGTTGGAAGAAAGAAGACGACATATTTATCAAACTCACAGAAAGCAAATAAAACTTAATTGTTCTTAAGTGGGCTACATTTTAATATCTAGATTTTACTGACTTTACTGTTATATATTTGGGGGTAGCTCTATGGCCTAGCGGATGAAGGAGATGGATATTGATTTACAGATAATGCTGTGCTTATTGTCATACTTCTTTGTAAGAAAGAAATTTGCACAGAGCAATGCCAAAGGAAAAGAGAGGGGACCTAAAGAAGGAAATTTCATTATTTAAGGTTACATAAAAACCTTCAAAAGTTGGACAAATTATAGCTAAGGAAAAACATTATTAGCTTAATTTATGGCTCATTTGTGCATGAAAAGCACCCACCTCTACCTCCAGGGTGGACCATTAACAAGTCATTGTATTTTCTCATTTTGAGATGCTTACAATGCAGTAGGACTAGCACCAAGAAGACATATTTCTATAGGAGGCCGAATAAATCACACAACTGGAGATTAATTCCAACTGGCCTGTTTAAGGTAGACAATCCCCCATGTGAAAATAACGGCAAATACTGTAAATCCGGGTTCATGTCTGAGATCCCGCACTGCGTCTTTAAGGCATATTTAACTCAAAGAACTTGGCTGATATGCATACGTTCTGAACCCAACTAAGCTAATGTGTTCAAAGAAAAATAAAAATCTGAGACACATCTCAACCCCCTCCACATCTCCAACAATATTACTTGAAAAACTAAGAGGAGCAAATATAACTGGTTAGCAATAAGACCTTTGTACACTGTAAGTAAAACATCTCACTTCAGTATAGTTCACTATTAATACCTGAGCTGAGAAAAGGAGGTAAAAGTACTATCTGTAGAGCATATAAATCATACTTTTGTCTAAAAGCAAAGAGTTTCAAATGTCTATGATTTGTATTCCAAACAATGGTTTCTTTAAATACATAAGAGACTTTTTGCAGAAAATAAGCATACACCTTGAATTTATTTTACTAATAACACATCCAAATAATGGTTTCTATTCACTAATGAAAAGCTATTAAAAATAATGAATTCTGTCTAAATCTAATTAAAAACAAAACTAATATACATGTTATATGCTGTTTCTAGTCAAATATGCTTATTAATGCCTCCCTCAAGGAATTTACATTAAAAGCTTACCTTGATCCAGGCATCTTGGTGTCTACTTTTAACCAACAGCAACAATCCAAAAATAATGTATATTCATTTTTTAACCTAACAGTATAATTAATGTTTTTTCTCCCAAATCTAAAGCACGTATTTAAACTACTCTATTTTTTAATTAAAAAACTTTATGGGACTTAACTTATGATTCTTCTGGTGCATTCTTATGGTGCATTTTCCAACCCTGGTAGCTAATTACGTGTTGTTAAGTTAAAACACTGTATACATGAAAAACGGAAGGACTAAAAAGCATTCATGTTGCTCATCCCCAGATCATCTCTAAAACTTCAAAGAGTTCTAAATATTACAAGAATACTTCCTGTAACATCTAGAAGAATGAAACAGGCATATTAAATTCTGTTGACATTTCAGCTAACATTCACTCTCACTGTATACAGTCCTGAAAGTAACCACAAGGATCTGGTGAGGATGACACACACAGAGTGCATCCATCAGTACATGACACATGCTGATAGTGCTCAGTAAGCAGGAGTATCTATACTTTCATCTGGAAACCACAAGCAAAACTACATTCAGGATGATGTGACCCTGTTCCAGGGCTCCAAAAATAGCACCCGATTGCTTATCTGGCCATTAGTTTAATTCCATTGTCCTTGCCAAGAGATTGACTCAGGAAGGAGCCTTAATCCAGGACTAAAGCACTGAGTAGAGGGGATTTCCCGGGTCCGAGGAAATGTTTTACGGGGGAGGTTTAGAGAAGACTCCTGGGAGTCCCTTGGATTGCAAGGAGATCATACCAGTCAATCCTGAAGAAAAGCAGTCCTGAATATTCATCGGAAGGACTGATGCTGAAGCTGAAACTCTAATACTTTGGCCACCTGATGCAAAGAACTGGCTCATTGGAAAAGTCCCTGATGCTGGGAAAGATTGAAGGCAGAAGGAGAAGAAGACAACAGAGGATGAGATGGCTGGGTGGCATCACTGCCTCAAAGGATATGAGCTTGAGCAAGCTCTGGGAGTTGGTGATGGACAGGGAAGCCTGGCATACTATAGTCCACGGAGTTGCAAAGAGTTGGACATGACTAAATTAAACTGAATTGATAGGATTCAACCTAACCTTTGCCGACAAAGGTCTGTATACTCAAATCTATGGCTTTTCCAGTAGACATATACAGATGTGAGAGGTGCATCATAAAGAAGGATGAGCATGAATAATTGATGCTTTTGAAGTGTGGTGCTGGAGAAGACTCTTGAGAGTCCCTTGGACTGCAAGGAGACCAAACCAGGTAATCCTAAAGGAAAATAAACTCTGAATATTCACTGGAAAGACTAATGCTGGAGCTGAAGATCCAATTCTCTGGCCACCTGATGCAAAGAGCTAACTCACTGGAAAAGACCCTGGTGCTGGGAGACACTGAAAGAAAAAGGAGAAGGGGACAGCAGAGGATGAGATGGTTAGATGGCATCACTGACTCAATGGACATGACTTTGAGCAAGTTCCAGGAGATAGTGAAGGGCAGGGAAACCTGGCATGCTGCAGTCCATCGGGTCACAAAAAGTCAGACACAACTTAGCAACTGAACTACAACATTCAAAAGCAGGCTCCAGATTTTTATTCTGAGTCTGAGGGAACAACCTACCTACTCCCTGAATGGGAATAGAGAAGAGGCAAGGAATGGACTGGCTTTGAACCAAGACTGAATGAAGTGGAGGCCAAAGCTGACAAGGAAAAAGGCAGGCAGTGAGGAGAAGGGAGAGGACCTGACCAAACAAATACTGAAACTCAAATTTTATCTCTAGACTTCTCAATTTTAAGTGTCTTTGTAGTCAAAACTTCTTGATTAGGCTTTCTGCTATTTGTGACTGAAGAAATATAGGAGATAATCAGAATGTTAGTTTAAAAATACCAACAGTTAAATCACTCAGTGCTTTCCACATTCATCACTAGGAAGAAAATGTCAAATTATAAAGATAAAAATCAGGAACGCATGCTGGATGGAATGTATAAGGATAATATCTCCTGATTCCCCTTCCTTTCCTCCCTCCCTAGAGAAGAGGATAAACTTGGTAAGGCTTTTAAGATCTCATTTAGACAAAAGAAGAGGGAACAGGTCCTGAAGTCCCTGGCTATAAATCCACAGTGGGTAACACAGAGGTCACAGGACAGGAATCCCTGACTTAATGGGACCAGATGCCTCTCTCAGAAGTCTTTGGCCTAAGAGACAAGCCACAACCAAGTCACTACCTAGGGAAGACCTGCCGAGGTGACCATGCGTGGTTCCCAAAGGTCACAATTTCATCTCAGGGTGGGGCAAACAAGACAGACAATTAGGGTCTAGTTCAGTCTGGCTCAGACAATGCTGGGACTTCCTGTCTTTGAGTGGAAGGCCTTTTTCACACCATTTCACTCTATAGGAAGTACCTAGCCTCACAATGTGTTGTGGAACAGAAGCTACTTTAGCTTATGAGAAATCCCCATCATGAGAAGGAACAGGGAAACATTCCCAGACACAGTTTAGGAGTTCGGCGTTTGCAAGGGCTAAGAATGTACAGACCAGCCTTTTGATATGAGGGCTGAGAGGAAAAGAACAAGGAATTAAAAATCATTTTATGAGGTGTTCACTCAACAGCTGAGCTGGGGTGGATGGGGTGTGTGGGTCTGGGAAGCACTTCAGAGGGTACAGACAGGATGATTCACACCCTTCCTGCAACAACTATAAAAGGAGGAATGTATGCTCCAAAATGTATTAACTATTGAGTGCCATCTGGGGAAATGTCTAGACATAAAGTGCCACATTTATGAGGTGAAGCCAAAACAACATGATGGATTCTATGCCTCTGTGACACATTGTGAATAGTTCCCTTCAACTTACACTCTCCTCTATTTCAATCAATTTATAGTGTGGGTAACATCCAATGAAGGGGATCTATAAGGAAAACCTGGAGAAATCAGCAGAAGCGACAGTGAAAAAAAGGAACATAAACTCCTTTCAGTTCATCAAATCACAGGACACTCTGCTAACTTAGCTTTTTAAAATAGCCCCCTCATCCAAGCTGTATTTCCCTGACCTCGTGCATTTCTCTTCCGAGTATACAATTCATGAGAAAATAACCTCCATGATGTTAGATAATTGACTACTTGGTTCACTCAGTACACAGACAGCACTCAACAAATAAGCGTCAAAAGGGCCAGCACTAAGGTGAAGCACTCGCTAAAACGCAGGTATCAAAATAGATAATATTCCAATGAAGTATTTTAAAGTTCGAAGTGAATGCAAAAAAAGAAAAAAAAAAACCTATGATGAGCAAAATATAAAAAAAAATTAAAGATATTGTCAGTAACAAAGTCCTGTACAGAGTCCTACTGGAGTCTGAGGCAAAAGTGAAAACCAGAAATGGCAAATATTGCATTAAAATGTAATTTCTCTTGATTATGGAGGTTTTTTTGACACTCTAGTCCCAGCCCTACTAAAACCGACTGACTGACATTTAATAGTATACAGCCATCAAGTGACATGAATAAAGAGATTCCATTCGGAGAATAATCACTACATGCCAGGCATCGTGATGAAACTTGTTATATTTTATCTTCTTTGAGCCTTTCAAAAACTTGTGTCAAGTATATATGTTTCTTTCTTTCTCAGGTTAAGAAATTGAAGCTCAGCAGCTAGGAAACTTGCCCTCACATAGTGACAGACCATGGAGTCAACTTCGGATATATGGGAATAACCCACGCTACAAAACAAGAGTTTGCAAACTATGGCACGTGGGTCACATATAGCCCACCATGTGTTTTTGTAAATAAAGATTTATTGGAATACAGTCACAGCCATTCACATATGTATTATCCATGGTTTTTTCCAGATTGTAACTCCAGAGTTAGTCTTAAGAGAGACCAAAAAAAAAAAAAAAAAAGAAAACAAACAAACAAAAACCCTCTAAAATATTTACCATCTAGCCTTTTGTTGACAAAATGAAAAAAACTGGCAACAATGTAAATATCCAACAGTAGGGGCTTGCTAAGCAAACTACTTCCATACTTAACAGTTCAAAAGTATACAAATCCTATTCTCAGATAAATTCCCAATGGCTGCAAGTTTTAAATATTTAAAATAAGTAAAGGTACAAGAAGTAGTTGTGAGGAAGTTTGAAGTAGGAAAAGTATTTCTACATATGTAAAATCCTAAGCATCAGTAAGACTAATAAAATCAAATATATTAAAGAAATATTTAATTTTCTGATAGCAGAATGCACCAAAAGAAACAACTAAAAACAAATGATCTGCAAAAAACATTTGCAATTCAAACCACAAAAAGGAAAATGTCTTTATTATACTAAGGGATTCTAGAAACTGATAAATCCAAAACCAGACATTAAAATGGGCAACAGGTATGAATCAACACTTGAAATAAAACAGGAGAATACAAATGGCCCCTTAACACAGGACGCGCTGCTCTGGCACTCCAATAATAAGAAACACAAATTAAAATGGTATAGATGCATTCTTTTACTCACTCGATCTGGAAACACCAAGATGTTTAAATATACACTGATGTGTTCAAGTAAGTACATTCATTTATGCCACAGAGAGATTGAAACAATCTTCATAAAAGAAAATTGGATAACAAGTATTTAAAGGATATGGCTTCCCAGGTGGCACCAGTGGTAAAGAACTCCCTGACCAATGCAGGAGATGCAAGATACGTGGGTTCAACCCCTGGGTTGGGAAGATCCCCGAGAGAAGGAAATGGCAACCCACTCCAGTATTCTTGCCTGGAGAATCCCATGGACAGAGGAGTCTGGCAGGCTGTAGTTCATAAGGTCACACAGAGTCAGAAATGACTGAGCAACTTAGTACACACATGTACACTGAAAGGAAAAATGTGCACTTCTTTGAGCCTGGTGTTAATTCTTCAGGTATACTTGTATTCATACAAACAAGTTAAGGTTAAGGTTAGTTAGGGGCTTCCCAGGTGGCGCTAGTGGTAAAGAACTTGCTTGATAATGCAGGAGACTTAAGAGACACAGCTTCAATCTCTGGGTCAGGAAGATCCCTGGAGAAGGGCATGGCAATCCACTCCAGTATTCTACTGGAGAATTTCATGGACAGACGGTCCAGGCGGGCTTATGTTTTAAAAAATGAGAAAATAAATGATCATGTATATAACTATATACGTATACGCATATATTCTTACTGTAGGTATATAAAATACCCCTGGAAGCATATTTCAGAAAGCATAATACTAATAAATGAAGAGGAAATAAGAACAGGATATTTTTCACTACTTATTCTTTTATGCCCTTTGTGATATACTAACCTATTTAACAGGAAAACTTAAGTACACATAGAAACTTAACATGCATGGAGGAGTACCTGATACCATTCAGTGGTAATACTACAGAGAAAATACTGCAGAAGTATATCAGATCATGTACAGAAAAAAATTAAAATTAAGACCAGTGACAAAAAACAAAGATTACAAAGAAGCTTTCTAAACTGTAAATGGTGGTTAGCTCCAGGATGGGAGTCAAAAGATGCACATACATGAATGTGTGTGGAAGGCTAAAATGAACACCTAAGCAGCGAACATGAAATAAATTACTTACACATGAATAAAAGATGCTAATATGATCTAGAAAGATATTTATTGAGGATACATGCATGTACTGCTTTATTTAATAACAACAATTTTTATTTTTTTATTTTTTTTTTATTTTGGATACACACTTCTGAGATTTTGACCTAAGAATATTCTTGAGGGACTCTGGAAGTCCTGAAGGTTTTAATACATGATGGCATCATTCTAACAGGGGCCCCAGGAGGGTAAAAGTTTGTTCTTTGTGGGAAAATATATTACTATTTTCATCTTTAAAGCACAGGCATGTATGTATGTGTGTAATCAGATGGGGGTGATTAAGAGGATGTAATCTATAAAGTTAAAATTTCACATGCTAAGGGGTGATTAGGGGGAAAATACCTAAAACCTCATTAAAAATAAAATCCATTTTCCTGAGCTCCCATTGCAGCACCTTCAAGAGTGCGATCCAGGAAACTGTTCTGAGAACAGTGAAACAAGTCACAGACAGTACCAAGAGCTGACACAGTATGAACTACTACAAAAGAGAGTGTGTTTTACAAAAACTATCATGTAAAAATATCTAATTAGGCAGTGGGCAGTAACAGAAAATAAGGTTGAGAAGAAAAAGACTGAAGAATTCTGTAGGCAAAACAGATCCTCAAGTCTTTTTCCTTTTTTATTAATTCATTTACTTTAATTGGAGGATAATTCCTTTGTGGCGGTTTTCTGCCATACATCAACATGAATCAGCCATGGGTCCGCATGTCTCCCCCCATCCTAAACCCCTCTCCCACCTCCCTCCCCATCCCATCCCTCTGGCTTGTCCTAGAGCAAGAGCTTTGAGTGTTCCACAGGTCTTTTTCATGTGACTGTTGAGTCAGATCCATGTGAAAGTAGAACTTCTATTTCAACTTTAAACTGAGACAACTATTGAAAAAGCCAATACTACTGAGAAGTCACATGTTCCTCACTGTAATTTTATGTCATAAACCCATACGAAAACCCTATGGTATATTAGGATTATCCACTGTAAATATAGCAGTGTGTATCTATAGGAATATGGATTTCATTTTTCATGAGGTTTTCTAGTCATCAAGTCCAGCACTGGTCTTTCATTCATCATTTTGGAATAATTGTTTTCATCATTCTACTATCATTCCATTTTATCTTCCATTATTCCATCATAATACTAATATACTAATAATACCACTAACATACCCATTATTACAAGAGGGAAACTGGATTCGCTTACTTGGAGTGCAAGTACTTGAGGCTATGATTTGAACCCAAATCTGCACAACTATAACTCTTTGTTTTGGCTGAAGTGCCTGTTGCTTCTCTCCTACATCCTATTGAATTTTTACCCATCATTCCTGCCTCACAGGAACTGGAGAGATCCTGATTTTGTCATCTAATTTTAGCCATAGGCCTCCCGGTAACATGCCAGTTGCAAATTTAATAAATCCATCTCCTTTGTCAAGTCGATGATAAAAATGCTCAAAAGGCCAGGGCCCAAGATAGAACTCTCCATCATTACAGTGGAGCATTATCCAGAATTCCCTGGGAAGAGTTTTTCAATCTACCAAGAATCCTCATTTCTCCGTCCTAACTCTAGGAATATCAAGAGATAGCATGTCAAGGCTTCTCTCTGAAATACAGATGCCTGTGTTCGTTGTGCTTGAAAATTCAGCAATGTTTTCAACATGTGGCAGAGCTTTAAACAGGGAGAGCTGTGAACAAAGACCTTCCTGCAATTATCAGCACACAGTGCTTTGAGGGCAGGACATACTTTAATTTCCTCACCCTTGTTACCCGTCCTAGGAAGAGCAGGCAGTGGATAACTAAGGTTTGCATGACAGAAACAGGGCACAGAATGGCAATATACAGAAGCAGCAAATCAGCGAGATGACAAAATGGCCAGCTCTGTTTCCCATTCTGCCAGAAATTTGTGATCAACATAAGATTTCTGATGAAAATCTCATCAACTTTAGGCATCACTATTATACTTAGAGGGACTGAACTGATCAGTGATGAGGAAGAAACAAATGCAACTGTAGGAGGGACAGATGGGATCTATTTATACTGACAGCAAAGAAAGTGGTCACCGTGAAAGACAAAAGTGTACAGGAAAAATAGCAAGGAATTTATCCTCAGGTGAAACAGACTTTCATTTCAGGATTTAAGTGGCAGGAAGTGGTAGCCCACTTTTGACCAAGAATGACAGAAACAGTGATTACAAAATGATGACCCAAAGCCCAGAGATGGACGTGATGACCAGAAAACTTCTCTAAAAACAATACATAGACATCACATGAATACCTGTGGCTGATTCATGCTGATGTACGGCAGAAACCAGCACAATATTGTAGAGCAACTACCCTGCAATAAAAAATTTTAAGAAATGAATATAACCCATATTCCTCCGGGTACACACTGCTTTACTTAAAATGGATAACCAAGAAGGACCTACTATACAGCACGTGGAACTCTGCTCAATGTTACACGGCAGCCTGTATGGGACGTAGGTTTGGGGAGAAAGATGGCTGAGTCCCTTTGCTGTCCACCTGAAACTACTGCAATATTCTCAACAGGCTATACTCCAATACAAAATAAAAAGTTGAAAAAATAAAACGAAACCACTATTTCTGAGCTCTCATATCAGCACCTTCCAGAGTGGGATCAAGGAAACTGAAAATAAGAAACAGAAAATAGCCAGGAACAGTATTAAGAACTGATATTGTCACTAAAGACATTGTGTTTTTCAAGAATCATCTTCTGAAATCAAATGTAAGCAATAAACTTCACTATTATCCTTAATATGCTCATTAAATACTGGGTTGGCCAAAGAGTTCATTCAGGTTTTTCTGTAGGGTATTAGAAAATAGTTCAAACAAACTTTTGGCCAACCCAATATTATGAGTAAGATCAGAGAGTATTCTAATCTGCTCAAGATGATTCTCCTAGTAAGCAGCTTTTAACTCCCACTTCAAATATATTCTTTATATACTAACATTTATGGGCCCCTGACAAGCAGTCAGAATCCATGGATTATCTTATTTGCTCCTGACAATACTATCTTCATTTTATGGATGAAGATACTACACCTAGAAAGGTTTATTTATCTGGTATTTAGGTCAATCCATTAAGTAAGTAGTGGGAGCCAGAAGTCAAACTTAGATGGCTCCACAGACAACTCTTTAAATATTCTGATACAGTAATACTTGAATAGGTAGATACTTATAGACAGTTCTGACGTTAGCCAAATCTGGAGGTCAATTTCAACTGAGATTATGTGTCCAGGTCCAAAACTCTGCTCCACAAATTTTGAATAGCCTACTAGTAGCTTTGACCTTGATTCTTCATAGTCAGCAAAGAAAATGCTATTATCAAAGTACTAACATTTTTCAATAAAACCATGTGTCTGTAGGTGGGGCCCAAAGCTAGGCAGGCTGATTAGGAAAACAAAGTAAGTAAGCAACCATGGTCACAGAAAGGTCTAACATCCCAGAATTACCCTACTAAACCTGAGAAGACTAATGCCATGAACACTGAGAGATTACCACTGAAGGAATAACTGATGGGCAAATTACATGAGTATCAAAAAAAACCCCACTTATCTTTGCATATTAAAGAGGGAATACCCAATTTCAGGTAATAAAAGATTTTTAAAACATTATCAACTCACTTTAAAGGATACTTTTAAAGGTACCAAAGTAAATAACTGCATTAAACATGCGCATGAAATGAACAAATTTTGGCTTAAGGTGTGGCTGTGCAGTGTTGGTCTTGTAATTATTCAACTAAGTGATTTAGTACCAGTGATACCATAAGAAAAAAAATTTCCTTCTGACTACATTTGAGGTACATTATTAAGAAGACAGAGTACAATTTCACAGTTATATCGGGAACTTTCTATACACATGAAATGCTTAACGAAAAAAAGAGGAGAAACTATTTTTTCAGACAACTGAATGAAGAATTGTATTTGACAAGATGCATAAGAAATATGACTAATAAGAAACTGAATTTAGGATCGACAGCATGGGATTAAGCAGCAGACGGAACATACATTTTTCCTTTTGCATTTTTAGAACTCCAACCATGAACAATACAAGCTTAAGTCAAGTTCTGGCCATCATCATAATGGACTTAGCAGGAATTTTTTACTTGGGGACCTTACATCCCAGAGAGAATGTTTTAGTAATTTCCAAAACAATAGGCTCTTGGGTGTGAAAAACAAGCTCTTTAATTAGCATTTTAGAAGTCTCTTCCTTGCAGATAAAGTTGCTAATGCAGGCAAAGACTTAATATAAAATTATCATTTTCAGAAGATGCTGGGCAAAGAGGAGGAATGTGCTGTAATCAGCCTTCATTCTTTTTGCAAGCTTTATAGTCAACTGTGGGACCACCTTCTAAGGAAGGAGCGTAGACCTTTTGAATATCTAGGCAAAAGAGGCTGTTTTCATTTATTAGCACTAAATTTTCTCTCCAAATCCCTCCAAAAACACCTAAATCAGAAAAATAAGGAAAAAAACTTTCCAAAAGAACAGACTAGTTCTTTAAGCAGCAATCTCTTAACCGTATTTACTGGATCACAGGACCAAACCCCTAAACTATTGTGGTTCTAAGGATCACTTAAAGTACTGTACTTAATATTCCATTCTGAATTTGCTTTGCAATATGTGTTATTAGGGCTGTTTCCACCCCTGGGTGAGATCCAAAGAGAAATAATTCCAGGATAGCAAGTGAAATCAAATAAACTACTGCACTGGCTGTTCATACACAATCAAAGCCAATAACCAGTAAAACAAAATACCTGCACTGCTCTTGGTCTGAAGTTCTCGATAACGAAAAAGGTCCTGAGCCCCAGTGGGCATGTGTAAATCTGAGACTAGGGGTGGATAAAGGAATCTCTGTTAACCTCAGCCTAACAGTTCCCTGCAAGCTGGGATGGCTACTGTTCCAAACCCTCATGAGATGCTCAGCAGAAGCCGCAGGCCCTTGGGGACAACTGATCAAAAAACCCATGCCTTGAACCCATTTCATATATTACAAGCATAAACCTAAAAGTTTCCAAAGCTTTCCTCTACCCTAAACTTGGCACAATGTGGCCTGTACTACCTTACAAGCATCCTTCAACGCTCATGGCAAAACCCTTGATGTCCTTCCTCACTCCTTCTTGATAGTATTCAACAGATTCAGCAGCAAATGCTAGCCTCTACCTTTACAGAGATCCAGAAGGTGACTACTTCGCCTCATTTCCACCTGCTACCACTCTGGTCCAAGTCACCGTCACCTCTCCTAGGGACTGCTGTGGCTATCTTCCACCTTGTCTCATTGCTCTAATATCAACCCAGCAGCCAGTGATCTTACTAAAACATAAGTCCAGTCATGTCACTCAGTTGCTTAAAATCCTTCAACAGCATCCTCTGACATTCAGAGGGAAAAGCCTGAGACCTAGAAAATAGTCTGCAAGACCACACACATCTGCTCCCTGCCCCCAATGACCTTCCTGATCACAGCTCCCACTTCTCTATGCACTGACTCTATGAAAGCCAGACAGGCCACCTGGCTGTCCCTTGAACATGTCAAGCATTTTACTGCTGTCCTATCTAAGGTAACAAGTAACCCCTCACCTTCTTGAGATCATAACTCGCGTCATTTTTTTCAATGTCCTGCCACTCAAATTGCATCCTTCATGTTTGTGCTCTCTTTTTATCTTTTACTCTGTAGCACTCATTTTCTCATATTGTAACATACTTATTTCATTTATTTACTGTCTGTTGTCTATTCACCATTTCCTCTGAAATATGAACTCTGCAAGGACAGGGAAACACCTGTTAGGTGCCTTGCTATATATACACAGGTCAAGAAATAGCCTGACAAATATAAACAACAATGTAGTCTTAGTTTACAATAGACAGTTTTTTTAAACAACTTTATTGAGGTATATAACATATACGATGAAAGTCAACCATTTCAAGTATACAGTTCAATGACTATTTTAGTAAATTTACAGCGTTATGCAACCAACAAACACCACAAATCAGTTTCACATCACTTCCATTTTATCAAATGATTTGGAGTGGAAGTTTTAATTGGGTAGCTACCTATGTGACATCTCCCTTGTTGTATTACACAACACAATCAAACTTCTAGGAACACTGAATATGAAGTAATTTGTTCATGAACTGGTACTCATCAATCTACAATTTCCTTTTGTTTCAAATTGCAGATTTCTTTTTCGTTCATATACAGTACCCAGATCACTGAAATTCATGGAACTAAGATGACTAGAATTTGAATCCTGTTCTTTAACCAGAAACATGGGTAATACATACAGGAAATTACTGTACCAACACTGATTTCCTAACATTACCTCTATCAAACGGGGAAAAGATCTTCTTCACTGAATGGTTGGATATATTCCCAATGGGACCCGGTTCCTCAACAGTACTTTGCTCAGATAGGCCCAGCAATGACTTTCCATGATCAGGAGTCTACAGTTAGCAACCTAAACTTTTGGAAACCAAGTGCTCCTTGATACTACTATTCACTAACATTCAAACCACCTTGACACTTTAATGAACTAATGAAGGGACAGAAAATAAAAACTTAATCAATATGGGACTTTGAACCTTAGAGTTTTTGAATACTTCAAGAAATTTAGCCTAAGTGGGAGGTAAAAGTTCTTATATAGTCTAAGTGGCACGTAGAAGTTCTTATATTTGAACTTGGATCAAATCCCTTTACTTTGTGTTTTCTTCCAAGCCTGCCAACTCAGCCCTACCAAGCTCAAAGCCAAGAAATAAATATGCCTTTAAGACACAGATACAGAAACTAGAATTTTCAGGGAGAGTTTAAAATAAATACTGAACATCCACCTTAAAAAATTACAATTAAGAAACCACTACTAATCTACCTTGGGCTTCCCTGGTAGCTCAGCTGCTAAAGAATTTGCCTGCAATGCAGGAGACTTTGGTTAAATTCCAGAACTGGGGACACAGACACTTGGAGGGGATAAAAAGAACCTGTGTGCACCAAGATCCAGGAGAAAGGACTGGTAACCCCACAAGAGACAGACCCAGACTTCCCCATGACTGTCCAGAAGTCTTCAGTGAAGGCGTGGGTTGACTGTGGCCTGCTGCAGGGTCGGGGGCAGTGCGTGCATGGGACCTTTTGAAGGAGGTCGCCACTATCTTCATTACCTCCAGCATAGTTTGGCCTCAAGTCAAACAAGAGGGAGGGAACACAGCCCTACCCATCAAAAGAAAATTGGATTAAACATTTACTGAGCAAGGACCAGTTCCCCCTCAGTTACTCTCTCCCATGAGGAAGCTTCCATAAGCCTCTTATCCTTATCCATCAGGCAGCAGACAGAATGAAAACCACAGTCACAAAAACTAACTGAAGTGATCACATGGACAACAGCCTTGTCTAACTCAATGAAACTATGAGCCATGCCTTATAGGGCCACCAGAGATGGACTAGTCATGGGGGAGAGTTCTGACAAAATGAGGTCCACTGGAGAAGGGAATGGCAAACCACTTCAGTATTCTTGCACTGAGAACCCCATGAACAGTATGAAAAGGCAAAATGATAGGACACTGAAAGATGAACTCCCCATGTTGGTAGGTGTCCAATATGCTAATGGAGATCAGTGGAGAAATAACTCCAGAAAGAATGAAAAGACGGAGCCAAAGCAAAAACAATACCCAGTTGTGGATGTGACTGGTGATGGAAGTAAAGCCCAATGCAGTAAAGAGCAATACTGCATAGGAACCTGGAATGTTAGGTCCATGAATCAAGGCAAATTGGAAGTGGTCAAACAGGAAATGACAAGAATGAACACCAAATTTTAGGAATCAGTGAAGTAAAATGGAACTGGAATGGGTAAAGTTAACTCAGATGACCATTATATCTACTACTGTGGGCAAGAATCCCACAGAAGAAATGGAGCAGCAATCATAGTCAACAAAAGAGTCCGAAATGCAGTACTTGGATGCAAATTCAAAAATGACAGAATGATCTCTGTTCGTTTCCAAGGCAAACCATTCAATATCACAGTAATCCAGGTCTATGCTCAGTTCTATGGAGACCCACAAGACCTTCTAGAACTAACACCCAAAAAAAGATTTCCTTTTCATTATAAGGACTGGAATGCAAAAGTAAGAAGTCAAGAGATACTTGGAGTAACAGGCAAATTTGGCCTTGGAGAACGAAATGAAGCAGGTAAAAGGTTAAACAGAGTTTTGGCAAGAGAACGCACTGGTCACAGAAAACACCCTCTTCCAATAACACAAGAGAAGACTCTACACATGGACATCACCAGATGGTCAACACCAAAATCAGATTGATTATATTCTTTGCAGCCAAAGAGGAAGAAGCTCTATACAGTCAGCAAAAAGACCGGGAGCTGACTGTGGCTCTGGTCATGAGCTCCTTATTGACAAATTCAGACTTAAGTTGAAGAAAGTAGGGAAAACCATTAGACCATTCAGGTATGACCTAAATCAAATCCCTTACAATTATACAGTGGAAGTGACAAATAGATTCAAGGGATTAGACCTGACAGAGTGCCTGAAGAACTATGGACAGAGGTTCGTGACATTGTACAGGTGGCAGTGATCAAGACCATCCCCAAGAAAAAGAAATGCAAAAAGGAAAAATGGTTGTCTGAGGAGGCCTTACAAATAGCTGAGAAAAGAAGAGAAGCTAAAGGCAAAAGAGAAAAGGAAAGATATACCCATTTGAAGGCAGAGTTCCAAAGAATACCAAGGAGAGATAAGAAAGCCTTCCTTGCTTATCAATGCAAAGAAAAGAGGAAAACAATAGAATAGGAAAGACTAGAGATCTCTTCAAGAAAATTAAAGATACCAAGGGAAAATTTCATGCAAAGATGGGCACAGTAAAGGATAGAAATGGTATGGACCTAGAAGCAGAAGATATTAAGAAGAGATGGCAAGAAAACACAGAAGAATTATACAAAAAAAAGATCTTCACGACCCAGATAATCATGATGGTGTGATAACTTACCTAGAGCCAGACATTCTGGAATCCAAAGTCAGGTGGGCCTTAAGAAGCATCACTACAAACAAAGCTAGTGGAGGTCATGGAATTCCAGTTGAGCTATTTCAAATTCTCAAAGATGATGCTGTGAAAGTGCTGCACTCAATATGCCAGCAAATTTGGAAAACTCAGCAGTGGCCACAGGACTGGAAAAGGACAGTTTTCATTCCAATTGCAAAGAAAGGCAATGCCAAAGAATGTTCAAACTACCGCACAATTGCACTCATCTCACACACTAGCAAAGTCATGCTCAAAATTCTCAAAGCCAGGCTTCAACAGGACATGAACCATGAACTTCCAGGTGTTCAAGCTGGTTTGAGAAAAGGCAGAGGAAGCAGAGACCAAATTGTCACAATCCACTGGATCACTGAAAGAGCAAGAGAGTTCCAGAAAAACATCTACTTCTGCTTTATTGACTATGCCAAAGCCTTTCACTGTGTGGATCACAACAAACTGTGGAAAATTCTTCAAGAGATGGGAATACCAGACCACCTTACCTGCCTCCTGAGAAATTTGTAAGCAGGTCAAGAAGCAACAGTTAGAACTGAACATGGAAAATCAGACTCGTTCCAAATTGGGAAAGGAGTAGGTCAAGGCTGTATATTGTCACCCCGCTTATTTAACTTATATGCAGAGTACATCATGTGAAATGCCTGGCTGGCTGAAGCACAAGCTGGTATCAAGATTGCTGGGAGAAATATCAATAACCTCAGATATGCAGATGACACCGCCTTTATGGCAGAAAGTGAAGAAGAACTAAAGAGCCTCTTGATGAAAGTCAAAGAGGAGAGTGAAAAAATTGGCTTAAAACTCAACATTCAGAAAACTAAGATCATACACACAGCAACAGGTCCCATCATTTCATGGCAAATAGATGGGGAAACAATGGAAACAGTGACAGACTTTATTTTTGGGGACTCCACAATCACTGCAGATGGTGACTGCAGCCATGACATTAAAAGAAGAAAAGTTATGACCAATCTAGACAGCATATTAAAAATTAGAGACATTACTTTGCCAACATCTAGTCAAAGCTATGGTTTTTCCAGTGGTCATGTATGGATGTGAGAGCTGGACTATAAAGAAAGCTAAGCACCTAAGAATTAATGCTTTTGAACTGCAGTGTTGGAGAGGACTCTTGAGAGTCCCTTGGACTGCAAGGATATCCATCAAATCATATTAAAGGAAACAAGTCCTGAATATTCACTGGAAGGACTGGTGCTCTAAGCTGAAACTCCAATACTTTGTCCACCTGATGGGAAGAACTGACTCCTTGGAAAAGACCCTGATACTGGGAAAGATTGAAGGTGGGAGGAGAAGGGAATGACAGAGGATGAGATGGTTGGATGGCATCACTGATGCGATGGACATGGGCTTGAGTAAACTCCGGGAATTGGTGATGGACAGGGAGGCCTGGCATGTTGCAGTCCATGGAGTCGCAAAGAGGCAGACATGAATAATCAACTGAACTGATCGACCATTATTAGTTATGTCAAACAACTCTTTCTAATCCCAAAGGTGATTTTTCCCATCCATATTTATGTATAATTTGTTGTACATTAACAAGTAAAATTTCCAAGCAAAACACACTGGGTGTCTTTCAAGTATTACTATTCACAGCAGATGAAGCAATTAAATTGGCTTCCAAAAAGTAGCAAATATTAAAACGAATTTGAAGATAAGATAACTGTGTTTTCTTCAGGCCTCTTTAAAAAGAGATGTTTCTCTCTGTCTGCTGCATTTCTTTATTTTTTAAGACAAGGGAGAAAGGAAAATTCCTTGAGAATGGTCTTTTCCCTAACTCTGAAACACAGACAGAAGGCAGGATGTTACAAAGGAATTAAAATCATTCTTTCCTTTTCCTCATGGGAGATGTAGTTTCTCAACACCATCCCAAAAGTCACCCAGATATCCTATTCCAGTCAATCAAGGTAACCTGAATTGACATTATAAACATCAGCAACTGAGAGATATACCTCAGCCAATTCCAAAAAAAATTGGCATTTCAGCACTTCATTAACTTGCTCAAGAAATTTATGGCTAAAGAGAAATGAACGATTATCCATGCTCAAAGGAAACAACAGGAATCTATGTATGGCTTGAGATAGAAGAGCTTCCCAATTATCCCATGCTTACTTTGAAATATCTCAAAAAGAACCTCCCTGATTTCATATTAATTTGCACACTCATGTAAATAAGTCGATGTTACACATATAACAGAGACGGTACAGGGTGAGTTCCATGTCCCCACTGCAGCTTTCCAAGGGGAAAAGCATCATCCAGGTATCTGTCTTCCCCATCAGAGTCACGAGGCGCGCTGGGCCAGGTGCTCAGCTCCACAGGCGGGCCGCTGCAGGGAGACCATGCACGCGTCTCAGTCCTGAATGGCCAGATGTGCTCACCAGGGTCCCTGAAGCACACGCAAGATGAAGGAAACGAAGGACACCGAGTCTGCAGCATGTTTGTGGGAAGATCATCCTACGTGCTGTCCTTTCTGAAGCGCAGACTCATCTCACCTTCTCACTGTATTTTCTGAACACCCTCCACTAACCAATCTGCCCATATCCTGCTCCTCTCAATAAAGCCTTTCCCATCTTCCTTGATGCTTTTTCTGAGAAAGGTAACTTGAATCACACAATTCATTACTGGACTCCTGTGTGCCCAACTGTTGTGTGGAAATAATTAAAATTCCCCAAGAAGAATAATTAACTTGCTCATAACACACTGATAATCATTTACTGTCCCCATTATGCATTCATTGTTGCAAATATCACATTCAAGGTTTTTTATTTTTTTCAGGGCTCATTTTTAAAGAGCTCTGCATCCAGGTATACTGGAACTCTGTGGAGGGATAAAGTTCTCTGCCTGAATAGAAGACACATTCTTGTGCCTACGACTACTGCCGCAATAGATACATCAATACTACGTGGCTGCTAATGGCAGTGAACCATTCACTTAACCAGACAATCGGCCTGCAACATTTCATTTTACTCCTCATCCGATCCTGTGTCAAATATAGTTGCATTTCCATTATACAGATGTGGAAAGTGATGCATGAAGAAGTCACATTGGGTAGGAATACAAATTCCAGTGAATCTATGACTCATTTGTACTCAATCATACATGACATCTACTTTTCAATAAAATGTGTGGCACAGACACCATGTCTCAGAAGAAATTAAGGGTTTAAATGAGGGTAGGTTATGAAACTAATTACCCTGCACATGTTCTTTAGTTGTTCTTATTCAGTTGCTAAGTCGTGTCCAACTCTTTGCAACTTCATGGACTGCATGCTAGCTAACCAGGCTCTTCTGTCCTCCATTATCTCCTGGAGTTTGATCAAATTCATGTCCATTGAGTTAATGATGCTATCTAGACATCTCATCCCCTGCTGCCCTCTTATCACATGTTCTTGAAGGTGGATTAATTGTTACCACACATTTACTTTGTATAATCCCCTGAAACAGTACCACTGATGCTAGGAAGTACTACTACATCATAATCCTTCACCGTGGCCTTCCTTATTTCCCATTCAACAGGGAACAGGGCTTCAGTGAACAGCCCAAAGGTAACTCAAAAATGGTAGCACCTTGGTTTTACCATGTTCAGAACCTTTATCAAACAGATCTTCTCACACATGAAAACTACCATTAATTAAGAGTACAAGGCTAGACGTACCCTCAGACAATTCCAGAGGCACCACATACATTTTGGAAAGAATTCTTACAATATGTACTTAATGCCTTCACAATTTTCACATTTAAATCTAGTGGGAATCTAAGAACCTAAGAAAACCCAATTTAATAAAAGAAGAGGGTTATATGCACAGATAGACTTCATATCCTGATTCTCAATGCTAAAAGGAAGAAAAAACTTCCTGGCTCAAAAACGAGAGGCTATAATCATTTGGTGGAATATAACATAGCTCTGAAACATAGCTGAGAAGGCCATTCAGCAAGAGAAGAGATACTGAAAGGCAGAAAAAACAATATAAAATTAAATATCCACCATGACTCTACGAACAACCACAAAGCTTTGATAAAATAACACACTTTAAGGGTCTGGGCCATTTTATTAGCTAAATGTAGTACTTTCACAGGATCAAAATGGCATCAACCACTTAGCTTTATGGTAGAAACAGTTATTTCATGAAAGAAAAAGGTATCTTCGTGGCACAATTTCTCCTCATTCAAATTCAACTTCCAGTAAGGCATGCTTGAAACATTAACATAAACATTCCCCAAGAAGACCACGATATTATACTGAATGTTAGTCATATAGCATTTTTATTGCTATTTGAAACACTTCTTTGACATGCTCACTAGAGAAAATCTAAAAGCCATTTATATACATGTAAATACCTATGTATTCACAAAACACATGCACCCTTTTACATCAGCATCTTTAAAAACATCCATTGACTTTGATCCATGAACTCCAGTTCTTAGAACATTTTTCTATAACATTAGTCAGAGATAAACATGGCTCCCTTAATTAACATGGAAAGCATTTGTCTCAAGTAGTGAAATTTAAATTTAGTCAGTGTTTGGCAGCATTCACGTGCACTAAATCCAGGAGAATGGCACTCGTGTCTGATCAGAAGGTCATGATTATCAATTATCATTAGTCCATTTTTGTGTTTAAACGATCTACCTTCTCTTCCCAATGAGGAAATGAATTTAGACATCTAAAATGCAGCTTAGGGTGTTGATGCATTACTAACATTTGAAACGAGGCTTGAGACCATTCCTATGGTGGGTTAATATTTCTTACCACTTCTGACAAGTAGAGCAAAGATTAGGGAGCTGAAAAAGCTGAGATGAATTGAAGGTCTTGGTGATAAAATGAGTAATAATAAAATTTTTCTCACAGAGATTTTTAACACTCCATTCTACCTAGTTTATTAAAAAGATTTTACAAGTCAATGTGAGAAATCAAATCACAGGCAATCAGAAGTCACCATGACAGGCCCATTTCCCCACCAGCAACGTGGACATGGGTTAGCCAAGGACATTTGTGGTAGAACTGGTATCTGGTGTCCCAGTGGCCCAGCTCAGGCCTAGCCTCCAGGTCACATGTAAAAATTACAGCTGAAGAGACTTTAATCAAGGAATTCTTCCTTGGTCCCCATTTCTAGGTTAGTTTACTTGCCTAGTTTCTGCATGATTTTACTGCAGAAAATCATGTTGCTTTCCTCTGGGACTACTCTTAAATGTCATTCATTCTCATAAAAGAATTTAAACCTATATTGTTCATAACAACTCCAGCCTCCCACCAACCCAACTGTAACTGTCATGGCAGACTTCACTAATAGCTACAAGAGACCTCTGCCTGTGGACCTCTCCAAGATCACCTGAATAAACATACAAGTTGGGACTTCCCTGCTGGTCCAGTGGCTAAGACTCTGTATTCCCAGTAAAGGGAACCCAACTGTGATCCCTGGTCAGGGAACTAGATCCCACACGGCACAACTGAAAGAGTCTGTATGCCACAACTAAAGATTCCTCATGCCCATGTGCAACTAAGATCCAGAACAGTGAAACAAATAACAAATATTTGTTTGTTTAAAAACCAAACATACAAGCTAAATAAAAGCAGAGTGCTTGCCATACCAATATTACTGCAAGACAAACTCCAATAGCTCCAACTTCCACCCAGGCTGTAGTGGCTGAACCTTATATAAAAATTCTAGAGCCACCTGCCCATTTTGCTCCTCATTATTCCCAAAAGGGTAGTAAAAGCATCTGGCACATAACAGGCACCGAGTAAATCCTTCTTGACTGAATAAAGTGAGAAGCAAACTAATAGATGAGTGGGAACTAAATCGGAAGCTCTATTGCTCGGAACACATTTCTTCATATGGAATTGATGTGGCATTATAAGTGGCATTATAAATACCAGTCGTACAAGTGCCACCAGAAGTCAGCCTCACATCAGCACACCTATGTAAAACACTGGTTCACAAGCTCAACACTGCATCAGAACAAGGCATACCTAGCCCTCTTGACATCCCCCATTCTCTGTTCATCAGGATGACTCATTAACAGCCCAGTCTCAAGTCATCTCTCTCATCTTCCTATCACTGGGGGCTGCCCATCGGCAGCACTGCCCGCTGTGCATACAGGTAATTAACTCGTAATGCTCCACTGGTTCTGACACATCCCATGACATTGGAAAATTCAGCAGCAGGTAGTTAAGCATGCAAGCTACTTCCTAATTTAAACCCGATAACCAAATATCACATGTAAGTGTCACTCAATATGAAAGACCTTGCTGACACGGAAGTCATATGTCAGCTGGGACAGCACGGTAACTATGGTTAAATCTCATTCCTTTGAACTCTGTTAATTTGAAACCTATGGCAATGCACAGCTGGAATAACAACTTGTTTTTGTTATGGAAGAAAGGTATGCTTCGAGTCCTGGAAATAAAACTGTATGGGATAGGTTCAACTAGATGACAAGTTCAGTAAAAAAAGAACCTTCCTGTTGGCTCAGAGTAAAGAATCTGCCTGCAATGCAGGAGCCCCTGGTTCAATCCCTGGGTCAGGAAGATCCCCTGGAGAAGGAAATGGTCACCCACTCCAGTGTTCTTGCCTGGGGAATTCCATGGACAGAAGAGCCTGGAGGGCTACAGTCCATGGGGTCACCAAGAGTCAGACAGGGCCCAGCAACTAACATTAACACTTCAACAAGAAAAGAAGCCATGCATAGCTTAAGGGTAAAGATCATGAATTCTAGAGCTGGACCACCAAATCTCAACTTTGCCACTTGATAGGTAATGACCCTGAGCAAGTGACTTAATTTCTCTGCACTTCAGTTCTCTTACTTGTAAAATGGGAATGGTAACAATACCTAAGCCATAGTGCTATAATGAAGCAAAATTCTTAAAATGATGCCTTGCAAACACTGAGCATACGACATGTGAAGCATTAATTATTAGTACTCTGAGCATCTGTTGTTATGTTCAATCGCTCAATCATGTCCTACTCTTTGTGACCCCATGGACTGTAGCATCCCAGGCTTCCCTGCCATTCACCATCTCCCGGACCTGCTCAAACTCATGTCCATTGAGTCCATGATGCCATCCAACCATCTTGTCCTCTGTCGAACCCATCTCCTCTTGCCTTCAATCTTACCCAGCATCAAGGTCTTTTCCCTGAACATTATTAATACCCAATTCAGAACACACAGCAGGCCCCCAAAATGACTGAGAAAACATAAAACTATCTCTACAGATAGTAGAGAAAGAATCCACATCCAAACAACTCATACATTCTCTACTCATCAATACAAGTCCCTTTGAAGAGTGTCAAATGAACACTGTGCATGGTCTAGATTCCTTACTAACTACACAATTATCTCATTTGAGTTGAATTTTTTTTTTCTTTTAAAGGCCAAATAATTCTGTGAGACACTAATCTAGACTGCATTTTCCTCTAAAATTCTAGGGCAATGAAAGGATAGGCGATCAAACGACAATAGTGAGGGTTGGAACTACCCAGCAAATCATCAAAAAGTTTTTTTAAAAAAGCAGAGAGAACAAAGCCTCAGGCTCAGGCTAAGCCACTTGTGTAAAGCCATGACACAACAAGGACAGACAAAGAAACCACAACAGAGTGGAGAAAGGAGGCTGAGGCAATAGAGACAAGAGGAGACACACATGAATGGAGAATCATTGGCTTCAGAGGCACCTGGAGAAATGCGGAGGAGGTCATTATCACTTTCTCCTACAGTGAAGGACAGCTCAGATGTTTGGAATTCAGCAACGTTGGACATGGGGTTTTGATCTCCAACTAACATTTTGCTATGCAAAAATGCAGATGCAGTGACCATTAACTCATAACCCCACAATAAATACACATGACAATGCTGCCCAGGAGTGGACACTATGGGGAGGATCATTCAAGAAATTCTTCCTCTGGGTGTTTCCCACCTCATTCACCACTTTACACCTCAGTGATGACTACTGACTAATCTTACCCTCTCTAAGTCACAGTTTATGTTTATGAAGCCATCTTGGCGACACTGTTGGGAAAGTCTCTGAACCACTTTATGATGACAGAATGAAACTGTGTGCTCCATTTCATGGACTTAGTTTTACATTCCTGAGAAGATCACACAGTAACTGTTGTGGTCGGCTCCTTCCGAAGCAGATGCCACATGGTTGATTCCTGGCAAGGGATCCTTTCCTGGATACTCTGAACAAGCTACTGTTGCTAAAGCACTGTAAACAATGCTATTTGAGAGCATAAGTAAAATCACAACATTCATTTATTCTTATGCTTGTTTATTGTCTTTTCCCTCCCTCTCCAAGTTGGAAGCACCATAAATGCATGGATCTTGTCTCAATAATTACTTCTCTGTGTTATGCTAGCTTCTAGAATAGTGCCCAGTACCAAGTAAGCATTCAAAACACATCAACAAAATGAGTCATGTAGGATTTATGAAATATATTGCTTATTGATTAATCGAGAAATAAGTTCACCAATTTTGACTATAAAGAGCTTGATGGTAAACGTAAAAAAATGAACCTTGAAATAAAGATATTTCCTGTATGCATACTAGTGAATTCTCACCATTTGATATTGGTTATATTATACCCATTTCACAGATGAGCAAAGCTGTGCTCAGAGAGGTTAAAAGAGTTCATTTAAGCTTAGCAGTTTAAGGAGCAAAGTTGAGGTTCCCCAGCCAACTGTACCTCATCCAAACCCCAGCTCTCCAGGGTACTTGGGAAGATCTGATTCTCTTCTATCTGAAAGAATAAAATTAATATACTGTCTTTAGGCAGTCTATTATCCAGATCTTGTCTTGAGAGTGAACACAGCTGTCAACAGTCTTCCACAACGTTAAACAGACTCTTAGAGATAAATCCCTCTCACCATGAAATTCGTTCTCAGGCTTAGAGAAGCTCAGGGGACTGAAAAGCTTAAGGTGTTGGATCTGTTTGAAGTTGAACGTAAATCAGCACACAAGGCAACCCAACTCTAAAACCCAAACCAGTCCCCAGACAAAAATACCTCTAGGTACAAGAGAGATCATTTAATGCAGGGAGTAAAGCTGGGTGTATACCAGAAAAGACTGAGGACTGTGGAAAATATCAGGTCACAAGCTATGGCCCAAATAATGCTGCTCAAACTCTAGCTCTATGGACATTACCAGAACAGAAAAGAGTCTGAGAATTTCAAACTTAGAAGCCTTGGACAAGAATCTGGAAATGGGCTTTGCTTTTTTTTTTTTTCTTTTTCCTAAACAAGTTCCCAGGTGATGCTGGTCCAGGGACCACACTTTGAGAACAACCAATTTCAACAGATCACCTTCCTTTCATCTCCAGCCCATTGTTGAAACTAAGTGAGGGAGACCCAGAAAAACTTTAATACCTTTCAAGCAAGACTGGCTTTTCCCATTAAATGTTTATTTTTAAAACAGTGTACAGAAGAAGACTTCAACCAAGAGTGTCTAACCCTTGAGAAATGATGTGCCTAAAAGTGATTAGTAACATTGGGGGACAAAACAAAGCATCAAGTCACACTTGCCCCAAGGAAAAAGAACCCAGTCTGACGTGGGTAATAAAGTGACATAAAATGGTCTCCTTTTGCTCTACACAGTCAAGGGAATTGTTGGATTTAAGATGACCCAATGTATATCTCAGCCATAAGAGATCCCTGCAGCTGAGGGACAATAGCGCACAGGTCTGTCCCCACAATCATGATGCCTAAAGGCATCATTCAGAAACAATAGGTGAAGATAAATTCAAAGCAGTGAGTGATAAATGAATTCATATTTATAAATATTTATCTTGCCCAAGATAATGTATACACCATTCAGTATCACCCTGTACCTCCTGGCCTCCTTCCAGGTATTAGCCGTGCCTCCTCTTAGGGATCTCTCTGAGAGATGATGCTGGTGGTGATGTCAAAGCTTACACAACACTCAACTGCTGGCCTTGTGTTGATGGTACTAATCATCTGAATCTGTAACTAGATCCCTGCACAGACAGGCTTATAAATGAAGAAAGGAGGCTGCTAAATTATTTGCTGCAGATAATGAAGCTGACCAGTGGAGGGGCTGGGATTTGAACGCAGTCTGTAGTGGGCAAACCACACCACTAGCTGCCCTTACTTGTAAGAGTTCAGAAGCTGGGATACTTGGCAACCTGAATCAGAAACATAGGGACTCATAAAGCCCCCCCAAGTCCTAATACCAAGTGGTTATTCCTCACCAGCAAGAGCAGTAGGCCCAAACCATCTCATCCTTTGACCCAGAAGCAAGGAAGACGAAACTGCTTACCATGCTCAGCAGAAATACAAACCACCCTTGTCATATCTGGACGATTAGCCCTGCATTTGGGAAGCAAAAACAATGACTCTAGTTGGCTGTCAAGTGGAGTATATTAAATTTCTGGCTCCTGAGACAGATCCCATTGATCTGTTTTACTTAGACTTAGTCTCTAGAGTTGACTTCATAACTTAAGTTTATGACTTTATCAAATGATGCAGAAAAACAACCCCAAAAGCTAAATGATTCTATTATGCACATTACAGAGTGCTGGATTCGTGGCAGGGCAGCCGACTACACAAACAGGGAATCCATCACCCTGATACCAATGGCCTGATGCACAGTTCAGGCTCAGCTGTTCTAGAAGAGGCTGTGTCACACCTCGGAGAGATGGACGGCAGCTGGACAAGCACACGTTAAAGCCACATCGATGGGGCTCCCAGTGCATGCCAAACACTGGGACCCATGGTGAACAGGGCAGAGATGGCCTGGGCCTTCAAGAGCTTGCTTTCCAGCAGGGGAGAAAGGCACAGGACAGGTAACCAAGTACACTCATATGTAAATGCATCTTATGAGAAAGAATCTGAAATTACTGAATGTGAAGTAAAGCTCTTGGGGGTGGGGGGGACTTGACATAATACAGGGCCTCTTCAGGAAGTGACATTTAAGCTGAGCCTGGATGGACAAGTAAAGACAAGGAAGTGGGGCTTCCCTGGTGACTCAGTGATGAAGGGTCTGCCTGCCAATGCCAGGAACACAATTTGGGTTCGATCTCTGACCTAGGAAGATCCTACATGCCATGGGATGAACAGAGCCCGTGTACCACAACAATTGAGCCTGTGCTCTAGAGCCCAGAAGTCACAACTACTGAGCCCACAAGCTCCAGGGCCCATGCTCCACAATACGACAAGCCGCTGCAATGAGAAGCCCACACACCACAACTCGAGAGTGGCCCCTGCTCATCACAACTACAGAGAAAGCCGGTGTGCTGTGGTGAGGACCCAGTGCAGCCAGAAATGGATAAATAAACAAATCTTCTATATGAAAGACGACGGAGCAGTGTTCTGGACATGTGGAAGAGTATGAACAGAAGCTGTGATGCAAAAGACAAACCTAAGAGCAGCATGGAGAGCTGGGGAGCAGGGTAGGGATCGGCAGAAAACAGATGTGAAATGAATGACCCGTCAATTCGGTTCAGTTGCTCGGTCGTGACCAACTCTTTGCGACCCCACAGACTGCAGCACGCCAGGCCTCCCTGTCCATCACCAACTCCCAGAGTTTACTCAAACTCATGTCCCTTGAGTCGGTAATGCCATCCAACCATCTCATCCTCTGTCGTCCCCTTCTCCTCCCACCTTCAATCTTTCCCAGCATCAGGGTCTTTTCCAAGGAGTCAGCTCTTTGCATCAGGTGGCCAAAGTACTGGAGTTTCAGCTTCAGCATCAGTCCTTCCAATGAGTATTCAGGACTGATTTCCTTTAGGATGGACTTGTTGAATCTCCTTGCAGTTCAAGGGACTCTCAAGAGTCTTCTCCAACACCACAGTTCAAAAGCATCAATTCTTCGGTGCTCAGCTTTCTTTATAGTACAACTCTCACATCCATACATGACTACCAGAAAAACCATAGCTCTGACTAGATGGACCTTTGTTGGCAAAGTAACACCTCTGTATATTTCTCTAAAAGTTGAAAGAAGAGCAAGATTATCCTGGGCTCCACTGGTCAAGGAAGGAAACAAGAACTATAGACACAGACTCCACAGAGGCTGAGATCCCAACACAGCAACACCACCCGTTCAAGAGATACGCACAGACAGAGAATGGAGTTGGCCGGGCTTTCCCATAAACGGTCTCTGTTCCATCCTGTGACAGGGTGGTGGTGGTGTAGTCGCTAAGTCATGTCCGACTCTTGTGACCCCACTGACTGTAGCCCTCCCAGCTCCTCTTATCCACGGGATTCCATCCTGAGTCCTGGCCAAATCTACTGTCCAGTCCTGTGTCTGAGGGAAACCCCTGAATCCTCCAAATAAACCCCTTTGCCCAAAGACAGTGGATGCAGGTTTTCATCCATCCCACCCAGCGATCCTAGACTGGTACAATGAGGAGTCTGGGGCATTCAGTCTAGAAAATTTGACCATCTCCAATTTAACACGCAATTATCAAGCATGTATTCTGTGTTCTGCAGAGCGAAGCAAAGATGAATGAGAGTCAGTTCTTATCTCAGAAAACTCTGACATGCAGTAGGGAGATGGTCATAAAGGCAACTTTCGCAGGTCAGGCTCATGGAAGAAGGTAACAGGGGGAGAAAAAATCTGTAACTATGGAAGAATCCAAAAGAGGGCTAGTTATTTAAACTAAGAGAATCAATGATGGCTTCACAGGAAAAGAAGCATAAAAAACTTGTTGACCCTCATCTGTCTGCAAACACAGGAAACATCATTGTGTTGCTATCACTTTACCAGATTCAAGAAAATTCCTTAAAAACTAGTAGCCAGCCCAATGGCAGGCAGAAATAAAAATAATAATAATAAAGCCGACAATGGTTTGCTTGGGGGAATGGAAAGTGTATCCAACAACCCAGGAAAACACATAAACCTCATTAAGGCAAATCCTCTAAGCCAGATAAAGAAAGGAAAGAACAAGAGTCACAGGCTATTAACTGGCTACAGACATCTGCTTTCAGATTAAGAAAGAGGTGGCCAAACCACCTAAGTGCCATTGTTCCAGCCCAAAGACCCTATCTGAGGCTTTCAGGTGGGGGTGATTTTCAATAGTACAAAACTGGCTGCTGAAAATCAATGAAAATGGAATTGCATGAAAATGGGGCCTCTTCACAAACAGATGCAACAGAAAAAAATACCAAAATTGCCTGCAACACACAGGATACATACAATTCCTTTGGACCATGCATTCTAGGAAAATGAGGAGTGAATTTCTTCCACCTTTCTAATAGAGAAGCTACTGACTGCCACCTGCACTAAGAGAGGAGACAGGCATTTCATGGCAAATGTAATGATCACCTAATTGTTCCCAGGGATGGGGAAGAATTGGCAATTACCTACCCCAGAAGACTTATGTTCAGCAATTACATGTTTGCATGCTCTCTGTAAAAACGCAGCATCCAAGTCAATAAATTGGCGGAGTGCATTATACAGCACAGTGCATCATTCACCTAGAACTGCACAGCCAAAGAAGCAGAGCAGATGGCAAGTGAGAAAGAAATATTGATCACCATGAATAATTTTTACTAAAAAAGCATATAAAAACTGGATTTTAAAATATTTCAAAATAATTTATTCACTGTGGTCTCACTGTTTTACATTTCTGTTTATAAATATTTACAATGCACTACCTTCATAAAATAATTATTATTCAGTGTTCACAGTAAAGGGAACGGCATCAGAGACTGACTGACTGTGAGGATGCCTCTACTAATCTGTGTGACAATATTTTAATTTCGCATTAATTTTCAACTCTTCCCAGTTAAACATACACGGCTTTATTTGCTCTCTGTTTCAGGTGATATTTATAGACAAACAACATACATCACGTTACCAGTTTTTATTTGTAGTAATTCATTGATATGAGGGACAGACTTGAAGTTAATATTAATGTGGAATACTAACAGATTTTCAACCCAACTTCCTATTTACCTTAAACAAGTTAACAGAATAAAGAAAGTAAATCATAGAAATGGCAATGACACAAAGCAATTTCATTAATCAATGTTTAGAAGGAGTGACAGATGCATTGAGGTACTATTCTAGGGGGACTTCCCAGGTGGTACTGGTGGTAAAGAACCCACCTGCCAATGTAGGAGGTGCAAGAGACAACAATTTGATTCCTGGGTTGGGAAGATCCTCTGGAGAATGACATGGCAACCCACTTTAGTGTTCTTGCGTAGAGAATCCCATGTACAAAGCCTGATGGGCTACGGTCCATGAAGTCGCAGTCGTACACAACCGAAGCGACTTAGAACACACTTGCTCACTATTCCAGGACAAAGAAAGACAGCTAAATGAGCCAATAACTAAAACCCCCTCCTGGGTGTCACATAATTAGTCTGGTCAGAGTTGTCCCCATGTCCTGAGATGCCTCTGAAGATAGAGGCAGGCCTTCCTCCTCTTCCAATAGTGACAAAAAGCTCAACATATGGATGTGGAAGTCTTTCTTAGAATATTCTTTCATTTTAACAGACCAGTAACAGTCCTTTGTGCCACACTACATCATCCTTGGGTTATCTCATTCTCCTACATTTCATCTCTAGATTTAGGGCCTGATGCATCCATTGAGGTGAATATTCAACTCATTTTTAGAATAGAAACTGGTAAATGACCAGCCTTTTTAAATCACTTGAATTAACTAGACTATGATCTACTGGATCCTCATTAAATATTTCTTCAATAAGTAGTGACACTCAAAGACACAGATGGTAAGCCAAACCAAACGTTTCAACAAGAAGGTTCTGAGTTCATTCTGCATATAGCTGCACTATCAGTATCAAACCTTGTCTCCTGTTCTCTTTCTTTCCCTTTGGAACAAATGTCTGAGCACATGGTGAGCACGTATGTTGATGTGTACTTGTATGAGAGCTGGGTGCCATGAGGATAGAAGCAATGTAAATAATTAATTGAACAAAAATTAAACATAATTCCTCATGGCACTGTTGGGCGGATGGTGATCACGTGTCTGTTAGAAATAAAGACATATAACTATAAGGCAAAAAATTCGATTTTTTTAATAAATACATTTCATTCAATTCATATACTCTTTCATTTTGCAGGTTAAACTAAGAGAGGGTATTTATTCCTTTCCAAAGAAATAATGAACTTGGCAACTTTGTCTCAGAAACTGAAATTCTGCTCTTTAATGAGCATAACATATTATGTTGTGTTACCTATTTTAGGAGTGAAGAAAAAAACAAGAATTCTGGGATATTCCACAGTGACATGAAGCAAAACATATTCATCTTCAGACAATACTAACATCAGCTATTGTTAAAGGAGAACTTTCTCAAGCACGTTTGTATATACACACAGATGTGTGTGTGCCTGAAAATGCTATTATTTCAGTAGAACTGAAACATAATACATATCTTGAATTCCCCAGAGTAACACAGTATGATAACTAACAGGTACATTTCCCTGCCAAGGTAAATTTAAGACAAGGATATTTTTAATAATGGGTAACTGTAGGGGAATCAGACATTTAGTCATAATTGAGCAGGCAGGCTTCTAGCCAGATACATATATTGTTCAAGCTCAAAACATACATATAAATAGACTTAAACTATAGTTATACTTTTAAGCCATCTTCTTCCTGGTGCCTAATTCACATACATATACGTAGATGTTCATAAATTTTTCCTAAATCCAAAATGAGACAGCATAGTATTACAGGTTATAAATATTATTTTAAAATTAAAAACAATCTGAACATTACCATCATCATTAGCTAATGGTTTTCATCTTCCTCTGGGACAAGGAGAACATTAAAATTCAATTTATACAACATTTACTTCTCATAAAAAAATGGTCATTAACACTTTCTAGTTAAAAACATCTAACAGCCTACTGAGTCACAAACAATAAAGACTGGCTCTCAGTGATAAAGATTTGAAAGAGATGGAACTAGAAAAAAATAACACTAATAAACTTCAATGATATGACACATATACATAGGTCCAGAACAGTCAGTAATTCTTATCCATCATGTTTTCAGCCTCAAGTACAGCTTATATCTAAGACCTAGGATGGGGGTTAATGTTAGATTAACTGCTGGGAGATGTCATTATGCATGGTCATTAAATTGAAGTAATACTCTATGATTATAACACTGTATCACAAGTTGATTCGATCAGACCATTATGAGGGCAGTTTCCCAGGATATGTTGGTGTTGTTCAGTCAAACTCTGACACATGCATCCCTTTTTACTGGAATTGATTTCTCTTCACCATCTCCTTCCCCATTTGATTTGTTAAGCCCTTGGCCCCACACCTCATTGAGATGTCCTCCCCTCTACATCCCCTGATCCTTCTACTTCATGCAGCAAAATTCCCATCATTTCACCACAAAATATTTCCAGTGGACCTCTGCTATATCTGAGCTCAAGAAAGAATAATGGGTATAGTTTGGGATTTCATAAGGGATAAAGGGAAGTATCTTATGAGTGTCAGCCTCTGAAAAATCTTCCATCTTAAAATTCTCCCCCTTGCCTCTCTTGAGTCTGGGCTCTCCCCTCCAATTTTGCCTGCCAAACAGTGCCATTTTTCAGGGTTGTAAGAAATGTCTCTCGCATGAATCTCTCGCAGGTCCCTATTGCTTACTTCATTAAATACAAAAGCTCTACGAGCCAACCCTGCTTTTATCTATCATTTTACCTTACACAGTACATCTCTGTGATGGGAGCAGATGGTATTCAGAGCTTTTCCCAGTCCTGAGAGTCAGGGACCCTAGGGTCAATTCAACACCCTTGCCTGCTCGCGCTACTCCGTCCACACTACCGTCACCCGTAAATAAATGTGCGCAAATCTGACACTGGACAAATGTATAACAACATGCATCCATCATTACAGCAGTATACAGAATGTGTTCACTGCCCTAAAAATCCTCTTGGCCCTGGGACCTCCGTGGTGGTCCACTGGGCTAATACCCCATGCTCCCAATAAAGGGAAGTCAGGTTTTATCCCTGGTGATGGAAATAGATCCCACATGTTGCAGCTAAGAGTTCACATGCCACCACTAAATGGCAAAGATTCCGCCTACCACCACTAAGACCCGGCACAGCCAAATAAACACGTTTAAAAAGATTCTCTGTGGTCCAACTATTCATCTACACCCCAACCACTAACCCCTGGTAACCACTAGTCTATCATTTTACTGTTTGTATAGTTGTGTCTTTTCCAGAATGTTATATAGCTGGACTCATGTAGCATGCAGCCTTTTCAAGTGAAGCCCAGGTTTTTAACTACCAAAGAACAAAGTCAACAAGAACAAGCCTTTCCATCCCTTTGGCCTGAATCCCTACACCAGTATCTCTTTTCCTTTTGTTTTTGCTCCTCTCAAGCAAACCTTGACCATCAGCAGTGGAACAACAATGTACAGTGTTAGGAGAACGAGCAAAATGCTCTGGCCTGACGGGAAGTGAGAGAAGTAATTTAAGCTGAGCCTTGATGTTGAGTTAGACTCTAACGAGGTGACAGCGGAGACGCAAGGCTGGGAGGAGGGAAAAGACCTTCAGCAGACTTGGAGGGCGATGAAAGGCTCCCAGGGGAAACTGTGCACCCGAGGTAGAGCAAGGGAGGCGGGCAGGGTGATGTCGCAGAGAAAATCCACTGCTGGAATGGATCCTCGGACGGAAGGAAAAATCACTTGAAAGGTTGTCAACACCTTTCAAGGAGTCGTGTGGTCATAGTTCCACTTTTAACAGTTGCTCCAGATTTCTGTGCATTCCCAGGCCACAAAACTGCCAAGAGTCCTCCTTGTAATGCTCAAAGCAAAACTGCCACAAAAACTTTAAAATACTGACTGATAGGTCAAGTGCCAAGGCGGGCCCATGAGGTCAGTAGTGGTCTCCTCAGGTTACCATTCTCCCTAATGCTGCCAAGCATGACCTGTGTCCACTTCGGAGGTCCAAGGCATGGCAGCATTCTAACTCTGGCATTTTTGGTTTGGGCTTGAGTTATATGTTAATACCAGTCATGGAACAGATCAACAACCCCATCAGCAACAGAGTAACAACTTTCGGCCTTTCCTACAAAACCATTACTCTACTGTTGCCAAGAAGAAATCCTTGCACCTTCCGCTGTGAACACTGTGTGAAGACTGCCTTACAGCCAGACACTGCATATACACAGGAACATTCCGGGTCCTCTCTGGAAGATCAAAGAGGATAGACGGGAATACATCCTGCTGCCAATGGTCCAGATCTACACATGTGAAGAATTCCTACCACCACACAAAGATGAAGAGTGTTTCTGAAAAGGCTGCCTGAAGAAAAATACAGCCATGATGTGAAGCCTACAACACCAGTGAAAGGACTGATTTCCAAAAGAGCACAAAGACACAGTTGATAGAGGCTAAAAAATGGGAATACGAAGCCAATTTTGAAGAGTTAGGATTATTACAAAACCAAGACCATGAGAAGCTTCAGCTTGAAGGGCTTCCCTAGTCCACTAGGAAACAATGCCCTTCCTCAACAGTGACAGAAAAGGGCTCATAGAAAACACTGGACAGAGTGGATTAGAAGTGATTGGCACTTTTAATTCTAGTATCTAGGAGAAAGGGTTCAACTGGGAGGAAAGAAAATTTTTTTCTAATAGAAAAGATGAGAACTAGCTGAAAAAGAAACAGTCCTAAATTCTGCATGGGTGTGCAAGAAAACCTAGCAATGCTTACTGGGACAATCCATGACCTCTTCTACTACTGAAGAAAATTAGTTTTTATCCGGATCTACGTTCCTGCAAGTTTCACAAAACTAGTGCATTGGAAGGGAAAAATGATATGGTTTGGAGACTCCTGGGTTCACCTATACCAGAACTCCTTGTCTATACCACAAGACAAAGAATTATTGCAAAGTCCCCATGATTTAACTTAGGACATGGTATTTATTAACATGAAAATGTTTATGAATATAGTATGTCATGTATCACCTGAGCTCTTTCCAATTTTGATTCCTAATATTAACAATAGAGAATAGCATTGAAACATGTATATTATCAGGTGTAAAACAGATTGCCAGCCCAGGTTGAATGCATGAGACAAGTGCTCAGGGCTGGTGCACTGGGAAGACCCAGAGGGATGGGATGGGGAGGGAGGCAGGAGGTGGGATCGGGATGGGGAACACATGTAAATCCATGGCTGATTCATGTCAATGTATGGCAAAAACCACTACAATACTGTAATTAGCCTTCAACTAATAAAAATAAATGAAAAATAAACAAACAAACAAACAAACCTAAAGACCTAAAAATACCCAATCTCACATTTTTACTGGCAAGCATAAATATGGTAAAATAACTGCAAGGATTGAATCAGCCAGTTCAGGTACACATCAAGATTTCCCAGGTGAATGAAGATTTTTTTCATCCAATTACTAGGAGCAGAGCAAAGCAAATGTAATCGGTTCCTGATACAAACACAAAAATAACCTAGAGTTGATGATTTTTTTTAAAAATTAATGAAAAACCATTTAAAGCAAGATTGCTGCTCCTAAAGTTCTTCTTGGGGCTTTAGTCTGAAAAGAAATACCAACGATTACAAACCCTCTCAAACCTACCATTTACATACTTTCTTTCCATATTCACTTCATCAAGTATCTACTATGTGGAAAAAAATAACAAGATATAACTTCTGCAAGACTGGAATACCCCTAAAACTCCCACAGTGAGGAATATGAAAAAATACAACTGGAGGCATCCTCCTCACAACAGAGCTGAAAGCACAAGGGCAGGGCATAGCAGGAAACAAGATGCCAGTAATTTGGAAACAGAAGCGAGGTGGGAGCAAAACGAAGGTCAGGAAGGAGAGAACAAGTTCGTGCCAAGGTGGGGACCACATAGCGGAGCAGGTTCAGACAGCACTCGGTAATCCGGGGGAAGCAATTTGAGACTTTATCCTCCTGACCATGCAAAGTCATTCAGGGAATCCTCCGAGGCCGGGACCCGATCACCTTTGCAAACTTCACCAGATGGTTTCAGAAACTCAGGGCAGTGGCTAAAACCCAAAGGCTTAGGAAGAAGAACTGTCCTGACCTTCTCCGTCTGAACTGCCATTTGTCACCAGTGGAAACTTAGCTCCATAACCTCTCTCCATTGCAAATTCCTCGTTTTCGACTCTGTGACCCCATGGACTATACAGTCCTTGGAATTCTCCAGGCCAGAACACTGGAGTGGGTAGCCGTTCCCTTCTCCAGGGGATCTTCCCAACCCAGGGATCGAACCCAGGCAGATTCTTTGCATCACATTGCAGGAAACTTCTTTACCAGCTGAGGCACCAGGGAAGCTCATATGTACCATTAGGAAAACACTGATTTCCAGGCAGGGTGAGCTGAGCATAAAATAAGATACTCCAGGCTCTTGGGAAGCAAGAGGAACCAGGTTCAAGTTACTCAAAGCCTCACCTGAACTATGGTTTCTCCCCCTCAAAGATACCCACCCCTAATTCCCCTCCACAGACTTGATTTCTGATGCTCCTATCCTTATCAGCCTGTATCAGACCCTTCATATTTGTACATTCCTCAAAAAATAAACAGCTACAGAAGTCTCATTCTTTTACCATCAACAAGAAAAACTGTCTTCTTTTTATTCTTCCACATGCTCATTTAAATCTGATACTTTTCTCAGTTATAAAAAGCCCCCTATCACACTCATTCTGTTGCTGCTGTTAAGTCCTTGCGTCAGACTCTTAAACAAAAAAGATCATTTGGGGGGAAAATCGGGTCATTGGTGACACCCTTTGGACATTCCCATTAAAAACCACCACATGTTAATGCCCCAAGGCATGATTTTGCTTATATATTTCAGGAACTACCTTTGCATCTTCTTTGGAGTGTTAGCAAGTTGAGCTCCCTTACTGAAAGTGAAGAAGAAATGCCTTTCTCTTTCCCTGACAGCTATATTCCCACTGTGACAAAGATAATCATAGACATTAACTGTGGTAACAAGCTATTAGATCATCAACTTGGTTCTTCTTCCAAGGCAGGCAAAGTATCTAAAATGACACAGTATCATGACTGCTCCTCAAAGGTAAATACATTAACTCTCACTCCCAATTAACAAAGGGGCTCTTTACACACTTATGCTAAATCCCTCTGTGCTGTGTAAAATACTTGAGGTATCCGATGTCAGCCTCCTCTTTGGCAGCGTTCAACCCTCCCTCCATCCTTTCTTTCCTTGTCTCTAATACACCCCATCTCCTGTTTCCTTGATTACTTTGGCCACTTGAAAAGCAGTCAATCCCTCTGCCCTTTACTGTATCTATAGCAACCACCACTCCATATCTGGAGAACATACTCCATTCCTGCCTCTTCCAACAACAGCATGAAAATGTAATAAGCTCTACAAAGGAAAGGATTTAGGGGAGTTTTGTGCACCACTAGACTCCGGGCACCTAGAATGATGCCTGGCCATGATAGGTGCCCAATAAGTGTGTGTTGAAAGGATGAGGGAATGAATGAATGATCAGACTGCAGTTTCTTTTTTGATTCCCTACAAAATGGCTGGTGTTCAGACGCAGCCTGCATCAATTCCTGCCTTTCTGATGACACACTCAGATTTCCTTTTGGGCAACTATCTCCTTAATCCATACTCAGTTTTTCTCAAAAAAGGCAACCAAAGTCTGATGTCCTCTGAAAAAAGCAGGCAGACAGATATCCAAAGCTAATAACTAGACACATTCATCCCTCTAGATGCAGGAGTCCACGGATGAGACCTTTGCAGGAAACACCAGAGAAACAAGTTCTCGTGACACTGCTAGTGCAGCCATTAGGATGATTTAAGTCTATGGAGGTCAGGGACCACCACAAGGAAAGCCACTCCAGGAGAGGAAAAAAGACCCATTCAAGCTGCATGAGTCTCGAGCCACTCAGACCCAGTCCCGAACGTTCCAGTTACTTTAGTCATTGCCACTTTTGCTCCAGTGAAGTATGTTCTGGATTTTCTGTTACACACGCCTGAACAAGTCCAAAAGGATACACGTACCTCCTCTCACCTTCATCTGGGCCACCCCAAATCTGCAGATTCTCTAAATATCACCCAAATTCCTTCACTAAGAACCTCTTTGCACTTGATCTCAATCTCTCATCCTCCACTGCCCCGGCACTGTTGATCAGAACCCTCCAGCTCAAATCAATCCATCCCTGGTATCCTGTATATTTTATCTGTAATTCCTCACAAACAAATCAAGAACTGTCCACTCTGTGCTGTAAGGCAGTTTTGTAAATTGTTGTGAATTTTCAAACAATCATTCTATATGCTTTGAAGAGATGTTCATTACACAGGCCAGCTGCAAAACTGATCTTTAGTCTGCAAAAGTTTATCTCCTTCTACAGGCCCACAAATTAGCAGGGGATCAAAACCCCGATTGCTGACATAATTAAGCTGGACTAATTATCACCACTAATAAAAGCACTATCATCCCAGTCAGCCCACTTTGCTGATTTTTTAAAAAAGAAACCTAGGCCTTGTCTTTAAAGGACTAAATCTCTGCTGGAAACCTCTGAAACCCTGCCTGACTTCACCAGAGCACACCTCCCCCAAAAAGAGATTTTTAGATGAACACTCTTTCCTTTATTAGAAGCTGTCATTTCTCATCATACCATGTCTAAATTTGTTCAAATGTTTTTACTCATTTTCAATAATTTGGTAGAAATGTTCTAGAAGAGATGAGGCCGAAAGGCACTCAACCTCAGAAAGCTCGTGTCCTACATATTTCGTGCGCTTGGAAAGGTCTTCCAGAGTTGAAAGTAAACAGATGTCTTCACGTCTCTGCAACAGGAGACGGCAGTGCCAAAACAGCACGCGGATGCAGAAAGCGATACTAATTACTAAGCAAGGTATTTTTGGCCTCTCAATTATAAAATTGAGACAGAGCTAAATGCATGGCAATGGAATATACCTGTACTTGTCTTAGTTGCACATAAATATCCCATCTGGATGAAAATGCACAGATATCCCTGCAATAGGGAGATGTCTGGAGATAGAAGTAGACTCCCTGTAAAACAGATCCCCAAAAAGTGTGGGCTTGGGGGCCTGACACTCTCCCTTCATTCTTTTTAATTATAACCAAGATCCGTATGAAATCATTTCTAAATTAAATCTTGCTCACTCCCTATGTGAAATCCTTTTCTATTCCCCACTCCAAACCTCTGAGGCAGAGCCGGAATTAACATTTTTATTTATCACATGAAAAACTGTATTTTGTGTCTCAGCTCCAGCCGGTTGGGAACTGACTCAGAGCACAGCCTTGACGATACATCTGACAGACAGACAATCTCAAACACGTTATCTCCTATGATTCCATTTACTGATACTGAGGGTGCAGCTGACTTTGGGACTGGAGGAAACAGACACAAAATACTAACCCTCCGCTGTGTCTTAAAAACCTTCCAGTAAAATGAGTTCTTAATTTGGTGCTGTCTGAATATTCAGTAACCAAATCACAAGTCCAATGTTCTAAGTAATACTTTATGGTTGGGTACCAGGGTTGAGAGAAGAGTACAAATAGTTATGAATGACTCCATCAAAAAGCCTGGAAAGACAGATGAAAGCCCATTTCAATGGTGATGTTTATTAAGTGCAGAGTTTGGGCAAGCCACATCATGCTTCTGTGTTTCATCTCCCTCATCTCTGAGACAGAATTGGGGATCGTGTCTACCTACAGATGAGACTAGCCTTATGGGTGCTATCAGTGCTAATTCAACATTCAGAGTTCTCAGGACAGCGCGCCTGGGTAAACATTAGGTGGTCCACAAACAAAAACTCTTGCAAACCTTATTAATTTAGCAACACTACTTGAATACAGAAAATAAATGGAACGTCCCTGGTGGTCCAGTGGCTAAGACTCTGCGTTCCCAACGCAGGCAGCCGAAGTTTGATCCCTGGTCAGGGACCTAGATACCACAGGCTGCAAGTAAGAGTTCACATGCCACGAGGAAGACTGAGTGTCCTGACTGTTACAATTAAGATAAAGATTCTGCATGGCGCAACTAGGACCCAGCACAGTCAAATAAATAAATACATATAAATAAATATTTTTATAAGTAAGCAAATGTATGCTTATCATATATCATCATAGTTTCCCAGAGAAAGATGTAGATGAACCCTTTGTGGTTCAGGTCAGTTTCCACAATTTCCCAGATGTGCCTCAATTTAAAGTTTTCCTTCCAAGGGCCTTCCCCATCAGCGGGATCAGGTAAGTCATCAGATGTTTGTGAAAGAATACAGAAGTTCCTACTAAACTAGAATGTTTCTGGTACTTTGCTTCAAGCTTGTCAGCCAAGACTGTACGCCCTGAAACACGTACTGACAGTCCGTTCAATGGTCACAAAGTCAGCTCTGCCCTTTGCCACCACTGCCGGGATGTTTCACACACAAGGAAGGTGAATTAAAGAAGAAAGGGAAACACACCCCTAAATGTAATGACTTTTTTTTCGGTCTACCCACTTCTGTAGGACAGAACTCAGGGAGCACTTTACAAAACAGCTTTAACACCATGAGGATTCCAGCAGGGGGTGGAAGAATTGGGGTGTGGAAGGGGGACAACAGTTGGCCATCTTATCTGGGTCCCCAAAAGTTTTCATTCAGTAGCTAAATTCACACAGATAAATGCAACATCATGCAAGTAAAAACTACTTAAACCAGATCCAACCTGTTACTGGATTTAAACCAGATCCAGTCTATGACATTTCACAGGAATACACTGAAAGACAATTTTTTCAGGATTATATTTGGGCAATATAGAACCTGACAACTATCCCAGTCATTTTCCCTGATGAATTCAAGGGCTGGACAGACAATTGATCACTGTGTGACTGACCCTTTGGAAAAGGGAGAGTCAGTCTGTGAAAAAGTCACAGGGTTCTTCAAACTGAGAGGAACTTCAATTCACCTAATCTAGTCTCCAGACTTCTCCTGCAGCCAGGCAACCGTGAGCTCTGAGACCAGGGTGAAAGGAAAAGATGCTACTGCTGAAGCACTGTGTTCATCCAGCACACAATTCCATTTACGCACCATGAGGAATCACCTCTGCCAATCCTACTTACAGGGGGTTGGCCATCGCTTGTTTAAGATGCATCCCCGTGACAGGATCACTAGTACGTGAAAAGTGTGAATCATGAAACTCAGCAGCTGTCAAGCAGGGGTGTTTCTATTCTCCTGGGGACATTTGGACAATGTCTGGAGAGATCTGACTGTCACAACTGGGAGGTGATACTACTGGCAAGTGGGTAGAGGCCAAGAGTGTTGTGAAACATCCTACAAAGCACAGGACAGAAGCCACAAAATGTCAGTAATGCTCAGGTGAAACTCAGCTATTACCAATGAAATATGATATTTTGTTTGCTGCTGTAGTCCAGACATACAGCCACTGATCACTGTATTAAATGTGAACAAGGGGGAAATATAATGCATAACCGCACCTTTGAGACCACCCCCAAAACCTTACTTCTTGGTTTTCTCTCTTTTCCACTTCTGGTGACTGGTGATCATTTCCACCCGATGAGCTAAATATCAGCTACCCAATCCTCTGAGAGTCTATGTCTTCTCATTTCATTCCGGCTTTGTTTACGACGACCCACAAAGTGAGTGGTATGAAAAATTTCCAAGTATCCCACCAAGACAATGAAACATTTTAGGGCATGACGATGGTGGTGGCAAATCAATGACATGATGAAAATATGTTTGATTAAGAATTTATTGGGGTTTCCCTGGTGGCTCAGTGGTAAAGAATCTGTCTGTCAATGAAGGAGACATCGTTTGCATCCCTGATTCGGGAGGATCCCACATGCTGCAGGGCAAATGGGGTCATGTGCCACAGTTACTGAGCCTGTCTGTGCTCTAGAGCCCAGGAGCCACAACTACTGAGCCCGCACACTGCAGCTACTCAAGTCTGCGCACCCTGGAGTCCAGGCTCCGCAGCGAGCGCAGCCACCACAATGAGAAGCTCATGTGCTGCAACTGAGAGTAACCCAGTTCACACTACTAGAAAAAAGCCCGCACAGCAAAGACCCAGCACGGCCATAAATAAACACAATTAAAGTTTAAAAAATTATTAATTGCTTTGTGTTCCTTAGTATTGCCTTGTAACCCTACAAGGGAAGGACTATAATACTGGGTTGGCCAAAAAGCTCGTTCAGGTCTTGTAAGATGGTTAGGAAAAATCCAAAAGAACTTTTTGGCCAACCCAATATTACATATTTTTATTAGCATTTTCAGAAAGCAGGCCTAGTACAATAAAATGATATGACCAAATGCCAAGTAGGATGTGGTTATTAGGCCAAAACCTCCCAAACCCCATCCCCAAATTCAGTTCTCTACATACTACAAATAATCATTTTTTTAAGATATCTACTTTTTTATGTGGGGATTTTTCTGCAAATCTGGAACGTTAACATCAGAGGCGGGGGTGAAAACTTGAAATGAAAACGCAATGACCTATACACATATGACCCACTGGCATAACTAGTTGCAAGGCAAAGACAACATTCTGCATCTGGTGAGCAGATCCACTCTCAGCCACATGTCAGAAATCTGTGAGTACCAGTTCTCTCCTTCCAGTGAAGAAGACTACCCCTCTCCCGACTAGCAAACTAGCCATGAAATCTGAAACGTATACTACAAAGAGATTTCACTGTTTATTTCCCATCCTCATTTAGCTTTGGGAAGAAAGCTCGTCCTAACTTTTATGGAAAAAGTTACATTTCCATACCAAGGATTGTTGTTTTAAAAAACATAGTTTAAAAAAAAAAAAGCCATAGTTAATAAAAGAGCAATGTTTTCTGGTTTATTTTTAACATTAAAATGAAAACTGACCATTTTAAAAATTTTTATTTTTAATTGGAGGATAATTGTTTTCCATGACCATTTCTTTGGTTCAAGATGTGGGGCAGAGTTTCTCTGGTGCAACAGAGACAAAAAATAACCTGTCTGACTCTTCTACTTTAGAGCTGTGTAAATTTAGGCTCATTCACAACCTTCTCTGGGCCTTAATTCTTCATTTCTTAAAAAACATGAAATAATTATGTATTTCAAAGACTGGGTGGTTGAATGAGATAGTAGCATAAAGTAGACAATAAGTATTAGCTGAACCTGATTTTTATCCACTAACAACATCTGCAAACTCAAAATGACCAAACTACTAACAACATCTGCAAAATCACAATGACCAAAATAACCATAAAGGGAACTTAAGAGGAGTGAAGACAGTCAATGGCAAATACTAAACATGATATGGAAAAACACAGGTATTTCACTTCTTAGTTCTGTTACCTGGAAAACAACACTAAATGTGTGGTTACAAATAACCATTAACTTTGTGGCCTCTTAGTCAGAGCTCAGCAGGTAAAGATGGGGACCACAGCTAACATGATAGCACACACCCAGGGAAAGAGAAGAGTACCACCTTGGCTATGACTAATTTTTCTCATGATGCAAAGTACTATGATTATTTCAGAAAATAAAGTAAAATCTGTTTTTACCTGTTGGATAACACATCAAACATTTATTTGAAAACAAAGTATTAACTGAAGTATGAGTTAAACTAAAAACCATATATGTCTAAGATGGACAATTTAGAAACTATTCTAAAAAAGAAAAAGAAAGGTGGGGGTGGGGGGAGTGGGGAATGATTGCTGGCTAAATTTAAGCAATTATTTCAGTACAAAGTGTCATTTTATGGCACCCCTAAATCACTAGCCTCTTTTTCTTCTATTTTTAAAATTATAGAATTTTATTTTTCAGAATGAGGCTAAGCCCTTTATATAAATGACACGTTAGGGAATTACCGGAAAATGGTTCCTACAGTCATAGTGAGTTATCATCTTTGACCCACTCAACAGGTTTGAATACTTTTCTTTCCCCATGTCATACATGATGAATGTACAGAGCTGTCAATTAATCCACTCAAGTAGCACCAATGGCTGCTGTTGGGATTAGGATGCCAATCTGCACAACCTCAAGTGCAAAACTGCTTCCACTGGACCACATCTGTTTCACCACCATATACAGCAAATAGCATCTGCTGAATCCAGAGAGCGCAGTTAAAAAAAAAAAAAAAAGAATAAAATTTGGTCTCGTCTGGAGAAAAATGTATAATTCTATCAATATAATAAAAGCAGAAAGACTCACAAGATGTATATGAGGAAATTCTAAGTCAGGTACAGTAACAATTAGGGCAAAAGCCACCAATTGATCAGAATGACATCTCAGAACTGCTTTCAAAGTATTCTCAAAGTTTTGCAACCAGAAGTTCTCAAGTCCAATGTCACTCAAAGTTCATTCATTCACGTGTGACCTTTCAGTTGGTGCCCTAACAAACTGCCACCTAAATGATTTACTTCCTCAGCGCACTGTATGTGCTCAGGCCTGTCCACCTCTTTATGACCCCACAGACTGCAGCCCGCCAGGCTCCTCTGTCCATGGGATTCTTCAGGCAACAATACTGGAGTGGGTTGCCATGTCCTTCTCCAGGGGATCTTCCCGATCCAGTGATCGAACCTGCATCTCTTGCATCTTCTACACTGGCAGACGGATTCTTTACCACCATGCCACTTAGGGAAGCAGTATTTTCCTATAAAATGACTTGTATTCTTTCAAAGCTACACGGAGTACAGAGGAATTAAGCAACAAAACCACATTAAAAACAAGTTGGTGATGAAGACAAGATGTGGACCCAGTCCAGATTTCATTCAATTCAAAAGGTCTCCAGCATTTTCCTTTGTTCCATCTCCACATCTATCATGTGAACACCAACCAAAGGCACTGAGGTCAGCAGAAAGCACATGGAGCAGAAACTCCAATTCTTCATCAAGCAGCAAGCTAGAGGCTGCTATTTAACATTCCAAAACGAACAATTATTATTCCTTAATAAAAGTCAGTATGACTTGGACCCTTGTCTTAAAGCAGAAGAAAGTTAAACCTCTCAAAACATTTCATTATTAATAAACACCTAATAGTTTAATTAATATTTTTATTATTAATATTAATAATAAAAACTGGAAGACCATGATTTCGGAAACAGAGTATAGATTACTTTCTCTAAAATGAAGTGCCTTATTTCTTTTACATGCCGAGAACTCAAAAAAATCATATAAAGTCTTAAGCAATTTCTGTGTATTTTGCCTGGCATTTTGTTCTGAGGCTAGATTAAGCAGTATACCTTCACACTGCAATTTCATTAAGCATTGGCTTTTTCTTTAGGTTCAATCACATTTGACTTTTTATGAGCTCTGCACATATTTACTCAATTGTGCTATGTAAGCATCCTCTTGTAAGACTGACTGGAGGAAAGGAGCTTGTCTAAGGTTTGCTTGGAGTCATCTCATGTCGCCTTACTGCACTGAGCTTTGCAATCCCAGTGTAACTACAAGGTGTCTGCACCAGAAAACAAGGTTTTATTTTTAAAACTTCCTTAATTTGTGCAAAAAGAACCCATCCAAATCCTACTGCCAGTGTGACACCCAGTGTGGTCTAGTCTTCACAGTATTCAAACCACTGCCAAAACGGTGAGCATGGACACGCAGCAGTACCAATTTCTGGTTTGCAACTAGCCTCGGTAATTTCCATGTGTAATAACTGAAATGACACATTTACACTGAACTGGAGTGGGCCACTTCAAGTAATTATTGTTGATGTCTGAATTTACTTTCCATTCACAGAAACACAATGGGAACACAAAGCCACATATGAAGCTTTCTGTGCCCAAAGCATAAATCTGGACACCAGCAACACCCAGACACTGGATGACGAAAACGTTAAGCTATGCTAACATCTCTTCCCATCCCAGAAGATCAACCTGTTTGTTTCTTCTAGAAAAATAGACCATGATAATAAAAGCTATCATTTTCCATTTTAAACTCTGACCACACCCTAAATGAAGAACTGGCAACAGCTTTCATTAGCCAGCACTTCTGAAAGGTTATTAGCAAAGTATAACCAATATAAGGAGAGCACTTACACATTTCAAACACTATGATATTCATCACAGATATTCATCACATCCCGAATGTTAAATCAATTTCCCTTCTCTACTGGCAGTTATAGATTCCTTAAGAATACCTAAAATAGAACTTGATTCATAATAAATTTCAATTTACATAAAACTCCAGCGAAATAGATGAGACATATCCTAAGTTCTTTTCCAGATCAGAAAGTCTCTAATTCGCAAGGTAAGACTATGTAAATACTTTGTTAAAACCCATTTTCAAGGTTCATGGATACACACACAAGTTTATATACCCAGACCGCATGGTTATCTCAGCAAATCTGGAGAAAATTTTGGAAGTTAAAAAAAAAAAAGGAGACCTAGAAAGAGGGAAAATACATCCAAGAAAACAAACACATTAAAAAAAAATCTTTGTTAGCAAGAGCCACTCAGACTTGGCTAACTACAGAGAGAAGAAATTTCGATTAAAATGAAGAATACTTTTAAAACCTTTATCAATGTAAGATAGAGAACTTCAAATGCAGCCTTAGAACAGTGGGGAATCTTAAGTCCACACAGAAGTAAAAGATAGTATTATACTCTTAAATTTCAATAAAAGCACCCACAGCAAAAGACTATTCAAAGATAATTCAAAGAAGAGGAAGAAAAAAAAATCAAGATCAAATGCAGGATTGTCTTTTCTTTTCATTTACAGCTTAAAAAGCTTCTTGGCAGCACCGCTAATCTGTCAGAATGGGTGAAAAATTGTGCCTAATAGATAATTTTAAGACGTTGCTCAAAAGATGTTAATAAATATCCCAGAGTTGGGCCTTGGAAGTGGCACCAGCAGTTCTGTTTGCTGTCACCTGTTATGAATCTAAAAATGTGATCACTCTGACTGCATGTTTCTTGCCTCTAAAATAAGCAAAAAGCTGTGAAAATTTCTCCAAGTTTCTAAGTTACAAAGATGTGAACAGAGAACTCATAAAGGGGGGTTGTTTCAGTTGCATTCATCAAAGGTAAGTTGAGTTTACGTTTCTAAGCATTTGTTTTAAAGAATGGAACTACAATCAGCTTTAAATTCTCAGTGAGGAGAAGGATATTTCAAATTGTTTAGAAAACTCTGGATCTGACAACCAGTATCTAAGGGTGGTCTGAGTCAGACTCTGGGCTTAGTTGACATAAGGACTGCAGTTCAAAATGTCTGTGATAGGAGAAAGCAGCAAGCCCTGTCGGAGCACCCTTGGTATTCAGAAAGATGGTTTGCAACAGTGGTGAAACCAGAGTCAAAGTGAAATGGATGCTAATTCCTCCTTAAAGCCAACTGGCAGGGAAGTCAAATCTGCAGCCATATTCAATCCCTCCACTTGATGACTTTCAAAAAGGCAGTCCCTTTCATAGACAAATATATGAGGAACAATGGAAACAGTGACAGACTTTATTTTGGGGGGCTCCAAAATCACTGCAGGTGGTGACTGCAGCCATAAAATTCAAAGATGCTTGCTCCTTGGAAGAAAAGTTATGACCAACCTAGACAGCATATTAAAAAGAAGAGACATTACTTTGCTAACAAAGGTCCGTCTAGTCAAAGCTATATCCAGTAGTCATGCACGGATGTGAGAGCTGGACTATAAAGAAAGCTGAGTGCTGAGAAACTGACACTTTTGAAATGTGGTCTTGAAGAAGACTCTTGAAAGTCCCTTGGACTGCAAGGGGATCCAACCAGTCCACCCTAAAGGAAATCAGTCCTGAATACTCATTGAAAAGACTAATATTCATCAGAAAGACTGAAACTCCAATACTTTGGCCACCTGATGTGAAGAACTGACTCATTGGAAAAGACCCTGATGCTGGGAAAGACTGAAGGCAGGAGAAGAAGGGTATGACAGAGGATGAGATGGTTGGATGGCATCACCGATGCAATGGACATGAGTTTGACTAGGCTCCAGGGGTTGGTGATGGACAGGGAGGCCTGGCATGCTGCAGTCCATGGGGTTGTAAAGAGTCAGACATGACTGAGCTGAACTTCTTCATAGACTAGAAGTTCTCCAAGTTCTGTATCTTTCAAGGAAACACATTTGCAGCTGAAATACTGAGCGCTTTCTTATGATTGGGTATCTCATCGAAGTGACAGGGGGCAACAATGCCTTGTCTTCAGAGAAGACAGTTCGAAAAACCACAGAAGGTATTCCTTCCCCATTATCGCTTTTGGTAATTCTCTTCACATGTTGGCTATAAACTACACAACTTCCACTTCCAGAATTTAGAGGTCTGAGAGCTCAGAGCCATCACAGTGTTAAAAAGGGTCAAATGTGATTACCCTCGTTTCAAAAAGACATGTTAAGGAAGAGCAGAGAGATGTGATTGTAGCAATGTAGCTGCCATGGAAATCAGGCCTTCTCAACACAGCTCTCCAGTCTGGTCCTCCTTCGTATCACCACTGAACCAGGCTCAGTTCGTTTTGACTGGTGGGTAACATACATGTGTGTACAGGTATGCTCATCGGGCAAGAGCAAGGGTTGTGTGACTGCTGTCTGGCTTTCATTTATCACTGCTTTAATACGCACGAACTAGCATGACAGCCAAGGGGTGCCCTGGTAAAAGCTAAGCGCCAAAGCTGCAAGTGAATACAGTGGGGCTTCATGATCATCAAAAGCATGAGGCCTAGAATCAGACCTCTTGGTACTGAATCCCATCTCTGAAAAAAAAGAAAAGCAAAAACTGGGCTGGCATTTGCATTGCTTAGGCTCAGTTTTCGGAGAAGGCAATGGTACACCACTCCAGTACTCTTGCCTGGAAAACCCATGGGCAGAAGAGCCTGGTGGGCTGCAGTCCATGGTGTCGCAAAGAATCGGACACGACTGAGCGACTTAGCAGCAGCAGGCTCAGTTTTCTTTGAGAGAATAGAAATGCTATCCCTTCCACTAGGAGGTTACTAAACATTCTAAATGAAATGTCTAGACCAAAGTGCAGGTCTTACTCAGGGTTAGGTGAGGGTGGCAAATAGTAATATAATCTTAAGATATACATAAAGAGCAACTCTTCGCAATTGAGACATTCTGCAAATATGTAGAAATCAAAACATTAAGAAGATGAAAATGTAAGAGCATCTAAGAATGAGGGCAGGAAAAAGGAAACAAAATCAGCAGCAAAAACCCTACACTGGTGCTATTACACTAAGAGTGATATGGAAAGCACCAATGACCGAGCAGCTTTTATGCCTAGACTCTCTGCACTGCTTAAATGGTACTTCTTCCAGCTTCTAGAGAAGGGTCCAGCAAGTTCATTGCCTCTATGTGCTCCGGAGGTTATGTAATATGTATTTCTGGCAGGGTCGCGTGTGTGGGTGGGTATGAATGCACATGCGTATCTTTGCCACCCTGAGCCACATGGAAAGGAGCGGCAGTCAAGAGTGTGGAGAAGACAGGGTGTCCATCAAAAGCACATGAAACAGACCGCTTTCTGTCCATCTGTTACTTGCAAAGCTGAGAAGCTGTGCTCCGCTCTGTAGATCACACTTTTAAATGAGAAATGAGCAAAACTGGAATGTACTCGGAGGTGAGAGACAAGGATGGCGGAAGGTCCTCAGGAAATGCTTACGAAAATGTGTAACAGCTAAAAGAAATGTGGGTGCTGGGCCTGGAGGAGGGGGGAGTTGCACTTGGCAGTTGTCTTTAAACCAAGTAAAGACACATCCGTGGGATGGGGGATGGAGTCATTCTACAAAACCCTGGAATAGAAAGAGTGATAAAAAGGAGATGGAAGAGATTTGTGTGGAAATCCACACAGGAAGTTCCAAAAATGAGATGGGCTCTGGGCTCCATGTTATTCATTCATTCAAGCAATACATGCATGGATGACACGCCAGCAATCATGTCACTCAATAGGCTCCTCACAGTTAGAGGATTAGAGAAGTCAGCTTAATTGAAAGAAAAGAGTAATAGATCTCCTAAGTTTTACCCACCCAAGCTTGTGACTACTTTTCCCAGTATCCCATGCAGCTAGGAATGTATTTGCAAGTATGATCAAAGGACAAGAGTGAAAGCAGCATGTAAACCTCAGACCTTCTTTTTCCCCTACACACCTTCCAGCTGGCTGGAGGACATATAATGGCAGGGCAGGAGCTGGGGCGACCACCGGAGATCCTGAGACTTACTATAGATGCAGCCTGGGTCGCTGACACTTTCACTGTATCAACATTCAATTGCTTGGGTGTAGACTATTCCATCCTGGAGGAGGGCATGGCAACTCGCTCCAGTATTCTTGCCTGGAGAATCCCAAGGACAGAGGAGCCTGGTGGTCTACAGGCCATAGGTTGCAAAGAGTCGGACACTACTGAAGTGACTTAGCACACACACAGACTATTCCATGAGAATGAAATGCACTAGACTGTTTAAATCACTGCTACTAGGGCTACTGTTATAACAGATGAACAAAAATCCAAATACAGATGCCTAGAAAAGACACTGTGATTTTGTGAATGACAGACCAGTACTAGAAGATCCAAGTTTCAGAGCAAATGCCAGAACATAATTCAGTCTGTAAATTACTTAAGCATCCTGCTCAAAGGGCATTCAGAATATTCAGCAGAATATGTAATGTCAGAGATTCTAATTTATATAAATACATATACATGCACACACATATATATATATATATATACATATATAGAACTTAATGTGATGAAAGCTGTGTTTAAGATTGATACCTTTTTTTTTAAGCTCTAACGAGGATATGTAACTTGCATACATTTCCTCCATCACTGAGACTCAAAACACCCAGTAGAACAAGCTAAATGTTCTCACAAGCGAGGTAATTATAACTGCATGTTTGAGTCCATAAAATATTCAGGCATGAAAACACAGGTGCAGGAGTGAGAGATGGGACCCCAGGCTGACCCACATGTGGTTAACTTGCCGAGAGGAAATTTGCTTTTCGCTGGGCTTGATGGCACAGATATCTAATGGGGTGATTTTCTACAGTGGAGACTATTTTCAAACTAGCTGATCTACTGATTACATGTTTGATATAAATGCCAAAGAAAGAAAACAGGGGCATCATTGAGGAGACAAGAGGGAAATCTCTTAGATTATCTTACTACTACGGGTGAGATACAGTCTGAAAAACACTCTTCAAAATGGAGAGAAACAATGGGACTAAAAGAGCAGCAGGAGATGGGTGACAGTGACCACTGTCAAAGGGAATCATACCTGGCTGGACTCAGATGACTTCTTTCAAAAGTTTATTGCTAGCAAGTAAAGCAAAGAGTGATGTTGTAGGAAGCAATAATCAACGAGTGGAAACTATTATTAAAAGCCAATATTTGAGCTATCATTTACATTCACAGGACATTATAAGCAAAGTGTACTCCATACAGCTTATCCCCTCAACAATCCTGCGCTATAAACTATTAGTTTGGATGGGCATTTGACAGATGAGGAAACTAAAGCTTACAATTAATTAATAATACAGTTAATGAGCATCTACACAGTACTGTGTACATTTACTAACTGTGAGCAAAAAAGGATAAAAAAAGACAAAGTCTCTGACTTCACAGGCCCAACATTATTTCTTCAGAAAGCATGAACTTGGATCGTAGCAACATTCAGATCTACTAGGGTACTTTTAAAAATTTGTCTTTGTTATTTTATTAACTTAAAAAGAGCACTCGCCCTACCATATAGGCCAGGGCTCCATCAATCTCCTGCCTTCTACCTCCCCTGTGTGACATATTTATCATTCCTGACTGGCCTTCCTGCAGATACTTATTTGCTTCTGGAACCCCAATCATAGCATTGCAGCAGAGACTCTACTCAAACACTTCTGTTTGTCTGTCCACAAATCCTTAGCCATATGGGTTTCCTAATTGGCAGTCCGCTCTCCAGACAGAAGGCATAACCATCGTGTACATTAGCTTCTATAAGCATAAAGACAGACAGCAAGTGAGGGGGTTGCTTGCAACTCTGATCTGGTCAAGATAAGATTTCCCCCTCAGTTTAAGAGCCCGGCTGCCCTCAGAAGATACTGAGAGGAGGAAAAGAACAGGGCATGATACCCCTGGAAATCTCCAAGAGAAAGCCAATAAAGATCAAAGAAACGGTGGGGAAAGTCAACTAGTTCTGACCTTGTGACCAAGACTGCTGCATTACACTCGTGGCTGTAAATTCTGGAGTCAAAGAACATGGATTAAAATCCTACCTCTTTCTCTTTCCATACAATTTCTGCAAGTCTCTTGACCTCTCTGGGCCGCCATCCCCTCAGTTATAAAATAAGAATCTAACACAGTACTATGGTGAGGACCAGCTGTGATAAGGCAAATGAACCATGAAAACAGTGCCTTGCACGGTCAGAACTCAGCAAATGATGGGGATTAGATGTTTTTCTACTTGACCCTTTTAAAGGCTAGTGCCAAAGGCACTTGGTCAGCTCATGCTGGGAAGCTCATAATACATTTAAGTATTCATATTTTCCTACATCTTCCTCCTAGCTAAGATGCCTGAGGCTGCCAGAAATAATCACACTATTTGTGATCCCATGTTTATGCAACAGAAACGAAATGGAATTTTATGGTCGGCTGTGTTCAACACCAATGCCCACATTGGGATAATTCCATGCAGTGCTGTGTAACAAGAATTTATGCAATATCCAATTCAGAGATGCAGTTCCCAGGCCAACAAAGCTTTACCAAACTATCAGATTTAAAAGGAAAAAAAAAAGGAGCAAGCCAGCACCACATCTGTAGACCCCATCACATACAGCCACTTAGCAATAGCTCTTTAACTGACCTGGAGAGTAATTCTGATCTTATTCGTTTAAAAGGAGGAAGCAGCTTTTGGCAGAGGAAATGCTTTCTACAAAAAATGTGTTCCAAATAGCAAAAACAAAAAGCGAAAAATCAAAAACACAAATGAAGAACAACTGCCTTATCTAAGGTAAAATAAATGTTGCCAATTGATAAGAAAGGACAGCAACACAGACGAGCCATGATTCAAAAATGTTAAAATGCTAGGCTGAAAGGTTTCCCTTTGGCGATAAGCACAGAACACCATGAGGTTGTTATGGTATTCACCCAACAGCCTACAGGGAGGGAAACACTGAGTAGAATTTACATGATCATCACTCATCTTTCTTTGGATGCTTCACACAGCAAGCTAGTTCTGAGTTTCCTGACCAGGGATGGAACCTGCGCCCCCTAAAGTGCAAGCGCTGATTCCTAAGCACCAGAACACCAGGGAAGTCCCACCACAGTCATCACTCTGTAATCTCCTGCCATGGTCTTTGGTTTTGGTTTGGGTTTTTGGTTGGGGTGAGGGGGGATTTCACTACAAAGTACATAGCACAGACTTCACTGCTGCTTTGGTGCTCCCGAAAAATGCAATCAAGGTGGAACATAAACTTAAATACTGTCCTTCCTGGGCAGAGAAAAATGAGGACACAGCCTGGCCATGAGGTGGCTGGGAAGGCAGCTCTAAGAAGAGGCAGGACCTGTGCCTGGAGCCACAACCCAGCGGGAGCCAGGCACACCACAGCCTTTCCAAAAGATCCAGTGAGCTGAACCTTACTCCAGAGGAATTCATGGAGGACACAGTGGGCAGAACTAAGTAGGGCAGAAACCTAGTGTCTGTGGACATGACATCACCTCCCAGCATTAAATGGGATGAAACTGCAATTTGTGCTTTTGTAATTTAGTCGCTCGGTTGTGACCAGCTCTTTGGGACCCCAAGGATTTGTAGCCCACCAGGCTCCTCCATCCATGGACTTCTCCAGGCAAGCATATTGGAGTGAGTAACCATTCCCTTCTCCAGGGGAGCTTCCCAATCAAGGAATCAAACCTGTGTCTCTTGCTTGGCAGGCTGATTCTATACCACTGAGCCACCTGGGAAACCCAAATTGTGCTTAACAATAGTCTATTTATCAAATTCTGTCAAGCAAAACTCCAGGAAAATGGTTGTCTACTCCTTTTATTTTTGGTTTGTTTGTTTGTCTTGGCTGCACCAGATGGCTTACAGGCTCTTATGTCCCCAACCAGGACTGAATTCAGGACCTCAACCATGAAAGCACAGAGCACCAACCACTGGCTCACCAGGGAATTTCCAGATTTCTACTACTTTAAATGTTAAAATCATTATGACATAAATGATTGGGGTAAAAGTGTATCTATCTGCTCACTGGATTTTTAAGGAGTGCTCGCTCCATGAGGCAGGAGGAATAGAAGATGCAACCAGGCAAGCACAACAACTTGCTTCACAGAATTAACACTCCTGATACAAAACTGTAAAAATAACAATAATAATAATAATTCTGGAGCGACTAAAAAGTCAACAAGATAACTTAGAGACAGCTACAACAAGGAACAAGCCTGTAAGAGGAGATGCTGAGGGTGAGAAGAAATTCAACTGGCAAGAGCCAGGAGCAGCAGCTTCGAGAGACGGAGAGCAGAGACCGGGTGATGGGAGACTAAGTCGGCGGGGCGGGGGTACGTGTGGCAGGAGCCAGATAGCAAGACTCACTGGGTACCCAGAGGCCTCAGATCCTTTGCCAGCAATGCACGAAGACAGCAGGCCTTCTCCTATACGTCCCATTTGCAGTGGTTCAGCAGCACTATGACCCATATTCCTTAACTTAAATTTTGCAACATCCAGAGATGACGTCCAGCCCCACACAAAAAGAATCACAGGACACGGTCCATTCAGAGTTTTGAGGTATTTTTATTTTCAAATACCCTTCAACATTCTTCCTCCAGTCTTGCTTAAAATCTGTATCTCTAGCCATCTGACAAGGAAAATAGTTGTTAGGAACAAGTCAAAAGTAAAAGGTAACTGGTAACATCCAATCCTACACCCCAAAGTGAACTGAGGGGATCATCCTTGGGCTATTAATTCTTCACGACACTCCTGAGAAGAGAGAGGAAGATAAAAACAGCGAGACAGACAGACAGACAGACACACACACACACACACACACACACAGAAAGAGCCACAACTTTGATCATCCAAAAATCACCAACATTCTTGCAGATGAAATTTGTTGGAACTAATTTTCTGGTATCACAGGTCAAATTTTCTTCTAAAGTCACCTTTAAAAGGAAAAACTCATACAAAACACGAAAACTAATTTATAGAAATACAGATCTTCTACACTGAAATCTTAGAAACACGCACATCTGATACAGCCAAAATGGCTGTCACCATCACTTTTTGTACATTCAGCTGTATTTATAGATACAGTGTAGGTAGCTCCATCTTTATCTTTCTCTATAAATACTTACACTGGCAATTGTCAACCAGATCGTGGAGAATTAAAAGCAATTTGTAGGCGTTTAAAAAAAAAAGCCACACCGTCTGTTATACTATCATCAAATGTGTCAATATCTATGCACCCAGAGCAAGAAAGGGCATAACTTTAATTAAAAGTTGATATTCTATTACTGATAACTGAATGCCCTTTTATTGAGTAGAAACTGGGATACATGAATTGGTTCCCATAGGATACATACCAAAAGAAAATAAAAATCAGGCAGTTCGAATTGTAAGTATGAAAATGTCAATGCTGTTCAAGGTCAAAAGGCCGTCACTTTGCAAAGAACCAACCCATCTTTCCCCTCAGACATGGCAGCCGAAGGGCCGGAGTAGCCGTGATACCTACACGAAGTCTGAAGACCTGGGGCTCGTGTGGTGCCTGAACGACAACCTGAGCCTCATTTTTCAAATGCACGTCTCTTCATCTCAGGTCACAACTGTAATGGGCAGAACATTTAACTCCTCACCTTTTGGGCAGGGATCCACACTGAAAAGCCCACATCCAGAGGACAATTTGGCTCAATTAATGGGCTTTTCTTAGAGGACGTTCACGATGAAAAGCATGTGGAACCAGAATCGTGTGTTCCTTTTACAATGAAATGTTGATTTCCAGTCTGGGAAAGGAACCCTAGAACTAAATATGGGTTTGCTGGAAAATCACTGAAGTAACAGAACATGTGGGTTTGTTGGAAAAATCACTGAATTAATAGAATATGGCCAAAGAAATTTTGCTAAGTCCACCTGGTAAACCAATGTTATTATAAAAAACGTAAACATAAGGCTTCACAATCTACCAGGAAATCAGAACGTGAAAGGCAAATCTGTCTTCCTTCCCTAAAGAGAGAACAAGTTCTAGGAAACAATGAGGCTCAGAAGTCTCATGCTTATTATGTTAGAAAACAATGCTTTTCCCCTGTGATATGTGGCATTCCAGACATGCTTTTGGTAATGTCATAAATGTCACGTGAAAGCACGAACGCTCAGAGACAGAGCATTTGGTTTTGGTTGTGACACCGCAAGGTTTCTCAATAGCATCAGCATTAGTATTTCTGGCCACATTAACTGGTGTGTGTGTGGGGGGTGGTCCTGTCCTGCGCGCTGTAGGACTTTCAGCAGCATCCCCAGCCTCTACCTGCTAAGTGCCAGGAGCAACATCCCTCCCTATTGTGATAACCACAAATGTCGCTACTGCCAAACTTCTCCAGCAGGGCAAGAAAGAGGAAAATCACCTTTAATCGAGAAGGCTGTGCTACTGCAATCACACTATTTTATACTTAAATGTCACTTGATTACATCTGAAGACTGTCACAATACAGTTGATACCTTTATAAAAACACATCAAGTTTGAAAAGAGATAAAGCATTTTCAGCCTCCCTATCTCCAGCATCTTTGTAATTTGTAAAACACATCTAAAACTTTTTAAATAGAAGGAAAAACTAAAATGAAAAAAAAGAAAGAAACCGCCAGTGTCATGGTCTTCTCCTAACTCTTATTATCTATCACAGGGGTGATTTAAAAAAAAAAAAAGCTTTCCTTTTATGGAGACCACCAAACAACATCCTATCATGTACAAGCTCATAAACTTCAGTAACCGGGTCTAGGAAACACTGGTCCCATTCCTGAAAGATAAATAAATTCCCTCCTCTTGCAGTCTGACACCTGCTATGATTTTTCTTTCAATAAATTCATGTAATTTAATCTGCCCAATAGAAAGTCGGGGATTAAAAAAGGGGGGGGACAAGGAGGCAAAATGACAAGTTTAGTTTGGAAAAGATGATTGGGTTTCAGTCTATGCCCACTTGAGATGGAAAATGGTCGCATCCGGTGTGGTTCACGTATACCTCTGGTTTTCCTGAGCTCTCACGGTGGAGCTGCCTCAGAGTGGGGGAGACCAGGCACGCTACGTCAGCATGCCTCCGAGGTTTCTGGGGTATGCTCTCAGGGAAAAGAAGGCGGAAAGAGAGTCCAGAGGCAACAACATAAGCAGCAGAGTGTGGGCATCAGAGTGAGCTACGCACCTCTGTTTGTCCTCCGTTTAGAAATGAACTGTGTCACTTAACCTCTTGCCTCACACTCCTAACAGCAGAAGGATGGCCAGCAATGTATCACCTGGCTAATTTATCTTCCTCCACAACTACATGGAAAACTCTCCCTCAGAATCAGATGGGTGGCCGACAGAGAAAGAACACCCAAGGTACAGAGGGCTTCTGAAAGGGCCCTCACCCACCGCCTGCCTCCCAGGCCTCTTCTCTTTGAGTACAAGTACACTGCACTTTGAGAAGTGAAAACACCCAACTTTACCAAATAATTATGACATCTTTATAGATGAATCTTATCTCCTGTTTCTATTAAATGTAAACGACCGCCAGTACAAGAGGAAGATAATCTGATTTATAAACCATAGAAATGACACAACTTTAAAGGAGGCCTCAATTTTATAAAGCAAGGAAATCCTATAGTGAGCATTTAAACCTAATTGACAAACCACACCAAATACAGCCCCAGGGTTATTTTGTCCCGGTCATGCTCAAAAGGCATCATTTTGCAGACTCAGATGGTTAGCAGCAAACCACAGTCAGCTCCCAAATGAAATCATGTACTTCTCAGATCCCAGCCAGTACCGCCGCATAAATGGGATAGAGGGCTTCTGGCTGACACTCATGGCCAAGTTCATCCTGCTTCAAGGGTACAGCATATAACCCTTCTCCAAACAGCCAAGTGGGAGACTTGCCCGCTTGGCAAAGAGTCTTCAATAGGCCTCTCCCCACACTGAGCTCCCAAAGCACACTGGCTAATGGAATTCCAAGGGTCACTTGAGAGTTCTAGAAAGTGGGGCGAGTCTTAGAAAGATGACAACAGGCACAGACTGTTGTCCGGATCCAACAGATGTACCAGGCGGCCAACCATATTTCCAGTTAGACAGGCTTCAATTTCCTGGGGAAGCCGTCAGCATGTTGAATAGAAGCAAGCTAGAAAAAAAAAAAAAAAAACAATTTTTTTTCTTCTTCATGCCTGGGAAGGTAATATGCCTATCGATGGAAAAGATCAAACGAACAGAACAAAAAATAGAAACAGAATCCTGAAATGCAATTCGGCTGCTTAACTGTGGAGCTTCCTGTCGTCAAAAATAGAATCCAGACACTTGATGGTCACGTGAATTCACGCAGTGACCAGTCATGAAACATGGCAAATTATTTTCAAGATAAAAGCTAGACACGGCATGTCACCAATATGCACTATAATGTGGGTCAAAACAGAAGCAATAACAATGTCTACAAATCTTGTTTTATTCTCTCCACTTTGTTTTTATTTTCGACCCCATACCACCATGAACACTGCTAGGAATTCCTGGGGAGAAGGAATGAGATAGGTCCTCTGAATAATTGTGGTCCACTTTGAACACTGAATGCCATAAAAAGCACTGAGTTTAAATGCAGAATAACCTTACAAATTGGAATTGTAAGGGCACATTCAGGTGCTTAAACAGGAACCAAGGTGAGATTCACCAACCACAACCACTCATTCCACTCCATCGCCCATTCTTGGTTTTACCACCCTCAAAATGGCCTTTTTTGACCCTGTAGACCTGTACTTCTCCAACTTGAAAGTGTCTGCAAACCACCTGAGACTCTTGTTTTAAAGCAGTTTCTATTCTGATTCTGGGTGGGGTGCCAAGTTCTTGCAGTTCCAACAAGCTTCCAGGAGATGCCGATGCCCTTGGTCCAAAGATCAAGCTGTGCATAGCCAGGAGCTCAGTAACTATGGAAACACTGTGGGCTCCCAACTGGCAGCTTTCTCCGTCTTATCAAAGAGCAGCAACCTAATCAACCTGAGGGCTGAGTCAGGCTGGAGCCAACCCAGTCCCAGGAACTGGAGTCCTCTCTGCTAGAAACGGGTGTAGGGTAGGCACAGGGTCCAGCTTGAGCCAATGATTTTTATGGGGAAGTTGGCTGGACGTCCCTCCCAGCTTTGCTCCTGTGGCAGCCTCTGCCATGCGAGTCTGGGCTACAGGGGGCCGAGGGAACCATCTGAAAGCCAAGGACAGAGGTGAAAGGTCACGTACAGAAGACCACAGAGTGAACTCCACGTGAGAGCCCAAGATAAAAAGGTCACAAAGCTATGAGCCACAGGCCAAGTCCAGATTGCCGTCTGTTTCTGTAAATAAAGTTTTATTAGAGCAGAACCATGTCCATCCGTCTACTGTTTACGGTTAGCTTTATGCCTCAGTGACAAAGATGACAAGTTGCAGCTGAGGCCACATGGCTCTGCAAGCCTCCAGTGTTTATAACTAGGCCCTCTTCGGAAGAATTTTGCTGACCCCTGGCCTAGGTTGTTAAATCACCGCCCCATATGCTTCATCCCATCCTGTATTTCACCAGCGTGACTGTTTCAAAAGCTTCCTCCCCTGTTGGACAAGAAACTCCTTAGCTATCTTGTTTACTACTATCTGCCAGTTCGGGGCACAGTACCAGGCCCATAGGGGCTGCGCAATGAGTTGAGCAATTTGCAATGAAGCTCCAATGTTTTAATCAAGATATCTGCAAGTTTGTGCTCCTTCCTCTGGCTCTTCAATATTCAGTCTTTAGAATACGCTAAAAATGACAGTGCTTAATATAACATCCTATTAATAGCAATAACCTGCTTTTCATCCTCCACAAATACCACTTCCTTCCTCTCCGATCAGTTACAGGCAGGACAGAATAGAGCTGCCAAATCCGGACTCACTGTATCCAGAAGCAATACAGCCTGGGGCCTGGAAGTGCAGGTCAGAATTTGCATGATCGCAAGTCCCTCAGCCAACAGCGGGATGGACGGCCTGCTCGCCAGCCAACTTGAGTCCACAGCAGAGAGAACACACAATAGTAGGCAGCCTTCTGTGAGCCCAAGAGGAAACATAAATTTTGAATAAAGGAAGAAAAGGAAAAAGAAGTAGGAGATCCTAGGGTGATAAAAGGCCCAACTTCCTACAGTAAAAGAGCTACCAGAGGATACCTTAAAGAGAACTCTGAACATTATTATAAAAGTATCTTGTTGCAAAATGCTATGATGGAAATGGATGCTTACTAGTTATATTCAAAGATAACGAAACTTCTTGACAGAATTAGCAATTGATACATTCCTTTTACTGTATCTTTGTAGCCTAATAGCACAATGATGAAGAAGGAAAAAAAAAACCAAACCAAACCAAAAACCATGCTCTATAGAGCTGGAACTTGGCTGGAGTTCCTGCTTAGGGGTGGGGGTAAATAATTTGGCCTCAGTTTTCTAATCCATAAAATAGACATAATACTAACACTTCTCTTACACATTTGTTGAGTTGAATACTCAATAGATGGCAGCGATATATCATTGTTGCTATTTTTAAAGTAAAGAACACATAAAAATCACTGAAATGCATTACCTATTAACCTTTAACTTTTCAAAATTTTACTTTTACCTTTCCCTACACACTGTTGACATTATCAAAAAGGAATCTCCCCCACGCTGTATTATATACCTGTGCCTGAAAAGTTATTACAAGTAATATATAGTTTTTTTTTCTAAATTGGAGTATAGATGTTTTAAAGTCTTGAGTAGCTACTCACCAGCTATCTATTTTATACATGGTGGTACATATACGTCAACGCTACTCTCCCAATCTGTCCCACCCGTCTCAGTAATATATAGCAGATCATTAATCTATGGCAGGCTATGTCTCAATATTCTTCCTCAAAGAAACATGAATAAGAAATAGACAGTTTCGATATGAGGCCTTTCCTTTTGGGAGAAGGTTAGCAGCTTCACTCAGGAAGTAAAGAAATACCCAGGAGCGGTGAATATCATGTATATTTGAGCCCACAATGAGCACTACTCTAAAGCCGTTATTTCTCATTACACAGCTCAGAGTCACAACCTAAGCACCTTCAAGACACAAGCTTAGTTTTGTGGTGTTTAGGGGAAAGAAAGAAAGTGTTTTAAAGGGCTCAAGTTTATGAAATGGACTGAGCTGATGTGTCAGCATTAAGTAACAAATAAATGTAATCAGTTCCCACTGAACTCTAGGCACTAAGAAAAGGTGTTTCAAAGGGTTAAGTTCTACGAGTGGAACATGGTACTAATGGCTGGTGGGGTAATTTCCCTGAAGACAATTAAAGGAAGTGCAGAAAATGACAGAGAGCAGACAGGAGTACTGTCCTACAAGGGCTTACGTGAGGCCTTCCTGGGAAGGTGAAGTTTGAACAGAGACAAGAATTGAGTGAAAGAATAAGTTCCGTGCCCTGTGGGGAAGGCCAGGGTACAGGGTGAAGAGGGACACACGATCCAGACAGGAAACAGTAAGTGCAGGCTAGTGAGTCTGTTCCAAAGAAGGGTTCTCCTTGGGTCCCAGGACAATAACGCGCAAACTTACTCACTCAATACTTACTCACTCACTCACTCCAGCTGCAGCACGTGGGATCTACTTCCCTGACCAGGGATCAAACCTGAGGTCCCTACGTTGGGAGTGCTGTTTCAGCCACTAGACCACCAGGGAAGTCCCAAGGGTAACCACTTTTTATTCAAAAAAGTTGCTTTCCTGGATTTCCCTGGTGGCCCAGTAGTTAAGATCCAGCCCTGCCAATGCAGATGCAATGCAATGCGGGTTAGATCCCTGGTTAGGAAACTAAGATCCCACGTGCTGCATGGCAAAAAGTTTTTCTTTAAATGTTGCTTCTTATACTAGGTGAGTGGGTAGTATTCAAAGATAAACTGAAGCATAAAAAAAATTTTAAGAGTTTATTTAATCAAAAGTCAACTCATATAGGACAATATTCACCGGCAGGAGCTGAGGAGAGACTTTCATAGAGAAAAAGTAGAAACAAAATAAGGAAATTTGATTGGCTGAAGCCCAGCTAGTAGTTTGTGATTGGTTGGTGTTAGGTGTCAATTTCATAACCCTGAGGCATGTGCAGGTTTGGCTTTGGGTTTGCTCCACAGGCCACTAGGGCCTCAGCCCCACCTCAGTCTCATGGCCTCCTTGTTTAATTAATATGACAGTCGAGTAGTGGCTAAGTAGGTCCACGAATAAATGAAACTTGGGTATGATCTGGTTCTTTATTGGCTTTCTAGTTGCTGCGGCATACACTAAAACTAACCATTTGACCATTCTCTAGGTGTCCTGCTATTTCCATTACGTCCCTTCCTTTGGAAAGGCCTACAGCACTCTCCCAAGTGACCACACGCCACCAGTCACATCTGCATTTCTTTCCAACGCCTCCCACACAGCACCTGAAATGCAGCAAGAGAAGTGATTATCTGTCAACCAGACTTCCTGTAAAAACAGTCTCTTTGCAGCTCCAAAGCCTTGGTTACCAAGGACAGCACCCTTCTGGTTCAGGTCTCTAACATCAAAAGCAGGGGATCACAAGAATTACAAGCACCAATGCCCTGACCTTTCAGGAGCACTTCCGCCCCTGGGGGCCAAGTGAAAAACCAACTCACCTATTATAGTGTGGGAGCAAACTGCAAAATTTCCCAGTCCCATTCTCACAGCCATAGAGTTTTCCTCAAGAAGTCATTAACAGCATTTACAGAAGGATAAAAGGATATTTAGAGAACTGGGCTTTCCCCAGGAAATGAGGTAGCTTTTTGACTCACAGTGTAAAAGGAATCAATGAGAATCAGTTGGCCAGCGATATAAAGTATATGTTAGACAAAAAGAAAGGAGAGGTAGAGAGAGATGGTTTAAATCACTGCCATATTCAGGGGATGGCAGGGCATTTCCCGCTCCTGCCCTCCAATCCATTCATGGTGACTAATTCAAGTACAGTCTTTTCAAAACCTTAAAGGGGCAGAGGACTCTATTCCAGGCATCTTTGTTGTCCATGTGATTTCTGAGCTCATGGCTGAAACAGATAGACATTTGCGGATTTTACTAAAGGCATTTACATACTATTTCCTATCTTCTCTATTCTATGTACAGAGGGATGTTATACTCCTTATTAGATGAAGCTGGGAAAGATTCATTGCTATCTCTCTAGCTGGTACATCACACAACTAAAAAATGATGGAGCTGAATGTCAAATCCAAGTTTTTTAGCATGCATCTGAGGGTAATTAAAAATAAATACATTAATAAAAAATATTTATCTTCAGTCAAAAATTGACTTCTTCCTCATTTGTAACCTGATGAGTAGAAATACATCTGTGTCCTCACATCATCATTTAGGAACAACTTTTCTCTCCATGTGAGTCTCCCAACAATGCAACACACTTTGCTGCTGACATCAAAATTTCTGCCCACAAACCGACCACCACACCTAGAAACCATCTTTCTCTCTGCACCCAATGCAAGGACTTTCTGTCAAGCTTCTTTCTTGAATCATGTCTCCACTACACGGACTCTACTCATTACTTCCCTGCTTCTCATTCATCACTGGCCAACGTATAGGAGGGGAAATACAGGAGTTCTATAAACCAGGGGTCCCCAACCACCTGGATCCAATGCCTGATGACCTGAGGTGGAGCTGATATAATACTAATAGAAACAACATGCACAATTAAGTGTACTGTGCTTCAATCATCCCAAAACCACCCCCAGCCCCATCTGTGGAAAAACTGTCTTCCACAAAACTGGTCCCTGGTGCCAAAAAGTTTGGGAACTGCTGCTATAAACTGCTTATTACTCAAATTTTTCCTGCCTCAATTTTACTGATCACTAAAGCTTTTATGTCTTTTTTCAGGGTGTGATCACCTCCTGGATCAATGTCTGTTTGGGTTCTGGACTTCAATCCGAAAAGCAACCTTAATTCAACAGCCCTTGTGAGCAAGACACACATAACCGCTATCTGAAGAGGTGTTTGTGGAGCTCTCGGGATCCTCCCGATATTAACACATCCAGAGAAAGTTTGCATGAGGAAGGCGTATTACCAGACTTCATACATGGCTCACACAGAGGCAGGGTGTCATTTTAGCAAGACGCAGAGAACCCGCAAGACAAAGAAGATGAGTTGGGCACAGAGCGACTGCCAGGCAACGTGGAATGTTCATCCCTTAAACACTCCATTTCATTCCAAGGTACCCAAACGATAATAGACTTTATTCTAATTGGATTGTCTGCAATGAGCCAATTTAAGTGCTAAATGCTGCGAATTATTCAGCCTGACATAGCAATGCACTGATGTGAGCCGCTGCAGGGCAGGAGGTTTGTGGAAAGTGTGAGTTCCTGAAGCATAAGGAGGAGTCTCGCGCATCTAACTTGGCAGACCTCCACCGCACAGATTCAGACTGTCTGCACAGCTGCAGGGGATCCAGAAAGCATCGGCTGCCACCTTGACCCCAAACACATCTGCCATCAGCCCGGATGGCTTATTCCATAGAGTCACTGGGGCAAAGACAGGTCAAAGGCTTAAAAGGAGAACGAATGGCTCAGAACACAAGGAAAGATTTCCACAGGAAAGGAGATCCTTCACCATCACTCTGGGTCCTGTTATTTTCACATCATATTTTCAGAATTTAAAAACATTTTTAGACTTAAGTTTTTAAAATTTCAGAATGTTTAAACTTATCAGGGTATTGGCTAGAGGTTTAAAATTAGTGTTTAAAAGTTTGAGATCTGGAATGGAGATGAATCCGTCACATGCCAAGGCAAGTCACTTAATACTTCTATACTTCAGTTTCGTCACTGAAAAAAATGGGCATGATAAAAGTGCCTATACTAAAAACAAAAAAGTGTCTATACTGCCCCAGACCAGGATGAAGAGTTAAATATATATAGGGATTCTGAACATGTATGGAGTCTAACATAAGCTAGTGGTTAAAATGTACATATTATATACAGATGTATAATATACAGATGTATAATGTATATATTATGTACCGAAACATATAATAGCAATTACATAGGAGTTTTCGCCCAAAACAGATTTAAAGATAAATAACTAGACAACATCTACAGAACTCCATCTGGAACCTAAATGATCACTATTTCATGTTACAGGGCACAAAAGAAAGTGCCTGATTTGAACAGGAGATTTTCTTCTCAGCACAGTTCTGTCATGGCTTCTCCTATAGAATTCATTTATAAAAATCACTGGAGGGGGAGGTCAAAATAGATGGTCTCTAGGGTGCCACTTAGCACTAAAATTAGGATTTTCAAATTTAACTTACACCTATAATAATCTTCTAACTAAAATGATTTCCAACACTGTCCTAGTTCTGAATCAACCTATATTTTCATGAAATACTATGGCGCTCTACACAGAGCCCAAAGGAAGTCTAGGTCATGGTAAAAACTCAATTTACAAATGTCAACAACAACAAAGAAAAATACAGAGCCAGCTTTTAATAGCTCAAGAGAAGAATATTCCTTCAGTTTCCTGACTAAAGGGTTAATTAAAATTTCTTCCATGTTAAATGCAACTGATTCAACTCAGGCTGAGGGACTGAAGTGCCATAATATTCTTATCTGACTTAACAGTGCTTTCTGTATATATTCTATTCGTAAGAATCAACAGGTGAATAGTTTACTTGACAATTTTCCCCTTATATGTGCTAAGTCACACAGAACTAGACACGTTCATTCAAGAATGGGCTGCAATTATTTGTGCTGTTCTCTTAGTAGCAGTGAAAGCAACCTAGGCTACCTTAAATTCACAGTCGCTATATGGAATTTCCTATATTATTCAGATTCGTGTGTGTGTCTGTGTGTACTCGCCTAGTCATGTCTGACTGTTTGCAATCTCATGCACAGGAGCCTACCAGGCTCCTGTCCATGGAATTTTCAGGCAAGAATATTGGAGTGGGTTTCCATTTCCCACTCCAGGGGATCTTCCCAACCACGCAATTGAACCCCCATCTCTTCTGTCTCCGGCACTGGCATGCAGATTCTTTGACACTGTGCTACATTCAGTTTCAGGTATTTGACTTTAAATCAAATGATAATATAAATGAAGCTTGGTAAACTCGAATAACATCTCCTAAGATGTAGTGCTCTCATTGAAAAATTAATTTCAGTTTCCATACTATCTGAAAAATAACACTCCCTGAACTTGTGGGGCTGGGGTTGGGGAGTTCTTATTAAGCCTCACTCAGCAAAGGCCAAAACTATAGCTTCTGAAGAAGGACTCACAAACTTTACTGTGCTAATCTCTAGAAACAGGCCAAGGAATAATAAGATGATGACAAATAAGATATATTCCGCAGCTCTATTTACAGAACAACAAGGCCTTCCTGCAAGTCGAAGCTGTCTCTTGCTAAAAATGGTAAAGAAACACAAATACATTAATCAGGATTTCAGTTCAACTCCCCCACCACCGCTATGCTCCAGCCAACAAGAGAAAAATGAGAGATATTCTGAAATACTCTGTAAACACAGAACAAACCCAAGTGGTTGAGAAAGACTGCCTTCCTTCGGAACATGCTACAAGGGCAGGGAAGGCAGGATTAATCTATAGAGCTCTTTATCTTAAAATGCATTTTAAAATTCTGTCCACATAAAAATTATTTTGTAAGAAACAGATTTTCATTTTAAAAGAGTTTATCTAGTCATGTTTGGTGAAACCAAAATGAATCCCTTATAAAGCCTGCATCTTTCTCCCCACCCTTCCCCTTCTCCTCTTCAGGGTAGAGGTAGCAATTTTTTATGTGCATGTACGTGTATGTGTGTGTGTGTGTGTGTGTGTGTGTGTACACACACACACACACACACACACACTTCCTTATCTCCCTACTGTATCAATCACTCAGTCATGTCCAAATGTTTGCAATCCCATGGACTGCAGCTCTCCAGGCTCCTCTGTTCATGGAAATCTCCAGGCAACAATATTGGAGTAGGGAGCCATTCCCTTCTCCAGGGGATCTTCCCGATCAAGAGATCGAACTCAAGCCTCCCAGATTGCGGGCAGATTCATTACCGTATGAGCGACCAGGGAAGCCCTATCTTTGTATAACTCATTTAAATATTAAGGTAACACATCTTTTCCTGAGGATCCATCTTTTACTTGGTATTAAGCTAGGAAGAATACTGAGCTAATAAAATCAGGCAGGTAGTTCACTCTGAAAATGAAAGACACTCATGTCATTTCAGAACAATATCTTTGTTCATGATGATAAAGCTGGTTCTGACTTAGGAAGAATACTATCAGATGCTTGAGCAGGAAAACAAGGGGATGGGCAGATACGTCCCTCCTACACGGCTGTCTTTACAGCAGGAAGAGAGACCTCGACAGTGATGACAACCAGATGGCAACGAACTACCCAACAGAGCTGAGAGTCCCCAACACGGGTCTATAAAATGAGGAAGGAGCAGAAATCTTCAATCCCTGGAGGGCACTGATTTCAACTGGGTCTTAGAGGAAAAGACTCATCTCCAAGAACATCAGTGAACCTTATATATGATTCCAACACAAAATCACAAAGAAATGATATGTAAAGTAAAATGAACTCCTTCCAACACAAGGAAAGTGGGTCAGAGGATGTTAAAAGTCAGCTATCAGTGGCATCTTTATCTTGACCTTCATACAATTTCTGATCCTAACATCTGTAACAGAACCATCTGCCTGAGTCCTGGTCCACTGAAGATGGGGACTGAAATGCCTCCGATGAGAAGCAAGGCAGCTCCACCACCCCTGTTTGGACTCAGAGAGGGAATAAACCGGAGCCTTTGTGCTCCCACTGTGAAATACACCCAATTAGCCTGGAAAAAAAGGAAGTTTTCTTTTTGTTATAGCACAGACACAAAAAGAAACTCTCTAGCAGACTTGGGCTAATCTCCGAGAGCCAAACTTTTCTCATAAGACCATACCTCTCATTTTACATGGCTTTGAAAAAACCAGACATTCCCACTGGTGACAAGAAAGCACTGAAAAGAACTGAAAGCTGAGAGTATTCCCTCAGAGGTTAGTAACATAATGAAGGACACTCCTTTGAACTCAGATGAACAGGACAAGAATCTAGTCAAAGTGTTGACTTACTGAGGAATATGCTATAGACAAACAAACAAACAAAAATAAGGTCCAGACCACTGGGTATCTCTTCTTGGAAGATCATGAAAGCAAGACTGCAAAAAGACAAAGGAAAAGAAACCCTGATAGAAATACCCAGAAAACTCTTAGCAGCTGCTGAAGTCACATATCTGTAGGGTGGCTATACCTTCACACAGTGTGTTTGTATGAGGTGGGAAAAAGTGCCCCATGCTCTGAAATGCAGCCCTCATCTGCCCTTGGACACTGCTTCTGCACAGTGAACATCCTGCCCAGCTGTCAACGGCAGCCCTTCTATCACATGTAAAAGTCCACGTTATTTTCAGCCTGAGAGAAATCAGTAAAGAGAAAAGAAATTAGAAGAAAAAGAAATATTTTTAAATGGTGGGGGGAAAAAAAAATAACTTCAAACCTAACCGTCAAGCTATGATTTGTTTCAAATCCACGTAGTCCGTTTCCTCCCGGTAACCCAAAATACCCTTAGCAAACCACTCTTGGAATAACTCTAGGCTCTGCATAATTTAAATGCTTTAGAAGAAACCCCTAACTGCATGGAGAATAAAGAAATGCCAACCTCCCAAACCTAGCTCCCAACTGACAAGAATAAGGGGAATTAAATATCAAAACTATGCAGATTATTCAAGTATATCAAACAAAAAGGCAGAGATCAAAAAAACAACCATGAAAGTTTTGGAAAAGACTGCCAGTCTTCTGTGCACCAGAATCAATCATAATGACAAATTTCGATGGATTTTTTCCTTTTCCTTTTTTTTTTCTTGATACATTAAAGGGTAATTGAGTCATGCTTAAGTGAAGCTTTGCAGTTTGAGTTCAGTAAGCAAAACCTAATTCTAAATGATGGTGAGATACTATGGAATGCGAATCCATAAATAATTTTTACATTTAAAAGGGAACCAAGAAAACACACTCTCTGATACATGAATTTCTATCTTTTCAGGGGAAAATTTCTCACCCAAATGAACAGAAGCCCTACTGTTTGGGTTTAGTTTTAGCAGTGCTAAGGGCCATGACTATATTTAAATGGGAATTATTCATAAAGAAGGAGCATATACCAGAGCTGACTGTATATTGTTACATATTTTTGAAAAGTATCAGAGAATATTTTTAGAAATATATCCTGCGAGGTTCCAAAAACACCCTAAAACACAGTAATCAGGATGGGGTCCTGACTACCTATACCTTACACCACTCACAGAAAAAAGAGATTTGATTACTTTGGGAGGACATCAAAAAATGAATACCAACAATTTAAATAGAGGAAAGAGAGGGTGTAAATCATCCTGGTGAAAAACGCACAGATTTAACAGTAGAGAAAGAAATGTAAATTGAAACAGCTTTAGAGTTACACTTCAGAGCTATTAAAATACAATGAAATTATAAAACTCAATTTTGGTGGAGCTCTAGATAAACAGGTACACACTGCCTGGCAATGAAACCAACTTCAATCTTTCTTAATGATCTAGCAGCCTTTAATAAGAGCTGTTCAAAAGCAGTAATTCCAAAGAAATAACTTGGGGAAGAAAGAAATTAATTTATACCAAGAAATATTATATTTCATTATAGAGTAATGAAATTGAAAACAACCTAATGCTTCAAAATAGGGGAACAATTATACAAACTGTGACACAGCAGCACCATATGTAACGATATTTAAGCTAATATTCTGCACACACAACTCTATTAAAAATTAAACCTGTAGACAGTGTTAATAACAGAGAGAAATGTATTTAAGTAAACATATTCGATCAACAAGGAAAATGCAATTAAAGGTATTTTATATCGTAAATGTAAAAAGCAGCATTGAAAGAAGGCTCAAATGGATAAATCTATCCAAATGTTTAGTGAAAATGAGTCACGGAGCCAGAGTCAGGGAATTTGCATTTAATGTGCATCCATTTTTATTCCTGTATCAACAAAGATTAATTGCGCTTCCGTGCCTCAAGTGCTAAGTTAGATGCTTGGGAAACAACAGAAAAGAACAAAGACACAGGTACTGACCTCGTGAAATTCCCAAATGCCTCTGTCCTCACCCTTTTGTCTTTAAGCAGAAAATGGATTAGATATCATAGGTAGAGAAGGAGTTTCAAAGACGGAAGCAGAGGATGCCATGGGGGAACTTGGAGAGACCTCACCTAGGATGAGGACACAGGAGGGCTTTCTGGAGATGCTGTGAGAAATCGGGAGGGGAGCTTATCAAGGAGGAACAACTCAGCAGTGGGAGCACAGGGCCCAGCAGGCGGGGCCGGAGAAGGCCCTGGAAGGGTAAGGAAGGAGGCTCTTGGGGCTGCAACACCGGCATGGGGATGACCAGACTCAAGGATTAAACAAGCGGGGACGCTGAGACCCAGCCAAGATGCAGACCTTTCCCCTAAAGGCCAAGGGGAGCCACTGGAGCTTTTCAGCCAAGCAGGGACCTGACAGGGTTTGCTCACTTCTACTGAGCTGCACTGCAGGGAGGCAGGAGCTTATCGAAGGAGCTGCTATGCAGGGGGAGCAAGACTCGAGGTTGTTCAAGGCAAAAAGAAGGGCTCGGGTTAATCTCAGGGGTATCGCGCAGCCACAAAGTCAGCTCCAAGTGCTGCAGGAATGACTTCATGCTCAGCTTCTTCAACACAGTTAAGAAAATACAGTAACTACTACAAAAAAAGGAAGGGAAACACAAAATTTAAAACAGAAGGAGATTTAAGGAAGCAATGTCCAAGAGGGGAAAATGTAATGGTTAAAGATGTAAAATGATGTTCAACCTCAAGATCAACAAAAGGAAGCGAGAAGTAAAAGAATGAGTTACCATTTTATACCCACTGGCTTGGTAACCATTAGAAAATCAGGCAAATTACTGGTATACTCATTGAATTCCAGATACAAAGGATGGAAGTATAATAGGGTGATATGGTGGCTCAGACAGTAAGGAACCCCACTGTAATAAAGGAGACCTGGGTTCAGTCGCTGTGTCAGGAAGATCCCCCGGAGGAGGGCACGGCAGCCCACTCCAGTCCTCATGCCTAGACAGTCCCATGGACAGAGCAGCCTGGTGGGCTGCAGTCCCCAGGGCCTCACTAAGTCGGACACAGCTGAAGTGACTAGGCAGCAGCTGCAGCAGCATGGTCATTCTGGCCAGGGACCAGTAGATTGGGGTGAAATTTGGTAATAACCAAATTCAATAGTAAGACTCAAGAAGCCCGTTTTGGATGGATGAATACACAAATGTACAAACATGCACACATACACATATAGCCATTTTCCTCCTCCAGGGGATCTGTCTGACCCAGGGATCAAACCCATGTCTCCGCACTGGAGGCAGATTCTTCCCCTGCTGAGCCATCACACACACATATACACACACAAGTTCAGTTCAGTCGCTCAGTCATGTCTGACTCTTTGCGAACCCATGGACTGTAGCACACCAGGCTTCCCTGTCGTTCATCAACTCCTGCAACTTGCTCAAACCCATGTCCGTCGCGTTGGTGTTGCCACCTACCTCTATACATATACATCTTTATAAGGCAACAGGTATAAAGATCCTCATGGTAGCACTGTGAATGAAAAACACAAGTTATAGACAATCAAGGGGACTTTTCCTGTGGGAATGGGTAAGCAGAATGGGATGGCTGGCTGCATGGAACACTGTGCGGCAATCAAAAACAATGAACAAATAAGACGTACATAAAACAGTGGAGATAAATTTTCAAAGCTGACATTGATTGAAACTGCACAATAACAAATTGAGTTCTAAACACAAAACATTCAGGTGAATTAAAACCATTACTAGTGAGGTTCTTTGGAAAAGAGAAAATGCAATCAGAATGAAGGGAAAAAAATAATGAATATAACATGTAGGAACTTTTCACAAACTGAGGATCATAACACACCATAAAGTATTTGATGCCTTCTGAATCACAGGACCAAATTTTACAAACTGAATTTCTAAATTATTTTGAAATTAATCTTTTCCAGTGATAAATATCATGGTACTAATAGTAGCAACTGTACTTTTCTAAGAAATCTTACCAATTCGAGGTTTTTTTAAATGACTGTACTACCTTTCACATCTAAACTGCACAGTACCAAAAATGTAAAAAGCTGAGTTGACAGAGATTCATATTAGCTTGCTAGAAAGGGTACATTTAGCCTAAGAGAACAGTTCCTTTATGGTCTCAGAAAACATTTACGTAACTTGTATCATTTTCTTGACCTCCTAACAGGAAATCTGAAATATTTGGTAACTGATCTCTGGTTTTTCGCAGAGTATGTGAGCTCCAACATGCTCAAAAAGTTATCACAAAATCGGCCAAGGACTGATGCCAAGAATAGCCTTGCTATTAAAAGTACCTGGTTATTCAAAAGGGGTGGGAAAATCCATTTCAATACTACTCTTTGAAAACACCAAAGCCTTTTCAGAGTTTCTGAGAAAAGATGGTACCAAGCATGAAGCAGAGTCAAGGAGAGGAGCAGCCCATGTCACGGGTCACGGGTGTCACACTGCAGGGCAGTGTCTCAGGGCCCCGGTCTTCTCAGCTTCCGCACACTGTCCGGCATGCAGGGACACGGGGCCCTCGTGTGTAAGCCTGAGCCCCTGAAATGATTTAAGTCAGCAACCACAGCAACATAATTAATGCCCTGTCTTTTAATGTCAGTATTACTCATTTTTATGTAGACTGGTGGTAGCTTCTGCCACACCAACAGATTCTCATTATGTCTGCTTAAGCACATAAAAATCAAATTAATTCATGTTTGCTTTCTTCCTATCTGCCCTTAATTCCTACAGAGAAGAAACACAGAAGCAGAAGGTTCCAGGGTTTATTACTGTGCTGAGTCACTAAATAATACAGGATTGAAATGCTGATCCTATATTACTGACAATTCTAACCATGCCCTCCAAAGTTTATACCCAGAATTGGGGTCAAATGTAGCCTGTGACCCTCCCCAACATATGTATCATAACTAGATTTCCATTTCTAGGATACTGATTTTAAATACGGATTCAAACCTGTCCCTGCTGAACACTTAGAAAGGAAACAAATTCTTTAGCTTTTACTACAATTGAGAAAGAACTTCCAGAGACAAGTCTGATGTCAAATAAAATCAGAGCAGCTCAGAATTTTCCAGGGTGGAGAGTGATCATCTGCGTTCTAATTACAGGAGCTGTGATCTGTACTTGGCTTATGGTTCTACCTGGTGTTGGAGTAGCCATCAAAACTGGAAATATAAACTCATAGAATAAGGTAATTTTTTGCACGTCCCTTCAGGAGAGTTTTGCCTAATAAAATGACCTACAACAAAGATAAACACATTCAAAGATGACATGCAGATTTCATCTCAGCAGGGAGTCAGTGTGCAGAGCAATGCTGAGAAGAATCAGGAGGGTAAATCGGGCCCTGCTAGAAAGACAGATCCACTGGTAAAGAATCCGCCTGCAATGCAGAAGACCTGGGTTCGATTCATGGGTCGGGAAGATCTGCTGGAAAAGGGATAGGCCACCTGCTCCAGTATTCTTGGGCTTCACTTGCCACTCAGCTGGTAAAGAATCCGCCTGCAATGCAGGACACCTCGGTTCGATCCCTGGGTTGGGAAGATCTGCTGGAGAAGGGAAAGGCTACCCACTCCAGTATTCAGGCCTGGAGAATTCAATGAACTGTACAGTCCATGGCTCGCAAAGAGTCAGACAGCACTGAGTGACTTTCACTTTCACTTCCTTGAGCACAGAGAAAGAGGAAATACTTGTAGCACTAATCTAGGATTAAGGCTTTCCAATTGCTGGGTTTAAAATGAGTCTTTGAGACTCACTCTTAAGTTTTTCTTAGCAACAGTACAAACCAGGCATATTCTATAATGAGTATTTATTGTGGAAGACCATTAATATGAAAGGAGAAGGGAAGGAAACTGAGAAGGCGGGGCACACTGAAACAAACAAGGCTACCCCAGATACAACTGTTCAAGAAAATGCTACATCATTTCAAACTTTGTGTGTTTTAAATTGTCCACCTCAAACATGCAACCACATCACTTAGTGGATCAGTCAATTCTGTTTCCTATTAAGGGAGAAAAACAGAGCTCTTCCCAAAGAGAAAGCTGAACACTTTTCTTAAAATGTTTAAGCCAGAAGTAACAGTAGTCAGACCTTTAAAAACCTAACTCAAATAGGTTGACTACTATGAATACAGTCTCATAACATAAAAATTTCAGGTACTAAAATGTTTTCTTCAAATATGATTTTGTTTCTTTAAAACTTTACTTTCTCCATGATGAAGAAAAATCCTATCCAACTCTAATGATAACACATGCAACCTTGAAGCTAAATGAAAACTTAAGAAATAAAGCTAAGTACATTTACAGCTCTCTAAAATTAAACACATTAATGAGAAAATTAATATTCACATGGTTCTTTCTGAAGAGCATATTTCCTCCAAAACACAGAGGATTTGCTTCCTGAAAACACAATGAATATATGAAATGAGTATTCAAATATTAAATATGTCTCACTTCTTCTAGGCAAGTATTTGGACAGTCAAATGGACATAGAGAAGAGTAAGGAATCACTGGTTCTTCCTTTAACTTCTACTGACAGCACTGAAAGTTCCCTGATAGTACCTCTGTTTACCCCACAATAGCAAGACTGAAAATCAACTACAAGTGGGCAAATATCTGAATAGTGTAGGTTTCATTTCAGAATGTATAGATCTTTCATTCAGATAAACGCCAAAGCTTGGAAAAGATTCTCCAAGATTCACTTAAGACACTTGACTCCTGGGGATGAACGTTCAGTGTATGACAAAGAAATGGATGAACTAGTAAACTATGGCAAGCAAATGTTATTTAAAGAACCACCTACATCCTGAGAAGATGAAAGTTCAATCTGGGAAATTAAGTGTGGAAGGCAGACAAAGAATCCTGAGGGCTGAACAAACAGAATCAGAAGACAGAAGGGGAAGCAATCCTCAAAGACCTAATCAGTCACCAGACATGTGCTTGGACAGAAGATTCTAATGTGGCTCCCAGAAAGTACACGGAAAGACTATTTAAAGGAGCAGAAATTGATCTTGGAGTCCTGGGCTCACAGGGGTGATGGCCATATGGTCACAGGCAAGGCCCTATACTTCTCTAACCTCAGTTGACCCTAATGAAGTGGACATGCCCAGCTTAGCTCTCCTCGAGTAACATATACATGACTGCAACATATACTACACGGGTCACTGCAGTCAGACTGCCAAAATCCTCTTCAAATGATTACATCTGATTTTCAATTATGTATAGAGAAGGCAATGGCACCCCACTCCAGTACCCTTGCCTGGAGAGTCCCACGGACGGAGGAGCCTGGTGGGCTGCAGTCCATGGGGTCACAAAGAGTCAGACACGACTGAGCGACTTCCCTTTCACTTTTCACTTTCACGCATTGGAGAAGGAAAAGGCAACTCACTCCAGTGTTCTTGCCTGGAGAATCCCAGGGACGGGAGCCTGGTGGGCTGCTGTCTATGGGGTTGCATAGAGTCGGACACGACTGATGTGACTTAGCACTAGCAGCATAGTACAGCTACCTTTTGAGCAGGGAGGAGTCTTTTCCTTTAAGGAAAAAAAAAAAGCAGCTTCTTTGAGGTCTTCCTAGTGTTGATAAAAGCCCTTCCTTCATCAAAGTGCAGGGAAAGGTAGACGGCGGGAACCAAATGTACAATTTTCCACCCATTTACAACTTTGCTCTTGAGCATCAAAAAGAAAGTCTTTCTGATTAAAATCAAAGATCACTTTATACTTTGGTAATATTTAACAATCTACTTGCCTGAGATGAAAACCAAGTGTAAAATTATGAGGTTGATTTTTGTCAACTGCAAATACATACATATGTGAAATGCCTATATATATATACACACACATATACATATATTTAAATGCCAACTATACGCATATATATGCTTTTCCTGGCTTTTACAGACTGGATTTACACCTTTGTAAACCACCTAGGGGCTGGCTTTTTTAAAAGACTACAGTAAATTCTGAGTAACAATTTAAAGGCAGTGAAAACCCCAGCTGTATGCTTGGGGATTATGTAAGCGTTAGAAAGCTGACCACCAAACTAGGTAGATATGAGCCGGAGGCCTGTGGGCATCTGACAGGAAGGTTTTAAATCCTCTAAAAGAGGCAATCTATAGTCATGCTGCAAACTGCAAAATACTGTATCACAGTAAGTCTCAACGGATCCTGGGAGGCTGCATCAGCACTGCCCACATTTGCTTGGGCCTGTAGGGAGATGGTTAGTCAAACGACATTTAAAAAAAAAAAACACACAGCAGAAACCACAGGCCCTGCTTTCAGAGGCAGAAAACAGAGGGTGTTTGCACTTCTTTCTCTTGGCACAAAATTTTTTCTTTTCATGAGACTTTCACAGTCTCTTGAATCCTGTGGTGGTGGGGGGGTGGGGAAAGGGGAGAAAAAAAAAAAACAACTACTCAGCTCCTTCTGAATGGAGACTTAAAATCACAGCAGGGCCCAGTTCCAAGTGGCGGGGACTGGCAGGTCTGGGGCTAAGGAAGAGTCCCACCGCTGCACTTGGGTGTTGAAGACAAGGAAGAACAGAATGAGGTTCTGCCGGGGCGGAGGCAGAGAGCAGCCCAGGCTGGATCTCTCCTGGGTATGGGGGGAAAAAATATCCAAAGCTCATAGATTCTCTCAGCACCAGCAGGGGAAACTGAACACCCAGATGTGAAAAAAGACTATTTACAGAAGCTGCTCTTCCTGCCAGTACCTGAATGGCAGCCGTCTTTCCAGACGACAAGTTTAAGTCAGTCCAGAAATGTGAGAAGACAGAACACATACATATAAAAAGGAAACAGGGTGGCAGAGGGCCTTCAGATTTTAATGACATGCTTCCTGTTAATAAAATACAAAAATAATTGAGTCAGTGCAGGACTGCCATATGACCCAACCAGAAGGCCATGGACTTCATTGTTGAAACCAGAGACTATTCATTGGTGTAATTCGGTGTGACTTGCTGATGGTGTGTTAACAAAAACACGTACCTCTGGTGTGTAATTGTTTTTCACTGGGCTTCCTTAAGCAACCTGTATTTAGGTGGCTATTGTATTACATGCAGAGGATACCATCACAGAAACAAGGGCACAGAAGTACAAGGGCAAAATCTAGGAAGAAAAATTGCATTCAGATGGACGGATGAGGAAAGGCTTAGGGGAAGAGGTAGCTTCTGGGACTGCTAGGGAACTTGCGTGTCCATGGCCAAGGGCAAGATGGAGGGACAAAATAGCAAGGGGAAGAGAAGGGAGCTGGGGCATGGTCTGGTTTGTGCGAGCGACAAGATGTCCAGATGGAGAGGTACACAGAAAATGCTGGAAGGTAACAAGACTGTAAAGAGCGTGGCAGATGTTGTATGTATATATGCTACTGACACACACATTCAACCCTAAGGATATGGCCAAGAAAAGTAGCTCTTTCTGGTGGACAAGGAGAGCTGAGCTCGGGGTCAACCATGATGCTTACTAAGGAGGTAGAGGGTCCTTTTTTGTCCACAAGGAAGAGTGCAAGCGGCACCATTAGTAAGATTTATGTCTCCTTTGTTCACTGATAGGTGCAAAATACAAAGAACACACCAGGCATGTATTATACACTCAAAAAAGATTTACCGATAAGGAAGAAAACCCCACTGGGACAGAGCAGTAAGTTAATGATGACTTAGCACTCGCTATGTGTTAATACTGGTAACATATGAGCAATGTCTTAACTATTATGGTCCTTGCAAATTTGTGATATGATTCCTTACACATTCTACAACTCACATCCGTATCTCCCTGAAATCAGGACAGATGCTAGAACTGACGGAATCCTTAGCAACATGTGCTTAGTCGCTCAGTCGTGTCCAACTCTTTGCGACCCATGGACTGTAGCCTGCCAGGCTCCTCTGTCCATGGAATTTTTCAGTCAAGAACACTGGAGTGGGTTGTCATTTTCTTCTCCAGGGGATCTTCCCAACCCAGGGATTGAACTTGGGTCTCCTACGCTGAAGGTGGATTCTTCACCATCTGAGCTACCAGGGAAAGCCATCCGCTGCAATGTCATAGGTAAATTAGTAGTGAGATTTCTTTCTTAGTGGTACATAAAAGAGTGGTTAAGTTTTAAAAACAGTGGATAAATATAAGTATAGTTAATGACTAATTGCATGAAACAGTAAAAGGATTAGTAAATCCCAAGGTACAGGTTATAGAAACTAAGGCTCCATGAATCTAAGTTTGCTTCCTTGGATCCAGCCATGTCCAGGCTTGTACTCCTCTGCACTATGCTTCTTAGCACTGCAGTATTAACACATTATTGACCAGAGATACATTAATACCTCTTCTGTTTCCCAAATGTTATTGACCAGAGTGTTTCAATATCCACTCACATCCACTGCAGGCCACAGGTATTAGATCAATGGAAATAAGCATAGTGCAAAACTCACCCAGTCAATAGTGAGTCAACAGCCACACTATGGAAAGCTGTTCTTTGTCTATTCTCTGACCACATGCTTCCCTCCAAGCAGCCACAAAGATTCTCCAAAGCTACCCTGACAGCCATGCCATCTTTCTCAGTTCTAATCAGCCCACGAGAAAACACAGGGAGGCTCTCTCTAGACTTCAAGAGCAAGCTCACAGGTCTGCATGTGGTGGGCCTCATGGTGGGAGAGATAAGGACAACTCCTACTGGGTGATAACCAACCAACCAGTGTCAACCTGTTCAGTCTTTCCAAGCCAAGCTGATAGAAGAACACAGTACCTTGTTATCTACTTTGCTCTACATTTTTCACTTTTTATTTTGCATTGGGATATAGCTGATTAACAATGTTGTGATAGGTTCAGGTGAACAATGAAGGGACTCAGCCATACATATACATGTATCCATTCTCCCCCCATCTTCCCTTCCCATCCAGGCTGCCACATGACATTTGAGCAGAGCTCCCTGGGCTCTACAGTAGCTCCTTATTAGTTGTCCTTTTTAAACATAGTAGTGTGTACATGACCATCCAAACTACGTAACTATCCCTGCAATTTGCTCTTTATTGCCATGTTTCATCACAAGAGAAAAGTCTCCAATGAGAAAAAAAAGGCATTAAAATTGGGTGATCACAACTATGACAAAATATTATTTTTAAATATCATTTTTTATTAAATAGATTCTTTTTGTTCTTTTAATGAAGCAAATATCTGGCAATGATATCCATGTTAAAACATAAAAGAAAGAGAAGGTATTTTAGCAAAGTGGACCCTGAATTTGTCTAAAACAGGATGGTTCAGACCCTAGTAGCAGGTGGTAACTGTGGGAGAACAGGTGGCAAACTGGTCTATCTGCAAGACAGTGTGAAAAGTCTCTAAGCTTCCTGGACTGAAGATTCTGGGCTGCTATTCACACTTATTGCAGTCTTAATGGACAATGCAACAGGAGACCATTTCTCTGCAGGCTGAGGGGTCTTCAGTAGAAACTGGGGAGCACATAGACTGTACACCTACCCTGCAGATTTACCTTCTGCAAGGGTGCTCAAGCACTACTTTCTAATGTTTTCTTCCTTCTAATTCTACCTGATCAAAATACCTATCGCACCCAGAGGGAGCAACTGATAACACTTTCCTAACCTCAGCTATCAATAGAGACATCCATTGATTGGACAGCCATGTGATAACATTTTTGACAAGAAAAGTCAAAAATAGAGGCAGCTCTTCACTTACCAATCCAACCTTCATGCTCACTGGCCTATAAACACAATGTGAAAATAATCCATACAACAGCATCAATTTCTGTGGTTTCCATCTGTACTGACAACTGCAAACACACATCCCCCATATTCAAAATATAATTCAAGAGAAAGTATTACAAAAAAGTAAAAAATACACAGATACATTTGTTGGTTCCAGGGTTTAACAATATTTCAAGGCAGACCAATCCGACCTCTGAGATCCACATGCTCTTACTTTGTACTTCTATAAGGGAGCACTGCATTTATCAGCAGATATGCCTTCTTGGCAATGTGGAACACTTAACATGCACCAAGCCTCCAAAGAAGAAATTTCTATGCTTATTTCCATTGATCTTCAAAACACTTCTGTGAGATAATTACTGGTAGCCTTCCCAGATTAAAGAGGAGGTAAAGGATGCTTGGTGAGGTGAAATCTCTTGGGACCAGCCAGTCCAATCTCAAAGCAAGTATTCCATACTGCCACCTACATTTCTTTTTAAAACTACAGGACATGAATATAGAGACAAATGGCTAAAACAATGTGTTCTGAATTCCTACAGATATACTCCTGGTCTGACATCTGATGTAACCTCAACAACTCTGCCAGCAATTTTGGGGGTGGAAAATGAGTTTACAACCTGTAAATCCCAGATGTAACTTCTCCTCTGCACTGATGGGCTTCCACTGCCTTACTATGAGAGAAAGGGGTGGTGTGGGGAAAGTGCTGGGGCATATGTGCAGGGGAGCACTTTCAAGCTCTCAAGCCAGGATGAATGAATGATAGGAGAACACAGCTTGCATCAGGGGACGGGACCAAGAGTGTCTCTGCCAACACTGCAGAGACACTGCACCCGTTTACAGACTTCCAGCAGATCCACATTGTGTCTGTGACAGGGGAGCAAGCCTTTAATTGAGACACTGGGGGAGGGGGGATGAACATCACAGCAACAATGGAAGAAGTCATGTATTTTTCCAATTAAAAAATTGGTGGGAGTGGCCTATTAAAAATACAAAACAAACCAAAAGGGAAAATGTGGATTTTAGAGGTTGGCATCAGCATTATTTTTTAATGACAAAACAAATAAAGGAAGACATTACCACCCTAGCCTGTTTCCTTGATGTCTCCAAACTTTGGGTTCTGGCCACCATGATACCATGTCATTGGATACTTGTAATTTGAGCTGATGCACTTGACAGGTGTTTAAAACTGTGTTAGAAAATTACATTTCTTTTAAAATGCATGTACAGAACAATTTCTATTTGCAAAGCGCTTCTAGTTTGTGTGTGTCTCTCTTTTTTTTTTAAGTAATTCTTTACAACAACCATGTAAAATAGGTCGAAATTTTTATCCCTCATGCCTCCTCTTTCAAAAAGCTAGTTACAAAAGGGAACTTCCCGAGTGGTCCAGTGGCTGAGACTCCATGCTCCCAAAGGAGGGGGCGTGAGTTCAATCCCTGGTCAGGGAATGTGATCTCACATGCTGAAACTAAGAACCAGTGAAGCCACATAAATAATTTAGAAAAAGAAAGGTACAAAAAGGTTAAGCAGTTTTCCTAGGATTGCACACAAAATTGGTAATGGAACTTATAAGGCTATGACAGCTGCTAAATGTCTAATGATGATGTCATCCCAGTGGTTCTCCTTCTCCTCCTTTTAATTTTCTTTCATAATTTTTTTGGATCTTTGTCTCAAGTAGTGTATGTAGCATCCTGGGCCCTCCTCCAAACCTACTTCCTAAAGAATCCAGCAAGCAGATTCGGAAAATCTGTTCATGGAACAGGTGTTCCCCAGATGAGTCTGTAGGGCAACTTAGTGGGGGAACCACTGTTGGTGGTTCTTTGGGAAGGCTCACCCCTTCATCCTGCAAAGCAGCTGAGAACAATCAGCACCATTATAATCAAGTTGTGTGTGCATGCTAGGTCATTTCAGTTGTGTCTGACTGCTCACCACCCTGTGGACTTTAGCCCACCAGGCTTCTCTGTCCATAGGATTTTCCAGGTAAGAATACTGGAGTGGGTGGACAGGCCCTCCTCCAGGGGCTCTTCCCAGCACAGGTTTTGAACCTGCATCTCTCATGGCTCCTGCATTGGCAGGCGGGTTCTTTACCACTAGCACCACACCTCCACTTTGAGACCTTGCCAAAGCAGAAACCAGCAGCTCCCTTTCAAGAAGCAAAGGCATTCAAAATCGCTTTCAAGTCACATGCGTTCAACACATTCCCTCTCAAAACAACTGTTTCAAGTATTTTGGCTTTTATCCTGAAAAAATGTCCCTTAGGAGCCTCTGACCTGATAAAAGGAGCAATTACATTTCACCATTCATTCTGCAACCACCTCTCCTATTCATTCTTCCTCCCTGCTAGAATTATTCACTGATTCCACATAGAGTACGCACACTGTGACCAGAACTCAGCACCATTTCAAGTGAGCATACAAGGCTCCTCAGCAGCAGGCGGCACAAGCGACTTCCATTATTTCATTAAACCCACCCTGTGAGAGATGCCCCACTTCACAGATTTTTTAAAATAGTAAGAGGCTAAACAAGTTGCCCCAGGACATACCAATATTAATTCCCAGGTTTCAGGTTCAAACCGAAACCCAGAAACAACACAAACACTTTTACTTTATTGTTGTTTGTTAAACTTTTCTTTTGAGTCTTTCTTCCTCTGTATTTAATTATTTCAGCAGCAAGGGAACATTAAAAAAAGAAAAAAGTGTCCTCCTTTCCACTTAAAAGTTTTTCCCCATAAGCTTCAGCCGCTGAGAAAAAGAGAAACCATGGAAAAATCACATAGTGAAGAGGTGCAATGGCTGGAAGAAACAACGCCGTGAAACCTGTCACACCCATTTTCAAATGAGTCAAATCATCTGTCAAATCAGAAAGGCTCACTTTAAGTATGAACTCAGATGATTCAGATGTCTCAAGCTAACTGTACCCCCTTCAACTTTTCTGGCTTGGACTATCTGAAGCGTAACTTGAATAAATATGACAAAAGAAACAAAGATAAAGTCAGAACAAGATGAAGACAGAGGAGGCACAAAGGCAAACAATGAAGCAAGTGTACCTCTGTGCAACACTGATGAAGACGCAGGCTTCGTGACTTTCCTTTCTGAAGCCTGATGTCATGAAAATAAGTGTGAAACTGAATATCAAAAAAAAAAAAAAAATATATATATATATATATATACATATATAGGCCATGGAATCAATTTAAACAAACAAAAAAAAAATCATGTGATCATATTCATTGCCATAGAAAAGACATGACAAAATTGAATACGCATTTATGATAAAAACTCAGGAACTGAGAAATGGAGGGAAATTACCCCCAATGTAATACAGAGCATATACCAAAAAATAAGGGAGTTCGGCTAACACATACTTAAGGATGAAGAACTGAACATATTTATTCTAAGACTGAGACCAAGGCAATGCAAGGTAATGCAAGTTCCAGCTGCTAAAATATCATGGTACCAAGCTCTAGCTGCTAAAATAAGGCACAAAAAAAGAAGGAAAGACAGAAACAATGTGAAGAAAGAAAACTATCTCCATTTGAAGATGAGATGACTGTCCATATAGAAAAGCCCCAAGATTGTACAAAAGAAGACATCCTAGAAATAAGTGAATTCAGTAAGGTTTGGGGGGGGGGGGGCGGGGGCGGGGAGAAATTAGCATAGAAAAATACAACATAGTTCTATATACTAACACTGAGCAAACAGAAATGCACATAATACCATTTACAGTTATCCCAAAGTAAATAAAATACTTAGGTACACTCTGGACAAAATATGTACAGGGTCTGTGTGCTAACAATACCAATGGCCCTGAAAGAAATCACAGAAAACCTCACCAAATGGAGACACACTGTGTTCCCAGACTGTGTGACACAACATAGTAAAAATGTCAATTCTCCGCGCGCTGATCTATAGTGCTAATGGAATCCCTATAAAACTCCCAGCAAAGTTTGTGCAGACATAAACAAGCTTATTGTAACATTTATATGGAAAGGCACAAGCCCTAGAAGAGATAAAAAATAGTCTTGACAAAGAAGAATAAAAAGTGAAGAATCACTCTGCCTGATATTAAGACTTACCATAGAGTCACAGTGATCAAGACTCTGTGGCACTGGGGAAAGACAGACGCATACATCAACGGAACAGAAGAGAGGACCCAGAAATAGACCCTCAGAAATACATTCGACTCCTTTTAACAAAGACTTAGGATTAAGGAAGTATGGTGTTTTCAGATGCATTATGTGCTGTAGCAGGACACCTATTGGCAAAAAAAAAAAGAAAAGCACACTGACCTAAACCCCTCATCTTACACAAAATTCCATTTAAAATGGATCACGAGCCTAAAGGTAAAATGCTAAAACTTTTAAGAAAACCTTTGGGATGGAGGACTAACCAAAGAGTTACTGGACTTGAAATCAAAAGTACGATCCATAAAAGAAAAAGCTGACATACTAGAGCTAATCAAGATTAATAAAAACGTATGCTCTATGAAGGAAAACCCATACAAAGGGGACAAAGAGCCAAGATACAGACTGGGGAAAATATTTACAAATCACAAATCCAACAAAAGACTAATATTTAGAATACATAAAGAACTCTCAAAATTCGAAGTAAAAAGAAAGAAAAAGGCCAATTAGAAAAGAAATTGGGAAGACATGAAAAGATACTGCAGTGAAGACACCACCCAGATTGGAAGATAAGCACAGCAAATGATGGCCCACATCATCTGCCATCAGGGAAATACGAATGAAAACCACACTGATCACTACACACCTATTAGAACGATAAGATAAAACACAGGGACAACGCAAAACTTGCACGGATGCAGGAAAAACTGGATCACTCATACAGTGCTGTAAAGAATGTAAAATGACGCAGTCCCTCTAGAAAACCATTCACCAGTTCCTTATGAAACTACACATGTGATGACCATACAAGCCAGCAATTGCAGAGGTGGAACATTTATCCCAGAAAAATGAAAACTCAGGTTCACACAAAAACATCTACAAGAATATGCACAGCAGTTTTATTTATAAAAGATACTATAATAAGCCCAGATGTACTTTACCAAGTTACAGGTTGAACTCTAACACCCATATCTACACTACTATTACACTATTACAACTGCTCAGTAGTAAAAAGAGATAAACTACTTATGCACACAATTTGTATATCCCACCAAATTACTGAGTGAAAAAAGCTGATCCATAGCTTACATACTGTCTGGTTCCAACTATGTAACTTTTGAAGTGATACATTTTTTTTAAAAATGGAGGACAGATCAGTGGTTTCCAGCAATGGGGTCAGGAGGTAAAAGGGAGCTGGGTGTGCTTGATAAAAGGGAAACATGAGAGAGCTCAGTGGTGTTGAAACTCTTCAACATCTTGACTATGGTGGTGGATACATAAACCTAAACAGATGATAAAACTGTACAGAACACACACACACACACACACACACACACATGATATAATGTCAATATTCTGTGATACACTACAGTTTTGCAAAATGTTACCTTTCGGAGAAGCAACTGAAACACGGATGAGGTCTCCCTGTGTTATTCTGTACAACTGCATGTGAATCTTCAATCTCAAAAGATATGTAAATTTAAAAAAAAAAGATACAGGCTTAAATTTTTTAAAAAGACATAGACTTAGCAGCATGAAGAGTATCACTTTAAAAATCATCAAAGCCAAGCCCAAAGTGTGTTTTGAAAAGCCAAGGACTCCCTTTAAAGGCGAAGGATCACTTCCAGTATAACACCCTTCCCACTGAGATTTTGCTAGCAGAATACTGAATACTAGAAACCAGCCGAAGTCACCCAGAGAAGCAGCTCTTGCTTATCTGCAGCCACAGGAGGTGAGCCACAGCACATCACTGAATCCTGGGTCTCATTGTTAATCAATAGTCTCAACCTCTATTCATATTAAAATTTTGCCCTAAACTGCTACCAAGAAAGCCCCACAGATATTTAGGAACACCAAAGTTGACTTCCTATCATAAAACGTCCTTGTTGTGGTATTTTCAAAGTAAAAAGGTGGCCTCCTCTGTCTTGAGATATGCCGATAACTGCTACTCAGTTTGTAAGGTCACAATCCTACACATTTATATGCACGGCATGCGATTTTACAAGCTGGGGAATTTGGAGCAAATCATTAGCTGAACTGTAAACTTAATCAGAGGCAAGACAGGCTGGCAGATCTAAGGAAGATTAAAAGGACAGGGAGAAAAGCATTTAAATACCCACAAAGGTACTGCACTCTGGAAGCACAAATGGCTTGTAGGAAAAGATGTGAGAGTCAACTCTTTGGGGGCATTTCTTCCAAACACAGGATCAAGAACTAACCCACATAAATCACTTTGCAGTTTCCTTAGTTCCTGCCTGGACCAACTAAATCAGAGTAGTGCTCAAAAAGACCTACAGTGAAGAAGCTATCAAGCGACTTTATACACACGAAGTCACAGGACCCTGTTTAAATACTTGCTTACAATGTATTGGTCTCTCCTTCTGACAGTGGCCTGAAGACATTTCTGTTGTCACATCTGGGGAGCAGGGCGGGGCTGGTTGCGCTACTGGCCTCTGGGGAGTGGCAGCCACGGATGCCTGCACACTCTGCAAGGTTGAGAGCAGCCCCAACAAACCAAGAATAATGGGGGCCAAATGTCACTGGTGCTGAGTTTAAACTCCTTGACACAGGGGCATACTTGAGTTGGGTCTAACCACAGGAATACTCACATACAATGTAAAATGTGGGGACAAATAGTTAGAGCTATTTAGAGCCAATAACTTAGAGCTATCAAGCAGAGGTGACCTCCAGGACAAAGGTGGCTCTTAGGCCTCCATCTTCTGATTCAACTCCAAGAAGATGATGCTCTTTTTGACCATTATTTTAACAACATCGATTCTCAAGCCACAAAGTCCAAGTCGAAATTCCAGCTTTGCTCTGTAGTATCTGAGTGACATTGGAAAAATATGTTTGGTAAGTCTCAGTTATTACATGTAAAGGAACATAGCTGTTCTTCTTTCTAAGAGCTCTCAGAAAAATAAATAAGATACGGGGTATCAAAGAACCTGTATTTGTTACTGCTAATGAGTTCTCTGCCTTTCTCGCCCCACTATCTTTTTATTTCTTAGCTACCAACAAAGTCAGACACTTCTTATTCTTCATGTTTTTCAAGATTAATCGGATAACTCTTTTAGCTTAGTTTCCTCTTTTCCAACACTCAGTAAGAGCTGCCCATTTCTCAAGACATAAACTTAGTGTCATTTTCTTTCTGTGAAAAACCCCACTAAGCATCTTTATCAGCCACGTAACTCACTTCACTAATATTCTTATATTAGGGATAACCTTAATTATGAGACAAACACCTTTTCTATGATCAAAGCAGTTCAGAACACTTGAGACTAACAGTTTTGCAGTTACATTTCTAAAGAGTTGTCCATATAAATAAAATGCTTATTTTGGACCCTAAAGATGCAAACTAGATGCCTCAGCTCAGAATTCAAAGTCTGGCAAACAAATATTTATCACACACCACTGAGGGGCTGGCAGCGCTGGATACTAAGAATAAAATGGTGAACACACAGGCACGGCTGCTTCAAGGTTTAAACGGAAATGTTTCTATCTTAAGACTCAAAAATGCACCAGGATAACTAATTGGATGAAGGAAAGCCTTCCTGTTACAGGAAATACCACCCAGTCTTCAAATGACTCTTAGCAAAAACATCAAACCACCAAGGCAGCTGAATCCAGAAACTTGGTTAAGAACTCAAGCATCAAAGCCAGGTTATGGTTCTTCCAGGTACAGTTGGTGTAATCTAACCATTCTGGGTGTTATTTACTCAGACTGTTGAAAAGAGGTAACAAAAGTACCCAACTTGTAGGGTTCTTATGAGGATCAAATTAGTTATTACCTATGCAGTTGAATACTAGCTGGTAATCAACAATGCTATTATTATGCTTATTAGCAAAGGAATTTGAATTTTACAATCTTGGCCTTTTGTAGCTATTGATTCTTTCAAGCATGTACTAGAACGTCTTTCAGCATCTTGTAGACACATATCTTTTCCCAAAACATGCTACACCTCCTAAAACTTCAGTAAGTTCTTAAATTTTCCACACTCTGAGCATTCCAATTAGAACTCCCCTCCCCATGCCCCCTGCAGCATACAGCTCCCAGCAGCACGCATCTGCACTTCATCAGCAGGTGGCGATAGCAATGTGCCACCCATCAAAGTAACAGTCCAAATGCAACTCCATCTGCTCCCTTGCTACTTAGAAACTGAGACTGGATGCCTTGAACACATCAGGTCTGATTCTTATTCTGTATTATATCCTCTCCTGGTTACCTGCCAGCCTAAATCCTTAAGACCATCTTACTGAAAACTGAACAGAGCTTAATGTTTTATCCCATTAACTGATGCATGTAGATACTGATAACCAACAACAGGGTTAAACTCCGTCAGCGTTACAACCACACAGGGTGAGACGGGCATCTAATTTCCTCTACTTTAACTAATTGGACAGATTGGAAAATGTTCCTTGAGCTCTCTGAGGCTTATTTTCTCACCTGTAAAATGGAGATAACAATACTACTTCATAAAGCTATTGAAAAGATCCAGTAAATTTTTTTCTTAAAAATAGCACAGCGCTGAGCACATTATTCATTCACACACAGTAAAACAAAGTTATTATTATTCTATGAAATTATTTGAAAACTCAGCTAAATTCACTTATGCCAAAAAAAATAAAATAAAATAACAATGATTTTAGAGAAGTCACACAACTGTTCTTTAAAAAGTGCTAGCTTGCAGAAGGATTGACACTTATGTGGGTGAACATCTTATATCAACAATCTTCATTAAAGTGAAAAAGTGAATGTTTTGCATAGTAAGGTAAAAAAGTTTCACTAAATACCAGATATATAAATTGTAGGCTTACAAATCATATTGGCCTGTACTAGAATCATCTCCCTAAGATTCTAGATGAATAAGACTTTTACACTTTAAAACCAACTTCTGGATCTCTCTCCATTGCTCTCAGTCACCCCATGCTCTTTCCAGAATATAGGCATCTACATAAGAACATTTCTTGACCTAGATCTTTATTCTCTAAATCATGTATCTGTTAACCACCATTAGGGCATTGCCAAGTTGACTTACCATAAAATGACTAAGACTTTTAGCCTACACACTTGTCTTTCCTACTGTAAGACAAAAAGTAAACTGTTTGCACATAAAAAAACCCATGTAGACTCCTATCACTCAGAACATAAGAAAAAGATTGCTTAGGGGGTAGACCTGAGCCAGCTGAGATCAAATGCACAGTGGAATGAAGGATGAGAAAAGCCACAGGGAGATTAGCCTTTATGTTTTTTAAAACAGATAAAACAGAAATTGGAAGTCAACAGCTTCTATCCATAAAAACATTGAATTTTCAATAACAAATGTAATGATATTAAACTGGTCAAAGTCTGCAAAGGAACACAACTAATTATAAAACAAAGAGGTATTTTACACTGATGTAAAGTATTGATAGTGCAAACACAATTTGAAAAAACACCCTCCTGTTTCCTCTTGCTGATGTAAGCTATGTCTTCTGTCAGAAACTCAATGGCTAAAACAGGGTTTGAGTCCAAGTCAGCTGTAAAAAGCCCATTTTTATACCAAATACCCTTTCTCAAATGCAAGAGTTAGTGAAGACTGGATTTCAACCCTCTGCACATTTGGAACAAAAAGGGATGAAGCAGAGTAACACAGCTATCTTAAGGAATGCCTGTAATTTCACTGTTGTTAAAGCTTCCAGATGTCTTAGCTCAAAGACGACAGAGCTACTGAGTTAGGGCTTAAAAATTGACAAAACCTTACAATAAAAAGGCCACCACCCCCCACAAATACCCCCATCACCCATCACCTTGGGTGGAAAAATGCTGAATGATTGGCTTATCCAACACCTAAGACAGGTATCCACTGAAAAGGCAGACAAGATTAATCAAAGAACAGAAATGACTGCATCCTTTGCTACATTGTTTCTACAGTTAAATTGGGCAATCTGGTTAACCTTAAATATCAAGCTATAGATTATTTCCCATCCAATAAATACCTCAAGGAGAGCAATTGAGTTTCAAGTCTGACCTTCAGACAGCAAAATAAATCATACTCTGCTACTAAAAAGAATACAACAGCTGGCCCCATACACCCTGCAGAAAAGCTGAAGCGGGAGAAACTGAAAATATCTTTCTTCAGAAAGCATGAGAATAGTTATGTGCAAAATCTCAGGCTGTGGCAACACCTCAGCAGCTCGCTGGCTGAAATGATGCCACGTGTTTCAGAGAATCCTCCCCACGCGCTTTCTCAGACTTCAGTTCTGTAACTTGTCTGCAGGTATGCGTCTGTATCAGAAGTCTCTGTTTTTTTTTTTTAATTAAATCTAGATTATGAATCTGGGTCTGCTGCAGAAGTGACGAGGGAAATAAGCTAAATATTAAAATAACAAGCAGGAAATACAGACAAAGTCACATCTGCGGTTCATTATGGAAATACTTGAGCAAAGCATGACTGACTTCTGGGGCCAGAGCATGTTGCCATCCTCATAAGAATCATCCACTTACTGGAAAATTCCACTTTAAGACAACATTAATTAACTCTAAGTAGACGCTAATGTCTAAATCAGTTAACGACTCCAACAAACACACCAAAAATAATAACAGCCTTTTGAACTAGCAAAGTAAAATACTGGTAGAACAGAACAACATGATAAAGGTTAAGTCTTTACATCGTATAGAAATACACCTCTACTGTGTGAAATTTTAACTTTCCTAATCAAATCAGACACAATATGGACACACACAAACAACAAAGGAATCAGCTTAAAGCGATCGCACTGGTCAAATCTGGAACAATCAATTTCAACACCGAAATAATCACAGTAATAGATTATATCCCACTCAATAAAGAAATAATGTATGAGTCCTAATGATAAACATCAGTGAGTGGGGAATAAAGTACTTCCTTTTAGTAGAATGCCAACTAACATAGAGAAATAAATACGAAGGAATCACAGACTTGGAAATCACCACCATTTGGCCACCTTCATAGCAGTATCAGCAATTTTCAATGGATATTAAAACTAGTGGGAAACATTTAATGAAAAATAGCATATTAATACAGCTGCTATTTGACAAATAACTCAGGAAAGGAGTAGTTTTAAAGTTCAGAGATCTGGTGGTCACAGATTTCATCTTAAATTTTGAAAATCCACGTCACTGTGTGCTGTGATGAGACGCACTGAAAAAAACACAGCATCACCTATGATAATTCCTGCCAGGGTGCATGACCTAAATATAATCAAAGGAAGCATTGGGGAAAATCTAATTTGAGTGACACTCTGAGAAACAGCTAGTCTATACTTTTCAAGATGTCAGCCTCATCTGCTCCAGATTAAAGGAGACTAAAGGGACAAGACAAAAAAGGGCAATGTATGATTCTGTCCTGGAGAGCAAACAGCCAACGGATACACTAGGGGCAAACAGCACAATCTGAACACGGACAGTGAATTTATGCAATAGTGTCACGGTTGTTGTTCAGTTGCTAAGTTGTGGCCAACCCCATGGGCTGCAGCCCGCCAGGCTCCTCTGTCCGTGGGATTTCCCAGGCAAGAATACTGGAGTGGGTTGTCATTTCCTTCTTCAGGGGATCTTTCTGATCCAGGGGTGAAACGTGGGTTGCATTGGCAGGCAGATTCTTTACCACTGAGCCACCAGGGAACCTAATGGTGTCATAGCAACACAAAATTTTCTTGATTTAGATAATTTACTACTGGTGCACAAAAAAAATTCTTATTCCTAGGATATAAATAATAAATTATTTGTAACTATTCAGGCACATTGTTAGCTACATAAAATACATACTTACACAGTGTCATACAGAGGGGAAAAAATGATTTTTTAAAAACCGGTTAATCTGGATCAGAGATACAAAAATGGTTTTCCACAATTGTTGCAACTTCTTTGAAGTCTCAAATGATTCTTTTTTTTTTTTTTTTAAACAAAAGGTCTCCAAAACTCTCAAGGACACAGAAAAAGACATGAATAATTACTCAGTTACAAAACATGTACCTTCTATATCTCTGATTGCTTCTATTTTTTTTAACACATGTCCCTGATTTGATTTTACATCAATTCATTTTGATAATCTACAGAACTTTTGAATTCAATCTACAGCATTGTTCTTGTGAAAAATTAGACTGAGTAATGTTCCTTTAACATCTTTGCATTTCTGGGAATGTGACCTCAGCAATATTTAGATAAGTAGTATATTAATTTTTGTTTAAGAGTGAAAAATATATGCAAAAATACTCTGAGGTCCTGTTTTTCTGGCCTAAATAAACATGGATGATTTAACTCTTCACTCTTTTTCCCCTTTTCTCTCTCTTTGGCTTACCGAAAGCAATCATCCATAATTAAAGCTTGGTAACACTTGGCTTACAATTTGCAAAACAGCAGTAGTTCAACCATGTAACGTTATTATTGCTCAAAGCCACCCCTAAATCCAACAAAAGGTTAAACAGCAGCTCACATCCACAGTCCTCACAAATTCATTAATTGGTAAGTAAATGTCCCTTCTGATGAGTGTGTTTTTAGTCCATCTTTGCCTTAAGAAATCTGAATACACTTCAAGACTGGGACATGTTTGTAAACCGCACATTGGGAAATTGCTCAGTGAGAAAATCCTCTAAAGTTTTGCTGGACTCTTGATTCTTAGCGTTTTGCTGTGTCTAGAGGTCTTGTTAAAATTGGTTTAATGACTTCTGGTTAGGGCAAAGAAAAGACTGCCAGCAGTTTAGAATCACAGCAGAGGTTCATCCTGCAGATCTGTTTTCACTTTCTTTACCTTCCCTCAGAAAGGGCTGAATTTGTCTTAGCAGGCTGAAATGGGTATTAAAGATGGCACTGAAAAATAAGATGCTATGGTTATTTATACTTTAAAAACAGTACTTCCAGATAATGTTTAAGTGGAAGGCAATCAGAAAAGTAGAGTTGGAGAGGTTTTTTTTTTTTTTTTTTAATTTTCATTATTATTATTAGCAGAGCACAAAAGATGCTTCATCGGTTTGCTTGATCATCCATGAACACTGAGCACTGCTGGACTTCATCCCTAATCAAAACTTCACTTAAAAAGAGAGAAGTCCAGTCCTCTTCCTTATCAATTCTCTAATGGCAGAAAAATACCACAACACTCAGAGTCTATGAAGCAAACATGTAATCAATTGCTTACACTCAATTAAGCAGAAAATAAAACCCTTCTATTTGGAAGAAGATTATAAAACACAAATCTGAAAAGAAACAGAAAATAGAAAGGGTAGTTAATAAAGCTCAAGATAATTGTGGTTCTTGACTAACCAGGAAATAGTCCCCCAACAACATATCTTACTGTCAAATAATCTACAAGCTTTCTGTTTCTGTGGTTCAAGTTGTCAACCTTTCCCTCTTTCATTCCTGTGGATCGAAACACCTACAGGTGGGCTCTAGCAGGCACCTAAGATGTAGAACAACCAACATCAGATGTTAAGTGTCTCTGATCACTCTTCTATTTGCTCTAGGCCATCTATTTTTGCAATGGTTTCCTTTGGACCTCAAAAATACATATATATATATATATATTCAATAAAACAAAAATACCATAAAAAGGTATGGTCAAAATGCCACTAAGTAAATGGACTATTAGACAATCATTAAATATGACATTAAAACTGGAAAATTCCAAGAGAAAATGCTTACTCTTTTTTTTGCCACACTGCATAGCAAGTGGAACTTCCCCAACCAAGGACGGAACCCATGCCCCCTGCACTGGACACTTAAGAGTCTGAACCACCAGGAAAGTCAGGAAATGTTTACTTTTATCAGTTCAGTTCAGTCGCTCAGTCGTGTCCAATCTGTGACCCCATGCACTCCAGCACGCCAGGTCTCCCTGTCAATCACCAACTCCCAGAGTTTACCCAAACTCCTGTCCATTAAGTCAGTGATGCCATCGAACCGTCTCATCCTCTGTCATCCCCTTTTCCTCCCACCTTCAATCTTTCCCAGCATCAGGGTCTTTTCAAATGAGTCAGCTCTTCACATCAGGTGGCCAAAGTATTGGAGTTTCAGCTTCAACATTAGTCCTTCCAATGAACATCCATGACTGATCTCTTTTAGGATGGACTGGTTGAACCTCCTTGCAGTCCAAGGGACTCTCAAGAGTCTTCTCCAACACCACAGTTCAAAAGCATCAATTTTTCAGCACTCAGCTTTCTTTATAGTCCAACTCTCACATCCATATATGACTACTGGAAAAACCATAGCCTTGACTAGATGGACCTTCATGTATATCTTTAAATAGACTGAAGGCAGGCGGAGAAGGGGACAACGGAGGATAAGATGGTTGGATGGCATCACCAACACAATGGACATGTGTTTGAGTAAACTCCGGGACCTGCTGATGGACAGGGAGGCCTGGTGTGCTGCAGTTCCCGGGGTCGCAAAGAGTCGGACACGACTAAGCAACTGAACTCAACTAAACTTAAATAGTTTTACACTCCTTCCCTTTAAGAGAGTAGCAACTTCCCATCAAATCCCCTCACCTACGACTCTCCTGTAAAAGGAGAAGTAACTTGTATACCGACAAGGAAGTAGAGTCAAGTATTTTACAGGGTCTCTAACTTTGAGGATAGCTTATTCATTTTAGTTCCCTTTCTCTAAGTGGTATGAGACTTGCGACATGTTCCTGCAGTGTTGTCTAGCTCTTCCTTGCATGCCCCATCTCCTCATGGTCTGAAGATTTGCACCTAATATGAAGTTTAAAGATGCTCCACTATGACTGTAGATACAAATGGTGACATCCAATCAGCCTTGCTTTTGATTAAACAGTTTTGATCTGATACCTGATCTTTATCTCAAAGCTGGGTGAAAGGAAAACAAGAAAGGATAATAAGACTGCACATGCATGAGTTCTTACATAAATTAATGTAAATATGCATGTACAGAAAAAGAAACTAGGAAAAAACACACCAATGATGGCTAGCCCTTGGCGGCAGGAGAACAGGTAATCATTTTTCCTTCTTGAACTGTTGGAGTATGTTCCAAATATTCTACAATATTGGAAAGAAACCCACCCAAGTGTTTTCAGAAACAGTACAGTAGAATAGAGATTTTATAGGCAAAACTTCAAATAAATTTTTGCTGGTTTTAAGCAAAACTGTCACAGTTTATGGTGTTATGTGATCTATGAAATTTACAAATCAGTTGAAAAGATAGCAAAAACCGCACCTGTACACCTCATCTGCTTGCATTTTCATAAAAGAGCATGGTTTTTGAACTGGCAGATGGAAATAAATGACATTTTGCTCTAGCGACAATGAAAGCAAGCACCCCTTGTCAAGATTATTTACCAACTACAAATGCAGGACAGATCTTATAAGCGGCTCTGGGCAGAAGAGCAGGTCCTCCGATTAAACTTCAGCTTCCCTCTTTCCCAAACCTTAACCATGCTTTTCCCCTGCGGTTTTCTATTGCTAGAGGCATTTAAAATCTGTCAGGAATCAAATTTGAAGATCAGTGCCTTACAGTTTACTAGAAGTGGCATGTAGAAATTTTGAAGCACCGTGTAGCCTTGTATAAACAAACATCCGCTTTTTCAAACCAAAAAGAGATGAGGGCCTTCAGACACAAAAAGTGCATGCCTTTAAAGACAATGTTGAATTTTCCAAAAGCATTTAAATTACTACTCCAATTACACAGACATTCCTCAGTTCTTCAAACTTATCAAGCTACTGCCAGGCTGGATCGAGGCCTTTGTGTAAACTGCAATCTCCCCTTCCGCCAGAGACAACATGCCCACCTCATGGCTCAGCTTATATGCACCGTGAAAAGACCTTCTACAACCTCTATTCAAGACAGACCAATTGTTTCATAACTGTCTTACTCCAAGGGTCTCACGACAATCTCTAACCATTTAATGCAAAGAACCCCAAACTTTCTGGCATCAGGGACCAATTTCAAGGAAGACAAGTTTTCCACAAAGAGGTAAGGGACTTGGGGATGATTTAAATGCATTATATCTACTGTGCATTTTATTTCTATTATTATTGCATCAGGTCCACCTCAGACCATCAGGTATTAGACTCCAGAAGTTGGGGACTCCTGGTTTAATTAATTCATTTCTTACCTTTTGCAGTCTGCCCCCTAGACTCAATTCTAGGGCAGATCCAGCATTTTATAACCGTAAAGCTGATTTACATGCAGCTGACACATCATATGCTTTCGTGGCAAGTGAAAAACACCAATTTTAACTCAGTTACTAAATCAATATTCTGTCTCCTACAGCATTTGGCTGCAGTAACATAGATAGCAATTTATCAATCATATAGGTCAGTTTGAAGAGGGGGATGAAAAGAGGAAGGCAGGAGAAAAAAGGTGCAACTCCCAAACAATGTGGGGACGAGGAGAGACGGAGCTGCCAGTGTCCAGAAGACGTCAGGCACTGTCACTGCCTTCTGCCACCTGAATCACCAAAAGCAAATCACCAAAAACTGAAGGCAGTAAGAATATTACTAAGAATATAACAAGCTAAGTCCTGTAACCAGTAACAGGTATCTATGCATGTATATGTACCTATAACAGGTACCTCAAACTTTATAACATGTATTTTTATATTGACATAATCTCTGGCTGTATTTTATATACTAACCCTCAAAGATATTGGTTTCTGTCCATATGAAATGTTTATTGACACTTACCCTGTAAACCACCTTAATTCCTTTCTTGGAAACAAGGGGACTGCTGAATTTCTAAATGAAGAACAACTGGGAACACAAGAAGCCCTGCCAGTAGACAAGTGGCAAACAGTCTGACACATTAATGAGAACAGAGAGAAGTTGAGGGGTGACTTAATTAGAAGACAGGAAATAGGAAATACAATTCAGCATGTAAGTTTCATATCATTTTTTTTGTTTGTTTTACCCCAAAGGTTCTATTAACTTTATACTAGTAAATTTTTTTAAAAACGTGTTTTGTTTTTTTTTAATCCTCAAGAAGGATACAACTGTTGGTCCAGCCTCAAAACCTCTGTCCAAATGAACTTCCAAGGATGAGCTGGTGGCCTCCTGTGGATATGAGCAGCTTTCATGACAAGTTCAGAAAGCTGAAGGTTATCAAGTGAGCTCTATCTGCTCAGAGGAAGCCTGGCCTTACAGTGACCATCAAGCATCTCCTGAAGCTGCCCAGCCACAAAGGCAGAGCCTGAGATGGCAGCAGATGCAATGGAAGACAGAGGCCAAGCACTGGAACAGAGTCAGGAGGCAGAGCCAGAGGAGCCTGGGTCATTCCTGTAGTCAGCAAACATCTCCTGTGCGTTCATGCATGACACAGAAACAGGCAAAAACAACCACTCCCAACAACAATGGGAAAGACAAGCAAGTGAACTGGCCATTACACAACACTAACAGGGATTCGAACAGAGGGAAACCCAGGGCACAGTGAATCCAGAGACGGAAACCTCTGAAAACCAAGATGTCAACCAGTGTGAGCTCCAAGTTACTTAGATACACACTTTTTGCTACTATTGCTTAGTTGCTAAGTCACGTATGACTCTTCTGCAATGCCAAGGGCTGTCCTTGGGACTTCCCAGGCAAGAATACCAGAGCAGGCTGCCATTTCATTCCCCATATCTCCTGGCACGTCTCCTGAACTGCAGGTGGGCTCCTTTACCGCTGAACCACCAGGGAAGCACATGAATCCACAATTTATGAATATTGACATCCATGGGAACGTGTGGGGCTTCTAAACTCTTTTGAAAAAAATAAAGATGAGACAAATGGCACACAGCTTGAAAGCCCTTATACTTCATGCTGTGTCACCAAGATTGCATCAAGTCAAACCTATATCTATATACAAGATCCATGACTCATCTACCTAATTCAATTAGGAGTAATGCCACAGTAAATGCATTAGTGTAGTTTCAAAGTATGTCATATCAGGACAGTACAGTTTCCAGGACATTTCAGCCTCCTAAAGGGTATAAAGCGATTTTAACAAACCTAGCCTTGCAGAAAGCAAATCCATCTAAGCAAGCCATTAAGTTCAGGGGAAACAGCTTTCCAGCCAGTCAGTCACTGGCATTGTGGAAACAATACGTGCAGTTGACTGACCCACAATTTATGAGTTACCCAGATGCTCTTTAATTATGTTTCAAAATGCCAAACAAATTTTCCATTCGGAAAATTGCTCCCAGCTTATGTTCTCAGGAAATGAAAGATTTGGCATGTACTTTATTGAGAAGGAGGGACATTATCGGTACCAGTGCCATGTACCTGGGGGTTAACCAAATGTGGAATTCCCATCACACTGAGTCCTTACTCCGAGCAGGGGGGAAGCAGCAGTTCTTTTATATGTGCCTGTTGTTATCTGCATGTTGACTGGGGGTGGGGGTAGGAGATTGTAGGAATGTATTTCATAGGAGTGGGTAACAAAAATGGGGATTAAAACCCTGAAATAAACATTTCTTTCAAAGGAGTTACAAGAATGTTTAGAAATCGCTTATAAACACACACACACACACACAAATTAGAAATAAACACACTAACAAAACCATCTATTATAGTGTTTGTTCTCTATTTCCAAGTTCTATACCATGTACTCTGTTTGTATTTACTTGCATGAGTCCTATGAGAAAAATATTACTAAAATCCATTTTAAAGACAAACCATGGAGGAATCAAACCCATCATCTGTCTTTTACTAAAGTTGATGCTTCATCACTAAAAACTGGTAAATATCCTCAACTGGGTATTAAAGACTGAAAAGATGTAACTTAACTAATATAGACCCAGTGGTTCTCCACCAGGACCATTTTTTGTATCGCACCCACCTCTGGCCCCTGGGAACATTCGCAATGTCTGGAAGCATTTGGATTATCATGACTTGAGGAGGCAAGAAATACTGGCATCTAGTGGGTCGACGGCCACCAACGGTGCTAAACATCCTACAGTACAGAGGACAGCCCCCACCCCAATCAGCAAACTGTGTCTGTGCGTGCTTAGTTACTCGGTTGTGTACAATTCTTTGCAACATTGTGGTCTGTAGCCTGCCAGGCTCCTCGGACCATAGAATTTTCCAGGCAAGAATACTGGAGTGGTTTGCCATGCCTTTCTCCAGGGGATCTTCTTGACCCAGGAATCAAACCCACATCTCCTGCACTGGGAGGTGGATGCTTTACCACTGAGCCACCAGGGAAGCCCAATCAGTGAATTAAACGGACCCAAACTGCACATGGAACAACAGACTGGTTTCGAATAGGAAAAGGAGTACGTCAAGGCTGTATATTGTCACCCTGCTTATTTAACTTATATGCAGAGTACATCATGAGAAACGCTGGGCTGGAAGAAGCACAAGCTGGAATCAAGATTGCAGGGAGAAATATCAATAATCTCAGATATGCAGATGACACCACCCTTATGGCAGAAAGTGAAAAGGAACTAAAAAGCCTCTTGATGAAAGTGAAAGAGGAGAGTGAAAAAGGTCACTTAAAGCTCGGCATTCAGAAAACTAAGGTCATGGCATCTGGTTCCATCACTTCATGGCAAATAGATGGGAAAACAGTGGAAACAGTATCAGACTTTGTTTTTTGGGGCTCCCAAATCACTGCAGATGGTGATTGTAGCCATGAAATTAAAAGACACTTACTCCTTGGAAGCCAAGTTATGACCAACCTTGATAGCATATTAAAAAGCAGAGACATTACTTTGCCAACAAATGTCCGTCTAGTCAAGGCTATGGTTTTTCCAATGGTCATGTATGGATGTGAAAGTTGACTGTGAAAAAAGCTGAGTGCTAAAGAATTGATGCTTTTGAACTGTGGTGTTGGAGAAGACTCTTGAGGGTCCCTTGGACTGCAAGGAGATCCAACCAGTCCATCCTGAAGGAGATCAGTCCCGGGTGTTCATTGGAAGGACTGATGCTGAAGCTGAAACTCCAATACTTTGGCCATCTCATGCGAAGAGTTGACTCATTGGAAAAGACTCTGGTGCTGGGAGGGACTGGGGTCAGGAAGAGAAGGGGACGACAGAGGATGAGATGGCTGGATGGCATCACCGACTTGATGGACATGAGTTTGAGTAAACTCCGGGAGTTGGTGATGAACAGGGAGGCCTGGCGTGCTGCAATTCATGGGGTCGCAAAGAGTCGGACACAACTGAGCAACTGAACTGAACTGAAATGTCAATAGGAAGAATTTATGCCTTTGAAGTGTGGTGTTGGAGAAGACCCTTGAGAGTCCCTTGGACTGCACGGAGATCAAACCAGTCAATCCTAAAGGAAATCAACCCTGAATATTCAGTGGAAGGACTAATGCTGAAGTTGAAGCTCCAATACTTTGGCCAGCCACCTGATGCAAACAGCTGACTCATTAGAAAAGACCCTGATGCTGGGAAAGATTGAAGGCAGGAGAAGAAGGGGACGACAGAAGACGAGATGGTTTAAAAAAAAAAAAAAAAAATGACGAGATGGTTGGACGGTATCACTGACTCAATAGACATGAGTTTGAGCAAGCTCCAGGAGATGATGGACAGGGAAGCCTGGTGTGCTGCAGTGCATGGGGTCACAAAGAGTCCAAAACGACTGAGCGACTGAACAACACCAGCAACATTCAATAATGGTGAGACTGAGGAAGACTACTGTAGAGGAATGCAGATCTCCAAGGATTATCAGAACCAGGACTTTCTGTGTCCATGGTCCTTAAGAGGCCCACTGGGAGCTATCTAAGGAAACGAAAAGAAAGTCTAAGGAAACGAAAAGAAAGTCAAGAGGATACAGATCTGGATTAAAATTCTCTCTTCACTTGTGTATACTGGGGAGCAAGGGTGTTGTATATAAGTATTTGAGTGAAGTACTCCATACCTGAAGTAATCAATCTAGTCAACTCTGTATTTCCAGGAAAAATGGTAACTAAAATATTCTTTTGAAAAAGAGGCTATTACTCTTACTGCCACTAAACTCCTCCCTATTCTGCCCACGGACCATTTGAACAGCTAGAAAAATCCCCCTATAAAACAACATGACAAGGATGTCAAGAAGATAACGAATGAGTGAGACATGTCAAAAGGAGACAATAAGGCATGAAAGGAACTGCAGGGGGAGAAAAAGCATGCTTTATCTAAAGCAGTCAGTGGCTGCCCATCTAACTGGTTGCAGCCAAAGAGACACTGACCCAGTGGATATCTCCTTGTTTAAAGATACTAAAATCTCTCTCACTCTAACATCCACTCATTAGCCACCAGTCTGAAAGCTAATCAGTATGTTCCTGCATCCAGAGGACAAATACTTGTAACCACTATTATGTAACTTCATTCTCTCCTCACCCACATCCCAAGATTCTTGGCTAAACAGCAGGCAATCCCTTTCTGATGCTGTTGGCTCTTCCTCACAATACATTATTTTATACCTTCTCACCATGCCATATGGCCTTTCCTGTATGCACCTGAAAATAAAAATTCTAGAAAAGGTGGTGGGTGAGGAGGAGACAAACAGACAAAACACATTTTATATCTATCAATTTGTTAATCAGTCTGCCTCCAGCAAATAGCCTCCAAAGTTTCTTACAAACTGCTATTTCTCCAGAATATCAATCATGCCTGAGATTTGGTAAGTATGCAATAAACATTTGCTGACTAAATGAATATTTAAATCCTGATTAGTATGCCTGATGTGACCATTCTATTAATAAAGCAGAGAGTGTTATGCTCTTTTTTACAGTACAATACAATGAAGACATACAGAAAAATAGACTGTCACCAGAATCATCACCACGGCAACTTTTACATGAACACAGAACAGGTCAAGTCCAGAAAAAGGGGGTATGCTACAGTGAAAACAACCTCCAGTTCAGTCTTCTACATCCTCAATTATAAATTATTTTGAGTTTGTTTCCTTCTAACAAGAAAAATTATAAAAATACCATAGAAGATTATATAAACAATCTGGGAAGCAAAAAAAATGCACTTTAAAATACCTAAGGAAGCCAATGATGGCCAATCTTACCACTGTTATTCAATGCTGTCCGGGAAGTTCTACCCAAGGCAATCATACAAGGGAAGAAATAAAAGTCATCTAGATCATAAAGGAAGAAGTAAAACTACCTCCAGTCACAGAAGATACAATTTTACATATAGACGATCTCAAAGGAAACCACCAAGAAATGATCAGAGCCACTAAATGAGTGAAGCATTCCTGATAAATATATAAAACTATACCCTGGAAATGAACAGTCTGAAAATGAAATTGAAAACAGGAAAAAGAATAAAATCTCTCAGAATAATTTTTACTGAAGTATAACATCAGTGCACTGAAAACTACAATGAAATCATAAAAACCAATTAAAAACCTAAGTAAAATGACAGACATCCCCTGTTCACACATTAGACTTTGAATTATTCCAGTGTTTTAATTGGAACTGATTCTGAGGACACAGAGATAGATAGCCTAGAAGCCTATGAAGAAAGCTGTCCTTTAAGGTTTTAATCGTCTTATTAATCAAGGTTCAAATGGTTTGATCACCATGTAAATACCACATTTTCCAATGATTTTCATAAGGAATTTTCACGTTTGCTTTCTTTCCTATCAAAATAGGAAATGAGGTAAATTCCACAGGTTTTATTCATGGTGAACCTACATTGGCTACTTTGCAGTTTTTATAACCCTAATTAGACTTTTTTCTATTACTATATGGCAGTAGTTGAAAAGACCAAGGAATTCTGATACACAGGTTGGTGATCTTATAGAATAAAAGGTATTACTGGTGAAACCATGTCACTTGATACATCTACAAACTGACAAGGCAACTAAATTTTCGGCATTCCAACTTCAAAATGTGGGATAATTCTGTTGTGCTTTACAAGTCCAGGGAAAATGTCAAGTAAGAACAAAAAGAGAAATGCAAATCAAAGGAAACTGGTGTTCACATATTGTATTTCCTATAAGATGACTAACTCTACAGTGAACCATTAAAGAGAACTGAAAGCAGAAAAAAAGAATGAAATCCTACTGGCTCATCATCACTACCCAAGTCACGGAATGAAGAAGGCTCTCCAGGGCAAAGGGATCTATCACTCAGGCTTGTCAGGACTCCCAAAATTAATTTCTTTCCACAAGATGCAGCAAATTCGCCAATATTCATAAAAGGCTCCATCAATAAAACTGAAAATGTTAAGTGTTTCAGTGAGTTTTGGTGATAAATGCCAGAATATGTGCAACAATTCTGATACCCTGACACTTCGGGTGCAAATTATCTCCTGTAGAAAGTCCCAAATTTAACAACAGAGATCTCAGGAAGCACTTCTCTCACTTAATAAGCCTTGGCAGCATTTCAAATTAAATACTCTATTGTGCAAGGAGCTAATTATGTTAAGATTAAACCAAAAGAATGAGCGGGACATTTACTGTACTTTCAGTAATTATGCCAGCGTTCTATACTCAAAATAAGGTCCTCCTCATGTTGAAAGTTGTCACTGCTAATCCAATAAATTCTACAAACATACAGCTTGCTCAATGTTTAAATATTTTGGAAACGAAGAGGTATTTTATTTCACCAACTAGCATTCATTTTACACTCTCTCCTAACCGCCAATATTTTCATTGTTTCCACCCCACTGCATCAGCAGTTTCCATATGTAAAGACATTAACACCCCCTGAGTGTGTTTCTGACATGCAATTGAACAATTAATGCTTTTACTACCAAGGCCTACACACAACTACTGAACATTATTCTATTTAGTGTATTTTTATCAAACACTCAAAGATGATAAATTTCTGCAAGCTGTTTGGTCAGCTGTTTCCTCCCCATTTCTGGCTTAATGATAAACTACAAAACAACCAAAATTAGGCACCTATGTGGTTTCTCTGCAGTTATATTAACCCCCTATTGGGGACCTAAGCATTTGTACCAAAGTTCAAAAACACAAAATTAACGTCTGAGGGCCAGGTTAGCATTGTCAAATACCTCTCCACTGATGCAGAACATTCACGACCTCAATACTCAGGGAATAGCGATAAAGATACAAACACAAAGTCATGTGTATGTGTTTCTGATGGGTCCACTTTGGACTAAAATTACATGAAAGCTAAGAATCACATCATTTAAATATGCCTTTTCTTCTTGGTAGACTGAATGGAAAATGTTCTTACATTTGGACCCTGGCATTTGATATCTAGGAATTTACACTTTAGATACACTTCAGATGCAAAATAAGTTTTAAAAAGGAATACAAAGACTGCACAAGGCAAAGACCCAGACTTTCTTTCTGATTTAAAAATGTAGGCCTGAATTAAAAGTTACCTTTCTTAATATTAAAAAAATAAGAATACACAGAGGGGAAGAGATGTGAATACTTCATAAATATAACTGGAAGACAGCTGAAATTCCAATAAATAAGTAGTCAGACACATTATTATCTGATTCAGTGAACACTGAGTTTGAATAAACTCCAGGAGATAGTGAAGGATAGGGAAGCCTGGCATGCTACAGTCCATGGGGTCTCAAAGAGTTGGACATGACTTACTGACTGAACAAAACACATTATTATAAAAGATGCAAAAGAAGTAATACTTGACAGCAAATAAATGACATAAGGTAGAAATACGGGTACTGAAGAAAGCCATGAATTAATAATGTTAGGTGGGAGAAGAGGAAGGTAAGTTATAGAAAGGCTTTGACAATGTCATCACATTCTACTACATATTACCTAGACAGACACTGGTGAACTTGAAATCCTGAATTTGTATCTCATTTTTAACACAGGGAGGTATGAGCCCTAAGTAAGGCAGAGTGGAAAAGGAATTGAGTAAGAACACTTGTTTCTACTTTTCATTATTTAATTTTTCACATTAAGCCTGCTACTTCTATAATTTTTTTATATTGCAAGTACTAAACACAAAAAGTTTCCTAATGTACTCCACTGTAAAAAAAAAAGCCATTTATTATTTAGAATTAATACTTCCATGGTTTTATAATTCATAAAACTAACACATTTGTGAACTATTTATATGAAATGGTATTTAAACTATATCTGGATGAGCGAACAACAGAACCTATTTAACTTGTTTCACTCTAGACAATAATTACTGCTTTTGAAAGCAACCAATTTACACTGAACAGATTTTAGAACTATAGAAAAGTTGCAAAAATAGTATCATTTCCTTCACTCAGCTTCCCCAAATGTCATCTTATATAACCGCATTCCAATGATCAAAACCAGAAAATTAACATTGGCAAGACACAATGAACTGAAAGACAGACCTTACATGAAATGTTCCAGGTTTTCATTCATATATTCTCAGTTCTAGAATCCCATATTGCATTCGGTAATTCCTCCTTAGTCTTCTCCCGTCTCTAACGGTTTCTCCATTTTTCCTGACCTCTCACCATCTCAACGGAAGAATCCTGACCCACAGCATGACCCTCAGTTTGGGGTATCTGACAGAATCCCAGGACTGGAGTGACATTATGCTGTTTTGGCAAGAATACCATAGAAGTAATACTGTATCCTTCCTGATTACTGTTTCTAATTCTAAGAGAATCTTTCATTGACATTGGGTTATTGAATGCTCACATTTATTACCATTATTTGTAATGCCTTTTTTTTTTTTGAGAGAGAGAGAGAGAAACTGCTTTTAGTGAATCATGGTTACGACTTCAAAAAAGTAGGAAATGGATTTCAGTTGTAAAGTTTCCCCATCGCCACTCATGTCTCTCACATTGGGTTGGTTCTTTGTATCAAGGGGGCATCAGGCCAGTATTTCACACTGATTTTAGGTACATGGAGGAAGTAGAAAAAAAGTCAACCATCTCTGCAAGATTTGTTCTCCAGTTACATCCCTAGAAAGGAATGATGGCACTCTTAAAAATAAAAATGGAAAGACCCTTGGCAAAGGCTTGAAGCCAGTCTGTGAAACGTGTGCATGTGTATCACTGAGGCACACCTCCATCTGATAGATGTCTGAATCACTAACTACCCAAACACCAAAACACAAGTATAGAGCAAACACTTTTTTCGAAACACGAGGTAACTTCCCTTTGAAACACTTGCCAGTTTCTCTCCTTTACAAAGATAGACATTTACTGATTAATCAAGTAGCTGGTGTAGTTATCATTAAAAAACATTATGATTCTTTTAAACGAGGATCCTCTCTCTCTCTCTAAAGCCTTTTGCCTCGCAGTGGCACTCAAGTACTCCTGACACCATCCCCAGGCAATCCCAGGGCCCTCCTGAAACGCTTCCCTGCATGGTATCAATAGGAACCACTTTTTCGAGTGTCAATTGCTGAAACGGGATGCCAAGAAAGAGGGCTGCAGCCTCTACAAACACTCCATATTCTAAGCGGGTCTTGTGCTTTGGTGTATGATTTCTACACACGGACAAGAGAGGAAGTAAAGGAGAAGAGGGATCAAAACCCAGAGCAAGAGATTTCATGAGATCTTTATCCACCTTGAATCTCCCGTCTTTAGATAAGGGCATGTGGCAGAAGGAAAAGAGGAAGGAGAATTTCTAAAGGCAAGGATTTTTTATTCCTACTGATCCAGTACACCTCTTAAAGTCTTGGCATAGTCAAAGAAAAAGGTAGGGAAAAAAGGGAAAGGGAGAAAAAGAAAACAGTATTGTAGATATTTCAGTGAAAAGGAAGACAATTTACCTCTTTGATCCAAAAACCACTCCCATCCCAGAAGTCCTTATAAATGTGAAATTAGCCTGGAGATAGTAAATACAGAACCCAACAGCAACACTGAAAACCAATCTACAGAAGGTAGACAAAATCCCGAGAAGAAAAACTTGTGATGAGACCCAGTCAAACTTGAGGAGATAAGCTTCCCAAAGGTGGTAGAGAGAATCCAGCACAGGCTGCCAGGCCAAGCCCACATCTCAAGTCCTGAAATAGAAAACGGGGAACGGCCCTTGTGGATGACACTGGCCGGGGAGCGCCTGAGCTGCCAAGACGAGCAGATGATGGAGCAAAGCGTCCTGCTCGGGGTTCTGCATTCCTGTGGCTGGGACGGTCTGATCCACGGCTCTCATTGCTAGCCTCTACAACTGGTTTCAGAGAGCCTTTTGCCACCAAAAACCACAGTAACAGAAACAGCTGACACTTCTGCTGTGTCAAACGCTGTCTAGGATTCAAATCAACAGAAATAATCCCATTCATGACCACTGTTCTCCTGGACGCTGTTTGACAGAGAGGGAGCAGGGCAGACAGAAGACGACCGAGGCTCTCTCCTCTCACGGCGCCGTCAGGAGGGCTGGGAACTGACGCGAACCCAGAAAAGCTGACTCGGCGGCCTGATCACTTAGCTGCTCATCTACACTGCCTTCGGAAACGTCACTCATTCTTAGTCAGGTTAGAGAGCTAATCGGTAAAAACGTCTGCCTGATAAGTAAGAGAAATGAGGTGGAAAAATCTACCTTCCTTCGGCGCTCCCAGAAACATACACCCACATTCATCACTATACCACACATTCCCAATTTACTTTCCTGAAGGAAATAATATTTTATAACATAAAATAAATGCCAAATGCAACCAATAAGCCATTCTACAGTACTCTTCTTTTTCTACCAGCTACCTAAAGTTGAAAAATGCTTCTCATGTCCAGAAAAAAATACAACTGACTACCACTGTTTATTTAACAGGATTCAATGTTTCAGTATTTTTACTTTTGATGTTTTGTTGTTTAGTCGTTAAGTCGTGTCCAACTCTTTTGCGGCCCCCATGGACTATAACTCACCAGGCTCCTCTGTCCGTGGGACTTCCCAGGCAAGAACACTGGAGTGGGATGCTACTTACTTCTCCATAGTATTTGCTTTAGATTTGTTTTAACATTAAAGAAATGAAATATTACGGGTAAAGCTAAAAGTTTATTCAAGTTGACCGATGGGTCTTATTTACTCATTTCAGCAGCTGCCTGGTCCCCCAAGGCATGAATGTAACACATGGATTTACCAATTGCATGGTGGGAGTCATTGAGGTTTGTAGCCAGTTTTCTGCATCACAAATTGTGCTGTGATGAGTATCTGACATGTCACCCAGGCTACTTGTATCAAGAGTTTTTCTCAGCTACAAATGGAATTTTTTTGATCAAAAAGAAATCTTCAATTTTAGTGAAGAGCTCCCCCAAATGGTGGAATCCATTTGCTCCCATCCAATGCCTCTTCTGAAAGAGGAAGAAAACATAAGACACATTTGGCAACTCAATTACTTCACTTTTTAACTCTTCGTCAGTCCAGAGATGGAAGGTTCTGATTCAAAACAAACGCCTCAGATTTTCTGAAGATGGAACTGCAAATGAGAAACATAATTTCAAGGAAAAGCTCTTTCTTTCCAAACATACCTGTTTCACCAAGCTGGGTCTTCTGTTTGCGCCACAACCTTTGGATTCTTCTGGGAACACACAGTCTAGATGTGCAGAAGGCTCACACACACCCTGGCCCAGCTCACAGAAGAAACTGTTGTGACCCTTCACACACATACGGGGGCTTCCCTGGAGAAGGGAATGTTACCCAGTCCATCATTTTTGCCTTAGAAATCCCACAGACAGAGGAGCTTGGTGGGCTACCGCCCAAGAAGTCGCAAAGAGTCAGACCACACGTATACAATGATACACCTCAGGGATGATTGTGCCATATGCTAAGTGAGCACGAAGGAAGGGCCAGACAAGCCAAGCAATGACACAATCACCAAACCAGCCTCAAAACTAAGTGTGATGCCATTTTATAGATGCAGAAATTGGGGCTCAAAATGCATAAGTAATTTGTCCAAGATCATAAGGCCAGCAAGTCACGGAGCCAAACACGACAAAAGCAATTCATCCTAACTCCCAAATCAACAATACTGCATTTCAAACACCCACTGCAGGACAGACACTGCATTTAGTACAAGTGCATGTTACTTCCACAGGAAATATATTTATTTGGCCCAGTCTACTCCACAGCAAGACCTTTTGACCAGTGTTTCTCTTACTGAGGTTCCAACAGTAAATGAAGTTTATGGAGAAAGCTCTGTGATCCAAGAATTCGCTGTTTGCTTATCACTTACACAGAGTGAGGAGGTATTTTCAGCTGTCGAGAGCTTTGAGCTGGGCATCAGAAATGCTGGGCGAAAACACTCAGGTATAAAATACAGATCCCTGAAATCTGACTGCCTGTGGCCTTTAAAGTTAAACAGCTGTGATGAGACACAGAAAGGAAAGTGAGAAAAGAGAGAGCCATTTATCTCCTGCAAAATGCACCACAAGCCAGCAGTGCTGCTTGGGAGCCACGATTCTAAAAGGCCTCGGTGATTCCCAGAACTGGCTGCCCTGATGACCACGACTCCTACCCCAGAATCGATCGGTTAGCGGGACACAAGATGAATTCTAAAACCTTAGATGAGAGAGAAACTGGTCTCTCCCCTTTTCCCCTGTGCAAACCTGTCACTTTTAAGGTAACTTAGCTGGAACCCAACAGATCCTAACATGACAGCTCAGTCCTGGCAAGAGAGACAGAGCAAATATTTTTTAAACACATCAAACTTTCTTCATTTCATGGAAGTCACTACAGATTCTGTCAAATGATCCATCCCGTCATCCAACTGGGCCCAGAGGATGATATTTTCCCTACTAGAATCAAGTACCCAGTGGAGAGTCAGCACTTTTATGCTTTTTTAACAACAAAAGAAACCAAGAAGAAACTGGAGCCCTGAAGGGACCTTCAAGATGCTCTACTTAATGATCCTCCATTCTAGAAGCCAGGAAACTGAAGTACAGAGAGACCGACAATCTGAACCAATGATTCCCTTCTTTTCCTAAAACCTCTGCTTTGAACTTCATCTGTAATTCTATTTCACTGCTGATTTCAAGACAGCAGTGTTTTAAAGCAGATTTCATAGTTATCAAGGGACCTCTTTGTAAGTGACTTAATTGATCTCACAATGTAAGGCACAAACAGCCTGGCTATTGGTAATTTTTACAATTCTATTTTAACTAACATTTCAAAACAACTTTACAGTTTGTACAGCACTGTCACAGAACTGGGAAGTAAGAATCATTTTTCCCACTTAACAATGGAAAACTCAGAGTCAGTCAAGTACATTGTGTATTAAAACTATTAACATGTATTTCCAGCAAAAGGCAAGAAAACAATGTTATTTATATAGTAGCATACATAGACACAATAACATTGTTTTCTTGCCTTTTGCTGGAAATACATGTTAATAGTTTTAATACATAATATACTTCACTGACTCTGAGTTTTCCATTGTTAAGTAGCACATATAGATACTTTTTTCCTAAAATGATATAAAAGACAATGCCGAGAATTTTATATTTCACATGTACAATTGCTTGGATGATCTTAAATTGTAACACTTTTTCAATTAAATAAGACAATACACAACATCTAGTCTACTCCCTCATTTAAAGTTACTTGTATTTCACTTTTAGAACTACATATGTAAGTGATTTAAACTGTAAAAGCTGTAATATGCACACACCTGGATAAAGCTATTTCAGCTGATTCTTTACCAGCTGAGCCACAAGGGAAGCCCAAGAATACTGGAGTGGGTAGCCTATCCCTTCTCCAGGGGATCTTCCTGACCCAGGAATTGAACCAGGATGTCCTGCACTGCAGGCAGATTCTTTACTAACTGAGCTATCAGGGAAGACTGATGCTAATTTATATATCAAGAGGAATAAAAATACAGATGTTCACCAAAGCAAACTTAAGTTCACAACAGATATATTAATTGCAGTCATAAACTGGAAAGAGTTCGGATGCCCATCAACAAGATGCACAGAAAAGTAAACTGTGGTAGAAACATGCAATAAAACAGGACATAGGAAAAGACACAACAGACTACATAAGTAACATCATAGACAAATCTCACAGACATGAAGAAAGAAAATCCAGAAACATAAAGAACATATGGTATGATTCCATTTGTAGGAAGATCCAGAACAGGCAAAACTCATCAATGGCCACAAAAATGAGAAGAGTGCTTCCCTCAGTGAGAGGGGAGTTTACAGATAAGGAAGGGGTGCAAGGGAATCCTCATGAGGGACCAGGAACAGTCTTTGCATCTATCCGCGTGGTTGTGACCTGCATCTCAGCACACATGTCATTGCTGAACAATGGAAGTGAGTTCACTTTATACACAAGCATGTTCTTCTTGTTGTTCAGTTGCTCAGTCACGTCTGACTCTGTAAGCCCATGGACAGCAGCACACCAGGTTTCCCTACCTTTCACCATCTCCCCGAGTGTGCCCAAACTCAAGTCCATTGAGTCGGTGATGGCATCCAACCGTCTTGTCCTCTGTCATCCCCTTCTCCTCCTGCCTTAAATCTTTCCCAGCATCAGGGTCCTTTCCAATGAGTCAGTTCTTTGCATCAGGTGGCCAAAGTATTAGAGCTTCAGTTTCAGCATCAGTCCTTCCAATGAATATTCAGGGTTTATTTCCTTTAGGATGGACTGGTTGGATCTCCTTGCAGTCCAAGGAACTCTCAAGAATCTTCTCCAACACCATAGTTCAAAAGCATCAATTCTCCAGCGCTCAGCTTTCTTTATGGTCCAACTCTCACCTGCATACATCATACATGACTACTAGAAAAATCATAGCTTTGACTAGACGGACCTTTCTTGGCAGAGTAATGTCTCTGCTTTTGTATATGCTGTCTAGGTTGGTCATAGCTTTTCTTCCAAGGACCATTTTAATTTCATGGCTGCAATCACCATCCACAGTGATTTTAGAGCTGAGGGAGTTACTGGAGCCCAATAACAGGTACATCAGAGCAAAAATAAAACCCACAGCAGAAAAAACCATAGTGACTACCAAACCCCATCCTCCTCAGGTTAAGCGAAACAGGGAAGCCACAGAGAGAATAGGCTTAATTTACCAGTTCCTAGAGGTAACTAACCTCAAAGCCAGCGATCCTACAATGCTGCTAAAATCTATAAAAAATTCTAAGCAAGTCATCAAATAAGACCTTGTTATAAATATGCCTGCTGAATTAAAAATGAGGCTATTTCAGGTACAAAGACCAGTGCCCAAAGGAATTCAAAATAACATGAGTTCCAGAAAGCCTGGCCCTAGAAACTTCGAAAACTGTAAGAAACAGCATTTGACCTTGACCCTGAATTGTTGCGTTACTTGTGCTTACTTGAACAACCAAAAAAGCCCCATATCTTTACTAACAATTTTCTGTTACAAATTAGCCTCAGGGTAATTCTACAGGTCAAATGTGTTCACTTTGCCCAACAAAACCTTCAGACTCAAACTCACACAGGAAAAATACAACAGGGAGAGGTGAGAGCCCAGAAGGTGGGGAGAGGAACAGGAGAGGGAACAAGGAAGGCAAGAGGGGGCACTGGAATCCAAAGCTCTGGGTGGGGAGCCCAGACATCCAAGAAGACAGCAGGGAGGCCAGGTGCAGGGGCCTGGGGCGGTGACCGGAAAGAAGCAAAATCAGCAAGCCCACCAGGGGTACGGCCACAGAAGATCTTTTCTTCTAAAACTTAGGGACTGAGGAATCAATTCTGAGAAAGGAAAGGAATCCCACGAGGACTGTGGGCAAAGAAGTGATAAAAAGATATCTGACAATCTCTGATCTTGGGGCTCTTCCATCATCAGGTAGGACAGAACATGACTCACTGCACACAGTTTGCATATGGATCATATGAGATAACTATCATTTTGCATGTCCAATCCAGAGCCTGGCACAAACCTGGGTCTCAAGACATGTACCCTCTCTTCTCCTTGGTGAAGGGACTATTTGGGGGTAGGGCAGAAGGAGGAAGCTTAAGTAGAACAGGAGATCTTAAAAACCGGGGTGTACTAGCCAAGTCTATTTGTTAAACCACAACCACAGGACAGTCACGGAAGAAGGCAACTATTCCTGTGTCTCATGCTCTGGGCTGCTGGGAGAAAGGTGCTCAGTCCACAAGACCACAAGGGCTCAGACTCTCAGTGGAAGACAGACCACTAGCCTCAAACTTTACAACCCACCTCTAGGCCCCAGACTCAGGCAGGAACTCATCAACGAGCCCCACACAGCCCTGGGCTGTCTCTCATCTTCCATGGGTCAGAAGCATGTGTCTGTCCTATGACAAGTTAACTGTGAGTGTTTTTTAAAAGAAGGGCTTCCCAGGTGGTGCAGTGGTAAAGAATCCACCTGCCAATGCAGGAGATGGAAGAGAGGAGGGTTTGATCCCTGGATTGAGAAGATCCCCTGGAGTAGGAAATGGCAATCTGCTCCAATATTCTTGCCTAGAAAATTCCATGGACACAGGAGACTGGTGGTCTACAGTCCATGAGGTCACAAACAGTCACATTCAACTGAGCACACACACCCATGCACTAAGAGAAGGGCTATTTCCCCTATCTCTATGAACTCCACCAGCAGCCTGATACAGGATGAATGCTCTAGGGAGATCCCAGGAGAGGGATCACAGCGAGATGGGGAAGAGCTGCAGGATAAAGGCTTGAATTGTCAGGAAGTTAGACCCACCCAAGGCCCACTTCTGTCACTCCCCAAAATGACCTGATTCCCTACTTTTCCTAGGTTGATCAGTCATCAAAAGATCAAATGAGTAACGGATGAAAAGAGCTATAGTGTATGGTTCATAAAAAAGCAGTGAGGAATGAAAGTTATTATTATTATAAAACAAAAGGGAGGGAAAGAAGAGAAGGGGACAGGCTCATGTTCTGCAAAGGTCACCCACTTCTGGACACATCCCCTCACAGTGAACCAGCTACCCAGCAGGGACCTGCCTCCCCTGGCTTTCCTTCCATCAGTTACCCATTTAACCATTCTCACTTCAGGCAACCAAGTCAGCTCAATGGGGGCCACTGGTGTGTCTCCACATGTAGCCACTCCTTGGCCACGGAGGCGGGCTGCAGGCAGCAGGGGGGGAGAAGCCAAGCCAGGCCCCCAGCGGGGACGCCATCAAGCCTGCTGCTGCTGGATCACAGTGAAAGGAACACCCTGATGGGTTCCAGAAGGAACTTCTGGGGCCAGGAAGCCATCTGGTAGGGCGGCTGTCCCAATCCTGGGCAATCTGATGAAGCACGATGCCTGGCTGGGAGGCTGATGTTCCACCCAGCCAACAAGACTTGAATCCCACATCCAAGCCTCCTATGACCTGGGGCCCAGTGCTGCTGTGGTCTCTTTTCCCACAAACACACATCTCCAGTAGGATAAAACAACATCCAGTTCCGAAGAGGGGAAAACCCTGTGAAGTGTAATTTTTACAGGAAGGAGCGATGCTGACTTCTCTGTGCTAACTTCCAGCCAGGTGTTCTAAGATAAGGATGTGCTTGCCCTTCTTCCTTGTGGTCCTCAGCCCCTGTCTCAACCTCACCTGTCTGGACAGGATGGATCAGAAGCCTTCCAATTCCTAAACCAACACCACCTTCTGCCCCTCTATGACATGAGGGTTAAGGAATGCAATCAGGGTCGAGTGCAAATAAAAGTGTGTATGACCAGGGGCAAAACGAAGAATGTGTCTTCACATGTATCAGGAGTGGGGAAAGGGAAGTACAGATGTTTAATAGGCAGGATGAAGTAATAAAATAGCCGGTGACAGCAACAGGAGGCAGAGTTCCTAAAGAGTGGACAGAGCAAATTCAGCCTGTTCCTGGATGTAGTGGGAATGGAGCTGCATGAATTACCCATCGCACATGGAAGCAGGGATAGGTGAACTCCCTGGTTCATTTATAAAGCAGCCCCATCAGAGGTCACCATATTCTTATGCTGGCCATGTAAGATTGAAGATTATATCTATGGACAAACCAGAGTCCCTCTGTCTGGCAAAGGAAGCCTGGATCACCACTGACTTAACTCCACAGACATTAACCCCAGTACAACACCCCAGGCCTTCTGTGGCTGTCCTGGCTACATGGCCATCAGAGGAGATATACTCTATCCTTGGGGTAATGCGCTCAGCTCAGGGATCCAGCCCCAGTGGCACAAGGTGCAGACACAGCAAAGCAGGAGAACTTAGTCAATGAGAAGGCAAACACGCTCTGCCTCGCTCATGGAGAAGCAGCTTGTTGCCACCTGCCTGCCAGCATGGGGGGTACCCTAGTCCAACACAGGATGATTTTATGATGCTCAGGTAAGAGGCCATCTGGAGCAGAAGGAAGCCTTGCCCCACTTACTCCACTGCAGGGAGTAATGGGATGGTGCACAGTCAGTACCCACTTGACGCTAGGCAGAGGTGGTCTGAGTTTGCATCTTGGCTTCACCACTCACTAGGTATGTGCTTCAGACTGAGGCCTCGAGCACTCAGCTTTATCAGCTAGAAAAGGAGAAAAATAAGAGTACTCTCCTCAAGTGACTTTTAGAGAAGATGAGAACAGTGTAGCTGTCTTAACTTGTAGCTGCTTTATTATGACCATTACTATCACTGATGCGGTGGTGGTTGATGGAACAGGGTTACATCAAGTTACATTCTAAGCTGCACTGTTTTTGACCCCACAGATTCACTGGTCATATACACGATGCAGTCCCCCAGCTTGCTTCTGGACAAAAAGCATCATCATCCCCAGTGACCAATAAAAATGATCCCTGGTCTCTGGATACCTGGAAACAGCTATGAACCCGTAGATTGGAGGGGACAGAGCTGGGGTGGCAGAGGGGTGGACGAGGAAATGACAATTTGACACTGGCAAGCTGACACAAATGTCCCTTCCAAGACACTGAAACCTCACAAGACACCTTCTGCAGAAGCACTGGAATAGTATGGACAGGAACACCAGGGAGTAATCTAGGAAGAAAAGGAAACCGACGCTGCATGTTTCAAGGAGCTGAATCCTGGAGCCTCCTTCAGAATGTATTTCGAATCTGTCGTTTCCTCTCAATTTGCAGAGCACAGATGTTGAAGAGAAAACCTTAAAACATTTGGGTTATTGAACACTCCGGGTGACTGCTGAACCAGATTTTAAGAGGGCAATGGCAGCCAGAAAATTACAGCTACAAGGTGAAAAATCAAGAGCTGAAACAGACTCAGTTCACTACACAAAGTAGAACTTGATCGTTTTTTAGAGCAAAATCAAGTGACAAGCAAATGACTCTGGTTCCATAATACCCCTGGGATTTGCCTTAATTCCCCCAGAATCCCTGAGATGCTCAGTGTAACGGATTTGCTTACAATTAAGCAGCATTAGAAGACTAAGGGTCTCCACACCCGGCAGTCAGGTGTCAGGGGGAGCATGATCCACTGATCAATAGGCTGATCGATAGACAAAGATGGACGTCTTTAGAGATCAGTATCACAAGCCAAAGTCCCAACAGTGCTGTGAGACACTGGAACACTTTTGTTTTCTGGGCTACTGGATTGAAGTCCTGGGTGAATAAATGAAGGAGTAAGATGAAAGAATAGGCCATAATTATGTGGCAGGAAGAATTCTACCACCCTAACAAACATTCACTGATCCTTATCAATGACAAGTGCCACAGGAAGGGCTGTTTGTATTTGTTCTCATAAACATCCCACGTAGTAAGTGATTTTCTTCTCCCCACTTTACAACAGAGAAGAATGAGGGATGCAAAGGAGTTAACTAATTTGTCTAAAGTTCCATTAACTTAGGGGAGAGTACGACCTACGGTTTTGACCTTGAGCTACCTCGATCTTACTGCTGTTGTTCTTCACCAGCATGCACATAACCTTGGACAACCTCTTCATAGCTGATATAGATGAATGAGTTCTGCTAAATATGTAAGGCACCTCTGAGGTTCATTCCAGGTAATATTCTTACTGTGGAACTCTCTTCTAGTGAAAGTGGAAAACAGTTGAATTGAAGGTTCACTATACATACAAATCTGACCTTTCTTTTAAATGTTTAAATGACGTGTTCAGAATTTAATGATGACCCCCCCCCCCCCCCCGTCCCAGGCAGAGAGACTCACCCCAAGGCTTGAAAAGAGCAAGTAGGAGCAGAGCCCTATCTTGGGACCCCAGAGTCGTGTTGCTCAAGGTAACACAGGGGTTCTGGAGCCCCACAATGGGAAGCTGGGATGTGCTGCCTTACACAGCAGATTGGCAGGGAAGACACAGGGGACGTGGAGACATCCTTCACCCACTACAAATCTCTGCCCTGAAGACACCTGTCTCTCCAGAGGTGAGCCCTGATGAGCATCCAACAGCCAGGAATTGAGTCTATGCTATTAGGACCTGGGCCTAAATACACACTCTGCTTTGGCCCCAAAGTTACAGCAATAAAATTCCCACTACATTTTCCCCCCCGTCCTATTATTGTGAGAATGTTCAAACATATAAAATTGGAAGTGAACACCTACATGCCCACCACCTCAAAGCTCTCCTTGACATCACCAAGGCAGATGCACAGGTCAGGCAAGACAGAGGTAAAGAAAGGGGAAGCCACAGCATCAGGTCATTGCCAACTTACCATCAAACATTCCCACCCCATGTCTGAAGCTGAGCACCAGCAATCTGACAGGACTGGCTCCGTTGCTCTGGGACACTTCCTGGATCTCCACAGAGAATTTCAGGCAACCATATTATCTCATCACCTTCAATGCAGAGAAAGCCCAGTAGGTCTTCTACTTTATACCCACAGATTTACTTTCACTGCTAGAACTGAAGAGGAGTTTAGGGGTCACCTAGTGAAACCTAATCTTTTACTGTACACTTGAGGCAAATAAGATTTCAAGAGGTAAAATGCCATATAGGATCACATATGGATTCCATAACCAAGGGGAATTAAAACTCTCCGATAAGATACCTGGAGTATTTCCTAAAATACAAATTGGCCTGATGGCAGATAAAAACTAACCCAACAGGAGGGAAATGCTTTGCAACAGGTTTTAATGAGCAAAATGCAACTGTATTCTGTCACTCTTTCAAAAGTCTGGGAGGGAATTCCTTGGTGGTACAGTGGGGAGGACTTGGCACTTTCACTGCCATGGGCCCAGGTTCAATTCCTGGTCAGAGAACTACAGTTCTGCAAGCAGCACAGTGACCAAAAGTCAATGAATGAATGAATAAACCAACAAACATAAATAAGAGTCTGGGAAACACTCACATTGTTAGCAATGATCTTTTAATACTGATTAAGGTTCCTTAGTCAAAGTTCAAAAAAGACCGCTCTTCTAGGTGACAATGTAAAAAAGTTTTCACAACATTTATTAGATGATAATACGAAGTATAAAAACCCCGTCAGCCTCTGCTTACGCCTTATCTTAATTCTGCCCCTAGAAGATTCTTTCAGTCTCATCTGACAACACGTAATGGATCTCTGGGCCTCCCAGGTGGCTCAGTGGTAAAGAATCCAACCTGTCAAGGCAAGAGATACAAGAGATGTGGGTTTGATCCCTGGATAGGGAAGATACCCTGCAGGACGAAACTGCGACCCACTCCAGTATTCTTGCCTGGAAAACTCCATGGACAGGGGAACCTGGCAGGCTATAGTCCATGGGGTCACAAAGAATCACACGTGACTGTACATGCAGACAATGAATGTCAAAACCATTAGTGCATTCCAATCACGAGGATACATGGCAGAAACCCAAATAGTGTGATAAAACCCACTGGCATCGACATGCGCTAACTGCCAGGACTGCCGAGGAGTGAACCCAGTCTCCAGAAGGAACGCCATGCCGATGGCGTTTCCAGCCACATGTTCTCCTCTCCTCTTCCATCTCTAAATAACACCAGTCTACGCTTTCTTTTAAGGCTTATGAAAATCACTGCAACTGATCTGGGCTCACCTAGAGATGAAAATTACTTTGTCAATAGCAGAAAACAATTCTTTCCACATAGATGACAACAAAGGCAAGCCTCTTCATTGACCCCTGCATCGTTTTCTTTTATGTGGAGGATTTCTCCAAAGCTTTGAAGACAAAGGACAAGACTCCAGGAAAAGCACCATGGCGAGAAAGTCAAAGGCAGACTGCATCTTCTGCCCTCAAGGACTGACTCTGACACTGGTATCTTTGATCAACGTCTTCGAAGGGTTTTGTTTGTGGGCCCCCAGTTTGACAAAAGCTTTGAAGAGTGATGTCTGTGCCAATCTGGGGGGCTCAATAAAAGCTGCTCATTGGAAACCCTGGAGAATGACAATTACAGCAAACAATCTGTCTTTGCCACCTTAGGTCACTGAAACTATCATAATAAAAGCTGGTTTTCTAAAGGACCATTTTAAAATAGCAGTCCATATTTTCTTCAGTTGGCAATAAGAAGAAACCACTTATTAATATACAGCAATTGGGGTGATTCACTACAAAGTCAGACTGAAGTCGAAAAAGCCAATACCAAACAAAAGGTGATTTATTGTATGAGTCTATTCATATAACATTTTGAAAATGTTCAAAACTTTAGAAATGGAGCTGTATTAGAGGTGGATAGGGATTGGAAGCTAGGAAGAAGGTAGGTGTGGGGATAAAAGGGCAATACCAGGGATCCTTGTGGGGTTGCAACTGTTGACTGTGGTGGTGGATACATAAACCTACAAAAGTGATAAAATCATGTAGGATGTTAATATGCACACACACTAATGCACATTGTGCACACACATGCACGCACACACACACAAATGAAAACAAGAAAATCTTATCACTAAATGTGACAGGGGGATTGCTATCAATGTCAATGTCCTGGGTGTACAATTACACATTAATTCTGCAAAATGTCACCAATGGAAGAAACTACAAATTCATGAAGTATCAGTTACCTCAAAATTTTTTATTTAAAAACATCAGCTGTACCTCTAAGTCCTATAAGGGGGAAAAAAAGCCTTTTTGCTCCCTTTGCTAAAGGCAAAGAAGGAATCACCCAAGAGTCTATGGCAGCAAAAAAGGACAAGAGCAACTGTCAGCAAAATAAAATATGATGACTGGAAGACATGCTAAAATTTAAGAAAAGGATTTCCTTCTCAGTCTAGCACTCATATCAACTCATTATGAGCTGACATCACTCATATCAACGATTTCAATTTCGCATCCTTACCTTGAGGCACAACTTTTCATTCAGAAACAAGCATAGAATGTTTCCTTCTCTATTATCTCACCGTCTTTAGTAACATGACAAAGCAATCATGCATGATTTTATGGATTAATGTACAAGTCAGAAAACCTCAGTGTCTTTCCAAAGTTTATGAAATTTTAAAAGGAAATGTGGGACTTCCCTGGTGATCCAGTGATTGAGACTTTGCCTTTCAATTCAAGCGGTGCTGGTTTGATCCCTGATTGTGATGCTAGGATCCCAAATATCTTGCAGCCAAAAAAAAAACCAAAATGTAGAAACAAAATAATATTCAAAAAAATTCAATAAAGACTTTAAAAATGGTTCACATTTTTTAAAAACTGATATGCTAGTTAACAAATGATGTGCTCTATTGATCAAACCTAAGGACATAAGACAAGCTGTTGTTGGGTTCAGGTCATTAGTTCTTATAACTATCTCAATGTGCCTGCCATTCACCAGCTTCCCATTCTTAACTTATTTCCCTTATTTAAAAAAACAAACAAACAAAACAAGAGTCTTGACCAGCGACCACTTCATTGGTTGACAAGCAAACTCCTAGCAACCAAAACTATGGATTCCTTACCAGGGCTTCAGACAAGAAGCTCTCCTTTCATTAGATGTATACACAGCAGAGCTATGGGAAGAAGTATAATTTTATTTCATGATGACTGATTTTTCCTTATTGTGATATTCCATGATTTAAGATAAAAGGTAATTTTAAATCAAACATGGTTTGAATCTCAGGTCTGTGATTCAGATAACACTGTAACATGAGCTATTTAATAATTTTCTCTGTGTCTCAATTTCCACATTCCTACAAAATTATCATATGGATTACAGTGAGACAATGCCCCAAAGGCCTTAATGCCTGGCACATAGTGGGTGGATAATAAATGATCAATTCTGATGATCAACAATTCCCAAGCATCTTTAAACATTCAAAACGTTAATACTGGAAATTCCCTGCCCATTCAGTGGTTAGGGCTCAACACTTTCTCTGCTTAGGGCCCAGAGAACTAAGATCCCAGGAGCTATGAGAATCACGTTAAAATATACTTAATTATTTTGCAAAAGAAAACTATTGCTCTTTCTGAGAGTCTCCATTAGATTAACCTGTTCCACTTCAAGTTTTTAAAAACCAACCCTTAAGCAAGTCATAAGACACCACCATAAAACTTTCAGTGTTAGTTCAGAAAATTTTTTGTCTCTACTTTCTTATTTTCTCATTATGACCTGCAAATACAAAACAATGAAAGTCATGTTTGCTAAACCAGGAAAAGGAAAGAATAGTCTTTATTCTTAAATTTATTAGTGAGCAGTTTATTAAAAGGAAGCGTGTAATGAGCTAGTCTATCATGCAAAATATACGTACCATGGTTATTATCTTTAAAATTGAATTTATAGTCAGATCCAACTACACACAACAGCATCATAATTAAAAGTTAAGGCTATTTTACTAGCATAAACGAGGCATTAGGGTGCCACAACTCAGCTAACCCCAACTGGCATCTCATGACATGTTTTCAACAGAAGCCAGGTATTGTTTTAGAAAGCATCTTAACTAAAAGTGCTAAAAGTGAGTAAAACTTCATTTATCTGTTTCAAAAATGAGACAGAATACCTCATCTCATAGGGAAGACAAAAAATGTCTTTTTCTGTACCACACTGAGAAAACATCTGACATATCAAAGTTAATTTGGTTTACTACCATGATGATACAATCTTTTTATTACAAATACTATATTATTATAGGTTGGATTTTTCCCACTCAGTGGCCAATTTGTATTCATTTCCAAGAATAAATTTGGCTATAGAAGCACTGCTAAAGTTGCATATCAATTGAAAAGAAATAAAAGGAGTTGGTGATATTGCTAATAAAAATGGACTGAAATACATGTACTCATTCAACTATCTTCTCCATGAACTTTCTGAAGTAGCTTTTGGGAGTAGTGTGCCACCTATTGTTAAAAAACGAGCTTCTGTGTTTGAAGATTCCCTATTTCTTTCTATAGGGAAGCAAAGTGCCCTACTGTCTTTTTCAAGATAATGAGTGCTTATTTTCCTTCGTTCTTTCCTGTCACTTCCAACACTCGAAATACAAATGGTCTACAGAGAAGTAACCTTTTAAAAAATGTATTACAACCCACTTCAAGCATGAATCAGTTTAACTCCGTGGCTATCATACAGGGGTGATCTTTTTCCCGGAGGAATTTGTCAATGTCTGGAGAGACTCACAGTATCCCTGAGGTGCAGGGATACTGGCTTCTAGTAGGTAGAAGCTGGGGATACTGGTAAAGCACCCTACACTGCCCAGGACACCCCCTCACAAGGGAGAATTACCCAGTCCCAATACCCATAGCACTGATGTTGAGACACCCAGATTTAATTAAAACCAGTATATCCTTTCTTCCAAAGGCAAATGAAAGCCATATATGATGGCAGAACAAAAAATAAAAAAGCCAATTTCACAAATCCAACATTCAACACCAATATAGTGATTAATAGTGGTTAAAATATTAGGAATTACATTATTCTTGCCAAGACTAGTATAAAGATACGATAACAACCCCCAGGAGCAAAGTATAATTCAAATGCTCATTAAAACAACCAACCAACCAAACACTAAAGCACATGTTGGCCAACTGGTCCAAAATCCATGTAAGGAATAAGACCTCAACTTGACTTTGTGATTGGTCTCCCAAGCTGACTCTTGCAACCCTTGACGTGTAATAAGGGTTCTCAATTTTCAAGCCATATTTAAGAACTATCCTTGTCTGTGGCATGCTGGGGCACAGTGTATGGCATGTCTACCACAGTTGGTCGTCTCCACTCCCATTCATAGCAGGCATCATTAATTGATCAAAGTTTCAATTTTTCTGATTGTGGTGCTCCAGTCCATGGAACTGGCGTGGGAGATGCATATCTGACATCCATGATGAGATATGATTTCAGGAGGACTGAGTTCAAGTCTTGCCTTGGTCACTGAAAAGCTGCATGAACTGAAAGTCACATAAGCTCTCTGGGTCTATTTCCTTTAATTATATAGCATTCCTTAAGGAATCTTTAAAGAATCCTTTATTCGAATTTTAAATAAGATGTTACAATATAGCATTTCTGGAGTCATTAAGGTATTTTGCACTTCAACTGCAGAACTGCTAAATACTAAATGACTAACGCTATGCAGATAAAGTAAAGAAGAAAGATTAGACACACAGAATAGGAGAGGAGCATGGGAATTGACCAGAAAATAAATGTCCAACGGAAAAAGGCATTATTTTCTAAAAAAATAAAGCATAGCATTCAGTAATGGAAAAAGTTCATTGGAATTAGATTCTTAAGACCTCACTTTGAGTAATCACATCATAGAGCAGTAATATGTCTGTGACTCTATAAGATAAATAATTTAATCTCTCTGAGGTTTACTGTCCATATAGACAAAAAGGGCTAATTGCAATTGCCCAGCCCTTCTCACAAGACTTTCTATAAATTAATTACTGAACCTTCAAAAGGCCATGAAAAGCAGCATGACTGAGTAATTTATGGATGATCCAAACTACGAAATATTACAGAGCTGCAAAGTGAATGAGTTCAAGTTGCTTGCAACAGACTGGAGAGATGTTCATAATATATATATGCTGCTGTGCTTAGCCACTCAATTGTGTCTGACTCTTTGCGACCCCATAGACTGTGGCCTGCCAGGCTCCTCTGCCCATGGGCATGCTCCAGGCAAGAATGCTGAGTGGGTTGCCATGCCTTCTTCCAGGGGATCTTCCAAACCCAGGGATCGAAGCCAGGTCTCCCACATTGCCGGCTGATTCTTTACTGTCTGAACTACCAGGGAAGCCCATATATATATAAAGCTAGTTGCAGAGAGATGTGTATACAACAATCCCATATTCATAAGCAATAAGGAAATGAATCAAAGATATGCGAGTACATGTGTGTGCAGGCTATTAAAAAAAAAACAACAACAAAAAACAGTGTGAAAGACACATTCCAAAATGTTCAGCACTGAGATTGGGGGAAGAAGGGTGGTAAAAAGAAAACTGAAACTGTGGGTTACACTGTGGGATTCACTTCAGATTTGTTCTTTGGGCTAGTTCTTATGCTGTAGCTTAAAAAGATAAATGTTTTTATTTTTCAATTACCTTCAACAATTCTTGAAAAGTCAGTCAGTGGTTGGCAGGAGCTGGGGGGAGTAGGAAATGGAGAATGAATGCTTAATGAGTATGGAGTTTCCGTCTGTGGTGATGAAAAAGTTCTGGAGCTAGATAATGGTGCTGGCCGCACCACACCATGAATGAACTAAGCCCCTGAACTGCACAATTTTAAATTGTTTAAATGATAAATTTTATCTTAAATGTATTGTTCAATTTTAAAACTCTTCTAGGTATTTTGGGGTGAGGGTGGGGTGGGGGGTGGTGCTCAATGTACCTTGCAGGATCTTAGTTCCCTGACCAGGGATTGAACCTACACCCTCAGTGAAAGCGTGGAGTCCCAACTGTTAGACTGTCCAGGAATGGAATTTCCACAATTTAAAAATTCTTGATCTTCACATTCTGTGGAAGTAGAGAGACTGTGGTCAGCTCCACCATCTGATATTGAAGCAACAAAGGAAACAGTTACAGGAGGAAAGGAACTTTCTAAGTTCTAGGAACAGAAAGAGGTGGAAACCCAGGTGAGCCCAGAGGGATATTTAGATATTTGCTTACCTATAACTCACAGTAAGCCCAACCCCAGGCTCTACAACACCCGAAGACCCAGCAAGAGTCTCCCCTTAAGCTTCCTTGGTTTAATACTTGTCAATTCTGCCCCAGGTTCTCTACGAACCCCCTGCCAGACACTGTTCAAACAACTCGAGGCTGTTAACCTCAGCAAGATCCCTTTGTGAGGCTTGAAGCACTATTCAAACCAAGAACATGAGAAGTAAAAGAAATTATTATAATTACGTATGTTCTTTACTTTTAAAAGATCTCGCCTGTCATATTACTGTAGCTCCCTGAGTAAAACATTACAGAACTCTCAGGTCTACTTTAACAAGAATTTCTTAAAGCTCTTTCAAACTGAGCTTTGAAGCTGTAAACAGAAAACCAAAATAAAGGAAGCAAAATTCTGTAAGACTCCAAAGAGTCAGAGCATTCTAGGATACACTCTGAAAACCACCCGGCCTCGGCAAGAATCCTGTTTTTAGAAAGATGAGAGCATCTCCATCTATACCATGAAAACAAGGAAGAAGTTAACTTCAAAAGGCTGATGTGTAAGTTGCAATGAGATGATCATAAAATCTGTGAATCTCAGAAAAGTTGGGGGGTGGGGGGTGGCGCAGAACAAAAACCCAGCAGAGAAGAACAATAAAAAGAGTTCAGTTGTCCCCTGAAAGCTTTCCATCTTTCTGCTCTCATCCCCCAGGTGCTCGTGTCAGTACGGACCAGAGAGTTTAGCGGTCTTTTAAGGGCCCTAAACATGGGTCCGGGCACAACACAGGCAAGGAAAGCCTTGTTACCAAAACTGAGACCCGTACAGTAACTCTGTTCTCCTTCCAATGAAATGAAAACAGGAAAAAGCTAAATCATAGCCATCTTTAAAAAAAGAAATCCATACCTCTATACACCAGCAGCTCTCCAGCTTCACTAGAAAAATTAATGCAAATATTTGATTCGGTCAGCAAAGGGGGAAAAAGACTAGAACAAATGGAGTATCTAATCTGAAAAGTGTTAGATATGCATAAGGTAGATATGGGCTTCCCTGGTGGCTCAGATGCTAAATCATCTGCCTAGAATGCAGGAGACCTGGGTTTGATCACTGGGTTGGGAAGATCCCCTGGAGAAGGGAATGGAAACCCTTCTCCAGTATCCTTGCCTGGAGAATTCCATGGACAGAAGAGCCTGGTGGCCTACAGTCCATGGGGTCGCAAAGAGTCAGACATGACCAAGCAACTAACCACTAAAGCTGACATTTCTACAGCTATTTTGGAAACCAGAAATATAGCAAGTCCCTCTCCACTGCTCTGACATTATTCCCCTTCTCTACACATCCCTCATCATAGATTGTTAGGATATGTGGTTCTCCATAGAGTAATACTCTGACCTGGCAGCTGGTTTAAACCTCAGGTAAGTACTGACCACTGGGAATGATTATACACAGGACAAGACCGGTTTATGTCTTACCAATGTCTGTCCACTAAGAATAGCTCTTGATAAGTCTACACATTTTTAATGCCATACATGTATGTGTGTATACATATATAAATACAAACACACACACACACATATAATATATAGTACACTAGTACAGTCCTCCTAGCAGGGCAAGCTAAAAAACACACACACAACAGAGCAATTTAGTTTTTCAACTGTTATCCAAGGTTGTGGCCCATCATATACTCTCTGTACAGCACGCTTGGAAGATAATCCACCATGACTGACCCTCAAGCATGGTCAAAATAATCCTCATGACAGTCCTTTGGAACTGACTAGAACAAGAGAAAGTCAGACCTCTTGGAAAAGCACAGTGGGCAACATGTAAAATGCTCCTTTTCGAAAGTTATTTTTAGGAAATGTTGGTGGCAGAGAGAGAAAACAGAATATTTAGTATTTTCTTTTAAACATCTTAGAAAGAAGGCTGTTAACACAGATGGTTTTGTTAAACTCTCTAAAATCAAGTCCCAAAATCATCAGAAATGTTCCCATCAACCAAAAGTATAGCCTCAGATGTATCAGTACTACATTGACTAGTAGTTTGTGTAACAAACTACCTGAAAACTTGGTAACTTCAAAGCACTAACATTTATTACATCACAATTTCTGAGGGTCATCCTACCTACATAATCACACTCATAAAATAGGAGACAATTAAGTGGCTCCAATTTACAATTATTATTTCTTAACCACACTTTCTAATTTTTTACTTTCAAAATTATGCCATCAAAGGACAAAAGAAAAGAACAAACTGAGCATGCTAGCTCTGCCAGAATCCCAATCAGAACATTTGTTTTCTATCATTTTAAATAAAGAATCACAGATCCAGCAAAAAGAGTCTAATAATTCCAAGCCACTTAATGCCAGTTCTCAGTCATTTAAAAATTCAAATGTATTACATGCACTTCATCTTAGTCTAATTCTTTGAAAATATTTCAAACAAGCAGTTCCCCAGCTATGCAAGCAAACAAGTGTTAGATATGAAAATCAAATTTTGAAATGGTAGGTATTGATAACATAAGCTATAAAATATATTGGTCAAAACTAAATTGTTCTGTGTGTGTGTGGTATTCAGTGGCAGGCAGATAGTGTGTCTCTGGCCACCTAGCATCTGCATTCTGCCTTTTGCTCAAAGTAGCTGGATTTCCTTCTGTGCACCTTTTTTTCTCCCAGCTAGGTCTTCTCTTGATGGGCCATGCAAGGAGGATATACACCTTCTCCTACACTAGGCCCATCATGCAACCAGTGTCTTTTAGACACAGACATTTCAAGTAAGTCTAGAGCAGATTCATCCCAGAAATTATTACTGTTTGAGGGACTTTTTCATCTTTGTCAGAATTTTCACCAGGCCCCTTATCTTGCTGCAATAAAGTCCATCTTTCTTGAAGTTTAGCCAGAGTAGACTTCTGTTGCTTGCAACACTGCCTCGATGCAGCACCACTTACTTTCCTGTTACTTGTGGACACAGCAGTGACGGCACAGAGCAGATGTGTGCCAGCCACGGCACTGAGCTCAGTGAGCGGGCAGAAAGAGCGACAGGAACTGTCTGCGTTGTGAAAAGCCCACCTTACATGGACCTGAGCTCACAGATGCTATCAGCTCTTGAGAAACCAAGCGGCAGGCACCCACAGGAGCATCCTTTATCAGGCATCTTACAGGGAAACAGAGCTGAGACCCACTTTTAAATGCATCCTATTTCATACAAAGGCACGTTTCACTTTGCAAACAGTCCTCCCCAAACTGCTGAAAGATGGTGGTCTCATTTTTGCAGTGTTTACTAAAATTTTAAATGTGCCTCCCCAAAACAATAGCACATGTGTACAAGGGGTAGGGTAGACAGATGTTCAGTCAATTTTCTTTCTTAATGTCAGTAAAATAGAAACAATGTAAGCATCAAGTAATGGATAAGCAAATAAAGCACCAGGAAACAGGCACAGTAAGAAAATATCTATGGAGCAGATTAAAACATGAAGCAAACAAATACGAACCAATGTGGACAACATATGCAAGGCACAAACAGGGGGAAAAGATTTTAAAAGCATAATATTTACACAAACATACACAGAATTATACAGATTACACCTTCCACAGCTAAAAAAAAGATATTAACTATTTTCCAAAGAGATATGAAGACATTCACATAACACATTAAGAGCAAAACAGCAGTATTTACAAAACTGATAGCTTTTCAGAGGAAGGACAAAAAGGGGGGCCTGGAATTAGGGAATGAATCAAGCAATGAGGTTTGTGCAAATCATTCCATTTTTGTCCCCAGTATATAACCATGTGTTGCTTACAATAATTAAAAACTAATCATAAAAGTAGAGTAATCTGAAAAAGCTCAATTAAGCTATCAGAACTTTGCAGAAACAGACTCCAAATGTAAAAGGAGTTTCAACCACTATGGAAAGATGACTCTAGGCATGAAGACTTGAGGTTAGATAGTTAAGTAACCTCAATACTTCAGGAGTTGTCATGGGAATACCTTGTTGTTGCTGTTGAGCCTCTAAGTCGTGTCTGACTCTTTGTGACCCCCATGGACTATAGGCCACCAGGCTCTTCTGTCCACGGGATTTCCTAAGCAAGAATACTGGGGCAGATTGCCATGTCCCCCCCTTCAGGGGATCTTTCCGAACCAGGGATGGAACTGTGTCTCCTGCATTATAGGTGGATTCTTTACTGCTGATCCACCAGGGAAGCCTATGAGTATACCTACCATATGTTTTATGCAGAGTTTTGGCTACTGTATCTTCATTAAAAAAAAAAAAAAATTCAGTGTCTAAGGACAGTCATTTTTTGCTTAATGTGTCAATGTCCCTCACACATCATGGCCTCCCATTTCATTGAGTTCATTCATTCTTTTCAATAACAATAAACAGCTTCTGGGCATTAGGAAAGTCACAGCAAATTGTGTTCTCATCACTTATGCTACAGCATCCTGTTCTATTTCAAATCCATTTTCCAGGGAATGCTTTCAAATAGTTTAAATCATACCACACTCCTTTCCTTCAACTACCCCTATCTTTTCGCTGCATTTCCAGTTTATAAAATAAAGCTCTGGAAAAAGATTCATGAATTTCTCATGCAGCAGGTTCCAATACTTTATTCAGGTAAGAAATTTATAAATTGAACCATCCACCATTATGTTGATTTGGAAGCACTAATTGTGGCAGTGGTTTTCTAAAGAATGTTATCTATTTCCATCCTGTACAAATTTAGGAGAAACTGTGGTTTCCTGTTCCAGGGTGTTGTCCAAAAACCACTCTACAGAAGTCTGCAAAAATAATCCTTGGCGTTTTTTGTTTCAAGAGGAATACTTGGAGTGTTTCCCACTGAGAAAGGAAATGGGCTTGTTCTGACTGCAAAAAGGCCCCCATGTACTCCAAAGATTCCAAGAACAAACATAATTTTTAATTCAACTATACTTAATGGAGTTGCTTGTTCACAAGCTCTCTGGGAGTGGGGGGCTGTGCTGTGATGTCGGATAAGCTTTCTGCTGATCGCCAGCCAGTCGATCTGTTCCGTGTATATGCGTGCTCAGTCACTTCAGTCATATCCAGCTCTTTGCAACCCTATGAACTGTAGCTCGCCAGGTTCCTCTGTCCGTGGGTTCTCCAGACAAGAATACTGGAGTAGGCTACCACATCCTCCTCCAGGGAAATCTTTCAGATCCAGGGATGGAACCCACATCTCCTGCACTGCAGGAGGGTTCTTTACCACTGAGCCGGTGGGGAAGCCCTGTTATCTGTCATGAGACTTCCCTAAATGCCAGTTTCCTCATCTTGGTTTTAAGCTAATTATTATAGCTGCCTATTTAGAAGATTTATTGTTAAAGGTTAAAATGAATGCCTTGAGCTGAGCAAAACACCTGGCACACCGTATGACATGATGATGGTTTTATATAACACGCATACACATACATATTTTTTCCCCTAAATAGAGTATTAGATTGAGTATAGAACAACTCAAGAAAGAGAATACTGAGCTACTTAGGAAAGGGTATTACTTTACATTCCATATTCATTATAGCAATGACTTCAACTTAACAAAAGCTATGAGAAAAGTGGCCTGAAATAACAAACGTAATATGAAAAGACAAAATAATTTTTCAAGACATTAGTTGTTATAAAAGGGATATTAAAAATATACTGAAGTATCACCCCACTTTCAAAAGAACATCCTTAACTTAAAAGGTAAAAAATGCAAACATTTCTCAGCATCTTCCTTTAATTCTGACTCATTGAAGGCCAAGTTTCCCAACAGAGGCATTTCTGGGTCGAAAAGAGCAGTGGGAGATCAGGTACACAAACTGATTTCCCTGGATTAAGGACCTTCAGAGCTCTCCCCGCATCCAAGGCATAACCTCCTGAAAAGAGGGCACAGACTGCAGGAAGGATGGTGACTCTGCCCCACCAGAGGTCACAACCACTGCCAGCCAATTCAAATCCCCTCCAGGATGAAGGGCAGCGCCCACAGGGAAGTTTTCACCTCTGATCCAAGGAGGCCTTTCACAGCCAGCCCTATCCCCAGACAGGTTCTCAGGCACTCACTCGCCAGCCAAAGTAAAGGGACCATGAGAATTCCACAGTATGTCCTCAGCCATGGCTGGGAACTAGGGAGGACTCCGTGACCCTTCCACATGGCGAAGCACTTAGAAAACTGGAGCAGCAAACCCTCATCTGTCCTGTCTATTTACAGCTCATGGGAGGATTGGGGGGCGGGGAGGACAGGGAGACGCAACGCATCTTGCAAACACTTACACAGTTGCAGAAGAAAACAACGGGGGAAAGTAGAGCTGGATACAAAGGAAAGCTCTATATATAGAATGCAATTATGTAAGAGTTTAACCAGGGAAGCAAAATCAGAAATTCATCCTGCACAGAAGACAAGGCTGCCTTGGCCGGTTTCTCCATCTCCCCCAGAACAGGAAGTCCCCATGTATACTTGGCTGTCTGACCAGCACAGATTTAAGAAGAGTTTTTTTGTTTTTCTTTTTTAACTTTTACATCACTTACATGCTTTGCCCTCAATTTCAGGACAAGGAACATACATCATATAACGCATTCAACCTTTCATACTTTTTTTTTTTTTTTTTTTTTGCTTAAACTATGAACAGCATGGAATCCCCTGAAGAGTACTGTCCAAGAGTGCTTTCAGTAAGGACAGCAACACTCAGTGTCTTCCCATCCAACGCAGCAGCCACATGTGGCGACTCAGTGGAAGTGCCGCTTGGAAGTGGCAAGTGAGACGAGTGTAACAAAGTCTCACAAAGTGGGTGGTCTTATTGCACATTAGGCATATATATAGACTCTAGAAAATGACACAGATGAATCTGTTTGCAGAGCTGGAACAGAGGTGCAGAGGTAGAAGTCTGCGGACTTGTGAACACAGAGGGGGAAGGGGAGCATGGGAAAACTCGAGGAGTAGCAATGACACATAGACACGAGCACGTGTAAACCAGACACCGAGTGGGAGGCTGTCGTATAGCACGCGGAGCTCACCTACACCTGTGAAGACAGAGGTGGGAGGGAAGCTCGGGAGGGAAGGGATGCGTGTATACATACAGCTGGTTTACTCTGTTGTATAGCAGAAACAAACGGCAACATTGTAAAGCGATTATGATCCAACAACAACAACAAAGTAGTTGGCTTAACAAACTAAAATTCACTGTCTCATCATTCTGGAAGCCAGAAGTCTGAAATCAAGGAGCAAACGGGGTTGATTCCTCTTGAGGTCTGTGAGGACAACCTGTCCCAGGCCCTCTACTAGTCCCCAGTGGTGTTAGGCCATCTTCAGTGTTGCTTGGCTTGTAGAAGCAGCACACTAATTTCTGCCGTCAAGTTCACCTGCATTCTCCTTGTGTATACATTTGTGTCCAAATTCCTCCTTTTTATAAGGAAGCTAGTCACACTGCATTAAGAGCTCATCCTATTCCATTATAATCTCATTTTCACTAATTACACCTGCAATGACTATTGCCAAATAAGTACATTTGAGGTGCTAAGTAGGACCCCAAATCATAAATCTGGAGAGAATGCAATTCAAACCAAAAGTCTGAGGATCTTTTTTAATTTTTTAAAATTTTGTTGGAGTCTAGTTGATTTACAATGTTGTTACGAAGTTAGCTTCTACTGTACAGCAAAGTGAATCAGGTACACACACACACACACACACACACACACACTCGTTTTTTTATTCTTTTGCCACATAGGTCATTTCAGAGTACTGCGTAGAGCTTCCTGTGCTTTACGGCAGGCTCTTACTATCCAAAATAGCTACCTATTTTATACATAGTAGTGCTTCGTATGCCAGTGCCAATCTCCCAATTAATCTCTCCCCCTTGCTTACCTCCTGGTAACCCTAAGTTTGCTTTCTACATCTGTAACTCTATTTCTGTTTTGTAAATGTGTACTCTTTATGTTAGATTCCACATATAAGGGATATCATATGATATTTGTCTTTCCATGTCTGATTTACTTCCCTCAGTATGATCATCTCTAGGCCCATCCATGTTGCTACAACTGGCACCATTTTCTTCTTTTTATGGCTGAGTAATAATGCATTGTATATAGGCTCAACATCTTCATCCATTCCTCTGCTGATAGACATTTAGGTTGCTTCCATGTACCGGCTATTGTAAATAGTGCTGCAATGAACATTGGGATACATGTGTCTTTTCAAACTATGGTTTTCTGAGGATCTCATTTTCATTTCATTCTAATTCGTTACTACTTAAAAGGTCACCTGTGACTAGGTGCTACTGTATTGGACAGCATAGGCCTAGAGTATTTCCTCTTTCACTGTACTGACCTCACGCATGGCTTACTGTATTCCAGGCACTATGTGAAGCTCAATGCACAGGCGGTACCGTCACCACCAGTTACCCAAGCCTAACTTTAGAGTTGGGCTTCCCTTGTGGTTCAGCTGATAAAGAATCCGCCTGCAACGCAGGAGACCTGGATTCGACCCCTGGGTTGGGAAGATGCCCTGGAGAACGGAAAGGCTACCCACTCCAGTATTCTGGCCTGGAGAATTCCATGGATTGTATAGTCCATGGGGTTGCAAAGACTCAAGACACAACTGAGCAACTTTCACTTTCAACTTTAGAGAAGGTAAATACATGTACTCTGTCCAAGGACACAGAGCCTGTAAGTCAGGACTTGATTTAGCACGTGGCGCTTTCTTACTTCACACAAGCCCATGCCTTGAGCTGATACAGCAGCTGCTTCCATTTACACTTTAACTTCTGAAACTGTCCAGGAACACACAACAGCCACATGGATGATTGTATTTCTAGCTGCTTCTTATGGGAAGATAATGCATCACTCAGATATTAATTGCTATTCTCAGGATTAATCACTTGCTTTTGGAGCTTTGGGTCTTAAACAATGTAACAATAATTACCTCTTGAACAGTATGTGTATAAATAAAACAGAGCAATTGAAAATTTTACAGCATTTCTCAGATGTTTGACACTGAAGTGAGTACTGCATTATACAGACATACTTCAATTTCATTAACTTCTATTATTGTCCCTACTTTAGTAGATGAGCAAACAGGCTTTCAAAGGTTAAGCAGTTTGCTTCAGGTGACAAAACAAAAGAATAGTTCTCAACTCACATCTGCTAGGATTCCCAAACCCTCTCACTGAACCATGCTGCCGTATGATTTCATAAAACCTATTAACACACACTAATTTACCAGTAAAAACAATGGAAAAGACTTATATTATACGAAGATTTTCATAGGTTCCAAAGGCATCCGCCTCGCCAAGAGCCCCTGCCATTTAACACAGAGAACAAAAACTCTTTTCTAACCTTCTATAACACACATCCTTATGTCAAGTGTGTTCCTTGAAGATATTTCTAGCAAGAAAGGTTTAGCCCAAGTAATGGTTTTTGCATGAGAGTTTAAGGATGAAGCATGTGATTTAAAAAAAAAAAAAAAAGAAAAGAAAACAAACAACATCATGGCTTTTCAAGGGGAAAATTGAAACCCTATTTCAAGTCCCCAGATAATAAGATCAATAGACAGCTTCCCAGTTGGAGGCACTGCCTCCAACTGACTAAAGCAACAGTCTCCACAGTTTGCCTTGTGAGGCCACCCCACAGTTTAATCGTGCTCACTGTTAGGTTTTCTGTTCACATCTAGAGTCTAACATTCTTTTTGTTAAATTTCCACATGGTAATCACAAGCTGCTCTCCCAAAAAAAATCCCCTCTCAGTGGTTATGCATCCACTAAAAACCGTTGACTGGCAACTCTTCTTTCACGGAACTGTGCATTATGTACAAAGGTGCCTTTCAAGTCACTCATACATTGAAAACAAACAAAAATAATATGAAACAACCTCCACCCACAAGATGATTAAAATGGGCAACCAGGGAAGGTGCTACAAACCTAAAAGAAACAGGATGACAAAACGAATGAAGGACTTTTTCCTTTAATCAGTCATGTTGATGTATCACAAAAACCATCACAATATTGTAATCATCCTCCAATTAAAATAAATTTATAAAAAAAAAGAAATGGATACTGAGCACCTACTATGTGATAGGAATTGTAGTAAGATTAGGAATAAAGAAACAAATGAGATATAGGCTTATCCAAGTTTATACAGTCTTAACATTTCACTATTGCAATATTTAATTCAGTTATCCCCACAGTATCAAAGCATTTAAAATCTGTTTTTAAATCATATGATGAAACTAGTTTGCCAGGTTTAGTAAATAAAATACACATGACCAGTTAAATTTGAACTTCTGATAAATGACAAATGATTTTTTATTCTTCTACGAAGTATAGCCTGGGGTTTACAGGTGACTCAGTGGTAAAGAATCCACCTGCCAACACAAGCGACACAGGTTCAATCCCTGGGTCAGGAAGGAAGTAGCAACCCACTCCAGTATTCTTGCCTGGGAAATGCCATGGAAAGAGGAGTCTGGCGGGCTACAGTCCACAGTGTCACAAAACTCAGACATGACTTAGTGACTGAACAACAAGAAGTATGTCCTATATTGGATCTGGCAAACTTAACCCATCATTTAAGCAATAATAGGATGTAAAACAAACGTGAAATATAGGTTTTTGTACCAGAGCTCTAAGAGTTAAGAATTTTAGGCAAAATACTACGTAACAATCGTCAGTATAAATGGCGGAAACACACAACAAGAGAACCTGGGTCACCATCCAATCCCATGACACTTGTGAATGGAATTCCCTGGGTGAAGCAAAAGTGAAAGGTTTAAATGTTTTGTTCATGGGATTGTGGTTTCTAAATTTTCTGAACAAACGTGTTATAGAAAACAATGCACCGTTGAACAGGACAAGAGATAAATAAGCCTACCTTTAAGTATGCCATCACACCCTACATTACATTCAATTCAAATAAGTCAAGGTTAGTAACCTGCTCCTCCAAACAGTCATCAATTCTGTGTGCATCCGTCACTTGGCAGTAGTAAAATTTCTTACTGTTTCTACAGAGAGTGCCACACGCTTCAAGGAGCTAGATTCTCTGCCACACATACATGCAAATATACACACAGATACACTTGTACCTTCTCTCACCAGCCTGTTGTTATCGTTCAGTCGTGAAGTCCTATCCGACTCTTTGTGAGCCCCATGGACTACAGCATGCCAGGCTTCCCTGACCTTCATCATCTCCCAGTGTTTGCTCAAATTCATGTCCACTGAGCCACTGATGCCATCCAACTATCTCATCCTCCATCGCCCCCTTCTCCTCCTACCCTCAATCTTTCCTAGTCCCACCCTGGTGAGCAGCATTCCTCGGCTCAATCTTCACACTTGACTGTAGTCAGTACCAGAAATGTACTCAAGGGAAAACGGTCCAAATGTACCTTCGCTCTGTATCACTTTTATCCCAGAGCCAGAGAGGCAATATTCTCAGGGTCCTCATCAAAGCAACCCAATTTATGTTAGTGTGTGCTGGGCACTGACTTAAATGCTGCAGAGACATCCACTGCTACAATAAACCTGATTTCTTTTCTTCTTGCAGATCCAAATCGAGTGCATTTCTCAAACTCTTTCATTATTACTGACCTATGTGCATTATAGAAAGCTAATGTGATGTGCACAGCTTCTTGAATTGGCGTCTACAATGCTCCAAGCTAGAGGGGGAAGCTGAGCTACAAGACAGGAGGAGCCTGGGTGTGTTCATGAGAACCAAGACTTGAAAGACGAACTTTGCATGCATTAAAAACAAATTTTAGTCTGTGAAACTAATGATAGAACCTGTTAGAGCCACTACTGTATTAAGAGATACTCAAGCTTTTGCAATGCAAGTGGAAATCTAAGTTATATTTCATGAAATGAAATTTAAAGAAACCTTTCTTATGACTCTGTCCTTCCAGCATGATTTAGAAAATTTCTCCATTTTAGAGAAAAAGTCTCTTTTATGCCAGTTTCATGTTGAATTATTCTGCAAAGAAAACCCAGTTTGGCGCCATGTGTCCATTTAAGTTTCTATAAGCCTCCAATTCCTTCATTATCACCAATGTTTGGAAATGGCTAGGTTAAATGTACAGTTCATGCACCGTAAGGAAATTTTAAAGAAAGAAAATAAATATGAAGCAATCACATTATAAAAAGTATACCCTATATTTAGTACTGACAAAGCAAAAGCTAATAGATAAATAAAACATACATGCAGGGCCTAGAACAGCCTCATGTACAAATGGGAACTGAGAGAACTATAAATGAATATGAGATAGTATTTAACTTTGGGGGGCATTTTGAGACAACTTACAGTAGGGAAAAGCAACTGAAATGTTTTGGTGAAGCTGAACTGCTGGTTGTGCTTGTATGTAAGGTATTTTAAGAACTTTGGCAGTTCCCAAATTGTTCAGTCCTCCCCAAATCCATGAACTCTATCCCCAAGGCAATTTTCCTCTCTTTTTAATTACCAAACCAAAACTATTTCTTTTATCAGCAGGACTCCATTGACTAGAAAAGATTTTTCCTTTACTACTCTAATATCTTCTCTAAGAGAGCTCCAGTGAAATACATTATTAGTTGACGCTAACACCTGATACCCCAGGTACTCAAGCAGAAAATCACCTAAAAGTTCAATGTTTCTTAAAAAAAAAAAGTTCCCAAAGTTATCAATTCCAGGCACTGAAAGGCCATAAAAGGCAGGAAAAGAACAGTAACATTGCAGTTTATGTTCATACCATGGATAGCTTAGAAAATTCATAATTTACAGCTATTCAAAGAAATATTTTTCCAAACCCTCCGTTCAAGGATACATTCAAAGAGAAAAGTTTGGAAGTCTGTCTACCTATCTCTCGTTTTCATTTGCTATCAACTTGTTATAATTAACATAAAATAAGATTCACCCCTTTAAGTGTACAGTTTGATTATTTAATAAGAAAGGCAATTGTATAAGCAGCACCACAATCAAGTTATACAACATTTCCATAATGCAATATGTTCTAATGCCTTTGTGGTCAATTTTCTCCCTAACACCTGCACACTACCCAAACGATTTCCATTATAGTTTTATTTTCTCTAGAATGCTATAAAAGGGGAACCATGAAGTATACTGTCTTTTACATCTGGCTTCTTTCACACAACATGATGTTTTTGAGATTCATTCATGCTGCTGTGTGTGTTTGCAGTATGGTCCTTTCTACCACTGAGCTGAATTTCTCTGTATGGATACACCACAAAGTCTGTACTCACCAGTTGATGCACAAGTGAGTTCTTTCCGGTTTTTACCAATTGCGTAACAGTCTCAATAAGGTTTTTGTGGGCCTCACTGCTTTAGTCATTGAATCTTTACACAGAGTTTTGAAATCAAGTAGTTTGAGTCCTCTGACTCTTCTTCCTTTCAAATTTGTTTTGGCTATTCTGATTCTGTATGTTTCCAATGAATTTTAGAATCAGTTGTCAACTGTGATAAAAAGTCATGGTGGTACTTTCCCTGGGTTTGCAAAGAATTCACACATTAATTTCTAGCTTTAATTTTAACAAATCCAGTATCTGGGTTCCCAATCTACCCTGTCTTCCATCTCATGCCTCTGTCCACCCTGACACTGGACACTTAGGCCAGGCTCCTAAGCCACCAGTCTGGCAGGCAGTCAGCCTATTTCTGAGCATCCTAAAAGTCTCGCTGTTGGTCCTACCCTTCCTGCGGACTCTGGCACCCCTCCCCCTCCACCCAGCTAAACAGTCTTTGACTTTAACTCTGTTAGCAGTCCACACTTGCCTTCCTTGATTCTACAAAAAAATACTTGACCCACCCCAACAATGCCTCTAGAATTTCCCCTGGGCTCTGGCTGCGGCTGTCCCCAGGACCTCAGAGTAGCTTTTCAAGTAGATCATAGCTCCTAAGTCAGTCTCACACTGGAGCAGCAAGAAAAGTGAGCATTCGCCCACAGTGAGCTCCCTTCCCCATGTCAGACATCCACTTCTAGTCCTTTGGTTATGAGGTTACTGGTACCCAAGAAACTTCACCATTCCATGGCAGTCTCTTACTCTTAGTTAATTTCACTTAGCAAACTGCCAGTGGATGGAAACACATAACTGTTCTTTTTTTGGTGCCACTTCCTAAGCATGAAAACACTTCTTGGGGTCAACAGGGTGGTGGTGAAGAGGGCTAAGTTTAATCACATCTCCTTTAACTTGAAAGTCAAAAGAAATCAATAAAAAGGTTTAAAACAGAGTCTACCCTGTAGTTCAATGCCTCATTAGTCTCAGTAATGGCTTTATACCTATAGCAGAGATTTTATTTTTCTCTTTTCTTTTGAAAGAAAGAAACTCCATTAAACTAAAATTACTGTAGAGGAAGCAACTATCTCTTAATTTCTCCTCCCAGAGCATGCACTGGAAGTCTTCATTTTAACTCATGTCCATTCAACCAGCAGCTGACTTGGAAAACCAAAGAAAAGTTTTTGTTGTCAGTGTTCAGTTGCGAGGTCGTGTCCAACTCTTTACAATCCCAAGGACTGCAGGCCAGGTCTCCTTGTCCGCCACTCTCTCTCAGAGTTTGCTCAAGTTCACATCCATTGAGTTGGTGATGCTACATAACCATCTCATCCTCTGCCACCCTCTTCTCCTTTTGTCTCCTTAATATAATGGCATTATCTTAGATACACATAAAATACCTCTTTAAGATTTTTTGTTTTCGCTTCTCAACAGTCACAATGCATGACTGGATGTTTTTTAATATTTTCCTATTTGTTCTACTCAGCGAAATGCTCAATGGACAGATAAAAGGTATCCCAAAACAAAAAAAAACAAACAGAAACGTCGATCTGAAATTATCTATATCTTCTGTACCTGTTTACTAACATATTCTCTACCTCAACACCATTCCTCCCTCCTCCAATGGCAACTTCAAAAAAAAAATAATAATAATTCTCTCTCATTCACTCACACCTACAAAATATCTGGGAAAGCATTATGCAATCAGTAATTCTGTACTCAATAAAAGATTCTTTATCGCATGCTCAAATTAGCATGACCAAAGCAAAAAATAGTTAATTCACATTCTGACATTATTTATAATAAAAAGCAATCATCCTCATTACACATTAAATCACTTAGCTAAAGAGATGAAAGTCTAATTTTTTGTTGCCCTAAAATATGATAAACTTGCCCAAATCATAATTCAACGTTCACCTTTTAGGTAACACGAGTTTACAACCTCCAATATTTTAAACTTTAAAGATTCAGTAACTGGAAGAATGCTAATGCAACAGGTCATGGATATTCAGACAGAGAATTCACAAAGAACGTTCTTAACGAAATTAATTACATTTAAAAGTCTAACCTTTTATAAAAGCAACCTAAATGACTAAACCTGAATCTTATCACTGTAGGCACAATCATGCAAAGTAATAAGGCTGAGCTGTTAAAAGTGCTGGTAAGACCTTAATACTACTAGGGAATGCACATGCACAATATCAAGGGGAAAATGCAGGTACACATTGAAATATATACGTGCATATAAATTTTAAGTGTGGCTATAAATATATGTGTGCTCTGTTCCCTAAATTCCAAGACTCCATGAATTCTGAAATTCAGTCGTTTTAATAGCAGCTTTTTGAGGGAGGAAAAGAAATAGCACCACATAAAATACACACAACTCTAAGACGCATTAGGACTACAAAACAATCCAAATGTGTGAGAAGGGTGATTTTCTAATGAAGAAAATCTAAGAGTCGGAGGATGAGAGCTGAAAGAGTACCTGGTAGGAAAAAGCGACTGCAAAAAAATCCACAAATTGGCAAAAGCAACTCTTTTTCCTCAATAAAATTTATTGGCATTTTTTATTTCTCTATATTTCTTCCTTTTCCACTTCTCTGTATTGAGCACTCATTACCCCTAACCTTAAACATCATCAAAAATATTTTCAAGGCGTTGTTTCAAACGAGAAAAGTAATGTTGCTTCTATAAACCTGTATTAAGCAAATTCCTATCTTTTCAGTTCAAGCCCCAACTCTATCAAGCTCAGTTTACATTTTGGGCCAAAGTTCTTGGAGCTGGTTCACCCTAGAAATTCCAGTCTTTTGGCAGCTGGAGAATATTTACTGTTTTACTTAAGTTTGTTTTTGCATTTATCTTCCATGCTGATCTGAGGCTTCCAGGAGCAGCTGGACGTTTTTAAAGAAACTGAACAATATCCTCATGCCCAATGCATCTGAAATAAGAGGCTGACTTTCATTTTAGAGAGGCCAAACTTAGATCTATTGAACAGCAAGCATTTTTCAGCTATAATCAACTCAAGAGCTATGTAATATAGTTAACACATCAGGTAAGCTTCTCCTGCCACTAATAAAAATGACAATTTCCTGTGAAACAAAAAAATCATATTTCTCTTTACAATGATGTTTTGTATCACAATTCAGTTTTTTAAAACCTGTAAATGAAAACTATTATCTTATACAAGAGATAGACCTTCTTAGTTTTAGATCTGCTTACATTAAAAATTATCTGATAGTAACACATAAATCAGAAACCTGCATCCTTCTCTCCGTCTTTATTGAATTCATAAAGCACTAGTCTTCCAGACATTTTAATTAATATGTGCTAACTTCACACTATTGTTCACTTTTTAAAGACCAACCCATTAAGCGTTAAGCATGAAAAGCTTAAGATTTTATATAGCTCCCTTTTAAATGCAATCTCTCAGATTTCTGGAAACAAAGACACTAATAACACGCTATCAATTTTATTTACAGAAACACAAGACAAGAACTAATTCCAAATGACAGTTTTAGCAGAAGAAAGCAAATGAAAAAGAAAAACCTCAGGGAGAATGGTAAGAATACTCAATTTCTCATTTTTTTGACCAGTCACATGATATAAAATATTATGATGCTATTGAAATAAAACTTGGTCAGCTGTTTTTAAAAAGTTTTTCTAACTTGGTTTGCCTCAAAAGGTTTAGTCCACATCAGCATATTTAAGTATATTACTTACTTAAAGGATCATCTTTACTTAAGGGATTTGCAGTCATAAACTCCTATGTAGAGTTTTAAAGGAAAAGTCTGGTTTTAATCACCACACAGGCCAGAATATGACACTTGAGGCACTCCATTCGTTTTAGGCAAGTTTGCAGAAGCAGTTTAACTGATTCAAGAACATGGAAAACTCAATGGCATGCTAAAACTTACTAGGTTAAATCTGACAATGTTATTTTGTAATTAAACCAAAAGGGGAACATTCAGACCAAATACAGACATACATATACACCTGTGCAGTTTTGGTGCCCTTATTTACAGTCAGATCTAACCTCTAGAATTAATCATTTAATATAAAGAACAATTCTTCAATGGATTGGAGGTAGGCCACCCAACCGTACAACCTTCCCACAGTAACTGCTTCACACTAAGTTGAAGACAATGCTTCTGGTACATTTCCCAGAAGGTTTCTGGTAAATTTCTGACTTCTTGGTCCAGTTCCCTCTCATTCACGGTATCTAGAATTTCAGGCCCGCCATTTAACCTCCCCTGGCGTTATGGACTGAATTATGCCACCCCTCCACCATTCATAAGTTGAAGCCCTAAGCCAGTATATCATAGTGTTTGGAGACAGAGCATTTACAGAAATAATCAGGATGCAGTCATCAGGACGGAGGCCCAAGCCAACAAGACTGGTGTCTCTGTAAGGAGAAGCAGGCACATGGACGAAAGAAGTATGAGGACAAAGTGACCCAAGAGCAGCCAGCGAGGCAAGGAGAAAGGCCTCAGGAGAAACCAAACCTGCCCACACCTTGACCGTGGACCTCCAGCCTCCCAAGCTGTGAGAAAACAAAATCAGCTGTTTAAGGCACCTCATCTGTGGCGTTTTGGAGGGGCCGGCCAAGCAGATGCATGCACCTGACCGCAGTTTCCTCACCTATTTTTGTGGATCCCCCAAAACTGAAGAATTCATCGTTGGAAACTAAAAACGTGTCTGGAAGACAATATAAGTGTCATAAATAGTAGCTGCTATACTTAATAACAGGCTTCCCAGGTGGCACATCTGCCTGCCAACCCAAGAGATGCAGAAGATACAGGTTCAATCCCTGGATAAGCAAGATCCCCTGGAGGAGAGCATGGCAACCCACTCCAGTATTCTTGCCTGGAAAATCCCATGGACAGAGGAGCATGGCGGGCTACATTCCATAGAGGTCACAAAGAGTCAGACAAGATTGAGTGAGCACGCACCCGCATACTTAGTATCACTAACCTTAAATGAAGTTGGCTGGCAGGCAGGAGAGATGAAAACCTAGTGGCTTGTTCTGGAATTAAGTCTACCACCCTTGACCACCAACCCTACTACTCCGAATATTACAATCTCAAACCGCATTCCCTCCAGACATTTATTTCCAAGTGTACTACAGGGGCAAAAACAAGGGGGTAAGTCAGGGGTGCCTAAACCAGAAAGGTCAGTGGCTAGTGGATGTGACAGACAAGATTAATAGTCATAGACAGAGAAAAAGTTCTGAAAAGAGGAGACAAGCCTGGGCAGGTAAGGACCCCAGTCACAGATCTAAGAACAATGCTTGAAAACATCCGAAGAGCTTGCTGTGGGGCCAGAGTACCTGTACTTTTCAAACACACTCAAAATTATCCTGATGGTAAGTCACTTTGAGAACCACTGAGGTAAGAGTTCAAGCTCCACCAAGACCTGACCTTCAAGGAGCTGGATGGTGGCAATGACAAGACTTGCCTCACTGAGAAAATTGACTCTACCATAGAACATCAGATGCAGGAAGGGCTGACCAGAAGCTGATGCAATAATCTCACTCCTGTTCTTCCAAGAAAACTTTGAGGTGGAATCACAGCAACAGGGCTACCAAATGCCAGACAGCCTCTCATCCAATGCGATAGAGATCAGGAAACTGCCAAATTTCTCAAGATAATTCTGAACACAAAGGCAAATAATCTTTCAGTAGACCTGATATTTATGATGCTGGACTATGGTATTTAGTTGAATTAATGATGGAAAACACAGGCAAAAGGTATGCTAGTAGGAAAGAAAGCCCAAAATATGAATAAGTAAGCCTACAAATTAAGGCTTAGACATACAATCTGGCTGAAATAAAACCACCCAAGCCATGAGCCTTGGATTCCATGATATGTCCACTGTTTAAACTCTCAGGATGAGCAACCAAACTCAGCATCATGTATCAGAACCAGATTTCTAAATAAATTAAGCTCAACAGTAAAGAAAGTTCTTTACTTTAAACTGCCCGCCTACCAGGGAGAATATTTTTAAGAGAGAAATAACCTTAGGACCAAAAAAGAAATCTTCAGGAACAAACCTGACAATAAAAATACTCCAGGTGACACTAAGACCAATTTTTATTTTTTATCAAAACTCATCCAAACAATTTTAACTGCAGGAGATGTTTTTTGTCAAGAAATGACTTCAGAGAGGCAGCATGTCAGAAGAAGATGCTATAACAAATAATTTCCTTTCAAAGCAAATGTAGTTTCTTTACAAAGAAGCTAAAAAGAAAGGATATAATAAGCTATCTATAATGTTTACTTACTTTCTGAAGTCCTAAAACTGACCTTCACACTTCACTAATCATAAGTAGTTATAAGCAGTTACTAACTGAACCGGTAATGGAGGTAAGAAATTAGGGAAACCCATAACCTTGTGAATAATAATACCTAACATTTAAGCAATCTTTCAATAGATGAGGTTGCACGGAAAACACTTTCATGCTAAAGGCAAGAGATAAAATGGAATGCAAGAGAAGGGACGGGGATAAAAGTCACACCGGCGGATGCATACATGGGGTGCAAACAACCTTGCAGGGTCTCTGCATTAGTGTAGAACCATCACCAACACTACCTGAGCATAAAACCTAAATTTCTGAAAAAACTAGATTAAATCAGTAAAAAGCTAATAAGTGCCCTTGCGATTTCTTCTGCAATATTTTAACTCAATGTGCTACACCAAAAGGATGTGCCTAGTTTTGACAGATGCAGCAAATTGCCCTGCAAAACTATGGGCACTTAGGTATATGCCCTACAGAACATCCAGTCTCTTGTGCAGAATTCACTTTAAAACTTTCAATCAAGGCACTTCACCTACACCTCATCCAACTCTACTCCATCCATGCCACAAGAAGAAACAGGAAAATAGAGAACTCCCTAGACTCAGTGGATTTACTCTGCGTCCCAGTTTTCTAGCTGTAGAATGAAGATAACACCTAACCTATATGGACACTGGGGGAAACAGGAGGGATGGTGCGAGATAAGGGCCTGAATCCTGAAGGCAGCAGATTACAGGGTGACCTCTAAAGCCAGAAAAGCCTAGATTCTAACTCAGACCCGTCTCTTACCAGCTGTATCAGCACCAGATCAAATGTTTACCCTCTCTAAGCCTGAAGACTCACCAAAAAGGAGTTTGTAACAGTACCTGCCTCTGGGTTGCTAGCAGATTTATATGAGTTAGGACAGGTGTGGGGTTTTCAGCAATACCTGGTACATAAACACTTTTTTTAAAAAATAGACATTATTTTAGGCAGGAAATTCAAATTACAAACCCTATTTCAAAATCCAAATAATTTTCAAAGTGGAGCTTCTATCACCATGTCAAAACTAAAAGCACAGCTGTGGAGAGAATATGCCCAGAACAGCGAGATGGAAATGTGAATTCATTTGCATGGAATTGTGCATGCAAAGAACCTCCTAATTCTTGTTAGGCTGTACACCATGATTACATTTATTTTGGCAGATATAATTTCTTGATTGACTTTTTCTGGGATATTTTATAAGAAATCAATGTATAAATTAAATTCTTCATCTGGAAATATCTTTTTAAATATTTTGTTGTTTTTTTTTTTTTAACTCTACCTGGAACAGTTATAAACAATTAAAAGTGAATTTATCCCCTTTTCCCCCTCAATAGATTTTTTTTTTTTTTTTTTTAGTTTTCCTATCCTAAGCTATTAGAAAAATCCTACCACCATAAATATCCATCATATCAGTGTTGATGTATGTCTCTATTTGTATAACTATATGCACACACACACATGGTTAGAATCAACAATTCCTATTAAAAATCTATCCTTTTTTCAATGAGGAAAAAAGTTTCAAAACTGTCATCTCCCGTAAATGAGAGGCCAAAAAAACACCCTAAATTTGGTAGTGCTTTCTCTGTGTTTCACTGGTCACTGGCATTATCCCAACTCACCCATTCCTGGTATTTCCAAGTGGGAAACATTTATAAATGAAGCAACTGGATTAACAACACAAAAGGATAACAGATGAATGAGACTCATGAAAGAAGAATGAATGGTCTGACTTCACTCTCAACTGGGTTGAGCATGAAGCAAGAGAAGTGATACGGAATAAAAAGCAGGTGTCACCTGAAACAAAAAGTGCAACAAAAGGCCCACTCTGTTTGTGATAGGCTTATAGTATTAATAGGTAAAAAGTCTCTGTTTCTTATGCAAGTTTTATGACTTAAAAACTGTTCATTCAACTACTAGATGTCTTAATCATCTTATTCTTTCTCTTCATCATAAATGGGTATTGCACTGTCTCATAAAGTTTGTAAAGCAAATGTTTTACACATATTATTAATATACTGCAGTGGAAAAGTCTATAACATCAGCTAGGAGTATTATGAATTTGATATCTCCATTAAAATGATAGATATATAAACGGTATTGCATCAGCTTTAAGTATACAGATCATTAAAAAAATATACTTTACCACTACATGTCCACCCCTCTCCTGACAGGCTTGAAAAACTTGAGGATACCAGACTGAGAAAGATAAGGCTTCAAAGGCTGAACTAGAAGTATTTGTGTTAAATGCTCTCACTGAATCTTAAAACAGAAAAGAAGCCACCAAGCAAAATCAAAGCACAAATTTCACTTTGGCTCTACAAACCATGATGTAGCTTATCTCTTAGCTTCTGATGAGGAGAGCCATACCAGTTTTAAACGATGCAGTCAAAAAAAGAGCAAAATTGTCAACAAATCTGTCAAGGATCAGCAATACTAGAGAAGACTCTCCACTTTCCATTTTTAAAAAATGTACAGACACATGTATTTAATATGTATGTTTTCTTTCCTGTTTTACACTTGAAATATAGCCACACAACTAAATTAAACATTATTAACCTAAAAGACGATAGCATCCTGTGTTTACGAGAGAGTAAACACAGCTCACAGCATACAACTCCAAAGCCTAGCCATTTCAAAATTCACATAGCGAGGCTTCCAAAACCATGACACTTCTGATCTGCTACTCAAGTTCCCAGGATTGGCAGTGTTCCAGGGTTATGCCAGGTGACATCACAGCATTTCTCAGAAGCAGCTTTTAAATACATTTGTAAGTGAGTAAATTTGATGAGGCTTTGAGGCAAATCCAACTTTTGGGGACAATTACTGTTGTATAAGAAAGATGCTATCTTTACACTGCACTGTATGATCATTCCATGCAAAGATTTTTGTCTTCTCTGAACCATAGCGTCATGAACTTATCAAACTATAATGAGAGGAATGGTCTTCCTTAGTTGTATGCATAACCAACAGAGTCAAATAAGTCACAAGCAAAACTGCCTTTTTCTCCAAGTTCAGGGTCATGACAAACCAGCTAATTAAATTTACTAAGCAAATTTGTGGACTTCAGCCCTATTCTGTGAAGGTGGATAAAAATTTTCAATGGAAAAAAAAATCTTTACAGGCAAGTGTGCCTACAAAACAAAACCGCAAACTCTGCAAGGGGCGTTCATGGGGGACATGGACTTTCGGGGTGAGTTAAGACTCGCTTCTTGACAACAGCATCCAGTGACTTTATTCAAACTCTAGTCAAACCTGTGTCTCTGTTTATAAGACAGAGACAGAGGCAGTAGGCAGTATTGGCCTTTGAAGTGATTAACCCACAAAGACTTTCTTTCAGAATGATACTTCAAGCCTGAGGAATATTTTCCCTGGTGGTATGGCTCAAGGCAGCGGTAAGCTAAGTGAGGTGTGATGAACGGCACCCAGCCTGCACCAGAGGCAACACAGGCCCGTTTGGCCCTGACCATGGAGACAGAAAGGTCATTCATTACCCAATGTGAACAAACAGAGTGTACGTCTGTGATAAATAGTGGTCATTACTGAACTACAATGCTCTCTGGGAATTCCTCGACACTTCCTTGACATTAATGTACTTTTCGCGGCGGGCTGAGAAAGGCTCTCTTGATATTATTTAGTGCTTCAGGTTTTATGCAGGATACCATGGATCTTCTCCTTTGTTGGGATGAATGGGTCTGAACAAACACCAAATGTCTTCTTTACTGCATACCAAGTCTGTTTATCCTCAATCAAATGTGCATGCACACACGCTCATGCGTGCGTGCGCGCACACACACACACACACACACACATGTGCTAAGGTTGTATATCTGTATCAGTGCAAGCCGATACTAACAAAACATAATCCTCATAGTGTTGGAGAAATGGTCCATTCTGAGCCTTGACCTCTTCTGAGTTGAGGCTCCATCACATAAGTAACTATATTACACCCATGACCAAGTGAAACAAAAGAAATACAAAAGATGTTGGCCCAAATAAAAAGATTCCTCAGGGAAGTGACAACCACAGTTCATCTTTTTTTCACAAAATCTTTGCCACTGGGCCTTCAAAGAAGCTGCTGTCACTGCAGGCAAGACCTGTCACTCTCTCTCCCATAAGCCTTCACCAAGCCAATTCCCACTGGCTCAACTCCAGTATCATCCTACTTGAAGCCTTTCTAATACGTCCCACCCCAACAGTGTCCACACACTGTACACACAGTCACTCCCTCCTCTGGGTTCACACATGGCTCCTTGAGAGGCTAAATAAAACACCTGCCGCGGGGTGGCAACAGTCTGTTGCGAGCTGAAATTCTCTTGGTCATTATTTGGTGCGAAGCATCTGCCAGGCACTGTGAAACCTTCTCTACCTCATTTCACTCTAGTCTGAATTCTCCCCATGGAACAGAGAGGACTTACATCTTCTTCATCTATATATTCCCAGATGCAACCGACTATGCCAGGTACCTACAGTTATACAACACATGTGGCTATGGGCAAGGAGGGACAGGTAGATATATACTAAATATGTTTCCTACCATGTCACCCAGGTTTGATCACTGCAGATGGAAAAGTGACTTACCTGTTTGAAATCCTAGGCTTTTAAACCTTTAAAATCTGAATGACAGTTATTTTATTTCACAGAAATGTTTGCAGTGTAAAATCCATGTAACGTGTCTCAATACACAGAGAAAAGGCACATGGAAGAGTAAATTCACATACTCTCGGCAAAAGTGTAGCAGTGACTCAGTATTCACAGCAAAACAAAACTAATTACTGTACGTGGAACATAAGGCAATTGAGCATAATTGACTTGATCCAAGGATCATGAGTTGGTTTAAGGAAACAACTGAAGGAAAAACATAGTTCAGTGGTAAGAACAATACCTAACACTTTCAAATAAAGTAAGACTAAAGATCTCTCTTCAAGTAGTACATGAGATAATACACCACTTACTATCTCTTAGTAAAGGTGTTTTTAAGGTACTGTAAAATGAGCACAGCATGTACTGTGTTCCTGAAATAATTCCTCAAAACAGACAGCATCTCCTTGCGTCCCTAAACTAGCTCTACAATGACAGAACTACCAGTGACAAGGTGTTATTTCAGAAGACAAAATCTTTGCATTTTATCTACTTGATATTAAAATTTATATTATTTTGATAGCTGTGTAATCTAATATGAAGAAACAGACAGGTAAGGCAGAGCCTTCTAGACAGACAGATATGAGGCAGCTATATGAGACAGATATGAGGGCAGACCACACCCACCTCGGAAGAGACCAGGGACATGTAGTGATACCATCTGCCCAGGGGGGTAGCTCAAAATATTTCTTGAAGCACATCAATTACTACTTCAGTCACCAAATAATTTCAGGACAAGTGATGGCATCACTGACTGAATGGACACGAGCATGAGTAAACTCCAGGAGTTGGTGATGGACAGAGAGGCCTGGCATGCAGCAGTCCATGGGGTCGCAAGCAGTTGGACACGGCTGAGCAACTGAACTGAACTGAACTGACCAATTTCTTAACATTTCCATGTCCAGAAACTTTCATATTTGAGTATGTGTCTCGGGAACTTCAAACCGAGGGAACCAAAATAGATGGTATGTGGAGTCACTCATCTTTGCTTACAGAAAAGGTTATACAGGGTGGGAGAACAAACAAGTGATAGGATAACAAATATTTTTATCACCATAAAAAAATCTTACTTAAGTTCAGGCTGACATTAACATAAACACGAAACATATAGCCACAGTGGAAAGGGGAAAAACAGTAGAGACATCAGATTCTTAAGTTCTAGATGTGCAAAAACACACAGTTTTGGGTGATCCCAAAACTACTGTCAAAAACATCTGCAGGGGTGGGAGGGTCGGGTGAGAGGACAAATGCATTTCCCTGTGATCCCTTGTGACCTACATTAATCATCAATGACCTCCGTGTCATGATCATGTCAGATCCACTTAGCATCACTGCAGGTTAATATCCTGGTGCCTCCAAGATTTGAATGTATTCAAATCTTGAATATCAATACATTGATATTCACCATATGCAACTCATCATTGGGGAGACAGGTCCCTTTGACAGAAAAGGGACAAATGTTTTTAGCATATACAAACTGAATCTTCGGGAGAGAAACAAATGAAGAAGCTTCTCCAGGCCCCGCCATCCAAAAACTACATTCATCAATAATTAAGATTTTTCTAAAAATTTCAGAAACCTATTTATCCTCTGAAAACTATACAGACGCTTGTTAATGACAATGATGGCCAAGAAATTTTAAGCACTCTATGTGCCATGCACACTAAGCAATTTACACAGAATATTTCTATGAATCTTACAAAATTCTTAGTTTTCAAAAAAAAAAAAATTCTTAGTTTTCTCTTCATTTTATTAACAAGATTATAGAATCAGGGATAGAATAAATGAGATCAAATCTTGGTCTTACTCAAATTTTGTGAACTTTAGCTACCACATAATATTGTCGCCTATGTAAGAAACAATTTTAACTCTTAATACATATTGTAAAACCAAACAATTATATATGAAATACTTAAATGTCCATGCTTCCCTGTATGTTCGAGTCTTTACTATTTCTATGGATCATGACCAGAAGAAAACTCACCTCTTAGATGACCATAAGGATCTATTTGCATTTTTCTGAAGTTGTCCCATTTATTCCGTATTCCATTGGACTAGCCTTCTACTTTAAGCATTTAACTTTCTGGGCTATAAGATAAAATCTGAGGAAATATTAACCTCACTGGGTTTTTCTTTGATGATTTCTAAAAGTGCTGAGACACTTAGAAGGGTAAACACTCCAGAATCTCTCCAGACCTTGGAAAGAAAGGAAGTAAGCTTCCTGGTCCATCTTCAGGGTTCTGAATGATCTCACACATCATTCTTAGAGCAGACAACTTTGGGAGCCAGGGCTGGAGGACAATGTCCCCTTATCACTACTCTGGAAGGTTTACATCCGTCTGCCATTCAGTCACTGTCCGTACATCCGTCTGCCATTCTGTCACTGTCCGTACCTCAGCACAAGGCTCCGGGCCATACTTCATGAAATCAAATGTCCAAGAGCGTATCTCCTCCACTGTTCTGGCTCTGTCTTAAGTAGGTCATGAAATTTACAGAAGCCAGCTGGACACTGTGTAGCTTATGAGCATGAGCATGTTAAGGAGTTTTAGCTTATCTCCTATGCAACTGATTGTGGAGAAATTACAGTTTTACTTAAGCATCCCAATGACACTGAAAACTCTCACAGTGGAACAAACTTGCAACTAGGTTTTTCCTACTGCATGGGGAGTCATCTTCAATGTAAATTTTGGTTTGCTTTGACTTAACTGTCCTACTTGAGCAGCCTGGTGGTAGAAGGCTCTACATGGTTTGCGGGTGAAAGCTGCTTACTGTCTTATGAAGTACAATCTTGCCAGCCAAGGAAACTAAACTATGAAAGTTCAACCTCACTTCCCTTTCCCAGACGGAATGAACATGTTCATTTAAGAAGTACTTTCTATAAAAAAAAAAAAAAAAAAGTCCAGGAATATTTTCAAATTACTCAACAGGAATACTTGGGCTGGTTTGCAAAACAATTCATGGTCCTCTGTCCCAAATCTCATAAGTGTCAATTTTTTAGACTCATTAAATAGCTGATATATTATAGATATTTCAAATTGCCATAACATATACTTGGTATCTTAACAGTTTTGTCAATTATACCACAGTTAAACTTAAATTTAAAATATAAGACTAAATAAAAAATATTTTTTAAGCCCACGGATACATATCATCAGTAAATTGGCTGCACAAACAAATCTAAGTGCTAAAGATATTTCTACATGTCCTGCTTTATCAATTTCTACTTCCACTGTAAATCCATGTAAATTTTATCTTCATGATAAGCAGGGGGTTTTTTTGGGGGGGGGGTGTTCTAATTTGTTTCATTGTATCTGTATTTGTTTTGCTGTCTACAATATAAAAATAAACAACCACAACTTTTCAGTTTCCCATCACTTTTCTTAAGCTCAAATTTACTCCATTTTAATTGCACATACTTCTCACACCAGAAATGAGCCCATTAAGCTCTACTTGCCTTTGCATTGAGTAATAAGATTCCACTAATTAATAACCCTTGTACAACTCATCATTAACTCTAATGCCATCCATCTCCTAATGTAGCCAAACTTTCAGGAGCAAAGTGCACAAAACGGGATGAAGTACAAGGCACAAAATACTCTACCCAGGATAATAATATGCCTTGAAAAGTCCTGACTAGGAAACATAGCACAAAAAATATTTTACAGAGGCTTGCCCTCTGCAGCTTTCTTCTCTTTCCCCGAAGAGACACACCCTCAGCCATGGAAAGGATCTGTCTAAAACCAATACTCCCTTTTTCCTTGTCTCCTTTTTTGGGGGAAGGTCTGAGGACACAGTTATAGAGGAAATTCTCCTGCTGTATACAGCTAGAAGAGTAAAGACTGCTATACCAATGAGCTGCACCAAAACTACCCAATTAATGGCCATATGAAAAATAACTTCACCTTGGAAAATTGTTCAGTGCTTAAATTGGAAAGAAAATCTCTAGGCTACTAGCACTTTCACGAAAGCAACTTTCTCAAGAATGAAGCTCCTTTCCTTCAAGTGCCTCATTTATTTTTTCTGTCCCTCTGGTTTTTCCAAACAGGAAAGATCCCTGTGAGAACAGAAAAGATTTCCTTCTTTCCTTTTCTACAGAAGGTCGCTGTGACCATTCATCACCAGTGCTGGCTGTGAGCGCTCCCATTGGTGAGTTATCACAAATAAAGTTCAGGGACACCAGGAACATGTTACTCCTCATTAAAGGGAAAGTTAAGCCTCGAGTCAGGGACAAGAAAGAAAACTTTTTCAACGTCAAGCTGGCCTTCCCAACAGGCCAGATTACTTTCAGATTACCTTTTATCTTTTGCAATTATTGTGTGAAACCCAACTGTTACTGACTTCCTACTTGGGAACTCGGATGGAAAGTGAAGACATGAACAGTAACAAACTGGCAAGGAAGTCAAAGAAACTGTACTGAGAAGACAAGAATGTGGCCTTAAAGGAGCTATTCCACAAACAAACTCTTTGAGAAAAGTCAAAATAACGCTTCCCTGCCAGAAAACAAAGAAGCTTTTCTTGGCTCTGCCATTGATGGAAACGTAAGTGCTTAGGGAAGTTGCTTAACCTGTCTAGGGCACTTAATCCCTGGGAGGAGGATTTGGACACCTCACTAGGATGTGTAACAGGAAGTAACATTACTGAGTCATGGCCCCAGACCTCTTGGCTAAGCCTACCCAGGGCAAGTTACATAAATCCTAGTGCCTCCATTTACTCATCTGTACAATGGAGAAAATAACAGCGGGAATCTGATAGAGGTACATGAAATCCAGGAGGTCTGAGCTTCCTTCCTGGGACAGCGTTATCTATTATTATGGTCATTAGCACTGTCATCACTTATAGTTTTCCTTATTCACATGAGGGTGCATGTTAAGTCGCTTCCATTGTGTCCAACCCTTGGCAATCTTATGGACTGTAGCCCGCCAGGCTCCTCTGTCCATGGGATTCTCCAGGCAAGAATACTGGAGTGGGTTCCATGCCCTCCTCCAGCCGATCTTCCCCACCCACAGATTGAACCCATTTACCATGAGCACCATCTGGGAAGCCCCTCATTCACCAACTTGCTCACAACTCACTACTCCTAATGTTTATATTTTTTAACATTTCTGTCTCTCCCTCATCACCTGCCTCTTTAAAGTCCCCCTAGATTCAATCTAACTCTCTCCCTTTAGATTTTATTTCATAACAAGTCACTTATCACTTAATCTCCAGTTTTCTGGCATTCTGAAAGGAAAGAAATATCACGTTTCAGAATTTTAAATAATATCAAAAATGTAAAACTTATCAAGCTTTCTGTCAATCTGAGAAGAGCAGGCAATTTAGAACTTATGGAGAACAAATGAAAATGAAACAAGTATGATTTTGTTATTAGTGTTACTTTTTCTGAACAACTTAAGATTCTTAAGGCGAAGAAGTAGCCCTCAATAGCTACAGTAAACCAACATTGAGATGAACAGTACAAAATGTAAAGTCTACTAAAAATGGCGTTTAAAAAAAAATGGCATTTAAAAGTTCTGACTAAGAAAGACACAGAAGACAAATACTGCATGTTATCACTTATATATGGAATCTAAAAAAATAAAACCAATGAACGAATGTAACAAAAAAGCAGACTCAGAAATACAGAGAACAGACAGAGGCAAGATGGAAGTGGAAAGAAAGGAAACAGAGTAGGGGATTGAGAAGTACAAACTATTACATATAAACGAGCTAAAGGCTATATTGTACAACACAGGGAATAGAGCCAGTATTTCATAAAAACTTTAAAATGTAGTATAACTAAAATACTGAGTCACTGTTACACACCTGAAACTAATATAACAACGTAAATCAACTACACGTCAATAAAGAAATAAACATAAAAAATAAACTTAAAAAAAACTAAGGAAAGTAATGTTTGACATCCTTGGCGTACAAGAGGGAGTAAGCCCATATATGTCCACAGTGAGTCAAAACAAAACATGTCTTATAAAGTAGCAAGAGGTAACAAGTAATCAAGTTCACCAAAAGGTGCACAAAAGATAGGAAATTTCACTCATATTCAATTTCCCACTACCTTAACAGAGGAAGTGCAAAAAACGGACCCCTGAAGATGAACACTGGAGCTGTTACTGGAGTGATCCCCAGGCACCAGGAGCCTCAATTTACTGAACAGCAAAACCTGCTTTTTTTTTTTCTGAGGACCACAGTGATTCAACACCAGTGAATTACTGTGTGATCACCTACAGCTAGGAGGACAAAAGTAACAATGGGGATGAGAAATAAAAATGCTTTAGTTTTATGTCAACTTGATTACCCAGATATTTGGTGAAACACTTTTTCTGGGTGTGTCCATAAGGGTGCTTCTAGATGAGATTAGCATTTAAATCCACAGACTGAGTAAAGCAGATGGCCCTCCTCAATGTGGGTGAGCATCATCCAAGCTGTTGAGGATCTGAATAGAACAGAAAGGCCGAGGAAGGAGAAATCAAGCTCTTCCTGACTGCTGAACTGGTATTGCTCTTCTGAAGGCTTCAGCCTCAGGTGGATCTTACACTAGAGGCTCTGCTGGGTATCACGGGACATTTCAGCTTCCATAACCATGTGAGCCAATCCTATATTAAAAAAATCTTTCTACTTTCATTTGTCTGGTTTAACTTTGATTTATACTCATCCTACTGATTCTGTTCACTCTAATACATCTACCAAAATCCTATAATCTCTAAGTGGTCACCCAGACTTTTTCCCCTAAAGTTACTCTTTTCACTACTACTAACAAAAGCCAAAAGATGATAAAATATTTAAAAATATGAATGACCAATTCAAAACAAAATCCAATATTCACATTTTCCCAATTATAATAGATCTTTTTCTCTGTTTCACAGTTTGTTGGATTGATCTAGGATCCAAAAAAGGTCCATACATAAATTGAGGCCGTTCTAAATCTCTTTTAACCTATAAGTTTCCCTTTTATCTCCTTTACCCACTGTGCTTTAAGACTTAAGTCTTTTATAAAGTTTCCATGTTTTGAATTTTGCCAGTTTTACTGATTACATCCCCAAGGTGTCATTTAACTTGTTACCACTATTTATTTTCTGTAAATGACAGACCTAGAGGCTTGATCACCCTAAAGTTTCATTTTTGGCAAGACTACTTCATTGTATAGAAGATAGATAGACAGACATAGATAGAGTTGTATCTATCTATCAAGAAGTACATCATGTTTAGGTGTTCCCATATTTATAATGATAGAGGCCCTCAATGATCATTGCCTATGTCTGCAAATTTATCAGGGGTGGTAAAACTATATCACTACTGGCACAATTCTCTCTGAATCCACTGGAAACTACAATTTTAGTAATCTTAAAGACAGAGCTGAGATTTATTATCTGAAGTACTTCTAAAAGAGAAAGATTCTTTACTGACCATTTAGTTACCTGTGTAAGTGTGTTCAGTCTCTCAATCATGTCGGACTTTTTGAGACCCCTATGAACTACGGCCCACCAGGCTCCTCTGTCCATGGGATTCTCTGCGCAAGAATACTGGAGTGGATTGCCATGCCCTCCTCCAGGGTATCTTCCCTACCCAGGGATCAGACTATACCTCTTGCATCTCCTGCATTGGCAGACAGATTCTCCACCACTGCACCACCTAGGAAGCCCATTTAGTTACCTGGGTATACTTATTTCATCAGCATTTCTTCAGGCTTTAAGGTTGTCTGAACCAAAGAGCACAAAGAAGCTAAGACTTCACTAAACTCTCCAGGAAGAGCTCATAGGAATAATATTCCCTCATTTCTATCACATTCACAATAATATGTCCGCTAGTTTACACTTGAAGATCTGCTTGGTTAGTTATAACTTCCCTGACTCACACTTCTTTCCATGATTATCTTATTTATGATGTTCTATTGTTTATCTGGCATAAAGCACTGCTGTCAAAAAAAAGTCACATGAGAACCTAATTTTCTTCCTTATAGTGATGAAGTCTTTTTGCTTGGAAGCTCAAAGGTATGTATTCCTTGCATTAAAGACCATACTCTAACTATACTATATCACAGTGATGATTTGAGATGATTTCATGAGGAACAAAGTGGCCCTTTCAATACACAGCTTCAAGGATTCTTTCTTCAATAAAGTTTTCTAATGATTTTTTATATTAGTTTTTTTCTGCTTAATTTCAATCTCATCTTATAGGTCTCCTGTTATACATACTTGGTACTTCTTTAGATAGTTTCTATATAATATTTCCTTAAATTCTTTTCATTACTATATTTTTGTTTAACTGTTAAAACATTTCATCTTATCTTCCTCTACTTTTTTCAAAGTATAAACTGTTCTGTTCACCTGCTCCTGCCTATTTTTCTAGTTTACTCTTAATTTCTAAAAATCAGTTTTATCTGTACTTTTTTCATAAACTCTCCCATCTTTCTTTTCAAACCATTTCTGTTTCTCTAATACTGATACATAATGAACTTTCACACTTCCACCACGCTAACACTTTGTCCCATTTTAAAAGATCAGGTATACAGTTTTCAGCTCTTGTGAGTACTGCTCCTTATTTTCTTTTTAATTATAACTTTGTACGGCGTTACTATCCTATTCCCATTTTTTTTTTCTGTAAAATAAATACTCCCAAATATGGGGAGGGTCTGTAGCTGTGTTCTCGTTCAAATGACTAGAAGTGCTGTCACAAAGAGCGTCAAAAGCTGTGACCTTCTGCTTTTACAGATCTGTCTTTTCCATGCCCACACGTTTACCAAAACCCTCTTTCTCCTTGACCCTCACTGCCCCACTTTATTCACTCTGGGCTCTACCCCAGCACTCCTCCCTTGATGCTGACTCCTACCGTGGAAGGGACATTCAGGATGTTAGTTTATAAAATAACAGAGCGGAGAGATTACCACACTGCACTGTTTCCCAGTCTCCCCGCCCTAGAACTAGAAGGCCTGTTACAACTCTCAGCTTTTCTACGTAATTCCTATGGGCTCATCACACTTTTCTTTGGGATCTGCAGCTGACCTGGGGGATTTCGGATCATTCACTCCCTTCCAGGGCCAATTCCCACACAGGTCTTACAGCTGTCACTGGTTTGTCTCATCCACACATACTCTGAGACTAATGAAGATATCTTAAATCCTAGTTTTATAGCAAATATTGTTTGTGGGTTTCTAATGTCAGCTCTCCTAGTTGGTGTATTTTTTTCATGGAGGAGTTTGAGGTTTAAAAACCATTACTACTGGTGTCACTTCCCAGAATTCACTGGAAACTCAATTTATAATGAGTCCAAAGCCAACCAATTAAACTTTCAGTATTTCTTAAAAATACTAAAAGTACATTAAAATATTCCAACTCTCACTAAACCAAAGACCCCCACCTCCTCATGTTTTCCATGATTTTTTTGCTTTTCAACATGAAATTATTTTAGAGATTAAACCTAAAAGATTTAGCAATGAGTTTTTCTAAGATTATCATTAGCCCTTTGTAAATTTATCATGAAATACACAAACACACAAGAGAATCAACTAATGAAACCCTTATAGACCTACCGAAAAACTTCAGAGCACTAAATTTAATGTTGTGAAAAAAATTCCACCCCCAAAAAAAAATTCCATTTCCATACACATTTTCAAGTAAAACCGTTCTAATCAGCACATTGAGACATCAGCCTTCAAACCTGCTTACCCTTTATCCCATTACCATTCTCAACCAAAGTTTCATCATCTCTCACCAAAGTCAGTACAAAACCAGCCATCTATATCCCTCTTCAATCCATTTTCAAATAATATATAAACAAATTGAATATACAACCAAACTAGCAAGGAGCACACAGAATCTGAGTTTAAAGCAGCTTTGCAAGAGGTAAAAGGTACTGGATTTGGAACTAGGCAAATATGAGTCTCAATTCTATCTCCATTATTGGCCTAAGTCTTAGCATCTTTATAAAACTGGGATGATAACAGTTGCTCCCTGATAGAGTTGCTGCCTGGGGTAATGAGATCTGGCACACAACCGTATTTTTCTGGGGAGATGTCCAAGGAATACTTGGCCTCCTAAACCTTAAAAACCAGTAGAGCTAATATTGTACCTTTCATGGGATACAGCTTAACAGTCTGCCATTTTTCTGATACTATGAATTCTTTTCAGGAATACCAAGACACAAAACAGCAACAAGTCAAAATTTCTCCTCTGAACTAAAGTAAAGCTACCTTGCTATCTGAACTCCACATCCTTGGGTCTCAATTTCCTCACCAGATAAATGTAAAAACTTCCATAGACAATCTTGAAGTCATCGTTATAGATTTCATAACAAACCTTAAAAAGTTATTTGACTGCAGGCAAGGAACACCAGCAAACTAAAGGCATTAGTTCTGCTACTGAATGATCTTCATTTGCATTAATATTTTCAGGGGTTAAGGATGGTCAGTAACCACTGAGTTTATGAAACAGGTGTGAAAGTGAACGTGTTAGCCACTCAGTCCTGTCTGACTCTTTGCGACCCCATGGACTGTAGCCTGCCAGGGTCCTCTATCTGTGGACATCTCCAGGCAAGAATACTGGAGTGGGTTGTCATTCCCTTTTCCAGGGATCTTCCTGACCCTGGGATCAAACCCGGGTCTCCCACATTGTGGGCAGACTCTTTATCCTTATGAAATAAACTGCAATTAAATAAATGAGAAAATAATTAGATGTACATTCTAGAATTTCTAAGCACTAGTCATGTTTCGAAGCAAATTAAAAAAGTGATCTGCTTTGTTCACGGCTGTATCCACAGTGCCTTTATAGGCACTGCCCAGCATGTAACAGGAGCTTTATCAATATTTGTTGGATGGATGAATTGGCCTCTCCAAACCTAATAAAAGCCACGGTATCTTTCATCGTGTCTGGTAATGACCAAGATCACAAGAGCAATATGGTTTCTCAACAAGCTCTGGCAATAGGGAATGGATAAACTCCTTTTTGCTCAGTGAAATAATGAGGCCCCATTATCTGAATTCCTAAACCTTAACAAAATATAAGCTTATATTCTCCTGTTAGCTCAAATCAGAGATGGCACTGGGAAATGGTTATCTGCACTGCAATGTAATGCCCATCTCCACCCTGCAGTAGAAATGGGATTACAACCAGTAAAAAGAAGCAACGGGATTTCTTTTAATAATAAAACTAAATTTGAGAAACCAAAAGCCATTAACAATCAAACTAGGAGGCAGGTCACAGAACTCGAGTCTGAAATAGTCTTTCAAGAGGGGACTATATACTAGATCTGGAGCTGGGCAAATGTAAGTTTGAATCCTGGCCTAAGTCTGAGCATCTAGAAAAAACTGGGATGAAAACTGTAGCTCCCTCCCAGAGTTGCTGCCTGGGGTAATGAGATCAGGCACACAAAGCACTTGGCAATATACTTAGCACAAAGCAGTCATGCAATGAAATTTTTCTTCCAGAGTCCCTTCCAATCATCCTAGATAAATAAATGATGGTGTAAAAAAAGAGAAAAAAAGTAGTAGAAAAGAAGAGAGATACTCCACGAGGGTATATTAAGTTTTTACATGTGTACATCTTTCCCCTTTTGCTTATACATAAAAGACTACACACCCTAGGTAGCTAAACCAAACTTAAAAATTTTAAGCAGCCTTCCACATAACTCATAGTTCCCTAAGGTCTGAGTAGACTTTAAGAGCAGATCTTAAAGGATAAACAAAAACCAAGTGAAAAAAACATATGGGGTGACTAAAGTGAGGCTGAACCACAGCAGATCAAATCTCAATGAAGTAAAGTTACCACTAGACATAGTTCTCTTGCTGAATTTCAGATTTGCTTTCTGTTAAAAACAAGCAAAGTCCATCCTTGAATCTGTTCTATCATACAAGAGCTGGAATAATGTAATGGCTACAGAATACAAATGTCTTTCCAGGCTACAGAATCTACCCACAATGCAGGAGACACCAGTTCAATCCCTGGGTTAGGAATATCCTCTGGAGAAGGAAATGGCAACCCACTCCAGAATTCTTTCTTGGAAAAGCGCAAGGATGGAGGAGCCTGGTGGGCTACAGTCCATGGGGTCACAAAGAATCAAACACGACTTAGCAACTAAACAACCACCGAATACAAGCTCCTATGCAATATGGTCCAAGAACACATCTGGGGCGATGTCCATGCAGGGTTAGTTAACAATGGACACCGCTGAGGAGCCCACTTTACAGCCAGAAGGCCCAAGTTCAAATCTCCTCCATCATTTATTAACTGTGACTTTGGACAGGTGCCTTAACTTGTCTCCACTTCAATTTCATTGTCTTTAAAAATAATATCTCGTAAGATTTTTGTAAGGATTAATGTAATAGCTGAAAGGCACTTAGGAGAAAGCTTGGCACATACTAAAACATTATGTAAATGTTTGGGACATAAAGAAACACTTCGTTTGTCATGTGAGAATGTTAACTGCCCCTTCATCATAAGATTGGTGGGATAAACCAAACAAAATAGTTCACGTAAAGCGTACAGCACTGGGCCAGGACCACAGTATTAGTTCAATAAATGACTATAAACACTTCAGATAGAACTACTACTGTTATTTTAAAGGCATCCAGATCTCTTCAAAACTAAGATGGCTGAAAAATAAATCAGTAGAAGTAAACATGTACACACAGACACACACAGATTTTAGTTCTTCTATTCCTCACTCTTTCTAAAACCTTGTTCCCCATCCTCTGCCATTAAGTTGAGCCCCATGCAATAACTCGTTCTAGAAGGTTTATTATATCCTACACCATACTAACTGACCTAGTGTCTCAAGACCCTGGTGTTTGCTAAATAGTGGATGAAAAGTTGCTTAAGGTAATCTAAGCAATTATTCAGTGAGTGTAACAATACTGATCTTTGGATTTAAAATTTAAATTTCTCCATAAGGCACGGGGCATTTAAGACCATAAGACAGGTATGCACATTTAAATGAATCCGAACCAGTAGGTGCACATTAAATATTCATCAAACCAACAAAACAGTTGTTCACAGCATTTTTATCAGCTTCAATGACCTCAAACACTTCCACACTTTTATCTGTATCACCCAATTTAGCTCCAGGCTCTGACCAACTTGGGAAGGACTACAGAAGGTGGATTATCAGAGAAGCCCTGAGGGCACAGAACTTCTTTGAAGACCCAGACCATTAAGGGGATGAGGCTACCCCGCAGGGACCCCCAGGAGGCACTAGAGGCAAAGAATCCACCTGCCAAGGAGGAGAAGTAAGCCGAGGAGGGTTCCATCCCTGGTTTAGGAAGAATCCCTGGAGGAAGAAATGACAAGCCACTCCAGTATCCTTGCCTGGAGAATCCCATGAAGAGAGAAGCCAGGGGGTCGCAAAGGTTCAGACAGGACTGAAGTGACTTCGCAGGCACGATGCCTCTTGAGAATCTGTACTCTGGTCGCTGTTGCTCAGTCAGCTGTGTCCAACTCTTTGCAACCCCATGGACTGCAGCTCTCCAGGCTTCCCTGTCCTGTGGAAAGCAGCTAATTGAGCTCCCTGAAAACTTAAGAAATTTAATGTTGAATCTGAGTTCAAGTTGGTGAGCAAAGACACATATTTGCAGAACAATCCTCAACCTCTACTGAACAAAGCAGCTCTTCAAGGCATTATATGCAAGCTTAGAAATCTAATAACAAATCTGAGTTAATACTGGCTGAGTTTTCATTGTACTGTAAAATGTCCATTTTGAATAATCTTCAACCTTGTATGACAGATGATTATGTACAAAAGGAAAATTGATCGTGCCCTGGAATGAAGGTGGAGAATAAATATCTGTTATTTGTTGAATGGCTAACAGATGGACTGACAGCGAATGAATGAGTGAATGGCAGGAGCCCTTGCTCAATTACCTCGAGGACAGTAATCTAATGTCATTGCCATGACACTAAAAACAAAACAAAAAAAGAAACTAAAACCACCAAAAAGAAGCTGCCAAGAAATCTGTTCTTTGCAGCAAGGATGTGCTCCATCAGGGTACAAACATCTCTTCATCCTGCAAAACCACAGCATTTCAAAATCTGTTCTGTGCTAGCACTTACACCTCCCGAGACACTGAGGAAAGACTCATGGTTCTCGCCACTATGTCCTCGCGCACACTGTGAAATAAGAGCTGCTTTTGAAGACGGCCTAATAATAAATTAAATTACTTCTGTTATGCCACAACTAATGGAGAGAAAGTACACAGCTCAAGATGAACAATAATCTAACCCGTTAGATCTGATTTGTAACCTAATGATATTCTGGATCTGGCAGAGGAACAAAACAAATCCAAGCCGTAATAACAGGCAAGGTGTGTTGTCAGCACTCTGGAGGGAGTTTTTATATCTGAAGCCTGTGGGAATTCGGAAAAGGTCCATGGTACTATTTTTTTCCTTATCTGACTGGCACAGCTGATTATACCTTTAAATTAAGTCTAATAATGCATACCAGCCTTTGTTAATCAGAAAACGAAAGCGAAAGTTGTGTTCTGTGGAAAAGCAGATCATCTCGCAGTACTGAAAACAGGCGTGATTGATGCCAGGGCTTCGCTGGAATTCAGCTTCGGTCAAACAGAAAGCGGGTTACGTGACCTTGAAAGAGATGGACTCATTTTCCCACATGGCTGACCACGCCCGCTCCTCAGTTTTCCGAACAAAGAACAGATACTTTATTAGTCAACTTGGCTGTTGAACTGGTCACATTTCTGTTCCAATAATATTGTGTGACTCGCCCAAAAAGAAAAGAAGTATGGCAGTGGACAACAGGAAGGCTGCTTTCTTGCTCACTGGGGTTTGGGTGCACTGGGTGACATCATGATGCATAAAGCTAAAGGTCGGGGCCAGGATGCCCCCTATCTCTCTCACTGTGGGACCAGCAGCAACCTGGGTCATGGTCCACTTAAGGCAGGCGGCAGGACAGAGGGACCAACAAACATCACACAAGGACATGGAAGCCCTCTACCCACATGCTTCCAGAATATCCCACGGGACAAAGTCCAGTCCCAAGTCTAGGGGACAGAAAAGTGTCCACCTACCAGGAGGCCGAGCAGAGCCACTCAGCCAAGGGGCTGCGAGGGCAGTGACAGGAAGACAGCATCCCGTCTGCACCAACGATCAGCTCTGCCCACACACGATAATCAGATCTGCACAGTTCACCTGAGCTTGCCCTCCTGCTGACAGCCTCTCCTTGTCCACCACAGGTACATGGAAATACGCTAAGAGGACGTGGGACGCAGGAATAATCCATTCACTGGCTGATAGGTGCCATTCAGATCCTCATTTTCTCTCTCTCTCTGCTGTTCACTTGGTGATAGAACCCTAAAGTAATATAGTCCACAAAAGCAACTTCAACTGATCTATTTATAGTCCTTCTTGGTGACTAGATTTCTTTGTCCTTGAATTCCCTATAATACATCATAATAAATGCCCACTCATTCCAATTAGTTTCAGTGGCTCTGTCACTTGCCAGTACGGTCTGTAAAGAGACCACAGTGGCAACAACAGAATTTCTATCTAGACAGTGATGACAGGAGAAATCTGCCCAAAGAGCTGAGTCTAGGAATGGGCCCCCAGACCCAGAAACTTGTCTTCTAGCACAGATTGTAAAATTCGCACATCCCTGTTCTTACTGAGGGTATGTGTCTCAAAGGAGATTGGGATTAATGGATTTTTTTTTTCTTTACAAATATTAAATGAGGATTCCCTTTAGCAATGTCACTGCCTTTGAGAAGCCCCCCTAAAAAGAAATCACTCCCTTAGGCTTATTATTTATTTTTCATCCATCCCTCTCTCATCTCTTCTTCTTTGGGAATCTTGGTATTTCTTTGTAACCTTTCAAGTGAATGATTTCCAGATCAGTACTTGCAGCTGTGCATTCAAATCCAAAATTTCTACTGTCTGTGGACCACTTTTTCCTGGATAGCCTACTTTCCCCCTGAACTCACTCTGGGTCTGGAACTGAATTTACCAGGCATCTACACAACCCGCTACCACCGCTCATATGCTCTTTATCAATGGTATTTTCTTCTTTTCTCTTGCATCTCCTACTGAGCACACTTTTGGGCTACAACATACCATTAGGGGCAGATACCACCAGCTGCTTCACCACATTCCAGGAACCTCTTCTGTAGCTATGAGATGGGCAGGAGATAAAATCCCAAGCAGAAGGGCCCCAAGGTGGAATGTTCAATGGGGCTTCTGGAGAAGGTCTGACTTCCTGACAGGAAGATATCTGTGGGAAGAAACTGTTCTTTTTCTGATATTCTCCCAAGCATTGTATTGAAATCATGAGAGCACATAGCATCAAGGTCTCTGCATGTGATCAAAATGCTTCCCTAGTTCCCACCTGTCAAGTGAACAAAACCTAAACTCCTGAGGTCAGTATTAAAATGCCTTCATTATCCAGGGCACATCTATCTTGCCAGCTGATGTCTTTCTATTTCCCTTCACATCAACTGGGAATAATTGTATGACCAACCACTGGTACTGAGAGCTTACGATGCACCAAATGGCCTGCTACACACGCTACACACAGTATTCACTTACTTACTCCATACAATCCAAGGTGGTCAGTGTTAAGACACCCATAACACAAATCACAGGACGAGAACTCAATGCAAGTTTCTCTCCATCAAGCCCACACTTTTCAACCACTGTATCGTGGGTACCTTCTATGTACCAGATACTAATACAAGATATCATTTCCACTACCAGTTTATCTTTCTAATGACCCTACTCCTTTAGACCACTCCCTCTGGGCTTAACTCAAAAAGCCACATCACAAAGATGAAAGTCACTACCTCTCACAAGATGCTGCAAAAACCATAAGCAATTGCGTTCTCCTTTGATAAAAAGAGAAATCAGTTTTTTCTTTTCCCTTCATAGTCTTCAGTCCTTCTTACTTGTACTATGGTAATTTAACTATACCTTACACGAAATTTGAGGCTGCAGGCTCCTGACCACAGTCTGATCAGCTACACATTCATTCTATAATCTCCACACCCCCCAGGACAGTAAGAAGAGATGACATCGAGTCTTTTCTATGCAGAAGATAATGCTTTACACATTCTTTTATTTATTCCTGTGATATCTTTACAAATTCTATTACCCTCATCTCTATAGTGTAGAAAACAAGGTGTGGCAAGGTAGAGTTACCTGCCTAAGGTTATACATCTAATGGAATAAAAAGATTCAAACCCAAGAGGTTCCATAAGAAATAACTTTTTTTAAGTCAATGTTATACTAACACTCCAGTTTTCATTAACTAAGATAACAAAAGATCTAACTCAAACCACCTGGATCAAAAGGCTCCATTAGGAGAGGAACCAAGTTTAAAAGCTCTTTTCATGGCCAGATATGAATAACAGGCTTGGGCTTGAGGATAACCTTCACTGGGATACCTTACCCAATTTCTGTGTGGGAGGGCAAGAAAGGGCACAGTTTAATTCAATGTTATCTAGGCCAACAAATCTGTGCTCAATGTTCCATATGTTCCAAAGACTGCAGGCCTCACTTTGCGTGTTTTGTGAAAAAACAGCGGTCTGTGTTACATAATTAAATCTGCTCTAAGATCCAATATTGCATTATGGAATTTAAATGACTTACATTCAAAGAAATCAATTCCTGCCAGAGAACGTTATGATGAGGTTGATAACCTGTATTAGGGATTCCCAAATCAAACCAAGGGATCACCTGCATACAAATTTTCTGCGATGCTTGGGGGAAAAAACATCAGATTTCACAGTTACAGAATTGGGGAGGGGTGTCACTTACAAAGGTCCCCAGGGGTGCAAGACTTGAGAACAACTGGATTCTAGCCTACTCTACACCTTAACCGCTAACACTTTTGTACCCACTTGCTTGAAAATAACTGTGCAGAAAAAAAAAAAAAATCAGTGGATTCTCTTATCATTTTTGGCTCTTGTCTCCAGCAACTACAGTTTTGAAAAGGTCAGGACAAGGGTTATCATGTCTCCTGCATATTTGGTTACTTCCACACAAAAGCCCTGACCCTGAAGAATCCACTCTGAGTTCCGGTAACACGTGCTAAGAGTTGATTATATTCAGATATCAGGAAGCTCTCTGGATAGGATTACATAAACTCAGGGAGCACATTCTGAGGAAAGCAGCTTGCCTTTCAATAATCTGATAAACAGGCGCTAAGAGAAGCACCGCGAGTGCTGACCACCTAAGCCTGTGCACCTTTACTCAACCATATGTCAAAGTGCTCCTGGCTCCACACAAGGTCTAAACTGCATCCTCACAGATACAGTCATTCTCTAAGCTGCTTTCAGGGAAATACAGAAAGAGCTTTGCTTGGAAGAATGGTATAAACAGTCCGAATATGCAGTTCAGAGTTTGAAAGAGTAAATCTCATACCAATAACATTCAAATACACACATATAAACATATGTGTACACACACATATATGTACACATACATCTGATCTGTTATCAATATAGCAGAAACTAACAGCACTATAAAGTGACTATACTCCAATAAAAATTAAAAATTTTAAATAAAACAAAATAATAAAAACATACATTAATACAGTTAAAACCGCTAGGACTTATACTGATTAACACCTGTGACAGAGAAGTGACCAAGATTAAGAGATAGTCACCAGCTCCTAAATCATCACAAGAAGCATGCAAAGAGGATAAAAAGAAAAACCCACACCTCTAGAGGTCAAACCTAAGTTCTGAAAAAGACACTGGCACAGTTAACACACGTCTGCCCCAGGGCCTGAGGAGAAGCAAACGTGAGTAATGACAAGTAACTTTAATTAAACTCTCCATCTGCTTATGAGCTTGATGAACTTCAAAACGAACTTGCTCACTAAGTCAGGGTCTTTGCAAGCAGTAATCCTTTCTTATTAATCTTTGACAAACTATTAAATTTCCCATTCTCCTGCTGACCAATGGTAGAATGCCCTTTCTCTCTCTGTGATTTATAAGGAGTCTCAGAAATGAGAAAGTGATGTACAGCTAATGCCATTCATTTTAACAGGAATTTGAATGGCTTCTCTTTTTCTTTTTCAAAACACAATATCCTGAATTGTCCGCTCCAAGCAGGCGATAAATAACTTGGGTGCAGAAAAAACAGAATTTTTAAAAGCAAGATAAAGGGGATGATCCTGTATTCTCTCTTTATGAAGTGATAAAGGCTGTGGTCCTGCTGTGTCTCCACCTGCAAAACTCCTGTTAAACCTAATAGAACTCGGGGTACACAAGCTGCTGAGGATGAAACCTAATTTCCATCTCGGTTCATTCAATTTCCTAAAATTACATCAACAGCAAAAATCAGAGAGATGGTGGATGCTGGTTTTATGCTTCTAATAAGGAAAACTCTATTTTAGTATTTAAAGAATAATTACCACTCTCTGATTCAACCAGGGCTCATGGAAAACTATTTTCTCACCTCCTCTTCCTTCATTAGGCCATGAACATAACCAGCATAACCCACTAACTATTCAATCATATTTTTAAGATCATTTAAGAAGGAAAAAAAAAAAAGAGATACTCATTAAGATGCACTGAAAATCCAGAAGCACAAAAATCACAAGAATTTCCACGACTCAGAAATCAAAGGGACTTAATCATTAAATTCAATTTTCCACTCGTTGCATCTTAAATGAGTCCCAGAACAGACAGGGCATATGTATTTAGAACTTGGAAGAGGAGGATGGCGAAACAAAGTCTTAAACCTATCTTCTGCAAATAGGCTTTGATTTATTCTGGAAGGAGATTGCCCACATGCACTTGTTCTGACAGATGGACACATTCACTAATTTTAGAAACCCAACTTTGTTTCTACCCAACACCACTATTGCCCACAAAGTCCACTCCAAGATTATTCAATCAAGTGTTCTTGCTATAATTGGATTCTCTCTCTCTCCCTGCCTCCCTCCCTCCTGAAAGAACAAAATGGCAATACTGAAGTATCATTGAAGTTGTCCCTGTCCCATGAACACAGGCTAAAGATTGAATGCAAGCCCTACTAGACACCCAGGCACATAACACCATACTTAGCACATGTGATACTTGTCCATTCAAAAAAAATATATATATATATAGGTCCAAAAGTCTATCCTAGAACTTTAGCAATCATCCCACCAAATCTTCTTACTATGCATCAAAATCTGCAAAATGGTCTGTGGTCTCGTCTGAAATGGCAAAGAGAAAAAATAAGATTGACAGCTTAATAGAAAACACAGTTCCACAAGGTAAAAACAAAAGGTCATGTCATACTTTGCAAAGTGTAACATTTGTAAATTCATTTCCCCCCTTTTCGCTATCAAACACCTACCATTCACAAGAAAGCACACATTAAAATGAAAAAGTATGAGTTTTCCTCTAGTATAAAGGACTAGAGAAGACTAGAGAACACTGCTTCTAGAAAACAGAAAATACATACATCCTGAGGCATAATGGCAGCTCATACCATTACACTTCCTAGTGGGCTGGCTCATCTGGGGACCAAATCTGTGACACCCTTTGGAAGAGACTACATGACTTTCTGGGCTCTGTTAATTACCCCAACCAAGAAAACAGTCCTCAGAGGGAAAGATTTAATATCATCTGTGGGTAACTCATACCATGGGGCCACTTCTGTGTGTGTGTGTGTGTTTTCCCCTCTCCTTTTTGCAGGAAAAGTAGACTTGGGATTTTCTTTAAGATGAAATTTATTATGGATATAGTTGGTGGTTTTTCACTTTTTAGCATATTTAAGAAACAGAAAAACAGGAGAAACACACATACAGGCCACAGCTCGACCCTAGAAAGCATCCTTATAGCCAGGCTTCTCAACCTCCTCACTAGGGACAGTTCAAGCCAGATGCTTCTTTGCTGTGGGAGGCTGTTCTGCACCATGTGGATGTATAGGATCTCAGCCCTCAACCCATTACATGCTGGTAGCCCCAGCCCTGATGGAACAAACAGAAATGTCTCTAGACATTGTCAAACGTCATCCTGGAGAGAAAATGGCGCCAGTTGACAACCAAGACTTTAGAGCTAACGAGACAGTCCCTTTTAACATTACTTAGGCCACTCCTAGCATTGCTGAGGAGTATTTGCAGGTCCACCCAGTCTCTGGGGATCTCCAACGCCTCCGCCGCCATCACCAAGTACGCTAGGTCCCAAAAACAGCAACAGACCTATCTCTACCCAGATGATCTGCCAAACTCTTCACAATGTGTGCTAACATAAAATGGAAACCCCCGAAAAGGCAAATGCCAAGAGATGTGTAGCCTTTATACACCAGGAAAGAGGGAAATTCTAGGCTTCAAAACTGCTGCTTTGGTAAATGCCTGATGCTATGAGACCTATTTTGAAAAGTTGGGACAAGGAAGCCACAAAGAAACGAAAAAGTCAAAGTACATTTATAACATCTTTTCATCTTTTTGATGAATCAATAAAGATTTTTTTGAGAGACAGGAAAAAAAAAAAGTCAGTAACTCCTGCAGTAAAAATAAAGAATGAGCATATGAGAAAGTAAAGCTAACCATCAGCAGTTTTAAACTACCCTTAAACAAAAAGGCACTGATGACCAGGTTTATTTTAACCCCGTGGCAGAAGAAGTTGCTGAATACAGTCTAGCACATGGTACCACTGGGATAAAGATGGATGCAAAGTCTGTTGGGAGATAGTAAAGCAAACCACATCCAACTAGGACATGAGATTACCCTCTCTGCCCAACATACTGAGTTATTCAGGTGATAGAACTCAGAGCCCAGTGAAGAGAATGCTAAATCTAGTTCTAATCATTAACCCAGGACTGCACCACAAAGTCAGAATCCTCCTAATAAGAAATGTAGTCTGGGAAGTAAGTCTTAATGTATCAAACCTCCAATGACAATGGTGGGACTTCCCTGGTGGTCCAGTGGGTAAGACTCAGTCCTCTCAATGCAGCGGGACCAGGTTCAATCCCTGGTCAGGGAACTAGATTCCACGTGTTGCAACTAAGAGTTCAGATGGCACAACTAAAGACCCCATGTGCCTCAACGAACATCATGCCACAACTAAGACCTGGTGCAGCCAAGTGAATAAATTTAAAGAAATTTCATTAATGGCAGTGGCAATCTGGGATAAATCCAAAGGTACCTTTTATAGTGAGTTGGCCAGGAATAATTAACACTACTCCCCTTCTCTTGTAAGATGCTAGAAAACTAATACACAGGACAAGGTTCAAGGTTCTTACAGAAAGTTCATGGGAAATTAAGTGAGAGAACACTTTTTCCTAAGGGCCCTGGACACTGTCCTTATTCTTCAAATGTGTATTCTAAATTCTCCATGAATGAATGTGGTCTTGGCTGCACAATGCATTTTCCAGAACTTCCCATTGAACCATAAATCAACGCCAAGGGAAAAGTAGTGATTAATACAGTAAATGGATCCAGCCATGGCAGATTTTTCATATCTGACGGTTACATCCTAGAGGAAGTAAAAAAGACCCTAGCGTTGCTACTGTTAACTTCCCAAATGCATGGTAATTATTCTAACATATGAAGAAGACCTAAGACAAATAGATATTTCGAATCCTCTTGAGGAAGAAATGACTTACCAGCACCAGGAAGCCACTCCCAGACATCATATCACCAGTGTAGAGAGCCTAGCCGACCCAATGGATGTTCACATTGCCACACTGTTCTCGTACAAAAGCAATATTCAGGAAGCAGTAATAAAAATCCTTTCAGGAAAAACACCTCATCAACTGTTCAATAAAACATGAACATAAATTGGAAAGGTACTGCTGAGTTGCACCAGGCTCAGAGAAAGGCTTCCAACATACTTTCTAGAACCACATTATCCAATACGGTGGCCACGAGCGACCTATGGCAGATTAGGCACTTGAAATGTGGCTTAGTCCAAACTGAGGTGTCATTACAGTGCTAGATACACACTGCATTTCCAAGACTTAGAAAGAAAAAGAATGTAAAACATCTCACTTATAATTTTTTGATCAATGATATATTGAAAGATAATACTTTGGAAATACTGGGTTGAATAAAATATACTATTATACTTAATTTCAGTTTTTTTTCTTTTTTACTTTTCTAATGAAGTCACTTGGACTGCAAGGAGATCCAACCAGTCCATCCTAAAGGAGATCAGTCCTGAGTGTTCATTGGAAGGACTGATGTTGAAGCTGAAACTCTAATACTTTGGCCACCTGATGCAAAGAACTGACTCATTTGAAAAGGCCCTGATGCTGGGAAAGATACAGAGCAGGAGAAGGGGACAAGAGAGGATGAGATGGTTGGGACTCAATGGTTAAGAGTTTGGGTAAACTCCGGGAGTTGGTGATGGACAGGGAAGCCTGGCGTGCTGCGGTCCATGCGGTCGCAAAGAGTCAGACACAACTGAGCCACTGAGCTGAACTGAATGAAGTCACTAGAAAGTTTAAATTACAGGTGTGACTCACATTATGGTTCCCATGAGATTCCTAATGGAAGCACTGTTCTACAATGGGAATCAGCAAACTTTCTGTATGGGCCTGACAGTAAATATTTCAGACTCTGTCTCTGTGTACGGTGTCAAAGCAGCATGGACAACATATAAACAAGTGGGTACAGCTGTGTTTCAGTGACATTTTGTTTGCAAACCAGGCAGATGAATTTGGCCTGTGAGCCCCAGCTGGCCTCCTTCTCAAGGACCAGATCATTAACAGCTTCCTATAAAGAGGAAGATGAATACATCAAGGGCATGTGATATGATTTAGTCTCATATACGTTTTTATATCCAGCATGAGTTTTGAGCAAACCTAAATGTGAGTATCTTTAGACTGGGCCTGGCTGTTTCCAATCCCATGGTCCCCCGTCACTCACCAAGTCTACCTGACCTGCCTCATACCACGGCCATGTGCATGTATCCCTCTGTGAAAGCGATGTCCTAGGAAGTGGCAAGCCAAAGAGCCACATGGTCATGGAATCTGATACTGGGAGTTTCTATCAAGGGCTACCATCAGTTGACTCATATCATTATTCACCCAAACCATATCATTTCGGAGGCAGAAAAGGAGTTTTAATTAATAATTAAAGTTGGATTAATAGACTTCCATCAGAGAGTATATACTGATTCCTACTGATAAAGAAACCTAGGCCTACAGTAAAAATATGGTGAACTTTCTCGAGCACGCAGACATGAACAGGAAAGAGAAAGCAGGGCCACTGCCTCTGTAGCACCGCGTGTTACTATTAAACAACCCAGCCTGACACATCTAACGGGGCTGGCCGTACCCAGTGCCTGTGGAAGGAACACAGTGGTGGGCTTCAACCCCCTCTGGTCTTCTTCCTGATACCGATTTCAACATGTCTGGGTGACAATGCTGGAGTTTATCTAGGTTGGCCCCACCTTCCCTATCCAAATCATGGCCTCATGATTAAAACCATCTCCACCCAAGCTCATAATGAGTTTGAGGACTGGGACACTGCTCTCTTGACTTCTGTGTGTTACTGCTCATTTTCATAGTTTAAAAATTAATTTTCAAGGTTACACCCCGCCGTCCAGGTTGCAGATGCACTTCAGTTAACCTGAGATAACCAGCTGCTGTGGGCAGCAACACTGCCATTACAATGGGGAGCCTGCATCAGGATAAGGCAGACACCGTGGGTGGCAGAGCTCAGAGACAGAAATAGACAGCATCTCTCGCCATGGGCCTGAGCAGCTGGAACCAACGAAAATTGAGGACAACAACGTTTATCTTTTTCCTGTACTGTTGAAACCGACTTGGCTTGAGTTTCTGCTTTACCTTGTCAATGGGGGATTCCTAAAACCAACACCTTCCTCCTCTCCTCCCCTTCTTTCCCACTGATCTGTATCTGGGAGGTCTATGGGTGGTTATGGGCTTCCCAGGTGGCTCAGAGCTAAAGAATCCACCTGCCAAAGCAGCAGACACAAATATGCGGGTTCCATCCTTAGGAGAAGATCCCGGGAGGAAAAAATGACAACCCATTAAATTATTCTTGCCTGGAAAATCCAGACTGTAACAAACTACAGTCCACGGGGTCACAAAGAATTGAACAAGACTGAGAGATGGGCCACACATACACATTTATACCCTCCAGGTACAGACCACTGGGAAGTATCATGAAAATATACATGCTCTTGAAGCTATGTTAAGCAGTCAGGAACCATTTCCCACCTCACAAGTACCTCCCTGGGCTGCCAGTACATCTGTTTATAGGAACAGCTGGTCACACACTCTGTACCTCATCAGAAAGTCACCTCCCAGATGGACACTGAAACCCGCAGGGCAGAGTCAGGGGCTCCCGCCTAGCAACACCTCAAATAGAACTTTGAACACATTGTGTTTCCTTCTGATCCTTCTCCTTCCAAAAAGGAACTGTTACAGAGTTATGTCCACAGCACAGGTCAGTCCTCTCTGCATCCTAACACCACGGGGAAATGTTACTTCCTTCCTCCAGCTTGAAACACCCATCCTGAGAGACGGGAAGGAGAGCTGGGACAACCTCACAGAGAATTCTCAGGCTCTGGAGGCTCTTCATCAAGACCAACCAAGCTCTAAAGTAGCAAAGGCGCTGAGATGCGTCTCTGAGAGTCTATGTAGTCTCCACACCTACTCCCCTTCTCATGAAAACTCCATTTTCTACCAGGGCTCAGGATATTTTTAAACCACGGTTTCTTATTTGATTGTTCTCAATTTTGAAACTGGGACTGCAGAAGCCTGTCACCTGTCTTCAACTCACCTAGAAATCCTACCACCTTCTACAAAATTGCCTTTATGAAAAAACACATTGAAATAAATTTAAGACCAGACATGGAGAAAGTAGTTTGTTTATATAATCACAATGGTATTTATTAAGCAATACATATTAAGAATTTGCCAGGTCCTGGGCTAAGCACTGCACCATAGGGTATTTTCATTTCGTGGCCGCTATGCTTCTGTTAGGACCCCTATTACACAGGCAGGAAATAGCAGAGACGAAATTCACATCCCACTGGTCTGGCTTCATCATCTTCACTCTTAACTATAATAGAATACCACCTCTGAAATAAAGAGGTATTCTTCATTTTAGGTATTCTTCAAATTAAGAATCAAATTAACTCCTTACTAATCAATACTTTTTTTTTTCAGGAGGGGGAGAATACACTCTCAAGAAGGTAGAGCAAAACACCCAGCTCCTTAAAGTCATGACTGAATTCTCTCCAAAGAGGGAGGGAGGGGTGGGGTGGGGTGGGGTGGGGTGTGTGTGTGTGTGTGTGTGTGTGTGTGTGTGTGTGTTGGAAGATAAATTTACAGTGAAGAAACCTAACAAACACGGTCAGTGACCAGCACCAACATCAACAGTCATAGTGTTAATAGAATGCACTTTTGATATGAAGTAATGAAAATGGTACTTTACGTCTGTGACCTACCACCCAACAATCTGCAACCCCAATCCAATCACGAGGAAAACACCAGACAAACCCAAACTGAAGGACATTCTACAAAGTACTTGACAAGTACTCTTCAAAACTGTCAAGATCATCAGAAACAAGGAAAGTCTGAGAAACTGTCACAGCCCGAGAAACTGTCACAGCCCAGCGGAAGCTCAAGAGACATGACAACTAAATGTAATGTGATATCCTGGATCGGACCCTAGAACAGGAAAGGACACTAGGTAAAAAGTGAGAAAATCTGAGTAAGTAGAGAGTTTAGCAACAATGGATCAACTTTGGCTAAATAGTGATGGTAAAATAAAGAGGTCAATATTATCAGCAAAAACTGGATATGGAGTATTTGAGAACCCTGTGAAAGATTTTCTCAATGTTTCCATAAACCTACAAGTATTCTAAAATAAAATGTTTATATTAATAATTGTTTATATCTCTAATAGGCTTCCTTGGTGGCTCAGTGGTAAAAAACCAGCCTGCCAGTGAAGGAGACGTGGGTTCAATCCCTGAGTCAGGAAGACCCCCTGGAGAAGGAAATGGCAACCCACTCCAGTAGTCTTGCCTGGAAAATCCCATGGAAAGGGGAGCATAGTAGGCTACAGTCCATGGGGCTGCAAAGATTTGGACATGACTTAGTGACTGAATAACACTGTCCCTAAAACTTGGAAGAAAGTACACAGGTCAAGAAATCCTCCAAAACTCCAGTCCTGGGACTGGGGAGCTATGTTCGGGCACAGAGGCTGGCCTGACGACACAGCACTGCTTTATCAACAGGCACTCTCAGACCCATCCTGCGTACACGCTGCTCTCCTGACAGCTCTATTCCCTACACTCGTTCATAAAAGCTGGTAATTTAAGTCACTTTTTTTTTGAGCCAACTATCAACTGAACACATTTTAAAATTAAAGCAAACCACCTTCCTTACGGGACCTTTCCAATACAAAGGTAAAACTGAAAGATTAAAAAATTTTTAAATCAACAACACTTTGAAAGTCTTAGGAGTATGGCCAACAATGGGCTTTTTAAAAAGTAAGGGGACTGAAAATTTTTAATTCCCACTTGGGCCAGCTTTTGTACACAAGCCGCAGAGGAAGGGCGATAAGTTGCAAATGATTTCAACCAGCACTACCCTGATAATTTCATGTGATGGTGGTGGTTGTTGTTTAGTTGCTCAGTCGTATCTGACTCTTTGCGACTCCATGCACGACAGCATGTCAGGCCTCCCTGTCCTTCACCATCTCCTGGAGTTTGCTCAAACTCACGGCCATTGAGTCGGTGATGCCATTGAACCATCTCATCCTCTGTCACCCCTTCTCCTCATGACCTCAATCTTTCTCATCATCAGAATCTTTTCCAATGAGTCAGCTCTTTGCATCTGGTGGCCAAAGTATCAGAGCTTCAGCTTCAGCATCAGCCCTTCCAATGGATATTCTGGATTGATTTCCTTTAGGATGGACTGGTTGGATCTCCTTGTAGTCCCAGGGGCTCTAATGAGTCTTCTCCAACACCACAGTTCAAAAGCTTCGATTCTTCAGCACTTAGCCTTCTTTATGGTCCAACTCTCACATCCATACACAACTACTGGAAAAACTATAGCTTTGACTTATATGCACCTCTGTTGGCACAGTAATTTTATGCCTGACACTAATTCAACACCTAATGAACCTTTGTTAACTACCCCCCAAAAATTAACTAGTTTTCATTTACTGTCACATACAGTATTTTGGTGGGAATTTATGGGAGAGAAGGGGGTCTAGAATGTTGAGTTAGAATGTACTTTTCCAGTTGTGTTCATTACTTCTAACAATCATCTGAAACATTTCTTTCCCACATCACAGTCAGCAAACCCTTTAGAAGCTCCAAACTAGACTGGGCAGGGTAAGATTTTAGAAAAAGAAGACAATAAAAGTTTATTCCTATAAGAAATAGTTCATGTAATTATCTCTGTGTTAAAATGCAGAGAAATAAGAAAGAAAAAAGTAAGTAAACAAGTGTCCCAACCAAACTACTACATGCTTAGATTCAGCAGACAGTCTCAAAATTCCTGACTTCTTGTACTTTATGCTGGAAAAATTCCATACACCCTGCTTTTCTTTCCTTTCTTTGCTCTCCTTCCTTTCTTCCTTCATTTTCTCCTTCTTCAAGACTCAGGGCCCCACTCATCTCTCTGTCTTTGTGACATTACGGATTAGAGCCAAAGACCAGGGAACCCAGGAGTGGAAATGCTGGCTGCTCGTAAGTGCTCTTCTGCACATCAGGCTCACGGCAGCCAGCACTGAACAATGCTGACATCTGCCTACAGTCCTGGGGCTTGGCTTCACAACTCCGAACAAACAGCTCCAATGAGCCAGTGGCAATCAGTGGCACGACAGAGGGAACCTCTTTGCAAAGCCAAATCCTTGACTGACAAAACCCGGCAGAGGGATGGGTAAGGACTACCATCTACAGCTAATGCTGATACCGCAAAGGAACCAGCCTCCCAGTTCCAAGGCCTGTGCTTCTCCTTCCACAGGAAGGTGCCTTTCTTTCTCACAGTGATGTTTATACCCATGTTCTCTTCTCTTTCTGTTACTGAGGACAAAGATAAGGAAACAAACATTTATAGATTTAACCACGATACATCTCCAGTAACTACCTTATTTCATGAAGTTAAAGATACCATCCCAATTCCACTGATGTTCAGATGTTAAAACAAACAAACAAAAAAAGCCCCAGACAATAGTGTTCAAACACTACTAGATGGAAATTACATCCTGACTTCAGAGATATTAAAAGGTGAAGAAGAAGGGAGGAAAACTTCAGCATCAATGAAATCCATGACATCATTTAGTCCTCAAGGGAAGACTGCAACATGGTAAACATCATCTCTGCCATTCAGGGATAAAATGGAAATCAGGATCCAAGAGTTGATGCTAGACATCTTAGTCACGGAGAGTAACAAGAACATGTGTGTGATCCTCGGTCTCTAATAACCTGAGCGAAGAGGGATGTGCTTTCTGCCTTTTCCTATGGCCCTTCAACCTGATTATCTTCCACACTTACGAAAGTGGGGCCAAAAACTAACCCTTCAACTGGGAGAAAACAGAGGTATCATGAAGTAAACCAATCACTGATGCTAGCATTCAAATCACTTTAGAGAACAAAGTGTCGGCAGGCCCTGTAGTGATTCTGAGTAGACAGTGGAGAGACAAAGTCCTCACCCTGGTGTCTAGTAAGAGACAGAAACAATAAACAAGGTGATAGCAGTGACACCAAGTGACGTACGTAGGTGAGAGTGCTCTGGAGAGGCCACACTTCAGAATTCACATCGAACCTGGGCTGCACTGGCGGCTCAGGTGGTAACAGATCCACCTGCAGTGCAGGAGACGCAGGTTCGATCCCTGGGCCGGGAAGATCCCCTGGAGGAGGGCATGGCAGCCCACTCCAGTCTTCTTGCCTGGAGAATCCCCATGGACAGAGGAGCCTGGCGGGCTACAAAGGAGTCCATGCGGTCTCAAAGAGTCCGATTAGACCAACTAACACTTTTGCTTGCACTGGAAAGAGAGAGGATTCAGCCACCTCGCCAAACATTCACTTCTCACCCAGAGGCCACACGGGCCTTCACCCTCTATGAGCAATTAAAGGTTTCATCTGCCCCAAGGAACCAGGTTCTACCCATTCAGGCTCTTGAATGGACAGCTATCAGCTCTCCAAACTGCTGGATTTAATGATTCCTCTTCAATAACCCCAAGAACCAGAGTCATTATTTATTACAGCCCTCTTTTGTTTTGAGTCATGTAAGAGGAAAAAGTATCAATAATCCTTGCTCCAAGACAGGTTTCTACAACCTTGTTTTCTATTTCTGCAGTGAAGATTAAAGGGCCACAGATGCTCAGGAAACCCAAAGCCGGTTACCTGCCTGTGGACCACTGGATTAATAACACCAGCCATCGGGCGCCCCAGTCTCTGGTCTCTTTAATCTTGCTCAGTGGTGAACATTTGGGAAACCCTCCCTCGTCTCCCAGAGACATTATTTTCAGTTATAAGCTATAAGGATGTCCCCTCTGGTCATCAAATTTAATGTGATGATTATTAAAGGGAATTTGCTAATATTAATGCCCACTTTCAACTTGAGGGACCAAGCTACAAATTTCTCCTCATTTTGGCTGGTGGCGAACAGGCCAAGGACAAAATCTGAATAAAGTTAAGGAGAAATCTACTGCTGTTCAATATTTTAATATATCATGTACGACAGAGGTAGTGATGCATTATCTACCTGAAGATATGATTACACTCAAAGCTATAATGAACTTTTACTATCCTGGGGCCTCTACATCATGGTGGCGTGGGGTTAGGGCAGGAGGATGCACAATATATATCTAGTTCTATAGACAATACTAATCAATAGCCTTAATTACAATGATAATAGTTAGTATTTACTGAGCACTTACCAGCCAGGCATCTGTACTTTGTCATTTAACCTTACTCTGAAGGCAGCTACTGTTTCCATCTACTTTCTACAGATGAAAAACCTAACACTGAGAGGCTCCAACTCCTCCTCACCTTAGCAGCCTGTGCTCTTCAAGTCTACACCACACAGAAGTGCAATGCAAAGACTGGACACAGACCTCCCAGGCTAAAGCCCCAGTTCCACCATTTTTCAGTTGTATGACCTAGAAAAGCTAGCTAACCATTCTCACCTCAGCTCTCTCCTCTCTAAAACGGGGCCATCATAGGGATCAACACAAGCGAGCTGTCTGGAGGATTCAGTGGGACCCTGCACACAATGTCAGGCAGACCATGAAGCTAGTCACTGATCCTACTCAAGCCAATACCACTACACCAAGGGCAATATTGCATCCCCAGTCGATTATACGTCAGTAACTTACTACTCATTTATTTTAGCCATTCATGTGATGACCAAATACCATCACTAATACATAAACCAGAGTATAAACCACACCCAAATTCCTTTCTCATTCCCATGGGGAAGTCTGAATTCATCACCAGGAAAGGCCCATTGTTGTAAACCAATTCAGAGAATAAATAAACCACTTTTTAGATATCCTCTGGACGCAACAAAATCTCCATTAAAACTGGATGGATTTAACTCATTTTTCAGAGTATACAACCTGTAGATTATGGTTAAAATGCATAAGGGGAGCTCTCCATGTTTTAAATACGTGTGCATGTTTAATTTGAAGGCAGCAATCTGCTCGGGTATAAGCAAAGCATGCTATCACTGACGTCTTACATTTCAATTTTCTTTACACCCAAACAACAAAATATTTAAACAGTTAACATCTGCTCAAAGACCTCAGAGATGGAAGACTTCAGAAGGCATAGGCAGTGTGTTGACTATGGAGAAAGTCAAGTTACACAGGGGCCAGATTTCTGAAAATCTGACCTATTATGTCAGGAAAGGAGAGCCAAATGCCAGAGAATGTATGGAGGGAAAACTGGAACTGTAAACAGTCTGAGAAAATTTAAACCAACAGATGGCAACAGAAAAATAAAGACAAGGAAAATTTTTAAATTAAGAATAAATCTCACATGTCCTTTAAAAAAAGATACCCCAAAGACATGTTCACAATAATTAATCATCATAAATTTTACTGATTCTTTAAAATAGTAAAATGGGGGTGAGTATAAAAAAAAACAGTAGAAAGTCATTAAAAAAAAAAGAAAAAAGATAGGATTTAGATAAAAGCATTTAACTAAAACCATCTTCTGTGCTCACAGAGCCATGAGGCCCCTGAGCAACTGGAACATGGAAGTGAGCCTCCAGCACCAAGCAGATTCACAGAAACTGGGTCATTACCCGCTGCGGAGGATGCCACCCCTTCCGTGACCACCAGTCCACTCCACAAACATCATCTGGTGGGAACAACCTCAACATGCCATGGGAAAACATCCGCTTTGCTACAATTTAATAATCAAAAAGGTATTTATTTCTGTACAGCAGGGAGAAACGGAGCACATGACTCACAGTTTATTTTTTATAACCTAGCCAAACTTGGAATTAATTTTGATCCTTTCAGCTAAAAGGAAACTGGCAAAGAAGGGTAGGGTGGTGGTGATGGCAGCAGCCACAGCAAAGACAAGTAGACCACATCCAGAGAGCTGTATCTGGACCCCTGTCAATTTGCAGGTTAAAGTCCTGTGCTGGGAGTACTAGCTTGTTGTTATTTTTTAAAATCAGTGATTTTGTGTGCCCCTCTCCCTAGAATAATACTTCGGTAGCTCTTGATTGAAAGGGACATGAATATAAGTGGATAAAGAGGAGATAAAGGAAATCAACTGACTTAAATTGGAACCTGAAGATATAAGACTTCAGGTACAGCTGGTTCAAGAGGCTGCAAATTTTCTTTGTAATTTTCACACCAAGAAGCTGACCTCAGAAAGCCAAAACTAAAACACACTCTCCTCTGGATAATAAACACATGCAAAAGAAGATAAACTCTCTGCTTGTAAGGAGTCCATCCAGCCAACTAAAGTGAGACACTTATCAGTCTCACCTGGGACATACAACCAGAACAAAATACTTTTAATATGAATAAAGTAGTCCCAAGAATCCCAAAATGCTACAAATACCTGCCTAATCTCTGTCTCAAGGAGATTATCTATGCAATAGAATCATTTTAGTTCATTATTTGATAATATGGTAGCAAAGGTGGGAATAACATGTGTTAACTACCACTGGGCTAGTTAAGTGGCCCACACTTGTTCTGAACCCTGTGATGGACAGCCAGACAAGACCTGTGTAGAGGGTGGGATGGAGACCTAGAGGGTGGGATGGAGAGGGGACCTAGGGAATGGATAGACTGGACCAAGAGAGATGTTATCTTGAGATACCTCCAACAATGATGCCCACTCAATCCCAGAGACCGGTCCTCCACTAGTTTCTTGTGCCACTCTCAACTCAACACCTTTCTTTCAATATGCTATTTACTGAATGAATGGTAAGCTGTGGGCCGGGAGAAGAAAACAGAAAAGTGTTTCATGGAAAAAAGAGTTAAAGAGAATGTTTAAAACACATCTAAGATCTGAATGCCAATTCCTGAATTCATTGGTGGCAAGGGCCAAGATCTGAGAGAAACATGGCATGTGCCCACAGGAGGTCACCAACAGGAGGCTCAAGGCTGAACAAAGCCAGAAAGTCTCAAGAGCTGAGGACGGGGTTAGGGCTCAGCATACCTGTCCTTACCAGGGCCCCTTTTGGAGACACTGCACCAACTGTAAGGCTACAGATCCTATCATTCTGGCCCCCCAAAGCTCTGTCCTCTGAGGCCACAGCAACCCAAGCAGAAGATGAGCTCTAATGACTGAGACGCTCCAGCCTCTAGAACTCAGGATCTCGCTTATTATTCATGAAGATGCATTTAAATATGTACTTTCCTGCTTCCTTCTTCTCTTAAAGCTCTGCAAATCTTTAACTAAATCCAAAAAATGGGATAAGATTAAAATAAATTCAGTAATAAACACCTCTGAATACAAAAGAACGCCTTAACATCCCAGCTAGCACACAGACCTGCAGTTTGCAGAATGATCACTGACTACAGATACATTTATTATGAATTAAGCTGTCCTGAGAACCTGAAACTTACCAATACCTGCCCAATCTCTGCCTCAAGCAGATTATCTATGCAATAGGATTGTTTTAGTTACTCCAATTACTTTATGATGTTGAATCAAAGGTTGGAACATGTCTCAAAGAACTCATCTTTATAATAGGAAATCATCTCCAACCTCTGTGGGAGCAAACCTGAATTACAAATCTAAGAAACAAGACATTCTAAGCATCCCACATAAATGCTGACTTTGTTCATCCAACCCACTAAAAAAATGTTGGTTTCCGGCTCCTCAGAGCCACCCCCAAATCTAGAGATCTAAGAGTTTAGGATGAATTGCATAAATACATGCACATAAGTAAAATCAAATAACAAAAATCCCATCACATCATACTCCTTTCCCCTGTTTCAAGGTTAATTTACAACAACTGATTGGACTTGACTGGACTGTTATTTTAAACTGATGATCCATGACTTACCTTAACACAGTAAGAGGAAAAAAGAGGTGGTGATTTATAATTCATCTCAACCAAGAATTCCTTTGGTAATATACCACAGATCAAAAGATCAGATTTTACCTTATCTTCATCTTACTAATATACAGAGACTTAACAGATCAATCATTATTCCTATTTATGGAAGAGATGAAAGACTTATTTGGACATACTTTCCTACATAAAATAATTAAATCACAACATGAGTAACTGAATTCCAGGAAAAAAACTACCAAAAAAAAAAAGTCAGCAAAGCCAAAGTACTTTAGAGATGGAAGGCATTCAGAGGCCAAAAAGTTGTCTCGGTGAAGGAAACTGTGAAATCAATAGCAAAGTAAGTAGCTGTAATGATCCAGTACTCCAGATGCATTTAGTCACTTGTACATATAAACATATAGGGCCTCCCAGGGGGTGCTACTGGTAAAGAACCCTCCTGCCAATGCAGGAGACACAACAGACATGGATTCAACTCCTGGACTGGGAAGACCCCCTGAGGAGGGCATGGCAACCCACTCCAGTATTCTTGCCTGGAGAATCCCACGGACAGAGGATCCCGGCAGGCTACAGTCCACAGGGTCACCAAGAGTTGGACATGACCGAAGTGACTTAGCATACAGGCACATGTATAGAAACTATATATTCATCACTTTAGAAGAAATATTTGATCCAGAGTTTAACTAGGAAGGTCAGTAACATATCAGCAGCAAGTCTGTTCTCCACAATAGTTCTTATTCTAACTTTTGAAGCTGAAACAAACTCAATGTTGATGTTTTCAGAAAAATAGCTTCTGGCCTGCGTTTTGCCATCAAGTGTGATTTTAAACCAAACCACAGGACAAAAGCACCTTTCATTCAACTGCAAGTTCATGATAAATAGGGTCTTAGGATAGCTGGGAAGACAAGATAGATCTCACATGGACCTTGGGCTTGTGACAAAAAGAATGCAGGGAAGAAACCAGCAACTTGTTGGGCTGCACCCCGCAGGTCTACAAGCTTTGTGCCTGCACAGTTTAAAGGCCAAAGAAAGAGCTCAGAGACAAGAACAGAGACATCAATAGTTAAACGGATGTGGGAGCTTACAAGTCTGAAGCAAGGTCCTGGAGCGACACCCCACCTCGAGCAGTACCCAGAGGGCAGGACATGGCGGCCAAAGGCATCTTCACTCCCTGAGGAGTGTGGAAGGGGAGGCTGGATTACCAGTAATAAGGGAACTGACACTGACCTCAGGTGGGCTCATTAGTTACCATGGAAACCAGTGGAGGAGCACGCAGCGCCCCACCCCTTTGATAAATCAGTCCACAGCTGCGGCCTGGGGCAAGTCCCCAGGAAGACCAGTCACATGCCTCAGCACAGGTGCTTGCAGCAAGCACTGGTCAGGCAGGGGATGGACAGAGGGCAAGAGAACAGCCATCATTTGAGTGGCCTGACCATAGGAAGCCTACTAGCCCACCACGCAGCAGTACATCCCCAAACCTCAGTGGATAAAGATTTATTCAATCAATGGAAAAACACTCAGTCCTCAGGCTTCCTGCAGTTTAGGCGTGAGCCAGGGCAAGGGCAGCCATCCTCCACCCCCACCGCCCAGGACAGAACCTGCCAAGTGATTGCACGTCTACCCCATGGAGCCCAGCTGCAGCCTGTGAACTCTTGAGACTCAGGTGAACACCATCCACTGGGGTAAACCCAGCAGATAAACACCCAATGGCCACAGAGACCCTGATAGTAACAGGAAAGAGCTGCTCAAAGTGAAGTCCTGAATAACCTGATGAACAGGATCCTAGGCAAGGTAGCATACACCAGCTGTGGAAATGCACTCGTTGCACAAAATTCAGTCCCCCAGATTAGAGGACTGTGTTTTACATGTCATCTTTACCTCTCCTCCTTTGAAAGAGAAACCTAAAATTAACACCTAAAAAAAGAAACAAAGTATATCCAAAGTAATCTGCTATCACTATCTGTGAATAATCCTCCATGACCATAATCTAGACACCTATGATTTCTGAACTCTATGCTCTTTTCAAATAAAACATTTATTTAGATATAGATTGATTTTCCGATACATTGGGCCATGAAAAGATAAAACTCTTTCCTATAAAAAGGACTAAGTGCAAAGGACTGAGAAGTCACCTGAAGAAGAAATACGGTATTAATTTTTGTCCTTTCATGGACCCAGTAACATTTTATGCACAGCTACTGTAGCAATAATGACACTAAAGTTACCCATTTATGTGTTGATCTCCCCAACTAGTATAAGGTTCTGTAAGGGCAGAGAGTATGTCTTAGTCATCTTTTTGTATTTTAAGAAGCCAGAGATGGCAGGGCTTGAGGCATATGTTCATTAAATTGAACATAGTGCAAAAGAAATGTAAGATGGGTGCAGGACCCAAACAGCAATGATAAGAAAGTCATGTGCATCACAAACAGCAGTATCAGTGATTAAGTCCCAAAGTGAGGATTTGTCACCAAAGGTGGTAAGTGATCTTGGCAAGAAGAAATTTCCCCCAGAAAAGGAGCCGCAAACAATGGCCATGGGCAAAGGTCAGATCTCTGTCTGTCTAAATCAAGTTTCACTGGAACACAGCCGTGATCACTGGTTGAGGTGTTGTCTCTGGCTGCTGTCACCAGGCAGAGCTGAGGAGCTGTAGCAGGGGCTATACACCCAACAAAGTCGAAAGTATTTATTATGTTGCTGTCTACAGGAAAAGTTTGTGACCTTGGTCTAGAACAACCTGTAGTAAGAACTCGGAAGGAAAAAAAAATTTTTTTTATTCTCAACATCACATGGATTATTGAATTAAGCATTTCTTTCAATTTATGAACCTAAGCAAAACCACAGTACTTTTAGCAGTACATACTTGAGAATGTATCATCAGAAACCATTCACATGACAGCTGCTGCAGGAATCTCAAAATGTCATGTGCATTCATGACAACTTCTACATTAACATAGTCGTTAGACCTGCTATGAGATCTGAAAAGTACCAGGCAGGCTGAAATGACCTGGAGTCTTGACCCCTTCCCTTGTGACTCAGTTGGTAAAGAATCTGCCTGCAATGCGGGAGACCTGAGTTCGATCCCTGGGTTGGGAAGATCCTCTGGAGAAGGGAAAGGCTACCCACTCCAGTATTCTGGCCTGGAGAATTCCATGGACTGTATAGTCCATGAAGTTGCAAAGGGTCAGACACGACTAAGCAACTTTCACTTCACATGAGATCTTATTAGGGAATATATTTCTTAAAACAGTTCATGTATTACCAAATCACAAACTGTAATACTCTGATTATCTCAGTACAAGCAGTGCCCTCTGAAACACTACATACTCCAATTTCTGCAGTTAAAAATATTGATTATGAATGTAAGTGGCATGAAATGTGAATCCTAGCCTTGATACTAAAATTGCACCCGCTGAAGCTGAAAAATAAAGAGTTGGAACCATGGGGATAAATAGCTATTAAACTGGGAAAGGGAAGAAGCTGGTCATAAGCCAATTCTTAAGACACAAGAAATAAGGAGCAGGAGTCTCTGAAACTGGGAGCTATTGTCTACAGTTGCTTTGATTATTGCTACAGATTTTTGGGGCTTCCCTTGTAGCTCAGTTGGTAAAGAATCTGCCTGCAATGCAGGAGACCTGGGTTCGATCCCTGGGTTGGGAAGATCCTCTGGAGAAGGAAACGGCAACCCACTCCAATGTTCTTGCCTGGAGAAGCCCATGGACAGAGGAGCCTGGCAGGCTACAGTCCACGGGGCTGCAAGAGTCGGACACGACTGAGCAACTAACCCACTACAGATCTTTATTTTTCTGACAGAGCCACTTGCTGCTACTCTTCCGCACTTCAGGCACCATCTTCAAGAGACAAGTGCAACAGTGGAGACAAGGTCCTCGGGGGAATAAACAGCCTGCTTTCAAGCCTTTAACAGGCCTCCACTGGGTAACAAGGCACAGCCATCGTGGGCATGGATGCCTGCCTAAAACGGTAATTCTTGTCATAGACGGAAGTAGCTTTACAGCCCATCAAGTCAATACATCGGCCTTTTTAAGAAGTTTCGAAGAACAAACTGACTTTAACAACTCCATAGGAACCATTGTGATATCGTTGGGTCCATCACATCAAAATGAAAGGCTTCTAATAAGGAATGACCATTGAGGTCCATAACAGGCAAAGGCAGACATTTACAGTCCATGGGGTCAGGGAGGAAGCATTTATGTGCCCCCCCAGAAGCATCTAATAAAGCAGATCCCAGTGACCTGGTTACTGTCTGCACAGTTCTGTGATCACAGGGACATTTTACTCCACAGATCCCTGCAGATACAAACAGTAATGATACCACTAGGAACCTCCCCCATTTCAAACGCCTATAAGGTAACCGATGCACTGAAACTAAACACAGAGGAGTTTTCTCAAACTGAGAAAATGTTTTGAGCAGACCAAATCAGGTCTGCTCAGAAAAAAGGCAGAAAAGAGAGTAACAGCATGAATTCAATATTCCTTGTACAAAGTTTTTCTTGTTGCTAGATTCTTTCTGAAGTCATTTTCCATAACTTTAATCATAAAGAGGAAATGTGAGGAATATAAACAGAGAACAACCTAGTGGTTACTATGGGGAGAGAAAAAGAGGGAGAGGCAAGACAGGGGTAGGGAGCACATCAGATTACCTACTATTTACCCCTTAGGGAAATATGTTAAAAGCTGAAACTGTACTTTGCTTAGAAAAGCCAGCAGTGAGACCTGGAACATCACCACGGTGGTAACTCAGGAAGAACTCGGCACATCCTTCTTCCCTGTCATTTAAGCACAGGTACAGTGTGAGCAACTTCTATTCCCAGTGGGACATTTCAGAGACAACATGCTAATTTTCCTCAGATTTAGCATATTCTAAATTGACATAATAAGACAGAATAATTACTTTAAAATATATTATAATTCAAAAACTTGATAGGCAGATGTCATTCCTTATGTTTAAATAAAAATCATTAGATACAAATATAAAAAGAAAAGGACCATGCAAGGAAAACCAGCCCTTTCCTCTAAAAATCATTCTCCTGCCTGTTCCAAACACTCGCTCCACGGGGTGCGTTTCTTTCCTCTTTTCCAGATCTCCCCTGCCTTGACTCTCCAACCAGCCTTGAATTCCTACAATAATTAGGACAAACCCAAGTGGTCATTTCACAGTTTTTCTTAAAGCTCTCTAAAGAGAAAGGACCATAACTAGAGAAAGTGACTAACTGATAACAAAATACTCTGTATGGCTTAGCCATCAAGTCAACCCATAGTCAAACACTGTACAAAAAAGTGTGGTTGTATTATGTGCTTTCCTGGTCACAAGGTGAGCTCAAGCTACAAGCTGTGTTCTCTGCTCATGTTAGAAGCTGAGAACAAGACAGAAGAAAAAGAACAAAATGAAATTTCCAGAAGCTAAAATAAAGTAACAACTGCCCAAGGCAAATTTTCCTCTTTTAATTTCTGAGCAACCAAGATGATGAGAACATCTGACACCACCTACTCCACCTCCCTCAGATAACCGGGGAAAAGTATGTTTTCTGAAATTCCACAGTGGATGGGAAGAAAAGGCTAGAGGCACATATGATTTGGGAACCTATACAGGACATCCATTTAAGGTGGCATTTATTTATAAATCTAACTACTGGCTGTCACCGTCAGTTTAGAGATGGGGCTACAGGAAAAAAGGGTAAAGGGTAGCCACAATGGGGGGAAAGGGGAGGCTCCCACCAGGCCAAAGGAAGTACAGAAATCAAAGAGAAGGGGTTCGATGAGACTGAGTTCATTTCCAGTAAATGCTCGTGTGTGTGTGTAAAACAGTCTGTTCATTAGGATATTATCACGACCCTATATATGTGTTCACTCCTGTTTATTTGACTTCTAATGAATTCTTTATTGCTGTCTGTGTATATGTTGATATAAAGATGCTGCTGTATTCTAAGGTTTATCAATACGAGGGTAAGCAGGCTTCTGATGTGATGGGTAATGTTTTTTATTTCCCACTGTATCTTGTCCCTGAAGAACATCTGTTGTTCAAAAGGGCACTATCAATTGAAGCCAGGTCTACAACAAAATACAGCAAGACTGACACAAATTATAAAGCTAATTTAACACCCAAAAATCTGCTTTTACCAGAAATATGCAGCTAATGAAAATCTAAGGATTTGGGAAAGACTTTAATTAGCTTGAATTATCTGGATAATTACATTGATTTTTGCTAAACTAAATTCATTCCTAATTGGTAAAGCTAATTATATAAATATATGTCTTCTACAATTTTCTAGATTATTCAACCCAAAGCATTTCTCGTTTAAATTTCTGAGGTAAGTGGTAAATTCTGCACTTCATTTTACAATTGTATAAACAAACCCCTGGTGTGGATATGACCTAAAAAAGCATGTGTATATCCTGAATTGTCCTCTGTCTAATTACATCATTCGGCAAACCAAATACAGCAGAGGTTAATGTGCAGAACCTATACTTAATTCATAAACGTGGCCTGGAAAAATGGTTTGCAGTTGCCTGTTAGAAGCACAGCCCTGAAAATTTCCATCACAGTTTTGCATGTAATTAGCCTCTTTTTTTTCCCCTCTGCTATTTATAAATGCATAAATATACCTGCACTCTACGTAACAATGACAGACAGTGACAACATATTGATATACGGTGCCACTTCCTAGTTGGAAATGAATATTTCATTAGCTGAGTTATCACTGCTGGGTTATGACCTTCAACTCTCTAATTTTAAATTCATCCGTTTTCAGACTATTAAGCTGTTCTTGAGCACACCACAGAAATTACAGATGGAGAGGTAAATTTTCAAGATAATTTTTAATTCCAAAAAAAGGTCAAGGATATGCATACTAAATTCTTGAAAAGAATTGTATCTCATAATGAGAGCAAATGGGTCATTTTGGCTGTTAATGGTATTTGCTTCTACATGTAAAAAAGGCGAGGGAGGGTGCGTAGAAGTAACAGATCATGATCACCAGATGATACTATCAAGCTTCTAATTTCCCAGTACCATGCCCAAGAAACTTAAAAATGATTAACTATGAAGATCAACAAACTTACACCCAGTTTTGTGCCTCATAAAAGCTAACGGTAAAACACAGATGGCAGCTTGGAAGTCTGCCTCAATTTCTCTGTTTATGGTACCCTTTCCAGGAATAACCTATGATACCTTTTACACACACACACACACAGACATACTTTTGAGGTTAAAAACATGCCTTTGCAGAATCAAAAACATTTCTCTATGATGATACACATTTAGAAAACTCTTAGTTAGAGAATAGCTACTTCTTGCCTGGAAAATCCCATGGATGGAGGAGCCTGGGAGGCTGCGGTCCATGGGTTGCTGAGCGACTTCACTTTCACTTTTCACTTTCCTTCACTGGAGAAGGAAATGGCAGCCCACTCCAGTGTTCTTGCCTGGAGAATCCCAGGGAAGCGGGAGCCTGGTGGGCTGCCGTCTATGGGGTCACACAGGGTCGGACACGACTGAAGCAACTTCGCAGCAGCAGCAGCTACTTCTTGACCAATAAAAACCACCACCACCACCCCCCCAACTATCATGGAGCTCTGCCGTGCAGGTTAAGTGCTCAGAAAAGGAGGCAGACTCCTATGAGTCAGGCTCCAGTGGCATCAATTAAGGCTCCTCCTCAAAATTTCTGAAACACTTTGTGCCTCACCCAACACTCCAATCTCACTGTTCTCTAGCCTTCTCTTTTGAGGTCTCTCGTCCATTAACGGCTCCTTAAAAATCAGTATTTCTTAAAGGGAATGTTGCTCTATAACTTACCCTTCAATGACTTCAACTAATCCCAAATCTTCATCCCATCCCAAACCTCAGGCTCAAATAGCCAATGGCCCACTGGACTTTTCCAATAGGACACCCTGCTAGCACCCCAAATTAACCCAGTCAATCTCCTGCACAGACTCAGTTCTTGGTTCTCCATTTCAAATTTCAAGACAGGGCACAAAGACTCCCAACAAGAAGGCTCCTGGTTGGAAATCCAAGCTCATGGACCTCCACTGCCTGCCCTCAAATTCATTCCAGGGCTTGGGGGATGTCTGTGTCTCCCCAGTGTGAACCTGGCCAGCTCTGATCTCTACATCATTCTCACACTTTGTCCGCTGCAACAAATAATGCTGCAAACAGCTCCTATCCTACTGAAAACAACCTCATTCCCAACCGCAAACACACTTCATCCAATCTTTCTCAGCCAAGTGACCTCCAGTTATTCCCTGTGATTCAGGACAAGAATCACCCTCTTACCCACAAATTTTCTTTGTCCACCATCTAACACCTTAGGACAATTTCTAGCTCAGTCCCAAACGCCATATACACTTTCATAGTACTGCACTTATCACATAACAGCATGTGAACTATCCTCTGTGTCTCTCCCACCCTAACTACAGTGAACATCTATTAAGTCCTTGAGGATCCAGGACAGTGGTCAGCATAAAGTACATTGTATATACATACTTTAAAAAGTGAATTACAAAAAGATACAACCACACTCATGTTAACAGTTACCCTGAAAGAAAGGGCACATCCTGTATATAACCTTGAGCTAAAATATCACACTGAGAAGCAAGAGCTCTGTGATGATCCAGGTCAAGTAGGTTACATCTTCTTCTTTAATACTCTCTTTGATCCTTGTCCCTCTAGACCACTCTACCTCAATTACCACCACTGATTTCTCTATTCCTTAACACGTCACAGTTTTTGGCTCACCCTACACTCTTGTTTAACTACACACCAAACTCTTCCTCTAAAGCAATATGTGGTGACATGATTTGTCTCATGTCTGTCTTTCATCTCACCTGAGTGGGAAGGCTGGGTTCACCAGCCTAGCTGATGGTTCACACTCAATTTATTGACTGATTTAACACATGATTCAACTGATGCATAAAGCACTGTAATCATCTCTTATTGAATTAGCACTGATGGTTTTGTCAAATTAGCCTAGTGATGGTTTGCAAAATAAACATCTGACGTAGCAAATGCAAAATAAGTTTCAGGGACTTCCCTGGAGGCCCAGGGGCTAATGAGACTCTGTGCTCCCAATGCAGGGGCCTAGGTTTGATCCTTGGTCAGGGAACTGGACCCCATGTGCCGCAACTAAAGCTCCCACATACCACAGACATGACCTGGCACAGCCAAGTAAATAACAATATTTATAACAATATTTTTTAAATTTTTTTCATGAAAGCAAAAGAAAGATGGAAGCACAAAGGACCTGGCCCCTTGCTGTACAAGTCCTAAAAAGTCATGCTGGAATGAATGTTTCCCTTTTAACACAGCACTTCTACAAATTACCTACAAAGATGTGAGCATCTTTGCTCACAACTGGAATTATACTCACTTAGAGGTACCACTGGTCAACAATTGATAAGCAAAGCCCTGAAAGATTTAAATCACATTTATTAAGAACAATGGAAAGAACAGTTATTAACTAATTCAGTTAATTGAAGTAATCAACACTCCTCACAATTCAGCCGAAAATCAACTCTTTGCGTGTATTTATAACTAAGTCTTGTTATCATTCTGGTAAAAAAGCTTACCATCATGAGAGACAAAATTTTCTTCAATGAAGGAACCACAACAGGAGCAGAAATGATATGTGTCCCATATCTGTTGTTCCCAGAGAATATTCCTCATCGTCTCCAGAAAATATAACAGACTTGAAACAATGACCTTTCAAAGGACAGTCCTCAAACTGAAGTTACAGGGGTTTTTTTTCCTATCATTTACTCCTAGAAAACACAAGACTTTGAACGCTCATAAACCCAGTCATCCTTCAATGGTTTAACTGAAATGCACACACAAGTAAACCGATTTTATAGGAACCACTATGCAAGTTCCATTTCACTGGCTCTTCCACTCCTAAAGGTTTATGAACTTTTTAAATGTAGGTAGAAGGAAATCAAAGATGAATTTCCCAGTATGTAACAGCAACAGCATCCTTCTCCCTACAGAGGTCATCACAGAACCTTTTCTATCCAAATCTTTTTAATATCTACACGTTCCCTCAACTTTTTGGCAGACACTCTTAAGTCAGTTGAAATTAACTAACTAGAGACCCAAGTTAGACACTCTAGGAGCTATATAATAACAAAAATCTCTCTCCATTCCTTCTGGAAGCGCGTTCTGGGAGAGCTCTGAACTAACCAATGTTTTCATTAACAGAACCCTATTAACTCATAGTATCACACCATTAAGTAGATCGCTCTCTAAAACAAAGAGGTTGGACAGAGATGCATTTTAATTTCACAGATCTTTTATCTTCATATTGAAAGCTAATTGGCAGGAGTGCCTTAAGAATTAAGTTTTTCAAATAGTGAATGAACTGAAAACAGATTCTTAGATCAGGGATGCAAATTCAACTATCTCCCTAGGCCAGACAGATAATGGAAAATGCACAGTGAAAGAAATGACTGAGCAGCAGGGTGGGACTAGAAAGGAGCACTACAGTCGTGCAGGAAGGAGGGTTCCATGTGGCCAGAATGTCTCACTTTTACAGTTCCATTTAGAATGTGTGCACTGTAATTTTCATTAAGGGAAGATATTAATAGTGGCCTTTCAAATGAAAATCCCCAATTTTTAAAAGCTGGAAAACCAGGATACCCTGGCACTCCAGGTTGGGACTCTGTGCTTCCATAGCAGGGGCCACAGACAATTCGCACTTGGGGAACTAAGATTCCATATGCCACACAATGGGGAAAAAGTTTTTTTCTTTTTTAAATTTTTACATAAAACGTAGAAACTAGTTTAAAGACAGACACACAATTTGTAGACCAAATGAAGTAGAATCTAGTTTGCCTCTGACTTGTCTCACACAGGACACTCACGACAGCTTCCATGGAGCACTCCCAAAGTTCTCACAAAGCGCCTAAATGTCTGCCTGTCCCCCACTCAGTAGTCTATCTTCCAGCTTCACTTTACAAAAAGGTCCTTCCTGCAAAATGACAAAGCAAAGTCTGATTGTCATCACCTAGAGCTACTGATTAAATGACTAATTTCAAGCAAATTCTCATGACCTGATTATACTTTATATAACAATCCTGACTTTGTCTTTTTCAGACAAATTCAACCTTGGTTTCATATGTGACTTCCTTATCTGGTAATGAAGTCTTGTGGCCGTGAAGTTGTGTCAACTCTTCTTAATATCTTCCTAGCCTAGGATTCCTCAGAAACAGACCCTGAAGCCAAGACTCAAGTAGTAGTGCTTCCTTTGAGAGATGACCCAGGCAACACCCAGAACCAGGAGACAGGGAGTTAGTATTCAAACCTGATCAATCAATGGCGGAGAGCTACTGGCGCCAGGGCACGGGTTTATTTCCCCAGCCCTCCCCAACTATCATGTGCAGGTTCCTGGGGCCCTGGAGAACCCTCAAGCAAAGACCTGCAAGTACCAGCAGGTGAAATGCACTCCAGCATGCAAAAAAAAAGGAAAGCAAGCAAAACAAAAAACGGGGGGCTGGAAAAGAGAGGAGAAAATATGAACAGAATGCAACAGCATCTATGCTACTCCAACTTCTTGGCATACTCTACTGATTATGGCAAAGGCTTAAATAAGAAAAGTTCAGAAATCAACCTTCCTAAAGCTAGAAGGTTTGATGGGATGGGTACTCTCTGAGCTGGCTCATGTCTCCCTACCTGCAAAGTCCTTCTACATAATGTATATCACTCAGCTCCCCCTGTCAGCATCCCCACTGCCTGGAGGACTGAAAAAAGGCTCATCCCTGGGACATAGTTTAGTCTCCTCTCTCTAGGGACGAGTCACCTATGACGTACAGTGCCAAGCACCAGGTCTTCAGCTCCCAACACAGGGATGTGTAATTAGGGAGGCAGTTAGGGACAATCACTCTTTTGGGCAACTACTGCCTCTCACAGGGAGCTAACGCTTAAAATCAGACCAGGAGTCAAAACCTACTTGTGCAGTATTATGCCCTCCATTTTTGTTTCTCCAAGGATTCATCAGATGTTCCCCCAGTCTGCTTAGCTTCAAGCATTCCCATGAGAATGTAGAACTCTGTTAAGTTTCTTAACAGATCTTGGTCCAAGGCCAAGAAGAGGCTACTCAAAATAGCAACACAAGGGACCACAAGTGTACAGGAAATCTTAAGACCAATTAAGACTCTGCACATTTCTATCCTTTTGAGTATGTATGTAAGTAAATCTTCTTGAAGCAAATGTAAATATTGCCCACTCTTAATCATTTCTCAGATTCCTTAGGATTTCACTCTCTGTAATACATCCTAAAAGATTTTGTAGAATCTGGCTCCTGCCTGTCTCCTTCCCTCCCTCTGGGGCCTCAACTCAGAGTATGCCAATCTCCTTTAGAGTGTCACAGTCTTCAGCAGATGCTGGAGCAACCCATGCACTTTCTCCTACCACACGATCTTTGTTGGACTAGCTCTTTTAGCCTGGAATTCTTTCTCCCTAAAGCATCACATGATTGGGAGATTTTCATTCACTGTCTATGTAAAATAGATTGCCTATAGCTTCTGTCTATCACAAGCCCATTCATTTCCTTCATGACTACAGGAGATCAGTTTTATCTATTGATATTCAGGAATTTCTTCACCAAATGACCCACTAAAGTGGGTCTCACAGAACCTGGGGCCAAAATGGTCATGTTCTCCACTGCAGCCACAGCACCTGGACTGGAGCAGACCATCAAGTATCTGCCATACAGATCAAAGAGTGAATTCGCGAAGAAATGAGTTTCCTGTGCCCCTTCCACATGACAGGTACTGTGTTAGATTCAATTACAGTTGACCCTTACAGAACAGGTGGTTTGAACCGTTCCAGGTCTACTGACAGGTGAGCATTTTTCAATAGGAAATACTACAGAACTACATGGTCCCATGGCTGGTTGAACCCTTGCATGCAAAGGAACCGCTGACACAGAGGACCAACTATAAATTATACTCAGATAAACCTTTGGTTGTCCAAGGGTCAACTATATACGCTAACACCTGGTACCTGAAGCCTTGGAAGTTTAACTGCTACAACTTAGACACAAAGAAATGGACAGAGTAATAGGACTTTTATGGGAGTCTTCTTTGGATACAGTTAATCAGTTGCTGGAGGAACATCTACGATGTTTCAAGCATCTAGAAACAGATCGCGAATTCACTCTTGCTGTGTGCCAGTAGACAGGCTCACTTCCAGTGACCCTCCTCTGTGGTGCACACCTTGACCTCTCCAGTACTGCCCAGCTTCATGATTTCAGCTACAAATGATCCATACATTGATAGAACCCTCTTCTATATGTTCCCAATTCTCTCTATCTTGACAGCTTCACACTTTGTGTCCTGTATTAATGACTGCAGGGATCTTGTCAGCTTCTCTGCAGTATTCCAAGGGCTTCCTGAGTCCTGGAATTAATAAACGTACCTGGTATCTTCACGGTCTAGAAAAAGTATCATTTACCTAATAGGTGTTTAACAAAGATAGCTGAAATGAAAGAGGAAATGACCCAAATTAAAATATTTTTCTGCCTGTGCTGTACAAGACAGTAGCCACCAGCCAACAGCCACTATTTAAAGTTAATTAAAATTAAATTAAGTTTAAAATTCTGTTTCTGAGTCACACTAGCCAAATTTCTGGTGCTCAATGGCCACGTCTGGTTACTGGCTACTGTGTTAGCACAGGACAGAATATTTCCATCATCAAAAAGAATTCTACTATACAGCACTGATATGGATCTTTACAAAATAAAGCTGCCAAGTAAATATTTTATTATTTATTGATTAGAAGAAATGTTATTTCTGTGTTCCACAGAGACACCTAATTCAATAAAGTCCTTGAAATATTTATTTAGGAACTTCTCTATGTGTGGGTACCAAGCCAGGCCCAGCAAATTTTCAAAGAGGAAGGAAACTTGAAGCTTGCCTCTCAAGAACTTCACAAATAAGTATTCAAAGCAAAGCAGTCCAGTCAATAACTAGCTAAAAATTCAGTGCAAAATTAATAAGCATGTAGCCATTAGGTCAAATTGGATTAAAATTTTAAAATCTGGCAACATTTAGGCAAAGAAGTGGTTTTTGAAATACATAAGACAGGGAAGATTTTAAGATATAATAAAAAAAAGTGATTTCAGATTCAAAAATCTGTGTAAATTAAGATTCAGCTGCAGAGAAAAATCAGAGAAATGTTCAGGAACGACAAATGCTCTTGGGGCTGAAGTATGAAGTATAGAGAAAGAGTGGCAAAATATAAGGCTACAGATCATCACAACCACAGAACATCAAAAAACTGGAGCATCCAGTTAAACGGACAGGATTTGTTGCATAGAAAAAATGTGGAAAGGCCCTTCATAAGGCTCCAGGGCAGAAGGTAGCTTCCTGGCTCCCTCTCAATGGTAGCTGCTGAGTGTTAAGTCTGAGGGACTAGTCCGACCAAGAGAAAGTAACAGACACAACTGGTCCTTCCCATAACCACCAAGTGATCCTTAGAATTTCTACTCCTCTGGCAACAGGGGAAGGACCTATGTCAGTGTCAACCTTTTCAAGAAAACTAAATTTAAAATTCCACCCATAAAAAAATAAATAAAATTTGGATTAGGAAAAAAATAAAATAACATAAAATTCCACTCATAATGGGAACCTAGGGTTAACAGAAATCATCTAACCGCTTAAGGAGGCATGTCAATTTCATGACCAATTCATCAAAAGGGAAAAAACTGATAAAAGTAAGTTTGGATGAGACAGAAGTACCATCTAATACTGTTTTCCAGTAGTATAAAAATATTAGAAAATACTCTGATTTTCTAATACAGTACTGTCCCATACTACTTTCCCTTAGCAAACAGCATCTCTTGGCCTCCACATCACTCCCTACTGGAGATGCAGTAGGAATCCGGACCAAACTAATACACTGTAATCAGAACTTTCAACTCAGCCAAGATCTTATAGTGTTTGTTTTACATAGAAATGAGCTAGATATGTGAAGTTATTTTTAAGACTGGTGAGCCTTTGATAAGACTGAGCTTATCTTTTTATATCAGCTAAGTTATCAAAAGGAAGGTTTCCCAAACATTTCTCTAGCAACACTATTTCAGTATTATCAAAAAGTTGTCCTTGAGTTGCTCAGTCATCTCTTTCCAAACTCCATTGACTATAGCCTGCAAGGTGCCTCTGTCCATGGGATTTCACAGGCAAGAAGCCTGGAGTGGGTTGCCATTTCATTCTCCAGGGGATCTTCCCGACCCAGGAATCGAACCAACGTCTCCTGCATTGGCAGGTAGATTCTTTACCACTGAGCCACCAGGGACGTCCTTCCTTTTAAGAAGGCATATCCACATTCTGGAAGTGAGGCAGCCATATCTATGCTATTTCACAGGTTTTCCTACAGTCTTGCAAGTTAAAAAGTTGAAAGCATTTTCTTTAAGGAATAAAAGCATCAGACATAATGACAAGTTGATGAAAATGATTAATTGGGGGTGAGGGGAGAGGAGACTTGCTGGGAACTGAGAACTGCAGAAGGCACAGAAAAGGAGCCCAACTTGGAACAAGGTGAACAATTAAATTATGAAAGAATAAACTCTTCACTAGAAGACAAGATCAGATATAATGCCATGCCTGGGTCACTTAGGCCCTTATTTCAATCTTGTTTTAACAACCTTTACAGGACTGTGATTTCACAACCACCTGAGGAGTTGCTCAACAGTCACCTGTGGACAGGAGCAGGGAGCAGACACGGGCAGGCAAGCTCACTTCACTCCCTGCTGGCTCCCTGCTGACACCACGTCACATCCCGGGTGTCAATTATACGGACGCTGATTATGAAACAACGATTTTAACACTGAAACCTCCCAAGAGAGTGGTCAAGACTTCCCCAGTGTAAAGAATAGGAAACCAGTGAGCCCCAGGTGCAGTCTGGTGCTGCTCTGGTGAGACACACAAGAGCTCCAGCACCGACTCTCACATTACTTACAGAAAGAGCCACATTTCCAAGTGCCAGCAACAGATTCCAGGTGAGATATTTATATATACCCGAACTGTCTTCTGCAAAAAGGATTAGTTGAAGCATATAAATGAATAATGATGCTGTCTGGTCCTGTCCCAGGGCCAGACTACCATGTCTCACACTGTGGAGACCTCTTGGTCAAAGTCATTCACACTCTGCATTGGAAAATTAAGTAGGTTTTGAGAGGAAAAAAACCTTCAGTGTCATCTTTTGCTGTGTTCTGTGTGGTCGACTTTAGGGAAGGACTGTAATCTCTTAGACACTCTCGAAGCCTGGCATGGATGGACAAGTAGAATCTTTGAAGTTTTCTTAACTCATGGACCAAATTTTTACTATATGCTAATAAGTCCTTTTCTAGGATCTGAGGATAAAGCCATGTGCAAAAGGCAAGTTACTTAACTCTGTATTCCTTGATTTTCAAACCTAAAAGTCACCATAGTAACCATGCCCTCCCCTCAGGACTTCTGGAAGAAATTAAGAGACATCATTCACCTGAAACACCTATATATAAAAGTAATATTCAATAAATTAATATTTTTCCAATAAACATCTTGAATCCAAAGGCTCTCATTTTGGCTACATGTATCAAACTTCCAACTCAACAGCAACCCTGGAACTTTAAACCATTTCTATCTACCAAACTGGAGTTCTTTATTACTTTGCTATCACTGATCAATAGGTAGGTCAACTAATCAAAAGACTAATAGGTTAATCTTTCCTTTTTCTCCCTCCTTTACTTCAGCTCAAGTAAAAAATGGTTTCAAAGCTATGAACAGCATACAATAAAACAAGCAAACTATTGGATCACTTCAATTTCTCAAATATCATATCTGATAAAATTCCATCTCCTAAGTCTCTAATTCAGAAGTAACTGTTATTGTAAAGACTTTGTCACTTTTTTCTGAATAGTTTCCATCTGACTACATTTGTCTGGAAACCCTTTCAAAGAGTTTATAGCATAGATTCAGTTCCCCCCTCAAAAAACATACCTGCCACACTACCCTACATTAGCCGTCAAGACATATACTTGATGAGACAAGCAACTGCCCGTTCTGCAAACCAACAACTGATGTTTGCCAATAAAAGCAATTTTTTCATGGTTGATCAATTCACTTATTTTCGGCCTCTGTATTATGGAGCTGTTCCACTCATTTCCTCCATTCTTTGTTATAAAGAATCAACTCTTAAAAGCCAAGTACCAAAGGGCACAGGAGAAAAATAATACCACATTCCCTGATCCAGCAGCCCTATTTTTGACACTCTCTTTTACAAAACTAAAGCACTAGCATATCAGGATTGATACTGGGGCACTGTGGTGGTGTCAGAGAGCTGGATACAATGCAAATGCTGATCAGTAAGGAAATGTTCAGATAACTTATGGTGTGTCTACATCTATATGAGAGAATGACATGATTTTTTTTTAAATAAATTTATTTATTTATTTTTGACTGTGCTGGATCTTCACTGCTGTGCACGGGCTTTCTCTATCTGCAGCGAGTGGGGGTCACGTCTCCACTGCAGCGCACTGGTTTCTAACTGCGGTGGCTTTTCCTGGTGCAGAGCCCAGGCTCGAGCACACAGGCTTGGCAGTTGTGGCGCACAGGCTTAGTTGCCCCATGGCACGTGGGATCTTCTCAGACCAGGGATTGAACCCGTGTCTCCTGCTTGGGCAAGTGAATTCTTAACCACTGGACCACTAGGGAAGTTCATCAGGTTATTTTTTAAAACATGAATTTTTATGTATTGATCCAGATAAGTTATCTAGTCTAGATTAACAGAATGTTATCAAAAATCAAATGTTTAAAAAAGTAAACCATGTGTGTGTGTGAACAAAAGTTAAAACAGTTATCACAGCTTTTCTATCTGCTAAAGCTACCCCAATCCTTTATGAAAGAAAATGGAGAAAGAGAGAAAACAGGAATATGGTATTTTAACCTTGTTCCAGAAACAGTTCACAGAAGTAGCAGAGAACGCACTAAGCCAAGGTGGCAAATGTGAGTTGTGTAGGTACAATAATTATTTTTGGTATTAGATTTATATCTCATCTCCATGGTAACTAAACTGCAAAACAAAATATGTTATGAGGGAAACCGAAGGATTCAAGTACTAACCCCTAGCACCTTAAGGATCTTTAAATGTGCATTAACACACAGACAGAAGTCACATATGATCGGCTTGCATGGTTTAAACAAAACTCAAAGAACTACCAGAATATGAAATTAATATGCCATTCAAAGCATACAAAGCTTTTTATTTTCTCTTTTACAAAAAAGGACAAGATAAAATCATCCAGTTTCTGCAACCCTTTTTTCCTTCCTTCTGAGGTGCCAGAGCAAACTTAAGCTGAACACAGAATAAGAGGTTTGGCAGATTTTCCAGCCTCCACTCAACATTATGGGAACTAAAAGCTTAATTATGGTCAAGAGTCAAAAGTTTCATCATAATGCATCTTATTTTCGCTTTGTTCTGCTTTTTAAAAAGGCACTGTGCAGTGTAAAAGAGAGAAAAGAATTCACTTTCTTTTCACTGAACTCGACTCTCCCCACCTTGCGTCAACCTCCCCAAATATGAGGCACAAGAAGGAGAAGTAAAGCAGACCACGGCCAATACTGAGCTGCAGCTGTCTCAGGAGAGGAAGAGGGTCAGAGAAAGTGATAACCTCGGGGCCCAGGGGAAAGGAAATGGGGAAGGGAGAAAATTCTGCCAACGGAGCTTAAAGGCCCAGGACCCAAGGGCAGAAGGTTTAAAAAGAAAAGGTGTGACAGAGGGCACTCCTATCCATGCCAAGAAAAAAGATGGCCTGGCAGGCAAAAAGAAAAGTCTAAAACGCTCCCTTTACACTCCCAAAATTAAAAAGCCAACTTTTAATTGCATTCAAATATGAATTAGAAAATATTAAGAGTTATTAAGCTATAATTCTAGATAAATTCTAACCTGGATAAATCTAATTTCCGTTTTTTTTTTTTTTTTAGAAGAAGATCTCAAATCACAGCTCGTTTTAAATTCTTTATGAAGCCATTTCCACCAAAATTAGAGATGTTCTGAATGGAATGAGATTATATGCAGGGGGGGGAAAGTGTATGCAAAATTAAGAAAATCATCCAAAAAATCAGGCTCACTATCAGACCCACGAAAAAGTATATGTATACGTGGTTGTATATGATGCAGGCCAACATACTCAGATAAGTAATAGTACGGGTTTGTCTACTGTTGTGATTTAATTCAGGCAACATATTTTAACTACACAGATCAGGGGTGAACATGTAAATGTGTGTGCATGATCAGTCATGTCTTTGCAACCCCATGAACTGCAGCCCAGCCAGGCTCCTCTGTCCATGAGATTATCAGGCAAGAAAACTGGACAGAATGGGTTGCCACTTTGTCCTCCAAGGGATCTTTCAACCCAGGGATTAATTCGGCAACTGATCATTATTCTTCATCTCCAGTGTGCGTTACGATCAATTTCATCCATGCTTTCCAAGGCTGACATGGCAGAAATCAAAGGGAAATGAAATCCATGCCACATTTGTCCCCCCCCCCAAAAAAAAAGGTAAGAAATACTTAAAGTCACCCACTTGCAATAAGGAACTTTTCACAATTATCTTAAAAAGCTTGTCAGGTAGTCTCAATTTTACCACCTAAAAATTTCATGATATGCTATTCTGTTATGACCTATTATTATTATGTTTGGGGCTTCCCTGGTGGTTCAGGCAGTAAAAAATCCACCAGCAATGTGGCAGACCTGGGTTCGATCTTTGGGTTGGAAAGATCGCTTAGAGAGGGACATGGCAATCCACTCTAGTATTCTTGCCTGGAGAATCCCCATGGACAGAGGAGCCTGGCGGGCTACACTTGATGGGGTTGAATAGAGTCGGACACGACTGAGTGACTAAGTGCACAGCACAGCAGTGATTCTCAATCAAGAGTGAATCTGCACTGCCTCTTCCTGGGGCCCCTTGGGGCAAGGTATGGAAGTGTGCTCTACCGTTCCAGTCTGAGAACCTGCTATTCTTTTTCTCTCCCAATCTAATCTGGCTCATGAGAGCCAATCTCCAACCCACATATTCCCTACCCCAGGCCTCGTTGCCTCTTTTGCCTTCCCCTCCCTTCTTAATGGAGTGCATGAGTGCACAATGAAGGAGATGTGTCCAACTCTTTAGCAAGAGTGGATTATCCAAGGTTCTGACAAATCCTGCAGTAAAAATACCTGCACTACTATGTTCACCTCAGCAATTCCCAGCCTTTCCTGCCACCAGGACGTTCCTGCCATAAAAAGCTTTTTAACCACCTACTGAACACAGGTGGCACAGACTGGGGAAAACTCTCTGAACAATCACCTTTACCTGGCCCTCTGCCAAAGACTGCTTACAATGAGATTCGGTTCAGAGGGAAACACAGAGATACTCAAACGATTCCATACTGATGACACTCTTTCTGTTCACAGAAACTCTACTTGAAAAGGCTAACACCAAGAAATCAGTAAAATTATTTAAATCTTTTAAGTAACTAGCAGTTGAAATGGTCATAGAAGTCTCCCAATGTCTAAAATTAATTCCTGCAGTAAATGTCCTGACCAAAAAGAGACATACATCACACCTGTAAGTTCCAGAAATATAAATTCACAATCCATTGTGATAAATGGTGGGGCTGCTGGCTTTTCAGATGAATAACTCTCTCTCTATCAAATTCAAGACCATAAACATGGGTTCTAATAACTGTATTTATGACCAAGACTTTACAGACAGAAATCTGAAATCAATTAGTATATTTTTCATTATTATATTTCCTGTCCTCCCACTGCATAAATCTATTTTGTTCTGTAATGAGAGCTCAAAATCAAATACCAAATATTCATCTGAACTTGCATTTTAAGCATTCTACAACCCACTGAAGTTTCTTTGAACCCTGAAAGTGTGTATTTTCTACCTTTTATATTACAGCTGCACTTGATTCATTAAATTAATCACTTAAAATACGTAAATGTCAAGCAATTTCTATGAAAAAAGATACCTTAAATGCTCTTAAGATCCAGTAAAACATATTCTGCAAAGGGCAGCACTCAGTTGCAGCTACCTTTAGACAAATTACTTAATTGAGAATCGATGCATTTTGTCATCGTCTGCATGACGAAATTAGGAAAAATAATTTACTACAGTGAAATCATGATGTATTTGAATAAGCCAAGAAAAGATAGGGTAAAAGAGCATGGTGTTCCTTTCTTACTACAAAAAATTACTTATTTTAAAAAATGGAGTGTGGTTATCTTCTTATTTTCAGTAAAATTTTAATAATAAACAGCTGTTTTGTACTAAGCATTTTTAAATGGGAAAAACATATAATACATTTGTAATAGGAGCATACTGTCCTTTTATAATTTAGTCTGCATTTCCATCAGACGGATGGGAAATCCCAAATCTACCCCTTTTATATATAGATGGAGACCTGGAAAAGATGGCATCAATCTGAGCTGTTAGATTCAAAAATCTAGGAGAAAAAAACTTAAAAGTCAAAGAATATTCCAAAAACGAAGTCTCCTGCCAACAGTAATGACAAAGTCCTCTGGAGTTAGTCTTGGATATGAGAGAGACTCCAGCATAGGAAAAAGACACAATGATAATTCCAACTTTTCTTTGGGAAGAAATGTGCTTCTCACATGACCTTCCCCATAAATAGGCATCTGGATTTGAATCCTAAATCGGAGATGGAGGGAGCTGCAATAATCCAAGTCTGAACACAATTGAAACGGAGATGTAAATACTTGGGTAAGATGTTATCATTCCAATTTAAAGAAAGAGTATTTCTGGGTCACCCTGGTGTATGCATGACCTTACACCTTTTCAAGCTCTCAGTAGAGAGTAATACTTCTATAGCAATATACAAGTATTAGGATAAACATATTCAACGTTGGTATATTCAACCTTCTAAGTGACTATCACTGATAATGGATTTCATTTTCAAAACACAGAAGAAAAGAGGCTCTGACCTCCTGGAGGCAGTGACCACACGAATCTGTCTTTATATCTAAACATGAACAAGATGGGTTTGTGACACGGCAAGTAGATAATAACCATGTGCTCTGTAGAAAATTAAGGGCACCGTGACATGTACAGACACATTACACACTCTAATACCCCCCAACACACAGCATACTTTTTGTTTAGGTCCTACACACAAGGTAAGGAATCCTTTCTAGGAGGAACCTGTGGTCATTATTAAAACATGTACATAAGTAAAATATTTAGCTGCTGACATTTGACAAAATGCTGATTTACGATTACCTGTCTGTCATCATTCACAGCTCTATTTTCCTTTCCACTCCCTTTGTTAAAAGTGATCACCCAAAAAAGTGTACTATGCCCTGCTCAACTCTGAAGTGACTTACCACGGTTCACACTAGGTAACAAAATTTTCTCATGATGCTATAGCAGCTTGATCAGCTATTCTGGAGGGTCCTTCATGGTTAGCGATACTGAGACAGGTATTATTTCCTAACAGCCTCTTAAGGTCAAAGGATTGACACATGGAATAGTCACCAGGGACCTCAAAAATACAACAGTAATAATGAAAGCAATCTCCTCACCTCTTTATTGCAGCCTGGCTATCATTCATTGCCTCCACACAATATGAGATGTGGGCTTTTCACCACAACCAGAATTGTGATGCATTCTTTATGATTTCATGCAAAGATTTCCAGAATGGTCAACTTGTCAAGCTTTCTATTTCTCCTCTCCAGTCTTCAGAGAGGGCTGAACAACATGCCATTCACCTGGTCCTGTACTACCTTAGGCAATCTGCACAACACAGCCTGCCACAAGCTCATCATAGAATACTTGCTCTGTTCAGGAAATGGATCCGTAGCTGGATAGAAAGGGGCAACTCTTTCTTACAGCATCATGGGGGACAGAATTTTAAGAAAGCAAGGAACTCCAGCGAGCCTCCAGCATGCAGTTTCTCAGCCTTGACACTATGACGTCTGGGGCCAGATAACTCTTTCTTGTGGGGACTCTGCATGCGTGGTGAGATACTGAGGAGCACCTGGGCGACCGGAAGTTCTAGAGTAAGTCCCAACTAAAGGTAAAGGAGTTGGCTTTCAAGTGCCATGCTCTCTCCGCTTTGCTTCTGCCTTCACTGCCTGGCCTGAGTATCTACTTGCCTTGGTCATTACATGCAAGGTTGCTCCTCTAATACCACCTCATCAGAGAGACCTTCTCCAGCTTCCCCTGTCTGAAATAGCAACTCCCACCAGGTCATGAATCTTGCTGGCTTTATCTTACTTCCTGGGGAGCAAGCTAGAGGCCGCTCCCAAGCAATGACCTGCCGGCCCACCCTCCTAGTCATTGGAGCCAAGTTTGGAAGTGGGACAACCTGATACTGGCATCCATTCTCCTAAGTGGAAAGCATTAAGTACAGATGTTGATTTAAGATCTTCCTGAAAAAAGGTGCATATGATCCAAGACATATGCATACTTTTCAAACATACACAAGAGTCTCAATTCAGGAATGTCCCATGTAGGCCTCGCTTCCCTTTGCTGGAGTTAAGAGTATTTTTTATCCTATTATTTGATGAGATTACATATTATTTTGTGCATGTAACACTGGCAGTCTCCACCAAGTAAAAATGGAATTTTGTGTATATTATTCTCTATTGTGACCCTAGAACCTGGACTTAAGCATGCCTTGTAGCCAGTTTTTGAGCAACACCCTTCAGTGAAAAATTCAATATGCTGAACTCCAGAGAGAACACACACACATACACAAGTCAATCACTGTCAGTTCTTATTTTAGGCAAAGATACAGATCCTTGGCAAAATTCATGCTTAAGAGCTAAAAATCCACAAGACCAACAAAATGAAGCGAGGTCTATGGGGTCATTCCTGAATTTGAGAATCTTAAACACCTGAAGCATATGCAAGTTTTTCAGGAAGATCTTAAATGAACATCTGCACCTAACACTTTCCACTTAGGGGAACAGATGCAAGTATCAGATTGTCCCACTTCCAAACTGAGCTCCAGTGACTAGGAGCGTGGGACAGGCAGACAGGGCTCACTACTCAGGAGAGGCCTCTAACTTGCTCCTTGGGAAGCCATGTCCCCACAGAGACTTGCCTTTCTGTAAAATGGGGGGAACTCAGAGGGCTGGTGTGAACAGCAGTCAATAGAGACAAACCAATTCCCCACCATGCCTGAGACAGACTCAGTAAATGTCAACTGCTGCCTTGCCTGTAATGTGTAACTCCTCTGAATAGCACTGTCCAGAAGTTCTTTGTGCAAAGATGAAAAAGTTCTATATCATGGGCAGTATAAAAGGGTAGCCATTAGCCATTTGTGGCTATCAAGAATTCAAATTTCAACTAGTGTGATTTTTCATTTGATTCTAATTAAATGGAAATAGCCAGGTATAACCAGTGGTAACAGGATTAACTAGACAGTACAACCCTGAATGTTATAAAGACTCCCTAATTCATGGAAGTTTACTACTTTATTTACAACCACTTCAGACTTCTGAAATCAAGAACTCAGCTCAAAAGGAAAGAAATGTCTTCCCTGCAACTCCTTCCCTTTAAGTTCCGTGAGATCGCTTAGCTTTCAAGACCTGAAAAGACAACAAGGGCTTGCTCAGTCAACTGCCATGCATGCCCCCTGCTTCCTCTAGGTACACCTTGACTGGTTCCAGCCAATTAAGCTAACTCCATTTCTCTTGCCAATGACTAGATGAATCTTGAACACGTGATTCAGTTCTGACCAATGAGGTGAAGGGTTGATAGTCCTAGGGAGGGGTGCTCTGAAGCAGATTTTACTTGCTGTTAAACAGAGACATCAGAAAGGGATACCTTCTCCTTCTCTGGACTTTATACCTCAGCATTTGACCTCCAGAACTGCAGAAGTCATATTACAGTCATGAGGAAAGGGATTCAAAGTACCAACTCTCCCAGCTAAGGTTGGTGTAACAGAAACAACAATGGAGTGTACCTTACAGAGGGCAGAGTATAAAGTGCTCTCCCCTCTAGAGACTCAAATTTAGAGATACATTGCTCTTACTATTAAGACAGGAGAGTCCGCGGGTCTTTTCCAGAAGCTAAACTGTGGTAACCGATACAAAAGAAAACCCTTATACACAAACATGTCCCTGGTAATGACTGCAGTATGAACTAGGGAGAAAAATCCTGGTAATCCTGCCAGCCAGGAATCCTCAGGACAAAAGAAGTTAATCTTGACTTGTTCTCGCTGGCACAGCAGGTCCATGGTCCAACTGGCCATAAGTGTGAAAAGTCCTTTTCACACCCTAGTGAATGGTGAGAGAAAGAGCAAGCCTTACACAAAAAGGATGTTATAAAGATAGCTCATTAGGAGGTGGTGTAAGAATATAAAAGCCACAGGACATTCCATAAGTGTCAAAATTACTTCCCGAGAGGAGAGTGTGGACTGTGCACTTTGCAACAGGGAGGAAAAAAATACCTCCCATTATCACAGAGAACCCCAGAAGCAGAAACACACCACAAATGGCTTCTTTCTCATCTTTGCAGATACTCCTCACAGAGTCTAGTTACTAGAGGCTCATATTTCATTTTCCTGCTAAAGCTTCTCAACAACCAATCAATACGAAATGTACTAATGGCAAGCACACCCTGCTGGAAGGAGGAGTGCTGTCCTAACACTGGGAACCAGGGGGAAGGGTGGGACAGACACACACTGGTTCCAGTAGGTAAAGAGGCCAACAGTAACTGGGACAGAGCAACCACATAATACCTTTGGGAGCAGCAAATTTTCATGCAGTTTCAAGAAGCAGCTCATTTTCCTCCCAGGGAATGGCCATCAGACTGGGAGAATGTGGATTAACACAAACAGGAAATCTGGACGCAGTGGCTTCCCCAACTCAGTGAAGATCTCAAGGTAAACAAAATTCATTAAGTGGGTCGCAGAGGATAACACATAACTTAAACCAGCCCACAGTCCACACATTCATTGTCTGAAATTCACTCTGTTGTGGTTGCAGGGATGATAATGTAAAATGTTTAACAAATCAGAGGCAATGAACACTAACAATGGATGGAAGAGGGCAGGTATTCAATCGTAAGGTCCCAGGACAGGAGGAGTGGTCGAGGCAGAGATGAAGGGGAAATTCAGAGGGACTGGGCCAGTGGGTTTTTAGGATTTTTAATCATCTACATGGCTGTACCACAGCCAGGAGACGCACAGAGTTATACTTCTTAAAATTAGGACACTAAATAATCTCCTAAATTTTTAAGCCAATTTAAGAATCTCTATATAGTTTTTCCAGTGGTCATGTATGGATGTGAGAGTTGGACTGTGAAGAAAGCTGAGCGCCGAAAAATTGATGCTTTTGAACTGTGGTGTTGGAGGAGACTCTTGAGAGTCCCTTGGACTGCAAGGAGATCCAACCAGTCCATCCTAAAGGAGATCAGTCCTGAATGTTCATTGGAAGGACTGATGCTGAAGCTGAAACTCCAATACTTTGGCCACCTCATGCGAAGAATTGACTCATTGGAAAAGACCCTGATGCTGGGAGGGATTGGGGGCAGGAGGAGAAGGGGACGACAGGATGAGATGGCTGGATGGCATCACCAACTCAATGGACATGAGTTTGAGTAAACTCCGGGAGTTGGTGATGGACAGGGAGGCCTGGCGTGCTGCGATTCATGGGGTTAGAAAGAGTCGGACACAACTGAGCGACTAAACTGAACTAAACTGACTGATACCCTTCATGATTTTTTTTCTCAGCAGAGATTCAGGTTGATTGTATGGCATATAAGAGGTTTTTCAATCCTTCCAAAATGGTGATAACATTCTCCTAGAGAAGACTTATTTTGTGATCTTGGAACACCCAGCTGTACAATTGCTGACTTTTAACTTTTATTTTTAAACTGGCTAACTTTTTATAAAATCTTAAATATGTAATTAATAGGAAACTTAACACATCAAAACAGAAAACTAGCACAGCCTTTCATAAATTAGGGATACCAGGATATAATGAAAGTCACGGGATCAAATTCTAAAATACTCTTCCGGGTGAAGGCCCTGGGCAAGACCTGTTTCTTTTAAAAAGTGATATTGGCAAGTGACAGACAATTATTATAGACCTATTAGCACTAAATTGTGAGTTTCTCCTTGATAGAGAACTTAAGAAGAAATGACTTTATTATGCTAAAGTCAAGTACTTATACCATAGTAGAGTCATTTTTCACATGACATAAAAACCACATTTAATACTGCACTCAGGGAAAACATTATTTATTACACACTGTAGTATTATTAATGAAAAGCAAGGATTCCTAAAGTTACCAGAAAGCATTTGTCAAGAAGGCAAGGTTCCACATGATATACCTACTACTGATTTGTTTTATTTTCACCTAAACAAAGTCTTAATTAAATGATAAAATACAGAGTTTAATACAACTTAAATGGAGGAGAGGTTAATTTTAATAGCAAGAAAGACAACCAAGAAGATGTACTATGTTTAATGCTATTGATCTCAAATAGGGTCATGGGAAATTAGCAGCTGAGAGATGGAAGTGAGATTAATTTCAGGATCATTTAACAAATATTGAAGACCAACGACAGCATTTTGCATGGGTTATCAGACAGGAACAATATTCACAGTGGACTCACCACAACGCGACTATATATCCCTTAACACTTTTGTTCAAATACAAGATTAAACTTGACCCCATAAACTAAGTTCCTGTCTATATGTAAACAAATAGAATAGCCCTCTTTAGGCACACAGAAGATACTTATTCCAGCCACATAATGGCAATACTATTGATAAAAGTTCAAAAGCTAATGAAATTCAGTAAGCTTTCCCTTCCTTTTGTAAGGCTCACCTCAGCAAGAGAAGAGACAAGATAAGCAATTAGGGTGTAGTTCATCTTAATGATTGCAAGGGAAACCCAATAAAATGATACTCAGCAAGATATATATGAATAGTATCTTATTTGCCAAAAAATTCCATGTAACAAAACTTAACAATATCCAAAGGGAATGACATAAACGTTCCTCTCCTTTATACAGTCAGCAAGTGGGTTTTACGAATCAAATTATATATAATAAATGAGTACGTTTTGTTAGGTTACAAAGGAAAACGAGTAGCCTTTAAGTAAATCACACAGCACATGGCTCTCCAATTATTATGCATGTGGAAGGCTAGGTATGCTATTCCTTTGAACCTTTAAATTAATCATGTTCCTCTACTAACCCAAACTCAGCAGGCCCCTACCCCAAAGATACCAGTTTTAAAGGAAAGAGTATCATCCTTTCAAATTTATGACCAGGAAAAAAGATGTCTGACTTTGATCCATCACAGGTATGAAAAATACATACTTGTAGATAATTCTCTGTATGCCTTCTGTAGACCCACTAAATGTAAAGATTACTAAATATTAAGATTTATGTTATATCAAAGCAAATATTGACCTTACCTCTGCCTGCATCAATATTTACTGCTTTGTACAATAAATCTTGATGTTCAAACTGCATCAATATCAGTGCATTAATTTCTGCATGGCTCATATCAGCATCTTATAAAATTTGAAATGTCAGTGAAAATGTTTCACTTGAAAAATGTAGATATAGCCAATTAAAGAGATAAAAAAAGGCTTTTCCTTTCCTTCTGGCTTTCTTTGCAGTTTTTTCTTCTTCTTCCTCTCCCCTAGAAATATTAATAGTTACAAAGAAAACTGGCTAAATTTGATGAAACTCAGCCATCTACCATAAAATAATTATTTTAGGAAATATTATGAATGTATTGGCATAATAAAATAAAATATTCCAGATGTAATTCTATAAGATAATATTGTATACATATAAATGTAAAAAGGCAGTATCCATCATTTCTCACTAATAATCACAATTAACCTTTGTGTACAGTTTCTCAACTTCTCAGTTCTATTTAGTGATGAGACCTTATTACCCAAATTATTTTATACATCTTGTAGAGCTCAACCTTGTTCATATTGGTACCTGTTTACTAAGCATTTCATGCTAAGGATATACTAAAATCACCCAAGTCCCTACTGATGGTTATTTAGGCTGTTCCACTCACAATGGCACAATGGGGATGCATACAAGTGTTTCTGAAAGACAAATTCCTAGAAGCATAGGCACTAGATCAAAGACTATCAACATTCAATATTTTCATAGATTATGCCAGAGTCCTTAAAAAAAAAAAAAGGGGGCTCCATCAACCTGCTACCTTCAAGGCTGATTTAAAACCCAAACTTTCAGCCTTCCATTTACCCATGTTTCAAACATCTCATCACAGCAACAATCGAAACTTTTATCACTGTTACACAGCACTTGATACCAACCCAGCATTGCATAAAACTTCATCTTCTAATACGCTTTTGCCAAGGGTCACAAGGACCCTAAGGAGTTTATTGATGTACTCTTACAACATACAATAGTATCTGTTAGCTTTACAAGCACTTGTGAAACCACCTCCAGAGAGAAGATGCTAAGAAATGTTTGAACTCAAGTAGCACAGATTAGAACAAAGTTAAAAAGAAGAAGATAAAGAACACATCTCTAAGTTACTAGAATAATTTCGTTCAAATGATGGAAGAGAAAAAAGCCAAAGTCTGCACTGAAAAATGCTGAAGGTACCTTAAGCATATGGCACCACATTTCTCTCTTTTATACATAAAGTCCTGATTAGTGTGTGACCACATGTGTTTTTTTCTCACTCTATCTATCTTTGTAATCACAGATCAAGTGCAAAAAGAAAAAAAACAACAACAAGTACCACCTACAGGAAAAAATAGCTTGTACTTTGTCCTACAAACTATTTCTATTTCAAAACATTAAGGTAGAAATAGGGAGATACAAAGATTAATTACAGACAAAGGTTCTGCTCAAGGAACATAAAGTTTAAAGGGTGTAAGAAATATGAACAAAATACTATACCATGTCTTAATAGGTTCAAGGCCAAATTTATCTTCACAACCAACCCACCATTCCTCATTTACTCATTTAAATTAAATTCAATGCCCTCTTCAATCATTCTGGGGAACATCCCAGACAATTCATTTTGCTTTCTCTTTCATATACAAAATGTACTCAATTCCCGCGGGCTCTTCCATCTCTCGAATTCCTGACAACACAGCCTCAGCATTTCTCATAGTGCCTGCTCTCTCCCCCTGCTGAACAAGCCTTAATCCTACAACCTGAGGTCTCACTCAGACGCAAAACCAACTTAGACCACTTTCACCATAAAATCCTTAAATGACTCCCTCAGAAAGATGCTCTAGGTCTCCAGTAGAATTCTGCTAGAGCCCTCTTGGTCAACTTCCCATACTCTGCATCATTCCCTTAACTTGTTCCACTTGACCACATCCCCAGACCCACTGAGGTACTTCCAGCTCCCCAGTCAAGGCTAGGTCGTTTTATGCGCCAGTCTGCTTGTTCTGGAAAACACCGGTCCACCTCTAAAGGAACCTGGCAAGAGCCATTCTGAGGAATTTCTCTGGCCCCTCTCACTACACCACACCACCTGGCACACAATAACTTCTACTTTAAAACTGCAAATAGATTACTAGAGAATTGTAAAGAAGATACAAATTCACTGTCAAAAATAAAGAGCAAACTGATGAGTTAAGAGAGTGGGGTCAGGTAGACATACCCTTGAGCCGGGACTTAGAAGTATCAATCTCAACGGTGCGGTCCCATCAGATCAGAAGGTCTCTACTGCAAAGGGAATGTCTCCGGGGAAATGATTCCCTTAAGAGACTTTGGAGGAGGTTATCAGGAGAGGGGCAAACAATATGACAATATTAACATTAAACTGTAAGGTTCCAAAGTGCCTTCCACTCTTCTAATGACAAAAGCAGACTTAGGCAGGCATTTGTGTATTTTGCTTTAGCCTGTATCGATGTTATTAAAAATAGGCATGGAAATGTTATTTTAGGAATTTAATTATGTCTTAAGTTCACCAGGGGAGCTCCTTACTTAAAAGGATCCAACGGTGAAACCTTTTGTAAATCATCCACTAACTTACCTGGATTTCATGGCAAGATCCCCTCAGTGAGTTCCCGAGCACAGACTCTGGTATGAATTCATGTATCCATCCATGCATTCACCTACTTGAAAAATATGTTCCAAATATATACAAGAGGAGATATTCTGGCACACAGCAGGAAAAATAAGAACTAATAAGCTATAATCTTTGTCCTTAATACATTTAGTTCAGGAAAGCTCTCTCTCTCTCTGCCTCTTCCCCTTCCCTTTTTCCTTCTCTCTCTCACACACGCATGTTAGAAAGCAAGATCTTCATATGCATAGTACAGTGGGGTGGCCATGTGATTAACAGCCATACCAGATGATTACATATATTACTGCTAGCTCTCAAAGCCATACAAGGTATGTTCTTTTATCTCCATTTCACAGCTGAGCAAGTCACCAAACCCCAGGACACTCAGAAAGGCCCTTGGAAATCTCGTCCCTCAATGCCTCTCAGAGCAATCCTGCTTGACCTTCACCTAGTGCAGCACCAGACACTTCTTTCAAGGAATTTTGGTCAAGGCATGTCTCAATTTTGGAGTCCTCTAAAAGTGAGAAATGCCCCCTTGTATTGATTCACAGAATCTATCTACACAAAAGGAACATGAGATGAAGATTATTAAAAATGAAGAAAACCACCAAAGAGGATAAGTTACAACAGCGTGGGAGGAGAAACCCACCACCTGTTTTTCCCTAAGTCTTTGAGGGGGCAGAGAGAAAACAGAAAGCTTTATAAAAATGCCTCAAATTTCTACTTGAACTTGCTCCAAATTTGTTTCTCATTTCCCTTTCCAGCAACAATGACCTACCTAGCATGTGTTACTTTTTGTGTCATAATCACAGAAGTTCTGGGCAAACTCCAAAATTCATGAGCTGTCATCACCTCAAATAACACAGAAAAAATATCTGTATTTTAGTCAAGAAAACCAACAGCAGAGAAGTAAAAAAAGTGAAAATCGCTCAGTCGTGTCAGACCTGCTTGTGACCCCAGGTACTATACAGTCTATGGATTTCTCCAGGCCAGAATACTGGAGTGGGTAGCCATTCCCTTCTCCAGGGGATCTTCCCAATCCAGGAATCGAGCCCAGATCTCCTGCACTGCAGGCGTTTTAATATTTCCAATAGACACCTAAATTATTGTTAACTGTTTTTCTCAGTGTAATTCTGTATGAAATATATCAAAAGGTGTTCCCCTCCTTTTTCCTGTTCTTGGTATAAGGAAAATACATCCAAAGATATAAAGCAATCTTGAAATTACATTATTATTAACAGTTAATGATAATAATCTTACATTTATGTTCTGTTTCATTTCTCCTATGCATGATGTTTTCACCCTAAACTTAGACATTATGACCACTCCTTTTTAGAGTAGAAATAACTAAGAACCAGAGAGACAGTTTATCCTCAGATGCGTGCAATAGGACTGAAACACCAGTCTCCAGGCTCCTCAATACAGTCCTCTATCCAAAAGCAGCCAGTGGGCTGACCGGGTGGGCTGCTACAATAACCAGACCAGCATCATTCACCAAACTCCATCCTGTACCCAAAGGCAACCTAATGATGAGAAAGGACACCACAACCCAAGGGCCCCAGGACCACCAACACCAACTCCTCTCCCTGTTCCACCTCCTAAAACATATCACTTCCTCATCTGTATTCTTCCCAGAACTTTTCAAAAGCGGGAACACAAGAATCACTGTGAATGCTAACTAGAACATTTGCTGGGGACATTTCAGCTCAAGGGAAATACAAGGCCAGAAGAAAAAGAGAGACATGTTCCAAATCTCCACACAGTTTTGTTTCTGAGTCAGGCTAACAGCTGCTCAAAACCCCAGGCTGTACCAGTGTGATCAGGAGCTGGCAAACCTTTTCCGTAAAGGGCTATATGATAACAGTCTAGGCTTCTTGGTCAAACTTCTGTGTAGTAACTACTCAACTCTGCAGTCTTAACATGAAAGCAGCCATCAACAAGAGCCAACAAAATGGATACGGTTGTGTTCCAATAAAACTTTACACACAAATACAGGTGGATGCTGGTAGTCTGCCAAGCCCTGAACTTGAGGACAGTTTGTTTGCTGAACCCTCATTCCCAAATCTCAAATGGGCAATTCTTATGAAGTATGGCTGATAGAATTTAGCTTGCTGAGCTCCAAGTACTACCTAAGGATCTCCCAGTAACAATCATAGTACCTAAAACAGAATTCCAATAACAACAGTATCACCAGTAGCAAAAGTACTAATAGTGTGAAAAACAGCAAAAAGTGGAACATTAGGCACTTTATGCCCGGAATTTGTTAAATTTTTCATACACACCTCATTTCATTCCCATTAACAGCTTTATGAGGGAAGTGCTATTAATCATTCCTTTTTCAAAGATGGGAAGACTGAGGCTCCAAACAGTTAAATGCCTTCCCAACCTCATAAAGATATTAAGAGGTATTAATGGTAGATTTGAACCACAGTCTACATACATGACTTGAAAATTCACACTGTCACACACAACACTGCCCCCTCTCCAAAGTATACCGGTGCCTTATCTTAGGAAGAACTAGTACAAATTTGTGAATTAAGTCATGGGGTTAACATTTGGACCATTAAGCCCCTCTCTCATGAAGTGGACTACTTCACTGTTCCTCAATTTAAAACCATTTCCCTCTACAAATAATGACCTTTCGTTTGGCAGTTCAAGTGCCAAAGAACACCCTAAGTGTTCTTGATGTGAAAACTAATACTCCATCACTTTGCTGAAAATAACAATTCATATCATGGAATGTTCAAGAAGATGACTATAAACCTCAACTGGTAACTCTCTTATGCTTTTCTTCTCCTTTTACTTTTGTTTTTCCCATTATGCCTAGCAAGCTACTTCGGTGATTCTTCCACGCCTGTCTATACCCTTCTAAGGGATTCTTCAAATAACTGCCTTATATTGGCTCCAGAAAAAAACACAGCTAAAACAAGGGTTGACAAACTATAGCCTGTGGACCCTATCCAACCAGCCACCAATTTTAGTACAGCCTGCAAAGTAAGAATGGTTTCTCTATTTTTAAAAGGTTGAGGGGAAAAAGTCTAAAATCTAAGATTTCCTGACACATGAAAATTATAATAAATTCAGATTTCACTGTCATCAATAAATTTCCATGAGGACACAGCGAGTTTGTCCATCTACCTATGGCTGCCTCTCCACTGTGACGACAGACTTGAATAGCAGCAACAGAGACCACATGCCCTGCAAAGCCCAAGACTACCAGACTCTTTATGAAGTGCATGCCAACCCACTGAAGATAAACTATTAGCTTTTCCACCAATAGAAGTTTTCAAATCCAGACACAATGCATTCCAGAAATACAAAATGGAACTCATCAAGTCCAGAGTTAAGAAGATCAACCACTTCTCCACCCCAAAGACCATACTACTAATTATGCCCAGTCTTAACTAAATAATGGGAAAAGTCACTGCCATCTGCAACTGTACATGCTGATGTCATGTAATTTCCAATCCCCCAACAGCATTATTTTCAAAATTGATGAACTGTAAACAGCAGGCCACTTTATGCCTCTTCTTAACTTCTATCAGAGCCACAGAGAACAAAATGATAAATTTTCTTTGGGTTTCTTGCCAGGAAGCCATATATATGTAACTTCGGCTTTCATCTCCCAATTTCCTTCATTTATCAGAAATGGTGACAAAAGGGTTCTAATTAGATACTTCTAATCACAAGGAATGGGGTGTGATGGAAGACTTCAGAATCACTATCTGTTCCTTGCAAAACAAAACAGATAGGCTATTCTCCCTAGAGGGGCAGAAGATTTATCAATAGACAAAAGGATGAAAAAAGCCAATAGATAAGGTATAATTAAAGACCAGACCTATAAATTTTACACTGACATAAATGTAACAGGATTTGCAGGTAGAAATTCAGGGTTTAAGACCAGGGTATAATAATGACAATAATACCTTTCAGTTCTACGAGCAACAACATAGAAAATGCATACATTTATTATTGAGACTAATACTCTGTGCCTCCAAGCACTTTCATAAAAAAATTTGAATTATTCAGTGCTACAGGGATTTCCAAAGTGGTCTATCTTGCTCAAGAATTCCTCCTTAATTAGCTAAAAACACATTTCTCATATATTTCCGAGCATCAAAATCTCTTTTAGAAATAACAATCCACCTATCTTCTTTTTGACAGTTGTTAGATGCATAAACCAGAAAGACCTGTATATTCTTGTAGGTATTTTTTCTCTTGCCCCTTAAAATATAAGAAAATTATTTCCAAATTAGTATTCAGAGTTGTAACAACGTGTACTCTCTCTTCACTGACTCCAAGGCAAAAAGTGAAAATAAAAATTGAAAAGAGCTACAGAAATATCGCAGAGGGCTGAAATATATAAAACTAACAAGATCTTATTAGAAAATAAAGTTGCATTTCTTAGATCAAAGCATAATAGGTCATTTTGATACGTGAGGCTTTGTAATATTTAGCAGATATTTAGCAGCTCAAGACAAGGCTTATATTTTCTGCTCTCTGAAATCACAGCCTCTGGGAAGAGACAAGAAAAGGCCACGTCTTTCAGAAAATTACAAGTTTGGTACAATAACTCATTAACAAGTAAAGTTCAGAAATAAATGCAAATTGAGGGGAAAAGGCAGGTTGCAGAAACAGGTGGGAGAGACAAATTAAGGAATTTATCACATTGAGGAAAACAGGCTTGAATATTTCAACTTTCAGGGAACTACGAAAGGTTGCAACAAACAGAAATCAGGCGTGAAACTGATTAAAAGTGTGCCTTTGAGCGAGTGTAATGGGACGCGAACTGACCCGTATGATCGCGATGGGAGCCAGTCAACTTACCCGAGTAGGCCCAGTACGGGTCCCCGGAAGCCTTGCGCCTGCGGATCTGCGCCTGCGCCGAGCTGCCCTGTCTGCTGTGCAGGGTCCCCACGTAGCCCTCCGTCAACGCTGCAAGACAGGGGAGCTGCAGTGAGTCAAAACCGTCAGCCCGCTGCACCAGGACGGGTGTCAAATGCACACAGCCCTGGGACCGCCGAGAAGCACAGACCCTGGGGAAGCGGAATAGAACTTGCTGATGTTATAGAAGAGCAGCGGCAGGAGATCCTCGACAGATCACCAGGGTTATCATTAATACAAACAATAGCTTGTGTATGTGTTAGGTCGCTCAGTCATGTCCAACTCTTCGCGACCCCATAGATTGTAGCCTGCCAGGCTCCTCTGTTCAAGGGCATGTCCAGGTAAGAATACTGGAGTGGGTTGCCATTCCCTTCTCCAAGATCTTCTTGACCCAGGGTTCGAATCCTGGTCTCCCACACTGGTAGGCAGATTCTTCACTGTCTGACCGAACTACCGTGAAACTTTTCTCCCTACCATGAACCCAAGGTGCACTAAACCCTTTACATGAATTATCTTATATAATCTGCAACACACCACCAGGCAACAGATGCAGTGTTTCAGTAACGGGCCCATTCTATTGATAAGCAAACTAAAGCTTAGAGTAGTTGAGTAACTTTAACAACTAGTAGATCTGGAACTCACAGTTTTGGTTCCAACTGTGTGTATAAGCCTATATCCTAGGTGCAAAGTGCTTCCAGCCTTATTGAACATTCACTGAGCAAGGAGTCATTCCACCTCTTTTACAGACGGAGGAATGAACGCTCAGTGACACTGAGTATGCAGCAGATAAAGGAATCCAACATAAGCATGCAAGCCACAAAGCTCGGGCCTCCACCATCCAAACACAGCACAGTCTCAGGCCTGGAAGCCACCCCGTGGTAAGAACCAGTCCTCCACAAACTCTGGATCCCAGAGAGTCACCTATTATATCTGAAGATATGAAACTTGAAACCCTCCAAGGCCAGCAATGCTCAGAAAAGAAGCACTGTTTAATGATGCATTTCTTTGAAAACTCAAAATGAATCCAATTTTCTACCCCATTATCAACAGCTTCCATCTGCCTGCTACAGTGTTCAAAGCCCTCCCCTCCTAGCCACTTCATGGATGCAAATTTCTTCTGTGGTGAGCCCACACCTGATTGCACTGATGTGTCAGAAGACAAGCATCACAGGTGCCCAGAATCCAAAATGAACTGGAACTACACTTCAAACAATACATCCCAGCTGTCTGTGTTAATATTTAAATGCACCCAAACAAAATCAAGTGTGCCTTTGAAAAGCAAGGAAAATGCTTACAGGAACTATATATTCAGTTTAAGACTCTGAAGGCACCAGGAAAGCACAATACATTCTCTATTCAAATTAGCCAGAGTAGTGATAATAATAATCATCTCACCATGATGGTATTAATTTTGTTCACAATGTGATGGTCATGAAGAAAAATCAGGGAATATGTAAGCATTACACTTTTTGCTTCCATGTCAATTGCCAAGACTGGCTTTAAAAGGAATAAGGCTTGAACAAGAGCTACTCCACAGATACAAGCCCTTTAGAGGGAAATGAGAATCTTATAAAATCCAAACATAACATCAGTAAACTGGGTGTCATGTATGCCCACTGTTTGGTCCTGAATGACAGAGTCAAAACCTAAGTTACTAAACCATTTTATAAGAATGATGAAGGTTTAGGTACATATGATCCAATCCATCCTATGCTCTTGCAGGCGAGCCATTCAGAATCTCAGAAAGTTGGTCATTCTAAGCTTCCAGGGATCAAAAACAAAATTTCCCATCTCTTCATCTATTTTTTTCCTCCACTAAAGCAAACTAGTTGCTTGACTTCATGATCTGTTCATAGCAACTTGTGTTATCTTCATAATGACCCTAGAGGTTGGTATTTTTAGCTCTATTTTACAGACAGGAAAACTGAGGTTCACCTACATAGCCAAATACCCATTAAAAAGTTTCCTAATTGTTCAGCTTATTTCTGTGTATATGGGAAACATTTTATGTATCTGTTTACTACACTTCTTAGAGCTAATTCACTCTGAATAGTTACTCCCAGTCTATGGCCATACCACCCTGAACGCGCCCGATCTCATCTAAATAGTTACTCCCAAATAATCCTTCCTCTTTGTACTAGGAAAATGACTAAAAACCGTGCCCCCATTCCCATATATACCATGGGGTCAGGGGCATGGTTTGCAGTGATTCAGCAGCGTAAGTCAAACAAAGCCCACCTTTGGAGCTGCCAGGGCAACAGGACTGGCTATCCCATCCATGACTTGTGACCTAGCCAGTGGAGTAGGGTATGCAGATTACCAAAACAGAGACACTGCAACAAATTTCCACTATGTTATCAGGTATTTAAAAAGTACCACATGCCCAGAGCTGAAAAAGGTGCTTTGCTCAGAGTCCCTGGTGTCATTCTTTATGCCAATCCTGTGAGGTTGGTATGTTTAGCTCAGTGATATAGATGTTTGGGAATGGGGACACCAGCCAGTCAGAGAGAGTCTTCTCTCTCTTACTGAAGGTATTATGACAAAAGTTGAAGCCTCATGGGGGTGGTTGAGAGTCAAGCACAGGATCAGCAAAGGTGCTCAAAATGGAACCAAGCCAGATAATGCAAAATCTACGGGTCAATTCTGCTGAAAATATTGAACTCAGGACAAAGTCAATTTGAAATCAACCCCTGGAAAGCTTATAGTTACATGACCAATTACCTACCAATGCTCACTTTCCCCCCCAATGTCACTAATGTGACCTTGGTGGCCTTCAAACAGGATACAACACCCAAGAATCAATTTTTCCATGCAGAAAATGCTATTGTTGGACTAGAGCTCTCTCAACCCCAGCTGCTTTAAAAACAGAACAAAAATTAAAGACCCTATATTCTGGACCCTGCCTCCAGAGATGCATCTTTAGTCTAAGGTGTGGAATCAAAATAGCAGCATCTTTTGTTGTTGTTGCTAAAAGTTTTCCAGGCTATTCTGTTTTTCAGCCAGCGATAAGAACCACAAACCTCCCTGTGGAGCTGGATGTTAGGCCCTGTACATCGTGACACTGTCCACTCATGCTCACAGCCTGTAACTTGCCAGGTTAAATAAGCCTATTTTAATTTTAGTAAAGAACTGGCCAAAGAAATGAATGGCCTACTGCAAGAATCACACCAGTGTGGCATCAACCTGAGCACTTAAGACAAATATGAACTGAACCAGAGTTCCAGCCAGCTTCTGCTCACAAACAAATGAACCAGGTATAAAAAAAAAAAGAATAAGGTTATCCTAAAGGATATTAATTTATACACTTTATACCAGACCCACTAGAATCACATTCGCCACTCCCAGTACCCCAATTTTCTTTTTTTTTGCTAGAAAGTAAGTGTTTTACTTCTCAGTCAGTCATACATTAAGCATGTGTGCATGCTAAGTCGATTCAGTCATGTCTGACTCTATGTGATCCTATGAACTGTAGCCCACCGTGCTCTTCTGTCCATGATAGGATTCTCTAGGCAAGAATACTGGGAAGTAAAAAGTAGAAGTTGCTCCGTCGTGTCTGACTCTTTGTGACCCCCCGGACTGTATAGCCCATGAAATTCTCCAGGCCAGAATACTGGAGTGGGTAGCCTTTCCCTTCTCCAGGGGATCTTCCCAACCTAGGGATCGAACCCAAGTCTCACACATTGCAGGCACATTCTTACCAGCTGAGCCTCAAGGGAAGCCTAAGAATACCGGAGTGGGTAGCCTGTCTCTTCTCCAGCGGATCTTCCTGACCCAGGAATTAAACCGGGGTCTCCTGCATTGCAGGTGGATTCTTTACCAACTGAGTTATCAGGGAAACCCTAAGAATACTGGAGTAGGTTGCCATTTCCTCCTCCAGGGGATCTTCCTGATTCAGGGATCAACCCACATCTCCTGCATTTCCTGCATTGGTAGGCAGGTTCTTTACCACTAGTGCCACCTGGGAAGCCCCTTTATTTCTCAGAACCTTTGAGAATATCAGGGAGCAGCAAAGAAGAACAAAGCCCACCAGCGGTTGCATTACCCATCTTGCCGGCAATGTGGTGCTACGGAGGCCAAAGCTTCATCAGGTAAGTACTTTAGCCAAGTACTTAGAAGGAGATGGTAGTCCCAACACTCTTTACCTGACTGCATACAAGCCAGAGGCTTTAGGGTCTCACATCCGGCAGCTATCCAAGCCCACTAAACTATTAGTGACAAAGCACGTCTACAAAGATATGGCCAACTCAAGACACAAGGGAGGTACACATCAGAAGATGCTTCCCCTGACTGTGTGAAGGAACAGAACCCATACCCCGAAGTGCAGTTATTTTCCCAGCCATCCAAACACATCACAAGGTAGTGCAATGCATCTGCCCTGGGCAGTGGGACTGCCTGTCTAAAGGGGGTTTCACTTGGGCCAAAAATAAGGGGCATGGCTTCGCTGTATAAAGACCAACAGACCAGAAGTGAAGAGGCCGGGGCCATCCCACGGAGAGTGGGTTAACTTGGCCATCACATCCCCCAAAGTACTTAGGAATGACATAGGTTGAACTCAGCAAGGTGAGAAAGGGCAGGAAGACCTGCTTTGGAAGGACATGCTATATAACCTATGAAGCGTGTCAATGTCCCTGAGACAAAGAGCTCTCAGCCTACCTCACCTGACAGAGCTTAATATATGGGATGCGTTCAGTAATGAGTGAGTGAGTGAGTGAAAAACTGATGATGCCTATGTTAGAGTCTACAGTCTGTGTGTGTGTGTGTTAATGTGTGCTTTCATGAGCCACAAGCAAAAACACTGTCTTCTTCCCTACTGTCTCGCTTTTTAATCACTGCTCAACTATCAGAAAGAGCAAACATCTAAACCACGAAGCTAGAAGGAACTAGCTGGAGTATCTAAAAGGCAATTTTTAGGAAGCAGCTCAGAAATGAACCAGGTGGCAAAGATCTTTACCACCCCAACACCAGATTTCTTTTAACACATCAACTATTCATTAAAGGTAACTATATTTAGTTTTTCCTTTTATTCCATCTATATCAGTAGTGTATGATTTCTCCTCCTCATGAGAACATAATCATGTATTACTTGTACCGCCATTACTGAAAACACAATTTCAAGTCCCTTTTTCAAATGTATTTTGATCATATGACAAAGTGCTCCCTAAAAGCAACTTTTAAAAATTATTTGAACAGCAGTCAAAAACTGTATACAGAGTATATTAAGCAACCTAACATCTCATTGGCAAGGAGCAAAGATTTACAAAAAGAAACAATCTGTGGTTCCCAAGTAAAGATACAGACTCAGCATGCCAAATTCAATCAATTTTAATACTCTCTGTACTCTTCTAAACTCCAACAGCCAACCAACGGCAGCATGGCAATGATATGGTGAGGTTATGAATCATGCTATTGATTTTCAATATCTTCTATGCAGAAAATTGAATTATGCAAATGCATGCCTTTACGGATCCTTACCTTAATGTGAAACTGCTTACTTGCTTATGTCAGCAACTTAATTACACAATTAAAAATGGTGCATGCTTATGAAAATATCCAGTTTTACTACTCAGAACAGACAGGAAGTGTAAATCTGCCTATGGTTATCAGGTGACTGTCAAGAGGGAGGCTTGGTGTTATGCAAACATATATTCCATATTCTTCCAAGTTCTGCAGCACCAAGCCTACTGTGGCTTATGGAGGTGAAATCATCTGAGAGCAAGAAGCTCAGGAGAGCTTGCAGTGGCTTATAATACTTTAAGAAATAGGGTTCACAATGATATAACAGGTGGAGAAGAAAGAAAGAATGCCCAACAGTATACACTGCTATTCACTCCTCTTGAAAGAGGTTGTGTCTGATGACACTTGAACCAACACACACAGATAACAAACCTGGACATGAGGACTATCAAACTTGGGTAGCTTTCAAGAGTCTGGATAGTATAATAATAATATGAGAATACGATTTTACTGAGGGAAAGTCCAGCTACTCCCATCATCCAGGAGAATGTGTCTCTCAATGCTGACAGGATAAACGTAGAGATTTCAAAACCAATAGCATTAACTAGCCAATGATTCCCATGTCTCACTCAGCAGGGGGAAATCTTAAGCTGGTTGTTATGCAGAAAGCTGACTGAGTGACAGGTCTTTTCATCAGGGAGTGTTCATAAACTCTATCACCTCTCACAACTTCTATGGAGCCTACTGCATTTCCAGCCTAAAGCAAAAAGATAAAAATGTTTCCAGACCCAAGGGCCCAATCCTTTCCTATAAAAATATCCTAAGAGCTTACCTACCACAGAAGATATCAACAAAATGATTTCCTATGTGCATGATTTAATTTCCCACAGCCACCAAACTGAATTTGTAACAATAAATGTTTTTTATTCTGGGAATATAAAGGCAGCTGTGTATCCCATCTGCCTTAACAGTATCTTCAGAAGGACTTGGTGTCATTCTTTACTTTCAGTGTTTTACAGAAATGTTGACTTGAGAGGGGAAAAATGTTTCAAGCCATGTTAACTTACTGGCTGAATATTTCTCACACACAGAGACTGGCTCATTTAACAACACATTAAATAACGTTCCTTACATAGATGTCTTTCCATAGGTTTCTCTGTAAGAGAAAGATCACTGAAGCTACATAAAAATAAATAGTTATGGATTGATAAATAATGCTCTCTTTCAAAATTACAAATGTGTGAACAGAAATTACAGAGTACAACTAATGTCTGTTTTTGATCTCCTATAGCAGAATAGGGGTGTGATGGTAGTTATGTCAAGGTGAAACCAGAGTCTGTTTAAGAAGAGAACAGCCCTGTACTCCATCTACAACACAGTCACATATCTTGTATCCAAAACAAAATAGTAGAGTGACACTTGAAGGTATTTCCACCTAACTATATGTCCAGTTCCAGGTAATTCTAAAGGGACTTAGAAGCCTGGGAGAATTGGTCAGCTTCCATCCAAAAATGAAAATGTCAAAGAAATTCTGGTTCCCCAGTGCCAGGATGGAAATTACTTAGGACAATGGATGGATGGCTCTCATATTAAGAGTCCTAGTTCTCTTCCAGAGTTAGTGCCAAAAAGAAGCCCACTACAATATAAATAATATGCACTCACATTTTCAAATGCAGAATGTCTATTTCCAGAATGGCAGATAAGCAGTTAAGCAGGCTGTTTATATCTATTATAACTGCTTATACAACAAACAAATTAAAGATCCCTCAAGGATGGTGAAATCTCTGTCAAGTATAATCGTCTCTAAATTTTGAGAGCATTTAACAACATTAAATCCCACACAATAGTCTAAAATGAATAAATCTTTATCTTTTTTGTGACTACAATGGGCAAAAGTATCAAATTATAGTTAAAGTAATTAAATATTCCATCAGGCTCTCATCTCCTTTTGTGCCTGTATTTCAATTAATTGCAGGAAAAGTACTTAGTGAACTTCCCAAAAAGTAGAATCAAAAAGTGCATTCCTTTGTAACTACTGCATTACAAATGTTCCCTGCAGTTGTTTGGGATACTGAGCTAACCTCAAATACAATAGATTCTATTACAGTAGATTACCTATTTTATCACATTCAGATGTACCTACTGTCCCAACTACAACAAAAAAAGTATTTTTCATCATCTAAAGTGATAAAGATACCTAATAAAGAGCCTAATAAAGAGCCATGACTTTTTTAAGTAAAACAGATAACTAAAACTCAAAGGCAGTTCAAAGAAAGAAGAAATCACACCGCAATATAGTATCCTAGAGGGAAATAGAAAACATTTTTATAGGCTTGTAAAAATGGCTTCAGACAGGTAAGAGGCAAAATAATAAACTTCTCTTCTGCATTTTATGCTAAAATAACACTGATTAAAAAAAGGAAGATTTTTTTCCTTTTAAATCTGACACAACTAAAAGAAACCCAAAAAACTAGAGTGATTCATCTGCTATCAACTATGTCACAGTTTTAAAAACTTCAGAAATAAAAAAACACTTCACAATAGATCTGAGAAAAGGTACACTTAAATAACTGATTTAAACGGGGGCTCATTATCTGAAAAATATCAACAGTTCACTCTTGCTCAGAGGCACCCTCCTAAAAAAGAAATGGACTCCTGACTTCAAACATCATACAGAAATAACCAACCCTCCCAATCCATTTTACTACTGCTTGGTTCTCCAAGAATCAAGTCTCTAGTTTTTACAAGATTCCTGGGAAGATCATGCATAGATAATTTTGTATTCATGTCAACTGCCACAAATCTGTACTTCTCATTTTACAACTGTGCCACATGTTTGAATCCTTAGTGATCGACAGAACTGGCAGATTCAGCTTAGCCGTCCCAACTGGTGTCCACCATGGTGAATACAGTCATGGACTCAGATGTTTTTTCACCCACTGTAGGTGTATACATGTATTTGTGTTTAACTACTTGTCAACATGAGAAAATCTGAGAAAGAACTCTAGAATCTGTATTTATTGATAAGAAATATGAACTTTGTTCTCAAACAGAAAAATATGCACTATATAAGCAGTGAGTGTATCTTCAGAGAAGAATCATGACCCCATCCAGTCCCACTGATGATGTATATTTCTTATCTAGTTTCTATAGGCATCTGGGTTTTCCACCCATGGCCTAACTCAGTAATAAGTTAGTTACTAACTTCAGTCTTTGTCTATGAAAAAGGCACTACTAAAACTACCATCAACACAGTGACTCACATACTTCTTCCAATAATCCTGTGGCTTAGGTACAATTATTCAGAAAAGGCATGTAACTTTTGTTAAGAACAGATAGCCTTGAACCAGACATTCCTCTCAAGCCTGCATAACTGACCCTATGCTACAACAATTCTTCACAAAACTTGACTTTTAGGATTCATAACAACATCTGTGAATTAATAGTTACTCCACCTGCTCAAAACTAAATAAGCATCACAAGTGATAAAGTTTTTCCATGGGCCTCTGGAAACTAAAACCCTAACAATTTCAAAAGAAAGAATTTGTCAAAGCCACTTCCTCCCACCACTGTTGCCAATTGTGTGAGATACAATCATGTTCTGATAGTTTCACCAGAAAAAAAGTACAGTGATTTTCCTAACATGATATGGAAAATATTCAATTACAATTATACAGACATTGGTAATTTGTGTATAAAAAGAAAGTCTCTTACATTAAAGCAGAAATATGAAGTTAAATTTCAGTTATGGAAACAAACTGAGACACTAATTAATAAACTTCCTTAATTCATATTTTCTTTTGTTTAAAATTTATAGCTGGGACTGCCTGACAACGTTTTATCCCTGAGAAACAAAGAATAAACTTTAGAACTTGGGCCTTTTATATAGCTGAGGCATGTATATACTTATCTTCTTCATCTTCTGTTGCTCAGTCATGTCCGACTCTTTGCAACCCCATGGACTGTAGCCCACCAGGCTCCTCTGTCCATGGGATTTCCCAGGCAAGAATGCTGGAGTGGGTTGCCATGTCCTTCTCCAGATAGTCCCTATGAAATATTGAATGAAAAATATTCAATGAGATGGGTATTTTTCACAGAAAAAAAAGAAATCAGCAAAGAAAAAAACTCTACTTAAGTATTGTTGGGTGTCCATTTTAAAACTATGGCACATCTTATCAAGCTTAGCAAAATGTGCCATAATGCACATTTCCAGAATTTGGAGGGAGTAAGCTCCACAGTGACAAAAGTACTCCCCAAGATAACTCCTGACCACGGTAGATGGTAGAAAACATACTGCAGGCACAAGCCCTAAGCCCCTGGGCTCCGGGAACACACAGAGGGCATTCCAACCACAACACAGCTTTTCCCTAGACACCAGCCAGTCACAGTGTGGTCAGACCTAACTAGCCTAGTGAACCCAGAAACCTGCGCCTCTGGGGCCACGTTACAGGCACTGTATAAATCCTGGCTGGCCAACCACCCTGTGGCCTCCAGCTGTCTATGTCTCAAGAGTTCTGCATTGCTAGGCAACAAAATACCCACTGGACCTCCACACTATCTGTCTCAGTAGTTCCTATCCCTTTCTTGCCAGAAGGAAGATTTCTAGCAAACATGGTAAGGCAGGTATCCCTGGTCGAAATTTCCAAGGCAGAATACAACACCACCAAGGAACTCAACAACACATACCATACAGGGAAGCCTGGTATGCTGCAGGCCATGGGGTCGCAAAGAGTCAGACATGACTGAGTGACTGAACTGAACTGAACATTACCCCCACCATCTTGAAGCTTTCCTTCCACTAGCAGGTTCAATCAATCCATACATAAATTATCATTTGTGTACATGGTAAAATAAATACAAAAATTAAGTGAAAGAAGCATGATGCAATAGGGAAAAATACTAGTACGGAAGGAAAGTAAAAAGATCAATCAATAAAGGAGATATCACTTTAGCTGAGGTCAAGACTGGTGGCGGCAGGGTGGGGGAAGCATGGATGAGGATACTGAGCCAGGAAGGACGGTGGTGTACGGAGGCCGGCCTGGCTGAAGCTCGGTGAGCCGGTGTGGAGAGGAGGAGGAGGGGGAGGAACACGTGCAAGACCCTGCAGGATGAGCTTTGAGTCAGTCTGGGAAAGCAGTGAAGGACTCCAAGTGAGCAATCAATGTCTCACACGTGCTTTCCTTTAAAACAGCTTTCTTGATACATAATGGGCCTTAGTATATTTACAGAGCTGTGCAACCATTACCATAATCTAACTGTATAACATTTTCCTCAGTGTATGCTTTGAAAACGTGACTCTGCTGTCCTGGAGGGGATACTGGCAAGAGCACAAAACAGTGGCTCATCACCTAGGCCCCCAGGGTGAGTGAAGACAAATCATTCATAAAATCTACATTTGCAGCTGTGTCGGAGGTTGGGGGTGGGAAAAGGTTGTTCACAGAGGGAAAATTTAAAACAAATAGTAGCCTAATATTCACATACACCTGACCAAAAGCCTACTTGGCTTAGTTTCAGTTTTATTATTACTTTCTACAAATTTCCCCTTTGCCCCTTTTCACCTGAATTAGGATTTGCACTAGTTTAATCAAGCAATTAATTGCTTTTACATGTCCAATTAGCAAAAAGTAATTAATTAGAGGCAAATCAGAAACATCTATTTACAAACACAGTGGAGGAAAAGAAGGTAAGAATACTTATTATCACTATATTTTCTTTTAGACCTAAATAGTGCATAACTATATTATCAGTATTGTATAAGAAAAAAATTACCTGCCTATATTATGCTTACAGAGGTATACAATACCCTACTATGGACACTGAAGGTGGTTGAATGTTTTTTTAAGCAATTTTATCATTGTTTAAACATGGACAAGCATATGGCTTTAAGCCCAACTGGCTTCTCTCTGCCTCCCCAAATGATTCTCTTAAAAAAAAAGGAAAAAACCCTCTATATTGGCATAAAGGCAGACACACAGATCAATGGAACCCTAAAGAGCCCAGAAAAAACCCACACAGATGTGGACAATTAACTGACAACAAAAGAGCCAAGAATATACAATGGGGAAAGAAGTCTACAAAAAAATGGTGCTGGGAAAACTGGACAGCCATATGCAAAAGAATTACAACAGGCCACTATATCACACCATACACCACAATCAACTCAAATTGGACTGCAGACTCCAACATGAGACCTGAATCCATACAATTCCTACAAGCAAACAGAGGCGGTAATCTCCTTCACGTTGGTCTTAAAGATTCTTTTTTTTTTTTTAAAGGGAGGAGATATGACTCCAAAGTCAAGAGAAACAAAAGCAAAAATAAACAGATGGGACTACATCAAATTTAACAGCTTATGCACAGTGAAGGACGCATCTGTGAAACAAAGAGGTAACCAGCTGAATGAGAGAAGATACTTGTGAATGATATATTCAATAAAGATTAATATCAGAAATAAAGAACTCATGTAACTCAACAGCAACAAAAGAACCCAATTTAAAAAACGGGCAAAGGCCAAACAGACTTTTTTTCAAAGAAGACATACAGATAGTCAAGAGGCAGATAACAGGTGGAAAGATGTTCAACATCACTAACTATCAGGGAAATGCAAATCAAAACAACAGTGACGTATCATCTCACGCCTGTCAGAATGGCTGTCGTCAAAAAGACAGCAAATTACAAGTGGTAGCAAGGATGTAGAGAAAAGGGAACTCTTATATACTATGTGTGGAATTGTAAATTGCAGCCACTATAGAAACTAATACAGAGATTGCTCTAAAAATTAAAAATAGAACTACCATATGATCCAGTTATTCCACTTCTGGGTATTTATCCAAAGAATAAGAAAACACTAATTTGAAAGGATATGTGTACCGCTATGTCCACCATAGTATTATTTACAACAGCCAAAGTATGGAAACAAGCTAAGCATTCATTGATAGATAAATGGATAAGAAGATGTAGCAGACACACAGTGGAAGACTGTGTGCTAAGTCGCTCAGTCATGTCCAACTTTTTGTGGCCCCATAGACTGTAGCATTCATGGAGTCATAAACAGTTGGACACGACTGAGCAACTGAACTGAGCTGAGACTTTAGCCCACCAGGCACCTCTGTCCATGGGATTTCCCAGGCAAGAATATTGGAGCAGGCTGCCACTTCCTACACCAGAGGGATCTTCCTAATCCAAAGATCTAACCTGCATCTCTTGCATCTCCTCAATTTCCAGGCAGGTTCTGTACCACTATCACCACCTGGGAAGCTGATAGAATACAACATAGCCAAGAAAAAGAAGAAATCTTGCCATCTGCAACAAAATGGATGGACTTTAAGGGTATTATCCTAAGTGAAATAAGGTAGAAAAAGATAAAACACTATGATTTCACTCATATAAAATCTAACAAGCAAAACAAATGAACAAACAATATAAAACAACAACAAGAATCACAGATACAAAAACAGGCTGGGAGGGAGCACCGGGGCAGAGGATAGGGGTGTGGGGGTGAACTTCACGGTGATGGATGGCAACTAACGGTGGGGAGCCCTCTGAAGTATACACAAACACAGGAAGGTAATGTTCTATAGCTGAAACTCACATTATATACCAATTTTACCTCAGGTTAATGAATAAATTATGTTATCGGCCTTAAAATAAAATCAAAAGCCACACGCCACTTTCACAACAACGACCAAAAGAGCCCCGTCTCTTCCACAAGTGTGAGCAATAGGACAGTTGAGGAACCCGAGTGAAGAATAATTAATAAATTAAATTACAGGAGTTCATCTTTGCACAAGTACAGAAATTTTGTCTTTAGGAACTGTTGAGGAATGTCTATAGTTATAAAAAAGTTCTCAGGGACAAATATACTTGGTAACTGGTAGGGCAATAAATTGCCAAAATACTTCTCTCTTCGTTATTCTAAGTCCATCTACAGGACCATTTCTACTTTCTGAAATTTAAGAGAAAAAAAATTACCCAAGTAATAGGGTAGTATTGCCCAGGCAACCACTTTAATGTTGATCCTCTGAATATCCCAGGGCTGCAAGCGCTTTCTGTTATCTCCATTTGTATTAGGCATTAGCTTCACTTCCTTCCCAGCAATAATGTGGTTTGCTTTTTTCTCAACTGCAGAAAGAAATCATCAGAAGAAATATTGTGCATTCTGCTTTGCTTCAAGAGGAGTGATTAACTTCAAATAACACAAAGCAAGTCTCAAGGAAAATAATTTAAAAGGGCTATTACAATCTTAAATAAAATGATTTAATTAAAAACTCTAACCACATGGAAATTTTCATCAGATCACATCAAGATGGCTAAAGCATTTATCTCTAAATCAGCTTTAACTAGCTCTATAAGCAATGTCTTCAAACTAATGGTATGAAAAAGACTTATTTTGCTTTTTTAGGAAAAAGAAGTATTTAACCAAAAGCCTGCTTCTGATGAACAACTGGCAGCTACTAAATAAGCAATTTTATTCTTGTTTTCATTTCTGGTTGTGCCTTTCTAAAACATCTGACTCTGACCAATTATATTGCAAGATCCATTTGAAGAGTCAAATGGAAAAGCAGTTTTATGACTTTAGAACAGTTAAGTTCAAAATTGAAAGTTCAGTTCTGTTCTCCTCTCCTAACTATTTGTATACAAGAAACTGAATAAAATCAATTTCAAGGAGACAATTTCAACTCTCAATGTAAATCCTTTTATGACTCCGCAATATAGTCAAAGTGGGGTTAGGAGGGGGAATAAGAAGACAGTTTCTTTTTTTTTTTTTTTTTAATATAATGATGCTGAAAGGCAACTTTGTATCTTTGGAGGCTCCCCTATCAGGCAAATTGAATGGAACAAACTGTTCCTTTGATTTTTAGACAGCAGATGAGAAAGATATGCAATAAAACACTCTGAGACAAATTGGTACAAACCACGTACCAGAACTACAGGCCTGAAGATTACAGAAATCCTGAGTGAATTTTGAAAAATAAACACTCCTTTAAATATTGCTTGCAAAGGTTTATTAAACACAGTCACTCTTAAATATCACTTCTGCATAACCAGTGAGTGAGTAGTAAGTGAAAATGTGAGAAAAATGGGTGGGGTTAGAAGCTGGCAGAAACTTGAGGTTTTCCTTTTGTACCACCCCACAGTCAGGCAAACCATTTTTCTGACATTTCCCACAATGGAACCAAAAAGGCTGCATATTTTAGGCAATGTAGAAATCATACATGACCTCTCAGGTTTTATTCAGGAAACAATGTTTCTGAGAAAGGACTTTGTGAGGTGCATTGAGGACTTTTCCCTTCACTCAGTATCGGAGAAGGGCCTTTAATAGAGATGCTATAACCAGAGAGTTCATATTAAAGTAATTTTACCCAGAGCAGAACTATGCTAAACCCAGGACAAAACAGTAATGGAATGGGGAGTGGAGCTAAAGATACTGTGGAAGGGGAAAAAAAAAGGTTGTTAATATGTTTCAGAAAGAAGTATTTTTTTAACCTCTATCCCAACATAAAAAAAAAAAATCATTCCTATAATTCCTCCTGCAGTGCTTTAAGTCTCTAAAATTAACAAAAATAATTAATAAAGATGCTGAGATAGCTAATATTTCTTTAGCACTTAACTATGTATTGGGAGGCACTGCATTCTTCAGCTGGATGATCTCATTTAATCTTAAGCAGAACTTTGAGGGGTAAATCCTCCCAGCTTTCTAGTTCCCAAGGCACAAAATTGTTAAGAACCTTGCCGAAGTCACATTACACTGCACAGGACAAAGAAAGGAATTCAAACCCAGACACTTTAAAGACACAGAATAGCAAAAATGAAGCTCCACTGAGACCTCCCTATGAAGTCTGAGGGCCTGTAACAGGGAAATAGATGGTGCATATTTAGTTTTTTTAAAAAAAATTTAGAGACCTAAACATTAACACAGAACATGTTTGGACTACTACAGTGACCTCTGAACCAGGTCCATTGTCATATTACACATTCTGTTCCAAAGACCCCTCAAGATACTGCAGTTGCCCCAACCTATGTCCCAGACGAAACAGTTATTTTCTATTGCCCTTTAAGAGATTTCACACTGAAAGAATCTCCTGTAAAACTCTCTAGTTTCAACTAAAAGTACTATGATAAAAGTGATAATTTTCTGAAAATTATTACAAGAGCTTGCAAAGAGAATTATAACACTACAGCCTACACAGGAAGGCATTACCCTAACACCAAGTAACTGCTGAGAAAACAACTCATTCTCGCTACAACAGAAAAATAGGATGTTCCACAAAGGCATATGTTCTCATCTGAACTGAGAACTGGGGATTAGAAGAAACCCTTCCAACTATACTGTCAAATACAGGAGTTACCTGGGGCAACCCTGAACTCTGATGTGCTATAAAACCCACAAAAGGATTTCAAATGCTTAGTAAGAAAAAAATCATTATAAAGTATCTTATTACTATTTTGTTTGGGATACATATCACAATGATATTTTGAATATACTATATAAAATGAATCTCCACCTAAACTGTTGGAAACATGTTGCTTACTTTCTCTTAACACTCCTGCCCCCAGGACAAAAGGTGACCTAGAATCATTCAGTGAAACCCTCCCTTTTCCTTCTCTCTACCGACCCCAGTCCCTCAAATTAGAGGAAATCAATTGCTTCCTTTTTCCCTCTTCTATTGGGTAAGAAGCTAACTCAATGGGGCGTTGAGTGGGATGTATTTTTATAGAGGGATCTGGTCCCCTGGTTTCTCCACTGCTCTAGCTTTGCAAATGAAGGGCTCATGAATATGCCTGGAGGTCTGATGCCTTGGCACTGAAGAATATAGAAAAAAAAAAATAGAATATGGCATTTGGACCACTCTTTTTCAGAAGTAACTAAGTTGAGAGGACACAGAGCATATACAGAGAAGAGAACAATTTCAATTTAGACATTACTATTTCTGGAAAACATAACTAACGAATCACTATGTTTACCCTGGGAATACAGTTGTTCTTTCTACAAGGACCGTCAGCATTTGCCTAGTAGCGCAATTGGTAAAGAGTTCACCTGCAGTGCGGGAGACCTGGGTTCGATCCCTGGGTTGGGAAGATCCCCTGGAGGGCATGGCAACCCACTCCAGTATTCTTGCCTGGAGAATCCCCATGGACAGAGGAGTCTGGCGGGCTACAGTCCATGGGGTCACAAAGAGTTGGACATGACGGAGCATCTAAGCACAGCACAGCACAGCACATGCCTTTAGGATCATCCCCAAAATCTTACATCCAAAAGCAAACTTTCTAAGAAGTCTTGGTATTTCGGAGGGTGCCCAGTTGCCTGTATCTCAGTATTGGCTTTCTAACTTCATGCCTACCTCGACACAATAGGAGGTGCCTGGGGTCACACAATCCTTAAGCCCAAAGTGAAAATGTCAGTCTCTCAGTTGTGTCTTACTCTTTGTGACCCTATGGATTGTAGCCCACCAGCCTCCTCTTATCCATGGAATTCTCCAGGCAAGAATATTTGAGTGGATAGCCATTCCCTTCTACAGGAGATCTCAACCCAGGGATCAAATTCGGGTCTCCAGCATTACAGGCAGATTCTTGACCGCCTGAGCCACAGGGAAGGCCAAAGTCCAAATCTCTTCTTAAAGTTTTGGTGCAGGAATACAACCCTAAGATCACAATTCTCCTGGTCTACAGTGAGGCTCCAGAATAAATTTTTTTTACCAACTCCTTGTGGGATCGAATGTAGGAGATCAACAGACCACACTCTAAGGAGCACTAATTTGCTCAAATCATCATTAATTTAAAAACCCGCTGCTAAAGGGAGGCAAAGAAAATGAAAATCTTTTACAAAATAAGTTTAGAAAAATATTTTTAACTAAGCCCTGTTAACTGACATGTCTGCAGAAAGCCTTCAGATAAAAAGTGTGTTCTGCATTTCTTTCCGCTTTGGATTTTGAAGGTCATGGGACTGACAACAGATGTGGCCTGGTTTGAACCACAAAGGTCTGCATGGCTAATAACAGTGTGAAAAAAAGCACAACAGCTGAGGCACTGTGGCTGCAACAGTTGGTGGGCTACAGCCCAGTAGGACAGCCCTTGGCTCTGCCAAAACAGACGGTCTCCTCTGCAGGCCAGCTGCCCAGGAGCAGGTCCAGCAACTTACATGCCCCACGGTAACCACAAACCCATTCCATCAACAAAATCACTGCAGGCCTAGGAAGACCCATCTAAGCATACCTAAATAGCACAATAAGATGCACCATCATTTTCCAGGAGCAAATGAAATAATGAACCATTACTTTGCTAGCAACAATCTTGGGGCCGTGAAACTGATCAATAATCATATTATAACATGTCAAGGCATTCCCGTGATATATTCTTTTTTTAATAGCATTTACTGCTATTTCTGATTATAAAAGCAGTAAATATTTGTCGCAGAAGCACATTAGGCAAAGTACATTAATGAGCGGAGTACATTAAACAGACAAGAGGGTACATTAAAAACCATAAACAAGAAAATAAAAATAACCATAACCACTGTTACAATGTTGGTTTATTTCCCACCCCTGTTTCAATAATCAATGCCTTTTTTTTTTAATGTGTGGCGAATCTTTCAAAAATGCATATGTGTTAAACCTTATAACCCTCAAAGTGGAAGAATATGGACAAATATAGTCTATTTTCATAAAAATTAAAAGTACCACCACTAATGGGCCACATGACTCCATCCAAATGCAACTGTCTCGTTAAAAAAAAAAAAAGCAGGAAGACTAGGAAAATGCCGCGATCACTTTAAATTCTGACATGGTCTACTGTGAACAACTTTACCTTTCTCGTGGAATAATCTAAAGCAACCAAAGGCAAACACAGCAAACTGGTGGCCACTACACACAGCCCAGAACACAATGTTCAATGTTTCATGTATATCAATCAGATCCAACATTTACAAAAGGAAAAGGACATGTGACAATCCAAGTTTACTTCTCTTTCAAAATGTTAATATCAAGTCATACAGAACCATATGACGACAGTTGGCCCAAGACACAGTTTCAGGACTCTCCACCAGCATCCCCACCAATCACTAATCTTTCATCAGCTGGGAGGCCAATTGTTCCTGCTCCTATGTCTTATTTTCAGAAAGTTACTGCGTGCCCCCCTGGTGCTTTTAAGTGAGTAGTTTGCAAACACTTTAGGGAACATCTAGTGTATAAAACAACAAGATACCCCCCAAAATAGATATATGTATGTCTGTATACAGCTAACTTAGAGATCATCTTTATTAAACACATACTACAGTGCTAAGCACCATCTTTATCCTTTCATCTTTCAATTCTCACAATACCCCTACAAAGCAAGCACCACTGTTCAACCCATTTTAGATGACCAAAACAGAGGTTTAGAGGTTAACTGATGTGCTCAAGGTAACATAGGTGAAAAGGACATGGCAAAGTCACGCCCAAGTCCAGGACAGCATAGTAAGAAAATTGTTCAGGACTCTATACTTCAATCTTCTCCAATAACCCATTCTTCTAAGAGTAACAATAAGTTAAGTCAATATGAAAGACATGAATGCTTTCTAACAGAGTGAAAGAATGAAGGGAGGATAGGGATAAGACTGAAAGTACCATAAGTCAATAAAGAAGGGGGAAAGTAATGAAAATATCACAAATAGTTCAACTACAACCTTGCAAATGGCTTCACCTTTAGGACAGGTGGACTAGCCATCCACACTAGTGGAAAGTGAATAAAACCCAGGCATTGTCTATCTCCATGGTGTGACAATACCTCACAAACAGCTGATGGGAAAAAATCCCCCCAAACGTGGAAATAAGGTAAAGAGAACATAGCATGTCCTCAATGTCACTGGAGTTGTATTTAACAAAATCATCTCAACATTATTTAATTTCTACAGGAAGGTATAATTGTTTGACTTGCTATTCACTACAATTAAAGACCAGGCTCAGTGAAGTTACAGATTAACTTGTAGATTGGGAACCAGTTTCAAGAAAGAGAAACAGGTTATGGTTTTATAACTCTGTAGGAGAGAGACTACTATTGAATCAAAGGTAGCAATCACATTTTCACTGTGAGCTACAAATACTGCTTCCAAATGCCCTTCCAATCAGCTTGGCCATATTACTGTCTCATTAATTATTTGAATTTTATATGGGTTAATTCCATTTGAATAAGAGTCATGGTTTTAACTTTTTAAATTAATATCATAATTCGATACTGCAATGCCTTAAACCAATTTTCTGAGTAGCTAGGACTCCAAGCGCCTCTTTCCTCTCTTCCATTTCCAAACTACTGTAAATAGAAACATGCCACAGAAAATTAAAATTAAATTCTACACCTCAATCTTAGTATGTGGAACACCTTAACACATCAGAATCTCCAGGAAAATGAGACAGTCCAATAGAGAAGATTTCTAGCCATGCAAATAAATATGAACAATCCTAATTTAAAGACAACAGAATTCAACCACTAGCCTATAATAGATTATAAAATGGTTTTACAAACATCTTATTCATCCCAAGTAGAAAACTGTCTACTTACAATCATGCTTAGCAATATGATGGTACTTCCTATTTAATGGTTGTATAGTTTCAATACAAAAACCCTTAAGACAAGTGAGATAAGACAGTACACTCCCTTAAAATTATTCATCCAATTTTTCTTGCTATACTCTAACAATGAATGGTTTATTAATTATTAATTAACCATTAATTCATGTACATCTCTATCCATGGTGGGGGAGTGGTAAAAAAAATCAAGTCATAAATCAAGAGATCCTTTAACTTGAAAGGGATTTTAAACAGCAGACCGAAGGATAACCAGATGCACAGAAGACAAAGCCACTACACATAAGCCACAGTAATGAAACTTCGCTGCAGTTTGAAGATAAGAACACAGCTCCTCTCAGATTTATGTTACAAGGTCATAGAGGATGATGATTCACTGGAAATATTTAGGTTAGATTAAATGTGTGGGCAAGGCCTGCCCTCCACCACCCACCTCAGCCACGGTCATAAACTTCTGGCTCTTCTCAGCTAAGATTCAACAGCGCCTTATTTGATACCAAGAAGACAAACACCCAGCGCTGCCTCTACCACGTGCCCATCCTAAACGCAAGGCAGACAGCACTCACATTTCACAGCACAACTGGATTCCAGAAAGAGAACTAAACATACCGGACTGTAAGCAGACATCACTCATCCATCGGAAGTAACCCTCAGGATGAAATACGCCACATTAAGTCAGGACTTCCCGGGAGGTTAGGGGGACGGACACACTCAAGTCATGTGCACTGATTACAGTGATCAATCCTGGCAACAACAAAAGGGGGAGGACAGAGAACCAAGTCTTCTAAAGAGAATACAATCATCAGAGAGGAGAAGAGTGTGAGAAATCTGTCCACTCAAGTTTAAGACTGGTTATACAGCCATAGGAATCAATACTGTGGTATTAGCAGAGAGAGAGACACATATATCAATAGAAGAGAAAAGAGAACCCACAGAGAGACCAACACGGTACAGTCGATGATTTCTGACAAAGGAGCAAAAGTAATTCAGTATATGGGGCATAGTCTTTTTCAAAAAATAACATTAAATAAACTAGATGTGCATATGGTAAAGGAAAATAGGAGGTGGAAGCATTGAGCAGGAGGAAGAAAAGGGAGGAGAAAATAGAACAAAAAGAAGCATCTCACTGACCTGAATCTCATACTTTGTACAAATATTAACTCAAAACAGATCATAAATTTTAACATTAGATATAAAAATATAAAACTTTTTAAGGGGGTAGAATAAGAGATGATCTTCTAGACCTGGGGCTTAGTGAAGAGTTCTTAGATATGATACCAAAAGTAGGATTGAAAGAAATGAGTAAGGTAAACTTCCTCAATATTAAGAGCATCTGCTCTACTAAGGGCCTTGTGCAAAGGATGAGGGGACAGGTTACAGACAGAGAAAAAATATTTACAAACCACATACAACAAGTGACATCAGGAATAAGTATATAGACGTTCAAGGCCCAATAGAAAAAAACAAACAAACAAAATCCAATTAGAAAGTGAGCAAGGGACACGAAGAGATTTTCACCAGAGGATAGCAAATGAGCGCATGAAAGGATATTCCATGGAATTAGCCATAAGGGAAATGCAAATTACAGCCATGATGAGATACCACTGCACACCTACTGGAAAAGCTGAAATGAAAAACAGTGACAACTCTGAGAGCTGGTGGGGATGCAGGAACCACTGATCTCTCACGCACAGCAGGTGGGGATATGGAATGGTCCGGGTATTGTTGGAAAACAGTTTCCCAGTTTTGTTAAAATATAAATAAATACATTCCCCATTTGTACTTGTGTATTTAGGCCAGAAAAGTGAAAACTAATGTCTACACCAACATCCCTACACAACTATTAATAATTAACTTTGTGCAGAAGCCACCAGGAATTGGGGGGGGGGGGGGGAAATCTTCTGTAAAAGGTGAATGTTTATACAAACTTGGGTACATCCACATGAAGGAATACTGCTCAAAAATCAGTGCACACACAACCTGGGTGGTGACTGGGGACATTATGCTGAGTGACAACGGCCAATTTCAAAAGGTCCCTTCTATATGATTCCAGACGTATAACATTCTCAAAATGACAAAACCATACAGAAGTACAAACACAGACATTGGTGGTATAGCGGTGAGCATAGCTGCCTTTCAGATATAAAACAGGTTAGAGGATTGGGGATGGTGGGGGAGAACGACTGTGAGATTGTAAAGGGACAGAATGAAGAAGATCTTTGTAATGATGAAATCATTCTGTATCTTATTCCAGTAGTGGTTACAGCAATCTGCACTGATAAAATAGCAGAGAACTATATACACACCTTGTACCAATGTCAAATTCCTCTTTTTGATACTGTCACTATAATTATGTAAGATTGAACCAATGGAAGAAACCTGGAGAGGAATACATATAACTTCTCTGTACTGTTTTTACACTGTTCTGTAAATCTGCAGTTATTTCAAAACTGAACGCTTTTGTGTTTAGCATGTGAACACTTTTGACAGATCGTCTAACGATGGCCACACTTTTTGCTTTTTAACCAACCCATTTTGATAACTCCACATGGAAGTAAGGAAATCATATCAGGCAAAATGTATGTTTGGGATCAGTGAGTCCATGAGAGTTTTCATTTTTCTTCTTCTCCCCAAAATGTACACATATCCTATTTACAACAGTAATATCAAGGAGTCAGGACGGGTGACAGCACAGACATTTAGCAACTTCTTGGAAATACATTCTCACAGATAATGCAACCATGAAAATTAATGATGTTGTAATAGGAAAAAAGTAAAGAAGCCACCACTACTTTAAGTTTTCTGTTGATCATCTGACAAAATACTGGACATAAAATATGAGGGTGACACATTAACAGGCCTTTAAACAATGTAACAATTAAAGGATGCATTATATAAATTTCTACAACAGAGACATTTCTTGAAAAGAATGAAGAAAGGAAAACAAGCAAAGACCTAAATATCTGGCCTAGATCGAATACTGGATAGTTTTAATACAGGGACATGTTACAAAACCAACTCCTATCCAAATTCGCCCAACCCCATGAACCCTCTCCCCAAATCTTTAAATTCCCATTTCTATCCCCCAAATCATTTAAAGTCAAACAACGCTACTATCTGCAGGCTAGCACCTTTACACAGTTAACATACTAAGAATCTGTGTGCCACATAGTAAGCTAAATCTTTTTAAGACATCTAAGTTTTAAAATTTAACCAAAATAGATATTAAAGAATTTACTATTATTAATTCCCCAATCACAATATCACACTAACAGGTTCACTCTGAAGTTGTTCACTCTTCACTTTTTCAGTTCACTCAAAAACAATGCTCCAAATGCCCAATTCTCATCCCAGCAGGTGGGATGAAGGCCCATGTGTTCCCCCAACTTCCTCACCCCTCTTCCTCCTCCAGGTCAGAAACCATGTTCACTAGCCTGAGTCCATCCTCCACCACTCAGCTGTGAGCTTCAAAGAGTCTGCCTTAAATCTCAACTCTGGGTAAGGTGGTCCAAAGAGGCCTATCACTATCTGCGGGTTTGGATGGCAGATTTTGTATAGCTCCATTTTCCACCTCGAAAAGAATATCCCTGGGGAAAAAACAGGTGTCAGAGCATGAAGATGGAAACCACTTGCATTCAAAATGAACAGTGGCTGGCCATTGATTACCTGGAAATCTACCACCTCTGGATATCTAGTATGAATGGCAACATTTTTCTATATTTTCTCACTACTCAGGGTTGAGTCTCCCCTGACTTGCAGCTGAGAGCATTCTATGTGATACTTCGGTCTTGCTTACAGGACAGCCCTACCAGGCGGTATGCTGTGAGTATTAAGAGAATCAAGTACTCCGGGCATTTCATGGCTTAGGGAAGTACACAAGACATGGTTTTAGAAAAAGAGAACACAAAATTCGTCCTAAAATATATTGCTTTTCTTTCTGATCTTTAATGACTGCATAATATTCCATCCAGTGGACAGTCAAGCCCCCCAGCCAGCTGATATGTTGCTTTGTATGAGTAACTCTGGACACTTCTCTGCTATTTGCTGGGATAAAGGCCCAATAACTTCACTCAATGACATACTGTTTCTTGAGTTTGCAGGCACATACACATTTAGAGGAAGCACTAACCAAAATTCTTAGAAGCCACTGCATCCTTAAACTCAGTATCACATCTCAAATGGTTACCAGTATAATCAAATCTGATGACACTACTTACAGTACAGGTTGCAATCCTAAAGCAGGCAACCAACTGGAAGAGAAACCCACACTCCCAGGGTCCCAGATAGTGGCCAGTAACCAGGATCAGAAATGTGCAATAATTTTAGCTAGGAAAGAATCAAGACCAGAGGGCAAGTTTTGGTACAAATTTATTACGCTTGGCTGAATTTACAATGTAGTTGAAAGGCCAGAAGAAGTTAAATAATCCTCTAAGACAATCACCAGAGAGATGTCTGATTAAGTGCCTAGCAAACAGAATAGACAGTAAATTAAAATTACGAGCAGGAAGAGTGAACTTACAGAGATCACAGGTAAAACACTTAAATAATCAAGGCCAATACAGCAGAAACAAGTGACACATCTAATAGGCTAAGTTATAGTAGCCAGTGTCTGGCAAATAGATACTTCAAAAGCCTCTAATTGCATTTTCCAATGACTGAGATTAATCTACAATTAGAGACCAGCATGAGAAATTTAGATGTACAGGTTTCTCTCCCAGTGTTTTCAGTAACCTCAACTAGTGTTGACTCTGTGCCCACCATGTGCTATGGATACAGCAGTGAAACCTCCCTTCCAGGGATTCAGGGTGGTGGGAGCCCTGAAAATGGAAAGGAGTGACTAGAAAGAGGAATGAATGGGGTTTTCTGTGCTGCTACTGTTGCTGAGTCGCTCAGTCGTGTCCAACTCTTTCAGAACCCCATAGACTGCAGCCCGCCAGGCTCCTCTGTCCATGGGATTTCCCAGACAAAAATACTGGGGTGGGCTGCCAGGTCCTTCTCCAGGGCATCTTCTGAACCAAGAAATCGAACCCGTGTCTCCCGTATTGGCAGGCAGGTTCTTGATCACCGAGTCACTGGTGGCTAGTTACATGGGTATATTCAGACTGTGACCATGTGCTGAGTTCACTGTGATACGTAAACTTTTACATTTGCCTGCTGCCATTCAATAAAAATGAAAGGAATCATGGCACTTGTAGTCTAAGGAGGTTGGAGGTGGAGGAGACAGAGGAAGAGATAGAAATAAGTTAAATAGAATGCCAAAAGAAGCTCAGGGGGATAAAAGCACATCAGAGAGAGGAAATAAGATGACTGGGGAGTGGCTGTAATTTGAGATGGAGTGTCCAGAGAAGGCCTTCCAAACATGGGTTGCTGCTGTTTACTGACTAAGTCGTGTCTTACTCTTTGTGACTGACCCCATGGACTGCAGCACGCCAGGCCTCCCTGTCCCTCACCATCTCCCAGAGTTCACCCAAATTCATGTCCCTTGAATCAGTGATGTTATCCAACCATTTCATCCTCTGCCACCTGCCACCTTCTTTTGCCTTCAATCCCAACATGGGACACCCAAACACAGACCCACAGGTAGTCCAGAAGGTGCCATGCAGGTCTTGCTGGCAAAGATCATTCTAGACAAAAGGAAAAGCAACTACAAATCACTGAGGTAGGAGGGTGCCTGGGGCATGTGATGATCAGTGAGTGAGGCCAGTGTGGCCGGAGCAGAGTGAGGTGGAGAAGTAAGGGCAGGAGGGGGGAGGCAAAGAGGGGCTGGGGACCAGACGGCATAGAGGCTTGATGCTCATGGTAGGAACTGTCACTTGGAAGAGGCATGTCGTTCAGAGGAGTCACAAGATCTGAGTTGATGTTTAAACAATACACTGTTTGCTGTGATTCCAGATACACAGACACCCTTTTGCTTTCTAATGATGCAGATCAACTTTCACTGTGACAGCACTGTACACAAGACAGTGCTCATGAGAAACACAAAGGCTCCCCATTTAGAATCATTTCATTCAACCCACTTATTTATCCACTTGTCTGACAAGTGAGAATCAGAGAACCAACACCAAAGCACATGTTTTCTGGCTCTGAGTTTTTACTTTTTTTCCCTACTACACTTCTTTTTGTAACCAAGCAAACTGCTAGCTTTCAGTTTTCCTCTGTTCAGTCATCCCACAAGTATTTACAGAGGCCCTTCAATGTGTCTGGCAGGAGTGAATTAGGTAGCAGGGGCTGGCCCTCAAAGTCAACAGCAGGCCATCACAATCCAAGGAGTCAAGAGTCATGTTACCAAAAGGGTAGGTGCATGGGAAGAGCCATGACTCAAACTTGAGGAAGAAAAGAAAGCTTTCTGGAGGAAGTTAGGAGCCAAGGTAATGCCAATGGAACAAATGGTGTGGTGCAAGGGAGACCAGAAATGTAACGGCTTGGCACATAAGTGATGAACCCGAGTGATGACAGCTTCTAGCTGGACTACCATTAGAAATGCCAAATCTCTCCTCTTACTCACCAACCCATAATATGCTGGAGAAGTTCACTGTGGATTGTTGAAGCATCTCTGTCTAGATGATTCATAATTGGCATGACTCGAACAGAGTAAGACCTCTAATTCTGAATATACTAATTTAGAAATTGTGATTCTTTGGGGGCAATGATTAGTTTGGCCTTGTTTAGGAAAAGGATTGGCAATCCAAATTAAAACAAACATGATAAACTGGTTTAGGAAACCAGTTTGATGTATTTTGATATACTTCAGACAGATAAACCAGCAAGTGAAACACATGCCAGGCAAGACAAGCACATATGTTGGCCTGAGAGACCCTTCAGTAGAGCAGGGTCTCTCGATTTGGGCACTTATGACATTTGAGGCAGGTCATTATTTCACTGGGGACTGTCCTGGGCGTTGTGGGATGTTAAGCAGCATTGACAGCCTTAAAGCAGTAGATTTAGCAAGCCCCTCCCCCCAAGATGATCTTCCCCGGCGGCTCAGATGGTGAAGCATCTGCCTGCAGTGCGGGAGGCCAGGGTTCGATCCCTGGGTTGGGAAGATCCCCTGGAGAAGGAAATGGCAACCCACTCCAGTATTCTTGCCTAGAGAATCCCATGAACGGAGGAGCCTGGTGGGCTACAGTCCATGGTGTCGCAAAGAGCCGGACACGACTGAATGACTTCACTTCCCCCCTAAGATGTTACAACCCAGAATGTCTCCACATCACCAAATGTATCGTGAGTAACAAAACTGGCCCCCAGTTGAGACGCACTGCAATAATGAGGAAGCGACAGACATTTTGGAGTTTTTGAAGGAATACAAGAGAGAAGAAAAGCAAAAAAAGGAAAGAATTTGCTGCTCTCTCTGCCCCCGTAACACTTTTCTGTCACTCAGTAAAGATCCATTACAGTGACGATCAGAGAGGGGACTTCCCTGGTGGTCCACTGGCTAAGACTCCGTGATCCCAGTGCAGGAGGTCTGGTTCAATCTCTGGTAAGGGAACTAGATCCCATACACCACAACACAACGAAGATCAGGCATGATCATAAATAAAATTGTTTTTCTCTAAAAAGGGGATGATCAGAGAAACTCAACTGTTAGCTCCAACTTCGCCAAGCCTCACACAGACTCAGTTCAGAGACAAGACTTCAGATCTGAAGTGATGAACACACAACCGCTCTGAAGAGAAAATGGCATGAAAAGATGATAAAAAGGGTAAGGAAACAAAATGAAGTCAGCCACCACAGAGATTTATTCCACCTCCTTCTGGTTCCCTTTCTTGGCCACTACCAAGCCTGCCACCAAGGCCCTGATCTCACGGTGCACCGAGGCGGACAGCAGGATCACGGAGACCTAGAAGAGCCCGTAGCAACCACAAAGCACAAAGGACATGAGCTCTGAAGACACCACTCCCCAGCAGCTTCCGGAGGAAAAGGCCTCCACACCTCAGTCCCTCCCACAACTCCAAGGTCAAGGCCCCTTGATGAATGCTTGAGAACTCGGGGACTCTTTTCCTTTCAATTCACTCGATCACACTTTCATATACAACACTAGTGTCATGTACAACCCCAGTGAACAAAGAACTTCTTTTCCCGAAGTGTGTATGAGTCATACTCAACTGCCCTTTGTCTCTCCATGGTAAGATTTCATGGCTCAGCAGCAGGCAGAGCAACGTGACAGTGCATATATGGAATTCACGCTGTATGTGAAAGGTTTTACAAGAGTTAAAAAAGAGATCCTTGCCTAAATGAGGCTTAAGGATTTCTAGAATTTTCCATAAAGCCAGGTGGATGGCTGGTATCTGTACCATTCAAGAGGGATCGCTGGGGATAATTTATAAAACCAATAAAGCTGTAACAGGTAAGCATTCAACGTTGATTATTTATCCCTGTTCAACTTAAGACCCGGGCTTCAAATTAACTGCACACATCACAATTCAACAACTGCTCCCAGTCAATAGTATTGAATTCCATGTTTCTGTTACAAATGGGCCAGGATGAGAGGGACAGAGCACCAGGCCAAAAGGACATCAAAACCTCGCTGCAAACTCCAGCTCTCAGGACTTCCCTGTGGGTCCAGTGGTTACGAACGGTCGCTTTCACTGCAGGGGGTGCACGATCAATCCCCAGTGGGGGAACTAAGATCCTACATGCTGGGCCATGCAGCCTTTCAAAAGAAAAAAACAAAAAAAGAAAATCCAGCTCACCTAGGCGAGCTCATCAAGCTGTCCTAGAAACCTCTGAGCCACGTCATTGCCCTCTGTCTTCCGAAGGACCTGGCTTCTAGTTGCCAAAGAAAAGTTACGAAGTATGAATCTCGTCCCCAAGCCGCTATTCAGGACGCACCAAATTTCTCCGACTTCTTTCAGAGCAACAGAGATACTGGCAAAATTTCCATCTTCCCTGCTTTCCTTTTCAATCTCCATAAAAAATATTAAAGAGTCCAGGATTTTAAAGCTAAAGGATGGTATCAAGACATCACACCATTTTAACTCACGAAAACCGAAAATGCATTAAAGTGGATATGGCATGTGGAATCCTGCCTTCCCCAGCACACAGTAAGAACCTATATGACATTTTGCCATTCATTTCTACCCCCGCCACTGCAGAGGGCTAAAGTGAAGCACAGTTAAGAATATGAAAGGAATCTTTTAATAAAATAAGTAATGTCATTAACAAATTCTTCCCTGAATGTAACACACAAACAGAAAATGAAGAAATTTCTAAATCTGTTATGGTTCTCTGAGTCTTACTTTTTTATGAATTGTGTTTTGATTCAAACAAGAGCTTAATATATTCTAATACCCATAAAAAAATTACAAACCACTTCTTACAATAACAGCCATGTTTTTCCTTCAAGCATAAAAGTAAAGTATGTAACAATTTACCGTTCATAAGGAGGAGTGATTTTGATTTACGCTAGAACTAGTTTTGAGGCAGAGATCTCTCAAGTTCTGAGTCTTCTTGCCTTTGGTCCAGGGAACTTGGGTCCTAGTTTCCTCATCTATAAAATGGAAATAGCAACAGACTATATCTCACTGGGTCATGGTCAGGGTTATGCACTGCTTGGGAGGCACTTAGTAAGTTGTAACCATGACTATTACTACTACTATTTGACTTCCCTTTGGGTGTTCAGAGATGAATAATAGGAGGAAGAGAAAAATAGCTACACTGGACTGTTTGATTGAAGAGGCATAAAAACTTCTTGTAACACGTGATTCCAAGAAACATTTATGAAAATTGGACAGGAGTATCATTTATCTCTTACAACAAAGGCTAGAAGAGCTTCAGACAAAGAAATCACCAAAATAGGTTATAGAGTCAACATTATTGGGAACTTTTATAAAAAGATTAGGCAAATATTTTTACAAATAAAGCACAAGCTGGTCTTTCAGCCCTAAAATGCTGTGAATATAAAATGCTTCATAATCCTAAATAGAGTAAACAGTGAGGACACAAATGAGATTAACAAATATACAATGTCTTTATAAGAAGGGACAATAATTTGAGGTCCTGGCTTAATAATAATAATAAACGCTTACAAAATATACTGCTTTCCCATAGGGTAGATGACCTCATATGTTTTGCTTTGCTTTGTAATAAGAAATTGATTTCTCTCTTCAGGTTGAGACATTTCCTTGATAAACACCAAAATTCACTGGCTTCCAAAGATATTAGGACTCTCCGGGTAAATTATTCATAAAGAAAAATCATAAAATTACCACAAAATAGCACTTCAGAGGCCAGAAACATACCTCCACAGGGCTCAGGATGACTTAAGACTCTTCAAAGTTGAGAATGAAGCCCCTTTTCTGGGAAAAGAGCAAACAAAGCATTCCCTGCAGAGCTCTAAGGGGAAGGGGAGCGGCAGATGGCAATGCAGCCAAGACAGCAAAGCCATGTCCTCAGTTTCCACGCGACTCTGCCTTTTAATTTTATTGCAGCATGGTAGAGTCACAGCGTTGTGTTAATTTCTTATGTACAGCAAAGTAACTCCACCATACATATACGTATTCCTTGCAGATATCTTTTCCATTATGGTTTATCACAGGATATTGAATATACAAGGACCTTGTTGTCTATCCATCCTACATGTAATCGTTTCCCTCTACCCACATGATGCCATTACATAGATGCATATTAGGGAGCCCAGGGCTACATCACCACAGGAAGGACACGCTCCATCTTTTACATCATCACATCCCCCTCGTATCGGACACAGCGCCCTGAGCATAGCAGGCAGTCACACAGGATCAGCTGATGGAGCCGTGAGCGAATACAAACAGACTTAGCACTCACTTCCTGAGGGTGGGAAATTAAATATCAAAAAGTAGGCCCTTGGTGGGAAATTAGTATACACTCCATTGCTTTACAGAGCACATGGTGGTATGGGTCACGTACTGTCATTATATTCTTTTACTTTTTTCTCTTCTTTTTGCCTTTTATTTCTTTTTGACACTCATCATCCATCCCCCAGCTCAGCAGCAGCTTCAGTTCTTTTGGGGGAAAGTGCGCGCCCTTCACTGCAGGTATATGGTTGACCCAGATGAGCATGTGCCCCGTACAGGAGGCAGAGGGAAAGAGCCAGGACACGTGATGCACATCTTGCCATGTGGACACCCTGCTCTCGTGGCAGCTCTGAATCAAGAACGAGCTCCTGACGGAGAAAAGGCAAGGCTGTACTTCACTGTCCCAGACCACAGGAGCTGCACCTCTGACCACACGCCCGCCTCCAAGGGTGCCAACCTCCAGCACGCAGCTCCTAACCTCCGCTCATTTCTTCGCTCCCAGTCCACAGCCAGTGCTGATTATTCCGGTTGCCTCTCTATTCTGTGGGCTCCTGATAACCTTGCAGAACACTTCAATCAGCCACCTAAATGCCCAATGACAAATGAATGGATAAAGACGTGGTACGTATATACAATGGAATAGTACTCAGCCACAAAAAGGAATGGAATTGGGTCATTTGTAGAACTGTGGATGGACCTAGAGTCTGCCATTCAGGATGAAGTCAGAAAGAGAAAAACAAATATCATTTATTAACAAATATATATGGAATCTAAAGAAAAGCAACACTGAGGAACCTCTTTGAAGAGCATGAACAGAGATGCAGACATAGAAAAAGCACTTGTGGACTGTGGGGGAAGGAGAGGATGAGATGACTGGGCAGAGTAGCTGACATACATACGTCACCATGTGTAAAACAGCCCGCTAGTGTCCAGCCGCTGCATAGCACAGGGAGTTAGGCTCGGTGCTCTGTGAGGACCTAGAGGTGTGGGAGGGAGGTTCAGGGGAAGAGGATGTACCAATACATTTAGCTGAGTCACATGGTTGTAGAGCAGAAACACAGCGTGGTAAAGCAATTACATCTCCATTTAAAAAAAACCAATCAAACACTTCAATCAACATACATTGCCCAGAGGTGGTGTCTTTTGTTCACAAAGCAGCAAAACATAGACCCCCAAAAATCAAAGAAATCCATGCAATGGAAAAGACAGTGATCTATTGACCAGATTGAGGTCCAAGTACCACCAATGGGCCTCCCTGGTAGCTCAGCTGGTAAAGAATCCATCCGCAGTGCAGGAGACTCCGGTTCGATTCCTGGGTCAGCAAGATCTGCTGGAGAAGGGAACAGCTCCCCACTCCAGCATTCTGGCCTGGAGAATCCCATGGACTGTAGAGACCACACGACTGAGTGACTTTCACTCTCACCAGTGATGAAAATGTGAAAACAACAGTGGCTGAACAAGCTGCTGCTGCTTAGGTGCTCAGCCGTATCTGATTCTGTGCGAACCCATGGACTGTGGCCCGCCAGGCTCCTCTGCCCGTGCAACTTTCCAAGCAAGGCTCAACAAGCTACGGGGTTACTACTGTCTACCATTAATGGCATGCAGGGCGGTCTGGAGATGAGGCGGCACTCCATAGTATGAGGGCTCCTGTGGTATCTCTGAATAAACTAGAAAAAAGGTACCCCTCCAGTTGAAAGCAGTCCTGTAGGTACACAGATTTTTAAGCACATGATCTTTTTGTGGAAAGGAGAAAGTCCAACCTTTCTCCATGTACACTCCTTGAGAAGCAGAGCCTGGATTGAACTTCAGTCCCTTAATCAACTTTTCAGCCAGAGGCCCTCCTGCAAAAACACTACAGCTGTGTATACAGCATTGCCTGTATTGCTTCTATCCTGTGACTCTGCCTGAAATACCAACCTCAAGGTCCTAAGAAAATGCTCAAGATCCAGCCATCACATACACATTCAGGCCAACAACAAAGAAGAAGATGTTAAGGACTTGCCTCCTTCCCTTTAAGGGAACTTTCTGGAAACTGCATGCTATTTCCACTTATATTCAAATAAAGTAAAATTAAAATCACACCTAACTACCACAGCAGAAGTCTGGTAGCTCTGTGTTCACTGAGAAAAACAGAGTTGCTATATCCGAGAAAGAAGAGAATCAGCAATCTCTAGACCACTATCCAAGGTTCAAAAGGCAGGCTGTGGCCTCTCCTTGAGGTTTTCAGAAGTGTGACACCATTCATGTGGAGCTCTTACTTTCAAACACCAGAAGAACTTACTGGAAAGGATTTTAGAGAGCATTCAGTTCAAATCTCTCATTTGAATATTAATGTTTCATAACATATACCACTTTCCAGAGATATATAATGCTGTATTTTTAAAATATGGCATTATCATTCATTTGTAACCTACCAATACTTTGTTAATTATTACAACAACTGCTTTAATGCCTTTTTAACATTTAAATCACCCGTGCAATTAGCACAATGTCTAATAACAAAGGGAAATGGGCACATAACTTTTGCAAGGCATTTAATAAGAGCATAGATGCCTCATTAGCACATAATAGATAAGGTGACCACCTTCTATGAACCAAAAACTGGGACACTGCCTGGCACAAACAGAAATGATTGTAAGTACTGACGAATGGCTACGCACTCCAGTATTCTGACCTGAGGAATTCTGCGGACAGAGGAACCTGGAGGGGCTACAGTCTATGGGGTGGGAAAGAGTCAGACAAAACTGAGGGACTAATACACTTCCATTACTAATTTCTAGAAAACTCATACTACAATAAATTGGAGGAACAGAGATGAAAATTGTAATCACCTGAATATAGGCTCGATGGGGGAGGGTTAGTTATCTGTCTCACTCTCTCCAGTATCCGTCCCACTCTGGCAAAATGCCTGGTACCCATAGAGAGTCAAAAATATTTGTTGCTTCAAATGATCTGTCAAAATTCTGATAAGAACTTAAAGATCTGAAACCCAAAGACATGAGTTCTAAGTATTCGCAAGACACCAGAAGATCAAAACAATAAAATATTATCATGAAAGGGGAGGATCTGTGGTGCCCAATAGGAATTCCTGAAGTTGGTATAAGATTGTAAATACACTGGCCTCAAATCCCCAGAACATCATAAAACATGACTCACCTAATTTCTCAGAGTATTTACTCAATAAATTGTCAACACACAACCAACTATAATGTCTTATGCTTCAGCATATGACTTCCCTTACATTTCTTTTAGTCTTGCTACATATATAAGTATGCATGGGCTTTCCTAGCGGCTTGGATGGTACATAATCTGCCTGCAATGCAGGAGACACGGGTTCAACCCCTGAGTTGGGAAGTTCCTCTGGAAAAAGGTATGGCAACCTACTCTAGTATTCTGGCCTGTGTTACAGTCCAAGGCGTTGCAAAGAGGCAGACACGACTGAAGGGCTAGTTATCTGTAAGTATGCATACACAAAACCAGGCATCATTTTGGGTAGGAAAGGAAAGAGAAAAGATGTTTAGGGATGTAACAATTCTCTAGTGTTAACTCCTAAAAAAAGAAAAATCTTTTAAACAACTGTGTTGGGCTGCACCCCGCAGGCCTGAAAGTCCTGCGCTAGCCCAGCTTCAAGATCAAAGAAAAGAGCCCAGAGTCAGCAACAGCAACATAAGGAGTTAAGTGAATGTGGGAGCTTACATGTCTCAGCAACACCCCACCTCGCGCAAGACAGCGGCGGGAACATGGCGGCAGGCTTCTCTCCCAGAGGGCTGGAGGCAGAGGCTGGATTACCAGTGATAAGGAAACTGATACTGACTTCAGGTGGGCTCATTAGTTACCAGGGCAACCAGTAAGGAAGCGGGCAGCTCACCACCCCTTTGATAGGAACAATCAGCAGCTGGGGCCTGGGGCAGGTACCCAAGCAGGTCAATTAGCAGTGTAAGACACAGGTGAAGCAGACACTGGGTGGGCCACGGATGGACAGACAGCAAGAGAACAGCCATCATGAGTGGCCTGACCATACAAACAGTGACAACATATTCACATCTGTAAACTGAGTATATGGTGTATTTTCTCTCAGTAAAGAGTTTTCCATAATTCAAAGTTTTAAAAACAATTGTGATGGCTAAGGTAGTCACAGAAGCTTTTTCTAAGAAAAGGGTAACACTAACATCATTTGCTAAATGGGCCCTTTTCCCCCCAGAACAACATTTTCTAAGTTGAAAGACACAGACAGGATTCTCATGTGGTAGCCATGGTGTAGGGTGAACGCAGGGGGGGAAGCTGTATCATAAACAAGAGTCTAAATTATCTGTGGCCACTTGCCACAACTGTGACAGGAGGTTCCTTCTTACATCTTACATTTGGCCACATCCCGTGGCTTCCAAGATCACAGTTCCCTGACCAATGATTGAACCAATGTATTCAGCAGTGAAAGCACAGAGACCTAACCACTAGACCACCAGAGGAATGAAAAAGTTGAAGTTCTGAAGCTCCATCTCCACTATCAGACAGCTGTTGCCAACACAGGTTAAATTTCTTCCTCGTTAACAGAGAAGGCTTCTTTGCTGAATGCACATTTTGTCAGTCTACAAGCCTAGGGCACTAATTTGGAGGGACTGCAACTGCAAATAACTGGGCTGAGACCCTCCCACAGTTCCATGGCCGATATCCCTAATTCCACTCCATCCCCCTTGCTCAGTGCTTCTGGTTTGGTCCCAGGCCCAGCAGAGTCCAACCCCCTGGGAAGCTGTTAATCCCACTTCTGAGGTCCCACTGCAGACCTCAGGGAGAGGCCCAAAAATCTGTGTTAGAACTCACCCCATACCCACCATGTGCTTCTAACCCATGCTAATATTTGAGAACCACTGGCCTAGCCAACTTCCTCACTTGAGTGAAAGTATTTCTTTTCAGTCTTAGGTAGTTAAGGACTAACAGTCAAGAGAAGAAATTGCAAAATTTTCATGTAAAGGGCTAAATATTAAACATCTTAAGCTCTATGGGGCAAGAGGCAAAATCAAGACAATGTAGGCATTTATTTAATCCCTGAAAATGCAACCACTGAAAAATATAAAGCCCATTCCTAGTTGGTGGGCTGTACAAAAGCAGGTGGTAGGTCACATTTGTTGATCCCTGGTCAGGAATTGGAATTAGGCAGACTTTCATCACATGCATTTGTCTGGCTTACCCCTTACTAACTGTATCCCCAGCATGCAGGCTGCTTCCTGTCTGCCTCAGTGGACTCATCTGCAAAGTGGGGAACACAATAGCTCTGACTCTATCAGGCTGCAGGAAAGAGTAAAATAATGAACGGAAACAAGAAGAGCCCAGCCATCCACTGGCATATTGAGGAAATAACCGACCTTCTACTTCGTTTTTACTATGGTCTCACCAAGGGTGTTTACTTCCTCTAACAGATTTAGAATTCAAACTGGCCAGACTTCGTGACACTTTCTAAAATTATCACAAAGTATGATTTTTATTCTTAGGGCAAGGCCCTCAAAGGCAATTTAGAAGTAACCACATGAAAAAGAGTATGTTTCCAAGACATTTTAAGAAACCCAGACTGATTTCCATTGTGAATTAAACTTAACATACTGCTCCATTTAATTAAGAGCCAGCCCATTAGGAAATATCCAACAAATCAAGGTTTTGGTGAATTAATGATCTACCTGTTGGGGTGTGAAAGTGTCGCTGGAGATCCACAGCCAGTCCTGGAGGAGGGGATCACTGCTCAAGTGATGACCTAACCACAACACTTGCTGCATTCTTACAGATCAACAATATTCAAGTCACCACACCACAGTGACTCAATATTTTATAACAAACTTTGATGACTATTTGGCTAGAATATGGAGAAAAGAGCATGGTCTTCTCAGTCATTGCTGATGGAAATAACATAAGGTGACAAAGCATTTTGGAGGAGGTATAATATACATTAGAAAATGAAAAATACCCTCTAATAACAGCTCATCTTCTGTATGTTTAATCACAGGTAAAAATACATGGGTGCACAAAGATGCATGTACTAAGTAAATCTTTTACTGCACCATTATTTGTAGCATACAACTCTGAACAGCTATGTGCTCTATAAATCATGGAATATCTGTACTGTAGAATAAAATGCGGCAGTTAAGAAAGATGCGTACACTATTTACAGAATGACCTCTGCAATTTCCAAGATACATTAAGTGGAGGAAACACAGATTGTCTAACAATACACATACATGATTTATGTAATATGAAAATTAGGTATTTTCTGAATGTAAAAGCAAAGTGCATGCACAAAACTCACATTTATTTTTCAGAAGTGTCTGGAATTAGGAGGGGCTGGGCAACTGTATTTGTCTATTGTTAGTATTCTTTAAACTGGAAAATAATCAGATTGCTTTTTGCTTTTTTAACTAAAAAAAAAAAATCAAAATTTTAATACTCTGTTAAAAACAGAAAGATAAAAAGAAAAGAAAGAGGGACTTCCCTGGGGTCCAGTGGTTAAGACTCTATCCCCCGCAATGCAGGGAGCCAGGATTCAATCCCTGGTTTGAAAACTAAGATCCCGCTTGCCATGCAAATAACTAAAAAAAAAAAAAAATCAAGGAAAGAAACCGAGTTTATGTTGTTTCTATGCTCATTATCCAAAGCAAGAAATTAAGGTCTTCCATCACGTATAGCTTTAGAGATTCCACATCACTACATATCATCTAATTACGATTAAAAAACACAGGTCAGGGCCTTGGTTAGGATTGCAGAGGTAGTTCCTACCAGATGTTTGTTCAAGGGCTCAGCGCGCAGCTGCACCCTGGACATTCTCCCAGGGATTTTTTTTTAATGGATTTTTTTAAAATCACAGGTACCCCCAACTCTGGGCTTCCCTTGTGGCCCGGACAGTAAAGCGTCTGCCTGCAATGCGGGAGACCGGGGTTCGATCCCTGGGTCAGGAAGATCCCCTGGAGAAGGAAATGGCAACCCACTCCAGTACTCTTGCCTGAAAAATTTCATGGACTGAGGAGCCTGGTAGGCTACAGTCCACAGGGTCGCAAAGAGTCGGACACAACTGAGCGAATTCACTTCACTTCACTTCACCCCCAACTCTAAAAGTTCTCTGTCAAGCCTCAGTGCCTAAAGCATTTCAGAATGTGAACAGGCTATAGGCACTGAATCCTGACTGCATTAGGATTTTCAAATCAGCCATCCCTCTCCAGACCTGGGTGGGGAGGACACCAGGGGACTCACTCCTTGACAACACACGTGTCCCAGAGGGTACATACAAACAATGGGAAACGAAGGCAGAGAGAGACTTGCGACATCTTGGGATGCAGAGGGATGCTTGTGTATTGCTTCAGTTTTGCCAGGGCAGCTCCAGAAAGGGCAAAAGACAAGGGCAGAGAGAGGAGGACAGGGAAAATGAGAGATGAATGCCCTGACCCAGGCTGGCTGAAATACACGGGGTGCCACAAAGCCTCTGCTCAACCACCAGTTGTCAACAAGACTGGCAAATAAAAAACACTACAGTTCATTAATAAACCAGTCCCCCCTTCAGGCAGTAAAAGAAATGGAGCAGTCTATGATGACATCTTTACCTGGCCGAGGTGGAGGAAGAAAAAATCAGGACCACTGGCAACGCTCCATAATCCTGTATTTGTTCTGTTCAACAGAAACAACTCCTCTGTATTCTATAGTCATGTTCCTCCTACTTGTTTGGTGACAAGACATTTTTTTCCTTTGTGCAACGCTGATGACAATACATAGTAACTTTTTTTTCCCTTTAAACATTCTTATTGAACAACCTTAAAAACTAGTTACTGATGTAAAGCATCAGTCCTCCAATTTTACCTTAAACTGGTCCACAAAATCCAAAACCAGAAACCAAATAATATCCTTGAACAAAGAAAGGGCAATTAAAGAAAGAATCTGAATCTACTCAGGCACTTTCCAACATCTGACTCCCACCCCCTCAACAACCAAAACCCATCAGAGCCTGCTATTTCACTCCTGAGTCTCCAAGTGCTTTCTCAGCAGTGTTATTTCCACCTATTCTTCACACGCACCACAGGCACCCTCACCAACTCCAAGCCCCAGGTGCCCCAGACACTTTGATGCCTCTGGGGTGTGTGGTGGTTAACACCGCTTGTGTCTCAACCACCCCATCCTTGCTGTGTTTGTCAGCTAAGCTCACCCGCTGCCTGTCACCTGTGCCCACACTCCCTAACAGGTTAGTGCTCTCAGCAAAGCAGCCTGGCTCTATCATGACTTAGGAGGTCTGTTCTGAGCCAGGACAAGGGACAAGAACGAACCCTGTCTGCAGGATGCCAAGGAGGCTGGGCTGCAAATGAGCAGGTCGCAGAAACCATCACATTACACACAGCAGCCAGGGGCAGGTGCCAGGTGATACTACTGTTCTCCAAGAGGCAGGTAGGTACTAATCCCACCTGAATGAATGTGGTTCATCACAGAGAGCGCATCAATAATTCAGTCAGCAGGGTACAAACAGACTTTTGTTACCTGGGCTTTGTTAGCATTTTCTTTTTGTTTCCATCAAGAGGACATCAGGGGAGGAATTATGACTTATTCAAAGGAGTTTTTCCTTTAAGGAAGTGTCACTAATAATTTCTCCAAAGCATTAAACAAAACTGAATTTAACAGAAGACTTTGTATTGTTGTTGTTTAATCACTAAGTCACGTCCAACCCTTTGTGACCCCAAAGTCTGTAGCCTGCCAGGCTCCTCCGTCCACAGGATTTTCCAGGCAAGAATATTGGAGTGGGTTACCATTTCCTTCTCCAGGGGATCTTTCTGACCCAGGGATCGAACCGGCGTTTCCTATATTGCACATGGATTCTTTTCTGCTGAGCCACCTGGGAAACCCGTAAGGGAAGACTAGTGGTTCTCAAAAGATTGAGGAGAGGCTCTCAACCCACAGGGAAGTTAATGCCTAAAGACATCTCTGACTGCTACAAATGAAGGAACCTAGTGAGCAGAGGCCAAGGATGCTGCTCATCATCCTACAACGTGCAGGACGGTGGCTCCAAACAACGATGTGGTCCAGAGTGTCACACTACTAAGGGTGGGTCCTCCGGGCTGGACTCATGTGAAGCCTCAACCATCCTTACGGGTAGAGTTATCATACTCTTTAACAGGTTAACAAACTGAGGCACAGAGAGGGATAAATGACTGGCCCGTGGAGATCACAGATGCCAGTCTGGTCTACCTGTGTCTACCTCCAGAACCTGTGCTCTTGACTATGGTGCTGCCTGACCTCCCAGCAGTCATTCACCAAGTCAGGTCCTTTCACTGCAACAGGAATCTTCAGAGAGACAGGATTGGAGAATGGCTTATTTGCTTTTCCACAACCCCAGCACAAGGCTGCCTCGGAGTAGCAGTCCTCACAGATGTTCTTAACATTGGACCGATTGCATCCAGTTCACATTGGTTACTGGGTGACTATGGAATATCATCTTCATTTTGGTAATGACAGTATATACTGCCATCCACCAGACAAAAAATCTGATACAAAAACAGATTTCTCCTTCAAATGCAGAGAGGTGAACTTCCATCTAAGATTAGAATTGGAAATATCCTGTATAATCAAGAAATCCTCAGCAAATATGCATGAACAAGCTCATATGAAATTTAACAGAAATTCATATTTGTTTTTCAAAGGAGAGAATCACCCTTCAGATTGCCAAAGGGATCTGAACCACCAAGGCAAGGTGAAGAATTCTATATATCTGGGGCTTCCCTGGTGGCTCAGTGGTAAAGAATTAACCTGCCAAAGCAGGAGACACGGGTTCGAACCCTGATCGGAGAGATTCCACGGGCCTCAGAACAACTAAGCCCGTACATCACAACTACTCAGACTGTGCCCTAGAGCCCGTGAGGCACAGTAAGAAAAGCTACCGCAGAGAGAGGCCCACGTGCTGTAACCAAAAGTATTCACTGTCACCTCCATAACTAGAACAAAGACTCAGCACTGCCAAAAATAAATAAATAAAAATACTTCAAAGAGAAGACTGCCATACACCTTATTTCAAAAAGGAAGGGGAAGTGGCTGTCACAAGGCCACACAACCAACTGGCAAAAAGGGATAATACGATAGATGATGTCAAGTCCCCCAATCCGTGGGATATCTTGCTGCTGTTCCGTTGCTCAGTCATGTCCAGCTCTTGTGACCCCATGGACTGCAACATACCAAGCTTCCCTGTTCCTCACCATCTCCCCAAGTTTGCTCAAACTCACGACCATTGAGTCAGTGATGCCACCCAACCATCTCTTCCTCTGTCGATACCTTCTCCTCTGGCCCTCAATCTTTCCCACCATCAGAGAATGTCTTAGAAACATCCTTTCTCCTTTCTGAAAATGAATCACTCAATATTTAGTCCCAAGGCTTACTATTAAATAAAGTCATAATAGAAAAAGCATCAGTCTAGTGAAACACAGTTACATAGTTGTAATCTTGTGGAATTGGACATTATTATAACTGAAATTTCAAAACCTTTTAAACAAGCAATACTGATAAGATGCCGTCCTCTCGTGTTCCTTATTTATTTTACAAAAAAGCAGCAGGTTGAAAACAAACTGAAAATGACAGACAGTTTAATGGTCTGGTAAAAGTGGGGCAAACACAAGTTGCTAAGAAACATCTGTGATGTTATGACCTATAATAACAAATAGAGGTTTGGTCTTTGTCCCAGTTCCTGACACTAAGCTTTAAAGCCCTTGGAATTTCCTAAGTGATAAAAGCTATAAAGATGAAAGCAGTGTTTTGCTATTCATAACCAGCCCCTTTCAACCACACCTGAGCTTATGTTAATAAGGCGACTTTTAGTAAGCCTCAATAAAATCCCCAGAAGACAGCTTTCTGGTTGGTGAGCCAGGATGGAACCAAGAACCAGGAAGCTGACAAGCCTCCAAACTCGATAGGGACAGAAGCTCATATTCTTGGGACCTTTCCACACCCTACATATCTCTTGACCTGACTCTTCATTTATAAGCTGTAGTACATCCTTTGTAATAAACTAGTAATCTAGTAAGTAAATCTTTTCACAAGTTCTGTGAGCCATTCTTGTTGTTGTTCAGTCACTAAGTCGCACCAACTCTTTTCAACACTATGGACTGTAGCACGCCAGGCTTCCCTGTCCTTCGCTATCTCCCGGAGTTTGCTCCAACTCATGTTCATTGAGTCGGTGATGCCATCCAAACCATCTCACCCTCTGTCTTGCTTTTTTCCTCTTGCCTTCAACCTTTTCCAGTATCAGGGTCTTTTCCAATGAGTTGGTTCTTCCCATCAGGTGGCCAAAGTATTGGAGTTTCAGCATCAGTGAATATTCAGGGTTGATTTCCATTAGGATTGACTGGTTTGATCTCCTTGCTGTCCCAGGGGCTCTCAAGAGTCTTATTCAAGACCACAACTTGAAAGTATCAAATAGGAAATGATTAAATCAGAGGAAGGGGTTGTGAGTAGCTCCATATTGTAGTCAAGTTGGACAGAAGTTCTGGGTAACCTGGGGGCCCACCTGTCATCTGATAAGTGTGTGTGTCTGTGTGTGTGTGTGTGTGTGTGTGTGGTGGAGCAACAGGATCTGGCTTGTGGGACTAAGCATTGATCCTGTGGCATCTGATGCCATCTCCAAGCAGACTGAATGAAATCATAGGACAGCCAGTTCGTGTCTGCAGAGAACAGGATAAATTGCCTGGCAGGGAGAAATTCCAATGTCTGGTGCAAAGTTGTGAGATTGTGGCAACAGCAGATGGGAGAGGAGGAAACAGATTTCTGCCTTCTCACATCTCAAAGGACCAGTTCGCCAAGCTTTCGCCAGAACAACCGCAACTCCATCACCTCAGGAGATTTTTAAACTATGGGGAGCAGCAAAGGGCAGTGGTACATTGCCATGGCTCTGAGGATAAAGGACCAAGGTTCAAATCCAAGCTCCGCACCAACCATATGATTCCCAAAGGTAGGAACCCAAGGATATTGCCGATGAATGTGCACCGATGGGCGTTTACAAGAATGTTCTCTGCAGTTGATTCCTAAAAACTGGAAAGAACCCAAAGATCTACCAGCAGGAAAGGTCAACTGTGACATATGCACATATTAAATGAAAACTCAAGAGAAAGACGGAGGGCAGAATGAGACGAAGTGACAGAAGATGAGATGGTTGGATGGCATCACCAACTCAATGGACATGAGTTTGAGCAAACTTCAGAAGGTGAAGGACAGGGAAGCCTGGCGTGCTTCAGTCCATGGGGTCACAAAGAGTCAGAAATGACTGAGCAATGACAACCACAAAAGAACAAAGGAACCCACACAACATGAATGACTCACAGGCACTATGCTGAGCAAAAGAAGTCAGACGCCAAAGAGAACATACTGTGTGGTTCCACTTGTCTGCAGTTCTAGAACAGTCAAATCTTACCTATGGTGAGTAACAGCAGTTCTTTCATTGGGGGTGAAAAGGAGTGAGTGGTGTGGCTGGGGAGCTGAAAACGGTATCATCTGGAAGGTGATCACTCAGGTGAAAACAGTAACTCGCCTATATGAATATCTCCAGCCACATACTTCAAGTGTGCGGCACACATACATTAAATACTTTAATTAATAGTTTTTATTTATTTTATGTTACATATTTGGCTCAGATGATAAAGAATCCAGCTGCAATGCAGGAGACCTGCGTTTGATCCCCGGGCTGGGAAGATCCCCTGGAGGAGGGCATGGCAACCCACTCCAGTCTTCTTGCCTGGAGAATCCCATGGACAGAGGAGCCTGGCAGGGTTGCAAAGAGTGGGATGCAACTGAGCAACTAAGCACAGTGCGTATTTACAATATATTGTCTATAATGCTAATATTATGATTAGTAGTAATTCATGTTCTAAATCAATATGCATATAAATGTATCTTTGCAAATAAACACATTAATTTGCATATGAATGCACAACTTGATTTGCATGCCAACCTATGTTTTAAGTCAATTCCAAAACTAACTTTTAATTGTTTAAAGAAAAGGACAAAGGAAAAAATCTAGCTATTACTTACTACCTAAGATACTGAAAGCAAGATACTTAACTTCCAGGGCCTCAAATTCCCAGTCTCAAAAATGGAGATAACATTATAGAGTTCCCTTTCTTATCAAGTGGTGGTAAGACTGTGACCAGGGTAAGGACAAGTGAAATTTTACCATGATGCCTCAGCACACATAGGCTGTATGATTTCTATCATCATTATGATGATAGATAACAATTCTTAAAGAGATTTCTGCACTTATATCAGGTCATTAATATACTGCAGCAGTAAGAACTAGCCACTGAATGTGGGCTGTGGTTTTTTAAACCCCGATCTTCTGGTTCACAACAAAACCCAGCAAAAACAGAATAGATATACTATTGTGATAATTATATGCAACTAGAGACACACCATAAATAAGGAAATGTCACCAGGTCCGCTTCCAACTCAGACCTAACAGAGATTTTGAAATGAGACCAGACTCTTCCAACTGCAGCTCCAGCCCTACGATCAAAGTGCTGCTGCTGAGGAATTGCCAGATACCTTGTTAGCAGTGGGTGCAAATGTGAGAAGTCTCACGCTGCTATTCTGCATGTTCTGACAAGATCATGAGGAAACAAGTCCCCAGAGATCAGATTGCCCAGTATGCAGACTGATTAATCACCAGAGGAAAAAGCCCATATGGTCTGATGGTGGAGGGTGCCATCAACACACAGAGAGAAACATGCAACCAGCAGTAAACAGACTGAAGGGCAAAAGAGAAGGGTAGGGGTAGGATGGGGGGGAAATAGTAACCTAAATTTTCCACTGCACACATTTCCAGAAAACCAGGAGCCTTACCCTCCTGCACTGTTTGCACTGGGTGGGTGACTGCTGGGGTTCCCTATATGGCAAGGCCTTTGGACCCGGCTGGAGGCAAAGCTTACAGCTGTAGCTTTAACAATGAGGATGTGCATCTGTTTCTACCAGAGTTGTTAGCATGTTTTACATGTATTTCCTGTGGAGTATAAAAGCACAACATTCACCATTCACAGAGGCAAAGGGAAATACAGAACAGCTGTAACAGATGGGGAAAGGGAGGCCACATAAAATGAAAGTGACACAGCTAAACCTGTCTGAGAAAATGAGGGTACTTTATCCTTCCACACTGAGAAGACAAAACCCAGAATGAGAACACTCTGGAACAACAGAGGATTGCTTCATAGCCGCCCCCACCACCCCACCCCTGGCTTTTTATAACAGACAGGAAAAGGTCAGTTTTCATTCCAATCCCAAAGAAAGGCAATGCCAAAGAATGCTCCAACTACCACACAATTGCACTCATCTCACACGCTAGTAAAGTAATGCTCAAAATTCTCCAAGCCAGGCTTCAGCAATACGTGAACCGTGAACCTCCAGATGTTCAAGCTGGTTTTAGAAAAGGCAAAGGAACCAGAGATCAAATTGCCAACATCTGCTGGATCATAGAAAAAGCAAGAGAGTTCCAGAAAAACATCTATTTCTGTTTTATTGACTATGCCAAAGCCTTTGACTGTGTGGATCACAATAAACTGTGGAAAATTCTTCAAGAGATGGGAATGCCAGACCACCTGACCTGCCTCTTAAGAAACCTGTATGCAGGTCAGGAAGCAACAGTTAAAACAGGACAGGGAACAACTGACTGGTTCCAAATAGGAAAAGGAGTACGTCAAGGCTGTATATTGTCACCCTGCTTATTTAACTTATATGCAGAGTACATCGTGAGAAATGCTTGGCTGAAAGAAGCACAAGCTGGAATCAAGATTGCAAAGAGAAATATCAATAACCTCAGATATGCAGATGACACCACCCTTATGGCAGAAAGTGAAAAGGAACTAAAAAGCCTCTTGATGAAAGTGAAGGGGGAGAGTGAAAAAAAATGGCTTAAAGCTCAACATTAAGAAAACTAAGATCATGGCATCTGGCCTGATCACTTCATGGGAAATAGATGGGGTAACAGTGGAAACAGTGTCAGACTTTATTTTGGGGGGCTCCAAAATCACTGCAGATGGTGACTGCAGCCATGAAATTAAAAGATGCTTACTCCTTGGAAGGAAAGTTATGACCAACCTGGATAGCATATTTAAAAGCAGAGACATTACTTTGCCAACAAAGGTCCATCTAGTCAAGGCTATGGTTTTTCCAGTAGTCATGTATGGATGTGAGAGTTGGACGGAAGAAAGCTGAGTGCCGAAGAATTGATGCTTTTGAACTGTGATGTTGGAGAAGTCTCTTGAGAGTCCCTTTGACCGCAAGGAGATCCAACCAGTCCATCCTAAAAGGAGATCAGTCCTGGGTGTTCATTGAAAGGACTGATGTTGAAGCTGAAACTCCAATACTTTGGCCACCTCATGCGAAGAGTTGACTCACTGGAAAAGACCCTAATCCTGGGAAGGATTGAGGGCTGGAGGAGAAGGGGACAACAGAGGATGAGATGGCTGGATAGCATCACCAACTCGATGGACATGGGTTTGGGTACTCTGGGAGTTGGTGATGGTCAGGGAGGCCCGGCATGCTGCGATTCATGGGGTCACAGAGTCGGACACGACTGAGCGACTGAGCTGAACTGAACTGGAGTTCAACCTCCAAAGCCAGTCAAGTTAACTATCTACCGAATATACAGTCATACTCTTACCCAAGTATCAATGCCTATAAGAGGTAAATTAAACAGAAATATGTTATAATGTGTAATAAAATTAGGCAACCAGGGAATTCATTGAGCTCAATTTAGTTATAAATTTCCCTTAAAGTTAAGCTAAATATAAAGAAAAGGCAATTTAGGTACAGGCTTTTAGCCCTGTGCTGAATTACTTTAATCATCTTTTCTGTCTAGTCAGTGCTACAAGCAACCTCACTGTTGAACATTCTTAGCTTATTTGCAGTTTAATTCCCAATCTACTGACTCACAAACATCTAAGAACAGCAACAAAAAAAATACTCTGGACAAAGTAATTCTACCTTTACAACGAAAACCTCACATTTAAGGGATTGTATGAACATTTCACAGAATGGTTTTAGCAATGCATGAGTCGACTTATTAATTAGTTCAAAAGTCAAGGCTCACGAGCAAATGGAAACCCTTGAGTGAAAGTGGCTGCACAGAGGAATATGGACAAAACAGGTATGGATACTCTCAAGGTTTTCCAAGTTAACTAAATAAGGATTCATTCCAAGACCAGGAAAACACACTCTCTTCCCCAAAGAATCCACAGTTACAGGTGTCTTTGCCCTAGAGTTCAAGGGCCCTCAACACTAATGTACAAAACATTTGCTCTTGAAAATCCTGAAAGGTAATTTCAAAAGCAGCCATTCTAGAGTTGAATCTCCTTTTGTATTTAACCTTAATTTCTTGGAGCTTTTCAAGTGTTTCACTTTTATGCAAATCATTCCTGGAGGCTTCTTTGTCATCAGAGGCATTTTTTTCTGTTCTGAAGCTCCTCTCTTTTGTTCCTCTTTACTCCAATGAATTCAGACTATCTGCAGGCTTTTGTTTCTCTACAGTAGTAAAATTCTATTGTGATGCAGCAGCAGACAATTTAAGCTAAGGTGACAATCATTTCAGAAAATAAAGCAAGCCCGCTTTCATAAACTCCTACCACATGACTTAAATATGCTTTCTGTGACAGGAGGAAGGGGAAAACACTGCAGCCTTCACTTCCAGCTCAGAATAAGATGACAAAGGAACTTGGAAATAACCGGTAAAAACAGCTGGGCTTATAAGGTAATATCTAATTTAATTCCTCTTAACAATGTCAATAGAACAATGATTCTCAAAGTATCCTTTAAGAAACAAAGGGGGTCTCAAAATGGCCCCCTGAGGTTCCCAAGATGCTTTCAGGAAATAGACTGGGAGTTTCTCAGAAACTATATGGCTTGGAACATCACAACAGATTGAGTGCAAAAGCAGTTATGGAAATCCAGCTGTCTTCTATTGAGTCAGACATTAAAGAGATTTTAAAAATGTAAAGCAGTGAAACTCTTCCCAGTAACATTTCCTGCTTTGGAAAATAGTTGCTTTTCATGAAAATTATGTCAACATGCAATGGTTTTATTGCTGTTATTTTCATGAGTTAATAACTTTTAAATAGCTCAATTTAAAATGTTAATACAGTAAATATCAACAGAAACAGCCCACATCAACAGAAGCTCTTAGGGGTCCTCCTTAATTTTAAAGTCTATAAAGGACTCCTGAGTTTAAAAGGTTTGAGAACTACTACTACAAAGGATCAGCAGACCACATCCCATGGGCCAAATTTAATCTACCTGCTTTTGTAAGTAAGGTGTTACTGACAAACACCTTCATCTCTTTATACAGAATATATAAGAGCTAAATCCAGTCTATTTTATAAATGTTTCATAAATGTTCTTAATGAATAAAATTTTCTAGGACATCAGTTCAGTTCAGTCACTCAGTCATGTCTGACTCTTTGCAACCCCATGGACTGCAGTATGCCAGGTTTCCCTGTCCATCACCAGCTCCCAGAGCTTGCTCAAACTCATGTCCATCGAGTCAGTGATGCCATCCAACCATCTCATCCTCTGTCATCCCCTTCTCCTCCCACCTTCAATCTTTCCCAGCATCAGGGTCTTTTCCAATGAGTCAGTTTTTTCCATCAGGTGGCCAAAGGATTGGAGATTCAGCTTCAGCATCAGTCCTTCCAATGAATATTCAGGACTCATTTCCTTTAGGACTGACTGGTTTGACCTCCATGCAATCCAAGGGACTCTCAAGAGTCTTCTCCAACATCACAATTTAAAAGCATCAATTCTTTGGTGCTCAGCTTTCTTTATAGTCCAACTCTCATATCCATACATAACTACTGGAAAAACCACAGCTCTGACTAGATGGACCTTTGTTGGCAAAGTAATGTCTCTCCTTTTTAATATGCTAGGACACAGTCACACCCATTCACTGAGGTATCATCCATGGCTGTTCAGCAGTTGTGCTAAGATAGTATGGCACAGGAAGCCTAAAATACTCACTACCTGGCCCTTTCCAGAAAAAGATGATGATGACTCTGCAGCACCACCCCAAGGTCACAGGTGTGGAGCCCTGAACCATGGTCATGGGACAAAAATCTCTGGAACTGACCAAACCCCATAACAACTGTTGCTGTGAGCCTCTGGATCTATACCATCCTGTTTCCTGACCCCACATTAGGCAAAATATACACCCTATGACCCACCCTGGAGCATCCTAACCAGTCACCTAAGGCCACCCTTCCTGTCTTGAGGCTATAAAAATTGGCGACTTGTTCATGAAAGGGGCTGGCTTTCCCTTGAGCTGGCTGGCTGTTCTAACAGCGTCTCCCACTCTAATAAACTGTATTCCTCTCTCATTCAGCTTCATGTCTGGAAATGCTTTTCCAGCCCATGCACAGACCACAAAAATGACGGTGGCAATGGCTGATCAATCGTAACTGCCCATATCCCACGTGCCAGACACTGTCACGACCACTTTCCACAGGTCCCATCAACCCTTCCAGCAAATGCATGAAGGCAGACTTGCCACCTTCCCACTAGAGATGAAACACTGAAAGCTCAGAGGTGAAGGCACTTTCAGGTCACAGAACTGTATCACCGGAGCAGGCAGTATTCACAACCAGGTGTGACTCCAAGATCAACCATGAATAAGGCAAGCATGAAAACACTAAACAGGCTAGCTTTTCAAAACACTCTCGGGGGGAAAAAAAAGATAACTCTTTTTTGTACACCGCCCTACACCAGCAAAAGCCAGGAAAAGGTATTTTTCCATTGATGAGAGCACAGGATGTCACTCATGCTTCCTACCTAGTCTACACATACAGGTAGGGGCTCCATGCAATTGTGAAAGGAAAATCAAAATGAGAATCAATACTGCTGAAAGAGCTCCCTAACAGAGAATCAGCAGGTCACTGACGAAGCATGCTTTAAGCACATCTCAGCCTAAAATGGAAATGCAAACTTTGAACACTTCTGTGTAACGCAGGCATCCAGAACATTTGCTCAATGTTCTAGAAACTCCAGATAATTATTGGAACCTTTACCCTAAAATAACTACTGACAGCCTATGCCTGAAGGACAAAGATTCCCTTTTTTGTATTAAAGTCTATCATAATCATGGCCAGACAACTCTAACAACATTGTGGTAATACCTTCATAACTCTTCAACTTAATGACAAAACAGTCTTTGTGACTCTCTTCGCCAGAATACTCTCTTTTATGTTACCCAAATCTGTATCTCTGCAATTTCTAAGCCCTGAAATAAAACTCTTCTCTTGTTTTCAACCATCTACATCTCTTGGTCGACACAACCCATCAGTGAGAAAGCCTTATGAATCAAAGGACAGTATCAGATTAGAAATGACCACGTGGTTTTGTTTTGTTTTGTTTTTTATACCAATTACACCACAACAAAGTTAGGAGAAGGAGGAAGTCATAAGGGTGGTGATAATAGGAATCCTTTACCATTCTTGATCTCTGAGGGAAAGTTTTAATATTGGCCTTGAATAAGATGTTGTTTGTACACACTTGGCAAGAGCTACTTAAAAGATCCGGCTTCTCAGGTGATGCTAGTGGTAAAGAACCCACCTGCCAAGGCAGGAGACAGAGGCAGCTTTGATCCTCAGATATAGAAGATCACTTGGAGGAGGGCATGACAACCAACTCTAGTATTCTTGCCTGGGAAACCCTATGGATGGAGGAGTCTGGTGCCCGACAGGTCACAGGGTGGCAAAGAGTCAGACACAACTTAAGCAACTTAGCACACAGTTAACAAGGTTAATAAATTTTCCTTCTACTGCTAAAGAAAAAAGAAAAGGGCAAGTGGTTTGAATTTTTTAAATGGCTATGCACTTAAGATGTCCATGTGTAGCCCTCTACAATAACAAAAAAATGTTTATCATAACCAGAGAAATACTAGGCGAGTTATAAGTTCTACAACATGAGTAGAACCACGTGATGAGGCTTCTTCTCAAAAGACCCTCGAAGTATTATTTTAAAAGCTCTGTGTCTGAGCTTCCCTGGTGGTTCAGTGGTTAGAATCCACCTTGCAAAGCGGGGCCATCCGTTCGATCCGTGGTCCTGGAAGATCCCACAGGCAGCAGAGCGACTAAGCTTGTGAGCCATAACTACTTCGCCTGCGCTCTAGAGTCTGAGAGCTGCAACTACTGAGCCCATGAGCCACAACTCCTGAAGCCCACATGTCCTAGAGCCCGCGCTCTAGGAGAAGCCACCGCAATAGGCCAGAGCGCCACAACTAGAGACAGCCCCAACACGAGGAAGTCTGCACACGGCAACCACAACCCAGCACAGTCAAAATGATTAAGTGTTTTCCATCAAAAAGAATCTGTGTTTACATTCCAACCAACTCAACCCCACATCGTTGGGGCAACAGAACGTTCACAAAATGTTTCCTTAAGTCCCTATATCCAACTCTCTTGCCAAAATAATATTCAACCACTCATTCTCTCTACCGTTTTTGAACCAGAAATATATTAATGGGTACTTAAATTCAGTGTGTATTTACTGTAATAGTGTATTATTAATCTGAAATATGAAAGCAATGTTTCAAATGCAGGGGGTAAATGGGGTCCCACAGGCACAGGATTTCAGAGATGACAAAGGAACAGAGATATCCTTCAGTCAGAGAAACTCCTTCGCACGGGAAGAAAATTGAGACCTAGAAACTAAATTAAGCAGCAGAGCATGGGATATAACTGGACCACAAAGTACAACACTTTTAAGACATCAATTGCAGGAATTTTTTTTTTGGAGGGGGGGATATTGAAGGATATTTGCTTTACAGAATTTTGTTTTCTGTCAAACCTCAACATGCATCAACCATAGGTATACATATGTCCATTCTCTTTTGAACTTCTACCCCATCTCCTGCCCCATTCCACCCCTCAAACCCTGTTTGAGTTTCCTAAGCCATACAGCAAATTCCCACTGGCTATCAATTTTACATATGGTAATATAAGTTTTCATGTTACTCTTTCCATACATCTCACTGTCTCCTCCCCTCTCCCCAAGTCGATAAGTCTTTTCTTTATAAGTCTGTTTCTCCACTGCTGCCCTGTAAATAAAATCTTCAGTACCATTTTTCTATATTCCACATATACGCATTAGAATATGATATTTAACTTTCTCTGACTCACTTCACTCTGTATAATAGGTTCTGAGCTCATCCATTCCATCACTGACTCAAATTCATTCATTTTTACCGCTGAGTAATATTCCATTGTGTATATGTACTACTACTTTTTTATCCATTCATCAGTCGATGGACATCTAGGAATTTTGTCAAAGGCTTTTTCCACATCTATGGAGATGATAATATGGTTCTAATTGTTCAATTTGTTAAAAAGGTTAATCACATTGATTTATTTGCATATATTGAAGAATCCTTGCATTCCTGGAATAAACCCAACTTGATCATGGGGTATGAGCTTTTTGATGTCTTGCTGAATCCTGTTTGCTAATTTTCTTGAGGATTTTTGCATTTATGTTCATCAGTGATATTGGCTTGTAGTTTTCTGTGTGTTGTCTTTGTCAATTTGGGTATCAGGGTGATGGTAGCCTCACTGAATGAGTTTGGAAGTGTTTCTTCCTCTGCAGTTTTTTGAAAGAGTTTTAGAAGGCTGGGCATTAGCTCGTCTCTAAATGTTTGACAGAATTCTCCTGTGAAGCCATCTGGTCCTGGGCTTTTGTTTTTTGGGAGATTTTTGATCACAGGTTCAATTTCAGTGCTTGTAATTGGGTTGTTCATAATTTCTATTTCTTCCTGGTTCAGTCTTGGAAGATTGAACTTCTCTAAGAATCTGTCCATTTCTTCCAGGTTATCCATTTTATTGCCATATAGTTGCTCATAATAGTCTCTTATAATCCTTTGTATTTCTGCATTGTCTAACTTCTCCTTTTTCATTTCTAATTGTGTTGATTTGATTCTTTGTTTTTCTTGATGAGTCTGGCTAAAGGCTTATCAATTTTACATTCTCAAAGAACCAGCTTTTACTTTTATTAATCTTTACTACTGTTTCTTTCATTCCTTTTTTCATTTATTTCTGCTCAGATCTTTATATCTTTCCATCTACTAACTTTGGGGTTTTTCTGTTCTTTTTCCAGTTGTTTTAGGTGTAAAGTTCGGTTGTCAATTCGATGTTTTTTCTTGTTTCTTGAGGTAGGATCATATTGCTATAAACTTTCCTCTTATAACTGCTTTTCCTGCATCCCACAGGTTTTAAGCTGTCGTGTTTTCATTGTCATTTGTTTCTAGAAATTTTCTGATTTCCCTTTTGATTTCTTCAGTAACCTGTTGATTATTTAGACATGTGTTGTTTAATCTCCATGTGTTTGTGTTGCTTAGTTTTTTTTCCCTGTAATTGCTATCTAGTCTCATAGCATTGTGGTTGGAGAAGAGATACAATTTCAATTTTCTTAAATTTACTGAGGTTTGATTTGTGACCCAAGATGTGGTCTATCCTGGAGAATGTACTATGTGCACTTGAGAAGAAGGTGTATTCTTCTGCATTTGGATAGAATGTCCTGAAGATACCAATGGGATCCATCTCATCTAATATATCATTTATGACTTGTGTTTCCTTATTAATTTTCTGTTTTCATGATCTGTCCACTGGTGTGAGTGGGGTATTAAAGTCTCCTACTATTATTGTGTTACTGTCAATTTCTCCTTTTAAGTCTGTTATTGTTTGTCTTATGTATTGAGGCGCTCCTATGTTGGGTGCATAGATATTTACAATTGCTATGCCTTCTTCTTGGATTGATCCCTTGATCATTATGTCGTGTCCTTCCTTATCTCTTGCAATCTTCTTTAAGGTTTATTTTGTCTGATAAGAGGATTGCTACTCCAGCTGTCTTTTGCTTCCCATTTGCATGGAATATATTTTTTGATCCTCTCATTCTCAGTCTATGTGTCTTTAGGTCTGAAATGGGTTTCTTGTAGACAGCATATATATGGGTCTTGTTTTTGTTATCCATTCAGCCAGTGTGTGTCTTTTGGTTGGAGCATTTAATCCATTTACATTTAAAGTAATTATTGATATATATGTTCCTATTGCCATTTTCTTAATTGTTTGGGGCTGATTTTGTGGATCTTTTTTCTTGTCTTCTATTTCTTGACCATATAAGTCCCTTTAACATTTGTTGTAAAACTGATTTGGTGGTGCCGAATTCTCTTAACTTTTGCTTGTCTGTAAAGCTTTTTATTTTTCAATCAATTCTGAATGAGATCCTTGCCAGGTACAGTAATCTTGGTTGTAGATTTTTCCTTTTCAGTACTTTAAATATATCCTGCCATTCCCTTCTGGCCTGCAGGGTTTCTGCTGAAAGATCAGCTGTTAAGTGTATGGGGTTTCCTTGTATGTTACTTGTTGCTTCTCCCTTGCTGCTTTTAATATTCTTTGTGTTTTAGTCTTTGTTAGTTTGATTAGTACGTGTCTTGATATCTCCTTGGGTGTATCCTGTATGGGACGGTTTATGCCTCTTGGACTTGATTTCCTCTTCCTATTTCCTTTTCCATGTTGGGGAAATTTTCAACTATAATCTCTTCAAAATTTTTCTCATACCCTTTCCTTTTCTGTTCTTCCTCTGGGACCCCTATAATTCGAATGTTGGTATCTTTGATATTATCCCAGAGGTCTCTGAGACTATTCTCAGGTCTCTTCATTCTTTTAATTTTATTTTGCTCATCAAAAGTTATTTCCACCATTTTAACTTCCAGCTTCCTGATTCATTCTTCTGCTTCAGATATTCTGTTACTGATTCCTTCTAGAGTATTTTTAATTTCACTAATTGTGTTGTTTGTCTCTGTATGTTTATTCTATAATTCTTCTAAGTCTTTGTTAATTGATTCTTGCATTTTCTCCCTTTTATTTTCAAGGTTTTTGATCATCTTTACTATCATTATTCTGAATTCTTTTTCAGGTAGTTTGCCTGTTTCCTCATCACTTATTTGGACTTCTGTGTTTCTACTTTTTTGCTTCATTTGTGCAGTATTTCTCTGCCTTTTCATTATTTAACTTTTTGTGTCTGAGGTCTCCTTTTCCCAAGATTCAAGGTTGAATTCTTTCTTCTTTTTGGTTTCTGCCCTCCTAAGGTTGGTCCCGTGGTTTGTGTCAGCTTCCTATAGGGTGAGATTTATGCTGAGTTTTTGTTTGTTTGCTTTTCCTCTGATGGGCAGGGCTGAGTGAGGTGGTAATTCTATCTGCTGATGATTAACTTTGTATTTTTGTTTTCTTTGTTGTTTAGATGAGGCGTCCTGCACAGGTGCTACTGGTGGTTGGGTGATGCCACGTCTTGTATTCAAGTGGTTTCCTTTGTGTGAGTTCTCACTATTTCATACTCCCTAGGGTTAGTTTGGAGAAGGCAATGGCACCCCACTCCAGTCCTCTTGCCTGGAAAATCCCATGGACGGAGGAGCCTGGTGGGCTGCGGTCCATGGGGTCGCTAGGAGTCGGACATGACTGAGCGACTTCACTTTCACTTTTCACTTTCACGCATTGGAGAAGGAACTGGCAGCCCACTCCAGTGTTCTTGCCTGGAGAATCCCAGGGACGGGGGAGTCTCGTGCGCTGCCATCTATGGGGTCGCACAGAGTCGGACACGACTGAAGCCACTTAGCAGCAGCAGCAGGGTTAGTTTTCTGGTGGTCAAGGGTCTCAGAATCAATGCTCCCACTCCAAAGGCTCAGGGCTTGAACTCGTCAGGAATGAAGATTCCACAAATGGTTTGTTATGGCATTAAGTGAGATTAAAACAAATATCCAAAAACAAGAACCAAAGATAAACCCCAGAAAAATGGCAGTTACAAAATCAGGCAAATAAACATTAAAATAATGGAATGTACATGTATACATATACACCCATGAGCAAAGTCAAAACAGTGCAACAAAAATAAAGTACAGTACATTGACCTGGTGAGCAAAGGAAATCGAAAATTATATTTACCAGTTAAGAACAAAAGTAACTAAAGCGCAAACTGGAAAACAAAACTAAAGCAAAGTGCCAAGTGGGGAATAAAGCAATGAAAATAAAATTGACGAATAGGTTGAAAGGAAAGAAAAGAAAGAAAGAATAGATATGCAAAGTTAGATAGAAGTAGATGAAGAAGATTTACATAAAGATTAACTGAAAGGGGAAAAGAACAGTAATAAAGGCAAAGAAAGGAATAAATGTAGAAAAAATATAATAAGTATAAAGAATTAAAATTTTCAAAAGAGAAAAGAAAAAAACAGAAGAAAGAAAAAAGGAAAAAAGAAAAAAACAGGAAAACTCCACAGAACTGCAAAAGCCCAACACACAGGCAGAGGTTTATAACAACAATAAAAAATGTGACTGAATATACACATATACATACAAATCTATAAATAAAATCAAAACAGTCCAACAAAAATAAAGTACAACAGACTGACCTGGCAAACACAGGAAACCAAAAATTATATCTACCCGAACAAAACTGACTAAAGCAAAAACTGGAAAACAAATAAAGCAATGAAAATAAAACTAACAAATATGTTGAGAGGAAAAGAATAGATATGCAAATTTAAATAAAGGTAGATGAAGAAGATTTATATACATTAAAGATTAACTGCAAGGGGAAAAGAACAGAAGGAAATGCAAACAAAAAAATAAATGTAGAAAAAATAATAATAGGTTTAAAATATTAAAAGCTAAAATTAAAAAAAAAGAAGAAGAAAAAAAGAAACACTATCCAGAACTGCAAAAGCCCAACATAGAGGTGAAGGTTTATAAAAACAATAAAAAATGTGACTGAGGGGGAAAAAAAGCTCAAAAGCTTAATTAGATATCATAGTTCCAATAAAATCAACAACTACAACAGCGGTGGGGGGGGGAATGGGGAAAAAAAGAGAAAAATACAAAGGAATCAACAGAACAAGTCAAAACATAAGAATAATAAATGTTTATCCTGAATCACGGCTGTCAGAGTCCTTTCCCTCACTGGGGGCCACCGTCCACCTCGCCTCCGTAGGATGCCCTCCAACACCGTGCTGACCTCTGCACCTGCTGTGGGGGCAGCTCAGACTCTAATCTGGTCCTGCTCCTCTGTGCTCTTGCCTCCAATGTCCACGGCTATCAGAACTAGGGAGTTTTTTTGTGTGGGAGCCTCAGTGACCTTTTCTTTATTCCACAGACAGAGTCTGCCTGGTTGATCGTGTGGATTTAATCTGTAGCTTGTACAGACAGTGGGAACGTTTGGGATCTTCTTCCTTACCACACTGCCCCGTGGTTTCCATTGTGGTTTTATTCCCACCTCTGCATGTGAGTCGTCCGCTGGGGTTCGCTCCCGAGGCTGCCCTGGAGGACGTGGGTTTGCTCCCGTGAGGGCCAGGTGTGGAGGTGGTGCAGCCATGTGGGTGGCAGGGGTGCTGGCAGCACCAGGCACTCAGAAATCCTTCTAAACCAGCACCTCCAGAGTCACCTCTGCTCCTCAAGGTGGCTACACGCGGCATACCACATACAAGTACGGCGCGAGCAAGAGTCCCAAATGCGTGTCTTCAGGTTGTTTCAAGGGTCAGGCCAGCCCCGAAAGGGCTGCGTTTACCATCAATGAATGTGAATCTTGGTACAGATATGCAGGTTTATTTATCACAGGGTAAATTCCCGTAAGTGGGAACATGTATTTCCTACCATTCCCATAAGTGGGAAATACAAAAACATACGTGTATTTTTCACTTTGTGTGGAACCTTACAGACTGTCTTTCAAAGATTACAGAACCAAATATCGATTTCCACTGACACTGTTCTAGGCCAGTAGTAGGTACACAGTAAGAATACAGCTGACCCCTGAGCAACATGGGTTTGAACTGCGTGGGTCCACTTATGCGCAGATTTTGTTCAATAGTAAATATTACAGTGCTACATGACCTACAGTTGGTCCACAAATGAGGAGCTGTGGATACAGAGAACTGTGTATACATAGGGCCAACTGTAAAGTTATATGCTGATGTTCAGTGGAGGTGAGGCGGTCAGTACCCCTATCTCCTACATTGTTCAAGGGTAAACTGTACTTTTAATCCACACTCTAACTAACTTGATGTTTTATCAAACATGTTGTTCTTTGCCACTCAATAATATGTAATCTCACTAGAGCTTCAATATGTAAGGGAATTTTAGAAAATCCATTCCTCTATCATCCCTTACCAGCTTTAATTTTATTCCTAAATATTAAACACCATGGTAATAAAAAAACCTCTGGTCAATTCTGGATCAGAACAGGAAAGAAAAAGTGAAATCAGAAAAAGTGGACTTGGAATGTATGAGTATAATTAGTCATCAGAAAGATGTAGGTAGAAGTGTGTAGGCAGAAGTCTGTGTGTCTCTCTGTGTGTGAATAAAATGGATTGATGTTAACTTAAACTATAAATATCCTAGCTTCTTACTGTTTCTTTTTTTTCTCCTCTCCACCTTTTAACACATTCTAAAAAGTGTTTATATTAACTATTGAAAGTGACATTTATGTGATTGTACTGAATTAAAAGGTATAATATATGGTTAAACAGTATGGTAGAATTCAACTTTAGTAGGAAGGAAGAAAAATCGCTCTCCTTCCTTTCAAATATCTAATTTGGAAAGGAAGAGACTGGAAAACACGGGCTACCAAATCAGGAAAGGCTGGAGTAAAGATCATTAGAAATTATATTTACCTAGCAATTCTTTCATTTCAGCTTCACTGAGCTATTACTGACAAGTAAAATTGTATTTAATGTGTACATCATGGTGATTTTATACACATATACATTGTGAAAGGACTCCCCCTTCTAGCTGATTAACACATCCATCAACTCACATATGTATTTGTGTGTGTGTGTCTGGGTGTGTGTGTGTGTGTGTTTATAAGGGAGAAAAAACATGCAATTCCACTCTCTTAGCAAATTTCTATTATACAACAGTATTATCAGATATAATAACCATATTCTACATAGGTCTTCACAGTTTATTAATCTTATAGCTGAAAGAATTTTCAAGCACAACTGGGTCATTTCCTACACAATTCAAACTTCACTTACTTTTGAACACCTTGCCTCCTTTACCTCATATCCATAGAGGAGCCCAAGCAGAGTTAGATTTCACCGTTCTCTTCCCCATCTCCCTCACCAACTCCAACACAGACAGTTTTTAATATCTTTGTTCTGCAGAAGATTACACATCTGTCTCTTTTCTTGGGATATTTTAGCCCACCTTTCCAGGACAAGGATCAATCTTCTTTTGGGGTTCATTAGCACTCTAATCCAGCTGCTTAATGGAAAGAAAATGCCTGCTTAATCTACTGGATCCTGGCTAACAGACAATAGAGATAATGCATGTATATTCAATTCAAACACGTTACCTAGGCATTTCACCATAAGAGTGTATAATATATTAGCAGATAAGGAATACACTGCCAACTTTTAGGACATCTCATGGGTAATAAGCAGGAGTATTTGAATATTCTCTAACATAAAATATATTATTTCCCATCACAAAATCTAATGGAAACATAAAAATCATTTATTCTAATAAGTTTTGGACAGGTACTAAATTCAGAATTTCTCATATATTAATCATTTATACATCTTGCTAAATAGTTGGACATTAATACAATGCCTACCTCTCCATAAAACTGAATCATCTAATGTAACAAATGAGAAAATTGCATTTTTAATATTCTTTCACTGTTAATCTTTTCTTCATTTTGATTCCAAGGAATAGCAACCAATTAATAAAAATTCTTAGTCTCACATCATGTCCTATTGCTATAAAAACAATGATTAACGAAAGGACTGTGAAGATACTGAATAAAATGTACACCATACTCAAAGTTTTACATGTGCTTACACAGAAGTAGCTAAAATTTGCCAAGAAATTTTCACTTCTGATCATTTCCACAGTAATAGCAGGTTAATAGCTATCAACAACACTGCCATAAACTGTACTTAAGTTGGACACTACTTCACTTAATACTCACATCAAATGTATACAGTTAAGTGATTTTTTTTTTAATCACACTTCATAGCTGAAAACCTCCAGCTGACACCTTATTACAAGAATGTATCACAAGGTGTATAAGGGAAACTTGACCAATGATTTGTCCAAATCCATAAGGCATGATCTTTAGCACCACCTAAATTTCAACTCCTTGTGTCTTACAAACTGCCAGTTCTCTATGTTTTCAAATTTTAAAAATGTTATTTTGTGACTTATATACAACACAAAACTCTGTATCAAACCATTGACTGGCACCATATACTGAAGGGCAGCTGAATCCTTAAAGAGAGGACACTGTATATGAGTAGAAGAAAATTTGTTATTAATCATATATTATGTACAGTTCAGCACTGGAATGTACAAAAGGAATAATAACTGTTAATACAGCATGTAATGCTCATTCTTTATCCTTCTTATATAGTCTTCATAACCTAAAAGATATTTCAATCTGTACAATATGCCACTTCTGTTCCCCCAAGTCAATTCTTAATGTGTCAGACTTCAAAGATTATTCCTCTTTATTAATATTATTTCAATATACCTACCAGCTCTTTGCAAAGCCCCACCTGCCATTCAAGGTATTAAAATTGCCCCAGAATACCTGGTAATCTATCTGTTCCTCGTGGGAACCCAAATGGTAACCAAAGACAAACTACTGACAGCATTTGTCTTATTGGGATACTTTCCAGAATTTATATGCCAACAAAGGTCTGTCTAGTTAAAGCTATAGTTTTTCCAGGAATCATGTATGGATGTGAGAGTTGGACTATAAAGACAGATAAGAGCTGAAGAACTGATGCTTTTGAACTGTGGTGCTAGAGAAGACTCTTGAGAACCCCTTGGACTGCAAGGAGATCCAACCAGTTCATCCTAAAGGAGATTACTCCTGAATATTTATTGGAAGGACTGCTGCTGAAGCTGAAACTCCAATCCTTTGGCCACCTGATGCAAAGAACTGACTCACGGGAAAAGACCCTGATGCTGCGAAACATTGGAGGCAGGAGGAGAAGGGGATGACAGAGGATGAGATCGTTAGATGGCATCACTGATACGATGGACATGAGTTTCAGTAAACTCTGGGAGTTCGTGATGGACAGAGAAGCCTGGCGTGCTGCAGTCCATGGGGTTGCAAAGAGTCAGACATGACTAAGCAACTGAACTGAACTGAGTATATACATATACTGTTGTTCAGCTGCATCCAACTGTTTGCAACCCTATGGATTGTGGCCTACAGGGCTCCTCTGTCCATGGGATTTCCCAGGCAAGAATACTGGAGTGGGCTGCCATTTCCTTCTCCAGGGGATCTTCCCTATCCTGGGATCGAATCTACTTCTCCTGCTTGACAGAGGATTTTTTACCACTGAGCCTTCAGGGAAGCCTTTGAACTGTGGTGTTAGAAAAGACTCTTGAGAATCCCTTGGACTGCAAGGAGATCAAACCAGTCAATCCTAAAGGAAATCAACTCTGAATATTCATTAGAAGGACTGATGCTAAAGCTCTAATACTTTGGCCATCAGATGCGAAGAAGGGACACATTGGAAAAGATTCTTATGCTGGGAAAAAAACCAAAGGCAGAAGAAGGTGGCAGAGGATGAGATAGTTGGATGGCATCACTGACTGAATGGACATGAATCTGAGCATACTCCAGGAGATAGTGGAGGTCAGAGGAGTCTGGCATGCTATAATCCATGGGGTCCCAAAGAGTCAGACACAACTTATCGACTGAACAACAACAATGGTGAATAAATATATCCTCGCTGCACAACATTAGGACAGTACATAGGTTCAAACGAAGCATGTTGGCCACACTTTGCCCCTTCTACTCAATGCTCTTTCATGTTTCTGAAAGAACACAGATTAGTTTACAGCTAAGTGTTTACAAATACACACACAAATATATACACAGAAACTTGTCTATGATTACAATACATATACAAATACACAGAAATACATGTACATATATAGGCTGATCTTTACAACCCTTTTAAACACAAATAGGATCATACTCTATATTGTACAAGTTTCTTTTATCATTCAACAATACAGTAATTTTTCCTAGTCAGTATACACAGATTAATATCATTTTAAAGTGCCTAATATTGCACATTTTTGTAGTGTCATATTTTATTTAATCATTCCTATATTGACAGATAGAGTGATTTTTCTTTTGTCGATGTAAAAACACAGCAATTCTCTACAAAAATCAATCATTCTCTAAGCAGTTTCATCTAAGGTTAAAAAAAAAAATACTAATGCGGCTTTCGAGGAAGATGGTGCTGAAATCTAAAACAGCCAGGCATTGAGTATCATCTATTAATTTCCTTTAAAAAACATATTTCCTAGCAAAAACCTGACACAAGCTAAAAAGCCAACAGAGGGTTGTTCTAACTCAAAGAGCTTTGTTTCCGGTCAAATACTTTGAAGGGCATTTCAAAGAGAACTGGAGTCAATGACCAGAAACTGTGAGTGCATGGTTTTCTCTCAAGATGTATAACCTACAAATAGCACAATGCTGGCCTTGATGAGTGGTGATTAGGAGAAGGAAGCATCATCGAAACATGTATATTATCTAGGGTGAAACAGATCACCAGCCCAGGTTGGATGCATGAGACAAGTGCTCAGGCCTGGTGCACTGGGAAGACCCAGAGGGATCGGGTGGAGAAGGAGGTGGGAGGGGGGACCGGGATGGGGAATACATGTAAATCCATGGCTAATTCATTTCAATGTATGACAAAAACACTGCAATGTTGTAAAGTAATTAGCCTCCAACTAATAAAAATAAATGGAAAAAAAAAAAGGAGAAGGAAGCATCAGTTCAACATTTCATGGACCTGAAGAGTGAAAACACTGAGTGGTTTTAGGGTCCCAGTCTCTGCCTGGTTTTGTTCGGGTGTTTGCTCTACCCACCTTCCACTGTTTTGCACATTTCCTCCATTTTGCACGCATCAGATGTCCAAGAGATGGAAAACAAGAAAGACAAGGTCCTGAAACAGCTGTTCTACGTATCACATGTCCCCATCAAGCAAGGGACAATGAAGCAATTGCCTCTTGCCCTGGAGAGAATGGGTTGATGGGCTACCCTGAAATAAAACACTAAAAAAGGCATTTGACTCTGCCCCTTCGTGGGTTTCTGCCATCTCTCTCTCTCTCTCCCATCTTGGCTTTAGTCTCCTGGAAGAACCAAGGAACCTTGGCACTTAAAAAAAGTAATAGCAACCACCCAAACCACCACATGTGCATTCAAAGCCATCTGCTGCAAACAATAAGAAGTTGGTCAAGATGTCACAAGCAAAGTCCACTGCCTGATTGGGACTAATGCCAGAAGAAAGCCTGGTGAAGTTCTCCCTTACCACCTAACCCAGGGGAGGGTTTGGACAGTGCCGAGGGAGGCAGGAAACAGGCAAGCAGAAGGCGTGCCCCTTCCCTGTCTGATGATCCTTCTGCTGATGTGCTTTCAATCCAAAGCATTTGAGAGGAATACTATTTCTAACTCCACTAACCCCACTTCATAGCTGAAGAATTTTTTCAGAACACAAACTGATTTTCCCAAATCCTTCCAGTAAAAATAATTAAAAGCTGGTTAAATCCTCAAGTTCTCTGATCAAATAATTCAATGATGGAATAAGTACACTCTACAAGGAGACAGGCTTCTATTCTCTCATCACTGTGATTATTGTACTAGCTTGTTCTCCCGCATTTCTTGAGAAAATTATTCACTGTCAATAAATCGAAAGACTAGAATTTCTGATGCAACACAGAAATGCCCCCTGAGAGAAGTAGATACAATGTAAATCAATGCCTGTAATTCACATTTGCCCTTGACACTTCAGCTTTGGTGCCTAAATTTCCAAGGATGCTATGGTGTCAACATCACATCACAGAGATCTACTCTTCCTAGCTGGGCAGACACCATCAGCCTCACACTGAGTCTCATTCCATTCCAGCTGCCCTAGACGAACCTGAGTATCTATTAATTTGGGGGTGCTTTCCCAATGCCCCCTCCAAAGTGAATTTCATGTATGCCACAAACTATCATAAATATGCATGCAGTCTTACTAAAAATCCTTCTAGAGTTTTTCTAGGATTCAGTAAACTGTCATGATGTGTGTGTGTGTGTGTACACACATGTGTGTGAATGTATACAGAGTTTCAACACTTTATTACAGATTATGGTAGAGTTATATTATATTATCATTGACAGATAATGATGATAGAGTTATATTAATCATCTCCCCAAATAGGTAATTCCAATCATCAAATCAATTCTGGCTGGCATTAGGGATCTTTGTTACAGGAGCTCCAAATGTGAACTGCAAAACATATTCCCAAGGCTAATGGTAAATATAATTTTCATTCCTAGAACATAAAGCCAAAAGTGATGGATTATTATGATAATAGGAGTCCTCAAACAGGACCCAGGACCCAAGGGCTAAGGAAGGTCTAATCACCAACATGGTCTCCTTAACCCATGGCAGGGTCCACTGCCAAACCCCCTCAACCTTCGTTTTCTCAGTAAACTGAAACGTTACACCAAACATATTAGGATATTTTCCCTGATGCAGTGAGAATCGAGGTAGGACAGTCCATGAATTCTGCAGGCAAAAGTCAAGGTCAACCCATCCTACGATTTCTGCGATGGACAAGTCTCACACAGAACAACCTAGAAAAAGAAGGCTGGAGTATGGCAACGTTGCCGTTTACCAGGCAATGACCCAGAAAAGGAGAAACGACACAGAGTTTAAGGCAGCAGCTGACAAGGCCACTCACAACTGAATCCTGCAAACCTAAGAGTTCCGTCATTTTGTATGGAAAACACTAGGGAGGGAGGACTGGACCTGGAGTTGCCCACATCCCTTTCGGTGAGTAGCCAGATTAGCTGGCACCAATGAAGCTGAGGCTGAAGCTCTAGTATTTTGGCCACCTGATGCAGAGAGCCGATCCATTGGAAAAGACCCTGACACTGGGAAAGACTGAGGCAGAAGAACAGGACGACAGAGGATGAGATGGTTGGATGGCATGACTGACTCAATGGACATGAGTTTGAGCAAGCTCTGGGAGATGGTGAAGGACAGGGAAGTCTGGCATGCTGCAGTCCATAGGGTCTCAGAGTCAGACACGACTGAGCGACTGACCGACAACAAATCCATCAAAGAGCCCCAGGCCAGAGAAAAACACGAAGGGCCTTCCCCACTGCGTGGCTAATCACTGACAAAGTTCAAGACCACTTTCACAGCTGGCAGTCTCTGTCACTGGAGAGTCACAGGAAAGATGGAGGCAGCCAAGCAATCGGGACCTCGGATGAGCTCATGCTTTACCTGCTCTGATTCCTCAAAGATCCCCAGCTGGGATGACAAACTCCTGGATACACAGTCGAGGTTGCCACTTGGGGACCTGCTTCCTAGGTTGGCCAGGACACAGCCCTTTTTGTGACGTGAGGTCAGGTAACTATTTTCCAGGGCAGTCAGTAAGTCAGTCAGTTCAGTCACTCAGTCCTGTCCGACTCTTTGCGACCCCATGAATCACAGCACGCCAGGCCTCCCTGTCCATTACAAACTCCCAGAGTTTACTCAAACTCATGCCCATCGAGTCGGTGATGCCATCCAGCCATCTCATCCTCTGTAGTCCCCTTCTCCTCCTGCCCCCAATCCCTCCCAGCATCAGGGTCTTTTCCAATGAGTCAACTCTCCGCATGAGGTGGCCAAAGTATTGGAGTTTCAGCTTCAGCATCAGTCCTTCCAATGAACACCCAGGACTTATCTCCTCCAGGATGGACTGGCTGGATCTCCTTGCAGTCCAACGTACTCTCAAGGGCAAGACCGGTCTAAATCCTGGTCTTTGCCTAACCCACAGTAAATAATATAAATCTGGCTAAAATCATGGATTACTCTGGGGGTGTGGGGAGGGTTCTCTCTGGTGACAACATCCCCAACTGGCAATGATACCATGCAGGGCCCAGCAGGGCTCCTGGGAACAAGGACTTTCGGTGTCTCCCATTTCTCTGATTACAGGAAACAGCCTTCTTTCACCTTCCATGACCCTCCCTCGGTTCCAGTGGACAGATTCAAGCAGTTGTTAACTAGGGAAGGAAGGGGATGCAAGACCAGGGGTAAACAGTCAAGACCAGCCTTGGAATCAGGTCCTGTTTCCCCATGAACAGATACACACAACAATATCTTTGAGCTGTTCTGCAGATACTGAAACCCCTTCTCGAAGGGAAAAGGTAATGATTAATGATGGTATGCTGCCCACAAGAATGCAGACCCCAAACCAGTAGGACCTGAAGGTTGATGATGTTGACTCCTGCCTACCTCATCACCAACCCCTCAGAAGAATGCCCATGAGCTGGTCACGCCCTCTTTGCACAGTTACTATAACACTTCTCACTATCTTCCCCAAGTTAGGACACAACAGTTTTGAGGACATTAACCCACTGTGGCACCCTCTATCTGGCAAAGTAATAAAGCTACCTGCTTCTACTTCACCCAAAATTCTGTTTCAGAGATTTGATTTGGCACCAGTGTACAGAGAAGCTGCAGGCATTCCTAGTGGCTAGGTGGTAAAGAATCCACCTGCAACGTGGGAGACACAGGTTTGCTACCTTGTTCGGGAAGATGCCCTGGAGAAGGGAATGGCTACCCACTCCAGTATCCTTGCCTGGAAAATCCCATCGACAGAGGAGCCTAGCAGGCTACAGTCCAGTTCAGTTCAGTTCAGTTGCTCACTCGTGTCTGACTCTTCACGACCCTAGGGACTGCAGAACACCGGGCCCCCCTGCCCATCATCAACTCCCGGAGCTTATTCAAACTCATCTCTATGGAGTCAGTGACGCCATCCAACTATCTCATCTTCTGTCGTCCCCTTCTCCTGCTGCCCTCAATCTTTCTCAGCATCAGCGTCTTTTCAAATGAGTCAGCTCTTCGCATCAGGTGGCCAAAGGATTGGAGTTTCAGCTTCAACATCAGTCCTTCCAATGAACACGCAGGACTGATCTCCTTTAGGATGGACTGGCTGGACCTCCTTGCAGTCCAAAGGACTCTCAAGACTCTTCTCCAACACCACCGTTCAAAAGCATCAATTCTTCGGTGCTCAGCTTTCTTCACAGTCCAACTCTCACAGCCAAACATGACTAATGGAAAAACCATAGCCTTGACGAGATGGATCTTGGTTGGCAAAGTAATGTCTCTGCTTTTTAACACGCTGTCTAGGTTGGTCATGATTTTTTTTCCAAGGAGTCAGTGTCTTTCAATTTCATGGCTGCACTCACTATCTGCAGTGATTTTGGAGCCCAAAAGATAAAGTCAGCCGCTGTTTCCACTGTTTCCCCATCTATTTGCCAGGAAGTCATGACACCGGATGTCATGATCTTAGTTTTCTGAATGTTGAGCTTTAAGCCAACTTTTTCCACTCTCCTCTTCCACTTTCAACAAGAGGCTCTTTAGTTCTTCTTCACTTTCTGCCATAAATGTGGTGTCACCTGCATATCTGAGGTTATTAATATTTCTCCCAGCAATCTTGATTCCAGCTTGTGCTTCTTCCAGCCCAGCGTTTCTCATGATGTACTCTGCGTATGAGTTAAATAAGTGGGGTGACAATATTCAACCTTGACGTACTCCTTTTCCTATTTGGAACCAGTTTGTTGTTCCATGTCCAGTTCTAACTGTTGCTTCCTGACCTGCATACAGGTTTCTCAAGAGGCAGGTCAGGTGGTCTGGTATTCCCATCTCTTTCAGAATTTCCCACAGTTTATTGTGATCCACACAATCAAAGGCTTTGGCATAGTCAATAAAGCAGAAAGAGATGTTTTTCTGAAACTCTCTTGCTTTTTCGCCAATCCAGTGGATGTTGGCAATTTGATCTCTGGTTCCTCTGCCTTTTCTAAAACTAGCTTGGACATCTGAAGTTCCCAGTTCATGTATTGCTGAAGCCTGGCTTGGAGTCCATGGGGTTACAAAAGAGCTGGACACGACTGAGCGACTAAGCACGTTCACAGATACACAGAAGCTAAGGTTCTGGCATTAGCAACACATGATCCCTGACACCCACCTCCATGGGCCCTGGGCAGAGAAGCTGATGTCAGCCACAGCTCAGAAAGGTCAGACCCCTTAGAAGAAGGGCCTCAGTGGGTACATCCCCAAACCATGTAATTATCGAGGAGCTGTACTTCAACCACTCCTGCTAAGAAGCAGATTGTAATAGCCAGGTACCAAATTCCACTTCTGGAGGCTCATCTGAGCTTCCCACACCCCTATCAACATAATGGCATGTGATTAAACTGTCTTATTCTGTTAGCCCTTGAGGAGACATGGAAACAAAAAAAGTCATAATCCTACCATAAAGCTGTCATAGTTTGAGAGCTATTTAACAAATTGATTTCCCGAAAAGCAGCAGGTATGGCTGCATAGTATACACCACCCCCGCAAATGTTTCTCTAAGTGAATGCAAATTGGCCTCTAAAGAATTTGTCTAATGTGTTAATAAAAAGATTTCTATGACCAATGAAGCTCTGAAGTCCTACTTAAGAAATAATTCACGCTTTCCTAAGTTCTCATTCTTTTTCATACTTTTGTATAAATAGGAAAGTTCAGGATTTCATTTACCTTGCATCGCAGTCACTTTGTTTGGGAGAAGAAAGTAACATCAACCAGTAACTTTCAAAACGGTCCCACACAGAGTATAGACTGGCCGATGCCAATGGGAAGGGGGTTGGAAGAGGGATAGCATGGGAGATTGGGGTTCACAGACGTAGTTTTTACACATAGAATGGAACACAGCAAGGTGCTACTGTGTAGCACATAGGATATCTTCAACATCCTATGATAAACCATAATGGAAAAGAGTATAAAAAGAAAGTGTGTGTGTACACACACACACACACACACACACACACACACATAAAGGTTTTGTTGTTGTTCAGCTGCTAACTCATGTCTGATTCTTTCTGACCCCATGGACTGCAGCATGCCAGGCTTACCTGTATATATATGTATGCTTCACTGTGCTATGCTTATTCGCTTAGTACTGTCTGGCTCTTTTCAACCCCATGGACTGTAGCCCACCAGGCTCCTCTGTCCATAGAGATTCTCCAGGTAAGAATACCGGAGTGGGTTGTGATGCCCTGCTCCAGGGGATATTCCCAACCTAGGAATTGAACCGATGTCTCCTGCATTGCAGGAGCATTCTTTACCAGCTGAGCTCCAAGGGAAGCCCCATCAGTTCAGTTCAGTCCAGTCGCTCAGTCATGTCTGACTCTTTCCGACCCCATGAACCGCAGCACGCCAGGCCTCCCTGTCCATCACCAACTCCCAGAGTCCACCCAAACCTATGTCCACTGTGTCAGTAATACCATCCAACCACCTCATCCTCTGTTGTCCCCTTCTCCTGCCCTCGATCTTTCCCAGCATCAGGGTCTTTTCAAATGAGTCAGCTCTCTGCATCAGGTGGCCAAAGTATTGGAGTTTCAGCTTCAACATCAGTCCCTCCAATGAGCAACTCCCCCCATATATACATATAAATCAACTATACTTTAATAAGAAATTTAAAAATTAAAAAAAAAAAAAAAACGAACAGAAGGGTCCCAAAGCCACATCTACTCAGGTCAGGCCAGGTTCCCTAATGTCCACCCCAAAGTTGATTTATGGTCTTGAGAGATACATCTGGATGGTAGACAGCCCCACCCAGCCCAGAAGAATTATTAACCATTGTTATCTTGAACAGAGCTAACACAAACAGCACATGATGCTCTACTGCAAATGTGGGTCTGTGAGCACCCTGGCAAACGGCTACATTCCAGTTTGAGGTGCCACTGAAAGCCCCCCAGAGCAAATTCCAGACAAGCCAGATAAAAAGATTTTCAAGTGGAATTATTCCGAGTATTTCCTCCAAAATTAGTGAAAATCTCCATGATGCTTTTCCTGCAACAGGAAACAAAGAGAGCCTTCCTTTTATGTCAATGTCTAACTGATAACTATATATGATTTCTTTCTAGTCCTAATGGTCAATACCTAATTCATTTTGGGTTAGTTAGTTTGGGCAGATTTCTTAATTGAATTTTTTGAATGGATCACACACACATATATTTAAAAAGTCAAAGCCAAAATCGACAGTGGATACTTTCTCTTCTTCCCTCACCTCCTTCCAACACATCCCTCACGGCAACACCGACTGCCAAGATGCTAGGGAAAAGTAACCTAACCCCAGTACTGCTAAGGACCTTGCTCTGCTCCCCGCCCCGCACCAAGTAACAATATATGCAGGGAAATAAAGATAGGGGTATTTGGATAAACATATGTATCCATTCATATAGAGCTACTTAACTGATTTTAACAGCAACACATATGCCACTATTTAGCTTACCACAATTTAATAAAATGAGCTTCCCCAGTGGCTCAGCAGTAAAGAATCAGTCTGCCTATATATAGGAGACGTGCGTTCAGTCTTTGGATCAGGAACATGTCCTGGAGAAGAAAATGGCAACCCATTCTAGTATTCTTGCCGGGGAAATCCCATGGACAGAGGAGCCTCCCGGCCTAGTCCATGGGGTGGCAAAAGTCAGACATGACTGACAGAGTAAACAATGGCAATTTACTAAAACAGCCCCTAGTAATGGGCTATCAGGTTGTTGATAAACCTCTTCAAGTTCAAAGACTGCTACAATGAATAACCCTGAAATTAGTCATTTTGCACTTGTGGGACATCACATGCAGGAAAAGCACCTGGGGGCAGAGTTGCTGGATAAAAGGTCAAGTGTATGTATAATGGTGATGAACACAGCCTAATGCTTTCATAGAAACCATACCAATCTCAAATCTCTGCTAGTGACATCTCACGTTACCCAAATCCCCACAGTCTCACCAACCATTCACAGCAGAGGTCAATCCCAAAAAGCAATGCATGCAAGCAGAGAGGACAGTGAGAAGTTCAGGGGGCTGGTGTGGACCAAAACTTCCTTCACTTCCTTCCCTCCACTAACTCCCAATCCCATCTGCTTCAACACAGCAGAGCAATGCAGATCACTGGAGTCGCACGCAGAAGGAGCTGAAGTCCCATCTCTGCCACTCGGAAGCTGAGTCACCCTGGACAGTCTGAATATCTAAGTTCTCTAAACTCAAGTTTCCTCCTCCATAAAGTGGTCACACATGCATGTATTCTTCTACTAAACAACTACATGCTGGTCCCTCCCCATGCTGGAATGCAGGGAGGATTAAATAAGACAACCACAAACCATGGCCCCATGAAGCGCAGCCAGAGTTCCCAATGGCTGCGTCCAACAACCGGTAAGTAATCCTCCCAAGCCCAAAGAAGAGAGAACGGCAATAGGACACTTGACCCCATTCGATGCCTGGCTGCCCAGAAATGCTCACTCTGAGCCCACACGCTGTGCCGGCAACCAGTTAAACAGGCACGGGGCCACACTCTGGTAGGAGAGAGAACGCGTACAGAATTTTTATTACAGTTGATGATAAAAGGCTGTGAAGAAGATAAACAAGATGGAAACTAAGACAGAACAGAGACTCCTGTATAGATGGTAGAGTAGCTACAGTTAGCAGGGAGGGTTGGGAGGGGGTGCCTGCCACTTGGAAACCCTGTCAAGGAAAAAAACTTGCTACTCGGCTGCAAGACGCCTTCAAGATCCAAGCAACTTTGGGGCCAAGACAAGAGGCTACAGAGGGTGGGGGTACTGGGGCTTGGTCATTTCTGCCCAACTGCTAAGTCACTTCAGTCGTGTCCGACTCTGTGTAACCCCATCCCTGGGATTCTCCAGGCTAGAACACTGGAGTGGGTTGCCATTTCCCTCTCCAATGCATAAAAATGAAAAGTGAAAGTGAAGTCGCTCAGTCATGTCTGACTCTTCGCGACCCCATGGACTGCAGCCTACCAGGCTCCTCTGTCCATGGGATTTTCCAGGCAAGAGTACTGGAGTAGAGTGCCACTGCCTTTTCCATTTCTGCCCAAAGCCGTTCTCATATAATAAACAAGGAGCCAGCTTTTCTCCAGAGTTTCCCATGGGGTGGGCTGGCACTGTGTCAGGTCTGCAGTAAGTTTGGAGGCTCTCCCTATTCAATCTTGCCTTCTGTCCCTTTATCTGTCACAAACTAACTCCCCCTCTCCTGCTGTGCACTCCTTGCACCAGTAACTCAGCATCTACACCCCTGAACTGACGTAAATAGGGTACCCTGTTGGGTTCATCAAAGGAACCCTCTTCATCTACATCAAACCCTCCTCACCTTCCTCATCAGATCTTCCTTTCTAATCAAGCTAACCCACCCTCCACAATAGGGCTCTCAGTCTCAGCCTCCTTCATGAACACTCCTGTTTATACATGCCAGCTTCCCAATCTTGCCCACTTTCTGCATCCACTGATAATGCCAAATTCTCAATTAATAAGTGCAGGCCTCCTGTCCAACTCATCACAGGCACTGGCCCAAGTGATCATCAAAATCACCTTACGGGGCAGGTAGGTATTCTTGCGTTCAAGAAAGAAAACAAGAGAGGGAGTGCAAACAGGGAAACAGAGACAAAATGAAAGAGAGGGAGAGAGAGAGAGAGAATCACCTCCAAAAGACTACACTTAATTTAAATAATGTGTCTCAGGTTCAGTCAACGGCAGAGAAGGAACTCACGCCTCTGGTGACATACACCATGACCATCTTCACTGTCTTCCACAAAGTCCTTAAAAACTTGGTACCCAAACCCTGGGACTTCCCCAGTGGCCTATACAGTAAAGCATCTGCCTACAATGCAGGAGACCCGGGTTTGACCCCTGGGTCAGGAACATCCTCTGAAGAAGGACATGGCAACCCACTCCAGTACTCTTGCCTGGAAAATCCCATGGACGGAGGAACCTGGTAGGCTAAAGTCCATGGGGTCGCAAAGAGTTGGACATGACTGAGCCACTTCACTTTCACTCACCCAAACCCAGCCACTCCAGGAATCCTTCTCAAAAAAACTGAAATCCTCAAGTCCCTGGAATCTCACAGGCAATCTACATTAATCCACCTTTGCTGACTCTTGGTTTTGAACCTGTTCTGAGAGGTTTCCCATGGTCTAGTTTGGGTTCCCACTCAGAGGTGTGAATACTCCCGGATGGGAGGCCACCACTTTCATGACTCGTCCATTTCCTGGAGTACTTGGTGTGAGACTTCCCACAACAGGATCCAGGTCTGGAAGCTCCTGTCACGTGCAGAAAGAGCCCCTCTGGACTTGAACACGTTTCCTGTGTTTTTCCTAAAGTCACTGGAGTAGGGTAACTACTGGCTCACAGAAAACCCACACTCAAATGACTGTATTTTTGAAGGGGCTTAAATGCTCCAAACAAAATCCTCCAAGGAAAAACTAAACATGGGTTCACTTGAAAGAACAGCCGGCCACTTCCCAAAGGACACACACAGACACAGCCCTGCATGCTGACCACGGTATGCTACTAGGGAAACAGCAGGTAAAACCACCACTACTCCCACACCCCACCCACACCCCACATTAGTAACAGGAGAGATGGCCATGGCCTCGTAAGACAGAAAGCGACCCTTCTGTTTGAGCCACTCTGAAAAATCCAGAAAACATCTCCAGTTACTGCAGAAGTCAGGAGAAAACAGTGGCAAGTGGAGGCCTGGCTTTCTCATGGCTGTTCTGTCCCCGGGGAAAGTCATAACAGTGAGGATGACAAGACCAAGTCACGCCGTGTCTGCTGGTACCACAGAGCAGTTTCATCTAAACCATGGATGAAGTTACAAGGTTTTTAAATGTCACCAATGTAACAACATATTCTAATCACAGCCCCAAGATAATAATCACATAATTCCTACTTTGTGCAGCAAAGTTATTAAATGCCTAGACCCAATGGGCAGTCTTTCTTATAACTAAATTTACCATGTTTTTTAAATGTGGGTTTATTGGCTCACTCAGTGCCAAACCAGAGCCTCAACTCTTTTCTTGGTGTTTTTCAAGAAGTCTTCCAAAATTCAGAAGACAGTTAAGTCCTAACTGGAGAGAGGGCTACAAGAGCACAACAGACCGTAACAGACGCGAGAAGGGAACATGATGTCCTCTGATGAGCAGGGGGAAGAAAAAATTCAAAGGGATTTCCAGTTTAGTTTGGCTACTGAAACCATGGTTTTTAAAAAGGCCGCAAATTTCAAGAGTACTCCTGAGACAGCCGAACAACCCCAGGGATAAAGGAGCTGTTAACTGTCATCTGCAGCAGAATTTGGATGTTGGTTAACCAAAGAGCATGGGAACCACACATTTCCTAAAAGGGGGAAAAAAATACATCCTTGACTTGGAATTGAAAATTACAGTTCCATGGAGAATTGACTACTAATTCTAGGCCAATCCATAGCAACAGCTGTTATCTGCGCTTCATTTACATGTCACCCATTCAGAAAACTGTCCTGAGCCTGAGCGAAGGGTGTTATGCTCATTCTGCTGTGGCCATAAGCGCCCGGGCTTCCAGACTGGGGCGGCTGTCAATGCTCAGCCCAGCTGTCTGCAGCCACTGTATTCATCTTTATAGCCCGCCTTTTGCGATGCAGACTGCAAAGAGCGACTCCACTTTAAGGAAAATAAACACACCTCGATGGCTCCATAATGACTCCCTTTTTCAGCCCAGGTGTGACATCCCCGTAATTAGTCAGCAAGACACCTTGAGCTTCGTTAGACCTAAAAACAAATCCGTTTATCTGCCATAGAGGAGCTATCCACACCACATGGAAAATTAAGTAAGGAGGGGAAGAGGGAAAAAAAGCTTTCCACTCAAAGACAATTTGGCTAATAGATCACATATGTTCAGCTTTGTCTTCCTCTTGCCTTTTTTCTGGTTTTCAATTTTATTACCCTAGGGTATTTGCACCAAACAGAATCCTCTTCGTTGCTTAGAAATTAATCCACCCCTGCCGTTTTTTCCTCATTTGAGTCATAATCCCCCGTTTGTGACATCACAATTAGCCACTTGAGGCGATGATTATAAAGTCAGGAACAAAAGACTATGATTTGGAGTTGGAAATGAAACAGCGGGAACATTAACCACTGGGCAAAGAAGTTCCTCGTTTCAAATAACCGTACCCAGGAGTGAAGAATTGAAGGGTAGGAAAGGAGAGCAAGACAGAAAGCTCTCTAACTGGGAGGAACTCACTTTTTTTTAATGATTTTTTAATTGAAGTATAGTTGATTTACAATATTGTTACTTTCTGGTGAATGGCAACGTTTGATTCAGTTATATATACATATATATTCTTTTACATAATTTTTTCCATTAAGGTTATTATAAGATATTTACTATAGCAGCCTATGCTGTGGGAAAAGATGGGGGGGGGTGTATAAAAACACAATGGGCTACTACTCAGCCATAAAAAAGAATGAAACAATGCCATCTGCTGCAACATGGATGGACCTAGAGACTATTATACTAAGTGAGGGCTTCCCTTGTAGCTCAGAAAATAAAGAATCCACCTGCAATGTAGGAGACCGGGTTCAATATGTGGATGGGGATGATCCGCTGGAGAAGGGCATGCAGCCCACTCCGGCGTGCTTGCCTGGGAAAGCCTCTGGACAGAGGAGCCTGGAGGGCTACAGTCCATGGGGTCACAAAGAGTCAGACAGGACTGAATAAAGAGGAAAGGAGGGACATATGGGAGTAAGGGATTAACAGATGTACACTATCGCATATAAGGTAAACGAGGATTTACTGTAGAAACCGCTTTTTGACGGGAGGCTCTAAGAGAACTTAATGGAACCAGTAGGTTTACCTGGTGAATAAGTTCCAACTATATGTTTTTTGCACTGTCTCACTGTTTCCAAAAAAAAAGTTTATGGTGAATAGGACAAATAACTCCTATACATTCTTCACCCACACCCATCATTGTCACCATTTAGCTGCACCTGCTTCATATTCTCTACATACACATTTTTACCTCATTTGAGAGCAAACTGCAGGCATCATATCCCTTCAACCCCAAATACATCAGTGCATTTCTTGAGAATTGGCACATTCTCTTACATAACTATAGTACAACTACCAAGTTCAAGAAATTTAAATATTGCCATAATTTAATTCACAGTCTATATTTGAATTTCAATCATCCTTCAAATTTCATGTCATTTGCTTTCATTCAGTTCAGTTCAGTCTCTCAGTCATGTCCAACTCGTTGTGAACCCATGGACTGCAGCACGCCAGGCTTTCCTGTCTATCACCAACTCCCAGAGCTTGCTCAAACTCACGTCCATCAAGTCGGTGATGTCATCCAACCATCTAATCCTCTGTCGTCTCCTTCTCCTCCCACCTTCAATCTTTCCCACCATCAGGGTATTTTCCAATGAGTCGGTTCTTTGCATCAGGTGGCCAAAGGACTGGCGCTTCAGCTTCAGCATCAGTCCTTCCAAAGAATATTCTGGACTGATTTCCTTTAGGATTGACTGGTTGGATCTCCTTGCAGTCCAAGGGACTCTCAAGAGTTTTCTCCAACACCACAGTTCAAAAGCATCAATTATTCGGTGCTCAGCTTTCTTTATAGTCCAACTCTTACATCCATACATGACTACCGGAAAAACCATAGCTCTGACTAGATGGACCTTTGTTGGCAAAGTAATGTCTCTGCTTTTTAATATGCCATCTAGGTTGGTCATAGCTTTTCTTCCAAGGAGCAAGTGTCTTTTAATTTCATGGCCGCATTCACCATCTGCAGTGATTTTAGAGCCCAAAAGCCCCCAAAAAGTAAAGTCTCTCAATGTTTCCACTGTTTCCCCATCTATTTGCCATGAAGTGATGAGATCGGATGCCAAGATCTTAGCTTTCTGAATGTTGAGTTTTAAGCCAACTTTTTCATTCTCCTCTTTCACTTTCATCAAGAGGCTTAGTTCCTCTTTGCTTTCTGCCATAAGGGTGGTGACATCTGCGTATCTGAGGTTATTGATATTTCTCCCGGCAATCTTGATTCCAGCTTTCGCTTCATCCAGCCTGGTATTTCACATGATGTACTCTGCATATAAGTTAAATAAGCAGGGTAACAAATATGCAGCCTTGACGTACTCCTTTCCCAATTTAGAACCAGTCTGTTGTTCCATATCCAGTTTTAACTGTTACTTCTTGACCTGCATACAGATTTCTCAGGAGGCAGGCCAAGTGGTCTGGTATGCCCATCTCTTGAATAACTTTCCATAGTTTGTTGTAATCCACATAGTCAAAGGCTTTGGGGTATCCAGCAGATGCTGGCAATTTGATCTCTGGTTCCTCTGCCTTTTCTAAATCCAGCTTGAACATCTGGAAGTTCACAGTTCACGGACGATTGAAGGCTTGCTTGGAGAATTTTGAGCATTACTTTGCTAGAGTGTGAGAAGAGTGCAATTGTGCGGTAGTTTGAATATTCTTTGGCATTGCCTTTCTTTGTGATTGGAATGAAAACTGACCTTTTCCAGTCCTGTGGTCACTGCTGAGCTTTCCAAATTTGCTGGCATACTGAGTTCAACACTTTAACAGCATCACCTTTTACGACTGGAAATAGCTCAACTGGAATTCCATCACCTCCGCTAGCTTTGTTCATGTTGATGCTTCCTAAGGCCCACTTGACTTCACATTCCAGGATGTCTAGGTGGGTGATCACACCATTATGGTTATCTGGGTCATGAAGATCTTTCTTGTACAGTTTTTCTGTGTATTCTTGCCACCTCTTCTTAATATGTTCTGCTTATTTTCATTACTAGCTCGTATTTCAATAATCAAGAAAATGAAATCAACATCATTTTTTAACTCTCCTTGCTGGTCAACAAAAGTATTAACCCAAAACTCAAGATTTAAAAAAGAAAAGAAGTTTAAATCTGGGGTAAGAGAAATCAAAACGGCTACCATTTATCTGATGCTTACTATGTTCTCACAGCAACCATTTTATATGAATTAGCTCATTTATGCCTCATTAAAATAAAGAAAAAAACCTCAGACTTCCTTGGTGGTACAGGGGATAAGAATCCACCGGCCAGTGCAGGGGACAGAGGTTCAATCCTTGGTGTGGGAAGATTCCATATGCTGCAGAGTGACTAAACCTGTGCACCCCAACTACTGACCTTGCACTCTAGAGCCCACAGGCCACAGTCACTGAAGTCTGAGCACCTGAGGGCCCTCGAGCTCTAAGTGCTGAGCTTGTGTGCCGCAACTGTTGAAGCCCACTGGCCTAGAGCCTGTGCCCCGACACATGAGAAGCCACCACAAGGAGAAGCCCGTGCACCGCAACTCGAGAGTGGCGCCCGCTCACCCCAAGGAGGGAAAAGCCCACGCAGCATCGAAAACTCAGCACAGCCATAAATTAATAAAAAACTGCATGGGGCGGGAGTGCTTATAATCCACATTTTATGAAAGAGGAATGAAAACCTATCCCCAGAGAACTTACCATATATGAGAAAATACATCAAGGTGAAACAAACCTAGACTTATCCCTATGACAAGGATGCCTCTAAGGAGCGGAATTAAAGCTGGTCCTAGCAGGCACTCTGACATGAATAGATTACGGAAATCCAGTCAACCTTCAGGACAAACTACTGAAAGCAGATCAATACTCCACTGTAAATGAAGACTGCAATTAAGAATGCAGATTGTAGGGTCACGGCTGATTGTAATGTTTCAGCATTTGATTATCACAGAATATTCCAATACATGTCCTGCCCTCGGAGCAAGTTTTATGGTTGGCTGTACAATGGGCAGCTTCTATGGCATTATTAACTGCCTATTTAACAGATCCAGGAATGCCATTTATTCTAAACCTAGAGTAAAGGTTTTAAAAGCAAGAAAAGAAGCTTTTCACAGGCTAAAAGCTTTTAGGATGGGATGGACCTTAAATCGCCTATTTCGCAAAGACAGAAATGGCTCCAGGGAAGCCGGGACATTATTACATTTTTTTTTTAAAGAACATAAAGATATAAGATTAACTCAACCAGACACAAAATCAAAGCTGTTCACCTAAAACACGTTGTGGAAAGAAACAAAAACTCACGACCTACAAGCCATGGCCACACTTGAAAAATAATGATTTCTACTCCACTCTTATTTCCCATTAAACACAGTCCATGATGCACCTGACATATGCCATGTACAAATTTCCATCACCCAGCAGGTTATACATCGCCACCAAAAGCCACACGGGTACTAGTATTAAGAATTTCTTCTGCATCCTGCATCTCTAGTCATTGCCACCCAGAACTTTTGTACCAGAAGCTAATGATCAGAAATAGGCACAGGAAAAGGCTGCTCACCAATGAATCCCATGTTAGGGGCTGGTATCTACCCATGTCTTCTTTTTTTCCCTCTTCATCACCTGTGCCGGTGGTTTTCTGAGTTTTGCTTTGTTTTCCTTTGGGTTTTTGAAGGAAATGAAGGACTTTCTTCAAAAGCAGCCAATGGGTCACCCATATATTTTGCCTGCCCCACAGTTTATTATAAAGTTGAGTAATTTTAATTAAAATTAATTATAAAGCTAAATAATTGCCAACAATTTAAAATCTTTAAAAGCTTTGCCTAAAAATCCAGATTTCTGACTTCTGTTGAGACTCAACTGGGCAACGCTGGGTATACAACCAGCCAGGGCGCTGCTGGTCAATAGGAGTTCCAGCTGCCGCCACACCCTCCCCCAGATGAGGACCCATCCATACACCACATCCTACCACCCCCTGGCAGCCTACTTCACTCACCCTCACCCTTTCCTATGGTGACCAATAATCAGCTAAAACAGGATGCCTTTGAGTGTGAAGAGGAGGGAGTGTTAATAATTACGCAAGCACAAGCTGGCATTAGAGGGACATATGGTCACCCTACTCAGGTTCCCAGTATTGACTCCGGCTTCATATCTCTGCAGCAGGCACGTCTTTGTTCTTTTCTAGCCCAAATACTGTGGTTTGCTGTGTTCATCAGTTTTGCTTTGGGATTGAGAGGCTGGGATATTGTAATGTCTAATTAGTACATTGCTTAAGGGGACAATCGAAATTGAGAAAATGTTCCAGTAGTGGGGCAGCTGAGGAAAAGTGGGACAAGATGAAGGGGCCAAAGTGTCAAGGATTTTTACTTCTCCTGGGGATCTTCCTAAACTTTCCATCAAATTCGATTAAACCTAGTGAACCTCTGATTACAGAGGTTAGCTGGAATCTAATGAAGAAACTTTGCAACCACACTGTTAAGGTTCTTCGAGTGCCAACCACAGTCGCTCTCATCTGGCTGGTGGTAGGGGCGCAAAACATATAGAATCTTTTAAGGAAAAGCAATACAAGCTCCACTGAAACTAAACAACTCCTCAAAAAACCTAGCACTCATCCTGTCGTCCTGATGAGTTATCAAGAGCTCCTTTTATAACGAACTCAACGCACAGTTGGATCCCTTACCAAATGCAGCAGCCATTAGCTTGAAAACAGTTTGAAATGCTAGAGCTTTGGAGTCATGTAATCAAAATCAATTAATGTACCCGTTTGGGACTTTTCATACACGTCTATCCCTAAGGCGGCAAGCTTTCCAAAGTATCCAATTTGACTATGGCACAGTCTTGCAGTGTTTCTATCAGACTCTACAACCACATCAGCCTGGTGAATGTCGGGTCCTCGTGAATCTCTCTCCTTCTCCTAGTCATTTAAACTTAACTTAGCAATGACTGTCTTCATTAAAGGGGGAGAAAACAAAGCCACTATTCCAGAAAAGTGTATGAATAAGAAAAAGGGAAAAAAAAAAAACTCTAATACAGAGATTTGTATTGAAGAGTGGACATTCAGAGGCATCTGTAACTTAGGGGTGGAAAATACAGTCTCAAAGAGTACAGTAGGTTCTAGGACAGGCATTTTCTTTTGGAAAACAAAAATAAAGCTTTAAGGACTTTCCTGGTAGTCCAGTGGTTTAAGACTCCACGCTTGCAATTCAGGGGGCCCAAGTTCAATCCCTGGTCCAGGAACTGGATCCCATATGCCGCAACTAAGAGTTCGTGTGCCAAAACTAGAAGATCCTGCCTGCTGCAACTGAGACAAGGTGCAGTCTAATAAATAAAGAAAATAAGAATTTTTAAATACATAAAAATAATAAAGCTTCAGTCAACCTACCAACAGAAAGTGAAAGAACAAAGGGTTACTTTCAATAGTGAACAAAGGGTTACTTTCAACAGTTATCAAAGTGGCACATGGTTATAACAGGATTGCAAAATAGCTCAGGAAATTCTTTTCTGAAAATATGGGATGACAAAGTGAGAAACCTGGAAGCCCAGATAGGAGATGCACTTCAGGATCTGAGTCAGTGAACTTTTTATTTCGGAGGAGTCCCTCTTGCTGAATGATACTTGGAGCTAGAAAGCTCAGAGGCCCAAAGAGAAAGGGAAAAGCTACAATGGACATAATTTCTTTCAAAATAAAGAGGAGGATGCAGGGAAATCCCATCGATCCCATTAGAATTGACAATTCTAATCCCACCTGGCTCCTCCCTGTTCTTAACTCTCTCTCTGCGGCTCAGACAACTTTATTTGTAAAGAGCTAGACTACTGAGCAGGCGTTTTAAAACACACATTGATGACTTCTTCCCTGGATCAAACATGAACATTTATTTACCCCTTCATCCAGTTTTAAAAACTCACCAGGCTACCCCATCAGGCATTCTGAATGGTTTCCCCAGCTACTGGTTTTCAAAAAGACAGGCATTTTACATGCCTCATCCATGTTCATTCAGCGCTGGGGCGGTCAATGCACCCATGGCTTTGGCATAACAATGACTGGAAGCTGCCCCAGAGGACTCAGCTACTCCCAGCCACAGCCCCAATGGACCAGTTGGCCTGCACCCTATGTCTAATGATGATTAAGCATCCCATTTGCTCTACATGAGGCTCTGCTCAGGCCCTACGCACTGCTAGCTGTGTTTCCAAACGAGGTGTCTGTACCTCTGGGTATTGAATTTCCCAAACGGCCTTCATAAATTTTAATTCGGAGGAATTGCTGAACAGAAGCTACCTTTCAAAACTCTGCCGGTCACTTCCCTTCCCCTCCCATCGCATGGCCCAGTAATCATAAACACTGTTTATAACTGATGTCTGTTCTAGGTCTTCCACATCAAAGGGGGCTGCCAGTTTTCCGAAACTGCTGACACACAAGCAAGGCACTCTAGCACTCTGGGACCCTGCCCCTTAGAAATCAGATTTATTCCAAATAAGAGAGAATGATGATGGAATGAGGCTAAGATTCAGCAACTGAGGCATGAATACGAAAGAAACTTTTAGACAGGTAATCACAGGGCATATTTTAATCCCAAGGCTAACATCCAGGGCACTCCATTTGCATACATTATAACTAGTAAGTAAATACACATCAACCAAACCTTCACCACAGATCCACTGAGATCTTGATTCAGACTACCAAATGCGTTCACTACATGCTTCCCAGGTGGCGCTAGTGATAAAGATTCTGCCTGTCCTTGCAGCAGACATGAAAGATGCGGGTTCGATCCCTGGATCAGAAAGATCCCCAGGAGGCGGGCATGGGAACCTACTTCAGAATTCTTGCCTGAAGAATCCCATGGACAGAGGAGACTGGCAATCTACAATCCATACAGTCCCACAGAGTCGGACACGACTGAACCAACTTAGCACACATGCATGCATAGTGTTCCAACATCTGTATTTAGCAGCATCACCTTCACTGAGCAAGTGGCTTTTTACCCCTCTAAGCTTCACTTTCTCATCTGAAAAATGGGAAGACTAGAAACTGCCTCTGAGACTGTTGTGAAGATTCAACTGGATGAAGCAAGTACCATATATAGCACAGAATCTGTCCCATATTTAAGCTCGTGTATAAAGTAGTAATTAATATTTTTTTTAATATTTATTTTTGGCTGAGTCAGGTCTTAGCTGTGGCAAGTGGAATCGTCGCTGTGGCATGCAGGGTTCTTTCTAGTTGTGCCTCGTGATCTTAGTTGCCCTGGGGCATGTGAGGTCTTAGTTTCCTGACCAGGAATCAAACCCACATCCTCTGCATTGCAAGGAGAATTCTCACCCACCAGACCACCAGACATATTTAGTTGTTCAGTCATGGCTGACTCTTTGCAACCCCATGGACGGTAGCCCGCCAGGCTCCTCTGTCCATGGGATTTCCCAGGCAAGAATACCGGAGTGGGTTGCGAAGTCCTTCTCTAGAAGCTCTTCCCGACCCAGGGATCAAACCAGGGTCTCCTGCATTGCAGGTGGATTCTTCACAGTTTGAGCCACCAGGCCAAGTCGCTACAATATATTCTTACCCAAATTACCTTTCAGGTTCATGGAATACATGATATTCCTCACTCAGAATTCTCAATCACTAACTGGGGAAACAGGTAAATAATGGCTGACCCATGTACACACAAGTTACTCGGTCTCTATTCCTGCTCTACTACCCTCTGACCAGGGAAGGCCTAGAACAGCTCTCTGCTGAAAAGCAGGAAGTAGTAGCTTGTGATGAATAAACAGTACAAAGATGAAATACCACCCATAAACTATTCAATCTCCATGGACCCAATAAACGTTTCCAGGGGGGTCGACTGCAACACATTGTTAAAATATACCAAGGCTAATAAAACCAAAGGAAATAAAAATTATTTGGTGGGCATGCATGCATGCACACGTGTGTATATGTGTGCATATGTGAGAGAGAAACTAAGATTCAATTGATTTACAGCTAAGCATTCAGAGAATGTACTAATTTCATCAACTTTAATAACTTTTCTAAATGAAGATTTCTGGTGCTCATCTTTATAGTTGTCAGAACTTAAGATTCCTTGGTGATTAATGAAAAAAAATAAAATTTTAACCAATAAATTCTCAAGAGAATGACCAAACAAGTTGCATCCATTTGCAAGAATGACCCTAAGACTGTGATCTAACAACTCAATGATGGTTACATTATAACTGCTACAAATTAGGATCCATGCTGTTAACAGCATCACATGTGGTTAAAATGAATGAATGACAGCACTCTTCATCTATAGACCTGGGAAGATGTTTATGACTAACTGACACACACATACAAATTATTATATTTAAGAAAACTCAAAATTTGTGCAAAATAAGAGTATAATAAATCTTTATGTACCCATTATCCAGCTGAAGAAAGTTTTTGAAAAATCAAGCCTAAATCTTATTTCAGCAGAAACACTAAACATACCCTCATGGAGCCCCTCAATTATTTGAAAAGCAATACCAGATACCATATCAACTGTGAAACTCTATTAAATGGAGGGGAAAGGTAATATAAGACTGCCTATAAAGCATAATCTTGTATTTTAAAAGTACATATGTATTAGAAAAAAAGAAAGTCACCCAAATGGTAACACTGATAGCTATGGGTGAGGAGAATATAGGACTATGTTTCCAGCTGGTGTGTTTTTAATCAACTACTCCTATAATGAACCAATCATGCAGTACTTACATTATAAAGTCAAACTCAAACTCATCTTGTCCTTAAGAATATTTTAATACTAAAAAGGAAACAATCTCAGCAGTCGTCTCCACTAATAATAATCCAAATGTACTGATATATCTTATTTATGCATTTGCAAAGTCTTCTAAACCTTATCATTCTAGGCTAGTCTCCCCCTCCCCCACCCAAAAAGGATCCAGCAATGTAAACGTATTATAAGTGGAAAAAAAAATAGTACGTACACAGGCAAGAACGCAAATGCAGAAATAAAGTTTGTATAAATAACCTTGCATGCTATATATCACGTGCCACTTTTTACTAAAAAAGAAATCATTATTCAAAAAATGTTAAGAGTTGATGCAAATTTATAGGGCAACAGTGCTGAGTGACAGACATCTGTGGTCGGGTAATGCTAGGCTGTTTCTTGCTTTGTTGATTCAACAATCAGCACTGAATGTCTTCTGTTCTAATTTATTTTAACTTCTGCTTAATTAAATGCATAAAAGAACTAATGTGTTGGATTTGGGGATTTAAAACGACTTTCACCCAGCTGTTTTTAAATGCACCAGAAAACTTCTTGAATATAATTGTTCTTTTAGACGGGGGAAAAAAAGCACACTGTAACCACGACACGCACACAGAGAAGAATTATCACCTAGTGACACTCGCTGGTAACTTCTAAACACTCAGTCCCATTCAGAATTTCAAAGGCATTCCAGGACTTCTCCAACTACTTCATAAGGTGATAGAGAAACTGCAAAAAGGAAATTAAAGGTCAAGATAAAATTATTTTAAATTCATTTGCAACCAATTCAACAATCAGGTGTGCAACAAAGAGGTGCTAAACAAACAGACACCAGCACCACATCAATTTAACTTTTTGGAAGAATGAGGACTCTTCTCTTTCGACCTCAACACCATAAAAATAGTGTATGTCATTTACACAACAGAAATAGAGTCACAGATGTAGAAAATGAATTTATAGTTACAGAGGGGAAAGGATAGGGGATAACTGGGGGATTGGGACTGATACATACACACTAGTATATATAAATTGGTAACTAATAAGAACTTACTGTATAGCACAGGGAACCGTACTTAATACTATATGGACCTATATGGAGAAAGAATCTAAAAAACAGTGGGTGCATGTATATGTGTAACTGATTCACTCTGCTGTACATCAGAAAACTAACAACATCATAAAGCAACTATAGTCTAATAAAAATTAATTTAAAAAAAAAAGAAAAAGAGTACGCATTTATGCTTCCTGGTAGATCAGCAGTAAAGAATCTATCTGCCCTATACATCTGAGTCTCTTTTTCTGTTTTGCATATAGGATTACCGTTACCATCTTTCTAAATTCCATATATATGTGTTAGTATACTGTAATTGTCTTTATCTTTCTGGCTTACTTCACTCTGTATAATGGGCTCCAGTTTCATCCATCTCATTAGAACTGATTCAAATGAATTCTTTTTAATGTCTGAGTAATATTCCATGGTGTATATGTACCACAGCTTCCTCATCCATTCGTCTGCTGATGGGCATCTGGGTTGCTTCCATGTCCTGGCTATTATAAACAGTGCTGCGATGAACATTGGGGTGCACGTGTCTCTTTCAGATCTGGTTTCCTTGGTGTGTATGCCCAGAAGTGGGATTGCTGGGTCATATGGCAGTTCTATTTCCAGCTTTTTAAGAAATCTCCACACTGTTTTCCATAGTGGCTCAGATGTATAGAACAGACTTGTGGACTCTGGGAGAAGGCGAGGGTGGGATGTTTCAAGAGAACAGCATCGAAACATGTATATTATCTAGGGTGAAACAGATCACCAGCCCAGGTTGGGTGCATGAGACAAGTGCTCGGGCCTGGTGCACTGGGAAGACCCAGAGGGATCGGGTGGAGAGGGAGGTGGGAGGGGGGACCGGGATGGGGAATACATGTAAATCCATGGCTAATTCACTTCAATGTATGACAAAAACTACTGTAATGATGTAAAGTAATTAGCCTCCAACTAATAAAAATAAATGGAAAAAAAAAAAGAATCTATCTGCCAATGCAGCAGACTCAGGTTCATCCCCAGGGTCAGGAAGATACTCTGGAGAAGAAAATGACAACCTACTCCAATATTTTTGCCTGGGAAATTCCATACATGGAAAAGCCTGGCGGGCTATAGTCCATGGAGTTGAAAAGAGCTGCACATGACTTAGTGACTTAGCAATGAAACAACAACAAATAATTCTGGTTTTAGCTACATAAGGTAATAGCAAAACCCAACACTGAAAGAGGAGGTAATAAGAATCAGTATCCAGATCGTTCTACTCAAGTCAACATTTCCCATCCAATCAAGTGTTATTTCAGAGTTCCATATTTAAGAAGATGATCACATAAGGTTTTCTTTTTTTTTTTTTTAAGGTTTTATTTTCTACTCAGTCTGATACCTAAAGCCAAGTTTGCACTCAATGCTGAATTATAGCAACTAGGATCTCTCAGATGGCTCAGTGGTAAAGAATGCACCTGACAATGTAGAAGACACAGGAGACAATGGTTCAGTCCCTGGGTTTGAAAAATCCCTTACAGCAGGAAATGGCAACCTGCTCCAGTATTCATTCCTGGAAAACCCCATGCACAGAGAAGCAAGGCGGGCTACAGTCCATGGGGTTGCGAAGAGTCTGACATGACTGAGCATGCCCACACAGTAACATCTATCATGTACTGCCCTCATTTAGCAGGCTGAAATATCACAATGGGATCCCATCTTTGGAAAGTCTCAAATCTAGTATTTTCGAATCATTCAGGTTCTTGGTTATTTACGAAAAAATTCAGAGTTTCAGAAAGAACCTTGACTAAGCCATGATTCCACAGAAATTTTAGTTCCTTTGAGAAAGTAGGAAGAACTGGCTTTAGAAGCAGGGACAACTTTTGCTTTACATACAGAGTCGGCCACAACTAAGCAACTTACACAGAGACAACTGACAACTTTTGTTCTTCAAACTATGAGGTGCTCTAAGAAATAGTGTTCTCTGAAAAGCTTTCACCCCATGTCAAGGAAACTTCTAAGACCTCAAACAATAATCAAATCACTAAGAAAAAAATGGCTTTCCATGAACATCTAAGTCTCTCCAGGATCCCACTTCAGCCTGGAGACCATCAAGTTCTCAACTGGAGTCAACTGAACCTTGCCTTCCCTGGCCCAGTTCTTCCACTTTTCCAGTGTTTTTCCTTCATGTCTCCCCCAGGTAAGGGTGAGTCCAGAGAAGGGTGAGATTTCAACAACCACAATGAGAACAAAAAACATCACGGAGAGGGTCTTCTCTGCTGTTCTACTTAATTATGTCTCAAAAAAACACAGCAACCATTTTTAAATGGCAGCATAGACTCGCCCATCCCAAATTTGTGCCTGTTGTATGAGAATCTGCACTAAGGCTAATGCCTCTGACTGGGACTCAGGAACATGCGGTAGGCCTGAAAGAGATTTTAAATACTGCATCTCCCACAGCCAGTCCTCTTCAGGAAGGTTTATTTTTCATGTCAGAGAGGTTAATGAGTTAGTAGGTCTCCTCAAGGTCTAGCTTTGGAGTTTGACCATATGGCAAGCAGAGATAAGCAAGTAAAATATGTAATGCTGATCAATATGGGGGCAGATAATGCTGTTTTGAACACAGATTACAAGTCCACAAAGCTCTGTAGCATAATTTAAACAAATATTACAAAACGCACTCCTCCCAAGCAAGGTGTTCTTAAGAATAACTTTGGTATATATGAAAGCCATGGTGACATTTTGAGACCATTGAGAATGAGTTAATTCTCTGGCATCCTTAGATGACACCTTGCTGGCCTGAAAGAATTTCAAGAAGAACTTGATTTTAGGATATGTCAACCCCTTTGTGGGTTTTCCCAAGTATTTGAAGATTAGCCACAAATCTACAGACTAAGTCCCAATCCTTCAAATTCAAATTTAAAATGCTAACGTTTAGAGAGCATTTACTGCAAAGCAGACCCCGTATAGTTTTTCATTAGTAACACTTTCCCAAGATGCTATATGAGGCAGGTGTTTAACCCCATCAAAGAGACAAGGAGACTATGCTCTAAGTGTTTGTGTGTCCCCCCTAAGTCTTATATTGAAATCCTAACCCCCAGAGTGATGGTAGTATGACTACCGGGAGGAGGATTTAGCCGGGAGAGCAAAGCCCTCATGATTTAAATTAGTGCCCTTAAAATAAAATAAATAAATAAATAAGTGCCCTTAAAACTGAGGCCCCAAGGCTTTCCTGGTGGTCCAGTGATTAAGAATCTGCCTTGCAATTGCAGGGGATGCTGGTTTGATCCCTGGTCTAGGAAGACTCCATATGCCACAGGTCAACTTGACCCTGGACTTCCTAGCCTCCAGAACTGTGAGAAATAAACTTGTTCACAAGCCACTCGGCTGATGATATTTTTGTTACAGCAGCCCAAATGGCCTGAAACAGAAACTAATGCTGAAAGGAGCTGAATAAAGTTGTCCAAGGTCAAACAAGCCAGTGAGCCAGCTTTGGGACAGAAGTCTAGGTCGGCTGGACTCCAGGACTGAGACTTTAAGCACCTTATCAAGCTGCCCCTTCGCCAGCAAGAGCAGCCACACACCCTTGCACTCATTCCCATACAAAACACCTTCTGACCCGTGGGACCTCCCAGCCCCACCTGCCACCTCTTCATTGCCAACCAGTCACCTGTGATGCCAGGACATGACACGTGTCTTCTCAATCTGGACCAGTCTGTCTAATTTTTGCAGCAATGAAGGTCACATACATCAAAAAAGTTACATGTTCTATAAAATGTTGTGATAAACCTATATGATGTAATTGATTATAAGCAGGAATTCCTTGATTCAAAGAAGAAACAGTCAAAGCACTCATACATGCAACAGTATATTGTAAGTATTGGGGTCTCCTAGTAAACTTTTAAATAGACTACCTGAAAAATAGACAGAGAAATGCAATTAACTGTGGTGGTCAGGCTGTGACGGGCATGAGAACAGGAATGGAGTCCCTGCAGACACTGACAGCCATGGGCAGGCAGCAGGTGTCACTGTGCTGTCATTACTATGAGGATGCTCAGCGTTCCTTCCAGCCTCTCAATTACAAGACCAGCACCCAAGCACGCCACACTGTTTGGAATTGGTCCTTCTGACTCAATTCTGGGTCTCAGTGAGTGACCCGTAACATCTCAAGCTCTAAACTACAAACACCATCCATCAATCCCAGAGGAAGGAAGGCAAAGGAAAAAATCTCCGCTGAAACAAACCTTTCTGCACTTTTATTCTGTTTTGATCTACACAAGAGCGGTTTTGATGAGTCCCCCTTCAACCAAAAATAAAAACTGCAAATAACCAATTCAAAAGAGTGGCTAGAATCCTTCACTCACAAGGACTAAGGAGTTGTCAATAATAAGAATGCAACGCACAGTGTTAGTTTTACCAGGGGACAGAATTATAATTATAAAGCATTTCTACATTAAGTAAAATTCAGCGTAATAAAGGAGCCAAAAAATCAGGCCACCGTTGATTTAATATATACTAAATAAGTATTCCGTGAATTAGGTGTGAGCAGAAAGCCTTATTGCTGCAGCTCATAGTAATTTCAGATAAAGAGGCGCTTGTGTGGTGGAGTGAATCCTCCTGGTAAATGAAGCCTCCCGTAACATACTTTTAACCCAAAATAATATCGTCTCTTGAAAATACTGAAGAGTCACATTTGTTGTGCTTTTACTAAAAGATCTCATTAAACTTCAGGAAGTGTCTACAATGTTCAGCAGAGGGTAATGCTCACAAAGTAACCTTTTAAAGAAAGCGATAAAACCATAAAACCAATTAAAGCTTTACACATTTCCTCTAATACTTTTTGTAAAATTTGCATAATTTCTGATTTGATAAAGGAAACTCATTTCTTGTCTCTCCCTCCCCCAACCTTGAGCCATGGTGTTATAAAGATCCACCCTTCAGGCTGCCATTTACTTTCCAAAAAAAACTCCACAGGCGATCAGGTTCTATTCTGAAGCTCTTACAGAAAAGCCCGAAGAAGAATGGAAAACTGAAGAGGGTGATTTTCAAATTTTGCAAAGGAGTTGAAGCCCATTTTGTAAAGCAATTCTTCTGTCCACACCCATTCCCATTTCTGCAGTGCCTTAATTACACACTCACTGACAACTGTCTCTGTCTATGTTTTGCCAAGCTCTCTCCCATTTTTCATATATTTAACTCTAAGTATTCCTTTCCCCTCTCCCAGAAAGAACTGCTGGAAATGCCCTGAAGAAGAGATGCAACCTATAAACACTTTGACATCTACCATAACACTAACAATGACGCCAAATATCTGGACCTTCAATGTATAAGATGAATGTTAGTTAAGTCCTATTTAAAAGTTAACAGAAGTATGATTTCTTTCATTTTCCTACCCTTATGGACCACATCAGTGGATGAGAACAGTCTTGATAGTGTGCAGGAATGGGCACACTTTTTCTGTAAAGAACCCAGATGGTGGCCACAAGGCCTCTATTGTACCCACTCAACTTCGCCACTGTAGCAAGACAACAGCCACAGACAGGAAGTCAACAAACAGTATGGCTGTGTTAATAAAATGTTATTAACAAAAATAAGCAGGGGGCCAGATATTTGCCACTGGCTGTGATCTGCCAACCCCAGGTCTTGAGAATCAAGTCTCAGAATTCATAGAAATGAGGTTAAAGATATAAGCTGCCACTTAATAGTGAAGTAAGTGTGGGCAAGTTACTTTTTTCTTTGCTTTGGTTTCCTTGTCTATAAAATGCAGAGAGAGATGCCACCAAGACAGAAGCTACCTCATAGAATTATTCTGAGAAGAGAATCAATACAGAAACAGAAGCTGGCACATTTTTAAGTACCATAAAGTTCACTATAAGCATTATTTTTAATGTTACTAATATCTTTATCCCGAATCAGTACCAAATACATATATTTTTATTTCTACTATGCCTATGTTAAAGATGCCAGACTTTCTAGGAGAAGTTGGAAATTTTCTCTTCATCCCTATGTCAACACCTGAGAAACAAGTTTTTAAAAGAGATTTATGGAGGTTAAAATGTCAAACAGAACTAACTTTTTTTCAGTTTGTTGGGAATGAGGTTACCTTTTGAACTTATTCTTAAGATTTTTATGATTCGCTTTGGATTTGAGTTGTTCTAGAACTATTTGGAGTCACAGGAGAGCATTACTCCTATTATTTTCAAAGTCCACCAAAGCAATTAATGCTAGTTTAACTCAAGCAAGAGGAAGTAGCAGATGGCTTGGCTTAAGTATTAGTAAAATCACCTTTTAAATCATCAATTCAATGAATAAGTACATATTACCATTACAGAATTTCTTTACTTAATACAGGAGGTTATAGTAAATGAAAGTCATCCATTCATTCCAACTTCTACACCATTTTGGATCAAAGGGAAAAATCTGACATAAGACTTTCCAAAGTACCTTTTCATCGGAAATCATAACCAAATCTGTCTGGAACTATCTTTGGTATCACAAGTAGGGGGAAGGAGGTTCCAACCAGAATCTAGTGGGAGGAGATCAGTGAGGCTGCTCAGCATCCTATGGTACATACAGTGCTCCCCTACAAAGAATTATCCAGCCCAAGATAGCAATTGTGCTAAGGTCGAGAAACCCCGCTTTAGTCTTTGAGAAAACCAATAATGGAATAAATCACTTATCAAGTACAATGTGCTGATCACTTCATTTCACCTACATAACAACTCTACAAAGTTGGTTTCCCTTTGGTCCACTGGCAGACGTCAGAAAAGATGGCACAGAGAAGGGTGAGGGTGGCCTGCCGGTCCAGACACCAGGGACCCAAAGCATCTAACAGCAGGGAACCAAAAACAACCTTGGCAGGTTCACTACACACTCTTCACAGAGGTGGAAATCATTTGGCAAATGAAGACTGGTAGGTCTAACTTCAGAGAAAAGATATCCACAGTCTCTGAGCTGCTATCAAAAGAGAGTCCCCATCTCCATCAGGTCCAGAAGTAATTCAGACAGATAGCGGGAGGGGAGAAAACTCATCACCTTCAAACAAGGAAGGAGCCTTCCATAGCTCAGCAGTGGCGCCCTGATCTTGACCGGCCAGCATAAGAGGAACAGGGGTTTTATCGAGCTCCTGGGAGTTTATTACACTCTGCAGCTCCTTCTCCTTTATAGGATTTTCTGCCCGAACTCAATAGCCACCAGCATTCTGGAGAGAGGTTAACCTCGTTCTTTATTTACCAAGCAAGATACACAGCCACCTGCCTCTGGTTCCCAGTGTAATTAGCCACTAATGCGAAGAAAAGTGAGACTTCAAGAACCAGACTTCTATCCTTTCCAATATAATGTTATTTGATGTGATTTTGGGGACTTCTCGAATTCACACATAAAATTCCCAGTAAAAGAGCTTCATCTGTACATTTGATTTTTAGAAAAATAAAACCTTTAAACATGTCTTTGTGTGTTTTAACTCAGTGTCTTTGCTTTATACTTTAAAAGTCAGAATTTGGACCAAACTTGCAACTGAGCTTCCATAAAACGTACACACATCTTTATAAAAGAAGCACTGACTAAAACAAACCTATTTCTCTGGCTTTTTGCAGTAGATTGAAAATCACATTTCCAGGAAGAGGACTGTGAAAACACGGAGACAGGCAAGTATTGCAGGTCAGACGATGTCTTTCTTGGATCCACATTTCTTACCTCTTCCGAGGTTCTCCAGTTCTAAACAGTATAAAGGTAAGAGCTCGCAAATCAAGATGACCCCCACCTACTACACAAGATTTCCTTTCTTTAGAATTTCACCCCTAACCTCACTGCAATACAAAAAACAAACACACACACACACACACAAAACGAAATCTGCCATTCTCAAGCCTTTATCAAGAATAGTAGAAAAGCTTTTGTATACATATGTATAAATAATATGTATGCGTTTGTATGCTTAGCTGCTCAGGCATGTCCAACTCTTTGCAACCCTATGGACTGTAGCCCACCAGGCTCCTCTGTCCATGGGCTTCTCCAGGCAAGAATCCTGGAGTGGGCTGCCTTACCCTTCCCCAGGGGATTCTCCCCATCCACGGATAGAAGCTGGGTCTCCTACAGTGCAGGTGGATTCTTTACCAACTGGGCCCCCAGGGAATAGTATGTATAATATATGTATTTTAGAAAACTTACCAATTTTGTTCTGACTAAAAAATTTGACATTTTGTTTCCACTTGTTTGATTTATTTAGTATGAATAGGATGCTAGATTTCTAAATTTTTTAAAAAATAGATATGCAAGAAGCAACAAAGTTTTCCTGGATAGCACAGGGAAGTACAGTCAATATCTTGCAATGACCTATAATGGAAAATAATTTCAAACACAGTATAATGTGTATACGTATGATGAATTGCCTTGCTGTGCACCCAAAACACTGTAAGTCAACGATAATTTAATAAAATATATAGATACTAAGAAATAAACCTGACATTAAATACAAATCCCCCTATGAACAATCCCCATTCAAACAGGGGTGATACTAATAGCAGTGCTAAGAATTATCAGAAAATTATTCGCCAGAAGTACCAAAACAAACATACCTAACACAAAAATAGTGTTTTTCCAACTGGTTAACCTTCTTGCAACCCTTTAGACAGAAAATTCCTACTATTTTTCCATGTTTCCTTTTTTTAACCTCAAAACTGAAACTATCATTCGTTAAGTATTATTTACAGCAAAAAAGTAGAACTGTTTTTACTGAATATCCAAGATTTCTACAAGGTCACTTGATTGAAACAATATTAGTGAAAGGAAAATTATCTGGGCAGCCTCTTGGACTGAAGATTATAAGAACAGGAGACGGTCCATCAGCATTGACGGCTCTGATCCCAGTCGTCCCATAAATGAGGCCCAGGGATGCCCCTTCCTTTGGATAACTGTGACTCAGAGCTGGAAACAAGATGGGTGTGTGACATCAGCTCAACTGAAAGGAAGTTGGGGAGTGGAAGCTTGGTGATAACCCACTTAATATGATCCATATACGAAACCAAATCCATCCATTCACTTTCTGAGCTCATCACTGACAATTTAAGGAACTGAAATACCCGGACTCATTCTGCCAAAGCAGAAAGTGCAACATGACCAGTTTCACATTCATTCTCAGACCAACACAGCCAGAATTAATTCTGAGGACTTTGAGAAATATATGCCCACCTCCTGTCGGCCATTCATTCCAGGACCTGCTTTAAACACATGGTCTCCAGACCTTGGAGTAACCTTGTGAGATAGGAATTAGTTATCTCCATTACACAGAGCAGAAGATGGAGGCTAAAAGAGATTATATCATCAGCTCAAAATCACATGATGATGTCCATTCCATATTCCATGACACCAGACATTCAGAAGTTAACGACCCAGACACATCATGCTCTTGGTGGCAAGCACAATTCAAGTGGCAACACATGATTTCACACTCAAGTCTGAGTGGAATGTCAATATTCTTGTTTTTTCCAATGAGACTGAAAACTCTATAAATGCGTCACTTCAGAAGGTACTGGGGACTTCAAGCTAAACCAGAAGCCAACGTTTGTATTCTGCATCTAGAGCACCTGCTCTGCCTGCCCTTGTTTACCTACAGACTGACAGCCAGATGTGTCAAGTCACCATCATCTCTTAGATGGAGGATCTTTAAAAACTGCAATTGGAAGAGATCTTCATTCTGCATGCAAAGTACCAAATCAGACCCCAAAACTATCTCCACTCTGGCTCTAGAAAGGACTTTCCCAGGGTCCCCACCATTGCTGGCTTCCATTTAAAGAGTATGCCAAGGAAAGGAATCTGCTTATGGATTCAGCAATGAACAATTGTTCTTATCTATGTGGCCCAACCATTAACTTGTATTAGGTATCTATTGCTGTGTAACAAATTATCCCAGGACAGAATGGCTTCTAATGACAAACATCACATTTCTGTGGGTCATGGACTCCAGGGCACTTTAGTTGAGGCAGGGGTGGGGGTGGCTCTGGCTCAGGAGTTCTCATGAGGTTGCAGTCGGGGTATCAACCAGGCTGTAGTCTCAGTGGCTGACTTTGAATGGCGGATGCACTTCCACACTCACATGGCTATCAGCAGAACGTCTGCTTCTCACCACATGAGCCTCTCTAAGGGCTGTTCGAGTATCCTCGATCAGGTGGCTTTCCCCAGAGTGAGTGACCGAGGAAAGCAAGTCTCTTTAGAGACCGAATCTATAAAGGTACTATCACCTATATTCTTTTCCTTAGAATTGTGTCGCTAAGTCCAGTCCATACTCAATAAGAAGAGAATTAAGTTCAGCTCCTGAAACAAAGAATATCAAAGAATTTGTGGACATATTGTAAGATGACTATAAACTTATAACTCTAAGATGAGAAGATATTAGAGCTTCAGGAAAACTCAAGTCTATTAACCAGAAATTGAGACCTAGAAGCTTAGAATTGGTTTCTTTGGTTGGTCTGCTAAGTAGATCTCATTAAAAGTTAGCTGCAGCAAGGTGTGTATGATTACAAGGAAAGAAGATCATCCTTAATGAGGTTTTAGGCCTATACTTATTAAAATTTAAATTATTGATGTTTTCAAAAGAAATTGAAAGAGATTGGTTTTTATGACAGACCATTGTTCCTAAACCATCATTCTCTTTTCCACAGTCATTTCATAGGTGCTGAGTTTTTATGTGTCTGAGACTGAATTCTTTACATAAGAATATTGATATCTATGCACAAATGGATATCTACCTTTTACTCACTCTATAGAAAGGACAACAAAAGCTAAGTGATTTGCAAACAAAGTCTTTTATTTCCTGCAAGATAAAGGGGGTAGGATTTACAAACAAAAATGAAATAAACTTATTTTTTAATTTCTAGTGTTTGATATTTATAGCATAATAAAATGTCTCAGCCTAGAGTTACTCACCAAAGATGCCATAATTCTCAGAAATATTCAGCTGCATAAATGCTTACATATTCTGAACTGCCTCAGGCAGCCAGATAAATAAGACATACGCAAGCACAAGAAAGAGCATTAGAAACTAGGAGAGAAATAACATATTCACCAAAGTCAAGACCTGCAACTCCTCCATCCAGAAACAGTTCCTTTAGACAAAAAAGGCCAACTTTCAAAATAAATAAATAAATAAATAAAACGTTAGACTTCAGAATAGCATCAGCAATCAGTAAGGCCAGCTTTTTTAAAGTGTGTGTGTGTGTTGGGGGGGGGCGGGGTGATGTTCAAACCTGCTTACTGAATCCTTTACAGTTTCCTATGTCCAATAATCCTCATTATTGTCAACATATGGTCGAATGTGGGCTTTCCTGGTGGCTCAGACAGTAAAGAATCTGCCTGGAATGCGGGAGACCTGGGTTCAATCCCTGGGTTGGGAAGATCTCCTGGAGAAGAGAATGGCAACCCACTCCAGTATTCTTGCTTGGAGAATTCCACAGACAGAGGAGACTAGCGAGCTAACTGAACTGGGTTTTAACTGAACACCAGGTAGGCATGCCTATTTTGTCCATATTCATGAAGCAGAAACTGAGGCACAGGGCAGTTAAATAATTTGATCACTCACTAGGTACATGAACATTCATTAGGCAGTCCAGCTTCAGAACGCACGCGTCTGACCACTCTTCCTCACTGCTGTTCAAACTCTGTATGTAAGGCCGCTTAGAGTGTGCTTAAGCAGGCTTTGAGTTCAGATCTAACCTCAGTTGAAAAAGAAACTGAACACAACACAATGCCTCTGCACCGTCTTTAGAAAAGGCCCTCCCAGGTGGCTCAGTGGTAAAGAATCTGCCTGACAATGCAGGAAATGTGGCTTCAATCCCTGGGTGGGAAGATCCCCTGGAGTAGGAAATGGCAACTCACGCCAGTATTCTTGCCTGGGAAATCCCATGGACGGAGGAGTCTGGCGGGGTAAGAGTCCATGGGGTCAGAAAGAGTCAAGAGTCCAAGAGTCTCAGTCTCATGACTGAGAATGCAAAAGTGCATTTAGAAATCACAAACTCCCACCTGTCCTAAAAACCCCAAATCAATCCTGTCAGGAAAGTTAACCTTCACTTACTCAATGTGTCCAGAATTTCATTCTCTCTCAGACTAAGTTCATGGTTTCCACCATATCGACATGCTCCCTTATAACTCACATCTATCCTTATTTTAAAAATCAACTCAGTTCTACCAATTAAATGAACTTGGTTTTTTTCTTTTTTAAGAAATTTTACATGACATCCAGGTATGAAAAACTAGCATCATTTGATTCAGGTAAAAAGTCACCAGAAATAAGTCAATCATGACACTTTCCCACCAGGTTCAGATATGACTTCAGAATCCTTCTCAGCATAATGTTCCAGGCAGTCTGTACCTGCTAACCACCACAGACATGCAAAATGAAATCTAGTGCCAAACTATATAGAATCTAATCCACTCTTCAGATAGAGGAAGAATTTGACACTTAGAAGCTTTTTGTTTGTTTGTTTGTTTGTTTGTTTTTAATGTTTATCTGCCTGAGGGTTTTTTTTAGGAAGGGTGGGGAGTTGGAGGCTGTGACTGCTCAAAATCAGGACCCAGGTTCTTATTTTCTAACTCTCCTCTCTTCTATGCTCCACTGCCTGGAGAAACTATCTGCGAAGCCTTTTTCACTTTAAGAAACGTACTCAGCACCATCAAACCATCTTCCTCTCCAACAGAACAGAATGCAGTCGGTCAAGAGCTATCGAAAATTGAACTAGAAAGTACTCAAGTGAGAGGCACTGTTTGGACTTGCACACTCATTGCCTTTGTTGATGAAAGAAAACACACATTTTCGATGCCTATATGAAGCCCTGAGAATATCTAATCAAACTGACAGCTGTGGAGTTAAAAAAAAAAAAAAACCCACCAGCATTCTGTCTTTGATGTTCATCAGGTCACAGCTCAGGACCCTTAAAAATAAGGGATCAGCAGGTCTCTGAAGCTGCAGGAGTCCCGGGTGCCCCTGCCAGGGCATGGGGCAATGTCAGAAAAACAGGAACAAGAAATGAGGCAGTGGCAGGAGAAAAGACAGCAGAACTCATACAGAGAAGTGTCAGCGACTACTCCCAAAGACATCCTCCAAAGCAGGCCAAGAGAATGAGTGTTGCATTCTTGGTCTGAAGACAGGCTCAGAAGTTAACTACCAAGGACATGGTGGGCAGAATCCATGTCTAAAACACAGACATAGGCTGAGTTCTTACTTAAAGACGATCCTTTCTTGGAAGCAGCAAAGAAACATGGGCCAGGGAGCACAGCATAATGCCCACAAGCCTCAGGCAAACATTTCTTTCCTTTACAAATATTTTATCTATTACGTGCTGGGTGCTGGGATAGAACAGTGAGAAAAAAGTGAATAAAGTCCCTGCCTCTCAAAGAATTTATATACAAGTTGGAGAAATAAACAACAACAACAACAAAAAACACTTATCTTGGCTATAAATGATAAATAAAACTTGAAATCACAAGAGTGACTGATCGGGGTGGGTTAGGGGGCCACAGAAACCAGGGTGGCTAAGTTAGACATTTAGACCCCTATTGAGGGATGGAGAAATAGAAGATGAGCTCTAAGTGTCCTCCAGCTTTGCCAAGGTCACAGAAAATAGTTAATGGCAGAACTGGAAGTTGAATCCACAGCTATCTGACTGAAGGGCCAGTCCAAGCTCCTGATCAGGATAGCACAATGCCTCCTATAACCCTGTACTTGTTCCTGAGGCTTCACGTGGTCACTCCCCTGGACACCTTCCTGTGAGGGACATCTGGACTCACAAGGTCCAACTGCAAGACCAGCTCTGAAGATGGAGGAATTGGTAACCCACTTGGTCCAGGCTAGAACACTCCTGTCCTGGCGGCTTTCACAGCCCCTGCAAGTTAGGTCCTCTTTCCATCCCATTACAGAGCCTGGAGTTTTTGTATTTCCCAAACATCTTCATGGAGATGTCCACAGGGTGGGTATTCATTCTGTGTGCCCAGGACAGCACAGCAACCCCTGTGGAAGTGCACACTCACATACCAACAGCAGAAAGGCCAAGCCAAGTAAAGCCCCACTGCTCAGCGGCCCACTTTTCAGAAAGCAAAGCACAGGCATCTCTACTGCTGACTGCTGTCTATCAGCCTGAGGACAAGGGGGCCCGCACAGCACTCTCAGCACCCATGTGAACCACACTCACTAAGAAGAGAAAATCCAAATGTGCCGTTGTGAATAACTGCTTGAAAGTCTCCTGTATTCATTTCATTTTTAATCAACTGATTTCATTTTAAACTAAAGAAGCTGGAGGAAAGGGAGAAAGCACATTTAAGGGAGAAGAGAGCACAATGAATTCTCTGAAAACAAATCCAAGATACAGACAATGATCTAGCTGTGAGCTTGTACTATTAAATAGAATATAAGCACTATGAGGGCAGGATCTGTTCGGCTCACTGTTCTACCCTGGGTGCCTGGTATAAAGTAGGTTGTAAATAATATCTGGACAATAAGTAAAAACAGTGTTTCAAAAAGTAAATAAATAATGAAAAAAATTAAAGTCTGTGAGGCCAGAAAGGAAAGAAAAAAAATATCCTCAATACACATGAATATTGAACACCATCCAGGCAATCCATCTAAAACAAAAATTAATGTTTCAAAATCACATAGAATTTGAATTCTAATAGATTCATCAAACAAAATCAGGGTGAACTATTAGGAGGTTGAACCTGGAGAAGAAACTCATAAAAGTTAATTTTTTAAAATAATGTCAACGAAGGGGAACGGCCAGCATTAATGTCAAGCAATTGGCACTAGTACCTCCTCTTTGCTCTGGAAACCCATTCACCACAGGATTTGTTCCTTAAAATGCATTCTTGCTAGTTTCCAATTTTATGGAACAATCAGCTCTTAAATCATTCATATATAAACTGGAGGTTATACAAGCAACGCAATTCTACATTTTCTAATCCCTAAGACTTGGACCACTTCTGTGTCACCTCACCTTTTGCATCAGGAGTGGGATGCGGATGGAAACCCTTTGATGAAATAAATGGCATCCACCAGTAAGAGTGAAACAACCAAACTGTGCACCCAGGCATTAGCATATATCAACTTGAATATATCATCAAGAGAAACAACTGAGTGGAACTGACATTCCTTCTTCACTGAGATGTTTCAATAATAACACTCACTCAATCATATCTTTAAGCACCTACTTGGTGTCAGGCACTGTTATAGGAACATACAGTATAGAAATGAACAAAATGGATAGTGTCAATCGTATATTAATCTACAGGATAAAGGAAGATCCATGAACAGGTCAACAAATATGTGAAAAAATGTAATTTACAAATGTGGTGAAATGCTGGTAAGAGGAATATCAGAGATGAAATGAGAAATAGTGGAGGGAAAGAGAACAGTCTTTAAGGCAGTGCTACGCCTTGCATCGAAGAATTGATGCTTTTGAACTGTGGGGCTGGAGAAGACTCTTTTAAGTCCCTTGGACTGCAAGGAGATCAAACCAGTCAATCCTAAAGGAAATCAGTTCTGAATATTCTTTGGAAGGACCAATGCTGAAGCACTAATACTTTGGCCACCTGATTCAAAGACTGACTGATTAGAAAAGACCCTGATGCTGGAAAAGATTGAAGTCAGGAGGAGAAAGGGACAACAGAGGATGAGATGGTTGGATGGCATCACTGACTCAATAGGCATGAGTTTGAGCAAGCTCTGGGAGATGGTGAAGGATAGGGAAGCCTGGCGTGCTGCAGTCCATGGGGTCACAAAGAGTCAGGCACAACTGAGTGACTGCACAACAACACGCCATGTGAAACTCGGGACCAACCGGGCCTCAGAGACTCAACCGTCCCACCTGCAGGATTACTAGGCAATCAGGGTCCCTTCTGCCTCACATCTAGACGAGCTGATGATAAAGCATGGAGGAAGCCTTATTTGTCAGAGGCTGGAAGTTAAAGGCAATCAAGCCCTAGGTCATGTGGACAGAATGGTCAACAGACCAGAAAGATGTTACAAATGTATATTCATTAACAACTGAGCCTCAAAATAGATGAAGAAAAATGGACAGAATTCCGCCTATGAGAATCTGCTATGAGAATGCATGTCAAGGGACTTTCCTGGTGGTCCAGTGGTTAAGACTTCACCTTCCAATGCAGAGGGTGTGGGTTCAATCTCTGTTTGGTGAGGGAAGATCCTACATGCCCCACGGCCAAAAAAAAAACCCAAAACATAAAACTGAAACAACGTTGTAAAAAATTCAATAAAGACTTAAAAAATGTCCACTTTAAAAAAAAAAAAAAAAAAACAGGAAGGAAAGAATGGCAAATATCTTCTCTACAGCATGTCCATAGCAGGTACTCACAGGGTGATGCAAAATGCTGTCCAAAGGTGGAATGGGAACAAGACCAGTCTCCATTTTCTCGAGTGATCACCACTTCCCAGACCCCATTCCAAATGCAACTCCCACATCTGATCCACATCTAGCAACAACTCTTAGAGGCACAAGAGTAAACCGAGGCCCAAAGAGACTAAGTTATTTGCCAAGGTCAAAGACTCAGGAAAGGCATGCAACCTCATACCCTCTTCATGCCTCTCCTGTGCTGCACAGGGCTTCCCATGAGGCCAGCCAAGAAAAGCAGGTCAAGAAAGACACCATTCAGTCACTTTCTGTGTAATAATAACTGACTAAATTCCTTAATTAGCCTTACATGTTTCCTGACAGCTCCCCGAGTCAACCAAGCATACACATGCTGTTTCCCGTAGATTCTGACTCATGTGGATTTCACTAGAAAACCGGGAGCAGTCTGAGCCAAGGCTAATTCTAACCTCACAAGCAAGCAAATTCTATAGCTTCCCTTTCACAGAGGCTGAGCCCTTATACTACAAAGCTGCTGTCCAGAAGAGCAAAGGAAATCGGAGTGGGAGACAACATATAGGTCTAGCAGAAAGCACAGGGCACAGTGAACCCCAACAAAACAAAGGAAGATACATACAACGCCGAGTTACAAATATTAGCTGGACTGTAAGAACCTTCAGCGCAGAGGTTGTTTTTGTTCACTTGTTCTCTCTTGGGTACCTAAAATAGGAGTGCTTGGTACCTAGAACATTATAAATGAACATTTGGGGAATAAATGAAAGCATTATTAGGAACAAGGAAAAAAAAATACTCTGAAAAAATTAAATGTCCAGCAGAAAGATAGACATTGTCCCATTAACTGAGGATTACTATTGCAGCTGTTAAAAAATGACAAGCAATAGCTGAGAAGGTGTACTATCCATTATAAACCCTGCTGGAGAAGCAGACTTAAAAGAAATGAGAAGTGTTCACAACATAAAGTGAAATAGTAGACAGCAAAACACCATGGACAATATATCCCTCCTATGCCTGTCTGGAGACCATGTCTTTCTTAGACATAATACATACAGTAGAACACTAGCAAGATGAAGAGCAAAATGCCGAGCCACTGCTATCTCTAGATGGTGAGATGATTTCTTAAATGTTCCTCTGTGTTTTACTTACAACTACTTTTTAAAAATTGCCTTTCCCCATCTCATATTTATAAAATGTTCTAGTATAAATACGAATTTGTTGGCTGACATAATTCCTACCTCCATGACATGTGGAGGTTGTGCCGTAAATATCCCCTCCTTTGACAGGGAGATTCTGCAGCTGCCAAAACAGGCTTCTGACCCTTCACCCAGTGACAAATAGCTGGCAGTTCCTTTAGAAGAGTGGTTCCCCGATGGGGGGCATTTGTCCCCAGGAGGCATCTGGCAGTGCCTGGAGATCCTTTTGGTTGTCCATCTGAGGGGCAGGGCAAGTGTTAGAGGCATCAGCTGAGCAGAGGCCAGAGATGCTCCTAAAAATCCCACAAGGCACAGGGCAGCTCCCCACAACACAGAATGACTGGACCCCAATGGTGCTGACGCGGAGAGCCGACTCATCAGAAAAGACTCTGATGCTGGGAAAGATTGAGGGCAGGAGAAGAGGATGCCAGAGGTTGACATGGTTGGATGGCATCACTTACTCAATGGACATGAGTTTGAGCAAACTCTGGGAGATGGTGAAGGACAGGAGAGCCAGGCGGACTATAGTCCATGGGGTTGCAAAGAGTTAGACATGATTTAGTGACTCAACAACAGCAACAACAATGGTGCCGAGGTTAAGGAACTCCATCTGAGACTTTTAGGATGAAAATCTTTCTGTGGGGAGTCTAAAGGCCTATCCTAAAAAGAAAGAGGAAAAGAAAAATTACTATTAACTGTCCTTAAAACGCTTCATTACCAGCAGACCAAGTTTTACAGAGGACAGAGACGGGAAACATCTGTTCTTTTATAGCCCCTTAAACACTGTCCACAGCACAGAGCTGGGGCTCAGCACGTGTCCCATCCAAGAGAACACAGAGCTGCACTGGAGAGAAAATTCCAACTGCAAAGCCAGGCACAGGGAGACTTGAAGATTGGCTCTAACAGCAGTTAACACACTCTGAATCTGCAAAATGAGGATGAGAGCTCTATTCATTTAATTCTTATATGACTTCCAGGGGATAATGTTTATGAAGCTTCTAACACCGTCCAAGATACACAAGAGCCACGACATTAAGAGGTGACCCACGAAGTTCAATGTACATACCACGACATTAAGAGGTGACCCACGAAGTTCAATGTACATACCTCCAAACTTCCAACAGGTGGGTGAATGGAAACTGCTGAGCTTCAAGCTCAATGCCAATGAATCCAGGGAAAGTCGATTCCCATACAGACCAGGTGCCATCTCCTCAAGAAAGTTATGTCCCATGAGCTTAACCTTCCAGCCTCATTGGACCTTTTCAGACATCTGATCACCAGTCAACTGGGAAATGCACCAACATGTAAACAAGGCTGGTACCCTCTACCACCAAAACTGTTTATGAAAATTCTAAAAAAAAGATTAACAATAGGAAAGAATACAAAAAACTTTTCTCAAGTAGAAATCCAAAGGGGGGTAAGATTACCTCTGCTAAGAATAGAAATCAGTACTCAAGGACTTAATCAACAAACTCAACACCAAGACACCAGATGGTCTGCTAAGTATTTTGGGATTTTTATCTTATAGCCAACACACACATCTGGAAGCAAATAGAAATTGTGTTTTTCCTTTAAAAATAAAAAGAGAGAAAAAGATTGTCCACCTACACCTGTGTAATTGAGGTCAATGAATAGGGTCCTAAAAGTATAAGGCAATGAGGAAGGAAATATAAACAGACACACAGATAAATGTGTAACTCATCTAAGTCATTAGAGTGAGCTGAATCATATAAACTTTTTACTAGACAATTCCACGGCAAAAAATGTATGTTCAAGTTGCTGAATCATTGTTCAGATGTAAATAGGATTCCTAAAACTTTTATTGGTAGTTAAAATTAAGTTTACAGCACAGAGTAAATAAAAAAAGCAAGTTATAAAGCCAAACAGTGGTGAAAGGGCCTTGCAAAGGGACACATCTGACAAAGAAGCGCATTTGCAAGTCAAGAGTCAGCACAAATCAGCAGAAAATGATGGCATTAATAAATTTTAATAAAACTTGACTGCACATTTGATGATGAGATGTTTAGTTAATTTGATTATATGTTCACACCATTGCTCGGAAACTATTCCGCAGAAAAGAACACTGCCGGTTAGAAACACATGGGCTCAAACACGAAACTTCTTGTTAGCACAGTCATCACCCTGAGGTCCCATGGTGTTCCTCATGAAAACTGCAGATGCATCCAACAGTTGGAGACCTATAACATCCTGTTAAATTAGGTGCCAAATTCCCCTTTTCCTGGCCAGGGCTCAATCATTCATGAGCTCCTTTTTTTTTGGGGGGGGGGGGGGGGGCTGCTTCTCAGCAGTTTTGCACAGAACTCTCCACCACACTTTTCAAACATTAGTCTCATTCAACAAAAATCTTGTGTTACACATTCCAGCTAATGTTCCCGGGTATTGGCAGTGGCCAATACCAAAATCCTTCACTGGCATTCAACGTTTTTAGGATTATGGTATATGCAGCCTCCACTCTTAACTATCTTGATTCGGTTTTATGATTCAGATCATTTCTCAAGAGCAGCATGCAGCTCTGCCCCTCATACTTTCACTCTGCATCACTGCATTTCTACTGGGAAAAACACAACTACTCAGCATTGCAACCCTTAGTGCTTAAAAGCTTTAATTTTTTCTTTTGGGAAGAAAAGAGAGAATTAAGAACAAGGAGACATCATGAGAAACCAAAGATGCCACTTACTAAGTTTAGGAGTAAAACCCAGTGTCGTGTTTATTAGGATTTGGGGACTATTTTTTGTAAAGGGTGATCTTTATTTATAATCTGCTTTTCATGAGGCAGAACATCAAGTGCTGGTTGAAATAACAGGCTTAAGGACATCACAAAGCAAGGTCCAAACTCCAAGCCAGGGCTCCACCCGTTATTCATACAAGCCCTGTCACCAGCTATATGATCCTGAGCAGAAAAATTAAAATGTTAAGTCACTTTGCTAATCTATAAAATAGGACAAACTACTTGAGAGGAGTCAAGATGCAACCAAAGAACCTGGTGCTACATTTTAGCACAATGAAGCCCTACTTTTTGTTCCAATGGAACCCAAAGTTGCCACTAGATTTTTTTTTTAAACTTTGTAGTAAACTCACATCCGCCTAGTCCTTAACATCACTATATATACTATATTAAACCTGCATGCATTTCTTAGCTTGTGGGCTTGCTGTGGAACTTCAAGGAAAGGACAGGGCTACTGCTTCAACAACGACCAGAATCTAAAGTGGAGAGGCACTATCCAAGCCCTCACTCACCATGGCCACCAGGACCCTTCCTATTTGGAGTTTGAAATACACAAGGAGCACATAAAGATAGTCTCTGGAGAAAGAGTCAAACAATATGCCATTCTTCTTCCAATACCAAGTAATAGAACCTAAGAGAACATTTTCCATCGCCTCTCTTTGGAAGCAGTGTACTCCAGATCGCAGCCAAATGGGTGATCAGTAGTGTGGGCTGAGCAGCAGAACTCGGAGGAGATGCAGGCATACCCTTGGTTTGTTAGCCTGGGGTCATCCCAATCAAAAAAAAAAAAAAACTGCATTTAACTGCTGGCACAAAATGAAATGCCTTTTTTCTCAGGATAAAGGAATTTAGGTATTTTAACATGTGCATTCCAGAAGAAAATGTCTCCTATCCCATAAGCAGTTGGGAACATTTCCTTCTTTCCCGGGATATTCTCTTTTACTGTTCAGTTTCCATGGCTCCTTCTTGGGGTGAATGTGGGCACCCTGAGAGGGGCAGGCTAACTGTCTTCTAGCTGGATCCTCGGAGCCTAGAACTGTGCCTGAAACATGTGACGGCATTCAAGGAAAAGATGGGTTCCTCGCGTAAGCCAGGGACTCTTCTGTACTCACGTACTGACAGCTAGATATGAGGGCTTGGGCACGGAACAGGATCACATGGGTAACAAATCTACGGGCTGCAGGAGCTGTTGGGGTTATTTTAATCTCTTATTAAAGTCTTCATTCTCAGTGTAGCTCACTACACCATCCAACAGTAATTCTTCACAACTTCCATCGTGAAGACCTTCTCAAGTGATCACGTAGCAGGATCAAACATTAAGCCAAACATTAAGCCTCCACTTCTGAACTAGTGGAATGCCTTGGGCTTCATTTATGTCAAAAGCAAATGGGCAAATACAATCCAAAATGGCAAAGGATTCATGTATAGGTGCAAGGGAGTGTCAGTAGGTGGGCAGCCTATAACCGGCCCCCAAAAAGGCCACGGGGATTCCTCAGGGGCTCAGTGTAAGCCATCCGAGGCTTACCTCGGAATCCGCCAGCAACGCAGGAGACAATACAAGAGATGCAGGTTCAGTCCCTGGAGCAGGAAGATCCCCTGCAGGAGGGCATGGCAACCCACTCCAGTATTCTTGCCTGGAGAATCATATGGACAGAGGAGCCTGGTGGGCTACAGTCCATATGGTCACAAAGAGTCGGAAACAACCGAAGCAACTTAGCACCAAAAAGGCTATGAAAAGAATCAGGACACTTTGTAGGGGAACACCTCAATGCATCAAGTACATTGAACATTCGGTGCACTTTAGAAAGGCATTCTAGCAAGGCAGTTAACAACACTGACTCCAAGACAGAATGCGAGCTGCTGAATCTGCCCCTTGATGACCTGGATGAACTTGAACAAGTTAATTACACACACTGATTCAGTTTCCCTCTCTAGAGAAGTAATGGTATCAACCCTCCCTTGGAGAGTTACTATGAGGATTAAATAAGCTGGTATAGTTACGGTGCTTAGTATAATATCTGTGATGTAGGAGAACTGCAACCACTATTTGGGAAAATTAATTGAGACAATAGCTTGAAAGAGAGAAAATGAAAGACAGAACATTTTGAAAACTGCCAATTCAAGTTATCACGTGCCTCTAAGAGTTTGGCGGCTTTGTATAAAACTGAACATGCATTTACTACCTGACCTAGCAATTGCACTCTCAGGCATTTATCTCAAAGAAATGAACATCTAGGTTGAACTCAAAAAAAAAAACTGTAAACTTATGTCTATAGGAGCTTTATTTGCGATAGTCCAATTCTAGAAAAACCCAGATGTCCTTCAACAGATGAACGATTGAACAAACTGAGTTACATCCATCTGGGCGGGGGGCGCACCAACCTGGCGGTCAGGTGAATTACTGTGTAGTGAACAGCCAACCCCAAAAGGCAACATACTGTATGACTGTATTCATCCAATAAGCTTGAAGTGACAAAAGGTAACTGAGAGCCAGGGGTCAAGGGTGGGCTCCATGTGGCTGTAAAGGGCAAGAGAAGGAATCTTGGTGATGGTGGAAAAGTCTTACAGCTTACTTGCAGTGATGATTACATGAATCTATGCATACGATAAAAAGGCAAAGAACTGGGCTTCCCTGGTGGTCCAGCAGTTAAGAATCTTTTACAGGTTCAATCCCTGGTCCAGGAAGATGCCACATGCCACAGGGCAACAAAGCCCATGCCCCACAACTACTTAGCCTGAGTGGTACCACTACTTAAGCCCAAGCCCCTAGAGACCATGCTCCACACCAAGAGAAGCGACCGTGATGAGAAGCCACCCACAGCAATGAAGACTAACCCTGGCTCACAGAACTAGGGAAAGCCCGTGAGCAGCAAAAAAGACTCAGTGCAGCCATTAAAACAAACAAAAAAAAAGCAGAGAACTACACATACACAGGCACCCCACAGACATAACTGGCTACATGTAAACTGGTGAAGTCTGAATAAAGTTTGTGGGTGTGACAATGCCAATTTCTTGGTTTTGATGTACTACAGCTATAAAGAATGTACCATTGAGGGAGACTGGGTACTGTGTATCCAGGACCCTTGCAGGGGAGAAAGCTTGAATGGAAGTACTTCTGGATGTGTAACTCCAGAGCTTTGAGCAAAGAGAATACTTTCAATTAAGACTTAAATTATGTACTGCAGAGAATCAGGAGTGAGCTATATTTTACTCTCAAAGAGCTGCCATCTCTTTGGAGATAGGACAGTCCTATTTGCCTGTGTAAAGCAGGTAGGATTTTACAGCCCCTACACACAGTAAATTAGAACTAAGGAATCTGGAAGTAAAAATGCATATCCTAGAGGCAAGCAAAATAAATCTACTCCAATCTAAGAAAAAGAATTTATGGAAAGCACTAGGTAGCTCATCTCCCAGGATCATCGGGCAGGCATGATTAGGGATTGGCAAACTGCAGCCAAACACAAACATGGTCTACAGCCCCTTTCATACTCTAAAGACAAAATTGATTAGCTCTAACAAAGACTGTATGTCCCACAGAGCCTGAAATATTTACTAGGAGGCCTTTTATAGAAAAAAAATAAAACAAGCCAACCCTTGGACTCAATAACCAAGCTCAGGAGACTTCCCTGGCGATCCAGTGGTTACAATGTCACGCTTCCAGTGCAAGTAATGCGGTTCGATCCCTGGAGGAGAACTAAGACCCCACATGCTACGCCAAGACAATTTTTTTAAAGTGACAGAGAGGTAACCAAGCTCAGAAACCAACACAGTGAAGTCAATTAGGCCCCTCCACTGTCACCACCATTGTAGACACTGACAAAACCAATGACTCCTCCCCTGCTCTTCGTCTCTGCAAAACTAGCAACAGATCCAAAGTCCAGAACAGCCGTATGCCATTATCATTGGTTGAGTCCAGGTTACAGGTTACAGGTCCCCACCCTAGCTGCAAGGGAGGCTGGAAACTTGAGCATCACACAGACTATGCCTACACCAGGACTCACAGAATGGGGAAAGCCCAATCAAGAAAGTGGTCTCAGACAGCAAGCAGCCAAAAACACAACAGAGAACAGGGATGTGGAGTGTGGACAAAACCATCACCACAACCCAGCTGGGTAGTTATTATTTTCTGCGGTTCAATCCAAACACTGGGTTTACTGCCAACTTGACCAATAAGAGGTGTTAATTGTTGTCAATATTTGCTAAGCCTGGGCTTCTATCTGTGTACTTTCATTTTCAGTTTTTCCTTATATCTTTTACATTTTTTATCCTTAGCCTAGAAATGCTTCGATTATTTTAAATGCTCTTAGATGGGTAGACAGGAAAGGCAATATCCAAGCTCAGGAGTCTCTTCAATCGTGTGTGCTTATGAAGCTAATTTTAAAAGACAGAGCAAACCAGGCTGACTTAATGTTCTAACAACTTCCCAGCAGCAAACAGGTTCTGTCAACCGAACACAACACCTTCTTCTCTCGTTGGATTGACTTTAAGACAAATGACTATCTTGTCTGTACAAAGCAGGAGGCAAAAAGGTCCAGCAATGTAAAGCTTGCAAGTAAAGGGAGACAAAGGGGGGAGAAGATGGTATTTTCAAAGATTATCTCATTCATAGTGTCCTTTCATTTTATACGGTTCCATAAATCTTAAGATAGCAAGGATCATATTCCACATCTAGGATTCCTAACTGAAAGATTTCATTAACTTCCAGTTAATGAAAGCCAAACTATCACCAACTGGGATGGAAGTGGAACTACTGACGGGGTGAGGTTGGTGTGGGGCATATATGAGATGGATATCCTCAGTGCTGAAGCCAAATCTTACAAGATCTAAGATCAAGGCCCTTCAAAAATAGTTATTTCCCCGAAATACACCAACACCTACTGGGTTTTAGAATCACCCTTGAATTCCCTTCAGTAGCTTTTCGTTCTTCCTCGGGATGACTCATAGTTCGTGGGGTCCCTCTTTCCTTAAGAGATGAAAAACTATGGTCACATATCAGCGACCCTCCTCTTCAGAAACAGGGCATGGAATGTCTGCTCATGGGAAGCCCCATCAGTTTCAAAGGAAGATGCCACAACCCCCAAAAAAAAAGATAAAACCAAGAGTTGTGGGAGACAACATTCGAAACTTAAAGCCCAAAGGTAACTTCAGCACATCTGCCAAAAATGATTTTCCAGAGCTGAACAGAGGCCTGACAGAGTAGGTGACACCTCTTTATCAGCTCCAAGAACTCCAGGGCACATAATTAGCACCCAATTAGTTATTAATAACTAAATATTCACACATCTGCTGAATCTCTGTAGGTGCGCAACATAATTTACATGTGATTGTGATTATCTGTTAGGGTAGGTGCTGTATACATAATAGATTTGATTTCACAGAGCCTGAAGGGCAAGGATGGTGGCAGGGTTGGGGGGATTGGGAGCCTAACCTCTTCTTTACTTCAGGGTGTAAATGGTCAACTCAGGCAGAAATGGTGTCCCAGCTGATCTGGAAGAGATAAACTAAAGTATCATAAAATACAATCAAACTGACCATGTAACATGCATATGCTCACTACAGTCCCCAGTGCTAGATTAGATGCCTTAAATGCTTCTCAGAAAGCCACCATATCGATAATTATTACTTATAAAGCCATTATTACATACCAGGCATCCCTCTAATCCCTTTAAACACACATAGTACTTCATTTATTATTTCATTTACTCCTCACAAGCACCCTGTGAGGTGGGCCCAATTCTCATCCACCATTTTACATATGGAGAAACTGAGGCATGGGTTCATGTATCTTGTCAAAATCACAAACCTACATGTGGCACACCAGTTTCCAAACTCGTCTATGTACATGACAGCCTTTGCTTTTTACCACTATGCTAGAGTTGACCACTGTCCTCTGAGGCTTTTGACAGAATCCACAACAAGGGGTTTATAAAGGCTAAGGAGGGGTCCTGAGGACCCCCTGTTTGCTGGGCTCCCTTCACAAAAGGCTTGGTTGGGGGTCATGCTTTCACCATCAATACTGTGATTTTAGATGAGTGACTTCATCTCTGGATGGTACTGCCTTTCATTTTTTAAAATGGGACTCATGGGACTTCCTTGGTGGTCCAGTGGCTAAGACCCTATGATCCCAATGCAGAGGGCCTGGATTCGATCCCTGGTCAGGGATCTGGATCACACATGCTGCACCTAAGAGTTCAAATGTCTTAACTAAAAGATCCTGCAAGCCGCAACAAAGATCACTATTCCATTGCCACAACTAAGACCGGAACAGCCAAAAAAAATTTTTTAATATTTGTTAAATAAAAATTAAAAAATAAAATGAGCCTCCTATAATGTTTCTGTTGTTTACAGGCACAAAAAAAACCTCTCTCAACACCCTCCCACCTCCAAACCAAACATCTCACTCTACAGTTACTCAAGTTCCCTTCTGCAGAGATGAAAAATGGACAGGATCTTGGGGGGAATTTGGAAACACAAACCAATGTCATATCCATCCTTCCCAGGATGACCAAGGCCCACATTCAGATCAGTGTGAGAAAAGGAGAAAACAGGACAGAGATATGCAAGGGGCAGAACTCTGATCACAAACTAAAAGTTTCTACAAAGTCTCTAAACAACCCTAGCAGCTGGCTGCACCCAAGCCACCCAACGCAAAGCAATTTGAAACACTGAGTCTTTTTCCAAACCTGCATGAAATATGAGCACCATAGAGTCATCCTGCAGTTTCATTTTCAATGTTCCTTTCTTACAAACGGAATTTTACCTCCAGATGAACACATATGAGAGCACAGGCTGGGGCTCATTGCTTTTAGCTGGATGAAAATATTGAATATTCAGTACATTTTATAGGTGCTACACGGCCACTTGTAACTAACAGAAATGCCAGCTTCCTTGCCAGGCTCCAATAAGAATACGGCTTCTTTTGAAAATCCAGGGAAAAAGTAGTTGTGTGAATATCCGCGGACACCTAGACAAGTTTATCATATACAAGGATACTGAAAATATGGGGCCTGAATTCAAGAAGCTTACTATTCTGGAAGAAAAAAGAAATTTATCCAGAAGAAAATTAAAAACACTTCACATGCAAAGCATGTAAGCAAAAACTATCAGAAACACTGGGGATGGATGGATATTGCCTTAGCACTTCCAAGGAATTTGTTTAAGGAAAGAAAGATATGTGCTCAGATTTTGTTAGAAGAATTTTAATTACACCACTCATTATATTACAAAAATCATAAGCACCATTTAACAATAAAAAAATGCTCAATAAAATCATCATACAAGCATTAAAGACTTATTGACAGTCAATTTTCAAAGTTTTAGAACAGTAGTTAATGACCTAGGACAACATGGAAAATAAACAATTCACTGAAAAGAGCAGGTTATAACGGAGGATAACAGCACTCACTTTCCCCCAAAAAAGAAAGACCTAGACATGTATAAAGATACAAATAAACCAAAATATTCAAAGCAACTAACTCAAAGATTATTTTATCTGCATTTATTAAAATGAACACATATGGCTTTCATACTAGGGAAAGCTTTTCTGGACAGATCTTATCATATCTGTCTTTTTATTTCCAATTATGAAAAATTTCCAACACTGAGATAAATAGAAGCCCCATATACTCAAGGCCCAGCCTCACAGATCATGAACCCATAGCCAATCATGTTCCACAATGCCTACCTGCATTCCCTCCTGAGTATTACCTGCAACCTATCTGAATTATGGGCTTCCCAGGTGGCACTAGCGGTAAAGAACCCACCTGCCAATGCAGGAGACACAGGAGTTGTGGGTTTGATCCCTGGTCAGGAAGATCCCCTGGAGGAGGAAATGGCAATCCACTCCAGCATTCCTGCCTGGAAAATTTCATGGATAGAGGAGCCTGGTGGGCTATAGCTCATGGGGCCGCAAAGAGTTGGGCATGAGTGAGCACACACAGCAAAGATTCTCTAAAAAAAATCTGCACTGTATAATTTCATCCAAAAATATTTAAAAGACAGGGCTTTTTAAAAATACACACACCAGAACTATTATCACCTCCTAATAATTTAAAGATAGTTCCCTAATATTGTCCCATTTCTAATGCCTAGTTTTTACTAGTTAATTCATTTTAATTAGGATTCAAGTAAGGTCTATCCAGAGTCATTGATATGTCTTTTTAAATCTTTACAGGTTTTCCTCTTCATTTGTCCCTGCAATTCTTTCATTAAAAAATCCAGATCCTTAGCTAGTCTGGAATTTGCCTATTGTATTCCTGCAGTGTCATTTACCATGTTTTTCAGTCTTCTCTAATTCCTGGAAATTGGTAGTTGGACACTTGAACAGGTCCAGGTGTTTTGTTTTTATTTATGGCAGGAGGAGCAGGGTATTCCAAGAGTACTTCTGAAGAGGTTAATGTGTTCCACCATTAAAGGCTCATATTCTGTTCCCTCTGTGATATTACACATTGATGCCCCATGCCTAGATCAGTTCCTAAGTGGAATGCAAAACGGCCATCCCCAATTTTTGTTATTGAATCACTCATCATTTTTAGCTACACTAATTTCATAGAGGAAAACATCCCCTCAACCACAACTCGGTCACTCAATATTAGGAGCTATTCTCAAGTTTTAAAGTACATACATACATGCACATCTAAGCTTCCACTACACTGAGAACGATCAGAAGCTCCAGTCAAAAGCCTCACTACTGTGAAGTCTGGAGTTCAAGGGGTTCCCCAAAAGGTCAAGATGGAAACACCTGAATTTAAGTCACTTGGGTCTGCTCGCCTGAGCATAGGAAAGTCAGCCTACTGACCCCGGGTAGTGGAGAAGGAAAGTGTAGCATTTATTATCTCCAGGAGATCTCTGGAGAAGGGATAGGCTACCCACTCCAGTAGTCTTGGGCTTACCTTGTGGCTTAGCTGGTAAAGAATCCACCTACAATGTGGGAGACCTGGGTTTGATCCCTGGGTTGGGAAGATCTCCTGGAGAAGGGAAAGGCTACCCACTCCAGTATTCCAGCCTAGAGAATTCCTTGGACTGTATAGTCCACGGGGTCACAAACAATTGGACATGACTGAGCAACTTTGACTTTCACCAGGACAAGGAATCTGACAGCTAATACTCAAAAATCCTAAACCCTCCCCTGAGTTTCAGAAAAGCATATTTAAAGGAAAAGTGAGGGAAAAGGGGCCCAGGAGTTGCGATCAGCTGGTGCACAATTCTCTGACTGGCTGATGGTGTCACGGGGGTTAGTAATGTGATCAACCCTTTGTCTCCATTAGGTCTGGGGGCTCAAGGTCATCAAACAGTTTATTTCTTGCATTTGGGGGGGGGGGGTTAGCATCTGTAAAACAACTCAGGAAATGTGTGTCTGACACTATGATCTAAGAACCTCAGAGAGGAGCTAAAACAGAGGGACGAGGGAAGGGCCTGTCCCAGGGCGGCCTTGGGGGGTCCTGCAGGGTTACACGCACCACACACGTGGAACCCACATGGGACTCTCTCTCTGCAGCACAGCGCAGACACGGGGGGCCACCTCCCCCCGACATGGGCCCGGCTGAGTCCAGCCCTGGGAAAACAGCCCGCTCCTCCGTGGCTCTGCCGGAACCCTCAGAGGAAAGGACCCTGGGCTACACCCCAAACAAGCATCACAAAGCCCACAGAAAATCCCCAGGGGCCAGCAGAGAAAAGTCCTCGCAGGAGCGCAGCAGACCAGAGAGCAGTGACAAACGGCACGTGAGAAAGCTGGGATCCACAGTCGCCACGCAATTTAGCGACAGCTTTACAAATCGAGAGGCTGGCGGGCCCGGGGCAAGAACGCCGCACAGCCCACCACAGGGTCAGGTTCTGCGGCCGCAGGGCAGCTCCGAGGCTGTGAAAGATGGCCAGAGGAGCAGACTTAATAACTCAGGGTCAGCACATGGACTTCTGCCTTGCTCCTTTGATTTCTATAAACTAACAATACAGGCGAGTGGGGAGCATGAAAACACCACCACACAGGTAAGGCCTTCCTTGGCTTCCGCAGCCAGCCCACAGGATCCCTCTCTGCGGCTTCCACGGGGAGGCTGGCCATGACCTCCTTACTGTCCACCAGGTCTCCTCAGAAAGCATTCATTAGCTAAATGTACACCAGCCCACAGGAAGGGGCCCGAACCATTAAATACAAATGCAAAACAACATTAGACCCACCCATCCTAAATCTCAGCTCCGTGCAGCAGGCAGAATTGACTTCCTGCTTTTAATTTTTCTAAGAGGCATAAGCAACGAAATTCTAACAGCCCAGGAGTATGCCTCTAGATTTGGGCTCCACTATTCCCAAACCAAACAAAGAAATTGTTTTGTTTTTTTTTTTCCTTAATCACTGTCAGATTTCAGGGGGCATCTGCTGACACTCCTAAACCGGATTAAGCTTCTATATAAATACTAAAGGACCATCTTTTTAAACAAGAACCACTAGCCTATCTGGAGCAGGTCAAAAGAGAAACGATTGTAAGTCTTAAATGAACCAGAAACATTTACCTAAATGAGAGTTAGAACAAACTGAGTGCTTTTCCTTCAAAATTAATTTAAAAAAAAAAAAAAGGATGGCACAGAAGAAAGCAAAGAGGAATAAACATTTGCAAGATCTCCATCAAATTAATATATGGAATTATTAGCTAACCAACGACTCACAATGCACCTGTCCTCCACAGGAGAGCCATGTGTTGTGGCTTCCTGCTCTCCTGAGGTTTTCATTTCATCCCATGCACATAAAGGCAGCTCACAATTAGCACAGTGGTCAAGAATCAGCCTGCCAATGCGTGAGACACAAGAGACACAGGTTTGATCCCTGGGTCAGGAAGATCCCCTGGAGTAGGACAAGGCAACCCACTCCAGTATTCCTGCCTGGAAAATCCCATGGACAGAGAAGCCTGGCAGGCTACAGTCCAGAGGGCCTCAAAGAGCTGGACACTACTGAGCACACACACACATTCACATAAGCGCGCAAAGGGGCAAAGGTTTCCATCTGTCTCTGTTGACTGTCATACCTCAGTTCCAGGAACAATGCTTTATGGTGGGTGTTCTCTACATAGTTGAGAAAAGGTGGGGAAATGAAGAAGGTAGACAGGAATTTTATTCATTTCACTAGAATCAGGGGTGTTTCAGAGCTAACAGGATATTCCAAGGAGATGGCCAAAGAGCTAAGTTTCAGATTCCTCTCTGCAAATAAGTCTTCAATTTCAGGAAATCAGAAAACCTGCCTAGACCTTCTCCAGATGAAATTGGCAGAGCTTTCCCCCGATCTCCTGCCAATCTCCACACTATCTTGTTCAGAGCCCCCCGCCACAAACAGTGAAGGGGCACCATGCAATCCATCAACTTCTCTGATCTGCAAACACCTTCCCACTTAAAGCACTGGAGGAGGAAAGGAACTCCAAAGACAGAGGCCCTATTTCTGTGTTAAGATTCATTTCCTAAAAACCTGAAATCCAAAATGAACAAAGATAAAACTCAGGCTCTGGACCAAACAATGCAGACACATGCATCACAAGCATCTGTCAACAGGTGACTTCTTTCCTCTAATCCTTGGTCTACCTCCTCAGTCAAATGGGATCACAGTAGCCCCTTTGCAGGGTCATATGAGGATTAAATATGATACTGTACAAAAAGAACAGAGTCTGACCCCAATATATACTTAACAAGTTGTGCTCAGCAGGAAGAAGAGAAAAATGAACATGATGAAGATGACAATGAAGATGAAGATGATGAACGCATATTTCTCACACACTAGAGAGAAGGCCTATTTTTAGTGTTGGAAACACCCAGGTTATAAACCCCGTGTCCAACTCTTGATTTCTCCAGAGGGTAGCTTTCATTCTGGGGAGAGACAAGACAGTGATGGCTGTCCCTTGCCCACCAACCGCTTCAGCTTCATTTCCTCCCTTAAGGCTGCTATGAATTTTTATGTTCACATGAAGCGCTCAACCGGGAAATGAGGCTGTCAATCGTGGACTGTGGGCAGGACACTCTGAGAGGGGAAGACAGGGTGAGAGAAATGTCTAGAAGGCTGGCAAGTGGTAGGAGGCAACACTGAACGTCTCGAGAGGAATACAGACCCAATTAAAGACAGGTATAGCATCTCGACTGCTCTGAAGGGCATCCCCCCATGCCTACCCCCGAGCCTGGTACATGCTAAGTTTTTACTGAACGAAAAACAGAAAATGATGCAACAGGAGACTAACGCATCACCTTGATCCCTGGAAGGAAAAGTGGCAGCTCTCAAGAGTGAGTGATATTCTTCCACTGAGCATCTAGTAATGTACACTGATCCTTTTCTTTTTCGTTGTTTTTATTTTTTTTTAATTGCAATATAGTTTATGTACAAAATTATGTAAGCTACGGGTGTACAGCATAGTGATTCACAATTTTTTAAGGTTATACTCTATTTATAGTTATTATAAAATAGTGGCTCTATTGCCTGTGTTGCATAAAATATCCTTTCAGCTTACTCGTTATATACACAAGTGGTGGCTTTTGTCAGCTAAAACAATCCAGTGCTTCGGGTTACAGAAGTGGACTGAATAGTACTATCCCACCACCAGGAAGATAAACCCACAGAGTAACGCCCAGAACCTGGAAACGTCACCTTACATGGTCAAAGAGTAAATATCACTTTACTTAGCAAACGATGTGATTAAGTTAAGGATTTTGCGAGGAGGCATTTATCCCAGATTATCCAGGTGGGCCCTAAATGCCCTGACAAGTAACCTTGTAAGAGTGAAGCCAAGGCAGGAGAGGAGGCGGCAGTGGGACCACAGAGACAGAGGTGGAGCCACAGTTAAGGGATGCGACAACCACCAGCAGCTGGAAGAGGAGAACGACAGACTGTCCTTGAGACCCTTCCGCGAGAGCAGACCTTCCCACCACCTTGACTTTTGACTTCACGTTTCCAGATCTGCGAGAGAACAGATTTCTGTAGTTTGAAGTTTTGCTGTGTGCCCTAAGAAACTAAAACAGTTACCTCATTCACGGGTCACAGAGCTGAGTCACCATTTCTTTCCTCGCAATTAGCCTCAGAGTCACACGTTCAACCAGGCAAGTATGAAGGAAAGAACTGTGTCAGAAAGCAACGGAGCAACAGTACAGCTCAAAGGGCTAGGAAAGAATGCAAAGATAGTACAACAGGACTATCAGGAATGTAAAGAAAAGACCCTGATGCGGGGAAAGACTGAAGGCAGGAGAACAGGACAAGAGAGGATGAGATGGTTGGATGGCATCACCGACTCGACGGACATGAGTTTGAGCAAGCTCCAGGAGTTGGTGATGGACAGGGAAGCCTGCTGCGCTGCAGTCCATGGGGTCAAAAAAAGTCAGACACGACTGAACGACTGAACTCAAAGAAAATGTGAATGTTGGTTGTGGATAAGACTGATAATTGAGATTGATAAATACCTATTTATATTATACACATACATATATGCATTTAATTATGTTTTAATTACCTGCAAACTTGAAAACCTCTGGTTTACAAAATCACAGAAAAGAACACATCTTATAACCAGAGTTTCATGGATGTACAGCCTGCAACCTCCCGGAAACAATCAGATCCCTCACTTTCTATCAAAAGGCTGATCTCTGGGGCAGTGTTTCTCAAAATAGGGTCGAAAGATCACTGGGGTATTTTCAAAACAAGTTCAAGGACTTTTATTTCTACAATAATTGAAAAAAAAAAAAAGCATCCCCATTTATGAACACCAAACCAAGCAAGAACTCTGATAAATGGCAGTCAAAAGACATTTCAACACCATAAAACAAATCTTCTGTCTGTGGGGATTGGATAAATTCACAGGGTTCTTGCCAAGTGCTTCCGCCTTTGATAAGGGGTCTGTATGTAAATCTGAGAAATACTACTCTCTGTACAGTTCTGACATTTCACTAAACAGAAAGGAAACATCTACATACAGATATTAATTTAAATATTCTTAATCTTGGATACAAAAAAAACCAACTCAGAATCATTTCCATGACAATATCTAAAGAGAATAAGGAAAAAGATGCCTCTCTTCCCTCAGGCTTTTTGATTTTTCTAAGCCCTCAAAGGACCAGGCTATATGAGTATCTGCAAATGGTAATTTAGGACCACAAAACTATGACTGAAGGTTTGACAAATCTAAGGACAAGAAACGGTGTTTTAAAAGGATGGAACAGACTTTTGGACTCTGTGGGAGAAGGTGAGGGTGGGATGATCTGAGAGAATAGCATCGAAACATGTGTATTATCTATGGTGAAACACATCACCAGCCCAGGTTGGATGCATGAGACAAGTGCTCAGGGCTGGTGCACTGAGAAGACCCAGAGGGATAGGATGGGAACAGAGCTGGGAGGGGGGATCGGGATGGGGAACACATGTAAATCCATGGCTGATTCATGTCAATGTATGGCAAAAAACACTACGATATTGTAATTAGCCTCCAACTAATAAAAATAAATGAAAAACAAAATCTGAAAAAAGAAGAATGCTCTGCATGGTAAAAAAATAAATAAATAAAAGGCAACCAGGAATGTCTTCTTTAAATTATGTCCTTAAAATTCCACAAGACTGAGTCAGAGTTCCAAGTGATACCTGAAATCCAACTACAATGCAGAGATTATATACAGTTTTCTTAACGAGATTATTCCAGTGTGAATAAATAACAATTTCAGATTTGAACGATAAGGTGGCTATCCTGGTTTATCACCATCACAAGCAGGTAAGATCCTCGGTCAAGCCTGGACTGTGTTCTAGTGCAGGACTTTTCTGAACACAGTGACCAGCTGAGTTCCAGATGTGACTGACATCTTTGCAGCACAAGGGCAACGATGACAAACACACACACGAAAATGCCGGACAGCGCCACCGAGGAGGGGCTCGTGTGGAAACGGGGACTGCGTGCATGAGTGTCAACTCTTGGTGACCTCCTCTGTCCATGGGGATTCTCCAGGCAAGATATTGGAGAGGGGTGCCGTGTCCTTCTCCAGGGGAATCTCCCCAACCCACAGATAGAACCCATGTCTCCTACATAGGCAGACTGATTTTTTCTGCTAAGTCACCTGGAAAGCCTTGGAATCTGGGCAACTCCCAGGAAATCAGAAGGTCCACAGATGTGTGCTCCACAATCACCAACAGCTTCATTTCCTTCAGAAACCTAAGTCCTAAGGGAAAGAGGCTCCCAAGCCACAGGACCTGCCTAATCTGTGTGGCTCCAGCTCTGGCACTGGGACAGCCACAGAAAGCTCTCTGCCTTCCATCTTCTTCCCTGAAATACAGCCCCTACCAGCGTGCCCCCCACACACTGAACACCTGGTTAGGATCCTTTCATGCAGTTCATTCAGTAACCTTGTAAAATAAGTGCTCCTACTGGCCACTTTCCAGATGAGAAAATATACCAAAGTAAACTTCAGGTAACCTGCCCAAGGTCATTCTGATAATAAATAGTGCGAGAGTCAGGGTTCAGATTCTCATCCGAGCTGGAATATGAAACAACTAAATAGAAGAAATTGGCACAGATAACCCGTCATATCAGAACAACTTGGTGCTGGAAAAAATAAAAGGACATTTTTACACCCTTAAATACTTCATATTAGCATAATAGAATACCAGTTCCATAACTTCCATAGTGGTCCAGTGGTCAGGACTCCATGCTTCCAAAGCAGGAGGTCCAGGTTCAATACCTGATCAGGAAAGTAAGAGCCCACATGTTGTGCAACACTGCCAAAAAATAAATAAATACTCTTCTAGGTAAATTTTTTTGTTTCCCTGTTTGCATACAGACCAGTGCCTGGAGAAGATGTTACGTCCTCCACAGTAACAAGTCATGTGGCTGAGAAGCCACCCGACACTGAATACTATTTTGATCTATGATTTGGATGAGGCCAGAGGCTGGAAACGTAAAGAACAGATAGTATACAAGGTTGAAATGAACAGAACACACAGTCAATCAAAGAACCAAAATGTCAAAGAATCCAGCAAAGTGGAACCTGACTAAAAACCAACAATAGGAGATTTTAACCATATAAAATACTGTATTCAGATTGATCAATAAGAAATGCAGTCCAGAAACATTAAAAGACCAGACTGTTCAGTCAAAAAAGCATTTGGAACAAATGTTAATACCGGCATGATTCTTTATAGCCATATAGTGAAAACTACTCAAATGCACATCAAGAGATGAATGGATAAACATAACATGGTATATTCATGAGTGGACTATTATTTGTCCGTAAAAAGGAATAAAGTTCTGATACATGCAACAAGACAGATGAACCTTGAAAAGCATTCTACTATGTGAAAAAAGTCAGGGACAAAAGGCCACATATTTATGATTTCATTTTTAGGAGATGTCTGGAATAGGCAAATTTATAAAAATACAATAGATCAGTAGCTGCCTAGAGCTAGGTGGGATTAAGGGAAAATGAGGATGGGATGACTGAGAAAAAGTAAAGAGTTTCTTTTGAGGGTGATGAAAATGTTCTTAAATTGAATTTTGTAGTGGTGGCTTCCCTGGTGGGACAGATGGTTAAGAATCTACCAGCAGTGTGGGAGACCCAGGTTCAATCCCTGGGTCAGGAAGATCCCCTGGAGAATGGAATAGCTACAGTAGTATTTTCTACAATACTATATATAAAATAGATAAGTAACAAGGACCTACTATATGACACAGGGAACTATATTCATTACCTCGTAACAAACTACAATATAAGAGAATGTTAAAAATACATATATATTTATATATGTATAACTGAATCATTTTGCTGTACATTTGCCTGGAGAATTCCATGGACAGAGGAGTCTGGCAGACTACAGTCCACGGGGTCACAAAGAGTCAGCCACAACTAAGCAACTGACACAATTGTGTAAATTTAAGAAAAGTAGTTTAATGGGTGAATTACATGGCATATAAATTTTATGTCAATATAGCTGAACTACACCCCTCTTCAAAAAAAAAAAAATCTGGAGTATTCAGTTGCCTATAAATTTAAACAGAAACAGCAATATATTATAATTGTTAAGAAAGCTAACTTGACCCTCAGATTGGCTCAGAGTAAGAAAGAACTTACACAACAATAAAAAAGATCACCAACATGCTGCAGTGAGTTCTTCAGCACTGGAAGAACTTAAGCTGAGACTACTGGACATTTCAGTCAGACTACAACCAAAGGTATTATTTCAATTGTGGGCTGAAAGCCGGAAGAAACTGTCTCTAAAATACTAAAATTCTAGTGTTTGTCATGGATGACACCAAAGTGATTGCAGAATTAGACACTGAATTAAGAATGTTTAAGTACAAAACATGTAGGAATTTTACAGTGTCCAGTTTTACATTTGAATCTTTAATCCATTTTCAGTTTAGTTTTGCATGTGGATGAAAGGATAAAGATGTGGCGCACACACACAGAGGGATATCATATACAGCTATAAAAAAGAATGAAGTAACACCATTTGCAGCAACAAGGATAGACCTCAAGATTATCATATTGAGTAAAATAAGTTAGGCAGAGAAAGATAAATAGTCTGATTTTGCTTTTATGTGGAATTGTAAAAACTGATAAAATGATACAAGTGAACTTATTTACAAAAAAGAAATGAGTCACACATATAGAAAATAAACTTATGGTTACCAAAGAGGAAGGGGAAGAGGATAAATTAGTTTGAGATTAAAATACAGACACTATTATATGTAAAATAGGTAACTAACAAGAACCGACTGTATGACACAGGTAACCATATTCATTATCTTGTAACAAGCTATAACAAAAGACAATGTTAAAAATATATTTATATATGTATAACTGAATAATTTTGCTGTACATCTGTAACTAACACAACATTGTAAATCAACTATATTTCAATAAAAAAAATTTTTAAGCACTAAATGTGGAGGTAAGCTCCGTGCGTGTTTGCGTGTGTGCACGGACTCAGTCATGTCCGACTCTGATACCCCCTGGACTGCATGGAGCCCTCCAGGCTCCTCTGTCCGTGGGATTTTTTCAGGCAAGAACACTGGAGTGGGTTACCATTTCTTTCTCCAGGAGTCTTCTTGACCCAGGAGTCAAACCCAAGTCTCTCGCATCTCCTGCAGTGGCAAGTGAATTCTTTATCACTGGGCCATGAAGGAGCTGCCTGGGCTCACACCCACACTCCACCATATAACGGTATGACCTTACTGAAGCAATCAGCTCAAAACTCAGTTTTTTGTTTTATAGAATGGATTTCCTCCAATTAAAATATAAATTTTTTTTAATGTTGATTTAAAAAAAATTGGATCCAAGCTGAAAATATATCTTCGATGGGGGAAAAAAAATGGAGTCCATAAAAACATAAATCAAGACTGGACAGTTGATAAAAACCAACAACTTTTGGTTGAGGCTTTTCCCAGAGCATCTCACTTCATTTTAACCTTATGAGCCATCACCATAACCTCTCAGTACTTTTAGTACCACCACATCAACTATATAACAATTTCTAACTAAAATTAACATACCACCCAATAGCATTCACTAATTATAAGGGACAGCACCGTCTCCTCAACAGAGATCCCAACATATACATATTTTTCCAGTAAATATCCAAAAGTTCTAAAAAATATTAGTGCTCTTTTAATACCATAATGAAGACATATTGGACAGTAGAATGTTCCCAACAAAAATACTAATGTGGCTCAAACTATTGATCTTACTAAATTAACAGGACACAGATATATGGATAGCCTCCTTTTTCCCTCTTGCTCAGGCTTGACAGCTTGTTTTTTCACCAACTCACTTTCCTGGATGTTATTTTACCATCAAGAATTGAAGTCTCATGCAACCCAATCACGCCTGTAATATGGCTGTTTGACAGGATCTATCAAGTAGAAGTTAAGTCTTTATTACTCGTTCAGGAAGTCCATCTGCGTGTTTTACAAGGTCTCCACTCTCCGTCGAACCTTGTCTATTATAAATACAGGCTTTAGATATATTCTCTCTCTGAGATCACTTACACCGTTGACTATTTGCAGGGCAAAGGAATGCAATCAAACACTAAAGCTTCAAGGAGATTAGAGAACTGCCAAGGTCTGAACTATATCAACAGCTCGGAATCCGCTCACTCAACAGTGCTTTGACAGTATCACACCCGCAAAACAAACATGGCAGCACATGCACATCAGATATGGCATCACAGTCCAGCCGTTTGTTTCCAAGACATATAGGGAAACATCTGATCACTAGCATTGCTCCCAGAGGGCAACACAGGCCATCATTCTTGGACAGTGCGAATGTTCCAGACAGGGCACTCACGGGAGGAAAGGTGCAAACTCCTAAACCTCTGCTGAGCGGGGGTCAAGCAAGTATCTCACAAGTGGTGCTTTAAAAAGAAGAGTTCTAGTCTAAAAGTTTAAGTTTCTGCAGAAAAATCATTGGACAAAATCCAACACCCTTCCATAATAAAAGCACTTGGCAAAAGAGGAATAAAAGGGAACTTCCTCAAACTGATACAGGACGTCTATGGAAAACCCACAGAGAACATCATACTCAAAAAACTGTATGCTTTTCCACCAATGCTAACAAGGTAAGAGTGTCTGCTCCCACACCACTTCTATTCCAGGGGCCACGCTGATTCACTTCTACAACAGAGGTGCTAGGCAGGGCGACTAGGCAAGAGAAAGAAAAAAAAAGGCTTCCAGACTTGAAAGGAAGAAGCAAAACTATTTATTTGCAGGTGTCATGATCCTGTATACAGAAAATTCTAAGGAATCCACCAAAAAAAAAAAAAAAACCTATCAGAGCTAACTGTTCCACACGGTTGCAGGATACAAGATGAATATGCAAAAATCAATCACAGTTCTATACATTAGCAATGAACAATTTGAAAATTAAAAGTTTGTGTTTCACATCAAACTTATCCTAGTTAAACTCCAGATTTCCAATCTATAAACAGAAAATTATAAAGTCACTTCAGTGATATTCATTTCTGGCTCTTGGAAAACTATTCCAATCATACCTTAAGCAATGAAAGACTCTTGTTTATTCAATAAACACTTACCAAGTATTTCCTATATCCCAGCCACAAGGGAAAGATCAGTGAATAAAACAAACAAAAAAAATTTCTGCCAACCCACTTTATGAAATTCACATTCTAGCTGGGAATACAAGACATTCAACAGATGAACAGAAAACTAAAACTTCTGATAGTGCTAAGTGTCACAAAAGTAGCACAGAAAACAAAGATGGAGGCTGATGAGAAGCTGGGGGGAGCTTTAGAATGCAGAGGTCAAGGAAGTCTCCCTGAGGTTTTTAACAATGAACCAAAGCAAGAAGGCAGGTGGAGCTGGTTTTCAATGCAACTAGAAAATAATACGGAGATGGCAATGGCATCCCACTCCAGTACTCTTGCCTGGAAAATCCCATGGATGGAGGAACCTGGTGGGCTGCAGTCCATGGGTCGCGAAGAGTAGGACACGACTGAGCGACTTCACTTTCACTTTTCACTTTCATGCATTGGAGAAGGAAACGGCAGCCCACTCCAGTGTTCTTGCCCAGGGACGGGGGAGCCTGGTGGGCTGCTGTCTATGGGGTCGCACAGTTGGACACGACTGAAGCGACTTAGCAGCAGCAGCAGCAGCAAATCAGGTGTAAGAATGAAGAAGCTGTGGTGGGGCCCCCCTCGTGGCTCAGTGGTAAAGAATCTGCCTTACGATGCAGGAGATGCCGGTTCCCTCCCTGGTCCTGGAAGATTCCACACGCTGCAGAGCAACTAAGCGGGTGCATCCACAACTGCTTAGAGCCCTGGCGTGGAAACCACTGAGCCACGTCACGTAACACAGAACTGAAGCCCCCACCCCAGAGTCCGCGCTCCAAATAAGAAGCCACCACAAGGAGAAGCCCACCCACTGCAATTAGAAAGCTGCCCCTGCTTGTCCCCAGCAGAAAAAAGCCCGAGCGGCAATGAAGACCCAGCACAGCCAAAAAGAAAGAAATAAGTAAAAAAGAATGCGGAGGTGGAAACAAGCCTGGGATGTTCCTGAAACAGCCAGAACACAGGGTCGGCGGGGCGGGGGGGAGCCGCAGGAGCTTGTCCAAGGCTGGTCCTAGTAGAAAATAGGAGACACATCATATGGAGCCTTACAGGCCAAGATCCAGAGTGAAAGCTTCATCCGCTGAAGCTCGGGGCAAGGAGGGGAGAGGAGAACAATGGAAGTCATGACGTGATAACTCCGGTTCTTTGCCGAATAAAGGTCAGAAATGCTGAACTCAAAACACAGGCTTGTGTAATCACCTGCTCTGTGACCCTCGGTATGTCACCCTACCTCTCTGGGCCAATATCTAATATATTTCAACTGCCTCCCAGATTTTCTGTGGAACTAGCAGATGATATATTGGATTGGCCAAACAGTTCATTTGGGTTTCTCCATACAATGGTACAGAGAAATCTGAATGAACTTTTTGTCCAATGCAATACTTTGAAAGTTCAATCCACCTGAAATTTGTTGCTGAATGTACAGCAAAATTATCATTAATCGTACTGAGGCATCCTTAATCTAAAACAAAAGTAATTTCTTTCTCGAGAAACACAGAGCACTTTAATTGTCTACCTCTTTTAACACATCACTTTTTATTCAATATTGTGACCATTATCTATGTATCTTATCACCTCTTCTAGATGTTAAGACTGTTGACTCAAATCTCACTTTGGCAGAATTGATAACTCCCTATTACTGATTTCTACTGCCTCCACTCTAGACTACAAGCAGAGCATCTGTATCATTTTATTGCAATTGATTATTTACCTGTCCTTCTTTGTCACCAGACTACGAATTGTTTAAAGGACGGATTCATGTCTTATTCAAAGCTGTATCACCACTAACTACATCACTGAAAAACCAAGGGTATGCTTTCCATGTGTCTACAATACTCCTTTTCTCTATTGAATAAGAGTCTCCATAACATGTAAGTAGAATAAAGACTCTGATAGTAACCTGTTTATAAAAACAAAGGGTTTCCTTGGTGGTCCAGTGGTCAAGACCCTGAGCTCCCAATGCAGGAGAGGTCTGGGTTGTAGCCCTGCTCAGAGAACTAGATCTCACATACTGAAACTAAAATCCAGCACAACCAAACAAAAATTTTTAAAAGGGGGCACTTTGAAAACTTTGGCAACGTCTGTCTGTAGAGAGCAAACATAATTTTTAGAAAACAATATACTCACTTAACAAATATGAGAATCAAAAGTTCCTAGCGACTTATTCATTTACCCTTTTTTAATAACTAATCAATTTCAAGTGAGTAAAACCAGAAGCATTAGCTCTGATTGCTCAGAGACAATAATAGGTCCTACCCTACAGTCTGAAAATTTGGATTTCACTTAATCTTAAAGCTATAATCTTTTTTAATGGCAACATACTTGATATACAACATTGTGTGAGTTTAAGGCGCAGAACACATAAGTTTGTTACACAGATGTTGTAATATGACTATCACTGCAGTGCTAATTAACACCTCTATCACATTACATAATTCTCTCTTCTTTAGTGGTTGGAATAATTAAGTTCTAGTATCTTAGGAATAATTAAGTTCTAGTATCTTGGCAAGTTTGTTGATTATAGTAAAATAGTGTCTCTAGTCACTATGCTGTACATTAGATCTCTAGGGCTTATTTATTACTTGTTGTAACCTTATATCCTTAAACATCTGTCTTATCCCCCCACCTTCATACCCTGGTAATCAGAACATTCTTCTGTTTTTATACGTTTGGCTTTTATACTTAGTTTTTTTATTGAAAAACACCAAATAATTAACTTAATTTCATGTAGGCACAGACAATTATTTTAAATCTAATGGTTTCCAAAAAATGTTTAAAATCCAACTCCTACTGAGTGATATCCACCCCACCAAAATTAAGCAGACAGACAGATGCATCGAAGCACTTATAGACACAAAGCAGAAGACACAGAAATCTGAAGCTCCTCTTTTCTAAGTTAGAAGTCTATCTTTCTAGTTTCTTGGGCTTTCCAGGTGGAGCTAGTGGTAAAGAATCTGCCTGCTGATGCAGAAGACACAAGAGACACAGGTTCAACCTCTGGGTCGGGAAGATCCCCTGGAGAAGAAAATGGCAACCCATTCCAGTGCTTTTGCCTGGGAAATCCCATGGACAGAGGAGTCTGATGGGCTACAGTCCATAGGGCTGCAAGGAGGAGGACACAGCTGAGCACGCACTCGTTTCCACTTTCTATTCAGTTGGAAATAACGGGGCAGGAAGACTGGAGATGAAACTCAGTGTGCGACCACAGGAATCAGTTGATGAGCAGGAATCAGTTGCATGCCTGATCAATACTATTAATAGCTCATCTTTTTCATACGGAAAACTCATTAGCAACGTTATGCGGAGTAAATATCCATCTACAGCCAGGTGTTCAATTTTCAAATTTCAGCCCAGCCTAGAGACAACAGCAGTGATGTGAGAAACACCATCCCACCCCAGACCTACAGAGTCAGAATCTCGGGGGTGGGGGGAGGAGTGGGGAGAATGGGGGGAGTGAGCAATCTGTGTTTAAAGAGTCCCGGATAATTCTGATGTATACTGAAGTCTGAGAACCACTGTGCTATGCAAACGAAAAAGGGCCTCTCACACTCCATAGAACTTACAAACTTCAGGAAAATAATTGTTAGAACAATTATGTTTCAGCAAAGTCATGTATAATGGGGGATAAGAACCTGTTTATCTTAGGGTATCATAAAAGGATCCGAAGAGGAGGCTATGCGTCAATTAAAACTTTTAACAATTTTCCAAAAGAAACAAGTGAAACAAGCATTCTAGATAGAGAAAACTAGAATCATTAGATTTGAATCTAGACTACAAAGAGGCAAAGAGTTTGTGGTGCCTCATGTTTTAAATCTTCTCTAAAATCCCTGATCTGATGTTCATAACTTATTTCACAGTTAAGTACTTAGCCAGTCTAAAGGAAACACTGGGGAATGTCTAGAAAACAGACGATGCAAGGAAGCCAGAATCTATCAGACAGGAGGATAACACAGTGGTTAAAGATTAAAGTCAGAGAAAGAACTGACACAAATAGTTTCTGTGTCCTGGGTTCTTAACACCTGAGTGTAATTAATACTTCTGTGTCCACAAGCAAGCTGCTTCATTTCTATGATTTAGGTTTCTTACATGTAAGTTGAGATACAGGTACTTATATGTATGCAGGCTTGGTCGCCAAGTTGTGTCTGACTCTTTTTCACACTGTAGCCCACCAGGCTCCTCGGTCTGTGGGATTCCCAAGCAAGAACACTGGAGTGGGTTGCCATTTCCTTCTCCATATCACAGGACTACTGCTTTAGGGGATTACTAACTGAGATTTGAGCTTTTACTGATTTTTTTTTTTGACCACGTGGCTTTCAGGATACCAACTCCCTCACCAGGGATTGAATCTGGATCACAGCAGTGAAAGCAGAGAACACTGACCACTAGACAACCAGGGAACTCCGTTTAGACAGACTTCTTTTTTTTTAAACTTGGGCTTTTTTAGATTCCACACACAAGTAGATATCACACAGTCCTTGTCTTTCTGCTTGACTTATCTCACTTGGCATAATGCGCTTCCAGGTCCCAAGGTCCATCCACGGTCATCACAAATGGCAAGATGTTCTACTCTCACATTAAAGATACATTTCTTAAGTAGTGGACAATTACTAGAGCACTTTGGGGAAAGTACACTAATATTTCTTTCTACCCTTGGTGTCAAAGAAACTTGACAGGATACATATTTTCAACCATGCCAAACTACAAACACACTGCAAAAAATGTCAACTGAGTTGGAAAATTTCTTCCGCTGAATCAGTCTTTTAAAAGACCCCCCAAAGAACTCTCCAAAAAAAAAAAAAAAAGAAAAACAAGACAGTAACTTCTTTTTCTGACTGGGGGTGGATGACAAGACAAAGAATCTTTGACTTGGGAAAAAAGTCATTGTAACAGGAAAGCATGGAATACTCTAGTCCTAAAGAGACAACTTGCAGATTAATACCTAAAACACCGAAGAGAGGTTAGTTTTATTTCTGTTGCTTTTTAAATCATATAGGAACGTCAATGCGAGTACAGTGGAATCTGTTCATATTAAGTGACTTAGCTCAAGTAAACTCTTTCAGAATATAGAGCATGACAATCTCCTTATCTAAATGAGTACTTTCTCAAAATCTGCTCCAGCCAACAACTCCATCGAAAAGATTTGCATTAAGGTCCAGAAAGCAAGCCTCCAGTCCTCTCCCATCATTTTATTTCCTACTAATAACACCATCCATTTAAAGCACACGTCCAGCTGACCAATTCCTGCTGCTGGTGGCCAAGAAACACTACTTAAGTGCCCGTCTCCGTCATCAGCCTGTGCTTGGCATCCTCGGGCACAGCATCAAAGCTGGAGTAACTTCTCCAATTTGATGATTTACTGTCCATTACTTGAAATTGCTGTTCTCCATCTAACTGTTTTCAAACGTTCTGCTCCAACACCAGGCTTCATTCCTGGCACAAAGCTCCTCACCAGCCTGACAGAAGAGGTCTTGAAGGCAGAAGGAGTCCGAAGTTGAAGATGGCACAGTCATAACACTGGTTAACGTGGAGAGCTTCCAGATCAAGTACAATTTGTTCACTACACTTCACAACACCCCAGGCCTTCAAAACAATATTCAGGAAGCCTTTACTCTTTTTACCTCCTTCTTAAAAGAGACCACAAAAGTTACCACCCGTTTCAAGCCTTAAGAAGATACTGTTGGACTTTCCTGGTGGTCCAGTGGTTAAGATTCAGTGCTTCGAATGCAGAAGACACGGATTCGATCCCTGCTGGTGAATTAAGGCCCCACACACAGCATGGAGCAGCCAAGAAATTTAGAAATACATAATTTTTTTAAAATTCTTTGAAAAGAAGATACTGCTTTTCTGCAATGCCTAAGGCTCGTAAGCATCTTATATGTTCACAAAGATCTCATCATGGAGACCCTTTCAACTCTCTGGTTGAGACAAAGCAGTGCTGCAAACAAGGAGCTAGCCAATCTACTTCACAGGAACCAAGTCACCAGTATCTGTCTGTCCTTCCTGTGCCCCTGTTCTGTCCAGAAGGTATTTCAGTTAAACATCAATTTAGGCCAACCTGAAATTCGAGCAGGTGTCCAAAGTGAAAGCACAAAAGCCTGACCCCTCTCCCTGTCACTCAACTTCTCATACAGAATCAATACGAAGCAACATCACAGAGAAAAGGGATGGCTGAGCTTTCACTGAAAAACTACCCTCATCACCTTCGCCCTGGGAAACATATATGGTGAGTTGGTTAAAAGCACCGTTTTGCACGGACAAGGGCACATTGACCAAGAGAGATACCCGGAGTCATGAGGACTGATCAGGTCACTCAGGCTCCCTGAGCTTCCTCTCCTTCCTTGTAAAACGAGAATGATTCTTAACCTTGCAGAATTTGGGGATGGCACAAAGGAGGTATTTCTCTGGGTAGTACCTGGTACACAGTCAGAGCGCATACATAGTAGTTCTCCACCCAACTCTCACCCAGCTCTAAACTGCTTTCTCCACCCAACTCTCACCCAGCTCTAAACTGCTTCAACTTAATCACACCTTTATCCCAATCCCAAATAATTGAGCATCATCTTAGGGATTACAAAGTGAGATAAGGGATTACAAACTTAGTCATTACAAACTGTAAGGGCAATGTTGCCAGAAAAACAGAAAAGTAACTAAGACAAGAGAATGGGGGGATAGCAATGGGGAGAGATGAGAAGGCGCAAAAGACAGTTTACAATCAACTTAGAGAATAGAGCAAAAAAAATTTAATCTCAGTTTGTTTTGGTCTTCAGTGCCTAGCCCAGAGCTGATTACACACACACACAGAAGAACAACAACAAAAAACCACTTAGCATGAAAGAAAATGGAAACAGTGACTCAACACTGAGAGAGGGAATAAATCTGTACATAAATCCCGGCTTATCTCAACCATCTTAACGTAAGGCCTAAGGTATGACCCAAAAAAAAAAAAAACTTGGCAGAGTTCCACTGTAGCTGTTGTTCTCTTCACACACGAATGTTGGACCAAAGGGCAGAAAAACTTTCCTTTTGGCTCAGTTTACAATGAAGCTGCAAAACATTAAGCCGCACCTCATTTGACCTTAATAAACCCAGGAGGCAAGAGAACATTTATTCACTCCCTACCCCCAGCAAGTTCCCCCATTTGATTTTTCCATATTTCCAACTTCTTTTAATGACCTTCCACTGCATTCAGCAAATAAAGAATCCTCCCATTGATAATTAAACACCTGCTAATTCCTACCAAGGCATCTGAAAATTTATAAAAAGTGAAGTCTGCTGAATAAAACATTCCTGTTATTCCACAGGGCTGAGTTCAAATGAAGGAAAATGGGTCATTAAGCAAAACCTGTCAATTCCTGGAGGCTGGGTTGCTGCAGTTAGTGACCATATTTATATCTGGATTACTTTGAGGTAAAAGGTTATATATTAAAATATTCATTATCCCAAGAAAACTTAAAAAGAAGTAGGTCTTGTAAAGTCAACAGCCATCATGAAGAATAGAAGACAGGTAGGTCATTCATACAATTCAATTTTTTGCTATGAAAATGTCAAACATTCAAAAATATTAGAGTCCCCACATACTTAACTCCTACCTTCAACAATTATCATATATTGAAAATCCTATTTCTTTTTACCTTGACCCACTCCCTGCTCCAACTGGATTAACTTGAAGCAAATTCCACACATCATGATTTCCCCCATAACTAATTCAGTATCTATCACCAAATGATAAGGACTTTTAAAATATATAATTCCAACACTCCTATCTTGTCTATCCCTAAAAAAGTAATAATGTCATAAGTCAGAAAATATCTAATTCAAAATTCCCCATTTCAAAAAACAAAAAAAGAAAAAGTTTAACATCGATTTGATCATGTCAGGAGCTAACTCCCAAAGTTCACAGACTGCATTTGGTCGCTTCGTTCCTTTAAGCTCTTTTAATCCAAAGGTTCTCTGTCTCTCTAAACTGTTCAACATACTGAATTAGATAAAAGGGTTGTTCAGGGTTTTTGTAACACCTTACAGGAAAACCAGAACGAACTTTTTGGCCAACCCAGTATTTGTTGAACAAGGGTGGGTGGTTTAAAGTATAAAATTTCCCTCATTCTGAGTTTTGCTGATGGTATGCCAGGTCTGTCCTTTTACGTCATGCTCTATCCTCAGCATCCGATGGAGAAGCTTGATCTGATTCCATTTACTCTTTTTTTCCAAAAATACATCGTAAGTGGTGAGATGGATCATATAAATTAAACTGACAATTTAATGTCTCGTCAATCTGAGAGACACCCCTCCCCTCCACCAAGTCTTTACTCCTGATAATCCTGGAACATTGGCACCCAGAAGAAAAACACAGCACATCAGGTAAAGAGGGGTGGTCTTCCTCCCCCGGGTGAACTCCCTAGTCTGAGAAGCTTAGTAACTGGGGGGATGCATAGAACTAAACCCAGTATCATCATCTTCCTGCTCACATGCAAACCATTCCCAGTTCCTTGCACACAGAGATTTTGAACAGTAACACCCAATGAAAAAAAGACCATATTCAAGTCACCTACCTATTCCACAACCTGCCAATATGGAAAATGTAACACTTTATGTTCAATTAAAAAATGGAATTCAGGTTACAAAATCCCTTTTTAATGGCAAACCAGCAGGCAAAAATAGATTTTCAAGCAATAAGCAATGCCTACTGTAAATGGTAGGGACGGGGGTAAAAGCAGTCCTTCTTTTTGACTGCTGTCAGGATGGACAATTAAGAGTATTGAAAAATGCACTTTTCATTTTTAAAAAAGGCTTTATTGAGAACTTTGCTGTTGCTGTTTAGTTGCTAAGATGTGTCCAACTCTTTGCAGCCCCGTGGACTGTAGTCCACCGGGCTCCTCTGTTGATGGGATTTCCCAGGCAAGAATACTAGAGTGGGTTGCCATTTCCTTCTCCAGGGGATCTTCCAGACCCAGGGATCAAACCTGCGTCTCCTGCATTGGCAGGTGGATGGGAAGCCCTTACGAAGAACTAGGCCACCATAAAAGTAACTCATTTATAAAACAATAATGGATGTCACCAATTTTACCTTATATTTGAATCCCACTCTACAGATTCCTATTCAACTGTGCTTCGGTTATGCCTTTCATTTGAAGACAATCCTCTCCGAACACGTAAAGTCACCTAAAAGTGAGTTTCAAAGAAAAACCCTGTTGGGACAGGAAAATTATTTATGTAACACACAAAGTAGTCTGCTTCGCTCCAGAGGTATATGCTTAAAGTATTTGCAAAGGAAAAGAAAGGAGCTGTAAGAACACTAGCTTAACTGAGTTCCAGGTTTAAAGAGAGTTGAGGCAACTCTCCAATGGTGGCAACGTCAGCATTTTTAAATAATTATGCTCAGAATAGGATTTAAACAGGTCCTCTGTCACCGCGTAAACGGAGTTGTTCACGGGTATTGTTATAGATGCTGTAGCCTGGGGCACTGAGACTTTGAAACACAATAGGTGACACTCTGGGACATCTCAGTCACACGAATTCACCCACCAGCCCTTGGGTATGACTGTAGCCACATCAATACTCTATTCTAGGACTCACCTGGTGGTCCAGTGCTTGAGAATCCAGTGCAGGGGGACATGGGTTCAATTCCCAGTCGGGGAAGATCCAACATGCTACGGGGCAACTAAGCCCATGCACCAGAGCTACTGAAGCCCAAGCACCCTGAAGCCCACGCTCAGCAACAAGAGACGCCACCACAATGAGAAGCCCACGCACAGCGACTCAAGAGAAGCCCCTACTGGCTTCAACTAGAGAAAGCCTACACACAGCAACAAAGACAGTGTATGTAGCCACATAAAGAAAGAATACATGTTTAAAAATTAAATATTCTAAAGCATTCCAAAGACTCTGGACTGATGCACAGTAGACTACTGTATTTCTCAGTAATGAGCTTGAAACCTACCCAGAGAACACCCAAATCCAAGAGAGTTGTAAGAACAAACAAACGACTGCCCAAAGCCGACAATGAATTTGGAAGCCCTTGCTGATTTCAGGATCTAGAAATAAGTAAGCTAAAAGTCATTAGCAAAAAAAGGACACTTGGGGGGTACTTTTTCATAAATAATATCTGGTTTTTTTTTTTTTTTGCTTAAGAGTTTGTGTTATCAGAAAAAGGGTGAGAGACTGAAACCTCACTGATAACACATTACACATGTACTGTTATAAGCTGAATCATGTCCAACCCGCAAAGGATATACTAGATATATCCTCCGTCCCTAACAAAATGACCTTATTTGGAGACAGCATCTTTATAGAGGTGATCAAATTACAATGAGTTTTTTAGAGTGCCCTAATCCAGTATGACCATTATAATCCATTATAAAAAAAAAGGGGGGGTATCTGTACACAGACATGCATAGAGAGAGAAGACAGCCATCTCCTAGTCAAGGAGAAAGACCTGGCACAGATCCTTCTGTCACAGTCCTCCGAAGACACCTTGATGTAGGTCTTTTGGCCTCCAAAACTGTGAGAGAGTTACATTTCTGCTCTTTGAGCCACCCAGTTTATGGTTCTTTGTTACAGCAACCTTAGGGAACAAACTCACATACCTATATGTAACAGGTATGTCATATGTGATAATGCTAGCAGTGTAATTTCAAAACAAAAATAGCATCTGTCAATCATGATGGTAATAATCAACTCTTTGCACCTGCTATCATTACATTCTTAGAATGATCCCATAGTATAAGTTCTACTATCTCATTTTGCAGACAGGGAACCTGAGGTTTAATATCAGGAACCTATATCCCTTTTTTAAAATTTTATTGAACTATAGTTGATTTACAATGTGGTATTAATTTCTGGTGCACAACAAAGTGATTCAATTATATATACATTCTTTTTCATATTCTTTTCCATTAAGGATTACCACAGGATATTGAGTATCGTTCCCTGTAACATTCAGTAGGACCTTATTGGTATCCATTCTATATATAATAGTTTGTATCTGCTTAGCCTGAACTCCCAATCCTCCCCTTACTCATGTCCCCTCCTTCCTGGGAACAAGTCTGTTCTCTGTATCTGTGACTCTGTTTCTCTTTCATAGATAAGCTCATTTTTATTGTATTTTAGATTCTACATATCATATGGTATTTGCCTTTCTCTTTCTGACTTAGTATGGTAATCTCTAGGTCCATAGATACTGCTGCAAATGGCATTATTTCCTTCTTTTTATGGCTGAATAGTATTCCTCTGTATACACTGTATACATGCTGTTATGTCAACGGACATTTAGGTTGTTTACATGTCTCGGCTATGTAAATACTGCTGCAGTGAACACTGGGGTGCATTTATCTTTTCAAAATACAGCTTTCTCTGGATATATGCCCAGAAAGGATTGCAGGATCATACAGCTACTCTTATTTTTCGTTTTGGAGGAAACTCCATACAGTTTTCCATAGTGTCTGCACCAATTTACATTCTCACAAACAGTGTAGAAGGCAGGAACTATATTCTGATGCTACTACCAGAGACTCACTAGAGACTTAAAAGACCTAGGAGTTATTTCATATAACAAGTCTGGAGGTAGGGGCCTACAGGGAAAGACATCTCAGTCTCTGCAATTCCCTCGGCTTTTCCCTCGTGGTCTTAAAATGGATGCTGCAGCTCCAAGCTATCACATCTGGATTTCACATTAGGAAGGCAAAATATGAAATATCAAAAAGCACACACTTCCCAAATGAATGAATCCTTTCAGAACAACTTTCCTGGAAACTCCAAATAACAACTTCCACTTGTAACTCATCAACCATCCTTACTGGCAGGGGAAGGTAAGAAATGAAGGGGTGCTTATTAGGTTTACTGCAATCCCCAATAGTACAAAGATAAATTAGAAGGAAGGAGAGAATGACTCTTGATTAAGCAAATCTATCAGAGGCCCAGAGAGGTGAAACTTGCCCAAGTTCACAACCATTAAGTGGGACCATACCTGGAACCACCATGCTATGCTGCAACCCTCAAAAACCCCAAACCTTATGAAAGAGCAGTCCTAACTGAAAAGGAGTTAAGAGTGAGTTGAGGATGCCAGAAGTGGCTCCTGAGTTCAGCGGCCTCTCCTTATGAGTTTCTGGGTAACGTGAGCACTCTTGAGTATCCAAGAAAGCCGTAGGGCCAGGAGCTCCTCAGATGTGCCCTCAAACATCAGTGTTTTCTGCATAAATACCAGGTTGGCAAAAAAGTTCACTCAGGCATTACAGAAAAACCCAAGTGAACTTTCTGGCCTACCCAATACTAGAGGCTTCATTCAGTACTTCACAGTAAAATTTAGGAATACACCTACCCTGCCGGCTACTAATCCCTTGGATGTTTGTTTAGTCAAGTAATATTTATAATCCTCAAACAGGTGAAGCCTTTCACAGATAGTCCTTTACTTGGCTTATTGGTTTCTACAAACAGCAACTGGAAGTTTTCTTCACCTCTTCTTTAACTGCACCTTCCCAATTATAGAAGGCTTGCATTTATAGGCAATCCATCCACTTTCCTTGTCAATCTCTGCTAACTCAAAGAGGTTTTCTTCCCCAGTGTCAGATAACATTACTCCAGAGGGATGGGATGGAGAGGGAGGTGGGAGGGGGGATCGGGATGGGTAACACAGGTAAATCCGTGGCTGATTCATGTCAATGTATGGCAAAAACCACTACAATATTATAAAGTAATTAGCCTCCAACTAATAAAAAAAAATGGAAAAAAATTTTTTAAATTAAAAAAAAGAAACTACATTCTTTAGCCTGACGCTAGATGCAAAGGTAACAAAAACCAAGCTGAGCCATCACTCACAGCTGTAGCACCCCCCTGAAAAAGTCACCCACTCATTCCCCTGAGGGGCTTGGAGCCCTTCCTGTTCCAACATTTGGCAATCCACTCTATGACTGGAGCCACGGTGAGGATAACCTTAAGAGAAAGACATCTCCGGCGTAGTTAACCTCATGGTCCTTTCCACTCACTTGTCCAGGCTGTTGTTCAGTTATTCAGCGTGTCTGACTCTTTGCAACCCCATGGAGTTCAGCACACCAGGCTCCCCTGTCCTTCACTATCTCCTGGAGTTTGCTCAGATTCATGTCCATTAAGTCAGTGATGCTATCTAACTTTCTCATCCTCTGTGGCCCCCTTCTCCTCCTGCCCTCAAGCTTTCCCAGCATCAGGGTCTTTCCCAGTGAGTCAGCTCTTTGCCTCAGATGACCAAAATACTGGAGTTTCAACTTCAGCATCAGTCTTTCCCATGACTATTCAGGACTAATTTCCTTTAGGATGGACTGGTTTGATCTCTGTGCAGCCTAAGGAACTCTCAAGAGTCTCCTCCAGCACCACAATTCAAAAGCATCAATTCTTCAACACTCAGCCTTGTTTATGATCCAACTCTCACACCCATACATGATCAACTGGATAAACCATAGCCTGATCTGTATGGACCTTTGCCAGCAAATTGATGTCTCTGCTTTTTAATATGCTTGTCTAGGTTTGTCATAGCTTTCCTTCCAAGGAGCAAGGAACCAAGGAGAGACCAAGGAGTCTTCTACTAATTTTCCTAATAATGTCATGGCTGCAGGCACCATCCACAGTGATTTTGGAGCCCAAGAAAATAAAATCCATCATTGCTTCTACTTTTCCCCCTTCTATTTGCCGTGATCCCCTAATTTTCCACTGCAATATCCATGCAGGCATCCTGTCCTGCCCAGCCAAGCAAACCAGAACCTCTCCTAGAAATGGATCTTAATCTTGAGCAGAGCATCTTTCCTAAAAACAAGACATAGGAGGGGCCAATTCTTTCCAAGACCCACTGGTCATCAGCTCCCTGGCCTGGTTCCAGCCGTTCCCAAGTCGGTGACCTCATTTCTCACGCATCCTTAGAATAAACCTGCAGTGCCCTTCCAAAGCCAAATTTTGACTAAGTCCTTCAGAAGCTGTCCCATTACTAGCAATCAGGAAAACCTCCTTCTATCAATATGATATGTGAGTGAGATAATTCCCTGATATTAAGACACATAGTGGAAACTTAGCCTCTCCCTCAGCTTCAGGGGGGTGACACCTGAATTTCTTTAATAGGGAAACAAGAATATTACCACTTTTTGTAAAAGTAGCAAAATACTAATTTGGTTTTATTGTACTTAGGGTACAAAAGTGCCTTCCTAAAGACAACCTGAAAAAGAGGAAGTGACTGAGGCACTTAATCCAATTCATAAAGAGGCTGGTTGCTAACTGGAAATAAAGAAAATATACTGTCCTTTATCTTTGCTCACTACTGCACACAATTTATACTTCTTGCCTTTGAAGGTAAGACCGTCACAGAATGAGCAAAACCAGAAAACAGACTCTAAAAGACATGAAAAGTTTTTACTTTGCTCAGTTCTAGGGTTTGCCATAATTTGCATAATAAATCAGAGAAAAACACTTTCCGTGGCAAGAGGAAAGCAATTTACAAGATTCTCAAGTCTCCGTTATTTAGTAAAACTAGGTCTTTACCTGCACTGTCTAAAATTCTAACAACATAATCTTTCATATCAAAGTGGGTGGCAGGTCCTAAAATATGTACTGCAATCTGTCACTTAAAAATAATAGCAAAAATAAAATTCTCATCCAAAGTGATTGACAACAGGAAACTACAGAAGTGTACCAACTTCTGCTGAGCACTAATTGCAATCAGCAGAATCTCTTTTCTGAAATCCTTCTTTCAGCTCCCCGCAACTCATTCACCTTCTCCAATTCCAAAGCAGGTCTTCTGATGAAAACAAAAGCTAGGTCTTCTGACTCCACACATGCCTTTTCCCCTCACAATTAACAGTTTCGAGTTCTTAGATCACTCACTCAGCCTGGTGCTGGGGAGGGAGGCAAGAAAAGGTGAAGAGAAGACATGGTTTCCGCCCTCCAGAAACTGAATTTACCCAGGGAGAAGGAAAGGGAAAGAACACTTACGTGAATTATGTGATAACTGTGCCCGGCTACACTGCACCACTAGGACAACTCAGACAGAGGTCGGGGAAATCAGTGTTAGTCAGAGTGAGTGAAGACATTCAAGAAATACTTCCAGGAATTCCAAAAAGAACAGGAACTGCTGAGAATAATTACACCATAAATAAATGGGCATTTACCTAATGCCAGGCCCTGTGCTGGCTATTTCGCACACACCTCACTTAACACTACAGAAAACTACAGGGGTTAGCCATGATCCCCACTTCACAGATAAAGAAACAAAGAGAATCAGAGGAATTTACCAGCTTGCCCACCAAAATCATCTAAGCAACACAGTTTTCCCTAAGGGGTAAATCCATTAGTTCTTACATCCACTTATGCACTGGCTGTAATTATTTTAACTTGAAACCTCCTCTTTCTCTTTTTTTCTTTTTTCTGTCTGCACCCACAGCATGCAGGATCTTAGTTCCCTGACCAGGGGTTGAACCCATGTCCTGTGCAATGGAAGTGCACAGTGTTAACCACTGAATCACCAGTGAAGCCCCAAACCCTCTACTCTTAACCACAAAATCTAATTGATTCTCGGAGAAGAAATATATTTGGAATTACCGTGTCCCAGTTTCCCCTGGCACCAAAAAAAAAGAAAAAGGAAAGAAGTTAGGGAGGCAGGGACTAAAAGGGAAAAAAAAGGAAAACAACTGAGATAAATCAGGAGGTAAACTTCTAAGGCATAGAATTCAGATAAAACATGAGGTCAGCTTTAGCTGACTTACTCTATTTCTGTTCCACACTTCACAACTGGGGAGGAGAACCACTTCTGAATCTTTAATATTAATCCAATTCCATTTGCAGTACACACCACACAATCACAGTAAAGTTTCAAGATTAAGTTACTTATTTTAACGAGAGGCCTGCAAAATGGAAGGAAGGCAGTTCAATCTTCTCTAGCACCTGACAATGTCACCTAAGGCGATACCAGTGCATGTCGTTTTCAGCGCCAGCCACCCAGGGGGATGTAGGATGATTCCTTGGGGATAAGAAAAATTCAACCTTTTCCCCATAAATGTTTTTACTTCATGTGTTACAGTGTCTCACATTTTATAATGTATATAATGTTTTAGTGTAACAACACATATACATAAATGATAAAAATATACATATAATAAGGGGCAAGGGTCCAATTTTTTTCTTACAAGACAATAAATGAGGTCAGTGAAGACCACTGGTCCACATGTCTATTAAAAAGGTAATTAAAAAAAAAAAAAAAAAGAAGGGTAATCTGTTAACTTCCTGTGCCCTCAAGAGCCAAACTAAGTGACATCACTTTGGAACCGCTCCATTAGCTAGTTTTTTTTTTTGTTTTTTTTTTAAAAAGAGAGAGAGAACTCAAGTTTTACTTCAGTCTTCCTTTGAAAGGTATTTGATTCCTAGCTGACAAACAATGGCTGACCATTACAAATCTGTGGGGCCACCTCATTACGAGTTCATACTGCAACCAAATCCCATTTTCCCTCTGCAAATTCAATTCACATCAATAGCTCCATATATCACTGGCTACTGCTGTTGGCTGCCTAATTTTGAAACATAAAATTTTTTTGGAAAGATTACTGCCAACACATAATAGGCAAACTGCAATTTCAATTCCCTACACATGTGCTTGAAGGTGCAGGGGGGCTATGCAAGCTACAAAATGTAAATGAAGCCTGTTGTTATCAGCTGTTTATAAGTCCCATGACATCTTCCTCTCTTATTCCTCCAGTCACGTACGTCAGGGGTAAAAAACACACACACACACACACACACATCAAAAGTGCTGCCATTCAAGAAAGTCCTTTTATTATTCTGCTCAAGACTAGTTCTCTGGTCTCTTAATTTTCTGAGCTGTGTACACAAAATGCAACAAAATTAAGCAGTGGTGGCTGTACACAGCCAATCTTCATTAGCTTCACAGCCTCCTTCATTGTGAAGGAGGAACACAGTTGTGTAATGTCGTTCATTAAGATGTTTCCATCATCAACTTTTGATGAATCCACCACCTATAAGTTAATATTTAAGGGTGACATCTACTTTAATAAAGGGAGACTTCCAAGAGGAGACAAAGCAATCCACTGTCCCCAAGGCTGGTTACACAAACTCTGGCTCTCTTCAAGCCACACATACCTGGTTCATCACTCCCTGCAACTTCCTTAATCAATTCTTCCAGGAAATACTATTTCTTAAGAATTCATGTTTAGTTTAATGCACTACCCACTGGTACTGCAATGGGAGGGTAAGATGGAGTATGTGTGTTATTGTCTCAGTCCTATCCAACTCTTTGTGACCCCATGGACTGTAGCCCACCAGGCTCCTCTGTCCATGGGATTCTCCAGGCAAGAATACTGGAGTGGACTGACATTCCCTTCTCCAGGGGGTCCTGCCAACCCAGGGACTGAACCCAGGTCACCTGCATTGATTGAAGCCAGATTCTTTAGCATCTGAGCCACCAGGAAAGCTGGTCCATGGAAAACCCATACCCATCTGACAGTGGGGAACAAAGGCAGGGTAAGTTTTCTGCTTAGTGCTGGGCTTCTCCACAGCCTCATTACTGACATTTCTACCAGATCATTCTTCCCTGTGGGAGGCTGGCCTGTACACTGCAGGACCTTTAGCAGCGCCTTAGCTTCAACCAAGCAAAGGACAATATCACTACCTGCCAGTTCTGTTTCCACGAATTACCAAATGTCCCCTTGAAAAAGGGGGGGGGGGGGGACAAAACTGTGAATGCCTGGTTACACAGGGAACAAGAAATGAAAATCCACTGCATACTCAAGCAATGTCTATCACAACTATAGACCTTTCTGGGACACTGAACAATGTCAAGTTTGCCTACCAAATAGAAGATGGTTAGGCTAATTTTTATCAGTAAAGGTCAACGAATAGTGAAAGATACTCTTATCTTTAAAAAAAAATCTACCACATTATTGCACTGGATCAAGAGAAGAACACTTGGAAAACATCTGTCACAGTTTTACATATTCAACAACAGAAAATCCCCAGAAAGTACACTGTTATGGGCCAAAAATTTTTATTTAATCAATTGTCAAGAAAAGTCCTTAGAAAAATGTTTTCAGAGTCAAACCCACTTAACAGAAGATGGATTTACTGTGAGATTCACTTTAATGGAAATGAAGAGTTTTGTAAAAGTCTTGCTTTTTTCTCCCCAAACCACCACTGCTGAACTTCTACAAACCAATACTAAAAAAGACAATTTTTATTTAACTGTTAAAGAAACCAGCTTCCAAAAGCTCAATTGCCATCTGCAATTATAATCAGGCCTCATTTAGAATACCCCATCATGTTTTAGTCTTAATTAAAAATCGCAAATCCTTACAAGGGAATGCAATGTGAATTCACAATACCTACGTGAGCAACACACATACACACACCCCCCACATTAGATTCTAGGCTTGGAAGCCTTAACTGTTTTACCAGTTTCTTAATGGATGTAACTTCAGTATTAACTTTAACTTTCATATTTTAAATTAGAAAGGCATAAGGATTATGTTAAGACAATTTGCCAGAAATACGAATAGCCTGCCATCTTGCACACAGCACATGACTGATCCTGCATTCCAGCCACTACACTCTTTACTCTGCATAAAAGGCACGATGTTTCAGTATAATATTTCCACTGATGGAAAACAGTTTTTCCACCACGCTAAATAATAAGATTTACCAAGTACCACTTGGCCTCTTTGTAAGCTTAGCAATTAGTTATAATAATGTGCCCCTGCATGTTTATAATTTGGTGTAATTTTTATATTACAACTCCTTAATATGGTCTCCAGTACAATCAACCCTCTGCCTACAGAACATTAATGCAGGCACTATCTGAAAACCACCTCACAAACTCCAGCCATTGGTCGAAGCCACTTAAAATGAGACAAATGAAAGAAGACATAGAATGGACAACCTCAGAAGAACATGTGCCAGCTTTCAACCCACAGAATTAGAGAGAAGTGCTCTCATATCTCGGAGAAGGCAATGGCAACCCACTCCAGTACTCCTGTCTGGAAAATCCCATCGATGGAGGAGCCTGGTAGGCTGCAATCCACGGGGTTGCGAAGAGTTGGACACAACTGAGCGACTTCATTTTCACTTTTCACTTTCATGCATTGGAGAAGGAAACGGCAACCCACTCCAGTGTTCTTGCCTGGAAAATCCCAGGGACGGGGAGTCTGGTGGGCTGCTGTCTATGGGGTCGCGCGGAGTCGGACACGACTGAAGCGACTTAGTAGCAGCAGCAGCAGCTCTCATATCTATCCAGTATGTGATGACTCTTTCCAAAAATTCAACTTCCAAAATTCATTAACACGAGGTTCAGGTCTCCCTGCTGGAGCAGAGCCTCTGGCAAGGAAGTCAAGAGGGGGTGAAAAGCTGTAAACGATAAGCACGCCTCCCATGTAAGCCTGTAAAATTAAGCCTCTCTCAGTTGGACAATTAGCTTTATATAGCTAATCAGGAAGAAAGAAATGAAGGCCATCTGGTTCTTGGAAGAAGTTCTGTATCTTACTAACGCTATCTTCTTGAAAGTAAACTTCCTACAAACAAGAGAGCAGGAGAGAGCAAGGAGAGGAATCCCCTTTTAAACTGCCTGCACACCCTGATAAACCCACATGGAAATCAAGTCCCTGACTATTATATCCAGAAGCAATAGAAGAGTGATTAAATGCCGACGTCCTAACTGGACAGACCTCATTTGATTCCTAGCTCTGTCACTTATTAATAGGTTAGCCTTTGGCGAACAGTTTGACTCTTCATGGTGTACTGGATAATTTACCCCTGCATCCAGGTTCTTTGCCAGTCTGCAGTTCCACAGAGAACTTCTATGACCCTTGACTTGGGGCTTGGACATAAAACTTGCATTGAGGTAATTTAACCTAAAGAGTGAATTTAGTGTAAGAACATGGGGCTATTGCTCAATACCAAAACAGGGATGCAGCTAGCCTCAGACACAAACTAGGATCAGGCACTCAATTCCTCTACCAAGTCTCCAAAAGTCCTCCATCTCCATGTTCTCTCTTTGCATCAACTTTCTTTTTTGTCTGTCCAACCAATTTCTTGTCTTCCAGGGCCAAAGGCTAGAAGTCAGCTACCAGTAAAATCCTTTCTCAAATTGCCAACGTCCTCCAGTAATCAAATCTCCTTGGTTCAGCACAGCAGCGAATCTCTGAGAGTAGCAGCAGTGGGTTAGGAGCCCACCATCGATCAATCCAGTGTAGCCCAGGAGGAGACTCAAGAGCCACATAAACTTGGATACTCGATGGACAAGACAAAGGTCAACCTAGAGTAGTGAAATGCAGCCCACATCCTCCATTTGCCAAGCTGAGTACCTTGGCATAGGCTGCTCTCTGTCAAGAGATAGCGCTGCCATTTTCTTTCCATAAAAGCACAATCTGTTCACAAGGGGAGCCCAAGTATAGTGAAGGAGGCTTCTGGGTCTCGGGGACAGAGGGGAGTAAGGGAAAGGGGTAGGGTGAAGGACTTGGATGGACTATTGGTATCTGAGTTAAAAGGACGGATTATTGGTATCTGACAGTTAAAAAGGGTGTCTATATGGAAGAGTGGCGCAACATAGGGAGCAAGTCATTGAATAACTAACTATATTCAAGATAGTTTGAGTTTCTCACTGCCAGAGAAGGGGAGTTACAGAAAAGAGAAAACTGAATTGAGCCAGCTGGTGTCAACATGGAATTGGAGGTAGTGAACTTGTGATTCCTAATACATAAAAACCCAGTAATACATAGATGTAAATATGTGTGCATGGATAAGACTACCGTACATGCATGCTAAATGGCTTCAGTCGTGTCTGACTCTTTGTGACCCTATGGACTGTAGCCCACAAGGCTCCTCTGTCCATGGGATTCTCCAGGCAAGAATACTGGAGTAGGTTGCCATGCCCTTCTCCAGGGGATCTTCCCGAGCCAAGGATCGAACCCGTATCTCTTATGTCTGACGTGCTGGCAGGCACGTTCTTTACCACTACTGCCAAGTGGGAAGCCCCACATACATAGACATATACAATCCCTATTTATGTCCACTAATAGGGTCTGGGAACTGTAACATCTCAGGAGCAATGAACTTCCATATAATGCCCAGTTCCTGGTTTGTCAATTTCATTGTCCTCTAAAAGGAATCAGAGCTCCATGGCTACAACACCGTAGCCAAACAAAATAAACCTAGAACTTCTTGTTCCAGAAAGTAAGGAAGCACTGAAATAATGATAGCAACACATGTCAAAAGGACACAGGAACCGGCTGGAAGGAACACCCACTACCTAAATGTGGGGGGGGCTGTGACCATCAAAATAAACATAGTAACAGATAGTAACCCATTAAGTGAAACAGAAATTCATGACTTCCAACTGATGTATAAACAAACAGTACAAGAGTTTAAAGAGAATAGCCTTCAAGTGGAGGAAAGACACTTTCCTCGTGGTCCAGTGGTTGGGGCTTTGCCTTCCAATGCAGGAGGTATGGGTTCACTCTCTGGTCAGGAAACTCAGATCCCACATGCCTCGAAGTAAAAGAACCAAAATGTAAAACAAAAGCACTACTGTAATAACTTTAATAAAGACTTTAAAGGCAGGCGGGGGGGGGCAGTAACTACAACAGAGAAGCCTGGAAGATATTGTCGTTATCAACATCAAGAGCAAAGGGACACAAGGAAATCACATGCCACTTGATTAAGATTCGATGAAAGGAACAGAGCATTATTTCAGTGATATTTCTGCCCTGACACATAAACCAATCTACTGGTGAAGAGTCCTCAGATAAACCCAAATTGATGGACAGTCTACAAAACCACTGGGTTTGTTAACTTCAAAGTAGTGGTCACAAAAGTCCAAGAAAGCCTGAGGAATTCTTCCAGAAATAAAGGAGACTCGCACAGGATCTCAAATGGCTCCTTTATTAATTGGGAGATTCTGATAATGTTGTATCAAAGTTACTTTCTCGGTTGTGACGGGCATAGTATGGCCCTACAGGAGAGTATCCTTGCATCTAGGAAATACATACAAGTATTCAGAGATGACAGTGCACAAGGATGGCAATAAATTCAAACTGGTCTGCAGGCGGGACAGTTTTATTTGTTGCAATTTATTTTTAAAAATTGTATTTGTTTATTTTTGGCTATGCTGGGTCTTCACTGCTGTGAGGCCTTTTCTCTAGCTGTGGCGAGTGGGGGCTACCCTCGAGCTGTGGCCTGCGGGCTTCTCACTGCGGAGGCGAGGCACTCGGGCTTCAGTAGTTGCAGCTTCCGAGCTCTGCAGAACACAGGCTCAACAGTTGTAACTCACAGGCTTCGTGGCTGCCCAGCAGGTGGGATCTTCCTGGATCACAGATTGAACTCATGTCTCTTTACCACTGAACCACCAGGGAAGCCCTTTTTTTTATTATTAATTACAATATAATTAATTTACAATATTATGCTGGTTTCAAGGGTACAGCAAACTTATTTATATATTTTTTCAGATTATCTTCCAACTGAAGTTATTACAACATATTGAATATAGTTCTCAGTGCTATACAGTTAAGTCTTCATTGTTTATCTACTTTATACATAGTGTGTATCTGTTAATCCCATATGTCCCCCATGGCCCCCTTTTCCCTTTGGTAACTTTGTTTTCTATGTCTATGAGGGTATTCATCTTGTAAGTAAATTCATTTGTATCATTTTACAATTCCACATTTAAGCGCTATCACACAGTATTTGTCTTTGTCTGACTTATTTCACTCAGTATAATATTCTCCAGGTGCATCCATGCTGCTACAAATGGCAATGTTTGATTCTTTTGATGGCTAAGTAATATTCCACTGTTTAGATGTACCATATCTTTATCCATTCTTCTGTTGATGGACATTTAGGTTGCTCCCAAGTCTTAGTCATTCATGTGGCTATTAACACTGGGGTGTATGTGTCTTTTTGGATGAGAGTTTTTGTCTTTTACAGATATATGCCCAGGAATGGGACTGCTGGATCACATGGTAGCTCTCTTTTTAGTTTTTAAAAGACCCTTTACATTGTTTTCCTTAGTGCTTGCACCAATTTCCTTTCCCACCAACAGTGTAGGAGAGCTCCTTTTTGTCCACACTCTCTCCAGCATTTACTGTTTGTAGACAGTAAATTCTATAGACGAATGTTTGTAGACATTCTGACCGGTGCTATGCATTTCTCTAATAATTAGTGGTGTTGAGCATCTTTTCATCTGCCTCTTGACCACCTGTAATCCTTCTTTGGAGAAATGTCTATTCAGGTCTTCTGTCCATTTTTTAACTAGAATTGTTTTTTATTTAATTGTTTACCCATTTATTTTTGGCCATGCTGGGTCTTCATTGCTGCTCCCGCTTTCTCTGGTTACATGGAGCAAGGAGTGGAGGGCTACTCTTCATTGTGGTATGCAAGCTGCTCATTGCAGTGGTTTCTCTTATTGTAGAGCAGACTCTAAAGCATGTGGGCTTTAGTAGATGTGCCTCGGGAGCTCCAGAGTATGGACTCAGAAATCATGACACATTAGCTTAGTTGCTCTGTGGCACATGGAATCATTCAGAACCAAGGAGTTAACCCATGTCCCCTGTGTTGGCAGGCAGACTCTTACTCACTGCACCACCAGGCAAGTCCCTGTTTGCGTTTTCATATTGAGTTACGTAAGCTGTTTCTATATTTTGCAAATTAACCCCTTGTCAGTTGTACTGTTTGCAAATATTTTCTCCCATCCTGTAGGCTGTCTTTTCTTCTATGGTTGAAAATAAAAATTTTTTTTCAACTGTAATGGGTAGAATGCAAGGTGGCTATGGAAGGTATGAGCACTTTCAGAAAGTGAACAGGGAAGGTGACTCAGAAAGGACACTTGTGCTGAGATATACATGAGAAGGACCAAACACACAAAAATCCTAGGGGTGGAGAAGATAATTATGATGCTAACTGTACAACAAAATGCTATCATCCTCTAACTCTTATGCAGTCTGAGTGCAAAGCAATGGTCTAAGTGCTTTCCATATTTTAACTCATTTATTCCTCACAACGACCTTTTGCAGAATTTTTATTAAGTATTCAAGTAGAATTAGTGTTACACCCAACTTAAAAATGAGGAAGCTGAGACAAAGGTTTCAGGAACTCATCCAGGTTAGTTAGCAGCACAACCAGGATCTGAACCTACCAGTGTGGCTCCAGGGTCTATACTTAAAGTATTACATGAAGGCAAGCCCAGGAAACTTCACTGTCAGGATGCAGAGACAGGATGGAGCCAGAACTTGAGGGCCATCCTAGCCACAGAACTGGAAGGAGGGAGGGAGGGGGGAATGGGGATGAGTACAACATAATGCAAGGGAAGACAGGGACACAGGTGAGAATCTGGGTTTATCATGTTTCACAGAAGCTTCTGACGCAGGGAGACCGCTTAGAAAGCAATCTCCTAGGCAGGATGGTGGCCGAGACCAAGTCAATATCACAGCGAAAGCTCTGATCAGATTTATTTTTGAGGTAAAGCCAATGGGACTTGGATAATTGTTTTAGAAAGCCAGGTTTTGAGTCCACCTTCTAAACAAAACTGTATATAACATCTTGGTTCCTTGGGTCAGAGTGCATACAGGTCACAGTATACTGCTGGTGGTTTTCTGATGATGATCATCTCCTGATTCTTAAAAGAAAAACAAAGAAAAAACAGGACAAAGAACCCACCCATCCTTTTGTATTATGAGGCCTCCACTGACCCAATAATGGCTCACAGTTTACTGAGACTACACCACACTCAATCTATGTAACTGTTTTCCCCCGATCATAAACAATGTCCACTTCATTATGATTTCACAGCTTTCTTCCTTACAAAGAGAATCTCTCTCCCACAGATTAAGTCATCTGTTCTGCCTGAATCTCATCAAAGATTATACCTGGCACTGTAATTGGGAGGGTTTTAAATAGATAATTTAACCTTGAAAGAATGTTCATTTGACTCAACACATCCTTCCAATCTAAGAAACACACAAATTCCCTTTCACCTCAGGATGTCTTCCTTAATTGTGACAGCACTGCCGAGAAATTCATTTTCAAAGAGCTGACTGAGCCACAAGGGAAAATTAATACCTAAATATTGAAGCAATCCTGATGCTCTGCTTTAAAGAGGGAAGTTGGATTTGTGAGATGAAAAGACTCCAAAATGTCTCTGGTTTAGGCCTTAAAAAAAAAAAATGTCTTTAGCATTTTTTTATCTCTCTGCATTAAGTCAGAAAGTAAAAGGTACAGTCTACTTCTCTTAAAAATGGGGAGAAAAAAAAAAGTCCTTTGCTTTCCATTGCTGGTTAACTGCATTTGCTAGAATGCTGCTAGATTTTTGAGTGTCCTAGTGTGAAGGGTGTGATTTTCTTCACTTTTGAATGTGGAGGAAAAAATGTTCTTTCAACTCTGACAGCCTAAGTCTATTCCACTCTGCAGTGCCGACCATGGCTATAGTAATAGCATTTCACATTCCAGTTCTGAAATTTTACCAGGGTGAGCACAGATAGAGTGGAAAGGAGAGCGTGTGCAGGACAGCTGACCTGTTCTTTGTCATCCTCTGGTTCACAGCAAAGGCTGTTCCATCAAATGATTACAAAGAAAAAGAAAAAAAATTAATTCCAGGAACCAGAGAATTCAGAACAAGTAATAAGATCTCATTCCCCCCGAAGCTGATATCATCAAATTCTCTCACATGATTTACAATCTGGCAATCTATCTCTTTCCATTGATTATCCTGCTGTTATGGGATGTAACTACTCACTGCCCATTCCAAAAACTCTAAAGTGTTGCTCTGAGAATACACTAATGCACCTTTAATGTGAAGAAGACAGGAAGGAAAAAAAAAAAACCAACAAGGAACAAAACAGGCTGGAGAATGCATAAAGCTGAAGTTCCTTTCAAAAGCAGTGGGGAAGTTAACAACTTTTCAGGGAGGCAATCAGGAATTCATGCCCAGCAGCTACCCGAGCTCATAGCGCTAACTTTCCTAACTGGAAAGAGGCCACATGTACCCTGAATCAGAAACAGGCGGGCACCTTACTATGGACCAAGGCCATCGGAGACAATAGTGATCAAACTGCAGAATCGCCATGAATATTACTGAAAGGTGCTTCTGATTCCAAGACACTGGCCAGACAAGCTCCAGTGCCCTCATCACTGCACACATTATAATACGACTTATCAAAACTTTAATGCTAGAGTCAACAAACACTGGTCCACTGTCTCCTTTCTCACACTCTTCACGCTAAGAACGGTTCTTATGTTTTTTTAATGGTTAGGAAAAAGTCAAAAAACAGTATCTTGTAACACAGGAAAGGTTTACGGAATTAAAATTTCAGTGTCTGTAAATAACATCTCATCGGAACCCTGTCATGCCTGATCACTGACGTTATCTTCCCTGGTTACTTTCAAGTCACAAAGGAACAAGTAGGTACAGTTGCGATGCATGGCCTAGAAAGTAAAAAATCTCTACGTGGCTCTTGACAGAGTTTGCAGATGCCTGCCGTAACTCACCCACAAATCGGTCGAAAACAGCTTCAAACTAGGAAAATATGAAAGAAAAATTGCTCTCTGCCCTCTAACTAGGCTCCCTTCTCAGAAAACTCAGCAAAAAAATGGCACAATGTACATAAACTTCCCAGCAAAGCTTTTAAGTTTGTTGATTTGGTAGCAAGACAGTGGTTTGAAATAAAGCGGCAAAAAAGATGAAATTAATGATAAGGAAACTTTCTGCCCCTTTCTGGCATTCAAGATGTCAAAGCAAGGACGTGGTGAGTCTTCGGGTGCAAACTTCCCAATTTCCTTGGGGCTTTCCTGGTGGCTCAGACGGCAGGCATTCACAAACTCTGTCAAGAGCCACGTAGAGATTTTTTTAACTTTCTAGGCCTCGCATTGCAACTGTACCTACTCATTCCTTTGTAGCTTGAAAGTAACCAGGAAAGATACATCAGTGATCGGGCATGACAGGGTTCCAATGAGATGTTATTTACAGACACTGAAATTTTAATTCCGTAAACCTTTCCTGTGTTACAAGATATTATTCTTTTGACTTTTTCCTAACCATTAAAAAAATATAAGAACCATTCTGAGCGTGAAGACTGTGAGAAAGGAGACAGTGGACCAGTGTTTGTCATTGCAGGTAAAGAATTTCCTGCAATGTAGGAGACCCGGTTTGATGTCTGGGTCAGGAAGATCTCCTGGAGAAGGGAATGGCTACCCACTCCAATATTCTTGCCTGAAAATCTCATGGACAGAGGAGCCTGGTGGGCTATAGTCCATGGAGTCACAAAGAGTCGGACACAACTGAGCAACTAACACTTTTCTGTTTCCGGCTGGGGCCATGATCAATTGTGCTGATAACACAAGAGCCAAAATCTGTATATCATCTCTGTGAAGGGGATCGAGGGACGCTAAATAGACTTCCTGCTGCTGGTGTGGGTGACATGGTGATGGTCACATTCAAGAAAAGCAAACCAGAGCTCACAAAGAAGGTACATCCAGCAGTGGTAATGCGACAACAGAGATCACACCAGAGAAAAGACGGTGTGGTCCTTTATTCTGAAGATAACGCAGAGATCATAGTAAACAATAGAGGTGAGATGACAGGTTCTGCCATCACAGGACCAGTTGAAAAGGAATGGGTAGACTTCTAGCCCAGGATTGAATCAAATGCCGGCAGCATTGAATGATTCTTCAGTGTATTTGGGGGGGAAAAATTAAATAAAAATTATTTTCTCCAAAAAAAAAATTTGACAAGGAAGGCACTGTGCAAGTCTCTTTACATACAGGATTCCATTTGATGAGCACATCAAGGTTCTGAGGACACGTTATCCCCATTTTACAGATAAGAGACTGAGCCCTAAAGAGGTTGTCTAAGGTCATGGCAGAACATATGTCTTCAGACCTGGAACCCAGGTTTTGTTGGCTCTCAACCCCATACGTTTCAACTATTACAAGGAGACTAGGATTTCTGTTCAAAAACTCATACTGGTTTTGCCATTCAAAGAAAAAGAATGAGAAGGTAAGAGAATAAGTACCATTTAAGTGAATAAAATGAGAAAATGACCTACCTTTGAAAGGAACAGCCATTTAACAGACAAATGTTTGTTTTATTAAATGCTGCATGCTTCAGTGTTGAGCTCTTAAGTAACAATCAGTTCCTGTACTTACCATCACCCTGAGTACAGCCAAATCCATCTAGGCAAACACACTACCTAATCTCTTTATCCATCTGCTATGAGGACTGCTGGCTGTGGACCAGCATCCCTGCCCTATGGGCACTCCTTCTCCCATGCCTGCTTCCCAGGGCAATTTTTTATATCCAGAGATAAATCACTCGTAATCTAAGAGAGAGCGACACTACATCTACCAAGTGATTCAGGTCTTTCAAAATCTCTTAACAAAACCTGATGATACAGCCAGTAGCAGCAGTCTTGCAGATTTTATTATCATTATTGTGATGATGGCTAGTACCAAATACACGGAGCACTGACAGTGTCCCAGGCACTGGTCCAAGCACTTTAAATGGGCTCATGTATTAAACTGTTAATCTGCACACCCCTACAAGGTCAGCTCTATAATTGCTTTTATTTTACGGATCAGGAAACTGAGGCAAAAAGAAATTAAGCAATTTGCAAAGCTCCCACAGCCAGCAGGTGGCAGAGCCGGGATTCAAAACCAAGTAGTACAGATGGGAGTTGACACCTCACTGCATTTCCATATCAGGTCAAATCAAAACATTTAAATGTGAAAATCCATTGCGCATAACCAGGCTTACCTATATTATTACAAGTAGAAGGACTATCTTTAATTTTTAAATAATTGGAAACAGAGTGTGAAGAATAACCTACAGAAACCGATAAAAATAAGAAAACATTTTCTCTAAAACGCAGTGTTAGGGACTTTCTTGGTAATCCAGTGGCTAAGACTCTGAACTCCCAATGCAAGGAGCCCAGGTTTTGCATGCTGCAACAAAGATCTGGTGCAGCCAAATAAACGACTAAGTAAAAATAAATAAATAAAACGCAACGTTATTGCTTATTTGAAAAAGGAACAAGAAACATCTGAACTGTTTAGAGACGGTGGGGACGCTTCCAGCCTATTTACCTTCATAGTAAAGGTCAGACAGGGACCTCTTTCTGTTTTGTACTGTTCCAAGAGCCTGAAACTTTTTGGATTACATTAAACACAACTCAGTCATTCTTTGGGTATAGAGGCAGCAGTGGCTCAGACAGTAAAGAATCTGCCTGCAACGCAGGAGACCCGGGTTTGATCCTTGGGTCAGGAAGATCCCCTGGAGAAGGAAATGGCAACCCACTCCAGTATTCTTGCCTGAAGAATCCCATGGACAGAGGAGCCTGGAAGACTACAGTCCATGGACTCGTAAAGGGTGAGGCTCTTTCCATAATGAAGGCTTATAAACCTGAAGAATAATTTTCATGAATGGAAAAGTTTTATTATAGTTTTTATATTTTATTATAGTTTCATTATATTAAGCTGTATCGAACCCTCTACAGAGGCCAAAGACCTCAGTAACGTGTTCAGGCTGAATCTGACCACGTGGCAAACATATGGTGTTGCTCCCCACTTCTCACTCTGAACCTCCTTCCCGCTTGGTGGAATTGACAAAGCTTCCCTTCCCCACAGAGTTCATCCTTCTCAACAAAAGGATGCAATATTATTTAGATAACACTAGACAGAGCCAGACAAGCAATAACAAGGGATCAGAATAAAGGTATCAGACATTCTTTTAGCACCTAACCTTACATCAGTGACAGCATAGCCCAGCATCATGGAAGATGGTGGCGGGGCTTAGAGCCCTACCTTTATCACCATCAGTTCACTGAGTCTAGAAATGGACTAAGGCCCTCTCCCTGGTCAACTTTTCAGCTGACCAGCACTGATTTAACAATCAAGAATTTATTCACTTCAGTTCAGTCGCTCAGTCATGTCCAACTCTTTGCAACCCCATAAATCGCAGCACACCAGGCCTCCCTGTCCATCACCAACTCCCTGAGTTTACTCAAACTCATGTCCGTCGAGTCGGTGATGCCATCCAGCCATCTCATCCTCTGTCGTCCCCTTCTCCTCCTGCCCCCAATCCCTCCCAGCATCAGGGTCTTTTCCAATGAGTCAACCCTTCACATGAGGTGGCCAAAGTATTGGAGTTTCAGCTTCACCATCAGTCTTTCCAATAAACACCCAGGACTGATCTCCTTTTAGGATGGACTGGTTGGATTTCCTTGCAGTCCAAGGGACTCTCAAGAGTCCACTCCAACACTGCAGTTCAAAAGCATCAATTCTTCGGCACTCAGATTTCTTCACAGTCCAACTCTCACATCCATACATGACCACTGGAAAAACCATAGCTTTGACTAGACAGACCTTTGTTGGCAAAGTAATGTCTTTGCTTTTTAATATGCTACCTAGGTTGGTCATAACTTTCCTTTCAAGGAGTAAGTGTCTTTTAATTTCAAGGCTGCAATCACCATCTGCAGTGATTTTGGAGCCCAAAAAAAAGAATTTATTATGTCACATAAAATAAAGTCCACTGGAAGGGTAGGCCTCAGGTAGATTCAGCAGCTCAAAGACATCAACAAGAATCCAGCTTCTTCCCTTCCTTTCCAGGTTGGCCCTCCTCAAATGTGACTTCATCAAGGGGAATAATGTCTGCCTCTAGGCTGGTATGTATGGGTATAAGAGCTGGACATCCTGCAGTTCATGGGGTCGCAAAGAGTAGGACACAACTGAGAGACTGAACTGACTGACTGAGAGCTGGACCATAAAGAAAGCTGAGCACAAAAGAATTGATGCTTTGGAACTGTGGTGTTGGAGAAGACTCTTGAGAGTCCCTTGGACAGCAAGAAGATCCAACCAGTCCATCCTAAAGGAGATCAGTCCTGAATATTCACTGGAAGGACTGATGCTGAAACTAACATTCCAATACTTTGGCCACCTGATGCAAAGAACTGATGAATTGGAAAAGACCCTGAGGCTGGCAAAGACTGAAGGTAGGAGAAGGGGATGACAGAGGATGAGATGGTTGGATAGCATCACCGACTCGATGGACGTAAGTTTGAGCAAGCTCCAGGAGTTGGTGATGGACAGGGAGGCCTGTGTGCTGCAGTCCATGAGGTTGCAAAGAGTTGGACACAACCGAGCGACTGAACTGACAGGCTGACTCACAGGGAATTTAATTCTAAGAAGAAGCATGAGAGAGAGGTTCCTAATCAAAAATGTCCAGCTACATTCTCAGATCCCCTGAAAACAAAGTCATGCAAGATTTAAAGAGTTTGTGGAGCTGCCCTTTCATGGCAAAGAAAAATCCTATAAAATGAGCATGTCACTGCACTCCCACTCTGTGAAGCCTCAGATTTGGTGCAACGTTTGATCCCTCTGGCCAGGATTTGGCCCCAGGCATTTCAGCTTTAATGAATCCCAAAGAACATAGCTTGATCTGACTTCTGAATCCATGTGGCATTTTCTCAGGACAATGTTTATAAGTCTTTAGAGGAGACCCATGTCAAGAAGATGGAGGATTTACACAAAAAATAAAAACCTACCAGGGACTGCCCGTAACTCAAAGCTTGTATTTCACAGGCGCTGTCCAAACCATTTCTGTTTCACTGGCAATGGTGCTAAGGAAGGAGGGATAAGGAATTCCAAGTCCAGACCCCTGAAATTTTATCAGGGTCATTCACTCAGGATGTGTCTGTCACTCCAGGGTCCAAAGCAGAACTTTCACTTGTTCAATGCTCCTTCTCTCTCCCTTTGGCAAAGACCCGTCTTTTCTAAGAGAAACCCATTCCAACAGGGTGAGGTAGGGGAGTTACCTTTTACCTCAGTCAACAGTGCTGAGGATATTACCTGAGCCTGTCCAGTTATTAGTCCAGCCTAATGTGACCCAAGTCTTGATAATTAATAAGAGTAAGGCATGATATCTAGGCTCAGGAAGATTTCTTCTCTGTAAAAATATGGAGGAGAAAATTCAAAAAGACACATGCATCCATTGTTCACTGCAGCACTATTGACAATAGCTAAAACATGGAAGCAACTTAGATGTCCATCAACAGATGAATGGATAAAGAAGCTGTGGTATATATACACAATGGATTATTCAGCCATTAAAAGGAACACCTTTGAGTCAGTTCTAATGAGGTGGAAGAACCCAGAACCTATTACACAGAGTGAAGTAAGTCAAAAAAAGAAAGATAAATATCGTATTCTAACGCCTATATACAGAATCTAGAAAAATGGTACTGCAGAATTTACTTACAGGGCAGCGGTGGAGAAACAGACATAGAGAATAGACTTGTGGACATGGGGAGGGGGAGGAGAGGGTGAGATGTTTGTAAAGAGTAACATGGAAACTTACATCACCATATGTAAAATAGATAGCCAACGGGAATTTCCTGTATGGGTCAGGAAACTCAAACAGCGGCTCTGTATCAACCTAGGAGGGTGGGATGAGGAAGGTGATGGGAGGGAAGTTCAAAAGAGAGAGGATATATGTATACCTATGGCTGATTCAGGTTGAGTTCGACAGAAAAGAAAATTCTAGAAAGGAATTATCCTTCAATAAAAAAAATTAATTAACCTAAAAAATATATAGAGAGAGGAGACCTCCCTGGTGGTCCAGTAGTTAAAGACTCCGTGCTTCCAATGCAGGGGGCACTGGTTGGAGAACTAGGATCTCACATGACATGCAGCATGGACAAAATTTCGTTGTTGGTTGTTGAAAAAAAAAAAAGAAATATGGAGCACTATGTCAACAAAGTCTGCAGATGTTGGGGGATTGAAGGTGGCCATTTATCAACATCACAAGAACTGCCCAAACAGGGTAGTTAGTTAAAAAGGAAAAGAGAGACCTGATACATGGATGGAGGACCTGAATCCAGCCATGCCCAAACCTGGTATACCCTTCCAGTATGGCATCAACAAGGTCTTCTATCCACTTGAGCTACTTTGTGTCGATCTCTTTCCTTTCCAGCTGCAACTTCAATGCAGTGTTCCCCTGTAGCATTTGCTGATGACCATCGTGTAAACATTCCCACCACAGCCCACTTCACCCTGCTCACGCGACAGCACTAAGTGTGAACAGGAAAGAGGTCTATAGCAGCACATCCTCAGACAGCATCTCTACCGCACAGATACGCCAGACAGAAGCTCAAGAGCACAGACAATAAAAAAACGCATTCAAATACTTAGGGGGCTTCGCTCATGGTTCAGTGGTAAAGAATTCGCCTGCCAATGCAGGAGGCACAGGTTCAATTCTGGATCAGGGCAGATCCCGCGTGCCGCAGGAAAACTAAGCCCACACACAACTACTGAGCCTGTACTCTAGAGCTCAGGAGCCTCAACTCCTGAAGCCTCGTGTCCTGCAGCCTGCGCGCCACAGCCAGAGAAGACCCGACAATGAGAAGCCCAGGCACCACCACTAGAGTAGACCCCGCTCTCCGCAACTAGAGGGAAAACCCTCACAGCAACCCCAACATGGCCAAAAATAAATAAAGTTTTAAACTGGAATAATGAGAAGTATTTTTTACTTTGTAAGTATGACTTGGTTGTAAATTTTATGTAATATTGTGCTTTAGAAGACTGTATTTAACAACCAGCTCACAAAGCTCCCAAGAACTTCACCACCAGCTCTCCCCAGGTTGCACAAGCAGCTACCTGACCCCAGGCCGCGAATGCACAGAGCAGAAGGGAAGCACACAAGGCATAAATCCTCCGCCCTCACAGGTCTCAACCACTCCTGGCCCTCGGGAGTTTGATCTTCAAACTCAAGCCCTTCTGCAGAAAAGTGGTCACACTTGCTGTCGGATGGTAATGCACAGTGTTCGGTTAATTAAGCAGGGTATAGTGCAGCTAAAACCCAGGGCCTAGCTTCTCCCTGATCCCATAAAGCATTCGTGGCAGTTTGGGTTTTAACCAATACAGGAGTAATTCGAAATCAATTTCCCCTCCCCTTGATGAACAATGGACTATTCAGCGTGACCCACAGAGAAAATCAGAAGCCCGTGTGTGTGGGGCGGCCGCCGCGAGCCCCAGCCCAGCATGCTCCAGGATTCTACCACACAGCCGCATGCCTGACTGAATCCACCATGAGGAAGCCGGTCTTCCCCTGCTCTCAACACCGTGAGCCATCACCGCGGCAGCTACGAGCTGCGCACTCTGATGAGCGAGCAAGATGGATACAGCTTCAGCCCCTGTGGCATGCACAGGCTGGCAAAAGGGGCCTGAAACAGAGGCCTAAGAACGTCCCATTAACACAGTCACAGAGGGACATGGGTTCAATGAGCCTGGTGCATCGTGCACCCCTGGCTGGAATCCCACCATTGCTGCCAAGGCCCTTGATCTTGGACAGCTTGCATGCATATTTAGGCACTCAGTTGTATCCGACTTTCTTTGACCCCACAGATAGTAGCCTGCCAAGCTCCTCTGTCCATGGGATTCTCCAGGCAAGAATACTGGAGTGGGTTACCATTTCCTTTTCCAGGGAATCTTCCTGACCCAGGGATCGAACCTGAGTCTCCTGAACTGCAGGCAGATTCTTTACCACTGAGCCACCAGGAAAACTCCTAGACAACTTGAGCCTCAGCTTCATCATTACACTATCTGCTCTCTCAGGGCTACTGTGGGGTCCAAACAGGATTACACAGGCAAGTGAGCTGTCTGTCCTATTTGCAAAATAAGTTCCAATGCTAATGGCAGACTTGAAAACACTCGATCTTAAGACATTTTTTGCCTGCCCCCCCCATCAAAAAAACACGCATCATGATCAAACTTTCACTTAATTAGCATGGATTACCAGCTAGGGTAATGAGGTTACATTCAAAAGTCAGTGTACAAGGTTTCAACAGTCAGAATTATACTTGTCAATTTCCTTGAAATCATCCAAAAAGTGCGGTGCATGTTTTCATGTTATAATATTGTACACATATTGCATAATACCAACATTTGTCCCCCCTACTGAACATGAATAAAGTAAATCAAAGTCTTCATGCAAGCAACTACAGATTAGAACTATTATGCTTTTTGATACCCAAGAAAAAAACAGATGAGAAGATTCTAGAGTGCTCCTGTTCATCTACAGGGTTTACTGAATTCTATTCCATTATGAAGTCTGTATTAGCTTCATACACACAAATATATTTGTTTGCTATAGTAAGGAACACAGGTTATGTGAAACCTGTGTGTTTTTTCCCCTAGAAAAAAATGTAAAATACAGTGTATGCTTACTCATTTTCAATTTGTAGATGGCTTGACTGAAACCATTCTGACTTGAAATTTTAAAGACATAAAACCAGCCATGTCACCACATGAACTGCGTTCCCCAAATTCATACATTCCAACCCCAGGACTGAATTCCCCAGTACCTCAGAATATGGGCTCAGCGAGAAAGAGAGTCATCACAGAAGTAATTAAAGATGAAGTCATGGCGCTACCCTGGTGATCCGGTGGTTAAGAAAAACCCACCTGGCAATGCAGGGATCACCAGGTCAGTCCCTGATCCGGGAGGATCCCACATGCCATGGAGCCACCAAGTCCACGACACAAAGTCCCAGCACAACCAAAAGTAACTAAAGATAAAAGAAATTAATTTTTTTTAAGATGAAGTCATTAGGTAGACCCTAATCCAATACAACCAACACCCTTACAAAAAGGGGAAATGTGCACACAGGGAGACCAGTATGCACACACAAAGGTAGAGATCAGGGCGATGCTTCTACAAGCCAAGGAATGTCAGACTGCCAGCAAACCACCAGAAGCTAGGAGAAAGGCAGGGAACACATCCTTCTCACAGCCCTCAAAACGAACCAATGCCACCCACCCTCTGAGCTTGGACTTCGAGCCAATGAGACAACACATCTCTACTGTGTAAGCCATTCAAACTGTGGTACCCTTTGACTACAGTCCAAGCAAACGGACATGACGACCCAACTGACATTTCCTCCTGTGGTCCCACGACAGGCCACTGCACCCAAGCTCTTGGGCACTGGTCCTGTGACTCGAAGCGGAGTTACCAATTTAACTGATTCATGAGTTAATGAGCGTGTCTGACATAACTCCAGTCTATCATCACTAATAAACCTTAAAGTAAGAGACAGGAAGGGGGCAGCACACGATGAGCAACCCCATGTCCTGATTCACAGGTAAGAAGAGAAAGGCGTCTCCGAGGGAACAAGACAGAGATGCGAGCTGCAGTGCCTCGCTCAAGCAAGAGAAGCCGTTCTTCTCAATTTCTCGATTTTGTTGGCCCACTCCTTTTCTTCCCGTGGTGAATAAAAACACCCAAGGGGAAATGAAAACCCATTCATCAACATTCCTGGCCAGACAGCGAGCCGCTTAATGGTTTTATCGATTCCTTGTTTTCCTCTACATTACGTGTTACACCGGCTCAGGCAGTCCATACAAGAAGAATCAAGATGGTGCTGGTAAGAAGGCATTATTTCATTTTAAGCTTGTTACCACTGAGACCAGTCAACCTTGAACAGAAGCAGCCTAGTTTCAAAACAAGCATGTGCAAAATTTCTATTCACTGCATGCCAGTGGTCCTTCCCATAGCCAATGTCCCTTGGTTCCAAAGGCCTATCTTAGTTGGTAAAGAAAAACAAACTATGGCAATAACTGTGCCCGTTAAGTGGATTTCCAATGCTGGAATAATGTTCTGTTATGTTTTATATTCCAAGATAATGGTTCCAAAGGCTTTAAGGGGTAAGTTTCATATTAGGGAAATGACTCTAATTACTAACACAAAGCACTCTGTCTATGCATTTTGACATAAATATCATTATAAGGCTAAAATAAAACGATTAAATGGCTCACCTATTTATAAAAGACATACAGGATCTTCAATGCCCTTGCAAACTGTCCATTTTAATTGATTTAACTAAACATGCTATAAGCAAACAACACACGTTAAAACAAGTTTTCTAAATTCAGGACAATGACATAATACCAGATTTGGCATGGTAAAAAGATTAAATCAAACCTTTTAACAAAGGAACTTGGCTGCCTTAGACAAGGTGGACAGTTAGCAGTAACTTACCGCTAACAGACCAGGGGAAAAGTGAAAACTGACATTAAATGTTCTATACCATTTACATCAATCACTTACATAGTTACTAAAAGTTGAGTTAAATGGCATAAAACCCTTGAGAAAATTATTCAATTCTGAAAAACAGCTGAGATTCTGAAATTGTATGTGTCCAATTATCATTTCTGTTCATCATCCTTTCTATCTGTCAAAGAGGAAATAATCAGGAATAGCAACTAAGAGTTGTGAGGTTCAAACCCACCTCTACCACTCACTCACTAATTTGAATGAGTATCAGACACCTTAGACCTCACTAACCTCCATCAAAAAAAAAGGGAAGGACTGGCCTATATCAAAAACAAATACTGGGACTTGCCTGATGGTGGATGAGAATCCACTTGCCAATGCAGGCGGCACAGGTTCAATCCCTGGTCTGGGAAGATTTCACACACCATGGAGGAACTAAGCCTGCATATCACAACAAAAGAGTAGCCCCCGCTCACCACAACTAGAGAAAGGAAAGCCCATGCAGTCAAAAAGAAATAAAAATTCTTAAAACAAAAAACAAAAAAAAAACCCGATACCTACTGTAAACTCTAAGATGGCAAGGGTCTCATGAGCAGACTCCCAATTATTTGCCAAATAAATAAGGCATTTTATGTGTTTCATAGTCTGTGCTTCAACAAGAACAATGAAATTTGAAGGAAGCATTCTATGCTTTAAAAAAAACTTTGAAATCCACTGGTAAGTTTGGTCTTTTGCTTTTTTCAAAAGTAATCCCGTAACTTGTAGAAATGAATCTGTATACTGTTTCACAATCACACAAGTAATGTGAATTTCAAGATTCCACTTATTTTTAAGCTAAATGTGGTATCTAAGTGTCCTCACATACAGAGAGAAAACAAAGCTGAAACTAATTATAGGGGAATTCAAGAAAGAGGAGACCAGAGATGAATTTTGCCTTAACCCAAGCATTTCAAACTGAGCAACTTTTGAAGAAAACTTTGTCTTGAGATATTTCTTGGCCAGAGTTACTGAAAATTGTTGTAAAAATCATACCTTTTGCCATACCTGCTGACACTCAATTCGGATGGAGAGTGTTCAAATTTGTTTTCAAAACTAATTATCCACCTGCCTAAATAGGTTTTGCCTTGAAGGTGTATAAATTAAAAGAAAAGATGCTTTCTTTTAAAAAAATTCTAATTTTCAGATTGTGCTAAAGAATACAATGGTACTAAATACATTTTCTAAACTTTATCTTGAGGAGAATATTAACTAGACTTCTTACGCATTATATAAACCAGCTACCCAAACCTATGAAACTGATACAAGACTAAAACTCAAATCTAACCTATATGGAAATCTTTAAACATAGTTCCACCAAGAGCTACACAGCCGGTATGTGTATATAAATGGTACTCTGCCTTCTACTGAATAACTTATGAATATGATATTACTTCATTTAGTAGAAGAGTCAAGGCCTAGGGCCAAACTACCGAGTTATAAATGAAATTCTCTTACACGTTCCCTCAAGTAGCAATAAGAAATATCCATTTACCAAAGGTTCTCAGCCCCTTCCTGGACCTGCAACATTGTTGACACAGCATGGAGAACACCCAAACTTTGAGGGCACAGGCCCGACTGTCAGGAAAGACATGATAGTGTTTCCATGGTTTTACTCAGTTGGTTTCTTTGAGCAGTAACACTATATAATCAGACTGTTCTCCCTATAGGCAAAAAGAAAATAATGAATAAAATTCTTCACGTTAATGACTGTGCTGATCCCAACGTCCACCGTTAACACAGATGGCAAAGCTACATTCGGGCTACAAAAGAAATACCCCACGCCTCGCTCAGTTCTGTCCAGGGAGGTGGGAAATTATCACTGTGCTCTGTACTCAGGCACACGGAGCATGTCCAGATGGAAACCAAAATATGCAGACTATCATCTGTGTGTTTGAACTAAATGACAAACATCTGCAAACAGACAGACGTTCTCACTGTTCATCTGGATTAAGAAAAACTTCCATTTTCCCACAACAGATTAAAAATGATTTAACAAAAAAAAAATTTTTTTTTTAATTAATTGTAACCATTCCCTGTCCGTGTCAGACCTTAGCTATGCTTGGATCAGGCCAATTTTGCTGTAACATCGTGTTTCTTCCTGTAAGCTATTTCCCCAAACACACTGTGCAGATTTCTCTGTCATGCTTTATTGATAAGAGTCGGGCTTGAAAGCAGGGCTGCCAGATTATTACCATAGTATAAATTACGGACATGCAAAGCACTGATGGATGTTGGCTGTGCTCTCGTGACAAAGCAAATGGTGGATCTGAGGCTTAAACTGCTACACCAAGGACCTGGCACAAAGTAGACACTTAACAACAAATATTTGCCAAACTGAGTAACACTCTACTTGACAAACACGAAGCATCATCCAGTCCTGGGTGTACTTCAACAGAAATAATTGATTTGGATGAGGGAGGTGGTAAGTGAAGACGGGGTGCTCAGGCAGCCCTCAGAAGCAGCTCTGGCCCTTGAAATAAGCATTTGCAATCGCTGCCCCCCTCTTCTCCTGGACTCCCCACGTCTGATCGCTACAATTAGGGCCTGAGCTGCTTTACTGGAGCCAGCAGCACATCAGCTCACTCAGTCAATTCATACGTGGTCTGCTCAGAATGGAGGAGATGCCCTCGCCACTAACAGCCCACAGCTGCACCCCACACTGGTAGAGATGCAGCGCTGGGCACTGTAATCCCCCGGCCAGGCCCCCCTCCTCCCGGATGAGCATTTTCACCCTCTCTTTGTGTTTAAATCCATTTTAGTCCACAGCATTCTGATTAGTCGGTGCTGGGCAGAGAACAGGCTCCCAAAGACTTGTTGATCCAAATATTCAGGAAGAGGCTGGAGACTCAGTCGAGGATCAGGGCTGCCTGGTACACAGTTTAGACTCCGATTTCAAAACTGTATTTTTTTTTTTAAGTAATTCTATCAATACCCATTTTATTACATGCCACAGTGAACATCCTGAGATGCATTCTATTTTTTAAAACCAGCTGTCTATCTGCTGCCGACATTGCCGATAAAGCTCTAAGTCATTAAGGGAAAAGGAGAGACTTCATTTGCTGTGATAATACACAGATCTGTGTATCTTTCCAACTGCCTTCCAGGTCGAAAGAAATGAGGTCTTGATGAGTACCAGCTAGCTATTAATTAGATTTAGTAGCAACAAAATATTACTTTTCAAGCACTTTAAGAACTGAGAACAGCTACCAAGCTCAGCAGAATTTTTCTTTCTTTTCATTTCCCTGACCCCCTTTTTCCAACTTATCTCATTAAAAATGCTTCTATCTGAAAGGAAATGAAGAGAGCAAGAACAAGAACTGAAGAGTAAATGCAGGTGATTATTACAAAGACCTCATTCATCTATCCCCGATTTTCAAAACCCCATTTCATTTTGTTTAGCTAAGAAAAAGACAACTGTATAAACACACAGCTCACCTTCAAGGAGCAGACCTTTAAGTCTGAAGCAGAGACTGCAACTTACGCCACCACAGCACTTTTTTAACAGTTAGGACCACCTTTTGTCCTTTTCTGGTCATTTAATTATTTTTACCTAGTCGACAAAGGAAATGCTGATTTCTGGGCCAAAGGAAAGTATTGCTGTTGTTTGGTCGCTAAATTGTGTCTGACTCATTTGTGACCCCACGGACTGTAGCCACAGACTGTCAGGCTTCTCTGTCCATGAAATTTCCCAGGCAAGATTACTGGTGTCGGCTGCCATTCCCTCCTCGAGGGAACATTCTCAACCCAGGGATTGCACCTGCGTCTCCTGTATTGGTAGGTGAGTTCTTTACCACTGCGGCACCTGGGAAAGTGACGCAAAGTACAGGGCTTCCTAGAAGTAATTCATCCCAGCTGTGCCTCTCCTGACACAGTTTTAGGATTTCAAAGGTGTCTGTCCTGATGGGGGACAGAGGTGCCTATGGTTATGTGGGGAAATGCTGCAGAGAAGGAATACACAGATGGGGGCCAAGTGGCCCTGTCTTCTCAAAACTTTCCATGTGCTAAGGAATCACTTCGGCAGTTTTGCTAAGAACAGATCCAGAGTGGAGGCTGAAACGGTTAAGAACCACGTTTCTAACAAGTGCCTGGGTGATGTTCATACTGCTGGTCAAACAATGACACTTTGGCTCTGAAGACTTGGAACTGTCTCGAATAACTATCCTATATTGGTTTTGCCTGCCCAGCATCTACTGCGGGGCTACAGAAAACCAATCAGACTTCAGGGAGGTACAAGAGGGTGGTTTCTTTTCCTCCACCTCCCCCACAGCTTTATTGGGGTGTACTGACAAAGAGAAGGTGATTCTCAGAGACAACCTGTGTATCAAGTTCACAAGAGAGGACAGATCCATCTCCTTTCCCCCAAGATGGGTGTTTCTTACAATGACTAAAAAAATAATTTAAAATCATTTTGGTTATGTATAAACTTCACATAAAAACAAAACTGGTATGCTGCAGAATCTACTTGCTTTATCACAGTTTAAGCTGCAGAGAGAGAGAACATTCAGACATGTTTTTTTTTTTTCTCCAGTGCCTTTAACAGAGGAAACTCCAAGCAGTTTCCCTGTCTCTTGAGCTCATTGTGGTGGCTCAGACGGTAAAGAAACCACCTGCAATGAAGGAGACCCGGGTTCAAGCCGAGTCAGGAAGATTCCCTAGAGAAGGGACTGGCTACCCACTGCAGTATTCTTGCCTGGAGAATCCCATGGGCAGAGGAGTCTGGCAGGCTACAGTCCATGGGATCACAAACAGTCAGACAGAACTGAGGGACTAACACTTTCATTACTGTTTTCAACACTTCACTCATTTAGTTATGTGTCTAAATTACCCTTTGTAACCTCAGCACAAAGCTCAGTAACTGGGACAGAGGGTAAAATCAACAGTTGCTGCTGCTGCTGCTGCTGCTAAGTCACTTCAGTCGTGTCCGACTCTGTGCGAGCCCATAGACGGCAGCCCACCAGGCTCCGCTGTCCCTGGGATTCTCCAGGCAAGAACACTGGAGTGGGCTGCCATTTCCTTCTCTAATGCATGAAAGTGAAAAGTGAAAGTGAAGTCGCTCAGTCGTGTCCAACTCTTCGTGACCCCATGGACCGCAGCCCACCAGGCTCCCCCGCCCATGGGATTGTCAGGCAAGAGTACTGGAGTGGGGGTACCACTGCCTTCTCCAGAATCAACAGTTAGCACTTAGTAAGTGTTAGGTAGCTGTGGGTAGCCCTTCACATCCATTATCTTCTAGAATCTCACCCTTGAGGAATAATTCTCAAGGATCCTCATGGAAACTCGGGTTCAGAGCAGGATAACTACCTTCACTGGTTAAACATAAAAGCAGGATTCAAACAAAATCTGATATCCAGTTCCAAAGCCTATATGCCACTCCCACGCCGCAACTGCGTCGTAGTGCTTTAGTGCGCACAGCATTTCTAAAGAGGAACAGATCATGCGTTCACTGCCAAGTTCAAAACCTGTCACCGGCAGCTCTCTTCTAGCTGCTCTACACCCCTCATTGCCCTCCCCCTCTTCCTACTGCCACTTCAACTAGTTTTCACACCACTGAACTGGAGTGGGCAGCTCTGGGCCCCTCTTGCTAAAACAACAGGTCAGCATGAAGGCAAGGATGCCCAGGCAAATGTGACAGACCTCTGTAACACAACAAACCAAGGGAAGAAAACCCATCAAGAGGCCAATGACATAGTTCAGGGGACAGCCCTGGACTCCTGCACACTTGGCCTGCAAATACCACAGCAAGCTTATCTTCCTGTCCTCTCAACCTCCAAAAAGAAAAAGAAACAGAATCATACCCTAGGGTGTCCAAGACCAGGGGGAAGAACGAACTTATCAAGACCCGCATTTCTATGAACCTATGACCCCGCAGTTCTAATTCTCTGTGTTGAGCCTAAGCCAGTACTGACACATGTGCAGAAAGAGATATGCATAAAGACTATTCCGTGTCAACTGACTTCAGGGACCACCAGCAAGAATAGGCTCTGCAGCCTGTTCTTAACAATGGAATCCCATGCTGCAAGTAACAGGACTGTGTTAAAATTATCAGGTATCATCCATGAAAAAAAAATTTTTTAAATCATTGCTGAATCCCTCCAAAAAGCAGCAGCATGATAGATACAATATATTATTTATGTAAAAATAATCCATACATTTATAAGTGTGTGTGAAAGGGTTAGTTGCTCAGTCATGTCTGACTCTTTGTGACCCCATGGACTGTAGCCTGCCAGGCTTCTCTGTCCATGGAATTCTCCAGGCAAGACACTTGGAATGGGTTGCCATTCCCTTCTCCAGGGGATCTTCCCAATCCAGGGACTGAACTTGGTTCTCCTGGATCATAGGCAGATTCTTGCATGCATGACTGCATGCTAAGTCATTTCAGTCGTGTCCAACTATGTGTGACCCACCCTATGGACTGTTGCCCACGAGGCTCCTCTGTCCATGGGATTCTCCAGGCAAGAATACTGGAGTGGTAGCCATGCCTCCCTCCAGAGGATCTTCCCAACCCACAGATCAAACCCAAGTCTCTTGTGTCTCCTGCATTGGTTGGCGGGTTCTTTACCACTAGCGCCACCTGGGAAGCCCATATATTTTTCATAACTATATGTCAGTCTATTAAAATAGCTTCACACTCTGGGAAGGCAGGATAAGAAATAGTTGACAGATTAAAAATTTGGCTGAAATATTCTAAGAAAAAACATATTCATATATTATATGCAATTTTTTAAAGAAAAAAATAAAGGACAGGGGTGTCAAGAGCCAACAGCAGATGCCCCGTGCTCCTGGCCTATTATTTCTATCAGAAACGTAAGATGTCAGCATCCTGAGAAGGCACCAGCCCTTGAAACAGACACTACACCCAGGCATTAGCAAAGGACTGTGCTGTCCTCGGTCACCACTCACTGGAATATGCAGGAAACCTTAGGCTTGACACCCTTAGTGCTTCCAGCCTCATCTCTCACTACTTGCTCAACTTCCTGCCTCAGATGTCCTAAGGCTATGAGATGCTCATCTAGACCACCTTGAAGAGGCTGTTCTTGACAAATCTAATGACTGACTCTGACCATAGCCCCGTATTCCACTTCCGTTTTCCAGGCTGGGTTTGGGCATCATCTCTCCATCCATACATCCATCCTCTCACACTGAGCAGTTGCCCCATGCCCAGCATGCCAAAGACACAGCAATGGGGAAGATTATCCCGACCGCACAGACCAATCTAGTGGCCCAGGCTACCTGCATCCACACCCAACCCATCCCAGTAATCACCCAAATTCTCCAAGTCCAGAGTGAGCTTGAACCACCAAGAGCTAAGGTACAGAACAGCTGCTTTCAAAACCCCAGCCCCTTCATCTCACTATGTAACTGGGGCAAATTTTGCTCTCTTCAAAGCTCCAAGGTTCTCATTTTTGGATGGACATAATATCCCGGAAGGAGGTATCTTAGGAGACCTCTTCCTCATGGGGTTGTGGTGAGGGTTAAATTAATACCTGCATAGCTCTAAGTTCATGACCTGGAGCATATCATTCAGCAAGTGGTAGTTACATTAACGTGGCATTATGGGAGGAGTTCGCAAACTTTTGCCTTAATGGGTCATAGTTTATATATTATACACATTAAACAGTTAAAGCCTGCAGGTCAGACAGCACGCTCCTGCTTGTAAGCCCACAAGTGTGGTTATGCTGCAATAAAACATGATTTACTGACCTTTAATGTGAATGACATATTTTCATGTCTCAAATTATTTTTTTAATTTTTTCAACAGTTCAAAAATGTAAAATAACATTCTTAGCACACCGGCTTGAGCAAAAACAACGAGCAGGTCTGATCTGGGCCTAGTCGACAGTTTGCTGACTCCTGTATTGGAAGAAATCCTATGAACTAGAGAGACTCCTATCACGTAACAAGTTTTTCCTGTCTGTAGAGCTATAACTAGCTTCCCTGGCAACTCAGCAGTGAAGAACTGGCCTGACACAGCAGGAGACGCGGGTTGGATCCCTTGGTCGGGAAGATCCCCCAGAGAAGGAAATGGCAACCCACTCCAGTATTCTTGCCTGGCGAATTCCATGGACAGAGGAGACTGGTGAGCTACAGTCAGTGGGGTTACAAAAGAGTCAGACGCAACTTTGCAACTAAACAAGAACTGTTAACTGCTAGTTGTTGCAGGAGTCTCCAGCACCAGGCTACTTGAAGGAAAAAAAAAAAAACTAAGCATTCATAGACACATATGTATGTACATACATGTATGTGTATATATACATATATATATAAATAAACACGCATCTGCCATTTCCCCTCAAATTGTCCAGAAGAAACTAAAGAGAAAGTAAATGTGCTAAACTTAATATTTGGATACTCTGGGCAGAAAGGGATACAGAAATTCCTTGTACTATTTTTGTACCTTCTTGGGAAATCTGAAATCATTTCAAACTTTAAAAATCTAAGAACCAAGAATAAATGATTTCAACAAGTTCTCTGCCTAAAGACCGTATATAAAGAGCATGCCTATTTGATTTCTGTTGTTTCTATTTTACAAAATGGAAGGCAAAAATTTGCCTATGGAAGGTGACATGTGCCATTAATACTGTAAATATTTTTTATTTATTAAACACTGTAAAAAATACTTTGGCCACTTGATGCAAAGAGAGCTGACTCATTGGAAAAGACTCAGATGCTGGTCAAGACTGAAGGCAAAAGAAGAAAAAGATGGCAAAGAATGAGATGGTTAGATAGCATCACCGATTCAATGGACATGAATTTGAAAGCAAACTCCAGGAGACAGTGAAGGGCAGGGAAGCATGGCATGCTGCAGTCCATGGAGTCACAGAGATGGACATGACTTAGTGACTAAACAACAAAAAACGACTATTAGTTCAGTTCAGTCACTCAGTCACGTCTGCCTCTTTGCAACCCCATGGACTGCAGTAGGCCAGGCTTCCCTGTCCATCACCAACTCCTATAAATCAGCTAACAACTATAAATCAGCTCATATCAAGACGGCGTCTCATGTCTTCACAAGACTAAAGTGAAGTAAAGTGAAGTGAAGTGAAAGATGCTCAGTCGTGTCTGACTCTTTGCAACCCCGTGGACTATACACTCCATGGAATTCTCCAGGCCAGAATACTGGAGCAGGTAGCCTTTCCCTTCTCCAGGGGATGGTCCCAACCCGGGTCTCCCACATTGCAGGTGGATTCTTTACCAGCTGAACCACCAGGGAAGCCCAAGAATACTGGAGTGGGTAACCTACCCTTTTCCAGCGGATCTTCCCAACCCGGGAATTGAATCACGATCTCCTGCATTGCAGGCGGATTCTTTACCAACAAAGCTATCAGGGAAGCCCTTCACATGACTAAAAACAAGTCAAGATACCCTCAAGCCCTAACAGTGAGGCCATCACAGACAACCGCTCTGCCTGGGGCACCCACCAGGTCAGTCACATTCCTTCTGCACTCCTCTTGTTGGCCGAGGGGTGGAAGTAAGCAGACCTACCTGGGGGATACCTGGCCCCATAAATGATAAAGGAATAAACAAGGAGAGAAAAAGGTTACCCAGTCTTGTCTCTTGATGTCCTTCCATTCGCATAATAACACTAGTCAAAGAATCCAGGTAGATTCCTTCCAGGGAAGGGAGCCTCCTTCTCTTACCACAGTCTTGTCTCTTGATGTCCTGCCATTTGCATAATAACACTAGTCAAAGGATCCAGGCAGAATCCTTCCAGGGAAGGGAGTCTCCTTCCCTTACCACCCCCCTACCCAAGACAAATGGGAACCCAGACCCAAAGGACTGCCCCCAGCAGGTCCTGTTCCTTTAATTCCAGTCTGTTGATTCTCACGACCTTCCTGGCCTCCTCTCATCATATGGCCAGTTCCTTTTCGGGAAGGTGGCCTCTCTCAAGAGTAGCAACTTCTGCGCACTGGCGGCCCTGCAGACAACACAACTTTCGAAGCTGCTGGTTCAGAGGGACAGAAGGAACGGCAGAGCTTCTCTCTCCTATCAGAGACCTGTGGCAATCCCAGGCGACAGGATCTAAACCCATCCCCAGTTCCCCTGCACTGAGAAGGTGCTGGCTTGCCATACCATCTTCACACACCAGAGTTCAATTCCAAAACCCTCACATGAGAATGACCTGCTAATTGGGTCTCCAGTGCCTCCATCAGAAATAGATACTACAACTGGCAGCGTAATTAGCAAGCTTCCGCTGCCAAGACAACCACCGTTTTCCCCCTCCCCTGTTGGAAAAGTTATCCTTCCTGACCTTAAGTTTCAAATCCTAGCTATTTTCGGATGGAAAGGTCTGCTCAATCAGAGGAACCTATCACCTAATGAAAGCAATTAAACTGGCAAGTAATTCAAAATCCACAGCAGCAAAACAAGACAAAAAAATAAGTAAATAAAAAGGACGACAGTGAAGTAAAATGCAAGCCTTATTAATAATTCCCTTGGTCTCAACTGTCCAGAAAATGCATGTTAGGGTTCAAAAGCCCAGTCAGTGTCTTAATTGTCATCTTACTCTCTGATTACCAAAATGTGGGTCCCACAGGCAGGCAGCAGTACTTGGCACATAGCAGGTCCCTAACAAATGATACAGGTTAGGGAGTAGAGAAGCTCTTTCTCACTAAGAATCTCCTGTCCCTGACCAAAGGAGAACTTGGACCCTCATCTTTCATTTCCTAAGAATTAAGCTTTATGCTGAATTTATGATGTTTTAACATCTTTCACAAAATGATACCAACAACCCACCAAAAGGCTGTAGACCAACAAGTAAATGTGTTGAAGTTACAGATGATTTTCTTTTTTCTCTATGTGCCTTTATGAATTCTATTTTCTATGATGAACATTTATTACATTTCTATTAAAGAAAAAAAAATGAAAACCAAGTAGATGAAAATAACATTCTCATTCAAACAGAGAGCAGTCTTTAAACTCCAAGGTGCTCCCAAGTCACCTGAAGCTTTTGCTGAAAGACAAATTCCAGTTCCATCAGTCTAGGGTGCGGCTGAAGACTGACATTTCTAACAAGCTCCCGCGCAATAGCTGGACAAACCCAACGGCACTTTGATTGCCAAGACTCTATAAAACACAAAAGTAATTCACATGCCAACAATCCCAGTTTTTAAAGAGACGATGATGGTAACAAGGCCTTAAATCAAAGAAGGGCAACACTAGAAAAGCCCACGCTGAAAAATGAATGCCTTTTGGGCTCCAGCCAGAAAGAAGCGAAAAAAAACAAACCAAAACACAACTGAACTTTACTTGGAAGTACAGTACTCTGCTGGAAGCACTTGTCTCCATAGTTAAAAACAAATGAAATTGCTTCCTATTGATTTTAATTTAGGCTGGAACACTTGCTGTCCAATAACGCCAGCAAAGGAAACTGTGAGTGAGGACAAGATATGATAAAAGAGACAAACTCTAGAGGCCATCAGATACTCGGCCAACCTCCGGTCTCAGTTGTAGTTAAAATGTGATAGACAGGATTAGGTGCGGGCAGAACAGACACCCAGATGCACCATTTTCCATTCATCTCATCCTCCAGGGCCTCTTACCATTATGGACTCTTTTTATTATTTTTTTAAATTTCAGCTCTAAATGTTGTTCAATTAAGTTTTACTCATTTCCTTACAGATCCTTAGGATTCTCATTTACAAAGAAAATCAAGAGACGCAGTTAAGGCTAAGTGTTATCAGCATGTCTCCTCAAGAGAGGCTGTCCTCTGCACCAAAATAAAAGTCCTCCTATTCCTAGAGATAAAAAGCTCAAAATGAATGAACTCGAAAAATCAAAGGGAGAAATGAAACCATTATGAAAGGACTATTTTTGACAGGCAACGGAGATGGTTCCTGTCCTTCTCAATGCACCTAGTTACCTTCCCTTTGATGTAGTTTCTAGCTGATCCTGGTGTCCTTTGATTGAAAATGACCCAAATCAATCTTTGGTTAACATAAGCAGAAATACAATGTATTGAAAGATTCTTGGATATCTCCTTACAAATAGGTGAAAAAGAAAAGATGCAAAAGTCAAAGGAGAAAAGGAAAGATATACCTATTTGAATGTAGAGTTCCAAAGAATACCAAGGAGAGGTAAGAAAGCCTTCCTCAGTGATCAATGCAAAGAAATAGAGGAAAACAATAGAATGGGAAAGACTAGAGACCTCTTCAAGAAAATCAGATATACCAGGGACCATTTCATGCAAAGATGGGCACAATAAAGGACAGAAATGGTATGGATCTAACAGAAGCAGAAGATATTATGAAGAGATGGCAAGACTAAACAGAAGAACTATACAAAAAATATCTTCATGACCCAGATAACCACGATGGTGTGATCACCCACCTAGAGCCAGACACTGTGCAATGCGAAGTCTGGTGGGCCTTAGGAAGCATCACCACAAACAAAGGTAGTGGAGGTGATGGAATTCCAGTTGAACTATTTCAAATCCTAAAAGATGATGCTGTGAAAGTGCTGCACTCAATCTGCCAGCAAATTTGTAAAACTCAACAGTGGCCACAGGACTGGAAAAGGGCAGTTTTCTTTCCAATTCCAAACAAAGGCAATGCCAAAGAATGTTCAAACTATCACACAATTGCACTCATCTCACACACTAGCAGAGTAATGCTCAAAATTCTCCAAGTCAAGCTTCAACAGCATGTGAACCATGAACTTCCAGATGTTCAAGCTGGATTTAGAAAAGGCAAGGGAACGAGAGATTAAATTGCCAATATCTGCTGGATCATCGAAAAAGCAAGAGAGTTCCAGAAAACATCTACTTCTGCTTTATTGACTACGCCAAAGCCTTTGACTGTGTGGATCACAGAAACTGTGGAAAATTCTTCAAGAGATGGGAATACCAGACCACCTGACCTGCCTCCTGAGAAATCTATGTACAGATCAAGAAGCAACAGTTAGAACTGGACATGAACAACAGACTGGCTCCAAATCGGGAAAGGAGTGTGTTAACGCTGTACATTGTCACCCTGTTTATTTAACTTATATACAGAGTACATCATGAGAAATGCCGAGTTGGATGAAGCACAAGCTGGAATCAAGATTGCCGGGAAAAATATAAATAATCTCAAATATGTAGATGACGCCAGGTTTATGGCAGAAAGTGAAGAAGAACTAAAGAGCCTCTTGATGAAAGTGAAAGAGGAGAGTGAAAAAGTTGGCTTAAAACTCAACATTTAGAAAACTAACATCAAAGCATCCGGTCCCATCACTTTATGGCAAATAGATGGGGAAACAATGGAAACACACTTTATTTTGGGGGGCTCCAGAATCACTGCACATGCTGACTACAGGCATAAAATTAAAAGACACTTGCTTTTTGGAAGAAAAGCTATGAGCAACCTAGACAGCATATTAGAAAGCAGAGACATTACTTTGCCAAGAAAGGTCCGTCTAGTCAAAGCTATGGTTTTTCCAGTAGTCATATATGGATGTGAGAGTTGGACTATAAGAAAGCTGGTCACCAACTGATACTTTTGAACTGTGGTGTTGGAGAAGACTCTTGAGAGTCCCTTGGACTGCAAGGAGATCAAATCAGCCAGTCCTAAAGGAAATCAGTCCTGAATATTCATTGGAAGGACTGATGCTAAGGCTGAAACTCCAATACTTTGGCCAACTGATGTGAAGAACTGACTCACTGGTAAAGACCCTGATGCTGGGAAAGACTGAAGGCAGGTGGAGAAGGGGATGACAGAGGATGAGATGGTTGGAAGGCATCACTGACTCGATGGACATGAATTTGAATAAGCTCTGGGAGTTGGTGATGGACAGGGAAGCCTGCTGTGCTGCAGTCCATGGGCTTGCAAAGAGTCGGACATGACTAAGCAATTGAACTGAACTGAAGTGGACATCTCAAAGAATCCAATCAACCATCAGATAATTCAGCTTCTAAAACGCAAGGAACATAGTAACTCAGGGTTTCAGGCAGGAGGAAGTGAGAGAGAGACCTTCATGTCACTTACCTCAAGTGTCCAGTTCCAGGGAAAGAAGGTATGACTGGCCTGGCCTGGCTTTTGGACCTCAAATAGGGGTAGACAGAGCCCCTTGATGTGCAGAAGTGAAGTCACTCAGTCGTATCTGACTCTTTGTGACTCCGTGGACTGCAGCCCACCAGGCTCCTCCCTCCATGGGATTTTCCAGGCAAGAGTACTGGAGTGGGGTGCCATTTCTTTCTCCAGAGGATCTTCCCAACGCAGGGATCGAACCCAGGTCTCCCGCATTATAGGCAGACACTTAACCGTCTGAGCCACCAGGGAAATCCAGGATTTTCCTGATGTGCAAAAGGTCCCCTCAAGACCATGGAGGAGGGATGAATACCCAAAAAGGAGGGAAAGAAATGGTAATTGGATGCTGGGCAGGCAAAAACAAGGGCACAATAATAATAAGGCAACTCTCTCTCTGAGCGAGCCCATGTGTCTACCCACATGTACTGTTTCCTCCTAATGAACACTTTACTTGTTTTGCTATAAAAACAAATAAATAAATAACAACTAGTGACAGTTATGTGCTTGCTAGGGTCAGAGCCTTACATTCTCATTTAATTTTCACATCAAGTCTATGAGGCAGCAATCATTAGTCTAGCTCATAGATGAGGAAATAGGGGCTTAAGGACACAAAGACAATCCATGACAAAGCAAGATGACATTGCAGTCTCAGTACACAGGACCACCATGAGAAAGTCATTCACCTGTTCCATGTGCTAACTTACAGTCTCTAGACAACAATGGGTTTGTTCAGTCACTCAGTCATGTCCAGCTCTTTGTGGCCCCAAGGACTGTAGGCCACCAGGCTCCTCTGTCCATGGAATCTTCCCAGCAAGAATACTGGAGCAGGTTGCCATTTCCTAATCCAGGAGATCTTCCCAACTCAAGCATGTGGATTCTTTACCACTAGTGCCACCAAATTCAAGCCCAAATGCCTAAGCCCGGCATTCAAAGTCCAGTCAATGCATCCAACACTGAGAGTCTCTCAAACAGCAACAGTGTCCACACTGAAGATGACAGTCACTATTGGTTTTATGCCATAAGGAAGTAGCTAAGATACAAGGTAGACCCAGTCCGAGTGCCAGAACTGCATTACTTTGCCCACTAGTCAACCGCCTTCACCAGCTCATTACTGCCACTGCTCACCAGTTCCCTGGGTATATAAATAATATCAAAAAAAAAAAAAAAATATCCAGGCTTTCACATACCTACTCCCAGGAAGGTATCATTCTCATTACTCTTTGCTCCTGAACACTAAGGGACTGAATCAGTATTCCAGAGCTCTATTATATGGATTTAGGGGCTTTCACTTTATTTTCCCAATTTGCACACGTTTTTAGAACCCCCGTAACATCAAGCAAGTGCTATCTATACATGTGAGGTTTCCATTTACATTTGACTTGAACCTGTAACTATCCTTGCAATACCGTACAAGAGGATGTCCACCTTTTAAAGTTAAAGAACATACCGCCCCACTGAACAGCTCAGGCCTTCATTTCTTTATCTATGGACTCAAAACAGTAAAGTCCAGAAGTCACTGATTTCACCCAAGAGTGAGCCTGTTGATCTTTTGTTTCCCAGCATCTCAGTGACACAGGAGTACATGGTTTAATTCGACACTGATCCCATTCTTGTCAAACACAGGCAAAGGCTTGCTGAGTTCAAATTATGCTACTTCCTAGCTCCATTTTGCCTTCGTGGCCAAATGGATCCATCTCTTATTGTCTCTCTGCCCTCCAAGACAAGGAGTATCCATCTCAGAGTCATTCTAATGTGATGAGAAATAATGTATTGAAAAAAAATTTATCCCTCTGCCCAAACCTACTGATACCCTTGTGATTTTTAACACTGATATACTACAATATGGGCTTCCCTGGTGGCTCAATGTAAAAGCAAAGCATCTGCCTACAATGCAGGAGATGCAGCTTTCACCCCTGGATCAGGAAGATCCCTTGGAGGAGGAAATGGCAACCTACTGCAGTATGTTTGCCTAGAGAATTCCATGGACAGTGAAGACTAGCGGGCTGTAGTCCATGGGATCGCAGAGTCGGACATGACTGAGCACGTATACTTACATATATATATTGCAATATACCTGAATATTTTATATATTCAGCATTCCCAGTTAAAAAGATAGGGACACAGCAACCACCAAGATAAAAGACACAATTCTGGGTGCTCTCAGTCACCCTTTGCATTCTTTGCCACTGCTCTCTCCTGCTCACATTCTTGTGGTCACATGCTCCCAAACTGCTAAGCACAAATCTTACATCACAGCGGAAAAAGCCCCACAGCTGTCTATAGCCCTGCACTCAGAAATGACTCAAACACCGAGGCAGGAGCAGAGGAAAAGGAGACTGCGAACCCTGTTAAAACAAGGGCTTCGGTGGTTAGGAGACAAAGCTGATCTGACCTTCCTTCTCACCCCTGAGCTTCCACGCTTGCCGGCTGATTAGCTAGTGTCTGGAACTAATTAACAGGTGTGGCAAGAAAGAAAGCAGGGAAAAAACAAACCTTGGCAACTTTCTCTCAGGGAATTGATGACTCTAGATTTACAACAGCTCCTTTAGGACAGATCTGGCAGAGAACTCCATGAGGCGAGTTCATTATTCACGGAGTCCACCTATTCAGACTTTCAAAGGACCCACCACCAAGAAGCAAAAGTTAAAGACTTCATCCCCAACTAAATGATGGCTCCCTTGACTACAGATGGTGCCCCAAACATCATGGACAAAAACATTTGAGCAGAAGTCTGAAGCCCAGGAGCAATCAGAAGATGAGAACGTGTGTTTGCCAGGCTCTGGGGTAAGACAACAATGAAGGAGGCACAAATAACCTCCTCCATCAAAGACAATACTTTTCTAACTACTCAGAAACCTCCAGAAACTAAGTAAAAATCACACACTAACTTGCAAACATGCCCTCCGCAGACAAAAAGTATAATTATATCCTATTACCCAAGGTAACTTACCAAGAACTCCTGAAAGGTTTCTGCGGCCAAAAGAAAATAACTCTTTATAAGTCCTTTTATTTTTTTATTCTTAGCCATAGGAATAAAATACACTTACCCAGTAAAGCTTTTTTCCCTTACTTCTATTAACTCACATAATCATTTATTTGAGTTTAAAATGCAATCTAGCATTTCATCCACCTTCCTTCAGGACACACACAAAGAGTGGATCCCGTACAGTGGCCAAGATTAAAAGACTGAAGACATCTGTCCAACTTGACCTTCAGTCCTCACTCACCTGGCCTTTCCCCTTTTCAGAACTCAGATATCAGTCTCAAACTACACAGAGTTCAATCCAGTAAGTGCTATTCATATGTGCGGAGGTAGTCATCTATGTATGAATAAGTATCAATAACAGCGAAAAAAAAGTGTTAGTCACTCAATCATGTCCAACTCTTTGCAACTCCATGGACTGTAGCCCACCAGGCTCCTCTGTCCATGGAATTCTCCAGGCAAAATACTGGAGTGGGTTGCCCTCCCCTTCTCCAAAGGATCTTCCTGACCCACAGATCAAACTTGGGTCTCCTACACTACAGGCAGATTCTTTACCATCTGAGTATCAATAACAAGTTGTTAGGAAAAACATCATTAGCTTTGGAGGCAGAAGTCTGATTCCACCACGTTCAAAGGTATCTGATGCTGGGTAAGTTTCTTAATTAAGCAAAACTTCCATGTGTTCACCTGGAAGCATAAGGATGAATTTCAAATTAGATGGGTCCAGCCCCTAGCATGATGCTAACCATGCTGGTAGCAGGTGCTCAATAAACGGCCATACCATTCTTAGCATCAGTGACTCAATGGGCATGAGGTTGAGCAAGCTCTGGGAGATGGCGAAGGACAGGGAAGCCCAGTGTCCTCCAGGCCATGGGGTTGCAAAGATTCGGACTTTACTTAGCAACTCAACAACAACACTGTAAACACATCTGCAGGAGTAATAGCAGAATTTCAAGATACCCTCCCTCTTCCCTGGAAAACTGGCTGGGCACAAGGGTGTTCATGCTAGAAATCAGGGCTTGGGGGTTTCTGGTGGATCAGTGGTAAAGAATCCACCTGCCAATGCAACAGACATGGGTTCAATCCCTGACCCAGGAAGATCACACATGCTGCAGAGCCAACCAGGCCCGTGCACACTATTAAGCCTCCACTCTGGAGCCGGGGAGCCACAACTACTGACGCCCACACTGCCTAGAGCCCATGCTCGGTAGCCAGAGAAGCCCCCACTCTCCGCAACGAGAGAAAAGTCCACGCAGCAACAGAGACCCAGCACAGCCAAAAAATAAAGAGAGAGAGAAAAGAAAGCAGGGCTTGAAGCAGGAAATACTACCCAGGAATAAAACTCCCAGACCCAGAGAAAGGACAAGGAAGTGGGCATCTAGCTGTCAGCATCAGCACACACAGGCGATCACACCATCCCTGAAAAGGGACGGACCTGCCTCAACTCAGCAAGGGAAACAGTAAAGCTCTGTGTGGACAGAAGGTCTGGAGGGCTACTTGCCTTTAAGAGTCACTCTGAAATCCGGCTCTGCTGGAGAGAGTGAAATGGTCCGTAGGGAGCTCCTTGTCTTTCCCTTCCCATGTGGGTACCTACAGCTGCTCTCATCACCTCTCCCCTGGGTTTCCAAGGCAGGCTCAGGGCAGGGGGTGGGGATAGGGATGAGGTGCCACTGATACCCCTTCAACACCCTAGCTTGAAGACTTCAACATCCTTGGTTGTCCCTTGTAAACGAACTTACTACTGAAGCCCAGGTTCCTATCAGCTGCACCGAATGTGTCCACCCTGCCCATCGTCCCCGGGAAGGAAGTGGCCCCATCCACAACCCGAAAGAACAAATAAACAGGTATGGATTTTCCCAGCCAGCTCACTGCTTGCTCTGCTCCCCAGCAGCAGCATCTCCTGCCCAAATTCCTGGCCTGGAGATACACAGGGACATGCAGGACCTGGCTAGAAACCCTTGTAGGCAGACCTGAGCTTTCTGATACAAGTATGTTCATTTCTTGCATTCACCCTATTTTCCACATCCAAATTAAGGAGCAGGTGGGCAAATTTGTTGTTCTTCAGTAGCTCAGTCATGTCCTACTCTTTATGACCCCCATGAACTGCAGCATGCCAGGCTTCTATCCTTCACTATCTCCCAAAGTTTGCAAAAACTCATGTCCACTGAATCGATTATGCCATCCAATCATCTCATCCTTTGTCATCCCCTTCTCCTCCCGCCCTCAGTCTTTCCCAGCATCAGGGTCTTTTCCAATGAGTCGGCTCTTGGCATCAGGTGGCCAAAATACTGGAGCTTCAGCTTCGGCCATCAGTCCTTCCAATGAATATTAAGGGTTGTTTTCCTTTAGAATTGACTTTTTTGATCTCCTTGCAGTCCAAGGGACTCTCAGGAGTCTTCTCCAGCACCACAGCTTGAAAGCATCAATCCTTTGGTGCTCAGCCTTCTTTACGGTCCAACTCTCATATCTGTATATAAGCCTCTCATTTTAACAGTCTGTCGGAAGAAGGAATTAAACATCTTCTAGAGACATTTAGGACGCCTCTACACTGTATTAATGCAGAGACGACCACCCAATCCATCTCGACAATTCCGCAGCTGTGTTAAAGCTTGGACCGCTCCCTGGTAATACATAGAGTTCGGTGTTTGGATCTGGTATGAGATTGGCTAAAAATGGGAACTTGGGCCAGAGTAAATCCAAACATCCAGGAGAGTAAATGCAACAGCCTGGGAGGCTGTGTGAGGAAGGATTCGATGGCTTCTCCCACCAGCAGGAGACACTGGGCACTGTGACCCACTAGCAATCTTGTCAGGGAGTTTCTGCAGACCTCTGCGGACCCCTGCAATCTCCAGAGACCTCGAAGGTCCCCTCTGCTTTTTGAACTGCTGAGCAAGCATGCAGAATGCTCAACTCTATACAGTCCTAGATTTCCTCTGCAGCAGAGGCTGGCATCTTAAAAGCATTCAGGCATGTTTGTAACCCTCCAGAGGTCCCTCAAGGCATCACCAGCTAGAAACCAGAAAGGGGAGACACAGAAGTCTGGAGCTCTGTTAAATGCCCACTCAAGAGCTAAAAACGATAATGGCCATTATTTTCAAGTGCTTCGTGTTTGCCAGGCCTGTGTCAAATGCATTCCATGACTTACCTCAATTACTCCTTCAACAACCTCTCGGAGCAGGGACTATTACCCCCTTTCACAGTCAGGCAACAAAGCCCCAGCCCTCTATCCTGATACCACCCAGACTCGAATGCTTCCCAGTGACAGTCCTTCTCAGAAGGAAATGCTCTATCAATGACAAGGGTCTCTCTTGGTCCTGTGGATTCAAGGGGCAGGAATGGAAGATGTGATTGCTGTCACACAGGGACGACAGCTATGAAATGCTCTTGTGAAAGGTCAGGAAAAGTCTGAAGGAACGCCCTAGACCAGCACTATCCGATGAAGACACACTGCCAGCCAAGAAAGGGAGCCACATATATTCTTTTAAATTTTATGATAGTCATGTGAAACAATAAAAAGGCAGTGATATTCATCTTAATGTTGTACATTTAACCCTATATATCTAAAATATCATCACTTCAATAGACAATATAAAATTTTAATATTATACATACTTGTTTCAGGGATTTTCTGGTGGTTCAGATGTTAAAAAATCCATCTGCAATGCTGGAGACCCAGGTTCAATTCCTAGGTCAAGAAGATCCCCTGGAAAAGGGTAACAACCCACTCCAGTATTCTTGCCTGGAGAATCCCATGGACAGACAAGCCTGGCAGGCTACAGTCCATAGGGTCACATAAACTACAGCTTCCCAGGCTCCTCCATCCATGGGGATTCTCCAGGCAAGAATATCAGAGTGGGTTGCTGTTCCCTTCTCCAGGAGATCTTCCTGACCTACAAGGACTGAGCAATTAAGTACACACCTACTTATTTCATGTATCTTTGAAATGCAAGGTGAATTTCATACTTAAAGCACATCTCAATTCGGACAAGTCACATTTCAACATTTCAAGTGCTCAATGGCCACACGTGGCTGGGCGGAGGGGGGGCGGGTGGCATCCCCATACTGGATAGCACAGCTTCACAGACATTTCACAGTAAATTAATGAAGGCTCAACAGTACATACTATTAAATCAGCTAAGGCTCAACAGTACAATGCACAATTGCACTCCTCTCACACACTAGCAAAGAAGTGCTCAAAATCCTCCAAGTCAGGCTTCAACAGTATGTGAACCATGAACTTCCAGATGTTCAAGCTGGATTTAGAAAAGGCAGAGAAACCAGAGATCAAATTGCCAACATCCACTGGATCATCAAAAGAGCAAGAGACTTCCAGAAAAACATCTACTTTTGCTTTATTGACTACTCCAAAGCCTATGATTTGTTGTGGATCACAACAAACTGTGGAAAATTCTTCAAGAGATGGAAATATCAGACCACCTGACCTGCCTCCTGCAAAATGTGTATGCAGGTCAAGAAGCAACAGTTAGAATTGGACATAGAACAACAGACTTGTTCTAAATCAGGAAAGGAGTATGTCAAGGCTGTATATTGTCACCCTGCTTATTTAACTTATATGCAGAGTACATCATGAGAAATGCTGGGCTGGATGAAGTGCAGGCTGGAATTAAGATTGCCAGGAGCTCTATCAATAACCTCAGATACGCAGATGATATCACCCTTATGGCAGAAAGCAAAGAAGAACTAAAGAGCCTCTTGATGAAAGTGAAAGAGGAAGAGTGAAAAAGTTGGACTTAAAGCTCAACATTCAGAAAACTAAGATCATGGCATCCAGTCCCATCACTTCATAGCAAATAGATGGGGAAACAATGGAAACAGTGACAGACTTTATTTTCCTGGGCTCCAAAATCACTGCAGATGGTGACTGAAGCCATGAAATTAAAAGATGCTTGCTCCTTGGAAGAAAAGTTATGACCAACCTAGACAGCATATTAAAAAGCAGAGACATTACTTTGTCAACAAAGGTCCATCTAGTCAAGGCTATGGTTTTTCCAGTAGTCATATATGGATGTTAGAGTTGGACTATAAAGAAAGCTGAGCCCCAAAGAACGGATGCTTTTGAACCATGGTGTTGGAGAAGACTCTTGAGAGTCCCTTGGACTGCAAGGAGATACAACCAGTCCATCCTAAAGGAAATCAGTCCTGAATAGTCATTGGAAGGACTAATGCTAAAGCTGAAGCTCCAATACTTTGGCCACCTGATGCGAAGAACTGCCTCACTAGAAAGACCCCGATGCTGGGAAAGATTGAAGGCAGGACAAGAAGGGGACTACAGAGGATGAGATGGTTGGATGGCATCACCTACTCGATGGACACGAATCTAAGTGAGTTCCAGGAGTTGGTGATGGACAGGGAGGCCTGGCGTGCTGCAGTCCATGGGCTCACAAAGAGTCGGACACGACTTGACTGAACTGTACAACAGTAGAAGGCTTCCCAAGTGGTTTAGTGGTAAAGAATCCATCTGCCAACGCAGGAGACGTGGGTTTGATCCCTATGTCTGGAAGATCTCCTGGAGAAAGAAATGGTAATCCCATAGACAAACGAGCCTGGAGGGCTACAGTCCAAGGGGGTGGCAAAAGACTTGGACATGACTGTGCAACTAAACAACAACATTGGACGGGATCTCTGGGGGGAAAATCCACACCCAGGAAACAAATATGGGCTCACCTGGTGTCACCCAAGTATTAATACTTGGTGCATTAAGAATACCACAAATTTATCTGATGTCAACTTCAGAAAAGAATTCCTTTTGCCTTTTATCCTAACTCTCCAATTTCCTTATCAGAAACAATACTGGTCAGTGGACCACTTAAAGTTTGAGAAACAAGCTACCCTAAAGGGAACAATGACTGAATTCACAGTAAACACAAGATACTTTACCAGGTATAAACAACAGAGGGAAAGGATCCATTTATTCACTCACAGTTTTAAAAACTGCTGTCACCAAGCCTATACTTAACACTTACTTAAATAGCTAAGAATTCAGAAAGGTGTTGCTTTGGAATATAAACAGTCCTACAAAAGCCATAATATGATGCAAAACCTCTGGGCTTTGAAGAAAGGAAAAATAAGCAACTAATTTTAGATCCCCAAATCTCCATTAGTAAGGCTTACCCATCAGAATATGATGTAACCATCGCCGAGAGACTGGACTTCCTTTCCGCTAAATGAATGTGAGTCAAATACAAGCCCAAATTAATTTCATGGATCAGGAAATCTTTGCACAAGGTACTTGCTATCAATACTTGCTCTTTTTGGTCAATTTCAAAATAGCTATATAGCTTTAAAATTGCTTATATAGCAGCAAACGTATTTGCAAGGATATAAAAAAGCTCCCTAGATCTGCCTCTCCTTATACTAGTTTCACAGGTTGGCTAATATGTCTCGGTACAGGCACTAAAGTCCTCTCCCAGTTCAACCCTTGCAAAGGACTCTAAGAGCCAGTTCAGGCCTTAGCAGGGAAGAGTTCTGTGATCAATAAGCAGTATCTACCATGGCTACGGGTAACGATGAAGGGCCTCACATGTCAGTTTGCAATCCCTGGGTAGAAAAAAACTACAAAATAACACAGGGGCAGCAAAGAGAAAACACACATGGCACAGTACAGACTGTCACTGAATGTTTCCATCTGTACGCACACGGGGGATGTGAATAGCCTCATACTAACAGAGACACAAGGCACGTGCATCCTACCCACGGATGTGAACAGCCTCACGCTAACAGAGATGCTAGCTAACAGAGACTGTCAACACACAACGGTCCTGAGTGGCCACGTGTACCTTAATTCATCCACTGCCTACTCTGCTAGCAGAGAGGGAATATGTTATCATCCAGAAAGCAAAGTTCAATTCTGTTGCAGTACTTCATTAACTGGGGATCTCTGTTCTCCCCAAGCTCCAGCCCTCCTATCTTGTCTCAGGGTTGCATGGGGCTAACTGACAGTATAGTCATGCAAGTGCTTCTTTCACAAATCTTAACCAACAGCTACTAACAGAAGGTACCACTAATACTGTCCTGTGTGCTTAATGCTTTCCTGGTGCTTGCATACAGAATTTCATTCCATTCTCACAAGGACTCTGGGAGACTGAAACTCTCATTATCTCCATTCTACAGATGAGAAAACCAATCAAGTAGTTAGTACAGGTCAAAACTAAGATTCACTAACTTGAGCCAGTTAACCTGACAAATCTGTGCAATTCTAAGAACATGCATCTGCCACTGGCTTCTTTCATCTGAATCCACCCATCTCAAGTCTCATTTCCTCAAAATCCTGTTAAAGGTCCCCAGGCATCTGAGACTTATTTCCACAAACTGCTTTGTTTATCTGGTCAGAGTGCTTACAGTTCCCCCAGATTCTCCAAAAATCAATTTTCTCTCCGCTCAGCATCTCGAGTGAAGGCAGAAACCTCAGGAACCAGCAGCTCCCTCAAGTCGGTTAATTCACTGCAGTAACTGAGGTGTTTTTCTTTTGAAGAGCACATTCCAAAAAGTGTTCAGGAAGAACTCTCATGCCGGAGTTAGCCACCCTCTATCACATAAAACAATTTCAGCAGCTTCTGCGCAAATTGACCAATTGAGAAAATGAGGGGCTGAGGCCTAAAACTGTCAAGTGATTTTCCGCACCCTCCACATACGGCCCTTGCACATATGTAAGCTGAGAAAATGACTAGTTTTAGAAGAGGAAAAAACTAGTCGGGAGAGAAATGAAAGAAGGCAGGCATCGACTAGCAATGTGTTCTAGAAAACTTAACTTCTGCCTAAGCATATTTGGAATGACATGATGCACAGTCAACATCTGATTAATCAAGGGTAACTGACAGGATAGTCAACCAGTACCTGGCAAGTAAGCCTAAGTGGTCATTTTCGGTCCTTCTCCTAGACCAATCTGCCCAAAGCCATTACCGAGCAACAGATCTACACTCAGCTCTAGGAAGCTCTGATGTCCTCTACATATCTAGTGTCACTGACATCAGGACAACCAAAGCAGAAATGAGACTGCCTAATTCTTCTGGGCCAACCGTACAGCCAAGGGCATTTCTGATGCAAATGAACACCAAATTCACAGAATTTAGCCTAAATTATTCCACAAGAGAAGAAAATAGAAGATTGGTGACCATCAAAACCTAGTCCTGCTACCACGTAAGACATCTGACCTTTAATTAGAATATGTCATTTTCAGCAATAAATACCTTGGTGATGAGTAACAGCATGCATTTAGCTTCTGTTTTCAAAGATGGACTTCAAACACCATGACAACATATATTATATACATTCCAAATTCTCTTAATAAAGATGTTGAGTTTGAGTAACATGTTTCTAAAGAGGATACAATGTGACATTTCTAGAAAACACATACAAAAGTATCACTGTCTCGTACAATGTCCTGGAATTTTTCTAATTTTGCAATTTTTCTAACTTTTGTAATTCTGCTCAGGGAAACTGAGCTCAAATGGTAAAGAATCCACCCGCAACATGGGAGACCCAGGTTCAATCCCTGGGTTGGGAAGATGCCCTGGAGTGCTACCCACTCCTGGATTCTTGCCTTGAAAATTCCATGGTCAGACAACCATACAGTCCATAGCGTCACAAAGAGCTGAACACGACTGAGTGACTGACACTTTCACTTTTTATCAGTGGTCAAATATGACTACCACCACCTAAACACTGAGGATTCAGTAGGTAGAGGAAGGATGGAATTCCTGCCCTCAGGGGGCAAACAGTAGAATCTAATTTGGCTCTAAATCATAAGAGAAGAATTTACATAGATGGCATATTATAATGACAAAAGGAGCTGGAATTAGGGTGAAGAAATCACCTCCTCAACCTTCCAACTGCTCACATCAACAGCCATACACACTACTCCATCCACAGTCCAGGTTTTCCTATGTTGCTGTTGGAAAACTTAAAGATTCCCGATAGTTCTGTCATGTATCAGAAATCCATACATAGGTGTCACGTGTGAAAAAATTACTGGGTCAGGGATTTTATGTGAAAAAATTAAGCCCCTTGGGAAGGTGACATCGCCAATATTACTTTACTCACATTCCACTGTAGCGGTCACAGGCCTTCCCGTATCATCCCCATCTTGGGTGGCTTGGTCACAGCAAAGTGACCAAGGGCCCTAGTTCTTCAAAGTGAAACTTTTGTAAAAAAAAAAAAAAAAAAAAAAAAAGAAAGAAAGAAATGTAACTTTTTTAAACTGAACAAGCCAACTGCGATTTAGATCAGCAGGAAATCTGCCACATTACGATGAAGCACCCAAGCAGCGGCCTACGCCAAAAAAAGGACAGACCCGGACGGCTGGACCTCAGGCAGACGGGAATGACGTCACGGCTTCAGCCAATGATGGGCTCCGTCGCGCTAGCGCATGCGCACACATACATAATTACACACAGCCAATCTGGGCAATAAAAAACGGCAAACCAGCAACAGCAAAAAGATTTTTTTTTTTTTAAGAAGAGTGTCCCTCGGGTAGAAATCTAGAAATCAGGCATGCTGGTGGCAAACACCTCCAGGGATCAGCTGAGTAGTGTAAATAACCACTGCGGGCCAGGTGAGTGCCCCTCTCTCAAGGGGCAGCCACCATTTAATTCCAGCTTACTATTGTCTCGAAGGAAGACACGTTCCCGAGGCTGCTGGACCTGCCGATTTTCCAGGAGTTACCTAGATTTTTACGAGACGCCCCCGTGAAGGCAGGACTCTCCATGTGTTTTGGTCACCGCTATCTCCCCAGTGCCTGGTACACTGCAGGTATTCAGGTCACACTTGTTGATGACATGAATGAGAAATGCTCCAATTTTTAATTCAACCTTTTTCTCAACACAGTACAGCCAAAAATGCCAGATGCCCCCTGCAGAGTTCCAGATAACCCGAATGACTGTCCCTTCTCCGTTTCTCTTTTCCAGAGCACGCTCTGGAACTAGCTTGGGTGTTTCATTTTAGATAAAGACCCCTGCCACCACTCTCCCAATTCTAAATCACATTCCGTAAGTTTTAAAAGCCAGGCATAACTTCATCGGCATGAGCAAACTTACAATCTTTAAAAAAAAAAAAGGACTCCAGGAGAAATGAGGTTTCCTGTTTAAATAAAAAACAGCTTACAGGCATTTCATTAACCAAGATCCACTCACTATCCCATTTGCTAATTCCCTCAGGATATTCTGCAGCAGGGTTTGAGAAATAATGAAAGGGTTCTCAGTGCCTTAAAAAGCAACTGTCAGAGTAAAACTAACCAGAAGGACCCCTGACACATCACATTATAATATGGACTGGGCATTGGACTCAAGCGTATCACAGAAGTCACAACCTCTGAAACCATCCAGTGTGGAATCAACAATCCCTAAAATTCCAGAAGAATGTTAGAAGCCATTTCATTATGGGTGAGGAAGACAACCCCAAAGAAACCTAGGGTCTTGCCCAGATTCCACAGCTGGCTTGGCGGGCTTCCATGGCGAGTTCTAAACTCCGGAGGAAAAATCCAGAACCCAAACTTTCTCCAGCCAAGTACAACTTCCCTTAGACATTTTCCTGAAGTCATACCTCGAGCCTGCAGCCCACATTTAAATGATAGATGGGATGATAATAATATCCCATTATAACATAACCATCTTTAGCGCCCCAAACAAAAGTTCTCGAATTATAAACTAAACCAATTTAGATCCTTTTGAAGAGGAGTCAGAAAAACCACCAACAAACTCACTCTATCCACAGTTATTATCAGCTTATTCAGAAGCTAAAGTAATTTGCAGAAAGGTCATCTCTTCAATGTAACCAAATAAAATCCTATAGTAATTGCATTACTTCCTTATTTAATTATAGCAAATACAGGAAGACACCTTTATTTCACCCAGTGTTTATGGTACTTGGCTTCTATGGGAAAAGCAAAAGCATGAAATACAAAAGCCTGGGTCTTTTAATCTGCCTTCCTGTGGAATTAGGAAAAACATCTTCCAAATGAACAGAAATCATTCTGATTCAAAATAATTGAGAGACAATTAAAGAGACATATTTTAGCTACCCTCACTAAGAACAAAGGTGACCCTGAACAAGCAACAACTTCCTTCTGGTTTCAGTTTCCTCATCCTTAAGTGAGGATATTCATGGTTTCTTTCCAGAAGGGATTAAAGGAATATTAAAAAAACACACAGCAAAAAGATTATGGCAGGTGCTTGGTGAGTGTGGGCTGTTATAACCAATGTCCCCACTTTAGAGATTAAAAAAATGAGGCCATTTTCTCAACATAGCAACATAACCTAGAATTAACAGAGTTTCAACCTGGACCTCTAAGGTTCTAGTGTAGCTCCTGAATAAGAGGTGTGTATAACCGGGACTCACAGATCCCCACTAACACCCAACCCCACTTCAACAGGATGTTGAGGCATTTGCCCAGTGGCATAGTGACATGCCAGCTAACCAGTGACATAGCCAAGGCCATGGCCAGCTCTTAACCTCCAAATTCATTTAATCCAAACACTTCAGGAAAAGTGATACTTAAAAAAAGAAAAAGAACAGAACTCATTTGTTATAAATAACTACTGCTTTGAAAATAAATCCTTTTGATGACTCGGGACTAACTTGACTCTTGAAAAGTCAATGACATTTCCTCATTAATCTGGATTATGCTTTTATATTTGGTAAATGGCTAACAGCTATGTCTCCTGTCCAAATTACTCTACACTGATGAGTTTATCTGATTTAAGTACACTGTGAAATTCATGTGGCTGCAATGGTGTCAGAAATCAAATACCTCTTAGATTCATCTAATAACTCGTATGAATTCCTCAAAAGTATGCCCACTGCAGTATCAGTTGGCAACCTGTTTCCTCCTCCTCGTTAAGAAAACAGTATCACAGACCCAAAAATAAGACCAGTTGTTCTATTTTCTCATATGGAAGTGTTACATATTCCATGAACTATGCTTTCATTGCTTCTTTCTTAGTTGCTAAATTTCAGCAGCCAACTGTGTCACTTTGCTGCAGCCCCGAAATAGCTAGGTTGAGTAGTTTAAATTGTATTCTGTTGTTTGGTCAGAAAACCATCATGCTGATTTGTCTGAAAAAACCTGATTAGAAGGCAGGAGTTTTGCACACACAGTGCATGCTTCTCTCTTGTATACGCTGCAGGTCTGAAGATATGGAGACAAGGGCATGATGTGTTCAAGTGTCAAGTACAAAATAAAAGCAACACCCAAAGACTACTGCTTGCTTCCCAGTAGCAGCACACAACTAAAATCCAGAAATGACAGTCACAGGTAGATCATCCTCCTTAATTACCACACAGTACAGAGGCCTTGGCGGGGGATGGGCATTCCTGGGTGCAAGACCAAGCAACACTTTCTACAATGGGTAACACCACACATGGACCTGGAAGATTCACATGGTATATTTTAAGCCTGCAGATACCTTTTCTCATCTTTAAGCAGGGAAAGAACAGACTTCCTTTGAGATGGGAGTAAGGAGGTATCTCACACTTCACAGAGGCTGTCTCATTTCTTTAAACCTCAAAATTTAACCATTTTACTAAGTATACATGAAATGTCCCCGAGCCAGCCTAGCTTGCCCTCAAGGGCAAATCCAGGCACAAAACCTATCAAGCAAGTTCATCTCAATTTTTTGAAAATGTTTTTGTTTTTACATACAGTTGTCTTTTTTAGTTCAATTTTCTCCTTTATGCATACTCCTACTCAACTCTCTCCAATACACAAAAAATAAACATGGTTACTTTACTGAGAACTTACTGTTCACCATGCACAGAGCTAAGTCCTTTGGCAGGCATGCTCATTCCAAGCTTCATGAAGACCTTGGAAGTCAAGGTCCTTTCACGATGCCATTTTGCAGAGAAGAGAGGGGGGAAAAAGCAAGGTACAGAGAGATTAAGTAACTCGTCTAAAGCAGTACAGGCAGTAATGGCAGAGCCCAACTGGCTTGAGATGATATTCCAATGTATTTTAAACAACTTTCCATAGCTACCTGATTTAGAAAGGAAAGAAATGGTATTAAGTATTAACAACATTCAAAAAGTTAAGATCATGGCACCCGGTTCCATCACTTCATGGCAAATAGATGGGGAAACAATGGAAACAGTGACAGACTTTATTTTGGGGGGGCTCCAAAATCACTGAAGATGGTGACTGCAGCCATGAAATTAAAAGACGCTTGCTCCTTGGAAGAAAAGTTATGACCAACCTAGACAGCATATTAAAAATCAGAGACAATACTTGGCCAACAAAGGTCCGTCTGGTCAAGGCTATGGTTTTTCCAGGAGTCACGTATGGATGTGAGAATCGAACCATAAAGAAAGCTGAGCACCAAACAATTGATGCTTTGGAACTGTGGTGTTGGAGAAGACTCTTGAGAGTCCCTTGGACTGCAAGGAGATCCAACCAGTCCATTCTAAAGGAAATCAGTCCTGAATAGTCATTGGAAGGACTGATGCTGAAGCTCCAATACTTTAACCACCTGATATGATGAGCCAACTCATTGGAAAAGATCCTGATGCTGGGAAAAATTGAAGGTAGGAGGAGAAGAGGATGACAGAGGATGAGATGGTTGGATGGCATCACCACCTCAATGGACATGAGTTTGAGCAAGATCCAGGAGTTGGGTGATGGACAGGGAAGCCTGGCATGCTGCAGTCCATGGGTTCGCAAAGAGTCGGACACAACTAAGCAAATGAACTGAGATTTCTCCTTTCCATAAGCAGATAAAACAGTACAGTGATTCTCTTTCAATGTGGAAGTTGCCTCCCATCGACCACCCCAAGTACATCAGGCAAATGAAAGGGAAAGTGAAAGTTGCTCAGTTGGGTCTAACTCTTTGCAATCCCATGGACTGTACAGTCTGTGTATGGAATTCTCCAGGCCAGAATACTGGAGTGGGTAGCCTTTCCCTTCTCCAGGGATCTTCCCAACCCAGGGATAGAACCCAGGTCTCCCACACTGCAGGCAGATTCTTTACCAGCTGAGCCACAAGGGAAGCCCAGGAATACTGGAATGGGTAGTACCGCAGGAACTTCGAAAAGAGAAATCAGGCACATCTAAAACCTGGTGAGCTGACTGGCACTCCCCTAACCAGCCCTAAGAACACTTTTCACAATGTTTTTTAAAGTAGTCATATCAAGCGCTGTATGTAGTCCTAAAAAATTCCGAACCTGCATAGGCCCGACAAGGCAACTCACATAGATTTTTTTTTTTTTTCTGTCAAAACACCAAACATTTTGCTATGAATGATACCAAGGAAATGGCCTTTCCGATTAGAGGTGTCCCTACAGAAGGAGACTTGCACACGGAGCCCTCTAGCTACCTCAAGCAATCTTGCACATCCATCATTGATAAACCTCACCACCCTTTTCATCAGAGGAGAAAAACCACAAATTTACCTGTTATATATTTCGGTCATCACATTCCACTCTGAAAATGAAATCCACCTACATTACCTTTAGACCTTTTTCTTTAAGACATAAACAAATCCTTGGTCTTGAAAATTTTAAAGAAAAAGGAATTGTAGGAAGAAAACAGGGAGAAGTAAACAGGGTATTTAAAATATATATCATTTTTCAAGTGATTTTTAGGTTACAACTGCACATAAATAAGAGTGGTTCAAGATGATAGAGTAGAAGGATGTGTGCTCACCTCCATGGAAACTAAAAAATACAAGAGTCAAAGCACAGTCTGTAACAGGCAACTTTTTTTCACATGTGCATCTGATCTTCTGAGGGCACAGAACACTGCCATAGTTCTGGGCCTGGGTCTTATACCAAGCAAAAGAGTCACTTCCATTTCTCAGGCAAACAAAGGTATCAGATCATTTAATCATCTGCGATTACTTACTGAGGGCCTAATGTGTGCCTAGGCAACCTCATTCTGGTTCCAATGCCTCATTCTGGTTCTGCAACAGCCGCAGAATTCCACAAGCAGCTCTCACTGCCTGTTGGGGGCAGGCTCCTCTCAGAAGAACAGTCTCATTTTCCCGAGGCCCTTCCTGCATAGTTACCAGCTTTGCCTAAATCAAGCTTAGACGGAGAACTGAAAGTGGAGGCAGGCACATTTTCTTGGCTTCCTTTATATTGTGGGATACACAGGCCTTTTATTCTCTACACAGATAATCAAAAGTGAAGTTTCAGGTCATTACCACCCATCACCTAATAATGTTCAATCTATAACCGAAGCATAGCAAGGCCTTACTGGGGGGAGGGTGGGGGATCAAGCCCTTCTGAGATAACTTCAGATGCTGTGAATTTCTACCATAAAGTGATTTTTGAAATGTGACTCTATGAAAGATATGTCCTAGGATTAAAGTGTTAATCACAGTTTTTTTTCAGTTTTGCAACTCAGAAAGCACACCCCTATTACAACTTTATCCTGCTTAAAAATGACACTGCATTGTCCTGCATGCTGTAACTAAAATGTTGAACGCTATGTATTCAGATTTTCTTTTTTAATTTCACCATAAAAGGAAATAGGAAAACAACAAAGCACCAGCAACAGTTAATTTCTTTCCTCACCCTAGGTCTGGCTGACATGTCCAGATTGTCCTTTTGGTCAAGAAGTTTCTAGGAAAATGAGGAGGAAGGGTAAGTAGGAGATCCCTAACAGCAATTGCTCGGGGGCATCTTAAATGCTCTTTCATGAGAGGCGAGAGGCTTCATTTCAATTAGTGCACTGATATGTAACTGATTATACCACATAAACTTGGGAGTTTTTCAGAATAGAAATAGAAAGATGAAATCAGAAAGGGTTTTTGTTTTATTTTGCTGTTAAATCAGCAGCATTCCCTGTACTGCCTCATGTAAACATTATCTTTTACTCTGTGAAAATGGGCCCATAATTAAGGGGAGTTACCCAGAGCTTCACAATTGGTTAGTTCTTTTTCTCATTTCAGCCAGCCTTCCCAATAACCATTCTGCCTCCACCAAGAGCAACTTCCCTACTTCTTTCTGTCATGTCTATTTGTACTAATATTCTAACTTAATCAACTCTGTGACATGAACACTGTTTACAAGGAAACAGCAAAGATTTTAGTTCATTCCATCACTGCATCAAAGGGACCCAGTTTCAAGGCTGGACAAAGATCTTTCATTTTCAAACCACACACTTTGGGAAACGAGTTGGAGGTGCGTGATTTTTCACTCCATCTCTCAAGAGCAAGACTGCTGACTTATAAACATTACTTCTGCATGTTTCTAATAAGGCCATGAAGGATGGCCACCAGGACCAAAGCATGTACATGCAAATATACCAAGAGCCAGCTCAGAGGGAGACTCTTGGGACATCAATCACAGATCCTCTGAGTCTGACACATCAAGGTACACAGCAGAGCTTATCCATCTAAAACATATCCAGTATCAACCTCCTAGATGTAAATATCCAACAAAACATGCCAGAATCATAGAGAAGCATTTCTGAGGATGGAAAGAGAAATCAACTTAAAAGAAATTGTTTGTAAGTTTCTTTTGAAAGCTTAAGAATATAAAATATACAAAATGTTAACCCTTTCAAGTAACAATCTATATGCTGTAAGATGCACTTAAATTCCCAATGATTATAGAGATATATACCAAATGCCTAAATGAACTATGGATAAGATTTGCTTTAAAATAATGGGGTATTGGGGAGGTGGGTAATGGAAGAGCAAAAACTTGAGTTGTAACTGTTACAGCTGGACAGAGGATTCTCAGGGGCCCATTAAGTTTCTCCATTTTCATAACATTTTCCATATGAGTATTGTTTTAAGATGTCAGAAAACAAGATACTATGCACTACACCATGTAGATAACCCTTATGCTCTGCAAAGTGGGAAACACCACTGGAAACACTAAAGGTGATGCGGGTCCCACAGCCGCCACACCGTTGTTGAGAAACTAAAAGCCACTGTTTCCCATCCTCTGGAGAAAAACTCACGCCAGGGCGATGTTTCCAAAACCCTTCCAAATTACAGCTACCCTGTATCGTGAACAGGAGCTGAGAACAAAACGTTATCAGAAAAGTTGGCGCGATTCTGAGAGGGAAGACAAAATAACACGGGATTTTGGTTACGATGTCACAAGGAGGACCCTAACCCTAAGCAGAAGCCTCTTTATCCCTGGTACCAGCCAGACTAAACGCTTTCCAGGTTTGAGGGGGGCGTCCCAAGGCGAACTCAGGTCCCCACCGCTCCGGGGCGGTTTAGAGCCACCGAGGAGCAGCCAGGAGGAGCTGTGACCGCGTCTCCGCTCCCGGGCGCATCTACAGGGCCGAGCCTCCGGACCCAGCCGAGCGCCCCAGCCCCATTCCCACCGCGGCCCCAACCGCACCGAGGCGGCCGAGTCCGACGGGCGGAGGTGGCGGGAGCCTGACAAGCGGCTCGGGGGCGCCCCCTGAGGTCCAGCGGCGTCGCGACACTTTCGGAAAACCGAAAGCCGACGTCTCCGGCTCTGACATTTTAACTTTGGTTGCAAAGCCTGCCGCTGCACCCTCTCCGGCGGCACTCTTCCAAACCACAACCCTCCTTCCCCGGGCACCGCTGCCCTTTCCCTTTTAGACACCCTTTGGCTCCCGGACTACGGAATGGGCTCTTTGTTTACCTCGCAGCGAGGGCACGCATAGGAAACGTGGAAGATGAAAACTATCCCAGCCCGAAGCAGGAGGCATCACTGGCGGTCCCATTTTGGATTTTAGGCTTCCTCAGACATCAGGAAAAAGAAAAATCCCGGCTGGCCCACTGACTGTACACCCGAGTGTAAGGTGAACGCTAGAAGTGGAATCAGAAATTCCTTGTATTTCGCAAGGCTGCTCTCTGGCTGCTTCCCGCTGCCCCCATTAAAGCGTGACCCTTACGAAGCTAAACCCCAGTGTGTGTGCGTCTGAGCCCACTCTGCCGGCAAGTCGACGGCAAAGAAGAGTCTAGAAGGGGCAGATGGCTAACACAAATACTAGGAGTGGTGGAGGAAATGTTTAGGAGTAAATGTCAAAACTGCCTCCAGCCCCCTGCGGAGGCAGGAGCCTGGTGGACAAACCCAGGCCTCGGGTCGAGTGTGGACACACGTCCTGGCTCCGCATCCGAGCTGGGATTCAGAACTGTGGCAGTTCTGTGCGGTTCCAGGGACAGGAGGATGCGCAGAGGGAAAAGCGGGGTGCCGAAAAACGACCGCGCTTTGCCTCTCTGCCCCTCGAGGCACCCACTTGCCTGCAAAGGGGACCCTCGCTGCCAATCTCCAAGAGCAAGCAAGAGCGCCCGCACCCCGCTCCAGGGCGCAGGACGCAGCTGGGGGACCCGTTGCACCAAAATCTGCGCTCGGGCCACCAGGGGACAGGCGGCTGTGACCAGGGGGAGCACCAACATGGGGGGGGAGGCCACGTTCCTTTTTTTTGGATAACCCCCACCTCCGAATATCCAGGAGCTGGTGGACGAGAAGGCAGAAAAATGGGGACTGCCCTGTCCTTATAAGAGCAAAGGATTAAATATGAATGGTCCCCTTCTTCCCACCCCTTTCCCGACTAGGAGAGGGGACGTGGCCTCCACCGGAGAGAGGGGGTCGGACAGATTCAAGGGAGCTCAGGGCTGCAGCCTGGTGTAAAGGGGGCTGCAAGAGGGAAGAGGGAGGCAGCTGGCCTCTGCCCTCCCCTAGCAGAAAGAAGAAGGCGGGTCGGCCGATGGAGGGCTGGAAGTGGAGGATCGCCGAGCCGCACACCCTGCGTGTGGTGATTTATTATCTTCATCAATGGTCAACAGTGCTCCTGTCTTAACCCGACCAGAAAGGTGCGGGTGTGGGTCCGCCAGCTGCAAACAGCCTGCAAAAAGGCAAAGACGCAGGTAGGCAGGGCGCGAGGCAGGGCTCGAGACAGAAAAAAATCCGCCCCGGCGCGAACAGCAACCCAGCCGTCGACACCGCCCCCCCCCCCACGCCCCAACCCGAGCAGCCCAGCCAAGCAAAGGGGGCCGCGGGCCCGAGATGAGGAGTCACGGACCTCCCTAAACCTCCTGCTCCCTGTTCTCCCACCGCGCCCAGATCCCCGCGCCAGAAAGGTTCCCTCGCGCCAGCACCGAAGCGCAGCCCGCGCCCCAGCCCGGAGCTGAGGTCGTCCCTGACTCCCGAGACCCGAACGCAGGCTGCTCCCGACATCCCCAATCCTCCACGGCCAGCCTGCAGCTTCCACTCCCCGAACATCACCCCCTCCAAAGAGTCGCGGAGCAACAAATCCAATCCCCCCTTCTGAGCTCTTTCAATCCTCTCCTGAGCGGAGAACGCACCCAGGGCCCCCCCAAACCCAGAGAGGCATCCTCCCCATGGCCCCACTCTCCCCAACAGCCTCAGAGCTCTAGCTCTCCTGCACAGCGGCGGAGCAGCGAACGAGTCTTTTCTCCCGACTCCGGCTCCCCCAGGCCCCCAAAGCCGAGCGAGAGATAGACCCCTGCGGCCCCCGTTCATCTCCCCGGCCAGCTCTTTGCTTCCACCCTTCCCAATCACGAGCCTCTCTAAATTACGCCGCTAGAGTCAGCGGAGCGGATCCCTCTTTCCTCCCCGGGTGCTCGACCCCCACTTAACCCTCTCCGGGGTCCCCAGGACGGGCGCCTGAGCTCCATGCCCCGGCGGCAACTCCGCTCCCGCCTTGCGCTCTGGCCAGGGCCGCGTCCCCTCGGCGGTCAGCACTCACCGGGGAAGCACACGACATAATGGAGCACGGAACTGGTGATTTTCAGGAACAAAATCCACCAACACGGTTCCAGTAACCTCCGCATGTCCGAAAACGCACATCGAAAAGAGGAAGGCAGGGGGGGTAAACTTGTTGAATAAGTTCTTGCCTCGGTGTGAGCCTCCGCTAAGCCCCGGCTCTTCGCCTGCTCGCCTGCTCTACGGGGCCCCCGCGCTCGGCGGCCCGAGTCCCCCCTGGAATCCGGGAAGCCGCCGAGCGCCCCCCGGAAAATCTCAAAAAGTGGCCGAGAACGCGGAGCCACGCTGGGGACGATCCTCGGCGGAGAAAGGCTGCTTTATGTTCAAAAAGGAGCGAGTCGAGCGGGCAGGGCGAGGAGTCGGCGGGCGGCGGCGATGCCCGGAGCCCCGGGCAGGCAGAGACCGCCGGCGACGGCGGCGAGTAGCCGAAGATCCCCAACTTGAGTCGGCAGCGGAGCCCGAGAGCCGGCGGGCGGCGGCGGGGCTGAGCGCGGCGCGGCGTCTCCGGGCTTCAGGCAGGCAGCTCCTTCCAGGGCCCCGGGAAGGAAGGAGGCATGTTTGCAAGCGGGGAAGGGGAGGGTAGAGGCGGGGGGAGAGCGAAGATCCCCCAAAATAGAACAGCCGGAGGAAACCGAGGAAAACACAAAGGATCTCAGAGGGGCGCAGGGGCGAGGGCGCCTTCAGTCCATGCTCCTGAAAGTTGTGGCTCTGGCGCGAGCTGGGGAGGATCGGGGAGCGCGGGGCTGGAAACTAGCCATGCCTCCATACAGGAAGTAACATGTGAGCATGGATCCTGGCAGAGACTTTAAAGCTGGCGAGCGAGCGAGCAGGGGACGCGCGGCGGCGGCGGCGGCGGCGGCGCGCGAGCAGTGGGCGCGCGGCGACGGCGGGGACGCGCAGCCGGGCTGCCGGTCGCGGGCGCGCGCGCCCCGAGCTCTTAAAGCTGCAGCGCGCGGCTCCCGCCTCGCGGGCTTCCCACAACTAGGTTCTCCCGCGCGCTGCTGAGCCGGCCGGGGCAGTTTCGGGACTGGGGACCCGCTCTGGTCGGGTCTCGGAGAGAGGGAGGAGGGCGACTGCCTTCGCGGGCCGGCGTCTTTGCCTGTTTCCCGTCCTTTTAGCTCTTAAAGACGCCACTCTTTGAGCGGGCTTGACTCGGTCTCCCCCCGCCCCCGTCTGCGTTGCTCGCGGACGGTGAGACTCGGGGGGACCCCGGCTCGGGTTTGAGGAGAGGAAGGGGCGGCCGGCTGCGTTTATAGGGCGGCAAGGTTTCATGCTGGGTTTCTTCGCCCTGGCAGCGCCACGGCGGGGCGCGCCTTGCCTGCCCCCTGCTCTCCCTGCTCGCGCCCCCAGCGCGACGAATTCCCCCGCCAGGAAACAAAGCCGTGCGGCCTTTGCACTCCGGCTCCACTTGGCGATTTAATTTTTTTTTTTTTTTTTCCTTTCCTTTTCGGCCTTCCATTGGCCTGTTCCCGGCTGGGGAGGGGTGGGGGAGGGGAGGAATACCGATCTAGGCTTGCGAGATCCAGCCTTTTCGAGCCCCACGCCCCCTTTCCCCACGCCACGGCTGATCAGTGGCCGAGTTTTCCCAACTCGCCGCCTCACGAGAGGAGGGAAGGTTCCCGCACTCCAGCCTGGTGGCGGGGAGGACGCAGGAAGTGCGCCTCTCACCCCTGGCTGGGTGAAAGCTGCGCCGCGGGGCTGGACCGATTTCCTGGCAGCTACGCGGGGAGCGGCAACCTCTTTAGCAATCGTGGAGAGGCATCTGAGGGAAATGGGAGGACAGAACTTATCTGTAATGAGTTTCGTCCCTTAGTTCGTGGAGAGAAAGATCTTTATCGCTTAGACTTCTAAGCGCCCTATTTTCCCCTCTTAACGCCGGTGCTAAAAAGTGGGGGAGGCAGGCTTTTGATTAAACGTGTAACTGAGCCAAAGTAATTAGCCATTTTTAATTTTTGCCTAATTTTTCTGCCTCTGTTTAAACGCCATCTAGACTTGTTAACTTGCCCCTGCTGCTTCTTCCCACCCCGCAGGGTCCCCCACCCACCCAAACAGCCCAACCGGATGCTAGGTTTTCAAAAGTACAGATGTTCGAGAGCCTCCCGCAAGATGTTATTAGGGAAGCACTTTCACACCCACACTTCCAAAAGAAAAACCTTTGAAAAGTTACATTTGGGATTACGAACTAATAAAAGCCAGGAAGTTCCCGGGGAGGGCCCGCGCTCTATCTTTAGCAAAACGGGGGTGAACACTCTCTCCCAGGGTGGAGAATGAGTCGTTTGTTTGCTTTGGCATTTGGCCCTTCCTGCTTTTGTTCGAATCCCAACTCCCCCATAAATGCTCAGAGAGGGTCAGTTTTCTTGGGGGTGTTGTATTTAAGGGATGTCCATTGGTCAGTAGGACCCCTGCGTGTCTTGAGTAGCTCGTTAAAAACTGAGTGATAAAACGGGGAAATCTCTGGAATTTGAATCAGGACAGAACACCTGGATAGGTAAACCCAAGTGAGTTTCCTCTGCAAAATAACATAATAAAAACTGCCGGTTGTGGAATGTGTACCATCTACCAGGTACTGTGCTAAATTATTTCTCTAAATTGTTCATTCTATAAATTCATTGAGCAATTATTGAGGAAGGGAAGGGGCCACTGGGGACACAGCCATGAACAAAAAGAGCAGGCCCATGACGTGTGTGGACCTTGCAAAGTAAGGATTCACTCCCTCAAAACCGTACAACAGTTCTTAGAGCTGTAAGAATTATTCTCCCATTGTAGACAAGGAACCATGCACAGAGGCTTAAAATAACAGATCCCCAGCCAGTGAGAAGCAAAGCTAAGATATTCAGGTCTGTCTGCCTCCATGGACGTGAAAGGCAAAGAAATGATGGTTTGAGAAGACACTGAAATGTGGGATGAGGAGAAATGACTTCAGAGTAGGGAAAACTTTCCATGGGTTTGGAGAGTGAATTAGCACTACCCTTAAAATATAGAAGGCCCACAATCAAAATTAACATTTAATTAGGTCTGGGCTGATGACTATGGTGGCCCTAGGCTGAAGTATACCAGAAACTGCTCTTGGAAGCACCCGCCCACAACCCAGGCCCCATCAGTTTCCATAATAAACTATGTTACAGGCATACCAGAGAAGCCTTTTCATTCATTCTACAACCAATTACAGAACAGTTCTGTACACACCAGACATTCTGTCAAGTGTTAGCAGCACAAAATGACAGGCAGTGGACCTGACAATGCTCTCACCTGCTGATTACGACCCCCTGCCCCCAGGTGACGTCAGGGGCTGCATCATACAGTGAGCACTCCAGGATGGTCGGTGGGAAGGATCCTGTGAGTGTCAACAAAGGTGTGAACAGCCCTGGGAGTGCTTATCTACCCCATGTGAAAATAAGGCTGCAGACAGAAGGTGCTGGTTTAGGTAATAAATTAATTCCCCGACTTAGTGACTTAAAACACTCTAGTATCCGTTTATTATCTCACAGCTCTGTAGATCAGAAGCTGGGCCACAGCCTAACTGGGTGCCTCTGTTCCAGGTCTCCCTAGGGTGAAATCAAGATGTTGGCCAGGGGCTCTCTTCTGGAGTTCAGGATCCTCTTCGAAACTCAGTTCACATTATTGACAGATTTCAGTTTCTTGCTTTCACTTTATGACTTGAGTTGTTTAGAGGTCCCTATTTTCTTGTTCTAATAGCTGTTGACTAGAAGTATGTCTCAGCTAGAAGCTGCGTTCTGTCCCAGCCACATGGCCCCCTAACAATGTAACATCTTACCTCTTTAAAACCAACAGAACAATAAAGAGAAGACAGAATCTTCAATAAGTGGTGCTGGGAAAACTAGACAGCTGCATGTAAAAGCATGAAATTAGAACACTCCCTAACACCAAACACAAAAATAAACTCAAAATGGATCAAAGACCTGAATGTAAAACACTATATATAAACCTACAGGAAAATATAGGCAGGAATACCCTTTGACATAAATCGCAGCAAGATATTTTTTGACCCACCTCCTAGAGAAATGAAAATAAAAATAATCAAATGGGGCCTAATGAAACTTATAAGCTTTTGCACAGTAAAGGAAACCATTAAAAAAAATGAGAAGACAACCCTCATAATGGGAGAAAATATTTGCAAATGAAGCAACTGATAGAGGATTAATCTCCAAAATGTACAAACAGCTCATGCAGCTCAATATCAAAAAAGCAAACAGCCCAATCAAAAAATGGATGAAAGACCTAAATAGACATTTCTTCGAAGATGTTCAGATGACCAACAGACACATGAAAAGATGATCAATTAAATACATCAAAAGATGCTCAACTAATCAATTTGCACTAGAAATGGAAATCAAAACTACAATGAAATATCACCTCACACCTGTCAGAACTATTTAAAAAATCTACAAACAATAAATGCTGGAGAGGGTGTGGAGAAAAAGGAACCCTCTTGCACTGTTGGTGAAAATGTAAATTGATACAGCCATTTCTGAGAACTGTATTGAGATTCCTTAAAAAAATTAAAAATAGAATTAGTATTTGTTGCTCTGTTGTTCAGTCATGTCAAACTCTGTGACTTCATGGACTGCAGCACATCAGGCTCCTCTGTCCTTCACTATTGCCCAGTTTGCTCAGATTCATGTCGCTTGAGTAGGTGATGCCATCTAACCATCTCATCCTCTGCCGCCCCTTTCTCCTTTTGGCTTCAGTCTTTCCCAGTATGAGGGTCTTTTCCAACGAGTCTTCGCTTCCTATCCTGCGGCCAAAGTATTAAAGAACTACCATATGACCCAGCAATCCCACCACAGGGCATATACCCAGAGAAAACTGTAATTCCAAAAGACACATGAACCCAATGTTCACTGTAGCGCTATTCACAATAGCCAGGACATGGAAGCAACCTAAATGTCCATCAAGAGAGGAATAGATAAAGAAGCTGTGGTACATATATACAGTGGAATGTTACTGAGACATGAAACAAAATGAAACTGGGTCATCTGTATTGGCAGGCGGATTCTTTACCACTGATCAACCATGGAGGCCACACTATTGATACTATGTATAAAATAGATAACTGATGAGAACCTATTCTATGGCTCAGGAATCCTACTCTATGCACTGTGGTAACTTAAATGGAAAGGAAATCCAAAAAAGAGGGGATATATGGATATGTATAGCTGATGCACTTTGTTGTATGGTAGAAACTAACACAACATTGCAAAGCAACCGTATTCCGGTAAAAATTAACTTTAAAAAATAATAAAACAAGAGACTCTCCCTCCAGTTTGCTGTGAAGGAATTTTGGGAATGACAATTCCAACACATTTGCCATATGATGTAACCTAGTTAAGGAGTGACTATCCTTTCACATTCACAGGTCTCACCCATATAAGAAGAGGATTATATACCAGGGATGACAATCTTGAGGATCATCTTAGAATTCTTCCTATCATAGTGCTGTTGATCTCTTTTGAGTATTGCATCTTCAGTCACTAAGCTGTGTCCAACTCTTTGCGACCTCACAGACTGTAACCTTCCAAGCTCCTCTGTCCACGGGATTTTCCAGGCAAGCATACTGGAGTGGGTTGCCATTTCCTCTTCCTAGGGATCCTCCCAACCCAGGGATCGAATCCTTATCTCTTGTGTCTTCTGCATTGGCAGGTGGATTCTTTACCACCGGAGCGCTCGGAAAGCGCCTGTTTTGGGTACAGACTGATAGTTGGCAACAGCTCCCAAGCCAGTCTGTTTGGGTTCTGATACTTATATCTGCTTGACTGTGGGCAACTTAACCACTTAACTTTTCATCATTTGAGTGCCTCAGTTTCCTCATGTGTCAACAGGGAATAATTACTACACCTACACTTAAATCGAGAAGATTAGAAGGAGTTAAACAGAACAAAATAATTTGAGCAGTGTCAGGTTCCTAATAAGCAATTAATAAACAAACTATTACTGTTATCTTCTTGATAAGCTTTAGAAATAAGGAGTGAACATCTGTTATTTTTTTACCTGCTCAGCTCCCATTTCTTTTCTTCTAAGAAATGCATTCCACCTTCCTTTGTGCTAATCCCCCAGATGGTCTTGGCAAACCTAACCGCTTCTTCCCCCCATCTCTACCCTCTGCCTCTCCCCATCACTGGCTCACCTCACCTGTCCCAGCTTGACTGTTTGGACCGTCTCAACCTTCTGGCCTGACTGACTTAGATATGGCCACCTGTTTCTACCTGGTCCAGTGAAAGTCAAATTTCCTCCTGGGTTTATCCAGGCTGGATGAAATTCAGCCTCGAGAAGCAGGAAGGCTTGGGAAGAACCTGCTTGGGGTGAAGCTGACACAGAGGAAAGTGGGGTGGGGTGTGGGAGTGCTTGGGGCCAACAAACTTCTGATATCATCACTTGTGTCTTTGGGTTAATCTTACTTAAACCCAGGTCAGATGCTGGACTTTTCAGTTTCTTAAGCTGCTAAATTCCTTTTATTCTTTTTACCTCTTTACTTTGGGTTTTTATTCAATTGGAACTAAAAACTTGAAACCTGGGACTTACGGCAAAAGATTAGTGAAATATCCATGTTTTATAATTTTTTTATAGAGAAAGAAGCAGGAGCTCTTAAAATTAAGTAATTTACCTGAGGTGATTGACATAGCAAACAACAGAAGACTCCAGCTTCTGACACCCAACCTACAGTAGCAATCATGTCTTTCTTGTGTAAAAAAAAATCAATCCAAAATTTAGTCACTTGAAACAATAGCCATTCTGTTTGTTCTTGATTCTGTAGGCCAGTAATCTGGGCTGAGCTCAGCTCGGCAGCTCTGCTAGTTCTCTCTGAGGTCACACATGCAGCTATGGCGCCAGCTTCCAGAGGCTCAGCTAGGTCTGCGCAGGACAAGATAGCCTCAGTCACATGCCTGCCAACTGGTGTTGGCTGTTGGCTGAGGCCCCTCAGATGTCAGCCACTGACTTCTCCAGTAACCCCTCTTAGACTTATTCACACAGAACTCTCGGGCCAGTAGGACAGAAGGCGGAAGCTGCAAGGCATCTTGAGATCTAGACTTAGCAGTGGCATTACATCACTTGCACAGCATTTTAAAAAAATATTTATTTATTTGGCTGTGCTGGGTCTTACTTGCAGTGTATGGAATCTAATTCCCTGACCAGGGATCGAACCTAGGCGCGGAGTCTTAGCCACTGGACCACCAGGGAAGTCCCTTCCAGAGCATTCTGTTGGTCAAAGCAAGTCTAAAAGCCCAGATGCAGGGGAAGGTGGAAATAGGCCGTGGTCCTTGCGGGGAGTAGGCTTCCCGGGTGGCACAGTGGTCAAGAATCTGCCTGCCAATGCAGGAGACACAGGAGATGGGGATTCGATCTCTTGAGTCGGGAAGATCCCCTGGAGAAGGGAATGACTACCCACTCCAGTGTTCTTGCCTGGGAAATCCCATGGACAGAGGAGCCTGGTGGGCTACAGTCCACGGGGTCACAAAGAGTTAGACAAGACTGAGCAACAACAGATAGGCACAGAGAGAAAATGATGTGCAAACACATGGGCAGAAGTGGCCGTGTGACTGCAGGGATGCATCTACAAGCTGAGGAGCACCAAGGATTGATGGCAAATACCGGAAACTAGGAAGAGGTAAGAAAGACTTCCCCTTCATGTTTCAGAGGGAGCATGGCCCTGCCGACACTTTGATTTTGGACGCCGAGCCTCCTGAACTTTGAGACTATACATTTGTGTTGTTTTAAGCAACCCAATTTGTGGTGGTTTGTTACAGCAACTCTAGGAAACCTAAACAGGGCCCTTAAATGGTTTTCGTGTGTAGACAAATCACAGTTGTGACCATATTTTCCACCTCACAAATGAGTGTTTGCAAAACTGTACAGAAAACCTATTCTAGTCACTCTGGCTTTGCATTTTGAGGCGATGTTTTATTTTAGGAGAAAAGAAATTTAGACTTAGCATAACTGCTTACTGTGAAAAAACTGACAAAGAAAAACCTCAAAGTCCTCTAATAATAATGATATCCATTCTTACATAAAACTCTATATCCAGCTGCCTAAACAGAATAAATAAGTAGTGGGGTTAGTTTAATATACTATTTCAGAAGTCAAATTCAATACTAACAGCAAACATGACTGATGAGGCTCTTTTTTTTTTAATGAGTAGGAAGCCTAAAACAAGTCAACTAGAGCCAAGAAAGGAAGTTATCGATTTGTCACTGCTTGCCAACTCAAGACTTTGGATTAGACTGGATGCATGGGCTCCAGTGATGCCTCCATGCTCCTGCATAAGATCTCATGGTTCTGCTTTCCCTTACTTTGATTTCCTTGACTGGCTCCTGTGACTCCTGTTTTCAAAAAAGGATCTTCCCCAGTGTCCATATTGATTCCTCTGGATACATTTTGATATCCTTCTCTTGGGTCCCATAACTGCCTGGACCAGAGTACTGGACTTGACCAACCTGGTGATGCAGGCAGGACTCCCTTTTGATTTCCATCACATTAGGAGAACAAAGAAGGATAGTCAGGAAAGAAACTTACAACAGTCTTTTCAGATTGGAAAGATTCTTATCCCTATTTTAAGGGAACAATGGGAATAGGTGAAAAGTAAAGGATTGAGAGATTAGGTACTTTGATGTGAGGCTAACAAGGATCTGAGGATTAAAGCAGTTCGGTCACTGGAGTAACTTAAGCTCAGACATAAGTCCTGAAACCTAGTTACCAGATCAAATGCTAAAGGAGTCAGAGCCAAAAATCATAACATGACTCACAAACATCATAGATCCAGAGTAATCACAGATGGTGAGAACAATTCATGAATCAGAAGCCTCATCACAGTATTTCCAGGTAAAGAGTAGAAAAAAATTAATGTTCAGCTGTGTGTGTGTGGGGGGGGGTCAATTAAATAATTATTTGCCTGTTTAGTGGAATATTATGCTGATATTCACAATAATGCTTTGACATTGAATGTGTTAAACCCTAAAATATTTTTCATATAGCTCTAGTAATCTTTTCCACAAATTCAGAAAAAAATATGAAATAATGTGAAAGCCGTGGGTTTAGTTCTGTTTAATATTTTTCTATTAGTGAAGAAGAATCCCAATTTTTTCTGAAATGGCTTATTTTTCAGACCTATAAAATACCTCGGCAATCCAACCTCTTAAAAAAGCAAACAAGGAAGAAAATTTACATGTAAAGTATTCCTGGGACTTCCTGAGTGGTCCAGTAGTGTAAGACTCCTGGTTCCCAATGCAAGGGACCTGGGTTCAATTCTGATTAGGGAACTAGATCCCTCATACTTCAACAAGATCCCTCTTGCTCCAACTGGTGCAGCCAAATAAATAAACAAACATTTGTTTAAAAAAAGGTGTGTGTGTGCGTGTTCAGTCTATTTAGTCGTATATGACTCTTTGAGACCCCATGGACTGTAGCCTGCCAGGCTCTTCTGTTCATGGGATTCTCCAGGCAAGAATACTGGAGTGGGTTGCCATGCCCTCCTCCAGCAGATCTTTCTGACCCAGGGATCGAATCTGCATCTCCTACATTGCAGACAGATTCTTTACTGCAGAGCCACCAGGGGAACTCTTAAATAAGGTATTCCTTAATAATACTAAATTTTGGTAACATGCAGTGAAAAGGGTACTCCTATATATCAGTGGAAGACAAATTGTAGATGTTCTGAAAGACAAATGGTCAGTGTGTATCAAAAACGTTCATATCATTTGACCCCAAATTAAACTTAGTACACTTAAAACAGAGATAATCGGAGACAGGGTCTCCCAGGTGGCTCAGTGGTAAAGAACACGCTAGCCAATGCAAGAGACGCAAGAGATTCTGGTTAGATCCTTGGGTCGGGAAGATCCCCCTAGAGTCGGAAATGGCAACTGGTTCCAGTATTTTGCCTGAAGAATACCATGGACAGAGGAACCTGGCAGGCTACAGTTCATAGGGTTGCAGAGTTGGACACGTCTGAGTGACAAAGTGGGCACACTCAAACACACACACACACGATCAAAGATAACCACAAATGCCTCAAAAATATTTACAAAGATATTCTTTGCAAAAATATTTATAATCCAAGTTGTATATAACAGTATGTTGAAACACCTACTATAGATTACTGCACAGCCATTTAAATGATGTTTACGAAGACACTTTATATATATAAAATGATTGGGAGAAGATACACTGCAACATTTTAAATATTTATCTTAGGCTGGTAAAATTACCACTGATTTTTATTTTCTTCTTTACATTTCTAACACATTTGCACTTTTCTATGAGGAACTTATTTTTTAAAAGCAGAAACATTTGTACTGGCAACAAGATATTCCTCATTTTTGTCCCCCCAAGCAACAAAAATTTGGCATTCATCCACAAAAGGGTTGTGGGATCCAGCACTATACACCAAGGCACCTGGAAGGTGCCATGCATTGGGTAGTGTATAGTCCGACCTCAGTCCTGACTGTGACTGAAGTAGCCTGTGAACACACTCCAGCCCCTCTCAGCGACATTTGGGAACTCGTGGAAAACACTTGGAAAATCTCCCATGAATGACAAAGCCTATATGGGAGTTCATGTTTCCAGAGGAGAAATTACAGCATACCATTGGAGAAAAAAAAAAAAAATGTATATATATATATGTGAGTGTGGACTCACTGGAATGGGTAATTAGTAAAGACTGGAGAAGGTGTCTCCTATGAGAAATGCAAAAGTGAAGTCGCTCAGTCGTGTCCGACTCTGCGACCCCATGGATTGTAGCCTACCAGGCTTCTCCATCCATGGGCTTTTCCAGGCAAGAGTACTGGAGTGGGTTGCCATTTCCACTAGAAATGCAAAGACAGCAACAAAAACATTAAGGAACTTGGAAAGATCAAGGAAACATGAAATCTTCAAAGAATCACAATAATCTTTTTATAACCAAAGGCATAGACATGGAGATCAGAAATGTACTGGATAAAGAATTCAAATAGGTATTTTAAAGAAACTCAATGAGCTACAAGAAAATACAGAAAGATAATTCACTGAAGTCAGGAAAACAATAACAAAGTGAGAAATTTAAGAAAGAGATAGGAATCGTGAAAAAAAAAAAAGAATCAAACAGAAATTCCAGGGCTGAAGAATACAATGAATAAAACTTCAAACTGTGACAGAGTGCATCAATATCAGAATAGATCAAGCCAGAATAAAGAATCTGAGGCAGAAGACAGGAACTTTGACATTATCCAATCATTGGGAAGCAAAGGGGAAAACATGAAAAAGAATGAAGAATGCTTATATGATATATGAAATACTAGCAAAAGAAGCAAACTGCAAATTATTGAAGTTCCAGATGGAAAGGGGGAAAGAAAACTTACCTAAAGAAATAATGGCTGAGAGTTTTCCAAATCTGGGCAGAGATTTGGATATCTAACTTCATGAACTTCATAGGTCACCAAACAAAATCAATTTGAAGAGAACTTGTCCAAGACAAATTATAATAAAATTGTAAAATATATTAAAAAAAAAAAAACAATCTTTAGAGCAGTAAGAGAAAAAAATCTTGTAATTTAAAGTGATCCCCCATAAGGTTACCAGCAGATTTCTCAACATAAATCTTATACATCGAAAGAGAATGAGTTGATATATTCAAAGTTTTGAAAGAAAAAAACAAAAAAACTGCCAACCAGGCGTACTTCACTAGGCAAGGCTGTCCTTCAGAGATAAAGAAGACAGAAAGATTTTCTTAGGCAAACTAAAGCTAAGAGAATTCACCACCACTAGATCCGCCTTAAGAGAAATGCTGCAGGAAATTCTTTAAGCTGAAACGGAAAGATGATAGTTAGCTACATGAAAATATACAACATACTGATAAAGGTAAGTATACAGTCAAATTCAGAATACTATCAGACTGTAATCTGCTGAAGTGTTAACCAATTAATCCTAGTATAAAGGTTAAAGGAAAAGAGTATTGAATATAATTGTAGCTACAATAATTTGTTAATGAATACACAGTACAGAAATAAGTAAATTTTGACATAAAAAAAAGAAATAAACAAACTAAACCCCAAAACCAAAAAAAAAAAAAAAACCATAAAGGGCAAGAGAATAAAAGGGTAGTCTTTGTATGTGTTTGAAATTAAGTACTTACCAGTGTGTAATAGACTATTACAGCTATGGGATGTTTCATGGAAGCTTCACAGTAACTATACAAAGCAAAAATCCACAATACATTCACAAACAGTAAAGAGAAGAGAATCCTAATACTAGAATTAGGATACTACTACCCCAAAATCATCAAATCACAGAGAAAGGTGGCAACAGACGTAGAAAGGAATAACTACAGAAAACAGTAATACGGCTCTAGTAAGTCCTTGGGTGCGTTCTCAGTTGCTTCAGTTGTCTCTAACTCTTTGTGACCCCATGAACCATAGCCCGCCAGGCTTCTCTGTCCAAGGGATTTCCCAGGCAAGAATACCGGAGTGGGTTGCCAGGCCCTACTCCAGAGGATCCTCCCAACCCAGGGATCAATCCTGCATCTCCTGTCTCCTGTGCTGCAGGCCAATTCTTTACCTGCTGATCTCTCCAGGAAGCAGTAACTCCTTGGTGATGGTGGTTTAGTCACTAAGTTGTGTCCGACTCTTGCGACCCCATGGACTGTAGCTCGCCAGGCTCCTCTGTCCATGGGATTCTCCGAGCAAGAATACTGGAGTGGGTTGCCATTTCCTTCTCCAGGGGATCTTCCTGACCCAGGAATCGAACCTGGGTTTCCTGCATTTCAGGCAAATTCTTCACCAACTGAGCTATGAGAGAAACCCTTACTTATCAGTAATTGCTGTAAATGTAAATGAACTGAATTCTCCAATCTAAAGACTGGATAATGGATTTTTTAAAAAAAGCAGACCTGTCTATGTACTACCTACAAAAGACTCACTGCAGCTTTAAGGAAACACATAGGCTCAAAGTAAGTGGATGGAAAAAGATATTTTATACAAGTGAAAATCAAAAAAAGGCGGAGGTAGCTATACTGAGACAACATAGACTTTAAGCCAAAAAATGGTAACTAGACACAAAGAGGATCATTATATAGTTACAAAGGGGTCAACTTATTAAAAGAGATAACCATCATAAATATATACACATCCAATATCCGCACACCTAAATACGTTGAGCAAATATTAACAGATTTCAAGGGAGAAACACACAATACAATAATAGTAGGAAACTTAAATTCGCCACTGTCACCAATGGATAGACCATCCACACAGAAAATCAACAATGAAATATTAGACTTGAACCATTCTTTCAACCAAATTGACTTAGCAGACACACATAGAACATACTGTATGGTCGAGTGCAGATGTAGAACATTTCCAGCATTGCAGAAAGCGCTACTGGATTAGACCAGGATATATTTAACAAATCTGCAGAAGTAATTCAATGGAGGAAGGACAGTCTTTTCAACAAAAGGCTGGAACAGTTGTATATCCACAGTTTAATTATATATACATATATATATATATTGTATTAAATTTAAAGTCAATAAATTTAATTTAATTATATATATAAATTATAAATATATAACTAAAGTATGACACAAGTGAACTTATCTAGTAACAAAGAAACAGACTTACAGACACAGAGAATGGACTTGTGTTTACCAAGGAGAGGTAGGGAGAGATGAAGTGGAAGCTTGGGGTTAGTAGATGAAAACTAATATATATAAAATGGGTAAACAGCAGCATCCTGCTGTATAGCACAGGGAACTATATTCAATATCCTGTGATAAACATAATGAAAAAGAATATTGAAAAAGAATGTTGTTATTGTATATGTATAACTGAATCACTTTGCCAAATAGCAGAAATTAACACAACATTGTGAATCAACTGTACCTGCATTAAAAAATTATATATATCTATAAAAAGAATAAACCTATGCTTAAACTTTACAATTTGCATAAAAATTAATTAAAATGGATCATAACTTTAAGTGTGAAATATAAAAGTATAAAATTTTAGAGGAAAAATGAGAAAACCTTCAGAGTTCAGGGCTCAGGAAAGAGTTGTTAGAAACAACACCAACAGCCAAATCAAAAAAAGAAAAGAGAGAGAGAAATTGATTAAATTTGACCTCATCAAAAATTTAAAACTTTTACTCTCTGAAAACTCATAAGACGAGATTCAGAAGATAAGGTCCAGAGTGAGAGAAAATATTTACACACCATATATCCAACAGAGGTCTAGTATCTAAAATATTTAAAGACATCTCAAAACTCCAGAGTAAAAACAAATAAACCAATTAGAAAATGAACAAAAGCAATGAAGAGACATTTCACCCAAGAGAATATACAGATAGTAAACGGAATTTTTCTGTATCTTGACTGTATCACCATCAGTATCCTGGTTCTAACATTATATTATTATAGTTTTAGTAGATGTTACCACTGGGAGAAACTGGGTAAAGGGTATCTGAGACCTCACAGTATTATTTTTCTGTTCTACCTTTCAACAACAGCTTTATTGAGATATAATTCACATATCATAAATTTTTAAATTCAAAAATGTGCAAGTCACCTTCACTGGCTTTTAGTATACTCACAAGGTTGTTCAACCATCACTCCTATCTAATTCTAGAAGATTTTCATCAACCTCAGAAGAAAGCCTATACCTATTAAGCACTTACTCCCTATCCCCCATCACCTTATCTTCTCTAGCTTCTTGCAAGCTCCAGCGGGCTTTCTGTCTTACAGATTTGTCTGCTGTGGTTATTTCATATAAACGGAACCATACCCTATATGACCTTTTGTGTGTGGCCTCTTTCACTTAGCATAATATTTTAAGGGTCATCTGCCTTGTAGCATGTATCAGTACTTCATTTCTCTTTATGGCTGAATATTATTTCATTGTCTTGATATACCATATTTTATCCATTCATCAGTTGATTATCCATTCAAGAGTTGATGACTATTTGGGTCATTTCCACTTTTCAGCTATTATGAATAATGCTGTCATGAGCATTTGTACACAGACTTTTGTGTGGACATATATTTTCATTCCCTTGGGTATATATTAGTGAATGGAATTGTTGGGTCATATTGTAAAACTATGTTTTATACTTTGAGGAATTCTATTATTTGTTATAACTATATATCAGAATACAATTATCTGAAAATAATGTTTAATTTTTAAAAAATAAGTTGCAAACATTAAAGAATATCTGATTCAATTTTTATACAGTAACAAACACATGCATATGTTACTAGGTACACATAAACACTAAGTTCTAAAGCAGTGTTTGCCAAACTTGGCTGCATATTAGAATCAATGAAAGAGTTTTCAAAAGTCTTGAGTCAGAGGTCACAATCCTGATCTTTACAGGTAGATCACAGATGTCAATATCTTCAAAACTTCCTAGGTAATTCTAATTTGCAGCAATGTTTGATAAATACCATTATAGACAGTACATATAAAATTGTATTAATGTGGTTATGTGATAATATAAACTAATAATACTGCAGGTAATTTATATAAACTATTTTTTACATTTTGTTGTTTAAATTTCTTATAACTTGTATATACTACATGTACAATCTCAAAAATAAAACTAATTCTAAACTTTAGAAACAATTTAGTATTGTGATGTAAGTCTAGGAATATTTACTAAAACAATTATAGAAACTTACACAGTGATTTAATTTTTCTATATAATTTCTATCTTCACTGCTTGTGAAATAGGAGAGAACTTTACTCTTTTGTGTAAGCTTTCCTATTCACAACTTTCAGAAATTTTGTACTTTCTTAGGAATTGTCACAGTACTTGTTTGAACCTATAAATACTAGTCAGGACTCATAAGTTACAGAAACCCAACTCAAATTGGCTTAAACAAAAAAAAATGGACTTTACTCAAAATATTGGCAAGTTGAGTCCAGCAAAGTATAATAAGAATAATATACCATTTTCAAGTATAATTTATCCCAGGAATATAAGACTGATACAATATTTGAAAAATCTGTCATTATATTTCATCATATTAACAGACTAAAGAAGACTACATGGTGATATTAATTAAAGCAGAGAGAGGGTTTGACAAAATTCAAGAGCCATTCATGATTAAAAAAAAGAAAACTGTTAGAAAACTAGGAAAAAGGGAAATTCCATAATCTGATAAAGAGCATCTACAAAAAAATCAACAACTAAAGTCATACTTTGTATGAGTAAATTGTAAGAGACTAAATTCTTTGCCCTCAAGACACACAACAAGGCAAGGATATCCACTCTCATCACTCTTATTCACCATTATTCTAGACATTTTAGACACTGCAAAAAAGGCATACATATTAGAAAGCAAGAAATAAAACTGTCCCTATTTTGATGATGACATGTTTCTCTATACAGGGGTCCCCTGTGCATGCTAATTTGCTTCAACTGTATCTGACTCTTTGAGAACCTAAGGACTAAGCCTGCCAGGTTCTTCTATCCACGGGATTCTTCAGGCAAGAGTATTGGGGTGGGTTTCCACACCCTCCTCCAGGGAATCTTCCCAACCCAGGGATCGAACCTGAGTCTTTTATGTCTCCTGCATTGGCAAATGGGTTCTTTACCACCAGCACCACCTGGGAAGCCCAAGGAATCTACAAAAAAAGTTTCTGGTGCTAATAAATCAATTTATAAAGGTTCTAGGATTCAAGGTCAACCTACAAAATTAACTTTTATGTTTTCACATAAGCAGTGAACAACTGAAAACTGATATTCAAAAACTTATTGATAATACATCTAAGAAAATGAAATACCTTGGTATAAAGCTAACGAAATGTGCAAAATCAGTATGCTGAAAACTACAAAATGCCGATGGAAGATATCAAAGTAAAGCTGAATAAAATGAGAGACATATCATGTTCATGGATTTGAACAGTCATTACAGTTAAGATGTAAATTTTCAACAAATCTATAAATTTAATGCATTTCTTTAACATTTTTAAAAACATTTTATTGAATTATAGTTGATTTATAATACTGTGATAGTTTCAAGTGTACAGAAAGATGATTCAGTTATTCTTATATGTAAAGAATATAAGTATTCTTTTTTCTACATTCTCTTCCATTATAGGTTAACACAAGGCACTGAGTATAGCTCCCTGTGCTATGCAATAGGTCCTTGTTGGTTAGCTGTTTTACATATAGTAGTGTGTATATTTTAATCCCAAATTACTAATTTAATGCATCTCCAAGCAAAATCCAAGCAGGACTTTTTGTAAATACAGACAAGATGCCTCCAAATTTATGGGGAAAAAATGAAATAGAACAGGCAACTAATGATGAAAAAGAAGAACAGAGTTGGAAATTCACACATTGCTTGATTGTAAGATGTACTATAAAACTATACTAATCAAGGCAATATGATATTGGTGAAGGTATATACCCATAGAAGAGTAAAATATATAGAACAGAGATCCCAGAAATAGACTCACATCAGCACGGCAAATTGATTTTCACAGAACTGCAAAGACAATTTAATATTAATGTCAGTAGTAAAGACAATTTTTTCAACAAATGGAATGAAACTATTGGCCATCCATATGCAAAAAAAAAAATATCCTCAGTCTAAACCTCACACCTTAACCAAAAATTAACTCAGAAGGGTTTATAAATATAGAATGGTGGTTGTCGGGGGAGGAAATCAGGGGCGGGATGGAGTGGAAGATTGGAGTTAGTGGAAGTATGCTTTTAATATAGGATAGATAAACAACAAGGTCCTACTGCATAGCACAGAGAACTATATTTAATATTCTATGAAAGTGTAGTGGAAAAGCATATAAAAAAGGAAAAGAAAGTGTATCCATGCATAACTGAATCACTTTGCTGATTACAGAAGTGATTAACACAACATTGTAAATCAACTAGACTTGAATTAAAAAATAAAATAACAAAATGGGTTATAAATCTATAGGTAAAACATAAAATAATAAAAAATTTAGAGGTCAGAATCTTTTCCATCTTGAGTTAGACAAAGAATTCTTCAATAAGACACAAAAACACAGGCCATAAAGAGAAAAAAATGGTTAATAAGACTTTATCAAAATAAAAAACTTGTCATCAAGATAAAAGAAGATACTGTTAAGAGAATGAAAAGTCAAGCTAAAGATTCTGAGAAAATATTTGCAAATTACATATCTAACAAAACACTTGTATCTAGGATTTTTAAAGAATTCTCAAAACTCAACAAGGAAACAAGCAGAAATGAGCAAACAAATGAATAGACATTTCACCAAAGAGGATATACAGATGACAAGTAAGCATGTTAAAAGTTGTTCAACATTATAATCCATTATGAAAATGAAAATTAAGTTATAAGGTATCACCTATTAAAATGACTTAAAAAAAAAGGTTGACAATACCAAGTGGTGGTTAGGATGCCTGGCATACGAAACTCTCATCTGTTGCTGGTAGGGATTGGAATGCAAAAGTACAAAATCAAGTGATACCTGGAGTCACAGACAAATTTGGCCTTGGAGTACAAAATGAAGCAGAGCAAAAGTTAACAGAGTTTTGTCAACAGAACACACTGGTCATAACAAATCACTCTTCCAACAATACAAGAGACGACTCTACACATAGACATCACCAAATGATCAATGCCGAAATCAGACTGATCATATTCTTTGCAGACGAAGATGGAGAAGCTCTATACAGTCAGCAAAAACAAGACCTGGAGCTGACTATGACTCAGATCTTTAGCTCCTAATTGCAAAGTTCAGACTTAAATTGAAGAAACTTGGGAAAACCACTAGGCTGTTCAGGTATGATCTAAATCAAATTCCTTATGATTATACAGTGGAGGTGATGAACAGGTTCAAAGGATTAGATCTGGTAGAAAAGTGCCTGAAGAACAATGGACAGAGGTTTGTAACATTGTACAGGAGGTGGTGACCAAAACCATCTGCAAGAAAAAAATGCAGGAAGGCAAAGTGTTGTCTGAGGAGGCTTTACAAATATATGAGAAGAGACGGGAAAAGCAAGGGAGAAAGGGAAAGATATACCCAACTGAATGAAGAGTGTCAGAGAAGAGCAAGGAGAGATAAGATCTTTTTAAATGAAAAATGCAAAGAAGTAGATGAACAGAAAATTATCAAGAGATATCAAGGGAAAATTTCATGCAAAGACGGACCAAATAAAGGACAGAAATGGTACAGATCTAACAGAAGCAGAAGATATTAAGAGGAGGTGTTAGAACACACAGAAGAACTATACAAAAAAGGTCTTAATAACCAGGATAACCATGATGGTGTGGTCACTCACCTAGAGCCTGACATCCTGGAATATGAAGTCAAGTGGGCCTTGGGAAGCATTACTATGAAAAAGCTAGTGGAGGTGACGGAATTCCAGGTGAGCTATTTAAAATCCTAAAGGGCTGCACTCAATATGTCAGCAAATTTGGAAAACTCAGCAGTGGCCAGAGGACTAGAAAAGGGTAGTTTTCAATTCCAGTCCCAAAGAAGGGCAATATCAAAGAATATTCAAACTACCATACATTTGTGCTCATTTCCCATGCAAGCAAAGAAAAGAAAGTGAAAGCCGCTCAGTTGTGTCCGACTCCAATGCAACCCCATGGACTGGAATGGGTAGCCCTTCCCTTCTCCAGGGGATCTTCCCAACCTGGGGATCAAACCCAGGTCTCCCACTTTGCAGGCGGATTCATTGCCAGCTAAGCCACAAGGGAAGCCCAAGAATACTAGAGTGGGTAACCTATCCTTTCTCCAGGGGATCTTCCTAATCCAGGAATTGAACCTGGGTCTCCTAGCATTGCAGGCGAATTCTTTACCAACTGAGCTATCATGGAAGATTCGTGCAAGTAAAGTTATGGTTAAAATCCTTCAAGCTAGGCTTCAGCAGTGTGTGAACTGAGAAATTGCAGATGTACAAGCTGGGTTTAGAAAAGGCAGAGGAACCAGAGACCAAATTGGCAATATTTGTTGGATCAGAGAGAAAGCAAGGGAATTCGGTAAAACATCTACTTCTGCTTCATTGACTACGTTAAAGCCTTTGACTGTGTGGATCACAACAAACTGTGGAAAATTCTTAAAGAGATGGGAATACCAGATCACCTTACCTGTCTCCTGAGAAACCTGTATGCAGGTCAAGAAGCAACAATTAGAATCTAACTTGGAACAATGGACTGGTTCAAAATTGGGAAAGGAGTACGTCAAGGCTATATATTGTCACCCTGCTTATTTACTGGAAGATTACTCAGCAATATAAAGGTATGAACTATTATTAATATACACTACAACTTGAATGAATTTCAAAAGCATTATCCTGAATATAAGAAGCTAGTCTCAAAAAGTTGTATTTGTATGGTTATGTAACATTCTGGAATGATTAAGACTGTAGGAGTAGAGAACAAATCAATATTTGCCAGGGGTGAGGGTTATACAGAGGGTTTCAGCATAAGGAAGTGAGTTTTTCAGGTGAGGAAGTTGTTTCGTATCCTAATTGTGCTGGCATTTATGTGAATATATGCCTGTGTTTAAACTTATAGAACCATGCACCAAAAATTAAGTAAAATTTACTGTATATAAATTTAATAAAAATAATATTTTAAAAAGTGGTTCAGGAAATACTGACTTCAGAAAAAAATGAATGTAAGGTCTTACCCAATGTCAGAAATAATTAGCCTCTCTCCAACTTTTGTCTCTTTTATACCAGGCTGGATTTATTCTAAACTTGGCCTTCCCTTTGATGGAAGTGACTAGCATTTGACCAACGTGAGTCCATTGTCTTCCTGGAATTTTGGACCAAGCCACCCTTCAGCCAAAGGATGGAATATGCCGACTGGCTCAGCCTGGTCATGTGCCTATTGCTATCAGAGTGAGGGACATTGATAATAAGGGGCATGAGGGTAAGTGAGAGCCGAATTGATCCAGTCCACAAGGACAGAGGATGTGGGGGCTGTTGCTCCCTGAAGAAAAATCAACTTGCTATTACTAAAATAAAGAGAATATATGCTAGACAGGCAAAAATTATAGATACCTGTCTTCCATCCAGCATTTCTTTAATTTGGGATTATATTATACACCGTTATCTATGTCAGGAGTCCCCAGCCTCCGAGATGTAATGCCTGATGATCTGAGGTGGAACTGATGTAACAATAATAAAAATAAAGTATACAATAAATGCAATACACTTGAGCCATCCGGAAGCCACTTCCCCAACACGGGTGCCGCCGCCCCCCCCTCCCCGCACACACACACACACACTGCCCACTGGTCCATGGAAAAATTGTCTTCCATTAAGCCAGACCCTGGTACCAAAAATGTTGGGGACTGCTGGGTCTATGCCACACCTCATTTATAAGCCATGCATTCTTTGAAACCAAGTTCTCACTGTCTTGTTTTTCTTTTTATATTCCAATATCATACACATTTTTTTTTCAATTTAGTAGGTGCTCAGTAGTACTTGTAGCATACATGAGTGATAGAATGACTGATAACTAAGTATTTGTGAGTATGTTTAGAAAAGTATACATTTATGTATGCATTAAAAGCTTCTAAAGTCACATTATTTCATGTTTCTTTGAACCACATTAATAGCCACATTCTTGTTTAATCTTCTTTTCTCCAATGAGGTTTTAACATGTACAGCTCAGTTTTCCAGCAAAGGCAAATCAATCATTACATCATCATCCATCATGTCTGAGTTCTCAGTAATGAAGGTGTCTTTCTTCCCACATTAGCCATTTGGGTGGGCAAAAGAGCCTTAAAGATACATGACAGAAGACTGAAGAATTGGATTAAACAAGGTTAAACAAGATTCCATTTTCTGGATTCTTCTTCACTACAGGAATTTTGTTGATCCACAGAATGAACGGGACAATTTTTGGACATTTTTTTCTTCAAGCTCTCAGAAGAGATCATTTTTTGCTCTGTTATTGGAATAGCAGAGAGCTGGGAAAAGCAACCAAAAACAATGACTTGGGGTTTTTTTTTTTTGAAGTTATTAGAAGAAATACTTTATCCACCCAAAATCATAATTTGCAACAGCTGTGGGGTCCAGGTTAATCATTGCTAAAGTGTCATTCCCTGACCACCGTATCAAACTGGTCACTTTCTGTCACTGCACACTATCTCTTTCACAGTAAATTAGTGCATGATATATGTGTCTGGTTTTGTTGGTTTATTTACTTCAGTGGAGCGTGAGTCCTATGCAGACAGGAAACTCACAAATCTGAATCGATCACCACTGAGCCCTCAGAACATGGACAACAACATGCATATAATTAGGGCTCAATAGGTACAATTAAACAGGTTGGGTTAATGAATGAAAGAGGGACAGCCAACAGGCTTTTTACCAGCTCAGTCACTGGCATTTCCGCTACTGAGGGTTTCTACTTCTTAATCCCCCTCTTAACATTTCTTAATGTCTCTGTCTTGGGTTTAAAAGGGAGCAGCAAACTTAGGAATTATTCCTCAGATGAGCCCTGACTTTCCTGCCTCCATGCTTCTCCTCGTATCATTTCTTAAGCCTGAGTGTCTTGTCCCTCATTTTTAGCCAATTTTATTCTTCCCAGACTTGGAACTCTGACTTAAATTTCACCTCCGTCTTCAGAGAAGCTTTGAATGTCTGGAGCACAGAACAGCGTCCTCTTAAGGTCCCCGCTCTGCACTAGTGCACGCTCCCTCCTCCCGGTCCCTCCTCCCCCGCCCCATTCTTTCATCCAGCACCTTAGGATCTGCTTAAACCAGAGAGGTAGTCAAATAAGACTTGTGACCTCAGCGTCCTTACAGCCCTCCCAAGGAGACATAGGTGAGGCAAGTACTCAAAACACAATGGTTTACCATTCACCTGTCAATGGACATTTAGGTTATTTCCAAGTCTTGGCCCTTGTGAACAGTGCTCCTATGAAGATAGAGAGGCATGTATCTTTTTGAATGATAGTTTGTCCAAGTACATGCCCAGGAGTGGGACTGCTGGATCCTATGGTAGTTCTATTTTTAGTTTTCTGAGGGACTTCCATACTGTTTTCTATAGTGGCTGCACCGACTTACATTCCCACCCACAGTGTAGGAGGGCTCCCTTCAAAACAACAAACAAAACTAACACAACGGTTAACATTTACATTGTAAACAGAGTGTACAAGGAAAATCTCAGAGGACTTTGGAAGACTTTGAGAAACATCTTTCACTTTGTGTTCATATTATAGGTGCTCATATATGTAGATTTCTCTCCCTTTCTAGATTTTCAGGTCCTTCGAGACAAACTTTATTTGCATTATTTTCATCTCTGTAGGTGCCCTCCCTAGCACTCAGCACAACATTCTTAACATAGCAAACATCCAATAATTGCTTATTGAATCAGTGAATAGTTTGCTTTGAAAATACTGATAGGGAGAGTGTTTTTTTCTCCCCTCTAATTTGAAAAGAAAATGCATTTTGAGTCACTTTACTTAGCATAGGACATCTCTACTGGGAAACAAATAAAAAAAATCTTTTAATTTATTTGATTCCTCAAAAGACACAATGAAAACTTGAAATTGAGAGGAAGTCAGGTACCGAGTGGGGAGCACATGGAAAGAAACAAATATTAAAAGTCATTCAGACAGGAGAGGGCTGTTGAACTGGAAAACTATTAATGGTGTTAATCAGTTTCCATTGTGAACTGTTAACACTCAGAACAATGTTGAAAGCCTCTGGAAGACACATTTGTAAAGTCAGAAAGCCACAGCAAACTTTTTTTTTTGGTCTGTCAACTTTAGAAAACAGAAAAAAAAATATAAACTTTTTTGTAAGTGTGAGAAAGAGGTGGTTTTACTGTAGTTTACAGGGTCATGTGGTTTATCGGTTTCCAAACTGTTCCATGGGGCTAAAAAGAGAGGATCTGAACTCGTAGTTCATAAGATGCTAACAGGAGGCTTTCTCCCTCAAACTCAGGATAGATGCCTTCCTTTTGGCATGTGTTCTGAGCCCTGAAAGTCATGCCATGAAGAACCCGCTGAGATTCAGATGTGGGGGCAAGTCAGGCAGATGATGAGAAAAGGGTTTTTATTTCAGCATAGTCATAGAAATACGTGGTGCCGGCTGTGATTTACGGTGACATAAAGACAATTCATCCAGAGTGTTGGGGAAAGCAGAGTGGGAGGGAAACCAATCCGAGGTAAGGAGGACGAGAAGTGAAGAGACAGGTCATGGATAACCTGAAATTCCGCTTTGCCAAGCAGAAACCCTGGCAACAAGGAGAGGAATACGGATTCCAGCCTCTGTTGTGTCAGATTCTTGTGTGGCTCCATGGACTATAGCCCGCCAGGCTCCTCTGTCCACAGAATGTCCTTGGTGGCTCAGAGGGTAAAGAATTTCTGCGTGCAATTCAGGAGGCCCGGGTTCAGTCTCTGGGTTGGGAAGATCTCCTGGAGAAGGGAATGGCAACCCACTCCAGTACTCCTGCCTGGAGAATCCCATGGACAGAGGAGCCTGGCAGGGTACAAACCATGTGGTTGCAAAGAGGTGGACATGACTGAGCACGAATCAGGACTAAGTTAGATCATGTATAAGCACTTTGTACATTGTCTGGCACCTACTAAGCACTCCACAAGAACACTGCAGAGGGGTGTTCTCCCCTGGAGATCCTCCTCCAGGGGATCTTCCCCACCCAGGGACAGAACCTGTGTCTCCTACATTGCAGTGGGATTCTTTACCATCTGAGTCACCAGGGAAAGGGTATTCTAGGCACAATGAATGAACAGCATGTGCAAAGGTCTAAAGGTAAGAGTCCTTGGTGAAATCCAGTGTGGATTTCAAACAAAGAATCAACTGAAAGGCGAACAAACTTCCCCAAATTTCTGATCTAGCATCAGTGGGTAAGCGCTTGGAAAAAGACTCAACATCCAACTAGGTTCCTGTGCTACTGATATCAGCCAGTATAAGAGGGTCCCATTTCCTGAACACCTGGCATGGGATGGGTAAAAGTCGGTATCATTATAGAACCCTATTTCATAGATGAGGAAAAAGGCTCACAGAGGTGAAGTACTAAAAGCCACACAAAATAGTAAGCTGCAAAAGCAGAATTCAAAGCCAGTTCTTTCTGGTTCTATAGTAGACATTTTCCGTCTACACCCTAGCTCCTCAAACTGGTCCCAGCAGTGTCAACACAACCTGGGGGTTCAATAGTAATGAAGAACCTGGGCATCCATCCAGACTTGCAAAATCAGAATCTGTATTTTAACACAATCCTCAGTTGATTGATATGCTCATTACAATTGGAGCACTGTCTCAGATCTCAAACCTTGCTATATATTAGAAAAACCATTAAATCCTGGGAGATATTTAAATTAAATGCTTGCTATACATTAAATCACCATTAAAGCAAGGGATACCTGAAAGATACCAGAGCCCATCCTAGAACAATTATATCAGATTCTCTGGTCATGGAATCTGGACATCGAGAGTAGTTTCAGTTCCCCAGGTGACTCTAATTCTTAGCATTGAGCAGTCTCTGAGGCTAACCTTGCAAGGCTGTTTCGATCAGAGTGAAAAGGGAGAGAAGGCCTGTTTCCAGATCTTTACGAGCCTTTGACTCTTTTTCAAGTCACTTAGTCTCATCTAGTGGTTCTCCGCCCTTGCTCTACTAGAACCATCAGAAGCTTTTTAAAAAGCCTTATGTGCAGATCATACCCTATACCGATGACATTAGAAGGTCTAGGCGAGGGTCCCTGGCATATGACATTTTTAAAGCTCTGTGTTGTTTCCCATGTGGAGCCAGGAGTGAGAACCTCTGCCCCAGTTAGAATCTCTGGGACCTGCATCTCATGAATTCTTCAGCAATGAAAGCCAGCTTTCAGGAAATGCGGGAAATAGAAGGACAGGAGAAATAATGCCATAGGGAAGCAACCCACCAAGTCAAGGAGGGGTGGCAACCCAGTTTCTCTAATAGACACATCAGTGGCATTACAAAGGCAGAAGACATCTGATACTCCAGTGTCTCTATTTCAGGACACAGATATTCACAGTTAAGAAAAACAAATTTTGGCCATACCCCGTGGCATGGGAGATCTCAGTTTCCCAACCAGGGATCCAACCCATATCCCCTGCAATGGAAGCGCAGAGTCTTAAACAGTGGGTTGCCAGGGAAGTCCCCTGTTAACATTTTTATAATAAATTTAAGATTTAAAGATTTAAAAAAAATAATTGGGGGTGAAGTCAAGGAATCTGCATTTTAACCCTGTCCTCAGGAGATCCTGTTGAATAATCATATTTTGAGGACTTTTGTTCCATAGCAGGGAATTCATTAAGGCTCTGGGAATTCTTGGATCCTACTTAAGTGGGTTCTGGTGGTGAAAGCAGTTTTTCTCAGCTTTTGGACTGGCTAAGTTTCTGCTAAGTTTGGCGAGACCTGCACTGCTCCAAACAGAAGCCATCAGCTACATGTGGCTGGTCCAAATTGAGATGTTCTGTCAGTGTGAAATATATATCAGGTTCCGAAGACTTACTAGAGGGAAAAAAATCTTATCATAATTTTATATTGAGTTTATGTTAAAATATATTTTATATAAATTAGGTGAAATAAAATATATTAAAATTAATTTGTTTTATTTTTGTAAGATAGCTACTGCTGCTGCTGCTAAATCGCTTCAGTCGTGTCCGACTCTGTGCAACCCCATAGACGGCTACTAGGATACCATAAATAACATATGCGGTTCACATTATATTTCCATATAACAGTGTAACTCTGGGGCTTTGCTATTCAAAATGGGATCCACTGACCGGCAGCAACGGCGTCTTCTGGAAGCTTGTTAGAAATGTGGGCTTGGGGACTTCCCTGGTGGTCCAGTGGTGAAGGCTTTGCGCTCCCAATGTAGGGGGTCCGGCTTCGATCTCTGGTTTGGGAACTAGATCCCACACACCAAAACTAAGAGTTCAGATGCTGCCACTAATGATCCCGCAAGCTAAAACGAAGATTGAAGATCCTGCCGTGCCACAACTAAGACCCGGCACAGCCAAATAAATAAATACTAAAAAGTCAAAAGAAAAAGAAATGTACGCTTGAGCCCCGCTGAGGGGTACTAAACCAGACTCTGCATTTGACCAAGATCCTTGTGCCTCTGTTTGTCTCTCATCTTTCAACTTTTTGCACTGCCTGAAACCCTGTGGTTTAACCAGACTGATTTAGTCCGCCCCCTTGCCCCAGGCAGCATTGCATTCAAATTCTCTCAGTCCTGATGGCATTATCATCATCAAGTTATCCACCTATCTTCGCTGAGTCAGGAAACCGAACATTTACTACTCTTTTAACCTCTTTCCTGCAATTTAAGTCTTTTGATTTCCAGCTCTGTTCCCAATCTCTAGAGAACACCAGTTACTATGTTTCTTTTTCCTTAAAACTTCCTCTTCCAGGCTTTCTTTGGATTTTATTTTCCTTTCCTCAGCTAATTTCATTCTCTCATAAAACCCATTCCCCACCCCTTGTCATCATGGTCTGTCCCTCTTTGGAGGCATGGTCTGTCCATGCCTGTCTGTCCAGGTCTGTCCATGGTCTGTCCCTTTTTGTCTCTCTGAAACAAATTCACCAAGTTCTGGCGGGCCGCCAGCCTGTTGCTTATGGTAAATCTGAAAGTGGTTAATGCCAACCAGATCTTTTGGAGAGAGGATTTTGATGAATATTCGTGTCTTCGGAAGGTCAGACAAAAGGAGAAAGAATAGGGAGGGGCTGAACTCCTCCAAAACCAAACAGGAAACAGTAAAGTGAAGTGCTTTCGCGGGGAGTGGTGGGGCTTCAGTAGAGCCGGCGCAGCGGAGAGTATGCAGGAACTCAGTGATTCTAATTTTGGCTCTTTCATTAGCTTCCATCACAAACTCAGGAAAAGTCGCCAAGCCCCAAAGCCCCTATTTCCTCCAGTCAATGGGGACAATATTGCTCTTTTATTCTACAGGGGATTTTTAAAGGCTGGTATAATAAAATCAGCACGCTTAAAAAATAAAAACAGATCAGTTTCCTTGTTCATAAGCAACAGTTGTTTTACATGTGCCGTGGCAATGATTCCCTCATTCGGGGTTTCTTTGTGCACTTTATTGGTCAAATGGATAATGCCTCCATTTTGAAAGGCTAAATAGTTCTTTAAGCAAGTCATTATTCTGGAACACCTCACCAATCTAAACCAGCTCGTAAAATCTATTACATTGACTTGGTGACTCAGGACTCACTTCCACAAGTAAAATGAGCAATTTAATACTCAACAGAGAGCCTCTTTGTGACAAAGAAGAAATTTGAGTGCTATTATGCCCACATTAAAAGCTAGAGGTATTCAGTACTGGGAATCTTTGGAAATTGGAAAAAAAAAATTCACTTTTACAAAAGGGATCTCATGGATAAAGCAATTATGTAAAAAACCTAGTGCTTTTTTTTTTTCCCCTCCAGTTTTTAAAAACTTGCCTCATGAGACTTCTCTGGTGGTCCAGTGGTTAAGAATCTACCTTGCAATACTGGGGATAAAAGTTCAATCCCTGGTCTGGGAGCTAAGATCCCACATGCCTTGGAGCAACTAAGCCCATTCGCCACAGCTACTAAGCTTGAGGGCCACAGCGAGAGAGTCCACGTGCCACAAGGAAATATCTCGGATGAGGAAATGAAGATCCCATGTGTGTGCAGTAACTTAAGACCCAACGCAGCCAAAGAAATTAATAAATTAAAAAAAACTTGCCTCATCTTCCAGGGCTCTTCCTGGCTCTGCTCAAAATGAATCCTGACTCCCCAAAGCAAAGCATTATCATTGCCATCCATGTTTTGCTGGGAAAAAAAAAAAAGTGTCAAAACAGTTACATTCCCTCCACAATATGATAAAATTCCTTTGCGCCAAAAAAAAAAAAAAATTCCTTTGCGCTTAACATTTATGTTTTACCCTTTGAAAATTAACCATATTCTGCATTTTCAAAACACTTTACTTCTACTAATTAATATCACAGTTGGGGAAGTGACTTTTTATTCTTTTCTCCAGGCAAACAAGCTGAGAATTTAAGTGATTTACCCTTTCTGAGAGAAGAGGTCACAGACAGAATTCCAAGGATTTGAACCTGTACAAGGACCATTAAGGTAATTTTTCAGGGACTTAACAAACACCCACCTGGTGATGTTAAACTGCCTTTGAAGAAAGCAGCTGTTGGCCCAAATTGAGGCCTACAGTGAATCCTGTGGATTTTGAGGGTAAGGAAGAGCTATACAAGGCAGGTTGATTTCCTTCCCAGGAGGCGGCCATGTGGAAGACAAACGGCCCAGCAATAGCCATCGCTAACATTTCTTGAGCATTGATAGTATGTGCAGAACTTTACTTGCTTGACCTCATTATCTCTCCAATGGGATGAATTGTGCACCTTATTATCTCCATTTTGCAAATTAAAAAATAAAAACCTTACAGAGATATAACAATCTGCCTAAAGGTTAAAATTGAACCAAGAAATTGAAGCTAAAAACTAAACTTCTAACTGATACCCTTGTGATTTTAATCCTGTGATTATATCTGTAGGTGTCATTCACCTTCTAAACCAAATATCCACACCCACTCTGCTTCATTTACAGACCGTCAATCATAATGATTTCTTATTTAAACTTGAAATCCTGGTAGATTAAATCTTACTGGCTCCATGGTATACATTGTTGAAGCAAGATATGCTACATCATTATTTCTATGTCTTAATTGTAAGCTGCATTTTAGAACAGAATAAATAATTTTGGAGATGAAAAGAATGACAAGGACATTGATCATGTAAGAGTATTAATGGCTCTTATTTTTATTTATTTTTATTTTTTTCAGACATATCTTGTGGCTTCTGGGATCTTAGGGATTGAACCAGCCCCCAGCTAAGTCCTAACCACTGGACCACCAGAGAATTTCCAGTAGCTCTGATATTTAAATCACCAAAATAAAAAATCTGAGTTTAGGACATATCTGTATCTCTATATCTTTATCTACTTCTAATTCCATCTATTTTTAAAGAGTAGTTTTCACTTGTTCATTCATTATTTGTTGAAATACTACATGTTCTGCTCAGAACTAGTTCCAGAGAAATGTATAATATGGTCCTTGCTTCTAGCTAACATACATGGGGTATATTTTATTATTGTTGTTGTTGACTTTTGGTCATGCTGCAAGTCACATGGGATCATAGTTCCCAAATAAGGGATCTTAGTTCCCAAACAAGGAACCCCAGCATTGGAAACAATTAACCACTGGACCACCAGGGAAGTCCCTATTTCCACCTATTTCTAAAAAATACCATAATTGCTTTATTTTCAGTAAAAGAAAAGGGCAAAAGTTATCCAGAATATTGTATACTTGATTGTAAATTCATGTTATTGAAATGCAGAAGATTTCATTTCTTCCAGATACCATTTGTTTCTACTCTATTTCTCGGAGATCTTTGTGGCAAGCCTTAAAAACATTATAACATTAAAAAATATAGGCATCTATGAGTGTACAAGCTCATTAGTGACACTAAGATGACATCAGAGCTTTCTGTGAATACTTTTGTCTATCTGAGATTTATATATGAACATCTCATCTTTCTCCATCTCAGCTAAAGGGTTACTTTATCATTTAGACCTTGCTTATCATGTCCTTTCTTACTTGATCTTCATGTTTGCAAGTTTAATGGTACTTGTTCTATACATATTCATACAATAAAAATCTATCAAGCAATTACTATATACCAGGTTCAGGAAGATCCCCTGGAGAGGAATAACAACGCACTCCACTATTCTTGCCTGGGAAATCCCATGGACAGAGGAGCCTGGTGAGCTGCGGTTCATAGAGTCGCAAAGCAGTTGGACATGACTTAGTGATTAAACAGCAGCAGTATCATATCCCTACTTTTGCTCATGTCATCCAGAAATTTTGTTTTCTAGTAAACATTTAGACATTGTATAATGGCAAACTATGGTTGAATTATGTCCATTGACTTTTTTCCTTCAGAGTGTTTTGATAACATTTGAACTATTTACTAACATTAAAATTCTGGAAATCTCATACAAAGGTCTTTATTTTTCACTATCTCTTGAAAAATCAGAAGATCTGGGTAGACTGAGCCCATATTGTCCCATATGACTTGGTAGAGAATGCCTTCTGTTAATAGGTTGCATATTCTCCATTTCACCCATCCCTATAATGACATTACATGTAGGGCCAACCATGTAATGGGTGGGTCATGGTGGAGAGTTCTGACAAAATATTATTCACTGGAGAAGGGAATGGCAAGTCACTTCAGCATTCTTGCCTTGAGAACCCCATGAATAGTATGAAAAGGATATGACACTGAAAGATGAACTCCTCAGGTCAGTACGTGCCCAATATGCTACTGGAGAAGAGTGGAGAAATAGCTATGGAAGGAATGAAGAAGCTGAGTCAAAGGGAAAACAATGCCTAGTTGTGGATGTGTCTGGTGGAGAAAGTAAAGTGCAATGCTGTAAAAAACAATATTGAATAGGAACCGAGAATATTAGGTTCATGAATCAAGGTAAATTGGAAGTGGTCAAACAGGAGATGGCAAGAATGAATATCAACATTTTAGGAATCAGTGAACTGAAATGGATGAGAATGGGCAAATTTAATTCAGATGAGCATTATATCTACTACTGTGGGCAAGAATCCCTGAGAAGAAGTGGAGTAGCCCTCATAGTCAACAAAAGAGTCCAAAATGCAGTACTTGGGTGCAATCTCAAAAACAACAGGATGATTCTGGTTTGTTTCCAAGGCAAACATTCAGTATCACAGTAATCCAAGTCTATGCCCCAGCCACTAATGCTGCAGAAGCTGAAGTTGAATGGTTCTATGAAGACCTACAAGACCTTCTAGAACTAACACCAAAAAAAGCATGCCATTTTCATCATAGGGGACTGCAATGCAGAAGTAGGAAGTCAAAAGATACCTGGAGTTACAGGCAGATTTGGCCATGGAGTACAAAATGAAGTAGGGCAAAAGCTAATAGAGTTTTGTCAAGAGAATGCACTAGTCATAGTGAATACTCTTCCGAAAATACAAAAGATGACTCTTCGCATGGACAACACCAGATGGTCAACACCAAATTCAGATTGATCATATTCTTTGCAGCCGAAGATGGAGAAGCTCTAAACGGTCAAAATATAAGACCAGGAGCTGACTGTGGCTCAGATCATGAACTCCTTATTGCAAAATTCAGACTTATATCGAGGAAAGGGAAAAACCACTAGGCCATTCAGATACAACCTAAATCAAATCCCTTACGATATACAGTGGAAGTGACAAGTAGATTCAAAGGATTAAATCTGATAGAGTCCCTAAAGAACTATGGATGGAGGTTTATAACATTGTACAGGAGACGGTGATCAAAACCATCCCCAAGAAAAAGAAATGCAAGAAGGCAAAATGGTTGTCTGAGGAGGCCTTACAAATAACTGAGAAAAGAAGAGAAGTGAAAGGCAAAGAAGAAAAGGAAAGATATACCCATCTGAATGCAAAGTTCCAAAGAATAGCAAGGAGAGATAAGAAAGCCTTCCTAAGTAAACAATGCAAAGAAATAGAGGAAAACAATAGAAAGGGAAAGCCTAGAGATCGCTTCAAGAAAATTGGAGATACCAGGAAACATTTCATGCAAAGATGGGCACAATAAAAGACAGAAATGGTATGGACCTAACAGAAGCAGAAGACATTAAGAAGAGGTGGCAAGAATACACAGAAGAACTGTACAAAAATTATTTTCATGACTCGGATAACCTCAATGGTGTGATCACTCAACTAAAACCAGACATTCTGGAATGTGAAGTCAAGTGGTCATTAGGAAGCATCATTACAAATAAAGTTAGTGGAGGTGATGAAATTCCAGCTAAGCTATTTCAAGTCCTTAAAAATGATGCTGTGAAAGTGCTGCACTCAATATGCCAGCAAATTTGGAAAACTCAGCAGTGGCCACAGGACTGGTAAAGGGCAGTTTTCATCCCAATCCCAAACAAAGGCAATGCCGAAGAATGCTCAAACCACCACACAATTGCACTCATTTCACATGCTAGCAAAGTAATACTCAAAATCCTTCAAGCTAGGCTTCAACAGTATGTAAACCGAGAACTTCCAGATGTTCAAACTGGATTTAGAAAAGGCAGAGGAACCAGAGATCAAGTTGCCAACATCCACAGGATCATAGAGAAAGCAGAATCAGATCAAAGAGAATACCATAAAAACATCTACTTTTGCTTCACTGACTACACTAAAGCCTTTGACTGTGTGGATCACAACAAACTGTGGAAAATTCTTAAAGAGATGGGAATACCAGACCACCTTACCTGCCTCCTGAGAAATCTGTATGCAGATAAAGAAGCAATCGTTAGAACCAGACATGGAACAATCACCTGGTTCAAAATTGGGAAAGGAGTATATCAAGGGTATGCATTGTCACCCTGATTACTTATTTAACTTAGATGCAAAGTACATCATGTGAAATGCTGGGCTGGATGAAGCACAAGCTGGAATCAAGATTGCCGGGAGAAACATCAATAACCTCAGATATGCAGATGACACCACCCTTATGGCAGAAAATCAAGAGGAACTGAAGAACCTCTTGATGGATGTGAAAGAGGAGCGTGAAAAAGCTGGCTTAAAACTCAACATTTAAAAAACTAAGATCATGGCATCCAGTCTATCACTTCATGGCAAATAGATGGGGAGATAATGGAAACAGTGAGAGACATTATTTTCTTGGGCACAAAATCACTGCAGATGGTGACTACAGGCATGAAATTAAAAAACATTTGCTCCTTAGAAGAAAAGCTGTGACCAACCTAGACAGCATATTAAAAAGCAGAGACATTACTTTGTTGGCCAAGGTCTACATAGTCAAAGCTATGGTTTTTCCAGTAGTCATGTATGCATGTGAGAGTTGGACTATAAAGAAAGCTGGCCACCAAAGAATTGATGGTTGTGAACTGTAGTGTTGAAGAAGACTCTTGAGAGTCCCTTGGACTGCAAGGAGATCAAGCCAGTCAATCCTAAAGGAAATCAATCCTGAATATTCACTGGAAACATGGATGCTGAAGCTGCAACTCCAATAATTTAACCACCTGATGCGAAGAGCTGACTCATTTGAAAAGACCCTGATGCTGGGAAAGATTGAAGGCTGGAGGAGAAGAGGACGACAGAGGATGAGATGGTTGGATGGCATCACTGACTTAAGGGACATGAGTCTGAGCAAGCTCTGGGAGATGATGAAGGTCACAGAAGCCTGGCATTCTGCATTCCCTGGGGTCACAAAAGTCAGACATGACTGAGTGACTGAACAACAACTATTACATATTCTTATACTTGTCACTTCCCTTTCCTTAAACATGGGTTTGTGGTCTCCTCCACCCTGCCTAACCTCCTACCTCATCTGTTTTGTTTAGAGATGTATTCCTAATTTCTAAGGCAAAACCTGGCACACTTGCTTGATAAATATTTATTGTATGAACATGGATAGAACAAACACTATTAGACTTGCAAAGATGAAGATCAAGTAAGTGCCTTGTGGAGGTTTTCAAATATGTCTACAATTTAATTCACACTTCTCCCTATAAAAGGTAGAAACTAATTCTCCTCCCCTTGAGTGTGGGACAGACTTACTCACTTCTTTTCTAAGTTGGAAAATAGTTGCTTTACACTGTGTCCGTTTCTACTCTACAGGAAAGTGAATCAGCTTTCTGTATACACGCATCCCCTGTCCACTGGATTTCCTTCCCATTTAGGTACTACAGAGCACTGAGGCAAGCTCCCTGTACTGTACAATTAATCACTTACTTCTAAAGAATAGAACGTGGTGTGGCCGTATGTGTGATTCCTACGCCTGTATTATACAAGATATTGTCATTGTCACCTTGCTGTCTTTTGGCTCATTCACTCTGGGAGAGTCATCCTCAGTATCCTGAGGACTCTCAGGGATTCCTATGGAGAGAGGTCTCCTGTCACCATCTAGTCCCATCCTTCCAGCCATGTGAGTGAGCCACCTTGGAAGTGGACCTGCCAGATTCAGCCAGGTGACTGCAGTCTTGATCGACACCTTGACAACAACCTCTGTAAGAGACTCTGAGCCAAGACTGCCCAGCTAAGCCACTCTTGAATTCCTGACCCGTGGAAATGGAAAGATATAAAATGCTTATTTTCTTAAGCCACTGAGTTTTGAGGTAATTCGTTACATAGCACTAGATAACTAATTTGTTGTTGTTCAACTGTTCAAGACGTGTCCGACTCTGTCAGCTCATGGAATATGGCAAGCCAGACTCCTCTGTCCTTCACTCTCTTTCAGAGTTTGCTCAAATTCATGTCCATTGAGTTGGTGATGGTTCCTAACCATCTCATCCTCTGCCATCCTAATACATGCCTCAAATTAACCTGAGTCAATTTTGTTGTTCACAATTCATGTGTTCTTTTTGATGGATATTGGTAACCTCCAATAATTAGAGTAGGTGAGGGCTCTAGTTCTTCCTGACAATATGACTGAACAAAAAGACAATGGCAAACCTCAGATCTAATTCTGTGGCTGGAGAAAAGTAGAAACAAAATAATCACACATTGAGCCTTCTGAACTCAGTAAAGTCCCCGTCCTTTGTCATTTTAGGCCCATTGATATTAACAGTATTTCACATGAAAGGTTTATTCCGAGATAAATGTGACTTTGTTGCAATGGCAGGATCCACTAACCTTCCAGCTGAATTGGATGAAAGAATCCTCCAGAATGTCGGTCTGGGTGACACAAAACTGAACTGAGTTATAAACTTCAGGCATCACTCAGGGAGCGGTAGGCTTCTGGGCTCACCAGATAATTATACCTCATCCACGCCAGAATGAATTGCCTGTACAAAATTTCCTGCCAACTTCACATCATTTCACACACAAGAACTTATTTTTAACATCTCTTATGTTAATTAATGAAACTTCTGGTGTGGATTCAGTTAGGGGTGTTTGAAGCTCTGGGTGAAGGGGCTTTTCCAGTGTGTTGCTTCCTGATTAAAATCCTTCATTGCCAACTGAGTGTGGATTTTTGTTTACTGTACTTTGTATGGTAATTCACCACACCTTGGGCAGTGCACATAGATAACACATATACTTTTTTTGTCTCTTTTAAGTCTTTATTGAACTTGTTACAGTACTGTGTCTGCTTTACGTTTTGGTTTTTCGGCCCTGAGGCATATGGGGTCTTAGCTCCTCGACCAGGGATTGAACCCATGCCTTCGGCATTGGAAGGTGAAGTCTTAACCAATGGACTGACAGGGAAGTCCTCTTTGTCTTTATGTCTCTTAATGTCTCTACTGACATGTTTGGAAACAAGTTACAGACAATATAGAAACAACAGATATTTATGGGAAATTACCTGGATGCAATGATAGTCTCCAAACAAACTGCCAAGCAAGCTAACTCACAGAGTACTTAACTAAAAGCCTCATATACCAAGCAAGATGTTCAAATCATGTGGCTTATTGAAGCAATTTAAAACACACAATGCAGGGTCTCCCCCTGTGGTCCAATGGCCAAGATTCTGAGCTCCCAATGTAGGGGGCCTGGGTTTGATCCCTTGTCAGGGAACTAGATCCCACATGCCTCAACTGAGAGTTTGCATACTGCACACAACTAATGAGTTTGCATACCACAACTGAAAGATCCCACCTGCTGCAGTGAAGATCGAAGATCCCATGTGCCTCAACTAAGACCCAGTGCAGCCAAATAAATAAAGAAGTAAAAATAAATATTTTAAAAAAACCACATTGCAAATCAAGGGGGACAAGATGGGACAGATTAACATAACAATATAGGGTACCCAAGAGCTGAAAGGCTCAAACCATGTTTGCATGTTCCTTCTCTCTTACTCTCGCTCTCCTTCTCCCTCTGTCTCTGCCACAGCAGTCTTCCTGGCAATGGTGTGTTTATGAGCCCCAGAAGTGAGGTTTGAGTAAAATATCCTAAAAGGAAAGGCACCAGGGACAAGACACACACTTGCTTTGAGATGCCTGCAAGTACCCCTGGTCAACTTTCTGCAAGTACTCCAGAAAGTCAGATGAGCAGAAAACCTGTTTTGGGGCAGAAACCCTGGAACCAGGATGAGTGTCATTAATAGGAAGCAATTAAGACCTCACAGATTGAGCAGTGCATGATTCATGTACCTGGAGGCAACTGCATTAGTGTAATTTCCTACACAATACCCTTAAAAAAATCTTGTCCTTATGTGTGTAGCAGGAATATCTGGTGCCTCTCGATTTTTCCTCTCGCTTCCTGTCTATGTTTAGCATGTATATTCCTCTAGTTCGTTTATCTATGTCTAATGTAGCTCATAAGATACTTGCTTCTATGTTTAGTTTCATCTCTTCTCCCTATTTGCTTCTCTTACTTTCCATTGCGGAATTGAATAATCTTAAATAATAAAGCAAACACACATTACAAGAGATTATCATAGAATTAGGCGATTTTGGAAAAAAAATACTGGTTTGAGAAATGATGACGGAACCTATTGTATGAAATTCTTCTAGCTTATCTATCTTTGGAAATAGCCAAGGGGAAAAGCTTTTTGTTGGTGGTTTGTTTATCTAGGGATTTTACCTCTAAAAAGAGAGGGTTCTGAGGAAAGCAGACATTGCAGAATTAAATTCAAAGTGAGTTTGTACAAATGAAAACTGGAGACTGGCTAATTCAGTTAATTTCTGTTCATGTCATCAGTGAAACAAGAACTCTAAGCATCAAATCAGATGCAAGCAGTCCAGTGTCCTGTTCCAGCAGGACATTGGAAACCAAATGGTTTTCCCATAATTCTAGGTCTGACAACCATAGGAATATTCGTGGTTGAGTTGTGTGAATCAACTCAGAACCAGAACCTATTCCTTTATGAGGCCTGAACCTGCCCTAGAACACATTCCACAAGGGGGCGCTGACTTGCCTAAATGAGGGAGCTATTTCTCTTCACAAATCACTCTGCTGGGAATTCACCTGTTCTTCAAACTCATGCCACCTCTGACAGGTTGTGAGTTGAATGTAAAAACAGGCTTCCTTGGAGTGAAAGGAAACAGTAAGCGTCAAAAGCAGTTACAAATAAGTGTTGCTAACACAGACTCTCATAAATGGGTCCTCATTAAAGGGTTCCCTGGTGGCTCAGATAGTAAAGAATCTGCCCACAAGGTGGGAAACCCAGGTTTGGTCTCTGGGTCAGGTAGATCCCCTGGAGAAGGGGATGGCAACCCACCCCCAGTATTCTCGCCTGGAGAACTCCATGGACAGAGGAGCCTGGTGAGCTATAGTTATGGGGTTGCAAACAGTCGGTTGCCACGGAGTTACTCACACTCACTTTTCACTTCACTGTGAGATTCAACTGGGCAGTTTATTATTATATTTCTGGGCTTCACTGGAGACCTAAGCTATTGAATTAAAATGGCAGGATCTGGGGCCCAGGAATGGGCATTTTAAACAAACTGCACAAGTATGCTTCTGCACACTGAATTTCAATCAACAGAACTAAGGAACTATTTTAACAACACTCAGAAGGATGGAGTAGCCTTGTCTGGATAGAAGTTAAAGTTCTTTGTGTAGAAGTTGATGTTCCTTCTTGTAAGTTTGCAATTAGAACCACAAATGGGTATAGATGAAGTGCAATGAATATCTTCTCCATTCTTATTAATAAGGATGATAAGGCAGTGGGCCAATTAAAAAAAATTCATCAGGTGACACCTGAAGAAAATTTAGAATATTTGGTCATGTTGGGGCTTTGGTCACTTTTTTCAAGTGAATTAAAATGGCAGAACATGTTGGAAGCTAATTTACTTTAGAGTAGGGTTTATGCCTCTTAACTCAAAGCCCAGTGATTTTTAAGAAGCCTGAGATAAGATTTCCAAACGGAAACTGGATTTACTTGAATGACAGTTTCAAGCTTAGACTCCTTCCTATCTCTTCAGCTTCCATTTGCCTCTTTCGTACTTGACTCCTCACCAGGAGGCTCTCTGGGCTTTGGAATTCTCATCTGTAAAATTGGAAGAATAACAGAACATACCCACTACCAACTGTTTTCACGAAGAGTTAACGGTGGCCGGTAAAACAGTCCCTGATTCACAATTTTGAATATTCTTTTTGTGCGGTAGCCACTAAAGGTATAACTCATCCTCACCCATGTCCAGGTAATTGGCTAGAAGACCTTTTTTAAAGAGAAAATAATGGTAAAGAATCAACAAGCTGGATTTTTCCCTGGTGGTCTAGTGGTAAAGAATTCACCTGCCAATGCAGGGGACACAGGTTCAATCCCTGGTCCAGGAAGATCCCATATGGTGCAAGGCACCTAAGCCTGTGTGCCACAACGACGGAGCCCACGCTCCAGAGCCCGAGAGCTGCAACTACTGAAATGCATGTGCCTAGAACGTGTGCTCCACGACAAGGGAAGCCACAGCACTGAGAAGCCCATGCACTGCAACCAGAGAGGAGACCTTGCTCGCTGCAACTAGAGAAAGCCAGGTACAGCAGCAAAGACCCAGCACAGCCAAAAATAAAACAATAAATAAAACTGGAAAAAAAAAAAAAGAACCAACAACCTTCCACTTGTCCAGAGGACTAGTATGCATTCCAACAACTTGCCCACCCAGGGTAACCTTACTCCAATAACCCTCCAACTATTGAAACAAGAACTGCCCTCCAGGCAAGGTTTTCCAAACTATCCAGCTCAGAAGAATCACCAAGGGCACTTTTTTAAAAAGTACAAATTTTAGATCTATTCTTAGATAATTTGATGTAGTCCACATGGGAGGAGAGGGTGCAAGCACCAGCAATTTAAATGAGATTCCCCAGGGGATCCCTAAGATTAGGTCTGCTGGGAGAGTTGCCTGAGGGCTTCCTGCCCCTTATTAATCAGGGAACTGATTTCCCTTGTAAAAATATCCAGCCTTTTTTTTTTTCTCAGAGACCAACTGGCTTGAATGGGACTGGGCAGTCAGGAGACTGACTTTTAGTTACCTGTGACCCCTATTTGGATGACTTGGTTCTCGTCCATTTCCTCAGCTGTAACAGTGAGGATGAGGAGCTCCATGAAAGGATGTGGCGAGGGTGAGCTCAGAGTGGTGGTGGTGTTCAGTTGGTAAGTCATGACTGACTGCAACCCCATGGACTGCAGCACACCAGGCTTTCCTGTCCTCCGCTATCTCCCAGAGTTTGCTCAAACTCATGTCCATCGAGTCAGTGATGCCATCCAGCCATCTCATCCTCTGTTGCCCCTTTCTCCTCCTGCCCACAATCTCTCCCAGCATCAGGGTCTTTTTCGATGAGTCAGTTCTTCGCATCAGGTGGCCAAACTATTGGAGCTTCAGCTTCAGCATCAGTCCTGCCAGTGAATATTCAGGATTGTTTTAGGATGGACCGGTTGGATCTTCTTGCACTCCAAGGGACTCTTAAGAGTCTTTTCCAGCACCACAATTCAAAAGTATCAGTTTGTAGGAGATTTAATAGAAGCAAACACGATTATAGCCAACTGTTTTTAGGACATTCATTTGAAGTGTCTCAGAGAACATGTTCAAAAGGAGCATGCTTCCTTCTGTTTCCTACCTGACCAGCCTGACTTGTCTGTGGATGCTCCTAGCCTTCCAGAATTCAGCTTCATTAAATGAAGTTAGGAAGGGCTGAGTCCCTTCCACCCACCGTGCTCGCTGTCACCCTGTCAGCTCACTGCTTGAAATTCATCATGGCCTGTTAGTAAATTACATTCCAGAACTCATCTTGAATTTTTCTCGTGTTCTTCCATGTTAGATGACCTTGGGGAAACTGTTCAGGAAGCCACATGTGTCGTCTGCCACACGTCCCAGGCTCATTTGGCAAGTGGCAGCTCTGGGCACTGTTCCCATCACCACTCATTCTCCAACTTGGTCTCGGAGATGCCACGTTGTCTGCTGGGCATTGCGAAGGACACACTGACCTTTTCCAAACCAACAGAGGGTGGTGACAGAAAGAGCGCTTGAGTATGGACGGGTCTAGGTTCCATCATGACTGTGTTCTGGTGTGTGTGAAGTGGGTGTTTCCAAGCCTCACGGAGTGTCCTCATCTGTGAAAGAGGGAGTGTAAGGCCTCCCTCACCAGCTTCTGAAGATTCAATAAGTTATCCAAAGCACCTGCCAGACTGCCCAGCCAGAATGCCTGCTAACATTTTAGCTGTTCTTACTATTAACAATTTTGTCAATTCTTAGATGTACATTGTCTTTTCCACATTTTTAACCTTTTCAGAAATGTGGCTGTGTCTCACAATCGGTGGCACACAGCAAGTTCAGTAGTAGTGATTTTTCTTGGTTGTTGAGTTGTGGCATGCATGCTCAGTTGTATCCAACTCTTTGAGACCCAGAGGACTGCAGCCCACCAGACTCCTCTGTCCATGGGATCCTCCAGGTAAGAATACTGGACTAGGTTGCCATTTCCTTTTCCAGGAGATCTTCCTGACCCAAGGATCAAACTCACTTCTCCTGTGTCTCCTGCATTGGTAGGTGGCGTCTTTACCACTGAGTCTCCCGGGAAGCCCTTTTTCTCAGTGGCGCATTAAAAAGTATCATGTTGTACAATTCATGCTGTTTTAGGTTGAATGAGAAATGGCTACAGCCATCAGTATCATAATCACACTCAGATTATTGTGCCACAGGACTTGTGTATCCTTGATAGAACCGTATAGCAACGTCTAAGTAGTTTTTTCATTGTTTGGAGTGGTGGCTGGTCAATGAATTTTGTCTCTCTTTGACCTAGCAGATGAATCTGCAGAATGACCCAGAGTCCCTAGTTCTGAGTGCCTGCTTCAAGAGAATACTATCCACACAAAAAGTGCTTAAGTTTCTCCCCCGAAAAAGCAGACTGCTCTCTCTGCCTGCAGGCACCTAAATCAAAAGTCTTTCTTGGGACTCGGGACTGTGGTGTGACATCTGATCCCTTTGTTTTTCCCTCCAGTGAGAGGCCAATACATGAGTGGACAAGAGAGAATCGTCATGGACTCCTGTGGCAGAGAAGGAAACAGGTAATGGCTGTGGCCCAAGCTGATCATCATGCAGTGCTGCTGTTATGCTCATTTGGAATGTCAAAGTTCCCCTCCAACCATCCCAGGCCTGTATACCAGCTCTGCCAATCTTGTCTGGAATCTGCTCTTCCGTGAATTGACCACGTTGACATTCTTGCTAGTAAGAGTCTACCTTCATTAGCACCTATTGGAAAAGGTCAGTTTTCATTCCAATCCCAAAGAAGGGCAGTGCCAAACAATGTTCAAACTACCATACAATTGTGCTCATCTTGCATGCTAGTAAGGTTATGCTCAAAATCCTTCAAGCTAGGCTTCAGCAGTACGTGAATCGAGAACTTCCAGATGTACAAGCTGGGTTTAGAAAAGGCAGAGGAACCAGAGATCAAATTGCCAACATTTGTTGGATTATAGGGAAAGCAAGAGAATACCAGAAAAACATCTACTTCCGCTTCATTGATTATGCTAAAGCAGACAGAGAAGCCTGGTGTGCTGCAGGCCATGGGGTCACAAAGAGTTGGACATGACTGAGCGACTGAACAACAACAAAGCCTTTGACTGTATGGATCACAACAAACTGTGGAAAATTCTTCAAGAGATGGGAATACCAGACCACCTTACCTGCCTCCTGAGAAATCTGTATGCAGGTCAAGAAGCAACAGTTAGAACTGGACATGGAACAATGGACTGTTTCAAAATCAGCAAAGGAGTACGACAAGGCCGTATATTGCCACTCTGATATTTAACTTGTATGCAGAGTGCATCATGTGAAATGCCAGGCTGGATGAATCACAAGCTGGAATCAAGATTACCAGGAGAAATATCAACAACCTCAGCTAGGCAGATGATACCACTCTAATGGCAGAAAGTGAAGAGGAACTAAAAAGCCTCTTGATGAGGGTGAAAGAGAAGAGTGAAAAAGCTGGATTAAAACTCAACATTCAACAAACTAAGATAATGGTATCTGGTCCCATCATTTCATGGCAAATATTAATAGAAGGGAGAAAAGTGGAAGCAGTGACAGATTTTATTTTCTTGGGCTCTAAAACCACTGCCAATGGTGACTGCAGCCACAAAATTAAAAGATGCTTGCTCCTTGGAAGAAAAGCAATGACAAACCTAGATGGCATACTAAAAAGCAGAGACATCCCATTGTCAACGAAGGTCCAAATAATTAAGTTATGATTTTTCCACTTGTCAGGTACAGATGTGAGAGCTGGACCATCAAGAAGGCTGAGTGTCAAAAAACTGATGTTTTCAAATTGTGGTGTTGAAGAAGACTCTTGAGAGTCCCTTAGACTGCAAGGAGATCAAACAACACTAAAAGAAATCAACACTGAATATTCATTGGAAGGACTGATGCTGAAGCTGAAGTTCCGATATTTTGGCCACCTGATGCGAAGAGCCAACTCACTGCAAAGACCCTTATGCTGGGAAGGATTGAAGGCTAAAGGAGAAGAAGGCAGCAGAAGATGTGATGGTTTGGTAGCATCACCAACTCAAAGGTCATGAGTTTGAGCAAACTCCAGGAGATAGTGAAAGACTGGGCAGCCTGGTGTGCTGCAGTCCATGGGGTGCACTCCATGGGGTCACAAAGAGTTGGACCTGACTTGGTGACTGAACAACAAAAACATCTCATTCCCATCTACATCATCTCATTAAACATCTACATGATCTCACCCACCTATAGCCACATAAGACAGGATGCAGGGTAATGGCCGTTATATGGAACAGCCATAGAGATTTGCATTTAAATCCTTATTCTCTACTTCTACTTACTAGCTGTGTAGCTTCAGATAAGTTGCTTAACCTCTCTGGATCTCAGACTCCTAGCTTTAAAACAGAGGTAAGGAGACCTCTTTGGTGGTGCAGTAAATCTGCCTGCCAGTGCAGGGGACACGTGTTCAATCCCTGATCTGGGAAAGTCCCACATAGCAATGGGTCGTTAAGTCCGTGCACCACAACTACTGAAGCACGAACTTTATAGTGTCCACACAGCTGCAACTACTGAGCACACACTCCCTAGAGTTTGCACTGCAATGAGAAGCCCATGCACTGCAACTGGAGTAGCCAGTACTCCTCACACGAGAGAAAGGCCTCGCAGCAAGAAAGGTCCTGCACAGCCAAAAATAAACAAATAAATAAAAATCTTTAAAAATTGAAAAAAAGAAACAAGGTAAAATAACACTTGACTCTGAGACTTCATATAAGGACTAAGCATTGTTATCCCTATGGGCTTCTAAAACCCCACTGGCACAGTGTCAGTACTTACCGAAGTAAGTACTTACTTTCCCGTAAGTAGTTAGTGCTGTTTCCCCAGCACCCTGCATGTTGCATGGCACACAGTAGGTGCTTAATAAAAGTCAGTTTCTCAGAGGGAGGGGGAGAACAGGAGAGGGATCTAGGGGAGTGCCTCAGGAGACCGACTTCTCTTAACAGCTAAACCTATGAAGGAAAACGCAGGGAAACAGTAATGACAATTTTTATTTATGTAGTTTTTGTATAGCTTATGAAGCACACTCATATGTTTTAATTTAAACCTCTGAACAAACCCAAGACAGAAAGGGTGTTATCAGTATCTCTTGAGGAATTTGAGGTCCAGCAGAGGAGTACCCATGTGCCACTACAAACGAAGGAGAATGATTATTGAGCAGAGTTTGTGGGTTTAGCAATAAGGAAGCCCTTGGTGACATTCCAGAGAGCACGTTCAATAGAGTGGTGGGGAGAGACACCAGATCTTGGGGACTGAGGAAGGTACTGATGGAGGGGAGATAAGAACCAGCCTCTTGGCAGCAAAGCAAAGGAGAGAAATGGGAAGTGAATAGGATCAAATAATGGCTTTTTCGAAATAAGAGTGACCTGTGTGCAGTTATCCATAGGAAATGACTTATTCAGGCTGATTTGTGATGACTGAAACTTAAAAAGGAATAAATCATGGTGCTTGAAGGATCACTTTGAAAAATGAGTCTTTGCAAAAGAATTCTCAATAGACTGGGGCCAGGGTTGGGGGGAGATCTAAGTGGCCAGTAAAAATAGGAAGAAACACTCATCTTCCCTCATACTAAAATAAATACTAGTAAAGTAAGAATGAGATGCTATTTTTCACCAATGAAATGACCTAGATGAAACTATTTGATAAAATGGAGAGGAAGTGGGAGCATAGGGACCCATATACTGCTGATGGCAGTGGAAGTAGGTATACTCTTTTGAAGAATATATTTTGAGAACATTTACCAAATGTAAAATGTACATGCTCTTTCTCTCAGCTATTTCACTTGGTAATTATCCTAGAGGCATACTTGCATATATGGGCAAGGATATTTATTGGAGCATTGCTCTGTGTGTGTGTAAGAGAGAGAGAGAGAGGAAGACAGAGAAAGAGAAAGAGGGAAAATCACCCAAATTTCCCTAGGGAGAGCAATACTAACATAGATTATACATGGTACATCCATTTAGCAGTTGAAAGAATGAGGGGGTTCTCTATGTCCTAACGTGGAGTGGAGTTTATCACATATGGGTGAATTTTAAAAAGGCAAATATTCTATAAAATCATACTGAAATATTCAGCGGAAGTGGCTAGAAAACAAGAAAGTATTAAAGTTGACTATTTGGGAAGAGTAAGAACAGAAAGAAGTGATATTATTTTTCATATTATTTTCCTCTCTCCTATAAGTGGATTTTAAAAAAAAAAAAAAAAACATGAGCATGTATTACATTTAAAATAAAATACTGACTTGAAAAATGCCCCCACATGATCCCCTTAAATCTTTAGGTCTTATAGTACACTTGAAAAAAATTCCACTTATAAAAATTTGATTCATACACTCTTTTTTCTGGAACACATCTACTGTATTAAGGTACACCAATACAGTTCAATGACCCATCACCAATGGGTTTCTATAAGTACTTTTTTCTCCACTGGCCATTTCCTCTGCTGTGGAGACTACCAAATTGCCAAGAAGTTATAGAGTCTCACAACCTAAGTGATTAGATACCTTTCAACACCCTCAGTGCAATCAGGATCATTTGGAATGTGTCCATGATTACAAAAGAGTGTTTGAGGATTGTCCCATTTTGAATTAATACATGGAGTCTCCCAAATCTGACTGATCATTGTAATCTCTGGGGTGCTCGTTTAAAAAGATACACTTATTGCTCATCCTCCGTTCTGAGCTAATACATCAAAGTTGGTGCCCTGAATAATGGCTTTGTGTGCGTTGTGTGTTTTTAATGTTCTGAATTACGGGTTTGTGTGTTGGGTGTTTTTAATTTTCAAGAGCCAGGTTAAGGAATTCCTGTGTTGCATTGTGGCAACTCTTTCTTTTTTCTTAGAAATTACTATGCGATGGTGCAAGTCATTCTGTCTACAACAGGAGTCCCTGTTTATTGGCTCGGTAACTGGGAACATGTTCATAGTTGCCAGAAGTCTATTGACACGCAGAGGGAATGCACAAGTGAGGATAGTGTCCGCTAAGTTTCTCAAATGGAGACTTTCAGTCACAGAGAACACCTTCTAAAAGATCATAGCTATGACATCTGTTGAGCTACGACTGTGGGAGGCAGGGCTCATGGGAGCTGTGTAAAGCAGCATTTTTCAACACTCTCAAGATAAATAGTGTTTGTCAAGGCACTCTGCATGTAAGTAGGGGCTCTTGCTGAAATGATTCCCTCTGATGTCTACCGCTGCCAAAGCTTTGCTGGTGGTTCGTTTAACAGAGATGGATATCAGCCTTGGAAGAAACTCAGTTTGGTCTTGAATGTAGATATCCTTCCCCACCCAACTATCTAAAACATCATCCAGAGGTTTGTACAAAATGGACTTGGAGAACTGCCTATCAAGACCCTCACCCTGACCGCCTAGAAGACTTAAACTGCTTTTCTTTGGTTCTTAGTCATTTAAAACGAAAATTATACTTTCATCATGAAAAAATTGTGTTAGCTTTGCAGGCTCTCCAGATTAATCTCTCAGTGCTGCCCCTGTTTCTGTACCTTAGCTCTGACCTGACGGCTTGCAGTTCCCTAAGTGCACCGAGATACTTCACACCCTGTCCCTTCATGCATGCTGTTCTTTTGCTCTTCCTTGCCTTTTTCAGCTTAGCTAACTCCTATTCTTCAACTCCAAACTCAGCATCTCTGCACTGCTCTGATCTATCTCATCTTCAGTAATTATTTTACCCTCTAAAAATTCTATTTCTTTGTTTATATTTGCACAAAATATCTCTGGACAATTATTAGAAATTAATAACAATTGTTTAGGCAGTGGAATGGCTGGGAAACAAGGGTGGGAGGAAAGATGTTTTACTGCTCATTTTCTGTTTGTTCCTTTGAACTTTCGTACTACGTAAATTTACACCTACTCCAATCAGTACAATTCAAATTTTAAAACAATAACACATCTCAGCTTCAGAAGAAATTCTATTTTATACTTCTTACAGATTAACAACTTTTAGGCATATTTCCAAATCTGTCTCTTAAAACAATCTTTATTTTTAATTTCACAAGTAATATGTAAATTTTCTCCATTATAAATGCCAATGCAAATTAGTCTTTCCGCTACCAGGCTTCTCTGACATGATACTCATGTGATTTCCATTCTTGTCTTAAATATGTCTTGAGTATTAAAAAAAGAAATCTCTGGGGTGTATCACAAACCTGAAGAGGGTCAACTGTTTATACAAAATGTGGACTTGAGATGCTTTTAAATTAATAATGTTGGGTTTTGCTGAAATGGTTCATTAGGGTGACAGTTGTCCCAGTTTCCCCAGAACTAAAAGGGTTTCCAGGATGTTGGATTTTCAGTGTTGAAACTGGAGATGCCTGATCAATTAGAATGGACACCTGCCCAAAGAGAAGGGACATGTGCCTGCTCAGTCTTCGAAAACCCATGGACTGTAGCCCACCGGATTCCTCTGTCCATGGAATTTCCAAGGCAAGAATACTGGAGTGGGTTGCCATTTCCTTTTCCAGGGGATCTTCCTGACCCAGGGATCGAACCTGCGTCTCCTGTGTTGGCAGGCAGATTCGTTACCACTCAGCCACCTGGGAAGCCTGAAGAGAAGAGATACCTTATGTGAAACCCCACACTGGGTACTGATGCATAGCAGCTGACGACTAGCCCTGGTTTTGTGGCTTTCCTCATCTTTCCAGAAGCTATGTTCATCAACTCCATGACCTTTTTAAAAAGATCTTAACTGCTACTTTAAATTTCAAAATGAAATAAGTGGCATAAAGAAAGAATTTCTACATTTGACGCTGCTATGTTCTTAACTGAAGCTGCAAGATTTATCACCTTTAATGGTGCATGCAAAGTAAAACTTACTTTTAACTTTAGACTCAAAAAGAAAATACATTCTGACATTTTTTTTTTCCTGAAATAGTCCAACGTTTATCAAGTCAAGAACCATTCAATCTAATTTTATAGTTTGGTAGAAATAAATTGTTCCATGTCCAGTTCTAACTGTTGCTTCTTGACCTGCATACAGATTTCTCAGGAGGCAGGTCAGGTGATCTGGTATTCCCATCTCTTAAAGAATTTTCCACAGTTTGTTGTGATCCACACAGTCAAAGGCTCTGGCATAGTCAATAAAGCAGAAGTAGATGTTTTCCTCAAACTCTCTTGCTTTGTCAATGATCCAACGGATATTGGCAATTTGATCTCTGGTTCCTCTGCCTTTTCTAAATCCAGCTTGAACATCTGGAATTTCATGGTTCACATACTGCTGAAGCTTGGCTTGGAGAATTTTGAGCATTACTTTGCTAGCATGTGAGATGAGTGCACCTGTATGGTAGTTTGAGCATTCTTTGGCATTGCCTTTCTTTGGGATTGGAATGAAAACTGCCCTTTTCCAGTCCTGTGGCCACTGCTGAGTTTTCCAAATTTGCTGGCATATTGAGTACAGCACTTTCACAGCATCAACTTTTAGGATTTGAAATAGCTCAACTGGAATTCTATCACCTCCACTAGCTTATTCATAATGATGCTTCCTAAGGCCTACTTGACTTCACATTCCATAATGTCTGGCTCTAGGTGAGTGATCACACCATCGAGGTTATCTGGGTCATGAAAATCATTTTCGTATAGTTCTTCTGTGTATGTTGCCACCTCTTCTTAATATCTTCTGCTTATGTTAGGTCCATACCATTTCTGTCCTTTATTGTGCCCATCTTTGCATGAAATGTTCCCTGGTATCTCTAATTTTCTTGAAGAGATCTCTAGTCTTTCCCATTCTACTGTTTTCCTCTATTTCTTTGCACTGATGGCTGAGGAAGGTTTTCTTATCTCTCCTTGCTATTCTTTGGAACTTTGTATTCAGATGGGTATATCTTTCCTCTTCTCCTTTGCCTTTCACTTCTCTTCTTTTCTCAGCTATTTGTAAGGCCACCTCAGACAACTGTTTTGCCTTTTGCATTTCTTTTTCTTGGGGATGGTCTTGGTCACTGCCTCCTGTACAATGTCATGAACCTCCATCCACAGTTCTTCAGACACTCTGTCTATTAGATTTAATCCCTTAAATCTATTTGTCACTTCCACTGTATAATCGTGAGGGATTTTATTTAGGTCATAACTGAATGGCCTTGTGGTTTTTCCCTACTTTCTTCAATTTAAGTCTGAATTTGGCAATAAGGACTTCATGATCTGAGCCTCCGTCAGCTCCTGGTCTTGTTTTTGCTGACTGTATAGAGCTTCTCCAACTTTGGATGAACTCCCCAGGTTGATAGGTGCCCCGTATACTACTGGAGATCAGTGGAGAAATAACTCCAGAGAGAATGAAGAGATGGAGCCAAAGCAAAAATAACACCCAGCTGTGGATGTGACTGGTGATGGAAGTAAAGTACAGTGCTGTAAAGAGCCATATTGTATAGGAACCTGGAATATTAGGTCCACGAATCAAGACAAATTGGAAGTGATCAAACAGGAGATGGCAAGAGTGAACACTGACATTTTAGGAATCAGTTAACTAAAATGGGTTGGAATGGGTGAATTTAACTCAGATGACCATTATATCTATTACTCTGGGCAAAAATCCCTTAGAAGAAATGGGGTAGCCCTCATAGTCAAGAAAAGAGTTTGAAATGCAGTGCTAGGATGCAATCTCAAAAATGACAGAATGATCTCTGTTTGTTCCCAAGGCAAACCATTCAATATTACAGTAATTCAAGTCTATGCCCCAATTACTAAAGCTGAAGAAGCTGAAGGTGAACAGGTCTAGGAAGACCTACAAGAAAGACCTTCTAGAACTAACACCCCAAAAAGATGTCCTTTTCATTACAGGGGACTGGCATGCAAAAGTAGGAGGTCAAGAGATACCTGGAGTAACAGGCAAATTTGGCCTTGGAGTACAAAATGAAGCAGGTCAAGGGCTAGCAGAGTTTTGCCAAGAGAAATGCACTGGTCACAGCAAACACCCTCTTCCAACAACACAAGAGAAGGCTTTACACATGAACATTACCACATGGTCAATATTGAAATCAGATTGATAATATTCTTTGCAGCCAAAGATGGTGAAGAAATCCTTAGGGAAGAAAAATATCTGGATACTAATACTTTCCCTTCCCAGTTTCAGTATGTTCAACATTTCTAATTGATTGGGGAGGACCTGAATGAGGCCAGTTGAGTAAAAAAAAAAAAAAAAAAAAGGCACCTCTCTCCAAAGGTGAAAGTAACTCTCATTAGGGTGAAGTCTGAACTGATAATGCGGACTCTATATGTAAGTCTGCAAAAAAAATATCTAAAATTTAGAAATAGGAAAGATGTTCCTGAATGTTATTTAGTTCAGTGTTAGATTGACTTTACACTGTCAGGGACATTTCATCACTCATAGGAGGAAGAGATTTCGTATATTTTTATCTGATAGGATTTAGCCAGATGAAATTAAATTCTATCTGGTAGAACAGAGGACCATAAAGGGTACGCTTTATGATTTTGTTGGACATTAATCAATTCTGCAAAAAAAAATTGAGGTAAAATTCATACAACAGAAAATTAACCATTAACTATTTTAAAGTGTGCAATTTAGTCAAATTTAGTATGTTCAGAATCTTGTGCAACAGTCTCCTCTGTCTAGTTCTAGAACATTTTCATCACCCCAGAAGGAAACTCTGTACCCATTAAACAGTAAATCCCCATTCCACCATGTTCCCATCTCCTGTCAACCACTGATCTGCTCTCTGTCTCTGTGGAGTTTCTTACTCTGCATATTTCTTTTGTGTCTAGCTCCTTTCATTTAGTATGTTTTTGAGATTATCTATGCTGTAGCATGTATCAGTACTTCATGCCTGTTTATGACCGGGTAACCTTCCACTGTACGTTTAGCTCACATTTTGTTTATCCATTCATCTGTTGATGGACATTGGGTTCTTTCCACCTTTTGGCTACTGTGAACAGTGGTATTGTGATCATTCTCATATAAGTATTAGTTTGAATATCTGTGTTTAATTCCTTTGTGTATATACCTTGGATTGGAAATGCTAGATCATGTAGCAATTTTATGTTTAAGTTTCTGAGGAAGCACCAAACTGGTTTCCATAGTGGCTATCGCATCTTACATTCCCAATGACAATAACAGGTGTTCCAATTTCCTCATATTCCTGTCAACAATTATTTTCCTTTTCTAAGGGTTGTGACCAATCTAGAGGATGTGATCTCATCGTGGTGTTAATTTGTATTACTCTAATGACTAATGACATTGAGCATTTTTCTATGTGCGTGTTGGCCATTTGTATGTCTTCTTTGGAGACATCTTTTCAAGTCCTTTGTTATTTTTAAATTGGGTTGTTTGTCTTTCTGTTGTTGAGTTTATAAGCATTCTTTATATATTCTGGACATTAAATAAACTCCTATCACATATATGATCTTCAAATATTTTCTCCCATTTTGTGGGTTGTCTTCTCATTCTCTTGGTAAAGTTCAGTTTATTTTTGGTTATGTTTGTTGCTTGTGCTTTTGGTGTCATATCTAAGAAAACATTGTCAAATCCAAAGTCATGAAGATTCACTCCTTTGTTTTCTTCTAGGTTTTATAGTTTTAGCTCTTCAGGTCTTTGATCCATTTTGAGTTCATTTTTGTGTATGGTAGGAGTCAAAAGTCCAACTTAATTCTTTTGCATGTGGGTAATCAGTTTTACCAGGATCAATTTTTGAAGAGACTATTCTTTCTTCATTGAATGGTCTTGGCACCTTTGTCAAAAATCAATTGACTAGAGATGTATAGGCTTGGTCAATTCTATCCTTATTTATCTCCGGACTCTGTTTATTTGGTTCTTCCTCCAAAGATTCTGATGTGATTGACCTGGGACTGGCATCCACTCTGTTCTTTTTTCTGAGCTCCCCAGGTGATCCTAACAGTACTTGGTGTTGACAATCTCTGTCTTAAGAGAAGTTCTACTGAAACCACTTCTGATCTAGTCTCTTTGTTGCTTCAGGATTCTCACTAGGAAAAGTGGATGTGATTGGGTGTTGCTGGAGAGAGAGAATGTTTGGAGACTAGTCTTATGTTGACTGTGAGCTTAGGTGAGACAAACACTAGGAAAAAGGGACATTTCTTATACATCTTCTCACTATTGTGGCTCCTTTGTGTTTAAGAAAACTAAAACCAACTCCTTGTCACATGCCACAAAAGGGTAACACAGTCTAGTGTCTCCAAAATAATAAGTAAAACAGCACCGTACACCTGAAGTCTATCAGATGATAAATACATTATTAAACAAAGAGTAATGAAGGGATGGACAGCATAAAAGTAGGGGTTTCGGGAGAAGACGCTGGTGACCTTGGCAAGCTGGTGAGGGAGATATTTTGATTACAGTGGTGCCTTCTCTGCTTTTTCAGAAAGAAGTGGAAATACAGAGGATTGCACTTAGAATGATTTGGTGACACAGGGAAAGTCTCTCACATTGTTAGTCATTTTTTCCCGTGTTACTTCTTACATTTGGAGCCTCTCTGACTTCCTACACATCTGTTCTTTGGACTAATTCCTCATTTCCGCCTCTTCCTTCTGAAATAGGCTTATTTCTATGAGGCAGTTTTGTGTAGGGGCGGGATATACAGGCATTGGAGCCAAACTGCCAGGGATTGTAGCTCAGCTGTGCTACCCTCTAAATATGAGCTGGGCAGGTTACTCAGCATCTTTATTTCCTCACATATATAGAATCCTCTTTATTGAATTATTGTGAGCTGGTAAATAATCTGCCTGCCAATGCAGGAGACGCAAGAGATGCAGGTTCAGTCCCTGCATTGGGAAGATCCCCTGGAGAAGGAAATGGCAACCTGCTCCAGTAATCTCACCTGGAAAATCCGGGGACAGAGAAGCCTGGTGGGCTATCGTCCATAGGGTCGCAAAGAGTCGGACATGACTGAGAGACTGAACGTACACACACAGACACACACATTAAAGCACTTAAAATATCACTTGGCTTGGAATGAGTGCTCCATACACCCTAGCTATTTCATTATTATATTGTTATTGCCCAGGAGTTAGACCCATCAGCTGGAGTAGCAGTGAGGTACAGAGATCTTCAGGACCATAGAGGAAGGCTGTGAGGATTCTGAGTGAAACCATGGAGGATATGTGGTCTTGAAGACAACAGTGAGAAATTCTGCACAAAGAATGACTTGCACAGAGGTATATTGGATGGATCTGGCATCTGCTTTAAACAACCAGGTAAGTAGATTATATCTCATTCCTGATTGGCCTGACAGATGTAATTCCCCCTTGTAAATGCAACTCTGTTTTGGGATGGGAAGCAGGCTGCCCCAGTGGGGATTTCATTTGCCATTTCCAGCTGCCTTGTCTCCAGTACCTTCGCAGACTACAATGGGTGACTCAGGAGCTTTCCTTGTTCACATATCTGATACCTCGGCTGCAATAATGTAGCCATTTTCTAAGCTGTGTCGAAGAGGTGGATAACACCTGACCTTTCCTATTTGCCCCGTTTCTGCTCAACACCTGATCTGACCACAGACTACTCTATCTCCCAAAGCAAAACAGAAGTATGGAAGTACGTGATTTCAAGGTGGAATTTTCTAGCTGATTTATGGACCTACGTTCTTTCCATCTTTCTGCTCTGCCATTTCCAGTGTATCAGTGACAGTGTTCGTTCAAAGGTATAAGAAAGCTCCTACAGGAGCAAAAAGCAACAGCATCAAAAAGCAGGAAGAAAGATTTCTTTCAATCATTTCTTTCCTCATCCCAGAAAATATCCCCCTTTCAGTCCTACTGGACAGGGCTGAGTTACAATACACGTTAACTTCAAAGAGGCTCAGATATGAAACATCTGGATTTTCAGCTTCCCTTGGAAAACAGGAAGACTCTGCGGGCAAGAAAGAAGGGTAGGAAAATGGCTGTTAGGTTGGCAGCTAAAATTGTCTGCTTTTTGACACAGTGGTAATTGCACTTTTTGTTACCTAATCACTTTACATTTTAGTCGACCACACTTGAGCAGGCTGGCATAGCTTATTGGGATAAAATGAATTTGCTTAAAGATGTTTCAGTCTGCAAGCAAATCCTGTGTCTCTCACTGACCACTCCAACCAAGTCCTGATTCCATGTTGCTCTGACTAGGGAGCCCTATGTGTGTTCCTCCTTCATGCTTCTGTGGAATTTGTGACCTCCTGAGCCAATTTAATTTAATTAATCTAACAAATGACAGCACAGGAGAAGTTTGCTTTTCTGCCGCAATGCTCAGGAGGTAACTCTGTATTTGCTTATTTTTTTTTAAGTTTGATTAAAAATTCAATAAAACAAACAGGTTACAATGTATAATTATCATTAATTTCAGAGCAGATTGTTTTCATGTACTTATGAAAAAAATACTCCAGTAATCTTATCTAGCCTTGGAATTTAGAGGTAAATTCACTGAAGAATTCCTCTTTGTTTTTATTCAAGATTCTGCTCTGCCCTAATATTAGAAAATTTAACTTATGTTTCCATATTTTCCACCTTTTTGATCAATTGTTATTTGTGCAAATAAAAAATATTGTTTAAATTATATTATATTTTCTGGGGATATTTTCTGGGATGAAGAAAGAAATGATTGAAAGATATCTTTGACACTGTTGCTGTTTGCTCCTGTAGCAACTTTCTTATACCTTTGAACAACACTGTCACTGATACACTGGAAATGGTAGAGCAGAAAGATGGAAAGAACCTAGGTCCATTTAAATGAAACTGTATACCTCACTCAGAGCAACAGTGACTCAGGACTTAGTTGGATGGAGTGGTCAGTGAGAGTCCCAGGATAAAGATCTGTTTAAATCTTTAAATAGAAAATATTGTTTAACAATGCATGTTCACTGCAAGAAGGAACACAAATAATATAAAACTACAGAAAGTTAAAAGGAAAAGTGCCCCTCTCTCATCTGCATCCCTTGTACCCCAGCCAGTTCTCCATCCTGAAAGTCCCCTTCACAGAGCTGCCCACAGCTAATAATTGAATTTTTTGATCTGTGCAAGTCGCTCAGTCATGTCCAACTTTTTGTGACCCTATGGGCTATACAGTCCATGGAATTCTCCAGGCCAGAATGCTGGAATGGGCAGACTTTCCCTTCTCCAGGGGATTTTCCCAACCTAGGGACTGAACCCAGGTCTCCCACATTGAAGGTAGATTCTTTACCAGCTGACCTACCAGGAAAGCCTAATTTTTGATCTAGGCCTATACAAATATATATATGCATTTACAGACATGATTTTTTTAAAAACAACATTATGTATTGTTCTACAACTGTTTTTATTAATTTACCAATATATCCTACTCAGCTTTCCATATGCATATGTATAAATTTATTTAATTTATTATCAAATATTATACTCATATAATGTACCTTTTGCAATTTTCAGAGTATTTTTATCTTCCACTCCCCCTTTTTTTCATAGAAAAGAACTCCTCTTGACTAACACTATAATGACTCTTTAAAGAGTTTTAAAAATGGCTCTAATAAACTTTAACAATACTAAAGTCTTGATAGAACATAACCTTCTTTAGGAAGGAATTGGATAGAAGAGGACTATGATTTTATAATGATGATGGTGATGATTATAACTCCTACTTGTGTTTATACATTTTAAGATAATCTTCTATAAAGAATCTCATTTAAACTCCATCTAATGTTATTTTTTTCTAGAAGTGCCTGCAGATTCTCCTGATAACACTATTTTTATTGTAATAAAGTTTTACAGGCTGAGCTGGGAACAGCATGATAATGTTGTTATTGCTACCCATGCAATCATTATTTAATAAAGATGAAAATTATTAGCTCCAACATTGCTCCATGCCCAGCCTTACCCAGCTTTGAATGAAGGTTTCCTAACTATATCCTGCTGTTTCTTATTTCTATGCTTCAAAATACATGAGGGAACAAGGACAGAATTAAAGGGAGAAAGATAATTTTACAGCTATAGGTCTAATTTTTAATATTCCATCACAAGAAATGGCATAAAAACTAGGCCAAAATATTTAGTAAAGATGTAGAATAACAGCACTACCAACCACCTTGGTCTGATTAATAATAGGATACTATACAAGGAAATGCAGAATGCACATTCTTTTCAAGGTCTCACTATACATTCTTAAAAATAGACTATAAGCTAGGTCATAAAACAAGTCTCAATAAATGTACAGAAAATTAAACCATGCAAAGATGATTTCTGACTGCAGAGGAATTAAATTTAAAATTAATAACAATACAATATCTAGGAAAACATTGAATATTCAAAAATTAAACAGCATACTTCTAAATAATTCATGAGTCAAGGAAGAAATTACAAAGAAAGGTAGAAAATATTTTGAACTATATGATAAAAAATATGTAACAGGTATTTGTTACTGACTGGATGAAGCACAAGCTGGAATCAAGATTGCCAGGAGAAATATCAATAACCTCAGATATGCCACACTTACCACACTTACGGCAGAAAGCGAAGAAGAACTAAAAAGCCCCTTGATGAAAGTGAAAGAGGAGAGTGGAAAAGTTGGCTTAAAACTCAACATTCAGAAAACTAAGATCATGGCATCTGGTCCCATCACTTCATGGCAAATAGATGGAGAAACAATGGAAACAGTGAGAGACATTATTTTCTTGGGCACAAAATCACTGTGACTGGTGACTGCACCCTGAAATTAAAAGACTTTTGCTGCTTGGAAGAAAAGTTATGACCAACCTAGACAGCATATTAAAAAGCAGTCTGTATAGTCAAAGCTATGGTTTTTCCAGTAGTCATGTATGCATGTGAGAGTTGGACTATAAAGAAATCTGAGCACTGAAGAATTGATGTTTTTGAACTCTGGTGTTGGAGAAGACTCTTGAGAGTCCCTTGGAGTGCAAGGAGATCCAACCAGTCCATCCTAAAGGAAATCAATCCTGAATATTCATTGGAAGGACTGATACTGAAGCTGAAACTCCCAACACTTTGGCCCCCTATGCAAAGAACTGACTCATTTGAAAAGACCGTGATGCTGGGAAAGAGTGAAGGTGGGAGAAGGGGCTGACAGAGGATGAGATGGTTGGATGGCATCACCGACTCAATGGACATGAATTTGAGTAAGCTCCAGGAGTTGGTGATGGACACGGAGGCCTGGCATGCTGCAGTCTGTGGGGTCACAAAGGGTCAGACATGACTGAGCGACTGAACTGAACTGAACAGGTATTTGTAGGATGAAACCAAAACAGCATTTAGGAGAAAAGATAAAACTTTAAATGTTTATATCAGTGACCAAAGGGCTTCCTTCATAGCTCAGTTGGTAAAGAATCTGCCTGCAATTTAGGAGACCATGGTTTGATTCCTGGGTTGGGAAGATCCACTGGAGAAGGGAAAGGCTACCCATTCCAGTATTCTTAGATTTCCCTTGTAGCTCAGCTGGTAAAGAATCTACTTGTGGTGTAGGAGACCTAGGTTCAATCCCTGGGTTGGGAAGATCCCCTGGAGAAGGTAAAAGTTACCCACTCCAGTATTACGTCCTGGAGAATTCTATGGACTGTGTAGTTCATGGGGTTGTAGAGTCAGAGATGACTTTCACTTTCACTTTTCCTCAGTGACCAAAAATTATATGTTTACAAGTAGCTAGACTAAAGAAAAAAGGGGGATCTTCCTTGGTATCTCAGTCAGTAAAGAATCTTCTTGCAATGCAGGAGATCTGGGTTCAATCCCTGGGTCAGGAAGATCCCCTGGAGAAGGGAACGGCAACCCACTCCAGTATTCTTGCCTGAAGATTTCCATGGACAGACAATGAGGTCACAAAGAGTTGGATATGTCTGATTGATTAACACACACACTAAAAAAGGGGGGAAATAAAAAAGATAAGGGATCAGTAAAATAAAAACAGATAAAGAATAAGGAGAATTAACCAATCAAGAAGTTGAGTCTTTAAATCGATCAACAAAATTGATGACACGCAAGCTAGAATGATCAATGGAAAAACAAAACACAAATCATCAACATCAGGATTTAAACGTGTTTGTTACAGATCCCACAGGCAGTAAAAGGATAATATAATATTATAAATAACTTTATGCCAACAAATTCAACAGGCTGGATGAAACTGGCAATTTTATGAAAAATACAATTTACCTAAACTAATACCTATACTAATACAAGACAAAAATAGTTTTATTTCTCTTAGAGAAATGAAATACATTATCAAAGTTCTTCCCACAAATAAAACACTCCCTAAGCCCAGATGATTTCACTGGTGAATGGTATCAAACACTTAGGGAAGATACAAAACCACCATTACACAATCTCTCTCAGGAAAGAGGAGAGAATACATCCTTACTCATTTTATGAGGTCAGCATAACCTTAATACTCAAACCCGAGAGAGACATTACTTAAAAAAAGTTACAAATCAATATCCTTCAGAAACGTTGATGCAAAAATTCTTATCAAAAAATAAGCAAATTGAATGTGACAATATAAAAAGGATCAGATATCATGACCAAATAGGGCATTTATATGCTAAAGTGAAAACGTGAAAGTGTTAGTCGCTCAGTTGTATCTGAACGTTTGTGATCCAGTAGACTGCCAGGCTCCTCTGTCCATGGGGATTCTCCAGGCAAGAATGCTTGAGAGGGTAGCCAATCCCTTCTTCAGGGGATCTTCCCAAATCAGGAATCAAACCTGGGTCTGTTGCATTGCAGGCAGATTCTTTACCATCTGAGCCACCGGGGTTGCAAATAAAAAATAAAATTTAAATTCCATGTACAGTAGTGCTCCCAAACATAAACTTCTTGAAAATCTACTAATGCTATCCAAGACTTTTACAATGAAAATATTGCTGATATTTTAAAGACCTAAATAAATGGATATACAAATACCATGTTCATGGGTTGTAACATTAAATATTGTTAGGATGTCAATTCATACCAATTCATCTATAAATTCAACATGATCCCAGTTTAAATTTGTCTTCTTTTTAATAGGAATTGACAAACAGTTTTTTAAATTAAATGTAGCTGCATTGGAGAAATCTCTTTTGATCTCTGCCCATTTTAAATTTTATGTATTTATTTATTTTGGGCCGTGCTGGGTCTTCGGTGCTGTGTTCAGGCTTTCTCTAATTGTGGCAAGTGGGGGCTACTCTCTCCTTGTGGTAGGCAGGCTTCTCATTGCAGAGGCTTCTGTTGTTTTGAAACACAGGCTGTAGAGTGCACAGGCTTCAGTAGCTGCAGCAAGCAGGCTTAGTAACGGGCTCACAGGCTCAGTAGTTGCATGGGCTTCATTGCCCCGCAGCACTTGGAATCATCCTGGACTGGGGACCAAACCCATGTCCTCTGCATTGGCAGGTGGGTTCTTAACCACTAGACCACCAGGGAAGCCCAGTTATCTGCTTTGTTGCTGTTGTTGTTGTTGTTGAGTTGTATGAACTGTTCAAGTACAAATGTTTTTAATAGAATATGCTGAACTGGTTAAAGTACAATGATCATTTCATACTTATACAATTTCAACTTGAGAAAAAAAAAGAAATATTGGGCATCTAACCCACTGAGCATGTGGGCAGGACTCTATGGTGATAACATCAGAAATGTAGCCAGCTTGTTTTCTTTCCAAGAGCTGTGTCCAGAACCCTGGGACTCTGATTTCCATCTAACACATGGGGAAGTTCCCTGGAGGTTATTCAGTGTATTTGGTTTTATATTAAGGAATTACTTGGAATCTGCCTTCAGCCAATTCTAGATTTAATTATTCAAGACCAATATTGCTTGCCAATTGACATCTTTGTTTATATTGAATCTGATGACTCCCATCTTTGATTGCGTGTGACTTTCTTCGTTTTGTATTATGTATCACTCAGTCCTTCAAGGTAAAGTAGAGAGACAACTTTCAACACTTAAGGTGAGCTCCTCAGTTCTGGGTAGCATCAGCCAAAGGATTTTTATATCTTGCCAATTCTCTAATTCTTTATGCTTAATTCATTGCCTCGTGGGTTTTTATAAACAGGTTTGGTAAATCTAAAAGGTCATCCACTTTCTCTCCACAGAAGTTGCAAATTGGTATTGGTCCATGTTTGAGTATCTCCAACCAGTCTTCCTATCCAAACTTGTTTATTTGCAATGACATCTGGCCCAGTTCAGTGTCCACTGAGATTATTCATAATGACTTCTGAAATCATCTGTTTTTTTGATTATTTATCTTCAGGAAACTTCACAGCATACTATTGAAGTCATCTAGTCGATGTCTGTTTTTCCATTCTTTAAGTCATTAAGAATAGCACTGAAACAAGTGTGAGAAGATTTTCCCATCCGGGGAAACAAAGATGCTCCTGATTTTCTGCGTTTCTCATTTTCACATTTTTCTGACCAAGGAGATTTAAACAGTGTGAAAATAATCCAAAACAAATAATCTGGTCAAAATAAATCAATCTAACAGTGACTCGGAGGGTGATTGTGGGGTACATAAATGGGATAAATGCAATAAATTCCCTGATTCAATTTCACAGGTAGCACCTAGCTGCAGATGGTCTATAGATGGTATCCACCAGTCAATGTTTGTTGAGCACCTGTAACATGTGGAGTTAAGCACTATGAGGATTCTGGAGATGAAAAAGGCAAGTTTCCTAGACATATGCAAATCAAGCAAGGAAGTATATGATACAGATCAATAGAGATGCAAGAATTAATGCTATTGGAGCTGAACAGAGAAAGAACCCTACAAATTGCTAGGCTTTAGAAGATTTCACAGAGGAGCATGGTGTTGGACCTGGGCCTTGAAAGATGGATAGTTCCACAGCAAGGAAGGATATGCCTGATGGATGAAATGGCACATGAAAAGGCCTAGGATTTGGGAAGTCAGAGGGTGTTAAATCCATCTGTCGCAGGCTTTGTGCATGCTCTTCTGGTGAGCAAAACTTCAAAATGCCAGCTATTCCATTCATACTGGTGAAGAGATAGGAAGCAATTGATACACTTGACCAAGAGTCATCTCTGTACAGAGGCCATCTAGGGATTTCTTAAAAAAAAATTAAATAATTTATTTGGCTGTGCCAGGTCTTAGATGTAGCAAGCTGGATCTAGTTACCTGACCAGAGATCGAACCCAGTCCCCCAGCTTTGGGAGCATGGAGTCTTAGACACGGGACCACCAGGGAACTGTCTAGGTATTTCTTACTGGAGGTAGTGGAAATTATTTTCCAAAGAGTAGCTTACTAACTCAGCAGAATCCAATCCATATGAAAAGGTTTTATCTTGCACATGTATCCAAACGGTTGGTTCAGACAGTAAGGAATCTGCTTCAATGTGGGAGACCTGGGTTTGATCCCTGGGTCCGATTCCTGGGTCAGGAAGATCTTCTAGAGAAGGGAATGGCTACCCACTCTAGTATTCGTGCCTAGAGAATTACATGCACAGAGGAGCCCGGCAGTCTACAGTCCATAGGATCGCAAAGAGTTGGACATGACTTAGCGACTAACACTGAAGACATACACTGGTCGTGTTTCCTTTCTGTTGAATAGGGTTGAGGGAATTAGGGCATGATATTGTTTGATGGAAGTAGGGTCTTATTAGGTTAGATCCAAAGGTATAGGGCTTACCAAAAAAAGAATTTCATACAACTTTGATGACTGATGCTTGACATAAATATCAACCTTGAGAATCCCAACATTTCTTAATTATGTTTGGATTAAGCTAATATTAAGAGTAGGTTGCAAATGTTGTATTCACTCTATGAACAGTAGATGCAAATATTAACATGTGATATATATTGAGTACTAAATACATGCAAAGTGCTGAGACAAGAGTTCACATGCATTGTTTCAGTCCTTATAACAGAATATTAAAGTAGATAATATCATTTCTATCTTACCTTTGAGGAAGTTAGTGCACAATTAATTACCTTGACCAGGGTTTTATAGCTGGTAGGTAAAGGAGCTATGATTTAGACCTAGGCAGTATGGCTCTACTGGTCTCAACTGCTAGGCTTAGTACAATGGGGATAATAATGCTGTATTTCTCATAGCATCGTTATGATCATTTCAAGAGTTAATGCACATCAGTGTCTACTTCAACATCTGCTGTTTCTGTTCAGTTCAGTCGCTCAGTCATGTCTGACTCTTTGTGACCCCATGGACTGCAGCATGCCAGGCCTCCCTATCCATTGCCAACTCCTGGAGTTTACTCAAACTCATGTCCAATGAGTTGGTGATGCCATCCAACCATCTCATCCTCTGTCATTCCCTTCTCCTCCTGCCTTCAATCTTTCCCAGCATCAGGGTCTTTTCAGATGAGTCAGTTCTTCACATCAGGTGGCCAAAATATTGGAGTTTCAGCTTCAGCATCAGTCCTTCCAATGAATATTCAGGATTGATTTCCTTTAGGATGGACTGGTTGGATCTCCTTGCACTCCAAGGGACTCTCAAGAGTCATCTCCAACACCACAGTTCAAAAGTATCAGTTCTTCGGCGCTCAACTTTCTTTATAGTCCAACTCTCACATGCATACATGACTACTGGAAAAACCATAGCTTTCACTAGACAGGCCTTTGTTGGCAAAGTAATGTCTCTGCTTTTTAATATGCTATTTAGGTTGGTCGTAACTTTTCTTCCAAGGAGCAAGCATCTTTTAATTTCAGGGCTGCAGTCACCATCTGCAGTGATTTTGGAGCCCAAGAAAATAAAGTTTGTCACTGTTTCCATTGTTTCCCCATATATTTGCCATGAAGAGACGGGACCAGATGCCATGATCTTAGTTTTCTCAATGTTGAGTTTTAAGCCTACTATGTATGGAGGTTCATGACATTGTATAGTAGGAAGGGATCAAGACCATCCCCAAGAAAAAGAAATGCAAAAAGGCAAAATGGTTGTCTGAGGAGGCCTTGCAAAGAGCTGTGAATAGAAGAGAAGTGAAAGGCAAAGGAGAAAAAAGGAAAGATATACCTATTTGAATGCACAGTTCCAAAAAATAGCAAGGAGAGATAAGAAATCTCTTCTCAGCAATCAGTGCAAAGAAATAGAGGAAAACAATAGAACGAGAAAATCTAGAGATCTCTTCAAGAAAATTAGAGATACCAAGGGAACATTTCACGCAAAGATGGGTACAATAAAGGACAGAAATGGCATGGACCTAACAGAAGCAGAAGATATTAAGAAGAGGTGGCAAGAATACACAGAAAAACTGTACAGAAAAGATCTTCACAATCCAGATAATCATGATAGTGTGATCACCAACCTAGAGCCAGAAATTCTGGAATGCAAAGTGGGCCTTAGGAAGCATCACTACCAACAAAGGTAGTGGACGTGTGATGGAATTCCAGTTGAGCTATAGAAGTTGATGCTGTGAAAGTGCTGCACTTCATATGCCAGCAAATTTGGAAAATTCATCAGTGGCCACAGGACTGGAAAAGGGCAGTTTTCATTCCAATTCCAAAGAAAGGCCATGCCAAAGAATGCTCACACTACAGCACAATTGCACTCATCTCACATGCTAGTAAAGTAATGTTCAAAATTCTCCAAGTCAGGCTTCAACAGTACATGAACCATGAACTTCCAGATGTTCAAGCTAGATTTAGAGAAGGCAGAGGAAAGAGAGATCAAATTGCCAACATCCACTGGATCATTGAAAAAGCAAGAGAGTTCTAGAAAAATATCTACTTCTGCTTTATTGACTATGCCAAAGCCTTTGATTGTGTGGACCACAACAAACTCTGGAAAAAATTCTACTGCTTAGTAACTACTCAATAAAAAATAAAAATTATTAATGGAAGGTGAAGTTACTCACCCAGAGTTGCATGTGGCCAGACTCACTAAAGAACACCATCCTTTTAACCCCTAAAATACTGTACAGATATTCTCGACTTTAGTGTAATTATGTCATCTCTAGTTGATGCTGTTTTGTTTAATTTTGTTTCAGAAAACTTAACTTGTTGCAATATTTGACCAGCCAGTAAAAGTAAAACTTGAATTTCATACGTTCAGTTTCAGTTCAGTTGCTCAGTCGTATCTGACTCTCTGCGACCCCATGAACCGCAGCACACCAGGCTTCCCTGTCCATCACCAACTCCTGGAGTTCACCCAAACTCATGTCCATTGAGTTGGTGTTGCCATCCAACCATCTCATCCTCTGTCAACCTCTCCTACTCCTGCCCTTAATTTTTCCCAGCATCAGGGTCTTTTCAAATGAGTCAGCTCTTTGTATCAGGTGGCCAAAGTATTGGAGTTTCAGCTTCAGCATCAGTCCTTCCAATGAACACCTAGGACTGATCTCCTTTAGGACTGGTTGGATCTCCTTGCAATCCAAGGGACTCTCAAGAGTCTTCTCCAAAACCACAGTTCAAAAGCATCAATTCTTCGGTGCTCAGCTTTCTTTATAGTCCAACTCTCACATCCATACATGACTACTGGAAAAACCATAGCCTTGACTAGATGGACCTTTGTTCGCAAAGTAATGTCTCTACTTTTTAATATGCTATCTAGGTTGGTCATAGCTTTCCTTAAACATGTACAAATATAAACACAATCATTGTGATGTGCATTTTTTAAAAAATGCCATATTCCTAGCAGTATAATTCACAATAGACAAAAGGTGGAAGCAACCCAAGTGTCCACTGATGAATGAATAGATAAACAAAATGTAGTATATACATACAATCCTATCATGTGCTACAACAGAGATAAAACTTGAGGACATTAAGTGAAATTAAACTAGTCATAAAAGGACAAATACTGTATAATTCAATTTATAGGAGGTATCTAGAACAATGAAATTCATAGAGACAGAAAATGGGATGGTAGCTGCCAGGACTGGGGGAGGGGAAGTGGGGATTTATTGTTTTAGTTTTAGAAGAAAAAAGTTCTGAGGATAGATGATGTTGATGCTTACCCAATGATGTGATTGCACTCAATGCCACTACACTGTACACTGGAAAATGGTTACAATGGTAAAGTTTATGATATGTATATATGATTTAAATGTAAAAAAAATCTATACAGAGAAACTGAAATTCCATATATTCAGACAAATTTTAAGAGCTTCATGGTCATCACAAGAAAAATGAGACATTTTTGAAGACAGGTATAAGTCATTTCCCTTTTTTATGCATTGTGACTGCAACTTGATAAAATTTTTGTTTATTTTAAATATTGAAACATATTAACTGAAGCCTTCAGTATTCAGCAGCCGAACACCGGATTTCAGTAATCCTCTTCTCTGCTGTTTTTCTGATGTTCTTATTTCTAAAACATAATTCTCCTGGGGAATGTATTACTCCCTTTTAGCAGATGAACAGTGTCTATAATTTAAATATTCAAAAATCTGAGGTGACTTTGGAGTGGGAGGACACAGTAGGGAGATGCTTTTATCTTGGGGACACCATATTAAGAATAAATTGGATTCTCCATTCCCTTCTGGAAAAGGGTTGGGAACTAATAATTTTTGAGCACCCATTAGCATCCATGGTTTGAGTGACCATGCTGGGAACTTTATACTTGCTCTTGCATTTATCCTTATAGGATAGGGATAAAGAAAATATATTGAATTATAAGAGATCGCAGGTGATTTCCTCCCCCCATTTCTAAAAGAGGAAGGCTGCTGCATTGGTTAAGGAGCTACCTCTGTAGTACAGGGTCCAGATGTTCCACAATGAAAAGAAAACCAAGAGATGGAGAGACTCATCTACATCCTTGACGCCTTGATGTCTTGTGCCAAATAGTTCTTTGTTTTGGAGGCTGTCAGATGCATCATAGGGTGTTTTATCGGCACCCCTGGTCCCTACTTGAGAATCACAGATATACATGTTTAAGGATTGAGACCTGGAGGGTAGAGGGAGCATCACCAGGTGATGAAGTGGTGATGAGGACAATTTTAGGGAGTAGAAAGATAAAAAGGACAATTTTGGAGCCACTGCTACAGATTTTTGAGAAAATTTTTGAGAAGTTATTAACAAATTTTCTTCTTTATAATCTTCTTGAAAGTTTGCATCATGATTTTACTTGCTCTGAATTGTGATTTTGATCTGGTTGTGTTTCTTTGAATATGAGTCTGTGTTGAAACTGGACCACACAGTAGGGGTTTGTGTAGATTTTGTATGAGTTACACTCATAGCAGTCTTTTAAATTCATGGAATCCCCTTTCTTATAGACAATGTCCCGAGCTTGCTGAAAGGTAAGACTTCACCTCATGCCATTCTGCCTTCCTCTTCCCTTTGCCTTCACAAAGGGAATATTTCATTTTCTCAAGATTTAAAAAGACTAGTATGAAAAGACACTTTTTTTTCCTTTTTTTAAATGATGACCTTACATTCAGAGGTAATTTAACATCTAACCACCCCTACATATATACAGTGGAATATATAAAAAAGAATGAAACTGTGCCATTTGCAGAGATATGGATGGACCTATAGACTGTCATACAAAGTGAAGTAAGTCAGAAAGAGAAAAACAAATATGATATATTAATGCATATATATGGAATCTAGAAAAATGGTACAGAAGAACCTATTTGCAAAGTAAAAATAGAGAACAGACTTATGGATGCTGAAGGGAGAAAAAGATGGGTTGGGATGAATTGGGAGATTGGGATTCTCACGCATACATACTATTATGTCTAAAATAGATAACTAATGAGAACCTACTGTAAGCACAGGGAACTCTACTCAATCCTCTGTAGCAACCTAGATGGGAAGGAAATCCAAAAAAGAGGGGATACATGTGTTTGCATAGCTGATTTACTTACTGTACAATAGAAATGAACACAACATGGTAAAGCAACTATGCTCTGATCAGAAAAAAAGCTAACCATCACATGATTCAGAAAGGTATGTCTGCAAGATTTTAGTGGTGCTGTAACAAACTACTACAAATTAAGCGAGTTAAAACAGTACAAATATTTTCTTACAGCTCTGGAGATCCACAATCAGTCTCAGTGTACTAAAATCAAGGTGTTGGCAGGGCTACCTTCCTTCTGGAGAATATAGGGGAGAATCCATTTCCTTGTCTTTTCCAGTTTCTAGAGGCTGTGAGCTTCCCTGAATTATGACCCTGTATCACTTCGACCTCTCTTTTTCTCATCTTATGTACTTATCTCTTTGACTTGCCTGTCTCCTTCTTAATGAAGACACCTGTGATTACTTTGGGCCCACCTGAATAATTCAGGACAATCTTTCCATTTCAAGACCCTTAATCGCATCTGCAAAGTCTTTCCTGCCATGCAAAATAGCATATTTGCAGGTTCCACAGACTAGCATGTAGACATCTTTGCGAGCTGTTATTCTGCCTTCCACAACAAGGGTGTAAGAACATGTACACGTAGTCTCATTCTGATAACATGCTTGAATTATTCCATACTGACTTGATATTTTTTAATGTGAAATTCTTAGGCATAGCTGACATTTAATTTTTGCATTAGAAAATGGATAAGGATTAATCAAATTACAATAATATTGATGGAGATACTGAGAAGAGTTTTAAATATTAACTCAAATTCCTCTTTAATTTCATTCCTAGTATCTAATTACCAAGCCCCTCAAAAAGAAAGCTGTGACTACAGCACATTCAGTGGTCCTCATGAAACTTACAACTGGTCTTCCTGAAACTTACAGCATATCTAATAGTTAAATACGTGGGATAAATCAACTTTCAACAGATTTAAAAGTGTCACCTACCCAGCACAGTGCCTGGCACAGAGTAGTGGTCCATGAATGTGGCTTAAATGATTAAAAGATAGCATGGTTACATCTGTTTTTATTTATGTTGAAATATGTTGGAAAGAGATGAGATTGAACGTTGTTATGTCATGTATTATGTATTTGGAGATAATGCAATGTGACCTGCACCATCTAACTTCTGGTGAAGCTCATGGGTTGGGTGTATCAGGGTTAACGACATTTCATGTCACTTCTTCCTTGTCAATATACTCAAATTAGTTTCTCAGAGGCGTCTTCTGAACTCATTTTTGTATTGTGCTTGAAAACTTGCTTTTTTGGGGAAGTTCAGCTATGGGCTGACAGTGTATGAGTTAAGAGCATGGGTTTGGCATCAGACTGAGGATGTATTTAAACGCTCCTTAGGCCACCTGCTGAGAAGCAGCAAGCCCATTCTGAGCCTGTTTTCTAACCTGAAAGGGATGATCATAGTGCCTATTGAACTGTAGGGTTATGGTGAGGATTCAAGGAGAACTGTGTGAAATGCAGAGTCAGTGCCTGGCTCACAACGACCACTTAGTAAATGAGTTAATATTCGTCAGATTGAATTATTAATATTACCTATTAACCAGCAATATTGAGGAAAGGGGCTTCTGTACTTTCCTGTATCCATGACTATTTTGAGGAAATACTTTGGGGAGAGCCTATCCTTCCTCCTAGAGGGAGGTGGGTGGGGAGTGGATGTTTAATGGCTGTAGGATTTTCTTTTTGAGGTGATAAAAATATTTTATAACTAGAAAGAGGTGGTGGTTGTACAGCATTGCAAATGTTTTAAATGCCACTGTATACTTTAAAGTGGTTTAAATGGTAAGTTTAAAGGTATGTACAGTTTGCCATAATTAAAAAAAAATACCATGGGACAATCTGAAAGTCTTATTTCTTCTGAAATTTAGGAAACATAAATGTGAGGGAGTGTAGAGATATTTACATAAGCATCATCTGGAATTTGAGGCTTTTAAGCTAAGAAAATTAAAAGTTAAAAATTACTTATAATATTCCTCTAATGCTCCCTTATTTTTTCTATTGAAGTCAAATAAAATCAAATATTTTATTTAAAAACTATTGAATCTATCTGATTTTAATAAAGTATTTTTCAAATGATTTATTTATCTATATAGCCAACCTTTCAGTGTACATACATAGAAAAATGTCCATAATATTGCTCACCTGATGTAAACAATAATAATCTCTACATGGTGAAATTTAGTGTGATTAAAATAAACTTCCTTCTTTCTTTCCTGCATTATTTAGATTCTTTACATTGAACACATATCATTCTTTGTGAACATCATTTTGTGATTTTTCTTGAGTCAACCAACTAACCTAGAAAGCAAACATGGAAAATGGGGGCAAATAAGCCAAGATGTGTGTGTGTGTTTGTGTATGTGCTGAGTTGTGTCCAAATCTCTGCGACCCTATGGACTGTAGCCCACCAGGCTCCTCTGGCCATGGAATTTTCCAGGCCAGAATACTGGAGTTGGTTACCATTTCCTACTCCAGGGGATCTTTTTGACCCAGGGATCAACCCTCCATCTCTTGCATCTCTTGTATTAGAAGGCAGGTTCTTTACCACAAGCACCACCTGGGAAGCCCCAAGTCAAGATGTAGTGGCAATTAGTTCTGGGGTAAGTATTGCTCATTATTATTTCTTTCTTTGTTCTTTTTTGGGGTACTTTTTAAATTCCCAAAGCAATAGTTTAAAAATGCATAACAGAGAAACATTAGGAAAGTTGTCTAATGTCAGAAAGCTGCTAGGGGTGGAGATGGTGGGAGTTCAGAATCAGAATTGCTTGCCTCCAAACTCAGTTCTCAGCCTTGAGTTAGCCTTGCCATAAGTAATATGGTTTTATTTTTCAAAAAATTAACCTGTCTTTTTCCTCCTGGATTCTCACTACTGACTGAGTCCTGCTTCTGTCCTTCAAAACGCCAAGACTGCAGAGGAGGGTATCGTCTCCGCCACCTCTTAAGAACATGAAGAATTTGATTAATTTCCAGGAAATTATCCACCTGCTACCGAAATGCCCGGGGATGGAGCATCTGCTCTATACAGGGCACAAATAAGAAGCGCTGCTCAGAGAACCTGAGTCTGAAGTTGTTGTGAATTAGCGTCCAGTAGCCCGCAGCAAAGGGGGATTTCTGGTAATAAGACATTAATTTGTTCATTTATCTGTTTACTCACTGTTTGTCAACTTCTTAGGAACTATAAATGTTTGATGTCTGATTGTCACTAATGTGCTCCTTAAGACATTTTTGGCTGCATGAAACAGAAGCCACGTTAAACTAAAGAAAATGGGAGAGTTTATGACAGAAGTACTGAGTGACTTTTATAGCATGCAAAGAGAGAGACACATCTGAAACAGGCACAAAATGGAACGAGAGAAGGGTTGCGGTGGTTTAAAGCAAATGCTCTGAAGACAGATTGCGTTTGAATCTTTGCTCTGACACAACTCTGATCTTGAACAGTTTACTTAACTCAGTGAGCTCACCTGAAAAAATGGATATAATAGCAGCTTCCTCAAAGGTGATTCTTAGCAGTAAGCAGTGATGCACACGAAGGACTTATCAAAGAGCCTGCTACTTACTAAGCACTCAGCAACTATTTGTTCTTTGAATTCTTCTTATTGTAGTATGTGACTGTAAGCTTGATTTCTTAACTTTCCAGTTTGTATGGTTAAGAATGACCACTCAGTCCTACTGATTTTTATAGGTTTCTGCACTAGTCACAGGGAAGAAATTACCTTGACATTCTCTTAGTTTCAAAGTCAAATTTCTAAAGATGAGCCCTTGACTTGTTGGAATGGACATGCATTTCAGGCCTAATAAACTAAATCTAAAGGTTTGTATAGTGAAAGCTATGGTTTCTCCAGTAGTCACATACGGATGTGGGGGCTGGACCATAAAGAAGGCTGAGCGCCGAAGAATTGATGTTTTGAACTGAAGTGTTGGAGAAGACTCTTGAGAGTCCCTTGGACTGCAAGGAGATCCAACCAGTCCATCCTAAAGGAGATCAGTCCTGGGTGTTCATTGGAAGGACTGATGCTGAAGCTGAAGTTCCAATGCTTTTGCCACCTGATGCAAAGAGCTGACTCACTGGAAAAGACCCTGATGCTGGGAAAGATTGAAGGCAGGAGAAGAAGATTGAAGATCAGCAGAGGACAAGATGGTTGGATGGCATCACTGACTCGATGGACATGAGTTTGAGCAAACTCTAGGAGATGGGGAAGGACAGGGAAGCCTGGCGTGCTGCAGTCCATGGAGTTGCAAAGAGCTGGACATGACAGAGTGACTGAACAAGAGTGGGCAGGGCTAACCAGAGTTGCCAGGAATCCGGCGTGGTAACCAGGTGGATAGAGAAAAGGGGTCAGGTGGTGGACACTGGCCAGACAGCCTGGTATACGATATGTCAAAGAAATTCCCTTTAATATGTTACTTTTTGGTGGTATTCAGTAGGAAAAGGGAAAAATGAAGCAAACAAAAAAACCAAAAAAAAACAAAACAGTCTTTGTTTTATCTTGGTTGTTCAAAGAATATCTCTGTGAATTCTTATCTTTCTTCTTAAAAACAAAACAAAATAGTGTTCTTGGATTAAATATTTCATGAAGGAGACTGCAAATTTCCATGGAGATGATAGAGGAAATTATACACTTGTTCTTTTTCTTCTTCACAGCCCGTGCATAGTGAATGGACTGAGGTATTAGCCTCAGCTCTTTTTTCCACAGTGAACTAAAATGTTTTAACAAAATGTGCCATTTTATAAGCAATAATAGACTTTTCTACATGCTAGTGTTAAAATCTTTTCATTGTAATAAAGTAAACTTTTCTAAAAATCAGGCTACATTTGCTTGTCAAGTAAAATGCCCTATACCGTCTAAGCTTCGAATCTGGATAATTTTATTCAGCTCTGTGGGTTTTTAAGGTTCTTTTAGTCTGGTTTCAGCTTCTGTTAATAATTAACTAGATTAGAAGTATCTGTTACTTGCAATTATTTGGTTGCAAGTAACAGCAAGTCCAATTTGAATTAGCTTAAACAATAAAGGGAATTTACCAGCTTATTTAACTGAAAAGTAGTACTGCAAACTTCAGGTATAGATTGATCTAGTAGTTCACTCATAGCACTAGGGGCCTAGTTTCTTTTTGTTTCTCCATATTGTCCTTTCCATCTTCACTTTCCTCCCCCCCTCCTTTTTCTTTCATATTTCCTTGGCCATGACACACGGCATGTGGGATCTTAGTTCCCAGACCAGGGATTGAACCCATGACCCCTTGCATTGAAGCACAGAGTCTTAATCACTGGCCCGCCAGGGAAGGCTTTTCATTTAAAGATGTCCACAAAAGGCTGGAAGCAGGGATACGGCCCACACTTTTCTGTTTTAGCAGAGAGGAGAAAGAATTATTTTAGTAGCTTCTCCAGAAAAGAGAGGACACTTCTTTCTCAGAATTCCTCCAAAAAACCAGTCTCTCCGGCTGGGAGAAGGAAGCACAGGTTGAACAGCCTGTCTTTAGATTCTTAGGAGAGTTCAATTCCAGCCAAACCTCATGACTGAGAAGTTTGTGGGTTTGTTTTTGTTTTTAAAGAGAGAAGACTAGAAGGTATGTGGAGAAGGCAATCAAAATATGTTCTCTCCGAACTGCCTCTATTTCAAGGCATATTCATTTCATGGTCTTCCCCAGATTGCAATGCAATACACCTTTTGGCAAGTTTTGGTGAGTGTGGTCAGATGTCTGGCTTTAGTTAGAAAGCAGTCATCCACCAACCTATTTTAGACTGCCTTAGAGATAAAGTGCTTCCCAGGTGGTGCTTGTAATAAGGAATCCGCCTGCCAATGCAGGATATGCAGGAGACGTGGGTTTGATCCCTGGGTCGGCAAGATCCCCTGGAGGAGGAAACGGCAACCCACTCCAGTATTCTTCCCTGAAGAATCTCATGAACAGCGGAGCCTGGTGGGCTACAGCTCATGGAGTTGCAAACAGTTCTACACGAATGAGCACACACACAAAGAGCCCGATTAAGAGGGTGGGCTCTAGCTTTTCCTATTGAAGACATCCATCAGAGAGATAAGATTAATCTTAATTCATTAAAGAACTATCTTTGTGTTTAATGAAATACTATGCAGACCTGTTTTTATAGTTTGAATGGAATCATGCTGAGACTCTTTATTTTGGATTTAAAACAGTTCCATCCAGACTTCCAAGCTATGTCCTCAGAATAGAGCTACTAATTATTTAGGCATTGGTGAACATTAGCCTCATTTCATTGTCCATCAATAGATAAATTTATGGTGATGCCTGAATTGCTTGAAATTATATATATTAGGAATGTCTGTAAAAAAAATGTTGAAGGGTGGGCAAAACATGTAATAGAGGCAAAAAAAAAAAAAATCCATTTGGATGAAATTCAGAGCCTGATTATTTAAACGATGTGCTTTATGGCCTTCACTGGTTCTCTTTGAACAAATAAAGTAAATTTGAATATCTGAAAGTGTGCAATTATCAGAGGAAAACACGGATATGTCAAGGTAATTATTCCCTTTATACTAATTATCCCTGGTGACCTGAATACATGTAGGGATCTAACTTTTTTTCCTCTTCTTCATTTGTCTTATACAAGCTTTTGAGATATTCCTGGTGTTAAATGCTTCCCCAGTGCCCGGATAAGTCTATTATTATTTCTGGTGAGCCTGAATATTGATATAATTAAAGAAAACTATGAACTCTTATTAATTTAGGAAATTAACAAGAAGCATCATTTCACTTTGCTCCAAAATATCCCCAAAAGTTTTATCTCATTTTTCTCACATGAAAGGGCAAAAAAAAAAAAAAAAGTAAAAAAGACACTTAGGAAAATAGTTCAGTTATTTTTTATGTGAAGCTACTTTTCAGCTTTTTGCTGTCACAGCTACCTTTGGCTGCCATCCTTAAAACTCTCTATGATTTCTTATTCATTCAGATGAATGCATAGCTTTTCTTGAAAACTGTTCACATATTTTTTTTCTTTTTGTATTTTCTGTTTTTTAAAAATATGATAGTTAAAAAAAATATGATAGTTAAGTATACCTGTGTAACAAAAACCGAATGTTTTTTAAAAAATTATTGTAGTTTTAAGGATAAAAAGACACAGTTTTTAAATTATCCTGTCCTATTTTGTGTTCAATTTTATTCTGGAAGTGTTGCTGAATCACACAGGTAGAATGCTGACTGCAAACCCAGGTGAAGGCTGGCTTGTAGTTAGAGACTCTCAGGGGAACTTTTTCCCTGCTCACCCAGAGCTGTTTTCTTCTGATTCATTTCAGTACACAGGTTTATTTCTCCTTGCTCCTTGCACCAAAAGTACAGCCTGTTTGGGTCTCTACTTTCTACACCTTCACCTGGTACACCAAATTAGCACCCCTCTACACCCCCAGCCCCATCCCTTCAGAAACTCATTCTGAACAGCTTTCATTGCCAAAAATCAGTGTCTATAGTCTCAGAAGAATGTTTCCCAGGAACCCTGCTTTTCTGTTCTTGGCCTCTGGAGAATCTGTCTTTCCATTCCAGTCCAGCAAAGCACTTAAACAGATGGTTTTTATATTTTTAATCCAGCTTTTTACTCGTTTCATTCAGCAGTGTTGTTTATTTAGTGTCTGCCCTGCTGAAATCAAAGTCCTGAATTGCTTTCTAAAATGGATTCTCAAAGACTTGTTTATAAATAATATAACTCTTGGATTTGTGAAGTTATACATTTAGGAATACTTTCTAAATCTGTCTTAAATTTCCCTGTCTTTTAATTTGTTTTAAAAAACATTATCAGGTGGCCTCCATAATCAACCCAAACCAACATTGTTGAAGTTGGTTCTGTTTTAAGAATTTGTTCTTTAAATTAAAATATTGAGCACATGTCCTATATTGAGAGACTTGATAAGGACTCAAATACATGTCAACTCTCTTCATTTTGGTGGATAACCATTTGAGAAAATGAAAACTTACCTTATATTCATGCATATGTGATGCTCTTACACAAACACCCATTAGAAATCTACAGTGTAAGTCTATATAGGTCTCAGTGTCTAAGAGCCTTGAGTTTCTTGAGGCTAAGAGGTGTCTTATTTATTTCTGTGTCTCTAACACCCAGCATCATAGCTGGCCTTTGCATCCAGCATGCTTATGAAATAATAGAATGAAATAATTGGTTGCCTTTGAAGTGTTTTTTTTTTCTTCTTCCCACTGTATTTCTATATTCTTGCCTATTTCATGTTATTCTTCATCAGTTTGGCCATAGTTGAAACCAGAATTTCCATCTGCTTGGGGAATTATGTGCTTCCTCTATGCATAAACTTGAGAGAAAACCAAGGGAGGTAGTAAAAGATGCATCTATCTTGGCTGACTATAACTTTTCTCTTTGTGTCAACAGAGGTAGAATAATTTACTGTTATCACATTCTGTAAAGCCCCTGCTTCCTTTCCATTCCTCATTGGGGTCCATGTTTCAGGGATAAACAACATTTACAAGATCACTTACTGAGGGCAGTAAGTCCCACACTCACCTTAGTGTCTAGTTGAGGCCAATTAAAATGCCTTGCAAGGCTGGTTGTATTATTCTCATTTCTGGCATAGCTCAGAGGGTGGCCCATAGTAGTCAGTCATGGTTTAGAATAAATAAATGAATCCACATGCACTCTGAGAAAGAGAGAGAGCGAAGATGAATTAGGTTCAAACTTCCTGGCAACGCCGCTGAAAAAATTTAATCTCAGTACCATTGTAGAAAATCATATTGAGTGCAAGCAAGCAGTTTTATTCTTGCCTTCATTAGGGCCAATAATAATAATACTGATAACGATAATAATAATAATGTTTTTGAATGTTTATGATCCATGTGCTAGGAAATGGCCCAAGCATCTGGAATATGTTACCAGTTGGGTTCTCCAGAAGCAGATGCAAAGATAGAGCTTTGCATACAAGATGTTTGCTAGGGATCAAAACTGTGAAAAAAGGAGGAGAAAGCAGGACAGCTAAGTGGAAGAAGATTCCCACGCAATTTTTATCCAGCCTGGTGGGGAATTCTAAGGTGGGTATTGACTATCATGCATACTGCATTACACTCAAACAGCCTGGCCTTTATACATAGGGTTGAATATTTGCTAGATTCTTAAAACCTCATGTTGGAGTAGACCATACATCTTCTTACTTGAGTCAAATGCTAAGGCTTAGACTTTTCAGTGAGAACACTTACCCTACTACCCTACAAGAACTGTCTTGTATCATTTTTGCACATGCAGACACAGATGATGATTCAAGTTGGCATTTGAGGGGAAAAAAATGCTAAAAATAAATAAGTCAAAAGAAACATTTAAAGGGGGGGGGGAATATGTGTCCACAATTTCAATCAGAATGACACAATTTCTAAATTGTTTACTTCTGCTTATTCTTCGTTATTCCCCAAATAAGCATTGAGTACCAGTTCTATCCATTTCTTACTCTGAGTGCTGAGAATGTCATGGAGAATAAAAGGAACAAAGCCCTGTCCTCAGGGATCTTATTTTCTGGTGTGGAGGGTAGATGTTGAACAGTTATAAGATGGATAAATTTGACTAAAATCTTAAGTCCTTACTGTGGCCTATGAGGCCTCATGGGGTCTGGTCCTGATCTATCATTTTACCTTATCTCTAGCCTTCCTCCTTGCTCTTACCAAGGGCTTCCTTGGTGGCTCAGATGGTAAAGAATCCGCCTTCAATGCAGGAGACCTGGCTTCAATCCCTGGGTCGGGAAGATTCTCTGGAGAAGGGAATGGCAACCCACTCCAGTATTCTTGCCTGGAGAATCCCATGGACAGAGGAGCCTGGTGGGCTACAGTCCATGGGGTCGCAAAGATTTGCACTTGACCGAGCGACTCACATCCTCCTACTGGCACAGCCATGGTCAGTCTTACTTAGTCTTTGTATCTGCTGCTTCCTCTGCTCTCATTCCACATCATCACTGGATGGATCTTTCTTATTATTTGGGCCTCAGCTCAACCATCAATGCCTGGAGAATACTTCCTTGACCACACTGTCTCTTTGCCCATTTTTAGGTATTTGTGGCTTTTTTTATTTTTAATATGGCTGCACTGGGTCTTAGTTGCGGCATGCAAGATCTTTCGGTGCGGTGCAGGGGCTTCTCCCTAGTTATGGCACACAGGCTCTAGAGCATGCATGTCCAGTGGTTGCAGTGCAAGGGCTCTCTAGCTGTGGAGCTTAGGTTTAGGGGCCCCGTGGCATGTGGGATCTTAGTTCCCAGGCCAGGGATTGAACCCGTGTCCCATGCATTGAAAGGTGGACTCTAAATCACTGGACCATCAGGGTAGTCCCTGGGTATTCATTGTTATACAAAGCTAGTTTCTTTGTTTATAAAACTTCTTGAGAACAGAGGCTCTGACCATTTGATTCATGCTTGTATCCCCAATACCTAAAAAAATGCCTGGCACATGTAGGCACACAATACATTCTTAATGAATGAAGGAAAGAATGAATGACTGCAGTGCTATAAGCTACAAGAATTCTTAGAAGTGTCAACTACCTAATTAGAGATCAGGTACATACAGGACATATGTACATATGATCTTTTTCTTCAAGTCAACTATAAATTCCTCAAAGGCAGAGAATCTTACATTCTCTTAATCTTATTAGATTAAGTTTTAAATTCAGTGTTTTAAATTCTGAAGGTACTTACTAAAACTATTCAACTTCAGATTCTGGACAGAATCTGAACTTTTGAACCCTTCCATGGTTGTGCTTATCATTTTGTTGTTGTTCAGTTGCTAAGTTGTGTCCGAATCTGTGACCCCAGGATTGTAGTACGTGAGGCTTCCCTGTCCTTCATTATCTCCCGGACTTTGCCCAAAGTCATGTGTATTGATTTGGTGATGCCATCATACTTTATGCCAAATTTTCAGTTGTATATCTGTGTCCTTTGTCAATGAACCTTTTGAATCTTACTCCACTGTGTATCACACAGTAGAGTGAATGAATAAATGAATGCCTTTCAAGACTTCCTTTTCCTAGTAATGGGCAAATGCCTTCCAAGACTTCCTTTTCCTAGCCTCTTTGCCAAGGAAGTCAGCCATCATTATACCAAGTAAATAGAGTGCAGTAGCTAGGAGATGCTTAGTAAAGTTATTGAGAGAATAAATTCTGCAGTCTGGTGTGGCGTAGAGAATAAGTACAATGCATCTACAGTGAATGGCTCGTGATGCTATATTTCAGTGACAGGGGAGGAACTCTGGGCTCTAGTCTGGCTCAACAGCAGAGCTTCCATGTGACTCCAAACATTCTCATGCCTCTGTGCTTCTCAGTTTTCCCATCTGTGAAATTATGTGGCTGAGAGCTGATATGTCTAGATCATGCGGGTTCCAATCTTGGTTCCACCATTACTGGCACCTGTAAGCCTTGGGCAATTGTAACTAGTCTGATTTCCAGGGTTCTCGTTTCTAAAGGGAGAAATAATAGTCCTCACCTTCTAAGGTTGTTGCCAGGAATAGAGTGCAAAATGTAAGGGGATGCCAAACACTCAGCAGTCAAGATAAATAATGGTTTAATACCATAGTTTAAAAACCAAAAGTAATGCAAAAATTTATTATGAACATTTTCAATAAGGATATTATCAGTAATAGTGCTGTTTTGGAGTCTGAGGCAAAAAGAAAAAGGATTAAATGAGACCCTGCTTGTAAGGTATTTAGCACAAAGCCTTCTACTATAGTCAGTACACAATAGATGTAAACCAGTATTACTAAATAATCTCCAAGGTTTCCTCTAGTTATAAAATTGCTTAGCTACCAATTCCCCTCACAGTTTGGAGTCTTTTTAAAAAATGGCAACTACACTGAATTAATTTTATGCAAAAATAATGTAGGGTTGGCATAATGCTTACCATACTTCTATAAAAATGTAGAATTAGTATTGGAGAAAAATAAAATAAACCACACTTCTTAACTTCTATGTGCACTTAGGATACAGTTAAATATGTTGAACTGTGAAAATAATTTCAGAACAAAGGTAAGTCTATATGCAGAATCACAGTCCAACTAAGCAAAAACAGCCTGCAATTGCTCATGATCACATAAGTATCCATCCACCTACTCAAGAAATTCATATTTTTTATAATTTTATGTATTTTTATTTATTTATTTATTTATTTATTTTTCATGATCAATGTGGCTGATTTATTTCATTTACTATCATGCTTCATAGTCTGTCACTTTTTTTTTCATTTATTTTTATTAGTTGGAGGCTAATTACTTTACAATATTGTAGTGGTTTTTGTCATACATTGACATGAATCAGCCATGGATTTACATGTATTCCCCATCCCGGTCCCCCCTCCCACCTCCCTCTCCACCCGATTCCTCTGGGTCTTCCCAGTGCACAAGGCCCGAGCACTTGTCTCATGCATCCAGCCTGGGCTGGTGATCTGTTTCAGCCTAGATAATATACATGTTTCAATGCTGTTCTCTTGAAACATCCCACCCTCGCCTTCTCCCACAGAGTCCAAAATTCTGTTCTGTACATCTGTGTCTCTTTTTCTGATTTGCATATAGGGTTATCGTTACCATCTTTCTAAATTCCATATATATGTGTTAGTATACTGTATTGGTCTTTATCTTTCTGGCTTACTTCACTCTGTATAATGGGCTCCAGTTTCATCCATCTCATTAGAACTGATTCAAATGAGTTCTTTTTAACGGCTGAGTAATATTCCATGGTGTATATGTACCACAGCTTTCTTATCCATTCATCTGTTGATGGGCATCTAGGTTGCTTCCATGTCCTGGCTATCATAAACAGTGCTGCAATGGACATTGGGGTGCACGTGTCTCTTTCAGATCTGGTTTCCTCAGTGTGTATGCCCAGAAGTGGGATGGCTGGGTCATATGGCAGTTCTAATTCCAGTTTTTTAAGAAATCTCCACACTGTTCTCCATAGCGGCTGTTTGCATTCCCACCAACAGTGTAAGAGGGTTCCCTTTTCTCCACACCCTCTCCAGCATTTATTGCTTGTAGACTTTTGGATAGCAGCCATCCTGACTGGCGTGTGTGTATTTTTATTTTTTATTTTTGGCTGTACTGGGTCTTCTTTGCTGCATGGGCTTTTCCCTGCTTGTGGAGAGCAGGGACTGGGGCCTCTCATTGTGGTGGCTTCTTTAGTCGCAGCTCCTGGGCTCGAGAGCACAAGGTTGTGGTGCACAGGCTTAGTTGCCCAGCAGCATGCGGAATCTTCCCAGATCAGAGTTCGAATCTGAGTCTCTTCCATTGGCAGGCGGATTCTTTCCCACTGAGCCACCAGGGAAGCCCAGAAATTCATATTGAAGGCCTGCTGTGTTAAATTACACTGATCTAGAAGCTGGACACACGAAGCTAAAAAGAGGTGTAGATCCTGCTCTTGTTACACTCTGATGGGGAGAGACGACTTGCCTGAGAAGACAGGGAGTTTGTATCACATGTCAAATGCAACCTAACAGTGCAAAGATTTATAATGGGAAATTATTTCCGTAAGAACTATTGTTGAAACACATCTAGATACATGCTCAGAGCCTTACCACTCAACACTTTTTTATCCATTAACACTGACCTAAAACACATTTTAAAAACACTTAAAAGCCATTATGTAAATACTGAAGGAATAATAAAACACTGTGTGCAATCATTTGCACCTTAAAATGTTGAGCTTTGGCTTGGTCGAGGAATTTTAGGGGTACAGTTAGACGTTGCATAAAATACCATGGACATAAAAAGTATATCCTTCATTGTGAGGAGTGATGAGGGGAGAGGAGCATGAGAGTAACGGTTGTCCAGAGCCACTTTTTCTACCTCTACATCAACTTTGCATCTGTAGTGGGGAGGGGAGATGCACATGGGGTGAGAAGGAGCAAGTTTAGTGAAGGGCCAAGAGAAGAAGGTCTGTTCTCCTTTATATCCTTCTTACAGAAAATGGAGAAGGGATAAAGCATCTACTGCCTTGTATGCCCAGTTTTAGAGCCGTGTGTTAGAAATCTTCCGGAGCTTGTGATGAGATGGGGCGGTGGGGATGGGAAGAAACATATGGGATAAAGTCTGAGAAATCTGGAGAGCTGAGGCTCACTCTTAGCTGTTTCCATTGTATACAGTCAATTTATCAGGAGAACTGTCTTCCTGGTGTATCAAATTCTCCTTTTTATTTCACAGTCACAAAAGCTAATATGACCAGGGACAAACAGAGAGGTGCCTACTGAGCCTATTGTTCATCTCCTCCTGGTTTCGGAAGCTGAGTTTAAACACTCTAATTTCTGTGCTTGAGAATCTGACATGAATGACCCCTTGTGTTCTGGTGCCTGTAATTGATTTTACATTATGCTAGCTGAAATAGTATGATCTAAGCATGTGGTTGATTAGTTTAAGCTACACCCTGGGGGCAGTCAGTCTCTGATTGGGAATGTGTTCCAGAGATGGCCAGTTTGCATTTCTTCATAAGACCGCACTCCAGATGAATTTAATCACAAGTGCTTTAACTATATTTATCCTTGACCAATACCAAAGGTCTCATTAATTAGTATAACAATGTTAGAAGTGGGTCTTCACTAGTAAAATGACTGGTGCTCAAGATTTGTAGATTGGCTAAAATATTTTAGAGACATTTCTCAATCTTACATGAAGAAGACTTACAACTCTAGTGAGTCTTTTATCCTTCAACTTTCAAAATGATGCCTGTGGTTTGACTCTAATATGGTCCTATCTCCATTCACTGAGTGAGATGATTCTGTTTGCCTGATGATTCTAGGAAGCTTACTGAATCTTTCCTCAAGAACGTTGTGTTTATCTCAAGAGAATTTGTCATGCAAAGAATGATTGGAACACATTAAAGAACAGAGAGCAGGGATGTTATCAAGCATAGAGATTATTTGACTGTTTTGTGCCTCTTTGCTGATAAATACTTATCTAATAAATGTCTGTGGGATCGAACTTAGTACTGGATATATCTTTATTGCAGCAAGGTTTGGGGGAGGCAGTTTATGGTTACCTACCTCTAACTATTAAAAGACATACTGAAGCAACCTAAATGTCCACCGACAGATAAAGAGATAAAGAAGATGTGGTATATATACAATATAATATTACTCAGCCATAAAAAGGAAGGAAATTGGGTCACTTGTAGTGATATGGATGGACCTAGTATCTATCATACAGAGTGAAGTCAGAAAGAGAAAAACAGATACTGTATATTAATGCATATGTAAGGAATATAGAAAGATGGTACAGATGAGCCTGTATGTGGGGAGCAGTAGAGATATAGACGTAGAGAATGGACACGTGGACACAGTGGGGGAAGGAGAGGGTAAATTGGTGGAGCAGGATTGACATATATGCATTACTATGTGTAAAACAGATATCTAGTGGGAACCTGTTATATAGCAAAGGGAGCTCAGCTCGAAGCTCCGCGAAGACCTAGAAGAATGTGATAGCAGAGGTAGGGAGGTACAAGAAAGAGGAAATGTGTCCACATAGATGATTCACTTCCTTGTACAGCAGAAACAAACACCCCAGTGTAGGGCAATTATACTCCAATTAAAAAATTACCTACTTTTTTTGCATATAGGGTGATCGTTACCATCTTTCTAAATTCCATATATATGTGTTAGAAGTAGGTGGCATTTGAGCTGGTTCTTAAAGAGTTGCCAGGGTCTGGATACACACTTAAATTTGTTCCACCTTATGAAGAATAATGGTAAGAGGTATGGAGTTATAGTGAATTTTTCAAAAGGACCATTCAAGACAGTCACATATAAAACAGAGTGACTCCTCATTTCTCTATGGGGGGAAATATGTTGTGAAAATCAAGGTAGTGGGGAGAGATATGGATGGGATTCACACTTATTAAGGCTAGCAAATTTAAGATGAGGCTGACAGAAAGGAAATTAGGCAATGTGGAGGGAAAAGGCAATTAAAGTGTATGGAAAGGACTTTTAGTTGCATATGAGCATGTAGGGTATTTTTGAAAAAAATGGGATTTGCTAACAAGTAAGGAGGGGGTGAAATTAATAAAGCTTTGGTAAGTGGCTAAGGCATTAAACCCCATTTTTTCTGTTCAAATCTAATAAGACTAATCAAAAAGAAAAATTGGTAAAATTAAGAAAAATTGCACAAGGAGTAAGTACACAATAATGAGACTCTTTTACTTACTTTATGTACAAGTGTAAATTGGAAAAAAAACCTTTTACGTAGAGAAATTTGGCAATGTGTCAATCCGATTATGACACAGTAACCAACAGTCGAAATGACGGTGGTTTGAAACAACACATTTACCTCTCAGTGATTCTATGTGTTCTTGGTGAGGCAGCTGAGGTTCTGTCCCACACTGTCCTCACTACAGGACTCAGGCTGGTGAAGCAGCTACTGTCTGGAACATTGCTGGTCACTGTGGCAGGAGATAAAGGATGCCCGCAAGGCTTCAAACTGGCAATAGAGTGGTGATGACACGTGTCCCTTGCACTCACAGTTTACTGATCAAGTCACATAGCCCTTCTACTGGCTAAGGGACCAGGAGGTGCAGACCCATGAGGCCTTGGAAGGCAGAAAGCTGGAAATATTCTGGGAGTGAAACAGATGACTGCCTTGGGTCATAACTACTAAAATTAAAAATGGACACAACAGTTCCATTTTTGAGATTCCACTGAGAAAACACTCCCATAGAAACTCAAACCTTTGTGTTCAAGAATGTTCCTTTCAGCACTGAGAGCCTAATTTGAAAGCCTAAATAACTGTCAATAGTGGAATGATTAAGCCAGTGATGGATGCACTGGTATTCTACAATGTATTAAAAATTTGAAGATAGATGTCCCAGGGAACTTCCCTAGTGGTCCCAGTGGTTAAGAATCTACCTTGCAATACAGGGGATGCTGGGGTGATCCCTGGCTGGGAAACTAAGATCCCACATGCTGCAGAGCAACTAAGCCCCAGTACCAAAAATACCAAGGCTGCCTGCTGCAACTAGAGAGTTGAGGCATTGCAAAGAACGGTCCTGCGAGCCCTGACTAAGACCCGATGGGGCCAAAATAGAGATAGATGTCCCAGATAAATTAACTGACAATTTTTTAAACACACACAAAGAATGATACCATCCACATTAAAAATCAGATGCTATGTTGAAAAATTATGACCACATTGGCAGAGGAATGATAATGTAAGGCTGTAACTATCAAGAATACTAACGTAGCTACTGTTTCCTGAGCATTCCCTGCAGTCAGGCACTGTACTATGGGTTAAACTGCACAAGTATGATTCACATCTGTGGTAATAGGAATTATCACTCCTATTTTACAAATGGAGACTTAAGATTCAGAGAAGTTAAGTGACTTGTCTGAGTTCACGAAGATAAGGAGTTATGCTGCTAAAGCCCCAGTTTGTCTGAGAATAATGGCTGCCTCTGGGGTTGGGAGTTACTGGTGGGACAGAGAAGGGAAAAATTTTACGTTCTATTTTATGAAGGTGAGCGCTTCCCTGGTGCCTCTGATGGTAAAGAATCTGCCTGCAATGCAGGAGACCCAGATTTAATCCCTATGTCTGGAAGATCCCCTGGAGAAGGGAATAGCAACCTATGCCACTATTCTTGCCTAGAGAATTCCATGGACCTGGTGGGCTACAGGCCATGGGGTCACAAAGAGTTGGACATGACTGAGCAACTAATACTTCTATCAAGTTTAATGAGCTTGCATTTGTTTTTCTTACAACAAGCTGGTATTCCGTTTGCAAAAATAATTTTAAAATATACCTTTTTGGAAAGAAAAACACAAAGTGATTTAAACAAAGGGAAAAAAATCGAAAACTATGTAGATATGATGGTGATTGCTGTATATAGTAAGTAGAAGTTGAGGATTGTTGGGGAAAAAAAATCTACAAATATACCAAAAACCTGTCCAAGTATTTGAGTCACAGTGCAAGTGGGAGGGTAATCACATGTCAAGCTGACTGAATGTTTAAAATGAAGGCAGGGTAAGGAGCCTGGTGAGAGATGCTGTGGGTAGGGGTCTCTCAGTGAGGCAGGGAGGACTGTAGAGTGGACTTGAAATTTCTGACAGCCTCCTGGAGAAAACTGTGAAGGCCATCTTGACAATTCTGCAAACACAGAGGACGATGGATTTCTGAAAACAAGCAGCAGGTTTCACAGGAAATAACTCATGTTGGGCAGTTTGACAGCCCTTTAAAAATGGAATTATTAGGTTAGTGAATAAAAGAGCCATTATGATCCTTAGCATTTGGAGCTCAGCAGGACTGTCTTAAGAACCCCTCCCATATAATTTTTTCAAATGGGCTCCTGCTGGGGACACAGGCATGGATTCAGAGACAGAAGATAGTTATTTACACACTCAAGGATGCAAAAGGTATATGTATAAGGATGCTCATCACAGCACTGCATGTAATAGGGAAAAATGGAAATGATCTAGATGTCACCAGCTGGGGATCTGGTCAAAGTATTTTGGAGTACCCATGGAATGGGCTATTGTTTAAATCAGCAGATGACAATCTATGGCCCATAGACCAAATCTGCCTCAGGAATTAAGAAAGATTTTTTTGTAGTTTTAAATGGTTAAAAAATTAAAAGAAGAAATATATTTCATGACACGTGAAAATCATATGAAATTCAAATCACTATGTTCATTCATAAAGATTTTTTGGAACATAGCCAAGCCAATCCATCAATGTATTGTTGCTGACTGGCTTCAACCCTTCCATGACAGAGTTGAGTACAATATTAATAGTTCAGCAGGAACTGGGTAGCCCATAAAGCTTAAAATATTTACTATCAAGACCTTTAAAGAAAATGTTTACTGACTGCTGGTCTAGAATAGATCACTAAACAAGATTCTTATGAACAGCAGATTCATTTTAATCCCCTGTCCTTCCTAAACTGCCTGCTTTCTTTTCAATTGTGGGTTTTTTTCCTAGTATTCTTTGACCTGGATTATTTATTTTTTTAAATTTAGTTATTTTTATTTATTTTCAGTTGGAGGATAATTGTTTTACAGTATTGTGTTACTTTCTGCCACATGTCAACATGAATCAGCCATAGCTATACATATGTCCCCTCCTTCTTGAACCCCTCTCTCACCCCCATGATCTGGCTTATTTCTTGCTTTGTTTTGTGTTTTCATTTGTTTCTTCTATCTCTGTCTTAATAGCTGCTGCAGATTATTCATATTCCAAAAGCAAAAAAAAAAATTTGTTTGTATTAGCCCAGTAATACCTAATCATTACAAAAGAAAAAAATCAAATTGTCTCAAGTATACAAGATATTGATGTCAGTTTCAGCCACTGGACTGGAAACTCCCCTACAACAATGACCATATTCTGCAGGAAGTACAGGGCCTGGCACATAACAAGGCCTCAGTAAAGACTTTTGAATGAATTACTGTATGAATGAATGAATGACAGTTTCATATGTATATACATGAGATCACATGCAGCATATTGTCTTCAGCCTGCTTTCTTTCTATGTGATGGTACATGGGAGATTACACTGGATGTGCAACGAGAGGGCATATTTTCCTTTCTTCTTGTCAGCGGAGTACACACTCCTCTTCATGGGAGCCAAAGCCCTTGTAGTAACTTGCCTCTGCACGGCTCAGAGGAAGCCTCAGGCAGGCAGAGTGGATCACAGTCATGAAGCAATGCTTCAGCTCATCTGCTTTGGGGGTGCCACACAGGCAGGGACCCAGGAGAACTGTCATGGGGCATTTCCTGGGCCCCCTAACTTAGTAGAGTAAGTGAATTTTTGTGGCATGAGCAGAAACCTTGTTGCTCTCCTCCCTGCCTATCCTCCCTTTCTTGTTTTTATTTTCTGACTTGCTACTCTGTCCTTCCTTTCGGTCCCTTACTTTCTCCTAAGATGCTGGGCATGTAGGTGAGTTGTGTACGTGTGTGTGTTCAGTCGCTCAGTCGTGTCCAATTCTTTGGCACTCCATGGACCGTGGCCCACCAGGCTCCTCTGTCCATAGATTTTCCAGGCAAGAATACTGAAGTGGGTTGCTACTTCCTACTCCAGGGACTCCTCCTGACCCAGGGAAGAATCCATGTCTCCTGCATTGACAGGCAGATTCTTTACCACTGCACCACCTGCGAAGGCCCTGTATGTGAATTAGTAACATGCATTTCAGTCAAGTGGGACTGTGCACTGTGTCTTTCTAGAGTTAGACTGGGGCTTCTCTCATAGCTCAGTTGGTAAAGAATCCACCTTCAATGCAGGAGACCCTGGTTCGATTCCTGGGTTGGGAAGATCCGCTGGAGAAGGGATAGGCTACCCACTCCAGTATTTTTGGACTTCTCTTGTGGCTCAACTGGTAAAGAATCCGCCTGCAATGTGGGACACCTGGGTTAGATCCCTGGATTAGGAAGATCCCCTGGAGAAGGGAAAGGCTACTCACTCCAGTATTCTGGCCTGGAGAATTCCATGGACTGTACAGTCCATGGGGTTGTGAAGATTCCAATACGACAAAGCAACTCTCACTTTGACTTTCAGACTTAGATTTATGGGTTATTCCGGACGAGTTTGATTTGTTGCCCCTGTATTTCATAGATAAGTAAACTGAGACCCAGAGGAGCGGAATAACTTGCCCAAGTGGGAAGCCTGGATGCCACAGTAGAGCTCTAATCCCTTTGCCATGCCGCCTCTCCAGCCCCCACATCTGCCCGCACTCCAGCACTGTTCCCTGCTAAACTGACAGACCTTGATTGACTTTGATATCTCCAGCGCTGGGTATAGAACCTGTGCCCAGAAACAGACACTCTGTAGGCCAGGTAAAAAGACGGTATAGAAACAAAATTTATGCTGCTTACCCAGTATTCCCTGTGCAGCTATCTCATAAGCTCTTTCAGACAATGCTCAGGTGAGATGGGGTGTACTGAGTCCGAACTTTTTTTGGTGGCAAATTAACAATATGGAGCAAAATGTTCTTACTATTGGGCAAAAGCAATTTTACTTCTAGGAATTTGTCTTAAGGAAATAATCACACGTGTGTGCGTGCTAAGTCACTTCAGTCGTGTTCGACTCTTTGTGACACTATGGACTGTAGTCCACCCGGCTCCTCTGTCCATGGGGTTCTCCAGGTAAAAACACTGGAGTGGGTCGCCATGCCCTCTTCCAGGGGATGCTCCCAACCCAGGGATTGAACTCGTATCTCTTATGTGTCCTACATTGGCAGACGGGTTCTTTACCACTAGTGCCACCTGAGAAGCCTGAAATAATGACACATGTGTATGTAAAAAATGTATATTTAATGATATTCATTGCACTAATGTACATAATTGTGAAAAACAGCAATAAAAAACTGGTTAATTCCAAACTCGCTAACTGTCCCTTACCCCCATTCTTTCCCTAGCAACGGCAACCATAAATTCGTTCTCTAAGACTGTTAATTAGTTTTTGTTTTGTAAGTTCATTTGTATCATTTCTTTCTGGAGTCTGCATATAAGGGTTGTCATACAATATTTCTCCTTTTCTGTATGCCTTGAAGTGAAAGTGAAGTCGCTCAGTTGTGTCCGACTCTTTGCGACCCCGTGGACTGTAGCCCACCAGGCTCCTCCGCCCATGGGATTCTCCAGGCAAGAATACTGGAGTGGGTTGCATTTCCTTCTCCAGGGGATCTTCCCAACCCAGGGATCGAACCCAGGTCTCCTGCACTGCGGGCAGACACTTTAACCTCTGAGCCACCAGGGAATACATCTGTATGCCTTACTTCACTCAATATGACAATCTCTAGGTTCATCCACGGAATGGACATTACACATTGCTATATTTAAAATGGATAATCAACAAGGACCTCCTGTACAGCACATTATCCTCTGCTCAAGGTTATGTGGCTGCCTGGATTGCAAGGGAGTTTGGGGGAAGATTGGCTATATATGTATGCATGGCTGAGTCCCTTCACTATTCACCCAAATCTATCACAGCAGTCTTTATCGGCTATACCCAAATACAAAATAAAAAGTTAAAAAATTTAAAAGAAAAATAATGGTTAATTATGATACATTGATTATGTATAGGTTATGATACATTTCTATGAGGGAACATTATGCACCCAGAAAAACTCCATACTTAGTGGAGAGAAGATAGGAATGTTACTCCAGAAGTTTATACAGAAAGCTTCAACTGAGTTTGTAATAATTAATTTCTTAAGCTGGGGAGTGGGTATAGGGTGCTCATGGTATTGTTCCTTATGCCTCTTCAAATATCTGAGATGTTGAATAATTAACTGAAAAAATAAAACTTAAAAGTAACATTTAGAACTTTTAATGATGTGGAATAATGATCATAAAATATTATGTTTAAACAAACAGGTTGTAATATATAATGCTAACATAATCATAGCTTTCTAAATCAGTGTGTAAGTCTGGTTATAAAAGAAATGCACTACCCAGTGTATAAAACAGATAGCTAGTGGGAAGCTGCTCTATAGCACAGAGAGCTCGTCTCAGCGCTCCATGATGACCTGCAGGGAAGGATGGAGGGAGGCAAAGGAGGGGATATATGTACACATAAGGGTGATTCACACGGCTGTACAGCAGAAACGAATACAACATCGTAAAGTAATTATACCCCAATTACAAAAAAAAAAAGAAATGCACTAAAGTTTTAATTGTGTTTATCTTTGGGCAGTGTGATTATAGGGAATTTCTATTTCTACAATTAAACAGCGTTCTTTTTGTAAAAGAAATGAAAGCAATACTTTTAAATTTGTGAGCTCTAATTTATGGCTATTTTCTACTTTATGTCTAGCTTCCTAAGCAGCAAACTCCAGCATGATTTCTAATTTGTCTTTTTCTTTGTATTCCCAGTACAGTTTTTGCCAGATTTTACTATTTTTTCTTTCACATTTCCCCAATCTTTTCTTTGTCTGTAGTCATTCTCCACAAAGTTTTAGATTTTATTTTTGTTATGAATGTAAAGCAGATACTCTTTGGGCCAAGTAAACTATTGTCCAGAGGTATGGAAATCCCCTGTGTTTTCTTTTTCTTTTTTCTTTTTAATATTTATCTATTTATTTGACTGAGCTGGGTCTTAGTTGCAGGTGTTGGATCTTTGATCTTTGTTTTGTGGCATGCAGGCTCTCTTAGTTGCAGCAGGTGGGATCTAGTTCCCTGATCAGGGATTGAACCTGGGTCCCCCTGCATTGGGACTGAGGAGTCTTAGCCATTGGACCACGAGGAAAGTCCGCTTGTATTTTCATTAAAGCATTCTGAGCTTCACTTTTAAGTTTCTTGACAGAAATCACATGGTATGGCAATAAATTACTTGTGAGGGGTCAAGAATGGTGATAAGCTGCAAACTGACTTTATAACTTCATGCTAGTGAGGCATGTTGGACTACTCACTAGTTCATCTCATCACATCAGAAAAGCCATTAAATATCAAAGATCTAGTGTCCCTCACTGGGGTGTGAATGCATTAAGAAGTGGAATGTGCACATTAGGATAAATATAAGGAGGTGACCCTGACCTGTGTTCTCTGAGTCTTCTCTCTGTGACTCACTCTGATGGAGACTTTGCCTGAAACATTGGGTGGCCATGATGGGTTTAATGACCTTGGCCTCACAGGAAGCTGTTCTTGCTTCTTACAGAAAAACACAACCGGAAGAAAGGCATCAGGTGATGAGGAGGCCAGTCATTCACACAAAATGAAATGCTTTCGTTAAGAGAGAGAAACAGCAGAAGTCAAGTTCATTTGGAATGTTTCAGCATATGTTCTGAATTTGAAAACATTGTGCAGAAGGAAGGCAAGGAAACAAGATTTTGCTGAAGAGCTTAGGAAATGTGTGGGAAAGTGTTTGTAGCAGGAGAATTCAATTATAAGAGCTTCCTGTCCTTCCCTTATGCCTATACCACTTTTCCCCCTAGACCAGAAAGAGTAGTTCAGAAAGTTCCAGATGGATAGAAGAACAATTTCATCAAATAGTCTTTATTGGGGGGGGGGGTGTCAATATATTGCTTCTCACGTGAATTACTCAAGCTTTTTGTAGTTGCAAGTGACACAGACCCAATTAAAAAATAACTTAAGCAAAATTAAACAGGAATTTGGTGGCTGGTGTAGTTGAAAACTCCAGGTGGTAGAGCTACCTCAGTCATGGCTGAATTCAATGATTCGTGCAATGATATCAGGAATATGTCTTTCTCAGTCTCCTGGTTTTGCTTTTCTCTGAGTTGATTTGATTCTGAAATTGGCTCTCCCTTCCTGATGGCAAAAATGGCCTGGGTCTAATTAGCTTAATGATCTCAGCTGAAAGCACCATCTTCCCAAAGGCTCTAGCCCAAGAGGGTCACTGGTCTGTCTTGTGCAATACTGTCTATCTTGAATCAGTCACTTTGGCCAGGGAAACTGAATACCCTGACTAGCCAGGCCTAGGTTCTATTCCCATTCTTGGAAATGATAAGGTGGTGTTACCCTCACTGAACATAAACACAGACTATGATGGGCAAGTGGTGGTCTCCCAGAAGCATACGTGGATGTCACTCTCAGAGAAGGGGAAAAATAAAGATGGTGGCCAGTCAAAAACCTCAGAGGGGACTTTCTTGGTGGTCCAGTGGCTAAGATTCTGTGCTCCCAATGCAGGGGGCTGGGGTTTGATCCCTGAACAGAAAACTAGATCCCGCATGCCAGAACTGTGGGGTTTTCAAGTCACAACTAAAGATCCCACATGCCACAATGAAGATTGAAGATCTCCAGTGCTGCAACTAAGGCCTGGCACTACCAAATAAATAATTACACCCCACCCCGCCCCTTGCTCAAACCTCAGAGGTCCACAACCCACCAGAAGCTCATTCTTCTGAAGAGCAAGATAACTGCGGCCTCTGGAACTAGTTTGTTAACAACAGTACATAACACAAAAGTAAAGAAGATTGCCTTAGCTGGGGGAAACCAGGGTCACAGTCCTTATTCTTTTCTGCTACAATTTGTTCTGCAACGACTAACTCTTTAGCCAAAAATCTGTGACCATGTGCTCATTACCATAGAAACTTCCTTTGAGGGAACAATTAGCATCTATTGTTATCATTGGAATGTCATCATTTCATGAGGAGTTGCTAATAACATGACTCTTTTGGTTTTCCATGCTTTCCTATGGATCTTCACATTGCAGTCAGTTCCTAGAGGTCATGGCCTACATCAACACACCACCAGCTAGCTAATTAGTGGGTTGTCAGATGTCCACTTGGTTTCTGTACTTTTAGTATAATAGCAGCTCCTGATGTGCACAAACAGAGAAAAGCTACTAAGAGTAATTGTGAGTTTGTCAGCCTAAGAACAGCATGTTGGAGTTCTTATTTAAGAGTGAACAGGGCAAAAGAAAAAAAAAAAAGATCCTTACTATATACAGAGACAACAACAAAAAAAGATTAAAATATTGTGAACATTGGGTATCCTTTTATTTTTGAAAAGATTTGACAAGTTTACTCATGTGGGAATGATGGCTAGAGATAGCTAGAACTGATTACAGACCCTTTTCCAAAATGACAAAGTAGAGAAGTACTAAAAATTAAAGGCCATATTTCTCAAAGGCTGGCCTTTGGATCTCTTTCCAGAGTTATCATGGAATATGCAGACCCCTGGGCTTCCCTGGCAGCTCAAATGGGAAAGAATCTGCATCCAATGCAGGAGACCTGGGTTCGATCCCTGGGTCGGAAAAATCCTCTGGAGAAAGAAACAGCAATCTACTCCAGTATTCTTGCCTGGAAAATCCCATGGACAGAGGGGCCTGGAGGCCTGCAGTCCATGGGGTTGCAGAGTTGGACAAGACTGAGTGACTGACACACACATGTCAACACATCTAACATTGTTCAAAATAGAACAGCGCCAGAGTCACTATCAAGCCTCTTTCAGACATTCACGGACTAGAAAATTACTAAAGACTGCAAGTCTATTCTCCAAAAAACGACTTGCTACAGAGACACAGCAAGCTGAGTACTACTGTGAACCAAAATAGAGATGAACCTACCCCCCTTTCCTGCATTTTGCCCTTTGAAGCTCAATACAAGACTCAAACCCCCCTTTCAGTGCAAATGTCACTCTATGAGTCTCATCCCTTTCTTCTCTTGGAAAGTGAATAAAAACTCTCTTTTCTCCTCTTGCTAATATTTCTATGAATTCTTTCACAATCTGCATTGTGAAAGTTGTGATACTAACAGAGTATCACTTTAGTTGCAAGAATCAGAAACTGATTGGGTAACTTGAGCAGGAAATATTTGTTGAAAAGATATTTGGGCAAGTGGGATGTGGGACATGTTAGGTTCAAGGAAACTCTTGGATGGAACAGGACATTTTTGTTGAGTTGCAACATTTCCATTTTTTTCTTCCCTGAAAATTCAAAGTCTTGCGAGAGGCCACATGATTGGCTAACCTTAGTTTACCTGAAAATTCCTTAGCAAAACCAACGGATGGTAAAAGGGGTTTGGCTTCTATGAGAATGAGTGCCTGGATTTACCCTCCCACTGGGATCAAGCCCAGTATAGAAGTAATTCTCTCAAATAAAATTGGGTTGATTTTAGGTTAAGAAATGGATAATGGCAGCTACAAAGTAACAATTGCCTCTCTATTAGGTAGGATGCTTGTTGAAAATACTGATGCTGGGTTCAAAACCTGTCTTATGGAATGAGAATCTCAGAATGTGAAGCCCTGGCATTTTTGTTTTTAACAAGCTCCCCAGGTGAGACACTTATATCAAAAGTGGAGAATCACTGAACATTGTGGGCAGGGGTACACAGAGCGGAAAAAACTACAGCAATTTCTGAAATATAAGCTTGAATGAGTAGGCAGAAAAGATCGATGCAGCTAGTAACTGAAGTTCTAAATATGGATTTTCCCTTCCCTCCAGAATTTTTTAGAAAGCATGAAGGACCTATTCTTGGCAAACATTTAAGGATTGCAGAAATTCCTTGAATATTTGGCATGCAATGCCTGCAATCAATCCATGACACTACAGAATAAACTCATTGAGGGTTAGACTTGGAAGTGGGGGGTCATACTCATTTACTATTCACTTATGTTCACAACATCCATATTCAGTCATTGAAAAAGGTGGTTGAGTGGTTAGGCACTTGGGTTCTGAAATCAGTCAGAACTAGGTTCAAATTCTATTCAGTTACTAGGTTGATGATCATGGACAAGTCTCTTAACATCTCTGTTTCACTCTCCTCATATGTCAAATAAGATTTGGAGTACCAACCTCGCATGGTTGTTCTGAGAAAGAAAATGAGATACTGAGTGTGAAATTCTTAGTACAGTTCCTGACATGAGGTCTCTGCTAATTTAGTAGTAGTTGTTATGATTCAATAACTAATGCTAGGTATTTATGGATTTCTTCCAGGGATAACCAAGAGAAGACATCCAGAAGGAAAAAGGTGGTTACCTTTTGGTCTGTAAAGATCCTACCAGAATGGAACATGGAGTCTTCTCATTGGTCTCCCTGCTTCTTTTTCTCGTCATTGGACCCTTTAGACTCCTAGCCTCAGGTCAGTGAGCTTTTCCTAGCTCCAGTCTGGTGGTAATGCAAAGCTCTGGTGTGCTGAGTGAGCAAGCTTTCATATCCACCAAAGGGGAGCACCTCTAAGAAAGTCAGAGCTTTCTCTTTTTCACATTGACCTTTCCTCTAAAAAAAGCTCCTCTTTTTACTCAACTTGAGCAAAGGCTATCCTACCAAAACCGATGAGGAGAGAAAAGAAAAGGGCGAGGGGTAAGAAAATCATGTCAGAACTCAGACACTGAAAGGTATTCCTCTACTTGTGCATCATTAAAGACTTTACTAGTCAGTTGTGATGGGAATCATTATCAGCTAATAAAAATAATACTGAAGAGAAAATTGGTACTACATGTTGGAGGGGACGGGGAGCATGCAGTGTTGGTGGGGATGTAAAATGGTACAACTTTGGAAAGCAGTTTGGTAGTTTCTGAAAAATGTAAACACAGTTATTATACGATTCAACCACCGTACTCCTAGGTATTTGTCCAAGAGAAATGAACGCATATGTCCGTACAAACACTTACAGGAACGTAAGTATAGGAATGTTTACCATGGATTTATTTACAACAGCTCATAATAAAAAACAACCCAAGTGTACATTAACAGATGAATGGCTGAACAATTGCATTATAGTCACATAATGAAATATTATTCAGCACTGAAAATGAATGAGCTATGGACACACACACAGTGTGGAAGCATTTCAGAGTAACTATGTGTGTAAAAGAAGCCAGCCCCCCCCCCCAAAAAGCACATAGTGTATGGTTCCATTTGTATAAAATTCCCAAAAAAGAAAACTTACAGTGATAGAGAGTAGATCATTGGTTGCCTGGGAATGGAGGTATAGGGAGGGGTAAAGAGGCATAAGGAAAATCTTGAAGACAATGAAAATATTTATGTCTGTTCTAGGGATGCTTTCAGAGGTGATACACATGTCAAAATGGATCAAGTTGTACACTTTAAAATATATGATTTTGTGTCTTTCAATTATACTTCAGTAAATTAAGTTACTGGTTTTTTTGTTTTGTTTTTTATTTTTTTAATTTATTTTTATTAGTTGGAGGCTAATTACTTTACAGTATTGTAGTGGGTTTTGTCATACATTGACATGAATCAGCCATGGATTTACACGTATTCCCCATCCCGATCCCCCCTCCCACCTCCCTCTCTACCCGATCCCTCTGGGTCTTCCCAGTGCATCAGACCCGAGCACTTGTCTCATGCATGCAACCTGGGCTGGTGATCTGTTTCACCATAGTAAGTTACTGTTTTTTAATAAAAAAGAATGTTGGATTAAAAATCAGAAGGCAAGGTTGCCAGTCCTGGCTCTTATATAAAGTCTGAGTGTATCCTTGGACAAGTCTCTTTTACTTCTATGTGTCTTCATTCTTTCATTTTTAAACTGGAAGTGATGGATTGGTTTATGTCCAGAGCCTCACCAGATGGAAAGATCCTCATTGTTGAATGGCCTTGTGGCCAATAGATAAATCCATCAAGGTATCAGTTTTTCAGTTGATCTTCTAACTTTGTGTTAATTTTTTAATCAATTTACAGAATTCTCAGATCTCAAACACAGCAGAACAATAGAATGAACTTTTTCAAGCTTTGAAAAAAAGATCAATATAAATCTAAAGCCTTCATGTTAAGTCTGTTGTCAGTACCAGCAGATTTAAAAGAAATTTTCAGATGAAGAATGTAGGTTAACAATGATTCTTGAGGGTAGGAATCACAATAGAAATATGATCATGTTTCCTTAACACCAGCTTAATAGATGATAGCGTTTCAGGACCAGTTCACACACTGTCTTTACTACAAAATCTTCCTGTTACTCTTCTATGTGACTAACATCTCTGTCCCGGAATCCAGAAGTACTTTGCCCCCATTCTTATTGTACTAGTATGATCTTGGGGAAATTACACATTTTCTCCATACTTCTCATCTATAAAATGGTATAATAGCTAACTACTGTGAAGGTTAAAAGAAATATTGCATGCAAAATATTTTAGAGTAGTTCTTGGCACAATTAAATGTTAATTGCAGTTTTTCTAATTAATAACATCACTGTGTAATATAGTTATTTAAGTACATGTGTCATCTCCTTGAGGGAGCAGGAACTGCTTCAGATCCATCTTTGTTTCCCCTAGGCTGAGCACACAGTAGGTGTTCAATGAATGTGTTTTGGATGGAGGTACAAATGATGACTAACAGCCAATATGGGACTCAGGATGTTGATTTCTTCGTTGGACACACAGCTTCTGTATGAATCTTGCTGACTGACTGCAAAGGAAATGTCACCAACTGTCAGAGACACAGCAACACATTGCTCAAGCATATGTGCCAGGGAAGCCAGAAACTTGTTATTGTGTGCATGAGAAATCCACAACCAACACAGCCAAAGAAATGCTCTTGGATTCTTCACTGGACTCCAACAGTGTATTTATATATGCTTCTTCTTCTCATGAGTTGACAAGGTCCTGAAGGTCATGGGGCAGGACTGTAACCCTGGCTTGGTAGTTATTCCTCCCCCTGTGCCTTCTTGCTGGCTCTCCAAGGCTTTTTTCTTCCCACAGGCTTGACTCACTCACTTAGGAAGCTGCAGCAAAGACTTTAATACTCAGAGAAAGAGACTTATGGCTCAAAGATTTTAGGTGCATGTTTTTGGAGCGAGTTTCTCTACTCCCTAGAACTTGATAAACCTCTGGCTAGGGAACAGGGGAAAGGAGAGGGAGGCTCCATTCAGCTAGAATCAGCTAGACCTGTAGCTGATTCTGTTCCAAGGTCACTTTGGGTGCTATGCAGAGGAAACTACCGACTGCCAGTGGCCAGCTCATCTGCTGCTGTGTCCAGTTTGAAGTGACGGGAGTTGGTGTCTTGGAGACTCTGGCTAGTTCTGTTCACAAATGTCCACCAGTCTATTGCATAGAGGAAACCTCTATGTTCTGCTCTAGAAGTCCCTTCAAACACTCAAACAAGGGTGTGAGGCAGAGACTCCACTAAGAGCTGATGGTGGTACAGTCATAAAACCTCGATCAAGACAGGACAGCATAGAAACTGCTGGAACTTACCCTGTGAGCCATGGCACCTATGGACAGCATCTTAATTTCCAGTAAGAATAAGAGTTCTAGAATCAGACTGCAGGAGTTCTAGTTCTATTTCTGTCCTAACCCCACCATTTTGCAGCTGTATGAACTTGGATACATTTCTCAACCCATCTTGTCAACTTTTCAGTGATAACTAATATTCTAGAGTTATAAGCAGCAGAAACTGGCTCTAACTTAACGCAAGAAGAGTTAATTATGATGATATCATGGATTTGAAGGCGGCATGCATAGGACATTAAGCAGAAGGAAGCCCAAATTATGTCTCAATCAAAGAAGTCTGGTTTGAATGAAGCCCCTTTCCATCTCACTCTCTCCCTGCCCAATATTCAGATTCCAGGGAGGGAGCACTTGCTTGGTTTAGAAGCCTGGGTTACATTTTGACACTTGGCTGGGGAGGATGGCGCCTTTGTCTAATGGTCCCAACTAGAGAATGTCTCTGGGAAGAATAATTTCTCAAGAGAAACAGTTGCTGTTAAGAACTGTGGATTTTAGGCAGTCTTCAAACAAACAAACAAAAAAATGCCCACTATATTAACTTACATGATTTGCAGAAACATTAAGATGAGGTAATGCATATAAAGCTCCTAGCACAGTGCTTGGAATGAGAGCATTCACTCAGTAAATGTTAGCTGTTATCATCCACTGGAGTGTAGGCACTATGAGACCAGACATAGTGTCCCTGTGTGTCCACCACATCTGGGCAATATTAATGAGTCATTGAATAATTGATGAATGAGTGAATGAGTGACTGTCAGTATGTAATCAATGTGTTTTACTGTATGATTACAAAATTCATAGTATATCCAAAACCAGATGCAAAACGTGAAAAGTGGGATTTGCCATTTCTCTTGTTTTGTTTTAATGATCAGGAAACACTTAAGTTAAAAGGTCCATATCCTTGACACCTGAAGTAAATTCCACAATGAAAATTTGGGGATATTTTAGCATCAGTGCTTCTAATTATCCCTGGAAGCATCTGTCTGGTCACTGCAGATGATGATGTGCTGTGTTGATTTAGTGACCTCTAGGTGAGAGCTTCCCAGGTGTCACTAGTGGTAAAGAACCTGTCTGCCAATGAAGGAGACATAAGAGAAGTGGGTTCAATCCCTGGGTGGTGAAGCTCCCCTGGAGTAGGAAATGGCAACCTACTCCAGTATTCTTACCTGGAAAATTCCATGGACAGAGGAGCTTGGTGGACTATAGTTCATGGGGTCACAAAGTCGGACACGAATGAAGCGACTTAGCATGCACACACAGGTGAGTCACTTCCTAGAATAAGATAGAATCTGTTAAGTGATCTTGGAACCTTATCCTTTGCCTGAGAGTCATTACTGTCTTTATTAGAAAAAAGTCAGGCCATGATTGGTATTTTTTTTTTTCTTTATCAGGGACCTAACCTTTGTGATCTTTAGGCACTTGAGTCGTGGTCTTTAACAATATTTAGTTGTTGGGTTTATGCTCTTAAGGGAGACTTTTTTTGTATCAATCATTCATTAATTCATCAAACAGACATTTACTGGGTGTCCACTTTGTGCCAGGCAGTGTTAGGAGCAAAAGTAAACATACTGATGTCTCCGTGGATCTAAGCATTTGGGGGTAGAGACTGACTTGTATCAAATACTCACAAATACAATGTAAAACCATCAGTGATGAATTTTTTAATATGGAGAGGTAAGTGTGATTTATAATAAGCCTTGTCCAGGCATCAAGAAATGTGGTGTCTGAGCTGACAATAACTAGGCAAAAAAGAGAGTGAAGAGAATTCTAGGGAGCGTAAATTGAAAGAGCATATGCTCTGAGGCCAGAAGAACTTGGCAAAGACAGGCTAAAAAAGGCTAGAGTTGTAGAGAGCTGAGTTGGGTATCAGATCTCACAGGGTCTTGCAACTCATGTTAAGGAATTTGGGCAGCAGTGGATTTTAATCATGAACATGACCCAATACCACTTGCATTTAAAAGACCACTGAAGCGATGTCGAAAAAAGGATTAGAGGGGGCTGGAGTGATGGCAACACTCCAGTATATTAACTATGACTCAGGAGTCTGCAGAGAAATGTCTTGGGTTGGTGTGTGTAGCAGATAACAACTGTGGTGAGAACAGTTCCACCAGGCATGTTGTCTCCCGTCTATTACCAACATTTGCTAAGTGACAACTCAAATACTGTTTAATGCTGGCCTCCACAGAGCTCTCACTGGCAATTAGAATTCTACATCATCTCTCAAATAGATCACAGTGACTCCCATAAAAAGAAATGTGGAAGAAAAAAAAGACATAAAACAGATGATACTTTAATTATCTCTGCCCCAGCTAGATTTTATCCTTCCTGTGTTCATTCAAAAAAAAAAAAAAAAAAGTCATAACCTTTCTACCCATCTTGCCTTTAGTTATTTTTCATTCATTTACTCATCAGACAGTTTCATGTTTCCTATGTCCACACTTGCTCTAGGTACTGGTGAATCCAAGAGGAATAAAAGAGCCTCTCCTCTCTTTCTGAGAGAACACATTCTAATAGGAGTTGTTTGGTCGCTAAGCCTTGTCTGACTCCTTTGCAACCCCATGGACTGTAGCCTGCCAGGCTAATCTGTTGAGGCTCTTCTGTCCATTTCCCAGGCAAGAATACTGGAGAGGGTTGGCATTTCCTTCTCTAAGGGATCTTCCTGACCCAGGGATCGAACCCATTGTCTCCTGCATTAGTAATCAGATTCTTTACCCCTGAGCCACCAGGGAAGCCCTGTAACAGGAGGGGTGGGACAGCATATCAGATCATTGCTTACGTTCTGTTAGAGATGGGGGGAATCAAAATCTAAACACTGATCTGATCTAATACACTGTGATGAGTTCTGTGATAGATACATACATATAAAATGATGTTTGAGTCTTAGAGTGATGACTGCTTCCATAGTGGTGACAGGGAAGCTTTGCTTAGGGAATAATTTTTGCTTACTTATAATAGCCATGAAATTAAAAGATGCTTACTCCTTGGAAGGAAAGTTATGACCAACCTAGACAGCATATTAAAAAGCAGAGACATTACTTTGCTAACAAAGGTCTGTCTAGTCAAGGCTATGGTTTTTTCAGTAGTCATGTATGAATATGAGAGTTGGATCATAAAGGAAGCTGAGTGCCGAAAAACTGATGCTTTTGAATTGTGGTGCTGGAGAAGACTCTTGAGGGTCTCTTGGACTGCAAGGAGATCCAACCAGTCCATCCTAAAGGAGATCAGTCCCGAGTGTTCATTGGAAGGACTGGTGTTGAAGCTGAAACTCCAATACTGTGGCCACCTGATGTGAAGAACTGACTCATTGGAAAAGACCCTGATGCTGGGAAAGATTGAAGGCAGGAGGAGAAGGGGCCGACAGAGGATGAGATGGTTGGATGGCATCACCGACTCAATGGACATGAGTTTGAGTAAACTCCAGGAGTTAGTGATGGACAGGGAGGCCTAGTGTGCTGCAGTCCATGGCTCTCAAAGAGCTGGACATGACTGAGCGACTGAACTGAACTGAATAGCTGATAGCTATCGTTGAAGAAAAGGAAAATTTACTGTATTGGAGGGAGGGAAATATTTTAGGTTAAGTATTAAGTATGTAAAATATATTTGGTTAGTGCCTATATAAATATACCATGAGTGCTTTGAATATACGCTAGGAAATATTTTTTATGTTACATTGGTCAAAGAGGAATGTTCCAATCTTATATTTGTTCAGTCTTGTAGTCACCTGCTGCAGATGGCCATTTATATTTATAGTTAATTAAGATGTAAAAAAATCAGTTTCCTGATAACAGTAGCCACATTTCAAAGGTTCAGTGGCCACAGATGGCTAGTGGGTCCCATACTGGACAGTGCAGACACAAAATTTTCCATCACCATAGCAAGTTCTTTTAGAAAGTGTTGTACTAACCTAATTGGCTTTAGGAGAACAAGAGTTGATCAAAGTAGTTGTAGGAAGACCTCATGAAGGTCAGTAGGAGAAGAGGTTGCGGGGTGTTTAGAGTCTTGTGACCATGAGAGTGAGATGAGCCAGATGGAGATAAACTAAGTGAAGCAGAGGATTTGACTGATACATTTCTGATTGTCCTGGTTGGAAGGGTTTTCATGTCATATTACTGACACAGTAAGGAGAAAGGCCATGTGGAAACAGATAAACAGGAATTGTTGGTGGGCTGGCTAGTTTCATGGTGAAGGAAAGCTGGGGAGAAATTGAGGAGGCATGTGATCCAGAAGAAGCAGGATGACTATCAAGGGAATGGTGGAGCTTTAAACAGGATGACTGGTCCACCTCTTTGAGTTTGAGAACTCACCAGATCTGCAGACTCTGATGATATGGTAGAAGCTATTGAAAACAAGGTAGGTGGTCTTGTCTGCTGACATGGCAGCCTCTGCCCAGAGGAAACCGAACTGGGTGAGACAGCAGTCCTCTCTGGGAATGACTTGGGGAACTAAGTTTTCTCAGCTTGTTTCTCAATCAGTTCAGTTCAGTCACTCAGTCATGTCCGACTCTTTGTGAGCCCATGGACTGCAGCACACCAGGGTTCCCTGTCCATCACCAGCTCCCGGAGCTTGCTCAAACTCATGTCCATCGAGTCGGTGATGCCATCCAACCATCTCATCCTCTGTCATCCCCTTCTCCTCCTGCCTTCTATCTTTCCCAGCATCAGGGTCTTTTCCAATGAGTCAGTTCTTCACATCAGGTGGCCAAAGTTTTGGAGCTTCACAGCTTCAGCATCAGTCCTGCCAGTGAATATTCAGGACTGATTTCCTTTATGATTTATTGATTGGTTTGATCTCCTTGTTGTCTAAGGGACTCTCAAGAGTCTTCTCCAACATCACAGTTCAAAAGCATCAGCTCTTCAGTGTTCGTCTTTCTTTATGGTCCAAATCTCATATCCACACATGACTACTAGAAAAACCGTAGCTTTGACTAGACAGACCTTTGTCGGCAAAGTGATGTCTCTGCTGTTCAATATGCTATCTAGGTTTCTCAATACTTTCCACCTTTAGCCAACAAAGAGGGTTCAAGCCTACTCAAAGGTGTCAAGTTGTATGGAAGAGAAAATCAACAGGGGGAAGAAAAAAAAAGGTAGCTTGGAAGTCCATTAAAGCAGCAGGGAAAATTTGTTTAAAAGCACGAAGGAGGAAAAATGCATGTCATGTTTCAGAAATAATCCCGTGACTGAAACAAAGGGACTATGAAGATTGTAGAGGTAAATAAGGCCAGACTGCCAAGGGTCTGCTGAGATGCTATGTTAAAGGGGGGCACAGTGGAAATATCCTTTGTCTTTGGAGTTAGAGCTCCTCCACATACTGGTTCTTTGAACTTGGGCAAGTTAGGTTATTTTTTGTGCTCCAGTTTCCTCATAATTATATCTGTAGAGCTTTCTACTGAAATGAGTATCAACATTTTAACAACTATAATTTAGATATACCAAGAAAATAGCTTATTTATTTCCCATAATTTATCTAAAATTCTTGAGTGCCCATTTGCTTAACTTTGCTTAGACGTTTGGATAGATTTTCAGTTCTGGTTCTCTCAAAACATTACCTTTCTTCCTCTTTTTCCTAAGCTGGTGCCTGTGTATATGTATTGACTCCTGGATTGCAAATCCAGGACTTTGTTGGGTTTGTGAAGATTCCCTTGGTCCCACTTGGTAACTGTCATTGAAGTTGAGAGATGGTAAAACTTGTTTTATTTTCTTGCTTAGTTTTCTTTGGTGTGTTTTCCTCCCTTCCTATGCTGATGTGGGCTTTCTTGATGCAGGTCCCCTGAATCTCAGCAACATCCTGCATCTGAGTGCCTGGTCTGGTTGTCCGCTCCTAGCCTCTTCTATAAAGTCAACTCTCGTTGAACTCCTGAGTCTCAACCTTGGAGGATAATCTAGTTATCCTTTTGTATTCCTCACCAGGTGCATGTGGACACATCTGGACTCCTCCCATGCCATCTCTGCCACCACCTTGCCACACTTTTCTTTTCTTCCACTGTTGTACATTTGTCAGAAGAAAGCTGAAAATGATCTCCTTCCGGAATGACAAGAAGGAAGTGGGTTTCAAATCCCTGAAAATTTCAGCTCCCACCTAATGCTCTCTGGCATTTTCACTGCCTTTCACCCAAACCATCCAAGCTCTTGATCTTGAAGGGAAGTCACCCTTGTGCCTGACCGCTGACCTCCTTTCCTCTATCTCCACATTAGTTACAGATTCCCCTATTATGAAAATCCCCTCATTGCCTGTCTGGGTTGCTGGGAAATTTCCTTATGTCATATCATAATTTCCAGGTTCCTATGGCTTCTGTTAAAAATGTGTAGCCCAATGTTAAAGCTTAATCTTTTATACATTAAAAGGAGATTTTAGAACTGCCTTTTCTTTCTCAACTCAGCCTAGCTTCCAAAAATCATTGTTTCACTGGTGCGTCATGTCCTAAAGAGACGGTGATTAATGGAAACATCAACAGATGAAGTTGGAGGATGTAAGAATCTTAAATGGCAAAGAATGTAGAAACAGACCATTAGCTAGAGCAGAATTTGTCACTCCATGCTCTCAGAGGGATGGCTTCTCAGTTCCCCCAAGTTCTTCATAAGAGCCTACGGCAATGAATGCTCCTAACTGTGCTAAGTGAGGAGTCCCCCCCCAATATGAGATGTTCATTTGCCATTCTAATTTTTTTCTAATTCTCTGACCTCTTTCCCTGGAGGAGGAAACAGCAACCCACTCCAGTATTCTTGCCTGAAAAATTCCATGGACGGAGGAACCTGGTGGGCTACAGTCTGTGGGGTCGCAAAAAGTCAGACACAACTGAGGGACTGAACATGCAGGCACACAGACCTCTTTTCCTGCCTGACTTATCTGGAGATTCTGACCCACCAGGTGTGCCATATATATTGGAGTAACATAGTCCCAACTCCTTCCTCAATATTCACCGTAACCCTGAATGAAGCAAAGGGAAATTCCCAGAGGGACCCACCCATCAGCCTCTGAGGTCCACCGTTGTAGCATGAAAGTCCAAACCCAAATTTCATGGTCATAGCTGAGCAATATATTTTATTGTTTTAGCTCAGGGTTTCTCAGCCTCAACACTAATCACATTTTGTACTGGGCAATAATTTGTTGGGGTCAGGGTGGGGGACCCCACCTATGCATGTAGCATGTTGAGCAGCATCCTTAGTCTCCACTCACTAGAGACGAGTCATCCCTTCCCAGTAGTGGAGATCAAAAATGTCTGAACATTACATGTTCTCTGGGGGATGAATTATCCCCGGTTGAAATCCACTGCTCTACTCTGTATCTGCTCCACTCATGAAAAACCGAAGCCATTTACTCATTATGAAAAGCCACAGGGCACATCATTTAAGAGAAATTTAAAAAATCATTGCTTAGTAGTTTATAAAAATACTGTAATTGTTATGCTATTAAATGAAATGTTTATAAAATACCCAGAATATAGGTTTTTACAAATGGTTATTATAAGGATTTTGGACTTAATCCAGTAAGAAAGTGGTTTGCCACTAAAGATTTTTAAAACAGAGTCCTGACAATATCAGATTTATATTTTAGAAAGGTATCTCTGAAGGCACTGTGGAGGATTGATCCAAAGAGGTAAGGTTGGTAACAGCAAGATTAGTCAGAGTTTAAAAAGAGAATTCTTATTTTCTCCCCAACACTGAAGAGTCTGGGCTGGAAACGTATATATGTACTGGCTGAAGCTGAGCTAATTAGCTGCAATCAAGCAGTCATTCAGACAGTCTGGAAAGACTGGGAAGTCAATGGATGAATCTCCAGTCAAACAGGTTTGGTCGTAGGACATTTTGGTATACAAGACTGTAACATAAAAAGCCTTCCATTTTTAATCCCCTAGGTTTATGACCACCTAGATAGCATATTAAAAAGCAGAGACATTACTTTGCCAACAAAGGTCCGTCTAGTCAAGGCTATGGTTTTTCCAGTGGTCATGCATGGATGTGAGAGTCGGACTGTGAAGAAAGCTGAGTGCTAAAAAATTGATGCTTTTGAACTGCGGTGTTGGAGAAGACTCTTGAGAGTCCCTTGGACTGTAAGGAGATCCAACCAGTCCATCCTAAAGGAGATCAGTCCTGAATATTCACTGGAAGGACTGATGCTGAAGCTGAAACTCCAGTACTTTGGCCACCTCATGGGAAGAGTTGACTAATTGGAAAAGACCCTGATGCTGGGAGGGATTGGCGGCAGGATGAGAAGGGGATGACAAAGGATGAGATGGTTGGATGGCATCACTGACTTGATGGACATGAGTCTGAGTAAACTCAGGGAGTTGGTGACGGACAGGGAGGCCTGGCGTGCTGCGATTCATGGGGTTGCAAAGAGTAGGACACGACTGAGCGACTGAACTAACTAACTAAGGTGGACCAGACTCCAATCATAACATTTCAAATGTGCTAATATTATAAAAGTCTGTTTCTTGAAGATGGCTTCCTACAGGTGTAACAACATCATTTGCAAGGCCCAGAACTCTCCTTTTTGTTAGAATAGAGTAACTCATTGCCAAAACCCATTTTGAAAATTTCCAGGGAGAAATGGTGGATTGTTTGTGTTCAGTTTTAGTACTAATAACCTACTCTATTTCGTAATTTACCTGACTAAACAAGGAACACTTGGCTTCTAAGAATACCAAGACATAACTCTATTTCGCCGCCCTACTGTATATTTGGTATATGTTTCATTCTCGTGGATAAGAAATGGCCATGGTTGCTGCAAATATGAATTTAGAACTTGAATGGCAAGTGGATCAGTAAACTGTCTTGAGGAGAGGGAGCAGCAAGCTAAATTTTGGCAGCTGCCTAAATAATGGCTAAAACTTGTGCATGCTTTTGTTTCCATTTTGAACTAGGTGTTATCAAATATCAGTAGTTCACAGACATAACAATGCCATGTTTTCATTAATTTTCACAGGTGTGGCTTTCAATGAAGGACAATTCTGCACTTCCTTTCTCCTTTTGTGTTAGGAAACTGCAGAGATTTTTTTTTTTTTTAAACTGGGCTCTGCCATGTCTCTCTCCAACAGGCAATCTTTTTTACTCTCCCCTCAATAATTAGAAAAATGAGCTTTTATGATAAATTTCCTCCTAAATTAACTTGACGAACATTCCCCTACAGATTGTAATGTTAAATGTCTCCCTAAAAATCAATTAAGTCCTTGAAAAGTTTCAGTGTGCTGAAAGAAATGATTTAAATAAAAATCTCCAGCATTTTCCTCCAGAGTTGGATGTTTATAGAACTCTCTCTTACTTTACACTGTACATAACAAATCTCTTAGGTTTTGCTTACGCTGTACTGACTTGCCACTTTCGATTTTTTAAAAATTTAAGCCCAAACTAGCTACTGATATCCTGCTGCTCAAACCATATAGTTCTTCCGATTCAATGCCAGACAATCCCTCTCAATATAAAAGTCATGTCTATAATGCACTGGCTGTCCACCCAAAGTGATGTTTTGATATTTCAGAGTTGTTTTATTGCACACTTCTAGCCTGTAGCTCCATAAAACAGAAAGTTTCATAACAGTTGTAATTACTAAGTTCATTTTCCCCATACACCAGGCCAAGGTTTTCTGGAACTTGTTGCTTTTCCCAAGATAATGGGCTCCCTTTCTCCTCCAGCTCTTACATTCTGACCCTCTTCCACATCATGCCCTTAGGTGGGGAAGGTATTGGAAGCTCCACTGTAGTCGAATAACCTTCTTCTCAGAGAGAAAATAAGACTCAAGCCTGCTTGAAAAGAGAGCAGGACAGATGGCATTTGCATTCCCGAATGATGATGCTGATGCTGTTAATGATAATGATGATGACTGTCCTACTGTTAACGTAACACAGCAAATATTTGTTGAGCGCTTATCAAGTGCCAAGCTTGCTGCAGGTGCTTCACGTGTACTACATTACTGAATATCCACAACATTATACAAAGCAGTATTACTATTCCCATTTTACAGATGAGAGAACCAAGGGAAGTTAGGAATCAATGGTGATGATAAATAAAGAGAAGGAATAAAAACTTTCCTGGATGTTAGTGGTCAAGGGCATTACCTGGTGACATAGACTCACTCATTTATTCATTAATAAAAAATTTAACTGTTTTCTACATACCAGACCCTAAGCTGAGCACTACTGGGCTTCCCAGCTGGCTCTAGTGGTAAAAAAAAACCTGCCTGCCAATGCAGGAGATATAAGGGATGTGGGTTTGATCTCTGAGTCAGGAAGATTCCCTGGAGGAGGGCATGGCAACCCACTCCAGTATTCTTGCCTCAAGAATCCCACGGACAGAGGAGCCTGGTGAGCTACAGTCCATAGGGTCGCAAAGAGTTGAACACAACTGAAGCAACTTAGCATGCACACACACAAGCTGATCACTAGGCTGTAGTACTCTCCAAACTAGTTCTTAATGTGCCTAGAGTGATGATTACTTTAGACATTCATCAGAAACCTGTGATTATAGAAAATCTTTGCTAACATCTAAATGAAGATTTGCCAGGTTGAAAGCTTGGTTACTTGAAAGTCTAAAAGACACAAGTCCTTTGTAGGATATTGAACCACATAGGGAAGACATTTAGCCCTCTTACTAACAATACTTAATCCAATTCAAAAATTAAAATTATCTGTCAGTTATAATAAAATATTTTAGATATATTTAACATTAAAAGTGAAAATCCTAAGCCTCGTTTATTAATTTCTATTGATGTGACTGGATTTTTCTTTCTAAAAGTATCACAATCCATTAAAAAAAGCAACAGTGAACACTGTTTTGCATATAATATGTCCCCATAAGTTTGTAAGTTTTGTATGTACTTTGAGTTAAGAACAGATTCATCTTAATTTTGAAATATTAGGAGGAGGGTGATACTGAAATATAGGTGGGGCGAAGGAAATCTTTTTTTCACATAAGTACCAAATTAATGGAACCTGTTTCCTGAAGAATGGTTTAACACAACCATTTAAATTGCTTTTTAAAAATGCTATGTCAAAGTTTATATGCAGCTGAGGAAAGTGGCTCTTTGAGTTTGATGTCAGAAAGGTTACTCATTTTTGGAGCTTTTTTTTTTTGATGCACCATACTGCATACAGGGTCTCAGTTCCCAGACCAGGGAACAAACCCTCAGCCCCTGCAGTGGAAGAGTGGAGTCCTAAACCACTGGATCATCAGGAAATTCCACCTTGGCATTCTTAACAGCCACCATTTGTTGAGCAAGTACTATAAGTAGGCACTATGTTATACAACTGTTTAGTATTATATTAATATATACTTTGATCCAAGCTACCTTGTCAATAGTGCTGCCAAAATAAAACTTGTTTGATTACATAGATTAAGGGTCATTTCTTTCAGCCTTTGGTATGAAACAAATGGGCTTCCCAGGTAGTGCTAGTGGTAAAGAATCCGCCTGCCAATACAGGAGACATAAGAGACGCAGATTCGATCTCTAGGTTGGGAAGGTCTCCTGGAGGAGGGCATGTCAACACACTGCAGTATTCTTGCCTGGAGAATCCCATGGACAGAGAAGCCCGGTGAGCTACAGTGCATAGGGTCACAAAGAATCAGAGATGACTGAAGCGACTTAGCACAGCACAGTGCATGAAATGAGAAAAAGAAACACAGGTATAGTTATCGATATAGCTATTAGTACTATACTAAACACTGCAGTACTGTTTCAAATGGCTGAAAATTGGAAACAACCCAAATGGCCATCAATTGGGAATTTGTTAAATAAGTGATTGTATTAGGATTCTCCAGAGAAACTGAACCAATAGGGTATATATAAATATGTAAGAGGCAGTTTACTGTTGGATTTGCCTCACAGGATTATGGAGGCTGAGAAGCCCCTTGATATGTTATCTCAAGCTGCATAATCAGGAAAGCTGGTGATATAATTTAGTCTGAAGAACATTTGAGAACCAGGGGAGCAGACGGTGTAACTCCCAATCCAAGGCTGAAAGCCCTAGATACAGGAGCTCTGATGTCTGAGGGCAGGGGAAGATGGATGAGTCAGCTTAAGAAGAGAAAGAGAAAATCTGCCCTTCTTCCATCTTTTTGTTCTATTCGGGCCCTCGACAGATTGCATGATTGCCCACCCACACTGGAGAGCACAGATCTTCTTTACTCAGCCTATTGACTCAAATGCTAATCTCTTCCAGAAGCACTCTCGCAGACTCGCCCAGAAATAATGTTTTGCCAGCTCTCTGGGCATCCCTTTAGCCCAGACAGGCTAACACATAAAATTAACTATCACAGTGATATACATTGTAGTCATTAAAACGGCAATGAAGAAGAAGAATGAAGACATCGGGAAATGCTCACAAGTCCATTCCTAATGGTGTATACAGTGAGATTTCATTTTCTAAAGTTTTGTGTATAGAAAGTTGATTAGAAAGGACATCTTCTAAACACTGGCAATGGAAAAGTTGATGTTAGCCATGGCTATTTTGGGTAGTAAAACCATGGGTGGTTTTATGTTATTTTTCCTTACCTTTACTGAAAAAATATCCGACATTACTTTGGTAATTTACAATAATGGTAAAAGTTGCAAAAGTGATAAGGAAAGACAGAAAGGAGAGAGAGAGAGAGAAAGAGAAACATAAAAACCTAACATAGCCTGAATAGGCCAATGTTTGAAAAAATGGAGGACAATATTGTACTATGTAATTTAACTTGTTCTTTCTCTTACATTTCTTGGGTTCTTTTTTTGTGTGTGTGTGGCCCCAATTGTTTTGGACAAGAGATTTAGGTCTGACTAGGCAAATAAACCTTGTGATTTGCCCTGTGCTATAAATTTCTTGACCCACACATTGCTCTGCTACAGAGATATCTAAGCACTTTATAAATGTTTCCTTTTAAGTATCACTGCAGACAGATGTTTCTGTAACAGGCACAATTTTTGAAACTGTATTTACAATTTATGAACTTGTAGAATCACTGAATCCATTTCTTGGGCCATACCACTCTCAGAGTATAAGTGAAATACAAAAATAAATACAAAACAATGATGGTGATGAGAATGACTAAATCACACAAAAAATCAAAGTATACCTATTTTACTTGAATCCTGGAGAAACATAATTTTGTATATAAAGGTAGGAAAATGTGTTTGTTCAACTATATATAAATTATGTTGGCATTAAAACGTAGAGGCATTACACTGTGACTTCTTCTAATTGGAATGTGCTCAGGTGATTGGAAATTGTACTGTGGACATAGAATAGGATTAGGAAACAGTAAGGTTTGTAGGGTTAGGAAGGCTGTGTGGGTGGCATTATGACATGATCTGCGGGGCCCAGTATAAAATGAAATGCAAGACTCCTCATTTGAAATGTATTAAGAACCTCAAGATTAAGACAACAGCAGAGGGACGTCTGCAGTCCAGTGGTTAAGAATCTGCCTTCCAGTGCAGGGAACGTGGGTTTGAGCCCTGGTTGGGGAAATAAGATCCCACATGCTGAGTGGCAATTAAACCCATGCTTTGCAACTAAGACCACACACGCAACAACTAAGATCTGACCCAGCCAAATTAATTAATTAAGTAAAAAGATAACAGCACATGAATCCAAGTGTAGAACTGTCTCAGTGAGAGGAGGGAGGACCCTGGGCAACTGTACAGGTGTACACCCATGAAGCCAGCCTAGACAGCAGCAGGCTAAGAGGATACAGGTTCAGTTCTGTCACCAACACTATGACCAAGCCAGTCATTTGGTCCTTCTAACTTTCATGTGTCTCATCCTTCACATCAAGAGGATATTTTCGGGGAAACACTTTGTTGAAAGCGATAGAGATCGAACTCCCATTAGCTTAAATTTGGGGGGCTCACATATCAGTACAAGACTGGCGGTGACCTTACTTTACAGCAGGAATCAGTGGCCTTTTCTGTAAATACTAGAGAGTAAATATCTTCTGCTTTGCGTGTGTGGTGGTCTCTCTCACAGCTATTCAGTTCTGCAGCTGAAGCATGAAAGAAGCCACAGACAAGATGTAAATGAGAGAGTGTGGCTGCTTCCCAACAAAATTTTATTTATGGACACTATATACAAATTTCATATAATTTTTGTGTGTCATGAAATATTCTTCCCTTGATTTTTCTACAACCATATAAAAATGCAAAAGCCATACTTAGCTCATAGGCCATACAGAAACAGGGGGAGGGCTGGATTTGGCCTTCAAATGTTAAGTTTGATGATTCATGTTCTAGACACATAAGGCATCAGTTATGTATATTTTACCACAACAAAAAAAGGTAAAAGGAATGCAATTGAACCAAATTACGTTCCAGAGGATATCTTTAATGTTTTGTGCAGTCTTTCATAGCAGCTGTATAATATGGTGAATAAGTATCCTCATTCTAGAGACAGCCAGCCATAAGACTGAACCTCAACCCCATCACTTATGAACTGTGTGACCTTAGATAAGTTACTGACTTCACTGAGCCTCATCCTCCCTAGCTCTGGAATCTGCATGATTAACAGCAGCAACAAACCCTTGGACAGTCATGAGGATGGGATAAGGAATGCAGGATGCTTAGCAAAGTGCTTGACTACAGCAAGCTTCAGTGAGTTGAAACTACTAGTTTGATTTCACATATTTTACATATGCTAAATAATAAGGAGGACAATTTATGGAGTTTTTCAATGAGTCCTTTGCCTTCCAGGCTATCACTTGGGATGAAATCTCCATGCAATCATCCATTTTCATGGATGTATGGAGCCTTAATATCTTCAGTTTGCTTTAGTCTCACTCCCCCATCATCTGCCTAATGGACTTAGACCTGCAAAGGATGAGTGAACCAGATAGGTGAGGCTTCTCAGCCATTCTTGGCAGAGATCCATGACATGGATATAATTTAGCAGCCCTTCTCACACTGCACGTTCTTTCCTCATGTCACAGCACTGGTCCTCATATATCTGTCTTTATGTTGGGGCAAGTGATATTTGTGTTGCATTTGGTGATATGATTAAGCCAGAGGCTACATGGGGTATTATTTAATTAGGACAGACTGTCTACACGTCCATTTAAGAGGGTGTTTCTTATCTTGCTACACAATTCCACAGAGCATATCTGAGGGATGAGTTCCCTTTCAACTCTGTGAGAGATCTGCTGTCAGATAAGCATCACAGCCTTTGGAACATGAGCAAAAAGTAGCTTCTTTCAGGATCATTAACTAGTGTGAGTTTGAAAAAAAGCTATGTCATAATACAGTAACAGAGTGGAAAGCTTATCTTAAATATGGAGAAGAATATGTTTATTTTACTTGTTAGGAATTTGGGCAAATTTAGCCATTCTGTTTTTTTTTTTTTTTTGTATTATATATGAAGTATGCGGTTATAAAGTAAATGAATCAGATAAATAAGCTAGTTTGGGTAAATGTTGAACCCACTTTTGAGAATCAATTGTTTTTTAAGGATTTAACTGGGCCAGTTTCCAGGAATTCTCCAAAACTTTTTGCTGTAGTCAAACTGTCTTATTACATTCCTCACTCCTTTAAATCTTCCACTCTCCAATTTACCTTCTTTCATGCTATTTTATTATATGCCTTTGTCCATTAGGCAGGAGAGTCTGTTCCTCTCTCCTCTAATGCCAACTAGTTCATAAAACATTGAGTACATGTCAGAACTTGCGTTAAATGCTAGAGAGACAGAGAAATGAAGCACGAAGGCAGATGGCTTGCAGGGGTTCAGAGCATGGACACTGGTGTTAGAGCCTATCTAGTGACACATGGATTTGAGTCTGTCTAACAACTACATCCGGAGACGGGCATGGCACCCCGCTCCAGTACCCTTGCCTGGAAGATCCCATGGACGGAGGAGCCTGGCAGGCTGCAGGCCATGGGGTTGCAAAGAGTCGGACACGACTGAGCAACTTCACTTTCACGTTTCACTTTCATGCATTGGAGAAGGAAATGGCAGCCCACTCCAGTGTTCTTGCCTGGAGAATCCCAGGGACGGCAGAGCCTGGCGGGCTGCTGTCTATGGGGTCGCACAGAGTCGGACACGACTGAAGTGACTTAGCAGCAGCAGCAACGACTATATCACTTAATGGCTGGGTCACTGGGCAAAATTCCTAATCTCTGTGAGGCTCAGATTTCTGATACCTAAAATATAGAGAATTATTGATACAACATCTTCCCCTGACAATGAGAGAACAAATGAAATAGAGAATGTCTATTAAGCAGGTATTTATAAATGCAAGGGTCAGAAATAGAACCCAAAATGGCATAAGCCCAAAGGAGGTTATAATGGCTCACATAACTGAAAACTCTAGGAGTGCATTTCAGGTACAGCTGAATCCAGGGGACTTAATGTTGTCATGATTCAGCCTCTTTTTCCATATCTAGCTTTTGCTTTCTTCTGTGTTGGCTTCATTTTCATGAGAACTTTCCAAGTTTTCATTATTATTCTTATAGCTAGTCATCATAGTAGAAGGAGATCATCTCCCTCCAGAAAGTTTCATCAAGACAGGGAGCAAATCTCTTGGATCAATCTGGCTCAGCCCTGACTAATGACCATAATCGGGGAGATGGGATATCTTGAGAAGGCCAACCTGTATTACAAGTCCACTCACCTAAATCAAGCAAAGTGAAATCTAGATGCTATTTTCAAAAGAAAAGGAAATGGATGCCTGTAGACAAAAGTCAGATGTTCATCAGAGAAGGTTAACATAGAGGCTGGCATCATATAGGAATATCTGTTGTTATCATTATAATTATTACTTTGAAAATAAATAAAAATAAACTTATCAGTGAATAATTAAATCATGATTTGATTAAAGTAATGAAAATGATTAAGATGAAAATAAAATGGGAAACTATGCAGTTTTCCATTATAATGGAGAGTGAAAGCAGTAAATTAGAATGGAGCAGGGTTGTTCCTAAAGGCATACAAGCAGTAGTTGAAGAAGACACCAAGACACCAAGTGACTGAAAATATTTCAAGGACTGTTTGCTCCTAACAGTTCTTGTAAGTCCCACTGAAGGGTAGTACATGTGCAACAAATGTCAATAATTATCAGTGCTTATGAAATAGCTTCTTTTATAATATTGGGGGGGGTCTCTGATTGTTTTATAAATATTTGACCTTCTGATTGGGTGGGCTACTCAATAAATCATCCCTTAGAAAGCCAGATTTACAAAGTTCTCTTACATTTCACTGATGTCTTGCCCAGCATTTTGTGGGCATGGAGTAAGGACCTTAGTAAAAACTTGTTGATTAATACAGGTGAAAAGAATCAATTAATGCACATTTACAAATGTGTCTCATAAACCAATTAAACCAGTGCTACTATCAGGCCCAGTGCTTTGTTCGCCCTTTTTTCATTTCAAGGGGATGTACTAGAAAAACGTTTTCTTTTCAAATATTTTTCTGTTCACATTTTACTAATTTAGACCAGCTTTATACTCATTAATCCAAATTAGTGCCATTTTACAGTATACAAACTCTCAAATACTTATTCCTCCATTCCCATACTATTTAAAAGCGGTTTCCGTTTTCAAAAAATGTGATTATTTCCAACTCTTTCATTTTAAACTCAGGTATCTTTTAAACACAATAAGATAAAGATAAATATCTTGAATACTAACCCTTAAAGACAGACACCTCAATTACAGACTTCTTTCTAATTCCATTATGTCCCTAAGACATTAAGTCATGTAATGTTTTGGCTTGATTGATATATTTCCTTTCTTCATTTTCCATTAATGTAGGAAGATCAGTATCTAGGCTTTTGAAAAATGTGTTTCAAGATCTATTTCATTTGGGAAGATCATATGATAAACAGGAAGTATAATCAGTTTACCATATTGAAATACTTTTGTTTTTGTAATGAACTTTTTAATAAGTTCATTCCATTGTTTTCCATCCATCATGCCTTAAGGAATATGTTCTGTTTGATTTATGATGTACAAGTTCATTATTTTACTAAGTTATAATCAATATATTCAAGGTGCTCTGGTTAATTAAGAAACATTTTATTATTTGTCTTTGCATTTAAGAATTCTCAACTCTTGTTTTTTTCTTTTGTTTTTTGGGGGAAGTTTTGTTGTGCATTTCTAGAGACTGAGACCAGTACTTTTGGGTTTTAACTCTCTTTTGATGCTAATCCTTTTCTGTTCTATTTGACTCCAGGTTCTACTCTAAGCCTTAAAAAATCTCCTTAACTAGCCGTTCCCTCCTTAACTATCCTTTCTATCTGTGACTACCCTTTATGGGGCTCACCATAGGAATTAATCAAACATTTACTGGCTCAATTTGGTCATCAGAGAAAAAAATCTTAGAGGGACCCATATCATACCATCTGGAGCAGTTGAGTAAAGAACATACAAAACATACACATTGAACGCATATTTATATATGCATACTTCAGTTCAATTCAGTCACTCAGTCGTGTCTGACCCTTTGTGACCCCATGAATCACAGCACACCAGGCCTCCCTGTCCATCACCAACTCCCGGAGTTCACTCAGACTCATGTCCATTGAGTCGGTGATGCCATCCAGCCACCTCATCTTCTGTCGTCTCCTTTTCCTCCTGCCCCCAATCCCTCCCAGCATCAGGGTCTTTTCCAATGAGTCAACTCTTCGCATGAGGTGGCCAAAGTATTGGAGTTTCAACTTCAGCATCAGTCCTTCCAATGAACACCCAGGACTGATCTCCTTTAGGATGGACTGGTTGGATCTCCTTGCAGTCCAAGAGACTCTCAAGAGTCTCCTCCAACACCACAGTTCAAAAGCATCAATTTTTCGGTGCTCAGCTTTCTTCACAGTCCAACTCTCACATCCATACATGACCACTGGAAAAACCATAGCCTTGACTAGATGGACCTTTGTTGGCAAAGTAATGTCTCTGCTTTTTAATATGCTATCTAGGTTGGTCATAACTTTCCTTCCAAGGAGTAAGCGTCTTTTAATTTCATGGCTCCAATCACCATCTGCAGTGATCTTGGAGCCCCCAAAAATAAAGTCTGACACTGTTTTCACTGTTTCCCCATCTATTTGCCATGAAGTGATGGGACCAGATCCCATAATCTTAGTTTTCTGAATCTTGAGCTTTAAGCCAACTTTTTCACTCTCCTTTTTCACTTTCATCAACAGGCTTTTTAGTTCCTCTTCACTTTCTGCCATAAGGGTGGTGTCATCTGCATATCTGAGGTTATTGATATTTCTCCCTGCAATCTTGATTCCAGCTTGTGCTTCTTCCAGCCCAGCATTTCTCATGATGTACTCTGCATATAAGTTAAATAAGCAGGGTGACAATATACAGCCTTGATGTACTCCTTTTCCTATTTGGAACCAGTCTGTTGTTCCATGTCCTGTTCTAACCGTCGCTTCCTGACCTGCATATAGGTTTCTCAAGAGGCAGGTCAGGTGCTCCGGTATTCCCATCTCTTTCAGAATTACATATGCATTAAAAATTTTAAAACCCAACGAATCAACTTGTTTAGGGCATTCACAACATATTTTATTTTTAAAGTCAGTTTTAGGGAATTTTCTGATGGTTCAGTGGTTAGGAATTGGCGTTTTCACTGCCATGGTCCAAGTTCAATTCCTGGTCAGGGGAACTAAGATTCAGCAAGCTGTGTGTTATGACCAAAAACAAAAAAAAAGGTCAACATTCTTTGTATCATACCTGGCATAATTTATGATTCATCCATGAAATTAGGAAAAACTATAAAAAAAATTTAGAGCACAACACTCTGTGGCAAAGGGTAGAAAAAACAGAACAGTTGAGTAATTCTTTACTTTCAAATCATGTATTCAAGCACTGTTTGAGTTGCAAGATTGGAGTTACAGTCAATTGAATGTATAAGAGTAATTTAAAAAATTGAATTATAAAAGTATCCATAAAATATCTAGATGTGATATTGTTATTTTTAAAATCAGTATTTACTCAACATCATCCTCCTTTACCACTCAGGAAATGAATGGTGACTGATTAATATTTTGATTATTTCAACATCTTTATGTCCCTAGTGGCTCAGCTGGTAAAGAATCCACCTGCAATGGGGGAGACCTGGGTTCAGTCCCTGGTTTGGGAAGATCCCCTGGAGAAGGGAATGGCTACCTAGTCCAGTATTCTGGCCTGGAGAATTACATGGATTGTATAGTTCATGGGGTCACAGAGAGTTGGACACAACTGAGCAACTTTTACTTTCACATCTTTATGTCATCTTCAGGCCTAAACTCTTCTACATGGAAAGATTATTTATGTTAAAGATATTATAGAAGCATCACAATATATATTGGTGAAGAATGTAATGTGCATTCTATATACAGTAATGTGGCATTCTGTATTAGGCAATTACATTATAGTCTCTATGGATGCTTGAAATGACCAGCTGGTTCTACTTTCTGGAGCAAGGAAATGGTCCGTATAATAACAGTGTGTAAAATACCTCCCCAGATGAATAAATTATTTATATTGCAGGGAAAGGTTTTACTGGTCATCTGGGCCATGAAGATGAAGAAGAAGCTACCACAGTCAATGGAGGTGGGGTGGAAAAAGGTTCAAGAAGGAGTGGATATATTTATGCATATTGCTGATTCACTTTGTTGTAACACGAGAAACTAACACAACATTGTAAAGCAATTATATTCCAATAAAAAATACTATCTTAGCTTTAGTTAGTGATGTTATCTCAACACAATTTCATTATTCTTTATAGCCCCAAATGAATGGTTTGCCCACTCAAACCAGTTTGTCCACTCTGATTCTGCTATGATCATTTCTGGACAAGCCAGACTATAGGAAGATGTGAAACCAGCAGAAGCCTGGGTGCAAGACCATTCAGAAAACAGAGAAAAATAAAATTAAGGATCAGCCAAAGGGCTTTATCTTACAGAACCTATATGGCCAATTTTTCTTCCATGGATTTTAAAAAAAGCTTACTGAGGTATAATTTACAAACCCTAACATTTGCTCATTTTAAGTGTATGATTCAATCATTTTCAGAAAATTTATAGCTGTGTGATGATCACAACAATCTAATTTTTGAACATTTTTATCACTCTCCAAAAAATGCCTATTTGCGGTCACTCCTTATTTCCATCCCCACCTTTCAGCAACTGTTAACCTATTTTGTCTCTACAGATTTGTCTTTTCTGAATATTTCGCATAAATTGAATCATATAATATGTGGTTTTCTGTAATTGTCTCTTTTTACTCAGCATGATATTTTTTGGTTCACCTCCATTGTAACACTTAATAATATGCACTTCATTTTTATAGTATTCCATTGTATGAATATGGCATATTTCATTTATCCACTCACTGGTTGTTTTTATTTCTTGGCTATTATGAGTACTTGTGTGCAAGCCATTATGTGGATGTATTTTTTCAGTTTTCTTGGTTAAATACCTGGAAATGACTATGCTGTGTCATATGTTAAATTATATTTAATATTTTAAGAAAGTTATAAACTGTTTTGCAAAGAAGTTGCATCATTTTATCTTCTCACTAGTAATGTATGAAGGTTTGCTTCTCTACATCCTTGTCAACCCTTGTTATTGTCTTTTTTCTTTGTGTTTTTTTGATTATCAATATTCTTGTGTGTCTCATGGTATCTCAAAGAATTTAATGGACAGTCAGTCTCATCCATGCATCATTCAGTCATTCATCAGATAGTTGCTGAATATTTACTATGTACCAGCAAAGCATACAAAGAATAGAACACCACCTCTAAAACTGAGGAATTCATAGACTACTAGAAATATAAAGCTACTAGATATGTTTCATAGTCTAATCTACTCATAAAGCTTTCTAGGTAACATATATCCCTCCTTGCCTGCAGGTTGGACTAGAGGTGAACATCTGACCTGAAGATCGCCACTCCATTGGCTGGCCACCTATCTATGACTTCTAAGGCATCACTAAAAAAGTCAGATGATTTGGGCTGCTCAAATACCCTCTCAGAGAGGTTGTCATAGAAGATGAGCACTAGAGTCGCCAAATAATCTGGAATCTGAGGATATCACTGCTGGATATTGCCTCAGATGACTAGACAGAGGAAGCCAAGTGAGAGAAAGGTGAAGGCTCTGACTCTGAGATGAAGAAATGAGAAAACTCTTGTCGAGAAATCTTGGTTTTTCTGTTCTTCATGTTCTGATCTGCATACAGTTTAACTAAGCTTTGTTTCCTCTTCTTGGATTCTGTGAGATTTCTGCAGCATTAGAGTAAAGCTCCACCTCCCATTTTCACTTGAACTATTTACTCAAAGTTTTCTGCTGCTTATAAATGAAGAACTAGAAGGCAACAGCTGAATTGCTAACTCATGATCCCTCTGTGAACATTCTCACTCTTAGAGACTTGTAATCAGGCCTTTCCAATTACCATGACTTATCACTTGTTTTCTTTCCATGGACACACATGTTTAATTATGCATATTAGTAAATGTAAACAGTAAAATGTACAAAGCAAATCACTAGACCACCTCCTCCCCTTCCCCCTCTCAAATTTCATAGCTCACTTTGTGGAGACTAAAAAAATAAATACTCATATCCTTTGAATACCTCACAATTACTCATTTTTACAAATAGCTGTAGACTGCCTACCTACTCCAGACACTGTCCATGGCATTTGCAAAGATGAAATGAACAGAAGGGTCCTGACCTTGGTGAACATTCCCAGGGGGTATAGCCTCGAGTGACACCGTAAAAATAAGCAAAAATAATTTACCTAAAGCAACAGAACAAAGGAGGTTAAATTAAAGCAATAAAATCCAGAGTGGAGGCTCTGGAGAAAACTTCCAAAGCAGAAAAAAACAGCTCCTCCAAGATTTTAGAGTGATTGGAAAGATGGTGGGTGGCGGGGCTGTAGTCCTAGTCCCTAAATCTATCTGACTCCCCAGAAATTGACAGGAGTCCGCAAAAGCTGAGGCCTCTCATAGACTCCGTTACCCAGACATGCAGATACACCAGCGAGTTTCCTTGCTTTTCCTGCACTACTGACCAAAGCACTTTGAAAAGGACGCTGGGAAAGCAGGTGAACTTGATGTGCTTAGCTACGTTATCTCCTGCAGAAGTGAAAGTCCCATGACCGGAAGTGAGGAAACAGCTGCCGTTTCCCGGGCGGTGCTTCTGTGATGAACACCTTGATGTGAACTGCGCAATTTAGACACATTCAAGAGGAAACCAAAACTAAGGGATTCTAGGGTAGCTCTACGCCACCTTCAAGAGCGTCCAGCAGGAGAATGGGGAGGCCTGGACAGTCCCCACCTGGCACCCTCTGGACAGAGCTTTGAAGGAAAGGCTTGAAAGCTACAAGGTATGTGTGGGGGAGGGTGGGGAAGGGCTAAAACCATTTCTGAGGCTCTGAAATTGGCATGGTTTTCATCAAGAGAAACTTTAATGCAGAGAACTGTGTCAATTTAAGCAGAAGCCTACCTGCCAAGTCAGACTATGCCCATCCCTCGGCCCACCACGACATTGTTCTGGGTCTGCCATGCCTCTGTTGGGGAGAAAATAGGAAGAGGAGTAAGTTAACAGCAGAACTAACATCCACTTCCAGCTGGGTGACCTACTTTGTGAAATAGGGCACGTGAACGCAATCATGATCTTTAAGATTTCTTAAGCTCTGAAAAAATTATACAGTGCCTTGATTCTGCCTGCAGCCCCGTGGAAGATCACATGTGCTTGCTAGTAAATTTCTGCTGCTAGAAAGGAAGTTCTGAAGTCACTTTAGCACTAACTTCAGAACCTGTTCCCTCTCAACTTAAGGACTGAAATTTTGAACTTCTGAATTTGCTGACCTGTTTGAAATGAGGTGGGAGGAAAAGTATTTTAGTAAAAGATACTGCTTAATCTTTGGTGTGTTCCTCAACCACAAATGAATGGAATTGCAGTCGTTGGGCAGTTTAGTGAGATTCTTTATAGCAAACTTGGCTCCTACCGGCGGACTATCACTCTAAAAACACTCTGGGAGCAATTACACACTCAGTAACACCTTATTAAGTAGCAATTTTATCTAACCTTACCGTTTCTTTCTGAGTGTGAGAATGAAGGGAGAAATGAAGTAAAATATGTTGCGAGGTTCCATATGCTCTCCCCTTGGACGGTATGGAGAGCGTTAGGGTGGCATAATACATGCGTGAGTGCCATGCAGAAGTTGAGGGAGGGGTAATTTTGGTTAATACTTCCCACTCTCCACCACCCACACTTCAAGTCAGTCCCAATTCCCAATGCTGACAGAGAAATGGGGAGGTGTGAGAGGGACATAGCGACTTGCTGGCACCATCCCCATTTCAAGTGGCAAATGTGCATGTAGCACTAATCCTGTTTTCGAGTTGGGGGTCTTAACCTGAGTCTAGAAACTACTGAGAAACAGCATGAGATAGTCTCTTGAGGGGATAGTGATCAGCTGTTTCTTTATTCTCATTTCATCTTAATTCTTGGTGGTAAGATTTTTAAAATTTCCTAAACAGACCTAAATTAATTTATGACAAATTACACCAATGTAATTGGTGCTGAAACAAATGCATACAGATAAGTAGGGAGATAAAATGAATCTGCAAGTAGAAGACCCCAAGATAATGCATTTAAAATGTTTTTACTGACATCTTTCCTGCATAATGATTCCAAAGTACCTAGTAACAGATTTGCTTTCCTTTTTATCCTCCTTCCTTCTGCTTTCTCTATTTCCCCAGGCCAGTGAAGAAAATGAAAAAAATATAAATAATGAATATACTTGGATCCCTCCACCTTCTCCTTCTTCATTCTGGAATCTTGGTTACCATCCCTCTGCCCTTAGTTCTGAAAGATTTGTTGCCAATAATCATGTGACCTAGTGAATTTTACTACTACTTTTTTTTCTTGATGATTGAGGGTAAAGTCTTGATGGGGACAAAACTAAATTATAGTTTTTCAAAGATTACTTATTTTAGGAGTTGTCTAGCTTAAGAGACAATACTGTGTTGTGGATCCAGACTGTGTGTCCCTAGCTGCCCCAGTGTTATACCATTTTACTGGGCCCATTTCTTAATCTTCTGCCACTATTTTCACCCATTCAAAACAGGGATGGTAATAGTATCTACTTCCTAGGATTATGTGGAGGTGAAAGAGATTATGTGGAGGGAACATAAAACCATGCCTGGCATGTAATAGGTCCTCACTGAAAATTAACTATAGAATTCATTTAGGGAACCAACATTTCTTGAGTACCAACTGGTATGAGGAATTCTTACAGGTATCTTAAAAGGAACAGGCCCAGAATGTGCTATCAAGGAAAAATTTTACACTAAACAATATTTTGGTAGTGTTTTTTCATGTTGTATAACATAATTTTCAAAACAGGCTGCATACTATTCTGTAATTTTGCTAATCTGTTGGACAATTAGATTGTTGAATGTTCCCCTTTTAAGGTGTGACTGTAGCTGTGTAAACATTTGATCAAATTGATCATTCTTCAGTTACTTAAATGTTTGCATTCTATTCTTTTAAAAATGTTTTTGGCCATGTCACTTCTTACTTCCTTGTTCTGATCATCTATTACTGAGTGTAACCAATCACCCTGAAAGTTAGTGGCTTAAAACAACAACAGCTGTTTCTTTATTTGTCATGGTTTCTCTGGGTCAGTGATTTGGGAAAGGCCCAGCTAGGCAGTTTGGCTTAGAGTGTTTCATGCAGTTGCAGTCAGAGGTGGCTGGGACTGGAGCGTCTGAGGGCCAGCTAGACATTTCTTTGTCAGGGTTTCTCGATGCAGTCTATGGATCGAGAAGACTGGGCCTCCTCATAGCATGGCACCTTCAAGGCTCTGGGAGTTCTCCCACAGTAGCTCAGGGCTCTAGCAAGAGTGTTCTGGTGAAAAGGGCAGACATGGAATTTTATGACTGAATCTTCCAAGTAGTATTGTGTCTGCCATTTGCTACTGGTTGAAACAGTCACAAAAGCCCACTCACATTCAAGGAGAGAATTAGATTCTGTCTCCTGATGAGGAGTGTGGCCATCTTTGGAAAATGTGATTGATCACATCCCTCTACCACAGCACAGTACACTGAGCTCTTTGGAGAACTGGGTAGACACTGTCCTCTCACCCAGTTAAGGAATTCCTCTGCATCTGTTGAACCAGGTCATATCTCCCTCCATTCTCCAGAAGGCCTTTCTCAACTCTCTACAGTGCTGTCTTTGCTTCTGAGCTGTGAAATAACAGAGATTGGAATACTGCCTTATATTTTACAAATCACAGTGCCAAATATTCCACTTTGTATCTTTATTCATGTTGTACTGGTCTGTGTGTTTCCCTACCTAGGAACAGGAATCCTGCATTATGAATCTTGGTGTTACCTCCCACCCCTACCACCACCGTAGTATTGAGATCCACATTAGCTTTACATGGACAACTGCTGAATGAAGAAATGAATGAATGCATGAGAATTTAAAAAAAAAGGCATAAGCATGTGCTGAAAAACGTAATTCACTAAGAAAACTCGGCTTAAAAATGCCTTCCTTTAAAATTGTATTTGGCTCAAGATATCTTTTTTTGGTGGGCAGTCGTATGGTCACAAAGTTCTAAGTCCTGCTATTTACCCTGGGCATCCCTTGGACTTTGCTGCCTTCTAAGCTTAGCAGACCAGTTAAAGCAGAGTTTATTGTAAAAGAGAGTGTAAATTAAGGGGCTGGGATACATCATTAGACATATGGTCTCCTAGGAATTTAGATCTTCCTGTAGTAGGTGGAATTTGTAACATTCTGGCCTCTAGGACCATATGGTTGTATTTAGAGATGCCAACAGAAATAAATACTTGACTTCCAATGCAAGATTCTTTTTCTGCTGGCCCTCCCAAACAGCCATATAAGTTTCCTGTGCAAAATTTAAAAGGACAGAATTAACATTTACTTCTCATCATTTTACTGATTTGTTTGTGATCATTTAACACAGGGTATGAAATGGGTTCATCAAGGGCCAGTCCTGCGGAGGGTCAGTGGCCCTGGACCATCCCTGAGGTGAGCAAAGATATGTACCTGGTCTGTACCATATGACTCTGTGCTCTTAGCTGTAGCTGACTAGACTGGGTTCATTCCACATGTCAGACAGCAGCTTGGGCCAGTGCCTTAAGAAATGGCTTGGTTTTATAAGATCTGCTCTAAATAAAAATGAAACAAAAAGGAACTCTTCTAGCAACAAACAACTGGAAATTAAAATTACAAAAACAATGCTATTTATACTGCATTGGAAAAATGAAGTACTTATGGGGTAAATTTGACAAAAGATGTTACAGATCTGTATACTGAAAACTATGGAACATTGCTGAGAGAAACTACAGGTGGTAACACAAAATGAAGAGAGAATCCATTGCATGAATTGAAAGATTCATTATTAAACTACTGATTCTCCCCAAATTAAACTATAGTCTTTGTAATTCCATTTGAAATTCCAGCAGATTGTTTTAAGAGCCAAAAGAAATTAAAAAAAAAAGAATTAAACTAACATACCTGATTGTAAGATTTACTGTAAAGCTATAATAATCAAGACAGTATGGTATTGAAGCCAAGGTAGATAAGTAGATTAATGAAGTAGATACAGACTCCAGAAATTGACCCAAGCATATCTGATTAATAGACTTTCTGACAAAGGCCCCTCAAAAGGCAGTTCAATGGAGAAAGAACAGTTTTTCCAACAAATTGTTGCAGAGCAATTGTATATCCATGTGCCACAAAATAAACCTCAATCCATACCTTATACTATATACAAAAATTGACTGAAAATGATCCATAGACCTAAATGTAAAACCAAAAAGTGTAAAATTTCTTTGAGAAAAAAAGAGTACCTTGTGACCTTGAGTTCAGTGTATGTTTTAGATATAACATCAAAAGCATGAACCATAATAAAAGTAAAATTGGACTTCATCAAATTATGATTTTCTTCTATTGTAAAGGAATGAGAAAGTAAACCACAGAGTGGGAGAGAATATTAACAAATCACATATGTGGGAAATAATTTATATCCAAAGTATCTACAGAATTCTCAAAGCACAATAAGAAAACAAATAACCTAATAAAGTGGGCAAAAGATTTGAATGTGTACTTCAGCAATGAAGATGTACAGATGGCAATTAAGCACATGAAAAGATACTCAACATTATTACTCACTAGAGAATGCAAATTAAAACCACAAGTAAGTAGCATCACACTGATTAGAATGGCTAAAGTTAAAAAACGATTGACATAACAAATGTTGGTGGGGGTGTGGAACAACTAGAACTCCCATACATTGGGTGGGAATGTAAAATGGTACAACTATTTTGGAAAAGAGTTCAGCAGCAGTTTCTTAACAGTTTAAATAAGCACTTCCTATGAGACCCAGCTGTTCCAATCCCAGGTATTTACTAAATCACAATGAAAATGTGTGTTTATACAGAGATTGTACACAAATATTCATAGAAGTCTTATTCATTACTAGTCAGATAACTAAAAGCAATCCAAATAGCCATCAATAGGTAAATGGATGAACAAACTGTGGTATGTCCCTGTAGTAGAATACTGTCAGGCCACAGGGAAAAAGGAATGGAATATTGCTATAGGCAATGTCATGGATGAATCTCAAAGTAAGTATGCTGAGTAAAAGAAACCAAATGAGTACACACTGCATGATTCTTTTTATAAGAAAGTTTAGAAACTACAAGCTATACTGTCTGTGAGCAATTGCATGGGCGTGGCTAGAGGAAGTAGAGAGAGGCAAAGAGGATTAGGAAAAGATTTAGGAAATTTGGGGAATGACAGATATGTTCACTCTTTTAATTGTGATGATAAATTCACAGATGTGTGTATATGTAAACACTCAGCAAACTGAATTTTAAATATGTCAGTTATAACTCAAAGAAGTGAAGGAAGGAAGGAAGAGGAGGAGAGTGAGAGGGAGGAGGAGGGGAAGAAAGGAAGGAAATGAGGAAAGAAAAGGGGGGAAAGAAGAGAGGAAAGAGTGCGTTAATGTGAGAGCAAGCAAACCAAGAGAAACAGATTGACCAAGAAAGGCTGGGTTTTGCCAACAGCAGAACTCTAGGGGATGCTGAGGAAACCACAGGATAACCAGATGACTAAGGTGTCTTAGATCGCAGAGGAGTCTGGTTCAGTCCTCATGAGGAGCGACAGTCAGTTCCACTGTTCTTGATGAGATTCTATTATTATTATTTCTCCTCTCCTCTCCTTAATTAAGCTGTATCTTTCCCTTTTTTGCTTGTCTCACAGTTTCCAGACTGGGATATCTGTGAATCTTCACTTCGAGTTTGTAGATCACCCTATAAACATGGGAGAGGGAGGAGGAGGGGGCCAGAGACTACCTTGCATTCCTCTGGAAGAATGTTCATACTTGAAAGCTGGTGCTTCTCCGACTGGCTATTGTGCAAGACAGTAGCATCACTTTGGAAACTACTGGAGGGTGGGGACTGTATTTGTCTTTGTGTTTAGCACAGTGATGAGCTAGATAAGTGCTCCATACATGCTTATTAAATATATATTTGAAATTAGAAGAGAAATTGCCTCATGTTCGGTCACAGGGGAAGCTTCCATTCTGACTTTATAATGCTCAAAGAGAATTTCCATATAAACCATTCAGAACTATCTGATTTCCAGGTTCTCTCACTCATTTCACAAACATTGATATTTACTGAGTACCTGCTATATTCTGGGGTCATTCCTTTCAAGGTAAGCTATGAACAAGTAGGCCTAAGCTCTGCCTTTATGGAGTTTAGTTGGGGAGACAGAAAATAATTGAGGCAAATAAGTAAAGCTTGTAGTGTATTAGATAAGTGCTTAGGAAAAATAAGTGTAGGAAGGGGTTTAGGGAGCACCACGGTATGGTGAAGGTTATAATTTTATAAAGGATGAGCAGGAGAGGCTTATAGAGAATTCAGAGGCCATACTTCCAATTGGAATGGGTTATACTACAAAGGGAATTTATTAGTTCACATAAATATAATGAGTCCATCCCTAAGCACAGCTGGATGTGGTGTCTGAAGTGAAGATTTCTGAAATCTGTTTCATATCTTGACTTTGCTTTCTTCTCTTTGGTTTCAACATTGAGCTGGTAGTCTCCCAGTAACAAGATGGCTACTAGATTTAGAATCTCTTGACTCAGAGGTCCTAGGGAAAAGACATGTCTTTTCCAGTGGTTCCAACACGTCTTGATATTGAGTCTTATTGGTCTGGCTAGGATCACATGAAACTGTTAGTATGCTATTTATCTGGGCTCAGCAAAGTATGTGCTCTGGGGTGGAACTTGGAAAGTGAGGTCTGATGATGCAAACGCCAAATACTGAAGCGTTAAGGTAGGGGGTTTCCACCAGGAAACACAGGAGGGCATTACAACAAAGGAACACCGTTCCCGCCCTTACTCGAGGAGGAGAGTCTGAGTGCTGAGGCTCACCGAGCATCAAACGGCGATAGGTCAGCACTGCATGGGGTGCTTGGGTTCCCTGCAAACCATTTCCCTGCTGGGCATTCGCCTAAGAGTATCTATGGATGACCCTTCCTTATGTATGGACCGACCATTCCAAGAATGCTTACTCCTTAGGACCTCAGATTCCAAGGTGATATTGTTAAATTGAGAACTGAAATATGCCTGAAGAAAGGGAGATGGATTATATTGTAGAGGCTCGATGTCAGGAGTAGAGTGTTTACAATGGATTCCCTAGTGAATCCACTCCAGGATGATTCCAGGTTGTAAAGTGACTGTTGTATAGGTGAGGATGCTAGATGAGTAGGCTGGAGTCCCATAATCCTTCAAGATTTCTGTTCCTGAGAGGCAGGAGAATACAGCAGTTAAGGGCATAGTTCAGAGTCAGAGAGATACGGGTTATAAATCCAGTTCTACCACTTCTACTGAATAAGTTGGTTTATCTATGTTAGGCCTTTGTTTTCTCATTTATAACATGGGATATGCCTAAGATCTGTATCATAGGATTCTTCAGTTAATACATATAAAGTCTTAGTTCTTATTGTCATGATCATTACCACTTGTGGCCCAACAGGTAAGTCAGGGATTGTCCACGTGGTATAATTTGGAGACAATAGAAAGCATGTACTCAAAACATCTTCCCTATACCCCTCCCTTGGTTTCTGAGGTGCCCATGCTCTTTCATACCTTTGGTTTAAGGAAGAGTTTGTATTCTGGAGGTTTTAAATGTTCCAACAGTTGTGCTTTAAGGACCACTAGGGAAGGGAAGGGGTGAGGGGATCAGATAACCCTAGGCCTTCTCACCTACTACCTCTAGCAGAGAAGTTTTATCTGTTTTACACACTGACTTCTACATGAGGGGCTTGCCTAGAGAGTTCCATGGACAGAGGAGCCTGGCAGGCTACAGTCCATGGGGTTGCAAGGAGTTGGACATGACTGAGCAACTTTCACTTCTACCTGAGAATTTTTTTGATGAGGAGTTCTGTGGCTGAGAAGAAAGTTTAGAAATGACTGCATCAAAGCATCAGTGGCCCCTGTTAAAACATCATTATATCATCTGGAGAGGGATTGGGGGTGTTTTGTTTGAAGAAGAAAAACCACAGGTTGGAATGATGCTGACTGTTTTCTTGAATCTGAAGGGTCACCATGTGGGGTCCAGAGAATCAACATGAGGCTAATTTCACTTTGGTAGGTAAAAGGAGGATGATCTTTCCAACAATTCAAGCTGTTCTTCCAGTAATTCATTTTTAGGATAGAGGTACACTGCTCTCCTTGGAGACATTTTAGCAAAGGCTTTAAGCTGTCAGGAATAATACTGAGGGGGTTCCCTCAAGAGTAGAATAATGGACTGGGACTGCCAAGATTTAGTTTAAACTGTAAAAGTCTGTCATTCTGAGTAACACAGAAAGCTATTAAGGTGTTACACCTCCATCTACTTCTTGGTGAAATTTTATCACCTATGTTAGATTCTTAGAGTATGACTTTAAAAGAATGTACCATAGCCAGTTGAATTTTGAACTTATTTTAGACTTAGAGAAAAGTTTTACAAATAGTTCAAAAAAAGTTTCGGACTTCCCTGGTGGTCCAGTAGTGGTTAAAAATCTGCCTGCCAATGCAGGGGACATAGTTCAATCCCTGGTCTGGGAAGATTCCACCTGCCCCAGGCCCACCAAGCCCGTGGGCTGCAACTGCTGAAATCCATGCCTTAAAGCTTGTGCTGTGCAGCAAGAGAAGCCTCCGCAACGAGACGCCTGAGCACCCCGACTAGAGAGTGGCCCCTGCTTTCCCGAGCTAGAGAAAGCCGACGTGCAGCAACAAAGACCTAGTGCAGTCAAAAGTAACTTTAAAAATTCTTTTAGAAAATTTTAAAAAAGTTTTCATTATCCCTCACCCAGCTTCTCCTAATGTTAATATCTTGTATAACTGTAATGTAGTGATCAGAACCAGGAAATTAACATTGGTGTTATATTGTTAACTACATTAAAGATCTTATTAAAATTCCATCAGATTTTTCATTATAGTCTTTTTCTTCAACAGTGAAAAACTAGGTTTTATTGTTTACAGTTATCTTTTGTTATTTGATCAATGTTAGCAAAAATGACATGAGGTGGTTTTAAAATTATTAACTGTTACCCCTTGAAAGAAACATATTTCCTGTAATTTGTGGAGCTCTGTTATCCAGAATCATGTAATTTTAGAGTTTAGATGTCATCTCAGCAGTCACAGTTTCTGTTCTTCCTCTTGAGGGAATCCCTTCAATCTTGTCCCTGACAGCCCATCTTGGGAAACTCCTTGTCATGGGTTTTGTTCAGAAGTATATTGTCACTCATTGAACAGATACCTATTTAGCACCTAGCTAAGGGTATATATCAGACATTAGGGATACAGAAATAATAGATATGACTCTTGCCTTCTAGAAATTTGTACTCTAGAAAGGGAGAAACACATGGGCAATTACAGTGGGGCAGAATGTGGGATAAAAGAAGGAAAGCAAATAATAATTATATAACATGGGATAAATGCTGGGGTAGGATAAATACTATGGGAGCCTCGAGTGGGTACCTCACCCTTCCAGGGGTATCAGAAAGACTTCCAAGAGAAGATGATGGGTGAGCTGAGTACAGAAGGATTGGATCCCTAGAATCATTTCCTCCAAAGTCTCCTCCACATCCTCCCATCTTCAAGGAGTCTGATTCTGAAAGTGGTCGGAGGATCGCTCTCTCACTCACACACACACTCATACATATATACCCACACACACATACATATATAATCAGTGAGCTAATTTATTAAATCTGTAAGGCACTTTACTAACTGTTATTGCTTGTTATTTCATTGACATGTGGTAACAACCTTGGCAGATCTATTGGGTGGTGTTTGGCTACTGTGAGGAGAAAGACTATAAGAAGGCAAGAGTGGAAGTCATGATCCAGGCCACAGATGATGCATCTTGGACATGCAGAATGAGCAATTAGACTAGTGTCTGTTGGGTCTCTTAGTAGCTTTGGGATCTTGGTCAAGGTACTTAACCTCTCTGAGTCTCTGTTCCGTTTTAGATCAAATAGGATTAAGAATGCCTATTTCACTGAACAAATGTGAGAATTCAGAATAATATGTAAATTGAGGTCATGCATTAAGGAATATGGCTGCAATGTTTATTACTTATCTGTCAGGGTCCCAGCAGGAAACAGATGGTGCACTCAAATGTGCTAATTCAAAGAGGGTTTAATTATGGGACAATTTTCAAAGCTTTGGGCATGGTTTAGGAAAACTCATAAAGAATAATGTAGTATTCTAGAAGTCCTGATCATGTCTAGGCCTAAAAGGACAACCTGGGGAGTGGTTACCAGAGCTAGGAAGAAAAGTTTGTGTATAGAGGGCAGTCATAAAAGGGGATGAAATGTACAGCATGGTGGCAGTTGTTAATAATACCATATTGTATACTTGAAAGTAGATCTTAAATGTTCTCACTACCACTACCAGAACAACAAAGGTAATTATGTGAGGTGAGGGATATGTTAACTAACCTTATTGTGGTAATTATTTTGAAATATAGATGTGTGTGTCATATCATCATGTCCATCTTAAACTTACACAGTGTCACGTTTCAGTTATATCTCCATGAAGATAGGGGTTGGGAGGAGCTCTGATGGTTGGTTGAGGGACAGAACAAGACTGAAAGGATCCCTTCCTTCTTCCCTTAGATCTTTTGCAGGTGTTCCCCACTTAGCAACCCCAACCAAAAAGTCAGAGAGAGGGTCCAGAAACTGTTTCTGTCATCCTTTCAGTTCAGGCTTCTGGAATAGAAAGCAGGACTTGAAGAATGCAGAGTGGCTCTGGAGGGGCAAATAGAAGGAATCTGGTTCACACCATGAGGCAAATGGAAAAATTCTCAGAGAGGGAAACCAATGTGAAGATACCCTCAGAAAGGTCCACTTGTACATTGTCAGATTGCCTCCCCATGCCCTATCTGTTGGCCCGTCTTTAACTGGAAATGGCCCCATCTTTGAAGGGGACATTTGTTATTTTCCCTTCCAGTCTCTACTATCCTTCTTTCTAGTAGCAATACTTGCTGTTTCTTACCCCCAAACCCCTACCCGGAGGATTCATTCTCCCCCTGTTGTCAGTCTGTATGTTTGGAATGGGATTCTGTCCTGCAGGGCTGTGTGTGTGACCTAGGCCTGAGCCAGTCAACATGCTCCATCCTGCTGTGTGTGGTGGTTGGTCCAAGATTGAGCACAGGGTTCAGTTAGAACCTGGCAGCCACAGTGAGTCTTTTCTTAAGAATACGGAGAGCCTCGGGGGGAGCTGCTGCTCCCATCCTGACATCAGGAGGGACAAACTTTGGGTCTGAAAATGAAACCAGTCTGTCAGAAAACAAGCCGGGGAGCCCTGAATCTAGCTGTGCCTGATGGAAGCATCACCACTGAAGCCTGCAGTTAAGAAAGTCAGTGTGTTGTATTTCCACTGTGTTGTTTTGAGTTGGATTTTCACATATACCAAAAAGAGTCCTGATGTAGAAAATGCCCCACATGTTACTTTTTCTTAGATAATAATTTTAATGTAAATGTGAATTTAAAACTGTTAGCCAGTGTCATTGTTGTTAGAGGCTGTTGCATACATCCTTTACTTCATACTGTACTCCTTGAAAGAGCAGTATTAGTGATATTCTAGCATAGCATAAAAGCAATTCACATGGTAATCAGCTGTAAATGTAATAATAGGGTAGTTGAGATTTGTGTTTTAAAACACATTCTTGCACAATTATTTCCCCCATTAAATTCATACAGAAAGCTGAAGTTGGAAATCAGGATTGATATCACATATCTGCTAACTGGCTGTCTGGGTAGAAAATTAAAGTCGTGCTGAAAGTTAAAATCCATTATTTGACTGAATTGACAAAATAGTAAAATTCCAATTGATCTAATTCCCAGTGGCTGGTGCTTTTAGATTAAAAAAAACAAACAAAAAAACTATTATTTGGGAATTATAGGGCTCTCTCTCTAAATCATTGATCAGCTGTTCATGTTTAAATGCCCTTTTCAATATAATTGTTAAATTTTGGCTCATTGAATTTTAGAATGCAAGAAGCATTTTAAAAAACATGACTTTAAAATTAAAGACTTTTAAAAGTCAGTTCTTTACCTTATTTTGCTTAGAGATTTAGAAGTTGTTTTCTCCCATGACATAATAGGAGGGTTTTTTTTCTTTTTTTTGGTAACAGCTTTGAGATATAATTCACATGCCATAAAATTCACCCTTATGAAATGTTCGCTTCATTGGTTTTCAGTGTATTAGCAAAGTTGTGCAGCCATTGTTACTATCTATTTCTAAAACATTTTTTATCTTCCCATAAAGAAACTCGGTACCCACTAGCATTCTCCTCTGTCCCTTCTCACCCCAGCCCCTGACAACCACTGATCTTTCAGTCTCTATGGATTTACCAATTCCAGACATTTCATGTAGATGGAGTAATTCACCTTGTGGCCTTTTGTGACCGGCTTTTCCCACTTCGCTCTGTGTTTCTTTGTTTTTGTTGGCGCTGGGTCTTTGTTGCTGTGTGCAGGCATTCTCTCGTGGCGAGGAGGGGCCACTCTTGGCCGCAGTGCATCAGCTTCTCCTTGCGGTGGCTTTTCCTGCACCAGAGCACAGACTCTCGGTGCATGGGCTTTCATTGCTCTGCGGCATGTGGAATCCTCCCAGACCAGGAACTGAACCCGTGTCCCCTGCATCGGCAGGCGCATTCCTATCCACTGTCCCACCAAGGAAGTCCAGCATCGTGTTTTCAAGGCTCATCCATGCTGTAAAACTGGAACTCTTTTACCTGAGCTTTCCAGAAATCGTGGTTTGGTAAGATGCTGGTGCTAGTCTCATGCATCCTCTCCGCTCTGCTTTACCAATACATTCTCTGCACCACAGCAGAATGATTTGTTTCATCTTCGTCAGTTGATGGCCTTTGTATCTTATCTACCCTTGACATGGCCTGGTAGGTCCTACCTGGCTGCCCTGGCCAAGCTCCCCAGCTCCGTCAGGCTCCTCTGTTCTCTTTGCATTCTGACGTGTCCCTGCTGCCAAGGGCACCTACTCATGCTATCCCCTCCACCTGCAGCTGGCTGTCTTCTGTCACTTTTAGTTAATTCCTTCGATTCCTTCTTCAGACCTTGTGTCACTTCCCTAAGTTCAGGTCATGTTCCTCAATTATTTTCCTTCATAGCACTTATTCAGTTTCTAATTATACCCCCATCATTGTGACTGTTTCATTAACTTTTATATCCACCTACTAGACCATAAACTTTCAGAGAAGAGAGCTCATATCTGTGGCTCATTAAAAAAAAAAATCTATAGTTCCTGGCCATAGGAGGTGCTCTCGTTGCCTCAGAATTTCTAAACTATTTTCGTACAGTTTTCATGTTCAAGGTGTTTACGAATAGTAGAATACTCTGAATATTGGAAACTCTGTCAATTGGAATATTGGATTGACCTTTGCCTGACTAGGCTGTGTAATCGAGTTCACTGTTCTTTGTTTAATGTTGACCACCCTGGTCAATAACAGTGGGTTAGAATCGTGCAGAGAGCAAAGGAAATTGGGAGTTAACATTAAAAAAAAAGAACACCTGAATTTTGAATTAAAACAAGCCTGTCCCTCACCACCTCTCTTATACCTTTTCTCTCTCTCTCCTTCCTTCTCTCACAGCCAGAGGATAGCATCTTTTCTTTCCAAATGAGAATTAGCATATATATATATTTATTTTTTTAAAGCAAACCTATATTTTTATAGAACAACAAATGACATGATCTCATCTTTTTACAGGTAATTATATTGGAAAAATGCTTTAAAGTTTTACATACAGTTGATTTAAATGCCTTTAAAAACATATAATAAACAGTGGCAGATTTCCTGTTACAAAGAATAATTGATATCCCTTGGGATCAAATAAAATGTTATGGGAAATCCTGCCTTCACAGATGTTATAAAATTTAAGACCTATACTAAATATCAATCTACACTAGTTCCTCTTAGCTGGGTTAATTCTGTCTCTCCTTTCCCACCAGGGGATACTAGGGGATAGTTTTTGATAGTTACAACTTGGAATTGGGGAGCTACGGATATCTAGTGTGTAGAGGCCAAGTGATTCTGCTAAATGTTCTGTGATGCTTAGGACAGTTTTTAAAGTATTATCCAGCCCAAATGTCACTAGTACCAAGGTCAAGAGACCCTGCTCTGTATGAAATAAGTGTTTTGAGATGTTATTAACATAAAACTAAATGGTAATTTATTCCTTTGTTAATTAAGTTTGTGGAAATTCCCGAAGAGTAAAACGCCTTCCTTTGTTCACTAAGACCGCATTTCTTTAGCTCTCCTTCATTCCAGGCGCTGGACTAGACACTGTAGACACTTGGTTAAAATAATTCGCGTTCAGTCAGAGAGACAGACATAAAATTTGGCGTTTGGTATATATGGGAAAGATTAAAAGAGCAATGTCATAGGGTGCTCTGGTGCTACATACTAAGAACATTCCTTGGCCTGGGTTTCAAAGAGGCTTCTCGGAAGGCATGGTACACCTGGAATGCATCCTAAAGAGGAAGAATGGACTTTGTTGGCTGAGGGACTAGCACAGCAGAGGAGGAGAAGTGTGAAGCAGAACTGGCAAGCTCTCTGATGTTAGTAGTGAGTGTTGAAAGCGAGGAGAGGCAGGAGACAAGGCTGAAGGCATCAGGAGGACAGTGATGGAGAGTCTTGTGTGCAGACTCAGGAGCTAGAGAACACAGGTTTTAAGCAGCAAAGCAATATAGTCTAATTTGCGTTTCATATATCTAACTCTGGCGCTTCCTGGGTAGCTCAAATGGTATAGAATCTGCCTGCAGTGCAGAAGACCCAGGTTCAGTCCCTGAGTCAGGAAGGTTCCCTGGAGAAGGGCATGGCTACCCATTTCAGTATTGTTGCCTGGAGAATCCCATGGACAGAGGAGCCTGACGGGCTACAGTCCAAGAGGTTGCAAAGAGTCAGACTGAGCAACTAACACACACATGTACAACTAACTCTGCCTAACCTGAAAGTGATGGATTTAAAGGGTTAAAACTGGATTCAGGGGAAGCAGTTAGTAAGCTGTTTTATAGTCCAGGTAAGAGATCATGAGTGCCTGGACTTAGGCAATGGCAGTTAGATGGAGAGGATCACTTGGATTGAGAGATGTCAGTGAGAAAGAACCAGCGGAGTGGTGCTTGATTGGATGTGAGAGCTGAGGGACAAGGAGCCCTCGGAGGACTCCCTGGTGTCTGGTTTGGGCAGAAGGAGGACAGGAAAGGAAAAGCCAGTGATAATTTTGTTGTGGACATATTAAATGATACATATTTGAAACCCTTAAAAGGGGTAGAGATATTGATTTTGGAGTCTTTAGTGCACAGGCCAGGACTAAATTCATGAGAATGGATGAAACTGCTGAGTGAGTAGAAAGGAAGTTGATCCAAGAATGGAGACCCAGGTGACCCAAGGATAGAAAGTTACAAGGTACTAATTATTTTATGTCAATATATATTCATGCATATGTAGGTATCAATATTTGTGTGTGTATGTGTAATATTTGTTAGATTAAGAAAAGTATACAAGACACAGAGAAGAAAAATTGAAAATGAGTTGTAGAAACCCACTGCTTGGATTACCTCTGTTAACATTTTAAACCAGTTAAAAGTTCAGCATAGTGTTGTGGGTTGAACTGTTTTCTTCAGAAAGATATGTTGAAATCCTAACCGCCAGGACCTGTGAATGTGACTTTAATCGGAAATAGGTTCTCTGCAGGTGTAGTCAAGTTAAGATGTAGTCATACGGGATCAGAGCGGGGAGATCCTAATACAGTCACAGGTATCTTTGTAAGATAAGGAAAAATTTGGACACAGGCACACACAGAGGTGAATACCATATTACAACAGAGGCAGAAATTGGGGTGTTGAATCTACAAGCCAAAGAATGCTAAGAATTGCCAGCAAGGGCTGGAAGCTAGGAAGATGGCAAGCAAGAAATTCTCCCCCAGAGCCTCCCCAAAGGAAACAACCCTGTTGACACATTAATCTCAGATTTCTAGCCTACAGAACTCTGAGAAAATAAATTTGTGTATTGCTAATCCACCCAATTTATGGTTCTTTGTCATAATAGCCCCACAAAACTAATATACATGGTTGGGTTATATAAAAATAAGCATAGAAAGCTAATGATAAGTGAAAGCATCTCTTTTTGAAAGTTCATGAGATACTTTAGAAATTTATCTACATCAGCACAAACAGAACTACCTCTTCCTTTTAAGCTGCTGCCCAGTGGGAATACTGATATTTGGTGGTTGGGCAGAGAAGGAGAAGAAAAAATAGGGAGGGAGGTAGGAGGAGCATTAGGTAAAAGTAGCTTCTTGAAGGTTTCAAGAAACCCTAAGTAGTCAGTTGGGTACAATGGAGAAATAGATCCAGGAAAATAAGGACTGAAAAATATTTTGGTTATGGGCACCATGGAAATCTTAGGCAATCAGTGTGAGAACTTCTGTGGAGCTAGAGTAGCAGAAACTAACATTAAGTAAAAGATCTCCATTCTTCACATGCCCATTCTCTGAGATAGGACAAAATAATGAACAGGACAATTGTGTAGAATGATATGTAGCTGAACGTGAGGTACAACAGAAGATTGAGATAGGAAAGAATTGATTACATAAGGTATAAAAAAGCAGTGTTATATTTTAGCATGGTTTCAGAAGTCAACACTATAGATACATACTGACCTTGGGCCCTGTCTGAAAAGGTGTCAGAAAATAAGTCCCTGAGGCTGGGAAAGGTTGAGGGCAGAAGGAGAAGAGGGTGATAGAGGATGAGATGGCTGGACGGCATCACCAATGCAGTGAACATGAACTTGGGCAAACTGTGGGAGATGATGAGGGACAGTGCGGTGTGGCATGCTACAGTTCATGGGGTCGTAAAGAGTTGGACACAACTAGGCGACTGAACAACAACAACAAATTTCACCTCTCCTAAGGTTGCCTGCTGTCAGGATCTAGAAAAATCACATTTTTAACTATATAAATGTACCCTTCTAACATTGAGCACTTACAACATTCTGGGCACTCTGCCCTAAGGATGACCTCATTTTATTCTCACAACCCACTATGAGGCAGGGCCTTTCAGAATCCTCATTTACAAATCAGGAAACTAATGCCCACATAAATTATTTTCTAAAGTCAGAAAGGAGAGGTGCTGGAACACAAATCCCAGGCCTTAATCACTAGATTCTGAAGCATAGCAGGGGTGAGGAAGGGAGAGAAGATAGCATTCCCCTCTCATTGTTTAGGGGTGAATTGCTGCCAACAAGAACAAAGTTCTAACTGCACTGTGTCCAAACAGCATTGTCTAACCAGACTGAGCTGATGGGGAGGAACAGGAAAACCTTTTGGCTAGATATTTTCAATTACAGGTAAAAACAAAAGTTCATGAAGGCTTCCTGGAATATTGTCAAATTTAACTTTGTGTCTTACTATATAATATGATCATATAACATTCTCATTGCCGCCAAAAAATACAAGCCATCAGCAGAAAAACTGAGTTTGGTTCTAAGACCCAGTATAGACAGTCTCTTAGCCATGTTCATCTCAGATATGAACTTAGTGAGAGGGAGTTGTGGGGGTCAGAGCTTAGGGGGTCTAGAGCAGAGACCTCTGAACGCAGTGGCCCCCTCTACTTTACACACAGGTGAAATGCTTTGAAGATAAACAAGTGAACGGGCTATACTGATAAGCACAGCTGACCAAAACCTCTTTCTATCCCAACTCCTAAAGAAATGCTTTTCTTTTTTCTTTTTTAATATAAATTTATTATTTTTGGAGGCTAATTACTTTACAATATTGTAGTGGTTTTGCCATACATTGACATGAATCCGCCATGGGTGTACATGTGTTCCCCATCCTCACTGTGATAGAACAAACTTTGAGGTGGTATTTTTATAAGCAAATTTCTTTAGTCTGCCTGCTATATTATTAGAATTAAATAAGTGCTGTTCATGTGTATTTCTAATAAGGCATGGAATAAATAATATGTATAGTAGTTTTACGTTAAATAGAATCATGGGCTCTGTCTACACAGTGGCCATTTTTATTCACTGCATTGTCTTACCTAAAATGCTCCTCTCCTCTTCTCTTAGATTTTGATCTTTTAAAGGCCAGAAAGAGGGTTAAGTAAGAAAAAAGGGAAAGAGGATAAGAAATTAAGAGTCATTGCTTTTGTTGCACATAGTCATGGGGGGTCACTTTTTATATAGTTATCCCCCTGTGCTGTGCTGGCAATTCAACTGTGGTTTGTCTGAAAATCCCCACTGCAATACACCAGGACAAATGTATTTATTGCTAATTGTTTACTGGTAGAATATTTATAAGGGAAAGTCAACTCCCAAGTTAAGAAAGAGCATCCCTGTCCCTCGTAATGCATATTTGTTAATTCATTTCTCTTAATCCTTCTGAGTCATCTACTATGACTGTAATGCAAGGAATTTTTCTCTCTGGATGCATGAACCGTGTCATAAAGTAGTAGTGGCAAGAGTTAGATAAATCTAGGAGATAATGAAACTTGACTTACCTACCTCACAGGTTTCTTGGGAGGATAAAATGAAATAATGAATGTAAGCATGTTTTTAAAAAGCAAGAAGTGCTGTAAAATTCAAGGTGGTATTTTTTTGTGCCTTGGCTGCAAAATTGTTTTCTATCACAGTCATAGTTTATTAGCTCTTCTGCACACATATGCATATGGAAAAAAGCATTCCTGCTGCTCTTTCCTATCCTTAAGAAATTAGAAAAAAGTTTTCTGTTCCTTTATGAAGGTAGCATCATTTAGGTTGTCATGAAATTCTCAATTCCTCATTTACTGTTTCTATACCATACAGGGTGAGTTTAAGATAAGTACACTGCTCATTCTCTGAGGCCTAGTCATCTTGGCAGAAATCTAAACAGCACAAATGAAAGGATCTTTCTGGGAGTAACATCTTTGGGTCAGTGTCATTAAATTAATGCTGTGATGTATCAACATGTCACCTATGTGAATAATAATATACCCACACTTAATTTATAGATTTCTCCCCCCCATTTTTTCCTGAAATGGAGGCCATAATGATTTCGGACTCCCCATTCAAATGTGTCTTCTGATTTCTAAGTCATAATTATTATTTTTTTTATCTTAGCAGGTAATTTCTTTAACTCCAATAGCTGTCCATCTGTAAAAAGAGATTGAAGAAATAATGTAATAATACAGTGGAATGATTTTCATTTTCTAGCAATGTGTAGCTTTTTATAAATAAAACCAAAGACATGAAACTAGAAATAAAATGAAAATGTAGGCTGTATATATTTTTCTCTGAATGCTACTTGGGTAAGGAATGAGTCCCCAGATGAAAGCAGTATGAGTCATTTCAAATCTAACAACCTCATATTATCATGAAATCGTGTTGATGTATTTGTAAAAATCCATGAAGAATTCTATAAGGGGCTTTTGATCTTGACAGGATCCAGGGGTAGGGATGCAGACTGAAAAGGGAATATTTGTGTTTCTTATCTAGTGGATTCTGCAACATTGTCACATTTAATTTACTAATAAAAGAGGTATCAGATTTTTAGACTAAATTAATAAGGATGAGATTTGAAGGCAAAAATAATTGTTTTTCCTGCATGGAATGTTAGAACTGAGAAGGGATTTAGCATCTAATGTAAGTATGAATTTTTCCACATCTCGGTAACATTGCTAATTAGTCTCTGCATTCCTTCCTGCTAAGCCTGTAGATGACCCCAGGATCCTTTTCAACACAGACCTGCAGGCAGCCATTACTAGGCAATTAGAGATGACATATGAGTGAAATCTTTATCCATCCTCTTCTATAGAACATTTCAAATAATCATCTTTAATTTCCTTCAAAAATATGTCACAAATACTTCTTGTGCATTATTACGTTCCAGACATTGGGTATACACACTAATAGAAAAGACCTGAATCTCAGCCTTAAAGAGTATATAGTTTAGAGAGGGGAGAGTGGAGCTAACAGGTGCTTAAAATGTAGCATACCAAGAGCCAAGATGAAGGTATGCATAAACTACAATAGGAGGGCCTCATAACACAGCAGATGACACCTGTCTTTATGTTGAATATACAAGCGGAAATTATGCAGGCAAAGCTGGAATATTCTAGGACAGCAGTTCTCAACTTTTAAAAAATCTCAGATCCCTTTATACTCTTGAAGTTATTGTAGACTTCTCAAAAAGTTAAACAAAGAATTACTGTGTAATCTAGCAATTCCACTTCCAGGTAAACACCCCAAAGAATTAAGAATATAGTCTCAAACAGATACTTGTATACCAATGTTCATAGCAACATTATTCATGAGTTAGTCTACTGTATGAATGAATGTATTACAGTTTTCTTATCCATTTACCTGTTAAGGGACATTTGGATTATTTCTATTATTTTTTTTTTTAGTTATTAAGAAAAAACATGATACGGATTTTTATGCACAAGTCTCTTTTTGGAAATATGTTTTCTTTTCAGTAAGTAACTAGTTGTTCAGTGGCTTGGCCATAGAATAGCTAAGTGGTTTTCAGCTGGGGACAATTTTGCACTCTAGAGGACATTTGACAGTGTTTGGGGACATTTTTGTCATGAATGTGGAGGTGCTAGTAGCATCAGACAAGTAGAGGCCAGGAACACGTCAAGACATTTTGGAATGCACAGGACAGCTCCCATAGCAAAGAACCATCTGACCAAAATCTCAGTAGTGTTGAGTCTGAGAAAACTTGGTTTAGATACATATTTAAAATTTAAGGAAACATCTAAATGCTTTTATAATGAAATTATACAATTTTGCATTCCCAGCAGCAAGGTATGAAAGTAGCAGTTGTTCTGCATCCTTGCTAACTCTTGGTATTGTCAGTCTTTTTAATTTTAACCATCCTATGAGGAGTACAGTAGCATTTTTTGTGATTTTAATGTACATCTTCTTGGTCACTAATAAAGTTGAGCATCTTTTATTATTGAGATTTAAGAGTGCTGTATATATTCTCCTTGTTTTACCTTTACTGTTAAAATATTCATAACATACAGTTTATCATTTTAGTAAAGTACGCAGTTCATTGATACCTTTATTCTTTATTTGAGATCTTTGTTAAATATTTTCACTCAATCTGAGGTTTGCCTCTTTAGTTTCTCTCCACAATCTTTTGAAAAGCTATGTTTTAAATTTTGTTATAGCCTAATTCACTAATTTTTTTCTTTATAATTAATGCTTTTCCATTGTCTTATCTAAGAAATATTTGCCTACTTCAAAAGGTGAGGTATTTGTGAAGGTATTCTACATTTTTTTTCTAGAAGAATCATCATTTAGTTTTATGTTTAGGTCTATCTTTCATTTCAAGTAAATTCAAGTAGATTTTGTGCATGGTGTGAGGCAGATGTGAGTTTCATTTTCCCCCATACAGCATGCTTTTGATGCAGCACAGTTGCTGGAAACAACTCTTTTCTTCCCTCACTGAATTATCTTGCTATTTTTGTCTCAATTACAGTAGGTTTACAGTAAGTCTTGAAATCAGATGAGAGTCTTTCAATTTAGTGTTTTTAAAGATGTATTCTAAGCTCTGAAATTCCAAATAAATGTTAAAATTACTTTGTCTATTTCTACAAGAGAAATCCTGATAAGATTTTGATCAGGATTGTTGAATCTAGATTCATTTAAAGAGAACTGACATTTTAGTAATACTGAATCTTCTAATCCATGAAAATGGTATGCCTCTTCATTTATTTATGCCTTCTTTAATTTCTCTCAGCAATATTGTATTGTTTTCAGTGTATAGGTTGTACTTTTTTCCCCTTAAACTCGTGTTTATGTTTGTTACATTATTACAAATGGTATTTTAAATTTTAATTGTCACTAATATAGAGAAATACAATTAATTTTTATATCTTGACCTTATGTTCTATAATCTTGCTAAATTCACGTTTTAAAAAAACTATGGGGAGATCTGGTAGTTTATGGCTCAGTTTTTCCATCTCTCTATTGTAAACTGTATGAGATAAGGAGGCAGACTTTAAGATCTTACTAGCTGTTGGAAGTGGGTACAAACCCAAACGAAACATGTTTTAAATGTAGTTAATTTATTAAATTTTTGCTACTGATTTAAAAAAGGTGAAATACAGTGAAATCTTTCTTTTCACACATGGATCCAGTTTTCTCTCACCTTGCTTACTAGAAACCACAATTTTCGGGGTGTCTTTTTTAGAATTTGTGCACATGCAAACAAACACTAATTTATATTTATTTTCTCTTTTTATACAGTAGTAGTATATTATGCATAATGTTCTATACTTTGCTTTATTACTTAAAAATATATCCTATAATTTTTTTCCATTTGCATATTGTACTCTTGTATTGATGTACCGTGTACCATAATTCATGTAAGCAATCTTCTGTTGATATACATTCAGATTTTAAAAAATATTTTGTTGTTTAAATTAATCCTTCAGTGAATAGCCTTGCCCATAAATCATTTATGTGTAGGATAGATTCCTACAGGTAGAATTGCTAGATCAAATAGTATTTGCCTTTATAAGTTGTTAGATATTGCTAAATTTTCCTCCACTGGCAAGCCCATGTATTTCAGAAGTATTTATTTATTAGGTCCTTACACTATTCAGATTGCTGCAAGAACTTTTCTTCTTTGAACCAGAGGAAGGAAGAAGAGAGAAAACATTTTTTGAGACTGTTTTCATAAGCAGCTTAAACATATTTATGAAATGAAGAAAGGATGGAAAAGGAAAACCATTTAAGTTTTACTATGTGTCATATGTTATTCTTGGTTGAATTTACCACCGCCACCACTCTGTGAAGTTAGTTTCATTTTTCTCCTTGAAAGGTGAAAAACTAAGGCCCCAAAAGGTTAAATATCTTACCCAAGGTTGTACTAATGATTGTTCAGCAGAATCCAAAAGCATATTTCTTCTTTCTTCAGTGAGACATGCCTATATAACTAAGAAGATTCTATTTTTGGTCCATATGCCCTTTGATGATAAGTCCATCTTGTCCCTGGTTCTTGTGTTAGGATGAACTACTGGGACCATAAATCCTGACCATTGAGTTCTAATTTATCCAAAACTTGGTTGAACTATGAAGCTCACTGTCAGAAGATGGCACACAATTAAATTCTCTAGGACAGATTTTTTTCCATAGTTCCGTAGAGTATCTTATCTAATAATAGCATTTTTAGTTACACAGTCTAAGATAAGGCAATCAGATCTTTTGCTTAGGGATATAAATTAATTGCTGACAGAAGTCAGTCAAGAGAAAGAATATATGTTTTGACTAGAGTCTAATGACCAAAGAATCTTAATTCAGGCAGGTCACCGATTTCCAGGTGGCCTAAAGCAATATTTAACCATGACTGTTTCATCACTCTATCTGTAAAATGGGGGGGTTGTTATTGATAACAATCGCTCACAATGTACTTGACATAAAATTGATCATCATTTCTGATGCAGTGTGAAATGTGAACTGGATAAAAGAACAGATCTTGTAGCCAGGCAAAACTATGTTTGAATCCCCCTCTGCTCTTTATTGGGTGTGTGACCTTGAGAACTTCACCAATTTTGCTGAACCTACTTTTCTTTATCTAAAAAATGAAGGTATCAGTAGTACCTACCTTATAGGGCTGTTGTAAAAATTAAATGAGCCCGCATGGATTTAATGTTTACCTTAGGGACTGGAACATAGTAAGTACTCCTTAAATGGTAGCTGTTATTGTTATTGTTGTAATTATTATTTAGCGTTACTTCTGATTTCTGTCCTGAGATCTCTTAAGCACTGCCTGTTGGGGCAGATTTCTATGCTGTGTGAACCAACTTTGTATGTTTAATATGGCTTTGTGCTCAGATAAATCAAAACACAGAGGTAAACCTCTACCTGACCTTGTTGGCGATTAGCTTTTGCCTTTTCATGCATGAGATTTGATTATCTTTATCAGTGTTTTAGCTTGTGTTACCTATATATCATAAAATTATCCCAACCTTTTAATACCCTGTCACAAACATTTATCTTTTTGACCTTCAATGGAACTGTAAGATTGCCTGCTCTTTAATACATCTATCTTTCTTGTATAATATGAAATTACCAGTTTAAGTTTAGTATTTACAGGATGGTCACTTAGATGCCATGAGTTTTGATTCATCCTTGCCACTAGATGGCACTGTAATAGAACACATTCGTTATAGTTATCCTTTACCGTCTAGGAAGACCTGGCATAGAAACAGAAGCTAAGGAGTAGTCTTCATATGCGAGTCTGAAGTTGAGAGGGGTTTGAAATAGGGACATTTTATAAGTGGAAGAATTTATAGGGTGTGAACATTATGTTGTTTCAGTTCAGTCGCTCAGTTGTTGTCTGACTCTTTGTGACCCCATGAACTGCAGCACGCCAGGCCTCCCTGTCCATCACCAACTCCTGGAGTTCACCCAAACCCATGTCCATTGAGTCAGTGATGCCATCCAACCATCTCATCTTCTGTTGTCCCCTTCTCCTCCTGCCCTCAATCTTTGCTAGCATCAGGGTGTTTTCAAATGAGTCAGCTCTTCGCATCAGGTGGCCAAAATATTGGAATTTCAGCTTCAACATCAGTCCTTCCAATGAACACCCAGGACTGATCTCCTTTAGAATGGACTGGTTGGATCTCCTTGCAGTCCAAGGGGCTCTCAAGAGTCTTCTCCAACGGGTTCCTCCAGAAGCATGCTTTGACACAAAGACGTGTGTGTGAATGTGCTTGAGAGGTGATGTTGAGGGAGGGGGCAAGAATGAGGGAGCAGGAAGAATGAGATTGGAGAGAAGAAAAAGGAGAAACATAAGGGTGATATTTGGGCAACAGGGCTTAATTCCACGGAAACATCCTGGGAAGCACATGAACATCCTAAGAAGAATGAGTCTCAGGTAGGTGAGATGCTATCAGGGAAACAGATCTAAGTTTGCATTGAATTATCTACTTCAACCTGGCTAAAATCAGGCATAGGTCTAAGTGGATGTGACTCAGGGCACCAGATGTGTCTGCTGCAGCTACCTAATAAATCATGTACTCTGTGAATTCTTCTATTTGAAATAAATGAAGAATCTTAATGAACCATCTGCAACTCCAAATTCTTGGGGGCTACTCAATAGGTAATCTGGCAAACACTAAGTGAATAAAATGTAAATGGTTACTTTATGAAATTCCCAGGAAGAGCTTTTGCCCTTTATATCCTAGTATGAAAGGTCCAAATCTTGCCCTTTATATCCCAACATGGAAGGATTCCCAAGTCCTTTTATCTTTGTATACTAGTATATAGGAACGGGAGGTATTGGTTGTTACAGGAGCAGGAAGATTCTGCTGCTACACAAACACTGGGTTAAGTAGTGTAACTACTTTGAGCTAGAAGCCAAGACAGTTCAGAATATACCTGTGATGCTGGGCAAATCATTTAGGTCATCCTAAACTAACTTTTGGGACCTCAGTGTCTTTTTCTGTAAAAGGAATGTATGGCAGAGTTCAGTCATCTTGCGGTTTCTTCTAGTCCCGAAAGACCATGAAAATTATACATATAGAAAAAAAGTTGATTTTTGCAAATGAACACATTGTATTTATATGTATGTTTATGTTTACATGCATGATGTTATGGTTTTAGACATTGGGATTGATTATTAAATCTGTGGAAATCTCCTTGATCTTTAAAAATAAAAATTCCTTTTTTTTTGTTTGTTTGGCTTCAGAATGATGTGTCAGACATACAAGTAAGTAGAATAAATGTTAATTCTCAGTTCAGTTCAGTTGCTCAGTCGTGTCCGACTCTTTGCAACTCCATGAATCGCAGCATGCCAGGCTTCCCTGTCCATCACCAACTCCCAGAGTCCACCCAAACCCATGTCCCTTGAGTCAGTGATGCCATCCAACCATCTCATCTTCTGTCATCCCCTTCTCCTCCTGCCCCCAATCCCTCCCAGCATCAGGGTCTTTTCCAGTGAGTCAGCTCTTTGCATCAGGTGGCCAAAGTATTGGAGTTTCAGGTTCAGCATTAATCCTTCCAATGAACACCCAGGACTGATGTCCTTTAGGATGGACTGGTTGGATCTCCTTGCAGTCCAAGGGACTCTCAAGAGTCTTCTCCAACACCACAGTTCAAAAGCATCAATTTTTCGGCACTCAGCTTTCTTCACAGTCATACAGACAATACATATGAAATATCTGTTTTTTGGTTGTCTAATCATATGGCATTCTTTTATAAGTAATTAAGTTATTTTAATGGATGCAGGAAAAAGGATAAAAATCACCTTTGAAGGTAAAGTGATCATATAATTTACTGCACATATTGGACACTTTTGAACATGAAAGGGGGCACTAGTAATCACTGTTACAGAATAAAAGCCATGAATCAGAACCATCCCGCACAAACTGGGATATGATATCACCCTATTCAAAGGTTGGCTTCAGTTTTGTTAGTGGTTGAGTTAGTTGTAAGGTGAACTAAAACCAAATTCTCTAGCATTGGTTTGACCTTCCCACTGAAAACAGTGATAAAAATCTCAGTATAATTCAAAATAACAGCTGTTTGAAGCCATCAGACAATATAGGTGCCTAAAACTTGAAGGGTGATCATCTCAAAGAGAAGGGAAAAGCATAAAGTGAGTCCTGCATTTACTGATGCTTTTACCTTTAGAACCTTTGTTTATTTGCCTTGCAAGACTTGGAAACCGAAATAGGGAAAGCAGAGACAGCAATATTACTGGAATGGGAACCTCAAACTTAACTTCAGGGCTATTTAGATAGCCAAGACTTAAGGAGCCAAAAATCTGAAGAAATGGGAACTTGAGAGAAGTGATCCAGAATTCTCTATGCAATTTCCGTTCAAGAAATTCGCTAATTCCTAAGCTGGGCATGAGTGGAGTGAAAGGCTAAGAAACACCAAAAAGTAGTTGCTAAGGGACTGAAAAAATAATCACAGCTTTTGGTCATCTTAGCTTTTGGTTCTAAGGAGAGACAAACATTACAATTTAGAAACTGCCAAGGAGAATATATCCCAGTAAATTCCTCAGGCTTTTAAAACAGCCCTCTGAAGTATTACAGCTGATGATAGAGGTAAATTAGTAATAGATGAGACCTCACAAAGTCTTAAACACCACCTCTAATTATTTCAGTTTCTGATTGGATTAAGGTTTCCTGCCCATCAGGCAAAATAAAATAAAATATTCTCTGGAGAAATATAACATCATCCACAGTCTTTGAAATCACTCATGCTTAATGTCAGCATTCAACCCAAAATTACCAGCTATGCCAGGAAATAAGACCAAATGACAAAGCTAAGAGAAAAAAATTGACAGTAGAAATAGGCTTTTATGGAATTCCCTGGTGGTCCAGTGTTTAGTACTCTGTGCTTTTATTGCCAAGGGCACGGCCAAGAAAAACAATAAAGAAATAACAAGAAAAATAGGCCTATATGTAATACAGATATTGTGGTTAATAAAAATAAAATTTTGAAATAAATATGATTATTAAGTTAAAGAAAGTAGATAAAGAATAGAGACTGTCACCATAAAATTAGCATCTGTGGAAGTATTAGCAAATAGAAGTTGTAGAGCAGAAATAATTAAAAGTCAAAAGATATGTTTAACTGCAGATTAAACACAGCAGAATGGAGAATTAGTGAGCTGAAAATAGATACGTAGAAAATACCAAGTAAGAAGTGCAGAGAGTAATGTTTGAAGATAAACTGGCCAGTCTTTCAAACCTAAAGAAAGATAACACTGCAGATTCACCGAGCCCTGTAAACCTCAAACAAAATAAATACAAAGTATCATAGCAAAATGTGATGACACCTATAAAGAGAAAATCTAAGATAAATTCCCTTTAAAAGAGCAACAGTAAACTGACAATTGACCTTTCAAAAGAAATGATGAGAGCTCATGGATAAAGAGTGATGTGTACATACACAATTGAAAGAAAATAACTGCCAAAGAAAAATTCTGTGCCCAGTGAAAATATCCTTCAAAAATGAGGGTAAAATAAAGACATTTTCATTCAAATAAAAATGGAGAGAAATTGTTACTAGAAAACCCACACTAAAATAATCCCTACAAGGTGTTTTTCAGCAGAAAGTTAATGATCTTAGATGGAAATGCAAGAAGGAATGAAGAGCATCAGCAAAGATAAATATATCTAACTAAGCAAATACATATTTAAAAGTCTAAACAAATGTTGACTTAATAAAACAATAAGGTTCAGTGGGTTTAAACTCTGTGCAGAATTAAAATGCATGATAACAGGAGCACAAAAGGCAGGAGAGGAGTGTTGCTCATTGAAGTGCTGTAAGAGTCTTGCATGATCTAGGACGTGGTATGGTTACTAATTTAAGGTAGATTAATAAGTCCTGGGTATATGTTGCAGTATTCAGGGTAAATACTAAATAAACAAAAAAGAATGTATAATTAACAATCTGATTAAAAAAAATAAAATGGAATGATAAAAATTACTCGCGTAGTCAGAAAGTACACAAGAAAGCAAAAAAGAATACAAAAGAGATGGGACAAATGGAAAACAAATAGTAAGGTGGTAGATTTAAATGCAAATATTAAAAAACAAAACAAAAATGCAAATATTGAGTTGGCCAAAAGTTCATTTGGGTTTTTCTGTACCCCCTTACAGAAGAACCTAGATGAATGTTTCGGTCAACCCAATGTTAGTAATTACGTTAACTGTAAATGAGTGAGATATTTTTAAAAGCAAAGATTGTCAGATTGGATGTAAAAAATAACACTGTATACTGCTTACAAGAGACATGCCTTAAATGTAAGAACTATACTGTTGTTTTTCTCTTGCATCATCCAAACCAGGCTAACAAACTGTATTTAGTCATTATGTCTCGTTGGTTTCCATACAATTTTTCAGTCCTCTTTATTTTCATAACTTTCACAGTTTTGAGAAGTATCTGTTGGTATTTTGTAGAAGGTCCCTGAATTTCAGTTTGATAGTTTCCTTATGATTGGCTAGAGATTATGGGTTTTGGAAGGAATAATCTGACATTTGTTAATACGTGCTTTATGACTCAGTGGATGGTTTATTTTAATAAATGTTCCATGTACAGCTGAAAAAAAATGTGTATATTTTGTATTTGTTTGGTGCATGGTATACAACACAAATATATGTACACCAGCAAGTTTGTTGATTGTATTGCTCAAATATTTTATATCTCTACTAAATTCTTTGAGAAAAATGTATTAAAATCTCTATGATGATTATGGATTTGTCTATTTTTCCTTTTACTTATATGTGTTTTCATTTTTGTGTATTTGAGTCTATGACATGAGGCATAACAAATTTGACATTGTTATATCCTCCTTTTGAATTATCTCTTAATCATTATGAAATGATGCTTTTTATCTCTAGTAATAGTTCTTGGATCAAACTTTGTCTACCACTGTTACAGGTAAACACCTTTCTTTTAGTGTTTGCATATCCTATCACTTTCCATCTTTCTCATATCAGCTTTTCTGTAAATCTGAAGCTGTCCTTACTGCCCCAAAACTTACTAAAAATAAAAAGAGAAGGACAACTCAGTATAAACATAAGCAAAAACTTGGAACTTAAAGCTAATATTGAGATGTCCAATACAGACAAGAAAAGATGATCAATGTAATCACTTATGAGAAAAATGCAAATTAAAACCTCAATGCAGTACCACTACACATCCTCCAATGTAACTGAAATGGAAAGGAGAGACAGTAGCAAAATTGGCTGAGTGAATGGAACTCTCATACTCTGTTGGTGGGAGCATAAATTAAGATCATCATTGTAAACTTTTTTTTGACAGTGTAAGCTAGTACTGCACATAAGCCAACTTACTACCCAGCAGTTTAAGTACACATATGTGCTAAATAAACATGACAGGAATGTTCAGAGTCACTTTACTCAAAATAGCCCCAAACAGAAATGTCCATAGATAACTTGTGACACAGCTATACAATGAAACACTAGATATTGATGATAAAAATATGAACTACTGTTATAAACAAAAATATGAATGAATCTCACAGACTTAATGTTGTAGAGGAAATGCACATTCTCTGGTTCCATTTATTTGAAGTTCCAAAGCAAATGGAATTGATCATTGGTGATGGAGGTCAGAGTAGTGGTTAGCTGTGGGGAGGGTACATGATGGACATGAGTTTGAGCAAGCTCTGGGAGTTGGTGATGGACAGAGAAGCCTGGCATGTTGCAGTCCATGAGGTTGCAAAGAGCTGGACACGACTGAGCAACTGAACTGAACTGTGGGGAAGGTAGTGATTTCGAGGAGTAAGAGGGAGCTTTCTGAGGTGTTGGTTTTCTAAATCTCAGCCTCGCTAGTGGTTACAGGAATGTGTTAACTTGGTTAGAATCCACTGAGCAGTGCCCTTAAGATTTGTGCATTTAATTGCATGAATATTATCAATAAAAAGGTCAAAAACACAAATTCCCCTGGAAACATGAATTTCAATAAAAATTAAAATATTTTTACCCTCTCTGCTGAATAATACAAATTATAAGAAAATGTTTTAGGCAAAAATTCTGTAAGATTTAGAAATGGACTGCAGCTATTGTATTATTCAAAGATAATGGAAAGAAACAGTTGAGTGTCTATTCTTCTGTGCATATGTGTGTCCTTTACAAATCAAACAATATATAGAATAATCTTGGTAGAAAATATCTGCACAGTACTTTGATCACTAGTTAATCTGTTTTTTGTGCTCTGGGATTTATTTTACTCATAGCATAATTGGATCCAGGGAGACCAGTTGCAATTATTGTACCAACTAAGGCTAAATTGAGCCATAGATTGTCCTGATTTTCTAATATTTTGAAATATGGAAAGAACTGTTTCGATGCCTAATGGTGCTTTTACAAAATGCTGGCACCTCACAATCAAAGCAAGTTAGAATTAATATTCATGGAAGATTTAACTAAGAGAAAATATGAAGGTGACTCAGTATCCCCGAGAGGAGATTGAGAAATGTAGAGAGCATGACAACAGAGGTTTTAGAGCTTTGGGGCTTCATCTTTTAAAACAGTAATTTAATATCAGCAAGATACAGTTCTTGAACATTTACTTTTTGTTGTGCAGTATGGGAAATTTCTTTCGTTCTGTGCCTCTCCGTGTGTGTGTGTGTGTGTATCTCAAGATAGATAGATACATAAAGATATTGTACAATCCTTTTAAAAATTCTTACAAGTATGGAAGATACTCTTGCTGTCCTCACATTTCACAGATGAAGAAACTGAGGTTTAGAGAGATTAAGCTGCCTAACTAAGGACACTCTGTGCCTGAGTGGGGAGCCATGGTTCAGACTGGTACAGTTGCCTCTGGAGCCCATGCTCTTATTTGCTGTTATTCATAGCAGTATTTCTGGAAGTATGAATCATGTGCCACCTGCATCCCCATCCCAGGGGACACCTGTCAAGTATAGATTCTCAGATGCCAGAGCAGGCAGACTCCCTGAAATGTGAGGTAATGAGTTTCCATTTTTCTTTAGGGCCCTGAGGTTGTGAACTACTGCTCTTTGCTCTAACATTTTATCCAAAACTGACCTACCACATTTGTACAAATATCAGGTAATAGAAAAGACTCATGCTCCTGCAGTGTATATATGCTGCTCTTGTCATATAGTTCTTCTCCCATTTACTAGTATTTCATCTGAGATTTTTAAGAGTATAGTTCCTTTTCTAGTCAATTTCAAATTGTTTATGTGTTGAATATACACAAAAGGAACATTGAGTTTGTTTAAATAAATGTTTATGGCTCCCAAGAAGAGTATATGCCTATTGATTCTTCCCACTACATTCTAAATGTTAAGTTGAAGCAGTAAATTCATCAGAAGGAGTATTTTTCTGCCTACACAGTTTTCTATATCGGATGCCTTGAGAATGGTGGAAATACCAAGGCATGTATTTTTTTCATTATAAAATATAAGACAAAAAATGATGTGGAAATGATCATGTATCATTTTACAGCTAACTTTTTCAGATTAAGAAGAATAATTTTAGCATGTTTCCATCCCTCAAAGCATCACTTTCTTGGAAAAAAAAATGAAGAAAACATGGATAAAGGGATAAATGGGCTTCCCTGGTGGCTCAGAGGTTAAAGCGTCTGCCTGCAATGTGGGAGACCTGGGTTCGATCCCTGGGTCGGGAAGATCCCCTGGAGAAGGAACTGGCAACCCACTCCAGTATTCTTGCCTGGAGAATCCCATGGATGGAGAAGCCTGGTGGGCTGCAGTCCACGGGGTCGCAAAGAGTCGGACACGACTGAGCGACTTCAAGGTTGCTAAATGCTTAAACCTTGTGTTTTTTCTCCTCAGTTTTTGGAAAGAAATGTCTAATATCATGTTGTGAACATTTTTTTATGGTACAAGAAGAGAAAAATAATAGTAAATAACTAAGACTCTTAATCATTAAGAATATGAGATGCAGTTAGGCCTGGGTTTGAAGACTCCTCTTCCATGCAGCATTGTGATCTGGGGTGAGTTCCTTATTCTGTGTTTCCTTATCTCCAGATGTGATAGATAATAGTACCTATTTCATGGCACTGAGGATTAAATGAAATAATGCATGCATGGTGTGCACAATAGATGGCATGGTGCCTGGAACATAGCAGGCATGCAGAAACATTAACTGTTCTTGTAATTGTTAGCATCTGTTTATTCCGTGATACCTACCATTTATGTTTTAAAGAAAGTTTCTTTTTATAGAAACTGAATATGAAATATACTATTATGAGTTTCATGAGTTAGGGAACAGATGAAATAAAAATAACAAGAGATCATTTGACAATGTTTCCAACCCTGTGTGATTGTTAAGAGCTCCCTTGTGTCAGGTATATGCTGCCTTAAACAAGTTCCTCATTGTTTCCTGGATTCTGTGTTATGGAGCTTTTTTCTTCTCTGGTTTCTTCTTGGAGGTAGAGTTGCAAGTTTCTTTTCTATGAATTAGGAACTTCCTCACCACGCAGAGAAAAAATTTGAGGGAAAAAAAGTTGTCTTGTGGTGTTGAGCACATTGTTGATAGGCAAAGTTGTCAATACAGTATGTTTCTGAAGGTCTTAGTTCCATTGCTAAGTAAAGAGTTACTATAGAAATATTTTTCTTTTTAAAATAGTTTTCCCTTCTTATTCAAAGAGTGTATGCTTAATATAGGAAAATTAAAAGATTTAAAAGTAAAAATAAAAAAAATACTGTCTAATCCTAAAGGAAATTACAGTTAATATTTTGGATTGTTGCATTAGAGATTTTTCTTTCTTATGGAGTGAGGTATATATATATGTGTGTGTGTGTGTGTGTGTGTGTGTGTGTGTGTGTGTATTTAAATAAAATTGTATATGGAGTTTGTATCTCCCTAAGATAGTGTTACGATACTTCTCAGAAATGAATATTTTCTCAGCTTTTAAAAGAAATTTTAAAAGGATTAGAAAACTCTAATGCTTAAGTGTGATTTTATTATCTTTTGACTTAAAATTTTAAAACATTTTGTTGATTCATTTAATCATCAAAGATTTATGATGTGCCCACTATGTGTGAAGTACTATATTGGGACTTTTTGTAGCAGGGACTTTGGAAGTTTTTCACACACTTATTTATTCTTTGAACTGCAATGTATTTGCATTTGGTCTGCTGAGATCCCTTAAATGACTTCCATAATCCCCTCTCAGTTCTCCCATCAGCCTTCCCAGTACCACCTCATAGCAGAGTATGTACTTCATATGTAAACTCAAAATGGAGCTAGGCAGAAACTACAGTTACCAATCTAAAAAGGTAATTTCCTCTCTCAGGTTTAAGATTAAAAAATAATTGGGGGTCAGGAAAATGGCCTGTCCTACAAGAAAAATGACTTTTTCCTTTGTGATATTTTCTTGTTGGGAGTAGGCAGGCAAAGGGGAACCCAGTCCCAAACTTGTTTAGGTCAATTCATAAGACATAGTACCTAGGAAGTCCCACTGCAAGAGATGATGGGTAATATGGACTCTTTCAATTATCTTTTCAATTTTCTTGGCCTCATCTCTGCCTGTAAAACATGCCTATTATACTGTGACTTTTATGTTTGTGTAACAGGAATGGACATAACTTGTAATGTTTATTTGTTAGCTCAGTATTATGTTTTCAGGGCTAAATTCAGAACAAAGAATGCCAGCTCTCCTGATATTATACAAAAGTTAGGGAAATTGCCTCTTAGCCACTGCCTTACTGTTTACTAATATTTTTAAATGGTTTTATATTTTTTTATATATAATTACCCCTACCATAGTTTGGGCTAGGGCCAAACTACAGGGAGGGAACACAGTCCCACCAATCAGCAGAAAATTCGATTAAAGATTTACTGAACATGGTTTTGCCCACCAGAGCAAGACCCGGTTTTTCCCACAACCAGTCCTTCCCATCAGGAAGTTTCTACAGGCTTCTAATGCTCATCCATCAGAGGGCAGACAGAATAAAAACCACAATCACAGAAAACTAACCAAACTGATCACATGGATCACAGTCTTGTCTAACTCTGAAACTGTGAGCCATGCCCTGTAGGGCCAGCCAAGACAGATGGGTCATGGTGGGGAGTTCTGACAAAATGTGGGCCACTGGAGAAGGGAATGGCAAACCACTTCATCATTCTTGCCTTGAGAACCCCATGAGCAGTATGAAAAGGTGAAGAGATATGACAGTGAAAGATGAACTCCCAGGTCGGTAGGTGCCCAATATGCTGTTGGAGAAGAGCAAAGATATAGCTCCAGAAGGAATGAAGAGGCTGAGCCAAAGTGGAAACAACACCCAGTTGTGGATGTGTCTGGTGGTGAAAGTAAAGTCTGATGCTGTAAAGAACATAATTGCATAGGAACCTGTAATGTTAGGTCCATGAATCAAGGTAAATTGGAAGTAGTCAAACAGGAGATGGCAAGAGTGAACAGTGACATTTTAGGAATCAGTGAACTAAAATGGACGGGAATGGGTGAATTTAATTCAGATGACCATTATATCTACTACTGTAGGCAAAAATCCCTTAGAAGAAATGGAGTAGCCCTCATAGTCAACATTGAGTCCAAAATGCAGTACTTGGGTGCAACCTCAAAATTGACAGAATGATCTTGGTTAATTTCCGAGGCAAACCATTCAGTATCAGAGTAATCCAAGTCTATGCCCCAACCCCTAATGCTGAAGTGTGGAAATTGAACGGTTCTTTGAAGACCTACAAGACCTTCTAGAACTAACACCAAAAAAAAGATGTTCTTTTCATCATCAGTTCAGTTCAGTCAGTCAGTCGTGTCCGACTCTTTGCAACCCCATGAACCACAGCACTCCAGGCCTCCTTGTCCATGGCCAACTCCTGGAGTCTACCTAAATCCATGTACATTGAGTCGGCCATCCAACCATCTCATCCTCTGTTGTCCCCTTCTCCCGCCCTTAATCCTTCCCAGCATCAGGGTCTTTTCAAATGAGTCAGCTCTTCGCATCAGGTGGCCAAAGTATTGGAGTTTCAGCTTCAACATCAGTCTCTCCAATGAACACCCAGGACTGATCTCCTTTAGGATGGACTGGTTGGATCTCCTTGCAGTCCAAGGGAGTCTCAAGAGTCTTCTCCAACACCACAGTTCAAAAGCATCAATTCTTCAGTGCTCAGCTTTCTTTATAGTCCAACTCTCACATCCATACATGACCACTGGAAAAACCATAGCCTTGACTACATGACCTTTGTTGACAAAATAATTTCTTTTCATCATAGGGGACTGGAATGCAAAAGTAGAAAGTCAGGAGATGACCGGAGTTACAGGCAAGTTTGGCCTTGGAGTACAAAATGAAGCAGGACAACGACTAAAAGAATTTTGCCAAGAGAACACACAGGTCATAGCAAACACCCTCTTTCAATAACACGAGAGGTAACTACACATGGACATCACTAGATGGTCAATACTGAAATCAGACTGATTATATTCTTTGCAGCCAGAGATGGAGAAGCTCTATAGTCAGGAAAAATAAGACCGGGAGTTGGTTGTGACTCAGATCATGAACTCATTGCAAAATTCAGACTTAAATTGAAGAAAGTAGGGAAAACCACTAGATCATTTAGGTATGATCTAAATCAAATCCCTTAGGATTATACAGTGGAAGTGATAAATAGACTCAAAGATTAGATCTGATATACAGAGTGCCTGAAGAACTATGGGTAGAGGTTTGTAACATTTTACAGGAGTCAGTGATCAAAACCATCCCCAAGAAATAGAAATGCAAAGAGGCAAAATGGTTGTGTGAGGAGGCTTTACAAATAGCTGAGAAAAGAAGAGGAGCAAAAGGCAAAGGAGAAGGGGAAAGATATACCCATCTGAATGCAGAGTTCCAAAGAATAGCAAGAAGAGATAAGAAAGCCTTCCTAAGTGAACAATGCAAAGAATAGAGGAAAACAAAAGAATGGGAAAGACTAGAGATCTCTTCAAGAAAATTAGAGATACCAAGGGAATTTTCATGGAAAGATGGACACAATAAACGACAGAAATGGTATGGACCTAACAGAAGCAGATAATATTAAGAAGAGGTGGGAAGAATACACAGAGAAACTATACATAAAGTATAGTATTAATGATGCAGATAACCATGATGGTGTGATCACTCACCTAGAGCCAGACATCCTGGGGTGTGAAGTCAAGTGAGCCTTAAGGAAGCATCACTACAAATAAAGCTAGTGAAGGTGATGGAATTCCAGCTGAGGTATTTCAGATCCTAAAAGATGATACTGTGAAAATGTTTCATTCAATATGCCAGCAAATTTGGAAAACTCAGCAGTGGCCACAAGACTGGAAAAGGTCAGTTTTCATTCCAATCTCAAAGAAGGGCAATGCCAAAGAAAGTTCAAACTGCCACACAATTGCACTCATTCACATGCTGGCACTAGCAAGGTAATGCTCAGAATCCTTCAAGCTAGGCTTCAACAGTACGTGAACCGAGAAATTCCACATATACAAGTTGGATTTAGAAAAGGCAGAAGAATGAGAGATCAAGTTGCCAACACCTGTTGGATCATAGATAAAGCAAGAGAATTCCAGAAAAACATCTACTTTTGCTTCACTGACTATGCTAAAACCTTTGACTGTGTGGATCACAACAAACTGTGGAAAATTCTTAAAGAGATGGGAATACCAGACCACCTTACCTGCCTCCTGTGAAATCTGTATGCAGCAACAGTAACTGAAGCAACGGTTAGACCCAGACATGGAACAACGGACTGTTTCAGTATTGGGAAAAGAGTGTGTCAAGGCTGTTTATTGTCACCCTGCTTATTTAACTTACATGCAGAGTACATCATGCAAAATGCTAAGCTGTATGAAGCTCAAGGTGTAATCAAGATTTCTGGGAGAAATATCAATAACCTCAGATGTGCAGATGACACCACCCTTATGATAAAGTGAAGAGGAACTAAAGAGCCTCTTGTTCAAGGCGAAAGAGGAGAGCGAAAAAGCTGACTTAAAACTTAACATTCAAAAAATGAAGATCATGGCATCTGGTCCAGAATAGAATGGGGAAACAATGGAAACAGTGACAGACTTTATTTTCTTATGCTCCAAAATCACTGTGGACAGTGACAGCGGCCATGAAATTAAAAGACATTTGCTCCTTGGAAGAAAAGCTGTGACCAACCTAGACAGCATATTATTAAAAAGAGATATTACTTTGCCTCCTAAGGTCCATATAATTAAAGCTATGGTTTTTCCAGTAGTCATGTATGGATGTGAGAGTTGGACCGTAAAGAAGGCCGAGCACTGAGGAATTGATGCTTTTGAACTCTGGTGTTGGAGAAGACTCTCGAGAATCCCTTGGACTGCAGAGAGATCAAACCAGTCAATCCTAAAGGAAATCAGTCGTGAATATTCGTTGGAAGGACTGATGCTGAAGCTCCAAAACTTTGGCTATCTGATGTGAAGAGCCAACTCACCGGCAAAGACCCTGTTGCTGGGAAATATTGAAGGCAGGAGGAGAAGGGGATAACAGAGGATGAGATGTTTGGATGACATCACCTACTCAAGGCACGTGAGTTTGAGCAAGCTCCGGGAGATGGTGAAGGATAGGGAAGCCTGGTGTGCTGCAGTCAGTGGAGTTGTAAAGAGTCGGACACAACTGAGTGACTGAACAACAATCAGAGTAATAGGCACGCATTTTGAAACATATTCGTATATCAAAGACTGAACATGAAATGCGGCTGCCCCCTCCTCTGCTCTTCCTCACTACTCTTTCAGCCGTTTTTGTTTTTAGGTGATTAATATATCTAAATATGAAAGTGAAGTGAAAGTCTCTCCTTTGTGTCTGATTCTTTGGGACCCCGTGTCCTATACAGTCCATGGAATTCTCCAAGCCAGAATACTGGAGTGGGTAGCCTTTCCCTTCTCCAGGGGATCTTCCCAGCCCGGGGATTGAACCCAGGTCTCCCGCATTGCAGGCAGATTCTTTACCAGCTGAACCACAAGGGAAGCCCAAGAATACTGGAGTGGGTAGTCTATCCCTTTTGCAGCGCTCCATCTTCCCTACCTAGGAATGAAGCTGGTATCTCTTGCATTGCAGGCGGATTCTTTTCCAACTGAGCTATCAGGGAAGCCATATCTAAATGTAACAACACTCTTTTCCTGCAACTGTTTAATTTATCCATTTTGGATTGTTGACTGAAGATTCAGCAGACCACCAGAAACATCTGTTGATCAAGCAAAATTAACTTATTAGAATTACTGTAGTAGGGAGGACACTGTCACAGAATCTTACACGTTTCTTAGAAAGGTAAGGTCAGAGAAGACTATTTTATAGAGCTCTGGATGATTTTAAGGCAAGACTTGCAAGGTGGAAACTGATTGGAATTGGGCTGAGTTTTGTGGGATACTTATTTTGGGTTGGTGGGTACAAGATGAAATTTTAAAGCAAATGTTGATGAGCATGATGTTTGACTTTATAAGTTACTTGAGTCTTATCTTCCAGGAGCAGATATTCCTTGGAGCAAATGACTTAAGTTATTTATAGTTTGGTTCTAATATTGTCTAGTACAGAAGCAGAAATCAAGTTTGGTCTGAGTGCTAAGGACAGTGTTGAGTAACTTCTTGGTATGATTCATGAAGATTGAAATAGGTTATTCACATCACCTCCTTACCTCATCAAAGCTAATTCGTCCAGTGACTTACTCGACTCTTTCACGTAAGAAACTTAAACCTTCTACCTTTTGTTCAGTCACCAGATAACATCTCTTTATCATTCCTCTTCATGACCCCCAAACTTTGTAGTGTGCATTTGTTCTGTGATCCTTCATTATAAGGAAACATATTGCTATAGTTTGCCCAACTAAACTGGGTCTAACTCAGACCTCAGCAATCTAGTTGGCATGATGTCTAATCAGCATTGTTTTCAGCCCTCTTCTCAGGGCTGGAAAATGGTCCCAGGCACTTGAGTGTCCATAAAAATCAGTTAGTAGTGACTGTTATACTTCTCCCTAACCTGGGTTCATTTGAGGGAGGGAAACTCTGAAGATACCCCTCATCCCCTTTTGCCATGCCAGACTTAGCTACTGGAGCTTCATACCATCTTTCAATACCATTAAGCTTGATGCTCAGTCCTGTATACTCACCCCATCAAAGCTTTCGCTTACCCATGGGTTTGTGTGGATATGGGGCATCTTCATCTTTAGTGAGCCCTTCTATTTCCCTGATTTTAGGAGGATCCAGCTATCTAAGGGATCAGATTACTTTCCTTCCCTTCAGTTTTTGAAAATCTATGCCTGGGCCACAATGAGGTTCTCGCATTCCAGTATGTGTAGTAGTTAAAATCATAGGCTCTGCCCAGGCTGAAATTGTTAACTTTTTCTACAGCTATTTTGCCTTGGACCTTCCTAAGCCTCAGTTTTCTAGCTATTGGAAATGATAATAAATCCTACTGCATAAGGTTGTGGTGAGGATGAGATAATTCATCTTAAAGATTACTTTCCATTGTGCCTGGCACTTAGTAAATATCAGCTATTTTATAAACATCATTATATTGTTGTGTGATAATGAAGGTTTTTAAAAACAAAGATTCCAGCTCTGAGTTCTCCAAAATACAAAGCGTTGCCTCCACTCCAAGGAGGATAGGAGAAAAATACCAAGGTGGTTTACAGATTATTTCTCAACTTGTGTACCTTGTCACATTAGAAGTATTGGTTTTAAGATAGTACAGAGCTCCCAAGACCAAGAATTGGCAAACTAGGTTTCTAGGGCCCTTGCTTGATTTTATAAATAAAATTTTATTGGAGCAACAGCCATTCCCATTTAAGTTGTGTTGTAGTAAAAAGTAGCCACAGACTAGATGTGTGTCCCTCAAGATTAAAATGTGTGATGTCTGTCCCTTTATGAAAAAGTTTTCTGGTTTCTACCCTAGATCAGTTAGATTGTCTTTGGATTTAAGTTAAAGAACATTGAGAACTCATGGGCCTGGGTGAGTAGTGTGGGGGTCAAGTGACCTAATCTACTTGGTGGTGCTCAACCTTCCAATGAGAGGAGGATGTTACCAGTCCTTCATATTCTCTGAGAAACAAAGAGAAGTTTATTGAGTGTCCAGTAACTCTCTGACTGCCTTGCCCATGTGCTGTAGTGGACATCCCCGAAGTTTCTGCTGGTTCCACTGTTAGACACAGCAAGAGAAGAACCCAATTTTAAATGATCCCACATATGACAAATATCCAGGCACGGAGATTGTTTTTTCTTTTTACTCTTGTAAGAAAGTTGAGTAAACAGTTGAATGTATGGCAACTAAGGAAGAGAATGACCTTTGAGGATGCAAGACTGAAATCTTGCAAGCGTGGGAGGTGAGGGCTGGGAGAAAGTCACAGTCTCTGTGCTAGGCACAGTTCTAGACATGAGGGACAGGGGTGAGCAAGACACAGAGCTTCATGCCCACAGAAAGTCCCAGTCTCACACTTTGTACACAGTGCACAGTCATAAACATCTGATGATCTAATGAATACATGAATAAGCAGGTATCTAGACAGACCATGTTCCTCAGATAACTGGGTGGTATAATTTTGGGCTTTTTTAAAACAACTTTTTGAGATATATTCACGTGTCATACAACTCATCCATTTAAAATGTATAATTCAGTGGTTTTTAGTGTATTCACAGTTGTGTAACCATCACAACAATCAATTTTAGAAAACTTTCATCACACCAAAACAAAACCTGTATCTATTAGCAGTCACTCCCCATTTCCTCCCAGCCACCTCAGCAGTAGACAATTTCTAATGCAGTATCTGTCCTTAGAGCTTTGCCTGTTTCGGGAATCATACAATATATGGCATCTTGTGACTGCTTTCACTTAACGTAATGTTTTCTAGGCTCATCTATGTCATAGCACGTACAGCTATGTCACCCCTTTTTATCGTCATATATTCCATCGTCCATTCTTCAGTTAACGGACATGTGGGTTGTTTCCACCTTTCGGCTATTAAGAATACTGTTGCTGTGAACGTTCATGTACAAGTTTTTGTGTGTCCATGTATTTTTACTTCTCTTGGCTTCCTTGGAGTAGAAGTTCTGCGTCACGTGATAACTCCATGTTTAACTTTTTGAAGAAGTGCCAAATATTTTCCATGGTGGTTGCATTATTTTATATTCACACCAGAAATGTTTGAGGGTTCCAACATTATCTTTCTTCTGTCTTTTGGTTATAGCCATTCTAGTGGGTATGAAATGGTATCTCATTGTGGCTCAGATGTGTATTTCCCTAATGAATAATGATATTGGGCATTTTACCAAATGCTTATTAGCCATTTGTATACCTTCTTGGGAGAAATGTCTCTTCAAAATCTTTGCCCATTTCTAAATTGTGTTACTTTTCAATTATTGATTTGTAAGCGTTCTTTATATATTCTGAACACAAGTCCTTTATCAGATATATGATTTGCAAGTATTTTTTTCTCAGTCCATGCTTTTTAATTTTATTCATGGTATCCTCTGAAGCACAAATGGTCTTAATTTTTCATGAAGTCTTAATTTATCTGTTTTTTTCTTCTGTTTTTTGTGCTTTTGATGTAATATCTCAGAGAGCTTTGCCTAACACAGTCATAAAGATTTACTTCTATATTTTCTTCTAAAAGTTTCATAGTATACCTCTTATGTTTAGTTCTGTAATCCATTTTGAGTCAGATTTTCTAGATTGTGGGGATTAAACCTCTTTACTTTGTGAATATCCCCAAACCATTTGTTGAGAAGACAAGTATATCCCTCATTTAATTGTCTTGGCACTCCTGTGAAAAATCAACTGACCATAAATCAATTGAAGTTACACTTGTGGATTTTTAAGTCTATTTTATTGATTTATACATCTGTCCATCTAGTACCACTGTCTTGATTACTATAGCTGTATAGTTAATTTTGAAATTGAGAATTGAATCTTCCAAGTTTGCTCTTCTTTTTTCAAAGTTGGTTTAGCTATTCTGAGTTCCTTTCATTTCCATGTGAAATGTAGGAACAAGTTGTCGATTTCTGCAAAAAAGGCCAGCTGAGATTTTGATATGGATCGCATTGAATCTGCCCAAGTTAGACAGTATAACCATCTTAACAGTATTTAGTTTAGTAATACTTGAATACGGAATGTCTTTTCCATTTACTTAGGTCTTCTTTAATTTCTTTCAAAAATGTTTCCTAAAGAGTATACACTTGATACTTATTAAGTTTATGTCTTGAGTATTTTATCTTTGATGCTACTGTGAATGGAATTGCTTTCTTAATTTTGGCTTTGTATTTTTCATTGCTAGTGTCTCAAAATATCATTGATTTTTACACATTGATCTTGTATCTTGTGACCTTGCTGAACTCGATCATGAGTTCTAATGGTGTTTAAGTCCAGTTACCACTCAGAAGTCCAGAGTGGGAACCGAGGTCTAGGTTCCATCCTGTCTTGCCCAGCATATCTGTGCTATTACACAGTCCAGCAGGCTTTTAACATCCAGGCTGGAGGGCGAGTCCTAGATATTGGGCCTAGTACTTTGGGTGAGATGCTGCTTCATTTATAATTTCTAAATATTTCAACATGCTATGTGTTCTCCATTTGTGCTCCTTCCCTGGGTCCCGCAAATAACAGAGGTGGGCTTACTTTCTACCTGTAACTGTACTGTCTCACTACCCTCACCACTGCATACTTGCTTGTAGTCTAATGCTTAACGTTCTGATATTTAGATATTCATTTTCTTGAGTTAAAGCATTCCTTTAAGACTCCTCTTTATCAGAGAAAGATTGTGAAAAGAGGCTGGGTGACTGACTACTTGTCAGGCCTGGTGTAAAGTAAATGTGATTAAACTAAGAACGTGTCTTTTGGGAGGGGAGAGGTTTGCAGGGAATCGTGATCACAGTAGCTATAATGCTTCTCCCTCTATAAATGGAAGAAATAAAAGATAAACTGTGTTTCTTAACATCTTAATTCAGTAGAAAACTAGGCTTTTCTCCAAAATGATTTTTTCCTATCCATTTTATTTTCCTCTTTTTATTATTTTTATGATATATTAAATTGAACCATTTACTTGCAGTATGCTAGTTAAGACAATTTCCTTAGCATTTGCTGAATGATTTGGCAAGCTAGACATCCTAGAGCTAAATTGTAAAATCCCATTAAAACCTAGTCATATAAAAATAAAAGATGCTGCCTGGTGCACTCCATGACACGCTATGGTGAGGTCTCATCACATTACAATAACAAATGCCAAAAAGAACTGACTACTGTGTAATAGAATATGATGAAGAGAGAGGAGTTTATTAGTGATGCAGCCAACTGCATTTAATTAAATCCCATGTCCAAATTAGTTCTCTGATTGGCATGTTAAAAGAAAACATGTTTACTATGATAATTCAAGTAGCACAGTTGTTGTTTTAGCAGACAGGCCTTTTAGCCTCTTTTTTTTTTTTTTTGGTCTTCAAGTTTATTGTCATCCTATGGATGAAGTAGATATTACTGAAGTCTCTCATCTCTCAGGTGAAGAGACAGGTGCATATGGGGAAGTAGCTTGCCCAAGTCCTCCGCTAGAAAGGCTCAGAGCTGGAATACTAACTTAGATCACCAAGACTCCAGAGTTTGTGCTCTTTCATCTATGCCAAGAGTTTGCCACTATGACCTGAAGGCCAAATATGGCCAGCTGTCTGTTTTTGTATAGTCCAGGAGCAAAGAATGGTTATTGTATTTTTATAATGGTTAAAAAAAATTAAAGAACAATGTGATGTGAAAAATTTCTGAAATTCAGATTTCAATGTCTACATATAATGTTTTATTGGAATATGGCCATGTTTGTTCACTTATCTGTTGTCTACAGACGCTTTCACACTAGAGTAGTAGCTTTGATTAGCTGCAACAGAAATATATGTCTGGCAAAGCCTCAAATACTTACTCTATGGCTATTTTATAGAAAAAGTTTGCTAGGACTTCCTGGTGGTCCAGTGGCTAAGACTCCATCCTCCCAATGGAGGGGGCCCAGGTTTGACCCCTGGTCAGAGAACTTGAACCCACATGCCACAACAAAGATTGAAGATCCCACAATGAAGCCAAACAAATAAATAAACATTAGGGAGGAAAAATGAAAAGAAAAGTTTGCTTGCAACTCCCTCACATCTGAAATTAGAAATTCACCTGGAGGCTGGGGTCCAGGGATTTGTGTGTTTTTAATAAATTCCTAATATCATTTTGAATACTTCCCAAAGCAGTTCTTATTACTGCTTTATTCAGTACGTCATTGTTATTTGTGTATTTCCTCCCCTGTCTTGTCACTTCTTGAGAGCTAGGACCATGCTGAAATATCTTTGAATGAAGATATGAGGGTGGAGTTCATGTATTAAATCATTAGGCATATATTTCTGAGTTTCTACTGTATGTCAGATAGTCCCGGGGGATAAAATAGAATATCTATAGTCCAGGGAGATAAGCAAAAGGCCTGTGATAAAGCTACATTATAAGAGACCCACATTAATGAAATAAAATAATATTTTCTATTCATAATGGCAACTCATAAGACCCTTCCAGTTTCAAAGGTTAAATTATTATGCTTTCATTTTAGTATCAGATGTATCTTACAGAATTTAAGGGGTTATATGTTGGCAACGCACAAGTAAGCTGTAATGTATACATATTATTGGAATTTGGGGGCCAGACAACAGAGTGTTAACTATATTTAGAATGGAATGGTGAATTGGTGTGAATCCTTAGGACTCTTTTGTACAGCTGTTGTCTGGCTATTAGAAAGAAAACAGATGGATGTCATTATACCATAGATGGAACTAGATAGGGAGAACCCATTTTAGCTTCAATAGGAAGGAGGCTGAAGATCAATTTTAACACTTACTATCATTGTGATATGTACAGTGTTTTAATGAATAAACTTAATGGATTTTAAAGTAGCTTCTGAACTTTGATTTAATTATAATTTTCCAGGAACTGTTTAAAACTCCCTTTGTAAATATGCTAGGGTACCATATTAAAATAAGAAAACATTCAGTTGTAATACAGCCTCCATCTTTTGGTCTTGGAAGGAGCAGCTGTTACCACATTGCCAGGTCAATTTTTGAGAGACAGAAGTAATTCCATGAAGAGCAGAAAGTAGATAATGACAATGCCTTAGGGGGAAAAAAACGGAAAATGTGACAGAAGATGTTTTCCTATAGATTTATGTATTAGCTGTCTATGGCTATGTAATAAATTATGCATTCTTATCAGCTCAGACAAGTGCTTTTTATCTCATAGTTTCTGTGTATATTAAGGGATGTATTAAGGTATTAAGGGGTGGATTGGGTGGGTAACTGTGGCTCAAGGTCTCAAAAGATTTCATGGCCAGTACTGCAGTCATCTCTAGACTCAACTTAGGCTGGAGAGTCTACTTCCAGGTTCTCTCATGTCCTTGGTGACAGAATCCAGTTCCTCGGGGCCTCTGAACTGATGGCCTCATTTCCTCACCAGGGGCCTCCCTCAGCGCCTTGTCACATGGGCCCTTCGGTAGGGTGACTCACAGCATGGCGGCTGGCTTCCAGCAGAATAAGCGAGCCAAAGAGCAGTAGAAGACAGGACAGAAATCAGAGTCATTTTCTAAGCTAATCTCAGAAGGGACATTCCATTACTTTCACTGTATTCTTGTTAGAAGTGAGCCAGTCGATCCAGCCCACCCTCAAGGAGAGGGACTTACACAAAGGCATGACTATCAAGAGGTAGTAAACCACAATTTATTTTTTCCTGATTGCAGAAGTGATAAACACATGAAAATTCAACTATTGAAAAAAACGCCATTCATTGATAAAATATATGTTGAGTTCCTACTATGTGCTGGGTGTAAGAGTGCAATAATGTTTAAAACAAGCACGTTTCCCTGCCTTCCTGTAGTTTACATTCTGGAAGGATGAATGCATTTAGAAGCTTACTGTAGTTCTTGGTATACAAGAAGGCTCTTGAAAGATGTTAGTTATTTTTATTTTTGCAGGTTAGACATCCTGTCACAGAAATAGAGCCAAACTACCCAGTCTGTGGCATCTCTAATCCTATTGTGGACAAATATGATTTGCTTAACCAGAGCAGAAATGGCCTTTCTTTCACTTATGCTTGAAAGAGGCAATTCATAATGGTTTACAACACTATAGGCTTGTAACGGACTTTCTCACATTTGTGTTTTTAAAGTGGCTTTTGCCAGAAAAAAATAAACACTATCGGGTCCCACAGAAATAGCTGTCCTAGTAGTTTTCCTGGTATGCCCTGCTGACCACCATATCCTTTTGTATTACATGTGCCAGGCTGACCTAAAGTCTTCCAGTTCTGAATTATTTTAATTGCTTTCTTTTCTAGATGCATCTTTTCAGTCTCTCAAGTGCTCTTTAAAAAATGGCTTCTTGAACTACAAACAAGATTTCAAAATATGTGCCTGTTTATGCCGGTATTCTGTTGTTGCTTTTGCTAATTAATATTCCAAATCTCAAAAACTGTCTCAGGATTTTAATTGACTTTTGTCACCTCCATCTTATTCAAGTACTGTGTTGGCTATCCTTGTGTATTATTATTAAACCATGCATACCATGCTTTTTTCCCCCCTGCCTGATATTTAGTTCTGTCTTGATATTTGTTTTGAATGACAGTTGAAGGATAATTTATATACTGGTCTTCTAACACTAGTGTAGTCAGCTCTAGGTTGCTATACTAATTGGGAAAAACAGTCAAGGCAATTACTCGTTTGTGAGAACAGAGAGAGCTTATTGTCCTGTAAGTAAGTTCTCTTACACAACCCTTCCCCACACACACACAGTTGAGAGAAGTGTAACAACAAGTCTGAGCTATAAAATAATTGTATAGGAATGTTGATTTAGTCTCCCAGGTTTAGAAATATATTCTCAAAATATAGTGAAAAGATAAGAATTTAGATGGATACAGTAGTTGTTCATTAAAATGGGTTCTTTGAGTGCATTCTTTACGACATTTGGCTTAAGTTCGTCCACTCATCATTCTTCATTGTTAACTTTATGGTCCTGCTGAATTAAACTTTCTACCAGACCCTTTCCAAGACATTTCACGTGGATTGTCACCGAATTAGCACCACTGATGCAGTGGTAGCTGTCCGTCTAAAATCTGTTGGTCTTGTCTGTGGACTGATCTACTCATAGGCATGGAACATCTATTTGTTAAACTTTTCCCCGTTCAAACAGAACATTTTCTAGTGCCCTTTTTAAGTTCATGTATCCAACTGAAAGGGAAACATAGCCAGCTTCTACTCAGATCATCTCCATGCATGAAAACTACCATGCAGGTAGTTAGTTTCACTAGTGAATGGAAAAAACAAAACAAAACACATCACAAGACTTCTAGCCCAATAAAGAATAATTACTGAGGTGGGCACAGCAATACCTATGGGTTTATTTTTCCCCAGTTATCGGAACACCAGAGTCTAAAGATAGCATAGTCACAAGAATAAATATTTGTGTTTATCTTTCAAGCTACGATGTTATAGCCAGAGTAAAGTGGATGGATTTTAAGGAAATAATCTGGATGTTTTAGGGTATGTTAGGCTGGTTTTCCTCCTACTCCAGACACACACAGGCCACCCAATAATATATTCTTATAGCTTCTGAGATATTTACTATGTTCTTGCCATTAGCACATACTTCCCTTAAGGATTGTTGACTTCAGATCCAAGGCAGCTCTAAAATAACTATATTCATCTTTGTGCCAGGCATCTATTTGCCTCCATATTTGCTCCCTGCCTCACCCTTCTCTACACAGTGTCCAAGATTTCTAACTCCTGTAAATGACATTTCCTCTGACATGGGGCTTCCAGCTGTTTTGGCTATTGAGGAAGAGATGTCAGGGGAGAAGCCAATGTATTTTTCACCCTCTGTCTCTTCCTCGGATTGGGGGTAGTCCATAACTGGTCTCCAGCTCCTTCAGACTCTCTGTTGGACAGTCCTTTCCCTCTGTGGTCCAGTGTCCCATTGGGACGCTCCAACCGTTAGGCTCTGATTACAACACCTATGCTGTGTGTACGCTTAGTCCTACGGTAGAAGCCACTTTCTGCTCTTGCAGATCTTTGGGTGGTTGTCTTATTCACTGTTTAGCTTTTCAGCTCATCCAACCTTTTGTAACTAGTTTCCTATAATAAAATTTCTGTTTCAAACTACCTGACCCGAAGACTTCTGCTTCAGGGAAGATGGAATAGACATATTTTGTCCTATTTCTTCTGCTTAGTATAACTAAAAACCCTAGAAATAAGGTAATTTAACATTTATATAAATACTAACTACATATATTGTAAATTACATATATATATGTATAATCATTATTATAATGTATTATGTTACAAATATACAGAATATATAAGGATACTGTGAAAGGCAAACTGACTAGAGACCTCAGGGCCCAAATAATAACATGGCATTGAGTCCCCTGGGTTTTGGGTATTTGTTTATTCTGTCTCCCACATCCCAGACAGGCTGCCAAAGAAACTGGCAACTTGAAATGACCAGTGGGTCCAGGCAAAATGAGCCCCAACAAAAGCCTGCTTTCTTTACCCAAAAGACTGGGAAAGGGCAGCCTAGCAAGACAAAAATCTTTTAGAAAACAGCTGCTGTACAGAAAAAGTTACTGTCCTATCCTTATTCCCACCTATGAAAGTGGACTAAGGGGCTGAGCCCCATCCTCACCAGGTGATTACTGAGGTGCCAGAGCAACAGAGCTGCACAATAAGCAAAACAAAAGTGACAGAGCTAAGACATGAAATGGACAAATCAATGATTATAATTGAAAATTTATAGAGCAACTTGACAGAAGATCAGCAAGGATGAAGAACTCATCATCACCACTGACCAGTAATCTAACTGACATACATGGAACACTCTATCCAACAAAGCAGAATACACATTGTTGTTGAGTTATCATGGTACCTATACTAAATAAACTATATGTGGGCCATGAAACAAACCTCAATAAATTTAAAAGCACTGAAACCATGTGGAAAGAACTTGACCAGAAATGGAACAGAAAACTAGTATCAGAAAGATAACAGAAAAATCTCCCAACAATTTTAAACTAAACCACCACACTTCTAAATAATCTGTGGTTGAAAAAGAATGCCTCAAGGGAAATAAAACATTGAACTGAGTAAAAGAATTCGTATCAAATTTGTAAGACACAGCAAAAGCAGTGCTGAGAGGAAAATTTATAGCATTAATGCTTGTTTTAGAAAAGAGGAAAGATCTTAAATGAGTAATCGAAGGTCTTGCGTGAAGAACCTTGATTGAATAGCAGTCAGTGAAGGGACTGTTGCTAAAAGGCCGGGTTAAAGGAAACTCACAAGGGATGGTGAAGCACCCCAGGATAGCAGCGGCAAGAAAGTACTGTTACCCTGTAGGCCTGGAGGCACAGAAGTAGACAGTTTCTGCTGAAACCTGGTGAGAACTGTAGCTCGAGGATAAAGTGGCCTGGAAGGTGCTTGACGTTTATCAAAGGAATGAATACACTGCCAACTTGTAGGAAGGCAGGGGAATAAATACCCTGACTTGCTTTCTGTCCTTTGATCTTCTGTGATGCTGTCTATTGACTGAACCCACAAGAAAGCTAGAGGGCAAGAAAGGCCTCCCCTAGCATGGAATAGGTTGGAAAATGATGGAGGGTGTGTCTGAAGGGATGACTGGAGAATATTCGGCACAGTTTGTTTCAAGGTTTAATAAGTAAGAGAACTATTTATAATCATCAAACATGTAGGGATTTGAATAGTGGTGTTAGACGTTAAAGAGCTTGAGCTTCTTGAAAATAATTGTCTCACTTATTTTAATACTGCCCTTTTCCTCTGTCCTATATATAATCAACAGTCTATTAAGAAAACATTGCTAAGGAATGATAGACATTAGCTTGGGCCTGAAAGTATCATAAACAGAGTAGTATTTGACTCTTGGCTATGCCCTTCTCTCACTGGGTGACCTTTGGCAAGTTACTTAGCCTCTCTGAGCTTCTATTTACTCATCTACAAAATAGGTATGATAATGTCTACTTCCAAGAATGGTTGTATAGCTGAGAGAATTCAATAAAAGATGCTTGTGAAGGCACCTGGTAGGAACTCAATACATTCTGATTGAATTTGAATCACAAATTCTAGATGAGTGGCTTCAAAATTCATGAGGTAAGGCCACATGTTAGAATTAAGAATGCATTTTTAAAGAGAGAAGAAAAATCTGTGTTTAGACTGTTAATGTCATCTATCAATCAACAATTATGATAATATGATCAGCAAACTATTCTCTATCGATGGATTTTCACCATGTTTTGATTACAAGTGTGAAATTTTACCAGGATTCAGCTCATATTAGGAATTCAGTGAATTTCTTAATTATCTGATAATCTGCCAAAAAAAAGAGCAAGTTCTTTGGCATAGGGTGCTGGTTACATCAAGAATTTGTACTTCACCCTTTTAATCAAAGATGAGCACTATTGGTGAGTATCAGCTATAGAGAAGTCTTAAGTGCATCTTTTTGCATCCCTTCTCAAACAGGTTACCATGGTAATGTTGACAATCACAAAATCTTAATAGCATCTTACGAAGTGTGTAAGGAAAAAATAGATATTGCAGGTAGAATTTTGATTGAGAAATATTTTAATTCCTGCAGTACTAGCCAGGTTTCCTTTTCAGTTGCAAGCTCAGATTTGGTTATTATAAACATTTATCAATTTTAGCAATCTTTGTTTTTATTAATTAGCCTTTTATTGGCATGCTTGTCAAGAAGAAGGCAGCTGTACAGTTCTAATAGGCAGGTGTACTTTATACATGAGAATTACTCTGCTGTGTCAGAGCCATGCTCTTTGTAACTTGCCTGTGACAGAAGGCCCTAGAATGATATCAGTTGTTTTCCCTTTCAAAGCAATTCTAAGACACCCAAGGCTCTGCTACTACTAGATTTTTTTTTTTTTAAAAAAACAAAGGCATAAAATGTAAGGGATCATCTGTATTTGGATGGTCAAAATTTATAGCAGCAGACTATTGCTCCCCTGCATGTGTCCATATACAAACAAGCGCATGCGTGCACACAGACCCACACATACAGTCTTACAAAATCCATTATGTAATTATAAGCACCATGAGAACAGGAGTCTCATTTGTTCTGTGTGCATGTCATCCCTGGTGCTCGAAGAGTGCCTGGCAGGTAGTACATGCAGTGTAGTTTGGGGCAGGGTTCAGTAAACTTTTCCTGTAGAAAGGACCAGGTAGTAAATACTTTAGGGTTTTGGGACCATATTATCTTTGCTATGACAGTCCACCTCTGCTGGTGTAGCGAAATCAGGTTTGCTACAACAAGCTTGAACAACCTGTAAACCAGTGAGTGTGGCTGTTCCAGTAAAACTTTATTTACAAAAACAGAGGACCAGATTTGGCCTCTGGGCTGTAGTTTACCACCCATATCTTCCAACCTATACAGCGTGAACTCTACAACCGGACTACCTGGGTGTTTCTTCTGAAACTCCTGCTTATGAGCAGTGCAGCCTTGCTATTTGGGGCTTCACAGGTGGCTCAGTGGTAAAGAATCCACCTGCCAATGTAATAGCCACAGGAGATGTAGGTTCCATCCCTGGGTCGGGAAGATCCCCTGGAGGAGGAAAAGGCGACCCACTCCTGTATTCTTGCCTGAACATACCATGGACAGAGGAGCCTGTCAGGCTACAGCCCATGGGGTCACAAAGAGTTGGACACCATTGAGCAACTGAGCACACACATGCAACGTTGCTATTCGGTTATTAATATGAAGAGTTAAGTTCTCTGTAGTTCAGTTTCTTCATCTGTGAAAAGGGGGCTAATAATAGAGTCTTTCTGCTATTTTCAGGTTATATGAGTGAATATATGTGCAACTTCGGGAATGGACCTGCCTTATGTGTCAGTATTATCATTTGCTGTGTCAACATTAAATAGAGAAATCATTCTTTAAGAATACAAAACAAGTATATGCCTTTAAATACATAGCATCTTACTTTTTAAAAAATAGCCAGTGATAAGCTCGGGATCACCAAATGTGAAATTGCAAACTTTGGATAAGAGATACAATTTTCTTTTGGTCCCAGCAGCATCCTATTTATTTTATTCAGGTTGTACAGTATTAGGAAGCACTTAATAATGTTTTTAAATAGTGATGGTGTTGTTAATTATCTCATCATGTAATCCTAGGAGACTCTTCTAATAAGCAGAGATAGCAAAGGAATTTTAAATCTCAGGTTAATATACAAATTTGAGTTAATCCAGCTTCACAAATTAATGAATGTAAATTTGGAATATGATATATTCGTGTATATTTTGGTTTTTTAACATTTTATTTAGAATTTATCTTTATACTCATATGAAATGTGAATCAATTATACGTGGATTCTCCAGATGACTTATAAGTGTGTGTGTGTGTGCAAGTACACACACATGCGCATGAAATGTGATTCAGTTTCATGTAGATTGTCTGGAACCCTTCCTGAAATCCTCCTGTTCTGTCTAACTGGTTCTGTTGGAAGCCATGATGTGTGCTGGTGGGTTATAGTTGTGATTTACTCCTGTGTTTCCTGCCCTCATCTAATCTGTTCTCCGCACAATAGCCTGCGTGATCTTAAAATTGCATCACCTTGTCTCATGCCCTTGATTAATATATGCTTTGCTAACCTCACAGTGCAGGAGCTTCAAATCCTAGTTCCTAATCTTGTCCTGTAAGCCTAATGATATGATTTCTGCCTAACCCTTCACTACAACATGCACCTCCTCTCACTGTCCACACTTGGGCTCCCGTCACAGCAGTGAAGTCGCTGAGGACTCTTCCTGGACCCCTGCACGCGTGTCCCACTCCTGCCTCCTTTGTTCCTTCACCCTTGTTTGCACCCCCTCGTTCTGAGCCTGGCTCTGGGTCCAGACAGGCTAGCTCCTTCTCAGTCTCGGTCTCATTAAGTGCTACCTGTTCACAGGTGGTCACCCTATATGAAGTAGCACCTACCCATCCACGTTTACTTTATCTCACCCCCCTGTTTACTTTCTTTATGGCAGTCTTCACCGTCTGTCATTATCTTGCTGTTCCTTTGTCATCTTTCTCCCTCTGTGGAATGGCAGCTTCGTGAGACCAGGGACCTGAACATCTTGTCATCCCCCTCTTCCTGGGACAACATGTAGGTATTTATAGGATAGATGCCTCCAAGCAGAGCCTGCTACATTATTTGCAGGGCCTGGTAAATAAAATGCAGGTCCCCTTGTTCAGAAGTTATTAGGAATTTGATGATGGCTACAGTAGAGCCCTGAACCAAATGCTGGTCCCTTCTAAAGTTGCATGTCCAAGAATCCGACCCTGTCTCCAGGCGAGTTGCTCAGTCTCTCTGGACTCGTGTTCCTGCTCTGTAAAATGGGAGAGACAGTGGCACCCTTCTTGGGGAGCTTTGAGCCGGAAGTGGGGCCATACGCACGCCTACTCGAGGTGCTCTCTGCAGCCGTCTCCTCTGCGTATCAGCATTATAATCATCAGCCTCTCATCCATGTGATGCGTAGCCCCCGAAGTACAGATTTTCCAGCACTCCTCTTTTCTGAATAACCTCCCCATCAACTCTTTCAAATGACTAACCTAACTCTATCACATGGGATGGGGATGTGGGTGTCGCTTGCAAATAATATTGACACATTCAAGGTATGGACCGACAGCATATTTGGCTTGCTGAAAAGAATATGTCAAATGGAGTTGGGCTGTTTTGAAAACTCCTTTGACAGTAGGTAAATCATGTCACTCTTTGAGCCCACTGGTGACACTGGAATGATAAATAATGTCTGCCACCCACCTTCCTGACAAGAGTGAAGCAAGAGCATGAATTGGATTAAGAAGAAACCAGTGAAATGCTTTGATTTTCTTAGAGTGGGCCCGTGCAGGCGCTGCTTGCTGGCGTCTGCATACATTGTCAGACACCCTGTTTGCTTGGTCTGTGTGCCTCTGGTTACCCTGTGCATTGTGTAACAATTCAATTGCACCTTGAATGGCAACTGTTCACAAACCCTCACGTTTTGATTTATTTTTGTGGTACAGCCAGTGATTCAAGTTAGTTTAGAAATGCAGAGAGGAAAGGCAGCATGTCTTTTACATTTATATTGTGGCCTCCCTGGTGCTTTGGAACTGTGTGGACTGTGAGATGTGGGCTGACTCCCTGGGAGGGAGCTTTGGTTCCTTTGCTGGGGGGAAGATCTGGACACTCTGATTTTATCAGTGGTTTCTCTTTGCCAGTGGAGGCTAAAATGAAGTGGAAAAATAACATCTGTGAAGCATGTTTTATGTATATGGCACTCTGCCTGGATTTTTACTTGCTCAGAAAGATTACACAGTATAGTGATTAAAAGAATATGCTCTTCTTTGCTAGGTATTCCTCAGTAAAGCTAGAAAAAAGAAAAAAAAAAAAAGAGTATATGCTCTGGACCACACAAAGTAACTTAAACTTTCCAGTCTCAATTTCCTCATCTGTAAAATGGAATGGGTTAGATGTTATTTCTCTGCCCCTCCAAATCTACTCTCCACCCTTTCTGCTCTGATTTCCACCCAGGAGACTGTCTGCTGTCATCGGCAGGCTGTGGCACCATATGCTTCCTATTCAGATTGACCAGCACACAGCCCCCACCATAGCTGGGAGGAAGAGGAATGAGGGGAGATTATTTACTTCCTAGGTTCTCTTGCTGCGAACCTGCCTTGGGTTAACTGCATTTTTAGCCAAATGCCATGGCTTCTGTCGAGTTTCTGAGACCATCTCTTTACATCTTACTCTCTTTTTCAGCTTCCGGTAACTCCTTCCTCCCCTTGTCCCTGTAGGGCTAAGAGTGGTGACAGCTCTGTTGCTCCTATTCTTAGGTCCCTCCGTGCTCCTTCATAGTTTTCTACACTCAACAAGCTGCTTTTGTTATTTAGTCTCTGAGTAGTCATGTCTGACTCTTGTGACTTCATGTATTATAACCCGCCAGGCTCCTCTGTCCTTGGGATTTCCCAGGCAAGAATACTGGAGTGGGTTGCCATTTCCTTCTTTAACACACAGCCTCAATTCAGTTCAGTTCAGTCACTCAGTTGTGTCCAACTCTTTGTGACCCCATGGACTACAGCATATCAGGCTTCTCTGTCCATCACCAACTCCCAGAGCTTACTCAAACTCATGTCCATTGAGTCGGTGATGCCATCCAACCATCTCATCCTCTGTTGTCCCCTTCTCCTCCTGCCTGCAATCTTTCCCAACATTAGGTCTTTTTCAAGGAGTCAGTTCTTCACATCAGGTGGTCAAAGTATTGGAATTTCAGCTTCAATATCAGTCCTTCCAATGAATATTCAGGACTGATTTCCTTTAGGATTGACTGGTTGTATCTCCTTGCAGTCCAAGGGACTCTCAAGAGTCTTCTCCAACACCACAGTTCAAAAGCATCAGTTCTTCAGTGCTCAACTTTCTTTATAGTCCAACTCTCACATCCATACATGACTACTTGAAAAGCCATAACTTTGACTAGATGGACCTTTGTTGGCAAAGTAATGTCTGCTTTTTTAATATGCTGTCTAAGTTGCTCATAATTTTCCTTCCAAGGAGTAAGCATCATTTAATTTCATGGCTGCACTCAACATCTGCAGTGATTCTGGAGCCCCCAAAAATAAAGTCTGCCACTGTTTCCACTGTTTCCCTGTCTATTTGCCATGAAGTGATGGGACCAGATGCCATGATCTTAGTTTTCTGAATGTTGAGCTTGAGGCCAATTTTTTCACTGTCCTCTTTCACTTTCATCAAGAGACTTAGTTCTTTGCTTTCTGCCATAAGGGTGATGTCATCTGCATATCTGAGGTTATTGATATTTCTCCTGGCAATCTTGATTCCAGCTTGTGCTTCATCCAGTCCAGCATTTCTCATGATGTACTCTGCATATAAGTTAAATAAGAAGGGTGACAATATACATCCTTGACCCACTCCTTTCCCGATTTGGAACCAGTCTGTTGTTCCATGTCCAGTTCTAACTGTTGCTTCTTGACCTGCATACAGATTTCTCAGGAGGCAGGTCAGGTGGTCTGGTATTCCCGTCTCTTGAAGAATTTTCCACAGGTTGTTGTGATCCACACAGTCAAAGGCTTTGGCATAGTCAATAAAGCAGAAGTAGATGTTTCTCTGGAACTCTCTTGCTTTTTCGATGATCAGTGGGTATTGGCAATTTGATCTCTCGTTCCTCTTACTTTTCTAAATCCAACTTGAACATCTGGAAGTTCATGGTTCACGCACTGTTGAAGCTTGGCTTGGAGAATTTTGAGCATTATTCTTCTAGCGTGTGAGATGAGTGCAATTGTGCGGTAGTTTGAGCATTCTTTGGCATTGCCTTTCTTAGGGATTGGAACAAAAACTGCCCTTTTCCAGTCCTGTGGCCACTGCAGAGTTTCCCAAATTTGCTGGCATACTGAGTGCAGCACTTGAACAGCATCATCTTTCAGGATTTGAAATAGCTCAACTGGAATTCCATCACCTCCACTAGCTTTGTTCGTAGTGATGCTTCCTTAGGCCCACTTGACTTCGCATTCCAGAATGTCTGGCTCTAGGAGAGTGGTCACACCATCGTGATCACATACAGCCTACACCTTTATAAATAGTCTCTTTGCAAATAAGCCCTTGTCAAAGTGTTCTAACTTAAGTGTGCTGTTTGCTTTCTGTTAGGCTTGTGATTGATATGTGGAGGTAATCAGAATAGCTATCTCCTGGGTTAGAATGTATTGATACCTACATGTGGAACTCTTAAGATAGTATCTAGCACATATTTGAGACTCTTGACCTTTCTTAAGGTCACAAGGTGTGGTGAACATCTGATGGCTTCTTCACCAGCCTCTGTTCATCTTTCCCCATCTCACCCATTCCAGGTTTCAACTGGGAACTTTTAGGAGTTTGGGAAAGCTGATTCCATCTCTGGAATCAGCCTGTAACTTACACTAGGCCAGTCAGCACATCCATACTTTCACTGGCCACACTTGGGTTTAGGAGTAGGCAGGTGGTTTAACCTATAGTGAGTATGGCTCTCTTGACTTGTGTCGGAAATTCTGGGGCACAGTTACACTGGGGTGCCACGCATTGGGTTTGGCTGCAGTTGGCTTAGGTGGGAGGAGCACTTCATCACTCACCTTGTGTCAAAATGCCTCTGTGTTGTAATGATAATAATAGATCTAATTTCATTGGTTTTACTGCTGTTTTAAGGTTATTTACAGTTAAAGCGTGGACCACCCCTGCTCTCTGACCTCAGTGTACCACTGTACATGTGCTCTGGGTGGTGAGATGCCGTCAGGTACAGCTGCAGTGGGAAACCAGTCTGAGAGTGAAACTGCAAAGGGCAGAGAAAAACTTAGCAGCAGAAACAAAACTGGAGCCCTGCTTAAACCACACTCAAAGTCTTCCCTGCCACTAGACTTACTCAATTGTGCCAACCAATAATCATCTTATCTTTGTATTAAAAAAAAAAAAACCAAAAGCATTCTTACAGATATGCCCTGATTACATTTGGGTTTGAAACCAGGTGTTTCTGGCTCTGGAGCCTGGCAGTATTTTCATCTGCTCATTTTCCTCCTCATTCGACTTTTATACATCAAACCATGCATCATTTTCCTTCAGATAAAGTTTTTCACAATTTGTTTTCTAAAGTGAGTTTCAGGGTGGAGGTCAAGCCTGTCCTGGGATCTCATTTGATCTTCTTTACTGACTTTGGCAAGTGCTTCTCCTTCCGAGTCTCTGCTTTTCCATCTGTGAAGGGAGGAGGTTGAACAGGATGTGTCCTCTCTCATTCTAACATTCTGCGAGCATCCACACATATGATGAAAACCATCCTCTTGAGTCGGTACAGCCTGTTTGGTCAGAGGCTAATGTGCGTTTGTGCCAATTAATAATAAAAATGAAACAACCTTGCTCATTAGTATAGAATCACGGGCCATTTTTTCCACCTTACATTAATTTTCCCCAATTCAGGCCTCCTGAAATAGTTATGCTCCACATTTGGGCATTTTAGTACACACTGTCTTGGGTGTTCCTGAATCACTTCACACATGAAAGTCTCATCCCCCTGGAAAAGTCTTAGGCAGCTTTCAGGCAAGATCCGCTCTGATGGCCTCAGGTGCTGCTGCATCTAATCTCCATCCCGACGTGTTGCCTCCATGTCCCTTAGGCGTCTCCAAAGCAGCTTGTCTGTGCTTCTGATTCTGTCCTTCCTCTTGTGTTTTCTCACCTCAGCAAAAGCACCACCATTTGCCTAGTTGGCCAAACCAGAAAGCAGGGAATCTTTTTCATGCCCACTCAGTCTTGTTGATTTAGTCTCCTTAACATTTATTTAAATCTTATATTAGCTGCTGTAACAGATTACCACAGACTCAGTGGTACAGTCAGCAGAACTTTATTCTCTCACATTTCAGGAATTTAGAAGTCCAAAGTGAAGGTGTCAGCAAGCTTGGTTCCTTCTGGAAGCTCTGAGGGAGAAATGCTTCATGCTTCTTGCCTAGTTTCTGGTGGTTGAGGAGATGCTGAAGGTGGAATGGCCATCCTCTGACCACAAGGATCAAGTATGTCCTGAGGATGCTGTGCTGAGTGACAGAAGGGCCCTGAGTCCCTTGTGGCACCATTAGGCTTCTATATCATTTCTAAACTGCCTAACCTGGGAGTCATTGTACTAGGGAAAAAAAAATTAAAGCTTTTAAAGTTGGCCAAAGGATATGAAACTTCGGATATGCAGGATAGTAAGTTCCGGGGATCTTATGTCCAGCAGAGTGATTATAGTTGATAATAATGTATTTATTGTATGTTTGAAATTTACTAGCAGTGTATATCTTAATTGTTCTCACCCAAAAGACCAGGGTGACTATGTAAGGTGTTGAAAATGTTATTTAACTTGATTTTAGTAAACATTTCACATAATATATTTATGTCAAAACATCACATTGTATACCTTAAATATGAATTATTTGTCAGTTATACCTCAATAATGCTAGAGAAAGTTAAAAATTAAATAGAAAAATATAATCTTTCGTTTAAGACACACTTTGGGTGACTGTTATTCACATCAAATACAGTTCGTTACTGATTTTATACAGCTGTCTACCTAATACACCAGCTTCATCCCCTATTGGTCCCAGCCTAGAATCCTGATGTGGGGCCATGCTGCTGCTGCTGCTAAGTCGTTTCAGCCGTGTCCGAATCCGTGCGACCCCATAGACAGCAGCCCACCAGGCTCTGCCGTCCCTGGGATTCTCCAGGCAAGAACACTGGAGTGGGTTGCCATTTCCTTCTCCAGCACATGAAAGTGAAAATTGAAAGTGGAGTCATTCAGTCGTGTCCGACTCTTGGCGACCCCATGGACAGCAGCCCACCAGGCTCCTCCGTCCGTGGGATTTTCCAGGCAAGAGTACTGGAGTGGGGTGCCATTGCCTTCTCCATGCTACTGTACCATAAATGCCCCATGTTCTGTTGTTCACCACTGGGCCTTTGGAGGAGATGCTCCCTCAACCCTTTTCTTCTGAGTTTGGCCACTTTCTAGTTATCTTTCAGATTTAAATGCCACTTTCTTATTGGGGCTTTCTGCCCCTTATAGGCTAGGTTTCATATTGTTATCACTCCATAGGTGTCTCCAGCCTAGTTCTTTATCACAACAGGTTGTAATAATATGTTTATTTGCCTATTCCCTGAATTTCTAAGGGAAAAGGATCAGGCATTTCTTCTTATGCCAAGCACCTTGCACAATGTCAGCCACATTGTTGTTAAACATGTCAGTGTAGGATGGACAAGTCGTGTGCAAAACACAGTACCAAACACACAGGAGGTATTAAAGAAATCCCATTCAGTTAGATGCACATGGGCCACATTTCATCCTTCATAATGCATATGACTATGAAAACCATATATAATCAATTCTTAGTATGAGGCTTCAAGGCAGATTAGTCATTTGTTATTTAGCAAACATTTATCAGTTGCTCTCACCAAACATTCTTTCAATGGCTGGGTCCTTACCTAATTCATATTTGCATTCCTGACAGAGTGTCTAGTAGTTTAAAAGCACATGGTAATATTTATTTCCTCTAGTAAGTGGATAAAAGTACAAATCAGTGCTGTGAGTTTTCAGAAGAGGGAGAAGATTGAGAAAAGAATCACAGGAGAAGTGACAGTGTTGCTGGATGAATATGGATGGTGGGGGCTGGGACTCCAGCAGCGGCACCAGCAGAGGCAGAGGTATGAAGATGGAAGGGCAAAGAGAGTGGTGTCTAGTCTTGTTTGATAGAATTAAAGGCGAGAGATAGAACTGAAAATGTGAAATGTGTCAGATCCTAGAAATCTTAGAATTAACAAGCCATCTGCTGCTCTGACAGTCCTGTTACCTGTAGCAAAGGTTACTTCTGGCCTCCCCTTGCTTTTAGTAACAGGACCTTGATGTTTATCTGGACACATTTCACTGCCTCCTTTCCAGCTATCGGTGTCCACATGAATAAGTTCTGGCCAATAAGAAACACAAGAGTCATGTGGGGCTCTAGGAGGTCTGCTGAAGTGGATGAGTATGCTCTTCCTTGCCCTTTCCTCCATCCTGTTGTAAGAATGACAATGTACACACAGAAATCAAACAGTCATGTCGGACTGGGAGAGTGGGGCTGCCCTCTAGGCATCGCCTCAGGGATGAATGGGGGAGACTGGACCTGCATGACATCCCTGAGCTGCTAGACCAGTCCTCAAATGATCTCGTCCTATGTGAGAATTCTAGGTAACTGATAAGCAAGCTCATTTTCCTGTGTTACTTGAGAGCTTTCTGTTTTACATAGCTGAACCTAATCCAGTTGATATATCACCCAACCTCAGGGTTAAAGAGTATTTGGAAACCAGGATGAATTTTTCCATAGAGTTAATTGTTACTCTTGGACATACTCCCTATGCCTGGCTATCTTCCCTTTCCAAAGCTGTGATGACATGCTCATTTTCTTGAGTGTCCGTCCTTCCTAGGACTGACTGTGGAATGGGACTGAAGGGAGGCCTCCTCTCCCTTTTGTTGCCTCTGAAAATAAGCACATTGTCCCTTTCTGTTGTAAGGATGTTTACAGATAATTACTCTGGGTAAATCAGCCAGGAAATAACAAACAGGTCAGCTATAAATGGTCTTATACCATCCATAGCTTCAGTTCCTTTTTATAGTCTTTGTTACATTGGAAAGTGAAAGTGAAGTCGTTCAGTCGTGTCTAACTCTTTACAACTCCACGACTATACACCAGGCCCCTCCGTCCATGGAATTTTCCAGGCAAAGATACTGGAGTGGGTTGCCATTTCCTTCTCCCAGTGATCTTCCTGACCCAGGGATCAAACCTGAATCTCCCACACTGCAGGCAGGCTCTTATACCATCTGAGCCACCAGGGAAGCCCATACTTGGGGAAGCCCACCAGGTTCCTCTATCCGTGGGATTCTCCAGGCAAGAATACTGGAGTGGGTTGCCATTCCCTTCTCCGGGGGATCTTCCTGACTCAGGGATTGAACCTGGGTCTTGTCTCCTACATTTCAGGCAGATTCTTTACTGTCGAAGTTATCAGGAAAAGTGTTAGTTATTTATTGCTGCATGACAAATTAGACTGAAACCTATCTATTTGAAACAATAAATGTTTCATATTTCACAATTTCTGTGGGTCTGGAATACAGGCATTAATTGGATGCTTCTGACCCACAGAAACTGAAACATGAAACATTTATTCTTAGAAGTTATCTACTAGAGGGAAATTCACTTGTCTTCCTGTTCCATTCTTTAATTCCTGAAGGTAGTAACTCTAGACACTCGCCTCCTAAGAAGGTTTCTTTTCTGAGTTCGTGAACCCAATGGTATATTTATTCATTTAACAAATACCCATCGAACAGAAATGTTCCAGGGGATAGACTGGTCAGTATAATAGATGTGCTCACTATTTGAAATCTCAGAGAGATGCCATGGAGAAAACTGTGTGTGGGAACTTGTTATATTCCCCCCACTGGATATGAGCAAGTTGAGATAACCACACAGTTTGTCTCTGTACCTCCAGCCTTAGTTGTCCTTCTCCTCTAATCTGTCAGGAAGTGTCCCCTGGATTCAAGTGAATGATTATGAACTTCTCCTCCAGCCAGGACATCTTCCACCAGGACTTTACTGAATAGGGCTGGTAGAGAGGAAACCTCCTGGAACAGGATTGCATTCATTCCCATCTTCACTGCTTACATTATAATAAATGCTGTTGCTCACTCTATTTCTCTAAACTTCATTTTATTATCAATAAAATGGAGTCAAAAGTAGTGTCTACTCCTGGTTTGTTGTGAGGACTGCATGAGAAAATATATGGATAGTACTTGGCAAAGAGCCTGGCACATGGTAGGCACTCAGAGGATATTAGTGATTCTGAATCATTATTTTGTTATTAATTTTAGTACTGTTATCCATTTGGAAGTAGGAATCAGTATAGGAAAAGAATGCTTCCCCAGATAATCCAGTCCATCACACCGTGTTTGAACTAGTTCAAATCCTCTTGCCATAAGCAGGGCTGGGTATAAATAAATTAACTAATGAAGAAAAGAGGCTATGTATTTTGACTTGGTATAACTATAATCCTTTTTGCAATTGAAAAATAATCCTTTAGTAAATAGAGAAGATAGAACATGTTCAGACTAACAGTGTTTAGTTAAAATGGTCAAATATTTAGCATGCCTGATACCAACGATAGTCATTCAACCTTTGGAGCTCTCAGTGTATGCCCTCCCCTTATGGCATGCATTCCTGCTTCTACACGCACACCCAGCCATTTCAGCACTTCCTGCTTTAAATTACTCTGAGTTTTTTTACACACACGCACACGCCAGGAATAATAAATGGCAGTTTTAGGAACACATCATATAAATGCCAATTTCCAGATGGATTTGTTTTGCTACAAACTTAGTTAACACTTGATTCATGAAATAGCGGGTGGAGAGAAGGTGTAGAATGAGTACTCAGACCCAAATAAGGTGCGACCTGCCAAGGGAAGGATCGCCAAAAAGAGCTGAGAAAACCGAAGCAAGTACTCAAACTATTTTCAAAAGATAACTCATCAAAACTACAGAGAGAAAGTGAAAGGCAAAAAGCAAACAAGCTGGCGGATAAATGTTAACCCTTTTTAATATTAAAGCTGTAACATAAAGCTGTGAATTGGTTCTGTCTGAGTCTGCCTGTTTTGTTTCTGAATGGCTGAATATGTGCAGTAAAATTAAAACCTTAAGTCTATTAGATAGCTTCCTATCTTTCCCTTTCCTTGTATCCCTTTTTTGTCTTTTTAAAAAAGTAGCAACTCTTGGAAAAGGCACCACTCAAGAACTCAGGAAGGCATTAGAGGAAAGCCTTACCTAGTAGACTCTTTCTATATTGAGATAGGCTCAAATTTTCTGGGCATACACACTGAGGAAACCAGATCTGAAAGAGACACCTGCACCCCAATGTTCATCGCAGCACTGTTTACAATAGCCAGGACATGGAAGCAACCTAGATGCCCATCAGCAGACGAATGGATGAGGAAGCTGTGGTACATATACACCATGGAATATTACTCAGCCATTAAATTCATTTGAATCAGTTCTAATGAGATGGATGAAACTGGAGCCCATTATACAGAGTGAAGTAAGCTAGAAAGGTAAAGAACATTACAGCATACTAACACATATATATGGAATTTAGAAAGATGGTAATGATAACCCTATATGCAAAATAGAAAAAGAGACACAGATGTACAGAACAGACTTTTGGACTCTGTGGGAGAAGGCAAGGGTGGGATGTTTCAAGAGAACAGCATGTATATTATCTATAGTGAAACAGATCACCAGCCCAGGTGGGATGCATGAGACAAGTGCTTGGGCCTGGTGCACTGGGAAGACCCAGAGGGATCAGGTGGAGAGGGAAGTGGGAGGGGCGATCGGGATGGGGAATACATGTAACTCCATGGCTGATTCATGTCAATGTATGACAAAACCCACTACAATATTGTAAAGTAATTAGCCTCCAACTAATAAAAATAAATGGAAAAAAAAAAAAACCCCTGAAATTGTGATAGTGCAGTTGCTCTCTCCAGTTACTTGTAGGCTGATTTTCCCTGAGATGTGCAGTAAGAAATGTTGAAATAATAAATGGATGATGCCTGGGAGTCAGTCTTTTGGACCTTCTGCTAATGCCAACTCTGCCTCCAACTGGACATACGATGTTGGAATCATGACGGTAGATCTGTGCTTCATTTTCTTCATTTGTAAAACTCATGCTTCACTGGGTTTCTGTAATCACTACAGCATTCATTCATTCATTTTGCAAGTACTTATTGAGCATCTACTGTGTGCCAGCCCTGATCCCTACATTGGACTTGACAGTGTGTGTGCGCTCAATCACAGTCATGTCCAACTCTGTGATCCCGTGGTCTGTAGCCTGCCAGGCTCTCCTGTCCATGGGATTTCCCAGGCAAGGATACTGGAGTGGGTTGCCATTTCCTCCTTCAGGGGATCTTCCTGACCAGGGATCGAACACTAGCCTCCTGTGTCTCCTGTATTGCAGGTAGATTCTTTACCACTTGAGCTGGATGACCTAATTAAAGTCCCTGCTCTCAGTGGAGCTTATAGTCAAGTGGAGAAGACAATCAACACAAAAAGAAATGTCTGTTTTTTTCGGATAAATAGCTAACAGCAGAATTAATTGCTCTCATGTATTTAATTTGACTAAGTCACTTGTCCATCGTCCCCAACCCCCAGCTAATGAGGACACCTTATACCTGTATCCCCACCAACATTTAGCATTGTCCAACTTTGTGATTTTTCTGGGCTCATGGATTTAATTTGATTTTTTTAATTTAGTAATAATTTTGAGCATCTTTTTGTATCTTAGTAGTACTTTCTCTCATGTAAATTGCCTATTTATATCCTTTACCCATTTTCCTATGGGAATTGACATTGTGTGCATGCTCAGTCATTCATTCGTGTCCAGCTCTTTGCAACCCCATGAACTGTAGCCTGTCAGGCTCCTCTGTCCATGGGATTATCCCTTCAGGAACATTGGAGTGGGTGGCCATTTCCTCCTCCAGGGGATCTTCCCAATGCAGGTATTGAACCTAATAGGAGTTATTGAATTGAAAGAATTCTTTATGTATTGTAGACCTGTACTATCTAACATGGTAACTACTAGCCACATGTAGTTGTGCAGTTATAGAGGGTGCCCTGTTCAAAAGGGCCCCATGGTTTAACTGTCTAGGGCCCTGAAATCATCCTGAAAATTCTTAATAATTGTACATTTGAATTTATGTTTTGTAGGTGCAGTCCATGGGGACCGGGGCGTGCACACAGGAGCAGAGGAGATAGGCGCAGTATGTAGTCCTCAGTTTTTTGCCATGCATTTGCATATAATGTCAGACGATGCCACATGAACACAGAATTCTGATGGACCAAGGATGTGTGGGAGTTCAGTGAGACTCAATGCCATTACAAGGTAAGTGGTTTACATCTATGACTAAGTAGAGGCTGAGGCCACATTTTTCATTCAAATAGAACTTGCTTCTGACAGAGAAAGAAGGCTGTGGCATTCTAAGAGACCTAAGTGACCAAGGAACCCTAACATATCCTTTCTTTTTCTTGTTACTTCTCTGTATCAGCCCACCACTTATACCAAAAATTACAGAAAAAGAAAGGGAAAGATGAGCAATCCATAGTTGTTTTTCTTAGTGGTCCTTCCTTAGTCATCCATAAGTCATGGTAGAGAGTATTGGTATTAATAGAATATGTGAACATGAAGAAGTAAAATATAAAACAGTTGAGTTATTTTTGTGCAGCTCTTCCATTGTTCTTATAAGAATAAAATACATATGCATGAATGAGCTACAAAATATAAATTGTATAATTTCAGTGAGTTTTGCACAAATGTGGTTATATTTGCACTTAAAACTACACTGTACAATATAAAGGTAAATGGTACAATTCATGTTAATAATTTAAATTTTAAATTTCCTTATATAAAGTAGCACTAAGAAGCAACTAAAGACACTATGACAAAGCAAAAGAGAAACCAAAGAAGGAAGAAAGAGTTTTATGTTTTAATGTCGTTGGGAGGGAGGAAAACCTTTCCTCTTCCCTGTTAGCTTCAGTGCTTTGAGGCCTGCAAATTAAACTTATAAGAGACAGGTTAACCTAGCAAGAGGAAAGGTAGATCTTTATTCACATACATATACAGAAGTGCACAGAAAACTATAATGAAGAAATGGCTAGAATTTGGGGTGTATATACCATCTTTATAAGGAAAAGGTTTGTTAGGATTTCAAGGGACAGTAAATGGTAAGCACAGAGAAATATATGGAGGGGGGGAAATTAATAGAAGGTAAGCTTTGTTTTTGTAAAGCCTATTTATACAATTTCTTACCCTAGTGCCATCTTTCTCACCTGGTGACAGGAGGTGAGAAGATCAAAGAGTTCTGGTTGCTTGTACCCAGTTCTATAGGATTAAGTTATCATATTATTAACTTCATATTATCATACTGCTGACCAACAATGCCCCTTGAGAGGAATTTAGGATGAAAAATAAGATGAGGTACTCTGTGTTTTGGAAGACCAGCCCCTTACAAAGTTAGATGTGTATCTCAGGAAGTATTCTAATGAACCCAGATTTGTGCATCTTGCCATATGTACAAAAGCACTAAAATTATTAACTTGAGATGTCTGTTTTTTATAACTGGCCATAATCTTTTACAGAGAAAAATGCTTGACTGCATGTTTTCACTAGCCCAGAAGCATAGGGAAGCTGGTTGCTTCCCTGCCTCTTTTGAGCAGAGTGACTGGGGGACTGTTTCCCAGGTGATAGCTGTTAGTAAGGCCCCTACAGGAAAGTTAAACTCACAGCCCTTGACCGTGTGCATTTTTCCTTAAAGTCGACAGGAGTCACTGTTTGCCCCTGATACAGGACATGTCCCTTGGAGGAGGGTTTTTGGCAGTTGAGTTCTTTTGAAAACCTCTGTTTTAGAAAGAAAATGAGAGCACGAACAAAACTTCTTCCTGCATCTGTTGATTCTCAGATGTTTTCAGCTCAAAGTTATATTTATCCTACAGTGGTATATTCTGAGTCTTTTCAAATAACTTGCATTTTCCCCCTGCTTTTTGGAAAGGGAAGGGATTTCACATTTCATTTTGCTCGGAACGCTGCAGCCTATGTAGCTGGCTATGGAAGTGGGGCTGGGGGAGACTAGTCCAGAATCTTACCCAGTAAGCCTGTCTCTGCCTGATGCCCGTGAGGCATCTTTATTGGAATCCTAGTCTCTGCAGATCTAGACCAATAAAGTGACTGGAATTTCCCTGGCTGGCTGGCTGGATTTCTTTTGCTTTTTGCTTGTATGTAAGAGCAATGCCGTAACTTCTAAAAGGAGCCAGTTTTTCCGCTGGGCTATACAGATTGCACAACTCGAGGAGTATGTACATGGACTCAACATAGATGGTGCCCTCTAACACTTGTGGCACGGTGGCCCTGCCTACTTACTGCTATAGTAAGGCCACAAAACAGGAGTGGTTGGAAATTCGATGAAAGAAATCAACTTTGGACATTTTGCCTTCAGTGCTGTCTCTCCTTCATTGAGCCAGCTCCAACATGACACCCTGAAATTCCACCCCTGATTCCCAGTTCCATTTCAGCTTGTCACTGGCAAAGGGCTTTAATGATTTCCAGAAAATTAAAATAGAATCTGGGAAATCAAAATAAGTCTAACCTTTTTTTCTTTCTTTTCCTTTGTGCTTAATCTAGTTTCACTTAACTCACAGGGTGCCAAGTGCAGGGGCCTGCACCCAGCACTTCAGACCAGAGTTCCTAATGCAAAACAGCTGCGCCTAACACTTAAACTTGGTGTACCCTGTGCAGAAACGCTGTGCGCAACACTTGAAGATGGCAGAGATGCTGCACCTAGCATTTGGATCTGGAGCCATGAGCAGCAGCACAAGAACTCCATCCTCCTCTCCCCACTATAAGAATGCTATAAAGCAGCCCTGCCAATGGCCGTTTGGAAAAAACATGTACTCTTGAGCTCAAGCTTGCACTTCTCCATTTGATCATCAAAGAATAAAACTTTGCTTTGCTTCTGAATGGAACTTGGACTCATTTTATTAGCTGGAATGACTCCAGGCAGGAGGACCCTGGGACCTGACCCAAAAGGATCAACTTTTGGCAAGCCAGATGGCGTTTTCGTCTGTACCGATCCACTCAGCTCTGGGCTCGTTGGCGCTCAGGGCTCCAGTCCATGGATGGTGTAGGCTTTGAAGGTTCGCCTGGGAATGACTGCCTCTGGTCTTTGAGTATACTCTGATAGGTTAGAACAGCAACAGTCTTTAGCCGAATTCAGAACAACTCTGCCCAGCAACCTGATACCCGGATGTGGTTCTCATACAGCATAGCCCCTAGAGTCATCTGGACTGCACTCCTTTGAGATGATCAACACTGTGGCATCGTTGGGGATCAGAGATTGAAACTCAGGCATGTCTCCCTGCTGCCTCTGGCTGGCCTTCCACTGATAAAAGATACCTGGGGATGATGGGACCTCTGGGTGTGAGGAGCCATGGCAGTCTTGCTTCTGCCTCACCAGTAGTGCTGTCCTCTGGACAAGGCACTAGTTGCCACGTCAGGGCTTGTTGCCCACCTTGCAGACCTCCAGGAGCCAACAATAGCATTCTCCATAGTCAGTTTCAGTTTGGTAAAGGAAAGTGGCCAGACCTGTGAGCTAGGAGACAAGACTGGGAAAATCCCAGGTAATTAGGACCACCTGACAAAACAAGGACGCTGGCTTTGAGTTGAAGAAAAGGCACCAGGGACACTTGAATGCAAAAGGTTCCCAAGGAAGGCTCGCCCATAACTTGACCTCTTCTGGTCAAGTTGATTTCACTGAAGTGAGCTGGAGAGCCCTGTGAGCTGGTTGCAAGATCAGGAACCCCGTCATCCAGAAACACTGTAAGCTTCTGGCAAGAACAGAAAACATCCACCGTCTGACCTCTTCTCCCTGTCTGGGACGATCCTTTCTTTATCAACCAAAGTTCCACAGGTACATCTCCCAGTATCAACACAGAATACCAGCTGCCCCAGTGATCTGGTGAGTGTCCCATGGGAACTCCATGTACTTTTAGCTCTCCCCACAGGGAAGTCCATGAATTCCTCCTTTTTGGCTAAAAGGAGGAAAGAGAAGACCCCCACTTCTCAAATGTGTGCCACCCACTAACAGACCAAGTTGGTTAGGAACTAACGTGGCTAAGCTGCTCTGGCCAAGAGGTAGTCCTGTCTCACCTCCTGTGGGACATTCTGCCTATCTCAAGCACATGCCATTATACATTCAAGAGAGACCCCAGTTACATCGGAGTTCATGACATCTGGACGCTTCCTATATTGGTCTTTCAAGGAATCCATTAACAGTTTGGTGCTGGTTCCAAATTTCCCAAACCTGAATTCTCATTCGGGCCAAATCTTATAACGTTTGCTGCCCCCGCCCTTAACCAGTAGTTGGAAACATATCAAAAACAGAACATCTAAGGTATGGGAAACCAAATGTCTTCAGTACGAAAGGATAGCCCCTTGGGGTGTATCCTGCAGAACTGGAGTTTTTCCAGTATTACCCTCAACCCCCAAATCTTTCATCTTCCTATGTTTTACCACTTGGCCCCAGTATGGGGCTTGGAGATGGGGAAAGTTGGTCCATCAATGGGTCTCTAATAAACACTATTTTTCAGTTGGACCTGCTATGCCAAAGACAAAAAATGGGATGAAACTGCCTATGTCTGTCTTTTTTTATGGCCTCAGAACAGTGGCCTTCTCAGACTTCCCTGGTGACCCAGTGGTTAGGACTCCACACTTCCAACACAAGGAAAGGTTTGTGAGTTCAATCCTTGCCTGGAGAACTAAAATCCCGCATGCTGTGCAGCACACCAGAAAAAAAATCCAAAGGGATGTGGGCTCTCCTCCACTGCAGTAATAGCGGTGCTTGACCCTCCCCCTGAGAACCTTCTTGATATCTTCATTAATCCTTCTCCTGCTCTTCCCTCCCTACCCTCTTCCTTCTTGTGTCCCAACCTCGGCCCTAGGCCCCAGGGATTCCCTCCATACAAGTCCCTTCTGCCATAGCCCAGTTAAGCAACTCACAAAGCCGTACTAATTACCAGCCAGGGTCCAACAACCCGCCAGGAAAAGTACAAAGGACCTACCTCCTTTTGAGGTAGGTTCCCAATGGAGAAGGTGGGCTCATCTAGGTACATATCCCAATTACCACTTCTATCTGTGTAACTGGGGAAGTACATTCATGATCCAATAAAAAACAGTACCTTCTCCATCAAGAGGCTTTGCTGGGTGCTGCCTCTGTTAGGGCCTTATCAGACCATGGCAATCAGCCTGTAATACTTATTCTCCCTGCAAGGAAACCCAGTGGGGAATTCTGGATGGTACTGAAAGCCACTGAGGATATACATCCAATCTACACCCTACAGGCTGCTCTGCTGTCCACAGGGACCTGGTATTCTGTGTTAGGTTTAAAAAATGCCTTTGTGGGCTTCCTTGGTGGGCCAGGGGTTAAGAATCCACCTGCAAGGGCACGGGACACGGGTTCAGTTGCTCGTCCAGTAAAATCTCACATGCTGTGGAGCAACTAAGCCCATGTGCCACAACTGCTGGGCCTGTGCTCCAGGGCCTACATACCACAACTACGAAGCCCAAGTGCCTGCAGCCTGTGCCACACAACAAGCGAAGCCACTGCAACGTGTTATGCCCGATGTCCGAATCCCCGAGCGGGAAGAGAGAAGGCTTCCAAGACAATGCAACTCGCAAAAAAGGGAAGTTTATTACTGACTCGAATCAGGGCTCCTGCCACGCGTCCAACACAGTGGTACAGGGTCAGAGAGCCCTGAGCAGAGGCGGTTACCCAAATTTATAAGGTATGCATAAGCAGTTAGTAGCTGGCTTAAGCGGATTGGTTACATGTTTGCAAAGCAATTTTATTGGTACAAACTTTCGTGGGCTTTTGTTCAAACTTAGGCGTCCGCGGGCTTTTTAGCTCTCCCTTTGTTTCTTACTGGGCGCATATTGATTGGCTGGCTCCAGGTTACCTGATGGGGGTGGGGAATCCCACTATTTCACGGGAAACCGAAACCCAGGTCCGGGCCGCCTGCCAGCCCCGGCAGCCCCACACAATGAGAAGCCCACAATTTGAGAAAGCCCTGTTGCAGTAATGAAGACCCAGCAGAGCTGAAAATAAGTAAAAAAAAAACCTTAAAAAAAAAAAGGACATCGTCTTCTGTATTCCATTAGCCCAGAGTGACAAGACATTTTGGCCTTTGAATGGCAGGAGTCAGACACACAGGGAAACAACAATACTGCTGGAGAGTCCTGTCTCAAGTGTTCAAAAATTCCTGCACTGTCTTTGGGGAAGCTTTAGCAAAAGACCTAAGGGATCAGTAGGTGAACGACATTCTGAACTCCTGTGTGGCAGGCCCATTACCCAAGCCCAAGAGAAGGAACAGCTGTTGCAATGGAACAACTCAAGTGTATCCTCCAGGTAGAAGAAACCATGAAAGCTCTCACGGGATACGGTCACCAGGTGCTCCGGCACCCACCATTCTGGCCCCACATGGCTTCCAGCCTGAGACCTAAAAATCTGACAAACCATCAGGCGGCAAGACCTGCTCACTCCTGGATGGAATGAGCTCCACTTGTGATCCCATTACCCATTCTGTCCTGAAGCCACTGGGGTTCACTCTGTGGGGACATAGCACTTGAGTGAAGAGACAACACCCCCACCCCCCCGCTGCCCCCCCACCACCAAGCACCAAACTCCAGAGAGAGAACTTTGGGCAACAACGGACACTCTTGACTAACTGCTTCTGCAAATCTCTCTGTAATCTGAAGCTTCTCTTCTGGAAAACAACAGAGATGTGACCAGGGAGATAAAGGGCCTGGCAGTGAGCATAGTGTCAGAGTGCGCTGCAGACATGCTATAGATCTAGATACCAGTGTCTTTAGGAAAAATTTGACTGCAGGAAGCAGCTACAGGAGACCGCTTCACTTCAGAGCCCCTCAAGAATTAGGAGCAGGACGAAAGCCAGATGAGGGATTTGTCATTGGCAAAGCCCATTAACAATTTCCAGAAAATAAAAGTAGAATTTGGGTAATAAAATCTGACATTTTTTCCTATTTCTTTTCCTTTGTGCTTAGTCTAGTTTCAGTAGCTCATAGGGGGCCATATGCAGAGGCCTTGCCCCCAACACTTCAGACCAGAGCTCCAGGCACTTAATGGCTGTGCCGACCCCTCAGCTGAGGATGTGCAGAAGTCACAGGAAGCTCAATTCAGGATGGCAGCAGTGGGCTGTGTGCAGAGACGCTGCGCCCCGCACTGTGACCTGGGCCCACAAGCAGCACAGTAGTGCCTGCCTGTGCCCTCCTCTGCGCCCGAGCCACAAGAAGTTTGCCCCGTCCCCAGGAGCAAGAACTCTATAAAGCAGCCCTACCCAGGCCCTTCTGGATGGCGTGTGCTCTAGAGCCAGAGCTCACCCCTCTTCGTTCTTTGATCTAAGATCGGAACTTACCTTTTCTTCTGAACTGAACTTGGGTCTCATTCTTTTGGCTCAAGCAACTCCACTAGGGAGGACCCTTGTTGAAACACACTGACATTTTCTCCCTCTTGTAAATTCCTCTGTGTTGTATTTCTGTCCCTATAACTCTGATTTTGTTTTTCTTTTTTAATTTTCAAAAATAATATATTTTTATTGCAGAAAATATAGATGATTTTATGAAAAAGTAAAAAGAAAGTAAACAACCACTCAGTGATACCACCAGAAGATATTCATTGTTAATATTCTCTAAATAAATGCTCGTTTCTTCCTTGTACAAAGAAACCAATGTAAAAATTGTTGAGTCCTTCCCCAGGCCAAGGTGTGAGGCCTTGTACCAAGACCACAGAAGTGGAGCCCAGAACCAAGTCACCTCCAAAGCTAACTCAGTCCCTTTGTAACTGTTGCTAAAAGCCCCTGATCATCCCTAATAAGCTTCCTGACTCTAATTAGGCAAAGATGCCCATTCCAGTGAACATGCTGTAGCCCCCTAACAAATCACCTAATGCCACGCTTCAGGGAGGAATTTTCTTTGTTTTGAGGCTATAAAAATTGGCTATTATCTCACGAAAACAGTCGACTCTCCCTGGTCTGTGAGGAGGTTGGCCCGCTGTGCTCTCAGTACCCACCTTATCGCTGCTCTTTGTTCTTAATAAACTCACTCCCTTCTGAAATGCTGTGTGTCTGGAAATTCTTTTCCAACCTGTGTTTGGACTGCGTCAACAAAAATATTTTTTCTTTCAAAAATGGAGTGCGGTGTACATAGTATTTGGTTAGCTATTTTTAAACTTAATATTTCATCAACAGTTTTCCAGTCCTTAAATATTTTTTCCTACATTAATATAGTAGCTGCAAACTATTCCATCATTAATAATAGGTACTTTAAAAAAAAAAAAGTATCAATCTTGGGACTTCCTTGGCAGTCCAGTTATTAATAGAATTCTGTGCATCCACTACAGGAGGCAAGGGTTCAATCCCTGGTTAGGGAACAAAGATCCTGCATGCCAAGCAGTGTGGCCAAAAGAAAAGGTAATAGGGAATGATTAAAAAAGTATGACTCTTAACTACTCTCTACTGAGTAGTTTTTCACTACAATAATGGCTTCTGTGAAATCCCTGTAGGCAACTTTATTCACACATCTGTGACTATTTTCTGAATGTCTCCCTGTTCAATCTTGTACACATACAGATCATTTCTCTTACTAGCCAAGTTTTGAACTTCTTGAGATCAGCATTCAGGTCAGTCCATCTCTGTTTTCCTCAGAGTGCTTTAAAATGAGGCCTCCCAAAATGCTTAAAAATGAAATAGTTTATTAATATGCATTCTTCCTTAAACAGAATAAAAAGATGGCAAGATAGGAAAAGAGGTCAAGTTCACCAATTTATGGCTGACTTTAAAACTGGGTATGCCTCAGTCTTCTGCCACGTGGGCTCTGTGGAGTCCCACCCCCATCCCACCCCTGTCTTTTCATTTTTGGAGTAAAAAAAAAAAACATCTGGCTGCATTTTAAATTGATTCACACAATTTATTTCACCAGCCTCTAGGTCTCAAACTGTTTCTGGATATGCATCAGTGTCTCCGCTGGTAGTCAATGGGGGCTGTGCCTATGCAAGGGGGAATGTAATCTACCCTTGAGTCATTATGTTAAAATGATTCCCCACATTGAATTGTTTAGTGTGAAATAGGATTGTTTGCATTCCATTTACTCTTTACTGTCTTAATTAGGGTGACCTCCAGCTTGAATCCACCAACTGTTGGATTTTATTATATTTTCCCAGGAATTCCTCCTGTGATAAGGTTAACTTTAAATATTGCATTTCCTGGAGGATGACATAAAATTCATTCTCCTTTAAAAAAAGTAAGCCCAGGTCTTAACTGAAGAACTATGAACCGAATTCTAGGAACAACAGAGTTGTGTTCTTGTGGACTCTTTCCCAATGCTGCATGTAAATATATGGCATAAAGCAGCCCTCTTTACAGTCTAGGCTTCTAGGGCCTGTCTCCAGGGGAAATCAGGACTTTATTTACTTGATGAAACTTTACTTTTTAATATTCTTTCTCTTGAGTCCTGAAGTTAATGTGTGAATCTGCCTTTCTATATTCTTCTTATAAAGTAAAACCAAAACACAACAGTGGGTGAAATGTTTGTGAACCATATTTCATGGCTTGATAAATGCACCTGAACTTTATATTTCTGCCTGTGGATTCAGCTTCATCTGGCCCCTCCTTAGGATTCAAGCCAACTATAGGATGAAATTTTAAGGCCTTGGGATGAAGTGGCCAAAACAATTATAAGGACTCTTCCCTGCCCCCTAGCCTTTCAACCCTCCCTAGTTTCTATGGGGTAAGATAGCTTCTACTTCTATTTTTTTTATACTGCACCACAAGTCATGTGGGATCTTAGTCCCCCGTTAGGGGGTGTAGGGGCATTGAATTTACAACCCCTGCATTGGAAGCATGGAGTCTTAATCACTGGAGCATCAGGGAAATCCCCTACTCTCTAATTGATGTCTGTAGCTACCATCAGGTCTTTGTTGTTGAATTTACTGTTTAATGCTTAACTTGATCTCCTGATCTTGGATATCCTCTGTCAACTTTACTCTCAGTTTAACTTTAAATCTCTCTACTTGTCTGTAGTGTGAGTTTCTCCCACCCTCTCTCCCTCACCCATCACAGAGGATCATGATTTCGGTGGTAACCCTCACAAATTCTGACCTCCTCTACACACACAAACACTGCCATGTCCTGTATGATGTTTCCCTTCCTCCCTTTGTTCAGAGTGCTCCTCCTAATACTGTTTTTTTTTTCTTCATGCTTTTTCTTCATGCTCAGCCTAAGTATCATTCCTTGGAGAGGATTTTCTAGACCACTTAATGTGATGATGTACATATTTTAACCATCCTTAGGTATAGGTATCAACTGATCAGAACAGACTCCAGTATTAACATATTGTTTTCTTGTACTGAGGCTAACTAGGTGAATCCAACTCTTAACTGACCCATTATTTGATCAGGCAATAATGACAAAATGTAAATAAATATTTGTGCATTTGCTCCTTCTGTGTATATTCCCTCATAGAATGCAGTTTCCATGAGAGCCAGAATTTTTTTGTCTTTGTCACTGTCGGGGAGGAAGAACTTTTCCTCTACCCTCTTAAATTCAGTGGCTGAGGGCCTGTGAATTAAACTTACAGAGATTAGCATTAGAAAAGACAGATTTTTATTCACTTATAAATGTGGGAGTTAACAGAAAAAATGTGACTCAACAAACAGCCGAAGATAGGGGTTTTTATATTTACTGAATAATGGGAAAGAGAGGGGAGACAAAAGATTTAATGGGGAGAACAAATGAGTTTTCTTTAGGAAAGACAGATGGGCTTTTAGGGGACAAAACGGGAGATAGAAAATTTGTGATTATGTTTGTTAATGCAGGTGCAAGTACTCACCTCCCACTTCTTTCTAGTTAATAAAAGCCACCCCAAGAGAAGATTGTGGCAATTCCGCTCTAAGTTTCCTTCTTTAGAGTGAAGCTGCCCCAGAGGGTATTTATGACAGCCTCATTTCCAGGAGTGTCTCCCTTTAATCAGTAAGTGAAGCTTCAAAACAGGATTCTTTCTGGGGACTTCCCTGGTGGTGTGTCTAGTGGCTAAGACATCGCCGTCAAGCTGTGGGGCTGATCCCTGGTCAGGGAACTGTATCCTACATGCTGCAGCCAATAGTTTGCATACCACAACTAAAGATCCCTCATGCCACAACTAAGACCGGGCACAGCTAAATAAATAAAGGCTTCTTTCTGGATCTGTTCGATCTCAAATGTTTTTATTTCAATTGATCTTCATATCAGCTCTGAGGGTCTGAGTGGGTCTGCACTTCACCTTGCACCTAGTATTGATACTGTGCCTTAATTACAAATGGTACTCAGTAAATACTTGTTAAACCATGAATAAATGAAGCAATGAGTAGAGTGTTCACTCTTTGCTTATGTGACCAGTTCCCAACTCATTGTGATTGCTTGGCCAAGGCAGATGGTGTGCGTGTGTGTGTGTGTGTGTGTGTGTGTGTGAAAAAGAGAGAAAGCTCAGAAAAAATACATTCACAGCAACATGGATTCCTTAATTTTGTAGTTTAAATTTGTTTTTTGTTGTTTCTGTTGACTTGATGAGTCCCATGACATGAAGCAGATGTACCTTTTAGGTAAGATTCTTGATGTGGACCTTCTCTGCCATTTTCCTTTTTGTATTACAGGATGAAACAGTTTTCTGTACATGGTAGTTCACTAGAAGGAAGTACTTTTTATTTCTCCCAACCCTTGAAATCACCTTGGGTGGGCAGCTGCTGATAGTAAAGGTTCTGAGAGTTCTCTAAGGGACTCTGAGGGTGAAATCCTTACTGGTGAGCAGTTGGGTATGTTCTCAGGAGCATCGTGGAATGGGCTGAGAGGAAAGCTTCCTTCCATGGCCCTGTCTCTATTTGAAAGTTTAATAAATACGATGACAGGTACTGTCCTGTTATCTACTGGGATGAGATTTTTCAAGGGAATTCCCTGGTTGTCCAGTGGTTAGAACTCTGTGCGTTAACTACCAAAGGCGTGAATTCAATCTGCGGTCAGGCAACTTAAGATCCTGCAAACCATGCAGTGTGTCAAATGAAATGAACTGTTTGTTTTCTTTCATGGAAAACTTCAAACATACACAAAGTAGTATACACATATCATGCACCCATATATACCATCACAGTTAACAGTGATTTTGTATTTGGACAGTCTTGTGTCAGCTCCCCATCCCTCACCCTCCATTTCCCTTACATTCCTCAACCTCTCCCCTCACCACATGATTTTAAAGCAATATATATTATTTCATCTATTAATACCTCATATATTTAACAGATGAGCTCACATTTCAGTAATTGTATTATTTTGGGTGGGTTTGTTTGTTGTTAGGTTTCTTATTGGTAAAATACATGTAACATAAAACTTACCATTCTTACCATTTTTAGATATATGATTCAGTAGTGTTAAATACACTCACAGTGCTGTGCAAGCATTACCTCCATCCATCTCCAGGACTTCATCTTCTCCAGATGAAACTCTGTACCCATTAAACAGTGACTCCTTATTCCCCGAACCCCTCAGCCTCTGGCAAACACCATTCTACTTTTTGTTTATATGAATTTGAATACTTTAGTACCTTACCTGAGTAGAGTCATACAATATTTGTCCTTTTGTGGCTGGCTATTAGTGTCATGTTTTTAAGGTTCATCCTGGTTGTAGCATATGCCAGAATGTCCTTCCTTTTTAAGGCGGAGTACTATTCCCCTGTATGTGTATACCATATTCTGTTCTTCCATTCTTCAGACAATGAGCACTTGGATTGTTTCTGCTCTTTAGCCGTTGTGAGTAATGCTACGCTGAGCATGGCTGTGCCAGTGTCTGCCTGAGCCCTTCCTTTCAGTTCCCTTGGGTGTATGCTCAGAAGTGCAATTGCTGGATCAGTTGATAATTCTGTGTTCAATTTTTTTAAGGGAGCACACATTTTTTAAAAAAACACTGCCACAGTTCTATTGGGCCTCTCCAGTGGCTCAGCGGTAAAGAATCTGCCTGCAGTGCAGGAGACCTGGGTTCTATCCCTGGGTCAGGAGTTCCCCTGAAGGAGGGCATGGCAACCCACTCCAATAGTCTTGCCTGGAGAATCCTATGGGCAGGAACCTGGCAGGCTTCCACAATCCGTGGGGTTGGGAAGAGTCGGACACGGCTGAGTGACTAACACTTTGATCTTAGAGTGATGTCAGTGTTTAATAAGTGTTTGATGATGGTGATGACACTGATGATGACCTCAGGGATGACTACTGACTGTGGCCTGGGTAGGTCTCTGTACTGTTAGCCTTTGAATGGGCAGGCTTCCTGGAAGCTCTGAGGACAAGGACAAGGATTCCTGCTGGGCTGATTTCACTTCAGGGAGAGAATGAATTCAGCAGTGTGGGCGTGGATTCCAAGCAAGGTTCCCAAATGCGAAAGGTATTTTTGTACTGTAGGACCTGCATCTGCCCAAGCATCTCTTCCTCTCTAGGCAGTTGTTCAGCTTCTTAGATAAGAATCTCTAGTTTTTCAGCCTGGGGGCAAAATACTGCGGTTGGAAGGTAGCAGCAGGAGGGCAACACTGAGCTTTCCTTGCCTGGGGACGGGAGGACGTGCCGGGGAGTGTGGGAGCCACAGTTGCCCCTTCAACCTAGTGCTGCTCTGTTTGCAGCAGGATTGGGAAGGGGGAAAGAGAGAGAGGGAGCCGATGGGAATAGTCCTTCCAAAAATACTTTCAGTCAACCTCTTTCTCATTCCTAGCCTCTGCTGACTCAGCCCATCCTGACTGTGGTTTCTTTAGGGCTCCCCTAAGTCATGTCTCCCTTCTCCGGAGTCTCCTCCTGCAAACTCTGTAGCGACTCCCTTGCTCCTTCTCCTTCGTTCATCAACAGCCTCCTACCCTCAACCCATCCATCAGAAATTTCTCCAGGTGCCTTATTCATTGATGGCCTCCTTTCTGTGCTTGTCTTGGTTATGGGTTCATTCTTTCACTATCATGTATTGGGTTTTGACAGGGAGAGATGATAAATGCTGATGGTCAACCCTCTGTTCCTAGTGGATGCACTTCTACAGATGTCTAAAAATACCTTTCACTTGAATATTCCATTTCTAAGAAAACAATCTATTCTCTGGTGTCAGAAGTGAAGGGCAGGCTGTACAACTGGTAAAGAATTATCTAAATCAAATATGCACAGTGACAGTTGTCTGGGACATGTTTCTGTTATTAAATTCACTTTGCTGCCTTTGTTTATGGCTTCAGCAAACCTGGACTCTTAGTCCTGGCCCAGCTCAAGCCACTGAGGATATTTCAGTTTGCTCTCTGCCCACTGATCTCTGGCATCTTAAGACCAAGTTTTCTATCTGGGAACTGAACACGGCCAATAACCATTTTTAACCTTTTAAGTAAGTTGATTACAAATGCTCATATTATTAGAATACATGGTTACCAGTTTTGCTTCCTACCATTATCACTCAGTTTTAGAGCAGCCGAGAATCTGAAATGGACTCAAATCTTTAATAGTCACCTTAGGAACACGACTGAAGTCACACAACAGTTCCCCAGACTGTGGAACAGACTACAAAAAGCTAGAAACCCTGGCATCCAAAGTCACCTATTCCTCTATTTGGGAGGCAATATGAAATGTGAACAGAAACTCTACCGGGACACAACAAAGGCTGAAGGTCAGAGTTAGCTGAAAATCATTGCTTTTGTAGAATCATTTTCTTAGCCTTCTCTTAGTTCTGGTTAAACATACTTTTGGTATATATCTTCCTGGCTTTGGGTGTTAATTTTGCATTTGTATTTAAGAGCAAAAAAAAAAGGAGGGGGAAGCCTAATGAGGAATAAATAATAGAGAATGGTTAAAAACTGTAAGTGTATTGGACCTTATAGACTTATATAACCCACGGATCATTTCTGTGGTCGACTGATACGACTCCAAAGAGCCGTTGTGCTAATGTGGCAGCTGATGGTCTTACTCGGAGACATTGCATACTAAATGCCCTTATGAAATTGGGAATGAAATATGAGAGCCGAGCATGGCCAATAACCATTTTTAAAAATAATGAAGTACTCTACCACCTCACTATTCTACCAGCCCCCACCAAAGTCATGAAGAGCTGAGTGAATGGAGTAACTAATTGCTTGAAAATGTAACTTTAAAAAGAAGAAGAACTCTGAGTGTGTAGTGGGAAAAAAAACCAAAACCAGAATAGGGCTTATATTTTGAAGCAAAAAACATATTTTAGCACTTGGGGAAAATGAATGAGCCAGTGCCACATTTCGTTTCAGCAGCTGCTGTTTAAGCCTCGGAAATTAAATCATAGACACCCTCGGCTTTAGAGAAAGGATGGAGGTGGGGTCCTGGCTTTGCCAAGGCACTTTGGGCCTAAAGGAGCAACACACTGCTTGGCCTTGCTGGAGAATAGACTTCCAATTGTGGCAAATTATATGATGCTTTTGAGATGTTCATAAATAGCCCATTACACTTTTCACAGCATTCCTTCATTAAGCCCGCAGAATTGTTTCTTTATGTTTTCCTCATAATAGCTTCTGAAAGGTCAAGAATGGTTTACTTGACTTTCTGGTGCCCTTCGGGGAATAATGCCATTAACCATTTGTGACCTCTGCTCTTCCGACCTGACAGTTGCTCCAGGGTCACCCATTGGTTGTCAGGACTGGGTCTTCTCCCTTTCCCAGCACAGACAGACAGACAGACAGACACAGACACAGACACACAGACACACACACACAGACACAGACACACACACACACACACACACACACACACACACACACACTGTCCCCCTCAGGTGGGGACAGGAACTGGAACTGGAAGAAGGGTTCTGGAATCCCTGCCAGTTGAGATTATGTTGCCTTTCTGTTAGAGGTGATGTTGAGATCTGGTAGCATTTGGAAAGCCGGTAGAGGGTACTGGTGGGCTCCCCAGGTGGTGCTAGGGGTCAAGAACCTGCCTGCCAATGCAGGAAAAGTAAGAGACTTTGGTTCAATCCCTGGGTTGGGAAGATCCCCCTGGAGAAGGAAATGGCAGTTCACTCCAGTATTCTTGCCTGGAGAATCCCATGGACAGCTGGCGGGCTACAGACCATAGGGTCACACAGAGTCAGACACAGTTGAAGCGACTTAGGACACAGAGGGTGCTGATATTGAGGATCAGATAGTCTGAGTTCAAATCCTTATCTGCTTCTGAGATGGATGACCTGAGGTAAGCCATCTTACCTCTCAAGTCTCAGTACAATGGAAACAATAGTATAAAATACCGCGTCAGAAGGTGCTTTCCAGACATGGAATAGGCATACTCTATGTTTCAAGACAAAAACAGCCAGCCTTGGAAGCCTGCTGAGTGTAGGCCTTGCCGGGCAGCGTCACATATACACACTCTTCCGTCACCAAGCTGATAGCTCCCAAACTTCACCCAGGTCCAGAAGGAGGCAGTAACATTTGTCAAATGCTATCTGTGTGCCAAGGACTTACATCTGCTTCTCATTTAACCTTTTATATGTTACTGTAAAATAGGTATTATTATTGCTGTATTTAGCATGATGAAACTGATACTCAGGGCTAATGGTGAGGGCTACCATTTATTGATCGTTTACTATGTGCCAGATGGCTATGTTAGATACTTACTTTTATCTGTTCTCTTCTCAGTGGGCAATTTAGTAATTTCCTTTCTTTCTTTCTTTCTTTCTTTTTTTTTTGCTGTTATGAAGAGTTCTTCTCTTGTGGACCTTCTCAAACACGTCTTCATGGGCACACAAAGAGGATTTTCTCTCAGGAGTTCACACCCAGGAGTAGAAATGCTGGATTGGAGATAAATGAATGTTCAGCTTTACCAAATAATATGAAATTATTCTCCAAAGTGACTGTAATAATGTATACTCCCACCAGAATGTGTAAGCTTTCCTGTTGAGTTTCATCCTCCCCTACTCTTGGTATTCTTAGTTTTTTTTTTTTTTAAAGCAATTTCCTTCTCCAGGAGATCTTCCCCATCCAGGGACTGAAACTGGGTTTCCTGCATTGCAAGCAGGTTCTCCACCACCAGAGCCACCAGGGAAGCCCCTTTCTTAAGCTATTAGGGATAAAATGGTATTTCAATCTTGATCTGTATTTTCTGATTACTAATATGGTTGATGGCCTCTTTTTGTATTAATTGGCCATAAATGTCTCCTTTTCTGTGAGATGTCTGTTCATGTCTCTTGCTTTTCTATTGATTTGTTTACTTTCTCCTATTGGTTTGTAGAAGTGCTTGATATATTTGTACTTTAATCTGTTGGTGATTATGATAGTTAATTTTATGTGTCAACTTGACTGGGCCAAAAGATTTACAGATAGCTGATAAAATATTTCTGGGTGTGTCTGTGAGGGTGTTTTTGTAAGAGATTAGCCTGTGAATGCATACACTGAGTATAAGATCACCCTCTTTGGGTGGATGAACCTCACATAATCCTTTGAGGGACTAGATAGAATAAAAATGTAAAGAGAAAATATGCTCTCTGTTTGTGTTGGGACATCCATCATTTCCTGCTCTCAGACATCTAGGTTCCTGGTACTCAGGCCCTCAGGAACAGACTGAATTACATCACCAGCCTTTCTGAGTCTCCAGCTTGCAGAAGGCAGATTGTGAGACTTCTGAGCTGCCATAATAGTGTGAGCCAATTCCTGTCATAAATCTCATATGTACACACATCTCCTTTTTGTTGGAGGACCCTGACTAATATGGTGTTTGTATCCTTGCAGATAATTTCTCCCTGCTTATGACTTGCCTTTTCACTTTCTTTAGGGTATTCTTAGCATAAGTTCTTAGTTTTAATGGAATTGAGCTTATCAGTCTTTTCTTTAATGATTAGCACTCTTTATATCTAATTTAAGAATTTCTCTCAACCTTTTCTGTTTCCCTTTGGCGTTTAAGTCCTTACTCTATCTGTAATTGACTTTTGAGTATGATTTTAGTTAGGGATCCAAAATCATATTTTTCTATTATGGATAACTGTTTTTTTTTTTTTTTTTCCAGTTCAATTTATTGAATGATCTTGCCTCCTCCCCTGATCCCACATGGCTACCATATTACCTCTCATATATCAAATTTCTGTGTGTATTTCTACACTTTGTATTGTGTTTCTTTGGTCAGTTTGTCTATTCCTGAGCCAGTATACATGATTACTATGACTTTATAATTAATCTCATTATCTTGTGTAACAATCCCCACTCTTTTTTCTTCTTATTACAAATTAGTAAATTGTCTGTTTTTAGACAAATTAACAGATACAGGAAATTCCAGAGAAATTAAAACATTTGTAATTTCCTTAGTCAAGTCTAACAGCATTTAAATCGGGTATATATATTTTCTATGCTATACAAATACACACTTGTATGAAAACACACATACATGTACATAAAAACACACACATTTATACTTTAACAAATTTAAAGTCAATATTGATTGCTTCCTATATTTAAGGCTTTATGTCTAAGGCTTTGTTGTTGGTGAAGATGAGAGAGAATATTTAGGAAATATGATAAGGTTTAAGATACTAATAAAGAATGTTAGGAGGAAATTTGTTTTCAATTTGGCAGCTAATATGATTCCTCTATGGTACCTTGGTTAAGGAAAGCATTTATTTTGAATCCCTAAGCATTACTACTGCGTTAAACTAAGAAAATAAATCTCTCTCCATCCCTAAAGTAATACACTTATCCTCTAGCAAACTACTATTTACTTGTTTAATAAAACAAGAAGACATAGTGTATTACATTTTTAAAGAATTATATCTTGGCATTACAATTAGATTTGGGGTTGAGCCCTCAGTTTGCCCCTTATTACCACTTTGACCTTAAACAAGTCACAGAACTTCTTATAGCCTCAGTTTCTTCATCTTTAAAATGCTGATTATATCTACCTTGCAAAGTTGCCAGGAATATTAATGTATTTTTTAAAAGCTTCATAAAATGCTTGCCAATATTCACTTTTAAAATTTTAATTAGTTTTTATTTTATTATAAAGGTAATAGGAGCTTCTTAGAAAGTTTTTGAATAGTAGAGAATGATAATAATAATGAATAATAGTACAGAATAATAATACAGTGAAAAGTAAAAGTTCCTTCCCTCCAAATATATATTCTTCCCCCTAAGTCAGTTGCACTCTCTTGAAGAAACAAGATTAAATTTTCATTACACACAATTATTCAGAACATCCTAAAACTTTCCATGACAAGCAGAAATCGTGAAGATTTTATATAAACATCTTATACAGGTAAGCTAAAAATGTTCAGAACATTTCATTTCTTTAGGATAGCTTTCATTTTAAAGTTTTTCTGTTTTTTTCTTTTTTTAGAAAAAAGCTTAATAAATGGAACTATTCAAATTAAGAAGAGGAGGCCGTTATCAAAAAGTCTACAAACATAAATGCTGGAGAGGGTATGGAGAAAAGGGAGCCCTCCTACACTGGTGGTAGGAATGTAAATCAGTAAAGCCACTGTGGAGAACAGTATAGAGGTTCTCTAAAAAACTAAAAACTACTGTATGATTCAGCAATCCCACTCCTGGGCATATATCTGGAGAAAACCATAATCTGAAAAGATATGTGCACCCCAATGTTCATTTTAGCACTATTTTTACAGTAGCCAAGACATGGAAGCTTAAATGTCCATCAGTGGAGGAATTGATAAGAAATTGATAAAGAAAATGTGTTATATATACACAATGGAATATTACTCAACCATAAAAAATGAAAGTCATTTGCAGCAACACAGTTGGACCTAGAGATGATCATACTAAGTGGAGTAAGTTAGAGAAAGACAAATGTCATATGATATCACTTATATGTGGAATCTAATTGAAAAAATGACACAAATGAATTTTTACTTAAAAAACAGAAACAGACTTACAAATGAACACACACTACTATATATAAGATAGATAACCACCAAGGATGTACTGTAAAGCACAGGGAATTCTACTCAATATTGTGTGATAACCCATATGAGAAAAAAAAATCTGAAAAAGAACAAATACATGTATATGTATAACTGAATCACTTGGCTGTACACCTGAAATTAACACAACATTGTAAATCAACTCTAATAAAATTTAAAAAAAAAAGAAGATTTTGTTGTTGTTTTTTTGGTCTCTAAGTCATGTCTGACAAGAAGATCAGAGGCTATTTAATAACTAACAGTAAATACTTGGTTATGGGCATTTATTTAAAAAAAAACTGTTATATTGGTAATGCATTCTTATAGCAATATCAACTGTTAGGTATATAAAGTAAAAAAACGAAATTCTCTTTTTGCACTGTCCCAATCACACTCCCCAGAAATGACCTCTGGGAAGAGTTTTGATGTCTTGACTTTCATATTCTTTACCTACCAGACTTGGAAATGTCTCAGTTTAATTGCAAGGCTTTACTGCTTTCATGACACTGTTAATTTTGTTTTGCTTTGCTTGGTGCTACACTGATTCCTTCATTCCTTTAATTAAGCATATACTAAGGACAAGAGTGGGCTTCTATGGTGGCTCAGATGGTAAACAATCTGCCTGCAATGTGGAAGACCCGAGTTTGATTCCCGGGTAGGAAAGATCCCCAGGAGAAGAGAATGGCAACCCATTCCAGTATTCTTGCCTGGAGAATTCCATGAACATAGGAGCCTGGTGAGCTACAGTGCATGGGGTCACAAAGAGTCGGATACAACTGAGCAACTAACACACACACACAAGGACTAAGGTGTGTACTCTGGGCCAGATGCTGAGCTGTAGATTCTTGAAGTATCAGTTCCAGTGCCCTCATCCATTACTGATGATAATACTGTTTCACAAGGGCTTCGGTACAGTTAGTGCAGGATGCTGTGGGACTGACCACAAGGGAGACACATCAGACCCAAGTGATCTGGGAAGGCTTCCTGGAGGAATTGACCTCTAAGGTGAGAACTGAAAGCTGAGTAGGCATTAGGCTTGTGCAGTGGCCAGATCTGTGGCATGATAGTACATTAGAGATGATGAGAAGCTGAAGTGAAGAGCAGAGCAGCACAGGAGCAAGGGCTGAGGATGTTGGAAAGAGGTGGATAAAGGCATTGCAAGATATGCTAAGACACGTGCACACGGTGGGCAGATGGGCCGCCTAAAAGTACAGCAAGTAGAGGAGTGCCATCCTCATGTTTGTATTTTAGAAACCGCCATATGGCTACAACTAGGAGGAAGAACTGGAGAAAGGCAAGCCAGGAGGCAGGAGCCATAGGAGGTGATTACATTAATAACAATCCAAGTGAGAAACAATGGTGGACTTGATTAAGGAAGTCACATTACAGGAGGAAGAAGGAGAGAGATTCATGAGAAGAGGAGGTCTTTCTGCAAGGATAATTGATACCTGGAATAGACTACAAAAAGTAAAGCCATTTAATACAGGGGTCAATTTTTCAAGTAAATAGCAAGGGCAAAAGACTAGGAGTCCCAGAAGAAGAAGACAAAAAGAAAGGCCATGAAAAGATACTCGAGGAGATAATAACTGAAAACTTCCCTAAAATGGGGAAGGAAATAGCCACCCAAGTCCAAGAAACCCAGAGAGTCCCAAACAGGATAAACCCAAGGCGAAACACCCCAAGACACATATTAATCAAATTAACAAAGATCAAACACAAAGAACAAATATTAAAAGCAGCAAGGGAAAAACAACAAATAACACACAAACGGATTCCCATAAGGATAACAGCTGATCTATCAATAGAAACCCTTCAGGCCAGAAGGGAATAGCAGGACATACTTAGAGTAATGAAAGAGAATAACCTACAACCTAGATTACTCTACCCAGCAAGGATCTCATTCAGATATGAAGGAGAACTCAAAAGCTTTACAGACAAGCAAAAGCTGAGAGAATTCAGCACCACCAAACCAGCTCTTCAACAAATGCTAAAGGATCTTCTCTAGACAGGAAACACAGAAAGGTTGTATAAACGTGAACCCCAAACAACAAAGTAAATGGCAACGGGACCATACCTATCAATAATTACCTTAAATGTAAATGGGTTGAATGCCCCAACCAAAAGACAAAGACTGGCTGAATGGATACAAAAACAAGACCCCTATATATGCTGTCTACAGGAGACCCACCTCAAAACAAGGGACACATACAGACTAAAAGTGAAGGGCTGGAAAAAAATATTTCACGCAAACGGAGACCAAAAGAAAGCAGGAGTCGCAATACTCATATCAGATAAAATAGACTTTCAAATAAAGGCTGTGAAAAGAGACAAAGAAGGACACTACATAATGATCAAAGGATCAATCCAAGGAGAAGATGTAACAATTATAACTATATATGCACCCAACATAGGAGCACTGCAATATGTAAGGCAACTGCTAACGAGTATGAAAGAGGAAATTAATAGTAACACAATAATAGTGGGAGACTTTAATACCCCACTCACACCTATGGATAGATCAACTAAACAGAAAATTAACAAGGAAATACAAACTTTAAATGACACAATGGACCAGCTAGACCTTATTGACATCTATAGGACGTTTCACCCCAAAACAATCAACTTCACCTTTTTCTCAAGTGCACATGGAACCTTCTCCAGAATAGATCACATCCTGGGCCATAAATCTAGTCTTGGTAAATTCAAAAAAATTGAAATCATTCCAGTCATCTTTTCTGACCACAGTGCAGTAAGATTAGATCTCAATTACAGGAAAAAAATTACTAAAAATTCAAACATATGGAGGCTAAACAACACGCTTCTGAATAACCAACAAATCATAGAAGAAATCAAAAAAGAAATCAAAGTATGCATAGAAATGAATGAAAATGAAAACACAACAACCCAAAACCTATGGGACACTGTAAAAGCAGTGCTAAGGGGAAGATTCATAGCATTACAGGCCTACCTCAAGAAACAAGGAAAAAGTGAAATAAATAACCTAACTCTACACAAAAAGCAACTAGAGAAGGAAGAAATGAAGAACCCCAGGGTTAGTAGAAGGAAAGAAATCTTAAAAATTAGGGCAGAAATAAATGCAAAAGAAACTAAAGAGACCATAGCAAAAATCAACAAAGCTAAAAGCTGGTTTTTTGAAAAAATAAACAAAATTGACAAACCATTAGCAAGACTCATTAAGAAACAAAGGGAGAAGAACCAAATTAACAAGATTAGAAACAAAAATGGAGAGATCACAACAGACAACACTGAAATACAAAGAATCATAAGAGACTACTACCAGCAGCTCTATGCCAATAAAATGGACAACTTGGAAGAAATGGACAAGTTCTTAGAGAAGTATAACTTTCCAAAACTGAACCAGGAAGAAATAGAAGATCTTAACAGACCCATCACAAGCAAGGAAATAAAAACTGTAATCAGAAATCTTCCAGCAAACAAAAGCCAAGGACCAGATGGCTTCACAGCTGAATTCTACCAAAAATTTAGAGAAGAGCTAACACCTATCTTACTCAAACTCTTCCAGAAAATTGCAGAAGAAGGTAAACTTCCAAACTCATTCTATGAGGCCACCATCACCCTAATTCCAAAACCAGACAAAGATGCCACAAAAAAAGAAAACTACAGGCCAATATCACTGATGAACATAGATGCAAAAATCCTTAACAAAATTCTAGCAAATAGAATCCAACAACATATTAAAAAAATCATACACCATGACCAAGTGGGCTTTATCCCAGGAATGCAAGGATTCTTTAATATCCGCAAATCAATGTGATACACCACATTAACAAATTGAAAGATAAAAACCATATGATTATCTCAATAGATGCAGAAAAAGCCTTTGACAAAATTCAACATCCATTTATGATTAAAACTCTCCAGAAAGCAGGAATGGAAGGAAAAAAGCTATATATGACAAACCCACAGCAAGCATCACCCTCAATGGTGAAAAATTGAAAGCATTTCCCCTAAAATCAGGAACAAGACAAGGGTGCCCACTCTTACCACTACTATTCAACATAGTTTTGGAAGTTTTGGCCACAGCAATCAGAGCAGAAAAAGAAGTAAAAGGAATCCAAATAGGAAAAGAAGAAGTGAAACTCTCTCTGTTTGCAGATGACATGATCCTCTACATAGAAAACCCTAAAGACTCTACCAAAAAATTACTAGAGCTAATCAACGAGTATAGTAAAGTTGCAGGATATAAAATTAACACACAGAAATCCCTTGCATTCCTATACACTAACAATGAGAAAACAAAAAGAGAAATTAAGGAAACAATACCATTCACCATTGCAACAAAAAGAATAAAATACTTAGGAGTATATCTACCTAAAGAAACAAAAGACCTATACATAGAAAACAAAAGACCTATACATAGAAAACTATAAAACACTGATGAAAGAAATCAAAGAGGACACAAACAGATGGAGAAATATACCGTGTTCATGGATTGGAAGAATCAATATTGTCAAAATGGCTATACTACCCAAAGCAATCTATAGATTCAATGCAATCCCTATCAAGCTACCAATGGTATTCTTCACAGAACTAGAACAAATAATTTCACAATTTGTATGGAGATACAAAAAACCTCGAATAGCCAAAGTAATCTTGAGAAAGAAGAATGGAACTGGAGGAATCAGCCTGCCTGACTTCAGGCTCTACTACAAAGCCACAGTCATCAAGACAGTATGGTACTGGCACAAAGACAGAAATATAGATCAATGGAACAGAATAGAAAGCCCAGAGATAAATCCACGAACCTATTATGGTCACCTTATCTTCGACAAAGGAGGCAAGGATATACAATGGAAAAAAGACAACCTCTTTAACAAGTGGTGCTGGGAAAACTGGTCAACCACCTGTAAAAGAATGAAACTAGAACACTTTCTAACACCATACACAAAAATAAACTCAAAATGGATTAAAGGTCTAAATGCAAGACCAGAAACTATAATACTCCTAGAGGAGAACATAGGCAAAACACTCTCCGACATAAATCACAGCAGGATCCTCTATGACCCACCTCCCAGAATATCAGAAACAAAAGTAAAAATAAACAAATGGGACCTAATGAAACTTAAAAGCTTTTGCACAACAAAGGAAACTACAAGCAAGGTGAAAAGACAGCCCTCAGATTGGGAGAAAATAATAGCAAACGAAGCAACAGACAAAGGATTAATCTCAAAAATATACAAGCAACTCCTGCAGCTCAACTCCAGAAAAATAAATGATCCAATCAAAAAATGGGCCAAAGAACTAAACAAACATTTCTCCAAAGAAGACATACAGATGGCTAACAAACACATGAAAAGATGCTCAACATCACTCATTATCAGAGAAATGCAAATCAAAACCACAATGAGGTACCATTACACGCCAGTCAGGATGGCTGCTATCCAAAAGTCTACAAGCAATAAATGCTGGAGAGGGTGTGGAGAAAAGGGAACCCTCTTACACTGTTGGTGGGAATGCAAACTAGTACAGCCGCTATGGAAAACAGTGTGGAGATTCCTTAAAAAACTGGAAATAGAACTGCCATATGACCCAGCAATCCCACTTCTGGGCATACACACTGAGGAAACCAGATCTGAAAGAGACACATGCACCCCAATGTTCATCGCAGCACTGTTTATAATAGCCAGGACATGGAAGCAACCTAGATGCCCATCAGCAGACGAATGGATGAGGAAGCTGTGATACATATACACCATGGAATATTACTCAGCCATTAAAAAGAATTCATTTGAATCAGTTCTAATGAGATGGATGAAACTGGAGCCCATTATAAAGAGTGAAGTAAGCCAGAAAGATAAAGACCGTTGCAGTATACTAACACATAAATATGGAATTTGAAAAGATGGTAATGATAACCCTATATGCAAAACAGAAAAAGAGACTCAGATGTACAGAACAGACTTTTGGACTCTGTGGGAGAAGGCGAGGGTGGGATGTTTCAAGAGAACAGCATCGAAACATGTATATTATCTAGGGTGAAACAGATCACCAGCCCAGGTTGGATGCATGAGACAAGTGCTCGGACCTGGTGCACTGGGAAGACCCAGAGGGATCGGGTAGAGAGGGAGGTGGGAGGGGGAATCGGGATAGGGAATATATGTAAACCCATGGCTAATTAATGTCAATGTATGACAAAAACCACTACAATATAAAAAAATAAATAAAATAAAAAGGAAAAAAAAAGATTTGATTCAAATTCTAACTTGAAAAAAATTAAAGTTTTTTTTTTTCTACTTAAATCATTTAACAATCCCTATTTTAGGACTTCCCTGGTGGTCCAGTGCTAAGACTCCATGCTCCCAGTGTAGGAGCCCAGGTTTGTTCCCTGGTTTAGAAACTAGATCCCACATGCCGCAACTTAGACCTGGCACAGCCCAATAAATAAATAAATATTTTTTAAAAGCCCACTTTAATATGATAAATAATTTTAAAGTTTATAATCACAAGTATGAACTAATGTTTAGGGTGAATAAATCAGGAGTTTAGAGGGCATAATTTTCAACACAAATTTTATAACAGTTCAATGACATCTTTCACTTCACGTTTAAGTTTTGCAATAAGTTCGTAATGGAGATCATCTGGTGTACATATTTGGGTTTGTCAGTTTCCCCAATGGTATCATTTTCTGCTGTTCAATTATTTTCTTTTTGAAGTGCTATTGTGTCATCCCCTTTATTTCCGCCCCCCCGCCCCGCCCCCCGCCAGACGGTAACTAGTTTAAGTAGGCTGATTTGTCATTTGCCAAAAGCTTTGCCTGTACTTGGAGTGCTTCTCCCAGATCACTTGATTGACTTTATGAAACTGTATCCCTTAAAAGAGTTTGAGATTGTCTTCATAGTTGATTTGCTTTGAATTTATAGTGTAACATGGATATTTGTAATTTACAGGGCACATTTTAGTCAGAGGTATTGTTATAAATGATAAATTTATTAGTAAATATTTTTGTGTTACAATGACTTTTGCTTTTCTCTGCAACATGTTGCCTGTGGGGACTTGTGTAATGGTTACTTAGATAATGAGAAAATCCTATAATTATCTGTCACCTGCTCACCAGGATCATACCCAACAGGGAAACATGGAACAAAGCTCTCCTTAGCAAGAAGAAAATGGGTAAAGTCTTCATCTTCCAGGACTAAATCCTTTGTGTACATCAAAGATGCAAGGAGAACATAAAACACCTTCTTCAAATTTCTCTCCTATCCTTGCTCAGCGGAAGGTATTTTCTCGGCAGAGCTCACATCAAAGACAACAAGATTTGCTGGAAGGATCTCTTGTCACTCTCTGGAAAGAAGCCCATGTCTCGTTACCAATAAGAGAGCATCGTCTTATCCACTGATGTTTTCTGAATGAAAAAAAAAAAATCACCTTTTCTACCTTCTTCACAGGAACAGTGTTTCCTCCACCTACTCCTCAGTCCCCATAGCCATCTCCAACCGCAGTGTTCAAGGAGATCCTTAATTATGTTATTGTCTTTGTCCTCAGAAGATTTGATTTCCTGGGTTCTGTGCATTGATCCTGAGTTTCCACCAGCGTTAAAATCTTTTGATTGATGATGCATTAATTGTTTAACTACTGATTCTTTCTCTTCCTCCTTTTGTTCCAGTATTTCATAAACATATGTATTGAGTACCACTGTGTGCCAGGTACCATGCTGGGTGCTGGGGCTCCAATGCAGATAGCATCTCAGTATGACAGAAAGCATTGTAGGGGAATGACCAGATCCAGTTTCAGTTGATTGGGACTACTTCCCTGAGGCTAAATCTTTATTCCAGTGCTGTAAGGCATGACTTGCAAATAAGCACTAGTTTTCACAGAAAAGCCTAAGGAATGCTAGCCCTCACCAGACATTTTATTCCACCTTTGTCCTCTGATTTCTCATTCAGTGTCCTTTGTTTGGTAGAGATCCTTGTAAGCAACAGTTATTCCCACAAGCTCAGAGTGGAGTCACAGAAGTGACTCTGCAACCAGGTCCTGTGAGCGTGGTTCCTGCAGCTTGGGAGGCACACAGTGTCTAGTCTATGCTTGGGGAAAGGTCAGGGGATTTTATACCACACCACAACACTCCTACCAAAAGCAGTCCTCAATACCCAGATCTTTGACACCCTCTCCTCTGCTCACTGTTTCTGTCTCTCCATCCATTTCCTATCTAGGCCACGGGTGCACCAGCCCAACCTTCTCTGCTCCTGAATCTCCTTCCTCCCACACATACGCATCTATTTCTTCAGGAGATCAATTCACCTCTGACCTGGATGCTCCAATCTTACATCCCCACACCCAACACTTAACATGATCTTCAAGGAGGTTTACACACACACACACAAACCAATGCACTGTAGACAATGACCTTGTGGACAGCCAACAAAAGATGCTGCAGTTTGCAACCTTGGCCCTCATGTTTCCTCTGCATTCACTAACTTGTTCACATGCTCATTCACTGTTACTATGTGGTGGTATCCACTCCTCTAAAAGTAGAGCCTGAAACAAAGGCTTGGGTGCAGGGAGCTTGTTTGGAAGGTGATCTTGGGGCGCAGGAGTGGAGGAATGGAGAGAGTGAGCCACGGATGGACAAAAAGCCAGAAAAGGTACATTATTGAGCTGGTTATTGCTGTGGCCTCTGAGGCTTAGTCTCTAGGGGACTCTGAAGCCCTGCATAGAACGCCCCTCAGATTTGTCCTTCTGAAGGATGGGACATTTATCCACCAACTTGCAGCATCCTCTGTTTGAGGACTGCCCTTCAGGGCGGTCACATCCTTCCCTGCTAAGCGAGCTCGTGCTCAGGAAGCCACCAGCAGGCTTGGAGCTGTCCACCACAGTCGCAGCTGAAGTCAGAGAAGCACTGAGAGCATTCAGCCTGGGGCTCCAGCCAGTGCAGCTACAAGCAGCATTTATCACAGCTGTACTGAAATCATCCCTTCTTGCCTGCTTTCTCCCATAGACTACTGAATTCTACAAGGAAAGATCCTTCATCTCCGTCTCCACAGTGCTTAGCACAGTGCCAGACTCATGGGAGACCTTCAGGTCTCATTTGCTGAATCAAGGAAGGAACTAGTGAAAGAACAACAGACTGAATCTAGAAGCCTGAATTCTAGTCTCCGCTGGATCACTAATTTCTGTGTGACCTTGACTATATCAAAACCTCACATACAGCCATTTGTTTCCTTATGAACTTACAAATTCATATTTTTTAAAAATCTTAAATCCAAGCGTTATTTTAAAAGGAGAAAATTCCCCATCAGTGACTGATTTTAGAACAAAGTGTTGTCTACAACTTGATGGCTCTCTCTAATTCTAGGCTTCCATCCCTCCAAGGTGTAAAGATGAACACTGTTGAAGCAGTAAGGATGTGTTACAAAGTTAGTTACCCGAAAAGTATTTCGTTTCCTGCATGATACGGGGCTTGGAAAACCTTCACTAACACTCTTATGTGAAGAGCGATAGAATGCTAATTTCCCACAGATTCATTATCACCATGAAATGAAATTTTGGAACACATCAGAGGTAAATATAATGTGCAAATGTAGAATTCAACAATTTGAGTTTACACTGCCTCGTGTTTTTACACCTCTGTCAACAAGACCCTCATTAAAGACTTTTCCCCATTATTCTACTTGAAAAGAAGACTGGAGAATATTATAATATTCAGGATGGAGAGATGTTCTTTCCAGTTAACTCTTTATGAAGGGAACTCCTCTGTGTATATATTTCTAGTTTTTTTTCTTTTATCAGATCACAGATATTGTGCTTGATACTGTACTAGGTCTTGGGGATACAATCTTGAAAAAAACTCCTAGTCAGTCCCTCATCTAGTGGGGCTTATAGTCTAGCAGGGAAGGACTATATTAATTATTTAAAATAAGTATTAAATTAACATTAAAAATAAAACACTTTTGCGAAGGATATATAATTTTATCAGAGCAAACTACAATGGGAACCATATGGTCTGAGAGGTTAAAAAAGTTTCCCACTCCAAGTGAGATTTGAGTAGAAAGCTGAAGAATGAGTAAGTAAATGAAAGAAGGGATAGACTCTGCAAAGGCCCAGAGGCAAGAATAACATGTTGCCTTGGAAGAACTGAAAGATGGCCAGGGGAACTGGCTAGCCCAGAAGGAGCAGGAGGAGGGGGAAGAGGAGTAGGGAATGAGGAGGCTGAGAGGTAAGTACAGGCCAGCTAGGCAGACCTTTTGGGCAGGCTAAGCATTCTGGTCTAAGAGAAATGGGAAGTCAATGTTTGCTTTCAGCAGGATCTGCTGATATGATCAGATGTGCACATTTTTTTAACAGGGCCTTTTCTCAACATTCTTTTATGTTTTTTATAATGATATGAGAAGTCAAAGAAAAACATTTGGTTTTGCTTCAGTTATGCTGATAATTGCAGACACACACCACACACACACACACACACACACACACACACAATTCTTCCAAAAGATGTCAGTCCAGTTTGTCCCAGTATAATCTCTACCTCTCATTCTCATTTAGGTAGCATTTACTTTGTACTTGTAGGTGCAGACTGCACTTACCCGATAACTAAATTCCATGCTGCAGTGTCACAGGGAATAAATGACAGTCCTATCCCCACGTATTAAATGTGCAAGTGACACTGCCTTTCACTGCCAAGAAGTGTGAGAACAACAGCAACGGCATCAACGAGATGGGTTCAAAATGAATGGTCTGGTGCTATCTGCAGGGCCTCCCTAAATGACGTCTGTAACATCCATTACCTTCCCCAAATTTCTTAGCATATCCAAAAATGGATTAAGTTGCTTTGACAGGCTTTATTTTTTATGAACCTCTTTGGCTATTACTTACTATGTTATTTTCCTCAAGGTGCTCATGGACTGATTTATGGTTTCATTTAAGGTTTTGACTGGTAGTTTGGATACGTTAACTAGCCCACCTTTTCCTGGATCTGCTGTTGGCTGCTTTATCTTCAACACTAAATCAGCCTGCTTAAATTTCCCCAGTACGTAAGTCTCCACGACAAACACTAGTCCTGGACGTATGTCCTGCCTTAGCCAGTTTGTTGAATGTGTTCAAATGAATCTCATCCAGCTCTGCTGATTTATAAATATTTAAATTGTATAAATATTCTTTTACCTGCCTCTTATTAATTCCATTTCTTGATACTCCCAGAGACTCATTAATATTTATCTTGCCGAGCTCCTACTTCATTCTTTGTGTTAAAGGCAGAGGCAAGAGAGTAGTTCCATATTCACTATTCTTTGCATCTTTCATACTATGTTCTCAACCCTGGTTTCACAAAAGTAGCCTTTTATTTTTTTCTTGGGCATAACATCCTATTTTATATTTAGAAGGCTTTGCCATAATTCTTGCTTCTTTTGCTTCTCTAAGTCATCTCCTTTCAGCCATCTCCTGGAGTTATATCTTCTTCATATTGTGTATTCTTTTCCCCAAACTCTACACAACTGGATTTTTTCTTTTCTTTCCCCAAAAGGAAACATTTATTCTTTAAACCATGTATAACAGAATATGCCTGTTGGTTATATAATAGCACCCACCAGCCACTTGTGTGTTCTTTTTCCAGAGGATGTACTTGAATGCCCACACCCATGTTTTTCCTTTCAATAGAACAACACAAGTAGTTATCATTTAGTTCCTGAAAGATGGTTGGATGCATTCCATTAATTTCAAAGCATGTCCAGAAAATTGATCTGAAAGCAAACAGCCAAGTGAATATGAAACCAAGACAAGGGGTTTCCAATTACAAGTAAAAAAATAATAATGCAAAGGGGAAGAGCCCAGGGATATACCTCATTAGAAACATGCTGGGAATTTGAATGTGTTTTCAAAAGGGTACATACTGTTTACTACAAAAAAAGTGCACGCATTGTACCATTACACTTACGTGTTTCAAGAATAGGCTAAACTGAACTGTGGAGACAGAAGTCAGAGTAGTGGTTACCCCTGAGGATGAGTAATGATTGGAAAGGTCCTGAAGATCCTGGATGTGTTCTATAGGATGAAGATCCTGGGTGTTGGGTATATGGAAGTGTATGTATGTATTCTGGAAACGTTGATCAAGCTGTACCCTTGTGATGAGTGCACTTAAAAAACGGGCCCAAGCAAAACGAAACAATTACGGTGTTTACAAAGTCAGTTACCAAAATCTTTAATAAACACTTGCAGTGGCTATGGACTATATCTGAGACTATCTGATATATTACTATTTTTAAGATTTTGTATACTTGTTATTGGATAAGCTTTTCTGCTCAGTAGGCTGGTCGAATGAGAATGACTATGGTTTCTGTTTCCTGATTGCCTGCAGTAGGACAGGCATTGTATGTACAGTTTGTCCTCTCAGTGTAGGGAAGGTGATATTATTCCTATTTTCCAGATGAGGAGATGGAACTAGAAAGATCTTAAGTAGTTGCCAGAGAACACATAGCGAAAGAGAAGCAATTAGAGATTCAAATTCAGGTTTCTAAAACTCCAAAGCCTATGTAGTTTCTCCCACTCTATATGGCAACCAGGTAGATAATTATGAGTTAGTATTCTTGCTAGTCTTTTTTATCACAGGCAAGGTATTCTGCTTTGTGTAGAGATTTTTTTTTTGTTGTGTTTTCTTGTTAGGTCTTCATTGCAATGTACAGGCTCTTTGTTGCATCTTGTAGGTTTCCCTAGCTGTGGTGAGCAGGCTTTGTTGCCCTGAGGCATGTGGGATCTTAATTCCTTGACCAGGAATCAAACTCAAGTTCCCTGCACCGGAAGGCGGATTCTTTACCACTGGACCACCAGGGTCCCTGTGTCAGCCTTAAATATTCCTGTCTTTTGCCTTAGAAAATATGTGAATGTAGATACACTGAAATGAGTTATAAATGCTAGCTGATGCTAGCACACTTCCTAAAGCCTGTAGTCCGCACCATGTGGGCTTTGGTAGTTGTGGCTTGTAGGCTCTAGAGTGCAGGCTCAGTAGTTGTGGCGCCCCGGCTTAGATCCCTGAAGCACGCAGAACCTTCCTGGACCAGGGTTGAACCCATGTCTCCTGTATTAGCAGGCGGATTCTTAACCAGTGGGCCACCAGGGAAGTTCCCAAAGCATCACTTTAAATTAGCACAGGAAGTCTGTGAGATTCCAGGTATTTCTCTTTCCCATTTTACAGATGAAGATGTGAAGATTCAGGTTGAAAGATCTGATAGCTAATAAATTTCAAACTCTGGTAGCCTGACTTCAGAGCCTATACCTTTTACCAGTCTATTATATTGCATATTAATGATTTTTGAAAAATGTAACTGAAAGAAGAAATAGACTGGTCATTTTTTTTCAATCTAAAAACAATTTACAAGAACAGACATGAATAAAAGAAGCATTTGTCAGATTTACATCCATTATTAAGATGAATTTGAGAAATGATATTGATTTATTGGATCTTTTCTTCTGTTTAGAAAGCTTATGAGCTCATAAGTTTAGTGATTGCGTGGGACTAGGCATTTTTGCAAGAAGTTATGCAATTGATGTCAGTCACTTGACATGAGTGGTTGAAGGCTTTGCCAGTCCTCTGTCTATGGACTCCTCATCTAAGAAAACAAGTCCAAGATATCTATTCCTCTCTCTTGACTTTAATGACTATATGACTATTTCTGGTGCTTCCATAAGAAGTCTTAGATTATCTCACTTTAGTTCTGTTATTTTTAAGGTGTTTTCTTCTGTGTAATAAAATCTATTTATATATTTAGGATCTAATGTAGTCTCTATGGAGACTCATCTTATGTGGATGCTTTTGGTCTCCACAAATCTTTTGTATGATTTCTTATACTTTCAGATCATCATATTCTACTGTTACCCAATTACCAGATCTTGGTTGTTGTTGTTTTTTTGTCATTTCTCTCCCTACAGATTTGAAGCTTTTCACCATCAAGGACTTCCCACCCTTACCTTTTGTTTCTAAGAGAAAATCTGTAAGTGTAGTACAACAATCAACTTTATACTATTCACCTAGATTCATCAGTTGTTAGCACCTTGCCACATTTGCTTACTTTGTTTTTCTGTAATACATCTTTCTGTAAATGTGTGTGCATGTGTGTATGCGTAAGGTATATATGTATATATACATAATTTTTCTGAACCATTTGAGAATTGGCTGCAGACATTGTAACAAATCCTTCAAGAGTGATATTCTGAGAACAAGGAAATTTTCCTCCATAATGGAAAATATGCCATGACTATATATTTGGGACATTTAACCTTAATTTAAGACCATCTAGCATTTTGTGCATATGCAGATTTGTCCAGTTGTCCCAGTCATATCCTTTCTGGGTCATAACCCTGACCCCCCACCTTTTTTTTTTTTTCCAATCCGGGATTTAACTGAAGATCCCACATTATATTTAGTTATCATGTCTCTTTGGTTTCCTTTTAATCTAGAACAAACCCTTAGACTTTTTAGTGTTTGACGAATAAAGATGCTTGTTTTAAACACCTTCACCTTTACATTCAGCATTGCTAATTTGTTTACTGAATTATTCCCCTGGAGCCCTGCAAAAGTGAAATATTAAAATAATTGTTATGCACTCTGAAAAAGATGGAAATAATGTCAAAATACACCTAGAATTTCCTGCATTGGCAGGCAGATTCTTTACTACTGCACCACCTGGAAAGCCCATGCACCTAGATTTTCAATGATTCTCCATTGTTCATCCAATAAACATGGTGGTTAGACTGAAAGATACAAAGAAGAGAAAGCTTCTATCTCAGCTTTTAAGATGCTCAGCTTCTAATCACAGACTGGTCTAAAATCCTTTTTTAGTTAGAGATATTTTCATGTTTTTTTTTTTTAAATCAGCCTGGGTTTTAGAAAAGGAAGCAAAGTTCCAACCAAGCCCTTTACTGCTGAAGTCAGCTGAGTTATTGGAAGCCAACACCAACACAAATGGCATGCTGAAGAAGAAAACAAATTTAAATGCAAAGTGTGACTAATAATGAAATACTATTCTTACGGAAGTTACTATTGTGACCATTTCTATCACCATCATACACAATTTCCTTTGTTAGCAGGATGAGCCTTCTGAGAAAGCAACACAGGCTTCCTCACAAAGCAAGGAAATTAGCAATTGTTCAATGAGTACAAGGACAAGTTGTGTGAGAAGCTGCTGTAACGACATGATGAGGCTGTCCATGTGGCTTAATTTCAGTCACACTGAATCTGACTTGATGTCATGTTTTAAAATGAGTCAATATTGTAGGGGTTTTGAAGAAAAGATGTAAATACGAATTGTATGGACTGATTTCTTGTCTGAATGTGAGTTTGCCAGTAAGAGAACTTCCAATTTACTCTCCTCATTTCTCCATCAAACAAGAGCATTCTATGAAGCAGAACTTAAATGCTGTTTCTGGAAATCTACTTTCACTACACCAAGAATTTGATAAGCTATTAGGTTTCATGTTGCCATTAAGCAAATCAATATTGAGTCTATCATCCATTAACAAATTAGTAGGAAATCTGAGCATTTCTTCTTCGAACACTGAAGGCAATGTCAGCCACAAGCATTGTTGGAGATGCGTCATTTTATTGGCTGAAATAGAAAGTCACTTTTCTGATAAAGAATTTTTCTATTCTTTCTTATTGTTTTGATGAAAATACAATAGCTAGTATTTATTGAGAGCATTGGGTTATATTGTATGAGTGACACTTTTATGTTCATTCTTTAATTTAGTCCCCATAGCAAACCTATGAAATAGGATTTTACATTATTATCTTCAGTTACAGCCTCAGCCTGAAAAAGGTTAAATAAAAATTTGTTAAGTGCTGGAGCTGGGATCTAACCCCTGCACTGTCTGGGTTGGAACCTAGTACAGATTCTGATTCGTGGATGCAGGAGGGAGCCCTGAGTTCTACATATCTAATCATCCCCTAGAGATGCCAATGCTGATGATCCAGGGACCACAGTTTGAGAAGGAATTGTCTAAGCCACCACACAGTGGTTCCTATGCTTGAGTATTGTGTGGACTCTGTTTAGAAAATAAAGGTGGAAATCTTGGGATGCTGCCTACAGAAACACCACAGATAAACTGGAATCTAATTCTATTAAACTGTCTTTCATCTAGGAAACGTCATAGCAATTTAGACTATAATTTAGGTGAAAATATAAAATACTTGTGTAACATGTGAACTGCAATGTAAAGTCTATGAACTCTTGGGGTGCCTATGAAACCCAAATTGAGAAAAATTGCACTACATGTTTCATGGCAGTTCGTCAGTCAATAATCCACATTTATGAAGTAACTCTTCTCCCAGTTTCCTCGGTTGCTGCTACATTAGCACTACAAAGGTTATTATTTAGAAAATCTTCCATAGATCATTATTCTTTCCAAGCAGCTATATTGGATTACTTGCAAAACCAATTTATATAATCTTCATTTTACATGTTTCCTCTCATCAGTATATAAATAGGTCCCACTACAGGTAGGACTAGAAGGCAAGCCTTTCTATTTCTGGTATTGTATTTAGAATGTCTTTTTCACACTCCCAAACTAAGAAAAAAGTTCTTCCTTCACCGATTTGATAGGGTAGAGACCACGGCAGACTTTAAATACGGGATGCAGCTTTATTGCTGATAGGCAGGTAGGTACACTTACTTACTCACTTACTTCATTGATAGTTTAAACTTAAGTAACTGATTCATTCATAGAGAGTGTTTACTTGAGGAAAAGAGCTAGGGGTGGAGGTGGGGGTGGGGGAGAGAAGAGGAGGGGCCCCTGAGCCGATGCAGTGGTATCTGCCCATCAATTTTTTCATTCATGCCCTCTGAAAGCAGTGTAGTGTTTTGACTAAAAGACTTCTTCTCATGTCACACGGAAGTAGACTTGAATCTTGACTTTGGCACTGATAAACTGTGCGGCCTTGGGCAAGTCACACTGCCTCACTGACCAATTTGAAAAGAAGGGACCTCCCCCACCCCGAGTCTCTCTGAATCTCTTGCCACCTGCTGCTGGTGGGTTTTCTCTCCCACTACACATTCCCTCCACTCCGCCACCCAGCACAGAACTAATTATGAACAGCTGTGAGGTCTAAACACTTTTGGCTCCCTTGCCCGATCAGGACAACTCTGAGGTGTCCTATACCAACACGTTAGTGTACATCACAATCCCAGGAGGGCTTGGTAAAATCCAACATGCTAGTCCTACCTCAGGGTTTCTCATTTAGCAACCACGGGTGCAGACCTGAGAATCTGCACTTCTAACAAATTCCTGGGCAATGTTTATGCTGCTGGTCTGGGGACCACACTTTGAGAATCACTGACATACATTATCTCCAGAGCTGCTCTGAGGGGTGAACCACCTCCTTGAGTGGAGACTTTGCTTATATGACAATCTTCTTCCCTCTTCTTCCCTTCCCTATTCTGCTTTCTCATTTCTCTCTCCATGCCTACTAGTCATGGAACACTTTAACACTTTCACAGAAATTCTCAGTTTGGGAACCCAAATTAAAATAAGGGTTCCTCTTCCCTTGTTGTTTAGTTGCTCAGTTGCATCCAACTGAGTTGACTCAGTTTGTGACCCCATGGACTGTATCCTGGCAGGCTCCTCTGTCCATGGGATTTCCAAGGAAAGAATACTGGACTGGGTTGCCATTTCCTTTGCTTTCACACAAAGTCTTAGTTTGGGAACCCAAACTAAGATAAGGGCTCCTTTCATAGAGGTGTTAGCTCTTGTTGTTTTTGTTGTTGTTTAGTCGCTAACTTTGTGACCCCGTGGACTGCAGCACACCAGGCTCCTCTGTCCTCCACTATCTCCCAGCGTCCGCTCAAATTCATGTCCATTGAGTCAGTCATATCATCTAACCAAATTATTCTCTGCCACCCCTTTCTCCTCTTGCCTTTGACCTTTCCCAGCATCAGAGTCTTTCCATAGGGTCTTTCACATAGGATATGTCATAAAGCAGTATGTGATTTGTACTTTTCAAAAAATATTTTATTTTTATAAATAAATAATATTGCAGTTTTTATATTTTAATATAAAATGTTATAGTTTTCACTTTAAACTACCTCCTTCCTGCAGATGTGATATGTCTTCCCAGGGGAGCTACCCCAAGCCCACACTCCAGCCCCTCTTGGAAATCTCTAAAGCTGAGTGGTCTGGCTCATAGGAGGAAGAACGCCCCCTTGGTTGCTGCAGTGTGTGTCTGGATAGAGAAAAGTATTCCTTTAGACCAAAGGGAGTTTACCTGGAGGCAGGGAGATAAGGTGTATAGTGGTTGCCTTCTCACCAGCATTTTATGGGAAACTGGGGAGTCAGGGGACATGGCATGTTTGGCCTGTGTCAATCTTTGTAGTTTGCAAAGTACGTTACACTGAACCTGGGGTCATCTCTGAACATCAGCATTTATTTATTTGTTGATTACTGCATACTAAAGCAAAGGCATCTTCTGTAGTAACTAAAACCAGGAACTCTGGAATTAGACTGCCTGGATCATAATCCTGTCTTTGAGTGAAGTCCTCAGTCATGTCCGACTCTTTGCGACCATGTGGACTGTAGCCTACCAGGCTCCTCGGTCCATGGGATTCTCCAGGCAAGGATACTGGAGTGGGTTGCCATTTCCTTCTCCAGGGATCTTGCCGACCCAGGGATCGAACCCAGATCTACTATCTGCTTATTTGGGACTGTTGGTGAGTTAAGTCTCCATTTCCTGGTCTTCAAAGTGGAGATAAAACTAATCCTCTCCTTTGTAAAGTGGTAACATAAGAGGGTTTTGTTTTTTTTGTTTTTCACCTTACTGATCATGTAAAGAGATGAGTACATTCCCTGGCAAGAGTATGAATTCAGCAACATTATCATTATTATTATTTTTGTTATTTTCACCATTACTAGCACTAATTGTTGTTGTTGTTGTTTAGTCGCTCAGTCATGTCCAACTCTTTGAGACCCCATGGACTGTAGCCTGCCAGGCTCCTCTGTCCATGGGATTTTCCAGGCAAGAATATTGAAGTGGGTTCCATTTCCTTCTCCAGGGAATCTTCCCAACCCAAGAATCAAATCTGTGTCTCTTGCATTGGCAGGTGGATTCTTTACCACTGAGAGGCCTGGGAAGGCCTCATTATTAGCATTAGGTGTCAATCATCAGGCAGTGGAATGGCTGCAATGCTGAAGCATAAATTCCAGCACCAAAATGAAGGTCTAAATCCTTGGGCGTTGATGTACAACTAGAGTAGTCAGGCAAGAAGGGGCTGAAGAAACTGCTGGATCTGGCCTCCTGTGGGGTACCCTGCCCTGAGCCCTGTGAGACTGAAGCCGGGCCCCCGGCAGACTTGTCCCACAGCAGAGCTGACGATGGCGTCCCCACGCCCCAGCACAGTTCTGCGTGGCTGCTCTTCCTGCTAAGTGACATTCATCAGCTTGTCAGGCTTCGCCCAGCGAGAAGTGCATCAGCAGCAGAGGACTTTACACATGCTTGCAATTTGTGTACCAAGTGACTATGGCACTCGTGACTTGCCACCTATAATCTCACATGTGGAAAATGATTGCATTTCATGATTTTCTTAAATCGTTGCTTAAGCTTTCTCATCCTGCCATAGTTGGTCCAATTTCAGCCTCAGTCATTACCAGAACACTTTTTCCCCCCATGTTCCCTCCCACCACCCTGTTCCAAGGGTGCTGTGCAAAGGTCTCCCATGGTCTTAAAGAGAGCATGGGGTACCATTCTATTATGCTGCAGGACCTTCTCAGGCTAAGGCACCAGAGTTGTGGCAGAGGTGGAACCTGGGCACCTAGCTTCCAGCCTGCTTAAGCATCCCAGAGTAGGACTCTCTGAGATCTTAGTGCTCCCAGAATGCTGTCATGGTTAGGCTTTATATCCCAACCAAACGAAGGATCCCCAACATTTGTCCTCTTCCCCATCATCTCTGACAAATGCTTCCCTCTCTCCTCCAACTCCAGAAAACCCGCAATAATCATTTCAGTGACTTTGGGTTTCCACAAAAGACAGGAATTGTTGCTGCCTTCAGATCTCCCCTGAGACAAGAAAGCCCAAAGTTTGGTTCTCTGCTTGAAATGAGAATCATAAAGACATAGGAAGAATCTACAGAAGTGAATACTATCCCCAAACCAGTCTTTAGTTTTCCACTGGATTGGGTAGCTTCATTCATTTGGTTGATTTATTGAGAGCCCCCTGTATGCCAGGCAATGCCTCGGGCATTGGGGGCAGAGGAGCGAGCCAGACACAGACCCTGCCTTCATGAGCCATCTAGAAGCTGTGGCAGGATGCCCTGGTCTATGTCCAAATTCCACAGGTGCTGGAGACCAGAGCCAGCACCACCACCAACCTGGCCATATTATTATTTAATGTTGATGATACTCATGGTTGATTTTATTTCCTTGGGTGCCACTTGTGGAGGCAAATCTTGGGAAGACAACCACTTGGAGAGTCACAACAGGATGTTCTCAGTGCTTTATTGACCTGAAGTTTCTGGCAGAGATATGCCATTTTTGAAAGCAGACACTGACTGATTTCCATCACCTCTTGGCGGGAGTCCAGCTTTACTTAGGGTTTTCTTGGAGAAACTAGAAGACTGAGGCCAATTATTAACCACATTTTCTTTCTTACCCAGAGTCCTCTGAAACACTTATTATTGGTACTGAACTATGACTGAATGATTTTTTTTTCCCCTTAACAGTTTCATCCAGGAGAGTTTTGTTTCTCCAACAAGAGTCTGAGCTTCTTGAGAGCATAAATGCATTATTTCCTTGATCCACTCTTCCACGAACACTTAAGGAGTAGAATAATTTGCATTTGTGTGCAAGTTAGACTTTGGGTGATTGCTTTTCATCTTTTGAACCCTCCCATGTACAGTATTTCATGTTATACATGTTACATTTAGCTCCCTTGATCAATATTACCTATTTGGGCTGTTTACACTTAAATTGCCTTTCTGTGCCCGAATGATGATTTCATTTTACTTTCCAGCAACCATTCAAGGAAATATATGAGGGAGTGACAACACAATCGGCATGCAGTAGATGGCCTGGCTGGGTTTCTTAAGTGGGAAAGCAGAAGAGAGAGGGAAAGGGAACAGAGCAGCAATACTTCTCAGCTTGTCATTTCCTATTTATTTGTAGTCCAAATAGCACACAGTTTATTTATAGTTCACCATCGATACCTACTTGAAAATTAATGAAGGAAAACAGAGATGCAATTGAGTACAGAATATAAGAACATGGGCTTATGCTATTCTGTGGACCTGACTGTGACTCACTCTTCTGCCCCTTCCTTGTTGGGTGAGCATGGGCTGGTATCTTTCCCTCCCTCGTTCTTAATTTTCTCATCTGTGAAACGAATATATAGTACTATCTACTTCAGAGAGTTGTTAGAAAGATGAAATGAGGTAATGCACAGAAGGTGCTGAGTGTACTGAATTCAGTTCAGTTCAGTCGCTCAGTCGTGTCTGACTCTTTGCAACCCCATGGACTGCAGCACACCAGGCTTCCCTGCCTATTACCAACTCCCAAAGCTTGCTCAAACTCATGTCCATTGAGGCAGTGATGCTGTCCAACCATCTCATCCTCTGTCATCCCCTTCTCTTCCCGCTTTCAATCTTTCCCAGCATCAGAGTCTTTTCCAAGGAGTTGGTTCTTCGCATCAGGTGGCCAAAGTATTGGAGTTTCAGCTTCAGCATCAGTTCTGACAATGAATATTCAGGACTGATTTCCTCTAGGATTGATTGGTTGGATCTCCTTGCAGTCCAAGGGACTCTCAAGAGTCTTCTCCAACACCACAGTTCAAAAGCATCAATTCTTCGGTGCTCAGCTTTCTTTATAGTCCAACTCTCATATCCATACATGACTCCTGGAAAAACCATAGCTTTGTATAGATGGACCTTTGTCAGCAAAGTAATGTCTCTGTATTTTAATATGCTGTCTAGGTTGGTCATAGCTTTTCTTCCAAGGAGTAAGTGTCTTTTAATTTCATGGCTGCACTCACCATCTGCAGTTATTTTGGAGCCCCCCAAAATAAAGTCAGCCACTGTTTCCACTGTTTCCCCATCTATTTGCCATGAAGTGATGGGACTGGATGCCATGATCTTAGTTTTCTGAACGTTGAGTTTTAAGCCAACTTTTTCACTCTCTTCCTTCACTTTCATCAAGAGGCTCTTTAGTTCCTCTTCACTTTTTGCCATAAGGGCAGTGTCATCTGCATATCTGAGGTTATTGATATTTCTTCTGGCAATCTTGATTCCAGCTTGTGCTTCTTCCAGCCCAGCATTTCTCATGATGTACTCTGCGTATAAGTTAAATAAGCAGGGTGACAATATCCAGCCTTGACGTACTCCTTTCCCAATTTGGAACCAGTCTGTTGTTCCACGTCCAGTTCTAACTGTTGCTTCTTGACCTGCATACAGATTTCTCAAGAGGCAGGTTAGGAGCTCTGGTATTCCTATATATTTTGGAATTTTCCACAGTTGGTTGTGATCCACACAGTCAAAGGCTTTGGCGTAGTCAATAAAGCAGAAGTAGATATTTTTTGGAACTCTCTTGATTTTTCTATGATGCAATGGATGTTGGCAATTTGATCTCTGGTTTCTCTGCCTTTTGTAAGTCCAGCTTGAACATCTGGAATTTCATGGTTCACGTACTGTTGAAGCCTGGCTTGGAGAATTTTGAGCATTACTTTACTAGCATGTGAGATGAGTGCAATTGTGCTGTAGTGTGAGCATTCTTTGGCATTGCCTTTCTTAGGGATTGGAATGAAAACTGACCTTTTCTAGTCCTGTGGCCACTGCTGGGTTTTCCAAATTTGCTGGCATATGGAGTGCAGCACTTTCACAGCATCATCTTAGTACTCAATTATTACTAATTATTACTATGTACCAGGATAGCTTTCTACCACTTCCCAGATTCTCACAAAGTTCTCAGAGAAAACTAAGGAACATTAGAACACTCACCATGCACATATGCTTTGCTGCTTATAAAGAGATAGTTAAACCAGCTAATTAAAAGAAAACAAAAACAAAACACTTGGCTAATCTGCATAATATTCACAGATTCAACAACAACAACAAAATTCTAATTTTGACAGGACAAAAACTAAGCAACCAATATAAGTTTTTCCAATATGATCATGTTTGTTCAATCTTCTAAAAAAATCTAGTCAATTTCTTCAGTTTCAGATTTTACTTTTATAACACTAATTTATCACTTGCTTTTAAGACTAATTTTCCAACTGCCCAGAGATAAAACCATGTACCCACGGACACCTTATCTTCAACAAAGGAGGCAAGAATATACAATGGAAAAAAGACAACATCTTTAACAAGTGGTGCTGAGAAAACTGGTCAACCACTTGTAAAAGAATGAAACTAGAACACTTTCTAACACCATACACAAAAAATAAACTCAAAATGGATTAAAGATCTAAATGGAAGACCAGAAAGCATAAAACTCCTAGAGGAGAACATAGGCAAAACACTTCGACATAAATCACAGCAAGATCCTCTATGACCCACCTCCCAGAATATTGGAAATAAAAGCAAAAATAAACAAATGGAACCTAATGAAACTTAAAAGCTTTTGCACAACAAAGGAAACTATAAGCAAGGTGAAAAGACAGCCTTCAGAATGGGAGAAAATAATAGCAAATGAAGAAACAGACAAAGGATTAGTCTCAAAAATATACAAGCAACTCCTATAGCTCAATTCCAGAAAAATAAATGACCCAGTCAAAAAATGGGCCAAAGATTGAAACAGACATCTCTCCAAAGAAGACATACAGATGGCTAGCAAACACATGAAAAGATGCTCAACATCACTCATTATCAGAGAAATGCAAATCAAAAGCTCAGTGAGGTACCATACATGCCAGTCAGGATGGCTGCTATCCAAAAGTCTACAAGCAATAAATGCTGGAGAGGGTGTGGAGAAAAGGGAACCCTCTTACACTGTTGGTGGGAATGCAAACTAGTACAGCCACCATGGAGAACAGTGTGGAGATTCCTTAAAAAACTGGGAATAGAACTGCCATATGACCCAGCAATCCCACTCCTGGGCCTACACACTGAGGAAACCAGATATGAAAGAGATACGTGCACCCCAATGTCCATCGCAGCACTGTTTATGATAGCCAGGACATGGAAGCACCCTAGATGCCCATCAGCAGACGAATGGATAAGGAAGCTGTGGTACATATACACCATGGAATATTACTCAGCCATTAAAAAGAATTCATTTGAACCAGTTCTAATGAGATGGATGAAACTGGAGCCCATTATACAGAGTGAAGTAAGCCAGAAAGATAAAGACCAATACAGTATACTAACGCATATATATGGAATTTAAAAAGATGGTAACGATAACCCTATATGCAAAACAGAAAAAGAGACACAGATGTACAGAACAGACTTTTAGACTCTGTGGGAGAAGGCGAGGGTGGGATGTTCAGAGAGAACAGCATTGAAACAAATATACTATCAAGGGTGAAACAGATCACCAGCCCAGGTTGGATGCATGAGACAAGTGCTCAGGGCTGGTGCACCGGGAAGACCCAGAGGGATGGGATGGAGAGGGAGGTGGGAGGGGGGATCGGGATGGGGAGCACGTGGAAATCCATGGCTGATTCATGTCAATGTATGGCAAAAACCACTACAATACTGTAAAGTAATTAGCCTCCAACGAATAAAAATAAATGGAAAAAAAAAAGTTCACCTTTCTCCAAAAAAAAAAAAAAAAGATTTGTTTTTGATATCTAACTTGTATTAAAATGGGATTCATTTTATACCAAGTTAATGTAGCTTAATAGGATATGATATTTGCTGAAGAAGAAAAACCAAATCTTGCTCATCTTTTAATATATTATTGAGTGTTTGACTAAAATACTTTGAAATTTATTTGGAAAAAAAAACACCCCTTTACAACCTGCATTTATTTTCAGGAAGGTTACCAGAGGACTGCTGAATTTAGTGGGCCATCACAACTAGTCTTATTTATTACTGACTTTCATCAGTGCTTTCTGCATGTATTCTCCCGGGAATGTGTCTTCAGATTTTAGATGCAAATAGGATGAAGCTAATATCCTGAGTTGAAAGAAATGCTGGCTGGTTGTGTCATATTCATGGAGGCAGCAGCAGTGGAAAACAAGTGGAGGAGCAAGGAAGATTATGTCCCGGGTTGAATAGAAAGAGCTCAGCGAGGTGCTATATGAATGAATGTAGGTTCTCCCAGGAAACTGTGCTAAGATCAAGAAGCAGTCGAAGATGCCGCACTTCTGGCAGAGCAAAGACATATATATGTTTTACATTCCAAGCCCTCTAGGAATATTTAAGATAACATGTTTTTTTATGGAAACCTTAGAGGTAAATATGAAACAAACTACATTTCCCATGCTTCTCTGTTCCAAACATCCCTTCTGATCTCCTTGGCAGCAAAAGCACTGATTTTTCCCAAGCACTTGGCTCCATGTCAGAGTGAGGTAAAACTGGCGAGAACAAGAAAAATATTAAAATCTTGTGCCACTGTGAAGGATTGTGGAGAGGAAAATCTTATGTTTAGGTTTTCTTAAGTTGTCAGGCATTGAGTATAAACAAGAAAAGAGTTAGCACTTTCAACATCCACTGAACTAGGCATACCATACGTGTTCTTGACAGGCTCTACTTGGCTTCTCTTTAAAAACTAGGTTGAATTGGAGAAACTCAGTAATTAAAACACACATGGAGACCTTTCATTTGCTTCACGTATGTGAATTGGTTTTCTTCTCTTATCAAGGAAGTAAAAAAAGGATTTTTGGCTGAAGGGAAAAAATGTTTTGGGGGCCAAATGTGTTTGATTACACCTCATTGTCTGCTTTGCAAAAACATTGCAGTCATAATTTTCATATGTAATGAGTAGTTTGTTGTTAGGGAAATGTGTTATGATGTTGGGAATGGAAAATGAAGAGAATCCCTGGCATGTTGGAGCTTAGTTTTTCCCTCATTATTTCTCCTCACTTCTTTCTTATATTAATTCTGAAACTCTAAATTTCTAGCTCTGCTTTCAGGATTGAGATGAAAGGATGTGGAGTGTAAGACTTGCACCAGCCTCAAAGCAATCTTAGTTTCTGTCCTTAAATGTTATGGTTCATTACTTTTAAAATATTGCATTAAAACTCTATTCAAGGGGACTTGCCTGGTGGTCCAGTGTCTAAGACTCTGAGTTCCCAATGCAGGGGGCCTGGGTTTGATCCCTGGCCAGGGAACTAGATCTAACATGCCCCAAGTAAGAGTTTGTGTGCTGCATCTAAAGATCCTGCATGTTGCAAATAAGACCTGGCACAGCCAAATAAATAAATATTTTTAAAACTTCTATTCAAAGAAGACACACAGGTGATGAAAATATTTTCAACATTACTAATAATCAGGGAAATGCAAGTCAAAACCACAATGAAATATCACTTTACACCTGTTAGAATGGCTATTATCAAAAAGAAAATACCAAGTTGTTGGCAAGGATATGGAGGAAAGGGAACGTTTGTTTACTATTGGTACGATTGTGAATTGGCACAGTCACTATGGAAAATATGGAGGTTCCTCAAAAAATTAAAAATAGAACTACCATGGGACGTGGCAAGTCGCTTCAGTCATGTCCAACTTTTTGCGACTCCATGGACTGTAGCCCTCCAGGCTCTTCTGTCCATGGGATTCTCCAGGCAGGAATAAGGGAGTGGGTTGCCCCACCCTCCTCCAGGGGAGCTTCTCGACCCAGGGATTGAACCAGTGTCTCTTAGTTCTCCTGAATTGGTAGCTGGGTTCTTTACCACTAGTGCCACCTGGGAAGCAGCAATTCCATTTCTGGGTATTTGTCCAAAGAAAACAAAAACGTTAACTTGTAAAGATATATATACTTCCAGGTTCATTGCCGCATAATTGACAAGTACCCAAGACATGAACACAATCTAAGGGTCCATCAATGGGTGAATGGATAAAGAAGTTACAGTATATTCATACAATGGAATATTATTCAGTCATAAAAACAAAATCTCACCATTAGTGTTAATAGATGAAACCTGAAGACATTATGCTAAGTGAAATAAGTCAGACAGAGAAAAACAAATATGATATGATCTCACTTTTATATAGAATCTAAACAACAACCACCACCACAACCAAACAAAATCAAGCTCATAGACATAGAGAACAGATTGTTGGTTGTCAGAAATGGTGAGGGATGGGAAAAAGAGTAAAGGGCTGTCAAAAGGTACAAACTTCCAATTATAAAATAAGACAGAGAATGCAATATGCTGCACAGTATAGTTAATAATACTGCAAGGCATATTGAAAGTTGCTAGAAGAGTAGGTCTTAAAACTTCTCATCACAAGAAAAAAAATTTTTTGTAACTATGCATGGTGAGGGATATTAATTAGACTTACAATGATCACTTTGTGATGTGCACAAATACTGAATGATTATTCATATACCTGAAACTAATATGTCAATATACCTCAATAGAAAAAAAGAAAAACTCTATCCTGACACTGAGTTTTTGGTTACCCCCTTAAAGTTTGCTCCTGAGACAGTGCCTCACTTATTTCTCCCTAGTCCTGCTTGTCAACAGCCTGCAGGGAGAAACCTCCATATACTGAAGGACCTATTTTTTGTTTTTGGCCATGTTTTATACATCTGTGTCTCTTTTTCTGTTTTGCATATAGGGTTATCGTTACCATGTATCTAAATTCCATATATATGTGTTAGTATGCTGTATTGGTGTTTTTCTTTCTGGCTTACTTCACTCTGTATAATGGGCTCCAGTTTCATCCACCTCATTAGAACTGATTCAAATGAATTATTTTTAATGGCTGAGTAATATTCCATGGTGTATATGTACCACAGCTTCCTTATCCATTCGTCTGCTGATGGGCATCTAGGTTGCTTCCATGTCCTGGCTATCATAAACAGTGCTGCGATGGACATCGGGGTGCATGTGTCTCTTTCATACTCTGGTTTCCTCGGTGTGTATGCCCAGGAGTGGGATTGCTGGGTCATATGGCAGTTCTATTCCCAGTTTTTTAAGGAATCTCCACACTGTTCTCCATAGTGGCTGTACTAGTTTGCATTCCCACCAACAGTGTAAGAGGGTTCCCTTTTCTCCACACCCTCTCCAGCATGTATTGCTTGTAGACTTTTGGATAGCAGCCATCCTGACTGGTATGTAATGGTACCTCATTGAGATTTTGATTTGCATTTCTCTGATAATGAGTGATGTTGAGCATCTTTTCATGTGTTTGCTAGCCATCTGTATGTCTTCTTTGGAGAGATGTCTGTTTCAATCTTTGGCCCATTTTTTGACTGGGTCATTTATTTTTCTGGAATTGAGCTACAGGAGTTGCTTGTATATTTTTGAGATTAATCCTTTGTCTGTTTCTTCATTTGCTATTATTTTCTCCCATTCTGAAGGCTGTCTTTTCACCTTGCTTATAGTTTCCTTTGTTGTGCAAAAGCTTTTAAGTTTTGGCCATGTTTTACAGCATGCGGAATCTTAGCTCCCTGGCCAGGGATCAAGTGAGCAGCCCCTGCGTTGGAAATGCAGATGGAGTCTTAACCACTGAACTGGTAGGGAAGTCCCCATGGCCTATTTGTCCACCAACCCACTGTTCTCATTGGTTGAGGGTTCCCTTTGGAGGCATTAAATTTCTGGCATCTCTGAATGTCTCACTCAGGGCTGTGTAAGTGCCCCAGTTGTGGGAGAGAAGCCTCAGATAGAGGAGGAGAGAGGCTGGGCACCTGAGGTGGGGAGTTGTCAGCACGTCTGAACCCTGTGCACTGTAGTTGGGGTGGACCAAAAAGATCGGGAGTGAGAAGGAACAGAACGATGGGTCACAAGAGTGGCTAACAGCCAATATCTAGAGGCACTGTCTCATTCAGTCTTTCCAATAACACCAGGAGGTGGAAACTAGTGACAACTGGGGCTATATCAAGTGAGTGAGTGTTGAAAAACAGTAACTGAGATAAATCATATTTAAGACAGTATTTAAAAAACCTATAATCAATGTCCACAAATAATGCTAAACAAAATGTCAACATTTTAAATAAAGATAGAACTGAGCCTGGACTTGCATGACCCTGACTCACTTGTTTCAGTCTAATGTTGGCCATTGTTTCAATAAAACTTTATGTATAAAAACAGGTGATTGTACCCAATATTGTAAAGAGATTATCCTTCAATTAAAATAAATAAATTAAGTAAAAAAAAAGCAGGTGGCTGTAGATTTTCAATTTGATTTCTTAAAATATTGGATTAAAATGTGATTTTCCTTGATGTCTGAGTTTTGGGCATCCTCTTTTCTTTTGTTCCTGAGGCTAATGTGCCTGGCTTTCGCACTAATGTTATTTCCATTTTATAGATAAAGAGGCTGAGGCTCAGACACATGAAGCAGATGCTTCTAAGTCACTTGAGTGACCCCAGGTATCTCCAAGGTGAGCACTGTTAACCACTAATGCAGACCTGTCTCTCAATCACTGCCCTTTTGGTGGCCATGACAAGAAGTAAAGAAATGGTACACAGTTCCCCACTTCAGGACACCCCTCAAACCTTCTACTTTGGATAAATTTGGAGTTAGTAATTGCATAGCTTTGCTTGAAAAAGTACAGGAAAGTTAAAACAACAAAAGCAGTTCTAGCTGATTGCTTGTCACATGGTATGTAAATGCAGCAAACTGAAAACCTGCCAGTTCTACAATGTATTATAGACATGTCTCAGCTGCATGTGTTTATTTCACAACCATAGAGGGAAACCTGGAAATATGTGTGTGCTATAAAAAGAGAAGTTGGACATTTTCTAATTTTTCAATATCTAATAATTGCATATAAATGTACCTGATTTTCCATTAGCTTAATGGGATTGCCAAAAAGAGCTAATGAATATTGCATAGTTGAGTTCTGTCACTTTTTCAAGGAGGGACTGGACATGAAATAATTTCTTTTAATACAAAGACAAAGACAAGTGACTCTGGAATTTAATGAAAGGTGCCAGATTGGAAAGCCTACTTCCACAGCCTCGCCTCCTCTCCACATGGACTTGCAGAAGGCTCTCAATGTTGGTGTGCAGATTGATTGACAGCCTAACTGATGGCCTACTGGGCACAGAGCTTTAGGATACAAAGCAGGTAAATGTACAGGTTGGTACAAAGCATTCATGAAATTAAAAGATGCTTGCTTCTTGGAAGAAAAGCTATGACAAACTTAGTGTATTAAATAGCAGAGACACTACTTGGCCAGCAAATGTTGGTGTAGTGAAAGCTATGGTTTTTCCAGTAGTCATGTATAGATATGAGAGTTGAACTATAAAGAAGGCTGAATGCCAAAGAATTGATGCTTTTGAGCTGTAGTGCTGGAGAAGACTCTTGAGAGTTCAGCAAGGAGATCAAACCAGTCAATATTCAGGAAGTCAACCCTGAATATTCATTGGAAGGGCTGATGCTGAAGCTGAAGCTCCAATACTTTGGCTACATAAGGCGAAGAGCTGACTCATTGGAAAAGACTCTGATGCTGGGAAATATTGAAGGTGAAAGGAGAAGGGGGCAGCAGAGGATGAGATGGTTGGGTGGCATCACAGACTCAATGGACATGAATTTGAGCAAACTCTGGGAGATAATGAAGGACAGAGGAGCCTGGCGTGCTGCAGTCCATGGGGTCACAAAAGTGAGACACGGCTTAGGGAGCGAACAACAACAAAGCATCAATGACAAACCCTGCTCTTTTGTGTTTATGTCCTTAAAAATGATGAAAATGTGGGGCAGTTTTCTGTTGTTTTTTTTTTTTTCCTACTGAAAACTGTCAGAGATATTGCTATGGAATTTCAACAGACTTGGCAAGAACTCTTCTGGAGTTTCTGGCTTGGCTATTTTCATGGCAAGACCTGCTAGTGGTGGTCACTGACTTCTTCGCTGCTGACCTTACCATGTCTCCTCTGTTTTCCTGATGATTAGAGTGAAAATATTTCCCTCTTAATATTCAGACAGTGACATTTTTTTGTTGCTCATTTGAATAGCGATTTTCCTGTTGCTTTACTTAAAATGATTCTAAGGTTCCTGAGACAACTGCTTTTGTTATGTCTCCACTGGAGATGCCAAAGTGGACAGATGTTGACTGAATGACCACAGGTTGTGTTTAAGACCCACCTTCTTAAAAGTGAGATGGCCTACAGTCATTATGCATCGAATTTCTAAAATTAATTTGAAAAGTTGGCCATTGAAGGGACAGAGAAGAAATGAGTTCTAACGCATTTTAGGAGCATAAAATTAGAATGGTGTAGCTTGACTGACAGCAGTCTAATGTTATTAGCAATTCTTATCTAGTTAAAAAAGGGAGGGGTCATGTTTCTTGGAAGGCACAATCTTCATTTTTGTACTTTGTAAATTATTAACCATTCTATTAGAAAAATAATGAGAAGCTGCAGATTAAATGGCAAAGGCATAGTTAGTAAAAAAAATGCCTTTTGATAATTTTGATATTGGGAATGTGATGGGTATGCATGAGAGATAGACTGGTTGGTTCCTCACCTTAGTTCTTTACATTGTACCATCAGGTAGGCCTGGTACTAAACTCAGAACAAGAAGAGTAAGGATTTTCCATAGCCTAGAGTGAAGGACATTATAAATGTATGGGAGGGACTTCCCTGGTGGTCCATGGGTTAAGACCCCATGCTTCCACTGCAGGGGGCACAGTTTTCATCTCTGGTTGGGGAACTAAGATTCTGCCTGCTGTGCAGCACGGCCAAAAAAATAAAATAAAAAGAAACGTATGGGATGTGTTAGAATTAATTTAATTATCTGCTGAATGACTTCTGTGGGAAGAAAATTGTGTTATAATCTTGAGAACAAAGGAAATAAAATATAAGAGCTGGTCACTGCCAATGGAGAGTTCCCTGTCTGGCTGGGAAATAAACAGAAGCATGCAGTAGGTGTGCAGTTCTATACAGCTGTAATGCATATGGGTAAAATGAAGTGCTAAATTGTATAGTGGAGATGATTTGAGAATAACAGTACTTTTCAAAGGTGCTAATTGTGATGATCATTAATGAGTTTAAATGGAAAGAGTAGGAGAAGGCAATGGCACCCCACTCCAGTACTCTTGCCTGGAAAATCCCATGGACGGAGGAGCCTGGTAGGCTGCAGTCCATGGGGTCGCTGAGAGTTGGACACGACTGAGTGACTTCATTTTCACTTTCATGCATTGGAGAAGGAAATGGCAACCCACTCCAGTGTTTTGCCTGGAGAATCCCGGGGATGGCGGAGCCTGGTGGGCTGTCGTCTATGTGGGTCGCACAGAGTCGGACACGACTGAAGCGACTTAGCAGCAGCAGCAGCAGCAGGAAAGAGTAACCATAGTCAATGAAGAAATACGATATACGTGTCCTGTGTAGGGCATGTGCTATCGCCTTCTGGCAGTTCCTTCTCTATCCCCCTTTCAGCTGCTTTTATTTCCGGCCACTAAACATTGAGGCTCCTCCACACTCAGTCCTGAGTCACATCCTTTACTCTCTTCGCTTTATTTGTCTGGAAAATCTTACTCATGCCCACAGCTTCAAGGGCCTCTAACAAATAGATGTTTCACAAATTTACCTCTTCAGCCCAATCACTTCCCTAACTCCAAACGCATACACCGCACTGCTTCATGGACATTATTTCCTGGATGTCTCAAAGGATAATAAAGCACACGCATACAGCAAAATAACTAAGTCATTTTCCAAACTTGGTCTTCCAGTGTTTTCTAGTTTGGGAAATGGCCCCAGTTCTATCTGACTTATTCCAGGTAGATGCAAGACAGAAGACTGGAAGTCATCTCTGAAGCTGCTATCCTTCTTACCGTGCTGTCCGATTCATTGAGGCCTGTCAACTTTACCTCCTGTATCTCTCGTGAATCTGACCACTTCAGCCCACAGTCCTGCAGTCTATGTCCTGTTCTGTGCTGTTCTCGTGACATCACGTTTCCTTCTGTCATGGCACCGAGTCGTGGTTGGTAGATGCATCAGGCACAGATAGTTGCCTAATCACCATTCATTTAAAACTTTTTCCTTAGTAAAAAAGCCTGAATTTTGTCCAGGTATCTGCCCTTCCCTGTGTGACTCAGGTGAGTATGACCTTATTCCCCTCTCATAGTGAGTCTCCTTGACAAGGACTGGTTAAGGGATGGGTGCATAACCAAGTTTTGGACCATGAAATGGAAAGGGATGTGTGCCAGGTGGCTGCAGGGAGTGTTTCTTGCTGTTAAGGAGAGGACTCAGAAGGAAACAGTATATTTCTGCCCCCGCTGACCAGAATGAGCTGCCTCCAACAGCTTCTGCTATCCTGCTCTCCTGCCAGCTGGTGGATGGAGACCACAGAAAGAGGTAGGCAGCGCTGAGACACCTGCAAGCAGATGGAGTCATCCTACTGTCAGATGTGCCCTGAGAGGTGGCAAATGTCCAAACTGTTTTTGCCAATTTGAGGTGAAGATTTTGTCACTTGAATCTAGAGTTATCTTCATGGATACAATAAAATTCTTTCTCAACTGTTTGGTTATTTGATTAATAAAAAAAATCAATTCCATCTCTCTCCCCAACCAGATTATATGTATCTATATCTTTTTTTTTGTATCTATATCTTATTTGCTCACTGTTGGATTCTCTGTATGAAGGACCATGTCTGCACAGAGTAGGAATTCAGGCAATATTTGATGAATGAATAAATGCTCTAGTCACGGAAATGATAGGTGAACATGTAACAAGAAAGATAGCAGACTTCCCTGGTAGTCCAGTGGTTAAGATGCTGTGCTCAAATGCAGGGAGCATCAGTTCGATCCTTGGTTGGGGGAAGTAAGTTCCTACACGTCACATGATGTGATCAAAGAAAAAAAGAAAAATAGTGACACAAAATGATGTTTGATACATGCCAGTGACTGGTAAGAAGAGCTTAAAGAAAAAGAAATCAGGGTGGTTTGATGGCTACAATGATCTTTATAGAGGAGATGAACTCTAAGGTGATCTTAGAGGACTGACTGGCTTTGTACAGACAGACAGATGGAAACAGTGGCACAAGAAAGGAATCCAGGGGCAGAGAGTAGAGTAGGATTAAACACATTTTGGTCAATGCCTCAGCTCAAAATTTGAAAGATCTTGTTAATTGACAGACATCCTTGAAAGTTACATAAAACAGTGTGAACTAGTTCTGAGGGAAATGGAGAATCCTTAAAGATTTTTAAACAAGAGTGTAGCCAGATGTTACATATCTTGCTGGTACTTAACTCCTGAGTGGGGGTGACTCTCACTTTAAAATATCCAATTATTAGAGAAAGAGAAGGGCCCTGTGTCCATGATTGTACAATTATACTTACAATGGCTAATGTAATTTAAAAAAACTTTTCATTTTAAGCTTTTAAAAGCATGTCTCTCTAGTTGAAATTGAACGAATAATTGCATACATGGTGTCTTACCTGTAGGCAGATTTCATAGTCATTCATTTTCAAATATCTGATGTCAGTAATTTAAGTAAGACTTCCAGAACATTATTCCTCTGTGCTGCAATGTTGCATACTCAATAATTTCAAATTCATTCATTTCTATACCTAATGGAAAAAATAATTTTAAGTACTCTACCTATTTTCCCTAAGGGAAAATGCTTGGGGAGCCCACAGTTCAATAGTTCTAATATCATGCCTTGATTTTACATGTCCCTTCAATATGCTTTTAAGGCATTTGGAATAAAGCTTTAAGCATTTTCCAGTGCTAGCTGGGAAAACCCATATCTTTTAAAGTTAAATTACTTTGTGCCTTAAAAACAGGAATTTCACAAATAAGTTTTTGGAATGATGCATTTGAAATAGTTTATGAATGCTTGCTATTTTTTTTTCTGCCAGTTGTAGAACTTTGTAATGTTTGCAATTTGGTACATACTCTTTCAGAAATTATATATATATATATATATATATATATACATATATATATATGTATACACACACACACTCTTTTAGAAACTGTACATACTCTTTTAGAAACTACATATATATAGCTATATATGTGTATATATATATATAACTATATATGTATAATATATATAGCTATATATGTGTATATATATATATAACTATATATGTATAATATATATATTCCTAGCCCTACTTCTTAATAAAGAATAGTTTGAAACATAGAAACTATGCCCTACTTATTTTTTCTTTTTTAATAATTTTATTTATTTATTTATGTTTGCCTATGCTGGCTCTTCATTGCTTCATGGGCTTTTTTTCAGTTGCAGCAAGCAGGGGCTAGTCTCTAGTTGCCATGTGCAGACTTCTCATTGCAGTGGTTTCTCTTGTTGTGGAGCACAGGCTCTAGGCAGACGTGCTTCAGCAGTTGTGGCAAAAGGGCCCAGTAGCTGCAGCTCCCAGGCTCCAGAGCACAGCCTCAGTAGTTGTGGCACACAGGCTTACTAGCTCCGTGGCATGTGGAATCTTCCCAGATCACGGATTGAACCCATGTCTCCTGCATTGGCAGACAAATTCTTCACCACCAAGCCACCAGGGGAGCCCCGGTGCCCTGGTTATTTTAACTATTTCTCAGACCTTTATTAGTTTGTCTCCTTTAGTTGCAGGTAACAGAATGGGAATTTGGCTAACTGAAACCAAAAACTTAAAGAAGCAGTTCTCAGAATCCAGGGGGAAAAGCTGAGGCCTATGGAGGGCCCAGCAGGGGCACAGAAAGGCAATAAGGGAGTTCAGGGGAAATAGGAGAAAGAAGACAGTTTTGTGAGGACATTGCTGTAGGGGTAAAGAAATTCCCTTTGTTTTCAGTTCATTTGTCCCTTGCCTCATGGTTCAAATTCCGGGGAGAGAGAAAGGATGAGTACGGTCAGCCTAGCCTGAGTCTTCTGCCCACATCTCCTCCTCAAGCCTGAAGCCACTGGGGAACGATCTTCCCCAGGAGAAATCCAGCTGCTCTTACCAAGGGAAGGTGTCCATTCATGGACACAGCACAGGTAAAAATACCAGATGTTACTTGTAATACCCGATACCTGGGGACTGAGATGTCATTTATCTCCAAACCTGTTTCTCTCAAATTCAGCCTCCATGCTGGCTCAGAGTGACCCCCATGAAACCCCAAACTGGCTCTCATCCTTCCTGGCTTACCACTCTTCAGTGTTACCTCTCACAGCTCTCAGCCTAGACCTGCTGCTGCTGAGCGCATTTCCTACCTTAGCTCTGTGCTGCTGTCCCCACTATGCAGGTTTAAAGCTCTGTTCCTGTCTGTATGTCTGGCAGTAGATTCACCACATGGGATTACGATGAACAGCTTTAAGGGCACGGTTCTCGCAGAAGAACTATCTCTCATTCATTTTTGATCTCTATGCACTGTACAACATCTGGCTTCATTATAATTTATATTATTTCTCAATAAAATTTGCTGACCACATAAATAAATGAAAGCAATGTGTTTTTCCTTTACAGATAATGATGGCAAAACCTAATGTCTATAATAATTACATATTTGTAGACACTAACTAGCTTCTAATAGTGCTACATTATTTTTCACCCAAATTCCTTAAACTAAAGGACAAGTTTTATTATCTGGGAGCCCTATTTCCGCTATGAAAAGAGTCTTGTTTATTTCCATTTGCTCAGGCTTATTTTTGTGTGTGTGTGTGTGTGTGTTTTCAGTTCTTATATTTATGTGTCTTGATTCATTGTTTTTTTTTTTTTCATTTATTTTTATTAGTTGGAGGCTAATTACTTTACAACATTGCAGTGGTTTTTGTCATACATTGAAATGAATTAGCCATGGATTTACGTGTATTCCCCATCCCGGTCCCCCCTCCCACCTCCCTCTCCACCCGATCCCTCTGGGTCTTCCCAGTGCACCAGGCCTGAGCACAGCTCAGGCTTATTTTTTATGTTCCTTTGCTATTTCAGGAATACAGAGATGAAGACATGCATTTTCATAGTGAGGGATATATTGCTAGGTACTTTTCTAAACCAGAAATTGGAAAATCATGGGGAGATTTGGAATAACTTAGATTATTGCATAGTATTATTCTGTTCTCTCAGTTTCAGTAATTTCACACTTCTCCTCTGCTATTTACCTCCCCTGCCTTTTTCTTTTGCTACTAGCAGCACATTGTAAGCTCTTGTGAATTTGTTATCAACTCTCATCTCCAAATCCTCTTAAGCCTTTTTGCTCTTTAGAAGAATTCTCAGTTTATGTCTGTGCTTCACTGTATTTTCCCCAACGTGTATTGTTTTATGTTTTTGTAAATTGAACTCATCACATTTAAACGTGTGTGCCTCTCCAAGGTCTCTAGATTATTCTGTACTGTTGATCTATTTTTCGCTGTTTATGATTTTCTGCAAATAAGAATAATGTACAATTTACTTTGTGCTTCAGATCATTAATAAAGATATTAAATAGCTTGTGTTTCAGCTTTTGCCTTCTGGCTTCTTGCTTTTCCTAATTTGACTCTGGCCTGTTAGCAGCTATTTTTTCATTCTGTCATTTTTTTTCTTGCTAAAATAGTAATAATAATATATATACATATATATGCAGAAAGTAACTTGTAACTTTCAGCACCAAGAAGCAGATAACCAAGATAAACATCATGTCAAAAGACATCTTTTTATTTTCCCCTGGAATATATGTGTTTGGGGGTAATGTCAATTGGTTATTATAATATTTATTGAAAATATGCTACTGCTGTTTAGTCACTAAGTCGTGTCTGACTCTGTGACCCCATGGACTATACTCCACCAGGCTCCTCTGTCCATGGAATTTTCCAGGCAAGAATACAGGAGTAGCTTGCCATTTACTTTTCCAGGGGATCTTCCCAACCCAGGGATCAAATATATGTCTCCTGCTTGGCAGGTGGATTCTTTACCAATGAGTCACATATTACAAGTACACTATATTAATAATAATAGATAACACTCGTAGAGTACTTGCTATGTTCCAGAACTCTCCTAAGTATTACACATGGAATAGCTCTTTCAATATGCCCAACTACTCTGTGAGGTAGCTACAGGTATCTCCTCCATTTTGCAGATGAGGAAACTGAGGCATCAAAGGCATAAGTCACACAATCAGTAACTGGCAGAGCTAGGACTCAGCACAGGCTGCTTGGCTTTGGAATCTGGTCTCCTAAGCACCCCATTATATTGGATTCAAACAAGCCCTTCCTAAATGAGAGATACTGAAAAGACCCACACATGAGTCCCACCCCAAGAGACTGACAACAAATTCAAGGTTTGTAAATAAGCAGCCTGTGTATACTTCTTCCTCCCCTCATTCCTCTCCTCAGTCAATCACAGCCGGCTTTTACCACCTTAACATTTTTCTTTCTCCCCATTATATCAGAACCTTGGTTCAGCACATAATGATCACATCTGAGGCAACTACAGCTATCTCCCCAACTGTCTCCCTGATTCTATCTTAGGCCCCTAAAAATAATTCTCCACAATGCAGACTGAGTTACTTTACAAAAACACATCTACGATCTCCTATCTTCCCTGTCAAAAGCTGTCACATGGCTCCCAGCACATATTCCAGACTCCTCAGCAGACATCCAAGGCCACCATCCCTTACCTTTCTCCACACCCCTCCCCTGAATTCCACACTCCACGGAATTCATCCTGTGTTCACCTGCATCTACTCTCTGAAGGAATTGTTTATTTATCACTTACCACTTGTGATACCCTCACTACTCCCAATATTCTGATTGGCAAGCCCTGGCTCATATACATATCTACATGTGGAAATGGAGGGGATGGAGCAGGGTCTATGCCATGCAAAATGTATGGCATATGAATCAAGAAAGGGTAATTTCCCCCAATGAAAATAAGGGCTTTGTTGCCAGTGTAAGGAGAGGTAAATGCAGGTCAAGAAAACACAGTATATGTTCATCTTTCATCAGTTGTCAAGGACATCCAATAGGCACTCAATAAATGAGTTATTAAGGGCAGTAAGCAGATAATAAATATCACATCACCTGGTTTCTCAGGTGGGGCTAGTGCTAAAGAGCCTGCCTACCAATGCAGGAGATGCAAGAAACACAGTTTCAATCCCTGGGTCACGAAGATCCTCTGGAGGAGGGCATGGCAACCCACTCCAGTGTTCTTGCCTGGAGGAACCCATGGACAGAGGAGCCTGGTGGGCTACAGTCTATAGGGTCACAAAGAGTTGGACACAAGTGACTTAGCATGTATCACACAGGGCTCTTTATCTGAAAGTTTACCAAAGAAACTACCCAAATTGATTTGTAATTTTAACCTCTTTTTTTGAATAATTTTGAATAAGCTCTTTAACCAATAACTTGAATTTCACATTATATGTAGAGAAAGTGATCTAAAAAGAGGTTATGTGATTGAAAATCATTAAAATGTCTGTAAAGAAGAAATCTGAATTTTCTTTGCAACAGAACATCTTTGAAGCAGTACATCATTCATACAGAATATTGCAACTCAGGGAAGATTCTTAAAATTGCTTTGTAGCCGAGACACAGGTTTGGCTCCTCTGCTTATCTGCTTGAAAATTTATCATTATGATGAGACAAATGTCGTAAGTGAACTGAACCTGGAACTGTAAAATTCAGTCTATTTTGCCCAACTTCATTCTAGCGCTGTATAAAGGTTATCTAAATGGATGTGGCTAAGGTGCTTTGTCATTTATCATTTAAAAATGCTCACCCATCTCTGGAAGTTCTTAGCTTCACTGGCAAATCAAGTGAGAAGTGAAGCTCATTGAATCTATCTAACCATCCCACTTTTATGCAGGATAAATCTAGGTTTGGGCCTTTAAATGTCCTGCAACAATCAGTTATATGGATGAACCATGAGCAATTATATAAATTTTATCATAAACTCTGCCATCTCTAGATGTGCCCTGTGTACTTAGAAATGGCTGTACTTTGGGACCAATAAAAAAAATCCCCCAACTTTATTCTGACCTTGAATAATATAGATAGAGAATGGAAAATGTTAAGGGATAAGAAAAGACATGAGAGTAATGTCTCTGCTCAAGTGAGGTATTTCTAGCTAGTCAATATTCTTAGACCCTTGAGCATATCCTGAACGATGACTTCCTCTGTGCTGATTTCTTGCTAAAGTAGTATTTGTTCAGCTTTCATGTATAATCAATTTTATTGGCTGGTAAATGAGACCAACAGTTGTTCTTGAAGTTATTGGCATCTCAGCCCAATCTTTACTAGCCCAGTCTAAACTCTAGATTTGAGTACCAATGGAATATTGAGAACTCAGGAGTATCAGAGCTGGAAAGATACAACTGCTTTTTAGAGAATGAAGGTTGATTACTGATCCTAGATTTTATGCACACTAAAAGCCTGAACCATTATCTATTTTTTTCCTAGTTTGTGTAAAGCAGTACTCTGACTGTTACAGCCTTGTAATAAATTTCCCCCAAACTGAGTAGCATAAAACAATCATTTCATTTTGCTCATTACTGGGTGAGTCAGGAAGTAGGGAAGGGTTGAGTTGGGCAGCTATTATTTGGGGATCTCTCATGTGATTACAGTCAGGTGTTGGCTGGGACAAAGATATCTGGGCAGGACATCCAAGATGGTTCATTCACCCAGCTGCAGTTGATGTTGACTACTGCCTGGGAGCTCAGCAAATTTGTCTACCTTGTGTTTGCCTACACATGGCATCTGCATGGTGATCTCAGAGGTAGTCAGATTTCTTACGTGGCACTTGACTTTCCCAGAATGAGCATCCTAAGAAAACAAAGCAGAAGTTGTGTGGCCTTTTTGAACTAACCTCAGAAATGTGCAGCACTATATCCACAGCATTCTTGTGTGTACAACATCACTAAGAGCAGTGCAGATTCGGAGGAGGGGGCCCAGACCCTCATCTCTTAAGGGAAGAGTGTCAAAAAAGTTGTACACATGTTTTAAAACCATGACAAAGTGCACTGGAAGAGTCTTCCTCTTGTTGCTCAAGGTGATTTCTGGGATTATGCACTGTCCAGGTACTTCAACATTCTTCATAATACTGGGAGATATGGAAACATGATTTTGGCTCTGTTATCCTCATGGAGAAAAGTGAAAGTCGCTCAGTTGTGTCCAACTCTTTGCGACCCCATGGACTATACAGGCCACCCTTTGTGTCCCCATGGACTATACAGTCCATGGAATTCTCCAGGCCAGAATACTGGAGTGGGTAGCTGTTTCCTTCTCTAGGGGATTGTCCCAACCCAAGGATCAAACCCAGGTCTCCCACAGTGCAGGCAGATTCTTTACCAGCTGAACCACCAGGGAAGCCCAGTATCAAATATCAATGCATTATTTCTCATTTGAAACAGCCAAGAATTTTATTTCAGTTGCTATTGGGGGACAAGAAGAACTGTGAAGCATTTGGATCTGACTCAAGAAACTGGGACGTTAAATCTACCTGTAATGCAAAACTAATCTTACCTAGTGCTCTGTAAATTCTCTACTGAGTTTGACAAGATTTTATTCCTAACCCAGCAAATGAAAAACCCATTTGGACTACCTCGTTTTTGAATAGCTGCATATTAAAGATAAATATGAGGCCATGAATGATATGTTGTCTGCTTTGTAAAATCAAGAGAATACACATCGTGCCGTCTTTAAAAAAAAAAAAAAAGCAGTTTCCTTCTACAGACCTTTAATACTAGCAAAACTGTAAAGGTCTTTTGCTGACCTAGATTACCCTATAGAAAAATGAAATCTTTTCAAAGTCAATATTAAAATTCACATTATTCAGAGTTTTCTTTTTCATGGTTTATCTTAGAGAGTGCCTGTGGGAACTGTTTTGCTCCACGTACAATAGTATCACTGCTGGCTTTAGCTCTGTGGGCCCTGTGGTGTTATCTATTATACAGAAGAGTTTGCTAGTTCATTAATGAACTGATAAGGGCTTAACTACCTGCCCTCAATTTTATTTCTTTCTTCTGAGAGACAATCAGATATGATACAGTTTGTTAATGTATTTTACATATGGTAAGACTTCTATTTCTTCACACTTGTAGTCAGTCAGTCCAGTTGCTCAGTCGCGTCTGACTTTTTGTGACTCCATGGACTCCAGTATGCCAGTCTGTCACCAACTTCCGGAGCTTGCTCAAACTCATGTCCATCGAGTCAGTGATGCCATCCAACCAATTCATCCTCTGTCGCCCCCTTCTCCTCCTGTCTTCAATCTTTCCCAGCACCAGGGTCTTTTCCAATTAATCAGTTCTTTGCATCAGGTGGCCAAAGTATTGGAGTTTCAGCTTCAGCATCAGTCCTTCCAATGGATATTCAGGACTGATTTCCTTTAGGATTGACTAGTTGGATCTCCTTGCAGTCCAAGGGACTCTCAAGAGTCTTCCCAATACCACAGTTCAAAAGCATCAATTCTTAGGCACTCAGCTTTCTTTATAGTCCAACTCTCACTACTACTACACTTGTAGTATTAGATTAAAAGTAGTGCTTAAAAAAAAAAGTAGTGCTCAGTAGACTACATTTCAGAGTATATGCATGTCAGCTTTATTTTAGTGGCATCCTAATGAACAATGGTTTATCCGCTTGCAACGCAGGAGACCCCAGTTTGATTCCTGGCTCGGGAAGATCCACTAGAGAAGGGACAGGCTCCCCACTCCAGTATTCTTGGGCTTCTCTGGTAGGTCAGCTGGTAAAGAATCTGCCCACAATGCAGGAGACCTGGGTTTGATCCCTGGGTTGGGAAGATCCCCTAAGAAGGGAAAGGCTACCCACTACAGTATTCTGGCCTGGAGAATTCAATGGACTGTATAGTCCATGGGGTTGTAAAGGGTTGGACACAACTGAGCAACTTTCACTTTATGTATTTTGAGCAAACAAATTAAGCTATGTTGTTGTACTTGTATCTACTGAAAGAAAAAGTTTCCCCTTGATTTAGTACAAGTGGAATTTACAATAACCATGACAATTATTTAATATTGTTTTTGCTTTCTGTTTCTCAGGCCAAACTATAGCTGGGAGGTTTTTCCCTAAAGTACTTACATTAGTGTACTTCCAGCTACCATATTGATTAAAAAGCAAAACAAAACAGTCCTCTTCTTATTGTTTGTATGTTCCTATTTTAAAGTGACATATTTTAAAAATAGTCATTTATATAATTGCCAGGGTAGTACTTTAAGTAAAAAAAACACAAGAATTTTAAAAACATTTGCATCTCACGGCCTTAAGATTATATGCTTGTATTTTTCAATTAATTTCTCTAATATAGAATACACATGCACACATACACATGGATTATATCTGAATCAGTATTGTGGATCAAAATTCAAAAGATAAAAATGTTAGAAAATTAAAAATCTTCCTCCTTCAGAACCTCAGTTCTCTAGCTCCTTTCCATGGAGGCTCCAATGTTCTCTGTTCTTTCTTCTTGCAGAGAAACTTTAAGCAGATTTAAATAACTCTATGTATATATTTTCCTTCTCCCCAACCCAAATAGTAGCTTAATATTCAAATTGTCCTGTGCCTTATTTTTTTTTTCATTTTATAATCTATCTTAGAGATATTTCCATATTAATACAATATGTCTTCTGTTAAAAATGATGTATAGCATTAAATATATAATGTAGATATATAATTTATTTAGTCAGTTCCCTATTAATGGTTATTTAAGTTGTTTCCAATCTTCTGTTTTTGTAATTCTACAATGAGTGATCTTGTGTATTAGCTTACTAGGGCTGCTGGGCCAAAGCACAGTGAACTGGGTAGCTTATCAATAGAAATCTATTATATCAGAGTTCTGAGGCTCGAAATCTAAAATTGAAGTGCTGGCAGCATTGGTTCCTTCTGAAGGCTCTGAGAAAAGGATCTAGCTCCACGCCTCTCTCCTTGGCTTGTAGATACCCATCTTTCCCTATGTCTTTGCACATCATCTTCCTTCCATGTGTGCCTCTGTGTTCAAATTTCCTCTTTTTACACCAACCATAATGGATTAGGGTTAGTCGCTCAATCATGTCTGACTCTTTGCAACCCCATGAACTGTAGTCTGCCAGGCTCCTCTATTCCATGTAGTTCTCCAGGCAAAAATACTGGAGTGGGTAGCCATTCCCTTCTCCAGAAGATCTTTCCAACCCAGGGACTGAACCTGGATCTCCCACACTGCAGGCAGATTCTTTACCAACTGAGCCACAGGGATGCACTATAATGAGTTAGGACCCACCTTAATTATCTCATTTTAACTTCATTACCTTCTAAGGACCCTATCTCCAAATATGGTCATGTTCTGAGGTAGTGGGTTTAGGACTTTAATATGAAATTTTCGAGAGGGACACAATTCAATCTACAATACCTGTTGTATATATCACTTTGCACATAATAAAAGTGTATTTGGGGACAAACTTCTAGAATTCAGATAGTTGAATCAAAAGTTAGATATGCTTGTAATTTTTATGGATATTGCCAAGTTATCCTCTATAAAAACTGCAGCAATTTATAGTTCTCATGAGCAATGGATGAACATACCGTCTCTCTTAACCTCTTATATAATGTGTTATTGACCGCTGGATCTTTGGAAATCCAGTAAGTGAAAATTGTTTTTTATCTAGTTATAATTTGCATTTTTCATAAAGGCATGAACTTGAGCATTTTTTTTCACATTTTGAATGTATGTTTTTTAAAAAATTTGGAATCAAACCATAAATAACATTTTATAGTTTTTTCACTTAAAAAATATTAATGGGTATGCTTCTATATTATGCAACATTTTTCTTCAATAGGCTTTGTACTATACCATTCTATATTTATATCAAAATTTATTTAATTAATTCCCTATTGTACATTTATGTTGTTTCCAACATTTTTGCTTTTAAAATAATGCAGAGATAATTATAGAGATAAATCTTTGCGCACAGCAGGAATAGAAATTAACTCTTCATTTTATTGTATATAGATTATTGAAGCTGAATTGCTATTTAGATGAAGTCATATCAATATCCACCTTTTAACTCTATTTCCCTTACAAAATGTTTTTGCTTGTGATTTTAAGAAAGTCACTTCTCAGTAGTTGAGGTTGTACTTAGATTTTTGTTTTCTGTACTACATCTCAGTTTGCCTGTAATAAAATTCATTTGTCTCTGAAATCAGCTGTGCTATGCACTACATCATATTATGAGTATGTGTGGATAGCGTAGCAGGCAACATACTTTTGCACATTTGGGGTTTGGTGTCTCTCAATTTACCACTTGTATCTAGGGCCAGACAGAGTAACAGTAAACAATACATACTGAGGGCTTGAAATGTATTAACTTATTAATCTTTTCAATGAAGACAGTATAACTAATGGGAGGACACTGTAACAGACAGTTATTGCTATGATAGTGCTGTGTAACAAGCTCTCCCAAATCTCAGCACTTATAATAGCAAGCATTTAATTTTGTTTTGCTTATAGACTGACATTGGCTAAGGTTCTGCTGTGCTTGGTCAGCAGACCAATCTACATATTGGGTGCAAATTTATTCCACATTTCTCTTATCCTCATTTGAAACAGAATCTACCCCTAGAATGTTCCTCATATGATGGATAGCAAGAATGTAAGAAGCAAGCCAATTTTACGGGACCACATTTATGACCCCCACTAACATTTCGCTGGCAAAAGCAAGTATGCCAATGACCCAAATGTGATATCAACATGGCAGAGAAGCATGCTTCACTCACAGTGGGAGAGAAATGTACAAAAGAGAAATGTACACTTACGTGGTTAATTCTATCATACGAGAGTGAAGAACTGGAACCAATAATTTAATCTACCATAGAGACTTTTGAAGAATGGGTTAGTAACAAATTTCAAAAGTTTCACATAGAGACCAATTCCATTTCTTTTTTTGGTTAACATTGCATCTGAAATCCTACAGGGCTAAATGTCTAAAAAAGATCTTTTTAATTTGAGAGATATTTAATTTTACATATCAGTTAGGATCTAAAGAAAATCCAAACTTCTGAAAGAAGAGCCCTGCTTATACACTGATTATAATGTTCTGGGGAAGAAAATAGACATTTATATAAATAATCCAGAGCAAAATGTAAGATGGTATATGTCCTTAAATGACCAGTTGCAAGTAAAATGGTAGAGGGATTTACTATACAATAACCGGGTTTTTCTAGTTTGATCTTCCAGTTACTAAGTTGTTTTTTTTTTTTTCCTGTACTGAGAAATGCAGAAGAAATTGCCTAATAGCTAAACTTGGAAAATTTTTTTATTTCCCAGAAATACTAATGTACTTTTTATTATGCATATTTTAGAAGGAGACTATAGGAGCTCCACAGTTTCAGATAAACAAATTAATGTGTTTCTTAAGTCTTCTGTCTTTCAACAAATTGAACAGTCTGGAGTGTCAAACTGAAAATATGAAAGGAAAAAAATCTGCTAGTATGAAGAATTGTGTGAATAAAAATGTAAGACAATGAGATCCATTGTTGAAAAAGTTTAAAAATCCATTTAGTCTTTGATTCAATTAAAAAATGTGAAGTTAGAAAAACAAACACAATAATATAGCTCTCTAGAAATACTTCATTTTGGGTTACTTCTTTTAGAAATTATAGAAAATAATTCACCAGTGAACACAGTGAATGTAGGAAACCATTGCTAATTGTCAGTCTTGATCAATAAAAAAAATAGAGTAGTTTGAGAGAAAAATATTCTAACCAGCATCTTAACTTTTATTCTTGTTTTGAGCAGAATTAACTGAAGGATCATTTTGATGGTGAAAAAATATCCATATATTCTAGTGCATTTCCATATAGCTTATTTCAGAAATTGAGATAGATTTCTAAAGAAACATTATTTTATCATTCATGATATAGATGTTTGAATTAATTTTCACCAACAAGTTGCTAATATTTTTATAGTCTATATGAGAGTAATAGAGAATGAAATTGGTTAACAGTGGTACCAGTAAGCTCATTAAAGTGTAAAAGAATTTTCCTTTCTGCAAGAGGTAAATTTGGGGGCAGCTAAGAAGAACAGTTCCCACATTCATTTGATATGTTCAAACTCATTAACAAGGATGCAAAAATAATCTAACTGGATGAAGACAATAATATAATAGTTTAGGCTCTTGATTACTGTGTTATTGTAAGACTGTGAGTTACCTTGTCTGATAAGTTATGTGTTTAAATTCAAAGTCACATATTATGTATTGGGTTACTCTTTCATCAGGTGGAGAGTTTAAAGTAGGAATCTTCAGGTGGTCATAAAAAAAAAAAAAGCATGAAATGTGGTCTTCCAAGATATGATTTTGAGTTCCAACTTTGTCATTTATTAAGCAGTTGAGTTTCTCAACTTCTCTGAGACATAATTTTCTCCTCTATAAAATGTGGATAAAGATGCCAATTGCAAAGGCTGTGATGAGGGTGAAATGAAATAATTTTATAATATAAAAATTTAATAACATATAACATAAAATTATAATGTAGTTTCTAATGTATAATTATATAGTATTTATAAATATAACATAATTGCCTCCGACACATTGATAACCAATAGCCTGGTTTGCTGTGATCCATAGGGTTGCAGAGTCGGACATGACTGAGCTACTGAACAACAATAATTATTATTAGGATTTTCTACCAGAGAGATGATAACTAAAAAATATTTTAGGGGACTTTCCTAGTGGTTCATTGGCTAAGACTCTGCACTCCCAATGCAGGGGGCCTGGGTTCAATCTCTGGTTGGGGAACTAGATCCCAAAAGCTGCAACTCAGAGTTTGCATGCCACTACTAAAGATCCTGCATGCCACAAGGAAGATCAAAGATCCTGGGTGCCACAACTAAAACCTGGCACAGCCAAATAAATATTTAAAAATATATTTGTCTAATTTAACAAATATACAGATTTGCATTTTTTTTTAATCAATTAAATGTTGCACAGATATTCTGTGCCATAGTCAACTGTCATGACTAGAGGGACTTATAGAAAGGTAACTGTAAGATGTATGGACTATAAAGAAAGCTGAGCACTGAAGAATAGATGCTTTTGAACTGTGGTGTTGGAGAAGACTCTTGAGAGTCCCTTGGACAGCAAGGAGATCCAGCCAGTCCATCCTAAAGGAAATTAATCCTGAATATTCATTGGAAGGACTGATGCTGAAGCTGAAACTCCAAAACTTTGGCCACTTGATGCAAAAAGCTAATGCATTGGAAAAGACCCTGATGCTGGGAAAGATTGAAGGCAGGAGGAGAAGGGGACGACAGAAGATGAGATGGTTGGATGGCATCACCGACTGGATGGACATGAGTTTGAGCAAGCTCTGGGAGTTGGTGATGGACAGGGAGGCCTGGCATACTGCAGTCCATGGGGTTGCAAAGTGTTGGACATGACTGAGTGACTGAACTGAACTGAACTGAATGCATGATCAAATAGGGAAGAGGTAATGTATCAGTGAAATAATCAGTATATTAGTTATCTACTGCTGCATAACAAATTATCCAAAAACTTATCAGCTTAAAACAATAAATATTTATCATCTCATAGTTTCTATGGGATAGAAGTTCAGGGGCTGCTTTGCTGTGAGGCTCAGGCTCACAGTCTCTCATGATGGTGCAATGAAGGCACTGGCCAGAGCGGCAGCCATTAGAAAGCTTGACTGGGGCTGAAGGTTCATTTCCAAGATGGTTCATTTACATGGCTGTTCATAAGAAGCTTCAGTTCCTTGTCATTTGGAATACTCTTCATGGCTGCTTGAGTGACTTTATGCCATGGCAACTGGGTGCTTCCCAAGGAAATAATTCAAGGTAGAAGCGGCAATGACGTCTATGACCTGATCTAGAAAGTCACACACAGACATCTGTGCATATTCTCTTTGTTGAAAGTGAGTCACAAGTCCATCCCAATCGAAACATTATGAACATATTTAAAAACTACAACAGACTGTGGAAATCATACTTTGATTCTATGTTTTCTTTCTTCAGTTCAGTTCAGTTCAGTTCAGTCGCTCAGTCATGTCCAACTCTTTGTGACCCCATGAATCGCAGCATGCCAGGCCTCCCTGTCCATCACCAACTCCCAGAGTTTACTCAAACTCATGTCCATCAAGTCGGTGATGCCATCCAGCCATCTCATCCTCTGTTGTCCCCTTCTCCTCCTGCCCTCAATCCCTCCCAGCATCAGGGTCTTTTCCAATGAGCTATTATTTTGACATGCGACTAATGTGTAAATTGAAACATGGTTTAAAGGGCAATGAGACTCTAGTAGAGCAGATAAGAGTTACTTCTAGGGTAGGAGGGAAATAAGGCGAGGGTAAGGATTAGAGTCTCAATTTGTTAAAACCACTAAGCTTTCAGTCTCTAAGTTTAGAGAATCAATCAGCTATTTATTCACTCACAAATATTAATAAGCCAATTTTGATGAGATAGGTATTCCTTAATTATCGATCTAAAAAATAAACCAAAAACAGTTAAATGAGAACTAGTGAAGCTTAGACTATCCATCCCGGAGAAATAGTTGAGATTATTTGTCACACATAGGGTAGTTTTGCAGAGTTTGCTGAGAAATCTCAAAGGAAGGGAAGAAAATCTATGGTTTAAATGTCTCAAAGAAATATAAATCAAATATTGATTAGCTGTGCCAATTGAGAATTTTTGGATTATCCCCATTTTTTTTTTTCCATTTGGCCCTAGATATTACGATTTAGAGAATTCACAGTTCTTTTCTTGTTTGAAATGTGTTTTGGAATTATTATTAGGAGGTTGATTTCCCTAGTTATCTGTGAATTAAAGGGTCTGGAGTAGAAATGGGTGGGTGCACTGTAGCCTAAGGGGAAGACAGCCTTATGGATCTGCACTTGTCTTATTCTATTTTTTGTCAGTTATGGCTGGTCAAGAAAGGTGGTGTAGGATCTAAGCTGCAATATGTTTTGACATCAAGGAATAACATTCCAGGGACTTCCCTGGTGGTCCAGTGGTTGAGAGTCTGCCAGCCAATACAGGGGACACAGGTTTGATCTCTGGTCTGGGAAGATTCTCACATGCCTCGGAGCAACTGGGCCATGGTCCAAAACTACTGAGTTCAAGCTCTAGAACCTGTGCTCTGCAACCAAGGGAGCCACTACAATGAGAAGCCTGAGCACCACAACTAGGGAGAGTAGCCCCTGCTGGCCACAACTAGAGAAAGCCCACGCACAGCAATGAAGATCCAGTGCAGCCAAAAAGAAAGAAAGAAATATTTCATAAGCATTCCAAGGAAATAAACACTAGGAGGAAGTCTGGAAAGGGAGAAACAGACATTCTAAAGAAAAAGATTCAATTTTATGACTTTAAAGAATTACGTAATTTCAAACTTTTTCTCCTCAATTTGACTTCAGTGTGAAACATAAGAGAAAGACATACAGAGAGCACAAAAATAGTAAGAACTCTGCCATCCTGGATCAGCTGAGATTTGGTATTTGAAATGAAAGAAAAAAATGTATATATATATATATATATATATATATATATATATATTAGGAGGTTATAATAAAATGGTGGGAAAGAAGTAGATGGACTAAGATTGCTAAAAATGAAAATGTAGATTCCATCCTACACTGGTATGGCTGACCTCAGTCTACTGACTTTTCCTACAACCATCATCATCTGCAGGCAGGAGAACACTGCCTGGGACTTTGATAGTGGGTCTGTTAGTCACAAATTTAGTGCATAAAAGTATCCAGTGGGAGGTAAGATCTATTTTTGTGGTGGTAAAGCATTTGTGTTGGCGTGCCCTAATTGTGTTTGCAGTAAAATTGAAGACATTACCAGAGTGGGAAATCAGCTGAACGATCATAAATAATTGGTCAAATGAGTGGCAGTGCTGCCCAGTCAACAACATCACTTTTGTGGTCAATGGTGTTTACAGAGTGCCCCCTGGGTGCCTGACATAAATGGAGCAAAGGCCATGATTCTGAGAGAATTCCCAGGCCTGATTTCTGCGGGGCTCCATTGTGCTTTGCTCTGGGAGTGGCCTGACTCCTTTGTGCCACTGCTACTGCAAAAATAGTCTCTGATACTCCTAGCCCACTCCTTTGCTTCCTTCTTCTCTCCTCATCTAAGAGGCGTAGTCCCTCCCTCTGCTAGCTAAACTTCAGTGTGTGGGGCTGGTTCTGACCTTGCTTGGTGGGAATGGAAGGAACTCAAGGTCACTGCTGGGCTGTCTCAATCTTTATGTTTTGACCTTGAGCCTCTGTATCAAGGCATAGGATACTGCCACTGTATGATACCACCTCTAGCTTTGATGTGCTATGGAGACTTCCATTGCAAACCAGAGCCTCAAACCTAATAGTCATCCTCTATGTTCCTCTATCTTTCATACCGCACACCTGATCCATCAATAAGTCTTGTTGCCCCTACCTTTCAAACAGATTCCAAATCTGCTACTTCTTCTCATCTCCAGGGTAACCCTCCCACCTTTTGCTTGGACTACTAGAATAACCTCTACTTTCACACTTAGTCTCTCACATAGTGGCCAGAATGAGCTTTAAAAAAAAACCACAAAACTTCTTGTTGGTAGGCTCTGATTCTCATCTACAGAATCTTTATATTCCACTCCTATGTGTACTATGAGAAGTACATGTGTATATGTGTACATTGCTGGGTCACGAGAAGCCAAATGTATTCCACCTCAGATCTTTACTTGGAAAGTGACCTCTGCCTAGAATTTTCTTCTCCCAGCTCTTCTTGCATGGCTGGTCCATCTAACCACTGAGGTCGCTGTTCACCTGTCACTTCCTTTGAAAGTCTTTTCTTACCATACTATCTACATAACATTACATGCTGTCATTTTCCATACCTTCACTGTTTTAATTTCTTTGTAGCATTCACTGCTACTCAACAGTTTATTATACATTTGTTCATTGTCTGTCTCTCCCACTAGAATATATTTACCCATGAGGGCAGGGACTTGGTTTTGTTCACCCTGTATCCCTAGAACCTGGAACAGTGCCTCACAATTGCGGGCACTCAAAAAATATCAGTTATGGGACTTAAACTTAAGGTCCAGTGGTTACGACTCCACTTTGCAAGGCAGGAGATGTAGGTTTGATCCCTGGTTGGGGAACTAAAATCCCACATGCTGGCAAAGCTACTAAGCCTATGCACTGCAACTACTAAACCTGTGTACCTCAACTAGAGTCCATGTGTTGGAGTAAAAGATCTGGCATGATACAAGGAAGATCCCACAAGCCACAACTAAGACCTGACACAGCTAAATAAATAAATAAATAGAATTATCAGTTAAAAGAATGAATGAACAAATAATAACTACCATAAAGTTGCTGTGTCATTCACAGGCTGATTGTCTGGGACTGTATTTCCAAAAATGTTCACTACAATCTCCTATCTCTATGATATCATTTCGCTGTGACTTTGACACCCTGCCCTTTGATAGGTGGGGTTTATGTTCCCCTTCTTGAATTTGGGCAGGTTTGTGACTGCAGTGGAAGTGTGGCTATTTATTTATGCCTGAGGCTAGATCATAAAAAAGGTGAAGCTTCCATCTGGTTCTCTTTGAATTGCTCTCTTTAGAACCCAGCAACTATACACTTAGGAAGCCCAAGAAGACTCAAAGAGAAGCCACATGGAGGTGTCCTGGCTAATAATAACCTCAGCTGAGGTCCTAGCTGGTGGCCAGCATGCACTGTCAGAGATGTGAATTAGGAAGCCCTAGAGGTGACTAAAACCCTTACCCACTGACTCACCCCCAACATTTGATTCTTCCCAGACGAGGTTCTGGACATTGTGGAACAAAGAGACAAGCCATCCTGGCTGTGCCCTTCCTGATGACTTGTCACGCAGGTACAGAATCCAGGACAGATGATTAATTGTTATTCTATGTCACTTTTTTGTTTGTTTATTACATAAAAATGTATAGTTAGAAAAAGAGATGAACAGATGACTACACAACCTTTTTTCATCTTCCCTTTGTGAAATCTGGACAAGATGGCAGAAACTGGAGTAGCCATTTTGAACTCAGAGAAGGAAGCTACCACTTCATTATGCAAAAAGACAAGATAAAAGGAGCCACAGACCACCACAATATTGTAATTAGCCTCCAATTAAAATAAAATTTTAAAAAAGAGAGACAAAGGAGGGGTATAAAGGCTGAAATTTATAAAATCCAAGTAAGATTTTATAAATTTACAAAATAGCAATTAAGAACCTATGTTGAACAAAAGTGTAGTTCCACCTTTAAAAAAAAAAAAAGGGAGCCACAGAGCTTTCATGTCAGTTTTGTGTGAGGAGAAATACCATTCTGTATTGTTTAATTAAATCTTTGTTATATTTGGGTCTTTGTTATTCATTGTAACAGCTGGAGCCTAAATCCTGTCTCATGCAACAACCACCACCACCTTTCATTAAGGGCTTACTGTGTGCTAGGCCCTGTGTTTCACATATGTTATTGCATTGAATACTCAATATAATTGTATGGAGGTGAGTTGTCTCTTTATTTCCATTTTGCAAAAGGGTAAACTGAGTTCAGATAAAGTCAGCAACTTAGCCACAGTTTTATAGCTAGTAAGTATCAGTGTTTGTTTTTGAGGACAAATCAAAGGGGCTTCAGAGCCTGAGCTCTCCCAGTTCACTCTTCTGCCCCTCATGAATGTAGCTCAAGCTTTCTTTCAGGGAAATGAGAAATAAGACTGTAAAGAGAAGAGGCAAAGGAATAAACTGTCTGCAATAGATGCTTTGGCAGCAGAAAGGGCAGCTCACAGAGGAACTATTTTTGTTCTTAGTTATGACTGTATACGGGGCTTTCCCAGTGGCTCAGTGGTAAAGAATTCACCTGCAATGTAAGAGACACAGCAGGAGCCTCGGGTTCAATCCCTGGGTCAGGAAGATCCCCTGGAAAAGGAAATGGCAACCCACTCCAGTATTCTTGTCTAGCAAATCCCATAGACAGGGAAGCTTGGTGAGCTATAGTCCATGGGGTCACATAAAGAGTCAAACATAACCTAGCAACTAAACAACAACAATGGCTGTATACAGGAATAACCATGTCTTCCCCAAACCAGAACAACCAAATAGACAAATATACAAGTAATTTAACTATGCCAAAGCCTTTGACTGTATGGATCACAACAAACTGTGAAAAATTCTGAAAGAGATGGGAATACCAGACCACCTGACCTGCCTCTTGAGAAACCTGTATGCAGGTCAGGAAGCAACAGTTAGAACTGGACATGGAACAACAGACTGGTTCCAAATAGGAAAATGAGTACGTCAAGTCTGTATACTGTCACCCTGTTTATTTAACGTATGCAGAGTACATTATGAGAAAGGCTGGGCTTGATGAATCACAAGCTGGAATCAAGATTGCCGGGAGAAATATCAATAACCTCAGATATGCAGATGCCACTATCCTTATGGCAGAAAGTGAAAAAGAACTAAAGAGCCTCTTGATGAAAGTGCAAGAGGAGAGTGAAAAAGTTGGCTTAAGGCTCAAGATTCAGAAAACTAAGATCATGGCATCTGGTCCCATCACTTCATGGCAAATAGATGGGGAAACAGTGAAACAGTGTCAGACTTTATTTTTTTTGGCTCCAAAATCACTGCAGATGGTGACTACAGCCATGAAATTAAAAGATGCTTGCTCCTTGGAAGGAAAGTTATGACCAACCTAGAAAGCACATTAAAAAGCAGAGACATTACTTTGCCAACAAAGGTCCGTCTAGTCAAGGCTATGGTTTTTCCAGTAGTCATGTATTCATGTGAGTTTGACTATAAAGAAAGCTGAGCACTGAAGAATTGATGCTTTTGAACTGTGGTGTTGGAGAAGACTTTTGCGAGTCCCTTGGACTCTCAAAGGAAAGATCCAACCAGTCCATCCTAAAGGAGATCAGTCCTGAGTTTCATTGGAAGGACTGATGTTGAAGCTGAAACGCCAATACTTTTGCCACCTGATATGAAGAACTGACTCACTGGAAAAGACCTTGATTCTGGGAAAGATTGAAGGCAAGAGGAGAAAGGGACAACAGAAGATGAGATGGTTGGATGGCTTCACTGACTTAATGGACATGAGTTTGGGTAAACTCTGGGAGTTGGTGATGGATAGGGAGGTCTGGAGTACTGCAGTCCATGGGGTCGCAAACAGTCAGACAAGACTGAATTGAAGTGAACTGAATCTGCCTCAGTATAAACCTCTTTCTTCACCACACTCCATTGTTGGTGTTTTCGCATATATGCAAATGTATGCATATGTATATAGAGTCATGCACATGTGCATACATGTATATTTCTGCACACCTCCTATCATGGTGCTGCCCACTGCGTCTTGGGAAGCTGCAACTCGGTAGTTGCTCATAATTCAAAATCTAAAAAGAATTCAACAGACAAAAGCTTTTCATAAGGGTTTTAGGTGATGAGGCACTAATGAAATATTAACTCTTTTTGAAAAAGGAAATCCAAGTAATTTTATTCATGCCTGAGAGATATTACAGATAATACTACTTGTGTTGTAGAAAGAGAGTCATATAATCTCAACTGGTCCTCAAACAATCTTAAAAATAGGAACAATTGCCCTATCACAGATTAGAAAGCCAAAGCATAGGAAGGTTAAATGTTTTTCTAAAGGTCACACAGGCAGGAGTCCTTCTGTTTGACTGCAAAAGAATGATGAAAAATACTGTTATTTACTTTTCAGTATGAATGAATTTGTTGTATAAATTCATATTTTATTTATTGATTTGCTAGAGGGAAACACTGGAGATGATATCTTAATTACAGTTAAGATAGAAGGTCAAAGATAACCTTTCTATTTCTTTTTAAAAGAGGTTAAAGCTGCCCGACTATGATTTAGTTAAATGGAATGTACATGATAATGCTAACTACCTTCCATTATTTGAAAGCTGCAAATTTTATGGAAGTAGTACAAGGAATATCAAAGTGAATTATGAAATGATATAAAATAAAGAAAAACCAGTCACACTCTGAAACGGAAATTCTTATTTGTTGCACCTAATTAGGTAGTCTTTGAACCAAATGCTATGAGAGCTGGGTGGCTGAAGAGAGGTCAAATGAAACTAGACTTTAGTAAATGAGAGTTGCAAGATCCAATCCCTCCTTAGATGGGCAGTGGATTAACTTGGTGGCCTTCCTGCCTCTTTTTTCTCAGCTTTTGTGGTTTTATCCAGAGACAGAAAGCTTTCTTGTGAACCTTTGCTTACATTTGGCTAGAATTTTTTAATTTTTAATAAAGTTATCTCTGAAGAGCACCCCAGACTTTCTGATTTCATTCTCATCAGGCCTACTGTGTATTCCAGAAATTCACAAATTCCTTCTATCTTTCATTGGGCCCTGGGATGAAAAGAATATGAGTGAGTTTTGTAAAATCTGGGATGTGTGTGTTTGTGTGTGTATGTATTTATAGGATTATTTTAGTACCATACTGGAGACCAGACATCATGGTCTATATACTCAGGCTTAAATGGACTGATTCTCTTTATTACATTTTCTGTGTCTTAGTTCAGGCTGCTGTAACAACGTGTCATAAACTGGGTCGCTTATAAATAACAGAAATTCATTTCACACAGTTCTGGAGGCTCTAAGTCCAAGATTACAAGCCTGTATGGTTGGGTCCTGTAAGGTTTTCTTCCAGTCTGCACACTACCAACTTTCTGTAGCCTCACATGATGGAAAGAGAGGGCTAAAGAGGTCTCTGAAATTCCTTTTATAAGGGCACTAATCCCAATCAGGAGGGTTCTAACCTTATGTCCTAATTTCCTCCCAAAGGACCCACTTTCTGAGACTTAGGATTTCAATATATGAATTTTGGAGAGACAGAAACATTCAGTCCATTGCATTCTATTTCTCCTTTTTTCTGTCATGTGTCCAAGCATTAATGTGATTAATCAGTTTTTACATGTTTAGAACTCTATTGTTGAGTTATTTTGGATTTATGGACTTATTGTGGGGCATTTTAGAGGCGAGTTCCCAAACAGGTTTTTCTGAATACTCCTTGTCTTGAATACCATTGCCATCAGTAAAACTTTGGATTCAATTTTCTAGATGTTCTTTCTTATTCACTAACACTACTCCATCATGAAATTACAGATTCTATTATCTTAATATCCTTTGTATTTTCATCTTTATTGTTACTGCTTTAGTTCTGAACCTTAGCATCCATTTCAAGGGCATTTTCAATACTATCTCTTGTTTGATTTCTCTTTTAAGTAGGTTGAGTCATATATGGCACTGCCATTTTCTGGAGTCAGTTTTAACAGTGTATTCATCAACTTGAGTGGCCACAATCAAAATACCATAGACTAATTGGCTTAAACAGTAGTGGTTCATTTTCTCATAGTTCTGGATGCTAGAAGTCCAATATTAAGGTGTTAGAATGGTTGGGTTCCAGTGAGGATCTCTTCCTGACTTGTAGGTGGCCATAATCTCACCGTGCTCATATGACTTCTTCTGAGTGCACGCAGAGAGAAAGTATTGTGGTGTCTCTTCCTTTTCTCCTTTTTTTACTTTTTCCCCCCAAAAATCTTAATTGGGTTTGTTATGATACTGTTTCATTTTTTAAATGTTTTGTTCTTTCAGCTGAGAGGTATGTGGGATCTCTCACCAGGAATCAAACCCACACCCCTGGCATTGAAAGATGAAGTCTTAACCACAGGACCACCAGGAAGTCCCCTCCTCTGCTTATTCAGCTTATATGCAGAGTACATCATGTGAAATGCTGTGCTGGATGAACCACAAGCTGGAATCTAGATTGCCAGAAGAAACATCAATAACCTCAGATATGCAGATGACACCACCCTTATGGCAGAAAGTGAAGAAAAACAAAAGAGCCTCTTGATGAAAGTGAAAGAGGAGAGTGAAAAAGCTGGCTTAAAACTCAACATTCAGAAAACTAAGATCATGGCAGCCAGTCCCATCACTTCATGGCAAATAGATGGGGAAACAATGGAAACAGTGACAGACTTTATTTTTGGGGGCTCCAAAAGCACTGCAGATGGTGAGTGCAGCCATGAAATTAAAAGAAACTTGTTCCTTGGAAGAAAAGCTATGACCAACCTAGACAGCATATTAAAAGGCAGAGACATTATTCTTCTGACAAAAGTCCATCTAGTCAAAGTTATGGTTTTTCCAGTAGTCATGTATGGATGTGAGAGTTGGACTATAAAGAAAGCTGAGCACCAAAGAATTGATGCTTTTGAACTGTGGTGTTGGAGAAGACTCTTGACGGTCTCTTGGACTGCAAGGAGATCAAACCAGTCAATCCTAAAGGAAATCAGTCCTGAAAATTCTTTGGAAGGACTGATGCTGAAGCTGAAACTCCAATACTCTGGCCACCTGATGCAAAGAACTGACTCATTTGAAAAGACCCTGATCCTGGGAAAGATTGAAGGCAGGAGTAGAAGGGGATGACAAGAGGATGAGATGGTTGGATGGCATCACTGCTTTGATGGACATGAGTTTGAGCAAGCTTTGGGAGTTGGTGATGGACAGGGAAGCCTGGCGTGCTGCAGTCCATGGGGCTGCAGAGTCGGACACGACTGAGTGACTGAACTGAACTGAACTGAATCTCATCATGCAGGCCTCAACTTTATGATCTTATTTAAACCTAATTATCTCTTGAAAACCTGATTTCCAATATCATCACATCAAGGGGTAGAATCTCAACATATGAATGGCTTAGGGGGTACATTTCAGTCCACAGAAGGTGATTTCAAATGATTCAACCTTACACTTGTTTGCAAGAGTAATACATGTTCATGAGAGTAAATCAAAGATACAGAATGATAGAAAGTTCAAAATGAAAATCATCAATAATTTCACCACCTGAGGATAAGCAGCAATTAGTTTTATGTGTTTCCCAGTTTTCAAATGTATATAATTTTCTGAAGACTGAGCTTATACCATATATTTAATCTTGTTCTCTGAACTTTCATTTAATAGTATTCCTTGGGCAATTATCCATGTCATTGAACATTTTTAGAAACATTTTAAATGACAGTAGCTTATTTCATTTATTTAACCATTGCTGCTTTGTTGAACATTAAAATAATTTCTAATTTTTCAGAAAGAAAACTGTGGGAAGAAACATCACTGAGCATATAATTTTGTCTGCACCTCTATTCTCTTAACTGTCAATTCCCGGAAATAGCATGATTGGGTCAGAGGGTATGATCTTTTGGTTAATCCCAAGAAAAAAGTTTTTAGTTGACTTGCGTATTTCAAATAGCTTTTGGGAAGTTTACCCATTTATTACGCTAACTGAGGTGAGTATTATTATTATCATTATTATTAGTCATTTGTCAGGTCAAAAAACTGTCTAACAATGACTTCCTCACCGATCTTCCTGGAGCCATTTCCCAATTCTAATTAATACTTCACAGTGCTTCTAGAAAGATTTTTCTCTAAAATTCAAACTTCACTGAATCACTTGCATACTAAGGCCAATCACTGGTCCCCCATCCTTTAGCAGGTCAAGTCCTTGGTCTAGGGAATTTTATCAGCCCTTCCATAATAACCTTTTGCTTACATTTCCAGTCTCATTTTCACCCTCTTTCCCATATCCTCTTCTTGAGTAAAATTAAGTTATTTATAGTTCTCTAAAATGCCTGCTTCACATTTCTTTTCTTTTCCACATGCTATTCTTTCTTGAATGCCTTTCCCCTCTTGGTTTGCGGCACTCAAAAAGTCTGTTTAGAGAGAAGGCAGGAGATGGATGGAGTGTTCCATTTCTGAAAATGAAAGTGTGCTACTGTGATCAGCACTGTACTAGACCTTCTTATCATGGTCCCCATGGAGACCTGTTCCAGCCCCTCACATGGCAGCTACATTTCTGCTCTCTGTTAAACTCCTGAATCTCAATGTGCCTTCCGACAACAATTTCTTCTAAGTAACTTTCACAAAATTTTTGTTGAAGCTCCTTGGCTACAGCTGAGTTTACACTTCCCTTCATAGTGCCAAAAAGATATCTATAAGTCCCATTTTGCCTGATTCTGTCTTCTCAAACACTTCTTGAAGGCACCTTGAACTTCAGTCCTTGCATTTTAGCATGGTGCTGTCAGTTACGTATGGTTAAGCACTGCATGTCAAAGATGCTTTTAAGGATACAAAATAAATTTCTAGTACTCAAAACACTGGTACTCTACTCAAAGTTGAATGGTAAAGTGCAATAGTGGAGGCTCACATTCATTGGCTGAGAGGGTTTAGAAATAATTGCTTTGTTAATGCTTATTTATAGGCAGCTATATGCCTCAATGGAGAAGGAAATGGCAACCCACTCCAGTGTTCTTGTCTGGAGAACACCAGGGACGGGGAGCCTGGTGGGCTGCCGTCTATAGGGTCACACAGAGTCGGACACGACTGAAGCGACTTAGCAGCAGCAACATCTGCCTCAAAACATACTCAAAAGACACGGGAGGGTTTCCTTGGTGGCTCAGTGGTGGATTCTGCCAGTCCACTTGTCAATGCAAGAAACATGGTTTCAAATGCTGGTCAGGGAAGATCCTCACATACTGCGTAGAAACTAAGCCCCTGAGTCACACTATGGGAGTCACAACCATGGAGAACCCTGAGCACCACAACTAGACAATAGCCCTGCTAGCTGCAGTTAAAGGAAAAAAGCCCAGGCAGCAATGAAGACCTAGCACAGACAAAAATAAATAAATAAACAAGTAAAACTTAAGAAAAGACATGGAAAATTATTTATTTACAATAGTACTTTTTAATATATTTTCATTATATATATATATATACACACACATATATATATATATATGTATATATATATATATAAAATATTTTCAAGTAAACTATTACACGGGCAAATAGTTTCATGGTTTGTGTGATATAAACCAAGTCCCATTTGTATTTAAAACTGCAAGTATCATCCCCTCAAGGAAATCTTCTCTGACACTTTCCTTCCTCTATGCCTCCTTTTGTAGAATTGACTCATTGATTTTTGATTTGCTGAAAGGTTGAGGTGATTTATGAAAAATTACAAATATAATCATCATGACCACACTTTGACTGAATCAGGGAATCACAGAGTTAGACAAGATTTTAGATGTCACTTTGTCCAACCACTCATTTAGCAAAAGAAGTGTTGTTGCTGGTAGAGGGTCTCATTATGTTTTCCATGATAACTTTCATTGTTAGAAATTTATTCCTCATGTTGAATAGAAAATTCCTCTCAGTGACAAGCACTTGTGGGTCTGAGTTTTAACTCTACAGAATCAATTCAACTCCCTTTCCACAAAATAGATCTTCTCATGGTTGAGCCCAGCAAGAACATCTTGAGTCTTCTCTTTTTAATTTTTATTTTAAAATTTTTTTAAAATTTATTTTTGAATCTTCTCTTTTTTAGGCTAAATATCTCCAGTTCTTCAGATGACTACACTGTGTTTCTTGCACAGTTTTGGTGCCGGTATAGCAGAGGTTGATGTTTGGATTTCTTGACTTTCTAAAGCAATCTGCTTATCTTTCATTTCCCTTTCCTTTTCTGGTTAGTTTAAGAGTTTATCTATAAGCTGAACTTTATGAATTAGTTATGGCTGCAAGTAACAAAAACGTAACACAAACCAACTTAAATAAGACAAGTCTCATTTAACTTTCAAATCCAAGGGGTAGCTTCAGGTAAAGATGGAGTCTGGGATGCAATACCACCTGGGCTCTTTTCATCTCTCTTCATCTCTGTGTGTCCCTGTTTGACTTAATTCCTAGGTGGGCAAGATAGCCAGCAGCCCCACATAGCAAATATGGTATAACTTGTGATCAAAGAAAAGGAGGGACCATCTTTCATGGTCTCTGATGAAATGGTCTCTGAAGAAATTGGCTCCGCTTGGGCCATAAGCAGATCTCTTAACCAATCGTGTGGCCAAGTAGTTTGCTTGGCCAAGTTTGTTTCCTCTGAATACCCCTTCACCTGCTCCTTTGGGAAGGAACACATGTGATTAGTCCCACTAGAGACACTTTGGATTAAGAAGGATTACTGTGTTACAGGACACGGTTGGTTACCCAAAGGAGGTAATCTTGGGAAGATAAGCATGCATCTACCAAGTTACTCAACATGTAGAAAAGCCACTGCTCAAACATTTGAGGTCCAACACACAGAAATGATATGGCTGGGGAAAAACAGATGCAACGATCAGATGGAACACCTTTTTATAATATGCAGGCCATTTTCAACTCAAAGTTCCCCAAAGGTACTTTATACATCATCAGGACTCAAATCGTATTTATCATAATATGGAGAACTGCCTACAGTGTTCTTAGGTTAATATTTTTAAAAAATCACTTTTCATCAAGAGCATAGTATATTGGTTTACAGTCATAATGCTCACTTGCTTACATGTCTGAATTGTACTTCATTGTTTGAAGCAAGGTTGTACATCCTGTTCCATTTTTTAATCTATTCTGATTTGAAAGATTCCCTTTTGTGAGACTATTCTTTATGATATTTTAAAAACTACATGGAGAGGTGGAGGCTGAGCTAGATTAAAGTTGTACAAATCTGATTAACATCATCTGCTCTGTTTCAAAGGTCAGGTGCATTCAACGAATTTACTTTGAAATTATTTTGTTTATTTTGTGGGCATATACATCATGAGCTTTGTAAAGGTCAAAAGTAGAGTTTGTTTTTGGATTCTAAAGCAATCTGATTTCCATTCACAGTATGCTTTGGTGACCCTAAATGCAGAAGTAGGCCCAGTTAAGTCATACTTCCAGTTTGTGTTTGGTTTCATTTTCTCAATAAGAAAAATCCCTCCTAGATTAAGGCAGTGATGAAATATCATTTTCCCTAAATTACTTTTATTTTCAACTAGGTTCATGAGAGAATGCTACTCATAAATGACATCTGAACTCTGAATGTTGGTTTCAGGAACATTTTGTTGACAAAGATGTAGAGGCATCTTAGTCGGCTAGAGTCTAATCTGAAAACTAAAGTGAAGGTCAGTAAAGTTAGGACTTCTGGGTTTTATTAACATTTACATGGTAGGGGTCCTGAAGTTTTTTAAATTAATATATGTAAAGTCATTGTACATAGAGAAGAGGCTTCAATAAATTATGCAGTCTTATTTACTATTCAAAAAAATAAAGGATCTAGTTATATACACCAAATATTTTTTCATTAATTATTTTAAATAATTTACCCCCCTTACCATATGTACTTTACAAAGATAAAGAGAAAGTCAGAGTATTTTGTATTCATGTTCATTAACATTCCGGTGGAATAAAAAACCTCAAAACGACTCATGTATGAATCAGTGAGGCATGGCTAATTACAGTTTTCAGTCACACAGCCAATAACATTCACCATGAAACACGACTTCTGTTAAATACATCTCTCTGAATTTTGGGGGGAGAGTGGAAGGAAATAGGGAGGTTGCAAATTGCAATTTTAAAATGTCTAAATATTTTAGGGGCTTGTACATTATAAATCTCTTTCAGGCAAGTATTTATCACAAACATGACATCCTGTTATCAAAACAGACAAAACCCCCACAGATTTGCTTTAAAAACAAAACAGAAACAACCACAAGTCCTGAGAATGGACCATGTACTATATGGAAACAGAAGAAACTTCTTGAAACATGAGGAAATATGATTTACCATAAATTAAAAAAATACGTTTAAAACAGATTTTTCCTATCCCTCACAAAATCATCTTGATACTATGACTCTCTCCATAAATATATTTAAAAATGAAAATATAAGAGCATACAGAGGACACAGTAAAAGCTGAATGTCATGACTAAAATACTCAAATTTAAAAGCAATTTTGTAATGTATATTTGAAATCTCTTCTGTTACATTTTTGTTTAAAGTATTTTCCCTTCATGCCATCCATATTGTTGACTACCCAAAAACTACATGAACAAAACATTAACATCCACATTTTATTTTTAATTTAAACAAGTATTACTTCAATGACATAACAAATGTATGGTTAAAAAAGAAAGTTCAGAAGTCAAAAAACAAACATTATAAAGTAAATAAAAGATACTTATGCCACCAATCCCATCTTATTGCTCCAATCATTGTTCAAAGACATTTGGGATGCTCTCAGAAGTTTTCCAGAGAAGGAAATGGCAACCCATTCCAGTATTCTTGCCTAGAGAATCCTGTGGACAGAGGAGCCTGTCCATAGGGACAGAGGCTGCTGTCCATAGGGTCACACAGAGTCAGACAGGACTGAAGCGACTTAGCATGCATGCGTGCTTTGGAGAAGGAGACAGCAACCCACTCCAGTATTCGTGCCTGGAGAATCCCAGGGACAGAGGAGCCTAGTGGGCTGCCATCTATGGGGTCACACAGAGTCAGACATGACTGAAGCGACTTAGCAGCAGCAGCAGTTTTCCATACACGTGTAAGCACAAATCCACAATTTCATATATCTGTAATTCTGAATTCCAAAAAGGTCTGAAAACCAAAAGGCTGACCTAAATGGGGGTATCTATAGTGTTTGTTTATCCTGTATGTGTTTCATTGCATAAGTATTAATCTTTGATGACAGGGTGCTATCCCAAGACTGTTCCAGGAATGTTAAACACTAGGTACTATGAGCATATATTACCTTTCCAATAACAAAAAAAAAAAAAAAAAAAAAATCATTAATTTTCAAAAGTGACCTGTCCACAGAATTTTGGATGAGTGATTATGGATCGTGATAATTTTGTAACACATAGTCCTTTTGTTTATATTAATAGATCATTCCATATATACCGCCTGGCAAATATATTTATGAAATAGTTCAACATTTTCCCTGAAGACCTTACCATGGTCTACAGTCTGGCTTCTTGTGACCTTTGACCTAATCTCTCATGACTTTTCCTCTCATTTATTTTCCTCCAGCCACATGGGCCTCCCTGCTCTTCTTTCACCTTGTCAAGCGTCTTCCTATTTAAGGCCTTTACACTGATTCCTCTGCCTGGAACATTCTTCACAGATTCCCTCCTGGTTGGCTTCCTCACTTTACTGAGATGTTTGTTCAAGTGACTCCTCTTCAAAGGGGCCTTCCTGACCACCTTATCCAAGAGAAGGCCATCCATCATTTAGTCCCTCCCACTGCTTATTTTTCATAGCATTTAAAAAAATCAAAATTTATGACATATCATGAATTGTTTTTACTAGTGTATGGTCTATCTTTTCCACTAGAAGTTCCATACAAGTAGGAAATGTTTTTTATGACTTATTTACTGCTGTATCCCTAGCACTTAGAACAATGCCTGATATGCAGTAGGTGCTCAATAAGTATTTATCAAATTCAATTTTTCTTTTGCCTCCAAGTCTAGCAATTTATTTAATAGTTACAAGGCTCTCAGTTGCTCTTATGGCAAATTAAAAAGGATGCCTATCTAATTCCCATAAGCTGACCCTTGGGACACTTCTAGCCTCCTTCCCCATTGCCCTAACTCCATTCTAGATTTGGGCCTGGTGAATCTACTGTGTCTGAGCTCTGGCACTTGTCATATGCTATCTTTGCTTCTGCCTAAAACCCCCTTTCTCCTCCACTGTATGTAGCAGGATTGATTCATTATGGTATTGACTTCTATTGTATCATATTGATATGCTCACCTATTTATGCTCACCTATTTCAATGGAGGTTTATGGCCTCCAGTGAAATATAACACCAGGGACTGCATCTCATTATCTGGTGACTCCTGTCCCCTTGCACAGTGACTGACCCAGAGGAACCCTCAATCCATGAAAAAGTAAGCTGAACTGAAGTTGTATTCTATTCTGAAGTAAATTCTCTACTAAGGAAATATACTTTTTAATTTTTAAGAAATGCTTAGAGTGGATTTTATCCTCTAGAATGAAGAAATGCCTTTAAAGCTGCAGTGAAACCAGGGGAATATGTTTAGAGGCATAATTTCTTGAAGGAGAGTGATGAAAAATCATAGCTTATCTCTGAGCCACCCTAGTGAGATCACAGCTTGGACACTGAGCTTAGTTTTATGCACCTTATGTTCTAGGTAACTGGAAGATGATTGCAAAGGATGGCACTAAGAAGGATTAAATGTGATTATTTATGAGGCATAGTTAAAAGGAGACAGCATGCATATGTTCACTAACTATAGGGAATAGACTACTCTCTAAATATCTGATGAACAAATCTATCCAAGGAATATATCTAATACAGAACAACAAATGGATAAATATGATGAGAGAATTAAAGAAAAATATAGGGGAAAATTTTATAATTTTCAGGTGGCTCTTATTAACAATCAGAATTCTCCAATAGCAGTCAAAAAGCTGAGTGATTATGAGGTGAGAAATTTGTGAAGGAGGCAGGAACATCTGAGTACAGCTGAGTTTCCCAAGCTTTTTATACTCTTGCTACAAAAACAATGCATCATTTTTCTTTATTCCAATACTATATGTTCCTATTAGATATGATTTTTTTCCAGTTAAAAAAATACCCCTAAGATTCTTGTCCAAAAGTCTGCATTATAACTGCAATATATGGCTGAGATGAATTATGTAGAGGGTTCAACACTCAGACCTCTAGGCCTTTCCAGTTTTGAAATTGTTTTCATGGTAAAGATTTCTTTGGAGGTCCTGTGAGCTGTTGGGAGTGTCTGACTAAAGCAGCAGTGTGTGTGATGACCAGGGTTTTTTACACATCAGGATGGTCCTAAGCTTTGTGATAATCAGAGGTTATTGCTGGGTTACTTTTGCTGCTTCACTTTATGGCTTCAGTTCAGTTCAGTTCAGTTGCTCAGTCGTGTCCGACTCTTTGCAACCTCATGAATCACAGCACATCAGGTCTCCCTGTCCATTACCAACTCCTGGAGTTTACTCAAACTCATGTCCATTGAGTTGGTGATGCCATCCAGCCATCTCATCCTCTGTCGTCCCCTTCTCCTCCTGCCCCCAATCCCTCCCAGCATCAGGGTCTTTTCCAGTGAGTCAACTCTTTGCATGAGGTGGCCAACGTATTGGAGTTTCAGCTTCAGCTTCAGTCCTTCCAATGAACACCCAGGACTGATCTCCTTTAGGATGAACTGGTTGGATCTCCTTGCAGTCCAAGGGACTCTCAAGAGTCTTCTCCAACACCACAGTTCAAAAGCATCAATTCTTTGGCGCTCAGCTTTCTTTATAGTCCAACTCTTACATCCATATATGACTCCTGGAAAAAACCATAGCCTTGACTAGATGGACCTTTGTTGGCAAAGTAATGTCTCTGCTTTTTAATATGCTGTCTAGGTTGGTCATAACTTTGTTTACAAGGAGTAAGTGTCTTTTAATTTCATGGCTGCAGTCACCATCTGCAGTGATTTTGGAGCCCCCCCCAAAAAGTCATCCACTGCTTCCGCTGTTTCCCCATCTATTTGCCATGAAGTGATGGGACCAGATGCCATGATCTTAGTTTTCTGAATGTTGAGCTTTAAGCCAACTTTTTCACTCTCCTCTTTCACTTTCATCAAGAGGCTTTTTAGTTCCTCTTCACTCTCTGCCATAAGGGTGATGTCATCTGCATATCTGAGGTTATTGATATTTCTCCCGGCAATCTTGATTCCAGCTTGTTCTTCTTCCAGCCCAGCGTTTCTCATGATGTACTCTGCATGTAAGTTAAATAAGCAGGGTGACAATATACAGCCTTGACGTACTCCTTTTCCTATTTAGAACCAGTCTGTTGTTGCATGTCCAGTTCTAACTGTTGCTTCCTGACCTGCATACAGGTTTCTTAAGAGGCAGGTCAGGTGGTCTGGTATTCCCATCTCTTTCTGAATTTTCCACAGTTTATTGTGATCCACACAGTCAAAGGCTTTGGTATAGTCAATAAAGCAGAAATAGATGTTTTTCTGGAACTCTCTTTTCGATCTTTTTGATGATCCAGCAGATGCTGGCAATTTGATCTGTGGTTCTTCTGCCTTTTCTAAAACCAGATTGAACATCTGGAAGTTCACGGTTCACATATTGCTGAAGCCTGGCTTGGAGAATTTTGAGCATTACTTTATGGCTTAGCTGAATGCAATGAGTGGTGTTGAGTTGGCCAAAAAGCTTGTTGGCCAAATGAACTTTTTGGCCAACCCAATACAAATGTTGGGCCCTTCCAATACTTACCCTGTTTGCTTTGGTAGCAATAATATAGTCATTCTTTTATGCATATTTATTGATTGCTTACCACTGAATAAGACAAAAACAAAGTTCTTGCCTTTAGAGGCTCACATTTTATTTGGAGGTGACAGATGATAAACAGAAAGGCAAGTAAATAGGGACTGTAGTTTCAACTAAAGATACTTGCTATGAAGAAGTGCTATTATGGCACAACCCACAGAAAGTTTTCATAAAATTGTCCTCTACATGTCTCCGAAGAACACATACAAAAGGCCAACAGATACATGAATAGGTGCTCAACATCATTAGTCATTAGGGAAATGCAAATCACAACTGCAGTGAGGTATCACCTCATACCTTTTAAAATGGCCATCAACGAAAAGACAACAGGTAACAAATGCTGGCAAAGATGTGATTAGAGAACCCTTGTGCACTGTTGGTGGGATCGTAAACTGGTATAGCCATATGGAAAACAGTATGGAGGATCCTCAAAAAATTAAAAATTGAACTATCATATGATCCAGCAATTCTACTTCTGGGAATGTATCCAAAGGAAATGAAAACACTAACTCAAAAAGATATATGCATTCCCATGTTCATAGCAGCATTATTTACAATAGGAAGACATGGAAACAATCTGTGTTCATCAGTGGAGAAATGGATAAAGAAGTTTTTATATACATACATATACATATTTATATATGGATAGATATACAATGGAATATTATTCTATCATTAAAAATACAAGAAAACACTATTTGTGACAACATGGATGGACCTTGAGGACAGTATGCTAAGTGAAATAAGTCAGACAGAGGCAAAATTCTATCTCAGTTATATGTGGAATCTAAAAAAAAAAAAACCCAAACAATAAAAACCCCACACCAAATTCATACAAAAAGATCAAATTTGTAGCTACTACAGGTAGGGGTTTGGGAGAGGGGGAACTGGAGGAAGGTGTTCAAAAGATACAAACTTTCAGTCACAAGATAAATTAGTACTAGAGTTGTAATGCAGAACATGACTACTGCTAATGCTATTGTATGATATATAGCAAAGTTGTTAAGAAAGTAAAACAAAGAGTTCTCATCACAAGGATAATTTTTTTCCTCTTTTCTTTCTTTTATTTTTATTATATCTATGTGAGAAGATGAATGTTAGCTGAACATATTGTGGTGATCATTTCACAATAAATGTAAGTCAAACCATTATGCTGTAAACCTTAAATTTATATGGTGATGTCTGTCAATGATACTTCAATAAAACTGAGGAAAAAGCTCTTTTAGGTCTAATGACACAGCCTATGCACTTAACGCTAATTTCTCAAAAACCTTGTCTTTTTCAATATCATGAAGTAAACAATGCACTGTCTCCAGCAATATTTTTTTCCCTTTCCTTGATCTCCTTCCTCCCCTCTCTACTAAACCCTAGTCCCTCTAAAGCCTCTCCTTAATTCCGCAAAGTTTTCCTAGCATAAAGAGGTTTTTGCTGTAGTTTTTGTCTGTCTCAGGGTTTAGAAAGTATTATCTATTTTAATTGCTCACATGATGAGGTATACAAGGTGATAGGCTGTTTGGTTTTTTTTTTTTTGGTCCATTTGTTTGGTTCTTTTTATATTTACTTATTTAATTTTGAATTACTCTTATTCTGCTAGTCTTGGTGACAAAAGCTTGTGGTGAACCAAAGCCACCTGTAGCAGAAACTACTGGTGCCCCATCAGTACGTAGCAGCACCTGCATCTCTGGCTTCCTCAGGCCACTGAGCAAATTTGCCCTTTTTGTACAGTATGACTAAGGAACCATGGACTTCACAGCCCCTGAAAACAGCTCCTAATTGTTGACTGGTGGGAGATGGCATTTAAACAACCCAGTAACTCAGTTCTTTTGTCCCTCTGGTGGGACAGCTCAGTCTAAGGCATGGGTTCTACATTATTTCCCAGAGTTCCCCTGGAAGATTAATTTCTGATCACCTTGAGCAGTAGCATGCTTGATAGAGCACCTTATTGTCTGTCTTCCCTTCCCCATTTCACTTTTCTATTCTCTCACTGGTGTTTCCTACAATTACTTCCTAAATAAACTACTTGCACTTGAATACCTCTCTCAGGATATATTTGCTGGAGAACACAAACTAAGATGCCATCTCTAGGTGACTATTAAAAGAAGCTACAGATCAAATTGTCATCGCCTCACTGACTGTCTTGGCACTTGGATGTCCTGGTTCCAAGGCAAGTGCCACACCTAAAGCTTTTTGTAAATGTACTGCTGAAGGTCATGATCCACAGCTGAACATGTATATGTTCATACTAGGTTGCTTGACAATGGTTTAATAATCATTAGATATTACTGTTTAGATCCAAAGTCTGTTTATGATATTTGCATTTGATTGCTAAGTAGAAGATGCAATGATTAAAGGCTGATACTTCCTCAGGAGAAGAGTCTAGCTGTTGAGCTTTCCAGTTTCATATGGTTCAGTGATTTCTTCCAGGTTTAGTTTGGCTGCTGACATTTGTGTTGAAATGTCTCATGCCAATCAGCTTCAGAAAAGCTGGGACTGCTGAGCTGAGCCTGTGCTCATAAAAGCTACAAAGAACTGTCATAATATAGGAAACATTTCAAATTAACATAAGATTAGGTTAGGAAGCCTGCACAGGGGTTTTAATTCCTATGCACGAAATTAGTCTGTACACATATTGATCACATTCCTGCTGTTTACCTGTAATTGTTTTCAATCTCACATAGTTTTCCCACAATTCTCTATTATTTTATGTGGCCATGGTGTCTGTGTGATACTCTGTAAACTGACCATAATCCACTGTGACAGTCTCTGAGTCAAGCTTCCTAAGACATCAGTATTTCACACCGGGACATTTTGTAGGACACCTTGCTACTCTCTGTGGGGTTCAAACATCAGAAAGGATGAGAGATCTAAGACCTGGTGTAATCACCTGCATGTAATGAAGCAGGCCAGAGAAAAAAGTGAGAAAAAAAAAGTAGAAAAGAAAATGGTGTCAGAGAATGTAGGGACACATCTAAGTGTTTGTCCAAGTGTAACTGCTCTTTGTTTCTCCCTTTTAAATGTAAAAGATGACTGGCAAAAATCTCTTTTTCCTAGGTAGTAGGACTGGGAGGAAAGGGCAGGAGGCAATATTAAAGAAGAGGTCTCTACAAAAAGTAGCATGGTATAGAGTCTGAAGGACAGGATCCTAGTCCCTGTTTATGAGCTGAATGACTGTGTGAAAACTATTTAGCTGTTCTGCAAGTTTCAATTGCATTTACTATAAAGTCAAATTTGTTTCTCATCCTCCACTAGACCAGGAGCATCTAAAGTTTAGCAACTAAGAATGATTCATTTTCTCCAGTATCTACATGGCACTGGACACAGAATACACAGAAAAGACTGATTCTGAATTCAAACAGAGCAAGCACAAGGGCCCCACGATGGTCACAGACAAATTTAATTTATCTGTACCAAAGCAAGCGAGAATAGAGAATAATTCAATTCCTCAAAATATATTTACTGAGTGTGGACTGTATATATATATATATATATATATATATACTGTGTGTAATATATATATTATGGGTATTTATATACAATATATAAAACGATTATAACAAATTTTATAGTATATAAACATATAATTATATAAATTTATATTGTAACTTTATATAAATTTAATACATATAAAATGTTACACTATATGTATTACTGATACTGTACTTATACTTCCAATAGAAACAGTGCTAGAAACAGTGCAATGATCAGAAAAAAGCGCCAAATCTAAAGCAGATCTTTCATTCTAGGGGCTTGAGTGAGTGAAAATCGCTTAGTCCTGTCCAACTCTTTGAGACCCCATGGATGATTATACAGTCCATGGAATTCTCTAGGCCAGAATACTGGAGTGGGTAGCCTTTCCCTTCTCTAGGGGATCTTCCCAACCCAGGGATTGAACCCAGGTTGCAGGCGGGTGCTTTACCAACTGAGCCACAAGGGAAGCCCAAGAAAACTGGAGTGGGTAGCCTATTCCTTCTCCAGCGATCTTCCCGACACAGGAACAGAACCGAAATCTGCATTGCAGGCAGATTCTTTACCAACCGAGCTATCAGGGAAGCCCTCATTCTAGGGGACAAGATGATAAAAAAGATAAATTATATACAATGCTTGGTTAAGGGTAAGAACTAAGGAGAAAAATAACATACAAAAAAGAAGAAAGGAATGGACAAGAGGGTCTGTGGTACAATTTTAGTTAAGATACCAGGGAAGGCGGAGTTCACTCATAAACTGGATCAATGTAAGGCCTGCGGGCCACGTTCTGAGAGAAACAAAAGAAAAGGCTTTAGGAACCAAAAAGATCCGGAATAAGGCGAAGAAGTGATAGGAAATTCAGACAGTGAGGAATAGTGAGGGGAGTAAGTTGAACGCATTTGGGAGGAAAGAAGGAAACAAAAATATAGCACAGCCTAAACAATGATGTTACTTTTTACATTTGGTTAAAAAAAAAAAAAAAAACTGTGTGAACTATGACGAAACTCTTAATGAGGAGATTCTCACCTCAGCTTCTCTTCAGAGAGGGACGGTGTTCCCAGCCGCTAAACAGAGATTTTGTTACTGTAGCTTCTGATTGGCCCGGTGTAGGCGCGTGCTCTGCGCCTATTGGCCCGCGGCCCTGTCCCCGGACGGGTAGCCATCTTGGGTCCCTTCAATGCTGCACAGGCATCTGGGAGTTGTAGTCCCCGCTCTGTTCTGTCCAGTCGCGGGACTTTTTGCCCTCTGCTCCCGGGAACCTCAGGCAGCCACCCCCGTGGGCACAAGCCCAGGCGCTGTTCCTGCCCAGCGCTCCCTCCCTCTGCCTTTACTTCTCAACTGCCAAGATCTTGGAAGGTAGGGGCTGTGGGCAAGCCCAAGTCGAACAGCGTTTCTCTGGCGCAGGTCCGGGTTTCCACACGCGTCTGGTCATTACTCCGGCGGCCCAGTGGGGCGGAGTCTTAACTGGGTCCTCGCAGCTACTCGGGACGTGGTGGGGGTCTGTCCGGAGGACCTTCCCACGTCACCGAGCCTTTACATGGCTTGTTCCTGAGCATAGCCCTAATCCTAACCTGCCCCTCTTCTCCTGTATTTTATAAGTGGGTAAACTGAGGCATGGGGTCACGCCAGCGGTTCCAGGGAAGCCCCAGCTCCCGGTCTTGGTGGTGTAGGTGGCACTGGTCACTTTAGATGGTTTTCAATTTCACTGTTAAGTAGCAGGACCTTCTGCTGCAACAGATAACGATCAGTGTTAAAACACCCAGCTCTTGGTTCCCGCGGTGGAGGGGGGTGGTTTGAACACGTGTCCAGAAGAGCCGAGCAGGGTACAGGGAAGGCAATATTTTGGGAGACAGTTTTACACTTAATATTTAAGAAACACAAAAAATAATTCATTATAGGAGGAGAAAAATCAGTACTTTGTTGGACTTCCTTATATCTTTTCATGGCTTAATGTTTTTATATGAAAACGTGGGGATTTTAAAGGTGTGTTCATGTAGGAGAAAAAGGTCCGTCAGTGAAACTGGAGCTGGATTTGCAGCCTCCTCTCTAGGATCAAATTCTGCCTTTGCTGTATGACCAGCTACTGACAGTGCATACCTAGGAAAAAAGAGCTCAACGCTCCCTGCCCAAGTGGCCTAAGGAGCTGCCAGGAGTTGAGATGTAAATGAGGTCTTGCCTGTGAAAGTTTGCCCCTTGCAAACTTACAGCTTTATTACTGTGGGCCTCTGAAAAACGTGCTGGGAACCAGCACAAAATACGGCCAGAGGTTGTTTTAGAAAGGCTCTGAAACTTGCTGGGTCCCGGACTACCGAGGGCGGCCCCAACTCGCACCTGTTAAGGCGGTGTACCTGAACTCTCCACTTTCTGGCTCCATTTTCTCGCCGGCGGCCCGGACCGCTGAGGCTTCTGGGAGTTGCAGTCCGTTTTCTTGCTTACTGGCGGGCTGGTACTCCACCTCCCAGTCTGCCGATTGGCGTGGTGAGGTGTCTCCTGGTAGATGAAGTTTCCCTTCAGCCGTTGCGTGGAGCAGCTCCTAGACTCCGAACTACAACTTCCACTTGGCGTTGCGTTTTTGGCTGCCAATCTTTGCGTCCACCTGCTAGAGCCACTACAGCCGAGTCTATTGAGATAGGTTTAGTAAAAATGTGTTTTTGTTGATTGTTTACGTTCTTCCAAGTACCAAGTATAGGAGATTATTGTTTACGCTCTTCTAAGTATATTAGGCAGGGATTATGCATGTTTGCAAACAGTGAATACTATATTTCACATTTGTAGATGAGTAAAAAAACTTGCGAAGATGAATTGTCTGCGGTCACACATTTAATAATAAAATGTAATATCTGTCTTATAAATAGACATTACTTTTAGTTATTACAGTTTAATCTTCTCAAGAGCTATATGAGAGGAACAGCCATTTTTTTGCATTTTCCATGTTAGAAATCTAAGGCTAGGAAAGTTAAGCAACGTGGCGAAGTTAACTCATCTAGTGAATCAGTTCAGTTCACTTCAGTCGCTCTGTCGGGTCCGACTCTGCGACCCCATGGGACCCATGGACTGCAGCGTGCCAGGCTTCCCAGTCCATCACCAATTTCCTGAACTTGCTCAAACTCATGTGCATTGAGTCAGTAATGCCATCCAACCATCTTATCCTCTGTCGTTCCCTTCTCCTCTTGCTAGTGAATAGAAGTACCAGCATTGTAACCCTGTCTTCTTGATAGTATCTGCTTAGAAAAACTACAGGGAGCCCATCCTTTCAGAGTATGGAATTTGGAATCTTTGCATTATACCATGTTGTCTCTGTAGTTAGACACTAAATGGTATCGCTTCATTTAAATCTGAGGCAAAAATCTTAGAACAGTTCCTGTCATATAGTACACATTTCACAAATGTTATCTATAAATAGTTTTATAATACCCTTATTTTAGAGAACAGGTAACTGGCCCAGGTGGTAAAACAGTTTGCCAGAGGTCACCCAGTCGGTTTGTTTCAGACATGAGGCTAGACCCAAACGTCTTCTTTCCAAGTCCTGGATTATTTTCCTTCTACCAACAGTCAACTAGCAGGAACACCAGATGTGAAGCTGTTTAGATAATGGTTTCTCTCCTAATTTGTTCTTTTAGGCCACAGACCAGTACCGATTGTTGTAAAGTCTTGTTTCTTATTGTTGGTAAGGTGGTAATATTTCATTAATTCAATAAATGTTTTTTGACTATTTTTATATGCTCATCTCTCTTTAGATATAGGGCCTCATGAATGAAAAGTAGCCAAGGGGTTAGGGCTAGAATGACCTTATAAACTAATTAACTTTTTCATTTTAAAAATTAGGGAAGTAAAAAAAGGTGGGGGGGGGGAGTGAGATACATCATGTGTCACAGTCCTCATCTCATGCCTTTGTTAGAAATACTCTGTTTCTGCAAGGAGACAGGGTTGGGAGGCCTCAGAGTCCTGTAGTAGCAGTAGTGGTGGTGGTGGTGGTGGTGGTGGTATTCGTTCAGTCGTGTTTGACTCTCTTCGATCCCATGGACTGTAGCCTGCCAGGCTCCTCTGTCCATGGGATTCTCCAGGAAGAATACTGCAGTAGATTGCCATTTCCTTCGCCAGGGGAATCTTCCCAACCCAGGGACTGACTGAACCTGGGTCTCCTCATTGCAGGCAGATTCTTTACTGTCTGGGCCATGAGGGAAGCCCCCATAGTAGTGTGTGATGTAACCTTTTAGGCTCATGCTTTCTTTTACTTAGTACGCTTGCCCTTGCCTTATTCCTATAATTTTTGGTGGAATGCTTTAGGAAATGTTTCTGTGTCCCTGTCTTTTTCTGTACATGCAGCTTCAGGATGTTCCTTTTGTATTTTGGGAATTTAGTCTTGTTTTGGCTATTACTCTTTTCTCTTTTGTCCTTTGAGACATGATAACAAAGTCTGACATTGTGTTTGCAGTCACATACATTTGAAATCTAATCCTTTAATACAGGTTATCATAAATGAACACATGAGTTGTTTGAATTATACAAAACTTTTGTTTTAGAAGATACATTGGTTCTTTCAGTTATGTATTCACAGATAATAAAGTAGGTGACTCTCACCTCTCATGTGTGAAAGATGATTTCTGCATGATTAGATAATAAAGTAGCAGTTTTAGAGACTTCCCTGGTGGTTCAGTGGCTGAAACTCTGTGCTCCCAAAGCAGGGGACCTGGGTTCATCCCCTGGTCAGGGAACTGGATCCTGCATGCCACAACTGAGTTAGAAGAATCCCACATGCCACAACTAAGACCATGCATAGCTTAATATTAATAAATACATATAAAAATTAAAGCAGCAGTTTTTAAAATTACTCGCTAAACATTCCTGAGACAGTCATTATGGGACATGTTCTGCTCATCACCCCTGTCCCACCAGCTCTTTTCTAAATGACAGTCTGATCAATCATCTTCCAGCATATTGCTTGACCACTGGTAGACACTGAAAAAGTATCTGTGGAATTGCATTCATAAGCACCTTTGAGCTCTGTTCCCACATTTACCCCTTGAATCTCAGTTTTCTCTTTTAATGTTGAAATGCAGCTTTGAAATACAAGCTGTGGCAGGTTGCTTTCAATGTCTACATTGCAGAGAAAAATTTCAGCCTTTGAGGTCATCCTCTGAGGGACTGTTTCTTTGCGAATGTCCAGGTCTGTGACTTCTAAGATGAGAAAGTGATTCAAATAGCAAAACACAGAGATGCAATAGAGAGTGGTAGTATGAAGGCCTGTGATTCAAATCCCAGCCCTGCCTCTTCAGCATGTTACTAAAGCTTTGGTTTCCTCTCCTGTAAAATAGGGATAATAAGAATTTGTACCTTATAAAGTGATGATAAAGATTAAATAAGATAGTGTGTTTAAAGCTTTGAGCGTATTTTCAGGCACTCAATAGCTTGCATTCAATAGATGAATAGATCTTATTTTTGTTATTATTAATGTAAAGTTGATGAATAGATCTTATTTTTGTTATTATTAATGTAAAGTTGTTTATGAAAATATGTTTACTCAAGAGTTAAACTAGAGGTAGATCCCTATTTTATAAAAGTGTCTGTCATGTGTTTTCTTTTTAGCAAGCTTGGCCAACACATATAAAATATGAAGTTAGGGCTTCCCTGGTGGTCTAGTGGTTGAGAATCTGCCTGCCAATGCAGGGCTCACAGGTTTGATTCCTGATTGTTGAGGTTCCCACATGTCGCAGAGCATCTAAGCCCCGTGTGCCACGACTACTGAGCCAGTGCTCTGGAGCCCAGGAGCCACAGTTACTGAGCCCTTGTGCGGCAACCACGGAAGCCCATGTGCCTCCAGCCTGTGTTCTCCAACAAAAGAGAAGCCACTGCAGTGAGAAGCCCATGCATTGCAACTGTAGACCCCCCAGCCACAACTAGAGAAAGCCTGCACGCAGCGACAAAGAGCCGGTAGAACCAAAAAATAAATAAATCTTTAGAAAAAAAGTGTAGTTAACGGCAACATTTGATAACCCATCTTGTCAGCCCAGTGAAACACTCTTGTGTAGACAGATAGTGAAGCTTTTGGCTCTGCGTTGCCTGCTGAGAGGTGCCTGATCTCTGGTTTCATCTATATATGAAATCTTGGGTTGAAAAGCGGCTGACTGTCAGTGGGACCTTGTGTCCACTTCTAGAAAGGACTGGGCCTATCTCAGGAGCCTCAGGGTTAAAGTGAAGCAGTTGTCATCTAGCTGATGGGTAATCCTGGGGCAGTGGCCATGTAGACATGGCAGTGCTTCTTTCTAAAGCTGACAACTTCAATAGTCATGAGGTTACTGACAGAAAAGGGGTTTGCTCTTTTTCTTTTTGGCCAGGCAGCATGTGAGATCTTAGTTCCCCCACTAGGCATTGAACTGACCCCCTGCAGTGGAAACGCAGAGATTTAACCACTGACCCACCAGGGAAGTCCCAGAAAAGCAGTGATATAGGGGACAGGAAAGGAGAAACAGAAGGAGGATCATAGGGGACTTCCCTGGGGGTTCAGTGACTAAGATTCCACACTGTCAATGCAAAGGGCCTGGGTTTAATCCCTGGTTTTCAGGGAATTAGATCCGGCATGCCACAACTAAGAGTCCTGTATGCCACAACTAAAGATCCTACGTGCTACAACTAAGACCCAGCACAGCCAATTAAATAAATATTAAAGCACCACCAACAATATGAAGATCATAGCAAGAGCAAAGAGAAGATGAATGAAGGAAACAGTCCGGCCCTCTGTCGCGTTATCGTAATGTAATTACTGAGCACATTTATCCTGCTTCTAGCTCTGTGCCAGGCACTGCACTGCTATGCATTGGAGATACAGCCTTGAATGCTACTGATACAGAGGTGATCCTGGTTGTATATCCTAAGCAGTGAAGAACTTGAAGGAGAGAAGGAAGGAGGATAGAGTGTGTTGGGATTTGATAAGCAGAAAGGTCTCTGTACTTGGGAAATACAAATCCCTGAAAGGGAGAGATGAGGCTGCAGAGGCAGGCATGGGTGATGGTTTGCAGAGTCCAGTCCTGTATTGTAAACGAACTTCAGACTTTATGCAAAGGTATTTGTGAAACCATTTAAATATACATATATACATTTTTAAGTCATTCAGTTGTGTCCGACTCTTTGTGACCCCATGGTCTATACAGTCCACATTCAGGCCAGAATACTGGAGTGGGTAGCAGTTCCCTTCTCCAGGGGATCTTCCCAACCCAGGGATTGAACTCAGGTCTCCCTCATTGCAGGAGGATTCTTTGCTAGCTGAGCTGCCAGGGTAGCCCAAGAATACCTGAGTGGGTAGCCTATCCCTTCTCCAGGAGATCTTCCCAACCCAGGAATGGAACTGGGGTCTTCTGCATTGCAGGTGGATTCTTTACCAGCTGAGCTACCAGGGAAATCTTAAGGGGACAAATAAAATTGTTGGATTTATTTTTTAAAGAGTTTGGATGCAGTGTGGATGATGAATTTGTGAGAGGGCATGGTTGATGTGAGAAAAGCAGGTAGGCCTGTGTTTCTTTAACGTATATACGAATCTCCTGCTAATTCTAAAATGTAGAGACTGATTCAACAGATCTGGAATGGGCCAGAAATTCAGTGTTTGTAACAGGCTGATGCTGCTGGTCCATGGACTATACTTTGAGTAGCAAGCAGGTACTTAGGAGACTCTTCAGTGTTCTAGGTGAGAGATCATGGTGATTAAGAGAATGGACTCTATGGAGCAGAAGACCTGGATTCTAAACTTGGTTTTATCACTTACTTGCTGTGTGACATTGGGGAAAGTGACCTAATCTCTTTGAGCCTCAATTTCCTTATTCTCTGTGAAATGCGGGGTAATAATTTTCTGTTTCTTTATTCATGTTTAAATTTTGAATGAGGTCACCCCTGGAAAGGGTTATTGTGCTTGATACAGTAATTGGCATTTAGTACATGGCAGCGTTGGTTTTATTCTGAGTGTTACTAGTAAAAAACCACATTTTGCACCCTGCTCCATATTTCCTTATCATGTTTTGAATACTAGGTGAAATAGACTTCCTTTAATTCCACTGTTTTTCGCTCATGTCTAACATGTGAAGTGCTGAACTTATTCTAATCATTTGTAAAAATTCGAGCTTTATGGGCAAAGAAGTATATTTCTTGCAGCAATAGACTCTGAATTTTATGGCAGAAAATCTAAGCTCTTTCTAAATTTGAGGGAAAAATAAGGGAAAAGTGATTTGCTGGAGGGCTTAATACAATTTAAATATTACATATTTTGCGTGAATTTACATGTATCCTAAGGTTTTCTTATAATGATAAATAAGAAGGAAAAGAAAAAAGAATTGAGAAACTTGTTAAGAGGTTCACAAAAGGCACTCATTGACCATATTCTGAAACTTAAAAGACTTTGAATCATTTTGTTTTTTCTACTGTTCCTCATTATGGATTTACTTCTTTTTATTAACAATCAGAGTTCCATTAAAATTCAGTATATTTTTCGGTTTCTCAGGCTCACAGCTCTTGGAACTAAAACCCATCATAGATAATGTTGAAATATCAGTGCTTCCTTGTGAGGTTAATGCATGCATATTTTAGTTGGGCACAGGCTGGAGGAGAGTATGGTCTGCAGTCATTTAATTGCTAAAGTTTGTTTTATGTGATAAGAATAAAATTTTTATTTCCTGCAAGACGCGAAATCTCCTTTGTGTGTCTTCAGTTACAAAAAACAAAAACAAAAAACAAAAACTCACTTCTATTTCCCTCCACGTCCACTGCAGGACAGAACCTATTTGGTCATGTCAGTAGATGCTTGAGTGATGCCTTGAGGCTGGATTTTGTGTGTGTGCTTGGAGCCCTGAGGACAGGCAGAGCAAGGGGCTAGAACCTGCTAGAATAAGATTGTTTCTCTAAACCCTGAGGCACCGTCAGTCTCTGTCCAAGCTCTTCCAGGAACAAGCTTAGTGAAGAAAGAGGTAGTAATCTGCAGGAGATCAGGGAAAAGCGGGAGAGAGAGACAGAGACACAGAGGGGGAAAGAGAGAAAGAGAGAAATGAATGCGGAGGGTATGGAAGGGATAAAGCAACAGGAGGATGGTTGGGTGGAGGGGAAGGGAAGGTTGTTTTTCAGTTTTTCATTCCACAACTATGTGTGTAGATGGTGCCTGTGAGGTTGTGCTGGGCACAGCTTCCACACAGAGAGGCCTGTTTAATGTGAAGTGTTGATACCGTCATCAACAGGGAAGTGATGCTGGGGCTACAAAAACAACAGGTGGCTCCCAGTTGCTGGGTTCTGCCAGCTGAGGGGTTAAAAGCAAGGCCAGCAGACAGCGGCCACAGATACATCTGCAGCTGAGGCCCTCTTGGCTTCTGTCTGCAGGACAGAACGCTTCCTCTGAGCTATCTCTTCCTCTCATCTCTTGAACTTCCAACATGGCAACAGACCAAGGTCTCTCTGGCCCAGAGGAATTAGCTGTTTTTGGCTTCCTAGTGCAGATGAAGCAGCTGAGTTCAACCCTTGTGGGTTAGGGCCTTCCTGGAATTATATGCAAGCATGGTTTGGCCAGAAGCTTCTGCACTTCTAGCTAGCTCCCAGGTGCTGCAGATGTGGAACCATGGGTCACACTTGGAATATTAGTCTTCTCAATCCTTACAGCTTCCACTGTGTTGCCATACTATTTTTTTTTTAAATTAAAATAGAGTTGATTTACAATGTTATGTTAATTTCTGCTCTACAGCAAAGTAATTCAGATATATATATAGTCGTGTCCAACTGTTTGTGACCCTATGGACTGTAGCCTGCCAGACTCCTCTGTCCATGGGATTCTCCAGGCAAGAATACTGGAGTGGGTTGCCATTCCTTTCTTCAGGGGATCTTCCCAACCCAGGGATCGAACTCGTGTCTCTTAAGTCTCCTGCATTGACAATCAGGTTCTTTACCACTAGCACCACCTGGGAAGTAGGTGAAATGTAACAATGTTTATATATATTAATATTACATTCTTTAGTTCAGTTCAGTCTCTCAGTCCTGTCCGACTCTTTGTGACCCCATGGACTGCAGCACGCCAGGCTTCCCTGTCCATCACCAGCTCCCGGAACTTACTCAAACTCATGTCCATTGAGTCGGTGATGCCATCCAACCATCTTATCATCTGTCATCCCCTTCTCCTCCCACCTTCAATCTTTCCCAGCATCAGGGTCTTTTCCAGTGAGTCAGTTCTTCTCATCAGGTGGCCAAAGTATTGGAGTTTGAGCTTTCAGCATCAGTCCTTCCAACAAATATTCAGGACTGATTTCCTTTAGGATGGACCGGGTGGATCTCCTTGCAGTCCGAGGGACTCTCAAGAGTCTTCTCCAACACCACAGTTCAAAAGCATCAATTCTTTGGTGCTCAGCTTTCTTTATAGTCCAACTCTCACATCCATACATGACTACTGGAAAAACCATGGCTTTGATCGGATGGATCTTTGTCAGCAAAGTAATGTCCCTGCCTTTTAATATGCTGTCTAGGTTCATAGCTTTTCTTCCAAGGAGCAAGCGTCTTTTAATTTCATGACTGCAATCACCATCTGCAGTGCTTTTGGAGCCCCCCAAAGTAGAGTCTGTTTCCATTGTTTCCCCATCTATTTGCCATGAAGTGATGGGACTGGCTGCCATGATCTTCATTTTTTGAATGTTGAGTTTTAAGCTAGCTTTTTTACTCTTCTCTTTCACTTTCATCAAGAGGCTCTTTAGTTCCTCTTTGCTTTCTGCCATAGGGATGCATATCTAAGGTTATTGATATTTCTCCCAGCAATCTTGATTCCAGCTGTGCTTTATTCAGCCAGGCCTTTCACATGAAGTACTATGCATATAAGTTAAATAAGCAGGGTGACAATGTACAGCCTTGACATACTCTTTTCCCGATTTGAAACCAGTGTGTTGTTCCATGTCTGACTCTAACTGTTGCTTTTTGACCTGCATACAGATTTCTCAGAAGGCAGGTCAGGTGGTCTGGTATTGCCATCTCTTTAAGAATTTTCCACAGTTTGTTGTGATCCATACAGTCAAAGGCTTTGAAGTAGTCAATAAGGCAGAAGTAGATGTTTTTCTGGAACTCTCTTGCTTTTTCTGTGATCCAATGGATGTTCGCAATTTGATCTCTGGTTTCTCTGCCTTTTGTAAATCCAGCTTGAACATCTGGAAGTTCTTGGTTCATGTACTGTTGGAGCCTGGCTTGGAGAATTTTGAGCATTACTTTGCTAGCATAATTGCAGTTGTGTTGTAGTTTGAACATTCTTTGGCATTGCCTTTCTTTGGAACTGGAATGAAATACTGCCCTTTTCCAGTCCTGTGGCCACTGCTGAGTTATTCAGATTTGCTGGCATATTGAGTGCAGCACTTTCACAGCATCATCTTTTAGGATTTGAAATAACTTAACTGGAATTCCATCACCTCCACTTGCTTTGTTCATAGTGATGCTTCATAAGGCCCACTTGACTTTGCATTCTCATTCCAGGATGTCTGGCTCTAGGTGGGTGATTATACCATCATGGTTATCTGGGTCATTGAAATCTTTTTTGTATAGTTCTTCTGTGTATTCTTGCCAACTCTTCTTAATATCTTCTGCTTCTGTTAGGTCCATACCATTTCTGTCCTTTATTGTGCTCATCTTTTCATGAAATGTTATCTTGGTACCTCTAATTTTCTTGAAGAGATTGCTGTAGTCTTTTCTGTTCTATTGTTTTCCTCTATTTCTTTGCATTGATCACTGAGGAAGGCTTTCTTATCTCTTCTTGCTATTGTTTGGAACTCTGCATTCAGATGGGTGTATCTTTGCTTTTCTCCTTTGCCTTTTGCTTCTTTTATCAACTATTTGTAAGCCCTCATCAGACAACCATTTTGCCTTTTTGCATTTCTTTTTCTTGGGGATGGTCTTGATCACTGCCTCGTGTACAGTGTCACAAACCTTTGTCCATAGTTCTTCAGGCACTCTGTCTTATCAGATCTAATCCCTTGAATCTATTTGTCACTTCCACTATATAATTGTAAGGGATTTGATTTAGGTCATACCAGAATGGCTAGTATAGTAAGCAAAGTCTACAGAAGTCTCAGACCTTAGTTCCTCTTATCATTTCTCTGAAGGTGTACAGAAACTCATTTCCTCTCCTTATTGGAGATTACACCTGTATATTGTGTTAATATTGTCTCTTTTCCCTCTTGAGAAAGTTTGCTCCCCGAGGGCAGGGACCTCATTGGTGCTATCCGCTGGCCCATGGTAGACAGAATGAGTTTTGGCTCCTCATTACCATCAAGATCTGAAAGCCTGGGTCATCCTCGTGACTGCAGCTCCAAACGAATGGGTCATTGATGTTGTGCAGGTAATAGGAATTGTCAAATGCTGGGGAGTCAAGGAGGGACTCATAGGGAGGGAGTATGGAGAGGAGCCTGCTGTCTGCTTCTGAGCGCTGACTGCTGGCTTTTCTTCTCATTAGCTGTGTCACCTTGAGTAAGGTACTCAGTCTCTCTGTGTCTTGTTTTTCTGTAAAACAAAGATGATAATACTACGTAACTCTTAGAGTTGTTGTGAGGATTCCGTGAGATATGTTGATATAACAACGGCCTTGCACAGTGCCTGATGGGTAGTCAGCACTCGATACATTACCTGTGGGCAGTGTCATTAAGTCTGGAATGTTGCTCTGTCTACTTCCTGGCAAGTAGTTATACTAGTTTTCACTTTGAAGATCATAGCTAGATGTTTCTCATTTTATTGTGTTTTGGGGGAAAGTCTCATATTTGGCCATGAAATAAAAATGGAGAGGCTAGCAGTTCTGGCCATATAAAGTTTACCGAAAATGTTGGTGAACAACAACCCAGGATTCAGCACACAAAAAAATAAATGCTGGTTGATGTTCAATACAAAGAACTGTAAGTTAGAAAATAGCACATCTACCATGCTGTAATATTTAAATGCCTTCTCACTTAAGAAGTGAGACACTTAAGATTCTCATTAGCCCAACATCAGAAAAATGATAAATATTAATATTTGTCATCAAAGGAAAGCTTAGAAAGCAAAGCAGAGCAAACAACTGTTGTATTTCAAGGATTACATAATCCTGAATGAATTTTAATTCAACACCTCCAAAACTCTCTTTTTTAAGATTTCTTTATAAGGCAGTTTAATTGTTTTATCCAGTACACAAACTAGGAAAGATGTTCATTTAGTCAGAAAAAATTCAGGGGATTTGCTGATTCAAAGACCTGGGCTTTGTTGTGTTTTATGTCTGTAAGGGGAACCCACATCTGCCTGAGCCAGTCCTTCTCCATTGATCTTTATCTATTTTAGGGGAATCATATTGGGAAGTTGGCTCTGGGTAGATTATGAAAGGGCACCAGGGTGCCTCCTGGCTTTGCTGTGGATTCTTTGCCCAAGCTTCTCTACTCTATCTAGTTCTGAATGTGCCAGGACCATGTCCATCATCCCGCAGGGTCAGAGGGAGAGATGACAGACTGGAACCATCCCCCTTCCTGGTTTCCGTGTCTGCGACGGCCAACTCAGCATGAGAGGGCCTCACCACGTCACAATAGGAACACAGTCCTGGTGGAGGTCGGGAGACCTGGGTTTTAGTTCTGGCTCTTTCACTGCCTTATGCAAGTCCTGTCCTCTCTCTCTCTGGGCCTCCCTTTCCACACCTTTCAAGTGAGGGACTTGGATCTGATAATTCTGAGGTCCTGGGCTCTCCAACATCCTATGACCAGGTGGAGAGCTTCAGGGATCTGATAAGCCTTCCCCCTACCCTCTGCCAAGGGGCATTTGCCTGGCGAGGCAGTCTTTGGGGCCAGACAGACCTGCATCTTGCCTTAGCTAATTTACTTAAGTACTCAGTTTTCTCATCCACTAAATGGAAATAATAGAAGGTTGTTGTAAGTAGATGACTGTGAAAGCATTCAGTGCTGTTTTGGAATTTGGAATTCACAGGAATTTAATGATGCTGTTGTTTTGATGTTATTATTATGTTATTATGTTGTTACTCTAATTATTATGTTTATATCTTGGCTCAGTACTTCCCCGTCTCTTTCTGATTCAGTTTTTTCTTTCTAAAAAATAGAGATAATAAGAGAATCTATCTTATTGGTTAATTGTGAGGGTTAAATGAGATAATATATGAAAACACATGGGATGCTTCCTGGTATAAAATACCAGATACACAATAGCAGTTATTTTAGCTATCATTTTTTAAAAATTAGTTGCAATATCTTAAAAAAAGAACTAGATAAGAAAAGGTGATTGGGGATAATTGCCTTCTCTAATACACGTGCTGAAGCAGATTTCCCAGTTGTCTGAAAGATTCCATGTTTTCCCTAAGCATCTCATTTACCATAGGGAACAGTAAATAAATAATGTCAAAACTGTACTTAGAAGTAAGCTGTATATATCCAACATGTGCTCTTAAACCTGGATGCTGTAGTCTTTTTAGCATCAAATGTTTCATATACATACACAGGAAACAAAAACACTAACTGGGAAAGATATCTACATTCTTATGTTCATAGCAGCATTATGTATAATAGCCAAGATATGGAAACAACCAAAGTGGCCACTGATGGATGAATAGATAAAGACATTTTGGTATTATAATACAATGGAATATTATTCAGCCATAAAAAATGAAGAAATTCTACCATTTCTGATACACGAATGGATCTTGAAGGCATCTTGAAGGATCTTATACTAAGTGAAATAAAGTCAGACAAAGACAAATCCTGTATGATCTCATTTACATGTGGAATGTTAAAAAAAGAAAAAAAGGAAAGCTGCACCTCTCTCCCACTGCAAACCTCCACCAAACTCACAGAAAAAGATCAGATTTGTTGTTATCAAAGGTACAAACTTCAATTATACAATAAATAAGTATTAGGGTTATAATGTAGAACATGATGATTACAGTTGGCAGAGCTATATGGTATATGGGAAGGTTTTTAATAGAATAGACACTAAGTTCTCATCACAAGGAGTAATTTGTTTTTTCTTTTCTTTTTATTGTATTTTTATGAGCTGATGGATGCTAACTAAATCTACTTATGGTTATCATTTCACAGTAGATGTAAATCAAACCACCTTGCTGTACACCTTAAATTCATACAGTGATATATATCAATTACTTCTCAATAAAACTGGGAACAAAGGTGATATATATACAGTGGAGAAATGGAAAAATAGAAGACAACTAAAATAGTGGAACTTGATACTTCTGGGATGACAGCTGGAAAGTCAGAAGAAATGAAGCAAGAGATTTTTTTCCCCCCTAAAGTCTATGTATTTCCATTTGAGCTAAACTATTTAAACTATTAATTAATAAGAATTATTTTGCTAAAAGTGAAAAACCAAAATACTAATGTTCCAGGTCCATGATGTATTTCCACATATGGATGACATATATTAGGTAGAAGAGACCTTACTTTTTATCAGGTTACTATGGGCCAGGCCCTAAACTAAGCCCTTGTGGGGATTCTCTCATTTCATCCTCACAGCAACTGTAGGGAATAGATACTCTTATCTATTTTTTACAGATGAGAAAACTTGAGACAGAGAGGTTAAATATATGCTTCAGGACACCCAGCTAGCAAGTGGTAGTGCTGAGACGTGGACCCACGTCATTTGACGTGGGAGAGAGCTTGAGCTCTACTAGTCCTCAGCTAGTCAAGAGGTCAAACCTTTCTGTATTAATGAAGTGTGATGGACCAAGACAAGGATATAAATGGACTTGCTTTTTACCAATGACATGGCAAATTAACATTCATTCTTATTGTTTCCAGGATCATTCCATTTCATGTAACAGGATGAATTTCAGTATGGAATAGACTTATTTAAGGAAACATCAATATTTTTCTCGAATTGGCAGCATCAAAACTATATTTATGGAATTAAAACATATTGCATTTATATAATGCAAATTCACTTGGAAACAAGATTTCTTTATCTCTCTCTGTAGCTTAGCTTGCAGCTGTTGGCATCAATCTATTTTTAAAACACAAAAATAAATTGTTTCTTTTTAACTCCTTTGGATCTGCAGACAAATGCTAGACAGAGTACTGTTGATGAGGCCAGCATCTTGGTCAGATGGCCCAGATTACTCTATAAGAAGATGCTATTTGAAAAAAAAATTTTTTTCTTACCAACTGCATATGAAAATGAATTCATTTTTGAAAATAAAAAAAGATAAAAATGCTCAAAAAATAAAGTAATATTGGCATTTTGTCCCCTTATGATAGCACTATCAGTGTTTTAATGAATACCCTTTCCATCTTTTTTTATGGCATATGTGTATTTTTTCTGTTAGTATTCTAAATTGGGATCACAGGGTGTATACTGTTGTGTTATCTGTTTATTCATCAGTGTATTGTGATGTGCATTTTCCTATGTCAGTAATGATTGTGAAGTACTCTTCGTTAGAACCTGCAGCTTACCCTAATTGTTTAACAGTAGGTTTCCCCACCTCTGCTTCTAATATATGTTTGTTGTTGTTGTTTAGTCAGTAAGTTGTGTCTGCCTCTTTGCAACTCCATGGACTGTAGCCCACGAGGCTCCCTCTGTCCTTGGGATTCTCCAGGCAAGAATACTGGGGTGAGTTGCCATTTCCTCCTACAGGGGATCATCCCGATCCAGGGATTGAACCCACATCTGAATTGGCAGGCATGATTTTTTAATCACTGGGCTGCCTGGGAAGCTCTCTGATGTATGTTAGTGAAGAATATTTACGTATATTTATAATGACATCTATAATTCTTTTCTTAGGATATATTCTCAGAATTGGAAACGCTGAGTTATATGGTAAGCTGTAGGAGTAACTGGTTTTCCTTCACTGCAGGCAGTGTGCCCCGGTGCACCTAGAGTCCCCGCTCACAGCATCTCTTGGCCTCCGTTTCCCAGGAGCTTCAGAGAAAAAACAATGGAGCAGGAAGCTGGTGGGAAGTTAACAACAGCAGTCTTCAGATTCTACTCATGGATCAAAATAAACATGTTGGGTTTCTGGTTCCAGCCTTAACATATCCTGTATTTGATATTTAACTCTGTCAGCTTTGAATTCTTTCAGCTGCAAGTAACAGAAAACTTGACTTATGGTGGCTATAAAAAGTAGGGAATTATTTCTTCCCTGTAATAAGAAATTTGGGGAGCTTCCGTGATGGTTCAGTGGCTAAGACTATTTGCAATGCAGGAGGCCTGGGTTCAATCCCTGATTAGGGAGCTAGATCCTACATGGTGTAACCAAGTGTTCTCACATGCCACAACTAAAGATCCCGCCTGCCACAACTAAGACCAAGTGCAGTCAAATGGGGGGGGGGGGGGATATATATATATATGAAATTTAGAAATGTGTGGTGGCTGTGGCTTTACTTCAGTAGCTCAGAGATGTCAAGGAGAGTCTGTCAAAAGTGTTCTTGGTCTTTTCTAAATGGTCACAAGATGGCTGTGTGTGAGGCAGGCATCATGTTTGTGTTCTGGGAGTCAGGGAGGGGTGTGAGACAGATGAGACACATTTTTGATTCTGGGAGTTGTTAGCCTGATTTTAGAAAGTGGTGCTTTTTTCTCTTTTTGCAGAAGTAATATATGTTCACTATAGAAAATATATTTCACCTATAATCTTACCATCCAGAGGTAATCACTGCTCTCATTTTGGTGTTTATCTTTCTAGTTTAGTTAAAAATGCACAAAAAGGTGGGATTTTAAATTTATGTACTGCCTCATAACTGGCTTTTAAAGTTGGCATCTATCTCACTGCCTTGCACTTGGTAGATGGTTTAAAGATTTCACTGGAAATTCTATGAATACTTTAAAAAATACACTATGAATATTATTTTTCTATATCTCTGAGTAGTCTTTACAGTCTCTATTTTATAGTATAATTTTTAACAGCTGCATACCCCACATTTGTTTGAATATTTGATAATTTATTTCACTGAATTGCTATTATTTTACATGTAGATTTGAAAAAAAATTTAACTGTGGCAAATAATACTGCATTGAACATCTGTGTGTGTGTGTGTGTATACACAAATCTTATTTGCTTAGATAAATTCCTTTCAGAAGTGGAATTAGTGGGCCCAAGGAAATGCCAATTTTATGGTCCTTGATTTATATTATCAAGTTGCCCTCTTCAAATGGACTATTTTACTTACTACCAGCAATATGAGTTGTTATAATCTTGTTTTACTTTCTGATTTTTAATGGACATTTTTTTTGAGTGGATAGTATATTTGTCTGATTCAAAAACTAAACAATACAAAAGGCATAAAGTGAAATTTTATTCTTATTCCTCTCCCCATACTCCCATGTCTGCCCCCATTTCTCTTATATGTTAACCACTCTGACTAGGTTTTTTTGCATCCTTTCGGTATTTTTTAATGCATTCAGGCAAATATGTATGTAAGTTATTTCCCTTCCTTTCTTACACAATAAGTAGCACACTGTTCTGTATCTTGCTTTATTTGGTTTGATGGCTGTATAATGTTCCATTATGTGAATATTCCATAGTTTTACTTGTCTGTTCTCCTGCCTAGGTATATTTGAAACCTGTGTCTTTTCAGGGAAACCGGGCCCAAGTGAACCATTTTATCCTGGCCCTGCAGCTAGACCACAAACAGGAGTAAGCAGCTTTATCTGAATTTCCTAGACCTACTGCCTGGCTAGCTCACATTTTGACTTAGCCTCTCAGGTGTAGTTGGCAGTGTCTGAAATACTCTCATCCAAGATGGGGGGTGGGGGGTGGATTGCACAGGTAGGTTTATCCTCTTTGAAGAACTGCTGGTTTGTCCTTCTCTCCTAGTTGTGACTGTGAGATATTTTCATGTTTTAGTTTGGGTAAAGAGTAACCCCTCCATTCTCATCCAAGGGATGATGGCTCTCCTATAGGAAATTATGTCCTATGTTGCTTTGTAGTGAATTCATTGTTACAGAATGCCAGGTGTATTGTATATCCTTTGAGAGGCTCTAGGGAAGAATCCTTCCTTGCCTCTTCCTGCTTCAGATGGCTCTGAGCATCCTTTGGTTTGTGGCTCCATAACGAATGTCCTTCACTTGCCCTTCCGTGTATCTTCGCTCCTCTTCTGTCTCAAATCTCTGTCTTTCTCTTACAAGAACACCAGTCATTATTCTTAGGGCCCACCCAGATAATCCAGAATGACCTCATGTCAGGATCCTTAACTCCATCTGCAAAATCCTTTTTCTGAAATGGGTAACACTTGCAGGCTCCGAGATTTGATGGAGATGTATCTGTGGGGGGCTACCACTTAGCTCACGACAGGCTTTGAGTCTGGCGCTCTGATTCCAGAATCTGTGCTCTTCCCTGCTAGATCATATCCTGTGAAATGCTGCAGAGAAAGTCCATTTTCTGTTCCACATGGTAATAAAGGACTGAGGCTTATTCACTCAGTGTTGTTTCTTCATTGCATTGTACAGAGGAGGTGCTCAGTGAAATGAAATGGCTTTAATCACTGAATTTCCATAGAAATTATGGAAGCAGTTTTCATATCTCTTATTGCTTTTCTCCAGGCTGAATATTCTCCAGGTACGTCAGTTGTTCCTTATGTGAAGTTCAGAAGCCCCGCCGTTCTGGTTGCCGTCCTGTAGGTACTTTCTGATTTGGTCAGTCTTCCTCTTCGTGTGACTCCTAGACTGAACTCTTGGTAAGATGTAAGAAACGGGGTAGAAAGGGACTATTAATTCTCATGGTGTGTACTCCATATTTTTAAAAGTACTTCTAGGTTGTATTCACTTTAGAGTAGGTGCTAAAGGTCATTTCTGGTAGTTAATAGCTAAAGACAAAGAAAAATACACAGGAAAACTCGTAGTAGACTTACTTAGTCATTGAGTTTTTAGGGCCAAATACAGCCTCAATTATGCTAACACAAATTTTATTGATTTTGGATTCTGGGGATGGATTTTGAATATGGAAAGAAAAATGGTCCAAATGTCACATTCTGGGGTTTAGAAGAAAGGGCAAGCATACTCATAAATAAATCCAGTTGCCTCTCTCCATTCCATTTTGTCCAGTCCATGGAAAACACTTGTATTAACAGATGTGAGTGATGATCCACTTTTTTTGCAAGAATGAATCAGAATTTTCATGACCAAGTGTTAGAGAAGAGAGCCTTTTTCTTCTCAGTTTCTACCTGTTGTGGCCTGAAGTTGGTAAGAGTGTTTCTTTTTTAAAATCCCATTTACCAAGTACTTGTGTTAATTTCCATGTACTTGTACCCTGGACAAATTTATGCTCTTGGTGTTGTATGTGCTGCAGGTTTCACTGCTGTCAAAACATGTTTTTAAAAATAACCCATGGGTTTTAACCAAGACAAATTAGGTTTTTTTTTTTTAAAGTAAAATCCACCGTAATATTTAGATCAGCAAGAAGATGTCATTATGACTAACTTTTGCCTGTACATAATGAGATAGGAACGAGGCATACTAGAGGCATACTAATGCTTTAATTTTTTTTTCTTTTAATCAATTTTTTAGAGGTTAAAACAAGGTTTTAGAGGGTAAAACAAGAAAAAGATAATAATTCTCAGGGTTGGACTCCATGGCTTCATTTACTCCATTATCCTTCTGCCTCTTGGAGCCCAATTTCTTTGAAAGGAAGCATTTTGTAGAGAAAGTCCTGTGCTTGGAGTGCCTCCCCCTCACCCCTTACCTGGCTACTATTTTTACCTGAGGCCGTAGCTTAAACGTCTCTTCTACAGGATAACTTATTCTGACTGGTAAGACTGTTCAGTTCAGTTCAGTTCAGTCGCTCAGTCGTGTCCGACTCTTTGAGACCCCATGAGCCGCAGCACACCAGGCCTCGCTGTCCACCACCAACTCCCGGAGTCCACCCAAACCTATGTCCATTGAGTCAGTGATGCCATCCAACCATCTTATCCTATGACGTAAGACTGTTAGTTCTTGTTTTATAAGCCCCCTTAGTACCTTGTTCTTCATTTGCAAATTTCATTACATCAGTTTCAATCACCTTGCTACAACTTGTCCTTTACTCCCAGACTGTAAACTATGAGGCAGGGGCTGTGTCTGTTTTCAACACTTTCCCTACATCAGCATCTGGGCCATAGAAGATGCTTAGTGAATTTTTGTTGACTGACGTTGACAAAGTCATTTAAGGGCTTATGTGAAACAATAACTTTAACAGTATTTGCATTTCTTTCCTGTGTGTGTGTGTGCACACGCGCACCAAGCTAATAGCAATGAACTCCTGTTTTCCTTTTTCTTTTTTTGGGGTGGGGGTTGGGTACCACTGCATCAAATTACTGAAGTAGAAAGAGCAGTTGACATTCTGTTTTAAAGTGACCATGTATCTGACCCACTTCTTCTCTAGTAATGTCATCACGATTGTATCTCATTGCTGTGGGTTCTTGGAGGCTGACAGGCGGAACAAGTTGCTTCAGCTCACAGTCCTCATCTGTCATACAGAACAGGTTGCAGATTCTTATTATGTGAATGAAATATGAAGAGAGGGATATTTTTCTTCCTGGGCTATCAGAGTAATTGAAAGTAACCGTATCAGGGCACAGGGGACAATGCAGGGAAATAGACTGCTTTTGTGAAGGGCAGCTCATCGGCTCTTAGAACCACAGGTGTCGCGCCTCTAAGTGCAAAGGCTCGGGAAACATTTTCTGTGATCAAAAGGCCCAGGATTCGACCAGAACATTTTTTCAGTAAGGAAGATGCCTTGGTTCATGTTACCACCCCTTAGATGCCTGTTGAGATGCCACCACCATGGGCCTTTGGAAATGTTTGCCACCGGACGTAGGACACAGGCTTTGTGTATTCTTTAGCCAAGGAAGAAAACCATTTTAGTATTCCAGATCAATAAAGCATAGTAGAAAACTGGAAATGTGCTATGAAAAACCATTAACCAGAGAAATTCTATTGTTCCTATTTTGAATCAGAAGAAATAATAACACTTGACTGCTCTTCTAGTCTGTGTTTTACAAGCTTGGTCCTGATGCAACAGAATATCAGATGATACTGTGTCAGCAATGCTTTGCCTTCTAAATCACTGGTCCTGTACAAAGCTCTACAAATAGAGCTTTGTAGAACAGTTTTAGTTCCCAGGAAGCTTCTTACTTAACCCTGGTCGAAAATACTAATGTGGTGATGGAAAGCAAGGTACAGTTCAGCAGTCATTCACATCATGACTTCGTTATATTTCAAGATAGCTTTCAAATCACTTAGTCGAATAAAACTCTAAAGTACTGTAACTGCCAGGTTGCTTTATCTAATTTATGAAACAGAGGCAAAGGAATCAACAATAACCCTCCATTTACCATTATTAGATTAGCTATTACTGAAACCGCAGAAAGTATATAACCCCTTACTTTGTGTTCACTTGAATTTGGTTATTAAGCTCTGATGGAACTTTCATTTAACCAAATGCCTTTGTTTACAGCAATAAGCATGTTAAATCTTTTGTGTTCTGAATTTGATATGACTGTTTTAGTACATGCCTCCTGCAAAGGCCTGTTAAAGTTACAGATTCTATTCATTTGTGTTCTGTCAAACATTATCAATTCAATCCGGTTAGAGTCTTGTTTTTCTTCTTGACTTTAAGAAATGTATTTTTTTTGCCATGAAGCTTCTACTTTTTCAAGAATATAATCAGGCATTAACAAACACAAAACTGCTTCTCAGAGCAGCTTCATAAAAATTGATTTTTCAAAATTAAATAAGCATCTGGTGGACTGAAAATGTTTTATACCTGATATTTTAAAGATATTTTGACTACTGCCAAAAGAAATCAGTTCCTTCATGCTGTCTCCCTTGTGGATGCCGTCATATGCCACTGGGTTGTGTGGAGCACAGGCTCTGGGGGAGGGGGCAGGCTTGGATTTGCACCTTGCCTGTTCCACTTACTGCTTGTAACTTTGGACTTTGCCTATCAGGAAAACCAGGTAACTCTAATCACCCTTTCCTCAATATGTAATTGAGCATATCAGTACTATAGTGTTATACATGAGGGGATGTGAGTAAAGAACTCAAAAAACCTGATTTTTATTACAACTCTTATTTGCGTGTGTGTGTCCGCACACTACATACATGTTGTTGATTTGATTGAAACTTGCTGATTGTAAATTTGGTTATAATAATGAAAACGCTGTTCTCCTTTCAGGACTTAATGTTCCTGTATTGTGACCACATCTAGAAGTGACATGGAGCATAGTTAGCAGTTTGGGTCTATTCAGAGTTATAGCTTGAAGAGAGATCACTGTGCAGGTGGCTACTTCACTTGCTGAGATTGGAACCAGATCCACATTCCAAAGACGTCTTTACTTTTAAAGTGAGACTTTATTTAAATTATTTTAAATTGATGTAAAAACTGAGTTAAAGAGTGTTTTAAATATGTGAAATAGAAATATACAACCTTTCCATTAAGAAGGGCTCCTGTTGACACTTGTTGGTACACTTGAGGAGAAATTTCCATCCTCAACAGAACCATGTAAATTTGCCAAAAACCAATAGCAAAGACTGGATCTCATAGCCTGACCTCCTATTACTCAGCTATGGATTACTGGTCAGGTGACATAGTGTGGATTTCTCCAAGCCCATATACACTACCCCAAAATGGTGGATATAAAGGAAAGTGTAGAGAGAAGCTTAAAAGGTGTGAAATAGATTAGTCAGTGAAAAATCACCTTATGTCTGCTTGAATAATGAGTCACAGGAAAATGAAAACTCCTTTAACTATGAAAGTTTCAGCAAAAAGAAAATGTTAGGCCTTCTTGGTGTTAGTTTAATGCAAAATAAGATAGCATTTAAGAAGTCTCTGCTTCAGCATCATATTGACAGTGCCCCTCGCTTGAGTCAGGGATTGGGGACTTACTGAGACACACCATCTGGCAAAATAAGGAAGACCAGTCTTGTGCCAACTGAAAAAGCTGCATCAGTTCCAACTCTTGTGTACTTTGCACATTACTGGTTGCCTCGCAAAACGTTTATCACTTTCTAATTAGGAAGGACTGAAGGAGCTTGGTACCCGGAAGAAAATGTCAACGGCCCAAAGAAAGAGAAATCATCTGCTGGGTCATCAGGGGCAGTAGGTGTTTCACTTGGAGCTTGCAGGACAGTTTCGTACCAGAATCTTTGTTGAGGGGACATGTGTCCTTGGTGTGTCTGTGCAGAACTGGGGATCTGGTTTTTCTATCATTCTGACAGTTTCCCCCACTTGTTTCTCCTGCAGCATGGCCAGACCTTGAAAGCACATGCCGAGAGATCACCTCTGCTCTGCTTCTTGGCCTGTCGTGTAAACTGTGGCCTGTCATGTTCATTAAAATGAAAATTTGTCGAATGGAATTTGCCCGACTGGCAGAATAGTTTAAATGTCAGATGTTGTTAGGCTAGGATATAAATATTATGTTTCCATTGTTAATTAATTGCAGCGCCTCAGTACCAGTGATCCAAAATCCAATTTAGTCTGCAATAGGCCTGTGGATAAGGGCCAGAGATAATGAATGCAGAGGGAAAAAATGTACTCAGAGTTTCCATTGTATCTGTCAAGGTCCTCTTAGAAAAATAGCAAATTTTGGTGTATCACTACAGTTCAAGAGGGGCAAAACAAGACAGAATTAAGATTCATTGTCTTTTGAAGCCTCTCAAATGTTCCTTACTGTTGCATCTCTTCTGCTGCTCTAGCCCAAGTGTGTCCCAGCATCAAAATTCCCAAAAGATGCCGGGCTCTGTCCCCTTTCTGTGTCCTTTCTGTCCCCCCACCATGTTGTTTCTGCCTCTGAGTCTGTTGTTATGTTTCCAGCTCATTTCAGACTTGTAGAACTGGGCTCTCTTGCCCTGTAATCCTGCTCAATTCTCTTTGCCGTGTTCATTTTCCCCTCTTCCATTTACCATCAACTCTCCCTTTCTTTTTCTTTCTGTCCTTTGTTTCGGTCCCCAGGCTCAACAGCCTGTCTGTCAAGTCTGCCATCGTTTGTTAAGATCATTTTGCTTCCAAATTGAGCTGGTGGCTGAATATCACTCAGAATACCGCTGCTCGAACTGTCTGCATTAGAAAGAGGAGCAGAAATCTTGCCGCTGGGGCCCAGACCTCAAAACCGACTGTTGCTGCAAAGCCCTGAGCCAGCAGGCATTTGTGACCACCATTCTCAACCAATATTTTGTTGAATACTTGCTGTGAGTATGGCATCTTACCCGGCCACCTCTCTGGGTTCCAAAGGCAAGTGGGTGTGCCAAGCAGAAGAGGACTAATTAAGACTTTGGAAGGCAGGGCCAATGTGGTCCAGTGGTCAGGGACCCTCATTTAATTCCAGGCATCCTGGTCCCTGCCAACCTCGTTCTGCCCCTGCAATTATGCCAGCCGAGAAGCGGGGAAGAGAAGATGAACTTTGGTCTGCTCTGAGTTTCCCGGTCCAGCAGTGTCTGTCAGATTAAAAACGAGAGGGAAGGAGGCCAGAGAATCTTCCAGATGGAGAGTTCAGAGGAGGGCACAACCAGACTCCCTCTCGGCAGTGACGTAGCCAGGCCATTCAAGCCTTGGGCCAGCAGCCAGGTGGAGAGCAAGCTGTTGCCTGACCCTGCTGTGGAGTGGAGCAGGGGCCGCCAGAGCCGCCACCCCTGGCTTTGGGTGGAGGTGCTTGCAAACCGGGCGCATGCAGGCCACATGGTGGAAGCAGAACATTTTATCCCGAGGACTGGCAGGCTGTTTGGAGGTAGGGCCCTCCATTCTGGATTGCTCTTAAAGGATGAGTTCCCCAAGTCACGTAGATAGCTGCAAAAACCAGTTAGAAATTGGTGTTCTCCATCCTCTCTGTTTCTTCCTTTGGAATGAATCAGCCATGTAGGAAAGGTGACCTTAGATAGGCAGGAGGCAGTCGGAGCAGCAGTGACCCTACATTCTTGGATGGACCTGCATGTGGACAGCAGTTGCAGGCAGCAGGGGTCTGGCGGAGACAGGGTGCACTGACACTCCCCACACCTCTTGATAGCATGATTTTGTAATGAGATTCTGTGTTCATTGAAAAGTATGCCATATGGATACTTCAGGAATAGGGTTTTGCTCAAATGAAAACTGTTTTTAGACTAAGGTAATCTTAGGTCTGTGAAATGGAATAATAATGAATGAGGCTAAACACTGAATGTCTGGTTTAACCTTACTTAAAAGTTGATTATTTTAACGTTGCATCTGTACAACCTTAGTTCCTCTCTGAGATGAACCTCTTTTTCTCCAATTCAGGTTCTTAGAGTTCAGGAAGGGTTTGTGCTATTGGGAGCAGAGCTATTTGACTTGAAATGTCATCTCATTCTAAGAAAACATACTGAGGCCACATTAGGGCATCCCTGTGCAAATGTCACATTGTCAGAGTGTCTCCTCCTAGGATTAGACTAGCCATGGTACCTCCAGCCCTGTCTTGTGGTCAGACAAATCCAGTGACTACCCATAGCCAGGGCGCCAACCTGGCCAGGGTCATGCTCCCCGAGATCTCATGGAATTTGATTTGTCTCGAACTCTCTGAATGTTAAGATGCTAATTATTGGTTGATTGGTATTCTGCTCCCCAGATGTCACCTAGTGATTTTCCCGGGCTCATGCTACTTAGCAAATTTATTTTTCCAATACCTAGCAAATGTTACAGCATTGAACAAGTGTAGTGAAGATGAGTTGTGTTATATTTTGTGTGTGTACATGTTTGTGTGTGTCTCAGGCCACTGAAGTATAGACTTATGTAGAGAGATACTTTTCATCTTAAAAAAGCCTAGAGTACAAATTAAGAAAATGAAAAAAGGAAACAAAAATAAAAAACTAAACTAAAGAATTTTTAATCAGTTTTCAATTTTAATAATAACACAGACATAATTTCTTTAAACAAACTTCCTTAAGTGTTATGTGCTTGACACTGTCCTGGAGGATGTGGATTCAACAAGGAACATGAAAGGTGTGACTGTATCAGCTGCAGATGAAAGGTTACTATATAGACATTCAGTGCTTCTGTTTAAGATAAAAATGAGGCACTGACGAAAAAGAAAAGAAAGATGTGGTTGGTACCTTTGTTGAACTTAGAGTCTAATGGAAAAACTTTCATGTACATTTTGACAGTATTGTTATCTGTGACAATAACAATAGTTATTGACAATTATCCATGTTAATGACAAAACTAAGGAATGGGGACTTCCCTGGTGGTCCATAGGTTAAGACTCCACACTCCCATTGCAGGGAGGCCGGGTTCCATCCCTGGTCAGGGATCTAGAACCTGTGCACAGCTAAGAGTCCGCAGGCCATAACTAAAGATGCTGCATGCTCCCACATGTCACAAACAAAGAAGGAAGATCCCGCACCTGCCACAACTAAAGACCCCAAGTGCTGGACTTCCCTGGTGGTCCAGAGGTAAGAATCTGCCTGCAAGTGCAGGGGACACATGTTTGATCCCTGATCTGGGAAGATCCCACATGCCTTCAGACAACTAAGCCCACACATCACAACTACTGAGCCTGTGCTGTAGAGCCTGCAAGCCGTGATGAGAGAAGTCACAATGAGCACACTGCAATTAGAAAGTAGCCCCCACTTGCCGCAACTACAGAAAGCCTATGAGAAGCAACAAAGACCCAGAGCAGCCATAATTAATTGAAAAGATCCCAAGTGCTGCAAGACCCAACATAGTTAAATAAATAACTACAAATATATATGTATTTTAATTTATTTTTTCCATTTATTTTTGTTAGTTGGAGGCTAACTACTTTACAATATTGTAGTGGTTTTTGCCATACATTGACATGAATCAGCCATGGATTTACATGTGTTCCCCATCCCGTACAAATATTTTTAAAAAAAAACCCAAACTAAGGAATGTTCTTATCTCCTCTCTCAACTCTAAATACATGTTTCACAAATTCTGAAAATATAAGACACAAACACATATACATTGAAATAAAACTTTGGAGAATATATCTGAGAAGTGTCAGGCTTTGGGGATCTTTTCTGCTGTTTCTTGTGAGGGTTAAATCAGTATGGTGATGATGAGATGGTGATTCAGTCGATAAGTTGTGTCTGACTCTTGCGACCCCATGGACTGTAGCCCATCAGGCTCCTCTGTCCATGGGATTTTCCAGGCAAGAATATTGGAGTGGGTTGCTATTTCCTTCTCCAAGGGATATTCCGGACCCAGGAATCGAACCCGGGTCTCCTGCATTGCAGGCAGATTCCTGCATTGCAGGCAGATTCTTTACTGACTGAGCTACCACTGAACTAAACCAGTATGCAGATTCTCAAATAATTCCATGTGTTTAAAATAATCATTTATCATCAGGTAGTTTAACCAAGGCTATGTTTTCCAACTGCCTGGTTTTCACCGATATGTAGAAAATGGTTCAAGAATCTTCTCTTAGTTGAAAACTGTCATTTGAAAGAATGTTGCAATAATTTGTCTGCAGTAACAGCTCACTGGACATAAGAAGGGAAAACAGGGCTGAATTTATTCATTGTCTTCATTCATTCTTGTCTCTTCATTCCTGGGTGAACAGACTTTTTTCTTAGGTATGTACACAGTTGTTAAAAGACTTAAAGGGCAATAACCAATCGCTTAATGAGTCAGGTGAGGACTGCAGAATGCAACAGTGAAGGCAGATTGCTCCATTCCAGGCAATGCTGCCTTACGGGGAAGGTGCAACTGATGGTTCCCAGAGATAGGTTTTAATTGTGGAAAGATAAATCACAAAGAAAAGACTTTTTAAAAAAAAATATTTGAGAAAAATGTTTCTTTAAATTCAGACAGTTTTAAAAGGGGCTGGGGGCTAGATAATGGAGTGAGGGGACTTGGGGGTGATAAAGATTTTCTGGGCCGCTATCCTCTGAAAAGTCACTAAGATAAATCAATTGTGTTATTGGCCTGTGCCGCTCTGCCTCCATGATCATGTCTTTCAGGAGCAGCCAAACCCTAAACTTCTTTGGATTCATTTAAATCTAGTCTGTGTCTTGATCGGGATGGGGAATACATGTAAATCCATGGCTGATTCATGTCAATGTATGACAAAAACCACTACAATATTTATAAAAAAAAATCTAGTCTGTGTCTTGCAGGAGGTCACATGAAGGTTACAGAGTCCACTTGCTCTAGAACAAAATGGTGTTAAATTACATAGGAGGGGAGTGGGAGAAGGTGTAAATGGGAGAAGGCATTGTAGCTGCAGGTGAAAATGTTCTCATGGCCATTAGAAGTTTAGGTCCTTGAATTTTGGGGTCAAGACAAGCATGGGAAAGAGAGGCAAGTTTGAGCAGATATGCTTGACTTTTGTCCAGGGATAAGTACTTTGGGCACTACAGCAAGAGGTTTCTGATCTTGACCTGTCCTACTTCAGATATCTAGCACAGGTATACGGACAAATGTTTGAGTATCAGAGATATATACAAAGACTGTGGAGTCCACTTGTGCAGTTGACTCTTGAACAAGGAGGGGTTAGGGAGACTGAGTGGTATATATTTGTGTATAACTATTGTTGGCCTTCTGTGAATGTGTCCATATCTGGGATTCTGTGGATTCAATAACCACGGATTATGTATTACTGTAGTACATACTTATTGAAAAAAAATTCCATGTATGAATGGACCAGTGCAGTTCAAACACTTGTTCAAGGGTCAACTGTACTTGTTTATTCAACAAGTATTGGCTGACTGACTAGTGCCAGTATAGAATCTGGGGCTCAAATTAGGTAGGCAGGGTGAGGTTGGCTTGAACAATGAAAGTCATAGATTTTAAAGAGTTTAGACATTAATTAAGATCATAAAACACAAATACAGGAGAAAGTAATAATTTAAGACAACAGAGACTTCCCTGGTTGTCTGATGGCTAAGACTCCTTGCTCCCAATGCAGGGGGCCCAGGTTCCAACCCTAGTCAAGGAACTAGATCCCATATGCCGCAATTAAGATTTCTCATGCCACAACTAATGCAGTAAAAAAAAAACAAAAAAACTTTTAAAAAGAAAGCATGCATGCCTACCGAGAGGCATTATATGATTAAGGTGAGAACAGAGCTCTGTTTTGTTTTGTTTTCATTTATTTTTATTAGCTGGAGGCCAATTACCTTACAACATTGTAGTGAGTTCTACCGTACATTGACATGAATCAGCCATGGAGTTACATGTATTCCCCATCCCGATCCCCTCTCCCACCTCCCTCTCTACCCGATCCCTCTGGGTCTTCCCAGTGCACCAGGCCCGAGCACTTGTCTCATGCATCCAACCTGGGCTGGTGATCTGTTTCACCATAGATAATATACATGTTTCAATGCAAAGCTCTGTTTTAAGACCAGTCCCGCCTCCTGGCCCTTTACCTTTCGGGGAAGGAGCCTTCTCTATCAACTGTTCTTTCTTACTCTTCAGCTTTCAGCCTCTTGATCTCAACTGGATCTTCTCATCACCTTGACACGTGCTCAGCCGGTACAGTTTACAGACAGTGCGAAGAAACCCTCTTTGAGTCCTTTGTCCTCCTCTAGTTGCTACTTTCTTTCGTCCCTTTCACATCCGAACGTGCCTAATACTGTCCTTACTCACTGTCTTCATTTTAATGATTTCTACTTATTTCTTAACCGATTCCAAACTGAATTCTGTCTCAGATCACAAAACAGTTCTCATTTCAGTTCCTCAGTGACCTTCACATTGTAAAAAGGGTAGAGCTGGCGCGAAGCTGTGAGGGTGAGAGGCTGTTAGCATGGGACTTTTGGCGCGAGACGATATCGCGAGACAGTTTGCACGAGAGCCATCTGTGTGACCGTTAGCGGGAGACCGTTAGCGTGGCAGAGTTCTTGTTCAGTTAGCTTTACAGTGGTCTTCGGGACAGAGAGTGGGGCGGGCGGCGGGTCTCTGCCTTCCAAGGCCTTCCAGAACCTGACCTTGCCTGCAGGTGAGCTGAGGGGCCCAGGGACAGCCCCAGGGCTGTGTCTCGTAGAACTCCAGAGCTCTCGTCAGAGCCGCCCACTGGAAGCACTGGCGGCTTTGGAAGCGCCCAGGCCTTGAAGCAGCAGTGAATCTCTTCCCCCATCCCCACTTTCCCCTGTGACTTAATGACAGTTGCGGACCTTGGAGGCCGCAGCAACTGGACACTGCCATGACGGTAACAGCTTCAGCCCAGCCACCATTTTGTGATGAGACTCACGCCACAAGTAGAGGCCACCTGCAGTATTTCGCTGACAGCCCCAGTTATGGCCTCAGCTAACCCTCAGCACCTGGCTGACGCTTGAGGGAATGAACCTTCAGATAATTCCATGCCCCAGTTTTCAAGCCTTCCACCTGAGGCCTCAGACATTGTAGCATAAAAAAAAGTCAGCTCATGTCACTCCATCAGAATTCTTGTTCCCTAGAAACCATGATAGATATTAAATGATTATTATGAAGTCATTTTAAGTAGTTTGCACTGAATCAATACATAGCCAATGGAAATATCTATTCTATTATTGCTAACTTGTACTTTGCTGAATATTAACTCATTTCTACCAACTTTCAGTTCCTATTCGCTTGGTGTATAGTTTTCTATAGTTTTCTTTTCAAAATCTCTGTTTTAGATGTGTTTCTTACAAACATCAGACAACAAGGTTTTTAAACATACATTTTGGAAAGAAATTATTTTAATAGATGCATTTAATCTGCTTACTCTGATTACTGACATGTTCAAACTTATTTTACAGGCCCATTCATTGTTGGGCTGGTCCCGACATTTGTGTTTTCTATTTACTGTGTTTTCCTTTGCTTCTTTCTCCATCCCATTCCAATTTGCTGAAAAAAGAGAATTGGTTGTGTTTTGTATTCTCTAGATTGTTCCCTTCACTGGTTTGGATGTTTCTGTTCTTTTGATGATTACTGTTATTGTTTTAAAACTGTGAAATATAATATGCATATAAAATAATTTTTGAAAATGTATATCTGCAGTTTAAAGACAATAATAAGCTGAACATCCAGATACCACTCCCCAAGCCAAGAAGCAGAGCATTATCACATTCCAGAATCCTTTGAGAATTCCTTCCTTACAAACTCTTCCCTTGCTCTCAAGATAAATATAGCCTGAATTCTGTATACATCATTCATTCTCTTGAATTTTTTTTATTGTTTTTGCCACTTCCATGTTGTATTTTAAAACAAGATAGCATTATTTTTGCCTTTTTGAACATTTTATATGTGGAATAACATATATAGTCTTCTGTGACATGTTTCTTTCATTTTACACCATAATTTTGAGAGGCATACATGTTGATGTGTGTAACTGGTTCATTGATTTCTTGAAGCTGTATAATATTCCATTGTAAGAATCTGTACAAATGTAAATATGTTTGTTCACTGTATTGTTGATAGATGTTTCCATTGTCTTTAGTGTTTCTTGGCATCCGATCTAAACATTTCTCTTTGAGCATATATGAAAGGATGTCTTTGGTTGTGTACACAGAGAAAGAAATGCCAATATTCCTTAACAAGTTCATCAGTAGCTTTAATGCATATCTTTAGCAACTGAATCAGAATCTCTTTCTCCTAAACAATTCATCCTCTGCTCCTTTGTTCTATATAATTCTAGCCAACCACTTGTACATGCTCAGTCACTTCAGAAGTGTCTGACTCTTTGTGATGCTATGGACAGCAGCCCTCCAGGCTCCTCAGTCCATGGGATTCTCCAGGCAAGAATACTGGAGTGTGTTGCCATGCCCTCCTCCAGGGGATCTTCCCGACCCAGTGATTGAACCCGCATCTCCTGCAGCTCCTGCACTGCAGGAGGATTCTTTACTTATTTCATCTTATTTGAAAACCCTTAAAATTGGTTGTTATTATAGTTTTTTTTTTTTTTTACAACCAGTCCTTATTAATTATTATCCAATATCCATTATTTGTTATTGAATTTACTAGATTTACCACCATACATGCTAATATAATTTGGTGAGCATTGCTTTTTGTTCCTCTTTCCTTCCTTCTGAGATCAGTTCCTTCTTATTCAAGGATACCTTTTAGTATTCCTCCCAGCAAAAGTAAACTACTGTGAGCAGGAAACAGCTTTTTTTTTTTTCTGAAAAGTAACCTAGCTGTCATTCTTGAATGATAATCGGTTTAGCATGGCTGTAGAGTTTTCCCTGAACTTTTTCCTTTTGGAACTTAGGACATGTTATTTCACTGCTGCCTTGCATTTTTTTTTTTTTTTTTTGCCATTCATGATTATTTTATTCAAGACAAGATATTCAAGCACATGGAGCCTAGTTTCTCAGAAACTGGGAGGCAGGTTGTTCTCACTGGTTCAATTTAAGGCTTTCTTTCTATCGCTGGTGCTGTGGTTTCCTTCTATTGTATATACCTGTAGATTTGCTTGTTGAGGTCTTGGTATGCTTTTTTCAAGAGGATTCATATCTTTCATTCTAGAAAATCTGCACTTTTTTTTTTCATATTGATCTTCTCACTTTTAAGCTATACTGTACTTTGTTAAGCATTTCTATGTGGTTGGAATAGAAAGGGATACTGCTTAATCTCTGTGCTGTTAGACCATAAATCTCCCAGGTTTTACAAAATGTAGTATTTTGTTTTATCTAGTCTTCCCCAAATTATGTTTCTTTCAACACTATTTCAATCCACATAGCCTAGGGGGAAGGAGAAATTTAAAAAAATTTTTTTATGGAGGGATAATTGCTTTACAATTTTGTGCTGGTTTCTGTAAAGTATCAACATGACTCGGCCACACGTATGCATATGTCTCCTCCTTCTTGAACCTCCTTCCCATCACCTACCCCATCCCACCCCTCAGCACTGTATCAGAGCACTGGGTTGAACTCCCTGTGTCACAGAGCAAATTCCCACTGGCTATCTGTTTTACATATGGCAATGTATGTATTTCTATGCTACTCTTTTTAGTCATCTCATCCTGTCCTTCCCCTACTGTGTCCACAAGTCTGTTCTCTGTGTCTGCCTTTTCATTACTGCCCTGCAAATAGGCTTATTAGTACCATCTTTCTAGATTCCATACACATGCATTAATATACAATATTTGTCTCTCTTTCTGACTTACTTCACTCTGTACAATAGGCTGTAGGTTAATCCACCTCATTAGGGCTGACTCAAATGCATTCTTTTTATAGTTGAGTAATATTCTGTTGTATATATGTACCACAGTTTTTTCTTATAGTTTTTTTAAAAAATATTTTTAATTGAAGGATAATTGGTTTATAATACTGTGTTTGTTTCTGCCATACATCAACATTAATCAGCCGTAGGTATACATATGTCCCCTTCCTCTTGTACCTCCCTGCTTCTTGCCTCCCTTTCCCACCCCTCTAGGTTGTCACAGAGCCCTGGTTTGAGCTTTCTGAGTCATATAGCAAATTCCCACTGGCTATCTATTTTACGTATGATAATGTAAGTTTCCATGTTACTCTTTCCTTACATCTCACCCTCTCCTGTCCACAAGTCTAAGTGAAGACTTATTTCACTCTGTGTAATAGTCTCTAAGTTCATCCACCTCATTAGAACTGACTCAAATGCCTTCTTTTTTATGGCTGAGGAATATTCCATTGTATATGTGTACCACAGCTCCTTTATCCATTCATCTCTCGATGAACATCTAGGTTCCTTCCTTATCCTAGCTATTATAAAAAGTACTGTGCAATGAATATTGGGGTACATGTGTTTCTTTCAATTGTGGTTTTCTCAGGGTACATGCCCTGTAGTGGGATTGTTGGGGCATATGGTAATTCTATTCTTAGTATTTTAAGAAATCCCCATACTGTTTTCTATAATGACTGTTATCAATTTACATTCCCCCAACAGTGCAAAATACTTCCCTTTTCTCCAATTCCTCCCAGTATTTATTGTTTGTAGATTTTTTAAAATGATGGCCTTTCTGACTGGTGTGAGGTTATACATTATTGTAGTTTTGATTTGCATTTCTCTAATAGTGAGCAGTATTGAGCAGCTTTTCATGTGTTAGTTGGCCATCTGTATGTGGAAGGAGAAATTTTGATGTTGTTCTATAGAGGCATCTTATCTCCTGCATTAACAGTCTAAAGTTTACACCGTAGCCCCCAAGTCTGGTCTTGTTCTTTGGTGGTCATGCATCTGCAATGATGGGTTCTATGGTTTGATGGGGGCTGTGAAGAAAAATAGCCCAGCAGGGTCTGAAGCAGTTACTTAGGACGCCGAAGGAAAAAAAAAAGAAACATGAGAAAACCATGGAGTTGTTGACTCTTCCCAGTTGCTACACCTTGAGAGACGTTATGACTTAGACACAAATGAGAGAAATAGGCATATTCTATTTTTTCTTTTTTTTAATTCAGAGTGATCTCTCTTTTAAAAAAGTATTTATTTAGTTGGCTACACTGGGTCTTAGTTGCAGCATGTGGAATCTTTAGTTGCAGCATACAAACTCTTAACTGTGGCATGTGGGATCTACTTCCCTGACCGGGGAATGCCCCCTGCACTGGGAGCTCAGAATCTTAGCAACTAGGTCACCATTTACTTATTTATTTATTTGTAATGAAAAAAATCTATTTATTTTTGGCTCTGGTGGGTCTTTGCTGCTGCATGTGGGCTTTCTCTGGTTGCAGTAAGCAGGGGCCACTCTTTGTCATTGGTAGGCTCCTCATTGTGGTGGCTTCTCTTGTTGCAAAGCACAGGCCGTATTTGCTCAGGTTTCAGTCGTTGCAGCACATGGACTCTGTAGTTGTGGCCCACAGGCTCTTGAAGGCTGGCTCAGTGGTCGTGTTGCATGGGCTTAGTTGCTCTGCAGCATGTGGGATCTTCCCAGACCAGGGATCAAACCAGTATTCGATATTGCAAGGCATATTCTTAACAATCGTCCCACCAGGGAAGCTCCACCATTTATTTTTAATTATAGAATCAACATATAAATAATGGTGAACCATTATAGAATCAGCCCCTTGAAACCTTAAATTCTTACTACTGTTTAGCAACTATGCTTTACCACTTTTCCTATCATATTGACTTGTGTGCAGTTAGTGCATTGTTTTGGTCACAGGCAGCTTAATTTAACATGTCTAGATTTGATTTGAAAATGCCAAATGTAGCTTACTCTGTTTTGTGAGTTTCTGTCTACTGAGAGAAGGCTATACTCTATCTTGAGAAAAGAGGATTGTATGTGTAAGCTTGCACACATATACTCATAGAGGCAAATGGTGAGGTCTGGTTTGGAAGGGCCATGCACCTTGTATGGTTCAGTGGTAAAGAATCTGCATGCAATGCCGGAGACGCAGGAGATAGAGGTTTGATCCTTGGGTAGGGAAGATTCCTTGGAGGAGGAAATGGCTACCTACTCCAGTGTTCTTGTTGGAAAAACCCCCTGGACACTGGAGCCTGGTGGGCTACAGTCCATGGAGTTGCAAAAAGCCAGACATGACTGAGCGACTTACACATACACCTCATATAAATGGAAGGGGCTATTCCAAGTAAAACTTCCAGGGAAATGGAAATTGAGTGTGCAGGGAAGATGGTGCTAAATAATACAAAATGCTTGGTCAGATCAAGTGTGCTGCATAATGTTTGATTTGATTTTCATCTCTTCACTTTATAAGGCTTCTGTTGAGAAGTTCACTCCCTTCTGCTAAGGAGTTCACACCCCAAAAAATTAGACTGTAGATCTGGCCAGGTTTGTGTGAGTCAATCCTGGGTAGATGTGTGTGCTGTTTTCAGTTTACGACTGTGTCTCTCATTGGCCTTTTATGCAGGAGGTATGAGGCACGAATATTATCAGTGGTTTATTTGGCTAGCATCACTTATAATGGCATATGGAAATTCTGCTTGGAGACATGGAGAGAGAACGTTTGCTGTTTTACTCGCCGATAACTCAGTGCTTTCGTTTTTATCTCTTTGTAGCTTTGAAGCTCAGCAAAGAAGGGAAATCCATTGAGAACAGTCTGTAAAGGTAAGTGTATTTATTACATGGCCTTGACAAACATTGCCTTTACAACATTGATTTTTCTTTTATTCAGAGATTTAAACACTTGGATTAAAGATATAGCTGACAGGACAACTTCCTTAACCACCTGCTTGTCCTCCCTCACAGGCAGAAGTGCTGAGCAATAGTTAGAAGGGAGCAGGAGGAAATAAAATGATGTGCTGAGGGTAGCCAAATGCAATTGTATGCTTGCTGACTTTTGCTTTCTTCTCAGCAGTTAAGACATTCCAATGGCGCTAAGTTTACTAAGATTAATGCTAGATGGAAAAAGAATGCACTCATACCACTTCTGGTCAATAGTTAAGTAAAGCCAGCTGGCCGAATAAAGCATTTAAGATAAAATGCAAAGTGGCATTTCAATTGGGTTGCATGAGATTTATCATGAAAGTCAGATGTGCCGTTGTGTAGAGGAGCTGGTTTTGTCAGCTAGCTCCTGTCTAGCTGGCTAGAAAGCCAGCCAGTTTGGTGTAGCTAATTTCATTCCTCGCAGTCACTGTGGACACTAAGTGAGTTACAGGAAATGAACTTGCACGTTCAAAGCAATGGAGAAAGTACCTACTCAGCCTCCTGTGAAACATTACAATTGAGTTGGTTTTTACATGGAAAAATGTAATTGTTTCCTCTTTCCTAGGTATATTTATAAGCATACTTCTGTACAGCATTGTTCTTTGATTCATTGTTTAATTTCTGTTCTGCATGAAGTATTTTAATTTAAAGAATTCATTCTGGGGAATTATAGGGCTGCAGTTTCATCAAGAGTCTTTGGTGGCCAGGGTGAAATATGCCATAATTTTACATTTGTTTTCATCATCAATTATGTTTTTGACAATTATAGGTTTTTTCCTGTCATTTTTATTACAGCAATCATGACCGTGACCACTTTAGTTCAAGTTGAAAAAGCCATTTTGATTTATCTTATGCTTTAAGTTATTCCTAACTTTGTGACAAATCTACTTCTGAAGCTGATTTTTAAATGTTTATTTTGAGGGCAATTTTACAGGGAAATTGGAGAAAATCCCTTTTGAATAATCAAAACGTGAGCTATAAAAATACTGTTTTGAGGGTTTGTTTGCTTTGGGATGACTAAACCCAAATGCATGACAGCTAGTTGGCTTGGGATTTTTCTGTAATGGTTGGCCACCAGTGAAAAAAAACTATCTTAAGATATAGATGATTCTTATTTTCGGCCATGTAACTTACATATATCTGGACCATGAGCCACATCTTGGAAAAAAGCCGTATTTGATAGCTTTTAGAAATAAATTCTCATAAATTGTTGAAGTTAGTGATGCTGTAGCAGCCTTCAGAACCTCGCAACCTTTAGGTACAGTTATGGTGCTCTCTTTCTTCCTGGAAAATATTTTCACAGTGGTATAGTTTTATTTCCTCTCTTCTCGATGAAAACATTTTGTTATTCTGCTATTCTGGAGTCAGGCATAGATTTAGTTCTGGTTTGACTTTCATGAGTTATTGGACCATGTGGAAGTTATTTACCTGCTCTATGTCTCAGTTTCCTAGTTTGTGAAATGGGGATAATAATACTATTTTATTCCTAAAGCTGTTGTGGAGATGAAATGAATTATTATGTGCTGAGGGCTTGGAACAGGTCCTGGCCCATGATAAGTACTCAAGAGCTATTAGCTGCTGCTGCTCTTGTGATTATTACTGTCATCATCATCATCATTTGCATCCTAATGAATTTATCCTTTAGGTGTTTTGAGGTGTCTATTCTCTTTGGAAGTGTCATGATAATGTTTTGAAAACTGTCATGTTGTTACTAAAGAAGGGTGAATTCTGCTTTGGCTTTAGGAGTGGAGTGAAAAGATAACTTTTGGTTAATAAGACAAGTGAGGCCTCTGTAAGTAAAAAGTTGAAGTTTTGTAGACATGAGGGTAAACACTGTCTTTGGCTGTGTGTGGGCAGCTACTAACTAATATAATCTTAAGAAGCGAGTGACCTTTTGCTAGTTACATGGAGGCATTTCTGAAGAAAGCCTTGGTAAGTTTAGAGGACTTCTTTGCTCCTCCCCCTTTTTGTTTCTCCATGTATTTGTTCCCTCCTTTTAACTGCATTTTATTTTCTTTTGACATAATTATACTAATTGGAACTGTACTCAGAGACCTTACCCAGGGCTGTACATTCAGCCTCAGGATAGGTGCATGACCACAAGCTTGGGTAAATGGGTGCCTCCTCTCTGGAAGTTGAATCTTGAGCTAGAGGATTCTCCTTTCTCCCAGGGGGCATTCTGCCCTGACAGTACCTCCCATGAGACCACTGTAGTCATTCCCATTTCCTAGCTTCCACTTCTGTCTTGGTCATTGATGATCTCCCACCCTTATTTTCCAGTCTTTCATGGATTTGCTGAGCCTCAAATTTCCTTCCTGTAATCCTTCTTACATTAGTCATTTGGTTTCTGTTGCTTTTAGTCACAGAACTAAGTGATAGGGTACTTTACACATTAGGGAGTTAAATTTGGAACAAATGGGGCATGATTATAAGTTTACAGTTAAAATACCAGTCACTACTTTCTTCTATCATGTATTAAAAGCTGAACGTTTTGCAGTAGATTAGATAAGGTAAAGAGTTCTCAATTATTTAAAAAAATGGGCTGTTTTGCTGGAGTCTTCACTACTCTTGTATTTGGTAAAAAGAAATCACTTTTGGCTGCTTATCAAGCTCTCAAAGGATATGTGTGTATGTGGGGGGAGAGTTGGAAATGAGAAGCAAGGAGGTCATCATTTCAGTTTCCGGGGCCCAGATTTCTTTGTGGCATAGGGATTGTGAAGAGACCGTGATTTCCTTCTACTTATCCCAGCATACCAAAACAAAACTCTTTAAATATCTTTTTCTACTTTCCTCTGAAGTTTTATTCCTCTTTTGAACACTTCTCTTGCCCTGCTGAACACCTTCTTTTCAATGGTGTGTAAAATGTGATTGAAAACTCAATTAATTAGGTCTCTGACATTACTCATGATTTCCCGAGAATGGAATGGACAAGTTTTCTCTATTTCCCCTTGAGTCCTGTTTGCTGACTACTCCTGTGTTCTGTGTGGTGCCTAGAACAAACTTGGTTAATGCTTTTTTTCCACAGGAACATCAATTTTGCACTCCTACTGTGAATAAATAGCATGGCAGCATTGTGTAGTGGAAAGAACCTTAGCCGAAGTGTTGCTCTGCCGCTTGCTAGCGTTATGACTTTGGGGAAGAAACCCAATACTTTTTTTTTACAGTCTCAATTTCCTCACCTGTAAAATAGGATAACCTTTATCCTATCTACTGCATAGGGCTTTTCACAGGATAATAATATATGTGAGAGTGCTTAGGAAACTAAAGTGCTATGTAATATCCATGTATTATTTTTGTTACTATTATGGTATATACATTTATTAAACATTGAAAATTCAAAAGCTTATTTTATGAGACTGAATAGGAAAGTGGGGGGAAAGAAAAATAGAAACAAAACTCTGCACAGTGCTTGTTCCGGAATTCTGTCTGTGCCTCCAGCTCTCATTCCTCTGAAAGGCTCTGTGTCGCAGGAGGTTAGCTTCTATTGTCAGCATTCCCCAGGCTCCCTTGCTCTCTGGTTTTCCACTGGAGTAGTCAGTTCGTGGAAGGCACGGGGTGAAAATCCGAGAATGCAAGGTTGAAATATTGTCCTCTGCCTTCCTTGCAGCACTGCAGGTTGGCAGTGGCTATATTCCTCTAAGGAAGGCTGCCAGGGATCCTGTCAAGGGCCTAGCTTCTGCCTGCTGCTGCAGCTCTTTCCACCATTTGGTAACTGCTGCTTCCCTTTGCCCCTGTAAGTCTGGGGGAGAACAGTTTATTTCTGCTAACCGCAGGATGCTGGTTGTCTCTTCTTGGTTTCCCTTAACCTTTCCCACACCCTTCATTAATTCACCTCAGTTACCCCAGGTGAAGGTGCTGGCTTTACCCTGATGTGACCTTGATAGCACAAAGGAACTTCTTTGTATTTCTTTCTGCCATTCTCAATTCAACAAATGTCTTTCTAGGACTTACAGTATGCCAGGGATGTAGTAAATGTTTACTTACTATGAAATGGACATTTTGGTGGTACAGTTGGAGGGATTATATCAATCAGGTTTTTAAAAAGCAAGTTTTGGTAAATTGAAAAACTGTGTTATCCCTCATATATAAAGACATCCAGGATTATGTTTATACACATGGTGAATTATCTTTTAAAATCCATTTTTATTTTTATCATAGCAATGTGCCTACATTGTTTGGATAAAACAGCACTAAAAAGCAAATATTGAAAAACCACACCCCCTCCTCTTCTAACTTCCCTGTATTGCAACTTTAAACTCTGATACTTCTGGCCTTTCTCTCTCTGTTTTGAGTAACATGCTTTTACGTTTTTTCCCCTGATATATCAAGTTTAGCAGTAGCTCTTTGGCACTTCCACTCCTTTGGTCACTACAGCCTCCTAAAATGATTATATTACAATTTTTTGGTTTAAATTGATATGTTTACATTGTTATGTTATTAGAGTTGGTAATGTCTTCTTTAACGTATAACCTTTTGTCTTCCTTGGAATTAACATGTGCTTTAAAAACATTGCTTACCTTATAAGGTAGATAGTAATGGCATTTCTGTTTTATGGTTGTCAAAACTGAGGAAGTCTAAGTATTTTGCCTAGAGTCACACAGCCAATAAGTGTTAGGTTTGGAATTAGACTCCAGCTAGTCTATCTACAAGGCCTACATTCCTAATTATGACATTATTTACAAACACTGTCAGGTCAGCTGTTATCCTAATGGCTAAATTAAAAAAAACAAAAACAAAAGCCCCACCCCAAACCAATAAAATCAGACTTGGGTTCTATCTTCTGATATTTAGAATCAGTAGTTCTGGGGAGGGGAACAAGAATCTGTATTTTTAAAATACAGATTCCATTTGATTCCATTGATCAGGTTTTGAGGACTTCAGTTGTATAATCCTACCATTATCGTAATCACCTTCATTACTGTCAGGATCATCTACATCACCATCTCCACCAGCATCACCACCACCTCCATCAGCAGCAACAAATGACAGTTTTGCACAGTGCTCTCAGTAGCTGAGTAGAAATTCTGTATCCAAAAACGCAGCTTCTTTTTGACCTTTTAGGTGAGCTCACACTGGTGGGTGATTCAGGTAACGGTTTATCCAGTCACTTTTAAGTTTGGCAAGTGCTCTGGGAGGAACTATGCCCACAGAGAGCTTCCCAGGACGCCCAGCGTGGACTAAGAATCACTAAGAATCCTGACTGTTCTATGCAAGGGCAGACATGCAGCGCTTCTGCATCAGTGACACTAAGTGCGCCAAAACCCTAAACACTACTGATTAAAATGCATGCATGTAACATTCAAACCAATTTTTCAAAATTAAACCTTAGAATCAACTCAGAATGCAAACTAGGTTTGTATTTTTAACTGGCTTGACATGTCATGAGACATGTTCTCAAAGGACACCGTACTATCAGGCCAAGTTCAATACATTACAAGTCCTGCTACCTTAAAAAAAGGAAAATTAACTGTGACATAGACAGTTCCAGAGCTGACAAATACTACAGAACATTTTCAAAATGTCCAAATACAAGGCAATAAAAGAATGCTTTTATTTTAATTTTCTCTAAATAATGCCACACCCACTCATGAGAAATGACTATATTTCCCTCAGTGTGCTGGGAATTAAAGAAAATTAAATATAGAGAAAAGAAGTGCCCTAGATGCAAGGCACTTTATATGGTTTGAGATTCCCAAATAACACAAAAGCATTTTCAAGTCACACATGGGATATGAAGTGAAAATGTTCTTGGAGAAAATCTTCTCTAATAATACTTACCTACTTCAGAGGGTGCTGGGAAGGTCTATTAACACTTTTAGATCTTCAAATAAAAGAACTGTAGAAATGCAAAGTATTATTATTATAGTTCTGAAATAATTTCACACCTAGGGATGAGAAAACCCCAGGCCGAATTTTACTGCTTCTCTCCTGCCAGATAAACAAGAAATACCACAAGCATCAGGGAGATGGGGAGCGTGGAAATCAAACAGAACAAAGACATCAAAAATTCTCCTTTATTTGAGCTTTGTATTTTCCCAGATGTCACCATTGGGAACTCTGAGGAAAAAAAAAAAAGGAGTCCCTTTAAGGTCAGGGTTAAGTACAGGAACAATGTTTTCATGGCCATTATAACAGATAAAGCAACAAACAGCTGAGCTAAAAAAAATTACCTTGTCCACTTCTATGGGCAGGTGACCCTGCTATCAGTGCAAAGGCCACAGACACAGGATCTTTCACTGTGTCTTCAGGTCTTCAGTATTTATTTTCCCATCCTCTCACACTTCCCTCCAAAAGGTCTTATCACTTCCCTAGACTTTCTGTTAGGAAACAGGGTACCAGCCTTCACTACTTAAAGGAACTGGAAAACTTCTAGCCTCTCCTCAGTCTTGAGAAAGTCTGATTTTATGGAAATAAAAAGAAACAGAACAGTTAAAATGAAATAGAACAATTGAAATTTGTCTTTATCCCTGTCTTTTCTGCTGATATCTAGCACCATGAATTTAGTCTTTTGGGTGGGGGGGACTTTAGTGAAGGTTGGAGTTTTAAAGGTTAGAGAATACTTCTAGTGCTTTCTGCTTTTGGACATCCCCCCAGTGCAGAATCAAAGTCTGTCAAAGTTCTTGAGATGAGAAAGGGAAGAATATACACAGGCAGGATCACGAAATGTGCAAATTGATCTCTTTAAATTATGCTGCCCCATATTTGCCACGGAGACAAGGTGATGTGTCAGCATTCATGGAGTGCTTTATGACTCTCATGATGAAGAGAGTGTGTCAGAGGATCACAGGGTTAATACTTTCCCTGGCATCTCAGTGGTCTTCCTTTTGGGGAAAAGTTCACTTAAGACCCATCATCTGAAGATTTGGAGGGATGTGGGTAGAATTATGAATCTCTAGACCATTTTCTCCAGAGGCATTTGCTCAAAGGAGGTCACATTAATTTGCTGCTAATTATATGAAACTAGATTTATCGGTGAAGATGGTTTTGGCAGCAAATAATCAAAAAGTCTACTCAAAAGGGTTTAAACAATAAGGGAATTTTAAAAAAAGAAGCCAACTACCCTCTCCATGTCTACCTGCTGAGCCCCATGGATGTCATGATTGATGGAAAGGCATTACAGAACGCTGACTTTGAGTGTCTGGAATCCAACCTCAATCCACTTTTCCCTGGTGCCAAGCAACTGGGTACCCACCAGGGTGCCTTTGATGGTTGTCATTGTGCAATAGGGGAAGGATTTTGAGCCCTCGGCTGTTGACAGATTGCTGAGCATTGTCAATTATTTTGTGAACCTCTCTACTCACTTACTTTTGAACACAAAATAAAACCCATCAGAATAAAGCAAATGAACTTTCTCAAGGAGCTAAACATCCTGAGGGAGGCAGTTTCAGGTTTTGTTAATTCAGAGACTCAACAATGTCCTTAAAGCCTTCATTTCTTGCTCTTTTTTTTTTCTTCCCCTCTGCCGTCTTCAGTGCATTGACTTCGTCCTCAGACTGGCTGCCCTCGTGGTTCTAATATGGCTGCTTCATTTTGGGGAGCCATCCCCCATACATCCACTGGTATAAGAGACTGTCTATTCTTATAAAGGACTGTCTGTCCTTTTTAAATGCAAGGGCCCTTTCTGGTAACTGCTCTAGGGGCTTTCTCCTCGGGTGGCATTTGGCTGACTGCAGCTACCCACTTCCGAAGTCGAACACTGGCACATGGGATGGGATTACCTTGATTGCCTAAGATTGGTGCTTTCCAATCTAAGTTTGTTCATGTCATGGTACACATAGAAAATGATAACATTTGGTCAGAACATTAAGTAAAAAGAATAGGCTGCTTACAACTGGAGGTGACTGGGTGTGTGTAGGTGTGTGTGTGTGTGTGTTGAGGGTGTGGGTAGGGATTCTGGCTGACCTGACTCTTCCTGCCTGGCTGCCCCAGGGACTAAAGGGGTGGATATCTGAGTAGCTATAACCCATTTCCTGGTTTCAACTAATCAGGATTTAGTCCTGAGTGGGATAATCTCACCTTGCCTAAGCACGTGGCTTTGTGGAGATATGACACCCCAATAAAATTGGGGTTTTACCTGTAAGGTAGAAGAGGGTTGCTGTTCAATAGACCCCCAGCTATATCTGCTGTGTGGATGTTTCCTGTCTTTGCATATATATCTAATGCCCTTCTTTATTGCCTTGTTGAGAAAAGACCAAATCTTGCAAATTTTAAGTGCTCAGTAATTATTTGTCTATCAAATGAATGAATATGTACTTGTGTATGAGACTAAGCTATGCACTCAATGTCACTGGCTTCCTGTGGTGTGCCAGGAATGTGCTGTGTGAAGTGTAAGAAACATGGTTCCTGCTGATGAGTTTACACCCTAGGGAGGGAGACCGAGCGTAACTATTAAACAAACAATGCATGCATTATTAAAAATTATGTTAAGTCCTCTACAGGAAACAACAGAAGGCAAAACAGAGCAAACCTCCTCCTATGGAGTGATCTGGGAGGGCTTCTTTGAATTAATGACTTTTTAGTTAAGACCTGAAAGAAGAATAAGGGGAGGTATATGTATGTGTGTTTGTGTGTGTATGTGTGTGTGTGTGTGTGTGTGTGTGTGTGTGAGACAATCAGTCATGCAGAATGGGGAAAGAGGGTTTATAGTTTTGATCCTTGTAACTATGTCTTAGGAGTCATTTGTTTTCAAGAAACAAAGAAAGAAAGTGAAGTTGCTCAGTATTGTCCAGCTCTCTGTGACCCCATGGACTGTAGCCTATCGGGCTCCTCCGTCCATGGGATTTTCCAGGTAAGAATACTGGAGTGGGTTGCCATTTCCTTCTCCAGGAGATCTTCCTGACCCAGGGATTGAACCAGGGTCTCCCACATTATAGGCAGATGCTTTACCATCTGAGCCACCAGGGAAGTTTCAGGAAACAAAGCAAACAGCAAAGAAACCCCAAAACAACGAAAGATAGGACCCTCGCTATAAAACCATAGGACAGCTTAATGATTTGAGGGCACGGTGGACTGGCGGCTTCCTGAGGCAGTGAACCAGGAACTGCTTGACCCTCAAGAGTTAACAGGAGCAGGACAGATAAATGGATAAATGTGTCTGCTCCATATTGAGTCTCGGTGTCTCTATCCTAAAGCACAGTGACTGTCTGGGGAACTGTGTAGCCTCTCTTCTCTGCTTCTCCTTGTGTACTGGCTGGTCCCCTGCATAGTCCCATCCACCCTGACTGCCCCTACAGCTCCCTCTGCCCCATTCAAGGGGGCAGTAGAAACTGGCTGGAGTTACCACATCCCAGTTCGTTTTTCCCGGGGGAGAGTATCTGAATGGTTTGCTGAGGTCAGGTGCCCACATTTGATGGAGTCCCCTGTGTCCTGGGCACAAGGTCACCTGACTGGCTGCCTACTTAATTCTACTTAGTCCTATTCAGTGGGATTAGGAGAGATTTTCCGAGAAGGTGGAATATAGGGCAGGTGAATGGATTAACACTCCTGTTAAATGCTGCTTTTTAGGTTCTCCAATTTTAATACCACTGGTAGAGTCCTGGTGATGTAAATAACTTAGTTACTAGCTGAGTTATTTAGCTGAGCACTGACGCCTACTGCAGAGTACTGCATACAGTACATACTTAAGAAGTACTGGGCTGGTCAAAATTTCATTCAAGTTTTCATGTAACATGTAAAACCTGAGAACTTTTTGGCCAACCCAATAGTTCAGTTCAGTTCAGTCGCTCAGTCGTGTCCGACTCTTTGCGACCCCATGGACCACAGCATGCCAGGCCTCCCCATTTATCACCAACTCCTGGAGTTTACCCAAACGCATGTCCATCAAGTCGGTGATGCCATTCAACTATTTCATGCTCTGTCGTCCCCTTCTCCTGCCTTCAATCTTTCCCAGCATCAGGGTCTTTTCAAATGAGTCTGCTCTTCGCATCAGGTGGCCAAAGTATTGGAATATCAGCTTTAACATCAGTCCTTCCAATGAACACCCAGGACTGATCTCCTTTAGGATGGACTGGTTGGATCTCTTGCAGTCCAAGGGACTTTCAAGAGTCTTCAACACCACAGTTCAAAAAGCATCAATTCTTCAGTGCTCAGCTTTCTTTATAATCCAACTCTCACATCCATACATGAACACTGGAAAAACCATAGCCTTGACTAGACGGACCTTTGTTGGCAAAGTAATGTCTCTGCTTTTTAATATGCTGTCTAGGTTGGTCATAACTTTGTTTACAAGGAGTAAATGTCTTTTAATTTCATGGCTGCAGTCACCATCTGCAGTGATTTTGGAGGCCACCCCCCCCAAGAAGTCATCCACTGTTTCCCCATCTATTTGCCATGAAGTGATGGGACCAGATGCCATGATCTTAGTTTTCTGAATGTTGAGCTTTAAGCCAACTTTTTCACTCTCCTCTTTCACTTTCATCAAGAGGCCTTTTAGTTCCTCTTCACTTTCTGCCATAAGGGTGGTGTCATCTGCATATCTGAGGTTATTGATATTTCTCCAGGCAATCTTGATTCCAGCTTGTTCTTCTTCCAGCCCAGTGTTTCTCATGATGTAGTTTGCATGTAAGTTAAATAAGCAGGGTGACAATATACAGCCTTGATGTACTCCTTTTCCTATTTGGAACCAGTCTGTTGTTCCATGTCCAGTTCTAACTGTTGCTTCCTGACCTGCATACAGGTTTCTCAAGAGGCAGGTCAGGTGGTCTGGTATTCCCATCTCTTTCAGAATTTTCCACAGTTTATTGTGATCAACACAGTCGAAGGCTTTGGCATAGTCAATAAAGCAGAAATAGATGTTTTTCTGGAACTCTCTTGGTTTTTCGATGATCCAGTGGATGTTGGCAATTTGATCTGTGGTTCCTCTGCCTTTTCTGAAACCAGCTTGAACATCTGGAAGTTCACGGTTCACGTTTTGTTAAAGTCTGACTTGGAGAATTTTGAGCATTACTTTACTAGCATGTGAAATGAGTGCAATTGTGTGGTAGTTTCAGCATTCTTTGGCATTGCCTTTCTTAGGGATGGGAATGAAAACTAACCTTTTCCAGCCCTGTGGCCACTGCTGAGTTTTCCAAATTTGCTGGCATACTGAGTGCAGCACTTTCACAGCATCATCTTTCAGGATTTGAAATAGCTCAACTGGAATTTCATCACCTCCACTAGCTTTGTTCGTAGTGATGCTTCCTAAGGCCTACTTGACTTCGCATTCCAGGATGTCTGGCTCTAGGTGAGTGATCACACCATCGTGATTATCTGGGTCATGAAGATCTTTTTTGTATAATTCTTCTGGGTATTCTTGCCACCTCTTCTTAATATCTTCTGCTTCTGTTAGGTCCTTACCATTTCTGTCCTTTATTGTGCCCATCTTTGCATGAAATGTTGCCTTGGTATCTCTAATTTTCTTGAAGAGATCTCTAGTCTTTCCCATTCTGTTGTTTGCTTCCATTTGCACTGATTACCAAGGAAGGCTTTCTTATCTCTCCTTGCTATTTGGAACTCTGCATTCAAATGGTAACCCAATAGTTAGCAGTAGTGATAATATATATGAGAGATTTTTCTCAATGGTGTAAGCCAATTATATTATTTTAATGAGAATGCTTCTTTGTTTTGTGAATAAAAAACACTTTTTAGAATGTCAGTCTGTATCCCCCCGCCCCCAACCACGGTTTTATTTAAAAATAATTGACATCACAGATAAGTTTAAGGCATATAGCAGGATGGTTTGATTTACATATACTTTGAAATGATTATCACAATAGGTTCAGCTAACACTCATCTTCTCAATAAAAAGAAAAAAAAAAGAAAAAATTCTACTTGTGATGAGAACTTTAATATTTACTCTCTTAATTTTCCTATGTATTGTACAGCAGTGTTATTTATGTTTGTCATGTTGTACATTGTTATCTCTAGTACTGATTTATAACTGGAAGTTTGTACCTTTGACCATCATCCTCCAATTCCTCCTCTCCCCCAGCCCGTCACCTCTAATAGTCACAAGTCTGGTCCCTATTTCTATGAGTTTTATTTTTTTTAAGATTGCACATATAAGTGAAATCATACAACATTTTAATTTTTCTCTCTGACTTATTTCATTAGCAGTAATGCCTTCAGGTCCATCTATGGTGTTGCAAATGGTAGGATTTTGTATATTTTTATGACTGAATAATATTTTATTGTATAAATATACCATATATCCATGGGTGGGCACTTAAATTGTTACCATGTCTTGGGTATTATAAATACTGCTGCTATGAAAATGAGGGTGAAGATATCTTTTCAAGTTAGTATTTTTGTTTCCTTTGGATATATCTCCAAAAGTAATTTTCCTTCATCATAGTAGGTCAATTTTAATTTCTTCCAGGCTTCTTCATACTGCTTTCTATAATGGTTATACCAATTTAAAAATCCCACCAATAGTACCCAAGTGTACCCTTTTTTTCTATATGCATGTCAACATGTGTTATTGTTCATCTTTTTGATAGTGTCTGTTCTAACACGTGTGAAGTGATGTCTCGTGGTTTTAATTTGCATTTTCCTAATGACTAGTAATGCCATGCATCTTTTCAAGTACCCATTGGCCTTTGTATATCTTCTTTGGAGAAATATCTGTTCAGTTCCTTTGCCCATTTTTTAATTGGTTTGACTTTTTGCAATTGAATTATATGAACTCTTTTATATATTTTGGGTATTAAACCTAATCAGATATATGGTTTATGAATAGTTTTTCCCATTCATTAGGTTGTCTTTCCTTTTCTTGATGGTTTCTTTTGCTGTGCAGAAACATTTTTGTTTGATATATTCACTTGCTTATTTTTTATTTTGTGGCTTATGCATTAGGTTTCATATCTAAAAAAATCATTAATACAACCCATGTCAAGAAGCTTTGTTCCTTTGTTTTCTTCTAGCACTTTCATTATTTCAGGTTTTACATCTAAGTCTTAAGTCCATTTTGAGTTGATTTTTGTGGATTGTATAAGATATGGGTTCAGTTTCATTCTTATACATGTGCATTATCCTGGCAGCATTTATTGAAGAAACTGTCTTTTCCACTGAGTATTTTTGGCTCCCTTGTCAAATATCAATATTAGTTTTCCATATATGCTTGGATTTGTTTCTGGACTCTCAGTTCTTCTCCATTGATCTGCTTTTATGGCCAATACCATAAAAACAACTGTTTTGATGACTTAGGTGTGTAGTATAGCTTGAAATAAGGAAGAAATTTGCTGTGTGGCAGCAATTATTTACATAGTATTTACATTGTATTAGGTATTTTAAGTAATGTAGAATTGATTTAAAGTATCAATACATGGGAAGATGTGTGTAGGTAATATGCAAATACTATGCCATTTTGTTAACCCATTTTAAAATGAGTTATTCTTATTTATGCCAAAGAATTGATGCTTTTGGACTGCGATGTTGGAGATTCTTGAGAGTCCCTTGTACTGCAAGGAGATCCAATCAGTCCATCCTGAAGGAAATCAGTCCTGAATATTCATTGGAAGGACTGATGTTGAAGCTGAAATTCCAATACTTTGGCTACCTGGTGTGAAGAACTGACTCATTTGAAAAGACCCTGATGCTGGGAAGGATTGAAGGAGGGAGGATAAGGGGACGACAGTGGATGAGATGGTTGGATGGCATCACTGACTCAATGGACATGAATTTGAGTAAACTCTGGAAGTTGGTGATGCACGGGGAGGCCTGGCGTGCTGCAGTCCATGGGGTCGCAAAGAGTCGGACACGACTGAGTGACTGAACTGAACTGAACTGAAGCCATATTATATAACAGACTTCAGAGTCCTTGGATTTTGATATTCTTGCAAATGTCCTGAAACCAATTCCCTGTGGATACTGAGGGACAGCTGTCTAACTGTCTCTGTTTTGTTTTGCTTTTTTATAGTTACCAGTGTCTTGAAATGTATTTTCTGTTTGTTTTTTTTTCCACTCTTAGTCTATGAATGTTTCAAAGGCTAAAGTGAGCCTCTTGAAGGCATCATATTGTTAGATCTTGTTTTTTATCCATTCAGCCATTCTGTGTCTTTTAACTGGAGAATTTAATTCATTTATGTTTAAAGTAATTTTTGATATGTAAGGACCTATTGCCATTTTGTTCATTGTTTTCTGGTTGGTTTGTAGATTCATTGTTCCTTGTTTCTTATTCTGATTTTTTAAAAAATCTTTTGATGTCTTTTGATATCAGTATGTTTTAAGTTCTTTATTGTGTTCCTTTTTGTGATTACTATAGGATTTTCCCTTGTAACTACCTTGAGGCTTAGATAAAATATCTTAAACTTATAACACCCCATTTTAAACTTATAACAATTTAACCTGCATAGAATTCAAAAACTTTACGCTTTTACTTCTCTTCCTCTTCACATTTTATATACTAACTAATAACAGATTTGTTATGCTTGTGGTTATTTTTACTGCCTTAAAACAAAACTTTTAAATTAAGGTTTTTAAGCGAATTATGCACCACTATCACTTACAGAATCTGTGACTGTATATTTATCATCACCAGTGAGATTCATACCACCTTTTTTTTTTTGTTTTTATGATGTTAATTAGTGTTTTTTTACTTCCACTCGATGAACTCTGTTTAGCATTTCTTGTAAGGCAGGTTTAGTGGTAATGAACTTTTATTTGTTAGGAAGTCTTTGTCTCTCTGTAAAGGACAGCTTCACTGGACATAGGATTCCTTGTTGACAATTATTTTCTTTCAGTATTTTGATTTTGTGATCCCATTTTTTTCTTGGTCTAAAAATTTCTGTTGATAAATCTGCCCATAATCTTTTGAAAGTTCCTTTGTATGTAGCTTCTGTCTTTTGTCTTGCTATTCTTAAGTTATTCTGGTGGTGTCATATCTACTTGGTTTTCTTGATCCTTAACTCTTTATGTCAGTATCTGCTCATTTGAGTAATCAGACTCCTTTTCTGGATTTTACAGGCCTGCTTTGGCAGAGATGTTTTTTCACCAGTCAGCTCCATTTGGGTTTCTGAGTATGTCTCCAAGTGTTGTCCTTGGGCAGGTGGGACCTACTATTATGATCTGGTTTTGGGCAGGGCAACTGTTTGACCTCTGAGGATGGGAATGAGCTGAGAAAAACTGGTTGAGAACAGTTGGACAGGACTGCTGGCTTAGTTCCTTACCCAAGCGAAGCTATCTGCCTGTCTCCACTGCTGCCTGGATTCACTGGTCAGGCTTGCTAGATAGATGGTTCACAGGGCTGTGAATTAGCTTTCTTGCTCTGGCAGGGTAGCAGGATAGGACCCAGGGCCTGTCCAGCTCATTGTTTGGGGAGCTGAATCAGTCCAGAGTGTGAAATATAGCCTTGGTCAGGTTAAGCCCCCAGTTTTGCTGTGAAGATGGGGTGTACCATGGGCTGTGCTAGCACCAGTATGCATAGGGCTATTGAGTGGGCGCTGCATCTTCCTGTGTGCTCTGGGTAGAGTCCCTGATTGGAGAGGCTAATGGCCATGTTCAGCAAGGAGCAGAGCTATGAATTAGAGTTCCTGCCTGGGTGCAGTGGGAGAAGCAGATCTAAAGCTGCTAGACCTCTTTGTTATGTTAATTCTAGCTAACCTGCACCCCAAGTTCTCTGACTGAACAGGGCCACTGGCTTTGCTCTGCAAACTATTGGCTCTACCTACCTCTTGGCTCAAGTGCTACTGGGCCACATAGCTTCCAAGAGTTACCTCTAGCTCTTCTGGTTAGATTTAGCGTAATACCATGTTCCAAAGTGGCCAAAATCCCTTCCCTGGTTTGAAGCAGGAGGGGATCTCTCCAGGCTTCTCTCAGTTTCCTGAACCAGCTCTTTGGCTGGGAGGGGCAGTGAGCTACCCTCAGCCTTGTCTGTGAGTTAATCCTCCTGCTTGTCCATAGCATGGCAATGCTCTGTGCCTGGTACTAGCTTTTCTCTGGGGTCAGTCAGCTCTGCTTGCCTGCCTCTTGGCTTGAGCACAGCTGGGCTGCTCAGCTTGCAGTTTTCTCCAGCCGTTCTGGTCAGATGAGACCAGAAGATGCTCTCCACAGTGGATGGGGCTGTGATTCAGTTCTTTGTCTGGGTGTGGGCAAACTGGGCTTTAGGGCTAGTACAGATCAACAGATCTGTTGGTTCCCTGGTTAGAGTTAGAGTTCCCTGGTTAGAATGTGCTCTCTGCTTGGTTTTGCACATGGGCAGAGCTTCTGGATTTACTACTTGGGCACTGCAGCTATGAACTTGGTCTGCCAAGATCTCTGTGCTGGTTGTTACAAGGCCCTCTTCCATCTCTATCACAGTCAGGTTCTCACTGATTGAGCCCTGAAGATCCCCCTGCAGTCTCCATGGTGTGAGGTTGAGTAGGAGATCCTGTAAAGTGATCCACAATGCTTGGGATGCTGGTTGTATCCACTGTGTTCACCTTCCCACTGGAGGAACTGGAGACTCAGGGGAGATCGCTCCACGTGATGCTATGCTGGCCTAAGGGAGGGGCAATGTGGTCAATGTGTAGCTACTTCTCTTACCTTCTAATGTGATCTCTCTTGGTCTCTGTGGTACATGGAATGTGCTTCAGCCTCATCCCCGTCATGTTCTAGGATTCTCTGAGTGGTGTCTTATTCTTGAATAGCTGTTAGTTGTTCTTTTAAAAATATTTTATTGGAGGATAATTGCTTTGCAATGTTGTGGTTATTTCTGCCACACAACAACATGAATGCATACACTGTCTGCCCCCACTTATGCCTCCCTCCCACCCCCACCCCGTTCCCCCGCTTAGTTGTTCTGGTGAAGCAGAGCAGTGTCATGCACAGTCTGTGTTACCATCTTGGTGATGTCTCCCTCACTAGTCTATTAATATATCTTTAAATCACTTTATAGTTACTTTATTCATATTATAAAGGTAATACATTTACATTTTAGAATATTTGGGGAAACATATCAGCAAAACAGAAGAAAATAGAAACTTTTTATAACCCTTCTGCCTGGAGGTAAACACCTGAGGTGTTTGTGAATATTTGTTTCCAGTCAGTTCTCCATGTAGATATGTCTTTTAGAAAAATTGCACATACTGCTTTTTCCACTTAATATTGGAATATTGTGAGTGATAAAAACTCTTCTACCACATCATCCTTAAGGTCTGCACTGTATTCCCGCATGTGAATAGAGCATATAGGTGTGGGTGTACAGGGCATCCCTGGTGGCTCAGTGGTAAAGAATCCACCTGCCAATGCAGGAGACACCGGTTCATTCCCAGACCTGGGGAGATCCCGCATGGTGCAAAGCAGCTAAGCCTGTGCTCCATAGCCCAGGCACAACTACCGAGCCTGCAGCCTGAGAGCCTCTGCTCTGTAAAAAGAGAAGGCACGGCAGTGAGAAGCCATGCACTGCGTCTAGAGAGTAGCTTCTGCTTGCTGCAACCAGAGAAAAGTCCAAGTAGCAATGAAGTCCCAGCCCAGCCAAAATAAATAAATAAATAAAATTGTTTTTAAAAGAGAAGTGGATATACAGATTTGGAAAGCCCATCTGCTGCTGGATGCAGTCTTTAGGCTGCGATGTATTGGAATGCCAACCCCAAGGTTGTGTAGCAGGGCAGATACTGCAAGGTGATTGTCGAAGTTGCTCAGAAATTTAGTTTGTGTGATAATGATCACTCCTTTTCCCCAGGCCACCACTTTCCTGAGGATGATTTGTGTGAAGCTCATTTGCTGTTTTGCAAGGGAGAGGGCTCAGCTTGAGCATCCTTTTAAAGGAAAATAATCAGCATTCCCCCTCAGGGTTCCAGGAAGCTTCTCTGCCTCTCAGGTCAGGGCAACCCCTGCAGACTGGAACTTGCTCCTCCTGAGAAAGCAGATGCAAGCATGCCAAATTACTTTGCTCTGGCTTAACCCTACTCCAGAATGAATCCACAAATGCTACAGAAGGATAGCTTATGAACATGTGCTACACAGAACTCTGAAATCGTCCTGCCTACTTAATCCTTTTCCTACTTCAGAGAAAGAAAAAAGTCTGTGTATACTTGAACTGAGAATTGAGGGATCACAAAAATGAAGATTGGATGCCGTGCTTGAAATCACCAGTTGTGTTTTCTCATTTCCCCTTGAGCCATGGGTTGATTTTTCAGTACAGCTGCGTCAGTGGGGAAATGTGCTGCTCTTTCTAGAGTTCTTAGATTCACTCCCAAATACGTGACTGTCTAAATGCCTTTTGAGGAAATGCAAGTTCCCCTTATGGTGGATTCTGAGGACTGGAGGTCATCTCTTCAGGTCATTATTCCCTCCCCAATACATCCCTCCCTAGTACATCCCTCCCCCCACCACCCACACACAAAGACTCAATTCAGATGATCACAGATGGTGAAGGGCACTTCTCTCCTTTGTGTTCTTGGAAAGAATCTTCCAGAGAGGTGCTGCAGTCACCATAGGTTTGCATTAACTCAGAGGTTCAAGAATGTGCCCTGGTACTTAGATTGCCTATTGATCCTTCTGGTTTGAGATGATTCCCCCGCAAAACAGTTCATGTGTATTTCCATGCCAATACTTGCTTGCAAACACCCACGGAAGCTGTTCTGGCAAGCTGTCTAACGGTGAAGCACCTTAGATTTTTGATCCCCCTCTGCTAGCTGTGGGTGTCCCCACCCGGGAGCTCTGGAGGTCTTTAGCAGGTCACTTCAGTCTCTCTCCATCTCCAAGAAGTGAATGTGATTCTCTTGCCTGTGTCTTATTTAATGTGTGTCTGTATCTTCCAGCTGTCTTGGACTGGGGGTCTTCAGGGCCATTCGGTTTGACACCAAAGGCACTACTTGTGTATAGTCAGTCATAATGAATAACTGTAAACATGATAAGATGCCTACCCAATGGGGGTGTTAGCCAAGAGGTGTGTGAATCTGCTTGGAGGGGCAACAGCTGAGATGTCAGAGTAGTTTACCATCTCCTGCGTTGGGAGAGTGGTTTCTGTCTGAAAAATACACAAGCGTTAGATCCTAAACCTCCCCTTCTGTGGCTGCAGGTGCTTATGCCTCTGATTTTAAATGAGGGAAGTTCTATGAGTTCTAGACGGGTAGGAGATTCAGAGCAAGAAAGAGGTAAAAAATGCAGGGGCCTTCAAAATGGGAATAAATTGTGGTCATCATCAACCCAGGATATATTGGTTAAGATGGATTCATGGGGACTTCTCTGGAGATCCAGTGGCTAAGACTCCATGCTTCCAATGCACAGTTCCAGGTTCAGTCCCTGGGTCAGGGAACTAGATCCCACATGCTGCAACTAAGAGTTTGCATGCCACAACTAAGGCCCGAAGCAGCCAAATAAATAAATAATTTGTAAGACAGATGTATTCATGAAGAACTCTTGGCACATGATTTGGTGCCCTTCATACAAATAAGACTACTACCCTGTTTCATTCTCCAGATAAACATTAAAAACACTGATGCTGACAAACAGGGAAGATATTAATACTAGGACAGTAAATGAAAGCATATGGGTGTTAATTACATTGTAACAACATGGAATCATCACACCATTGATATTTATCAATTGCTATTGATACTTATACATTGATATTTATCATTGATATTTATCATGGTATTGTGATATAGTCTGAAAATGTAGCCAGCATATTTAAGCTTACAATATACTCTAGGCAATGTGGAGGTCACTTTTCTTGAATTCTCTTATTTAATCTTTACTGCAATTCATGGGACAGATATTATTCTTCAGAATTTAATGGGTGAAGGAATGGAAGATCAGAGAAGTTAAGTAACTTGACCAAGATTGTACAACTTGTGAAAAGGAGGCACTTTATTTCTTTAAAAAAAAATTATTATTTTTTTTTACTTTTTGGCCACCCTGTGTAGCAGGTGGGATTTTAGTTCCTCAAAAAGGGATCTCAAGCCTGTGTCCCCTGCAGTGTAAACTGGAAGTCCTACCCACTGGACCACCAGGAAAGTCCCAAAAGGACTTTAAAAGAGAGAAACTGCAGTATATCTTTGTCCAGTTGGGATAAGGGAAGGAGAACTTGCTTATCTCTGAAAAGGCATACTGATGGAGTTTGTGCTCTTTTCCTGGTAACTTTGGACAAAGTTGAGATAATTTGGTGACAGGTCTTAGGCAGTGTTCTTTTCTGCAAAGCTGGTCTATAGTCATACATTCTTTCGGTCACTCATTATGATTGATTCATTCAGATTCATGCCTTTTATTTTTCTGCAGATTGGGCATCTGCTTTAATGAGAGTTAGGTGTTAAAAGTAACAGAAAAATAATTAGAGAATTGAGAATTTGATTGGAGAGGAGGCTATCCAGGGAGAGCAAGAATATATGGCCCTTTGTGGTGAATGTGGCAAGAAGCAGCAGAATTCAGGAGCTTGCTCCCAGAGTTATTGGGGTGACCTCTAGCTAATGTGTCTTCTCCTATTGGGAGCCCCTGTTAGTATTCCAGAAATTTGGTTTCAGCACAGGGACGGGCATTTGTTCTGCATTGTCAGCCACAATGAAGAAACCTATTAACAGCATGTGATTTCTTTGTGATGGGTGATTTGAGAGCTCAGACTTGTATGTCTAAAAGAGATGGTGCATAGAAGTGGAGGAAGGACCTTCATATCAAATACTACAGCAGACTTCCTTTATGACACATGCAGGGACAGCCCCAGAAATAAATAATTATGGGGCGGGTGACAGCCTGCTCGTTTGTCTCTTTACTTCTCATAGCTTGTGGCATTCACTCCCCTCTCCCCCAAGCACCCAATCTTCACCCACTCTCCTTTGAATTCTCAGTACCCTTCCTACCTCTTTTTGATGGTCTGTCTTCCGTTAATCAGAAGCAGGATGGGGGTGTTGACAGCACTGATATCACTCATTTACTCTTTAGTGCAAATTTAGACCAATTTATTACAGTATTTCATGTGATACATGAGATGATTTTACATAGTATGTGAGTGGACACATGTTTGATTAATTGCATTACTTTTTTTAGGTTTTCTTCCATTTATGGCAAGTGATATTGACTAAACACAGGTGATGCTGGATGTTTACAGTGGTGATATGAAATTATCTTTCAAAAAATTGAACTTGGCAAAATCAAATTGGTTAAAAGAAAACTATTGTACTAATGACAGAATATTGGTTTACAGGTTCTATAAGAATCATGAAAGGAGTATGTGAATGACTGAAGTTTTAGAACAGGTTCCCTGTATTTGCATTTCAAACTTTAACTCATAGGAAGAGAGTGGCATTGATCAGGGTGGAGAGAACACTCCTGAAGTCCCACTTCTAGGTGGCCACTTGCTTCAGGCTACAGGATTGTAATTCACCTGTGTTATAGATGACTTGTGTCACTCCAGGCTTTTCTCTTTTAGTTAATGGTTATATTTCAGAGAAAGTGATTCCTTCTCTATAGCATTCATTTTGGTGTAGCTATGAGGCTTGTAGTCACAAGGTTCTTTAAATGCTCATGTGTGCGTGGGCCAATGCTGGTTTGAGTATACAAAGTAGAAATGGTATCTAAAGCAGCAGAATGAATAGTAGAAACCATCTAACCATAAAATTATAGAACAGAGAGAGAATGTTTACTTCATGTACCAAAAGTAGCATCTGAGTTTATTCCTGAACTGTTTTTCTGAAGGACAGGAAAAATTGCCCAAACAGAGATTTTTCTCTGAAATAACAATGAAGTCATGATAGAGAGCAAATGACTGTAATTTGTAATGGACCCAATATGGAGGGATTCAGGGGTTTGCTAGCATTGGACTACTTGGTAGGGTTTTTTGGTGTTTGAGTGGGTTTGTCTTAAGGCAGAGCTGATAGTGGGGAACTCGGGAATAAAAGCAGCCTTAAATGGTGGAATTATCATGAAAAAGTCCACAAACAATAAATGCTGGAGATGGTGTGGAGAAAAGGGAACCCCTAACACTGTTGGAGAAAAAGTAAATTAGTGCAGCCACTATGGAGAACAGTATAGAGGTTCCTTAGAATACTAAAAATAGAGCTACCATATGATTCAACAATTTCACTCCTGGGCATATATCCAAAAAGACTAAAACTCTAATTCAAAAAAATATATGCACCCCCGTATTCATAAGCAGCACTATTTACATTGGTGAAAATAGGCTAAGTTGCTTCACTTAGTATGATAATCTCTAGGTTCATCCATCTTGCTGCAAATGGCATTTATTTCATTCTTTTTGATGGCTGAGTAATGTGTGTGTGTGTGAAGGTAACCTAAATGTATATTGACAGATAAATGGATAAGAAGACACGGTGTATGTCTCACACACACACACACACACACACACAATGGAATATTACTCGGCCATCAAAAAGAATGAAATAATGCCATTTGCAGCAACATGGATGGACCTAGAGATTATCATACTAAGTGAAGCAGCTTAGAGAAAGACAAATATCATATAACATCACTTATATGTGGAATCTTAAAAAAATGATACAAATGAACTTTTTTCAAAACAGACATAGACTCACAAACAGAAAACAAATCTGTGATTACCAAACAGCATAGGAAGCAGGGGGGATAAATTATGAATTTTGTATTAGCATATACATACTATTATATATAAAATAGATAAACAAGGGCCTACTGTATAGCACAGGGAACAATATTCAATATCTTGTAATAACTTATAATGGAAAAGAATTTGAAAAAGAATATATATGTATATGTACATATTTACACATATTTATGTGTGTGTATATATATATACACCTGAATCACTTTGTTGTATACCTGAAGCTAGTAGAGCACTGTAAATCAACTATACTTCAGTTTTTTTTTTTTTAATGAAAAAAATAGTGGAATTAAATGGAAATTTCTGGTGTTCTGCACAGGTCTGGTCAGATGAAACTGTGGGCTCCTTTCAGCCCTGTGAGTCTGGGTTTTCCAGTCCCACAAGATATTTATTTGATTGGGTCTTCCTGGAAGCATCAGAGAGATTGCTCATTCCTGAAGGTCTGTTTTAACATTCTTTTCTAATGTAGGGGAGAGATTATTACTACACAAAGTAATTCTTTATTCTTTTTGTAGAGATAAACATTGACATTTCCACAGTATGTATTTGTTTATTTGTTAAAGATTCCTGATAGTTGATGAGCAAGAGACAGAAAGAAAAAAAAGGAAAGGTAAATAGAGTTATTATTATCACCATTCTTGGTCATTACTTGGTTGGGGTTTTATAAAGTTTGGGGGCCAAATCCTTCTTTCTGTTGGCAAAGAACAATTAATTACTTTCAGATAATTTAGGCAGCTACGTCACCAAAAGGTGTTTGGTAGAGCTAAGAATATTACTTTAACTTAGTATTGTTCACTTATATTTGGTATGAGTAAGGGAAAGTAATCCAACTTACTGAAAAATTGTGGAAATAAACTTACTTGGAATGCATATATCTTATAAAAATATTACACTGATAAAGGAACTTAAGCCTAAAATGGTAACTTATTACCCTTCACTTGGCATCAAGCCTGGTGGGTGGAATCATGCAGTATCCGTTCTACAGTTCTGCTGGACATATAGCTGTTAACATTATTGATAAGGTCCCTGATCCATAGCTCTTGTGGTCCCCTGTGTGTGTGCTCAGTCAGTCTGACTTTTTGCGACACCATGGGCTGTAGCCTGTCAGGCTCCTTTTGTCCATGGCATTTCCCAGTCAAGAATACTGGAGTGGGTTGTCATTTCCTTCTCCAAGAGATTTTTCCCAACCCAGGGATTGAACCTGCATCTCCTGCATAGACAGGAGGATTCTTCACTGCTGAGCCATCTTGGAAGCCCTGCTTTAAGTAAAAACAGGGCAACTGAATCAACTAATAGATTGCTTGGTACTTTTCTGACCAGATCAATTGTTACTTCTTGGAATAGCATTGGATTTATCTAGATAGCTATTTAAGCATAACCTTGATATTTAGTCTTGGAAGACATGCAAAACAGAGCTCAGAACTGTGTTCCCTAAAAACTGAAATCTGACCTGGACAAGAGAGACGGAAGTAGGATTCCCATTGTCTTCGTATTTCATGCTTATGGAAAAAGAAAACAAATCTAGTTTTAACCTACTATTTAATGAGTTGACTGTTGACAGAGAAAAAAAATGAAAAATCTGTTTACCTTATTATCTATGACTTTAAAATAAAATAAACCTAATCAGCCCTGGTGTTTCTAAAAATGTATCAAGTGTTTATATTTAAACGCAATTGTTAGTGAGCTGTTACTTCAAAGTTCACTTCATTGCTCTGAGTTGCCCACTGAGCCATTAAAGGCCTAAATCTCAGCAAACATAGGTGTAATTGACTATGGGCCTCCTCTCACTTTCATTCACAGGAATTAGTACACTGGATTGCTATATGAACTGTTTGACACTGCATGGGAAAGGAATGCTAAGAGGTGCTAGCATTCTGGCAGCAGCTCTGTGGTCTGCCAAGTCAAACTTGTATGTGTTTTCAGACTGCCCACCTTCTTTCCTGCTGTGTTTGTTCTTCTGGTCTAGCTGACAAGCTGCTGAAGGAAGAAAGTGTGATTGTTTCATGTCAACCTTTTATAGAAATACAACAGACGGGATTTATATACTTGCAAATTCAGAGTATATATCTTCATGAATTTTCACAAAGTGATCACACTCAAGGTACTAGCGTTCATAATAAGACGTAGAACATGACCCTCATGTGCCATCTTCCAGTTACTTCCTTGCTTCCAACCGTGCCGCCACTATCTTGACTCTGACATCACAATTTGGTTTTACCATGGTTTTGAATTTTATAGGAATGGAATCATACAGTATGGATTTCTCTGTGTAATGGCTCCTTTTGCTTAACATGTATATTCATAAATTTGGAATAATTTTTTTTCATGCTTAGGAAAAAATATAGGCTCATGGGTATCACATGAAACCATAGGATGGAAAAATACTTTGGAAAATTTAAAGCTCCATAGAATTATAATGCTGGATTGGTTGACTGGGTGTTTAAATTGTCTGTGGTATTTTCATACATATTGTGAAAAAAATTGGTGTCAATTATTACTGACTAGCCACACAGTTTGCATGTACAAATTTGACAGTAATTTACATGGAATAACACATTTATATCCTAATAGATAAAACTGTAAGACTTTTTTGGGTATTAAGGTTCCAAAGGTCATCTGAGAAATGTACTCCCTAAGGTTTATTCTTGTACAGGTTAGTGGATAACTTCTCATAATTGACTAATTAAATGGAAGCTATAGTATTTTGAAACCTAAGGCTATATCTTAATATTTCTTTTTGTTTTTAATTGCTTATCTGTGTGAAGAATCTATAACATTTGCTCTTCCAGTGTCGTATTACAGGTTGTGTGGATTGGTTTACATCTCAGACTACACACTGGATAACCTTCTTTTGGGAGGCCAAATATATAATTTCTTGAAAAGAACATCTCTCAACCCCAGCACCCCTCTCTACTCTCATCAAAACCAAGTTTAAAAGAAAAATCAAGTTAAACCCTTTCTTCTCAGCAGTATATTGCTGTGTCTAAGACTAGGGTTGGGGTGGAGTCTGGCTTCTGTAGCCTCCATGAGCCCCTGCGCCTCTCACTGATGGTTGTTGGAAGTCTGGTAATACAGAGAACGAACATGGTATCTAGCAACACCTAAATGCGTAATAGATACTAGTTAGTACTGTTACAAGCACTACCTTTTGTACCATTCCTTGTAACACATAGGATTTTAATAATTCAAATCAAGCTGATGGTCCTCTCTACAGTTCTTTCTTAAACTTTAAATAAAAACAAAACTTCCTCCTCCAGCCAAGCACAACAGGCCCATTTAAACACCATCCGGACCAATGGGAAGCAACCCTCAAAGATTAAAAAAAAAATTTTTTTTTTTTGAAGGAAAGAAAAGCTCCAGGAAGCAATAGTATTTTAATGCTGAAACAAACATAGCATCATTTTTCAATGTCTGTCGGATGACAATCTGGTTATTAGGTTGTCAGAGCTTTTTGACAAAATGTAGTATTGGACTACCTAAATACATTGCTTCAGAGTCCAATGGGGCTGCTGATCTGTTTCATAATAATTTGGGGCCAGGGCTGTTTTTGTTAAAGGCAAACCTATCAGTCATGTGAGAAATGTTTGCTTTTTATGTTTACTAGTCTAAACATAAAAGAAATCACTTAGGCTTGATGTTGTGGGGAGCAGTAATAATGCATAGTCCTTTTCAGAACCCAGATGACCCATCCATCTGAAAGTCTTAGGTTTTTGGGGAGAAATGTCAAAGGGTCCAAGATCTGCAGATTTAGGTTTATTTTATATTTGGTATTGGAAAATACATAGTGAAATCAGCAGTCTTAAAGATGTACATTTAAAATCACGTTTTTCCATTCCCTTACCTTTATTTATTTATTTATTTTTTTCATTTTTGAAGATCAGAATTTTCTTTATAGATTGAACAATGGAGAGTACTGAATAGAGAAGTACTTTTACATTCCCTCTTCTGTATAGGGCAGATTCAGGTTTTGTGGGATCAGATGCTTATATAGTTTATAGAGTCTTCTTCAAGAAAAAGAAGAACTATTATTTTTATTATTTGGAAAACAGAGGAAAAAAATTTATTTTTAAAGTCCTTTTTATTTTGTATTGGAGTATAGCCGTTTAACAATGTTGTAATAGTTTCAGGTGGACAGCAAAGGGACTCAGCCATACGTACACATGAATCCAAGGAAAACCAAATTAGGAAGACAAAATTAGACACAAAGTTCCTTGTTTCAGTGCTTCAGTTAGATGATTTGGTTCCCATTCTGTCATGATCTCTTTACCAGAAATGCTTGTATAAAAATGCTTCTTCGTATCTCCTGCCACCTAGACCACTGACTCTCAGCATTCCTGGGGTCCATGCAGTCAGAGCCCTGAAGATAAAGCTTCATCAGCATCACGTCAGTCTCTCTCTGACTATTCGAAATATGCTGCTGGGTCAGTGAGAATATAGCTGGTTAGATGATATCTGGTAAAGCTAAAGAAGACATCTAGTTGGAATAAGCTGTGGAATGAAGTTTCAAGAATGTAGATACTACAGAGTCTTTTTAAAATTTATTTATTTATGATGACTGTATTGGGTCTTCGTTGCTATGTGGGCTTTCTCCAGTTGTGGCAAGCAGGGGCTACTCTCTAGTTGCGGTGTGCAGGCTTCTTATGTGGTGGCTTCCCTTGTGAAGCACGGACTCTAGGCCCGCAGGCCTCAGTAGTTGTGGTATGTGGCTCCCAGGCCCTAGAGCACAGCCTCAGTAGTTGTGACACATGGGCTTTGTTGCTTCACAGCATGTGAGATCTTCCCAGATCAAGGATCAAACCCATGTCTTCTGCATTGGAAGGCAGATTCTTTACCACTGAGCCACCAGGAAAGCCCACACTACAGATTCTTAAGTGAACTGGACAAAAAGAATGTTTTATAAAAGAAAAAGCTTTCAAGGTTGTTCTCAAAAAGAATAATTTCAGGATTCATGGCCTCTAAAAATAAGTCATTGCAGTGAAAGAGCCATTAAAAAATGTTTTAATGAAAAGAAGAGGTATTGATGTTTTCCAGAAAGCTGTGTTTCCCAAGGTGTTGATTTCTCTGTATGACTCACACAGGAAGCTCCCTGGCAGCAGAGCAACGTGTAGCCTTGACATCTGTGTAAATCTTTATGCTGTCTTTGGAATGAGATGATTGCAGCACTGACCCACCATCAGTGGGGCATGAGTTGTTGATCTGTTACTTGACGAGTTCAACTACACTTTTTATTTTTATCACCATGGACCTCAGTGGCTCAGACTCTGGAGATAGCTGTTCAGGTAGGAGTTTGAGTCCTTGATCAAGAATGTCCTGAGATTTAAGGAAATCTAAAATTAAAGTTAACCTTTTTCGTTCTGTACATCTATCACTTACCTAAACATTTATTGCCTGCCAGTCACTTTGTTGAACACTTCGAGATAACTGGTATTTGTCAACTCCAATTGGCTTATACAAAGATGAAGAGAGACCTTGGCTACTGCTTTTTCAAGGGATGTCACAAACACATTAGTTTGGGAATGTAGATTAATTAGTTACTTATGCTGTAAGATCAAACTCAGTTGATAGTACCCTATGTGTTCGTTATTTAATAATGAAAAAGTTTTAGAACTGTTCAATGACTTTGATGGAAGGGTCAAGCCATTATCTAGATGGAAGATATGGAGTGCCAGAGAGGGACAGAGAGAGGTTTTAGGAGAGTTTATGCTGGGTTAGGAATGTATTTTACTCTTTTTTTTCAAGAGAGAATATACATTTAAGTTGCTTGAACTGCATTTAATTATTTTGCTTGCATTTTTAAAATGTGATTTGTGTAAGGACTATACGGTTTCTATATGCCTTAGTGGTTTGTTTTTCTTTCACCTTCCTCCCACAATAACAGTAGGTAATCTTATCTTTGTCATGTTCTTTATTGTTTTGTCATTCTTGCTTGTGGGTTTCACAGCAGCCTGCTAGGATCTGGGTCTGCTAGGTTACATTTCACAGATGAGGAAATGAAACATAGAAAGATGTGCTTTTGTGATTTTTGTAAGATCATACACTGCTTTCCATCAGGACTCAGACGGAGCTGTCTGACTCCCACCGCTAATGCTTTAGAAAGACTGATACATAGACCACTTTGGATAATGGGACCCTCTCAGGCATCCCTTTATAAGTAGGTGCATAGAATTGCATGGTGACATCCTCATTGTTCACTTAATTTATATAGATACAACATTTACAGGATATTTAAAATACCAAAATATTCTGAGAAATGTTTGCAAATCACCTCCTGAAATTAACAAGTAGAAAAGATTGAAAGATACACCAATGTCTTAACAGAACACAAAATTTGGTGTGACTGGGTGAAAAATGATACACTTTCTACAGACAATACATGCCAAATCAAGTGTTTTCATTTGGAAGTTAACCAATATTGGGCTGTAAAGATAGAATCTTGAGGTTTTTTTTTTCCCCTGGGAGCAAACTCTCTATTGCTCATATTTGCCAATGTGCGCAATTGTACAGGTTCTGAAATCCTTTCCTGATGCTTTATACTTAATGACATGCCTATTTGTTTAGAAATTTAAAGTGATTTTATTTACTTATATAAATTATGTCTATAATTAGATGTCTCCTTCCTCAGAATTGTAATTTAATTGTTTTATCATGGTAGTTCATGGCTTTGAGACTCTGAGAGAGTTGTTAGTTGTATTTACTTTTGAGTTAGGTCACAATCAATGTAAGCATATTTCATATGTAAGCATATTTCACATGAGATCTAGAGTCCTAATATGTTTTTTTGTCACTTAAAGGAGAGTAGAAAGTATAAACAAGGCAGTCCTGAGTCCATGAATCTTTGGGGGAAGGTGTACATTGATACCTTTTCCAGCAATTGCAGTTTCCTTTAGCCATTCATCTGCATCCATCCTTTGGTAGTGGGTCCCACCTCAACCTCCATCAACTTTACGCAAGGGTTGTGGGGTCCCCCTCAAATGGTGCTGGTCAGGATTCAACTGCTAGTGTCCTGTTTTTCATTGCCGTTTGTTTAGATAAAACAGTTTTACAGTTAAGGGTCGAGGGCACTGTGACAATAAGCAGATGGCAAGTTAGAAGGGACACATTGGCTGTGATGACTCAGTGGTTACTGGGCTTCAACAAGGAGTAGTGAATATCAGAGATTTGGCTGCTATTATGATGTGTGTACAAAGCTACTTCTCCTTAACCTGGCTGGGTGCCCAAACCTCCTGCTAAAAGAGTCACTTTTAAGTGTTAAATTTATCCCTCAATTTCATTTTTTATAGCCTAATAGTCTCTTTAGGTTTTCACAGGGTAGAGTGGTAGGAAATTTGTATTTCCTCTATGAAACGTTCTTCCACTGAAAGCTTGTTGGGAAATGAAAATCATGTTTTGCAAATAAACCCCAGCAGTATAATGGGCTATGTACACATATATTCAACTGTGCTGTCCATGGAAAATACCTTGCAGTTCCTGCCACCAAAGACAATAATAAATATCAAAGGTCTTTAGAACAATCCACACACACACACACAACACACAAACTGTATTTGTTTTCAATCTTTAGGCAAGCACAGTTACTGGCAAATGAATTATCTAGCTGGACTAGTAAATTGCCAAACCAAATCAAAGTACAACTGACTACGTTTTTTGAAAAGAGATTATTTTCTTTCCATAAAATCCAACCAGAATATAATGAAAAGAGGAGTTCTCGTGCTAGTTGGAGGGGAGATGGCAGAATGCATGGTAAACTGGTGGCGCGTAGGCCACAAGTGCACATATATTTTGTTTGGTTTGCACAGTGTTGTAAATAATTAGTTTGTCAATATTTAAAAGTTGAGGTATTTAAAATACATTTTTTGGTTTCTAAAATCCTGGGAAGATATGGCAACATCGGGCCATCTTTCTTCCATGGCATTATTTTCCTTGGAGAAGAACTGTTGCTGCCTCTCCCAGTCTCCAGGCCATGATGCTCACTCCCATCTCACCCTTGTCTCCACGAGAAGGGGTGCACTGCCTGTGTTGTCTTGCCTAGACCTGATTTACTCATTTACATTGCCTGCCTGCCCTGTCAGCTCTTATTTGTGACCTCTTACTCAGGAAAACTACAATAACTTCATGCAAATGTTGTTAGGAGCTGACAGAGGAAGAACCGTACTCTGTATCGCAGAGAACTGTCATCAGCACAGGGTGAAGAGGGGTTAGGGATAGGGACATGGGGTGGCGGGGCAGCATTCTAGGGCTTTAGCTCAGTGTCAGAATGAATTCTAGATACTTGACTTCTCAGCCTAGAGACTGTCACCGAAAGTGTTTGGACACAGATGACCACCTATCTGGGAAACTGAGGAAAGGATTCCTGTGTTCTCTTAGGAATTGGACTGTATCGCCTTTAAGGAATTCTTCAATGCTCAGAATAAATATTTTTTTAATTGAATAATATAGTCACGTAATTTTTAAAAAAGTGTTATAAGATGCATAATGGGAAGTCAGTATACCTCCACTTCTGTCTCTCATGCCTCAGCTTTTTAGGAGGCAAACCCTGTGCTCATCTTATGTTTTTCCAGAAATGTTCCGTGTATGTGCACACTTAGATATTTTTCCTTGCATGAATGATAACTCACTGTATTTGTTGTGCTGCCCTTGCACTATTTTCCTTTGGATTTTTGAAACTAAGATTACCTTAGCATATTGCATGTCTTAGATCATTGTGTAATGGTACAAGAACAATCTTATTTTTTTTAATGCTTTCATTATGTTCTCTTTTATAGTTGTGTCCAAACTTACTTAACCATTACTGTACTGAGTATATACACTGTATGTGTAATTTAGATGTTTTCAGCCTTCCACTAATAAAATTCTAAGGGTGCATAATCTACCTGTGTTCGCAACTTATCCCTTTTCCTCATGACTTGGATTTTACAAGACCAGGTGATCAACATGAAACTTCCATTCCCAGGCTAAAAATGCAAGCTACCTGAAAGTTTTTTTCTCACTCTTACTTTGTCTCAAAAGAAGTCACCTATATAAAAAAGGGATAATTGACGGGATGTGCTAACAGTAGCAATTTTAGGGCTAGTTATGTTATCCCACAATTCCAGGTCGGTGTTTCTCAAAGTTTAATGTGCATAAAACTTATCTGGGGATCTTGTTACAGTGCAGATTCTGATTTAGCATTCCTAGCTGTCTCCCAGGTTGCAAGGGCAGAGCACACTTTGAGAAATAAAACTTGTAGAACTCTGTTGCCATTCTGTATAAATAAAGTGTGTAGTGTTGTTTGAGTTCATAGATACAGTATTCGTGTTTCACAAATATCCACAACCACCCTGTTCTTCAGGTGAGGGTGGTGAATTTGGTGGCCAACAGTGTTATCTTTGGCTTGTATGAAAAGTAGGGTAAATAACATATGCTTTGTTTTTGTTTCAGTATATTTTATCAAACCCTTGGTTAGACATAAAATGTACTTAAGTTGGCATGTTTGTTGTTGTTCGTTAGTCACAAAGTCATGTCTGACTCTTTGTGACCCCACAGATTGTAGCATGCCAGGCTCCTCTGTCCTCCACTATCTCCTGGAGATTTCATGTCCAAATTCATGTCCAATGAGTTAGTGATGCTATCTATCAGCATACTATCAAATTATTATTTTAGTCTTTAAGATTACAGAGCTTGAAACAGCTTTTAACTTACTTTACATTTTTCTTTGAAGAAGTTATTTACCTGTGAATCCTTCTGGGAATAAAATTTAATGTCAAATTAAAGCAAGGTAATGTGGCCAAGTTAGGTGATTTATTTATCTCTTTTGTTAGACTGTAAATTCCTTGAGTACAAAAATTGTTTAATTGTTCTCTTATAAAATTGCCTGTGATGAAGACTCTCTGCTTGATTAGACTTTAGTGAGGCTCCTCTCAGCTGCCTTCTTGGTCATGGCCCCCATCCTATCTTTGGCCTAACTAGTCCAGTTTTAGCAAGAATCCTGCTAAGTGATATCTGATGATGATTTTCATCTCCCACCCTTTGATATCTAGGTCTTTGGCCTGTCTTAATCATGAATCCTGTTAAGCCAGATTAGCAAGAATCTCCCTACTCTTGATGTTTCCTATTGCTGGTTTTCTGCATGTTGACCTCCTCACTTTGCCCCTTGGCTATAAATCTCCAGCCGTTGTTGCTGTATTTGGAGTGGAGCCTGGTTTCTCTTCTGTATTGCAGTAGTCCTGAATAAAGTCTCCCTTATTGTTGTAAGAAATGTCAAAATAATTTTTGTTTAACACCTATCTCTTGCCCTTCTGTGTAATTTTCATTTTGTATCAGTTCAAAAGCTGAAATTTCTTATTGTTTAGTCACCAAGTTGTATCCAACTCTTTTGCAACCCCATGGACTGTAGCGCACCAGGCTTGTTTGTCTATGGGATTTCCCAGGCAAGACTACTGGAGTGGATTGACATTTCCTTCTTCGGGGGATCTTCCTGCCCAGGGATTGAACCCATGTCTTATGCATTGACAGGCAGATTCTTTACCACTGAGCCACCTGGGAAGCCCATAAAAAACTAAGTCATGTCTGACTCTTTTACCACCCCATGGACTATATAGCCTGCCAGGCTCCTCTGTCCATGGGATTTCCGAGGCAAGATTACTGGAGTGGGTTGCCATAACCTTCTCCATCAAAAGCATTAGAAAGGGACAAAAAAGACATTCCTCATCACATATCACTTTTCTCTGTGGTTTTAACTAATGTAATATTACAACTAAATTCACCTTTAAGGTGATTATCACTCAAAATTTGAAGTTTTTAAAAGTAGCATTTGAAATGAATCTGAGCTCTTACTAACCTTTTAGCTTGTTAAAAAATAATTTTCAGAAAAAGATAAACATATTCTCATGTAGGTATAAAAATGAAAATGTGCTAAAGATTTTATTTTGCTTATATGGTATGAGGAAACTGGGCAGATGTAACTGGATTAAAGGAAAAGTTATAATAGGACCAATGTATATAGAGTAAACCAATATTGAGGTGAGTCGCAGATAAGATAAAACTGGTTTTCCACAATGAGATGGAAGTAAATTAAAAACTTAACTGTCAGAACAAAATTTATGTATCTATCAGTCACTTACAACTTACAAAGTGGTGCACTGTAGTTCAGAGATCATGAACAGGGCTAGAATCAGACAGCTGGGAAGGGTATGCTATAGATGATGCATAGTTTTCTACTGAAGTGCAACATTTCTTTTTATTTTACAAGGAGAAGGCCATCTTCAACTTAAGGTGTATGCCCTGAGTATTACCTTGTGACTTAAACCTTTGAAAAGTCTAAAATGACCCAATATTTAAGGATGACAGTACACAAGTAAGTGACAAAGAAGCATGGAGATCAGTATTAGGTACTGTCACAAGACATTTGGAAAAACTAGAGATGTTTGATATAGCATGTGGCCTCTAGCCTTCAACCTTGTAGCCTGAAGACTGGAAAGGAAAAGTAATATTTTCCTCTGTACTGTAAAAATTGAACTTGATGGTGTGAATTGATTATCTACCCAGATTGGGCTATTTACAAGAATTAATTTTCAAAATTGAGCATGTGCACTTGAACCAGAAAATATTTAGAGAAGACAGTATAGTTGGAAATGAACAAAAATGGTTTGAAACCATGGCTGGAAGTAAACTCCTATTGTTTAAGAACCAAGTTGTGCAAATGAATATGGAGTGGACATGTTGTGTTGCTTCCTTTCTGTGAATATGAGTTGGAAGGCAGCTGCTCAAGTTGAGATGTGACACATCCCTGTAATGAGATTGACTTACTACTGCCTTACTGTGGGGCTGGAAAAATGAACCTCTCAGTGAAGCTGGGAGTGTATGGTATCTCAGACAACTACCATTAGGTTAAATTCCTTTAGAGATATTTTACAGTCATTATTTGCATATGTTTTTATAGTCATACTTGAATTAACATTTCCAAGTGTGTTTGTTACTTTTATTTCTGTGGATTCTTTTCTATTTCAGGGGTTTGCAAACTGTTTCAATAAAAGGCCAGACAGTTAATATTTTAGGTTTTGGGACCCTACATATTCTTTCAATTGCACAACTCTACTTGTAGAGTGAAAGCAATTAAGACAAGAGGTAGTGTGACTGTGTTCCAGTGAAATTTAATTTATGGGCACTTAATTTGAATTTTATGCAACTTTCACATGTCATGATATATTATTTTTGTTAATTTTTTTTTTTTTTTAATCTGGGCCATTTTTCAAGTCTTTCTGTTTTGCTATTTTGGCGGTGAAGCATCTTGTATCTTAGCTCTCTGACTAGCAATCGAACCTACACCCATAGGGCACTAGAGAAGTACCTATATTATTCTTCTTTCAAATTTTCTTTTCAGTCATTTAAAAATGTAAATACCAATCTCCGTTTGTTTCAGCCCAAATTTGGTCCTTGAGCCCTAGTTGGCTGACCCTGGCTTTGCAGAATGGACATGATACAGTTGCTGGATATATGTCAGATTTTTATGTTTACCTTATATTTTATCAGTTTTTCTGTTCTGTCATTTATTTGTTGAGAGAGCTTGGGCAAATAAGCTTACCTCACTAAAGTCAGATTTCTTCCTTTTAAAATGTGATGGTACCTAAACTCAGAATTTTTTATGGACTAAATAAATTATGTCAAAACATGAAGTTTCACACAAAAAGCACTGAATAACTGTTTATTTCTCCCCTCTGTTCCTGTCTACCTCATGGTACCTTATTTCTTTAGTGTGTATACAAGCAGGTTTGGGGGCAATAGCTATTTCATTATATTAGGAATTGAATTTTCATAAACATCCAACTTTTATATTTATATTAAATAAGTGTAAAGTATATCTGATAAAGTTAGGGATATAAATTATACTCATACTAGGAGAGTCTGTTCTAGAAAGCCTCTGGATTGAATCCTCATGTTAACCAGACAAACCACTCCTGACTCATCTGTCCTCTCAGGTCATATTCCATGGATTTCCACCATGGGCTTTCTGTGTCAAGATATAAATGTGCTTTTTAAAAAAATGTATTTTTATTTATTTATTTGGTTGCATTGGGCCTTAGTTGCGTCATGCAGGATCTTTAGTTGTGGCATGTGGGATCTAATTCCCTGACCTGGGGAGGAACCTGGGCCCCCTGCATTGGGAATGCAGAGTCTTAGCCACTGGACCAGCAGGGAAGCCCTAGATTTTTTTTTTTTTCCTTATGAGGGGTTTTTTTCTGACCACGATATCTGGAGTTGCTTTCTTGGCTTTCTCCAGACATGTAGGTGACCACTTCTTTATCACTTGGCTGTTACTGCTTCACGTTGGGCACCTACCACAATCTGAGGCTCTTATACTTTGCTTGTTGGCTTGTTGTGTGATTCCACTACTCTCTCAGGATGGTAAGCAGCACATCTACCTTGAAAATTCATTGCTGTGTTTCCAGTGTCTCCTCACACGGTGCCAGGCAAGGTGGAGATGCTTTATGAATAATCATTGTCAGAATGAATAGATCACATTTTTAAAAATGACCATATTTTAGGAGCAGAGAAGATGCTCCATAGCTTTGTATAATACAGTGCATCTTTGGCAGTTTCAGCTTTTAAAAGGCTGGTGTCAAACCAATTTGAGTTCAGCATGAAGTAAGTGTCTGTATTAAAAATGAAACATATAACAGAGGGGACCAATTATTGCTACTAAGGAGTTTAAAAATATGGACTGCTCCTTTCAGTGTGAAGCTTGTAAGTGAAGACAATCAGAAGAACCATATGCCAGGGTCCAGGAAGCTCTCTAAAGAATGTCAGTCTCAGTTTTTCTACAGTGTGTCTGCTGAGTGTGTTCCTTGGGAAAGTGATAGGAGCACAGACAGAAGGGTAGGCTGTGAGGAGTAGAGGAAAAAAGCACTGCATTTGAAGTCAGAATATCTGGTTTGAAGTTCTAGGTATGCAGATGACTTGGAAGTACTACAGTGTGACCTTGGGCAAGTCCACTATCTTGTCTGAATGAAATAACACCTTTCAGATTTTCTGTGAAGATGAAATAGTGTGTGTGCCAAGTGGCTGTGTAACCTCATAAGCGCTGTACCCATTTAAGTTGTATATTTTGTCATGAATCGCTGACCCAAAAAATGGTGGTATCAACTAGAAGGCAGATACAGTACCCAGTTTTGAATCCTTTCTGGCCCATTTCTAAGATCCCAGTGCAAGTTCTGTTGATCGTACCCGGTCAAAGGACTACACAGCTTTTTCCTTCTCTTGAGTTTCTAGGCCTTAAGAATCATAATAATGATGACATTAATGAGAATATACAATAGCAGCTATCATTTAGTTAGTATCCAAATTTTGTCTGTTACTTTGCTATGCAGTTTATAAATATTACTTAAATATTGTCACGACAGTCCTACAAGATTTGTTTTGCTATTATTATCCTGCTGAGTGGGCTTCCCTGGTGGCTCAAAGGGTAAAGAATTTGCCTGCAATACAGGACACCCAGGTTTGATCCCTGGATCAGTAAGATCCCCTGGAGAAGAGCATGGCAACCCACTCCAGTATTCTTGCCTGGAGAATTCCATGGACAGAGGAGCCTGGCAGGCTACGGTCTATGGGGTCGCAAAGAGTCGGATTCGACTGAGCAACTAACACTTCCTGTTGAGTAAACTCAGGCTTAAAGACTAAGTCACTTGCCCAGGGTCTCATAGCTATAATGAGAGGAGACTGGGTGACTCTGGGGCTTATCTTTATTCTGTGCCAATGGTTCTCTTAACTTTGATAGTGGTTCTCTAACTTTTACCTGTAGGGCTGAGCTACACATGATAGTTACCTCCTCCTCCAAGATCGCAGATTTTAGTAGGCCTGAGGTGAGGCCTGAGAATTTCCAAGTGATATTGGTAGTGTAGGGACCATGCTTTAAGAACCATTCTTCTGTACCCTGATGCTGCTTTCTGTTCCATAACAAACTCAAGCTGGTCCCTTTTTATTCTTTGCCTTTATTCTGTTTCAAAATACCCAGGAATTCCCAGGTTTTCTTGGATTTTAGAACTCTTTGGAGGACAGGAGAGGAACATCAGAGAGGTTCTAATTTCATGTAGGTCCTTTCGAAACTCCAAAGGAGTACCACTGGGCTATCCTAATAGGTTGTCTCCATGGTTGTCCAAATCACTGGCACTAACATCACAGTATAGTATCTCATTTTTACTTCTGCTTGGTTGGCTTTGGTCCAGATCTGTTCTTCTGAATTGTAACAGGAATCTTCATAGCCCATTCCATTCACTAATCCCTGGATATATTGCCTCATTGATGCATACAGAAATTTTCTGCATAGATTTTATGCCTATATTTGAGCCCCATATGTGCCAGGCACCTGAGTGACCCTGGGGGGCACAATAGTATGTAAAACCAGATATAGTCTCTGCCATCTGTGTATGTGTGTATGCTTAGTTGCTCAGTTGATTCTACTCTTTGTGACTTCATGGACTATAGCCCACCAGGCTCCTCTATCCATGGGATTCTCCAGGCAAGAATACTGGAGTAGATTGCTATTTCATCCTCCAGGGGATCTTCCTGATCCAGGGATAGAACTTGTGTCTCTAATATCTCCTGTATTGACAAATGGGTTCTTTACCACTAGTGCTACCTCTCTGCCATCAGGGAATATTTATTTTAGTGAGGAAAACAAATATTAGAAAACTCAGATAAATAAAGGTCAGTGCTACCAAGAAGAGGTACATGGTACAAGAAGAGCATGTAATGGGGCGGGGGTGGGGTGGGTGGAGGTTTAACCTGTTTGGAGAGGAGGGATGGTCAGGGAAAGCTTGTTTATGGGAGTAATGAGTGAGCCAAAATCTGATGGAAAATGAGGAATTAAGTAGATACAGAGGCTAGACTGGGGATGAGGAAAGAACAATCCAGGCACAGGAATGACATGTGCAAAGGCTACCGGAAGGGACATAGCATAGTCATGAAACTTAATATTCTAAATTGGATATCTCTATTCCAAGATCAACACATGGATTAAAGGGTAATTCTAGAAAAAATGTGAGATCATGATTCTCATACTGATATAAAATAAATGTTTATTACACATTATATTTGATTGAGAGTGAGAAAGCTACTCAGTGTTATAACCAGTCCCAAAAGAAGCCAGAAGGACACTTGCAGATCAGAAATACTGAAGTGAATTTACAAATGGAGGCAAAATGGTTTCTAGCAATGGGAGTGGAGTAACCTGAACATCCAATGGACAGGGCAGAATTTACAGTACAAGAATCAGAGACAAGAATTACCTTGCATTGCTACCAATTATCTATAATTTACAGAGTTGTAAAATAACTCTCAGTGAATAAGAATCTGATAGCTGGGAGGAGGTCTCCTTTGTAATCTAGATAATACATAGTTTTCCACTGAAACATATTTATTTTTCCCTGCAAGTGCTTTGGTCATAAATATATTTTTATTATTTAGGGCTAGCTGGATTTGATCTCAAAAGGCTTGTATTTTGGACACCCGGAAAGTATGGGGTAGAATTTACTGCCAGACCATTTATACTCCACTTTGACTATGACATGATGCATGTCCAGCCTGTCACCCCTTGCTAAATCCCTTTAAACACAAGTCTAATGAATGTCCTATGACTTGTTCTTTTCTGGTGGAAAGCAAGGAAAAAAAAAACTTTGAGAGAAGGCACTCAGAAAGTGAGAGTAGAAATTGGCTTTCATTCAGGAGCCCCTCTGAGAACAAAGAGAGACACCTTTCCAGTGAACCTGAAAAACCAAAGTAGTTTTGCCAAGTTGAGGTCTGGCACAGCCTCCAGATGGTTCACAGCAAAGAAGAACTTCTTCAGGTGCGTCAGATGGACTCTTGACCAGGAGAGGGATAATCATTTAGTCAATTAACAGGAAGACTGGTGCCAGTGAGTTTAAATTGATGATTTGCTTTGTTGAAATGTTAAACCAGCATTGACAGCTACTGTAACCCTTTAACTGACAAATCCATTCAGGAACCATGTGTTAAAAACTTCCTTATGGAGAATGGAAGCATCACCCTCCTTTTTCCATTGTAAGCTGAGTGTGTTCAGTGTAGGCTCCCTGTTTTCTATATTAGTGCTGCATTGTACCAGGAGACAGAATTAGAACAGCACCTTTTAATTTAATTTGTAGCAGGTCAGAGTTCAAAACTGCAATTTCACAAATGTTTGATAAAAAATGTCACTGGTTTTGATTGAGTTGTGTTATTAACCTCAGCTTGAGAGTCTTGGTTGTTTTTTTTTTTTCTTTTTTTGGATTAGCATTAATGTGTCTGACTTCTAATACATGCTGTTTCTAGTTTTGTTTCTGCTAGAGAACTTCTACCAGTGGAATAATGTATTTCATTGGCTGGTTCAGCATAAAGACGTAAATACAGAAATGGCAAAGTAAGTAAGTTACCTGCAGGAGATAGTGCTGCTGATATATATATATTTTTCTTCTCCAAATGTAGTAGAAGATATTAAAAATGTCTCTTGAAAAATAGTAATTTGTTTCTTTCTGTCTGTAATCATGGGTGAAAGTGCTGTGAAATTTGTATCATTTTTTTTTTTTTTTTAAAAAACTATGGGTGATTTAGTTAAAAGAAAAAAGTTAAAAAAAAAAAAAAAATCCCCACCCAGAAAAAGGCATCTTACTGTTTGGTAAATCAGGCCTCTAATGGTAAATCAGGCCTCTAATAATAAATAGCTCAAAAAGCCTTCCACAATGTTTATGAACAATTTCTCAATTTTATATCCAGATATTTCTGTTATACTCTGCAAAGGAGATAATCCTGGATGAACAAAAGAGAAGAGCCTTTTTTAGACTGAATAGACTGGACAATTCAGTAGCAAAGTGCATGATTACCAATCTTTCAGGCAAAGCTTTTATGTAAGGCAAACTTTATAACTTCATCCATTCCAAGGAGAAAAAGCATTTAAGACCGTAGGGAAAATAAAAGGCAAAAGAGAAATGTGGGAAAGTGTCCTATCCTTTACATCTCTATAGTCACTTGTTTCTTGGCTACAATCATTGAGTTAACCCAATTTAAAACCACAGTGTTTCTTTGAAAAAGGCATTTCACTGTTCCCTATGGTAGTGAATCTACACAAATAATGAGTGGACATGGCTACTATTATTTTTCTTTTCATTTTTTGTTTTTGAATATTCTCTTCTCCTCCACTGTGCATTCCTATGTTTTATTGCATAGGAGAAGGTAATAAGAGTCACAATAATAGCCATATAATAGCCATCTTAACATGCTACAGGGACTGTCACGTAACAGTGGTTACTGAAGAAAATGGGCTTCCTAATTTCCTTGTGCCTCATAAGTCCTGTCTTTACAAAGAAATAGATATTGCTCATTTTTTTTACCTTGAGTAGATGAATCCATGTGTGCGATTCCTGCTTGATGGTGGGTCACGACTCATTTCTCAAAGCTTGGCTCTCCAACCAGATGGAATCAAATGAGGCACTTGAAAAAAAATGAAGATTTGGGAACTCTATCCAGGACTGATGAAATCTGAATTTGTTTCTTTCTCCCTTGAGGGGTAATAGTTTGTATTGGGCAGTCACACTTGGGTCTAAAAGATTAGCAGCAATGTTGAATTGGTGTCCAATATCAAGAGACATTTCCTAGTTTACTTTTTTTTTTTAGCCATTCAATCATCATAATTGTTAGGTCATCTAGTAGATTGCTCAAGTTTAATTTTATGTTGTTTCATGGTGTCTGACAGTGAGATTCCCTCGTCCTCCAACCCCACCACTGACACAGTTTATAGAGTTTTTTAAAAATAGGGATCATTTGACTCTGTGTTCATATTTGCTAAAAAGCACTCATTCTTTTGATTCTTATGTATATTATTGCTATATTGAACTTCAGCCTGTTGTTGCTATTTTGTAAAATGTCCTCAATATAAAATATCATTGAAGATAAAGACATTTCTAAGTGATTAATTATATGGAAAAGGTGAAAGGAATGAGCATATGAGGACTGTGTGAAGTATCCTGGCCTTTATGTCAGAGGTGAGGCCATATTTGTAAAATGGAGAAGGTGGCAAGGATTGCCTTCATCAATCCTTGAGATGAAATGCCCATGTGAGTATATCACTATGCACTTAATTAGACATCACTCTTTAGTTTTCAGTTACCTGAAAAATCTTGTGTTCTTCTGGATGCCTGTGGTTTTATTTGGTTACCAATTATGAAAATAAGTTGTGTTTCAGGAAGCTTTCTGAAAGATGTGGATAGATAATAAATCCTGTGCCTTGCTTGGCACATTGATGGTACTGTTGATGAGAGGTTGTGCAGAGTCAGTAGTTGCTTATGCTTTGAGGTGACATTTGCATTGAATAAAAGTCACGGTCGTCGTAGCTGCTGTACAAACACATGGCACCTAGTGTGTCTCGGCTGCAAATGCTAAGTGGGGAGTATGTGCCTGAGAAGGAAAGGGGTGAGAATGACTGCCTTGTGATCTCTTTGGTTTTAAAGGCAACTTGGGTCTCTGGTCACAGAGGTAGATTAATTATAGTCCTAGGTTCATTTTGCACTGTCATCCTTGATTCATGAATTAACCTTATTCTGATGGATTGATTGATTTCATACTTAACGCATAGTCATAAACCTAAGAACAAATATACCAATAATCGATATCCAAATGTGTGCCTTTTTTTAATCCTACCTCTTCCTCCTATGACATAACCTAACCTTTTGTCTATCATTCCTTGCATTTTCCTTTTAATTAAAGCTTTTGTCTATGTTGCTGTTTAGTCACTAAGTCATGTCTGACTCTTCTGTGACCCCATGCATTGTAGCTTGCCAGGCTCCTCTGTCCATGGGATTTCTCCAGGCAATAATACTGGAGTGGGTTGCCATTTCCTTCTCCAGGAGATCTTCCAACCCAGGAATCAAACCTGCATCTCCTACATTGGCAGGCGGATTCTTTACCCCATTTGATCTGTTTGTTTTTCTCCTCCTTTCTTTTTTTCTGGTATGAATGGTACTACTCTGAAAGTTCTTACACACATTTCTTGGTACATATGTAGGAAAGTAAACATGGCCTGCTAAATGTCCCTGTCTTCTGACTTTTCACTGCCTTTCTCTGAGTGATCGTGATCACTACTTCCAGGCCAACTACAGTCTATCTTGATCTCTCAGCTCCTAGAAGGTCCCAGTAACTTCCCATTATGGAGATGCTCCCAAGATTCCTCTGGGGTGCCTTCTCCTTTGCTGTAGTAAGTTGAAACACTTAACTTTGACTACCAGTGTATTGCTAGTGGCCTTTTACTGATGGATTTTGACATACGTGCTAAAGTTTCTCATGGGTATTAATATATATCTAGGAGTGAATTTTGCCAGTTGAGATAGAGTATGTGAATACTCAAAATTAAAAAAAAAAGCTTGCCAGTTACTATCTAAGTGTGTCCCGTCACATTTTATTTTCATCTACCGTGAAAAAAAAGTCTACTTGACCCATTTCTGCACACACATTAAATGCACAAGACAGTCTGTGTATATATAGATGTCTCTCTTACACCATACAAGCAGCTCGCTTCTTTTCTTTAAAGGAATATATATTTATTCTATCTGTTGTCATGTGGTGTTTCAATAGTGGAATGTGCTTAGCATAATTTCCTTCACATTTTAGCCTGTGGTACATGCATCTTTTTAAAAAGATTCAGCAGAAGAGTTATGTCTGTGTGTTTTCTTAACTTACAGTTGTCCTACTTTTGAGAGTAACCCAGGTCAGTGGTTCTCAAATTAAGTGAACACATAAGAATCATCACAAGAGCCTCTATTTGAATTAAAACCACCAGAGGATTCTCGGGTGAAAAAGAGGGTCCTATATAGTGTTGCAAATAACTGTATTAGTCACCAATTTCAAGAGGGGAGCCCCTATGTAGATATGTGCCTCCATTTCTAGAAGATGAACCATTGGGATTATCTTGCTAATTATAAAATGATGGTAATGAAGTAGATATTAACCTGGATTAGACATAATAAGGATTACATAGTAAGTGTGTGGTATTTGGTAAGTGAATGAGTAAAATGCAGGGGGCATCATAGAAAATATACCTCTTAAAAAAAAAGCTTATTTATTTATTGGCTATGCCAAGTCTTAGTTGTGGCATGCAAACTCTTAGTTGAGGCTTGTGGGATCTAGTTCCCTGACCAGGGATCAAATCTTGGCCTCCTGCATTGGGAGCAAGGAGTCTTCTTAGCCACTGGACCACCAAGGAAGTCCCAGAAAATATACCTCTTAAACCGAAACTGTGGCTGTTAAACTTTACTGGCGGGGGGAGGGCTTGGTATTTTCCTGGATCTTTTCAAATTTCCTACCATCAATACTCATTTCTAAGGATACCACAGTGAACCAAACAGAGTTGTTGCTTTTAGGGAGCTTAGATACCTGGGTGGGGAGATAAACCATACATAAATAAATTCTACAATATTGGGGATAGTTTTGATAAATGCTGTGATGGAGATACTCAGGCTGCAATGATAGTGGGCAACAGGAGTCTCCCCTGGTTTGGTATCTCTTCATGGTCGGCGAAGTTTCTGTGAAGAAGTGAACTTTAAGTTGAATGGTAAGCAAATGGGTCGGGGTCCCAAGACCTCCCCGAGAGTCAGTGATTTGCTAGGAATACTCACAGGACTCGGTATGTTGTCTACTTGTGGCTATGATTTATTACAGCAGAATGAAGGAAAGCAAAATCAGCAGAAGGAAAAGCCATATGAAGTGAAGTCTGGAGGAAGCAGCCCTAGGTTCAGTGTGTCTCCCCCAAGGAGTCCCTCAAGGGCGGCGCTAATCGTGACCCCAGTGAAGTGTCTGACAGGACGCTTCAGTGGCCAGAATCTTTTCTGGGTCTGGTCATATAGGCATACTCTGCCTAATATGTGCCAAACCACCAGACTCCCAAAGGAAAGGAAGTATATCCTCAAAGTATACTGGGGACTTCCCTGGTGGTCCAGTGGGGAGTCTCTCTTGCATTGCCAGAGGTGTGGGTTGGATCCCTGGTCAGGGAGCTATTGTAATAATAGGATCCCACAGGCCAAGGAGCAACTGAACCCTCGTGCCACAACTGCTGAGGCTGCTCGCCACAACTAGAGAGCCCGTGCACCTCAACAAAAGATCCCATGCAATGCAACAAAGAGCCTGTGTGCAGCAACTAAGACCCAGCGAAGCCAAATAAATAAATACACAAATATTTAAAAAAATATATATATTGTTTCCAGAAACAGTTTAGGTCAAATGAGCCACTCTGATCAGTCCTGGGAATGGTGGTGACCTTTCTGAAATCCAAGTTCTTAGACGCCAGCCAAGAGTCAACTTTGAGAGCAGGCCTTTCCTAAGGATAACAGCCTCAGGCCTGCAGTGTTGACTTCTTCCTGCACAGCATACTGCCTGAAGAAATCTGGGATGAAATGCCGTGATGTTATGGCCTTGTTTGAAAACATTTGAACAAAGAAATAAAAGGAGAGGATAAATGAAACAAATGGAGGAAAATATTGATCCCTGTTGGCCATGGGTAGATGGGTGCTTGGAGATTCACTCATTTTCTCTCATTCTCTTTAATAATTTCCATAATAAAAAGTAAAAAAACAAAACCCAACCATGGAGATTTAAAAAAAAAGAAAAATGATTGTTAGTGAGGTATAAAGAGGGCTATATTTTGCTTAGTTCAGTTTAATTAAAAAAAATTGAGTACCTACTTCATTTTAATCCAGTGAATTCAAGAAATCTTTTATTTAGTATCTGTTATTTGCAGGGCCTTAGCTATATCCTGTGAAGGGTATGAATATCAACAAGACGCTTAATCTTCGGATCTGTGGGCTCATCTATGAACTGGGTGCACTTGAGTTCCCTTCAGTTCTTTGGGGGTTGCAAAGAATTGTGGGCAAGTGAGAGAAACCAGCTGTTTGAAGTTTCACTAGCAGCCATGAATGCTGCAGTAGATGCAGACTGCTACTTTGGGGAGGCATGCGGTTCTCTCATTGACTTAGAAGAATATTCAATGAGGCAGAACCTTCCTGAGGGGAGCGGAAATGATGACAGGGAGATTGCCCTGGAGAATTGCCTTTGGCAGTGTCTTGGCAGGGAAAGAGAGCCTGTCGGGCCTTCCCTTTGAGGAGATCTGAACGTGGAAGAGAGATGATGGGCGCTAGCTTTTATTTAAAACGGAATAGATAAGCTATTGAATTGGAGCACATCAGAGGTGGCTTTATTTGAAAATGCTCTCAAAAGCTGTTTTGACAAGACCGGGGAGGAGGCAGTGGTATCATTAAATAAGCTGGCAACTTTTGTAACCAGCTTTTTGGTTTTTCCACCTCAAGGGAGAGTCAATAAACTTTGATTCCCAGCATTAATGTAATTATTTTGATTTTTTTCCTGGCTCATTCTAAAGGAAGGCTGCAGAGCTCCAATATCATATGGCCGAAAGCAATTCAGAAATCCCGTGTCCCCAAGGACACCCGCTGCCGTTCAGAAGTAGCAAGAGAGGGGGTGGAATAAATCATTTCCTCTGATCTTGTTAGTGTTGAGAATATTGCGGGCTAGCAAATGCATTGCAGCCCTAACACCAGAAGGCTACTGCAGGCAGAGGAAAAAATAACAAAATTTCTCAGCTTTTCAAAGCTTTACTTTACATATGATTTCCTCTTTATGTACTTTTAAAACTGTTGAAAGAGGGGTTTTACCCCTCCCTTCTTCCCTGGTGGCTCAGGCAGTAAAGAATCTGCCTGCAATGCAGGAGATCTGGGTTCGATTCCTTGGTGGGAAAGATCCCCTGGAGAAGGGAATGGCAGGCCACTCAGTATTCATGCCTGGAAAATTCCATGGACAGAGGAGCCAGGTGGGCTACAACCCATGGTGTCGCATAGAGTAGGACACGAATGAGTGACTTTCACTTGCTCTTACTCACTCTGATTCTGAAGTTTCCTATTTCTACATTACCATGTCATCTGTCATTCAGAGATTTTCTGTAATATTGTCCCAGGAAGCTCTAATATACTTCTTAATGTCAATTGCTACTCCAGTAATATCTAGTGTAAATGGTCCTATTGTTCCGGGAGGTTTCTTTGGACCTGGTGAGAAATGGCTTTCATGAATAACCAGGTATTCCTGGCTAGATGGATCTGCCTCATATGAGCCTGATGATACACCCCAGTGCCCCCATGGAAATGCACTGTATTTAATTTTTAAAATCAAACCAGTTTGGGATTTTTAAGATGATGGGCAGTTACAAAACAAATAGAGTAATTGAAATTTTCTTATGATTGGAGCAGAGTCAAAGAATATATTTGAATATCTTGAGAAACTAAGCTTTGCACAGAGGACATGTGTATAGTTGCACAATGTGTTTTTTCCCCTTGGGCCCTAAGCAATAAACCTGAAAGGTAATATGTATGTATTTACATAATCTTTTTTTTCACTTCAAGAGTTGCTCACAATAATTTAAGGCTGCACTCTTCTTCCTGTAAATTGTAAACAAACCTCGAGGCCTAGCTCATGGGCATTGGCTATAAATCATCATCTTAATAATAGCAGCAACCAGGCCTTGACTTTCAGAGTGCTGTGAACATTGCTTCCTGGAAGCAAACTTCAACTTGCAAGTTTTAGGCCTTTGATATTAGAAGGCCAGCAGGTCAGTATTCCTTTCTCAAGTGTATCTTTACTTGAGAAGAGATTTCTTGTTCTTATTTTCTCCAGTGACCTTCTCAATTTTAGACTCCATCTACATCACCAAAGCCATCTGTCATGTCAATTAAAGACAAAAAACAAATGAAGCCAAGTTGCTTGATGTTTGACATTCTGAGGTCAGGGAAGCCTGACAATTTCAACTTTTTCCAACAGGTTGTTCACTTTCATCAGTCATTTGATTGGTCTCCACACCCCATTTTCTAGCCTCTAAAAATTGCATATCCTCCATATTTTACTATTTCTGAAATAATGATTTTCCATATTTTACTGTTTCTGAAATAATGATATCTTCCCATTGATGTGCTCATTTAGTGTTGCGTCTCCATGCTTGAAAATCTCTCATTAAGCCAATGGTCTTCCAATTCAGGGCATTTTAGATCCCAGGATTTTTGTTATCTCTCAAATTCCTTTTCATCTCTGCTGTTATCATCTGGTTTGGGCCACCACTGTCTCTTGTTTAGACAATTGCAGCAACTGTCTCAGTGGACTACCCACAGCCATCTAGTCTACTTCTGGTCTGTTTCCCACACTGATGCTATACCGACCTCATAAAAGCACAGATTCGATCTTGTCATTCTGTTTAAAGTCCTTTAAGGGCCTTCCATTGCTTTTAAGATAAAGACCTGAAACACTACTGTGGTCTGTAGGACTTGGCTTCCTTTGTCTATCTTGTCTCAAATCCTCTCCCTTCCCTTGACCTCTATGCCATACTCAGAGCATCCCCAAATTCAGTCATTCAGAAGCTATATATTTATTATATTCTTGTCCTACCAATACTAATATTTACTGAAAGAGAAAGAAAACTTTTTTAAACTTAAATTCTATTTTAAAAGGTGTGTTTTATCCCCCTAACTGGAAACAAGTATTCTTCTAATATGTATTTCAAAACACTTGAACTTATTAAAATTAAACAGCCCTTTTACACTTGAACCTATTAAAATGTAAAATTTAGTGGTTTTGTTTTTATCAGCAAAAACCACCTCTGTGCCGTCAGTGCTTTACTCATCACCTTTTAGCAACCATTTTTCCAACTCAATTTCTCTGCTCCCTGTTTTATCATTTTTTTCCCCAGAAGAGATTCTCTTTAGATGGTTTGGCCTCTCTTCCTGTCTTCCCTAGTCTCTCCTTCTTCAATTAGTTCTTACCCATCCTCTAAATTTCAGCTGAAACAACCACTGCTCTAGATTCGATTCAACTGTTTAATCCCATCAGGTACACTACCTTTTTTTTTTACAAGAAATATTTTATGTCGTCTTTATTGTCATAAAATGAAATTCAATGGTAATATTACCTATCTGCCACATACTTAAAAAAAATGATTTAATGACTTGTAATATGAAGGCATAAGAGAAGGGAAGTAACTTACAATAAAATAAGTATTTCGGTGTTAATACCAGACACAACTGCCAGTGCTTATATCTCCTTCATCTTAATAATTGGATTTAAGATCAGAAACCATTCTGTGGAAGGAGTACAGAATTAAGAGGTATGGGGGACATTAGAATAAAAAACTAGTGTTAGGACAAATAATAACTAATGATGAGAAAGAAAGAAATAAGCTTAGTTGAAATAGGGCTAACATTTTAAGATTAATTACAGTTTGGAGGTAGAAAACATAAGCAAGTATGCCATTCCTAGAAATGAGTTAGACTTATTTGTATGGATAGTTGCAAAATAATTCCCTATGTTATGATAAGGGACTGTATGGTATTGAAGAATCCCATGGAAAATACCTGTAATCTTGAAATTCTCCCTCAGGTTTAGGCATATATTTGGTTTCTTGTTCTTAGAAAGCCCTTCAGTAGGCAACAGGGAATAGGGAATGGATTGGAAAAAAAAAAGAGTAATATAAGTCATAAAGAAATTGTGTGGGAGACCTCTAGGGACAGTTTCAGTGTAAGACTGAGAAAAAATACTGAAAATACTGAAAAAGAAATATTTTCCAAAAATATTTGAGAAAATCCAAAATAAGTAAATAATTTTACTCAGTAGTTGCTACAGTATACACTTTTTATCATGCTGCAGAATTTTTAAAAGGCATATATTACAGCCAGAAGATGAAATATTTAAAGACACTCTCCATGAATGAAGTTTGGTGGTATCCCTGAGTGGCATGTGTCACAACCGATTTAGTAGTATTTGGTGCTAAACTTATTTCTCTCTCACATATTTTCATGTGACAGATAGGAAGGCAGACTAATGCAGTTTTTTTTTATGGTATTTTTTCTCCTTTTAAAAAAATATTTATTTTAATTGGAGGCTAATTACTTTATAATATTGTAGTTGTTTTTGCCATACATTGACATGAATCAGCCATGGGTGTACATGTGTTCCCTGTCCTGAACCCCCCTCCCATCTCCCTCCCCATCCCATCCCTCTGGGTCATCCCAGTGCACCAGCCCTGAGCACACTGTCTCATGCATTGAACCTGAACTGGCGATCTGTTTCACATATAATAATATACATGTTTCAATATTATTCTCTCAAATCATCCCACCCTTGCCTTCTCCCACAGAGTCCAAAAGACTATTCTATACATTTGTGTCTCTTTTGCTATCTCGCGTATGGGGTTATCGTTACCATCTTTCTAAATTCCATATATATGTGTCAGTATACTCTGTTGGTGTTTTTCTTTCTGAATTACTTCACTCTGTATAATAGGTTTCAGTTTCATCCACCTCCTTAGAACTGATTCAAATGTATTCTTTTTAATGGCTGAGTAATATTCCATTGTGTATATGTACCATGGCTTTCTTATCCATTCATCTGCTGATGAATATCTAGGTTGCTTCCGTGTCCTGGCTATTATAAACAGTGCTGTGATGAACATTGGGGTACACATTCTCTTTCAGTTCTGGTTTCCTTGGTGTGTATGCCCAATAGTGGGATTGCTGGGTCATATGGCAGTTCTATTTCCAGGTTTTTAAGGAATCTCCACACTATTCTCCATAGTGGCTGTACTAGTTTGCATTCCCACCAACAGTGTAAGAGGGTTCCCTTTTCTCCACACCCTCTCCAGCATTTATTGTTTGTAGACTTTTGGATAGCAGCCATTCTGACTGGTGTGTAATGGTGCCTCATTGTGGTTTTGATTTTCATTTCTCTGATAATGAGTGATGTTGAACATCTTTTTATGTGTTTGTTGGCCATCTGTTATGTCTTCTTTGGAGAAATGTCTGTTTAGTTCTTTGGCCCATTTTTTGACTGGGTCATTTATTTTTCTGGAATTGAGCTGCAGGAGTTGCTTGTATATTTTTGAGATTAATTCTTTGTCCATTGCTTTGTTTGCTATTATTTTCTCCCATTCTGAAGGCTGTCTTTTCACCTTGCTTATAGTTTCCTTCACTGTGCAAAGCTTTTAAGTTTAATTAGGTCCCATTTGTTTATTTTTGCTTTTATTTCCATTACTCTGGGATGTGGGTCATAGAGGATCCTGCTGTGATTTATGTCGGAGAGTGTTTTGCCTATGTTTTCTTTTAGGAGTTTTGTAGTTTCTGGTCTTACATTTAGATCTTGAATTCATTTTGAGTTTATTTTTGTGTATGGTGTTAGAAAGTGTTCTAGTTTCATTCTTTTACAAGTGGTTGACCAGTTTTCCCAGCACCACTTGTTAAAGAGATTGTCTTTTCTCCATTGTGTATTCTTGCCTCCCTTGTCAAAGATAAGGTGTCCATAGGTGCATGGATTTATCTCTGGGCTTTCTATTTTGTTCCATTGATCTATATTTCTGTCTTTGTGCCAGTACCATACTGTCTTGATGACTGTGGCTTTGTAGTATAGTCTGAAGTCAGGCAGATTGATTCCTCCAGTTCCATTCTTCTTTCTCAAGATTGCTTTGACTATTCAGTTTTTTGTATTTCCATACAAATTGTGAACTTATTTGTTCTAGTTCTGTGAAAAATACCATTGGTAGTTTGATAGGGATTGCATTGAATCTATAGATTTCTTTGGGTAGTATAGTCATTTTGACAATATTGATTCTTCCAATCCATGAACATGGTATATTTCTCCATCTATTTGTGTCCTCTTTGATTTCTTTCATCAGTGTTTTATAGTTTTCTATATATAGCTCTTTTGTTTCTTTAGGTAGATATATTAGTAGACTGAGTATCATAAACCCCATTGCCGTCAGTGATGGGGTTTTTTGAAATGGTTGGTTGAACAAAACAAAGTACAACCTTTCTTTGGTTTAATGTGCTAGTTTCATTCTTGAAAAATTCAATGATAATTAAATTTTCAAAATATACATTGGGCTGATATAGAAAAGAGATAAGCATAACCTTTTTTCTCTTTTCTTTTCATTTATGTGAATGTATAGTGTAGTGTTTGAAAGTCATGAGGGACACAGGACCATCTTGTGCTGTGTGGGCCTCTCCTGCAGGTTGAAGAACATGTAGCATCTCTGGAGCCCTTGAGAAAATACTAGTTATATTCCACATTGATGAGACAGTCCCTCATGATTCCAAGAAGTCATCTCATGGGACAGTGTCAACCCCTTGAAAACTAGCATGTAAAAGCCTTTCAGAGGGCTCTGCATTTTCCATCACATTTAGCACACTTGTAGCATCTTGTTCCTTGTCTAGCTTCTCTGACAGATTAAAGGTACCATGGGTTTGGGGATAGTGAAATTCATTTACCATTGTATCTGCCATTTCTGGGCAATGCCCAACATATCAAAGTCTTTCAGAAATTATTGAATGAGCAAAAGGACTGAGGCAGCACCTTGTTAAGTCCATTGGAGAGGGAGGTGACACGACTAGAATACCCAGTTTGCTATGACTAGGATCTGAGTTTTCTTAGGATAGTGCCAGTTTATATCAGTTGCCTGCTATCTTGTCCACATTAGCATTTGTCCTGGATGTATAGATAAAAGGAGTTCAGAATATGTCACTTGTCACCCCAAGACATGCCACTTTGGCATGTTGGTTGTTTAAAAGGAAAGGTACTTAGGAAACAGCCAGTGTAAGAAGAAGGAGATTCTGACCCTCCTTTGTCCTCCTGAAAGCAGGAGATAAATCTCCCAGGTGAAAGGTAGCCTCCCTGTACTAGGATAGAAGACATCCTTATCATTAGCTATAGGGAATTTAGGGCTTTGAAGGATGTATAAACAAACTTTGTTAATCTAGCCTATATCTTCCTAGTTACCTCTTCACCATTAACTCCCCATAGCCCAAACCCCTTTGTCTTGTCAATTCTTCACAAATTTATTTTTTTCTTTGTCAAAGGTATAAGTTTTTTGCCCTGTCCGTTTCTTCAGATCTTCATTCTCTTGTGGAGACTCCCACATACATGTTAAAATTCACTAAAGTTTCTATCTTATTGAAATTTTATTTTATTCTATTGATATGTCTTAAGTCAGTTTAATCCTTAGGCCCATCCAGATACCCAAAGAGCTTAGGGAGTTATTTTTCTTTTCCAATGCACACATATGTACACATACATGCACAAACACATCCATTTTAATAACGTAAATTTAATATTTCAATAAAAGTATTATTTTGGAAACCATTTTCAAATAGGACTATTTTTTAAAAAGTCTGACAGTATATTAAAACCAAATTGTAAGTCAACAAGTGACTAGTTTAAAAATTAAATAATACTATTTATTTTTAGCACCCCCTTTCAGTCTCAAAACTGTTTTGATTGGATGATAAATTACTCACAGCCACCCTACACACTATCCTTAGCAACATGATCACAAGGTTGTACTTGTCATTGTCCCTGAAGAAAACCTATCTTCTTTTCCCTCCCATGGGGTAGATGCTGTGGAAGTGACAAATGTGATTCTGCCATCCACTGGCCTCATTTCAGTGGTTTCTCAATTCCCTGAATTTTTTTCTGACTGATGATGACCTTTCAGCCCCGAAACATTACCTCTTAATTATTTGATTGGTTTACTTTTAACTTTGTGAATTATTTTTCTATTCCTACTATGTTTTCCTCTAAAGGAAAGTTTTAGTCATTAAACCTAATGGATTGAGTAAAGTTCCTATGGCAAACTTAATGTCTTTGGAAATCTTCCTATTGAAGGTCTAGGAGAAAGAGCAGAAGCAGTTTTCTGGGGTCCCAAAAAAATTTTTGATTCCTTTAGCTTGATTTGAATTCTGTATGTAGAAGCCTATAATTTTACAAATTTATGCTTTGAATTTTGTGTATTCCCTTTCACTTGGGTAGAAACCATTAAGGTTAGATTTTTAGATACTTTATTTTAGCTTTAAATACAATGGCCATAAAAGAAAATACTAGACTTTACTTAATTTTTTTTTTCCATTTATTTTTATTAGTTGGAGGCTAATTACTTTACATCATTGCAGTGGTTTTTGTCATACATTGAAATGAATTAGCCATGGATTTACATGTATTTCCCCATCCCGGTCCCCCCTCCCACCTCCCTCTCCACCCAATCCCTCTGGGTCTTCCCAGTGCACCAGGCCCGAGCACTTGTCTCATGCACCCAACCTGGGCTGGTCTGTTTCACCCTAGATAATATACATGTTTCAATGCTGTTCTCTTGAAACATCCCACCCTCGCCTTCTCCCAGAGTCCACAAGTCTGTTCTATACATCTGAGTCTCTTTTTCTGTTTTGCATATAGGGTTATTGTTACCATCTTTCTAAATTCCATATATATGTGTTAGTATACTGTAATGGTCTTTATCTTTCTGGCTTACTTCGCTCTGTATAATGGGCTCCAGTTTCATCCATCTCATTAGAACTGATTCAAATGAATTCTTTTTATTGTCTGAGTAATATTCCATGGTGTATATGTACCACAGCTTCCTCATCCATTCGTCTGCTGATGGGCATCTGGGTTGCTTCCATGTCCTGGCTATTATAAACAGTGCTGCGATGAACATTGGGGTGCACGTGTCTCTTTCAGATCTGGTTTCCTCGGTGTGTATGCCCAGAAGTGGGATTGCTGGGTCATATGGCAGTTTTATTTCCAGCTTTTTAAGAAATCTCCACACTGTTTTCCATAGTGGCTGTACTAATTTGCATTCCCACCAACAGTGTAAGAGGGTTCCCTTTTCTCCACACCCTCTCCAGCATTTATTGCTTGTAGACGTTTGGATAGCAGCCATCCTGACTGGCGTATAATGGTACCTCATTGTGGTTTTGATTTGCATTTCTCTGATAATGAGTGATGTTGAGCATCTTTTCATGTGTTTGTTAGCCATCTGTATGTCTTCCTTGGAGAAATGTCTGTTGAGTTCTTTGGCCCATTTTTTGATTGGGTCATTTATTTTTCTGGAGTTGAGCTGGAGGAGTTGCTTGTATATTTTTGAGATGAATCCTTTGTTGCTTCGTTTGCTATTATTTTCTCCCAATCTGAGGGCTGTCTTTTCACCTTGCTTATAGTTTCCTTTGTTGTGCAAAAGCTTTTAAGTTTCATTAGGTCCCATTTGTTTATTTTTGCTTTTATTTCTAAAATTCTGGGATGTGGGTCATAGAGGATCCTGCTGTGATTTATGTCAGAGAGTGTTTTGCCTATGTTCTCCTCTAGGAGTTTTATAGTTTCTGGTCTTACATTTAGATCTTTAATCCATTTTGAGTTTATTTTTGTGTATGGTGTTAGAAAGTGTTCTAGTTTCATTCTTTTACAAGTGGTTGACCAGTTTTCTCAGCACCACTTGTTAAAGAGGTTGTCTTTTTTCCATTGTATATTCTTGCCTCCTTTGTCAAAGATAAGGTGTCCATAGGTTCATGGATTTAAAATAAAGGCTGTGAAAAGAGACAAAGAAGGACACTACATAATGATCAAGGGATCAATCCAAGAAGAAGATATAACAATTATAAATATATATGCACCCAACATAGGAGCACCGCAATATGTAAGGCAAATGCTAACGAGTATGAAAAAGGAAATTAATAGTAACACAATAATAGTAGGAGACTTTAATACCCTACTCACAACTATGGATAGATCAACTAAACAGAAATGAACAAGGAAGCACAAACTTTAAAGGACACAATGGACCAGCTAGACCTTATTGACATCTATAGGACGTTTCACCCCAAAACAATCAACTTCACCTTTTTCTCAAGTGCACACGGAACCTTCTCCAGAATAGATCACATCCTGGGCCATAAATCTAGTCTTGGTAAATTCAAAAAGATTGAAATCATTCTAGTCATCTTTTCTGACCACAGTGCAGTAAGATTAGATCTCAATTACAGGAAAAAAATTATTAAAAATTCAAACATATGGAGGCTAAACAACACGCTTCTGAATAACCAACAAATCATAGAAGAAATCAAGAAAGAAATCAAAGTATGCATAGAAATGAATGAAAATGAAAACACAACAACCCAAAACCTATGGGACACTGTAAAAGCAGTGCTAAGGGGAAGATTCATAGCATTACAGGCCTACCTCAAGAAACAAGAAAAAAGTCAAATAAATAACCTAACTCTACACCTAAAGCAACTAGAGGAGGAAGAAATGAAGAACACCAGGGTCAGTAGAAGGAAAGAAATCTTAAAAATTAGGGCAGAAATAAATGCAAAAGAAACTAAAGAGATCATAGCAAAAATTAACAAAGCTAAAAGCTGGTTTTTTGAAAAAATAAACAAAATTGACAAACCATTAGCAAGACTCATTAAGAAACAAAGGGAGAAGAACCAAATTAACAAGATTAGAAACGAAAATGGAGAGATCACAACAGGCAACACTGAAATACAAAGGATCATAAGAGACTACTACCAGAAGCTCTATGCCAATAAAATGGACAACTTGGAAGAAATGGACAAGTTCTTAGAGAAGTATAACTTTCCAAAACTGAACCAGGAAGAAATAGAAGGTCTTAACAAAACCATCACAAGCAAGGAAATCGAAACTGTAATCAGAAATCTTCCAGCAAACAAAAGCCAAGGACCAGATGGCTTCACAGCTGAATTCTACCAAAAATTTAGAGAAGAGCTAACACCTATCTTACTCAAACTCTTCCAGAAAATTGCAGAAGAAGGTAAACTTCCAAACTCATTCTATGAGGCCACCATCACCCTAATTCCAAAACCAGACAAAGATGCCACAAAAAAAAGAAAACTACAGGCCAATATCACTGATGAACATAGATGCAAAAATCCTTAGACTTTACTTTAAAATTAAATATTACATGTCATATATTCCCCTCATAAGATTTAAGCCAAGAGAAATTAGTGCATTTGCCTACCCATAAAAAATGCACAGATGTTCATAGCAGCTTTAATCATAATAGCTAAAAACCCGGGACAATCCAAATGACCATCAGTGGGTAAATGAGTCAGCAAATTGTGTTATAGTTGTACAGTGGCATATTACTTAGCTGGAAAAAGAAAAAAGGAGCATTGATATGCTGTGTACAACAAGATGGATGCTTCTCAAAAACATGTGTTGACAAAAGTTGTAGTTATTGCTTAGTTGCTAAGTCGTGTCTGACTCATTTTGCAACCCCATGGACTGTAGCCTACGAGGCTCCTCTGTCCATTGGATTTTTACCACTGAGCCACCAGGGAAGCCCGCTGATGAAAGAAACCACATACGAAAGAATATACATTGTATTATTTCATTGATATAAATTCAGGAACCAGTGTATTAACAAGCTGAGGCCATCACTTTGGTGACAAAGAGCTGTCGGGTTAAACTGTGGTTTTTCCAGTAATCATGTACAAATGCAAGAGCTAGACCATAAAGAAGGCTAAGCACCAGTCAATCCTAAAGGAAATCAACCCTACTTCAGTCCATGGGTTCACAAAGAGTCAAACACGGCTTAGCAACTGAAAAACAACAATAAAGAATGAGTAATATGAATCAATGGTAACAAAAGTCAGAAAAATGGAGGGTTTGGGGAGGTTATATTACCTGGAAAGGGTCACAAGAGGATTTTCTGGATATATGCCATGGAGCTGTACACTTAAGATTTATGTGTTATACTGTATGTAAATTATTCATATAAATAAAGCATTGAGGAAAAAAAATACATGCAAAGTTTCTTTTTCATTAAAAAGTGATTGTTTAGAAAACAAATAAAAATCAAAAGAAACTAAATCATCATAATCTCACCACAAAAATGATTGATTAATTTCCTTCCAGTCTTTTGTTTGGGCATGGATTTTTTTTTCCCCTCCCCTCTGTCCCTCTTTACCTGCCTTTTTCTGTCTCCTTTTGATACATTTAATATTCATATTTAACTGGACTTCTGAATCTAGGAATAATTCTTTCTGAGGGAAGAGGATTTCCAGAGTAAGTTTTTTTTTTCCATTTGTGAAGTTTCATCCATGATAGGTAACCTTCAGATTAAAAAAAATTCATGACAATAATAGCCAATTTATACAAGTAACTGTAGCTAGAAGACACTTGGAATTTGTTTATATCTATAATAAAGGGGGGGGGGACTGACTTTTCTGTAAGTGAATGATAAGTTCCATGAGTCTCCCTATGTTGTATTTTTAAAATATATTTAAAAGTCTACAAATCTTGACCAGGTTTTTTCTCTTATCTTTAGGAAATAGCCATGAAAATTTTAGTATTGGAAAATTTGGGGTATTTTACAACCTGACAATTCATAATCATGCGCTGTTCTTAAAATTCATATTGCAGCATATTAAAATTGGATCCCAAGATCCTTTGCGGAAGAGCCTTGGAACTGTGACTCACCTTATGTTGAGCCAACATGACAGATAAATACATCATTTTTTCCTACTGTGAATGGAAACAAGTGTGAAAATAATGGGAAAGGTGTGTAGTCTAAAAGCAACATCATTTGCAGCATGAGTTGCTTAATATATAGTTAATATCTTACTTAAGGTCCCCAGGTAATATAATTGCTGATATTAAAAAATTTGTTTTGTTTTGTCACCTCCACAGAACATTTTGCCTTGAGACTTAATTAATGCATTTCTCTCTTAAGCATGTGTTTTAGACACTTGTGTACCCTTAAATAACCTTCAGGAACACTGCACGTTTCCACCCTGTTTCAAGATCAGAAAACAACAATACAAAGAACTTGGCACTCTATGTTCTCTCTGTAATCGGAAGAGAAGAATTTGGCTGGAATCATCATTAAAGGCAGCTGTCAGTATGGGTTTCTTCCCCAGGATGAAAACAAAAGGTGCTACAGAGGAAGGTACATAAAGATAGCACCCATGAGGCATTAGGATAAATAAAAGTAGGCAATATTAATGATGCTCATTAGCAGATGTCACTGTTGGGGATGAAGTGAATTCCATGCCAAAACGTTTCATACATTACACTTTTAAAAACTGTCAACTTTTTGACTTTGATGTATGTCCACGTGAATAGTTTTAATAAGTTCCTGCAGCCCTTTCTTTGCATCTACCCGCTAAGAATACTGTGGAATTGCTAGCAGCAATATCACAAAGACATTTTTGCCTAATGATTGGTGCTTCATTGGAAATGGGAAGGCTCAGATCATTATGCTCCCACTTATTTGTAGTGCAAATATTTGTCTAAGAATTAGTTAAAAAATATTGTATGACCAAGCAGATTTTATGGTTTAAAGCAATCTTCCACAGGCTGTTGCCTGTATAACTAATAGAATTACGTATGCATAAAACCGCTTTTACTGTGGAAGCCAAAATGCAGAATAATAGCTTGTCAAAGTGTCATTTGCAAGTGAGATCATAGATTTTATAGTCCAAATTAGGTTGTGTTCTTTTCCTTTTTGTCAGGTCATATTCTAATAACCATATTGTGCACTAAACCCTGTGATTATCCCAACACTTGACAGATGGTAGGCTGTTAATTTGTATGTAAGAGACAGTGATTGCCAGCACCCTAACAGTATTCAACAAAATATGAAATGTCAAAATCCACTTTTGGTTACGTTTTGCTTGACTTCATTTTAGCAAGGTAATGCTAGGTAGAAGAGTTTCAGTAGCTTAGCATATGTTTAATTTTACTAGTCTGATTGTTTTGTTTTTTTTTTTACTAACTGCTAGAAACAGAATTAAGGAAGAAGTGATTTTTTTCTTATTTATGTCTTCTTTCAACTTTCCTGTGGAGAGTGGGCATCAGCCTGAGGGGTTAATTGAAAAGGTTGCATGAGAGCTGGAAGCAGACAAGATTTAATTGCTAAATATTGAGGATATTGTTGTATAATAGTAGCATACACTGATGGTTTAAAAGTATGGTATGGGTCAAAATCATTTAAAAGTTTTAAGTTAAATATGCATTGGCAAATCCACTAAAAACTATTAGAACTAATAAACAAGCTTAGCAGTGTGACAAGATACAAGATCAGTATACAAAAATGAGTTTTATTTCTGTATTCAAGCAATGAACAATATGAAAGTGAGATTAAGAAAGCAATCACATTTAAATATAGCAGCAAAAAAAAAGGAAATGCATGGGAATAAGCTTAATGAAAGAAGTATAAGATTTGTACACTGAAAACTAGAAAACATTGTTGAAAAATATTAAAGAATAAATATGTTAAAAGACATCCCTTGTTTATAGAAACAAGAAACTGAAAACTTTACACTGTTAGGACTCTAATACAGCCCCAAATGGTTGACATGTTAAATGCGAAATTCCAGCTGTTTTTTTTTTTCCTGGAAATGAACGAGCTGATCCTAAAAATTCATGTGGAACTGCAAGGGATCTAGGATAGCTAAAACAATACTGAAAAAGAAGAACAGTTGGAGGATTTACACTTACTGATTTCAAAATTCACTACAAAGCGATAGTTATCAAGACTGTATGATACTAACATAAAGAGAGATCAACAGTAGATTTGAGAATCCAGAAATAAACCCTCACATTTATGGTCAAGTGCTTTTTGATATGAATACTGAGACAATTCAGTGGGGTAAGGATTAGTACTTTCAATCAATGTTGCTGGGACAGCTGAATATCAACATGCATAAGAACAAACTTAGGCCTGTACCTCACACCATACACAAGACTTAGCTCAAAATAGACCTTAGACCTAAATGTAAGTGCTAACACTATAAAAATCCTAGGATAAAAGACTTAATCTTTGTGATCTTGGGTTAGGTTCCTGAGTTATACTACCAAAAGCACAGGTGATAAAATACAAAATAGATTATTTGACTTCATCAAATAAAAAACTTGTGTGTGTCAAATGACACCATTAAGAAAGTAAAAAGATGACTCATAGATGGAGAAAATTATATATCTAACAGGGGCTCTCTGTGAGTATATAAAGAACTCTTACAAATTAACAATAAAGAGATATATAAATCAGGTGAAAAATGGACAAAGACATTGTAGGCGTTTTTCTAAAGCAGATGTACAAATAGTTACTAAGCAATAGAAAAAATCCTCAACATCATTCATTGTTAGTGAAATCAAATCAAACCAAAAGAAAACCATAAGAGACCACTCTATGTGCACTAGTTGGCTAAAATTAAAATGACAGTGACACGTGTTAGTGAAGATAGGGAGAAATTGGACTTCATATATTTCCTATAGGGCTGTAAAATGATTCAGCCACTTTAGAAAACTGCTTGCTAATTCCCCCAAATGTTGAACACTGAGTTATCATAAAACCCATAATTCACTCCTAGGTATATACCCAAGAGAATTGAAAGCATGTAAAATGGCAACCCACTCCAATACTCTTGCCTGGAGAATCCCATGGACAGAAGAGCCTGCCTGGCAACAGTCCAAGGGGTCGCAAAAGAGTTGGACAGGACTGAAGTGAATTCTCCAAGCCAGGCTTCAGCAATATGTGAACTGTGAACTTCCAGATGTTCAAGCTGGTTTTAGAAAAGGCAGAGGAACCAGAGATCAAATTGCCAACATCTGATGGATCATGGAAAAAGCAAGAGAGTTCCAGAAAAACATCTATTTCTGCTTTATTGACTATGCCAAAGCCTTTGACTGTGTGGATCACAATGAACTGTGGAAAATTCTGAAAGAGATGGGCATACCACACCATCTGACCTGCCTCTTGAGAAATCTGTATGCAGGTCAGGAAGCAACGGTTAGAACTGGACATGGAACAACAGACTGGTTCCAAATAAGGAAAGGAGTACGTCAATGCTGTATATTGTCACCCTGCTTACTTATATGCAGAGTACATCATGAGAAACGCTGGGCTGGAAGAAGCACAAGCTGGAATCAAGGTTGCTGGGAGAAATATCAATAACCTCAGATATGCAGATGACACTACCCTTATGGCAAAGTGAAGAAGAACTAAAGAGTCTCTTGATGAAAGTGAAAGAGGAGAGTGAGAAAGTTGGCTTAAAGCTCAACATTCAGAAAACTAAGATCATGGCATCCAGTCCCATCACTTCATGGCAGATAGATGGGGAAACAGTAGAAACAGTGGCTGACCTTATTTTTCTGGGCTCCAAAATCACTGCAGGTGGTGACTGCAGCCATGAAATTAAAAGACACTTACTCCTTGTAAACAAAGTTATGACCAACCTAGATAGCATATTAAAAAGCAGAGACATTACTTTGCCAACCAAGGTCCGTCTAGTCAAGGCTATGGTTTTTCCAGTGGTCATGTATGGATGTGAGAGTTGGACCCAAAGAAAGCTGAGCACAGAAGAATTGATGCTTTTGAACTATGGTGTTGAAGAAGACTCTTGAGAGTCCCTTGGACTGCAAGGAGATCCAACCAGTCCATCCTAAAGGAGATCAGTCCTGGGTGTTCTTTGGAAGGACTGATGTTGAAGCTGAAACTCCAATACTTTGGCCACCTGATGCGAAGAGCTGACTCCTTTGAAAAGACCCTGATGCTGGGAAAGATTGACGGCAGGAGGAAAAGGGGACGACAGAGGATGAGATTGTTGGATGGCATCATCGACTCGATGGACATGGGTTTGGGTGGACTCTGGGAGTTGGTGATGGACAGGGAGGCCTGGTGTGCTGCTGTGTTCATGGGGTTGCAAAGAGTCGGACACGACTGAGCAACTGAACTGAAGTGACTTAGGAACTACATAAAACCTTATGCTTGAATGTTCATAGCAACATTACTCATAATAGCCCCAAAGTAGAAACAACTCAAATATTCATCTATTGATAAAATGAATGGATAGACAAATGTTGTATCAATAGAATGTTATTCAGTCTTAGAAAGGAATGAAGTAGTGATACATGCTAACATCATGAATGAACCTTGAAAACAAGAAGCAAACCCAAAGAAGCCAGTCACTTAAGCCCATGGTTTCATTCATGTGAAATATGTGAAATGTCCAGAATACACAAATCCATTGACAGAAGGTAGGTTAGTGTTTACTGTGGGGTGGGTGGATGGGTTAGGGGAAGATGGTGAATGGGCTCCTAAATGGTCCAGGGTTTCTTTTTGGGATAATAAAATGTTGTAAAATTCATTGTGATGAAGGTTGTATAACTCAATGAATATACTAGAAACTAATGAACTGTATAATTTAAAAAGATGAATTTTATAGTATGTAAAATATATCTCAATAAAGCTGTTTTTTAAAAGCACATTAGCAATAGAATAGAAAAGATAATTCATTTATTATGTCACTATGACAATGATTGGGCTTCCCTAGTGGCTCAGTGGTAAAGAATCCGCCTGCCAATGCAGGAGACTTGGGTTCAATCCCTGGTCCTGGAAGATCCCCTGGAGGAGGAAATGGCCACCCACTCCAGTATTCTTGTCTGGAAAATTCCATGGACAGAGGAGCCTGGCAGGCTATGTCCATGGGGTTGCAAAGGGTCAGACACAACTCAACAGCAACAGCAGCATGGCAATAATTGCTTAGACTAACGGTATTACTTAAAGAGAAAAGAATTCAGTTTCTCATTCAAAAAACTCCAAAAATGGATCTGTAGAAAATTCTCTTTAGTGATGGTTTTCTTGCCTCATCTGAAGGCTAAATAACAATAGGACCAAGACTGATCAAGATCTTTCTTGTGTAGTACTTTAACTGTTTAGGTGTGCCAAAAAACCAGTGGTTTCCTGATTGTATAAGAGTCTCTCTCTCAAAAACAATCAATACTCATGGCACATACATAATAAGCGTGCCCTGTGTATATATTATATGCCATGTGTATCATGCCAATACATTGTATGCATAAACTTGCATGCATTATGCAGAAACATTAAAAACCTGTACCTAATTTGACTCATGACTGATTTCTCCTGCTTCATAATTCTTCCCAAGGAATATGTCACTTAGCACATTTTAATCTTATTTTTCCTTGTTAATTGGTTGGATTATGTCTATCTGTGAAGTATTTATTATATATAAAATGAATTGTTGAAATCATTTTTCAATGATTTTCAATGTTGTTCAATTTATCATCATTGAAAAACCTGTTGGGATCTTTCCCCTCAAACCTGTGTCTTCATGATTGGTTAGGCTATCATTAATTTTGTCATTTTGTGGAAGTGAAGGGCATAGCCTGTGCAGTTGAGAAACAGATATGAAATTTACCAAAGTAAAAAAGTTTCCTGGATTTGGCTAAGTGAAATTCTAAAATACACTATAAGGTATACATTATTGATCTTCAGTAAGGTAGTGCAAAGAAAAAAAAGTTTAAAAAAGTTTAAAATGTTAAAAATAAATGAAATATGGCAAAAATATGGCCTTTAAAGTCTAACTACCTAATTTTATTATTTAAAATATGTATCATCCTTTCAACAGCCTAATTTTAAATGTTAACCATTACTCTGTTGTATTTGGATCACCCCTTTTGGTAATAGCATGTTTTTAAAAAGTCCTAATGAACAAAAAGTTAATTTATAGAAAATTTATCAAATGATTTTTCCCCTTAAGAAATGTAAATATTGTATCATAAAATTATTTTTCTTTTTTAAAATGTCATTTTTCTAATGATCATGTTTAATGGTTGTGTGACTTTTCATATTGTTGCACCATGAGGTATTGATGCATAATACAAGAACTTCACAGGTAAGCTGCAGTGTCTCCAGCCCACTCATTTCAAAGAGGAGGAAAGGTGATCACAGTGGGGTTGGAATCTGGGTTTCTTTTTCCCATGTCAGTGATTAGAGTCATGTGGGAACACACCATTGCCTTGACTCATTTCACATGCAGTTCTCAGGTGCACACCCATAGCATGAAACGATGCATAATCACATTGGTCTTAGATATTTCGGGGGATGGGAATAAAAGATGTAAGTTTAATATTAAAGCTCCTTTTGATTCAGCAGACTAAACTTTCAGTATCAAGGAGAAAAGGGAGTAAATGGAGAGAGCAATCTGGTATTTTCTGTACTTTAGAGTGAAACCAAAAATGGGTAAAAAAGATATAATCAGAACTCACCACCATCCTATTTCAGCACAGCATGTAATTCTCAGTTCAAGAAAAAAGAAAGTTTTTTTTTTTTTTTTGAGAGAAAGCACTTTAAGATAATATCTCTATGAGCCATTTCCGTGAAAAGCAAGTGAAGCTTTGACTCCCTCTGAGAAACGGCTTTGCAATTTTGAAGCAGCTTAGAGAGCCTGGCTCAGGAAGCAGATTGGTCATTGACAGTGTGTGAATGAGCTGATCTGCATGAAACCTGAATAGTAAATGAGAGCCCATGGGTTGAACCAGAGTACTTTTGGTGATGCAGATTTGCCATGAATGAAGCCCTGGGTAGCCAAGCTAGCTGTGTGTCTGGGAGCTGGTTAAAAGCTTGGTAACCCTCTTGACTGCGTTTGAGAACTGACATTGCCATTACAATCATCTGGCTCCTGCTCTGGGTTGGTCAACTGCTGAAGCTACGAATGACCTCCATTTCTGACCGAATATGGGGAACACAAAGCAAAGAACAGCATTTCTTGATTTTTTTCTTTCTTTCTTCTTCTATTCACCACCACCCCCACCCCCCTGCCCCCAGAACCAGCAAAAAAGAAACTTGAAGCCATGTCCAACTGATGGCTTCTGTGTTCTGTTTTTGAGATACATTCTCACTGCTTTGGTGGAGTGGCTGGGACAGAGTGCTTGGTATTGACATTCAGATGAACATATCAAATACCTCTCTGGGCTGCTGAATTTCTTTATCTGATATTGGCACAACAAGCAACTCAGAGGTATTTGTCTGTGTCACTCTGGTCCTTTTATATTCTGACTGTTGAATGAAAGGAGACGGACAACTAAGACTTCTTTTTGAAAAGAAGTCCATTATCCAGGTCTTTGAAGCTCAGAAGAGTGAGTACATTCGACTTGGATAAAGCTCCACAAAAGGTGGAAGGAAGCAAAGACAGCCTTATAAATTTCCCTGTGAACAAGCAGATCTATTGTTGTCTTTATTAAAATATGCTTCCGAGTCGGTGGTTCTGTTCTGAGTGATACCTCGGAGTTGACTTGAAAGCAATCACTGGGAACTTCACGTGTCTCTACAATAGCTTAGTCTGTCTTGAGAAAAATAAAAGGAGATCAAATTGTTATGCTGAGAGTGCTCACTGTGTTGAACAAATTTATTCTCAAATTTTTAAAGTTAAAACTTTGGCAATGATATTAATAAAGATAAGTAAGCTAGTTGACATCAACACATGCATTCTGTTTGTTCTTTGTACATCCGTGTACCTCCCAGAGAGGGCTGTGACCCAGATTTCATATGCATTCAAGACTTTCATTAGTTAAGAATGACATATACTTATCATTAGAGCTTACTAATTAAAGCAGAATGTGACATTTCAAAGTAATGATGCTCCCCAGTGTCTCAATGTAAAATACTCCCTAGCCTATTTTTAATGACCTGGCATGCTATGTATGTTAAAAATATTATTTTGTTATGATCTTATGTTTTCATTATTGTCAGTGATAGTGATGACCAGGAAGACAGGACATTCTTCTCGATGAATAGGAAAGAGACTGGTGAAAGGAACCAAGGCTTTGAGTTTTTTCAGTCACATCCTGGGTGCATTCCTGCATTCTTGCATTTGTTCAGTACTTTCATAGTGCATGATTTCTACCTGCCACCCTCTCTGCTAGATGCTGGGGATACATCAGTTACTAGGACGCAGATGGTTCCTGCCCTCAAGGAGCTTGCTCCCCTCCCTTTGATTGTGATCAGAGCTGTTCCTTGTATTTCCTCTTTCTCATCCTCATTAGCAGCAGAGAGGATGACATATTCAGTGCTGGTTATTGATAGTTTATGGTGAATGGTGTCACAGATTTGTGATCTGTGAAGATTTAGCTTTAGGACCAGGGACCAGGCTTGATCACTCAAGAGCTTTTGTGCAGCAGAGTTTTATTAAAGTGAAAAGGGATAGAGGAAGCTTCTGACACAGACATCAGAAGGGGGACGGAGAGCGCTCCCTCACTAGTCTAAGCAAGGGAGTCATATACTTTTAAAATTAGTTACTACAATAAATCAAAAGGATGTCTTAAGGTTGTAAAGATCTTACTAGACCCACTCCCATAATTTACATTTTAAGATAACAGAATTAGCCAGGAGGTTTTCAGGAAGGAGAAATTGTCCTCAAGAAGGATACATTGTTGTTATATAATCCTTAGTACAGAGTTTAAACTGATGTGTAATCATCAGTTCCAGTCTTAAAGGAAAAAAATGTTTTATGTGACTAAGACTAAGGAATGTAGAGGAAAAAAAAAAAAAGACCTTTGTCCTTTCCTCCTTCTTGAGAATCCCAGACCCCTATCTCCTCTTCCCCGGTGGCTCAGAGAGTAAAGAATCTGCCTGCAATGCAGGAGACCTGGGTTTGATTCCTGGGTTGGGACGATGCCCTGGAGAAAGAAATGGCAACCCACCCCGGTATTCTTGCCTGGAAAATCCCATGGACAGAGGAGCCTGGCGGGCTACAGTACATGGGGTCGCAAAGAGTCGGACATGACTGAGTTTAGCACACTATCTCCTCTTCAAGAGCCTGAGACCCCTCTCTCCTCCTCGGGGACCCTGGACTTCTTATCAACCTGCCTAGTAATTGACTCTCATTATACATCTATGTCCTCACTTGCTATTGCAAACTTTTAGAGATTCTCAGTTGATAAGAATAGTGGAAAGAAGAATCTCCTTACTTATTCTGTACTTTTCCTCATATTTGTGTCTGGTGTGTCAGCTAAGTTTGTATCATATAGATTCAGTGACCCAGAACTATGGCTACTGTTCCCGTTCTCTACCTGGTATGCTGTTTTGTTTTTTAAACTTTTAATTTTGTATTGGGGTGTACCCAGTTAACAAACAATGTTGTAGTAGTTTCAGGTGAACGGCTAAGGGACTCAGCCATTTGTATATATGTATCCATTCTCCCCGCCCGCTCCCCCCCACCCCCGAAACTCCCGTCCCATCCAGCTGACCACATAACAGTGAGCAGAGTTCCATGTGCTGTACAGTCAGGTCCTTGTTGGGTATCCATTTTAAATATAGCAGTGTGTACATGTCCATCCTAAACTCTTTAACTATTCCTTCTCCCATCCTTCCCCCCGGCAACCGTAAGTTTGTCTTCTAAGTCTGTGAGTCTCTTTCTGTTTTGTAAGTAAGTTCATTTGTATTATTTATTTTTAGGTTTCACATATAAGTGATATTATATGTTTGTCTTTCGGTGTCTGTCTGACTTCACTCAGTACGGCACTCTCTAGGTCCATCCATGTCGCTACAAATTCTGCCTGGTATATTGCTGGTGCTCATTTTCTTCCTTCACTCTCCCTCATATCCCTCTAAGTAATAATAGCACTGAACTAGATGGTTCCAGTGTTTACACTATGAATCAATAATACTCTCAAATGTCAGTGGGATTTGTATTTGGGGCAATGATTGTGAAAATTTGCTAACTAAACCAGCTGTCATGGGCTATAATAATATATAGGGAGGAGAATCACTTTACATTAAGATTATTTCTTTATTATGGCTTTTACCCTAGTGGCTGGTTTCCCTGGTAGCTCAGCTGGTAAAGTATCTGCCTGCAATGTAGGAGACCTGGGTTGGATCCCTGGGTTGGGAAGATCCCCTGGAGAAGGAAAAGGCTACCCACTCCAGTATTCTCACCTGGAGAATTCCATGAACCATATAGTTCATGAGGTTGCAACTTTCACTTTCACTTTCATGTCTGAGCAACTTTCACTTACTCTAGCGGCAGCCAAGAAGTGGCAGATTCCTCAGCCCTCATTTCCAAACCCTGGGAAGAGAAGAAGCATGCCCTTTCTCTGTTAACAGAAGCATTGTAGGCTCTCAAGAGAAAGTCAGGGTTTGAACATGGAAAAACAGTGTGAAGAGTTTCCAAACAAAAGCAGGAAAGAGAAAGAGGAGGAGTTTGTTTTGTGCTAAATTTGCCCATTTCTCATCTCGTTTTCCCAGTAGTAAAAGCATCATCATCTTCATTGGTTGTGTTCTTTCTGTCATCACCACCATCATCATCATCATCACAGCTGTTATTTATTAAGCATAGAAGTTCCATCTCATAGGTGCCACTAATATTCAAATTTTATGGATGACCAAACCTTTTATAGGGCTTCCCAGGTGGCGCTAGTGGTAAAGAACCTGCTGCCATTACAGGAGACATAAGAGACTTAGCTTTGATCCCTGGGTCAGGAAGATCCCCTGGAGGAGGGCATGGCAACCCACTCCAGTATTCTTGCCTGGAGAATCCCATGGACAGACGAGCCTGGCAGGCTACCGTTCATGGAGTTGCAAAAAGTCAGACATGACTGAAGTGATTTAGCACACAAGCACAAACCATTTAGAGCAGTGATCCTCAATCTTTTTGGCACCCAGGACTGGTTTTGTAGAATACAGTTTCTCCATGGACTGGCGGAGGTGTGGGGTGGTTTCAGTATGATTCAAGTGCATTACATTTATTGTGCACTTTATTTCTATTATTATTCCATCATTTCCACCTCAGATCATCAAGCATTAGCTCTTGGAGGCTGGGAATCCCTTATTTAGAATGTTCAGGCAACTTGCCCGAAGCCCCAGGACTGGTAAATGACATAGTCAGGACCCCCTTCCCCCAGGGCTGTCTGATCCCAGACTACTCTTGACCACTGCCTTCTACCACCTTTCATTGTCTTGTAATCTTTTTTATATCCTTTCTTGTACAAACAGCTGGTAGGGGTCTTTAACGTCAAAGATGGTGATGAGTCAAACATTCAGGTTGTCTTTCATTTCTGAATGAACACTGTCATTTTCTCAATCTTTTTTTTATGAATTTCCTAAAAGCAAATTGCAGGCCTTCCAGTGACTGTGCTCAGTGATGGTTACTGATCTGGGGCTGGTCTTGTTATTCAAATCCCCTCACTCCCTCTCCCCATTAGTAACCACAAGTTTGTGTTCTAATGTTGGTGAGTCTGTGTCTGTTTTGTTTATGTGTGAAAGTGTTAGTTACTCAGTCATTCCCAACTTTGAGACCCTGTGAACTGTAACTCGCCAGGCTCCTCTGTCCGTGGCATTTCCCAGGCAAGAATACAAGAGTGGGTTGCCGTTTCCTATGCCAGGGGATCTTCCAGACCCAGAGATTGAACCTGGGTCTCCTGCATTGCAGTCAGATTCTTTACTGTTTGAACCACCAAGGAAGCCTCATATACTGGGACTCAATGTCTTGAGTTGTAAAATGGGGGTGAGTAACAAAAGTACCTCATCCCTGTGAGGGTTACCTGAGAGAATGCTGATAAAGCACTTAGCATAGTGTCTGGTATGCAGGAAGTGTTAAATATATGTGATGATGATAGAGATCATGGTGGTGAAAGAAGTAAGGTACACTACTTCATTTCTTCAAGTGAAATCTTACACAGAAGTTCAATATATGAATATATGAACTTGATTAACTGTTCTGGGCAGAGAGAATGGGCACAGAGCTTATCTTACTCGGTACTCCCACAGAACACATGCGCTCAAGTGTGTCCATATAGATAGCTCAGAAATGATGATTCTTGGTTTGAAATTTGGGAAAAGAACAGCAGGCTGTGGAAGGGTAGAGAAAGCACCATGGGCAAGGTGCTAGCCAATTTGGATTTAATTAGGGCTCTGCTGCTTTCAGCTCACAAGACCTTAGACAACTGTTTTTCTCTTTTTGAGCCTCAGTTTCCTCTTCTGTGGAGTGATGATAGCAATACCCACTCACCAGGGCTGTTTTCAGAACTGCTGAGATAATGTATTGTGGATGGACTTTGAAGATGCTACCAGCTTTGGTTTTTGTTGTGCAATTTATACTAGGATAAAAATAAGTTTGATAGAGAGTTGCAAATGGGACTGTATTTATGGGCTACGTTAGAGCCCAAGGCTTTCTTTTGATGTTAAAGGTGTAGCTCACCAGCTGACCTCATTTACTTGGAAATTCTAGAATGGCAGCATAACCCTTTGAAGCCCAATGGTTAATTTTCTTTAGAGATCTTTCCTCTTTTGGTTATTGGATGCTGTGCTTATGTTCTTTAAACCCTGGCAGTGAGGAAGAACCCCTTGTGTGACAATGGATTTAGTGGGGTATAAATCTACCTAACTAGCAGCTGGATGGGAGCTGATGAGGGCTGGCCCCAGAGCCCAGCTACATTAACCGAGTTAGAAGGATGTGCCGACTTCAACTTCCAGCCATGAGGCCCAGCAGCAGACTGCAGGGAAGCAATAGCAGCCCATGGTGGGGCCCATTGTGCTACCGTCATTCTCGTCAGTGTCACCATCATTGCCATTAAGCCATTATTAAGTGCTGGCATGTGGGGCTCCCTTAGGTGCCATCGTAGGCAGATAGGCAGCTGTGTGTTTTAAATAAGAGCCTGACCATGAGGTGAAGGGGCCCAGCTGTAATCCAAGGCAGGCCCACAAGCATGGCTGTAGTAGGCATTTGTTTGTGGTGTCAGCTTAATCCATATGGCCCCTTTCTTTGAGAGCGGCTCCCAACTCTCACCTTCAAGGGCGGCCCTGGTGATCATGTCTGTACTTAGTCACGTGTGTAGCTTGGCTCCCATGGCCATGCCTGAGTGATGCACAGCTGACTGAAGCCAGGCCAGTCAGATTGTCATTCCCAGAAGCTGGACATGGGACTAAGACATACTTGTAGGTAGATGGGGTAGATAGGTACACTTGAAACCTGTGGTTAATTCAGTAATCCTCATTACAGTCCTTTGAGGTAGATCCTTTCTCATTCCCATTTTATAGAAGAGGAAACTGAGTCATAGGTTAAGTAATTTACCCAAGTTCATATACTTAGGTAGTGGCAGAGCCAGGTTTGAACCCAGGTAACATGAACTCATGCCTTTAGCCACTATGCAACTGTCTTTCTGAAGATGTATGGATAAAGAAGGTGTGGTATATACACAATGGAACAGCACTCAGCCATAAAAAATAATGCAATAATGCTATTTGGAGCAACATGGATAGACCTAGAGATTATCATAGTAACTGAAGTAAATTAGACAGAGAAAGACAAATACAATATCACTTATATGTGGAATCTTAAAAAATGTTATAAATGAGATTATTTACAAAACAGACATGAAAAACAAACCTATGATTACCAATTGGGGGATAGCAGGGGCAAGGAGGGAGAGAAATTAGGAGTTTGGGATTAACATATACACTACTATACAGACCTTAACGACCATGATTCCTTTTTTAAAAAACTTTTTATTTTGTATTAGGATATAGCCGATTAACAAGTGATGTTGTGGTCATTTCAGATGGACACTGAAGAGACTCAGCCATAGATACGCATGTGTCCATTCTCCTGCAACCTCGCCTCCCATCCAGGCTGCCATAAAACATTGAGCTGAGTTTCCTGTGCTATACATAGGTCCTTGCTGGTTGTTCATTTTAAATACAGTGGTAGGTATGTGTGGATCCCAAACCCCCTAACTATCTCTTCCCCCCATCCTTCTTCCTAGCAACCATAAATTCATTCTCTAAGTTTGTGAGTCTGTTTCTGTTAAGTAAGTTCATTTGTATCATTTCACTTTAGATTCCACATATAAGAGATGTCATACGATAAGTGGCAGCGATTTCTACCATCGAACTTTGAAAAGTATCTCTGTGTCTCTATAAGTAAATTCCCCTCTTTGTGCACAAAGTAGTTCCAATGGATGTCTATTCTTTGACACCAAAAGAGCACTGACTTAATGATCACACTATCACAGTTTGTTAAAAAATACCGTAGATCATTCATTGGTCTCTGTGGCCCCAGGCGTTTTTATATTATCTCCAGATAGGGTCCAGACTAGTAGAGGAGAGAGGCAAGTAAACTAGTAATTGGAGCATAAGGTGACAAGCTCTCTGAGAAATGTAAACCTAAACTGCTTTAGAAACTCAGAAGTGTGGCAAGATTAGGCTGTGAGGAATCAGGCTTTGAGAATCAGGCTTCTCAAAGAGGTTGAGCTGTTTTTGAACAGTAGGATTTAGATATATGAAGAAGATTGGGAGGAAGGGTGTTCCAGGTAGTAAATGGTATATGAAAAAGAAAAGTGAAACCTATGATACATTTTGGAAAGGACAAGCAGTTAAGTGTGATGAAGGAAGGAAGAGGAGTTGGACATGCAACCAGAGTTCCTCGCTGGACCAGATCCTGCAAGGTCTCCAGTGCTTGGATTTCGAACCTTATCCTATAAGCTAACAGTTCATTCACTACTGGATTTCTTCCCTCCCTCCAACATGAAAACATAAATTTTGCAGTGAATAAGATAACATACTGACAACATTAAAGACAGTTTTAGGGGGAAACACACACACACACACACACACACACACACACACACACACACAAACCATGTACAGTCCCAAACCCTAACACTGCGGTTTTAATTTTTGCACATCATCTGGTTGTCCTTAAACATGCCTATTTTTGTACATGGTTACAGTCCATGTACATATCATTTTCACTTCCTAGTAGATGAAAAAGTTCTTCTATATTTCTGTGTCCTCCTCTTCTAATTATTATAACAGCCTGATAAGTTTTTCCAAATACCCACATAGCTCCAGACAATGCATTAGGTTCTTGTGGCAAAAATGTATGAGCTGAGGATTTCTGCTTTTGTGGCAATGCAGGATGTGATATAATAATTCTGCTGAAGAATTGGGCCATGTGCATTTCCAAATGTGTGCATGTACTATTATTATTGTATGAAAAGCATATTCATCTCTTTGAGAATTGATTTCTAAATCCCTTTCCTTTGAACCATTCCCATGCTCCTTCCCTCATCATAAATGCTCCATGGCTAACAAATGGCGTCAGTGTCACCTGCTTTTACTGTTCATGTGCTACTTACCTAGTATCTCTTTCAGATCTTATGCTCTAAGTCCTCTGAAAGCCATTTGATGGTTAACCATTAATAGGCTCCAAATTAAGCTCCTGAGCTGAGTTAATTTGATTATGAAACATTATCTTGATTGTGGCAAGTGTCCAGTTGTCATCTTTTTAATGATACGGGCGCCCACAGCCTGAACTAATTACAACCCAGCTTCATTTCAGGGAGGGTGGCATTGCCTAGCCAGTCTCCCCAAGCCAGGCCCGAGCGTGCTGATGGTGTGATCACATGTGCTTTCCCTTCCTCTGGCCTTCTGCAGTTGAAGTCAGTTTCATCCTCTTTCCCTCCCTGCTCCTGTGTTAGAGAGAAAGCAGGGGTGATTGGCCAAAATTGCTTCTTAAATTAAATTTTGCCTCCTACCTCCAGCATAATCATGAGCCTGCAAATTAAAGATACAGATAATTTTGCAATCAGATTTGCATTTTGGTCTGTAATAAGTTTAATAAAGTATTTTTTTACATGCTTTAGTATTCCCTTTTATGATGCTTTTATTGGCTTAATTTAGCTCTGTGGTTTGGTTCATATTTTGTTGTTGGTTTTTCCTCTAGTCTCCATATCCAAAAGTCTTCATTTTCTTCATTCCTAGGCTTGTATATATTGCAGAAAAGAAGTGTTCAATTGGTATAAATTAAAAAAAAAGATATTCATTCAGTAAAGAGGCTAAAATTGCTTCAGTATCTGTTTAGTGACAAAATGGACAGAGAGCCTAAGTAAATTTTGTTCTCTGCAAACTCTCACATCTGATTTTACTCTGTATGTGTGTGTATGTTCAGACACAAATATTCAAGTGTGGGTTATTGACATACATACTTAAAATGAAGTAGGTTATTACTTTATAGACCTTAAATGCTTGAAGAACTCTCTTAGCCTCAGCTTCCTCCTTTGTCAAATGGAACAATAATAGTTCTTACTGTGTGTGGTTGCAGGGATAATTCATTTGATGCTGCTGCAATGTGTTAGCCCATAAGTGTGCCAGTAAATATGAATGATTAATATCATGGCCCTTGTCCTAGAAGAGTACAAAGCCTTTTTCATGATCTTAATTTTGAGCAACAAAATAATTCCCTAAGTTCATCTTTTTTGGGAAGGCCAAAAGCATAAGAAGAAAGCTTAGAAAAGTTTCCCAAGCCATATTCTCCTAGCATCCTTTCCCTTTTCAGTTAACCTAGATTGAATGTTAGTCTTTTCTATCTGGTTCTCACTGATACTGTCTTTATAGCAGATTCTCCTGGTGGCCATTATCTAATCAAGCCGTGGTGGTTGGTGACCAGTTTTGTATGAGTCAGCTTGCTACCTCTAGCAATCACTCTGCTTCTTTTCTGCCATCTCTCCTGCTTGGGGCCTGCTTGACCTGGGCTAAAGAAAAGCCTGAAAGTGCAAGAAATAAATGCCTTCGGGACTACCCCTCAACCATTGGGCATTTCAGTAAATATTCCAGTCTTCCATTTTTTTCAGGTGCATAATTCTGGATGCATACTGCACACTTCTGAGGAAGTCCTGGCCAAATCAGGCCCTTTGTCTGTGGCAGACTTCATAATGTACCCTTAGATTGGCTTTTACCCCTTTGCCTGTCTTACTCTGTATTCCCACATCCCTGCTTTCTGGAATCACCTCCCGAACATTTAATAACCCTCTGCACCTAAATCCTTGTCTCAGTCTCTGCCTTCAGGGGAACCTAACCCCCCAGAGCCCTGAAATCCCCCACCTCCTTGATATTTCTAGGCCCTGACTATGTAGTCTTTAGCCCTGGACCATCTCTCTTTACTTTTTAGTTCAGAGGAAAAAGACATCTCATGAGTTTTCAAGGCTAGTCTTTTCTTTGATCTTGATTCTGTCACTTCTTAAATTCTCTGGCCCCACAGGCCATCATGTCTTGTTTACTGCTGCACCACCAGTGTAGAATACTTAGCTCATAGTAGGAGCTCAATAACTACTTACTGAATGAATAAAAGAATGAATTTTTCCCTTTTTCTTGCTTGTATTTTATTTTCTTCCTCTCCACACATACTAATCCCATCATTGGTTCTTTTATCCTTTCTTTGGAAGTCCAGAAATCTTTTGCTTTGGAAGTAAACATCACTACTTTAATCACAGAGCCCTTCTCTTTATTAGGCCTCCTAGCTAACTCCCAAGCTGGAATCAGGATTGCCAGGAGAAATATCAACAACCTCAGATAAGCAGATGATACCACGAATGGCAGAAACTGAAGAGGAACTAAAGAGCCTCTTGATGAGGGTGAAAGAGGAGAAAACTAGTTTGACACTCAAGGTTTAAAAAAACTAAGATTATCACAGCCAGTCCCATCACTTCATAGAAAATAGATGGGGAAAAAGTAGAAGCAGTGACAGATTTTATTTTCTTGGGTTTCAAAATCACTGTGGATGGTGAATGCAGCCATGAAATTAAAAGATGCTTGCTCCTTGGAAGGAAAACTATGACAAACTTAGACAGCATATTCAAAAGCAGAGACATCATTTTGCCGACAAAGGTCCATATAGTCAAAGCTATGGTTTTTTTTCCAGTAGTCATGTATGGATGATAGAGTTGGACCATAAAGAAAAGCACCAGAGAATTGATGCTTTTGCATTGTGGTGCTGGAAAAGACTCTTGAGAGACCATTGGACAGCAATTCTAAAAGAAATCAACCCTGAATATTCATTGGAAGGACTGATACTGAAGCTGAAACTCCAATATTTTGGCCACCTGATGTGAAGAGTTGACTCACTGGGAAAGACCCTGATGCTGAGAAAGAGTGAGAGCAGAAAGAGGAGGGGGCGACGGAGGACGAGATGACTGGATGGCATCACTGATCAGTGGACCTGAGTTTGAGTACACTCTGGGAGATAGTGAAGGACCGGGAAGCTTGGCGTGCTGCAGTCCTTGGGGTCACAAAGAGTCAGACACAACTTAGTGATTGAACAACAGCCAACTCCTAGCTCCTTGGCAATTCTGATCTTCCTTCCTTAATATCTTCTCTTTCTTCAACTCTGCCTCACTTTATCTCTCAGACTCTCCCTGGGTTCTTTGCCTGCTTAGCTGACTTTTCTTTCCCAGTGTTTTTGCTGGCATGCTTAGCTGATTCTAAGTGTTGCTTTCTCCAGGGTTCTGTCTTTTATTCTCTTCTTTTCTGAAATTATATACCCAACCTGGGTAGAGCTGTGACCACCATCTCTTTAGCCATGTAGGTATCTAAATCTCTAATCTCTAAATTGACTCTCCTGAGTTCAAAGCTATTGTAAACCTCCATCTGCAATTCTTACCATGTTTAAGCTAAAACTCATTTTCTTTTCCCCATTTTCACCTCTTCCATCTTTTCCAGTACTGCCTTAATTAATGGCTTCACTAGCTGTGTTGTTATGTGCTATAGAAGCCTTTGTGTGATCCTTAACTGCCTTTCCTCAACCATTGCTCTCAAGAAATACTTTTGAGTTCTTACTGTAAGGCAGACACTGTGCTAGGTGCTAGGGATGCATGGATAAGATAGACTATCAAAGGCTTCCCTGGTGGCTCAGTAGTTAAGAATCTGCCTTGCAGTGCAAAGGACACTGGTTCAATCCCTGGTCTGGGAAGATTACACATACCACAGAGTGACTAAGTCTGTGTGGCACAACTAATGAGCATTCATGATACAACCATTGAAGCTTGTGCGCCCAGATCCTGTGCTCCACACTAAGAGAAGCCGCCACAACGAGAAGCCTGCACACTGCAATGAGGAGTAGCCCCTGCTTGCCACAGTTAGAGTCCGCACGCTGCATCAGTGACCAAGCACAGCCAATAAATAAATAAATTTTTTGTTTGTTTGTTTTAAAAGATAGACCATCAAGAGACTCCTAGTCTGATACAGACATTAATCTGACTTATTGCACAAATATAACATTACAAACTGAAGTAATGTGGCTGTGGAAGAAAAGTCCAGTGTACTTTTAGAGTGTATCATGGACCAAATTTATTGCTTAGACTTGCACAAGCTTCCTTTGGAAAGTGTGTCATTTGATCTCAGATATAAAGGCTGAGTAGGAATAAGAGAGAGAAGCTCTTCCCTCTTTATCACTAGGTATGGTAGCCATCAAGTTCCATTGATGTTACCTACAAAATGTCCCCATTTTTCTATTTTCTTTTCTCATTCTGAACCCTTGCAATTCCCACCTTCACCTCCCACTCCCCATCCATTGATTTTTACATTGTCTGAGTGTTTTTAACCAAACACAGACCTGACCGTGTGTCTTCTTCTTCCAACTTAAAACCCTTGGTAGCTCACTAGTACTTCCAGAGTAAAATTCCATCCCTCTGGCATGGCAGCCAAAGTCTTTCCAATTTTTGTCTCTGACCTGTGTTTCTAGCCTCATTTCCTGTCACTCCACAGCACATTCCCTGTAATATGACCACTGGGAACTTTGCCATTTTCTGAGAGTACCAGTTCCTCATAGCCATTCATGCCTGTGTTCACTCACTTTTCAGCTTTGAGTTCTACTTTTCTTTTGTACCTAGTCACCCCCTGCTAGTCCTGTGGTGTGCGCTTAGTGGCTCGGTTGTGTCTGACACTTTGAACCATTTGTACTGTAGCCCTACAGGCTCTTCGTCCATGAGATTTGTCAGGCAAGAATACTGGAGTGGGTTGCCATTTCCTCCTCCAGGGGATCTTCCCGACCAAGGGATGGAACCTGTGTCTCCTGCCTGACAGGTGGATTCTTTACCACTAAGCTGTCAGATGTAGACCTGACATAAATGTCACACCCCCCATGAGGCTTTTCCTGGCCCCCAATCTTCATCCCCTTATTTGTATTTACACATTTCTCTCCTTAGAGTTCCCATCCTTCTGCCTTATATTAACTTAGTTATCTAGAACATTTATTCCTCTGGGGTCAAAATTGTGCTGTGCTCATCTCTCCCATTCCAGGGCTTGAAATATAGCAGGTGTTTGTAAATACTAGTAATTGAATTGTCCATGTGTGAATAGTGTAAGGGAAGCAAAGACACTGGGGATGGCAGGAGAGCTGAAAAAAAAAAAAAAAAAAAAAAAAGCCTGCCCTTTTGTAATGAAATGAACTGGTGATCCAAAGCAGGGCTTGACCAAGACACATGTCAGTGGTCCAGGCAGACTAATCATTCGGTATCCCTTAAGCAATCAAGTGATGTAACAGATTTGAGCAGTACTGCTTGTGGAGGATGGTGACAGATTGTAGCACCTGGCCTCCACACCTAACTCAGCACAACGAAAGCCCTCTAATTGTCAACCCCTTCTTACATAAAGGAATTTTACTGACTTCTGTCCCCAAGTTTGCACCCCTACTCCCCACCTCATTGTCTCATAGAAACTTATTTTTTCTTTCTTCATATCTAATTCCCTTCTTAAAGAAATTTCTGTGTTTTTTTTCACTGTGTTACTTTTCTGGGGAGTACTTTAGTACCTGTCCTAGGTTGTACCCTGTGCAGTCCTCCTGTTCATGCTGCTCTGATACCAAGGAAGGAAGACTGAGTTGTGCAAAGCTCTTTATCAATATCACACCAAAAACCTATAAAGAATCCTTTCTTTATAGCATTATCCTCAATGGAGAAAAACTGAAAGCATTTCCCCTAAAGTCAGGAACAAGACAAGGGTACCCACTCCCACCACTACTACTATAGTTTTGGAACTCTTGGCCACAGCCATCAGAGCAGAAAAAGAAATAAAAGGAATCCAGATTGGAAAAGAAGAAGTAAAACTCTCACTGTTTGCAGATGACATGATCCTCTATATAGAAAACCCTAAAGACTCCACCAGAAAATTACTATAGCTAATCAATGAATATAGTAAAGTTGCAGGATATAAAATTAACACACAGAAATCCCTTGCATTCCTATACACAACAATGAGAAAACAGAAAGAGAAATTAAGGAAACAGTTCCATTCACCATTGCAATGAAAAGAATAAAATACTTAGGAATATATCTACCTACAGAAATGAAAGACTATATAGAAAACTATAAAACACTGGTGAAAGAAATCAAAGAAGATACAAATAGATGGAGAAATACACCATGTTCATGGATCAGAAGACTCAATATAGTAAAAATGAGTATACTACCCAAAGGAATCTATAGATTCAATGTAATCCCCATCAAGCTACCAATGGTATTTTTCACAGAACTAGAACAAATAAGTTCACAATTTGTATGGAAATACAAAAAACCTCAAATAGCCAAAGCAATCTTGAGAAAGAAGAATGGAAACTGGAGGAATCAGCCTGCCTGACTTTAGTCTCTACTACAAAGCCACAGTCATCAAGACAGTATGGTACTGGCACAAAGACAAAAATATAGATGAATGGAACAAAATAGAAAGCCCAGAGATAAATCCATGCACCTATGGACACCTTATCTTTGACAAGGGAGGCAAGAATATACAACGGAGAAAAGACAATCTCTTTAACAAGTGGTCCTGGGAAAACTGGTCAACCACTTGTAAAAGAATGAAACTAAAACACTTTCTAACACCATACACAAGAATAAACTCAAAATGGATTAAAGATCTAAATGTAAGACCAGAAACTATAAAACTCCTAGAGTAAAACATAGGCAAAACACTCTCCAACATAAACCACAGCAGGATCCTCTATGATCCACCTCCCAGAATATTGGAAATAAAAAAAAATTGGAAATTAAAAAAAAAAAAGCAAAAAACAAATGGGACCTAATTAAAACTAAAAGCTTCTGCACAACAAAGGAAACTACAAGCAAGATGAAAAGACAGCCTTCAGAATGGGAGAAAATAATAGCAAACAAAGCAATGGACAAAGAATTAATCTCAAAAATATACAAGAAACTCCTGCAGCTCAATTCCAGAAAAATAAAAGACCCAGTCAAAAAGTGGGCCAAAGAACTAAACAGACATTTCTCCAAAGACGACATAAAGGTGGCTAACAAAGACATGAAAAGATGCTTGACATCACTCATTATCAGAGAAATGCAAATCAAAACCACAATGAGGTACCGTTACACGCCCGTCACAATGTGCTATCCAAAAGTCTACAATAATAAATAAATGCTGGAGAGGGTGTGGAGAAAAGGGAGCCCTCATACACTGTTGGTGGGAATGCAAACTAGTACAGCCAGTATGGAGAACAGTGTGGTGATTCCAGCAATCCCACTACTGGGCATACCCACTGAGGAAACCAGAATTGAAAGAGACATGTGTACCCCAATATTCATCACAGCACTGTTTATAATAGCCAAGACATGGAAACAACCTATATGTCCATCAGCAGATGAATGGATAAGAAAGCCATGGTACATATACACAATGGAATATTACTCAGCCATTAAAAAGAATACATTTGAATCAGTTCTCATGAGATGGATGAAACTGGAGCCCATTATATAGAATGAAGTAAGCTATAAAGAAAAACACCAATACAGTATCAGTTCAATTGAGTTCAGTTGCTCAGTCATGTCCAACTCTTTGGGACCCCATGAATCGCAGCACGCCAGACCTCCCTGTCCATCACCAACTCCCGGAGTTTACTCAGACTCATGTCCATCGAGTCAGTGATGACATCCAGCCATCTCATTCTCTGTTGTCCCCTTCTCCTCCTGCCCCATATCCCTCCCAGCGTCAGGGTTTTTTTCCATTGAGTCACCTCTTCACGTGAGGTGGCCAAAGTATTGGAGTTTCAGCTTCAGCATCAGTCCTTCCAATGAACACCCAGGACTGATCTCCTTTAGCATGGACTGGTTGGATCTCCTTGCAGTCCAAGGGACTCTCAAGAGTCTTCTCCAACACCACAGTTCAAAAGCATCAATTCTTCGGCGCTCAGCTTTCTTCACAGTCCAACTCTCACATCCATGCATGACCACTGGAAAAACCATAGCCTTGACTAGACGAACCTTTGTTGACAAAGTAATGTCTCTGCTTTTTAATATGCTATCTAGGTTGGTCATAACTTTCCTTCCAAGGAGTAAGCATCTTTTAATTTCATGGCTGCAATCACCATCTGCAGTGATTTTAGAGCCCAGAAAAGTAAAGTCTGACATTGTTTCTACTGTTTCCCCATCTATTTCCCTTGAAGTGATGGGACCAGATGCCATGATCTTAGATTTCTGAATGTTAAGCTTTAAGCCAACTTTTTTACTCTCTTCTTTCACTTTCATCAAGAAGCTTTTTAGTTCCTTTTCACTTTCTGCCATAAGGGTAGTGTCATCTGCATATCTGAGTTTATTGATATTTCTCCCGGCAATCTTGATTCCAGCTTGTGCTTTTTCCAGCCCAGCATTTCTCATGATGTACTTTGCATATAAGTTAAATAAGCAGACTGACAATATACAGCCTTGACATACTTCTTTTCCTATTTGGAACCAGTCTGTTGTTCCATGTACAATTCTAACTGTTGCTTCCTGACCTGCCTATAGGTTTCTCAAGAGGCAGGTCAGGTAGTCTGGTATTCCCATCTCTTTCAGAATTTTCCACAGTTCATTGTGATCCACACAGTGAAAGGCCTTGGCATAGTCAATAAAGCAGAAAGAGATGTTTTCCTGGAACTCTCTTGCTTTTTCGATGATCCAGAGATGTTGGCAATTTGATCTCTTGTTCCTCTGCCTTTTCTAAAACCAGCTTGAACATCTGGAAGTTCATGGTTCACGTATTGCTGAAGCCTGGCTTGGAGAATTTTGAGCATTACTTTACTAGTATGTGAGATGAGTGCAGTTGTACGGTTGTTTGAGCAGTCTTTTGGCATTGCCTTTCTTTGGGATTGGAATGAAAACTGCCCTTTTCCGGTCCTGTGGCCACTGCTGAGTTTTCCAAATTTGCTGGCATATTGAGTACAGCAGTTTCACAGCATCACCTTTCAGGATTTGAAATAGCTCAACTAGAATTCCATCACCTCCACTAGCTTTGTTCGTAGTGATGCTTTCTAAGGCCCACTTGACTTCACATTCCAAGATGTCTGGCTCTAGGTGAGTGATCACACCATCTTGATTATCTGGGTCATGAAGATATTTTTTGTACAGTTCTTCTGTGTATTCTTGCTAACTCTTCTTAATATCTTCTGCTTCTGTTAGGTCCATGCCATTTCTATCCTTTATCGGACCCATCTTTGCTTGAAATGTTCCCTTCGTATCTCTAAACCCCTGAAGAGATCTCTAGTCTTTCCCATTCTGTTGTTTTCCTCTATTTCTTTGCGTTGATCGCTGAGGAAGGCTTTCTTATCTCTCCTTGCTATTCTTTGGAACTCTGCATTCAAATGGGAATATCTTTCCTTCTCTCCTTTGCTTTTTACTTCTCTTCTTTTCACAGCTGTTTATAAGGCCTCCTCAGACAGCCATTTTGCTTTTTTCATTTCTTTTCCATGGGGATGGTCTTAGTCCCTGTCTCCTGTACAATGTCACAAACGTCCATCCATAGTTCGTCAGGCACTCTGTCTATCAGATCTGGTCCCTTAAATCTATTTCTCACTTCCACTCTATAATCATAAGGGATTTGATTTAGGTCATACCTGAATGGTCTAGTGGTTTTCCCTATTTTCTTTGTTTGTTTCCAAGGCAAGCCATTCAATATCAACAGTAATCCAAGCCTATTCCCCAACCAGTAATGCTGAAGAAGCTGAAGTTGAATAGTTCTATGAAGACCTACAAGACCTTTTAGAACTAACACCCAAAAAGGATGTCATTTTCCTTACATGGGACTAGAATGCAAATGTAGGAAGTCAAGAAACACCTGGAGTAACAGGCAAATGTGGCCTTGGAGTATGGAATGAAACAGGGCAAAGGCTAATAGAGTTTTGCCAAGAGAACGCACTGGTCATAGCAAACACCCTTTTCCAACAACACAAGAGAAGACTACACATGGACATCACCAGATGGTCAACTCCGAAATCAGATTGATTATATTCTTTGCAGCCAAATATCTAGAAGCTCTATACAGTCAGCAAAAACAAGACCGAGAGCTGACTATGGCTCAGATCATGTACTCCTTATTGCCAAATTCAGACTGAAATTGAAGAAAGTAGGGAAACCACTAGACCAATACAGTATACTAACACATATATATGGAATTTAGAAAGGTGGTAACGATAACCCTGTATGCAAGACAGCAAAAGAGACACAGATGTATTGAACAGACTTTTGGACTCCATGGGAGAGAGCACAAGGGCGGGATGATATGGGAGAATGGCATTGAAACATGTTAATTATCATATGTGAAATGAATTGCCAGTCCAGGTTTGATGCATGATACAGGGTGCTCGGGGCTGGTGCACTGGGATGACCCAGAGGGATGGGATAGGGAGGGAGGGGGGAGGGGGGTCCAAGATGGGGAACATATGTACACCCATGGAGGATTCAAGTCAATGTATGGCAAAAACCAATACAATATTGTAAAGTTAAAAAAAAACCAATAAGGAGAAGGAAGAGGGGAGGGGCAAGTTAGGGGTATTGGTATAAACTACTGTGTATAAAATAGATAAACAACAAGGATATATTGCATAACACAGGGAAATATAGCCATTATTTTGTAATAATTTTAAATGAAGTATAGAAGTATAATATACCCATAAAAATGTTATATACCTGAATCTAATATAATACTGTAAATCAACTGTACTTCAATTAAAAAGAATAAAAAACATAAACATTAAAAAGTAAATAAAAATATATTGGGGACATTATGAAAAAAAAAGAACTCTGTTTTTTTATTTCAAAGCTGTCAGGATGTTGCTGTGGGGCTCCTGGCAGAGGGGACTTCTGTTTCATTCCGTGTTTCATGAGATGACAGGAAGAAGGGCCAAGACTGGACTGCTCCTCTCCAAGCTCTTGGAGATGCCTGGTGCCTGGGCAGCCTCAGAGGTCCAGCACCCAGCCACACTATCCTGAGCAAGGCTGGGAGTGTTCAGTGACGTCACTGTTAGGAAGTCTTTTAGTACTGACAGTTTGCTTATGACCTTCATTTGAAGGGAAATGTGGAAATGACGACCCAAGATGGATGTGACCAGCATGCCTTTCTGCCCATGTGACTTTGTCCCTGAGATTGTGCAACTTACCAATGCTGATATCCACTGGAAGTGAAGCAGTTAGTAGCTGCTGAAGGACAGAAGTCCTGAGTACTCACTCTGCAGCAGGCACTGTGTAGATGCTGGGGGAAGGCAGGGGATATGATGTGTTCTTGTCCTTGAGGAGGTCTTGTTTTTATTTATTGAGTTATTTAAGTCCTTCCCACTTCTAAGGGTCAGTGGAAGTGGCAATGAGAGACTGGTCATTTGGAAAATCCAGATTTATGTCCTGAGTCTTCCAATCTTTCATTAAAACTGAGGCTAAGTACCTGAACCTTGTTTTGTGTGTTTTATGAAATACTTCATACAGTCTTTTTATAAAATAACTTCAAACATATTATTCATTTGGGCCTTATAGAAGGCTAGCATCATTACTTTTGTTTTAATGATGAGAATTATGATAGCCAGAGGCTTAAATGTCTCATTCTAGATCTCTCAGCTCATCAGAGACTAAGTTTCTATGACCTTTGGCCTCCTGATTCTTTTATTTGACTATTACTGCCTATATTGAAGCAGTAATAAAAATTTGTATTTTTATACAGCCACAGCTTTTACGTATTTCAAACTCACTTTTATCCTATGCACACCTGTCTAGCTTTCGTGTACTAAGTGGTAAGTGTGTGTGCAGTACTCTTGTGCTGGTGTGCCTCTTTTTAGCATAGGTTTTCTTTACTTTGCCTTTTTTTTTTTTTTAAGGGGCAAAAGGAGATTAACATTTATCCCTTTCCAATCATCTGTTTTTATATTTTCTCCAATTCCTGTGCACAATGGTAATGGAAAGTGACTAATGATCAAATGATTTTCTTTCATGTTTGCCTTGCTTGGAGGTATACAGTGAATTCAGAATTGCTGAATCTGTAGGGAAATAGTAGGAAAGCGGGTCTGACAATATTATACTAAAGCTCTTAGATCTTAGTTTAGGAAGTCTAGCATAGAGCAGCAGGACTCAAAAGGAACATGACACTTGGAGTTATAGGAAGTGGCAGAAACAGGATCTTTTTTGGCAAAGGAAGAATCTTTCCTTGGACATACTTTGCTAGAAGAAATTTCTTCCTTGTCTGACTTCCTATAGCATTTCTTTGTTCCTTTCGTATGGCTTGCATTGTTTCTTATACTGTATTTTTATTTTTCTAGTTACCATCTTTTACTAAATTGTGTGTTTTCTTTTTTTTAGGACTGGAGTGTTGCTTAATGTGCTTTGGCAATCTTATGACACCTTTCCATAGAGCTGGAAAATAGTGATTAACAAATATACATGTTTCTGGTATTTCTAGAGACTTATACTTTCTCCTTTATGCAGTACTGTTTCATTTGAATATTTTACAGTAAGAAGGTATTACCATGCAATCAGAAAGAATAAAAGTAAAGATATAAACTTTTTCTGAATGATTAAATGGATAAGTGAATGATTAAGAATTCAAAGCTGCTAAGAAAATTCGGAAGCAAGGTATCATTTACCGAACATCTAAAGCACTGGTTTTCCAAGAAGTATAACATTTTTCATACTTATTACCCTGATTACTTTTGCAGCATTTTGATGAGATGCAAGGGCATATAGTAGCTAAGATATCCAAGGTTCCATTCTTTCCCCTCCTGATTCTATGCAGTTTCTCTAAGCTTCAAAGATTTTGCTCTTGCCTTTTTTTTTTTTTTTGGTCCAGGTGTTCACAAATGATTTTAAGGCAGCAGAAAGATTATTAATCAAATTGACCCCTATATTGTGAAAAAGTGAATTTAGCATTTTTTGTGGGCTCCATCTTCAGAGTGGATCCAGTCCTTTGGGAGAATCTGGCTCATTGATTCCCAAACTCAAACGCACTCTGAGTTTCTCATTCATTTGAAGTCTTTCATCTCCATGCATTTAATCCCATCACCAAGCAGTTGCACACTCTTATTATTTCAGGTTGTGTGAAACCAGAACACAAACCAGGCTGGAAAAGACTATGCCTGTCTTTAGATGCTGCAAGTCACCTGATTTCTTCATTATTGGCAAACAAAATGATTTCATTATTGGCAGCCTCTTATTCAAGGATCACATGGTTCGAATGTTTGTCTCTATGTCTGTATCTTAGATCGGGACTGCTGTGTTATATAGGTGAAGATACAGAACACTTCTAGAAAATACAAAGGCAGCAGGTGCTATCCAAGATCAATACTTTGATTGTACAATGTCATCATCTTTTTAGATTCAAGGATGTTGTTTATTCAGTTATTGAAGACAGTGAGGCTCTAAGAGAATTGCAGATCAGCTTGTGTGAGGTGACATATACAGTCCAGCAGGGCCTCACTTGACCTCCTTACATTTGCACCATTGAATTTATGTAGGTCACAGTTATTGGAGCTCGGCATTTTTCCTATGTGAGAATTGATTTCAGGTAGGGAGCTTGTACAGAGCCCATACTTATGTGTGCCAGTAAACCTTTTGAATGACTTTCGAGTTAAGCATTGGAGAGGAGGAAAAACAAGTAGTAGATAACCTTGAATTTCCCAGAATAAACATTGACAATTGAAAAAAAAAAAAATATATATATATATATATAAAACTTTTTTTCATAAGGTAAGTTTCCCTTTCTGAGAGCCTGCAGAGTTTATTATTGTTTTCAATCTTAAAATGTCAGTTAAAATCCCAGTAGTGCAGGGCTTGAAATCAACAATCTAAAGGAGTCGCCAATGATGACTGCTGCTGTTTTGGGATAATCAGTTCTTTGGCTCATAAAGAGAACACCCAGCTAGGACAGGCCCACTTACTGCACTGTGAATGGGACAGCCTCTTGAGGCACACATAGCTTACAGAATAATGGGAAGCACATTTCAGCTCTAGAGAAGCCATCATCTATAAGTAATTGCAGGTTAGAGTAAGAAAAAATCAGGGAAGTATGCTTACCTTTATTGAGTCCCAACTCTCTGCTTTGAATTTTGTTAAATTACATAAGTTAACCCTCCTGATGAATTTAAGAGATACTTTTATCTTTAATTGTGATTGAGGAAATAGAGGATTAAAGATGTTGTGATGTGCCTAGCAAGTAACTGACAGAACCAGAGTTAGAACCATGACTGTTTCACTTCAAAATTGTAGATTTTTCATTTATTCTCTGGCCTCACACTGTCCTCTGTGAATCTTAAGTTTAACAAATAGGTCTTAGACAGTTTCTATTTTTCAGTGGGGTTTATTCCGTTTTCTAGTTATTGTCTTTTTTTGTCCATTATTTCTTTGCATTAAAATTTTTTGTTTACTGATTTTTCTTACCAGATTTAAAAGATTAATGATGTGAGTCTTTGTGAATCCTTAATTTCTCGTATAGCATCTTGTCCATAGGAAGTATTCACTAAATACTTGAATAAGTGAATTAAAAATACAGGGAACTTCCCCAGCTGTTCAGTGGTTGTCACTCCAAGCTTCCACTGCAGGGGTATGGGTTCGATCCCTGGTCAGGGAACTAGGATCTCCTATGCTATGTAGTGTGGGCAACAAAAATAAATACAATTAAAAAAATATAGTATATGGTCATACAACTTTGATGTGTCATTTCTTATACATATTTTTAATATTTCTTATTACCAAAGCATTTTTTAAAACCAACCAACCATAGGCATTTAGAATACCTTCCATGTGTAGAGCTAAGTGGAAAATGTAAAGAGATTTAAAAAAAATTCCTTATTTTATTGACATATAGTTGATTTACAATGTCATGTTAGTTTCAAGTGTATAGCACAGTGATTCAGTTATATATTTTTTCTAATATATAATTTTTGAAAATATTTCTAATTGGTGGATAATTGCTTTACAATGTTGTATTGGTTTCTGCCATACAACAATGTGAATCAGTCATAAGTATACATATGTCCCCTCCCTTTTGAACCTCCTTCCCACGCTCCACCCCATCGTACCCCTCTAGGTTGTTACAGAGCACCGGGTTAGGCTTCCTGTGTTACATAACAACTTCCTACTAGCTATCAGTTTTACATAAGGTAGTGCCTATGTTTCAGTCCTACTTTCTCAATTCATCCCAGCCTCTTCTTCACCCTCTGTGTTCAAAAGTCTTTCTTTGTGTCTGTGTCTGAAGAGGTGTTCTTGCTGCTGCGGCTGCTAAGTCGCTTCAGTTGTGTCCGACTCTGTGAGACCCCATAGACGGCAGCCCACCAGGCTCCCCCGTCCCTGGGATTTTCCAGGCAAGAACACTGGAGTGGGTTGCCATTTCCTTCTCCAATGCATGAAAGTGAAAAGTGAAAGTGAAGTCACTCAGTCGTGTCCGACTCATAGCGACCCCATGGACTGCAGCCCACCAGGCTCCTCTGTCCGTGGGATTGTCCAGTCAAGAGTACTGGAGTGGGGTGCCATTGCCTTCGCTGAGGTGTTCTTGAGTAAACTTCATATTTCATTGTGGGAGACATAACTGTCCAAGGGCTCCATTTTCTACTCAGATTGTTAGGTTAAATAGTCCTTTGCCTATTGTGATTATTGCAAATATACCTTCCTTGTATTTTCTTTGCTATTTAAAAGCTTGAGATGCCTATCTCACTTATACAGATCTTTTATATAACATATTTCTTCTGGGAGTTTAACTGTGTCCTGACACACAATTAGGTGGGACACACAGTTTTGTGTGTCCGTGCACACAAAATATGCATGGCCTTGGCAGCATCTAGTCTTCTGCCCAGCATGCAACTACTCCTTACCACTGTACTGCTGCTTTGGGGTCAAGCTCCCAGCACCTCTCACTTGGTTTATAGAGATGGACTCCTATCTGGTCTCTCTGCTTCTTGCTTTCCTTTTTTTCCGCTGAGTCTCAACCCAGAAGTCAGGTGATTCAGTTCCAACATAAGTCAGATAAAGTCTTCTCTTCTAGAGAAGAGACTATAGTCATAACAGTTGCCTTCAACTTTTGTCCCCCATCGCCTAGCCCTACCCTGGGAGTTCTCTTGCCTCATCTCTTCCTACTTTCCTCCTGATCACTCATCCAGGCTCTTTGCTGTTCTTCCAACCTTTCAAGGATGCTTTGCCTGCGTGCCTTCAGCCCTATGCCATATTCCCAGGTACTTGTAGTATAGAACTTGCTTCTTTACCTTCTTGAGATTTTTAAAAATATATTTTTATTGAAGTAGCTATGCAATATTATATACATTACAGATTTATAATAGTATGATTCTCAGTTTTTTCTGGTTATTTTCCATTTATAATTATTATAAAATATTGGTTATATTCCCTATGTTGTACAGTATGTCCCATGGTTTATTTTATACCTCATAGTTTGTACCTCTTATTCCCTACTCCTGTATTGCCCCTCCTCTCTCACCAGTGGTAACTACTAGAATATTCTCTATATATGTGTCTGCTTCTTTTTTGTTATATTCACTAGTTTGTTGTATTTTTAGATTCCACGTATAAATGATGTCATACAGTATTTGACTTTCTCTGTCTGATTTATCTCATTCAGCGCAATGCCCTCCAAGTCCATTCATGTTGCTGCAGATGGCTAAATTTCATTCTTTTTTGTGGCTGAGTAGTATTCTGTTATTCATGTGTGCACACACACGCACACACACACATCACATCACATATTCTTCATCCATTCGTCTGTTGATGAACATGTAGGTGATCTTTACTTATGTGACTCCTTCAACACTTACTCTGACCACTTTGTTCAAGTTTCAGCCTCCCTCACTTCCTACCTCAGGACCGCCCCATCCCCCTTCTCAATTCTGTCTTCTTCTACATTACTCATCACCACCTAAAATGCAGTATTTTTTCATAGTTTATTTTGTTTTACTCCCTATCTCCCCCAACTATAAAAAAGACCCAGAAGGCATAAAGACAAGTTCTTTGTTTTAGTTACTGATTTCTGTCTTATTCACTGTTGGCCTTCATGTCTAGGATTGTGTCTAACCTAAGTAGATACTTGATAAATATTTGACTGAAGAATACATGAAAATGTAACTGTGAGACTCTTATGTGTCATAGATGCTGCATTCCGCTCTCTGACCATTACAAACTTTAATAATTTGTTTGTTTATAAAGTACTTATTGAGCACTTACTGTATGCCAAGCCGCAAAGTTATGCTGTGAAGATACAGTGGTCCTCCTGGGGCTTAGTGTTTAGTTGGAGAGACTGACACTAAACATAAATAAGCGTTTAATTTTGCGGTGCTACACTATGAAAGGGAAGCTCAGAGGACATTCTGGGGTTGGGAACTTGGTAAGTTTCCTGAGGAACATCTGTCTAGCCCTGATTTGTGAGCTTAGCTGTGAGCAGAGGATGGAGATAGGGCAGCCAAGCTGTGATTTTTATGGGCCCACAGAGACTTCTATACATATTTCTTAAGTCACCGGTTTTCAAGCTTGAGTGGCATCAGAATCATCTGGTAGGCTTGTTAAAACACAGATATGGACCTCCTCTCTAGAATTTCTGGTTCAGTAGGTCTGGGTAGGGCCTGAACATTTGTTTTTCTGACAAGTTCTCCAGTGATGCTGCTGCTTATGTTCTAGGGGTCATCTTTTGAGAACAACTGGGTTATAGGATGAGTCTGGCATGTCTCTATCCAAAATGGGAAGGCTTATTCTGAGGCAAGGTCCTGGAAGATTTCTGATCCTGGAGAAGGGGCATCTGCAAGGAACTTTGCAGACAATTAGTAGTTGCTGAAAATCACAGGGTAGGCATGGAAGGAACTGGAGATAATGACTTATTATTTTTTTCTGGACACATTCACAGACTTGAAAGCTTGATCTAATCACTACTCTTGTTTTCCTCTTGAGAAGCAAAATACATTTGGCCTGAATGTTAAAATTTTTGCTCCTTTTGAGTCAAACATAATTGAGTTTGAATTTTAGCTCTGCCACTTACTCATTGTGGAACTGCAGCAAATGGATAAATGGGGGGTGAACAGGAAGTGGGGGGGGGGCAGTAGTCTGGCCTCTGAGCCTATCCTGCAGAAATAGCATCTTTTTGATAAGTTTTAAAGGTGGTGAAATTTTGGTTGCTAACACCCTGTCTGGAAATTAGAAGTTGCAGCATGAAAGCAAATGACTGATGCCTTCCACCAACATGGACTCCACCCCTGCCTTTTCCCACTGAGGATAAGACTTGGCTAAGCTCTAGACCTTGGTCATTTACTTAAAATTGTGAGGGGTAACTCTCTCTAGTTACTTAATCTGTAAAATGAGATTAGTAATGCCTACTTTATAGTAGTGTGGATACTGGAGAAGATTATGTATGTTGAGGCTTACTGTGTTGCTTGCATGTGTGCTAAGTCGCTTCAGTTGTGTCTGACTCTTTGTGATCCTATGGACTGTAGCTGCCAGACTCTGACCGTGGCAGGAATACCGGAGTGGGTTGCCATTTCCTTTTCCGGGGGATCTTTCCGACCCGACCCAGGGATGGAACCCTCAGTTCTTATGACTCGTGCAATGAGAGCCAAGTTCTTTATCAGTGTTCTTTAGCACTGCCCTCTGGGAAATGTTGCTTGATATTCCATAGATGTTAAATATTGCTGCTGTTGTCTTTAAAATGCCCTTCAAAGATAACCCCTCCTCCTGTTCCTCCCCACTCTTCCCCACCCCACCACCTAAGTGCGAGCTCCTCTACCATTCTCACTCTCTATATGCAACTCTGGTCTAAGCTAGATAGCTTTGAACAGTTTAACCTGATTTTTTCTTTGTTCCCCTCTAAAATAAAAGGTGTTTGCCAGAAGGAATTTTTATAAAACTTTGGAAAATAGTACCTGTTTGAAGTCACCATTAGAGTGAAGTGACTTGGTTTTTATTATTTTTGAGGCATTTGCTTCTGGTTTCCTCCTACATACTTGGAAATTTACAGGTAACCTATCAGGTTATTCAGGAACTTTTTATGGATGATGACTGTGTATTTATAAGAGAAGTCAAATTAAAAACAATTTTTTTTCTTGATCCTTCCTTTTACTTCATTTTTGACTAAAGTAATTTTGGAGATCTATTGTATTCTAAGTTTTCAAGCATTTGTATGGTTAACATGAAGTAGTTTCAGCTTCCTTTTTTTATATTTCTTATCAAAAATATTTTGATTGAATAGATTAAAATATCAACTTATTCATATACTCAATTAATTTTTTTCTTTTTGTTCGGTAAAAATATGCCAATTGAAATAATACTTCTTAAATGCATGTGGTTTCTTATTCTAGTGTATAAACCAGTCTTCTATGAATCATGTTTTCTTTTTTTTTCTCCCATTTTTGATGCTTCTAAGGGAAAAAAACCTTTCTTTGGAACTACATTAACCTCACACTATATTTATATTAAACAATACTCTTTGGAGAAAAAGAGGTTTGGTATACTTAGTGAATTATGTACCCTCCTAGAGGCACTGCAGACTGTTAATGCTCAGTGGAACCCAGCAGTTGTAACTGATGAAACATCAGCATGTAGGCTATAAAATAAAAAAGAAGTAATTGGGGACATGTTGGGAGCTGGCAAATGGAAAACACTAGCAGATGTAGAGCTGAAAAGAGAAAAGAAAGTTCTAAAAAATCACATTTACTAGAAGAGGAAGTGCACAGATGGATGATAGAAGTTAACATTTCATTCAGATAGAAAATGGATTAGAAATTATCTTTCCATTTCCAGTACTTAAATAATACTTGAACTCTGATAATTTGCCATATAAAAGCTGCTTTGACATCAACCACATATACCTGAAAAGGATATTTGCCAGTGAGGTTTTCATCCCCTAAAGCACAGTTTAGGCATTGTTGAAATCCGCTTGTACCTATTTGTCAGAGCTGACTGTATGCATCTCTTTTCACCTTCCTGCAGTGATATCAGACATGGTGAATGTGTTTACACCGTGGAAATTGGCAAACACTACAGTGTGAGCATCTCCCTGTCCCCCAACAATTGGTAAATATTTACCACAATGTTATCATATATGTGCATTAACTGCCCTCTGTTAAATGAAGGATGGTGGGGTTTGAAGAGAGATGATATATTCAAAGAAAGCCTTTCTGCCCTGGCTGTGTGTGCATGCTAAGTCATTTCAGTTGTCTGTGACCACTCTGTGACCACATGGACTATAGCCCACCAGGCTCCTCTGTCCATGGGATTCTTTAGACAAGAAGACTGGAGTGGGTTGCCATGCCCTCCTCCAGGCTCTTCCCTGGTTAGCTTGATGGACAGTCCTAGACACAGGGAATTTTGACCTTTTACTTTTGAACTCAGACACATAGGCCAGTGTTATGCCAGGGGGGTTTCAAATATACAGTTCTGATCTCAAAACACATTTTTTTCCAGCAGTCACCCAAACCCAGACTTGATATGTCTGTGTACTATGTTGTCTCTCATGTAGAAGAGAGTATAATTTCTCTCTCTTCAGTGGTATGATTCTAATTTTTCACCCCCTGCCTTCCTAACTTTTCTGTTCTGTCCATGTATTTATCCATGCTGTGGATTGTGAACCTGTCGGGAATGGGCTGGGAGCTCAAGAAGCTAGATCCTAGTGGTACTACATTATTCACATTTTTTTTTTCCTTTTACTTGGCTGAAGAGCATCCATCTTCTACCATTAAGGGAGCAAGCATAATGTGAGGGATGGGGCAGGAAAAAGAAACAGGTGCTTCCTGTTTTTTCCAATGTATTTTGGTCATCCTCTTAACAAGTTTCATGTTAACATCTTACTAGTTTAAAAAATGTTGAAAAAATGCCACTTTTGAAGAATGAATCTTGAAAACCAATTAGCAGTTGGTATTTCCAGAAACATCTCTGGAAACGAGAAAGGTCTCCTGACATTTTAGGTAGAATTGGCTTGCTAAGAAAGCCAAGGGAGTATGTATTCCCCTTCCTGTGATTCCTGATTTGTTGTGAATGAACAATTTTCTGTAACCTTTTAAGATCAAGACTCCAAGTTCAAATATGCTAACTTTACTCCTTTGGAGGACTTAATCTATATGTTGCCTCTCTATAGCGACCATCTAATATAAACAATCTTCTGGAAGCCACATACCCAAGATGTCTAAATATAATATAATGTCTAAATATAATAATGTTTATTGACTGTCTCCTATATAAGTGATACCATTACTAAGGGTTTTACAGAATAACCTGCAATAATCTCATTTAATCTGTGTAACAGCCCATAGAACTTGATATTATTATCAACCCTATTTCTACATGGTGAACTGATGTGACATGCTCTGTGTGATAAAGCCATCTTTCTCACCCTGGTAACAGAGCAGAGAATGAAACCCAGGTCATTTGAGGTCAGAGATTATGCTCTTAGCTACTATACTTAAGTAGCTCTTGTAGCTAAGGGGCCATGTAAGAGATCGACCTTGCTTTGCTGCTTCTCGCTGGGAAGTTTTGTGTAATTTTCACAGGCATCTGTGTTTGTGGCAGAACTCTGAGGATGTTTGTACCAGAGAACTGTTTGTGTTCTCACAGCCCAGTGCAGTGAGAAGCTGGAGAAGGAGGTGCTGAAGTTTGAAGAGGGAAAGAGTGGAGGCTGAGGCACATTCAATAGCCTGGAGATTTTGAAAAACAAATGGAGAGACTTGTTAAGTGGAAGATTATTTTATTGTTTCCATTGACTTTCATTTGTCTAACACATAGAACCCATGTGTGTCTTTCTTTAGCTATATACAGAAGTAGAATAACCAGTCAAAAATTAAGTTGAGTAGAAATTCAAGTCCAAGGCTCTTTGAATTCAAAGTCTATATTTGTAATCATTGTGCTTCAAGTTAAAAAAAAAAGAGCAAAGTATTAAGACTCATCAGAAAATCTTTGTGGCATTGTAGGCACAAATAAAGAGAGTATTTTGGGAAATGGGGTGCTGTTCTTGTTAAGAACAACAGCAATTATAATGAACAGTATTTATTGACATTTCACTCTGTACCCAGTCATTGCCCTTCCTAGAAGTCCACTGGACTGTGGATAGTATTTTTAAGAAGCTGGACTCTCATGAATGACCTGGCTGATCATCCATGGACACTGCTGAATTGAGGAAAGCCCACTGAGAGACAAGTTTGTAGGTTGAATCATTGTAGTGGGGATAGGTGAATTACAGCCAACAACTGACTAAATATAAAAAGAAGGTATAGTTTGGGGCTGGTGGCTTCAGTGACCTCTAAGAGCTATCCCACTTTCCCCTGGCAAACTGAAATGAAAATGCCCAAAATAGGATTTTTTTTTCCAGTATTCACCGTCTATTGGGCTGGTTCTCAAATAGTGAAATTTGAATGCCTTTATACCATTGATGGGTCCAGTGGGACTAGGATCATATTTACTATAAAGCTTGGCTGGTGGATCAGTGGTAGAGAATCAGCCTGCTAATGCAGGAGATGCAACAGATGTGGGTTCAATCCTTGGGTCGGGAAGATCCCCTGGAGAAGTAAATGGCAACTGACTCCATTATTCTTGCCTAGGAAATCCCATGGGCATAGGAGCCTGGTGGGCTACAGTCCTTGGGATTGCAAAGAGTCAGACATGACTTAGCAACCAAACAACAACAACAAAGCTGGAGCTAGAGCCCACATCCATGATCCTATATATGTGGAAGAGGATATGTGTACTGTAAAAAGTGATATATTTAAAATGTAGACAGAAGCCAGTTGGTATGCCAGGAACTTGTCTCTCTTGGCCTTGATTCTGGAAGGAGGGTGACTTATAGATGATCTGTGTTTAAATTCTGGTCCCTAGAGTCAGAGTCGTCTTTCCTTCCTTAGAGGCAGCTTCAGAAAGATCCTCTGGTAAACATGACCCTTCTTATTGTGCTCACGTGTGAAACTGTAGGGAGTGTCCACTAAGGCCAACTTCCCTGGGAATCTTCAGGAAATAGAAATAACCAGGGGAAAATGAACAGTAATTACCTGGCATTAAGTTGAGACCTTTTGTGTGAAAGGCATGTGAAGATAGGCCCTTCAGCGACTTAATGAGCCTTATCACAGGTCTTCAGCTTTTCTGAATAAATCTGGAGGTAATAAAATGTTGGACCTTGCTTTTGAACCAATTTATACTACAACATCATTTTAAAAGACCTTTGGAGCAAGTGACCGAAAGTACCCCCCCCCCCCCCAAGATAGAATCAGTTTCTCCCTATTAATGAGAACCCAGAGTAATTTCAGAAGACAGCCAGTAAATAAAAATATTTAATGAAATGAAATAGAATCTGGTTTGTAAGAATGAACTCAAAGGAATGTTGTTTCATGCTTGCCACTCAGGGCTATTTTGTTCATTCAGCAAATATTTTTTTTTTAGAATTTCTTGCTGGGTGCCTGGCACTGAGCTAGGCACTGCTGATATGACAAGGCACCTGGCAGACAAAGGGGTCATAGATAATTAGCAAATGGGAAAACTAAAGGAAACAATTAGAGCTTTTGAAAAGTTCTAGGAAGGAAATAACAGGAAACTGTACTGGGGGAGTAATGACTTACCCTAGCTATGCCAGGGACACAAGCTCCAGGGCAGTGACATTTTACTGAGGCACCTGAGAACCACTCATCAGATACAATTAACCATCAGTCAATGTATATGTTTGTGGAAGAATAAATGTCTCTTTCAGTGATGATGCATTCAGTCTTTTTGTATGGTTTTGTCCCTATTTGCGTTCCTATGCCCTTTTACATCTTCTGTGGTATCCAGGGCTGTCCAGGGACTTTTCATTACAAAATATACAGACACGCTTTTTCAGAATATGTACTCACTCTTCCAAACCAATTTCTGGCATTGTATCTCATGGCTCATTTGCTGCAAAAGTAAGGCGGTTTTATTTAATATAGGAAGAATTTCAGGACAGGAATATGCCCTGCTTTCCGTTCTGTGGTACATTTGGTTGAGTAAACTGAATTTAGACAGAAGGAACTTACCCCTCAAGCAAGGTGACCTCTCTTGGGTGAATTAAATCCTGTCTCATGTTGCTTAAAAGATGCCACTCTAGAGGAATGTTGAGAGAAACAGAAAGCATTACGGAGTTTGCTCTCCCATTTTCTATTTGCAGTCATAGTATAAAATAGTCCCAGAGAGTCCATTATTATATAGGTTTTAAGAATAAAATTATTGGAAGCTTTCCTTAAAGTTCTCTTAATTATTTTTTTTTTTGTACCGTAAACTATCTGGTAAATCTAATTTAAATGCAATTTTATTTAATGACTAGTGTTGATATTATGATTCGTCACTCATTTACTTAATTAGTAGCACTTGACTTTATGTACCCAAAGTGTCCAATTTGCACACATATTTTTTTCAGTTAAATAAAATTATGTTTGGGGAAGATAAAGCTTTTTTTCCCCCCCAGTTTTGAAGCATGCCTTTTAGTTTTTGCTTTTGACCATCACTAAGTATAAAGTGATGAAAGTAGGTGAAAGTAGGTGAAAGTAGGTGAAAGCTGGTGAAAGTAGGAAGTTCATGCATGTGTGCTCAGTCACTCAGCCATGTCTGACTCTTTCCAACCACACGGACTGTAGCCCGCCAGGCTCCTCTGTCCATGGAATTCTCTAGGCAAGAATACTGGAGTGGGTTGCCATTTCCTATTCCAGGGGATCTTCTTGACCCAGGGATCGAACCTGCATCTCCTGCATCTCCTGCATCTCCTGCATTGCTAGGCGGCTTCTATACCACTGAGCCACCTGGGGAGCCCGAGAGTAGCAAGAAGAGTGTTCTAAAAACAAAGAGCAGGGAAATCAATAGTAGTTACGCATAGACTAGGATTGTCTGGGTTCTAATCATGATGCCAGCAGTCTTGGGCTCTTCCTCTTTAGGAAAGTGAAGTCACCTCTCTGTGTCTCAGTTTCCACATCTTTAAAGTGGTACCTTCCCCATAGTACATGTACCCTACCATGTACCATAGTGACTTAACTTCTTGTGACTGAATTTAAAAACCACTGAGTGTGATTTTAATATTAATATTATTGTTAATATATATTATAGGATTAGGGGAAATGAAGAGTGACTCCCAGAGGTCATGACTCTAGTCCCTGCTCCAAGGAAAAACCTCTTTAGTCCATCTCAGATTAATTTCATGGTTCTCAACTTAGATAATGAGTTCTACACTGCATGCAAAGCTCTGGACAAGGGCATCCCCAATGTCATAGGCTAATTGAGGCACATTCATAGCACATTATTTTTACTTCAATATTTGGGAAAATTAAACATATATATATATTAAAAGTATTACATAGATATATGTATTATATATGTATATAAATACATATGTATTATGCAGTGGTATGCATAACTTGAATGCATTTTTAAAGTACCACACTAGGGTTTAAAAATTGTTTTCATTTGGAGAGGGAAGCATAAGATTGTACCCTGCCAGGACTCTAGGATCATTCTCTTTTGTTATTCTGGGGATTTCACTTAGAAATGTTCGAGAAACAGTAGGAAAATTGATGGGCCATTTACCTGTTGTAAATGTTGTTTTTGTAAAGAAATCCCAGAATTTCCCTCAATCATCCATTTTATCTTTGCCAACATTTTTTTAGTTGGAAGGAGAGAGTTAATGATATTTTACAACTGATTTTGTGCAGCTGATAAGATTCTAACATGACTATACAATGGTATGATGTATAGGGTCATTTGGCTGTTTGGGAGATGAGCTTGGTCCTGGAGAAACATCCTTGGCTGTGAGCTTGTGGAATTCTGCTATTGTTTTATTCATGCATTTCTCATATTAAGATGCATTGTCTTTCTCTTTATTCAGTGCTCTCAAGCCCTCTTCTTCACAGACTCTATTCTTTCTCGCAAGCCACAATGACCAGCCCAGCCTTTTCCTCGGAGTTGTATGCACTTTTATGTGGTTGTCCCCTCATCATGTCCTTTCAACTGTTTCAAGGTATTTTGAGGAATAAACTCCTAGATTAACAAACGGCACCCGTGTTCACCTGTTTACACATGTCACAAACCTAGGAGTCTTTCTGGGTGCCTGCCTCACCTGCACCATGCCCTGCCCCTCCCCCAACTCCATTCTATTGGCAGGTTATCTCTGTTTTATCTTCTGGATATTTCTAGAATAGGGTTTCTTTCTTTTTCTACTGTCACCCTTCCTTGTCTAGCTACTGTCATCTTTCTCATCTTTTTTCCACCAAATAGCTGGTCTCTGCCTGTTTCTCTCCCTCTTCATTCACTGCTTTCTTGCTGTCTATACACCATCCTTCTTGATAAACTTTCAGTGCCACTTTTTTGCTGGGTTCTCTCCAAACACAGTGCTTCCTTCTTACCTGGTAAACTCCTAGTTATCCACCAGGCTTAAGCTTTTTGTCTTCCAATCTAAGGTTGGTTACCTTGTTTTCTACTGTTTTCCAATTGTGATTGTGTATTTTTTTAATTTACTTTAATTATTGTGTCCCTTCTAGGACGTGGGCTACATGAAATCACCATTCTTTCTCATGCTTTCCCAGCTCCTAGAGCAAGCACTCAATAGTTAATTGTGAATGAATGAGTAGATGGTTTGCCACAGAATAGCCAACAGAAATTCACATGTGGAGGGAGAGGGTATATTGGCATATGCCCCACGAGTCTACTGAATTGAAATGCTGTTCTTAAGGGAAAGAGCACCTTTTTGCCCTGGTGGCGAGCACAAAGTTGTTTGGACTAAATAATGTTGGGCCTTAGATGACATGGTAAGAAGTGTAAAAAACTGTGTATCAGATGCACTGGTGAGCTCCTGTGAGGAGCCCCTGGTCTAATGGTCTCCAGCCTGAATATCCCTGACAGGGTTGTGGTGAATGTATGTTTCCTGCTTTGCTGAGACTAGGAGGACCACTGAGAACTGGTGGGGGGTGGGGGTGGAGAAACACCCGAAATGAAACCTATAGCCTACAGCTTTGCATACATAAGATAAGCATCAGAAGTCAAGATTTCCAGATCCCAAGGCAAGACTCTTTTTTTCTCTCATATTTATTTATAAAGCTTTATTGGGATGTAAAAAAAAAAAAAATCAGAACTGAATTTTAAGGAGAAAAAAAGGGGAAAAATCAGCTGTAAGGTGGCTGTTTTCTGGCAGGATAAATGCAGTGGGCTGAATCCAGCATGAAAGTTGTCTTTCTGGAAGTTTGCTCACATGACTAAGATGAGACTCTTCCTGCTCACACCTGGCTAAATATTGATAATGAGGAAGATGATGAAAATAGGTACCATTGGTGGTACCGATCTTTGCCAGATTCTATGCCAAGCACTTACAAAAATAGATAGCATTATCATCTTTGTTTTATGGATGAGGAAATATTGAGGTTATATAACTTGGCCAATGCTTCACAGTAACATGAGTTTCTGTGTCCATATCTGACTAACTCCAAAGCTTAGGCTCCTAGCTGCCAATAATCACAAGAGAAGAAATATTAATAAATGGTATCAACAATAATAGCACCCTTATTATGTGCCAGGCACCAGCTCAGGGATGCACTTCTATGTTCTCCTATGAGCCAAGTAAGAAAATTATTGTCAGTTAGGTTTGCTTGTTGGAGAACTAAGAATTTGGAATTTTCCGCTGGTCAGCATCCTTTGGGTCCTAAGTGTTCAATTATAATAATATTAATAATAATAATAAATGAATCAATATAAATAGGAAGTGAAGACAGACCCTAAGGAAAGATTGGTCATGATTTTAATGTACTCTTAAAACTTTTCTAATTTACTCTTGTGCTCATTAATGTTGTTCTATTCGTTCATGCTTCATACTCACTCACATCCAACTCTGGACTCTATGGATTGTAGCACACCAGGCTCCTCTGTTCATGAGTTTATCCCAGCAAGAATACTGGAGTGGTTGCCATTTCGTTCTCCAGGGGATCTTCCCAACCCAGGGATTGAACTTATATCTCCTGTGTTGGCAGGCTGATTCTTTAACAACTCTGCCACCTGGGAAACCTGTTCATTCTATAGTGAGTCTGTAATATACCTCAATAGGCATAGAGAAACCTTCTTTTGCCTTCTTATTTTTGTACAGACTGTGGTGATAGTAATAGTTGCTCTTGTTTGTTTCTTGTTTGATGTGTTTTGATGCAAAAGCCTGCCCAGCCCAGACAGAGACTATGTACTAGTCTCTGGAGGCTGAATTCAAATCCCGACTCTGCTACCGACCAGCTCTATCAACCTGGGAGGTGTCGTAGCCTTTATGTGCTTCCGTCACTTGTTTGTTAAATATTTATTGAACACCAGCTGTGCGCTGGGTGCTGTGTTTGAAGCTGGGGTTATAACGGGGACCAAAAGTAAACACAGTGTTGGTGAACTTACAGTTACAAGAGAGAGATTTAAATAATCACACAAAGGAGTTTATGGTATGCCTGCTTCCCTGGTGGCTCAGACAGTAAAGAATCTGCCTGCAACGTGGAAGACCTGGGTGTGATCCCTGGGTCAGGAACATCCCTTGGGGAAGGGAATGGCAACCCACTCCAGTATTCTCCATAGACAGAGGAGCCTGGTGGGCTACAGTCTGTGGGGTCGCAAAAGGTCAGACATGACTGAGCAACTAACATTTTCACTTCACTAGTGACAGAGAGGCACTTGGTGCTGTGAGAACACACAGCAAGGAAATGACCAGCCACAGAAGGCTTTCTTGAGCCACCTCAGGCTCTGTAACTCAGCTGACATATGCAAAGCTCCCAGCGTGGTGCCTAGTACATAGTTAGGGTTGACTAGTTGGTAGTTCCTGACAGTATACACTTAAGTTTTTGCAGAGAAAGAATCACAGAAACAAATACCTTTAGTGCAAAGGAATTAATACAGTTGCCTTTTGTTAGTATGTGGATTTTTTTTTTTTTTAATATAACCTTGTATTGCTCAGTCATGTCCAACTCTTTGTGACCTCATGGACTGCAGCTCGCCAGGCTCCTCTGCTCATGGGATCCTTCAGGCAAGAATACTGGAGTGTAACTTAGAACCTCTTTATTTATTTTTTTCTGAGAAAGAAATGAGGTTGGGATGGTTGGTTGAAAGAACTGTTTAAGGATAGGCCACTAATGAAGACATCTAAACACAGTCATCTTGTTTCACAGTTAGTTCCAAGATACAGTTAAACAGAAATAACTAGAAGCCAAGGCCTTTGGGGGCATTGTTTGTTTGGTAAATTTTGATTCATAGACTCATTAATGCCTCATCAGCCTCTTGACCATTAGTCTAGGCAGGTAGCTCTGTGTGGGGACCTTTATTCTCTGGCAGCCAAGACAGGGATGTATTAATGATGATTGGTTTCAGTGTCTCATAACCGCTTGTCCCCAAATATAAAGCACTGCGGATATCTAAACAGATTCTCATTGCTTTTGGCCTGTGTGAAATTTAGCAACAAGAGATTTCATATCTCACAGTGTTCAGTAGTACTATTTAATTAGGAACTGCTTGTGAATCAGGCCAGTTAATGGTCATAACTACTGAAGTAGACATATTTGCTCTGAAAAGGCAGAGAAACTGAAAAGAGATTTTAATAGTCCTTGGGTTACTGACCAGTGAGTTGTCAGAATGTTCTCATTGGCCTTCCTGATGGCAGAACTGCCTTCCAGGTTATGGCAACACAGTTTGGACACTCACTGGAGGAATGCAGGAAAGGCCAGTGTGAGGAATTAGAATTTGAAATGAGGACTTCCATGGTGGTCCAGTGGTTAAGAATCTGCCTGCCAATGCAAGGGACACGGGTTCAGTCTCTGGTCCGGGAAGATTCCACATGCCACAGGGCAGCTAAGCCCATGCACCACAACTATTGAAGAGCCCACTGGCCGCAACTACTGAAGCTTTGCACGTGAAAGCCTGTGTTCCACAGCAAGAGAAGCCACAGCAGTAAGAAGCCAGTGCACCACAGCTAGAGAAAACCTCTGCACAGCAACAGAGATTCAGCACAGCCAAAAATAAAATAAGTAATTAAAAAATGAACAAGGTATAGAAGAATATTAAAAAAACAACAACAAGCAACTTGAAATGAGGGCTGCTTACCTTTGCCTGACTGCCTTCTTGTCTCATTGTTAGATTTCCCTTTATTCCCAGGCATAGATTTGCTTTTTTGGGGGGAAAAATTAAGGCTGATAGAGTGCTAAAGCAGCCCTTCCTTGTGCAAAAAGAGAAGCACCAAAATTACTGAGCACGTATTCAGTGATAAATTTACATGAATGTACCGCATAGTATTCAGTACATATGGGTGAAGAGCATGGACTTGGAGTCAGATTATCAGATCTTGACTCTGGCACCTGATAACTGGGGACTTGGAGCAAGTTGCTTAACTGCTGATACTCTGTTTCCTCATCTGCATATAGGTGCCTGCCACGTGGCAGGTGCTCTGCTCATCCTGGTGAACCAAATACATGGAGTCCCCGACCTACAGTCCTGTCTTGGGTGACCCTCCAAAAGCATATCTTAAGGTAGTGAAAGGTACAGTGGGCAAGGTAGGTATTTCCAGTGATCAGTGCTTTATGGATGAAAAGATTAAGATTCAGTCAGACTGGTGAGTGACAGAGTCAGATCTCAAACTCTAAATTCCAAGTTGTTTCCATTGGCTCCTACTGCCTGCCTTGAGCTAGCCTGGTGTAACCAATTTCTTTTACAAGTTAAACTGGGTAAATGAAATGCTCAAAACCATCACTGGCTTAGGAGTAGCTATCACTTTCAATGAGGAAACCTTTTGACAGCATGCTTAATCTTTGCATGTATACAATTTATTCTGCAGTAACATAATAGCTACCTTTTAATAAACCTTGTGTTATCAAATATTGAGTGTAAAATGTTTTGTTTCAGGAGTGCAATTTCAGACTGGCAGATCAAAGGTTTTCTGTTTATTTATTTTTTCTTAGAAAAAGAGTTTAAGAAATAAGAATATTGCTTTATAGCCATAAAACCTAAATGCCATTGAGCAAATCTACCATATGATCAAATCTGGCTTTCTTTCAAGAGTAAAAGTCTTTCACTTCCTGTCACCCCAGCACTATCATTATGTGCTTAGACCTCTATCACCCATTGTTATGGGAGCTCGAGCTCAAGCCACTCAAGCAAAGCAGTTGCATTTTGTAGATGCAGCAGTTTCTTCCTTCTGCATCGTGGGGCCACTTCTCTGCCATGATTGAGTTTTAATCAAAACAAGTGGAGCGCCCGCTCTGGGCTTGACCCTATTCTAGGCACAGAAATGAGCAGAGTAGAGCATGTCCTCATTCTGATCTAGCTTATATTCTGTTGGGGGACAGATAGTGATTACAGGAAGGAAAGAGGGAGGGAGGGAGGGAAGGAGGGAGAGAGGTAAGGTGATGAGATGATTTCGGGTAGGGAGAGTGCCATGAAGAATTATCCAGCAGGGTAGAGTGACAGGGTGGAGGTGGGGGCTGGTTTGTGTGCTTTGTTAGGTAGTGCAGTGCATCTGTGAGTGCATCTCAGGGCCAGACATGACTGTCTTAAGGGAGCAGCCACATGGCTCCCCAGAAGAAAGGTATCCTCGGCAGAGGAAGCAGCAAGTGCAAAACTCTTGAGGTAGGAACATGCCACACCTATTGGAGGAAAACTCCACATACCTATTGGAGGCATGTGAGGCTGGAGGGAAGAGTGCAAGGTGGTGGGGGGTGGGTGGGGGCATTGAAGAAGAGCCGGGAGAGATGGCTGGGGACCACAGCAGCAAGGGCCTCGTAGGGTTGTACTCTGGGTGAGATGAGCAGATACAGGCTGTTTTTGACCAGAGTTGCAGTCTGACTTAGGTTTTAGGAGGCTTTTGAGTGAAAAGAGACAGTGCGTGAGCACAGGCAGAAGCTGAGACTGTTAGAGAATTATTGCAGGCATCCAGCCGAGACATGGTGGTGGCTTGATTTGGGAGGTAGAGGTGGAGTTGGCGAGAAATGATTGGATTTTGTTAATCTCCTGAAGGTCAGGCTGAAAGGATGTGCTGAGGAGCTCCAGGGTGCTTGGCCTGTGTGCCTGGAAGAGCAGAGCTGCCCTTTGGGAGCACTGTAACTTGTGGGCTCAGCTCGGTGTCTGTGTGAAAGACAGGTATGCTGATGGAGGTGGTTCCTTCAGATCACAGGGCGTGGGAAAGTGCCTTGTGACACCGTTCAGAAAAGAATGCGGGTGGGATTAGAAAAGATGTCCCCTCCTCCTCGGTGTGCATCCTTCAAAACCCTCATACACTTACAGCATTTCTTCTTAACTATTTCCCACCCCTGATAAGATGTGCTCTTGGGAGAGGACTAGTCATTTGCTACTTCATGTGATTTTTATGTCAGTATGCTACCTTTCTGAAAATGTATTTGCATTTAAACCTTACTTCAAACTCATGATGACACACAGATTTCATCTCTTATGCTAACTTGAATCACTGATGGTGGTTGCCTTGAGAACTGTGCTGAGAAAATTTGTGAAGCTGGTTCTAGGCTCAGCAGGGAAGAGGAAACTTGATAATATTTTCCACTCCAGGGACTAGGAGTGGCATCCCATACGTGCTCAGTATTTGATAGTCCAGCTTTGACTGCCACAGAAAACACTGTTTTTTTCCCCACCTGTCTCCTTGTTTTTATTTTTATTTTATTTAAAAAGTATTTATTTATTTGGCTGACTGAAGTCTTAGTTGCAGCACAGTCTTCATGCATCCATGCAGGATCCTTTTGTTTTGGTGTGCAGACTCTCCAGCTGTGGCTCGTGTGCTCAGTTGCTCTGCATCATAAGGGATCTTCATCCCCCGACCAGGGATGGAACCCACATCCCCTACACTGCAGGACAGATTCTTAACCACTGGACCACCAGGGAAATCCCTTTCCCCTTGCTTTTAGATGTTAACAAGTATGCAGAGGAAATACTTTTCCTTCTTACTGTTTGAGCACTTGCCTCTGAAATCACACCAAGAAGACTATTAGCCCAAATATCAGATTTTACTATCTAATGGTCTTGAGTTACCTGATGTAAAATCCAAGTACTCCAGAAGGGACAGGGCCTTTGTCTTAATGGGCAAGGCCTTTGCCAGATCAAAATCTGTTTTTTTTCTTCTCTAGCATTCCTCACTGCTAGATCTACTGCAATTAGTATTCCCTTATTAGCTGCATTTATATTAGCTGCATTTGAATGCAGAGTTCCAAAGAATAGCCAGGAGAGATAAGAAAGCCTTTCTCAGCGATCAGTGCAAAGAAATAGAGGAAAACAACAGAATGGGAAAGACTAGAGATCTCTTCAAGAAAATTAGAGATACCAAGGGAACATTTGATGCAAAGATGTGCTCAATAAAGGACAGAAATGTTATGGACCTAACAGAAGCAGAAGATATTAAGAAGAGGTGGCAAGAATACACAGAAGAACTGTACAAAAAAGATCTTCATGACTCAGATAATCACAATGGTGTGATCACTCACCTAGAGCCAGACATCTTGGAATGTGAAGTCAAGTGGGCCTTAGAAAGCATCACTACGAACAAAGCTAGTGGAGGTGATGGAATTCCAGTTGAGCTATTTCAAATCCTGAAAGATGATGCTGTGAAAGTGCTGCACTCAATATGCCAGCAAATTTGGAAAACTCAGCAGTGGCCACAGGACTGGAAAAGGTCTGTTTTCATTCCCATCCCTAAGAAAGGCAATCCCAAAGAATGCTCAAACTACCACACAATTGCACTCATACACACGCTAATAAAGTAATGCTCAAAATTCTTCAAGCCAGGCTCCAGCAATACATGAGCCATGAACTTCCAGATGTTCAAGCTGGTTTTAGAAAAGGCAGAGGAGCCAGAGATCAAATTACCAATATCCGCTGGATCATCGAAAAAGCAAGAGAGTTCCAGAAAAACATCTATTTCTGCTTTATTGACTATGCCAAAGCCTTCGACTGTGTGGATCACAATAAACTGTGGGAAATTCTGAAGGAGATGGGAATACCAGACCACCTGACTTGCCCCTTGAGAAACCTGTATGCAGGTCAGGAAGCAACAGTTAGAACTGGAGATGGAACAACAGACTGGTTCCAAATAGGAAAAGGAGTACGTCAAGGCTGTATATTGTCACCCTGCTTATTTAACTTATATGCAAAGTACATGATGAGAAACGCTGGCCTGGAAGAAGCACAAGCTGGAATTAAGATTGCCGGGAGAAATATCACTAACCTCAGATATGCAGATGACACCACCCTTATGGCAGAAAGTGAAGCGGAACTAAAAAGCCTCTTGATGAAAGTGAAAGAAGAGAGTGAAAAAGTTGGCTGAAAGCTCAACATTCAGAAAACTAAGATCATGGCATCTAGCCCCATCACCTCATGGGAAATAAATGGGGAGACAGTGGAAACAGTGTCAGACATTATTTTTTTGGGCTCCAAAATCACTGCAGATGGTGACTGCAGCCATGAAATTAAAAGATGCTTATTCCTTGTAAACAAAGTTATGACCAACCTAGATAGCATATTAAAAAGCAGAGACATTACTTTGCCAGCAAAGGTCCGTCTGGTCAAGGCTATGGTTTTTGCAGTGGTCATGTATGGATGTGAGTGTTGGACTGTGAAGAAAGCTGAGCGCCGAAGAATTAATGCTTTTGAACTGTGGTGTTGGAGAAGACTCTTGAGAGTCCCTTGGACTGCAAGGAGATCCAAACAGTCCATCCTGAAGGAGATCAGTCTTGGGTGTTCATTGGAAGGACTGATGCTGAAGCTGAAACTCCAATACTTTGGCCACCTGATGTGAAGAGTTGACTCATTGGAAAAGACCCTGATGCTGGGAGGGATTGGGGGCAGGAGGAGAAGGGGATGACAGAAGATGAGATGGCTGGATGGCATCACCGACTCAATGGGCATGAGTTTGAGTAAACTCTGGGAGTTGGTGACGGACAGGGAGGCCTGGCGTGCTGCGATTCATGGGGTTGCAAAGAGTCGGACACGACTGAGCGACTGAACTGAACTATTAGCTGTATTGTTTCTCTCCCCTCCAGAATGGCAGCCACAGGGCAAGGACTTTAGTGTGCATTGTTCAGTGCTGTTTCCCCAGTGTCTAGAACTGTGGCTTATATATAAGGAAGTATGTGTTGAATGAAAAATGCTAAATGAATTGCCTGAGGAAGCTAAAGTTGTACTGTAGCCCAGAATTAACGGTAAATGATTACTAAGGTACTTGCACTTTTTTGAAAGTGGAAAGTCCCTGTTAGAATAATCATCACTATAGCTATGTGGTTTAATGAACATTGTTGATAATTATAGTAGTAATAATAACTCTCCTCAAGCACATCTGTGTGCCTGACCCTGGGTTAAGTGCCCAATACTATTATTTCCTTTGGGAAGTAGGCCCTCATTTGTTAGGTGAGGAAATTCAGACTTAAGGTCAGACTTCGCCTAAGTCTGAATCACCCATAAATAGGGTGGTTCCAAAGCTAAAAAGAAAACATGAAACTTTCTCCATATAGGAAATCTTGCTTTCCATATGGTAAATAATGGTATCTGTATAATAATAAATGGCTGCTTTTTTGTCATTAAAACCCCCAAATTGTGCGAGTCTGGAAGGGCCTTTGGATTGTTTCATTATCATTATTTTTTTTTCCTGCTAATTTCTGGTATGAAAAAACCTAACCTTCTCAGCTGAGATTGTCTTTCCTAAATATGTTGAAGAGCTGCTTGTGAGGATCCCAAGTGAGTGTCAAGGTAGAGGAAAGGAGAGTTTCATCACCTTCATAGCTAAATATCATGCTTTTGAGGAAAAAATGGGTGGTTGGTAGAGTAGGAGGAGCTGGAGTTAAGGGAAAGCAAACCACACACTCTTTTGCTTTGCATCCAGACTGTAGACCACGGTGATGGTTATTATTAAAATGTTTTTCTTTAAATTTACTCACTTCTGTTTACTTAAATTAATATATTCAAAACAGATTTTGTGACCCTCCCACTATGGATAGAAAACCAGCATCATTTGCCATAGAGTAATAGTATATTGATGGTGCATATGGTAACAAGATATATTTGTTGTTCAGTTGCTAAGTCTTGTCTGACTCTTTGTGATCCCATGAATGGCAGCACACCAGGCTTCCCTGTCCTTCACTATCTCCCAGAGCTTGCTCAGATTCATGTCCATTTAGTCAGTGATCCTGTCCAACCATCTCATCCTCCACTGCCCCCTTCTCCTCAATAATAAAATATAAAGTAATATATATAATGAAAATAAGGCAATGCTGTTTCATGTTTTAAAATTAATGAATAAGAATAATGAAATATAAATCTAATATACATACTAGAAATTAGTTTTCCCTGTGAGTAGAGTGAAACTGTTTATGATCAGTTACCAATAGAGGGATATTTAACTCCTTGTCACTTAAATAAAAAGGTGAAAAGATGTTTTTCCCCCAGCTTTAATATTAGGACAAAGAATCCTGACATAAATGCATATAAAAGTACATATGAACTATGTGTGTGCTCAGTTACCACTCAGTCATGTCTGACTCTTTGCGACCCCATGAACTGTAGCCTGCCAGACTCCTCTGTCCATGAATCTGGATTTTCCAGGTAAGAATACTGGGTTGCCATTTCCTTCTCCAGTACATATGGACATTATGTGTATATAAATATATTGCATTTATGTAAGATATATTGTCCATATAAAAAATATGTAGTAACTTTTAAAAAATCAGGTTGTAATTTAACTGTATAATAACCAGTGGTCCTTTGATTGTGGTGACCTGGGCAAGAGGCAGTAAGCTAAGTCATTAATTTCCATTTGCTGTGGGCCAGCAATGCTTGGCTGGGTCGTTCCTGTGGAAAGGAAGTTTAAGAAAATTGTGAAATCAAAGCTTCTCTTTCCAGCTTGCTCTTCTCAAGCCCTCCAGTTCAGGCCTGAGCTCTGCCACTGTAGAAAAGCATGACTTCCCTGAAATACAGCCTCCTAGCTCAATACTGTAGAGAGTAGAGCAGCCCAGGCTTCCTCCACAGGAAACCCAGACAAATGTGTATCCACACGGCTTTAAGACATGTCTGTGCCACCAGTGGGGAACACTGTCCCGAACTCATTCTCTACCCCTCAGCTCTCTATGGGGCCCCAGCTTGACATTGCTTCGGGTAACCATAATAAAGCGAATTGGCTCCATCTTGCCCAACTGTGCCCCAGGGCTCCTGTCATTCTGCCACCGAAAAGTTCATATGCTCAAAACTGGTTCTTAGGAGCACTGACCTTAGTGCTTGTCCTCTGCAAAGGTATAATTTAGGAATAATCTTTGTTAGATTATGGCAGGATCTTTGTGCTTCTGTCTCACAATCAATTAGAAATTTCTGCAAAGCAGAGGCATTATTATTATCACAGGCAGATGGTGAAATGTTACTCCATCCTTCTGTGCCTGCTTTAACTTCCTTGTGCAACATCATTTAGGGGGTTTCTTTACAAATTGCAGTTTATTTGGAAAAGATTTAAAGCCCTGAGGGTTTGGCAAGAAACTCTTGCTTATGAGCACATCTACTTTGTCTGTCAGTAGCAAAAAGGGCACCCCTGATTAATACTGACTTTGCCCTGCAAGTCAGGTAGACAGCAGCAGATGAGGCCTTTGATTCTTAATACTGTTCTGGGGCTAAGAAGAGCTTAGGGGGTCATCTACTTGCGGCTCCAGGAAGAAGGTTAAATGGCATTTAGCCAAGGATGGAAAGCTGTCTTGTGGTGGGCTTCCTTGTGAAATGAGATGGAGGGCTTATTACCCAGAATTCCAGGGAATTGCTTCAAAAGAGAAAAGGGCATTCAGACCAATCTCTGCCTTGCAGTAGTTATACCCTGAAGAGAGGGGATGGGTGTCATAAAGACAGTAAACATGTGGCCGGATGGAAGCAGTTTGGCACTGAGGAGAGCTGGGGGTGGGGTGGGGTAGAACAAGGGACCGAGTTTTTTTGTTTTTTGAAGCAACTGCTTGAAGGAAGGGGAGAAAGATGGATAAGGAAGGAATTTAGGCTGTTTTTCTGTGTAATACTGGCAAATTCCTAGAATCATTCTTCATGGATATTGTTGGGCAGAGGCAGGCTTCAAGGCAGCCCCGGTTTATTCAGGTTCAGTTCAGTTCAGTCGCTCAGTCATGTCCGACTCTTTGCGACCCCATGGACTGCAGCATGCCAGGCCTCCCTGTCCAACACCAACTCCTGGAGTTCACTCAAACTCATGTGCATTGAGTCAGTGATAGCATCCCACCATCTCATCCTCTGTCATCCCCTTCTCCTCCTACCTTCCATCTTTCCCAGCATCAGGGTCTTTTCCAAGGAGTCAGCTCTTCGCATCAGGTGGTCAAAGTATTGGAGTTTCAGCTTCAACATCAGTCCTTCTAATAAACATTCCGGACTGATTTCCTTTAGGATGGATTGGTTAGATCTCCTTGCAGTCCAAGGGACTCTCAAGAGTCTTCTTCAGCACCACAGTTCAAAAGCATCAATTCTTTGGTGCTCAGCTTTCTTTATAGTCCAACTCTCAGATCCATATATGACGACTGGAAAAACTATAGCCTTCACTAGATGGATCTTTGTTGGCAAAGTAATGTCTCTGCTTTTTAATATGCTGTCTATGTTGGTCTTAACTTTTCTACCAAGGAGCAAGCGTCTTTTAATTTCATGGCTGCAGTCACCATCTGCAGTGATTTTGGAGCCCAAAAAAATAAAGTCAGCCACTGTTTCCACTGTTTCCCCATCTATTTGCCATGAAGTGGAGGGACCGGATGCCATGATCTTAGTTTTCTGAATGTTGAGCTTTAAGTTAGCTTTTTCACTCTCCTCTTTCATGTCCATCAAGAGGCTCTTTAGTTCTTCTTCACTTTCTGCCATAAGGGTGGTGTCATCTGCATATCTGAGGTTATTGATATTTCTCCCAGCAATCTTGATTCCAGCTGTGCTTCTTCCAGCCCAGCATTTCTCATGATGTACTTTGCATATAAGTTAAATAAGCAGGGTGACAATATACAGCCTTGACATACTCCTTTTCTATTTGGAACCAGCCTGTTCCATGTTAAGTTCTAACTGTTGCTTCCTGACCTGCATACAGGTTTCTCAAGAGGCAGGTCAGGTGGTCTGGTATTACCATCTCTTTAAGAATTTTCCAGAGTTTGTTGTGGTCCACACAGTCAAAGGGTTTGGCATTATTCAGGTTAGCTGGGCAAAAAGTCTTGTATGCTATGTACCAGGAGGAATGAAGGATATAGATAAAAGTTCCTGTGGAGTGTGTATTCTATATGTATGTGAGTCAGGCTTAGAATTGTCCCAGAATAATGAAAAACCAAGTAGGTCATTGTGTTTATGGAAATCCCAGGGGAGTTTGTGAACACTTATCAGAGGGAGGACGTTTGAATGAAGCTTTCAGTTGTAAAAAGAACTTTTGTGGTCTTTTGTAGTCAGATTCATAGCTATTTCTCCTCTTCACTTTCTGATGTTGTATAGATTTTGTTATAGAGAGGGTGCATCCGAATCAGTGACTCCTCTGGCTGAGTTGAAAGTAGATGGATGATATAATTAGAGAATTGCCGCAATTTTCCTGGTACCGTACATTATATTGAGTCAGAGCAGGCTCAAGCCATCTACTATCATCTGGGCATGGAACAGTTTATGTAAAAACCATTATCATGAAGCTAATTCTTATTGAGCATGTACTATGTGCTGGGTGCTCTGCCATATTTGTGGGATTGTCTCATTTTGTTCTTTACAAGATCATTTTTAGGCAGACACTACTGGGAAGATCCCCTGGAGGAGGGAATGGCAACCCAAACCAGTATGCTTACCTGGAGAATCCCCATTGACAGAGGAGCCTGGTGGACTACAGCCTATAGGGTTGCGAAAGAGTCGGATGTGACTGAAGTGACTTAGTACAGAGGCAGGAGCATCCTAATTTCATAGGTGAGATACGTTATAGTTTAGTCAGTTTCTAAGATTGTACAGCCAGTAACTGACAGAGGCAGAATTCAAACTCCCACATCTGAGTTCTTCAACTCCAAGGTACTCTTTCACAGTATAATGATGTCTTCAGAAATTCTAGTTATTACTTTCTTTCAAAAAATGTACACCCTCTAACCCAGTTTTAGATCCTCTTCAGATAAAAGCACACACACATATAATGCTTTTCAAAATTTCAGAGTTTTTGAGGATCCCAGTCAAGTCTGATTATTGATATCTTTATAATATGAAACTGAGTCTTGCTGAGGTTAACAAAGCCTTCCAAGTATTTCCAAGGTAGCTGAGCCAGACTTCCAACCTAGCTGTTGCCTACCATGTAACAAGTATAGCAGTAACCATTTCTTGTTAAGTACCTAACAATTGTGGGCTTCCCTGGTGGCTTAGTGGTACAGAATCCTCCTGCTAATGAGGGAGTCCCTGTTTGATTCCTGCATTGGGAAGATCCCCTGCAGAAAGGGAATGGCAACCCACTCCAGTATTATTGCCTGGAGAATTCCATGGACAGAGGAGCCTGTCAGGGAGTCCAACACAACTTAGTGACTAAACAACAACAACAAACCTAACAATTAGGATTGCTAGTTAGTGCATACATACATTGGTGTAATCCTATTGGTTAAATAGTGAACATCCATAATGGGTTGGTCAAGGGTGAATATCATAACTGCTCACGACCTTTTGAAGTAGGTGGTTTAATGCCTATTTTACACATGAGAATCCTGAGATTCTGAACACTTACTAAAAAGTTTACATGGGGCAGAAGCTCAGTTCATCTAGTTTTAAATCTGCTACTCTGATCCACTCTCCTGCCTTTGCACTGAATGTACTTCCCCTTGCAAATCTTTTCCAGAGTCTTCATTAGATCACATTGCTTCTCACTTTCCTTCTCTCTCTTGTTTCTTAACCTTGGCATTATTGACATTTTGTTTTGGATAGTTCTATTGTGGGGGTCTGTCCTGTGCATTCTAGAATTTTTAGCTCTATCTTTGGATTCTACATATTGGATGCCAGAGAACCCCCTAACCCCTAACTCCCAGGTTGTGATAGCCATAGATGCATCCAGCATTGCTAACTGTACTCTGGGGAATAAAATCACTATCTATTGGGTACTGTTTATCTTTCTCGTCTCCCCGTGCCCTGTACATACAAATATTAACATTTATCCCGGCTAGCTTGTAATGTGCCAGGTAAAGTGTCAGGCACCTTCTATGCATTATCTCATTAGGTCCTCAAAACATCCCATCATCTTTAAATTTTTTCTTATAGGTGAGCGAGGCTGAGATGCTTGGGTAGATTAGTAAATCACCTGGAGTCACATAGGTGCTGTGGGTGAAGCTGGGATTTTTCCTAGTTCCTTGTGTCTCCAGAGCCCTGAACTTCATAAGAAATGTTTTCACTAAACTACTTAGTTGTTTGGAGCTCCAAATTAATCAGACTCTGAATATTTTTGTTGTTTTGGATTTGTTCAGCTAGTAAGCTGGAAGAAAATTTAAGTGGGATTGTAGGTCATGTATTTCTTTACTGTTTATTATTATTTTTACTACATCACTGCTTTTTATTGTTAATCCTTTCTCACTAAAATACCATCATCGACAAAAATATTATCAAAACAAAACCTTGCCTCTGAGTCTAATTTCTTAGCATAAATCTCACCTTTGTTGTTGTTTAGTTGCTAACTCATGTCCAACTCTTTAAGACCCCAAGAACTGTAGCCTACCAGGCTCCTTTGTCCATGGGGTTTCCCAGGCAAGGATACTGGAGTGGGTTGCCATTTCCTTCTCCAGGGATCTTTCCAACCTAAGGATGGAACAGCCGTCTCCTGCATTGGCAGTTGCATTCTTTACCACGGATCCGCCAGGGAGACCCAAATGTCACCTTTAATCATAAAGAATAAAATAATTTCTTTGTAGGTGAACTACTACTTTTCTGAGTCATCTTCAGAGGATGTTTTTCGGTGGGTGCTTTTGTGCCTTTTCACAAGACAAGTCATTGATTGCCAAATGCTTAAGAGATTAGTTAAGATTCTTTGGTGACAAGCAGCACAAATTGTCCTGCCTAACTGTATCAAAATAGAAAATAAATTTACTCCATGTGTGCATAATTGCTCACATGGAGTAATACAAGTTGACCATATTACAAGCAGTGAATTCCCTGGAAATTTGAATAGGAAAGTTTTCAATAAAATAATTTTTTCTGACAAGCAGGGACATGTGTACTTTAGCGCTCTGGCGCATTGTTATTTTCCTTAGAATGAGTTTCAGCAACTGACATATATTAAAGCAGGCTGGTAAAGGCAGGAGGCTGTGCAGCCTTAAGTGAGCTTAATGAGGTAAGTTCTTGGGATGAGGTAGGCGTCTGGTGTGTGCAGCTGCTGAGAATCCATACCCTCCTTTGAACTATGACATGTGGATTTTCCCTTGGAGAATAGCCTCCCCTCAAGGTATACAATGTTAATGGGGCTGTCAGGCAAACACCTTATCCTCCTCTGGCCAAGAGGTGGTCATGTAACTAACGCAGATCTCTGTTTTGAGTACATCGATCCCAGGATATAAAATGTTTGTTGCAACTGATTCTTCCTGATAGTATTAGCCTGAAGAACTAACTAACCATTAGTTTGTGGGATCCTGGTTCCTGTTGCTTCTAACTTTCATGTAGTTTTCCTTTGAATTTTAGGAGCAATTATGCACACATGGAGTAAATTTCTTTTCTATTTTGCTAAAGTTATACAGGGTAATTTGTGTTACTTATCATCAAAGAATCTTAACTAATCTGTTGATTTGATGATGGTGGTGATGGTGAGGACTCTGAGTCAAACCAGAAGAAGGAGGGAGTAACAGCAGCAAACATTTACTGGCCATCTAATTTAATCTTATGAGGTAGATATTGACACATGCTTCCATTTTACAGAGGAGGAAAATGAGATTTAGAAAGGTTACATTGTCTTGCCAAAGGTTACATAAGTGGCAAAGCCAGGATTTGGACCCAAGTATGATTTGAGAATCCAAACTCCTAACCACTACACTAATTGAAATGTAAAGAGAAAACACTGAAAGCATACATTCCTTTTAGGTCCATTTTTGACTTAATAAGTTATTTTTTAATCCTAAGAGGAGACCATTTCTCTTCTGTGTGTTCCATGATGCAAAACAGGCTGCAAAACATAAATGCTTTTTTTCCCCTTGCCTTCATGTGGTAAATTAGAATAATTATTGTTAGTTAAGGGATGTGAATGAAATGTCTTTATCAGCCAGTGAGTTAAATGGAATTTCTGTTTTAAACCACAGAAGATAATGCTGCATTGACAGATTGTGAGTGACAGAAAGAGAAGTGTTTTCGGCAGGATGGGAATGGAGATGTTGCAAGAGAAAGCATAAATAGCAGAAACAAAAAGCTCTGGGGTTTTGGTATGGAGTGATGTCATCCATGTATTTTAACTCATTTGGTTCCTGACAATAAAATAACTTGGTACCTTCACATTTTTTCCCCTGTTGATTTAAAAATGAGTGACCAAATGAAAGCAGGGAGGGAGAAAGAAATACCCAGAAGCGAATCATCGTTGCTGATGGTAGATACCAATAGTAGTGGAGTTCAAATTTTATTTACTTTTTTTTAATCATTAAATGGTTCTTACATGCAATTATGAATATTTGTTATCCTCTCTCCTCTTATGATTGTTGCTGCCCATATCCATTCTGTCATATTCCTTCTCCCTGCCCCCCACTTTATCTCTGTACAGCAGACCCTCATAGCCACACGTATATATGCGTTTTCTCCTGAGCACGCCTGCACAGTCAAGTGTATTTATCCATTGAGAGGCCTGTGGCATTTTCTGTGGTGAGTTTGGATAGGCATTTCCGAGCACTTGGTCAGCTCCTAGTTTTGCTCAGTAAAAGAATATAAGTGGAAAAAAAAATATCATTCACTGTTCTTTTAGAAGAAAATAGTTATTTTCTTTTGCCTGTTAATTAATTGATTAATTATTTATTTTTTTAGTCTTGCTGCACAGCTTGTGGGATCTTAGTTTCCCTATCAGGGATCAGGAATCCACAACCCCTGCAGTGTGAAAGCAGAGTCCTAACCACTGGCCCATCAGGGAAGTCCCTGAGACTATTTATTTTATTTATTTATTTTTAATTTTAATACTTAAAAGTCAAAGGCATAATCTGAAAATTAAAATGATCAAATATATTTAGCTTTCCAAAAAGTCATAATTTTGCCTTTGGTGTTGTCATTTTGCTACCAGTGCATGAATACTTCATTGTGGATTGTCATAAAAGTTTTGATGAGTTTTAGGAGTGACTGTTTTAGTCCAACCTTCACCTGATGCTGGCTTCTCCACAGATTTTTGCCAAGGGACTATTCCATTTTTACTTCAGTATTTCCAGTGAAGTGGAACTCCTTATTTATTAAAGCAACCCATTTTATCCTTGGACAGTGCTGTTGCAAGTTCTTTTTTTTGTCAGACTGAAATCTCTTTATTTGTAGCTTCTTTTGCCCATTGGTTACATGGGCATGACTTGGGACTGATAGAACAAGACTGGGCCTCTTAATTCATGATGCCTCTTTGAACTGACTATTGCTGTTATAATCTCCCTTCTCATTTCTCCTTGCCCCAGAGTTAAAATAGTCTGAGTAGAAATGTTCCTTCTGTGTTTTTCGGATTCAGTTCAGTCGCTCAGTCATGTCCAACTTTTTGCAACCCCATGGACCATAGCACGCCAGGTCTCCCTGTTCATCACCACTCCTGGAGTTTACTCAAATTCATGTCCATTGAGTTGGTGATGCCATCCAATCATCTCATCCTCTGTCGTCCCCTTCTCTTCCTGCCCCCAATCCCTCCCAGCATCAGGGTCTTTTCAAATGAGTCAGCTCTTCGCATCAGGTGGTCAAAGTATTGGAATTTCAGCTTCAACATCAGTCCTTCCAATGAACATTCAGGACTGATTTCCTTTAGGATGGACTGGTTAGATCTCCTTGCAGTCCAAGGGACTCTCAAGAGTCTTCTCCAACACCACAGTTCAAAAGCATCAATTCTTTGGTGCTCAGCTTTCTTTCTAGTCCAACTCTCACATCCGTACATGGCTGCTGGAAAAACCATAGCCTTGACTAAACGGACCTTTGGTGGCAAAGTAATGTCTCTGCTTTTTAATATGCTGTCTAGGTTGGTCATAACTTTTCTTCCAAGGAGTAAGCGTCTTTTAATTTCATGGCTGCAGTCACCATCTGCAGTGATTTTGGAGCCAAAAACTAAAGACTGCCACTGTTTCCACTGTTTCCCCATCTATTTGCCATGCAGTGATGGGACCGAATGCCGTGATCTTTGTTTTCTGAATGTTGAGCTTTAAGTCAACTTTTTCAGTCTCCTCTTTCACTTTCATCAAGAGGTGCTTTAGTTCTTCTTCACTTTCTGCCATAAGGGTGGGGTCATCTGCATATCTGAGGTTATTGATATTTCTCCTGGCAGTCTTGTTTCCAGCTTGTGCTTCATCCAGCCCAGTGTTTCTCATGATGTACTCTGCATATAAGTTAAATAAGCATAGTGACAATACAGCCTTGATGTACTCCTTTTCCTATTTTTCTGATTATTTGGCTTTAAAAATTAAGAAAAAAATTAAAAATGTTTACTGGGCTAAAAAAATATACATATATGAACATAAACTTTACCATTTTAACCAGTTTTAAGTATATAGTTCTATGGTATTAAGTACATTGACATTGTTGTGTAGCTATCACCACCAGAATTTTATCTTCCTCATCTGAAACTCTGTATCCGTTAAGCAATAATTTCCTGTTACCCTCTCCCTGCAGCCCTAAAACTACCATTAAACTTTCCACTGCTATAAATTTGAGTATTCCTAGGAACCTCATGTAAGTGGAAACATATAACATTGATCCTTTTGTGACTCGCTTATTTCACCTAGCATGATGTCTCCATGGTTCATTCATGTTGTGACATGTGTCAGAATTTTTTTCCTTTTTAAGGATGAATAATATTCCACTGTATGTATACCACATTTTGTTTATATTTTCATCCATTGATCAGTTAGTGAATAGATGTTGAGTTTCCTGAGTGTGCTTTTGAATATGCACACTCCTGCCTGTCAGAACCCACTTCCGTCTACAAAGTCTGTGTCTGTTGCATATTATGTGCATAACCCCATTAGGTACGATGAGCTCTGGATCTACTCTTTGATTTAATCCTTGTGTGTTGTGGATGGATAAGATACCCACATTTTGAAACTGCAAAGTAGACAGTGGTCAGTGCCATCGGAGAACCAGAAACAGACTGGATGCTGGAATTAAGGGGAAGCACTGGAAGCTTCCAGCTGAGAGGATGAGGTAGCTCTCCAGGAAGTTCTGGGGCTCAGAAAAAGAGAAGCATGAACAGGTAGAAAGTGGGGAGAGAGTTCCCTGGTGGCTAGTGATTAGGATTATGGGCTTTCACTGGCAGGGCCTGGTTGGAGAACTCATATCCCGCAAGCTGCTCAGTGCAGTGAGGCAAAAGACAAAGAAAAAACCTTCAAACTGAAAAAACAATGATAATAAAAAAAGAAGAGAAAGTAGGGAAGGTATTCCTAATGGACGGAGTAGCTTGAGTCAAAGCAGAATATGAGCAAGTCCCTCACTGTTGACTTGTTTATTGACTCTAGGCCGGCACGTAGGGTATTTAGATGGCGGTGCTCCAGGGCCAATTCGTGGGACCTCTGGTATCTTCTCTGTCTGTAGCAATGAATTGTCTTTTATTCTGCGGTTATGTGCTTCATCTCATTTGGCGTGTGTGTGTGTGTGTGTGTGTGTGTGTGTGTGTGTGTGATTCAAATGGCCTTTCTTTCCTTTAAAATGATGCAGATAATGATAGTTTTGTTCTGTTTTCATGCCCCGATTGGCCAAATAAAAATTAGATGACTCAGACTATCTGTGTTTTTAATGAAGCTTTTCAGGAGTGTTAAAGACAAAGTCTAAAAAGAAATGAGTCTGGCAAATATCTATTAAAGGATGAAAGAAAGGGAATAGCAATAAATATTCATAAAGCGTTTACCATGTGGCAGAACCATGATAAGCCTTTTACGGTTGTTGACTCACAACAGTCTGAAGAAGTTGTAGATCAAACTACAATCCTCACTTTACATGAAGGAACTGAGGCTCCAAAGTTAAAGTAACCTTCAAAGGTTTATACACCTCGTAAATCAGTGAGCCAGGGAACGCACCCAGTAGTCAGACCCAAGAGCCTTTCTCACCACACTGTCTACCTTTCTGTAGCAGGTTCTTTTTTTAAGCACTATTCATTTTTTTATTTATTTATGTCTGTGCTGGATCTTCATTGCTTCTCTCAGGCTTACTCTAGTTGCAGTAAGCCGGGCCTACTCTCTAGTTTTCAGTACTCGGGCTGCTCATTGCAGTGGCTTCCTTGTGGCTTAGTTTTCTGTGGCATGTGAAATCTTCCCAGACCGTGGCTCAAACCTGTGTCACTGCGTTGGTAAGCAGATTCCCAACCACTGGATCTCCACAGAAACGTCCCTTAGCGAGTTCTGTGTCAGCCAGCCCTGAGTAAAATTTTAATAAGGTGGATGAATGTAGAGCTTATTATAGAGAGTGAAGTCAGAAAGATAAAGACAGGCACCATGTATTAATGCATATATATAGAATCTCCACACACACACACACACACACACACCCCTCCCTATATATATGTACTGATGATCCTACCTTTAGGGCAGCAAAGGAGACCCTGACATTTTGGACACAGTGGCTAGAGAAGAGGGTGGGATGATTTGGAAGAATAGCACTGAAACTTACACATTATCATGTGTAAAAAAGCCAGTGTTCTATGACAACCTAGACGGGTGGGATGGGAAGGGAGGTGGGAGGGGGTTTCAAGAGATAGGAAGTGAAGTGTAAGTTGCTCAGTCATGTCCAACTCTTTGCAACCCCATGGACTGTAATCCATAGAATTCTCCAAGCCAGAATATTGGAGTGAGTAGCCTTTCCCTTCTGCAGGGGATCTTCCCAACCCAGGGATCGAACCCAGGTCTCCTGCATTGCGGTGGATTCTTTGCCAGCTGAGCCACAAGGGAAGCTCCCAATAGAGAGGGGACATATGTATACCTAATGCTGATTCATGTTGATGTATGGCAGAAACCATCACAATATTGTAAAGTAATTATCCACCACGCCCCCCCCCACACCCCGACATAAAAAAGTTGTCTGTGAGCTGTCGGTTCAATAAACATTCCCCCAAGAAAATAATAATGTAATAGTGATTTGGGGGCAAATACTTTGATGCCAATTATATTACACATGGGAACCATCACCCTATCTCCATCCCAGTCTAGTTTTTCTTCCACTGTTGCTGATATTCCCCAATTTCATGACTCGTAACCAGTGCTGGCATTTATAATACATCTCAGCTCTTTCTGTCCTAGCCAAACCTGCAGTTTCCTTGATGTTTTCCTGGCAGGTAAAGCAGGATAAGGCTGCCTTTTGGTGTAGAATGCATACATTATATATTGCAGTTCTTTCTCAGCCTTTTGGGTGGCTAACTTTTGGTGTTAGAGGAATAGAGAGGAATTTTGAAATTAGGGATTTTTTTTTTTAAAATGATTTTGGGTGACTGCAAAATATGAAATTCTTCGTGGCATCAAGTGAATATCTTCTTTTCTCTTGCAAACTTCCTTTGATGGCTCCTACGGAATAAAATTTCCAATATATTTTCTCACAAATTTTGTTGACTGGCACCATGACATTTCTTTAAAGTGTACCTTTACACTTTTTAAATTCCACAAAGGCTTGTCATCATAGGAAGCAAGGGACTCAGCTTTGATCTGCAAAATTAACTCTACAAAGTAGCATGTTGTTATTCTATTTAGAAGACTTGAAAACAGATCCAACAATTCAATTATATTTAATTTGTAATTAACTCCCTCCTGAGCAGCTAATGGTGCATAACTTGGACACTAGTGTTCTGGATGGGCAAGGAGAAGAATAAAAGGGCTTATTTTAGAGAAAGCTTATCTTAGATAGGGTACCTACAGTTGTAGTAGTACTTCTTGGGATGACTTTCTGGCTCCAAAACAAAACTCTTCTTTGAAGGGTGTCTGGTGACATACAGAGTAGGTTTCCAGCAGCTGAGACTGTGATGTTTGACCCTGATGTGTGGGAAAGAGATGATTGGTCTCAGAGTAGGCATCTGACCTGGTTATGCCAATCAGATTCTCTCTTCTGAGAATTTGGGATTTTGAACTGAGAGCAAAAGATAGGTTTTGATGCTCTTTCAGTCACTTAAATGGCAGTGCTCTAGAGGGAGGTCTTTAAGTTCCTGCCTCCCGTTTCTCTTGAGCTACCTTGATTCCTGTTCTTCAAAAAACTTGGTTATTTGATTATTCCTTCAATTTTGTGATCTACTGCAGCATTTTTCCAAGAAGTTCCTCTTGTTTTTGAATAGACTTTAGGGTTCATCTAGTTTTCTTGCCATCAAAGTTAATGACAATACAGAAATCAAAGAAATTAATTCTTTACCAAATTTGTTAATGCAAGTAATGTCTACTTGGTGGCAACTAGTATAGTTTTTAATTATGTGTGTGTTTGGTGGGAAATTAGTATTTTACCATATGCTATAGTGCCTTATTGTTTTCATCACCATTATCATCACAAGCATCATGACAATCCTTGTTTATACAGAACTTTCTACCCAACCAAAAATTAAGCATTTTTCACACAAAAATAGCATTTGCTATGTGATTACAATAATACTGTTAAGTGAATACTATCTTTATCCTTGTTTCATACTTTGGGAAGCTGAGGCAGAGAGCATTGCTTGAAGTCATGCTTCTGGAAAGTGATGGAGAAATGATTTCAGTCTAGGTTTGTCATGCTTCAAAGAAAGATGATGCTCTTAAGTTTTGCACTGTAGTGTAGAAATGTAATTCTGCCCAAAGATGTTGTATTCCCTGGTTTATTGGTTTCCTTACGTTGAATATGGAAATGGGATAATTCTGTAGTTTTGGAAATTTAATACTCTATTTTAGTTGGCTTAATTATACTCTCCCTTCTTTTTTGTAGGTTATCTTGTTTGATGAGGCCAGAGATTAGGCAGTCAGGGTACCAGATTAGATAAATTGTCCTGAGAAGACCTCTTTGAGGTGGTGACATTGGAACTGAGACAGAATGATAAAAATGAGGCAGCTATGAAAAGATCAGAGACAGAATGTTCTGGGAAATGGGAAGAACAAATGCACAGGTATTGATTTGGGAATGAACATGGTGAGGTTAGAGGAAAAGAACCTCTGGAGAGGAGAGGAGTGAGCAAGGGAATCAGTGGTAAGAGATGGATGGAGAGGAAGGCTAGAACTGAATCATTTAGGATCTTATAGGCCATAGTAAGGAATATGGATTTTATCATAAACACAGTGGGCTAGCCATTAGGAAATTTACAGGAGAGGAACAATATGGTATGGTGGATTTCTCCTGGGAATGATAGAGGAGCCAACAACCCTCCTGTAGAACACACAGAAGGCTAGGCGAAATGAAGAGAAAATATTTATTTAAAGGCATTGAAGAGCTGCTAAGGTATCCGGGACTTGAGGGGCCAAAATACTGCAGAAAGAAAGTATACTGCAGTGACCTCAGTAGTCTCACTCTTTTTCTTTTTGAAGCATTTGTGGATTTGTAAATGGTAAAGTTACGAGAGTCTAAAAGGCCTGATAGAAAGTCCCTGCTAAGAAGTAGGGAAGTTGAGCAGAGATTTTGGCAATCCTAAGGATACACAAATCCAAAACAACGTAATAGAAGACTCAACAGTATATAAAAAAGGTATTATGGTATTACAAAGCTGTATTTATTACAGGAATGAGAGGTTGGGTAACATTAAAATATCAAATAATGCTAACAAGGAAAAACCATATGATCATCTTAATAGAAATTCAACATCTAATCTTGACAAAAACTTTTTTCAAATTCAGAATGTAAGTAAACATCCTTCAGGGAAGAATATCTAGGAAACACAGAGTAATCATCATCAGGCTTAAGTGAAATATTGAGATCCTTATTCTGTAGTTAGGTATGAATTAAGGGTGATAACATCACTTCTGTTCAGTCTGATATAAGAGGTCCAAGTGAATGCTGTGAGGCTAGGAAAAGAAATAAAATATATGAGGATGAGAGACAAAGCAATAAAATTATATAATTTGCAGAAGATATAATTATATAGTAAATATTTAACAAATGAATTTAGCAAGTTTGCTGGATACAAAGTCGTATGAAAATACTATTGTATATATGTATATCTGCAAAAAGGAATTATAGAATGAAAATTTAAAAAGATACTATTTTAAATCAATCCAGCAACATATAAAGAGGACTATAAACTATGATGAAATTATATTTCCCAATATATGAAGTTGAACAATCATATGCACACGTGCATGCATGTTAAGTTGCTTCAGTTGTATCTGACTCTTTGTGACTCTATGGACTGTAGCCCAACCAGCTCCTCTGTCCATGGGGTTCTCCTGCAAGAATACTGGAATGGGTTTCCATGGCCTCCTCCAGGAGATCTTCCTGACCCAGGAATCAAACCCACAGTTCTTCTGTCTCCTGCATTGGCAGGCAGGTTCTGTATCACTAGTGCCACCCAGGAATCCCAGAACAATCATGTATCTATATCCAGAATTATGGCTTCCCTGGTGACTCAGATGGTCAGGAATCTGTCCGCAATGCCAGAGACCTGGGTTCGATCCCTGGGTAGAGAGGATCCTGGAGAAGGGAATGGCAACCCACTCCAGTATTCTTGTCTGGAGAATTCCATGGACAGAGGAGCCTGGTGAGCTCCTCCATGGGATCACAACGAGCTGGACACGACTGAGTGACTAACATTTATCGAAAGTTACCCTGTACTGTATACAAAATTAACTTGAAATACATTGCAGATAAAAACATAGACACTAAAACTGTAAAAAAAATCTAGAAGAAAACATGGAAGAAAGTTTTTATGAAATTAGGTTAGTCAAAGATTTCATAACTATAACAGTAAAACCAAGATCTCTAAAAGAAAAGAAAAGATAAATTGGGCATCATAAAGTTTGAAAGTTGAATGCTTTAAAATATGCTACTAAGAAAATGAAAAGATAAGCAACAAAATGGGGTGAAATATTTGCAAAAAATATCTGATAAAGTACTTACCCACATGCGTAAAAAACTCTTACAGGTTAGTAATAAGACAAACCAAATTATGTTTGTTAATGACAAGTAAGCACATGGGAAATGCTCAGATTATACTACTCTAATGGCAGAAAATGAAGAGGGACTAAAGAGCCTCTTGATGAGGGTGAAAGAGAAGAGTGAAAAAGCTGGGTTTAAAACTCCTCATTCAAAAAGTTAAAATCCTGGCATCTGGTCCCATAATTTCATGGCAAATAGATGGGGAAACAGTGAAAACAGTGACAGATTTTATTTTCTTGGGCTCCAAAATCCCTGCAAATAGTGATTGCAGCCATGAAATTAAAAGTTGCTTGCTCCTTGGAAGAAAAGCTATGACAAACCTAGACAGTATATCAAAAAACAGAGACATCACTTTGCCAACAAAGGTCCATCTAGTCAAAGCTATGGTTTTTCCAGTAGTTATGTGCAGATGTGAGAGCTGGACCATAAAGAAGGCTAAGTCCTGAAGAATCAATGCTTTCGAATTGTGGTGCTGGAGAAGACTCTTGAGAGTCCCTTGGACAGCTAGGAGATCAAACCAGTCAGTCCTAAAGGAAATCAGTCCTGAATATTCATTGGAGGAACTGATGCTGAAGCTGAAACTCCAATACTTTGGCCTCCTGATTCGAAGAGCCAACTCATTGGAAAAGACCCTGATAATGGGAAGGTTACAAGGCAAAAGGAGACAAGGGTGGCAGAGGATGTTATGTTTAGGTAGCATGACTGGCTCAATGGACATGAATCTGAGCAAACTCCAGAGACAGTGAAGGACACAGGAACCTGATGTGCTGTACTCCGTAAGGTTGCATGGTCAGGCACGACTTAGCAACTGAACAACTGGAACAACTGTAACAGGTGAATCAATTGGGAGAGGATATGAAGTGTGTTTCTAGGGTGCTGGTAGCATTCTATTTCTTGATTTGGGAGTGGTTACATGTGTACTCTGTGAAAACTCATTATAATTTATTTACATTTTTGTGTGTAAGATACATTCCATTAAATAAGTATTTTGGAGAATGGATTGCAGCAGTGCAAAACAAGGTTGGGATTTAGGAAGTTCCAGTGAGATGATAATCTGGGATTCAGGGTAACGGTAGAGAGAGAAAGAAGCAGACAGATTTGAGAGACAGTGTGGAGGTAGTCTGGCTACCTCCACATGACTTAGTGGTAAGAGTATATGGGTTGAATGGTGTCCCCCTAAAAGATATTTGAAATCCCAACCCCATTGCCTCAGAATGTGACCTTCATGGAGACAAGATCATTGCAGATGTAAGTAGTTAAGAATACTCTAGTGGAACAGGATGGGCCCTTATTAGAGTGTAACTGGTGTTCTCATAAGAAGAGGAAAAGAGACACAGATACACAGACGCCTTAGAGGAGACTGTGATGACAGAGGCCGAGGTTAAAGTGATGGAATTACAAACTAAGAAATGCCAAGGATTGATGGCCCGTACCAGAAGCTAGGAAGAGTCAGAAAGGATTCTACCCAGAGTCTTAGAGGCAGCATGACCCTATCGACTAATCATCTCTAGAACTGTAAGATAGTACATTTCTTTCGTTTAAGTCATTCAGTTTGAGGTATTTTGTTATAGCAGCCCTAGGAAGCTAATATAGGGAGGATGGAAAGGACATGCATAAGAATGGCTACCTGTTTTCAGCACCTGAATGCATCTGATCAAATTGAACTTTATGTGGATCATCAAGGCAGATTTTGAACATTTAATTATGGATATGATGATGCTTTCAGCAGACAGTAGAACATAATGCATCAAGGATTCTGCATCTTAAGAAAGCATTTTGTTTCTCATTCTGCATTCAGCCGGGAATTCACCTAAATCTCCTTGTCCAGTCAGGAGTATATCTTCTTCTTAAAGCCTTTTGGAGAAGGGATCACAGCCTCCCTTAGAATTATTCGGAAGGACAGCAGCAGGAGAAGCAGGTTGGTGTGAGTAGTTAACTTGTCCTTTCTTGTTTTTTCCAACTTGTGGAGCACAGCTGGGAGTGAAACCCTGGAGACAACAGCTTCTCTGTTTTATTATGCTTCAGGAAACCTGGACAAGGAAGCAGGGTACTGAAAATTAGTTGTGTTTCCTTTTCTGCTTCTCAGTCCTGGTACAGGAGATTTGCTAGGGCCCGGACTCTTTTCATCTTTTCAGGGGCAGTGGGAGATGGTTCTCTGTCAGAGGCTTCTCTCCAGGCTGCCATGAAATGAAGAGGAAGCAAAGTCCAGCTGAGTTTAGGTCTCTGCTCTTTCTCTTTTTTGTAGTAGCCTTTTGACAAGACTGGCCTTCTTCCTGCTTTCTGCAGATTTTATCCAGTGGCCTGTATGTGAATTCGAACAAACTTTCTCATTGTTTTTCTTCCTGCTGTGACAGCCAAGAATGTTTGCCCATTGGTGGGAAATGCCCCACTAATCCATCACTTTGAAAGCTGTCAGGTTCTCTGTTGGCTCCAGAAGAGAAATAATTGAGACTAATCAAGCACCTCAAATATTCAATATGATTAGAGGAAAAATGAATGGATTCTGTAAACTCACATTGATACTAAATTCTGCTTGCAGTTAGTCTTGGACATAAATTTCAGAAAATTATATGTAAATGTACTCATTAGTGTACTGTAATATCGAACATCTATTTTGTCTCTGAGCAATTTTTCTTTTCTTAGTACAAAAGCTATTACTACTGTTATTAAAAACAGTAATCGATTTTCCATTTTAAAAAACTTGGGTTTTTTTTCCCTCTAGTTCCATTTCCTCCTCCGCATCTTTGCCATGCATTCCAATAATATTTTCCTAAGGCTTGTAAAAGAGTTACATTATGCTCTAATAATTCTGAGGACAAAGGGGAGAAAGGGCAGTGGTGTTACTGGAGAAGCTATTTTAAACTGGAGTGGGCCCAGAAAACTAACCTCGGAATGACACATTGAATGGCTTTATGCCAGAGATTTGATTATATTGTGTATTGTTTCATTTGAACATTGTAGACCTCATTTTATAATTAAATGTTCTATAAAGCCCTAACTCAATAGTGTTGAGTCAAAATACGGTTTTATTAAAAGGCTCTAAAAATTACAAATCAGCCATATAGTTTAGTTGTAACATGAAAGCTCCACATATTCTCACAAATGTACATCTGAGTTTAATTCTGGTGTAAATTTATTTCAGAAAAAAAGAGAAATACTTAAAGGTTTTGGTGATAATTTTAATTTAAAATTTTATTTCACGTGATTACTTACTAGTATACAGAACATGTTCCATCCTCAAATGTAAGCTTTTTTTTGAGGGGGGAGAATTAAAAATACTTTGAATATTTAAATTTGATTTTGCAAGGTGACTATGCAGTTTTGTTAATGTAAATATACTATTGCATATTCTGAAGGGGAAGTGAATGAATCTCTATTTGCAATTATGTGATTCCATTTTAAAAAATATTTTCAGGGCTCAGCTGAAGACAAATTGATTACAAAATAATTCTGATAGTCTGGGGTTTGTGAGTGTGTGTATGTGTCTTTAATAATGCATCTTTTATACTATCAGATAAACCAGACAGGCACAGGAGGTTTAGAACCATACACTGTAACAGAGCGAGGAGGTCTTAGATGCTTTTGCATGTTCCTGTTTTCATTGTTTATTGTGAAACTCAAATTGGCAGCCTTTGTGATTCATGATATCCATCAGGCAAAGTTCTTTGCTGAATATCTTTCTTTTGCTAGTCCATATGCCATCCTGTGGCAGGTAAACAGGATGGTGTCTAAATTTACTTAAAGTTGTTTACAAAAAGCCAGAAACACAGTGGTATTCTCAATGTGAGGTTGATTGTGTAGTTTGGATTTACGGCTTTGGCAAACACACCCGGCTGTTTATACTATTATTTATTTAGTAAGCTCTCTCTTCAGTCCCTGAGGCAGTATGTTGGTTAAGATCAAGGTGGGAAAGCCTCAGCTATCAGCCTCAATTTAAATCTCAGCTCACCAGTTTTTGTGACTGCAAGCAGCTTTTTAAACCTGTGTGCCTAGGTCACAAGGGGAAAATTATAATGCTATATAGAATTTGGGGGAGGATTTAATGCATTTGATATTGAGAACAGTGCCTGATGCGTAGTGAGAACTCAATTACTAAGCAATTTAAAAAATTGAAGGTGACCAGCTTTTTAAAAAAAAATCTCACCTGGTTTGTTGTGCCTATGTTGGCTTTCATATTTGGGGAAAGGAGATGGAAGAAAATGTTTAAAAATGATATGCATATATTAGTATTACCTTACAAAATGCATTTTAAAGAAATCATCAGATTATAAAACTCTTTCTGACTCCTGTTGTACCAGAGTATCTGGGTGTGAGTGAATTATGAATGCTGTTGAGATTATATAAAAAGCTGTTGACAGCATTTTCAGCTTTTGAAAGAAAAGTGAAAGTTCAGTCGTGTCTGACTCTGTGAGCCCATGGACTGTAGCCCTCCAGGCTCCTCTGTCTGCAATTCTCTAGGCAAGAATACTGGAGTGGATATTGCCATGCCCTTCTCCAGTGGATCTTCCCAATTCAGGGATCAAACCTGGGTCTCCTGCATTGCAGGCAGATTCTTTACCATCTGAGCCACAAGAGAAGACTTTCAGCTTTTAAGAACATTGTTATTGGTTTGAAGTCAGCTCTTCATGGAGTTTGCAACTTGGCTTTAACAGTTAAATAATAAAAATATTATTGGAGAAAGTGAGATGTGTGTTATCATCTAAGCAATGATAGATCTTCAGACTGAGTAGAATTATGTCATTCTAATTTGTGTGTGTGTGGGAGGGGATGGGAGTGGAGGGTGAGGAGTAGGAATAGAGATGGGGTTGATAACTTAATAGAAATAATGACTATCAGTTTGTGTGCCAGGTTCTCCACTCATTCCTCTGAGGGAGAAGAGTGTAGCAAAGTAAAAGGAAACTCAGTGTTGGATGGAAAATACACCACAAAATGCGAACAGCTAATACCTTGTCTATTGTTTATCCCACTGAGATTTTCTGCCTCTCGAGTTGTAGCGATGGGTGAATAAAAATTAATTAGAAGCTGGAATCTGATTTTTAAGATGGTATGTCAGACACATATATCAAGTTGTTAGGTTAGCTGTAAAGCATAACCTGGGATTTATATATTTAGAAGTCATAATAAATCTGTCTGTCATGAAAATCGGATTACCCAGTGTTGCATGCTAATGGCTCGTTGTCCTGTGGAATTGTGGTCTCCCCAGCAACTGCCTGCAGGTCCTGCTTTTCTCTGATTTGCTGTCTCCCTTAACCAATGAGTGACTCCACTCTCCCCACTTAGCAAAGTGCCTACTTTAATAAATGCTTCTGAGTCTCTATAAGGAGGAGAAGTTTTCCCCCGGATTATAACAGCAACTCCTAGGGCTTTCTTGGACTCAATATTCCCAACAGTAATCAATCAGTCCATCAATTACTCAATTCACCAGCCTAACAGTTACTTCCAAGATATTTACTGAGTACCTGTCATGTGCTGAGCTGTTTGCAAGGTGCTTGGAATCTAACAAAGATTGTCCTGCCCTCATAGTGTGCAGTGATAGAGGGGAGAGATAAGAACACTCACAATACATTGTGAGATGGACAAAGTGTAGCATATAAGGTGTCCAGATGTAGGGGCATTGAGGAAGGACTCCCAGAGGCCAGTATCTTCTGAGTCGAGATTCCTGAGTTAAGTAGTGGGACTCAGCCAACTGGAGAGGTGGAGGACTGATGGGCAGTCTTCCAGGTTGAAGGACCAACCCATGCAAAGGCCAGGAGGAGAATGATTAAGGTTCACTCTAGAGTTGTAGCAATGACAGTTCCTCAAAGTGATGAGACTAGAGAGATTTACAAGGTCTTGCAAAGTGGGTTAAGCAGTTAGGATTAGTCTAAGGACAGTGGGGCACCATTGAATGATTTAAATAGGGGCGATATCTTCCTTCTAGTACCCAAAGTTGACATATTACTACTTTCCACGTCAGGTAGCCGCCTGTGTTTCTTTTCTTTTTTAAAAAATATTTTTATCCTGTTTCTTTTTATGTATTTATTTTGGGCTGTGCTGGGTTTTTGTTGCTGTGCTTAGAGTTCCTCTAGTTGCAGCGAGCTGGGGCAGCTCTCCAGTTGCAATGGGCAGGCTTCTCATTGCGGTGGCTTCTCTTGCTGCAGAGCCATGGGCTCTAGGCATGTGGGCTAGGGAGTTGTGGCACACAGGTGTAGTTGCCCTGTGGCAGGAGGGGCCTTCCTGGACCAGGGGACCAGGGATTGAACCTGTGTACCCTGCACTGGCAGGCAGATTCTTAACCATTGGACCACCAGAGAGATCCTGCCTGTGTTTCTTAGCATGGGCTTAAAGGCTCTGTGCAGAGTGGTGCCTTATGACCCTTCCTGACCTTCGTTCTTACTCTTGTTCCTCGTCTGTGCTGTCTCTAGGCATGTCTGAGCTTCATTACCCAAAGGTTCCATGGCATCCATGCTCCTGCACCTGTGTTCTCCCTGAGACATCAGCCTTCAGCTCCTGTCATCTCATTTCTCATCTGTCCATACCTCATCATTCTTCTAGGCTCAGTGCAGTGTCATCTCTCTGGGAGGCTTTCTCTTCTTTACTCTAGTCAGAGTTAATCCTCCCTTAAGTTTGTACTGTCTTCATTTATTCTTCTATTCAACAGATGTTTGTTAGTTTTAGACTGCATTCCAGATGTGCGACAGTGAACAACAAAGCAAAGTGCCTGCATTCATAGCATGTATTTAAATAATAAACACATTTAGCCTTCTTTGTCCTGCCTATAAGTGTCTATAAATATCTACAAATATGTCTCCTTGATATACTTATCAAATAATGTTCCTATGTTCCTTGTATGTGCAGAATGAATTGATTTTAAATGAATAAAGAATAAAAAAAATCATGGGGAATATTTGCAGTGACTTGGTCTGATACTTTACACTTTGTATAAGGGAGAAAGTATTGATTTTGGAGTTATATTGTTGCAAATTCAAGACATATCTCTACTATTTATGACCTTTGAGTAAATCACTTGACTTCTCTGAGACCTGTGTTCTTTCCTATAGGGTTCTTTCACATGGTATTGTGGGGATTAGAGACAATATATACAAGGTGCCTATTGGTTCATCCCAAGTTCCTTTACCAGCCATTTGCATCTCTGACATTCACACCTTGAACTAAGTCATTTTTAAAGCCAATTTTATTTTCTGCCTCTTGAGGCTGATAAATTCTGGAAACTTGCTTTCTAGATGGGAACATGCTTTGCCAATTAAGAAGCATGTAAGAGCCTTCCATTGTGTTTCTGTTGTCCTTGGCATATCTGCTGTTGCTGGTGTTGGGCTGATGTAACAGATACTCTGTTGATCTGTTGTAGAAAACAGGCAGTGTTTAAATCTCTTATTTTCCGCTTGTTAGTTGTATAACCTTAGGTAAGTTACTTAGTTTCTCCATGGCTCACTTTTCTTTATAAAACAAAGATGATATTAGTGTCTCGCTTACAGGACATGATATTACATGAAAACTAATGCACATTATTAGTACAATTCCTATCATATAGTGAGTACATACTGAAAGACAGCCATTATTAACTCCTTGTGTTGCTGCTATCATATTTATAACGACTATTTTCATCTATCTCCCTGTTATATTTAAACTTAACAACAGGAAAACCATGTCTTTAATTTTATAGATCCCTAAAGATGCCTGACACATAGACGGCAGTGAACAAATACTTATTTAATGAATGTATGAGCAACAAAAAAAATATTATTTATTATCAAAACATGTTAAAATGTTTATACAGTGCTTGGTACATAGTAGGAAATTAATATACTGTTGTTGCTTACTCTGCTCTTTAACTTTCTCAGTTATGTTAACAGGTTTCCTTGGGTTTTTCTCTATAGAGTTTGGTGAAAAAGACTGTGTGTGTTCTACTCACTTCTTCTGACACTCTGAAGAGTTCATCATTTTTAGTTTGTTTCTATGCAGTGGTCTTCCTAACCTTACATCATTTCAGATTTGTGGGGTCCTAACACTTTAAGTTATTTTGGTTACCAGAAAATTTTTCTCTATGAAATCCTGTACGGGTGTGGGATGCCATCAAATGTTATTTTCTGAGTATGTGTGTGCGTGTGTGTTTATTTATTTTATTAAAAGCAAAAATCCTTTACAGCCCTACCCCTCTGTTTGCAGGAGGAAAGAGAGATTATAAAACCACTCGGGCAATGAGGATTATAACTCTAGACCAGAAACGGACTTTTAGAGGATTTCAGAGAGTGAAGGCAGCTTCCTGCTGTGCCTTGCTTACTCTGAAAGGACCTTGGTCAGAGGCTAAGACATTTTTGGTAGAACATTGGGCCCTCCTTTATCCTTCCTAGTCCTCCGTACCATGCTTGCTATTTGCTCAGTTTTTCTTAAAAGTGGAGCACTTGCTTTTCCCTTCTCGGATTGACAGCTTTTGTCTGAGACGGAACTTAGCCTGGCTTTTCTATGTGTCTGGCATTCCTTCTGCAGAACTTTAAGCTTGACACTTTTCATAAGGGGGTCACCCATTCAAATGCTCTTTAGAGGCCAGCAGGGGAGATTCTGTTACTGAACAAAGGAGGTTAGGGAAGAAGTTTTGTACTTCTATAAAGAACTGTAATCTCTTCATTTTTCTTGAAACAGTCCTCTTAGCTCATCTTTTGCTTTCCCACCTGTGATCAAGATACACTGGCATGAAATATTTTCTTCAATGTTTACTGTAAGAAAAATAGCACTACAAATAAGAAGGGAGGCAATTGACATTTGGCCTAAGTGACAGGGAGGCTGTAGTGGATGATGCCAGTAAGACAGACTGCAGAGTGCATTCCCCACTCTGCCGGAGCAGCCCCAACGCAGCCCCAGAGGTTTGTTTCATGGGGAGTTTGGTTCCTGTGGGGTCAGAGCTTCCATCCTTTTTTTGAGTGAAATCTCTAGATTTTACAAATGTTGAATTTTTAAAACTTTCCTACACTGTCAGCCATTACTGTATGATTTAAATGAAGCAGAGCAATGGAATGTATTTGGCCCGTGCATTACCAACATTCACCTCTGCTGTAATACGGGAGATGCACAGTTAGTGATGTCAGACGCTGTTTTTCATGCTGTTTCAGTTCTGAAGAAAAACACGATTACAGTTAGAGCTGTCTCGTTTTCAAAAATCACTGGAATACCCTTTCAAAAAGAGAAGACTCTGTGGCATGCTCTCCTATGTTTATAGCAAATGTCTAAAGGAGTCTTTGGGATAAACAGGCTAGTTGTTTTTCACTTAGTTTTGAAGGCTTAAGGGATTTTGCTTGTTCTTCCTCCTGTTTTCCATTTGGCATGCACTACTTATGCTTAAAAAAAAAATTAAACTGACAAGCAGTGAGAAAAAGTTACTGGAGCCTGAAAGTTGGTTAATATCAATTACATTCTCGTGTCTAATAACCCATGCCTGGGAAACGCAACTTGTTTGTTATAAATACCCAATGCCAAATCAAGAATAAACAGCTGCTTTGTTTTAGTCAGTATTTACAGCATCGCTTTAACTACTTTGACCCTATTCAAGGAGGTAATGAAGAGCTGGGTGCCAGTGATGTTGACAAACTGTGGCAATTTCTGCATTGTGTCCTCAGAGCTGCCTCTGCTTCAGCCTCCATTATTTAAATTGCTAGTCATTACAGTCATGCCATTAACTGGAAATGCAGCAAGATGACACATGAGAACAAGGCCAGCAGGACACTGTTAGTCCCTCTTATTGAGTGCCAGATTCTGGGCTGGGGAGCAATGCTCCTAAAAAGGAAACACACACGCTGACCTCCAAAGGCTTGAATACTCATGAATGCTTTGCATTGCTGGTATGGTGCTGCTGAGTTTGGAGTTTTATATAACTTTTTCGATATTAGACCCAAATTACAGGTAATGTTCCAGACTTTAAAAAGATTAATATTTTCTTTTCTCACTAAAAGAGAAAATATCTAAACATATCTCAGGCTGGTTTATTCTTCCTCATGAGGATCAGATGCAAAAGAATATGGCAAAAGAAGGTTATTCAGTTTGGGATGTAGAACTAAATAATGTCCAGTCACTTTACTATTAACTGTGTCATTTTTAGAGAAGTGTATGTTTTATTATCATAGAGTCCCATAGGCCAAGGAGCCTGTCAGTCTTCATTACTTGATTAAGACTCACAGTTAAGGTAGATCATGCATATTCAAGGAGCAAGTGCTTTTTTTTTTTTTTTTTTGATCTAGTAGCACTTACTCCATCCATCCCCATCTATCTAGGGAAGTTTTTACAGAATCATGGCCTCTGAACAGTTGTTCAAGACCTACGGAAGGCAGGGACTAGAGGAGTTCTGTCTTATTCAAGATTTCTTGAGAAGACCTAGAATTCCTTTTTAGTAGGGTAAAATCTGTTACAGAACAAATCTTCCCTTGGAAAACTTTATCATTTATTAGGACCTTTGTATTACAATTAGAGGAATTGAGTCCTGTGTGCATGTTTTGAGAGGCGGTTGTTGTTTAGTCGTTATGTCGTGTCTGACTCTCTGACCTCATGGACTGCAGCACGCCCAAATTTCTTTTCCCTCACTATCTCCTGGAGTTTGCTCAAATTCATATCCACTGAGTCATTAATGCTCTCTAACCATCTCATCCTCTATTGCCTCCTTTTCCTCCTGCCATCAATCTTTCCTAGCATCAGGGTCTTTTCCAGTGAATCGGCTTTTTGCGTCAGATGGCCAAATTATTGAGAGACAGGGAAAGGTCTATTTACCCTTTTCTTTCTTGTCACCTTCCCTATCAACTGCATGTAAAAATTATGAACAAGTGTCTGTTGTGCATCTTGTATGTCTATTTGAAGAATAGGAGAAAGGGAAGACTTACATGTGTTCTACACAGCTCTCTGTCTTGGGCTTGGCAGTTTTGCTTTCAGTATCACTTAGGATTCTTTCAGATGGAAGTAACAGAAATCACAGTTTAACTGACTTAAGAAAAATGTTACAATACAGATGGAAAATCTAGAAAAGTCTTTTTCTAGAATTCAGCAGTAAAATTATTGAGAACCAGAGAACTTTCTTTTATTTTTGCACTCTCAGGTATTTTTCTTTACAGTCTTAACCCTGTTGGGGAAGAAGATGTTTTCCTCTTCCTTCTAGGTTCTTCTGACTAACCTAAGAATTAAATGGGTATGAGACAGATTAATAGGAGGAGATCAAACAAAAGTTTAATAACATCTGTACATGGGTGAGACCCGGGAAAACTGAGTAGCTTGCCCAATTGGCCAAACCCTTCACCTTAAATAGCATCATCAGCTAAAGACAAAAGCGGGTGTTGGGAGTAGTGGTTTGGAAATTCACAAGGGGAGGAAAGCAATTGACACAGAGAGGAAAAGTAATGTTTGGCAAACAAATGTTTTCTGGGCCAGGCAGAGACGATGGAACTCAAAGTGGACTCTGCTGTCTAGTCCCTGCCGTTGCCACACCTGGCCCATGTTCTTTGCATAGCTCTAGTGATAGCCCTAGTCTGAACTAGCACTCAATCTAAATTATTTAGGAAGAAGGTCATAGTTTCTTCTTGAGTCTTTTGGGCCTTGATTGCTTTCAGATAATCCACATGCCAAAGAGATATTTTCCAATGCCAAATGTTACTCTCTTGGGTCACTTTTTGGCCCCAGTTAGCTAGGATGTTTCCAGACATATTCAAAGGGTCTGTCTGAAGGCCAGAAATGGAGAGGAAGACTCTTCTGTTCATATGTCCTTTATTTTCTTAAGAGTGAGGAAAACTTTCAGAGAAGCTCCTTAACAGTTCTCCCTCCTAGTTGATTGGCCAGCTTTTAAAAACTATACTATAAAACAATCTCAAGAAGAATGAAGTTACCATTCATGGAGAATGATTGTACTAGTTTATTGAAGCTTCAAACCTAGGGCTGGGTAGGGCCGAGTCTTATGTACTTCAGTAGGGAGTGTGGGCTGTCAAGAACTGACCAAAACCAGAGTCAGGTTCTGTAAGAAAGGAAGGAGAGGGATAAGTCACTGTTGAATAGGCACTCAGGACTTCTCTTTTACTTCTCACAACTATATACCAGAAGTAAATGGCAACCCATGCCAGTATTCTTGCCTGGAAAATTCCATGGACAGAGGAGTTTGGTGGGCTACAGTCCATGGGATCGCAAAGAGTTAGACACAACTGAGGGATTGAGCACACACACATAGTAATTGTATAATATTTTTGGTATATAGAAATAATATGTGCATTAAGGCAATTTGGAAGATATAGGAGTATGATACAAGGAAGAAAATAAGCATCGCCCAGAATTCTATTTAGCCAATACTGCTATTAACGTTTTGGAATATTTCATTTTTGTATTTCTGTACACCACACCATGTATACATTCAAAGATATTTACTGATTGCTTTCTATGTAGAATAATGTATAAAAAGCATAAAAATATGTGCAAGTATATATGATTGACATATTGGATATAGACTGCATAGGCTGTCTTACATTTTACTGTTCCACATAAGTTTATAGCATGCATGTTTTTGTGTATTTCCCTATAAAGTACAATTCTTCAGAGACATCTTTTTTTAATAAAGGTATAGCTATCCATTTCATAGATAAAATGTGTTAAACAAGCCCCTTATTTGTGGACCTGTATGTTTCTCTCAATTTCTTTACATGGGAAATAACACTGTAAATGAGCATCCATACATGTTATATCATTGGGCAGAGCTTTTATTATTTCTTTGGGATACAGTGTTTGAAATAATGGATCAAAGAAATGAGCATTTTATAGAGCTGTGAACATTTGATGCATACTGTCAGGTTGTAGTCCAGAAATGTTGCACATTCTGTATTCCCAACAACAGTCTGTGAGGCTGTTTGCCTCTTTCTTGATGGCTCTTGTCTCTCAGGAGTATTTTTCTTTTCTTTCCCTTTTCTTTTGGAGTACTTTTGGACTTCCTGATCAAAGCCTTGCATTCCACAGATAAATTATTGCTGATACCCATTTGCCATTTTCTCCAGGATTGCTGAGAGTCCATTATGCTTTTGTGTTAATTATACAAGGCCAAAATGGAACCCCATATATTATTATTAGGTATTGAGAGAAACCAGAACAACTTGTACTGAAGTGATATTTGACACTGTATCTCTAACAAAATTGAAATAAAAACCTCTGTAAGTGCTAGTGCATTGTTAAAATGTTCAGATAAATTATTTGGTTCATAAATAAATAATTTTAACTTTTATGATAATGGAGAGGAGCAAAGGTGGTAGGAGACTCTCTGAATATACAAATAATTCATTCTCTTACAGCCAAGATAAACAGCACTATGAATTAATTAAATGACAGAGCACTGGATGACAGGGTAGATCATCTTAGGACTGTGTACTTGTTAGGGATGCATGTATCCGTGAGACTTGTACCATGACCAGAAAGTTGGTGTTATCTACCCTGGGCAGTCCAAGGGAGATGCTCTCAAAGGTGCCCTGGAAAAAGGCAATCAGCAGTTGCCGTGCAGCACCTTGTTGGCAGCAAAGAGAAGGAACAGGAGATTCAGGAGGCTCATGTGCTCAATTTCTTCTCTCATCATTCTGGATAGAGCTGGAGAGATTGCACTCGCTCATAATAGGTTAAGAAGGCGGAGTTGAATTAGAGACAGCTGAGATTTGCAGATTTCCAAATAAGTTTTTCATTTCAGCAAGGATCTTTTGAGTGATTTTCACTGGCATGCCAAATGTTTTCAAATGTACACAAATCTGCAGGAGGAGAAACAGTGTGTTAAATATATACTTCTTCTCTGGACTTAACTTCCTGCTCTGGGCTGCATCCTCTAACCTTTACCCAATTACCAATTCTTCAACATCCTTAAGCCTAACATTTTATGCAAAATTTCATTCATTCATTCATCTATTCATTCATTGACACATCAAATATTTATTGGTTATGGTCTGTGTGCAGGTACCATGCCAATAAAAATTTTGGTACCTTGTCTTACTTGTCTGATCTGATTATCTGTCTAGAGTAGTGTATGTGCACTTGGGTTTGACTGAAGTTTTATTCTTCCAGCATCTGCATTTTGAAGAGGACTTCGTTCATCCATATTCAACATTGATTGTTGTTGTTGTTTAGTCACTAAAAATAAATTCTGTTCGATTCTTTTGCAACCCCATGGACTGTAGCTCACCAGGCTCCTCTTTCCTGGGATTTCCCAAGCAAGAATACTGGAGTGGGCTGCCATTTCCTTCTCTAGGGGATCTTCCTGATGCAGGGATCAAACCTACATCCCCCGCATTGGCAGGTGGATTCTTTACCACTGAGTCACCAGGGAAGTCACTCTTCAGCCTTTACTATATCACTTACTGAACATCTGCCATGCATAGGACATTTTGCTGAATTCTAGGGATACAGTGAGATTAAAGTCATCTGGACTGTTAATGGTGCTAGAAAAGAATGATAGTATGATTGTGAAGGCGTTTTATACTCTGTTCTACTTTGGCCTTTTCCATTAATCCTCAAAATAACTCCCTTAATTTGGTTAGGTGGTGATTAAAATACACAGAACCTAGCACAATTCCATGATATGTGTTATGAAGAGAATGGTCCATGCCAGATAGTTTTTAAAAATTAATTTATTTTAATTGGAAGATTACTTTATAGTATTTTGATGCCCTCTGCCATACATCAACATGAATTGGCCATAGGCTTGCATGCGTCCCTTCCTTTCTGAACCCTCTTCCCACCTCACTCCCCACCCCATCCCTCTAGGTTGTCACAGAGCACTGGCTTTGGTTCCCTGTGTCATACATTAAACTCCCACTGGCTATCTATTTTATATATATGGCAATATATATGTGTTACAATGCTATTCTCTCAAATCATCCCACCCTCTTCTTCTCCCACTATGTCCAAAATTCTGTTCTTTTTGTCTGTGCTGCATGTAGGATCATTGCTTACTATCCTTCTAGATTCCATGTATATGGGTTAACATACAATATTTGTCTTTCTCTTTCTGACTTACTTTGCTCTGTATAATAGGCTCTAAGTTCATCCACCTCATTAGAACAGAATCAAATGTGTTCCTTTTATAGCCGAATAATATTCCATTGTTTATATGTACCACAGCTTCCTTATCCATTCATCTGCTGATGGACATCTAGGTTTTGAGAAACTCTGTGTTCCTTCCTGGACAATTACAGAATACATTGGCACTTCAAGGATCATTTGAGGTTTTGCTGTAAAGAAGCCTGTTAAAATTTAGTGGAATGCACTACTGTTTTTGATCTAGGATCAGCTTGTTTATACTCTTTCTCTTTTTCTCATAATTAAGAATTTTACTGGGTTTTGAGAGATGGCTAGATTATGTAAGAGCTGATTATCTAGACTGTGAATGTTTTTGGTTCCTTGTTTCTTTGTTCCCATTTGTGCCCTCTTGCTCATTACTTTTTGAATAGGCTTGAGGCTCAGAGAAGAGATAAAACTGCAGTCAGTCCATTTGTCACAAGCTTTTATCCATGCCTTCAAACCAAGTAAAATAAGCCATGCTGTGAAAGAGATTGGTAGTTCTCCCCTTCCCTTTAGCGGTGGTTCTCAAAGTGTGGTCCCAGAGTTAGCAGTAGCTGGATGGACTAGTATAAAAGGCAGAGTTATCACCTCCCCAGTGATGTCTACACCCTACTTTTCAGATTCCTTGAATATGTTATCTAACATAGCAAAAGAAACTTTGCATACATAATTAAGATAATGGACTATGAGATGGAGGATCATCCTGGATTATCTGGGTGTGCCCATTTCTAATCACAGGAAGTCTTAAATCCAGAGGACCTTTCAAGGTTTTAGTCAGAGAGATTTGACAATAAAGAAAAGGCAGAGAGACTCAAAGCATGAAAAGAAACCAAATCCTTATTACTGACTTGATAATGGCGGGAAAGGTCCACATGCCAAGAAATGTGGGTGGCCTCTGATATTGAGGATGTCCATCAGCTCACAACCAATAAGGAAACAGGAATGTTAGAACTGAATTCTGTTAACAACCAGAGTGAACAAGAAAACACTGGAGGCTGCAGAAAGGAACGGAGCCTGCCCACAACTTGATTTTAGCCTGGTGAGATCTGTGTCAGACTTCTGACCTACAGAACAGTGAGATAGTGAACTTGTGTTGTTTTAGGCCCTAAGGTTGTGATAATTTGTTCTGTCAGAAAGAGAAAGCAAATACATCTGAGAACTTATTAAAATGCAAATTCTCAATGCTCATCCCAGACCTACTGAACTTATTGAATCAGAAACTGGGAATGGGGGAGGTAGGGGTGTAGTTTTAATCCATTTTAACAAGTTCTCCATGTGGTTCTGACATGCTAAAGTTTGACAACTAATGTTACATGGTAATAGAATTCCCAGGTGTTAGTGGACATGTGACTGCCTCCGACAAAGATTGTCCGTCCTACTTTCATTGTAGGTAGGTATTATCGTTGGACTGAGTTCTCACCGAACAGGTTGAATAGTAAAGAGTTAACTCATTTAGCTTGGGGTGTTAAAGCTCTGCACATTCCAAATTAAAAACTAACTTTAATGGATTCTGGGAGATAACCTCTGAGCCTTTGAAATATCCTGCTGGATTAGAGTATCTTTGTATACCTTGGGTCACATTTGTATATCTTTGTATACCTTTGTAATCTTGGGTCACACCAAGTTGTTTATACAACCAATGTGATTTATGGTGAATGCCTGTGTTTGTTCACCTGAGGCCTTGGGTAATACTGTGTCAGTCTGACCTCTGGAAGGCCTGGAGAAGTTGATAGATATCTACCCCAGGCAGTGCCATTTAGATGGACAGTTGTGAGATGAGTTCTGCACAGTTTCTCATGTGGTCCCCAGAAGCCCACAGATGTAACTTCAGTTATCATTGTTTAGTTGCTAAGTTATGTCTGACTCTTGTGACCCCTTGGACTATAGCCCACCAGGCTCCTCTGTCCATGGGATTTCCCAGGCAAGAATACTGAAGTGGATGGATTGCCATTTCCTTCTCCAGGGGATCTTCCTGACCCAGGGATTGAACCCACATTTCCTGCATTGGTAGGTGGATTCTTTACCACTGAGCCATCGGGGAAGCCAATGTAACTTCAGTTTCTGATAGGTAAAACCAACTTGATAACACAAGCTTTATTACTATTTCCCTTCTGTTCCAGTTTGTTTGTCCCCTTCTCTCTTTTCAGTTTCCTAGAATCACCTTTCAAGAAAGTTACCTGAACCTAAGCCCTTGATGGGTCCATGTCTTAGGCTCTGTATTCAGGGGGAACCCAAACCAGGAGATTCTGCAAGGAAACAGAGTATCAAATCTTCTTCTTTGCTGCTGACTGGGCTGTAGAAATAATTGCCCATCTGCTGCTTTTGACCATGTTAAAGAAAGCTGTTCTCTAGGAATGAAGAAGTGGTTAAGTTAGAAGACATCTGGGTCTGTAATGAATCTGGAGAACTTCCTTACCAGCATGGGACTGCTGACCTTGAGACTAATTAGATGAGAGATTAAAAGCTTCTGAGTTTATGCCACTGTTAATTTAGGGACAGGAGGTGGATAAAGGGGTGGCTCACACACAACTTAACCTTATTCTGACCAACATAGCAACTAATGGATAAACGGAGATTTTGGTTTGTCATCAGGTTGAAATTGAACTGTCCCTGCCCTTCATCACCATGATGACTAAGGGTTGACTGCATGAGGGACAAGCACCTTATTTTTGGGAAAGAGCATTAGACCAGGAGGAGTCAGGCAGCTTGGGTTCTGTGTTGACCCCTAAGAAGATGTTCATCTTACATTCTCTTAGATTGGATTGCTTGATCTCAGGTTTTCTCTTAATTTTTGCATACCATGATCCTATGAATGTAAAGTATGCAAAAATTCACATGCAAAAACAAAACACTTGGATCATTATTTGTAACACAGGACATCATCTGTATTTGCATTTTGAAATTTCCTCTTTTTTTTTTCCTGCAACCTATATTTCTTTTTTTTTTTTAAATTTATTTATTTTAGTTGCAGGCTAAGTACTTTATGATATTGTAGTGGTTTTTGCCATACATTGATATGAATCAGCCATGGGTTTACATGTGTTCCCCATCCTGAACTCCCTTTCCACCTTTCTCCCCATCCCATCCCTCTGGGTCATCCCAGTGCACCAGCCGTGAGAACCCTGTCTCATGCATCGAACCTGGACTGGCGATCTGTTTCACACTATGATAATATACATGTTTCAATGCTGTTCTGTCAGATCATCCCACCCTCGCCCTCTCCCAGAGTCCAAAAGACTGTTCTATACATCTGTGTCTCTTTTGCTGTCTCGCATATAGGGTTATTGTTACCATCTTTCTAAATTCCATATATATGTGTTAGTATACTGTATTGGTGTTTTTCTTTATGGCTTACTTCACTCTGTATAATAGGCTCCAGTTTCATCCACCTCATTAGAACTGATTCAAATGTATTCCTTTTATTTATTAATTTAAAAAAATTTTTACATAACATGATCCTATGAATGTAAAGTATGCAAAAATTCACATGCAAAAACAAAACACTTGGATCATTATCTGTAACACAGGATATCATCTGTATTTGCATTTTGAAATTTCCTTACTAATAGAATGATAAGCACATCTTAGCCTGAGTGTGCATTTATTTATTTTTTTAAATGACTCATAAGTTAGAAGGCCCTTGAGGCATTATTAAAGTTCATCATATCACTCACTGTGAAAACTTTCCTTAAATGTTGGAAGATGTTTACAAAACTCTGTTTGCCTGACAGTGATTCTTCAGGCTGATAAGAACCTTCACATGTTCTTTTCCTTTACCTGGATGGTACCTAATCAGTCTATATAATGAGACAGGCCAAAGGACAGAGAATTATGCTCCAGGACAGTCTTCACTCTGTCGTTTGGCTTTGCATGCAGAAACTACAATTTATGATGTGATCAAGAATGATATAAGTTGGCAATATAATGAGCTTGGGATTGTTAGATAGCCCAGATGTACACCATGACCTTTGTTGGATGTTAAGTGTCAGACTTGGGCACATGCATATTAGTTGTGGAAAAAGGCCCTCCTTTGGGGAGTCAAGGGTCATGAATTTTGTTTCTAGGCAGCATATATACAGTTGCCTGGCAACCATGAGAGCAGTTAAGTTCTTGCTGTTTGATGTGGTAAAGGATTTCATCCATCTTGAAAAGCTAACAGCATAATTTAAATTTTGAAGCAGAGTGTGGGTGTTCTCAAGTGGCAGAGCCTTATCTCACATCTAGTTGCAGGCTCTAACTGCATAAACTTGATGTTGCTGAAATTTTTCTGCGTTATGGATGTTGTAAACAAAAGGCTAAAACTCTGAATTGAGATTTAGACATCCTTCATTAGAATATATTCAGTACCAACTAACAGAAAAGTCAACTAATGGTATCCTAAAATAAAGGATGTTTAATAATTTCTGAACAGGAAGCCTTGTTTTAGATGCTCAACAAGGACCCAGCCCCTTCCATGCTTCCATTGCACCATCTTTTGTGTGCTCCCTTTTATCTTCATGATTGTTGCCTCATGCTCACAAGAAGGCTGCCAGAGATTTCAACACTACAGTGTCCCCCATTAGCATCCAAAACAGGATAGGAAAGGAAGGGACAAGAAGGGCCTTCTTGTGGCAGGCCTCTCTTATTTTTTCGCAGGAGGAAATTGTTCCTTAAAGGCTTTTAGCAGATACCTTTTCAGTTCTTTTTATCTAGAAATGGGTCACATGTGTATCTTCTCCTAGCCTAGTTATTGACAAAGGAGAATTCAGTTACCTTCAATGGCTTAGACTAATCATGATTCAGCCTCCTGGACTAGAAGCAGGGCCTGTCTTCTCTTAGCACATTACCACTTTACACCAGATTCTTGAGAAGGATCAGAGTGTGTCTCTTAGCAATAATGAAGGCTAGATTGTTGCTAGGAAAGTGTTGTATGGTGCTGCTGCAACTCCTTCCACATTATTGCTTATGTGCAGGCGTCAGAGGTTGCAAACTCACCCTTAAAATCTTTTTAAGACATTGAGATTAGAGTTATAAATAGAAATGTTTTGCATTAAAAATTGGATTTTTCACTTCTCTTGAAATAATTCAGTGATCTGGCAGCATTGCTGTCATCAGATGGGGTGTGTGCACAACTTTCTTCACCACTGCTATTGTCATGCAGTTGTCCCTCTTTACTCATGCATGTCACTTTCCTGGCCTCTTATGGACATTTGTGCCCATGAACTTTAACCTACATGTAGACATTTTGAAACAAGAGGCTTACAGTCTTACTGGTTCATTATGCTAAAGAAACTAACTACCGCTATTCTCTTTCGACAGAGGATGAGATGGTTGGATGGCATCACTGACTCAATGGATGTGAGTTTGAGTAAACTCTGGGAGTTGGTGATGGACAGGGAAGCCTGGCGTGCTGTAGTCCATGGTGTCGCAAAGAGTCAGACACGACTGAGTGACTGAACTGAACTGATTCTTTTTCAGTTTTTCTATATTTGGGACTCTTTTGCTCTTTGGCTATATGTTTCTTTATTTTATAACTGTGAAATGGATTAGAGATTGGCTTTTGACATAGTACAGAGGTAGTTTGAGTCCTGGCAATAGCACTTATTAACTTGTGATTTTGTATTCACATCTGTAAAATTGAATACTAATGGTATCTACCTCATGGGGTTGATTAGAGAATTAGCACAGTGCCCGGTTCACAGGATGCTAATTTTGATGAAGATGATGATAAAGAAAATGATGATGTCTCTATAAGCCTGTGTGTTACATTGGTTTGTCCTTTGAGGTGCCATTTGGGGATGCAAAACACAGCATCTTCAGTGAGTAGAGCTGATGAATGGCAACTGTCTGTCTTGTGGAGCTAGAAGAGGGTCCTTTGAGTGGCCGTGCTTGAGGGGTAGTAAACACCTGGCAAGTAGTTTTTTTTCTACTTCTTTCAAGATAGAATCAGATCCACCTAATTCATGCCTCCAGGTAACCTTCACAGCTCCCAGAAATTTAGTTCTGCACTTAGGATTGGCTCATTTCTATTCAGACTGGGGCACATTCTACATTTATACTGTCAAAAAGCAGTGGATATTTTAACTTATGCCTGGGGACATGGAAGGCAATTCTGGATGCCTCTAATGACCTTGGAGAGTCACTTCCCTTACCAAAATATCTTCTTATTTTATTGTTAGATTTTGGTCTAGGTTCTATGAGATTCATCCTTCTGTTACTCAATCTGGAAAAAGTTGGAGGTTGCTATGTAAATGAGGTCAGATTAGAATTGTTATTTGGGGAATCAGGTAGGTTATTTTGAGATTGAGTAAATTGCTTTATTTCATTCTTAAGGCTTGATGAGTAAGTACTAGGAAATTAAGAAGGAAACGTTAGAAAACTTATTATAACCCAATTTTTATAATTAAAAAGGTTGGAATGATAACCATTGTGAACAAAAATGTGGGGGATACAGACTCATTGATACTGTTGTAAATAAAAGTCAATATAGTAATCTTTGGGATGGATAGTTTGCAACTATCAACTATAGCTTGAAATGTTTTGACCTAGAAATTATTTGACATTTTAAACAACATATTCTAGAGATATTCTTGATCAAGTATACAAAGAAATTCACTGCAGCATTGTTGGTAGTATTGAGAAATTGAAAGTGGATAAAGTATTTATTAAGGGGGACTCACTAAGTAAGATGTTACGTGTCTGTACATTGTTATTACTTTGCAGCCATTACAAAGCATGGAGTAGAGAGCCCTGTGAACTGACATGAAGAGATGCCAAGTGTGAGGCAGAACACTATGTATTATATTGTGTGTGTGCTTAGTCGCTCAGTTGGGTCTGACTCTTTGCGACCCCATTGACTGTAGCCCTCCAAGGTCCTCTGTCCATGGAGGTTTCCAGGCAAGAATACTGGAATGGGTTGCCATTTCCTCCTCCAGGGGTCTTTCTGAACCAGGAATTGAACCCATGTCTCTCCTGCATTGGCAGGCGTATTCTTTATAATTTCTGTGTTCAAAACCAGAAGTACATGTCAGGTTTGTAATGCTGACTCTCTCCGGGAATGAATTCATAAGGATGTGATAGTAGGAGGATGGGAGGAAGGAGAGAAGGCAAAGTTTAATTCTTAATTTATGTACTTTCACACATGTTTTGCAAAGTCATGTACTCTATTTATAATTAGTATTTTACATTTGAGTTTGGAGTGGAAACCCAGGGAGTTATAATTTTCCTTCTTTTAATTCATTTATTTATTTTTGACTCCTCTGGGTCTTGGTTGCTGCATGAGGGCTTTCTCTAGTCATGCTGAGTAGAGGTTACTCTTTGTTGTGGCACACGGGCTTGTAATTGTGGTGGTTTCTCTTGTTGAGCACAGGTTCTAGGCCTGCAGGCTGCAATACTTGGTGGAATGCAGGCTTAGTAGTTGTGGCCTGAGGGCTCTAGAGCATGGGCTCAGTAGTTGTGGCACACGGGCTTTAGTTGCCCTGTGCATGTGGAATCTTCCCAAACCAGGGATCAAACTGATGTCCCCTGCACTGGCAGGAGAATTCTTAACCACTGGACCACCAGGGAAGCCCTGTAATGCTCATTCTGAAGAACAGTGTCACATAGAGGTTAAGCACATGAGTTCTAGAGCTAGGCTGCCTGGACTGGGATCTTGGCTGTACCCCTGGCCAACTAAATGTCTTCATTAGTAGGTTCATGGATTTCTCTAGGTCTTGGTTCATCCATGAAAGACAATAATGATACCTCCCCTCAAAGGTTGTTGCAACGATTACATGAGTTAGTATATGTACAATATTTAGAAAAATGTTAGCTGTGATTGTTATTCTGATCGCAATTTTATACCAAAAATGCAGAAGTAGCTGAAATGAAAGAAAAAGTCACCATAGGCATCTGGAGGAATGCCTATGAATTTGTGAAATGCAATGAAATTCCTTTGATGTGAAATCACATACATGTATTATTAAAAATTAAGTCTAGAAAGGAGACAAATGACTGGCTGGATTAGGCCTGAAAATGCAGAGGCCCTTCCCTGTAACCAAAGAGCAAAGTCAACAGCCTTGAACTAAACATCTATCACAATGGGAACATAAAACAAACCGGCTGAAACTGGCAGGTCCAGAGAATCAGGGGAGGGTGCAAGGGGAAAGGGAAGGTGTTCAGTAGCCTCCTAAACGTTTCATAAACTTCAGTCATATTTCTCTTCTTCCCAATCTTTTACTAATTCTTCGCCTTATCTTTTCTCCCTTGACAACAAGTCCTGTATTTAATCCAGATTTTATCTCTTTCTGGGACAGCTGATGAGACAGTTAATGTATTAACACTGAAGAGCTGGGACTTTCTGAAGAACAGTGAAACGGTCACTCGAAAATGGAAAGACACACTCAAGGGTGAATGCTACCTAAAGAAGTTACTCTGAACGAGTAGGTAGTGGCCGATAGAAAGCAAGTATTTGATGGAGAATGCTTAAAAAACTGGGGACACTTGACTTCAATCCTCAGACTTAATTGAGCATACGAACTGAGTGTTGAAATGATTCTCTGTTGTTGCTGAGTTGAAAAGCCAGTTGGGCTGTAAGAACAGTGACCAATTGACACTGACAGTCTTCCATCTGGAGCTTAATCTGTCTCCAAACGTCTGCGACACTGGTGTGTCTTTCACAACAGGTTCACGTAATTCCAAAGGCCAGGCATCAAGCAGGAAGCCAGAGTTCTAGTCATTAGCCACACATTTGGGCCACAGGGCAATTCCTTTGCTTGCAGCTGGAGAAGATACAGTGTTTCCTAATGTGGCTGGTAATGAGGGGTGCACACAGAAGATGAGGTTAGATGGCAGTGAAGAGGCACTGCTAGCAAACAGCTCCAGCTTAAGAGAGCTTCCCTTCCGCAGCTGGCTCTCTCCTGAGCCATAGATTTGGCTCCTGACTGTCTCCGCTGGAGCTCATTACGGGGTTGGGCTGCGGCTTGTCCAGCCATGGGAAAGGACAGAGCTGCATGGTTTCCTGCCTTCAATGCCCTCAGGGCCGTTGTCTCCGTGCTTCAAAGGCACAGTTGTCAGCTGTTTTGAAGCAGGTCTGTGGGACCTGAAGTTTCCTTGAAACTTTTAAAGCCTGTTTCCTTTTACTTTGAAGAGACTGTGTTTATAAATGAAAATATTACTCAATAGGGCATTTTGAGAGAAAAGGGTGCATTATGATACAGGCTCTTTATTTATTTATTTATTTTTGATACAGGCTCTTTAAAAAAACAAAACCAAAAACAGGCATAGGTGTAATGAGGTACCTCACACTAACTGATTTTCTTTAGTTGATGGGTATTCAGTTTGTTTAGTGCTTTCTGGCCAAAAAAGAAAAAAACACATTGAATTAAATGGTTTTCATTATCTGACAAAAACAAAGCAATCCCCTCGCCTTTTGAAAAAATATTTTTTGAACTAAATTTAAGGGTGAGTGAATTAAGTTAGCTATATGGTCATTGGGTTGTTATGTAAGATGATGGACCGTAGTTTTAAATTTTTTCATTCATGAAAATTATTTTAACACAGTTTCAAGTAGATTATTTTTGTATTGACTGCATTAGCTAACAACATCACAATAAATTGTAATTTAGTGAAATGCATGGCTAGGGAATGATACACCCTCGTTTTCTGTGTTTAGAAGTTAGAGAATCTAGAGAAATAAACAATTATGTGTGTGTGACCAACAGCTTCCAGTGTTTCTCTTTTCTGAACACAGAGGAACGACATATACCTAGAGGAACAATGTCTTATGGTGATTCAGACGTAGATTCTGGACTCAGACTTGGATTCAGGTCCTGGCTGCGTCATTTATGCCCTTGAGCAAGGTCATCCTCTTTTTCTGGACCTTGTTTATCTGTAAAACAGGAAGTAGACATCTTATAAACTTGGGATATGTGAATGAGAATGATGTTATTTTACAGATAATCTTAAATGTACTTTATTTGTGTGTGCATGATTAGTCATCTGGAACCCAATATGGAGACATCATTCCGGGGTTTTAAGAGTTGAACTGAAGCATTCTTTTGAGTCACCTGTAGATGACTTATATTGTGCTTATATTATATTGTGCTTATATTATAATGATAAAGCTGCTAACATCATAAAAGTCACGGCTCGTATTTATGGAGCACTTACTACATTATACAGGCATTGTTCTAAATGGTCTGTGGATTAGCTCATTGAACCCTTTCAACCACCTAATATTATTTTGTCTTTATTTTTTCTGTGATATTAAAGAACTTGCTCAGATCTCAGAGCTGATCAATGTTGGAGGTGATTCTTGAACTCTAGTCAGTTTGATTCGAGATGCCACCTACTGCATAGGTTTCAAGGTCCTGTGACCCAGGGAGATTTCTCCACCAACTGCCTGAACTTCCCAGACAATTGTCTTGGCTCTTTTCCACTTTTCCTGACATAGAAAGCCTTGTGTTGTGAGAAAACTTTTTCTTTCAGGTGAAATATGTTTAGTGGGATTCACTTTGCATGTTTTGTGATGCGTGACTCTTCATCTGGCTCTGTGATAATCTGCCGTGGGAGTGCAGTAAGCCTTTAACTATGGCTTCTGCATCCTCTCCCCACCCAGCCCTGTGTGCTTTTCCACTCTTTAAGGTCCCAGTGGGCTGGGCGTTCTGAAGGAGGCTTAACCTGTGTTTTGCATAAATCATGGCCTTTGTGTGCAGAGAGGAAAGGTTACAGTTTCTGATTTGTGATCTTTTTCCTACTGAAGATACTTACCTTTCTTTTTTTCTTTCTTCCTTCTTTTTAAAAATTGGGTATAGTTGCTTTATGATGTTGTGTTAACTGCTGCTATACGAGGAAGTGAATTAGCTGTCAGTATACGTATAATGCTCAAAATTCTCCAAGCCAGACTTCAGCAATATGTGAACTGTGAACTTCCAGATGTTAAAGCTGGATTTAGAAAAGGCAGAGGAACCAGAGATCAAATTGCCAATATCCACTGGATCATCAAAAAAGCAAGAGAGTTCCAGAAAAACATCTATTTCTGCTTTATTGACTATGCCAAAGCCTTCGACTGTGCGGATCACAATAAACTGTGGAAAATTCTGAAGGAGATGGGAATACCAGACCACCTGACCTGCCTCTTGAGAAACCTGTATGCAGGTCAGGAAGCAACAGTTAGAACTGGAGATGGAACAACAGACTGGTTCCAAATAGGAAAAGGAGTACATCAAGGCTATATATTGTCACCCTGCTTACTTAACTTATATGCAAAGTACATCATGAGAAACACTGGGCTGGAAGAAGCACAAGCTGGAATCAAGATTGCTGGGAGAAATATCAATAACCTCAGATATGCAGATGACACCACCCTAATGGCAGAAAGTGGGAGGAACTAAAAAGCCTCTTGATGAAAGTGAAAGAGGAGAGTGAAAAAGTTCGCTTAAAGCTTAACATTCAGAAAACTAAGATCATGGCATCTAGCCCCATCACCTCATGGGAAATAGATGGGGAGACAGTGGAAACAGTGTCAGACTTTATTTTTTTGGGCTCCAAAATCACTGCAGATGGTGATTGCAGCCATGAAATTAAAATACGCTTACTCCTTGGAAGGAAAGTTATGACCAACCTAGGTAGCATATTAAAAAGCAGAGACATTACTTTGCCAACAAAGGTCCATCTGGTCAAGGCTGTGGTTTTTCCAGTGTTCATGTATGGATGTGACAGTTGGACTGTGAAGAAAGTTGAGTGCCGAAGAATTGATGCTTTTGAACTGTGGTGTTGGAGAAGACTCTTGAGAGTCCCGTGGACTGCAAGGAGATCCAACCAGTCCATCCTAAAGGAGATCAGTCCTGGGTGTTCATTGGAAGGACTGATGCTGAAGCTGAAATTGCAATACTTTAGGCCACCTGATGTGAAAAGTTGACTCATTAGAAAAGACCCTGATGCTGGGAGGGATTGGGGGCAGGAGGAGAAGGGGACGACAGAGGATGAGATGGCTGGATGGCATCACCGACTCAATGGGCATGATTTTGAGTAAGCTCCAGGAGTTTGTGATGGACAGGGAGGCCTGGCGTGCTGCGATTCATGGGGTTGCAAAGGGTCAGACATGACTGAGCAACTGAACTGAACTGATCATATATCTGATGTTGAAGCTGAAACTCCAATACTTTGGCCACCTGATGCGAAGAGCTGACTCATTTGAAAAGACCCTGATGCTGGGAAAGATTGAGGACAGGAGGGGAAGGGGACAACAGAGGATGAGATGGTTGGATAGCATCACTGACTCATGGACATGAGTTTGGGTAAACTCCGGGAGTTGGTGATGGACAGGGAGGCCTTGCGTGCTGTGTTCATGGGGTCACAAAAAGTCGGACACGACTGAGCGACTGAACTGAACTGAACTGAATACATATATCCGATCTTCCTTGGTGGCTCAGAGAGTAAAGAATCTGTCTGCAATACAGGAGACCCAGGTTTGATCCCTGGGTTGACAAGATCCCCTGAGAAGGGAATGGCTACCCACTCCAGTATTATTGCCTGGAGAATTCCATGGACAGAGGAGCCTGGTGGGCTACAGTCCATGCGGTCACAAAGAGTCGAACACAACTGATCGACTAACACTTTCACTTTTTCATACATATATCCCCTCCCTCTTGGTCTTCCCTTCCCCCTGCCCCCCATCCCACCCGTCTAGGTCACCACCAAGCACTGAACTGAGCTCCCTGTGTTATTCTGCAGGTTCCCACTAGCTAGCTGTCCTACCCATGGTACTGTATATGTGTCAGTTCTCAACTCACAGTTCATTCCATCCTCTCCTTCCCCTCCTGTGTCCACATGACCTTTCTCTATGTTTATGTCTCTATTCTTGCCCTGCAAATAGGTTCATCGGTACCATTTTTCCAGATTTCATATATATGCATTAATATACAATATTTATTTTTCTCTTTCTGACTTCCTTCTCTCTGTATGACAGACTCTAGGTCCAGCCATGTCTCTACAAATGACCCAGTTTCACTCCTTTTTATGGCTGAGTCATATTCCATTGTATATATACATCTTATCTCCTTTATCCATTCATCTGTTGATGGGCATTTAGGTTGCTTCCATGTGCTGACTGTTGTAAATATAGCTGCAGTGAACATTGGGGTGTCAGTATCTTTTTGAATTATTGTTTTCTCAGGGCATATGTTCAGTAGTGGAATTGCTGGGTCATACGGTAGTTCTGTTTTTAGTGTTTGATACAGCCACTATAGAGAACAACAGTATGGAGATTCCCCTTTTTTCTTTTCTATACTTACTGTGTGGTTCATTGCAAACCAGCAGGTGGTGGTTCTGGGAAACAAAGACTCTTATATCCCTAGCTTTCACTGTGACCAAACTTGAGTAACATATGGATGTCATTTAAAGGGAAAAATTTTTACAAATCCTCAATTTTGACTTAATTTTTAAATTATTTTGTTAGTAAGCATATAAAAATATAAAACAAACTATAAGCTTCTATGTGTGTAGCTCTTAAATATGAAACCAAAACACATTTACAGATTAAATGAAATCAGAATGACAAAAGCAAATTCAAATTAGCAACATTAATTTAACTTGATGGATGATGTTGTTTTGTTTAAATAGAATCATCTCTGGAAATATCAGTATGGGATGTCTGTTATGTCAAAGTTTCTGAACAGCTTGTCACACCAGTGTTAGTCTGGGCTGTGTGATAACTCAGTTTACCCCAAGTCTTTGAGCTGCATCCACTGGAACAATTCATTTGTACTTTACCCCTACTCTGAGGTCTTGGGGCACAAACACATTAAGTAGTAATTCTGCCTATTTTGTCTTTGACTTGTGACAATTAGCATAGCACTACCTGACATCACTGTAATTGTAAAAGCAAATCCAGGCACCAACATTTTGTACTGGTGTTTGTATTTTAGTTAATCTAGAATGTAGTTAATCTAGAATACATCTATAACACTTTAAATGAGTGTTAGCTAATTGAAAATAAAAGGTAAAGAATCTCATCAGGACCTTCCAGACTCCCAGAACACGCCTAAAGACCCAAGTTTGAAAAAAGAAGTTGTCAGCACTTTTTTCATCAGTGGACAAGATTGCTGTTTTCTTTTCTGGGAAGGCTCTTCCTATGGAGTGTTGCATGGCTCACTCCATCACTTCACTTCACTTTCAGGCCGTTGTTCAGTGTGATTGCCATAGGAAAGCCTCCCCTGACTACCTGGTCTAGGGTAGCACTCACATCTAGCCCCTTACTCTAACCTATTTTACTTCAGAGCACTCAATCCTACCTGACTCTGTTGCTTATTTGGTTTTATCTGTTTCCTCTATTAACATGCAAGCTCCATTGAGAATAAAGTTAGGTTTACTTACCGCTGCATTCTCCATGCCTCACCTAGTAGGTGATAAAGATCTGTTGAACCAAGAAATGAATAGCTTTGCTCTTCACTTTTTGCTGCATCCCCAATCCCACTCGCCACCTGGGTAAGACTCATTTTAAAAACCATACCCACTTGAGCCTATATCCCCTCTGTCCCTTGTTGGAACACCTAGAGTCTTTACTGAAATCCCTTTTATGTTACTCCTGAGTTTTACCTCCTGATATTTTCCCTTCATTTTTATCTCTCCTACTAGACTCTGAGCTTCTCAAGGACAGCGTCTATATTTGATTAACCTCTGAAACTCCCCTAGAATTTATCTGACATAAATGCAGAAATGTCTTAAGTGGGAATTACCTTTAAACTGTCGAGCACTAAATATCATTTACTTCTGTTCCACAATATCCTCTGGAGTGATTGGCAATGATAGGAGCTTGTTGAGCGACAGTGGTTAAGTTGGTATTAATGTAAAACATGGTAAGCTGTAGGGATTAGGTTCTCTATGGCCAACTTGATACTAATACCACAACAGAAGAAATTCGATTTGATTCAAATAGACTTGTTTTTGTTTTTTATCTTTGTTATGTGCAAAGCCCTAGTTAGATGTTATGGAATCTACAGCGAGGCATGTGTTGCTTCTGAGTTCACAATCTGATGGAGAAAACCGACAGAGGGAGAGAGAGGAAGAAAGAGAGATTCTGTTTGTTCATTTTGATCCATTCACTTTTTCAGTCTTTCATCAGATATGGAGTATTGTGTGCTTGGTACTAAGTTTAAGAAAAACTCAACTAACCTGGGGATAACCTAATTCTATTAGAAGAGAGAGACAAAATGATACTAATGAAAACTCTGGTTAGTGCAAGAAAGGAAAGGAATGTGTGGTATGACAGTGACAATGTGCATGTAATATGCCCTAATCTGAGGCAAGAAAGGTTCTCCTTCAGGCAAGAAGTTGAACTGAAACACCAAGGATGGATGGACCTTCACCAGGGTAAGCAGTAGGGGAATAGAATGTGTAGGTGGTGGTGGTTTAGTCACTAAGTCGTGTCCAATTCTTGCATCCACATGTTCTGTAGCCCTCCACACTCCTCTGTCCATGGGACTCTCCAGGCAAGAATATCGGAGTGGCTTTCCATTTGCTTCTCCTGATCCATGGATCTTCCTGATCCAGGGATTGAACTTGGGTCTCCTACATTGCAGGTGGTCTCCTGCTTTGTAGGCAGATTCTTTACCAACTGAGCTACTATGTGCAAGGGGATCTGAATTGTAACATGATGCTAGGAGTATGAGACGGAAGAGAAAGTAATTCTGACTATAGGTCTGCAGAGGTTCATCAAGAAGGAGACTTGGTGAAACTTGACTGGGACTTGAGAGACAAACGTCATTTATAGGTACATGGAAGATGGTCCAGATAAGAAGACTAGCCTTATCTATCATAAGCTTAGAAGTGGCTCTTTGTAGATCTGGCTTAAGAACTGTGCAGAGAAAGGGATAGCTCATGATTTGTGAAGAACCTCTCTAGTAGAATAATCAGGGTGATGAAATACAGATCTATGGATGGACCATGAGTCACAAATTCAAAACATTTACTGGTTGAAAATTAAAGCTTGTTATGCTTAAAAGGTTAATAATAGTGTATAAAGAGTCAGCAAAGATCATTCTTAGCCAGTGCTACTGTTAACATTTCCATCAATTAAAGATTTTTATCATTAGCACCGTATGTAAGCTTTTTAAAGCAACTTATCACATGAAATCACAGATACCTCTTTTCAGAAAAAAATTAGATAATTTGTTAGAAAAACATTACAAATCATATCGTGTTGACATCACTCAATTACAGCTACATTACTGAATTACACCTGTTCAGCCTAGTGCTGGGGGATTTATTAGAATAGGCTCCATTAGAGCTAATGGGAAATACAGTTCCAAAGCTCTTTGAATGTATTGCATATTCTGTAAGAAGTGCTTTTCCTTTTGGGACTGCACTCCAGGCTTGACAAGGTGAACCATGAGGTCTTTATTTCTTACAGGAGTGGGGAAAATCACACCAGTACTGTTTGTTCACGTGGGCTGTGACATCAGGGATCTGCTGGGCTGTGAAAGCCTATTCTGATGTGTCTTTTCCAGCCTCCAGATAGATGACCCTCTCCTTAACCAGAGAGACACTGAAGAGGCATTCTGTTCCCAGAGCTGAGTTACCTGCATTTGAGTTTTCATTACCCAGCCATTACGCTCACCGCCCACAGCCACCTCCGCTTATTGATTTGGGACCTGTGCCACGTTCTAATTGTTTCCTTCAGATTGGATTTGCTCCAGGTTGCTGACTCCGGTTGAGTAATTTTTCTCCTCCATATTGTCCCCTTCTGTGCCCTCCCTCACTAATTTTTTAAGTAGCTTCGGAAGCCATGTATTTGACCCATCAACTCATACCAGGGCCACAAGAACAATGGCGACATTTAGAAAAAAATTACCTTGGAACTTTAGAGCACATTAAAAAAAAAAAAAATCCGAGAAGCTCTGACTTCTTTCTCCCCTCTTCCAGACATCTTTCTGGGTGCGAAGGTATTGTGGACATGATTCCTGTTAAAACTGAGAACTCTTCAAGGGGCCTGGCAGGTTGATGGATTCCATATGTCACTTCGTATTTGAGATCTCTTAAGTACTTGTTATTTCAGTTTCTCAGGAGCCACTCACTTCTCAGGATGGATTTGAAAGAACTTTTCCCTGTGGAGGGTGGGCAAGGGGGCCTGATGTCTTGATCCTCTTTTCTCACTCTGCCTTCACTCTTGTTCAGTGTTCCCTTGACAAGGGAATGCATCTCATGTTTTCCTATTTTCCTCTTAACATTTATCAAAATACTATAGCAGTTGTATCATAAAGCAGCACAAAAAACTCTTTTTTTTTGCTTATTCTGTAACTGGTATCAAGTATGTGAACAAATATTTTTACGATGGAAGAAAAAGCCAATGATCATCTTAATTTAAAAAATTATAGATTAACTTGCATCAATAAATGAAAGAGCTTTGGTACGTTATTATAAACAGTGTTCATTCTAAGCATTCACAGAATAATATACAGGCATATCTTAGAGGTATTGTAGGCTTAGTTCTGGACCACCACGTTAAGCAGGTATCACAATTAAGTAAGTCACATAGTTTTTTTTTTGTTTCCCACTGCACACAAAAGTTATGTTTACAGAGACGTGAAGTGAGCAAATGCTGTTGGAAAAATGGTGCTGATAGACTAGTTCTATGCAGGGCTGCCACAAACCTTCCATTTATTAAAAAAAAAGAAACCTAAAAAAACCCCACAGTATCTGCAGAACACAGTAAAACGAGGTCTGTCTGCAGTATAGTGCAGTACCCACAGGTGGTCCTTGCACTGGTGACTGTGTGGCAAAGTAATCACAGAACTTGAGTAAGGATTTAGAAACTTGTGTGCAACTGCACATACATTTGTTGAATCTAATAGCAGCAAATGTGGGGGTTTAATTTGGATGTCTTTATTCAGCTTTTTAATAATTAATTTTTATTGTATTATGTAAAAATATTTACCTGTGGTGAACTGGGACACCCTTCCACCACCTCTATCCTTCATTACAGTTTATTTGAAAAACACTAACATGTTTAGGTTAAAAACACAAGCCCAAGTATTGATCTTTTGTCACCCTTGGGTATGAGTCGGAGATATGCTATTTATTGATTGTTTGCCTGGGTTGGTTACCAAGTATCTTTAAGCCTCATGCTCTTTATCCTGAAAATGTGGAAAAGAAAGGTACTCTACTTACCTTGCAGAGTTGTTGCTAGGATTAATTATGATGTTGTAGGTAAAGGTACAGGGCACCATGCAGCCAAATTTGGAAAGAACTTCAGTGAGATGCTAGGTACATAATAAAACTCAATGTATATTTATTATGTTTGTTATTAAGTAAAATTTATAAATGCCTTGTATCCTATCTGAGCAATATTAGGAAATGAAATATAATAAAATCCTCTTTTAGGGTACACATGGATAAAGTTCTCTCAGGACATGGACTTGAAGGAAAATGTTATATTTAACTTCTTCTGCATCCCTTCTGTTCCTCATTGGAACACCAAGTCTTCATTGAGACCACTTGTGTGTTGCTCCTGGGTTTTACCTCTGTTATTTTTTTCTTCACTTTTATCTCCTCTACTAGACTCTTCTCAGAGATTATACCCTGGCTGATTTTCTCAATATTATGTCTTTGATGATGTGTGGAAATTACCGGTACTTGTATACTTGAATATAGAGAGTATCTTCCTGGAGCATATATGTGTTTTCAGTCATCTTTGTAGGTAACTTTTGCTCTGCTTCATAAGTTTTGACTCTACTTAGGTGAAATGGTCACACACAACTCTCTGACAGGCGTTCTCAAATTAACTTCCAAAACTTTGTACAGAAGGGTGCTAGGCTCCCCCCAAATTTTGTATCTGTGTATTTCTTTTCTGGCTTAAAATGTGTGTATTTGTTATTCATGCAACAAATATCTATCCAAAACCTTTTGAGGGCTTGTCATTTGCCAGCTCAGTGGCAAAAATGATAGTATGTATAAGCTGAAAATGAACCAGGAGTGATAATGATAGGATATAGAGTAAAGATACTTGTGGAGCTAAAGTAGGGAATGCCTTGTAGGGATTTAGACAAACTCATTGTCTTCTACATTTTTATCATAACCTCTCTATGACTCTTTCTTCATAGACATAGAAGAAATGAATATGTTTTTCACATTTTTAAACTCTAAAATTGGGATGCATCTCATAGTTGATGGTCACTTATATTCACTTTAGGTAGGTAGCAGTTGGCACAGTTGTTTTGGCCTGCACACGTGTGAACATTGAAAGGGCCAGCATCATAGCCCACAGAATGGGCACCAGCGGCTTGGAAGAAAATCTCAGAAACAATACTGGAGCACTCATAGAAGAAATGCCTGTTCACTTGATGACACAGGTGGCAGTGATGTGCAGGCTGTGAAGATGTCCCGTTTCTTACAGATGGAAGTGAAGAGCCAGTCAGCCACAGCCTGATTAAAACCATGTGCCTTCAAAAAGGTTCATTACGGAAAATTTCAGATATACACAAAAGTAGAACTGTTATGCTATGTTAATAGCATAACAGTCATGTATGTACCACTAGCTTTAATTCCTAATTGATCAGTCCCCACCACTATTTTCCCCTTTGGTAATCGTAAGTTTATTTCGCATGTCTGTGAGTCTATTTCTGTTTTGTAAATAAGGCCATTTGTATCTTATTTTAGATTCTACATATAAGTGATATTGTATATTAGTGTTTCTCATTCCTTTTTATGGCTGAGTAATATTCCATTGTTGAAGTAGGAAATGGCAACCCACTCCAGTATTATTGCCTGGAGAATTCCATGGAAATAGGAACCTGGTGGGCTACAGACCTTGGGGTCACAAAGAGTCAGATATGAAGCGACTTAACACACACGCAATATTCTGTTGTGTACATATACACTGCATCTTTATCCATTCATCACTTGATGGACATTTAGATTACTTCCACATTTTGGCTATTGTAAGTAGTGCTGTTATGATGCATGAACCTTTTTGAAATAGAATTTTCTCTCTTTCTATATGCCCAGGAGTGGGATTGCTATCATATGGTAACTTTATATTTTAGTTTTCTAAGGAACCTCTATATTGTTTTCCATAGTGGCTGCATCTATTTACATTCCCACCAACAATATAAGGGAATTCCCTTTTCTCTGGACCCTCTCCAGCATTTTTTATTTGTAGACTTTTTATTGATGGCAATTCTGATTGGTGGGAGGTGATACCTCACTGTAGTTTTGATTTGCCTTTCTTTAATAATTAATGATGTTGAGCATCTTTTTGTGTGCCTATTGACCACCTCTATGTCTTCTTTGAAAAAATGTCTACTTAGGCCTTCTGCCCATTTTTTGATTAAGATATTTTGTGTGTGTGTGTTTGATTAATTTGTATGATTGCTTGAGTATTTTATTTTTTATTTGTTTTTTGTTTTCATTTATTTTTATTAGTTGGAGGCTAATTACTTAACAATATTGTAGTGGTTTTTACCATACATTGACATGAATCAGCCATGGATTTACATGTGTTCCCAATCCTGATCCCCCTACCCACCTCCCTCCCATCCCTTCCCTCTGGGTCTTCCCAGTGCACCAGCCCTGAGCACTTGTCTCATGTATCCAACCTGGGCTGGCGATCTGTTTCACACTTGATAATATACATGTTTCAATGCTATTTTCTCAGATCATCCCACCCTCGCCTTCTCCCACAGAGTCCAAAAGTCTGTTCTATACATCTGTGTCTCTTTTGCTGTCTCGCATATAGGGTTATCATTACCATCTTTTTAAATCCATATATATGCGTTAGTATACTGTATTGGTCTTTATCTTTCTGGCCTACTTCACTCTGTATAATGGGCTCCAGTTTCATCCATCTCATTAGAACTGATTCAAATGTATTCTTTTTAATGGCTGAGTAATATTCCATTGTGTATATGTACCACAGCTTCCTTATCTATTCGTCTGCTGATGGGTATCTAGGTTGCTTCCATGTCCTGGCTATTATAAACAGTGCTGTGATGAACATTGGGGTACACATGTCTCTTTCAGATCTGGTTTCCTCGGTGTGTATGCCCAGGAGTGGGATTTTTGGGTCATGTGGCAGTTCTATTTCCAGTTTTTTAAGGAATCTCCACACTGTTCTCCATAGTGGCTGTACTAGTTTGCATTCCCACCAACACTGTAAGAGGGTTCCCTTTTCTCCACACCCTCTCCAGCATTTACTGTTTGTAGACTTTTGGATAGCAGCCATTCTGACTGGCGTGAGATGGTACCTCATTGTGGTTTTGATTTCCATTTCTCTGATAATTAGTAATGTTGAGCATCTTTTCATGTGTTTGTTAGCCATCTGTATGTCTTCTTTGGAGAAATGTCTGTTTAGTTCTTTGGCCCATTTTTTGACTGGGTCATTTATTTTTCTGGAATTGAGCTGCAGGAGTTGCTTGTGTATTTTTGAGATTAATCCTTTGTCTGTTGCTTCGTTTGCTATTATTTTCTCCTATTCTGAAGGCTGTCTTTTCACCTTGCTTATAGTTTCCTTTGTTGTGCAAAAGCTTTTAAGTTTCATTAGGTCCCATTTGTTTATTTTTGCTTTTATTTCCAATATTCTGGGAGGTGTGCTTGAGTATGTGCTTTAAGCATATCCTGGATATCACATCATTTCACCTGAAAATTCTTCAGCATGTATCTCTAATTGGTAAAGACATTCTTCCTCTGTGTAAATCCCATGCCATCATCACAGTTCATGAAATTAATGGTAATTTCTTCACATGTCCTTTTGTGGTTAGCTTTCTTCAAGGAGACTTGTTACTGAGTTGCTCTTTTCTTTGCCTCCTTTACTCCATTACAGTTCTTTTACACTCTCGTCTCCATGTCCTTGATTTGTGGGAAGAATTGAATTGTTTGCTCCGTAGTATGAACTTGGCTGGGTGTGTCCTTGAGGTAGTGTTTAACTTATCCCTCAAGACCTTGGCATTTAGTCTAGAGCTGTGATTAGATTTTGTAAACTTTTTTAGGCAAGCATCCTTCCTGGTGGTGCTCTGTATGTCCTGTTGCATCACAGCATGAAGCATATAATGATGGATTACCCTTCTCTTACTGAAGCCAAGATTAATCAGTAGGTCCAGGTTGTCATCCTGGTCTCTGTTACTAAAATGGCTTTAATGTCCACTGATGATTGTTGACTGTATCTGGATTTAGTCCTTATTTCATTAGGGGTTGCAAAAATGGCAGTTTTTTTTTCATTCTTCCTGCATTTATTACATGAAGTTTTTCTGTGAAGAATGTTTTCTGATCAATCATGTGACTACCCTGAAATATAGTTCATATAGTTAGGAGAATATTTCAATTTTCAGATTAGTAAATGAATACCTAATAACCTCTGATTAGTAACCAATTACAATTCTTAAAATATCTTATGGATTCTAAACAAATATTTTGTATGTATCAATTCATCTCAGTTATTAATCTTTTGATGCTCAAATTTACCGAGCTTAGGTCAGTAAGGACTCCTTCAAGTGTCCCTTCTGTTGATTTTAAGTGTCCTTAAAATTATTTTATTTTTAAATGTTTAAATTTTTATTGTATGAAATATTGGATGTGTATATTACTAGACAAAATAGTGGAATTCATCCCCATGTACCCATATCATGTTTCAAAAGTATTAATCGTGGCCAGTTTTATTTCTTTTATGCTCCAGCTGATCTCTCTCCTCCCATATTTCTTATGGTTTCATCCTTAAATATTTCTATTTAATCCCATTAGCTTTTAACTTCCATCTTTCTAGCACAACAAGATATCCCAGGTAGAAACATGCTTTTAATGACTTACCGTGTTGATTAATTAGGGTGACACCAGCTGCTTGAGCACATAAACTTGTAAATGTAATGTGGCTTAAACAGAACAGAAGTTTTTCACTCACATCATAGTATGGTGTTGGTGCTTCTTGTGAAGGAGATTTTCTGTTGGGATGATTCAGGAAACTAGGCTTTTGCCAGTTTGTGTTTCCACGATGCTATCTGCATCCAACCAGATATGCAAAACACGGTTTTCACTGATCTTGTTGACCCTCCAGAGTACTTCCAGTCCAACACTTAAATAATGGAAAGGACTGAAAAATCTCTGTGTCCATGAAACTTGTTTAGGTAGTGGATTACTGTAGACACCAGTAAAATCATTTATGCTTCTGAGTTTTGTGAGGGGATGAATGTTTTTGTTGTAATTTGCCAATCATTTTAGGTCATACACAGTAATCTACTTTTTATATTTTATTTCCTTTGAGGCAATTTAAATCTAAAGTAGGAAACTACCTTTTCTATAATACTTAATAGCCCTTCTTGCCCTGATTCTTTATACTATAAACTTGGATGAAATACTGTCATCAAAAAGGGCTTAATTTGGACATCTCGAGGGGGAAATGAGGTTCCAGGATACTCCTTTGAAGTTTGCAAATGATTTTCTTATCTCAAAAAACCTAAAGTATTTTTCACAAGAATTTATTTCACTCTGATGCTCCATCCTCTTTACCGTAAGTGATGCTACTTGTCTTATGAAGAAGAGCCTGACTTTCCAAAGAACCTTCAATTTGGTAGCAGTACTCTCTTCTAAGGGCTGCAGTAGTCTGCAGTCAAAACTCCCTGACAACATATTTTAGAGAGGCTGTGGTACAAGGAAACAAAATGTAATAAGAACAACTGTAAGACAAGTTTAAGACTTGACTGGCTTCCATGTTTAGGTAGATCTCCCAGTAAGGACTTGAAGTGTATAATCTTTGTCTAGAATGTTGGAAATTGTGGTGTTTCTTACCAGCTACAAGTATAGACTTTGTAAAATAGTAGTGCTAGCAGAAGCAAAGCTGAGCATTTGGTTTATGTTAGATTCCACTCTGACTGCATGTCATGACGACCTCAGTGTTTTAGAATTGCAGTCCTATGTCTACAGCCTTTAGGATTTTTTTTTGTCATTTTATTCTATCTTTACTATTACTTATTTAATTATTTAACTAAACTCACAGTTATTATGAACAATTTGTAAGTGCACAGAGGTAGAGAGAATAGTGCAATGAATTTCCATGCACACAGCCCATGGACCGACCTGTGGAGTCCACCAGGGCCCGTGGTTTCTTAGGGCCCCACGTATGGTTTAAAACTCTGCTGTCACTGTTTTGAAATTCTTAGTAATTTATGAGCAAGTGGCCCTGCATTTTGATGTTACATTGAGCTTTGCTAATTATGCAGTCTGTCCTGTACCTAAAGTCAATAATTACCAAGATTTCTGCTCCATTTTCTTCATCTTTTCTCCTACCACTTTTCCTCCCTCACTCCTTTCTTTGTTCTCTTTTTTTTTTTTTCTGAGGTATTTTAAAGTAAATACCAAATATCACTTGACTTTACTTTGATGTACTTCAGAGTGCATCTAAAAAATATGGACATTTTTGTCCTTAACCACAGTGCCATTATCACATATAGCAAAATAAACAATATTTGCATTATGTAATCCTGCTTCATAAATGCCCTCAACTGACTTGAAAACGTTATTTTCTGCTTTTCTATTTTTTTAAATGAAATCTAAAGTCTGTATATTGTATGACGTATATCCCTTATGTCTCTCCTAGTCTAGAGAAATTCTGCCTCCATTCCTGCCAGAGTCTTGTTACAGAAACAGGGTCCCTTGTTCTTCAGAAGGTGTCACATTTTGGTTTCTTGTGGTGTTTTCTACCTTGTTCCTCTTTCATCCTTATTTCTTACACTGAAGTTATCTCTAGACTTGATTTAATGTAAGTGTTCTTAGTAAGAACACTTCATCGATGATAATTGCTCTTCCTACGGCTTCATTAGTAGGCATCCACAGTTTGGAACCACTTTTTGTGATGCTAAGATTCCTAAACGCATTTGGCAGGTGACAGCCTTACCATTCCATAGTAAAGTTCTCTATTAATTTTTCACATAGTGTTCATTTCTACTGATGGATGTTATTTGAAGCAATTATTTCTTTACATGATTACAGAAATCATGATTTTCTAACTCTGTTATTACTTTATTAGAGTTTTTCAGTGAAGTACTTAATTTCCCTCATAAACTATAACTATTTAGAGTCAAATTTTTCTTTTCCTTAACTTGGTTTTTTCCTAAGCAATTATATTATTTAGCTTGATGTGCTAGTTATGTTTTTTAATATGCTTAGAGTCAAACACATAATTATTAAAATAGAAATAAAGTCATTCATGTACTGCCTAATATTGTCTGTGATACCCCAAGTGGCACATGTGTTAGATTTTGCAAAAACACTGTTATTTCCCCTGCTTTACAGATGAGGAAACCAAGGCATTGTGAGGCCAAGCAACATTCCCTGCATGGATCTTGGATTAGAACCCCATGCTCTGACACCAGAGCCAAGCTGTAGCCACACCAGTCTCATTAACACTATTCTTGGTGGCTAAAGTATTGTATATAAAGTGAAACGGAGCCAAGAAAATGATTTTATAATGGCAAACCAGTGAGAAAGCCCAAGATTCTCAGATAATTGATCTGTGTTCTCACTTTTGGCTGGTGCTGCCTCCAAGACCAATGTGACTTATTGTGCCTCCAGGTTTAAATCAATAATCTGAGTATATTAGAACCTAGATTGACCTAACTTCTCAGACTTCCTCAGAATAATGCTTTTATAACTTTTGGATGAAATACGTAACATTTTTTTTGGCTTTCTTGTTATTATTCTTAACAATTTAAAACAGATCTCTATAAGACAACAAATGGAAACCATGATTCTTGTTTTCTTAGAAAGGAAAGGCTGTTGTACAAACCAGTCTAGTCAAGGCAGAAGGCTAAGTTTTCTTCAGGCAAACTATTGCCCAGATCTTTGAATTGTAGGAGGAACTTTTTAAGTGCCCTTGAGGAGTCCCTCTGCCACAAAGCAAATATTTAGTCATGCAGCCTAGATGCAAACATTCTGAGTCTCGTCTCTGACCATTTCTTTTGATGTGCCTTTTCATTGTGGTGAGATTAAAAGAGTCACACGGAAGACCTTGGAGGGATTTGGTCTGTTGGAACATATATACTGAACATTATCAAAGAGCCAAGGAGTGAGGTGAAGGAATAGCTGCAGCAGATACAGAACCTATCTCGCAAATTTAATTTTTCCTGGGAAAATATCAAACCACCACTGCCTGACAGGGATCTCTTTTTTTACTAATATTGAGAAATAAGATATAAACATGTTGGTTATGTATAGCATTCATGGTATTTTAAGCTCTTAAGAATAATTTAGTCTAATTTTTTCAGTTTGCATGTGAGAAAGCTGAAGTCCAGCTACTTCAAATAACTTCTCCTGAGATTAACAGATAACTAGCTGCAGACCCAAAGTTAGAGGCTTCTTTAGCTTTCCTGACTGACGCACTAAGGTACTATTTCAACTAAAGTATTTGATTGTAAACCACAGAAACTGATTCAGACTATGTTAACAAAAGTATAATTTATATAGGGTAGATTTTGGGTAGCTTACAAAGTCTAACGTGTTTTACTATAAATTTTCTTTTTTTTTTTGGGTGAAGGGTAATAATGGTTAAGTGAGGAAAAGTATATTTTAAATTTTAAAATCAGAGTTGTCATGGATAGAATACAAAAAAATACATTGTTTTAAAAAATTATGTTGAGGGGTCCATTTGCCCCTTTGTTCTTTTCAGTGTCTTAATGTGTCCAGTCTCTGGAAATGGTTTTTCTCTGTTCTTTCTGGTTCTGCTGTATTAAAAAGGGGATGAGAGGAGGAGAGGTGCTTCAAATCTTAGGGGTGACTCCTGTGGTTGGATGAAAGAAGCAAAAGAGGCTCTCAGGTGCTCTGGCCTCAGGGTGGAGTATATGAAAGTTATGATGCACATCTGCCTGTGAAGAGCCACCTTCTACTGGTATGTCTCCTGTTTTTTTTTTCTCTAAAATGATCTCTGAATCCTTCTCATCTCAGAAGACCTCTTCAGGTTCCCTCTTCAGGTTGACAGGTTTCCCTCTTGGAGCCATAAGGAGGTCAGAATTGAAACTGTAGCCTTCATACGGATAAGGTACTGTAGCATGTCAGCTGCTGTATTTTCAACAGTTAGAATCCTTGCCCATAGGAGGTCCTCAGCATAGGCTGATTTAATGAATGAAGTAAAACAGCTCCACTTCTGGACTCCCATAACTCAAACTGGTAATAATGTGGTTGCTAAAATCTCTTATGTTCTGTAGCTCAAAAATGTTATGCCCAGATGCATAAAAATGATGCTCCTTGATCCACTCACTTGTCATGAGCATCTGAACAGTTAATTCCCAATGATCTAGGATGCCTTGATTTATTGTTAATTTGATTTAATTTACTGAAGGTGACCTTACTCTATTTTTCTGCCAGAATTCAGGCTGGATTACGGTTTTGTCACCAAAACCGATTTTATCCCCAGGGAATAAATCGCAAGGGATGACTCTTAGTCATATTAGGCCTGACTCTTCAGTATAACTTTCATGCGGTGAACCTAGGCCTTGATGCTGATGATGGCATTCTGCAGACAGGTTACACTGACCTCTAGTTCTTAGAACTATGGCTGGATTTACTTGCAAGACAACAACACTCTCAATTGTAGGTAGAGTGTGTCATTGATCCTGGGAACTCTGGGGAAAAAGAAGAACTTAAAGCAAACCTCGTATCTTGATTTCCAAAGCTTAGGCATTTGACTGAGGTGGGGTCAGGGTGAAAAAAATAGTTTGAAATCACTGAATGGATTTCTGTATCTTCAAGAAACCCATGTAAGTTAGTAATAAAGTAATCAACAAATTTTGAGAATGAGACACAGGCAGAGTTCCACCTTTTAGGCTTTAGGCTTTAGGTTGAGTGAGTCTTAGTTGGATTCCTCAGGATTTGCTGAAACTCTAACAAGTGTGGCTCCGGATTCTGGGTGGTAATCTGCAAGACCTTATGACTGCATATTAATTGAGCCTCTGAAAAAGTATCTGAATTTCACAGTGATAAATTTTAATGACTTCTGTTTGTATATCATTAACAAGCTTCTGGTGGTTACCAAAACTTGTAAACAAAGTCATTTTGCCAGTGCAGATAGCATCTTTCTACCCCCGAGTATGGTCTTGAATTAAAACAAATAAGTAACTTTTGCTTATAGTGCTTTTCCGCTGAACTAGAAATAACTTGGAGATCGTGTTGAAATGTGTCACTCCCTGGCTCAGAACCTTCAAGAGCTCCTCATTTCACGCCAAGTATAAGTCAAGTCCTTTCCAGTGGACAGAGAGGCACTTCTCCCTGCCGGGGATCCTTACCTTCTACCTCTCCTACCCTTTTATTCACCCTTCCTTCTCACTCTCCTCCAACCCACATGGGCTCTTTTGCTGTTCCCCAAACACCTACCACAGGGGCCTCTGGGCAGATTTTCCCTTTGTCTGGAATACTCCTCTGTTGGCTGGTAACTTGACTCGCCTTTAATATGATGTCTTCACTGAAACCCTCTAGACCTGCTCTGGGCTTCCCTGGTGGCTCTGCCTGCCAATGCAAGAGACACAGGCTCCATCCCTGGGTTGGGAAAAGTCCCCTGGAGTCGGAAATGGCAACCCACTCCAGTATCCTTGCCTGGGAAATCCCATGGACAGAGGAGTCTGGTGGACTACAATCCATGGGGTCTCAAAGAATTGGACACGACTGAGCAACTAACACTTCACACACACACACACACACACACACACATTTTTTCTGCATTGCATACTTGTGGAATCTCAGCTGGCCAACCAGGTATTGATCCCAGACCATGGCAGTGAAAGCCCAGAATCCCAAATACTAGGCCACCAGGGAACTCCTAAGGCCGTTCTATTTTTAATTTTTGTCCTTAGCATTTAACCATCCAACATAGCTTTAGTCACTTTATGTTGCTGATTGTTCATTATCTGCCTCCCTGCTGCTAGAATCTAAGCTTCATCAGCAAAGAGATCTTCCTCTTCTTTCTTAAGTGGTTTGTCCCAATTGTCTAAATGAGCTTATTCCATAGAAGTCTCTGTGATGATGGAAACATATCTGGTAGATATAAGCCGCCCATGCTAATTGAACATTTAAGTTGTGGTTAGTGCCAATGAGTCCCTAAAATTGAATTAAATTTTAATTCTATTTAATTTTTTATTAATTGAAACTCAAATAGCCACATGTGACTAGTGGCTTCCTATCATATTAAACAGTACAGATCTTGAAAGTTTATTTATTGAATGAATGAATGTCCGGCTCTCTAGATCAATGTTTCTTAAACTTCAGAGTGCAAAGAGATAACCTGGATTCCTAGGGATGTTGTTAAAAGTGCTGATTCTAATTCATGAGTTCTAGGGCGGGGCCCAAGATTTTGTGTTTCTAACAAGGTCCCAGCTGATAGCTTCTTATACTTAAAGTAGCAAGAATCTGGAAGACTAATGCTTCCTTGCTTTTTGTTTGTGTGCTTACAGGCTATGTGGTTCCTCATTTCTTGGACTGGAGAAATTACTAAAAATTACCTGTTAGACCCAAATAACAGCCTACAGGCTCAAAAGCCTAGATAAAGAGAGTGATTTATTCCCTTTTCTGGGATAAGAAGATTATACTTCTTGTCCCTTTTCTCTCTAATTTGGTTGAATTCAGTTGTGGTTAATTTAGAAAAAAAATTTTTTTTTTTTTGCTTCAATTCTGGTTACTTCTGTGACAGTTTGCTGCTGCCTAATGTGCCCACTTGACTTGCAATCTATTTTTCCAGGTCACTGAGGATGTGTGCTATTTACCCTTCACAAAGAATTTTCGAGTGGTGCTGGACGACTCAGTCCTACATCCTTCTATTATCTGAGATAGTTGGCTAAATCAAACTCCCTCAGGAAAAAAAAATATATCATCAATCTTTTCCATTGCTACAATCACATTGTTCATCTACAGAATAAACATCACCTAGTTATTCCCTCAGGGAAGAGTTTAAATCTTATTCATACTCCTTACATTACCGGAAATCTGTGGTCGTTCTTCTTAATTATCATGTATTTTTCAGGTGGATTTCCATCAGAGTGGTAAATCTTGGTGCAGATAAATTTTAGGTGTTTTAGTATTTAACAACAATTAAGGTACTCATGAGTATTGTAATATCACCTGATTTATCATTCTCCCACAGGCTCTTCACAAATATATCAGAGGCACAATTTCAGGAAAAAAAGGATAAAATCATCTTAAAAACTCAACTTTGTTTTGTTTTTCTTGGAAGAGGATGAGGAATGGCTATGTATCTGAACTCTTCTGGCCGAATGCTGGTCTAGTTTTCCAGCCTATCTTCTGGGCCTGCATGAATGTTTTCCTGTGTGCTCAGTCACTTCAGTATAGTGTCTAACTCTTTGCAACCCCATGGACTGTAGCCTGCCAGGCTTCTCTGTCCATGGGGATTCTCCAGGCAAGAACGCTGGAGTGGTTGCCATGCCTTCCTCCAGGGAATCTTCCTAACCTAGGGATTGAACCCACATCTCTTATGTCTCCTGCATTAACAGGTGGGTTCTTTACCACTAGTATCCAAATGTTCTCGTACTTCAGGGCTATTAACTGGAAATCAACATGTCTTCTGTGGTTTTTGCTTGTGGTTTTCTCTTTCCTCTGCTTACAATGCTCTATCCAATCCCTGTAGCTTCCTCCCCAACACCTAAAGATAATGTTCTCAACATAGTAGTCATATTTATTGGCCACTTGTGTGTAGCAGGCACTGTTCTAAGCACTTTACATATATCATCTCCTTTGATTCTCACTGCAGTGATCTGAGCCAGGAGTTACAGTCCTCCTTTTGCCAATAAAGAAAAAGAGGTTTAGAGAAGCCATATAACTTGCCCAGTAAGTAGGGAAGCCTGGGTTTGATCCTGGGTTTGTCTTGTTTTAGTATCCTTGCTCCTAACTCTTAGGCTATACTGCTCAGCTTTTCCTTCTCCCTGGGACTGTCCTCCTTTCTCTTATTTACTTTGAGGTAGATGACATAGTTGTCATTAAACAGGACTTGGGGTCCAAGCTCATGGTTCTCTACTCAGTCTTCTCCTAGCACTTTGAATCTGCCCTTGCCATTTCTCATATGTTTTAGAGTAATATGCTTTTCTCCCTGCCCAACTTTCTTGGAGCCAGGGGGAGCATATTTTACTTACCTTCGTATCCTCAGTGTTTTCATTAATTGTAGAAAGCTGTTGTAACTTTTCCAGATTTGGATTTCTAGATAGTAAATTGTCCATAATAATGGCGAAACTTGAAGCTATATGCTTTATTATAAAGCAGGAGGGGAATACTCAGTGTACCATATTTAAATATAATGATCCAATTGGGTAGACTCAACTGAAGCTAAAACCTTTTAAAGCCCACCTTTAGTGCTTTGAAGAAGAGCCTGGGGCTCTGCTGAGAGCCTGTACAGCTTATAAGCTTATAGGTTCCTTGTAGGTTGAAACAACGGTAACTTTAGTGATGTGCTGGTAAGTGTTTAACCACTGGCTCTCCAGGAAAAAAAATGTGTGTGTATGCACATGTGTGCATTTATTGTAAATCTTACTGATATAAAGTGTATGTAGACTATAATTTGAGCTTCCCTGGTGACTCAGCGGTAAAGAACCTGCCTGCAATTCAGGACACCTGGGTTCAATCCCTGGGTTGGAAAGATCCCCTGAAGGAGGGCATGGCAACCCACTCCAGTATTCTTGCCTGGAGAATTCCATGGACAGAGGAGCCTGGCAGGCTACATTCCACAGGGTTGCACAGAGCTGGACATGACTGAAATGACTAAGCACAGTAGCGTATAATTTATAACTAATAATAAAATAATCACTACTCTTTATTGTAAGTTCCAGAAGCCAATAGATTCTTGTGTAACACTATTGTTGATTTTGTAAAACCCATATATATCCATTGGAGAAGGCAATGGCACCCCACTCCAGTACTCTTGGCTGGACAATCCCACGGACGGAGGAGCCTGGTGGGCTGCAGTCCATGGGGTCACTAAGAGTCGGACATGACTGAGTGACTTCACTTTCACTTCTCATGTTCATGCATTGGAGAAGGAAATGGCAACCCACTCCAGTGTCCTTGCCTGGGGAATCCCAGGGACAGCGGAGCCTAGTGGGCTGCTGTCTATAGGGTTGCACAGAGTCGGACACGACTGAAGTGACTTAGTCGTCGTAGTAGTATATATCTGTAGCCAGTCTGTGTTTGCAACTGATGAACAAGTATAGTTCTGTCAAAAATATTCTGTAAGCTTTAAATGCTGAAAGAATATTTCAATAATTTTTTTTGTTCCACTTAGAGTATAACAACTACAGATGTAGGACATTTTAAGTTTAATCTGCATGTTCTCTGTCTCTCTCAAGTGAGCAAAACAATATCAAGCCTTGATTTGTAGCATTTTCTCATTGGGCCATTTTTAAACTACCAATGTAAATTTACTGAAGGTGGACTTGGGCAAAGATGCACAGTAGCACCCTATTATCCAGCTGTTCCATCATACAGCTGTAGCAGATGCAAGGCACTTTAAGAGGAAAGGTGATATAGAATTGGAAAGTGATGAGTTTTGAGTATTTACTTTAAAAATATTTTTTATTTAATTGTAAATTATAGTTTATAAAATTAGGTAACTTAATTTTTAATAATCGTTATATTTAAAAACTGCCTCACAAAATTCTTAAAATTTAACAATGGGCTCTTGTAAGTCTAGAAATGGCTTCAGCTGGACCACTGGGTCGGTCCAGCTCAAAAGTGAAGTTTGATTATCAGACTCAGTTATGGAGAGGATGAGGCTTGAATTCCAGCTCTGAATTTTACTTTTAGCCCATAGATTAAATTACTTACTATTTATTTAAGCATATTCTATGTCATAAAGTAAGTCTCAAGTAAGTTTTTGTGAACCTAAAAGATTTCCCAGATCGATCAGGCAAGACTGGTGAAGAAACGTGCATTTAATATCATTGAGTCCTCTCTTTGAGCCAAGCCCTGTGCTAAGAGCTTTTGTTGTATTATCTTGTCTGGACTTCTCAGGAGATAAGGACTATTACTACCTTTTTTCTATAGATGGAAAAACCAAGGCTTGGAAAAAAAAATCAAAGGCACATTGACTCACCCCGGATAAACTCATGTCTTCTACAGAGCAAAGCAGAGAAGAGAGGAAGAGGAAAAATGGTAGATGAAGAATATAAAACAGGCTCTTTTTATTATATTTCTGTTTCTTTCTCTTCCTCACCGCATTTTTCTTCTTCTTGATGTGGGGGTGTGTTGGGAGAATGTCCCTTTCTTCCCCTAAGTATGAAAACATTCCATCCTTGTTGTAAAACAACAGAAAATACATAAAAGTATAGAGGTAAACATAGAAATGACTTCTTATTTTATTACCCAGAGGTAACTAAGATTTTAACTTTTAGAAGTATTTATCAATAAAATTTTATCTGCATAAATATTATCTGTAAATAATATATGGCAAAATGTATGTTTATTTTTATTTATTCAACAATTGTTTCTTTACATTGTTATTTCCTGCATTTGGAAAGGGTTATCCTTTTGATAAATAGAACCCTTAGCTTTTTGGAAAATAAAACTTGGGACTGCAGAAACAGAAGCTACATATAATCACTACATCTTTTTCTATTTGTTGCAGGCTTTTCTCACAGGAGATAGTCAACAGATATATTAAGAAGCACCACATGAGTAATTTGAGCTTCTGTGATTTCTGTTTCTTACTTTTCTCCATGCTTTGTTAGGTGGCAAGTAGGAGAGCCAGCATTTGAATCTTCCAGAAATTCAGTATCTGCTTCCTGGATAATTTCATGTATGATCTAACACTGAGAACATTTGCCCTATTTCTTGTCCTGTAAATCTGAATTCTTCTGAATTCTGTTTGTTAGTGCTTTTGTTGATAAGAAAGAAAGGTAAGATTTTAAGGTACTAAGTGTCTATCCATTTGAAAAGGAAAAGCAAACCAAAATTCATATCTGGGTTCAGGCTAGATTTTCACATAGCTAGCTCTTTGGAGACATTGCCCATGAAGAACAAAACTGTATGGAGTGACATTTGGTCACCGACCTCACTGAGAGTACTTCTGGGGCCTTTAATCTACGGTAGCAACAATCATGTTTGACCACAGTTAGTGAAGCGTTTCCTCTTTTACATTCAGTTATGTGACCAGTGAAATCATTTAATAAGCTTTGTCCTGCAGCCCATGATATATAAGTCCCGTGTGAGCTGGCCTAATAAATCCTTATCCCTGTCTTGATCTTCAGATGTCTAATGGGTCATATTATTCTGAAAGAAATGTTGTCGGATTGTGTGTACAAGATTACGTTGGTTATTTTCCTATTTAGGAGACTAACCTATATAGAGATGGAAAAATAATGTCTAACTGGAAATTAGAGGCTGGAGAGAAGAATATATTCTGTATTGACAATTGCTAAACATAGGCAAGGTAATGTTTAAAACTTTATTGTCTTTACAGCTTTTAAAAACACTGTCCTGAAAACAAAGGCATATACTTAGGGTTCCAAGAAGAAAAGCCGTCTCTTGTACATTAATCAGACTTGCTCTGTAAAGACTGTTTCCTGAGAAACCATAGTGGTTATTAACAGAAGCAATGTATAATATATCTATTTTATAGCATATTGTTAATGGCAGTGATCATATTTCATTTTAAAAATCATAAAATTTGTTCTCTTTTGAAATATTTTGATAGCTTGGTTTAAATTACAGTTTTGTTACAGTATATTTTCTGTTGGCATTGTTAGACTATTACAGCTTTATATACTTAGTGATAACTAGCTTCTTGATGATCCATTTTTCTTTTTTCATCCATACTTTGTTCCTTGCATGTAACCATAAGCCTATAATTATACAGATTTTTTTTCCTTAAAAAGAAAAAGAAAAACCAAACAGAAGCTCGTCTTTCCAGAAATAAAACCCAGTTTTACCAGGGAATTTAAAGCTTAGTATCAATAGAAGTCTTAGTTGGGCCTCTTTCAAAATCTAGTGTATTCGTTTTCAAGTGCTAAGTTGAATAAAGTTAGTATCTAGAGTTCTCTTCTCTATTGTTTGATTAGGTTTTCTTTTAGGGAAAACAAGGTTGAGTTTCACATGAAATGATGTGTTACACATTTTTGTAAAAGTGAGTTCTTTAGAATTTAGCCTTCTCCCTCCTTTTTCTTCCTTAGAAAGAGATTTACGACTTACTCTGTGTAGGTCATGTGCAAAGACACTTGTCGATGACAAGAATATAACCCTCGTGTGCAGCAGTATCTCTTCTATTCTGTTTGGATCATAAATTTTACTTTATAATATATGTTGTATTATCCCATTATTTTTCCAATTTACGATTGGCTTTTATAATACTGTCCAAGATGAAAATCATATGAATAAATGAAGATGTTATCTTAGACATCCCTTTTACTCTGGTGCCTGGAGACCAGATAGTCTGACTTGAATAGAACAAGAAATGACAGCTTTTCTCTGAGAGTTTTGAGTAGGAATGTGAAAGAGGTCCATGGGAGCCAGCTCCTGGATAATGTTTAAAGCTATAGAGCAAAGAATTTCCTTTTGCATTAAAACACCAAGGCATGAAGAGAGTTAAATGTGCTACATAGCATCACACTATACAGAGTATCAGGGTGAAAGAACCTGCAAGCCACTAAACTTTTGGAATCTCATTAGATACTGCTACAACAGCAGTTTCTGTTCCCGTATATGGTAATCTATTAGACCTCCTAGTCAATATTTTGAAGTGATTCAAAATATACTTATTGATTGGTCTTATTTTCAAAATGTGCATCCATGCTTAGTTGCTAAGTCACATCTGGCTCTTTGTGATGCCATTGGCTACAGCCCACCAGGCTCCTCTGTCCACGGGATTTCCCAAGCAAGAAAATTGGAGTGGGTTACCATGTCCTCCTCTAGGGGATCTTCCCAACCCAGAACCTGAATTTCCTGCATTGGCAGGTGGATTCTTTAACCATGGAGGCAGGCACCCGGGAAGCCCACTTTTGAAATGTACTATTGATCTATTCATTCTTTGCTCCCTCCCACCTCCTGCATGCCCCTATGAAACATTGAATTGTACCTTATAACATTTGAAGGAATAAAAAAGAAAATATTTAATAACAAAACTGAACTATTTTATATTAGGGACATGCTGAAATAGTTTTCTAATAAGGAAAAATTCTTCATAATCAATCTCAACTGTTTGAACTGATCTCAAATATAATCTTTTGTTACATATACAGGCAATACATACATAAAATTAATTATGAGGTAGTAATGGGTGCATTGCAGCTGATATATCAGATATTTTATATGTTAAAAATAAGCACACAGATCCTTTCTCAGGAAGGTTCCTCCCACGAAAGGCCAGTACGGCCTAATTTTTCTACTATGTAAAAACAGGAAAACCAGACTTCAAAGGAGAAATTGTCATTTAATTTAATTGTTCATGCCTTATTTATTTCATTACTCTGAGGATGACTGCTGGTCTGTCTAATTTAGAATCTCAGTGCTATTCTGTCCAGTTTATTATCTTTAAGGTTTATCAGCTGTGCAATCAAGCTGAACTATTTGCCTTTTGTTGAAGATAGATACATTTAAAGAGAATGAGGACCCTGGGGACAATGGAAATAGTTACAATGAGGTTTAAATGAGAACACATATTTGTTTCATGCATGAGAGAAGGGGGTGACCCCCCAAAAAGAGAAGTAAATGGGTGATTAGATTAAATGCACAGTGTTTTATAATTTATTTTTAGTTTTTGACAGTTTTGGTTTGTTAGCAAAGGGGAGAATATTGGAAAGATTCCACTTTACCTTAATCTCAGTAGCCTTAAAAATCTTTGCTTTCGACTTACATTGCTGGAATGATATATCAGGTTGATGGACTGTCTCTTATGGGTATCAGACTGATCCACAATCTCATGGGCCTTAGAAAGGTTTGCTTCACAGTCAAATCCCCTTTGTGGTTTAACTTAGGAGACCCACAATTAAATAACTCTTCAGAGAAACTGAAAATTGGACATTTACTTCTCCTTCAATCTCAGGTAAGTGATAAACATACATGACGTTTGAATTATTCAAAAGCTGTTTGCTTTACCATTTGCTGACAAGTAAAGTTTCTAGAACTGTTTCGCATTTCTTCTAAACTGAAAGAAGCAAAACAAAACCCAAGGCTTTTTTTCCATGATTAGTCTCTTGTATCATAGTGCTATATTGATGGGTGCCTCTTTTGAAGACAGACAAAATATGTATTTAAATCTGGCTGGGGAGACTTCGGAAAAATTCCTTACCTTTTCTTAGCCTTGGTTTCAGTCTGTAAAATGAAAGTGATAAAAGTACTAACTTTATTATTATTATAAGTTTATGAAAATTAATTTATGCCTATATACTATTTGACATATAGTGGTTAAAAACTAATTGCTGTTATTTTTATTACTGTTACTGATTTGTCTTAGCACTCTATTCCTCTCCTTGAATTACAGTAGCGCTGTTGTTATTGACCCCTTCCATGTCTTCTTTTACCCTTTTTGATAGAGTGCCCAGCTTTGAAATATGCTTTGTTACCATTCTCCTCAGTGTTTTGTGGCAGGTCTTTTTTTTTTTCTTCTTTAAGTCACTTCTGCCTGAGGCAGGTGTTCCTTTTCAGTGTCAGCTGATTAGTCTTGTGATTCTGAGAAGTATGATAGAATAAATCAATACCTTTGTAGAAGAGATGTCCCTTCTTTACAAAATTCTTCACCGTAGTATTTCAGCAAATCATAATTTGTTCATTTCCTCATTCAGTTGATCATTTCATAGAAATATGTGGAGCATATTAGTTACCAAAGTAATACAATTGAATGATTTTTGGGCCCTGTCTTCAAGAAATCTCATGTGGATCCAGATGTGTCCTTAATCATGGGTGATGGATGTACAAGTTGTACAAGTGATGCACCTGATTCAGAGAAAGAGAAAAAACAAAACTGTCATGGGAAATAAGGCCTAATTTTTCCAAAACATGTGTTTCCTGCCTTCATGGTTCTTGCATGTGTCCAGAAGTTCCCTAAAGAATCTCCATAACTGTTTTTATCATTCAGCTTATCTTCCAATTAAACTTACTTTCCTTCAATTAACATTCAAAATAAGTAAATCTCATGCACACTTTTATTTTAAAATTGCTTGTCTTGCCATAGGGCTGTTTTTATGGTATTTTACCCACATGTGTACAGGTCAGCTTTTGTGGAAAAACCTGAGCATCTATACCCCTTCATGATATGTTTCTGTATTCCTATCAATGTGTATCTCATGTTTATAAATTGCCTCTGTGCTTCATATGAGTTTTTCCTTAGGTTGGGCACACGTATAGGTAATTCACACACAGAGTGCTTCTCTCGGAGCCCAGTATACAACTCTATAGTTGCTCTGAAAAGCCAAGTGCTCATATAATTTGTGATGGAGCCATACAGCTGAGGGTTCTTGTGCACTCTGATGCTGTGAATCAGATTTCACAGAGAAAGAAATGTCGAACAGAGACAAAGTCTGGCTTTCATCTACACTGGGGGACCTGCAGGCTCTTATCCATAAATGGCCCATTATAAGTAAGTAGCTTTTAGGAAATCAGGCAACATAAGTTTATTTTTCTTTAAGGAAATGACTCCTAAGTGGTAAGTTCCCAAACCCACTGTGAATTTTCAACAGTGCTTATCCTGAACTGAGCATTTCTTTGCCCTATTCTCTTTCTTTGTTCTACTGTCTTGTTTTACTGTTTTGGCAATTTGGTACACATTTTTGCTGTTTCCTGTGTCCCACCCTAGGGATGAATGCTTTATTACTTTTAAAAATCTTTGTTCCATTAACCAGCAGATTTTCATTAATCATTCATCACCTTCCCTTTTCCCTCTACTTCTTGTCCCTCTGTCTTTTTTCTACCCACCTGCTCCTGTCTTAAATTATGGTTAATGTGATAAGAGGCCCTGCCTAGGAAATCAGGTGGCTGATGAGCTTTCAGAGAGTTTCTTAAATGCGTTTACAACTTTCTTGAGAGCACATCCTCTTTGGACCTTTTCCCTTTTGTTTGGAAGAGGCCTGTACAGATGGCACAGATGTTTACAGAGGCCTGTGAAAGTAGACAAGTGAAAGAGCAGTCTCAGTTATGTCTTTGGACAGTTTAACAAATTGTCTTCAACAGTTATTACACTGACAACGTTTTTCAAAAAGAAAGAAAAAGAGAAAAAGAGTCCTTTCGCAGATCCCTATTGTTTCTCTGTCCTCTGACCAGTGTAAAGAGTTGGACACGACTTAGTGACTGAATAATGAAGACAAGTCCTTGTAAATTTCTATCTTCTTGTTCTGCTTTTCATCTCAGTAGATCCTTAGGTTAAAAAGCATTGTGCGTCCCTGGTGGCTCAGAGGTAAAGAATCTGCCTGCAGTGTAGGAGGTCCTGGTTCCATCCCTGGGTTGGGAAGATCCCTTGAAGAAGGGAATGGCAACCTGCTCCAGTATTCTTACCTGGAGAATCCCATCAGCTATAGTCCATGGGGTTGCAAAGACTCGGACAGGACTGAGGGACTAACCACCACCAAACAAATGCTTGTTGATAGCTTCTGTGCTCCCAGCTCAAACCCAGGGGCCTGAAGTCACTTTACTGAGGTAGAATTCAAAGCAGTGCTGTGATCAGTCTCCCGGTGTGTCTGACTCTTTGGCACCCTGTGGACTGCAGCCCGCCAGACTCCCCAGGCAAGAGGACTGGAGTTGGTTGCCATTACCACCTCCAGGGCTTCTTCCTGACCCAGGGATAAAACCCTCCTCTCAATCAGAGGGGAGAGAGAGAGAGAAAGGAAGAGATTGAACCATCTTCCTGTATGTCTTTCACTTGCTTTCTTATTCTTATTTTCGTATTTCTTATTCAGGCAACCAGGAGTAGAACCACTGCACGGTATCTAACTGAAAGCACAAAATAGCTAATCTGAACCAAGTTCCAGAGTGCTGGTTTGCTTTAAAGCAAACAAATAGAAAGCCGTAGTGACATTCCTGAAGGCATGCCTCCAAGTTCTTAATGTAATTACTTCTTGGTTCCTGAGATGGAATTAATTAGATAAAAAGAGATCAAGCGTAATCCAAAAGGATATAAGAGATTTTCTAAATGGGAGTGACTGAGTTTCAGAGCCATGACAAGAATCACTAGATCCGGAGACACAAATGTATCCACCAGCCCCTCATTACGGCTGGAAAACCTGAAATCAAGGACCTTTGAACGTTATATAGAGTAAGAGGAGCTGGAAGGATAAAAAAGAATTTTTTTCTCAAGTCTGTGGGATGTTTTCTTAATTTATTTTCAACATAGTCATTCTTTACCTGGGGTTTCTGCTTTAACTGACATCAAGGCCGTTTTATTGAAAAATTTTCAGTTTCTTGATCAAGCACTTAGTCTGACGTACTTTGTCTACTGTTAGTGGTAAATTAAATTTCACTTTGACAGCTGACCACCAAGTCAGGCCCCATTTTGTCTGGGAACTCCTTTGATTTAGAAAAAGCACCTTATCTGGCAACCTCTTCTTTTGTACCTCCTTTTTACAAATATCCTTTTACAGGTTTCAAGATGAGAGAAAAGGGGGTCTTTTAAAATTCCTCTCTTTTTTTTTTAAGTTTGGAGAATTGTGAAATCATGAAAGCATAGAACTACAGATTAATGTAGCTTTTGAGCCTCATAGCAGCTGAAAACATGTCCCCACCTACATCTTTTATCCTCTGCCTCCTAGGCACACACTTTATTTTCTTCTAGGCTACAAGGAGCAAATAGTGATGCTTGCCAGAAACAAAGGACATAGAAGAAGAGAAATGAATGAATATCAGTGTTTTCTGGTCCTAGCTAAAGAGTATGAAATTTCATTGCTGGAAGGGACCTTAAAATTATACTGTGACGTCGGCCTTTTGTTCAGTTTGAATCAAAGTACACAAATTCTCGTAGCAAGAGTTCTCTGTATTGACAGGGATGTGGGAGTAGCAATGCAGCTTGAGTCAGAATCTGTCTTGTTGCACTCACTGTGGATATTCTGTTGAAAAGAATTGTTCCTTGAAACATGGCCCTTGTCATCTGCCCTTCTTTGTCCCTTTTCTTGTCCCTCCTCAAATTACTGTTTTAGAGCAATCTTCTCACTTTATAGATAAAGAAATGGAGTTCCACAGAGACGTCAGGGGACTTATAAAGATCACCAGATCTCAAGAAATACTTACCCCCTTGTTCCATTAGGCATTTCTTGTTGCAGAGAGAAAACTAGGAAAGAAATCTAGCTGTAGGGCCAAGAACTATATTAAATCAGTAGTGACCTTCGTTCTCAGATGAAAAATGATTTGTGTTTTAATCCTGTTACAAATTAGTGATAAAAGTTAGCGATGCCATGTTTGAAAAGGCTTGGTTGCTTAAAGTTGCCTACCTTTCTCTGTAATATCTTTGTACCATTTCATCTCTTCCTTTTTCTTTCTTCCTTCTCTTCTGTTTTCTTTTTGTTGCCATGTTGAACTTGATAACCTATTTGCGAAGACACTTTAAAAAGGATTATTCTTGAAAATCTGCTATAGGATCAAAGCAATACTTTTTAATTTTAGACTTAAAAAGTAAAGAGCCTGTAAATAGAATGCAGTGATGAATTTTTATAATCATGGAGCCATATTTCAGAAGACTAGATGAGATTGTTATTTAAAAGAAACTTGTAATGAGCCTTATGGTAAAGCAAATAATTAGTAGCATATTTGGGCAGTTCATCATGTTCACAATTCTAGTATTTGGAGACCTCAATTTTTAAGGGAACAGTAGATCAAAGAGCAAATGTGAAAGTGGGGCCAGGAAAACACACTGTCTAATTCCAGAAATAATAAAAAGGCAGGAGAAATAAAGCAGAAAGCTCAAATTTCTTTGTTCCCAAACCTTGAAAGATTTTTGGAATAATTATAGACCTCAAATTTTTCATAAGTTTTAAAGAGTTGCCAAGAACATAATTTCTGTGTGTGTGTTAGTTGCTCAGTCGTGTCTGACTCTTTGCAATCCCACAGTCTCTAGCCCGCCAGGCTCCTCTATCCGTGGGATTCTCCAGGCAAGAATACTGGAGTGGCTTGCCTTCTCCAGAGGATCTTCCCAACCCAGGGATCGAACCCTGGTTTCCTGCATTGCAGGCAGATTCTTTACTGTTTGAGCTATAGGGAAGTTCATAATTTCTGGTATATTGTAAATGTTGCCATTTTAAAATTAAAAGTCTAAATTATTTTAAAGTATATCTTTAAATTATATCTTTTTATATAATTTAGATTTTATAGTACTATAATACTATTATAATTTGATTCTCACCATTGTCTATTAAAAATATGAAAGCAAGTTCTTTATTGGTTGAAAACTGTGCATGGTCCTTTTTCTCTTTTAATTCATATTTTTATTTACTTACATTACTTATTTTTACTTTCATTTTATCAATGAATATACTTAAAAGTTTTTATTGATCATTGTATAGTCTCAGAAGCTTAAAATAATAATTTCCTGACTCCATGATCCTCTAAATTTAAGAAATTACATCTGGATTGAGTTTTTCACTATTTTTAGCACAGATATACATTAAATATTGATGAGTAATCACTAAATGTAAATGTTAAATTTATTGGAACTTCATCTATTAATGAGATGGATAAAGCTTTTTTTTTTTTCAAATTAGTTTTTAATATTGTCAAGTATTATTTATTTCAGGAACAAAATAGGATTTAGCACAGTGCCAGTTTTTCACTTTTCTAGATGTAACCATTGAGAAATCTTTCTCATGCAAATAAGTAGATGAGATTGGAGAGATTTTTTTAAGTCATTGAATTTTTAAGAATTTCCTTACCAATTTTATGTCCCAAATCACACGATTTCTCATCAAATTATTGTTCATGACTCATTCTCTGACACCTCAATTAGTTCTCCTTCAATTTTGTTGAAAGGAAACACTGATTTGCAAAAGGATTTGTTAATCAGTCACTTCAGACGTTCACTGTTTCTGGGAAGTACACCAAAGACTTACCAAAACCTCTCAAATACCCGTTAATTATACTTGTTGCTCTTTTTTTTTAGGGGTGCCATGTTGAACTTGGTAACTCAGTGTTGGGGAACATAGAATATTCCACAATTCAGTACACCTCGGCAGATATGATTTTTTATTGGACAAAATGCTTTTATCTCATCACATGATTTAAATCTATTTCATCAAAACCTTGAAGCTGCCGATTTAGCTCACTAACTTTATGAAAAACATCTACCTATCTAAACTATTTTAAGAAACTTATTCGCTGACTCAGTCAGCTACGTCAAGGTTTAAGGTTGAATTTTTGCATTCGGATAAATTTTCTCATGAATGTCTTAATGACTTGTCTTCTCAGTTCTGAATTCTCAACCTAAAATGAATTTTTAGACGCTGTAAGGAGGCTTGCAGTGACTCTGCCTCTGGGGAAATCAGGCACACCCCCTCTTCTGGTGTTTCTTATTCAGTCTCATTTTACTTGCCTCTGATGGGACTTTTTCTCAGGACCAATGTCTTCTTGACAGTGGCTTGCAGGTGAAAAGGCAATGTCTTTAAACAGAAATTGTCATCCCCATGATTCTTTGACTGCAGGTGCATTCTCAGATAAATTTTAGGAAAAAGAGTTGAGCATCTGGTAATTGATTCTCCTAAAAATATCTGACTCTGTGAACTTCAGTTGGAAGACCACTATTGTAGAATCTATAAAAATCAGAGGAATGAAAATACGTAACAGGGCTATTTGATGTATTGATGATTAGTTTTAACTGTCCTTATATGTTCTGAGGATTTCAGTAGTTAGTGTTCATACTGATCTGGATTCAAGAAAAATTTAATGAGGAAGACAAATTTCTGCCTAAAATGTCATTTCAGATCAATTTCCATGAGACATGAGTAAGCTAAAAGTAAGCAGTAAACTCCTTTATACCAAAAGTGATAAATCCTTGGAATTTATGTCTTTTGCATCTAGTTCTTATGATAAGATATCATAAGATATCTTATCTTATGATAAGATATTTTATAAATTGTCACAAATAGTAATTTCTTCAGGATCAGTTTTCTGGGATTCTATCGCCATGTTTATGAATTTAGATGATTCTTAAGCTAACACAAGAGACCTTCTATAATCTAAATCTATCAGTTCATATAAATGCTCACAGCCTTTAACTCCAAAATTTCTACCTTGTGGAGAGAAAAGAAGCTTTAGAAGCTTACCTAAAGGAAACAGAAATTCTTTGTGTTAGAGCATGTGAATTCAAATTATTTCACTTTTCCAACAATGCATTATTATGCCATTGCTCCTACTCTTGCATATACTGAGAATTCAGTGGAATTATTGGTTATTTTTTTCCCAAATTTTACTTTCTATTAAACAGAACTATCAGCTTCCTGTATTATTTAGCTCTCCCTATACAGTTCAGCTACAATGGGAAATATTTGAATAGATCTTATTCAATTAATTTATATTATATCGATTTAAACTTATGATGTGAGAATATCAGAAAGAAGCTTAGATATATCTCTTAAATAAAATATTGGCAGTACTGTAGGTAAGCTTGTGGTCTTGGGGCAAGTTATTATTCAAACATTTCACAATATTTTCCTTGGCTATTGGACAGAACAAGTATCACTGACACCATAGCCTCTCCCTGCCCCATCCTCTACTGTGTTTGTTGGGTCCCAATTGACGAGGGAGCAGGTAAATGCAGATATTGTAAGACTATGCATGATACTTAACCTCAATAAACTTTAGTTTCTTCAAATGTAAAGTGAGATAATAGTACTTATCACTTAGGATTGTTGAGTCAAATATATGATTGACTGCACATAAAGCAGTTTGTCAAGCTTAATAGCCTTTATGATTATTAGTAGATCTGAAATAATAGCCTGAGTAAAAAATATGGACTAATATTGAATCAGTTAGTCACTTCAGTTGCTCAGTCGTGTCTGACTCTTTGTGACCCTAAGGACTGCAGCTTGCCAGGCCTCCCTGTCCATCACCAACTCCTGGAGCTTACTGAAACTCACGTCCATTGAGTCAGTGATGCCATCCAACCATCTCATCCTCTGTCATCACCTTCTCCCCTCACCTTCAATCTTTCCCAGCATCAGGGCTTTTCAAATGAGTCAGTTCTTCACATGAGGTGGCTAAAGTATTGGAGTTTCAGCTTCAGCATCAGTCCTTCCAATGAACACCCAGGACTGATCTCCTTTAGGATGGACTGGTTGGATCTCCTTGCAGTCCAAGGGACTCTCAAGAGTCTTCTCCAACACCACAGTTCATAAGCATCAATTCTTCGGTGCTCAGCTTTCTTTATAGTCCAACTCTCACATCCATACATGACCACTGGAAAAACCATAGCCTTGACTAGACGGACCTTTGTTGACAAAGTAATGTCTCTGTTTTTTAGTATGCTGTCTAGGTTGGTCATAACTTTTCTTTCAAGGAGTAAGCGTCTTTTAATTTCCTGGCTGCAATCACCATCTGTAGTGATTTTGGAGACCAAAAAAATAAAGTCAGCCACTGTTTCCACTGTTTCCCCATCTATTTGCCATGAAGTGATGGGACTGGATGCCATGATCTTAGTTTTCTGAATGTTGAGTTTTAAGCGAACTTTTTCACTTTCCTCTTTCACTTTCATCAAGAGGCTCTTTTGTTCTTCTTCACTTTCTGCCATAAGGGAGGTGTCATCTGCATATCTGAAGTTATTGATATTTCTCCCAGCAATCTTGATTCCAGCTTGTGCTTCATCCAGCCCAGTGTTTCTCATGATGTACTCTGCATATAAGTTAAATAAACAGGGTGACAATGTACAACCTTGACATACTCCTTTTCCAATTTGGAACCAGTCTCTTGTTCCATGTCCAGTTCTAACTGTTGCTTCTTGACCTGCATACAGATTTCTCAGGAGGCAGGTCAGGTGGTCTTGTATTTATTCCCATCTCTTGAAGAATTTTCCACAGTTTGTTGTGATCCATACAGTCAAAGGCTTTGGCATAGTCAGTAAAGCAAGAGTAGATGTTTTTCTGGAACTCTCTTGCTTTTTCGATGATCCAATGGATGTTGGCAATTTGATCTCTGGTTCCTCTGCTTTTTCTAAATCCATCTTGAACATCTGAAAGTTCATGGTTCACGTACTGTTGAACCCTGGCTTGGAGAATTTTGAGCATTACTTTGCTAACATGTGAGTTGAGTGCAGTTGTGTGGTTGTGCAGTATGGACCTAACAGAAGCAGAAGATACTAACAAGAGGTGGCCAGAGTTCACAGAAGAACTGTACAAAAAAGATCTTAAATGAGCCAGATAACCATGATGGTATGATCACTCACCTAGAGCCAGACATCCTGGGATGCAAAGTCAAGTGGGCCTTAGGAAGCATCACTACAAACAAAGCTAGTGGAGGTGATGGACTTCCAGCTGAGCTATTTCAAATCCTAAAAGTTGATGCTGTGAAAGTGCTGCACTCTATATGCCAGCAAATTTGGAAAACTCAGCAGTGGCCACAGGACTGGAAAAGGTCAGCTTTCTTTCTAATCCCAAAGAAATGCGATGCTAAAGAATTTTCAAACTACTGCACAATTGCACTCATCTCACATGCTAGCAAAGTAATATTGAATCAGCTGAATTAAATATTTTCATTTTGATGCAAATTTACTATTACTCCAAATCTGATAAATTCAATATTTGCTTTTCATATACATTTTTTAAAAATCATCAAGCATAGGAATTCTTTGTCATTGTCCTAGTCCATTGGTGCTATTATGACAAAAATACCATAGACTGGGTTGCTAGAGTGGAAGTTTATGCCTCACAGTTCCAGAGGCTGGGAACTCCAAGATCAAGATAGATTCATTGTCTGGTGAGAGACTTTTTCCTAATTCATAGGCCATCTTGTCACTGTGTACTCACATGGTGGAAAGGGCAAGAGAGCCCTCCTAGGTCTCTTTTATAAGAGAACTATTCCCATTATATAGGTACGTAGTCACCTACCAGAGGCCCCACCTCCTAATACCATCACCATGGCATTAAGGTTTCAGCATATCAATTTAGAGAGGGATACAACACAGTCTGTGGTGGTCAAGAAGTATTAATATATTAATGGCATAGACATTTTTTGTAATAATTGAAGATGTGCCACGAGATACCATATTTTAGATGGTATAATTATCTTACAACATTTAGACTTGGTATTAATTACCATCCCTTTCTGGTTTTAAGATGCCACTTAGGTAGATAAAGCTTCTTGCAGCTTAAAAGATTGTTAATATAGTTTTTTTTTTCCCTACTAATGAATTGTTAGGATAGGTCTTGGACATTAATTATCTTATCATAGATTTCCCCGTGCAAAAGAAAAGGGCTCTTCACACTGATTTTATTGTTTCCTAAAGGGTATGAGCAACCACACTGACTATGAAAAAGGTGTCCAAATATCACCTTGGCCTGTTTTTGCCAAAGATTTTGTTAATTCTGTGTCTTAATATTGATTTGTTGATCAGAAGTTTATCAGACATAGTATATACCTTTCTTAATAACACCAAAAGGGAAATTAGTTGATTATTAATCTTGGGTAGGTAAAATATTTAAAAATATGTACTCCATTGACCAATGACAGTAAAAGGAATCCTTGATTGTTGGGAATCACCTTTTGGGTTGGTTTATTTGAGAGTTGTCTGAGGATGGGTGGAATAGGCACTACTATAATTCATATGTGATATCTATCTAATCACTCTGTTGTATTAATTTGATCTGTATTATAGGCACAAGATTCTAGAGCAAACTTTTAGAAACAGTTTTATTGACTTTCACCAAAGCAAGAATTTAATTACCACTGTGCCAATTGGTCAGATTTGTGACTCCTCTTAAAACCAGATTTTCTGTATGATAGACCAGGAAAGCACTTTAGCATTTCAGAGAAGAAAGCACAAAAATAGAACTACAGATGACTCTACGAACACATAAGAAAGACAGCACACACACCCTGTGGCTTTCTGATACAGAGTAAAGGTCATGGCTGCCCCGCGTTGCTTTCCTTCCCATGGCAGTGTCAGGCTCTGTTTTGAAAAAGACACAATGGGACCCTGTCTGTTCCTTCTTAAGCTGGGTCAGAGTTTGTGTTTTGTCTGATTGGTTCCCTCCTCACACTCTTCAGGGGAGCCAATAAGATATAGTAAATACAACTGGTGAGTGAAATTGCCAAGGGAGGAAACACAATTACTATGTAGCATTTATTGGGAGTTTCAGGAATAATAAAGTCAAGGTTGGAGTAAGACCATGTGAAATATTAAGTAGCTGTATCATATTGTGAAATTCATTTACTGGAGAGGTTAGCTGCCAGTTTTCTGCAAAAAAATTAGTCCAAATCAGATTATTTTAGTAATTATTAGTTAACACATGCTAAGTGCCCACAGCATGTCGGTCCCTTCCTACGATATCAGAATGCACTGTGGAAGGAACTAAACTTGCTCTTGGATTTAATTAATCTCTCCAGTTAATTGCCAGTATGGGCCACATTTCTTTCGTGAGTAAAATTGGAGTGTGAAAAAAGATAATGTCCCTCTCTCATTAAGCTTGTCCACATTAGATTTACAGGGCAACAGTGAGGCCCATTCAGACTTAGTTTTGATAGCTTTCATTACTGGCAGCACAGAATAACTGGTGATCTGTCCTTCAATCATTAGACTTAACCCAATATCTGTGGCACAAACACCATTACGTCTATCAGGAAGGTTTCGAAGAGCTATTTGTAGGTTGATGCTCACCTTGTTGTATTTATTCCCTCTGTTAGGCCCAGACTCGTTTTGTTCTCCCAGTGGTGGAGAATTGCAGCACACCTGATGTGTGCCAAGAAGGGGAACCCTTTGCAATTCAGCGCTCCCCAGAGAGGAATCAGTGACTCCTGTCAATGAGATGAGTTCGTAGCTCTTAGGAGCTTTCCTTCACATACTTACGTAACGGCAGATGACATTCTCCCTCCACCACCAAATTGGGCTTGTAAAACTCTGTGGACAGGGGCTTTAAAAATGGCCTAGCTGTGTTGTTGTTTACCTGCCCAAACTGGAAGACCATTTTCATCCCTGTCTTCATCAGCGTTTGCTTCTGTAGAATCTTAGGTTGGGTTCTTGGTCTTCACACAGGGATTTGTGGGCAAGTGGGAGAAACCAGGAGAAACCAGGAGGGGAAAGAAGAGGGTATTAGGATAGAGCAGGGAAAGGAGCTGCCAAGGATGTGGTTTCAGATAAAATTAGCCTGATCACATGGGGCACTCTGGAGCATGAATCATACCTCAGGGTCTGTCCTGCCTTGAGACAGGGCACTCACCTTTCTACTGGTTAGTCATTAGCTGTGAGCCCTGGGTGAGGGGTGGCTATGGCGGTCCATCTCCCAGGCACATCTGGGTGAAGGTGCTGTTTTACTCAAGGGCAGTCCTTTGGAGAAGATTGGCAACAACAACTATAAGAAGGAATGGACTATCAAACTGGTAAAATAACTCGTGGGGATCTGGGAGGAGCATCAATAACTTAACGCTAAGTGTAGAGAACACCTTCTGTAGTGGAATAGGGCATTTGCATGCACACAGAAATACAGCTCCCTTCAAGTTATCAAAAAACCTGTGGCAGGGTCTGAGTGCACTGTAGTTTTACTCTCTGATTCAGTCTTAAATAAGAGACCAAGAACTGATGGGAGGATAAAAATCAAACAGTATTTTCTTTTTAGCTTTATGGGAGATGGAGTTGTAAGTTATCAAATAGACTTTCATCTGAGAAGAGGAATATGACACTTCTTAACCCCACTGAACTTAATTAATCTCACAGCCCTCCACAGATTTTTACTAATATGTTGTTAATGCCCATAAAGGTAATTAAAGATGACAGATGAAAAAATGGTTTTATTCTCATGCTGAAGAGGAAGTCAGGTATGCTCAACGTCTGTATGCTACAAAATACAGCCTCTTGTTACATCAAATGACAGGGCCTAACTTTGTGATATAAACACATTATTGCAAATGTCAGTGCACAGACTGCAAAGATGATGACTAAAGAAATAGCAAAAGCAATAAAATATAGACAAACAGCCTTTCACTATGTTGCAATTCAAACTTGTTATCACTATAGATGAATGATTTCATATAGAGACTTAATATTTCTATGATAGGTTTTTAAATAAGACAGCAAGATGAAAGAAGCAACATTTGATATTAAAATATTAAGTACCTTAATGGAAATAATAAAATTTTTATATCTCAAACTGCCAAGGATATATTCTGAGGTTCGTATCTCACTCCCTCCCTCTCTTTCTTCTTTTGTATCAAAAGTATCAGCAGCTTAAAATAATAAATCAAATTATGAAACTTTCCTCTATGTAGGTTTCTGAATTTAGTCATGTATATTTTTTATAACTAGATATTTTCTGGAGGGTAAAATAAAAACTTTATTCAGTCTGTATTTCATATTTTTTTTAAACTAAAGCTTCAACTTTGCTAAATTACTTCTGAAAGATCTGATTTAAAGAGGAAATTTGTGGTGTATATTTCATTTAAAAGTGCATGCATTTCTTTAAATGCGATGAGTTATAAAAAATTAGGAAATTAGGAAATTTTTTTCTCCAGTAAGTTGGTGTTTCTTTAGTGCCTTCTTTTGATTTTTCATAGTTATTTTTTTGTTTTGTGAAAGAAAATTATCAGAAAGGATATTTTGGACCCCAAAATTGATAATGGCATAAATATAAAGTGACATGAGTTACCCCTAAAGTGTTTATAGCGTTGGGTTCATGAAAATTTTAATTTCATAAAGAATTTTGTTTCATTTAGCATTTACTATGGCTGTTGACAGTGCTGTTTTCACAGCAGAATAATTTTTAAAACACTTTAGTTCAGTTGTTTGTTGAAATGACAAAAGAAAAGTGGCGCTTGAGGTTGACTTCTGATTCTTTTTTTTTGACACGTTGAAACCTCATCCCCATATGGGAGTAGGAATTACATTTTTAAAAAAATGCATGTTTGTTATTTATTCATAGCTGTGCTGGGTCTTCGTTGCTGCATGCTGGCTTTCTCTAGCTGCAGTGAGCGGAGACTGCTCTCCTGTTGCAGAGCGCAGGCTTCTCAATGTGGTGGCTTCTCTTGTTGTGGGGTGCGGGGTCTCGTCTTGGGCTTCATTAGTTGTGGTTTGTGGGCTCAGTAAGTAGTTGTGACTTGTGGGCACTAGAGTGCAGCTTCAGTAACTGGGGTGCATGGGCTTAGTTGGTAGCTCCTGATTTTCTGAGCAGTAGGACTCAGGAACTCTGTTCTCTTTCATCTGCTCATCTGTATGGATTCCACCTCTGGGTTTTTTGTTGTTGTTGTTGTTTTGGCTCTGGCCAGTGGGAAGCTCAAACAAGAGGTCAGAGGAAGAGAGTGAGGTCATGATATTAGGTAGGAAGGAGAGTGAAGTCAGGGTATTGGTTGCCTTGGAGCCCTCCCAATGGGTCTCACTTGGTCTAGATGTGTCCCTCTATCTAAATCCCTTCTTAAGATTAACTTCCCTTAATGAAGTGACCAGGTTGTGGTCACTGCTCCTTTCCCTTCTCCTTTTAGGGCTAAGGATCATAACAACTCCAGAGTGTTGTATATCCCTTCTGGTTTCCCTACACACTACCCAAAGTTTTGTCAATAATCTCTTTTATTTTATTTTATTTTTTTTCTTGATTTTTTTTTCCATTTATTTTTATTAGTTGGAGGCTAATTACTTTACAATATTGTAATGGTTTTTTGTCATACATTGACATGAATCAGCCATGGATTTACATATGTTTCCCCATCCCAATCCCCGCTCCCACCTCCCTCTCCACCGGATCCCTCTGGGTTTTCCCAGTGCACCAGGCCTAAGCACTTGTCTCATGCATCCAACCTGGGCTGGCGATCTGTTTCACCCTAGATAATATACATGTTTTGATGCTGTTCTCTCGAAACATCCCGCCCTCGCCTTCTCCCACGGAGTCCAAAAGTCTGTTCTGTACATCTGTGTCTCTTTTTCTGTTTTGCATATAGGGTTATCATTACCATCTTTCTAAATTCCATAAATATGTGTTAGTATACTGTATGGGTCTTTATCTTTCTGGCTTACTTCACTCTGTATGATGGGCTCCAGTTTCATCCATCTCATTAGAACTGATTCAAATGAATTCTTTTTAATGGCTGAGTAATATTCCATGGTGTATATGTACCACAGCTTCCTTATCCATTTGTCTGCTGATGGGCATCTAGGTTGCTTCCATGTCCTTGCTATATAAATAGTGCTGTGATGAACATTGGGGTACACGTGTCTCTTTCAGATCTGGTTTCCTTGGTGTGTATGCCCAGAAGTGGGATTGCTGGGTCATATGGTAGTTCTAATTCCAGTTTTTTAAGAAATCTCCACTCTGTTCTCCATAGTGGCTGTACTAGTTTGCATTCCCACCAACACTGTAAGAGGGTTCCCTTTTCTCCACACCCTCTCCAGCATTTACTGCTTGTAGACTTTTGGATAGCAGCCATCTTGACTAGCGTGTGATGGTACCTCATTGTGGTTTTGATTTGCATTTCTCTGATAATGAGTGATGTTGAGCATCTTTTCATGTGTTTGTTAGCCATCTGTATGTCTTCTTTGGAGAAATGTCTGTTTAGTTCTTTGGCCCATTTTTTGACTGGGTCATTTATTTTTCTGGAATTGAGCTGCAGGAGTTGCTTGTATATTTTTGAGATTAATCCTTTGTCTGTTGCTTCGTTTGCTATTATTTTCTCCCATTCTGAAGGCTGTCTTTTCACCTTGCTTATAGTTTCCTTTGTTGTGCAAAAGCTTTTAAGTTTCATTAGGTCCCAGTTGTTTATTTTTGCTTTTATTTCCATTATTCTGGGAGGTGGGTCATAGAGGATCCTGCTGTGATTTATGTCGGAGAGTGTTTTGCCTATGTTCTCCTCTAGGAGTTTTATAGTTTCTGGTCTTACATTTAGATCTTTAATCCATTTTGAGTTTATTTTTGTGTATGGTGTTAGAAAGTGTTCTAGTTTCATTCTTTTACAAGTGGTTGACCAGTTTTCTCAGCACCACTTGTTAAAGAGGTTGTCTTTTTTCCATTGTATATTCTTGCCTCCTTTGTCAAAGATAAGGTGTCCATAGGTTCGTGGATTTAAAATAAAGGCTGTGAAAAGAGACAAAGAAGGACACTACATAATGATCAAAGGATCAATCCAAGAAGAAGATATAACAATTATATATATGCACCCAACATAGGAGCACCGCAATATGTAAGGCAAATGCTAATGAGTATGAAAGAGGAAATTAATAGTAACACAATAATAGTGGGAGACTTTAATACCCCACTCACAACTATGGACAGATCAACTAAACAGAAAATTAACAAGGAAACACAAACTTTTGAATGACACAATGGACCAGCTAGACCTAATTGATATCAATAGGACATTTCACCCCAAAACAATCAACTTCACCTTTTTCTCAAGTGCACACGGAACTTTCTCCAGAATAGATCACATCCTGGGTCATAAATCTAGCCTTGGTAAATTCAAAAAAATTGAAATCATTCCAGTCATCTTTTCTGACCACAGTGCAGTAAGATTAGATCTCAATTACAGGAAAAAAATTATTAAAAATTCAAACATATGGAGGCTAAGTAACACGCTTCTGAATAACCAACAAATCATAGAAGAAATCAAAAAAGAAATCAAAGTATGCATAGAAACGAATGAAAATGAAAACACAACAACCCAAAACCTATGGGACACTTAAAAGCAGTGTTAAAGGGAAGGTTCATAGCATTACAGGCTTACCTCAAGACACAAGAAAAAAGTGAAATAAATAACTTAACTCTACACCTAAAGCAACTAGAGAAGGAAGAACTGAAGAACCCCAGGGTTAGTAGAAGGAAAGAAATCTTAAAAATTAGGGCAGAAATAAATGTAAAAGAAACAAAAGAGACCGTAGCAAAAATCAACAAAGCTAAAAGTTGGTGTTTTGAAAAAAATAAACAAAATTGACTAACTGTTAGCAAGACTCATTAAGAAACAAAGGGAGAAGAACCAAATTAACAAAATTAGAAATGAAAATGGAGAGATGACAACAGACAACACTGAAATACAAAGGATCATAAGATCCTATGCCAATAAAATGGGCAACTTGGAAGAAATGGACAAGTTCTTAGAGAAGTATAACTTTCCAAAACTGAACCAGAAAGAAATAGAAGATCTTAACAGACCCATCACAAGCAAGGAAATCGAAACTGTAATCAGAAATCTTCCATCAAACCAAAGCCCAGGACCATATGTCTTCACAGCTGAATTCTACCAAAAATTTAGAGAAGAGCTAACACCTATCTTACTCAAACTCTTCCAGAAAATTGCAGAAGAAGGTAAACTTCCAAACTCATTCTATGAGGCCACCATCACCCTAATTCCAAAACCAGACAAAGATGCAAAAAAAAAAAAAAAGAAAGAAAGAAAGAAAACTACAGGCCAATATCACTGATGAACATAGATGCAAAAATCCTTAACAAAATTCTAGCAAACAGAATCCAACAACATATTAAAAAATCATACATCATGACCAAGTGGGCTTTATCCCAGGAATGCAAGGATTCTTTAATATCTGCAAATTTCAATGTAATACACCACATTAACAAATTGAAAGATAAAAACCATATGATTATCTCAATAGATGCAGAAAAAGCCTTTGACAAAATTCAACATCCATTTACGATTAAAACTCTCCAGAAAGTAGGAATAGAAGGAACATACCTCAACATAGTAAAAGTTATACGTGACAAACCCACAGCAAGCATTACCCTCCTTGGTGAAAAATTGAAAGCATTTCCCCTAAAATCAGGAACAAGACAAGGGTGCCCACTCTCACCACTACTATTCAACATTGTTTTGGAAGTTTTGGCCACAGCAATCAGAGCAGAAAATAAGTAAAAGGAATCCAGATAGGAAAAGAAGAAGTGAAACTCTCTCTGTTTGCAGATGACATGATCCTCTACATAGAAAACCCTAAAGACTCTACCAGAAAATTACTAGAGCTAATCAACGAATATAGTAAAGTTGCAGGATATAAAATTAACACACAGAAATCCCTTGCATTCCTATACACTAACAATGAGAAAACAGAAAGAGAAATTAAGGAAACAATACCATTCACCATTGCAACAAAAAGAATAAAATACTTAGGAGTATATCTACCTAAGGAAATGAAAGACCTATACATAGAAAACTATAAAACACTGATGAAAGAAATCAAAGAGGACACAAACAGATGGAGAAATATACCATGTTCATGGATTGAAAGAATCAATATTATCAAAATGACTGTACTTCCCAAAGCAATCTATAGATTCAATGTAATCCCTATCAAGCTACCAACGGTATTTTTCACAGAACTAGAACAAATAATTTCACAATTTGTATAGAAATACAAAAAACCTCGAATAGCCAAAGTAATCTTGAGAAAGAAGAATGAAACTGGAGGAATCAACCTGCCTGACTTCAGACTATACTACAAAGGCATAGTCATCAAGACAGTATGGTACTGGCACAAAACAGAAATATAGATCAATGGAACAGAATAGAAAGCCCAGAAATAGTCTCTTTTTTTAAACCCTCCTCAATTTATTTTAATTCGAGTGAGCCATCTGTGTCCTGCTGGGACCCTGACTGAGAGATAAAGGGAAGCTAAAACTTCATGTACATACCAGGCACATTGTTTATTTGAGGTGACTTAGGTAGATGCTGGTATAGTAGATTCAGGAGCTAAAAACATTTAAGCCTTTCTTGCTATTAACACTGTTTTATGTTTATTGGTCTCAACTGATGTTAAGGACTTCCCTTTCACTCTAGATATGTTCTGTGCTTGAGTTCTTTCATTTTAAGACTCTCTGTGTAACTCCAGTATTATTAGAGTTTGCATTTCTTTAGGTTAGGGAATATTTTATTTATCTGTTGCACTTGACACAACTACTCAACTATGTTTTAGTAGACCCTGAGTACAACCATAATTTAATGATTCATCTGCCTACCTCTAAGGATGAGCAGGAACTGAAGAGCATTTTCTTCTTGATGTTGGCTTCCATAAAAACCCCAAACAATCTATTGTTTATGTGTAATATATGTAAAAATTATATAAATGGATGTGTCTGACTCTATTTCTTTTCTTTAGCATCTGCTTGAGAAGAAAAATTGAATAGATGCCTCAGAGGCATGGGCAGTTGCAACATTTTAGGAGCATATACTGATCTGATTACACTGTGAAATAATACAGAACATTTTTTTCCTCTCCTGACTTTTTTGCTTTTTAAAGTTTGTTCCCAAATGTTCTCAATTACAGGATATTGATATTTCTTACTTTGAAAGCATGATTGCAGATACCCTGGTAATAGTTTTTTACTTTTTAATTAATGATAAGCTCTGGAGAAATCAGTATTAGAAAAGTTCCAGCTTTGGCTTTTAAGGGTTATAAATACAGTTGTGGTAATAAAATGAGTATTATAATTGAATGACAGGATTTTTAAAATGAAGGCTTTCATCACTAATGTTTTGAGAGACTTACATATCAGTAGGATTAAAACTGATAGTGCTTAGTCAATTCAATGGCTGTATTTTACAAGTCTAGTCTGTAAAAAGAGTAAGAATTCAGCTAACTTTTAAATTAGAATAAACATCTTAATCTTACAAAGGAATAACAGGGTGGTGTTCCCCTTCAGATATAAATATATTTTTTCTTTGCAAACTGCAAATGACTATCAATGTGCTAACTATACAGAGAGAACTGGTATGGGTCCCCTGAGAGAGACACTTTCTGTAGACTGACACGAATTATTCTTAGGGGAATTTATATACAGTAAGTTATTTATAAAAACCTAAGGACCTTCTGCCATGCTTTAGGGTTTTTTTGTTTGTTTTGTACATATCACTACAGAATGCCACAAGCAATTACAATTGGTCTGTTTTTAATGGAGAAGGGCTTACACTAAACCTGTTTCAGGACATCCCTCATACATCAGAAAGCGAGTAGACCATGACAGCCTGAGAACAGTGTTTTGCTAAGCCATTGAAGGGATTCTTGTCCAACCAGAGTTTCCTTCTTTAAACTATAAAAGAGGGGGTATTGAGGAGGGAATTGAGTCTGGGGATTGGAGAGGTTATTGGGCGTATGGGCGTCTGAGATGGATTTATAATCTGCTTCCTATAATTGATGCAGAAGTGGATGAACCTAGAGCCTGTTATTCAGAGTGAAGTAGATTAAGAAGAGAAAAACAAATATTGCCTATGAATGCATTTAAGTGGAATCTAGAAAGATGGTACTGATGAACCTCACTGCAGGGCAGGAATAGAGATGCAGACATGGAGAACAGACTTATGGACACAGCGGTAGAAGGAGAGGGTGGGACGAACAGAGAGAGTAGCACCAAAATATATACATTACATGTGTAAATTAGACAGCTAATGGGAAGTTGCCATATAGCACAGGGAACTCAGCCTTGTGCTCTGTGACAACCTAGAGGGGTGTGATGGGGTGTTAGGTGGGAGGGAGGTACAAGAAGGAGGGGACGTATGTATACCTATGGCTTATTCATGTTGACACATGGCAGAAACCAACACAAATGTTGTCAAGCAATTCTCCTGCAATTAAAAATAAATGAATAAATAAAAGTCAGTACTGATGCTGAGTAAATCACAAAGGAAACAATACCAATATCTGGAATTTTCACTCTGAGTAATCACAAGGTCTTATTTTTTAAAAATTTGAATTTGGAAATAATTATATACTTACAATAAACTGTGGAAAATTCTGAAAGAGATAGGAATACCGGACTACCTGACCTGCCTATTGAGAAACCTGTATGCGGGTCAGGAAGCAATAGTTAGAACTGGACATGGAACAACAGACTGGTTCCAAATAGGAAAGGCTGTATATTGTCACTCTGTTTATTTAACTTATATGCAGAGTACATCATGAGAAACGCTGGGCTGGATGAAGCCCAAGGTGGAATCAAGATTGCCGGGAGAAATATCACTAACCTCAGATATGCAGATGACACCACCCTATGGCAGAAACTGAAGAAGAACTAAAGAGCCTCTTGATGAAAGTGAAAGAGGAGAGTGAAAAAGTTGGCTTAAAGCTCAACATTCAGAAAACTAAGATCATGGCATCTGGTCTCATCACTTCATGGCAAATAGATGGGGAAATAGTGGAAACAGTGTCAGACTTTATTTTTTTGGGCTCCAAAATCACTGCAGATGGTGATTGCAGCCAGGAAATTAAAAGACGCTTACTCCTTGAAAGAAAAGTTATGACCAACTTACACAGCATACTAAAAAACAGAGACATTACTTTGTCAACAAAGGTCCGACTAGTCAAGGCTATGGTTTTTCCAGTGGTCATGTATGGATGTGAGAGTTGGACTGTAAAGAAAGCTGAGTGCCATGAACTGTGGTGTTGGAGAAGACTCTTGAGAGTCCCTTGGACTGCAAGGAGATCCAACCAGTCCATCCTAAAGGAGATCAGTCCTGGGTGTTCATTGGAAGAACTGATGCTGAAGCTGGAAATCCAATACTTTAGCCACCTCATGCGAAGAGCTGACTCATTAGAAAAGACCCTGATGCTGGAAAAGATTGAGGGCAGGGGGAGAAGGGGATGACAGAGGATGAGATGGTTGGATGGCATCACCGACTCAATGGACATGAGTTTGGGTAAACTCCAGGAGTTGGTGATGGACAGGGAGGCCTGGCATTCTGTGTTTCATGGAGTCGCAAAGAGTTGGACATGACTGAGTGACTGAACTGAACTGAATATAATAATTATAGATTATAGGAAGTGGTAAAGAAAAGTGGACCTTTTAACCCAAGTCCCCCCGGTGATAATATCTTGCCTAATTATGGTACAATATGAAGACCAGGAAACTGACACTGGTATAATCCATAGAGCTTACTCAGATTTCACCAGCTATACAGGCGTTTTAAGTGTGTGTGTGTGTGTGTGTGTGTGCATGCATTACATGTGTAAGTGCAGTTCTATGCAATTTTCTCACATGCAGTTTCATGAAATCAACACAACCAAGATGCTTACCTGTACCGTCATCACAAGACCCCTTCCTTCTGCTTCTTTATAGCCGCACCCATCCCTTCACACCATCCTTAGCTACTAGCAACCACTTAATCTCTTCTTGATCTTGATAATTTTCATATTGCTTGAATATTATATAAAAGAAACCATGCAGTATGTGTCGTTTTGCGATTGGCTTTTTAAAAATTGCTGAATATTATTCCATGTTATGGATGCACTGCAGTTTGTTTAAACATTCACTTATTGAAGTATACTTGGATAATTTCCACGTTTGGCTCTTACAAATGAGCTACCATGAACATCCATGTACAAGTTTCTGCATGAGAATAGATTTTCATTGCTCTGGGATAAATGCCTAAAAGAACTCCTGTGTCATATGATAAGTCCATTTTTAATTTTAAAAGGCACCACCAAGCATTTTTTTTCCCCACAATCACTGTACCATTTTACATTCCCACCAGCTATGTATGAGTGATTCAGTTTTGTCTGCATCCTCACCAGCCTGGTTTTAATTGCATTTCTCTAATAGCTATATCAAAACTAGACTGTGTTTTAAAAAGCAGAGACATCACTTTGCTGACAAAAGTCCATATAGTCAAAGCCATGGTTTTTCCAGTAATCATATATATGTGTGAGTTGGCCCATAAATAAGGCTGAGTGCCTAAGAATTGACACTTTTGAACTGTGGTGTTGGAGAAGACTCTTGAGAGTCCCTTGGACAGCGTGGAGATCACACCAGTCAATCCTGAAGGAAATCAACCCTGAATATTCCTTGGAAGGACTGGTGCTGAAGCTGGAGCGCAAATATTTTGGCCATCTGATGGGAAGAACTGACTCATTGGAAAAGAGCCTGGTGCTGGGAAAGAGTGAAGGCAGGAGAAGAAGGGGACGACAGAGGATGAGATGGTTGGATGGTATCACTGACTCAATGGACGTGAGTATTTGAGCAAACTCAGGAAGATGGTGATGGAGAGAGGAGCCTCGTGTGCTGCAGTCCGTGGGGTTGCAAAGTCAGACACTACTTAGTGACTGAACAACAATTACAATGGCTAACAAAAACAGTGGCTAATGATGTTGTACATCTTTTCATGTGCTTGCCACCTGCATATACTCTTTGATGAAATGTATTTTCTTGTCTTTTTCCCATTATCCAACTGGATTTTTGTTGTTCTTGTTGCTTTGCTTTGACTTTTGCTGTTGCATTTTGAGAATTCTTTATGCATTCTAGATACTAGTCTTTTGTCAGATATATAATGAGGTCAGCCCAGGACTTCACTGCTGCTACCTCCAGATCAGACTGCCCACTGGTGCCCCAGGGGCTGGGGCTCTTTATGGGGTCTCTATTGGGCTTCCCCTTTTCTGAGCCTTTGGCCGTAGGGAGCAGACTCTTCCTGTTGGTGTTTTGGGGTTGCAGCCTCTCTGAAGCCCAGTCTAGGGTATAAGGAAGATAAACAGAAAGCTAGAGGACTCACCATATTGTTGTTCTTCAAATTCTGAGGTCCCTAGTCAGTGACCTTCTGTTTTCCAAGTTTCAGAGTTGTTTTATCATATTTTCTGATGAATAATTTCCAGGGTATTTATTTGTATTTAGAGGGGGAAAATGAGTAGAGCAGAGCAAAGTGAATTTACATCTCCAGAACCACCCAGTAGATTTGATACTTAAGAAGTCATTTTGTATCAAATAGCAACAGGACTGATTTTCCTGGAGGTGTTATCTGACAATATGAGAGCATTGTAAGCTTTCACTTTTTACCATTGTGTCTTACGTGGTCTTTGCATTATGGTGACCTTTTAAGATTAAAGGTTTAATGGTGACAGTCTTTAATGCCAGCACTTGAAAATACTTTCACTCCTGTGGGACCAAAGTGTATAGATTCTTTGATGTGTTGCCCAGATCCTCCTTCAGGAGATAAGCGCTCATTACCCCACCTGCTGGGGATGCTGCCCACAGACAACCCCCTTTCAAAGGCACATCTCTTTCATGAGGTGGTCTGTCTCCAGGGACTCATCACTGGAGGGTATAAAGGCCCCCGCCCTCTCACCCCAACACAAGACAGTCTTCATTGTTCCCCACAAGCTACCATTGGAAGTTCTTCTGCCAGTTCTGCTGGCTTTCTCTCCCTTTCTTTTTTTTCCCTATGGATGTTGATCCCCAAAGCACTCCCTTACAAACCTTCTTCAAGCTAAATGTGTGAGGAATCTGTTTCTTGGGGAATCCAACCTGCCTTAAAAGTCCTTTTTTCTGTAAGTTTTCTGTTATTTTTTCCTAAATGAAATTTACCATGAAAAGAAATCTAGTTCTCCTAGAACTAATATGTTTTTGTTTATTTATTCTGATAATGAAACGATGGCCATTCTAGATGGAAATCCTATTTGTTTTCAAAATCTTCACTTGGAAGAACAAAAAGCTGGGATGCTAAATATTTCTCCCCAATTTTTGAAATTTGTAAATGTTGGCTGACAATTCTTATAGATTTTGAAAGTTTATTAGAGTATGCAGTCCCATCTTCTGTAGTTGTTATTAGCATTTAGTTTCTGCATGCTAAGTGTATGGTTCCTGGCACTGTGTTCTCCCTGTGACATTCTAGTCTGAGTTTCTCTGCTTAATTCATACATTTAGATCAAAACCATGGCAGTAGCAGTGAAATTATCTTTAAGTTTTTTTCTTAGCCACCAGCTGATTGCAGTATGTAAACAGTAGTTTGCACATTATTCAGTCATGTTTACCTCCCACCAAGAACTGGTTCCTCTTTCATATATCTCCTGATTTATTTCCCACAGTGCTTCTAAATTAACTACACAGAGATCTCCTATGTGCTTTAAAGTCACTCCTGTGCTTGTTCATTTAGAATTTTCTCTACCTAAGTTATGGTGAACCATGGAAGAGGCTTAAATAAGTCCATTGCATTTTTTAAGGTTATTATGAAGTTATTATATATTGGGTTTTATTCAGTAAGTGTGTACCTAATGGCACCATTTAACAATTTTTTAAGCCTAATAAAATGAGAGTGCACCAGAAAATCTTACTGTTCTGTAGTGAGTCTTTTCTTAAAGGTAAGTGATAAGTCTTTGTTGTTGGTGTTCAGTTGCTAAGTCATCTAAGTCATATCCGACTCTGCGGCCCCATGGACTGCAGCACACCAGGCTTCCTTGTCCTTCACTATACCCTGGAGCTTGCTCAAACTCATGTCCATTGTGTCGATGGTGCTATCCAACTGTCTCATCCTCTGTCAGCCCTTTCTCCTCCTGCCCTCAATCTTTCCCAGCATCAAAGTCTTTTCTATTGGCTCTTCACATCAGGTGGCCAAAGTATTGGAGCTTCAACTTCAGTATTAGTCCTTCCAATGAATATTCAGGGTTGATTTCCTTTAGGATTGACTGGTTTGATCTCCTCGCAGTCCAGGGGACTCTCAGGGGTCTTCCCCAGCACCACAATTCAAAAGCATCAATTCTTCAGCTTTCAGTCTTCTTTATGGTCCAACTCTTATATCCTTACATGACTAGTGGAAAAACCATTAATTCATGTTTAAATCAGACTTTTTACTATATCAGGATCTTCTTGAAAATGTGAAAGTAAGCCAGGTCTATTCTCACATTTCTTTCTGAGCTGCAGTATGGTTCAAATGGGCTAAAATAGAGGATGGGGAAGGGATTAATAGAAGTAGATTTTAATAAAATTAAGGTCATTTTTTTCTCAAAGAGGTTACTGAATACCTGCTTACTGATAATAGTCTCCAGGAAAGTGATATAATGTTGAGAAACATTTAATGAGAGAGTACATCCTCAAAATCTTTACTCCTATCAGTTTATTATAAGTCCATAGGAATGTCTATTACAAATATTTATTCAACATATTTCCTTGATATTACAATATATAATACTCTCTAAAAAGTGTTCCATTTTCAAAAACTGTCTATACTCCTTATCTGGAGTTTGCCCTTGGAAAATACTCAACTTACTGGTTCGTCTTCTTTTCTTTGGTATCCATTGTTTATGGTCTCTTCATGGATTGGGAAGATCCCTTTGAGAAGAGAATGGCAACCCACTCCAGTATTCTTGCCTAGAGAATTCTGTGGATAGGGGAACCTGGCAGCTACAGTCCATGGGGTCACAAAGAGCCATACACAACTGAGCAACTAACACTTTCACTTTCACTTTATGGGTCTTAAAATTATGGTAACAGTCTTGAAAGTTGACTTGACAAAACAGTAAGCATTTGATGATGGAGTGTGTCCTTTGATCCTTTTCAGCCTGGGTTTCTTCAACTACAAGATGAGTAAAGTAATATTGTAATATTAGTCACAAAGAGTCAAGTGAGATTTCATTCAGATAAGAGTACTTGGTGATCTTTATAGTAATAATCAGACACAGGCAGTTATTTTTTTAAATTTTAGACTTTTTTCTCTGAAAATATAATTACAGGAATACTAACCATTTGCTTAGTGCTTCCCAGGTTTTGGAAACTTTCCTTAGATTTCTATTTGGAGAGTCACAATTGCCATGCCCAGAAAGCAGAATATGTTTGCTTTGTTTGGTTTTCTTTCATTATGTCTTTTTTTTTTTTTTTTCAGAAGCAAAAACTAAAAACTGAGGGTCAGTGGGGTTAAATAATTCATCATAGGTCACACATTTAATAATGGCTGAGTGCAGCAGGCCCAGGGCTAAAGCCAGGCTCTCTGACTGACAATCATTTCTAGCAGGGGGAGCAATTCAATACTTTAATAACAGGACCAAGTGGGTAATAGCGCTGAGTGACGTGTGAACGTAATGGGAGTGAGGGCAACACTGGTGAACTGGAGAAAGCACGTGCAGTGATCTGGGAAGTACACTGCCATCTGGTTCCAGTCAGCTGTTGCCAAGGGGGGTTTCTGATCTCGTATGCTAAGATATGATGATTTTTTTTTTAAGAGAGAAGCCAGAAATTCAGATTTTTATGTAGAAATATTGACAGACAAACACCATGTTGTAGTGGCATTTTATTTTTCCTTGTTGTAGTCCATGACTGTGAGGTGCTTCTCTTCCCTGACTTTGGATCTATTACCTGTTGAGTGAAGATTGTAAGATGCCTGAGGACAGGGATTATTATTGTGTCCCCAAAGTCCAGCAAGGTGCCTACTCTTATATAATGTGCTAGTACAGGCTCTAGAATAGATAAAAAACAACAACAATGGCCAAAGTGTTTGAACAACGTGTGTCTTGGGACGCAAGTCAGCCCATAGGTCAGCAACACGTCATCCGTTCTACTCCAAAAATATTCAGGCAGGTGATAATTTCTAGATTGTTTCTCAAATGGGAATTACAAGAAAGTTAAAATTAGAGTGAACTTTTTAATCTGTTTATTGAATTACTAAAAAATACTAATTACACAAAGTATAGATATATGCCAAACATTTTAATTAAATTAACTTTCAGTCATTTTAGTATCTGAATACTCACATCTTTCATGCATAGTGATATTTGAAAATGATAACTTTCTTCAAGGGAGCCTCAATTCAAATATGCCCGTATTTATGTAGGAATTCATTTTTCTTAAGACATTTCCAGGGACCTATATTTATTTTAAAGAAAAATAAATGTTATATGTCACTTTGGTTGAAGTTGATTTTATATGTATGTGTGTGTATGTATATGTATATACATACATATGTATAGGTGTGTTGTCATGGACTCAAACACATAGTTCTAAAAAGTTTAGAAGTGCTTTTCGTCCTGTATTATGGCATCAAGGTTTTCACAACCAAAGTCTTGGCTCCCTTGCTGTTCCTTAAGCAGTGAAAAGCAAGCGTTGATATTTAGGTTGAGTCCTCACAGCAACAACAGCAAACCACAGTTCTGACAAAAATCAGAAATGTGGATGATAGGGACTGTGATTGTTTGCTGTACCTGTGATTGGTTTCAAAAGGCAGAGATATAGTTTGATGGAATATGTAATTCTACCCTTAGAATATGTCATCATTCCCATTTTAATTAAGAAGATTAATAGTTAGAAGACCACATACCCAGAAACCTGCTCATACCACGCCGTGCATCCAGTCTTCAGGTAACCTGTTGAAAGCAAAACGAAACAATCTACCTCCAACCATTCTGTCGCACTCTGACTTCAAGTTCAGCTTCACAATTAAATAACTTGCCAACTTCGAATTAGCAATAAACAGCAGCTCAAGATCTGTAGGGTTTATAAGCAAGTTAGAAGTGGTGCTTAGAATGATTGCATTCCTAAGCTCACAATTATCACAGCTCAGAACTAATTTTTATGCCTTAAATAAAACCAAAAGAATCTACACAAAGCACTTTATTTTCTAGGAAGGTTAAATTAAAATTAAAGTGTTCACTGGAAAGTCATCCTCTTTAAAATGCATTTCCTAAGAATCACTCACTTGAGGAAAGAGTAGCTACTGTAATTTTAATTTTGGGGCAATAAGTCCTCTTACTTCCTAACAATAGATGTAGAGAGGCCACTAGTGTTTTTTAAAGTATGATGTTTAAAAAATTATTCTGCAAGGCAGTTCTTCCAGGTTTACAGATTGTACACATTTATACAAGGTGGCAATTTATTTACCCAAATGGGGAGCAGAGAGAGCCTGAAATTGTAACAGACACTATCCCAGAGAGACCTAAAGTAGGCAGTGAATAATAGCCAGAGTAGCACCCTGGATTATGTCACCTGTCTCCTGCAGAGTCCAAGTGCTTTTGCAGCTCTCTTTGAAACATTCTAGGTAACATCCAAGCCAGGGTCTGGGAGGGAGAGAGACACCCCCGGGACAGCTGTAGCCATGGCAACTGGGTTCTTGCTGCATCAGCTCAGGGGAAAGAGAGGGAATCCTTCCTCTCCAGCTTTGGCAGCTCAGATGTTTTGGGGCTAGTGGGAATTCCATTTCAGATCTCCGCTAACTTTCATATGTTAGGAGTCTAACAAGTTATCTCATTGACCTTCTGGGCAGCAGATATATTAAACTGTTTTCCCATGAGCTCTGTCTAGAATGAATGCCTTAAAAAAAATTTTTTTTTTTCTAAACATTAAAAAATCTGAATTTTTAGGTTCTCTTTAAAAATCAGAAAATCTGACCACACTGTACCATTATTATTCTCTCATGGTCTAAACTGGCTGGATGAGAGCCTGAGCTGTGTAATTTAGATGCGGTGTGTTCTCCCCACATGACCATACAACATACACTTACCCACACAACTGATTTCACTTGTTTTCTCACCTGCCTGACTCCAGAGGACTCCTGAGTTTGCAGGTCCTATTGTGCAGAGCAGACTGGTTGAAGTGATTTTATCTGTTCACTTATCAATTGATCTCCAGGCTCAGATTCCTTCCACCTCCTGGCCCGGCATGTCCAATGCCACAATCTTTTCCATTTCCTCAGTGCTCAGTGATATTTTTTAAGCATTAATTGACATTATGTCATTTAATTTTCTAAAAAGTTGGTATATGCATTTTTCTTTTCACAAATGGGAAAACTGAGACTGTAAAGGAAGAATCGAGATTTAAGATGGTTTGATTTCAAAGTTCATTTTCAGTGTCATTACTATTTCTGGAGGATAGGGGACTGTGTCATGCTTTTTTCTGTCTTCTTTTGCAGTGTGCTTAGGAAAGTGTAAGTGTAATGAAACATTTAATACGCATGGTTATTATGTTGTTGTCTCTTCTTTATTCTCCATATTTCAAGACATACAAGACATGTCTATTTGCAGTTAGGGTTGCAATTCATGATTTTCACAAGGAGAGACTCTTAGTCCTAATAGCAATTCTAAACTATCTAGATCAGTGATATCCAAATGAAATACAATGAGAGCCACATCTATAATGAAAAGAATTAATGGCCTTATTAAAAAAGTAAAAAGAAAAAAGGTAGAATTAATTTTAATAAATACTTTATTTAGCCTAATATGTCCAAAATATCATTTCAACATGTAATAAGTATTTTTAAATTATTGAGATATATTTCATGTTCACTTTTTGTTTTTGGTAGTATGTCTTCAAAATTCTGTATATATTTTGTTTGTTTTTTTATCTTTTGGCCACACAGCATGTGGGCTCTTATTCCCAGACCAGGGATTGAACCATACGCCCCATACATTGGAAGCATGGGATCTTAACCATTGGACCTCCAGGGAAGTCCCTCCTGTGTATATTTTCTACTTAACAACATCTGTGAATTCAAACTAGTCACCTTTCAATTGCTGAATAGATGTTATGTCTCATGACGACCATAGTGGACAGCCCAGGTCTAGGTCATTAACCTTAAATAAAGAGGGAAAGTAAGACAGAGGAGTATGGCTCCTGTGGTGGAAGCACAACTCAAAATCTCAGCCTCCTTCTGCAACCAGTGCTGTGAATGAACCTTGGGATGTGCAAAGAAAGTTTTGGAATGAATTGTTTATTCCTTTTTTATGGATACAGCTGCTCAGTGTTTGGGAAACCAAAGAGTTGGGATAATTTTAATATTTCTCTCCAGTTTACTAGGGTTTTAATGGAGGGAGTTAGGATATAATTTCACAGGAAAGTGTGTTATCTCTCAGGGTAGTTCATATTCCCTTGCCAGCCAGAGATGAAATCATAAGTCCAAAGTAATTCACTTCTAGAAGAATTTAGTTTTTGCCTACCATCGGAGAGACCAAGTGAACACACATAGAGCAGGATGTGTAACATTGTTGGGAGTATGAAACCTTCACTGAAGAAGCAACTAAAGAATGACCCAGTAAAGTGTGCAATAAAGGCACTAAAGTAGTTTCTGGCAGTGCCAGAATGGACAGCCTGAATCTGGAATGAAAGTTTGGTTGAAGTTCTAGTAACTGTGATTTGTAATACCTAGAGAAGCAGACTAAAGGCAATCAATTATGTATGGCCTGTTATTACTTTGTGAAAACTGGTCCTGAATTGTTTTATTATTTGATTGTGTTTTTCCAGGAAAATAAGCTTTCTTTTGCTACCATTTTTCACTGAGATAGATGCAGAAAAAACTCTGAACTGTTCTAGTGAGCATGTATTTCTAGCTAGTCTACTGATTGGAATTTCAGGTCATGATGATATGGTCATAAAAATTTGCCCTGGGCACATTTTTGGCTATCTTAGCTGAAAAGCATTTTTTAACACCACACGATGAGATTTAATGACTCTTGCATTGCGGGTTGGGGTGCTCCACCAGGAAAACGAAATAATTCCATTTGGATTCTTTTTCTATGCTGGAAGCCCTCTGAGTTTCCCTTATTAAAATGCCAGAAAATGCTGTTTAAACAAATGCCCTGCACTTCAATTATTCCATAGCTTCTTCTTCTTATTTTTATTCTTTATAGAGCACCCAGGTACCTGAGGTGTATTTCTCACATAGAAGAGAAGGGACTCTGTCCACTTGAGCTTTCATGTAGTGCAGACTAATTCAACACAAATGAAAGATAGGGCACAAAGCAGTCACTGGCAATGGCTGGGGTTGTTTTTGAGAAACTGGTCATGGTCACAGCTGGACATGCTTCCAGATTGTTCTGCTACTGAGCTGAACTTTTCTTCCTCTGTTCCCTGTGTTTGGTTGCTTTCCCTGTGGCTGACAGTATGGATAGAGCTGTTTAACACAGAAAGGGAGAAGCAGCTTTGGGAATTATCAGGCTCCCAAATAGTACTGAGGTTAGAGTTCTCTCAGAGCAGTCAGCATTTGTGTATTTATTTAGCTGTCTCTGATCATTTGAAATGATATATTTTTTAAAAAAATTATTAGGGCACAACATACACACAGTAAAAGCTGATAAAATATGCTGATCTTTAGTTTATAGCTTGCTGTTAATTTTACATACATATGTATCTCCATGTAAATACCATCTAGATCAAGGTATAGAATCTTTTAAAGCTCCCCAGCAGGCTCCTTTGTTCCCTTTCCAAATGCACTTCCTCAGGAGGTAACTACTATTTTGATATCAACATCAGTTAGTTTCACCTATTCTTAAGCTTCATATAAATGGAACCACACAGCATGTTTCCACTCCTTTCTAGCTTTTTTCAATAAACATATTTGTAAGATTTATTCATGTTATTGGGAATGCCAGTTCACTCTTTTTTGTTTCTGTGGAGTGTTTCCTTGTATGAATAGACAACGTTTTGTTGATCGATACTCCTGTTTGTAAGCATTTGGATTGTTTCTAGTTTTTTTTTTTTTTTTTAATATATCTGTTTTGGTCCAGATTCTACCATGCTCAGTACTCATGTAGAAACCCTGGAGCACAGAGATGCTCCGTGCTTATGGAAACCATCCTGTCTCCAGTATATCTATTCTTTTCTAAAGGATCTGGGTAGTTGTTTAGTCCTTCACTCTCTTCTTCCTAATAGTAATACTATTACTAATACCAGCTATTATTCCCCTGAATATGTAGCATGGCCCAGGTACTAGTGCAACTCTGTATTATGTATAAAGTCTTATTTAATTCTCACCAAGACCCTGGGAGGTATTACATAGTTTTACATGGAGAAATGAAGACTTTAGTAACTTAAATGTATTCCCTAAGACTACACAGCATGTTAATGGGAGAGCAAGGATTCAAACCTAGATTTTCTGCCCCACAATGCATTCTTAATCACTATACATACTGACAAAGACAGTATCTTAGGATCTTTAATGAACTGACAGCTTTGGGTGGAACACAGTTTTGTCCATTTTCTTCCTCCATGACCAAAAGCAGCTGTAGGTTTGTAAATGTTGCAATTCATCATTCCCTGGCTTTAAGATGTCAATGGTTCTGCTCGTTATTCATGTAGAACCAAAGTCCGCACCTTAGTCCCCAGGGCCCCACCTGACCTGCTCCAACCACCCTCCTAGACCTCATCTCCTATCCTCCAGCCCTCCATCAGTGCCCTCTGGTCACACTGAGCCTCATCTGTGCTTGAATAGCCAGGCTTGTTCTTGTGTTTTGCCATTCTCTTTGCCCAGAACTCTTACGGCTCCTTCACTCAGCTCTCAGCGCAAATGTCACCTTCCCAGAGAGTCTTTTCCTGACTGCCTGTTAGAAAGGACCTGACGCTCTCTCACATTGCCTTACTTGATTTCCTTCATAACATTTTCTTCTTCTTCTTCTTCTTCTTCTTCTTCTTTTCAGTCACTAAGTCATGTCTGACTCTTTGCAACCCTATGGGCTGTAGCTTACCAGACTCCTCCGTTCATGGGATTTTCCAGACAAGAATACTGGCCTGGGTTGCCATTTTCTCCTCCAGTGAATCTTCCTAACCTAGGGATCCAGTGCTTCTCTTTGCACTAGAAGGTGGATTCTTTACCACTGAGTCACCGGGGAAGCCCTACTACACTCAAACTTATTTCATTCATTTAATGGATTATGTACTTATTGTGTATTTTATCCAATCTTTGTCCTCAGGTCCTGGAAAAGTGACCAACACTTAGTAGGTACTCAGCAAATACTGGCTCAGTGAACAAAGGAATGAGTAAGTGTTCATTTCTAAGATTCCTGGGGCTCTGTAGGATATTTTCTTATGTATTTTATAAAGAAAATCTTATTTGAAAAATGTGACTTTATAGGCTGAGGGTTTCAATCTGCTTGAGATAAAATGGTGAGAGGAGAGGAGCTGTGCACATTATTAATTTTATGTGTGCAAACATGCTCACAAATCGCAGAAATTGACTTCTGGCAATAAAGCAATTTTCCAAATGTCAAAGCTAACCAGACTGTCCTGGAAAGTGGTTCTTTTCTTGTTGTCATTGTTTATTGTTTTTTTTTTCCTCTTTGTGAAATACTAGAATGGGGAAAACCATCTTATGTGTCCACCCTGGAACATAGCATGTGGAACAAATCATACAAATTAACACATACTTTTATACTAGAATTTAAAAAATAAGAAATGTCACAACAATAGCAAAGCTAGATGCTCTGTCATCACTACCGCCTCATTCTTATATGACAGGCCTTGGAATCATCAATGATCCTTTGTTCTGCTTAATGCGTGAGGTCAGTGTGGAGACCTTTAGTCACAAGCTGCTCCTTATCTCCTAATGCTGCTTTGCATCTGGAAGGCTGCAGGCAAGTTCCTGAAAATTCACAGTCACCACTCTCCCAAGTTGTTGCTGAATTGGTAGGATGTTTTTAATTTACAGGTCTTCAATTTGTGGATGTAGATTAAAATTCCTAGGCCCCAAGCAAACTTTATCAAAGGCACTTGCATCCCATTGCTCCTAAAATATTGTATGCCAGGCACCTTAGGGAATGCACAGAATTTGTGTGTGTGTGTGTGTTTGTGTGTGTGATGGGCAGGGCTGGGCCTTTCATGCCCTGTGGAGGAAAGAAAAGCCGTGTTAGGAGAAATGCATCCATGTTGTTGCGCTGGGAGCGGGGAAAGACTGGTTTTGTCTGCTAGCCTAGGCAGAATTTCTTATTACCCCACATCAAATTGCATCCCTTGCCTCTGATTCAAGTCTGCCTGTTCATCTCTTCCTCCCACTTCAGGCTTTTATTGAAGCTTCCACCCCCGGGCAGTGCACAAATGCAAACTTCTGTTTACTGTCTCTGAGTGATGATATTAATTCAAATGCCCAGCGATAATGCATTGCTTATTAAACACCGTAGCGTTAGAGAGTAGTTCAAGGGAAACCAAAAAGGGTGGAAAAACATGCTTCTCCCCCTCAGCAAAAATGGCCAGAATTGGATAAAAGCAGAGCTTCTCTCAGTAATGTTGACTTCAAAAATAGTTAAAACCTAAAAGTTGAGAGTTATGTTTCATTTGTTGGGAATTTTTAGGACTTCAAGCCCGGGAGATAGCATCTCAAATGACCCTGAGAGAGCTGCTCCAAGGAGGTGAGGGGAGGAGCCAGGTTATATTGAAGTTTTGCAACAAATGGCAGGTAGTCTGAACATCAAAAGATTCTTGTTGTTTAAAGAAAAACAGATATCCCGAGTTAAGGAATTTAGTGTCTTACTATGTATGGGCTCACCGAAACCATCCCTTTCAGATACTCCTCACCTATTTGGGGCCAGTGTCCTGTGCTTTTTCCATGGACAGAGGAGCCTGGAAGGCTACAGTCTGTGGGGTCGCAAAGAGTCAGACACAACTGAGTGACTGAGCACCCAATCCTGTGTTTTTCACATCCTGAACTCCCTTGGGGCTCACCATAGGTAGTGGCATCAGTCTGATGGCTGGTAAATCACAGATATTCTTCTCCTTCCTGAGTGCCCTTCAGGCTCACCAGCTCACATTGGAGGGCTGCAATCGCTAATAACTGTTACATCTTTGTTTACTGATATGTCAGGAAGTATGTCATTTCCCGGTAGCAATGGGCATGGGTTAAGAGCCTCCACTGCTGACTTGCAGTGTGATCCTTGAAGAGTTATTTACCTTCTCTAAGCTTCAGGTGACATCGATAAACTGAAAATAGTAATTGTACCTGCCTTCTAAAGTTGTCTTGAAGGTTAAATGAGAAATATGTGTAGAACTCTCAGTAGCGTGTCTCGTATGTATTAATAGTAAGCTTGATTAATATTTGGAATACGATCTCATATATGGTAGACCTGTGTTGTCAGCTACATGTGGCATACTGTTCATGCAGTGAGCAACAGACCCAGTAGAGACACCTTAAAACACAGATCCTCCCTTCCCATACTGCCAGGGTGTTTAAACCAAGGACTTCTGTGGAAAAACCTATGTCACGTCTCTACCTTACCACCAAATTATCTTCAATTCCTTTAAGAAAGTTGTTTAAAAAGAAAACTTTTATCATATCTTTTAGAATCATGATTATGTTCTAAACAATGCATTGATTTAAGATTCTTGTAGTTCTCAGTATGCTCAGTTTCATAAAGAAAACCCCTCTTTTCTAGAAAATCATCTCAAACGGGAAGACTTACAATGCAACATTCTGAGGGATTGAGCTCAAACAAATGTGTCAGCTCTCCCCATCCACCTTGTCCAGGTTGAACATTCTTGAACAGGCTTTGATGCTCCCAGCCCATACCCTCCTATTCCTCCTTCTTGTATGCTGATCACTTGCTGAAAGATTCCTCCCCCTCTATGTTGCTGATCAGTTCATGCTTAGATTTCAGATGGAATATCATTTCTCCTGGAGAGCAGAGCCTCCTGGCCCCCATATCTATTTCATGCTTGGTTCTATGTTCAGATTGCTCCTGGAAAACTGTCATTTTATTTTGTCCTTTTGTACTTATTCATAATTATTTATTTAATGTCTGTCCTCCCCACTAGATTATTAGCTCCATATGGGTAGGGGTTCCTCTGATTAACACTGTGCTACAGTCCTTGGCACAGGTTAGGTTCTCTACCTGACAAACATGTGAGTAAATCTTATTCTTTATGAGATTTTTTTCTTTCATGTTACATATAACTCAAATGGTTAAAAAATTATATTCTCTTATATTGTAACAGTTCTCATCCACTATATTTAAAGTTTGCTTTTTGTACCATTGAGATGATTGTGTGCCGCTTTTATGGGTTACAATTTAAGAGCATTTCAAGCAACAAGCTTTTGATTTTTAAAGAAGTCATTATTTAATACATTGGTACGACAGTACAAGGTGACATTCCCTCTCTCTTAAGATGCCTTAAGTCTTCAAAGCACATCACACAGTTTCATAAATGGTAAAGATATTGATTTTAAAATCCTGATGGAAAAGAAGGTAAAGCCTAATGTTTGAATTCTGAGTTACAATCAGATATAGTAAATCACCAAGAACAAAGGACCAATACCTCAATACTACAATCAGGAGGCTGAAAGAGAACTTGAAGGACCCAATTTCAATCCTTTTGTCTCTTTGAAGAATCAAACTTCCTGGAAAACCTTTGGTCCTTGTCTAATTGCTTCTAAGCTAAACTGTGGACTTGTTGCTATGGTTCTATAAAGTGCTTTTAACTTTATGCCCTTGTCTAGGATTGTGTAGTATCTATGAGCTGCCTGATATATCATGTTTAAGTTCTGCCTACTTCTCAACGGCAGTTTGACATCATGCCCTATTCCAGCTTGGCTAACTTATTCCTTTCTGCTCGCATATGGTCTGACCTCTCTGTCATTGTACTGTAAATGTCATGTGAGGTATGTCACTTAGTTTTATGCTGGCAACAAAATGAGAAGATCCAGTCCCTACTCTCAAGGAGCTTGCAGTCTGCTGAGTGAGCCAGACAATGTAGGCTTCTTGAGTATATGCTACATGCAAAGCACTGTCAGAGACATAAAAGTGAATAAGACATCTAAGAAATAATGACTAAGCATCTATAGGGGATGTAGAACATTTCCAGATCCTGGCAACGATGGAATAAATGTCAGTTCTTGTTCCTGTGATGCTGATCAGATTTCTAGCTTTAATGTTTGAGTGGCTGGTAAAGCCATCTTTGAGACCCAGAGTCCACCCTTCTTGGACCCCTGAGGTGGAGCTCAGGATGGGCCTGGATACACAGATTTGGTTAGAGAAAAAATTGAAATACCTGGGACATCACTGGCAATATATCTCATAGTCAGTGGTGGAGGAATTTGAGATCCAGGAGCATAATTAGATAGAAAGACCTATGGTGAACAGAAAGGAAAGCAGGTGATTTATTAATCAGCCTCTTTCTACATCAGGGTATTGGGTTTACAAGTTTTTTTTTCTATTAATATTTCAGTCTGTTTGCCTATTCCTCAAATTTACCAGGAAGATGTATTTGCCAGTGTTCAGAAAGGAAGATGTAAATAGAAATAATTTTTTAAAAAGGGCTATGATTCAAACCAACCCCCAGAACACTCTAAATCTAGTGGGATAGAGTAGGGGCAGATAGAGTAAAGAATAATTAAAATTTAAGGCTGGCTTTTAGAGTGATGGCCATTCAGTGGTTTTTAAAATGTGCGCCATGTCTATCAGGGTCAGCATTACCTGGCGAAGTGGGCAAAGTAATGGCCAAACATGTGCACGTCCCGATCCCTGGAAGGGACTTTCTAGTGTGAGTAAGGATTTTGAAATGGAAAGAACAGCCTAGATTATTCAAGTGGACCCAGTAAAATCAAAAGGCCTCTTATAAGAGAGAGATCAGAGTTAGTAGTAGGAGTTATAATAACAGAAAGAAGAGATGTGAGAAAGAGGCCATATCTTTCCCTGGAAAGATTTCTTCTGGAGGAATTCAGGCAGCCTCCAGAAGCTAGAAGACCAGGCATGGATTCTCCCCTGGAGCCTCCGGAAGGAGCCAGCCCTGCCAACACTTTGATATTAGCCCCATGACACCTATTTTGGACTTCCAGCCTCCAGAAGTATAAGAAAATACATTTGCATTGTTTTAAGCCACTAAGTTTGTAGTAATTGTTACACAATAATAGGAAGGTAAAAAACCAAGGAACATGTTAGAAATCAAGTTTCTCAGGCCACACTTTAGATTTATTATCCAGACAGAAACTCTGGGAGTGAGGCTGAATAATCTGCGGTTTAACAAGCCCTCTGGGTGAGATTCTGATGCACAGGTAATGACCAGCTGTCTTCGAGGTGGTTGTTGTTTAGTCAGTACGTCATGTCCAGCTCTTGAGACCCCATGGACTGTGGCCTGCCAGGCTCCTCTGTCTGTGGGATTTTCTAAGCAAGAAAACTGGAGTGAATTGTGTTTGCTTCTCCAGGGAATCTTCCCAACCCAGGGATCGAATCCACATCTCTTGCGTTGGCAGGCGGATTCTTTACCACTGCGCCACCCGGGAAACCTTTGAGGCTTCTGTCTTCAAGGACTGCTATTAAAATACAGGGAGATACTATACCTGCCTTTTGCACCAGCAACAAATTACAACTGTCTGCTTTAGGTCACAAGAACCAGTCACTATATAGTTGTCACATGGTTTCCCTCCTGACCACAGGGAGTGGGGTATTATGGTTGACAACACCACCAGCAAGATAGGAAACTTTGCGGAGATCTGCAAAGCAAAGAGAATAATATTTATAGGAAACTTTGCGGAGATCCTCAAAGCAAAGAGAATAATATTTTCAAGAGGAGGATGATATAATTTGCTGGAGGGACAAAATAAAACTATCTGCAATGAGTTTATGACTTTACTGGTCACTTAGAGAAGAAAGAGCACTCTTACATGAAGGAAGAATTTGTGCCAGGGCCCAGCCATAACAAAATACGGAGTGTATTTAGGAAATGGCAAAAAGGGACTATAACCTCGGTATGGTACAAGAAGATGGGGTGTGGGTGACAGGAGGTAGGAGACAAGGTTGGAGGTCCTTAACTGCCATACTATGAGATCAGATTCTATTCTGTGATTATGGGGAAGGCATACACTGATTTCTGAGTAGGGAGTAAAATGATGAAAATGGGCTTTAGAAAGCTAAGTTTGGGTTCTCACCATTGCCTGAACATCAAGTCTACTCAGTAGTAATAGTCTCTACCATCGTATGTACATATTGAAAGCTAATCATGTGTCACTCTAGGGATTCTCCATGCACAGATTTTGAATCTTTGTGTGTTCAAAGATGTCTTTCCTACTGTGGGAAACTTTGTCTTTCAAACTTTTAGATCACCCACAGTAAGGGATACAGTTACACTCACACATGCACGTAAACATATACACAGAGCTTCATGAAAGTATACCTACTCTGACCATGTGAGGTATTTCCTACTATTTTTAGTCAATTCTTTATTAATTTAAAAAAAAATTCTGATCATAATTCTGTACATTGACTTTTTGACCACCGTTCAGTTGCGTCATGCAGTTTGGAGCATATTACTTTTAAAGAAAGGGGCAGTGTCTTATTCTTTTTGATATTTAAAAAATTTATTTATTTATCTATCTGTTTATTTATTGTGATTAAAACTTTACTGGGGATTAGACAGGGACCACACTAGGGCAGCAGGGCCTGTATACCAGGCCAGTACTGGTCTTCAGAGCAATGATGGGTGGTCTGGGCCAAGTTGTATAGGCCAAGGGTCCAGCTGGGTTTCTCAAAGCAGAAACAACCACTGAAGAGAAGGACAGTGTGGTTGGTTTTAGTGTGGGAAGGATAATATGGGGTTGAGGGAGGTTGGTAGAGACTATTACTAAAGCTTTAAAGGGCCTGGATGAAAATGAGTTTCGAAGGGAGAAAAGGGGACCAGAAATGCATTTGGGTAACTGTTAGTTTTTAGCACACTTCTCTACATAGAATAGACCCCCAATATGGCTTTAAGTCAGATTCATGAAGTTTTAGCTAGAGCTTTAGACTTTCTTGATGCCATACCATGCACATTTTCCTTGCCACATATGGGACAACAAATTATTAAGATGTATATACGAAGCTCTGAACATTTGGGTAGGTGTATTTGGTGGATGGGAGAAGAATGAAGGGTCAGTAGAAATAATGACACATCTTCATTGTAATAAATATCAAAGCTTAAGAACAACAACATTAGCAGATCGACTTGTAATCACACCACAATGAAGGTCAGAGATGCTTTATATGAAGTGAGCTTTGCTCCATAAATTAGGTATGGATCACGATGTGATGCTAAATCTGTGAAAGGGGTGTCAAATGCAGAATGATGAAAGCTACTGTGTGAGGGTGTACATGGAGTTTGACTTCTAGAGTGGTATTTTCTTTTCCCAGAATATTAAGGAGATCCACATACACTGAGACTTCTGAGATTTAGAGCTGGGTTACATGAAGGGTGCTGTGGAAAAACTTCCCTTTTGTGACATTTTCCACTTACTAAAATTGATCATTTTTCATTAGATTGGTAGTATTTCTGTCTTTATAATCCAAGTATGAATTTAAAAATAAATATTGTATTATACTTATTTGCATTATGTCATGTCTCTTCACTGTCTCCTTTCTGTCCTCCAATATATGTTAAAAAAATAGAACAGTAGAGGAGAATAGTCCTTAGAATCACATTATTTATCCTCATATTGATGCTGGGAAAGATTGAGGGCAGGAGGAAAAGGGGACAACAGAGGATGAGATGGCTGGATGGCATCACCGACTCAATGGACATGGGTTTGGGTGGACTCCAGGAGTTGGTGATGGACAGGGAGGCCTGGTGTGCTGTGGTTCATGGGGTCGCAAGGAGTCGGACACGACTGAGCGACTGAACTGAACTGAATTGAGTGAAATAGTGAAATTAGTAAAATAGTTATATGATTCTCAGGTTTTGGGTTAAAATCTCAGAAGGTGTTGGATTACAGTATATGTATGTTAGGTTTCTTTTTTTTTTTAATTTTTGGTTTCTTTTTTAAAATCACTTAATTTATTTAGTTGTGGTTGTGCTGGGTCTTCCTTGCTGCGTGCCAGGCTTTTCTCTTGTTGAGTGAGTGGCGCTACTCTCTAGATGTGGTACGCTGGCTTCTCGCTGCAGTGGTTTCTCTTACTGAGGAGCATGGGTGCTAGGCGCGGGCTTCAGTAGTTGGGGGTCCCGGGCTCTAGAGCACAGGCTCAGTAGTTGTGGTACATGAGCTTAGTTGCTCCATGGCATGTGGGGTCTTCCCAGATCAGGGATCAAACCCGTAAGTCCTGCAAGGGCAGGCGGATTCTTTACCACTGAACCAACAGGGAAGCCCTTATGTTAGGTTTTTATATATAACCAGAAGTCAGAAAGTCTTGATTTTCATCCCTGCTCTGACAGTTCATGGCTGTATGCATACCAGGTATTTTCTTTAAATCTCTATTGCCCAGCTGAAGAATAGAGGTGAATTTTACCTTCCCTACTGAACGTTGCAAGTTTGTAGAGATCAAATTAGTTAACTTATGGGAAAGAACTTTTTCATTATAATGTTCTGTTCTGAGGTTGTGCTGTGTGGTGCTTAGTCACTCAGTCATGGCTCCTCTATCCGTGGGGATTCTGCAGACAAGAATACTGGAGTGGATTGCCATGCTCTCCTTCAGGGGATTTTCCCAATCCAGGGATTGAGACCGGGTCTCCCAAAGCTGTTCCTGGGCTCAGCTAGAAAGAGTACTGTAGAAAATTTGGAAATACTTGCCGTGAGTGCAAACTCTTGAAGTGGTGAGCCTGTGGGTCACATGCTTGTCACTCTTGAGTGATACATTTAAATGGTCATCACCTCTTAATCCATCTGTGCTAGCTTTAGGTTGGGCCCTACTCCAGATCTGTACTCTCATGGTTATAGTGCCAGGTCATTACTGCTGCCTCTAATGACCAGATTTTCAAGCTGGTTTTAGAAAAGGCAAAGGAACAAGAGATCAAATTGCCAACATCCATTGGATCATCGAAAAAGCAAGAGAGTTCCAGAAAAACATCTATTTCTGCTTTATTGACTGTACCAAAGGCTTTGACTGTGTGGATCACAATAAACTTTGGAAAATTCTTCAAGAGATGGTAATACCAGAACGTCTGACCTGTCTCTTAAGAAACCTGTATGCAGGTCAGGAAGCAACAGTTAGAACTGGACATGGAACAACAGACTGGTTCCAAATAGGAAAAGGAGTATGTCAAGGCTGTATATTGTCACCCTGCTTACTTAACTTATATGCAGAGTACATCATGAGAAGCCCTGTGCTGGAAGAAGCACAAGCTGGAATCAAGATTGTGGGGAGAAATATCACTAACCTCAGATATGCAGATGACACCACCCTTATGGCAGAAATTGAATAGGAACTAAAGAGTCTCTTGATGAAAGTGAAGGAGGAGAGTGAAAAAGTTGGCTTAAAGCTCAACATTCAGAAAACTAAGATCATGGCATCTGGTCCCATCACTTCATGGGAAATAGATGGGGAAACAGTGGAAACAGTGAGAGACTGTATTTTTTGGGGGGCTCCAAAATCACTGCAAATGGTGATTGCAGCCATGAGCTTACTCCTTGGAAGGAAAGTTATGACCAACCTAGATAGCATATTTAAAAGCAGAGACATTACTTTTCCAACAAAGGTCTGTCTAGTCAAGGCTATGGTTTTTCCAGTGGTCATGTATGGATGTGAGAGTTGGACCCAAAGAAAGCTGAGCACAGAAGAATTGATGCTTTTGAACTGTGGTGTTGGAGAAGACTCTTGAGAGTCCCTTGGACTGCAAGGAGATCCAACCAGTCCATCCTAAAGGAGATCAGTCCTGAATGTTCATTGGAAGGACTGATGTTGAAGCTGAAACTCCAGTACTTTCGCCACCTCATGCGAAGAGTTGACTCATTGGAAAAGACCCTGATGCTGGGAAGGATTGGGGGCAGAAGGAGAAGGGGATGACAGAGGATGAGATGGCTGGATGGCATCAGCAACTCGATGGACATAGGTTTGGGTAAACTCTGGGAGTTGTGGGTGGACAGGGAGGCCTGGTGTGCTGCAATTCATGGGGTCGCAAAGAGTCGGACACGACTGAGCGACTGAACTGAACTAGTGACCAAAGGCTGTTGCAGTGACGTCTCCCAGTCTCTTCCATCAGTGCTCACCCACCTTCAACCCCCGATGCTCCATTGCCTCAAGGCCTTAGATGCACTAGACCAGGCCACATCCCTCTTATGGTTGTTGGGTTGAAAACATTTGTCTCCCTTCTGTCTGATCAATTGTCCTGAGAAGCTGCTGTTCACAAGGCCAAAGATAGGCTAGGGATACCCCACAATCAGTTGTGCTTGAGAACAGTGGCAGACAACTCAGAAATGTACCCTTGGATCTGCTTTTCCTCTTTCCCTGCCTCATTTTCCCTTTCTCTCCCTCTTGCTTCCATGAAAGCACATGCTCTAATAAATTAGGAGCAGGTAGTATTTGGCTCAGGTTGTCCTTTCTGTGGAATTTGGGATAGTGATAGTGAAAGTTGCTCAGTTGTGTGACTCTTTGCAACCCCATGGATTGTAACCTGCCAGGCTCCTCTGTTTATGGAATTTTCCAGGCAAGAATACCGGAGTGGGTTATCTTTCCCTCCTCCAGGGGGGTCTTCCCAACCCAGGGATTGAATCCAGGTCTCCCACTTTACAGGCATATTCTTTACCATCTGAGCCACAAGGGAAGCCAAGAATTGGGATACTATGCCATCAAAATATCTACAATAGTGTGCATACAAATAGCCATAGACACAGACACACAGCTGAATAGACAGAGACGTGGCGAGAGAAGGTGATTTGAGGTTGAACCAAAAGAAGTATTCAGAGTTGGGTTTGCCAAGTGTCTGCTGGAAGGACAGGAGGCCTTCAGGAAACTTCTGTGTTAAGGGTAGTGAGGAAGGCTGGGCCTTGAAAAGACCAGTGATGTTATCTGTTCTGTAGCCCAGCAGCAGAGAGTTGGCCTGAGTTTCAGGAAGGGAGAGGACTAGATCCCAGAAGGCCTTGAGAGCCAGGACAAAGAGCTTAGATTTGATCTTGAGTGTAACAGGAAGGCAATCATGGATTTTAAGCTCAGGAATTATGGGCCATTTAATTGATTTGTTAAAAGTAGAACAGAAAGTCTGTCTTGTTCCTCTGTTCAGAATGGATTAGAAGAACAAGTATGGAAACAGGATCTTAGGAGGCTGTGGTAGAGACCTGTGTAAGTGGTATGTGTTGACGTGTTAGTCATTCAGTTGTGTCCAATTCTTTGCAACTCCATGCACTGTAGCCTGCCATGCTCCTCTGTCCTTAGGATTTTCCAGGCAAGAATACGGGAGTGGGTTGCCACTTCCTTCTCCATGGGATCTTCTCGACCCAGGGACTGAACTAGGTCTCCTGCATTGCAGTCAGATTCTTTACCAGCTGAGCCACCAGGGAAGCAGAATATCTGTTGAGATGGAGAAAAGGGGCGGGCTTAAGGGATACTCTGTAGGGGAAAGGGCTTTCCCATGGATTAGAGGCGAGAGGTAAGGGATAGGGCCTAATTAGAGATACTTCCTTGGGTGTGAGCAAACGTTTAAAGCCCAGGTCATAGAGGGTGACAGTATTGTCCTTCTCCCAAAGGGCATTATCGGCATTTCTGCACAGAATGTCTCAACATGGCTTTAGTGCGGGGAACACTGAGGCAGCCAGGGCTGCTGCTACCTTGAGAGTTTGCCACTTGCAGAGCACTTGGTTTTGGCTCCTGGGGTAAAGGAGCAGCCTTTTCCTGCAGGACCCTGGAGATAGGATTCATGGCTAGGTATTATCCTCAAGTGGAGACCTCAATAGAAGAGGCAGAGCAAGGAACCACAGGAGGGTCTGTGAGAGCTCACTGGGAAATGCTGAATTGGCCAGTGAGCGTATGATGTTAACACGGCCTCGTTTGTATCTAAGTCAGTATTTATAAGATACTTACTGCTATGGCCACTTTTGGCTATTGGCAACTGCTCAGAAAGGTTGAAATTCAGAATTAAGAGACATCATAAAGTTACTTTGAATGCTGGGCTACCAGGATGCTTCTGTTTATGTTGAGGTGTATACCATCAGCCCCCTGCTCCCATGCTCTCATACTGAACCCATCTACGGGAGAGAGAAGTGTCCAGCCGAAGTGTTCTCCTCTTCCATCTGTTCGTGAGACAGCTCTAACAAATGAGAGGGCGTGGTCGGAGACCTACTGGGGATATATCTCTGGGACCGTCATCTGAGAGTTATGAGTAGGCAGAGAGGTGATTTTCATTTTCTGCAATAACTTCCCGCAGTAAGTAGGTGGGAGGGTGCAGTGATTGATGAGCTAAATTAGATGGAAAGTGGCTCAAATCAGATTCTAGGTGATTGCTCCTGCCTCTTGACTCACTGCACTTATTTTCTATTCTACTCATTTAGCAAATGATTATGGTCTGTCTTGTGACATTTCTTATATTGTTGCTTCATTCTTTACCTTTTCCACGTTGTTCTTTCCGCTTTCCTCAGCTAGATCAGTTACTCCTTAGAGACGGAGGTGCGGTTTTGTTTATTGTTGTGGCCTTCTCATGCCTTCCACAGAATAATTGCACAGTGCTTGCATGGTGTTTGACCAATAATTGCTGCCCCAGGTGAGATATTTCCTAAAGAAGTTTGCTGAATTTATCTTGTCTCAGCAAAGTAGACAGTAAGAAAAAGGGTCACGCTAAGTATGTTTTTGTTTAAAATATGCAGCCTTTTAGTAAATGAATTTGAGGTAACTTTGTGGCTCAGATAGTAAAGAATTTGCCTGCAAATGCAGGAGACTGAGTTCAATGCAGGAGACCTGGCTTGGGAAGAAGACTTGGAGAAGGAAATGGCAACCTACTTCACTATTCTTGCCTGGAGAATTCCATCGACAGAGAAGTCTGGTGGGCTACGGTCCATGGGATCACAAAGAATCTAACACAACTGAGTGACTTTCTTTTTGTGTAAACCAGCATAGTCCCAGCATAGACATGGTTTAGTTTTTTGTAAGTGTAATTTTATTTCTCTAAACAGGATATAAGGTGGAGTCATATGAAACTGCCAATATTCATGCTAGAAATATGGCATTATCATACAGATCAATCTAATAAGACAGATGAGCCCAAAATGACTCATTCCTCTGATTCTGTCTGAGATGGCAGCGAGCTCACTGGAAGCAGGCCCCACTTCTGCTACAACAGCTTGGGGGAGAGAGGCCACTGGGGCAGAGGAAGTGACGTCGGGGGCACATATCCCTGAAAGATCATGGATTTTTCTCATGATTTGGGATGTCTGTAGTTGACATGTGCTTTCTGTTCTAATGGTGCCCAAGCCCCTTTAGTGTTACCTAAAAGGGAGTCATGACAGGGCCCAGAAGGGTAAGGAGATCTGACACCCATCAGCTGCCAGCCCCATCCGTCTTGGAGATGCCAGAGGTCATCAGGGGAAGTAAGCTGTGGCAACTGATACAATAATTTCACAGTTTTCTTCTATTTCCTTCGTTGTTTTTATTATATTCACTAGAATATCCCATCTCCTTTCCTGTCTTTATTAAACCCTGAGTTTTAGAGTGCTGGATCAATCTGTTGGTATGGGAGGGATAGGGAAGGTTGATGTTAGTTGTTTCCCCTCAATTCCTCTGGATAACTGAGATGAATCTTCTAAATTCCTCTAGAGGAACCCAGACTCACCATTGACAACACAGGTAGGAGGGAGCGCCTTTGCCTTATTTACTGTGGAAGCAACAGGGAACCTGACTTCATGTCAGAGGAGAGAGACTAGATGGGGCAGCTTGAGAACAAGGGGGGATCTGTCACTGGAAATAGGAGCCCAAGTCCAGAAGAATGAGTCTAGGAACTGAATTAATTGGGAGAAAAAAAAATTACCAAGTGTATCTTCACCATTAGACAGAGCAAGGAATGTTATTTAAAACCATGTCTGCCCTGGATTCTGTCTTTATTAAAAGCATGACCAGAGAGTAGCTTTTTTAGAGTCAGAAAAGTATTGGAAGTGGGGAGAAATGCTTGACTAACATCCTTGGAACTTTATACAATCTATAGTTGTATGTCTAAGAAAGAGGCAAAGCCATAGTATTAGGAAAAGTAAGGGTGTAATCAAGCATTGTAACATACCCTCCACCCCTTGTGGATAGAGTTGTGGTGTTTAGACTCCTTATTCACTTATTCCATGAATGAATTTACCAGAGTATGCACACAATGTCATTTGTTCCTTGTAACAGCCCTGAGAGAAAGATTAGCTTGCCCCATTTATAGATGGAGCAATTAGCCTCAGAGAGGTTAAAAAGCTCACCTAAAACACACAGATTGCAAATCAATTGCAGAGATGGAATTTCAACCCAAGTTTGTCTGATTCCAGAGCCAATACTTTTCTTACCATGCCATACTTTTGTCCTCTCTACTGGAGGTGTCTTTAAAAAAGGAAAGGGAGTCACATGAAATTTCTCTAAGAGAAAGGCTGAGAGTATGCCAGTGTACCAGGCCTGGAAAGCAGCAGTGGGGCATGGCATGGGATGCCAGTTTAAGTTTCTTATAAGAAAGCAGTGCCCAACCTCTTTAGCACCAGGAACCAGTTTTGTGGAAATTTTTTTATGGACTGTCGGCAGGGGTGGGAGTGGGGGATCAGGGTTTAAGGGGGAATCATTAGGATAATTCAAGTGCTTTATATTTATTGTGCACTTTATTTCTATTATTATTACATTAACTCCACCACGGATTACCACGTATTGGATCCCAGAGGTTGGGGACCCCTGTTCTAAGATCAAAATTGCAGAATCCGAGGCCCCACTCCGTTATTAGAATCCGCATTTTTAACAAGATCCCCATGGGGTACAGTATCTAAGACCCTATTTCTGAATCAGAATCTACATTTTAAGAAACCACCATTTAGTTCCTGGGTTGGAAAGATCCCATGAGGAGGAAATGGCAACCCACTCCAGTATTCTTGCCTGGGAAATCCCGTGGACAGAGGAGCTTGGTGGGAGCTACTGTCCAAGGGGTCGCAGAACAGTCAGCCACGACTGAGCAACTAAGTACATACATACATACATACAGGTGATTTGTCAGCATGCTAGTCTGAGAAGCACTGCCCCAGCCATCCCAAAGCTGCTTCCCTGTTCTCACTCTATCTTGGGTCCTTCAAGGACCTGACTCAGAGAGGGAACTTGGCTGGTTTTTGCCCTGGTATCAACTGCCAGGACAAATTACCAACCACAGGGGTCACCCTTTCTTAACATTTCTTGACATTTCTTAACAGTTCTTCTTCCTTAACATCCCCCTTCCTTCTCTTTCTAGTCTTCTTTGCTTGCCCATATGGCAATGAAGTAAGGAGAGACTTAAAGAAATAAGATTAAGAAATAAGAATTTTTTTTTTACCAGGTTTTCCTATGAAAGCTTTGTGATGCCTTCTCAAATTATGCTAAGCATTGTGGCTAACAATGTCTCCCTTAATGGAGGCTATCAGCATCCCTCCTCCTCAGCACATCCTCTTGGAATTGTTGTAGCACCTTCAGTTGTTTGAAGGTTGTGCATTTTTGGTTTCTTACTCAACCCAGAAAACAGCTATAGGTTTTATTTCTATTTCACACACAGCCACACACTTAAGTGTCTTAAGGGTGGCTGAGCATAAATATGATAAATTTCAACCTTTAAGGACAAATTTGAGGAAAAACATTGAACCCCAGGGCTTAAAGAGGCTCCTTTTGGTCATAATGCTGCACCATCCACACTGTAGCACTGGCTCCTTTTTACTATGCAGATTCATTCAGTGATGAGGATTATGGCGTTTGCTTCTGCTTTCAGCATCAGTGGGAAAGGACTTTCACAATTTGTTTTTCTTTCCCTCTCTCTCTCTCTTTTTTTTTTGGTGTGTGATTATGAATGATCTGTGAAGCAGAAAGAAGATAAAAATGTTCATAAGCTGGGCCTACCCTGTGGTCTCAACAGAAATTTAGCAAATGTGACACAGAAGTGGACAGGAAACCGTCACCCGTCATCAGTCTGTCATGTTGACCGTGAGCACCGTGCCCAGTGTCTGCAGGGTGTACTTTCAAACGTGTGTGTGCGCACTCAGTCACTGAGTCCTGTCCAATTCTTTTGCATCATGGACAGTAGTCTGCCAGGCTTCTCTGTCCATGGGATATTTCTAGGCAAGAATACTGGAGTGGGTGCCGTTTCCTCCTCCAGGAGAATCTTCCCAACCCAGGGATCAAACCCAAGTCTCGAGTGTCTCCTGCATTGGCAGGTGGATTCACTGACCCACCTTCAAACATGCCAACATGTAAATTCTTAGGCAGGAGTTAATAGGGGAACTCCTTCTAATAGAAATCCAGGTTACTTTTTTTTTTAATGGGAAAAAAGTAGCAAACAGTAAAAAAGAAAAAGAGACATAGAGATATTCAAGACACTGGAATTTTCAGTTAATAATGGATCTGGCAAGGAAATGTTTGTTTCCAAGGTAAAAGGAAATATCAAGGAGAGTCATCATGAGGTTAGAGCTTTAAGAAAACCTGGGTAGCCAAATAAACACTGGTGTGGAATGAGGAATGTTTTGCTTTACATGTTACATTTTTCATTCAGCAAATCATTGTCTTCCTTTAGAGTCACGAAGAAAACATTTTCTTTACAGAAACAGTAATCAAACAGTAGTTGATACCACAAGGTAAAACAGAGCAGATACTGGAGCTCCCTCTTTGTTACATTAGAATATTACCCCATGACGTTCTGTTTCACTGACTTCTGTAGAGACACACAGTTTTTTGTTTTTTTTTTTTCAGGAGAAGTTGACTGTCTTCAGATTTGTTTTGAGATAGTGAGCTTGCATTAGTTTGTTTTAAAATATGTTCAGAGGGAGATCATTCTGATGAAGCATCTCACTTCAAGTGCTTTATGAAAATATTTGGTGAAGTTAAGAGACTCCACTGTGTAGAGTTGATTTGATTTCATTTCAGAACAGTCTTAACCTGAAATTAGTGTTGGTAATAATTTGAATATGTCTGATTCTCTTAGCCTAAAATGCATAATATCTTCCATTTATGCCAAATCATATGCTTTGTATCTAGTTTTAAGTTACTAGTATGTTGTAGAAACAATTTAGTGATTTGTGATTAGCATTTATTTTTAGTGAAATGAAACAGAATGAAATAGAATGAGTGGTCAGGATATTCTTTGTTTTTATGTATGTGTATATATATCATCTATCTATTTCCTTAAAAACTTAAAAATTGTGGTTCACATTCCAAAAAAGTTTAAAAACAACTGCCTTGGTGAATTTTGGCATGGTTATAATGTGATCTCAGCCATGATTTGCCCACTGAAAATTCTTTAAATTACCAGCAAACTTGTCACATCAGACTTTTCATTTATTTTTGGGTTTTCAAATGGCTACACTTCTCTTAAAATCTTTCTCTTTTTAGACTCTTCATCCTGGAGACATTGATTGGTTAAAATTAGGGAAATAAAGCTACACTTCAAAGTTTAGCATATATTGACAGTGCATAATTTTAAGGAAGGGAGTATTTAATCTTTTCTTTTAAATTAATAAATCTGACTTGTGCCTTCCTCATGTGTTTTCAGTTACCATGACTCACCTTGATCTCACTTTAATATCACAATTTAACATTAGATGCTTCTCCAGAGAATCATTCAGAAACTAGTTATGGAATGATTAATATTAATATTTAAATTTTGGTCTTTCAGATTTTATTTGTAATTAAATGCCATGAGTACAAATGTGTGATCTCCAGTATGTGCAAATGATTAGATCTGTGTCCACGTAAAGGACAATAAGATTACTGTAGGAGTTCTTATTTTACTTGTAGGCTTTGTCCTAGGACTATTGTTTACAGCTACTACCAACAACCATAGTATTAAGTAAGAACTGATGATATCATTTTAAAAACATAAAACACACAAATGTTTCCCCTTCTTAGAAACTTTTTATAACTTAGTTATAACTTTTATAACTTTAGAACCCAAATAACTAAGCATCTGTGAGGAACAGGCTAAAATGCCAACAGTAATCTATCCTTGGAGTCTGAAGAACTGAGCTACGTTATTTGATATTATTGATAAATGTTCAGGTCTCATGTCTTGGGTATATCGTAAATGGAGATGGGAAATAAAAACATTATCAGTGGACTGGAACACATTTTACCGTATACCTGAGAAGTGCCCTTAATGCCACTGCATCGTTTCATTTAGCAGCTAGAGATTTGTTTTAAGCCTGAGAGTTAATCACTGTTGTCAACAGACTTGGTTGCTGCTATGTACTTTCTGGATGTAGCTAAGCTAATAAGGACTCCTGTTTGCTGGTCTGAAACCCAGTCTTACCTAGCGTAAGCAGTAAAGGGTGTTTTACTGACTCATGTAACAGAAGTCCTAGGTTGTTTTGGCTACACTCATAAACAGGCCTTCTCTATGTGGTGATCACCACGCTGGACCATCTACTCTACCAGCTCAGTAATCTCATCTTTTTCTTTTCAGTAGCTTTTGTAAGTACGAGTCCCGAGTCTCATCAGAATACTTGGATCCCATGCTTATTGCTGAACTGATAATTGTTGTCAGTAGAATAGAGTGGTGATTGGCCAGGCTTGGGTCACATTCCTATATCTGTATTCTAGGGATTGGAGGAGGAGCAGGCTCTCCAAAGGGGAAAAAAAAGGGGGAGGCATTATTACCAAGGCAAGATTTTATATAGATGCTGGGTAAGAAAAACAGAAGATGCTACTACAGCAGTCTTATTTTGACTTTAAAAGGTTCAATGTCTTAATTCTTTCCAAAAAAAGTGATATTATTTCTATCTCATCGTTGAATTAGTTTATCCATTTAAAAAATATGTATTCAGCCAGGCAGAGACATTTCTTTTAACTTCTCTGAGCATATGAAATGTGTGTATGATTTTGACCAAGCCTCTGTAATATTTTATTAGATGATTTTCATCACTCTGGGTAATAAACAGGTGATTTGACTTAGCAGAGTACAGGTGCTATTTTTAATACTTAGTGCTCTCTGGAGGTCTTCCAAATAATAATAGCACCTTTAAAAGCTTTGGATTCCCCAAGGAGCAATAAAATTGTGCTGAGTATTGTCTGTGATAAATAACACATCTCCCTTCTCTTCTATTCCATATTCCTACTTGAGAAGCCTCCAGATTTTCTGACATTATCTCAGGGTTGATTGCCTAGTGAAGGTCAATACTTTATTGCTTTTTATTTCTACATGTTTCTTTGTGTTTATATTGGAATAATGAGAATATTATAGGCTTTTAAAAATATTAAAAATCATGGAAAATAAAACCGCAAGCACATCACTAAGGAATATAACTTAAAACTTTGTTTTCTAAAATGGAAATAATTTAACTTTTTCCTGATCAGTGGAGTTCAGGGGTTAAGGAACCAACATCTCAGAAGAAAGGAAGGACAGAGAAGTGAGGTCAAAATACTGCATGGAATTTTCCCTTGAGGCCTGATGTGTACTTCTAGGGTGAGACTAAAAAAAAAAGAAAAGAGAGAGAAAATTGTTGAAAACACGTGATAAGAGATTAAAAGGTAAAGCACAGATGTGAGCTGTCTCACAGAGCTTGTGAGGCAGTAAGATCCTGGTGAACACTCAAGGCTTTTTATGGAGTCTCCTAAGTAGCTACATCATAGGATGAAAGCAAACTGGAGGTGTACCAGCCTCAGCTGAACCCAGATGATCTGCCTGTACCCTTATCTGCCTTCAGGAAGAGGTTAGATCCTATTTGGAAGAAGAGGGCATTGTTCAAACTTCTGCAATAAACAATGTATCTGTCATTTACAAAAAATATAGTAGGCATGCAAGGAAATAGGAACAAATAACCTGAAATCAAGAAAGAAAAAATAGTCAAAAGAGAGAAGTGATTCAGATTCAGTATCAGAAGTGATTCAGAAGTTATCAGACACAGACTTCTGGACAACTGATTATTATGTTCAAGAAAAGACAGAGAATTTCACAAGAGATCTGGAGTCTAGGAAAGGAATCACATGAACAACTTCAAACTTAAAATTACAGTACCTGAAATTAAGAATCAGTAGATGGATTTAACAACATATTAGATACATAAGAAGAGAGCATAGTGACTTGGGAAATAGGTCTGTAGAAAATATTCAGATTAAAGCATAGTGTTGAAAAAATAATGTAAAAATGAAGAAAGTTCCGTAAGAGACATATTGGAAGATGTAAAAGGTCTGATTGTGGCCATTGGTGGCCAGAAGTAAATTAGAGAGAAAAATAGTAACAGAAACAATATTTGAGGAGATACTGATCAAGAATTTTTCAAAATTAATGAACAACCTCAAGCTAGAGATTTAAGAAACTCTATAAGCAAAGAAAATCAAATAAAATATGTAGGTATATTATAGTAAAACTACTGAAAAACCAAAGACAAGTAGATAAACTTTAAAGTATCCAAAGGAAAAAAAAGATACATTTTCAAAAGAATTCCAGTTAGACCTAAAACTAATTTTTAAACAGAAACAATGGAAGCTAAAGAACAGTGGTGTGACATATTTAAAGAGCCAAAAAAAAAAAGAAGTAATTGTTAATCTTGAAGTCTGTATTTGTTGTTGTTTTTCAGTTGCTAAGTCATGTCAGACTCTTTGGGCCCCATGGACTGTAGCATGCCAGGCTCCTCCGTCCTTCACTATGTCTTGGAGTTTGCTCAAACTCATGTTCATAGAGTCAGTGATGCCATCCTCTGTCACCCCCTTCTCCTTCTGCCCTCCATATTACCCAGCATCAGGGTCTTTTCCAGTGAGTCAGCTCTTTGCATCAAGTGGCCAGAATATTGGAGCTTCAGATTCAGAATCCAATGAATATTGGATTTCAATGAATCCAATGAATATTCACGGTCGATTTCCTTTAGGTTTCATTGGTTTGATCTCCTTGCTCTCCAAGGTACTGTCAAGAGTCTTCTCCAGCATCACAATTCAAAAGCATCAATTATTTGTTGCTTAGCCTTCTTTACGGTCTAACTGTCACATCTGTACAGAATAGAATTCTATATGCAGTGCCCTTATCCTTTGAAAAAGATATTTTTAGAAAAATTAAAATGAAAAGAATTAATTACCAGCTTATCTACATTGGAACTGCTAAAGGGAGCTCTATGGACAGAAGAGAAATCGTCCCAGATGAAACTACTGAAATTCAGAAAGGTATAAAAAAGCACCAAAAAGGATGAACATACAAATAAATACAAATGCATATAGACTGTTTGAAGCCATCAAAATAATGTATCATGGCACTTAACTCCCTGTAACCAAAGATGGGACCATTTAAACATCCATTGAAATAGGAACTGCAATGATTAGAATTAAATATTTTAAATCTGTAGGTTCATAATATTAACAACAACAACAATAATAATAGTAATTTGTTGGGCTTCCCAAGTTGCACAGTGGTAAAGAATTTGCCTGCCAATGCAGGAGACATAAGAGGTGCAGGTTTGATCCCTGGGTCAGGAGTACCCCTTGGAGTAGGAGATGGCAACCTGCTCCATTTTTTTGCTTGGAGAATTTCATGATAGTGGAGCCTGGTGGACTGCCGTCCACGGGGCCACACAGAGAAGGACACGACCGAGCACACAGCAGACAGTAACTGGTTACCATAGGAGGACAGGTTATTTATTACTTTAAAATATAGTGTGGACTGTAGCCTACCAGGTTCCTCCATCCATGGGATTTTCCAGGCAAGAATTCTGGAGTGGGTTGCCATTTCCTTCTCCAGGGGATCTTCCCAACCCAGGGATTGAACTCGGGCCTCCCTCGTTGTAGGCAGACGCTTTACCGTCTGAGCCACCAGAGAAGCTAAAGTATAGTATAGAAAATATATAAAACTGAACATTCAGTTTCGTTTCTTACATTACTAAGTTAATATAGATGGGAGGATTATCTCTTGATAATAGTATTCCAGCTAATAAATGGAAAAAAAGGATTATTCTTATTTTTAAAATCTAATGAGTTAATGGATCCAGGCATAAAACATTAATGACTAAGAATATTACAGAATACAAGCAGTCATGGCATACCTGCTGACGGAGGAATACACACCATCAGCCATGATGTGTAAAACAAAGCAACCAGAAACGAACCTGAACCTTATTAAACCTTTAGATCTAACTACCAACAAATACAATTTATAGATAAGGGGTATTTTGTTTAACATAATACCATACCATGTAAATAAGACAATGGAAAACCTTAGTTCAAAGAATCCAGTTTCCCTAATGAATAAAAAGGGAAAAAGAAACTTAGGAGATACATAGGTAAAAATAAACATTAAAAGACATATTGACCAATCACAGTGTACAGAGCTTATTTGGATCTTGATTTTAAAATTCTTGTAAAAATAGTTATGACACTTGGAAATTTGAATATTTACAGAATATTTGATGGCATTCTGACATTATTGTTAAATTTTTATATTTGATAATATTGTGATTATGTTTTTTAAAATGTATATATCTTTTAGAAATACAGTGCAAATAGTATGTGACCAAAAAATAGTTACAAGATTGAAATTCTGTGAGATGCCAGTGGTTAGGACTTGGTACTTTCACTGTTGTTGAGTCTGAGTTTGACCCCTGGTTGGGGAACTAAGATCCCAGAAGCCACGTGGTGCGACTACAACAAAAATAATTACAAGACGTATGATATGATGTTTGGGATTTTTAAAAAAATAATATGGTTGAGGGAAGAGTGGGTGAAAACAGAGATGGAACAAGACTGGTCATGAGATAATGATCATTAAACCAGTGTAGGATACGGGGGTTTTATTACATTATTAATTCTACTATTTTATCTGTTGGAATTCTCCATAAAAAAAAAAAAAAACTTGAAAAATAAAACCTCAGGTGCTAGTGGGGTGTGGGGTTAAATTAAGTTAAAATAACATAAAATCTTTATTCAGGACATGGTAAAACATTGATTACTGTAGATTCCATTAAGTCAAGGGAACATATTTGACTTTCTAGTATAACCACTTAAAGAATGTATAACTAACAAGCTGAACGAGTAACAAAGTAGAATAATTTAAAAATTTTTGTTTAGTTGAAGATAAAAGGAGAATTAAGGAATAAAAGAACCATAGAACAAATAAAGAACATATTAAGGTAGAAATTTAACATAAATAAAAGGATTAAATGTCTCAATTTAAAAACCAAAGATTATTAGACTGGACTATTAAAAAAAAGGCAGTTATTTTCTGACTACACAAGGCACACTCTAAATATAAAGCCATAACAAACTGAAAGGTAAAAAGAAATACCGTGCAAACACTAACCAAAAGTTGCAGTGTAGCTATGCATATGCAAATGCAAATAGAATTACCTCAAAATGTTCAAAGTAAGCAACTGGGTAATACTAAAATTAGACATATGCAGATCCTCATGCTTAGGTGGGGTTTTGCCACACCTCTTTCAATAATTAATAGAACACGCAGAAAAAAAAGTTAGCAAATATGTGGAAGATTCAGATACCATATTTGACAAATGACCTAACTGTATATATAGAAATATAATATATAGACCTACACACACCAACTGAAGAATATTCATTTATTAGTGTACAAGAAACATTTGGCCATTAGTCAGCCTGCTTCAGTCCTGAATATTCATCAGAAGGACTGATGCTGAAGCTGAAACTCTAATACTTTGGCCACCTGATGTGAAGAACTGACTCATTTGAAAAGACCCTGATGTTGGGAAAGATTGAATGCGTGAGGAGAAGGGGACGACAGAGGATGAGATGGTTGGATGGCATCACCGATGCAATGGACATGAGTTTGAGTAAACTCCGGGAGTTGGTGATGGATGGGGAGTTCTGGTGTGCTGCAGTCCATGGGGTCGCAAAGAGTAGGACATGACTGAGCAACTGAACTGATAGATATTACCAAAGTTTTATGTTAGTACATTTGAAAATTTAAGTAAAATGGTTTTTGTTTGTTTAGTCATTAAGTCATGTCCAACCCCATGAACTTTGCGACCCCACGAACTGCAGCACACCAGGCTTCCCTGTCCTTCACCATCCCCTGGAGTTTGCTCAAACTCGTCCATTGAGTTGGTGATGTCATCTATCTCATCCTGTGTTGTTCCTTTCTCCTCCTGTCCTCAATCTTTCCCAGCATCAGGGTTTTTTCTATTGTGTTGGCTCTTCGCATCAGGTGACCCAAGTATTGTAGCATTAGCTTCAGCATCAGTCCTTCCAATGAATATTCAGGGTTGATTTCCTTTAGGATTGACTGGTTTGATTTCCTTGCTATCCAAGGACTCTCAGGAGTTTTCTCTAGCACCACAGTTTGAAAGCATCACTTCTTTGGTGTTCAGCTTTCTTTATGGTCCAACTCTCACGTCTGTACCTGACTACTGGAAAAGCAATAGTTTTGACTATATGGACCTTTATTGGCAAAATGGTGTCTCTGCTTTATCATATGCTGAAGTTCTCTAAAAACTATAATTGATATAATGCATTTTAGAAAATCTGAATTATCCTATATATATTAAAGAAATTAGTTTCATAATTATTCAAAGAGAAAGAAAATACCAAGTAAATTCTCCAGAAAATTCTTCCAAACATTTAAGGAGTGAACAATCATATATAAACTCAGATTAGGACAGCATAAACTTGACCCTTTACCACGTCTGCTGTTCCAGTCATAGTTTACATTGTCATCGTTGGTGCACTAGCTTGTTGACTGATTCCCTTGCATCCACTCTCATCCCCCTCCAATCCATTTTCCAAATGTAACCTGAGAGAGATTTTCAAAATGATATTTTGCTTATGCGACTGCCCAGGTCCATTTCCACCATTCCAAAATCAAACACTACCCTCTGTCTTTCTCTCTTGATTTTTTAATTTTTTTTTAATTTTTTCATTTATTTTTATTCATTGGAGGCTAATTACTTTACAGTATTATAGTGGTTTTTGTCATACATTGACATGAATCAGCCATGGATTTACAAGTATTCCCCATCCCAATTCCCCCTCCCACCTCCCTCTCCACCCGATTCCTCTGGGTCTTCCCAGTGCACCAGGCCCGAGCACTTGTCTCATGCATCCAGCCTGGACTGGTGATCTGTTTCACCCTAGATAATATATATGATTCGGTGCTGTTCTCTCGAAACATCCCACCCTCGCCTTCTCCCACAGAGTCCAAAATTCTGTTCTGTACATCTGTGTCTCTTTTTCTGTTTTGCATATAAGGTTATTTTACCATCTTTCTAAATTCCATATATCTCTCTTGATTTTTTATATTATCTTCCTTAGCTGTCTGAACTCCCATTACACTGTCCTTTCTCTTCTTCAAAATCACTCTCCTCTCTATTGCCACAAGGTCTTTGCACATCCTTGTTCTCTTGGCTTCTGGAATTTTGTTTCCTTTATCTCCACTGAGTTAATTTCATCCCTCAGATTGCAACTCCAGTATTTCTCCTGTACAGTTTAGGCTTCTTGTTATAGTCTCTTTTTGGAACTTGCAGCTATCCTGTGTTTAAGATTTCATTAGTGTCTCCCCAACAAGATCATTGTCTCTGTGAATTCAGAAACTGTGCCTATTGATATCCATTTACCATCTCAGCCTGGCTTATGCCAAATGCTTAATAGCTATTTGTTGAATGCATAGAAGGTGTATAAATTTTGTAAATTAAATAGGAGCTGAATTACTGCAGCTGAAGTTGTTATTATCTGTTACTAATTATAGGAAATAACTTCAAAGGGAAGTCATGGGCAGATGTTCTGAAAACTGTAAATTAAAGGACTAAATTTTCGAATGAGGTTACTGAAAGAGGGATTAAGAAATTGCACACAGATGAGAACACAGCTACTAAATGGTAGAGCTAGAATTTCAACCTAGATTTACCTTCAGTTCAGTTCAGATCAGTTGCTCAGTCATGTCTGACTCTTTGCAACCCTGTGGACTGCAGCACACCAGGCTTCCCTGTCCATCACCAACTCCCATAGTTTACTCAAACTCATGTCCATTGAGTTGGTGATGCCATCCAACTATCTCATCCTCTGTCGTCCCCTTCTCCAGATTTACCTCATAGCACTGCTATTCCCAACAGTGGCAAAGCCTTTGTATAGACAATAAGCATGGCAAATTCTGATACTCAGTCCTCTTCCTGACAGTTCATGAGGGCCATTATGAATATTAAAGACTGACAATTCCTGAACTAAGGAAAGTTGTTGAACTTGGTAGAACCCAGTATCCCTTTTCTTTGGTGATACTCAAGATGGAATTTGCCTTGGCAAATGTGACTATCTATTTCCTCTTTTATACTTTTGGCCTTAAGTTTGCTTTAGTTCTCCTTGTGACATTGATTGTAATTCCATTGCTAAATAATTCTTTTCAAAGAAGACATTTGCCAAATATTTCATTTTTGTGGGGCTTCCCTGGTGGCTCAGATGGTAAAGAATCTGCCTACAATGTAGGAGACCGGAATATGATCTCTGGGTCAGAAAGAGCCCCTGGAGAAGGGAATGTCTATCCACTCCAGTATTCTTGCCTGACGAATTCCGTGGACAGAGGACCCTGATGGGCTATAGTTCACGGGATTGCAAAGAGTTGGACACAACTGAGTGACTGACACGTCACTTCCATCTAGCTAGAGTGAGAAGACAAGATAAAACATTGTCTTTTAAAGTTAGTTTGTCTTAACTTAGGGACAAGTGTCTGGAGATATGAACCTCACTTAACCTTCTTTCTGTTACTGATGCACTCATTTCTTTGAAATTTCTCTCTGCACTGCCCCCCCTGCCCCAACATTTTTAAGGCTACAAAACTGTATATGGTGAAATGCTGCCAGACCTGGGATAGCAGTGAAAATCAGAACATTGCATCTGTTTTTCATGAGAAAAGGGAGAAATTTGATCAAACTCAGTTCAGTTGCCAGTGATAAAACATACCAGTGTCACCTTCAGTAATTACTGAAGACTTACCTATTAAGTAATACTACATCTGTTTCATTTTTAGCTTATTTCATTTAAAAATTAATTCCTGCTAAACAGTTCTCACTACTAGGGAAGTTTGCCAAGACTCATTTCTTTAGAATGGAACATAAGTCTTGCAGGACATGTATATACTGTACTTCTCCAAAATTCTCACAAGTTTAATGGATTTTATGTCCTTAGATAGAGAATTTTACCATGCCTTATTCTTCTATACCAGGTGTATTTACATCTACATCAACATAGGTATATTGGGAAAAATCTGTGCATATCTACAAGCTGACAGAGTGTGCCTTTCAGGTTTTTAAGTCTAAATATTACTATGTATTCCAAAAAGCCCCACAATTATGTGATTCTGAGTTAGTAATAATGCAACATTATTTAATAATTATATATATATACACACACACACACACACACACACACACACACTTCTAGTTTGAGTGAAAGTGTTTTTATTGAAAAATTTTAAGTTCATACAAAAGAATAAGGAGGATTCAAGTCTAAATTCAACTTTTCTTCCCTGAATTAATTGCTAAAAAATAGAAATAAAACTTTCTATATGCCTGACTACTTGCATTTACTCAATGACTAGGCCCTGGGGCATAAAGGAGGACTAGACATTATCCCTGCTTTGAAGAAGCTCACCTAGGGAAATGTACATGTGTACGCTATAGCTAAGATGGAAAACACTGTGGAGATTCCTCTAAAAATTAAAAATAGAACCACACAAAATCCAGCAATGTTCCATTTCTGGTTATTCTTCTGCAGAAAATAAAAGCAAATACTAATTTGAAAGGATATGTACACTCCTGTACTCACTGAAGCATTATTTACAATAGCTAAGATATGGAAGCAACCTGTGTCCACTGAGGGATGAATGGATAAAGAAGATATGATACACACACACACACACACACACACACACACACACATTATTACTCAGCCATAAAAAAAGAATGAAATCTTGCCATTGGAAACAACTTGGATGGACCTAGAGAATACTATGCTAAATGAAATAAGGCAGACAGAGAAAGACAAATAACATATGATTTCACTTACATATGGTTTCTAAAAACAAAGCAAATGAAGAAATATAGCAAAGCAGAAACAGACCCATAGATACAGAGAATAATAGGTGGTTGCCAGAAGGGAAGGAAGTGGGGAGATGAATGAAACAGGTAAGGGAGATTAAGAGGTATAGAGTTCCGGTTACAAAATAAATGAACCATGATGATGAAATGTATAGCGGGGAATATATCAATAGTCAGTGATATTGTAATAACTTTATGTGATGACAGATGGTAACTTGACTTATCGTGATGGTTATTTTGTAATGTATAGAACTATTGAATCACTATGTTGTCCACTTGGAACTAATAAAGTGTTGAAGGTCAATTACATTTCAATTTTTTTTTTTTTTAAAAAGAAAGTTCACCAACATGCAGAGACAAATAACTATGCACAGAGTGGAGTTGGGGGAGACACATGAGGGCGAGATGCTATGGGAACATCTAAGTGGGTACCTGTCTCACTCAAGATCAGAGATTCAGGCAGGCTTCCTAGAGAAAGTCACATTTAAGCTAAGACTTCTGTGTCTAACAGTTCTGATATGGTGAAGAAATTGAGATAAGAGCACCTGTGTCACCCTTAGTTGAAGAAAGAATCTGTAATTGCTCTGTAATGAGCGATCTTTTTATGGCAGCATTTTTGGCTATCTATGGATAGAAATGAAGAAGGTGATGATGTTGTCTTTGCCTGGCTCTAGTTTGCTTTTCTCATTTCTTTGTGTACTTTACTGCTTTTTTTTTCCCCTGTGAACCAGTTGAGAATCACATGAAAATTATCTCCACTCAGTTTAGCGTCTTCTTGAAATACTGATTCTGAAAAGCAAGAAAGTTGCCTGGCTTCTTAACACTGATGTTTTTGAAAAAGCGTTATGTAATATTTTATAGTTATAAAGCAATATATCTGGAGTATAAAAACTAAACTCCCATGAACCCACCACCCACTTTAAGAACTATAAATTACTTGTGGGTTCCTTCCCTATGCCTAATCTCCTGTATTTCTATTCCAATGGTAACTGTTGTCCAGAAGAAATGGATATACTGGGGACATTTTTTTTGCACTCATCCTTCCTTTGCTTTTCTTATCTCATATAAAATAGCTTTGTCACATGTGTATATATCTCTAAACAAGCTATATTTTAGTTTTTGAGCATTATAAAAATGGCTTTATACCATATGTCAGTACTTCCCAACTTCTTCACATCTTGGCATACACTGAACTCAAAAATATGGAACGGTGCCTTGGGATAAATGCTGTCTATGTCCCACTAAAAGACTCTGGTCACTCCAGCTACTATTCACCCCAGAACTAAGGGGACTGGTATGTTAGGAGCTTTGTAGTAGTCACGGAGGCACATCAATTGAAAAGCACTGGTTTGTAGTCTTCAACTTATGCTGTTTCCATTTGATTTTTTGTTTTTATATTTATCCCCATAGATGCATGTGACTGTAAGGCATTCCTTTTCCTGGTGTATAATATTCTTCTGTGAACATATAAGCATTTCCATCATATTCTGATTAGACTCTCCCTTTACTTTTATTTACCATAGGGATCACACCAGCCTACTACAACATAGAGAAAACTGCTGAATTTGACTTTACATTTTCCTAGGATTCAAAGAGTTTCTTTCAAAGTTTGATTTTAAAATCTGTTTAGTATTATATTGGGTTTTGGAGTCTGTGAAAACAGGAGATAGAATCAATTTGATCATTATGTAAGAGACAACCTTCTCTATTTAATACATTATTAAAACACAATAGCAGTATGTGCCAGTAATTCCCTCTTCAGATCAGTGGAAATTTAGTTTAGATGAGCAAACTAAGGAGTACTGAATTATGAGTGTTTCATAATGGCATCCCTGTTTTTGATATTTAATATGTATTGGGATCTGAAATGAACTGTGTGATTATTTAGGCAATGGCAAATATATTTCACTTCGTGTCCCAAGTTCATTTTTTTTGTATTGTTTTCTTGGAGTTAGTCACTCAGTCACGCCCAACTCATTACAACCCCATAGACTATAGTCTGCCAGGCTCCTCTGACCTTGGAATTCTCCAGTCAAGAATACTGGAGTGGGTTGCCATCTGCTTAATAGTAAGGGATCTCCGGCAATTCGGGAGACCTGGGTACGATCCCTGGGTTGGGAAGATCCCCTGGAGAATGGAATGGCAAGCCACTCCAGTATTCTTGCCTGGGGAATTACATGGATAGAGGAGCTGGCAGGCTACAGTCCGTAGAGTTGCAAAGGGTTCAGACATGACTGAGTAACTAAGACTTTCACTTTTCCAGGAGTAGTATTGGAAAAGTGTTTAATCTATGTCAGTGCTCTTGGTTAAGAATTCAATGATCAGTTATTGATATCTGCCCTGAGTATGCAAAGTGGGAGTAAGGACATACTTGCAACACATTTTCCTTCCATAATCTAGTGTGTCCAGTCTGCCTCTGTTTCTGTGATTACCTTGAAACTGTCTTGATCATCTGATTATTATTTAATTTGTAACTTACTCCTTTCAGAAAACAAAATTCATAATTAAAAAGTCAAAGAGCCTCATATAGTTGTGCTCTTTTCTGTGGTCGTTTATTATGGGCTCTGATTCCCTTCACCATAGGATGTTTTCCTCACAAGTATCCAGAATACTCCACTCCTTTGGTAAAGCATATTTTACTATCATTATTAAGCCCTAAAGGGAAAATAGAAAACATGCCCTTTATTTTATTTTTTTTTAATATAAATTTTCACACAACGGGGCATCCAGCACCAACCTGCCAAGGCAGGCTAGGACACCCCATAGGCGCCCGGGGGGTTCCAACCCTGCCCCAGGGATACGGGGGGAAACATGTCCTTTAATATTCTCAGTTTTAGGGTTTTGAACTCAACTTTACAGAGATAGATCTTGTCCACTGTATTTTAAATCAATTAGAGTAACAAAGCTTCCTTAGACTTTCCAGAGCTTATTAAATGTTATTTTTAAGAGATCATCTTTTCTTGTCCTTCATTTATGAATATTTGGTCAGGAAATGGTCGTAAAAAGCTCCAAATCCCAATCGAATAATGTGTTCTCCAAAGTAGCTGCCAAGTGTAAATACCACTGATATACATTCATGCATATGATAGTATATAAATAACCAGGAAAGCATAGCAAAGGTCAATCAATTATGTATAGGTCAGAATGCTTTCCATCTGGATTAAGTCATTTTAGCAAATGACATCATGTGTCCTTTGTAGTCTATTGTGAAATGTGGCTTGAGTCATTATATATTGGCTTCTGGTCTGGGTTACCAGGATGGCAGTGGTAAGGTTCAATAAATAAACGTACTGGACTCTGTAGGAGCAGATATGCATAATTAAGGTGTAGTGATGAAGGCTTCTTATTCTGTAGAGAAACTTAGGTCCCCTATACTAATTTCTAGATTCTTATCCTTCTTGGTTGATTTTTTTTTTTAAGCATATGAAGAACAAAAGAGTTGGAAACCAGCCAGATGCTCTTTATATGACTGCAGCGGATATCTTTTCATGAAATTGCCAGCAGGGAATCAATAGCAATAAATCTGGCACCCTTCTAATCTCTTCTAACTTCACCATTGCTGTCCTGAAATGGGGCTATTAGGACCCTTTAAATTTGGTTTATAATTTCTACTTGATCTGATGGGGAGTGGTCACACCCGATTACCAGACTCCAAAGTGACTGGCAAAAAGTGATGTCGTGTGAGGTGGGAATAGATGTTGGCATTTTCCAGTTGGCACAATAGTAGCTGAATTTTAGCTTATAGACAAAGTGATAAAACGAGCTGCCAAGTCCAGTCATTTTTGATTAGTCAGGGCTTGAGGAGGTAAATGTTACTTGACAAGAATTTAATGTGTGATTTTCCCTTTCCTTCAGGATATTTTGGAAATGTTAAAAAGTTGTTGACTTTTTTTATAAGTAGGATGATTTAGAATAAAGGAGTCAAAATTGCTGTAATGTTCTATAGGCATTTATAATTGGAGGCTAAGTTTTGTTCTGAGTCCTTGGGACAAAGAAGATTTGGGCATCCTTCTTCTGTGTGTGCCTAGTCACTCAGCTGTGTCCAACTCTTTGCGACCTGATAGACTGTAGCCTTCTAGGCTCCTCTGTCCATGGAAATTCTCCAGGCAAGAATACTAGAGTCGGTTGCCCTCTTCCAGGGGAACTTCCCAACCCAGGGACCGAATCCAGGTCTCCTGCATTGCAGGCAGACCCTTTACCATCTGAGTTCTGGGTCCTTGGGACAAAGAAGATTTGAGCATCCTTAGCAAAGATGAAAGGAAATGTTCTTGCTTAAAAGGAGCTTATAGTTTAGAGATGGACACACAGATTGCCACAGTATAAAGTGATACCTGCTCTAGTAAGAGATAACATGTAAATCTAGGCAGTATTGATATTTCTGTCACTTATTTATGTTGTCTTGTCCCTTATTTGTTTGAGCCCTAAATGGATGAGATACATGCCTATATTTATTCCTATAATCAACATATATTGAGAGTGATTTTTCAGATTTCAAGATGACTAGTCTGTATTTTGCAATTGAGAGGCTATGTGGCTGCCTTGCTCTTGGAATGGTACTTAACAATTCTGCACATGACTCAAAGCCTTAACTTCATTTCAGGAAAACTTCATAGATTCCTAGGGATTATTCTTTGATTATATCTACATGGACAATGAAGCAATGGTTAAAAGATGAATAAAGAGCTCAGGTTGTAACTCTTTTTTTGGTGGTATCTAATCCCTGGTGGCTCAGAGGTTAAAGCATCTGCTTCCAATGCGGGAAACCTGGGTTCGATCCCTGGGTCGGGAAGATACCCTGAAGAAGGAAATGGCAACCCACTCCAGTATTCTTGCCTGGAGAATCCCATGGACGGAGGAGCTTGGTAGGCTACAGTCCACGGGGTCGCAAAGAGCCGGACACGACTGAGCGACTTCACTTCACTTCACTTCAATAGCTGATCACAAGATTTTGTCTTCTTTCCCCCACTGTTGGTTGGCTGAGATGATAGTCTGTGGTCAGGGATAGATCAGCTGATTCAGTCTGGTACAGACAATAGAGAAAGGAGCCCCCATCTGCCCCCTTTTAGTCAGAAAAAGTGCCAGCAAGCAGAATTCTGTTTATGTGTCATTTTATTTTATTTTTTAAACATTTTTTTTTTAGTGTGGATCATTTTTAAAGTCTTTATTGAATTTGTTACAATACAGCTTCTGTTTTATGTGTTGGTTTTTTGGACTCGAAGTACATGGCATCTTTGCTTCCCGAACCAGGGATTGAACCTTCCTCCCATGCATTGGAAGGCTAAAGTCTTAAACACTGGACCATCAGGAAAATCCCTGTATCTCATTTTATAGAACCACCCCTAACTTTTAGGGGATGCTGAAGTGAGGGGCTTGTGAACAGAGAATGAGTTAGCCAATCAATTGCCAGACTTTTATTCAAGTAAAACAATTGTCAATAAATGTGATAATACTGTTTCTTACTGCTTTTTCAGTGTGTTTTTTCCTTTAATAATACCATGAATATTTGTCATGTTATTAAATATTCTGCTACATCATTTTCAATATCTGCATAATATTCCACTTTATGGCTATTACCATAGTTAAGTTGAACAATCTTCTTTTGTTTGTACTGTAGAATTTTCATGTTTTATGTTTTTAAAGTAAATAATGCAGTGATAAACACCCTTGCAGCTCTTTCTTTTTCAGAATTCTTTTGACTATTTTTCTTTCATTTTGATTCTCTTTTTTTCAAATCCTCAGGTAACACAGATATTGATTCCCCCTTTTATTTCAAATACTACAACTATCAATGATATAAATAGATAACCAGATATTATCTAAATATAGATAATAGACTCTTTAAGCAGAGTCTGGGGAGAAGGATTCTTCAATAAATCAATAACCTAGATTATATCTACAAGATGCAAAATATCCTACTGATTCTGCAAAATCAGAGAAGCAGTTGGTGAATTTAGAGACAGCATAGGAAGGAGCGAAATGATCTATTTTCCAATTAGATCAATTTAATCAGTTCAGTTAAAATGGTGTAATGACTTAAGCAACTCTCGTTAAGGGGATCTGGCAGTTTGTAGATATTAATATGTTAACTTTTAGAATCCCTTCCGCTTGAAAATATATTTCCATCTGACATTGTGTTCCTTTTTGTTCAAAGATTGTCAAATGGGAACGTGAAGGTGGTTCACCTCACAGCTCATGTGTCAGAGTGTATAGTAGTGTTGGGGTTAAAAGCCTGGCATCCACACCACCTAGAATCAGAACCTACAGAGAAGTTTGGCTTCCAAGGCAGCAGTAGGGGAAGTGCTGACACTAGCCTTGCTCCTGCCATTATTGCTGTGGTCTTTGGGAGAGGATTAATGGTGCCTTCCCTTGTTTGAGAACTAGCAGTGGATCAGCAAAGCTGAGCATAGGGCAGAGAGTTCTGGTACTTGCTGAGTACATTACCTCTTATAACAGGGTTTTAAATGTCAATGCTTTTTATAATGTATATGAGGAATTCTAATTGAGAAGCTAGCCCATATGCTTAGACTATATCCAACTATATGTTTCTTTTTTTGATATTGCAAAATAAGGTTAATTTTTATGATGAATATTTTATGGCCAGCTTTCTGTTATGTGCCAGAGAAATTGAGGGCTATGGAAACTGATGGGTGGTGAAGATAAAAGAGCAGTGCTGACCTTTTGGTAAATCATTCATCACACGGCTTCATCTGTAAGGAATTTTCTAGTTGTAGCTCATATTTGCTAATCACTACATTTGCCTCTCAGTTTTACAGGGATTGATTGTCTTGTTGTGGTTTGCCTTTCCTTGTCTTTCTTTTTTCTTTTTTATGTTTTGGTTATTGTTATTTTAACTATTTTATTGCCTAGTAGTTCCTCCCCATGGTGGAGTTTCCCTGGTAAAGAATCCGCCTGCAATGTGGCAGACCTGGATTCGATCCCAGGGTTGGGAAGATCCTCTGGAGAAGGGAACCCACTCCAATATTCTGGCTTGGAGAATTCCATGCACAGAGGATCCTGGCAGTTATAGTCCATGGGGTTATAAACAGTCAGACATGACTTCTAATGAGGGCTTCCCTGGTTCCTCAGATGGTAAAGAATCTGCCTACAATGTGGAACACCTGGGTTCAATCCCTGGGTTGGGAAGATCCCCTGGAGGAGGGAATGGCAACCCACTCCAGCATTTTTGCCTGGAGAATTTCATGGACAGAGGAGCCTGGTGGGCTACAGTCCTTGGGTCACAGAGTCAGATGCAGTTGCAGAGTCTGATGCAACTTTCACTTTCACTTCAGTACTTCCACCAGAGGGGGCTTGTGGACAGAGAGAGGCAATGCTGCTGCTGCTGCTAGGTCGCTTCGGTCGTGTCCGACTCTGTGTGACCCCGTGGACTGCAGACTACCAGGCTCCTCCGTCCATGGGATTTTCCAGGCAAGAGGACTGGAGTGGAGTGCCATTGCCTCCTCCTGAGAGAGGCAATGGGAATTAATAATTCAGTTTCTTTTTGCTGCTCTTCATTGTGACTTGCGAGGTTTCTTCTCAGTCGCTGAGATGGTCTTTAAGCATTCCATTCACTTACTCTCTTTGAATCTTATGGTCCCAGTGAAATTAAGTTACAAGATGACTGTCTCTTGCAGTGGCCAGAAAATAGAATATTTACCTGGGGTGTTCTAGCTCCAGGATACTTTTTCACTTCCATATTGATCAAAGTCCCATCAGGGGAAACCAAAGGGGAAAGTAGAATAATTTCTTAGTTTAATAGATCAGATACTGGAAATTATGGGTTTCATGATAGTGGGAGCTTAAATCTATATCCTGGACTTGAAGTAGATCCAAGGCTGAGAGCATCTGATAGAATATATCTTGCCAACATTGTGGACATCTATTGGCTCTTCATTTTTTGATCTGTTTCCCTGATTCTGGCCAATCCCTAGAGTTTAGAAGCATGGTTAATAAAGAAGCCTATATGATATAGAGGCCAGAATGGACATGTACTGGCATCTGGTGAGGACACTTAAGGCAAAGACTCTGCCTTAGGACCAAGAGAAATTAACTGTGGTACACTAAGGGATCTGACCAGTTACAGTGTTTTGCTGATTAGCCCCACAGAGGTTGTTTCTTAATTATGTGTTTTATGGTCTGTTAAACTAGGGACAGTGTCCACTCTCTGGGGATAGAGGATATTTTGATAGCAATTAATTGAAAATTGAGAAAACTGACAGAAACTAATCAGAAGTGTTTTACTGATCCGTTATTCCCAATCACAGGCAGTGTCAAGCACTTTTCAAATATTACTGCACTCTGCCCTTCCCCTGCCTAAATCTGGGATTCTTCCACAGGGTGAGTGGTCCTGGGTACCACACTGGCATTGCTCATTTGGTTCATAAGGACACATTGACAGAATTATTACAGTTAAGTTTGCGATTAGGCTTCTAAGGGTATGGCCATGAGGCCTTTCTGGAAGTGTGTGTGTGTGTGTGTGTGTGTGTGTGTGTGTGTGGTAGGGTGCACATGGAGGTACATGACATTTTTTATTATTTTGTGAAAGCACAAATCATAGGCTTATGGCTGCAGCCCATCAGAATACTTTTACCTCATTTTAAATAACAAAGAACATGTTCATATATGTTAGTATATTCTTTTATAGAAACACACACACACAAGAAACATGGTTTCTAAACAACAGCATCTTTTAATGGGAAATTTTCAGAAGTAACTTTTTCCCCCTGCTGTGTTTGAGATACAAAGGCAGTCTTTAGGGAAAGGACACTTAGGTCCAAGAAACATAAGCAATGGCCACAGTCTTTTGGGCTTCCCTGGTGTCTCAGTTGGTAAAGAATCCACCTGCAATGCAGGAGACCTGAGTTTGATCCCTGAGTGGGGAAGATCCCCTGGAGAAGGAAATGGCAACCCACTCCAGTATTCTTGCCTGGGAAATCCCATGGACAGAGAAGCCTGACAGGCTACAGTTTATGGGGTTCTCAATAGTTGGACATGACTTAGTGACAAAACCACCGCCACCACAGTCTATTAATACCAGGGCCTTCTCATGAGAAGGAATAATTCTTACATTGTGGTGACATGTTAGACTTTGAAGGAGATTTTCTCAAGTGTCTTCCATAGCAATATGGTATAGAAGTTGTTCTGAGAGGAGGCAGAAATGAATTAAAATGAATTTTTGGAATCCTCCTTATTGAAAATGCTGAAGCTGTTAAGCATTACTTCTCTCACCTTCCTTCTCCAGATCCACCAGCTTACCTAGACTCACACCTACCTTTGTCTCTTTTCCTCAAGACTCAGATATTAAGAAGAATTTCCCGTGTCTTCAATTTCTACATGCTCACTTCATGTTTTATTCTTCACCATGGAATAAAGTAACCACTAGCCAGCCTTTATGTTCAAATTAAATTAAACAAAGCAGAGGATTCAGCTGCTCAGTCACACTGGCCTCATATCTAGCGCTTCAGCCTATCCTACTGCCTACTCCTCTGTACCGACTGAAGCTTTTACTCTCTAGCTCACTGTCTTTGTGCCCATCACTCTCCTGCCATCCCTCTAGGTAAGAATATCCACACAGAATACTCACATCTGGGCTGTCAGTCCCTTGGATTTCTCACTTGCAAGTGTCTCTTTCTCTACCTCGTGATCATACCCCAGGGCAGTGGCTCTCAGTTTAGGAAGCACTACTCTTCCATGGATCATCTGTAAAGATGAGAAGTCCTACTGGCCTCTAGAGGGCGGGAGCTAAAGGTCTAAATGCCATTCAGGATCTGAATGCATGAGACAGTTTAGGCAATGAAGAATTGTTTCACCTCAAATGCCGTGATGTTCTTGTTAGAAAACACTATGCCAACCTTCTAAAAAAAACAGTGTATATACCTTAATTAAGAACTGCTGTTTAGTTGGTAGGTCATGACCAAGTCTTTTTGATCCCATGGACCCTAGACCGCCAAGCTCCTCTGTCCATGGGATTTCCCAGGCAAGAATACTGGAGTGGGTTGCCATTTCCTTCTACAGGGGATCTTCTTGACCTAAGGATTGAACCCACGTCTCCTGTGTCTCCTGCATTGCAGGTGGATTCTTTACCACTTGAGATACCAGGGAAGCCCTAATTAAGAATACTGTATCTCTAAAAAATGCTAACCATCATTTGCACCTCCCCTGAATTGTAATCTTTTTGCTGATGGAGGGTGTTGCCTCTATATTGATGGTTGCTGATGGATCAGGGCAGTTGTTGCTGGAGGTTGTGGTAGCTGTGATAATTTATTAAAATAAGCCAGAAACGAAGTTTGCCACATTGATTGCCTGTTTCTTTCACGAACAATTTCTCTGTGGTATGAAGTGCTGTTTGAGAGCATTTTATTCCCCAGTAAAACTTATTTCCAAGTTGGAGTCAATCCTCTCAAATCCTGCCACTGCTTTATCAACTAGGTTTATATAATATTCTAAATCCTTTGTTGTCATTTCAACAGTCTTCACGCATCTTTACCAGGAGATGTTTTCCATTCAAGAAACCAATTTCTTTGCTCATACATAAGAAGCAACTCCTCATCTGTTAAAGTCATGTCATGAGGTTGCAACAATTCAGTCATATCTTCAGGCTCCACTTTTCATTCTAGTTGTCTTGCTATTTTTACCACATCTCTAGTTACTTGCTCTACTGAAGTCTTGAACCCGTTGAAGTCATCTATGAGGATTGGAATCAATTTCTTTCAAGCTTCTGTTAATGTTGATATTATGACCTCCCCCATGAATCGCAAATCTTAGTGACATCTAGAATGGCGAATCCTTTCCAGAAGGTTTTCAATTTACTTTGCTTAGATCCATCAGAAGAATCACTATCTATTCCAGCTACAGTTTTAACAAAAATACTTTTCTTAAAAAATAAGAGTTGAAATTCAAAACAACTCTTTGATCCATGGTCTTCAGAGTGGATGTTGTGTTAGATAGCATGAAAACAACATTAATTTCATTCTACATCTCTATCAGAGCTCTTGGCTAACCAGGTGTATTGTCAATGTCTGAAAGGAATCTTTTTTTTTTTTTTGAGCAATAGATCTCAACAGTAGGCTTCAAATATTTATTAAACCATTTGTAAACAGATGTATTATCATCCTGACTTTGTTGTTCCATTTATAGAGCACTGGCAGAGTAGATTTAGCATAATTCTTAGGGCCCAAGGTTTTTGGAATGGTAACTAAGTATTGGCTTCAGTTTAAAGTCAACAGCTGCATTGGGCCCTAACAAGAGAGTCAGCTTGTTTTCTGAAGCTTTGAAGTCAGGCAGTGACTTTTCCTCTTTAACTATAAAAGTCCTTGGTGGCATCTTCTCTCAATATAAGGATATTTCATCTACAGTGAAAATCTGGTGTTTAAACAGCCCAATCAAAAAATGGACAGAAGATCTAAACAGACATTTCTCCAAAGAAGACATGCAGATGGCCAATAAACACATGAAAAGACACTCAGCATCACTCATTATTAGAGAAATGCAAATAAAAACTACAATGAATGGAAATCAAAACTACAATGAGCTATCACCTCAGAATGGCCATCATCAAAAAAATCTACAAACAATAAATGCCTCAAACTTTTCTTCTTTGCAGCTTCCTTACCTTCACAGAATTGAGAGTTAGGACCTCAATCTATATTAGCCTTTGGCTTAAGAGAATGTTGTGGCTGATTCGATCTTCTATCCAGACCACTAAAACTTCCTCCATATCAGCAGTAAGGCTACTTTGCTTTCTTAGCATTTGTGTAGTCACTGAACTAGCACATTTATTTGAGAACTTATCCTTTGCATCCACAACTTATCTCAAGAGGCCAAGTGTTTGGCCTCTCTCAGCTTCTGACTTACCTTCCTCACTAAACTTAATCATTTCAAGCTTTTACTTTAAAGTGAGATGTGCTACTTTTCCTTTTGGTTGAACACTTAGAGGTCATTGTACCATTATTTGTTGTTGTTCAGTCACCCAGTCATGTCCAATTCTTTATGACCCCATGAACTGAAGCACACCAGACCTCCCTTTCCCTCACCACCTCCCCAGGTTTGCCCAAGTTCGTGTCCCTTGCATCAGTGATACCATCCAGCCATCTCATCCTCTGATGTCCTCTTTTCTTTCTGTCCTCAATCTTTCCCAGTATTAGGGACTTTTCCATTGAATCGGCTGTTCACAGCAGCTAACCAAAATACTGGAGCTTCAGCTTTAGCATCAATCCTTCCAGTGACTATTCAGGGTTGATGTCCTTTAAGATTGACTGGTTTGATCTGCTCACTGTCCAGGAGACTCTCAGGTGTCTTCTCTAGCACCACAGTTTGAAGGCCTCAGTTATTTGGGGGTGCTCTATCTTCTTTATGGTCCAGTTCTCACAACCATACGTGATCACTGGGAAGACCATAGCCTTGACTATATGAACCTTTGTTGACAGAGTAATGTCTCAGCTTCTCAAAGCACCATTTAGTTTTGTCATCGCTTTCCTGCCAAGAAGCAATCATATTCTGATTTCATGACTGGAGTCACCATCTGGGTGATATTAGAGCCTAAGAAGAGAAAATATGTCACTAGTCCCACCTTTTCCCCTTCTATTTGCCATGAAGTAATAGGTCCAGATGCCATGATCTTAGTTTTTTTAATGTTTAGTTTTAAGCTGGCTTTTTTCGCTCTTCTCATTCACCCTCATCAAGAGGTTCTTTAATTCCTCTTCACTTTTTGCCATTAGAGTGGTATCATCCACATGTCTGAGGTTGTTGATGTTTTTCCCACCTATCTTGATTTCAGCTTGTAACTCATCCGGCATGACATTTCTCATGATGTGCTTAGCGTATAGGTGAAATAAATAGGGTGACAACAGACAGCCCTGTTGCACTCTTTTCTGAATCCTGGGATAATCAGTTATTCCATACAGGGTTGTAACTGTTGTTTCTTGACTCACATACAGGTTTCTCAGGAGATAGATAAGATGGTCTGGTATTCCCGTCTCTTTAGAGCTTTCTACAGTTTGTTATGATCCACACAGTCAAAGGCTTTGGTGTAGTCGATGAAACAGAGGTAGATTTTTTTTGGAATTCCCTTGCTTTCTCTATGATCCAGTGAATGTTGACAATTTGATATCTGGTTCCTCTAACCCCATCTTGGACTTCTAGAAGTTCTTTCATCGTGTAATGCTGAAGCCAAGCAGGAAAGATTTTAAGCATGACCTTACTGGCATGGGAGATGAGTGCAATTGTCTGATGGTTTGAACATTCTTTAGTACTACCTTTCTTGGGAGTTGGAATGAGGGTTGACCTTTTCTGGTCCTGTGGCCCCCACTGGATCTTCCAGATTTGCTGACATATTGAGTGTAACACTTTGACAGCATCATCTTTTAGGGTTTTGAATAGCTCTACTAGAATTCTGTCACATCCACTAGCTTTATTAACAACAGTGCTTCCTAAAGCCTACTTGACTTCACACTCCAGAATGTCTGACTCTGGGTAACTGACCACATCATCATAGTTGTCAGGTTCATTAAGATCTTTTTTTGTACAGTTCTTTCATGTATTCTTCCCATCTCTTCTTGATCTCTTTCTGTGTCTACTAGGTCTCTACTGTTTCTATCGTTTATTGTGTCCATCTTTGGGAGATATGTTCCCTTGATAGTTCCAGTTTTCCTGAAGAGATCTCTATTCTTTCCCTTTCTGTTGTTTTCCTCTATTTTTATGCATTGTTCATTGAAGAAGGCCTTTTTGCCTCTCCTTGCTATTCTTTGGAACTCTGAGTTTAGTTGGATGTACCTTTCCCTTTTTCCCTTGCGTTTTGTTTCTCTTCTTTCTTCAGCTATTTGTATAGCCTCCTCAATAACCACTTTACCTTCTTGCTTTTCTTTTCCTTTGGGATGGGTTTGTTCACTGCCTTGTGTACAATATTATGGACCTGTGTTTCATAGTTCCTCAGGCACACTGTTTATTAATTGGCCTAATTTCAACATTGTTATGTCTTGGGGAATAGGGAGACCCAAGAAGGAGAGTAGCGATGGGGGAATGGCTGGTCAGTGGAGCAGTGGGAACACACACAACTTTTTTTTTTTTTTTTGTGGCTGTACCATGCATCATGTGGGATCTTAGTTCCCCAACCAGGGATTGAACCCACACCCCTGCAATAGTGATTGGAAGCATGGAATCCTAACCACTGGACTACCAGGGAAGTCCCCCATACACAACATTTGTTGATTAAGTACACTATCTTGCATAGGTGCAGTTTGTGATACCACCCAAACAATTATTAATATGAGAGTGACATCAAAGATCACTGATCACAGTGATAGTAATGAAAAAACCCTGAAATGTTATATAAGAATTACCAAATGTGACATAGAGTCATGAAGTGAGCGAATGCTGATGGAAAAATGCCACCAATAGATTTGCTTGATGCAGGACTGCCACAAACCTTCAACTTATAAAAAGCACAATATCTGCAAAGCACACTAAAGCAACGTTCAGTGAAAAGAGGTATGCCTGTATTCATTACCCCTCTCATGCTCTTACTCCTCTCCTTACCCAGCTTAGATGCTATAGTCAGTCTCTCTGTGTCCTGTTCACTGACATGACTCTGACCCTCTCTCAGCTCTCTGCCCACTTTGGACCTAAGTGCAGATGAACGTAGAAGAACACAAAACCATGCTGAGCAGCATTGCTTTCAATTTATATCCACAGATTTCAAGTGTATCCTCTGTTATATTTACCCATTCTTCATCATTTGCCTGAAACTTCTACTCTGTAAGACAATGGTTTAATACTTTCACCTCTACCTCAGACTCCAACTCCCACCCCCTATTCTCCCTCAGCTGTTTCCTTCAGTTCATATTCCACTCAGGAAATAGAAAAAGTTAGAGGAGATGACCTCATCTCCTCTAGCAAATCTACACTGACTCTGTTTCTGCACCCACTGTCTCAGTCTGCCTTCTGGTGCTGCACATGAACTGCATGGATATAACCCCCCAGATATCTGTTGGAGAGTAAATCCAGTCTCTTTGCTGTAGCCTCAAGATCCTTCAAGATTTGGCTCATCCTTGTCTTTCTCACCGTGTCTACTGTTACTCTCTTTTTCTGTTCCCAAGTTCTGGTCACACTGGTTTTCTTGCTGGGCTTCATGTATGTCAAGCTTATTCCAACCTCAGTGTCTTTGTGTTTCCTATTACTTCTGTCTGGAAGTCTTTTCCCCTAGATATTTCTCTATCTTGCTTGCTCATGGCACTCAGATTTCTGCTCCAGGTCATCTCCTCAGACGATCCTTCCTGGACCACTCTGTCCACATAGTTGTCTTCCTCTCCCCATCATTCTGAAACTCCATACCCTTCTTAAGTTTTCCTTCACAGGATTTATCCCTATCTGACATAGTATAAGTGTGTGTTACTCTGCTTACTGTCCTGATATAACTTTATGCAAGAAGGGATTTTTGCCTATCTTTCTTGCATCTGTATCTTCAGTTCCTAGAACAGTATTTAGCACTCAATATTTATTGATTAAGCATTTAACACACTTTTGATAAATGAATATTGAGTAAAGTATAGTGAGTCCTGTGGCAAAGGCTCTTTTTTATTTGCCATGCCTTTACTATTCTGAGGCATATGATGAGTCAGTTCTCCTACCACTTCTCTCTATTTGCAAGATTGGGAAACCTTTCGTACAGTGTCCCATCATAACATTGGGCTTCCATTTGATATAAACACATCATCTACATATTAATTCTGCCTTTGTTCTTTCTCATTAACCTGTAACAATTAAACTAGACCATTACTCTGTGACACTGTGAGTTTTTATGATATCATATCAAAGTCTCCATTTATTAAATAACTTAATAAATTAAAACCTTATTCAATGACAGTATCTTTCAGTTATAAATCATTTCCACTAAAGAGCACAGTGGCAAATGTGGGACAATTTTGGCATTAAGACATATCAGTCTAGTAGCCAGACCTGCTTACTGACACAATGAAAGTTAAAAGCTGTCACTTTAGGTGATTGTTTGGTGCCAATGACACTGAGAACAGAATAGTTGATGGGGTAAAAAAAGACAAACTCAGGCGCTGCTATTGGAAAGCACAGCTCAATTATCAGATTGTCATTTAGATTCTTTAGAATGTTAATTGGATAAAACCACAAATTAAAAATAAAGTTTGGAGCTTTTAGACTGTGTCTTTGGATTTCAGTTCGAGGGAGACCAACCTGCAGGGTTGCATTCAAACTTCTTAATTTATAATACAAGGTTCTCATTTAACCAGACCACCTTACCTGTCTCCTAAGAAACCTGTATGTAGGTCAAGAAGCAGCAGTTAGAACTAGACATGGAAAAACTGGTTCAAAATTGAGAAAAGAGTACAACAGGGCTGTATATTGTCACAGAGCTTGTTTGACTGACACGCAGTGTCCAACATGTGAGATGCAATCAGAAGCTGGAATCAAGGTTGTCGGGAGAAATAACAACTTGAGATATGCATATGATACCACTCTAATGGCAGAATGCGAAGAGGAATTAAAGAGCCTCTTGAGGAAGGAGAGGCTCTCCTTGAAAGAGGAGAGTGAAAAAGCTGGCTTTAAACTCCACATAAAAAAGTGAAAAATTAAGATCTGGCATCCAATCTCATCACTTCATGGCAAATAAAAGGGGAAAAAGTGGAAGCAGTGACAGATTTTATTTTCATGGGCTCCAAAATCACAGTGGATGGTTACTGCAGCCATGAAATTAAAAAACACTTGCCCCTTGGAAGAAAAGCTATGACAAACCTAGACAGAGTATTAAAAAGCAAAGACATCACTTTGCTGACAAAGGTCTATGTATCCAAAGCTATGATTTTTTCCAGTTGTCATGTACAGATGTGAGAGTTGGACCATAAAGAAGGCTGAATGCTGAAGAACGGTTGCTTTCAAATTATGGTGCTAAGAAGACTCTTGAGAGTCCCTTGGACTGCAAGGATATCAAACCAGTCAATCCTAAAGGAAATCAACCCCGAATATTCACTGGAAGGACTGATGCTAAAGCTAGAGCTCCAATACTTTGGCCACCTGATGTGAAGGGCCAGCTCGTTGGAAAAGACCCTGATGCTGGGAACGATTGAATGCAAAGTGAGAAGGGGGTGGCAGAGGATGAGATGGTTAGATAGCATCACCGACTCACTGACTCAGTTTGCTCCTCCTGAATCTGAGCAAACTCCAGGAGACAGTGAAGGACAAGGAAGCCTGGCATGCTGCAGTCCATGGGGTCGCAAAGAGCTAGACACAACGAAGTGACTGAACAACAACAAACCTCATTTAACTGGAGTGGAAGATAGTCAGATAAAGGCAGGGAGACCAAGGATACTAATGCAATTACCTAAGTAAGAGATGATGAGAAGAGGGGTTGGGAAGAAGAGATGTAGGAAAGGAGGAGACAAGGTGAAAGCTGCGTCATATGAAAGTGAAAAAAATTAATGAGGGAGAGTGAAATACAGCAACGTCAGAGGTGGATGACACATGGATTCTTTTGTATTCATGTTACAGGTAAATGCAATATATTTGACCTGTAATTGTAGTGGATTGACCACTTTAATCTGGAAATTTTGGGATATTACTTGTGTAAGGATTAATCAGTTATAGTTTTAAGAGAATATATCAATAGGGTGTTAACATGTCTAAGGTGACTTAACGAGGAGAGCCAAATTATGAGCCTAAGCTAGATATGGGCTTCCCTGGTGGCTCAGAAGTTAAAGCGTATACAGTCATGCCTTCTGGGGTGTGTAAACTGGGTACATTTGGATAATCTCTGACTTTTAGGAAATTGTAAATCAGTCTCATGGTTGAAATAAGGCCAAATACAGCAGGAATCACAACAAACATAAAGATGATTCATTCTTTGTTGCAGTAGACAAAGATTTTTAAGTTGCATGGGGAAGAAGAAACAGTCACACAGCTGTTTATAAGGGATGCCCCTATTAAGAATAATGGTATGGGAAGACTGAAAGAAAATATATATGTGGAAGTTGACATAATATACCATGCATATGGGACTTCCTCAGTGGCTCAGTGGTAAAGAATCTGCCTGCCAGTGCAGGAGATGCAAGTTTGATCCCTGGATGGTGAAGATCCCCTGGAGAAAGAAATGGCAATGCACTCCAGTATTCTTGCCTGGGAAATCCTATAGACAGAGGAGCCTGGTGGGCTACAGTCCATGGGGTCACAGAAAGAGCTGGGCAAGACTGAGTGGCTAAACAACACACAATGCAAATAAATACCTTTCAAAAGAAGGTTGATGACACTATAGTAATATCAGACAAAATGTATTTAAAAAATGTTATTACAGATAAAGGAAGTTATTGTTTAATGATAAAAGAGCAATTCACAAAGAATATATATTTATCCTGAACCTTCATTACCTAGTAGCATCATTTCAGAAATTTATATATAAAGTAAAAATTAAGAATGTTACCATGAATTATTGAGAACATAAATCATAATTGGGAGTTTTAAACATTTTCTCTCAGACATTGAAAAATCAAACTAAAAAATATTAGAAACAATAAAGAAGATTTAAATAACATAACTGATTAGCTTGATCAAGTAGACATATATAGAACTCTGAGCTTCACTACCAGAGAATGTACACACATCAAAAGCCTTACCAATGACTGATTAAAATTACATTTCTTCCTATCTCAGAGGAAAAAATTAGGAGGCCAAAAACAAATAGACATCAAAAGTTATACATTTGCAAACTCAAGATCATACTTCTAAATCTTGAATCTAATAAAAGTGATGATAGAAATGAGTAGATACTTTATTTTAAACCTAGTGGGATACTATTAAAGAGGTACATAAAGGAAATTTTATAAGTTCAAACGCATATATTTGTAATGAAGGAGGACTGATTATTAGTGAGTTAAGCATTCAACCAAAAAGTTGTAAAGAGGATAGTTGAGTAAACCAAAATAAAGCAAAGAGAAAAGAGAATAAAAATATTACAAAAAGAAATAGAATACAAAGGAACAGCAGAGACGATAGGCAAAGCAAAGGCTGATTCCTTGAAAGACTAACTAAACACATCTAGCAAACTTGATCAACTGCAGAAGCAAGGACAGAGGGAAGGAAGGAGAATGAGAGTCAGAGAACACAGATAGCAGATAGAAGTGAATAAAGGGGCCTAACGTGTGTACAGCAGATAATAAAATGTCAAAAGACTGTGCCGAATAACTTCACGGTAATATATTTGAAACATACATCTTAATAAATAGGGGTGCCCATATGTTTATGATACAGACATTCCAAGTTCATGTCACAACAGGAGACTGAGAAACATGATTTCTAGCTGAGTTGAGTTTGAATGAATGAATGGAGGAGAAACATCTGAGACATACGTATGGCTATCCACTGTGAACTGGGAATTATGCAGGTGTTACCTTACATTTTCATGAAGGAGATGGACATTAAAAAACCATCACAAAAATAGATATTTACAGTTGAGGCTAGTACAGTATAGGAAAGGTCAGAGCATTTAACAGGGAACCTAATCTTTCTTGGGCAAAGGGCAGGTTAGCAAAGGTTTCCTGAAGAAGTGACATCCCTGCTGGGACTGAAATGATGGGTTATCCAAGCCAGAAGGTGATACAGGGTCCTAAGACATAATCATATTAATAGAGGGGATGGTAGAAAGGTGTGAGAATCGGTTTCAGCAATTGCCTTTGAAATGTGGGAAGGATTTATACAAGCCAAATACATAAAATTCACACGTCTCAGTAAAGTGCAAACATGTTATCCCTGTTAAGAGCTCTATGTTGATGCTTAAGGATATAATCTGTGAAGTACAAAAATATGGACAGACAGGAGCTAAACCAGCTTCATTCAGAGTAGTGGTCACTTGTAGAGAAGGGAGAGTGGAGGAGGCTTCTGCATTTATCCCTTGTTAATAGTGATGCCCTTCCTGAAAGGAAGGACAAAGTAAGCCACAGTCAGGAGTGTGCTAATTTTTTATTTAAGTGTTGGTCTTATCTGAAATGTAAACCTTAATTGTAAAACATCAGGCAAAAAATTGTGGAAGAGGAACTTACAGATGCTGTATTGAAGGGAGAAATGGTTTAGACAGCACTACTGTGCTTCAAAATGTGAAGAGGCAGGTCAGACATTGAGAGTAAGAATTTAGGACTGCTTTGTCCAACACAGTAGCCACTAGATACGTGTAGATATTGAGTAATTCAAATGTGGCCAATCTTAATTGAGACATGCTGTAAGTGTACAACACATAGAATAGAAAGTCACTCAGTCATGTCCGACTCTTTGCAACCCCATGGACTATCCAGTCCATGGAATTCTTTCGGCCAGAATACTGGAGTGGGTAGCCTTTCCCTTCTCCAGAAGATCTTCCCAACACAGGGATCGAACCCAGGTCTCCCACATTGCAGGCAGACTCTTTACCAGCTGAGCCACAAAGGAAGCCCAAGAATACTGGAGTGGGTAGCCTATCCCTTCTCCAGGAGATAGTTCCAACCCAGGAATTGGACCAGAGCCTCCTGCATTATAGCACTGGATTTTAAAGACAGTATTAAAGAAGAATGTAAAATGTTTTGGTAATATTTTTATTGAAGTATAGGTGATTTACAATATTAGCTTCAAGTGTACAATATAGTGATTCAAACTTTTATAGGTTTTGCTTCATTTAAAGTTATAAAATATTGGCTATCATCCCTGTGCTGTGCAATATATCATGATATCTTTTTTATTCTATATTCATAAAAAGTGAAGATTCCCAGGTGGTGCGAGTGGTAAAGAACCCACCTGCTAATGCAGGAGACACAAGAGACCAAACTTCAATCCCTGGGTCAGGAAGATCCCCTGGAGAAGGAAATGGCAACCCACTCCAGTATTCTTGCCTGGAGAACCCCATGGCCCAGAGTAGCCTTGTGGGCTACAGTCCATGGGCTTGAAAGGAGTTGGACATGACTGAAGCACCTTAGCATGCATACACGCATACATAGTAGTTTTTACCTACTAATATGCCTGTTTTGCCCCTCCCTCCTCAGTAACCATGAGTTTGTTCTCTATATCTGTGAGTCTCTTTCTGTTTTGTTTTATTCATTTGGTTGTTTTATTTATTTATTTATTTATTTATTTTCCATTTATTTCTATTAGTTGGAGGCTAATTACTTTACAATATTGTAGTGGTTTTTGCCATACATTGACATGAGTCAGACATGGATTTGCATGTATTCCCCATCCCGATCCCCCCTCCCACCTCTCTCTCCACCCGATCCCTCTGGGTCTTCCCAGTGCACCAGGCCTGAGCACTTGTCTCATGCATCCTACCTGGGCTGGTGATCTGTTTCACTATAGATAATGTTCATGTTGTTCTCTCGAAACATCCCACCCTCGCCTTCTCCCACAGAGTCCAAAAGTCTGTTCTGTATATCTGTGTCTCTTTTTCTGTTTTGCATATAGGGTTATCGTTACCATCTTTCTAAATTCCATATATATGTGTTAGTATGCTGTAATGTCTTTATCTTTCTGGCTTACTTCACTCTGTATAATGGGCTCCAGTTTCATCCATCTCATTAGAACTGATTCAAATGAATTCTTTTTAACGGCTGAGTAATATTCCACGGTGTATATGTACCACAGCTTCCTCATCCATTCGTCTGCTGATGGGCATCTAGGTTGCTTCCATGTCCTGGCTATTTTAAACAGTGTTGCGATGAACATTGGGGTGCACGTGTCTCTTTCAGATCTAGTTTCCTTGGTGTGTATGCCCAGAAGTGGGATTGCTGGGTCATATGGCAGTTCTATTTCCAGTTTTTTAAGGAATCTCCACACTGTTCTCCATAGTGGCTGTACTAGTTTGCATTCCCACCAACAGTGTAAGAGGGTTCCCTTTTCTACACACCCTCTCCAGCATTTATTGCTTGTAGACTTTTGAATAGCAGCCATCCTGACTGGCGTGTAATGGTACCTCATTGTGGTTTTGATTTGCATTTCTCTGATAATGAGTGATGTTGAGCATCTTTTCATGTGTTTGTTTTTTGATTGCGTCCTTTATTTTTCTGGAATTGAGCTGCAGGAATTGCTTGTATATTTTTGAGATTAATCCTTTGTCTGTTGCTTCGTTTGCTATTATTTTCTCCCATTCTGAGCGCTGTCTTTTCACCTTGCTTATAGTTTCCTTTGTTGTGCAAAAGCTTTTAAGTTTCATTAGGTCCCATTTGTTTATTTTTGCTTTTATTTCCAATATTCTGGGAGGTGGGTCATAGAGGATCCTGCTGTGATTTATGTCGGAGAGTGTTTTGCCTATGTTCTCCTCTAGGAGTTTTATAGTTTCTGGTCTTACATTTAGACCTTTAATCCATCTTGAGTTTATTTTGTGTATGGTGTTAGAAGGTGTTCTAGTTTCATTCTTTTAGAAGTGGTTGACCAGTTTTCCCAGCACCACTTGTTAAAGAGGTTGTCTTTTTTCCATTGTATATCCTTGCCTCCTTTGTCGAAGATAAGGTGTCCATAGGTTCGTGGATTTATCTCTGGGCTTTCTATTCTGTTCCATTGATCTATATATCTTCTGCCTCCGTTATTCTACTGTTGGTTCCCTCCAGAGTGTTTTTGATCTCATTTATTGCATTATTCATTTTTAATTGACTCTTTTTTATTTCTTCTAGGTCCTTATTAAACATTTATTGCATCTTCTCAATCTTTGTCTCCAGGCTATTTATCTGTAACTCCATTTTGTTTTCAAGATTTTGGATCATTTTTATTATCATTATTCTAAATTCTTTGTCAGGTAGATTCCCTATCTCCTCCTCTTTTGTTTGACTTGGTGGGCATTTTTCATGTTCCTTTACCTGCTGGGTATTTCTCTGCCTTTTCATCTTGTTTAGATTGCTGTGTCTGGAGTGGCTTTCTGTATTCTGGTGGTCTGTGGTTCCTTTTTATTGTGGAGGTTTCACCAGTGGGTGGGGTTGGATGACTGGCTTGTCAAGGTTTCCTGGTTAGGGGAGCTTGCATCGGTGTTCTGGTGTGGATTTCTTCTCTCTGGAGTGCAATGGAGTGTCCAGTAGTGAGTTTTGAGACGGGTCTATGTGTTAGGTGTGACTTTGGGCAGCCTGCATGTTGACGCTCGGGGCTATGTTCCTGCGTTGCTGGAGAATTTGCTGGTATGTCTTGCTCTGGAACTTATTGGCTCTTGGGTGGTGGTTGGTTTCAATGTAGGTATGGAGGCTTTTGCATGATTTCTTATTACTTAATGTTCCCTCTAGTCAGGAGTTTTCTGGTGTTCTCAGGTTTTGGGCTTAAGTCTCCTGCCTCTGGATTTCAGTCTTATTCTCCAGTAGCCTCAAGACTTCTTCAACTATACAATACTGGTAATAAAACTTCTAGGTTAATGGAGAAAAGATTCTCCCCCGTGAGGGACGCCCAGAGAGGTTCACAGAGTTACATGAAGAAGAGGAGAGGGAGGAAGGAGATAGAGATGAGCAGGAGGAGAAAAAGGGGGGCTCAAGAGGAGAGAGACAGATCTACGCAGTTATCTGTTCCCAAAGTGTTCTCTGTAGCCCAGACACCCACAAAGATTCACAGAATTGGATTGGGAAGAGAAGGGGAGGGAGGAAATAGAGGTGATCTGAGGGAGAAAACAGAGAGTCAAAAGTGGGAGAGAGTAATCCACACACTCCTGAGTAAAAATGGGTACTGAAGGTTGGATTCTTAAATGTCCAAAATTGATATCAAATACTGAGAAACAAAGATTAAAAATCTAGAGTAGAAGTTAGACTCTTAAAAATACAATATCATTCGGAGAAGGCAATGGCACCCCACTCCAGTACTCTTGCCTGGAAAATCCCATGGATGGAGGAGCCTGGTGGGCTGCAGTCCATGGGGTTGCTAAGAGTCAGACACGACTGAGCGACTTCAGTTTCACTTTTCACTTGCACACATTGGAGAAGGAATGGCAACCCACTCCAGTGTTCTTGCCTGGAGAATCCCAGGGACGGGGGAGTCTGGTGGGCTACCGTCTGTGGGATCACACGGAGTCGGACATGACTGCGGTGACTTAGCAGCAGCAGTAGCAGCCGCATAAAGTATCTTAGGCTTTGTGGGCCATGTGGTCTCTGTCACAACTGTTCAGCTCTTGCAGCATGAAAGCAACCCTTGACAGTATATAAACAAGAGTGTGGCTGTGGGTCAATAAAACTTTATTAAAAAAATACAATATCAAAAACAGAAACAAAAAATTTAAGAAATATATATGAAGTTCGGCTTAAAAATAGGGCCTCTTTGTTTTTTTGCAAGGTTATAGTGAAATGCAAATAAAAATTAAGGAGTAATAGAGGAATAATAGAGGACTTTAAGAGAAAATAAGAGAAAAAAATAAAAAAGAAAAAAAGATTTTTAATTAAAAAAGTAGTAAAAATATATGAAAATGAAAGTTAAGGAGTAATGGAGGAATGATAGAGAATTTTAAAAGAAAATAAAAGAGAAAAAAGAAAAAGAAAAAGGAAAAATTTTTTTTTAATTAAAAAAAAAGTAAAAATATATCTAGGAATTTCTCTGGAGCTGTTGCGGTCAGTGTGGGTTCCGTTCAGTTTCAGATAGCTCCTTGTTCCAGCTTACACTTCTCGATATCTATAGGCCCCTTCCGGTGTAGTCGGTGTTACCTACAGGTATTTTAATCTGTTGCACCAGTCACTTCTGAAGCGGTTCCCTTTGTTTATTTGGGTTCTGTCTGCTGGTCTCTTCAGTGTCTAATTTCCACCCTGACACAAGCGGGTAGAGGTGGTCTCTTGTTCACTTGGTTCACTTGTTCAGTAGTGCTGCTGGGAGGGACGGGCGCTGCAGACAAATGTCACTGGCGTGTGTGGGGAGTGCTTGCAGTGTTCCGGCCACACTGGGTTTGCCCCCGCTCACGGTGTGTGCTTTCCCCGTCTACACTGCTCAGGCTCCAGGCTGCTCTATAGGGAGCGGGCCCTGCGTTGCGTGTGGTTCCAGTTTTCGGTTACTCCACAAAAGCACAGACTCGGTTGGGCCTGCGTTTTGTGCCTTCACCCGCCCAAGCAGCTCAGGCAGCCAGGAGCTTGATGGGCGCACTCTCCCTGGGTGCGGTGCGCCTTATCCCCTCCGCGGTCCCTGCCTCAGTTTCCACGCGAACCGGTCTGGTGCGCCTTGTGTCTGTTCTGGGGAGCTGGTCTCTAGCTGCGACCCTCCCGGCAGATGTCAACCATCCAGAATCTCAGGAAGTCTTTGGTTAGAGACTGGGAGCCTGTTTGCAGTTTGGTAGGGGATGCCGTCTCCGGGGCTGAGTTTGCCCCTTTCCCCTACCCCCTGCCTCCTGCCTCCCACGGGGGATGGGCTGGTCCGCAGCCGGCTAGCTCTTCTCTGGGATTGCTCAGTTCTTCCTTTGTTCTGGGAACGGGCTGGCAGTGTGTTCGATTAGCGTTAGCATGCTTTTCGCCGGTTTCTTTTCTCTCTCTCTCTTGCTATCCCACAGTTTAAGTTGCTATCTCACTTTAGCTCCCTCCGATTGCCCTCGGGGCATTCAGGCCCTTCCTTACCCTAAGCAATGCCTCCCACTCCTCTCCGTTCAGCCCCCACTTGCTGGTGGTGGATGCGAGCATCTGGGGTACTTTTCTGCTGGGAGTTGCTTTTAGGCATGTAATCTGTGGGTTTTATTTATTTTTCCTCCCAGTTAGGTTGCCCTCTGAGATTCAAAAACTTCCCCCAGACCCACCAGTGAGAGGGTTTCCTGGTGTTTGGAAACTTCCTCTATTAAGACTACCTTCCCAGGACGGGTCTCCATCCCTAGCTCTTTTGTCTCTCTTTTATCTTTTATATTTTGTCCTACCTCCTTTCAAAGAGGATGGGCTGCTTTTCTGGGCACCTGATGTCCTCTGCTCGCGATAAGAAGTTGTTTTGTGAAGTTTGCTCAGTGTTCAAATGTTCTTTTGATGAATTTGTAGGGGAGAAAGTGGTCTTCCCATCCTATTCCTCTGCCATCTTTAAGGTCCACTTTCCTGTTTTATTTTTTAGATTCCATGTAGAAGTGGTAATGTATATTATTTGTCACCAATAATATTTTTATATTGTTTACATTATATGAAATGATAAGATTATGGATGTATTAGGTTATATTAAAATATTATTAAAATTAATCTCATCTGTTTATTTTTATATTTTTAATGTGGTTACTAGAAAGTTTAAATGTCAGCCACACCTGTGATTGACATTTTATTTCTGTTGGACAGTGCAAGTTTAGAAACTATTATAGCAACTTGACATTGACAGAATATCCAAGTGCATGTGACATCAACTCACAACATAGTAGAAAGGAATAATACTGTTAATTCATGTTTTATTAATGATAATTAGTTAAGCACTGCTTGAAATCATTTATATTTTTCAAAGTGTTTATGCATTATGCTTATGATAGAAAAGTGCTGTGTGGTAAGTCATTTCATTTGTGTCCAACTGTTTGCAACCCTTTGGATTGTAGCCTGTCAGTCTCCTCTGTCCATTGGATTCTCCAGGGTAGCCATTTCCTTCTCCAGGGTATCTTCTGAACCAGGGATCGAACCCATGTTTCTTAGGTCTCCTGCATTGAAAGGTGGGTTCTTTACCACTAATGCCACTATGTTAAGTTATATATTTATATTGTCAATTTCTCAGAACTCTGTGAAATAGTCCAAGGAATCAATTGTTAAATTGATATGACCATTCTGAGTGTGAACTAAATGGTTGATAAAGATTGTTATCATATAATCCTCAAATTTGCTTGTATTTATTTTCAGTTACATAACTTGTGTATTGGAGTTGAAGAGAATATAATAAAAGCTGTTGTAAAGAATATATTTTTAAAAAGTCCAATTGAAAGACCAGTTTTGTATCAAGTAGCATCTTTTTGGTGTGTAAATTAAAAAAAAACAGGGAGTAGGGAAGCTCATATCTCAAATTAGTTACATTGCAGCACTGATAATATACTTACATAACTGTCTTCCTTTAGATTTTGTTCTATAAAATTGACTTATTTTTCATCAGAATGGGCTAGTTAACATTGGACTTAGAGTTTGGCACATGTGAGCTTGTGATTTACAGGGCAATTTTTCTCATCAAAACCTGGGCAGAACCATTTATTTTAAAACCAATATTTATTTTACAATGGGAAGATGGAGCAGATTAAAGGAGCATAAAACCATGATAAATCACCCAATCTTTATCCCATAGAAAATCTTTTAAATGGCTCTTAAAGTAATGGCAGTAAAACCGTCTCATAGAGTTTGTATTTGGATGGTTTTCTAGCATATGGTATAGCCATGTAGATTAAAGTCTAATTAACGAGGGATTTGTAAAAATTCAGACGTGCTCTGTGTGATTCTTTTTCAGTGAAAAGTTAAATGTGGTTTTTTTTTTTTTTGTAAGCCAAGTATCTGAGTCTTGCTCATGAGTAATGGCAATCCAGCTTCAAATATTTAGCTGTTTCAAATCAAAGGTCCAAGAAATAAAATGTCTTTTAATCTTCTCATTTAATAGTTAATTTTTTATGGTAAATGTTTAAATTTAGATTAGATTATTATGCAATAGAAAAATTTTTATAACATTTTGTTTGATTTGGTTCCCATTTATATTTCAGGTTAAAGTAATTTCTATGGTTAAAAATAATGGAGCTAATTTCCTCAAATAGTATTCTTTAACACTATTTCAATGATAAGTGGACTTGTATTTAAAAATGGACTGATTAAAAAATGCTAAAGAGTAGAAAAGATTCGAAATGGAGGAGATCTGCTTGTAATCATGGTGAATTTTACAAATGGAGAATCTATGTCCTGTTGTAGAGTGGATGTTCCATTGTGGGTATTCCACAATGTAGATCCAGGTTAGCAGCTGGCAAGCTTTTTTGTAAAGGACCAGAGACTAAATGGGCTTCCCCAATGGCTCAGTGGGTAACAAATCTGCCAGCAATGCCCAAAACCCGGGTTCGATCCCTGGGTGCTAAAGATCCCCTGAAGGAGGAAATGGCAACCGTCTCCAGTATTCTTGCCTGGGAAATCCCATGGACAGAGGAATCTGGCAGGCTACATCCAAAGAGTTGCAAAGAGTTGGGCACAACAGAGCACAGAGGCTAAATATGTAGGCTTTTTGTGTACACATTCCAACTCTACTGTTGTTGGGTGAAAGCTGCTGTAAGTAATACATAAATGAATGGGTGTGTGCTGAATGGGTGTGGGCATAGTATTTGACCCAGTGATTCTATATCTAGGAGTGTTCCCTAAGGAAATAATCAGAGGCTTTGGCAAAGAAGCATGTACAAGAATATCTGTCATGATATTACTTTGTGACATGTGAGGCTATTTATGGGCCCTGGTTAATTAAAAGAAAAGCAGCAAAACAGAATGTAAGATGTGATTCTACTTTGATATAATGTATTTATGAACCCATATATTAAGTTGAACCGTGTGAAATTAACGATAAATGACTGTTTTATTTTATCTGCAGAGGAAATTTTATATGGTCAACCTGAGAAAGAGACTAAAAGATTATCCATCTATAATCTCATGGGGAGAAGAAATAATTTTTACTTTTTCATATTTTCATTTGTTACAAGGAATAAATTTTAATTCACCAATGAGAAAACGTTGCAGCTTTTTAGGGCAAAAGGAAGATTTTGCCATTCAAATTGTGGGTACAGAGTGATGGAAATGCAGAATGCGTGCACACATAGTCCTCTTTGGAGGAGATGGGCCTCCTGTGAGGAACTGGGAGCATTGCTGTTCTGTTGGCAAGGCTGTTCCTGTTATGGCAGTGGATACAGGGAGCTGTGGCCAGCACACATTGTATATCTTCTCCCATTGCTTGACTCCATTCCCCCTGATGCCATTCAACATTCAATTCATCAAATGAACTCCTCTTGTTCAGATTGCTTACACATCAGATTGCTGTCTGATTAGGATTTGGCTTTGCATGGAGGACATCTTCAGAAAGGGAATGTCCTGGTCATTCTGACATCTGGGCAGCAATTACATTACAAATTGTAGACTACTCCTTTGATATTTTGGATTCATGCATTGGACGTGTGAGTTTGTGTGCTGAAGTCTACCTCGAGAGATGGGTCCTGTCTTGTGTGCTTAGACCCCCAAGGTCCAGGGTGCCAAAACCTGCTGCAGGAGCCTCCTAAGGTACTGATGCCCTTCAGTTGAATCTCTAGGGAGGGAGCCTGCTGCCCTTCCCCAGATGACATGCTACATTTCCGCACACTTGGATGCTTGAGTCTATTCTTATTTGAAACTTTGCCCCCTTTCAACTCTCAAGTTCTTTAATGTTTCTGTCTTCAGCCCTTGCTCTCCCTGTTTTCCTCACCTGGCAGAAAACACAGTGGGGAGAGACTGGTACACAAGAGACATTTTGCTGCTGGTATTTAGCCTTCTCCTACAGTTTTTGTTGGATGACATTGATTTCTAGTGCAAAGGGTGCTCAGCTTTGGAGCAGATCTGTGGAGAAACAGAGTCCCCCCGGCCTGCTGTGAGGCTCCAGTCCCCTTGTCCCAGCGATAGGGATTGGCATTGGCGTAAGACGATCAAACATGCTCCTAATGCTGGGAGCTTCTCACAGTGACAGTCAGTGGGAAGAAAAGCAATGGACCGTTTCTCCACCCGAGGCAGGCAGACGTTTTATGAGCTCACATGTTTTTTTCGTCTGACTCTGAAATGGTATTTCACTGTATTTTGATACAACTGTTCAGACTACACGTTAGGGATAATTTCTGCCTTATTTGGTGCACAGCTCGAAACGATCGTTTCCTATTAGAGAAAATGGAGAGGCCTCTGCATCCTACACTACTTTGTTAAAGAGAAAATATTTTCCCAGGAGACAAAAGTTACTGGCTAAGTACAGCCCCAAATCAAAGATAGCATCTACCAAGAACTCGTATGTCGGCTTCCTTTTTCATAAATTAATGTGGGTCTGTGGAATTTACATTTCTTACAGTATTTTTACCCATTTTCCCTTTTCAGAAGGTGAGAGAAGATCCCAATTCAAGACATATTCTGTCATTTTGAAGGATGATTGGGGATGAGAGTTCTTTGTATTCAAAGAAATCCCCAAAGCATTTGGTAAAACTACTTACAGAATTGGAGGTTACACATCTTGAGGAAGATTTAGGTCTGAAAATTTAAAAGACTTCAATTCATGTGCTGATTGCATCGTTTTACTTAGGAATACAGTTAAGCCATTTTTAAAAAGTCAAGTGAATATGTTTTGGCCTCATCAATGAAATGTAACAAGAACCATAAAGTAGTGAAATGCTGTTAGGAAAAATAACATTTCTTTTTTTCTTTGTATTCTTTGTATTGTAAAAAATGAAAATTAGCCTCTTTCCCTGTGGGTTCATGCTACAAAATCTTATAAATTTTATGGTGGATATTTAGGTGTTTTCGCTAAGGGAGCTCAATTTATAAATCTGAGGGCTACCAATATGAGAATTAATTTTAGAAAATTGTCAGTCAGCAGACATGCTGGGCCTAGGATAAGATGATTCATTTGCTCTATAGGCAGTAATATATGTTATAAAAAAATCAGGAGATAGTCACATAGAAAGGGGGGAAATAAATGTGGATCAATAATTTAATTTAGCTCTGACCTGACTAAGTTCTATAGCACGGTTCATAATTTTTCGATGAATAGACCCTTAACATTTTACATATAGTGCCTCAGTTTTGTATTGATCTTCCCTAATGTATTCTTCACATCAGAGAAGGAGTAAAAACAAACAGAACACACTGTTTAACCAAAACACATTGTGTCGCCTGCAAATGTTAACCAAAATATGACAATGTATTAATTATTAATAATTATTTATTCTGTTTTAAGAACTGCTGTTTTCCTAGCTAATTTAAAAATTTAGAAGAGAAATGGGTAGTGAATGAATGATGACTTGAAGGGCAAGTTCATGGAGTTCTCTCTTAGTTAATAGATTCTTAGTCTCTCTGCATTACTTAATTGCTTATTAAAAGTGGAGCCCCTGATGTACTATGTGTAGTGTGTATTTATTCCATGGAAAATTATTAGTTTTTAATTGAACTAAGTGGCTGCTTGGACAAGGGACCCTAGCTATTAATCAGGAAGCAAGTGATTGACTGATGTTTGTGTTCATTAATTATTCAAGAAAGTTCAATTTTAAGGTCCACAAGAGTAGAAGAAAATTTTTATAAGTGAGCATGTTTGTGCTGGTACATATTAGTACCATATTTATTTGTTCATTTAACAAATATTTAGTATATGTGCTATGTGTCATACACTGATGGGTCAATGATGAGCAAGCCCATGGGCCCCTATCCTCATGAAGCTTCCAGAACACTATGTAAAACTGAGGTGTATCAGTGACATTTAGGAGACTCAGTTTTGCTTCACTGCTCTCTGTGTACATAAATGATTCTTCTCTGCACCAATTTCCTTATTCTCCTGGAAATTTGATCTAGTAAATTCTAATTACCATCCAAGACAGTATTTTGTTTAGAGTTATGAAGTCGTAGTTTCTCTGAGCTGGAAGAGACCTGTGAAGTCATCTGGGGCTGTACCCTTGTGTTCCCTGGCTTTAGCCTGGGCCTGTCCAATGCCAGGAGGAGGAAGTGTTCTCATTCATGGGGTCATTTCTGGAATGTATGGGTTACTTCAGAGTTCTTCCAAATAATGAACTGAAGCTTATTTCTCTGCATACTCTATTTGTTGTTTCCAGTTCTGTATGTTGGACAAAATCATCACTTCTTATTTACCTATAATCTGGAGCATGTTTCACAATTTTCCAAATATCTGTGTGGTCTTTTATTATGTCCATGTTATCCCTGTTAGATGTATGTACCCTGACAGCAGAATTGAGTCTGATTTTGCTCACTGCTATTTTCCCCCAGCACTTATCCTTGTTCTTCTTCTTGTTCAGTCAGTCAGTCCTGTCTGATTCTTCGTGACTTCATGGACTGCAGCATACCAGGCTTCCCTGTCCTTCATCATCTCCTGGAGCTTGCTCAAACTCATGTCCATCGAGTTGGTAATGCCACCTAACCATCTCGTCCTCTGTTGTCCCCTTCTCCTCCTGTCTTCAATCTTTCCCAGCATCAGGGTCTTTTCAAATGAGTCAGTTCTTCACATAAGGCGGCTGAAGTATTGGAGTTTCAGATTCAGCATCAGCCCTTCCAATGAATATTCAGGACTGATTTCCTTTAGGATGGATTAGTTGGATCTCCTCACAGTCCAAGGGACTCTCAAGAGTCTTCACCAATAGCACAGAAAGAATGATTGTTTTGTCTTGAACCAGAGAGGCTTCAGTGAAGAACTGTGTTGTTGTTTAGCTCCTTAGTCACATCTGATTCTTTTGCGACCCCGTAGACTGTAGCCCGCCAGGCTCCTCTGTCCATGGGATTTCCCAGGTAAGAATACTGGAGTGGGTTGCCATCTCCTTCTCCAGGGGATCTTCTCAACCTGGGGATCAAACCCGAGTCTCCTGCTTGGTAGATGTATTCTTTACCAGGGAAGCCACCAGGGAAGCCCTATGTAGATTTAAACGGTACATCTTAGATGGTTAACTCTTTGACAACTGTATGGTTATTTCACTCCAGTATTTCCTATCCTCAGATTCAGATTCTCCTTCTTAACTTTCTTTACATGTGACATGATGGCTAGCGCATTGTACCTAAGTCGTCTCCTTCCCATTGCCCCCCACTTTGTTAATTAAAAAAAAAAAAAAAAAAAAAAAGCCAGTTTTGCCAGGAGGTTTGAGAAAGGCTTTACAGAAGAGGTGCAGATTGACCTGTGCTGAGTCTTTAAGAAAGAGGAAGTGTTCTCCATGTCAAATGAGGTCAGAGACAGCACTTTTTTAAAATATAATTTTCACTACAGTATAGTTTCTTTGCAATGTTGTGTTAGTTTCTGCTATACAGCCAAGTGTATTAGCTATACGTATACATATACTCCCCTCTTTTTTGGATTTCCTTCCCATTTCATTCACCACTAAAGCATTGAGTAGAGTCCTTTGTGCTATACAGTAGGTTCTCATTAGTTTTCTATTTTAGACATAGTATCGTATGCCTCAGACAGGGCACTTTTAAGGGATACTGAGAACAGCGGTATCAGAATGTTTACCCACCTTGCAGCAGTCACCCACTAGGCCACCTAACTTCCTAGTTGTACCCTGGGGAATTTTTTCGCTTTTCTTTCCCTCTTCCTCACGAACTTCACTATTTGCTCACCTTGATCACTTCCTCACCACTGCTGCAAAGCTTGAGACAGAGCTGCCTGAATTTTAGAGCCTAGGGTTTTAGTCTATATTTGATTCTGGGTTCAACCCATATTTTGCATGGCCTTTGGCTAGGTAGGAAACTTACTTTCCTCCCAGGTAAATTCCTGCTGTGGCTTACTTATACTGGTATAACCATTTGTCCAGAGGCTCCAGCACATGAGCATGGCTCAGACATTTTCCACAGAAACCTGTCAGTGGTTAATAGTAGCAGAGCTATTTCAATATCTTTCAGATCCTCAGTCCAGTGGATTTACATCTTCACCTTTATTTCTTTCAGCCTCCAGACCCATGGGTTTCAGGAACTTTTTTTTTTTTTGTATAGCTATAAAGAAATCAGATTTGACACAGTTTCCTCTGATATCTTTCCTTTTGAGTCTCCACTTCTCCTGGCATTACAAGGGCCTGAATTTGTCTGATCTCATCTCTCTCAGCTTCATCTGGGTAACCAACATACTCATTTCATTCTGGTCAAGATTTCTCTCAATAGGTTTATTACAGATGGCTGCAGCTGTGATCAGTGTTTACAATCTGATGACAAGTTGGAGATTAAGGCTTGTCATCACTATTTAATTAACCTCAAATTAAGCACTTTCCGGTCCCATTCCCTGCCCTTCCACAAGCCCAGGAGAGCTGCTAAAACAGTGCCTGGAGTCCTGGTAGATTCAGGGTCGCACCACCGGAAAGCAGGGGCTGGTTTAGCTATGACTCTGAAGAGCAACACTATTTGATCCTTACTCACTTGCCCGAGGGCTGAAACTAGGTAGCTATTCAAAGTCTATATGAAAAGAGGGGAAGAAAGGAGAGCACTTTTCTAATTCTTATAAGCAGGTAATCTGTGAACAGCAGAGACGGTGAGACAAAAAGTATTCCAGATGTATAGAACAGACTTGTGGACTCTGTGGGAGAAGGCGAGGGTGGGATGTTTCAAGAGAACAGCATCGAAACATGTGTATCTAGGGTGAAACAGATCACCAGCCCAGGTTGGATGCATGAGACAAGTGCTCAGGCCTGGTGCACTGGGAAGAGCCAGAGGGATGGGGTGGAGAGGGAGGTGGGAGGGGGGACCGGGATGGGGAATACATGTAAATCCATGGCTAATTCATTTCAATGTATGACAAAAACTACTGTAATGATGTAAAGTAATTAGCCTCCAACTAATAAAAATAAATGGAAAAGAAAAAAAAGAAAAAAAAGAAAAAAAAAAGAAAGAAAAAAAAAAGTATTCCAGAGACAGACACAAAAAAACCCTTGTTCTTAATATTTAAAAACAACTTAGTTTTTGTATCACAGAAGTAGTATATGTCAATAGCAAAATTATACATGGTGATTGTAAAAGGACAGAGATACAAAAGAAAGTAAAAATCATACAAATTCTTTCTCTCTACACCTGCTCTTAAGGCTTACCAGAGCTGTCCAATCAGGGAGCCACTAATATTCACAGATGGCTTGTGAATATTTGAAATATGACAAGGCTGAATAGACACCATGTGCTAAGAGTATAAACTGCACACCAAATTTCTTAAAGAGATTTTAAACTATTCTTGTTATGTGTATGTTGGATTAATTAAAATATCTCTTTAAATAATTTCATCTTTTACTTTTTTGGGTTTTTTACATTTTAAAATATGACTACTAAATACTTTAAAATTACATATATGCCTTGTACTATATTCCTGTTGGATGGTGTATTTTGGGCCTTTTTCTTATATCAAACTTTTCTAAAAGAAAAACTGGGTTATTCTACATATAACTTTATTTACTCCTTTTTCCAGTTAATAATATATTGTGAATGTGTTCATGTCATGAAATATATGATATGGCATTATCTTTAAGCATTTCTAGTGTTTCATTATATGATGTTCTTGAGTTGATTAATCTACTATTGCTGAACACGTAGGTTATTACCATTTTTTAAAATTTTAATTTTTTCATAACATATGTATAACTGTATCTTTGGGCTCATCCTCGATTATGCTTCTCGGATTTGTTTCTGGAAGCCATTAGCTGAGTCACTTGCTTGTGGTGTTAAGCAAATTTCCATATAGAAAGGTGGTACTGATTCATACTTGGTGGATTAATCGCTAAGTTGTGTCCAACTCTTGCGACCTCATGGACTGTAGCCTGCTAATGCTCCTCTGTCATGGGATTCTCCAGGCAGGAATACTGGAGTGGGTTGTCATTTCCTCCTCCAGGGGATCTTCCTTACCCTGGAATTGAACCTGGGTCTCCTGTGTTGCAGGAAGATTCATACTTAGTCCAGTGGTTTATGAGAATGTTAATTTTACCTCAACTTTATCAACATCAGATATCATCATTGTTCTTAATTCTCATTTTAGTGAGCAGCATTGCTATGGGTTTGCTCAGCATATTATTGAAAAAGTCTTAGTCTTAAACTTTGCGCAGGGACTGCATCATAGCCGATGAGGTTTATCCAAGGCACGATTATTACAAATAGAAAATGTCTTAGGCTTGGTAACTTCTATCCTGCTCCCGCAGACACTTCAGATGGTTTTTCTTTTATCCATCAATTATTCTTTTCTCCATCCACCGTTGAGCATCCATAATGTGTTCAGCACTGCCGAAAGATTTGTAGAAGAAATGGCATCTGATTTGGGGGAAATCCCTTATATTTAATATTTAAGTTGAAAACTGAGAAATCCCTTATATTTAATATTTAAGTTGGAAAAGAAAAGAGAATAAGTAAGTTAAGGGTCATGTGGGTCTTTTTTACTACAGTATTTCAGCACCTAAACAGAGTGCTCAGTACATGGTAACTCTCAGTGAATATTATTGAATGAATTCATGAGATAATGTTTATATATGGGCTTCCCTGGTGGCTCAGTGATAAAGAATCTCTCTGCTGATGCAGGAGATGTGGATTCAGTCCCTGAGTCGGGAAGATCCACTGGAGGAGGAAATGACAGCCCACTCCTGTATTTTTGCCTGGAAAATCTGTGGACAGAGGAGCTTTGCAGGCTACAGACCATGGGATCACAAAGAGTCAGACATGACTTAGTGACTGAACAACAGCAAATGTTTATATACGTGATGCAGAAACAAGATGAAGCTGTGATGATTTTAAGGTAGGAACAATAAGGGAAGGCTGTCTACCCTCTGTATTAACCCACCAATAGCCAGAAGGCATGAGCGCTGCAGAGGGTTGCAGAGGAGAGGCCGCCACAGGGCAGGCAGAGGGCCTGCAGGCGCAAACAGAAGATAACCAGGACACCAGCTCTGATAACTGCTCCCTGGGGGAGGCAGTCACCCTTTCTGAGTTTGGTTTCCTCATCTATAAAATGTGCATAGTTACTCCTATGTGTTAGGAGTTTGTATTAGAAATAATTGGAGACACTTAGCACAATGGTATGTATATACACCATGTTTACATGTATACCAATGGTATACATCAATCTTTTTATTTTGTACTGAAGTATAGCTGGTTAACAATGTTGTGATAGTTTCAGATGAACAGCAAGGGACTCAACCGTACGTACACATGCATCCATTCTTCCCCAAACCCTCCTCCCATCCAGGCTGCCACATAACATTGAGCAGAGTTCCCTGTGCTATACAGTAGGTCCTTGTTGGTTATCTATTTTAAATATAGCAATGTGTACATGTCCATCCCAAACTCCCTAATCATCCCTTCCCCCTCATTCTCCCCCCCACCCCCCACCCCTGCCATGACAAGTTCGTTTCCTAGGTCTGTGATTCTGTTTTGTAAATAAGTTTGTTTGTATCATGTCTTTTTAGATTCTGCATATAAAGGATATCATACGATGGTATTTTCTTTGCTTGTATTCATTAAAGGCTTAGCTATGTCACTTTCTTGCCATCTTGTTCATTTATCCTTTCTAATAAGTTAATCAGCAGGAAGAAACAGAGGAGAAACTTACCCTGATAGAACTGAACCTTAAATTTAGATTTGAAAAGTTCTGCACAACCCAGTGAGGTAGCTGTTTGCGTTCTGCACTGTGCATATCACACCCTTATACTCTGGTTTAAAATCCATAGAATTTTTCATGTAGCTGGATAATTAGGCCACATGCTGTTGGCTCTGCTCAAAAATGGTCATTTAAGTGTCCTTTTATTATTTTTGGCATCCGCTGGGAAGTTTAAATAGCCACTGCCAGTGTGATTTCTATATGCTCTTTAAAAAATGCTGAATTTGAAGAGTTTAATAAAATTGCTGGACTGTTAGCTTTAGCATGCTGTCCCAGACATAAACCTGAAAAAACAAACCCCAAATCCCAAGGTAAATACTTCTATAAATCGGAGACTTTCACAAGTGCTCCCTGGTGAGTGCAGTTTGACTCATATGGAGCTAGTTTACAAGCAAGGTTGGAAGCTGGCAGCTTCTGAGGTGAGCTGACCCTTTTATTCTCCTTTGCTTAACAGATATCTGTACTAAAAATGAGCGGCAGCATTTGGAAGTAAAGAGCCCTGAAGTATCATCTGCCTAATTCTTATGTAGAACAATGAATACTGCAATAGTGTAAAATAAATGAATATATTTCAGGTTATATGAATGTTCTTAAATTACCAGAGCCTCAGAGAATACAGTTATTAAGTGAATGAAGTATCAAATAAGAGGAACAGCTTATGTTTATTCAACCTTTACAAGGTCCTAGTCAGTACTGAAAATGCTTCACGCATGTTATCTCATTTAATCCTCACAGCAGCCTTATGAGTATTTACCCTATCTTGCAGATAGGGAAACTGAGGCTCTGAGATATAAAGCAGTCTCATGTTTAGAAAGTAGCAGAGGCAGGATTGAAACAACATTTCGCTCCAGAGCCTGGACTCTCAGCTGCTGTTCTGTACTGTGTGTTTCTTAAATGTTTATAGAGTAACATGAGAGTGTGAGGGCGTCTTGTTGAAGGTAACCGGTCAGGTGAGCCCATGTGGGCTGTTCGGTACAGTTTTTATTCCCATAAATTACTTGCAGATTATAGATATGTTCCTTGGTTTATTACAAGAAAATACCTTCTTAATTGATCTCAGTATCAAATCTGTTGCACTAGTTGAGCAAAAGGAGTTTTACGGCCAGTGCAGCAAGACGTTTACCTAATATTCTGTTTCATGATAATGATTTTTGATTTTTAATGGCCAAGTGTTATTAAAAACCGTGACTTATATTAGTTACATCATGTGTTGAAATGTATCCTTAATTGTAGTACTTTTATTGACTGTGAGAGGATGCAAAGTGGATTCCACGATTTTAATTAACTGTTCCTCCTCTGACATTTCATTACCAGTTTCAGAAGTGATAGAGGATGGCAGAGAGTTACCTGTCAGAATTTTTCTGTAAAGAAACTAAGATGGAGGAATATGAGAGTTGTCCTGGATATTAAGAGGAAAAACAGAGAGAGGACTGACTATTAACCTCACATGTTAATAACGTGGTTGGTAAACAAAGCTTCTGTTACTAATATTTTAGGTACATTTTAAGAATTTGAGCCGATAACAGACCAATTGAAATAAAAAATAAAGAAATCACTTAATTCAACTGTAATTTTTTTATATGGCAAAATGGGTCTTTCTTCTGAAAGTGAGAGCTTCTCAGATATCACATATCTTTCCCTTAGGCGTTTTTGAAGATTTTCTGTGAGTCAGAAGAGACAAAAAACGTGCAGGTCAAAGATAATGGGTCCCCATCTAACAGTGGACTGATTTGCCAAGCACCCAGGACACATTTTTATTTCTTTTCTATGGTAAAAGCCAGAGAGAACACTGTGGAGTTTAAACACAGTTTCCATATCTGGTGCCCACACGGGAAGATGAAGGTAAGGAGGCCAGTTTCTCCAGCAGATGTGCCCAAGCACATAATTGCCTCCCCTGACGTCTGATGAAACTTTACTACATCCCCTGGGAAAATCTCCGGGCAGTCCTTCCAAGTCATTTTCAGAGATCTCGCTATGGCAGGTGAGCTTATTTATTTATTTCCATTTTGAGAGCTTCACCTTTCTAGACCCCCTTTTAAGGTTTACCTCTTGTATAATGAATGGAGACAGCGGGTATTTCATTACCAGGTATCTCCCTGCTGCAGGCACCGCCTGGAGAAGTTTCCCTCTGCTCGGCTTGCAAGCCTCATTTATTTTCCCGAGCTTTCTAATGTGGGCAGAGCCTGGCTGACGGCATTATTAAATTACCATTATTACACTGTGATGTCTTGGCACCATCAGGGGCTGAGTTGGAAAAGTTCGTGTTGGGCAGGGAATACATTTTCTTCCCTTCTCGGGCTGTGCTAAATGGATTGTAGCTGACTTCCTGGGTCCGAATCAGTATCAAGATTCTATGAAGTCAAAGCAGAGAGTTAACCACATATGAGGCATTTCTTCTAATCAGTGTAAAGAATGGGCATTTCCCTTTTAAGTTGGTTAAAATTTGGGATTGATTTGGGATCAGCTGGACAATTCATGATTATAAATTTTTTTTTGATTGGGGGGACTTAGCACTTGACATTCAAAGTTATTTGACATTTCAAAAGTTATGTCATTTTAAAAGCTCTAATATCACTAGCATATTTACAAGTAATTTGTTTACAGTTTACACATGCTTTCGAAGACTGTCTATTCTCAGTAGAGGAGTTTTAATTTAAAATATTTTTATTGCCACTCCAAGCCTCCTTAAATTAAGGCACTGCTCTTTATGTTTCTGATTTTCTTCCTTATGCACTCTGGTAAGGTAACATTGTCTTCAATGATAAAAGTTATTCTTGTCATCTTTTAAGTGTTTTCTCATTCATCACTGTGTCACCAGTGGCTTCACAATGCTAGCACATAGTAGGTGTTCACTAAATTCTTATTGAATGAATGTTTCAACACTACATATGCATTATATGTTCTAACCATCCTGGGATATGTTTTATCATATATTCTCTGCTTACGCTCACCTTAGGAATTTTTTACTCACCACTCAGAAATGTCCTTTGCCTTTCAAATCTTAGCACTTTTTATACTGCTTATTTGTGAGTTTTCTTCTCCTGTCTCTATCTAAGCACAATTCCCAGTATGTTTATTATGTAAAGTGAAAGAAAAGTGTGAAAGTTTTAGTCACTCAGTTGTGTCTGACTCTCTGTGACCCCAGGACTGTAGCCTGTCAGGCTCCTCTCTCCATGGGATCCTCCCGGTGAGAATACTGGAGTGGGTAGCCAGTCCCTTTTCCAGGGGATCTTCTTTTTTTTTTTTTTTCCAGGGGATCTTCTTTTTTTTTTTTTTCCCGGGGATCTTCTTGACCCAAGGACTGAACCTGGGTCTCCTGCATTGCAGGCAGATTCTTTACCATTTGAACCACCAGGGAAGCCTGCTCATTAAATCTCTTAATGAATGAATGAGTTACCGAATGAACATATATGTATATATTTAACCTGAGGAAAAGTTATGTGTTATGTTTTATAAACCACTTTTTATAACAATTCTAGTTTTAAGCATTCACTAAAATGAAATAAAAGTAAGTTGGAAACACTATTTTTCTTATCCACTCCTTGATTCAAAACTCTTCCATGGCTCCCCATTCCCTGTCTAACTATGACTATCTGATCATGGGGTTATGTCTTTTCCTAGCTTAAAATCTTTCCAAGACTTCTTACTGCCCTCATGAAAAATGTGATTCGAACTCTTTAAGCATGGCTGAGCTTGCTTTCTATCTCTCCAGCTACAGTCTTCCCCAAATTCCCTTTACTATTTCACATCTAGATCATATGGTTCATTGAACCTGTAATATTTCGTCTTTCCAGGGCCTTGGGCTTCCCCAAAGGCATGAGTGGCCTCTGCTCCATCTTCACCCACCTGTTTCCTTAGCTCACTCCTCTTGGGCTTCAGATTGGTCTCATTCTCAATATCTCCTTCTTAGAAGCTCTTTACTGTTCACTCCCTGCCACCACCGTGACTACCACCGACTACCACAACCATCACCCTTATCTACCTCTACTAGTCTAAATAATTTTCTTGTTTTGTATGCCTTAGGGATATTTTATCAATAAAATAAATTATGTGGGTCCTCTTTTTTTTGTGTGTGTGCCAAATAATGTGAACTATTAAGTTAATAGGGGCTTCCCTTGTGGCTCAACTGGTAAAGAATCTGCCTGCAGTGTGGGAGACCTGGGTTCTATCCCTGGGTTGGGAAGATGCCCTGGAGAAGGGAAAGGCTACCCACTCCAGTTTTCTGACCTGGAGAATTCCATGGACCAGTTCATGGGATCGTAAAGAGTCAGACACAACTGAGCAACTTTTACTATGTTATCACTCACTATTCAGTTAATGGAGTTTGAACAATATTTTTTTCCTTTTGGAAAATTTAAACAGCTTTAACCTTTTCTCCTGTACGTTTCTCTTGAACATTTTGGTGGCTAATGTGATTCTTTCCCACTCTCTGACACCACACACATTTATTGTAGGCAAAGCTATGTCAAGTGTTTTGTACACATTTATTCATTAGCTTCTAACACCAGCCTATGGTGAATACTGCTGTTGTTCCCCATTTTATCAGAAAAACTAAATTCTGAAAAAACTCATATTACTGATGAGTGGCAAGCTGATGTTTAAGTCTATACTGTCTACATACTCTTAATCTCTGTAGCCCAAAGACATGCCTAAAACTAATGGCTAGCTAATAGATTGAACCCAGGTCTCCTGCACTGCAGGCAGATTCTCTACCAACTGAGTCACCAGGGAAGCCTGCCATGCCCTCCTCCAGGGGAATCTTCCCAACCCAGGGGTCAAACCCAAGTCTCCCACGTTGCAGGCAGTTTCTTTACCATCTGAGCCCCAGAGAAGCCCGATGGTTAGACAGTAGTAAGTAAACACCCAGCAAACATTTGGAAATAGCCTTGTTTTTGTGCTGTGTATCTTCCCTTTATCCCTACATGGTGTGGTGGTGGTTGAGTCACTAAGCTGTGTCCGACTCTTGCAACCCCATAAACTGTAGCCCACCAGGCTCCTCTGTCCATGGGATTTCCCAGGCAAGAATACTGGAATGGGTAAACATTCCCTTCTCTAAGGCAATCTTCCCAACCCAGGGATTGAACCCTGGTCTCCTGCATTGCATGAGGATTCTTTGCTGACTAAGCCACCAGGGAAGCCCTTCTTCCTTGCATACCCGCTTTCTACCTTGCTCTCTGCCTGGAAGGTACTCCTCTGTGGGCTTTATAAATGGTCTCCTCCCTTAACCCCACACACTGTATTAACCCTTGGTTTCCGTACACCATTACCAGGGCTTTGTAAATAGTTCTGCAGATTACCCCAGTTGAGTGTTTCACATATAGTCTGTTTTTGCCTTGATCCTAATTGATGCAGAAGTTTAAAAAGTTAAAACTGTAGTCATAGTTGTACTTTTATATTTTGCATACAATACGAAGTAATATTTGATATTTTCTACTTCGTCCTTAATTTTATATAATGGAGTAGACATTGATATAGTTCATGCAATCTTAAATATGAGAGGTATGCTACACTCATGTGAAAAGGACATGTTTCCAAGGAATTTGTAACCAGTTGGGAAACAGGCCTACAGAATGTTTTCCAAAATCTTTAGCCTGCCATGAGGCTTTTCTCCCCTCAGCACCCTTCACTTACAGTAAAGCTGGGCTCTGCTGTGTCCAGACCAGTAGTGTCCCAGCACCTGGTCTAGGATTGGTTGAATGTCTGTCATTAAAATAACTCACTTTACTTTCTTAAATGAGTTTATATACAAGGAAACTCACATATTTTCCCATAAATGGAAGCCAAAATCTCTTAAAATAAATATGGGAGTAAAGTGTTAAGGAAGAATACAGCAAAAATAAAATGATACTGTTCATATGAGCCAAGTGTTAGGAGGGTGTTTTTGACATATTAGCACTAATTTGATGTGTTAGCTACTAATAAATACTTTCTCATTGGATGAATTAGAAGGATTAAAAGAGAATTGAAAGGGACATAACTTTATTAGTTTTTGTTTAGCCCCATCAGTGGACTGTATTGCACTAGGGTTCCATGCCCTGAAGTTTGAGGATCACTGATATAAGCTGTTTTTATCAACTGGAATGCCTTTCTTCTTCTAGCTTTCTTTTCTTGATCGTCTCCATCTTTCTTTTTGAAATTTTCCTTTACCATCTTAGCCTATACAACTCTCTCCTCTGAACTCCCTAACATTTATTATCTGCCCTACTTCTGATTGTTAGTATTTTGATTTTGTATTTCAGTAGTTTATATTTTGTGTCTTGTCTCCTAAAAACTGTGCACAGTTCTGTCTCTAGGAATAGACAATGGGACCTGTACTTGTGGAACACCATATATAATTAAATGTTCATTATATTATACATCCATTATATGCATTATAAAATGTAATATGTATTATAAACATGATATGTAATAGCCTCATATATAATTAGAAGTTCATTAAATATTTGCTTTGTTGAATGAATTTGACCCAAAGTAAGTTAGATGATATTTTGTCAATTATGCATGTAATTCACAGTCACAGTATGATTTTTTGTCTGGTTTGGATGAACAATTTGTATTTTTGCTTCTTCTTGCCTTCATAGAAATTACATTCTTGAAGGAGATGAAGATAATAAATTGTTACAAACATATGTATATATATATGTACATATATACATATAATGTAAAGTGGAATAAGTGGTACAAGGAAAGTAAATCAGCATGCATTGTTAGAGCTTTGGGTTGCTTTTTAGATTGGGTGGTCAAAGAATACCTCTCTGATGAGGTGACATTTGAGGATGAATGAGATTAAAGTGAAGGGGGGTCACATGTGAATATCTGAGGGATTAGCATTCCAGTTAGAAGCAGTAATAAGGCCTGAGGATCTGAGTTGGGACTGTGCTTGTTGGAGGCCAGTGTGGGGATGAGGAGGGAGCAATGGGACATGTCATTGGAGAGGTTATGTGGGACGTTTTCAACCATGGTGAAGCTTTTAGATATTTATTGTAAGGGAAACTACAGGAGAACTGAAAAGAAAGATATAACATGATTTGATTTATGTTTTTACAAAGTAGCTTCAGCTGCTCTGGAAAGAAGAGACTGAAAAGGACAAGAGAGGCAGGTGGTCAGTTAAGAAGTCATGGCTCAATGCCAGATATGGTGGGGAGTGGGTTGTGGCTTGGAGCCCAGCGATCTGAGTGGACAAGGTGCAAACTTAAGGATTAGGATAAATTCTGAGAGGAGAGCCAACTGTGACGCCTTCTACTTTATTTACTACTGTACAATGCCTTCAAAGTAGCATTCTCTGTTAGCATTTATTTCCATCTTCTAACTCTATTTAAGACAAGTTTTTTTTTTCTATTTACCAAATATTCTTTTATTTACAGTTGTTTTTGAGATGACACTTAATGACTAATTAGTCAGTAAAAACCAGAGCTCTATCTGGGACAAGAATGTGTTCCCATGGTGAATTTATTTATCCATCTTTTTCAAAAGTAATTGCATTTTTGTATTCATTCTTGAATACTGTGTTAGAAATGTTGTCATTTCCCCAAATGACTATTTGGGAGGTGGAATTCTTTTATGCTATTCTAATTTTGTATCCTCTTCCTTCTAATATCCCCATCTGTACTTTGTATTACAAACTTCATCAGACCACTGCATACTATTATAGCTGTCGTCACCATGGGGAGAAAATGACTAATTGAAGCTGCTTATTGATATAATAGAGCAGGTTGTGACACTTGGCGAGAATACTGGAATGATGGGCTCCAGCTGATGTTATGTAAAAATATTCAGCCATGAAATATGCACTTGCGGATGGCTTTTTGCAGATGCCTGCAGAATGCAGATAATCTGTATTCTGAGGAGATCTGCAAATTAAAGATCTATGTGACCAGTTAGAATTATAGCGCAGTGAGGACAGAGTGGTGCAGTAGGTAATGAAATGGCTTTGAATCTTGGGTAATAATAATTATAACCTGCCTATATTTATAAGAGAAAGTAGATGATATTTATCCCCAACCCTCATTTCAGAGAGAAAGGATCAGTTGGCAGAAGAAAAGAATGGTGAACCTTTGGTTATTTTGGAATTCCTTCAATGCAGGATATATTGGTATCATGAATGGAAGTATAAATTGGTACATTGTCTTTGGAAAGCTGTTTTGCCATAACTATCAAAATAAAATGCATACAACCCTTTGACCTAACAGTTTCATTTCTAGTAATTTATCTTAGAAATATAGTCACCAGATGCACAAAAATCTATGTACAAAATATTATCATGGCATTTTGCTTCATTAGAAATGATTTAAAAGAGTTTGAATGCCCAAGAAATAGGGAATTAAGTAAATAAATTTATAGAATATCTATGCACTATAATATAACTAAGTCATTATAAAGCATGTTTCTATATAGAACCACCTCTGAGTGCAAAAAAATGGTTGGAATATGCTGTTATTTGTGGCCATAGAAATTTAAAGTATATGTATATATATAGTTACATGCATGTGTTAAAGACTGCACAAAAGATTGTTAAAAGCATGGGTCAAAAGACTTATTTTTCACTGTACATTAGTACTTTGTATTATTTCAATTAATTACCTACTTCTTGTATATATCATCTAGGGCTTCCCTGGTGGGTAAGCGATAAAGAATCTGCCTGCCAATATAGGAGATGTGGATTCGATCCCTGGGTTGGAAAGATACCCTGGAGAAGGAAATGGCAACCCACTCCAGTATTCTTGCCAGGGAAATCCCATGGATAGAGGAGCCTGGAGGCCTACAATTCATGGGGTCACAAAAGAGTCAGACACGACTTAGTGACTAAAGAACAATATATTATTTGTTCAAAAGTTACAAGTTAAGAAAATTATAGTGGTGGTATATTTGTATATTTTTACTCCTCCCTTGACATGAAGATGTCGTTGGTTGATTCTTGGCTGTATTGCACCTGACTTCTCTTATGAGAGTTTTCTCAGTATGAGATTTTATAATTTCTGTTTGAACCCCTTTTATTAGGATATCATTGCACTGACACTTTCAGTAATGAGATGGCGACTCCCCATCTTCCTTTATTTCTTGCCATGACTCTATAGAATATAGCTCTGCCACTTTCTTCCAATGTTCCGATCCTTCCTGTCCAGGTGAACTATTTAGAAACTTGTTTGAATAAATGGTAAAATCATTCAAATCTACTGGCTCTGGGTTTCTAACAGGTCCATTTGTGAAAATACTGAGGAACTTCCAGAGTCATAGGCCTGGTTCTTTTTAACATCAAATAGAAATTAAACACTAGTGAAGAGAAGTGAAGTGAAAGTTGCTCAGATGTGTCCAACTCTTTGTGACCCCACGGGCTATATAGTCCATGGAACTCTCCAAGCCGAATACTGGATTGGGTAGCGTTTCCCTTCTCCAGGGGGTCTTCCCAACCCAGGGATTGAACTCAGGTCTTCCACATTGCTGGCGGATTCTTTACCAGTTGAACCAATAATGATGCTTATTACTAACTTTTAAAAAGCACTCTCTATCTTCAATATGTTAAAGAACTGTTGTTCAAAATACATGGCCTAAAACTATGTCATTCCTATTATATGTGATGTCATAAAGCCCAAGAACAATGTTTAAAATCGTTTTAATCATTGTTATAAAAAGAATTAATGAGTGGTAACATTCAGAAATCCCATTGCTCATATTATGTTTTTGGGGGAATGCAGGAGGAAAAAAGAGAAGGAAGGAAAATACATTTCTAAAAAAGTTAAAGAACTTATAAATTTCTTTCTCTGTTGCTGGAAAACCAACTGATTATACATGAATGTATAATAAAACAAGTGTTTGGCACTTTGAGGTGTATGAACTGTGCAGTGTAATCAGAGCTTATTTTCCTGCAGTGGAGATTGAAATTTATATGTTTCTTCTAAGCAGTACCTTTCATTCCATTTTTATTTTCTAAGGGAGAGTGAAAATTACAAGTTGCTGCTTAACAATACTAGAAGTGCTAGTTCCTATACAATGAATAGTGAAGTTTACAAGTTGCCATTTGATGATGCCCACATTTCTGTTTGTTTGTCCTCCCTCCCCCTCCTCCCCAAGAAGGTACAGTAAAATTTATAAGGTTAGTAAAAAAAAAAAAACAGCAACAACAAACTTCATTATTAATATAAGGTTACTTTTCAGGTGGGAATTCCACAAATGGCTTATGAACATATCTAAGGGGAAACATAAAGGTGGATGTTATGAGGCCGGAAGTTTTTTCAGATACATTGAATTTATAATCATCACTCAAGAACATGGAGAGACACTCATTTGTGGCCTTCTGTCCCCATGACCCCATTCCCTTGGCTCCTTGGTTCTGTTATCCTTCAAGTATGTTTCATTGGGCTTTGTTTTTTTCTTTTAGAAATCCATCTCTTTCTTTGCAAGTCTTCCTCAGGCTATACATCCTTCCTTTTCCATGGTCTCTTTCCTCCACTTTCATGCTCTTCTCTAAACACTCGGAGTGATTACTGTGTACACAATTAATTAAATGAATGGTTCATAGCCTTAGGCAATCATTTCTATTATTGTCTGATATTGCTACTTACATATTTTATTAAAGCAGTATTTTATTCTTATTAAAATTTTAAGATATACATGCTTTATTTCACTAGTATTATTATAATAAGATCCTTGAAGGGAGATGTCAGGTCTTAAAATTCCTTATGCTTTCAAGTGGGCATGTATATAATCGTGTAATTGAAGTGAAGTGGATGTTTTACCAATCACGGGAGCAGGAAGATGAAGGAAGTGGAAAAGGAACGGACACCTTGTCTAATGGTCTGAGAAGATGGTTGCCAATAAAGTCTTCCCTTACTGACTGTGTGTGCCTCTTCTCCCATCAAGGGATGAAGTGCTTTTTTCTCCCTTTGAGTTCTGGTTGGCCTTTTGACGTTTTTTGGCCAATAGACAATGGCGGAAATAACACTGTGTCAGTTCTGAGTCTAGACTTTATTTAGATTGACTGGAGATAACAGTCTTTAGAATCCTGTGTCATCACTTAAAGAAGTCTGACTATGCAGCAAGAGAGAGGCCACTGGGAAAGAAGTCCTGGAGGACTCCAAAGATATGGAGAGAGGCCCAGCCAACCCTCAGCTGCCCCCGTCCTACCAGGGGAAGGGCATGGAGGGGAGGGAAGCCAGCTTGGATCTTGCAGTCCCAGCAGGATGGCCCCAGTCAGCACCACATGGCGCAGAGAGACGAACTGTCCCACTGAGCCCTGTCCAAAGTGAAGAAAGTAGGACAAGTAAATGGTCACTGTTCTCATTGTTTTAAGTCCCTAGTTTTAGAGTGTTTTATTATATAGCAAAGATCACAGAAACACATCTAAAATGGGTTAAGTTGTACATTAAACTGTGTTGTCTGCAGAAGTGCTTTTTGAGCTTTAATGTGCATACAAATCGCCAAGGGATCTTGTTAAAAAATCTGGTTCAGTGGATTAGGGGTGGGGCCTGGGATTCTGCATTTCTAGGAAGTTCCTAGGTTGTGACTTCCCTGGTGGTCCTGTGGTTAAGAATCCACCTTGCAATGCAGGGTACGTGGGTTTGATCCCTGATCGGGGAACTAAGATCCCATATGCCATGGGGGCAGCTAAGACTCACACTGCAACCACTTAGCCCACATGCCATAAGTAGAGAAGGGCCTGCCTGCCATTGCTAAGACCAGATGCAGCCAAATACATAAATAAATAAGTAGTTTTTTTAAAGCTCTCAGGTGATGTTGCTGTTCTGGCCCATGGGCCACATTTTGAGTAGAAAAGTTCAAAGCAGAGAATTCTATTCATCCCAAAATTACCAAGTTGCTTTCTAAAACCAGTGAGGTTACACTTGACTTTCTGTTGAGACTTCAGATCCTGCCCAGGCTCTGTCATCTGCCCAATAGACATGCCAATTTCAACAATATAAAGTCAGATGCATGTACATTTTTCACAAAGTACTAGGCAAGTTGTATTTTCTCAGAGTCTTTCTTCAGAAGAAGCTTTCCCTAAGCTTCTTATCTGTTTAACCAAGAAGGATGCTCTGTGACAATCCTTAATAATAGTAGTGATAATAGCAATCACTTCTGCATACTGAGTGCTTTGTTCTGAATCAGAATCGGTACTAAGTGCTTTATGTACTTAGTACAGATTCATTTGTTTCATTCCTATAATGTATATGATTGTAACCATTTTGTCAGTGAGGAAACTGGGGTTCAGGGAGGTTCGGTTACTAGCCTAAGTCACCCAGTGACTAAGATAGGATTCAGTTCTGTATGATCTGACTCCAAAATCCAGGTTGACAACTGCCCTGACTCACTGCTTCTAATTAGAAGCCTAGCACACTAAACCTCCGGCCTCAGGTTAGTGTGCTATGGCTCACCTTCTTTCTTCTTTGAGTTGTTTCTTGGTAGTAGTGGTGTTAGGAGTATAGACATTTTCCCTCCGTGCAGCATAGCTGATTTGGGGAACTCCTAACAGATACACCCAAAGAAAGGCAATGCCAAAGAATGCTCAAACTACCGCACAATGGCACTAATCTCACACGCTAGTAAAGTAATGCTCAAAATTCTCCAAGCCAGGCTTCAGCAATATGTGAACCATGAACTTCCAGATATTCAAGCTGGTTTTAGAAAAGGCAGAGGAACCAGAGATCAAATTGCCAACATCCGCTGGATCATCGAAAAAGCAAGAGAGTTCCAGAAAAACATCTATTTCTTCTTCATTGACTATGCCAAAGCCTTCGACTGTGTGGATCACAATAAACTGTGGAAAATTCTTCGAGAGATGTGAATACCAGATCACCTGACAGGCCTCTTGAGAAGCTTATATGCAGGTCAGGAAGCAACAGTTAGAATTGGACATGGAACAACAGATTGGTTCCAAATAGGAAAAGGAGTACGTCAAGGATGTATTTTGTCACCCTGCTTATTTAACTTATATGCAGAGTAAATCATGAGAAACGCTGGGCTGGATGAAGCACAAGCTGGAATCAAGATTGCCGGGAGAAATATCAATAACCTCAGATATGCAGATGACACCACCCTTATGGCAGAAAGTGAAGAGGAACTAAAAAGCCTCTTGATGAAAGTGAAAGAGGAGAGTGAAAAAGTTGGCTTAAAGCTCAACATTCAGAAAACTAAGATCATGGCATCTGGTCCCATCACTTCATGGGAAGTAGATGGGAAAACAGTGGAAACAGTGTCAGACTTTATTTTTTTGGTCTCCAAAATCACTGCCGATGGTGATTGCAGCCATGAAATTAAAAGACGCTTACTCCTTGGAAGGAAAGTTATGACCAACCTAGATAGCATACTAAAAAGCAGAGACATTACGTTGTCAACAAAGGTCCGACTAGTCAAGGCTATGGTTTTCCCAGTGGTCATGTATGGATGTGAGAGTTGGACTGTGAAGAAAGGTGAGCACCGAAAAATTGATGCTTTTGAACTGTGGTGTTGGAGAAGACTCTTGAGAGTCCCTTGGACTGCAAGGAGATCCAACCAGTCCATCCTAAAGGAGATGAGTCCTGGGTGTTCATTGGAAGGACTGATGTTGAAGCTGAAACTCCAATACTTTGGCCACCTCATGCGAAGAGTTGACTCATTGGAAAAGACCCTGATGCTGAGAGGGATTGGGGGCAGGAGGAGAAGGGGACGACAGAAGATGAGATGGCTGAATGGCATCACCAACTAGATGGACATGAGTTTGAGTAAACTTCGGGAGTTGGTGATGGACAGGGAGGCCTGGCGTGCTGTGATTCATGGGGTCACAAAGAGTTGGACATGACTGAGCTACTGAACTGAACAGAGATACCCGAAATATTCCTTTGTGTGTGTGCTTGTATGTGTTTGTGTGTGTAAGGCAGGAGCGGAAACACCTTTGAAACCCATTAGATGGGAAATTTAATTTTTTATAGCAGCATTCATATAGTCATTGTCAGCATTTTACGGTGATATTTAAAGTGCTGACATGAGGAAAATCTTTACCAGAATAAATATAGATGATTCTTTTAAACTTCAATAGCCTCTTGTTTTCACTGTGTGTTGCCTATTGCAACTAAATAATTTCTCCCTCCTCCCTTCACTTTTGACTATTGTTTCCCTCTCTATGGTATTTATCAGACAGAAGCTACTACTGTTGGAGGTTTCCATCAGAGAGGCATAAAATACTTCTTTTAAAAAACCATAAAAGACTCTGATATGAAACCTACTTTGAAACTAGACTGCCAGGACATCTCTTTACTTATCGGTTTGAATGCCTCTTCTGTGTTCTCCTAAAGGTTAAAGAAACTGTCTGTACAGGAAATGGCAATGGTCTGTGGCACCAAAGCCAGTGCCCTGCAAAGACCCTGACTTGGGGTTAGATGATAACACTAGGATATAAGGACCTCCCAGATAGGAGGTTTACTTGGCACTCAAATCTCTATTGCTGAGAGTGCTGTTCTCCGGCGTGATGGTAGTGATGAGGGGTGTTTGTGCGTGTGTGTGTGTGTGTGTGTGTACAGAGTTCTTTAAAGTGAGATCATTTGGCTGCACACTTTTTGATGGGGTCAGTACAGATTTTATAGGGCTTCCCAGGTGGGTCAGTGGTAAGGAATCCACCTGCCAATGCAGGAAACACAGGAGATGCGGATTCGATCCCTGAGTCTGGAAAATCCCCTGGAGGAGATGGCAACTCACTCCAGTGTTCTTGCCTGGGAAATCCCATGGACAAGGAGCCTGGAGGGCTACAGTCCATAGGGTCTCAAAGAGTCAGACATGACTGACTGAGCACACCCACACAGATTTACAGATTTTATTGTCTTTGGGTGAAGGGGTCGTTATAGGACTTGGTTGGGACTTCAATCACTGCTTAAAACTAACAGTCATTTTTCAAAATCACAAAATACCTGTTTCTCCCAATGCCAACTGTTCTTCAAAACAAGAGCTGGTCACTTCCGTGATTTCCTTTGTTACTCTGAATGAGTCGTTTATAAGACAAATGATTTCCTGATCTTTTATACATAAAATATTTCATGTAATCTGATTTTTCCAATAAATGTAACATTGTAAGTAGCTTTTGAGAAATATTTAATAAGAACTACAGTTTGTTTCCTTGGAACCACATGGAAGAAATGTCTGGAGCTTTATTAGTTTACATCTTTCCAATCTGAAAAATGTGGAGTACCCTTCAGTAATTTTTTTATCATGTGTCCATGGGAGAGAACCAGAAAAACTGAGTGACTTTCTAAATTATCTTTTTCAAAGAAACATCCCAAGAAGGCAGAGGCTCGCTTATGAAACGTTTCCAAAGATGCTTTTCTTGCAGATTTCTGAGGATCTTAATATCTAATGTAATTTGTTTCGAGGAGAATGGGGGACACAGCACTGCTAGTGGAGGCTTGATACATATCGTAGTCTTAAGGATGGATTCCTTAGCAATCATGTGGATTGGCCAACAGAAGAATTTAACAGAAACATTCCAATGTATATAGTTTGAAAGTTGGAAAGCGTATTGATCCATACTGTCTTCCTGACAGGAATTTAAGTTTATTATTCTCATAAAATCTCCAAATTCCTTTGGTTATGTAGAAGAGGAAAAATAACTTCCCCTCTGCCCTTTTGAATTCTGTGCTGAGACCTGTCCCCCAACCCTATACTAGCCCACTGCCTAGCCCCGCAATGGATTAACAGGAGAAAAACAAACAGAAATTATTAACATGTAAACTTCATGTGTCCATGGGAGATAACCAGAAAAACTGAGTGACTTCCTGAGATGGTGAATTTACTACCTTAAATGCCATCTTCAGGTAAAGACAAAAGAAAGATAAGGAGGGCTGGGTGGGCAGTTATTGAAAATTACTAGGAAAGGCATAGTAAATAAGGGTAAAATTTGTTTATAGATTTAATGCTTTTTCCAGTGATAGGATTCTCTTGTGATTTAGAATCATCCTTGTCTTCCTGGTTCTGAGAGGGAGACATGAATGGAGATTTCCTTTTTAAATAAAAATGTCTCTAACAAAAGGGAAACTTCTCTATTTTCAGAGCCTCTCCTGTCTCTACTATTTCTTAAAATACTTGGCTCAAAATAATCCTTATGCCAAAGAGTCACATTTTGGGGTGTCATGTTCTGCTACCCTTCACAATATCCCAAGAGAAAAGAAAATGGGAATCTTGGCTCACAGAATTGCGGGTTGTAATAGGGTGAACCTGGCTTTTGTTATGGATGGCTATAGGTGCTTCACTGTATATTTCAAACCTATTCCTTCCAGGAAATCTAGGTTAACTGGTAGCCCAAAGTTAATACTCGTTTGGGGAGCTTTCTTTATTAAGAGATTTTAAATGACCACACTGCTCTAAAAGGACCTGGAAACTTAAGTTGTAATAGCTTCATGGTGAATTTGCTGCTGCTCCTTTCTATCTCATAGCCCATTTCTTCTCTGCATGCTCTTAATTTTCCTTCAGTCTAAGTCCTCGTAGCGGTGTGAATTTAATTACTCTAAAAAACGAAATTCAACTGAGTAAATTTGAGATATAAAAGTAATTCTCACAGTTAACTGAGATATTGCATCAATAATTAAAAATTACATTTAAAGAACAGGAAAATGCAAAAATGAGAGTATTTTGAGCACCTAGGTTCTTTGAGGGCAAGGGTCCCTGCTTACTCATTTTTGTGTCACTCAAAACTCCACAAAGTACCTTCTACACTGAAGACATTAAATGACTGAGTAAATGAGTGGCAATGCTAATATTGCTTCTTTTTGTCTTTACCTTGTGCTTTCAGGCTTTGACTCTGGTCATGGTTTTTATCTCCTGACTGGTCCCTTTTATTTTATAAGAGACTTGAATATCTTTCCTTGTTTTTTTTTTTTTTTTTTTTTAAATCCTGATCTTTTAACCTTTGCTTCCTGACATTTCCCTTTCCATTTCTCACTTTCTTTTATAGTACAATTGCTTTTGTCTGTTTCAGTCTCTCTTCTCCCTAGCTTTTTGTGTCAATTTTTGTTTTTTTATTCTTGTGACTTTTCTCTTTTTTAGATACTATTGGTGCTGGTTACTCTATTGAGTAAAAGAAGGCACCCCACTGAGTCTTCATGAGAGAAAACTGATTAATTGACTAATGATGTAATTTTTACTGTGTTGGGGTCTTGAGCTGCTACCCACTGGGGAAATGGACCTCTTTATAATGACATTAGTATCATAATCCAAACCTCAAAGCACCTGTACTTTTATTCATTTTTCTTTTATTTTTAAACCTACTAGTTATAAATATTGATTCTTTGACTTTCTCTACTTCTGTTTAAAAAAATAAATCCATAACCGAGCATACTATTTTTTAGACACTATGTTAATAAAAATCAATTCACCACTACACCCCAAGATGTTCATTGGCCTCCAGTTATTGCTGGTTTTATTTTCCAGCACAGGAAAGACAACAAATCAGAACCAATTGAACCCTCTAGAATTCTGTGTTGGGCATGTAGGAAATATCAGATAGATATAATCATTAGTCTAATGTGATTAATATGTTTGCTCTACTAATCATATTACTTCATGTTATTTAATAAGTGTGTTTCAGTAATCTGATTTATTTTTTATTTGAAGGGCAGAAAAATATTGTGTCTATGATAATGAACTCTAAATCTAAATTTCTTAGTTTCAGATCCTAACTACTCTGATTACTAGCTTGGACAAGTAATTTTACCTCGACAGCATTCAGTTCCCTCATCTGTAAAATATTACTATCAATCATATAAAATTATGAGGATTAAATAAGTTATTATTGAAACCCCCTTATGAATAGAACCTAACCCATAGCAGGCATTTAGAAAATACTAGTTGTTCTTTAATTTTTTTACAGTCTATCCCAATTATTTTCCTCCCAACTTTTTACTCTGAAAATATTAAAACTTAGGAAAAATTGAGAGAAGAGAACAATAGATACCCAAATACCATTCGTAAGAATTCAGTTATTCATTAATATTTATAACTGTTGTTCATTTGCTTTCTTTTTCTCAGTTATATACTTTTGCAAAACGAATTGCAATTCAGCTGTAGACATTGTATTTCCATCTGACATTTAACCCTGTATCTCCTAAGATCAATATGTAACCATAATATTATTGTCACACCCAAGAAATTTAAACACTGATATGTTATCAAATAAAATGAAAAAGATTGCTGGGAGAAATAGCAACAACCTCAGATATGCAGATGATACCACTCTAATGGCAGAAAGTGAAGAGGAATTAGAGGGGTGGGATGGGAAGGAAAGTGGGAGGGAGGGGAGGGGTGGGGAGGAACGTGGAAGGGGACATATGTGTATCTATAGCTGATTCATGTTGATGTTTGGCAGGAACCAACACAGTTCTGTAAAGCGGTTATCCTTCAATTAAAAAATAAATAGATTTCAGTTCAGTTCAGTCGCTCAGTCGTGTCCAACTCTTTGAGACCCCGTGAACCACAGCACTACTTTTAATCTAATACTAAAAGTGTAGTAGTAGTGAGAGTTGGACTATAAAGAAAGCTGAGCACTGAAGAACTGATGCTTTTGAACTATGGTGTTGGAGAAGATTCTTGAGCGTCCCTTGGACTGCAAGGAGAGCCAACCAGTCAACCCTAAAGGAAATCAGTCCTGAACATGCATTGGAAGGACTGATGCTGAAGGTGAAGCTCCAATACTTTGGCCACCTGATGCTAAGAGGCAAAAGTTTGAGGGCAAGAGTAGAAGAGGGGAAACAGAGGATGAGATAGTTAGATGGTATCACTGCCTCCATGGACATAAATTGAGCAAACTCCAGGAGACAGTGGAGACAGTGGAGCCTGGCATGTTATAGTCCCCTGGGGTCACAAAGAGGCAGATGTGACTTAATGACTGAACAACTAGTGTTATCAAATGCAATCAGATGTCTGCATTAATGTCACTTGTACTTTATAATGTCCCTTTTCCTTATTTATGTTTTCCTTTTTATAAATCCAGCTGGATTACATGTTTTCTTAGTTGTTTAGTTGTTGTTCCTCTTTGGACTCTTTTAGTCTAGAATAGTCTTCTGCTTTTATTTATCTTTCATGGGTTAATATTTTTGAAAATTCCAAGGCAGTGTCTTGTGGAATGCCATGCAATATGGATTTGTCCAGTTGTTTCCTCATCATTTGATTTAGTTTAAATCTTTTTGGTCAAAATAGTATCTAAATGATACTGTGTACTTCACATTGCATCGTGTAAGAGGCACATAATCTGTTTGTATCATTATTGGTAATGCTATATGATCACTTGATTAAGGTGATATTTTCCAGACCCCTCAAAATTTGGAAGTTATGTATTTTATTGAGATTGGATTTTTTTGCTTTATAATCAGAAAGTAACATTTTGAGAGTGGGTGAATATCCTTTATCCAAAAAACTTTTTTCATCCATTGGTTGTATTATTCATGGATGAATCTTGCCTAATGGTGTTCTTCTAATAGTATTATTCTCATATATTTATTAACTGACATTCTTTGGTAACAAAAGTGCTCCTCCTCTCCATATCCATATCATCCATAGAATTCTCCAGGCAAGAATACTGGAGTGGGCTGCCACTTCCTCCTGCAGGGGATCTTCCTGACCCAGGGATCAAACCTGGGTCTCCTGCATTGCAGGCAGATTCTTTACCATCTGAGCCTCCAGGGAAGACTACATCCATACTAGGATCTGATGATTATCATTACGACTGAAACAACTTACTCAGAGAGTGTGGTACTTGTTTCAGCTAAAATAATTTTTAACTGCTTTTATCATACCTTTTTTACCCCCAAATCACTGTAAACTTTGTATGAAGTAAAGCCTACTTACAGAAGATGCACAAATCATATACATATATAAAGTGCTCATATATATATATATATCGTTGGAAAGTGCTCTGTGCTCAGTCATGTCCAACTCTTTGCCACCCCATGGACTGTAGCCTGCCAGGCTCCTCTGACCATGGGATTTCCCAGGCAAAAATACTAGGTTGCCTTTCTTCCTCCATGGGATCTTCTCAACCCAGGAATCAAACCTGTGTCTCCTGCATGGAAGGTGGATTCTTTACCACTGAACCATTGGGTCCTTATTCTTTAGTGATGCTCAAATTGTGCCCAGTTTAGCCAGTAGGATCCCCTCTAAAGCTAGTTCTTGTGTTCTTTTGACATTTCTCCCTCATTTCTCCCTCCTTATTTCAGAAAATAAGATCTTTTAAGCTTACCTTGTCTTCTTACCTTATTCTCCTGAGCAGGAATAAGTCATTTTTTCAAAGAGCACTGCCTCCCTTTAGTTGGGAATGGAATTTAGAAACAAAGATTTGGCTACTAGGTGGGCTCATAGATACTTTGTTGTCATTACTCCTAAGATATATATATATATATATATATATATATATATTTGTATATATATATGTATATACTATATATGTAATAACCTACAATTCAAATCCAGCATCACAATATTCTTCTTCAGCTTCCCTCATTTCATATTTGTTTCTCCTTTATTCCACTGTGAGAGTTCACTCTATTGATTCATTTGCTCTGTCCTGTAACATACAAAAAGTAGTTTCAGAAATACTACATCAATACTACTTCTAACAACCAATCTACTAAGTAAAGTTCAAGATTAATTTGTATTTGTTTTTGTACTAACATTCCACTGTGAATATATATTCAGAGTACCAGATTCAAGTTATTGGAATTCATTTTTTGGTCCTCTGTGGTCATTTTTATCAGTATGTCATTCATCTTACTTCTTTTCCTGCTTGCTTGCAAGTGTAGGTTTTGTTTTTTCAATCTTTTTCTATTTGAATATGTAAAACTTTACATGGTTCAAAAACCAAATGTAGATAAAACTTTGTCCCAGGAAGTCCTATTTCATGCCTACCCTTTCACTGAGGTTTTATTCACCCTTCATAGTGAATATTTTCCTTAGATTCCAGTTTATTCTTCAGGTGCTTATTACAAAACTAGTGAATACATACATTTGGTTTTTTACTTTGCTTATGGGTTATTTTTTCTGTGCAAGAGAATCTTTAAATTTTCATATAGTCAACATTTTCAATATTTTCTGAATTTTTTTAACATTTGGATTTGAATCATAGACTTTCCCCACATTGAAATTGTAAAGAAATTAATGTTTTATTTTACCACCTGTTTTATTTTTGATATTAGTGATTGCTCTTGATATTAAAACTAATCATGTTGAGCCTCAAGGGCTGCCAAAACTCACAGGATTAATTCTCACAGCAGCCAATGACTGGGGAAGAGAGGGGGAAGATGGAGACTCCAGACACCTTATCTTTCCTAGTCTTCTAGGCAGGGGTGTTTGGGACTTTGGATCCCTAGTCCAGGGCTCAGCAAATAGAAGTCATTGTTGAGTAACTGAAAGAATGAATGCGTAAAAGAAGTTCTAGACAGGCATGATGAGTGACTTAAAAATTGAGCTCTCTCTGGACAATCTGATGTGCACCAAAGCAATGGAAGAACAAAGAAGTGACACTCTTGGTTTGGTTTATAGGTCAACTTGTCAAGGATAAGAAACTACGGATTCCTTATCCTGAGAGGAAGTCTCAGCTTTTGAAGAGGGCTGACCGTAATCTATTCATTGTGGCTCCTTTGTGCAGTCTCCTATCTTGATCATGGTTACTTTGGAAACAGTTATATTTGGAGTATTTATCCTCTGGAGGATATAGGATGGAAAAACATAACTTAGTCATCAAAAGTCCAATTCTTGTAGCCATCCTTGTGCCAGATGTACAGTCATTTTTTTCCCTATGAATTTTTTCTACATGTTTATGACACCAAATAGCTGAATTAAATGTGTAAACTTGGTTTAGTAATCCAGATGTTTAGAAAGTAGTGCAACTTTATTTATTAACTTGTGATATTACATGACTAGACTTTCAATGAGTTAGATATATTATGCACAGTTCTGCATAAAGCCATAGAATTGCTAAATCAATTATATGATGATGGATTTTTTTATAGCTGGATTATATTTTATGAAGTGTTTCCTTCATATCTTTTATTTCACTTACAAGTATGCATTGGCTTTGGTGGCCCAGAACTGGTTTTATTGTTCTTCTACCACTTACTTTTTTAACTTAAAAAGTGTTTTTTGTCCTTTAAGCCTTATCTAAAAGTGGGCTTTTGAAGTTTGAGAATGTTAAATGATATGATATGATGTATTAAAAGTATTTAGCCCAATGCCTATCACAAAGCATGCACTCGGTCAATGTCATTAGTTATGGTTATTGTTCACTGAGCCTTAAAATGCCTCTTAATTCTCTCTCTCTTATTATCATCATTTGCTACTTCATTTTTGTGTGTAGATTAGTTTGTGATGTCATAATCATAATAATTTTTCTTTTTTTTTTTTTGCATTTCAACAACATAGTCTTTTTGATCCTCAAAAAAAAATCATAAAAAGTAAGAAATGATTTTCTCAGTTTTGAAAATAAGGAAATATAGGTTTATAAGAGTAAAGTGAATCCTTGAGAGCATGTACTAACAAAGCTGTAAAATGGGAAAGCTGAGTCATATGATGTGAAATCCACTTTTATCTTATTTCCAAAATGCTCTTGTAAGCTCCTTGATGGGTGGAACATGAAAGATTTCTTTCTAGGCTGTAGAGTTAAGAGATTTTAGTTTCAGGAGTCAGGAATATAACCTACATTAGCTTAGGCCAAAGAAATCATAATGACTCAAGTGACAAATATAAGGGTAGATCTTTAGGTATGACCAGATCAACGACTAAAGGTTAGGTTGGGACTTTGTCTCGCTCACTTGGTTGTTCTTGGTTTTCTGTTGGCCTCATCTTCAGACTGAGAACTCTGCTGTGGTAGCTTCTTAAATTTTGTACCTGAGCTGATTGTCTCACTCTAATCCTGGCCCTGTATTCCCTTACCCTGACTCTTGACCATTTTGAAGATGAACTTCAAGGAGAAGAGTAAGTGAAAGCAGTATAAGGGATAATAGAAAGTGCTTTCTGACAGGGTATGGGGTATTTATCCCAGGGGTCAGGTATCTTGAAGTTGCTCTCAACTTTTCTTTCAGGTTGCCATTTAGGTTTCCTGGCCTTGACTAAATTGTCAACTAGATCGAGCGGCTGCTGGGAGGGGTGGAAGAGGAGCAGAATGGGCCACCTCAAAATATGCCTCTTTGGCATAAAGATTATTTTAAGCTGATTATATTTAAGAAACTGCAACATAGGAGAAGCTCTGAAAACAGAGTAGAAGTTAAGGAATTCTACATTTGTAGATCCACTTCTGGGCATACACACTGAGGAAACCAGATCTGAAAGAGACACGTGCACCCCGATGTTTATCACAGCACTATTTATAATAGACAGGACATGGAAGAAACCTAGATGCCCATCAGCAGACAAATGGATAAGGAAGCTGTGGTACATATACACCATGGAATATTACTCAGCCATTAAAAAGAACTCATTTGAATCAGTTCTAATGAGATGGGTGAAACTGGAGCCCATTATACAGAGTGAAGTAAGCCAGAAAGATAAAGACCAATACAGTATACTAACGCATATATATGGAATTTAGAAAGATGGTAATGATAACCCTATATGCAAAACAGAAAAAGAGACACAGATGTACAGAACAGACTTTTGGACTCTGTGGGAGAAGGCGAGGGTGAGATGTTTCGAGAGAACAGCATCGAAACATGTATATTATCTAGGGTGAAACAGATCACCAGCCCAGGCTGTATACATGAGACAAGTGCTCAGGCCTGGTGCACTGGGAAGACCCAGAGGCGGGTGGAGAGGGAGGTGGGAGGAGGGATCGGGTTGGGGAATACATGTAAATCCATGGCTGATTCATGTCAATATATGACAAAAACCACACAATATTGTAAAGTAATTAGCCTCCAACTAATAAAAATAAATGGGAAAAAAAAAAGAAACATAGTTTAAACCAGAAAAAAAGGGACTTGAAGTTGTTAAGCAGTAAAAAAATGCTATTTGGCAAATAAAAAATCTAATTATCTGAAAAAAAAAATACATTTGTAGATCTACATTTTTGCAGGGAAAAATCTATATTGTAAGGAAAATCTATTTTAAAAGGAGATTTGCATTAGAATGAGAAGATAGCTATTGCCAGAGAACTTTTTAATCAGAGAGACTTACCTGCCTGGCAGGATAACCTTTGCTTTCCAGACTTCTCTCACCTTCATGTAGATTGCCTTCCTCTTTTTGAAGTCTTGGGCTTCCTTGGTAGCTCAGTAGTAAAGAATCCACCTGCCAATGCAGGAGACCCAGAAGAGGTGGGTTCTACCCCTGAATCAGAAGATTCCCAGGAGAAGGAAATGGCACCCATGCCAGTATTCTTGCCTGGGAAGTCCCATGGACAGAGCAGCCTGGCAGGCTACAGGCCAGGGGTCACGAAGAGTCCAGTACAACTTAGGGACTTAGCAACAACAACTTTGAAGTCTCAGACCCCTTTCCTTTCCCTTAACTCAGGATAGTATCAACACATCTGCCTCAATCCTCTGGTTGCTTTTTGAGTCTCATGTTGTGGGCCTCCTGTACATACATAAATTTTTTTCTCCGTTAAATCTCATTTTATGGGGGTCTCAGCCAAGAATTCAGAGGGATAGATAGACCATTATTCTTCCTCCGCTACAGGGTAGATGAGTGAAGGATGATCCTTGGAGGCTTCCAGTGGCCTTTGTCGAGTGTGGGATGTGGTATTTTCAGGGATTTCCCTTTTCTACATTTGATTTGCTTTGTGGAGCTTCTTAGCTACCCCTGATGTTCCTTTTTTCTCAGCTTCTGCCATACTCTTTCTTTGATTATCATCCCATTTCCAACCCCATGTGCTTCAGCTGGAATTTTTAAAATCCTAAAATCATGGTCAGTTTTAACTTCTGACAAAGACGTATGCTTGAGAGAAAGCAGTCTAATTTTCGCCAGCTGGGTTTTTGTATCTTGGTGGTGAGGCCACTCTTGCTTAGAGTTGAACCATTGTTGAAATGTTTCTTTCTTGGTGAAGGATCTCTGGCAAGCTGTTGGATGTAATGAGGGCTCTGTAAACCCTGGCCTTTGGCTCCAGTTTTAAGAGGAGTTTGCCTTTACTTACTGGGCAGCCTTTACCATTATGAATCTTGCCTTTTTGCAGGGCCAGTGAATTCTGCAAAGGTTTATTAATCTTGATTTAATGTATTCATATGAAAAAATGTAACAGCAAGAGAATAAAGCTTATGTAGGCATTGCAGGGATCCCTTTGGGGGTTCACTCTGTATTACTCATAGCAATGAAAAGTAAAAATGGCAAGTTATATTAGCTAAGTTCAAGAAACAAAAGGCAATATTAATTTCCCAAGAAGTATAAAAGGATATGCAAATGTGATCAACTCCCAGGAAAACATTGCAATATACCACTTCAGGCTTTGAAATTATGCAGTTTAATAAACACTTGTTAAGAAGCTTCACACACCAAACATAGATTTTTAAAGCAAGTGTTTCTGTTCACATAATGTTTTTGTGGAACAGCATTATTTTCCTAAACTTTTCAAACCCTCAACATAAAGATTGGGGTGTGCAAAATAGTAGATTTATCAGTAGCAGTCATGTGTTCTTTGGAAAGCACAGATGGTTGTGAAGAAAAAAAAATTCTGTATTGTTGCCTTTCAATTAGAAGTGTAATTTAGAAGTGTGGGCCATTAGACTAGAACCTGAAGTAAAAATTTCTAAGGCAAATGTGTTTAGCCAGTAACTGATGAGGGAGAATTATCTTGGAGTTTTAATTAGTTCAGACCTAATGGGAGAAGCTTTTCTGTAAGCTTCTTCCTACAACTTTCTTGAGTCTATGCTTCTTGGTTAGGGACCTTCTTATTTATTTACAATCAGAACCAAGCTTGAGCTCCTATTCAATGGAAAGAGCTGTTCAGAAATTGCACTGAATTTTAAGGTCTTAAAGACTAAGCTGTATAGACAGAGTAAAAAAATTGTCGTCTTTGAATGAAGTGGTTTCTCAGCTGTTTCAATAGATGTTCAGAGGCTGGGAGGAGTTTTGCAATGTTTCAGACACACATCAGTAAAATTTTGTTCTGAATTTGTTTGTCTTGTGCTTCTGTGGAACTTTACATTTGCTGTTCAGTCTTGTGTTAAGAAATTGAGATAAAAAAGCATTAGTAAGAATGATAACACTAAGTGGGGTAGGTGTGGGTAAAGGAAACAGTTATTTTCAAACACTGCTGGTGACAACTCAGCTGTGTATATAAAAAAATCTTGTATACTGTTTGATCTAACAAGTCTGTGTCTATATATTTGTCTTAAAGAAATATCTTGACAAATTCACAAAGGCATGTGTATTTAAGTAATTTTATTGTTTATGATAGTAAACAGAAAATCCAAACATCCTAAATGCATAATACATGATTAAATATTTTCTGTATTTTGTTGGGGAGGAAGAAATTTTCCTTTACCCTTCTAGTTTCTTCTATCTGTTCTAAGAATTAAATCAATGCAAGAAAGACTAACAGGAGAAAAGAAGAGTTTAATAGCATTTATATGGGAAAGACTCAGGAAAGTACAGTAACTTGCTACAATGACTGAAACCTTCACCTTAAAAAGCATCTTCAGATAAAGACAAAGGAAGATGTTGAGGGTAGTGGTTTAGGACTTGAAAGGAAGGCCATTGACAAGGAGTTGGAAGAGCAAAAGGTTGGTAAATAAATGTTTGTGGGCCAAGCAGTGATAGTAGGACACAGAAGACTCACCTCTAGACCCTGCCTCCACCATGCCTAGCCCACATTCTTTGCAGTTATCTCTGGTGATAGATCTATTCAGGGAACAGGTCCTGTATCTACATTCTTTAAGGCTTAGGCAGAAGATCAAAGTTTCTTCCTGAATCTTTTGGGCCTCTGTTGTTTTCAGCTTGAAATAATCTGCATGTGAAAGAGACATTTTGGCCTGGTAAATTCTTCTCCACTTCTCTTCCCTACGCTTTATATAGTGGAATACCATATAGCCTTTAAAAATGCTTACGTTGGTGATAATATCATGAAAAATGTTTATAATAAGTGCAAATACAAATAAATAACAAAATGGGAAGTATAGTAAATGTTATTGTTGTTCAGTCACTAAGTCGTGTCTGATTCTTTGGTATCCTCCCTGCCCCTCCCTGTTTCCCACAGTTCACCCAAGTTGATGTGCATTAAATTGGTGATGCCATCCAGCCTTCTCATCCTCTGTTGCCCTCTTCTCCTTGTGCCTTCAGTCTTTCCCAGTGTCAGGGTCTGAGTTGGCTGTTCGCATCCAGCAGCCAAAGTATTGAAGCTTGAGTTTGAGCTTCAACATCAATCCTTCCAGTGAGTATTCAGGGTTGATTTTCCTTAGAATCTGATTAATTGACCTGATCTCCTTGCTGTCCAAGGGACTCTCAAGAGTCTTCTCCAGCACCACAATTTGAAAGCATCAATTCTTCGACATTCAGCCTTCTTTTATGGTCCAACTCTCACATCCGTACATGACTACTGGAAAGACCATAGCTTTGACTGTATCGACTTTTGTCGGCAAAGTGATATCTTTGCTTTTTAATACACTGTTTAGGTTTGTCATAGCCTTCCTTCCAATAAGCAAGTCTTCTAATTTCATGGCTACAATCAATAATATAGTAAATATAGTCGTATTGAATAGAGTATATTCAATGTTTCAAATAAGTACATATTTATATAGTAATATGTCCTATAATGTTAATAATTTCAAACGTTTTCTTTTAACTTGACTGTTGTGTTTTTCTATAATAAACATAGATTATTGTATTGTGTGAAAGTTGCTCAGTCATGTCTGACTCTTTGCAACCCCGTGGACTGTAGCCTGCCAGGCTCCTCTGTCCATGGAATTCTCCAGGCCAGAATACTGGAGTAGTTAGCTGTTCCCTTCTCCAGGGGGTCGTCTCTACCCAGGGATCAAACCCAGGGATCGAACCCAGGTCTCCCACATTGCAGGCAGATTCTTTACCGTCTAAGCCACTGGGGAAGCCCAAACATAGATTACTTGATAATAAAAATAATAAGAGAAGATGTACCATCAATGAGAGATAATAAAATATAAGTGATCCTTGCTTTATAAAAGTAGATGATTATAAAGTAAATTTGCACTACAAGTTATTATTTGCTCTAGAGAAAGATTCCTGTGGTTATGATGAGTGAGCAGTATCTTCTTTAGTAATTTAGGTTTAGTTCGCAGCTCTCTGGTGAAGCTGGCCTGCTGAGGAAACCTGGGGTTAGGGAAAATGAAGGCTACACTGTCAGGAGATGAAAGGCCTGCAGAAATAAAGTTTATGCATCTTTGAATTTGCCCTGAGGTCAGTAGGCAAATAGTATTTTATTCCTATATGCTTGCTCTTGATGCCAAAAGCTCAGCTTCTGTGCACTGGTGCCAGATCAAATCTCAGAGACAGTTTTGTGTGAAGAAGGAAAAATAGCTCTATTGCTTTGCTAGGCAAAGAGGAACACATGGGGCTCTTGCTGCCAAAAACTATGTGTTCTAACAGGGGAGGATTTGATGAGAAGTTTTATAGCAAGGTGCTGATAAGACTAGGATATGTGCTGGGCCTCCACTGCTCTAATCTGGTCTTGATGAGCTTCTCTGGTTCATTTAATGTAGCCTCAGGTGGGCTTTCTTTGGTGTGAAGAATGCTGACATCTTAAAGAGCATAAAGACTTTGGTACCTCCATCCCTGGAGGAGGAACCAGGACCCTACCCTAGGGCTACACTGTTGCTTCCTGGCTACCAGATGCAAAGACAGAGGAGGGGCAGCCAGGAAACAATTGTGCAGCCTTGGAATAGGGTCCTGGCTCCCCCCCAAGGGATTTACTGGGCTTCCCTGGTAGCTCAGCTGGTAAAGAAACTGCCTGCAATGCAGGAGACCATGGTTTGATTCCTGGGTCAGGAGGATCCCCTGGAGAAGGGATAGATTACCCACTCCAGTTTTCTTGGGCTTCCCTGGTGGCTTAGTAGGTAAAGAATCTGCCTACAGTGTGGGAGACCTGGGTTTGATCCTTGGGTTGGGAAGATCTCCTAGAGGAGGGCATGGTAAACTAATCCAGTATTCTTGGAGAATCCCTGTGGAAAGAGGAGCCTAGTGGGCTGCAGTCTATTGGATTGCAAAGAGTCAGACACAACTGAACAACTAAGCAGAGAACATTACCCTTGTCTTTGCATACCTTCTTTTCCTAGATTAGCAGTTATTCAAATCTGTCCTTGTGGAATTCTACCTTTTCTAAATCCAACTTGAACATCTAGAAGTTCTTGGTTCAGGTACTGTTGAAGCCTTGCTTGGAGGATTTTGAGCAATACTTTGCAAGTGTGTGAGATGAGTGCAATTGTGTTTGAACATTCTTTGGCATTGCCTTTCTTTGGGACTAGATTGAAAACTGACCTTTCCAGCCCCGTAGCCCCTGCTGAGTTTTCCAAATTTGCTGGCATATTACGTGCAGCACGTTAACAGTGCATCTTTTAGGATTTGAAATAGCTCAACTGGAATTTCATCACCTCCACTAGCTTTGTTCATAGTGATGCTTCCTAAGGCCTGCTTGACTTCACAGTCCAGGATATCTGGCTTTAGGTGAGTGATCAAACCATCGTGGTTATCTGGGTCATTGAGACTTTTTTTGTATAGTTCTTCTGTGTATTCTTGCCACATTCTTAATGTCTTCTGCTTCTGTTAGGTCCATACTGTTTCTGTCCTTTCTTGTGCCCATCTTTGCATGAAATGTTCCCTTGGTATCGCTAATTTTCTTGAAGAGATCTCTAGTCTTTCCCATTCTATTGTTTTCCTCTGTTTCTTTGCATTGCTCACTTAGGAAGTCTTTCTTATCTCTCCTTGCTATTCTTTGGAACTGTGCATTCAGATGGGTCTATCTTTCCTTTTCTCCTTTGCCTTTAGGTTCTCTTCTTTTCTCAGTTATTTGTAAGGCCTGTTCAGGCAACAGTTTGGCTTTTTGCATTTGTTTTTCTTGAGGATTTCTTTTTCAGAGGAACCAGAAATCAAATTGCCAACATCTCTTGGGTCATAGAAAAAGCAAGAGAATTCCAGAAAAACATCTACTTCTGCTTTATTGACTATGCCAAAGTCTTTCCATATGTGGATCACAACAAACTGTGGAAAATTCTTAAAGAGATGGAAATACCAGACCACCTGACCTGCCTCCTGAGAAATCTGTATGCAGGTCAAGAAGCAAAAATTAGAACTGGACATGGAACAATGGAATGGTTCCAAATTGGGAAAGGAGTACATCAAGGCTGTATATTGTTATTCTGCTTACATAACTTACATGCAGAGTACCTCATGCGAAATGCTGGGCTGGATAAAGCACAAGCTGGAATCAAGATTGCCAGGAGAAATATCAATAACTTCAGATATGCAGATGACACTACCCTTATGGCAGAAAGCAAAGAAGAACTAAAGAGCCTCTTGATAAAAGTGAAAGAGAAGAATGAAAAAGCTGGCTTAAAACTCAGTATTCAAAAAATGAAGATCATGGCATCCAGTCCCATCACGTCATGGCAAATAGATGGGGAAACAGTGGAAACAGTGAGAGACTTTATTTTCTTGGGCTCCAAAATCACTGCAGGTGGTGATGCAGCCATGAAATAAAAAGTTCCTTGCTCCTTGGAAGAAAAGCTGTGACCAACCTAGACAGCACATTAAAAAGCACAGACATTACTTTTCTGACAAAGGTCCATCTGATCAAAGCTGTGGTTTTTCCAGTAGTCATGTATGGATGTGAGAGTTGGACTATAAAGAAATCTGAGCCTGAAGAATCAAAGCTTTCAATCTGTGGTGTTGGAGAAGACTCTTGAGAGTCCCTTGGACTGCCAGGAGATCCACCCAGTCCATCCTAAAGGAAATCAGTCCTGAATATTCACTGGAAGGACTGATGCTGAAGCTGAAACTCTGATACTTTGGCCACCTGATGGGAAGAACTGACTCATTGGAAAAGACCCTGATGCTGGGAAGGATTGAAGGCAGGAGGAGAACGGGACAACAGAGGATGAGTTGGTTGGGTGGCATCACTGACTTGATGGGCATGAGTTTGAGCAAGCTCTGGGAGTTGGTAATGGACAGGGAAGCCTGGCATGCTGCAATGCATGGGGTCACAAAGTGTCGGACACGACTGAGCAACTGAACTGAACTTTTAGAACTCAGAGAAGATCGTGGAGACTGTAGTCCAAAAATAGAGACAGAAAGGCCCAGGATCCCCACAAACTCTTGCTCAGTTTTATCCTTTCATATCATAGTGTGGGTGTGTATACTCAGTTGCCTCCAACTCCTTGTGAATCCATGGACTGCATCCTTCAAGTTTCCTCTGTCTGTGGGATTCTCCAGCCAAAAATACTGGAGTGGGTAGCCATTCCCTTCTCCATGGGTTCTTGTTGACTATGGGATGGAACATGGATCTCCTGCATTCCAGCCAAAAATACTGGAGTGGGTAGCCATTCCCTTCTCCATGGGTTCTTGTTGACTATGGGATGGAACATGGATCTCCTGCATTGCTGATGGATTCTTTACCCTCTGAGCAACCAGGGAATAAATAAGAATTCCTTTATATAGTGAGCACAAGAAAAAGTTTTCTATAATTTAAAATTTAGATACCATAAAGCTTGACTGTGTGTAATTAAAATTTTTTAAAATTCATTTTGCAAGGAAAAAAACAAAACAAAAACCCAAATCACAAGTGATAAGCTGGAAGAAAATATTTATAGGATACATTATGATAAAAAGCTAACATTCTTCATATATGAATTGAGCAGTTATTACAAATTGAAGAGGAAAAAGAGAAACACCCCCAAGACAAAACAAACAAAAAGTATAAAATTTTTGAAATATCTAGACATTTCACAACAATTGATATAAAAAATGACTTTTCAGCATATGGAAGTGTGTTTAACTTTGTGTGTCGTCTGTGTCATCATCTGTACTTATGAAATATTAAAAACATCCTAAATGTTTGTGTGTAGGAGATTATGTGAATGAGTCATGGTACAGCTCACACAGTGGTGTACTGTAGAATACAATCAGAAAGATCCTTATGAATTTATATGGAGTGATTCCCAGAGTTATCGTTAATGCCAAAAGCAACATATAGAAAGGCACCTACAACATGCTACATTATTCTTATGTAAAATGGAAGAATTAAGAAGGTCCATCTGTTTATCTAACTGATTTTTTTTTTTTGCAAAAGGATACACAGAAAGGATAAAATGGAAAAGTGAAATTGGTAATCTAATCTATAATATGGGAACGAGATTAGAAATATTAGGGAAGAGAATGATACCACCCTGAAAATACCTGTTTTTAAAAAAAATAGTTTTGATTTTCAGTTCAGTTCAGTTCAGTTCATCCACTCAGTTGTGTCTGACTCTTTGTGACACCATGGATACCAGACTTCCCTTTCCATCACCAACTCCCAGAGTTTACTCAAACTCACGTCCATTGAGTTGGTGATGCCATCCAACCATTTCATCCTCTGTCATCTCCTTCTCTTCCCACCGTCAATCTTTCCCAGTATCAGGGTCTTTTCCAATGAGTTGGTTATTCACATCAGGTGGCCTAAAGTATTGGAGCTTTAGCTTCAGCACCAGTCCTTCCAATGAATATTCAGGACTGATTACCTTTAGGATGGATTGGTTGGATCTCCTTGTAGTCCAAGGGACTCTCAAGGGTCTTCTCTAACACCACAGCTCAAAAGCATCAATTCTTTGTCACTCAGCTCTCTGTGTAGTCCAAATCTCACATTCATACATGACTACTGGAAAAACCATAGCTTTGACTAGATGGGCCTTTGTTGGCAAAGTAATGTCTCTGCTTTTTAATATGCTATCTAGGTTGGTCATAGCTTTTCTTCCAAGGAGCAAGCATCTTAAATTCATGGCTGCATCACCATCTGCAGTGATTTTGGAGCCCCCAAAATAAAGTCTCCCATTGTTTCCCCATCTATATGCCATGAAGTGATGGGACCAGATGCCATGATCTTCCTTTTCTGAATATTGAGTTTTAAGCCAGCTTTTTCACTCTCCTCTGTCACTTTCATCAAGAGACTCTTTACTTCTTCTTTGCTTTCTGTCATAAGGTTGGTGTCATCTGCATATCTGAGGTTATTGATATTTCTCCTGGCAATCTTGATTCCACCTTGTGCTTCAACTAGGTCAGCATTTTGCATGATGTACTCTGCATATAAGTTAAATAAGCAGGGTGACAATATATACAGCCTTGACGTAATCCTTTCCCGATTTGGAACCAGTCCATTGTTCCAAGTCCAGTTCTAACTGTTGCTTCTTGACCTGCATACAGATTTCTCAGGAGGCAGGTCAGGTGGTTTGGTTTCCCCATCTCTTGAAGAATTTTCCACAGTTTATCATGATTCACACAGTCAAAGGCTTTGGTGTAGTCAAAAACCATGTTAATGTTTTATATACTGCAAAAGTAAAATTAAATTATATGATTTGGAGGAAAAATGGAATACAAGCAGAGGTAAATGAATCTAACTATATATCAAGTGGATGGTATGATTACACATAGGGAAAGAAATAATAACTTGTTATTTTGAACATAATATCTTGACTGTGCACTTTTAGCTCAGTTTAAAGGTGAACTAGAAAGAAATCTTGAACTTTTTACATTTACAGTTGCTGTTGATAGTGGTAATAATGAAATTTTGTGAAATTATTTTTATGTATTGTAGGATTGAGTATATACATATGTCTGTCTATCTATCTATGTATCTGTGTATTTATCCTAACTATCTAGGAGGGAATTAGCCAGTTTATCACTGTGAAAGAATAGTAATGCAAATAAATATAAATATAAATAGTAATGGAAATAAATATGAAATGAAGGCAAGTAAGGAAGACAGTGTATTGTTGGATTGAGGTTAGAAGTGTCAATATAAACACATGATTAAATGTACATATAGATTTCAGTGAAAAGTGAAAGTGAAAGTTGCTCAGTTGTGTCCGACTCTTTGCAACTCCATGGACTATTTAGTCCGTGGAATTCTCCAGGCCAGAATACTGGAGTGGGTGGCCTTTCCCTTCTCCAGAGAATCTTCCACACGCAGGAATTGAACTCAGGTTTCCTGCCTGGCAGGTGGATTCTTTACCAGCTGAGGCAGAAGAGCAGTATTTCTATTTATAATCCCCTGTTCTGTCCTCTGATAGGGTCTCCAAGCAGTGAGAACCGCTTGTTCCTGGCTTTTGGGTTCTAAATATCACTTCCTACTAAGAGGAACTTGGAAAAATTCTCATTCCAGGTCCAGAGCAAGGGAAGTACAGGGAACTTGGAACATTTTATTGTGCCAGCAAATAAGAAACTGCTAAAATCAAATGAAGACATGTCTGAATAACACAGAAGCTAGCTTGAAATACGATACTTAAAGTTCAAATGAGCAAGATGTACTTAAGCCACAAAATAGATAAAGAAGGGAGGAAGGGAAGCTCTTCTTATGTAGAATACCAACAAATAAATGTAGAAGAATTTATGGAATTAGGAAATCACCATTTTACAACTACTCTAGTAATAATTAGGGACTTCCTTGGTGGCTCAGATGGTAAAGAATCTGCCTGCAATGCAAAAGACCCGAGTTAAATCCCTGGGTTGGAAAGATCCCCTGAAGAATGGAATGACTGCATACTCTAGTATTCTTGTCTATAAAATCCCATGGGCAGAGGACCCTGGCTGGTGACAGTCCATGGGGTTGCAAAGAGTTGGACACGACTTAACACTAAACAAAAACAATTTATACTGTAGGGGAATATAAAGTTTTCTTGGACCCTTTAGAGTCTCTGGCTGGGCCTGAAAATTAAACTGATAAAGAAATATTAACAGCAGAAAGGCATACACATTTATTTAATGTATGTTTTACACAATATGAGAGCATTCATAAGGAAATGAGCACTCAAAAATACACACCTAAATATTTTTATTCTAGGTTGGATGAAAAATTTACATACTTCTTCCCTCCTATAGATACTGTAATTGTTAGTGTTCCTGAGGCAGCATCGAGTACCTTTGTTTTGGAAAGTAAGGGATCTCTGCTGAAATAGGCAGTGTGTGCAGTTTTGGCACAGGGAAGAAAGTGTCTGATAATATCTATCTGAAATATAATCACTTGGAGCTAATGTGCATTAATGTTTCATTGTATCTAACTATAGCCTTCTCTGATGTGTTTAATTACTCAGTCGTGTCCACTCTTTGAGAACCCATGGACTGTAGTCTGCAAGATTCCTCTGTCCCTGGGATTCTCTAGGCAAGAATACTGGCATGGGTTGCCATTTCCTTCTCCAGGGGATCTTCCCCATGCAGGGATTGAACCTGTGTCGCTTGCGTCTCCTGCATTGACAGGTAGATTCTTTACCACTGCATCACTTGGGAAGCCCTTAAAGAAGAGATTTCATCCTTTGTCATCTTGAGTTTCACATGCTATATAAATCAAATCAAACAAAAATCAGCTTCCAAAAAAGTGCAGTAGATGTTTGATGTGGTGGGGGTGAATTGGGAAGTTGTCACAACCTAGATGTTCATTTCAGAGCAGCCCAACCTTTAGGAGAATTAGTTTTGATATTGTGAAAACAGCGAAGCTTTCCTGTTATTCTTGAATGGCCCTCACTAGGGAAATATAAATTGTATATCTCCCTGCTGGGATTTCTACCTGACTTTGATTTCTTGTGCTAACTGCTCTGTAGCGCCTTGATTTCTCTCTCTTGGTTTGTGCTAGTTTAGCAATTGTGGATGGGATCCTTGACCTCAATTTGATTGGAAGGTACCTGCCCAGTATGGCTCCTTAGCTGGGTACGCCTGTGGGCCAAACAGGGGAGAGAAAGCCCTGGAGTTACACAGGTGCATTCATGGTCATTAGACATTAAAGATGGCTTTGAGGGCAGTGGCTGCCTGGCTTAGTACAAGTTATTCTGCTGGCAAGAAAAAAATAATACCACTCTCACCTAAACCTCTGACAAATTTTGTCTTGCAAAGAAAGTTATCAGAAAAGGGTATTGCTTTCTTGGCCCCCACAAAATGTTGCTGTTTAGTTGCTAAGTCATGTCCAACTCTTTTGTGACCCTGTGGACTGTAGCCTGCCAGGCTCCTCTGTCCTTGGGATTTCCCATTCAAGAATACTGGAATGGGTTGTCATTTCCTTCTCCAGGGAATCTTCCCAACTCAGGGATCGAACCCGTGTCTCCTCTATTGGCAGGTGGATTCCTAACCACTGAGCCATCAAGGAAGCTCCAGCTGCATACATAAATGGAACTAAATTTAATGAATGTTTATCTTTTCTACATTTAAAAGTTTTATGTTCCTATTGTGGAATATTTGGATAACAGAGACTTAAGACAAAAATAGGTATTACTTATAACCCAGTGTGCAATTAATTCTTTGTGGACAAAGTTGTAGTTTATCTATACCTGGATTTTTAACATAATTGTATTTTCATAATTACATATCTTTTCAGTATATCTATATTATGAGCATTTCACCATATTATTACAAAATCTTCACAACCATAATTTTAAAGACTATGCTATTCTTCCATATAGTGGACTTTCTAAAGGCAGGGGTTGCTTGTTTTGTGTTTCACCAAAAAGATTGTTTACATCGATTGTTACCATTTCACAAAAGAGAACACATTAGCACCAGAAAATCTTGAAAGCTTAAACTTCAGAGTACAAAAGTGAAATGAACTAGCTCCATTAAAATCTGTTAGAAAGTATTTATTTTTTCTCATTATCCTGTGAACCGTTGGTGATTTGGTCACATTCTCCAGTCCATAGACTGATGTTCAGAAGCCATATAATCAAATGATCTGTAAGGTCCATTGATTCTAACTGAAGAAACTTGCATTTAATGAAGAGTTGGGTTCCAGTCTTGGTGCCATGTTTGACCTGATGGTTGATTTTTGAGTCATACATCCCGGAAATATCTCAGTTTTCTGATTGACCCCCTTAACTTTATGAAGGTCAAGTTTGGTATCATTTGTAGAAGTGCTGTTGTCTAAATGCCTTGGTACTCTGATGTGAGAGTCAGAAAAGAAATGTGATAAATTGTGAGGTCCCAGGGAATAAGTGACATTTCATTGGCCCATAGTTTATACAATAGCCCACATTTCTGCACTTTCTTAGAATAATTGCAAAAGTTAAAAAATACAACTACAAATGGATGAAATAAAAAAGGTATTTTATTGGCTTATATACTGAAAAAACACTGACACATGACGTCTAGAGTCGCTGGATCTAGAACATCAATGATCTGTCCATTGTTTTCTCTAAGGCAGCGTCTCACCTAATGGCAAGAGGGATCCCAGGAACATATTCCATCCAACCAGTCCAATAATTCCAGTAGGATACAGTGAAGTTTGTATTTCTAATATTTCTAGTGAAAGTTCAAAGTTTCCATCTTACTGGCACTGATTGAAGGTGACTGACCAGATCTAGATCATGAGCCTATTCCTGAAGCTATAAGTGGATTCAGCCCCTCCTGAGTATCATAAGCCAACAACAGGGGTGGATCGTTTCTCAAAGGAAAACTGGGTTGCTGGTAAAAGAAGATGAGATATGGATGATGGTCTTGCAGAGCCAGAAAGGCGTGCTATGGAGTCGAAGTGGACTTCCAAGCCCGTGAATGCGGCCAGCAGAGTTACTGGGCATATCTGGAAAGGCCTATGTGTAAGACATTTTCTACTGACTGCCACAACATCATTGCTTAGTGGCAAGCAGTGTCTTTGCCATCAATTAAATCCTAATACCACTAAGTAGAAATTAAAGAGCTTTAATGGGAACTTGGACCTATTGATGAATGCCCAGGACAGTAGCTCATGCTGTTGATGTGTGGAATCAAATATCTTTACCCATTGGGGATGTCATCATTTAAATGGCCCTATTGATTTTAGGTTTTGGCAGGTCTTCTTTGACCCTGGAAAGCTTCAAGATGCCTGAGGGGACATCACCTAAGATGTAACTCCATGTTATGTAGCCCTGAATTGGACCCAAACTAACATCATCATTTGTCCTAGGGTGATCTGGCCTAGACAGGGTGTCTGGAAACACTAGAGCAATTCATTTTATGTTTTATGTTTATTGATGAATTCATTTGGAAAAGCTGCTTCTAGGCATTGCACACATTGTAGTCATGTAAGAAGGACTGATTGTTTGGAAAATGTTTAATTATTGTATCAACATTTAAAAAAATTTTCAGCTTTATTGAGGTACAATTAACACATGAAATTGTAATATAGTTAAAGCATACAACATGATGATTTGCTCTATGTATATGTTGTGAAAGAATTCTCATCATCAAGAATTAACACATCCATCACACCTCACATATTTATCTCTTTTTTTTTTTTTTTGGTGAGAATACTTAAGTTCTGTCCTCTTAGCAAGTTAGCTAGTTTGAATCATTTATAATACAGTTTTATCAACTATAATCACCATGTTATATACTGGATCCTCAGGCCTATTCATTTTATAACTGAAAATCTGTATGCTTTTACCAGCCTTTCCCTATTTCCTCCAATGCCCAGCCCTGGATGTCCACTATCCTACTCTCTGTTTCTAAGTGTTTGAATTTTTCTGTTTTAGATGCCATACATTAGGGGTTCTCTGGTGGCTCAGATGTAAAGAATCTGCCTACAGTGTGGGAGATTCCCCACTCCAGTAGTCCTGCCTGGAGAATTCCATGGACAGAGGAGCCTGGTGGGCTAGAGTCAGTGGAGTTGCAAAGAGTTGGATATGACTGAGTGATTAGCACTTTCACTTTCACTATATATCAGTGATACCATATGGTATTTGTCTGTTTCTGTCTGGCTTATTTCACTTAGCATAGCATAAAGCCTTCCAGTTTCATCCCTGTTATCACAAATGGTTTCCTTTTTCTAAGGTAAATAATATTGTATATAAATATCTCATTTTCTCTATGCATTCATCTGTCAACAGACACTCCGGTGTTTCCATATCTTGGCTATTGTGAATAGTGCTGTAATGAACATGGGACTATAGATGTCTTTTCAAGATAGTGATTTTGTTTCCTTCGAATATACACTCGGAACTGGAATTGCTGGTTTATATGGTTCTAACTTTAATTTCTTGAGAAACCTCCACATTGTTTTCCTTGAAGGTCATACCATTTTACATTCCCATCAACAGTGTACAAGAGTTTCTTTTTCTCCACATCTTTGCTTGGATTTATTATTATCCCCTGTCTTTTTGATAATATATCAATACAGCCTAACAGGTCTGAGGAGATATCTTACTGTGATTTTGATTTGCACTTCGCTGATTATCAATGTTGTTGAGTACTTTTTCATGTACCTATCGGCCATTTGTATATCTTCCTTGGTGGTGGTGATTAAGTAGCTAAGTTATGTCTGACTCTTGCAGCATCTTCCTTAGAAGATGTCTATTCAGATCCTTTATCCATTTTTAAATTGGGTTTTTTGGTTTTTTTGCTATCGAGTTGTATGAATTCCTTCTGTATTTTGGATATTAACCTGTTATCAGATATATTATTTGCAAATATCTTCTCCAGTTCAGTAGGTTGCCTTTTTTTTTTTTCATTCATTTTTATTAGTTGGAGGCTAATTACTTTACAATATTGTAGTGGTTTTTGCCATACATTGACATGAGTCAGCCATGGATTTACATGTGTTCCCCATCCCGATCCCCGCTCCTGCCTCCCTCCCTATCTGATCCCTCTGGGTCTTCCCAGTGCACCATCCCTAATCACTTGTCTCATGCATCCAGCCTGGGCTGGTGATCTGTTTCACCCTTGATAGTATACTTGTTTCAATGCTATTCTTTCAGGACATCCCACCCTCGCCTTCTCCCACAGAGTCCAAAAGTCTGTTCCGTACATCTGTCTCTCTTTTTCTGTTTTGCATATAGGGTTATCATTACCATCTTTTAAAATTCCATTTATATGCGTTAGTATATAATGCATATTGGTCTTTATCTTTCTGGCTTACTTCATTTTGTATAATGGGCTCCAGTTTCATCCATCTCATTAGAACTGATTCAAATGAATTCTTTTTAATGGCTGAGTAATATTCCATGGTGTATATGTACCACAGCTTCCTTATCCATTCGTCTGCTGATGGGCATCTAGGTTGCTTTCATGTCCTGACAATTATAAATAGTGCTGTGATGAACATTGGGGTGCACGTGTCTCTTTCTGATCTGGTTTCCTCGGTGTGTAGGCCCAGAAGTGGGATTGCTGGGTCATATGGCAGTTCTATTTCCAGTTTTTTAAGGACTCTCCACACTGTTTTCCATAGTGGCTGTACTAGTTTGCATTCCCACCAACAGTGTAAGAGGGTTCCCTTTTCTACACACCCTCTCCAGCATTTATTGCTTGTAGACTTTTGAATAGCAGCCATCCTGACTGGCATGTAATGGTACCTCATTGTGGTTTTGATTTGCATTTCTCTGATAATGAGTGATATTGAGCATCTTTTCATGTGTTTGTTAGCCATCTGTATGTCTTCTTTGGAGAAATGTCTGTTTAGTTCTTTGGCCCATTTTTTGATTGGGTCATTTATTTTTCTGGAATTGAGCTGGAGGAGTTACTTGTATATTTTTGAGGTTAATCCTTTGTCTGTTGCTTCGTTTGCTATTATTTTCTCCCATTCTGAGGGCTGTCTTTTCACCTTGCTTGTAGTTTCCTTTGTTGTGCAAAAGCTTTTAAGTTTCATTAGGTCCCAATTGTTTATTTTTGCTTTTATTTCCAACATTGTGGGAGGTGGGTCATAGAGGATCCTGCTGTGGTTTATGTCAGAGAGTGTTTTGCCTATGTTCTCCTCTAGGAGTTTTATAGTTTCTGGTCTTACATTTAGATCTTTAATCCATTTTGAGTTTATTTTTGTGTATGGTGTTAGAAAGTGTTCTAGTTTCATTCTTTTACAAGTGGTTGACCAGTTTCCCCAGCACCACTTGTTAAAGAGGTTGTCTTTTTTCCATTGTATATCCTTGCCTCCTTTGTCAAAGATAAGGTGTCCATAGGTGCATGGATTTATCTCTGGGCTTTCTATTCTGTTCCATTGATCTATATTTCTGTATTTGTGCCAGTACCATACTGTCTTGATGACTGTGGATTTGTAATAGAGCCTGAAGTCAGGTAGGTTGATTCCTCCAGTTCCATTCTTCTTTCTCAAGATTGTTTTGGCTCTCAAGATTGATTGTCTCTCTTTTTATCTTTTATATTTTGTCCTACCTCCTTTTGAAGACAATGGGCTGCTTTTCTGGGTGTCTGATGTCCTCTGCTAGCAATGAGAAGTTGTTTTATGGAGTTTGCTCAGTGTTCAAGTGATCTTTCAATGAATTTGTTGTGGAGAAAGTGGTCTCCCCGTCTTATTCCTCCGCCATCTTAGTTCCCTCTGCCTGTTTGTTTTGTTGATAATTTCTTTTATTGTGCAGAAGGTTTTAAGTTTAGTGTAGTTCCACTTGTTTTCTTCTGCTTTGGTTGACTTTACTTTTGGTGTCAAATCCAAAAAGTTATTGCCAACACCAACAACAAAGAGCTTACTACTCCCCACATTTCCTTGTAGGACTTTTAAAAACTTTAACTCTTATGTGTAAGTCCTTAATCTGTTTTGAGTTGATTCTTATGTATGATGTAGGGACCCATTTTTATTGCTTTGCATATGAATGTACAGTTTCCCCAACACTGTTTATTGGAGAGACTCTTCCTTTCTTCATTGTATATTTTTGGTTCCTTTGTCAAAAGTTATCTGACCATGTATGCATGGATTTACTTCGGAGCTCTCTAGTCTCTTCTAACCTATGTGTCTCTTTTTATGATTTATGATTAATCAAATCATATATTTTTGATTACTGTAACTTGCAATATAATTTAAAATCAGAAATTGTGATGCATCCATCTTCATTCTTGTTTCTTAAGGTGGTTTTGGCTATTTGAGGACTTTTTTATTTCCCACATGATTTTAGGATAGTCTTTTTTGAGTTCTGCAAAAATGCCATTGAAATTTTGAGAAAAGTTTGCTTTGAATTTGTAGATCTCATTGCATAGTATGGACAGTTAACAACATTAATTCTTCCAGTCCATAAATATGGAATAGCTTTCCATTTGTTTATGTCTTCTTCAATTTCTTTTACCGGTATTTTATTGTCTTCAGAGTACAGATCTTTCAGCTCCTTGTTTAAATTTATTCTTAAATATTTTACTCTTTTTAATGAAGGTAAATTTGATTAAAAAATCTTTTTGGTAGTTCCTGTTAATGGAGAAAATCAATAATTTTTATATGTTGATCTTTGGATACTGCAATTTTACTGTATTTATTATTTTTCACATTTTTTTATGAACTCCTTTAAGGTTTCTTACATATAATATCATGTCATCTGTAAACAGAGACAGTTTTAGTTTATTCTTTCTGTTATTCAGTTCAGTTCAGTCACTCAGTCATATCCTACTCTTTGCGACCCTGTGGACTGTAGTAGGCCAGGCTTCCCTGTCCATCACCAACTCCTGGAGCTTACTCAAACTCATGTCCATTGAGTCAGTGATGCCATCCAACCATCTCATCCTCTGCCATCCCCTTCTGCTACCACCTTCAATCTTTCCCATCATCAGGGTCTTTTCCAATAAGTCAGTTCTTCGCATCAGGTGGCCAAATTATTGAAGTTTCAGCTTCAGCATCAGTACTTCCAATGAGTATTCAGGACTGATTACCTTTAGGATGGACTGGTTGGATCTCCTTGTAGTCCAAGGGACTCTCAAGAGCCTTCTCCAACACCACAGTTCAAAAACATAAATTCTTCGGTGCTCAGCTTTCTTTATAGTCCAAATCTCACATCCATACATGACTACTGGAAAAACCATAGCTTTGACTAGACAGACCTTTTTTGGCAAAGTAATGTCTCTGCTTTTTAATATGCTGTCTAGGTTGGTCATAGCTTTTCTTCCAAGGAGCAAGTGGGTTTTAATTTCATGGCTGCAATCACCATCTGCATTGATTTTGGAGCCCAATAAAATAATCTCGCACGGTTTCCATTGTTTCCCCATCAATTTGCCATGAAGTGATGGGACTGGATGCTGTGATCTTCGTTTTCTGAATGTTGAGCTTTAAGCGAACTTTTTCAGTCTCCTCTTTCACTTCCATCAAGAGGCTTTTTAGTTTTTTGCTTTCTGTCATAAGGGTGGCATCATCTGCATATCTGAGGTTATTGATATTTCTCCTGGCAATCTCCCACCTTGTGCTTCATCCAGCCTGATATTTTGCATGATGTACTCTGCATATAAGTTAAATAAACAGGGTGTCAATATACAGCCTTGATGTACTCCTTTCCCGATTTGGAACCAGTCTGTTGTTCCATGTCCAGTTCTAACTATTGCTTCTTGACCTGCATTCAGATTTCTCAGGAGGCAGGTCAGGTGGTTTGGTATTCCCATCTATTGAAGAATTTCCCACAGTTTGTTGTGATCCACACAGTCAAAGGATTTGGTGTAGTCAATAAAGCAAAAGTAGATATTTTTCTGGAACTCTCTTGCTTTTTCGATGATCCAGCAGATGTTGACAATTTGATCTCTGGTTCCTCTGCATCTTCTAAATCCAGCTTCAACATCTGGAAGTTCACGGTTCACGTACTGTTGAAGCCTGGCTTGCAGAATTTTGAGCATTACTTTGGTAACGTGTGAGATGAGTGCCATTGTGCAGTATTTTGAGCATTCTGTGGCATTACCTTTCTTTGGGATTGGAATGAAAACTGACCTTTATTGGTCCTGTGGCCACTGCTGAGTTTTCCAAACTTGCTGGCATATTGAGTGCAGCACTTGAACAGCATTATCTTTTAGGATTTGAAATAGCTCAACTGGAATTCCATCTCCTTAACTAGCTTTGTTCGTAGTGATGCTTCCTAAGGCCCAACTGACATCACATTCCAAGATGTCTGGCTCTAGGTGAGTGATCACACCATCATGATTATCTGGGTCATGAAGATCATTTTTGTATAGTTCTTCTTTGTATTCTTGACACCTCTTCTTAATATCTTCTGCTTCTGTTAGATCCATACCATTTCTGTCCTTTATTGTGCCCATCTCTGCAGGAAAAGTTCCCTGGTACCTCTAATTTTCTTGAAGAGACCTCTAGTCTTTCCCATTCTATTGTTTCCCTCTATTCTTTGCACTGATCATGGAGGAAAGCTTTCTTATCTCTCCTTGCTATTCTTTGGAACCCTGCATTCAAATGGGTATTTTTTTTTTCCTTTTCTCCTTTGCCTTTCACTTCTCTTCTTTTCTCAGTTATTTGTAAACCCTCATAAGACATCCATCTTGCCTTTTTGCATTTCTTTTTCTTGGGGATCGTCTTGATCACTGCCTCCTGTACAGTGTCTCAAACCTCCATCAATAGTTCTCCAGGCACTCTATCTATCAGATCTAATCCCTTGAATCTATTTGTCATTTCCACTGTATAATCATAAAGGATTTGATTTATGTCATACCTGAATGGTCTAGTGGTATTGCCTACTTTCTTCAATTTAAGTCTTAATTTGTCAATAAGGAGTTCATAAACTGAGCCACAGTCAGCTCCCAGTCTGTTTTTGCTGACTCTATAGAGCTTCTCCATCTTTGGCTGCAAAGAATATAGTCAATCTGATTTCGATATTGTCCATCTGGTGATGTCCATGTTTAGAGTCTTCTTTTGTGTTGTTGAAAGATGGTGTTTGCCATGACCAGGTTTTGTTTGCACCCTCCAAGAGTCTGTTTCCCCAGTCCTGTGGTTCCATTCTGGTGGTTCTATGGTGTGGTTAATGGCGACCTCCTCCAAGAGGGCTTATGCCTTACCCAGGTCTGCAGCACCCAGAGCTGCTGTGGCTGGCCACTGCTGACTCATACCTCCACAGGAGACACTCAGACACAGTCTGGCTTCATCTCTGTTTGTTGGGCATGCCTTTTGTGCCCTTCCCAGGTGTGAGCAGCTCAGGCGACCAGGTGCTTGGCGAATGCACTATCCCAGGTGGGCCGTATGTCTTAATCACCTCCCAGGTCCTGGCTGCTTGGTTTTCCGGATGTGCTTTGAGAGTACATCTCACGTGTACTGTATGTCTCCTCTGGAGAGCTGATCTCAGGCTGTGAACCTCCTGGAGGATGTCAACCATCCAGGATCTCAGGAAGACGTAGTTAGCAACTAAGATCCTACTCACAGTTTGGTGGAAGATGCTGTCTCTTGGGCTGAGTTTGTAGCAGCCCCTTACATTCTGTCTCTGGCTGTCCCCAGCCTACCTCTCTGCCTCCAGGTGGGGAGGTGCCAGTAGGCAACTTGTTTGCCCTCCTTTGGTATTTGCTCAATCCTTTGTTCTGTGAGAGGACCAAGCTGTGTGTTAGGTTGTTAGGTTAGAGCCTTTCACGGGAAAGTTCTCTTTTCTGCAGTTGCGGTTAGGCATGTATTCTGTGGGATTTTTTCTTTTCTCCCAGTTATGTTGCCTTCTGAGATTCCAAAACTCCCTGCAGACCCCCTGTGAGAGGGTTTCCTACTGTGTGGAAACTTCTCCTTCACAACTGCCTCACCAGAATAGGTCTCCGTCCCTATCTCTTTTGTCTCTCTTTTTGTCTTTTATACTTTGTCCTAACTCCTTTCGAAGAGAATGGGCTGCCTTTCTGCATACCTGGTATCCTCTGCGAGTGTTCAGAAGTTGTTTTGTGGAAGTTGCTCAGCATCCAAATGATCTTTTGATGGATTTGTGGTGGAGAAAGTGGTCTTCTCGTCTTATTCCTCCACCATCTTCCCTTGTGATAGGTCAGTCCAGCTGATATTCAAGGGGAAGAGAAATAAACTCTACCTTTTTAAAGAGGAATGGCACTAGCCTACAAGAGGAGAATTGATAATAGCTGTTGTTGGAAATGACCATATTTTCAATGCTTTATGGAGTATACTTTTTAGAAACTATTTTTACTTATGTATTAAGTATGCCTTGGCAGAGTTTAATTTGGGGTGTATATGGACTCTGACAGAATTTTAAAAATGAGATGAAGCAAACACAGGCATATGCCCATACATATATAGGTTTTAAAATTTATGTATCTTGCGGAATCAATAATTTCTCTTCTTTGATATCCAGGATTTTGTATCTTATCCTGCTTACCTCTTTACTCTAACAAGAAGCTCAGAGCTAAATTGAATCATATTAGTCCAATTTTCCTCTTCTTTTGATTCATGGCTTTGATATTTTCCTTTGTTTTACTTACTGCTTGTATTGATATTTCTTTTGAATCTTTTGTGGAATATGAAATTTTCCACTATATATGAAATTTTTGAAATGAATTAAACACACATGTAGATGTCTCATATCTATAGTGTAGTATAAAAAGCTCTGCATTCAGAGTTAAGTGATGGAAATTCAAATCTTCACTGTGCTCTTTGCCTCATTTTCTCCATCTGTAAGTTGGTTTTTTGTGAGGAAGAACTGGATCATAGAAGTGCCCAATAGATTGTACATAATGAAAGCAGATCTCCACACAAATGTGTGCATGATGTAAAATGGTTGGAATTTGAGTAAGATTGATAGATTCATCAATGTTATAATCTTGGGTGTAAGATCTTACTATATTGATACATGACATTGTCACAGGGAGAAACTAGGTGAAGGGTACACAAGAGCTCTCTATGGTACTTGTTACAACTGAATTTGAATCTATGATTATCTCAAAGTAAAAGATGAGAAAAAAATGTTCCAGGACTATTGCTTCTATACTATCCAAAGCAAACCATTGTTTTGTTTTTGCTTTTTCTTGCCAGGAAAATATGCTGACTTTGGTTGTACCCACTTATAAGATTATCAAATTCAATTGAGTGTTATCTTAAGTGTGTTTATCATGTATCAACCAGTTGGTTGCCAGCTGTGAAAATTTTCATTTATACAAATAACTGATGGTGTAATTTTCCCTGTTAAGAATAAGTCAAGAAATAAGAAGAGTTTAGCAAGTTACTGCAAAGCTAACATTTAAAGGATATCAACTTGAGAGTCCCTTGGATAGCAAGGAGATCCCACCAGTCAATCCTAAGGGATATCAACCCTGAATACTCATTGGAAGGACCAATGCTGAAGCTGAAGTTCCAATGCTTTGGCCACCTGATGTGAGGAGCCAACTCATTGGAAATGACCCTGAGGGTGGGAAAGACTGAAGGCAAAAGGAGAAGGGTGTGGCAGTGGATGAGATGGTTAAGTAGCATCACTGAATCAATGGATGTTAATTTGAGCAAATTCTGGGACATAGTGAAGGACAGGAAAGGCTGGCATGCTGCAGTCCGTGGGGTCCCAAAGAGTTGGACATGATTGAGGGACTGAACAACGAAATCTATACTTTTGTTTTCTTGGAACAAAAGAAAAATTAAAATGGATCTGAATCTCAGAATGTCTTTAGGAGGAACTGGGAGATGCTGATACCAGAAGAAATTCAGTCAGATTGGAATTTGATCTGTGCAAATTTGATTATAGTTTTAGTAGTCTTACACTGCATGTGAGGCAACATTCCCTTGTGCCTGTACCTCCTGGCTTCCATTTGAAACCTTCAGGAAATCTAGTTTAATTAAAACAACCAAACAGCTAAATTCATGCATTGAATGGAGTTGGAGAAAAATAATGTACTTAACATGTGTTAGCTGTTAATGTGCATTCTAAATCTTCCTGGTCCCTGTAGAGCACAAAACACATCCTCAGGAGTTGAAAGACCTTTACTTCCCTCCAACACTCATATTTCCTCAAGTATTAGCGAACTCATAATCTGGAAAGAAAGAGATCCAGCTTCTAGGCATGATTTAGTTACCAGCTTCCCATTTCTCCAGAAGTCATTTCATCTCTATGAATTAAATGGATTTCCCAGATGATGCTAGTGGTAAAGAACCGCCTGCCATTGCAGGATACTTAAGAGACATGGGTTTGCACCCCTGCATCAAAAAGATCCCCTGGAGGAGGGCATGGTAACCCACTCCAGTATTCTTGCCTGAAGAATCCCATGGACAGAGGAGCCTGGTGGGCTACAGTCCACAGGATCTCAAAGAACTGAAGTGACTTAGCATGCAGGCACATGCACATGCACATGTCCCTAGTCCAAATCAAGGAGATTGGATTAGAGGTCTCTAAGATTCCTTAAATCTCAGATAATCAGTTATTTTCCTTATAGACATCCATTTATATCAATCTACTTTTATATGAACATTTTCCTTTTATGTTTTCGTAGAACACAATACTTATAGGGAGGTTAAATATTTTTTGCTCTTCCTTCTCCCAATTCTCTGATGATACCTTGACTCTGAGCTATTTCTGGATATTTACTGCAATCTGGTGAGAACCTAGTACATATCTTTTTTTGGTAAAAGGGAGTTGTAAAATTTTACTAAATTATTCACTGTTTTTATTACATGCACTTATGTAGCAAATTTTAACCAATTCATTAAAAAAGACATGTGCAAAAAACCCGAGTGATCTAGACAGATCTGTGCATCAAGATCAAGGGAAAAAGAGGAGGGGAGGGAGGAGATTGTTCTAGACAATCTAGACTAAGACTGGTCCTGCTATGAGTGCAAACCTTCCTGGATGATCAAGGAAAAAAAGAGAAGTGAGTTATTTGACTATCATTAGCTGCAAAAGGAAGCATACCACATGTTTTGGAGAGACAAACTGTTTCCTAGCTGTAAGAAATGCTTTTCCTATACACTCTTATAGAAAAGATACTGATAATGTTTGCAAATGTAGTCTAACAGAAAGTGCTGTAAGGTTATCAGTCTAATTGTTTCTTAGTTCCATGCTCGATAACAGACCAAGACATGCTGTAAACTGGAATTTTTAAAAGACATTTCTATACATTGCTAACATACTATAACGTGGATGATACCTGCCTTTCTTGAGAATGAATTTGATACAGGAATAGGATGTTGAGAAAATGGAGGAATGGATTAGCAGGCATTTAAAACCTGTTTCTTCCTGACCTAATCAAGGGAGAACTCTTAAGGAAGGTACACTAAAGAAGCTAGACTTGCTATTTTCTGTGCCCCATGAGGACTTGGAGTCTGTCCCCTCACAAGCATCTCCAGAATATGTTTTCCATTTACAGATTAGGTTGAACATCCTACCTTTCTGTCTTGATGTCAACTGCTTGAGCTTATCTTATTTCTGTATGGTAGATTTCTAGCATTTTTTAGCCTTAGATTTTGTATTATTTTATCAAAAGTCACTGTGATGTTTTGCTAAAAACTGTTGTCCATAAGAGTGTTGTTATTTGAAGCAAGGGTTTTACCATCCTTGATCTCTTAGTTTTCTGATGATAATGACATATTCTTTATGGAAATACTAAGATGATTTCAGGGGAAAATGATGGCTTTAAAAATTCTCTTGAATATTGGATCAGTTTCTTATTACCATAGGCACCTTGCCAATATTTTTGAGTGCTTTTAATTTGAATGGCATGCTCTGTTTGGCATTTGGCCCATTTTCCAGAATTCATGGACATTACCCCAAAGTAACATAATCAAATTTGTCAAATAACCCCAGATAATTAGTTCTTTTGTACTCAATGTTATGTAGGGATATGTTTTTACCTATTTATTAAAAAATTTTTATTTTATATTAGCATATAGTTGATTAACAATATTGTGTTAATTTCAGGTATGCAACAAAGTGATTGAATTATACATATGCATGTCTATATTCTTTTTCAAATTCTTTTCCCATTTAGGCTATTACAGAATATTGAGCAGGGTTTACATTGTGATGTATTTTAAAAATAATTGTTATTAAGGAAAAGATGAGTTTTATTTTAATTCATTAATGAACAGATATTTATTGAGCACCTAATGTGTGTCAAGCAGTGTCTAAGGAAAGACAAACTTATGAGTTTTTATGTTATTTGAGAAAGAAGGAAAATAAATGTGCAAACCAAAAAGTGAACAAGGTGATTCAGACATAGAGGGTGATTCTAAAACTTTATATTAATGTGTCAGTATTTGTTGGTGGAAGGGATAATTAGGCAAGGCCTTTGGAGGAAGTGACATTTCAGCAGAGAACTAAATGCTAAGCAGGAGCTAGCCATACAAAAGATTTTGGGAAAAGTATTCCAGGCAAAGAGAACAGTGAGTGTGAAGACCTTGCTGCAGTGATGAGCTCGCGGGGCAAGTATGGAGAGAAAACATGGCCAATGTAGCTGGAGACAGTGCGTGTGCTGGGGAAGGAGGAAGACAGCTGAAGATGAGGTGAGACAAGCGGGCAGAGGTCAGGTTTGCAGGGCCTCTTAGGTGTTGGTTAGGAATTTGGAATTCCTCCTCAGTGCAGTGAGTGACCAACGAGGGACTTTAGATGAAGGTCTGACATGACCGGATTTATGCTAGAGTGCTTACTCTTGCTTATGGGTCTATCAATGCGAGTTTTTTTTTAATGGCTAAGGGAGCACTTTTTTATGCAGAAGTGTCTATTCACTGTAAATTGGGTTTTTAACTAATGTTTAATTTGTTAAAGCCATGTATTTTAAACTTAAGTTTTTAAAATACTTAGATTAATTCAGAAATCTTGTTGTGCAATTTATGAGTGTCATAAAAAATAAACTCTACTGAAGTAATCCTTTGCATTTACTTGCTTAAATTTCTCCATCAGTATTTTAAGGTGGATTTACAAGTTTAACACTTTTATTTTCTTTGTAAATACTTTAGACACTTGGCAAAACTTTTCCAAGCTTTTCAACCATATTTTGACTCAAATATGCTAATATCAGAAATATAGTAAATCCAATTATCTTTTTAAAAATTTATTTATTTTAATTGGAGGCTAATTACTTTATAATATTGTAGTGGTTTTGCCATACATTGATGTGAATCAGTCATGGGTGTATATGTGTTCCCCATCCTGAACCCCCCTCCCACCTCCCTCCCCATCCCATCCCTCAGGGTCATCCCAGTGCACCAGCCCTGAGCACCCTGTCTCATGCATCGAACCTGGACTGGCAATCTGTTTCACATATGATAATATATATGTTTCAGTGCTATTCTCTCAAGTCATCCAACCCTCGCCTTCTCCCATGGAATCCAAAAGACTGTTCTATACATCTGTTTATCTTTTGCTGTCTCACATATAGGGACATCATTACCATCTTTCTAAATTCCATATATATGCGTTAGTATACTGTATTAGTGTTTTTCTTTCTGACTTACTTCACTTTGTATACTAGGCTCTAGTTTTATCCGCCAGTTCAAATGAATTCTTTTTAATGGCTAAGTAATATTCCATTGTGTATATGTACCACAGATTTCTTATCCATTCATCTGCCCATGGGCATCTAGGTTGCTTCCATATCCTGGCTATTGTAAACAGTGCTGTGATGAATGTTGGGTACACGTGTCTCTTTCAATTCTGGTTTTCTTGGTGTGTGTGCCCAGTAATGGGATGCTGGGTCGTATGGCAGCTCTATTTCCAGTTTTTTAAGGAATCTCCACACTGTTCTCCATAATGGCTGTACTAGTTTGCATTCCCACCAACAGTGTAAGAGGGTTCCCTTTCCTCCACACCCTTTCCAGCATTTATTGTTTGTAGACTTTTGGATAGTGGCCATTCTGACCGGCACAAGATTGTACCTCATTGTGGTTTTGATTTGCATTTCTCTGATAATGAGTGATGTTGAGCATTTTTTCATGTGTTTGTTAGCCATCTGTATGTCTTCTTTGGAGAAATGTCTGTTTAGTTCTTTGGCCCATTTTCTGATTGGATCGTTTATTTTTCTGGAATTGAGCTGCAGGAGTTACTTGTATATTTTTGAGATTAATCCTTTGTCTGTTGCTTCATTTGCTATTATTTTCTCCCATTCTGAAGGCTGTCCTTTCACCTTGCTTATAGTTTCATTCATTGTGCAAAATCTTTTAAGTTTAGTTAGGTCCCATTTGTTCATTTTTGTTTTTATTTCCATTACTCTGGGAGGTGGGTCATAGAGGATCCTGCTGTGATTTATGTTAGAGAGTGTTTTGCCTATGTTCTCCTCTAGGAGTTTTATAGTTTCTGGTCTTATGTTTAGATCTTTAATCCATTTTGAGTTTATTTTTGTGTATGGTGTTAGAAAGTGTTCTAGTTTCATTCTTTTACAAGTGGTTGACCAGTTTCCCCAGCACCACTTGTTAAAGAGATTGTCTTTTTTCCATTGTATATTCTTGCCTCCTTTGTCAATGGTAAGGTGTCCATAGGTGCATGGATTTATCTCTGGGATTTCTATTTTGTTCCATTGATCTATCGTTTTGTCTTTGTACCAGTACCATGCTGTCTTGATGACTGTAGCTTTGTAGCATAGTCTGAAGTCAGGCAGTTGATTCCTCCAGTTCCATTCTTCTTTCTCAAGATTGCTTTGGCTATTCGAGGTTTTTTGTATTTCCATACAAATTGTGAAATTATTTGTTCTAGTTCTCTGAAAAATACCATTGGTAGCTTGATAGAGATTGCATTGAATCTATAGATTGCTTTATATAGTATACTCATTTTCACTATATTGATCCTTCTGATCCATGAACATGGTAAATCCAATTATCTTAAACATCATAGTCCCACTTAGAAACAGTTAAATTATCTTAAACCTCTTTACCTAAAATCAGAAGTCAATAGTCAACTACATGTTGAAAAATAGAATCATAGGGCTAACTCATCAGATTCTTAAACATAACAAATTCTCTTTAACAGTACAGATACTTATTACCAAACACTCAAATTGACTAATGCCTAATTTAACTGAAAATTATGAATATTATGTGTTTAATTGACTTTGTGATCTCTCAATTTAATTTTTGAAAAATCCCTTACCTACTAGCAGAACAGTGACACCATGTCAAGTGGGTTGAGGTTAGGTTTCCAAGTAGCATGAGATTATGTTTTTATGTGAAGTTGCTGAGTCAACTATATATGACCATAGCACAGTCACTTCTTCAGAGGGCTCCAATTGGGATGAGCACTGGGACATATATATATAATGGCTCTTCCTTAACTGGACATTAATATCCTGAAACATTCTTCATACTTGTTTACAATGAGGATTCCCTTGTCAATCCCATGTCTTTGTTACTTACTACCTGTGTAACTTTGGCTCAACTTTTCTAAGTCTCAGTTTCCTCATCTATAAAATAGAGATAATGATTACATCCACTGTATACAATTGTTATGAGAATCCTATGCAAAAATATAATAAAGTGCTCAGGACAGTGTCTGACATACACTAAGAGCTCTAAAAGATTATGTTTACCACTATTACCCTCAAATGGGGCTCCCCTGATGGCTCAGACAGTAAAGAATCTGCCTGCAATGAGGGAGACCTGGTTTTATCCCTGGGTTGGGAAGATCCCCTGGAGAAAGAAATGGCTACCGGCTCCAGTATTCTTGCTGGGAGAATTCCATGGACAGAGGATCCTGGCAGACTATATTTCATTGGGTCACCGAGAGTCAGACAAGAGTGAGCAACTAACAAAACACCACCCTCAAATAACCATATGAATTTTAGGTTTAATTAACCTGGATTTTAAAAATTTCATGATAATGTCAGAGGCCCATTAAATCAAAGATCTTTTTATCCTTACCTGGCACAGTGAAGTGGTTTGCACTGTTATAGAGGGACTAGAAAAGAGGTGGGTCTTGGATTGAGTCTGCAGACCTAACATGGCATTTAAAGAGTTTTCAGTGAGCAGCGGTTCAAAGAAGTGATCAGTGTGGGAGGTGGGAGTAGGTTAGTCAGTTGCGCACATTGTAGGGGGGTGGTTTTTGGAATGGACCTAATTCTGAGGTACGGAATTTAGAGGCCACAAATGTCATGCAAAAACATAAATGCCAGGCAAGAAGTAACCATCAGAAAAGGTCCCCAAGGCAATAAGTCCTGTGGTTCTGTAGCAATGGCTGTGCAGCATTGGAGCAACTTTGAGGAGATACCCCATTTCCAAGGGTAAAGGAGAAGCCCCAGCAAGACAGTAGGAGGGGCAAAATCATATTTAGAATCAACCCCATACCCACCAGAGATGCTAAGAGGGCTCAAACATCCCTTGTGTGCACCAGGACCCAGAGACCCAACAGAGACTGAGACAGAACTGTGTTTGAGTGTTTGCTGCAGAGGTATGGGTCAGCAGTGGGCTGCCACAGGGGCAGGGGCTCTGGATGCAGTAGACCTGGGTATGGCATAAGCCCTCTTGGAGGAGTTCACCATTAACCCCACCATAGAGCTGCCAGAACTTACACAGGACTGGGGAAACAGACTCTTTGAGGGCACAAACAAAACCTTATGGGCACCAGGACCCAGGAGAAAGGAGTCATGGCCCCACAAGAGACTGACTCAGACTTGCCTGTGAATGTCCAGGAGTCTCCGGCGGAGGTGTGGGTTGGTGGTGGCCTACTGCAGGGTTGGGGACACTGAGTGTAGCAGTGCATGCGTGGGACCTTTTGAAGGAGGCCTCCATTATCTTCATTATCTCCACCATAGTTTGGCCTCAGGCAAATAACAGGGATGGAACACAGCCCCACTCTTCAACAGAAAATTAAAGATTTACTGAGCATGGCCCCGCCCATCAGAACAAGACCCAGTTTTCCCCTCAGTCAGTCTCTCCCATCAGGAAGCTTCCATGAGCCTCTTATCCTTCTCAATCAGGGGGCAGAAAACCACATCAGACTGAAAACCAGAATCACAGAAAACTAACCAATCTGATCTCATGGACCACTCATCTAACTCAATGAAACTATGAGCCATGCCTTGTAGGGCCACCCAAGATGCATGGGTCATGGTGGAGAGCTCTGACAAAATGTGGTCCTCTGAAGAAGGAAATGGCAAACCACTTCAGTATTATTGTCTTGAGAACCTCATGAACAGTATGAAAAGGCAAAAAGATAGGACACTGAAAGATGAACTCCCCAGGTTGGTAGGGGCCCCATTTGCTACTGGTGATCAGTGGAGAAATAACTGAAGAAAGAATCAAGAGATGGAGCCAAAGCAAAAACAACACCCAGTTGTGGATGTGATGGGTGATAAGTAAAGTCTGATGCTGTAAAGAGCAATATGGCATAGGAACCTGGAATGTTAGGTCCATGAATCAAGACAAATTGGAAGTGGTCAAACAGGAGATGGCAAGAGTGAATGTCGACATTCTAGGAATCAGTGAACTAAAATGGACTGGAATGGGTGAATTTAACTCAGATGACCATTATATCTACTACTGTGGGCAGGAATCCCTTAGAAGATGTGGAGTAGCCATCATGGTCAACAAAAGAGTCTGAAATGCAGTACTTGGATGCAATCTCAAAAATGACAGAATGATCTCCGTTCATTTTCAAGGCAAACCATTCAATATCACGGTAATTCAAGTCTGTGCCCTAACCAGTAATGCTGAAGAAGCTGAAGTTGAACAGTTCTATGAAGACCTACAAGACCTTTCAGAACTAACACCCAAAAAAAGATGTCCTTTTCATTATAAGGGACTGGAATGCAAAAGTAGGAAGTCAAGAAACACCTGGAGTAACAGGCAAATTTGGCCTTGGAGTATGGAATGAAGCAGGGCAAAGGCTAATAGAGTTTTGCCAAGAGAACACACTGGTCATAGCAAACACCCTCTTCCAACAACACAAGAGAAGACTCTACACATGGACATCACCAGATGGTCAACACCAAAATCAGATTGATTATATTCTTTGCAGCCAAAGATGGAGAAGCTCTATACAGTCAGCAAAAACAAGACCAGAAGCTGACTGTGACTCAGATCGTGAACTCCTTATTGCCAAATTCAGACTTAAACTGAAGAAAGTAGGGAAAACCACTAGACCATTCAGGTATGACCTAAATCAAATCCCTTATGACTATACAGTGGAACTGAGAAATAGATTTAAGGGACTAGACCTGATAGACAGCCTGATGAACTATGGACAGAGGTTCATGACATTGTACAGGAGACAGGGATCAAGACCATCCCCATGGAAAAGAAATGCAAAAAGGCAAAATGGTTGTCTGAGGAGGCCTTACAAATAGCTGTGAAACAAAGAGAAGCAAAAAGCAAAGGAGAAAAGGAATGATATTCCCATTTGAATGCAGAGTTCCAAAGAATAGCCAGGAGAGATAAGAAAGCCTTCCTCAGTGATCAGTGCAAAGAAATAGAGGGAAACAACAGAATGGGAAAGACTAGAGATCTCTTCAAGAAAATTAGAGATATCAAAGGAAATTTCATGCAAAGATAGGTTTGATAAAGGACAGAAATGTTATGGACCTAACAGAAGCAGAAGATATTAAGAAGAGATGGCAAGAATACACAGAAAAACTAAACAAAAAAGTTCATGACCCATATAATCACAATGGTGTGATAACTCACCTATAGCCAGACATCCTGGAATGTAATGTCAGGTGGGCCTTAGGAAGCATCATTACGAACAAAGTTAGTTAAGGAGATGGAATTCCAGTTGAGCTATTTCAAATCCTAAAAGATAATGCTGTTCAAGTGCTGCACTCAATATGCCAGCAAGTTTGGAAAACTCAGCAGTGGCCACAGGACCAATAAAGGTCAGTTTTCATTCTAATCCCAAAGAAAGGCAATGCCAAAAAATGCTGAAACTGCTGCACAATGGCACTCATCCCACACGCTAGCAAAGTAATGCTCAAAATTCTGCAAGCCAGGCTTCAACAGTATGTGAACCGTGAACTTCCAGATGTTCAAGCTGCATTTAGAAAAGGCAGAGGAACCAGAGATCAAATTGTCAACATCTGCTGGATCATCGAAAAAGCAAGAGAGTTCCAGAAAAACGTCTACTTTTGCTTTATTGACTACACCAAATCCTTTTACTGTGTGGATCACAACAAACTGTGGAAAATTCTTGAAGAGATGGGAATATCAAACCACCTGACCTGCCTCCTGAGAAATCTGAATGCAGGTCAAGAAACAACAGTTAGAAGTGGACCTGGAACAACAGACTGCTCCCAAATTGGGAAGGGAGCATGTCAAGGCTGTATATTGTCACCCTGCTTATTTAACTTATATGCAGAGTACATCATGCGAAATGCTGGGCTGGATGAAGCACAAGTTGGAATCAAGATTTCAGGGAGAAATATCAATCACCTCAGATATACAGATAACACCACCCTTATGGCAGACAGTGAAGAAGAACTAAAGAACCTTTTGATGAAAGTGAAAAAGGAAAGTGAAAAAGCTGGCTTAAAACTCAATATTCAGAAAACAAACAATATGGCATCCAGTCCCATTACTTCATGGCTAATAGATGGGGAAACATTGGAAACAGTTAGAGACTTTATTTTGGGGGGGGGCTCCAAAATCACTGTAGATGATGACTGCAGCCATGAAATTAAAAAACGCTTGCTCCTTGGAAGAAAAGTTATGGCCAACCTAAACAGCATATTAAAAAGCAGAGATATTGCTTTGGCAACAAAGGTCCGTCTCGTGAAAGCTATAGTTTTTTCAGTAGTCAGGGATGTGATATGTATGGATGTGAGATTTGGACTATAAAGATAGCTGAGCACTGAAGAATTGATGCTTTTGAACTGTGGTGTTGGAGAAGACACTTGAGAGTCCCTTGGACTGCAAGGAGATCAACCAGTCTATCCTAAAGGAAATCAGTCTTGAATATTCATTGGAAGGACTGATTCTGAATCTGAAACTCCAGTGTTTTGGCCACCTGATGTGACAAACCGACTCATTTGAAAAGACCCTGATCCTGGGAAAGATTGACTGTGGGAGGAGAAGGGGATGGCAGAGAATGAGATGGTTGGATGACATCACCAACTCGACAGACATGAGTTTGAGCAAGCTCTGGGAGTTGGTGATGGACAGGGAAGCCTGGCATGCTACAGTCCAAGGGGTCGCAAAGAGTTGGACCCAACTGAGTGATTGAACTGAACTGTGATTAGGTTTGGGTGTGTTTATTTGGGAGTAAGGAAAAAGAAGCTAGTGTGGGCCAGAGCTCATTCCTAGAGGAATCTGAATCCTTGGCACATAACCAAAAGAGTTGAATTGAAACCCAGAAATGAGAAGAGAATATTATTGAGCATCCACTATTGCCTGGCATATGTTCACATTTTTCTATATTGGCTGCATTATCACATTTCTCTTCTGATAGATTCAAAAAGTAAACCTTTTTTTTTAAAGTAAATCTTATTGTGTGTATTGTGTAGAAGGTGGGAGAAATGACTAAGTAAACTTTTCCAACCTTATACATGCAGTAAATGGTGGGAGAGAATTAAACACAAGTCTTCTTATTTCAAAGGTCATGATCTTTCCATGACTGCACAAGGCTACAGAGGTGAGTTAATGTTGCCCAGAGCAACAACAGAGCTTTAGCTTACATAGTTTTAAATGTCTCCTGCTATGTGTCATGGTTAGACCTGAGATGAGGATGAATGCAGACTGTAGAAGAGAGCCAGGTCTAGGACCACAACTATTGGAAGAGGAAACTTGAAGAAGCTGGTCTAGGTTACAGCCTCAGCAACAACGGAAGTGTGGGCTTCTTGCTCTGTCTTTGGCCTGGTTACTCTGCCCTAAAGGGGACTTTGGTTCTCCACTGAAGTAGAAGGCAGAAACATTAACCTAGTTGACTTATGGCAATGCTTGTTTTTTCTTTTTTTTTTTTCCCACTTTTATTTACATTAATTTTTTCTGACTTTATTTTTGGGGGCACAAAGTTTTTTTCTTCAGTTCCTTCTGGGATATCTTTTTCTTCTGTGCAACCTCCTCTTCTGCTTTAGGAACAGTTTGTTCTTTTTCATTAAGGATCATCTCAGTGTGGCCTGGGGAGCTCATGTATGGGTTGATCCAACCATGGGATCTTTTAGTTTTGTGCCCCATCTTGGGGACTTTGTTCACCTGGATGTGCTCAATGACAAGAGAATCTACCTCTAAGCCCTTAAGTTCAGCGTTACTCTCTACATTTTTGAGTATGTGCAGTAACAATTTAGCATTCTTTTTGGGCCACCGACCCAGCAACCAGCCCTACTGCTGGGTCTATGAACACCTACCAACTCCACCATTGTAATGACGCAGTAGCACCCATTGCTTCTTTAAAGTGACATTCCTCAGATTCTTGGTAGGTTTTTAGATAGGCATACCCTTAATGGCCTGGACAGTTTCACTAGTGTTCCTAAAGTGAACATGAAGATTTTAACCTCTTGATTTGCATGATTTTGTGGGGTTGTCTGTGTCAAGTGAATAGCACACCATTTTTAGAGGTCACCTAAGGCTGCTTACTAGAAAAGGAAGCATGGCAGTGATTCTTAATCTCTCAGTATGATGAAAGATATGAGGTTTCCTAGAAAAATGTATATAACCTCACAGTCATTCCATTTCACATTCCATGTCAGAGGGTTCACAGAACCCTTGAAACTAATCGAGGATTTGGTCACCAGTCCAAGAGAATCTTTAGACCAAGGATGCAGAGCCTTTTCAGAAGTGTTTGCTGAAAGGAGTGCTGGCATTATTGCAAGATGATGTTTTGGCTGCTTCAAGCAACAGATACTAATTTAGAGTTAATAAATCCTGTTTTACTTAATTATTTTTAGTTAATTAATTTTAACAATTAATTAATTATTTTTAAAGTCTCACAACCATCCTACAAGGTAGGTACTATCATTAGCCTTGTTTATATAGATGAGGAAATGACTTAGAAGAATTCAATAATATTCTCAAAGTTACAGATATAGTAAGTGGAGATGTGCTTAATAAAAAATTGTGTTGTTCAATAATGTTCTATCTTAAAAAAAATACTTGTCAGTTTTTGACCTGGTACAACTGATAAGTGGGTATAATGTTTAACACGTATATCATGTAAAGAAACTGTGATATTAGATTTTGATTGTAGACACTTGTTTGTCTACAATGGTACCTGCCAGATTAGAAATTTCATAGCAGCAAGCTCTATGCATCTTAGAAATTTATCTAAATTTCAAAAAGGGATTTGCTGGTGACAAATACTTTATGAGATGGGAAGTACTCATTACCCAGGTAAAATTTCTTTCTGCTAGCAAATTATGCTGAGAATAGAGAACTTTTGATATAGTACTTTTACCTTGAAAAGATTTTAAAGCTACTAGCCTATCAAGCTTCACCACATCTTTATGGGATCAGTCAATATGAATTTCACCGTTCCCATCCTGTGGGTCACTTTTAGGGACCTGCAGGTGCCAAGACCATCAGACAGAGCCCGCTTAGAGTGTTTGTACACTTCAAGACAACATTCATGCAGAGAGAGTGGTAAATCCATCAGTAGAAGTAGTTAGGGCCTTTGTGAGAGAACACACAAAGCAACAAAGGAACTTGTTGAAAGACATAAGACTACAAAGCAAATCCATGGCTCCCTGGGGCTGCTGTGAGTACTTGCTTTTACAAGGCTGTTACTAAATATTTTCCTGACAGAACTGAAAACAACCTGCCAGATTTTACATGTGTCTCTTTGGAGAAAGCCATAGGTGGTTATCATTAAAAAAAAAAAAAAATTTCAGTGGTTTCAAATCTTTCTTCCGACTAGAATAATCATCTAGAGGGAAAAAATAATTGTATTCATGTTACTGATTCACCTACTTCAGTTCTGTTCTGTGGATTTCTTTATGAAGGTGTTGGGGTCTCTGTCTCTCTCTGCCCTTTTTTCCCCTCTCTCTCTCTCCCCCCTTTTCTTTCCTTCCAAAATCAGACCAAACAACAAACAAACATACAAACAAAGCCCCCCAAGTTTGTTGGCTCACTATTCTACTACTTCCTCATGCATTTGGAGACCTTGAAGCTCAAACCTGAGAACATAAGAGTTATAGACATGTTGCGGGAGTGCCCGATGCACAGGAAGGTAAATAATAAATAATCTTTATTTTTCAAAGGGGAACAATTTAAACATCTTTGCCTACACATTCAAAGGAGAAACTCGTGGACTTTTGTGAATTGTTGCCAGTCCTTGGTTATATATACTACCTTATAATTCAGAGTTTCTTGAAAGGAGTTAAACAGTTTTAAGGCCACCATAAATTTTATTATTATTTCCTGGTATCTATTACTTGGGCTCTCAGGGTGATCATCAAATTTGTATTCTCTTTGAATCATTCTAAATGAGAATTTGTCTCCAAAAATGATTATTTTTTTGGTGTGTTTTCAAAAGGAAAATTGGTGCTATGGGCTAATGACTGTGGAAAATGATTTTTGAATATAGCATGGGATTATTTTTGAGTTGTATTTTTGGTGTTCAAAAACCTCAGAAACCTGGAAGCAAAACTGACTAGCTTATAAAAATGCAAACAGGGACATGTCTTTGATTCTTGAGGATTTTTCTATGTAGAAGAATTAAAGACAAAAGGAAAGAAGGGAAGAAGAGAGAAGGGCAAAGAAAGATATGCACACTAATGTGAAATATTTGATTGCCCTTTCCCCAAGTTGTCGCCTAGGAAGTATCTATTTATTGCAGTCAAAGTCAAGTGATATTACACTGAGTTACAGTTTTGTAGACCCCTGAGCTGGACAATTCTAGTTAAAAAATTAGCTTCTTGCCTTCCTGGTACAAGGTTTTAATATCTGTTGAGTTGCTTTTGGGGTATACAAATATTTTTTGCAACAGGTGTTTATGAGATAGAGAAACAACTGAAAGCATTTCCTTATAGGAGGGAATTCATACAACAAACAAAACAAAGCAGACAGTTATGTCAAATTAAAGCCCCTTTCATGGGTGTGTGACCCTTAGGGGCACACAGCAGATAAAACATACAGTCATTTGCAACATGATTTTGTAAATTGTGTTTGCCTGCTTATATTGCAAAAGAGATTTTTTTTTGTAATCATTTCAACTCCTTTGTATTTGCTTTAGCATAATCTTTTAAAAAGACACAGTAGGATATTTAGAGTCTTGAATTACACATTAAATGTATAACTATTCCTGGACACCTTCCTAATTTATATAGAGCTGTCTCATAACAGAATGAAATTTTGAAAATATTGTGATCTAAAATATTCAGTATTTCAAAAAATGGTAAGGTTTAGTGCTGAGAACATGGTGATGAAATAGCGTTTAGACTACTAATGACATTATGGGTAGGTGAATTCCTTTTGCTGGATAGTTTGACAGCATAGAGTCTGATCAAAAGAGATAATCCTCTGAGATAAGAATTCTAGAGGAGTTTCCTCAGGTAGTAATGTGACAGAAGTCAAACAGAATATTCATTACAGTGGCATTATAATGCTATCTATAATTTCATTGTGAAGCCGGTGGTAAAATATGCAAAATGTTTGTGATGTAATTTATTAAAGTAGTTCTGATACAGTGTGAAAAAAGAAAATACAAAATGTCAGCAGTGCAAGATTTGCATTCTTGCAGATATGCAAGAATAGGCAGGTATATGAATAAGAGCAAGAAGACAAGAACCACAAATGGAAAATGTAAACAGGTTTACAAGGGAGTTTATTGCTTTAAAAAAACATATTATTAGCATTACTCTTGTGTCATCTTTTTAGATGATTACAGTTGGTCTTCCTATCCATAGGTTCCACATTTCAGATTCAAGTAATTTTGGATCAAAAATATTTGAAAAAAAATTACAGAAAGCAAAACTTGAATTTATCGTATTGGCAACATTTACATTGTATTTACAACTGTTTATGCAGCATTTACATTGTATTAAGTATTATAAGTACGATTCCCCTAGTGGCTCAGTCGTAAAGAATCCGCCTACCGGTGCAGGAGACACAGGAGACATGGGTTTGATCCCTGGGTTGGGAAGATCCCCTGGAGAAGGAAATGGCAAGCCACTCCAGTATTCTTGCTTGGGAAATCCTATGGACAGAGAAACCTGATAGGCTACACAGTCCATGAGGTCGAAAGAGTCAGACACAACTTAACAACTAAAACAACAAGGTGTTATTAGTAATCTAGAGATGATTTGAAGTATGCAAGAGGATGTACATAGGTTATATGGGCTTCCCCGGTGTCTCAATGGTAAAGAATTCAATGCCAATGCAGATGATGCAGGAGACCCGGGTTCAGTCTCTGAGTTGGGATGATCCTCTGGAGAAGGGAATGGCCACCAACTCCAATATTCTTGCCTGGAGAATCCAGATTTATGGACATAGGAGCCTGGTGAGCTACACTACATGGGGTCAGTAGCAAAGAGTCGGACACAATTGAGCGACTAAGCACACACACACGGGTTATATACAAATACTCCACTATTTTGCATAAAGGACTTCAGCATTTGCAGATTTTTGTGTCTGTGGGGGATTCTGGAGCCAATCTCCCAAGGATACCCAAGGACAACTGTATATAAAAGTAAGCTGATACATGTATGAATTAATAATACTCCAATACTATGTTGACAGTGTTTAGGGCATCACCATGAGAACAGGCTGAGTCTACCTCTGGCAGTTCTTTAGGGGGGCACTCATTTACTGTGGTCCACAGTCTAACCCACTGAAGATTCTTCTCAGGATGAACTCACATTACCCAAGCTTGTGCAGCTGAATGCTAGCCCAGAGTGCCCCACTATGATTTACAATGAGCTACTGAATCATTGCACAGAATGTTGGGTCAGTACAACCAGTGCATTCCGTCCTCTGTGAAGGCTTGAACAAGCAATGCAGGGAGCCAGAGCATCAGAAAATGGCCTGTTTTGCATGAGAAGAGAGCAAAAGGAGTTGAATGGTGTGACTATGTTTTCATATAACATGACTGTCACTCTTTAGATAGCATGATACCAGGGTCTCACAATGAGGTTGGTGGAGGAGTGAAACGTAATTTTCCTTCTACCTTGCTGAGTTCTTAGCTGAGATCCTTGTAATGAAAGACAAACTGACACAAGAGAAAAGCAAACAGAAGTTTATTAACATGTAGACCTTATCTTTCCATGGGAAATACCCAGGGGAAGATGAGTGACTCCCAAGATAGCTTGAGATTCAGACTTTATTTCCCTTTCTTACTAGGGAAAGAGTGGAGAGTGGGGTAGAGATGTAGACCTCTTAGGGAAAGTAAATGATTTTTAGCAAAGATGAGTGGGTGCTTAGTAGAGTAGCTAGGAGGTATTATGATTTGTGACTAAAATTGAGTGTAGTGTTGACTTTTTTGTTTCCTTACCTGTGGTGAGTCAGTCTTCCCTGGTTGAAGAAACTACCAGAGAGGGAATTTTTAGCTTCTTCTGGAGGATTTGCTTTTAGGCAGATAAGGGGAGTTTGGAGAAAGTCTCTCCCTGCATTTACTATTTTTCAAGTGCCTACAGCTCAAAATAATCAATAAACCAAAATGGCACATTTTGAAGTGGCATGTTCTTTTATCCTTCCGTGGTCTTGCTAGAAGACCTGAAACTCCATCACCTTAGCTGCCTACAACCTCTTTTATACTCCACATTAGGGTTGCCCTTCCCCCGATGTAATACCAAATGGCCGTTAACTGAAGACTTCTTTACCCTAGACAGTACTTAAATGTCCCCTGCCAACATTTGTCTTTGTAGCTTTTCCTTGGCTGTTTCCATGGCTGGCCATTCCCCCCCACCACTGCCCTCTGCTTTAAATAGGTTAATATATTCTACCAGTTGAAAGTCAAATTCTGCTTCCCTGTTTTCTTCCAGATGATGAAATATCTTTGTGTTGATCCATTGCATACGTAAGAGCAGTACTAATTTTCTAAGTTCCTGTGGGTGTGTACTTTACTATTGCTCACATGTATTGAAAATAGCAGGTGACAGAGTTGAGGAGCCAGTAGAATTTAAATATCAGGTCAAAGAGGAACATGGGGACTGAGATAAGTCAACAGAGAATTAACTCCAAGTGCCTATTTTATTTACTATAAATCTAGTAAAATGCTTTGTTGCTCAGTCATGTCTGACTCTCTGGAGCCCCATGTACTGTAGCCTGCCAGGCTCCTCTGTTCATGGAATTTTCCAGGCAACAGTGATGGAGTGGATGGCCATTTCCTCTTCCAGGGGTCTTCCTGACCCAGGGATTGAACCCTTGTCTCTTGGGTTTCCTACATTGGCAGGCATATTCTTTACCACTAGTGCCATCTGGGAAGCCCTAAAAGAAACACACAAAGCATAAAATCAAAGTTGCTTCATTTCATCTTGTCAGAGCCCATACTGAATAGGAGGGTAAGGTACTGGGGGCCCGTTGGTACCTTCAGACAAGATACCAAGAAAGGACAGTTCCGCTTTATTGATGTATGATGTGAGCATTTGAAGTCATATCAACTCCTATAATAGGAGGGATGAGACTACTTTCAGTAATGGCAGCCTTTGCTTCAACACTGACTCCTGTTTATCTTTAAACTGTCTCTTCTTTTCAGAGAACTCTCTTTCCTGTCTGAAAGAGTGGTCAGTTGAGCCTCAGCAACCATATTTGCTCACCATATGGTTCCCTGGCAAAAATTCTTTCCTTTAGGGTTGGATACTTAATCCAAGCTTGCCCCACCAAGGACTCTCTTCCTGGAATTTGAGATTCATAGATTGGCAGTGATTCTCTGTGTGGCCAGAACTGTGATAGGTAAACCTGAGATCTGTGAATGGCTGTATTTCTCTCTGAGGACTGAGGAGTGGAGAAACAAGAGGACTATATTTCCTAGGTTCCATTCGCCGGCATTACAAAAGTGTCTGTATCTCTGCCTCTGAGTCCTTGGGACCCTCTTTGTGTCCTTCTAATAACTTCTCTCCTTCCATTTTGTCCTAGTTTCTCTTACTTGGAACAAAGAGACTTAGCAATACATACCCACTGTGAACTAGCAGCACAAGAATAATATTCCTCAAAAATCAGAAGAGTTGATGTTACACAGGGGGTTAGATTTAGGTGACAGATATCATCTTCAAATTTGGTGTTTTAAGGGTATTTTTAAATCTCTGATAGAACTTTGCAGATCCTTCCTGTTGAGTTGTCTGAAGCATTCCTTAGATAAGGGACCATTTATCTAACTAAGGGATGTTAGTTCCTTGGGAACTGGTTAACTAGGGAAATCTCTTCAAAATGACAAAAACTGGACTTTAGTACAATGTTTAAAGACCAAACAATCTAAAATTAAAATAAGTTTCTCAGAAGGCGCCTCTTCTCCTCCTTGAGGCCCTGCCTGCTCCCAAACACAACAAATACTCAAAGATACTGGGGGCTGAGATGGGTCTTTGGATTTCTATTTGATGTTATATTGTATATGACAAATGATTGGCTCTGGGGCTTTGCTTTGAGAATAATAGGCACCAATGTCTATTTGATTGTGTCTTTAGACTCTCAAATTCTATTTGCAAATCAAATTCAAAGAGGTTTGATTTGAGGAGGTAACATGGGGAGATAATGTCTGTATGAAAACGTTTAGCTAAAATTTATCACCATATCCTCATCAAAGACCATTTACTACTCATTGAGAAACATTACAAATAAAATAAATTGTCGTTGAACCTCACCTTCAGATTGATTGAGAAATGTCATTTATTTCTAGGAAAAAGGGAACACTGGTTGTAAGAGAAAGGGCTTCTTAAGGCTCTCTTATTGGTTGTTTTGAAGTGTTGAATTTAATAAGGCACAAGCAACTAGGAAGAGAATAGGGAGTGACAGGCGTAGAGCAGTGAGTGTAATATACAGCGAGAGTGGCGAATCCATCACGCCGGAATACTTTTCTTGGTAGAAAAAGAAAGCATTGCTGTGTAAAATGGCTTAGCTTTGAAGGAATTCCAAGTCTTTATTTTAGGCCATTCAACTGTAGACTGGGGTTTCACAAGACTCATGTTGGGTTTAGAGGTTATGAAATACTGTTTTCCAAATGGAAATATATGGCTCGTAACCTCAAAGGAAAGAAAGCAAAGAAAGAGCAATGCTTCTTGGCCGAGGCGTCAATAATCCTTTTACTCTGAGATCTGTAATGATCACCCACGGGCAGTAGCTCATTCTCCTGCTGCTTTTCCAACCTTCTGTATGTTTTTGTTTAAAAACCTTTGATTCTATTAAGAGATATCATAACAAGCTATGTCTTGATATGCGCATAGATTTCTCTTTGAGAAAGGGAATGTAACACATGACTTAGAAATTACATGTACCATTTTTTTTCATTTCTCCATGGTTTGGAATTTTTTGTTTATTTCTTTGTTTTAGTGAAGACAGGCTATCTTATGCTGCAATAACAAATTCGTCTGCAGAATCCCAGCGGCACAACATGAAGGAAGGCTTATCTCTTATTCAAGGTACATACTCAACGCAAGTTGTCAGGGCCTCTGTCTGCTGCTTGTAGTCATCAGGGGCCCAAGCTGACAAAGTTACACTGTCGTGTGACCTTCTTAGGGGAGAGACTAGAGCACTGGACATGCACTCTGGGGAGTTTCCTCATGGCCTGGTGCTTAGGATTCGGCACTTCCCACTGCTGTGGCCTGGGTTCAGTCCCTGGTCAGGCAACGGAGATTATGCCACATGGCCGAGAATTTAAAAGATAAATAAGTAAAATGAACATGGGGTTTTCTCTGACTTAACCCTGTAATGAAGTTTGTTACTTTTTTCTCATACCCCATTGAGTAGAGCTAGTCACATGGCCCTGCCAGCCACAAGCGCCTGAGATGCACAGGGATCTCTGTGCTCAGGACTGAGGAGAACTGGATGAAATTGGTAGAATCTATAATAATATCTACCACAGTTCAGCTTTGTTAAGGCTTTGTTCCTCCATAAATTCAGCTTATAGCAATAACCTCTTCCTCTGAAGATCTGCTAATGCTTGAGTCTACCGTTCACTTGACCCTTAGCTTTCACTCTCTTTGATGTGTAAATATACTAGTGAAGATGAATAAATATTTGTATCTTTATGACATGTCTCCTATGCATGATTATAAGTTTCTTGAAAATGGACAATATATAGTTTTTTGTATCATCCATAGTGCTTTGCATGTCCAGTAGGAGTGGAATGCATATAGTTTATGGGTGAAGCAAGTTTTCAAATGACAGGAAATGGATGAGAAGCAAATTTGCTAACTTTATTTATTTCACCATGCATAGCCGTTTCCTAATGGGAGGAGGCGTTCATGTCAAGTTATTTTTTTTTTCTTACTTATTTTTTTACTGTGGACCATTTTAAAAATCTTTCTTGAATTTGTTACAGTATTGCATCTGTTTATGTTTTGGCTTTTTGGCCAGGAGGTATTAGCTCCCTGAGCAGGGATTGAACTTGAATCTCCTGCATTGAAAGGTGAAGTCTTAACCACTAGACTGCCAGGGAAGTCCCTCATGTCAAATTAATTGACAGTCTTTATAATCTTTCTCTAGTCATTGAAAAGACTACGCTGGGCTCTTGTTGCTGAGGGCCATGAACACTTTGTGATAGAACACTTTTGATATTTCTTGCTTTTGTTCAGCTAAGAAGAAAGGAAACAGGAAGGAAATCTGAAGAGAAAGGACCTTAGAGTTGAGGAAAAAGCTGTCAATAGTCAAAGGGGAAGGAGGAAAATCACTGGAACCCAATTAAACCAACAAGCATGAGAAGAGAGAGCATAATAATGTATAAGACTTGGTGCTTGCCTGCAGCCTAGGTGTTAAGATGAGACATAATCGTGGAGAAAGAACGAGGTGGATAAAGCAGCATGGGAGATATTCCATCTGCCGGGTTGGTACTAGAGAAAACTTGAGAAAACCTCTGTGTTAGTGATCTATTGCTGACCAAAAAATTAAGCTGAAATGGAATCATTTAAAACTGCAATAAATATTTAGTATTCCACTCTATTTCCATGGGTCGGAATTTGGGTCAGGCTTCAGTTAGTTCAGTTCAGTTGATCAATCATGTCTGACTCTCTGTGACCCCATGGACCGCAGCATGCCAGGCCTCCCTGTCCATCACCAACTCCCAGAGCTTGCTCAAACTCATTACCATTGAGTTGGTGATGCCATCCAGTCATCTCATCCTCTGTCATCCTCTTCTCCTCCTGCCTTCAATCTTTCCCAGCATCAGGGATTTTCCGATAAGTATTGGAGCTTCAGCTTCAGCATCAGTCCTTCCAATGAATATTCAGGACTAATTTCCTTGTGGATTGCCTGTTTTTATATCCTTGCAGTCCAAGGGACTCTCAAGAGTCTTCTCCAACACCACAGTTCAAAAGCATCAGTTCTTCATCGCTCTTGTTTCTTTATAGTCCAACTCTCACATCCATACATGGCTGCTGGAAAAAACATAGCTTTGACTAGACACACCTTTGTCAGCAAAGTAATGTCTCTGCTTTTTAATATGCTGTCTAGGTTGGTCATAGCTTTTTCCAAGGAGCAAGCATCTTTTAATGTCATGGCTGCAGTCACCATCTGCAGTGATTTTGGAGCCCCCAAAAATAAAGTCTCTCTGTTTCCATTGTTTCCCCATCAATTTGCCATTAATGATGGTACCAGATGCCATGATCTTAATTTTTTGAATGTTGGGTTTTAAGCCAGCTTTTTCACTCTCCTCTTTCACTTTCATCAAGAGACTCTTTAGTTCTTCTTTGCTTTCTGCCATAAGAGTGGTGTCATCTGTGTATCTGAAATTATTGATATTTCTCCTGGCAATTTTGATTCCAGCTTGTGCCTCATCCAGCCCCGGGATTTCACATGATATACTCTGCAAATAAGATAAATAAGCAGGGTGACAGTATACAGCCTTGATGTACTTCTTTCCCGATTTGGAACCAGTCTATTGTTCTATGTTCGGTTTTAACCAAACCGAACTTCTTAACCTGCATATGGATTTCTCAGGAGGAAGGTAAGGTAGTCTGGTATTGCCATCTCTTGAAGAATTTTTCACCGTTTGTTTTGATCCACACAGTCAAAGTCTTTGGCCTAGTCAATAAAGCAGAAGTAGTTGTTTTTCTGGAACTCTTGCTTTTTATGATCCAATGGATGTTGGCAATTTGATATCTGGTTACTTTGCCTTTCTAAATCCAACTTGAACATCTGGAAGTTCTCGGTTCACATACTGGGACAGGCTTAGCTGAGTTGTTTTCTTTTTAGGTTTAATATGTTGGCTGGTTCCACAGTCATCTGAAGGCTTAACTGTGTCTGGAGAATCCACTTCCAAAGTGTCTTACTCATATGCCTGGCATGTTGGTGGTGGATGGTGGGAGGCCTCAGTTCCTTTCCTTGGGGGCCTCTCCACAGGCTGCTTGAATATCTTCATACTGGCTTTGAATGGCTTCTTCCAGAGGTAGAGCAAGGTTAATGCTTTAATATCTTGTATCACTTAGCTTCATAAGTAGCACATCATCATTTCTGCAATATCCTATTAGTTACACAGGTCAACCCTGCTGGTGCTGCTGCTAAGTCACTTTAGTCGTGTCCAACTCTATGCGACCCCATAGACGGTAGCCCACCAAGCTCCCCCGTCCCTGGGATTCTCCAGGCAAGAACATTGGAGTGGGTTGCCATTTCCTTCTCCAATGCATGAAAGTGGAAAGTGAAAAATGAAAGTGAAGTCGCTCAGTCATGTCCGACTCTTAGCGACCCCATGGACTGCAGCCCACCAGGCTCCTCTGTCCATGGGATTTTCCAGGCAAGAGTACTGGAGTGGGGTGCCATTGCCTTGTCCGAGTCCATATCAAAGACTAGCCAGAGGCAAAAATCATTGGGGGACATCTTTTAGGCTAGATGTTACCCCTTCCACATTTTGGTGAGGGAGAATTGGATTAAAAATAAATATCAGACACGTTCCTTCCAGAGACTAGAGAGGAGAAGTTATGAAAAAAGTAAGTCTGGGTGTATTTGTGGCAGAAGTATGGAGCCTTTAGGGACTGATGGCATGCATGTCTGACTCAGTCTTTCCAGCTGCACAGACTTCCTCTCTCTTCCTTGCCTTTCATTTCCCTGAGTCACTTCTTAGCCACTGCCAAAAAAGGATGATTTTGAAAATAAAAATATCTAGAGTTGCATGAAAGAGAACTCTGATTTCCCTCCAAGTAAACCTCATCTGTGGAAAATTAACTGCTCAGTCTATGTACTCTATTTCTCCTAGGAGCAGTGGAACTAGTTGGGAAGAATTAAGTATTTCTTACATTTTGTGAGTGAAAGAACATGGTGGCCTCTCTTGGCCTCAACTGTCTCACCTGTAAAATGGCAACAGTGATGCCTATCTCCCAGGGAGTCATGAGACTTAAGTGATATAATAGAGATGAACAACACGTCTAGTGCAGAGCTTGAAACAGTGGTGCCTAATAAATGCTTGGCCTCGTCTCCATAGAGAGTCTCATATCATAGAATCTCTCCATCCTTAGAGGAATAAAATATATTGCTGTTGCTGCTCAATTGCTAAGTCATCTCTGACTCTTTGCAACCCCAGGGACTGCAGCACACAAGGCTTCCCTGTCCTTCACTCTCATTCAGAATTTGCTCAAACACATGTCCATTGAGTCAGTGATGCCATCCAACCATCTCATCCTCTGTTGCCCCCTTCTCTTTCAGTCTCTCTCAGCTCCCTCAATCTTTCCCAGCATCAGGGTCTTTTCCAGTGAGTCACATGAATGATTAAAACAAAAATTCAGAACCCCATAAAACCTCACAAGAGGTGAATTTAATTATATAAAATTTAAAACAAACAAAGGCAGGGGCTTCCCTGGTGGTCCAGTAGCTAAGACTCCCGTGTTCTCAATGCAGGGGGCCCAGGTTCAATACTTTGTCAGGGAAATGGATCCTACATACTGCAACTGAAGTTGCCACCTGCTGCAATGAAGATCGAAGATTTAGTGTACCACAGCTAAGACCAGGTGCAGCCAAATAGATAAATAAATATTTTAAAATAAAATAAAATAATTCATATTGGGTGTGCCTAGTAAATCACTGTGTTTATCTAAAGAAGTACCTTATTTTTTTTTCCTATGGAAGTTTCAACAATGGTGTAAATGTTTTATATGTGTGCTGACCAATATGGTGATCCCTAGCTTCCTATAGTTACTAAGCACTTGAAATGCAGGTAATGAGAATGAGGATGGTGTTTTATTTAATTGTACTTTTAAAAATTTAAATAGTCTCCTATGATTAGTGGCTACCACATTAAACAGCACAAGGTAGAATGCTAAGTGTACATGATGACTCCCTCTACATCAGGCAAAAAAATAGAAAAATTTGGAGGGTTTTGATCAACAAATGTGTTTGCTTCTATATGCCATATTTATGTATTTATTTCGGGTGGTACTAATTTGAACAATTGGTCTGTTGCTCTTGAGAAATCCTTCTCAATGCCAGTATGTAGATTTACCACCTATTTGGTTGTGAACTTGGGTGATTCAGAAGCCAAGCAGCATCTGCATGGATTTAGATGTGAAGAGCTTTCTGGATGGCAGATAGAGCTGGATTCTTACTTGCATCTGTACTTTGTCCTAGTTTTCTTGGACTCAGTAGAATCATTTAAGGTTTTACTATATTTTCAAAGGTTTTTCCCAAGTTGTATTAAAAAATATTGTTACATTTCAGGGCTATATATTGGGTGTCTGATGTTATCTGCTAATATCTACTAGTAACAATGTTAGAAATCATATGTAAGTTAATGGAAATTGTTTGCCTTATCATGCTCTTGAATAGGTTCTTTTGATTGCTACAGGATGAAATTGAATAACGATTGGTCCAAGACTGTGTAGTCAGGACGACTTATGCTTTAGTTTCATCTGCTATCAGCTGTCCTTCATCCTGATACAAGTTCCGCCTTTGTTCCCTAGATATGCCACACCATGCATGTTCTTCCTAAGCCTCTGGTTTTTGTGACGCTGTTTTTTTTTCCTGCTGATCCCTTCTTCTCTCCTTGATAAAGGTACCCATTCCAAATCTCAGCCCTTCTTGAGAGCCTACCCACTCTTCTGAATTGAAAGAGAGCCCAGTGAAGTGTATAAAAGCATAGGCTCTGGAGTTAGACGACCTGTGTTAAAATCCCAGCTTCACCACTTACTATGATTTGGGTTTGGTTCTTCACCTGCTTGTGCCTTAGCATCCTCATTTGCAAAATGGGAATGGTCAGGATTATACCTCATAGTCTTGTTGTAAAGATGAGTGAGACAAGTACTCAAAAGATGTTAGCTGTGATTTTATTCTGTGCTCCCTTGTATTTTTATACTTTTTTGAGATTTATATAAAGGTGATGTTGTGTGTGCTAAGTCACTTTGTTTACGTCTGACTCTGTGACCATATGAACTGTAGCCTTCCAGGTTCCTCTGTTCATAGAATTCTCCAGGCAAATACTGGAGTGGGTTGCCATGCCCTTCTTCAGGGGATCTTCCTGACCCAGGGATCAAACGTGTATATCCTGTGGCTCCTACATATGTTATGGTTCGTGTACCTTCTTGACTTCCCTAGTAGCTCAGACAGTAAAGTGTCTGCCTACAATGCAGGAGACCCAGGTTCAATCCCTGGATCGGGAAGATCCCCTGGAGAAGGAAATGGCAACCCACTCTAGTACTCTTGTCTGGAAAATCCCATGGACAGAGGCGCCTGGTAGGCTACAGTCTACAGGGTCGCAGAGTTGGACACAACTGAGTGACTTCACTTCACTTCATTTCACCTTCTTGACATTGTGGGGTGCACGTGTTTCCATCCTCCACTTCCATTATGAGCAATTAAAAGTAAAACACAGTATATTTTTCACTATTGTATCTTCAGCACCTCTTCCAGGGACCATCATAGAAGAGGTACTTAATATGTATTATTAAACAAGTTGATGAAAATATGAGTGAATCCATTCATTCCACAGGTGTACATGAGTGAAAGTGAAAGTAACTCAGTCATGTCCAACTCTTTGCAACGCCATGGACTGTACAGTCCATGGAGCTCTCCAGGCCAAAATACTGGAGTGGGTAGCCTTTCCCTTCTCCAGGGGATCTTCCTAACCCAGGGATCGAACCCAGGTCTCCTGCATCGTAGTCAGATTCTTTACCAGCTGAGCCACAAAGGAAGCCCTGTACACCTGTCAAGTACTTAGCAAACCTGAGACTGATGAAGGAAAGCACCCTCCCCCTTTTTTTTTGGTGCACTGAGTCTTCATTGCAGTGTATGGGCTTCTTATTGCAGTGACTTCTCTTGTGAAACACACTCTCTAGGTGCACAGACTCAGTTGTTGCAACTCACTTGCTCTAGAGCAGGGCTCAGTAGCTGTGGTACAAGGGCTTAGTTGCCCTTGGGCATGTGGGATCTTCCTGGACCAGGGATTGAACCTGTGTCCCCTGCATTGGCAGGTGAATTCTTAACCAGTGGATTGCCAGGGAATTGTGGGCATACCTTTAGTGTCTATTTTCTTTGACCCACTCTCTTCTAAGATATTTAAGGCACAGTGGTTTATTAGTTTTTCTGTTGAGGCATAGCAAATTGCATAAATTTAGTGGCTTAAACAGCATGCAGTTGTTATACCTCTGTTTCTGTAGGTTAGAAGCCCAACACAGGTACATTGGACTAAAATCAAGGTGTCAGCTGGACCACATTCCTTTCTGGAGGATCTAGGGAAAAATCTACTTTGGCATGTTGACAGAATTCATTTCTTGTGGTTGTAGGACTGATATCCTTGCCGGCTATTAGCTGGGGACCACCCTTAGCTCCTACAGGGTTCTCCCTTGGTCTTTACATCTCAGAACCATTAATAGCACATCTAATCTTTCCCATACTTGGAATCTCTCTAACTTGTGTGTGTGTGTGCTTAGTCATTCAGTCATGTTCAACTCTTTGCAGCCCCTTGGATTGTAGCCCACCAGGCTCTGTCCATGGGGATTCTCTATACTGGAGTGGTTTGCCATGCTCTCCTCCAGGGGATCTTCCCAACCCAGGGATCAAACCCGGGTCTCCCACATTGCAGGCAGATTATTTACTGTCTGAGACACCAGAGAAGCCCACTATGTGCTGTATTGCTTCTGCTTCCACTGCTGCTACTTCTCTTTGACTGAATTTTCCACTTTCCACTTAGCTTTTAAAGCTGCATGTGACTACACTGGATAAACTCAGATAATCCAGGGTAATCTCCTAGTGTCAAAGCCAACTGACTAGTAACCTTAATTCATTTGAAAAATCTGTTCACAGCAGCACCTAGATTAAAGTTTGATTGAATCACCAGAGGCAAGAATTTTGCTGGAACATCATTAGAATTCTGCCTGTCACAGTGCTCAATTAATGACTGAGCTGAAACTGTTAGAAACATTTACCATATTTTTATCTGTCTTTCATCTCAATGAGATCAGGGATTGTATCTGTTTTATTTACCAGTTTATGACCAGCACAGTGCCTATCTGATAATGTTTGTTAAACACTGAACTGCCTCTGCCTGTGTATTTAGTCTTCTTTTTTTAAGAAAATAATTTGGTTGTAGGTTACCAAAATGATCAAATGAACTTTAAATAAAGATTATATTTGTTTTGGTTTTAACTTTGTTCTTTGGTCCTTAGGAACTCAGAGTTTACCACCTGAACCTTTATCTTCTTTTGTGTTTTGGTGTCATTTGACTTTTCCTCATAAAAGAAAATATGCTGGACCTATTTGGAGCTTAGAGATCATGATTATAAGAAGGTTGTAAGGGACCAGACTATCAGTAATGCTGATTATGACGATGGCAACAATAATGATGATGTTTTGGTCAAGGTAGCCCAGGCTTTTTAACCAAGGTGAACACTAGGTAACACTTGGCAATGTTTAGAGGTTTTTTGATTGTCACAGTTAAGGGAGAAGGTACTACTGGCATCAAGTTGGTGGAGGCCAAGGATACTGCTAGATATCCTATAAGACACAGGACCTCCCCCACAACAAATAATTGATATAGTATAAAATATTAGTAGTGTCCAACCTGAGAACTGATTAGGTAAGCTAATTGCCATAGTAAACATCAAATATCAATAACTTAACAGAAAAACTTAATTTTCTACTCCTTCAGAATCTATTACAAATGTTTCTGGAGGGTGGCTCTCCTCTGAGATTTGGGTAGGATCCAGATTCCTTCCATCTTGTAGCTCTTACTTCTTCAACCAGTAGACATCAGGGTTGTTGAGAAAAGAGTAAAGGAGAGAACCTGAAGGATTTCTGTGGCTTCATCCATGAAGAGGTATACATCATTTCTTCCATATTTCATTATTTAGAACTCATTCACTTGAACCCACTCAACTGTATCAGAGCTGGTAAATGTGTTCTAGCTGTGTGCCTGGTTGGCTACTAGTGCTTTCTGCCAGAAAATGATAATAATAATGGCAACAGTAACAACATTAATTACAACAATATCAAACATTTTAAAGGTTTCTCCGTGTCAGGCATGTATAATATAATTTATCAGATGGTGTAACTCAGGCTTGAGTATGTTGAATACCTTGTGTGATTCATGCAAAATGTATGGGGAACCCAGAGGTGAACCCAAGCCTATCTCATTCCAAAGTACATGTGCTTAACCATTACTTGATACTCTAGTTAGAGCAGGAATTGAATGCTACTCTTACTTGGGTTTAATTTTTATGAAATTGGAACTATACCCATAAGTACGATAAATACAGAATGTTCAAGGCTTATACGTAAAACTGAAACTGCTTAAAAAGTGTTTCCTAAAGAGCTGTTGAAATCCTTTTCAGGGAATATCAATATACAGATTGCTTTCCAAGTTTTTGTCTGGATCACAAAAGAATAGACAGGAAGAGATGAATATCATGGGTGAAGGCTATCGTAGTGCTTTTAAATCATCCTGTTGCACTTAGGCATTGCAGCCCATGATTATATATATTTCACATAAGTCTTCGGTAGTCCAGGGGGACTGCTGGCCAAGGTAATGAGCACTACTAGGAATCTTGACCACAAACTAAATGGTTTCAATGCTGTCGAGTTTCAAAAAGTGAACCTTCCTTGAAATGAATGGCTATTTCTCTCTTATTTAGGTAATTTATTTTTGTCCGGCTCACATTAATGGCAGGCCTTGTGTCATATGTAATAGTTATAATAAGGCACTCACCAAAGCTTCCTCTTAGGGGTAGAAGGCACTTTGGATTTTACTCTCATGGAGTAAGAAGGAAGAGAGAATAGAAGCCCTTGCTTCACAAAGGCCACACTGGTAGACAGAGTGATATGAGTGGGTAAGAGATGTGAAGAGAGTTCAGAATTTTCCTTTAGAATAAAATGCAGCAGTTTCCTGGAATGTCCTAATTGACTTTGCAAGGTCTGCAAAGTTTTATTGTCATGGATCTACATGGAAGAGAGAATAGAAGCCCTTGCTTCAGAAAGGCCACCCTGGTAGACAAAGCAATGTGAGTGGGTAAGAAATGTGATCAGAGTTCAGAATCTTCCTTTGGAATAAAACTGCAGCAGTTTCCTGGAATGTTCTAAAAGACTTTTCAGGTCTGAAAGCTGATCATAGATGTGGTGATTCTGAATGCTGCTGCCTTCATTATCAACTTCTGCTTTGCATGTAATAGCCCAAAATTCTCAATGTATTCTCTGTTTTGTGCCATTACAGTTGAACTTCTAATCTTAATGCTTAACAGTTTTTATTATTAAAAAAAAATCCTGTTCTTTCTTATCTCCTCCTCTGTGGAACCTGCCTTTCTCTCTATTTTCTTATGAAAGTGATATCTGACTCCTTAGCTTGTCTCTAAACTCAGTTGTATAGAAACACAGAGCGTGTTAGGAAGGACACTAATTTTTCCTTGTTGTCTGACCAAAAGAGTAAAAGGTATGGCCCAATCATTAAAACCATGCTTAATACATTTTTTTTTCTGTTATTATTAGTGTATCGTAAGTCTGTTTTTCATATGTGTCTTTCAGTTGCTCAAAGTCCTACCCCCACCCCAAGATGATATCAGTACAATAGTAAATCACAACTGGCTAGGGCTTCTCTGATGGCTCAGAGGGTAAAGAATCTGCCTGCAATGCAGGAGTTGCAGAAGACGCCGTTTCGATCCCTGCGTCAGGAAGATCCCCTGAAGTTGGAAACTGCAACCCATTCCAGTGTCAACTGCAAATTGGCGCTTACCAAGAGCACTGCCAACACTGAACAACAAAGACATTTGCCATCTGCCTCTTAAGGAGATCGAAACCTATGCTGCTATAGCTGTTGCCCACCAACAACCCCTGTAGGATTCAGGGTGCAATGAGGCACTCTGTGCTCCAGGGAGTCTGGTGGAACAGGTCTTTAGATAGTTGGATGTTTTTAGGAACAGAGTTTATGATCTCAATTCTTGCATCTCGTCATATCTAGAGAAGCACTAGATCCCTTCATGGTGACATCAGAGCTTCATAACTAACAAAAACCTTTTATAAAATGAGTGCTTCCTGGTATTGAACTCCCCCATCACCAAAACATCATGTATTCACCTTTCCACACTGCCGCTGTGGAGCATCTCTCAGAGCCGCCTGAGATGCTGCCTCCCAGGCTGCAGTCCTCATTTTGCCCCAAATGAAACTTAATTTGCAACTCTCAAGTTGTGCATCTTTTTCAGTTGACAACAGTATTCTTGCTGGTAAATCCCATGGACAGAGTAGCCTGGTAGGCTATAGTCCATGGGATCACAAAGAGTCGGACACGACTGCAGCGACTTAGCATGCACGCATGCATATGCCAGAAACTGAGAAAAGGACAGTTAAAACTGGGCCTGGAACAATAGACTGGTTCCAAATAGGAAAAGGAGTACGTCAAGGCTGTATATTGTCACCCTGCTTATTTAACTTCTATGCAGAGTACATCATGAGAAATGTTGGGCTGGATGAAACACAGGCTGGAATCAAGATTGCAGGTTATATCAATAACCTCAGATATGCAGATGACACCACCCTTATGGCAGAAATTGAATAGGAACTAAAGAGTCTCTTGATGAAAGTGAAGGAGGAGAGTGAAAAAGTTGGCTTCAAGCTCAGCATACAGAAAATTAAGATCATGGCATCTGGTCCCATCACTTCATGGGAAATAGATGGGGAAACAGTGGAAACAGTGACTGAGTTTATTTTTTGGAGCTCCAAAATCACTGCAGATGGTGATTGCAGCCATGAAATTAAAAGACACTTACTCCTTGGAAGAAAAGCTATGACCAACCTAGATAGCATATTAAAAAGCAGAGACATTACTTTGCCAACAGAGGTCCATCTAGTCAATGGTTTTTCCAGTGGTCATGTATGGATGTTGAGAGTTGCACCATAAAGGAAGCTGAACACAAAAGAATTGATGCTTTTGAACTGTGGTGTTGGAGAAGACTCTTGAGAGTCCCTTGGGCTGCAAGGAGATCCAACCAGTCCATCCTAAAGGAGATCAGTCCTGAATATTCATTGGAAGGACTAATGTTGAAGCTGGAACTCCAATACTTTGGCCACCTGATGCAAAGAGCTGACTCATTTGAAAAGACCCTGATGCTGGGAAAGATTGTGGGCAGGAGGAGAAGGGGACAACAGAGGATGGGATGGTTGGATGGCATCACCGACTCAATGGATGTGCGTTTGGGTAGACTCTGGGAGTTGTTGATGGACAGGGAGCCCTGGCGTGCTGTGGTCCATGGGGTCACAAAGAGTTAGACACAACTGAGTGACTGAACTGAACTAAACTGAACTGAGAAAAGGAGACAGACATGGTCCTTGCCTTCATGGATCTTACAGTTTAGAAGAGAAGGAAGTTATTAGCAAATTACTCACAAGTGATGAGTATTATTAAGGGAGAAGAATAGAGTGCTATGGGAAGCATACCATACTGGTTTTAGAGTAGAACATAGTTAGGGATAACCTCTTCATTAAAATGGTATATAACCTCCGAAGCCATGTTTGAGGAGACCTCAGATGAATGAAGAGGATGGTCAGTATGCTGTGCTGTTTTGGGGCCTGAGAAAGTGTGGTGGGATCTCTGCGCTGAAGGATGATGGCAGCGGGGAGTGCAGATCACAGAGAATGCAACGTAGAGGGAAGTAAAGCTAGGGAGGCAGGGAGGGGGAGATCTTGGAAGACCTTGCAGATCTTGTAAGGTTTTGGGTTTTTATCAGAAATGCAGTGATGGGTTATTAAAAATCTTTAGGTAGAGGAGGAACATGCAAATATTTGGATGTTTGGCTGTAGCAGGGAGAAGGGGTTAAACTGATGAACACTGGAAGCTGAGAGCTGAGTTGAGGTCTTGCAATAGGGTTGTTATTCCACTATTCCAGGAATCAGTGCAGCTCTTGTTTCTCTTTATCTGTGCCTTTTGTCATTTTAAAGACATTAGCTCTATCACCATGCATCCCATCTCTGTCAACTCTGAAGCAAACTTGTCTGTCTTGGAGGCATCACCATTTCAGGTGATGACCTCTGAACCTTTTCCAGTGTGGTTGTTGGGGTCCATGATAGGCTACCCCAAAATGTGCCTCTATGGCACATTAATTATTTTGAATTAAAGTTACTTAAGAAATGGCCGGCTCTGGTCCTCTTTTCTGTCTCCCTGAAAGCAGGAAATAGATATTTCATGTAAGAGGTGTACTTTCTGCATCTGGAGGTAGAAGGATGCCCTTATTACCCAAGAGAGAGAATTTGGGGCTGAGAAGCCTATGTAAACAGTCTTTGTTACTTCTTTAATTTACTACCCCAAGCCCAAACTCTGTTTAGATTCTTCAGTGATTGAACATGCAAAGCCTGAGTTTCTTTGCCCTGTCAATTCCTCACAAATTTGCTGTTTCTTTGTCTAAAAAGTATAAAGATTGCCTGCTTTGGCCACTTCTTTGGTCTCATTTCTACGGGACCTCCATATACACGAATCAAGATTTGTTTTTCTCCTATCTGTTTTGTGCAAATTTTACTATTAGTCCAGTCACAACAGCTGGAGAAATATAAAATGGAGATATTTCTCCTGTGTTTCCCTGCCTGCCTCCATGTGTGTGCTAAATCGCTTCAATTGTGCCCAACTCTTTGCAACCCATGGACTGTAGCCCGCCAGGCACCTCTGCCCATGGGATTCTCCTAGCAAGAATATTGAACTGGGTTGCCATTTCCTACTCCAGGGGATCTTCCCGACCCTGGGATCAAACCCGTGTCTCTGGTGTCTCCTGACAGGCGGGTTCTTTACCACTAGAGCCACTTGGGAAGCCCTCTGAACTATCAGGGAAGCCCATCCACCTCCATACCGTCTGCCAAAATAAACGTTGAGAACAATGTCCTGTTTCTTTTCATCAAATAACTCTGACACACCATCATGATTACAACTTAATTTCATTCATTTAAGCAGAGGTGATGCATTTTCCTCCTAAATAATAAGCCTCTTTAAGTTTATACCCTCACATTCCCTAGCATGGATGTTTATATGATTCTTTGCCTCTCTTACTTGTTTTTATTTCTTTTGGTTTGGTTTCACTTGCTAGCTCATTCATCTTGTCAGTCTTATAAGAAGAGTTCCTGGGGGCTGGAGAGAGGAGAACATATATCCCTTTAGGCTGTGGAGGATACACTACTGAGTACCAGGACTTTAAGGGATACCACAGGGATAAAACAATAAATGTAGTTACTTTTGCTCCATAACAAATGGAAGTTGATGTCAGGGTGATGTGTGGGTTATAAATGCTTTCAGTTACAAGTAACAAAATACTCAAGTAATAGTAAGGTAATCTATGATATTTATCTGTTTAAAAGAATAAAGGAGGTAGAGGGTCATAGGGTTGATTTGGTAGCCCAGTGATGTCACTAAAGAGCCAGTCTCTTTCATTCTCGGAATCTTTCATCTTTTAGCTTTTCGCCTCATGGTCAAAAGATGGCTGCCATAGCTCCAAACATAAAATTTTTACATGACTATTTCCAAAAAAATAAAGAAGAGGCAGGTAAAAAGAGCCTCTCTCCTCATGCAACTCTGGCTTTTTATCCAGAATGAAGATCTTTCAGGGCAACTCCAGTTTATTTCCCCTCATTGGTTAGAGCTAGGTCACATATCTACTATAAACATCAATCAATAGCAAAAGAAATGGCATCACTATGATTGGCTTAGATCAATCATTATCCATCCCCTAAAGGTAGGAACATTGTTGTCCATCAGAATTTGAGTTCTACTATCAAAGAAAGAGAACACTTTTATCACATTTGCAGTAAGAGGTTATAGTCATAAATTTAAAAAAGTAAGGTCTAAGAGGAAGATTATATATAGTGGGAACTTCCAGGAACAAGGAAATGGAAGCAAATGAGATGACTGGCTCCCTAGTTCCCTGGCACAAAAGCAATCTTGAGCAATTGCCTTAACCTTTCTAGATATAGGTAAATATAGAATGTCTTTGTTGTGTTATTGAGGACATTGAAGAGAAGATGTTTAACAAATTTGGGGGAAAATCAGATACTTGTTTGTAAATTGAGCAGGTAAATACATGGCCAGTGAACACTAAAGAAAAAATAAGCCTATATTGATGGTGTTTATAATGAGAAAAGAAAAAAATGTTTTTCAGAACGCTCAGGTTTACTAACTTGTGGATGAATAGATAAAAGATGAAATAAAGCACATTATCAAAATAGTCATTAAATAAACTGGTGTTTTATCTTAAAGTCTGAAGTGTGCTAAAATACCTCACATGTCCTCCAGTACAAACATGAAGTTTGCTTCCTTCCAAATTTATCATCCCTTAGAAGAGACAACATTGCTTTCTATGTGGGTGTTTCAAGTGATTCTTCGGGAAGTCATGGTGGATTGAAATGGCCTCACTCAATGTTTCTTTTGGGTGCTTGTGAAGGTCATCTGCTGGGGTCAGTACGAAAGGAGCAAAGAAGTTGAATACAGAACTAGTCATGATACTGGGGGCTGTGAATTCACAATTGAAAATATTGGATATTGTTTTAAAGAGATTTGAATATCACTTTAAAAAGAAATACAGGAGATGGGTGTATCATGGACATCAAAATAGTACCTACCTGTAGGAGGATGAATTTTTACTGAAAGGAAGAAGTTGCTTATAGAAATGGGTATTGGTGCCTTTAGAGACAGCTTCCAGAGACATGCTCACACATGATTCAAGGAGTGCCTTGTCTCATACCAGGAGAATAAGATATGTTCTAGAACAGTCTATTAGAGGAGTGAAAAGGCAGCTCCTATATGCTGAAGATAATCATGCCTGAGCTTGAATAAAATGTGTTTTTAAAATTCCAATTAAAAAAAATAATAAAATTCCAATTAAATTAATGAAATAAAAAGTATAAGTAAATGTTTGAAGTATTTTTTTATATATATACCTGAAAGTTTACATGTCCATGTTGGCCATTTCCCTTTTGAACATTTTTAGACTTCTCTTTGAGAAAATGGAGTATTTCTTTATATTCAAGATTGCCTTGTATTTGGCATTGCTAAAAGCTTGTCCCAGGTTAGTCTTGTTATATCCTTACTTGGTATTTTACATTTTAATAATATAAAAAGTTTTAAGCACTTACAGTGTTCTAGAGTGAGTGATGGAGTGCCATATGTTACCTCATGAAAAAAATTTTACATAGTTCATGAAGAGACATGCTGTTAAGTGCCAGATGGCTAAAAACAAAAGTTACTAGTCTCTGGGTTTGAGTCTAACACTTGTTTTAGTCAGGTCTCCAGAGAAGCAGAACTGTAGGATCCATACATACACACAGGGAATATTCACACACTTGGGAAGGGGGGGTCCATACATTTAGAGGGACTGAGAAGCCCCAAGATCTGCAGTCAGCAAACTGGAGAGCCAGCAGAGTCAGTGGTATAAATCCAATCTTAAAGGCCTAAAAATCATTACAGCTAATACTGCCCTTCCAGCCCAAAGGCCAGAGGCTCACAACCAGGAAGAATCAATGTTTTGGTTTGAGTCCAAAGGCAGCATTAAACTAGCTGGAAGCCAGTCAAGCAGGAGGAATTCCCTCTTATTTAGGGAAAGGCCAGTCTTTTATTTTATTCAGACCCTCAGTTGATTGGATGAGACACACCCACATTGGGGGAGAGCAATCTGCTTTACCCAGTCTATCAATTTAAATGTTAAACTCACCTGAAATACCCTCACAGAAACACCCAGAGTAGTGTTTGACCAAATATCAGGATAGGGGAAGACAGTCTCAGGCAGTAAAGAATCTGTCTGCAACACAAACAGGAGACCCAGGTTCCATCCCTGGGTCAGGAAGATCCCCCGGAGAAGGGAATGGCAACCCTTTTCTGTATTCTTGCTTGGAGAATTCATGGACAGAGGAGCCTGGAGGGCTACAGACCCATGGAGTTGCAAAGAGTCGAACGTGATTGAATGACTAACACTTTCACTTTCAAATATCTGGATATCCTGTGACATAGTCAAGTAGATATATAAAATTAGCCATCACAACCCTTATGGAAATGTGGAGTTTCACTTTTTTTTTAGGATTTCTATTAAGCCTACTTCCAAGAAAGACATGTACAAACTATTGTAAGTAAACTACTATACCATAGTATAGTAGAGTACTGCTTGTTTTAAAAATTTAACTTGTAAGGATATTTCTTTAGGGTCCTTTCCTGAGTATACTGTCAACATTCTTTATCTATGAAATGGGTCCAGGTGATGTGATAAAGTCCTTTAGGGTTAGTACTTCTTGATCTCTAACATGGAGACATCATGATGCAAAGATGAGTGGCCTTGAATAGGATGGAGTTGCATCTTGTGTGTGTAGAAATTTTGCCAACTCATGCAGAATTGGCAAAAAAGAAGACAGAGTAAGAAGTACTGATTTAAGCAATATGGATCATTCTGCTCGACATTTCCCCTCAATGAATACATGCTTCTTGTCAACGTGAGATGGGAGCTAGGAGTCAGTCTTATCCTCTTGAGTCTCCTAGTGCGAGCATCTCAGTGCTGAGTGTATTCCAATATTGACATATTCTGTTATGCATTAGAAAATACATATAGCCAGTAAACTGAGACACCAATGACTTCATCTGATCTACAACCGAAGAAATAGCTATCCTTTCTACTCTAGAAGAAAATCTCTATTGAACCTCCTGAGAAACTGTGTCATATTTGTGTGCATGTAGAGAATTTAAGAGATTTCCAAGAGACTCTCTAAGCTTCAAATTAAAAACTATCCCTGATATAAGATGCCACTGAGCTATCTTTGATAATGTGGGGACTGTGGCTTTCTTAAGAGGAAATGTTAACTGGCATCATTTTCAGGAGCATGTTTTAGCTTTGTTCCTTCTAAAGAGCATTTCCGCTTACTTCCTGCTAGAGGTTATGTGGAATGCAAGTTCAGGCTTTTCACTGTGTGCATGTATTATGGGGTTCGAGGGCAGAGATGTAGAAAGGCTTCTTTAGGACCATTGCTGTAGGTAAGAAAGGCATCAGCCACTGTCTTCTAGGTTTAAGGGGGCATTTGCTAAGCTGTGCCTTTGTGTTGGGGCTTATTAAGAAGTACAAATAAAAAGGACTTCCTTGGTGCTCCAGTGGTTAGGACTTTGCCTTCGGATGCGGGGGGAGGGGGTGTGTGCCGGTTCAATCCCTCATTAGGGAGCTAAGACCCCACAGGGCTCGCAGCCAAAAGACTAACAATGTTAAACAGAAGCAATGTGGTAACAAATTCAATAAAGGCTTTTAAAATGGTCCACATTAAAAAGATCTTTTCAGAAAGTACAAATAAGGCAAATGGAATAAGATGGTATTCAAATAAAGAATGTGTGCGTGCTAAATTGCTTCAGTCATGTCCAACTGTTTGTGACTCTATGGACCGTAGCCTGTGAGACTTTTCTGTCCATAGGATTCTTCAGGCAGGAATACTGGATTGGATTGCACTGCCCTCCTCCAGGGGATCTTCCCAATCCAAGGATTGAACCCATGTCTCTTATGTCTCCTGCGTTGACAGGGAGGTTCTTTATCACTAGTGCCACCTGGGAAGCCAAAATAAAGACTAGGTTATATAAATTCTTATTAGAGGAAAAAAATGTATAGGATAGAGACACTTAGTCTAAAATTGGCAAAGCCCATGGTATATGCGCTTACATCCTGGGTCAGCTGAGGAAAAGATCTTTCAAAAGATTTCACTGGATTTGGTTGGGCATGGGCTGTGGCAGGAGAAGCCTGAGAGGAAAGGGTAATGACAGCTGTGATTTATTGAATACCTACCCATTTGATAGGCATCTGACTCTGGACAAACAAGACAAACAGGATCCATGCTTTCTTGGGTCAATCTTCTAATAGGTAAGTTTGGGAAGGAAGTATGGATGTGCAGCAAACAAATAGATGACGAAAGTAATGAAATGTGATGAGAGCTATTAGCACTGTAAAAGATGAATATAATAGAGTGATTTGGTGGTAGTGAGGATGCTGCTTTAGATTGGGGAGATCAGGGAAGGCCTCTCTGAAGAAATAAGATTTGAATTAAGACCTGAATGATGTAAATGTCCATGATTTAAAGATGCAAAACATTCCAGAGAGAAGGAAGAACAAAATCAAAGGCCCTCTTCCACTGAAGAGTACTGATAAAGGCAGGCTGGCCTTAAGTGGACCTTCCTCGACCTTCTTCTTAAAGAGTTCTCTCAAATGAATTCTAAATGAGGGGGTGGGGTCTTCTCTGGTAGAGCTGTGGATAAGAATCCACCTGCCCATGCATGCGGGGCACTCGGGTTCAATCTCTGGTTTGGGAAGATTCCACATGCCATGGAGCAACTAAACCCATATACTACAACTACTGAGCCTGCACTCTAGAACCTGTGGGCAGCAACTACTGAAGCCCATGTGTGTGGAGCCTGTGCTCCACAAGAAGAGAAGCCGCAGCAATGAGAAGCTCACACACCACAAGGAGGAGTAGCCATCACCCCCTGCAACTAGAGAAAGGACAGCCGAAAAAGAAAAAGAAGACTTCTGAGTTGAAAAAGTGGGGAAGAATGAAAGTGCTGAAGACAAGAGCTAATGCTCTGGACGTAACTTTAGCTCATGGATGCTACTGCTTAAAGTCGAAAAGAAGGCAGGAGGGAGAGAAGGAAGTGGTGAGCCTTCCCTGAGCAATCAGACTTTTCCCAAGTTGTGTTATATAGCAACCCTGACCTTAATTAGTAAGACTCAATATGCTTGAATTTGGCAGTTGGTTTAGGACTTGCTTTTTTGAGGGATGTGGGAGCATAGGATGAGAGAGAAAAAGTGGCAGGCTTAATCTCTACCCGTTACAGTTATTTTCTTATCACTTCTAGGTATAAGAAAGTCAAGCACATAAAAGATATATAACTTGCCCAACAAGCAGGAGGCAGAAATAGGTGTGCCTAAAAGCAGGTCTATTTGATTCAAAAGTAGATCAAACTACTCTTTTTACAGATGAGGCTCAATCAAAGAATTTTCCATTCTTAGGCTCTAAAATATTTTACTCATCTTCCAGAGTAAAAACCTTACTGTGTTGGATTGGTACCAGTTAATTTCATTGAGTTTGGATATTTAGCTTTATTTCTTGAATCACAATAATTCAATATGTAATATACATATTTTATATATATATATATATATATATATATAATTTAGGCAAAAGTCCTGTAGGGAATTGTCTGTTTTACTATCTTCGTGTTGAGAGGTCTTGGGTGTCCAATTGTTCAGCCTGTTTCCATGGAGAGAACTGAGAGCAATCATAAATGGTATGATCGTCTTGTCTGCTGGTGCATAGAGGGCTTAAGCCAGATAGTAACTGTCATCAAATCCTTTTGCATTCATTCTCATTTTCTCTCCCTGTCTTTCTTCTCTCTTGCCTGCTCTTCTTCTCTCCTTCTCCTTCCCAGCCTCTTGCTTCGTGTCTACTTTTTGTTCTCTTATATCAAAGGTTAACATGTGAAGTCTGCTCTAGTTATAATTATACAGTTTTCTTTTTCAGGAGACAGTTTTGCAGCTGATGATAAAAATATTCTGTCTCCATGGATAGCTGTAGTAAATATATTTTAAAAAGAGATGTATGTTCTGAGAATAGAGACTCTTAATGATATGTTGAGATGTATGACTGGCTATCTATTTTTTTCTTGGTTCCTCTGTTTGTTCTCAATTTTTAATTTTGATTAAAAAATATTTAGCGATTTTCCAAGTATGAAAACACTGGACTGGATGGTATTTGGGACTGGGGTCTCTAAAATAATGTATTAGTGTCTCCTTTAGGATCAGTTTTGTGAACTTCTATGAAGAAAAATTCATCTGATTCAACATTTTAACTCTTAAGAATAAAGGTAATAGCTACCAAGTTTGAATGCTTACCATGTGTCAGACAGTGTGTGTATTTTGCAAAGGTTATCTCATTTTGTCCTCACAACAGTCTCATTAGTTAGATGTTTATGTTCTCATTTTTCAGTGAAGGAAATTGAAACTCAGAAAGGTCAAATGGTTCACTCAAGTTTATACCCAAATTAAATGCCAGAGGCTGGATTGGAACCCCTGTCTGTCTACAAACTGTGGATATCCAATTTGCTAAAGCAGCCCCCTTGGAACTGGGGGTTGAAGAGTACTCATCTTTGGAAATTTGGCCTGAGCTGAAAGAATGCACTGTAATTCTGGTTGTCATCTTGTAAGGTGATAAAGGTTAGAGCTGAGATCCTTGACATGTACCATGGCACTGCAGAAGTTTCAATTCTCCTTCTAGTTAATATTGCTAACAGTTGCCTTGGAAGAGGCAGTCTGGTAGTAAAGTTCTCAACAGTTTTTAAATTTGGAGATGTAAACCCCTGTACATGCAGAGGAACTGTGCTTAGGGCCCAGGAGGACATGGAGATGAAAGGAAGAAATAAAAGAGATTCAACTTTAGGGAAAGAAAAGAAAGCTGTAACATCTAATGAAAATAATCAGAAGCGGATTTCAATAAGGAAGAGGAATGGAAAATAAGCTCGTGCCAAAGGGGAGGTGAAGACAATGATGTCTGGATTAGATCATTTGGGAGCTACCTAGAGGCTACAGCCATGGGCACTCTGTAATAAATTTATGATGATGGTGGTGATGGTATGCAGTCATAAGTAGGAAGTGGAAGCTAGGGAAAAGAGGGAAAGTGTCTGAGTCACATTACCCCATAAATCCAGGAGAAAAATATTCTCTCTTCATATGTCAAGGTAAAATTGTGCCTCAAGTTCTCTATTTTATTTGGCATACCTTATTCCCACAAAGGAGCACCCTGGAAGGAGTTTATGTGAGTACCAGGAAAATTAGTGTATCACAGAAATGTCAACAAATAGGAAAACCCCTGTGACTTGACTTCTTGCTGTGATTTTATCACAGGCAGAAATTTCAGGGAAAGAAGGATGAAAGAAAAGAAAAAATGGAGGTAGAGAAGGAGAAGGGAGGGAAAAAAATTCCCATTTCCAGATTTTTGTGACAGCCCATTGTATCTAAGTGCTGGTGAAAGGGACTCAAAATGGATATACAATATTAAAGATAAGAATAAATGGATTTCATGGGTTCATGTGCTCTCCTGGTAGAGTTGATAGGAAAAGAAACGAACTCTCCTTGTTTGGTAGCGCTGTGGTTTGAGACTCATGTGCTGTGTTATGGCTTTGAAAAGGGAAAACCCATTCCACAGGGAGCCGGTCTACTGAGATGTGAGTGATGCAGGCATAAAGAGATGCTCCTGTGTGCAGTGGATTCACCTTAATGCTCATTTAGAAGCCAGTGCAAGTGTAAGATCTCCATGCCTACAGAATGCAGATGATAGCTGTTTGTGGGGTCTGCAACTGGCAACAGCAGCTTAGCAAGAAAAGCAGTTACCATGTTCTTCTCCACAAGATTTCAAAGAGCAGTGTGTTTGTGAAATAAAACTTAGATTAAAATGCAGAATCATTTTTGACTATCTGCTCCTTGTCTGGCCCTGGGCCTGGTGGTTTTACCTTATTTAATCTTAACAGTGACAAAAGCATCTATTAATGTCTTAAAGTTATATGACTTTCATATTAAAACATGGGATAAGCCATATTGGAAGGTTCATAACTTCATCAGCTATGTCGTAAAGATTCATTGGTGAATCTTTTTGCTATTTCCTTCAAGACAAGGTGATTTGAATACCCAGGTGTTTGTAGGTGGACTTTGCTTGCTTCCCTGTTTTTAGCCTAGTTCAGTAGTTTGTCTCAAACATTTACTGTCATGCTTGAATACACAGAGCAATGTAACTTGTACCTTATAGGTGGCTTAAATTATTTTCAAAATTAAGTATGACTATAAGCAGAGCCTTTGACTCTGGTGTTAAAACTCAAATCCCCTCCCTTAATATATGACTTTACTGTATCTGTGTACAGGCTGTTTAGATTCTTGGGAATGCCTTAGGGCTTTCATTTATGATGTATGTATATTTGTCTCTGAATCCTCATTCTCTTTCACACATACCCATGCTATGTGGTACATCTTTATTGGTGACAAGTTTAATTTACAAATATATGATGTATCTTTGTAAATATATAATATATCTTCACACCCTTTGTGTGAAGGGTGGTAAACTTTTAGTTTCAGGTTCTTCTTTTATTTTATATACTTTCTTGAGAATAATACACACATACCTATTTTATTGCATTTGCTTTGTTGTGCTTTGTAGATACTGCCTTGTTACATATTGAAAGTTACATATACTTACATATGTATAGAATTTAAAAAAAAAATAGTCTGAAATATTGCACACTTAATATACTACATTGTGGTGTAAACATAACTTTTTGTACTGGGAAACCAAAAAATTTGTGTGACTTGCTTTGGTGCAATATTAGCACTATTGCTGTGGTTGAGAACCTAAGCCACAATATCTCAGAGGTATACCTGTATAGACTGTTGTACTGTATTGATTTTTAATAATATAACTTAACTAAAAAAGACACACAGAACCCCCGTATTTCAGTTGAGGTTATGTCTACATTTGGGGGGAATGATATGTATAGGAAAACAACAAAACCATAACTGCTTATCACTTTCTTAAAAATTTTATGCGACAGGCTTACCATATAAGGCTATTCTTTCATATCTGTCTTATACTTTTATTTTGCTAGTAGTTTAAAACTGCCTTAATATATGGCAACCATTGCCTCAAAGTGTGTCTTTTGTGCATTTGGCACTAATAGATAAATACTTTTATTTTCAGTATGTTTTTGTATAAATTTATTAATTATTCGAGTAGTCTTTGGGGTTATTCCAGACACTGACCTGTGAATTAACCAACAGAATTTCATTTAAAGCTGATGGAGAGCTCTTGAGCATTTCTAGGATAAACACTTTTGTTTCTGGTATATGTTTATAATACTTAAATGAAACCAAAGTCTAGATATAAATGAATTAATGTAAGCATTGGAGGATATTTGTGTAACCTAAATAAGTGCTGGGGTCCCATGTGGTTCAGTCTTAAGACAGCATAGCAGATGATGAATAGTTGAAAAATAATTCTAAATTTTACTCAGGTCTCTCAAGGAACTTTGGAAATTATTTTATTCCTTGCACATGGCAACTCTTCTCAAAACCCCCTTCCATTCTTTTATTCCACTGATCTCTCACTTTGCATTCTAAAAAGCCAGGTTGTCTTTTTCACCGCTTTACTCTCAAATAGCTATACTATTTCTGTTAAGTCTTCAGTCTTCGACTTTCCCCCTCCTCTTATTTTCATCTCAGTTTTCCCGTTCTGCCTTTGTTATCATTCACACAATTCATCATTAAAAACAAAAAACAAAAAACTACTATTAGAAAGTGGGTAAAAGAGAAGGCCAAGGAAAGCAGATTTCTTTTCTGGAGAGAATATAAAGCTCGGAACACTTAACATTTAGCGAAATTTGCCTTTAGTACATTTAAAAACTTGATTACATACAATGCTTATGAAATTCATTGTTAATACCAAGCTGCAAATAAAGAATTATGAATTCCTTTGAAAATAAGCTTCATTTTCAGAGCAAATTTAATAAATAGGGGAAGTAGAAGCCAAAAAGAATGGAATTCATTAATTTAGGGCAACTGGAGAGCAGAATTCCAGAGAAAATCCAACAGATCACAATATTGTAATATAGTTAGCAAATATGCACCCTCAGGGCAGAATGATCAGGGGTCACAGAGGACATTGAATAATAAGGCAGCTATGTAGCATTAATGACAACCAAGGTGAATTCAGAAATAAATTAAGAGAAATGGCAGAACTTTCTTTTCTTCGTATTCATCCAGAAAATGTACTGATTTTGAAGGATTCAGAGAAATTTCAGCTAAGCTTGGAAGACAGTCACAGATACGATTAATCACATTTGAAAAGAAAAGGCTGAAGTGTGATTTTTATAAGAGAAGATGGCAAGTACTAGCTCTCTGTCTTTACTTGTGGAGTTAAGAAAGAACTGATTTATATAACAGTGAGGCATATTTGGTTAGTCATTGGGAAAAAATATCACATGACATTAAATGGCAGAAAACGTTTTTTAAAATAGACAATGTGTTGAATCATGTTCTGGGAAAGTCTTAAGAAATAGGATTCATCTTTGTGCTCTCATAACTCTGGAAGTAGGAATAAAAATTCTCTGGCTTATGTACATAGGGTTTTTCCTGCCCTGGAGTCAATGATTTTATGAAATACCTAATTTTTTTTCCCTCCAGATTGCATAAAATGCCTTTATTCATTTTTGAGGGTGTATATGATTTACTTCTTGTTGCTGGAACTTACTGCTTATATTTTTACTAAGTTAATGAATATTTTGAATCAATCGCCTAATCAATAGAAATTTCTCCTATTATATTTGGCTAATTTAACATTTGATGAAATCAGGATGGTTTAATAAGATTTTACCATATGCTATAGCATATCTTTGTTATTTTTAAGGTGTTTACTTCCTTAGAGAGAGTTAGGTTTCTCCAATACAATTATCTTAAATCATAGCTGCTCTTGCCTTATTGTAAAATAAGTTGAACACCTTTTAAATATATATCCAAGATTTTTTTTTTAAATCATGTTCTCTCTCTTTTGATAACTAGGAATTATACATGTGTGCTTGCCTTAACATTAGTGTGTTAGGATTGAGGTAGCCTGGAAATTAACTTTATGTTATGGAAATATGCCTCAGTTATGTGTCCTAAAGTTTTCTTTTCTGCAAGGCATAATGGTGTTTTGCACTGTAATGTTTCTTGGATGAGAAGAGAGCCAGTGTCATTCTCTTTTCTTATCATGATGTGCTTGTGTCTTTCATTAACACAGAAAAAAGAAAGTTCATGATTGACTTCCCTTCTATTCATTTCAGACAAATGTAGGGTTTTTACTAAGCTTGAAAGAAATTATACAAAGTCCATTTGGAGAAGCAGCCTGTGCTATTGATAGATAAGGTTTCTAGTTTTCCAGGTGTTACTGTGTTAGCTTTGTGATTTTTAAGTTTGAGGAGTGAATACTCAAAAAAGTTTCAAAATCTAGCATGATAAGAAGTCATAGACGAAGGAATGTTCTTCTGGTTGCTTTAGAGGACAAAGTATTTCCAAGACTTGCAAGCCTATTTAGGTTAGAACATAGAAATGATAATTTTGACTCTAGGTGGCATTTATGAGGAACTATTTATAGTGGTGGAAGTCTCTCTCTGGATTGTGTTCTTATTTAACATTCTTCTGTAGGATAGATTTATACCTTAATACCATTCCAACATAATGAGGAGCTTGTTTCATTTTCCTTCAGCAAGGCAAAAAATCTACCTTATAAGACTTGCCATCTCTGGAACCACCAAAATACTTCAAAGTCATGACTCCATTTCTGGCCTCAAGTCGGAGGTGATTCTCTCTGGTTCCCCCCTTTTAGCTTAAAGTTTCCAATCTTAGTTTACTCTTGTATTGTCTGGAGAGATTACAGCTCCATTCCTACATGTATTTTAAAACATGTTCCCTTCCTTACTGCCTTTCTGGGGGCAGATACGAGCTCAGACTGGCTTTGGAATGCCTGAGCACAGAGCACTCATGCAAATCTTTGGTGCCTCTAGGGTATATTCTGCTTCAGGAGATCTGACCAGTCTGGAGATCAGATTAGTGGGGAATCCTAAATTTTTATAGTAGCATCCCAAACAATTTAAAGAGGTGTTTCTATGCAGAACAATGTCTTCCCAGCTAGAATGGACAGCAGGGTTATAGAGCTATTTCACTGTTCCCAAACTGTAAGACTGTTTCCAATGGCTTAATCTAATGATTTCTCCTGTAAACATTTGATCTACATTAATTTGAGTTTTTTTTTCCTTTCAGTTTATATGGACTTTCAATTTTTAAAAGGCTTTAGTAACTTTCTTACTTGCTATTTGAATATCAAGAATTTCATGTATACCTTGAAAAGAAACCTACAGGTGTCCTTGGCTGCCTAGTTGATAAAATGTCTTGATTAGGAAAGGTGTTGGCAATGTGTGAATGAAGGATACTGTTTTAGGTGTCATTTGGACTAAGCTTGAAAAGAAGTCACACTCTGATTTTTTTTTTTTTTTTTTTTCTGGTGGGAGATCAATACTGTCTAGACATGGTCTCATTACAACTTTGCATTGACTAAGGCAGACTCAGTCAACAGTGGGGCTGAGATTGCTGTAATCTTGCTGCTGGTGGGACATTTGTGTTGCCTGCTATTACGGAGAACTCCACATTCACTGGTGTCACCTCTGTATTCCATTCCACTCAACTGTGGGGTGATCCTTGAGGACGGGCTATGCCAACTCATGACATTTTAAAAATTCTGGATCCTGGAAGTGCTGGGAGCTGCTCTCTAGGATTTCCTACCATCTTGGGGGTGGTGATACAGGGCATGTGAGAGGCTTTGGAGCCTTTAAATTCCTTGTAGACTCTAAAACACAAAAAGAGAGGGAATAATTCAACTCACATCTCAAGGCCTTAGCCCATCTCTGAAAGCCAGATATCTTCCCTGTCACATGGCCTCCCTGTTAATTTCTGCAGATATCTTCATGTATAGAAATATCACCAGTTATTTTTTGTTTTCTTATAATCAGTAGTCTTTTCTCTTATAAAAAATTTTCACTAATTTGAATTTGTTTTTAAATGGAGAAAGTTTATGATTTTCCACCTGGATCAGAACTTAAATATCTTGTCTTCTTCCTGTTAGACATTCAGACTCCTGGCAGTGCTGCTCTGCATGGAATCTTAAATCTTTCATTTGTGGTTATTTGTTGGCATTTTGCGAGAGAGTGAAGCAATGTCTGAGCCACTAGAGGCCAGAGGTGGCCCATCCTGACCAGATTTCCAATAGTGGAATAAATGTCAGTTATTTATCCAGCCTCTTTACTTTTCAGCTGTGGGAAAGATGAGGATAGACATTGAGAAATAATGTTGATTATACAAAGGATTGCTCATGATAAAAGATCTCTTTCTGGGAATTTAAGTGTTCCAGTAAATTAGCATTATTGATCATTCTCTTTCCACATAGTCTACAGATGATCTTACAATCCTAAAACTATTATTCTCCCCTGTCTGGTGTAATTACCAGAACAAGGAATAATCTAATTAAAAGACGACAAGGATGCCTCCTAATTGTTCTAATAAATTATGTTAATACACAATGCATGCACTTACTTTTCAACAGGAATTAATTTAATAGATTGACAGCTTGTCCTTTACTGCCACAATCTTAACTTTCATTTATCCTAAACAAGACAACTAAAAAAGGATAATTAACCATTCAAAAATCTGTTAGGTCATTGAGAAAATCCAAGGTTCCATGTGGTACATATGGATGAAGAAATGGGTTTCAGGTTCTCTAGATAAAATAGTGACCTAAGAGAGAGAAGGGTAAAGTAAAGATCAGTAGAGTCTAAAGTCAAAATCAGAAACAGACTGTTGCAATGAAGGTAATCGACTTTTCATCTTTTCCTGTATTATTAGGTATAGTGTTGCATGATAATGCAATGCCAACTCATGTAATCGTGTTTGCTTAGTTTTAGGCATTTTGCACAAATCTATTAGACATGATGTTGTATATTGCATGTATGAGATGATGCTCTTAGTAAGTAAGTGCTTAGTCGCTCAGTGGTGCCTGACTCTTTGTGACCCGATGGGCTCTATGTAGCCCACCAGGCTCCTCTGTCCATGGAATTTTCCTGGCAAGAATACTAGAATGGGTTGCCATTTCCTACTTCAGGGATCTCAGTAAAGTCATGTCATAAAATGAGCAAAAATTAAAGAGGTCACTTCTGATAGGCTGAATATTTTCTACAAAAAAAAAAAAAAAAAAGCCAGCCTCCCTGCTTATTTGAACATAATTCAGATTAGTTTGTTGCATAACTGTATAAGAAAGGCATCAAGGCAGTGTAGAAAAGGATGTCAAGAATGATACAATGGAAATAAAAACCTCTGTTGAGCATGGAGGGAAGCATATAGGTTAATTCCAGATCAATATGGCCACTGTGCATAGTTCAAAACAGCAGATTCCTGGGTTGATTTGTGTTTCTCTCCCTTGACATAACAATCTTTGAAATGTAATTAACAAGCGTACAGGTAGGATGGAATCTTACATACCCAGATTGGAAGGTATTTCCAGAAAGGATGTTGTTGTTGTTGTTCAGTTTTTAAGTTGTATCTGACTCTTTGTGGCTTGGACTGCAGCATGCCAGGCTTCCCTGTTCTTCATTGTCTCCCAGAATTTGCTCAAATTCCTGTCCATTGAGTCAATGATACCATCCAACCATCTCATCCTGTTACCCCCTTCTCCTCCTGCCCTCTATCTTTCCTAGCATCAGGGTCTTTTCCAGTGAGTTGGCTCTTCACATCAGGTGGCTGAAGTATTGGAGCTTCAGCATCAGTCTTCCAAGGAATACTCAGGGTTGATTTTCTTTAGGATTGACTGGTTTGGTCTCCTTGCAGTCCAAGGGACTCTCAAGAGTCTTCTCTAACACCATAGCTCAAAAGCATCAATTCTTTGGTGCTCAGCCTTCTTTATGGTCCAACTCTCACATCTGCACATGACCACTGGAAAAACCATAGCTTTGACTGGATGGACCTTTGTTGGCAAAGTGATAGCTCTACTTTTTAGTACGTTGTCTAGGTTTGTCATAGCTTTCCTTCCAAGGAGTAAGCATCTTTTAATTTCATGGCAGCAATCACTATCCTTAGTGATTTTGGAGCCAGATAAAATAAAAAGTATCCAGAAAGGATGCTTTCTCACAAGTTAGGAAGTTTGTGGCACTAATTTTCCATATCTGAAGGTTTAAGCTATTCAAATCGTCAACTTCATCAAAAAGTATGGAGCTGGAACACATGCAGATTCAAGTTTATACTCGCACCATAAAATAAATGGGAATTAAAACAAAATTATCTTTAATGGCAAAGGAATGCAAACACTTTTCTTCCTATTTTGAAGAGAATTGGCCTAATAAACATCATGATTTTTGGCTCCTTACTCCCTGTCTGTTAGTATTCTAGTTCACGTCTCCATTTTTTTTTTTTTAATTTCTTTATGTGAACCATTTTTAAAGTCTTTATTGAGTAGATTACAATACTGCTTCTGTTTTATATTTTGCTCTTTTGGCCACAAGGCATGTGAAACCTTAACTCCCCAACCAGTGATTAAAGCAGCACCCCCTGCATTGGAAGGCAAAGTGTAAAACCACCGGACCACCAGGGAAGTCCGGTGTCTTCATTTTCAGTGGGAAAATTTCATATGGTCTTTTTCCGTTTTAAAAAAGTTGGACTTTTTTTTTTCAAGGACATCAGGCTCTGATGAAGACTGAGAGCTGGAGAGTTCCTAACTGAAGTGTAGAACCCACACCACCAGGACTAAACTAGATCCAGTACCTGGGTGGATCTCATCTTCTTTAACTCCAGGCAGGGACAATGTCTGCCTCTGAGAGAAAGCATGAATGTGGCACTCATTTTTTTTTCTCACCTTCTTTTCTTTTCCTTTCCTTCCTTTTTAACTTTGAAACTTTCTTTTATTGTAGAAAAATAGGAATAATATAAAATATGACATTTTAGTCATTTTAAAATATACAGTTCAATAGTGTTAAACATGGAGGAGAAAATGGCAACCCACTCTATTATTCTTGCCTGGGAAATCCCATGGACAGAGGAGCCTGGCAGGCGACGGTCCGTGGGGTTGCAAAGAGTCAGACACAACTGAGCACACATGCAGAGTGTTAAACATGATAATTCTTTTGAATAATTGGACTGAAAAGAAAATGAGGCATTAGATAAGTGCCTAGGTTATCACGTAGAGATGTTTTATTCTGCTTTTTATTTGTTTCTAACCTGTCTGCAATTATATATCACCAAAAGTATGATATCCACCTATATGAACCAGAAAAAATTCCATCTCAATTCTAGAACAGACTCTAGATGCTCATAGCAGCTGAGGAGGGAGGATTGGCTGGGCAAAGGGTCAGCATAATAAATGAGTTTGGGGAAAGTGGAAAAGTTCATGTCTCTGATGGTCCCTTGGGCATTTCTAGAGCTCAGAATGTGAACTTGACACTCTATGGATAAATATGATATTTTTTTCTCAGCTACTGGAGTTGGAAATTCTTTCACTCAGTAAATGATGCAAGATATATGTTAAGTAACGCTAAAGTATTGACAAAAACTGACCAAAATCAGGGAATTCAAAGCTCCAGGAAAGCTGAAACACTTGCTTAATACGCTGCCATCAAGCCATGATCTCATCCCTTGCTGCTTCATACACTGATCGCAGAGACACTGAAATCATCCCCCAGTTAGGATAGAGCATGTTTACAGCAAGTTTAGAAGGCAGAGACTTGGTTGAGTCCTCTATTTTTATTGGCCATTAAAACTTCCTATTGCATATAAACTAAATTTGATGACTATTAAAATAATGTTAATATGCATTGAAAAGTTACCTTTCAAAAGGTTGGAACAGCGGGAATCTCTGCTTTGAATCTTATGTTAACCAGGTTCATCGTTTGGCAGCTCCCCGTGGAGCATAGGATAAAGTCTAAACTCCTTACTTAGAATGAAAACCACAATCACTGAAAACTAACCAAACTGATCACATGGACTTCAGCCTTGTGTAACTCAATGAAACTATGAACCATGCAGTGTAGGGCCACCCAAGACAGACGGGTCATGATGGAGAGTTCTGACAGAACGTGGTCCACTGAAGAAGGGAATGGCAAATGACTTTACTGTTCTTGCCTTGAGAACCCCATGAATAGTATGAAAAGGCAAAAAGATACGACACTGAAAGATGAACTCCCCAGGTCAATATATAGATGCCTGATGTGCTACTGGGGAAGAGTAGAGAAATAACCCCAGAAAGAATGAAGAGATGGAGCCAAAGCAAAAATAACATGCAGTTGTGGATATGACTGGTGATAGAAGTAAAGTCTGATGCTGTAAAGAGCAATATTGCATAGGAACCTGGAATGTTAGGTCCATGAATCAAGGCAAATTGGAAGTGGTCAAACAGGAGATGGCAAGAGTGAACATTGACATTTTAGAAATCAGTGAACTAAAATGGAATGGAATAGGCAAATTTAATTCAGATGACCATTATACCTACTACTAATGAGCAAGAATCCCTTAGAAGAAATGGAGTAGCCATCATAGTTAACAAGAGTCTGAAATGAAGTACATGAGTGCAGTCTCAAAAACGACAGAATGATCTCTGTTTCTTTCCAAGGCAAACCATTCAATATCACAGTAATCCAAGTCTATGCCCCAATCACTAATGCCAAAGAAGCTGAAGTTGAATGGTTCTATGAAGATCTACAAAACTTTCTAGAACTAATACCAAAAAAAGATCATCATAGGGGACTGAATGCAAAAGTAGGAAGTCAAGAGATACCTGGAGTAACAGGCAAGTTTGGCCTTGGAGTACAAAATGAAGAGGATCAAAGGCTTACAGAACTTTGCCCAAAAAAATGCAGTGTTCATAGCAAACACCTCTTCCAACAACACAAGAGACGATTCTACATATGGACATCACCAGATAGTCAATACTGAAATCAGATTGATTATATTCTTTGCCACCGGAGATGGAGAAGCTGTATACAGTCAGCAAAAACAAGACTGGGAGCTGACTGTAGCTCACATCATAAACTCCTTATTGCCAATTCAGACTTAAATTGAAGAAAGTAGGCAAAACCACTAGACCATTCAGGTATGACTTAAATCAAATCCCTTATGATTTTACAGTAGAAGTGACAAAGAGACTCAGGAGATTAGATCTGATAGAGTGCCTGAAGAACTATGGTCGGAGCTTCATGCCATTATACAGGAGGCAGTGATCAAGACCATCCCCAAGAAAAAGAAATGCAAAAAGGCAAAAGGGTTGTCTGAGGAGGCCTAAAAAAATAGCTGAGAAAAGAAGTGAAATGCAAAGGAGAAAAGGAAAGATAGACCCATCTGAATGCAGAGTTCCAAAGAGGAGCATGGAGAAATAAGATGGCCTTCCTCAGTGATCAATACAAAAAAAAAAATAGAGGAAAACAATAGACTGGGGAAGACTAAAGATCTCTTCAAGAAAATTAGAGATACCAAGGGAACATTTCACACAAAGATGGGCACAATAAAGGACAGAAATGGTATGGACCTAACAGAAGCAGAAGATATTAAGAGATGGCAAGAATACACAGAACTGTACAGAAAAGATCTTCATGACCCAGATGACCCTGATGGTGTGCTCACTCACCTAGAGCCAGATATTCTGGAGTCTGAAGTCAAGTGAGCCTTAGAAAGCATCACTGTAAACAAGTCTAGTGGAGGTAATGGAATTCCAGTTAAATTATTTCAAACCCTAAATGATGATGCTGTGAAAGTGCTGCACTCAATATACCAGCAAATTTGGAAAACTCAGTAGTGGCCACAGAACTGGAAAAGGTCAGTTTTCATTCCAATCCCAAATAAAGGCAATGCCAAAGAATGTTCAAACTATGGTACAGTTGCACTCATTTCACATGCTAGCAAAGTAATGCTCAAAATTCTCCAAGTGAGGCTTCAAAAGTACATGAACTGAGAACTTCCAGATGTCCAAGCTGGATTCAGAAAAGGCAGAGGAACCAGATATCAAATTGCCAACATCCATTGCATTATAGAAAAAGCAAGAGAGTTCTAAGAAAATATCTTCTTCTGCTTTATTAACTATGCTAAAGCCTTTGACTGTGTGGATCACAACAAACTGTGGGAAATTCTTCAAGAGATGAGAATACCAGACCACCTGACCTGCCTCCTGAGAAATCAGTATTCAGATCAAGAAGCAACAGTTAGAACTGGACATGGGACAAAGGACTAGTTCCAAATTGGGGAAAGAGTACATCAAAGCTGTATACTGTCACCCTGCTTATTTAACTGATATGCAGAGTACATCATTCGAAATGTGGGGCTGGATGAAGCACAAACTGGAATCAAGATTTCCAGGAGAAATATCAATAACCTCAGATATACAGATGACACCACCCTTATGGCAGAAAGTGAAGAACTAAAGAGCAATTTGATGAAAGTGAAAGAGGAGAGTGAAAAAGCTGGCTTAAAGCTCAACATTCAGAAAACAAAGATAATGGCATCTGGTCCCATCACTTCATGACAAATAGATGGGGAAACAGTGTCAGACTTTATTTTGGGGGGCTCAAAAATCACTGCAGATGATGACTGCAGCCATGAAATTCAAAGATGCTTGCTCCTTGGAAAAAGCTATGACCAACCTAGACAGCATATTAAAAAGCAGAGACATTACTTTGCCGACAAAGGTGCGTCTAGTCAAAGCTATGATTTTACCAGTAGTCATGTATAGATGTGAGAGTTGGACTACAAAGAAAGCTGAGCGCCAAAGAATTGATGATTTTGAACTGTGGTGTTGGAGAAGACTCTTGAGAGTCCCTTGGACTGCAAGGAGATCAAACCAATCAAACCTAAAGGAAGTGAAAGTGAAAGTCGCTCAATTGTGTCTGACTCTTTGCTACACCATGGACTATACCGTCCATGGAATTCTCCAGGCCAGAATACTGGAGTGGGTCAGCCTTTCTCTTCTCCAGGGGTTCTTTCCCACCCAGGGATTGAACCCAGGTCTCTGGCATTGCAGGCAGATTCTTTACCAGCTGAGCCACAGGGAAAGCCCAAACTAAAGGAAATCAGTCCTGAATATTCATTGGAAGGACTGATGCTGAAGCTGAAACTCCAGTACTTTGGCCACCCGATGAGAAGAGCTGACTCGTTGGAAAAGACCCTGATCCTGGGAAAGATTGAGGGAAGGAGAAGGGGACGACAGAGGATGAGATGGTTGGATAGCATCACCGACTTGCTGGACGTGAGTTTGAGCAATCTTTGGGAGCTGGCGATAGACAGGGAAGCCTGGCGTGCTGCAGTCTACGGAGTCACAAAGAGTTGGACATGACTGAGTGAATGAATGGAACTGAGGGTCCCCAACGGTCTCTCCTTTACCTATCTTCCCACTTTATCTTTCTTTGCTTCTCCATACATGCTGTACTTCATCCTGGCATTCAATTCAGTTCAGTTCAGTCACTCTGGAAAAACCATAGCTTTGACTAGATGTACCTTTGTCGTCAAAGTAATGTGTCTGCTTTTTAATATTTTGTCTAGGTTGGTCGTAACTTTTCTTCCAAGGAGCAAGCATCTCTTAATTTCATGGCTGCAGTCACCATCTACAGTGATTTGGAGCCCCCCAAAAATAAAATCTCACTGTTTCCATTGTTTCCCCATCTGTTTGCCATGAAGTGATGGGACCAGATATCATGATCTTAGTTTTCTGAATGTTGAGTTTTAAGTCAATTTTTTCATCCTCCTCTTTCACTTTCATCAAGAGGCTCTAGTTCTTTTTTGCTTTCTGCCATAAGTGTGATGTCATTTGTGTATCTGAGGTTATTGATATTTCTCCTGGCAGTCTTGATTCCAGCTTGTGCTTCATCCAGCCCCACATTTCCCGTGATGTACTCTGCATATCAGTTAAATAAGCAGAGTGACAATATACAACCTTGATGTACTCCTGTCCTGATTTGGAACCAGTTTGTTATTCCATGTCCAGTTCTAACTGTTGCTTCTTGACCTGTATACAGATTTCTCAGGAGGTGGGTCAGGTGGTCTGGTATTCCCATCTCTTGAAGAATTTTCCACAGTTTGTTGTGATCCACATAGTCATAGGCTTTGGCACAGTCAATAAAACAGAAGTAGATGTTTTTCTGCAACTCTCTTGCTTTTTCTATGATGCAACATATGTTGGCAATTTGATCTCTGCCTTTTCTAAATCCAGCTTGAATATCTGGAAGTTCACAGTTCACATACTTTTGAAGCCTGACTTGGATCATTTTGAGCATTACCCTTCTCAAGGGAAAACTAAGTCTTATACGTTATATGAAAATTACCTCAAAATGTATGATGGACTTAAATATAAAACATGAAGCTATAAAACTTTTAGAAGAAAACATAAGAGAAAATCCTTGGGATCCTGGAATAGCAAAGAGTTCTTAGACTTGACATTAAAGTACAATTCATAAAAGGAGAAAAAAATGATGTATTAGATATCATCAGAATTACAACGTGTGCTCTGTAAAAGACCATGATTGTTGTTGTTGCTGTTCAGTCACTAAGTCATTTCCGACTCTTTGTGGCTCCATGGATGCAGCAGGCCTGGCTCCTCTGTCTTCCACTGTCTCCCAGAGTTTGCTCAAATTCATGTCCATTGAGTCGGTGATGCTATCTAACAATCTCATCCTCTGCCTCCCCATTCTCCTTTTGCCTTCAATCTTTCCCAGCATCGGGATCTTTTCCAGTGAATCACCTCTTCACAATAGGAGGCCAAGTATTCAGTCTCAGAATCGGTCCTTCGGTGAACAGTCAGGGTTGATTTCCTTTAGGATTTACTGACACCTTCTGACCTGGGGGCGTTCATCTTTCAGTGTCGTATCTTTTTGCTTTTTCACACTGTTCATGGGGTTCTCGAAGCAAGAATACTGGAGTGGGTTGCCATCTCCTTCTCCAGTGGACCACGTTTTGTCGGAACTCTTCACTATGACCCCTCCATCTTGGGCGGCTCTGCATGACGGGACTCATAGTTTCATTGAGTTATGTAAGCCCCTTCACTACAACAAGGTTATGATCCAGGAAGGGGAAAAGACCCTGATAGGAGGATGAAAAGACATATCCAAAGCACATATCTGACGAAGGACTAGTATCTAAATTATATAAAGACCTCTCAAACTCAACATTAAAAAAAAAGAAAAAAGCAATCCAGTTAGAAATCATTAAGAGATATTTCACTGAAGAGGTATTATAGAAGGCAAGTAAGCACATCAAAATACTTTCAACATTATTAGCCATCAGGGAAATGTAAATTAAAACCACAGTGATATATCACTATATACCTACTTTACTGTCTTTAAAAAAATATTGACAACACCAAATGCTAATGAGGATGCAGACAAACTGGATTACTCATATATTGCTGCTGAGAATGTGACATGGTAACAGGACTCTGGAAAATAGTTTCTCAGTTTCTTATCAAACTAAATATTCACTTACTATACTCCTGAGCATCTATCCTGAGGAAATGAAAATGTATGTTCACATAAAACTTGTGCATGAATGTTCATAGTAGGTTTATTTGTAATAGCCAAAAACTGGAAACAACACAGATGACATATATTGGGTGAATGGATTAAAAAGCAGTAGTATATCCACACCATGGTGGCACTACTCAGCAATGAGTAATTGATACATGAAACTAACTACTTGGTGCAGTCTTCAAGGATGTAGGCTATAGGGGAAAACGCCAATCCCCAAAGATTACATATTGTATGATTCCATTTATATAGCATTCCTCAAATGAGAAAACTATATAAATGAAGAACAGATTTGTGGTTGTCAAGGGTTAAGGAAGTGTGAGATGGGAGAGGAATGGGTGTGGCTATAAAAGGGCAGTGTAAGGATGGTTGTGGTGATGAAAATATTCTGTATCTTGACTGTATTCAAGTCAGTATTCTGCTACTTTACTGTAGATTTGCAAGGTGTTACCATTGGGAGAAATTGGGTAAAGGGTACTTCAAATCTCTCTGTAGTTTTTTCTAACAACTTGCATGTAAATCTACAAATACCTCAAAATGAGAAGTTTAATTAAAAAGAGGACTCAGAAAAAGACCCCAGTATGATGACAGTAACATTTCAAATAAAATCAAATCGTACTCTAAGAACAAATCAAAAGAAGTCAAGATATAAAGGGAATCTTCCTGACCCAGGGAACTGAACCCAGGTCTCCTGCATTACAGGTGGATTCTTTACTATCTGACCTACCAGAGAAGCCCATAAATATTAAAACTGGCAAAAACAAACCAAAAAAAAACCACTTTGAATTTCTTTATAGCAGGAAAAAAATCACAGAAACAAAAAAGAGAAGGCAAATTGTGGGTAGAAAAGTGTAATATACATGACAGCAAAGGGGTTACTCAAATATAAAAAAGAATGTGTTTCATTGTAAAAATATGCAAAATAAAAAATAAAAGTTATAAAAAAATAAAAGGGGGGAACATGTGAACGAAAAGAATTGAGGAGAAGATAACAATGTAATTGTAGAAGCTGCCTTAAAAGTTCAGAGACTGATTTAGAAGGGATAAAAAGGTGAAATCTATACAGATTCCAGAAGGGGTCAGGAATTAGTGGCATTATAAATCTATGAAAGTAGGAATGTAAAAAAGAATGTTGAGAAAACAATGAATAACCATTAGATCCCCAGAGTCATTGACTAACCTGAATAGCCTGGGAACTGTCCCTCTTCTCCTTGCTCGCTGCTGGAGAGGGTCAAGCACAGGGTCTGTGCTGGGGGTCACTGTGCCTAGGCAAGGACAGAGCTATGAAGATAAAAACGGGGATCAAGTGAAAGTCTGTATAGTGGGGCTTCTGCTCTTTCCCACATGTGGATCCCAGAACAGTGGCACTCAGGCAGGAGATTGGAAAACAATTTTCTGGGGACTTTGACCAGCCCAAGAAAAGAGAAGTAAAATACCAAACAGGAAGCCAGTCACTCTAGTCCTGCATTGTCCACTACGGTAGCCATGTGGCCGCTGAACATTGAAATATGGTTTGTCTGACTTGAGATGGGTTGTAAATGTACAACATATTAAGAATTTCGAATGCTTCATTTATGCGTGCGTGCACGCTGAGTCACTTCATTGTGCCTGACTCTTTGTGACCATATGGACCGTAGCCCACCAGTCTTCTCTGTCCATGGCATTCTCCAAGCAAGAATACTGGAGTGGGTAGCCATTCCCTTCTCCAGGGGATCTTCCCGACCCACAGATCAAACCACCTGGATGTCTGTATTCGAATCCTCATTCCACCACTCAGGCCCTCGGGTTCCACTTGGACAAGATACTCAGCTCCATGAGAACTTCTCAGGCTGTTATAAGGGCTACATTAGCTAATGTATGGTAGGCCTTTGGCATGCTATGTGCTGTGTGATTATTAATTTTTCATGATTATGATTTTCATTTTAAATATAATCTAAGTCTCAGAGCTAGTTATTTGTGGAGATGTAACTGAAACTCGGGTGGGTCTTTTATTCAGTGCTCTCTCTTCCCTACTTTGCTATCTAATTGGTTAGTTTTCATTCATCCTTTTAAAATCTACATTTATAAAGTCAGAGCTGTTAGTGAAGATTTTATAAGAACACTTTCCAAGGTTTTTTTTTTTTTTTTTCCAACTGCCAAGTCCAGAGATTTAGAATGTAGCTTGGTGCTGAAGTAATTGGCTCTCTTAGTCTTGAGTTATAAGAAGTTCCCTTTCAGAGTGTAAGGTTGAGAACCATGAGAAGAACTCTCACATTTTGGTAATTGCTTTAAGGAATAACTTACCTTTAAAAAAAATGTTATTCAGTTACAATTCCTTCCTTCCCTCACCTTGCCGTTTTGAGAATCTCCTCATTATATATCTCCACCAGCTTGTTTTCTGAGTTTCCCCTTTTAACTATTTCCTCAAGTACAGTCCCTTAATATTATTTTCTTTTCAGCTTATCAACTGCTTGGAAAAGTGATATACTTTTTAGTACTGAAGAGTTTCTGAGGAATGTAGAAATGATTCAGTCTTAGGAGAATACAGAAATGATTTAATCTTAGGTGAATACAGAAATGATTTAATTCTCTACCTGTCAAAGAACTGAAGCATTATGAAACTGGCCTTAGCCAGCTACTTGAGGCAAACTGTACACTCTATACTACTGTCATATCACATCAACGGACAGTTCATGATCAGAGATTAATTCAGAAACTCTCATTAGTATGTCGAGCTAAGAACAGGGATGAAATGTTTTAATATCTCTTGAATGCAACTTTTGTGTGTGTGTGTGTGTGTGTGTGTGTGTGTGAGAGAGAGAGAGAGAGAGAGAGAGAGAGAATGGAGTGGATTTAGCTATAAATAAGACTGAACTCCACAATGCTCTGATATTGATAAAGTGGGTGTCTTCTAAACTACTTTTAAATGTATTCCTCCTCTTCCTGGTAGTTAACCAGACAGATTATAGTTTAGTTATCCCAATGGGGAGTTTTAAATCAAAAGGACTAACAGTTTTTTTTTCCCCCAACATAAGTGAGAGAACACCAGGAAATAGAATTACAAATATATTTCCATTTTGTCATAAAGAAACTTAACATTTTCCCTGTTACTTAGACATCAGTTTAAACTATGACATTTCTCTTGTTTTGACTAGCACTAGAGTAAGAGAGAGAGATGTTCTATTACAGGGGCCTTATTGCCTGAAATAAATCTCTCAGGATACTTTAACGTTCTCTTACCATGCTCTTTTTGTGGTCTCCATGGTTCTTCTGTTTGGTTATTGAAATGTTTGACAAGTGACAACCGTGCTAAATTTTTCACCTACTTTTTGTGCTCTCCCTCTCAAACTGAAAATTAGAATGAAGTAGGCAAGTTTCAGGGCTTCCCTGGTGGCTCAGCTGATAAAGAATCCACCCGCAATGCGGGAGACCTGGGTTCGATCCCTGGGTTGGGAAGATTTCCTGGAGAAGGGAACAGCTACCCACCCCAGTATGCTGGCCTGGAGAATTCCATGGACTGTACAGTCCATGGGGTTGAAAAGAGTCGGACACGACTGAGCGGCTTTCATTTCACTAGACAAGTTTCAGTCCCTCCCATCCCCCATAATGGAACCCATGTTGAGCCAGGAAAGCTGTGTATTCAACGTTGATCCATGCATCAGTCCAAAGTTATTAAGTGCTTTCTGTTCAACATCTGTGTGAGGTGCTATGAAAACTGCAAACAGCACCTTGAACAATTCCAGACCTCAAAAACCTCCCCTTATTTTCCTCCTTTAGTTTCCCTTCCTTCCTCTCTTTTAGTCAACTTCCCAAAGAATCTGAGGCTGTTTACTAAATTAAAGGTAGTGTGCTAATAACAAAATAACCATAAGACAGAATTGTGATCATCTTTACTTGTATGAGCCCATGGGGTGAAAGAGCTAAATTTGGTTGTCAGTTTCCTGGTCTCTAAGGCAGAAAGGGAATTGCTAATTTACGTAGCCTTCTTTGTGTGACCAGAGAAAGCACCACAGTTTTTCACTCTGGTAGAGTTTCTTTGGGATCAAAACTGAAGGTGGAAATCAAAACTGGTTTACCAAGTGAACATTGACTTTAGTGCAGTTTTCAAACAGAGGAGGAAGTATGGGGAGGAAATATCCAGGACGTGAATTCATATCTGTCTTGCTTACTGTTGTGTCCCAGGGCTCAGCACAGGTGCAGAGTGCCAAGTAGGTATTGGAGACCATTGTTATTTTAGTCATTAAGTCATGTCCAACTCTTTGCAGGCCTGGACTGTAGCTCTCCAGGCTCCTCTGTCCATGGGATTCCCCAGGCAAGAACACTGGAGTGGGTAGCCATTTCCTCCTCAAGAGCACCTTTCCAACCCAGGGATTGAACCTGTGTCTCCTGCATTAGCATGTGAATTCCTTACCCCTGACCCACCTGGGAAGCCCCAGGTAGTGGAGGCACAGTTCTTCAGTTAGAATGGACCACTCAATGGACAATTTTGCACTGCCTTTCAGTAACAATGAAGATACTACTCTGCCCTCGAATGTTGTATTCTCTCTCCCCAGAAAGCCATACTTCAGTTCTCACATTAAATCCAATTTTGTTTGTTTTAGTATCTCTGAAAAGGATCTGCTTCTTTCCTCTGGAGCTCTTCCCTCAGGTGGAAAATACTCACTCCCTGTGGAACCATTTGACTACTGTCTGTCTCCTCTAGTAGGCTCCAGGAGGCATAGATCACATTTGATTTTGATCACCTTCATACCCCAGCCTGTATCATAGAGTCTGGCACTTACTAGATACTCATTGAATACTTTGTTAAGTGAATGAAAGTCACTAATTACCAAAGAGCATGGTGGGTTGTGCTTTTAATGAACTCTCAATGAAAATGAAGATAATGGATGAAAACGAGGATACTGTTACATATAATAATGAGGATACTCTTAAACATAATAATAATGATGCTGATGCTTAAAAAAAAATGGTGATGGTAGCTACTTCTGTTAAATTCTAACCATGTTCCAGGCCTTTTGCATAAAATGTACCCCTTATAACTCAATGAGGAAGGCAAAATTATTTGCTACATTTTACCAACGAAGAGAATGAACATTAAAGGAGATTGATGACTCCGATAAAGTCATGCACTTAATTGGCTGGTGGAGCCCAGGATTCAAATGAACATTCGTAACCACCGTGCAAAATTGTTCTCCCTATGCTATTTTACTAAAGCATCCTCTGGTTTATGATCTGGAGGAACAAATTGATCGTGTCCTCATGTGTCCTGAGCAGTGTGATAAGTTACTGTGTGACAACCCAAAATAGCAACAGTTCTCCATCACTTCAGTGTGAGGCCTCCACCGTGTTTTTAGCCAGGAGCAAAAAAAAAAAAAAACAAAAAAACAAAAACCAATGTAGAATCAGGGGCCATAAGATTCTTTATTTTCATTTTCAGAGCATTGGAGTGGGATTTCTTTTTTTTTCTTTCCCACCAATCTTCTTTGGTGCACCTCCCCCTTGGTTAATGTCTTTTGCTGCAGTTCTGTTAATAAGGAGTTATCACATATTTCATTTGTTCGTTTGAAAATCCAATGTTTATTGCAGTGCAGAACAGCCACATTATTATAAGCACTTACTCAGGCAAATTAAATGACTCCATGTAGTAGCTCTGCAAAGTCTGATTTCCATGTGTGGAATCATGTTTATCATCACCCAATTTGAAAGGCACAAAACAGCACATTTACATTGTTAACTCTTTTATAACATTCCCTTTCTACATTATTTGTTTGCTCTGTTGTTAGAAACCAGCCCAAATCCCTTCACGGAGGAGGACACACACAAAAGGATGGCAATATTTAAATATTAGGGCTGTGATGGGGTGAAGCAATTGAGGCATGTCCAGCATTGCCTTCTGCCCTCATGGGTGCATTATGTAGATTCAGGGATTGCCAGATTTTCCTTTAAGAGTTTAGCTAACTGATTCTTCAAGAACATAAGGTTTCTCAAGGAAGTGTAAATAGAAGGCATTTTTCAACACAGTATTGGCCGAGGAGAAAGCATTGGATCTTTTGGGGCTTTCACTTCATGATTACTGAACTTTCCTGCAAGTTTTTTTTTTTTTTCTCCTCCACAGATTCTCCCTCCAGGAAGAGAAGGAGCATTCTTTGCAATTCTAGCCTCTTTAAAGAATGACCTCCTTGCCTCCAAGAGTGTCTTTCGGTATTACCAGTAGAAATGAATTATCTTAAAGCTAACTTTTATTTTAAAGCAAAAATTCCATTTTGGAGGGGGGAGAATTTAATCTCAAACCCTAGAACATATAAGGTTAATGGCAAACTCGCTTCAAGGAGAGAAATATAAAAAGCAAAATTGCTCAGTCGGCTGAAGAACTAATCAAGCATATTGTTCCCTTGATTCTATAAAATTACAGCAAACCTTTTAGAAAGGTTGAAAAGATGTCCGTGGTGTGCTCTCAGTTTCCTTGTCTGTAAATGTGTGTTCCCTCTTCCCAGAGGCGCTGGTATGTGCTGAAGGGGGTCTCCTGGCTAAGGGCTGAGTGTCTTTCCAAATGATAGATGGTTCCCTCTACTGGCTGAACTTAAATTCAGTCCTCTGAGCTGAGCCAATCAGGGAGGAATCACCATCCTTCTCACTGATAATGAAACCAGTTTTGAGTTTCATCCTTAAAGAAACCAACCACCCGAGGCCAGTTTAAGTGTACACAGGAGCTGGTGATGGACCTCCTCCCTGTCTCCTTCTCCCCGCCCTCCTTTCTTCCTCCTTCCCTTTCCCTTTACTTCGAGAAAAATTTAAAGATACAGACAAGCCCAAAAGGTAGTGTAATAAGCATCTGTATTTCTACTATCTAAAAAGGAGCATCTGTTTATGTTTAGTCAGATTTACTTCGTTTGTGTGTTTGTTTCTTTTCAAAGCAATTATTGATGAAACCAAATTCCCTGTTAACTACCACATCTGGCTTTCCTTCCACTCTTTACTCTCTCAGCTGTCTACCAAAAGTTCCCTACCATAAATTTAGGATGTTTTTTTTTTTAAATGTTGCATTTAAAAAAAAATTTTTTTTAATTAGTTGGAGGCTAATTACTTTACAATATTGTAGTGGTTTTTGTCATACATTGACATGAATCAGCCATGGATATACATGTATTCCCCATCCCGATCCCCCCTCCCACCTCCCTCTCCCCCCGATCCCTTTAGGATGTTTTTAACTAGTGTATTGTTTATATTTTTTATGCACACACATATATATACCAACAACCAATATACACTATTTTGTTTGAATATTTAATGTTTAAATCTTTCCTTGTTGCTTTTTTAACATCACAGTATTTACAAAAATGAGCTGCATTGATGCCATAAAAATAAATTGATCAATTTTAACAGCTCCGTAATATTCATATATCCATATAGTGCCTTTTATTGACCTGTTCCATTTCCAGTGCAACTTTTAGATCATTTCCAAAGTTTGCTGTACAAAAACAAAAACACTTCAGTATTATTTTAGTATGTGTCTTCTTGTGTCCATGTTGCTTGAGTCCAGTATACCCTGTAGGAAGAATCAGTATACCATAGGATATTGTAGTATTTATTTTGATAAATATAATGAAATTGCTCACCAGAAAGATATACCAGTTCATGATTTGGCCAGAGGTAAACTAGACTATTATGCTAATTTTTTCCCTCCATCTTAGACAACACTGACTTTTGTCTACCTTTTCCATGTTTACTAGTCTAACAAAATAAAAATGGAATTCCATTAATATAATATGCATTTTACTCTAGTGATTCTGAGCTTTTTTTAAATGTTCCTTGTTCGTTGAGATTTCTTCTTTGAACAACCATTTTTTCCTAAATGTTTGTTCATCTTTTTTCTTGATTTTAGTAGTTCCTTATATATTTTGGTTACTTATTCTCTGTCTGTTTCATGTTCTTTGTTTTCAGTCGCTAAGTCATATCTGACTCTTTGCGACCCTATGAACTGCAGCACACCAGGCTTCCCTGTCCTTCTCTGTCTCCCAGAATTTGCTCAAACTCATGTCCATTGAGTCAGTGATACCATCCAAGCACCTAATCCTCTGTCTCCCTCTTCTCCTCCTGCCCTCAATCTTTCCCAGCATCAGAGTCTTTTCCAATGAGTTGGCTGTTTGCATCAGGTGGTCAAATACTGGATCTTTAGTTTCAGCATCAGTCCTTCCAATGAATATTCAGAGTTGATTTCCTTTAGGATTAACTGATTTGATTTCCCTGCTGTCCAAGGGACTCTCAGGAATCTTCTCTAGCACCACATTACGAAAGCATCAGTTCTTGGCACTCACTCTTCTTTATGGTCCCACTTTCAAATCTGTACATGACTACTGGAAAAACTGTAGCTTTGACTATACAGACCTTTGTCAGCAAAGTGATGTCTCTGCTTTCTAATACTCTGTATAGGTTGGTGATAACTTTTCTTCCAAGGAACAAGCATCTTTTAATTTTGTGGCTGTAGTCACTATCCACAGTGATTTTGGAGCCCAAGAAAATAAAGTCTGTCACTGTTTCCACTTTTTCCCATCTATTTGCCATGAAGTGATGGAACTGGATGCCATGATCTTTGTCTTTTGAATGTTGAATTTTAAGCTGGTTTTTTCACTCTTCTCTTTCACCTTCATCAAGAGGCTCTTTAGTTCCTCTTCACTTTCTGCCATTAAAATGGTATCATCTGCATATCTGAGGTTGTTGATATTTCTCCTGGAAATCTTGATTCTAGCTTGTGCTTCATCCAGCCTAGTGTTTCTCATGACATACTCTGTATATAAGTTAAATAAGCAGGGTGACAGTATACAGCCTTGATATACTCCTTTCCCCATTTTGAATCAATCCGTTGTTCCATGTTCCAAGAACAGTTCTAAGTGTTGCTTCTTGATCTGCCTACAGATCCCTAACATCTGCTAGGAAATTGTGCTTGGTGTTTTATCCTAATTAAAAAAAATATATATTCTCTTTATAAATATACCCTTCATATATATATGTATTATTATGCCCATTTGACAGAAGTGAAAAGTGAGGCTCAATGGAGTTCAGCAGCTATATTAGACACAAAGATAGTGAAATGCATTACTAGAATTCAAACTCAGGCCAGTAGGACCACAAACCCTTGTTCCTTCTGTTTTCAGATTCCTTCTGATTCTCATGGAGACTAGGGTTTCAAAAGAAAGTTAGGTAAACTGGCCTGCAGAGTACCCTTCAGACAGGCCAGAGGATTTGGCGTAGACCACCACAAAACCAGAGAGGCACTCTTGCTGACAGGCTGGCAGGTTGGCTTCATCTTTCTGCAAAATAGAAAACCCCAATGGCATTACTGGCTGACTATGAAGAGGGTCAAGTAACAATGCAGCTAGAACAGCCCAGGACTGGCTAGAAGTGGGAAGATGGGATTTCAGAGCACTGTTCTGCCTCTTCCTTTATGTGACCTTGTAGGGGTCGGTGCAGACCACTGACAACACTTAGACATTACACATGTGCCTTTATTCTACCCTTTCAGCAGTACCAGTGCAGTCCTGTTTGCTCAGTGTTCATGCTGCCTGTCCCTAATGAAGCTGTACCTATAAGCCATCTGGATCACTGCAGAAATGATCATCTGAACTTCTCTTTTTCTGATGTAGGTATTCCAGGACTGCCAGCCTGCCGACAGCCTCCGCAGAAACTCCGCACACCCTTCTGTTGAGCCTTCTGAGGAAGTAACCATCTTCAGACAGGTAATGTTTACTTAATTTAAGATTTTTTTTCATAGAGTTAGGCATACCTGACTTACTATGGACATCTGTATCATAGCAGTAAGATTCCTATGTACACATAAAATAGAACTCTTAAAATGGTAAAATTTCAGGGCTCAATTTCCTTAGAGAATTTACCCTCTCCTGACTTCTATTTGTAGCTGCCATTTAAAACTCAGGATATAAATATTATGTCAGTTAAATAAGGAGTGATGACTTTACTTTTTGCAGAAAGCATTACCTTCCCTTTTATGAAATGTAGTATAACTGTTGCCTGATTGACACCTATTATATTATTCTCCCCCCACCAGACAGTTACACATATTTAATAATTTTTATGTGTAAAAAGTAAGGTTAAACAGTTACATAGTCGAGTTGTTCGGCTTTGCATGCTTTTGAGAATGATCCTGGAGATGAGATGGCATTAGTAGTAGCAGGAGGTCACATCTGACATGAAATGGACCTCCTAAAATGGCAAGGGGTTGTTCTTGGTCAGAGGAAGTTCTAGTGGCATTTGCTGGGACAGTGAAGAATATATCTTATAAAAAAGACTTGAGGATAAAACAAAGTAATTACTCATCTTTGTATGTATTTGAATGATTTCAGTGGATATGTTTAATATGCATTTTTAAAAATAGGGCAGTAAAGGACTGGAAATACGTGAATATGGGCAGTACTTCCCCAGCATGATATCAGTGGATAGTGTTCATTTAAACCTTTCCTAGAACTCATGTGTGCATACCCCTCTCCTCTTCTCTCACTCCTTCTCATCTTTATTCCACTCACAGTATCCCCCATTCCAAAGTCTCAGCTAACAATTTAGCATGTGTAATAAATATAAATATTGAACAGCCCCATGTGTCAGAACACAAACATTTATTATGCTTTCAGCCACGACCCAGTCTCCTGTTTCCATTTTACATTGTCTGCCTTCCATTCTCTCGTATTCTACAGTTGTTTAAAACTCATAGATTTATGCAAAGTTTACAAAATTGGGCAAGACTGTCCCTCAAATGTGTAGGGCTATGACACATTGCTGTGTTTTCTAGAAATACTCACCAAATGCAGATTATGGAGGGATGAGTCAGGCATCTTCATTTCTTGATGGCCCTGACTTCTTTCTGGTGAATCACCTTCCTGTCTAGAGGGTTTTTCTGGAAGATGTAGAAGGCTTAACGATGGTAAATGAAATGAGCTGAACTGGAACCCTGGTGTGAGCTTTGCATGGAATTGTTTGATCCTTGTGTTATGGTTCTGGTTAGTGTTTTTGAGCCCTGAAGCAAAGCTCTTTTTAACATGAAAGCTGTTAATATGAAATGTATAGATCTAAAAGAGGAGTATTTTAATATTAAATATTAGCAGAAGGAGGAATTGCAGACTATAACTTTGACTTTTAGCATATCCACCTATTTCTCTTTGCTTGGAAAGACTTCTCTTTTCTCTCTTCATAGTAAAAGGCACGTGCTTCATGATTTTGAAGACCTATACTTCACTGTTTCTTTTCCTTAAAGAGACTGACAGGTTTCTGCCATTTGCTGTGTGATCTTGGTTAACTCATTTAACCTCTCTGAGCTCTGATATCTTCCTCCACAATATGGGGCTAATTATAGGAACTGCCTCACAGAATGCTTATGAAGGATTAAATTGTTATAAACAATTGGCAATTGTTATAAAGTGATAAGCAAGATACTTGGCATACAGAAGCTCTTAAGAGGTGATAAGGACTATTATAAGAAGGAAATGTGCACTTACTGATTCTGTATCACTGTTTAAGGATATTATTTTAAATATTCTGTTTCTCATAGGATATTACCTATTGCAGTTTTCAATGAGGCAAGATATAGAGATATCTGAGATAAAAAAACTAAGGTAAAATAAATAACGTGGCAAAGTACCATGTAGATTATCTCTGGTAGTCATGAACCCGTATAAGCCTCATTGCTTTGAGATTAAATGCTGCCAGTGTTACAGCCAGATCTGATTGATGTTTTATCATTTTATCATTTAACTTTATGCTGTACTTTCATTCCACATCTTCTCATGTACTTGGCAGGATGATCAAGGAAGCTCTGACTTATGTTTCTACCTAAAACCAAAACCAAATATTACTAGGTGAGGTAATGAATGAAGGTTAAATATTTTGAGGAGAGGAATTGGGAGATGCAAAAGAGTGTTTCCTAAATGTTTCTCACTTGTTTCCACTTCTAGTATGGCTAAGTATGTGCTACTGAATCTGGTATTTTCACATATAGGAACTGTAAACTATGGGAGAAAAACTACCTGACAACCTTAGAGAGTGAAAATAAATAGGTAGATTCTGAAAGGGACTTCAGATTCAAAACTTAGAAGCAGGCTCAGTGCAGAGTGATTTCCCCATTTTATGGCTTTTTTGACTGAGGGTACGCCTGGTAAGGTTAATGTCACTTCGGGTAACTAACTCCAGTAGAAAAACCACAGTCTTTTTGGTTTGAAGACCCCAGGAACAGGGTTCAGTGCAACAACAGCCCCTGGAAAATGAAGCTAGAATACTGCTTTTAAATTACTAATTTTATTTATTTATTTTTGGCTGTGCTGGGTCTTTGTTGTTGCAGACTTTGTCAATTGCGACAAGAGGGGGCCACTCTGTTGCGGTGTAGGAGCTTCTCTTTGAGGTGGCTGCTCTTGTTGTAGAGTACAGGCTGTAGGACACATGAGCTTCAGTAGCTTCAACACTGAGCCCAGCGTTTCGGCTCCCAGGCTCTAGGGCATGCTCAATAGTTGAGGGTCATATGCTTAGTTCCTCTGTGGCATGTGGGATCTTCCTGAACCAGAGATTGAACCTGTGTCTCCTGTATTGGCAGGTGGATTCTTTACCACTGAGCCACCAGGGAAGCCCTTAAGCTAGAATTCTGGAAAGCGGAATGGCAGATGGGGGAAGCTTCCAATTCAGTGCGTAAATACAAAGCAAAGTTTTGACTGACACCTGAATCATGGATGTGTGGAGCAGACACAAGCTAGCACAGCTGAAGATGAAAGAACTGAACTGAAGTTTGAGCTGCCACCCAAGAGATAGTTTTCACCTTGTGTGTAATCAAATTAAGTGCCCGCTAAAACAAATAAATCAGTACTCTTTACAGAATTTTAACAGATTTTAGAGTCTTTGATCCAAAATATTTGCATCATACATTCACATAATACAATCCCAAATTACATAAGATATGAAGAACCAAGAAAATGTGACCCCTTCTAAAGAGGAAAGTCTAATTCCAAGATGACCCAAAGGTGGGAATTAGCAAAGATTTTTAAACAGCTATTATAACCATACTCAATGAAGCTAGAAAGATACGCTCACAATGAGTAAAAAATATAGTAAGTGGAAACTACAAAAAAGAAACAAATGGAGATTCCAGAACTGAAAATATAATATTTGAAATAAAAATTCACTGAGCTTACATCCAAAGGAAATAATAGAAGGTGTCAGTGAACCTAAAGATAGAACAGGAGCAAATTTCATTCTTAAGAACAGAAAGAAAAGAGTTTTTTATTTTTTAATTGTTGACCATACTCCACTGCATGTAGGAACTTAGTTCCCTGATTAGGAATTGAACCCACATCCCCTGCACTAGAAGGTGGAGTTTTAACTGCTGGACTACTGGGTAAGTCCCAGAAGAAAGATTTAAAAAACTAAACAATAACAAATAGAGCCTCAGAGATCTATGTAACGTAAATAAAAATGTCTAACGTATATGTAATTGGAGTCTCAGAAGAAGACAAGAAAGAGAATGGGAAAGGAAAATATTTGAAGAAATAATGGCCAGATTTTTAAAAATTTGATGAAATGCATACATTTACAGATCCAGAAACTCTGAACTTCAAACAGGATTAATTTGAAGAAAGCTGTACCTATGCACATCATACTCTAACTGTTGGACACCAACAGTAAAGAGAAACTTTTGATAGTGGTCAGAGAAAATGGCAGGTTACCTTCCAGGACACTGTACTTTAAATTAGCACAGCCTTCTTATCAGTAACTACAGAGTCTAGGAAAAGTAAAATGATATTTTTAAAGTACAGAGAAGGAAAAAGAAAAATCCTGTTAACCCAGAAATCTATGTATAGTGAAAATATCCTTTGAGAATGAAGGCAAATTAAAGACATTTTCAGATAAAAGTAAGCTAAGAGAATTCATTGCCAGCAGACCTACAACACAAGAAATGCTAAAGGAAGTTATTCAAGCTGAAGTGAGATAACACCAGATGGAATCTTAAATCTTCAAGAATGAATCAAGAATGTCAGAAATTGTAAATATGAAAGAGTGTTTTTTTTTTTCATCTCAGTATCTTTAAAATACACAGAAAATTTTAAAGCCAAATTGTAACACTGCCTTATGATACTTATAATGCGCTATGTGTAGATATCATATGTAAGACAATGATAGCATAAATAATGAGGGGGGTTGCATAGTAAATGGACTTATATAATTGTATAGTTTTCAATTTTATATGGGGTGGTAATGAAATGAACTCTTAAGTAGACTGTGAAAGGTCAAGAATGTATATTTTAATGCTTGGAACAATAACTGAAAATCCAATAGATAAAGTAGAATCCTAAGCACTTTAAAAATTATCCCCAAAAATGCAGGGAAGATTGAACAGAGAACAGAAAGCAGAAGAAGCAAAAGGAAACCAAGCAATGAAATTGTAGCTCTAAGTGCAACCATATCATGTTAATCATATTTATTTATATTGAATGATGTTATTGTTCCATTGTGCACTTGTGTCAGACTCTTTGTGACACTATGGACTGCAGCATGCCAGGCTTCACATTAAACATTAATGTTGTGCACTGACTTTTGGAACTCAAATAAAGGCCCTTTCATGTTGGGTGAAACTCTTCTTGGTAGATTGGACCTAGGCTGGTCTTTGGTAGGAGATCAAGCCCTGAGCCTCTGATGTGGGAGCACTGATTCCAAGACCCTAGACAACCAGAGAACTAACCCTAGGGAATATCAAATAGTGAGAACTCACACAAAAGAAACCACTTGAATACAAGACCCTACATCACCCAACCACCAGTAGCACCTTGTGCAGGACAACCTCATCTAAACAACATACAAAACAAAATATAAACCAAATCATCAGCAGAAAGGATTACCACCTCACTCAGCCTTGCCCATCAGAGGAAAAACAAACAAAAACTCAGCACAAATCTCACCCTATAGGAAGCTGACATAAACCACTGTACCAACCTTAGGAGGGCAGAAACCAAAAGGAAGAAAGAATTCAACCTTGAAGCCTAGGAAAAGGAGACCTCAAACACAGTAAGTTAAAAAAAAATAATGACAAGGCAGAGAAATACTACAGAAATGAAGGAACAAACTAGAAACACAGAAGTCCAAATAAATGAAGAGGAATTAGGCAAACTACCTGAAAAAGAATTCAGAATAATGATAGTAAAGATGATCAAAATCCTTGAAAACAAAATGGAGAAAATGCAAGAATCAATTAACTAAGACCTAGAAGAATTGAAGAATAAACATGCAAACAACACAGCTACTGAAATTAAAAATACTCTATAAGGAATCAGTAGCAGAATATCTGAAGCAGAAAAATAAATCAGTGAGCTGGAAGATAAAATGGTGGAAATAACTTCTGAAGAGCAGAATAAAGTGAGAAGAATGAAAAGAACTGAGGGTAGTCTCAGAGACCTCTGGGACAATGTCAAATGCACCAACATTTGAATTATATGGGTCCCAGAAGAAGAAGAGAAAAAGAAAGGGTGTGAGAAAATTTTTGAAGAAATCATAGTTGAAAATTTCCCCAACATGGAAAAGGAAATAGTCACTCAAGTCCAAGAGTCACAAAGAGTCCCACACGGGATAAACCCAAGGAGAAACATGCCAAGACACATACTAATCAAACTAACAGAGACTAAATACAAAGAAAGAATACTAAAAGCAGCAAGGGAGAAGCAATGAGTAACATACAAGGGAAGCCCCATATGCTTAACAGCTGATCTTTCAGCAGAAACTCTGCAGGCCAGAAGGGAATGACAGGATATATTTAAAGTACTGAAAGGGAAAAGTCTAAAACCAAGATTACTGTACCCAGCAAGGATCTCATTCAAAATTGATGGAGAAATAAAAGCTTTTCAGACAAGCAAAAATTAAGAAAATTGAGTACCACCAAAGCAGCTTCACAACAAATGTTAAAGGGACTCATATAGTCAAGAAATACAAGAGAAGAAAAAAGATCCACAAAATCAACCACACACAATTAAGCAAATGGTAATAGGAACATATGTATCAATAATTATTTTAAATGAAAATGGACTAAATGTTCCAACCCAAAGACACAGATTGGCTGAATGGATACAAAAACAAGACCCATATATATGCTGTCTACAATAAACCCACTTCAGACCTAAGACATGTATAGACTGAAAGTGAGAGGATGGGAAAATATATTCCATGCAAATAGGAAGCAAAAGAAAGCTGAAGTAGCAATCCTCACATCAGACAAAATAGACCTTAAAATAAAGATTACAAGAGATAAGGAAGGACACTACGTAATGATCAAGGGATCAATCCAAGAGGAAGACATAACAATTGTAAATATCTATGCACCCAACATAGGAGTACCTCAATACATAAGACAAACAATAACAGACATGAGAAATCGACAGTAACACAATAATAGTAGGAGACTTCAACACCCCACTCACACCAATGGACAGATCATCAAAACAGAAAATTAATAAGGAAACACAAGTCTTAAATGACACATTAGATGAGATGGATCTCATTGATATCTCCAGGACATTCCATCCAAATGCAGAAGAATACACCATCTCCTCAAGTGCACATGGATCATTCTCCAGGATAGACCACATCTTGGGTCACAAATCAAACCTTAGTAAGTTTAAGAAAATTGAAGTCATATCAAGCATCTTCTCTGACCACAATACTATGAGACTAGATATCAATTATAGGAAAAAAAAAAACCTGTAAGCAACACAAACACATGGAGATTAAACAACATGTTTCTAAATAACCAGCAGGTTATTGAAGAAATCAAAAGGGAAATAAAAAAATTTCTAGAAACAAATGACAATGAAAACATGACAACTCAAAACCTATGGGATGCAACAAAAACAGTTCTAAGAGGGAAGTTTATAGCAATACCTCAAGAAAGAAGAAAAACATCGTCTAGGCAACCTAACTTTACACCTAAAACAACTGGGAGAAGAAGAACAACAACAAAAAAAAGACCCCAAATTAGTAAAAGTAAAGAAATCATAAAGATCCCAGCAGAAATAAATGAAAAAGAAATGAATGAAACAGTAGTAAAGATTAATAAAACCGAAAGCTGGTTCACTGAGAAGACAAAGTTGACAAGCATTTAGCCAAACTCATCAAAAGAAAGAGAGAAGAATCAAATCAACAAAATTAGAAATGAAAAAGGAGAGGTTACAAGAGACAATGCAGAAATACAAAAGATTATGAGATTATTATGAACAACCATATGGCAATAAAATGGATAACCTGGAAGAAATTGACAGATTCTTAGAAAAGTTCAATCTTCCAAGACTGAACCGGGAAGAAATAGAAATTATGAACAACCCAATTACAAGCACTGAAATTGAACCTGTGATCAAAAATCACCCAAAAAACAAAAGCCCAGGACCAGATGACTTCATAGGAGAATTCTATCAAACATTTAGAAAAGAGCTATTGCCTATACCTTCTAAAACTCTTCCAAAAAATTGCAGAGGAAGGAACACTTCCAAACTCATTCTACAAGGCCACCATCACCCTGATACCAAAACCAGACAAAGACAACATAAAAAAAAGAAACTACAGGCCAATATCACTGATGAATATAGGTGCAAAAATCCACAACAAAATTTTAGCAAACAGAATTCAGCAACACATCAAAAAGCAGATACACCATGATCAAGTTGGGGTTTATTCCAGAAATGCAAGTATTCTTCAATATGTACAAATCAATCAATGTGATACACCATATTAACAAATTGAAGGATAAAAACTGTATGATAATCTAAATAGATATAGAAAAAGCCTTTGACAAAATTAAGCACCCATTTATGATTAAAACTCTTAAAAAAAAATGGGCATAGGAGGAAACTACCACAACATAGCAAAGGCCATATATGATAAGCCTACAACAAACATTATTCTCAATGGTTAAAAACGGAAAGCATTCTGCCTAAGATCAGGAGCAAGACAAGGGTGTCCACTTTCACCACTGTTATTCAACATAGTTCTGAAAGTCCTAGCTACAGCAATCAGAGAAGAAAAAGAAATAAATAAAAGGAATCCAGATAGGAAAAGAAGTAAAGCTCTCACTCTTTGCAGATGACATGATGCTGTACATAGAAAATTCTAAACACAGTATCAGAAAATTACTAGAGCTAATCAGTGAGTTTAGCAAGTTGAAGGATACAAAACCAATACATGGAAATCACTTGCATTTCTATATACTAACAATGAGAAATCAGAAAGAGAAATTAAAGAATCAATCCCATTCACCATTGCAACAAAAAGAAGTAAATATCTAAGAATAAACTTATCTAAGGAGACAAAAGAACTATACACAGAAAATTATAAGACACTAATGAAAGAAATCAAAGATGACACAAACAGATGGAGAGATATTCCATGTTCCTGGGTAGGAAGAATCAATACTGTGAAAATGACTATACTACCAAATGCAATCTACAGATTCAATGTGACCCCCATCAAATTACCAATGGCATTTTTCACAGAACTAGAACAAAAAATTTCACAATTCATATGGAAACACAAAAGACCCCGGAAAACCAAAGCAGTCTTGAGAAAGAAGAATGGAGCTGCAGGAATCCACCTTCCTGACTTCATATTACACTACAAAGCTATGGTCATCAAGACAGTATGGTACTGGCACAAAAACAGAAATACAGACCAATGGGACAAGATAGAAAACCCAGAAATAAACCCATGCACCTATGGGTACCTTATCTTTGACAAAGGAGGCAAGAATATACAATGGGGCAAAGATAGAATCTTCAATAAATGGTGCTGGGTAAACTGGACAGCTACATGTGAAAGAATGAAATTAGAACACTTCCTAACACCAAACACAAAGATAAACTCAAAATAGATTAAAGAACTAAATGTAACACCAGAAACTATAAAACTCTTAGAGGAAAACACAGGTGGAACACTCGATGACATAAATCAAAGCAAAAGCCTCTATGACCCACCTCCTAGAGTAACAGAAATAAAAACAAAAGTAAACAAGTGGGACCTGATTAAACTTAACAGCTTTTGCACAGCAAAGGAAACTATAAGCAAGGTGAAAAGACAACTCGCAGAATGGGAGAAAATAATAGCAAATGAAACAACTGACAAAGCATTAACTTCCAAAATATACAAGCAGCTCATACAACTCAGTACCAGAAAAACAAAGAACCCAATCAAATAGTGGGGAAAAGACCTAAACAGACATTTCTCCAAAGAAGACTTATAGATGGCTAACAAACACATAAAAAGATACTCAACATTGCTCATTATTAGAGAAATGCAAATCAAAACTACAATGAGATATCACCTCACACTGGTCAGAATGGCCACCATCAAAATGTCTACAAACAATAAATGCTGGAGAGGGTGTGGAGAAAAAGGAACGCTCTTGCACTGTTGGTGGGAATGTAAATTGATACAGCCACTATGGAAGACAGTATGGAGATTTCTTAAAAACTAGGAAGAAAACCACCATGTGATGCAGCAACCCCACTCCTAGGCATATACCCTGAGGAAACCAAAATTGAAAGAGACACATGTATCCCATTGTCCATTGCAGAACTATTTACAATAGCTAGAACATGGAAGCAACCTAGATGTCCATCGACAGATGACTGGGTAAAGAAGTTGTGGTACATATACACAATGGAATATTACTCAGCCATAAAAAGGAATGCATTTCAGTCAGTTCTGATGAGGTGGATGAACCTAGAACCTATTATACAGAGTGAAGTAAGTCAGAAAGAGAAAGATAAATATTATATTCTAATGCATATATATGGAATCTAGAAAAATAGTATGAAGAATTTATTTTCAGAGCAGCAGTGGAGAAACAGACATAGAGAATAGACTTATGAACATGGGAAGGGGGAAGAGAGGGTGAGATGTATGGAAAGAGTATCATGGAGTCTTACATTACAATATGTAAAATAGATAGCCAGTGGGAATTTGATGTGTGGCTCAGAAAACTCAAATAGGGGCTCTGTATCAATCTAGAGGAGTGGGATGGGGAGGGAGATGGGAGGGAGCTCAAAAGGGAGGGGATATATATATACCTTTGGCTGATGCATGTTAAGGTTTGACAGAAAACAGCGATATTCTGTAAAGCAGTTATCCTTCAATAAAAAAGTAAATAAAAAAGAAAAAAATGATAATGGACTAAATACTTTAATTAAAAATCAGAGTTTATCAGGATGGATTAAAAAATAAGAACTACTATTTTTTGTTGTGATAAATTTTAAATATAAAGATACAGTTAAATTGAAAGTAAATTGATGGAAAAAGATACACCATAATAAAAGCAGAAGAAGTCTATATTAGTATCAGAAAAATTAAACTTTAAGGCAAAAAGTATTACCAGCATTAAGGTGTGTTTGATAATAATAAATAGGTCATTACATTAAGATAAGAATTATAAGTGAGTGTTTATACTTGATAAAGTTCCAGTGAGGTTACTTTGAGTACTTTTGAGTCTAGAAATTTTTGAGGATAATCCAGTTGTAAGTTAAAAGATACAGGTTGCTCATCACTTTAGGGTAATGACCATTCCATAAAATTGTGGCATCAAAGCTCAACACAAGTGAAAGCAAAACATCGCTGGAGAGTGTAGATATCTGTATGTCTATACATATGAGAGGGTCCCTAGGCTGGAATCAAGTGACATACATCCAAGTTATTACTAGCTCCATTATTAGCTAGCTAAGAAATAGCTACCTTATTTGTGATGGTTTATAGACAATTTAAAAATAAGATTAATTATCTATAAATTATCATATATTATATTATATATATATATACACAAAATCGGGTGGAAAGAATTCCACCAGTGACTATTGGTAACAGGGTCGTAAGTGTACACTGAGCACACAGATGCACACCTGGGTTTTCTGGCAGGTAGAGCAAAGAGGGAAACACAGGAAATTTCAAATTCGTATGATCAGAAAAGTTAAAACATTTCAGAAATTTCTCATGTTATCTTAAAGATCCCTTCCTGTATTTGAGATTTTATAAAATTGGGATAATAAATCTACCTTTCATAATCTTGGTAGGAATGATTGAGACCACACTGGTATATAAGTATTATTTTACTGTTGTCTTTATATAACTCCAATAAACATGCATGGTAGAAATCTAAGGAATCTGACTGTAGTTAACTTGAAACTCCAGTGTCTGAACTTCTGTGGCTTATCTAGTTACTATTTATTTGTGTCCCTATGTTGTCAATAACCATGAGAAGTATGTTATAGTCTTCTACATACAAAGTAAGTGTTATAAATTAGTAAATTAGGAAACAGCCCCAGTTAAGTGATGTCACTTGACCAAGAAAGACACTGTATAAATGTTTTAAGTCAAAATTTGAACCCCTTTCTCTACATCACCAAATCCTGTGTTATTTCTACTACATTATACTGCTTCTAGGGCTTCCCATGTGGTGCTAGTGGTAAAGAACCTGTCTGCCAATGCAGGAGACACAGGAGATGCAGGTTTGATCCCTAGATCAGGAACATCCCCTGGAGGAGGGTGTGGCAACCCACTCCAGTATTCTTGCCTGTAGAATCCCATGGACAGAAGAGCCCAGCAGGCTATAGTCTGTAGGGTCACGAAGAGTTGGACATGATTGAAGTGACAGCATGCACATACTGCTTCTAAAAGATTGAATAAGTTTAACACTATTGGTATTATTTCCAAGAAATATTCCAATTTATAAAGCAGTTGTTGTGAAGAACTGGCACATAGTGCGTTAGAATTCATGTGATATGAAATCACCAATGGAGTCTGACTCAGAAGGCCCCACATACCCCTACCAGCATCTAAATATCTATATTTTGCATCTTAACAAATAATTTCTTCAAGATTTGAGGACTTGGACAGTGACAGAGTAAGGTCACCCTGGGACTGATAGTGACAGCTTTGCCAATACAATTGGAATGTTTTTTAACTGTAAAGCTTATTTAATGAAAACAGAAACCTTTGAAAAAAAAGGTTTCCCAAAACCTTTTTACTAATGTGTGGTGCTCTCTTGTCAGTTTGAAATGAACCAACTGCCAGCCTGCCAATTACCATGCATACAGTATATGCTCATTAAATCACTCACTGTGAGTTTCTTCAGGGTGGCAAACTGGTTAATCAAAAAAAAAAAAAAAAAAAAGTGTAGTGTTGCTCTTACAGTAAAGAGGCAGGAATCAAAAAAATGGGGTGCTTACTCTTAACATTTTGGAGTTTGCTTTTAAATGCAGCCAGAAATTGTTCTGTTTTACAGTTTTGATTAAAGGATTGTTCCTTCTGCATCTTTTTTGGTTTTGTTTATAATTCAAACACTGTAATTATAATGGAGTTGCTTTTATAATAGAACTACTAAATCATTCTACCAGAAGATGAAAACCCAAGTAAAGGGCTAAATTTTTTGTGCTGAGGCTGTAAGGCCAACTTGGGTGTGTTGGGGCTGAAACAAACTGGGAATGGAAGATGGGTTTTAACTTTGCTAAATCTCTGCTGTGGTGTTTTCATTTTAGGAGATTTAGGCCTTATCATCACCTCAGTGGGTGAGTTAATCCCTTTTGAGAGCTGACACCCTTAGGCTCTCATAGCCTATGATAATTAGGCTGTTTGATTTGTTTGTATAGTAGCTCTAAAAAATACCAGTGCCCAAGCTCAACCCTGAATATTCATTGAAAAGACTGATGTTGAAACTGAAGTACCAATACTTCGGCCACCTGATGTGAAGAGCCAATTCACTGGAAAAGACCCTGATGCTGGGAAAGATTGAGGGCAAGAGGAGAAAAGGGTGGCAGAGGATGAGCTGGTTGGATGGCATCACTGACTCAATGGACATGAGTTTGAGCAAATTCGGGGAGATAGTGAAGGACAGGGAAAACTGATGTGCTGCAGTCCATGGGGTCTCAAAGAGTCGGACACGACTTAGTGGCTAAACAACAACAACAAGCTCCGCCCCAGATCAAATAAATCAGAATCCTTGTCGGGGAGGGAGTGGCTGACTGTTTTTAGAAGCTCCCCAGGCTTCCCTAGTGGCTCAGTTGGTAAAGAATCTGCCTGCCGTGCAGAAGACCCAGGTTCAGTCCTGGGTCTGGAAGGTCCCCTGGAGAAGGCAATGGCAACCCACTCCAGTATTCTTGCCTGGAGAATTCTAAGGACAGAGGAGCTGATGGGCTACAGTCCATGGGGTCGCAAGGAGACAGACACGACTGAGTGACTAACACACTTACAGGTTATTCTAATAGGAGCCAGGGCTGAGAGAGACAGGCCTAAATTGACTCGACTTGTCCAGCATTTCAATTCATTTGATTCAACAGCTCTTATCATCAACCACAAGGCATCAACCAATGACTTAGCAACCAATAAATCCTGTAAGATTACAGAGGGTTAAACACTCTAGTTTCTGAGCTCTACTTATATCTATGCAATGAGATTCTTTGGAGTCAGGACCTAGGAACCTCCATTTTTAACCAGAGGTCCTGGGTGATTCTTGTGTACTAAGGTGTGAGAATTTTCAAAAGCAAGATAATCTTTGAAAGTGAAGTTGAGTGGAACTTCAGAGGAAAGTGCATAAATAACAGTAAAATCAGGGCAGGTTTAATAAAAAAAAAAACACAGGAATTTTGGTACACCCATTTAGGTTAACTGGGATTGTTCATGTTATAATAGCATTAGCCTTTTTGGTGGTGGAAGGGGTAACCTCCCACACCATCACCATCACTATCTAGTACCATGTGGGACCCAGGAATGCACAGACTCTTCATAGCTTCCTTTAACATTTAGATACTGAGGTTAATGATTAGGGCCAATGCATTTTTTGAGGGCCTAGAAAAATATTGAGGACTAAAAGGAAAAAAAGTTGAGTCAGAACAATTAGATATTTATTGAAATGTCAACAAAATAGAACATTATGCTATTGCTATTAATAACTAAATTTAGTAATTTTAAACAGTCTGTGTTTAGAGACATTTTATGGGTTAGCTTTTCTCACTTAAGAATGTCTGAATTGCATGATGATTGTTGAGAAGTTTTAGCCAATTTTAATATTTTATGAACCAAATTATACATAACCAAATAATTTCAAATGCAAAAATGTTAAAATCTCAAAAATTTTACACCCAACAACTGTTTATTATAATCTATCCTATATAATATGGTGTTGAGCCTCTTAAAGTTCCTGGGACCTAGGAAGGTCTTGTACCCCAGAGTATATACTTAAAAATTAAATGATAGTTAATTGTCCTGGACTCCATTCTCATTGATGAGGCTATCAAAATATGCATAAGTAATCTTCTAAAGATGTAGTTGAAACTAATCATTTTTGCTTACCTCCATTCTAGGGGGAAAAAGTGTCCAAAAAGGTAAAAGAAGGAAAAACAGTTTTAGCTACATATCGGACTCCCTTTAAACATACAGTATATCACTTACAGGAAAGTTGGGATTGTTAATGAGCATCAAATGAGATTGACAAGGCAAATTGCACAGTATGGGTCTTGCTTGGAAAATTACCCCTAAGAAATTGTGATAATAGTAATAAAGCAACACATAACTAAAATAAGAGACAGAGAAGTAGATGTCCTAGAAATTTGGAGTCCCTGAGGTCAGTTGATACCTAGAGCTATGTGTCTTTTAAAATTCTCTAGCCACTTCCATACCTTGGATTTGATTACATATTAAGTCCCCAGTTTCAGAATTCTTCTGATCCATGGATTATGAGTCATACTACTAACATCTTACTTAAGGTACCTCTTCTCATAAGAATTTACATCATTTCATAAGATGTTTCTTTTGTAACAGTTGCCACTACTGTTTTATTTATGTTTTGGTTAATGTTCCTTTTTGACTGTCTCCTCCCTCAGAATATAAGCTCAAAGAAACCAGGAGTTATGGCTTTTTATGATTTTACCGAATCAATCATGGGGAAGAAAGGGTGGTGACAATCGATCACTTTGTCCTTGCCAACAATGATCAATCAGGAGTGTCATAGTATTGGGACAATGTTACAAATGCTTATGGTCAGGAAATACTTTAGAACATCATTTATAAACTTAGATTCTGTAATACCAAGTCAATAAATGAGTGGATGAAAGGAAGCTGTATTCAAGTTTCACCTATATCTCTCCTACCCTCCCCCAGGATCCAAAAGGAAAATAAATAAGTAAAAGAAGGAAAAGAATCTGCTTTACTATAAATTCTGTGACTTATAAATGAATAAAATGGCTAATTGTTCACTTGAAAAATGACTATACTTTTGGAAAGGGGCCTGAAAATTTCTTGGCAATACTTCAACTGATTAATAATTTAGAATGATGATTGACTAGAGAATGCAAGTGGAGCTAATAGCCTCTCATTTTCTTCTTGATTATTTTAGACAAATTGGTAAGGCAAGGCGGAGGTGTGGGGTGTTTCGGGGTCAGATGACTAGAAGCTTTGGATTAAAAATGCAGAGGGAGATCTGATCTCTCTAAGGTGCTGACTTCCTCTCTAATGGAGTCAGATGACTTTGTGATGTGTTGCTTCTGCTGCTTAGCTGCGTAGAGCTCCTGTTACACTCTCCAAAAGTCTATGTGAACTATAGGCAACTCCCACTGTGACTGCTGTGTGACGCATCCTGCTAGACACTGGTTAGGAAGAAACAATGGATTTAACACAGTTCTAACTTTAAGAAGTTCAAATATCTGGTAAGAGAGACACATATGTCTATAAATCATTATTCGATGAGGTGAAAAGTATTAAGTGTCTTAAGAGAGGAATATGAACAAATGCCATGGGAGTCATTCGCTTACAGATTTGATGTGAGGGATCTGCCTAATTGGGAATTAGTGATTTGAAACAATGTGAGAAAGTCAAACTATATGTGTTATGCTGGTAACAGCATTCAAATGAGAAAATGCCTAAGAAAGTAATGCTGGCACAAGAACCTGGTTGGGATTTCCAGGGCTACATAGAACTCTGTGTCTGTATTCAGAAAGATAGGATTTAGGTAAATTATATCCTAGAAGGAGTGAAGCTTCCCCAAGGGTTCAGCTGGTAAAGAATTCACCTGCAATTCAGGAGACACAAGAGATGAGGTTTGATCCCCTAGTCAGGAAGATCCCCTGGAGGAGGAAATGGCAACCCACTCCAGTATTCTTGCTGGAAAATGCCATGGACAGAGGAGCCTGACAGGCTACAGTCCATGGGGTCCCAAAGAGTTGGACATCACTGAGCAACTTTTTCACTTTTACAACTTTCAGCATAACCATGTGAAAGTGAAAGGGAAAGTCAGTTGTGTCTGGGTCTTTGCAACCTCATGAGTTATATAGTACATGGAATTCTCCAGGCCAGAATACTGGAGTGGGTAGCCTTTCCCTTCTCCAGGGGATCTTCCCAACCCAGGAATCAAACCCAGTTCTCCTGCATTGCAGGCAGCTTCTTTACCAGCTGAGCCACAAGGGAAGCCCAAGAATACTGGAGTGGGTAGCCTATCCCTTCTCCAGTGGATCTTCCCGACCCAGCAATTGAACCAGGGTCTCCTGCATTGTGGGCGGATTCTTTACCAGCTCAGCTCTCAGGGAAGCCCAAGCATAACCATGGTGTAAAGCTATTCACTTATGCAAAGCTAATTTTTTACTCAGACATCTACTTATTCACCAAATGCTCACTGAGTACCTAGTATGTGTCAATTACTCATAGATTATGATCTGAAGGAGCTGTCAGTCCGGAAGAGGAAACATAAGAGGCACATAAAATACTCACTTCTTTGCGGAAATGCCATGGGGGGGCGGTATGCCAAGAGTGAAGGGATTCATCACCACTGAACAGCAGGGAAGACTCCTGGTGGAGGTGAAAACTGAAGGAGGGCTTTGGAAGGTAGATGGAGTTTGGTCAAGTAGGATTGACCAATGTGGGAAGGACAGCTGAAGAGAGGAAGGAGTAGTGAGCAAAGGCTTAGAGGTGTAATCCTGGGAAATTTATGAAGGAGATGTGCAGTTTGAAATGTAGACTATGCAAAGGGAAATTTCTGTCCGTAAGGCTGAGCTATCTCAGACTCAGAGGGCTTCCTTCAAAAAGGAGTGATGATATGCCACACACTGTCCTTCATTCATGCTTACATTAACTCCTCCACACTCCTAAAAAACCTACAAAATAGGCTCTAGGTAGTTGCTCAGTCGTGTCCAATTCTGTGTGGCCCCATGGACTGTAGCTCACCAGGCTCCTCTGTCCATGGGATTCTCCAGGTAAGAATACTGGAGTAGGTTGCCATTCCCTTCTCCAGAGGTTCTAGTATTATCCCAATTTATAGATGGGGAAACTGAGGCATGGGTGGGTTAAATTACTTGCCAGTTAGTAGGCAGTGGTGGAGCTGGGATTTGAACCTAGACATCCTGGCTGCAGAGTTCTTGCTTATATATAAAGGAGGTCTGAGGATCTAAAGGAAATTATAGGAGGGATGGTGGTGAAATACTAGATATCCATTCCGTTTACAAATGGGAGAAAATACAGAGCTTGCAGACCGTGGGTAACTTCTCCTATATCCTTGAGCAAAGAGAGGGGCTGAGCCCCTGCCTCCAAGACACGATGGGGATGCCAGCATGCTTGGTCCCCTTCCTCTAAGTCGGCCACGTTTGCAGCCATTTGTGGAGATAAATCCTCAGTGCAGGGAAACAAAAGTGTTTTTCAGGCTCTTTTCTGCCACGGTTAGACCAGGACAGGTTTTATGAAAGGAGCTTTTCTGCATCTGCTGCCTTCCGGGGTCACATTCTTAGTGAATCTACAGCCTCAAAATGGAGCTTGTTAGTTGCGTGTCATCCAAGGGTGGCAATTAGTTGCATGTGTTTGGTTGGGTGCCAGCTCCCGGGGCGCCAGACCTCAGTGGGGGAGCCACTGTTTGTCATGAATTAGTCTTTAAATAAAAGCAAGTTTTTAAAATGGAGCATGCTAATTTGGGTTTTGCTGACCCCCTCTGAAGAAGGCATGGCCTGTTCGGTGCCAGCTGGCTGAATTGGCATTCAGCGATAAACTGGGTCCCTACCAAAAACCCGCCCTGCTCCCCTCTTCCAGCACTGGGAGCAAAATGGCGGTGAGGAGTTGGTTGGCCCTGAGAAACGAGGTGAAACGAGGAGCGGGAACAGCATGATCTGATGATGAAAGGGGTTGTAGCTGCTCTGGCTACCCGCTCCTCTCACCCCCTTAGGAAGGCAAGTCTGCTGCCCCTCTCTTTCCCCACTGGCGCTGTCCTCAGCCACCCATTCAGTGACTTTCCACATAAAAGGCTTCCTCATCCCGTGGCTTATACACTGCTCCTTTTTATACTCTTCCAAGTCATACTTAGGGGATTATCACTGCAGCTTTTAACTTCCCCGAGAAAGAGCTGAATGAGCGTGAATGAGGCGGAAGAGTCTTCAGTGAGAAAGTGTCCCCCACCCCAAAATGCTCACAAAACCCCTAATCACGATGTAAGAATGCCATCCTGTCTTTGGCAGCGGCTGGCTAATTAACAACTACTGTACATATAGGCGATAATTACAGAAACCGTGTCGCACACTCGTGGTAATAGAATACGGGGCAACAGCGGCCCCGGTTCGCCTACTACGGCGCTTTTAAACACTGAGGAGCCATCCCACCAATCAAGGTTTTGAAACTCAGCACTTTGCCCAAGAAGTGCTAATTGGAAGATTTGTTTTCTTACACTTTCCAGGTGGATAATCTGATCCTGAGAAATTGCGACTGTCAGTTGAAAATCAACAGTTGAAAACAGGAACTCTTCCATTTTTTTAAAAAAAGTTACCTATTTTGGGTTTGTTTTGCAAACATCCCTTTGTCTTCCAGTAGATTTGCTCGGTATTGGGAGAGGAGCCATGTACAAAGGCAAGACAGAAAGGGAATTTAAGCTTTACATTCATTCTGAAGATTCAGGAAAGATGGGAAGTTTTTGTGTTTTTTTGTTTTTCCTTCTCAATATAAATGTATTTGTGCAGCAGATATGAGTTGTTCTGGTTACTAATGTAGTGTACATTCAATTTCCTGGAGTGAGGTTTTTTTTTTTTTTTTTTTTTATGCCAGTGCCTCTGTTCTTCTGAATGCCGCATATTAAGTTTACCATTAAACCCACACCCCATTCCTAAGAGACTCAGCCTGAAAGCCTTCCTGACAGGACAGGAATTTGTTTGTTTGTTTATAGAGATTGATGCAAATTTGACAATGAAGGACATTTTGAATACTTGAGTACCCTAAATAGTTTTAAGGGGTATCTTATTTTTTCAAGGCAATGCATTTTGCAGTTTCTTTAAATGCTCATTTAATATTTTCCGACTCGGCAGGACAATGTGTTGCTTTTAAGGATAAGAGCCCGTAATGAGCCCCTGAGCCTTTAATTTATGATGTATCTGACAGGATTGTGGTGGATCTGATAGGGGATGCATGTGATTATGTCTGCAAACTGAAAATAAACCAGCTGGTATTTGTTCTGAAAACATTCCGAGAACACCCTCCTGTTAATGGCCCATGGCTTGATCCAGCATCTGGTAAACTAATATACTGTCATTTTTATCATGAAAGTCAGCACAAATCATTAATGATTCCAGCCGCTATTTATGTTCTTCTCTTGTCTAGAACATGCCAGTTACCATGAAATTATTCCTATTAGCAACATGATTGAATGATAGTAACCTGATTGTAACTTGTTGGCAGAAATTCTTCTATAATGACAATAATGAACTGTGCATTTGAGTCCTTGCTGGGTTCTGTTAAACTGGAAGGTTGAATATTATATGTTTCTAACTGTCATGAACAATACTTCTTAATGACTGTGAGAATTGAAGGAAATGTGCTATCTTGCAGATTTGCTTCTGTGTGGGAACTTATCATTTTTGTTTAATTTGTTGGGGGAAGGAGTCACTGATTGTCATTAAAAATGGTGTTCAGGGACCGCTTTGTAATACACACATATTATAATCAACACTAGTTTAGAGAGCCTAATAGAGTTCATCATTGCTCTCATTATAGACAGTATCTGAATTTTTAAATGAAATATTCCACATCTGATCATCACCAAAGGATGAAATAACGTCATCAATGCCAGTGACTAAGAAAAATGTAGAGAGTTTGATACCATCATGAGATTGATAATTTAATTATCCTTTTTCTTTCAGCTAATCTTGATCTGTAGGGCCACATGACCTGACTGAAAATACGTATCGGGCAGACAGTCCAAGATATCTAAGAGGAGCAGTGCAAAGGACAGCTATAGCTCCATGAAAATTCCTGGTAGGGCATTTACACAAGAGTAGGACAGATTAGCCATATTCTCCAAAGATCTAAGGAACCTAATTAATGTACTGTACACTTCTTGAGGCCCACCTCATATCCTTTTGTCTCACTTTTCACTGAGGCCATTGTTGTGCAAGCCAGCTTAGGGCAGTTTGTCACCCGAAGCTTCTTATCTAACGTGCATTCAGTATCCCCATTTTCTGCTGTGTTAACTTGTGTGTGACTTGCAGCTGAGAAATGCAACAGAGTTATTAAACTATGAAACATGAAGCTGGAATTGGGGGAGGAGCAAGATTTTAGAGGGCACCGTATGCTCTTTTATCCTGAGTGTAATGGAAAACAACTAAAGAGTTTTAAGAAGAGGAGTGATGGTTTTCAACTTCTGGTTTTAAAATATGACTACTGTGTGGAAAACAGATTGGAGTGAGGGGCAAGAATACATATGGGGAGAGCAATTAAAAAGCTATTGCAAAAAAAAAAAAGCTATTGCAGTAATCTATAGCACCTTTTGTGCTGTAAAAATGAAAATGATATTTTTTTAGCTTTTTTTGAAATATAAATAATACAATAAATGACAAAAAGGAAAACAAAACAAAACAGTAATACCTAACCTGTTATGTGATTGATGATCTTCAGGCACAACAGTACTTACTAATGAATAGAAAAAATAAATTTTATTCCTTTTATCTACTTTTCTCCCAGCATAAGCTATATGTGTATTTTTGGAAGCTTCCGTTCCTAAGAAAATTTCACAATTTCCACTGTACCAGCTCTCATGGTGTGACTGAGTGAGGTTAATTAAGGTCCCAGTCCCATAAGAAAGTTAATTTTTATCCTTGGGGATTCTGAACAACCACACCTCTAGGAACTTAAAAAGCTGGTGCTTTCATTGGAATTCTTCTAACATGGGGACTATGCAGTTTACTATCCAGTCCTTTACCGAAAAATGTACCGACTTCTGAGCTAAAGAATTAAAAACTAAACTGCATCTGTACTCACAGAGTGTAAAATTTGAATTTATTTTCATTGAGCATCTAAATTAATTATAAATGAATGAGAAAGTTTCTTTTTTGAATGTTTTTAAGAAGTTACATTTCTTGTAAAATATTCAGAATTGTTAGAATTAAAAGGCAAAATGTAGAGTACATTAATATAAATATTTTAAGTCACTTTAAATATGCCAGATTTTAATTTTTCACCATATTTTAACATTTTAATTCAATCTTGCTAGTTTTATAAAAACACTAATTTTCAGTTTTATGTCCAGTGTCTATCTAGTTGCAATCTATTATCTAATATCAATGTAAAGAACTGATATCAAATTTCATGCATCTCATGTTGTGACCTTCATATATTCAAGTTTCAAAAAGTCTACATTATTTAATATTGCAAAATGTGCATAAACCACTATGTCTGCTTAAATCTGTGAGACCTCTGAAACTCTGAAATGGCACTGGAAGATTCTGATAAAAGAAAAAATATGTGCAACACTATTGGAAACTGTGTTCTTTTTAATGCAAGAATCGTTTGCACTCATGCTTTCTTAGAGGAAGGATCTAGCAAATTAATTTGTCTTTCTCTCTCTTAAGCCCTGTCACTGTTGAATCATACCCACACCACCTAGCAGTGTGCTTGTCTGTTGCCTGCAGTCTGGCAGTTGCCCTGCCCACAACTCACAGCTCTTCTCAACATTTAGACTCAGTCGCCTTTTCTTCCGTGACATTAAGCAAGAGAGGTCAAGAAGCACTTTCCCAGAGCATTAAACCACGTTAAACATGAGAGTGAAAATTACTAGTTTTATTGTACAAGAGCCAAGCATCAAATCCTGGGTAACAGAGGTCTGATGTGTTTTCTTGTTTTTGGTGGAGATATGGAGGCACCTCTAAAGTGTGGCGTTCAGGATACATCAAATAATAGAGTAATGTAATACACAATGTACAAGCTATATAAATGCAAGGAGAAATAAACAGAAACCAAATAATAGAACATTTTAAACTCTGAATCTATGGAAAACCAAGTAGATAAAAAATAATCTGATTAAAATAATTGATAATGATGAAATAGACAGTTATATTTAAGTTTAGACCCTGATAATAGAGAATATTCTTCTTTTCATAGGCTTTTGGAAGAGTTGTAATGCATGGACTTTATAGGTTACAAAGACATCACAGAGAATTGCAAAAAGGTTGAAATAATGAAGTCCTCATCACCTAAATTTGTTATCAAAATTTTGCAATCTGGACATTTAAAATGCTTTGATAAGCAACTCTTAATTAAAAGAAACATTAAAACCCAACTTGAAATATATCTGGACACCATTGATAATGAAAATGTAACACATAAGCTAACAGGCTGCAGTTGAACCTGTGCTTAGAAGAAAATCTATAGCCTTAACACCCAAGTAACAAGTAACAACAAAAGATAAAGTGTCTACACCATGGAATATTACTCAGCCATTAAAAAGAATTCATTTGAATCACTTCTAATGAGATGGATGAAACTGGAGCCCATTATACAGAGCGAAGTAAGCCAGAAAGATAAAGACCATTACAGTATACTAACACATATATATGGACTTTAGAAATATGGTAATGATAACCCTATATGCAAAACAGAAAAAGAGACTCAGATGTATAGAACAGACTTGTGGACTCTGGGAGAAGGTGAGGGTGGGATGTTTCAAGAGAACAGCATTGAAACATGTATATTATCTAGGGTGAAATGGATAACCAGCCCAGGTTGGGTACATGAGACAAGTGCTAGGGCCTGGTGCACTGGGAAGACCCAGAGGGATCGGGTGGAGAGGGAGGTGGGAGGGGGGACTGGGATGGGGAATACATGTAAATCCATGGCTAATTCATTTCAATGTATAACAAAAACTACTGTAATGATGTAAACTAATTAGCCTCCAACTAATAAAAATAAATGGAAAAAAAAAAAAAAACAAATATCAAGGGTAACCTGAGAACACACACACACACAAAAAAAAGATAAAGTGTCTTAGTCTGTTCAGGCTGCTATGACAAAATACCAAACTAGGTGGCATAAACAGTGAACATTTATTTCCCACAGTTGTAGAGGTGAGGCCCGCTTCCTGGTTCACAGAGGTAGTTTTCTTGTTGGGTGCTCACATGAAGGAAAGGACTAGAGGACTGTCTGGTGTTTCTTTTATAAGGACAGTAATTCCACTCATGAGGCTCCACTCCTATGACCTAGTCACCTCCCAAAATTCCCACTTCCAAATATCACGTTGGGGGTTAAGATTCAACATATAGATTTGAGGGGGAACATATTCATTCCATAAGATAAAGAAACTGAACATCAGATTTAAGAAAAGAGCAACAAAATAAACAGAAGCAATGCAGAAAGAGCCAAATAATAAAGACAAAATTAAAAAATGTTATATGGATATTAACCCCTTATCAGTCCAATCATTAGCAGGTATTTTCTCCCTTGGAGTAGGCTGTCTTTCTCTCTTTCTTTCTTCTTCGTCTTTTTTTTTTTTTAACATCGCACTCTCTCCTCCCCTCTCCCCATGTCCATAAGTCTATTCTCTATGTCTGTTTCTCCATTGCTGCCCTGTAAGTAAATTCTTCAGTATCATTTTTCTAGATTCCAAATATGTGAGTTAGAATATGATATTTATCTTTCTCTTTCTGACTTACTTTACTCTGTATAATAGGTTCTAGGTTCATCCACCTCATCAGAACTGATTCAAATGTGTTCCTTTTTATGGCTGAATAATATTTCATTGTGTATATGTACCACAACTTCTTTATCTAGTCATCTGTCGATGGACATCTAGGTTGCTTCCGTATTCTCAAATCAAGTGAAAGTCGCTCAGTTGTGTCTGACTTTTTGCGACCCCATGGACTATACAGTCCATGGAATTCTCCAGGCCAGAATACTGGAGTGGGTAGCCTTTCCTTTCTCCAGGGGATCTTCTCAACCCAGGGATCAAACCCAGGTCTTCTGCATTGCAGGCGGATTCTTTACCAGCTGGGCCACAAGGGAAACCCTAGCTATTGTAAATAGTGCTGCAACGAACAACGGGATACATGTGTCTCTTTCAATTTCAGTTTCCTCAGAGTATCTGCCTAGGAGTGGGATTTCTGGGTCATATGGTGGTTTTATTCCTAGTTTTTTAGGGAATCTCCATACTGTCTTCCATAGTGGCTGTATCAATTTACATTCCCACCAATAGTGCAAGAGCATTCCCTTTTCTCCACACCCTCTCCAACACTTATTGTTTGTAGACTTTTTGATGATGGCCATTCTGACTGGTGTGAGGTTATAGCTCATTGAAGTTTTGATTTGCATTTCTCTAATAATAAGCAATGTTGAGCATCTTTTCATGTGTTTGTTAGCCATCTGTATTCTTTGGAGAAATGTCTGTTTAGGTCTTCTCCCCACTTTTTGATTGGGTTGATTGTTTTTCTGGTACTGAGCTGTATGAGCTGCTTGTATATTTTGGAAATTAATCCTTTGTCAGTTGTTTCATTTGCTATTATTTTCTCCCATTCTGCAAGTTGTCTTTTCACCTTTCTTATAGTTTCCTTTGCTATGCAAAAGCTGTTAAGTTTAATCAGGTCCCACTTGTTTACTTTTGTTTTTATTTCCGTTACTCTAGGAGGTGGGTCATAGAGGATCTTGCTTTGATTTATGTCATCGAGTGTTCCACCTATGTTTTCCTCCTAGAGTTTTATAGTTTCTGGTCTTACATTTAGTTCTTTAATCCATTTTGAATTTATCTTTGTGTTTGGCATTAGGAAGTGTTCTAATTTCATTCTTTCACATGTAGCTGTCCAGTTTTTCCAGCACCATTTATTGAAAGGCCAAATTTGCCCCGTTGTATATTCTTGCCTCCGTTGTCAAAAATAAGGTACCCATAGGTGCGTGGGTTTATTTCTGTGCTTCCTATCTTGTCCCATTTGTCTGTATTTCTGTTTTTTTGCCAGTACCATACTGTCTTGATGACCGTAGCTTTGTAGTGTAATCTGAAGTCAGGAAGGTGGATTCCTGCAGCTCCATTCTTCTTTCTCAAGACTGCTTTGGATTTTCGGGGTCTTTTGTGTTTCCATATGAATTGTGAAATTTTTTGCTCTAGTTCTGTGAAAAATGCCATTGGTAATTTGATAGAGGTCCCATTGAATCTGTAGATTGCATTTGGTAGCATAGTCATTTTCACAGTATTGATTCTTCCTACCCAGGAACATGGAATATCTTTCCATCTGTTTGTGTCATCGTTGATTTCTTTTATTCGTGTCTTATAATTTTCTGTGTACAGTTCTTTTGTCTCCTTAGATAAGTTTATTCTTAGATATTTAATCTTTTTGTTGCAATGGTGAATGGGATTGATTCTTTAATTTCTCGTTCTGAGTTTTCGTTGTTAGTATATAGAAATGCAAGTGATTTCCATGTATTGGTTTTGTATCCTGCAACTTTGCTAAACTCACTGATTAGCTCTAGTAATTTTCTGATACTGTGTTTAGAATTTTCTGTGTACATCATCATGTCATCTGCAAATAGTGAGAGCTTTACTTCTTCTTTTCCTATCTGGATTTCTTTTATTTCTTTTTCTTCTCTGATTATTGTAACTAGGACTTTCAGAACTATGTTGAATAACATTGGTGAAAGTGGACACCCTTGTCTTGCTCCTGATCTTAGGCAGAATGCTTTCCATTTTTAACCATTGAGAATAATGTTTGTTGTAGGCTTATCATATATGGCCTTTGCTATGTTGTGGTAGGTTCCTTGTATGCCCATTTTTTTAAGAGTTTGAATCATAAATGGGTGTTGAAGTTTTTCAAAGTCTTTTTCTGCATCTATTGAGATTATCATGTGGTTTTTATTTTTCAATTTGGTGTATCACATTGCTTGATTTGCGTATATTGAAGACTGCTTGCATTCCTGGAGTAAACAGAACTTGATCATGGTGTATGAGCTTTTTGATGTGTTGCTGAATTCTGTTTGCTATAATTTTGTTGAGGATTTTTGACTTTTTGATTTCTTCAGTAACCTGTTGGCTATTTGGAAGCATGTTGTTTAATCTCCATGTATTTGTCTTTCTTATTTTTTCTTCTTATTATTGATATCTAGTCTCATAGCCTTGTGGTCAGAGAAGATGCTTGATACAATTTCAATTTTCTTGAATTTACTGAGGTTTTTTGTGATCCAAGATGTGGTCTGTCCTGGAGAGTGTTCCATGTGCACTTGAGATGATGGTGTATTCTTTAGCATTTGGATGGAATGTCCTGAAGATGTCATTGAAATCCATGTCATCTAATATATCATTTAAGACTTCTGTTTCCATATTAATTTTCTATTTTGATAATCTGTCCATTGGTATGAGTGGGGTGTTAAAGTCTCCTACTAATATTGTGTTATTGTCAATTCTCCTTTTATGTCTGTTATTGTTTGTCTTATGTATTGAGGTACTCCTATGTTGGGTGCATAGATATTTACAATTGTTATGTCTTCCTCTTGGATTGATCCCTTGATCATTATGTAGTGTCCTTCCTTATCTCTTGTAATCTTCTTTAAGGTCTATTTTGTCTGATGTGAAGATAGCTACTCCAGCTTTCTTTTGCTTCCCATTTGCAGGGAACATATTTTTCCATCCTCTCATTTTCAGTCTATACATGTCTTTAGGTCTGATGTGGGTTTGTCATAGACAGCATATATATGGATCTTGTTTTTGTATCCATTCAGACAGTCTGTGTCTTTTGGTTGGAGCATTTAGTCCATTTTCATTTAAAGTAATTATTGCCATTTTCTTAAACAAATGAAAAAACAACAAAACAACAAATAAGTTGTTGATTTGGTGGATCTTTTTTCTTCTCAAGTATTTCTTGACTATATGAGTCCCTTTAACATTTGTTGTAAAGCTGCTTGGGCGGTACTGAATTCTCTTAACTTTTGCTTATCTGGAAAGCTTTTTATTTCTCTATCAATTTTGAATGAGATCCTTGCTGGGTACAGTAATCTTGGTTTTAGACTTTTCCCTTTCAGTACTTTAAATATATCCTGCCATTTCCTTCTGGCCTGCAGAGTTTCTGCTGAAAGATCAGCTGTTAAGTGTATGGGGTTTCCCTTGTATGTTACTCATTGCTTCTCCCTTGCTGCTTTTAATATTCTTTCTTTGTATTTAGTCTCTGTTAGTTTGATTAGTATGTGTCTTGGCATGTTTCTCCTTGGGTTTATCCTGTATGGGACTCTTTGTGACTCTTGGACTTGAGTGACTATTTCCTTTTCCATGTTGGGGAAATTTTCAACTATGATTTCTTCAAAAATTTTCTCACACCCTTTCTTTTTCTCTTCTTCTTCTGGGACTCCTATAATCCAAACGTTGGTGCATTTAATATTGTCCCCGAGGTCTCTGAGACTATCCTTATTTCTTTTAATTGTTTTTATTTTATTATGCTCTTCAGAAGTTATTTCCACCATTTTATCTTCCAACTCATTGATTCATTCTTCTGCTTCCAATATTCTGCTACTGATTCTTTCCAGAGTATTTTTAATTTCAGTAATTGTGTTGTTTGTCTCTGTATGTTTATTTTTTAATTCTTCCAGCTCTTTTTTAAATGATTCTTGCATTTTCTCCATTTTGTTTTCAAGGTTTTGGTCATCTTTACTATCATTATTCTGAATTCTTTTTCAGATAGTTTGCCTAATTCCTCTTCATTTATTTGGACTTCTGTGTTTCTAGTTTGTTCCTTCGTTTGTGTAGTATTTCTCTGCCTTTTCTTTTTTTTTTAAGATTATTGTTTTTGAGGTCTCCTTTTCCTGGCTTTAAGGAACATTGAATTCTTTCTGAAGAAGGTTGAATTCTTTCTTCCTTTTGGTTTCTGCCCTCCTAAGGTTGGTCCAGTGTTTTGTGTAAGCTTTGTATTGGGTGAGATTTGTGCTGAGCTTTTGTTTGTTTGTTTCTTCTTCCTGTGATAGGAAAGGCTGAGTGAGGTGGTAATCATGTCTCGGGATGATTAGGTTTGCATTTTTGTTTTGCTTGTTGTTCAGATGCGGCATCTTGCACAGGGTGCTTGGGTGATGCAGGCTCCTGTATTCAAGTGGTTCCCTTGTGTGAGTTCTCACTATGTGATACTCCCCAGGGTTAGTTCTCTGGTTGTCGAGGGTCTTGGAGTCAGTGCTCCCACTCCAAAGGCTCAGGGCTTGATCTCTCTCTTGTTCCGCATTCTGGAAGCATAGTTCTTGCAGCCCCAGCTCCATCCTCCCTTCTGAACTTCTCTTCTTCCTTGTTGTTGTTGTTTGTTTGTTTTTCCCATTTTTGTCAATGGTTTTACTCTGCAGAAGCTTTTAAATCTAGTTAGGTTCCATTCGTTTATTTTTGCTTTTATTTCCTTTGCTTTAGAGATAGATCAAAAAATATTGCTACCATTTATGTCAAGAAGTGTTCTGCCTATGTTTCATTCTAGCAGCTTTATAGTAGCTGGTCTTACATTTAGGTCTTTAATCCATCTTGAGTTTATTTTTGTATATGGACAACTTTTTGTCTCATCTTGGTGAAACAATCTATCAATTCTCAGTTAAAAGAAAAAGAAATTCTGGTATTGAAGGATAAAATCAAGATGGAATTAGTAATGGCAAACTCTCCCTGCTTTAAGACCATCCGGTATTACATATCAGTAGTGGACCTCAGTGGGCAAATGAATTACCAAGAACCACTTTTCTTTTACATGGCACTGGTGTCTGTGTGTCCACAGTTCATTGTCAAATAAAGCCTTTCATTTGGGTGCAGCAGCTTTGCATTTTTAATCATCTTTTATTTCCCAGTTAGGGCTTCCCAGGTATCTCTGTGATAAAAAAAATTCACCTGCCAATGCAGGAGATGCAAGTTTGATCCCTGGAGAAGGAAGATCCCCTAGAGAAGGAAATGGCACCCACTCCGGTATTCCTGCCTGGTGAATCCCATGGACAGCAGAGCCTGGCGGGCTGCAGTCCATGAAGTCTCAAAGTCAGACGCAGCTGAGTGACAGCATGCACATATCTCCCAGTTACCCATTTGCGACAGGTCTGCTGGACAGTATGAGCTATCAAGGCTATGATGTTGCAAATGTTTTATGCTCCTCAGGCAGTTTATCTATTCTGGTAATTGGTGCAGTATTTATAATCTTCCTGTCTTTATCCTGAATGTGTGTCTGCATTTAGAACCATAAATTTCTCTGGATTTGAGTGGCTTTCGACAGCATGGCTTTAACTGTAACATACTCTGTTTGTCTGTATCTGTGTATGTGTGTGTGTGCACACACATACATATACATGGGTATTTATTCTCACACCCACAAACAGGGTAATTTATAGCATAATACACATACAAGCTTTAAAAAATTTCCCAGCGCCTGTCGTTAACAGCTGAGTGTTTTCCCTATAGTGTAGTGCTGGGTATTACAGGGAAAAACCCCACTAAAGTTGTCTCTTTAGGCAGAAGTAAGGTGAGAAAGTCTTGGGCAGGAAGCCACGAAGATTGGAGCCTGTATGTTCTGCTGTCAGGACATCTCCCAACATCCCCTGAGAGAGGGTGACCAGATCTTCTGGCCCGTTGTGCCTGTGTTTGGAACCATACCGCCATCAGGAAGATCCTGGAATCTGACTCATCAGTGAGTACCAATGGGGAGACACCGATTTTGAAAAGACAATGAAATTTGCAATTGACAATAAAATAATGAAGTAGTACTTACCTTCTGTTTCTGTTCTTTTTACATCTTTAGTAAGGATGCTTTCTACTGCTGGTTATCTGATTTTGTTAGCTTTTATTTATCCTTTAAGGAATGTTTAAAAGAAGTTTTATTTACTTATTTATTTGGCTGCACTGGGTACTTTGCCTTTGTAAAGGGAGACAAAGATTTAGGAAAGTGATACTTAATTGGGGATTGTCTCATTCATATCACTGGGTGCCTCAGGCATTTTCTATTGTTTTCACATTTTGTTATAAGTATTAGTTTTATGTCTCCTGTCAGATTCTAAACTTCTTGAGGGCTGAAACTATGCCTTGTATTTCACTTGTATCTGCAGAGCATTGTTGCATAGCTTAGCATACTACTAGGTTCATGGTTGATGCTCAGTGAGCGCTAGTCAGTTGAACTCACAGCATATATGTTTAACTTCTGCTTAGCTCAATCATAGGTTGATGGTTTAGTGGGAAATTTGAGTTAAGTGTTTCCTTATTTATTCAGCAGCTCAGAGTATCAGTGTATGGGTTGATTAGGTAGGTATTTTGTTGTATCACTGATTTTCATGCTTTATATATATTTTTTCTCTTTAACTGAGGAATCCTTACTTTAATGGACTCCAGTGTGAAGAGTGTGTACAGTATGTGCAACAGATGAACAGGCAGTTGCTCTGTTTGAAATGAATGGAAGTTGAGGTCCCAGTCTCTGGCCTCCTTGTCATTGCTCCCTCTTCTCTCCTGTTCCACTTCCCTGAACATCCCCAAATCAGGTGGTCAGTGAACCATCTCCTGGGACTGATAGGGCTCCTCTGAGTATGACTTGTAAGCTGTTCATCTAAAGAAAGTGTCTTTGAGTGTATTATTACATTCAGTCCATCATTAAAAAAAAAAAAACAGGGTTTATTTTTCTAGAGAAGTTTAAGATTTACAGAAAAACTGAGCAGAAATGACAGAGTTTCTATATATCTCCACTCAGCCTGCTTCCAGTTTCCTTATCATTTACATCTTGCATTGGTGTTGTACATTTGTTATATTTGGGAACCTGATACTGATACATTATTATTTACTAAAGTCTCTGTTTTACTTTTAGGATTTACTCTTGTATTTATAAGAGAGCAAAATTCACCACCCCAAAATGTCAGTTTGGAATGCAGGTTATATTGAGCCAAAAACAATCAAAACACCTGGCAAGACATTTTTTACTTTACCCTTAACTACCTAAAAGAATTTAGATACAGGGCATATTCCCAGAATAAACCTATCTTCAGAGATATCTGCAGAGAATATGGGCTACGTGTGGTAGTGGTGACTCAGCAGAGTTGAGAGATCGGAGTCTGCTATGTGCTTTCTCTTCCTACCCCAGTAAATGTTTGTTTATCAAACATTTATTTTTCTATGTCCATGTGAATCGCCTTCCTCCCTTTTGAAGCCCCAAGCCATTGCCTTCAACATCCTCCTTTGTTTTTAGCTGAAACTGCTAGTTAAGGTGAGGGTTTTGGTCAATTTTAGCAAGTTACTTAGTTTTCCTGGGTCTCTCCTATGTATGCATGTTATTAACCGATTGCTTGATTTTTCTCCTGCTAATCTGTTTCATGTCAACTTAATTCTTAGACCAACCAGAAGTGTAGAGGGAAATGTCTTCCTCCCTGATATACAATATAGTTAGGTTTTTTTTTTTCTTTCTTTCTTTTTAAAAGTCGAAGTATAGTTGATTTACAATGTTATGTTAATTTTTGGTATATAGCAAAGCATTTCAGTTATATATATTCAATTATACACAAATAGAAATATATGTACATATATATATATTCTTTTTCATATTCTTTTCCATTATGGTTTGCTACAGGATATGGAATATGGTTCCCTGTGTTATACAGTAGGACCTTGCTGTTTGTCTGTTTTATATATAGTGATTTATTCCAGTTTTGTGTGTTTTGCATAATGTTTTGTATCTACCATTATAGTATTATGCAGAATAGTTTCACTGCCTTAAAAAAGCCTTGTGTTCCACCTGTTTATCCTGGAGTCTGATACTTTTTTTGAGGGATTATAGTTGTTTTACAGTGTTGTACAACAAAGCGAATCAGTCACATGTATACATATATCACCTTCCTTGCCACAGAGTACTGAGCTAAGCTCTCTATGCTACATAGCAGGTTCCTACTAGTTATCTGTTTTATACATGGTAGTGTAGATATGTCAATACTAATCTCCCAATTCATCCGATCCTCTCCTTCCACTCCTGTGTCCACATGTCCATTCTCTACATCTGCATCTCTACTCCTGCCCTGCAAATAGGCTTTGTACCATTTTTCTAGATTACACATATAAGTGTTAATATATGATATTTGTTTTTCTCTTTCTGACTTCACTCTGTCTGACAGACTCTAGGTCCATCCACAACTCTACTAATGACCCAACTTCATTTCTTTTTATGGCTACGTAATATTCCATTGTATGTATCACATCTTTTTCCGTTCATCTGTCAGTGGATGTTTAGGTTACTTCAGAATTTCTTGGCTATGATAAATAGTGCTGCAGTGAACATTGGGGTGCATGTGTCTTTTTGAATTATGTTTTTTTTTCCCCCCAGGGTATATGCCCAATAGTGAGATTGCTGGGTCATATGGTAGTTCTAGCTTTAGTCTTTTTCATACTGTTCTACATAGTGACTCTATCAATTTGCATTCCCACCAACAGTACAAGAGGATTCTCTTTCCTCTACACCCTCTCCAGTATTTATTGTTAGTAGGTTTTTTGATGATGGCCATTCCAACCAGTGGGAGGTGATACCTCATTGTAGTTTTGATTTGCACATTGATAATAATGAGTGATGTTTAGCGTCTTTTCATGCGCCTCTTGGCCTTCTGTATGTCTTCTTTGGAGAAATATCTATTAAGGTCTTCTGCCCTTTCTTTTTTCTTTTTTTGATTGAGTTGTTTGTTTTTTTTGATATTGAACTTCATGAACTGTTTGTTTATTTTAGAGATTAATCTCCTGTCAGTTGCTTCATTTGCAAATATTTTCTCCAAATCTGAGGGTTGTCTTTTCCTCTCATTTATGGTTATCTCTACTGTGCAAAAGCTTTTCAGTTTAATTAGGTCCCATTTGTTTATTTTTGTTTTCATTATTCTAGGAGGTAGATCAAAAATGATCTTGTTGTGATTTATGTCAGAGAGTGTTCTGTTTTCCTCTAAGAGTTTTATGATTTGTGGTCTTATATTTAGATCTTTAATCCATTTTGAGTTATTTTGTGGGGGGTCCAACATTTTTTAAGGTACACTAATATTCACAAGGGTGGTGGTGACAGGGATCAGACTTGATACTGTAAAAGTTCTGCTCTGTCCCTTCATCATAGTTGGGAAAATCTCCAAGTTTATAATGTTAAAGAGGCAAATTGGGATTACTGATGATGAGCATGATCCTGCTCTGTCAACTCAGAAGACAATCTACTGCTTTTGTGCTTCAGAAGAGCTTTAATATACCAATGAAGCTAATTGTCGAGGTAAATTTCACCTTAACAGTGCCGTCTGTTGTTAGAATATGTTGTGATATATTTGAATTGAATGTGTATTAATATGTGGGTAAAGGTTACTTTTGACTATTTTCATGTCCAGATTCTAGACCTGTCCTTCCAAATACTGACTTGTGCAAAACATTTTCCTTACTTTGAGGGCCTGTCTTTGACTTTGGCGCACTGCTAACTATGCACGAAATTTTTAGAATGACACTGACAATGAATACAAAATATTAATAAACCAACAAGACAAGCAGTTTTTAGAAATCACATTATGTACAGTTAATGCTTAACTGACCTTTTCTGCAGTTACTTAAATCTTTTAAAAATTCATTTAATTTCGAAGGCAGAGTATTATCCTATTTATATGTAAATTGTCTTTAATTCATGCATTGATTTAGAAGACAAATCCAAAAGATCTTTTACCACAAGTGACCTTTTTGACTCTACACTTCTGGGAAAACTGTGAAGTGGTTTCTTGGTGACCCCGGATCCACCTGTGGTACAACATATGCCAAGTCTGTTATGTGTAAATCACTCACCATTATATGGTTTTCAGCCAACATTGAATTATTAGCGGTATAATTGTTCTAGTTACTATCAGAAGTTCCACAGAACCATTTACAAGGATTTTTTTTTTCTATTTTCATTTTAATTTGACAAATCTAATTAGAAACTTTACTAAGAAATATTGTTGGTTATTCAAAGAAAGGGCTTCCAAGGTGGCACTAGTGGTAAAGAATCCACCTGTCAATGCAGGAGACACAGGAGATGTGGGTTAGATCCCTGGTCCAGAAGATCCCCTGAAGGAGAAAATGGCTACCTACTCCATATTCTTGCCTGGAGAATCCCATGGACAGAGGAGCCTGGTGGGCTATGGACCACTGGGTCACAAAGATCCACAGGGTTGGGGACAACTGAACGTCTGAGCACATTCAAAGAAGACAGAGCTAGTTATTTAGTAGGTATTGCTTCCAAGGACTCTGGATGTCAGGGAAATGCTTACATTTATATTGGGCTTCCCTGGTGGCTCAAGCAGTAAAGAATCTGCTTGCAATGCAGGAGACCTGGGTTTGATCCCTGAATCAGGAAGATCCCCTGGAGAAGGGAATGGCTACCCACTCCAATATTCTTACCTGTAGAATTCCATGGACAGAGGAGCTTGGCAGTTACAGTACATGGAGTAGCAAAGAGTCTAAAATGATGGAGCGATTAACACTTTCGGGCTACTGCCTGCCATAAATACATGATAATCCAGAGAATCTTAGGAAAGCAAGCAGAACAAGTTAACGTCAATATTCTTGGTGCAATATATATTTATTCAACTCGATTTTCTACCTGTGTTTAGTTCACTTTAGGAAATTGTCTAAAGACAATGCTTCAAAATAAGTTTTCTTTCTTCTGGAGATGCATATAATTCAAAATTGCCTACTGTTTGTTTTTAATGAATAAAATGCAAATAACTTAAATCTTAATCAATGTAAAACATTGGAAGTAAAGTTAAAACATGCTATACGTGCATGCTTAGTCACTCAGTTATGTCTGACTCTTTGCTACTCCTTGGACTGTAGCTCACCAGGCTCCTCTGTCCATGGGATTTCCCAGGCAAGAATACTAGAGTGGGTAGCCATTCCCTTCTCCAGGGGATCTTCCCATCCCTGGAATCAAACCCACATCTCCTGCATCAGCAGGCAGATTCTCTACCCCTGAGCCACTTGGGGACAAAAACTTGCCATGTATGATACAGGTACCGTATACACATATGTGTGCATATCTGTGTGAGTTCTAGTTGCTCAGTCATGTCTGACTGTTTGCGAGCCCATGGAATGTAGCCCACCAGGCTCCCCTGTCCTTGGGATTTCCCAGGCCAGAATACCAAAATGGGTTGCCATTTCCTTCTCCAGGGGATCTCCTGGACCCTGGTATCAAACCAGCATCTCCTGCATTGGCAGGCGGATTCTTTACCACTGCTTCACCTGGGAACCTAGTGGAAGGGTGCCAGATACTATTAGAGCATGTAACAAAGTACCCATCCTGGGCTGAGGAATGGAGGAGGGCTTCTCTGAGCAAGTAACGTTTAAGCAGTACTCATAAAAGAAAAGAAGGAAAGTGAAGTTGCTCAGTCATGTCCGACTCTTTGTGACCCCATGGGCTATAGCCCACCAGCTATAGTGGGATTTTCCATGGCAAGAGTATTGGAGTGGGTTGCCATTTCCTTCTCCAGGGAATTGAGTCTCCCGGATTGTAGGCAGATGCTTTACCATCTGAGCTAAGGCAGTACTCATAGGAATGGATAAATATGCCAGAAAATATTAGTATGTATAATAAGCTGTACTAGGGATTTTCTGCTAATTCACATTTCCTGATACTTAGCTCATCCTTCTTAGAGTTGGTGCCATTTATATAAATATGAATTTTTCAGTATAAGAAAGCATTTCCTTTTACACCTGTGATAAGATTTCACCCACATGGGTCATTACATGGAAGCCCCTGCTCTTTATCCCTTCATAGGTAGAAGATGCTGACAAAATAGCATATCATACAGTGACGGGTAGTAAAACATGTCTCTAAGATAGAAGGACCCTTTTTCTTCCCTTTCTTTTGATTTTTTCTTCTCTTTTATTATGTTTCCTTCCCCACTCCTTCATTTCCTCCCTGCTTCTTTTTTTTTTTTTAATTGGCTTTCCCTTGTACAATGATTACCAGGATTCTGAAAGATGAAAGAAACCCTGTGATTTCTCCCCATGGATTAAACTTCTCACTAGGACTTGAATAACCAGGTAGTATTTTTAAGCTGTAAAAATGCCTCTGGCTTCTCCTAGCCCTTTGTGAATAAACTCAGAGAATGTACTGAAGTTAATTTTTAAACTCATTGAATTGTATTTAAACACATAAAAGTGTATTTTTTTCTAGATCAATTTAGTAATATATAGACATGACCCTTGATGGAAAGGGAAAATCATCTCATTGATTCATACACTCATTCATTCATTCTTTATTCACAAGTATTTATCAAATCTTTACTTTGTGATAGGGCTTGTGCATACAAGGATACAAAGATGAAAAAGATGTATATGTCTTCATGTCTATCTTCTCTCACATTTGTCTAGAACAATTCCAGCTTTTCCAGATGATAATTACAATTGTATGTAAACATCAGGCACATATATGCCAGGCACCGTTTTTAGCATTTGATATACATGTCTTCATCATGTCCCTATGAGGTAGGTTCTATTATTATTCCCATTTTATAGATGAAGTGAGACTTAGGTGAAATAACTTATTAGAGGTCAGTTATGGGCAAGTAGCACAGCTAGAGTTTGAACCATCTGCATCTAAAGCATATTTACATTTCTTCCTGAAATCCTTGTGAGTAATATAGTAACTTGAGGAATTTTAGTTTAAGATGTCAACCAAAGTAAACTTATAAAACTTAAAGGTGTTTTAAATTCCTGGAAGTTGCTTACAGGTCATGGTCTTGTTTCTTTGTTTCCTACCAGAAGACATCCATCGACAGGATTTTGTAGATGAGAAAATTTAGGAACCTGGTAGTTAAGTAACTTGCCCAAGGTCAAGTTGTTGGGAAGAACATGCTTGGGATTCAACCGAGAGCTGCTTATTTTGAACGATCAAGCTCTCTTTCTAAAAAGGAGCTATATTTTTTAAAATGTTGCTATTTTTTCTGATTTTAGTACTCATGCTGAATGTAGAAATGTTACAACACACATTCAAATGAATAACAACAACAACAACAAAACAACACAGTGAATTTTTCTTCTGTCTCTATCCCCATAGATATTCCTATCAGTTCACTTTAGTCGATCAGTTGTGTCATTCTTTGTGACCCCATGGACTGCAGCATGCCAAGCTTCCCTGTCCATTACCAATTCCTGGAGCTTACTCAAACTACTGTCCGTAGAGTCAGCGATGCCATCCAACCATCTCATCGTCTATCGTCCCCTTCTCCTCCCGCCTTCAATCTTTCCCAGCATCAGGGTCTTTTCAAATCAGTCAGTTCTTTGCATCAGGTGGCCAAAGTATTGGAGTTTCAGCTTCAGCATCAGTCCTTCCAATGAATATTCAGGACTGATTTCCTTTAGGATGGACTGGTTGGATCTCCTTGTAGTCCAAAGGACTCTCAAGAATCTTCTCCAACACCACAGTTCAAAAGCATTAATTCTTCGGTGCTCAACTTGCTTTATAGTCCAACTCACACATCCACACATGACTACTGGAGAAACCATAGCTTTGACTAGACAGACCTTTTTTGGCAAAGTAATGTCTATGCTTTTTCATATACTGTCTAACTTGGTCATAAGTTTTCTTCCAAGGAGCAAACGTCTTCTAATTTCATGGCTGCAATCACCATCTGCAGTGATTTTGGAGCCTCCCAAAATAAAGTCTCTCACTGTTTCTCTTGTTTTCCCATCTATTTGCCATGAAGTGATGGGACCAGGTGCCATGATCTTCATTTTCTGAATGTTGAGTTTTAAGCCAACATTTTCACTCTCTTCTTTCACTTTCATTAAGAGGCTCTTTCATTCTTCTTTGCTTTCTGCCATCAGGGTGGTGTCTGCATATCTGAGGTTATTGATATTTCTCTCAGCAATCTTGATTCCAGCTTGTGCTTCATCCAGTCCAGCGTTTCTCATGATGTATTCTGCATATAAGTTAAATAAGCAGGGTGACAATATACAGCCTTGACATACTCCTTTTCCTATTTGGAACCAGTCCATTTTTCCATGTCCAGTTCTAACTTTTGCTTCCTGACCTGCACACGGATTTCTCAGGAGGCAGGTCAGGTGCTCTGGTATTCCCATTGCTTGAAGAATTTTCCACAGTTTGTTGTGATCCACATAGTCAAAGGCTTTGGCTTAGTCAATAAAGCAGAAATAGATGTTTTTCTGGAACTCTCTTGCTTTTATAATGATCCAACGGATGTCGGCAATTTGATCTCTGGTTCCTCTGCCTTTTCTAAATCATACTTGAACATCTGGAAGTTCACGGTTCATGTCCTGTTGAAGCCTGACTTGGAGAACTCTGAGCATTATTTTACTAGCATGTGAGATAAGTGCAATTGTTGGGTATTTTGAGCATTCTTTGGCATTGCCTTTCTTTGGGATTGGAATGAAAACCTACCTTTTCCAGTCCTGTGGCCACTGCTGAGTTTTCCAAATTTGCTCACATATTGAGTGCAGCACTTGAACAGCATCATCTTTTAGGATTTGAAATAGCTCAACTGGAATGCCATCACCTCCACTAGCTTTGATCCTAGTGATGCTTCCTAAGGCCCACTTGATTTCACATTCCAGGATGTCTGGCTCTAGGTAAGTGATCACACCATCATGATTATCTGGGTTGTGAAGATCTTTTTTGTATAGTTCTTCTGTTTATTCTTGCCACCTCTTCTTAATATCTTCTGCTTTTGTTAGATCCATACCATTTCTGTCCTTTATTGTGTCCATCTGTCCATGAAAACTTCCCTTGGTATCTCTAATTTTCTTGAAGAGATCTCTAGTCTTTCCCATTCTATTGTTTTCCTCTATTTCTTTGCACTGATCACTGAGGAAAGCTTTCTTATCTCTCCTTGCTATTCTTTGGAACTCTGCATTCAAATGGGTATATCTTTCCTTTTCTTGCAGGAGAAGGTGAGCGCATGTTGTTCTACTTCTGTCACTAATGAAATGTGCATTGTGAGTTTTTTTCCCCACTGTTTGGTACTTGTGCATTGGTTTTGTTTCTCGCCTGAAGCTGTTTGCTCCTGGAGGAAAGGGAAAATTTCATTTAGTTCTGTCTCCCATAACACCTGTCCCCCTTACTGAGCATATGGTAAATTCTCAATAAATACTTGTTGCTTTAAATTGAATTGAAATCACCCACTGCCCATCATACACCCCTTTTACAACTACAGGATACAACACAACCCCAGAGGCCAGAAGAAGGAAGGGAATCCTGTTTTTCTATCATTCTCAAATTCCTTCCCCCTGTGGCTGGGAAACTGCTCAATTGTGCTTTTGTCTGTGTTGAAACTCAGAGGACACTAAGGTCAGCTTTCAGATGCAGCTGAGAGCAAAGCAGCAGCTGTGAATAAATTCCCCACCAGTCCTTGGCTTATGTCAGGAGTACGGTAAATGTTGGCAGAATGCATCAAGGAGTCACTTCCCTCCATGGGGGTTTAATGGTGCACTCTCTGCCTGCAGTGTACAAAACGGGCTCATGGATTTCCACCAAGCTACAGATTCCATAAGATGTGTACCATCTCCCGGTTACCAAGGATCTCAGTCGCCATACCCAATCCTGGGGTCATCAGTCTCTCATGAAGCTCCCACCCCCGCATTGACTGGACACACCCGCAATCCCTGAAGCCTTACTCCTCTGACCCTTTGGACTATAGACCATATCATATCAAGTCTTTACTAATTTGTAAATGTTCAATTAAATAAGCCATGTTGGTGCTTCTTCACCCTCTAGTGACCTGTTGATGGGCCCACAATGATAAATGTGGCAAGTGATCCCATATTCTCCCCTTTTCAGTTTGGCTCCAAATTTCCCTTTCTAGCCTGACTCAGTTAGCCAAAGCAGAGAGCAAGTGAACTTGGCACTAATGAGAGATTGTTCAGATTAGCATTATGCTTGTAAACAACTTCTCTCTGTCAAGATAGGGTTAATTTTCTCACTGTGTTGTGTTTCCTTAATACCACTTCTCTCTAGCATGTTGATTCTGCCTCTGATCCCTACCTCACAGCCTTAGTCTTTGGGTTTCCCTTGCACGAGCTCTAGTCTGGGATTTTTCTGTCCAGGCTCCCTTGCATCATTCTAGTCTGTCCTGTAAGGCCTTCCTTCATCACCTGAGCTAAAGGACAATCTTTCTTCCCAACCTCTTGTAAGTCACTCTCTGTGACATCACCTGTTTTATGGACTTCATCCTGATACATACTAAAATTAGTTTGAGGGCTGAGAACCAGAGGTGAAACCCCTGTGCGTGGGGTCCTAACATTTTCCTTTGACAAGTTCTTCAACTTTGGGCTTAACTTTCTTTTTTTGCAATTTGATATCAAGTATTCTGTTTTTTAAAATGATAATGCCTTTAAAATACTATAAAACAATTTTTGGATAAGTTATACAAGTGGCTTATTACTTTACTTCCATCTTTCATCATTTAGGAAAGCAGTACCCTCTCCTGTTACTTTATTTGTAGAAGAACTTATGCTTTTCTAAAGGTCATCAAATTATTTTATCTTATATTTTTATAGTAGACTTTGCAGTTGAGAGAGCTAGTAATATCATATGAACTTTGTCATGAGGAGATTGGGCCCTAGAGAAGTCAAGTGGCTGTAAATTTATCTCTTTTTAAATTTGAAATGTAGTGAAGTACTGCAGATGATGGCCTTGTTTCCTGTGACTCATACCCCTCGTCCTTTTCTTACTCTTTCTGCTCTTTTAGTATTAACCTCTTTACTAATCTTTCTTACCTTAGGATCTGGTATGCCATTTTTTACATTTTCAAGGATTTTGCCTAGGTCTTTAATTTCTTCATGTAGGTCTGGTTTGATCTCTGTGCAGTCCAAGGGACTTTAAAGAGTCTTCTCCAACACCACAGTTAAAAAGCATCAATTCTTTGGCGTTCAGCTTTCTTCATGGTCCAAATGGACATGATTACTGGAAAAACCATAACTTTGACTAGATGGACCTTTGTCAGCAAAGTAATGTCTCTGCTTTTTAATATGCTGTCTAGGTTTGTAATAGCTTTTCTTCCAAGGAGCAAGCATCTTTTAATTTCATGGCTGACGTCACCATCTGCAGTGATTTTGGAGTTTTTGAATGTTTAGTTTTAAGCCAGCTTTTTCACTCTGCCCTTTCACTTTCATCAAGAGTCTCTTCAGTTCCTCTTAGATTTCTGCCATAAGGGTGGTGTCATCTGCATATCTACGGTTATTGATATTATAAGTTTGAAGACAATTTAAAAAGAATTATTAAACTGGTGTGAATGGGCTTACAAATGCTTTCTCTGTTCTTTTGGCATTTTTCCTCCTGGGGAGTATAACAAATGTCAGTCCTTGGAGTCAGGAAACCTGGATGTTTTCCCTACTTTTTCAATTATTCGCTATTTGACTTTGGTAAACTCACTTCTGTGCTGAGTTTTGATTTCTTATATAACAGAGGTTTTAAAACTTTCCTTATTTAAAAGCCAGTGTTACTGTTTGCTGAAGTGATGGTCTTACTTCGATTGCTTAAAAAAAAAAAAAAAGATTCTGGTTGAAACAATGTCATGGGCTTGGTGTACGATGACACAGTTTGGAAACCAGTGATCAATTATGGACATAATAATACTACTCTGCCTGACTCTCTATATCCTCCTTATGATAATATAAAGTATATGAAAGAATTTTATAAAATTGACTTTGTTCTATTATGATGTCATCATGAAGATTTCATAACTTCCTTAAGTTCATCCATCAAACATGAAACTACAAACCCATACTGAAAATTTTAAAGTCTTAAAATTGAGCAGCCATATTGTGGTTTAGGAATGTTTTAATTCAACAAGAGGACTGAGTGTAGAAACGCTTGGGAAAATACCAATCAAGAAGGTTATTGAAGGCAAAATGAGGATGCAACTATATGAAAGGAGATGGTATTAAGCCAGAAATTGGGCTGGCATTGTTTGGCATTAATTAAACTTGTAACAAGTCACAATAATTCCACTGTAACCCATCTGGGAAGCTATAATCTAGTTCCCAAGTGAATAAACCGTGAGGCCAAAGGCCGAATAGTTTAACAAAAGGGAATTAGATGATTATCTTGTAAACTAGAGGAGCAATGATATTGTGGCTTAATTAGAGAGCTCGGTAGGAAGCTCAAGTTACAGCAAGAGTTTTAAAGCAGTTGCCTGGTCATTTGCAAGATGTTGGAAAGGTTTTATTTATGAGAAAAAAGAAGTACCAAATGGCCACTGACATTTAAAGGTTGAAACTCAGGGAAAACAAATGCTGCAATGGCACATAAATGGTAGTTGGGGGGAAATGCTGGGGAGAATGATTTAATATAGTGTTTATAGAGACTAATGGAATAAACAAAGAGTGGTTCATTAGTGATCAAGAAATTGCATTGACAGGTAGTAGACACCCTACAATCAGGGGGATTAAGTCTAAGGAGATGCTTAGGCTTAATTGAACACAGAGTTAGAGAGTGCATTAATAAATAGATATTCTGGGTTTTGATCTTGGGTTAATTGTTGGGTTTCAACTGTTTTGACATTTCTTTGATTTGACTATTGCTGAGCAGATCATAACTGTTAATGTCTATCTTTTTGCCTGAAATATTTGATTAAAGTTTGATGATTTTCCCTGAAAATTATCTCATTACTTTTGTATGACATGCCATAGGAAACATAATTTTGTTCTGATTAGTGACTTTACCTACTCTGATTAGTGACTTTATGAATCTGTGGTACCTAAACAAACACAAATAAATAAGAGATGTGAACAATACACAGTCTGTCATCGGTTTGTTTAATTTTTATCTCAGTGATAATCTGCATGTTTCTGGGTACCAGATTACTAACCCAAGTCCTGTATACACATCGTGGGGACAAAATCATTCAGAGTTTCAACTGTAGCTTTTTTCCCTAAAGAAGGCAGCTTCTCATAAGACAGTCTAGACAAACTTACTGGTTCAACTTGGAGTTAGAAATCTTTGTAAATCATTCCATACAAACGTTGTTTTTTTCTCCTTACAACACTGTTAAGAATCTGTCATCAGTGCCTGCACTAATCCTTGGTTGCCTGGATTGAGCACTCCTCTGATTTGCCTAAGGAAAAGAGCCAAAATTGTGTCTACAGATTTTCAGTTTGATGACACCTTGGCTTAATGAAAATTCTTGAAGAGAATGTGATTTTTTTTTTTTTAAGTTCCAGGCTGGTAAAAATGAACAATTTTGCATAAGAAATAAATCCTTAGCATTAAGATAAATGAGAAGCACCGATGATGTGAAACTAAGTTTGCTTTGACATAGATAAGGGAGCTAAGTAGGATTCTATGGGAATTCACACACTGGATCTAAATCTCTTTTTAATTACTGCATCAAGAAATATGCTTTTCCCCTCTCATGACTATTCAAATACTTGCCTTTAGCACTTTTTAAACAAAAACAACCTTGTTCAGTGACCTAGTTTGACCATGTGCTCTTTAACTGGAAGCCTGGGAAGGAAGTGAGATTCTCCTCTTACTGGGATGTGCTATGGAGGCCCTTACACTTTTCCTGAGCTACTTAGTCACTCACCACTCTAGGGAGTGGGACCATTCCTGGCATTCTCAGATGCTTTAACACCCAGACCACTCAGCTCCTATTTTGAAATTACTCTGACAGATTTCTTAACACTTTGGAAGAGCTATTCAGATTATAACCCTAAAAAGCAGATGAAAAGATTTTGTTTTTACTTTATTTAATTAATTATTTTTGTTTGGCTGCTCTGGGTCTTCATTGCTTCGCTTGTGTTTTCTTTAGTTTCAGTGTATGAGCTTCTCATCACGGTGCCGTCTCTTGTAGCAGAGCACGAACTCTAGGGTGTACAGGCTTCAGTAGTTGTGGCTCATGGGCTCTAGAGATTAAATGATTTTTGAAAAATGAGATAGAGCCATAAATAATTGGGTTCAAAGCACTGGTGTGTCCAGGGATATTCTTACAACTCAAAAGATAAATTAAGAGCTAGGCTTTGACCTCACCAAAAATGTTGCCATGTTGACTGACAGGAAAGTGTATTTCATACAGTAAGTAGGCTAGCCTTAGGCTAGGAAAGAAGATTGAGTTGGAAAAGGAATGCAGGTGGGATTTCAGAAATAAGAGTCAGTTTCATTCATTACTTAAGGCTTAGAAGTAAAGGAGGGCAATGGAGAGTCCACAGAAATATATTACTAGATTAGAGTTTCCTGAGAGGGAAATGTTAGGTTGTGAATGGCTGTAAGTTATTCACCTGGCTTTTGGAAGTAGGAGAAGGAAAATATGGTCAGGGGTATTAGTTTCAGACACCAGAATCTACACTGGCCAGTTTAAATAGAAAATGAATTTATTAAAGGGTATACAACATTTCAGATTCCCACGTGGCTCAGTGGTAAAGAATCTGCCTGCTAAGCAGGAGATTCTGGTTCGATCTCTGGATTGGGAGGATTCCCTGGAGAAGGAAATGGCAACCCACTCTAGTATGCTTGCCTGGGAAATCCCACAGACAGAGGAGATTGGCAGGCTACAGCCCACGGGGTCACGAAGAGTTGGACACGACTTAGTGACTAAAGAACAGCAACACTGCAGCATTTCAAAGAATCATTGGGAATCCCAGAGAATCAGACCTGAGGCTAAGCTTCTGGGACTAGTGCCCAAAACTATACTGCAGAATTGGCCTGGGAAGAAAATGTCTATTGACACAGCAGCTGGCTATAGAGCCATGCTATGGAACTCAGTAATGTGGGGATTTTCACCATCCATTCACTGAATGCCAGAAAGTTTTCTCAACTGTAACCCCAATAGATACCAAGGATTTAATTTTACCACAATTTTCCCTAAGATCCCTGAAAGCAAGACTCCTCTCCCACTGCCTCCACCAGCAAAATAGCTTCCAACCTACAGTTGTTTTTTCTTTACTTTCCATTTCTCACTTGTTCATTTCAGTGAGTGGACTGAGACAACCTTTAAATTAACTTGCAGTTTTGGTTGAAATACAATTTACTTTATGTAAATGTACATACAATTCACTTTATGGAAAATGCTCCCTTAATCATTATTCTATCTTATAAATGACAAATATTTATTTATTTAAACTAAAGGTGGAATCTGTGCTAACTAACATTTGTAGGTTCATCTCAAGATGTGTGTTTTGCAAAGCAAATGGCTCAGTGATAAATTTAACTTTGGGAAATGTTGGAATAAAGAAAAAAATTTCTTTAATTTCAGGATTAAGATGAATATGGAAAACATCCCAAAGGATATTGAATGTGCCACATTTCCTTAAAAGGTATTTGGGCCATGGAACTTTTTTTTTTTTTTTAACAAGGGAACACGTTCTAAGGAATGCAGTTTGAGAAACTGCATTATGTTGAGGCAGTCCGAGCATGGATTGGAAAAGAATTTCAAACTTGGAACGTTTCAGAAGGGAGTGAGTTTATTAAGTGTAAGGCACTGTGAGTGCAGTGGGTCGAACTCCTGACAGACTGTTAAGAGCCAACCAATTCCCTGAGTTATTAGCCAATTTTTATAGCTTCAAGACAAAATTCCTGCTGAAAGGTTGGCATTAGATGATTGGTTAGGGCACTATAAGGACGAGTACTGGAGTGGGCATTTTTGCCTAATATGGCTCAGGAAGACTGCTGGTGATGATCAGGGGGTCTTCTGGAAAGGTTACAAAGGGGTTCAGTTGGGGCTCAGTCAGCTTCAGAGTAACCTTGATTCTGGCCTCCTCTTCTGTGGTCTTGGTACGGGGCCTCACACCTGTCGCCTTGGACTCATCACATTAGACTGTGATCTCTTTGAGGAAAAGGATTGTGACTTACTTATCTCTGTCTTTCTAATACTTGAATCAGTGCCTGACGTAGTGATGTTTACTGAGTTGATCAAAATGATGTCGGGAAAAACAATCTCTTTTCAACCCTATTTCCCACTGCTGTTTTAATGTTATAGGAAGACCATAATCTCTGGAGTCAGACTTCAATTTCTTGCATCTCTTGGAGTCGTGAATTCCTGGTGTATCCTTTGAAAAGTCTCCTCTGGTGTTACCTTTTGCATTTGGGACAATGGAATTCCAAGGGACAAACTGATAATGCGTTACAGGTTCAAGTTATTAATGTATGGGTATTCCTGATCTTCACAGTTTCCCTAGCTTCCACACAGAAAGGATTTGCTTTCCCTTGGTAAACTTCCACGTCCTCTCAAAACTAAAGAAAGTGCAAGAAAACTATAAGAGATTGAGAAGTTGCACTGAATTATGTGATAAAGAGTTGAGAGGTGAAGAGAGCGAGCAGGACACAGGGCCCAGCTTGGGTGAGAGCATTTGAACAAGGGCCAAGAGGAAGCGCATTTGTGAGCTAGCTGCCAACCACATGAAGAAACTTGGGAAACGCAGCTATGCAAGAGAATCATTGTAGAGTGTTTTATATGCTTTATATGCATTAAAAATAAACTCCTTCCTTTCACACTTTGTTATGTGTCCGCAGGAAAATGAGAAGAGCTTTCTGGATCTTGGATTGCATTTCTCTCTCTGTGACATGGTAGTATGACTGGATCACATGGATCCTAAGACTTTTAGTGAAATCACATTTAATTCTCTATTTGTCTTTCTTTCTCTCTTCCTCCCCTGGTTTTCCCCTCAACTTTCCCCACTATCCTCATTCCCCAGCCAAAACTACTGGGCTTCAAATCATTGGATGACATCATTCTGTTTTAAGTAGTGATATTAATTCTTGTTAGAAAGGAAACTTGGTCCACATTTGGAATAGCCGTGAGTCTGTGGCAAATTCCTTTTTGAGAAAGTGACCACTCTCCTGGTGTCTAAACATCCTAGACTTCCTTTTGCTAATGTAGCAGAAAAAAATGGCCACTTGAGGTTTTCTGACGATGTGTAAGATAGCACCAATTTAGGTGGTACAGCTTTTAGCGCCACTCCTCACTTAATGGGAGATCACTGGCACTGTTTTTGACAGTGTGTTTAGTTTTCTTGTTTCAGTTTCCTAGGAACTTCCATCCCCAGTGCCAGTCTTTTGTCTTTGAGCTTTAAATCTTGCAGTTCCTCTGTTTGCCTTCTGATATCCACTCATCTAACCAGCTGAAAGAAGGAAAGTTAACTTCTGCTTTGCCAGGGCCAGCGCAGTTGAGGCAAAAATCTGACTGCTTGCCTAGCTTATGAAAGGCAGATGTTTGCATATGAAAATCTGACTTTGATGCTAACTTGACAATGTGGTACTTTCCTTCCATTTGTACTTTCTTTGATTTCAAGTACGGCTGAGTGTGACCTTAGTCGCATCCTTGGTCTTTTCCTTCTTAGTCAATGCTCTCTTGCACTTTACTTTTTATAAATATCATATAGGATGAGTCAAAGTACTCATTTGTTTTTCCCAAGGAACTGTTTTAATATCCTACAATTTAGAAATAGGAAGTCATAGAAAAGTTAAGGTGAACCATGTTTTTATATTCTTTCTTAGGCATGCTTCTTTCCCAGTCTGGGTTTGCATTGTCACAGCTTAATAGCAATGGAAATTACAAGAGCTTTTACCCTGCAGTCCACTGTGCCATTGTTAATGCAGTCCATCCACTTACCCACCCACCCATCCACTCACAGCTGAAGAAATCCTGTTTCATTTTGAAATTGACCCTCTGGCTCTGTTTCTGAAAGATAACCTGGGAGTTTTCTGCATCCTTGACTGGATTGTTGCAAAGCCATTTTGGCAGATACAATTACAGTGTATCTAACATGTGTTTGTGGTGTGTGTGTGTGTGTGTGTGTGTGTGTGCACACTTGTTTTCCTACCCAGATAAGACAGTCTTGCCCTAAGGAATTGATGGTATGCCCCATCAACTCTAAGCCCCTTTGGGATTGGTGGGAATAACAGGTGGAGGGAGCGCAGCAGAATGGAAAGTGTGCTGGGCTGGATGTCAGCAGATGGGCTTTCCAATCCTGCTTGTACCAACAATTTACTGTGTGACCTTGGGCAACTTACTCAACCTCTCTAGGAGTCCATTCTCTCGCCTGGAAAGCAGAGTTAATAATACATGCCCTTCTTAACTCAGAGGACTAGAGGGCAAATAAAGTGAGATTGTGACTGTTTGGGAAGTTTGAAAGGGGTGGTAAACCCAGTCCTCTGCAAATAAACTTCAGGGTGCCCTACAGAGGGATATCTTTATCTGAAGTAAAAGGCACTATTAGAAGGAATAGCTAATGTGGAGTAGCCTTTCACTTCATTTCAAAATAAAATGCAAGCCTGGGCAAGAGAGCTAGTAACCCTGTAAGGTGAGAAACTTCACTTGTTTAAGTGCTGGGCAAGGTGCTGATACTGTCAGTAAAACCAGTCATAATGGTTACCTGATCATCTTGCCATTCTGCTTTAGCAAATATGTTATCAAAGAACACAGCCTGTCACATACCGTGTAATTTGGTGGTTTAGTGCATGGGCTTTGGCATCATTCACACTTCAGTTTGAATTCTGGTTTTGCTACTTACTAGCTGAATGCCTTGGGACACGTTTATCTCTTTAATCCATAGTTTTAGTATTTACAAAATGGACAAAGTAGCACTTCTCTCTGTAGAGTAGGTAATGCATTAAAGTGCTTCACATGCTTCCTGGTCATAATAAGAACTCAATAAATGATAGGTATTAGTAGCTAACAGTAGCTGTGGGGGGTATGGTTGAATATTTTTTTTCCCTTGTGCTTTTCTGAACTTCCAAGTGTTTCATAATGGCTTTCCCCCCCAGTTTTGTTAAGATATAATTGACAAATAATATAATGACTTTTTAAAGGTCAAATTTAAAGGTACTGATTATTGTAAACTAATGCAACCATGAATGAAGATTAATTATGTTCAGGAATTGTTGTAGTGAGCCTGTCATGATTGCTTCCTGACATTTCCACCGGGCTTTAGAACTTACACAGCACTTTTACAGATGTTGTCTCATGCATCACTTATAACCAGCCTATGGAGTCAGTACTAGTCATATTCCCATTCTGAAGATCTGGAGGCTGGGGGGGGAGGGGGGGAGGTCACAAAGAAATGTATATAGTTATGCAGCTCATGAAGTGGTAGATCTCAAATGTGCCAGAGAAGATTGCATTCAGATGCAATGAACGGACACCCAATTATGGTGGTATAGTGGTCAGTGGTCTGGATTCTCCACAGAAAGAGAACCAATAAGGAAGATCTCTCTCTTTCATATATATATATATGTGTGTGTGTGAGTTTCCTGTGTGTGTGTATAAAGATAGAGAGAGGACAGGAGAGATTGATTTATTTTAAGGATTGGCTCATATAGCTGTGAGAGACCTGACAGACTCTGCAGGATAGTCTGGCAGGCTGGAGAACCAGGGAGGAGTTAATTTTGGAGCTCAAGTATGAAGGCTGCCTGCTGGCAGAATTTCCTCTTGCTCTGGGTGGATCAGTTTTTTCCTAAGGTCTTCAACTGTTTGGAGACACCCATCCACATTACAGAGGGTGATGTATTTTATTCACAGTCTACTGATTTCAAGGTTGTGAGCATACGTGCTAAGTCACTTCAGTTGTGTCCGACTCTGCAACCCTATGGACTGTAGCTTGCCTGGCTCCTCTGTTCATGGGATTCTCCAAGTAAGAATACTGGAGTGGATTGCCATGCCCTCCTCCAGGGGATCTTCCCAACCCAAGGATCAAACCCATGTCTCTTACATCACCCTGTTGGCAGGTAGGTTCTTTACCACTAGCGCCACCTGGGAAACCCAATTTCAAGGTTAATCTCATCTAAAAAATACCTTCACAGCAACATTCAGGTAGGTATGTTTGACCAACTATCTGGGAACCATGACCAAACCATAGTGAAAGTGAAAGTGAAATTGTTCAGTTGTGTCCGACTCTTTGCAACCCCATGGACTGTAACCCACCAGGCTCCTCCATTCATGGGATTCTCCAGGCAAGAATACTGGAGTGGGTTGCCATTTCCTTCTCCAAACCATGTTGACACCTAAATTTAACAATCACAAATGGCTTAATTAAAGAGGGGTTTACTTTTCCCAGGATACTTCAACAAATTCAGAGTCATCAGCTCCTCCTGTCTTTCTGCCTGGCTATGTCTTGCCATGGGACATGTGACCTCATGCTTACAAACTGGCCACTCCACCTTTGTCCATCAGAGGCAGGAGGAAGGGGAAAGGCAGTAGGCAAAAAGCAAAAACGAATAAACTGCTTGTGTCATCCGAGTCTTTCCATTTCAGCAGACTTTCCTGGAGGCCCCACCTTGCAACTTCTTATTGATCTTATTAGTCAATTAATATATTTTGGATCATTCCTAGATGCAAGGAATTTGGGGAGATTAGTATTGTTATGAATGTCACTCCAAAAAAAAAATCAAAGTTCTATTAGTAACAGAAAAAGGGAGAATAGATACACTGCAGGAGTGTTTTGATGCCATGTCATTACTCTTTGTGCTACACCAAATTGCTCACCATACTTGCCAGGAAGTGTCTGCCCTTGGTTTCACTGCCTTTTGAATTAATCACTGAGTTTTCTTTGGATATTTGAGCCCAGCATCTAAACAAAATTACCTTAGATTGATGGAAGCCAGTAGAAATATAAGGAGACATTTGTTAGACACTGGTTTCTCTTTGCTCTCTCCTTATGACCCAAGCAGATAAAATACTCTTTCTTTCATTATGTGAGTGGGAGGGACGCATAAAGGAAAATAAGAATGAGGGGAGGGGCCAGACATCAGTAATGCCTGTGCAGCTGATACATCATATGATTCAAGTGATTTTTCAAAACTTGTTTGAATTATGTAATATGTTTCTGCTATAGAGCATGAAATGGTTTACCTCATTTCATTGTCACAGTTGAAGTGTTTAGCTGAAGCCCACAGAAAATCATTTATATTATTAGCCTTCTATGGTGCCTAGGAATGTAAGAAATAATCACTGGAAGAAAATAATATCAGAGAGTACAGGAAATTTTGTGTTGATAATTGCTAGATTTTGTTGTTGTTTTAAATCAGATATTCCAAAGATCTACTTTATATTTATTTATAAGTAAATATTTCAAAGACTACTTAATGAAAAATCATTTAGAACTAAAATAGGAACCATGTGTCACATTATTGAAATATGACCCAACCAGTGTTTTTATTTTAAACTTTGGTTAGGGAGAACAAAGCAAAGAAATAAATATTTTTTTTGTCTTGCTCTTTCAGACATGCATGTGCATATACACACACTCACACATATATAACTGTATGTCTCTCAGTGTTATCTTGTATCCATTTCATATTCCTCTCTAAGTATCACTGTGAAACTACTTTGTTGTATAATTTTCATGTAGCTCTTTTGGCATTTTTGCAATTCTAATTCTCTCTGGTTATTGCATTACAAAAGAGTGGAGAGAAAGTGAATTTGCATGCAGGACATTTTAAATTCTAATGTCAGGGGTCATTAATCTTTTTTTTTTTTGTTCTAAGAGCTGGGCTTTCATATACCAGGGATAATAATTTACAAGCAAGCTTTTAGAAGTAGAGTTTCAGATGTATTTTTCAAATTCTCATAACCTGAAAGGCTAAATGAGAAAGAATCCAAAATCAAGATCATTTCCATATATTTGACTGTTCTATTGCTCATTTGTTGGGAAAATTGGGCACCCCTTTAGTTCATCTTACTTTCGGTCACAGTGAGTGGTCTACGTATGCTCCTTACCCAGGTCCAGTGAGAACCTCACTTGGTGACTTTAGGAGTATACCACCAAATGCAGTATTTGGAATTCTTGTTCTTGAAGCTTCTGATGACTATATCCTCTGCATTTTCCTCACATGAGTATCTTACTTTTTTCCTCTACGTGAGATAAATATTAATGCTTTTCATTGATATTAATGGAATTTATAAATTCACATCAGAAGCAGTTTAGGGACCAGTACACTGGCCAATACAATCCTACTGCAGGTTTCTACTCCACCCTCTTGCTCTGATGACTATTTCTCTTTCTCTTCTCTCCTGAAACTCCCAGTGGCTCCTTCCCACTTGCTGTAATACTGAGAAAGCTCAGTCAGGAGAGAATCTCCCCAGCTCTCACCAGCCTATCTACAACTGGACTCATGTTCTGTTACAGAGGATAAACTGTTCTGTTCCCATCCATGGCCTCCGTGGTGCCCTGGGCCCCATCCCCTCTTGTTCTTGCAATTATCTGCTCTCTCTTGCATCATCCTGGTTCCTCTCTCTACTAGATAATTCCCAGCAGTGATTAAAAGATGCTGTAATATCTCCAAATTAAAAAGAAAGTAAAAGAAACCTGCTTAACCCCTTCCATCTACCACAATTTCTCTGCTTCCCATTGATTGTAAAGAACATCAGAAGAGTTGTCTACACTTGTTGTCTCCATCAGACTTTCAATTCTACTGCTTCTTAGGACATATTCTGAGTCACAGCCATTTCTTTGCCAAATCCATTGCTTTACTTCCTGTTCCACCATTCTCACTTGATCCATCAACAACACATGACTGTTTGACTGCTTCTTCCTTCTCAAAATACTTTTTTTCAGTTGACTTTGGGGACAGCACCTCTCCGGGTTTTTCCTTCTACCCTGCTAACCAATCCCTTTCAGTTTCTTTGACGGTCTCCTTCTTTCTTTGACTTGTCCATCTCCAGTGCCTCAGGCTCCATCCTGAGAACTTGTCTCTTCTCCCTCTCTTCACTCCCTGGGTGGTCTCATTCAGGCTTATGGCTGTGTGCTGTCTAATTCCCTATCTCCAGCCTAACTCAGATGCCTTCTCTCAACTCCAGACTTTGTATGTATACCCAGTGCCTTACTCATCCCCACTTGGGTATCTGAAAAGCTTGAAAGTGAAAGTGAAGTAGCTCGATCGTGTCCGACTTTTGGGGACACCATGGACTGTAGCCCTCCAGGCTCTGCTGTCCATGGAATTTTCCAGGCAAGAGTACTGGAGTGGGTTACCATTGCCTTCTCCAGGGGATCTTCCCAACCCAGGGATTGAACCCAGATCTCCTGCGCTGCAGGCAGATGCTTTACCATCTGAGCCACCAGGGGAGCTCTCTGAAAAGCTTATCAAGCATAAATGTTTCCACCCTGGTCCAAGACAACAGCATCTCTTCCCTATACTTTTGTCTTCCTGTGCCCCTGCTTTCTGTCCTTGCTACCTTATTGCAACAAAGCAGTTAGAATGATTTTCTTACAAGTAAGACACATATATATGCTACTGACACTATGTATAAAATAGATAACTAATGAGAACCTACTGTATAACTCAAGGAACTCTACTGATTGCCCTGTGGTGACCTAAGTAGGAAGAAAATCCAGAAAAGAGGGGATAGATGTATACGTATAGCTTATTCACTTTGCTGTGCAGTGGAGACTAACACAACCTTAGATAGCAGCGGTGCTCCAATAAGAATTAATAAAAAGTAAAAACAGACAAAGCAAAACAAAAAAACCCGAAGTCATATCCTGTCACTACTCTCTCAAAACCTTAATGGCTTCTTTTCTCAAAATAAAAGCCCAAAATTCCAGGCAGGGCAAGTGGGCTTGTCCTGCCTGTCTCCCTGACTGGACAGGCCATTTCTGCTCCAGCCACACTGGCCTTTCACAGTTGCTCAGGTCCTGCCACTGTTGCTGAATTATAGCCTCTGGTACTTCTTCTCCTGGGTCGTGCTTCCCCTGGATATCATCACTGCCTGCTTCATCCCTTCCTTTAGTTCTCGGCACAAATAACACCTTTTAAGGAAGGAAATATTCTCACTCATATATAAATCTCCCATGCTGTCCTCCTTAGCTGTTTTTTATGAGCATGCAAGAGATTGTTGCCTTGTTTCTTTCCTGACTCTCCTCTGGAGTGTAAGCTCTGTGAGGGTACGTATAATCTTTGCTCTTTCCCTGGTGTCTAAACTAGCGCCCTGCAAGGACTAGGCACCCAATAAACACTGATTAAATAAATGAAAAATTGAATGAGAAATATAAATCAAAATATTTAAGCAAGAGCTCTTGCTAATTGACCTGAAGTCAGGTATCAGTGACCATAAATTCTGTTTTGTTTTCTGAATCCTCCCATCTGTGATTTTGGCATTTTGTCTCTTTGGTCAAGTTATGTTATTGGATTTCCTAAGGAAATAAAGAGGTGCATGATTTCTTGCTAACATTTTTGGGGTTTGTGACCCTTACATCACAAACACAAAGCATCAGCAGAACAGGATATTAGTCAAGGATCACAGTAACTGAACTTTTCTAAATCAAATCTTGCCTTTCCGTATATCAGTAAGGAACCCAGCAGGAAACAGATGGCACACACAAATTGGGTAATTTGACAAGAGTTTAATAAAGGTATCATTTTCAAACCACAAGCCCCAAGTGCAGTGCCTTGAGGCTAATAGCAGCCTTTTCTGCTTCCGCCCAAGGACTGAAGGTGATGAGAGGGAAGGTGCGGAGGAAGGGAAGGGCACGAGGTCCCTGGGGGGAGCATAGGAGAGGCCACCGGACAGAGACCACCGACCAGTGGGACCAGCAGCCTCGGCTGAGGCAGACAAGCAGCCCGTGATAAACCCTGGGGACTGGGCTGGTGAGGCGCTGAGGGAGTAAGTGTTCCAGCTTCTCTCTCCTGCCTTCCTCTAAGCTCTGGCTGGGGCTTCCCATTGGCCAAACCCAGCTGGAAGTCAGAAGGCAGAGTCTCTATAAGCCAGGCTCTGAGGTAGACAGCAGGATAGGAAAGGGTGAAGGGTAGATCTGGGGAGCGAACGGTGGGCATCCAAGTGCTGTCTTCCCAGCTAGAGCCTCGTCTCCTACTTCCACATGAGTCCCCTTCTCACCCCTTCTTCACATGCCAGCTAAAATAAAACCATTCATCTGTTCACAGCAGTCCCTGGTTTAAGACCAAGTCATTCAATAGCTTTCCACTGAGCTTAGAATAAAATCCAAGCTCATTCCAGGGATGTACAATACCCACAGTGATCTGGCTGGCTCCCTCCCGCCTTTCGTAGCCCCCAGCCCACCCTGGCTTGCTGCACCTACTTGTGGTGGTCTGCTGTTGCTTCCCAGAAACAACTAAACTCATTGTCCTCACTGTTCTTCATCTACCCCTAACTCTCTGGTGGGAAAACCCATTTTTCCCCTCAACCTGTTACACAGTTGACTTCCTTCAACCTGTTAGATGGTTGACTTCTCATTTGAACATCATCACCTCAGGGAGGTCTTCCTGGTCTAAAACACAATATCTTCCATTAGTTCTGTATCAGAACACCCCAGTATTTGCTTCGCAGCATTTATCACAAACCGTAAATGGCTTATTCATTTTGCTCTTCTTTGCTTTGCCTGTGTGTGCTCAGTCGCTCAGTTGCGTCTGACCCCATGGACTGTAGCCCACCAGGCTCCTCTGTCCATGGGATTTCTCAGGCAAGAATACTGGAGTGGGTTGCCATTTCCTACTCCAGGGGATCTTCTCAACCCAGGGATTGAAACTGTGTCTCTTGCATCTCCTGGTGTTGGCAGGTGGGTTCATTACCACTAGCACCAAGTCTAGTTCTGAAGCAAAGCAAATTTTTTCCAGCCATGGGCCTTATCTGTCTTCTCTGTCACTCAGTCATCCTCAGAATCTAGGACAATTTTTGACCCAGCTTGTTTCTCAATGAATATTTGGCCACTGAGTAAGCAAACATTCCATTCAATGAGAATACCTTTCCACTTATGCCATTACAAAAGATAAAAAAAGGTTACTAGCACTTGTCTTGAATGTATTTGAATTTCTGTCTCTCTAGTATCTGGGGAATCTTAAATATAATAAGTGCTTGATGTATGTTTGAATAAAACACATTTACTAGCAACAGGGCTGATTTCCTATAGCTTGGCAGATTGTTTTTTATGGCTGGTCTATTATGTCTTTAACAAAATTAAGCTAAAAAATGAACAATACTCTGTCTGCAATCTGCAGTTTCATAGCATAGCTAATTGAATGGCACTGACTGTCTTGGTGACCTGTTGGAAGCTGGTGTTATATAGTGACTAGGCTTGAGCATTAGAGCCAGAAAGACCTGGCCAAACTCTAGGTAGGCCACCAACTGTCTGGGAAACACTGTGGACAAGTTAGCAGCCTTTCTGAGCCTGTATCCACATCTGTAGCTGCAAGGATAATGCGGTCTAGTTCCTAGAGTTGTTGTAGGATTGCAGGTGATAGAAGCCTTACCTCTGTGTCCATCACTTTCCCTTCAGTATAAAAATAGGCCCAAATCCTCCCACATCGCTCCTTAGGCTACCGCTTCATCAATACCCTTCCCCAGTCCATGTTTTATTAGTTTTAGGGTCTCATGTCTGTATTCTGGTTATTGGGAATCTTGCTAGAAGGCTTTCCTGTCCACACTTTTTCTTTATAAAGTTGAATTCACTTTCTGATTGAAGCAGCCTGGAGCTTGGTTATGCCTGTGACAAATTATAGACCCATCAGGCTTATTAGCTGGCATCATATTTGCCAGACAAATGCAGACAGCACTTTCATGCAGCGAAGCACTTTGTTAGTACTTTGAGCCTCTAAGGGACAATTTGAGTTGGCGAAAAAAAAAAAAAAGACATTGAAACCTTGTTCAATACTCACCCCATTACACAAGGAAAACCAAATAAGTTTATCTAACAAAAAGGTATGGGTATGCTTTTGAAAAAAGAAGTCCAAGTCACAGGACTCTGTCTCTACTCTGCAGAGAGACAAGGGGCATGGAAGTTTCATCTTATTTTTTTTTTTTCACTTGAGTTTAACTAATATGCTTTGAATGCATTCTTTGTTCCAGGTGTTTTTCTTTACTCTAGTAGATGAATTAGAACTAATAAGATTATAAAGTAAAAATATTTAGGCACAGATAAGGTCTGATTAGAATGGGATCCTTTGCTCATGGCTGGGAAATGTATTGGTAACTATAGGCAATTGGGCAAAATTAAATTTCTAAGGCATGAAATGGGTGTATGGAATCTAGTTCCTTAAAATATTCAAATCAACTCCATTCAAACCTATATATTTGACACTTTGGTTGTATGTGTGTGTGGGCTGGGGGCTGTGCTAGGTCTTTATTGTGGCACGCAGGTTTCTCTGTTGTAGCGTGCCGGTTCAGTAGTTGCAGCATGGACTCAGTTGCCTCATCCCATCCTCATCGTCCCGTCCCCTCCCAATATAATGTGGGAGCGAGTTTTTTGTTTTGTTTTGTTTTTTTAAGCTTCCCTGATGGCTCAGTGGGCAAAGAATCTGCCTGCAATGCAGGGGACACAGGAGATGTGGACTTGATGCCTTTGTCAGGAAAATCCCCTGGAGGAGAAAATAGCAACACACTCCAGTATTGCTGGCTGGGAAATCCCATGGACAGAGGGGCCTGGTGGACTATGGTCCATGGGATCACAAAGAATCAGACACAACCAAACGACTAGTCCTTTGTCTTACTTTCACTCTAGTTGCCTGTGGGATCTTCGTTCCCCGACTACGGATCAAACCCTTGTCCCCTGCATTGAAAGGCAAACTTTTAACCTCTGGAACACCAGGGAAGTCCCTAATTAGCACTCTTGATACATGCGGAATAAAATAGATTAGGGTATAATTCCTACCTTCCAGCACCTTATCATCAGGCTCAATGTTCCTGAACTTTTCTGACCTGTGTCCTTCTTTTCTAACTATAAATATCTAGTCCCTCCTTATATTATTTGAAACTTAATTTAACATTGATGATAACGAGATAAAGACCTGCTTCATTGTCAAGTTACATGTCACATGAAAAAAAAGTGAAACTGAAAGTCACTCAGTTGTGTCCAATACCTTTGTGACCCAGTGGACTATAACATGCCAGTCTCCTCTGCCCATGGAATTCTCTAGGCAAGAATACTGGATTAGGTAGCCATTCCCTTCTCCAGGGGATCTTCCCCACCCAGGGACTGAACCCAGGTCTCCTGCATTGCAGACAGATTCTTTAGCATTTGCTCCACCAGAGAAGGTATTTGCCTATGTCTCTCTGGGACATACTAATCTAAGTGGTGATCTAAGACACACATACACCACACCTCTTTACATGAGCCTCATTCATTGTTAAGCTTCATATGTTCAATAGAGACCAGAGGTTCTAAATTAGTGATTCCATGGGTCCAGTACAGTTTACAGAGTATTTGTCTTCTTAACTTTCTTAACTGAGCCAACACTATTTCACAGAAAATGCAGAAGATTTTTGGCTTTTCTTAAAACAGTGGAAGGTCTGGTGGGCAGGGACCTGCATCCCCACAGGGCAGCCATGGCAGGGCTGCTGGCTGCTGCCCCTTCAGACAGGGCTGGTGCCCTCTGGTTGCCACGTCTCCCCTGCTCAGCAGTGAGTGGGTATGCCTGAATAGGCTTGACACATACAAATTAGATGGCATCATCGACTCAAAGGACATGAGTCTGAGCAAATTCCAAGGAGACAGCGAAGGACAGGGAAGCCTGGGGTGCTGCAGTCCATGGGGTTCCAAAGAGTTGGACACAACTTAAGGCTGAACAACAGCAATACAAATCAACCCCCATTCTGGCTCTTGGGAAACTTGAGTGTGTGAGTTTGGTAGAGTCTAGAGAGGGGAGTCTGAAGAATTTTTTATCCATAGAGTGGATAGACCATGAGATACTGGTAGGATTTGTATGGTTGAAAAAAAGTGTGTTGAGGAAGTTGAGGGGAGATCATTCCAGGCAGGATACTAAATTTGACACTGAATTTCACCAGTGGGTAGTGATGGTTTGTGAGCTACACCTCCAGTAGTTTTTCTACTTTTTTTTTTTTTGACAATTGAGAGCAGATTTATGGTTATGATTCTGGTTTCCTTGTATTCTGATATGCTTCCTTGAGAGAAAGGGAAAAGGGAGGAACGTATAGTAGTAAAAGCTAAGAATTGGGCATAACTAAGGTTGTAGCTCCTAATTCTCCAAGCCAGGCTTCAGCAATATGTGAACCGTGAACTTCCAGATGTTCAAGCTGGATTTAGAAAAGGCAGAGGAACCAGAGATCAAATTGCCAACATCCGCTGGATCATTGAAAAACCAAGAGAGTTCCAGAAAAACATCCATTTCTGCTTTATTGACTATGCCAAAGCCTTTGACTGTGTGGATCACAATAAACTGTGGAAAATTCTGAAAGAGATGGGCATACCAGATCACCTGACCTGCCTCTTGAGAAACCTGTATGCAGGTCAGGAAGCAACAGTTAGAACTGGAGATGGAACAACAGACTGATTCCAAATAGGAAAAGGAGTACGTCAAGACTGTATATTGTCACCCTGCTTACTTAACTTATATGCAGAGTACATCATAAGAAATACTGGGCTGGATGAAGCACAAGCTAGAATCAAGATTGCTGGGAGAAATATCAACAACCTCAGATATGCAGGTGACACCACCCTTATGGCAGAAAGTGAATAGGAACTAAAGAGCCTCTTGATGAAAGTGAAAGAGGAGAGTGAAAAGTTGGCTTAAAGCTCAACATTCAGAAAACTAAGATCACGGCATCTGGTCCCATCACTTCGTGGCATATAGATGGGGAAACAGTGGAAACAGTGTCAGACTTTATTGTTTTGGGCTTCAAAATCACTGCAGATGGTGATTGGAGCCATGCAATTAAAAGACGCTTACTCCTTGGAAGGAAGGTCATGACCAACCTAGACAGCATATTAAAAAGCAGAGACATTAGTTTGCCAACAAAGGTCCATCTAGTCAAGGCTATGGTTTTTCCAGTGGTCATGTATGGATGTAAGAGTTGGACTGTGAAGAAAGCTGAGTGCCGAAGAATTGATGCTTTTGAACTGTGGTGATGGAGAAGACTTGCGAGTCCCTTGGACTGCAAGGATATCCAGCCAGTCCATCCTAAAGGATATAAGTCCTGGGTGTTCATTGGAAGGACTGATGCTGAAGCTGAAACTCAAATACTTTGGCCACCTCACGCCAAGAGTTGACTCATTGGAAAAGACCCTGATGCTGGGAGGGATTGGGGGCAGGAGGAGAAGGAGACGACACAGGATGAGATGGCTGGATGGCATCACGGACTGGATGGACATGAATTTGGGTAAACTCTGGGGGACAGGGAGGCCTGGCGTGCTGCAATTCATGGGGTCGCAAAGAGTGGGACACGATTGAGCGACTGAACTGAACTGAACTGAACTGAAAGAGTCGGACACGACTGAGCGACTGAACTGGAGGTTGTAGCAATGGTCAACAGTCAGATTTATGAGCTCATCAATTAAAATTGTGTGTGTGGGCCCTGGTCAGGGAAGTAAGATTTCACATGACGCAAGGTATGACAAAAGATAAAATAAAATGGTTACTGTCACAATAAAATGTGGCTGGATGTTTATAAGGATTCTGTTGAATCTATAGATCAAATTTGGGGGAGTATTTTCATTTAACAGTATTGTCTTCCAGTCCAGGAACACACAGGTTGTCTCTCCATTTATTTATATCTTCAAGTTCTTTCAACAGTGTTTTGCTATTTTCAACATACAAATCTTGCACTTCTTTTGTTAAATTTACACCTAAAATTTCATGATCTTTAAATATTTTTAATGCAATTTTTTTCCCTAGATTTTGTTTTGAAATGTTCATTGCTAGTACTGAGAAATAAAGTAATATTTGTATACTGAATCTAAGTACTGAAATCTCACTGGACTCTTTTATTAATTCTATTAGCTTTTATTGGTTTCTTTATGATTTCCTATATATGTCATTTCTTTTTCCCAAATAAGATATTTACATTTTTCTTTTCTTGGGATGTCTTTTAATTTCTTTTTCTTTTGTAATTGCCCTGGATAGAATCTTCAACACAATGTTCAATAAAATGGCGAGAGGAAAAAAGTAATTGTGTGTGTGTTGGTCTGTGGTGTATGGTACATGTTTATGTGTATATGGTGTATGTATGTATGGATGGTGTGGGTATGTGTGTGTGGTATATGTGATGTGTACGTGTGTGTGTAGAAAGGATTGATGTTAAGAATAACAGTGCCGCTGCAATAAGCATTCACATTTGTGAAGGAAAATACAGCTGAGAAAAAATGCCATTCATTGTCTATCTCCCCAAAAGATAGTAAAATTGCCTCTTCATACTAGTTGAGTCAATACTTTACAAAGATGGCTGGACTTATTAGAAGAATGAGATACAGTGTGTCTGACCAAGGTAACTGTAAGAGTATTTTTTGTCATCAAAGATGGTCAGTATCCTGTCATATTCTCAAGTCAGACTCTCCTAATACACAGGATTCCCCCTGTAACATCACACTTAAGATGATATCTCCAAAAACCTTCTTTTAGAATAAAGTGCAGCTATGAGGAGTAACACATTTATGTCTGAGGACTTGTTTTTATTTTGGGGGGTAACCAGCCTTTGGTTATCAGACAGAGGGCTGAGGAAGGGGTGGGGTGGGGGTTAGGTTTGTTCTGCTTTGTTTTGTTTTAATGTTGTTGGGGAATTTCCAACAGAGGAGTTTTATTTTCCTGGCAAGGCCAGATCCCTTACACAGTTTGATGTCTCCTTGGTCTTCAGAAAGCCCGCCATAAGGGTTTGTTTGTCTTAAATTGAAAGCAGATCTCTTTCCAAAGGAAAGGCCCTTTCATTGATCCTGAGCTTTTGCTTTTGCAGGTGAAGGCTTGTTGAGTTGCCTTTTAAACAATCAGAAATCACTGTTTCTTTTTTTTCTTGTAATCTTTTATTTATCCTGCTCAGTGGCCTTACATGCTTTAAAATAAATTTCCTATGGAAATCATAAAACAGCCCTATTCAGCCAAGAGTTCAGACTACAGAACACTGTTAACAAACACATGTGTTGGCTTGTGCGGGGCAGGCTAACACCTCATCTCCCTCCAGCCACCCCCACCTTCCCCTTTTCAACTTGTTTTTCCTCTGTTGTCTCCATCTGTGCTTTGTGAAGTCCCACAAGACGTGCTTTAAACTTTATTTCATCTAGTAGCACCCTGAGAAAACTTTAAGCACTGAATTGGGATTATATTAGCTGGAAGAATCAAGAAATTAATTTCCTTCAAGAGAAGAATGGCACGTCTGGCCAAACAGAATATTGCTTAATGTAATAGAACTCCCAAATGAAATTGGGGAGCGGATCTTTCCCTTACCTGAGGGATGTGAGGTTATTGAATTCCAGATTCCAGTATAAATTATCATCTGAATGAGTGGGTCCACCCCCTTCTCTGCCAGCCATTCCTCACTGGTTCCCATGCAAGGGACTGTTTCTGTCACCCACCAGAGGGCCACACTCCTTCAGCCAGTTCTAAGTCAGGGAATAAAAGAATTAATGGATCGGAACTTAATCCATAACTCCCTAACTCTGCAGCTTTATTTTTTTTTAATAGTTCATAAACTTCTTATTTTCCTTTTTAACCTAGATTTCCTCTGTAGTGAAGGAGAGTTTTGCCAGCCTTTGGCTCTGCCTCATAAAAACGCTTTAAAGGACAATGCTAGGTTGTGTGACTGCCTGTAATTCACCCTCATATAATATTCTGGAGCTGTCTCAGGGTTTGTGTCTGAGTTTGTTCTAATATAAAGAACCCTGGGGTCAACAACACAACTGTTTCCAGATGGATTAAGTTGTGCATTCTTAAAGACCTGGGAGGCCAATGTCTATTGCCTCTCTTAGAGCTGTCACAAGTAATATTACCGGGAGTGTGACAGACGCCAAATGGGATACATAGAGATCTCTATTTTAGGAATTTCTAAAGTGACATAGTAGGGTTTGCTGTTTTTTAGAATAACTAAATTAAGTGTCTGTCTTTCTGAATTACTCTCTATGGGCTTTGTTTTGTCACCCTTTGTCCCCTTCTAGATGATAGAATTGGGAGATAAGTTGGTAACTGATTTCTCAGAGAGTTTACTTTTGAAAAACATAATTCTGTAGGTCACATGTGCCCTACACAAAACTTTCTAACAGGAAACAGGCATAAATGGGATTTTGAGACTGCAGCATTTGCTGTCAAGAGGTGAAAGCTCCAAGAGTGGGACTTATCAGAGCTGTAGGTATGAATGGTGTGCAAGGTCAAAGGCAAAAAATTAGCCACTGTTGACAGCTTGGAGTGGGACTCTCACTGGTCACTACTAAGGTGTCCTTTTCAATCAGAGAGGGGCTGACCAGCACCTACTGAACCCAGGCTCCTTGCGGTTTTCACTTTTTATCCACAGCCTCCTGCTAAGGGGACAAAAGCCTCTGTTTAGAATATATACTTCCTATGAGAAATCTAGTGCATTGTCTGAGTCCCTTTCTTTACTGGGCTTCACATTTATCTATTGGAGAATAAATATAAGTGCAAAATTGAAGCATGCTGTAGGATTTGTGTAATTTCTTCCTGAAGTATACATTTTTTTTTTCCAAAGGGAAATATTCATTGCTCAATGTATTTTTTTCCCAAAAAATGAAAAAAAATTTTTTCTTCTCCTCTCAATTATTGATATGTGCCTTTGGGATAAGCTAAAAAAGAGAGTAAGACTTATTTGAAAACTGAATAGTTGGAGATATTAAAATTTTGTAAATTTCATTCCAAATGTCCCACTATGCATGTATATAGAAATATATAAAATTTTAAATACTAACTATAATATTCTACATGCAGTTTTGTAAACTAGTTTTTTTAAACCTAATATAATTTTTCTATGCTGATAAATATGCATCTGCATCATCATTTTTAAAGACTGTATAGCAACCCATTTTATATGTAAAGCACATTTATTTAGCCAATACTCTGTTGATAGACATTAAGATTTTTTTCCTGAATTTTCAATATTGAGAAGAATAGAACAAATATCTTTATACATACATCTTTATGGATTTGACAAGTTGCTTCCTTGAGATATAATCCTAGAAATTAAATTATGTAAAATATAATTAAAAATTTTTCTCAAGTTGCTGCTCTGTCTTCCAAAAAGGTACTAATTTCTACTCATTCCATCTGCATATGAGAGTCTTTGATTCCTTTTAACATCCTTAACTCTGGGTAGTGTAAATCTTAATCTTTGTCAACCTGAAATATACAAATAAATGGTTCATTGTGATTTTTGTTTGAATTTCTTTGATTAATAATGACATTGAACATATCCCCATTATTGTCTCTTTCTACTTTGGGGAGTTACCCATTTATATCTTCCAGTTTTTCTGTGAGACTTTTTACCTTTCTCTTATTGCTTATAATGAGTGAGTGAGTGAGTGAAATCACTCAGTCATGTCCGACTCTTTGCGACCCCTTGGACTGTAGCCTACCAGTTCCTCCATCCATGGGATTCTCCCGGCAAGAATACTGGAGTGGGTTACCATTTCCTTCTCCAGGGGATCTTCCTGACCCAGGGACCGAACCTGGGTCTCCTGCATTGGAGGCAGATGCTTTAACCTCTGAGCCACCAGAGAAGCCCATAGCTTTGTGTAAATTCTGGATACATGTGATTCTTATGCTGCATCTAGACAAGAACTTGTCAAGAAAATATTGGAGATTAGATATTTAATATTTCATTAAAATGAAAGAAGAGTTTAATACTGTGTAATACAAGGTAGCCATCTAACTTGTCTGTCCCTCAGTTTCCTCTTGTATAAAACTAGAAAAGTCATTCATTTCTCACATTTCTTCACTTGTACTAAAGCAAATACTTTTGTGTCTTTCTCTTTTTTTTAAATTTGTCTATGTAGAGTCGTAGTTGTAGCATGTGAGATCTTTAGCAGCATGTGGGGTCTAGTTCCCGGACTAGGGATCAAACCCCAGGCCCCCCCGCATTGGGAGTGTGGAGTCTTAGCCACTGGACCACCAGGGAAGTCCCAAATACTTATTAAAATGAAGTATTTTACCCATGTAACTTCACGGTGAACACTTTAGAGTCCTCTATTGTCTTAATCACTGTCTGTCTACCTAGTTGGTTAAAGGAGAGATTTCCACCCTAGAGATATGTGGACGGCCAAGCGCATGACCTCTAGCACTAGACAGCTGAGATTTATAGAACTTTATTAGTCACATGTACTCACAGCCTAGGGGAGGAGGGTGATGCATACCAGACAATGTCCCTAGAGGGTTGCACTTGGGAACAGAGTGACACATCAGGGACTGTGAGAGGCAGCATCAAGGGAGTGGGTGACCCTTGGTTCCTGCAGAAAGGTGTAACGGGCTTGTTGGAATCATTCCGGAGGCTGGCAGGAAGCTGAGCCCCACTGCTCAGGGTTACACAGGGGCTGTGCCTGGTCCCCCTGACGAGGAGAGCTGTTTGGCCAAGGGGCTTGTTCCCCAGGAGCAAAATGAGAAGAACTTGTGGTTGAGACATTGGAGGCCATCCCGATTTCCCCCAGATGTCAAGACAGTGAATAACACTGAGGTTCAGTTTTAGGTCCTATACCACAGCTTTCTCTGAGAGGCAAGTCCTCAAAATCTTTCTTAAAATATTTATTTAATTTTATTTATTTTCTTGGCTGTGCCAGGTCTTAGATGTGGCATGTGGGATCTTTAGTTCCATCAGACAAACTCTTAGTTGAGGTATATGGGATCAAGTTCCCTGACCAGGCATTGACCAAGCCCCTTACATTGGGAACTCGGTGTCCTAGCCACTGGCCCACCAGGGAAGTTCCTCGGTGGCCTCTTCTCAGTCCTTATTGCTCTTGCCCAGGTTCATCCTGTCCACTCTGAAGGCTCTCCCCTTCCAGCAGCCTTGACACTGTGGCTCTGTCCTGGGAAACAGCAAGATGTGAATTGAGATGCTTGCCACTTATGTCATTAATCGGTTGTATGGCCCTGGGCAAGATAACATGACTCCTCAGCTTCAGTGTTTATAAAATAAAGATAGTACTGACCTCCTAGAGTAACACATAAAAAGTTTCTGGCATAGCGCCTGTTCATATTGGGCATTTAGATCTTAATTCTTTAGCATCTTTTACTTCTTAATCTTCTTCACGTTCCTGCCATCTAAATGTTAGCTAAGTATTATCTAAGATTTGTTGCACGCCTCCCAACCCTCGTTTTCTGCTCCTCAGCCCCTGAAGACGTATCCACATTTTCTTTGGCTTCATTTGCACCTTAGAGCAAATGCCTTCCCCTCTCTCCCCAGTTGCATTTCTTGTTCTAGTCATTCTCTGGTTCTCTGGTCCCACATTTCCGACTGTTTCCTAAAGATTTTCCCTACAATGTCTATTTTTAGCATGTTTAAAAAGTTTCTCCTCAAACCAAACCAGTACCTTCTGTGGCGTTTCTGGCTGATTTCTTCATTGGGGTCCCTGTCATTTTGGCTTAATACTCTTAAGCCACTTTTATTAATAGCTATCTCTCTCTTTCAGAGCCACAACAACTCAGCTGTCAAGGACTGTTTGTTTATTCTATCATAGGATGACTTGCATCCATCCCTTCTACTCCATTCCCAGAGATCAGTGCCTTTACAGTTAAAGAATTGCATTATGTTCTGAGGTTTTTCCTTCTCTGCAAACTCTCCTCTCATCTCCTAGTCCATCCTGTGTTGTACTGCTTGATAAACCTTTCAAACACTCAAATCTGATCATGTTTTCTCTACTCTAAAGCTACCAATGGTTCTTGGTATCTATAAACTGATGTAAGTTCCATAGCTTGACATGCAGGGTCCCTGACAATCTAGTTACTCACTTGCTAGCACTGGTGTCCCCAATATTCCTACATACTATCAACTTGATCTTTCTTTTTAGCCCCTGGGATATACATGACCCCCAAGTGCCTTGGTATGTTATCTATGTTTTTCTTCTGCTTGACATGCACACCTTCCCATTCTCAATGTTTTGAAATCTTGTATTTAGAATTCAAATCCTGGCTTTGCTGGTTACTATCTATATAACTTTGAAAAATCATTTAACCTCTCTGAACCTTGGGTTCCTCATTTGTTAATGGGGAAAATACTACCATGTTATAGGGCTATTTATGAAAACAACTAACATAGCCCATGTGTCATAAACACAGGCTTGTTCTAACTGCTGTTGCTACCATCTCCTCAGTCAAAATTAATCTTTGGCTTCCGCTGAGCACCTGCTTTGTTACACACAAGGCACTTGTTTTATATGCTGTGTGCTATTGTATTTCAAAAGGTTGTATATTTATTAATTACACTGAAATTTCCTTGAAGTTGGGCATTAAGTATTGCATATCTTTATTCATTCATTGGAGATTTAGTTGGTGTTTTATTTGTGTCTCCTCATGTGCTCGGGGCTGAGGATACAAGAATGGCAAAGACATACATAGTCCCCGCTATCAAAAAGTTTGCACACCATCTGATTACCATTGAATGCTACCTGGACTTAGTTGAGATAAACCCATCAAGAGCCCAGAGGAAGGGCACCTGACTCACCTTGGAATTCTGGACAACTTTTTGAGGAAATGACATCTAAACTGAGATAGGAGGGGTGTAGGCTTTAGCCAGATGCAGATGGGGAGGTGCAGTGCTTCTGAATGAATTAGGGAGAGCATTCAGTGGAGAAAGATACATGTTTATACATAAGGAGTGGGAAACAGAACAAAATGTTCTGAATTGCATAGTAAAATGGCTGTGATCTTGGTTTTGAAGGAGAACTAGCAAGAGGTAAAACTAGGAAGGTAAGTCAAGGCTGGAATCTGAATGATTTTTCAATTATTTGTACTATTAATAGCACCAGGTAAGTGCCTGCACGTGATGGGTTCAATAAATGTGTTTCTAGCCTTTATAAAGAGTGGATCCACATGACTTAGTCTCAGCACTTTCTGTCAAGGAAACTTAGATTGGGAAGAGACCAGTTTCAAAATTGCTGAAATCCTTTACTTGAATTTCTTAGAAACTGTGAAGGAGAGCTATGTATCTAATCCAGGCCATATTTATACATAATCAGACTATCAAATGACAAAATTGAAATGACTTAGTAAGAAGCTTAATGTCCTTTATTCAGAGAAAACACTCCATGGATGGAAGAGTTTGGTGCAGGGAAGCATAAGGTCCTTCCTTGGAGATCTGGGGCAAGAGTGAGTTATATAGATGATTAGAAACAGCAGTAAAAAAAATGGCATGTGTAGTTAGGAGGTCAGGGGTTTCCCTGTAAGGAGAGCAGGTCTTGTTTTATAGGGTAAAGCTGAGTTGGAAGATTGTGATGGGTGTGTGTTAGGTTCCCTTGACAAGTGTTTCCTGTAAGTTTGGGCTGACTTAGGTGTAGATTACTTTGCCAACAAAAGTCAGTCTAGTCAAAGCTATGGTTTTTCCAGTAGTCATGTATGGATGTAAGAGTTGGACCATAAAGAAAACTGAGCGCTGAAGAATTGATGCTTTTGAACTGTGGTTTTGGAGAAGACTCTTGAGAGTCCCATGGACTGCAAGGAGATCAAACCAATCCATCCTAAAGGAAATCAGTCCTGAATATTCACTGGAAGGACTGATGCTGAAGCTGAAACCCGATACTTTGGCCACCTGATCTGAAGAAATGACTCCTTGGAAAAGGCCCTGATGTTGGGAAAGATTGAAGGCAAGACGAGAAGGGGATGACAGAGGATGAGATTGTTGGATGGCATCACCAGCTCAATGGACATGAGTTTGAGCAAGCTCCAGGAGTTGGTGATGGACAGGGAAGCCTGGCGTACTACAGTCCATGGGGTTGCAAAGAGTAGGACACAACTGAGCAACTGAACTGAACTGAAGAACTGAGTTGAACTGAGGTGTAGATTTATGACATGGGCTGGCAGTTAGGGCAGCCTCCATTTTGTAGGTTTTGATATTATCAAATTAACTTTATCAAAACTAACAAACACATAACCCTTATGCTCCTATCTACTTCCATATCTTTTACTACACCAATGTTTGTTTTTTTCCTGAAAGTAAAAACCAAAACAGAAGATATCCTCTTGAAGACTTCCCTGGTGATCAGTGGTTAAGACTCCACACTTCCAATGCAGGGGGCGTAGTTTTGATTCCTGGTCAGGGAACTGAGATCCCGCATACTGCAGGGAATAGCCAAAAAATTTAGAAAATAAAATTTAAAAATGCAGGAGAGATTTATATTAATATATAAGAGACATACCTTAACATATTTTATCACTTTTATTTATAAAAGATAGATCTTTTATATCTCCTCCACCAGATGATATGCTTTCATCCTTCCATTCTGTCCATACTTTGTCACACAGACACACCTGACCTCTCTCCAATCTTCCTGTTCATCTCTCTCCCTCTGTCCACCTTCACCAAAGTCTAGAGAAACTGTGTTTACAGAAACAGCCCTCCTCAGTGACTCCAGGTTAATAAGGATTGTCCAAATAAAAGTAAGGAATGAGTGAACCATCCTGTGGATGAACCAGAGGCTGCCCTGGTGAAATCCCAACCCTGCATGTAGTGACTTGGGTCTGCCTCACAAACTCATCCTTGCATTTTCAATAGAGATTTTTTTTTTCATTCAGGATTCTGTCCCCCCCCACCCCGAGTCACCCACCCCGACCACCCTGTCCATTATTTCTCCCAAGCCATGAATCATAAACTTCAAGAAAGCATTGTGAATAATTTATATCCTTTTATTACTCATTGCCTAACTCCCTTTGGGGGAAATGAAGAGAAACATTAGTCTTTTGCTGCTTATTCTCCCATGGACTGAGACCCTGTCAGCTACAGGCGATAGCAAAGATTTATGACCACAGGAGCTGTCATTATGGAGCAGTTGATTGACCCATAGTTTTGATTAACCCAAATGTTTTTTTTCTCTAAATCAGGATCAGTGCTAATGACAGTAGAATGGAAATTTAATGCCATACCAACTTCTACTGAAACCTGCTTGTTATCATCTTTTTCTTTTTTTTCCAGTGCTTGATGCTTAATGTTTTCTTCCCCGCCTATTTAACTGGTTTTCCTGGGAAGTCTTTCTCGGAATTTGTAAATTCAGATACAGAGCTGTGATGACTCAGAGCACATAGTGGTACCTTGCTGCTGGGGCTGAGGGATTCTCAAGTCCTATTTGGTTTGGTCTTTCCAATGTCTTCATTCAGCTTCATAGCACCAGGAAGTATAGTTAGTGCCTGTCTTGGGCCATTGAGATTCTTCTGGCTCATTGGGTTGGTCCCACTCCAAGTATTGTTAGAGTGTATCACCTCTACTCCATCAGCTCTAGCACCATACCATACAAGTCCAAATTACTCTCCCTGGAACTTCTGTAGGAGGTCTAGATGAACTGGTCTACCCAAACTCTTTCAGCCTCCCCTCTGCCCAAATCTATTTTTCTTTCAAGTATAAAAAATCATCATATCAGCTACAACCACTGCACCCTGTTTATTTATTTATTTATGTTTCTTCATTGGCTTCCCAGGTGACTCAGTGGTAAAGAACCTGCCTGCAATTCACAAGAGACTCGGGCTTGATCCTTGGGTTGGGAAGATTCCCTGGAGGAGGGCCTGGCTACCCACTCCAGTATTTTTGCCTGGAGAATCCTATGAACAGAAGAGCCTGGCGGGCTTCAGTCCATGGGGTCGCAGAGAGTCGAATGTGACTAAAGTGACTTAGCATGCACGGGTCTTCATTGCTCTGCGTGGACTTGCTCTAGTTGTGACGAGTGTGGGCTACTCTTCGTTGCTGTGTAAGGGCTTCTCAGTGCACAAGCTCTATGTGGGCAGGCTTCTGTATGTGGGCAGGCTTCAGTATTGTGGCATGCAGGCTCCAGAGCAGGCTTCAAGGCTGTGGCATACACACTTAGTTTCTCAGAGACATGTGGAATCTTCCTGGACCGAGGGTCAAACCCATGTCCCCTGCATTGGGAGGCCAATTTTTATCTACTCTGCCACCAGGGAACTCCCTACACCCTGTTTAAAAACTCCAAGATGGCTTCCCATTGCTCAAAATTCTTGCATGATCACCATTAACACTCAACTGCATCATTCTGTCCCTTGTGGATTCTCCACTCCAATCAGGCTGGTCTTCATTCAGTCCTTATATTCACTCAGTCTCACTACAGGACCTTTGCTTATCTGGAACCTACAGCCTGTACACTTCTGCTCAAGTGTTATTTCTTCTGAGACACTTTCTTTGCCTCTGTTACACCTCCTTTAACTGAATTCCTTTGTTATAAGTCCTCCTGGTACAAGATACCTCTTATGAAACACTTTTCAGAGGGTCAGTTTTATGTTGGTGAGGTCTTTCTGTTAATATCTGCCTTCCCCTGCATTCCTTGAGGGTAAGGTCTGTCTTTGTTTTGAATCACATTTTTATCTCCAGCACCTAACACAGTGCCTGGCTCTTAGGAGGTGCTCAATAAATAGGCAGTAGATAAACAAATGAAACTGAGTATAAGTTTAATCAGAAAAATAAGCCTTACTTTGTTTTTGAGCAATAGTTGACAGGAAATCCAAATGAATCTCTATTGGAACAGCCAAGAGTGAAAATGTCTTTAGATGCAGAAAGGCTAGAAACAGCTAGTAGCAGCAAACTGAATCTGCTCATTTTGTTTAAAATGAGGGGACACCACTGATGATAATAGCTTTGGTAAGATGTAGGAATAGTCTCTCTAGAGTTGCTGGAAGATCGTTCCACTCTCATAGTGTTCACAACTATGTAGCATGTATTTTCATTTCCTGTTTCTTGGTTTTTAGGGACTTGTCACTCATTTCCTATTAGAATGAAGCTGTAGATAATTATCAGCAGGTTGTGTACAAATGAGCTTTCGTTGTTTCACTCTTCCTTCCTAGTTAGCTCCCCCCGCTTGTCTGTATCCTGTCTTCCTAGAAAACATGAAATATCTCACTTGGGAGGAGGGATATAATTCTTGGGCATATAGTAATTTTTATTTCTGAGCATTGCTTTCTATTTGCACAGGAGAGAAGTAAACAGTTTAAACAAGGAAAATGTGTATTATGGATATGCAGGCCTACTAGAAAGACAAAATAAGAGAATTTTGCTAGGCATTGAAATAGCAGCTTTCCTGGTCTCAGGTCAGAACATCTGTCTGTGTCTTGGGCAGATTTGGTTTAAGACCAAAACAAATAGCTCCCCCTCCCCCTGTGGCAAAGAAAAGGAACTAAGCTAGTCCAACTGTAACTGCTGGGAGAGTCATTGTTCTCTTCAACCTTCTGGGAGCCCCAAATAATTAGCTGTGCAAAGAGCAAGCTGGAATCAGAATTCCCCTCCAGGGTTTTCTGTGTCCAGCCACACAAAGCAAGCTGAGATGAGAGACAAATAAACCCGTTGACAGAAGGCGGGTGCCAGCTCTCCTCTCTCTCCCCACGTTTCAGTTCTGGTCCTCTGGGTCTGTGTCCTCAGCTTCCTCGTCTCTCAAAATGCCCGGGGGCCCTCCATCACATGTAGCCCGAGAGAGTTTTCTCTTAATTAGAGAAGCCAGCGGCCCATCTCGCGGAAGGCTGGCTCTATGTTTTGCGATTTGTGAGGGATCTGGAGGAGCAGGTTGCCCCGTGGAGAGAGATCTCATTTCCTGTCAGATTTTCCGGTGTTTTCAAAAGGAAGCCAGAAATCTGGACTTTTGTATGAAGCCACCCATTTTTGAAATGTTTGCTATCAGTTTGGTCTTGTTTTGTTTATAAACAATGTGCAAGCCAGTACACACACATACACGCACACATGCACACACACAAACACACCATAAGCATCATAAAACAGCGATTGTGTCTGTCCTGTTTGCTCCTATGTCCCAGGACCTAACACAGTGCTTTCCACATAACAAAAGCTTTATGTCTCTTGGCTAACCTGCATAGATCCCCAGATTTAATGATAGTCCCTCGATAATAATAATAATAATAATAATAATAATAATAATAAAAAAATAATAATAATGGTAGCAACTGCTTTTTATTGAGTACATGTTAAGTACTTTCCATAAAATTCAATTTGCATCCTGACCTTAGAAGCTGCATGTTTTTTTTTTTTTTAATTCCCATTTTTCAAGTAGAGACAGAAACACAGAAACTAAAAAAATATGACCTGAGCTGGTAACTCACCTACATGAGTGAATTCTGATTCTGATTCTGGATGCATGGCCTCCAAAGCCAGTGTTTGTGATCCTAAGGCTCCAGTGCCTTGACCTCATTCTGCTGGCTCTGGCTGGAGTGAAGGCTGTGCAACTCAGAGAGGGATTTGAACCCAGGGGTTGGATCTCGAACTCAAGCTAAACCCAGATTGGGACTGAAATCCACAGTCTTTTAACTGAAATCACATACCTGGCCTTGGGGCTTAATGAAGCTTAAGTTCTTGATGTCTCCTCACAGAAAGCATTCAGTGAGAGACAAAGTGATAGATAAGTGGATTTATTTAGAAAAAAACATGCTCTGCAGAAAACAGAGTGGGACATCTCAGAAGCGAGGGGCCCCCAAATATGGCATGGTAATTTTTTATTAACTAGATAATTTCATAGGCTAATGAGTGGGAGGATTAATCCAACTATTTAGAGGAAAGGGCAGAGATTTCCAGGAATTGGGCCATTGCTAACTTCTTGATCTTTGATGGTAGGGCCTCAAGACTGGCATGGTGCTGGTGGGTGTGTCATTTAGCATGCTAATATATTAGAATGAACATATATAATGAGATTCAAGGTCTGCTGGAAATCGAATCTTCTGCTATCTTGGACTAGTTGGTTCTAACTAGCTTTTGTCATGTCCTATGGCTATGTCATTCTTTTTAAGTTTGTGCCCTTCCCCCTTCCCTTCTATCTTGGAGGGATCCAGGATGAGCCCTCTAAGTGTTAGCCCTTCTAAATAGGAGACACCAAGCCTAGTGTCTCATTGTCTCCCGGTTTAGCCTCCAGGGCGGACATCTGAGAGAGTGGATATGGTAGATGGCAACCTTCTTTTACTTCTGTGCAGCGTTTTTTCTCCCCTCTAGCTCTGAGCTGTGGAATGGGCTCCTAGTTCACTACCACCACCGCTTTAAGGGAAATTACTCAGCAGGGGACTTTGATAAGTCATGGCTGTCATGGTATCCTACTGTTTGACAGCCTTAAATGATACAAACCAGTTTCTATTCAGGCATTTTTTCTAAGACTCAGGGGTACTCTGAACTGAGGTTTAGAGTCATCGTTTAGCTTCCTTAACTAAAAGCCAGAGTGGTGACTCATCATTACCTTAGGATACAATTAAACCCATGGCTCCTCTAAGCAGAACACTGTGTTATAGCCTGCTGGTCACAAAACACATTTTTCTTGTGGTGCATATACTTTATTATAGGTATTGAAGTGTTAAAGCATTAGCCTATGAGAGACACACAAGCCTATGAGAGACACAAGCCTGACCAATTTAACAGAGTGGGGTAGCTCTCCGCAACAGCTACCATTTGATGGACTTCCATTAATGGTTTCAGCTTCCGTGGGAACATTTTAATCAGGAAAAATGGCAATGGGAATGAAGAATATGGGCCTTCGAAAAACCTAATTACATGCTAATGTCCTGCTTTCTACATGGGCTTCTTCTCAACCTCCTTTGTGATTTTTTCCAAGCTGTCATCCTGGTTTGAATCCCTCTTCCTCTTTGGTGAATTGTTTTCTAATAGAGGAAGGTTTGGCAAACTGGTCTATTGGTTTTGAGACGTTGAGAGCAGCTTTTTAAGGGCATCCATAGTAACCATCATCATAGCTCCACTTGCTGAGGCATCAGTGAAGGATTTTGCACTCCAGCTGTGTTCAGTTCAGTCAGTTCAGTCGCTCAGTCGAGTCCGACTCTTTGCGACCCCATGGACTGCAGCACTCGAGGCTTCCTTGTCCATCACCAACTCCGGGAGCTTGCTCAAACTCATGTCCATTGAGTTGGCGATGCCATCTTTGTGAGATGCCAAACCTTGTGAGATGGGCATTCTTATCCCCAATTTTACAAATGAGAAAGCAGGCTCAGAGAAGCAAAGCGACTTGCTGAAGTCACATAGCTAGCATGCCTTCCTATTGTTTCTAGTACTTTTGAATAGCAGAATATCTTGGGAAGCTTTAAAACAAAACACCTTTTTGGCCACAAGCTTGTGGCCTAATGTCTCAGGGTGGGGCCTGGGAATCCATATGTGAAACAGTTCCCCAGGTCACTGTGATGTATGGTTAAGACTTGGAAAAAGCTGCCATACATTACACCATACATCACGGCACATCTTTTGAGATAAATCAAAGTGCAGATTTGATTTGGCTTCCCTGGTGGCTCAGATGGTAAAGAATCTGTCAGCAGTGTGGAAGACCTGGATTCAATCCCTGGATCAGAAAGATCCCCTGGAGGAGGAAATGGCTATCCACTCCAATATTCTTGCCTGGAGAATTCCCGTGGACAGAGGAGCTTAGGGGACTACAGTCCCTGGGGACACAAAGAGTCAGACACGACTGAGTGACTAAACAGATCCAGTTTGGAGATTTCAATGTTTTTTGTTTGTTTCTGTTTCTAAACAGCCATCTCCACTTCTGGGGGGTATAGAATAGAAATCTCAAAGGAAGTGACATTTTGGCAACCTCCTAATGCATGGATAAGAGGGGAAGGAGGAAAGGACATGGAGACAAAGTAATGCATAGGTAGAAGTCAGAGAGCTGTCACCAGACTGAAGGCCTGGGGGATGTTACAAGGTTAAAATGCCTGGACAGATGGTGAGAGATGTACCACCTATGCTATCCGCTGAGTCCAAGGGGAGACTGTCTTGGGAGGTCCCACTGGCAGTGCAGTGGATTTGGCTTCAACCGTGGAGCACAGACATTCATCTCATTGGCCAGTTTCCTCGACAGTCTGCTTCAGGGCATCCTTAGCTGCATTCTTCTGCCTGACCACTTGCTGGAAGATGATCAGGCAAGGTGCTGACAGCTCATATAGGGTTCCTGTCTACAAATGCCTTAAATTCAATTGCGATAGGATCAGAAATGACAGTGGATAGAAAATAACTTGACACAACACAGTAGGTGGTGAAGCAGAGGTTTGAGGTGAAATTAGGGACTCTTTAGATATTTTGTTAACTTGGCTACATACCAGAAGCTTCCCCCTGTACAATCCTCCACAGAAGCATGTGGATTCTTGATAAAGGAGGTTCATTTACTTTCTATGGAAAGGTAAGTGGCTTTCATAGTTGAGACCCAATGAGTAGTCTTTTCCCACCAATTACAGGCCACCAAATAAATATGCTCACAGAGTTCCTTCTGGAATAATATTGTATCCAGGAGGGGAAATTTTCTCCATCTGCCACTGTTGAGTTCTTGTGACCAGATTAACAATAAAATTGTCACAAGACGGATAATCAGGAGAAAAAGAAACACATTTTAATTCATGTATATCAAGATCTTATGGGACTTAAGACGTGGCCAGACCAGGTAGCTTTTATACCTTTTAGACAAAGAAACAGTAAATTTCTGAGGTATTGCTAGGACAAAGAAACGTGGATTTTGGGTGCTCAATTATTGAAGATCTGAACCGAGTTTGACCTTGGGGCAGTCAGTTAAAGGGGTAACAGGTTTTGTCATCCAGGCTTCTTGGCCTGAATTCCCTGTCTCTGGAGATAAGGGTGTCTGTCCTTCCTTCTACGTCCAGATCCAGGGGATGCACCTTTCACAGGGGAGATTTGTTTCCCATTTTCAGGGAGACACACAGGAGGTCAGAGTGTCCCTGTTGCATTAGCTGTTTCTTAAGGAGCTTTAATTCAAAATAATATACCATTGAGTCACATTTTGGGGACACTTATCCTGGGCCCCAATAATTGATTAGATGCTCCATTCTTAACTGAGGTGGGGAGTCCAGTGAGTGCTTTTGTTATTGTTGTTCAGAAGCAATAACATCTTTATTCATTTATCAAAGAATGGAGAGATGTGAGCTCCCACCATAGAGCACAGGCTCCCTGACAGGCCCACGAGCGGGGCTCTTCACAGGGACCCCGGCAGCGGTCGGGGAGGGAGTGGAGTGTTCCTGTGCCAGACTCAGAGTCTCAGCACATGGCACATTGCCACCATCTTCAAGTGAGGTGGGGTATAGCCTCTTTGCACACGGTTGCCAAGTGGACTTGTTCATAGTTTCACAAGGAGGAACTCTGGATGCAAGTGCTGGATGCTAGACCTGTGCATACCATATTCTATGAATAAGTGAAACTAGACACAGTTGAGAGTCTCCCTGGGCTAGTGAGCCCAGACTCTTCATACTGACTAGGTGACACTGGAGGGCAACAGCCCATCGGTGGGCTTGCCTCCAGGCCTTTTTATTCTCTGATTTTTCCTCCTCTATATCTCAGTTATTAAACACCCGACAGGTGAGAGGTAGTGGTGTGTGGTTCCATTTCCATTTTTTGAAGTTTATTCCTAATGTCGGAATGTACTTGGGAAATGAAGTATGACCTCAGGTTTGCACTCCCTTCCAGTGACTCAAGGTTGGGGTAGAATAGATTCGGAGCATTCTCCCCAGTGTGTGCTTTTGTGATGGTAAGTACGATGGGCAGGGACCTTTGTGCTCAAGTTTTGAATCCCCTGTTTATTGCCTGAAGATAGATGAATCACTTACATGTTACTGATGGGAGATGGGTGACAGATACTAAGCTCATCAACATAAACCCCAATGGCCAATATAAATGCTGTTTCTGTTTGGTTTCCAGGGGACTGTGGGATTTGCCTTCAGTTTCGTGTGTGTTACAACTAGAGCCTGATAGTAGCTAAAAAAGTAAAAACCATTTTTGTTCTGGAGCTATTGCAATAGGGGGAAAGAAATCTCAGTATAGAACTGGGTTCAATTCCAAATGAAACATGAACAAGTGAGGATTCAGAGTCAAGGGGCAGAATAGGGGTTAGTGAATGGGAACTTTTTAAGGGGAAACTGATGGATGGATTCAGCCAAAGTGATCTAATACCAAGAGTGGGGGGTGGGAATTTGATCAGATATTGAGGGCGATTAGGTATAGAGTGGGTTTTTTGTTTTTGTTTTTGTCTTTTTGGTTTTTTGCTAAACTGATCAGCAACATTCTTGCTACAGTGGAGCCAGGAGACCCAGACAAGGTCAGGACCTAGAGGGATTAGAGGAACTTGACTACAGGTTAGTGAAAGAGAGAGGCTTTGTCAAACAAAAGCCTGGACTTCATTTCCTCAAAGGTGGTTTTCTGGATAAGATCTTGTTTAAGCAAACACTCTCGGGGGAAGAGAGGAAGGCTGAGTTTCAGTTTGGGAAGATGGAAAATATTCTGAGATGGATGGTGGTGATGTTTGTGCGGTGGTGTGAATGTACTTAAATAGAGCTGCACTGCACTTCAAAGGCTTAACATGGTAAATTCTATGTTATGTGTATTTTAGCACACAAAAGAAGGACAATCTGTCCATCATAAAATAAAGAAGTCACAATACCCACAGCAGTGATAACAGCTCTTGTTTGCCCAAGTTTTGCTTTGTGGCAGGCGTTGTGCTAGCCACTTTATAGTGGTTATCTCCCTTTCATAGGAAAGGACTTGAGGATTGGAGGGGTTAATGCATTGCCAAGGGTCACACAGCAAGTAAGTGGCAGTCTCATCCCCTAGCTCTCTGTCTTGGCTTATGCTCAGCTAAACAACCTCCTGAGATAACTCAGTCTGAGGCTCCCCCATGTACCAAAGAACAAACTGCAGCAACCATCTAAAATGAGTCGAAATGACCAAACAGTCACCTTAGCAAATGACAGCAACTCTGATATACAGGCTGATCTTTTAACAGCAAAGAGGTATGCTCTGACTTCTTCCCCTGTCTAGTCACATAGAAGGATATTCTCGTGTTTCTTGGAAGGATGACTAGCTGAGCATTGCCCTTCTCTGAGATGGAGCACTGTAAAAATGCCACTTTCACTGAGTCTATGACGTCCTCAGGGGCAGAGGCAGTATCTTCCCATTCATCTTTCTACTTGGTGCATAATAAGTGCTCAATAAAAATTTTGTCACTATGAACTACCAGTGATGTTGAAGATGTCAGTGTAAGTTTTCTTACAAGTTAGAGGTTATTGTATTTTCATGGTGCTTGAATTTATCTTCTGGAACCTAAATTTGTTAGTTAGAGGTGATGCTCAACCAGAAGCAGTTTTGTCCCTGAGAGACATTTGGCAATGTCTGGAGACTTATTTTGTTGTCATAACTGAGAGAGGGTATGTTACTGCCATCTAGTTTGTGGAGGCAGGGATGCTGAAAATACCTGAAGGATAGCAGAATATGTCAAATGTGCCACTCATGAATAAAGATTATTTCTATACAACTATTTCAAGAAAATGCAAACACAGGAGAAGTTCTGAAAACAGTAGAAGTTTTGCTTTTGTAAAGGGAATTGGAAAGGGACCTGTACCTTTGTTCCAGCTTCCCAGGTGGAGCAGTTGTAAGGAATCCGCCTGCCAATGCAAAGAGAGGCATTAATCCCCTGGAGCAAGAAATGGCAACCTGTTCCAGTATTCTTGCCTGGGAAATCCCATGGACAGAGGAACCTGGCAGGCTACAGTCCATGGGGTCAAAAAGAGTTGGACAGAACACGACTGAGCACTACCCCCCACCTTTGTTCACCAAACATCTCCTCCTCTCATTTTCTCATGATTGCTTTCCTTTTTCAAGGTCCCAGACCCCTTTCCTTTCCTTAGCTCCCTGGCCCTCTGTATCCACGGGTTCTGCATCCACCAATATGGAGGGCCAACTATAAGGGACTTGAGCATCTGCAGGTGTTGGTATAGGCAGGGGTCCTGGAACCAACCCCATGCAGATAAGCCTTGATCATCTGGCTTTTTCTTTAAGAATTAATTTTTATTGGAGTGTAGTTGCTTTACAGTGTTGTGATAGTTTCTTCTGCATAGCAAAGTGAATCGGCTATATTGTTGTTTAGTTGTAAAATTGTATACAACTCTTTTGTAACCCTATGGACTGTAGCCCGTCAGGCTCCTCTATCTATGGAAATTTCCAGGCAAGAATACTTGAATGGGTTGCCATTTCCCTTCTCCAGGGGGTCTTCTTGACCCAGGGATCAGACCCACGTATCCTGCATTACAAGTAGATGCTTACTGCTGAGACACTGGGGAAGCCCGTATATATCTCCTCTTTTTTGGATTTCCTTCCCATTTAGGTCCCCATAGAGCACTCAGTCGAGTTCCCTGAGCTATACAGTAGGTTCTCATCAGTTATCTATTTCACCCATAGTACTGTATATATGTCAATCCCAGTCTCCCAGTATAACCCACCCCCCTGCCCTCTCCCCCTAGGTATCCATATTTGTTCTTTACACCTTTGTCTCTATTTCTGTTTTGTCAATAAGATCATCTATACCATTTTTCTAATTTCCAGTTATGTTAGTTAGTTGTATGTGTCATATATACCATTTTTCTAATTTCCACTTATATGTGTTCCACTTATATTTGTTTTTCTCTTTCTGACTTAGTTCTCTCTGTACAACAGTCTCCAGGTTCATCCACATCTCTAAAGATGAGCCAATTTTGTTCCTTTTTTCTGGATCAATAATATTCCTTTGTATATATATTAACACATCTTCTTTATCCATTCCTCCATTAATAGACATTTATGATGCTCACATGTCCTGACTATTTAAATAGTGGTGCAGGGAACTTTGGGTTGTGTGTCTTTTTGAACTATGGTTTTCTGTGGATATATGCTTAGGAATGGGATTGCTGGGTCATATGGTAGTTCCAGCTTTAGTTTTTTTCTGGAACCTCCATACTGTTCTCCATAGGAGCTGTATCAATTTAACCTTCCCACCAACAGTGGTCACAATTACCATAATTTAAAAATTGACAAACAATAAATGCTGGAGAGGGTGTGGAGAAAAGGAGACCCTCTTGCACTCTTGTACAGTCCATGGGGTTGTAAAGAGTAGTAATGTTGGGCATCTTTTCACGTGCCTCTTGGCCATCTGTATGTCTTCTTTGGAGAAATGTCTTCTTAAGTCTTTTGCCCATTTTTTGATTGGGTTGTTAATTATTATTATTTTTTTTATTTTGAGCTGTATGAGCTATTTATATATTTTTGAGATTATTTCTTTGTCAGTTGCTTCATTTGCAAATATTTTCTCCTATTCTGAGGGCTTTCTTTTCATCATGTTTATGGCTTCCACCTGGCCTTTTGAGTCTTACACCTTTGCGGGGCTCCTGTAGGTATATATGAAATTAAAATAGTTTTTTTTTCTCTGCTGTTAGTGTGTTTTATGTCAGTTTATTTCCTAGACCAGCGGCAGAACCAAGAATAGTAGAAGGGAATATTCTTTTCCCCTATTCAGACTCCACAACAAACAATGATCTGACCCTAAATATCAGTGGTACTGAGGTGGAAAAACTCAGTTTGGGATTTTATTCCCTTATTCATTCACTTCACAGATATATATTATCTGACTCCACCCTCTGATTGAAAGATGAGCAAATTGGTTTTTCCGGGATGACATGGCTAGGTGGTAGAGACCTAGGACTTAAACCAGTGTCTCAGGGAGAGTTCTTCACATGCATGACAGTGGCTTCTCTCAGCCTATTACTGATACAAATGCCATCTTTGAGGTCACGGCGAACAAGTCCTGCCAAGACTGATAGGACTCTGAGCCATTGCCTGGTGCCCTGGAGCTGATGGAAAGGGCAGTGATCTAAGACAGCTCGTTCAGGCTGCTGAAAGCCCCCAGGCTCGGGCTCCATGAGCTCTAGCTGATTGTGCAGAGGCAGGGACCTTTTCCCAGGCTTCCTGTGGACTCCACAGTCTGTCACCGGGCCGGTCTCTCTTCGCTGAACTGTAACACCGTCTCACCACCCGGTTTTCGCAGCGCCGCGGGAAGCCACATTACGGACTTTGTTGAAAGAATTATCATGTTCACACAGCTCTGTATTTGCAATAGGCTTAGGACTCTTCAGATTTAATGCGATCTGCTTTTCGGCACACGTTCCGTGCTCTCCCCGTCCCTCTCCTCTCTGCTCTGGGTCTGGCTCCTTGCTGCCCTCTGACTGTGGTCATCTCAGTGCGCAGAGAACTTGCAGCTGAGCGTAACAGGTGCCATCTAATTCTCCAGATGGTAGAATTGATAGATTTTAATAGGGGAGTACAGTTTAATGCAAATACTCCTTTAGTTGAGGCTCATAAACTGGACTACTCAATATTATGGTCCCAAATATTAGTTCAATGCTCATGACTTAACATAAATGACTCTCCTTTGGGGTTAGGTTAGGGGAAAATCAATAACAAGCAGCTGCAGATGCAGAGAGAAACTGTGTACTTACACTCCATCATGATGTACCCCTGCTCCTACTGGCACCACCACATACTTAGATTTTTTTTTTTCCAGCTCACATTTTTTTCCCTTTTGTCACATTTAGGGCTTCACGGTGATATGAAAAGCCACTGTGGTTCCTTCATCCATTAAATGGGAAACGCATATGAACAAATAGAAGAATTGCACTGTACAGTACAGCTGAAATACAATGTTATCGTCATCCCACCCTGAGCACTTCTCAGGATGGTTTATGTCCCAGCAGTTAATAGTTTGCTATTGTTGGTGTACCAGCACAATGCTATTAGCAGCATAGAATCTGCAAGCTTACTGTTTAGATTGTCTTCATGTAGGCTAGCCCAGATTTAGATATTTGTAAATGGAATTTGAACAGTGGCCTTTCTTCACAATATAAAATTCAGATAAGTGCAACTGGTCATGGCCCAACTCTTGTTTATTAATTAAGGCTTCATAATATGGCACCATTTTTGGAAGTTGTGGCTCATGCAAACAGGAATGCTAATTATGTTCTGCATTTTCTGTAATAATGGGGGAGCATTTTGGACAATGCAGTTGATCCAGACAATGCATCCAGATCGTAATGCAATTTATTAACAAGAAAACTCTGAATGTTTAATGGGAGAGCAATACAGCTGTGAAAGGGTGGCATAAATAATATTCCTGGCCAGGCTGAAGCAGTGGCAATATGTTGCTTGCTATTAACCTCAAGAGGTCTCCAAACAGCTTTTATGTGAGCCTGCTAGATATCTGTTGACCATTTCTTGATACAAAGGAGTCCAAGTGACCTGAGAAAATCTATTTGGTAATTTGGTTTGCCCACTCTTTAAACACTTGCTGAAGCTTTAAAAACAGTAGGTCTTTACATTTATATGGCTTTTTTTTCCTCAGCTTTTCCCAAGAGTGGTCATTTTTATAATTATCATCATGGATTTCTTGTACTGACCATGGTGAAAGTCAGAAAAGGCTACCATTTTTTTCATTAAATTTTTAAAATTGAGATAAAATTCCTGCACCATAGCATTAACTCTTTTAAAGTATACAGCTTGCTGTTTTTAGTATATTCACCAAGTTGTTTGCAGCCATCACCACTTTCTAATTCCAGAAAATTTTCATCACCCCAAAAAGTAACCCTGTACACATTGTTGGTCACCACCCATTCTCTGCTCCTTCTAGCTCCTAGAAACCACTAAACTATTCTCCCTCCATCCTTTTTTCACTTCTTGAGCAGATTTGTTATTGAAAGAAATGAGTTTTGAAGAGAAAACACATGAGGCAGAAAGGTGTGGAATGAAAAGTAAGTACAAACATAATTTATTGTGTTTTTTGTAGCCACAAAAAATTAGTGCAGAGAATACCCTGTATAAAGCAACACAGAAGAAGGTCAAAGATCTAGCTGTCACCTTAGGCAAGACTGAAGGTTTCAGTGTTCAGTGTTTGGAGTTTAGGCTTCAATTCTTATGTTTGGAAGAATCACCAGGTGTGTGGTACAGTCCATTCTTTTAACAGATTTGAACAGAATAATGGCCTCTTGGCTCAGGTAGAAGTAAATGAAGTGTTTGGTTTTACGTGTCATGTAGCTACTTAACTTCCTCCCCAGGACACAGTGTCAGGTGAGGAATATTTCTTGTCAAACCCATTTTTAATATGGGCTGCAGTGTCCTTCTCTATATTTCTCCATCACCTGTGTAGCACACTTCACCAAGTCTATTGCATTTCCTCCAACTTATCAGTATTAAAAAAAAACAACACCTTTTTATTTTGTATTGGAATATAGCTGATTAACAATGTTGTGATAGTTTCAGGTAGACAGCAAAGGGACTCAGCCACACAGATACATGTATCCATTCTCCCCTAAACTCCTTTCCTATCCAGGCTGCCATGTAACATTGAGCAGAGTTCCTTGTGCTATACAGTAGGTCCTTGTTGGTTATCCATTTAAAATATAGCAATGTGTACATGTTCATCCCAAACACCCTAAGTATCTCTTCCCCAGTTTATCGACATTTTTGATTGCAGCCTTTCAGTGGCACAAACCTACAGAAGAACAGATGTTGCCCTCCTTCACTGGTCTCCTGGTGGGGGGACTGGCGAAGCTCAGACCCCATGGGAAACTGCCTGTGCTACTGCATAGCTCTTTCTCTCTCTTTCTCTTTTTCTGGCGGGGCAGGAGGACATCAATTTTACTAATGGACACATGTATGTACAATTGTGTTATAGGACATGACACATCTGTGGGTAAGACAGGTTGCGCACAATCCAAGGAATAAACAAGAGCACCGTGAGAAGGGCCCTGGATCTGCCATCCACCTTCCTGCTGCCTCAGCCCTTCTCAAGGCTTCTCTCTATGGATTTGCCTCTTCTGGATGTTTCATATAAATGCCATCAGACAGTATGTGGTCTTCTGTGATGGACTTCTTTCACTTAGCATAATGTTTTCAAGGTTCATCCATGTTGTAGAATGTATCAGTACTTCATTTCTTTTATTACTGAATGATGTCCCATTTCATGGTTACACTACCTTTTGTCTACCTTTTCATAAGTAGATGGACATTTAGGTTGTTTTTACATTTTGGCTATTGTGAATAATGCTGCTATGAACATTTATATACAAATTTTTGTGTGCACTTATACATATTTTTTCCTCTGGAGTTGAATTGCTAGGTTATATGATGACTCTATGTTTAACTTCTAAGGAATTACCAGACTGTTTTCCAGCACCATTTTCCTTCCCATTAACAGTATATCAGGTTTCAAATTTCTCCACATCTTAGGAAACACTTGTTATTGTGTATCCTTTTGATTATAACCATACAAGCAGGTGTGAAGTAGTTTCTCATTGTAGAGTAGATTTGCATTTCCCTATTGACTGGAAATGGACTCTATGTGACCCCATAGACTGTAGCACGCCAGGCCTCCCTGTCCATCGCCAACTCCTGGAGTTTATTCAAACTCATGTCCATTGAGTTGGTAATGCCATCCAACAATTGCATCCTCCGTTGTCCCCTTCTCCTCCTGCCTTCAATCTTTCCCAGTATCAGGGTCTTGTAGACCTTTCAGACCTTAGAACTGAACATGGAACAACAGACTGGTTCCAAATAGGAAAAGGAGTACGTCAAGGCGGTATATTGTCACCATGCTTATTTAACTTATATGCAGAGTACATCATGAGAAATGCTGGGCTGAATGTAGCACAAGCTGGAATCAAGATTGCTGGGAGAAATATCAATAACCTCAGATATGCAGATGACACCACCCTTATGGCAGAAAGCGAAGAAGAACTAAATAGCCTCCTGATGAAAGTGAAACAAGAGAGTGAAAAAGTTGGTTTAAAGCTAAACGTTCAGAAAACAAAGATCATGGCATCTGGTCCCACCACTTCATGGCAAATGGACAAACAGTGGAAGCAGTGGCAGACCTTGTTTTTTTAGGCTCCAGAATCACTGCAGATGGTGACTGCAGCCATGAAATTAAAAGACACTCACTCCCTGGAAGGAAAGCTGTGACCAACCTAGACAGCACATTTAAAAAAAGAGACATTACTTTGCCAACCACGGTCCATCTAGTCAAGGCTATGTTTTTTCCAGTAGTCATGTATGGATGTGAGAGTTGGACTATAAAGAAGGCTGAGCGCTGAAGAATTGATGCTTTTCAACTGTGGTGTTGGAGAAGACTCTTGAGAGTCCTTTGGACTGCAAGGAGATCCAACCAGTCCATCCTAAAGGAAATCAGTCCTGAATGTTCATTGGAAGACTGATGTTGAAGCTGAAATTCCTAAATACTTCGGCCACCTGATGGGAAGAGCTGACTCATTTGAAAAGACCCTGATCCTGGGAAAGATTGAAGGCAGGAGGAGAAAGGGCCAACAGAGGATGAGATGGTTGGATGGCATCACTGACTCAATGGGCGTGAGTTTGAGTAAACTCTGGGAGTTGGTGATGGACAGGGAGGCCTGGCATGCTGCAGTCCATGGGGTCGCCAAGAGTTGGACATGATTGAGTGACTGAATTGAACTGAACTGAACTGATTAACTAATGTTGTTGAACATCTTTTTATGTGCTTATTGGTCATTTGTATATCTTCTCTGTGGACTACCATTTTTAAAATTTCTAATTTACAAATGAGAAAACAAAGGCACTGGGAGGAAATGAGAATTTACCAGGGTCACTGCATGAGGTAATAGTCCATCAGTATTGGAATGTAAGTTTTCAAATACAGTGATGCAAAAGCTTCAATACCTGATAATAAAATAAATTATAAACTGTTTGCATTTACTACTGATTCTTATTTGCAAGTCACAGAAACTCAGCTCTACCTGTGACTTAATGAAAGTAATGGGATTTTGTCTTACCTATCTGAAAAGTTAAGAGCTATTTCACCTTCAGGAATGCCTGGATTTAGCTGCTCAAAGATAGCATCAGAGATCTAGTTTTCTCATCTTTTAGTTCTGCTTCCATCAGACTGGTGCAGAGGTAAGGTCTCTTTTTGTGGGAGTTAGATGATCACCAGAAGCTCAAAGTGTACCTTAGCAGCTGAGCAACCTAGCAGGATTTTTATTTAAAGTTCTCTTTCTTAGTAGTTCCAGGCCAGATTTCAGGACTGAGTAGAATTGGACTGGCTTGAATTAATGAATGGGCCTTGTATTATTCATCCTTCAAATGGAAAACACTGATTGGTCACTTGTGCACTCTTGATGGCGGGGCATGAAGTTAGCTCCATCCACACCATCTGGCCAGAGAGTTGGAAAGAAGGGTTTCCCCGGAGGGAAGTCAGGATGCTGACTCTGGCATGACGAGGAATGCATGCTGTGCCAAGCAGAACTTGTAGACATCTACTGTGCTTCTCAGTCGTTTACTTGCACCTTAATTTATCTTTTACTGGTGTGTTATTGTCTCTGGTTTTGCCTTAAAAGGCACAGAGCCTCTGAAAAGTAACTTTTGGTCTCTTAGTAGGTTTAATCAACCCATCCACATTTATTTTTTCTGGTATTAAGGGATCATTTGTCTCAATAAATACTTATAAATTTGCTTATATTAAAGATAATTGACTTTTCATGATAATTCTTTTTTTTTTTTTTTCATTGCCACAAGGCATAGTTCCTCAACCAGGGACTGAAATGAGCCCTCTGCCATGGAAGCACAGAATCTTAACCACTGAGCAGTCAGGGAAGTCCCTCATCCTAATTCTTTTCTTTTTTTTTTTTAAAGAAATGACTACCCTTAGGTTTTTTTTAAAAAAAAATATTTATTTATTTAGTCACTTTATTTGGCTTCACCAGGTCTTTGCCAGGGAAGTCTTCTTATCTTAAATCTTGATGGTGGTCATTTTGTGTCTAAGTTGTTTAATGTGGTTTTGGTTCAATGTTTGAGGAACAAAATATCATTGAATATAAATATAAATAAATATAGCTATTTATTTATTTATACTAGCAATCCCTGTGAAGTTATTTACCTTGCATATATTTCAGTATGTTTTATAAGGCATAACAAAAGCAGCTTCATCACAGAGTAAATCTTTTATACAGGATTAAAGCTTAACCGTTGTGATAAATCTGGCATAGCTATTAAAGTAGAATTTTTTTTTCTGCTTTAGTTCTTTCTTAACTCTTCAACTTTAGATACCTAACTTTCCCCATTCTAAATCATCCAGCTTCTAAAATATAGAGAAGTGGAGAGGCAGCAGATGTTACATACTATGTTTTCTTTTTTGACCTGTAAAGTTGATATGTATCTGATCCATTTGATAGTGTTTCCCACTCTCATACCAACTCTATTTTTAGACAAGATCCATCTAGTTCTTAGTTGCTTAGTCCTATCTGACTCTGCGATGCCGTGGACTGTAGCCCACCAGGCTCCTCTGTCCATGGGGATTCTCCAGCAAGAATACTGGAGTGGGTTGCCATGCCCTCCTCTAGGGGATCTTCCTGACCAGTTTATGGATGCAGGAAATGAGGCATAAGAAAGTTTCATAGCATTCCTCTTAGGTGGAAACCCAGGATTTGAACCTTCATAGTTTGACTTCCAGAGAAGGCAATGGCAACCCACTCCAGTACTCTTTCCTGGGAAATCCCATGGATGGAGGAGCCTGGTAGGCTACAGTCTATGCGGTTGCGAAGAGTCGGACAGGACTGAGCGACTTCACTTTCACTTTTCACTTTCATGCACTGGAGAAGGAAATGGCAACCCTCTCCAGTATTCTTACCTGGAGAATGCCGGGGACGGGAGCCTGGTGGGCTGCTGTCTATGGGGTCGCACAGAGTCGGACACAACTGATGTGACTTAGCAGCAGCGGCAGCGTTTGACTTCAGAGCCCATGCTATTAACCACTTGTTTCATAGACTCCAGTAAGAATGAGAATAATTGTTTGTTGTTAAAGAGTCATGATGCTTTTCATTTTCCTTCATGTTGAGTTCACATTGTATGACACTATCAAGAGGAGCCTCCCAGGTCCCTCTACCAGGGCTGGATCATGCCCAAAGAAAACTTAGTATCTTAGTTTTCCTTATTGCTGCTGCTTAGTCACTCAGTCATGCCTGACTCTTCCTGACCCCAAGGCTACAGTCGAAGGACTGTAGCCCGCCAGACTCCTCTCTCTGTGGGGATTCTCCAGACAAGAATACTGGAGTGGGTTGCCACTTCCTTCTCCAGGGGATCTTCCCAACCCAGGGATCAAACCCAGGTCTCCCTCATTGGAGGTGGATTCTTGCCTGTCTGAACCACCAGAGAAGCCCGATCCATCTCAAATGCTATTAAAAATGTTTCTAAAGTTGGATTTAGACTCAGTAGAAAAGAATGCTGTGATCAATTAATGATATCTGTCACAAGTCCAGGACATGAAAGAGATGACACTTGTATCATCTGTTTTCCCTCCATGCTTACATCTTCAAACTAACTTCCAACCCTGAACATTTGCAGGACTGGGACAGTTGCCTTGATGATTCAGATCAACAGATGTCTTCTCTCATTGCCCAGATAAACTGTTTTGCCTTACCTGTACAGCTTAGCATTTGAATCCTCAAGATTGCCTTAACTATGGAGAGTTAACTTAGACATACTATTTTTTTTTTTTACGAATCCCACTGAATTTGTTTATTTATTTATTTATTTTCATTTATTTTTATTAGTTGGAGGCTAATTACTTTACAATATTATAGTGGTTTTTGTCATACATTGACTTGAATTAGCCATGGATTTACATGTATTCCCCATCCCGATTCCCCCTCCCACCTCCCTCTCTACCCGCTCCCTCTGGGTCTTCCCAGTGCACCAGGCCCAAGCACTTGTCTCATGCATCCAACCTGGGCTGGTGATCTGTTTCACTGTAGATAACATACATGTTTTGATGCTGTTCTCTTGAAACATTCCACCCTTGCCTTCTCCCACAGAGTCCAAAAGTCTGTTCTGTACATCTGTGTCTCTTTTTCTGTTTTGCGTATAGGGTTATCATTACCATCTTTCTAAATTCCATATATATGTGTTAGTATACTGTAATGGTCTTTATCTTTCTGGCTTACTTCACTCTGTATAATGGGCTCCAGTTTCATACATCTCATCAGAACTGATTCAAATGAATTCTTTTTAATGGCCGAGTAATATTCCATGGTGTATGTGTACCACAGCTTCCTCATCCATTCGTCTGCTGATGGGCATCTGGGTTGCTTCCATGTCCTGGCTATTATAAACAGTGCTGCGATGAACATTGGGGTGCATGTGTCTCTTTCAGATCTAGTTTCCTCGGTGTGTATGCCCAGAAGTGGGATTGCTGGGTCATATGGCAGTTCTATTTCCAGTTTTTTAAGAAATCTCCACACTGTTTTCCATAGTGGCTGTACTAGTTTGCATTCCCACCAACACTGTAAGAGGGTTCCCTTTTCTCCACACCCTTTCCAGCATTTATTGCTTGTAGACTTTTGGATAGCAGCCATCCTGACTGGCGTGTAATGGTACCTCATTTTGGTTTTGATTTGCATTTCTCTGATAATGAGTGATGTTGAGCATCTTTTCATGTGTTTGTTAGCCATCTGTATGTCTTCTTTGAAGAAATATCTGTTTAGTTCTTTGGCCCATTTTTTGACTGGGTCGTTTATTTTTCTGGAGTTGAGCTGGAGGGGCTGCTTGTATATTTTTGAGATTAATCCTTTGTCTGTTGCTTCGTTTGCTATTATTTTCTCCCATTCTGAGGGCTGTCTTTTCACCTTGCTTGTAGTTTCCTTTGTTGTGCAAAAGCTTTTAAGTTTCATTAGGTCCCATTTGTTTATTTTTGCTTTTGTTTCTAATATTCTGGGATGTGGGTCATAGAGGATCCTGCTGTGATTTATGTCGGAGAGTGTTTTGCCTATGTTCTCCTCTAGGAGTTTTATAGTTTCTGGTCTTACATTTAGATCTTTAATCCATTTTGAGTTTATTTTTGTATATGGTGTTAGAAAGTGTTCTAGTTTCATTCTTTTACAAGTGGTTGACCAGTTTTCCCAGCACCACTTGTTAAAGAGGTTTAGACATACTATTTTGATTCAAAAGTGCATTAGGTCTGAGAATGTAAAAAGCCCAGCAAGAGTAGGCACATAGACTGTTTATTCACCTAGAGTATGCATGTAATGTCTGAGGGGTGTATGATACTGTGCTTAGTCCTTAGGGATTGTGAAGGTGGTAGGAGACAGGATCCTCAGTGTTAGAGACTTGTAGTCTAGGTATAATTAGAGAAGGAGTTAGAAGGCTTACAAATGGATCGCAAAGTGTATGTATAAAAAAGGCTGACGGAATCAACAGCTTGATCATGAGGAAGGAAGAGTAGAATGATTCGGGGGAATTGCGTAGAGGAAGTATCCTTTTTTTTCTTTCTTTTTGCTTTGCTGGGTCTTCCTTGCTGCTCGAGGGCTTTCTCTAGCTGTGGCCAGAAGTGCCCACTCTGTTGCGGTGTGCAGGCTTCTCACTGTGGTGGCTTCTCTTGTGTGGAACACAGGCTCTAGAGTGAGGGCCCGGCAGTTGTGGCACACGAGCTGTGTGGCACACATGCCCTGTGGCTTGTGGAATCTTCCCATCGCAGGGACTGAAACTGTGTCTCCTGCATTGGCGGGTGGATTCTTAAGTACTAGACCACCAGGGAAGTCGTGGAAGTATTTTCTGGAGTAAAATCTTAAAGGAAGTAAATCAACCCTGAATATTCATTGGAAGAACTGATGGTGAAGCTGAAGTTCCAATTCTTTGGCCACCTGATGCAAAGAGCTGACTCTTTGGAAAAGACCCTGATGCTGGGAAAGATTGAAGTCAGGAGGAGAAGGGGACAGCAGAGGATGAGATGGTTGGATGGCATCACCAACTTGATGGATGTGAGTTTGAGCAAACTCTGGGAGATGGTGAAGCATAGGGAAGTCTGGCGTGCTGCAGTCCATGTATTACAAACAGTTAGACACGACTGAGCGACTGAACTAAACTGGGCATAGATTGGTGGAAAGGATGGGTGGTTGGAGTAGGGGTTAGTAGTGAGAAATGTTAAAATCTACTGGCTGAAGGATGGTATAACTCAGAGGTCTCAGTATCTCAGCTCACTGGCAAAAAGCAAACAGAAAACCAGATGTCTACTCCATTAGAATATAGGAATAGAATATATTGGAAATATGGAAGGTTTTATGCAACATTAGAAAACTGGAGAAAAATCAGGAGCTTTCACAGAAAGTGCAGGTTTTCTTACTTTACATTAAAAAACTGGAAGATCTTACAACATTGAGCCTAAACTCCTAGTCAGCAAAAAATGGCTGGAAGTGAGCAGAAACTGCCAATCCAGACAGATAATTTGCCACAGTCTTCACCTCTCCGTGATGTCTAAGCTTGAGGTCAAAGATAACTGCCATCTAGTCTCTGCTTGTGCTATTGAGATCATTTCTTTGTTATTTTGTCTCTAGCGAAGTTTAGAAAATGAAAAAGAAATTCTGGAAATCTTTGTGACAAAAAATGAGGGGCAGGGACATAGTGTTTAGTATGCAACCAAGTATATTGGTGTCTATTTTTCTTATAACTAGATTGCCTTTACTCATTTATTTCCATTATTTTGTAGTGCAATAGGCATGTGGGTTTCCATTCTTCATGAAATTAGCAAAAAGTAGAGTTTAGTTAGAAGAGAATAAGGAATTCCCATCTTAAACTGGAAGAGAAACCATTGGTTTATGATATTTTATCTCTGCAAAGACTTGAGGGTTAAGCTTAAATGGCAAACAGAACAATTTCATTTTGACCTGTCTGAAAGGGTGTGTATGGAGGGTCAGAAGTATCGTTAATAGAAATGTTAATGAGTATTTAAAGAAATGAGTTAATATGGATTTGCCAAAAATGAAGTGACCAGAGTAACCGTCCTTTTTTGACCGTGTTACTAGAGTGGAAGATAAAGTCAAGTTTGAGAAATAGTGTATTTCAGTAATGTATATGTATCTCAAGGTATTTCTGTGGTCAAGACTGAGAAATACGACATGGTTGATAGCACAGCCATGAATTTTGAGCTGGAAGGAGAATTTTTAAGTTATCTACAGAATTGAAAATATTTGCCACAATTTTGTTTTCTGTTAGGGAAAGCAAAATTAAGTTTTCCCTGACTATTTGGTTATAGACAACAGTGTGCTCCTTTTTAATACTGTTTCAATAATCAACTGATTTGATTCAGGTTTCAATTTATAAAATATATTTGCAGGATAATTTAGTCACAGGATAAATGCTCCTTGATCTCCTAGATAAGCTTTATTTTGTGGAGTCTCATAGTAAGTTATCTTTGCTTTCCCATAATGGGGCTCCTGCCTCATTCACACTTTATATTGATACAGTTCTCTGACCGTACAAACTATACGACAACATTGCAGTAGAGTCACTATCTGCCTCTTTTGCTGTTAGCTGGATTAGTCTTATCATAATTATGTATTTGACATAGCTGCCCTGGCTTCTCTATCTCTTTCTTTTTTATCTCAGTTAAGTATATATAAAAATGTATTAGCAGCTTGATACACTGGATTCTCTGGAGGGCTGAGCCTTATATTAAATTGTAGTTTGCTAAATATGGGGAGAGAGCAGAGAGACCTGGAACATTTCTGATGCTGAAGTTTTATTATATTGTGAGCTTTCCTTCAGCACTTTAAGGATCCATTTTTCTCAATGTGTATAGAAGTGGAAAAACTGAAAGGTAAATTGTTTTCTGCATTCTCTATAATGGTTTTTATTTAAGAATGGTAAGGCAATACTTGCTTAGCCCAGACCGGCTCTGCAACAGATAGTGCTGAAAATCCCAGGGGAGATGCAGAGATGTTGCTGTGCTGGAAGAAAATAAACTTCAAAATGTTATTTCGTATATAAAGTTATTATAAGTATATTGAAGATGGTTTGCCTAGTGTAAAGAAGGCTCAACTTGGAGTTGGTCTTGCCAGGCTTAACCCTTATATATCTAGTCACTTCTATTCTGAAACAATGTCAAGACACTATTAAGGGGGCAAGATGTGCAGGGTTCAAGGTCTCACTCCATTTGCTATGCAGGTCAACCTTCCAGCATCTCCTTTGTTTCCTTTACAAAATGAGAATAATAGTAGTACTGATCTCATACACTTTAGATGAAATAAATTGCCATCTTTTAGGTGCTTGGATAGAGTGCTGTGTAATATAAGACTCAGTAAATGTCAGCTATTATCATCATGTTTTTTATTAAGGACTCAGCTGGTATAGGGAAAGAGAATCAGACTTCAAATGAGGAAAGTAGGATTTTTTTGCTGTAAAGCTGTTTGAACTTGGAATAGTCGACTCACTTCTTTGTCCACATTTTCTCTACTGAAAACTAACGGGAATCTCCCTACCAGGTATCCAAGTCTGGGAACAAAGTAAGTTACTGAAAGCAAAGTTTCAGACATCTGGGAAAATGTTCCCAAGTTCAAATTCAGTCTTTTCAAAGATATTTTTACTTGCATTTTGCCCTAGGGACAAGCAGAGACAGGGTTTCAAGTTTTGAAAATTGATGCTGCTTATCCCGTATCATTAGTAAAATAAATTCCTATTCTCAGATTGGAAATAATTGACTTCATATCTGGATTTCTAATCCAGTTCTAATTGACTCACTTCATCCATCATCTAGTCACTAATGCAATTTTTGGAGTGTTGACAAAATGTCTTCAGCCATCAGATCAATCTTGAGTGATATCTTGAGTGATACAACTTCTAGCTCTTTGTTGTATTAGAAAGGGAGATCAACCCTTTACTGTCAGCCCCCCGACCAGAATTGGAAATGTCATTGTTTGGTGCTAGATTTTGGCTTTTTTATTTTTTATAATGGCCTTGATTTTGGGGTTTTAGATCCATTCTTTACATGGGCTTCTCAATTGCTGACTCTAAAGGAATGTGTGAGGACAGAAATGGCCAGCCTTCATTCTTCCATTGCTGAATTCCTCATAGCTGAGAGTTATTCCTGACCGTATCATCTATGAGTCCTTCCTATTTACCACTGCTGTTTATAGCCTCATTTCCTTCCTTTGCTTTTCGTAATATCTTTAGAAGTGGAAGCTAATGTAAATTTTGGTGCTCTCCAGCTCCTAACTCTTGTGTCTAACGCCATCAGATTGAATTAATTTGAACTATTAAGCATGAAGTACATATTACCATGGAGCTTATTCCAGATGTATTATTGTTAGTTTAATTGTTATGGCTAATCATTGATTCTGGTTTTCCTGGGTGCTTGAACTAATAACAATAATAATAGTCTTTTTATAGTGCCTTTCATATGAGAATCATGAAAAGCCTGCATCCTGGAACCACTTATTGTAAAATTGTCATTATCCATGTATTCTCGTTTGGCTGAAGTTTGAGGAGGAATATGCCAGTGTATGATTTAAAAAGCCAAGAGAAATTTATATTCATGAATCATGCTTTTTTTTTTCTTTGCAATTTACCAGCATGGAAAAGAAGGAAGAGAGGGAATTTAGCCCACTGAGATATTATTTCCAGAGAGCAATCCTGTACCTTTTATAATAATTCTGTAGCCTTTATGTTGGCTTAGTATAAGCTCTGCCTTCGTAGGTTTCAATTTTAAATGGTGCTTAGATTTTTGGAGACATGCATTCTGCTTTGTCTGGTAGAGTAAGGCATTTTGGTTCACTGTGTGTGTGTGTGTGTGTGTGTGTGTTTAAAGCCTTAAAAGACATAAAATTTCTTTGGATACCCCTCAATGCTTTCATCACATTTTGGAAAGTCCAAAATGAGTGAGAACAATAGCATAATATATCTGAACTTAAATTTATATTTGCACACACACAGAAGGTTGGTCATTAGAAACAGGAGGCTTATGAAAGTACAGTTTGGTTTCCTGATGCTTCAAATGTCTCAATAGTTAAGGAGACAGAATAGTGGTTCCCAGCCTACCTATTTCTTATAAGCTGGATAAACACTTAGGAGGTTTAACTTTTTTAGCAGTTGAAATTAATTACTCCTATAAAGCAATATCTTTATTGAAACAATTATGACAGGTTTTTAATGGAATCATGATGAGTTTTGTTAAATCAACACATAACCCTAAGGACCAGAATCATCTTTATGTGTCACCCCATCACCTCCCAACAGTAATTTCAGGCAACTTGGATTTCCTAAGAAAGTTTTCAGTTTGGCTTTGGTGATACATGGGGAATGTCCACCATCTGGCTGCTGTCAAGGAGCTCAAGGGAAATGAATTGCTGGACGTCCTGTTACATGGATTCTCACTGCTGTTCCTTTCCATGGGAGAAGTGAGGTCTTGGACTCAAGCCATGAAAAATGAGGACTCTTCTTGCCACCCAGCATGCATTCCTCCAGAAAGCTGGGATGTCACAATATGAAAAAGGGTAAGATGGTTTTTCTCCACCATGGCAGCACTGTGGAATACCCACCAGAAGCTCTAAAACCCTCCAGTGCCTGAGTCCCACCCCCAGATATTTTAATCTAATTGGTCAGAGACAGAGCCTGGCCACTGAGAGGTTTAAAAGTTTCCCAGGTGATTCTAGTTGTTGGGCACAGCAAATGTGACTCTAGTTTTCAGCAAGGCTCCTATTCAGAATACATAGCAACTGGTCCAGCACGGTGCTCTTGCTGCTTACCAGGCACTGTGCTAAGTGTTTTCCAGGTATCAATCCATCTGATCATCACAGTACCCACATGATCCATTCATCAATTCATACATTTATTGTTTTTTTAATATTTATTTGGCTGTGCCAGATCTTAGTTGTGGCATGTAGTATTTAGTTCTTTGACCAGGGATCAAACATGGGCCCCATGCTTTGGGAGCTCAGAATCTTAGCCACTGGACCACCAGGGAAGACCCAATTCATACATTTACTTATTCAAGACATACTTAGAGGGTGCAGGCAGTGGACCAGGCAGTGTGTTGGTTGTTGGAGTGGAGAGTCAGGGAATACTTTCAGTCTTAATGACATTTGAGCTGACATTTAAAGACTGAGAAGTTTACCAGGTAAAGATGGGAGGGAGGGCACTGCAGAGAGGGAGGATAGCTTTTGCAGATGTACTGTGCTAGGAAGGAGGATGTCACTCCTTCCAGTGACAAGAAAACGGTACTTCTGGAGCAGAGGGAGCCAGGAGGAACATGAGACAAGATGAGATGTCAAGGTTGGCAGGTCTGGTAAAGGCTTCTGGCCTATATGTTGAAACCACGTGGAAGCTCTGATCTCATTTGTATTTTCCTAGAAGATCTCTCCGTTTGCAATAGGGAAACAAATAAGAGAGAACCAAGAGAGGATGCATTGTGATGAGGTAAAGGGACATTGCTGTAGAAGGGGACAGAAATGAGAATGACTTGGCCTAAGAAAATGCAGGGAAAGAGATGTGGGATACTTGGTTTTTAGATGATAAAATCCTTTGGATTCAAAGGGGAGGAAAATGACAGCAGTCTCCAACTTTACAATTATTTGCTATCCTTACCCCCAGTTTTCAGATAAGCTGATGAGAGTTAGGGTTTTATTGTTACTGTTTAGTTGCTCAGTTATGTCTGACTCTTTTTGACCCCATGAACTGTAGCCCACCAGGCTCCTCTGTCAGTGGGATTTCCCAGGCAAGAATACTGGAGTGGGTTGCCATTTCCTACTCCAGGGGATTCTTCCCCACCCAGGGATCAAACCTGAGTCTCCTGTGTTGCAAGCGTTTTCTTTACCACAGAGCCACTGGGGGAGCCGAGAATTAGGGTAGTGCCTCTCAAACTTTAGTGTGTATAGGGATCACCTGATGATATTCTTAAAATGCAGATTCTGACTCAGAAGTTCTGCAGTGAGGCCTGTGATTCTGCCTCATAAGCGCCAAATGATGCTGATGCTGCCAGTCCATGGACCACACTTTGAGAATCAAGGGTTTAGAGAAGTGAGCTAATCTGAAGATGTGATGGAATGGAGCCTTCACTTTTATCCATGTTTGCCCATTGCCAAAGCCCATGATCTTAATTAATCATAAACGCTATGGCTCCCAAAAGGTGGAGTTGTTGGTATAAAGAAATCAGTTGGAAACAACCTGGGGAAGTTGTACAACAGGCTAAGAAATTTGGATTTTATCTGCAGGCAGTTGGCAGTCATTGAAAATGTTTAAGCAGAGAAGGGTCCAATCAGAAAGCTTATATTATGGTTTCTGGATGTATTTCCTATGAGTATTTTGTTTGTTCTTTTCAGCATAGATCTCTTAGGTCAAATTGAAGTGCAATTAAAGAAAAAAAAATAGGGCTCTGAACTTTGTAAGTAATAGGGACGGTTTATTAGATCATCTACTCCGTAATGAGGGCAATAATTGGCTCTTATTTAGTGTTTCCTGCCCAATCATCCCAAGGCACTTTACTAATAAGCATCATCTTTCTTTCAGAGCTGAAGCCGCCGTTGGAGGGAGGCTCAGGGACTTGTACTGGGGCTGGCTGCTGGCCTTGTGTTCATCATTTCTGTGGCATCTAGATTCTTCTCCCACAGTTCAGGTATATGCCTGAACATTTGTTGTAACTTCTTGACATCAGTATCAGTATTTTCTCCTGTGTCCCAGGGACTGCTAGCCCAATAAGAAACTAAATGATATGTAAAAAGTGTCAAAATATAGAAAATGCTGTGTGCTTTGTCTGCTACTTGGAAAGGTATAAGGCCCCGAAGGGCTCTGAGAAGTCCCAGAGTAAAACAATTTGTTTAACTCTGTATCATTCAGTGGTTTTCTAAACTAATTTGACCTTAGAATTGCTACAGCTCTTTTCTCCCTTTCAATTCTAGACATTCCATTCAACAGTTGTTCTGTCTGATGGAGATAATGAAACGCTGTTCTGTCCGCAAAGATAATCACAGTCTTTGAATTCATCAATATCAGTTGCTGGGCCTCTGTTCTTTTCTTTAGTGACTGACAGACTTGGAGTTTTGGCATATAGGGCCACAGCATAGCATAATTTTTATTTTGCTTTATGTAAGCCAGGTGCTCTTAGAGCTGTCAAAACTACATGTCCCTTCTTCAATGTGGTACATGTATATGATGGAATATTACTCAGCCATTAAAAATAATGAAATAATGCCATCTGCAGCAACATGGATGAACCTAGAGTGTCTCATACTGAGTGAAGTAAAGAGGAGAAGAAATATTGTATGACATCCCTTAAATGTGAAATCAAAAAAGGAAGGAAACAAATGAACTTAAAAACAGAAGCGGACACAGAGAGTGCGCTTGTGGTTATCAGAGTCAGGGGCGTAAGGATGGAGATAAGGGATAGTTAGGGAGTTTGGGATGGACATGTGTACACTGCTGTATTTAAAATGGATAACCGACAAGGACCTACTGTATAGCACACAGAACTCTGCTCAATGTTATGTGGCAGCCTGGATGGGAGGGGAGTTTGGGAGAGCATGGATACATGTATATGTAAGGCTGAGTCCCTTCAGTGTTCACCTGAAACAATCACAACATTGTTTTTTAATCAGCTATGCCCCAATACAAAATAAGAAGCAAAAAATAAATAAATAAACCTACATGTCCCTACTTCAGTAGTCAGCTTGAAGGACAGTCACTGACTTACTTTGCATGTTTTCCTGTTGTCTGGAAAGGGTGAGTTGTGCTTTTGTTTCTTTTTTTTTGTTTCTACATGTTTAATTCTATTTTGGCAGCCATAGAATCTTCCTTCCCACTCTGTTTCAAGTAAAATATTCCAGGATAGGATCATTGCCAGACATGACATTTACATTGAGCTATTTTTTATGTTAAATATAAAACATGATACTTGAATAGTTTTTTAAAATCTGAGTTAATTTGCTAATTCGAAAGTGAACTAAATTTGTCTTTTTGCCTAAAGGAACTAAGGATCTAGCATAAGATAAAGAAAACTTTCTTTTTTTTTTTCTTAAATCATACTATAAATAGTTAGCATCCATATGAAACCAGAAAAGTTTTGCTAAATGTTTCAAGATGTTGGTGGAATAACATACATGCTGAGATACAGTACCACAGAAAGAATGAAAATAACTGTGATATCATAGAAATATAGAAAATTGGACTTTAAAACTTATTGCATATTTTAAAAGGTGAATTTATAGCTACTGAATAGATTGTCTCAATGATACCAGAATTTCCTATCTTCAATATGTCTACTGTCTTCAGCTCTTATAGAGTTGGTTTCTTATAGAGAGCTATAGCATCTTTAGTTTAGAAAAAAGACTTCATATTTTGGTAGGAGAACTGGCTAGGAAGTGCCTTGGAAATACAGATGCCCAGACTTCTTGTCAAGAGATTCTAACAACTTGAGATTCTCCAGTTCTGAGATACCCATGATTCACACAAACAATTTGTTAGAAATGCAAATTCCAAGCCACAGCCTTCAACAATTGTCTGCCTCTGTGCAAGATGTGCAGTGCACAACCTGGAGTACCATTTGGCTGGCCCTGCCTCACCCTCAGACTCGGCCTTAATAGTCCCATCTGGGATTTTAGGAGTGCATATTTTCTTTGCCTTCATTCTTTTAATTTTGTTTTCAGAGTTATTTAAATGTAGTTGATTTACAATGTGTTAGTTTCTGTTATGTGTGTGTGTATGTATGAATATGGAAACACATATATATATACATATATATTCTTTTTCACAATGGTTTATTATAGGACATTGAATGTAGTTCCCTGTGTGATACAATAGGATCTTGTTGTTTACTTGTTCTTATGTAATAGCTTGCATTTGCTATTCCTAAACTCCTTCATCATCCCTCCCTCAAGTCTATTCTCTATGTCTGTGAGTCCATTTCTTTTTTATGAATATGTTCATTTATGTCATATTTTAATCTCCATACATAAGTGATATCATATGGTATTTGTCTTCATCTTTCTAACTTAATTCACTTAGCATGATAATCTCTAGGTCCATCCATGTTGCTGCAAATGGCATTATTTCATTCTCTTTTTATGACTGAGTAATATTCCATCTTTTTTTTCCATTTATCTGTCAATGGACATTTAGGTTGCTTCCATGTCTTGGCTATTGGAAATAGTTCTGCTATGAATATAGCAGTGCATTTTTTTTTTAATTGTAGTTTTGTCCAGATATATACTCAGGAGTGTATTTGCTGGATCATATGGTAACTCTATTTTTAGTTTTGTGAGGACATGCCATACTATTTTCCATAGTGGCTGCACCAGTTTAGGAATGTGTATTTCTAACAAGCACTGCATATGATTCTGATACCACTGATTCAAGAATCATATTTTGAGAATCATAGCTCTAGAAATGTAGTTTGAAATAGGTTCTATGCATGGGCTATAAAGTGGGGCCATAGGTTATGCACTCAGATAAAGATTTAAGCAGATTTACTTAGGTTGGCCATGCTTTTTTTGACAGAGATATCCCATGTTGCTATATAGGCTCAGGCACTCCCAAGTTGCAGACAAACGAGTAACCAAATCTCTTTCTTGCATGGCTTTGCAGGAGAAAAGCCATAGCATTCATCATGTTACTGCTGGGTCTTGGAGCTGAGAGAAGCACAGGGTCTTTGCCTATTAGCAGGTCAAATAGATTCTCTTTGTCTTTAACTCTAAGGGATACCATTGCTGCTGCAAACATGAGCATGATCCTGAGAGGAAACCAACAGGCTTTAAATACTAAGGACCAGATAGTGAACATTGTAAGGAAATGTGGCTCTACTACTACCAGGCACTCTTGAATTAACATGCCCAGGAGATGAGGTGTAACATGGTGATGAACACTTTCTTTGTGTCCAACTAATTGTTTTTTGTCACCCAGATTTTGCGTCTAGAACACCATTTTTTTTTTTTTTAACTTCTTACTTTGTATTGGTTTTCCCTGGTGGCTCAGATGGTCAAGTGTCTGCCCACAATGTGGGAGACCCAGGTTCGATCCCTGGGTCGGGAAGATCCCCTGGAGAAGGAAATAGCAACCCACTACAGTATTCTTGCCTAGAAAATCCCATGGACAGAGGACCCTGCTAGGTACAGCCATGGGGTTGCAAAGAGTCAGACACGACTGAGCAACTTCACTTTTGTACTGGAATATAGCCAATTAACAATGTGATTGTTTCAAGTAGACAGAAGAGGGACTCAGCCATACCTATGCATGTACCCATTCTACCCCAAACTCCCCTCCCATCCAAGCTGCCTAGAACAGTAATTCTTAAAGCATGGTTCATAGGACCTGAGACCTTTCTAGGGTAACTGCGAAGTCGAAACTATATTGCCGTAATACTGTGGTTGTTGTTATTTGTCTTTTTTACTGTGTTGACATTTGCACTGATGATGCAAAAGCAATGGTGGGTAAAGTGTAGCATGGATCAAGGCATGGCACAAAACGGTGCTTTTGGTCTTTTATTTTTTACAAACATAAGTTATGGTTAAAAAAAAAAAGCCAATGTCTTCTAAAAATATCCTTGATGAAGCAGTAAAATTTATTAATTTACTTAGGTTTTGATTTTCAAAAACATCTCTTTTTAGCATCTGTGTGCTGATATAGGAAACATACATGAAGCATTGCTGCTGCATAATGAAGTATAGTTTTTGAGGAAAAAGCACTTGTATGACTGTTTCAGTTGTAAGCTGAGCTCATTGCTTTTATATGGAACAGTATTTTTTACTTGAAAGAACGATTGCCAGATGAGATATGGTTTTTCATACTTCAATATTTGTCGGACATTTTTTTTCAAAAATGCATAAAGTGAGCCTGTCACTTTAACTCAAGTCATTGGACAGTATTTGTTGCCAATGATCAAATTCAAGCTTTAAAGCAAAAATTAGAATTTTGGAAAACTTGTATCTGCCACCATGAACTTGACAGCTTCCCAATACTTAAAGATTTTTCTGATGAGATCTATGGCAATATTAACAAATGTGATTCTTTTTTACATCATATAATGAGATGTGTCAACGTTTGGAAGGTCTGCATAATTCAGTGAGCCAATAAATTCAACTAGAGCAATGCATGCTTTTACAAATTTCTGCATGGGGAAAGGATCCCTTCAAAGTGCAACAGAGGCCATGGATTTTCACATAATAGAGCACTAAAAGTTTATTGATACAGTTTCAGATTCCACACTGCAACTAACTCTTAAAGAAACTACCATTTGTCAAATTTTCATGCAGTATCAATGAAAAGGCTATTAAAATACTCCTTTTGGGGAAAGAGGGAGGGGCAAGGAAATGGCAGGGAATTAAAAGGTACAAACTATGATGTATAAAATAAGCTATAAGAATCTATTGTACAGCATAAGGAATATAGCCAATATTTTATGATAACTATACATGGAGTATAATCTATAAAAGTTTTGAATCACTATTTTGTACATCTGAAACTAATGTAATATTGTAAATGAGCTACACTTCAATTAAAAAAATAGTTCTCTTGGATCTTCTTGACTTACATCAATCCAAAACAATAGGTCATGCTGCTGATGCTGCTAAGTCGCTTCAGTCGTGTCCAACTCTGTGCGACCCCATAGACAGCAGCCCACCAGGCTCCCCCGTCCCTGGGATTCTCCAGGCAAGAACACTGGAGTGGGTTGCCATTTCCTTCTCCAGTGCATGAAAGTGAAAAGTGAAAGTGAAGTCTCTCAGTCGTGCCCGACTCTTAGCAACTCCATGGACTGCAGCCCACCAGGCTCCTGTGTCCATGGGATTTTCCAGGCAAGAGTACTGGAGTGGGTTGCCATTGCCTTCTCCAATAGGTCATGACACAATGTAGAGATATGAAAATCCACCAGCTTTCTATAAAGCTGAACATTGAAAAGATTTTCAAAATTCTGGAACAGTTTCACTCTTCTCACTAGCTTTTTCATTTTAGAAAGTGTGTTATACAGGCTAACATAAAATGAGTTTATTATTGTTAGTTTTATTTTTTTAATTTTTTGCTGTGCTGAGTCTTCATTGCTGTGCGGGCTTTTCTCTGGTTGTGGCGAGCGTGGGCTACTCTCTAGCTGTGGTGTTCGGGCCTCTCACTGCGGTAAGCTCATGGAAGGCATGAGCTCCATCGTTGTGGCAGATGGGCTCGATACTGTGGCTCACTGCTCTAGGGCACAGGCTCAGTTGTGGTGTGCTCAGGGTTAGCTGCTCCGCGCATGTGGGGTCTTCCTGGATCAGGGATTGAACCATGTCTCCTGCGCTGGTGGGCAGATTCTTTACCACTGAGCCACCAGCGAAGCCCTGAGTTAATTATTATTTTAAAATAAATTAGCAGTGTTTTGAAATATTGCCATTTAATTCCTAACATGGTAAATATTCTTAGATATAACCTGTATAAACAAAAGCTCTTTGGGGCCTTTAACAGGTTTTTGAGAGTGTGAGTGGATCTTGAGACCAAAATGTTTGGGAATTGCTCGCCTAGGAAAACATTAAGTAGTTTCACAGAATGTTCTGCCTTGATATCTTCAACAGAAATTGAGCAGCCAAGTACAAAAGGAAACATAAAACAAGAAGTGTTTAGGACATAAATAAGTTTAGAAATGCCATTAGCTACAGCCCCGTATGGAGAGTCATGGTTCATAATAGCACATTGAAGTTTGACCTTGAACTTTGTTCAACTTTCACTCTTTCCTACCCTTATTTGAACATGAATATATGTATACTGTTCCCTTGCCAATGAGTGTTATCATTTTAAATATTTTCCAACATGATACTTCAGAAAGTGATATGTCGTCATTCATTGACTTCTAAGGGTCAGTCATGTTTTCCTTCAGAGTAGCTTCCAGACAGTAACCTCTCTAGTCATGCCATCAGGAGTTGGGGGTTGTGTGGTAAGGTTTGTCAACCTCAGGATGTTTCACAACATTTTGGCTTTTTAGTTTTATAAGCTCAGGTTGTTTATCTGGCTTTGAAAGCAGGCAAACTCATGAAAACCTATGAAGATGTGAATGTGTTCATGGGGTTCCTTTAATGGCCTTGTGAAGAGGATTTTTGCTCGTGGACAGAAGGCAATTAACTCAGCAGACTGTGCCTTTGCTTGAAATGAATGTCCTTTTGGTAGGACCTGATTTGTCCTTTCTGAGTCAATGGTTACTCAGTCATACATGCTATCTGATTTGGTTCCCTCAGAGGAATTGCCCATTATCAAGGCTGTGGAAATAAGCAAAGTCAGTTTTATCACATGTTTCTCACAGTAAATGGTGATCAACTGGAATTCTAGTTTAGGAACTGGTTTGCTGATTATAATGCCTTCGTTCCTAGGACAAAATTGTTTTAAGTTAAACCTTGCTAGTGGTTGTATTTGCACTTCTAGGCATCTATACTAAGGAATAAACAATGTAATGTTAAAATCTATTTATAAAGATGCTTTCTATAGCAATTTTTAAAAAATATTTTATTTTTTGAGAAGTATAGAACAAAATGCAATTATTGCAGGGCAATTCCTCTACAATACTGTGTTGGCCTCTGCCATACATCTACATGAATCAGCCACGGGCATACGTATGTCCTGTCCCTTCTGAACCCCCCTCCCATCTCCCACCCCATCTACCCCTGCATAGTTTGTCACAGAACACTGGGTTGAGCTGGGTTGTAGCATTATTTTTAAAAACCAGAGTTGAAAACAACAGTTGACAAATGTGGAAACAATGAAAAACTATAGTATATTCACATAATAAAATGCCATATGGACGATAAAAGTCTGGTTTTGAAGAATATTTAAAGATATGGGATCATGTCCCCTAAATAATGTAAGTGAATGTAGTAAGATAAAAACATCATGATAAGCACTGTCAGATGGTGTTCCTGTTTATACCCATGATCATCTCTGAGCATGCTCCTTTCTCTTCATTCTTGCCAACTATGGGTGCTATTTTAAATAATGTTTTTCAGTGTGATAAGGTAAAAATGTTATGTCATTCTTACATTAAGGAGATATTCAACAGGGAAGACAAAGAACAGTAATTGGCATTTCCAGACTTGATTCTAATTGTAATATTATAGGTGGAACTTTAGCCGCACTAAGTACAGATGGACTCACTCTGATTACTGACGACTGACAGCTACCAGGATATGAAAGAAAGTTCTAGAGCCCAGAGAAGTGATTTGAGTCAAATTAAAAATAACCAGCAAAATCCTATGGTAGTCCGATTTAGTCGTTTATAATTCATCCTTGGCTAGATTAAATAAATACTACATTAAGGTCATCTCCATCCATCTGGAAAACCCGCATATAAACATTTAAAGAGACTGAGAGGCAGAGAGAGAATGTATTCCTGTCAGTCTCCCATGTGTCAGAGACTTTGTCATTATAAAGTTCTAGTAGATCATAGAATTATCTGTCAAGTGATTAAACTTGTCTGCACCATTCCTACTTCTTATATTCTTTCCTCAGAGCATGTACGCAAAAGGTTTGCAGAATGCCTGTGGGCTTTTTCAGAGCCACCAAAGGGACTTGTTGCCTGTTTCCATTCCCTGCCACTCACCACAGATGTGCCAGTCATGCCTACCTTAATCTTTTGTCATAGTCACACTGAAACCGGGTGGAATATTGAAGGAACTGTCAAAAATGTAGCTATGTGGAAAGAGTCAGAATTCAGTGTTGTTATTCAGAGTTTGCTTCCGGCTTGGGCTCCTGTCTGCATGGAGCAGGTTGGATGTCTAGTTTCAGCAATGCAATTAATTCTTGGACAAGATGAGAAAAGATGTAACTGCCACATTTGTATACACTTGGATGTTGCTTCACTAATTCATGCACTTATTTTCTTTGTGACTGCATCTGAAAGCATCTTCTGAGGGCTTTTTGTTGTTGATTTTTTTTTTTTTAATCTTTTGAGTGATGAAAATGGACAAAAACAGAATTCAGCAAAATGTAAATGAATCAAGCAAATGGGATGCAAGAATATATTGTACAGATCCGGAATGGAAATAGAGATATTTGTTCTTCCTTCTTTTGAGCAGAATCATAAAACTTTCCATGGTGCGTCAGTCGTTCTGTTTTACAGTCACTGTTGCCAGACGTTTAAAAGGTGATAAAAAGCATTTTTAAAATGTCGAGGTTATTGTTGTGTGTTCTGACAGTAAATAAGTGTTTATTCTAACACAGAGATTTGTCTTCTAACCCTGATATGGTCTTTTACAACCACTGTGAATTTCTTCTTTTTAAAATATTGATTTCACTTTGTACTTTTTTCTATAGTGCTGCCTCATCTGAGAATTATGATGATATCCCAGATGCAGATTTTAAAACTGTTCTGGACTAAACTGTGGAAAATGGCTATTGTTTTTTGAATAAAAGATTTTATGACCTGGCCTATGCATTGTTGAGATATGTTTTTGAGATTACTGTAACAGAAAATATATACTTCTAATATGTTCTCCTGGGGCTTCCTTAGTGGCTCAGTGGTAAAGAATCTGTCTGCCAATGCAGGAGATGCGAGTCTAATCCCTGGGTCAGGAAGATCCCCTGGAGAAGAAAATGGCAACCCACACCAGGATTCCTACCTGGAATATCCCATGGATAGATGAGCCTAGTGGGCTACAGTCCACGGGGTCGCAAAGAATCAGACGTGACTTAGTGACTAAACAACAACTACAGCAATGACAATATATTCTCTTTTAAAGGAAATATTATTTTCAAAACTTACTGTATAACAGAAGCCACACTATTGAAATAATTAACTAGGACTTGCTGGGATGGGAGAGTAGAGGCTAGATTGATGGTGAATGTGCAGGAAATGCATGAATAGCTTCTTAATTAAACTGTGGAATGTTTAGGCTCCTTTCCATAATTATGTAGTGAATTTTCAGTTTTAGTTGTATATGTATATTCTATTTAGAACTAAATGAATATGTTCTTCAAAGGCTTGCACATATTTACTGAAAACTATGGAATTCAAAATTTTATTTCTCTCTAAGGGACCTAGTAATAGCACAAAACCATCATAGCCAAGTGGTCCTCAGAGACCAACATTGAATTTTAAACTTTAGTTCAATAGAACTGCTTTTTAGAAAGCAAAATACTTAAAATCAGTATTAGTGTCCTTTGCTCCCATCGTGTTTCTCTTTCTTCCCTTATTTTTCTCACTCTCTTTTTCATAACCCTGTGGTGACCAGTCTTCACTTTATTAGCCTTGCAGCCTGATGTTGCAAGATGGCCAAGCTCCTCAATTCCTCTGGTCTCCATTCTGATCTGCTAAGAGAGGATTATTGATGGTCTTTACCATGTCCCTTTCATCTCTAGAGTTCTATGTTTATGTCTCCTTCCTCTTTTATCCTGCATTCATTATAGACTTACTATGAGGGTGAAGTACAAAAAGTATCATGAATGTAGTTTGAAAATTGTAATGCACTGTAGAAATATAAAGTATGGATGTGTTGCTCTCTGGTATCATTTTCTGTGGTTGTTCTTGTGTCTACACAAGATTGCATTTTCCTGGTGTGTGGGAAATCTTAAAAGAGTTTTCACGATGGACTTAACACGGTATGTGATAAGAAACACTCATGGATTGCTTTATTCCTAAGCCAGGGACTGTTTAGCTCTTGGATACTGTAGCAGTCATTTGAAGCTCAGCACCTACTTTTAGGCATTTCAGGAGGCTAAAGTATCAGAAAGGTAAAGTCAGGTATCTGAAGGTAAGAATATATTTCCAGTCTTTCAGGGAACCCATCAATGAGCAGTTGATGGTCAGTTGTGAGAACATTGTGTTTGAAAAGTAGCTATAAGGATTTATCACAGAATAGCCAGTAAACAAAGTATGACCCATGCCTGACTTGGACCACTGTTTTCTCTCCCTTTGATTTGTGCTTAAAAGACTGCTAGACTGATGTTGAAGAAATTAAGATGTGGAAGCTAATTGCAAAAAAGTTTCATAGTTGTTTTTATGTCTCTTAGGGCCTAGAGCAAACTCTTGATCCACGTAACAATAACCCCTTGAAATGCCATTTAGATTGGAAGTGCTGATGCAACACTAATGATTTTAGAGCAAATATGTTACTCTGATTTCTCCATCTGCTATGAATAAAAGGATATCAGTAGAAAGTCTGAGTTGTAAAGAAAATTGTTTTTTTAGAAATATTGAAGTTATTTTGAGATGTGTACAAGTATAAGGGGAGTGATTCTTTTATTTTTATGTGTTTATTTTAAAAATTTTATTTGTGTTTGATTAATTCAAGTTTATTTTTAAATTTTTGTTCAAGTATAGTTGCTTTACAATATTGTGTTAGTTTCTACTGTACAGCAAAGTGAATCAGCTGTATTCCTTTCTGTTTTAAATTTGTTCCCATTTAGGTCACAACAGAGCACTGAGTAAAGTTCCCTGAACTATACAGTAGGTTCTCATTAGTTATCTGTTTTATTCGTAGTAGCAATAGTGTATATATGTCAATCCCAATGTCCCAATTCAGCCCATACTTCCTTTGTCAAGTGTTTTAGAAAATAGAAACTTTATTGTAGCTCCATGGAAATGTTTAGAATTTTTTGCATAATTTTTTTTAAGACCCCGGTAAGTATCAAATGACCAGCCATCTAGGTTTTATTGTGACACATTCCTGATGATGCATGTGAAAACATTCCCTATGGGTTTCTTTAGAGATTCTAACCAGGGATAAGAGCTACTGCTCTGTCTTGACTAAGGAGTGGTTCTTTTCTTTCTTTGAGGATCGTCCTCATTTGATTCGGTCCCCATGTAGTAGTGTCAGAGGAATGGGCTATGTTCCCTCTTAGGTTCCTGGGCAGCTCTATCAATGAATACTGATATCGTTAGAATTTTGAAAAGATTCTATAGCCATCCATTTGAAAATTTAGATACAGTGATTCTTTAAGAATGTATGCAATGTCAATATTCACATAAGAAAAGTAAAAAATTTTACAATCATAATAATAGAAGAAAGTAGAAGATTGTTAAAGACATACAACTAAAACAGGCACCAGGCCCAAATAGTTTTATAGCTAAATTAAGTCTAAGCTTAAAAAGTAGATGCTCCCTATGGTTATCAATACCAAGCCATCCTACCTGTCTCCTGAGAAACCTGTATGCGGATCAAGAAGCAACAGTTAGAACTATGTATGGAACAACTGATTGGTTCAGTTGTACAGAAGTACAGCAGGGCTGTCAACTGTCATCTTGTTTGTTTAACCTATATGCTGAGCACATCATGAGAAATGCTGGGCTAGATGACTTACAAGTTGGAATCAAGATAGGCGGGAGGAACATCAACAACCTCAGATATGCGGATGATACCACTCTAATGGCAGAAAGCAAAGAGGAACTAAAGCCTCTTGGGGAGGGTTTAAGAGAAGAGTGAAAAAGCTGGTTTAAAACTAAATACTAAAAAACAAAGATCTGACCCCATTACTTCATGGCAAATAAAACGGGAAAATGTGGAAGTAGTGACAAATTTCCTCTTCTTGGGTTCTGAAATCACTTGGATGGTGACTGCAGCCATGAAATCAGAAGATGATTGCTTCTTGACAGGAAACCTAGATTATGAGTTGAAAAGCAGAGACATTACTCTGTTGACAAAGGTCCATATAGTCAAGGCTATGGTCTTCCCAGTGGTCATGTATGGTTGTGAGATCTGGACCATAAAGAAGGCAGAATGCTGAAGAATTGATGCCTTCAAAATGTGGTGATGGAGAAGACTCCTGAAAGTAACCAGTCAATCAAGGGAAATCTATCCTCAATACTGGTAGGAAGGACTAATGCTGAAGAGGAAGCTCCAGTATATTGGTCATCTGATGTGAAGAGCTGACTCATTGCAGAAGTCCCTGATGCTGGGAAAGATTGAGGGCAGAAGGGGAAGAGGGCATGAGAGGATGAGATGGCTGGATAGTATCACTGATGCAATGGACGTGAACTTTGGCAAATTTTGGGAGATGGTGTGGGACAGGGAGGCCTGGCATGCTGCAGTCCGTGGGGTCGCAAAGAGCCGGACATGACTGGGTGACTGAACAGCAGGAACAACAATAAATGGTTATTCAACAGTTAAGACTATGGAGAAGGAAAGAAGGGACCTCAAGTCACTGTGTAAATCTAGTGTAACTTTATATCAAAACCTAAATCCCATCTGCTTATGAAGATATAATAAAATATTTTATTTCAAAAAGCATAAGCTACTTCAGAATTGGAAACTTATCTATACCATTATAGATAAATACCATTCATCACATTCAGTTCAGTTTAGTCCCTCAATTGTGTCTAACTCTTTGTGACTCCATGGACTGCAGCACACCAGACCTTCCTGTCCATCACCAAACCCAAAGTTGACTCAAATTCGGGTCCATTGAGTCGGCAATGCCATCCAACCATCTCATCCTCTGTCGGCCCCTTCTCCTCCCACCTTCAATCTTTACCAGCATCAGGGTCTTTTCCAGTGAGTCATTGCTTCACATCAAGTGGCCAAAGTATTGGAGTTTCAGATTCAACATCAGTCCTTCCAATGAATATTCAGGACTGATTTCCTTTAGGATAGACTGGTTGGATCTCCTTGCAGTCCAGGGGACTCTCAAGAGTCTTCTTCAATACCACAGTTCAAAAGCATCAATTCTTTGACGCTCAGCTTTCTTTATGGTCCAACTCTCACATCCATACATGACTACTGGACAAACCATATCTTTGATGAGACGGACCTTTGTTGGCAAAGTAATGTCTCTGCTTTTTAATATGCTGTCTAGGTTGGTTATAACTTTTCTTCCAAGGAGCAAGCATCTTTTAATTTCATGGCTGCAGTCACCATCTGCAGTGATTTTGGAGCCCCCCAAAATAAAGTCTGTCACTGTTTCCATTGCTTCCCCATCTATTTGCCACGAAGTGATGGGACCAGATGCCATGGTCTTCCTTTTCTGAATGTTGAGTTTTAAAGCAACTTTTTCACTCTCCTGTTTCACTTTCATCAGGAGGCTATTTAGTTCTTCACTTTCTGCCATAAGGGTGGTGTCATCTGCATATCTGATGTTACTGATATTTCTCCCTGCAATCTTGATTCCAGCTTGTGCTTCATCCAGCCCAGCATTTCTCATGATGTACTCTTCATAGAAGTTAAATAAACAGGGTAACAATATACAGCCTTGATGTACTCCTTTTTCTATTTGGAACCAGTCTTTTGTTCCATGTCCAGTTCTAACTGTTGCTTCTTAACCTGAATTCAGATTTCTCAGGAGGCAATTCAGGTCGTCTAGTACTCCCACCTCTTGAAGAATTTTCCACAGTTTGTTGTAATCCATACAGTCAAAGTCTGACGTAGTCAATAAAGCAGAAATAGATATTTTTCTAGAACTCTCTTGCTTTTTTGATGATCCAGTGGATGTTGACAATTTGATCTCTGGTTCCTCTGCCTTTTCTAAATCCAGCTTGAACATCTGGAAGTTCACGGTTCACGTACTGTTGAAGCCTGGCTTGGAGAATTTTTTGAGCATTACTTTGCTAGTGTGTGAGATGAGTGCAATTGTGCCATAGTTTGAGCATTAGCATTCATCACATTAGCAGATTAAAAGATAAAGATAATATGATTATATCAATACATGTTGTGCTAATTTCCTAGGCTGCTATAAAATTATCAAACTGGGTAACTTAAAACAAAAGGAATGCCTTTTCTCACAGTCCTGGATGCCAGGCATGCTAACGGGAGGAAGCTCTCTCTGAAGTGTGTAAAGGGATGATCCTCCCTTGCCTCTTCCTAGTTTCTAGTGGTTGCTGGCAGTCATGTGGGTTCCTTGGCCTGTAGATACGTTACTTTCATACCTGCCTTTGTCATCAGGTGGAGTTCTTGCTTATCTGTCTATGTCTCTATTTTCTCCTCTGAGAGGATGCCAGTCACTAGATCAGACCCCAGTCATTGGATTAGAGCCCTAATTCAGTATGACCTCATCTCGGTTTAACTAAGCACCTATGCAAAGACACCATTACAAAATAAAGTTACCAGGTGGCAATAAATTTGGGGAGGATTCTATTCAACCCACTACACATGCTAAAAAGGAATTTGATACAATTTATTAGTAATTTCTAATAACTTCCTAAGTATAACAGGCATAATGGAAGTTAATGAAACATAATAGAGAATATTTATAAAAAGTCACTGTCACATTATATTAAACAGTGAAATTTAAAAGCCAGTTGTCTTAAGATCAGGAAAAGTGCAGAGAGAAATTTGCTGTCAACACTGTAACTTAGCACTATATTGTGGGTTCCATATGATGTAATTAAACAATGAAATTAAGCAATATAAACATTGGAAAAAATTGGACACAGTTATTTTCATTTTCAGATATGATTATGTTCCTAGAAATGTTAAGACTCTGTTACAGACTATTACTCAGGAAACATGTAAGGGGGATGGCCACAAGGTAAATATATGAAAAGCAAAACTTTTGCACCTTTAATAACCAGTTACATAGAATTAGAAAAAATTGACTTATGTAAACAAAAATATAAAATTCTTAGTAATAAATTTAACAATAAAAGAAAATCATACTATATTTTCTAATGTTTCCAAATATAAGATTCCTTTTTAAAATAATACATATGTTAATGGAATTCCAGTCAGAATGGCAACAGATTTTTATTTTGACTCTTCCTTCTAGGTACTAAAACTTCATATAGAGTTGCTGTTATGAAAACAGTATGTTATTGGCCATGAGAAATTGATCGCTGGAATAGAAAAAAGTCAGAAACCAATCAAATATGTAAAAATGAGCTGAATATATAGTCAAAGTGGCTTTTTCATTTAGTGGGAATTGTATGTCGGTTTAAAAACTGATGTAAAGGCTGGCTTTTCAAATGTATTTTGTAAATGATATCCTTCTATTTTCTCCATGAAATTTATGAATTAAAGATATAAACAATATAAATATAAGAAAATTAGGAACTCTCCTCTACATTGATGAGATAACATTTATACACCATATTTGAAAAAAAAAATGGCTAGAAATAACTAATTTGCACTTTAGAAATTGGAAAATTTAAATGACCAGTAGATTTAGGAAAATCTGCTCAACCTAACTAGTAGTTATGGAAATACAAATTCATATTATAATGATGAAGTAAAAAGCTTTCATATCCTGGTAGATCTGGAAGTAGTTATCAAAATTAATGGCATACCTGCTCTTTGACATGGTACCTTTACTATTAAGAGTCAGTATCATATAAAAATGTCTAGTCAAGTATGTTTGTTGTATTGTTTATAGTGGCAAAAATAAAGCTGAAATTAACCAAAAAATAGCTCATTAATTGGGAAATTACTGAACATATTTATAATTGTTCCATGGACTATTTTGCAATGAATAAAAGTAATTAGGTAGATCTATATGTCGTGTCAAATGTGTCCATAATTAAGTAACTGAATAGTACTCAGGAAAGTATGAGCCTATTAAAATTAAAAGGAAGGAGTGCCTCTGTATACAAATTTGCTTGTATCTATTTTGTATGAAGCTAGAGAAAGAAGTGGAAAGATGAATAAGTACTTGTACTTTTTGTTTTTTATTATTTACCATGGGAAAATGAGATTGGGAATAGAGCTGGGGAAAATATTGGTTTATTTTATGTGTTTTTATTTAATTTGTTGAAACAAAAATGTATTTGTTAACATATACATGTATGTGTTTTTTATTTTATTTGTTATGTTTGAGTGTGTATTATTTCTAAAGTTAAAATAATTATGAATTCTCTTTAACATTTTTGTATATGTGTATGCATGCGTGCATGCTAAGCTGCTTCATTCATGCCCAACTCTTTGCAACCCAATGGACTGTAGCCTGCCAGTCTCCTTTGCTTATGGGATTCTCTAGGCAAGAATAGTGGAGTGAGTTACAGTGCCCTCTTCCAGGGTTATATGTGTATGGATTTATCTTAAATCCTCATGGTTTTATTGTTTTTTAAGTTAATGCTTTTACCTCATTGAAAAACAGGCAAAATATTTGAATGGTAATTCACAAAGGAAAAGATATAAAAGCACTAGTAAAACTTTCAGCTTCATTAGTCAAAGCAATGATAAATAGAGCAATAATGAGATTTTTCTTAGATTGTCAACTGTCAAAAAAATTAATGCTTCTCACTGTTATGCAGAGTTTATAGTGTTAAACACTGAGTATGTACAACACTTGGTAAACCTTCTGGAGGGCAGTTTGGCAATATTAACTTAAAAACTCTGATAATGTTCATCCTTTCCTGTCCAGCCACACTACTTCCAGAAAGTGATCCTGAGAACATAATTGTGAAGATATGCATGTGGGATTTTCACTAGAGCTTTGTTTATAATAATGAAAAAGTTCTAAATCTCTATATTCATAAGTAGTAAAGTGTTTAAGTAAATACATTTGCAAGTTGTATTACAACTATGTACACACGTACAGCCACACATACAAAGTTACATAGTTATAATGAAAATTCACATTCGATGGTGTAAGATGGTATAAATCTCCATTTGTCCCCTGAAGAACACATTGTGGGTAATATTCATTGTTTCCTGGAATGCAGTCAACATTTCCTTTCCACACATTTATGACACAGAGAGATATGCATAAAGTAGTTGATTAGTGTGTTAGGTTCCAATTATTGCATAGTATGATCCCTCTTTAGATATATTTATACATTAAAATGAATGGAAATATACATAATAGACTTAACACTAGTTTTCTCTGGATGATGTGGTAATAGATTATCTTCTGTATTTTCCTGTATTTTTTTTAACTTTTGGAAATAAGCTTCTTGTACTTTTGCTATACATTGTATCTCTTAAAACATCTTGATTTTAAAAAAAGACATAAAATACTGAACTGGAAAAGTTTAAAAAATTAAGAGCGGCAAGGAGAATAGTAAAAGAAAAATAAGGTAAAAAATATATAGACTCAGTGAAGAAAGTACTGCTGTTAATAATCTCATAGTACAAGCTGTTAGTTGATAATGTAAGGCGTACAGAGGGGACTTTGGAAAAATCTGTTTTGAGTCTCTTGTACTTAAACACTTGACCTTTCTGGATTGGCTGTCTTGCCATAGGCAGCTTAACAGGGGATTCTTCACTACATGTTTACTTTATCTCATTTGTTTGGGGGTGGGGTTTCCAGTTTTTCTCCGGGGAGTAAATTACTTCATGTAGCTAATTCTCAAACACTTATCTCAGAAGCTGCACACTTTTCTGATAGAAGGCAAATGTCATGACTGAAGGCATGGGACAGAACCTGATTGATATTCCTAACATGCATCTTTTATTTTCTGGAAGCCAAATCTGCATTCTTTGGAGTGGTATAGAATGTCAGTACAAATGCTCTATCTATGCTGAACCTGGTGGAGTGGGAAAAAAAAAAAACCCACATTCCACTTCTTTATTTAGAGTTTGCTTTGAGAACGGCAAGCACTATTTGAAAGGTCATCCCATTTCAAGTAGCAGATGGATAGGAAAAAAAAGACTCTGGCTTTTACAAACAATTTAATTGAATTCTCCTTGCCATTTCTACAGGCAATTCAAGATATTTTTTAAAGCATTGATCCATAATTATCTTTTAGAGTGGTTAGTATTGTTAGACAGATGTGTAATTCTTCATGTATGAGAGAGCGATATAGCATCCATTTTACCTATTTGATTGTCTTTTCCTTTCCTGTACAAACAAATGCACACAATAAAAGGAAAATAATTGCTTTAAAAAAAGATCAGATTAAAAATTTTTTTTCAGATTTGTTTCTGACTTGAAGCTCTCCTTTCGTAAAACTGTGGCTGTATTTATAAAGGTCAACTTCTTTGCCTCCCTGTAAGTAAATTATAATTTGCATCTGTGCCTACTTTATTTAAGTCCTTGGACACAAGGACCCTGGGGTTTAGTCACAAACCATGAGACACAGATTTATCATATTAATAGAATATAAAACAAGTATGACCAAGACTTCTAAGAAAACATTATATCTTTGGTTTATTTTGCCCCCTTTTAAAATATGTATTTATAATCTAACTGCTTTTCCAATTAAGGTAAGTGTGTGCCAGATTTTAATAAAATTAAGGACTCCCAGTTAAATTTGAATTTCAAATATGCAGTGAATACTTTTATGACTTGTGTATGAGTCCTTTGTTCGATCCCTGGTTCAGGAAGATCCCCTGGAGACAGAAATGGCAATCCACTCCAATATTCTTGCCTGGGAAATCCCATGGACAGAGGAGCCTGGTGGGCTACAGTCTATGGGGTCGAATCCAAGGGGTTGTTAAGAGTCGGACATGACTTAGCGACTAAACAACAACAATAACAACAAATGGCCTATGTAATAGACTGGAGAGTTATCTCAGATAGAAGATCCTATTTAAATACAGTTGTGAAATATAGTTAGTATAGGTGAATATACATGAGACGTAGTTGAATGAATGATTGTAAATGAACACCCATGTCAAGGTTTATTCAGATCAAGACCTAGAAAATTCCCAGTGTCCCAAGAGTCCCAGGAAAACCCTCCCAGTCTCAGTCCTTTCTCTGACATCTTAGAGGTAGTCACTACACTGTTCTTTGCAATGATTATTTCATTTCATTTCTTCATTATTTAATCATTAGTGGGTATACTACTAGGGGGTTTCCTGGGTGGCACTAGTGGTAAAGAACTGGCCTGCAAATGCAGAAAGCAAAAGAGATAGATGCAAGTTCGATCCCTGGGTCAGAAAGATCCCCTGGAGGAGGGCATGGCAACCCATTCCAGCATTCTTGCCTGGAGAATCCCATGGACAGAGGAGCCTGGCAGGCTACAGTCTATAGGGTCACAAAGAGTCAGACACGACTGAAGGGGCTAAGCATGCATACATATATTTATACTTCTAATTACTATAAGTTTTACATGTTTTAATTTTCATATACATGGATCACACTGCATTCATCCTTTAAAAGTAAAATGTTAATAAATCAATCCAATTTGGGAATAAATACTAGTGCTGTCTCTCCATAAATTTATGAAATAGACAACCCTGTTAAGTTAGAATGTAGTTGAGTTTGCTATGTAGCAAAGGCTGAAGGGTAGTTATTTAAAAGAAATCTTAATGACTTTACTGATTTAATGGTGCCAAAAATATTTGCATTTTAAAAATACTCTTCCTTCAAAGTGTCCCCCCAAGCCTCATTGATTTTCCAGATTGTTGGGCCAATCCAGTGGTATTTTCACTGGATTTCAGTTTCATTGCTATCAGTGGAATAAATCACATCACCAACCTATCTAAGGTCATAATGTTCAGCCATAAATGGATAAAGTCTTTTGATTTATTATTCATGTAGATAACAATACTCAGGATGAGGAAGGAACATTCCCTTTTATATCATAAATTTTGTCTGGTGACATTTAAAAAATGTCTTCCAGAGCCCAGACCTCTGATCCATGGACTTTCTTTCCTTTTGTTAATGGTACCATATTTTTCTTTCCTCATTTCTCCTTTATCTCCTTAATACTGAAGGTGGCACATTTTCCAAGTTCCTTTGAAGAGAAACCATTATGTGAGCAAAATTAATAAAGAGTAATTTAAAAACAGATCTCTAAATGTTCTAGGAAACAGGCAGTTTTGCATGGCAAACACTTGAACTCAGGGGTGATTTATTATTCATTTGACTATGGTGAATAATCAGGATTTGCATGGTAAATTGGAGTTATTGAGATTTTTCTTTATCCTAAAGAAGTTTGAGAATGTATGTCTTTAAAATTTGAATTTACTGGAATTCAAGTTTCAAGAGACAGAGAACTTTCTACCTAGAAGGAACCTTGAAAATGACACTTTTAAGTTCTCTTTATAATATATATAAAACTTTGAATGTTTTAGAAAAACTGGATTGATAATAGAGATTTTAGGAGGGTGCATTGGTATAGAAGAGATTGTTTCCTCCTTTCCTTTTCTCCTGCCTCCTTCTCTCCTTCTCTCTCTCCCTTCCTTTTTTTTCTTTCTCTTGTTTTTTCTTTGAAAAGAGTAAGACCCTTTACTCAGAGAAAATCTTGCCAAAAGCTCAATACATGAAATAAAGCTATTCTTTTTGAATAGAGAGTGGGGCTGGACCCTGCATGCCTTAACTTTTCTCTACCACATGGACCCTCAGAGTACCCTACCGAGACCTTGGTTTTCCATGATCACAGTTTAAAAGCTGAAGAGAGCTGAATAACTTATTAATCAACACATTATGTGCCAGGTGCTCTCCTAAACATTTTATAAATATTAACTCATTTAATTCTCAAAATAACTGATGGCTATTATTATTATCCTCATTTTACAGATGGGGAAAGTGAAGCACAAAGGAGTTAAATAAGTTTCCTGAGATCACACAGATATTAAATGGCAGGACCTGGACAGTCTTGTTTCAGAATCCTGCTCTTACCCAGAAGGCTTTGCAGTTTCTCCCTAGAAGCAGCAGTAATATGCAATGATTATTAGGTGTTATGCATTATACTAGGAGTTTTGCATGTTTTATCATAGCCTATGCTCCCAAAGTAGCCAGAGAGGTAACGATATTATCCCCAGTATATGGATGCAGGAAATGAGGCATAAGGAAGTTTCATAGCATTCCTTTTAGGTGGAAACCCAGGGTTTGAACCTTCATAGTTTGGCTTCAGAGCCCATGCTATTAACCACTTGTGTCATAGGCTCCCATAAGAGTGAAAATATTTGTTTGTTGTTAAAGAGTCATGATGCTTTTCATTTTCCTTCATGTTGAGTTCACATTGTCTAACAGTACCAAGAGGAGCCTCCCAGTTCCCTCTACCAGGGCAGGGTCACGCCCAGAGAAAATTTAGCATCTTAGTGTTCCCTCCTGGTGCTGCTTAATTGCTCAGTTCTGTCTGACTCTATGCGACCCCAAGGCTACAGTAGCCCAACAGGCTCCTCTGTCCATGGGAATCTCCAGGCCAGAATACTGGAGTGGGTAGCCATTCCCTTCTCCAGGGGATCTTCCTGACCCAGGAATCTAACTGGGGTCTCCTGCATTGCAGGCAGATTCTTTACCAGCTGAGCTACTAGGGAAGACCTAGTGTTTCTTACCTTATATCTGTTCTCAAATTTGCCTTCTGATCCTTCTCAAATTAGCCTGCTTAATTTTCTCAGTATTTTCTTCATCTCTACTAAGCAATGAATGCCATCAAGTAATCATACTTTCCTGACAAAGATTGATGGCTCTCCTCTATCTATCTCCTCAGTCTATGTTTTGACTTAATCCTCCTGGATATGTAACGTCTTTGTCTTGTTTGATAATTTCAGTTGTAGAAATATTAGACCCTATTGCAGACTAATAGTAGAGAACCTTTCTCTTCATTCAATGCTAGTCCAACTACAGAACTATGCATCTAGAACAGTTATATCTAGCGTACAAGCATAAGGTGATTCTTATAGTAGGAGCAAAGAGAAGCCCGATGGTGGTGTAAGATCTAGTGCACATGGGTGAATGAGTTTATGCTGTTCACTGACCTGGGTTGTGCTTTGGCCTTTTATCTGCTGGGCGGAAATTTTGTAGGAGAAGCAAGGTCTTGTGAAGAGTGTTGGCTGCCATGTGACCTTCAATACTGGCAAGGTAGAAAGCAGTGCTGTGTTAACTATAATAATGTGTTCCTTTTAGGAATTATAGTTTATTGCTTAGGACTTAATATGCCTTTGTCAATTTCCTCTTAATATTTACCAATGACTTTAGCTTCTTGAGTTAAATCTTGAGTAAACATGGTGATTTCCAGGAACCATTGAATAGAGAGATACCTATTGAGGCAAATCAAAACATATGGAAATCTCAGTCCCCGATGCCTCCTATCCAGAGAGAGAGCAGCATTTGAGAATGTGATCTTTTACTTCTTCCCCGAGGAAAAGTAGTGCTACAAAATTAAAATAGATAGGCCATGACTCTATCAATTTAAAGGTAAAAGAATTCTTACAGTTAGAAAGACATGCTCATATTATATAAAGGTACAATTTCTTCAGATTGTATTCACTCATGAAGGAGTAAATTAGTAGAATCAGCACCTTACTCAGAAAGAGATGGAGGAATACATTAGATTAAATTGATTCCTGATAGTAGCCCCTGACATAACTGTTCTCAATTTGCTATAAAATACTCATATATATATATATATATGTATATATATATATATAAAATACTCATATATAAATATATATTTATTTTAAAGTTTAAGAGGTCAGAAGTCTGAAATGGGTGTCATCAGGATTAAATCAAGGTGTTGGTGGGCTGAATTTCTTTCTGGAGTCTCGAAGGGAGAACCTGTTTCCTTCTCTTTTCCAGCTTCTAGAAGTTGCCCGCATTCCTTGACTTGTGGTCCTCTTTCACGTTCAAAGCCAGCAATGGCCAAGTTATCTTTCTCATATTCTGTCACTCTGAGGCTTCTCTCTTTTCATATTTAAGGGCAATACATTGAGTCCACCTAAATAATAACGGATAATCTATTTTAAGGTTAAATAATTAGTGAGGCTTCTCTCTTTTCATATTTAAGGGCAATACATTGAGTCCACCTAAATAATAACGGATAATCTATTTTAAGGTTAAATAATTAGAGACCTTAGTTCCATCTACCAACTTAATTCTTCTTTGTCATGTAACCTAACAAGTTCTAAGGATTAGGTTGCAGACATTATTCTGCCTATTACATGTGGGTATAATATTTTTGGAAGTACATTTACATCAATATCTGTCATGGTTAAAACTCCATAGCTATGCTAAAGATGAAGGGAGCCTTGGGAATTCTTGTTTTGTTTGTTTGCTTGTTTTTGTATTCAGATTGGACATGGATCTAAACAGTGGAGCTAAAAATTCTACCTCAAGTCAGGGAGCTTCACTAGATGAAAAACCTACTAGAGGCTGGGAATTAGGATATAAGTTCTACAAGGCAAATTATGATCCACCTGTAGGGGATTCAAATAAAGACACGTAGGTAAAGACAATCACAATTTCTCTCTTGGCAAACACTGGTTCTTTCATGATAAGCTGAAAATTAAAAAATCATGATGGACAAGAAAAAGGGAACAGTGTCTGAGAGGCAGAGTAACTTCCCAGGATGACTTGTGATAAGAATGTGAAAGAATTTCTAGAAGTTCAACATCCTCAATAACTTCAAGATACAGAAAGACATGTGAGAGAGTAAGCTAAGACTGAAAGATAGCAAGATGATTGGAAAAGGAGACAAGTTAGACAAGAAAACATGGCAAAGAAACCAGAATGTCATACAATTAAAATCTGCATTAGAAACTGGAAGAAAAATCAACATTTAAATTATATGTATATCACTAATTTCGAAGGAAAATTGTTATGTTATGTCAAAATGAGGAAAGAAAACCAATAAAAGTTAATGAAATAGAGAAGATTAAAAATACAGAAGACAGAGCTCATAGACTTAAACATTAGACAAAATATAAGAATTATAGATGTACTTGGGGCAATGATTGGAACACAGGTGATAATCAAAAATTAATAAAAGCTCTTTTGAATTAAAATAAAAAGAAAACCAAAAAAGCCTCAGTATACAAATTGAAAGAACTTTCCATATTCTAGGCAACAGTAATGAAAAGGATTCCATTACCATAACAACTTGGCAATTTCTTTTTTTAATTACAACAATAAAGAAAAAAAATCCTTTAAATATGTAGGCAAGGAAAACAATTTACCTTACAAAGAAGCAGCAGTCAGACTGGCCCTTTTTAAAATGTCACACTATATATAATAATAGGTGCTATTGCTATAAAATCTAAAAAAAATTTTGCTTGGAACAGTTTGTAAGAGTGTGCCCAAGAAAGGTAAATAGAATCAAGTTTCTTTCACTTGTAAAAATAACAGGAAGAAATTCTCAAATATGCAAGAAAGAGGAAAACATTAAACCTCTTTATTAGGGAAATGACATAAAGATATAGGCCACATCAGTGCTACTCAACGTGAGGTTCAGGGCTCAGTAACATCAGCATTATCTGGAAACCAGTACAACCCCAAACCTCCTGAAGCTAAGTTCTGTGGCTGGATTGCAGCTATCTCATGTTAACAGTCTTTCAAGGAGATTCTTACATGCATGGAAATTTAGGAAGTACTGGTTCAGGTGACTGAGAGAGAAATCAAATTTAAGAATTCAGTAATGGAAGTAAATGATATTAAGGAATTGATGATTAATAATGAAACCAATTAAAAGTGAAATTTAAATAATTATAACTTTATAACACTGTATACAAATGTAAAATCATACTTTTGAAAGACAAAACATGTAAAATTATGCTTAAGAAGTATTAAATGTGTAATATTTTAATACTTGATACCAATAATAATAAAATCTAAGATCATATTCAGAGAGTCCGGAAATAAAACTCTGATAAATCCTCATTTTTTTTCTAGGTGTAGAGTCAACAATTTCAAGTGTTTAGTAGTTTCAAGGTTTACATATTCATTCAACAAATACTTATTCTTTCAACAAGTTTTGCTTATTCATTCAATAAATATTAATATTCTTTTTAGTATACCTGGTATCGCTATTAGAAATAAAAGTAGGTTGCATGACTTCCAAATCAATAGAGAGATAAAAGAATGTGCAGTCTAAACCACCAGATAAAAGAATGAAGCAAAGAAATTAACACTGAAGAATAAAATATAAAATAAGATCATAAAGATGCAGCCCAACAAATCCTTTAGGTCAAAACAAATAAATAGTGTTAAGCCCTCTATAGGAAAAAAGGGCAGATATTTTGACCACATAGTCCACCTGAATATTGATGTTCAGCAAGAGTATGTTATATATTCACAAAACGCCATGGTTTTAGCATTGTCATCCTTTGTTTAAGTGTTACACTGGCTCACATTACCTGAATGATGCTGGGAAATATATTAAGCCTATTTGGTTTGAATTTTTCTTATGTGTAAAGTAGGAATGACATTTTCCATGTACCTTACACATTGAGAAGAGCAAATGTGAATGTGAGAGCATTTTGTGAAGCTGAATCTCATTATAAAATAATCACTTAGCTAGTCTATTAAAATACAAAGAATTTCCATTTAAGCTAGCAAGCAAAATCTAAACATGGCTACGGAGAAGAGATACAGTAAAATAAAATGACATTAAGATTTTTTTAAATGTATGGACAAGATTTATCAGGCAAAAGCAAAATGAAACAAAAAGTAATCTTGGCAATATTTAGACAAAATAGAATCAAAAACCATAAAAATATTAAGTTTGATCAAGAAGATTATATTTATTTTCAAATAGTTAGGCTTCACAGTGAAGATAAGACAATGTTGACTTTTCATTGACATATTATTAAGCCTCAAATACATGAAACCAAAATGTTAGAAATATAAAGAAAATTTGATAGAAATAGAATTGTTGTCTGAGACTTCAATACACTTACATTGATTTTTCATAGGTCAGATGAATATAGAATACATATAGTGTTTTAATAATCTAATACAGCTGATTTAATAAATATTTATTGAACTTTGTTCCTAAGAAATAAAAGTCATACTTCAAGGAGCAATGAAGCATTTAGAATAAAACTGATCATATATTATACCTCAAAGAAAACCATATTAAATTATGAAACATAAAACGCTTACAGGGTACATGTTCTACCTGTAATGAAATGAAACTAGAAATTAATAATAGAAGTTTAAATGCAAAGCTCAACAACTTGGAAAACAACAATACAGAAACAAAAAATAAAAACCTCTCTTAAGGAATTCTAGGTTCAAAAAAAAAGCAATCCTAGTATAATAAATGGCTAGAAAAATGAGAACTCTATATATCCACATTTTAAATGACCAAAGCTGCATTTAGCAAAAAATTAATAGCCATAACCAGAGGAGCCTGGTGAACTACAGTTCATGGGGTTGCAAGAGTCCAACACAACTAACACTTTCACTTTTAACTTTTAAGAACTTTCATTGTTAAAAAAAAAAAAAAAGAACTTTCATTGTTAAAAGAAAGTAACAAAATCATTCTACAGAAAACAAAAGTATTAATAGCCTCCTCTTTTGTATTAAACAACACAACAAACAAACAATACTCATTCAGTAAGTGGGTTCTTTACCTCTAATGACACGGCGGAAACCTATGTTAGGAAAGGATGAACATACAAATCATATTACAAGGTAAATATCAGAAAACCTATAGCAAGATATGCATTGGAAATATTCCCCTTACTGCCACAAATGAGATGAGTATGCTTGCTCTTCCTGTAACTATTTCAACATTGTGCTAGTCACTATTCAACATGATCCCAGCCAAAGGATTAAGGTGAAAATTAAATTTGAGTTGAAAATTAAATATAAGTAACATATGGACATAAGAAATAAACCAGTACTGTTTAAAAATATATAATTATCTGTTTCAAATTCCAAGACACAACTAAAAAGTAACATTAAAATTGATAGAGTTCAGTAATGTACCTTGATTTTGGACCTCTGGCCTCCAGAATTGTGAGGATATCAGTTTCTGTTGCTTTAAGCACCAAGTTTGTGGTAATTTGTTATATCAACCACAGGCAGGAAAGGAATATAGCCAGCTGTAGACCTCCCAGAACCTCAGTGTCCTCATTCCTAGACTACGGTCATAGTATAATACCTACCTTGCAGTGTTGTTGCCAGGATGAAATGAGAAAATGTGTGAAAGTAGAATTGGAAAGGATGAATCAAGCAAAGAGCAAAAGAGAAAGGATACATTAGGTAAAAAACATAGAAATCACTTGTTTGATCTGAGTAATTTGTACCTGATCATCAGATATTTTACCCAACAATAGTTTCTGGGAGACAAATAACCATTGTTTTAATTGAGAAAAAAGGATAATGTGTAATATGTTAATCCAGCTTCCCAACCAATTTCCTAAAATGTTAGTAAAACATAGTGAAATACACATAATACACATATAATAACCTATCATACTAGGATTTTAAAAATTTACAATTGTATTCTTCAGCACCTAACAATTAAATGGTTGTTAAAAACATTTACTTTGTATGTAGTAACTTTTCTTAGTTGCCTTGCTTCCTTCTCTGCAGTTGTCTTTAAGATTTTCTTAACTCTTTGGTAAATGTGAAGGCCATCATCAATTCTTTTGCAGTGATATTGTGCATAGAAAAGAAAATTTTTCTTCCCCAGAAACGAAAGTTTTTGTATTTCTTGATCCACTGACATCATTTCTAGAAATCTTTCAGAAGGAAACAGAGACACAAACAAATTATAATTATATATAATATTTATAAGTAAAGTAAATATTTTCTTAAATGCTTTCAGTTCAAGCACACAGTGGCAGGGGGTAGCTCACCTTGATGCTATGGTGACCTTTTAGCACTACAAGGTCTGAAATATGTCTCTTATGTTGACACTCAGTTTGCCTTCCAAAGTATTCTTTTTTTTCTTTTCTATCATAATTACTTTTTTCCCCTTTTTTAATTCAGAACCAGATGATAAGGTGAGGAAAAACACAGCAACAGCTACAGTGTTCCCCATAATCCAGTTACAGTTCAGTTGGTCAGTCGTGTCTGACTCCTTGGGATCCCATGGACTGAAGTACACCAGGCGTCCCTGTCCATCACCAACTCCCAGAGTTCACTCAAACTTATGTCCATCAGGTCGGTGTTGCTATCCAACCATCTCATCCTCTGTCGGCTCCTTCTCCTCCCACCTTCAACCTTTCGCAGCATCAGGGTCTTTTCAAATGAGTCAGCTCTTGGCATCAGGTGGCCAAAGTATTGGAGTTTTAGCTTCAACATCAGTCCTTCCAATGAACATTCAGGGCTGATCTCCTTTAGGATGGATTGGTTGGATCTCCTTGCAGTCCAAGGGACTCGCAAGAGTCTTCTCCAACAAAAGCATCAATTCTTGGGTGCTTAGCTTTCTTTATAGTCCAACTCTCATATCCATACATGACTACTGGAAAAACCATAGCTTTGACTAGATGGACCTTTGTTGGCAAAGTAGTGTCTCTGCTTTTTAATATGCTGTCTATGTTGGTCATAACTTTTCTTGAAAGGAGCAAACATCTTCTAATTTCATGGCTGCAGTCATCATCTGCAGTGATTTTGGAGCCCAGAAAAATAAAGTCAGCCACTTTTTACACTGTTTCCCCATCTATTTGCCATGAAGTGATGGGACCAGATGCCATGATCTTCATTTTCTGAATGTTGAGCTTTAAGTCCACTTTTTCACTCTTCTCTTTCACTTTCATCAAGAGGCTCTTTACTTTTTCACTCTCTGCCATAAGGGTGGTGTCATCTGCATATCTGAGGTTACTGATATTTCTTCCTGCAATCTTGATTCCAGCTTGTGCTTCATCCAGCCCAGCATTTCTCATGATGTACTCTGCATATCAGTTAAATAAGCAGGTTGACAATATATAGCCTTGATATACTCTGTTCCTGATTTGAAACTAGTCTGTTGTTCCATGTCCAGTTCTAACTGTTGCTTCCTGACCTGCATACAGATTTCTCAAGAGGCAGGTCAGGTGGTCTGGTATTCCCATCTCTTTCAGAATTTTCCACAGTTTGTTGTGACCCACACAGTGAAAGGCTTTGGAATAGTCAATAAAGCAGAAGTAAATGTTTTTTGGAAATTCTGTTGCTTTTTTGATGACCCCACAGATGTTGGCAATTTGATCTCTGGTTCCTCTGACTTACCTAAATCCAGCTTGAACATCTGGAAGTTCACGGCTCACATACTGTTGAAGTCTGTCTTGGAGAATTTTGAGCATTACCTTGCTAGCATGTGAGATGAGTGCAGTTGTGCAGTAGTTTGAGCATTCTTTGGCATAATCCACACAGATTTCAGGCAAATGATACCTCACATGATATGATATACATGGATCAGGGGAGGGGAGAAACAAAGACCAGATACAGAGAAGGACACCACACGTGGTTCTCACAGTCTACTGAATGTGTTTGGGAAGTATGTCAAGGGTTTTCCTGTATATAATTTTGTCAAAATTTTTGTATTGAGTTGGTATCATAAATCTAAATTTTTGTCAAATGAACACTGGCAAAAATATCTCTGATGAAATTTGGATTCTAAAAACCAAGAGCCATTTTACCAGGAAAGTGTTAACCAGGGTGACACTCTGCAGGCTACGCCTGGATTTGTAAATGTTTAACAGCAGACAATTAGCACAAAATATACAAACAGTTACTATAAATAATCAGAAATTTAAAGATGCATAGAAAAATGGGTAGAATTCTATACAAGTGGCCAATTAGTGGATGGATGACTGTGCAACCTAAAAAGTGATCAGGAAATGTAAATTAAAATCACCCTTACATAACTTTTTACATCCATATTGTTAGCAAGATAAATTTAAAAATCTAATAATACCAGGGGTTAGTGAGCTTGTGAAGCAACGGGAGTTTCATTAAGGGAGCAAACTGGTGCAGCCACTATGGAATATAGTGTGGCATCATCCAGAAAGTTAAAGGCATGTACATAACCCATGACTTGTGTGCCCAGGGAGATGTCTGCATGATACGTACAATTGCAGGGTCTTTTTTTTTTTTTTTTGATAATTCAAGAAAGCATAAATACCCACCAGTGTGTAATGAATACATGTTATGAAATATTTGTCCTAGAGGTGATTTTTGAAAAGCAAAAAGAATGAATGAGAACAATACATACTTGTGTAGATGAATCTCAAAAATAGTATGAAGCAAAAAATTTTACAAGACAAGGTGCAGGAGAATACAGTATGATACAGTTATAGAAAAATCTAAAACATGCAGAGCAAAATCATTTTTAACTACTTGGCAAGTATTAAATAAATGATGCTATTACCTAGAATTAGTAAATTCTTTTGAGGTGAAATTGTGCATAGAGACAGCCTCCCTAGAAAAGAAAGTTTTCAGATTTTTGCTCCAGTAATTTCATTTCTAGAATTTTCTCAGAAGGAAATTGAGATGCAGACAAAAATTCTAATTGTATGTAGTATTTATAAAATTAAATAGTCTATTAATCTTCTGGCAAACTGGGGAATTGCTAGATTATGGTACATATGTTAGCATTTGAAACTCCTTTTAAAATTATTATTTAGTGACATGGGAAAAATGCTTAAAAGATAATTTTCAATGAAAAAGGATATAAAATTGTTTTGCTATATGGTCTATAGTTGGTTTAAAATATTGACAAACAGAAAAAAGTGAAGGCACATGTGAAATAAGACTGAGAAGTTAAAAACTTGATCTATATTTCTCTCTCTGTAATAAATTAATATGTGATTTAAAAAATCCTTTGCTGTAATTTTCAAATTGGGTGCAGTGAGCAGATATTGCTTCTGTAATCATAATAGATTTTTCCCCCCTTTTTCTAAAATTTGTAAGTCTTAATGAAGATTGTGGGTTTTTTTTCCAACTGGACAGAATCTTATTCTTTTACCTATTCCTATTCTGCCAACTTCTGCCTATGTTTGAAATAGAGGGTGGAATTCTCTATGAAAGTACTTAAATGGGATACAGGCAATAATTTTATGTCGTATAGGAATTTTAAGGGTTTACTGAGATCATGAATGAAGAGCCTAAAACAGTTCCCAACAAAAGTTAATATCTAATTATTATCATTGACTGATTACTGCTGTGTATTTATATTACTGATGAATGTTTGCACATGACTTCTGTTTTAGGATCAAAAATAAGTTTCCATATTACCTGCAAGCATAAAAGTCCTAAAGACAGAAAACAAGAAATTATTTATTGTGTCACTAATATGTCTGCAACTAGAAGAGTCTGAGGAAAGAGCAGAAAAAACAAATAGTAAATCTTGTTCTGATTCAAGGAATTAGATCTGATAGAGTGCCTGAAGAACTATGGATGGAGGTTCATGACATTGTACAGGAGGCAGTGACCAAGACCATCCCCTAGAAAAAGAAATGCAAAAAGGCAAAGTGGTTGTCTGATGAAGCCTTACAAATAGCTGAGAAAAGAAGAGAAGCTAGTGGCAAAGGAGAAAAGGAAAGATATACCCATTTGAATGCAGAGTTCCAAAGAATAACTCTGAAGAAGTTAATAACTGAGGAAGGCTATCTTAGGCTTCCTTCCTTCCTTAGGCTATCTTCCTCAGCGATCAATGCAAAGAAATAAAGGAAAACAATAGAATGGGAAAGACTAGAGATCTCTTCAAGAAAATTAGAGATACCAAGGGAACATTTCATGCAAAGATGAGCACCATAAAGGACAGAAATGGCACGGACCTAACAGAAGCAGAAGGTATTAAGAAGAGATGGCAAGAATACACAGAAAAACTGTACAAAAAAGATCTTCATGACCCAGATAATCACGATGGTGTGATCACTCACCTAGAGCCAGACATTCTGGAATCCAAAGTCAGGTGGGCCTTAGGAAGCATCACTATGAACAAAGCTAGTGGAGGTGATCGAATTCCAGTTGAGCTATTTTAAATCCTAAAAGATAATGCTGTGAAAGTGCTGCACTCAATATGCCAGCAAATTTGGAAAACTCAGCAGTGGCCACAGGACTGGAAAATGTCAGTTTTCATTCCAGTCCCAAAGACTGTTCAAACTACTGCACAATTGCACTCATCTAACACACTAGCAAAATAATGCTCAAAATCCTCCAACCCAGGCTTCAACAATACGTGAACCATGAACTTCCAGATGTTTAAGCTGGATTTAGAAAGGGCAGAGGAACCAGAGATCAAATTGCCAACATTTGTTGGATCATTGAAAAAGCAAGAGAAACATCTAGTTTTGCTTTATTGACTATTCCAAAGCCTTTGACTGTGTGGATGACAGCAAACTGTGGAAAATTCTGAAAGAGATGGGAATACCAAATCACTGCCTCTTGAGAAATCTGCATACAGGTCAACAAGGAATAGTTAGAACAGGACATGGAACAACAGACTGGTTCCAAATCGGGAAAGGAGTATATCAAGGCTGTATATTGTCATTATTTAACTTATATGCAGAGTAAACCATGAGAAACGCTGGGCTGGATGAAGCACAAGCTGGAATCAAGATTTCCAGGAGAAATATCAGTAACCTCAGATAGGCAGATGACACCACCCTTATGGCAGAAAGCAAAGAAGAACTGAAAAACCTCTTGATGAAAGTGAAAGAGGAGAGTGAAAAAGTTGGCTTAAAACTAAACATTCAGAAAACGAAGATCATGGCATCTGGTCCCATCCCTTCATGGCAAATATGGGGAAACAATGGAAACGGTGAGAGACTTTGTTTTTTTGTACTCCAAAATCACTGCAGATGGTGACAGCAGTCATGAAATTAGAAGACACTTGCTCCTTGGAAGAAAAGTTATGACCAACCTAAACAGCATATTAAAAAACAGAGACATTACTTTGCCAACAAACGCCCATCTAGTCGACGCTATGGTTTTTCCAGTAGTCATGTATGGATGTGAGAACTGGACTATAATGAAAGCTGAGAGCCGAAGAATTGATGCTTTTGAACTGTGATGTTGGAGAAGACTCTTGAGAGTCCCTTGGACTGCAAGGAGATCCAACCAGGAAAAGGAAATCAGTCCTGAATATTCATTGGAAGGACTGATGCTGAAGCTAAAACTCCAATACTTTGGCCACCTGATGTGAGGAACCGACTCATTTGAAAAGACTCTGATGCTGGGAAAGATTGAAGGCGAGAGGAGAAGGGGATGACAGAGGATGAGATGGTTGGATGGCATTACTGATGCGATGGACATGAGTTTTATTAGCTCCGGGAGTTGGTGATGGACAGGGAAGCCTGCCATGCTGAAGTCCATGGTTTCGCAAAGAGTTGGACATGACTGAGCGACTGAACTGAACTGATTCTACCTCCGTTACGGACAGCCATCATGCACAGGCTGGAGAAATTGTTTCGGCAGAATTAGGGTCATGTGAAAACTGTAAATCTTTTGCAAGTTAGGATCATAATCTGTTTACCCCGTAAACCCAGTCCTGGGTTTTCTGTGGATAACTGATTCCGTGTGTGCAACTTGAAACAGGAAGGGCAGGATAAGGGCCTGGAAACTGTTCAACTCTAGATTACATGGTATTTTCGAGACCTCCTTTCAGGAAAATCTGTCAGTTACATGGCCAATCAAATTGCAAGACTGATACTTGCTAATTTTGCATTCCACTAGATGATTATATATAATTCATCTTGTGATTTGGCAATAAAGATTCCTTTTACTTTCCTGCTCAATAGATTGGCTTCATTCAGTTGCTAGAAGAAAATAGGATTGTGTTGCAAAACATATAAATGATTTGGCAAATATGATTTTTTAATTTATTTTTTAATTGGAGGAAAATTGCTTTACAATATTGTGTTGGTTCCTGCCATACAACAATGTGAATCAGCCATAAGCAAATATGATTTTATATGCCAAAAAATATACATTAGCAGATTTTATGATAAGTGTCCTTGAAGGGAAATATGATGAATTTGCATCTGATTTAGATCTTCTCTAAACAACCTGACAACAGCAGAAAAGGAAAAGCAAGCCTTCGACAGTTTTATTGTTCAGATGGTATTAATGGGTTCTTGAGAGACTTGTGATAGTGGCATCTTTTAGTAATTTCCTGTGTTTGAAGGGTATCAGTAGGGATTTACAGGGGATGGTCATGATCCATGTCTCCAAAGCATGTCAAAGAGAGGTTGTAGATCTTTTATCCTCTTGTCTGGCAGGTATGTAATGACAGATAGTGGCCACGGTAAGTTGTTGGGTAACTCATTTTCATTACATTCTTTAACCAAAGAATTTGGTGACACATTAGATGTTTCTGCCTATCTTGAGTCCTCCATCCTATCTATTATGGTAGACTGTAAGCTCCATGATGAAACTATTTCTAACTGGTTCTCCTCTGTACCCTAGCCTGGTAGCACTCCCCCCAAAAATGTAGAGCAAATAAGTAACAAAAAATGAACCTAGTGGTTATCTTAGCTATCCATTCATCTATCTGTCCATCCATCCATCCATCCATCCATCCAACTCTCCTCCCATCCATCTCTCAAGATTGCTGTTTTCTCTAGGTTTTTGCTGACACAAAGTCTCACCCTTTGTTTCTTTGCTTTGGAAAGAACATTCTCCACAACTGAGGGATTGTCAAATATACATAGTAAAAATAAACATGGTCAATACACCTTGTAAAAGTAAACCTGAGGTGAAGCTATAATTTACTAATGCACAGTCATTGATACACTGAAGAAAAGAAATGATACAACTTTGGCCAGGTAGATATATGAGCCATTTCAAAATATTTAAGCAGAACTTTCTGAAAGGGCTCATCTGAAGTGTCTAATCTACTTCTCCCTGATCCCCGTCCCTACCTGCTATTCACATTTGCTTTTCTTAAATGTATTTGATTTGTGACAAGTTGCGAGCCACTTTCTCTTTTCTGAGGTGATCTTTGAAGAGTGATGTACTTTACTGCAGCCTGTTTAGATTGTTTATCTGTATTTAAAGCCCAAGCCAGGTATTGTGTTTTACCTTTAAGATAAAATCAATAAAGAGTTGAAAAGAAGCAGAGTAATACTTGAACATTCCTAAACAATTGTCTTCCTTTACTTCTAAAAAGGAACACTGCTTAATCTTACTTATTTGAAACTGCTTTCTCAGGGTTCATTTAGCTGTGATCTTACCTTTATTCAAACATGTAGAAGCTAAAAATGGTACAAAGAAAGTTTATTCTAATCCAGACACATTTGGAAGGCAGTGTCATTACTAAATGCTGTTGGTCTTGATAAGCTCTTTGATAAGCTGAGATCAGATTTTATCACAGAGATAGATGCAGTTCATTGGTAAAGAGTGTAACCTGATGCTTATACTCCCTTGGTATCAGTGGGAGATTTGTTCCAGAACACCCCTCTCAGATATCAAAATCATGAGTATTCAAGTCCCTTATGAAAAACAGGGTAGTATTTGCATATAACCTCCACAATGCTCTGTTATACATTAAATCATCTCTAGATTACTTATGGGCTTCCCAGGTGGCTCAGTGGTATAAGAATCCACCTGCCCATGCAGGAGACATGATTTAATTCCCTGGGTCGGGAAGATCCCCTGGAGAAAGAAATAACAACCCACTCCAATATTTTTGCCTGAAGAATCCCAGGGACAGAGGAGCCTAGTGGCTACAGTCCGTGGGGTCGGAAAGAGTCTGACACAACTGAGTCACTGAGCAGGCTCGCACTAGATTACTTACAATCCCTAATGCAATGTAAATGCTGTGTAAACTGTTGTAAATACAATGCAAATGCTTTGTAAATAGTTGCTGATGTGCAGCAAATTCAGATTTTGCTCTTTGGAGTTTCTGGAATTTTTGAAAAATATTTTCAATCTGTTTGGTTGAATCCTCAGATGAAGACTTAGAAGGTTTATTGTATAGGGGTACAACCAATACATAAATAACACAATTATTACTACCTTCGGGAAAGGGCTAACTATGGTGATGCTGCTAGAAGCTGGTGAGTTAGACAAACTGAAATTTTTATGTAATATCCAAATCTCATTGTCAATCTTACCCTACCCAGTTGATTTTCAGAGTTTTTGAAAAGAAAAATTATGGAGTAATTTCAGCTTCCCTTCTCCCTTTATTGGGCTTCCTCCGTTCCTGAGGCAGAGACATTGGCTGTCAATCAGATATTCAAGAATATGGGGAAAGGAGTGAGAAAAGGAGGCCTGGGTAATTCACCTGAAGAGTATTATCCATCATCCATGTGCACTGTATGGCAGTGGGTGGTCAGGAAAAGAGGATCATTTGTAACGTTCAGGTGTTGGAGATGGTAGTGAGGAAAGATATTAAAGCATTTTAGTTTTCAAAGGCAGTGGTTGTAGAGAATTAAGGATTTCTGCGTAGCTGCAATGAAGCATCTGGTGCCAGTCTTGACATTCTTTCATGAAGAGCTATAAAATTAGATTAAATATACGAGGCAACTATTTCTAGGAGTTGACTATCAGACAATGCAGGACCTTGAAAGAAGGTAACACTTGAGGTAGGCCTTGGTTTTCTGCCTGAGGGTCCATTCACTGCACCAGAAACTAAGTTATATTTTTTACTTATCAATCAGTTAAAAAAAAAAAAAAGAATGCAGTCAATTTGGAAGAACTATAGTCTCCCATGCAGTATACCCGGAAATTAATTCCAGCTGGATTAAGGCAATACATGTATAAAATTAATCATTAGAAAGCTAGAAAGGAAATGAATGTTTATCCCAATGATAGTGAGAGAGGCAAAAAAAAAGATCACAAAAGAAAAGCATCGTGGATTTGACTCCATTAAAAGTAAACTTCTGTTTGTTAAAAAATCAAAACTGAAACAGAGATACACATGTGCAGTAAATATGAGATATGAGTGCCTAAAGATCTTAAAAGGCCAAGAGCTCATGCTGATTGGTAACAATGCAAGATTCCAATTGTTAAATTAAACGGGAGGTCCGGCATCTAGCCTTTTCCTTCCTAAAGCCTTTGTTTTTAAACCTTTCCTGCTCAGTGGAAGAACTCAATTGCCCACAGTCTCTTCTTGCTTGCTATTTCCTCACTCCTACTTCTGAGCCTCAGCGGGGACCTGGCCTTACATTCCATTGCATGGCCTGCCTGGGGCCCTCTGTCTCTTACATGCACTCCTTAGCGATGTTTCTATGAGCTCTAAAAGTTGGGGGTTTCCCAGTAATATTGTTCTGTGGTATTTGTTATTAGGTATTGGTGTTTCCTACTCATTTTTTATTGGAGATGTGATAGTTTCATTTCTAGAAAGAAAATGTGACATATTTCCCTTTCTGACTTCCTACCTTCTCTGAAAAATTGGATGCTTGAAGTGTGTGTGTATATGTGTTCAGGGTACAGGCTTGAGGGGAGTAATAAAGGAAGTAATGTGAGGAGGTCTGCCCCAGCATTACCTCATTTTCTGATCTGCTGGAAGCAGAAAAATTAGTGTGATAACCTGAGGGAACTGACAACCAGGTGAGCCTATGTTCTGAGCCACGTTTTGGTAAATCACATTGAGCAAGGTTTTACCTGTTTCTCTTGTGTTCATTTGCAGGAGTATGAACTAAATGGGTAGGTCTGCTCCATTGTACAGCCCCAAAGAAAATATACATAAGCATTCATTCATTCATTTATTCATCCATAGGGCAAACCCACCATGTTCAAGGTACTTCATTTTCATATAGTCAACTACTTAGAAGAAAGGGATCAATTTTTCATAAACTATGAACCACCTAAATTTAGCCAGGATGAAATGGACATCCTGAGTAACCATTAAAACAATTGAGATAATATTTAAAATTCTCCCCACAAAGAACTCTCTAGGAACACATCGTTTCACTGGAGAAGTCCACCAAATGTTTTGGGAAGAATTAATATCAATTTTACATAATCTCGGAAAATAAAAGAGATAGGAACACTGCCTAAAAGACCACAAAAAGATATTCCAGTCCAATATCTCTTGTGAACTTTAACACAGAAATACTCAAGAAAATATTAGCAAATGAAGTCCAACAATGTGTAAAAAGAATTATGTACCATGACCAAATGGGATTTAACACTGGTATTCAAGGATGGTTGAGCACTTTAAAATGAATCACTACCATATGGATAAGCTAAAGAAAAAAAATGATATGATCATATCTATTAACTCAGAACAAGCATTTGACAAAATTCAACATTCACTTGTAATAAAAATTGTTGGCAATTTAGGAATAGAGGTGAATTACCTCAACTTGATAAAGAGAATCCAAGACTGGGAACATAACAAGGATGTTCACTCTCATTAGTTCTAGTCTATATGGTACTGGAAGTTCTAGTACCATGGAAAGGAGAACGCATTCAGATTGGAAAAGAATGCATCAAACTAGCTCTATTTTCACATGACAGGATTTCCGACCTAGAAAATCTCTAGGAATCTGCAACAAAAACAATACGTGGGTTCAGCAATTAACCCACAAATTAATTGTATTTCTGTACACTAACAGTAAACATGCAGAAACCAAAAATTTAAACACAATACCATTTATAATAGTTCCAAAGAAAATGAAATATTATGTACACACTTAACAAAATTCACTCAGGATTTGTTTTTGCTGAAAATTACAAAATGCTGGTAAAAGAAATCCAAGAAGTGCTTACAATATATGTTGGAAGTCTCAACATAGTACAGATATAAATTCTCCCCAAATTAATCCAAGGTTTAATTCAATTCCTAAAAAAAATTCCTACCAGCTTATTCTAAAATTTATATGTGAAGATACAGGCCCTATAATAGCTAAAACAATTATGTAAAAGTGAAAGTCACTTAGTTGTGTCTGACTCTTTGTGACCCCATGGACTATACAGTCCATGGAATTCTTCAGGCCAGAATACTGGAGTGGGTAACCTTTCCCTTTTCTATGGGATCTGCCCAACCCAGGGATCAAACCCAGGTCTCCCGCATTGCAGGCAGATTCTTTACCAATTAAATCACAAGGGAAGCCCAAGAATACTGGAGTGGGTAGCGTATCCCTTCTCCAGGGGATCTTCCTGACCCAGGAATCCAATGAGGGTTTCCTGCATTGCAGGCAGATTCTTTACCAACTGAGCTGTATCATGGCATAGCATAATAATGTAGGAGGAATGACACTATCCAATATTAAAGCTACCTTTATAGCCATAGTAATGAAGCCAATAAGAAATTGGCAGAGGACAGAATGGAACACAAAGGAGGATCCAGAAGTAGATCGTCAAACATGCTCAAATCATTTTTGGCAAGGGTGCAAAAGCAACTCAGTGGAGGAAACCCAGGCTTTTAAAAAAGAAATGATGTTGGACCATGGACATCCATTGGCAAAAAACAAACAAAAACACTGATCTAAACTTTATACCTTATACAGAAACTAACTCAGATGGATTACAGATGTAATCTGTACAAAAAAATTTAGACAAATACACATAAGAGATCTAAGTCTAGGTCTTGGGATCTCAGTCTAGGCATAGAATTCATAGACTTCACACCCAAAGCATAAATCCATAAAAGGAACAATAGACAGATTGGACCTCAACAAAACTGAAACTTTTTCTCTGTGAAGGCCATATGAAGAGAATGAAAAGACAGTCTCTAAGCTGGAAGAAATATTTGCAAACCACATATTCCACAAAGGACTAGTATCTAGAATATGTAAAGAACTCCTAAAACTCAAAAATAAAAAAGCAAGCAATTAATTAGAAAATGGGCATAAGATATGAATAGTCATTTCACTGAGGAAGATGTGCAGATGGAAAATAAGCCCACTACAAGATATTCCACATCACTAGCCATCAGAGAAACACAAATTAAAACCATAACGAGCTATCGCTTCACATCTGTCAGAATAGCTAAAATAAAAAATAATACCACCACCAAATACTGGTGAGGATGCAGAGAAACTGTTCACTCATACATTGTTAGCAGGGATGTAAAATGACACAGCCACTCTGGGAAACAATCTGGCAGTTTCCTACAAAACTAAACATACAACTACCATATGACCCAGCAAGTGTACCCTTGAGCATTGATTTCAGAGAAGTGAAAATTCATGTTCACATAAAAACTTGTTACATAAATGTTCATAACAGCGTCATTCATAATAGCCAAAATCTGGAAGTAACCCAGATGTTTCTAACAGATGAGTGGTTAAATAAACTGTGATACCCATGGAATTCTACTCAGCAATCAAAATGAATGAACTACTGATACATGTAGTCAGCAACTTGGGTGATTCTCCAGAGAGCTGTGTTGAGTGAAACAAGCCATTCCCAATAAATTACATATTTTATTTTTAGGGTTTCTTTGTTTTTCAATTTTTAAAAATTGAAGTATAGTTGATTTACAGTTGTTGTGTTTCTGATATATAACAAGGTGCTTCAGATATATATATGTATATATATACATGTATATGCATTCTTTTTCATTTATAGCTTATAACTAGATATTGAATATAGTTTCCTGTTCCATACAGTAGGGCCCTTTAGTTTATCTGTTTTTACATGTAGTGCTTTGTATCTGCTAATTCCTCATTTATCCCTCCCTGCTTTCCCCTTTAGTAATGATAAGTTTGTTTTCTTTGTCTATGAGTCTGTTTCTGTTTTGTCAATAAGTCAATTTGAATCATATTTTAGATTCCACATGTAAGTGATGAAATTATATACTTTATGATTCCATTTAAGTGACATGTTTAAATTACAAAGTTTTAGAAATGGAGGACAGGCTAGGGATTGCCAGGGCTTAGGGATGGAGCTGAGGGAGAGGAAGGGAAAGGTGGGTGAGATCATAAAAGCACAAGATGAAGGATCCTTGTGTGGTGTTAGATCTGCTCAGTATCTTGACTGTGGTGGATTCACAAACCTACACAGGTTATAAAATTGTTTTGAACTTGATACATATACAGATACACATAATGAAATGAGTATAAGTAAAACTGGGATTTGGAGAATTCTAAATAAGATTGGTGTATTGTATTAATGTCAATATCCTGGCTCTGCTATTATACTATGGTTTTGAAAAGTATTGCCACTGGAGGAAGCTGGATAAAATATATCAGGATTTGATTTATTTTTTATAATTGCATATGAATCTGCAATTATCTCAATCATATAATTGAATACATATAATTTTGAGCACTTACTATGTGTCAAGTACTGTTCTAATGACTTTATATCATTATTAACTCCATTTTGTTCCCAAGCAGCAATATTATTCCTACTTTTCAGGAAACCAAGACACAGATTAAGCAACTAATCCAAAGTCACAAGCCTAGTCAGTGGCAGAATCTGGATTAGAACCCAAGAATTTTTGATTCCAGCATCTACAACACTAATAAGTTATTTTTTCTCTTTGCCTAGAGATTAGTTTTAGTTGAGGTCATGAGGAAGGCCTTTATGGAGAAAATGACACTTTGAGCTTCGTTAGAGGGCCGATTATGGTCTATGTATTGTATAAATTGTGCTGTAAACAGCAGAAATTTAATATGTATTTGTTGAATTAATAAGTGACTTACCTTCTTTAAACCGCTAGTTGATTCTGTCAGTTACTGATTGTCTGCCAGGAGCCCAGGGTTTGCAAAATGAGAAAACACAGGACCCAGGCAGTCAGCTCATCTTGCCTTCTCAAATGCGGTCAGTGTTTCCAAAGGGGATCTATTGGCATTCTAGGCAGTTCTGTTCTATGCTGTGTGGAGATAACACACTGTGGAACTTTTAGCAACATTTAGAATGTCCTCCAGATATCAGTATTGCCCTCAATTATTGGGACGTTGAAACATCTCCCCCTGTCCACCACACATACCATTTCCTAGTTCCCCCATAAGGATCCTCGTGGAGAACCAATATACTTAAATCTCTGGTTATCAAATTTCAAAGAATTCATACAACAGAACTGCGAGATTCACATGAGGGACGCTCCATTTCCCCCCTTGGCATGCCTCCATCATGTGATAGAAATAGATCTTCCTTGCCTTCACAGTGGTTCTGTTTCAATCTGGTCTGAAGTGTTCATCTTGCTCTTTTGCTTTTTGTCCTGCTTGTTCTTTTCGATGGACATAAAGAAGTTTCCCCTTTCAGAGACAAGCTGCTGAGCACGTACCATGTAGCACACCCCAAACCAAGCTTTCAGTCTCAGTAGAAGAAAAACATCTGAAAGGGAAACATATTAATGGCTTATTTTTGTAAACATGAAAAGCATCTCTTGGAAGGGCAATTTTCTCTTGTTGACTGGCAGAAAAACAGCAGTGTTAATTATGCTGCCTTGTTAAATCTGGAAGAATGTGGTGAATGCTGGGAACTTTTCTGACTGCCTTTGTGGAAAGGCGTCTGAGGGATCAGAAGTCGTCTCTGTCACAAGAATGCCGAGACAGCTGTGTGTCCCTTCAGAGGCACTGGTCTGAATGTGCTGGGGGAATGTTGGTGAGCTTGAGTCCATGGACTTTTGGGCAAAACTCACGGGTAAGTGAGGATGGGAAAAGGCAGAATCTCTACTTCCGTTTCTAACACTGGCTATTTCTTTCCTTTTCCCATGAAGAGAAGGAAAGGGTATACATTTGGACAGAGTGCCTGGGCTTCCCAGATGGTGCTAGTGGTAAAGAATCCACCTGCCAATACAGGAGACATAAGAGATACGGGTTCGATCCCTGGTCCAGGAGATCCCCTGGGGGAGGGCATGGCAACCCACTCCAGTATTCTTGCCTGGAGAATCCCCGTGGACAGAGGCGCCTGGAGGGCTACAGTCCATAGCATCACAGAGTCAGACGTGACTTGAGGTGACTTAGCATACATGTACACAGAGTTACCTGCATCCGTTTGAATGCTGATGTCTGCACCCTTATCTTTGCCCATAGTGGCAGATCAGCTTTCCCGCCATCAAAATGGGAAGAACAAGTCTTGCCCCCCGTAGTACAGTTCTTTCAAAAGAGCCCAGGCAAAGTGTGAGATTTAAATAGAAAAACAAAAACCAGATGATGACTTGCATAAAAAATGGAAGCATTGCTTTCCCATAAATCTAGCTCCAGGGTAGAAGTTTGGGAGGGAAGAATACCCTGGAATGTAGAAGAATGCCACTCTAGGTGGAAACAGGGGCTCAGAGGCCCAGCTTTTGTACCCTGTTTGAATTTCAGATGAGATGAAACCAGCAGCTCTGCCAAGCTGCGGTGCAAAGGCTTACATGGCTTCTCAAGAAAAGCAATTTATTTTAGATTATAGCACAGCAGCTATCATTTAAACTGCTAGCGATTGTAATTGAACTCAGAACCAACCATCTCTGTGAACACAGGGTGCAGTAATGTTACCCAGGCTTTTCTGAATAATGTGGATGCCAGGCCTTCAAGACAGATGGGCATGGTAGCCCCAAAAATCGAACCACTAGTATCTTGCCAGCCTTCCCACAACCAGCCTAGTTAAAAATACTTTCTGGGAAATGTACCTAGCTAGGTATTAAAATATGTACTTGCTATACATTTTGGAGATATTAATGTTAAACAGCCAGGAGGCAGCAATCTTCAGAAAATCAGAGAAGATGCGATTGCACTAGGAAACTTTTTGTTCAGTTTTCATCTTTATTTAAGATCATGACGGGGCTTATGAGGGGAGGGGTGAGGGGAGAGGGGTTGTGTGCAGGGACAATCCAATATGGAGAGAAGGGTCCCTTTTGATACTGGAAAATCTTCAATTTGATAATGAAGAACATGTGCCTACCCTCCAAACCTCAGAATGTCATCCTGTCATTAAGTCCAAATGAATGTTCAGTTCTGTTGTAGAAAAACGTTGTGTCTCATCTCCGTGCACTACCTTTGCTCCCTTCTTGTTGTAAATAAATCCAGGTAAACAAAACTCACTATTTCTCCAGAGTTGTCCAGACACTCAGAAGCAAAAATTTCATCCAGGTTCAACTATTTATTTTTGTTTTTAGTAAAAGAGCTTGAAATAGTGCACTTGTTCCTTTTATGACTTTCATTTTTGTTTTGCTTTTATGAAAGCAACAACCAGCACATAGTTTGCAAATTAAATAGTTCAGAAACACTTACAATGAAAATGGACAATTCCTAATGCTACCCTTTCCCTTCTCATTGCCCTTCCTAAATGCAAGTAAAAGTGATAGTCACTTAGTAGTGTCTGACTCTTTGTGACCCCATGGACTCTAGCCCACCAGGCTCCTCTGTCCATGGGATTCTCCAGGCAAAAATACTGGAGTGGGGAGCCATTCCCTTCTCCAAGGGATCCTGACTCAGGGATCAAACCCGGGTCTCCTGCATTGCAGGCAGATTCTTTACCACTGAGCACCCTCTCTAATCCATTCCTGGTTTTCTCTGCATATTTCTAATTAATCTTTTATCAATTTCACATGCTATATACCAATTTTCTAATAAGAAAGAAAATTTATCCTTATCACCTTTTCACATTTTCCCACTAATAACAGGACATTATTTGCAACTTCCATTGTCTTCCAACTTTTAATTTTTAAAATTTATGTGTTTTTAAATTGAAGTATAGTTGATATACCATATTCTGTGTTGCAGGTGTACAGTATAGTGATTCACAGCTTTTAAAGGTTATCTGTTTGTGCAGTAGGGTGTGAGTGCTCAGCTTGTCCCACTCTTTGCAACCCTTGGACTGCAGCCTGCCAGGCTCTTCTGTCCATGGAATTTTCCAGTCAAGAATACTGGTGTGGGTGGGTATTTCCTACTCTAGAAGATCTAACTAACCCAGGAATGGAACCTGCGTCTCTTCTCTCTCCTGCGTTGGCAGGCAGATTCTTTACTACTAAGCCACTTGGGAAGCCCCCTTCTCTTATGGTTATTATAAAATGTTGGCTATATTGCCTTATTGTATATATATATATCCTTGTATTAATAGCTTATTTTATACCTAGTAGTTTGTACCTCTTATTTCCTGTAACCACTGTTTGTTCTCTGTATCTGTCTCCTCATTTTGTTATATTCACTAGTTTGTTGTATTTTTTATATTCCACATATAAGTGAGTTCATACAGTACTTCTCTTTCTCTGTCTGACTTGCTGCACCTACCACAATATCCTCCAAGTTCCTCCATGTTGTTGTAAAAGGCAGAACTTTCATTCTTTTCATGGCTGAGTAGTATCCCATTGTGTGTGTATGCATGTATCTCACATCTTCTTTATCCATTCATCTGTTGATGCACACTTAGACTGCTTCCATATCTTTGGTCTTGACACTTCTAGGTCACATTTAAATGGTCTGTCAGTCTAGTCAGCATCTTTACCTTCTCTCCATAGATGAGGTATGAGTGCTCACATCCCTTTCTCCACTATTCTTTTCCCTCTTTCACTTTCAGTTCTCATTCAACTATACCATTATTTTTGCATTATCAAATTTAATTTACTTTTGCTTTGTCACCAGAGTGGTCTTTCTTTGTGTTTTTTTCCCAAAATTGAATGTAATGAAAAGGATTTGCATCATTATGACTTGGCTAAATTATCTACTACCTACTCAAATGGTTTCTATGATTTCAGTGTCACAACTCTTGTGATACACAAAGGAGCCTGTGTCTTGAGTCAGGTTCAAATGGATTCTTTTTCTTTGTCATTTGTCAAAATCATTCCATCTTCTAGTGTGTGTAATATATCTTTTAAGTCTTTCTTATAAGCTTATCTATGCTTGATATTAATGGAATTTCTGATGTCCTCTTGCCTTTCTTGAGTGCATGCCTCTGTCATATCTTCAGGTTTTCCAAAACTTTTGCTGTGCAAAGTCACTTCAGTCGTGTCCGACTCTATGCGACACTATAGACTGTAGCCAGACTCCTCTGTTCATGGAATTCTTCAGAGAAGAATACTGGAATGGCTTGCCATTTCCTTCTCCAGGAGATCGTCCTGACCCAGGGACTGAATGCATGTCTCCTGCATTGGCAGGCGGTTTCTTTACCGCTAGTGCCAACAGGGAAGCCACCCCATATTTAGACTTCCTATTCTGTGTTTCTCTCTATTTCTCATAGATCTCCACGTTTCTCTCATTTAGATGGGTTGTTTTCTAGATCTTCACTACTGTCTCTTAGCAGCCAACACTGCTACTGCTGATTCTGCTCCTACTCTGATCCTTCCCCTTCTATAGGCTATCTTTTCTGGGAAGAGTGGGGGTATTTTTAGGAGGCTGTTAGGAATTTCTCTGTAACCTCAGTTTTCTAACGCTTTGCAATTCATTCTCCTTGACATTGACTAGATTCCTGTGTTTCAAAGATTCATGCCTCCTGTTAACTCAGGGAAATTTTCTGTGATTTCTTGCCCTCCAGTTTTGTTTTTCTCATTCTGAAACTTCTATTAGTCCACATCTAGATCTCATGGATCAATCATTTATATATCTTACTTTTTTCTCACGTATTATACCTTTAATACATATTCTGGGAGATTTCTCTAAGTTTGTCATTAAGCTATCTATTGAGTTTTTTGCTTAGGTAATCATGGGTCATCGGGTAAAGAATCTGCCTGCAATGCAAGAGACATAGGAGATGTGGATTCGATCCCTGAGTTGGAAAGATCCCCAGGAGGAGGAAAATGGCAACCTATTCTAGTATTCTTGCCTGAAAAATCCCAGGGATAGAAGAGCCTGGTGGCCTACATTCCAAAGAGTCGCAGAGTTGGACACAACTGAGCAACTACGTAACAGCTCATAATTCCTGAGGGATCCTTCTTTTATCTGATTATTCCTTTTAAATATAACTTTGGTTTTGTTTCAGTTACCAAATCTCCTCAAGTGATTCTTGAGGATATTAAAAAGATTTTCTTATTTATTTATTCTATTATTTTGTAAAAATATATTAACTGATTTCATTACTTTTAAACATACTTATTTTATTATTTTTAAACAATGTTTATTTATTTATTTAGGCTGTGCTGGATCTTAGTTGTCACAGTGGGTTTTCCTTTGTGTCACTCGGGATCTTTCCTTGTGGCCGGCGAAGACTTTAGTTTTTGGCACACAAGCTCTGGAGCACGCAGGCTCAGTAGCTGTAGTCCCAGGGCTTGGTTCCTCCACCTTATGTAGGATCTTGGTTCACTGACTGGGTGTGAATCCTAGTTGGATTCTTAACCACTGGACCACCAGGGAAGTCTCTGATTTTCTTTTGTAAGTTTGTATCTTTTTTCCCTAAATTGTCATATTTCCATGGTGTCATGTTTTCTGCTATTTTTCTTGCTCATCTTATTTTCTATGCTGGCCTTTCTTGGCATGTTAGATTTCTGGTGATCTGTAGTTATATGTAAAAGAATAAGGTAATACAAGGGCTGTTTGCTAACCCTCAGAAGGTAGATGGGTCTTGTAAATGGTATGCTAAAAGGGTCAAAGTTTAGAGTGTGTGCATGGGAATGGGGTGGGGAGGATCTTGACTTGCTAGAGTGAGGTTTTAACACCCATAATAATGGTCTAACTTCTGCCCAGACAAATTTTTACTGCCTTGAACCTAGTGGTGGCTTTAGGTCAACCCACCTGGAGAGCCAGGAGGGCGGGAATTCTACGTTGTGTATACTGACTTGTAACTTGTAACCCTCTTTTCAGCTCTTCCACTCTCTAGTTTACTCACTAATTCTGAGAATTTAGTTTTTCTGGGGTGGTGTCAGGCGGTATGCTCTCTCCTTTGCTGAAACCCCTTTTTAGGTTGTGGTTTCCTTTGCTGTGGCTTCTAAGTCAACAGACTTTTATTGAAATCACTCACCTTCTAACAGCTTCTTCCCATTCTCTTTGTGGTTATGGGTTAACACTTATGGGCTCCTTTAGTATCATTTAGAAATAACTTCGGGTGAGAAAGGAGGTAAAATGGGTTTTCTTAGTCCACCAGTGTGAACCAGAGCACATTCTTTTAAAAAAGAGAGTGTGATTTTTTCATAAGCCACATCCTCCAGCTTTTCATTTTATTTTCAACAGTTTGTTAATCTGACACTTGGTCAGCAATCACAGAAAGTTGCATAAACATATCACTTACTAAATGGAGCCCATAGAACGTATACTTATGGGGGAAAAAAAGTGTTCTGCTATTTTCTCTGTCTCTTAACTGATTTTTCAAGGAGTTTTGTTTTCTTAGGCTTTAGTGAATTCAGAAAGGCTATTAACTTGCTTAAAAGTTGTATTTTATTTTATTTATTAAAGAAAACATAATTGGATGTCTTCAATAAAAATGTTTCTCTTCTTACTCAATAGATAAATGGGCAAAGACCTCAAGAGTAGATGTTCCAAATGAGAAACATAATTTGTAACAAATATATGATGCTGTTCAATGACAGATTCAAATTAAAATAGGGTAAGATTAACAAAGATTTTAAAATATGATAATTATTGGGAAAGCGCAATAAGATGAATACTTTTATATACTTTTGGTACAAACAAGAAAATTTGGTACCAACTTTCAGGTACTTTAAAATGTTTATAATACTTAAGCTACTGATTCCCCACTTTAGGAATTAAAATTAAGAAAATAATCAAGGATTAAGATGGAGGTTTACTTCTCAAATGCTTATTATAACATTATCAGTTCAGTTCAGTCACTCAGTCATGTCCGATTCTTTGTGACCCCATGAACTGCAGCACGCCAGGCCTCCCTGTCCATTATCAACTCCCGGAGTCCACCCAAACCCATGTCCATTGAGTGGATGATGCCATCCAACCATCTCATCTTCTGTTGTCCCCTTCTCCTCCTGCCCTCAACAGCAAAACCATAAATGACATAACATACAGAAAAAAAAATAAAATTTGGCACATCTATACCATGGAATACAGTCCATGTATACAAATAACTGTTAACTATTTAAATGCTTAGATGTAATTTAGATGAAAAGGAAATCTAGAAATGACATATATATTAATATATATCAATGACATATATATATTAATGACATATACATTAATGACATATAATGACATATATATCAACCATTTGAAAAGAAAAAAAAACAAGAAGGAACTATGCTGAAATTTTAACTGTGGTTGTCTTTTGTTGGTAGAATAGTGTGATGTATTTTCTTTCTCTACTGATTAATGTTTTGTTGTATTTTCCAGGTATTTTATACTGAATATGCTTGGGTTTGAGAGGAGAAAAGGGAAAAACACTTTAAATCATGTGTGTCTGAAAGTAAACCTTTTAAAAATGTCACCAAATGACCCATATGGCTTTACCATGTGAACTCTTTACCTTTTTCTATCACAGAATCAAGAGTGGATTGTATAAAGCAATGTATGAAGTGTTTTCCATTATTGAAACTATCTCTCAGATGTATCTGGAAAAGCTAGCTGGTATATTATGTTAGGTTTGCTGCTTTTCTCTCTGTTTCTCTATCTCACAAAGTCTGATTTATGTCAACATTAGCTACAGAAATATTCAGATTCTCGAGAAAGGGGAAACACAGTTTTATTTTTGACTGGAATTAGAGATGAAGTGATAAACAGTAGACTGTGAGGCCGACCCTCAGGTTTAGTCCTGACTGACTCACTTGGTGACTGTTCTGAGTTTTCTCTTGTGAAAAATGAGAGCATTGCATTGGATGGTCTCAAAGGTCCTTATAATTCTTTTGCTATGAATTTGCAAATATCTTACCCTGGCATAGAGCAGATGAAACTAAAATACAGAAATGACTCAGTGAGAAGCATGCGTTCTAGTGGTATGTTACTTTGCTATTTTCTGCGCTTTAAAAAGAGCACTTTGGCTTTGTGAAGTAGTAGATTTACATGTCCATTTGGAAGATGAGAAAAACAGAGACACTAATAAGCCCGGTGTAAAAGGCACAATTGCCGAGATTTCTAGCTGTATTTTGGGTCTTGGAGGGACATCCTTTGCTCTCAGAAGCATAGTACGGACTGGGGTATTTTTACCCACAGAATACAAAGGTAAGGTGGACAGATGATTTGTTTTGGTGCATTTGTTTCCCCTCCTCGATAATATGTATAGTCAGTGGAATTCTGTGTAAAAACAGAAATCTTTTTGGGACTGGTGCTAGTGCTTTGTTCAAGGAAAGCCTCGTGGGCCACATGGGCTTCTGCCTTTTCTATATATTGCTACTCTTCCTCTTGTCCTCTTTATTAAAAAAAAAAATCCAAAATAGAAACTGCTATAGTAGTTTTTTTTTCAGATTATGAAAGGAATGCCTGCCATTTTTGTAAAATTAAAATTAAAAAATCCAACACCACAGGAGAAGTTTTTTGAAAAATAAATATGATTTAGCATTCCACCACACAGTAATGACCTTAACTAATATGTGAAGGTATTTTCTCTCAGACTGTCTGCTTCACTTGTGCGCACATACACAACATTCAAAATCAACATAGCCAGTAACACTCTTTTGTAATGTTATCTTACAGTGTGCTGTGTCCATAGAGTTTTACATCGTCATCTGCATTTCCAGCATAGGATTGCCCTGTAGGGTGAAATGCTTAAATTTACGTACATCATTAAATTGCTTAAATTTACTTAAATCATTCCCCTTGATGCATTTTTAGTCTGCTTCTAACTTCTTAGAAGCAACACTGCAATGAGGAACCTTGTATGTATACGTGTGCAACCTGGTTCAATTGTTTCTCAAGCAGAATTTCATGGAGATGGAATTTCAGTGTCAGAACGTAGATACGTGTATGTGTGATATCATGGGTGGGCACGTAGGATATATGAACAGGCACCTGTGGTGCTGAACCATCCTCCTTGAAGGCTGTTCCTACTGATGCTTCCGCCTCTATCACCGCAGCTTTATTCCACTGCCCTTTGCTCGCCACACAGTGTTCCCTCAGATGTTTTCAGTAGAAGAGAAGTCCAGCAAACCCCCCTGAGAGGGGACTCTCTGGGTTTCATGCAAGTGTGACCTCAGTCAGGCAGGCCTGGTTCTGCTGTGCTCTTAGCAGGAGTGCAGGCTCTGCCCTTACTTAGTATTTCATCTTCCTCTTTATCCCTAGGGAAGTTTTTGCTGAACTGGAAAAACAGTAGGAGTGTTTTGCCTTCACTCCATCACCGAATAGCAGGTGTCCAGGTTCTGGTTGCCTGTTACATGTAAGTGCCCCCAATCCTGTTTTTCCTGCGTGTGGTTGGTGTTTTGAACATATTCAATGCTCTGTGTTTGTTATCTTTACTCGAGACTCCTACCCTCCCCCAATCACTTTATTCGTTACCTTCAGCCTTTCAACCTGGGGCTGTAGACCAGGGTGAAAAAAATACCAACGCACAATTGCTCTTAAGCTCAGAAAATTGATTTTCCCGAGTTTAAGCGGGCATCATGAGTTGTTAACCCTGTTAGAAAAATACAAGTTGGATTTATGATTCCCTTACACAGGTAATTGGGCTCTAATTTTAAATTCTGAGCCAATTGATTTACACTATATTGCATTATAACATACAAAAGTGCAGCTGAGTTCAGGTGATGTATGAATTTGAGCCTCTAATTATGCGATAAATTACTTTTGGTTCTTTAACAAATGATGCCTAGGTTGACATCAACCTGTCGTTGTTTCCTCTGTCTCCCCCTACTCTGTAACTTTCTCCTCTTTCTTCTCCTTTCAGCTTTTTTTCTTTCTAACCTTGCAAGGCTCAGGAATGACCTACTTCAGAAACCCAAAACCTGCATATTAAGACTTTAAAAGAAAAATCTGTGCCTCATCCCTACTCACAAACTCTTATTAACATTTCATTTCAACCCACAGTTTATTTCTGGTGGGTCACTATTTTTTTTTTTAAGTCTTTATTGAATTTGTTAAAATATTACTTGTGTTTTATGTTTTGGTTTTTTAGCCATGAAGCATGTAGGGTCTTAGCTCCCCACCTAGGGATTGAACCCACACCCCTGTGCATTGAAAGGGCAGAGTCCTAACCACTGGACTGCCAGGGAAGTCCCTCTGATATGTCACTGTTGTTGCATTGCTTATGATATTTGCTACAAGCCACCAGTTATGTAAGTTGCTTTCTTGGTGTAAGACAGTTTCTCCAGGAGATTTCTTTTGGAATTTCAATACTTGTCCTTTCCACGAGATCCTACTGTTGGTGCCTTTAATAGTCTAGCTTTATCCTTTTCTTTCCCCCCACTTTGTGATAGTTTCCCCATTGTATTTATTTTTAGCTGGTTGCATTTTATATATTTCTGCAAGCATATCAAGTTGTTTATAGAAAAAGGGTTGAGTATAAATAAATAACACATGCTGCTGGAGCCAATTTCTGGAAGACTTGAGTTATCCAGAAATCAGAGGTACTTAATTGGAATCTGTATCTCAAACTTTGCCTTCCTTTGGCAAGTCCTTGTTATTTTGAGTAGGGAACTAATTTAAATGACGCTTTGAGCATTTGTCAGAGAGATTAAGAGGCAGAAGGAAAGGGCAAAGGAAAAAGCATGGTTGTGGAAGGAACCCTTGACGGGGGCGAGAGATTCATTCCTTCTGGGAGGCTGTAGACAGATCACTTGCGGTTTCTCTCACTTCCCTCTGCAAAATCATTTCCTCAGTGTTGAGGCCCTTCCTAATTTAAGGAGTCTATATTTAAAGTTTCTAACTTTGGAGAAAATTCTAGCTCCTGATTCATTATTACTTTTTGTGTTGCTTTTAATTCTCATCCTTCCTAAAAACAAATTAAATTACCTGCTGGAGAGTATCAGTATTAAAACACTCAGCTCAACTGGCTGGTGACCCTGAAAGAAATATTTTTTTCCTTGTTCTGCAGAAAGTAAAGATACTGGATTCTTTCACATGCCTTTCCACCGGTATAGGGGGGTTTGTTTTCCTGAGTGTTCATGGTTAAAGGGATATTTCTATGGAGGACCACGTAGGGTTATGAAAGAAAGATATGAGGGGGCAGAGGAAAACTGCTGGGAAAATCAGTGTTGCATTAAAATGAAGAACTTCTGCTGCACCCAGGACCACTTCGTGAGCATGTGCAATTCTGAACTATTTGAAACATAAACTAGAGCATCATAATTGCTGTATGATAACATTGAAGTTTTTGCTACTTGTGCTTTGGGTTACTTAGAAAGAATATTTTCCTTTTTGGTAAATTGTTTGGAGTAATACAGGACAGAAAGTGTTCTAGTTTAAGTCAAGGCCAAGTGAAGCTAGTGAAACAGTTATCTTATGTGTTTTTCCCCTATCTTTACCCTCTAGCTTTCATTACTCTGAGTAATTAAGTAATTTCACCCTCTTGCTTCTCAGACCATTGGTGAGGTTTTTTCCTTTCAAAAATCTGAATATTTTTTGTGGTTTCACATTTGCTGACTCCCTCTAGGTTAAAGAAGTTTCCTCTCCTAAAACATAATCAAATTCTACTTTTTATAAAATCCTCTTAGAGAATCTTTTAAAATGTACTTTTTGGCTCATTATTCTAGTTGTTGTAGATGTTTGAGCATATATGGAAGTAAAAACTCTTAAAAGGGATTGAGTCTGGAAGTACCTTATGTTTTATTGTGAATAGATCTAAAGTTTATTTTTCAGCAGCCCAAGATAAAAGGTTGATGGTTAGATATCTGACTTAACTGTATACTAGAGAATTATTATTTTTAAACTTAGGCAGTTTACAGAATGCTTTCAGCTGGACATGGACAAACTAGATTTAATATCACATTTTCACTTTGTGATTTATATATATATATATATATATATATATATATATATATATACACACACACATATATAATTTTTTTACATTGTTTTCCCACATTATTTTTCCCCTTAGGATATAAGAACTAGGACTTCGCTAGATTTTTCTGGTAATTGCATGTTCTCTTAGCTGCAAATACTGTTAAGTAGCTTTTTAGAATATAACTCTGAGCTGGTTGTTTAAAAATATTTAAAAATCGTTCTATTAAAAATTTGACCCAAATTTGGTAAAGCTCTTTCTGACCATCTGGGCTTTTGTAAAAGTTGTAAAATGTAAAGAAAGTGAAGCCACTCAGTCCTGTCTGACTCTTTGCGATCCCATGGACTGTAGCCTACTGTGGGTCCTCCGCCCATGGGATTTTCCAGGCAAGCGTACTGGAGTGGGTTGCCATTTCCTCCTCCAGAGGATCTTCCCAACCCAGGGATCAAACCCAGGTCTCCCTCATTGCAGGCAGACACTTTACCAGCTGAGCCACCAGGGAAGCCCTGGACACTCCTATCAGGGATGTCACTGACAGCTAGTAATTTGAGAGTAATTTAATGTATAAGGAATATTTTGCAATGTTAGTTTAAGTCTGCATATTTCAAATAGTTTTTTTTCTAATCTGAGAATGTATGAAATGGAAAATTCTCAAGGTATGCTTTTTGTTATAAAATCTTTTATAATGATGGTTATCACCCAAATCAGCAGTGATCAGTGAGAGCTGACGATTACTATTGAATTAGGGAGTGCTAGGGCTATGAATGGAAGTTCCTGACATTGTATAGGAGACAGGGATTAAGACCATCCCCAAGGAAAAGAAATGCAAAAAAGTAAAATGGCTGTCTGAGGAGGTCTTACAAATAGCTATGAAAAGAAAAGCGAAAAGCAACAGAGAAAAGGAAAGATATTCCCATTTGAATGCAGAGTTCCAAAGAATAGCAAGGAGAGATAAGAAAGCCTTCCTCAATGATCAATGCAAAGAAATAGAGGAAAACAACAGAATGGGAAAGACTAGAGATCTCTTCAAGAAAATTAGAGGTACCAAGAGAACATTTCATGCAAAGATGGGTTTGATAAAGGACAGAAATGGTATGGACCTAACAGAAGCAGAAGATATTAAGAGGTGGCAAGAATACACAGAAGAACTATACAGAAAAGATCTTCACGACCCAGATAATCACGATGGTGTGATCACTCACCTAGAGTCAGACATCCTAGAGTGTGAAGTCAAGTGGGCCTTAGGAAGCATCACTATGAACAAAACTAGTGGAGATGATGGAATTCCAGTTGAACTGTTTCAAATCCTGAAAGATGATGCTGTGAAAGTGCTGCACTCAATATGCCAGCACATTTGGAAAACTCAGCAGTGGCCACAGGACTGGAAAAGTCCGTTTTCATTCCAGTCCCCAAAAAAGGCAATCCAAAATGCTCAAACTACTGCACAATTGCACTCATCTCACACACTAGTAAAGTAATGTTCAAAATTCTCCAAGCCAGACTTCAGCAATACATGAACTGTGAACTTCCAGATGTTCAAGCTGATTTTAGAAAAGGCAGAGGAACCAGAGATCAAATTGCCAACATCCGCTGGATCATTGAAAAAGCAAGAGAGTTCCAGAAAAACATCTATTTCTGCTTTATTGACTATTCCAAAGCCTTTGACTGTGTGGATCACAATAAACTGTGGAAAATTCTGAAAGAAATGGGAATACCAGACCACCTGACCTGCCTCTTGAGAAACCTGTATACAGGTCAGGAAGCAACAGTTAGAACTGGACATGGAACAACAGACTGGTTCCAAATAGGAAAAGGAGTACATCAAGGCTGTATATTGTCACCATGCTTATTTAATTTATAGGCAGAGTACATCATGAGAAACACTGGGCTGGAAGAAGCACAAGCTGGAATCAAGATTGCCGAGAGAAATATCAATAACCTCAGATATGCAGATGACACCACCCTTATGGCAGAAATTGAATAGGAACTAAAGAGCCTCTTGATGAATGTGAAAGAGGAGAGTGAAAAAGTTGGCTTAAAGCTCAACATTCAGAAAACTAAGATCATGGCATCCAGTCCCATCACTTCATGGGAAATAGATGGGGAACAGTGGAAACAGTGTCAGACTTTATTTTTGGGGGGCTACAAAATCACTGCAGATGGTGATTTCAGCCATGAAATTAAAAGATGCTTACTTCTTGGAAGAAAAGTTATCACCAACCTAGATAGCATATTTTTTGTTTGTTTGTTTGTTTTCCATTTATTTTTATTAGTTGGAGGCTAATTACTAGATAGCATATTAAAAAGCAGAGACATTAGTTTGCCAACAAAGGTCCATCTAGTCAAGGCTATGGTTTTTCCAGTGGTCATGTATGGATGTGAGAGTTGGACTGTGAAGAAAGCTGAGCACCAAAAAATTGATGCTTTTGAACTGTGGTGTTGGAGAAGACTCTTGAGAGTCCCTTGAACTGCAAGGAGATTCAACCAGTCCATCCTAAAGGAGATCAGTCCTGGGTGTTCATTGGAAGGATGGATGCTGAAGGTGAAACTCCAACACTTTGGCTACCTCATGCGAAGAGCTGACTCATTGGACAAGACCCTGATGGTGGGAGGGATTGAGGGCAGGAGGAGAAGGGGATGACAGAGGATAAGATGGTTGGATGGCATCACCGACTTGATGGACATGAGTTTGAGTAAACTCCGGGAGTTGGTGATGGACAGGGAGGCCTGGCGTGCTGCAATTCACGGGGTCGCAGAGTCAGACACAACTGAGCGACTGAACTGAACTGAACTGAACTGAGGGCTCTTATATCACCCTTAACTGGTTGAAATTGTTACTATGTATTTGATATAAAATATCATATACACACATGTATGTATGGGCAGGTAGGGAACTGGCTGTTAGAATGGGTCTCTTCTTGTCTCAGTTTCCACTGAGGCACCTGTAAACTAGCTATTGAAAGACTAACTCTTCCACACGTAGACTGTCTTGAGCCTGCCCCATGGGTTTTGAATATATGAGTCAAGAGGAGATTAGAGACAAAGTTTCTTTGGAGAGACTCATGGTCATGCAATGAGTTGTCACCACATTTTGGGAGAAACAGTAGTGAGTACTGTCTTGTAATGTCAGGGTCAGAAGAGGTCATCAAGAGGACTAATCAGAGAGCTCTGAATTGCACTTCTTGCATTTGGAGGACCGAGAGGCCCAATGTCTGAATCAAGCCTGAGGAATTTAGATTGGGCCACACACTGGGGTCTAACTCACCCTAGGAAATCTGAAACACAAGGCAAAGATAGGTTGGCCAATTGTGTGGGGACTAGCCTGCTTTCCCCATTTTTGTTCAGGGCATGAGATATGTGTTTCCTAGGGACCAGATATGTACTCTGCAGAGGAGAGAGACAAGGAGGAATCATTTTGAGTCTAGTTCATTATGGTAACAGAAGGATAGGATACTGATAGGTATCCTGACAGGTATAGTGATAGGACAGGTCCAAGGCAGATTCCTCCATGGGAAGAGGGTCACAAACAACAACCTAGAACCTCTGGGAAACCTTTACAGAGTCCCTCAGTCCCTCAGGAGAGTTCAACATGAGCTCTCATTATCTGCCAGATATAGACATGACTCCTGGATACATACCCAGACAGGAGAGACCCAGAGAGAGCAAAGCCAGCTTGTACAGAAGCTGCGTGAGGAAGAGCTCTCCTGTCCTCTAATTTCTTCAACCTTGGGAGAATCTGAATAATAGACAGTGGAGTGAGGGAACAGCAAGGGGGATGTGGCCGAGAAGGAGAAAAACACCGTGGTCATCACCGCACTGCAGGTTTTCAGTGTGAAGCAGAGCCAGGCTGGGAAGGGGAGAGACAGGGGCAAGGATAGCAGTTTGACTAGTACATGGTTTTGAAGCTTCTATTTTCTGAATTCACACTGTATTTGTAACCCAAAGGTATTCTAGAACTGGGCATTACTTGAGGAAGTTAGTGGGAAAATATGGTCACGTTTGTATATATATATATATATTTTTTTTCTTAAAAAAAAAAAAAAAAAGCCTGACTGCAAGGTTATGTGTGCATAGCATGTACATGGAAAGAAGAATACAAGTAGCTTGGTTTCATCAAAACACCTTTTTGCATTTGTGATCCTAGATCTAGGATTTACTTGGTACAGTCAGGAGGTTTTGACAAGTGTTTGCCACTTTATTATTCATTTAACAAATAAATTGTATCTTCTGGTGTATTTTATCTTGGGTAACTTAGAAACAATATGTAAACTTCCAAATCTTTCTTTGTGTGAAAAATTTTCCAAATACAAGGAGAACTTGGGGTTAGTTTTAAATGTTTTAAAATCACTATTATGCAACATCCATCTGTCCACATGTGTAAGTAAGCATTCGAGTCAAGTTAATCAAGGTTTAAGTTACTGCTCCATGATTTATTAGATGATTAACCTTGGGAAATCTTGGTATTTCAAGTCCAGTTTCTTAATTTATAATGTTTACCAAATTTTGCTGCAGAGATTGCCAGAACTTATTCAAATGCAGTGTCAGAACTGGGTGGGTGGGTGGCATTCTAGGTTCATCACCCCTGGTAAGCCAAGAGCAGCTCTTTTTCATTGTGCCTGATACTGAGCTCTCCTTAACATTTCATTTATAGTAAAGGTTTCATGTCTGAAGATGAAGTTTTTGAACACTGTCTTCCTGCTTCTTGGATTGTCAAGATTAAAATGAGATAGATCAGGAAGAGGAGGCAGAATGATAACTGCTAAAAGCTTGGAAACAAATCCCAGCTCTGGCTGTGTAGCCTTCAACAAATTACTTAATCTCTCTGTGTCTGGGCAAAGTACCTTATCGCATGAGATCACATAAAGAGTCTGCATTAGCATAGCACCCCCGCTAGTATTCTTGGGCTTCCCTTGTGGCTCAACTGGTAAAGAATCTGCCTGCAATGTGGGAGACCTGGGTTTGATCCCTGGGTTGGGAGGAAGATCCCCTGGAGAAGGGAAAGGCTACCCACTCCAGTATTCTGGCCTGGAGAGTTCCATGGACTGTATAGCCCATGGGGTTGCAAAGAGTCAGACACCACTGAGTGACTTTCACTTCCCTGACCTAAAACTTACTAAGTGTTGTCATTGTTATGTAAAACTCCTTGCACAAAAGCTACCACATAATGTGTTCAACAAATGTCAGCTTCCTTTTCTACTCTCTTGTCTTTCATTCACTGCACCCTTTCTGAGTATGTGTAAGTGCAGTTCGCTCAGCTAAACTTTATGGGGATTCAGAGATAAATAAGGTACCAGGCAGGATACATGAGTATATAGCTCCTGACACATGTGACAAATAGGCTTTGAATTGGATATAAAACAAAATGGAAATTTGACTGATTTTATTAGTCATAAAAGACGCATTTAAGCATTGAAATCATGGAAGAATTTATTGCTTACCAATTAGAATCAAAGTTTTAAGACCTTTTTTAAAACCTCACTTATCCAGAAATATACCCACTCATTCTAGATTAATTGAGAATTCTAAAGTCCTTTGAGTTTCAGCTCCTCTTGAAAACCTTTAAAGAATTGTGTGGTTAACTTCCTGCATTAGTAAATAGGACCTAGGATATGGATTTTTTTTTTTCTTTTCTGGAGTACTTATAAGTAATTTCTTAAAACAGCAGTTATATAAATTACAGTCTATGAGATTAAGTTGGATATATGTGAGTCTTAAACATAATTTAAACACTATTTTTTAAAAAATTTCATTAAATATTATTTTTTAAAACAGGATATAAGAAAAAAGTGGGGTAGAAAATATCAGCTAATTGAAAGTTCCCTGTAATTTAGTTCTGGGGACAAAAAAAAAAAACACCCTACAGTATTGCATTAAAAGAATAAAACAAAATTCAGACTATTCCTTGAATGGAAGAATGTTCTCTTGTAGTGAAGACTCATTCATTAGTCAATAATTGGTGCCTCCCATGAGCCAGATAGTACATGAGGTCCCAAAACATGAGCACATAAAGACGCACACAGTCCTTACCATGTGAAACTAACGATTCAGCCAAGTAGACAGAGAGTCATACCAAAGTATGTGAAAGCTCTTCCGTGAAGAAAAAGTTCTGGGTCTTACCGGAGTGTGCCTTGGGGTTTTTGAGCTCATTAGGGAAGGCAAAGCTTTCCTTGGGAAGTGAAAGTTGAGATGGAAGTAGGCATTTGCAGGAGAATGGAGAGAAGCATGTTAAGTGTAGAGGGCATGTTTGATGCAAAGCCCGCGGTGGGAGGAAGCAGCGTTGGTGTCACTAGCCAAAGCAGCCCCCCATGCCCTGGGAGTAAGGGTAGCAGTGCTAGGAGTTGCCCATGGGAGGGCAGGGCAAGGCCAGTCCTTTAGGGACCAGCTGGCCAGAAGGATTCCATCCTTAGCCGCACAAGGTGATGCTCCTCCCCATCAGTCCTTGGAGTTGGGTTTCCACCCATGATGACTCGACTCTGACTTTTCTTTAATAGAAAGATGGTTAAAGCCCCATGGAAAATACAACCAGCTTTCTCTACTTTTCTGTCCATGTAGCTTGGAAGTATTTTATGTAGAAGAAAACTTTTTAATTTACAAGTCAAAGTCTGAGCAGGCAGGGCTACTTAACAGAATGTTCTGTGTATATAATTGTGAAACAATCTTTGATTTCTTGTTCTCAGGCCACCTGTAAAATGCTTAGAAATATTCCCATTTTAACTAAGGATCTGAAGCCGTAGGTCCAGCTGAATTAGAGATTTCATCAAATAGCCATAAGTTCTCTTTGCAGATTTGAAGACCTTATCTACTCCATGGGAGGAATTCTCCACCCTCTGCCTCCTAGTCTGTTAGACAACCTGCCCTTCCCCGCTCTTTGACCCAGGAGACTGACCTCGGTAGACTCCACCTGGGCTGCCATGACTGCAGTTTCTAGTTTGTTTCAGTCACTGGGAGATCCTGGAAATAGATGAGGTGACAGAGAGAGAGAAGGCGGTGGGAGGGCCTTCTCTCCGCAGCCTCCCTTCCCCTCCACGTCTCCAGCTCTTGGTGGTGGTTGCAGCCTCACTTATCTCATGAGGCTCTGGTGACACATTGCCTCCCTTTGCTCTTTTAGACTAAGAGAGGTAAAGACCTCATGCTGCAGGTAGGTAGTCCCAGGTATCTCAGCATCCTTAACTTGTGACCCTACCTGCACCTCTGAAAGGAGTTCCTATATTTAATTTTCTTCAAAGTTGCAGTCGAATGTGACTTCTGTCTGCTGAGATTCTGACTGATACCATCAGAATCTGTTTTCGGCTTCCTGTTTTATTCTCCCCCTCCTAATACATGGGTAGGCTTCTCAGTTGGCGATAACTGGGGACCAGAAAAACAGTGGTGAAATTCCCTGGATAACGTGCACTCCCTTTCCTCACTTTGGGCTCAAAATAGACCTGTCTCTGGAGGAAGGAAGGGCACTGTTTGTCATCATATATCTGCCTGGCTGTCATTCAGAACCTAATTGGACTCTCTTAAATTTCATTCTGTTCCTCCTTGTCGTGTTTCTGGGCCCCTGAGACCTTTCTTGCAATGTGTGTTCTGAAGCAGGACATTTTGATGCAGCCATTTTGATGTGAACATTTTGATCTGCAGAGTGCAAAGAACAGGATTTTGGTCATATGCACAATAGATATTGGCACACATTCTCTGACTCTCTGCCCCATCCCTGAACTTTACCCTCACTTTACATTCTTTTTTTTTTTACCTTTTTAAAAATAAAAATGACTAATATATTTTTTTTTTCCTGAAATACTTTAAAGCAAGGGTCTCCAACCTCCGGGATCTAATGCCTGATGATCTAAAGTGGAGTTGATGTAATAATAATAGAAATAAAGTACACAATAAATGGAATGCGCTTGAATCATCCTGAAACCATTCCCAAGCCCTTCATCTGTGGAAAAATTGTCTTTCACGAAACTAGTTTCTGGTGCCAAAAAGGTTAGGGACCACTGCTTTAAAGTGAATCCTATACATCATATCATTTCACCCCTAGGTACTCTTTATGTTTCTTTAACAGATAAGAACTGCAACTATAGTACACACACAGTGAAGTGAATGATGATTCTTTAATATCTAATAAGTAGTTCATGTTCAGTTTTCTTTCATTCTCTATAAATTTTTTACAGTTGAGTTTTTCAGATCACATGCTGTACAGTATTCATACATTGCATTTGGTTATTGTCTGCTAATTTCTAACAGTCCTCTACTTTTTATTTATTGAAGTAACAGAAATACAGCAAAAGTGCCTGACTTAAGTGCTCAATGAATGCTTAAAAAATGAACTGTCCCTGTAACTACTACACTGATAAAGACAGTGACATCTCTAGCACCCCAGAATTTGTCCAGTCATTATGTGTACACTTGCCCTCCAAGATAGCAACTGTTCTATTACCATGCATTGATTTTGCCTTTTTTTGTTTTTTTACTTCACATGAATGGATTCACACAGATTGTCAGATTTTTGTGTGTTTTTGCTTTGGTAGAAATCTTTAAAAAAACTCAACTTAGGTTTAATTTGTATGTAATAAACTGTGCTCATGTAAAATGTGTAGTTCAGTGAGTTTTAAAAGAGGGATGTGCCAGTGAAACCACCACCACAATTAAGATGCAGAACATTTCTATCGCCCTGAAAAGTTCCCTTGTCTCATACTGTAGTCATTCCCTCCCCCTAGTCCCAGCTTTCAGGCAACTATTAATTTATTTTCTGTTGCTAGGAATTTTTTTTGCATATTCTGGAATTTTTAATAAATTGAGTCATATGTATTCTTTTGTGTCTGGCTTCCTTCAGTGAGTATGATTTAGATAATTATCTGTGCAGTTGCATGTATTACTAGTTTATTTTTTTATTGCTCACAGCCATTCTATTATATAGGCAGCCCTCATTTTGTCAATTTATTCATTTTGTATATTCATTCATTGGTTTCCATTAGGGTTGTTTACAGGTTTGGATTATTATGAATAAAACTACTTGTAGTACAGATATTTTTGTGGGTATATTTTTATTTCTCTTGGATAAACAGATACTGGAGAGTGAAGTGTCTGAGTTGTGTTTTATGAATACATGGAAAATTTTAAAGAAATGGCATAACACTTCTTCAAAGTGGTTGTACCATTTTACATTCGCAGAATCAATTTATGAGCCTTGCAATGGTTCTACATCCTTGCCAACCTTGGGAAGGTCGCTCTTCTAAATTTTAATTTAATCTCATTTCAGTTTTAATTTGTATTTCCTAATAACTGATGATGTTGATCATGTTTTCATGTTATTACTTGCCATCTGTATAAACTCTTTTGTGAAGTATCTTCACATCTTTGCCTCTGTTTTTTTCTTTGATTTATAGGAGTTCTTTATGTATTCTGCATACAAATCCTTCATCAGATATGTATGCTGCAGATGTTTTCCTCTGTTACATGATAGTGGCTTTTAAAAAGCAATTTTAAATTTTCACTTATTATTCCTTTTGTTCCTAAGAAATCGTGTTCTAGTTCAAGGTTGCAAAGATTTTTTTTCCTATAATTTATCCTAAAAGTTTGGTCTATGATCTATTTTGATGGAATATTTATGTATGGTATAAAGTAAGGGTCAGCATTCTGCAACTCACCACCCCCCCACCCAATATGGTACCTAGTTGTTCTAGCAGTATTATCAAAAAGATACTGTATTCCCCCATTGCATTACCTTGCATTGTTGTCAAAAATAAATTGACCATCTCTGTGTAAGTCTATTTCTGGACTCCTCAATCTGTTCCCTTGATTCATTTGTGTATCCTTTCATTAATAACACACTGTTTTGATTAGTGTGGCTTTATAGTCAGTCTTAAAATCAAGTGGTGTGAGTTCTCCAACTCTGTAGTTCTTTATTAAAACTGTTTCGGCTTTTTTAGTTCATTTGTGTTTCAAATAAATTTTAGAATCAGTTTGTCAATTTCTACAAAAAGTTCTACTGGGATTTTGATTGGAATTGCATTGAAACTTCAGATTGATTTTTGCGAGAAATGCGATTTTGACAATATTGAATCCTTCAGTCCATGAATATGCTATATCTTTCCGTTTATTTTGCTCTTTAATTTCTGTCTGCAATGCTTTATAGGTTTCAGTGCAAAGGTTTTGTATGTATTTCATATTCTGAAATGGCATAATAAATGGAATTGTACTTTCAGCTTTATTTTCCAATTGTTCTTTGTTGCAAACTGATTCAAAGTGGGAAGTTTTCAATTCTTTTATTCCTCCTGCTCTTATTAGCTGTGAATCCTCCATAAAGAAGGACTTGTAATTCCTGTTTGGTTACCTTGAAGTGCAGTCCATACAGGAAAGGCAGAGAAAATGCTTAAAATTTTTTCTCTCTTTCTGTGTATTTTCTCAGTTGTGAGTTGCTACCCTCACAAATTGCAAAAGTAACCAGTGATTTTAAAAAGTACCATTATGGAGCTCACGGGTTTTTATAAAGTAGATCTGTTTCACTTTACCATATTCATTGTTCTGTTTGATGTTGAAATTAATCCATCTTTGGCCAGTGGGAGCCCTTTCAAGTTGATATGACTCAGTAGTCTTTGATAGATTCCTGTGACAAACTTTCCTAGATCACTGTGTCCATTTCCTGACCCAGCTCTGAAATCAGCCATTTCTTCAGGGATCCCTGATTCTTTTCCAAAGGAAGAAAGTGCTTAAGAGACCAAAAAGAGGCTTTAAGACAAAAGTAGAGCCTCCTTCATCCTCAGTCTGTTCCTCAATCCTCCCACGTTATTTGGCCAAGAGTAATAATAAGCACATCATTATTTTAGTTCTACCACCTGTTTCATGTTTGTCTTAGGATACCTACTTAACTTCTCTGTACCTGTATTCTCATCTATGAAATGAGTATGGAGACTGCATAATGCTAGCCCCATTGGTTTTTTAACAGAGAGCCAACTTGAGTAATGGTAGGGTGGTGGCAGTAATGTGTGTTCAGTCACTCAGTTGTGTCTGACTCTTGGCAAACCTATGGACTGTTACCCCCCAGATGCCTCTGTCCACAGGATTTTCAGGCAAGAATACTGGAGTGGGTTGCCATTTCCTCCTCCAGGGGATCTTCCTGACCCAGGGATCAAACCCACGTCTCCTGCGTCTCCTGCACTGGCAGGCAGATTCCTTACCACTTGAGCCACCTGGGAAGCCCCGGTGGTGGTAATACTAGTTGTTAAATAGCAATAATGGTAGTAGCGAAGTTGGCTGTTCATTTTTTTCCTGCAAATTATTATGCACCTACTAAGCACCAGTCTTTGCTGAAGTGGTGATTGTACTAGAAATAGAAGTCATCACAGCAGTTTGGGTAATAGTCATTTAGCTTCTCAATAAACAATTCTGTGTGAGGCGCTCTACTCCACTAGGGGTGCAGTGGTAGTCAAGACAGGTGTCATCACGTCTTTAAGGAGAAAGACAAAAAACAAGTAAATGGCAAATATAAATTACTATCATGGATCCAAAATTGTTCACTTAGATTTTTCTCTAGGTTAAGGACTAAAATTTCAAGTAGTTTCATACCATCATCAAAATGATTGCTTCAAAATGGTGCTGTCCAAATGGGCACATTGAAACATTTTCTCTCTAGGCATCTGATTCGTATTGCCGTCACTACATTTTTGTCCTAAGCACCTTTCCCTGGGGAGAATTACTTTTGATAAAGGGTGGTTCTTTGAAATAACTCAGAGGATTGCACGTGGGGCTTCTCTTCCTTCTGTTCCTTTCCTCTGGTGCTGCCCAGTGTTCCGAGTGAGCCGCCGGTCCCCAAGGAGACCACCCCTTCTGGAAATGGAGATGTGCCTGTGCTGAGGACTTGGTGTCAGAGGAGTGGAATGGTGCCATCAAAGGGAGAGTTTCTGCAGAACCCAGAGGCAGCAAACCACGTGGCTGTCACTCACTTCAGAGTGAGAATGAGGTCACAGGATGTCCCTTTCTGTGAATGACTGTATAAAAGGCCGGGAGAAAGCCTCCTCTTGTCCTCAGCTGAAAGTGTCCTCATGCTGGGAAGGAGTCACTTTTCCGGCTCTTTGTGCAGTCGCCAAAGGACAGTCTCAGCAGGGCAGGCATGTGGGAGCCAACGAGGTGAGAGCAGGTATTTTCCTCTCTCTCACGTTGGGGGCTGCTTACTCTCGCCACATGGACACAAAGCTTCTTAATTGGAAAGGGGATAACACAGAGTTTTCAACTGTTTGCCTTTACCATTCCCAATCCTTCTTTACTTCTTTTCTAACTGAATGGGAATTGCCCAAGCTTCAGCTTCCTTTTAGTAAGTGTACCAATTGATATAAATCTATTCATCTCCCTATTGTGGGAAGTGGACTACTTCAGCTGCAGGAGTTGCCTATGTGGGCTTCCCAGGTGGATCAGTGGTAAAGAATCTGCCGGCTAAGGCTGCAGACGCAGGAGACACGGGATTGGTTCCTGGGTGGAGAAAATCCTGGCAACTCACCCCAGTATTCTTGCCTGGAGAATTCTGTGGACAGAGGAGCCTGGCGGGCTACAGTCCATGGGGCTGCAAAGAGTCGGACATGCCTGAGCATACATAACACAAGGTGTCTCCATCTGGCCTTTGCTCTCAGTGATCTTGCTGACTGTATGGTCAGGCCACTCAAGGCAGCTGTTCTCTTCTCTTTGAATATCCTCTATTCAACAAGTGCCTGCTTCACCTACATGCTGCTTACATGACTAACCGTCCTACATGCTTGCCCCAGGCCCTAGCTGGTGACTGTTCTTATGGAAGAGGCAGTGAGGGGTGTGCCCCTCTGCTAGTTTCCCCAGTAGCTGGTGAGTCAACTTGATATGGACTCTGTGTATAACTGGCAATCTCCTCCCTCTGCAACCCAGGAGAACAAATTCAAGGATTAAATCAAATGATACATATAAAGCTGTTAGCATGTCTTGCCACTGCCCATGGTGGGGTGCTGCTCAGGACCTTGTTTCAGACATGCAAGCTCCCCTTATTCATTAAACCACTGATATCTCCGTTACTGACTCCAGGCTTTTTCTTTGGTCTTAGAACTGGGGAAGCACAGGACTTGTAGGCCCAGCTGGGTGCGGCCCAACAAGGACAGAGGTAAAATCTATTCATTCTACAAATCATCATTGAATCTGAAGGGCTTCTAGGACCAAAACACAAAGCCAACAGTATTTCCTATCTACTCCTTCACCGTAAAGTTTACCAACTCTGTTCTTGGACATTTACCTGGGACTTCTTTTCAATGGTATAATGGTCATGAGTCTGGGCTCAGTGTACATGGCCTTGGGTTCAAATCTTGTCTCAGCCTAAGAGCTTACTGTGCAGCATTAGGCAAGTCACTTCACTCCTCTGAGGTTTAGTCTCTGTATTTGTCACAAGGAGATACTAGGAGTCAGTTGGACATCCGATGTTTATGAAGTGTCTATGATGTATCAGGAACTTCCTTCTTAGGCACAGAGATGAAGACCGATAACAAACATGCACAAAAATAAATGAGATGGTTTCAAATTTTGATAAATAGAATAGGGTAATAGCAGAGGGATAGAGTAGTTTGCTTGTGTGGTTTGTGTGTGTGTGTGTGTTTTTAAAGAAAAGATGATTCAAGGAGGAGGGAATGATCTGCTGTCAAATACTGCTAAGTGGCTAAGTAAAGGCCAGAAATTGGCCACTGGCTTTGGCAAGATGTGGTCTGTTGATGACCTTTACTAGGGACGTGCTATGAATAGCCTCTGACCTTTATATGTTCGTAATAAAGGGAACGTATGTGCTGATTCTGGGTTTTTAGAGAGTCTAGAATGATCCTTTCAATGGAATGAATCCTATAGTTTGGCTGAATTTAAAAAAAGAAAATCTGTAAGGAATGTTATATTTCTGACTCCAGTAATTGCATTATAGATAATAGGAAAAAAAATTAATGGCTACTGATGACCCTTTTAGTTTGTGTTATTTACTAGGACCTGCCACAGTATCTCCAAAATATCCTGCTGTTAGGGTGCTCATTAAAAACATTTTTTGAATAAAAAATCTTTTACATGTGACAGCATCAAAATAACCAAGTTGAAATGGATCCCAGTGACTTTTAAACACACATCAAAGCCAAAGTTTATGAGCAGCATTTAGGGCTAATTAGAATGGACTCCTTTCTTTGTGTCTGTCATAGGGACGTGTTCCTTAAATTCTTTCCCCCTTTTTTCATTTATCACACTGGCTTTTCATCTTGTCGCTTTTCTCCAGCCATCAGAGGAAGCTATGGCCAAATAGTGTGCATCACTGGGGAGAAAAAGCCACCTCTGTGGGTAAGGAAGTGGGGGATAAAGGCCAATTCCTATTGATTCCTGTTTCTCATACAGAGTGATGCCTTTAACACTCCGTAATGAAAGTTTTTATATGTGATAGGATTACCAACATTGGGCTGTTATTGTCCTTTGATGTGCCCCAGAAATATTACAGCAGAAGTTATTAAGGAATAAATGGTGGGACACCAACTGTTCTGCTGAAGTTGCTTTGCCCCTAGCGAAGTTATGTGGTGGCAAATTTTCTTTTTCACCTTTTTAAAATTATTATTATTAGAGGGGGATGTTAGAGTAGATTGTCAGCCTGTTTCACTTCAGGACAGAAAATAAATGGAGCCTTAAAGATTAACAACGGTATCTAGGCACTGGTGGGGAATGCACATTTCCCCAGATTTTGCCCATTTTATAGATGAGGACAGTGAAGCTCAGAGGAGTCAGGAGTTGGCCAGGGTCACCCTGCTAATTGGATACCCACCCAGGGACATGAAACCGGCTTAAGCTTCTCATTCTGTTTCCACTTAAAACATAGCCATCTCTGTGTTCACCTGGAAGGAAGGTTAAAATTGTTTAAAGCCTGGAAACTGATGAAATATGAGGAAATCATGTGCTGTGAGACCATGTGTTCTGCAGCTTTCTACTGAACTGGAAATCGCTGGGGCTCCTGGGTGGGTCTGAAACCTTTCCCTGGCAGCTGGGTTTGGTGTCTGCAGAGGCGAACTGTGGCTCCTGTTTAAATCGCTCAGATGGAAATGGGGCATCGCCTGAGTGTGGGCTCACGCTTCCCCTCTGCTTTCAAATGAAGCTGCCTAACTGTGTCCTTGGGGAGGCTGCAGGTTTGTTAGTGGTCAGCTAGCTTTTCCGAGCTGCTCTTCTGAACGCGGGGAGCATGAATTTCCTTTCCCCAACTGACGGCAGGCAAAGTAGAGTCACTGCAGAACAGCTCGAGTGTTCTAAATTTGGATTGCTTTATTTGGCACTTTTATTAATCTAAAAGACATCACATCGTGCTTTTTTTTTTCCTTAACTCTATTTTGATCCTTCATTTTGTAGATTATCGGGTAAGAAATGTTCTACGTATGTAAATATCTCCTTTGTTGTATTAAAATAGAATTATTATTAATTGTATTTCTAATAATGATAACTACTATTATTAGTACTAATAATAGACTAATAATGTTTATTGTGTGTTTTCTGGGGGACTAAGCATTGTGCTAACAGCTTTATATGTATCATTTGATTTAATCCTTGAACTAGTCCTGCCATATAGAAGCTTTCATTATTTCTCCTTTACAGATAGAAAAACTGAGACTCAGAGAGGTTAGGGAATTTGCCCAACATCACACAGCTAGTAAGTGGTCCAGTCAGGCTGTGGAATCAGGTGGTATTACTTATATCCCTGTTTCTAACCACATACTTGCTGCCTTCTTGGTGCGGGTTAGTAAACTATGAGAGTATTTTGAGCAACATTTTCTGCTCATGAGTTAAAGGGCTTTTCATGTATTTTTAAAATTAGAGATTGGCTTTTGTTTCAGGCTTGTCTTAGTCTACACTTGCATTTTCTAGAGAAAGAAACTGAAGCCCAGAGAACTAAGTGTCAGCAGCGTGGCTCTGTCTTCTTACCTGCTCCCTCTTCCCTCTGTTTTCCTTTGCTTACAAGGCACCCACTTCTGACCGAGTTCAGCATCAAATTCAAGACTCTGTATTATCAGTAACTTGCTTCGTGCTCAAAGGCTGAAGAAACTGTGCTTTTCTTGCTTTTTCCTCAAGGTCTAGAATGAACCTCTATTATATTGTCTGACAAGGTGAGAAATCTTTTCAATCAATTCTTAAAAGGAAGAGAACTTTGTTTTTTAACTCTTTTCTTGATGACACTGACTTTAAGAAATGACATTTATTCTAAGGTTTATTTATTAGTTGAGAGTAAGATAAAGACATTAACACTGCATCCTGTTCATAACTGTGGGAATTAGGTAGAATTTACAGCTACTTGATTATTGTAGAATATATTATAAAGCATCATGATGGAGTTCTTTTGAGCAATCTGAGAGATGTGGGATGTATTTTTATCTGATTAGTTTTGTCAGTAAACCATACCTGAAAGTGGGGACCTAAATTTTACTTTGCATTTTTGCAACTGCTTTATGATCCTGAGGAAATTGTGTTTTTACCCTCTGTTTGAAGAAGAGGCACCTTTCTCTAACACCTCTCCTGTGTTCAGATTAATCCAGTTGGCCGTGACTACAAAAGCAAAGACTTTGACCCCTCTGGGAAATGGGCCCATTTCAACTTGGGAGCTAAGACAGTTCTATTTTATCTAAAGAGATGTGCAGGTGTAAAAAGCAGGTACTAAAAGTATTTCTTGTGGAAAACCTGTCCCTTCCATCCCCAGCAGTAATTGAGAGATTGGAATTTCTGGCACAGCTCAGAAAGATCATCCTCATGCATTATTGTCTCCCTGACTACTATAACCATCCCTAGATGAGCCAGCAGTTTAAAAATTAGGTAACCCCTGAGAGTTGCTTGTGATTGTCTTCGTGGTTTACCCCATTTTGGCAAGCCAACAGTCCTCCTGGGGTGATAATAAGCTGCCCTGCTTCCCCAAACTCTCCCCAACTCTCCATGAGACATTCCAGTTGGAACTAGAAGCTTCATATGTACACACTGCTGTACTTACAGGAGAAGGAAATGGCACCCCACTCCAGTACTCTTGCCTGGAGAATCCTGTGGACAGAGGAGCCTGGTGGGCTGCCGCCTATGGGGTCACACAGAGTCGGGCGCAACTGAAGCGACTTAGCATGCATGCATGCATTGGAGAGGGAAATGGCAACCCACTCCAGTATTCTTGCCTGGAGAATCCCAGGGACGGGGAGCCTGGTGGGCTGCCGTCTATGGGGTCGCACAGAGTCAGACACGACTGAAGCGACTTAGCAGCAGCAGCAGCAGCTGTACTTGCAATGGATAACCAACAAGGACCTATCATAGAGCACCGGGAACTCTGCTCAATGTTATGTGGCAGCCTGGATGGGAAGGGAGTTTGGGGGAGAGTGGATACATATATGTGTGTGGCCGAGTCCCTTCACTGCACCTGAAACTAGCACAGCGTTGTTAATCAGCTATGTGTGTGTATGCTCATTCGCTTCAGTCCTGTCCAACTCCTTGCGACCCATGGACCGTAGCCCACCAGGCTCCTCTGTCCATGGGATTCTACAGGCAAGCATGTTGGAGTGCCATGTTCTTGTCCAGGGGATCTTCCCAATCCAGGGATCGAACCAGCGCCTCCTGCATTGCAGGTGGATTCTTTTCCACTGAGCCACCAGAGGGAGGCCTGTTAATCGGCTATACCGAAATACAAAATAAAAAGTTAAAAAAAAAAGGAAACTAGAAGCTTAAGCTTATTGTTCCAGAAGCTTTGGCACAGTCGTTCCAAATTTAGGAATCCTACCAATGGTGTTCCACTTATCCATCTCTAAATCCTACTAGAAGGTGCTAATAATCTGTCCAGTTCTATGTAGCTGTGTAGGACAAACAATTACAAGCAACAGCTAATTCTTTCCCGTGTCTCATCTTACAGGAAACTAGGTTTTTGTGGTACCCAAAGTGATTTATTGTTTGCTGTGCAAATGAGCAGAGTCAGGTTTTAAAACAGTTTTAAGACTGCTCTGGAGGAGAGGCACAGTCTCCGTGTAAGTCATTATCTTGGGGATGCTGTGTGACGCGCACAGGGTGGCATATGGTGGTGGTGGATGGACTGAGGCCCAGAGAAACTTCAGAGACTGTTTGATGGATTTCTCTGACACTCTGAATTAGACAGTGCCCCAGGAGATGAAAGTAAGGTATTTTTCATGAGGGTTTTTTTTTTCCCTCCCCTGCTAACTTCCCCACTTCTCTAAGGGTTAATTAATTTTTGTTTCTTTACCCAAGGAACCTGCCTCTGGATTAGGTTGATGACAGACTGATGAATGGATGGATCCGACAAGCTCAGGCATTTTTGCCATCTGCCTCCTGTGTTTCTGCTTGGATCCTCTTGGTATAAATCAGAATAATAGTGAAACAATGCACAGGCGTTGGAAAGAAAAGACAGGTCCCTATTTTTAGGCTCTCTGAAAAATTTTCCTTTTATTTGATTTTGGTGGTTTCAGTCATATCTTCTAATACAGTTTCATACAAATGTAATCTGGCTTCCCCAGCCTAGTACAACCCAAATCAAAACGATATTATACCTCTTCACAGCTGTAAATCCTTCCTCAAATTAAAGCTCTGAAACTTAATCTGCTAGAGGTCTACAGAGAAGGAGGGGCACCTCCAGCACCCCACCACGGATAGAATTAAGCATCTAATGACAACTTGACAGAGACTTTTATCTTTTGTCCCTTGTGAAATCAAATCTTCAAAGTTATCTGCCTCTTCTTTGAAACTTAGCACATGCTGTACTGGGCCAGGTGTCTCAAAGCTGATACCGAGAGGCAGAGACTGAGAGCTGTTTCCCCCCCCCCCCCCCATTTTTTTCTGGACTGCCTTCTTTTTCTTTTTTTATGACCTGGGGAAGATATGAGGGTGATGTTTGAGATGTGGCTACTCCCCAAAAAAGCTAAAGACACAGAGATGGAGAATCTCAACAGGGACTCAAGTAGGATATTGACAAATTAGTTGACCTCACCAATTCAGTTCAGTTCAGTCACTCAGTCATGTCTGACTCTTTGCGACCCCATGAACCACAGCACGCCAGGCCTCCCTATCCATCACCAACTCCTGGAGTCCACCCAAGCCCATGTCTGTTGAGTTGATGATGCCATCCAACCATCTCATCCTCTGTCATCCCCTTTTTCTCCTGCCCTCAATCTTTCCCAGCATCAGGGTCTTTTCCAATGAGTCAGCTCTTCACATCAGGTGGCCAAATTATTGGAGTTTCAGCTTCAGCATCAGTCCTTCCAATGAACACCCAGGACTAATCTCCTTTAGGATGGACTGGTTGGATATCCTTGCAGTCCAAGGGACTCTCAAGAGTCTTCTCCAACACCACAGTTCAAAAGCATCTATTCTTCTGTGCTCAGCTTTCTTTATAGTCCAACTCTCACATCCATACATGACCACCTCACCAATTACCCAATGAATTAAAGCAGAGTGAAGTCAGACAAGGACTGGGGTGGGTAAGTCTCAGGTAAGAGGGAGGAACAGAAAGTGAGAGATCTGGATGAGGCGAAGTTCTTGGTGAAGCTGACAGTGTGGAAGAGTGGGCAGGGGGCCAGGCAGAGTCTGCAGGGAAGTCTAGGGTGAGGCTCACTAAGTATGGACGTTAGCATCAGGGTCCCACATGAGACACTTAACCCAGTCCTTAGGTCTAGAACACAGCTAAGTTTCCAGGAAGGTGGTGGTTCAATAGCTACCGTTTCACCCTTATTATTTTACGAATTTTCTAGGACTTCTAGACCTGTTCCTCTTAAGGCCGGGCTCTGACTGCTTTGGGAAGAAACCTGATTCTTTCATTTCCAAATAAGAGGACAAGCCTCTATCCTCTGTGATCTTCCAGGAGATTGGTAGGCATTTAGGTCTCCTTGTGGCCTATCTGTGGGCCGATTATTTAGAATCATTTGCCTTCTTTTCAACAAGCAGCCAGCTTGTTGGTGGTCAGCTTCCTCATGCTGCTTTTCATTTACAAAACTGAAGGGACCACACTCTGTCCCATGGTGCCAGTTCCAGATCCCAGAATATGCTTCTTGGTTTCTGAGATCACTTTGAAAACGAGGCCAGACCTCTTGGCTAGAAGACTCTTGGGATATTTTATTGATACATAGAGTCCCTAAAGACATAGGTGTCAGGTCATGTCCCAGATCTCTGGGAGGATACTTTCAGAAAAATACTGTAAGAGTACTTCTTATCATTTTCATCTCCAGGGAAGCCAGTATGACAAAGGAATAGTAACAGGTTATCATTCATTCAAAAACTGTATTCCGAGAGCGGTTAACAAGTGTCAGGCAATTCAGGTGGTGTTTTAGGATATGGGAAGACTGTGGTGAAGAAAATAGATGGTGTCTCTGTTCTCATGATGGCCACATTGCCATCTTTGAGTGAATACTGTGTTTTAAAGATTGTAAGTAGCCTGAAATAACTTGGAATTTCTCACTAGAGAGAGATTCTCATTGTGTGTGTGCATGCCCAACTGAGTCTGACTCTTTGTGACCCCATGGACTGTAGCCCGCCAGACTTCACTACCTGTCAGCCTCCTCTGTCCATGGAATTTTCCAGGCAAGAATACTGGAGTGGGTTGCTATTTCCTTTTTCAGGGATCTTTCTGACCCAAGGATCAAACTGGCGTCTCCGGCATTGGCAGGCATATTCTTTACTGCTGAGACATCAGGGAGGCCCTGTCCTCTCCCTTACCGTCCCTTACCCCCTTCCACCATCTAAGCCAGGTAGAAGCTCACTCTGGGCAGATGTGGCCAAGAAGATTGAGCTCGCTTTCCCTTCAGATTCTAGTCAAGGTATGTAGTATCTCCTCCTTGAAAGAGAAAGGTAGGCTGCCAGCTTAGCTGGGGAGCTAAGACCCTGTATGTCTTGCTGCCAAGAAACCAAAACATGAAACAGAAGCAGTATTGTAATAAATTAATAAATTCAACAAAGACTTAAAAAACACAACAAACAAACAAAAAGAATAGAGGGGTGTGAAGCTTACCATAGGAAACTCACTTGATTTGAAACCGTGGAGAATTTTAAGCCTAAGAGGTGCTCTCCAAAACAATAGGCATTGTGTGTGTGTGTGTGTGTGTGTGTGTGTGTGTGTGCTCATTTGCATCTGACTCTTTACAATTGAACCCAGGATTAAACCCATGTCTCCTGCATTGGCAGGCTCATTCTTTACCACTCTGCCACCTGGGAAGCCCAGGGATTGTGGTGGTGAGCAATTAAGAGTTGGTTGGTAGTTCTATAAGAGCAGTAAGCTAAAATTTTCCTCTCCTAGTTTACCAGAGTATTCTAGGGAAGAACTGCCCTCCTGGAGTCAGAAAAAACTGAAAAACAGGCTTCAAAAACAACCCTTGCAAAGGAACCTGAATTTAATTGGATCAAACTGTGGAGCAATTTGTGCTCCCAAGGCATTATTGAAAATAATAGATCAGCAGGAAATTAGTGAAGCCTAACAACTGGATGTGACACTAAATGATGCAGACAGCCCAACAGATGGTGGCGGGATAGGGGGTGAAGGGGGCGGTTTGGAGAAAGTTAAAAGAGAACCGTGAGGCACGTTCTTCTCCAGCATATGTGGAATGTTCTCCAGCTACACTGTAAAGCATGCCTCAAAACATTTAAAAGGATTGAAATCATATGAAGTATGTTCTCTGATCAGAACAGTGTAGAATTACAACTCAGTGTAGAATTTCAACTCAATAAGAGAAAATTGGGAACTTTACAGATATGTAGAGATTAAACAACACATTCCTAAATAATCAATGGGCCAAAGAAAAAATTACAAGAAAATGAGAAAAAAAAAAACCTTGTGATAAATGAAAATGAAGACATGTCAAATATATGAGATGCAACTGAAACAATGCTTGGGGGAACTTTATAGCTTTAATCACTTGTATTAAAAAGGAAGAAAGACTTCAAATCAGTAACCTATCCTAAACTGTAAAACAAAGAGGAAAAATGAATTCAAAGTAAACAGAAGGACAGAAATATTTGATAATAAATGGAGCAAGAATTAATGAAATAGAGAAAAGAAAAACAAATAAAGGAAATCAACATAAGCAAAAATTGCCTCTTTGAAAAGATTAACAAAATTGACAAACCTTTAGCTAGACTGACCTAGGAGAAAAAAAGAGAAAACTCAAGCTACCAAAATCAGACATGATGAAGGGGGCATTACTACTGACTGTATAGAAAGAAGAGATTACAAGGGAATACTAGAAACAAATATATGTCAACAAATTAGATGAAGTACACACATTGCTAGAAATATGAAAATTAGGACCACTGACTCAATGACTGAACTGAACTGACTCAAGAAGAAATATACAATCTGAACAGATTCATAATGAGTAAAATAAAGAGATATAATTAGTAATTAAAAATACCCCACCAAGAAAAGCTGAGGTACAGAAAGTTTCACTGGTGGGTTCTACCAAACATTTAAAGAATAATTAATACTAATTCTTTATAAACTGTTCTAAAAGTTAGACAAAGAGAGAATACTTCCTAAAACATTCTGGTCACAAATATCCTGACACCATAACTGGATAAAGACATCACATGCTAAGAAAACTACAGGCCATTATCTCAAAATATAAACACAAAGATCCTCAACAAAATACTAACAAATTAAATTCAGCAACATATGAAATGGATACAATATGGCCAAGTGGGATTTATACCAGGAAGGCAAGATTGGTTAAACTTGTGAAAAAATAAATGAATATAACATACCATATCAACAGAATAAAAGACAAAACACACATGATCATATGGAGAGATACAGAAAAAAATTTGAAAAAAAATGAAATACCCTTTCATAATAAAAATAACCAGTGAAGCAGGAGGGTAGGGAACTTCGTTAACCTGATAAACAGCATATGGAAGAATGTTCAAAATCATTAGCCATCAGAAATATGTAAATCAAAATTACAGTTAGAATGCCATGTCATATCCACAAGATGGCTATAATCAAAGGAAGGATGTAGAGAAATTAGATACACGGTTGTGTGTCCCACCTTATACACTGATGGTGGGAATGTAAAATGGTACAGACACTTTGGAAAGCAGTTACTCATGTGGTTAAATAGAGTGTTATTTAATTCAACAATTCTACTGCTAGATATATACCCAAGAGATATGAAAATGTGTCCATATAAAAATTTGTCCATGAATATTCATAGTAGTGTACTTGCCAAAAAGTACAATTCATGGACAAATTTTTATGTGGACACGTTTTCATATCTCTTGGGTGTATATCTAGCAGTAGAATGTCTGAGATGTCTATCAACTGATGAAAGTGTAAGTAAAATGTGGTATATCCTTTCAATGACATATTGTTGTTGTTGTTTTAGTCTCTTTGTGACCCCATGTACTGTAGCCTGCCAGGCTCCTCTGTCCATGGCATTTCCCAGGCAAGAATAGTAGAGTGGGTAGCCATGCCCTCCTTCAGGGGATCTTCCCAACTCAGGGGTTGAACCTGCGTCTCCTGCATTAGCAGGCAGATTCTTTACCCATGAGCTACTTGGAAAGTCCCAATGACATATTATTTGGCAATTAAAAGAAATTAAGTTATCAACGTGTGCTACAGCATGGATGAAACTTGGAAACATTTTATTACATGAAAGAAGCTAGTCAAAAAAGAGCCTTGGTTATAGTTCTGCCTTTTTGCTGCTTTGTTCTTTTTCTCCATAATAAAATCCTCTCCCACCCTTCTGAAATATTTTACATTCTGAGTCATTATTGAATCTATTGTCTCTTCCCATTCTTATTATCCCTATTCTTGTTCAGGTTTCTATACTTGGCTGAGATTTTACACCAGCTTCCTAGCTTGGTCCCCTGGCCTTCTGTTTGATTGCATTCAAGCCTACCGTAGCTGTAGGGATTTTCATAAACTTCACATCTACTCTATCAGTCCTCTGCCTAAGCTCTCCAAAAATATATCTATCACTGTCAGATGAAATTCAAGCTTGTCAACATGGCTTACTTAGAAAGTAAACCAACCTTTCCTGCTCATCTCTCACCTAGACTCTATGCTTCTTGCTATCTGTTCTGTTTGCATTGATCTGCAGGAAGTTCTTTGCATTCCCTTTGCTGGTTTTTGTCTTTACCCTGCAGCCATACCATTCCTTCTCCTTGGAATGCTCTCCTCATCCAAGTTTTAGCCACCTGACTCCTTTAAGTTATAGTATAAACAGTTTATCTCTGTGTTACTCTAGCATTACACTAACCATGTTTTGTCATGACTATCTTTTTATATGTTGTAGGATTTTTGTTTTAAAAAGTAAAGGTTGTATGTCACTCATTACTGTATAGCACATTGCCCGGTGCATGGGAGATACTGACAGAAGGAGGTGGAGAGGGAGATATTGATGCTGAGAGAAGCCTTCCACTCCCTTCACCTGGTTTCAGGCAAGCTAGAGACCAATTCAGGCTAGGGCAACTTATTAACTAGCCAAGGTTTTCCCAAAGAAACTCCAGAATGAACACTTCTTTGCTCTTTCTAGGATTTTTCTATCCTGATAATCCATTTCTGTTGTTCAACTTGTGTTTCACGAATATTGTATCTTCATGCTTTTTCCTTTTGTTCTGGTTTAACTAAGTCTGTGGATCACCCAATGTCTTCTACACTGTAGTCCTTTATAAAACATAAAGGTATTGGACTTAAACATCAGTATCTGCTTTTGAGGGATGCATGTACATGAAACTTCATTTTAGGAGAGAACACAGTCCATACCTATGAAAAGGATATACATTTTTGCAACTATCAAGAACAGTCATTTCTTAGCCAGGAGGACGTGAGTATGGCACTGAAAATATAAGGATGGGACATTTATTTGAGGAAGGTGAACTTTGGTTTCAGATAGATCCAGCCATGCAATTACATAACAACATAGAAGAATATTTCTTGCTCACATAACAGATAAATGACAGTTTGTTGTATGTCTACTATGCGTGCCAGGTACTGGCTGAGGTGCTACAAATATGGACTTGGAGAAAATAGGCAAGGTCTCACAGTGCTCCTTAAGATGGGCTTTATGGGGCAAAAGGTGGCCTGTGTTTCCAGTCACTTACAGGTTAAGGTATATGACTGTCACAGCACCATCTCCAAGTCATGGGTGGGGTTGTTGTTTATTGTTCAGTCGCTAAGTTGTCTCTGACTCTTTGCCACTTCATGGAGTGCAGCATGCCAGGCTCCCCCATCCTTCACTATCTCCCTGAGTTTTCTTAAATTCATATCCAATGAGTTGGTGATGCTATGTAACCATCTCATCCTCTGCCACCTCTTTCTCCTCTTGCCTTCCAACTTTCCCATCATCAAAGTCTTTTCCAATGAGTCGGCTCTTCCCATCAGGTGGCCAAAGTATTGGAACTCCCGCTTCAGCATCAGTCCTTCCAATGAATATTCAGGGTTGATTTCCTTTAGGATTGACTGGTTGGATCTCCTTACTGTCCAAGGGACCCTTAGGAGGGTGGGGATACCATCAGAATTACCTGATCATTGGATCCCTGCCTAGCTGGACAGAGATGCCTTGTGCGACAGTTAGATGGAAGGAGAGAGGATGCTTGTTTAGAACACAAAGCTCAGAAATGTGCCAAAGACTGAAAGTATCAATGCAGGACAAGGTTTGAAATGATGTACTTTTTAAACCCTTGCAGGACACAGATACCCCTTTCCCATGTGCTTCTCACTTTAAAGAAGACATGCCTTCCCTGAGACCTCACTCCTGCCAAAAACAACAACAACAACGAAACCACAGACCAACCAAACAACAACAACAGAAACAACCAAAATTCTTGAGAACCTCAGGGGCCTTAAATCCTCACTAAATATGATTTCCAACACATAAATCCAGTCAGCCCAGACTGAGGTGTTGACACTGGATTTATCTGCATGACTTAATAGCTTATTTCAGAACCCTCTCAGAGTTCCTTTTTTCCCATTGAGTTGTGATTATTTTGCTATGTTTCCTGTGGATGAAATTCACATGCACTCGGGATTTACTATATATTCTCCTCTGCCTTTCTTTCACTTAACAGTGCAGTCATCCTTCACCTCTAATGAAAAAAGAAAAGCAGCTTCCTAAGCAACTGACTACCAGGTTGTATGAAAACCCTGTCTAGAATTCTTCCTTTAAAAAAATCCACATTATGAAATGTAGATCACTTTAAAGAAAGAGCAAGATGGATCCATGATAATTGAGTGAAATGTGGATATGATCCTGTCTGTGTTGGGTGCAAATGACCTTATCAGCCAATTTAGGATTAAGAGAAAAGGGCCAATGGGTGTTTTTACCTGTGGAGGTTACTTTGGAGCAGCAGTGTGAGACTTGGAGGCCTGACTGGCTCTTGAGTCTTGGCCCCATTACCAGCCATTAATATAATTTTGAGCTAGAAATATAACCTCTCTGAGCCTCTCAGCTTTTTTGTCTCCAAAGTGGGGATAGCAATCTCTACATTGTGTATATCCCTGGGGACTCAAATCATTATGAAAAAGGAAAAGGTTTCTCCTCTGTAGAGAATGGATACTCTGTTGGCATATTGGGTGTTCAGTCAGAGGGCTAATTCCCCCTAGAGTTTAACTGTCAGACCACGTAGCAGTATTTCAAGGGCTTAATTCTTTTTTGTCTTGACTTTGTCAATTGTACACCAACCTTAAGCATTTCTGGAGTTGCTGCTATATGACCATCACTGTACAGTCATCTTGGAAGACAGAAGAAGTTTCAGACTACAGAGTGTCAACCATGGAAATGTGTTTTCTAGAATATTTTTCCATGTAATGCTCTGTGTGATCACTAGCACATGCTTTAAAAAAAGCAAATTTCAGAATAAATTTATGGAAGAATTCTTATATGTTCAGAAAACTTAGTAGACATACACCCATATATGTGTGCTAAGTCACTTTAGACGTGTCCAACTCTTTGTGACCCCATGGACTGTGGTCTGCTAGGCTCCTCTGCCCATGGGTTTTTCTAGGCAAGAATACTGGAGTGGTTTGCTATGTCCTCCACCACGGGATCTGGAGAAGGACATGGCACCCCACTCCAGTACTCTTGCCTGGAAAATCCCATGGACGGAGAGTCCTGGTAGGCTATAGTCTATGGGGTCGCGAAGAGTCAGACATGACTGAGCGACTTCAGTTGAAATTTTCACTTTCATGCATTGGAGAAGGAAATGGCAACCCACTCCAGTATTCTTGCCTTGAGAATCCCAGGGACAGAGGAGCCTGGTGGGCTGCCGTCTATGGGGTCGCACAGAGTTGGACATGACTGAAGTGACTTAGCAGCAGCAGCCACCAGGGGATCTTCCCAATCCAAGGATCGAACCTGCATCCCCTATGTCTTCTGCATTGATAGGTGGATTCTTTACCACTAGCACCACCTGGGAAACCCTATTCATACATAAGTATATTAAAAGGCAGAATGAACTCATGCATTACAAGTTATTAATAGCATTTACCCTTAGCTATGAAGAAAGGATTGACATGAAAGAATCATTTGGGGCTTAAACGTTTAGTCTTCTAAGTGATTTGAGGTTTTTGCAACAAGAATGTAATCATGTATTAATTTGATTTTTCAAAAATCAATACACTTTTTTTGGAATAAGTTTTAGGCTTACAGAAAAACTGAGCAGAACATATACCATATACCCCATCACTCTCCCCAGGTCCTCTATTGTTAATATCCTGTGTTAGTGTGATAGGTACATTTATTACAATTGATGAACCAATTCTGACATAGTATTATTCATGAAAGTCTGTAGTTTATATTAGGTTTCACTCTTGGTGTTATACATTCAATTTGACAAACATTTAATGACCTGTATCCAACATTATAGTATCTCACGGAATAGTTTCATTTCCCTAAAAATCCCTGGTACTCCACCCATTCATACTTTCTAGTTCCACTGAACACCTTGCAACTAGTTTTTATTTTTTGACTGTCTCCATTGTTTTCCTTTTCCACTGTGTCATATAATTGGAATTATACAGTATGTAACCTTTTCAGATTGGCTTCTTTCACTTATCAATATGCTATTAAAGTTCCCCCATGTCTTTTCATGGCTTCGTGCCTCTTTTCCTCATTGTCTGGAGTCACCACAGCTTGTTTATCCCCTCACCTATTGAAGGCCATCTTAGTGGTTTCCGAGTTATGGCAATCACGAATTGAGCTGCTTTAAACCTTCTTGTGTGGGTTTTGTATGGACATGAGTTTCCAAATCGTTTGGGTAAATATGAGGTTCTGTTGAGTCATTTAGTAAGAGTATGTTTGATTTGAAAGAAACTACTAAGCTGCCTTCCAAAGTGGCTGTACCATTTTGCATTCCCACCAGCAATGAGTGAGAGTTCCTGTTGCTCCACATCCTCCCCAGTATTTGACGGTGTTAATGTGTTTGATTTCCATTATTCTAATAGATGTGCAGTGGTATCTCATGTTATTTTAACTTTGTAACTCACTAATAATATGGGATTGAGAGCCTCTTTTAATATGCTTATTTTCTATCTGTATATCTTCTTTGATCTGGTGTCTGTCAAGTCTGTGGCCCATTTGAGTCATTCATTTTCTTATCACTGAGTTTGAATTATTTCTGTGTTTTGGATAATAGTTCTCTATCAGATATGCCTTTTGCAAATAGTTTCTCCCAGTCTGTGGCTTATCTTCTTGTTCTCTTGACAGTGTCTTTCACAGGGCTGAAGTTTTTAATTTTAATGAGGTTCAGCTTATCAATTATTTCTTTCATGAATTATGCCTTTGGTGTTATATCTATAAAGTCATCACCATACCCAAATCATCTGTCTTTTCTCCTATGTTATTTCCTAGGACTTTACATTTTATATTTAGGCCTATGATCCATTTTGAATTAGTTTTCATGACAGGTGTTAGGAAGGCCTGTGTCTGGATTTTTTTTTTTTTCTTTTCATAAGGATGTCTAGTTGTTCTAGCACCATTTGTGGAAAAGACTATTCCTTTATCCATTCAATTGCCTTTGCTCCTTTGTCAAAGATCATTTGACTATATTTCTGTGGTTCTATTTCTGACATCTCTCTTCTATTCTATTGATCTATTTGTCTGTTCTTTTGCCAGTACACTACTGTCTTGGTTACTGGAGCTTTGTAACAAGTCTTAAAGTTTGAGACTGTCAGTCTTCTGACTTTGTTCTTTTCCTTCAATTTTGCGTCAGGTATTCTGGATTTCCATATAAACTTTAGAATCAGTTTGTTGATATCTGCAAGCTAGCTTGCTGAAGCTTTTATTGAGATTGCATTTAATTTGTAGATTAAGTTGGGAGGAACTAACAGTTTAATAATATTGTCTTCTTATCTATTTCCATGGAATCTGTTTTCTTAAAGATCTACTTTGATTTCTTTCATCAGAGTTTTATAGTTTTTTTCACATAGATCTTAGAGATATTTTGTTCAAGTTGTGCCTATGTATTGCATTGGGGAGGGGATATTAATCTAAATGGCATTGTGCTTTAAGTGTAAAATTCTGATGTATTAGAAAGTGATTGACTTTTATTAACCTGGTATCCCACCACCCTGCTGTAATCACTTATTTGTTTCAGAACACTATCACTTGTATAGTTTTATCAAAAAAGAATAAAAGGAGATTGAGGAGAAAACTGATTCAGCAGACCTATACACAATATAATATTTAAAATATGATGAAATATTTTGACACCAGGTATGACTTTTGTGAGTTTCCCATAGTGCTTGCAATTGCTTTTGTTTATACTTGCAGATGTACAGATTCATATAATTAATTGACATACACACACATCTGTCATGAATTCATAAGAAGTGTTGTGTGAATTAATAGGTTATAGACATCCAAATAGACATATTGATGTCTAGCAGAGGCAACTCTACTCATGACTTTGTAATGGCCTATATGGGAAAATAATCTAAAAAAGAGTGGATATATGTATTGTTGTTGTTTAGTCATTATCATGTTTAGCTGTTTTGCAAGCCCATGGACTACGACATCCAAATAATATACATATGTAATATGTATAGATATGTAAGTCAGTTAACATTCACAGAAGCAAAGTAAGTGAAAAAGAAGAATCTAGGCAATGGCATTTCTAATGATCATGGCTCAGTGATGAGATATATAAGGGACAAGGGTGTAGTGACTCAGAGACCCAGCACAGTTTCAATACAGAAAGCAGGGCCATGTTGAAGGAACCTCTTCCAGCTCATCAAATTTTTCAATGCACAACAGTGAGGACATTTGTGCACACTTGTCTGACTCCCAAGGATGGCTTTTTCATCTCTTTGCCTTCTGTATCTTCTGACTTCCTCTCTGGTTGGCTGACTCCCTTTGGAACCATACAGAGAAGAATATTCTGAGAAATGTAAGTCTTGCTGTCTGCTTTGCAATGCAGATTGCTGAGAAGAAGTTGATAATTCAGGATTGATAATAGATTATCCAACATCCCTTATTTGTTTATTATTTTTAAACTTTTTATTGGCATAGAGTTGATTTACAGTGTTGTTTTGGTTTCAGGTGTACAGCAAAGGGAGTGAGTTGTATATGTGTCCAGGCTTCCCTGGTGGGTCAGTGGTAAAGGATCCACCTGCCAGTGCAGGAGACATGGGTTTGATCCCTGGGTCAGGAAGATCCCCTGGAGAAGGAGATGGCAGCCCACTTCACTGTTCTTGCCTGGGAAATTCTATGGGCAGAAGAGCCTGGCGGGCCATAGTCCATGGGCTTGCAAAAGAGTTGAACATGACAGTGACTAAACAATACATATATCTACTCTTTTTTAGAGTATTTTCCCCTATAGGCCATTACAAAGTCTTGAGCAGAGTTGCCTTTGCTATACAGTATGTCATTATTAGTTATCTGTTATATATATAGTAGTGTGTATATGTCAATCCCAATTTTTATAACAGGGATATCCATTCCCTATAACTTTGGCTTCTCCAAAGTCTTCTCTTTTTTTAAAAAAAACATGTGCAAATGAATTTTTAAAATACAGCTTTACCTGACTTTACCTATAAAATGACCATATGATTCAGTTCTCCTTCTACAGTCTTGAAACATTCTCTTTGTACATCTCTTATAATAAATAACCATATTTATATGTGAGTTCTGCAAAATGTCTTCTTCCTCTATTGAATAATAATCCTGTTGACAGAAGAGATTCTTTTATGCCTGAACATGCCTTGCAGTGTCTGACAGTATAATACACATAGTAGGTACTAATAAAATGTTTGCTTAATTAATTAATGGATAATATTACTTGATATACTGTTATGACCAATTTAACTCACTGTATAAGTAAATTGTACCATCACTTTGTTCTGACTAATAACTATAACTAAAATGAATGCCCTGCTTAAATTTCTGATTTATTAGTCCTTTTAAAAATGTTTTTATTGCTGTTTTTTTCCTAGTCTAGTAGCCTGATGGTTTGCACTAATCTTTACCTTTCAGTTCAGAGTCATGAAGTCTTATTAGACATGTTGCGTTCAGTCTGCAGTCATGTTTCCTACATCATCATACCTGGTACGTTTGAGAGCAGTCGAATGGCTTCTCTAATGATTCTAGAACACTGCAGTGAATGACAAATTACAGGTGTCTAATATTATATGATTGGTAAATGACTGTTTTGTGCTTTATTTCCATCCCTCCAGGAAGGCTAGATTATTCCCAAATAGCAGATTGCCATATGAAAATGCCAGTATTTACTCTCTGTTGATCCAAGGTAACAATTCAGAAACAATCATTTGATATAAGACACTCATGATTTTTTATTACAAATTGGTAACTAGTTAGGAAGGATAAGTCTCTAAGGAACCCTGTTATGATTGGGTTGACCTTCAGGTTCAATAGGATAGGTTAGCAAAGAATTTCTTTGCTTTAAGTCCACATTATTGTCTAAATACAATAGGTGTTTGGTTTTATTTTAGTTCCCAACTTAATTTAGGTTATTTTAAAATCTCAGAACAAAAATTATGTTTCTAAAGTGATATTAACACAAAAAATTCAAATAAAACCAGGAAATATCTACTGAGTTTCTCATGTGGTGCTGCCTTTTAACTGGTATACTCTTTTCCTTTGAGTTAAGTGTTAACAAAAACACAGTTTCACTTTGGTTTTTGCTTTTTACTCTTGGTGTGCACCTACTTGTTAACATACATCCCCCCAGGTCTATTTCTAGTCATAGCTGTTTATTAATGCTGCTGCTTTGCTTACTTGCCTCAGATTTCTCTCTCTGCCTCTTTCCACCCTGCATCTCTATCTGCCTTAAGCTATTTTCTGCTCAGTTGGTTTTCTTTCAGCCTTATTGCTGAAGACTTTGGTCTGGGACTTTGCTGATCCTATTTGTGGACCTGCATACACTCTCCACCTCGCTTTCTGCTTCATTGCCTCCTTCTCACAGGTGACCTGCACTCAACTCACCTCTGCTGAAGAGCATCCAGGAGTGCCCACCCCCTTCCCCACCGCCAATTGCCCTGTCTTTAGAATCCCCTCTGTGCTGCACTATATGGGGGATAAACTACAAGCACCTTAGCCCCTCCAAGGGTGCCACAGTGGCTCTTTAATGCCTAAGGGCTGGTGGGCAAGAGTATCTAAGGCTTGGACAGAGGGAATAAGAGAGAAAGTGAATAAAAGAAAGAAACGGAAGTTAAAGGGGAGGAAATGGGGAAAGAAGTGGGGATGCAGGAAAAAGAGGATGGAGAGTACAGAAAGGAGGGGAGGGCTAAAGAGTAAAGAGAGGAAAGATGCACTCATTCCTTGGCTCCACAGGGATTGGTTCTAGGACATTCTGCAAATACCAAAATCCAAGGACAGTCACCTCATAGTTTAGGCACTCAGTGTTAGCAAGTTCCGCATCCATGGATTCAACCAGTTGCAGGCTGTAAACACAGTACCCAATCCATAGTAGTTTTAACCTGAGGATATATAACATGCAGGTTCCCAGGGCTAGCTATATTTATAGCCAGGAAAGCTATTCCAAATTCCTGTGAAAAACTGCTCTTCATTTAAGAGCCAACATTTTCACATTTATTTACTAAACTCCAGGGTTCACTTAGTTTTGTTGCAATTCTGACTCCATTCTCTTGGTGCCTTTGTTGCCCTCCTTGCTCCAGCCCACCTCTCACCCTTCCTGCTTACCCCCAGACCATCCTTTTGCCTCGGCAACATGGGCTGTCTTTCCTTCTCTCTCACACGCGTTCACAACCAGCTCTCAAGATCACACTTAACCTGTGACGTGTGAGACTGCCAATTTGGGGCAGAACTCAACCGAGTCATGCAAATACCAGGCAGGATGAATCACAAGCTGGAATCAAGGTCACTGGGAGAAATATCAACAACCTCAGATATGCAGATGATACCTTCCTAATGGCAGAAAGTGAAGAGGAACTAAAGAGCCTCTTGATGAAGGTGAAAGAGGAGACTGAAAAAGCTGGCTGAAAACTCAACATTCAAAAAATGATGATCATGGCATCTGTTCTCATCACTTCATGGCAAATAGATGGGAAAAAATTGGAAACAGTGGCAGATTTTATTTTCTTGGGCTCCAAAATCACTGCAGACAGTGATGGCAGCTAGGAAATTAAAAGATACTTGCTCCTTGGGAGAACAGTTATGACAAACCTAGACATTGTATTAATGTCTAGACATCACAAACCTAGACATCACTTTGCCAACAAAAGCCCATCTAGTCAAAGCTATGGTTTTTCCAGTAGTCATATGTGGATGTGAAAGTTGGACTACGGAGAAGGCTGAGCTCCAAAGAATTGACGCTTTCGAATTGTGGTGCTGGAGAAGACTATTGCGAGTCCCTTAGGCTGCAAGGAGATCAATCAGTCAGTCAGTCCTAAATTGACTGATTGATCAACCAGTCAGTCCTAAAGGAAATCAACCCTGAATACTCATTGCAAGGACTGATGCTGAAGTTGAAGCTCCAATGCTTTGGCCACCTGATGGGAAGAGCCAGTTCACTGGAAAAGACTCTGATGCTGGGAAAGATTGAGGACAGGAGGAGAAGGGGGCAACAGAGGATGAAATGGTTGGATGGCATCACTGACTCAATGGAAATGAGTTTGAGCAAACTCTGGGAGATAGTGAAGGACAGGGAAGTCTGGCGTGCTGCAGTCTTTGGGGTTGCAAAGAGTTGGACACGACTTAGCCACTGAACAAAACAACCCAAGGACTCTTATACTTTATAGGGAGGTGAGTCAGGGAAGTAAAAATCAGAGATCAGAATGATAAGAAAGTTCTGGAGAGTTTCAGGGTTGACATCTCCTACTAATGTTCAGAGCCATGCTCCTGCAGGCAAGATCCCCTTCCTATTTTATGTAAGTAATGACATTTTGATATTCTTGATTCTTAATACTGGAAATGGCAGCAAGGGTAATAGAGTCAATCTCATAAAGCGTGGATTCCAAATAGCTTTTGTCATTCTTGCCAAGTGTGATTTGTTGCCAGCATATACCTGCGATGCTGGGTAGAGCGGCATTTGAAGGCTGTGTGTAGACACATTGGAAAGAGTTCTGTGATCGGAAAGCAATATCTGCTGCAGCAGGAGGAGGTGGGAGTGGTGTTCTGTGTGCCATGCATTTGTTGATCCAGTCTTAAAGTTTTTATAAGAACATTTAGTATTTTGCACAGATCGTTTATAGATTTAGATAGCCAGAGAGGAATGGAATCCCTTCAGAAACTTTTGTTCTGTAATGGTCCTTCACCATCATCCTGATTTATTTTCTTCAACCTTGCTGCAGGTAACCTGACTGTAAGAAGGGTGCATATGTTAATAAGCAACAGATATACCTTTGAAAGTGAAAGTGAAAGTTGCTCATTCATGACCAACTCTTTGTGACCCCGTGGACTACACAATCCATGCAATTCTCCAGGCCAGAGTACTGGAGTGGGTAGCCTTTCCCTTCTCCAGGGGATCTTCCCAACCCAGAGATTGAACCCAGGTCTCCCATATTGCAGGCAGATTCTTTACCAGCTGAGCCACAAGGGAAGCATTTGCCCCCATATTAAAAACTATCCAATAACCAAATAGTTATTCTCTACTTCTAAGGCAAGGCACATGGTTCTTTATAATAGTATAAGAAGGTATTTTGCTTTTTTGTTACAACCAAGTCAAGAGTCTTTTGGTGGAATAATCCATTTGGTGTAATTGTAGAAGGTGAGGCTTGTTTGACTTCTATAACAGACATATTTGCTGTAGGGATGTATGTATGTACTATAGAGTTTGAGACCTATAAGGCAATTTAGATGACTTTCAATTCATGTGATTTGAAGAATGAAGATCAGAGACTATGTGACTTATTCAGGGCTTCACAGTTAGCTCATAACTCATCTTTCTTTTGCATAAAGGATTGGCCTCTGTGTTCTATTTGACTGCTTTTCTTTGAAGGCCATGAAGAGCCTACACAAGCTCACTGCCAGAGAGGGAGCCATAGGTTTATGTGTGAGGGGAGCGATGAGTGGCAGGTGAGCAAGCCACATTCGGTGGGCGAGAGTCATTAGGTAGAGCAGGTGGGGGCCAGGTGAGTAATGGGACATCTCACCAAGAGCTTTGAAGGAACCAGGATGGTATCAGGATGGACCACAGGAGAAAAGGAAGGGAGGGTTGTGTGACTGCCTGGAACAGAGCCAGAGTGTCCCCCACCCCTACTGCGTGTGCACACCGGAGCACACACACACAAGTAGCTCTCACTGACTGTCATTTCTGTGGTGTGTGTGTGTAGAACCAGTTTAAGGATTCAGGACAAGAATAATACTAAACCACCTTCTCCAGTTACACCAAGTGGATTATTCCACCAAAAAACACTTGGTTTTGCTGTAACAACCAAAATGCCATCTTATACAGTTATAAAGAACCATGTGCCTTGCATTCTATGCAGGTATCTTTGTTAGACATTATCTCCCCAGTAGATCAACTCAGTTGTTCAGTGATGGGGTGGTGATATTCAGACAGGAAAATCTTTAAACCTAGTCTAGAATGGACCTAAAAGTTAGGAGGTCTTTGTCCTATTATACATAAAAATGCTGTAGAACTTCCAAAGTACTATAAAAATCACAGGTTTTACCTTGATGCTAATGCATGAACAATAGTTTATTTCCTTATATGTATGAGGAGAAGCTTGGACTAAAGGGCCATTCCTTCTCTGATAGCCTATGGTGTATTTCCATGATAGTAAGCTTGGTTTTGATGTGAATATCTGCCTGGGCATGTTTTATCAAAAGGCAAGTCTGATCATCCTCTCTCTTTTTGAACAACTGGACTTTCTGTTTCCCCCTGGACCTTCAGTGCTGTGTTCCCGGTGCCTAGCCCAGTACCTGGCCCCCATGGGCGCTCCTGTGGGGAACATCTGTGGGGTCCATAAGTCTCAGCAGGATGGGGAGACTCTCTTCTCTCCGTTTTACTATCCTTGTCCTGAAGGGAGAGGCAGAGTTCTCCAGACTGACTTGGGGGGAGGCCACTCTGTCCCTGCACAGCCTCGACGACAGAGGAAAACAGAAGGGAGCTTCTGGTAAATTTCCTCTTAAAGACAGACAGCAATCTAGAAGAGCAGCCTGGAGGTAATTTGATTTTATTATTAACAGTTTTTGAAAGTTTGCCATAGTTTTCTGAGCCCTTTCAGGTAGGCATATATGGGTCCTTAATGCTTCTTCATGTTGATTCTGTGACTATTCCTAAGAGTTCTCTCAAGAAACTGAAATAAGGTCAAGTTGTTCAAATACTTACATAGGACTCTGGAACCTATTGTGCCCATGTTGGTCTCCTAAAACACTCAGAATTTTATTAATGCTGTTATGCCTCATTCTCCAGGGAACTGTGTGGAAACTCTAGCGTGGAATTTTATTTCAGGGCAATCAGGTCAGATTCTTTTTGTGTGCATGAATTTGTTGTGTTGTTTTAACCTCTGTATTTATTTATTCCTTAGAATTAAACTCCAATATCTTTAATGAATAGAAACAATGTCAATAATTGAAACACCTTATAAATATTTAAATGAATCACAAAATTATTTGGCAGGTGAAGGTGAGTACATCTAGAAACTTATTATATAGCTTACACTTGGCAATAGACATTTCTAACTGTTCTCACCATGCAAATGCACAATAATGGCTTAATATAAACAAATTACTAGGGGAATGAAAATGAATATAGTTTTGACACAAGTAGAATAAAACTCATATGCATAAATATAGTAAAAATAATAGTGCATTTTATTTACTTGTGTGGTGTCTAGCTACAGCTGCATTCTAGCTGCTTTGTAATAAAATTATAGCAACCGATTAAATACCGATTAGCTGGTTAGAGACAGATCAGATTATAGCAACAATTAAAATCAGCGTAGAACAATGTATTCCATCAGTCTGCTCTTCCTTCTGCAAACAAAGTCTTGGAATAAATTTCTTTATTATGTATATGTGCTTTGTGTATGCAGTCTGTATTATTCTGATAGCAGGAACTCTGGGCTTGACACAAGGAGGGTGGGAAGTTTTACCCAACTTGTGAACTAAGAAATGAAACCTTTGAAGCATGTCCAGCTAGGGGTACAGTATAAACAGGGTGCTCAGGAGGAAATGAATGGGTGTGCTGTGTGTGAGGCAGGGTGATATCTGCCTGAGCTGAGTGGACAGAATCATGAAAAATGCTTTACCACGGGAAAGCAAAATAGTGAACTCCATAGGAGCAAATTCCGGGAGATAGTGGACAGAGGAGCCTGCAGTCAGTGGGGTTGCAAAGAGTTAAACACAATTTAGCGTCTAAACAACAACCACAAATCTGTATCAAGTCATACAAAGATATGGCAAAACTGTCTATGGATAGACTGTCATGCCACTTTAAAGACTGATGCATGATTACTTAGATCTTATTTCTTCCAAATATACTCAAAAGAAAACAAATTACAAATTTTACCCAATAGGTATGTAAACTCAAGGCTTTCCCATTAATGGGAAGCATTACTATGTCCATCAATGGAAATCCAAAAAATCCACCAGCATTTTTAATCCTTGTGTTGCTTATGCCTCTGAACCTGAGGCCTCTTCTCCCCTTGTTAATGGGGAAATTCAGACAGGGGACACCGCACTGAGACCTGATCCTTGACATAACAAAAACGATTGAACAGGAATTTAAACAGAAATATTATTACATTTCTCATCATGTGATTTGATTATTTAATGCCAGCCCTCTGCGGTGCCTCCAGCCCTCTTCTATGTGTCTGTGGTGGTGTGTGTCCTACCTGTAGGAAGGCAGCTATGCTTACCACTGTACCACCAACACTGTCCTGCGTGACCAGCCCCGGGCTGGTGGTGGGAGAGCAAGGCTTTTGTTTCAAAGCTGCCGTTCACTAGCTATAGCATCTCTGGCTTTTACTTTCTTTTGCCAACTTATAGGAATATTTCAAAGAGGAGACAAGAAAATATTTGCTCTAGACAAGAGCAGATGGGCAAGTGAGTGTATTTAATTCTGAGGATCAGTATTAGGAAGCCAGTTCCCCTGCTTTCTCTCCTCTCTTAGGACCAAGCCTGCTGCTGAGGACACAGTTCTGCTCTCTCCTCCAGAAAGAGATTTTTCAAAAGTGAAATGATTAGTTCCTCAGTCATGTCGACTCTTTGTGACCGCATGGACTATAGCCCGCCAGGCTCCTCTGTCCATGGAATTGTCCAGGCAAGAACACTGGAGTGGGGTGTCACTTCCTTCTCCAGGGGATCTTCCTGACCCAGGGATCCACCTCAGGTCTCCCGCTTTGCAGGCAGATTCTTTACTGTCTGGGCCACTAAGGAAGCTTCAGAGATAAGAGCTCAAACCTGGCAGGAGGGGGCCCATAATTTATAAGGAGGGGAATAAGGTGAAGGACTTCCGCATACTTTACTTACTGCTATTGTCAGTCAGGACATTCCTCTCTCTCATAGGCCATGATGAATACCCTCTAAAAGCCACAGGGGATAAAATTTCACCAAGAGCAGGAAAACTATTTTGAACCTGTGAAGTCTTTCCTGGATGGATTTATGACATGCTGGTTTCTGGTACAGAGGTCAAAGGATAGAATTTACCAAATTTTTATTAGTTCTGAGATAATATGAATTTAAAAATATACCAATAATATAGTTATTAGAGAATTTTAAAATCTATACATTAAATATACACAGCATTTGAAAAGAACTTTCATTTATGAAACAATAAATGTGAAGAAAAATGGTTATTTTAGCATTAAAACAATATTTCTGTCTTGGTATTCACACCATCGATGTGATTCACACATCGCATTCACACCATTCGCATCATCACCCCATTTCTTTACAGTCTCATCTATTCATATGTCACCTGAATATCCAGTATTGGTCTCTCTGTTTATGTGACTCTCACTGAATGGCAAAGCTGGATAAGAATGCACATCATTTAAGATTTGATTTTTCTTTTGTATGAGATACATTTTCATTAGCCTAAAAAATTAATTTGCTATGTGGCATTGCACTGGAACATGAGCTTGTGATATTGTTATAATGATATCAGGTCCAGTTTCTATTTAGCCCAGCTCTTTTTCTTCCTGGTAAACAGACAGCCACACACAGACATATACAGATGCATGTGTGCACACACACACATACACACACAGCCAAAAGAAAGCTAAGTCATCCTTTATTATTAGGTCTTAGGATGATTGCACATACAAGAACCCTGGAAAGTTGGACTGAACTTTTGGTGCATTCTTTAACCTGCATTCAAGTAGCTTCAATGGGCTTGATCCAGAGCTGACTCTTTTTCTTCTGCTCTAATTAGGAGTCACATCTGACCTGAGCAGTGGGAGGGGCTGTCAATGTAGAACAGCATAGCGCTAGAGGAAATGGAACCAGAGAGCAAGAGAGTAGGTTCACGTCTGGTTGGTGTGGGTTCAGGCTGCTTAGCATCAAGCTTACTCAGTCTGGGGCATTATCGTTAGGGATGGTGGCTGCTGGAAATGAAGAGAGAGATTTCCTCACTGGATGAGCAGGTAAGGAGAGACAGAAATTGCACTGTGCCCCTCTGGAAGCTCTATCACAAGGAAGCAGAGTTCTCTGAATGGAGTTCCTTTCTCCCTGGAATGGGGGAATTACTTGTCCTAGTCCTCCCTCATCCTGAGAAGGCACAAAGGAGATGGAGGCGGGAGGAGAGAAGCCTGGAGTGGAGGCAGATAAGCTGCTGCAGTATTAGCCTAGAGACTTGTTGTTGTTACTGTTTAGTTGCTCAGTCGTGTCTGACTTTCTTTGACCCGATGGACTGTAGCCCACCAAGCTCCTCTGTCCATGGGCTTTCCCAGGCAAGATTACTGGAGTGGGTTGCCATTTCTTTCTCCAGGGGATCTTTCCAACCCAGGGCTGGAACCCGTGTCTCCTGCATTGACAGGCGGATTCTTTACCACTTAGCCACCTGGGAAGCCCAGAGGTACAAAAGAGAATAGTCAGTCCTCTCTCCATCCTTTCTGTTTTTCTTCTGATATTCACAGAAATTTAGGTTTCTCACCTAATTCTCAAGAATAGATACATTTTTATGACATGTTTTCCCCTAAACTAGTGAAATGTGTATAGAAGCATAAACTTGTAGTTAGACTGAATGTTAGAGTGAGTGGAGGGAATGATTGGGTAGGGGGAGGAGTGACTTTGTCTGGAAATGTTGAAGACATAACGTTTATGAGACATGTGGTTTGGAAAATTGTAATCTTCGCAACATTTACTCAGTGCCCACCGAATGTTCAACACCTCCACTACCTCAATTAAAAATAATCAATCTCTATCATGCTGATGAGTTGCTCTGAAAATAACTACCAATTATCCCAACTTCAGTAGAGAAGATAATATACTTTTAATTGGGAGCTGACTGGAGAGGAATATAGAGATACTAATAGATATTTCGTAAGAAAGCTTTCTGTATCTTGAGAAAGAATTCTACCATTCAACCACCCTTTCAGACAATGAATGTGAAGGTGTCGTCTTCCAAGGAGACTCCCTGAGGAAGTAAGTGCCTTCTTACCTTCTTGGGGTGCCATGAAAATGAGAGAGATATCTGTCAGCAATCCAAGGTTCCTGTTTCTGTTGTCTTAGAATTTATAGCTTGTTAAAAAAAATTGCTGGTGGTTTCCAACTTGAAAAAGTGATGACTTGACTTCTGTGGTGTGGTAATTACGTATGGTCTTCGGATATCAAAGTGGCTGTCATAAGGAAGAGGGACTAAAATTTATTCTTTCTAGTTCCTGATGATGAATGCAAGTAAAAGGGAAGCTAATATTGTTGTTCAGTCACTCAGTCATGTCCAGCTCTTTGCAACCCCATGGACTGCAGCACACTAGGCTTCCCTGTCCTTCACTATATCCTGGAGTTTGTTCAAAGTCATGTCCATTGAATTGGTGATGCCATTCAACCATCTTATCCTCTGTCATCCCCTTCTCCTCCTGTCTCCAATCTTTCCCATCATCAGGGTCTTTTGCAGTGAGTTGGCTTTTTGCATCGGGTGGCCAGAGCATTGAAGCTGCAAGCTGATTTTAGCCTGAATTAATAGCTTCACAGCAATTACAGAAGACTACTGGCAGAATGATAATTTCCACAAAATAGTGATAATACTATTAATGGAAGGATTTCAACTGACCTACGGTTCTTTGGAAGCAAGTGACCAATCAGCTTGAGCTAATATATGTTTAAAAAAATTATAAGAAGGCTATCTGGGAACTCACAGAATCAAGATGGGAGCAGGAAGACCAGGCTTAGAAATAGGAGATGGGTGAAGATTGAGTCTACTTGGCTGTTGAGGTGCTTCTGGAGTAATGAATGAAAGACTGCATCATGTGTCACCCTAGTTAGGATTCAAAATCCTTTGAGAGAACGGCCAGTTCGCTGAGCTAAGGGTACATGCTCATTCTTTGTCCGTATGGAGTGGGACAGCAGAATATCTTCCAGAGGTTGCTAGGGATGCTTTCAAATTTTGTAGTGGAATGGTAGGTACCTAATTTACCATCCTACAAAGACTGCCTACAATATGGGGGAGATTCCCCAAGAAGGAACCAGGATTACAAAAAGGGAATAGGAGCTAAGGAACCAAAAATTAGCAAGGAATATTTAGTACAGAAACTGGATGGACGTTCATTAAGGCCATCATAAAGGAGGATTGTTCATTGGGCAAGAAGCTAGATAGTAATAAAAAGACTTGGTCCTTGTGACTCCAGTAATACTCATGGGCAAGAATCCTTGAGAGATTAGAGCTTCGGCCACCTTAAAGATAGCCAGGCAAACTTGGGTGATAGCATCATCTGCTTTCAAGGATGGTATCTAGGGACTTCACTGACAGTCCAGTGGTTAAGACGCCATGTTTCCACTGCAGGAGGTGTGGGTTCCATCGGGGAACTTACGATCCTATATGCCATGTGGTGAGGCAAAAAAAAAAAAAGGTATCTGGGAGTGGCTTCCATTTGTATGTTTTAATCTGGGATAGAGAGACCAAATACATTTGATATGCTCTAAATCTTGGGATTCCTTACCATTTTCTCTCTCCTCCTCTTCTACCTCCTGTGAAAGTTTCTAAACTCCATTTTGGACAACCTCCTCAAAACCCCTTAAGCAAAAATAGGTGCTCCTTCATTTTGTTTCTGGAATATAAATAAAAATCTTATTACACAGTTTCCCACTGGACCACGAGCTCCTTGATGCAGGGACCTAGTCTTTTATTACTGGAGTTTAAACACATACCACAGGGACAAGGAGATGAACAAGTTGAAAGATAAAGAGAGAGTGACCAGAGGCCTCACAAGGTTGGGTTCTGTACAGCGCCTTCTCTAACTGCCTCCTCAAACATGTTCTAATCCATATACTCTTGGTCCTAAGCAGTGTGAATATTTGATCTCCTGGTATCTGTCAGGTGAAACCTTTCTCTGAGAAGCTGAAGGCATTTCACTCTATTGATTTGTTCTCACTAGAGCTGAGCTGTCAGTGGTAAGTAGGCATTTGTTTCTATTATGACTGTCAATAGTATGATTTCAGATCACTTTTATCCTAGTGGTTTCAAGGGATCACACTTTTAATTTACAAAGCCAGCTCCCTAAAACTGAAGCAGACCAAATCTTATTAAGCCATATACCCTAAGCTTTCAATTTATGGGCATTATTATTGGGAGAAATCGTCATATGAACAAAGGTAGCTATGGAAGCGTAGAAATCACACAACAGCAACAACAAAAACTGCTATGAAGTTTTAGAGAAGAGAGGAAATCACAAGCAAACAGAGGAGAGACTGAATGAAGTCAGAAAGCCCTTGTTTCAAATACACTGTGGGTAGATTTCTTACCTTCTGATTACTGTTACTCCTACTAGTTTGTGAAATCTGTGAAATGGGGATGATGAGAGCAATGTAGTTCCTAAGGTTATTATGAGGATGATGAGAGCAATGTAGTTCCTAAGGTTATTATGAGGATTCAGTGAACCTATTGGTTCCTGGTTTATTCTCCACCCTACATAGATTCCAACCTCCTAGGCAATCGTAGGGGGAGGGAGAGTGAGCAGAGATTTGCAATCTCAGGGCTCCTCACATAAGACACCAAGAGCATGCCCCTCCTCGTTTCCTGGTCCACGCTGCTTCCTACAAAGGGCAGAGGATGATGAGTGGAATAGGAGACTACATGTAGCTGCATAATTTGCCACCTACACTTAATTGGTCAGAGCTGCTAGGAGAAGCAACACTCGGAATAGCAAAACTTTCCAGCTATGTTGTTTTAACCTTACCCTTTCACACTTAAACCAAGTTCTTCCCCTTCAGGGCTTAATTATTTGCAGCAAAAATACATCTTAAGCTTCTTTTAGATTGTCTCCTAAAATGGAATTGGTCTCTGTGTGTGTCCCTAACTCTAATTACTGTTTTATTTATTAATATTGGCATGTGATTTTTATCTTTATAATGGTTGGAATCTTGTTTCCAGGACAACCAGAAGCTGCCAAGATCTTTGTACCTATAGGGTCAGAGTCCTACTATAATCTTGGTTCCTTTCACTTTTGTGACCAAAAGTATTCAATTAGTTCCATAATTCTGTCAGCTTTCTCTCTTTGTATTTTCTCTTCACACAAGGTTAGTTTCACCTGTGCAGTTATTTCTAAATACATATACTAATGTACATCCTATTTATCTAAAATCTAACCTTAATGGCTTTCTCTTCTACTACCCAGTGGCTCCGGTTGTGATGAGGACTTCCCACTGAAAATTGTTACTACATACAAACCACTTGGAACAGCATTAAGCACACAGTAGGCTCTCAGTGAATCTGAGCTGTTATTATTCTCATCATCATCATTATTACTAGAATCACCCTATGGTTATTCTGTGGATTAAATAATAAAATATTTATAAACTATGTTAGCATATTGCTTAGCACATTGTAGGCCCTCAATCATGTTAGGTACTGCTAGTTATAGGAGCAGAAGCTAAAAATTTAGTTAAGAAAATAAAGCATAGCATCTTCCAGGGTAATTGCCTTGGCTCCATTCACTTCATTCTTTCATGCCATTTCCTTCTATGGCACTTTACAGTGAGGATGAGTTTTCAGAACCATGCTTTATTCAGAGGTATTTCAAGATGTATGGTCATAAAAAAATCCACTTATACTCAGTAAGTCAGAAAAGTGGTATCATATTTCATGCATTCACTTTAGAGTGATGATTATATGTTTTTACAAGTAACTTGTAAAAAGCTCATCATTAAAAATGTAAGCAATTCAGAAAGTTATAAAAAGAGAAAGAAACACATCATCCTAAATGCTACCTGCCAGAATTATTCGCTGTGAACAGTTGAAGAGTGTCTCTTAATGCATGGATATAGATAGGAAGATAGAAAGATAGATAGTAAGAATTAACCTTATGAGGAAATAATTAACTCAGAAGTAATTCCTTTCTTCCCACTTCCTCTCTCATACCCTTCCAGTTTTGTTCCTTATGTTGTATTTACTCTGATGGGTTTATAGCATCCTCAGTCTGTTTTGCAAACGTAATTCTCCCATTTGTTTAGTTCTAGGTCGATTTTTATTTGGATCCACTGCTGATTATTAGTCTTTTTACTGTGGTTTGCACATCTCAGGTTTATTTATTTTGACTTTTCTCTTGGTTGGATAACTTTCTTCATCAAGACCTTTTTTCCAAGCGAACTCATGAGGGTTATATTTTCTTAGGTTTTTAACTTCTGAGAATAGACCTACTGCCTTTTTACTTGAATAACAGCTTGGCTGATAGGATGTTCTCAGGACACCTTTTCTTTCCCTCTGAAGGTTTTCTTTCCCTCTGAAGGTTGCCTTTCCCTCTGAAAGTGTAAGGCCAGACTAATTCTTTTTCACTCTTAGAGTTGACTTGCTTTCTCCTTCTTAGATGCTCAAATAACTCTAGTTTTATTTTGATGTGTAATAGGTTAATTAAAGTATCTTAATGTTGATTGTTACATTTTTTCCCAATATGATATGTCATTTTCATCTGTGTATTCAGTTCTTTCTCTTCTAGGGGAATGTTTCTATGTGATAACTCAATTTTTCTTTTTCTGGTTCACTATTTCAGGGGACATCAATAATATTTTGGTTGGTTTCCTTTATCTATCTTACATAATCATGCTTCGCTTTCTGTTTGCATTAGCAAGTTTCTTGCCTTTTCCTTAAGTGCTGACTATAATTATTTTAAATTTCTCTATCATTCTATTAACTTAATTTTTAGCTTTGACTTTTTTCTAGTTCTGTTTTTAATTTACTTAGTAGATCTTCAGTGGCACATTATGTTTTTCAGTGGGTCCTTAGCTCTGGAATTTCCTTTTAACTTTTCATTTGAACTCTTATTGAATATTCTTATTAAGTTCTTTAATATTAAAGAATACTCATGGGGTATTTGTCTCTGTTCCTTGGATTATATTTTCTTTCAGCTCATTTCTTCATCTGTCCTGTGGGTTATATTCCTCTCCACCCTCATCTTTCCATCTCTTCTGTCTGGTAGTATGTCTGCATGGTGGTCATGCCTTCTCTTTTTATCCTGCTCACAATTAAAATAGGTGTTTCTGGGTTTTTTTGTTTTGATTTTGTTTTCTTTAAAAAAATTATTTTATTATTTATTTTTAAGATTTTTGGCCACATCGTGTGGCAGGCATGTGGGATCTTAGTTCCCTGACCAGGGATCAAACCCACAGCCCCCACAATGGAAGCATGGAGTCTTAACCACTGGACCAGTGGGAAAGTCCCTTGTTTTTGTTTTCTGAACTGATGTGAGTGGATCTTCCTTGATCTCTTTTCAAATTATTTGGGACGAGTTTGTCTTCCCCTTCCTGAGCCACAGTTTGACAACTGGATGCTATTTTCTACCTATTTTTCTAAAGATTGACTTTCACAATGTGGTCCTGGGACCAGCAACATCAGTTAATGGAGCATATTATGGGACCCCCATTCACCCTTATTAAGCTGGACACCGTGAACATGAGATCCAAGAGTCTGTGTTTCCACAACGTTTCCAGGTGATTCTGGTATATCTTAAAATCTGAAAGCCACTGCAGTTAAGTGTTGTGGCAACACGGAGCAGGAAGGCTGTGGTCTGCAGAGCGCAGTTCATCTTGGGAGAACCTGAGCCCTGCTCTGTCTTCTGAGATCCTATTAACATCCTGTCCCTGGGCCTGTTCCTCAACCGTGATCGTTCCACTTGTTTGGGCTTTAGCACATTCCCTTATTCACCATGTTGCCCTGAAATCAGTCAGCTCTGGTGTTCCTTCCTGCCTCTGTTGGCAGGGCTGCCATGAGCCAATGTGCAGGTTGGACCTACATAAGGACACCTGACTTGAGGGGGCTGGGAGGGGACTAACATCTAGTCTGCACTCTGCTGACAAAGAGTGTGTCTGGTGCAGGGCTGTGTCAGCCCAGAGGAGAGGATCCAGTCTCTAGCTGATCTGCCCAGAGTGGGCATCTCTTCACACAAGGAACATCTGTAGTACTTGTCAGTGGCCCCGGTAAGGTCTTGAAATAATATGTAGGCACTTCTGTAGTAAAACTGTGTTCCTCGAATTTGTCCAGGTTTGTCTAATCACTCCCCTTCTCTTGCTCTGTAACTTTACAAATTTGAGGGTATTTTTTAGAATTCTTTCTGCTTTCTTTCCTTACAGTGCTGCCTCTGGGTGTATGTAGGGCTAGGGTAGTGAGAGTTAGTGAGGTTAACTTTACCACAGCTTCATTTTCTTCTTAGCTTACAGTTCAAAAATTTCTAGCATCAACTCACAGCACTTCACTATTTAATAACTGCTGGTAAAATTTTAGCCTTTAAAAATGCTTATTATTTCGTTAGTATTTTTGTTCATTTGTTATTGGGGGTGTCTGATTCTATGTTCTTATTATTAATATACAATAACTGCATTAAAATTTATTTTTTATTTTACCAACATGGATGAAGACAATTATTTTCTACTTGGTTTTTTATCTGGTAGATTTCTTTTCAGGTTATTAGAGGTTGTATACTTCGCATAACTTAGGCAGAAAAAAGTCAAACAAACAAGGTCTGAGAGGATGCTGGGTAGAATACGGAATTAAAGAACAAGTTCTAGAGATGAAGCACTGGAAACTGGTGCCCTCAGCAGGACAGACTGGTGGACTTTGGGAAAGCCCTTGCCAGGAGATTCCTGAAGTCTTCCCTGATAACTCAGCTGGTAAAGAATCGCCTGCAATGCAGGAGACCCTGGCTTAATTCCTGGGTCGGGAAGATCCGCTGGAGAAGGGACAGGCTTCCCACTGCAGTATTCTTGGGCTTTCCTGGTGGCTCAGCTGGTAACGAATCTGCCTGCAATGCAGGAGACCTGGGTTAGATCCCTGGGTGGGGAAGATCCCTTGGAGAGAGAAAGGCTGCCCACTCTAGTATTCTCTCATAGAGAAGTCCATGGACTGTGTAGTAGATGGGGTTGCAAAGAGTTGGACCGGTCTGAGCGACTTTCACTTTCACTTCATGTTTGTACTGGGCATGTGATGTGAATGGTGGCCCCACCAGTGCAGCAAGGAGGGGTTTTCTCTTAAAGCAGTGGTTCTCAACAGGGGGTGATTTATCCCCTTCTCTCCCACCACCATCTGGAGACATTTAGCAACATCTGGAGTCATTTTTGGCTATCATGAATGGGGAGGGGATGTCACCACGTCTAATGGGTAGAGGGTATAAATATCTACAATGCAAAGGACAGTGCTTTAAGACCTAGAATTACCTGATGCAGAATGTCAGTAGTGCTGGGGGGAAGAAATCCTTCCGTGAAGAAGGAAGTTTAGATAGGCAGGAACAGTAGCTATTTGTGATACTTTTCAGTTGACAGAGGACATTCGCATTAATCCAAGAATGAGTGTATATGTACTGGTTTCATTCATACTTTGAATATGGCATTCCTTTTTATTTTTTAACTTGTCTTTTTCTAAATTCAATAATGAAACTTTTTACTTCCTTGGAGGTACAGTCGCTGTAATTGTCTTATCCCTGCACTAACACCCAGAAGTCAATTTTAAGTCACTAAAGAAGATCACATTAATTCTTTTCTTAATGGTCAAGTTTGTAACTCTAAGGAAGTTTTTGAAATTAGATTCCTACATAATAATCACCATAGAAATGATGGAAAACATTGATTTGGTAATATGAAAATTTTATCTGCATACTCAAAGAATCTTATCTTTGAGTTATATAGGCAGGAAACATTCTCCTTTTGTCATTCTAGGTTCTTCAGTTGGCCTAATAATTAAATTGACATAAGACAGATTAACCGAAGGAAAAAAATAGTTTTTATATATATGGAGTCCCAGAGACATGAGATCCAAAGGCAGATAATTGAGGTTTATATGCCATCCTGAGCTAAGGAGAAGGGGGTAGGAATATGTGTATTCAAAGGGGAGGAAGACAGAAGATGATGAGAGCAGAGTTTTGGTAAATGAATGCTTGCCATATCACGCAGAGGAGTTTTTCTGATATAAAAAGTTATCTTTGATATTAGGTCTCTTCCTGGTGTAGGCCTTCTGTCTAAATTCTTTTAGGTAGTTAGTGAAAGTTGCTCAGTTGTGTCCAACTCTTTGCAACCCCATGGGCTATAGTCCATGGAATTCTCTAAGCCAGAATACTGGAGTGGGTAGCCTTTCCCTTCTCCAGAGGATCTTTCCAACCCAGGAATCGAACTCAGGTTTCCCACATTCCACACAGATTCTTTATCAGGTGAGCCACAAGGGAAGCCCAAGAATACTGGAGTGGGTGGCCTATCCCTTCTCCAGGGGATCTTTCTGACCCAGGAATCAAACTGGACTCTCCTGCATTGCAGGCGGATTCTTTACCAACTGAGCTATCAGAGAAGCCCTTAGGTAGTTAAGGGGAAGGTAAACAGTTTTGTTTTGTTTTTTCTTTCTGTTGTCTTCAGCTCGAAACAATCTACATACCAAAGTGGGGTGTTTTGGGGATGGTGGTGGCATATTCTGCTACTCCTCAGAGCCTCACTTCCTTTGTGCAAGACTGACATGTAAGAAGTACCTTTTGTTTTCTTAATCAAATGGATATTTGCAAGTGACCCCATTGTTTATCACTGGACAAGTGACCATGTGACTATGGAGGAGTCACTTAATCTCTCTAGACTGCAGTGTCAACAACAACAAACATATTTTTAAAATTTCTTTTACTTACTTATTTTTTAATATTTTGGTTGTACTGAGTCTTCATCACTGCACACAGACTTCCTCTGACTGCAGCAAGTGGGGCTACACTTTGCTGCAGTGCATGGGCTTCTCATTGTGGTAGCTTCTCTTGTCGCGGAAGCACAGGCTCTAGGGGTGCGGGCTGCAGTATTTGCAGCACATGGGCTCAGTAGTTGTGGCTCGAGGGCTCTAGAGCATGGGCTCAGAAGTTGTGGCACACAGGCTTCATAGCCCTGTGGCACGTGGAATCTTCCCAGACCAGGAATAAACCAGTGTCCCCAGCATTGACAGGCAGACTTCCGTCCATTGAGCCACCAGGTAAGTCCAACAACAAGCATGTTTTAAATGGGTGTGGAGGAATAGATGAGCCCCTTTCTGCTGTAGCTTTCTATGCAGTTATGCAATGTAAGTTATGCAGAATGCATGAACCCTCCCTTCCAGAAAACTGGGTCCAGGGAAGTCTTCTGCTTTGAACAGATCTCTAGGTTTTTGTTAAATATTCCAGTGCCAGTCTTTCCATAACATCTCTTTTGCCAGTAGGCCCAAAACCAGGTAAAATGCAACACATTAATACATTTTAACAGATTTTAAATGAACTTTCCCTAAGCAGATAGAAGAAAATTAGAACATTCCAAGGGAAATCCCTTGGCAGACAACCACATCTGTCGGCTATTTGGCAGTCCTGAAACAGTTTCATCAGACTGCATCAGCAGTTTCTCTCAAGATGTGAACAGTATGTTTGCTAAAGACACACACAATCATGCCTGAACCTCATAAACTTCTCTCAATTACAAGGAAATGTCACTGTCAAAACCCTAATACCTCAAATGATCCCAACCATAAGTTCTTTAAAAAAAGAAAAACTACTACCATACTCAGATGTAGTATCTGAAAAGCCATGTAATACTATGGAAGTTTCTTTCTGCAGTCTGTAGGCAAAGCAAAATTTGGCAGTGTTTTTCAGTGCTGATAATGTACAAAGATCTTTATCTTTATTACTGGCTGGTAGTGTGGTATATCGGTATATAAACTTAGTTTTACTTCTAATTAAGCATTTAAATGCAGTAGCTTTTCTTTGCTTTTGTGACAAGATGGAAGATTAAGTAACATCCATTGCCCAGTGGAATTATCCATGCTCAAAAACGCAACCCAAATTAATGTCTGATGGTGAAGTTCATTTCTAACTACTATAACCCTAATCATTTCAGGGGAAATTAATATTCCTTGTGAATGAATATTTTAACAAGATGTGGTGAGTTTATTAATAACTGAATGAAGAAGAAACACAGTTTGAAAAATGGTCAGCATTTTGCTTGATGTTTACCTTTTATGCCTAATGATTATTTCTGGGATTTCGAAGCAGAAGAACACATCTACTCAATTGCTATCCATTAATCTGGAAATGTCCTGTCTTTTAATTCTTAAAAAAGAAATCTAATTGTTTCTGAATGTTAAGTTACAGTGGACTTTGTGGCATGAATACTGGAATTAAATATCTACTATGGCAATTGGTTCGGAGAAAGCAATGGCACCCCACTCCAGTACTCTTGCCTGGAAAATCCCGTGGACGGAGGAGCCCATCCCGTGGACGGAGGAGCCTGGTAGGCTGCAGTCCATGGGGTCGCAAAGAGTCAGACATGACTGAGCGACTTCACTTTCACTTTTCGCTTTTATGCATTGGAGAAGGAAATGGCAACCCACTCCAGTGTTCTTGCCTGGAGAATCCCAGGGACGGGGTCGCACAGAGTCGGACACGACTGAAGTGACTTAGCAGCAGCAGTATGGTGGTTGGTAGGTAGCTTTCATGGTACATCTTTCTAGACCTTTTTGTAATTTGAAGATGAAAGATTGTAATCTATACATTCTTAGCCCTAATGCTAATTTCTCTGAGAAGCTTTCCTGATACCGATAGTTGTGAACACTCCTTTATTTTGTATCTGTGTTGTATTCCTTCTTTCTTTGCATCTGAAAATCTGGTGGTGGTGTTCTCACCAGCTGGAATGCGGCTCCTTGCTGAATATCTTGGTTGTCTTATCTCCCTCATATATATATTGTATGGGCTTGCATCCTATTGGAACTTCAAGATGGGGTCTGGATAAAGCAAAAGGAGTGGATCTTTGAAGTTAAATTTATAACATAAAGGTTGATTACAAGTTTGAAAGAGTGAACTTCGATTTAAACTTCCTTAGAAGATGCAGGGGTTACCCTTTAATATGAACACTTGATGGTCTTAATCCCCCATCAGGTCGTTGGTGTTGGAAACTGAGGATTTAGGTTTAGGCCTTACTCAGATCCTCTAAACCCATGTTTGTCACAGAGGAAGAGCTAGGTAATTTCTTTGATTGGTGATTGATTATTTTCTTACAGCAATTTTGGGGAGGTGGTATAGACATGGTTAAAAATGGGTAAGGGTTCTTAAGTTGGAAAGATGAGAGTTCATGTTCTAGTTCATCTGCTTTCTAGATGCAAGACTTTCATCAAACTATTGGACATCTATGAGTCCCAGTTTATCTGTAAAATAACAATCCTATCCTCCTATGTAGGTTATAATGATTAAACATTTAATGCTTTTTAACAGCTGTAAAAATACTTAAATAACAGAAGTGTTCACTGTTGTTATTGGCAGTTAGTGAAAGTGTTTGGGGTTCTGGGGTGCAGGGTTGTGAGAAAAAAAATCTTTCTTTCGATACCCATATTGTCTGAAGTTGACTTTGACTATTTTCTTTGCACTTGCCTCTATTTCCCCCTCATTACCTTCATATCTCTTTGCTTTTCTCTCTAGAATAAGTCGATATGTGATGGTTCTTACAGGCTTTCTTTCTCTGTCAGAAAATGAGGTGGGAATGGTTCTGTATAAAATAATTTGATAAACAGTATGCTCGTACAAAACTGAGAATACCAGAAAGACATCGGGTACATCTGAGCTTTTGTGGTCTTCCAGATATTTAAAACCACTTAAAAAAAAACCTGAAATTCCTGAAGTCATACAGTAGAAAATTCACAGGGGAATAATACTGATACTTTTCCCCCACGTTCTTAGATTCAGTAGAACTGAACTCTCATCTCTTGATGGTAATGATGATAAAAGCCAGCATCCTGGACGTTGTGCTGTGAGGTAGACACTTTGATCACACTTACTGTGTAAGTGGTCAGACTCCAGGGTCCACAACTGTTATGTGTCCAGTTCTGATGTTAGCCCTGGATAAGCTTTGGTCTTTACTGCCTACCAGGAGCTTACATTGCTAAGGGAGAGCAGGAGTTCTGATCACAGAACTATCAAGACACAGAGGATGTTGACTCAAACACCAAGAACAACAAAGGAGGACTTGGTGGTGTCTGATTCTGGAGTGGCAGAGGAAATGGTAATTTAGCATGGATTTTGGAGACAAGGTCAAATTTCCATAGAAGAGGAGGCTGAGGGATATGAAAGGGAGCTGGGCAGGACTGTGAGGATAAGAAATAGCCGAGCTGAAGAAGGGTCCTCACAGACAGTGTGGTGGCTGATTAGCCAAGATTGGAGGAAGTCAGTGTAGACCAAGCGAGTGTGCAGCCTGTCAGGGCTGCAGCAGGCTTGTGTCTGAGGCTGTCATTAGTGACCTTGGAAAGCAATTCTGTCAGAATGGCAGAGGGAAGAGCCAACACTGTATCTGGCTGAGGAGATAGGAAGGTTGGGTGTTCAGATGATTTCTTCAAGATTGTTTATGGTTAAGGAAAGGAGAAAAATCAGTTGGTTATTTGAGAGTTCAGCATGCATGAGACCACTTTTGTTTGTAAGAAAGAAGAGAGATAGGATTAGTAGACGAATGAACAGAAAAGGGGAGATTCGAGATAAAATGGAAGAAAGAGAATGTTCTGAATGGAAGAGGAAGCTAGGGAGAAGTGTTTTATTACACATTTATGTGGGATTTGTATGCTTAACTTGAGACTGTATTGTAAGGGAAAACATGTTCTTGGCAGAAATGCTTGGTGACCCTCCGCATCCTTTGTCTTTATCATGTGGCTTGCTGAGTTGCCAAAACTCAGAATAAAGAAAACAGAGGTTGATATGGTGTCCTCGGCTTAATCTTGAGCAGTCTGTGTTCTTCCTGAGGAGGTTTCTCTTTCCTTTGATTCTTCTTTTCTTGGCTTTCCTCTGTCTACTCCACTGTCTTGATGTTGGCCAAGTCTGACTCCTTAGTCAGTTGCTTTTGGCTCCTGGCTTTTTTTTTTTTTTCCCTTAGCTACCAGGTCTTGGCTGCCCAGTTTGTGCTCGAAATTTAATGCAGGTAAATCAATATGTAACGATTGCTTTTCTTGGCAAGGCCAAGGTCTTGACTTTTCATATCCTGTCCTCATAGGAGCCCTGCTGCCTTTAGCCTAGCAGGCCCCAACCTTTCTGGCACCAGGGACCAGTTTTCATGGAAGACAATTTTTCCACATACTGGGGGTGAGGGGATGGTTTCAGGATGATTCAAGTGCATTACATTTATTGTGCAATTTATTTCTAATCTAATGCTGCCACTGATGTGACAGGAGGTGCCGGTTCATGGCCCAGAGGTTGGGGACCCCTGGTACTAGTGGGCGGCCTGTGACTGTTCCCTCACTGTGATAGTGAGGTCTGTGGGACCCAGGAAAGGGCACGTAGCTGGCAACAAAGGGTGCAGGAAGAAGGAGAGAGATGGGGGAAAATACACTTGGAAGCATCAGCCTAGAATGGAGGAGGAGCATTGCGTCTCTGGAAAGACAGCCCTCGGCAGCAGGGAAGAGGGAAGGTGCTGTAGCTGGGGAAGCACCCAGCACAGGGCCAGTGGGCTTGAGAGACCCCAGGGAGAACAGGCTGTGAAATACACGAAGGTCGCCCGAACGAGGACAAGCAGGGGCTACTCATCCAGAGTCTGCGGAAGGAAGGCTGTCCGCCACCATTGCTTGCATTTGACAGAGACTTAGAGGCAATCACGGGAGTGGAAACTTTAGAGAGGAGAAAAGTGAAGCCTCCAGGGGTGCTCTGACTAGAGGTCGTTGACATGGGAAGCTGTAACCAGCAAGGGAGAAGCAGATAGGTGTGTGTGTGTGTGTGTGTGTGTGTGTGTGCGCGCGCGCACTCAGCACTTCATCATGTCCAACTCTTGGAACCCCATGGAGTGTAGCCCACCAGGTTCTTCTGTCCAGGGGATTTCCCAGGTAAGAATACTGGAGTGGGTTGCCATTTCCTTCTCCAGGGAATCTTCCCAACTCAGGAATAGAACCTGTGTCTCCTGCATTGCAGTTAGATTCTTTACTTACTGAGCTACCTGGGAAGCCGCTGTGGTAGGTTAAGGAAACTTATTTAACTTTCTCTGGCTGGTGCTGAGTTGGAGACCAAGGGTAAAACCTGGGGAGACTAGGCATTATTGAATAACTACGAACTGTGTAGGGCTAACTGCTTCAGAGGGTGTGGTTTGGCTTCCTGGACTGGTTGCTACAGACTGTGAGTCAGAGTTCTCTTTTGTATACGGCCATCATCCTTTGTATTCTGTCTCTCACGGGCTGGGGTTACAGAGGTCATTTTCACTATGCAGTATGTACCATGTTTTGCAGGACATGCTGGAACTTGTGGTCTGGTGAGATCTGAATTATCTCAGAACTCTGCATTCTTCCAGGTGGCAGCGTGCCAGCACACTGTGTTTCCACAGACTTTCTTACATCCCCTTTCAGAAACTAAGGGGGCTGGCTTCGAAACAGAAACTGGAAACAGTATTTTTTATAGATGTTAACTTTTAAGGAAACATTAAAAGTTAACACTCAGAGTGCTTCTTCTTTTGTATTTACTCAAATATAGTTGTCAGTGCAGCTGTGGCTTTCAGAGTAGCCTAATTACTTTCATATACCATGATCAGTCGATAGAGCATTGGGAAAAGTCACAGCTATAAATTTATATTACTTGAGGGAGAATATTTGGTCTTAGAAATATTAACGCAGCCTCCCATCTCATATTATAGGAATTAGTTTTATTTGTGAAGTATAATTTGATTGACTTTCTGACCCACCTAAGAGTGTGGCACTGGGGAGAAGTGTTTTTACACACTGGCTGGTTCTGAGTTCTTAATTCTAGAGATGTCAGCTCACAGGAAAGGCAGCGTGTTCTTAAAAGAGATGTACTTAGATACCCTCTGCTTTGTTCATGGGAAAGGTCAAGAGGATGGAGAAACAGAAAGTCAAACATGGTGTCAGACAGTAGGAGATGGCACATGTGCATTCTCAGTGGCTCAGTCCTGTCTGACTCTTTGCTACCATCTGGACTGTTGCCCACCAGGCTCCTCTGTCCATGGAATTTTCCCAAGCAAGAATACTGGAGCGGGTTACCATTTTCTTCTCCAGGGGATCGTCCCAATCCAGGGATCAAACCCAGATCTCCTGTGACTCCTGCTTTGGCAGGCAGATTCTTTGCCACTGGCCATCTGGGAAGCCCTATTGTAGATGGCAGTCATTTCCAGTTAACACGGAGCTATAATGCACTACAAGAATTTTTTTTTTAAATCACTGAACTATTTATTAATTTCATTGAGCAGCAAACATTGAAAGTTACCAATGTAGAAAACTAAGTGGTGGGATAAAATCATGCCTGTGAGTGTTTTTAAGCATTTTCAAGTCTGTTGTTCTGATAGAAACTCCAAACACTTTTCTTCACTGATGTATGTTGCATGTACAAACTAATGTGAAGGGAAAATTATTATGGAGAAGTGTCACATCACTTGCATGAATGCTTTGTTTACAATAGCAATTCAAATTAATACTTTTCTTGGGCTAGTTGGCATCGTAAGGACAAAAAATGGTCTTCTCTTTCTATTTATGATCAAAAACAGTCTTGCCTGTGGTCTCAAGGGTACAAAGTGAGAGAGTCTAACGAGATGTAACCAACTGTATATTACTGCTGGAAAAACAATTCATGCTCACTTAGTGAAAGCTGATCTGTCCCCCAGCACTTGGAGAAGGTCTCTGGCCTTCAGGATGTCTTGGTGATGGCCAAGCTGCTCACTGTCCTAGTCTGAACCATCAATTCAAGGTCAGGTTTTGCTATTGCTTCAGTTTACTTCTTTCATGCCAAGCACTTCCCCTGGGCCTTTACTGTCACCATCAGGTCAGCACTGGCCCCTCGGCACATACACAGTGAGTCCTGCCAATGCTGGGAGTTGGACGAAGACAAGATTTCACCCTCTTCCTCCATACTCAGGTCATCTTCCTACATGTGATGTCTTCACTTCTTACATAATCCAGTTGAAAGGGCTAAAGAGTTTCTGTGAGCCTACCTAACTGCCTGGAATAATGAATACGTTTCCAACCTACTTTGCTTCTAAATGTGGCTGTATAACTAAATTCTGATCGATGGGAGTGAAGAGAAGTGATACATGCAACAACTAAAACATATTCTTAAAGGCTGGAGGTCAGTCCTGCCTCTATCTGGCTGTCTAGTCAGTGGATGGAATGACTGGATTGCCATCTTGGACCATGAGAGTGAGGACCATTCTCTAGGGTTGGTGGAACAGAAATCTGGAAGTAGTCTGGGTTTCAGATGACTGCAGAGTGAGTGGTCAGACCATGTCTGGTCTGCTGGTTCCCAGACTTATGTGGCAGAATGAAAATACGTCTGCTTAAACCCCTGTTATTTTGAAGTGTGTGTGTTTGTGTGTGTCTGTATGTCTGTGTATAATATTATATAGTTATGTCTGATTCTAACTAATAGACTATAATGTGTGTGTGTGTATATAGTATCTCCTTTCAGCATCTCAAAATATTATTATGTCACAAATACACAGCACATCTGTAATATAAATATGTGTGTGTCTGTGTGTGTGTGTGTGTGTGTGTGTGTGTGTATGTATAATTATGGGGCTTCCCTGGTTGGTCAGTGGTAAAGAATCTGCCTGCCATGCAGGAAATGCAGGCTTGATCCCTGGGTTGGGATGATCCCCTGGAGAAGGAAATGGCAACCCATTCCAGTATTCTTGCCTGGGAAATCACTTGAAGAGAGGATCCTGGTAGGCTATCGTCCTTGGGGTAGGAAACGAGTCAGACACGACTTAGCAACTAAATAATAACATATAGTTATATGTATATATGAAAATCATAAGGGTGTATATATATGTATTTATATGTATAAATTTTTTCTACCCTAATTTTGAAAAGATATGTGTAATTCAAAATGTTATAAGAATACTTGCAACTTCTAATTTGAGGGTCTCTTTGTTAAGATAAATCACTTTAACAATCTTTCATTAAAGGGCAGATTTGAAATCTGATTTCCGTCCTCAACTTCTGAAAAGAACATATTGGAAGCTGTGGCACTTGGCACATAGACCACATAACCAGAGTGACTGTAGCAACCTCAACTGATTCCTCCTAAGTCACTTCAAGTTCGTCTTCTTCAGCCTCCCCAAAGTCTTCTTTCTCCCAAAGCCTTATAACTGGAGACTCTTGGAAATATCTCTTATTAAGTGGAGCCAGGCAGTTCTTCCCCAGCAGCACCAGTTAGTGTTCAAAACGGAATAATTTCTTTATGGAAAGCACTCTCTCCTACAGTATATTTGAATGAGCAAGCTAACAAATGAATCTCAGAAGGCTCATTTCATTTTCCTGTTTGCCGTTTTCATCCTGTTTCCTGGCACAGCATATTGAAGAACTAGCTTTAGTCCTCTAAGACGTGAGGAGGGCCAAATCAGCATACCTGGACTTTGAACTGTTTTCCTGTTAAGGATTAAACTTCATTCCTGGTTATTATGTGTGTGTAAGAGTCTGTAGCAAGTGGATTTATACAGCTCAGTGGTTATTTTTCCTTGTTGACAGTCTCTGGGGAGTTTGCCTCGAACCAGTTCCTACTTTTGGCCTCCTTGCTGTCAAAATAATATAAACACCAGGGACAGAAAATATATATCTCAGTCCATCAAGCCTATCTTCTTCCTCTTTGACGATTGCTAATTAGGTTCTGAAAGTTTTAAGTGCAGAGAAGGTGAGCTCAAAACCAGATGCTCATGCTGCAGTTTAATGGGGATGGGGGCACAGGCAGGGAATTAGGGAGCACATTCTAGAATCTGTGGGCTTCCCAGGTGACGCAGTGATTAAAGAATCTGCCTGCAATGCTGGAGGCACTTGAGACATGGGTTCAATCCCTGGGTGGTAAAGATCCCTTGCAGTAGGAAATGTCAACCCATTCCAGTATTCTTGCCTGGGAAATCCCATGGACAGAGGAACCTAGTGGGTTACAGTCCATGGGGCCTCAAAGAGTCAGGCATGACTACGTGACTGAGAATGTTAATGAATTAATGTTCTAGAGTCTATAAAAGTCCATTTGATTGTTCAGAGTTGGTGAAAATGTATGGGATCATTATATGTAATGAAAAGTATGTTTTTTATTTTTTATTTTTTTTAATTAATAGGTTTTTCAATTAAGAGTTGCTTTGGGCTTCCGAGGTGGCGCTAGTGGTAAAGAAAGTGAAAGTGAAAGTCTCTCAGTCGTGTCCTACTCTTTGCCACCCCACGGACTATACAGTTACCAGGCCAGAATATTGGAGTGGGTAGCCTTTCCCTTCTCCAGGGGATCTTCCCAACCCAGGGATCAAACCCAGGTCTCCTGCATTGCAGGTGGATCCTTTACCAGATGAGCCGCAAGGGAAGCCCCATCTGCCAATGCAGGAGACACAGGAGACTCAGGTTCAATCCCTGAGTTGGGAAGATGCCCTGAAGAAGGGAATTGCAACCCACTGCAATATTCTTGCCTGAAGAATCCCTTGGACAGAGGAGGCTGGTGGGCTACGTTCCATAGCGTCAGAAAGAGTCAGAAGTGACTGAAGCGACTTAGCACAGCACAGCAGAGTTGCTTTACAGTGTTGTGTTAGCTTCTGCTCTTAGGGGAACTGAATCAGCTGTATGCAGACGTATGGCTGTTATAGTTTGAGCATATGTGTATGTGGTGTTAAGTGTTTCTTTCACCCTTACTGGAGGCCTCAGATTCTCAGAAAGCCTTTTCGGAATTGATGTCATGAGACCGGCATATACTCTAACCCTGGCTCAGTATGTCAAGTGGACACTGCTCCTCTGTTGAGTCTCATTTGGTTTCAGTGGAATTTCTGTGATGAAGCAGCATTTCCCCAACTCTGTTCATTCTTTGTCTTGACTGAATCCCACTTAGGAGTCATATTAGATTGCCTCCTCCTAGAAGGCTTCCTGTATTCCCTCAAGGCTTGGTTAGGAGCCTTGTTTTCCTGTGATCTTATCATGTATATCCTGTGCTCCAAGTCTTCTGTCGTCTTGGCTGTACCTTCCATTTGGATATTCCTAACTCAAGGGCATGGAATCTGCCTTATTTCCTTTGGGAGCAATGGTGCCAGCTCGGTGCCTGACCCATAGTAAATACTCAGGAAATATATGTGCTGAATTAATGCATTTTTCCAGAGGGACTTACTGTACTTATGCGTGAAATTTTTAGGCATGTGCATAGAAGTTGCAAAATAAATATTAGTCAGTTGGATTTCCAGTGCTTAAGTAATTCTCTGTTGCAAAGCAGACACTTCTGAAAGACTCATTAATGGTTTGGGATGTTATTTACAACATTAAAGCAGTTTTCTGAAAGAGCATATATATTACACCCCGTTTCCTCCTAAGTGCATGGACTTAGTGAAGGATAAACAATAAATCAATAACATCCTGAGAATTACTGGAAGCAGCAGCACACTCTATTATTCCCTGGGGGCAGACTAGAGAGGTGATGGGTGAAGAGAGCTTCTGATTTTCTGTCATGACGATGGGTGACAACATCTGTACTATGAATTTTCATTAACTTTTGAATCTGTGAAGCAGAATGTTGAGTCTATGGTAGATTTTTGTTTTAACCAAATTCCTTCTGTTTATTCAGGAGGTTTGGTCCCGAAGCATCCAGCAGGATTCCTCTCCTCTTGCGGATTTGACCTAGGAAAACTTGTTTATAGTAGTTCAGAAAGATTTTAGAGTTTACTTACATTTTAAATGATTAATTGATGAGAAGAAATATTTTAGTTTTGAAATTTCTTTCTTTTTTTTAATATTTGCTTATTTATTTTTGACAGCACTGGGCCTCCGCTGTTACTCGGGCTTTTCTCGAGTTGCAGCGAGTGAGGGGCTCCCCTCTGGTTGCTGTGTGCGGGCTTCTCGGCAGGGACTTCTCTTTCTGCAGAGCGCAGGGCCTAGGGTGACGCGCTGCAGTCGTTGCAGCTCCCAGGCTTTAGGACACGGGCTCAGTAGCTGTGGCGCACGGGCTTAGTTGGCCCGCCGCATATAGGATCTTTTCAGATCGGGGATCACATCTGTGTCTCCTGCCTTGGTAGGCAGATTCTTTACCACTGAGCCACCAGGGGAGTCCTGAAATTTATTTCTGAATTTGAAGAGCAAATTAAAGGATTCCTTTCAACAGTCCTGTGGATAAGTAGTTTCTTGGTGCACCACTGTTTACCTAGGTTTGCAAGTCCAGAAACTGAAGTTTGTACATTTACCCAGAGTTGAGAAGGGTCAAGGCCACTGAGTCATGCTTTCCTAACTCATAAGAAGATGACAGATTAGAATGCCAGTGTATTCATTCTCTAGGAGAAATATAGCTGCCAAGTTACATTCATGTTATCCGGTCAGCACTTTCTCCAGTAAGAAGTCACTGTGGCAAATTAAATTATAATCAGAAATACACTGTGCTGGTGAGGGTGTGGGGGAAACAAACAGTATCAGATGCCATTAACAGAAGTTTAAATTGCTATAACCTCTCTGAAGGGAAAGTTTGGCAATATTTCATATAAAATGCATGTGTCCTTTGCCCTTGCAATTTTGCTTCCATAAATTTATCCTCCAGATATATCTTGACATGTGAGCAAAGACATATGCAGAAGAGTATTCCTTATAGTATCATTCTAGGAATGGGAGAAATCTCAGTATCTATCCAAATTAAACTGGTCAGATGATTTATGGTATATCTATATCATAAACTGTGATTCTGTTAAAGAGAATTATATATGTAATATATATATGTGTGTGTGTGTAAGGTAGAGAATGGACTCCGAAATATGTTATTGAGGTGAAAATAAAAGATACGAAGCTATCTGTATAATGGGCTTCCTCCCATTGTACTAACAGAAAGGGATACACGCATGTATGTGTTACTTTGCAAAGTGTATTTCTGAAATGCAGGAGACAAGTGCTTATGCCTAGAAGGGCTGGGGTGGGAACGAGACTCATTTTTCACTTTAAGTGCTTGGTTTACATCTATTTGAAATGTGTTACCCTGTGCTTGCTTGTTATCTGTTTTCATGAAAGCAAAAATTTAAAATGACGCGCTTGAATAGTTTCTTGTTGAGCTTTGTTGAATTTAAAGTTAGCAACCAGGAAGGTGGTCTTGTTGCATAGCCTTGTTCCAGATGATCTCCTGCCAGGCAGATCCCGTCCACCCCAGAGAGCAGTCTCTCTCAAGAGAAAGTTGTCATCGCTCTGTCTGTGCTCAGCGGCATTGCCTCCCACATGTGACAGTGTTATGTTGATGACTAGTCCCTCCTGTGGCTGAACTCTGTTCCTTGAAGGAAACTTGGGAATCACCTGAGTCTCACTAGCAACACACTTCCAGGTCACTTCTTAGGTTGAGCCGACTTTGGTGAAAATTATCGCCAGAGGAGCATATTCAAATGCTGACTCCAGAGGTTCTGACTGACTTGGTCTGGGATGGAGTCAGGAGGCCCCTCTCTCAGGGGATTCTGATGCAAATGATGTATCTGTACACTTCTCCCTCCCTCCTGTCTGAGAAATTCGGAGAATGATAGTTCTCTGATCCTGTCCCTAGATTCCAAAGTCGTTTGACTCTATTCATCTTTTATTGATGACACATATCTTAAAGAAATCAGGAGTAAATTATTAGCAAAATCATCCATTCTGTACCGGTTGATCTTTAGTAGATGTGAGGAGAAAGGAAATATGACCAAGTTCTGCCTCCTTAAGACAGAGAATGGCCCCTCCACGGTGCCCAGCTTGCAGGAGACCCAGGTTATTTTATGCACACTCATCTCAGCCTAAATCCTTCTCGGTCCATGTGGATGATGGAAGATAGTAATATGTCTCTGAAAGCAAGGAAGGAAGAACAGTTGAATTAAATTATGGGCAGCTGACCTTTGATTTTAATCACAACTGCTTTTAAATGGAAATGAAAGGAGAAGGAGTGGCAGAAGTGGGGGGAGAATGGGAAAAAAGAGAAAGTCAAGTAAAGTGCATGGACTTTGGAGTTAGGCTGACTTGCCCCCTGATACACATTCTACCCCTGGCAAGTTGTGTGGTGATGAACTTGGTGTGAAGCTTTTCTGCGCTGAGAAATAAAGCTAAAACTGACCACATTAACAGGGTCACAAGAGAAGAGACTATATGTAAACAGCTTAGCACAGTGCCTGGCATTTATCAGAAGCTCAATAGATGATGGCTAACTGTTTTCAAAAGGAGCAGGAAATAGAAGAGAGATAATAACATGGGCTTGTCAGTCCCTCCCTTTAGCTCAATGAACCCATTAGTCAGGAGATCTGAGTAGCAGCCTCCAAAGTGTCCACTAGGTAATGTCTTGCATGACTTTGGTCAAACCATTAAATTCCTTGAGCTTCATTTGTGAAATAAGAAATCTGAAATACATAACTTGTCATAGTCACTGTTTTGGCCTCTAAACTCTAGGGACAAATCAAAACATTTCTTTAAAATTCCGCGCCCCCCCCCCTCGCCTTTTTTTCCCCCTAAAACCCCAGTGCATAACAGGTAATTACTTTTCGTATGTATTAATAGAACTTAGATGGAAGGAAGTCTTGTCTCTAAATCTGTGATCCTTCCTATGCAGGATATTTGAATTCCTGTCTCCAGTTGACTCTCCTTAGCTGCAAGTGACGTTAAGTTCCTTTTTCTTTAATTCCTAACTTCTTTGAAGTTTCTGATGAAACTTCACATCTGATTGTTTTGATGTGTAAGTGGTAAGTCAGGGGAACTGTCAAATAGGTTGTGAGGAGGTCATCTTATCGGATTGCTGAGCTCCCACCCTGAGCTCCCGTTCTGTATTTCTCTGATAGAGTCTGGAAATGGGTGAGGAAGAGCTCAGCAGTCTCTGCTGGGTCTTCACTGCCATCCGTGTGCTCACACGAGAGAGACCTCAGATGACTCTTCCCTCTCTCTGTCACTCTAATTTTGACATTCATGTTTAAATCTCTGCTGTGTTCTATGATCCAGCCTGCTCCTGTGTTCATGGGACACTCACCTCTTGAGGGGCTCCATGGAAAGAAAGTTTCTTTGGTTTAGAATGTGTGGAAGGTATTGTCTTCCTTGGGGGAAATCTCAGTGCACATAAGGATTTTCAAGGCTCTGAGAAGTCCCCAAGGGAAGGAAAAATGGCTAAACTCAGCATCTCCCAGACAATTTAAAAAATACTACACACCTGTAATCTCTCTCCTATGATCATGTGCCACAGAACCCAGGTTGGGAAGTATTTTCATAGACTATGGAAAGGCTCTAAATAATTGATCCTAATCTATTAGTTGTGAACCAATCGAAAAAGTAGAAGAATCTGGTTCCTGGTAACTGTGTCTTGAAAAGCAACTGGAATTCGAGTTTATGTCTGGAAGTGTTAACTTTATGTTGAGATGTACATTTGAGTACCAAGCCCAGTTTAATTTGTAGGGGCCCTTTGTCGACTCACAGAGTATTGATGGATCTTTCTTGCCTTCACTGCAAGACTTTGTGAGTCTCAGAATTTCATTTAAATATTTTGTTGCAGAATGTGTAAGTAGCTATGGATTTGAATGAAAAATAACACCATGTGAGTCCATAAATAAATAATTAAAATTGTGTATGAATAACCCCAGGGTGAATACCACCATGGCCATATAATGTAAAGAGTTTCAATAGAGCTCCAACGAAATACATCCATGTCTGGCTCCAAAAATTGCTTTCTGAAGATTGGAGAGGTAGATTTATTAGAGTCTACACATTTCTGATTATGCAAGAATATGCTGTTGTGAAGTTCCGGGAATATTCGAGTCCTGGGTATTCTTTTCTAATGCTTAGAAAGAAATTTGTTTCAGAATTAGGTATAGACCACTCAGCTTCAGCCTACTCTTATATGAACTGTTATCATATTTACTGACAAACAGGGACATAATCCCCTTTTAGATATTCCAGCTCAACTAGTAACTGTAAATGTTCTTTTTATTTTCTAATCTTGCAAAGCTAAAAAGGAAAGGGCTGTACTAAAATGGTTTTGTTGATGCCTGAAGTGATGCAAAACTAAGATGAAGGTAGCAAATACAGAAAAAATAAATTCAAAATGATTTGTTTAGATTAGGTTTATGGGTTTATGTAGTTTAGCAGAGTGAGACCAAAAACCAAGAATAATCAGAGAGCCTTTTGCCTCAGAACAAACATACATAGTCCAGGAACATTAGGGCATTGCTAGTTATTACATTGAAAGGATCTTCATTCAACAATAGCAAAAATAAAGAAAAAGGGAAATGGGCTGGAGCTTTGTGGATAATTAGCTAGCATTACAAGGAAGTGGAAATGCCACATTTTGGATTACAGTTGTATAATGGAGTGTGATCCTCTGTAATTTCTTTCTCCTTTTCCATGTTAGATAAACACTTATAATTAGAGGAGACAATAGTCTCTGATAAATCTTTAGTCCTGGGCAAAATGTTTGAATTCCTTAGTCTCCAGTTGTCCATGTTTAATACAAAAGGAGAGTACATTTGAGACTCTAAAGGGAACAGTGACTTAAGGATGCTTCAAAACAGTGCTTGATCCTCTTCTGTCCTCTTGTTTATGGCTTGGGGCAATCCTTACTTCATCTGGACTCACTAATATTTACCTCCCTAGTTCGTGTGTGTGTGTGTGTGTGTGTGTGTGTATATAAAACAGATCTAAGAGGACCTTTGTTGGAAGGGGGTAATAGGCAGCCGTGTCCTGATAAATGCTTAATAATTGGTTCTAGGAGGAAAAGTCTCAATGTGCAGCACTGGAGGATTTGGGGACTTCGATGGAGTAAATGCTCCTGATGTGGCCAATTTCAGTTTATCAACCTGACATCAACTGTTCACAATATCCTGAAAATGTGACAGGCAGTTCCTATGAGCCAGTGGGAGCCAACTACAGCACACTGTTACTAAATTCCTTAACCCCAGGTCATCTTGTGGGGCTGTTTCTGCCGACCCCCGTAAGGCCCTCGCAGACTCTGGGGAAAGCCATTTGAAAATAACTGGCCAATCTGCTCTTTAAGATGCCTTTCAGAGCCCAGATTCTACAATCCTTTCTCAAGAAAAGTTTAGAGCTGGAATACGTTGTAATTGTGCACGATGAAGTGTTTTTAAATATCGGTTTATATCGATATTATTTTTTGTTTCTAATGCTTCCAAGAGAGCTGGTGATTTAACTTGGCTACCTTAGAGAATGTGTATAAAATACTAAAAAGTGGTTTTAGGGAAGGCAAGTGATTCTGACACACAGGTGCCTGTGGACACTTCTGCTCTTTGAGCATGGAGCCTTTGCCAGATGAGATCTTTGAACATGACGAAACTTTGCATTATGCCTAATGCCTTCCATGTAGGATGATTTGTCTTGCAGGACAGGCTTCCCCAGTGGCTCAGATGGTAAAGAATCTGCCTGTAGTTCGCAAGACCCAGGGTTGATCCGTGGGTCGGGAATATCCCCTGGAGAGGGTAATGGCAACCCACTCCAATACTGGAGTATTGGACCCAGGCTGGCAAATGTCGCTCCATTAGCCAAATCTAGCCCGTTGCCAGTTTTCATGTGGCTCATGATCTGAAGATGGTTTTTACATTTTTGAATAGTTTAAAAAAAAAGCCAAAAGAGGAGTAATAATTGTGACACAGGAAAATGATAGTTTCAGTGACCATAAATAAAGTTCTATTGGAACACAGCCTTGCTGTTTTGTTCATATCATCTGTGTTATCATATCATCTATGTTATCATATCATCTGTGTTATCATATCATCTCTGGCTTCTCTTATGCCATACCAGAAAGGTTGAATAGTTGTAAAAGAGCATATGGGCTCTGCATAGTCTGAAACATTTACTATCTGGCCCTTTGTAGAAAATGTTTGCCAACCCCTGATCTAGGGAACACGCTTCTGAGGAAATGTAACCTGTTAGTTCAAAGTTCTGTCTGGTGACTGAAGACATAGCATAGCAAAGCCAAATTCATCCATAATGAGATTGACAGGCATTGCAAAAGGAAATGGAGAGAACCACAAATGTCTCAAAATATGAAAAACAGTGGGGAGAATGATGTATTTCTCACTTTGCCCAAATCATCTCCTTTTGGGCTTTTTTGCTTTGTTTTGTTTTAATAATCTGAGATGAAAAGAGTTTTCTTCTTGTGCTGTCAGGTTGATGTGCTCTGATTTAGATGGTCTCCTGCTGCCCCAGGACACTGATGCTTCTGCTCAGTAGAGGAGGATCATTGATGGTTCCAAGGGCTGGCCTTGGAAGGCAGCCATACTCACCACTGTAGCATGTACACCACTTCCAAGGTCTGGCTTTGGAGTCAGAGAGCTGGGAGTCATGTCCTAGCTCGGCTCCTTATTTGATATATGGTCGTGGGCACATTTCTATTAATGGTTCTCATCTTCAGTTTTCTCACCTATAAAACATCAAATTGTTCTGAGTATCAAGTAGAATATTTTAATTGATTAGCACAGAATCTGACACACAGTAATAACTGTTACTTTTTGTACACTGTTATTTTTGTTATTATGTTATTATTATATACGCTTACTCCTTGGAAGGAAAGTTATGACCAACCTAGATAGCATATTAAAAAGCAGACACATTACTTTGCCAACAAAGGTCCGTCTGGTCAAGGCTATGGTTTTTCCGGTGGCCATGTATGGATGTGAAAGTTGGACTGTGAAGAAAGCTGAGCACGGAAAAATTGATGCTTTTGAACTATGGTGTTGGAGAAGACTCTTGAGAGTCCCTTGGACTGCAAGGAGATCCAACCAGTCCATCCTAAAGATCAGTCCTGGGTGTTCATTGGAAGGACTGATGCTGAAGCTGAAACTCCAGTACTTTGGCCACCTCATGCAAAGAGTTGACTTGTTGGAAAAGACCCTGATGCTGGGAGGGATTGGGGGCAGGAGAAGGGGATGACAGAGGATGAGATGGCTGGATGGCATCACCGACTTGATGGGCATGAGTTTGAGTAAACTCCGGGAGTTGGTGATGGACAGGGAGGCCTGACATGATGTGATTCATGGGGTTGCAAAGAGTTGGACACGACTGAGTGACTGAACTGAACTGAACTGATGTTTGTATACCTCAGGGACTCCCATGAGAAAGGAAATGTTGGTCACTCAGTTTGTGACCCCATGAACTGTAGCCTGCCAGGCTTCTCTGTCCATGGAATTCTCCAGGTAAGAATAGTGGAGTGGATTGCCATTTCATTCTCCAGGGGCTCTTCCTGTCCCAGGGCTTCCCATACATGTGCATATTTATGTTTTGGGTTACGATTTTATCCTCTTAGTTTTAGCAGACAGAGATAAATAGTTAATTTGGCAGGGTCTTGACGTATAACACAAATTCTTTGCACACCCAACACTCCATCTCCCGGAAATTGTCTCAAAAAGAAACTCATGCAAGTGTTAACAGTCTCAGTCGATATTTAAAACATTGATCTGGTGAGAAGGTTGTGTCCCCATTCATTTCTTCCCAAGAGGAGACTGCCCTCCAGTGGAAACAACTCTGATAAGGGGAGAAAATCATTTTGGTAGTGAAGACGATGCAACAAATGCCCTGTATAATTCTTTTCTGATACAATGTATCTGTTTATGAAATTTAAGAAAACTCTCCCACTGTCCCAGAACCCCCACGGTCTGCCTTGATCTGATGATGGCTTTCATCAGATGATGGCATTAGACCTTCATTCCTTTTGACAGCCATCTTCCATCCCTACCATGTGGCATAGGCATTGCTTTAATTAAGTAATTCTCAACCTAGGTTTCACAATATGAAACTGAGGTACTTTAAAATATCCAGATACCTAGGTTGCACCTCTGTTCAACTAAGTCAGACTCTCTGGGGGTGAGATCTGGAAATCAGTATTTTATTTTTAAAGTCCCTCCATGGCTCAGTGATAAAAGAAGCTGCCTGCCAATTCAGGAGATGTGAGTTCAATCCCTGGGTTGGGAAGAACCCTTGGAGAAAGAAATGACAACACACTCCAGTATTCTTGCCTGGGGATTCCCATGGACAGAGGAATCTGGTGGGCTATAGTCCATGGGGTCGCAAAAGAGTTGGACACCACTTAGCAACTAAACAGCAGCAACAAACCACACACTGTACACAGACTTCAGCCTGCAGCCAAGGGTGATCATCACAGCTTCGAACCTTTTGGTTTTTAAGCGAACTTGTTTTTAAACAAAGTAAAGCAGAAACCCTGCTCTCATGTTACTGTGATGTTTGCTCTTCCAAAATATGTGTAGTGTAGCATCTGTTGTCACCTGCTTGTATTGGAGTCTCATCTTTAGGGAAATTTACTGATACAATCTTTTTTCATTTGCTTGTTAATAAAGAAGGAGCTTTTAGTAGTAAAAGAGGAAAATAAGAAATGAATCTTTGCTGCTTCTCCAACTGTAAATCCCATTGATGGGTTCTGTTTGGGACCAGTAACTATCTAGACTTTGATAATGTCATGGCTAAACTATACAGAGGCACTTGGGCTCATCTGACAAAAATGCATTGAGGTAGTGTGAATTTATGAAGGAATTCTTTCTATGTATTCACTGACAGTCATGTGTATTTATTTATTTATTTTTTTAGCCTGGTGATTAGACAAGCTGCAAAATTTTCTTCTCATTAACATATTGTTTCTTGTGCTTAGTTCATTAGAGATATTTTATTGATCTAATCTTTTACTTAAATAAGAATCGCTACAGTTGTTTCTGAGTTTGAGGCTATTGAAAGAAGGTTAATTAATTTTTGTTATCTGTAAAATAAAAATAATGATATTACCTACCTCCTAAGGTTGTTAAGGAAAGGGAAGAGATAATGTGTTTGAGGCATCCTAGTGGCTGACACAAGTAGGCATACTGATGTTATGATATTGAGGCAAAAATATAATAATAGGGGTCAAGAACAAAGATACTGCTGTTTTCATTCCCCTGGGTTTACATCTTGTCTAGACTACCTGTCAGCTCTGTAATGTTAGGCAAATTAGTTTCCCTCCAACAGTCTTCATTTCCTCTCCTGGAAACTTTCAGTCAACTTTTTTGGTAAGGGTGGTAAGAGAGTTGAAAATTCAGTCAGTTAAGTGAAATCACAAATTAATATGCTTATCACTATTCCTGGCATTTGGTAAGCATGTTTTCATATACAGGGGCTTCCCTGATAACTCAGTTGGTAAAGAATCCGCCTGCAATGCAGGAGACACCAGTTCGATTCCTGGGTAGGGAAGATCTGCTGGAGAAAGGATAGGCTACCCACTCCAATATTCTTGGGCTTCCCTGTGGCTCAGCTGGTAAAGACTCACCTGCAATGTGGGAGACCTGGGTTTGATCCCTGGGTTGGGAAGATGCCCTGGAGAAGAGAAAGGCTACTAACTCTAGTATTCTGGCCTGGAGAAGTCCATGGACTGTATAGTCCATGGGGTCGCAAAGAGTTGGACAGGACTCAGCAACTGTCATTTTCACTTTTCATATATATATATATAATAGGAAGAAAGTATGGTGTCTGTGTGTGAGAGACAGAGAGAGAGAGCGGGGGAGAGAAGGAGAAAGAGGTTAAGAGCTGAAAGAGGCCTTACCTTCCTTCTTGTGGTCCCTGAACCAGTGGCATCAGCACCAGTTGGGATCCTGCTGGAAAGGTGTAATTTCACCACCCCAGACCTACTGAATCAGAATCTGCATTTAAATCCCTGGTGATTTGTGTATGCATCAGAGCAGCACTTCTCTAGTCAATGAATGGCAAACACAAAGTAAAATTGTCACCACTCTATAGAACACCCTTAGCAGGTATCAGTCATCAAACATGACACTCCATCCCTCAGCATCCTGCCTGACCACTCCAGACAGCTTCGGCTAGTTGGTAGGAATTGACATTAAGATACAACCTATAACAGAAGAAACTTATTGCATGGAAACAGTGATTTGCCTGAGCTAGAAAGACAGTATTGCCAAAACAAGACTCCCATTTCAGGGCTCGTAAACTTCCAACTGGTAATACTGTACATTACCTTACACTGCCTCCACAATGTCATTCAGTAACATACAGCTATAGTCTGGCTGGCTTTTCACAACAACTGGCAGATCAAAAAAAGGTAATTTATATTAACCAGAAGGATAAAATAGGATTCAGCAGTATCATTCGAGTTGAAAAGAAATAGGTTAAAATCACATGGTAAAGAATCTGCCTGCCAGTGCAGAAGATATGAGTTTTATCCCTGGGTCGAGAAAATCCCCTGGAGGAGGAAATGTCAGCCCACTCTGGTATTCTTGCCTGGAGAAGCCCATGGAGAGAGGTGACTGGTGGGCTACAGTCCATGGGGTCACAAAAGAGTTGGACATGACTTAGTGATTGAGCATGCATGCATGCAGGTTAAAATCAGATAACGGTGTTTCTGATCAAAACCCAAAGCCTGATGGAAATTCCTGTTGTGATAAACTAGGCATTGTGAATTTAAAAGCATCTATGATGTTCCATTAATTCCACTGATTCCTAAACTTCACTTCTTTTCAGATTTTTTTCACTTAAACATTTTTTTTTATTATTAATAAAAACTTGTAGTACTTGAAGGTGGAGTCACTGAAGTGGCCAGTGAACCCATTAGACACCATTTTGCAAAACTAACATCAAACAAGGCACTGATTTGAGACATTTGTACACTGCCTTTGCCTCTTTTAATTATTTTTGCTTGAAATTTTAAAGCTCAGGCTGGGATGAGCCTTGAGATAGCATATGATCCAGCTTCTGTCTCCTGGGAAGGAAGGGAGAATTTTGTTCATCACCAACAGGAGATACGGTCTGCCTAGCACAGATATGAAAACACTGTCCTAATACCTCTGAAATTTATCTTAAGCGTCACGTCTGCTGTTGCACTGAGGTTCCTAAACATTTTCTGACTCATTACTCAATTGACTCATGCTCCATTTAGTGTGGTGGGAGTACATGGAGAAGTGGCCAGATCCAACCGAGTGAGTAAGAGACTGGCCAGAGTTCCTTGCATTTTGTTACCTGGGCCGTTAATTTGCTAGAACTCTCAAGATGTTACTGTTCCTCTGATGTGGCTGGCTGACACATAGGGGCTTCTTAGTCCACTCTGGAGATTACACCAAAATTTATCCTTCTCAAGATGAAACAAGGGATTCCCAATTTTCACATTTCAGGTTTATTCCCAAGCTGTAATAATGGTTTAGGTAATCAGGCTCTATTAATTTAAAAAACTATATATTAATATATCTGTATATATATGTACAATATCTATGTATTTGTGTATATATTATACAGTGTTTTCTGGGTGTACATATATATAGGTGCATGTGTATGTATATGTGTGTAACCTGTGTGTTTATATATGTATACTTTAACCAAACTATAGTCACTGTTCTCAGAATTTCCAGGAAACAACTATTCTCTCCTCAGTGCATTAACTTAGTCAATATCACATCATTTTTATGATTTGGACGTTTTCCACACACAAGTATATTTGACTCTTTGCCACAAGAGACGGGTGGAGGGATAATTGCAGATGCATGAAAACCAGAACCAAGGATCTGTGACATGTCTCTTGAAATAACATTAAAGGTCAGATCATAAAACTTTCCTTTTTTGAATATTTTATTTCTTTGCTTGGAATTAATTTCATATCCAAAGGCATGGTATATGAAAGAAGACATCTAAGAAATGCTTTCTAAGAATTGTGAATGCTCAGTCCTGGTTGGGTAGCAACTGGTTGCTACCGTATGGATTGTAGCCCGCCATGCTCCTCTATCTAAGCGATTTTCCAGGCAAAAATCCTTAAGTGGGTTGCCATACCCTCCTACAGCGGATCTTCCCACCCCAAGGATCAAATCTGCATGGTCCTGCATCTCCTGCATTAGCAGAGGGATTCTCTCTGAATTAGCAGGGGGATTCTCTGAGCCACCGGGGAAGCCCTTTCTAGTAAGGACGTCTTAACTCTCTCCAGTAATCAAAAAGGAAATTTGGAAATATGTCTGTACAGATAAATATAGGGACATTTGTATAAATTCCTTGGGACTCTCTTCAGTGATGATGAAATATGACTCCTGCATTAAAATTTTCATTTATTTTTATGACACTAACATAAAGATCAACAAGACCCATTTTTTCCTTGGAGGCAAATACATTGTTGTTGGTTTGTGTGTCTGTGTCTGTGTGTGTGTGTTTTGTTGAAGGACAGTTGATTTACAATATGATATTCATTTCAATAATACAGGAAATTGATACTTATCTATGTATATAAATATATATTCTTTTCCAGATTCTTTTTCATTCTAGGTTATTACAAGATATTGAATATAGTTCCCTGTACTGTAAGCAAGTCCTTGTTATTTATCTATTTTGTAAATAGTTCAACTGACTTGTTTTGTATTAACTCTTCAACTAGTTTTCTTTTAAATTATCCTTAAAATGTCTGCCACATGAAAAGAATGCATTCTGTATAAGGTAGAAATTAAGCTGGCTAATTTCCAGCAAATGAAATTATGCTGATAATTAATAAAAATAAGATCCTCCTCCCTCCATTTTAAACCACAGGCTGAATAAGAAAGGGCAGATGATGTAAATGTTTATAAACTAGATACATAAATGGATTGCAATTCTTTATCCCTCTCTGTGTATTTAAATGTCCATTCTCTCTATTCACAAACAGCTTTTGGAAGATATATTGGTCTTCTTTCATCACCTTCCTCCCCCTCGTGCATGATATTGGGCTGGACCCATATAGAGTGATTTAAACACACTTAATCTCAAGCCTTTAGGAATTTACAGTGATTTCTTTAGCCTTTCAAAGAGCTTGCTATGAAATTGGAGTCACCTGGAGTTATTGAAGCAAATGAATTATTGTTACCTAATACTAGAGAATGGAAAGCAGAAGATTGAAGTCTGTTTTTATAGCAACTGGTGAGGCATCTAATGATTCAAACGTCACTCCAGGGCTTACCTCATTAAGGCAGAGCATCTTGTTTTCATAAATGTCCTGGGGTAGCTGGACAAGTATATAAATATATATATTTTTTCTTGAAATAAGTAACAAAGCTTTCCAACCACATTCAAATGTGAAAGGAAGCTGCTTAGCACTGATACCTTCTAAGTGTGCAAATAAATTTCTTAAGAACAGCATGAGAGAGGTGGACTCTGCATCTTTATTCTTACAAAATGCAATTTTTGGGTCATTTGAAAGTGGACTCTGCCATCAAATTAAATGCACCACTGACTACATGTTTATTAAGAGATTTATCACCAGGTGCCTTATTTAGTGTACTTTTATTAAAATATTACTGCAGCTTCCATTGGAATACTCCTAATTTAGATATTTAATGGGCAGTCATAAGGCATTGAATTGTCCCTGTTATTTTTGACCTACAGGAGACCATGGGGCACCTAAGTATAGGGGAATAAATTAAAGGGAGGGGATCTGGATAGCTTTTAGACATTTGGGAAGCCTATGCCCTTGATTTTTCAAATTGCTGCTGAAATGCAGCTCTAAGATTTGGCAGATGAGAGCTTGCTTCCTGACCTGGCTCAGTGTTCATCTAAAAGAGCCAGAACCATGGAGAGCTAGGCCCTATGTCTGTGATAAGGTACATGCCCAATAAATACCTGCTGAATAAATGAATGAATCAACAAATTGGATGTTACTGTCTGGGGCCACTGTTCTCCTTTTTAGTTCTTTGATAAACAGCATACAGATTTCTCCCCCCCCCACCATATTTATATCTATTTTAAGACATGTGCATGCATGCTAAGTTTCTTCAGTCATGTCCAACTCTCTGCCATCCAATGGACTGTAGCCCACTGGGCTTCTCTGTCCATGGGATTCTCCAGGCAAGAATACTGGGGTGGGTTGCCAGGTCCTCCTCCAGGGGATCTTCCTGTCCCAGAGATCCAACCTGCATCTCTTATGTCTCCTGCATTTGCAAGTGGGTTCTTTACCACTAGCGCCGCCTGGGAGGCCCTGTTTTTTGATGGTGATCTCCATACTGGATATGAACTTATCAGTGGATGAGACCACTGTATATACATAAATGTATTTGTGGATACGAAGATGTATTTAGACTCACAAGCTGTAGGAAATGGGGAACAGGTTTTCAAACTTTCCAAACTGCCTAGAAAAATGGGTATTAATAGAGCTAGTTCCAGAGAGATGGTGTTTTCATCAGTCACTATCTCCTTATGTGGAAAGCCCTTTTCCCATTACTTTTCTATTTTAAATCTATTCCCCTGCCCTGTCTGATTGAACCTTTCTGAAATGGGCCAGACAGAGAATCTTGCCTCTTCTCTCAGCTTGGAAATAATAACATCTTCACATTTTCATGGCCTTTTCTGAAATGGGGACCTTTCATTTATGTTTCATTCTCAATTGAAATAAATTGATTAACGTCATGGAATTGTGTTTCACCACAGACCTTTGAAACAAAAAGCTGCTTTTCTGATGTGGTGAGAGAACAGATTGTCCCAGATTTCTTGATGCTCCGAGGACTCAGGGGCAAAGGAACTGCTTTATCATTACATGTTATTGAATCCTAAAGAATGATCAGGTTTCACTGCATCCCTTTTGCTGTTTTTTTTCCCTGCAGCATCCTCAGACACCAGACCCTTGGCATTCAGTAATCACAGAGCTCTCTCTGGGACCCTTCTTCCAAATCTCTCAGGTTTTCCATCCCCTTATCTTTTTGCCCTAATAAAATTTCTATACCTTGCCTTCCACTTCTTGTTTTTTTTAAATTTTTAGTTGTAATAATCATATTCTTAACTTTACACTCAGATTTTACCCATCACAGCACCTATGCTGATTAATCTCTCTTTCTCCAGGCCCATTCCTCCTTCTTCTCTGCCTGGCGTCCCCTGCACTTCCTTGCTGGCTTGCCCAGTGGAAGGCATCACCATGAGTTTGGAGGATGTGTTGAGAACAAAGTTAGGATATTTTTTACTGCATGACTTTTTCCTCACAGCCTCAGCTCTACGCAGAGCTGTGTCCTTGTGTTACTGAAGCTCCCTCTGGGCAGCTTGGTCTCTGGGGTTAGCACCTTGAGTAAAACTATTCTTCCCCTGTTCCTTTAGGGGTGGTGATGGCTCCCCCTGTTGCTAGTCTCTGGTGCCCACGTCCACCATTTGATCTTTAGCACTGTCCACACTTTTATTCAAGACTCTTCACAGGAACCATCAGGAATCAGTTCTGTTTCCTGGTGGATGGACTACCTGTTCTCAACATACAGTTGTGGATTGTTCTTCATCTCTCTGAGAACTTTAATGAGAATTTATGTTTGTAAGTTCCCATTTGACCCATAGCCTCTGTCTCTGATGCCTGTTCTCTGTTAATGTTAATTCTTCTTAACTCTTTTAATCTTTCAAATGAAAGTCTTGTTTGATTAAAATAGGTGATTGGTAAGGATTTCCTCTGTTGCTGTGTAGGCTGATTTCTGTGTCTGATGGGTTTCTCTGCTTTCAGTTCCAGTCTACTGCATCCTCTTGGACATCATAACTAGGTTTATATTCCTTATACACTCCTGTCTAATGTCTAGGCCAAAAATATATATATATATATACTTTTTGTTTGGTAGTGAAAGTCTTTGTGCATCTGGGTCTCAGCTTACCTTTTTGATTCCCTTATATCATCCTGGACCTATCAAATCCTGGACCTAGATTTCCTTCCCTGAAAGCACAACCTTCTCATCCTTCTTTCTTTCTTTCTTTTTACAATTTTTAAAAAAGAATATTTATCTATTTGGGCTGTGCTGAGTCTTCGCTGCTGTTTGGGCTTTTCTCTAGCTGCAGCAAGCAGGGCTACCCTCTGGTTGCAGGGCACAGGCTTCTCATTGCTGTGGCTTCTTTTGTTGCAGAACGTGGGTCTGCATGTTCTGCATGTCTAGAGTGAGAGCGCTTCAGTAGATGCAGTCCCTGGAGTCTAGAGCACAGGCTCAGTAGTTATGATGCACATGTGGGATCATCTCAGATCAGGGATCGAACCTGGGTCTCTTGCATCAGCAGGCAGATTCTTTACCACTCAGCCACCAGGGAAGCCCTCATCCCTCTTTGTATACCTGTGCACATCGGATTTGTACTCATGTTCCTAAATAGCTTGTCATCTACCTTCTTAGACAAATCCAGAGATCCCTTCCTCCTTCACTTCTTATTCTGACCTTTGTCACTTACCTCCATGTCTCATGTATTTCACCATATGTCTTACCATCCAGAAGGTATTTAATGTCTTTGGAGACTAAGATTTTGAAAACTTTGTTTCTCTTTATTCACTACCCACTCCTTCAAACTCTTTTGCTGTCATCTCTGTCCTTGGGGCTATCAAGATGAGATGAGCAGCCTCAAGCAGCTCACAGAAAAGCGGAGAGACCGGCACATGAGAACGGGGAACCGTGTGAACAGGGCCATAGTAAGACATAGATGAGGCAGGAAGAATGAGGGAGGGCTGGGTTCTGGTTTTTCTTACCCTGGCTATTGGGAGGAATGACAAGATGAGCAAGGGGCACTTGGTAAACACTGGTCAACTGATGGAGGTTTGCGTTTCATTGGTTTCTTTCTATAGAGGGTACCCAGGGCTACACATTTAAGTAAGCCTTTGGTTCCAAAGTGGTCAGCCGGACCATGGTGTAATCAAAGTATGAATTTTTGTCTCGAATGGATTTTTCACAATCCTGAAGTTTCCTGAAGTTTCCATTCTTGAGGGGCTAAGAGGGGAGTATAGTACTCACAGGCACTCCACAGTACATCTTTTTCAGCTGTGGCTGGTTGCTTTTCTAAGAGCTTGTTAGCACCTGCTTTCATGGTACCTGGTTAGCAGATGATGGACAGGTGGTACTGTTTGAAGCTAAGGTGGCATTGGTCAGTGTTATTTTGATTTATGTTCAAAGTTCGTTGGAAAAGTTATATATATATTTTTAATAGCTAAAGTAAAAAGAGACTGTGGAGAACAAGATGCAAAACTGCAGCTGATAATTTTTGAGCTAACCTGTGGTCTTATGACTTCACTGGGGTTGCTTCCCTTGTCACTCTGCTAGAAAAGGCAGAAAGTGAGAAAGGAAAAGGCAGGAGGAAAGGAGAGGGCCTGGAAGTCTTGAGTTCTGATTCCTGGCCCTTTCTAGCTCTCCCAGACACTGGGTTTTGTTTTTTGATTAAGAAATAGAACACAGTAGTGGAGAGTAGGCAAGATGTAAATGAACACACCATGAATCCTCACCAATGGGAGAATCTTGAGCTTTCTGTCTTGAGAGAGAAAGGTCAGAATCCAGGTGAGGAGAGTTCTCCGACTCCGCCCCCTCATCAGCCTTTAATTGGAGGCAACTGACCTTCCCTTCTTTTCCTTTTTGGCAAAGCCTCAGCGAGAGCAGAGTGGGTGCCCTGTCTCCTGTTTCCTATAGCTGCTCTGGAACCTGCAGGTCAGTCCTGGGCTCAGGAAGGGCACATGCAGATTCCTAGGGAACAAGAGTTCACACTAGAGGTGGGTGGGAGGCGTACAAGTCTTTTAGGGAGAGTTTTGCGGTGCTGGGGCCTGTCCTTCCTGTTCTCCTTGTGGATACTTAGTTTGGGGATCTGACGTGGGGAGAAAAAATGCAGGAGGTGGGGCTGCAATATGGTGGAACATTTGTGAGCAAATATCAGCTCTTCTGCAGAAATTCAGATCCACGGTGAAATTGGGAAGGGACTTTTACAGGGGAAGAAAGTTTCTGAGGGAAATGGTCATAATTCCAGGGCAGTGTGCCTTGGTAGTCTCATGATTTGGGTCCACCCTCTGCAACTGGGTGAAGGACTTAACCTTCCGAAGGCTGCATTTTCTGGCACAAAGTCAGGCATGTCGGGGGAAGAGATTGTGCTCTAACCCTGGAGAGACGCAAGTGCAGCTCTTGGGCCTGTCACCTAGCTTTGCGTGTGGACATGCTCAGTCATGTCTGACTTTTTGCAATCCCATGGACTGTAGCCCTTCAGGCCTTTTTTTTGGTACTAAAAATTGGAGATTTTGCATCTAATTTTTTTTTTTTTTTGGTACTAAAAATTGGAGATTTTGCATCTAATTTTTTTTTTTTTTTTTTGGTACTAAAAATTGGAGATTTTGCATCTAATTTTTTTTTTTTGGTACTAAAAATTGGAGATTTTGCATCTAATTTTTTTTTTTTGGTACTAAAAATTGGAGATTTTGCATCTAATTTTTTTTTTTTGGTACTAAAAATTGGAGATTTTGCATCTAATTTTTTTTTTTTGGTACTAAAAATTGGAGATTTTGCATCTATTTTTTTTTTTTTTGGTACTAAAAATTGGAGATTTTGCATCTAATTTTTTTTTTGGTACTAAAAATTGGAGATTTTGCATCTAATTTTTTTCTTTTGGTACTAAAAATTGGAGATTTTGCATCTAATTTTTTTCTTTTGGTACTAAAAATTGGAGATTTTGCATCTAATTTTTTTCTTTTGGTACTAAAAATTGGAGATTTTGCATCTAATTTTTTTCTTTTGGTACTAAAAATTGGAGATTTTGCATCTAATTTTTTTCTTTTGGTACTAAAAATTGGAGATTTTGCATCTAATTTTTTTCTTTTGGTACTAAAAATTGGAGATTTTGCATCTAATTTTTTTTTTTTTTTGGTACTAAAAATTGGAAATTTTGCATCTAATTTTTTTTTTTTTGGTACTAAAAATTGGAGATTTTGCATCTGATTTCTGTCCAGATACTACTAATTGTTATCTTAGTCAGTTGGCTATTGACGGGTTATCTTGTAGTATTGATTTCAAGTGATCATTATTGAGAATTCAGACTCTAAACCCAGAGAGGTACCTGCAAGCTCTTTATAATCCACATTTTCTAATGTGAGTTCAGAAAAATACTAGTCACTTGCCACAGTCTGTCCCTGAAAAATTTCGTGCTTGGGGGAAATGCTGTATTATAGTGCCCTCCTGGAAGCAACATTAAACTAGTTAACTTCTGCCAATTCCTAAAAGGAAGGAACCTGTGTAGTTGGATTATTCAACTCTTTCCAAATCTGTTTGAACATGGAACATTTTCTTCATGTAATGCCTGTTAAATCTTCCAGAACAAACTTGGGGAAACACTATCTTGTTCCAAGCCTTCATTTCAGAAATGAAAAGCAAAGACCAGAGAGATGATTTTCCCAAGTTTGCTATATGATGAGGCCCTCAAATTCTCTGCCTGTGCTCCAAATCAAACATTATTATCTTGTAACTGAAAGAAGCAGCTAATGAAAGGGAATTTTTCCTCTCATGGACTTTACTTAATAGCTTTTGTTAACTTGTTTTCTGATCTCTTCTGCATTTTGGTTTTCAAAGAACACTCTCTTTCCAGAGAGGGTACTTAATAGTATTGCATATTGTGTAACCATGTAAGCTCTATTGTAATTATATTTTTATTTCTTTTAAATCCACAAGCTTTCTCTATTCCCTCTAAAGCTTGCCTGCCTTTTATTCCCACCCCCATGACTTTACACTGGCAGAAATGTCACTGTCTTTTGTTCTTCCTCTTGAACAGAACCCCAGGTAACCAATCTGAGGACCTGCTCTTTGCTCCCAGAAAATATGCAAGTTTCTATGCACTGTAAGATTTTCTCAAATTCTCAGAAGGCAAAAAACGCCTGCACAATCTACTAAAAGAAAATTAATTTATATTAATTAATCTCTTTCCCCTGGGTGACAATTTTTGTTTCTTGACCTCAGTGTTGGTAACGCATTATTCAGTATTCTTAATAACAGACTTGTGGCTGTGCCACTCATTCACTCCAGCTATTAAGTACCCTAAGCAAGGCTCTCAGGATGTGCCTTAAAGAGTGAAATTGTAGGTCTTGTTTGCCAATCCCCTGCGAGCTACGAAGGCCACTAAGTGTTTCGAGAACTTTGGAATGAGTGTTCTCTTTATTCCATGGTTGTCAGTATTTGATGTGAATCCAGTGTGGTTCAATCGTACAAACATTTGTCTTCTCAGTGTCAAAACATGTGCTCTGTTCTGCAGATTTTTTTTTTTTTTAATGTATTTGGCATTATTGCTGCCCATGAAGAGTTCACCTTCTGGTGAAAAAAGACCAGGTTCTAAATGAACATGACACGAGGTGTTAAGTGCTCTACTATGTGGTGTTCAGAAGGGTAAGACACAAAAGGAAGTAAATTCTTCATGAAGCACTTTGGCATCCTTAAATGTCTTAGAGTAGTAGTGTCTCAGAAAGCCAATAAACTTGGTAATTCCTTGAAGTTGGTAGGTAAGTTGTGGACTTCCATGCCCTCATGGTCCTTGTCCCACTTCCAAAATTGTTGTTCCCATTTCGATACTGTCTCAGAATATGCTGTATGTGGAAAATATATTATTGTCAAATGTTGCACGTACAAATTCACCATTTCAATCCAAATTGATCAAGTTTCTATCAACTTGATCTTGGGTGGCCTCAGCCTTCAGTGACTTGAAGCAGGACTTTGACTCCCGGCCAGAGATTGAGGTCAGGTCGCAGGGATGAGAGCACTGAATCCTACCCAGTAGACCAGTGGTCAGTGACAAGAGCCCCAGCCCTTTTGCAGGAAAGAATTCCCACAAAGATGGAAAGTAGTGAAACAAGTTAAGTGTTCATTAAGAGTAAAATCGTACGTTTATGTGTGGTTAAACACACTCAGCAGAGAAGGCAATGGCAACCCACTCCAGTGCTCTTGCCTGGAAAATCCCATGGCTGGAGGAACCTGGTAGGCTGCAGTCCATGGGGTTGCGAAGAGTCAGACACAACTCAACGACTTCACTTTCATGCATTGGAGAAGGAACTGGCAACCCACTCAAGTGTTCTTGCCTGGAGAATCCCAGGGATGGGGGAGCTGCCAACTATGGGGTCGCACGGAGTCAGACATGACTGAAGTGACTTAGCAGCAGCAGCAGACACACTGAGAGAGAGTCCTACCCTCTTGGTAGTTTGAATCACTTTTATGGGGCGTTTCTTCTGAGTTTCCTTTGCCTGGTTCTGAGTCTGTGTGTGGTACCCCTCAGGGTCCTCCACGTGGGTATGCACATCTTTTAGCCAAGATGGAATCCAGCAAAGAGGCCTGTGGGTAGTTTCATCACTTACTGTGAGGTGATGCCCCCTCCCCTTGGACCTCCAAGGAGCCTTTCGGCACATGTATAGTCAGGGAGGCCTCCTTAACTTTGAGAATGAGGAATATGTGATCTGTTATCTCTTATCTGGTCAGGGCCCAGCCTCCTCCGTCATCCTGCTTTTATGGAATTTCTGTCCACAAGGGAGAAACTGTTCAGCCTGGGGTCCATCTGTCTCCTGACTCAAACTGAAGACAAAACATACAACCCAGAAGTTGAGAGCCATGTTTGATTCTGTGTACAAAGCTGAGGGCTTAACCCAGGGACACAGCATTTCAAGTAACTCCGAGAGACTGCTCTAAAGAGACTGGTGGGGAGCTAGGATATATATATAGTTTTTGCAACAAAGACCAGGTACTCAGACCATCAAAAGATGACTGTTAAATAAGAAAAACCAAGTATCTCAAGTTAAGGAATTCAGAGTTTTCCTATGTATGGAAAGATGCAAAGTCTGGGCTCATTGAAATCAGGCCTTTGATATGCATGTCAGTTCTGTGGGGCCAGTATCTTGTGCTTCTCATCTTGAGTCTCCTCAGGGTGCACTGTTGGGGTGGCTGCAGAGACTGACTGCTAGACTGACGGGGCGGGGGGCGTCCTGCCTCCATCCCGAGTTCCCTCAGGGCTCACCATCCTGGTGGCTGTAAAGTGATGGCTGCAACACCCTTGATTTACTGATAAGGCAGGCATGCAACATTTTCCATTCATGCTCCAGTGTAACTCTGAGCACCCTTCCCTTTACCTGCTTCCTCAGTATGGTTGTTCCTACTGCTTCCTCAGCCCTTGTTGTAAGTCAGCTTCTGTGCTGAGCAGCTCCCATTTCTTGATATGCAATCCTGACCATGATCCCATGAAACGTTACTTCCCAAACTTGTCTGCACATTGGAATTCTCTGGGGGGGGCATCGCAAACTATTGATGCCTCTGTCCCAGCACTAAAAGCTGTGATTTAATTGATCTGAGGAGCATAACCTGGGCTTTGGGGTTTTTAGAAGATCCCCAGATGGTGATGAATATGGTTTAAAATTGATTATGGTGATGGTTGTTCAACTCTGTAAATAGATTAAAAACCATTAAACTGGTCACTTTGGATGAATCCTACAGTAAGTAAAATTATATCCCATTATAGCTCTTCTATTGTAAAAATCCTCGGTGATTAATTTGTACAGAACTGCTCTAAAATAAGTGGAGAAACTGAGACTTGGAGAAGCTTAGTGACATACTCGAACTCTCATGGCTAGTGTGGGATGACTAAGAACCCAGGCACTCTGACCCCAGAGTTTGTTCTTATCAATTACTTCATCCTATTGCCTTCAAGGGCTTCCCAGGTGGTGCTAATAGTGAAGAACCCACCTGTCAATGCATGACACTTAAGAGATGTGGGTTTGATCCCTGGGTTGGGAAGATCTCCTTTAGGAGGAAATGGTTATCTTCAAACATGGAGATGATTCTGCTATCCCATGACTCCACAGCATATGCTTGGAGAAGTAGTGATGGCGCTTCCATCTATCCAAGCGCCATTGACATATCATGTTATATAACCAATGAATCTAATTTGCAATGTCATTGGCTTTAGGACAAGATAAAGGAATTAGCCCCCTTGGGAATATAATCTTCAGGCTCTTTATCACAGTACTGAAACAGGCTGAGCCAGTCATCTTTGGTAGCCAGGAGGCATTCTCAGAAGCACATTGAAAGAAGGACATGCAGGTATCAAAGTTAGAAATACAAAACCAACTGTTCCACATCCTGGAGCCCGAAAATAGAATTCTATTTAAAAGACACTGCCTGGAATGTTAACCTTTGTCAACCCTCTACTGAATTTGGATATAAAAACACACACAAAGATAGTTCAACTATAATGGGAGAAATGTTTGGGTTTTGGCTGCAGGTCAGGAATAAGGCGCGTCTGATTGGAAGGCCTACTTTGACCAGTCCCAGGAAAACACGAAGGGAAGTGATGAGCCTCTTCATAATAAATTGTCGTAAAAGTGTTTTCTGGAAGGAAGGCTGAAGGTGTAAGTCCCCAGACCAGCATGGCGACTTTCCTGAAAGGAATTCTTTGTCTCTTCGGATGCTCATGGCTGACCTCTTGGTGGCTGCTGCCGCTCTACCTATGTGCTCCCCTTTCTGAGTAAAGATAGAGTTCAGAGAGATGAGCGTAGCTCAGAGCTGAGAGGGAACCCATTAAAACTGGCCTTTCTAGAGGCTTAAAGGTTGAGTTCCAGAGATGAGCTTAGCTAGCTTCGCTTTAGTAGTTACACGCTCAGTATCTTCTCAAGTGTTGGGTGTTGGGATGTAGCAATTTGTAGTTTGTTTCTTATTGCCAGATATCAGCTGGGAGGCTGAATTATCTTAAATATTTAAGATTTTTTAAAAAATTAGTGTTCTGTTTTTAAATTAATACTCATTTCTCTCTTTTTTTAAGTCAGTGAAGTCCATTGTAATAATACTTTTCAAGGAAGGAGGAGTGCCGGTTAGAATCCAGGAGTGATGAGTGAAGTAGAAACTGGGCATTCTGGCGGGCCTTCCCTGGTGGCTCATGGAAAAGAGCCTGCCAACGTAGGAGACAGAGGAGCTGCAGGTTTGATTCCTGGGTGGGGAAGATCCCCTGGAGAAGGAAATGGCAGCCACTGCAGTATTCTTGCCTGCAAAATCCCATGAACAGAGGAACCTGGTAGGCTACAATCCATGGAGTCACAAAAGAGCCTGACGCTTGGCGACTCAACAACAGGCATTCTGGCATTCTCTAGCAAATGAAAAGGTTGTATTGCTTATGAATCCTTGTATGATGTATGAGGATCAGCCCCGCTGCTGACTGTCACTGGTCATCAGGCTGATGCGTCCTGTCAGGAGGTGGGGCTCAGGGCCCCTGGACGCTTCCCGCTGCACTCATGGCTGAGCTGACTGCCTTTGCCTTAACTGTCCCGTCACATCTCCATCCACCAGTAAATACGTGTGGCTCCTTTTCCAAAATGTGTCCAGAATGTGACCACTTCTCACTCTCTCACTGCTGCCTCACTAGTACAAGCCCCTGCCTTAATTGTGCAGCCTTTTCTAAGCTTGTCCAGGCATAGCCCATTCTCCACACAGCACCAGAGCACTCTAAAATCTAAATGGTTTTAGGAATGGCTGATTGAGACCAGGCTTGGTGGACAGGGCATCAGATCTTAGGCAAGGGGCTTGCTTAGGGATTCTCAACATTAATACACTTATAAACTGCCTGTCAAGTTCAGTGAATATCCTGATCCAGTAGGTCAGAAGTGGAGCTGAAAATGTGTATTCCCAACAAGCTCCCTGGTAATGCTGACACTGTTACTCTCCAGGCCACATCTTGAATATTAAGGGACTGGCAGATACTGAGCTCCCCACTTAGGCTAACTAACTTACCTTGTGAAATGTTCAGTCCCAGGCTCCTCCTGAAACCTGGGTGTAGAGAAAAGCAGCCCTCACTAGCAACCTGCCTGGATGACTGGCTTCTTAACTTGTCCATCTCAAGTGAGACTTTTCTTCTCCAATGGGTTAGAGGGATTCCACCTGATCATCAGATCTTGGTATCAGTGATCCTACTGCCCATCTCTCTAAGCTCCATTATCCCATTTCATTACTTTTTGCCATCTCTCACAATGATCTGAAAAGCTTATTTTACTTACTGTCTTTTCCCTGGTTAGAGAAGAGTTTATCTTGTCTTGTTCAATACTATATCTCCATAACCATACAAGGCAGGGCTTACTGTAGTTTTTGAATAAAATAATATGGAGTAGTTAATTTGAGCCAGACTGACTCTAAGTTCCCTGATGATGGAACCATTTCTTTCTTGTTTATCACTGTTTCTCCAACACCTAACACAGGACGTCACACATGGTAGGCGTTGAGTAAGTGAATGAGAACGCAGGTTAAACGTAGGAAAAGAGTATTGTGAAGTAATAGTTAGTGGATCAAGTCAGCAGACAGCTGTTAGGGTATGATCATCTCCATACTTCCTCAGTCTTTGTGTTGATATTAAGAATTGTGTCCAAGTAGTTGGTAACAGGACGGTTTTGAGGGGTATGGAGGCAATGTATTATTGAGAGGCTTTTGAAGACTGTACCATTTGATCGGAGGCCATTCTCCACTGACAGTTCTGAGCAGAGGCACAAACATTCCTGAAAGACAGTGAGCCATCAGTCCTCATTCTTTACCTGTCATCTTTTTTTTTTTTTTCTTTTCAGTGATACCAGAACCACAGAGTTCAGTCACTGAGTTGCCTTTTCAAGTTACAGTGGATAATGGCCTTAAAACTTTTTTTCATCACTGTGAAAATTGGCCTGTTGCTTTGTCCTTTCCCCAAATGGCTACTGCAGATTTTCTCATTTCAACATTCTTGACAGATGGTTTTTCTTTTTTCTTTTTCATTTCATCAGCATCTGAGGCTAGCAAAAATGTCTCAATCATTCTTTGACTATCTCTTACTCTGCCAATAAAGTTTTTGAGGGTTCCACTTCTATACCTCAAGTGTAACTAGATTAAACACAGAAGAGGGAAAGAACGATCGAACTCAAATTTGTTGAGTGTGTCTTGTAGTCCTGGTGCTTTGTAAGAAGAGTTAAATAGAAAGCTTGGCCTTGAATATTGCCTTTGTTGTTTGTTTCCAGAATGGGATTGGTTTTCACATGGGTCCTATTTTGTATATTTCTGATTGGTCATTTGAGGTCTAATTCCAACATCTGAGTCAGTTCTATAGAGCATTCTACTGTATTAGTGTTAGTTGCTCAGTTCTATGTCCAACTCTTTGCGACCCCATGGACTGTAGCCCACCAGGCTCCTCTGTCCATGGGATTTTCCAGGCAAGAATACTGCAGTGGGTTGCCATTTCCTTCTCCAGGGGATCTTTCTGACCCAGGGGTCGAACCTGGGTCTCTCACTTTGTGGACAGGCTCTTTACAATCTGGGCCATGAGGGAAACCCTCTTAGGACCCCAGGTTGGCTCAAGAAAGTAACAGGAAGAAAGAAAAGAAAGAATACTGAAATGTTAAAAAGTCTCATATCTTTGTTACTTTGGTAAAAGTCCCCCCCCCCCGCCCCTTCTCTCTCATCCCCCTCCCCGTGTCACATAACCTTCTATCCCGGGTAAAGAGAGTAAGAATTCATCCTCACAAACCAAAATGGTGATAACTGTATTGGTTTGGTTTTAAAGAGTTGGGTCTTCCTGTATCCATAAAGTAACTGTTCTCTAGAGACAAAGATTTGAAAAGTGCAGTGACTAAATCCGTTATTCAGCTGGTGTCTATTGCCTATTCACTATTTGCTTGGCACTCTGCTGCCTACTGTGCATATGGGAATGTTAGATGGAAATCTTCATTCTTTCTATGAACAGATTTTTCTGTCTCATCTCTGGCTGCTTCCTTCCCTTCATCTCTTTCTTAGATACACACACACATTCACTGTTTTCATCAGGAAAAGTAGCAACTACCCTGGCAGGTGGCAGCCTGGCATCTTCTGGGCTGTGGCCTCCATGCTCGTAGGGAGAAGCTCATCACCTAACAGTGGAAAAGGGACTCCAGCCTGTCCTCTTTCTCTTGGACTTGCCCGGAGCTGTGAAGGGCATACTGTCATTCTCCAGCTCAGTATGTGGCCTGCCTGATTCCTCCCAATTATCATTTTCAACCTTGGACTGGGGGAAGCCTTGTGGACTGGGGTCTTGGGGTGGAGAAGCAGGAAGGCCCACTCAGTTTTTGGCTTGACCTAAGTTATGTACGGTTGACTTAAGAGAATTGAGAGACTCCTGAGAACCACGCAGCCATTCACAAAGCTGTTCTTGCTTCTCTGTGTGACTTCTGGGTCTGCTTGGGGACGGGGACTGATAGCTAACCCTGACCTCAGACATTCCCTATCCTCAAGGAGATCATTATCTAGTATGTGAGGTGGAAAATCGAATGCGTAATTATAGTATGAGTGCTTCTCCACATGTTTCACTAATGGACTAAGATCTCATTCTGCCACAGATGGCATCCTTGAAAGTCATGGTAAAGCAAAGAAGTTGCCCCTCAATGTCAGCTACAATTGTCTGTGCACTGTCTTGTTTGTGTACTTAAAAACCACAGTTTTCTCAGCAGAGCATACCATGTTACAGTTTAATTTAGGCCTTACCGTGATCTGAAACCTCTGGGAGCCGTCATCCCGAAACTTCTGTATTTAACTTTTCTGGACATAGGTGTTCTGGCCTGTCTCCAGCAGCCTAGCATGCCCAGACAAGTGAACTGCTAACACAGGAAGACTCCAGCATTTTAGCAGCAGGCTCAGGCAGTTGATGGAGAAGGAAATGGCAACCCACTTCAATATTCTTGCCTGGAGAATCCCAGGGATGGGGGAGCCTGGTGGGCTGCAATTTATGGGGTTGCACAGAGTCGGACACGACTGAAGCGACTTAGCAGCAGCAGGCAGTTGAAGGAGAGTTTGGAAAAGCAAGCAGGTTTGTTGTAACACCGTTTGTAGGATGGCTTTGTAAACAAATGGTATAAATGCCGGTAGGAGAGACACACTTGTGCTCCTGTCCTGGAGCTGGGAGGTTAAAGAAGCTCCCAGATAAATGTGTGTTTTTCACCCTCTCAGTGAGTCAATGGAGAAAGCAAGACTGATATTAGTGCATGCTTGGAGAACAAATCGTCTTGTGGGGCAGTATTTGAAGATTGGAACGTCATACCGTGCATTGTCCTCTAAAGCCAGAGAAACTACATTAGCAACTTGAGTGGAAACATCAGTAGAGAAATAATAAAACCCTGTTAAACTGAAAGCTTCTGGAAAAGTGCATTTAACCGAATTGAAGACAAGCAGGGTACTCATAGCAGCTGCAACCTGAGGAGAAGTCATCAGAGAATGTAGTTGTAGCTGAGAATGCTCCGCGGCAAACATGCACTTCACTCTTCCTTGGTGACAGTGACGTCGTTTATGATCCTTTCTCAGTGCACCCTCAAAACGGGTTAATGTTTTCTTGCTTTGTACAGAATTTCATAGAAATAAGTGCCCTAGGGAAATGTTACTTGTCTATTTCTTTTTTTCCCCCCTAATATTAATTCCCTCTACAGTTGATAATTAATACTACTGTGGATTTACAGAATTCGCTAATTAGCAAGAAGCTTGACATTTACTAATATAAAACTATGAATAAACCTACTAATTTAAAAATTATATCACCATCAGAATGTTCCCATGGAAGCTGGAAGCCCCAAGAAAAATGTAGTCTTTAGATATTTGTTAACAAGGTGATTAGTCAGAGGATTACCATAGGACATGTTATCTCAGCGTTTGAAGTTTATTATGCATGTTCCTAATTCAAAGAGTTGAGATTCTGGAAGATGACATGGGTTATCACATCTTTACTTGAAACAGAGGGAACCATCTCAAAGGCTACCATGAGAGCTTTCCCTGGATCTCTAAAGCCTAGACCTGGCAAGAAAAGGTAGGTTTGCATGTCATGCTACAATTGTAGTTGATTGGCAACACCTATCTGAAAGGCTCTGTTAAGATGCTCTTCCCAGAGAACAAGTTATAGCTGGTCAGTGATGTCCGTCCTGGGTACCAGAGGAGAAATCCACAGCGCGAGTGCCAGGTGTGGGCCTTCCCTGATACAGACCAGGGCAGCGAGCTTCCCAAGCAGCTTCTGCGCTTTTCATTGGGCATCAGAGCTCCTGAGAATCTGGAGTTAGCAGCTGAGATGTTCTTCCTGGACGCTGTGGCAGGAGGAGTAAATAATGCCGTGCTGGAACTGCTGAGTGGAACTCTGACCTGAGCCATGAAAAGGCTTCCTGTGGCCACGTGTGTCAGGGAAGAAGGGCAGGGAGCTCACCACGGGCTGAGTGAACGGCACCGAGTTTGCTTCCTGAAAACAGAAAAGGACTGAGGCAGGGCTGAGAGGGGACACCCCTCTCTGTCAGCAGTGGTTCCGCCAGTGGCGTCTGACAGCCTGCACCTGGCACACGCAGGGGAGGACGGCAAGTGTAGGAGCTTGGTTGTGCCAGCAAAGCTGCTGTCCCAGCAGGGCTCTTGAAGTCGGAACAAAATCCCTGGAAACTGGGATAAACCTTGTCAAAAGAATTTTTTCTAAGTCCATTTGTTGTCTTTTATTTTTCAAAAAGCAATAGCCTTCTTCACACTGGTCATCAAACTCAGGTTCACATATATAGGTTACTAATCGCTGGCATTTGAAATGTTATTTTGAAAGCAAGAGCCTTTAAGACTTGCTTGAGCTCTAGAGGTGCTCCTTTGGGAGTACACTCATCATCGGTTTTCTGAGGACTCACAGTGCATTCAGCTGTGTATATGCACTTCGTTAGTGATTGCTTGTCTGCCTTTTAATTACTGTGTTGTACAGCTCAGCCCAGTTAGCAATGAAAGATGCCATAAATCACCCCTAACAATGGTACGCGCTGGAAAGAAAGTTGCCCCTCACTCTTCATGTGCCTCATGTAGTGGGTGAACCAAGTGGGCAGATATGTCAGAGCCATGCAGGGTCTAGAAGAGTTCACTGTGCCCTTGGCCTGTTCCTTTGGCCTGCAGAGAAATGGCGTGGCCATGCGGTGGGCTCTGAGCTCTCTTTCCACTTGCAGAAAACCAGACTGACTCATGTTTTCCCATGACTGACTTGTTTAGTCATTAAATCATGTCTGACTCTCTTGCAACCCCATGGACTGTAGCCTGCCAGGCTCGTCTGTCCATGGGATTCTCCAGGCAAGAAAACTGGAGTGGGTTGCCATTTCCTTCTCCAGGGCATCTGCCGGACCCAGGGATTGAACTTGCTTCTACATTGGCAGGTGGATGGTTTACCACTGAGCCGCCTGGAAAGCCCCAGGGCTGAATACTATAGGCAGCAACAATTGTGCGCTTGAAAATTAATTCCTTTCCTGACAGCACACTCTTTTCTGTGTTCTTTCTTTCACCTCCTCTTCTCACCCACCTGGAAGTAGACATTTATATTAAAGAAAGTACAAGTGGTGTCATGTGGGCAGAAGGTCCTAGCACTGATGGAGGTAAAGAGGAGGAAGATGTCAGATGCCCTGGGTAAAAATCATATGTTCACCTTTTACTTGCTGTGTGGCTTTTGGCAAGTGACTTCTACTATCAGTGCTTTCCTCTTCCGTAAAACCAGGATAATGAAAATATCTCCTTACAAGTCTATTAAGAAGATTAAGTGAGATATTTACATAAAACATTTAGCATAGTGCCTGGTTTATAGCAAGGGCTGTGGGACTATTAGCTCGTTATTAGTATGATTAACAAATGCCAGTTTCAAGTAAGTTACTACATAAGTCTTCAACTATGTCTGCACAATGGATATCTGTATGGAGTGTGCTTGCTGACTTCACATGTATAAATGGTAACCCTGAGCACTATTCTCAGAAATGGCTTCTCTGAGCTTGATAAAGCTATGGAAAGAATGTTCTTATCCCTGCACCACACTTCCTAGAGAGTGTTCAGCACACTGTTCGTTGTGGATGTGAGGAAGCAGCTTCACAGGACACAGGTAGAGTGTCACACCTGGGTGAAGCCGCTACTCCTCACCTGTGATCCTGGCCTCCATCACCTCCCCTCAGAGCCCAGCCCATGCCCTCATCTTGCCCTACCCTTCTCTGAGCAATGCTTGGGTAGCCAGTTTGGTCAACTGAGATGAGCTTGGAGGTCTTATCTAACAAATAGATGACTTTGATCAAGTCATTTCACTTCCATGGGTTTTGTTTCCTCCATATCTACTGTATAGGCTCTTGGGGTTTAAATGAGTTCATGCAAGTCAAGAGCCAGTACAGGCTGTGGCACACAAGAGGATTCAATCAATGCTCATTTTTGTCCTTAGTACGAGGCTCTTGCTACTGTTGACAGATAAAGTCCAGGAAGAAATGGATTTCAGGTCAGTCTTATTTTCCTCTGTTAACTACAAAGACATCCTTGTCATAGTTTCAGGGGGGACCAGCTTGTTCTTCAAGCTGGATATTTTGGTCTTCTATGGATCTGGGCTTGTCTTTCCTGGGTCCTCTGTATAGATGTCAATTAACATTTATCCAGCACCTCTTGTGTTCGAGGCAACATGCTGGGCACTGTGGGAGATGTCATGGAAGGTATGTATGCATAGGGCCAGATCACCTAGATAACTGTAAGAGCTTCATTTTTCTTTGGAGATCAGAAGGAAACCAGAAGAGGCAGTAAGAAAATGACCAATTAGTCTTCCCTTTTGAGAATGCTCAGCTCCAGGAAGCCCTCGCACAAGTGAGGAGGAGGACAGGGAAGAATGAAACAGTGCAGCATTATTATAAGGAAGGTGATAGCCAGAATGTAAATGAGGATGACCACAGAGGAAAGCTGTATTGAGTCAATGTGAATCATAAGACCAAAGTGACTGCATAATAGCCACCCTGCAAACTCCAGCTCTCCTGCAGAAGCTTGCCTGCAGATAGAAACATCCCACCTGGCCTGAACAGTGGAGCCATGTGATGGGATTCAGGTTAGGGTCTCAGTCTGTAGGCTCATTAGCGTTGGATGATGCTCCCTAGTAGGCAGCCAGAGCCTCATTACTGTTCATAAGGGTAAGCTAATAATTAAGAGTTCTGAGATTCCAAATGGTGACAAAAAGAATGAAGAGGTAATGAGACAGCTAGGAGTGGAGATCCCCTGACGAGTGCAGATCATGGTGAGAGGATGAGGAAAATGAAAAAGACACCATTGTTACTCCTTGGGATTCTGAGAAGTACCTGTTGTCTTTGGCACAGGGAAATGGGAAAGCATTTGTTAGGTACTGGAAAACTAAACCTCCCAGATGGAACCGTGAATGAGGCTGTGCTGCAGAATTTGTTCTGAGGGAAGAAGGGTCAAGGTTGGACTGACTTCAGATTCATATTTTAGTCTTTGGTGATAGTGAAATATGCAGTAGTGGGGTTAGTGAGTGAGACTTTCTTTTGATTGCTGCTGCTATAGGTCTGGTGAGGACCTAACTAGAGGCTATATTTGACAGTTTGTGCTTTCATTTAGCCAACATCTTCTGAGGACCTGGGAGAAGCCAGTGGATGGGTGGTCTAGACTGGCCTTGGGTTGAGGGATGTGAACTTAGATCTTACCATTAAATGAGCTTCCCATATGCTATTGAACAGGACTGAAGGAAGATCCTCATGCATTTCTGAACTTGTACCTTTACTGGATCATACCACCTGTGGCAGATTGTTACTAGGTTTTATCCATCATGCAGTTATCTTCTGAATAGCACAATTAGAAATTCCTAAATATGGTAGCACACTTAAAATAGAAGTATGTCCATCTATAAATCGCTAGTGACACAGGAGCTATCATCGACACTGTAATTAGCCTTACTTAGTGAAAACCTGTGAGTGACATTGCTTCATCACAAAAAATCAGGCACTTCACATTAGTTAAAAAAGTGGTGAAACCATCTTTCCTCTGTGAAGCGATGGTAATCATTGTTTTATATTCATGTTGAGAGCTTTAATATGTTCACTGTTAATGTTTAAAATGTAACACAATTTGGGTAATTTTGCTTTGGCTTTTTTTTTTTTTAACATACCAGAAGCCTTAAAAATTTACAGTGAAGTAAAATTTTAAAAAGTAAAGGACCTCGGATGTTTCTTACCCTCTAGGTTTCCCTGGTGGCTCAGATAGTAAAGAATCTGCCTGCAATGTGGGAGATCTTGGTTTGATCCCTGGGTTTGGAAGATTCCCTGGAGAAGTTAATGGCTACCTATTCCAGTATTCTTGCCTGGAGAATTCCATGGACAGAGGAGCCTGGCAGGCTACAGTCCATGGGGTCACAAAGAGTCGGACACAACTGAGCAACTTTCACTTTAGAAATCACTTGGGTGATTTCTACTGCTGAGAATGAATCTCAGCTTCCATCAGACTGAGAAGACATGCCATATTTTGTCCTTCACTTGAGAAATCTTAGTTTTTAATTCAGACTTCTCTCTTTGCTACCAGAGCTGGTTATCTACAAGGACAGGCTGTTGATTTTCTAAATGGCTCCAGGACTCAATGCTTGTCTTAAAGACTGTCGCCACCCATGTTTGCTTTGGCAGGATGCATTTTTAAAATGACGTGAATAATTTTAGATTTTATACATTTTTGTACATATGGTATTGTGTTTAATACTCAAGTCAGGTTGAAAAGTAAACATGTAAAAGTCATCCATTCATTCCCTACATATTTTTCTGCTTGATGAAGAGAGCTTTAGGAGCAAATATTTTTGCTGGTAGGCTCTTTCTGAAGGCCATGTCTCCAGTGGATCAGTGGGAAAAGGGAGTTGGCAATTCATATAACACAAGGATATTTGAAAAAAAAAAAATCCCTAAATATCTTCTCCAGCACATAGTCATAGTGGAAATTAAAAATATGCAGAAAAGGTAATAGAACTGATTCCAAACCCATTTTCTCAGAGGAAAAGCATTCTTAACTTCCAGACTTCCCATAAGTACATGTACACATTCATGCAAATGACTTTAAAACAGTTTAATATGTGTGCTTGCTCTTCTTTGAAAATAAATGACATATTTGTATAGCATGAGTGCCAAGTTCTATTATAATTATATAAATACAAGGTTATACATATTATAATTACATAAATAAAAGGTTATATATTTCATAAATATAAGGTTTTGTCCTCCTTATTTGTATTTCATTCTCTCATTAGCTACAAATCAGATGTCATTACTGAGGGGTGGGTGGCGGCAAGAATGTGTCGGTCTAAAGAGTTTTGGGGCACTTCAGGGAATCGGTGTAAATACTTGTCAGGGAATTGGCAGTAAATGGGCAGGGGTAAGGGGCCCTCGGCTTTCAGTGAACATTAGAATCACTGCGGGAACTCTGAAAAAATAACAAAACTAAAAAAAAAAAACTCTTAATGCCTTAATGTCCAGTTCTCAGCCAGACCAGTGAAATTAAAATATATTGTAATGGGCTGTTGGTGAGGGTGTTGAAAAATTGGAACCTGCGTTCATTGATGGTGGTCATGTAAGATGATGGGGTCATTAAGGAAAACAGTTCAGCTGTTCCCTAGAAGAGTTTTCGTATGACCCAGCAATTCTTCTAAGTATTGCTACATCCCTAAGAGAGCTGAGGGAGAAGAAACTGGCAACCCACTCCAGTATTCTTGCCTGGAGAATCCCATGGACAGTGGAGCCTGGCTACAGTCCATGGGGTTGCAAGAGTCAGACACGACTTAGCGACTAAACCACCACCACCTTAAGAGAGCTGAAAACATAGATCCACATAAAAACTTGCACCCGAATGCGCGTAGGAACACTGTTCATAAAAGCCAAAAAACAGCAACAAGTAAACTGAGTAATGGACTAAAAAAATGTACAATATACTTGAAATAGGATATTATTCAGTTTTTAAAAGGGATCAGCTACTGAAAAATGCTTCATGAATGAACATTGAAAACATTCTGTAAAGTTGAAAGAAACCAGACACAAAAGGATTCTGTTATATGGAATGTTTAGAATAGGCAAGTCCATGTGTGTGGGGGTGGGTGCTTCATTTGTATCTGGCTCTTTGCAACCTCATGGACTGTGGCCCACCAGGTTCCTCTGTCCATGGAACTTTCCAGGCAAGAATACTAAAGGGGGTTGCCATTTCCTACTCCCGGGGGTCTTCCCAACCCAGGGAGCGAACCTGGATCTCCTGCATTGGCAGGCAGATTCTTTACCACTGCACCACTAGGGAAGTCCAGGCAGGTCCATAGAGACAAAATAATGTTTTCCAGGGCCTGCAGAGAGGCGTAAGTGTGGATTAACTACATGAGGTTTCTTTTGGGAATGATGAAAGTATTCAGAAACTAGATAGTGGTGATAATTGCAAAACTTTGAAAATACTGAGAACCACTGGACTATACAGTTTAAAATGGTTAACTTTAAGATACGTGAATTGCATCTCAATGTTTAAAAATCTTTGGAAAAGATACTGGAGTATAGGGATCTTTTATAAACTCCTTCTGAGATGATTTTAATGTACAACAGTAAATATCTTTTTTTTTTAAATTGAAATTTGAAAACTGAACACACTGTGGCTTAAATCTTCATAAATTTCTCATCACTCACTCACTGGAACATCAGTCCAGGCCCTGCCTGGTCTGGTCTCTGTCTGCCTTTCAAGCCCATCTCCTCACCTCTTTGTGTGGCTTTCTATTCTCAGATTCCGCCATCCCACTGTTCTTTCCATTCCTCTCAGACCCTAAGCTCATTCTTGCTTTGGCACTTGCTGTTTCTTCCATCAGGAAACTTCTGTCCCCAGAACATAGCAGACTGTTCCTCATTCAAGTCTCAGGTCAGATGTTAAGTTCCCTTTCTATCTGCACTGAACCAGTCCCTTCCACCCCCTCCAATTCTCTACCTATTTTTGCTCTTGATTATTTCCTTCACAATCAGAAACCTTTTTGCTTTGCTGACTGATGTGTGGGCTCCACCACTTGCTGTTCCTCTTCACCCTAGCCCTGGAATGCTCTATTAGTGTCAGGGCTGCCATGTTTAGTACCTAGAATGCGGCAAGTGTGTAGTGTTTCTTGAATGAATAAATTAGTGATTAGAGTTTAGGGACCAACCAATTCAAGGAAAGATCATTTCAGTATAATCAATCCCTGAAGATATTTGTTGGAGAAAGGGAAGGAACCAGTGAGAGTGAGATTAGAGATGCTGCACAAGGAAATGCTGGAAAACATTAAAGTGATAGGGGGAGGGGAGTAGCTGATGAAGTGAGAGATGGAAGTAGTAGTTGGCATTTTGAAATATCTGTGTTTTCTGTTTATAAATAGCTGAGCTTCAGTTGTTTGTTTGTTTTTTGACTTGCTAACAATTGAAAATTTGTCTTTAGTGACACCATGGGTTGATGAATTAAATACATTTTACTAAAATTTGGGTTTTCTTCTTTGTGTTAAAATGTAACTTTTGTTTGCCTGAATTCTGAGACACTTTAAGATGTCTTCTATTTCTTTTTGTTCTTCTTGTGGGATATTCTTAGGCTGTCTCCTGTGGAATTTTGATGTTTGCCTGTAAACCTAGAATATTTCATCAATCATCTAAACCTAAATGTTTATCTCCAGCTATTCATTTATATACCTTGATTGCTTTTCAAGTCATCAGTAAAATGTGTTTGAGAGCCTGGCCAGCAGAAAGGCTGTTGTTCCTCAGATGACAAGTCATTTTTCCTGTTGAGTTTAGTCTTAGGATCCATTAGCCAGTAGCTTTCAAATGTATTTACATCTTTGCTTAACAGTTGAGCCTCCTTTTTTAATGAAATGTATTGAAATAGAAACTTACTTACTTGTTGGTAGAAGTGTCTGGAGTTATTTGCAGTAGACTTCTAATGACCCCCCAAAAGGATTGGTCATGCCTTCTAGGATTGGTTTAGATTCCTGCTATTTGCTGAATCATGTCAGGATATAAAAAGAGATTATTTTTTAAAGTAGATCTTGTCACTCCCAGCCATAATTGAATAATGTTTATTTTTCAAGGTAAAAATACACATATTATTATATTATGAAATAAACCAAGTTCCAATACAAGTTTTTCATTCTTTAAACCAAAAGAACAATATTTCCTTCTCATCATGTCTGGCTTCTTGGTTGCCTAGGAGATGTCAGTTTTCATAGCAGATTGTTTTAGCTAGAATACTTAGAAGTCATTTCTAACTACAGTACAAGATATTTTTAAGTAATAGCAATTTTTATTAGGGATTTGTAGAATCAGAATGCCCAGTATTGACAAAATTATGGGAAAATGGCCCTTCTCTCTGTATTACTTTTGAATGTAAATTTATAGAAACATTTCCTGAGAGATATTTGCAGTACATATCAATAGCCTTGAAAGGTCACTATTCTTTGAACACAGTGATTCTGAAATGTAGGAATTGATACATGAGAAGTAATCAAATAGGTGCATAAATGTTGATGTATGAAGGACCTTCCTCGTAGGGTTTTCAGGAGATTAAGTTGTTATAAAGAAATTTCTAGAATGATGAAATAAGGAGTAACTGTTAGTTGTTACATCTACTTGTGAATCACATGCAACTTTTTAATAGACATTGCTCTGTCTCTAATACAGAGAGGTGTTAGCAATCATCTAATGGTAGTGTAGTGCCAAATTTTTTTTTAATTTTGCTTAACTAAAAATTATGTATCCTGTATATGAAAAGAACTACTCCAAGCAACTTGCCATTAACTGACTTGTTGGTTGACAAGTAACAATTGTTTATTGAATAAAATTGGCTATTACTTTTTGCCAGAGTAAAATGCTAACATTAATACAATGACCAGCATTTACTGCATACTTATTAAGTGCTTTATGTGTGTCCTTGAGAAGAGATTATTGTTATCACTGTTTCACAGACTGACCCTTGAGCTGTTTTTTTTAACCTCATCATCCTAGAGGTTCTGCTAGAGGGTTGGGCTACCATAGAGATTTCTATTGTTCAGAAATCTATTGTTTTAAAAAACTCCCAAGATCATTTCAATAAACCTAGTTTTGGAACTAGTGCTTGGGGAAATACTTAAACTTTAATGTGCATATAATACAACTGGGAAGCTTGTTGAAATACAGATTGAGACAGTAGGTTTGGGGTGGGTACATGCATTTCTAACAACTCTCAGGTGACAAAAATGTTGTTGACTAGGAGACAACACTTTGAATAGCCAGTCTACTATGTTGCTTATGGAAGTAGTTCAACGTTTCATTTGTCCCAAAGAAATCATTTACTGTAGCGAAAGATAGTCATGGAATAATGGTCTGTTGGTTAGGACTTCACATCCTCATGAGCTTGGCCTTTTAGGTCATTTGCTGAAGTCCCAAGTTTCTCAAACTTGAGTTGTTGAGTCTTGAAGATTCACATTCTCAAAAAGGAGTTTATATTTTAGGTTCTCCATTTAGTGAAACATTGTGAAAGTAACAGACATATATTCTGGATCACCAGTTGACTGTCTTATATATAAGAAGAGGGTATTGTCATGTGGTTTTTGCACTAAGGAATCCCCTAAAGTGACAGTTAACTTTAATTCAGCCTTTCTGAAAATGGAGTTTCTGAAGTCCTGAAGTACCAAGTTTGAGAAATTCTTAAAGTGTCCTATGTAAACAACTGGGCCCTCTAAAGGGGACCCAGTAAGGGTCCGAATGACTTTGAATCAGCCACTTGCTAGACTTACGCAGCATCTCTAGAATGAGAGGACTGGATCTAAATAATCTTTTTGGTCCTTTTATGTTGAAAACTCTAGGATTGATTTTTATTTTTCTGTTTCTTTTTTTCAAGTACAGTTGATTTACAATGGTGTGACTTCTCTCTGCCATACAGAAAAATGACTCAGTTTTATATGTATAGGCATTCTTTTTTTAATATTCTTTTCCATTATGTTTTATCACAGGATATTGAATATAGTTCCCTGTGCTATAGAGTAGAACCTTGTTGTTTATCCATCCTATACTTAATAGTGTATATCTGCTAACCCCAAACTCACAGTCTTCACTCCCATACCACTGTCCCCCTTGGCAACCACCAGTCTATTCTCTATGAGTCTGTTTCTGTTGCATAGATAGATTCATTTGTGTCACTTTTTAGATTCCACTTACAAGTGCTATCATATGGTATTTGTCTTTCTCTTTCTGATTTCACTTAGTTTGACAAATTCGAGTTGCATCTTAGGTTTGAGGTGTTTTTTGTTTGTTTGTTTGTTTTGAGAGTATTAGAAGTCTGTGACACTTATTTTAGTCGGACATGAATATAACATTTGTTGGCAAATCAGGAAGAAACCTGATCTACTCTAAAATGAGTCATTGTCATCTCCTGCTATCAACAGGGGAAATTTCACATTTTGAGGCATTTGCTTTTGTGGCTGATGAAACTTTTTCCACTACATGTTTGGTCACCTATCTAGCCCTATTGAAGAGGTGACTGATCAAATTCACTGAGTCACAAAATTAAATGTGAATAGTAGAGAGCTACTTCCTTTCTGTTGACTAAATTTTGAAGATGATGTTCTAAAAATAATATGCTACTAGCTGGTAAAAATTATGGGAGACAGAGGGGTAGAGATTGGTTGTAAAAGGTGGAGAGGTCAAGAGAGGATACAGATAGATTTTGTAGCTGAAAAGATGGGAAATGGAGACTCAGTAAATACCTGTAAGTTGCATTATTTTTAGTTCAAAATGAATTGTTACTAAGAAATACAAATTTAAAAATTAATTAACTAAAAATATGATTCGAGTTTTACTATATTTAGTTCTGTCATTATTTATATAGAGACACATGCAGGCCTCAGTCACTTTCTGGAATGAACCTAGTCCCTTCTATTTCTGTCTTAGCTAAGACCACAAGTAAGACTAAGGTCCTAAGCCTTACACTGAGGTCCCTGACACAGTTCTTGGTTCTCTGGATGCCAGAAGTTATCTTCTTCACATTTATTAAGAAATAGATCCCAGGAGATGATTTTTCCCTGAGAATTCCACAAAATATGGTACATTCAGCCATCTTGCTTGGTTTTAAAAAAGATTCAGCAATTTGACTTTACTGTAAAATAAATTGCTTTCTGTACTTTTCATATGAGAAGGAAGTATTTAATATTTATCTCAGAATTGCAGACAGTTTCAGATTCTGGAGATGTAGGAATCTTCCTATCACACAATATTGGCTCTTATTCTTTTCTACCTTTGTTCTGTTTATAGTTACTGAAGTATTTTTCTTCTCCACTGAAATTAAAACTTGAGGTAGCATGTGTGCTAGCATTGCAAGTGGGCAGAATTTACCACAGTTAAAGGAGAGGCAGAATTGGATTTGAGCAAGGAGATATAAAAATATTACCATTTGGGGCTGCCTATGTCATGTAACAGACATAGTGAGATGTGCTCTGTCATCCATTATTTTTAAATTTTATAAAATTAATTTACAAGGGTTAATTTACAAGGGTTAATAAGGTAATTTACAAGGGTTGTGTTTCTAGTGTAAAGCAAAGTGATTCAGTTCTACATGTATACACAAACACACGTATTGCTTTTCAGATTCTTTTCCATTATAGGTTATTGCAAGATACTCAGTATAGTTCCCTGTGCTGTATACTGGTGGTGGTGCTGGTTTAGTCTCTAAGTCGTGTCTGACTCTTGTGACCCCATGGGATTCTTGTCCATGGGATTCTTCAGGCAAGAATACTGAAGTGGGTTGCCATTTCCTTCTCCAGTGCTGTATAATATCTGTCATCTATTACTTTCAGATGAGATACTTGAGAGTGAGAAGTTCAGTGAATCACTGAGGATCAGGGAGTGGTGGAACCAAGACTTCAGTTTATGTGCTTTGGACACTCATTCCACCTCTTGATGCTTCCTCTCAACAATGGGTAGTTTGTGAGTTGTCTGGATATACCAAAAGGGAAGGAATAATGAAGAGAGCAGTTAACATTTCAAGTTTTTGGCAAGCTAAACTCATGAAAAGAAGAGAAATAGAAATAAATGAGCCCTTAGGCAAGAATGATAACTGAAAAGGATGCAAGGGAGAGGCAAGGTAGCCTCGAGTAGAGCAGAGATGGGTCATAATTAAACCTAACGGGAACTCTAGGAACTGGCATCCTGGAAGACATGTTCATGCTGATACTCATCAGCAGTCAGATGGATTGAGGCCTTCTCCCAAAAGGCATCAGGAAGAAAAAAATACATGAGAAAATGGAAGAAAGATTTGAGAGGGAGAAGGAATAGAGGTGTTAGATATGTTGGAGAGGGAAAAATTTCCCCTTCTACTCCTCTTGAATTCTGGTGGCTGGACTCACGATACAAGTGACACCAGAGAGCTAACAGGCAAAAAAAAAAAAAAAAAAAAAAATTAATTCATATGCATGGTGGTCGAGGAACTAAGAAGTGGCCAAAGAAGGCACCTTTTATATGTTTTAGAAAAATGTATGAGGAATTGACAAGATAAATAAACAGGTTTGGGGTGTTCGATCAGTGAAGAATCTAAACAGTTTAGACTTGTCTTAGTAAATTAAAGAAGTAACAAGATTTGTTCATATAGGCTTCCTGGCTTGTCTTCCCTATCTCTGGGGATAAGGGAGTTCTACCTCCAAATGCCAGGAAGGCACCTTGCATAGGGGAGATTTGCTTCCTGCTTTCAGGGAGACAGATGGGGAGGGTCACAGTATCCCTCTTACACTGGCTATTGCTTAAGTAGCTTTAATACAGAATGATCAATATGCCATTGAGGCACACTTTGGGGTGGCCTTCCAGAACCCCAACAGATAGAATCCGTAAAAGGCAGAGAAGTCAACTGAGGTCAGGGAATATTTGGAAAAAATAGCAACCAAGCATATAAAGTATCCACTGAAAACTAAAGACCTTATGTGGAAAAGGTTAATAGACATCCAAACGGTAGAAATCAGGAAAGTAGTCTGTAGTGGGATGAATAATATCATCACTGAAAGGAACCTCAGAATTATCTTATTTGAAAATAGGATCTTTGCACATATAATTAGTTAAGATGAGGTTATCCTGGGTTGGAGGGGGCCCTGAATCAATGACTCGTGTCTTTCTAAGAACAGAACACAGAGAGAAGGCTGCAGTGACAACTTGTCTCTAGGAATATTATAGAGTAGATATTGGAAAATTGTTCCCTAAAAAAAATTAACTTGGAATATTACATAAAATATAAAAATATTTACTCAAAAGCATAGTTGAGCTTTGAAAAAAGGCATGAGGGACAGAACCAAAGAGGGAGCTAAAATTTACAAGAGGAAGCAGTGCTGAGCTCGCTGCTGCCTGGTGTAAGGGAATGTCTGTGGGCCTTTGAAAATAAGATATACGAAAATTATGATCCCTAGAGTAAGCAGTGGCCAAAAACAAAACCAGCATATCAGTAACTATTTGAAATTATAACATCATGTTGTTTTAAAACATCAGAAATTGGACAGAGGGAAGATGGGGGATGAGATCTGAAAGAGATCCAGGGTGGTTAAGTATATGCTAAGGACAAAGATACTGGTCTGCTTTTAGATATTGATGAGGAAATTGAGCTTTAGTAAGGATTGTAATAAGATGAGAATAATGCTATTGAAACAAAATAGAATGTGTAATTTTTGTAACATAGGAAAAAGCTTGATTTAGCCTGTGGAAGGTAGGGGGAGGAGAAAAAAAGTGAAACAAAAAGATAAATGAGTATGGATGTTAAACTAATCAAGACAGATTGTCCAATGTATAGAAAGCAAAATGCTATGTTTATTAAAAAAAAACATTTAAAAGGACACAGGTGGAAGATAAGGGGATGGAAAAATTTACGCTTGTCAGATATAGACAAAAAGAAAAAGGAACAACAGATGAAGGGAATAAATTAAGCAGGGACATATGCCCATGCCATAATGTAGAAAAGCAGTAATTTCTGGCATGTGACATTGATTAAGCAGTTGCTGTTAGAAATCTAATTCAGTGTTTTCAGAAACTGATGAGATGAGACAAAAAGTAAGCAGAGGAAGATGTGGAAAACAAGCAATGATTTGCTCTACCATGTATGTAGAACTTCTTACTCAACAAATGCAGAATGTTTTATCTTGGAGGGCATGTGGATTAGACACAAGCTTCAAATTTTAATGCATCAGGGAGGAAGCCTCACATTCTACCAAATCAACATTATAGAGGTTCTTTTCTCTAACTACAGTGCTTTAAAATCAGTCATTATTAACAGTAAGATAGCAAAAGTGTTCCATACGTTTGAAATGAAAAGACATACTATGAAATAACCCTCAGGTTAAATAGGAAAAGATAACAAGAACAGCAGAATTTTAAAGCTGAGTGATAATAAAAGCACAGTAGTTCAAAAACTGAGAGAGATAGCTAATGGAGTTCTTTGATGGCAATATACAGCTTTTGTTACTCAAGAAAAAACTAGAAAGTCTGCAACTCTGTAAGCTCAATGTATGACACAAATAATTAGAAAAACTGTAACATGGTTACCTGAAGAAAACCAAGAAAGAAAAAAAGGGAAACAAATCTAAATAAGGAAAATAAGGGACAGAAAAAATTAACAAAAGCAAAGAACCAAAATATAGTCCTCTGAAAAATTTCATAAATTAGATATAATAATCTGTTAAAAAGGATGTACATTTCTACCAGTACAGATGAACATATATGTGAAAAGGATGTATGGCTAAACAAACTGATGGAAGAAAAATTTAACAGCCATTAAATTAATTGTATGTAATGATTACCAAAACTTAATCTTAAAAACCAACCTATTAAGTTTAATTTTGAAAACAAAAAACAAGTAAAAAATACTGACCAGATTCACCTATGACATTAAAAACACAAATAATTCAAATCTAGCCATGTATTAAAAAATGCTAATTGTACATTGAGGCTAAATTGAATTAATCATAACAGTGAATGGATGTTCCAGTGCTTTAAAAAATCTTTTACTGTAACTTACCACATTAATGGCAAAGAATGAAAAATTGCATGATCATTGATAAAAAGCATTTAATAAAGTTTTTTCTTTTTCAAATAGAAGCAGCTCTTACCAAACTTGAAACAGGAAAAACTTTTTAGCTTAATAAAGGCTTTATCCTAAGAATCTATAGCAGATGTCATTTTTAATGGAAAAAGACAAAAGTTTAAACTCATTCTTGTTAAGATTGGGAACAAGACAAGAACACTTCTGCTGCTGTTATTTATCAACATATTACCAGATACCTGACCAATGTAGTAAGACAAATCGATATCAGTAGATTAATTGAAAGAAATAATTATGATTTATAATAAAATCATTTATTTAGAAAGCCAAAGAGAATCAGCAGAAACTGTTAGCAATAGAAGCATTCAGCTAGGTTGCCAGCTCGTAAGAGCAGCAAAAATAAATCAACAGCTTTTGTCTGTATTGGGAGTAACCAATTATAAACTATGATAAGATACCATTTATAATACTGACATAAACTAAAAGCTATCTAGGAATAAATCTAAGAAAGAATTCATAAAACATATATGGGAAATTTAAAACCCTATTACAAGGGTTTTATTATAGAATTATAGACCGTAAATGCAGCATTTATAATAAATAGATTGAATATTGTGAAGATATTGTATTTCTTCCAATAAAATTTAATTCTAATCAATGCCTGAACAAGAGTTGTTTTGAAGGGATATAATTGAATCTAATATTTATATAAGAGAATAAATAAGAGATAAAGAAGGACCTTCACTTTGCAAAGCATTACTATATATATAGCAGAAGTTGGCAAACTACAGTCCATATGCCAAATGCAGCCTGCCTTCTGTTCTTAAAAATAAAGTTTTATTGGGACACAGCCACATCCATTCCTTTATTTATTGTCTGTAGCTACTTTCATGCTGTCAAGCCAAGACTGAACTTGGCCCTTTAGAGAAAAAAAATGTCTCCTCCTATTCTCTAGCATCTAGCATAGAAAAGGATATAATAAAGTCTAGACTCACTCCTATGTACATACGGGAACTAAGTGTAATCATTTCTACCAGTTGGTGCTAGGAAAGTTGGTGCACAAAGAGAGAAAAATGAAACCATTTCTGTACTTCAGAAACAGCTCCAAGTAGATTAAATACCTAACTGTTAAGGGTGAACATATAAAACTGGTAGATGAAAATTTAAGAATACATTTTTGTAATCTTACAGTCGAAAAGGGTTTGTTGTGAAATATTCAGAGAGCACAAACCATGAGAAGAAAGTTGATGAATACGTCAAAATGAATGCTTTTGTTCAATGGAGTCTGTGATAGAAAAACTAACAGATGGTGAAAATACAACTGTCATGTTTAATACACTAAGATTAATATTTAAATACACATGGGACTCCAAAAAATCAGAAAATAAGAGGGAAGAAACCAAGAAAAAAGAGGGAAAAGTATGAATTGGTGATTCATACAAACAGAAATAGACCTACACACAGATTGCACTGTGTGCATGCATGCTCAGTTATGTCAGACTCTCTGTGACCCCTAGCCCACCTGGCTCCTCTGCCCATGGGATTGTCCAGGCAAGAACAGGGGAGTGAGTTGTCATTCCCTCCTCCAGAGAATCTTCCTGACCTAGGGATCACACCTGTGTTTCCTACATTGGCATGCAAATTCACATTGGAGACTAGTTAGTTAAAATTCAAAAATGTCTTTTTGCCTGTCATAGAACTAAAACCTTGGAAATCAGATACTCTCAGGTGTTGACAAGGGTGTGGGAAAATAGAAATCTTATATTGCTTCTAGGAATGCAAAATGATCCATAATGTTTTTAAGATTATAAGTATCTATATAACCTAACACCCAATAATGGGACTAGCATAGATGCCCACAGAAATGTATGTAAGTGTAGTTATCTCAGTGTTATTTGTGGTGAAAGACTGAGAAAGCTAGCTCTTCTGCACTAAAAGAATAGAAAAGGAAAATGACAGTGGAGTGCAGTGAGGGAGAGTGAATTACATCTGTTTACAACACCCTCTAAAACAGCATTGAGAGGAAAAGACAGATTTAAAGCTTTATGCAACTTCTATACAAATTTTAAAACTATGAACAGGAGTTTGACACATAAGTGAAGTCACTCAGTCGTGTCTGACTCTTTGTGACCCCGTGGACTGTAGCGTACCAGGCTCCTCTGTCCATGGGATTTTCCAGGCAAGAGTACTGGAGTGGGTTGCCATTTTCTTCTCCAGAGGGTCTTCCTGACCCAGGGATCAAACCCGGGTCTCCCACATTGTAGGCAGACGCTTTACCATCTGAGCCACCACGGAATCCTTTGACACAAAAAGTATTTATAAAAAATATAGTGAAGCTTATAAATACAGCATTAGTGGGTGTTAGTTGCTCAGTCATGTCTGACTCTTTCTGACCCCATAGCCTGGGGCTGGCTCACCAGGCTCTTCTGTCCATGGGATTCTCCAGGCAAGAATACTGGAGTGGGTTGCCATTTCCTTCTCCAGGAAATCTTCTAGATCCAGGGATGAAACCCATGTCTCCTGCATTGCAGGCAGACTCTTTACCATGTATTTATTAAAAAATCCAGTGAAGCTTATAAATATAGCATTATATTTGGTTAAAAAAAAAATGAAACCCCAGGCTGGGAAAGGAAGGAATGGGTTTGATCATAGAGGATGAAGTGAAAATAAAAAGAAAAATGAAAACCAGAAGAGAGTCTTTCATGGATTGGCAATAGTAGCTCATCAACTGAAGCGTGTGCTTAAGTCAACTCTGTAAAATTATCCATTAGAGGAAACAAGGTCCACGGACGCTCATCCTTTCAGAACTGTTAGATTCAGATGCTCAACCAGTGTCATCAGGTATGGGTCTCTCTCTGTATTTTGGTTTTCCTGGCCTCTGTGTTGGCTCTGATAAGAGGCAGACTCTTTCTAGGGTACTCTTTAGCTCTTTCAAGTTCATGTCACCTAAGCAGAAAGAAAGCACTTTCTCCATAGTATGAGCAGTCATCCTCTCATGAATATCCTTTCTTTGGCTGGTTCATTTTTTCTCCTGTGAGCACCCCTGAATCAGTCATGTGACACAGGACTAAGGGTGCCTGCGTCACTTTCCCATCCCTAGAACCAGGCAGTAGGAAGAACCCAACATACGGAATATGGTGGGATACTACCCAAACAGAAATTACGGTAATACGACCAGAATTACAGAAAGTGGATGCCAAGGGAGCAAAAATACACAGGTAACTTTAGGGGACTTGAACCAATGCTGTTTGAAGAATGATTGAAATGAATTGCATGCTCATTCTGGAGAAACTGGGGCAAACAACAGTTTAAAACACACAGATTAACTTCAAATATCTAAAGCATTTCCACTTGGCATGATACTTGTTTCATATGATCCGTCAAACCATAAATCCATGATGAAAGGTGAACTTGGTAGGAAGGGCAACTATGTAATTGCTGAAGCTGGTTATCTGAAAAGAATTGGTTAGTGAATTTCATATCACTGTGTATTTTTGAGCATAGGCTAGCCAGCTACCTGGCAAAGATTTTGTAGGAAAAGATTGGGAGAATAGTTGGGTTTAACCAGTGGTTCTGAATCATCCAGATATCTTATTAAAGCTTAGAATTCTGGGCCCTTCTCCCAGAGTTTTCGGTTTGGTAGCTTTGGAGTAGGACTCAAGAATTTGCATTTCTAATTTCCCCAGGTGATGTTGATGCTATTGCTCCAGGGAACACACCTTGAAAGCCTCTGGGTTAGATGATTTTCAGTATCCACACTGACCTTTCATTTTTATGAGATACTTGTACTTGTTCTCAGTTCAGTTGTTCAGTCATATCACCCTTTGTGACCCCATGGACTGCAGCATGTCAGACTTTCCTATCCATCATCAGTTCCCAGAGTTTGCTCAAACTCATGTCCATTGAGTTGGTGATGCCATCCAACCATCTTATCCTTTGTCGTTCCCCTTCTCCTCCTGCTTTCAATCTTTACCAACATCAGGGTCTTTTTCAATGAGTCAGTTCTTCACATCAGGTAGCCAAAGTATGGGAGCTTCAGCTTTAGCATCAGTCCTTCCGATGAATATTCATGACTAATTTCCTTTAGGATGGACTGGTTGGATCTCCTTGCAGTCCAAGGGACTCTCAAGAGTCTTCTCCAACACCACAGTTGAAAAGCATCAATTCTTCTGCGCTCAGCTTTCTTTACAGTCCAACTCTCACATCCATACATGACTACTGGAAAAATCATAACTTTGAGAAAGACTTAACTTTGTCTCTGCTTTTTAATATTCTGTCTAGTTTGGTTGTAGCTTTTCTTCCAAGGAGCAAGCATCTTTTAATTTCATGGCTGCAGTTACCACCTGCAGTGATTTTGGAGCCTCCTAAAATAAAGTTTCCCACTGTTTCTCTTAGTTCCCCATCTATTTACCATGAAGTGATGGGACCAGACGCCATGATCTTTGTTTTTGAATGTTGAGTTTTAAGTCAGCTTTTTCACTCTCCTCTTACACTTTCATCAAGAGGCTCTTTCATTTCTCTTTTCTTTCTGCCATAAGGGTGATATCATCTGCATATCTGAGTTATTGATGTTCTAGAAAGCAGTATTTGTATATTGAGGCAAATTATCCATATTATTTCTTTGTACCTGAAATGTGTTAAATTCTGGCTATATGGGTACTTGTAAAGTAGATGGATTTTGCATAGCCCTCTGTAACTGTTGGGTCACTGAAAGCATTAGAGCCATTAAGCAACTGAACATTTATTGGTATGCTTCATAACACAGTCCTCCCTTTTATTACGTCATCCTTTTTGTAATCCTGTTTCTGTTTTCCCATGAGGATTCAGTTTTCATCAGTTTTGTAGTAGGGTTGTTCCTGAATTAGAAAGCCAAAGTGGTTTCCCAAGGTGGATGTGTATTTTCTTTCATTCAGAAAGAAACTCTGTCTTGTATAGATTTTGGCTCATAAAAATCATTTCTTGGTACCCTGGATGTCAAGTGTCAAATCATCCTTTTTCCCATCTTCTTACCCAACCCCAGCCTGTGGCCCTCCCTAGGAAAGAGGATATGAAACACTTCACCTACCTTGCTCCATACTACCTCTACATCAACCAGGAGTTATTTTCATTTTGAACTCTATTTTGTTTCTTCTTCTTTTTCCTCAGATTTTTTTTTTCTCCTTAATTTTTGAAAGTTTGCTATAATAGTTCTCTGGAAGTACACATATATTTTTGTAATTTTACACAAGGTCAAACAGCATTTGTACTTTTTATAAATTGCTTTTAGATAAACAGATAAAACCATTTGAGAAAAGAGAGACCCCAGAGATACCTCTTTAAGAATTAGAAGGTTTATAGTCAATGCTTAACCATGAAAATTTTTAGCTTCGCAAAAATGATGAAACAGGTGGTTAAAAACAGTACCTGACAGATTGGACCTAAAGGATTTGAGTTAAGGTGACTACTTGAAAAGCAGAGGGATTTAAGAAGACTGTTTTGTTGTCTGTGTGTGAGCTTTTGCTTGAAAACACTAAATCCAATGCTGGTAGAGAGAGTGGGATATTTTAAGAGGACTTACCCAGAATACATCTTAGTGAACATTAAATGTGGGGCAGCTTAAATGACATCTTCTTGGTAGCTACGGATCTGTAGTAATAGACTCTACTTTCTTGTGTGTGATCTGAGTTTCTCAATGGAATTTGATGAACATCCATTTTCTACATCCTCTTCTCTTCCAGACTTCACCTTGAGGAAATGTTCAGATTTGGCCAACATCTCATCAAGCCCTCGGTGGTGTTTCTCAGAACAGAACTGTCCTTTGCCCTGGTGAACAGGAAGCCTGTGGTACCTGGACGTATCCTTTTTAGTAAGAGAGAAAACAGACCAAATGAACACAGACATTAACCTCTAGTATCCGACCAAAAAGGTAAGCAAGGAATCCTCCTGCCTCCCCCTTTGGAGAAACCAGGTAGGACAATATTCACATTTATTCTGAATCCAGTTGGTGGCACCAGTAATATGCTTGATCAACGCTGCAGAACTTCTAAAAAAGAGTTGCTTAGCAACTGTGGCTTTGAAGGTGAGTTTTTGCTTGACCTTTTCACTGTTGTAGATGTGTAAATAAATAGGTGCTTCTAAAATGGATCCAATGAATATCCTTAGCACTTTGTTTTCAGGTATCAGGTGTGTACTTTAATAGTAAGATAAGAGATTGGGTGACACTTGTGATGTGGAAGTAAGGTGTTACATGAAGATTTGAGACTGGCTTGGTGTCTTTACCTCCTGGAAATCATTCAAGCTATGAATTTTAATTGCATTCAAACACATAAATATACTACTATATATATATATATATATATATATTTTATGTTAGAATCTGAGATAGCATTTTCTCTTGGAAAACATCCCAGCTTCTAGATCATTGTCTGGTGCCATTGGTGGTGTGGGGTATTTTATTTCCCTCTGACCATCGATTTCAGTAGAAGCTTTATTCTTTGCAGTGGGAGAGGCAGAATTTGGTGAAATGCTCTGGAGAGTTATTTTTATGTTGTTGAAACTATCAGTCGTGGCTGTATGTGGATGACATTTGTACTAACTCTTCAAAAATTTCATCCCCCCCCCAACTTAATTTACTATGCAGAGGGCAACAAAGTATGAAATGTTGTATTTTAAGATAATAAGCATTTCCACATTGAGACATGCTTCTACTTTGAAATAAATTTCTCAGTAATTTTGAGTATATAAAGGTGTCAAGATTTTTTCCAAGAGTGAGTTATATTTTTTTTAATGGGATTTTTGTAAATGCCTGAAAGCTTGATGAATCATCTTCTTTCTTGACTATGTAACTACTAATAAAATATGCAGCAAAAGATAATTGTGGTTTTTGTGGTAGACTCCCAAATTTCTTGATTTGAACTTTTAACCTAAATAAATTTCATAAATTTATGAAACTAATGATAATATCAATAAGCTAGTAAATAATATATATTTTCTTGATAATATTTAACTTTTAAATTTATAAAAATATTTAATTTTATAAGTATATAAGATCAGAAAATTTCATCTTCTGTTTATTAAAGTAAAAACTCTAAAATGATGTAGAATGCTCCTATAAAATGACAGTTTTTAAGTTTTGTAACAATTTTAAATTGAGTTTCTCCAAAAGACCTTGAAGTTCTTGAAATAACACAGGCATTTTATTTTCTCATTTGATTTTGCTGCAAGTCTGTGGTTTCCTTTTTCCTTTGAGGATTATTTTTTTAAGCAAAATGTCGAATTCCAGTGTCAAAAGGATACTGTTTAAATGCCACCTCTCTTTGGGTGTCAGTTTTAATTGACTTTTGTCAAAGAACTGAGGGAATTTGGGATGAAAATGTGAATTTAGATGAACAAATCTTAATGCTTTGGACTGAGAGTATATGAGGTTGTAGAGATACACTCTTTAAAAAACAGTTAATAATGGAATGAACTTTGATTTTTTTTTTAAACGCCTGTATTGATGGTAAGAAACTTGATTTTTCATGGTCTTTTTAACCACCTCAGGAAAGTGTGCTGTGTCAGACCTGAGTTGCATATGTGTTTGAATTGAAATAGAGGTGTCTGCTTCAAGGAAAATATTTATAGTGAACAGTGAGCAGTTAGTGAATGATGACTCGTTTTGTTCCAGATGGCACTGAAATTGCCATTTTGAAAATGAGTCCTGGTTGATTATCACCTCGTTGAGTAAATGCCAAGGACGAGGGGAGCATTGTATTAAAATCCACAACCTCAGTTTGTTTGGAAGGTAGTGAGAAGGACTCAGCTCTTTCCAAGGCTAAGAATGGTACACTCTGCAATCAGTGTACTCTGTAAAGCTCTTTTACATCTACAGTGTTTAAGGTAATTTCAGGGGCAGTGGATAATGGATTCAAGCAATCCTTTTTATATGATGATTCTGAAACTTTTTATTTTACTTTACCTTGGTAAACTCTCTTAGGTGACAACTGTGAGAAGAATCTTAATAAGTTACTCATTTGCTTGTGTGAAGTAATATTCTTTTGTCCTGTGATTTGGAAATTGAAACAGTGAATAGCTCTGCCTACTAACATTTCATAAAATAAATGGTGAAATGGTTGCAGCAGACCATCACTGCCCCCCCGCCATCCTCCACAGTGCTCTACCCTGCCTGCCCTTAAAAAGCCCCTTGTTGTGGGTCTTCTAGCTCTTCTGATTCTCTACCCCTGGACTTCCTCAGCCCAGCCTACATCTCTCTCTAAACCACAGCTCTAATGTTACCACTCTCCTATTCCTTTGCAAAAAATCACTGATGAATATAATGAATATCCTTTTATTTGAGAATTGTTGTTCAGTCGCTCAGATGTGTACAACTCTTGGCAATCCCATGAACTGCGGCACACCAGGCTTACCTGTGATTCACTATCTCCCAGAGTTTACTCAAACTCATGTCCATTAAGTTGGAGATGCCATCCAATCATCTCATTCTCTGTTGTCCCCTTCTCCTCCTGACCTCAGTCTTTCCCAGCATCAGGGTCTTTTCCAGTTTGAGGATAAAGTCCAAAAATCTTAGCATCCCTTTAAAAGATTTTCATTATCTTAACTCACCCTCCCCACTTTCCAGCTATTTCCTTAAACAGATGTTGTATTTCCCTTTACCTGCTGACCCCACTCTTTCTCCTGCTTCTCTCTCCACCTCGAGGTCCTTCCCTTCCTTTTCACTTGAACTGAAGTGCTTACTTCAATACCTGTCCTGCCCTCTTGGGAAAAAAAAATTCCATCCATTTTGTGACACTTGATTCCTTATTCGCATGTTGATTCATTCAATAGTTTATTACTGAGCTACTCTGTTCCAGGCTCTCTGCCAAACACTAATCCCAGTCTGCCCCAAACCAGATATGTTCATTTCTGTTTGTCTGTGTGTGGAGTTGTGTTCCTGGAAAGGGATGGGGGCAAAATCTGCTCTTAGTACGTCTCTTTTTCTTAGCACCCAGGGTATTGTGTTGACTGAATTTAAACTGAATCTGTTAACATCAGAAGTTTGTGGATAGTTTCGATTAATACTGAGATCCTGCCTTTCCTGTATTCCCATGCACAAAGCCATGTCTCGTCACCATTTTATTCCAGATTTATTAGTATCTCATCCAACTTCCCCTGCATGCTTTGTCAGTTACAGTCCTGTTTACATTGCTGTTATGAGTGTCCTGTGTTAAGCCTAAATGCAGTGAATGGACTGATGGCACATGGGAAGAGATTCTTTTCCATTGTTCTCTGACTATGTGTTAATTGGCCAATGGATGAGTCTGTATTTTAAGGGCAGTATATTGCTATCTTGTTGTGAACTGGAAAATTCTATTTTGTGTTTTTGATGATTTCGTTTTTAAAAGAGTGTTGAGGTGGCCTCCGGGGAATGCGCCATTCAGAAGAGACTTGTAAATGTCATCTTTGAACTTGTTTCCTCTCTTAACATTTTGCTCCCCACTCCTCAACCTTCTTTTCTTTTTGACTTTGCTCACTGGCTCACTTTATACCTTCCTGAGGAGGAAAAGAACCGTCAGATCAGGGGCTGCAGATATGCTTTTGAAGCAAGACTTTGCTCACATTCTCAGAAGAGCCACTTATGTCCCTCCTCGTCCCCACCTAAAGCAGACACTTCTGCTCATTGCAAACAGCGTTTAAAGTTGATTGAATAGGCTTTGGCCTCTGTGCAACACTCTGGAAGCATAGGACTGACGGTCTTTAATCCCTTAATTTCCTGTTGCTGGAAAATGCTTTTCAGGGAGTCTTGGGAAGAGAACAGAAGCATTTGGAAGTTGCATCTTCAGAATTCTTCAGCAAACGTTTTATTCATGTACTTGGTGCAGCCCAGCTATTGTTCGTGGCTTGAAAACATTTGAGTCAACGTGGTTAATACTTGTCTCCACTCCACCGCATCTACCTCTCCTCTTGAGTTGAGCATGAAAAATGAATTTGAACATTAGTGGAATCCATTTGGGGACTGGGGCTTTTATTGTAAATAAAATTATTCATTTGTTATGTCCTGTAGTTTTCAGCAGATAGTGTATTGATCTTTGGATTACTATTCAGCATGGCATATGGGGCTCTGACATAAGGGGAACATGGCCACGTTTGTGGACAGGTTGAATGCGTTGTGTAATGACAGAAACAAACCTTGCTTGCTGGCCATACTATATTATACAAATCATTTGTCAACAGTTTATTGAATCTGTTATTAAAAAGAACAGATTCTTCCAAGTGGGAGCATCATGCACAGAATGTTATCAGGGCCAAGCCACGTTAGGATGATACATTGAGGACAGCCTTACAAAGTGTATTTGTGAAGAATTAGGCTAGGTAACTTAAAGGACATTTCTGCTGACATATTAGAAACAAAAGTTTGGTGCAAGGGAAATTGTGTTCTAAGGTCCAACTTCAATAGATAAAAAAGAAAAATCTGGCAATTGCCTTTTAATACAAAATTTTACCTCCCTAAGCGAGTAGTGTTCTGTTTTCAGGCCATTGCCATATTGAGTATTCTTGAAATAAAGGAACAGATAATAAAAATAGCTTCATTACTTAACAGTGCTTCTTACGGAATAGATGCTATAGATAAAAGTGCCCTTTTAGTCCTTCCGTAAAAATCAGAAATATTTGTCATTTCCTGAGTAGGTTGTAATCTTGTGAATTTCTTTAATTGTTCAGGAAACTGCAGTTATTAGTGATCTCATGATCTTTTCATTTCTGAAAAAGAGTTTCTTTTAAAACCTTCCTGTGCAAATAAAATGAGTGCAAGCACTATTTTAATATCTTTATTACTAAAGATAGACCTTTTTGCTCTTGAAATTTCCCTGAGCATATGCCTTCCCCTGCCCCCACCCCCCACCGTTTTTGAGCCTGTTGTATATTACCCAGCTTAAAATACTGTAGGAGACGTGTTCAAAGCTGAGCATGCACCCTTTGTCCTGAGCCGAGTAGTGGGAAAAGTTGGTTTCCTTGTGGCCATATTTTTCTTGATTTTATTTCAGATTGTTGTATCCAAAAGGTCTGCAAGCGGCAGTGATGGCTCAGAGTGTCCTTATGCCGTCTCTATGGGAAAGGTTTCCATATAAATGTGTGCCTACCTCTGGGGCCATAGAGTACATTGCCTCCAGCTTGAACAGTTTGTGACGGCATTCGTCAGGAGGAACACAGAAAGCTCTCCTATGTTTTCGGCATGCACTAAATTGACTGCTATCTTTTTTCAGTGTCCAGAACCTAGCGCAGAGGATCCTGCCAGTCCCCCTTGTGTGACTCGTCTATCTTGGCTTGTCATCTGAGGAGTAACTGCTCAGAGAGAAAATATGGTTATCTCAAATGCTGTTTCTTGGGTTGGTAGTGAGCTCACAATGTTGAGTAGGATTCTGAGGCTGTATGCAGGGGCAGTGGGCAGTAACTGCCTCAGGTAGCAGAGTAGAAAGTCTCCTTGCCAAGACTTTTCTTCTTTTGGGTTTATTTCTCATTCCTGGAGCTGAGACTGGCATCTTTATTTTTTTATTATAGACAGAATGATGGATTGTTGGCACCTGACACTGAAGGGTTTAATAGATTCTTTGTGTGTGTGTGTGTGTGTGTGTGTGTGTATGTGCAACGAACATTTGAAATTGGATGGAAAAAAATGTGTGGATTTTATATATTTTGCCCCGGTGACTTCAGATAAAGGTGACTCCCCCATGAAACAGTGTGCCTGATGCATGCACACTGTTCTCTAGACTTCATCCAGCCCCTTCCCGCCGTCCACATCTCTCCCTGGCTCCTCGCAACCTACTGGTCGGTGAAGATACTGGTGAGTGGTGATTTTGTGGTTCACGTTGCCCCTGCACTTCATTCCTTAGTTGTGACTGTTTTCCTTTGACCTTGACTGCTTCCCCATAATAGGATCTACCTTCTAGCTTCAGGACCTACTGTGAGTGGGGTGAGATGAGCCAGCTTGACCATGGTGATGGCATTTGAGGAGGAAAGTCCTTCCGGCTTTTTAATCAGAGCTTTTAGGAGGTTTCTGTATTCTCTTAGAGTTGCACAAAGCCCACAGAATTATTTTACAACCAGAAAAAGATACCTTTGCCACCTGCCAATCTCTCACAGAACATTATCCTATTAGTGTGTGTGTGTGTGTGTGTTAGGGAACAGGAGATGCTCTGTCTCCAGCTCTAGCAAATGGTGGGATGATAATTATATGTGTTAAAATAACACTTTGAATATTCTTCATATTAATTGCAAAAATGAATATCCTGTATAGAATGCCATTCCCCATTTCTATTTATTTCCATGTGAAACTTTCCTCAGGTAATTTTAAACTGTCATGGTTAACAGTATCTGAACTTGTTCATTATATTCTGGGCATATTTTTGACCTGCTTCCCATGCAAGCTATCAGATTGTGAGCAATAGGAAAAGGCTGGTCATGGTGTTGCCAGCCTTGCACTTGTAACAGAACATAATTAGAAGTAATGAATGGAATAATACATCATTATTCACAAGAAATGTCATGTAATTAACTCAGATAATGCAAAATGTATCCTAATTTCCATTTGGAATGAAAATAGATTTGTTAGAACATCAGCAGGCAGTTTAATGTTTATCCTGTATTTTCATACACATATCAAAACTGTTAAAATCTATTGAATGAATATACATGGATTTTCCATAACATAATAAGTCAAGATGGCTTTCTTTTGCTAATAGAGTCTTATGTGTATGCCTTGTTTATTATATATACATAATTTATATATATGTTCCAGTCTTAGAATTAGCATAATTAATTTATATTTATTGCAAATTAATGATCTAATTTATTTACTTAGCTCCCATTTCCTTTCTCAAACTAATTGACTGAAAAAATAACTATAAATTTGCAAATAGCTCTTGGGCACAAATCCTAAATTGGCCTTATCCTCAGAACTCTCTGTAATAGTAGATATCTGTACTAGTTTTGCAATCTAAATTGTTTTCCTGAGATTTCTGTTACAGGCTTTAAATATGCCTCAGGAGTCTTGGCTTGGCTTAGATGGACCCAAAGTTGGGGATCAGGGATATGGCTGAATATGTCTTAGGCAGAGGAATTATTGTTAGATGCAGCAATTAATATGACACACAGCAGTGACCAATGTCCTAACGTCGGTGTAATTCCTAAAAGTTTTCTGCTGTGTCACAACATCATCCTGTTAATTTCTGCTTTGTGGGAAGATCTGGAGAGACCCGGGGGAGGAGGCAGAGAAGTGTGAGCAGCTCCCAGGAGGCAGTATGGGCAGAACTGATAATATTTTAATAACAGGAATGGGCATGCCAGTGGATGCCTCAGTTACAGCCCTGATTTTAGAAATGAACACTGATAGGAGGAAGCTTCCTTTACATCCTGTGGCTCAAGCCTGGTATTTGTTCTTAAACACCATGGAGACTGGCATATAACAACAGAGTCACCAATGAATTAAAAACAACAAAATTCTTTCTTTGTTTTAAATGGCTGGCTTCCTCACAGTGGTATGGTAATGCCTAACACCAATATAGGGGAAAACTTAACTGTAGCAGGAAAGGATTGAGGCATTGTTTTCTTGGTCTGTCTTTCTCATGTGTGTGAATGTGGTAGGGATGAAGAGTGTGGATATACATGCATTGAACTTGCTTATATCTTTTATTGAAAATGATGTCATAGAAATAAATTAATTGAAAGACGTTTTTGTTGTTGTTGGCACTCAGTCATGTCTGACTCCTTGCCAACCCCATGGACTGCAGCATGCCAGGCTTCTCTGTCCTTCCCCATCTCCCAGAGTTTGCTCAAACTCGTGTCCCTTGCGTTGTTGATGCCACCCAACCATCTCATCCTCCGTCACCCCCTTCTCCTCCTGCCCTCAGTTTTCCCCAGCGTCATAGTTTTTTCTAATGAGTCAACTCTTTGCATCAGGTGGCCAGAGTATTGTAGCTTCAGCTGATGCTGAAATTGAAATAAGTGAATTAAATAATATTTTATGATGAGCAATGCATTGTTGAGGTCACTATTTTGTTCTATCATCTCTGACCAGTTGGAATGGGAAGGCAGAGTCTCAGGCCAGTGCTGGCCGTATTTCATGGGAGTCAAAACTTCACCCAAAACTCTGGATCCTCATTCTGTTGCTCTTTCTGCCACTTCCAGTTGCTGTCCCATGTGCTACAAACCTTTTTGTACATTGGTTAGGTGTTTGGGGGAGTTCTTTTCCCTGGAGTCTTAAACATGGCCATTATTCCTGTTTTCCAGGGCTGTATTATAGTCAGTCTACACTCTGTCACTTGTAATGTTTGCTGCCATTTCGCTGTCTTTGTTGTTGGTTGTAATCATCATTATTTAGCGATAAGACTAACTTTGAGGACTTCTGAAAAACCTATGTGACTTAAGCATGACTCTGCAGTGCTGTGAGTGCGGGGCCAAACACCTTGCTTGGCAAGCAGCATAATTCACTCCCAGGTAAGATGAGTCCAGGAAGAGTGAAATTCAGCTAATTCTCTACATTTTCTCTTTTCTAATAGGTTTTTAAAATGGCTGTAGTTACCAAGAGATCTTTTCATCTTCAAGATTTATTTCCAGTTCAAGAGATTTGTTGAAACTAAGAATTATCTGTTGAGTGCTAATACTTAACCGTAAACCATGATCCCCTTCCATCTACCAAAGATGATTGCTTTCGAATTTATTAAATAAGATGTGTCAAGATAAAATGAATCAACAGAAATTACATTAAATTCTGAAGCTTGTTTCTCATGCCGACATCTCTTAATATGATACTAGTTAGTATTTTCTACTCTGTTTAGGGACGGAATGGCTCCTAGAAGCTTTTAAGTCGTGGAGCTATAGCTGCAATAATGAAATTGAAATTCAAGGCTGGAAGAGACATTGAATGGGACTTTTCATATTTCCCTGGAGTGTGAGCCTAAACAGAAAGGTGGATCTCATTTCTGGTGAGATGCCCACGTGTGAGGGACAGCCACACTCTCATGGCGGCAGCAGAACCAGCCCCACGTGTTGAATCCCACCTCCGTGTTCACAAACCTTGTCAGGGGAGAAGTGGTCAGGGGAAGTAGAGTGCAGTGAAGAATGCTGAGAGGCTGTGTTCTTACCTCTTTCCAGAGTGATTATTCCTACCCCTCCTCCACCCCCCACCACATGTCATGTGCTCAAAGCCCTGAGCAGGGGCTTGTTTCATCCTTGTGAAAGGATGCTGGCATCTTGTTCCTTGGTGTGATGCTGGCTGAGCAGAACCTGCAGGTTCTGTGGACCCTGCTGTCTGCACAGTGGAGGGGCAGTGCAAGCACAGGCTCTTTAGGACCATGGGAGGCTCCCCCTTTGCCCCGCAGAGATGAGGATTGCACCCGAACATAGACCACAGCTTGCTTCTCTTCTGCCTATTTCTGAGTAGTGGGTAAGGAGATCGGGAGAGGCTTTTTGCAGGGCAAGGAGAATAATGTTCCTGAGAAAAAGATGGGAGCAACGTTTCTACTCCATCCCAATTTTCCAAAGCCCCTGGAGAAAACACACAGATACCGCCCCTGGTTCTTATAAAAACCCATGAATATCAGCAGTAGGTGCCACAAGGCTGGTCAGGTAGATTTGTTTTTCCAACTGAGGCACTGGCCTATGGAGAAAGTGATTGGATCAGAAACCGCTGGCAAAGTTATAAAGGGAGACATGACCATCCTTTTGTGAGTGGGTTCTCAGAAGCAGATAAGAGTGAGGGTGGAACTTGAATACCTTCAAGTCTGTGAATTCTGAACCATGCAGAGACCACCATATTTGCAGAAACACTTGGCAGATAGAACTGGAATGGGGCCAGGGAAACCTGCTCTTCACCTGCTGACACAGAACTCCGCCTCCAATCCCCGAGTAGCTCAGTCTCAGGAGTCGGGGAGAAGTTGGTAGAGAGCTCTAACTGCTCAAGGCTCCATCTCAAATCTGTGTTAGATAGTACTGGAAATTTTAATCTGAGATTGGATTGTTGAACACATGTTGTATGCAAGCGTCATCTTGGGATGGTATTCCTCTTTAAGGTTTCAATGTCACATTTACTTTCTCTTTGTGGCATTAATCATATTCGAACTTACTATGTAACTTGTTTGTGTCTCAGGTTGACCAGAATGCAAGCTCTGTGAAAGTGGGAATTGCTGTGAGGGTGGGAATTCATGACATGCCTGGCATGTGACAGTCAGTAAATATTTGTTCAATGAGTAACTATGGTTGACTATCTGACATTTTTAGCTTTAAAACCTAAAAAAGACAAAGGTCCTCACTTAGCAAGTAGAATAATGTGATACATTTTTAAACCTGGCAATTCATTATGGTGGTTAGGAGCATCAGCTTGAAATTTTACACATCTCCACACACGCACACACTCACACGTGGATGCGTAGTTGAAATTTATTGTTCCAAAGTGCATGGCCCCGAGAGAGAGGACTAACAGGTGGTTTCAGCATGAAAAAAAATACCTTCCCTCTGTCTACCCCAGCACAGTGGCTGAAGATTTCTGTGTAGATTCCAGCCAGGCCAATGAAACCAGCCTTTCTTGGCTAAGCCCTGTGTCAGAGGTGATATTTAACATCCTCCTAAATGTCACAAATTAAACAGAGTTTGGTATCTTAGCAGATGATGAACTTCAATTTCCCAAGATTTCATTTTTCACCATCTTGCCTTCCTTGTGGAGTCTAGGGCAAGTGTGTATGCAATTTCTTCAGTCCTTCAGTCAATTTTTATGGCCCCATCTTCTTGGCTTCTCACACATACAGGTTCTCTTACATATATACTTCTTTATACATCTGTTTCTAATGAATTCCTTTGATAAAGCATTTTTTAGATTTCTTGTTATTTATACAGTAAGCAGGGCATCACTGAGGCAGTTTGTCTACTTGGTTACTTCCTGAAAGTGTTTAGAAAATGACTTAAGTTGACTAATAAAGTGTAGTGAGATAGTAAGATTAGTACTTTAAAAATAAGAGCAAGCAAGCAAGAGTCAAAAAGAAAATAAGGAAAGTAAGATGGAGCCAAAAGTGAAAGTAGTGCATGAAATAGATACCAAATGTCCATAAAGTTGTTAGAGATGGGTTTCAGATTTGGCCCTGATATCTCTGGCACCAACCTAAGGAAGGAGAGAGAGATGTTCTCCTTGAGGTAAAAATAGGCTGATAGTTCAGGAAGTGCAGAAACGTGACCAACAACAGGGATCAGTTGTAATTTCTGTGGCTCTTTGCTTATGAAAGTGATGGCAGAACTTGTAATTGAGAGCATCCTCAACATGTCCTTACAATGCTGCTCACCATCTCCACCACCTCTGCCCAAGTTTGCCTGGACCAGGCATGATCACTTCTCTACTTCCTTGTTTACACCTCCCAACCCCTTCCCTCCTCTGCCCGTCAATGTAACATCACACAGCACCTGGCATAGGCTTCTTAACATCGATATTAGACCACATTATTCCCTTCCTTTAAGATTTTCAGTGGTTGCTTCTTTCAATTAGAATAACATCTCAAGTCTTCACTTTGGCCTCCTGGATTTCTGGCCCTTGCCTCAGTGAGCTGTTTCAGCCACTGGGCTTTTGCACCAGCCTTGTCTTCACCAGGAATGAGCTTCTCTCTGACCCTCACATGCCTGCCTCCCCAGTTCTCATCTGCTCTGTTCCAGTCCCCGGGTCGTCACCTCCTCACAGAGGCCTTCCCTGACCCCACTACAGAACTCAAGCCATGGAGAACAATGATCAGTGATGATCAGAGAGGCTCTCTTCCTGCCCTGTGACCAGCATCATTGAACATGCAGGGAGGAGACTGTACCTGCTAGTGCATCTAGTATTTTGTGTACCCTGTTCCAATGCAGAACCATTTATACTTGTTGAAACTACCAGTGAATTTGGGACAAGGAGTTGGAGAAATGGTTTTTAGTCCCATTTGGGGATTCTAGTTAAGTGAGTTCATCTTTTTTGTTTATTTCCTAATCTAAAAATAAAGATAGCTTCCTGGACTAAATCAAGATAGTGTGCAAGTCAGAAGAAGGAATAGATTTGGCTGTGAAAGCATAGCATAATAATGACACTTTTTTCTTTGTCATTATCCTGACACTTTGAGGCTAACCAAGGGCTTGGGACTGGATAAGGGGTGCCATTTAATTGTGGCCCAAAGTTCATAAAACTGAAGCTTAAAAGAAATTAATTTCTGGATTTCTATGTGAATATCACATAGCAATCGGAATAACACAAGACCCACTTTTAAACTACTCAATTAAGAATGGCATTAAAATAATACCCAGGATTTAAAATAAACCTGAAAAATGTTGAGAATTTGACATTTTATGAGCCTTTTTATTTTATTTTTTTTCCCCTGTAAGATGTGGTTTAAAAAAATTATTTTCTACTGTCTTTAGTGCCTGGGAAGAATAGGTAAGTGAGCAGTCCCGGGGTTCATTCATGGCTGAGAGTTGCTTTGCCAGGGTGATTGTCAAATCCTCCCAGGGTTTAGATTAGTCTAAACCGGGAGTCTGGATGCCCCACTCTCATTAACTGTAATGGGAGTTACTGTGTACATCTGTCTCCTTCACACGCAGCGCTGAAAAATGACCCCCTCACACCACCTTTGTGTCTTGCTCTTTGAACTAATTTTAATGGATTTTTTGTTTTAAGTGAAACATCTCTGTACAAGCCTCAGGGCAATAAGATTGCTACCAATTTGCTGATAAGCAATAGTCCTTCCTTTTGCAGTGTTCAACCTACACATGCTGGAGTGGTTTTGGCCCAGAACTTCCACTTTATTTTCAATGAAACTACTCTTTTCCCCCTTTTCTTTCTTTTCTTCATGTCTTTTTTTTAAATTTTTACATCTCAGTGTCCTGAATATAATAATCAGTACACAGTAGGTATTCAGCACTCATGGAGTTCTGAAACTACTAAAATGTTACTGAGAAAATAGGTTAACCTATGTTCAAAGCATTCATTATTCTCATTGCAGTCTTCTAGTAACCAGCTAATGAATTGCTTGGCTTAATAAATGTTTTGTTTAAATTATGTCTCTGTAAAAAGCAATCTAGTTTATATCAGGTGTAACAGATTTTTTAATCTTGCATTTATTTTTTCTAATTATAAGAATGTCTTTCCATTATAGAAAATAAAAACTATCCATAATCTCATTACCCAGAAACAGCCCCTTCCAAAATTGCAGTTTATTTCTACCTAATTTTTTTTCCTATTTTTTGTGTTTCTTTAGGAAAGATAAATATTTTATAACCTGATTTTTAAGCTATTATTGACATTTTCTGATGTTTTAATAACACTGAGATTTTAATTAATGAAGTTCTAGTATACCATATGGATCTACTGTAATATTAACTATTCAAACCACATGTAAGGAATATTATAGTGAAAGATCTTCGGTCACATTCCTGATAAATTTCTTAAACTGGAATCACTTGATAAAATGTCATGTAGTATTTAAACTGACAAATATCCCCAAATTTGTTTTATACCAGCAGCACATGAAAATATACATCTCATGATAGTCTCTTCAACTTTGAACGTTGTAGGTTTGAAAGATGTAGGGGCTTCCTGTAACCTCTGCCAATGTGATAGATTTTACATATGTCATTGTTTTCCATTTAAATTACCTAACTGATAATACGATGGACTTTTCAGTGTGTTTATGAATTATTTTTAATGACTTAATTATTAGTGTCCTATCAGTGTATTTATTAAAACTCAGCTTCTGAGAATTAGCCCTCCCCCTGTTGTGTTTGTTGCAAATATTATTCCTACTTTGATTCATCCTCTTCAGTTGCTTATGATAATTACATACAGAAATTTCAGTTTTTTTGTTGTTAAGCTTGTCAACTTTATCATTTGTGAGGTTTTCCAGTTCTTCTAAGCTTACAAAGCATTTCTATGCAGAGATCAGTTAAATATTTATTTTCTGCATTTTTTAAAAAAATATTCTTTTTCTTTTTTAGTCTACTAACACCAAGAATTTCTTCATAGGCATGCTTTAAAAATTCACTTTATCTTCCTGGCAGCCCTTTGAAGGAGGTAGAGATTGCTATTCCCAAGTTATCAGTGAAGAGACTGGGGGTGGGGCAGTGCATCAGATAGCCTGCTTCCAGAAGCAGACCTGTGCTCTCTCATTCTATGAAAAATAATACGAACGGTCCCTGACTGAAGATGGTTCAGCTTATGAGTTTGGGGCTTTAATATGGTACAAAAGTGATACACATTCAGTAGAAACCACATTTAGAATTCTCATTGTGGTCTTTTCCCAGACTAGCAATACGCTCTGTCATGTTGCTGGGCGCTGGCAGCTACCACAGCTCCCAGTCAGCCACACAGTCACAGGGATTAGCAACCGGTACTCTTCAACCCAGACCACCATTCCTTTTTTCACTTTCAGTTCGTGATTCAATAAATTGCATGAGATATTCAATGCTTTATTATAAAGTAGGCTTTGAGTTAGGTGATTTTTCCTAAATGTAGGCTTTCATCAAGGTCCTTCATGAGAGTTTGACGAAACTGTAAAAATACTGCCACTCTGCAAAGCAGTATTTTTGTTTTGGAAAATATACTTATTATAAAAATATAGTTCATGTTAACATGATGTGGATTTATTGTTTGAATCATTAGATAATATTTTCTCAGCTCTAATGTCTGCTTAAATATCAGCAGATAGAATCCACACGAACACAAGCTCTTTGGTGTTACCCATCATTTTCCCCAGTTGTGCAGGGTAGGAGACTGAACGTCTTGCGGACTGCTCCTCTGCGGCCCCTCCTCTGCCTCAGCTCTAGTTTCTTCTATTGTCCTCACTATTGCTGCTTTAATTTCGCAAAGCTTATCTCCTAAGGGCATAGGTGCTTTGGAACAGAAATAGTAGCCTTAGGACTGAGGGAGTGTGAGCTTTGCAGCCCATGCCTCTGTGAATCCTAGCTCAGCTCCTCATGGGTAGGATTCTCAACCCAGAAGTCATTTACGCTGTCTTTGCTTTAGTTATCTCATGCTTACGGTGGGGTAATAGTATCTACCGCATGGGCTTGCTCTGAACATCACGTTTACTACCATAAGTAATATGCTTAAATGGTCCATTGAACGTATATGTGTGTGTGTGCTCTGTCGTGTCTGACTCTTTGCCACCCCATGGACTGTAGCCTGCCAGGCTCCTATGCCCACGGAATTTTCCAAGCAAGAATTCTGGAGGAAGTTTTCCATTTCCTACTCCAGCCCTGGAATGTATGAAGGGCCAGATATTAGCTATTTTGTTAGGTTTCTAAGGAGTTACTAGAGTTTTAGAAGATTGAAATGTGACATACTATTCCACAGGGTTCTTAGAGTTTTCCTTTTCCTCTTTTTGAATATTATTAAAGCCTGAACCTCCCTTTCTAGTCTATTTTCCTTAGCAGGACAGGGTCTATGAAAGCGGACTTTTTCTTTTTTTTAATTGTGTGGTTAGTTCCTTTTGGAGGGGGGTTGCTACCAGAATGCCTTTTCTTCCTGCAAATCCATAAATACTGAAGCTATGACCCCTCATCCCCCATGGAATTCTCTCAGTTGTTTGTGATTCACATCCTGTAAACATATAGATCTCCTTCCTCTCTTGGCTACCATATCAAGTATCGCTGTTTATAGTTGGTACCAGGGATGGGACAGGACCTCCTGTGCACGCAGGAGGCACTGCAGCCTTCCTGTCTGCTGTGATCGAAGCTGCCTCCCACTCCAGGGCACACAGTTGCCTTTCTTCATGGCTCTAGCTCACACTAGAATCATAGTACCTTGGCCTAATAGCGTGTTTCTCAAGCCACAGTCCTGTGCTCTGAGGACAGGGGTTTTTCTCCAGGCACCAGTGATTGGTCTGTTCATCTGTAGCACCCACTGTCATCTGCCTTGTTTTATCTTCTCTTCAGTCATCCCCTGTCCCCTCAGGGGAATGTGGCAACTAGCTGCATTCCTGCCAGGCAGCCTCTGTTCATATGCCCTTCTGTCAGGTTAAGGCTGGTCTTCCCACAAGGGACTCCTCATGGAAACCCCAAAGACTAGTGTCAATGCAGGAGGCAGAGGGAGACTCCTCAGGGTCCACTGATGCCCGCGGCATCTCTGGGTGTCTGTCCAAATGCATCCAGATGGCCTCCTTTTCCACTGAGGGATTGAGGAAGATTCCTCTCTCACCGACGTCCAGCGACATAACTGACACTAGAAATAAAATGTCTGTGATAAAGACTGGAGGATATTTAAACTCCAAAGAGAATCTTATCTCAGCTATTCGAAACTGAAAAACATTTGTCTTTTTTCTTGTGTGTGTGAGGAAAATCATTTTGTGAATTAAATATTTTGGACTTTGCTTATTTGGACCATACTTTCTGCCAATAAAGATAGGAGCTGACTTACAAAAACAGTTGCAGCATAACAGATTTATTTTGATAGTAAGTGAGAAATTGGGGCAGCAGGGAAATATCTGGGAATGTAATTTTCAAAATAAAAATGAATGAGGATTTTAAAATTTTAAACTTAAAGTTGGGGGGAAAAAACAATTTCATGATCACCTGTTTCTCTCTAATCAAAGTTCATTAACTTTGCCTTCTTGGTAACACCCACAGTGTTTCTCTGCAGTCAGACTTTCCCTTTTCCCAAACCATCCAACAGAAACGTGCTGTAGACATAAAGACACATTACTCCTGTAATGCAGCCTGTCTCTCCCAAGAATAACTTATAAAACCACACTCACCATTGCTGCAGAAAATCCAAATCGATTCAGTGATAACAACATACTTTCCTTGCTCACATTTCCTTCCTTCTTCATGATACATGATTCAGTCGAGGTCAATTCATTGCAATTGCTTATTAAATCCTCTTAATATCTTCTTGTCTATAAAACGTCTCTACCTCTTCCCTTGGTTCTTGGTGTCATTAAATCGTTTAAAGACTCCAGGCCAGTTGTCCCATGTAATATTTTACTTTCTTGATCCATCTGATAATTTTCTCATCATTCAGGTGAGGTCAAATATTTCTGGCAAGGACACCAAATAGGTGATGTTTTCTATTTACCACTGTATCATACCTGGGCACATCATATCTGGTCAGTTGAAGTACCTCCTGTTGGTACCACCATACTTGACCCCCTTGGGTAGATGGTGACTCTCATATTGTAACAAAACAAAACACATTTTTAAAATTCTTAATAAATATCTAGTGGGATAATGGTGCAGACTACCACTCAAATAAAAAGATAGAGCTGAATTTATGTAAGGGAGAGCTGTACTGGTCAGCTACAGTCTCTCTGAGCTGATTAAACTAGGGAGTGTGGAGTGAGGGACTGGCAGATTTTTGTAGCTGTAAGTGGATTGATAAGGTATTTGGAAGCGTGTTTACTTAAGTGAGAGAGAAGTTGAGTTGATTAGTTGGTACTTGGAGGTATGTGAGTCTGTTTTCGAGTGTCTGACTTTCATCAACAAAAGCCTGTAACTGGCTGACTAGCAAAAGAGGGTCATTTGAATAGGCCTCAGGCTGATTCTGGAAGCTTGCTTGTTACCATGGCTACAAAACAAGCTGTTTTTTCCTAGGCTTATGGCAACATGAACTCAAATCTGAATATCTTTTTCCCCAATAATTTTCTTTTAGTGGTTTAGTTTTAGCATTCATAGATAATCTTCACCTGAGTCATAATATGGGACTTAACAAGGTGTTGACTATCAATAATTTTTTAGAAATTTATTTTCTAACATTTTTGTTGGGAACCACTCCAGTATTCTGGCCTGGAGAATGCCATGGACTATATAGTTCAAGGGATTGCAAAGAGTCGGACATGACTGAGCAACTTTCACATAAGTATACATAGCATTTTTCTGCAAGGAAGAACTTGACTCCTTTTGTTTTGCGTTTTTTTTTTTTTTAACTTTGTCTCTGCTCACCTAGTCAACTCAAGTTTTTTAAAATTTAAGATATAATCCATAGTTTATATGATTTCAATGTACAAATTAACTCTATTTTGCAGCATATACTCCCGATACAACTTCTTGTGCCCTTTTGGCATACCTCAGTCAGTCTTTGAGCAATTCCTTATTTTCTGGCACAAAATATTTCAAGTTCATATTATACTTTCCCTGCTCCAGACCTGGAATTAGCAGTTTCCAAAGCACTGTGGCTCATTTCAGTAGATAATGATGTTTAGAAACTAAGATCTCGAATCTGAATGTGCTTACTGCTACTGGGATAATGTTTGTAGGCCCTTTTTTTGGAAAGGATTAGAAAATATGTATGTGTGTATGTATATAATCTAAATTATAGGTTCATACTGATATCATCTTTAAAATCCAGCACTATGTGGGGAGGTCCATTCACACATTCTTCTATTTCATATTTGTATCCCTCTTCTTTCTTATTTTACAATCCCACAGTACACTCAAGATAATTTCAACACCAACATTTGTAAGCTTCTGACAATGAGTGGACTGAGCTGAAAGTATCTTCAGAGATACCTTAGATTTTGTTCTAGTTACAGCTTGAATGGCTCAAAACACATGAAGAAATGTTAATTTTCTTAGAAAAAGGTACTCTGAAAGGTGGTAATCATTTTGGTAGAGCTCAGTACTGACAGAATTGTGGTCGTGCTAGTAATTATAATTAGCATTTACTGAAGAATTAAGTGGGCTTCGCTGGTGGCTCAGATGGTAAAGAATCTGCCTAAAATGCCAGAGACCCAGATTCGATCCCTGGGTTGGGAAGATCTCCTGGAGAAGGGACTGGAAACTCACTCCGGAACTCTTGCCTGCAGAATTCCATTGACAGAGGAGCCTGGTGGACTCCAGTTCATGGGGTCCCAAAGACTTAATCCAGCACTGTTGAATGTTTTCTCTGTTAATTGTCATAAAAAATGCTAGTTTTTAGTGTTATTACTAGTTTCTTTTTTAAAGATTTTTTTTTCTTTTTTAATGTGAACCATTAAAGTCTTTATTGAACTTGTTACAGTATTGCTTCTGTTTTATGTTTTGGTTTTCTGGCCCCGGGCTGCTGCTGCTAAGTTGCTGCTAAGTCGCTTCAGTCGTGTCCGACCCTGTGCGACCCCATAGATGGCAGCCCACCAGGCTCTTCTGTCCCTGGGATTCTCCAGGCAAGAACCCTGGAGTGGGTTGCCATTTCCTTCTCCAATGCATGAAAGTGAAGTGAAAGGGAAGTCGCTCAGTTGTGTCTGACTCTTAGCGATCCCATGGACTGCAGCCCACCAGGCTCCTCCATCCATGGGATTTCCCAGGCAAGAGTACCAGAGTGGGGTGTCATTGCCTTCTCCGATTTGTGATCTTAACTCCCTGACCAGGAATCAGACCCACACACCCTACATTGGAAGCAGAGTCTTAACCACTGGACCACCAGAGAAGTCCCTACTACTATGTTTTATTTCACTGTTGAAAGTTCTTTTGTAAAGTCACATTGATATTAACAGGCAGATATGGGACTACAACCTACATTGTCTGAAAAGAGTTCAGATTCTTAACTTCTATGTTGTATATGCATTTTATAATTAATAAAAATACAACCTTTAATCTCCCTATCAGAACGCTTTTCATCTCTTATAGGAATTACTTCTTGTTTTGTCTTTCACATTAGATGTATAAGATATGAGACATTAGAGATCATCGTTATATCATTTACAGTTGAATCCAGAGCATATATACAGTACATGCTACATAAATGCTTTCATTGAATTATTTTATAATGCAGTACCATCATGAATTCCATGTGACCAGACATTGTGCTAAAACTTTACATTTATTATTTTGAATTCTTAGAGCAGTCATTCTGGTTAGGTATTGTTATCCATATTGTGAGATAAGCAGGTTCAGAAAGGTAATATGATTGTACAAAGCATTTCATCTAGTAAATACTAGGGTTGGCACTGGATATTCTTGTGTTACAAACCTAGTCTTTATTGTCTCCCATGGCATTTCTTTTTTGAATGAAATCCTGCCCAGTCCAGTTCTTTGGTACTGATCCTAGTGGAAGGGTAGGTATTTGACTTTACAATGAGTGACAGAGATAAAGGCCAAGAAAGGGTACCATTATACTGAGCAGATAACTCTATGCACATTCAAGGTGTAAAAATAAAATGTGAAAGAGGTAAGAATTCCTAGGGGTCCCAAAATCCCTGCAAGTAGAACAAAAATGAAGCATGGCTGTTTTAACCAAACTCTTGTAGAAACTTCATGACCATTGGACTATTCTGGGCTTACAGAATATGTGAAATTGGATTTGAATTTCAGATGAATCATGTATTGCAGACATTGCCCATAAATTCTAGCCTTACTGTGCTTAGTTTTCAATGCTGACTCAGTCTTTCCCTCTCACTAAGAAGACGCCCTGCTCAGGCCTCCGATTTCCTTTTCTACCCTAGATCGCCTGCATTCTTCATTCCTGACCTTGGTTTTGTGAGTTTCACAGTAGTTTTCTCTCAGAGCTGTCATTGTATTGACTGTCAGGAGACAAAGGTATAAAGGACGGGTAATAAGAGTGCTAGTCACTCTGGGAATGAGTTTTCCTGGTGGTCAACCTCACAAAGCTATAGCCTGAAGTTGTTGAGATTTATCTCTCTTATTGGCATGTCTGTAAGTGGTAATGGTGATAAGGGTTGAATTAGTAGTTCTCCCAACCAGGCACATGCAGTACTCAGTGCGAGAAGAAACTGTCAGAAAATGAAAACAAATATCATGTCTTCTTTATCTCCATTTCCAAAGGAAAACCTTATCCATAATGTTTAAAGGGCTCACTGGACAGTTATCTCTGAAATTGAAACATTATTTATCAACAGAGGATGAAAGATAGTTTTGAATTAGTAAGACAGCCACAGAAAAGTCATCTGAAGGTGATAGGATAACATAAATGGTTTTAGAGGACTAGTTAAAGTGCTTGCTTTTTGAGTCACCTATAACTTACAAATGGCAAAATAGCCGATGTAGTTACATTTCATTAAAAGTTCTAAGCAGTACACTAGGGCAATAAACAAATGTTGCCGGTCTTTTTACAAATTCCATTTGAAATATGACAGAAGGAAGCAGTATACTGACCGTATCAGATCATGGATCTGAGATCAGATGAACAGAAATGTGAATCCCAGTGCAGGCATTCTTATCTATGTGACTTTGGACAATTTAGTTATCCTCTCTGAGAATCAGCCTCTACTTCTGTAAAAGGAAAGGATTAAAAATTATGCGAAACAGGTCACAGAATCCAAAGGGAAAGCTGAACAGTAGCGGGCTTCAGAAATAAATGAAATTGGGATGGCTCTGGACATCTTGGTTGCAGAAATGACAGCCTCCTCAGGATGGTGCCATTGAAATGATGCAGCTCTAGCCATGCACATCCCGGGATCACTCAGAAATGCCAAGAGTCAGATTCCCAGAGCAGGCCATCTGTTTGGCCTGGCCTGAGTCTCTTGCCTGGGGCAGGTGAGGTGTTGTGTTGGACTGCCTACCAGAACTGCATGCTATGAGTGAGGACAGGTATCCCGAGAGAATTTGGGTGGGAATAGAAGCTTTGTTGGTGGATACCACAGATGTCTGCTCTGTGGGTTTGTTGAGGAGAATCTGAACCAGAGATGTGTGTGTGTGTGTGTGTATCTCTGTGTGTGTGTACGTGTATGTGTATGAGGGCATATTCTATGCAAATTATCCATGTCTGCTTTCTGAGCCAGGTGTAGAATTAAGATTTTTTTTTTCAAACCAAGCACACAGAATTTAGACAGATGACAACTGTGCTTTATAGTTGTCTGTTTCAGAAGTTAACTATGTTTCCATAAACCATTACTCCAAAGATTGTTGGGATTCTTCATTGAACTTTTAGGACACACAGAAAAAGACCTCATAATTATTTTCCAAATCTTATGTAAGAGGAATAGAATTTGAGCTAACTCAGGGAGCAGAGTGGTTGGTGTGTTGAGGTACATTTTAGTATCACTGAGATGATCATTAGGATTATGTCTATATAGTTATATTTTTGTTTACATATTTTCTAAAATGATGATACATATTAAAGTAGAAAACTCAAATTTAATTTCTAAATTAATCAGTGTTGATATTCATCTACTTCTTCAAAGTTTCTTCCTGAGATTCACAATTGTGATTTATGTATACATCATTATACAGTAATAAAATTTCCATCTGTAACTGCAGTGGCAGGGAGTTTAATTTGTCTACCATTAGGGGTTATTTTGAAGTAGTCAAAATTAATTGATAAACTTATTCAAACTCATAACCCAGAGACATTATTTCTTGTAGTCCTTCTTTATTGTATGATGTGTCTCTTCATAGATGGTGATATTATAGAGAATCCTTTGTCCCTTTACATTCACGACTGTCTTTCACAGGGTTGTTCTTGCTACTTTTACTTCCTAATTTCAAAAGCCCATCGGTTTTTCTGATTTCCAATGCTAGTGCCTGAAATCAAGCTCTCAGTATTTCTCATCTAAACTTTTATTTACCTTCTCTTCAGGTTGTTCTCTCTGTAATAGTCAGAGAACACTTTACAAAACTCAAATCTAATTACAGGATCCCTTACTTCATCCCCAGGAAAAATCCTTTGACAGCTTCTTTTGAACTCAAAACAAAGACTCACTATTTGCCTATAAGTAGGGTTGATTTACTGGAGAAGCCAATGGCACCCCGCTCCAGTACTCTTGCCTGGAAAATCCCATGGACGGAGGAGCCTGGTAGGCTGTGGTCCGTGGGGTCACTAAGAGTCGGACATGACTGAGCGACTTCACTTTCACTTTTCACTTTTCACTTTCATGCATTGGAGAAGGAAATGGCAACCCACTCCAGTGTTCTTGCCTGGAGAATCCCAGGGACGGGGGAGCCTGGTGGGCTGCCGTCTATGGGGTCGCACAGAGTCAGACACAACTGAAGTGACTTAGCAGCAGCAGCAGGGTTGATTTACAATGTTGTGTTAGTTTCTGGTGTATAGCAAAGTGATTGTTTTACATCGATATATCTGTATATTTTCAGATTCTTTTCCATTATAGGTCACTGAACAATACGGTGTAGAAAATGGCAACCCACTCCAGTATTCTTGCCTGAATAATTTCACAGACAGAGTAGCCTGGCAGGCTATAGTCCATGGAGTCCCAAAAAGTCGAACGTGACTGAGCACGTATGCACACAATATTGAATATAGTTCCCTTTGCTATACAGTAGAAGCTTGTTGTTTATCTGTTTTATAAGTAGTAGTTTGTATCTGCTAATCCCAAACTCCTAATTTATCCCTGTTCCCTTTTCCTCTTTGGTAACCATAAGTTATTATTTTCTTTTTGAAGGCTCTGAGTCTTTTTTCTGTTTTGTAAATAAGTTCCTTTGCATAATTTTTTAGATTCACATATAAAGTGACATCATATATATCATTGTTTCATTTACTTAGTATGATAATCTCTAGGTCCAGTCTTGTTGCTGCAAATGACATTATTTCATTCTTTTTTATGATTGAGTAGTTTAGTGTGTGTATCTGTGTGTGTGTGTGTGTGTGTGTATCACATCTTTATCCATCCATCTGTTGATGGGCATTTTGGTTGCTTCCATGTCTTGGCTATTGTAAATAGTGCTGCAGTGAACACTGGGATGTATCTTTTCAAATTCTAGTTTTCTCCAGGTATAAGCCTCAAGTAGGATTGCACGATCATATGGTAGCTCTATTTTTAGTTTTTAAGAACCTCCATACTGTTCCCCATAGTGACTGTACCTGTTTACATTCCCAGTAATGTAGAAGAGTCTCTGTTTCCTCACATCCTTGCTAGCATTTATTATTTGTAGACTTCTTAATAATGGCCATTCTGACTAGTGTGAGGTAATACTTCATTATAATTTTGATTTATATTTCTTTAATAATTAGCAATGATGAGTATTTTTCCATGTGCCTATTGGCTACCTGTGTGATTTCTTTGGAGAAATGACTATTTAGATCTTTTGCTCACTTTTTGACTATGGTTTTGTTTTTTGTTTTTTTATATTGAGCTATGAGTTATTTGTGTATTTTGGAAATTAATCCCTTGTAGGTTGCACTGTTTGCAAATATTTTGTCCCATTCTGTAGACTGTCTTTTCATTTTGTTTATGGTTTCCTTTGATATGCAGAAGATTTTAAGTTTAATTAGGTCCCATTTGTTTTTTTTTGTTTTTGTTTCCATTACTCTAGGAGACAGACTGAAAAAGATATTGCAGCAATTTATGTCAAGGAGTATTCTGCCTATGTTCTTCTCAAGGATTTCTATAGTATTTGGCCCTATATTTAGGTTTTTAATCCATTTTGAGCTCATTTTTGTATATAGTGTTAGAGGATGTTCTCATGTCATCACTTTACATGTATCATCGTGAATTTCCTGCACATGGGCCTGCGTATCAGCTGTGGCTCCTGTAGGCCTGGATCTTTTCCATCTGTCGTCATCTTCTCTCTACCCAGGCTGAAGAAGCAGGTGCTATCTGATCACGCTGCTCTTCTAGTAGAAGATGGGAGCTTAAGAGGGCAAACCAGACCACGTGCACATATTGAAGGCTTTTGCTCAGAAGGGCCATGCATAATAGCTCTTCATGTTCTATGGACCAAACAAGTTGTGGCTATCCTGTTATCAGTACATCAAAGAGAATGAATTTGTAAATACTGCTGTCTATGATAGAGGGTAAACAAACTAGTCCAAGATCTTAAGACCAAAGAATATCTGTCTCTGATAATAGCTAAAGACTTGGATTTGCCAAACACAGAGTCTCTATAATATAGGAAATTATAAATGATTTCTCTCAGGTGACTAGTATTGAAGAGTGGGCTTGCAAAATGAAATGAGCTTCAGATTTGTGCTACAGATCCTGTGAAATACATCAGTCCATCCTTTCCCATCTATCCACCATGCCCAAAAATGTACTGTGGGGGAAAAAAAAGACACCAGTCATGTATGACATGTATTTATGGACTCTTTCATTATTGCTCACTATAAAACAAGAAGTTGTAAAGTGGAATGTATAGCTCAGTTCTATTTACTATGAAGCATATTATCATTAGAAAATGTCATCAAGCTTTCACATTTCTCTAAAGGCTTTTGTTGATAAGACTGAAGATAAACTTGGTTGTAGTTATGAAACTGGCTGAAAATGAAAAGTAATCAAATCTGACTTTTGGTAATGGCCTCTTCTACAAATGGCTGAGATGGGTTGCTAAGAGGAGACCATACTTGGTAAACTTGGAGTTAATGTCACCAAATTAAAAGTTATTAGCATTATAAGATAGAAGATGGTATAGAATTTTTCAAAATTTGAAAAGAGCCATTTGTCCACGAACGTGAGTGCCATTGGAGGCAGAATTCTGAGAGTTTATCAACATCTTGACCAAAACAATCAGTAGGGGATTTGGGCAGCTCTTTGAGATTTACCACATGAAAAATAGCAATCAAAAACAGAGCCTGAATAATGTGTTTTCCCCATCCAGTCCGATTATCATAGAATGATAGAGCTGAAAGAAACCTCAAGAGGTGATCTTGTCCAGAAGAGAAATGAAGGTGAAAAGTATAAATGTAAGATAGAATGTAGATTTGCGTTAGTAAGCAGCTAAAAACATTTTTGTAACTTTGATATAAAATATTTAAAATGGATCTTAGGGAAAATTTTATTTCTAATAACAAACATTTATTAACAGAGTCTTTATGAAACTTTCATATTTGTTAATTAAACCACTACTGCATATTAAAAGCTTTACATATGTTCAGATCTTTACATATATTCAGAAAGAAATCTATCATTAGGGAAGTAACCTATCCAAATTCACCTGGTTTGTAAGTAGTGGAGTCCCAATATGAATGAAGCAACTCCAATTGCAAAAATCATTTCCTTAACCACTGGACCGTATTGTAGGTTGGGAACAAGCTTTATTCTAGGTGACCAGGCTGACCCAGTTAAGTCCTTGACTTATTTAAGAAAAGAAAAAAAAATAGTGGGTTTCAGATGAATTTCTGTCTTTTGGTGTTTTGTTTTCCTCCCTCTGGTTTTATGGCCCATGATCCAAATAGGTAGGGAGAAAATAGCCATGATAAATGTCCAAGGACCACTAGAGCTCCAAACCTTTTGGGGTGATGAGGGGTAGTGAAGCAACTCTTCCCTTTAACCCCCAGTACTTTCTTTGTGATGTCATCCTAGCACACAGCATTTTGATGTCTACCCTGAACTCAAAGTTCAGAATTTGTTCAGCTCATTGAACATAATGTAGTTACTCCTTTTCCTTGAAGTCTGAAAAATAACTGTAAATTAAATCATGGCTAAATTTGATTTCCGTGATCAGGCTTACCATAGGGCAGAAAGGCTTACCTAGCCAGGGAGCTAACAGTGATAGGATCTTAGGTAACTATCTGTTCCTTTTAACAAACTATTTTTAAGAAAATCTTTTTTAAAGCATATTTTCTCTTCATATTTTCCTTCATTATTTGATTAATCACTTTTACTTCTGGAGGTCATGGTTGAGTACAGACATTATGTATTATCACTGAAGCTGTGCAAGCTTCATGAGGCTCCTCAGATCAATATTGTGTTTGGCAGTTTTTTTCTTAACTGTATTATACCTTTATTTTAGGGCTTCCCTGGTGGCTCAGTGATAAAGAACTCACTTGCCAATGCAGGAGGCTCAAGTTCAGCCCCTGGTTGGGAAGATCCCCTAGAGATGGAAATGACTACCCACTCCAGTATTCTTGCCTGGGAATCCTGTGAACAGAGGGGCCTGGCAGGGTACAGTCCATGGGGTTGCAAAAGAGGTGGGCATGACTTAGAGACTAAATCATAACCATTATTTTCTAATTGACAAATGGCTTCGATGTGAAATGTTTCAGTTCAGTTCAGTCACTCAGTTGTGTCCAGCTCTTTGCGATCCCATAGACTGCAGCACGCCAGGCCTCCCTGTCCATCACCAATACCCAGAGTTTACCCAAACTCATGTCCATTGAGTCGGTGATGCCATCCAACCATCTCATCCTCTGTTGTCCCCTTCTCCTCCTGCCCGCAATCTTCCCCAGCATCACGGTCTTTTCAAATGAGTCAACTCTTTGCATCAGGTAGCCAAAGTATTGGAGTTTCAGCTTCAGCATCAGTCCTTCCAATGAATATTCAGGACTGATTTCCTTTAGGATGGACTGGTTAGATCTCCTTGCAGTCCGAGGGACTCTCAAGAGTCTTTTTCCAACACCACAGTTCAAAAGCATCAATTCTTCTGCGCTCAGCTTTCTTTATAGTTCAACTCTCACATCCATACATGACTACTGGAAAAATCATAGCTTTGACTAGATGGGCCTTTGTTGGCCCATCTCTGCTTTTTAATATGCTGTCTAGATTGGTCCTAACAATAAAAACTTTCAAATTACCCATTTATGACCTTTTCTTGAACCAAAAGTTTAAAAAAATACTATAGCCCTTGACATTGGTGGCTGTGAAAATGGTTAGTTTAGCAGCTATGGTTATATTTTGAGAATATACTTCACATTTCTTATTTTGATTATTTGTGCCATGTAACTATTGATCTGTATAGTAAAATTAATTTCAGTTTATAATATAATCTGATGCCATCATATAAAAAACAAGTTTTATTTTTCAGTTCTTACAAATGGGTAACTGCATGTATTTGTTATGAATGAAATAAGCAAAAGTTTAATGCTGTTCATTTTTTTAAATCCATAAAACTCTGAAGAAGCAAGTAAAAAAGACTGGTAATTCCACATCCAGAGATAATCCTTGTTAATCTTTTAAGATGTTTTCTTTTCTCTTGATCTTCCCCTAAACAGTTTTAAGTAAAACTAGCATCATACTTTGCATATAATATTATAACATTTTCCTTCATTTTTAGTAACACAGAATTTTTTCTTATTAAAACTGTTTGTTAATTAACATTGGCTCTACAATATTCCATTGATTGGGTTTTCCATAATTGATTTATTTCATCAAGTATTGAATGTTCAGTTTGTTTCTGACTGTTCACTATTACAAATCATGCTGCAAGCATCGTAAAGTTTGTATCCAGAAGCAGAGTAGGAAAACATTTTGCTGTTTGTTGCAAATAGTTTTTAACAATCTATGCTAGTTTTATAAGAGCAAATGGTGCCATGCTAATTTGCATTTATTTGATTACTAGAAGTGTATTATGATTGGACATGTTTTATAAGTACATTTCAATTTTACCAATGTAGAATTTGCAACTCAGATAAGCTAGGCGTTTTAATCAAAGTCACACCACTAAGGAAGAGAACCATAAGTTGACCCCATGTCTTTCTGATTCTACTGCCTGTGTACTTAACCAGAATTGTATAAATTTAGTTTTATTGTTTTGTTGTCTCTTAGAAACATTCCATTTTTCAGTGTTTACATACAATGCCATCAAATATTATCAATGTATCACAATCAGTCTGAATAGCAATCACTAAGCTCTGTATTTCTTTTTTTTCCCCTAAACCTTCACCAAGTGGACTTGTAAGGTATGACCATCTTTGGCCATTATTTATCTGGATGTTATTTACTCTTTTGTTATACAGCTTTATTAACATACAATTTACACCATTCAGTTCACCAATCTGAAGTGTGCAAGTTAATGGTTTTTCTGCATCACAGGGCTGTCTTCAGCCATCCTGATCACAGACTGCTTTGTCACGACCTAGCAGTCTGTTCCATTGAGCACCTAACACAGTGTGTGATACATAGTAGGTGCTGCATCAGGGTTTTCTAAATGATTCATTCAAAACCTTTTTTTGATGTGTGAGATCATTGTGCTGGGCACTGGGGGAGTTGCCAAGAAATAAGATGCTTACTTGTCTTTTAAGAACTTGACAGGATCATTGGAGGGTTAAGACCTGAACCATGAGAAACGTTACTTTAGTATGAAGTATTTGATTAGATGTCAAATGAGGAGACCAGCCAATGGCTTTTATTGCAGATACCATGGGAAGATTAGAGCGTGCTGTTCTGTGCAAGGTCTTATAGGACAGACTCTTAGACCTGGGGACTGCGTGCTGCCTCAGTTCATGGTGCCCCAGAGTATCATTCCTCTATGACCACTGAGATGCAATTCCTCTGTCCATCTTATGAAGCCTTAGTAACCTTTTGCAGGCCGCTTGGGTTAATAACTAGGAAGGCTGCTGTTTTTGCTTTAGTCTTTTTATGTCTGAAGATCGAAGCTCTAAACTGAGAGAAGAACAAAGTCCTGGGAAACCCACTGAGTTTAATATCTACTATCAGTTTTTTCCTGCCTGCCCTGACTACCAGATCCAAAGAAGGCCATTTTTCACATTGCTGACAACCTAGACTGGCTTGATTGCTTTTTCCTCTGAAATCTTATTATACTTGCACTCATTGAGCTCTCAATCATATATCATCATAACATTTGTTAGCATCACTTACGTGTATGCACCTTATTCAAGAAGCTCATTGATGGCCAAAAGGCTTAGATTTTCTTTGAATACTTTGCACCTACAAGTACCGTGTTTGTATATGTATGTAATATACATGGATGAGTGTGAGTAAAGCATATATGATCACTCCATTACCTTTCCAAAAGGGCAAAGTAGTGATTCCACAGTATTTCACTGCTTGGCATTTCTTCTCATTGTGTGTATGTGAAATCTTGATCCAAAAAAAACAAGATGCCAAGGGTACTAAAAATCACCTGAAATTTGTCGGTGACAATGTCTGTTCCTGGTCTGTGCCCTGACTTTTCCACCCTGGGGATTCTGAATTGAAAAGATGAATGTAGGGTCCAGGAATTGGAAGTTAAAACAAGCAAATTGCCCCCAGACACTTCAGATGCACATCCATGAACTAATTCTGAAAGGTGATGATGGACTGGACACTTGAGGTTGAGAGACAAAATGTGCAGAAGTTAATAATGATTGAGAGATGTGAAAATGTAGGTTAGTGGGGTCTCTTAATTAAAAAGAAGTATCTATAAAAATGAGTATTATAGGATAGCATGACCATTCTGGAAGACTGTAGCTTGAATCATTTAAATGTTGTCTTTGTGCATCTTTATATAACTCAAATAGTGACTGTCTATAAGTTATCAAAAATGTTTACTATATACAGAAATTGGGTTCCTTGTATTACTTTGTTATCCTTTGGAAAGAGTGACGAGAGATGGTTTCTCAGGGACCAGCCTATTTTCCAGTATGGCTTATTTTTAGATATGTCCATTTTCTGCCTACTCATTCTGCAAGTTGGCCTATTAATGCCTCTGACTCAAAAGAGTTTACTTCAGTTCTGTTTCAGTTCAACAGATCTTGAAGATTACCTATTGTGTGCCGAGTCCTGTGCTAGTTGTTCGAATTGTTTGTTTGTTTGTTTTAATCCACCACTTTTACAGTGCTTACAATGGCCCAGGTGCTATGTCAGTGCTTTCTTTATATTAACGCACTTAATTTTCACACACACACAAAAAAACATTTAAGTTGTTGTGACCATCTAACAAGTAAGGAGATAGATCGAGAGGGGTTAAGTTGTCTGCCTTAGGTGGACAACAGCCTGATGCTGCTGACCCACTCTTTTTTGTTTGTTTTTAGTTCTGTTTATTGAAAAAGTGGAAGGGTTAGTCACTCAGTCATGTCCAACTCTGTGATGCCACAGGCCATAGCCCACCAGGCTCCTCTGTCCATGGAATTCTTCAGGCAAGAATACTAGACTGGGTTGCTATTTCCTTCTCCAGGGAATCTTCCTGACCCAGGGATCAATCCCACGTCTGCTGTACTGCAGGCAGATTCTTTACCATCTGAGCCACCAGGAAAGCCCTACATTTTTAATATATATATATATATATATATATATATATATCCTTTTTCATATTCCTTTATAGGTTATTACAATATATTGAATATAGTTCTCTATTCTATACAGTAGAACCTTATTGTTTATCTCTTTTATATATAGTCATGTGAATCTGCTGATCCCAGTCTTGATTTAGCACCCCCCTTCCCCTTTGGTAACCATGAGTTTTCTATGTTTGTGAGTCTGTTTCTGTTCTGTAAATGGGTCAATTTTTACCATATTTTGGATTCTGCATATAAGTGAAATATGATATTTCTCTTTCTCTGTCTTACTGCACTAAGTATTATAATCTCTAGGTTCATCCATGTTGCTGCAAATGGCATAATCTCATTCCTTTTTATGACTGAGTAATATTCCATGGTATATATACACCATGTCTTCTTTCTTCATTCATCCATTAATGGGTATTTAGGTTGCTTCTATGTCTTGGTTATTGTAAACAGTGGTGCTATGAACATTGAGATGCATGCATCTTTTCAGATTAGAGTTTTCTCTGAATATATGCCCAGGAGTGGAATTACTGGATCATACAGTAACTTTATTTTTAGTTTTTAAGGAACCTCCATATTGTTTTCCTTGGTGGCTGCACCAATTTACATTCCCACCAACAATATAGGATGGTTCCCTTTTCTTCATACTCTCTCCAACATTTATTATTCATGGACTTTTTAATGATAGCCATTCTGACTAGTGTGAATGTGCCTCCCTGGAGGCTCAGATGGTAAAGAATCTGCCTGCAATGCAGGAGACCCAGGTTAAATCCCTGGGTTGGGAAGATCGCCTGGTGAAGGGAATCACAACCCACTCCAGTCTTCTTGCCTGGAGAATTCCATGGACAGAGCAGCCTGGCCAGCTACAATTCATGGGGTTGCAAAGAGTTGCACATGACCTGAGTGACTAGCAAACACACTTTCTGACTAGTGTGAAGTGATACCTCATTTTAGTTTTGATTTGCATTTCTCTGAAAATTAGTGATGCTGAGCATCTTTTCATATGCTTACTGTCCATCTGTATGTCTTCTTTGGAGAAATGCTGGCATCTCTCCTCTTAACCTCAAAATTATAATGATGAACAGAAAGACGTGACTTCTGTTCTCTTGGAACATTATATGTAGAACAGAATGCAATATTTTTAGACTTTTTTTAAACCATAATTCAGTTTTGATTTGTGTTATTCAGGGGTAGGTTCCTGAAAAGATGAAAGCCGCATGATCCTGGCTTCCCTTTTAGCTTCTAAGGAATTCACACTGTCCTCTGAACCCATCAGATGTGCATGTTTGAAACTCTGGACCAGTGCTAGCTACTAGAACTTTCTGTGATGATGGAAAAGTAGTATAAATCTATTCTATCTTAACACAGTAGCTACAGGTAGCTCCTGAGCACTTGAAATGTTGCTAATATTTTATGATTAAGGTATCGAATTTTTAACTTAATTTTAATTAATTTAAATAGCCACAGATCCTAGTGGCTACTGTGTTCAACAGTGAAGCTCCAGACCAGTCTTTTCACCATTGCTTTCATTGACCTGTCTCAAGCCTGCTTTGGGTGAGTCCTATTGACAAGCTTTCAGCTAACAGCCTCATAAGTAGAACACCATTACATTTCTTGCTAGATGACACAGCTTTGAAGGAGCTTTCTTTGGATTAGAGGATTTTAATTCAAAGGGGTTTGAATGAAAACATGCAGTGGACTGTAACCCCTTTAAAAGCAAAGGCAGTACTTCATTAATTTTATGTATTCAGAACATATACTGTGCCCTGGGCCAGGAGTCAGCAAACATTCTTTGTAACAGAACAGATAATAAATACTTTCTGGACCGCATAGTCTTTGTTGCAACTACTCAACTATGTTGTAATATGAAAGCTGCCATAAACAATAAGTCAATGAATGAATATGTCTGTGTTCCAGTGAAACTTTATTTACAAAAGTAGATGTCAGGCTGGTTTGGCCTCCAGGGTCACAACTTGCTGACCTCACATTAGAGACATAGTTGTCTAATGGGAATGAGTGAATATGTTCATTTATCATGTAGTAAGTATTTAGTTCCTACTATGTGTCAGGCCCTGGGTATACGACAGGCAACAGGCAGATAAGGCTCCTAGTTTTATTCCTGTGTGCAGAGGCTGACAGTGAAAGATAAACCCACAAGCCATGGGCAGTATGCTGTTAGATTATGACTGCTTGAACCTGAGTGGTAATGGAAGGCTTCTCTTTGGCAGTGACCTAGGATCTAAGAACTGAGTAACAGAGAGAGAAGCCTCATGAAGGACAGTGACAGAGAATTCCAGGTAGAGGGAGAGAAGAACAAAATTCCTGGGACAGAACCAAGTTTACAGGCCCGAGAATGTTTGGAAAACAGAAAGAAAACCTATGTGGATGAAGCCTGACAAGGAATTGGGTAAATCTTCAGAGCTGAGAACTAGATTTATAAGGCCTTCTAGGTACTTTATTTTAGTGGAGTGAGAAACCTTGGGATTCAAAGAATGAAAGAAGAAGACACACACACACATTCTCTCTCTCCCCCTCTCCCCCTCTCCCCCTCTCCCCCTCTCCCCCTCTCCCCGCCCCCGCACTGTCAGTTGGGTTTCCCCACGTCCTTGCTGTTCACACTGTCCTCCACACCCAGGGGCCCAGGTCTTGTACGAGCCCTGTTAAAACACTGCAGTGAGACGTGTCCATTTCCATCTGCCATTTGGCCTGTTTTCCAGGAAAAGTCATTCAGAGATTCTCCAAGCAAGGCAACACTATCAAGCATTTCTTTCTTTCTTTTTTTTTTAAAAAACATTTCTTTATTAATGCTGTAGTTTGGGTATATCATAAATTATTTTATTCTTACCTTCTGTGCCAGTTTCAAGAAATCACATTGGGTATTTCAGCTTCCTGTATATAATAAGATTCCTATTATTCAGCTTCCTATTTGTAAGATTCTTGCTATATTTTGAGAGTTGAGTTACAAATCTCTATTGAAAAGTAAGTTTCCAGCAACAACCAATTAAGAATGTACTTACACAATCTTGGAGCTTTTTCTCTAAGTTTAAACCATGTTTAAAGAAGTTGAGCTTAAACTTGGGTTAAAAACTGAGTAAAATTGAGTAGGCATTCAATTTCTTTGAAGTAGATGTGTAGTGCATACATCTACAATGTAAAATGAGATTTGCTGGTTTTATTTGGAGAAATAATTAAGGGCCATGATATTGTTCAACTGTTTGTTCAACTTGGCCTAGTGCAGTGGAATACAAATATTTGACCTTCCTGACGAAGACAGATGGATGGAAGCTACATACCATGGTATCATTAGGTTGTTGAATAACATCATTATTCATGATTATAAGGAATTATTCAGGTGAAATGGCAAATCTAATAGAAAGCTATTATTTGTGCAGGGAGTATAGTCTCACTGTTCTTGCCATTCCAACCTTTAGTCAAATGGAAGAAAAGATACGTGTCTTTATTTTACTACAAAGAACCATTAGTAACATAACTTAAACAAATGGAATCAATTATAATTAGTTATTTGGTAAATCAGATCATATAACACACTTCCAGAGAGAAGCTGGTGTACTGTAAATGTAAAAATAAAATTAACATTTTGATCATTTATGGACTCTTTTCATCTTTATGAGTTCATTTTTAGTTGTGTAAATTTTCTGTAACAATTGAAGTTTATTTACTTTGAGAGATTTGAGCAATGCCTTAAATTTGAAGGCATATTTTAAAGTAATTATATTTTTTGCTTACCCTCCAGGTAGGTACAAACTATGGCCTGGAGCCCCATTCCACTCCATATTTTTGTCACCAAAGTCTTATTGGAACCCAGTTGCACTCGGTACTTCTGTGTGTCTATGGCGGGCTCTGTGCTGCAGTGACAGAGTTGAGTAGTTGTGACAGAGACCATATGGCCTGCAGAGCCTGAAACACTTATTATTTGGCCCTTGCAGAAAATGTTTGCCAACCTCAAAATAAAACTGTGCCCTGGTTCATTTCAAAGCAGCTTTAAGGAACCCCTAGAATCCATAAAGCTGGGGGAAATTCCCATGGGGGGCCATCTAGTTAAGGAAGCATGAAGGCATGTGTTATAAAGGTCCACCATTGTAGACAATCAGCTTCTTCAGAAAACTGGCTAGAATTATGACAGTATGCTGTAAAAACAGAAAATGACTAAATTAGCTTTCTTGGGGATGGTCTTAGAATGTTCTTGCTTGCAACTGATCAAATAGATAAATCCAGAGTTCTTCCACATTGCACTATATGGAATGAACAAGAAAAAAATGTGCAAGTAACATTTGATCATGAGTGTGAGAATATTTTTCCAAAAGTATATTTGCAGAATTATGCCAATAAAAGATACATATAACCACCATCAATTTTAAAAATTAACCCTGTGCTAATATGTTAAATTATTTAAATTTCTAAAGTTTATGAGATAGTTCAAATATAAAAAAATGTACAGACTAATGTCTGTGTGCTACACAGATTTTTATTAAAAATGTATTTCTGTGCATGCTTCAGATCTTTTTAAAAAGAATGTTTTAGATATGCCCATGTCCACTAACATCTTAGGCTCCTTTCTCTCTTTTTCAAGCTGGGTTTCTCAACTCTGGAAGCACTGACGTTTGGGGACTAGATCTTCTTTCTTGTGGAGGGCTGTCCTGCATGGTAGGTTTTCTAGCAGCACCTGTGTTCTCTGTCTACTGGACGTGGCATACATGCCCTTTTCTACTTCTGACAACCAGAAGTGTCTCCACATGTTTCTAAATATCCTTGGTAGACAAAAATGTCTTTGTGAGAACAACAGATGTCCTTGTGAGAACTACTTCTTCAGAGGTATTTGCTATCCAGAAGCTTCTGTCTTTCTACCTGCTGAAGTTAATATGTTTCCTATTTGAGTCTGTATCCCTACAAAGCAAATAGTTTTATTTGCTTGGTATTTTCATGGACAGTGTCCTTCTGTACATACTTTCTTTCCTCAGCATTGTTTTTGAGATACAGCCACAGTGGTAACTGAAGATCTAATTCTTTGACTCTTTATCTACTGTAGGGTATTGCATTGTCTGAATAGATGACCAGTTAATTTCCTTTTCCCTTTATTTTTTTTCTAATTTTTTTCATTAAGGCAATGTAAAATGAATATCCTTGTATGTATCTCCTCGTGTGTTGGTGACTGAATCTCTATAGAATATTTACCTAGTGATGGAGTTTCCACTTGAGAAGGAGTAGATTTCTTTAGCTTTAGAGAGTAGTTTCACAGTCTCAATTAAATTATTGACCTGGTTAACACTCCATAGCAATGTGTGAGAATTCCTATTTCTCATGTCCTCATCAACACTTGCATCAGTGTAATTTTTAAATTTTTTTCTACTCTGGTGGGTAGGTATAAAATGTTAATCTCATTACCATTTTAATTTTCATTCAAGTTCCATGATTATCTGTGGGGTCAAACATTCTTTCAATTGTTCCCTGGATACATTTTTTTCTTCATCACTTGCCTATGTGTGTTCTTTGTCTACTTTTCCATTGGGTCATCGTTTTCAACTAGTTTATATTTTCTAGGTTGAACTAGTTTGTGATTGGATGCATTTCAAATTAGATTCTGAATTTTCGCTTGGGTTTTTAGTGAGTTTAAGTCTGTGTGCAAACCTTTAGATAATCAAGATTTTTTTAAAATTTTAATATAGCCAAATTTAGCTTTTCATTTATGTTCCATGGATTTTAAATACTGGTTAGAACATTTTTTCCCAATGCTATTGTCATAACAGTATTTTACTATAATTTTTATAAAGATTTTTCTTTTTTATGTATGCCTTGTTATCATCTGAATATTTTTATATGTAGTATGAAATACGAACCCACTTTGCCTCATGTAGGTAACCAGTATTGAGTTCATTCTTGGCCCATGGTCTTGATGTAAATGTGTGTAGGTTTGTTTCCTGCCTGCCCAAGTTTGGTTGGTCTCTTTGAGTTTTAATTATGTAGTGCTTTGATTTACTATAGTTGACAGGTATCTTTATGTCTAGAAGGGTAAGTTATTCCTTACTGTTTATCACATTTTTCAGCTGGTCTTTACCCTTGATTCATTCAAGTGTATTTTTTCCATGTTTTCAAGTTGTGTGGAAAAACCTGTTGAGATTTTCTTCAAGAGAATGACAATGATGATTAATTTAGGGAAACCTGGCATATTGGTGATACTGGATTTCCCTGGCCATGGTCTTTGTATTCGTAAGTCTTCTTTTGTCCTTTTGTAGAATCAAGTTCTGATGTCAATAATGGCTTGGATTTTTAATATAATAGATGTTTGTCATTGACTTTTTAGCTTGGAAAAATTAGGGCATGAAAACTCCTATTTATTTACCACATAAACAGTGAACACAAAGCCTCATACAATTTTGGAATAATTTTGGGAAGAGGAAAATGCAAAAAAAAAAAAAAAAAAAAAAAAAACACCTGAGAAGTGAAGGATTTGACCATGTCTTCTTCACTGATATTCTTAGTTAAAATATATTTGAAACATTATGCAAAGTAAAAGAAGCCAGACACTGAAGGCCTGATATTACATGATTATATTTATATAAAATATTAAGAATAGGAAGACTCATAGATAGAGGATTAGTGTTGCAAGAATCTGTTGGTAGGAGCAGCTGCTTAATGAGCTTTGGGTTTCCTTTTCAGATGATGGAAACATTCTGACAACAGATAATAATGAAGGTTGCACAACATCATGAATGTACTGAATGACATTGAATTTTAAACTTCAAAAAGCCTCAGTTAATGAAATTTATCACTGTTAAAAAATGTATTTGTGTGTATTTTTTTAAGTGTAGAGGAAGAGCTGTTAGTTTGTCCATCCATGTCCCCTTCCCCAAAGAACAATACAAATAATGTCTAATGGAAAATTCTTGACCAAAGTGACATTTACCTATTTTTTCTTAACGAGCTGTCTGTGTTTAGCTTGTGGTGACTCACAAGAACCTAAATTTCGTGTTCCATCAAAGACCCCATTTTGCTGTTACTTACAAATCTAATAATTTGTTCTTGAAATATTTTAAAAATCCAATTATTCTAAATATTTAGAATTTTAGACATAGTCATATCTCTGTTCATACTTGGGCTTCCCAGGTGGCACTCATGGTAAAAAAAAAATCTACCTGCCATTACAGAAGACTTGGGTTCCATCCCTGGGTCAAGAAGATCCCCTAGGGAAGGAAATGGCAATCCACTCCAGTATTCTTGCTGAGAGAATCCCATGGACAGAGGAGCCTGGCAGGCTATAGTCCATGGGTTGTAGAGTCAGACACTACAGTGTATGGGGTAGTGAAGAGTCAGACATGACTGTGTCTGAGCACACCCACAGTCTATTCATACTACTCAAAATTTAGTATTTGAATTGTCAAAATAGAAGTAGAGATTTTTTTTTTTTCCTTTATGTCCACATTCAAAAATGTCATTTTGGAAGTGACAATAAAATAGAGCAATAAACCAAAATGAATATGATGATGTTGAAGGTGTGACCTAATTAAAATGCAAATATAGGCACACTTCTTTAAAATTGACATTGAGCCTAAGATACTCCCCAGTAGTGGAATTATTGCTTGTTGATAATTTGATTTGACAGGTTCTGTTCACAAGTTCAGTGCTTTAACCTCACAGTGTAAGCATATATTGGCTTGCCTGATAAGATGAGAAAGTTTAGGCAGATTCATGAAGCTTAACATGAAATTTAATGAATTGTGATCTTCCTGGATATAGGCACACCCTACTTATTAGAGAATTTTGGAAACTGCCTGCCATCTACAGTTTTATTCATTGTTGAGAGTCAGTATTTCAAGCCTCAAATTCTAGCACTTTTGTCCTTTGTATTATCCTTAAGTCAATTTCGTGTTATTCCCTTTACCTAAAGTTAACCCTATTTCTTCTTTTCCTGTAAATTCTAACTGTTCTATTTTATAAAGTTTCCCCTTGTTCTCTTCTCTATAAGTAGCAACAGCCTACTCTGAATTCACATTTTGTATTTCTCCAGACCCTTAACCCTTTTTTTTAAACAAGTATGTGTATACACACACTGTGATCCATTTTAGATGACTAGATCCTTAAGATCAGGAATTATTTAGCGATAATTTTAAATTCTGAATTTTTGCGTTTCCACAGATCCACTGTTGTTTTTCTGTTTTTGTAAATGTTGACTCGTCCCTCTATTGTTCTCACCATATGGTAAAAGTTTCTGTTATTTTTTTAGTTGTTAGGTTGTGTCCGGCTCTTTTGCGACCTCCATGGACTGTAGCCCTCCAGGCTACTCTCTCTGTGGGATTTCTCAGGCAAGAATACTGGAATGGGTTGCCGTTTCCTTTTCCAGGAGATCTTCCTGACCCAGGGATCAAACCTGCATCTCCTTCATTGGCAGACGAATTCTTTACTATCGAGCCATCAGGAAAGCTCATGGTACAGTTTAGTTTTAGCCAAAAATCTGTGGGAAATGTTGTCTTGAATAAGGTAAGTTTTTAAAAGAACAAGTCAACCAATGAATGGAAATAAGTAAGACATTTTACTTTAGAGAACATGATGTATTAATTTCCAAGAATATTTATGTCAAAGACATCAAAATTTCAGTAGGATGTTTTTTAGAGGACAATAGTGTTGAGGAAGATTGTTTTATATAAATAAGACTGAAAAGTTTTTATTGGAAAAGGAACAGAAAGGAAGTTTTAAACTAACTGAACATGTAATAAAACTTCAAGAAAACTTTCGTGTTCAAATATAGATATTAAAGCAAATATTATTGTGATGGAATATTTGTTTCAATTTTTAAAAATTTTTTTCAAGGAAATCAATAGCAGTATAAAGATGAAATTGGTAGCCTACCCCAAATACCTTTACTTATGTAAAAGCTTTCTTATCTTGTGTAGCTGATGGTTATGAAATGAAATGCACTTAAATCTATGGCTAAAGATGATTAAAATACCATACAGAACCAAATCACTCCAGCTGTAGATGTTCATTAAATTGACCATTAATAACTTGTGATAAAAAGGAATATTACCACCTTCATAAATTTTGTATGCAGATTTTATTAAGCTGGCATGTTATATGAATTGATTGTCTGACATCTTCTGGCTTTGTCTGAATATAATAGTGTTTCATATACATTTTCTATAATCCAAGAATTCTGATGGACTGTTGCTAGCTAGTTATGTTTTTTGTTCTGGTTGGCATTTCTTTCACCTAGTATACAATTAGAAGATATAGCTTTCAGTATGATATGTTTTAAGGTTGGTTGTGTCAGCATTTCTGTTACAACCTTGTTTTCTGTAGGGCTCCTAGTTGAGAGAAAGAGCACATGTAGAGGCAGGAAACTGTGCCAGTTTGACTGACTCTATTTTGTCTTGTTAATGAATTATTTCCATTTTTTTTCCTTGAAATATAAATACACTCTAGTTTGCTATTGCTCAATTGTAAGATCCCATTTCAGTAGGTTATTGTTTGCTTCTCAGATCTGAGTTGATTTGATAAGTGTTTTAACATGTTTTTAACGAACAACTCAGCACTGTTTGGTTTTATCCACTTATTGTTGAACCACCGGATTGCCTTCCACCTTGAAATCAATAGATCTCCTGAGTTTGGAAGTGTAAGGAGGGCTTGAGTGCAGGGTGTGCTTTTCAGGTTAGGAGATCTAGTCTTTTGCTTCAAAACTAACATCATTGCTTTTCTTCTGCTTTGCAATTAACTTTTGTTTTCAGAGGCTAGGGGTAATGTAGCACAGGGTAGAAGCATGGACTTTGGGCCCAGAATGCCTTGGTTAGAGGCCTGTATTTGCTGCCTTTGTGAGTTGAGCTAACTTCTTGGTACCTGTATCCTCACCTTTAAAATAGTGTAACAATAATATAGTAAGCCCCCTCCATATGAACCTTCAAGTTGCGAACTTTCAAAGATATGAATGTATATTTGTGTGTCCAGTCATGTAAGTTAGTCTACAGGTCTGGGATACATTGTCATGTGCGTGCATCCTTTGCATAGTGGCTATGCCTCTGGATATTTTACAGTGCTGCACAGACTACTGTAGCACAGTACTTTACAGTTAGAATTGAGTCCAGCAAGGAACCAGAACCTGTGCCATCCACGTCAGGCGTGAGTGGACTCGCAGCTTGCCCTCTGTCTCCTTTTGAGGTTGTTGATCCTTAAGTTGTACCGTCTTCCGCTGCTTCTCCCTCTTCCAGTCGGTCAGTGCCTGTTCGCTCGACGCTAGCCCCTGTATGCCAGCTCTTGTCCTGAACTACTCTACTTTTCAAGGTACTTACCGTGAGATGAAAATTGCTCTATTTCGGTTTTTTATATATTATTTGTACAAGAACTATTATAAACCTAATACAGTATAGTACTATATAGCTGATGGTGTTAGTTGGGTACCTAGGCTAACTTTCTTAGACTTAGCAACAAATTGGACTTACAAGCATGCTCTCTGAGTGGAACTCGTTTGTATTATGAGACTTACCATACCTACTTTATAGGGTTGAGTTGAAAATTAGTTAAATCATATGAAGAGTTTGGAGCCAAAAAAGCACTCAGTAAGTGCTAGCTGTTGTTAATTCCTGCTTTAGAGTTTTAGTCAGAGAGAGAAGAGGTAAAACTTAAATCTAGTCAAATTTTCTTTATACAGATCAAGCGAAACGTGATTGAAATCACTGCTTGAATTCCTTCCACATTCAAGTCATTTTGAAATGAGAGGTTTTAGGAAGATACCCGGGCTTTGAATATTTATGGTTTTGACCTTGGGAAAATAAACATTTTAAGACTTGGTTTTCCTTTTTCTAGAATGAAGGATAATTACTGTAAATAAATAATTGGTTGTTAGAAATAAATGTTATTTTTTATTTGAAAATAAAATATATATCTGAAACACAATTAGAGTTCAGTAGCTATTTATTCCTTTTATGGTAACTATATCACATTTCTTTCACCTGTTGAAAGTGCAACTTTTTTGCAGGGAAGTGGGAATGGTGTCTAATGCAACTTTCTACTCCTTTAACAATTAGATATTATGAAAATAGCAGGTTACTGCTTTTTTTTTTTTTTTTTTTTTTTGACCTGGTAACTTCCCTCATAGCTTGGTTGGTAAAGAACCTGCCTGCAATGCAGGAGACCCCGGTTCAATCCCCGGGCTGGGAAGATCCCCTGGAGAAGGGACAGGCCACCCACCCCAGTATTCTTGGGCTTCCCCGGTGGCTCAGCTGGTAAAGAATCAGCCCGCAATGCGGGAGACCTGGGTTCCATCCCTGGGTCGGGAAGATCCCCTGGAGAAGGGAAAGGCTATACACTCTAGTATTCTGACCTGGAGAATTCCATGGACTGCATAGTCCATGGGGTCACAAAGAGTGGGATTTGACTGAGCGACTTTCACTTTTTTTTTTTGCCTAATACAGACAACCAAGTAAGATTGGCTAAACCCATGTCTGGCTCACAGAAACATAATGAATATTGAACATCTTAGCCTGTGATTACCTAATTGCTAGGTAAATGTGGTCCTTAGTGTTCATTTGTTTCTTTCAGAGCTTTAAAACTTGACCATGTCCCTATACCTTGAGATTTGTTGCCTATTTGGTCAAAAGTAAGCATATTCAATATTAAACCTGGAAGTGTTACTGTCCATTTTTTTTTTCTGACTTTCTGGCCACAATACACAGCTTGTGAGATCTTAGTTCCCTCACTAGGGATCAAACAATCCTGTCCCCCGTGCAGTGGAAGCTGGAAGTTCTAGCTGCTGGCCTGCCAGGGAAGTCCCACGTCACTTCATTTAATACATGAAGGACACCAAAGCCCAGTATGTGATGTAGCTGACTCAGAAATAAAAATGATGCAGGCAAATGATAGTAGTTGGATGCCCTCTATTTTGTGCCTGGGAAACTTGAAGTAGAAGGAATTCCTCATATTTCTTGGATTGTATGTGAGCATGGCCAATATTTGGTGATAAAAATAACCAGAAGCCCTGTTTCCAAAGAGGAAAAAGAAATTAGGGTTAGCCTAAAGAAAATAGAGAGCCTCAAAAAGTAACATATTGACTGCTTTTTTGTGCAGTAAAAGTTTAAAAGCTCATGTGTCAATTGAGATGAGCACGGAATCTTTAAAGTGGACAGATGTTCTGGTTGGTTTCTTAGCAGAATAGTGAAAGCAGGTATCAGTGATTAGGGAGTGGAGTGGTAGCTTTAGTTTGTGCATGTTGGGCCATATTGTCTGGGCCACAAGAGTATAAGCTTGATTCAAGGAGACTGCTATTTGATCTTAGTCTTGGTGTCCATTCAGTGTGTTTTTCAAAATTAAAACACTATTAAAGTTTAACTAATGCTCTGTTAAATTGGACAGTGTTGGAAGTCAGGATTTTGATTGCTGTCGAAGAAGTGAAGAGTATAAAGCCCATGCTTTCTAATGAGAGCTTGCTTGTTTTTTTGTAAGATGAGTAAATATTAATATAAGATTGAAGAGAAGTATTAGTGGCTCAGTCATGCCTGACTCTTTACAACCCCATGGACTATAGCCCACCAGGCTCCTCTGTAAGGTTGTAAGTACATCAAGTTTCATTTACTAGTTTTTCTGTTTTTTATATGCTTGAAATGTGCCGTAAAAAAAACAAAACTAGATTACAGAGTCTTGAAACCCAGTCATTACTACTAGTGAACAGATTTATCATAAGCTCTAGTCATCTGCACCTAGGTAACCAGGGTTGATTCCATGGGTATATTAGCTAATGGCTAGTAGGGGCAGAAAATGTGCAATAAATGAGAGAAAGGAACCTGTCTGTCATTGTAAGTTGAATCAAATATAAATAAAATCCAAATTTATTTTGGTGAACAAATGTTCATTGAAAGATAAAATATGCATTAAAAATATCATTTGGGGGAAGAGTCATGTTTTGCTTTGTTGATTGAAAGCACAGCTTTGAAGGACAAAGGGCTTTATTTTGAAGTTACCAGGATTTCCTAGCATCCAGGATATTACCTTAAATAATTGATGAAGGAGACATCACAGCGTGCCTGTCTGTGACCTGCAAATCTTTAGTCATCATTGAATGAAGGGATGCATTACAAGGCTTTCTTTGCCTAAACTGTCAGGCCCCTTTGGAGGTCTCCTAAATTTGCTAATAGATCCTAAATGGACTGACTAATGTTTGATGTTAGGCAGCTTTGGGGAAATCGTTTAAGGGTTATGACTGTTTGTAGTGCATGGAAATATATGGTTCTTATGACCAATTCCACTTGAGCCCTTTGTGACCCTATATTTTATGATGAGATTATGCTTTAAAAAAAACTAAATGGCATCTGATATGTGAGTTGATCTTTGTTTCTCTCTGTAATTAAAAACACAAAACTTCTCTTAGCAGTCTCTTAGACCATACCTGAATCTTAGATCATTCAGGTATAAGCTAAATCAAATCCCTTATGATTATACAGTGGAAGTGACAAATAGATTCAAGTGATTGGGTATGGTAGAGTGCCTGAAGAACTATGGACAGAAGTTTGTGATATTATACAGGAGGCAGTGATGAAGACAAGCCCCAAAAAAGGAAATGCAAAAAGTGGAAGGGTTGTCTGAGGGGGCCTTACAAATAGCGGAGAAAAGAAGAGAAGCTAAAGGCAAAAGAGAAAAGGAAAGATATATCCATTAAATGCAGAGTTCCAAAGAAGAGCAAGGAGAGATAAGAAAGCCTTTCTCAGTGATCAGTGCAAAGAAATAGAGGAAAACAATAGACTGGGAAAGACTAGAGATCTCTTCAAGAAAACTAGAGATACCAAGGAAACATTTCATGCAAAGATGGGCACAAAAAGGGACAGAAATGGCATGGACCTAACAGAAGCAGAAGATATTAAGAAGAGGTGGCAAGAATACACAGAAGAACTATGGAAAAAAGATCTTCCTGACCCAGATAATCACGATGGTGTGATCACTCACCTAGAGCCAGACATCCTAGAATGCAAAATCAAATGTGCTTTAGGAAGCATCACTATGAACAAAGCTAGTGGAAGTGATGAAATTCCAGTTGAGGTGTTTCAAATCCTAAAAAATGATGCTGTTCAAGTGTTGTACTCAGTATGCCAGCAAATTTGGAAAACTCAGCAGTGGCTATAGGACTGGAAAAGGTCAATTTTCATTACAATCCCAAAGAAGGGCAATGCCAAAGAATGTTCAAACTACTGCACGATTACACTCATCTCACATGTAAAGTAATGCTTAAAATTCTCCAAGCCAGACTTCAGTAGTATGTGAAGCATGAACTTCCAGATGTTCACTCTGGTTTTAGAAAAGGCAGAGGAACCAGAGATCAAATTGCCAACATTTGCTGGGTCATCAAAAAAGCAAGAGAGTTCCAGTAAAACATCTACTTCTGCTTTATTGACTACACCAAAGCCTTTGACCATGTAGATCACAACAAATGGTGGAAAATTCTTCAAGAAATGGGAATACCAGAATACCTTACCAGCCTCCTGAGAAATCTATATGCAGGTCAAGAAGCAACAGTTATAACTAGACATGGAACAGCAGACTCGTTCTAAATTGGGAAAGGAGTATGTCAAGGCTATATGTTGTCACCCTGCTTGTTTAACTTACATGTAGAATACATCATGAGAAATGCCAGGCTGGATGAAACACAAGCTGGATTCACGATTCCCAGGAGAAATATCAGTAACCTCAGATGTGCAGATGATACCACCCTTGGTAGATGAAAGTGAAGAGGAACTAAAGAGCCTCTTGATGAAAGTGAAAGAGAAGAGAGAAAAAGCTGACTTAAAACTCAGTATTCAAAAAACAAGGATCATGGCATCCAGTCCCATCACTCCATGGCAAACAGATGGAGAAACAATGGAAATAGTGACAGACTTTATTTTTTGGGGCTCCAAAATCACTGCAGATGGTGACTGCAGTCATGACATTAAAAGACACTTGATCCTTGAAAGAAAAGCTATGACCAACCTAGACAGCATAATAAAAAGCAGAGATATTACTTTGCTGACAAAGGTCCATCCAGTCAAAGGTATGGTTTTTCCAGTAGTCATGTATGAATGTGAGATTTGGACTATAAAGAAAGCTGAGCGCTGAACAATGGATGCTTTCGAACCTGAGGTGTTGGAGAAGACTTTTGAGAGTCCCTTGGACTGCAAGGAAATCCAACCAGTCCATCCTAAAGGAAATCAGTCCTAAATATTCATTGGAAGGACTGATGCTAAAACTGAAACTCCAATACTTTGGCCACCTGATGCAAAGAACTCACTCATGGGAAAAGACCCTGATGCTGGAAAAGATTGAAGGCAGGAGGAGAAGGGGACTACAGAGGATGAGATGGTTGGATGGCATCACCAACTCGATGGACATGAGTTTATTTGAGCAAGCTCCAGGAGTTGGTGATGGACAGGGAAGCCTGGTGTGCTGCAGTCCATAGGGTGGCAAAGAGTCAGACACGACTGGGTGACTTAACTAGCAATCTCGCTTTGAATCATTTGATTTCTATTTTTATTTAGGTTGCACTTATTTAAAATATTATGTAAATATGTATTGTACCTTCTATCATGCTTGGGAAATAGTACCTTTTCCACTTCCCATTAGAGTTGAAAGCATTTATTAGTTGAGAGAGAGAGAGTTGTTGGAATAAGGACACTCTCTAATAGATGCGTGGAAATGCCCTTTACTGTTCCACCTCTTGTTGGTCAATAAAGTCTTAGACAAATGAGTAATGATAGGGAAACTGCTCTTCAGAATGGCTATGCCTTCAGTTCAGAGACAGACTTTATTTCTTTCTGTGGTCTCTCTGCCATTAATGATCAGTTTGGACTGTGTACATGACAAAGTGAAATTTCTGAGGGCTCCTTATTTTGTCATAGAATCTCAAAGCCTTTGATTCTAGAGACTGGTCTATTTCAAATATTGACTTATCCCACCTTTCTCCTGGACCACCGAGAGTGCCTCTGACCATTGCATCTTAGATCAATGAGAATTACAGTCTTCTCCTAGGACACTCAGGCTTTGTGTCTGAATAAAAATATTTGCAAATACTTTTGGGCACTGTTGCATAGCGTGATAACTTTGATGTCAGTTAAGGGACAAAGTCATATTTTCTTTCTTCCTTGGAGAATCAATAATGTGGTCATACTTGCAGAGACAGGCACGTCTAAACCATGGACAGGCAGTACATTATTTTCAAATCTCTTTTCTCCCAAAGGTCCCCTCCAGTCTAGTCCTCTTTGACAGTTTCATCATGAATGTTCTACAGTCTTGCTGTCCTGGGCAACCTGAGAAAAGTTCCATGGAAAACAATATACTTAATACAATGTCTTTTACTGGATTCTATCTGTCACTCCCAAGGCAATAGTTATATTACATTTCATTTCAGTGACACACTCCATGGTCTGTGGCTTGGATTTAATATGTATTATGATTATACTCTCTGTGTCATTGAAAATTTTGAGCATGTATTACAAATAATTTTTGTATACCTTCACTATACTGTTGTTTCTTTCATTTGTTCATTTATTAATGCAAGAAATAACAGAGTATTGTGTGTAAAACATTTTGCAAGGTGAGTGAACATGCAACATAGTAGGGGAAAAAGGCAATACATAATGCTCATAGCATAGAGGCCGGCACGTAAATGATGGTTTTAATGGAAAATCTTGTTGCTGCTTCTTTAACTATCATCACCATCATCATCATGTTTCTAGTGTTTTTGCCAGATTTCATTCTCTTGTTTATGTAGAGAGTAATTTCTTTGCTGAGAGAGGCACTAAGAAATGATCATGGTTAGGCAACTGGTTTAGAGGTGACAACATCATATCAAAGCCTACTATGTTTTCAATAAATGAAGTTCATTCTAATTTGCTAGGCTCCCTTACCGTTGTATTTGTGGATCAAGATTATTTGCTGATAGATTGACCACGACAGGACCCAAGTTATTCAGCCCAATTATTTTGAAGGGCCTTGACTCTGCAGTCAGACTGCCTGAGCTCAGTTCCTGATTCCCATTCTTGGTAGCTGTGTAAACTTAATACTCACTCATTCCTTCATCTCTAAATGGGGATCATAAAAAAAATAAACGGGGATCATAAGACTAATGCTTGTTGGAGGATTAAATTTGATAATAAAGTATATGACTCACCCATTGCCTGGCAGGTCATAAGCAATCAATATATTTATGCCACAATTTTTATTATTGCCCTAATTGTTATTACTATTAGTTGCTGTTATTTTTGTTGCTATTGTTGTTATTTCTACAAAGAGGACTAGTTTCCTGCCTGTTGCCCAACTAAGGGCCTCTGTGTTTCTGTATGCTTGTCCTTTCTACTTTGTGAATTGAGCAAGCAGTTCTCAAACCAGATCAATATAATTCACCTTTTATTCACAGCATAAACAGAGTGGAACAATGCTGTTCCCTTCTCTTATTAGAGAAGTTAGGGTGAAATCATTATGGGTTCTAGACCGACCATTAAATCAAACTCTGAACTTCCTGCCCACTGAGATAAAAATGTTTAATATATCCTCTACTTGATCCTTGAATCCTGCAAGTTTATGTTCTGTATGTGATTATATCTGCATGCCTATACTGATAGTTACAGATGAAAACTTTAATTAACCTTTTGGCATTAAATTTGTGTACCAGAATAATAACTTATAGTTCTTTGCAGTACTTCTAGAATGCAAAAATTTATATGAAACATTTTAATGATAGTACTGCCCTCAGTAGACTGTGTGGAGGTCTATAGTAATTACTACATAATGCGGTTAGGGTGAAACCTGGCAAGATAGCACACATTCAAATACATAAGCTAATAATCATATCAAAGAAGACCTAATAGAAGACCTAACTCTGTTTGAAACCCAAAGAGAGATGTAAATACTCAGATTCCCTCTGGCGTCTCACTTAAAAAACAATGAATGGATAATGACAGGAAAGGAATGGCATATTTCCCAGTTGTGTTTGTGAGTGCGTGCATGTGCACACACATTACTCACTCAGTGTGTTCGACTTTTTGCGACCTTATAGACTGTAGCCCTCCAGGCTCCTCTGTCCGGGAATCCCCAGGCAAGAATACTGGAGTGGGTTGCCATTCCCTTCTCCAGGGGATCTTCCAGACCCAGGGATCAAACCCAGGTCTCCTGCATTGCAGGCAGATTCTTTACCATCTGAGCCACCAGGAGAGCCCCAGTTTGTCTTAGTAGCTTTCTTTTATGCATCAACCATTTTTCTGGAATTTGCCATATTTGAGGTTGTGAAACACTCTAATGAAATTGCATTCAAACAAGAAATGAAAACAAATATAAAATACACTTATAAAATCCTCAAGTCGTTAAAATTGTTCCCCCCACCCCCATGGGTTAAAGAGATACTTTTCTTTTAACCTCTTACAGAGTTCTTATTTTTATAGGGGAAAAAAAAAAGTGGTGATGGTTTGAATCTGATATCACTATAAGTTCTTTCCTTAAAAGTACCGAACTATGTATGTATAGTTCTCTTTGTGATAATATTAATCTTTGCTTGAGCCCCGCGTTCCTGAAATAAATACAGTGATAGAAGAAGAAACCCCATACCCCTGTGGAATATGTCAATTTATCCAAAGAGAAAAATATTTATGTAACTGAGTTCTTAACCTCCATGACCTTTGGTTTCCTCATCTATTCAGTGGCTATCACAGAATACTTAATTGATAGAAATGAAATTTAAAAAGATAATGAGCACAGAGTCTCTGTCTGGCCCCATGCCTGGCACATAGTAAATACCTCCTCAGTTCTTGCTGCTATTATTATTTGTATTCCTAGTTCTTCATTCTTTCCCAAGCAGCTGGTTTATATTGAAGTGAGTATAAGTCATACGTTTTCTGAGGTGAGCAAAGTTCTCGATGTGGGAAATGGCAACAAATTCAAACATGGATCATTGTAAAAGTCAGTTGTGTTTGCTATTTAAACAATGCTATGTAAAAATTAGAGTTATGTTTTAAGACTAATACACAGGTGAAATTGAGCTTCCTGTGCCTCACTTCTACTGTTTTGAAGTTGTAGTTAATGATTTTCTTATCCAAGCATTGCTAAATGCACAAGCTGTAATATCAAAATGAATATCATAGAATTTCCAGAACACTCCAAAACTACTCATTAATTTAGCCCCATAAAATTGGTCTATAAACATGACTGGTGTTCTTATTATACATGAGTGTGACCGAAGCCCTTTGGGGTTTCATTCATTCTCTGTTGCTATATTCAGTTGATTTAAGATTCTGAGGCTTATTTTTTCATTAATTCTGAATTTTTCAAATTATTATAATGTGAACACATCCTCATCTTTCCCTGAATGGAAAAAAAAATGTTTACTGAAGAAAATCATTTGGATTTCCTCTACCAGAAGAAAACCTCACATTTAGTGTTGGTCTGGTCAGGATGGACCCTCTGCCCACTGTGGGTCTTATGTGCTTTATCTCTTTTGATTGCTGGGTAAGCAGACAGTCCCCATCCTGTGTATCACTGCTGGTATTAGGGAAAAAATGCATTGGGATTTATGGAGATGTCTTTTTTCCAGTTCCCCTTTGGAGAATAAGTTTATGTAACCATCTCCCAAAACAACATCTCTACCTCTAATATGTCTCTCAATGTTGTTAAATGTGATTCTCTATGAGGTCAGATTTCATGGGCAAATGCCTCACGCTCAGTATTTCCAAAAGAAAACTCTTTCCCACCACACACTATGCTTCTTCCATTTGTGTGCTTGAGTGATAGCCTTCCTGTTGCCACAATTCTGAAGCCTCGAAATGTTCTTCACTCTCCTGTATTCTCTCCAGATCCTAATCGTCCTCTTGTGATTGTCTCTCACATCCTCTATTTTCACTTTTGTATCCCACGTGTGGGTTGTCTCTCTCCCCTTTGCTCTGGAGCTCCCTCCCTCCCCTTCTCCCTTTCTCTCTTCATCCCTTCCTCCCTCTCTCCACCCTGTCTCTCTCTTGCAATATTTTCCTAGGTTCCTAATTGATCTCCTCGCCTCCAGCTCCCGCAGCCCTTCGTTAATCTTGGAACAGTGCTTATACAAATTAAGTGCTTTAATTACTCTTGGATTCAAATTAAATTTTATTGAAGAAATGGCCATCTATATGGGGATGGATTTCCCAGTGTTGGTGCTTATCTTCCAAACAGCACCTTGACAGTAGAGAAGTACCAATTTCAAGTGCACATACCTATTTGTTAAATTTTCTTTGCATCATTTACTGCAACACACTTTGGTTTGTAGTTAGCATAATAATCTTAGATTTTTGCAACTTTTTAAAAAATCTTACAGAAGAGGATCAACTCTGGGACATGTTATCTCATTAGCATTAAAAGTACTCAGTATCTGTAAGATGAATATAATAGACATTTCTATAAAGTAACAGCAAAAGAGATAAATGTCGGGTTGTCAGAAAACTTAAATGAATAATGGTATTTGAAGCATTCATTTTTGTTGCAATTGGAGTTATGATAATTACTGCTATTTAATAATTTTCTCCGAATTAGGTTGCTTAGATGTCTTAGGTTTGGGGGGTTTTTGGACACATAAAGGCATTTACCTATCCTGTCAGAAGTTCTTGAAGGATTACAAATATTTTTATGTTCTCTATGAGAAAACAAAGAATGTAAAGTTGAAAAGCAGCAAAGACTAGACTGCTTTTTACAACAGAGAGTTGTACAAAACTTCCCAGAATCAAAAGACTGGGAATTTAGTTTGAGGAAATAAATGGGCCTAAGAGTGAATTGTTTAAAAGATCAGCTCTTACGATGCCATCTTGATAGAACATTGGCTTAATAAGTTAGTAAAAATGTGGCTAGTACCAAATTCATCTCTTTATTTAAAATTTGACTCTGCCCCTCTTCTAATTCAACAGTGAAAGATTCAAAAGCATGGACTTGGCCCAGAGGCTTTCTATATCTTTGTCAAGAATGCAGGAGAACCTAGAAAAATCTATTTCCTTTCCTTGGGTCATGCCTTTTTGAGCAAGAGACTGAAGGATGTCTTAGGGGGCTCAGTTCTGCCATAGTGCTGCTTGTTAAGTAGGCGGTTTTGCTTCTGTTTACTTCTACACTTCCAAAGGATTTAAGGGAAAATAAAGATGTTGTGGTGACACTCTCAGGCTTTGCAGGTAAAGAGCAAATGATATATTTTCTCACAGAACTCTCTGACGTTTCTCTTTGCAACAGTCTTGAAGGGTCATGGGTCCCTCTGAAAGTGGATGTTATTTCTTAGGTGCTATGCTAAGTTGCTTCAGTAGTATCCAACTCTTTACAGCCCAATAGACTGTAGCCCACCAGGCTCCTCTGTACATGGGATTCTCTCTAGGCAAGAATACTGGAGTGGGTTGCCAGGTTCTCCTCCAGGGGGTTTGTGGGTGATTAAAAAAAAAAACCTGTTACCACTACCCTTTATTCTTCCAGGCCCTGTGCTAAATGTTTAATCTTACCACAGTCTTAGATGTTGTTACCTTTTCCATTTTACTTATGTAGATACTGAAGCCCAGAGGGTTTAATTGTCCAAAGCCAGAGCCTCTCCTGAAGTCCAGTTTCTTTCAATGAAAGTTCATGTACCTGTCCAAGGCCATCCCTCTAGAAACACTAACCTCTCCTGAACAGAAGGGTTTGCAAAATCATGATTATTTGAATTCAAGGTTTTATGCTTTCCGCCTCCTAATAAATAATGGATTTATTGATAGTACAAGTTTCCTTTCTCTCTTCAGAGAGGGAGGGATGGAGGGAGGGTGCAGTAATGAGTATTTAATCACTGTCAATGGAATTATCATTTTAGAAAGAGTGGTTCTGTTTCAAAGACTGAGTCCCACAGAATTCTGCCCTTGGCCAGGGGTTCAGTGGTTGGTCTTATGTGATTAAATCTTTATAAATACTATTAAACCCTTATACACTGAAAGAAGAAAAATTGCTTTCTCTTCAGTGAAATACATACAGATATATCATTTTCTGTTAATTTGAGGAGTATTTTCAAAAACAAAACCTGATTCCTAAGAGAATTTTAAAAAAGGAATTTTTCTTCTTCTCAATACTTACCTATAATAACACCTAAATACTTGAAACTGTCAACAAATCTCCCATGATATTCCATAATGTGATATGATTTCTGTCTTTTTCTACCACCTACCAATGACGAAAAGATCTTAGAGAGAATAGCACTGTTTTTAAACTTTTCTGTTCTCAAAGTTCCCCTTCCATGGTAAGATATAAGGAGTTGATGTATGCTGCCACATGGTGATACTGAGGCAGAAGTTAGTTGGATGGGTTACTACTGGGGTGGTCAGTCCAGGGCAGGCTGTGTAGACGCATCAGGAGCATTCAGAATGACCCACAATGGGGTTGCTTTTGTGTTGGTCAATCTGTAGAGAAGACCGTACACCCTGCCTGTGGTCAAAAGGTGTGTAGGTGAACCCAGAGAGAACTTCCAAAAACACATGTACGGCCAAGTGACCTGCAGGCAGTGAGCTCCCATTAATTGGTTTTAGGATGAAGATGAAAACGCCTTACAGTGGCCGACAGGACTCGACCCAGCATGGCCTAGATACATCTTTCCCCTCTTGCCTCCTGTGATCAGCATCCCGTGCTCGCCACCCTCCCTGTGCTGTCTGGCCTGACAGGCTGGGATTCAGTTCTCGGTGCTCACCCTGCCCTTCCCCCAACCCTGTCTGCTGTTTGCTGCTTTGACCTCTGCCCAGGCGCTCTTTCTCCGTGCCTCCTCTCTAAGTTGAGGATGTCGTAGGACCTCATTCTTAGAGGTGTGGTGAGGTTTGAGTGAGTTGATGTTCAAATGGTCCCTGATGCATATGTTAGTTGCTCATTTGCTCAGTCATGTCCGACTCTTTGCGACCCCATGGACTGTGTTGAATTCTCCAGGCAGGAATACTGGAGTGGGTTGCCATTCCCTTCTCCAGGGGATCTTCCCAACCCAGGGATCGAACACTGGTCTCCTGCTTTGCCAGCAGATTCTTTACCATCTGAGCCACCAGGGAAACCGATGCAGAGAAGGGGTCCATTATTGGGTAGGTCTTTTATTATTTGATTAATGAGTGTACTTCCATTAAACTTGAACTCCAGGCAGACTGGGACTGGGACTATTGTGGTTCAAGGATGGCTCCTGTTCCCGGCACAATGCCTAGCTCATTAATTGCACCCATTCTGCATGTGCCTTGATGTAGGCCAGTACAGCCTTAGACAAACGTGAACACTTCAACCTCTGACTCAGTACTCAGTTAGGATTCAGAGCCGCACTAGCTGGTTCTTATCTGGCAGGCAGGGCACTCTCCATAATGTGGCCCTTTCTTATGGATCTTTAGGTACAGCGGCTGTCTCAGCAAACAGGACATCCTATCTAAAACCCTCAGCTTGATGCAAGGGTGAGTCTTGCCTTGGATGCGTGTCATACTTCCACTAAATCAGTGGTTTTCAGATCTTTGTTTTAATCTGCACATTCCTTTATCACTTATAGTAAGTTATCAGCATTCCAAGTAGGGGTACTCTAGTTAGGCAGAGCATGGTTTTTTGGGGGATTTCCCATCCTTAGCCTATCTCTGACTGTCTCTGAAGACTTTTGCCCTAAATAAAGTGATGATATATTTTCTAAGACTCTTAGAAGGTGAGAGATCAACTTTGAATGCTTACTGGACAAACATGGAGGTAACTTGCAGAAAGGAAAAGCTTCCAACTTTTCTACTTTAAATAAGAAATAATTTGACGTGGTCATGTCATGCACAATGAATGGTTCCAACAGTGTTAGAGAAAAGATCCCACTATAACTTACTGTACTTTTTTAAGGCTATGATGTAGCTGCCTTCTTTCATCTTAAAAAAGGAGATTTAAATGTGTTGAAGAGAACAAAGTTGCAGTTCTTTTTATTAGTTGCTTATTTCATTTAGCTGAATCACTCAGTGTAGTAATGCCTCTCAAACTGTTGGGGAGTCTTTCTATGTATATTTACATGTACAGGCATACCTTGTTTTATTGCACTTGGCTTTTGTGCTTTGCAGATATTGCGTTTTTTATAAATTAAAAATGTGTTAATCCTGCATTGTCTGATGATAGCACTTTTTAGCAATAAAACATTTTTTAATTAAGGAGTGTGCATTCTTTTCCTCAGACATGATGTTATTGCACACTTAGCATAGTGTAAGTATAACTTGTATATATACTAGGAAACCAAAAAAATCAGTGGGATTCACATCATTGTGATAATAGCTTTATTGTGGTGGTCTAGAACCAGGCATGCAGTGTCTCTGGGGTATACCTATATTTGTATCTATACTAGAGAAAGCCTAAGAGCTGGTTTATGAATACAAGCTCTGAATATTGCATAATATAATCCAGGTCCTGGGTTTCTAGAAGTCTAGGTTTAGACGTAGTAGAACTGCATTTTTTGGATTTTGTTGTTGTTAAATCTTGTTTAAAAATTAGATTTAGGGATAGGGGCTAACATTTTTCATATCAGAGAATTTAATGAAATAATCAGACCTTGTTTTGCTGCTTTCAGAAGTAGTTCAAATAAAGATCTCATTTTTCATTGTGAAGAAGCATTTTTATCTGTTTACACAATGGAATGAGGAAGCATTGTTTCACTTTTTTCCCCCCCCTCCACATTACGGTAATTTTCTTAAACATTTTCTGTTCCAGAGTTGTAGTATGTATACTTTTGTGGTTGTTATTTTTTAACTTAATTAAATAAATATTTTTTTTGAAAAGGAGTCCCAAGTTTGGGATTGATGACTAAGGATCCCTGAAGTTCATATTTACTGAAATTAACTCACTACTTCCAACAGGAATTTTCTGAACAAGCCATGAAAAAATATTTAGCTGATATAGGCCATCTGGCTTTGAAATGTGGCAAATTTTCTTCTAGCCTGCATATATTTTAGAGTGAATATGGGATCAGAATTCCAATGATTCTGAAACAGTAGATTCTCAATTCAAGCTTTAATGCTTTGGGGATTGTAAATCACAGCACATATGGGATGATACATGTTTTGGGAGAAATGAATCCTCCCAGCCTGCATGTAAAAAATAAAGCTATCTGTACTCTGTTTATTGAATATTTTTATTTTACCAAGGTGAGTCTGAATAAACACTTCCTAGATTTTAATTTTAATCTTATCACTGAAATAATTAAAAACTGTAAAAGTGTCTGTCAAATTATCATGCATTTTATATGGTCAATAATGTTTTCTACTTGAAAGTTTCCTTAGAATAAATAATGGCTTTCACTGTTGTTTTCTCATGGTTCATTTTTAAAAATCCAATAAACAACAACAGGAAAGGGTCTTAGCACCCTTGGAAGTTGTGTTTCCTGTGGTTGTTCTAAAGACATAGAGCTCCTTTCCCCAGGGACCTCTCATTATAAACAGACATGATACTTAAACAAAGATTTTCATAATTAGTGTAGTCGAGAAACTTGGCCTTAATTTACTGTTTCTCATAATATGTCTTGATACGATTTACTCCCCAAAGGGTATGAAGGAAAGTTCAAGCCAAGTTCGGTTGGTATTTTTGTCAAAAGATTTCTCAACTTTCATATTTTTTAGTATGTGTGTATGCATCAAAAATGCACTATGAATCTATGGAGACAGGGGTGTGGGGAAGAGGGAAGTAGTAGGCAGTAATTACCAAGCTACCTGCATCTAGAATATCTTGTAGGGCTCTTGTTCTGCTAATTGCATTTCTGCAGAAGGACTCTATGTATGGCTGGCACATGGAGTCCTGTTCATACAGACTGCTGGATTCTGTATGACATCAGAGTCTCTCGTCTCAGCTGAGCCCAGGGAATTTTAATGTTGTTGAAGCTGGGATGTAATGTACAATCATCACATGTGTGTTTCATTTCTTTAGCTTCAGGAAAACTATTAGTGAATTGGTGATGCCTTAGAGTTAAGTTAATCATTAACTAATGTAGCCTTTAGTTCTAATTTACTCATTATAATTAGCCTAACCCACACTTAATATTGAGTGTAAAGAATTGAGTGAGAGGACAGAGCCTACTCTGTTTTGTGAAAAAGCTATTTACTACTATACACTGAGATTTATTTTCTAGAATTTCTGGAATCTCTTTTCCACTTTGATTTTTCACATGTAACTTGATTCTGCATTTTCTAAGTCTCCTGTAAGTGTGTTATTATACTTTCATAAGTTAAAAAATAAAAAAGAGAAAAGAAAGAATAACCTCAGCGTAAACTGTCCCAGATGGATATAGGTGAGATGTCAACACACATGACCTTTCAGTCTTCAGCACTGATGGCAATAAAAAAGGGAGCCCCTCTAATCTGCCTGCAAATAGCTGCAGCTTCCTTGATCTGGTCTAATCAGAGAAACAAGTCCATTGGGGTTTAAAGCATTCCATGCTGTCGCTTTGCCATTAACTTAATTGCTGCACTACAGTGAATTATGGGAGAGTCAAGTTAAATGCTGAGATCTTTCAGGCAAGAAGCTAAACAGGTTAGTTCTATAATTAGTGTTGTCTTTAAGAGACACAGTATTCCCCAAAGTGTGACTTTGTACAATTGACAGTTGTGTCTAAAGTCAGTATGGAAGGGAAGTAACTAGTCAGTTTTTGTCTTGGCAGCTGAGTAGGGGTAAAATACATGCCCTTCCAACTCATTGGAGAAAGACTGGTAGCCACCCTTTTTTTCAGGGTTTCCCTGGTGACTCAGATGGTAAAGAATCTCCTTGCAGAGTGGGAGACCCAGTTCTCGACCCTCGGCCCAGAAAGATCTGCTGGAGAAGGCAATGGCTACCCACTCCAGTCCTCTTGCCTGGAGAATCCGACGGACAGCGAAGCCAGCTGGGCTACAGTCCATGGGGTCTCAGAGAGTTGAGCACAACTGAATGACTTTCCCTTTCACCCTCATTTGAGCCTTCCAAGAGTTTTGCAACCTTTTTTCTGTGAGCTGCATGATAAGTAAGAATGATACACCCTTTTAAATATTTATACTTATAAATATTTAAATGCAGCTCTGTGTATTTTGTGTTGTACAAATCCAGCTGTGAGCCAACATTATCCAGGGGCATCTGATGAAATGGGAATTAATAGAGTCTGGGGGCCTTTTCTATGCCAACTCTTTCAGCTCATCTAGCTCATGGCAGTGGCTTTGTGCACGTGGATTGGACATCTTTAGAATTAATAAACTAGTTAAATTGATGCGCTCATTACACAGATCTAATCCCTGTTGGACTCAGTTTATGTAATTGTTAGTGGTATTTAATTGGAACTGCGTTTGGTAAGGAGGTATGCCTAGCAATGGATTTTCATCCTTTAAAATAAAATTATTTTTTCCCTCTTTATGAATTTCCTATCTCTGAGGCCAGCCTAATTCTGGCCTACTTCTATCCATTTATGAAGTTCTATTAAAGTAATTTTCCTCTGGTGGAGCATGTGGCTATCACCACAAGTCAAATAGGGCAATCATTTGCTGGACTCCTCCTTTGCAGAAACTAGTCATTTGTTTTAGTTACTTCTAAAACATAACCTTGAGAAAAGGGCATTTGAGATGGGATATTACTCTGATACTAGTTAAGTGACTCTCTTCAGGAATGATGATAATATCCATAGAATTATTATTATTTTTTAAACTTTTATATTGAAGTATAGCTGATTAACAGTGTTGTGATAGTTTCAAGTGGGCAGAGAAGGGACTCAACCATACATATACATGTATCCATTCTTCCCCAAATTCTCCTCCCATCTAGGCTGCCATAAAACAATTGAGCAGAGTTCCATGTGCTATGTAGTAGGACCTTGTTGGTTATCCATTTTAAATATAGCAGTGTGCATATGTCAATCCCCAGCCCCCCTATCTCGTCCCCATGGAACAAACATGTGTTAAGTGTTCACTGTGCTTCTGACACTGTTCTAAACAAAACATTGTCTCATTTTTATCTTCATGGCAACCTTGTATTCATCTATTATTGTCAATGAGTTGATCCTGGAAATTTATATGTAGATAAGTTGCTTTCATCCTGTTTTATGAAGAAGGCTAGTCAGTTATCTTGTAAATGCCTGGGAGAAGGTTTCTGGTATAAAGCTCAGTAAAGAGGGGAAATGGGCAAGGCAAAACTGTAGAGAAATGATAGGGGGTAAATGTCACAGTCTTCTAGGAACTTTGTGGCCCTTGTTGTCTAGGACCCTGACTTAAAACTGAGTTCAGTGTCTAGTTAGAAAGAGAACCCTGTCTAATCTTCATGATAAACCCAACCACATTGGTGTCATCCCTGAATTGCACTTTAACATCTGACAACAGGGCTTCCCAGGTAGCTCAGCTGGTAAGGAATCCACCTACAATGCAGGAGACCCTAGTTCCATCCCTGGGTTGTGAAGATCCCCTGGAGGAGGGCATGACAACCCATTCCAGTATTCTTGCTTGGAGAATTTCCGTGGACAAAGGAGCCTGGCAGGCTACAGTCCATGGGGTTGCAAAGAGTTGGACAAAACTGAGTGACTAAGTACAGCACACCCAGTGGCTGAATAATTTGCTTTCATTTTCCTTTTGCCATCATTCACCCCACCTCAACTCATTTTACCACACCTTACCCTCACTTCTACCTTAATTTTATTTTGAAAGTATTGTACTTTAAAAAATTGAAGAAAAGAAATTATAATCTGTCCTCAAGATGCCTATGCAGTGGTTATAGACATTGAGTTCAAAGTTGTGTTCAAACTATATAGCTCTAATTGTATGTTTCAGCTAATGAAACTTGGGTAAATGGCTTCACCTTTCTGTACATCAGTTTCTTTGTCGTGGGAATTCTAAGTAATAGCAGTGTCTCCTTGGAAAGATGATAGGTGATGAGATCCCATGTGTAACAATCCTAGCACAGTGATTAGTGGCTAGAAGGGGCCCAAGACCTATGCAAGAAATGTTGACCTTTTCAGAAGCTTCGGAGCTTTAAAAATTAAATTAGGTTAAAAAATAATGGCTTTCAGTGTTTTGGGATTTGCGAGCCTCAAGGTCTTATGCCGAAGAACAACAGACAAGAGTCTGCTTATTTAATAGAACGTGCCCTCAGTGAGGGTCTGATCTGCCTTCAGCTTGAGGAGAGCTTCAGAATTTTAATTATTTGGAGGAGCTTCCCAGGGTAATAGAAGTTGCTTTCTGGTTGCTTTCTCTCCATGTCAAACTGAAAGGATAATTGTAACAAATGAGCATTTGTATGCCAAGATGTGGTGCAGCAAATGAATTTATGGATGATGATGATAATCAACATCAGCGTGGCTAGGGTTCCGGTCTGATCAGTAGCTGCAGGCTGCTTTCTTAAGACAAAACAGTCATTTAAATGAACATGACATCTTTTCTTAAAAGTTTTTCTTGAACAAACTCTGAAGACCTGTTATTTTGTATTTTCTCCTCTACAATTCTGATCATTCAGGCTGAGCAGCTGCTTCAGAAAGATTTATTGGTCTTCCTTGGCACTACTATCAGCATCATCTATGTAGCTCATCATGACACTTACTGTAATGCAAAAAAAAAAAAGTAATAATATTGATAATAATATAATGATCATCCTATGGCAGCCAGTAGTCACTGAACATATAGACTGTGCCAGGAATTACATTAAGAAGAGCTTGGCATTATCATCATCTCATTTAATTCTCACAAAAACTTTGTCAAGAATTTGCCTTCTTTTTCCCAATGAAGAGGTTGAGTTAGAGAGTTTGTGTAACTCACTTAAAATCATACCTAGGAATAAACTAGATCTGACTGTGGGACTGAAATGCGTAAACAAGACTCAGAAGTTGCTTCTCTGTTTGTTTCCAGTCCTCTTCTTTGTCAGTAAAACCCCGTGGACTCCTTCAGATGTCCATCTCACATCCCAGCCTGGATTCTGGTGTGTAGGAGGCATTCAGATGGTGAAAAGAGTGAATGAATGAGTTCAGCCCCTCTGCAGAATAGACGCTGACAAAATGGCCCCTAATCATTAAGGGCTTAAAAGTCAAGTGAAATAAGTTTGAATAGAATCATTTTAAAGACCACTCCTCTGTATCCATAGAAAATTGAATATAGTGAAAGTATGGCACAGCCAAGTTGAGAAGCATTTAGGTGTTGAAGTTCTTTGGGGTACTTGATACTTTTTTAAAAATCCACTCAGGCATATACTAATTAAACTGTTCATGACAGCATATAATTGCATCATTATGTACACAACTCCATTGCTATAATTTAGAACATAAGAGAGCCAAGTGTCAAAATCTTTCTAATAGTGTTTAATTCTGTTTTAGCTGTCCTAAAGGAACTGTTAAGTTTGTACTTTAAACTTGTGAAGTTTTGATACCATTTTACATTCTTTGCTGCTGTGAATCATTCATGAAAACAATAGAAATGACTCACTGTCCATTTTTCATAACTTGGAGTTTAATCTTTGTATGAGGTTTAGTGTATCTTTCAATGTCCAAGGCACCTATATTTGCCTACAAGTTTTGTTTTTTAACCTTTTATATTATTCTTCTATAGTATTTGGACTTAATACTATTAGGACTATTAGTACTGTAACCTGTGAGAATAACAACTCAATTTATTCAAGACCATTTTAATTAGAAATATGTGCTGACTCTTTGGGGACCAGGTGGAAATTTGTGCTTCTCTGCAGACAGGGGTTGCTGAGCAAATTAATAATGTAAACAAGATTTTGGAAAGAATATTTAATCAACTCAAGAAACTTTTCAAGCAAGCGACAGCACTTTAGAACTAGCCATTGACATTAAGAAGATTGATGTGTTAATTACTTATCATTGTTTTGAATTAATTAAGTTGATCACATTAAATAGTTTGGTTTGACTACATCCTGTAGGTCTCATACAAATTTCATTGTCCTTCCACTATAATAATGCTGTATGTTGAATCCTTTCTTAATAATCACTATTTACCACTTACTTGGGCTTCCCTTGTGGCTCAGCTGGTAAAGAATCCACCTGTAATTCGGGAGACCTGGGTTTGATCCCTGGGTTGAAAAGATCCCTGAAGAAGGGAAGGGCTGCCCACTCCAGTATTCTGGCCTGGAGAGTTCCATGGACTGTGTAGTCCGTGGGGTCAAAGAGTCAGACACAATGAGCAACTTTCACTTTCACTTTCCACCACTTACTTTCTACCAACCTGGTTGTCCTGGGCACACAGAAAAGCTTCCCTGAGTGTCATCCTTGCATCTGTTAAATGGAATCTTGATCAGGGTTTCTGAGACTTAACTGAGATAAACCATATGCATAATTTGGTGCAGTACTCAAGAAATAGGTTGCTAACATTTAGTCCAAATTAGGCCAATTTTGTTAGCAAGTGTGGCCGATTCTACTGCAAACTTTTCTGCCTTAAAGTTGTGGTGTGAATTTACTTCTGCAGAACCTAAAATGAATGTCATTAGACTACTTTAACTCCCCCACGAGAGTAAGCATTTATTTACATGAGCAATCTCACGCGAAGTATAGAAATATAGTGTGGTTTTAATCATTTCCTTCTAAGCACAATAAACTTACAGAAAATCACAATTTTTTTCTTAATATTTTTAATTAAAGAATAGTTGGTGTACAGTATTAAGTTATAGGTGTACAATGTAGTGATTCGCACTTGTTAAAGTTTGTATTCCATTTATAGTTATTATAAGATATTGGCTGTATTCCCCTCATACAATGAATCCTTATAGCTTATTTCATAGATAATAGTTTGTACCTCTAAATCTCTTACCCCATACCTCTCCCCAGTGGTAAACACTGGTTTATTCTGTGAGTCTGCTTCTTTATTATTTTCACTAATTACACTGATATCATACAGTATTTGTCTTTCTCTGTCTGACTTATTTCACTTAGCATAATATCCTCCAAGTCTATCCATGTTGCTGCAACTGGTAAAATTTCTTTCATTTTTATGGCTGGACAGTATAGTATTTCATTGTGTGTGTATATGTACATATGCATCACATCTTTTGTACTCATTCATCTGTTTACTTACACTGAAGTTGCTTCCATGTAATTGTAAATACTGTTGCATGCAATTATAAATACTGCTGCTATGAACACTGAGGTGTATATATCTTTTTGAATTAGTGTTTTAACTTTATTTTCAGATGTATACCCAGGAATGGAATTGCTGAGTTCTATTTTTAGTTTTTTGAGAAACCTCCATACTATTTTCCACAGTGGTTACATCAATTTACAATCCCACCAACAATGTAGGTAGGTTACCTTTTCTTCACATCCTCACCAACATTCATTATGTGTGTTCTTTTTGTTGATAACCTTTCTGACAAGTGTAAGGTGATATCTCACTGTGATTTTGAGTTGTATTTCCCTGATGATTAACAGTGTTGAGCATCTTTTCATGTGCCTGTTGGCCTATGAATTTCCTATTTGGAAAAATATCTATTCAGCTATTCTGCCCATTTTTAAATTGGATTGTTTTTTTTTTGATGATGAGTTACGTGAGCTCTTCATATGTGTTGGATGTTGATCATTATCAGTTAAATCACTTGCAAATATTTATCTCATTCTGTAAGTTGTCTTTTCATTTTGTCAATGGTTTCCTTTGCTGTGCAAAAACTTTTAAGTTTAATAAGGTCCAATTTGTTTGTTTTTGCTTTTATTTCCTTTCTTTAGGAGATGGATCCAAAAAAATATTGCTACAGTTGATGTCAAAGAGTGTTCTGCTTATGTTTTCCTCTAGAAATTTCAGGGAATCTGGCCTTTCATTTAGGCCTTTAATCCATTTTGAGCTTATTTTTGTGTATGGTGTTACCTAATTTTTAAATTTCCTTCTTTTACATGTAGCTGTCCAATTTTCCCAGCACTACTTATTGAGGAGACTGTATTTTCTCTATTGTATATTCTTGCCTCCTTTGTTGTAGATTGATTGACAATAAGTATGTCGGTTTATTTCAAGGCTCTCTATTCTCTTTCACTGATCTACATACCTCTTTTTGGGCAAATACCATGCTGTTTGACTACTGTAGGTTTGCAGTACAGTCTGAAACCAGGGAGTGGAAAATCACAAGTCTTAAAACATCAGTTGGATTTGCTACACTGAATTGTATCTGGATTTTGTAATGCAGGAGGCTGCAGAACTTTGGATCTGAGTGGTTCCTGAGTCCCATTTGGGCCTAAAGTTTTTATTTTTAAGTCATCTTCATGGTTTAGGACCTTGTTGCTTGGCTGAAATTGTGATTTTTCTTTGTTCCCACATTGCTAGAATTGGTCGATCCTGCTGACTCTTATGAAATGGCCCAGTGCCACCTGTGGGGTTATACAAAGTTGGAAGTGTTTCTTGCTGTTGGGGAGGTAGACTTCCTTATTATTGTTATTTACCTTGTTATTGAAATTTTACCTTGAAATTTGAAACAATTTTCAATTGTACTGATTTCTCTTCATGCAAAATGAGATTTTTACATGAATACTCATTTTTTATTGGCATTGTGGCACTAGTGTCAACAATTGATATTCAGTATTCTTTGTGAAATTTTGTTTAGCTGATATTTTCCCTTCGTACATCTTTCTGAAAAAGAGCATGGAAAAAGCATGCTACATCTCACTGGAAAACTCTCTGGAAAACAGTGGAATATGTCAAACAAAAATGTAACAGACAAAGACATGACTTCATTCAGGCCCTTTTAATAGGGGGAACATTCATGCATGAGGAATATCTCAGTAAAGAAAAAAAAATGAGGTTTTATGAAACATGGTAGGCATTGAGGAAGTGTCTTAGAGTATCCAAGGGGACATTGGTCCTTGTGGTTCTGTTTCCCAGCTTCTTTTCTGAATAATAGTAACTGCATAATGGGGCTTTTATTAATTGCTGTGTCACATGTTTAAAGCACAATAGTGATTAATATTGTGATTGCCTTCTTAGTTGTCCTAAGAACTCCTGGAAACAAGCTTTTCATTATATAGATTTCAAGTATCCACATTAACTCTTAACTGTTAGAAACTACTAATTTGGAAAAAGTTTTATCAGCTTATAAATCTGATTGAAATAGTCTGTGGTTCCCTCCCAATAATGTGAGAAATTTCCATATTGTTAAATGGGAGCCAAAGTCTTCATTTTCTCTGTTAATCCAGATAAAGATTTACATATGTTATGAAATATTTCTTTTGAAAATAGTTTTACATTCTGAAGCTTCCCTTCATTTTAAGCAATAAGGATTCATATTAGAATGTTCTTTTGAATACCCTCCTACCCACCCACACTTCTGTTCTCTCTTTTCTCCCTTACCCTTCATTTCCCTTTGTCTTCTCTCTAGTCTCCAAATACGGAACTCCCTTAGGTCTGTCCTGAGCTTCCTACTTTTCTTTTACCTTCTCCCTATACCGTCTTATCTAATTGCATGTGTGTGTGTGTGTGTGTTTTAGTCACTAAGTCGTGTCTGACTCTTTATGACCCCATGGACAGGACCCCATCCTCCAGGCTCCTCTGTCCATGGGATTTCCCAGCCAAGAATACTGGAGTGAGTTGGCCATTTCCTACTCCAGGGGATCGTCCCAAACCAGGGACTGAACCCATGTCTGCTACTTGGCAGGTGGATTCTTCACCACTGAGTCACCAGGGAAGCCCATCTAATGGAATAGCTCTCTAGCAAATATCTCTTTGTATATCAGTGATTCCTTGCTATTCTCCAGGCCCACATATTTGAGGTATAACTGCTTATTCCTACCAGTACAGTGGATTCTAGATTAGTGGCTCTCACTAAAGCTTCCTCTGAACGTCTTGAGGTGGGGGATACCCAATTTGTGAAAAGCTATATAGTGACCCTCTGCCCCAGCCCCCTGAGGATCCCTGCCCCCTGCAATCATGAACCCCAAGTCCAACCCCTTACTAGACTAGGTCCACTCAGATGTTTTCAGCTGCTTCCTCATGTCCCATAGACACTTACAATCATAAAAAAAAAAAAATCACATCTATACTATTGAACCCTAAACAAGCTCTCCCTTTTGACTCCCTCATTTCTATTTTTGACACAGATGTTCTGAATCATTTTGAAAAACAACAGCAACAACAAAAACATAGTAAAGCAAAAACAAAAATAGAAATATCCTTTAGGAGGAAAGATGCTGATATATTTTAATATTTTGTTTGTTTTCTCTTTCTCATTAAGAAAGATAATATTATACTTCAGGATATTGGAAAAGTCCCCTGTGATCTCACGACACACAAATACTGTGAAACGTTTGAGTGTATATCATGCCTCATTTTTTCCCCACGCATTTAAGTACAAAGTCGTTCTCATCTACAGAAATACAGGCTAGCCCACAAGCTGGCTTATATCCTGACGTTGTATAGAGGCAACACAGCAAGGTGGGCAAGAAGCATGGCTCCTGGAGTCAAACAGACCCCCTTTTTGAACCTGTCTTCTACCTCTCACTCTCTATGTTGACCTGACAATAATTGATACATTGCTCAGGGCCTCTGGCACCTGATCAGTAAGTCAAAGGCGTACCTTCCATGGACCTGTTATCAGGATCAAGTGGGATCCTACATGTTGGTATTTTTGGTTTATGATACCTCTCACACAGATTTTTCTATTACGAATGATTTTCTATTTGTGAGTGAGTCTTGTTGGCTACTCCTTCTTTCCAGAATTCCACACTTATCCAGTGCACATTAGCAAGGCTCTCTGGGACCCACTTCTGTAGCCAATCTTTGTATTCCTCTCCTTTCCGATTCCTTTACCTGGATTACTCTGCCCTTTTCCCATCACTATGGAAACCCAGCATCTTCTCTCAGGCCCACTTCTTCTGGGGTGGCTTAGTGGACTTGTCTGTTCTCTTCCTGCCTTGTTGCTGGTAGAGTTCTTGGAATCTGGATAATGTGCACAGCTTAGCCTTGGTGCTGTGTATGTGTGTGTATGTATGTTGTATATATGCATATATCATATACATTATCTTATGTGTGAATAGTGGGCTTCCCTAGTAGCTCAGCTGGTAAAGAATCTGCCTGCAATGCAGGAGACCACAGTTCAATTCCTGGGTCAGGAAGATCCCCTTAAGAAGGGCTTGGCTACCCACTCCAGTATTTGTGGGCTTTCCTGGTGCCTCAGCAGGTAAAGAATCTACCGGCAATGTGGGCGACCTGGGTTCCATCCTTGGGTCAGGAAGATTTCCTGGAGGAGGGCGTGGCAACCCACTCTAATATTTTTGCCTGGAGAATCTCCATGGACGGAAAAGCCTAGTGGGGTCGAAAAGAGTTGGACACGACTGAGTGACTAAGCACAGCATAGCACATGGGTGAATAGTCATTGTTTCCAGGGGTGCCACCTTTACAAAACATCATGAGGCAGGTTGGCAACTTTTGTTAAAGAGGAAATGGAGGCTCACAGTGTGACTTGCTCTTGGTTGGATAGATAATAGAAAAACCGTAAACAAGATGTTGGCCTGCAGACAGGGATGCCAGTTCTCTTTCCTTTGGTGCTTAGTGAATGCCCCTTGAAAAGCAGGTTTTCACTGTGTAGTCTCTAGGCAGTCAGACCAGGTTTTGCCTCCTCAAAGATGCTAGATCTAAACATCAATGTGTGTTTTTGCATCAATGTCAAGGGAGGCCAACTCCATGGAATCTTCCCACCCTTTTTGTATTAAGTGACTATTCTTTATGCAGGCCTAAGGACTTGTCAAAGAGAATAACCCAGGTGCTTCATTTTCCAAATCTACTTACTTATTATTTGGAGGTAAACGGCTGCTTGGAAAGAAGACTTCTTGACCCTTGTGGCCATTTCCATGGCCTGTGTGTAATATCCCCATAGAATGAACTTCCTGGCAAGACTTAGTAAACACATTTCAACTAAATATAAAGATTTCATAAACCATGATTTTAGTCCAATGTGCTAAGGAAGAATCACAGCTTCCAGGATGTTATTAATTTTATGTTTAGCTCGGAATTTAAGGAAGGAAAGACACATGTCTAATATGTAGCCACATTATTCAAGTACAGAGACTACAAGCTAAGCGTTAAGATGACCACTTCAGTCCAGGAGGTCAATAAAGCTGTGTGGTGAAGGACTTGAGATGTAGTAACCAGAGACCTAGTTTCTGGTCAGCTCTCTGGTACTTTCTACCTAGAATAAATTATTAAACTACTCTGTGCCTCATTTTCCTCATCTATAAAAATGAGGATTATGACAGTATTCATGTTTACCTTGCAGAACTTTTGTGAAGATGAACAGATTCCGTGTAATACCCGTGGCAACATACGGGTAGTGCTCCTTTGTCCTATTCTTGGAAACTGCACACCAAGTTAAAGTCATTTTTATTGTTTGTTTGTTTTTAGGCAGAAGTTTTTTTGGGTGTCTCAATCTTTTTTTTTTTTTGCTTGTTTTTTAACTGAAGAATAGTTGCTTTATAACAGTGTGTTAGTTTTTGCTGTACAACAGCATGAATCAGCTCCGTGTGTGTGTGCTAAGTCGCCTCAGTTGTGTCCGACCCCATGGACTGTAACCCACTAGGCTTCTCTGTCCATGCGATTCTCCAGGCAATAGTACTGGAGTGGGGGAAAAAAAGAATACTGGAGTGGGTTGCCATGCCCTCCTCCAGGGGATCTTCCTAACCCAGAGACTGAACCCATGTCTCTTATGTCTCCTGCACTGGTAGGTGAGGTCTTTATCACTAGCACCACTGGGAGTCAGCTCTAAGTATATGTATATCCCGTCCCTCTCGAGCCTCCTTCCCACAGCACCCACCTCCTACCCCTCGAGGTCATCACAGAGCACCAAGCTGATCTCCCTATGCTAAAAGCAGCTTCCCACTAGCTCTTTATTTTATACAGAATAGAGTATATATTGTCAATGCTACTTTCTCAGTTTGTCCCACTTTGTCCTTCTTCCACTGTGTCCGCAAGCATGCCTCAATCTTAAGACTTGATAATAATCAAGCAGTTAGTTCAAGAAATGTGCCATACTCTGATGTCTTCGCACATCCCCATCATACAAGTGTCTGGCCATTTGCTCTTAGTAATTATATCCAGTATAGGCTTCTTATTGAAAAAAAACTAGAGCCCTCTCAGCAGAGACCCACTGTGTAGTCAGTTACAATCCCAGAGGAACTTAAGCCAGCATTCATAGTGGACAATCATACCATGGCCTTGGCCATATTCCCAAGCTACCTACCTGGTGATGAGCTCCTTACTCATTTAGGCTAGTCGTCCTAACAGGGCAATAATCTCAGAGATCCTTTAACATTTTTGATAGAATCTGTGGCTGCTCTTTTACTTTTCTTCTACAGATGAATTCTCAGGAATATCAGAAACCACCATTGGACATAACACATGTATTAGACTGAAAAGATGCACAACAGGAGAGTTGTGAGTTAAGGTTTATTTGGAGGCAGAGAGGAGGACTGCAGCTGGGGAGATAGTACCTCAGATAGCTCTGAGACTGCTCTAAAGAGACAGTGGGGAAAGTCAATACATACGGTTTTGGTGAAGGGGGGGGTTCAGTACAATCAAACACTTACTTTACAAAAAGGTTTTCTGCTGGTCACAAGGAGCTGATGTCACCATGAAGGAATCTAAGTGATTTTCTAGATATGAAGAGGTGCAAGGATTGGAATCACGAAATCAGTTCCTGAAAATATCTAACTATCTAAAGACCTGTTCCACCAGTTTCCCCGGATCACAGAGTGCCTCAGTCTGCATCCTGAATTGCGCTCAGGGGGTGTTGAAGGTCAGCAGCTGCAGCAACGCGGGGTTCAGTCTCCGCAGAGGCAGATGGCAAACGCCCTTGTTGTTGTTCAGTCAGTGGAAAATGCTCTTGGCAAGTGCCAGTTTATAATTGACACATACTAATAGAAATGATTTGGTTATTTTACCATCCCTTTTATGTACCCCTTCATCCAAGGCACTATATTACATAGAAAGGCTGAAGGCAGACAGTGTTTGTATTTAGATTTCTGTCTCTTAGCTTTAAGTTGGACCAGTTACTTGCAACTAAGAGAATGATGTTCTGTCAGCACCATTCTCATCTTGTTTCCTGATAAGCATAAGGGTGTGCATCTTGTCACTTATTTTTTATTACTGTGCTGGATGAAACCATTCCTCTGCCTACTGTCCATCTATCATCAAATATTTATCTAGAGTATCTCAAGTACTCTAAACCGTAGCATTGATTTGTGGCTGTTTGAAATTTCTTTTAAGACTGCTGACAAATTACAAAAATTGCTTGACATATCTGTCTTAAAGGAGAGTACTGAACAAAAAAAATTAGTTGATGTCTTGTTTGAAATTGAATACATATACATGCATAAGTAATGACATCTGTACTCAGTTCTTTTAAAAAAATTGCTACATAGCTTTTGTGGATTAGGTGTTTAAATTTGACTTTAAACACCAAATTTCAGAATAAAAGTATTATTTCCTAGGGAAGTAGATACATTACCATATTGAATTAACTTGGGAACTTCTACTTCTTGATAAGTTGGAGTGGCCTATGGCCAACCAATGCTTCTTAGAAAACAGTAGAAAAGCCAAATATAAACAGAATCTGAAACATACCTAATTTGAAGAAATCAAAGAGCTTCCAAGAAAACCAAGACTTGTAGAGCAAGTGAACTGTGAAGTGGTGAGCCAGCATTCTACTGTCTACCCTTACCTTCAGGAAACTTGCCGATTCTGGGATTCTAATGAAAAGCTGAGAAACCAGGCAGAAGGTCATACATAGGAAGCTATGTACTCAACCCTGAACTGTGGGCTTCCCAGGTGGTGCTAGTGGTAAAGATCCCACCTGCCAATGCAGAAGATGTAAGAAACACAGGTTCCATCCATGGGTCACCTGGAGGAAGGCATGGCACCCCACTCCAGTATTCTTACCTGGAGAATTCCATGGACAGAGGACCCTGGCAGGCTACACTCCATCAGGTCACAAAAAGTCCTGAATTGGAGAAATGAGACTCATCCCATCTCAGGCTGCCTATCACAGACGAGGATGAACCTTATCCAGAAGTTACCATCATCCATTTTCTCTCTAATTTTTCATAATTAATATCTGTAATTTAACTTATAATCACTGAATACACTGAGAAATAAGACCAGGCAAAAAACGGAAAGCGGTAACAATCCAAAGAATGACTAGATTATGGATGTTACTGAAATTGGACTTTGGTCTGCAGCCAAGGAGTAGCAGCTTTCTTTAGATGAAGCAAGCTCTCAAGTTCTCCGTTGTCCCTCTCTCTTTTGTCTTACTCCTGGCTTGACCCATTAAATTACATTATTTATGCTGTAGGCATTTGGGTTACAACTGCTGCTTTACAGCAAGGAGTATATCTGTTTTATTCTTAGATAGTTGGTCTTCCAGCCACCACCATATGGATTTGCACACAAAAGGCGAGGAAATGTTACTGACAATCTGTCTTTCAGATGTTTTTTACTTAATCGTTTTTGAAGAATGACTGTTATGGTCTTATGTTTTCTTTTTGCATAGGAGGATGAGTAGAAGGGTTTACAGTGTAAATATTGATATAAACAGAAATGCTTGATTTTTATTTTTTTATTGGTTTCTGAGTTCTTTCTTGCAAGGGAAAAAAAAGTCATGAGTGGCTACAGGGGGGAAAAAATGAGAAAAAACAAGTTCAGACAGGCTTACATAAAATTACAGTTGGCCCTGTGAGTGGCTTTCTGGGGATGTGCAATGTGCATTTTTGACATGGACTGCTCACATCTCTCTCAAATGATAAAGGATCACAAATCGGATAGGCCTTTGTAAACCAGTGTCAGCTTGCTCTCTGTTCCAAGTGAAGAGCTATTACTTGAAGTTCCAATTTTTTATTTATTTTTTTTTAGACAAAGGAGGGATAGCCTCCCACTCGCACAGTGTCCTTTCTTAAAGCAGCAGACCAGGATCGTCCAGAGGAGGAATTTAGAAGCAGAGCAAGGGTACAGGTTACCCTAAGTGCTTTGGAATCACAGAGCTCTAGAGTGACTTTCAAAGTGTGATCTCAAAACTAGCATTTGGCATTGCCTGTGATCTTGTTAATGGTACAAATGTATGGGCTGCGCTGAGACCTAGTGCACTGAAATCTCTGGAGATGGTTCTCAGGAGACTGTTTGAATAAGCTCTCTAAGTGATACGTAAGTGCTTTATATTTGAGAACCACTGCCCTAGACCATTGGTGATAATCCATATGTAGTCACTACATAAGGCCAGGATACCTAAGGCACTTGCCTGGTGACACTGTTGTGACCATATCCAGAAAATGTTGCACTATTCATTTATCTATGTTCTAATCTAATGGAGTTAGGGTCTTTGGGCAGTCTCTCCACTATCAGAAAAATCATATGATCTTTCTCATATATTAGAGGGGATTAAAAAAAAAGACAATTGAGTATGATTTTGCATTTCCTATAGACCATTCCTTCACCAATCACAACAAGTTATCTTTAAAGATAACTGTGTAATAAAGACTATGTAAAAAATCTTTATTACTTTGGAAGATGAATCCTTTATGAGTGACTTGGAAGAAAAAATGACCTAAAATGACAGATAAGAATAGCGGTACTTGGAGAACACTGCTTTTAGAGGGACAATGGATACTTGGGACAGGAAGTCAAATTTTTAACGGCATCCCTGGGTGTATCATAAAAGGTATTTTCTTTAAAAAATAAGTGTTATGTATTCATATTTATACATGCATATAAAATACATATACTTTATATATACAAATAGAATCAGTGATACATAGTGTTATCTTGTAAATTCTTGGTCTAAGATTTCCAACAGTGATTCAACCATGGCCTCATTATTTTAACCAGTTTGAATGTGGCTGTTTTGAAAAGTATGTTTCTGTGTTGTGATCTCCATGGGTTAAGTGATTTTTTTTTCCTGTGCTCTCTAAGGTACACAAAAAGAGTGGCACAGTTGTTTAAGAAGTTTGAGATGATAAAGGGTCTTAAAGATCTTATTGTTTTCTCCAGCCCACTTTTTAAATGATTTAATAAACTATTGTTAAGTGGACACTCTTCCTCCTTCCAAGAAAATATTCAAGAAGAGTATCTATATTTATTGTTTAGACATTGCTAGCCATTTTTACATCTTCCCTGACAGCTCAGGAGGCAAAGAATGTGCCATTTTTAATAACCTGCACATTTTTGGTAACTTGTACAGTTTGGTGAATTAACTCCTGTTGGCAATTCTGTTAGCAGACAAGCAACTTGGTCAAACTTATTAGTAGCACGATCTAGAAGGAATCTGAAGAGGATAAAACTAGAGTTTGAGTTCATCAGTAATTCAACAAATGTTGATGAAATATTCAGAATTACATTCTTTCAGTGTAAAATTGCCCTTTTTCCTTGGATTATTCTGCTTTTCTACCCGCTCCATCATGTAAAGACAGTGATATCATCTGCTTCTACCTTGTTGGACTTTGAAAGAACTCTAAGAACAAAACAACAGCAACAGAAAAAAGATGAACTTACAGATTTCCAATAAAAGATGATTTCATAAAACTGGTTTCTATGTCTTAGATGTTTACAGTATGTTGCTCTTTCTGGGTTGCAATTTACTAGAGTGTCAGAATCATATTCCATTGTAAACACTGAAGCACCTTAAGTGACGAATAGATGCATCACCCTGTGTTACTTCACTTAGGTTCATTTTCACCAGTTGGACAACTGGAGAGAGAGACTAATAGTGTTTGTATGAAAGAACTTGAGTCAATGAAAATACCCTGAAATTAGACATTCTAGAGATTTTTTGCCCTATTGAATATTGCAGAAACAGAAATTCAAGAGAGAAACTACTGTAGATTGGTATACATTTTATTTATTTGATAACATTTTGAGATTCTATGAGCTGTGTAGTTTGAACTGAGAATTTGTCATAAACAAATTCACATTCCCTATGATTATTGGCGGGATTTTTTTTAATCTTTAATAATTAAAAATTTGTCATACATTCACATGAACCAGCCATGGGTGTACATGTATCCCCCATCCTGAACCCCCTCCCATCTCCCTTCCCATCCCATCCCTCAGGATCATCCCAGTGCACTGGCCCTGAGTTTATAAAAAAAAAAAAAAAAAGCATTTTTTTAATGTTTTTAATTAAAAAAAATTTTTTTTTTAAATTTTGGCTGTGCTGCATGGGTTGCAGGATCTCAATTCCCCGGCCAGGGACTGAACCTGGGCCATGGCACTGAAAGTGCTGAATCCTAACCACCAGATGACCAGGAAACTCCCTGGGCGGGGTTTTTAGGTTTAGCTTTCTCGTGACTGGGCTTCCCTGGTAGCTCGGCTGGTAAAGAACCTGCCTGCAATGCAGGAGACACTGGTTCGATTCCTGGGTCTGGAAGATCCCCTGGAGAAGGGATAGGCTACCCACTCCAGTATTCTTGGGCTTCTCTGTGGGTCAAATGGTTAAGAGTCTGCCAGCAATGCGGAAGACCTGGGTTTGATCCCTGGGTTGGGAAGATTCCCCTGAAGGAGGGAACAGCTACCTACTCCAGGGTTCTTGCCTGGAGAATCCCATGGACAGAGGAGCCTGGCAGGCTACAGTCCGTGGGGTTGCAGAGTCAGACACGACTGAGTGACTTTCATTTTTTCATGACAGAATAGCTATTGTACATTTCTCATAGGGATGCTGATAGAAGTAATTGATGATGCAAGTAAAGTTCTAGGCATGGGACATGGTACACAGTAAATGTTCAATATATGGTTTCTTATTTAGTATATTTTTGTTATATGCCATATGCCTAATTTGACATGTCTAAGGTTTATTTAAAAAATTAGAATGGCTGCTGTTTAAATGATTTCATTTATATGTCATCTTCTACGTAGAGACGGGCAGCTGGATATTCAGAGTCAAATGACTTGGAAATGCAGAAAGCCCAGTTTCCCCTTGACTGCGAGAAATCCTAGCCTTGGTGGGGTAAATACCAGAATCTAGTCTGGAGTTTGAATGGGGAGGAGAAGCAGATCCAGGGCAGCGAGCTGTTACTGGCACCACTGAGAGAAACTTAGGAACCATTTGATTATTTAAGAAATTTTTGACTTGTTAGTGAATAATGCTGTTAATTCTATTGTCTCTATAAAATGAGACTCAAGGGACAAGGTCACATTTGAACTTGCAGGGCTTTGAACATGAGTGTGAAGAGCTGTGGGGCCCCGGATGTACAAGCAGGGGTGAGAGTACCTTAGCGAGTGATGGGGATCAGTAAAGGGCTTGAGGAGTAGATCTTAAAAGTGCCCCCCTGCCCACGAAAGAAACTGTTCTTATGTGACATGATGAAAGTGGTTCATGCTAGGGTGGCAGTAATTTTGCAGTATATAGGTATATCAAATCAACACACCATGCCCCTTAAACTTATCATTGTTAAATGTCAAATATATGTTAACAAAGCTGATGGGGGGCCAGGGCAGACCATGGGTTTAGGAGATTGACAGACTCTTGTTTGGTGCCTGAATATTTAGTTTGCTGTTTGATGACAAGCAGACAAATGGCCTCTCTGAGTATCCTCAGCTTCATCTATAAAATGAGGGTAAGATTTCCATTCAACTTGGAGGGTTACTCATTGATTACGTGAGATGAGGCATGTAATCAACAAGCACAGTGTCTGGTACAAAGTGAACTAAACGCTTGGTACTGATGATGGTGACGTCTTCTGCTGGACAGAGAGTGAGGGTTCAGTAAATTTCGGCCCAATGAATGATTAATGGAGCATTCCTCTTTTTTTCTCTAAGTTAAGTGGCTGACAGGAAGCCCTCCTAAAGACATATAGAATTTTATAACTTAATGGAGTGTGTATTTATGGCTTGGATGTATTATATAATCACTTTCCTTTTATTGCAAATCTGCCCAGCTTCTTTCTGCCTAAATGACATCAGTATCCATATTAAGAAATATCCTTGCCTGGCTCCAACAGTCTTGCCCACATGTCTATCTGAGATTTACTGATACCAGCTATTGATCAATGGCATCTGTGATGAGTTTTTAAGGTAGATGACCATCTCAATTTGTTTGTTATTTTGCAAATTTTCAAGAAAACTGTACTGAATTGGAGGTTTTAATGGGCTTCATTTGTGAACGTGGGGCAGAAATGGATGTCATAAAAAATAAAATCCAATAGGAAAATACAAAATAGATACACGTTAGATGTTCTGCTTCATTTATTCTTGGGAGGAAGAAGTTTACTTTTCCTGTTTTTTGGTCAGTTCCATTCACAGGATAGCATTCTGCAAAGTAGGTGAGTAGTTAAAAGAATTTCAAGCCAAAAATGCTTTTTGTAGACATCAGGCAAACATTTTTTGAAGATGATTAACTCTTAAAAATCCATACTCTTTAGGAAAAAGAATAAAATTTTAGTTGAATTAATTTCAATATGAAATACTTTAGAGATGAAAATACATATCTTTTGATTCACATCTATGAAGATGAACAAAGTAGGTTGATTAGAATGTACTCCATGAAGGTAGGGTTTTGGTTATTTTCTAATGTGTTTTTTTCACTTCTGTGTTCCCAGAACCTGTGACAGTGCCTGGCATATAGTAGGTACAAAAACATATTTGTTGATTAGATTGTTGAATGGAAGCAACTCAGTCTGGCTTTTTGTCTCCACTCTGAAAAGGAAACAGAGGAAAGTCTAGGCTCTTATGTGCTTATCAGGCACTAGCCTTTTTGCTTCCTCACTTAGACAGATGAAATGTTTACTTTGGTACTTCAGCAGGAGTGTGCATCATTCTTCATAAACAAAGTTGGTGGTAAAAAAAAAAACACACATTAAAAAAATAATTACATCATCTTATATAATTCCCCAATCAACTCCTGGATAACATCAGGGGGACTGTGGAAAAACTGCCTTGCCATTATACCTAAATTTTTCATTTAAAAATCAACTCGACTAACAGTCATTTAGTTTAGACTCCCTGAAAATGTCAGTGGCTGTATTTGCATACTTTATTCATTTAAAATGTTCTTAGAGGATGGGAAGTTTGTGGTTTGTAGTTACTTTTCATGAGGCTTTGGCCAAAGGCTGGTATGAACTGGACAGCTTACATTTCGGCACAGATCACAGAGGCAAATGTGTATGCTGATGGCTTGCACGGGCACTGTCGTCTCTGCTCTGACTGATGGATAAGGGGTGCTCCTGTGATGCATTACTGCTTTCCTCCTGAACCACTGATCCTGTGCAGTGAGGATAGTTTAGCCATGCACTGTGTAAACTACCTTTTTCTTTGCGCAGCCTAGAAAAGGAGGGATATTATTGTAACCCCAGATTTGTTTGGAGGTGATATAAACTGGAAAAGAAAACCTCTGATAGATGTTACAGATGAAAATAACATTGTTACAAAGGATGTCTCTCCTTTGGTTTAACTATGAATGTTGTAGTTAGTAAAATGTTTCAAAACTGACACCACAGGGTGTAAAAACTATGATTGGGGGATGGGTGGAAGTGGGTAAGGAATTGAAGAGAGCTTTTATTTAATGAAACTGAGCAATCTGCTGCAAAATGTTTAAAATAATTAACAGGCAAAAGGCAGGAGTAAATTGAAGAGAAATTATTCTTTCTGATATCTCTTTGGGATGAAGCATGCATTTATCTAGAGCATGGCTGGTGTAAGTCTGTCAAGGCATTAAAGAAAATGGTTTGAAAAGACAGTTTGAATTTATTATTAAAACCTGAAATGGAGACAAGGTAATGAACATCAGGCAGCATGTCCAGTGACAGATAAATGTGGCCACATCAGTCCAGACAGCCTTTGGAGGACAAGAGGGGCATGATAATTCTTGCCCTCGTGGGTCAGATTGATGTACATCTTGAAATTACTTCATATGCACTCCCACAGGTCCTCACCCCAGAGGATGGAGGAGGAGGAAGGGGAGAGAATATGTCAAAAAGAGAAAGGTAGAGCTGTGGGTCCTTGGATTCCTGCTGAGTGTTTTAACTCACCTGTTCTTTCAAAGTGACTATAAGCATATATATTTTCATTGAATTTTTGCTGTCAATAGTGACCTGGAAGAGAAAATTCTTCTTCTGCAACTGCTGAGAGGTAGAGGGTGGGAATGCAGCATTGAAGGGTTCCCAAAGGGAAATGGAAATGTTAAGAGAAAAAGAGAGTACAGAAGAGGTGTGCGATAGCCACCAGCCATCACTTAAACTGTTGTTGACAACTCTTCTGGTGTGTGTTTCAGTCTCTCTTGACCTTATCTTTTGAGTGAGAAACAAACGTGAAGCGTTTTTTAAGAAACATCATCAAATATAAATGAGTATATGTCATGTGATGTTAGGTGGCAAAATCTAAGAATGCAAATTGTATAGTGGGGAAACATTGTAATTTTCCTGTATCTCAAGTTCTTCCCCAAGTAGAACTCCCTGAGTTATATGAGCTTGGGGCTTTCTTCCTACAGAAGACTTGTCTTAAGGATTCCATGACTCTTCTCAGTTGTTGAGGTATGAAAATTAGAAGTTTATTTGTAAAGTGGCCTGCACTCTAATCACCTCTTGCTTATCAAGTATTGATAAGCTAGTCTCAAAGGCTTTTTAAAAGAGTTTCTGTGTTAAGGTAAAAATGCCAAAGGGGTATTTAGCCACTGTTTTGCTTTGTGCTCTATTTTTATCTTTTCCCATCAACACATTATAGATAATTCATGTGGGATAGCTATAGCACCTTGTTAACCTAATGGATTATCTATACAGATAATCCACATATTATTATATAGAACCCATGTGTACTCCACGTTATACATTAGTATATAACCAAACCTATATGGATACAGGGCTTCCCAGATAACTCAGTGGTAAAGAACCCATGTGGCAATGCGAGAGACGTGGGTTTGATCTCTGGGTTGGGAAGATCCTCTGAGGTAGGAAATGGCAACCCACTCGAGTATTCTTGCTTGGGAAATTCCATGGACAGAGGAGCCTGGCAGGCTACAGTCCACAGGGTCGCAAAGAGTCAGACGTGACTTAGTGACTAAACAACAAACAACAATATGGATACGTATTCACATACGCCCCCCACCCCCAACTCTTTCCTTTTCTTTGATAATTCTGACAACGGTCTACATTTTTCTCTGGTATCTAGACTGGGGTCAGCAGTCCTGTTCTGAACACCTGCAATGTGTCAGGACCTACAGTCAGCTCCAAGAATCAAAACTGAGGGCCCTGCCTTCAAGGAGCGGAGTAGAAAGATGTTGATATACATACAAAGGGGTTTACTCTTCCCCTAATAGGAGCAGGCAAGGGGCCCTCGGTACACGAATGGACCAGTGGCTCATTTTGTCTCAGGGTGGATGTGAAAATGTGCTAAGAGAAGACTGAGCTGGCATTAGAGAGTCAGTAAGTGATCACTGGAGGGTGAGTTTGAGAACCAAGGCACAGGAGGGGAAGGCTTAGGAATTGAGAAAGGACTTTGAAATGACAGCTCTGCCATTGACTGGGTGGGTGGCCTCAGGCAGGATATTTTGCTTGGCTGAGCCTTTTTCTGTCACTAATAAAATGATAAATAGTTTAAAATAATTAAAATAATACATTAAAACCACATTAGTTCATTTTTAAGAAAGTGTGGGTGGGAAGTGTGGAAATGAGTTGGTGGCTGAGGGGTCTTTGCCAAAAGATGAGGCCAGTACAACAGGCAGATAAACCAGGCCAAGGAGATCAGAATTGATTTGATAGATGAGGGGGAACCAACAGAGGTTTTTAAGTTTAGAGAGCTTCCACACTCCTATATTGTGTTACTTGTTAATCAGTTTGTCAGGGGAAAAAAAAAAACAACAAAATGAAACAGTAAATTCTCAGGCGAACATCATAAAGGGGAATTATGGAGCAAGGGTGCTAGATGCAGGGGACAGAGTGAAATTAATGTTAATTTAATTTTAATCAAGAGGTTGAGTAAGAAAGGAAAAACAAAGGGAGATGTATTCAAGAAAACCAAGCCTGAGAAAAGGGAGCAGTCTTAACTTCAGAGTACTTGAGGATTATTGCTGTCCTGAGCCCACTGCCCTTGAAACTATTGGCTTAATCTCAAAGGATGAAAACTTCTGGTAGTGATAGAAAGAGATCTTTGATTAGCAGAGTACATCAAAACCTTTTATGGATGTAATCCCACAATGTTCAGTAAAAGCTTCAAGTCATCAAATAGTCAGTGACTATTATCTAAACTTGATGGAGATAAGTGCAGGAAGCAGAAACATAAAAAAATAGCAGATGAGATTTACAAAAATATGGTGAAGAGTAAAGTGCACTGATTGGGGAGCTAATGATGTAAAAGAATAAAATGCAATCTTCTTAGTTAATGTGATTTGTAAAAATAACAGCACAAGCAGGCAGCTTTAGGGAGAGGCGGAAAAACCAAAAACTCAGCCTGTAAGCCACAAGAAGCCAGAACATAATGAGGTTCACTCTGTAAGAATCAAGTTTACTCAGAAGTAAGACATACCAAATAAGAAGTGTGCTATATTTAGAACCTGTGAGGTGGAAATCAGAAATAGGTTTCTATATTAAACTTCTCTTGCTCTTTTCTGAGCAAGAACACTGACATTTGTTTAGAAAATAGCTTCTGTGTTTCAGCCGTGGTGCCAAGGGCTAATACATGGCAATTATGGGGGAAAAAAATCATTTTTAGACACCTCTCTAAATTGGTTCGTCACTGTATTAGTCACTGGGATGCGACAGTATCATTGTATCCTTCCACCTCTGCGGACCTCTCTTTATTTTGCAAGCCTGCAGGTGAGGGTGGCTCTGCTCATGTGTCTGGTATTGACACCAGGATGAAGACTTCATGGTTGAACCTCTGAAGTGTACTTTTCTCACGGTGGTCAGAAGCTCCCAGAGGAGCAGGGCAGAAACTTCCTAGAGTGTAAACTTAGGGATGTTGTGCTGTGTTCCATTTGGGGCCTCTGTAAGTCATATACCAAGTCCACCGTCCAAGCCCAGGGAGGTAAGCTGCTCTCATGGATGTCAGGGAAAGGGAAAGGATGCTTGCTCAACAGTAACCTCGTTTGGGCTTCCCTGGTGCTCAGTTGATGAAGAATCTGCCTGTCACTGCAGGAGAAGCCGGTTCAATCCCTGGGTCGGGAAGATGTCCCGGGGGAGGAAATGGCACCCACTCCAGGATTCTTGCCTGGGAGATTGCATGGACAGAGGAGTCTGGTGGGCTAGAGTCCATGGGGTCGCAGAGAGTCAGACGCGACTGAGCGACTAAACCAAAAAAAGAACCTCACCTTCTCAGCCTTTTGGTGCCTGTACTTCCACACCTGTACATGGATGTCATGATGATTACCTTAGCGAGCTGTGGGGATCATGTGTTTAAAGTCACATCTAAGTGTTCTCAATGTCTGAACCTTCTTATTCTCTCTTGACCTTCTGACCCGTATCCTTAGCATCTCTGATATGTAAGTTCTGTCCTGCTCTCCCTCGTCCCCTGAAGAGTGTTATCAAAGTGTGTCCATCACTGTGTGATACACATCAGTCCGACAGGAACAGGTTGCTGCCTGGAGGTGCTGTTGTCGGGGCCCTGCTGTTTTCTCTTCCAGTCTATCTGGCAAAGCCAACTAGAACCTTCACTCCTCATCTCCCCATCCCCTGCTGGATCTCAAGTTACTGTGCTTCCTGACTCCCTACATCCTTCCTGCTTTTGTTTCTCTTAATTTTATCTGCATATCCCACCCCCCTTCTCTTCTTTCAGACTTTCTATACACAGTTTTTGTATGCTCCAGTATGGATCAGCACATATCCACTTTTAGGCCTTTTATTTTCTTCTGATTCTGATTCTCAAAAGAAATCAATGAGGTTTTTTTTTTTTTTTTTAAGCTTCTAAAGAAAGATATTTAAGAAATTTTTAAACTTATGTCTTCTGGTTTCTTTCTCATAAATTAGAACCAACCAGAAAGTTTAGGAATGCTATGTCCCCAGTGTTTGGTAGAAAATAAAATTGTATCATTGAGAGATGTTGCAGCTTCAGGAAGAAAAAATCAGATTTTCAACTATTTACTTCTGGGGCAAATGGGCTAACTAAAAGTTGTCAGGCATATCCAATTACTTCATTCTTTCCCTTTATAACAAAAGAATTTCAGTGATACCCCACTGGGTGTTTTCCCTGGTGGCACATGGTGAGTGGAATGATACTAAAACCTGCCCCCTTCCTCGCATGAGAAAATTGTAACTATCCAGAAGAAGAACTGATTTCAGTAATGACTCATGTGTCCCAAGGGGAATTGCTTATTAAGAGTAACCTCAGACACACAGGGGCATCTTGCTTCAAACTGATTTTTGCTGAGTTGAAGCATGCCCATTACTTTATGCCTTTCACTTTCTTCTCTGTCCGTCCTCCCTTCTGCTTCCAAGTTTCCATTTTATCCACTTCTCAGTTTCTTTTCCAATGTTTATCATAGCATTTAGTAGTCAGTGTTCAGGGAGACAAGGGTAAACAAGCAGGGTTATTAATGCTCTCCAAGAGTTAACAAGTTGAATGGTGCCTCAAAACACTCTCTGATGGAGTTACTATGCAAGACATCAGTCAAGGTCACCTTGATGGTTTAATAAAGGAACTCAGAAAAAAGCATATTGAAGACCTTGGTAAGCTTTCAATCCTGATTGACAGGGAAACTGGTCCTGTTGCCAATATTCTAGGTAACAATTACAACAGTCTTTGTTTATTGGATTCCTTTTCATCCTCACAATAAATGTTATCTTCCCCAATAATCAGATAGGAAGCTGAGGCCTAGATACATTAAAAAAATATCATGTGGCCGTTGCTATTAAGTGACAGAGCTGAGACTTGAAATTCACATGTGTGGACTTTAAGAGCCCATCAGAGGCAATGCTAGTTCCATTGCCTTTTAAAGATCTCTACTTGTAAATACTTAAGAGATTTTGAAATAGGTTTTGGATAAACCAGGGAAAAGGCCAGACCAATAGTACAGTAGTAATAAGAGTCCAAATTCCACTGGGAATAGAAAACAGGGCTTAAATGTGAACTGCGGTTATTAAAAGTCAACAGAACGTGGCCAATCATTGGTTCTAATCATGCAAAGGGGAGAGGGTGAGTCTCCCAGGGATGCTTGCAGACAAAATGCTGGGCAGATGGAGCTGTTGTGAACATGGCAACCCATGTAATAGGAGGACTGACTCTGAGCAAGACGCAGATGGGGCAATAACAAGACTTATTTGGGCCCATCTAATGAGGAGTTTGGTGGCCACATGAAGCTGGCCATCAAGCAATGGGAAAAACAAGACTTTGACTTAAGAGGGAAGAATAGTTCAGAGATCTAGAGGTAGCTACATATGGATGGTTATTAAAATGATTCAACTAGACATGATAAGTTTGGAGAATTGTGAGACAGAAGAAAAACAATATACAGCTAGGTCTTAGCTAAAGACAATAGAGTCAGCAGAGGAGACCGTGGAAGGCACAGGAAAACAGGGAATGTGGTAGGTTAGATTGCTATCACTGTGTAATAACTTAGTGGCTTGAAAGGACCAACATTTGATATGTCATCATTTTCATGGGCTGGAATTGGGCATCTATTACCTGGATCCTCTGCTAAGGGCCCCTCAAGACTGAAATTAAGGTATCAGCTTTCTGTGTTCTTATCTGGACACTTGATTAAGGAAAGATTCACTTACAAACTCCCGCATGTTGGCATAATTCATATCCTTGAAATTGTAGGGTTGACTTCTCCATTATCCTGTTAGCTGTTGGATGGTAACCACTCATAGCTCCTAGAAGATGTTCTCAGGTCTTTGCCACAAGGCCTTCTTCTTACACCCTCTTACTACATGGAAGCTTACTTTTATCATGGAATGCAGCTGAATTTTTTTTTTTTAGATTTAGAATTTTTTGTGTCTGGAAGGGCCCACCCAGCCTCTAAGAACTTACCTCATTAGGCCAGGCCCACCCAACAAAATCTCCCCTTTGATTAACTTGAAGTTAACTCCTTTGGGGGTCTTTCTTACATCTGCAGAATCCCTCTTTGTCCTATGGCATAGCCTCATTTCAGGAGTGAACAACTTCATATCAGAGTCCTACCCATGATTATGGGTTATATACAGCAGACGTGGGTTTCTTGGGGATGTCTTAGAAATGTCCTTCCCCCAGAGGAGAGAGCACGGTCTAGCAAAGCAGTTTCTTTTTTGATAGACTACTGAGTACCAAGAGATGTCCATTTGAGTAAGAAAGTCCTTTGCTTCTAGGACAGTGACAGAGCCTAGAATGGTGAACAGTTTTTAATATCCTAGAGAGAGGAGAGGATGCTGACTGATTAAAAAAGGATATTGGCATATACAGTGCTGTGTGTGAACTAATGAGAACCTGCTGTATAGCATGGGGACCTCTACTCAGCACTCTGTGATGACCTAAATGGGACGGACATATAAAAAGATACATGGGAATATATGTATACATAGAGCTGATTCACTGTGCTCTATAGCAGAACCCACCACAGGGTAAAGCAACTATGCTCAAAAAAATAATAATTTAGGGGAAGGGGAATGTTGGATTTAGATGTTAAGCTTTTTGTAGTGCCCTGAGCAGAGGGTGGGGATTAGGGTCAAGTTTTGAGTGGCAGGGAAATGAATGATCATGAACAAGTAATATGTGCATGCATATAAGAGTCTTAGAAAGTTTATCCTTGAATAGAAGAAGACAAAGGATATTTACAGGGGATTAACATGGTCAGTTAAGTCAGTTCAGTTGCTCAGTCGTGTCCGAGTCTTTGCGACCCCATGAACTGCAGCACACCAGGCCTCCCTGTCCAACACCAACTCCCGGAGCCTACCCAAACTCATGTCCATTGAGTCAGTGATGCTATCCAACCATCTCATCCTCTGTCGTCCCCTTCTCCTCCTGCCCTCAATCTTTCCCAATATCAGGGTCTTTTCCCATGAGTCAGCTCTTAGCATCAGGTGGCCAAAGTATTGGAGTTTCAGCTTCAACATCAGACCTTCCAATGAACACCCATCCTTTAGGATGGACTGGTTGGGTCTCCTTGCAGTCCAAGGGACTCTCAAGAGTCTTCTCCAACACCCCAGTTCAAAAGCATCAATTCTTCTGTGCTCAACTTTCTTTATAGTCCAGCTCTCACATCCATACATGACTACTGGAAAAACCATAGCTTTGACTAGACAGACCTTTTTTGGCAAGGTAATGTCTCTGCTTTTTAATATGCTGTCTAGGTTGGTCATAACTTTGCTTCCAAGGAGTAAGTGTCCTTTAATTTCATGGCTGCAATCACCATCTGCAGTGATTTTTGGAGCCCCAAAAACTAAAGTCTCTCACTGTTTCCACTGTTTCCTCATCTATTTCCCATGAAGTGATGGGACCAGATGCCATGATCTTAGTTTTCTGAATGTTGAGCTTTAAGCCAACTTCTTCATTCTCCTCTTTCACTTTCATCAAGAGGCTCTTTAGTTCCTCTTCACTTTCTGCCATTAGGGTGGTGTCATCTGCATATCAGAGGTTATTGATATTTCTCCCGGCAATCTTGATTCCAGTTTGTGCTTCCTCCAGCCCAGCGTTTCTCATGATGTACTCTGCATATAAGTTAAATAAGCAGGTTGACAATATACAGCCTTGATGCACTCCTTTTCCTATTTGGAACCAGTCTGTTGTTCCATGTCCAGTTCTAACTGTTGCTTCCTGACCTGCATACAGGTTTCTCAAGAGGCAGGTCAGGTGTTCTGGTATTCCCATCTCTTTCAGAATTTTCCACAGTTTATTAACATAGTAGAGGACCAGTTACCACTTCTATTTTTTAGTTGTAGTAACAGGGAAATAATTAGTGGAATGGAGGAAATGAACACTGTTTCCTCACCTTACTCGAATTCTACTTGAGTTTCCTAAAATTCTGCACTTTAGGAAACTTCAGAGTGACAGATATCTTTCTCTTCTCTTAGCAGTATTTTTCTCTTATTTAACAGATAGTTGCATGGCACTTACTGTGTGCCAGTCCTTACTTGTAAACACTTGGCAAGTATCAACTCATAATACATAACAGGCCCAAGGTCAGTGAGCTTGTAAATAGTAGAGTTAGGATTCAGTCCCCGAACCCCATGGTCTTAACCATAGAACTGTCTCTCGCAGTCTTTTCTGCATGGTTCTTTTGGCCATTACTTGCAGGATGCCTTGGGACACGCTTGTCATTGTTACTGTTCTCCTGGGAATCCTTCTTCATTCTCTGCATCAGTTCTCCAGCCAGATGGTAAGCTCCTGGAAGGCCCAGGACAGGGCTCCACACTGCGCCCAGGACAGGGCTCCACACTGCCCTTCCTCCTTCACGGCATCTTAAATGTAATAGATGCCAATAAATATGTATTGATTTGACTTAAGCTAGGAGCCTATCATTTACTTCACTTCCTCATTTCCTTAATCTCTATTGATTATAAAATTAATGGGGTGGTATGTAATTTGGATTTAACTACTTAGCCTGTAACTGTGATTTTATGACTTTCAGCATCATGATAAATCTGTGACCTCTTTCAGAAGTTTCTTGCTTTATAAAATAGATTTCACCTAATTAAAAAAAAAGAATGAGTGTATCATAGCTCTGAGAACCATTATCAGTAAGGAAAGGAGACGATTGCCTGTGGCTTCTTGGATTGTGTTTTAATCCCCAAATGACGTAGGTGTGTGGTAGGAGAGCACCATGGACTTGAGTCAATGTTACTGAACATTGGAGAGGAAAATCAGTCAACTCTGGCAGAAGTCTTATTTTTCTTTTACTCCCTTGCTGGTATTGCTGGTATTTTCTTTGCTGTTTTTAAGCAATTAAAGAAAATAGCTGCTTTTCTGACGGTGCCAATCACTATTAATAATTGAGCTTAATGATTGTTTCTGTCTTCACGGTCAGGCCCTGTATTCAAACCCATTGCAGGGTAACATTTTCCATTCCCTAGTGTATGGGGGTGCTTCAGATAACTGGAATTGGCCCTGATGGAGATGTGGCTTTCTGCTTTTATTTTTAAAGTGTTTGTTTGTTTATTTGACTCCCTAGGGTCTTAGTTGGGGTACACACGATCTTCATTATATCATGTGAGGTCTTTCATTGCAGCATGGGGACTCTCTAGTTGTGGTGTGCAAGCTCAGTAGTTGGAGCTCGCGGGCTTAGTTGCTCTGTGGCATGCGGGACCATAATTTTCCAACCAGGGATCAAACCCATGTCCCCTGCATTGCAAGGCAAATTTTTAACCACTGGACCACCAGGGAAGTCCCCCATTCCACTTTTTAATCTATGTGTTTCTCCCACATAGGAAAAGAAATCCAGTGAAGGATGTCCATCCTTGCCCACTTGTATCTGAGAAATCCCTTAATTTGCCCCTTGCCTATTACAAAAGTATCTGCTGCAATGTTAGGAGGGAGAGGGAAGATAGGATTAAAATTACTTTTTGATTTATTTATGAATGTAAAAGGTGATTACTGATGAAAACTTCTGAGCCCAGGAATCAGTTATTTTTGGTTTGATCACCTAGAGGCACTGCAGGGAATAAAAACCCATCGCTAGAAATGACACTCCTCAGGGGGATTCAATTTTACAGCGTTTTTTTTTTCCCCCTTCAGAACACTACATAACAAGTTACTCCTCTGTGTTCTTCAAAGTACTTGGACATGAAGTACACATCAAGGTACTTATCCCCCACTGACTCTAGCTACATTTGATCAACAACAAAGAAAAGAGGGTTGATTTTATTGTATTTTTCTCCCATGTATTTGTGCGTGTTTGTGCACGTGTGTGTGTTCATATATGCACAGTGTGAGTGAGTGTGTAAATGTGAGTGTGTCAGAGAGCAAGAAACTGTGACTGATTGGAAACCAAAGCTTTTTGGCTTGGGGAAATTTAAAGATGATCAGATAAACAGAACAGTGAGGAGTTTCTTACTTGAGCTTTGAAAGCTCTTCACAAAATACTTTTTGTTTACCTTTGTTCTCTTTGTATAATCATATTTATCTGCCTGCATCTAAAAGTTTTGAGATTGCCACAAGGTGATTTTTTTAAAATAATCTCAAGACATGCTTTCCTATATCACTCTGTTTCCACCCCCTCAACCCCCACCCCCAGCATGTTCTGTGTTGAGACAGTGTGATGTAATGATTAAGACCACCTACTCTCTGTTCAAATCTTTTCTTACAACTGTGTGACTTTGGGTAAGTGCTTTAATTTCTTTGAGCCTGAGAGTTCTGATTGGTAAAGTGGTGATAGAAAATAATAGTTACCCTTGAAGCATTATTACTAGATTGAAGAAGTGTTTCCTAAGTGTTCAGTATAGATACCTGGCACACAAATGTTTCCTTTCAAGGGTTTGCTGTCATTTCTGTAATTATTGAAGAATAATTATAATGTCAGGGAGGTGTGCAGTGTAAGTTGTTACGTATTTTATTTTAGTAGCAATTTTACTTTTTGGAAAGGATGAGGGATATGAATTTATGATGAGATTAGGAAGATTAAACTAATGGAAATAATAGATATTTGCTTATAAGAAGTTGGTATGGGCTTTTCATTTTCTCACCCCACCCATGGAAATCCATAGTAATGTGGGATTTCAGGTGTGCTTATGGTCAGCTGCATTACTTAGCTGCCCTAGGACTGGTTGGAGGAGGTGGGGTAACCAGCTCCAGTAACTTGTTTACTATTCGCAGCATTGCCCTAATGCACTGCTGCTGCTGTTGTTCAGCTGCTAAGTTGTGTTTGACTCTTTGTGACCATAAGGACTGTATCATGCCGTGCTCACCTGTCCTTCAGTATCTCCCAGAGTTTGCTCAGATTCACGCCCATTGAGTTGATGATGCCATCCACCCATCTCATCCTCTGTTGCCTCCTTCTCCTTTTGCCTTCAATCTTTCCCAACATCAGTTTCTTTCCCAATGAGTCAGCTCTACATCAGGTAGCCAAAGTATTGGAGCTTTAGCATCAGTCCTTCCAGTGAATAGTAAGGGTTGATTTCCTTTAGGATTGACTGGTTTGATCTCCTGGCAGTCCAAGGGACTCTCAAGAGTCTTCTCCAACACCACAGTTCAAAAGCATCAGTTCTTCAGTGCTCAGCCTTCTTTATGGTCCTACTCTCTCATTTGTACCTTACTACTGGAAAAACCATAGCTTTGACAATACAGACCTTTGTTGGCAAAGTGACTCTGCTTTTTAATATGCTGCCTAGGTTTGTCATAGCTTTCCTTCCAAGGAACAAGTGTCTTTTAACTTCCTGGCTGCACTTGCCATCCACAGTGATTTTGGAGCCCAAGGAAATTAAATCTGTCACTGCTTCCACTTTTCCCCCTTCTATTTGTCATGAAGTGATGGCATCAGATACCATGATCTTACCTTTTTGAACACTGAGTTTTAAACCAACTTTTTCACTCTCTTCCTTAAGCCAGTAAGAGGCTCTTTAGTTCCTCTTCACTTTCTGCCATTAGAGTGGTATCACTCTAAAGCACCGAGGGCTGTGTTAAACCTTGAAGCACATAAAGAATTAAGAAACTTGCATCTTAACCTTTAAGAGATTATTAGGAAGAGACATGTTCCTAAATACTTAGCTTAATAGGTTAGGCTATTCTAATAACATGCCATTTTTAGGAAGTTCATAATATTTCATCAGAGAAAAGCACTGATTTTCTTACTTTTGGGGAGTGATCATATAAAGCATACTTTAGACACTCTGAGAGAGAGAGCTCACTTTATTCCTCGTTTTCTGTGTTTAGTTGGATGTATTGGTTATGATGTTTTGTGTCATGGGCAGAAGAGTTCAGAAAGTTTCATCTTAAGGGAATTTAGTGGTTTGAATCATCGGAAGGTTTAATGTAGTATGGCTTTCAGGATTGGTTGATGGGCATCTCTGTGAAGTCACCTTGAACCTGGGTTTTCTCTGTCTCTGCTCTGCTGTGGAGAGTTTGCTTCATCTCATACTGGCTCATAATAATGGGATGCCTGCTCAGGGTAACTGAGGCTACATGTTGCCTGTGCATGTCCAGAGAGATAAGAGCTTCTGTTAACACATTCTGTTCTATTCTAGCCTTTCTCCTTTATAGTAAAATTAAGGCATTATAATGACTTTGAAGTTATGACACTGCCTGAAGCCTGCAGTTAAATTTTTTAATGGTGGATTTCATTCCCAGAGACTAAAGAGGGCATTACAAAATATTTGTGTTAAAATGGGGTCAGTCTGATAGAGCTGAGAGCTCTAAGGTAGAGTTTTGGAAGCCTCTTTAAGGAATTTTGATTGCATCCTTAGGACAATGGAAAACTATGGGAAAAGTTCCTTATGTGGAATCACATAGGATTTTCATGTTTAAAAGGTCACCAAGGCTACTGTTTGGAGAAAAGATGAGACAGCAGAGTGGTATATCTGAGACACCTCACCTTTTTTCTCCATTATGAAATGAAAGCCATTTTTGTGTCTGACACCTCACCAGGGAAAGCCATGCTGGTTTCAATCTTAGTTACTGCGGCTGTCTTTTAAGTTGCCCTTGAGTTTATGCAAATCACAATTGATCATCCTTCAGCAATAGCAACAACAACAAAAACCAGAATGTTGTAAAGAAATATTGATTCTTTTAGGTATTTAAAATGTGATAAGATATGAGAGGAGCTTCAGAAACCTTAGAATAGTTATGAGAGGGAGCAGCTGTGATGGATGTGCTTTATTGGGGAACATGCATGTATTTTATCTGAATGCAGATTGATCACAAGCGTTGCAGCACTGGCTATGGGAGTGATTCTTCTGCAGAACTTCTCAGAATTAATGAATCTGTTGCCTGTTCTCTCTTCACACGTCAGCCTTCTGTATTTACATCTTTGGGGTGTTTCTGTACTGCTAGTGTTGGGACTTCGGGTCATGTGGGAAAGAATGAGAAGTACTTGAATGCTGAAAACTGCTGTTGTGTTTGGGCAGTCAAGTCAAAGAAAAGTGATACCACATACATATAAGCAAGGATAGATAGGTTAAGCTTTTAATGGGAAAAATTAAAAATTGGTCAGAAACTTTAAAATGCAGACCACTTTTCAGATATCACAGTTTATCCTCACCTTGCCTAAGAACTCTCAGAAAATCATGTTATTAACAGTCCTTCCTTTAAAGTGGATCTCTTATCTCTTAGCTTATTGCCACGACCTTGCTCCAGGCTGAAAGTACTTTTCCCAAGTTTTGCCACAGCCTCTGAACTAGTTTCTCTGTTTCTCCTGAGATTTTTCTCACCCATGAGGAACAAAAGTTGTGCTCTCTCAATTCTCAGGGGTGAAGATGTGGGGATTTTAACAGAATGCCCTCCATTTCTAGTTATTCGACCTCAATATTTTCTTAAATATTTGATTTTAGCTCCCAAACAAGCAAAGCTTAGCAAATAGACACTAAAGAGAAAAAAAATGGAAAAAATTTAAAAACTTAAATTGGGGGGACTATGCTTGATATTTTATTATAATTATCCTTCAATAGTAATAAATGTCTATAGTAATAAATAGAATATATAATATACAATAAATGAAATGATGCTTCGTTGTATCTCTCGGTATCATGATTTACCCCTAAGCTGACATTTTTTAGTTCATAGGATGAAATTTAATATGTCATGATTTAATGGTGTTTTGCAAAAATAATTAAAATTTCTGGGTTTCACCATCTGAAACTGTCTGAAAACATCTGTGCTATTGGAATTGAACCCACTTATGCTAAAATGTTTATTGATTGGCCTAAACTCCATCCAATCAATAAGTGAGATGACTCTAGGAGCTGGAAGCAGCCTTCTCTAGGATGGGATTCAGAGCCCAGAGAGGGAATGAAGTTAGATACAGTAAATCAGTGAAACCAGACCAAACCTGGCAGCTAAACAGTATAAACGGAGCAAAACAGAATGTGGAGTTAAAGGCGCAAAAGTCAAAAGCCATAAAGCAAAGATAGATGGCAGTGGTAGAAACAAATGGGTCCCAAACCACTGAGCAATATTTTTAAAATGCCAATGAAGCAAAGCAATTTTTCTAGCCATCTCATCACAACTGTCATCAGTCAAAGCTTTATTCTTCTTTTCAATAAAGGGACAAAAAAAAAGACTGGGGAGGTGGGGAGAATTCTTAGTCCAGCAGGAAATAGAGGAGAAAAAGTTAGAGCTTCCAAAGCAAGAGGGACAAGGAAGAGGTAGGATGGTGACAAAGCATGTGGTGGAGCAAGAATGTGGGAGTGGCTTGCCATTCCCCGCTCCAGTGGAGCATGTTTTGTCAGAGCTCTCCGGTATGACCTGTCCCATGCATGGCATGGCACACAGGTTTATTGAGGGCAGGAGGAGAGGGAGGTGATAGAGAATGAGATGGTTGGATAGCATCACCGACTCAATGGACACAAGTTGAGTAAACTGCTGGGAGACAGTGAAGAACAGGGAGGCCTGGCATGCTGCTGTCCATGGAATCACAAAGACTCAGACCCAACTTAGTGACTGAACAACAACAACATGCTATTTCAGAATGCAGAAATATGTTGGCAGTTTGGCCCTATCATTTTAAATTAAAAATACATGCTGCCTTTGATATAATAGTCTTGTTTTTATGGATCTATTCCTATACACATGCACACATGTATACAGAAAGCCTTCTCTAAATTGTCTCCTAATATATTATTTTTTTTCAGTTTTGGTTTTCTTACTGTGAAATAGAGGAGGGTTTCAGTGCATTCTGCCACCTAAATGCTGTTGAGTCTTTTAGTTGAGGTCACAAAATGGAATGAATAATTTACACAGATTAGCAATCTCTTCTAGCATTAATTGCAATATGAGGTCCATTTGTACCCCATAAAATACAAACCTTGCCTGTTTTATTTATGAAGCAAATGTACATCTCAGGCACTCTGTCCTTTGTAGGGAAGACAGGGCATATTGGAAACTCTGAGTTGATCACATAGGAGTTCATAAAATGCTCAGGAGATTTTTGCGATGACGTTTGGCTGAGACCTTGTGAAAGGAGACAAACATGTAAATGAAGTCAACTTCACAGACCTCTGGGATCCATTACAGCTCAAGATGCTCTTAACACACAATTAGCCAGGGCTGTTAATCACGTTTAACAGGTGTTGAGTAATGAGCTGAGACAGGGTATCTGCTGTGACCACTTTCTTCTCTGACTTGGTTAGGCAAGCAAGTGCTGATCAGATCTCCACCCCACATCGACACTGAAATATTATTCGGCATTATATATAAATAAACATATGTATATATATATATATTTTTTTCTTTGCTGTCATCAGTCTCTTGATCACTGAGTACTGTGACATTCACAATAAAAGCACAGAAGGAATCTGTCCAAAAGTCCCCAGGAGTGCCCTTAATGAATGCATGTTCCTTGGTGTTCTTTTTTATTTTTTCCTTTGCCTCTTTTCTCATTCCAGTCTGTGTCTAATTTGTCAGTTAATTGTTAAGAGCCAAATCCAAACATTTGTGAATAGCAGGTAACTCAATCCCGGCAAATGGACTACTTCTGTGTCTGGGATCTCAGAGTGCCTGACCCGTGGTGAAGCACTTCACGTTTACAGATGTTCTCACTGCTGCTGTGATGCAAGAGTTAGAGCCTTTGTGCTATAAGTCCCCGCTCAGCTCTTGCGGTTGTTTTCCCATGAATCCAGTGTTCTCCTGTGAATCCAGTCTCCTTGGACTGAATGGAAAGGATATAGATGTGATTTTTCCTTTTATACCCTAACCCTCATCTTGGTTCCTCCTCCCTTCCCTACCCCTGGAGACAGTTGGTGCTGATTCGGCCAAACTTTTGGAAGAGTTGTATCATATCAGTAGAATTTTCAGTGGAAAATTTATAGCTTTGTCAAATTAGAAGTTGTTTTGCTTTGTTTTTAGCTAGTCAAATCATATTGTATCAGTTTTTTCAGGAAACAGATTATGGAGTGTCTTCTTATTAGTGTATTTGGAATCATTTTGTTCTTTTTTACTAGCATGGTATTCCACAGGATAGATATGCCACAATTTATGTAGCCCCATTCCTTGTTGATGAACTGATAGCTGTTTGCAGCTTTTCACCCTTTAATGAATATCTTTGTCCATACCTCCTTGGTTTGTGTGTATAAAGACCACTGTTAAGTTGAGAAACTGTGACAAGCCACTTAGCCAAATCCAGCCCATTGCTGTTTCTGTATGGCCCTCATGCGAAGAATTGTTTTAATGTTTTTAAATAGTTAAAAATTTCAAAAGATGAATAATATTTCTTGTTTTCACTTCCTATTTTTATTCATGTGTTGAAAATTTATTTGTCATTGGAGGATACCTACTATACAGTGTTGTGTTACTTTCTGTCATACACCAATGTGAATCAGCTGTAAACATACGTATGTCCCATCCTACCCCCTCCATCCCTCCCCCTGAGGTCAGAGCACTGGGCTGAGCTTCCCAGCCTGTACAACTGCTTCCCACCAGCTGTCTGTCTTATACATGGTAGTGTACACATGTCTGTGCTACTCTCCATTCACCCCACTCTCTCCTTCCTCCACTGTGTCCTTGAAGTCCATTCTCTACGTCTGCATCTTCACTGCTGCCCTGCAAAAACGTTCTTCAGTACCGTTTTTGTGGATTCCATATATTTCTAATTATGTGTATATATATGCATTAATATACAATATTTGGTTTTCTCTTTCTGATTTACTTCACTCTGTATAACAGGCTCTAGGTTCATCTACCTCACTACAACTGACTCACATTCATTCCTTCTTATGGCTGAATAATATTCCATTGTATATATGTACCACAAGCTGTTTATCCATTCATCTGTCAATGGACATCTAGGTTGCTTCCATGTACTAGCTTTTGTAAATAGTGCTGCAATGAACATTAGGATACATGTGTCTTTTTGAATTATGGTTTCCTCATGGTATATGTGCAGTAGTAGGATTGCTGGGTCATATGGTAGTTTTATTCCTAGTTTTTTAAGGAATCTCCATACTGTTTTCCATAGTAGCTGAGAAATGCAAATCTAAACTGCAATGAGGTATCACTTCATAGCCATCAGAATGGCCATCATCAAAAAATCTATAAACAATAAATGCTGGAGAGGATGTGGAGAAAAAGGAAACTTTTTGTACTGTTGGTGGGAGAAAATTATGAAATTCAAATATTAGTATCTGTGAATAAAATTTTATTGCAATATAGCCATATCCATTCATTTGTTTATTACCTGTGGTTGCTTTTGAACAATAGTCGACTTGTTTCCACAGAGACCATAGGACTTACAAAGTCTAAACTATTGCTATTACTGTATTAAAATTTGTCCTTTTACAGAAGAAGTTTACTGATGTCTGTTCTAAGGTCAGTAAGAAGAAATAGAACTTCTGTATCACATAGCATTAAAAAAATTAAGAAACTGCAAAATGCCCCTCTTTAACTAGTTGTATAAATGTGCAGTGTGTAAGAGAGAATATTTATTCCTCTACATCTACATTAATTTTTTTTCACATGATCAAAGTCAACTTTTTTCTGATCTTATGGAGCACAATGGTATTTTGCTCTTCTGATTTGTTTTTGCCTTTTCTTGTTTCCAATATGATTGGCCATCTTTTCATGTTTCTTGGCCCTTTGCATTTCTACTCTATTTTTGTAACTGTATCACATGCTTCTTGGGGATCATATTTTAATAACAAGTTTATTTTATTCTTATTTATTTTAATAAACAAGAAGTAAAGAGTAACATTTATTGAATATCTCCTTATGTGCAAGGTACTATGAGGAGTGTTTCACAAATATTATATAAGCATCATAACTATCCCTGGTAAGTATTGACATGATCTCATTTTATAGGTAAGGAGAGTAATACTCGGAGGTTAAATCACTTACTCACAACCACACAGCTGATTCATGATAGAGACAGGCCTTTGTCTCCAGTCCCTCCCTTTGCTGTTAGACATCGGCTCTGAGTCCAGTGCAGGATAACTGTCAAGTGAAATGTGAGTGGCAAAAAAATTCAAGTTAGCAGACTGTTCATTTTCAAGTTCCCAAGGATATTCCAAAGTCTCAAGACATAGTTAAACTTCTCTTGGATTTACAAGTCTATTTCACATACTACTATAAGAGGATCTGTGGGTGCCAGAAAATCACTTTGTAATGGTTGTAGTTTCTCAGAGGTTTGCAATCATGAGTTCAGTGTAGTTGAAGTATGTATTACTGGAGTCAGAAACCTCCCATTTGCATGTTGGGTCCCTAACTTATTTGCTACCTGGTCTTGAATGCTGTTTCCCCTTGCTTGGTCCCATTTTCTTCATTGCTCACTTAAATATGAATAATACAGCTATTAAGGATTAAATGAGATGCTTTTGAGAAGTGCCCAGCACAGTACCTGGCACGTCAGTTCAGTTCAGTTGATCAGTCATGTCTGATTGTTTGTGACCCCATGGACTGCAGCACTCGAGGCTTCCCTGTCCATCACCAACTTCTGGAGTTTACTCAAACTCATGTCCATTGAGGCAGTGATGCCATCCAACCATCTCATCCTCTGTCAGCCCCTTCTCCTCCCGCCTTCAATCTTTACCAGCATCATGGGCTTTTCCAGTGAGTCAGTTCTTCGCATCAGGTGGCCCAAAGTATTAGAGTTTCAGATTCAGTATCAGTCCTTCCACTGTATATTCAGGACTGATTTCCTTTAGGATGGACTGATTGGATCTCCTTGCAGTCCAAGGGACTCTCAAGAGTCTTCTCCAATACCATAGTGCAAAAGCATCAGTTCTTTGGTGCTCAGCTTTCTTTATAGTCCAACTCTCACATCCATACATGACTACTGGAAAACCATTGCTTTGACTAGATAGACCTTTGTTGGCAAAGTAATGACTCTGCTTCTTAATATGCTGTCTAGGTTGGTCATAACTTTGCTTCCAAGGAGCAAGTGTCTTTTAATTTCATGACTGTGAATACACCATCTGCAGTGATTTTTGGAGCCCAAAAAACTAAAGTCTCTCACTGTTTCCCCATCTATTTGCCATGAAGTGATGGGACCAGATGGCATGATCTTAGTTTTCTGAATGTTGAGTTTTAAGCCAACTTTTTCACTCTCCCCTTTCACTTTCATCAAGAGGCTCTTTAGTTCTTCACTTTCTGGCATAAGTGTGGTGTCATCTGCATATCTGAAGTTGTTGATATTTCTTCCGGAATCTTGATTCCAGGTTGTGCTTCATCCAGTCCAGCATTTCTCATGATGTACTCTGCATAGAAGTTAAATAAGCAGGGTGACAATATACAGCCTTGATGTACTCCTTTCCCGATTTGGAACCAGTCTGTTGTTCCATGTCCAGTTCTAATTGTTGCTACTTGACCTGCATACAGATTTCTCAGGAGGCAGATAGTAATCCTTCAATAACAACTGCATCTCTTTCAAAAGTGTAAAAGATAATCCATCTGAGTTTTGCCTTTTGTGGGGATCCTGGCCCTAAAAGGTTTGGTTGGTTTCTCACCAACTGTAATCCATAGTATACCAATGTCAGAATGTCTGAGAATATCTATTAAAATGCAGATTCCTGGGCTTCATGTCTTATGATTTAATCATCAAATGCTGAGGATGCTCTTGGAAATTTAAGAAAATGAACTAATTTCCCAGATCCTTTGGGGCAGACTAAAGTTTGAGAACTACCAGAATGTCAAAATTCTGGGGGCTTTTTATTTTTGTTTTAAAGGATTAGATTATCCTCCTTTGAAAGTCAGTTAAATATTTCAAACCATATGAGGTTAAGGGTATGTTCTTTATATGTAACTTCAATTCCTCTGACAATAATCAAAAGATCATACCCTCTTCTTTCAGGAGAAATGCCATCTTTGCCATAATCCTTATAATGTCACCCTCTAAACTCATTTATCTTCTCTATTAAGTATACTCTGATAGCATCAAGGTTTTTGGATGATAGGTGATATGTTAATTTAGTAATGCTTTGTAGAGTTGGTTCTTTGTATTTCTTGGTCAGTTTTCTTATAGATTCTTAGCTTAGAAGAGGATAATAGAGTCCTTCCTTTTAGAAAGGAAAACAGTCCTTATTGTCTTGATCATCTAGACTGAATTGAAGTCCTCAACAGTGTTTTAATTTGGCACTGATACTGTCAGCGATCGTTTGTAAGGACATCTACAGCCCGCCTCATCTCCCAACCTTTGTTCATACACCATGTTCTGAACTCGTTCTCAGTGCAATGACATCACTGTCAGCATCACCTGGTAGCTTATTATAAATGCAAATTATCTGCACAATTCCAGAGCCAGTGAATCAGAAACATGGAGGAAACTAGATTAGCAATCTAGTGTCAAGCCTTCTAGATGATTCAGATGCATGCTCAAGCCTGAGAAACAGCTGGGTCCTAGAGTTTAGTCCAAGGTATTTTCTTATCACCTGGTCTAAATCTGTGTCTCACTGGCCCACCCACCTGCCTTGCCATTTTTTAGCTTTGCACCCAGTTTTTTTCCTTTATACTCTATCATGATTTATAGTTATATATATTTTTCTGTTTTACTTGAAATTCCTCTGTTTTCTGAATTAGGTCATAAGCTTTGTAATTACTAAAACCATACCTATTCTTCACCAACATATCCCCTAGCACATAGCACAGTACCTGGCACGTGGTTGTTCACTCACTAAGTCATGTCTGACTCTTTGTGACCCCATGGACTGCAGCATGCCAGGCTTCCCTATCCTTCACTGTCTCACAGACTTTGTTCAAACTCATGTCCATTGAGTCAGTGATGCTATCTAACCATTTCTTCCTCTGCCTTCCCCATCTCCTTTAGCCTTCAATGTTTCCCAGCATCAGGGTCTTTTCCAGTGAGTCAGCTCTTCACATCAGGTGGCCAAAGTATTGGAGCTTCAACTTCAGCATCAGTCCTTCCAATGACTATTCAGGGTTGATTTCCTTTAGGATTGACTGGTTTGATCTCCTTGCAGTCCAAGGGACTCTCTAGAGTCTTCTCCAACACCACAATTCCAAAGCATATGGTAGATACTAGATAAATATTTAAGTAAATGGGTGAGTGAATGATTGGTTAATGAAGTCAATGACATTATATTTATTATCTGCATTTTTTGCTTGTTTTCTTTTGTTATTTGTGTAGACAACCACACACAACTAGTTTCCTAACTAATTTGTAAGGATAATTTACTTGCTACACACACACACACACACACACACACACACACACATACACTGCTTCCTCATCCAACTTGCTCTGCAACTTTCAAATCCATTGGCAGTGTATTTTCAATTTCAGGAGAGACTGTTCATTTCACTTAACATGTACTTACTGAGAAACTAACATGTTCATGTCAGGGTCAGGCAGCCAGTACTGGAGGTGGCATGGTACTTCTTGACTAAGATTTCTAATTCCATTGGCCTAGCACCTCCAGTGTTGTGAGCCACTCTCATTCAAAGGTTAAGATCAGGAAAGCTATTCCACAGCTCTGCCTTTATTTCCCTCAGTATGTCTCACCCTCTCCCCCTTTACCCCTCGAGTCCCATGTCTGGCTTTCCTTCTCTGTCATTTCTCACTCACTTACGAAGTCCTTGAATTTATTAACTCTATGATGGCTTTCTGTTCTTTTTGATAGGTTTCCCCTCTGATTAGTCCTTTAGATCTTCTCTAAAAGGGCTGGTGAAAATCATTTGTCGCATGTAGGTAAAAGAACTTAAGAGACTTCTAGAAGTGGACTTTGTCCTTTTATCATTATCATCAGCAAGTCTAGGAGTTAGATATGGTTTTGAATCTCAGCTCAGTCCCTTCCTAGGTAAGAAGTTTGAGTTCAATTCTTAGTGTTCCTGAGCCAGAGATTGCCCACGTGTAAAATGGAGAGAAGAAAAAAACAAAAAAAACTTCCTGGTGTGGCTGTGAGAATGAATGAAGTGAGATTTTCAGCTTACCCAGCTCGTTGTTGGTTCTCACTGGATGGTCCTCACCATTGAAATATGTTGGGTACAGTCCCCATGAACTTGAAAGAGACTAGGAAAGCTGCAGAGGGAGGGGGATTTGTAACATGCTACATTAAAAATTAAAATTTAAATCATGGTAGACAGAAAGGAGATGCAGATTGTGTATCTTTTAGGGACCTAAGTATGAAAGTAGTCTTTTTCTCTATCCTCATATACTATTGAGAAAAGTATCTGCTAATGAATTGTGAAGAATACAGACTAATATGTGCCCCTTTCCCCCCTCCTTATGATTTTTCTTAAATGATTATACACTGCCCTCCTTTTATTTTGATGAACATGCCAGACTAAAATCCTCAGTGATGATAACACCAGTGAAAACTTTCCTTCAAAATAGTAAATATAAAACTACCCTTGAAAAATGTTTAAAACATGCTTTCCAACTTCAATTTTCTAAGGCATCATCCAGGAGTTTTCCAGCCGGGAAAACTTTTCACATTTTTTGGGAACTTGTTTCCACTAGAGGTTTTAAAATTGTCAAGTTAATCCAGCTCAAGTGTATTTATGGCAGGAATTTATACCTTTTGTATTTTACCCAGAATTATAAAATGTGTGAGGTTTGCTGAAAGCACTTTATTTTTCATAATGACCATCTGGCACATTTTTTGTAACCTAATCTAAAACATGACTTTTAAGTTTTTACCCTGCCAATCACGAATAAACCAACACCCTCCCTGTCATTTGCATTATGCAGGAAATAAACAACATTCAGCTGGAAAGACACAATCCAGAAAGATCAGCCAATACATAGCCAGTAGTTCCAGAATTACAATATACATAGTAATTAGCAGTGACTGTATGAACCCTTCAGTGTTTGGCAGTTGCTTAATATTTTCATAAATGGCTCTGTTCCTTGGGAGTCTGCACTCCCCAGTATAGTAGTAGGATTATTGTCCTTCTGGACACATTAAGTGGATTACTTTCTTAGAGGAGAAGAGATTATGAAAAATCAAATGCCTTTTTTTCTCCTGTAGCAGATGCTGGTTTCTCTGATAATTTCCAAGTTGAAATAAGAAATAAGATAAGCTTTCCTTCTTAACTGGGAGGCAAAATATCTTGCTGAATTGACTAGGGAAAATTAATTCATCAGACTTCACTAATTTAAGAATTTTCTGATTGGTAAAGAATATTGACATCAAAATCTTGTAATACGGGTTACTTTGGAACTGAGATCATTGTACACTGGTGCAGGTGAAAGTCCTTTATGTGTGTATAACATGCTAACATAAAGCCTTAGATGTATGTATGAGAGGTTAATGCTCTCCCCAGTTCTTCTCATTGACTTTTGAACTTTTCCTTTCTAGCTCACAATCCTAGAACCATTGGTCAGCCCGAAGGTACCTGTATTTTGCATAGACTTAAAAATTTAAATATTTTGTCCTTTTACTCGATATAGAAATAAGGAAGATCTTGGATTGCTCTGTGTGTTTGCAGGGAGTCACTAAGTAAGCAGAATGTTTATGAAAAGAGAAGCAAACCTATATGTATGTACATAATACATACACATCCGGGAGAAAACCGGAAGTAGTTTGGTGTTGCATAGGAATACCTAGGATGCCGAATGAGTTGCATTATTGTGAAAAAGGAAGATTTAAAGTTGTTTTGATGATATGTTTCTTTTAATTAGTTTTAATTAGTTCTAATACATATATATTAGATTCTAATATATATATATTATTAGAATCTAATAAATCTAATATATATATCAATATGTATAGATCTATCTACATATATATATCAAGGGGGAGAGAGAGGAGGCTCGTGGCTCAGATGGTAAAGAATCTGCCTGTAATGCGGGGGACCCAGGTTTGATCCCTGGGTCAGGAAGATCCCTTGGAGAAGGGCATGGCTACCCATTCCAGTATTCTTGCCCACTGAAGCCTGGTGGGCTATAGTCCATGAGGTCACAAAGAGTTGGACACTACTGAGCAACTAACACTTTCACTATATATATGTGTGTGTGTGTGTGTGTATGTGTGTATATATTGGGTTGGCTGAAAAGTTAATTCAGGTTTTTCCAAGATATGAAAAACCCAAAGGAACTTTTTGGCCAACCCAATATAAACATCTTAAATAACATTTGAAAAGTCATCTTCTGTCCTGTTCAATAATTTTCCAGGGAAATTACTTAACTCATTAACTCTCTTGCACTTATAAAATAAAATGAAGAGTATATTGTTCATCCTACATATGAAAATTCAATTCTGACTTTTAATACAATGTTGTGAAAAGTGACTAGTCTATTTGAGTAGTTACCCATAAGGTGTTATCTGCTTATGTCACTTATTTTCAAAGTGAAAAAAGCAGTTTGAACACATTGTAAGGTTATCTTTTGCCAGTCAAAGTATTTTAAACCATTTCTTGCAGTACTTTTATCCACAATAAGACCTTATGAGAATCTATTGATACTTACTTGGTTAGAATGAGATTAACCTATTAGGTTGGTACAAAGGTAATTGCAGTTTTGAACTGTGAATTTTAAATCATTATAACTAGGCTCAACCATATCTTTATTAATCAAAATAGTAACCATTACAATAAACACATTTTTGCCAATGAAATATAAGTTTGTAGATTACTGTGGCGTAAAAATCCATGTTTCAGGATACGACAAACTCTTGGAAAGCATTTTCTGCTCCTGTTGACTGTGAATGGATTTTTCCTGAAAAAAGTTGTCGAGATGCCTTAAGTGTAGTTGGTTAGCAAGAGGTCAGGTGAATGTGGTGGATGAGGCAAGGCTCGTGAAGCACTGGTTTTGTGGCCTGTTGTCAGGCGTTGCTGTGGAGGAGAGTCGGGCCCATTCTCTTGACCAATGCTGGCTGCAGGAGCTGCAGGTTTCAGTGCATCTCATCAATTTCCTGAGCATACTTATCAGATGTAATGGTTTTGCTCGGATTCAGGAAGCCATAGTGGGTCAGATGGGCAGCAGACCACCAAACAGTGACCATGACTTGTTTTGCTATAAGTTTGACTTTAGGCAGTGCTTAGGAGCTTCTTGTCAGTCCAGCCACTGAATTGCTTGTCAATGGTTGTCATATAAAATCCACTTTTTGTTGCACATCACAATCTGACTGAGAAATGATTCACTGTTGTATATTAGAATAAAAGAGGACACTCAAAAATGATGACACTTTCATTTTGTGGTCACCTCATGAGGCATCCACTATTGAGCTTTTTCACCTTTCTGATTTGCTTCAAATGCCGAATGAACATAGAATGGTTGACATTGAGTCCTTTGGCAACTTCTCATGTAGTTGTAAGAGGATTGGTCTCAATTGGTCTTTGTCGACTTCTGTTGGCCATCCACTGTGCTCCTCATCTTCAAGCCTCTCATCTCCTTTGCAAAACTTCTTGAACCACCACTGCACTGAATGTCTGTTAGCAGTTCCTGCATCAAGTGCATTGCTGATGTTGCAAATTGTCTCTGCTGCTTTATGACCCATTTTGAACTCAAATAAAAATATCACTCAAATTTGCTTTTTGTCTAAGTTTCCCTAGCCTAAAATAAATATTTAAAAAAAGAGCAAGTATAAGTAATTAGCAAAAAAAAATCATAAAGTAAGAAATGTGCATTAAAATGATGTGTAACATAACCACATTTATTTAAGAATATACTCCAATATTAAATGGCAAATCCAACAGGCAAAACCGCAATTACTTTTGCACCAACCTAATACATCGGTCTTGAAACTAAAGCACCCGCTGTAACCAACTGATTTTTTATTTCTTTCTCCTCTTTCCTTGCTGGCTTTGTGTTCTTTGATACTCTGGATTCCAGAGGTGCTTACAAATATTCAGAATTACCTCCCATCTTTTACCAAAAATATATAATCTTATTTTTAAATTTTCTTTACAGTAAAGAAAACTTATTCCTGTTTGCTTCTTGGTGGTGAATGAAAAGTATCATCTAGATTGAGCAGGAGTGCTTAAGATCTACTTGTCTGTCTCTAGATGCAGTTACTAAATAGCTGCAGAAAACTTGACTTTGCTTTTCCTATTTAATTTTACCTATCCTTTCAGCTAAACAGTAACAGATTCTTAGTATTCTGAATTAGCCTCAGTTTTGCTTCTATTCCTATAAATTGCACTTCTTGTCAGAATTATAAGCATTAAAATGGCATTTTTGTTGTTAAGGTTTTGTGTTTGCTCGATTTCCCCATTATTTAAAATTGAATGCTTTTTATTATTAAAGTTGAAAGTTTTTTTTTTTTTTAATCTTGCTCTATGTCAGCCTATAAGACTTCAAACAGATGGGGTGCATAGCTGTTTGCTTTTGGAAGCACAGTAAATATTCTTCATACTTTAAAAATATACTGAGGAGAAAACCTAAAGTTCTCAGTTTCTCAGTCGTGTCTGGCTTTTTGGGACACTGTGGATTGTAGCCTGCCAGGCTCCTCTGTCCATGGAATTCTCCAGGAAAGAATACAGGAATGGGTTGCCATTTCCTTCTCCAGGGGACTTTTCTGACTCAGAGATCAAACCCTCCTTTCTGGATCTCCTGCACTGGCAGCCACCTGGGAAGTTCATAGGATAGTTGAGCTTTACATGGGAATACTTAGGGGTGCTAAATGAGTTGTTTCCCTGGTGGCTCAGTTGGTGAAGAATTCACCTGCAGTGCCGGAGCCCAGGTTCAATCCCTGGGTCGGGAAGATCCCCTGGAGAAGGGAATGGCAGCCCACCCCAGTACTCCCTGGCCTGGAGAATTCCATGAAAAGAGGAGTTGGGCAGGCTACAGTTCACGGGGTCACAAAGAGCTGGACATGATTGTGCAATGAACTTTCACTTGCAAGTGAGTTGCATTGTGAAAAAGGAAGTTTAGCGTTGCTTTGATAATATTCTGTTTCTCTCTTAGTTATTTTGATTGGAAAATAACTTTCTCCCAGGCAAGGATGACTAGATGAATTACTGAAAGCCAGAACATGGTCTGCTTTTTAAAACAGCTTGAGTAAGTTATAACTGGATCATTGAGGTCTTAGTCAGTGGTTGATACAGGATTAGGTAAAAACTAACTTCCTATGTAATACAAACATTTCAACAAATGTAGTTTTTCATTATAAACACTCAGAGTCCAAGGTTACAAATTGACTGTTATTTATTAAAGCAAATCTTTCAATTTGTATATAAATCATGGCCACCTTCAGTAAACTGAATTATGCAAATATTCAACTTGAGAATTTGGAAAGTACAAATTTGTCTAAATTTGTCTTGCTTTAGACCACTTCTTTCTCTCTAAACAAAGGATTATGATTACTCTAGAACTCTTATTTGCAATAGCCCTTGGGTCAACAATTTCTTTAGTTAGTTTTTCACTAACTGCTCTGAAATTAATGACCAGTGATTTTAATTATAATTTTAATCAAGAGAGACTAAAAGAACTTGAAACTTATTTAATTTTCTAATATATGCTATCACATTTAATCTTTACAAGAATCCAATGAAGTAGGTATTCTGTTTTACAGAGGAAAAAATTGAGCCTCAAGAACACAGTAAGATACACTGTTGAGGTTTGAGTTCAGAAAGCATGACTTCAGACTTGAGACTCATGTATTTGCTTGGCCGAAAAGCTTGTTTGGGTTTTTCTGTAACATGGAAAAACCTGAACAAATTTTCTGGTCAACCCAATATTTAATCTCTGTCCTATATAGGTCCTTGTTTTTATCTGCTGAAGGATATACATTCTTTAAGCTATGGCAAGTAACTCTTCTAAATACTCTCAGAAAAGACATTTGGGGCCATTTAAAAAAAATGTTCATCCTAAGGAATGGGAATCAATCTTTCCTTTGAGGCAGATGCCAAGATAGAACTGCATCAATGCCAAAGTTTTGATACTAATATTAATATTTTAAAAATACAATTTTTTTCTAATTTCTGTAGTGTCAACTTCACTGTTAGCTCTTAGGAAATACTCAATTGATAAATAAATGACAAACTTGGCTCAAATTACTGACCTTCATTTTCTACTGTCAGTTTTTCCTAGCCTAAGCCCTTATCACCACTGGTTCTCTCGCTGTCTCTCCATCTCCCTCATTTCATTCTTCCCATGACTTTGCCAGGACTTTCTTGCTTTCCTTTTTTTCCTCACTTTCTGTCATTTATCTTTCAAGATCCTCAAATCTTCTTCTCTTCGTTCATTTCTTTTGCCTGTGATTTCTTGCCACAGTGGATTTCACATGTAATGAACTTCTGGGACATCTGTATTCTTAAGTATTATGAATGTAGGTAGTTGTTCTAGAGGGTACCTAGTAGGCAAATGTGGCTTGAGAGTTGGGGTCGGGACCCTAGGATGGGACTTTTTTGTTTCCAATAGTGGTATCCTCATAAAATCATTAAGTAGCACTTACTGTCTGCAAGCACGTTTCTATCCTGTGTGCTGTCCATTCCCAAGTCTCATCTTCCAATCTCCTACAGCCTGTACAGTGAACCACACAAGACTGTCAATATTAAGTCATTTCTTGCTTTAAGTACAATCTACTTATGTTTGCCTAAAATCAAGGTCTTAAATGTTCAGGTCTAAGTCTGGAAGACCGGTAAAACCCCAGTTTTCAGTTTAAGTCTCAATTGAGGAAGAATGTTGAAACTTGACATCATCTCCTATGTGTTTAGTGAGCTTAACTGATACAGGCTATGATGTTTCCAGTGCAGCTCATTTGAAATGAATGTTTATAGAATAAATGTGCCTAATATGTCCATACATATTTGTATATAAATTTGCCTGTGTTTTTTAAAAAGTTACTTGATAGATACTGATAGAAGAAACTTGAAAAAAGTTTTCTTAGATACTTTCAAAATGAGACATGTACTGTCTTCAGTAGAGCCTTTGTTTAGTAGTTAACAGATACTTGGAAACTGATATATGGCTTTCACTGTGAGTGGCTTCAACAAATTCAGGTAATGATTATAAGAAATTCTGTTTTATAGATCAACACCTCATGAAAGGGAAAAAAACCCTTTAAGTATTGTTAAAATGTATGTGTGTATTCATATGTATTTACAAATATTCCTGATAGTTCAGTTGGTAAAGAATCTGCCTGCAGTGCAGGAGACCCCGGTTCAATTTTTGGGTGGGAAAATCTGCTGGAGAAGGGATAGGCTATCCACTCCAGTATTCTTGGGCTTCCCTTGTGGCTCAGCTGGTAAAAAAAAAAAAAAAAAATATGCCTGCAATGCAGGAGACCTCGGTTTGATCCCTGGGTTGGGAAGATCCCCTGGAGAAGGGAAAGGCTACCCACTCCAGTATTCTGGCCTGGAGAATTCCATGGACTTTATAGTCCATTGGGTCACAAAGAGTCAGACATGACTGACTTTCACTTTTCACTTTCACAAATATTTAAATATGTATCTTACTTTTGAGTATTGTCTGAAGTTGATTATTTCTCTTAAAAGTTGCACGATCCTTCTTAATAAGTATTTGATCTAGATAAACTTCACAATATTCAAAAAGATATAATCACTTGCTTATGGCTTCAAGTAGACTGATCGATAGGTACCTTTGTAATGGCAACTTGCTTGGCTTACTAAGCATCTCTCATTGTTAGACTTCCTCAGTGTTTACTGCTCACAGACCTATGAACTGAGGCACGAGATGGATAACAGGTCAGATGAAGGAGAAAAAGAATCATCATACCCTGAATCCACATCTGCTTGTATCAGTAGAGTTTTGTAATGTCCTAAGGCATCCGGTGTTTTTACCAGGAAGTTGTTAATAGCATTGCCTTGATTTTAAGCAAACATAAGTAGATTGCAGTTAAAGCGAGAAATGACTTAATATTGACAGTCTTGTGTGGTTCACTGTACAGGTTGTAGGAGATTGGAAGATGAGACTTGGGAATGGGCAGCACACAGGATAGAAACGTGGTTACAGACAGCAAGTGCTACTTAATGGTTTTATGAGGATACCACTATTGGAAACAAAAATTTCAGTTCTTGTGAGTCTTTTGGTTACTGTAATCAAGATTCAGATTTCAAGGGGAGAGAATCCAAATGGCATAAATTGGGAAATGGGCCCAATCTTGGCTAGGACACATCTTCACTAATGGTTGCCACAAGCAGAGAAGGTGATTTGGGGATGTGATTGTCAAAAAGGAATCCAAATGGTTGGGCAGCTGGAGAGAAAAATCTAGTGTGTAATTTCTCATCCTTCTTTAGAATTGGGCATCTCTGAAAAATCTGACGACGACTTTGAAGTGAAAGTGCATATTGAGATTGATCTTTACATGAAAATGATTAACTTGATCCACAAAACATACAGTAAAAGCAAACGATAAAGAAAGAAAGCTAATAAAGGAAATTGATTTATTTGAAGTGCCCTGTGTCTCTTTCACTTTCCTGCATGCAGCAGGACTGAATTAGTGGCTGCCTTGGCTCCAGCGGTCTGCCGGGCCAGCAGTAATAGGTTTCAACCACGCCTTCTTTGATTGTATTTTGTCTGAATTGAAGGGCAAAACAGCTTTGAGTTTGCCTGTAAGATTATCTTGTTCTAAAGATCAGGAACTTTTTAGAGGAAAGCATTCTTAATGGAATAAGAGGAATTTAATTTGCTGTTTTGAGCATTGTGTCCCAATAAACATTTTTGTCTTATGTATGTGACTGTGTGTGTGACCTTTTAATAAACAGTCATTCATCAACATTTATAAATCCACTAAGTGTGTTTTGAGCACTAGGGAATATGCAATTATCGCACCAATTTTTAAGATAATTATCATGGTACCCGATATCCATAGTAAGTGCAGAATAAATGTTGACTTTTATTATAATGGTTACTACAAATATCTGATAATAATGAGCACTTGCTACCTAATAGGCAACCACTTAACACTTATGAACGTGATTATCATTGCTTTGTTACTGATGAGGAAATTTTGGCTTAGAAGGCACGAGTGGGCATTTTTAGTTGCAGACAACAAAAATTAGTCTTCCACAGGGATTCTCAACCTCTACTTTATGGACATTCTCTTGGCAGGCGAGAAGTTGTTGGGGATGGAGGGAGAGCTGTTGTCTGCACTTCAGGGTATGCAGCACCGTCCTTGGCCTTCATGGGGCTTCCCTAGTGGCTAGTGGTAAAGAAACTGCCTGCCAGTGCAGGAAGCACAGGTTTGGTTCCTAGGTTGGGGAGATCCCTGGGAGAAAGAAATGGGAACCCACTCCCGTGTTCTTGCCTGGGAAGTACTGTGGACAGAGGAGCCTGGTGGGCTACAGGGCTGAAAAAAAAAAAAAAAAAAACCTTTACTGATTAAACACCAGTAGCATCCTTCCAGTTATGACAGCCAAAAATGTCTCTCAGTTCAGTTCAGTCACTCAGTCGTGTCTGACTTTTTGCGACCCCATGAATCGCAGCACGCCAGGCCTCACTGTCCAACACCAACTCCTGGAGTTCACTCAAACTCATGTCCATCGAGTCGGTGATGCCATCCAACCATCTCATCCTCTGTCGTCCCCTTCTCCTCCTGCCCCCAATCCTTCCCAGCATCAGGGTCTTTTCCAATGAGTCAACTCTTCGCATGAGGTGGCCAAAGTACTGAAGTTTCAGCTTCAGCATCAGTCCTTCCAATGAACACCCAGGACTGATCTTTAGGATGGACTGGTTGGATCTCCTTGCAGTCCAAGGGACTCTCAAGAATTTTCTCCAACACCACAGTTCAAAAGCATCAATTTTTCGGCGCTCAGCTTTCTTCACAGTCCAACTGTCACATCCATACATGACCACTGGAAAAACCATAGCCTTGACCAGACAGACCTTTGTTGGCAAAGTAATGTCTCTGCTTCTTAATATGCTGTTTAGGTTGGTCATAACTTTCCTTCCAAGGAGTAAGAGCCTTTTAATTTCATGGCTGCAGTCACCATCTGCAGTGATTTTGGAGCCCCCAAAAATAAAGTCTGACACTGTTTCCACTGTTTACCCATCTATTTCTCATGAAGTGATGGGACCAGACGCCATCAAAATTGGTAAATATGCGTAGGCATTGTGAGGAGAGGACCAAGATGGCAGAACTGCACACAGTGAGAAACCCCTGGTCTAGCTAGCATGAGGGGAAGAGAAGTAGACTACAGGATCTCTGTGCTGAGCTCCCTGTGCTGTAACACGGCAGCGTTCCACTAGCTCTCTGCTTTACACCTAAGTGTGTATGTGTCAATGCTACTCTCCTCTGTCCCTCTGTGTCCACATCTTCATTCTCTACAATCGCGTATCTCTTCTTGCTCTGCAAATAGATTCATCAGTACCATTTTTCTAGATGCCTTATATGTGCGTTAATATACAATGTTTTTCTGTTTCTGACTTCCTTCACTCTGTATGACATACTCTAGATCTACTGTTCCTAAAAGCCAAGCACAGTGGCAGGGACTGGAAATTCAGAAGATAGACATGGTCCTAGAGCCCACCATCTTGTGGAGCCTACTGCCTCCTTAGAGACAGATAAAATAACAATGTGATCTCAATGCTATGATGGAGACAGGACAAATAGCTACCCATGTAAATTCAGTGAAATGGGTACAAACCTGGGCTTGGGGAAAGTGTCCAGAGGAGGTGACTTTAAACCTTGTCCTGAAGAATGAATGACTTTTTTTCCCCCCAAATCAGGAAGAGAGTCTTGGCTCCTGCTAAATCCTGACACAACCACTAGTATATTCTTGATGGCTTAAAATGATAGATTCTCGTTCTTGTGAGGCCCAGTTTAAAATGTATTCTTTTTTTGTTCATTTGTTAGGTAATGAATAGTCTCTTCAGTCTTAGATCGAAGATTTTAAATTCTTTTCACAGTTCTGATGACTTACCAAGTGTTGACAGTTTTTCTGCTCCAAGGGCTGTCATGGTTTCATTGCCACAGGGTTTCTTGATGCTGCCAAGGGACCTCTAAGCTACAGAAGTTTCCTTTTTTCAAATGGAGGTTAACAACATAGATGAAAAATACGTGGGTGGTGATGAAAACTTAGCACCTAGGTTAAGCCTCTCCCTCTTTGATATAATCGGAACAAATCTTTACTGAAGGGCAAGTTATTTCTTAATTGGTGTGTTAGGCTATTGGAAAATAATTTTAATTCATGATGATTGATGGTATATGTATATTTGCCATACAAATTTTCAAGTGTAACTGTCTCTGAAAGGATTCAATACCACCAAAAATATCTATCACCATAACCATAGGTCTTCACTTATTGCATTTGTTCTGCTACTAAATAAAGAAAGCTTAGAAGCTCTTGACCATGGTCATCTAGAAGTAGATATATGTGTTTACGCCTGTTGAATTTCACTGGCTACTTCTCAGGAAAGGAGCTTAAACATTGCATAGTTCCATGTCTGCTGAAAGGAAATCCAAGTGCCAGCAGCTCTTGAGAGAGTTTTAACAATCAGCTCTTTTGAAGCTGCATGAAGACAGACCTCATTGCTCTCCTTTTTTGCTTCACTTTGGCCTGACAATTCTGCTTTGTCACACTGGTCATTTCAGTGCTTCCTTTTTTCTGTCTTTGCCTACCTGGGCTTTTGTTTTCAGAGGAAGTAAGTACCACTTGAGGAAGATGGGGGCCGTGGGCTCCCGTTACTCTCTGTAGGCTACAGTGTATGCTTTGTAAACTATGCAGAGAACCAGTGAGAACCTCTGTGTGGTACTGTAGGATCTCTGTCAAATAAGAATTGATTTCTGGTTGAGCAACACTGTGAAAAGGGGTTCTTTAAGAGTAGATACTTAGTCCAAGTGTTGACATGAGAGTGTGTGAAGCCTCAGACAGTTGGCCACAAACACTTTCTTTTCATTCAGTAAACACTGATTGAGCATCTATTATGTGCCAGGCACTGTGTTTATCAATGAAGATACAGTGACTAATATCCTCAATCCTCAAGGAACAAAAAAAATATCTGTTCCATTTTTGAACTACTTCTAGCTCTCAGGGTAATCATACTTTAGGTAAAATATATTTTCTAAACCAACATCAGGCTTTCTGCTCTGAAACTTAGATAATTTGAAGACAGGTATCTGTGAGAAATCTACTACGTATGGTTGCAGTAATAGATTTTTTTTTAAAGTGAGTAGGATTAATCACTTACAAAAAATTAAGCTTATTTTTCTCCATCTTATCCAACAAAGAAACCAGGCAGTTTTTGGAATGTATCCTTTTCAAGAGACACTATCTGCCAGATCTGATAAGTTTTACGAAGGATAGTAGCTATACCTAAAGTTTATAACACTAAATATCATAATCAAAAGAGTTGAGAGAGTTAACTGGCCGCTATAGTGGAATCCGACAATTCTGACCTCTTGACTTTGGAATTTCCATCACGGTTGACTTCTGCCACCCACGTGATCCTTGGAAAACTTTCATCCTGTTTTGCAACCAATTGCAGATTATTCTTAGATTCAGATGGAAAAACAAAACTGGTGAATGACAAGACCAGATGCACTTTACATCGGTTATGAATACAGTCTTATTGCATATCTGTGGGACTTTCTATCTTCTTTTCAAATCCTTCTTTAAGTAGAATGGAAGATGATAAAGATCAGGAGATGGCAGGGAGGTGGAGACAATAGTCCCTTAATAAGACTCTTGGTAATCAGGCAGGCGATTGTGTCTGGAGTTAGGGCTGTGAAAGTGACAGACTGACCATTTTGAAGGCTGCCATCATTACAGATTGGCATGTTTCTAATTACGCATGAAATGAAAGGCTTCAGAGAAGAAATGATCCAGAACACTCAACTATTTGAGTATCTGATAAAGGCGAAGAAGCCTTGTCAAGAACAAACTGCAAGATTGCATTTCTCCCAATTTTTTTCAACACTCATTCAGAATCTACATTTTTTTTTCCTCTACCTTTTGTTATTTTTTTTCAGTCCCAGCTGCTTTTGTGCCTGGATTTGAGATTCACATCTGAACTTGCAAGTCATAGCAGGAAACAGATGGCACAATCTGAGGACTTAGTGGGAGGAATTTGAGCAAAGGGACTTTTTGTGAGGTATGAGCAGGGAGTGGAGAAGAATCAGAGGAGTAACCTTGGCAAGAAGCTGGAACCTTCTCTAGCCCAGGAGGGGCATATGTGTAGCCAGAGGCACACAAGAGCTGACTCTGTCCCAGGGGAGCAGGCACGCATTACTGGAGCATGATGAGAAATGGGAACAAGGAATTATCCATCTTTTCTCCTTTCCTGGCCGCCATATCCTGCTGATAATTCTCACTGGCCAAACCTAACCCATTAGGGGATACATGGGTCTGGTAGATACATATAAAATAACTTTGCAGAACACAGGTCAGGAAGGGCAGAGAATGGATCTGAGGACAAATGGCCACATGCCTGCCTTTCATTAATGTTAAACTGGTATGCAGATCACATGAATGTTAGTGGATTAACTTGAAATTCACTTGCAAGTTCAGAACCAAAGAATTTACTACAGGTATATTAAGCAGACACTATGGGGCTACGTGAAAATAACCATTGTCAATGCATAGAAAATGGCTTTCCTTGTAGATGGATCCTTCAAATCCTGTGTTATTGGGGTTTGCAGAACTAGTGCATCCAGGGGCAGATGGACCACGTAACTGAGTGAACTGGTTTAGGTGGTAGGTGGCAGTCAGTACTGGGTCTCCTACAGACTCTTTAGCCCGTACTTTCAGTAAAGGCAGCAGTCACTATGCAACACCTAGGAATTCAAGCCTGACATTTTCAGATAGTCTCTCTTTTTTTTTTTTTTAACCATAGAAACAATATAGATGGACTTTTCTTTTATCAACTCATTTTTAAATATTAGCAATTAAATGAACTTTGCTTTTCACAGTCCTCGAGTTTAGACTAACAAACTTTTCTCACTGAATCCTGATGCCTTAAAGCTCTTTGGTCTGTTGAGTGCCGCTTTGTACTATTCCAAAGGCAATGACCTGATCTTACTTGATGCAGGAAGGCCGGCTTCCTACTCTCCGTAACTCCAAACATGTGTGAGGTCCCTGCTGTTGAGGGTTTTTTTTTTTTTTTCTTTCAGTGTTTATTTGGCTGCACCAGGTCTTAATTGCAGCACACAGGGTCTCTAGTTGTGCCATGCAAACTCTAACTTGCAGGGTGTGGGATCTAGATCCCTAACCAGGGATCAAACCCTGAGCTCTGCCTTGGGACCATGGATTCTAAGCCACTGAGCCACCAGGCAAGTCCACACTCGTGTTGCGTTTTTCTCACATCTCTTGTTCCAGATTCCTGCTTTGTCCAGGCTGGCATCCCCACTCAGCCTTTGGTGACAGGCACATCTCCACCTCTTCCTCCAGTCCCCTACATTACCAACCTAAAGTGATTGTGTCTAAGAGATTTTTTTTCCTGGAGTTGTTGAGAGAGCAGAGAGTAATTCTATGACGAAGCAGGATCCACTAACAATGCAAAGTCTGCTGGCACAAGCTAGGCCATCCTCTTCACTGGAGCTTCTTCTCAAGCTCTTTCCTTCTTAGAACTCGGGGTCCCCCACCCTCTGCTTTCTATTCAGTGTCTCTTCCATCTCCTCCACATCCCCAACATGTACTGTCCCCTACTTTACTACAGCACCTAGAGACAACCCCCAAATCCCTGTGCTGTCTAATTACTGTCATACTCTTCGTTGCAATGTCTCCTGCTTTGGTCTAGTTTCTTAAATCACCAAAAGCCCCCCTCCCACCACCGAAACAAGCAGTCCTACCTACAAGAACATTTATTTTTCTACCCTGAATGCTGTTATCCTAGAGCAGCCAGCTCAGTCATTGCTCTCTCGTCCTATTCCCATAACCAAACTGCCTTCCTGAGAGCAGGGACAAGAGGGTGTTCTGAACTGAGAAACAGGGTTTACCTCAAAAGAAATCTCTAACTCTGGAGAGTTTGGTAATAGGGGGAGGTAGGGACAGCTTAGCAAGCTGAGACACATGAAAGCTCTCCTTTTAGAAAGCAGTTTCTTGTAGTTCATTCGCTAAGTCGTGTCTGACTTGGTGACCCTGTGAACTGCAGCTCACCAGGCCTCTCTGTCCCTTGCTATCTCCCAGAGTTTGCCCAAGCAAACTTTAGAAGGCATAGAAATGTTTAAAATATATATATATATGTGCATATATATATATATATATATATCATGACTGATGAGATAGGGATACACAAAAGCTTTTCTTTTGGAAGGTATGCAAGGCTAGGACAATTATGCATCATAGCTGATGAGATAGGAATTGGTTTCCAGGCTAAAAGGTGATTATAATCACCCACACAGCATTGTAAGTGGTGTCCTACTTTGTATTTTTGTTTATTATAGGCTGGAGGGAAGTAAATTGCCACCTCATTGTCAGCCAATAATCATTTTCCAGGAAAAGGTAATTTATCCTCTGAAAGGGGATATTCACCCATCCAACCTTTTTGATTGCTCCATTGTATGCATGACTGTTGGACTGATACTGACCAGGAAATAGGTGTTTCTACTCTTCAGAACTCAGGCGAAGCTAGTCCAAAGCTCAGTGTGAGACAGATGTGTAATCAGATTGCAGTCAGCATCCTGGCTTTTGGTCACAGTGGGAGACAGTGAACACATAGGCATTTGATAGTCTCAGTATCTGTCTCCTTGAACTTAACTTTGAGGGAAACTAGTGTTCACAAAATATTGGCAAATATGATATCCTTCATCACAGGGCTAAGAACTGAAGAAGCTGTTACATTCACTTTGTTGCTGTTACTGAGTCGCTCAGTCATGTCCGATTCTGCGATCCCATGGACTACAGCCCGCCATCCTGTGTCCATGAGATTTCCCAGGCAAGAATATTGAAGTGGGTTGCCATTTTCTCCTCCAGGGGATCTTCCTGACCCAGAGATGGAACCCACGTCTCCTGTACTGGCAAGCGTATTCTTTACCTCTGAGCCACCAGGGAAGCCCATATTCACTTTAGACTAGGGGAAAAATAATCTTGTTGGAAAAACAAAACTCCACAGAGATCTTTCCTCAATAGCCATTAAAGTTAAGGTACTGTAACAATTCAAAATGTTTTGTTTCTTAAGATGTAAATGAAATACTTTAAGATGTACTTTAATGTGGTTTATTTAGTTCCTGTTTAGCAAATTATTCCTACAAAGACTGGAAAGGTGACAGAAAGTGCATTATATTTGAAGAGGGACTGATTAGCTGGCCTCAAATAGATATTTGAGCATTAGTTTTCAAAATACTCCATGTTAAGCAGAGTACTGGGTTGGCAAAAATGTTCATTCAGGTTTTCCATAAGTGTTCAGAAAACTTGAACAAACTTTTTGGCTAACCCAGTATTTACTTATCAAAATAGGATAATTTCATTCTTATACATAGCTTTTCCCTCTTCTAAACCATCTTATTTTTTAAATTATACAGGAATGTATGTGCATATTAAATGCTTGTAATATTTTGTATTAAAATTTAAAGCCTTTTCTTGTGACACATCCAGATTTTTCCCCCCAAACATAGATTTTGTTTCTGCCTATATACGATGCAAATAATACTTTCATTTAGTTCCCATGAAATGAAATAGCTTGATTCCAGGTATCTTACTCCTCCCATGTACTTTGATTTATTAGGTCATGGTAAGCTTAGTATTTTTCTAACATATCATAAGTATCCCTCTAGATTTCAGACCAAAAAAAACAAGCACAGAACCAATAGATATGTTATAAAATGTTCATATTGCTCTAATAGAACAGGTTTATTACTCATTTGGGATGGGGGAGTGCTAATGCTTCATGTGAGTGACCCTGTTCTGCATATGGTTATATGGACAAAAAAAATCCATATATCTTTGTAAAACCTCCAATTAATGCTAATTAACTGCCACACTTGATGTGCAGGATCTGACTTGCCATTTGTGGTTTCCACCCTTGGTTTTCACTTGCTCATTGGTTAGCTTCTTCACTGCCTGAAATTTTGCTTAGGAGGTAGACAATTATACTTTCATTGCTGTGTGTATTCTTTCCCCTCCCAACTCAGCAATATACCTCACAGATTTAGAGGAGATAACTTGCAGAAACTTTGCCTTAAAATAAAACTGGATATCAGTTTCACATTTGGGTTAATCACACCTGTCTGTCTCTTACTGCTGCAAGAGGTAGAGAGCTCACTCACTGGCAAATCTATACATACAACGACTTTAAAAGTATGTAAATATAGTTCTACAAAAATGTGCTGCTTAGATCTATGGAGCAAAATTGATTGAAAAACCCAGTTGCTGCTATTTTGAATCCAGCTAGGTCCACACTAACTGTAGCTAAGAATTGAATGCTGGTGAGCTAGTAGAACACACCTATAATTGTGATAAGTGAGCATCCTCCTTTGGAAGACTGGCTCCAGGGTTTCTTCTGGGCCATGCCAAACCTTTCTCAAATTACCCAGCAGCTCATGACTCCTCTTTCCCAAACCTCCTACATTTTGCCTCTCCTTCACAGTAGTCAGACCTGCTTCATGATCTGGAAGTTGCCCCCTCTGCTGGTTCCTCCTCTTCCTCTCTGCCCCAAATACACCTCTTGAGTATTAAACTCTGACCCACTGTCTGCTGGTCAGACCTGAACTTAAACAGATCACAAACTAAGCTCTTGCTCTTAATTGTTTTTAAAGGAGTCTTTCTTTCCTGCAGTTGAAGTTACTCTTTGAACACTTGGAGTGGAGTGGGTACCATCTTCACAGTAAAGAGTTGGTTTAATCATGTGATTCATTTCCTGTATCCTTACACTGTAGCTTCAGCTATAACCCATAGAAAAGTTTCACTGTTGCTTTGGTAGCTTTTGTATATGTGATTTTGTTGGGGAGGAGTAAAGAGAGGGAGGGAGGGAGGGAAACAGCGCTTCCTGACTTTCCCTGAAATTGAGCCCAAACATGAGAGAGAAAAGGTTTTCATCTTTCACGGTAATTTTTTTAAATGTTATGGAAAAAATGTGGAAGACCCCTGTATTAGTCTACATCCTAGAATTTAATTGTTTCCCATTTTAAACATAATTTAATGAAATGAAATTCATAGAAAAATAACCATTTTGGAGTTGGGTTTAGTACTTTCAAGGTGTTTCCATCAGCACCTCTATCGAGTTTCAACACATTTCCATCATTCCAGACTAAAACCCCTTACCCATTAAACAGTTCCTTCCCATCCTCCTACCCTCCCAGCCCTTGGTAAACACTGATCTGTATTCTGTTTCTGTGAATTCATCTATTATGGATATTTCATATAGAAGGAAACATACAACATGTAACTTTTGTGTCTGCCTCCTTTCACTTAGTACCTATAATTTAATCTTGTGTTTATTTCCTAATCAAAAATGTCCTTGGCAATTACGATCATTTCATTCTGCACAAGAGTGATTTTTTTTCCCCCCAAGCACTGCCTTCTTTCAAAGCATAGGAAGAATCTTCTTTACATTTTTTTCTTTTTCTCTTTGTCACTCCTTTACAAAGTTTACCAGAGAGCAAGACGGCTTTCTCTTTTCCCACACCACATAGCCGCTTTCTTTAGATGCCTGTGAGTGACAGAGAGCGTGTACGGTGACCATGAACTTTATATAATGCTGTAGTGGCTGTCAGAACAAATAAGTTCTTAATTTTCTGATGGAATAAATAGATGTTTCAAGTTCCAAGGGACCTAGCCAGATACCAAAAAGAAGGTCACACGATGAGTAGCAGAGGGAGATAGGACTGGTTGGAAGGACTGACTTGTCTTGGCCACTTACTGAGTATGTTAATTGTGCCCTAAGCCTTAGGTTGTTATCTGTAAATGTGGCCTACCATGGGACTAGCCACAAGGGGGTAGCTGTGAAATTAAATGAAATGGGGCATTGGCCCCAGTTAGTGAGTTGCCTGGTGGGCTGTGAGCTCTGTGTTAGCTGCTCTGGTGTTAGCTGGTGCTGTGGCTATGGGATGGTGCCGTGTATGGTTTGTGGTTGTGGTTGCTGAGTGGTGTGTTGGGCTGGTGTGGTAGTTGGGTGGGGGTTGTGGACTTGATGCTATTTGCTACCACAGGACATGTGTCTCTGAGCCCAGTGTCTTTATAAGGATAAATTCTAAACACTGGCAACCTTCCAAGCAAAATATGATGCCTCTGTCCAAGCTGGTGAAAAGGACAACAGGAAACTCCAAACTTCTGTTGTAAATGAATGTGAATTCAGAACTCTGGTACCCACTTCATTTGTGTGTGTGTGAAACTAGGCAAATGAAACCCTGCCACTTGTTCTACATCCTCATGGAGATTGGCACTTGATCTTGGGATGAGCTGCTTTCTTAACTAGAGTTCAACTTACCCAGTCTACCTGTTTGCCTTTTAGCCCCCTGATCCTCCTCCCTCCTCCTCCTCTTTTTCTTTTCATGTTTTTCTCTGTGTTCACAGCACAAGTGAGCCTTGTGATGGCTTTCTTACTGCTCGTAAACTCATTACCTTCCTCTTCCTCAGAGGCATTACTCAGTCACTTTTGCCTCTTGGCATCTTATATCTTTCTCTTTGCCTATTAAAGCATGTAGGATTTCTCTTTCCCTTTATGGGAAGACATGTAGAAAAGAGTCAGGGCTCTGGATTTTAATTTTCATCTGTACTGCCTAAAAGCTGGCACCCCACCTCTCTCATCCTTAGTGTCTTCATCTACAAGATAGGGAGGCAGTTATGCTGAGGGCTGAATGAGATAGACTGTGTGAAATGCTTAGGGCCATTCCTACATATCGTGAATGTTGTTGTTTTCTTGCAGAGTCATATCTGACTCTTTGCAACCTCATGGACTGTAGCCCACCAGGCACCTCTGTCCATGGGATTCTCCAGGCAAGAATACTGGAGTGGGTTACCATGCCCTTCTCCAGGGGATCTTCCCAGCCTCAGGATTGAACCTATATCTCCTGCATTGGTAGGCAGATCCTTTACCACTGACCCACCAGGGAAGCCCACGGTGAAAGTTACCTAGTAATAATGAATGTGATGATGTGGCTCCTCATTTCTTTATCTTGTGGAAATTAATCTCACCGAACATTACTAGCTATTACATCTGCCTCTTGTGTCAGTTCTTTGCACTGGATTCTGTTTCTGCCTTTGCAACTGTTTTCTGAATACTTGCACTCCATCATTCTGCTGTCACCTTAAATACAACTTCTTCGAAGATGATCATCTTTTCTGACCTTTTCTCTCTCTGTCTTATTGTATCACCCAGCTTTAGGTTCATGCAGTGATCTTTGAATACTTCTGAATACTTCTTTCCCCACATTTCTAAAATAACTGAGTCCTATATATATTCTTACCTCAAAACCTGTTTGTCATTTGTTTACTTCCATTTCTATGCCCAAGATCATAGATGAAATCTCAGACACCGTCTCTCAGGAGGCAGTGCAATTTCTTAAGTGGCAGTGGCAGTAATGATGTTGAAAGGAGCAGCAGAGCTAATGTTTTTGAGCTCTTTGTGCTGGGAACTATTTTATGTGTCTGTAAAGTGTATGCATAAAGTGAGCCCCAAAGAACTGGCGCTTTTGAATTGTGTTGCCTGAGAAGACTCTTGAGAGTCCCTTGGACAGCAAGATCAAACCAGTCCATCCTAAAGCAAGTCAGTCCTGAATACTCATTGGAAGGACTGATGCTGAAGCTGGAGCTCCAATACCGAAGAACTGACTCCTTGGAAAAGACCCTGATGCTGGGAAAGATTGAGGGCAGGAGGATAAGGGAGTGACAGAAGACGAGTTGGTTGGATGGCATCACTGACTCAATGGACATGTGTTTGAGTAAACTTTGGGAGATGGTGAAGGACAGGGAAGCCTGGCGTGCTGCAGTCCATGGGGTCGCAAAGAGCTGATATGACTTGGTGACTGAATAGCTACAACATAAACTATCACCTCACTTAATTCTCACAACAGTCCTCTTATGTAGGTACTATTTTCTCCACTGGAGATGAAAAAACTGAGGCTCAGAGGTATTAAATGACCTGTAGAAGACTGTGGCACTTAGAGTTGGTAGTGTCAGAATGTGAACGCAGCCTGGCACCTGGGTGCCTGTGTGCTTAACAACTGTCTGGCGCTCCTTAGCCTTTCTCCTTCCTTGCCAAATGCTCTCTCTGTTCCCATGGCCAGGCCTCCTTGAGTTTGGGCACCATTGCTGCCAGGTTACTATAGTATTTAATAAATGTTATTCCTTGACTGAGAAGATCAGGGGTTGTGAGGTAGCACGTGTTGTCCACACTTAAGTGGGCATATAAATATACTGAGATTGCATGCAGAGTGAGTTGATTAGTTTCTCAAAAAGAAGTTAAAAGCTGTAACTTGGTCAGTGTCCCAGAAGCTCCTTGAGTTGGCATTCAAGGCTCTCTTCAATCACCCTCTAGTCTTCTCAAGCCTTCCTGATACGACTCCCATTGCTACACCTCAGCCAGTCAGACTGGTCCACTCACTGTTTCACCTCGCCTGAAACATCCGTCCCACACCTTTCCTCCTGAGGCTTACACCATAAGTGTATCCTAAGAGAGCCCCCCCTCCACTCCCCATTTTCTTTCCTGTGGATTCTCCAAAGTTTACCCTCTGTCCCAACTCTTTTTAGTATCTTCTTGGATGACTCCAAGCTGATAATAAGATAATGTTCCTCCAGCTACCACAGAACACAAAAGTAGAATGACAGTCTCAGAGGCTCTCAGGAAAACTGACAGGAACCATGGAATGAAGTCAACCAGCTGTTGCCGTAGTGGTGAAAAGCTCCCTGTTACCAGTGATTCCAAGAGGTGATGAAAATCTCCATATCTTCAGTGCAGTCTCTTGAATTTTTAAGGTTGACAATTAATTTAAAATAAAAAAAAACTAATTATATGGGAGTAAACAAAATTTGTATGGGGCAGCCTTTGGGCTTTGCCTTTTCTTAAGCAGTGTGTTGTCCACATTCATCAGTTGGAAGTTGCCCATACTGTTTGCCTGAAGAAGTTGTATATTTGATTAGAGTTTCGGAGTTTTTAGGAAACGCATCCTTAGTTGTTCCTTTTGTGAACGTATCTTTTTTCATAACAGTTGGTACAAAAATTATGAGCATAGTAGAATGAAATACCAGGTAATCAAACTATTCACTGTATTGAATTGATCATAAATAATACATTCACAGTTTGAGAGCAAGTCCCCAGCTAAGGAGAATGAAGGCAAGAGGGCTTCAAGGAGACTTTTGAACTGAACAATGACCCTATTGCTAACAAAAAGAAGAAGAAACCCCTTTCCATATGAGAAAATTAGGCCCCAACTGCTAGAAGTCTTATTGCAAATTAACTTCATCAATATGGCTAAAGACCAGACAGTTTTCTGGGGTCGTGGAAATGTCGCTGGCCATCCTGCATCAGTCACCAGCATCTGTGCCACGCCAAGGCATACTTCTGGAAAAGCCAGGCTGTGACCCTGAAAAATGGCATGTTATCTTCAGAACGTTTAGCAGTTTGGAGAAATCTAGCCCCATCCAGGATCTGAGAAGACTTTTGTGAATTCTGCTATCAGTGACTGAGGTCAGATCTTCACACCAAAGAGCAGATGGTAGAAAAGCTGGTGCTGAAGTGATTCATGATCTGCATCCTGCCAGAGTGTCAGGTCTTAGTCAAAAAAAGTGGTGTGGAGACTTGTAAAGGCCTGGGGGATGTGCTGAAAAATAAGCAGAAACTGAAGAAATGAACCATAGTCGGCAGACAAGGACAGGAATTTCTGGTGCAAAACTCAGATGTTGAGATACTATAAGTTGAGCTCAGTGACTTGGATGATGAAAGAGACCCAGGGAAGCCTGGTCTATGGTCAGTATCGTTCTTCCAGAGAAGGGCCAGCAGGACCAGAAAAGTCCCTTGCCCAAGACCATTCCTGAAACAGGTGAAATGGAGGGTGTGGCACCCAAGGAGAACTTGGAGAAGGGCTTGATGGGAGACATGGAAGAGACAAGAACCCATCAATCTGAAGAGCCTGGGCTTCTGAAGGGTCCTGGGGGAGAAGTTTGAACTAACAGTGGATTCAGAAGACATTCTCTTAGGAGTCACAGATGTTTCAAAAGGAAATGGACCAACAGCCCCACATTCCAAGAAGTGCATCAAGAAGAAACCACATCCTTGGACAAAGGGTTCTCAGGAAAACCTGGGTCTCTTTCCATCGGTTCACCTGGCACTGTGGGATCCACCAGTCTTCCTAAAGGAAAAGAAACCTGGGGTAGGGCGTCCTATGAATATAGGGTATGCAAGAAGAAATCTCCTTATCAATCTCAGCTTACTCTGTACCAGAGGACACATACAGGTGCGAGACCCTTTAAATGCAGTATTTGTGTCAAAGGGTGTGTGCAGCCCTCAAATCTTTGGGTTCACCAGCAGATCCACACATGCAAGAAGCCATACTGCTGTGATCTGTGCCCCAAGAAGTTCACTAGCGTCTCCGTACTGCCTGCTCATGAGAGGACCCACACCCGGGAGAAGCTTTCCAGTGTGAGCTCTGTAACAAGCCTTCAGCACGGGGAAACTCAGTGTTCACTGATGCACCCTCTCTGCGCTCAAACCCTACATGTGTCCCGAATGTCACAGTGCCTTCCATCACCTGGGGACTTTCATATATCACCAGAAAAGCCATTCCAAATGGCTCACCCAGGATCCTGCCCTCAGGCCCACGTCCCTTCTGCTCCAAGGAGGAAATTCAGGATGATTTGTCACCTCTGTGGTACAAAGTGTGAAGGACGTAGGAGGATACTGGAACCCAGTGGGGTTCCATTCCAAACATCAGTTAGGATCTTTGAATGATGATTTATTTTCCCTTTGGAGTTTGTATCCTACTTTGCTATAGACTATGGTTTTATGATAAGATTTTGCTCTGTGTTGTTCTTTTTCCAAAGAAGGCATGTCTCACTGGTTATCAGTACTTCATCATGAAACTGAGGCTGCTGCTGACTGTCTTCCTGTTAGGCATTATTTCATTGTAAAATAGAATGTTCCTGGCAGGGTGGCCAAACGAAATACAGGATCACCAGTGAAATTTAAATTCCAAATAAACAAACTCATTTCTGTCAAAAATAAATCAATAAATAATACCTTATTTGAGTGCTACCTTCTGTCCCAAGCAGTGATTAGAATTAAAATTTTTTTTTTTTTTTTTGTAAAGGCAGCAGCAAAGAGTTTAATAAGCATTTGGCTTAAAACATCCATTTCAATACTTACATTAGTGAATTATCAGGCAAACCCTCAATTGCAAGTATTTTGTGAAGAATTAGAGTTTTCTGACTAGAGAAAATTGGACTGAGTACTTTTCCTCTTTTTAATATTAGAAATTGAGATTCAAAATTAAGCTTTTATAATATTTGTATATCCATCTATTGTTACTCAGGTAAACTGAAATTATTTTCATTTGGCGGTTTCAAAGCAAGTGAGTGAATCAAATCTGAAGCTGGTAACTTGTAATTATATTGATTTTCCTTGTGCTTGTTGGGTATTCTTCAAAGTGACAATGCTTAGAGCAAATGTCACTTTATCACCAACAGCTTTGCAACACCCTAATTGCAGCTGACAGATGTACTATGAGAACGTATGAAAAGGGTTTTCAGTAGAGCAGATCAAAGTCTCCACCAACCACTAGAGTTGACCAGCTGTCTCAATAGCCTCCACGTCCCCAAGAATGTGTGTGGTGCTTAAGAGGGAGAATAGGGAGGTGGGGCTGGTGGAGGTATACACAGGACTCCAGGAAGGAGGTGACAGACAATCAAGCAAGAAGTGTTTCTTTTGACAGGTGTATTGTAGGCTAGTGAATAAATAATGAAAGAAATGACTGTAATTGTTTACTTAATTGAATGATTGCTTGAAATATGGTTGCTTGGTAAGGACCACATTATAGACCCCACTTGGCACATAAATATGATACTTATGTTGAGGGCTAATTAATTGGCTCTCACAGGTGGAGTGATGGGTCAGCTGTGGCCTTGCCTCTTGTTTGCGTTGGACGAGCCCAGTCTTGAAGCAAAAATACTTACTCTTGTAGCATTTTGAAATCTGTCAAGCCAGGCACTCATTTTAGAAGCTGTTAGGTAGTTATAATTTGGAAATTATGAGCAGAAAGCCTAATGTGTGAGGACAGATGACAGTGTGAGGAATTGTAGACAGAATGTACCTCTGGGTGTTACTGAAGCAAGATGCCTTACTGTGCATTTTCTATCCTCATTTCTGACAGTCTTCAAAGAGACCATTACCTAAAACATTCAATAAATGTGAGGGAGAGTGGTAATTCTCAAACTCTAGCATGCATCAGAATTACCTGAAAGGCTTATTAAATCTGACATGGTTGGAGACCAGCCCCTGGTTTCTGATGCGGTTGGTCTGGGAAAGGGCCAGAAGGTGTGTGTTTCCAATACAGTCCCAATCGATGCTGATGCTATTGGTCTAGGGACCACACTTAGCCAACATCTTGTATAGAAAACCAATTAGTGAATGCAAATGAATTACTAAATCTAGCACCTACACAAGCATGATGCCATCCCAGTGCAGCGGAAATTAGGGTAATTCTCAGTGAGGAACTTCCTGCCACACAAAGTACCGCCAGGCTGACCTAAAGCAGCCAGAGTGGCGCTGCAGGAAATTGGGTTCGGAAAGTGGGTTCTAGGAATGAGTATCTTCCATTTGGTAACCTTGTGACTTCAGGAAAGTCACTGAGCCACTCTGCACCTCGCCCTCCTCATCTGTCACAAGCAGATGATAGTAGTCCCTGTAGTATGAAATTTGTGGACAGCTTCCATGAGAGAATGTGTGAAAAACTGTTAGAATAAGAACTGGCGTGTAGCGTGAGCTGTATTACTACCTAAAGATGTCACAGTGTTCCAAAGGAATGTAACTGTGTATCAGTGCATATACCGCTCAGTCTGTTCAGGTTGCTGTAGCAAAATATCACAGACTAGCTGGCTTATGAGCAAAAGAAATGTATTTCTCACAGTTCTAGAGGTTTGAAGCATGAAATCGAGGTGGCAGGATGGTTGAATAAGGGCCCTCTTCTGTGTTGCAGACTTCTCATTGTGTGCTCACTTGTTGGAAGCATCTAGGAGCTCTGTGCAGTGTCTGAAATCTTCATTATTTAGTTGCATCAGGTCTTTGTTGTGTTGTGCAGGAGCTTCTGTTGTGGTGCATGGGGTTTGGGGCATGTGGGCTTGGTACTTGCAGTGTGAGGGCTTGGTTTCTCTTTGGCATGTGAGATGTTCCCCACAGCCTGCAGAGTTCCCCAGTGAGGGATCAAATCCATGACATTGCAAGGCAGATTCGTAACCACTGGACCACCAGGGAAGTCCCTGTGAGATCTCTTTTATAAGAGCACTAATCCATTCATGGGGGCTCAACCCTCATAACCTAATCACCTCCCAAGGCTCTGTTTTCTAACACTATTGTAACGATTGCACACATCCCAACATGTGAATTTTGTGTGGGCACATTCAGACCATATATATATATATATATATATATATATGCATATATGGGAGAGAAGGAAAGGCATCATGCATTTTCACATTTGGGGCTTCTTAACCTAGGGGACCTGTCTTGTGCAGAAAGCTACCTGAAGTGCAGTTGAGGTGAGCTCTTTATCGTATCAATATCATTCAGTTAAGCTCAGTGACTTAGTCGTGTCTGACTCTCTGAGACTCCATGGACTGTAGCACACCAGGCTTCCCTGCCCATCACCTACTACCAGAGCTTGCTCAAATTCATGTCCATCAAGTCAGTGATACCATCCAACCATCTCATACTCTGTCATCCCCTTCTCCTCCTGCCTTCAATCTTTCCCAGCATCAGGGGCTTTTCCAAGGAGTCAGTTCTTCACATTAGGTGGCCACAGTATTAGAGTTTCAGCTTTAGCATCAGTCCTTCCAATGAACATTCAGGACTGATCTCCGTTAGGATGGACTGGTTGGATCTTCTTGCAGTCCAAGGGACTCTCAAGAGTTTTCTCCAGCACCACAGTTCAAAAGCATCAATTCTTTTGCACTCAGCTTTCTTTATAGTCCAACTCTCACATCCATACATGACTACTGGAAAAACCATAGCTTTGACTAGACAGACCCTTGTTGGCAAAGTAATGTCTCTGCTTTTTAATATGCTCTCTAGGTTGGTCATAGCTTTTATTCCAGGAGGCAAACGTCTTTTAATTTCATGGCTGCAATCACCATCTGCAGTGATTTTGGAGCCCAAGAAAATAAAGTCTGTCACTGTTTCCATTGTTTCTCCATCTATTTGCCATGAAGTGATGGATGTCATGACTGGATGCCATGATCTTAGTTCTTTGAATGTTGAGTTTTAAGCCAGCTTTTTCACTCTGCTCTTTCACTTTCAACAAGAGGCTCTTCAGATCCCCTTTTCTTTCTGCCATAAGGGTGGTGTCGTCTGCATATCTGAAGTTATTGATATTTCTCCCTGCAATCTTGATTCCAGGTTGTGATTCATCCAGCCTGGCATTTCTCATGATGTACTCTGCATAGAGGTTAAATAAACAGGGTGACAATAAGCAACCTTGATGTACTACTTTCCTGATTGGGAACCAGTCTGTTGTTCCATGTCCAATTCTAACTGTTGCTTCTTGACCTGCATATAATTTCTCAGGAGGCAGGTAAGGTTGTCTGATATCCCATCCCTTAAAGAGTTTTACAGTTTGTTGTGATCTACACAGTAGAGTTTTATCTCAAATGTGAAGAGTATTTCACATGAGACTGTTGACTAGGTGTATGGTTTGTTAATGTGGCTTCAGTGACTAGTGGCAACTGTGATGGTGTATGAACCAGACAAACTGAGAAAAATGGAGAAGGAAAGAAGCAGAAAGAGACTGAGAGACAGTGATGGAGAAGAGTGAGGCCAGAGATAGGAAGGTGACAGACAGCTGGAAACTCATTGCTCTTGTTGTATAATAATGCTTTTGACATAAGTTAAATTCAGTGTTTCTATTAGGATTCTAAATATACTATTTCTAATACTACACTATACTAATTCTAATTCTACTATTAACCCTAATCTGTGTACATCCATTTATACCATAACCGCTTAGGTGTTTATGGGTGCTAAGTGCTGGCTTCTCGTGTTTTGATTGTTCAGGAAGTTCTGAGCACCCATCTTAGGGAGTATAATATGAGGGTGAAGAAAGCATACTCACTGCCTCCAAGGAGAATGCAGACAAGTGGGAAAGAAATGGAAGAGTAAATAAAATACCCTTAGACAAAGGAAGGGAAAGAACAGTGTTATCAAGTATGGATTTTCTAGAACAGAATCCTGGTAGAATCCTGTCTTCAGCCCCACTTAGCCATGAAGTCTTGGACATACTGCTTATCCTTTGTAAACCCACAGTGAACTCATGCTTGTAATGGAGGTGGTTCTGCTCTAAAGGACTGTGGATGCATGTCAGGCATGTGCCATTTATTGCCTGGGGTACACAGTGCCTCTATGCATGCTGAGTTGTGTCCCGCTCTTTGTGGCCCCATGGACTGTAGCCCACTAGGCTCCTTTGTCCATAGAATTTTCCAGTCAAAGGTACTGGAGTTGGGTTCCATTTCCTACTCCTGAGGATCTTCCCCACCCAGGGAGTGAACCCATGTCACTTTCATCTCCTGAGCTGGCAGGCAGATTCTTTAGCCCTGCACCACTGTGGTACGCAGTAGGCCCTTCCTTAATGAGGCTGTGGGCTTGTTGGTTTGTTGGGTGCTTTTCTTTTGCAGGTAGAGCCCTGGGTTTTAGATTAGTGGTTTCAGCCATGCATACTGTGATGGTAGCAGTGTGCAGAACGCAAGACATTGCTTGAAGAAAGACAAGAAGTGAACTGTGAGGTCACGCAAGCTGGAGGAAAGGTTGCTGCTTACCAGAAAGTGTGTGGCCCTTGTTCTCTGGGTATTGAGGGAGTTGGCAGGGCAGTCACTGGTTTCTACTGAAACAGTGATGGTGTATAGGAAGAGGAATAAGGGAATAGTGCAATAACTGCAGATGCTTTTATGGACATTGTACGGTGAGGTTGCCCTTCAAGAGTTACTGCCTTATCATTACTGCTGACTCGTTTCATGGTGTTCTAAGTCCTTGAACTACTCAATGTGCTGCCAGAACAGTGATTCTTGACAAATGTGCAACTCACACATGACGACTGTGGATCCTGGGCTTCGGATCATGGCTGTTTGGTGCTAAGCAAACAGTGGGAGGATGGGGGAGCAAGAATGTGGGAAGGGAGGGAATCTTCTGGAGGCAGAAGAGACCAATAACCATGCTCTCTGGCACCACACTTCCTGCCTTAAATCTTGGCTTTGGTACGTGCTTGTTGGGCGCCTCTGACCAAGTTACTTGCCCCATGGCTTTTGACTCACGTGTCACCTAGGGTTGAGTTAACGCATGCATAGCATCGCCAGCTACATCATGAGCACTGGAGGATTTGTTATTTCGTTTTGGCTGAACAAGGTCTTTGTTGCTGCACAAGGGCTTTTCTCTAGTTATGGAGAGCTGGGGCTGCTCTATAGTTGCAGTGCTGGGGCTTCTCATTGTGGTGGTTTCTCTCGTTGCAGAACACGGGCTTTAGGGAAAGCAGGCTTCAGTAGTTGTGGTGCTTGGGCTTAGTTGCCTCGCAACATGTGGCATCTTCCTGGACCAGGGATCAAACCCATGTCCCCGGCATTGGCAGGCAGATTCCTAACCCTTAGACCAACAGGGAAGTCCAGGTTAGTTTTTGTTTCTATTATTTCATGTATGGAAGGATACTCCCAACCTTTTATAGTGTTCCCAGAGCACTGAAGAATTTCAAGGTGACCTCTTAGAGTAATACTGTAAAATCACATTAACATTTAACTCATTAGAATTGTGTTCTACATGCCTTTAGGATAACTAACATATGTTATACATAATCATGTATATGGCTGTTCAGAGCTGCTGTTTTCTTTCTCTTCTTTTAGTCTTCTGCATCTTTCTCTCTAAAGTGTGGTAATTAAATACTATAAAATTAAGCTTTCATATGGACTGCTTGTTATTTACTATGTCCAGCAGTATAGATTTTATTACTACATTTAAGAATTGTATACACGGACCTATGTATTCTGTATTTGTGGGTTATTTGAGGCATGTCAAAAGTTACTGAGGACTTGAGAGCTTCATCCTCCGTGGATACCTCTCCACCGAGGCTGGTTGGCTTGTGGTCACAAGACCTAATGGCTGCCTTGTATTTTTAGTCAGCTGGAGAAGATATTTCTCACTTCTGTTCCTCCTTAAGTTGCAGAATGAAGAGTAGGCATGTGTAGGACACCACGGTAGGATAGGTGATGGTTATATAGGAAATGTTATTTTGCTTGATTTTTTTTTTCTTTTTAACTGTAACAAGAGCCTGTTATGTTAACAGCTTACCTGTTCATTTTTCTTTGCTGTAATAATAGGGTTTTGCTTAGAAAGCCATGTCCATTACTGAGCAATTAACAGCAAGATGAACATATTTAAAAGCTGCATAGAGGAGAAGGAGGAGAATGCATTGAGCATAAAATTAGACTCTTGACAACAGGTTTTCATTTAAATGATGTCTGGGTTTTTTTTTTTTCCTTTTTTTGCTTGTATATAACTGCCTTCTAGCTTTGTTCTCTCACACTCTGTTTGTCTTGACGTGTTGTATGTACTTGGGAAATGAATAGCAAGTCTCTTTAATTTTCTGAACAATTGTGTATCTTTGGAGTGTGCAGAGGGGCTACCATGGTTTAAAGCAGTGATTTTTTTTTTTCTTAAGATTTTGTAATTAGGTTCCATAGTGATTCAGAATGGAGCTATCCTTTGATAACTTTTACATGAGTGAAAGCCTGCTTTCTCTTTGCATGTTTTCTGTTTCTACTGTGACACCAGAATCCACACATAAAATGTTGATTTTTTAAATTATCTTTTATTGAAGGATAATTGCTTTACAGAATTTTGCTGTTTTCTGCCAAAGTTCAACATGAATCAGCCACAGGTAGACATATATCCCCTCCCTTTTGAGCCTCCCTCCCATCTCCTCCCCATCCCACCCCTCTAGGGTGATACAGAGCTCCTGTTTGAGGTTCCTGAGCCACACAGCAAATTCCTGTTGGCTATCTATTTACATGTGGTAATGTACATTTCCATGTTACTCTATCCATGCATCTCACCCTCTCCTCCCCCTCCCCATGTCCATAAGTCTCTTCTCTATGTCTGTTTCTCCATTGTTGCACTGTAAATAAATTCTTCAGTACCATTTTATTTTCCCACGTTGGAAGATCCAGGTTCCTTCTCAAGCTTTAATTCCTATTTTTAAGATAAACATAATATATCATACATATCAGAACTTACATCTGAACCAGATAAAGGTATCTTGGAGTCACTTTTATTTATTTACTCAAGACTGGTATTTTATGAAATAATTTGAAAATTCAGAGAAAAAGTGAGGTTTGGAGATGACAGTGCATACATGGTGTCATTTTTTTTCTCAGTACTTTAGTCTGCTGTATTCAATTATTATTGAGGATTTAGACCCTACCTTCAAAGTGCAAACATTTTCTTCTGCAGTTAAAGCTGTGATATTTTCTTTTACTGGTAATATTACTAAAGGCTTAGGACAAAGAAAGTTGTAACAGGTGAACATAGCATGTTGCCAGGTTTTAATTACGCCTTTAATGGTAGAAAGTGCTGAGGAATATTGATTCTCATTCTTTGTACATATGTGTATGTACCACATATGTGTGTACATAACACTGATTCTTACATGGTAAGAAAATGACAAAGCAAAAACAGGATGAATAAACTATTAGGGGTTAACTGCTGTGTGTTTTGCTTTAACCTTCTGTAGCACATATGGGAGAAAAATACTCTACCCAATTTTTGAACAGGCACAGAGATACCAAACCTTCCAACTATAGTTGGATTCTCTCAAAGATGAGTAATAACTTAATACCACTTAATTCTGCTTTATGCCATCATTTCTGTTATGAAATTTAAGAATTGTGTAAGGCATTATTATTAAGTAGTACTTCTAGAATTTTTTAAAAAAAACTTTCTCTAAAATTATAAGGCAATTTGACATTTTTCCAGAAATTATCTTGTTTGTTAAGATGGTCATATTCTGCTTTTTAGTAATGAATGTCTTTTTGGCAGTAAGGACTTGATCCAACAATATTTAAATGCAAATGATAGATTTAAAATGAAATTAGCCTATTAATTAGGGAAAAAAGATTGAACAAATGGTAAAATAGCCCATGATGAAAAATATTTTTACTAATAGATGTATCTTTTTACCAATTGTAGCAGTGACTTGTTAAGCTTTTGAAATCTGTGAGTGTACAGAAGGAATCTCCCTTCCTGATAGGAGTGTGTGTCCATGCAAATTGTTAAATCCTTAAAAAATCAAGTAAATGATAGAGACCATGCATAGACTCAGGGTATGATTTCTGACCTTGGAATTAGTGACATTTGGGGCTGAGTTATTCTTTGCTGTGAAGGGAACTTTCCTGTGCATTGCAGGATGTTAAACAGCATATCTGATCTCTACTCACTAGTTGCCAGAGGCACCCTCAAGCAAAAATGTGAGTAGGCATTGCCGAATACTACTAAGGGGCAAGAAGGGAGGGAAATCGGCCCTTGGTTGAGAACAACTGATGTAGAGATTTAGATACAGAAATACCTAATTCAAGTTCCTAGTGATTGATGTTTTATTACCAGTCACAACCATGACTGGCAAGTGCTTCAGGCCTTAATAAAATGAAATTTCACCCAGTGGTCCCAGCTGAAATAAACCACACCACTTTGACCTCCTCGAAGTTCTAAGCATTTTCAGCACCATAGAGACCCCTAGTCCCTACCTACTTTTCTGTCAGTACACAGCCTCATTACTTTGTTTTGAGTGCCAATTCATTTTAGTAATGCAACTCAAACGATTTAGACATGCAGTAGATAATGGAGCGTCTGCCTCCCAAGTTGAGTTCATACCTTCCTAGTGAATGAGAACATGAAAGGAGAAATGTTGCTCTTGGTGCTCCTGTACTGCTAAATTTGATTTGACCAGGTAATTGTGATGTCATCACGAGGTCTCTGGCAGGTAAAGGTGGTGTAGCAGGGAGTGGAGGCGGTGTCTGGGAAGATGATTGCCACTGATAGCTAGAGGCCTGATTTCTCATTCTCTGCCTGATTCCAGATGCCTGGCTAGACCAGATGCTGCATTTGGTATGGTGTGTACAGTTCTGTGTGGTTTACGAGAGGCCTTTTGGAGTCAGAGGACCCTAAAATGATTCCTAAGTGAGGAGAAAAAAAAAACTCTGATGAGATTACTGAGTTCTGTCAGGGAAGAATATGGATACTAGGTTGGAGCTGTTACCAACGGCACAGTTGTTTACTCAACAGAAAAAAGAGGAGTGCTATTTAGAGGTAAACATGAATTTTAAAAAATTTATCAGTTTTGTCTCTATTACCCTTTTGTAGAGTTTTTTTCTGACTTAATTTGTAAGACTGCTCTGTCTTGGATTAGACCTAGATTGTGATTCTGAAAGTGAAAGTGTTAGTCACTCGAGCATGTCTGACTCTTTGTGACCCCATGGACTGTAGCCCACCAGGCTCCTCTGTCCATGTGATTCTCCAGGCAAGAATACTGGAGTGGGTTGCCATTTCTTTCTCCAGGGGATCTTCCTGACCCAGGGACTGAACCCGAATCTCCTGCATTGCATACATACTCTTTACCAACTGAGCCACCAGGCAAGCCCAGATTGTGATTAGGGATGGTATTAAAAACTTTATTTAACTGTAAGTGCCTAGAGGAAAAACTTCTTTCATGCTTATTTTTAAAGTGGCCCATGGAGAGACATGGGTAATCTCTGAGGTGTATCAGTCTTAGTTTTCGATATTTGGTAGTTTTATATTTATATTTATAAAAAGACCTGCTTGTTTAACACATATGTCTAATGTCCCAGTTCTATGTCCCAGAGAGACATCACTGTTTCAGGCACGGCATTTTTTTCCTACTCAGGGAAGTCAATTCAAAGTGACCAGTGTTGGCATGTGAGCCCAAACCCACTGACTGGTCTTGACATAAACCCTGGTTAAGGTAGCAAGTGAGGAAATGTTACTCTAGGCCAGAACAGTTTAGTAGAACTGTGTTTGCGTCATCCCTCCATATAGTAGCCGTTAAGTCATATATCCCTATTGAAAATTTGAAATATAGCCAGTGTGACCAAAGGATGACATCTTAGTTATTTAATGAAATATAAATGTAAATAGCAACTGGTGGCTACCAGGTGTGATATTGGACAGTGCAATTCTAGGCTTTTGAGAAACGTTTTCAGACACAATTGTAAACCTGCGATTGTGGTTACTCTGGGCCTTTGGAACAGACCATACTCACAGAGCAGTTAGCACAGTCTTAGTCTGTCCACTTAGTCGAAGCCTTTGTCTATCCACTTGGACAGAGAAAGAATAATGCTTGTGTATGCCAACAATCCTGGTAAGTTAAGGTTGCAGAAGTCTGATTTAGGAAGGCCTGATATTAAACACGGGACTTCCCAGGTGGCACTGTCAATGCAGCAGACCCAAGTTTGATCCCTGGATTGGGAAAATCCCCTTGAGGAGGAAATGGCAGCCCCCTGCAGTATTCCTGACTGAAAAATCCCGTAGACAGAGGAGCCTGGTGGGCTACCGTCCACAGGGTGGCAAAGAGTTGGACACAACTGGGTGACTGAGCACAATATTAAGCACAGGCATCTAGGATATTGAAAACTAAATTAAAGCCGGGAAGGGAAGTTAGTGCAGGCAGGTACTTTTAAACCCACTCTCTTCCCTGTTCTTTGAAATTGCATCTATGGAGTGCAATACATCTATGTGTTTTTGTTGTTTTGTTTCTAATAGTATTTTTTTATCCTTATATTCTTCCTTAAGCAATTTAGCACAACTCTGCTAAGTTGGGAAAGAAGCTTGGTGGCAAGTCATAAGAACAGAATACTTGGAAAATGTAGAATTGTTTTTGTATGACATCAAGCACCAAGGTGTTAATCATGAACTATTTAGTTCCGTCATACATCATGGTTTTTCAAATGATGTAAGGTTCTTGGTCCTGAAAATAAATACCAGAAACCATTGTGAAACTCTTTTGCTATGTGGTTACCATCCTGCTGGCATGGTAGAACTAGGAAGTGATTGGAACTGGTAAATGCTTTGAGATTATAAAGCTAGTCATGCTTGAACCCAGACATTGCTAGTTCCCTGTTCTCTAGTGGATACCATATGATGGATGAAATCACCTTAAGAAACATCCCTCCAGCTTTCCCTTATCAGTTCAAAAGGCCCATAGTGGTTGAAAGCTGGTAAGGATAATAATTTGATAATTGGTTTTTATTTCTAAAAGATATCTGAAAAGATGGAAAATACTTTGCAGTCAAATGATTGAACTTTGACATATGTGAAAGTATGTAAATATTCATGGTAGCACTCCTCTAAAGCCTTTTAAATATTAAAATTTATTTTTGCTTTATTATCTTTTTCCAACAAATTTATGTAGTCTTGAGAAGTTCCTCTAAATCCCATTGTTTTCATTTTTAAAGGGAAATAACAAGAGCACTAACCCTTAGGAGTGCTATGAGGCTTAAATGAGATAATAATATATAGATTCAGCATAGTGCCTGGACCACATGAATTGCTCCATAAATTGTAGCTATTGTTATTGATGTGGCTGCTTTTGTATATCTTAAAGGTTATATATTAATGATGATACTGTAAATTCAAATATACAAATGCAGGTGTGTTTTTTTTCTTTCCATAACCTGAGAGTTCTTCTGCCATGCAAATCAACCTTCCTTTATTTTTTTGTTTGTTAAGAGTTTTTTATACCAGGTGTTCTGAAAGCTAGGCACATTCTGACCTCTAAAAATGGCTCTCTTAAACTTACCAGATGGTTTATTGTGACAGTAAATAGGTGTATCTTTTAAGATATTATCTGATTATACAAAATCATGTCCCAACAACTTAAATATACTTATGGTAGCTTTTCTTCTTTCTTTCTTTCTTTTTTTTTTTAAATAATGACCTGCCTTGAATGCTGGAGTAAATGGCATGCTAAGCTTCCTCTCATTGAACCAAGATGATTCAGTTTTTTACTTAAGAAGAATGAAAAGTGTCTGTAACTTTTTAAGTTGAAGTGTTAGTATTTTAAAAACATAGTCCCCTAAGAAAGATTGTATGCTGTTGTCAACTTAAAAAAGTGTACAACATGAGAGTTAAGATTTATTTGGGGCAAAATGAAGACTGTAGCCCAGGAGATCGTACCTTAGACAGCTCTGAGAAACTGCTCCAAAGGGGCAGGGGGCAGGTCAGTATATATGAGGTTTTTGTGAAGGGGGAGTTCATGCAATCAAGCACACATTTTTCCAGAAAGTTTCTACTAGTCTCGTGAAGTTTTGCTAGTCACGAAGATCACTCATCACCGTGAAGGATTTTAGTGCTTTCCTAGATACGGGGAGATACACGAATTGGATTCATAAAATCAGCCCTTAAAAACACTTGCCTCTCTGAAGACCTGTCTTGCCAGGTTCTCCCCTGAGCACAGAGTACCTCATTTCTGCTCTCCGCCCTGAACTCCTTTCAGGGGGTGTTGAAGGTCAGCAGCTGCAGCAGCACATGATCTAATCCTCATAGAGGTAAATGGCAAAATGTCCATTTGTAGTTGACACTGTGTATTTTCATATTTATATTTAATGCCTCAAATTATCAACATAGAGTCTATAGTACTTGGATTGGCTAGATAACTCTTTCAGTCATTCACTCACTCAAAGCAATGTTTTGAGGAATGTTTGATTAATTTGACCTATTTCTTCTAGGAAGTTGCATTCTGATTATGAGAGTTATCTGGGGGAAAAAATGCTTGTCTTTTCAGATGGAAGGATGTATTTAAATTTAGAAAGACATATATTCCTATGGCCCAGGGTGCCTGTGCATTAATGCAGAAATTGATATTAGGGTAAAATCTTGGACAATTAGGGATGAGTATCTAAAACTCAATTAACCTTTAGCTGTTCACCCCATAGTAGTGACATGCTCTCATTTTCACTGCTGTGGGATTACATATATTCTTTATCACTGTACACCCAAAGACAAAAGTCAAACTGTCAAGACCAGTTTCAGCCAGGGCACATGAACAGATCTCCAGGGCTCAGGATGTACATCACTTACTTGATTTGTAATGCTTTCAGTAGGGAATGCAGTTCTCCTCCTTGTTGACCGTTTTATTTCCATGAATCCACATTGAATCTCCCTTCAAGTTGCTTAGTGATAACAGAATGAACTTCCCATCCAGGGCCTTGGGGCTCAGAATCATGTGGTGGTGATCACCATGATCTCTGCATTACTTCTATCACCAATGTGATTGCAGGTCGGAATTTCTAACAATAGTCAAAGTCATTTTTTAGAAGAAGACAAGAAAGCAAAATGTTACACCCATCTTAAAACTGCCTTGATAGTAAAATAATTTTACCATATTGGTTTCACATGTTCAGTGTGTGTATATAGGTCTATACTTTTGAGCAATGCTTCCGTTGTTTAAATGATTGCTGAATGGTAATAGCACTTGGCAGAAATTTCTTAGTATTTCAACCTTTAAATGATTAAATGTCTCTAGACCCATCATGAGAAGAGACATGAAAGGGTCGCATGTGCCCTTATGGTCTAGGTTTCTAAGCTTTACCTGCTAAGCCTCCTGAAAAGACACAGATGAAGAAAATTTAGACTTGAGTTATAATTGTATGCTTTTCTATCACTCTTCATAATGTACTTATTTGGGTTGATCATACAAGTTTTTATAATGATGGTCCCCACATTGCTTCATTTTTCTTAAAAGCATTGCTGCAATGAGCTCCCTTCTTATATATTTAAATTGTTGACTAATTGTCTTAATCATTAATCCATGAATTTATGTAACACATCCACATTATTAATTTTTTGTGTGTTCTTCCAATCCCACCCCATGTTTCCAATTCAGGACTTCAGGATGAGAAGGAAAGCTGTGTACAAGTCCTTTTTGTTGTTGCTGTTGTTAGAAATTCCTAATGAAAGTAGTTGGGATCTCTCTCTGTTGTGTCATTTGATCTGTCTTATCTTAGTGGTTCCCCCTGGGATGAGCTGTCTACTCCTTTTGAGCGCAGCTTTCCCTCTGGCCTTATATCTTAGTTACCTGTGTACTTTTCTGATTTTGGACATGGACTATGTGTTCCATGGTGAAAGATACTGTAACTCTAAAGGGCAGACCTGTGTGGGGAGAGCTGCGTATATGGATGAATGACCAAACCAGTTAATTAAGAATGAAGAGACTACGTATATTTCCCCATGAATTATAGTCACCATTCTTCTCTGGAATTTGTGTCTTCACCTGTACGTCCAGGCCTGTCTGTTGCCACTCCCACTGGAAGCATTAAAATATCTGTTCTGCATACTCTGTTCAGAGATATATTTTTCTTTCATTTTCAAAGTTGACAAAGACTACCTATTGAACATTTGCCTGTGAAGAAGTTAACATGTTTAAAAAGATTTAAGAAAATTAGCTACTTTGCTCTGAAGATAAAATGTTCATTTAAACTAAGGAGGAACAGCTTCTTTGTGTCAGCTTTCTCATGCCATCCTGTGCTAAACTGTGAATTTGTTTTGCATTGGATTTTCTCTTTTGCAGAAAAGTATCATCATTTTCACCGCCAGAATAGATTATAGAGCAAAACAGAAGACTTTTCTGAAGGCAACTGTGTGTGTGTGTGTGTGTGTGTTTTAGGAAAAATCTGTGGCAAACACATTTTCCTGAGGATTTTGATAATTTTTGGTAGCATTATCTGGACTTTACAACTTGTAAACAGTTGGTGTTTCAGTTTTCTTATACCAACCCTTGTTATTTATATAACCAACAAATTACCATCTAATATTAAGTGATAAATTAATGACCAGTTTTATTTAAATAAGTCAGTCAATAGCTCTTTGAGGAGGCCCTATGTGTCAGTGTGGACTATTGGGATGGAATCAAGGCAATTTTGACAGTTTAGTGGGGAAGATGGTCATTAAACAAATAGGTATATGTACTATGTGACTGTAGTCCTGTGGCAAGGGTTACAAAGAAGACAAGTGGAATAGTAAGGAAATAATACAACTGAGGCTTATCTTTGCTGTGATTTTGTATGGTATCCTTTAGTTCCACGTGGCTATTTAAATATAATTTAGATATCTTTGTTTTGATTTCTTTGATTTAAAGATATTTAATTACAATTAAAATTGCACTTCCCAGTCATAGTACCATGTTTCAAGTGTTCAGTGATCCCATGAGGCTACCATACTGGACAACATGACTCTAGAATGCGTTCGTCATTTCACGGAATCCTCTTGGACAGCATTGTAATATAGGCTCTGAGAGAATCTCTGTGCAGAACAGCTGTTTAAACTTAGATATGTCTGAGTAGGCAGTGACCCGGTGACAATTTGGGATAGAGGGGAGATCAATCTTGGTAGAGGAATGCTCTAGCATATGGAGATAAACTGTATTAAACTTGATCTGTTATGTTCTTAGAATGGCATTTACCATTTTTTCATGCTTGCCTATTTTAAGAAGGTATAATAGTATTGGCATTTGCAATATTACTGTAACCATATAAAATTATGTCTTACTTGGCTCTGCTTAAGGATGGTATTACATTAAAAGAATAATAAATCTGGCATCCAAAATAATTCAAAAGCATTTAAAAATCTTCTTTGGTTTTTTTTTTTTGCAAAAAAGGTAAAAAAGGAATTCTTTCATAATGTGAATAGAGATCTTTCATCATTCTCTCCCTTCTTTCACTAATATATAGCACTACTACCCTTAAAGGCTCTCCATTTTTTTCTTCCAGAATTCCAGATGTCTTATAAATCTTGTCTAACTCAGCTTTTTATCACATGCTTTAATTTGTCCTGTTTCTCATTTTTTTCATTTTTTTATGATATCCTGCTCTCTGGCTATTGGACAACAACGGAAACTGTGAGTGCTGATTCAGCGAGTAGCAGTCTCTCCTCCTTAATAGACTTTTTCAAAAAGATACTGCCACTCAACTATTATCGCAATTCAACATTAAGGAAACATTCTAAATGCTTATAGGAAATTTGATTATGCTAGTTGGTCTTGACTTTGGTCTCCACAGGTTTTAGAACCAAGCTGTTGCTTTGATATGCATATTCTATAGTTCCATGCTAGAATTATTTTTATGTAAATGTCATTACTTTCCCTGAGAGGCTATCCTGTAGTCTAGTGAGTGGGTTTTTTTTCTTAGTACATTGGAAGTAAGAAAGCCAGTGTGGAAGATCCCACTGATTATACCTTTCAGTCTCTAAAATCTGTTGTTATAACTCACGTGGTTTATTTTTTATTGAAAGATATACTGTCACTCAATTTAATATTTTTAGTCTAGTTTATGTAGAGTAACATTGAGTAAAACCTTACAGAGTTGTATTAGTGGGAGAGAAAGTTAATTTTGAAGAAGTAGAAGCCCAGGACTTAATAATTCCAGTTACAAAAAGTAAATCTAGACTGTGTTGCCTGTCACACATTCTTAATATATCTTTTAAAATAATTAAGTGAGCATTTTTTCTAATTAAACTATAAGTTGTTGTTTTGTTAAGTTCCAAAGGATTTGAAATCAATTAAATATTTGTTGGCTTTATTCCTTTGTTTTCAGCATCTGGTAAGGTAAATTTTTATTTGTTTTATATTTGAAAAAGTAATTAGAATTTGTGAGCATACTCTAATATCATATGACTTTCAAGAGGAAAAGAAATCAGAATTTTTTTTAAAAAAAGTACATAATAATCCCAATGAAGAGATTCACCATGTAGATTCTGCCTTCTGTGTGTCTCCTTTCCTTTTGCTTTTCTCTGCTCCTGAATCACCAAGATTGCTTACATAGACCCTCTGATAACCCTCTGATTAGTCCATTGGCTTTCAATCCTGCTTACTTGCCTTTGACCTGTTCTCACGTGGCTGCCAGAGCTGTTTGTGCTAGAAATTGAAAATAGAGATTTAAGAATGGCAGTTTGGTTAGAGGGTGGAAGCTGAGGTAAACCCACTGAAATTTTACTCTTTCCTCAGGTTGCTTATTCTTTGTGTGTGTGCAGTGGTGTGATTTTCCACTAATGAATAGGCTCCGTGGGGATAAGTGGGCTTGCCAGGTGACGGTAGTGGCAAAAGGCCCACCTGTCAGTGCAGGAGACATAAGAGATGCAGGCTCCATCCCTGGGTCGGGAAGATCCCCTGGAGGGGGGCATGGAAAGCCACAGCATTGTTCTTGCCTGGAGGATCCCCATGGACAGAGGAGCCCAGTGGGCTACAGTCCATAGGGTGGCAAAGAGTCAGACACAACTGAACCGACTTAGCATGCATGCACACACATGGGGATAAGCATTGGCTTCCCCACTGTTCATCAGGAAGTGTTGGGTCTCTTCTCTGAGCCAGAAGAATCTGGTTCTGTTCATCTACTGCTTTGAAGACCTTTGGTGACTTGCCATTGCTTTCAACTAAGGTCCTAAATTATTAAGACGACCTCTGAGCTCCTATGATGGTGGCCCAGCTTATTTTCTGACTAGTCTGGCACCATTCTGCCTTGTTCTCTGTACTGCAACCACATGACCTTCTCTCTTCTCAGACATGGCAAGCTTCTTCCCATTTGATGCTGCTCTGTCTATCTGGAAGTTCACTGAGTCCCCTTCATTCTTTAGGTCTGGGCTTAAATGCCTCTTTCTGAGATCATCCTTCTCTGATCCCATCCTCACTCACTTTCTCCTGCAACAGACTAGGTGAGATCAGCTCAGTTTTTGCCCTCATGGCAGTGATCATAATTATTAATTAGATCACTACCAATAATATCTAATCTCTCTGCCAGACTAAAACTCCTAAAATCTAGAGTAGTGTCTATGCAGGTTGCATTGTATCCCCAGGACCCAGAGCTGTGCCTGGCACTTAAAGTCCTTTACTAACTGTTTTTTAAATATTTCTATTTGATATGAATTTAGTATAATTATGAAGACATTTTGAAATTCTGGCTTAAAAGATTTTAGAGCAGAAACAGGTTCTTCTCTGTTTGATTAAATTCTTCACCAGCATATTAAATTCTTCACTGTTGGCTTAAATCTTTATAGCCAGCCTAAGTCATTTGATTTCCACTCTAAATGTTCTGAGCTCAATATCCAAAGAAACTTTGATTTCAGAGGAAGTGCACCGATCCTATCAACCACCAAACATGTTTTTTTTAAAACTCTTTGGGGGAAGTAGGAGCGGAGATAAGGAAGAAATGAAAGACATCCTAAAGCATATTGAGAACCGCAGATAAAAGCAGCAGCTTGTGAGAAGGAGGTTAATGCATATTGAAGTAGATGTCACTAATTTCATATAAACTTGCCATCAGGAAGTTAAGAGCTTTGGGTTGTTTGTTCATTGAATTTGTACTCCTGACTTATTTTGGCCTTGGAGCAGTAATTAATAATGCAAGTGTGGAGGTGGAAGAGGGAAAAGAGATCAAGAAGAGAAGAGAGAAATAAAATGAGGTAAAGACAGGCAAACAGACTGACATTAAATCTACAATATAGTATATTATACTAAATAGATAAACTACAGATAAGTCACAGTCATAGGTTAATCTTTCATTTACATTCTACAGAGTATAAATAGGTGTTCTGGAGGGAAGGAAAAAGATGGTGGTGAAGGGCTCTTTGTCATTGCTCAGTTTAAGTCTGGAAGATTGGTGTAAATGGAGCTTCAGAGGTCTCTTTGTTTTTTGACTTTTCAGAGAAAGAGGTAGCATATTCAGCATTTCCCAGTCTTGCTGGTTTGGTTAACAGCATTCCCAGTTCACTAGCACTGGGATTTATGCCAACACTTGTGTTCAGATACCTTTTGGGTAAAGCTCGAGGAAGCATTTAAGCCATCCCAGAGAGAACATCGCAAGACAGTGACACATGTAATGAAGATGTCTCTTCTTGGCACCTCTTTTATCCTGGCCTCAAGGTGTAAAAGTATACGAATTGTCACTAACAGGACATAGGAAATCTATGTAATTATGAGGATTGTATTATGAAAATTAATGAGAATTTTAATGGGATAGGTGCAGAAACCTAACTTTAAATAATAACCTGTCAGGGAAACAGTTTGAGTCAAAAGAAACAACCCTAACATCAAGATCAAGTTCTCAAATGATCAGTCATTGCCCTCCCTCCCCTCCTACATCCTTAGTCCTGCTCCTTCCTTTGCAGATAGCCATCATATAAGTTGTGAATGTTCATCTCTCTGGGGGTATTTTTTAAAACGCATTTTGGAAATAGTGTTGTGATTTTTTAATATTTTCTAAATTAAATTGTAGAAAAGAATGATAACTTTAATACTAGAAATTATTATTGCTTTTCATTCCAATAATATTGAAAAATAACAGGAAGGGCCCTGAAGTAATTGCTGAATCGTCTTACTGTTAAAAACTGCCACTGTCAAGGACACAGTCTATGTACTTCTAGTGATGTTAGACTACTTTGATTTAATCCTCTTCATTTCCTTTGCTAAGGTTTACTATGCTAAAAAATGCATTTTTAATAGAGATTTTATTATAAAGCATGACCTCTGTTTCTCTTCACAAACGATTCTAATAACACTTTGACTCAGATCCTGGAATGCTAAAGCTAAAAGCAGCATTAGAGACAGTCTGGTCTTAGTCCCTGAAGAGGAAGCCTGTATCAGAGTCTGGATAAGACTTGGGTCTTCTTCCTGGAGTTTTGCTCTTCTTTTCCTTCTCAGAGTTAACCTGAGACTAATGAGATGGTTCATATGGGACACTTCAACAGGCAGCTTCACACATAGTTAGTGCTTATTAAGAGTAACTAAAATGAATATCATTAGCATCATCAACCATTCAAATATTTATTGAGCATCTACTATGTGGTTTGGAAAGGCATCTGCCCTAATGGTATGGACCTATTCCAAGCTCTTTGTGTAGCCTCTAGTTCTGGATCTGATATGAACAGGGTAGACCCCCTAGAACAATTTTCTAGTTTTCTTTAGCTTTCTTTTTTATAAAATAAGTATAAGATTTAGAGAGAATTTTGAGGTAAAAAATGGAAAGTGATGTGTGAAGTCCAGATCTACCAAAGATACTCTCTTTGGCCAGATCCATGCTCTTAGTCTGCCAGTTCAAATATTTTAAAGTAATTACTGAAAAATTAAAATCATTTGCCAAAGGATCATCACAAGATAAGGAGAAAAACCTAACATTTATTGTCTCTAGATTGTTTCAGTTTTTTTAAAATGTATAATACATATTCATCTATTTGTATATTATATATATAGATATATACACACTTCCCTGATGGCTCAGCAGATAAAGTATCCACCGGCAATTCAGGAGACACAGGAGACTCGGATTTGATCCCTAGGTCAAGAGGATCCCCTGGAGAAGGAAATGGCACCCCACTCTAGTACTGTTGCCTGGAAAATTCCACGGACAGAGGATGCTGGTGGGCTATAATCTATGGAGTCACGAAAGAGTCGGATGTGACTGAGCGACTAAGCGCAGCAGCAGCACACGTGATGAGCTAGAAGTTACATAGATTCGAAGGCTAGTCTCGTCATATTTTAAACAAGGAAAGGAAATATAGGCTGTAGACAGTGGCTGGTCATGACCGTAATTAAATTTTTCTGAATTTTGAAGCACTGGTTGTTATACTGATGTTGATTTCAATAACTTCAGTCGTAGCCACTGGGCAACTCCCCACACTTCAGGCTTGCCGCTGAGAGCAGTTTCAGCGTTCCCTCTGTGCTTTGATGGAAGTGAATACTTTTCTGTAACTTATCTGTCACTGAGCATTTATTGGAGGCACCCTGTGGGTGAAGCATTGTGCTCGATCATGAGTAAGGAAAGATACATTTGTTACACTTGCTTTCTACAAGGCATTTACAATCTAGTAGGGACCAACAGATCATTTTAAATGTAGTGTAGTAAAGAAATGGACCAAGAAAAACGGAAGCTAGAAGAACCAGGCTATTCTACCAAAAAAACTTGGAGGAAAAGACATTTGATCTGGGTCCCAGGGATGAGTAGGAATTTTATTTTAGGCGTATGACTTGACTGTTGCAAAAGGTTGAGATCTGGAAATTATATGGTACATTCAAGCAACTTCTCTGTGGTTTGGTGTGGCTGGAGTATAAATTATCAATAAGGACATATATATGGGACTTAAGGCAGGACAGATAGGAAGAAGCAAAAGCAATGTGAACTTTACGCTGGAGATGTTCGAAAGTATTTGGTCACCTTTTGAAAGAGGAAAATATATGGTCAAATTTGTGTTTTAAGAGCAGTTGGGAGCTGTGGTGTGAATAGATTGAAGGGAAGGGACCATTTAAAGGCTGTGGAAACAGATTAAGTAAGCAATGAATAAACATTTTCACTGGAGCAGGGATAGAAACAAGAGGACAAACTTGAAATATAATGAAAGCTAGAGACTACTGGGACTTGGTAATGGATTGGATACATGAAAAGGTGAATGAGAGGGGAGAGAAAACTTGACGTCAAGGTGACTAGATTCATGGTTTAGCCAGAATGGAGGTTCGGGAAAAGGTACTTATTTTTGTAGGAAGAGAAGGAATTCTGTTTTGGGGATGTTGAGTTCACAGTGGATATCTAGGTGAATATTTAAACTTTGGGGAAGGTTTGACCTTGGAATATTGATTCAGGCATCTTCAATGAGCTGATGCTCATGAAAGTCTTAGAAGGAGTTTCTTTCTGGGAGAGGATCTGGAGTTAGAATAAAAAAACACCCTCAATGAACTTAGTTAATACCTGAAAAAGGATGGAGAGGAAATCTATTTTTCTGTCAGTTTTTAGACCTGATTTTTTTTTTTTTGATTGACCTCAAGTTCTGACTGAACTGGACCTCAGAAAACATGAAATCATTTTGAATCTTGACCAAATATGTTGTTAAATCAAGCATATATCCATAAACTTAATATTTCTTACAGAAGTTTTTCTAATGGCTCTTCCAACATACTATGAAAAAATGACACTATGTATGAAGAATGAAGGTTCCAATGCTCTCTGACATAGGCAGTGAATCACTTACTGCTATAACAGACACTTTTCTTTATTAGGCCAATACAAATATCTTGCAGACACCTTTTTTATGTAGCATAGAAATTATTGCCAATATGGTTAATAGTGACTTTTTCTTTGTGGCATAAAGATACTGTATAAAATTCTCTTAAGCCTGTCTTTATATCAGTTACCTTGATTAGAATTTCACTTGAGCAGAGGTGATCAATTGAAATAAACATATGTAGTTGGTCTCAGTTCAGTTCAGTCGCTCAGTCATGTCCAACTCTTTGCAACCCCATGAACCGCAGCACGCCAGACCTTCCTGTCCATCACCAACTCCCAGAGTTTACCCAAACTCATGTCCATTAAGTCGGTGATGCCATCTAACCATATCATCTTCTGTCATCCCCTTCGCCTCGTGCCTTCACTCTTTCCCAACATCAGGGTCTTTTTCAAATGAGTCAGCTCTTCTCATCAGGTAGCCAAAGTATTGGAGTTTCAGCTTCAACATCAGTCCTTCCAATGAACACCCAGGACTCATCTCCTTTAGGATGGACTGGTTGGATCTCCTTGCAGTCCAAGGGACTCTCAAGAGTCTTCTCCAACACCACAGTTCAAAAGCATCAATTCTTCGGTGCTCAGCTTTCTTTATAGTTCAACTCTCAAATCCATACATGACTACTGGAAAAAACCATAGCCTTGACTAGATGGACCTTTGTTGGCAAAATAATGTCTCTGCTTTTTAGTATGCTGTCTAGGTTGGTCATAACTTTCCTTCCAAAGAGTAAGTGTCTTTTAATTTCATGTCTGCAATCACCATCTGTAGTGATTTTGGAGCCCCCCAAAATAAAGTCAGCCACTGTTTCTGCTGTTTCCCCATCTATTTGCCATGAAGTGATGGGACCAGATGCCATGATCTTAGTTTTCTGAATGTTGAGCTTTAAGCCAACTTTTTCACTCTCCTCTTTTACTTTCATCAAGAGGCTCTTCAGATCCCCTTCACTTTCTGCCATAAGGGTGGTGTCATCTGCATATCTGAGGTTTGTCTACTGCCTACCAGTTTAATGTTAAGATTGACTGTCAACCTCTGTCTCAACCATGATAGAATAACTGGTGCAGTTTACTATACCACAGTAAACCAGTCTAAAACTGGACACAATGTATAAGGCAACTGATTTGAGGCGACGGAAAATAGCCAGTATAGATATGATCCTTGGAGGTAACAGGCAAGATTGCCTGATATCCATACAGTGGAGAGCTGTGGTTTCTCTGAATTGAAGTGTTCAAGTTGGAAGTTCAGAGCTGCTTCACGGCTAAAATTTGACATTCAGGGTACTGGAAAGAGGAACCTGGGCAGAACAGACATAGAAGCAGACCATGGTGATTCCCTGTGTGTCATTTGCCAAGGGCTGTGCATGACCAGAGCGGGACTCTCTAAGTCTTAGCAGAGGGTGACTTCTGTAGGGCTGAATGCTTAACAGAGATTCCCAGTCATACAGTGATGAGAGATATTGGAATCTGGGCTAGTGTTGAAAGTTCTGGCTGAGCTGTTGAGAAACTGAATTGAAAATTTAGAAAAGCAATACCTTAGGAGTAAGAATCACAATCTACAATGACGATCATTTCCTTCAAACTAATAATAAAACCAAATAGGCCCTCTCTAACAGAGTATTTTAAAAAACCCTGGCAGGATCAAGGTGGTTTGGTGGTTTAGTCGCTAAGTCATGTCCGACTCTTTCCGAGCCCATGGACTGTAGTCTGCCAGGCTCCTCTGTCCATGGGATTCACATTGCAGGCAGATTCTTTACCAACTGAGCTACAAGGGAAGCGACCGGATCAAGAAGATCTGCCAAAAATTTAATTGACTGCCCAAATAACATTTAATGTCTCTAAGGGAAGAAAAGATAATCCAGGCACATTGTTGTGCATCACATGTAATCATATGTGTGAAGAAGCAGGAGGATATGATATTCAATCAACAAAGCAAGCAGTCATTGGAAACAAATGCCATGATGACCAATGAACAAGATACTGGAATTATAGCTACTATAACAGTGTTCAAGGTCATAAAGGAAAAGTTTGATGTACTGCATAAACAGATGGGGAATTTTGGATAAGAAGTGGTAACTATAAAAAGAAATGGAATTATTAGAATTGAAAGGTGCAATGGCTGACATGAAAAATGTAATAGATGAGATTAGCAGCCAGTTAGATTCTGCATGATAAGAGGTTAGTGCACTTAAAGTCATATAAATAGAAATTATCCAAGCTAAAGAACAGTGAGAAAAAAGAATGAAAAAAAAAAAAAAGAATTATTCTGAGGTGGATCATAGACTTAAACGTAAAAAAAGAAACTGTTAAGTTTCTAGAGCAAAATGTAGAAAATATCTTAGTGACCTTGGGCTAGACAGATAACTTAAAGAAAAAGCAGTAATTACAGAAGAAAACAATTGATTAACTAGGTTTCATTAAAATTATAAACTTCTGCTTATCTAAAGACTCAGTTAAGAAAAATGAAAAGGCAAGCTACTGTCTGGAAGAAAATATTTATACAATATGTTTAATAAAGGACAGGTATCTAGAATATATATTTTAAAAAAACAGCAACAAAGTCCTACACTTGAATAGCCAAAAAAAAAGCCTCAATTTACATAAAGGCAAAAAGATTTCAACATTCATTATCTAAATGTATAAGTATGTTGTTTTTATATATGACCAATGATTCCATTAAAAGGTGTTCAATATCTTTAGTTATTATGACTATGAGGGAAAAAAAAACAACCAGAATTTCTCTTGATTCCCACCAGAATAGCCACAATTAATGTCTGTGGTGATTGATGATTATGAGTAACAGAAACTCTTACACAGTGCTGGTCAAAATACAAAATGATTGAACAACTTTGGAAAATAGTTCCGTTTCTTGTAATGTTAAACATATGACTTTATTACTCAGCAATGCTGCTCTCTATGTATTTACCCAAGAAAAATGAAAACATCCACAAAACATTTTTCTATACAAATGTTCATAGTAACTTTATTCATTAATTTATTTCCTATACTGGAAATAGTGCATAAGTCCTTCAAGAGAATAAATTGTTGGGTGCTCATTTGTATAGTGCAGTACTGTTGAGCCACCGTAATTATAGTTACTGATAAACACAGAAGCATGGATGAATCTTAAACAGCTGAAAGAAAGAGATGAAAGACAGTACATATTGTATGATTACATTTATATTTTAAAACAGTCAAAGCTCACATGTAAGGATTAAAATCACATCGGATTTGCTGATAGAGGTGATGGTGCTTGAATGAAGGGGCCACTGGAAGCTTCTTAGGGTGATGGAAATTTTCCCTAGCTTAATTCAATCTTCATTTCATGTGTGTATACACAGTGTAAAATCTATTTCATCACATGCAACTTTTACCTCAATAATTTAAAGATACAAAATTTTTAAAAACAGGCAGTGAAATAATCCAAACTGCTAATGATGATTTTGTGTAATAAATCAAGATAAGTTTGTTCATTAACATATCCAGTGTATCAAATCCATCAAATGTATTTTGGCTAAGGACGTAATCTAGCAGGGTTTATAGTTTTATGATTTCATTTGTATTTTTACTAGTTTTCATGGTTTTTTGGATAAAGGTTTGCTTAAAAGTTCTTTTGTCTTCAGAAAGGAGAAGAATTAGCAAATTTCTCTCCAATAAAACAGGTAATTCCCTAGACAATTCACTGAAATGGTATATCCTTGAATTTTTTTTTTTTTTTTTTTTTGAAAAATACTCTGGAGGTACATTGAGGAACGTTAGTTATTTTATCCCAGGGAATTGGCTGCTGGTTGAGAAACAGGCCCTGGATAATTGAAGCCATTTGTCTGAGAGCTGAATGTGCAGGCAGGAATAGGACCTGACTTAATTGAAAAGAATTGATATTACAGCATTAAGAACACTGATCCTCTGAGAATTAAAGCAAAAGCGCCAGACCAGTGTCCACTAGCATTTAGCATTGTTAGGGGAAGATTGTGTGCATGTTCCAGAATAGTTCTCTGGTGATGAGAGTCAGTGATAATGGCCTGACACAAAAAAATCTCTTCTTGTCCCCCATTCTCCTCAGAGGGCAGACATAATGGGGCTAAGAAGAATCGCAGGCTGACCCTATCACTTGGGTATTTTCAGTTGCTATACATGTCACCTTAACCTACATTTGTGGTCAGCATGATATAATAGGAAGACCTTGAGACTGAGCATCACAGACTTAATTGGTTGTGAACTGTGTGGCCTTGGGCAAGTCTCTTAGGCTTTCTGACCTTGTCTTGAAGGGTTGCTGAAGGATGAAATGAAATATCATGTGAAAAGTGCTAATTAGCCTATGGTATGTTAACTAAAGATAGCCCCTTCCTCCTTTTACAAAAACTCAAATTTCTTGAGGATGCATTTTCTGAAGTCGAAGTGAATAATGGAAAGCAATAGCCATTCATCGGCAAGTAAATCGTTGCCACATTATATATGTTTTATTTAGAACACCACTGTTTTGGTCATTAAATGGAGGCAAAATGATTTGTAAATACTAAGTGCCCTGCTTGCTAAGAGGCATTAGCATCTATGAATTTTGCATGCCACTTGGACTAGGCTGTTAATCAGGTGTGTTTTATTGCTATGTATTTTCAAGAGAGAAATAAAAAAAATCCACAACTATAGCAATTGAGAGCTAGCTAAAGTTCTGAATATCCAGAGTCAGATTATATTAAAATTCTTGACTAGGAATTGACTTTCTGAACAATGATGTCATAGTAGATCTTAAGAACTAAGAAAGATGCTAAATCTTTGCAAATCTTCATGTAAGTGTCAGACATTTTCCTCTATAAGAGATGGCAACCCAGATGCCCATCAGCAGACGAATGGATGAGGAAGCTGTGGTACATATACACCATGGAATATTACTCAGCCATTAAAAAGAATTCATTTGAATCAGTTCTAATGAGATGGATGAAACTGGAGCCCATTATACAGAGCGAAGTAAGCCAGAAAGATAAAGACCATTACAGTATACTAACACATATATATGGACTTTAGAAAGATGGTAACGATAACCCTATATGCAAAACAGAAAAAGAGACTCAGGTGTATAGAACAGACTTGTGGACTCTGGGAGAAGGCGAGGGTGGGATGTTTCAAGAGAACAGCATCGAAACATGTATATTATCTAGGGTGAAACAGATCACCAGCCCAGGTTGGGTACATGAGACAAGTGCTCAGGCCTGGTGCACTGGGAAGACCCAGAGGGATGGGGTGGAGAGGGAGGTGGGAGGGGGGACTGGGATGGGGAATACATGTAAATCCATGGCTAATTCATTTCAATGTATAACAAAAACTACTGTAATGATGTAAAGTAATTAGCCTCCAACTAATAAAAAAAAAAATTAAAAAAAAAAAAGAGATGGCCTTCTAAGTTCTAAGAACAGAACAGAAAGGTCTGTGACAGTAACATAGCCTTTCTTGGAAAAATCTAAATGAGAAATGAATTGTGGGATGGCAGAAAATATTGTTACTTAACAAAATAGGTTGTTTTAATGAATCAGCTGTTCAGGTGAGTCTAAATCAGCTATTATTTTAATATATATGTATGTATATTTATGTATATATCATGTTAATAGTGAAAAAGTAAGTAAAATAGTGGGGGAAAAAGCCCTAAAACTCAGTAACTGCTGAAAAAACCACCTTCATTATTCAACAATGTGTCATATATTTTTTCAGTAAATCAGGCTATTAAAGAAAACACGTAACCTGCAAGCTTAGATTCAAGGCATGTCTTATTTGCCTCCTCTATGTGTTTTTTAATAAAGAAATCTTAGATCTATGGTAAATTTTGAGTTCCCAAGAAGATCTCAGTTTCAGAACTCTCAGTATTTGGTGCTTCCATGTTGCTAAGTGGATTGCCAGTAACAGTTGATTGAACGAGTAAAACTGTATGAAGAATATATGTAACAGCAATATAAGCATTCAATGCTCATTTGCTTTATTTACTGGGGATCAGGTGTAGTGGTAGATGTTGAGACTTAGCCTAGTCATTCCCCACATGCATGCAATATAATGTGTTGTCAAAGTTGTAGAGTATAACAGAAGGAGCCTGTAATTCTACCCATGGTAGGATCAAAGGAGATTTGATTAAAAGAACTGTCTTGAAAAGTCAAAGTCAGGAGTGGGAAAGTTGTTACCTTTAAACTAGCATGGAATGCACAGACATTGTAGAAAAAGCTCAGAATATCTGGAGCATAGTGGTGGTATGGTGCTCCTAGACCAAAAGTACTATTTGCGAGGCTCTATCAGTTGGGTTCTCAACAGGAAACAGATGGTAGATTCAAAATCATGATGAATTGAAGAGTTATTTACACGGGCACTATTGACAAAATTGTGGACTGAGTGTAGGGAAACCATAGAAAAAGTATAAAGTGGAATCAGTGATAACAGAGCTGTTATTTTTTGACCTGAAGGGACAAGGGAAGGGAGCTGGTGTTGAAACTACAAAGGATCAAGGTGTGGGAAGGAGCTTGCCTTCAGAAGACTGTAACCTTCCACTGAGGAAGCCAGATAGAGGTGACCTCCCAGAGAGGAACTAGAGGATAAATACTATCATCAACTCTCTTTCCTTCTTCCCATCTCCTGCTTGGCCTCTCTTTTGGAAAATAGTGAGCCTTTTTCATGGGCAAGTGGAATCTGGGATTCCCACCTGTTTTCTTTACATCAAGTGTTAAGTGTGTTAGTCGCTCAGTCGTGCCTGACTCTTTGTGACCCCATGGACTGCAGCCCACCAGGCTCCTCTGTCCATGAGATTTTCCAGGCAAGGATACTGGAGTGGGTTGCCATTCTTTACATCAGCTTCCCTGAAAACTTTTACTTGTCATCCACCCTGCTTCTCTGGGGCTTCCAAGGTGGCACTCACTCTCCAATGCATGAGACATAAGAGAGACATAAGGTTCGATCCTGGGTTGGGAAGACCCCCTGGAGGAGGGCATGGCAACCCATTTATTCCAGTATTCTTGCCTGGAGAATCCCATGGACAGTGGATCCCGGTGTGTTAACAGTCCATAGGGTTGCACAGAGTGGGGCACCACTGAAGCGACTTAGCACATACATACCCTAATTCTCTTAACCATCATCTACATTTAGACAAAAGCTTGTTTTGATTCATAGAGTTACCCAACATGAGTAAGTTGAAAGAGCTTCCTGAGAGGCTTGGGGTGCCTCCAAGGCTCTGTTACATATAGTTATCATCACTGTTGTTCAACTTCTTACTTGTCAAAAAAGCATGTGTTTGTTTCATATTTCATTGGCTTTTATGAAAGTCTCATTAGGCTTTTGTATATCTTACCCTGTTAATCCTCCATCACAACCTATGGGCAAGGCAGATTGAGGCACATTTTATTGATGAAGAAACAGTGTCATGGAAGAATTCATAAAACTGGAGGTACCATTGAATAGAAAAAGAGCTCAGCCTCATTCACCTGTATGGTGATAAAGTATTCCTGTACGCTATAACATATGCATGCCATTTACTCCTCTCTCCTGTGATTTATCTAACACTTAAATGCCAGACACTGTGCAGGTGTTGGGGAGGAGGAAGACCCCCTTCTTCTCTCTGATGAGTACACAGCACACACCTGGTAGGATCATTAGGACTAGAAACAAACAAACAACTGTGGTAAGAGAGACTAATTTGATCAGAAGAAGAGATGAAAATATGTTCTGCCCCTCCCTTCCCAAAATTCAAGCAGAAGAGCTTTCATATTTGACATGTGTTGAGCTTCTAAGAAATAAATCAGTTTCTACTGAAGATTCAGGGCACCGTGTCAGGAGATTTGTGTGCAAATTGGTTGAGATGCTGTGTGATGCTGCAGATCTTGAACTGACCTGTGTCACTTGCTTTAAGAATGGAGGGAGGATATTTTTTTTAAATGAGGTCTGTAATGAAATAGGCCTCTGGATTTGACTCTCCCATGAGTGGATCCACGTGAGGTTAGGTAGGAGGTGACATTAAAGCTTGCTGCCCTCAAAATGACTTATCCTCCTGCCACTCTTGAGTGTTTCTGGGGGTCGGGAGGGGTTGTGATAAGAATATTTATTTCAAAAGTAATAAGCTCTGTGCTCACTGGACTGAGGATTAAAACTGCCTTCCCTAACCCTTTCTTTCTTCTTTTGGCCAGTGAAGTGCTAATGTCTATAATGTTGTGTTGCTTTTCTCATATTTCTTTGATCCTCTAATCGATACCTCCTTTATTTTGATAACTGGCCTAATAATTGCCCAGAGGAACTCTTAATCATTGCCACTGCATCTTCTGTGAAGAACCCATCCTTTTTATTCCTGGTTCCTCCCAGAAAAATCTCTTTACATGCTAAGTAAGTTTCAACCTCATGGACTGCAGCCCACCAGGCTCCTCTGTCCATGAGATATTCTAGGCACGGATACTGGAGTGGGTTGCCATTTTCTTCTCCAGGGGATCTTCCCAACCCAGGGATCGAACCCGGGTCTCCTGCATTGCAGAAAGATTCTTTACTGACTGAGCTACAAGGAAAGCCCTTAATAAATACTAAATAATTCCTCAGTTACACACTGCAAGTTGACTCTATTTAACCGCCTCTGCCTGTGGCAGTATTGTTTATCTATAGATTACAAGTGATTTTTGTTTGTTTGTTTTTTTGCTTGTTTTTCAAGAAGAAGAAAAAGACCACGTGATAAACACCAGAATCTCTTGTCTCCTTGGTTAAAGAAGGAGTGTCTATGGGTTGTTATGGAGATGGGGGTGCAGGCTGTCAAAGATTTAGGAAAAGATATTTTAATATTTAGAACAATTAGGTATTTGGGTAATTTACTTTTCTCAGTTTTGTCATCCAGGTGTGATAAAGTCAAGTCAGTCTACTCAGTTCTGTGAAGTGGTAAAGTCTGTTAGTAATTCTGAAGCAGGAATCGTGGGGGAGATTTCTTGGTATTGTGGTATGATCTATCCTATGTGGCCTGTGTTCACTAAGTACCTACTGTGTCCCTAGGGATGGGTAAGCACTGATAGGTTTCTGCCCCTGACTTAATGACCTTTTTGTTTTATGTTCTGTAACAAGTTTACTGAAACAGTAACCCCCAAGATGCTTGCTCCTTGGAAGAAAAGCTATGACAAACCTAGACAGTCTATTGAAAAAGTAGAGACATCACTTTTTGAAAAAAGGTCCATAGATTAAAAGTTATCAGTTTTCCAGTAGTCATGTGAGAGTTGGACCATAAAGAAGGCTAAGTGCTGAAGAACTGATGCTTTTGAATGATGGTGCTGGAAAAAACTCTCAAGAGTTTTTCTCCAAGAGTCCCTTGGACACAAGGAGATTAAATCGGTCAATCCTAAAGGAAATCAATCCTGAATATTCATTGGAAGGACTGATGCCGAAGCTGTAGATACAATACTTTGGCCACCTGATGTGAAGAGCCAACTCACTGGAAAAGACTCCGATGCTGGGAAATATTGAGGGCTGGAGGAGACGGGATGACAGAGGATGAGATGGTTGGATAGCATCACCAAGTCAATAGACTTGAGTTTGAGCAAGCTCTGGGAGATAGTGAAGGACAGGGAAGCCTGGTACGCTGCCGTCCATGTAGTCCAAATAGTTGGACACAACTTAGTGAAAGAACAATAGCAAAGATTATTTCACAATAGTATATTTGAGTTACCTGTAACTATCAAGTTTCCTCTAGTACAGCCTCAACTAGGAGTGCTCTTCCATGGCACAGTGCCACTTCTTACTGTCTAAGCTCTAATCTCATTGATATAAGCCATTTAAATTTGCCTTTATGCTTCTTGAGCTTGGGTGTCGATTTGATAATAACCTCATGATTAAACAAAAAAATTTTAAGAATGGCAAAGATAAAGAACAATTTTCACTAATGAAAGCATTTATGTAATTAACCTACCCTCTAAAAAAGATTACGGACAAAGGAAGTACACATGTGAATTGCAACATAAAGAGCTTCTGAATTGATGATTTATATCAATTGACATTTGTCATTTTTATTTGTGAGAATAGATTTTAAATGTTCCTGATAAAAATTGGAAGAACCTATCCTTATTTCCATGTAACTCTTTCTCGTTGTGGACAGCTGCTGCTGATTGTTGCTTTGCATGTCCATTGAGTTTTAAAACCTATTTCACTTTGGCTTGAAATTTACTTTTTCTTAATAGCAATTTTTAATTTTATTTAGATAAACTAGAAAGTGTATGTAGGCTTTAGTTTTTTCTTTTTTTTTAATCATTTAGTGTCATTTTCTTGCTTTGCTTTTTTTTTTTTTTTAAATAAAGCCATCTGTTTAGTAAACATGGAAAATTGATTGATATGAAACCCAGAAAGTTCATAATGACAACTAAATAACAGATGACAGATTAGATAAGAACAAGTCATTAAGTTGGCCTATAAAAGGACAGCCATCTGCACCACTAAAACAATCTTCCTATTGATGACAGTACTAATTTTCAGAGTCCATGACAGCTAAGAATTTATAGAATAAAATGGAAAAGCTTATAAATTGAGAAGTGAAGCTTGATTTTGGCAATTAATATAACCATTTTGTTTCAGGGTTACATGACAAGTGAGTGAAGATTATACAATATCCTTTGAGAACAAATAATCCTTTACTCTGTGTATTTACATGTTTTATGTGACACAGATAATGACTATATTACCATTATTTTGTTTGGCTGAATTTATTAACAGATGCAGAGAGTATAATTCACTGACAACTAAAAAGATTTATGATTCAAAATTTTTTAAAATCTTAGTTTACAGATTAGTGATTTATAATTAAAACATAAGTTTAGTGGGGATGTTTAAGGATAACCAATCACAGATCCACAGGACTGAAAAAGGCCATAGGGCCATCTGCCTTTACTGTGCCAATGCTGTCATCAAAGTTGAATCCAGTTTTATAATCACTAACAAAGTACCAAAGAATAGGCAGAATAAAGTGCACAATGATATATACATTTAGCAGAGTTAAACAGAATCAGGGTACCAACAGTTGGACCTGCTTGGTTTGAGAAAACTGTATCTGCTGACATTTAAAAGCGAGATTGAATTAGTGGTTTTAAATTTGGAATTGTTTTTCATATTCACTCATCAATGAGCTAATCCTCTGTAATGCTAAATGACTTGAAAGTTTGCTCTTCAACATGGACCTATTATTATAATTGAATTTGGTGAAAGTGGCTTAACTGGTATTGGATCCTGAGTATGTATACTTTCCCTGTTTCTTCACATCCTTTGTGAAAATGTATTGATTCTTATAGGATGAAATACTGTTGAGGTTTGGTTGACCTGGGGCTTTGGGGAGAGTTACCCTCTGTCAGAACCTAAGATGATATCATTAAAACTGAATCTTTACTTAGCAGGTCCTGGGAACTTTATGCTTTCTATTCCTATGCCTTGAATTTTTTATGCCTTGAATTTTTCTTTTTTATGGCTCTGATGGGTGTGACTGTAGCCATGAGATCAAAAGACGTTTGCTCCTAGGAAGAAAAGCTATGACCAACCTAGACAGCATATTATAAGCAGAGACATTACTTTGCCAACAAAGGTCCATCTAGTCAAAGCTATGGTTTTTCTAGTAGGCGTGTGTGGATATGAGAGTTGGACTATAAAGAAAACTGAGCACTGAAGAATTGATGCTTTTGAAGTTGTAGTGTTGGAGAAGACTCTTGAGAGTCCCTTGGACAGCAAGGAGATCCAATCAGTCTATCCTAAAGGAAATCAGTCCTAAAAATTCATTGGAAGGACTGATGCTGAAGCTGAAACTCCAATACTTTGGCCTCCTCATGAGAAGAACTGACTCATTTGAAAAGACCCTGATGCTGGAAAAGATTGAAGGTGGGAGGAGAAGGGGACGACAGAGGATGAGATGATTGGATGGCATCGATGGACATTAGTTTGAGCAAGCTCTGGGAGATGGTGATGGACAAGGAAGCCTGGCGTGCTGCAGTTGATGGGGTCACAAAGAGTAAGACATGACTGAGAGACTGAACTGAAGGTGGGCTTACACGTACCTGGGTAGGAAAAGTTTCAAGTAAAATTGTAAAGAAGAAAGTGTCACTGATAAGTCTGTTTTTCACACATAGCTGATAATAATGTGTTAATGTATATACCTTTTTATGCATTTATATACATTTTAAACAATGTTTGGTACCTACTTCTGCTCACCATTTGTGAACATGTCATATGCCTTTTAAAAAATCCTTTATTATTCATAACATAGTAGCCATTGTACCATATGGCATATTTGATATTACCAACTATTTACTATGGGACATTTAGATGATCCAGCTCATGATCATGATTGAACAATTCCAGTACATAAATCTCTAGATATCTGCTTTCTTCTTTAGAGTTCCAAGGAGTAGAATAGTTAGGACAAGTGTATACAATGTGTTCAGGTTTTTGCTGCATGCTACCATATATCTCCTCAGAAAAGCTATCAGGCTCACCATGACTACATGAATGTTCTTCTCCTTGTATGTGTCTTAACTTAAAAAAAGTTTGTAATATTAACAATGAATCTAATGTCTTGTTTTAATGTGAATTTTTGTGTATTGAGATGGCCTTTTTTTTTTTTCCCTCTTTGTTTTTCAACTGCTGGAACAATATTTTTCTGTGTAGTGCTTTTTTGCCCATCTCATTTCTAAAGGGTTGACTTTATTTATTGTTATTACTCTGAAGGAGTCATAGCAGGAGTAGCAGAATAACATTAGGATCACCTTGACGTTTCTTCAGGAGGAATGGTTTCAAGCTTATCCTCTTAAACCACTGAAATAAACATGAAGGACTGCCCTTTATACCAACCACAGTTATTCAACTGAAAATTGAGGTTGTCTGGCAAGTCATCTCTTGCATTTTAAGGAACTGATCTCCAAAGGGGTTGAGATTAGAGAACTGCATCTTCCTCACTGAGTTGCAAGGCCATTTTGACAAAAGGGAGCTCCCTTATTTGCTGATAAGTGACAAAACTGGGTGAGAAGGAATCTAAGAAGGAATGTTCTTAGAAAGTCACAACTCTTTACAATTGATATTAGTTAATGATCAGACAGGACTTAGCAGCAGAACAACAAGATACGCATTTATTGCTTGAAGCAAGGTATGAAAAAATTACATCTAGGTATAGTGGGTGCCTATAATATTTCTTATAATTTCAACATATATTAGGCTGTAAAATTTTTAGCTTCCTATTGTTCTGTTTACATCTTTTGTCTTTGAAGACCCCCTGCCTCAGGCTCACTGCTAACAGGTTAGTGTCTGCTAACAGATTGAGTGTTTTCAAAGTTCTCAGTACATTTTCCCTTGGATTATCCAAGCTTATTGTTGCTTTATGGAGAAGGAAATGGCAACCCACTCCAGGATTCTTGCCTGGAAAATCCCATGGACTGAGGATCCTGGTAGGCTACAGTCCATGGGGTCGCAAAGAGTCGGACACGACTGAGCGACTTCACTGACTGACTGATTGTTGCCTTATCATGGTTCAGTGGCTTCCCTTAGCTCTGGCCCAGTCTTGGGTATTGGCATTCATTTATTTACCTTTCACTTCCCATTTACTGAGCACCTACTGTGGTCAAAGTACATACTGAAAGTACAAAAATGAGAGCCATGTTCTCTCATCTCAAGAAGAAATTACTCTCGTGGGTAAGATAGTTGCCTGAAGGGGTAATTGTACAAGGCATAAAGTGAAATAATAGAGGTAACACAGGAGGCTACAGAAGTAGTGAGGAGAGAGACTGAGTTATCAAGGAAGCCTTCTTGGAGTGAGGGCTACCTAGTTAAATCTTTAGAAGTCCCAGGGGTCAGCAAGAACTGTGACTGAGCAGCGCAGAATATGCATGATTTTTGCAGGGGCTTGTAAGTGAGTTTGTTAAGAAACACATTGTGAGAGGGAATAATACAGTCTTTGCCCTTTGTAGAACTAGAAAACCTAGCTGTTTCAAAGACTGGAAGTTAATAAATAGCTACAATCCTTTTTTCTTTAGCGGTTTTACTGTACTGTGAAGTCGCTCAGTCGTGTCCGACTCTTTGCGACCCCATGGGCTGTGACCTAGCAGACTCCTCAGTCCATGGAATTTTCCAGGCAAGAGTACTGGAGTGGGTTGCCATTTCCTTCTCCAGGGGATCTTCCCAACCCAGGGATCGAACCTGGATCTCCGGCACTACAGACGCTTTACTATCTGAGCTTTGTATTTGTGAAAAAAATCTAGAAGTGATTTCCTTTGAAATTGTTTCTTTTAATATAGATGCTATGATTTTAGTGAAAACTTTGACATTACTGGCAATATATGGCATAAAACATGATTATTTTGTTTAAAGGTGGAAATAATGGATCAAAAAAAAAAGTCTATCAAACAACAGTAATTAACAGCTTAACCTAAAAGCTCCTCTTTGTTAACTAATTGTTTTGCTCTTTCCTTCAATCATCCATTCATTTGTTGAGCAAACATTTGTTAACCCTTAGGCATGGCTAGAAAACTTTGTTTTTGAATGCAAAGGTATAAATAAGCACAGTTTTTCTTGGTGTAGGTTCTGTCTTGACTATCCATTTTGTTAATTATTATGGTTTTCTTTTCTTTTTTAATTAAAAGATAGGCAGATTGGGGATAAATAATACAAATGCATGCCCAAAAATACAGTAGCGATCTCAAAACAGGGATTGGATGTTTTAAATTTTGCTTCAACCAGGAGAATCATCTTGGGGCTATAGAATGAATTTTCCTTCTTCAGACACTTTTTTTTTTTTAATACCTACAGCCATTTGCATTCATAATAAATGTTGATATGAAAGTGTTAGTTTTGTGTTTTGTAAATTGCATGAGTAATTGTCTCCCCAGCACTTGCTAAGTTGATGCTTCCTTTTTTAATGGCTGTAATATATTTGTAAACATGTTTCTTAACTTACTTGAAAACGTGTTTCCATCTCATTTATTTGCAGACAACTTACTGTCTGTTGAATCTTTAGCTGCTGCTTTTCTAATGACTCCTTTGAAATATTATTTTAATGAACCTATGAAACACATCATTGTATTCTTTATATTGTGGTTGGACTGCTAATGAGACTCATCCATTAAGTAAATGGCTTTGTAGGCAATGGAAATGTAATAAATAAAGTTAGTCTGTTCTTCTTTACTACTTTTCTGCTGATGGGCATACCACATGCTGAGAAGGTAATGTTTCATGACCAGAACAGTTCAGTTGGTAGGCGGATTGGGAATCTTTGCATTTAACAAAAAAAAAAAAAAGAAGAAGAAGAACATCATAAAAGCACATTTGCAACCCCAACTATTTTTTTTTAATCAAATTATAAGGTAATGTATTTTTAATGCAGGCATTGTATTACAAATGGGTATGCTTTATCAAAGATATCAAGTATCCATAGGATACTTATAAAGGGAAAAATATTACTTCTCTAGAAATAGAGGAGAAAAGAAAGAAAACCTATTTTAAGATATAAAATTCCTTTTCTTGACATATAATGCACACCGTTATGTAGTTCTGTTATTAATAGTAGTATTGAAACATTTTTAAAATAATTAAAAGAGATAGCTTATATAATACATGTATAGGGCTCAGCATACAGGTTAATACACAGTAACTTTAAGCAGTAGCATTATAAGATATAAAATTCCACAAAAGCAACTTCTGAGCAAAGGATTGCATCAAAAAAACTAAATTCATGTCCTTTTCTATTTGACCTCATTATTGGCTTTGATTCTCTGCCTTATCAAAAGAAGATACTGGTGTCAAAAATGATCTTGCACATTACATCTTGTTTTAGTGGAGTCTGGTGGCAGCTACCAGTTCCACCTTCAAATCCCAAGTCTTTATTGCAATAAAATGTTATAAGCATTTACTCCTCAATATTCCAGTGACAAATCTAATATTATTTTCGTTAATTTCATACTTGTAATTCAATGGCTTTCTTTAAGCTTATGGCTATTCTAATCAGTAAAAACAATAAGATGGCATTGCCAACTGTTTCTGCCCCCTGCTCCCCCCTGCCCCCACCTTCTGATATGGGTACCATAGTCTGCCTGCACTGGCAGAATTTCCAGGTCTCCAGAGCTGTTCATCTTGGAGAGACAGCAGTAGGCAGTAAGATTTTGAAGGAATATCTTAGCCTGGATGAAAACCAGGAATCCTAGCCACTGACCAGCAAAGGCTAGAAGTTCCCCTGGCTCTTACCCTCATTTGAAAGCAAGAATGTTTCAAGGAGGCAAAAACTGTAAAAATCGGTACAAATTTATTATTAGAGACACAGTACAAGTGGAAGAGTGCACAGAGAAACAGTTCAAGAGAGAAGCAATCAGAGATACACACCTGGAGAGAGAAGGTATGGGCGTCCCCCAGAGAAGATGAGTGCAGAGAAAAGGCTGTTAACTCATCTAGACAGGGCAATGCTTCCAGGTCTTTGTTCACCTTTGGTCATTATCTTGCTCTGCTTTCCACACCTGCCCTGCCCTAGGATCCTCCCTGACATGTATGAATGCCTTTTATCCAGATGGATTCCAGCCCAGAGTCCTGTGGGGGAGCTGGGGCTTGGCATCACCTATTGTGGTGTGGTGTCCTCTCTTTGACTCCAAGGAACGTCTCTGCGCATGTGCAGTGTCTCCCTTGTCTTGCCCAAGGATGGGGAATATGTGACCTTTTGATCTTTTACTCCAAAAGGGTTTAGCCCCTCTGTGCCTGCCATAACTGTTATGTTAAAGTGTTCACAGGAGACAAAACCCAGCTGTTTATCCTGTTTCTGTTTTAATTTCCATCTCAAAGTACAAACAAGAGGCTGATTATAAATATCTAGCCTAGAGCCCACCTGCATCCTTCCTCAGGAAATGTAAACAGGAGGCTCATAGTAAATGTCTAGCTTGGAGCCCATCTATCTCCCGCCTCAGTGTCAAGGGTGCCGCCCCTTAAGAATAAAAATATGAAATAATAAACTTTTTCTGGGTTCTTTTAAAGTAGTCGCTGTGGTTTGGGCACAGATGAAGGCAAACATTGGCAGAGAACAGGCATTTCTTCCCTAGCCAGGACTTTCTCTATTGGTTTAATCCCATTGCCCTAAGGATTGCTTTGGTGGAAATGAAATATAAAAGGAAAAAGAGGTAATGTCACATTTTGCACAGCAGTAAAACTGAAAACCTGTCCTCAGATTTAGAAGTGATTTTGTTTTACAAGAAATAACCAGTGCAAATTCAAATAACAAATGTTATCTTAAAAAACATAAAAAATGCATTTTTGTGTTGTAACATTTGTGAAATCATGCTCTTATAACCGATAGCATGTAATAGTTTTTAAAAAGATATATTTTCCTAAATTACATAAAATAGTGGTGGGTCTTAACATTCAGGTCATCTGAGATTCAGTAAACTACTAAGGTCTGGGATCTTATTACTTTGTTCCCAGTAATGAGAGGTAAAAATGATGTTACTGTTTTTAAACAAATGTCTACTTTCATGAATTTGGTTGAAGGAACAATGTCCTCTTTTAGTCTCAAGCTTGATTTTGCCTCTCTTCTAGACCCTTACTCTATCTAGCTTATGAGCCCTTGCTTACGGCAGAGATCTTAATGATTTATTTTTGTCTGTGAGCTTGAAAAGACAGGTTTCAACAAAATGCCTCCTGTAAATAAAAGAAACTACACTTCACTGAGGACCTATGTGAAATGATGATTAACTGTATTTTAAAGGAATTATTCTAGAGATACCCTGAGCTGCTCCACACTCATTTAAAGTTGGCAACCTGTTAACAGTTCCCCGTCTGCTCCACTGAGGTCAGCCAACTTCTGTTGGGTAACTGAAACTGGAGAGTTTGAAAGCAGAACACAAAATGCCATCCTTAAAATTGGAGCTGTCACGTTAAGTTATGTCACATTTTATGACAGGTCACAAGAGGAAGTGATACATGATTTTGTAAACACGTCACCCAAAGCAGGCTCATTGAAATTCTAGCTGTTCACCAATGTTAGAAGTTATTTTCCATCAAAAATTAACAGGATCCAGGACTTTAAAAAGGGGTCTTTCAAACAGAAAAGGGAAGTTTTTCTACTTTTGTGAACAGTTCCATCTATAGTGAATTAGAATGTAAATAGGGGAAAGAAAGATATTCTACTGTAGAAAATGATGCAGGTCTAACTAATTTTAAATTTTGCTGTTGCTGTTTAATCAATAAGTCGTATCTGACTCTTTGTGGTCCCATGTACTGTAGCCCACCAGGCTCCTCTGTCCATGGGGTTTTGCAGGCAAGAATACTGGAGTGGGTTGCCATTTTCTCCTACAAGGGATCTTCCAGATCCAAGGGTCAAACTCCTTGGATCTGGTAGTCAGATGGATTCTTTACCACTGGGCTCTCTGGGAAGGCCTAAATTATAGCCTGAAAGTGACAAAAAAGAAAAGTATTAGTTACTTACTCCTGTCCGGCTCTTTGTGATCCCATGGACTGTAGTACCCCAGGCTCCTCTGTCCATGGAATTCTCCAGACAAGAATACTGGAGTGGGTGGCCACTCCCTTCTCCAGGAGATCTTCCTGACCTCAGGATCGAACCCAAGTCTCCTGCATTGCAGTGGATTCCTTGCCATCTGAGCCACCAGCAAAGTCCAGGTGGATTCTTTACCATTATGCTACCTGGAAAGCCCCAAATAGTAGTGTAGGCCAGTGTAAAAAAAGAAAACATTATTAATTAGACTACAGGGGTATTATGAGAGTGAGTGTTGGGGAGATTGGGGTGGCATTAGTAACATATATGGGGAGGTGGCATTTAGAATAATTAATGCTTTCCCTTTCTCCCCCACAACTACGTATACTGTTCCGGATGAAGTCTAATCAAACAGCAGAATACATAACTGGAGAGTTACAGCTCTCCATGTTTATTTGTGCTGCTTCCTGTAATTTTGCCACAGACTGCTAGAGAGTGCATCCATGTAGATCAGCTTGGGCTTCCCTGGTGGCTCAGCTGCTAAAGAATCCACCTGCATGCGGGAGACCTAGGTTTGATTCCTGGGTTGGGGAGATCCCCTGGAGAAGGGAAAGGCTACCCACTCCAGTATTCTGGCCTGGAGAATTCCATGGACAGTATAGTTCAAGGGGTCGCCAAGAGTTCAACACTACTAAGCAGCTTTCACTTTCATTTATGATTAGATAAGTTCCTGCCCCAACCCTCTGCCCCACCCTCAACCTCCCTTCTCCACACTTACAGAACTGCAAGCGACTTTCAGTATCTCAACAGACTGTACAAAAAAAATTTCCCTTGAAAATTTGTGTTGGTGTACTAGACACTCAGCTAACAATTTATGCTGTCAGTCTGTAACATTTCAGTATATTGAGTCACATTTAAAGTACTGTATAGTAGATATGATTCATTGCACAAACTAAGATGTGCAAAAATAGCCATTTTCTGTCATTTAATTTTTATTTTAGATATCTATTCTATCAGGGTGGTGGGAGGAAATGATACTGGTATATTTGGGGTTCGCTTTCCTCTTTCCTGGGTTTTTATGGGGATAGGGCAGGGCTCCATGTGGTCCCCAGTGTCACCTGTCCACAATGCATCAAGGAGAAACCCAGTGTCCTGTATGGTCCTCTTTGTGGCATCAACATGGACCCACGTGTGGCTGCGTCTGCAAAGCTTCTGGGTCACGTGGTTCCTGCTCTGTCCATGGTGCTACTTAGAGCACAGGGCTCTTTGACTTGCTTGCATGCTGTGTTAGAGCACTAAGAAATGTGGGCGGGGATGCTAGGTGTATGAAATCCTAAAAGAAAAGGACTGAAAAAAGAACTGTGCCCTTCTCATAGGGCTCTCCCTTATGAACGGAGGGATCAGATCTTCTTTCGACTCTTCCCCCATGTCAGCTGAGGTTTCTGCCATCGCCCAGGCCTGGCCAGGGGGCCAGTAATATGATTCTTTGTTATCCTTGCTTCCACTCTACTCTTTTCCCTATTTCTAGTCTAAGTAGTCTAGATGGAGAGAGTGGTATTTTGGATTGGGTAAGGAGAAACCATGATCTTAATCATGGTATTTTATTTTTGTTTTTTGTTTTGGTAACCCAATTTGTTTCTTCATGTCCTAGATATTGATTCACAAAAGTCAAAGAGATCGTCTGTTTTTCCTCATTTTTCTGCATTGTCACATTCCTCTCCAAAGGAAATGAATACAAAGTGGCCCAGCTTCTTGAATAAAGAGTGGGACAAGGAGGGAAGAAGAGATCAGGGGGTAACTATCAGTTGATATTGGAAACGAACGTCTATAGATGCTTATTTTTCTATTAAAGGATGTCAGTCTTCTTATGTGATGACAATAGAGCAGGGTTTAATAAGCATAAAAGTGGGACTCTAACAATAAGGTCTTGAATCTAAATGCTCCTCCTTCTTTGTTCTGGGCATGTACTGTGACTTTTCTGTGTCAAAATTAGATGTAAAAATAGAGCTGCTGATGGATTGCTGGAAAAAGTTGAGAGAGAGATCTTTGTGACAGCATTTGCTTAAAAAGCCAACAAATGTGAGTTTATTTCCAGTTTTCCCTCTAATCTATTTTTCTTCATTTCTGGCCACTATAATACTCAACTTTCAATGCCTCCAGCCAATATTTTTACCTCCTTTAAGCCTCAGTTAAATTTTTGGCTCCTTATTCAAAGACAAAAATCTTATCAATGTCTAAGTTCTTCTCTTCCCATGTTCCATGTTGATTTTGAATCTTTGTGTTTTATTTGAGGGAAAGAGAACTCAGAGTTTTATAGAATTATGTAAATCATCTTGCTATTGATCAGAAGAAAAGGATACTTAATCTGTTTTTTTTAAAAGAGATGATTCACACTAATGTGAATATATATGTCACAGAACTATACACTTAAAAATTGTTAAAATGGTAAATTTGGATATATACATACACACACACACACACACACACACACACACATATATGTGTATATATATGGGTTCCCTGGGGACTTTACTGGTGGCTCAGACACTAAAGAATCTGCCTACAATGCAGAAGACCTGGTTTTGATCCCTGGGTCAGTAAGATCCCCTGGAGAAGAGAATCTGGAGAAGGGAATGGCAACCCACTGCAGTATTCTTGCCTGGAGAATTCCATGGACAGAGGAGCCTGGTGGGCTACAGTCCATGGTGTCACAAAGAGTCAGACAAGACCGAGTGACTAACACTTTCACACACACACATATATTTTACCAAAAAGCACAGCAAACAAAATGACAACAGAACATTTGGTGCCCAGATACAAATTTTTCGTAAAGAATCCCAGGAACTCTATAACATCTACTAGAACAAGGAGTAAAGGCAGTTTTTTCAGCGCCTTTCTAATGACACCAAGTTGTCAGCTATCTGCTCTGCTATGCAGGGATCTGTCTCTGCTTCTGAAACTTCACTTCTGCAGTTTTTCATTCAGTAACTGCTTTCTAAGCTCAGGCTGCACACCCCCACTGACCAGGGGCTGGGAGCATTTCTCTGGCAGCCTTTGCCTCTCTCTCGCTAAAATACCCAGAAACACAAAAAGAACAAAGAACTACAACATCCATAATGAAGATGGAAGTTAACCTAAAATTTGGGAAAGAATGATACTAATTGTAAAGCAGAGAGAGCTGTCTAGAGGCATATTCTCAGAGTTAAGCACATAGCATTTCCTATCTTCCACCTATGAAAAAGATGTCTTAGGAGAAAAGGGGAGAAGCAATAAATAGTGGGTTACTTTCAAGGCGCAGCTCCTAACACAGAGTTTAGAGTGTAGTAAAAAAGATTTTATACAAGTGCTTCTGATTTGTGTAGAAACTGTTTTTCCCATTCTCTGTTGTTCATTGTTTTCACGTGGACCCAATTCTTCAGACTTCTGCACAGTTCCCATATCTGTGGGTTTGAAATACAGTGCTGTAATTGAACAGATTTTAGTTTTACCATTTTAAAATTATACCGCATATTTAATCATTTAAACTAAAATAATAAATTCAATATATTACTGCAAAAAAAGGCTTACTATAGAATTACTACTTGAATTAAAGTGCTCTATGGACATAAACAGCCCCAAAACAACACCGCTCTGTGCTGGAATAAAACAAACAGGTTCTTTCAATAATTGAGTAATTATCCTGTAATCTATCATCTTACGTATTTTGACATTTTGCTTAGAACATTTTCAAGTCATTTCATTTGTGCACATTCCATCTTTCCAACTGGATAATTTAGTATTTGATGTTAAGGTAATATTGTTGCAGGAAGGGGGACCCCGTCCAGGGCCCGAAACTGGGCTCTTGTCTGACACTTGGAAATGAGTTGTCCGAGGAGACACATGTGCTGACAAAGCAAGAGATTTCATTGGTGATGGGATTAGTTTCCGGGTTGTCTTTAGCCAGTCATTCGGACTCAGAGGCCTTCCTGGTGGTGCACGCCTGTTCAGCCAAGATGGATGCCAGAGAGGAGGATTCTGGGAGGTGGTCGGACAGGTGGTGTCTCCTTTTGACCTTTCCTGAACTCTTCCGTTGGTGGTGGCTTGTTAGTTCCATGTTCCTTAGCAGGACCTCCTGTCATAAACAGCTCATGCAAATGGTTACTATGGTGCTTGGCCAGGGTGGGCGGTTTCAGTCAGTGTGCTACCCCTAACAATACCTCACAAGAGCAGCTCATTGAGTCTGTTGCATCCCGAAGGCTATGATGGCAGAAGTACCACAGTGGATTCCCAATGTCTGTCATGGGAACAAGACAAAAATTAGAGGTCAAGGGCCTCTTACTTGCTAGTTCTGGCTGTAGGAACATAATACATATTTATCGAGTACAGAAAGAGTCTCCAAGACAGCAAGCCTGACTTTTTTCTGGCCGCCTTTACATTCATATAAACGTGTAATTTCAATTACATGTGTCTCTTCTCTCACTTGCAATTTATTTTGTTGAGTTTTTAGTAATGATTTTGTTGACTAAAAAAATATAGTCACAACCTGAAAATAGAGAGTTGCTTTATATCATGGGGATGTTTAGCACTCTGAGCCCTGGAGACTGCATCTCGTTAGTTCTGAGAAATCTGCTCCAAGGAGGCAGGAGGGGAAGTCAGCCTATATAAGTTTGCAACAAAGGGAGCAGGAAGTCTGAACATCAAAGATCAGGTACCAGATTAAGGAATTTTGCATTCTATGTATTGGAAGATGCAAGCTTCTGGGCTCACTGAATTCATTCCTTTCATATGCATCTCAGCTATCTGGGGCCAATCCTATTTCCTTGTTCACCTTGCTTCTTGCATTCCCCCAGCTCCTCAACGAACACCTTGTGGAGTGGTAGCATCCACTGGATCTCAGTTTTGGGAGCCCTCATTCACATTTGGAGGCTAGAAATCACTGATGGCTGTGGCATTTCTTGTTTATTGATATGGCAGCAAATATTTTCATTTCACAATTTAAAATTACTTAAGACTGATTAAAATATAGGGATTATATAGCTGTTTCTGTGGTAAGATCTCTGTTGGTATTATTGCTAATATAGGAACAACTGAATTTAGAAAATGAAACTTAAAAAAGAAAAAACCTCTATACCCCCCCAAAAGATTTAGAGACAGAAGAACCTGTGCCAGAGCATAAATTGACATGTTTGCATTTAAAATCAAACCAGACGTGTCAAAACCCATCTGTTTAGTCAAGACTTGTAGTGAGTGATTGGCAACTTTCAGAATCTCTCTTTTGGAAAAAAAGAAAGAAAGAAAGACCCTAAACTTTATTTTTAAAGAACTGTGAAGTCTGCAGTAGTTCAGGGATGTTAAGAATTAGCATGAATCACAGCGAGGTGAGAATATGACCCACTGTGCTGCCCGTGGATGATTTACACAGGGTGCCTAGAAACAAAAGAGCTTGAGTCAGTATCTGAGTGCACATCTGCTCCAGAGCACAATGTAGTTAATTTCTGTCACTCCTGTTTTGATTCACAGCTGTTAGGAAGCAAGGATTCCACTTTTGTCATGTTGGCTACAAATATTTCCTTCTAGCAGATGGGCTTCTTTTTTCTTCTGAGGGAGGAAATAAAATTCAAGAGGGTAAATTAGAATAAGTGAGGAGCTTGGGTGAGTTGATGGGCTCAAGAATTCCTCTGACATATACTTGAGGTGTTGAGAGCTTATTGCAACAGAAAAACTGTGTGTGCTGAGCACTTGGGGGTAGAATTACAGAAATGACTGGTGTCTGATAACTTTCTTATCTTCCATGGATTTATTAGGTGAGATCTTGAAATAAACATTTTACTTTGAGACGTTCTCCTCTGATATAAGGTATGGAAAAGAAATACAGCATGTTGCTTCAAAACGAATGACTTCTTAGTTAACAAATATGAGAGAGATTTGGGAGGTGGGGGTGGGCTTTCCTGGTGGCTCAGATCATAAACTGCCTGCAGTGCAGGCTTTAGATCCCTGGGTCCGCAAGGTCCCCTGCAGAAGGTAATGGCAATCCACTACAGTATTCTAGCCTGGAGAATTCCATGGACAAAGGAGCCTGGCAGGCTACAGTCCATAGGGTTGCAAAGAGTCAGGACACCACTGAGTCTCTAACACTTTCACTTTCATGAGAGTTTGGGGATTTGGGTAGGGGGGTGGGGAGGGAGCTAGGTTGCCTTTGATCTTGACATCCAAATCCAGAAACAAAACAGGAAAGAAAAGTTGCTATCCAAAGAAAATCTTTGAAGATCAAAGAGCAGAAGTCAGTTATTTTATACATAAAAGCACAAGTGCATATACACATACAAATTTGCTTATGCATGCATTTCAGTGATTAAATCCATCGAAATAGAAATATACATACTGTGCCATGCTCAGTTGCTAAATCCTGTCCAATTCTTTGCGACCCCATGGACGGTAGACCACCAGCCTCCGCCGTCTATGGGATTTCCTAGGCAAGAATACTAGAGTGGCTTGCCAGTCCCTCCTCCAGTGGATCTTCTTGACCCAGGGATGGAACCTGCATCTCCTGCATTGCCAAGCAGATCCATTACCGCTGAGCCACCTGAGTAACCCCAATAGAAATCTGTAAATGTGTATATTTACACATCCATAACAGAAACAGAAGGTGTGGAGACTGGTAAGTGACACCTGCCAGGACATGGGGAATGGATCGCCCAATCCATCATTCCTTTATATATCAGGAGGCATCTTCTGTTCTCATGTTGGTCACCTTCTCTGCTTCCTGTGTGACATCTGGAAAGGAGGCATTGTTGTGTTTTCTCCAGAGCTGAGGAAGCTGAGATCACACAGGTGTTACGTACTTAAGGAGGGGGGACCGTTAGAGGCAGACCTATCTTACTCCTACAACCACAACCTCTTTCCACTCTCCTTCTGAGGGAAGGCTGACTTTGCAGTTGGTGCTTTATACACCAGCTGGTCACTTATGTGCTCTAATAAACAAGTGCACTCTTCAGTCCCCATGATGCTGCTACCGTGATGTGTCCTGGCTTTCTGTGTTCACTAGAGTTGTGCAGATATGACCTATCATACAGAAAACAACACGTGCTGTCTCTCTCTTAAGCCGAATCTAACAAGTTTAGTAACTGGAACTCTTTACTGTCTTTCCTGAACTCACTTTTGGAAGACAGGGTGTGATGAAGGATTTTTCTGTCAGTTCCAGGTACAGGAGATAATCTGGTGTATATGGTTTAGATATTAAACTGTAGAAATTTTTGAATGTTTAGATGATTTGTAGAGACAGTAAGATAGTTTTTGTAGTACAGACTGTTGTAGAAAATTGAGCACATATGGTCTATCATGTACTGTTACCATGTTAGGCATGTCTCCAGGGTAGTGGCGATTAATGGAAAAGCTATGGTCTTGAAGTAGAATGTGGCAGAATTGGGGCAGTTTCCTATGATTAATTTTACTGATGCAGAACATATTTATGATTCTGTTTGTCACAGCTTCTGTAGGAAATTTGTTTCATCTTGCCTTCTGCTACTGCCGCTGGGACATGACACTTTTCTCCAGGTCTCTACACAAATGGGAAAAAATTGTTAAGGAATTTTTTTTTTCTTTTTTTTACAAAAGACAAATTGGATATGTGATTTTTCAAACTTGGAAATGCTCAGGCTTGACAGTAATGGTGCACTTCAGTGTCTTTACAAGGAATTCTCTAAATTTGATTGTATCCAGTGGCCATGGATGATAATTGTCTTCTTTAGGAAGCTCTCAAATGTTCCAGGGCCTCATGCTTGGGCTATGTTCAATTCTTTGGAAATCCTGAGTGCTCCCATATCTCACCTGGTCTTCCAAGAAAGATTTTAGTATCTGTCTCATTTCAGTCCTCTCTTCTGGTACCATAACCCAGAGTTTTTACAGCAACTCGCCATACTGGAAATGTGTATAGTATAATGCTAGCAGCTTGTGCAACTTGAAAGCAGCCTGTGGGGGATACAGGCAGTTTGTGATATTACTGCCATAGTTTTGTCACCTTGTCACTTAAGTTGTCCTTACGTGTATCCACTGTGACCCAACTGGGCTTCCCTGGTGGCTCAGTCAGTAAAGAATCTGCTGCGGGAGACCCAGGTTCTACCTCTGGGTGGGGAAGATCCCCTGGAGAAGGAAATGGCAATCCACTCCAGTATTCTTGCCTGGAAAATCTCATGGACAGAGGAACCTGGTGGGCTACAATCCATGGGGTCACAAAGAGTTGGACACAACTTAGTGACTAAACCACCATGATTCAATTACTAGGCATTTTGAAAATTAATAATTAGCAAAATAAGAAGAGTTGCATTTGATGAGCCTTCCTTTTGTCGGAACTTATGTGCCCCAAGAATTATTCAGATGTTATCTCTTGTAGGCTGTGCAGGTGGGGACATGGAGGCATAGGGCAAGCTCACATAATTGGAAGAGTAAAGCCACAAAAACCAGTCTCCTGAATTCCAGAGCCAGGCTTTTAACCATTGTCTGACTATCTTAACTCCCTGATACTGCTTCAGTTTTCCTAGTAGGTGAGAAGAAAGGGAAAATGAACATAGTATTTTTGTTTTTCCTACCTACTGATTTTTAAAAAAAGCATTTATTCTCTAATGCATGCATAACACCACAATTTATCTCATTAAGGAGAGAGTCAGTGTCTCAGCTGTGAAGTTAGCCCAGGAGAAAATATCACCAAGACTAGCTTTCTCTTTCAGAAAAGGAAAGCTGGAGTTCATCAGGAGCTGTGTCTTTGTCTAGTTGTAGTCTGAGTGTAGGCATAGCGAGTATCAAACCAGTATTTATAAATGAAATTTCTGTCCACTTACTTTACTTTCTTGTTTCCACTGATGGAATATGTTTTGTTTTAAAATAGTCCCTTGGTTTGCCTTCCAGTCACATGCCTGTCTCCATCTTACTTCTTTCTTTTTTTAAGTTTTCTGGATTGCTAATTTGTTGCATGTTATCTAGTTTGACCCTGTCCAACAGAACTTTCTTCAATGATGCAAATGTTCTACATGATCCTCTGTAGTAGACACATGCGATTATGTAATACTTGAAATTTGCCCACTGAGAGACAAATACCATTTAATATCACTTACATGTGGAATCTAAAATGTGATGCAAATGAACATATCTATGAAACAGACTCACAGACATAGTGAACAGACTTGTGGTTGCCCAGAGTGAAGGGGCAAGGGGAGAAGAAGGGAAGGATTAGGAGTTTGGGCTCAGCAGATGCAAACTGTCACATATAGAATGGATAAACAACAAGATCCTACTGTATAGCTCAGGGAATTATCTTCAGCATCCTGTGATAAACCATGATGGAAAAGAATATGAGAAATAATTATATAATGTGTATAACTGAATCACTTTGCTATATAGCAGAAATTAACATAGCATTGTAAATCAACTGTACTTCAATAAAACTTTAAATACTGCCTACACTGAGGAACCACATTTCTTATTTTAGTTCATTTAAATTTAAATAGCCACATGTGGCTGTTGGCTTCCATTTTGAATAGCACCAATCCGATTAGATTTTGACAGAAGGGTGTTCTTTTTTTAATTTTTATTGGAGTATAATTGCTTTACAATGTTATGTATGTATATATCCATACATATATTCCTCTTTTTTGTATTCTCTTCCCATTTAGGTCACCACAGAGAAATGAGTAGAGTTCCCTGAGCTATTCAATAAGGTCTCATGAGTTACCATTTCATACATAGTATAAGTAGTTTATATAGATCAGTCTCAATCTGTCAATTCATCCCACCTCCCTTCCTTCCTTTGGAGTCCATACATTTGTTCTCTATGTCTTTGTCTCTATTTCTATTTTGCCAATAAGATCTATACCATGTTTCTAGATTCCATATAAATGCATTAATATACAGTATTTGTTTTTGACTTCTGACTTCACTCTGTATGACAGTCTTTTGGTCCATCCGTGTCTCTCTAAATGACCCAGTTTCCTTCCTTTTCATGGCTGAGTAATATTCCACTGCATATATGTACCATGTCTTTATGCATTCTTCTGTTGATGGGCATTTAGGCTGTTTCCATGTCATGTCTTTTGTGAACAGTGCTGCACTGAACATTGAGAGGCATGCATCTTTTGGAATTATGGATTTCTCTGGATATATGCCTAGTAGTAGGATTGCTGGGTCATACGGTAGTTCTATTTTTCATTTTTCAAGGCACTTTCATACTGATCTCCACAGTGCCTGTATCAATTTGTATTTCTACCAGCAGGGAAGATGTTTCCCTTTTCTCCACACCCTCTCCAGCATTTACTATTTGTAGATTTCTTTTATGATAGCCCCACAACACAATATGATTGATGGAATCGTGATAAATGTGAGACTTTCAAACGACTCTTTGTCATAAAACAAACTACATGTTCTTTAATAGTTGACTTTTACTCAGTGTTTTTGTACTCCATCAGGGGATAAATGTCTTCTAATCTCCTCTGCAAGGAAGAGCAAAAATGGTGTTCACCTATCCTGTGTGGGTTTTGTACAGGCCTTAATGATTCACTTGCTTCTCTGTCAGCCCAATGTGAGCACTCTGTATTTGCCATATTAAGAGAGAAGGGGCAAAGTCGTCAGCCAGAAAGCGGCCCCAACTTGGTTCATATTTCAGACTACATATGCGTGCACAGCTTGCTACTGATGTATACCATGTGGGGAAAGTCCAGGGAGAATGATGTTTCTTTCATGATTGAATGCTAGTACTTGGTGGTATGTGGAAAACAGTCGCTTGCTTGTATAGGCAAACAGCTGTTGTTATCTAAAAAATAATCATTATGATAGAAAGCGCACGCTTCTCATGTCTTCTGTCAGAATATGTTCTGTGTGAAAATGTGCATGTTTAATCTGAAAAAAAAATATAACTGGTGATATGACAAATTTTTAAAAAAGCCAGAAATGGGAGCTCATCGTCTTTTTTTTTTTTTTTACCCTTTATAACCATACCCAGAGGAAATAAAAGGCAAGCCACAAATATAATTTTTGCATTTTCTAATCATCACATTTGAAAAGTAAAAAGGTATAAATGAATTTAATTTTAATATAGTTTATTCAACCTGGTATCTCAAATACTTAAATGTGTAATCAGTTTTTTAAAATGTGATATTTTGTATTCTTTTTCTGTGATTAGTCTTTGTAATTGAGTGTGTATTTTAGATTAACAGCACGTGATGTGGACTGGCCACGTATCACGTGTATGAAAGTGACATGTGGTCAGTGACCACGCTACTGGACAACACAACTCTAAGTCCTTGTTTGGGGCATAGTGAACTGTGTTTGAACCTATGAGGGTGCTTTGCCAACAGGAAAACAGGGATCTTCAAATACCCAGCAGAAGAGCTACTACATTGACTGGCATCAACCCACTGTAGTCTGAATCTGTGGTCAAGAGGGAACAATAATCTGGGACCATTTGTCAGAATATACTTAGGGAGAAAATTTTTTTAGAAACTGTTGGTACAATTCAAGTTTTCCTTGTTCAAATTGTGATGACAATTTCTAAAGACATTTTGAAATTCTAAGTGTATGAAATATCATTTTATCTCTATTCCAACACAAAAACCATAAAACTTGCAAATTTTTTTGTGAACTACTTTTTTTTTTTTAACTTTACAAATCACGAGGGTGGGTTGTCCTGTGGGTGTAACTTTGGAGTCATTTGCTTTATTCTTATAAAGCAAAATACTTCTATCTTAATTAACTGCAACTAGTACTTTAGGTGGTCTTTTAATACAACTTTATTTAGTTATTTTATAATTTTGTAAATTAATTCCAAGTTTTGAAAAAAGGCATATTTTGCATGGGTATGTTGTAGAGGGCTATTTTCAACTGCTGCTAGAAAAGGCATTAAAAATTGCTTTTCTTTAAGTGTCATAGCTGCACAGTTCCTTGAATCCCAGACAGGAAAAAATAGTAACTATTACTCAGAGGCTTTATCTACTGTTAACCATGAATAGTCAGTTGGTTTAATTAATATGTAATTTTTTACAAGTTAAGAAGCTTGAAATTTGGAGTGATGTTCAGGTAAAACTTACTGGCTCTTTTGGTTGTGTAAACATTCTTATATAGAGTCTATAGATTCTGTTGCATCAAAAGATATTTGAACTCCAATTTGGCTGCTTTTAAAATCTCTGTAAGCCTAATATTCCTTGAGTGTATATAATATAACCTGGCACAGAGTTGGGAGACAGTTACTATATTGGCCAAACGGATGGATGCTTTTGATATCACCAAGTCCGGACCATTGCAAACAGTCAAGGTTAGCTCTCCATGTATAATTACTGCAAATTATATAAGGAAAATATGTAGGGCAGCAAGAATTACATATAGGAATCTTTAGGAAATATTTAATACTATAGGAAATTAAATATATGTATTACATGTATTATTAGACTTTTTTTTTCTTTTTACATTTCCTATAATTTGGAAGAAAATATTATAGTAAGTAGAGAAGCTTTTAATAATTAAATGGGTTGGAAACAAGAAACAGAGTTGCCCTATACCTTTCAGGGTACAGTATCCTAGCTGCTTCAGCACAATTCATTTCCTAATGTGAAGTTTGTAATATGAACCAACTGTATCTATGTCTTGGACTTCATTAGAAACAAGAGATCTATGCCTTCTTTGGGAAATAGTTGAATGGTTTCATATCTCAGTCGTTACCTTTGTTTCCCTCTTGACTCATGGGGAGAGCAACAGTACAATTAAATTGATTTTAAATCACATTTAGCATTACGTATTGATCAGATAGAAGCGCTCTGAAGCACATGTCACATTGTTCAACTCCAAAAAGCATCTCCATCGGATAACAGAAGCAGCACCAGCTTTCATCTCTGTTAAGTAATTGAGATGATGTTATAAGTCAGGAGAGTGAGATGCACGTGGCGAGTAAATGGCTCCCAAACCTTATTATTGAAATGCAGCCTTCAATTCAGTTTATTAGCTTGTTCTTTATTCTCATTTATATTTTATTACCTTGGAGTACAGTCATAGGATCCTGGAAATGGAGTTTTCTTTAAATAAATTGTTCCTGAAGTTTCTAAAGTCTTTTGTTAAGTGACATCTGGGAGCAGACATGATGTCGGCCAAGGCCAGTTTTCAGATAAGGGGAGTGGGTATAAATGTTTTTCTGAGTCAGTTGTGATAATATCTCTGTGTTTCTGCTTTTATATCTGTCATCTTTGTTTCTGGAGAGTAAATTCCTGGTTGTGTTAGAGATGGAGGGAGTGGCAGGTTGGCTTAGAGGTATAGAATTTGGTTGTCTAAAACCATGTATTATTAAACGTGGTTCTGCCTGAAATAGTTGCATTTTCATACCGGGAGATTCATGGAATGATTGGGGGGAGAGTCACTTAGTGAGCTACTTGGCTATCGCTTCATCCCTTTAGGGGCTCCCCCACACTCTGCCTGCCTGTGTGAGCTTCAGGAGTGTTGTGATTATTAATATCTATTCCCAGCTCACGCCATGCCTTCAGGGAGGAAAATGATGCAGCTGTTGAGCTCCTTTGTCCCTCTCATTTTTATCCATTTCTGCTCCACTGTGTCCATTTGTTTCCCTTTCTGTTCCTCAGCCTGAGTCAGGTTCCTGTCTGATGATGATACCTCGTCTCACGTTTTCCTCCATTGCTCTGACGGTGTAGTCTAAGCCCGCTCCTTTGGCCCAGGGGATAAACCACCTCAGATCTGTTGGAGAGGCAGCATTGCTTGATGTTTAAAGGCACAGATGTGGCAGCCAGGCTGTCTGGATTCAAATCCAGCTTCGCTTTTTAGAAGCTTGGAGACTATAGATGATTTTTTTTATTCTCTCGTGTCTGAAGTAGAGGGCTTCCTGAGTGGCACAGTGGTAAAGAATCCACGTGATGAGTCAGGGGATGACGGAGATGCGGGCTCGATCCTTGGGTTGGGAAGATCCCCTGGAGGAGGAAATGGCAACCCACTCCAATATTCTTGCCTGAAAATTCCCATAGACAGAGGAGCCTGGCGGGCTGTAGTCCATGGGGTCGCAGAGAGTCGGACGTGAGCATGTCTGATGTAGATAGTAGTGGGACGTGCCTCCTCAGGTGGTTGTGAATACCACCTGAACTAATGTATGTACGTGCTCAGAGTGGTACCTGACCTACAGTAGGGGTAAATGCATGCACGCCTGTGGGGTTATCATGCTTAAGAAACACTGAGGAATAAAACAGCCTAATGGCACTTGTGCTATCTCCTCTTTTCAGCCCACCCCTCATCTTGTGTACATAATAGAACTGGGAAGAAGGGGTCCGTGCATTCAGAACTATTGTACCTTAATAATGTGGAAGAAGCAGGAGAAGCGGTTCTGAGGGTAGTCTTCCTGAGTCAGTGGTGTCTATTTCCAGATTATGGAATTGGGAGTGGGAGAGAAATCACTGAATACTAGCATGCCAGGGCAAGAGGTTGGAGATGGCCCCCGATTTTTTTTTTTGGTCTTCCGAAACATGAGCAAGTCATATTCTCTGCCTCCAAAGTGCTTAACAGTCCCTTGGGGGAAGACAGATAAGAAAATAGACAGCTAAAGTATTGTGTGTAAGGTAATAACAAATGTGAAAACCCACGCATGGGCAGAGGACATCTGAGTCCAATCGTGGAAAGAGGGCGAGAGGAGTAAGGCCAGGCCTCTGAGTGAGGCAGGGCAGGGCAGAGAGACTGAGCTGAGGAGTTAAGAAAGGGCATCAGTGTGAGTCACTGAGTCGTGTCCGACTCTTTGTGACCCCACGGACTGTAGTCCGCCAGGCTCCTCTGTCTGTGGGATTCTCCAAGCAAGAATACTGGAGTGGGTAGTGGGCAGCCATTCCCTTCTCTGGGGAATCTTCCCAATCCAGGGATCGAACCCGGATCTCCTGCATTGGCAGGCAGATTCATCTGAGCCACCAGGGAAAGGGTATTCTAGGCCAAGGACAAATGAATGAACCGCCTGTGCAGAGATCTAAAGATAAGGGCACCTGGTGCAATGCAGTGGGGCTGGAGCACCCTCTGGGTGAGGTCAGCAGAAGGTGGGCGGAGGAACAGTAGGAGGACTTAAAAGAGTTTTTAACGAGGAGTGGCTGAGGTCCTCTTTGTGCAGTGAAACTTAGGTCTGGCCACCTTTCAGAGAACTAAGAGATGTGAGCAAGACTGGGTGCTGGATCTAACGCTTTAAAATACATACGATGGCGGCTTTCTGTTTTCCAAAGCTCTCAGGACTGCGATGTTGCTTTAGCTGAAAGCCATATATAGTCTGCTCCTGGTGTTAGGTGGCACGGTGTAATTGTAACAGGTGTAAATAAGATTTTGCAGTCTGGCTTGGAGGACAACGAAACTGAGATTGATGTGTTTCCAATCTTTTGCTTCTGTAAAGAACACAGCAGCAACAACCTTGTACATACATCTCTTAGGCGCTTGTCCAATTATTTCCTAAGGATAAATTCCTAGAAATGGGTTAGGTATTTTAGGGGGGTTGATATATGTGGTCCCAGAACGATTTGGATGTCTGTAATCAGAGTAGATAAACAGCTGCTGAATCGTGCAGCAATGCCGAAAGCGCGGATACAGAAATGAAGTGTTCAGTGAGCCGTCATGCCTGGGTGGGCACGCATGCCTAATTTTTCTCTCTGGACTTCTTTGTACTGCTGATTCTCTTCCCTGTTTGTGGTTAGGACTTGATTGGATGAGTACCTAAGACTGACGGGGTGTTTGTCTATAATGACAAGTGCTTGACTGCAGCAGTGATGATGAGCGGCCCTGGGGAGGCATCACCACCCACTTGAGAGAGATCCATGAAGGGTTTATGACCCGTTTGAATCCTGATCGAGCATCACTGTCTTGACCCTCAGGGAACCAATTGTCTGGAATACTTGCTCTGTCAGTCTGAGCGATGTGCTTAGAATCCCTTGGAAACCTAGGAGCCTGACTGTTTGTAAAACACAGAGTGAATTATCAAGAAGACCAAGGGACTGGAACTATATTATTGCCACATGCCACAGCCACGTTTGCTAAATAAATTGATGAGCTCATCAGACCCAGTATCCACAATGTTAACTTACCACATTCAACTATAAACTATTTGAAATTCAAAGGCAATGATGTTTTAATCTTGATCGTACTGAATACGATGACTTTGTCTTTGCCTTTTGGCCCGGGTCTACAGTAGGAACTGGGTTTCCCAGGTGTCTCAGTGAGTCCACCTGCCTGTGCAGGAGATGTGGGTTTGATCCCTGGTTCGGGAAGGTCCCTTGAAGAAGGAAATGGCAACCTACTCCAGTCTTCTTGCCTGGGAAATCCCATGGACAGAGGAGCCTGGTGGGCTACAGTCTGTGGGGTTGCAAAGGGTTGGACACAACTTAGCAACTAAACAGCAAACTTCAGTAGGAATGTTTACCTGCCATATATGGCACAAGAAAGTTTTAAGATCTATAGACATGTAAACACATATATAAGATGTTCGCTAGTAACTACAAAGTGTGTCTCTCACCTTCTGAGTTTCTTCACCTGTGTTTGAAGGGCAGGTGCATCAGAGGAAGGGAGGGGACACCACTAGGACACAGGGAATCACAAGCAAATAGGATGGGCCATCTGTGTTCTCACTGCCCCTCTCTGCTCAGACGTTCCCTTGAGGAAATGCAGATGGAATAGCAGCATCATCTCTCAGTTTTGCACTTGCTGCTGTTGGTTACCCACTAAACCTCCTCCCCAAGTCCTAACTCATTTACCACACTTCAGGTTGTTCCTTGATTTAAAAGACGTGAGGCCAGCCTGCGCTGAGCAACTGGACTGGGGTCATTACTCTAGCTTAAGGTAAATACCTTTAGGATGAGTAGAGGGCCTTGCCTGGTGATCCATATTCTCTGTTTGCTCACAGAGATGTTTTTGTTAAAATCCTTTCATGGCTGTGTGGAGCACCATTGGCCTCTGATGAGATGCAAGATACATCTTGCCGACCGGGAGGCTGCTCCTGGCTGCTTTTAAAAGTTAACGACTAGAACTCTCAGCTAGAGAGCCGTGGTCACGAAAGCTTCATTAAATGTTAAAATGGTTAGCTAAACTAAAAAGGAAAGAAAAAAAAACCAAAACAAGATAGGAAAACTCCTGTATAAGTAGATGCGGGAAACATCAATATTGCTCATTGAGCAGTCTATTCTTCTAATTTGAAAAGAACAACTATTTGTCATGGTTCTCGTCCTTGAGCTGGCAGTTACCTAATGAAATGCATATGAAATTCACAAGGCTTCACTGAGGGACAGTCATTTTCCTCGGTTGTTTTGTAAAGTTGCCTGGACTAACGAATTACGTTGAGCAGATAATGGATGGATTCTTCCACTGTGCATTGAGGTCCTGAATCGACTAATCACGCCATGGTTATTCATCAATGTGTTACTTTATAATTTGAAACTGAAGGCACCATTTTCATTTATGGCTGACTCTAGGGGGACTCTTGGTTCCAATTTTGGAATACTGTGACCCGGGTGGGGAAGCTGCCCCTAGAATAGCCCATGGTGCATAAATCAAGACAGAGTTTTGGCTTGGAGTAGGTGATTGTGCACCCGTGGGGAACATCCTGACTGTTGGTCTCTGTTGTAATCCTCCATGTAGGAGGGTATGGAATTTCAGAGATTCATGTCTGTACTCAACCAGGATGATCTTGTGTTGATTGTCATCCATCAATGAGTTGATGACTCTGCCACTCTCTCCCACATCCCTGTCTCTGCCCCTTCTGCATTATTTGTTGTCCAGTCTCTGCCTCTTTCTATCCTGGGACTATGCTGCCCAGCTTCCCTTGGATCTTGGATTGCCTCATGTGAGGGTTAGACAAGAAGTCAGAGGACTGAAGCAGAAAGCAGTGGGAATTCTCTTTCCTGCTCCTTCCTTGATGGAGCGTGGCAGTTCACCATGGCTGCCCTTCTTGGTTGCCTGCCTTTAGCCCTCACTGGGTTCTGGTTTCACCACTGCTTCCCCTTGCCCTTTGAGACCTAGAGATGCCCTCGCTTCCTGCTACTGTTCCTCTGAGTGCCTCCATGCCCCGTGCTGGTCCCTTTCCCCACCTGCTCCTCTGCTAATAAAACTTCCCACAAAGTCTCTTCATTTGGACCATCTGAGGTGGATACTTCTTCCTCTGGAACCTAATGCAGTAGCAACAGGCTATTCAGTCCGGATGTAGTAGTGGTTCTCAATCGTGGGTGTGTTTTAAAAAATCCATATTCTTGGTCTCTAATCTTTGGGAGAATCCTTCAGTATATCTGAAGTGAGTTTCTAGAATCTGGTTTTTACAGAAGCTCCCAAGTGGTTCTAAAATTTTGAAGAGCTCTGGCCTCAGAACAAAGTAATAATATATACTCAGTACTTGATACTTTTTCCTGCACATCTGTTTTTGTTTTTCTTTCTCCATGATCACATGTGAGGTGCAAACTGGCTATTCTCATAAAAAATGAAACAGACCAGTTGGTGACAAGCACCTGATTTTCTTTCAGCAGAGACCATTCCCAAACATTATTCAGGACAAACTGCATGTTTTACTTACCCTGATTTTAGTATCCTTTAATACTCATTACCTTAAAGCAACTGATAGTAGTTGTCTTCTGAGAGTCTGCTTTGATCTGAGTGGTAAACAGGAAAGCTAGCCTGTTTAGAGATGTCATACTCTTTTACTTACTCAAATATTTCTTAAGCACCTACTGTATACAAGATATAGTGTGGATTGGGGTCACCAAACTGTAGCCCTGGACCAAATCTGGCCCTCTGCCTGTTTTTTAAAGTACAATTATGCTAGAACATAGCCATGCCCGTCCATTTACATATTGTCTATGGCCGCTCTTGCTTATCAGCGTCTGAGTTAAGTAGTTGCAATGTAGACTATGTGGCTTGCAAATTCTGAACTGTCTGCCATCTGATGCTTGAACTGAAAAGAGCAATAGATGCCTGAACTAGATCCTGGGGGTATATTGTCAATAAGGCAGCCATCATCTGTAGTCTACTGTTGGAGACACAACCGTGAATCAGACAACACCAAGTCCTTTCCCTGGTGGAATGCATTTTATGGGAAACACAGAAGGCAATAAGGAAGACGAGGTGTAAAGCTGACACTGTGTTATAGAACGATAAGCCCAAGGGAGAAGAATAAAGCCAGCAAGGAGGATGGGCAGTGTCGGGAGCAGAGGGTGCTGTAATGTACATAGAATGGCTGGGGAGAGTCAGTGAAGAGGACTTGAGCCTCATTTTCCATTGGTTTCCTGCATTTTCTACCTCTTGTCTCTTCTCACTTATGTAGTTAACATTGCTGGATTCTATCAGTTTTAAATCCAAAAAGCAGAATGTGATTTTTCAATTATTGAATAATGTTTCAAGTATTGCTTCCTGTAGGAAGCGTTTTCTACGTGTCTCTTCATCAACAGAGCGGAGGCAGTGTCCTGGGGAAGCCTATGTTCTACTCCAGCCCCCACCCTCAGCTCATGGTTCCTGCCACTGGCCGCTCTTAGCCAAGAAGAGAATTCTGGCGAGGGGGACTGCACCTCTTCAGTGTGACGTGACCACCATTTACTGTAGGCTGGGGCAAGGGGATGTGTGGAAAATTTAGTACATTGGCAAATGTACTTACTGCTAGCTTATGGGTAAACACTTATCTGTTTTAAGTAATCTGAAGTGTCCACACTAGATGTATTTGAAGGCTATTCCCCTTTGATGGCAAAATTTAGGTAGAAACCTGCCATTCTGTGGCTGATGATGATATACATTTGGAAACATTACAAGAACAATTGTATAGTCCAAAATGTAAGTACATTCAATAAAAGTGTAACATAACATGATTATCTTGTAAAGCTAATCTTCTTCTTGGACCAACGAATGCCCTCCTTGCAGGACAAGGAGCACTGATTCAGTTTCACTCTGAAGTGGCCATTGTAGTTTAGCTCTGTATTATTAATCCCCTTTTGGCTTGGTTTATTATATTTGAAATTTTTTCTGCTATTGGAAATTTAGCTACATATTCACATTATTATTTTATTCACCAAATCCTATTAGATCCAAAGTAAAAAAAAAAATTTTCAGCAAGTGACTAAATTTAGAGGTAAGCATTAAAAAATCCCAACTCTCAAGGCATTTCTCTATGGTAGATTATTGCTCTGTAGCTTTCATTAATTAGATTTCTGAAAAACAAATTTAAAACAAAACACTTCTGCTAAAGGAAAAATGTATTTAAAACATTTCAGGTCTTAGTTTGCACTTATAGATGTGTAAGGAATCTATTTTAAATATATTAAACTAGGTCTAGTGCTTATATACTGCATATTATTTAATTTATCAAAAGTTTCTAGCGACAGTCTAAATTTAATATGAGGCTTAGGGGGTTTAATAATAATAACTTAATTTGAAAGCATCTTTGTCTTCAAAAGCCTCTGGTCACTTAACAGAATGCAATAAACTGTAATCATAAAATATGTATCATGCCTTCATATTTCTGAATTTCCATCCTGTTTTTCTTCTTTTAATCATCTATAAAAATATGTATATGAGCAATATGAAAAAAAAAACCTCCAGTTGTTTCACTCTCTGTGTATAAAGTGCTGATGTGTTCTTTGACAAGTAGTAAAAATGAGAATTAGAGGGACATATTAGCACTGTGGAAATAACCTGACACTGTTACGTGACCTTCGCAGTGAATTCATAAATGTCTAGAAGGCTCAGATCATCAGATGCTCATCACTGATGCCTATATTCAAGAAAAGGGAAAATCCCACTCTCCAAGGGATTTTAATCCATTGAGGGTGCTGGTTTAGTAACTATGTTAACCAAAACAAGAAAAATAAGTGAATGCACTAGATTATCATCCTGCGTGCTCAATTGCTGAGTTGTGTCCGAATCTTTGCAACCCTATGGACTGTAGCCCACCAGGCTCCTCTAGACCATGGGATTCCCCAGGTAAGAATACAGGAGCAGGTTGCCTTTCCCTTCTCTAGGAATTCTCCCTAACTCAGGGCCCAGGGATCAAACCCACACCTCCTGCACTGACAGGCAGAGTTTTCACCACTGAGCCACATTAGCCAGGTAAAAAGAGGAGTGGGTTAAAAGTGATTACCTTAAAAAAAAACAAAAAGGTTATGTAAAATAATGAATAATCCTCAAGTAATCAAGTCATACAGTAGATTCAAAAGCTCTTCATCTGTCATTTGTTCATAACTGCAGAGCAGAGCTTCTGTGGGAAGATGAAGGAGGCAGAGCTTCACCTCCAAAATCCCCTTTCAAGCAGAGCAGCAGAGTTGTCAATACCACTCTTCTAAATTGGCATTTCCTGCAAGCTTGGGAAGTTGTCTTCTTTCTGTTCTGCTCATTAGCCAAAGGGAAGTTTTATCACCTTTCTAACACCAGTAATCTTTTCAACGGCTTGTGCACCAGCCCCAGGCTCAGAGCCTCAGGCAAGGATCCCTCCTAGCTAGAGTTTAACATCTCTTTTGTTTCAAGGTTAACGGGGTTAACTCTCTGTCTATGGCAGGTGATACTGGTTTGCCAGTAGAGAGAGAACATTTCCATTATTTCAAAGTAACTTAAAGGCAAACTGAGCAGATGCAAAGCAAATAGACACCTGGTGATAGTGCCGGGGGCGGGGCGACGGGAGCGGCACAAGATGACTGTAGGGGGGAGCTGCTCCCAGTGAGTTCAGCCTCCTGGTATGGAATCTGGAGACTTCAGGCTCCTGGCCTTGCCTCCATCCTGCAGTGTGACCTGGAGCAAGCCGCACAGCCTTTCTGGGTGACGTTTTCTGCATCTCTGGGGACACTGGCTCACTGTATTCTCTCTACTCTAGCAAGACAACGTGTGAAAGTGTATGGTCCTCAGGAAGTACTCTAAACTGCCCTTTAGGAATCTTTCAGTTCCAAAATTCCTCATTATCTGTTTATTATCTGTGACTGGCAAAGTGAAAATAATGGGAGAATGGTACTTAGAGTTCAGAGGGCTGCAGGCAGGCCATGTGGGTACTAGAAGAAATGCAGTGCATTTGAAATTATAGAAGCTGAATTCTAATGTCTTCAGTCACTCAGTCATGTCTGACTCTTTGCGACCCCATGAACTGTAGCCTACTAGGCTCCTCTGTCCATGGCCATTCTCAGGCAAGAATACTAGAGTGTGTTGCCATCCCCTCCTCCAGGGGATCTCCCCAACCCAGGGATAAAACCCAGGTCTCCTGCATTGCAGGTGGATTCTTTACCATCTGAGTCACTAGGGAAGTCCATGCACCCTGGGTTTCTAGCTGAGTGATACTGAAAAAGTGGGTGTTCCTCCCTGGGCCTTCGACTTCTTGTTAATGCAACAGAAGGACTGGGTTTAAATAGAATGTTTGAGTTACCTCCAGGGTCAAGAAGTTGATGCTTCCTTTATGCCAGCCGGCTCAGACCTTAATTGTGTATCACAACCAGTCTTTTCCTGTCACCCTTGACAAGTTGAGTTGTCATCTGTGGTCGCATAGGGGAAAGCACCTTAACATATCAGCATGCCTTCTATTTCATATAGTTATAATGCCATCGTGATGTAGTATTACTAAAAAAAAAAAAGGAAGTTTTAGTCCTCATATATTCCACCAGCTCTTGACTTCTGTACATGTAGTAGGCATCATGATTGCACAAGACACTGAGACCACAGTATTTCTGTGGTTGCTTCCTGAACAAGTCTGTTTCTAAAAACATCCATGGGAAACTCTGATGTGGAATCGGTGTTGAGAAGCCCTGATGGGTACCTTTTATATATAGGAAGTCCTTGGATTCTAGCAATTTCTCTCTAGACTTTGGGGTTCTTCTGTGACTCATGAGTTCTGTGATCATGAGTAAGTTATTGAATCTCTCAATGTTTGATTTCTCATCTCAAAAGTGGGGACAGGGACACCTGTCTTTCAACTTGCTGGACAGATTAGATGCGATACTGGCTGTCTTTTGAAAGCTGGGCACCATGTAGCAAATGCTATGGTAACTGTTGTATTTGGTCGGGAAAGCCCCGATCCTACAGAACTAACTGGGCCGGGCATGTTTGGGGTATCCCAGATTCAACAGATAACTAGTTAAAAGACCTTTAATAATTTTCCTAATTCTCACTGAAATTTGTTGCTCTGCCATCATTCTGGCCGTATCATTAGAGTTAGTGTATAATTGAACATGTTTGATTTAATAAATTAATTAAATGGGTGATCATTATGATTTGGGTTTCAGTTGAGTCCTTGAGGCAGTATTTGCTGATATAAAAATATTAGGTAATTTGAAAGAATTATTAGAAAGATTAAAATGTTAATATGTCCCCCTATTTCAAATTTATAATCTCACTAATTATAAATATCCAGCTTTCCTTTTATGTCACTTGTAATTTTTGATTTATTGCACACAGTTTATAGAAATGTGTGTGTTTACTTGATTGGGTGTTTTTAGTTCGGTCCAATAACTTTATCATTTTTTTAAGATTTACATAAATGTCTGAAATTGATACCAGGAAGAGAATTGCCACCTAATTCAAATGTAACAGTTAGGATATACAGTCTTTCTCCCATGATAGTTATTGACAAGGCGTAGCATGTGAATTTAAATCAAAGTAAAAAGCATTATTTTTATTGTGCACCTGTTAAGATACTTCTTTATTGGAGACTATTTGTGATGTGATTAAAAGTGCAGAAGAAAATTTATCTCCAGTTAGCCATTTTTTGTCACTTGCTATTGCTTGATTTGCGTTGACTTGTGGCACTCAAATTTTATTTTGAGGTTTTGTCCTGAAAGCACGTTCTCACCCACCATTCCCCCACAGTAATATTTCCGCCGTCTCCCTGCCCCGCCTCTTCCAGCTCTTCTTGGCCCTCAGTGCCTGTGCTTGCTTCTAGAACCTGACACAGGATAAAGAAGCAGAAGGTAAAGGGGGAGCTTCACACTGTCATTGTTTTCATTTCTACACAAACAGTGTGAACGTGTGAGAGTGTCTGGATGATTTTTTACTGAATTTGAAAAGTTTGCTTTAAATGGCTTTACTTGAAATATGGACTGATTGGTGCATATGGACATTCACTTGAGAGAGACCTTGTGTTTGAGAAATTCGGGTAGAAGCTGCCATCCTGTGGAACTCTTTAAACCGAGGTACAGAAGAGCCCCATATGCCCATGTGTTTGTGCAGAGACTCTTTAAACCGAGGTACAGAAGAGCCCCGTATGACCATGTTTTTGTGCAGAGATTGTGGTGCCCGCTCTTCATGGACTATCTGGAAGAGTTTACCTCTTTTTCTTCCTAACAGAATCCTGTTATGTGTAGGCATTTCCACCCCACCTCCCCAGCTTTCACCCAAAAGATTATGGAAAGATGCCTCTCCCCAGGACCAAGGTCCATGTTGCTATGAAAAAAGCAAAAAAGTCAGCAACCCAAAACACGTGATAATCATAGTGCAGTCACTACTGCAGACCAACAACCTCGCCAGCATCTCTGGATGCCTCTCCAGTTATTATTTCAGTTGATCTCACTATGGACCTGCTACACTTCCAGTTGGGCCATTTGCTGTCCTTGCCGTGGTCTTTTACATGCTCAGAAGGGAAATTCCTGTATCCTCCTGTAAACACAGTCTACACATTCCAGAAAATCTGATGCATTTCTCTAGATACTACTTTAATGTCAAGCACTGTCTCTGTTCTTTTACTGGCAGCTAGTTATCCTAATCTATACAGTACACTATCTCCTCCTCTGCTTAATGTTTATCTGTTTGTTTGTTTCTAAGAAACATCATCCTACCAGAATGCATACTCAATTGAAGTAAAAAAAAAAATCAATTTTGTGTATTGATCAGAATTAGTCAGCACGTCTTTTAAAAGTTCATAGCATGCAGTTTGCTCAGCTATGCTGTATGACCTGACTAACTCCTGTAGAGTGAAGCAGGGGTAGGTGGGTGGGTAGATGAATGAGTAAATCAATAAGTTTTAAAAGGAAAATTCAGAGATTATGGAGGTTGAGTAATGGCCTGCAAATATGTTCACATTTTAGTTCCTGGAACCTGTCAATGTTGCCTTATATGGCAGAAGGGTCTTCACCGATGTGATTTAATTAAGAATATTTTGAAAAATATTTATTTATTTGGCTGTGACAGATCTTAGTTGTAGCCCGTGGGTTCTTCATTGAGTTATGTGGGATCTTTCATTGCGGCGCACGGACTCTAGTTGTGGCTGGTGGGCTTCATTGCTTCATGGCATGTGGGATCTTAGTTTCCTGACCAGAGATCAAAACTATGTCCCCTGCATTGGAAGGCAGATTCCTAATACTTGGCCTTCCAGTGAAACTGAAAGTTGCTCAGTTGTGTCCGACTCTTTGTAACTCCATGGACTATACAGTCCATGGAATTGTCCAGGCCAGAATACTGGAGTGGGTAGCCATTCCCTTCTCCAGGGGATCTTCCCAACCCAGGTCTTCCACACTGGCAGATTCTTTTACCAGCTGAGCCACAAGGGAAGCTGCCCCAAATTCAGAATCTTGAGATAAGGAGATATCCTGAATCATCTTGGTGGGTGCAGCATTATCAAGGGGCCTTTGTAAGGGCAAGGCAAGAGAGTCAGTATTAGAAAGGAGGAAACAGGACAACAGCAGCAGAGACTGGAGTGATGCTCCCTGAAGAGTGCAGAATGGGTCACAGAAGAAGGAGTACAGACAGCCACTGGATACTGAAAAGGCCATGGAAATGGATTTTCCCCTTAGACACTCTGGAAGGAACCAGCTCAGTCAATGCCTTACCTTCAGCCCTGTGAAACTGACTTTGGACCTCTGGTCTCCCAAACTGTAAGAGGATAAATTTGTGTCATTCTAGGCCACTACATTTACAGGAACTTGTTACAGCAGTAATAGGAACCTAACACAGAGGTTCATAAACTTCAGTCTAACGGGGTATAGTTCTGCTGACCAGGAATACAGTGTTCTCTCTACTACATTTCATGATCAGGATGCTAGCAATTGTGGTGTTGACCTTCTGGTGAGGTGTGTGTGTTCTGACAAGGCCCAAAGAAACAAAGACTTGGGAGGAATTTACTTGATGTATTTAACTGCTTCCTGAAGGTTATTTTTCCTTTTTATTTCTCTCTCTCTCTCTCTTTTCTTAACAACTGAGTGTGTTTCCCTCTGCCACTCCCATACCTTTCTCTTCAAGTTGCCCCACAGTTTCTTTTTCTGATTTCTACTTCACTCTTGATTCAGTGCTATTCTTTTCAGAGAAGAAAATTAAAGCTAGTCGAAATTGAGCTTGCCTTTTTCTTGGCCACTGCTTTATTTCAATTTGCAAGGAAAGACTCAGGCACTCCGATGCTTCTTACTGGGATTTGGACAGGGGTGGGGATGGGAGGGTGGAGTCAGGGGCAGAAGTTTCAGTATCTTTCTTGTCCAAAAAGTCCTGTAACTGCTTTGTCGCCACATTTGGGTTGTGAGGTATTGAGCATTTTTAGATGGTTGATACAGAATCTTGGAATAGTATAGTAATTTGCAGTAACACTGTTCTGTAGCACCTAGGATGTTTTGACAGTTTTCCGAACATATTAGTTGTCACATTGGTACAGTGATTTGCAAATGGAAAAGTAGTATCATTATTTTATTTAGCAGCATTTTTATGTGCTTCCACACCACAAAATCTATGTATTGGTAGCTTTGTGGTAGTTAGCTATTATAATATTTGAGTATGAATGGGATTCATTGAGTAGTAAGCAACAGAAAAATCTAATGAGCTGCAGAGGAATTCTACCAGACCCTCTGATAAAGGGATGGTTCAGTTTTAATAATGGCTGAATTCCATGTTTATCAAAGATTATGAATGTCAGTCTCAGGATAAATAGAATCCTCAGGAAAGTTCAGCTAGGGAAATTGTTATGGGGACTGATTTTCGAAAGTCCCTAACCAAACTTTGTTTTGTCAATTCTCATACGCATCTATAAGGAAAAAAAAAAAAACAGGACTTTTAAAACTGATACAAATTGTTTGATTTTTTTTTCAAGTATAGAGTAGAGTAACAAGTTGAGTAAAAGTGTGAGAATATACATTATCTACTTAAAACTGACACCCTGCTGGAACCATATACTTTGCCCTGAAATTTATTATAAGATTCTTGGACAGTTGTGGTTTATACATTTTCCTGTTGGAGTTACTTCTTGGACCTCTTACCTTAGAGATTTTGCTTCACTCAATTAAGAGTAGCCTCTGGAATTTCTGTTCTTAGCAGTCACTATCAATAATTCAGGGCTTCCCAGGTGGCACAGTGGTAAAGAATCTGCCCGCCAAAGCAGGAGATGAAAGAGAAGTGGGTTTGATCCCTGGGTTGGGAAGATCCCCTGGAGGAGGAAATGGCAACGCACTCCAGTACTCTTACCTGGAAAATTCCGTGGACAGAGAAGCCGGGTGGGCTTACATTCCAGGGGGGTCGCAAAGAGTTGAACACGAGTGAGCGCAGCATACCTTAGGTAATTCAATGATCCTCAGGATATTCTTCAAGAAACATTGCTATATATATCCTCTCAATAAAGAAAATAGTGCGTATTATGAAATTATTTTAAGAAATTCCTGAAGGTTTTTTTGAAAAACAGCTGTCAGAGACACCGTTTGCCGTTTGAAGACAGGCCGTACTGAGTTAAAGAACACTTTAGAAAAAGGCTTTATGTGTCTTGAGGGAGCCTATGGCAATTGTGAGGTTCTGGATTTCACTTTGTAGTATTGCAGCCAGCATCCTTTGGATATGGCTGTAATGTGTTTAGCTCAATGACAAGGCAACTGGCAGATATTTCTGTAAGACACACCTACTAAGAAATAGTGCCTGTTTGATCCGCATACACTAAGCATTTAATGGTTTGCATTTTTTTGCTTATTCACTTGTCCTAAATTCTTAATGAATAGGCTCTCTAAGGCTTTAATTTCTAGCCTATCCTAAGTTTATTACTGAAGTTTATCAAGCAATAAACACACTATTGCACTTATACTGTCATGTTTTTATAAAGCAGTTTATAAAAGGTGACATCTGGCAAAGAGGCAGATCTATAAAAATCATGCTGGTGGTTGCAGTGTCATTTTTTCTGCCATACTCCCAGAAAGAGTAATATTATTTTGACACACACATACATCCCCACTGTCAAGCTTCTATTTTTATAGTTGGCTTACTGCACATATCCTTAAGCTATACAAAACCTTTGGGCTAATGCAAAAAGTGACATTTCTGCATATTTATTACAATGCTATTTTAGAGGTTGACTTTGCCTGATAGGATTTTTCCAAGAACAGTGTCATTTTCATGACAGTAGACATTGTTGACAACAATACTACTGTGTGGCTAGTCAGGAGAGGTCAAATATGGAAGGACAAATCATAGATAGCTTAATTTAATGCTTGGTGTGATTATTTCTGAATATTCACTAGATATAGGGATAGAAAAAACAAACAAACAACACCCCTGATGAGCAGATCCTTAAGTAGTCAGAATCTGAACTAATTCTTTGGTTAACATATACCCCACCCTGAAGTTCAGAAGCCCTTCTCCTAGGTTTATTCCCCGACACTGAATGCATTTATCCACCAAAAGACTATACAAGGACATTCATAACAGCTTTGTTTAGAAAAGCCCAAAATGGAAGCAGCCCAAATTTCCATCAGCAACCGAATGGATAAATGTAGTAGAGTTATAAATGAGATACTTCACAGCTGTTAAAGCATTCCACCTACTGCCCCATGCAGCAACATGAATGAATCTCACAGGCAGTTGCGGGGAAGAAGCTAGCTGCGGGAGAGTGCCTACTGTGTGAGGTACAGTATTGCAAAATTTAACAACTGACAGAACTGACCACGAGAGAGAAGTTAGAATAGCAGGTGTGTGTGTGTGTGTGTGTGTGTGTGTGTGTGTGCGTGTGTGACCACGAGAGAGAGAAGTTAGAATAGCAGGTGTGTGTGTGTGACCACGAGAGAGAGAAGTTAGAATAGCAGGTGTATGTGTGTGCGCGCGCACGCACAGATGATAGGGAGGTTTAACGAGGACACTGTCTGGAAAGGGGCAGAAGGAGTCTTCTGGAGTAATGGAAACACTGTGCTTCATGATCTGGGTCTTGGTTACCAGTGTGTATACAAATGCAAAAATGCAGAGCAGTAAAGTTGCGATTGGGCTTCCCAGGTGGCTCAGTGGTAAAGAATCCTCCTGCCAATGCTGGTCATGTGGGTTCAATCTATGGGTTGGCAAGACCCCCAGGAGGAGGAAATCTCAGCCCTCTCCAGTATTCTTGCCTGGGAAATCCCATGGACCAAGAAGCCTCGCAGGCTACAGTCCGTGGAGTCGCAAATGAATCAGACAAGACTTTGTGACTACATAGCAACAATAACATTTAAAATTATCCCACCTTCTTATATATTTTGGATACTCATTGCTGTGTATAAACCACCCAAAAGCACAACAGCTGAAAGCAGCTTGTTGCTCTTATACCTCGCGAGGCTGTGGGGCAGGGATTCAGACAGGGTACTGCAGGAGTGATTGGCTTATCTCAGTTTGATGAAGTCTGATGCTGGGACTGGAGGGACTCCAATGGCAGAAAGTTGGTTAGGTCCCTCTCTCTCTCTCTCTCTGTCCCCCTCCCACCCCAGGACTGTCTAAATGGGCTTTCTCATGACATGCTGACCTCAAGGTGGTCAGACTTCTTACCTTAGAGCAATGTATGACTGTAAGAGCTGCTCTTTTAAGAGATCAAGTGGACACATTGGTTTCTTAAGACCTGGGCAGAGTAAGTTCTGCTGAGTTCTCTTGGTCAGAGCACTTACTGAACCCACCAGACTCAAGGAGAGGGAGGACAGACCCCCCTACTTCTTGCTGGGAGAGATGTTAAAGATTCTGTGGCCACCCTGTACAGATGCTGTATCTCAATTTTAAAGTTTTCGTTAAAAAGTTAGTCACATTACTCTCAAAACTTTCTTTTCTGTTGGAAGGCATTGCAAAATTTAAATCTAGTTCTGAAGAACACAAACAGCAAAAGAGACCCTCCATCTGAAGTCACAGTTTCCATCATACCATGTATCTCCTCTCCATTTCTTTTTGAGGTTGAAAAGTCAGTGACTTTTTCTTATGTTATTTGAAGCTTCTGGGCTTTGAGTTTTATTTTTGCCAGGCTTGGATGAACTTAGACTTTTATTTAATCATTTACGGCCTAGAGTTAACTGTCAGATTGAAGTCAGATAAGGCTTCTGATACAACTGAGATCCTTTGCTCCTTTTGATTCATGGATAATGAATTTGCCATCTTATAGTCAAAGTATGATTTTTTAAGAAAGAAATCCTATATCTCTTATTAATCATCTGTCAGAACTATGTTACCCAACAGGTCTCTTTGTGCAAATCCTTATTAAGAGATGAGCACAGAGCAGCTGCGTTTATGAAGTGAGGTTTTATTTGAGATTGACTAGGAATGTTTATTCAAGCTAAATAAAACCAGCATGAAAGCAGATCCTTTTAAACTATTCAGCTCCATTCGAACACACCACTGATGTGGACAGCTTGGGAAAGCAGCTTGTGTACACAAAAAGCTGCATTATCAAACATATCAAAAGGTTTTAGTGTCAGCACACCCAGTATCTCTATCAGAGATAATTATTACACCCGTGCCTGGCATAATTTAGGTCAAGAGAAGCACTTTAGCCAGATCTTCAAGCAGCATTGTACATCTCATTTGAAATTTTCAGGGCCATATCTCATTTCTGTGCCAGGAAGTTCAAAGTCCATTCTATAGAGTCAAGATTAGAAAAATCTAGCCTCATCCTCTCAGATTTTTCTTTTCAATTAATTGCAAAATGCTGCTATCCTTTGGCTCCCTCCCCTCCACCCCCTGCAGAACCAGAAAGGATTTATGCAGTAATTCCATATCACCATAATTTCAAGACCCTGCTTTCATTTGTCACTTAAAGAGCTTTGCGGTATATAAAAGCCGTCAACCCAGCTTCAAAGCCATATCACTTTGTCAAAAGAGAGTTGTTTGCACTTTACATGACAACCTATTTGTATAAAGTGCCAGGATTTGAACTAAATATACCATATGAAATCTAAGTTGTAGATGATGGAATCTTGTTTGTAGTGCTTGTCATTTGCTGCTCACTCTATCCCCTCAGCCTTCTATGTTAGTTCCTCCACCTCCCCCCTCCCCGACATTGAATGGGACTGCTTTTTTTTTTTTTGCATGGAGTCTTAGCCACTGGACCACCATGGAAGCCCAAATGGGACTATTTTAAAGAGACCCCTTTAATTTAGACAGGGCTTCCCTGAGAGCTCAGTTGGTAAAGAATCTGCCCACAATGCAGGAGACCCAGGTTTGATTCCTGGGTTGGGAAGATCTTCTGGAGAAGGGATAGGCTACCCACTCCAGTATTCTTGGGCTTCCCTTGCAGCTCAGCTGGTAAAGAATCTGCCTGCAATGCAGGAGACCTGGATTCAATCCCTGTGTTGGGAAGTTCCCCTGTTGAAGGAAAAGTCCACCCACTCCAGTATTCTGGCCTAGAGAATTCAATGGACCATATAGTCCATGGGGTCGCAAAGAGTTGGACACCACTGAGCGACTTTCACTTCACTTAATTTAGACAATGTTAATGGTGTTGCTTGAGCCACATCAGAAGGCACACAATCCTAGAGTCTGATGAGCACTTTTGTTTCCTCTCACTCATCTCTGACCCTTAAATACTCTAGATTGCTTATTAAAATGCCAATGCATGTGAGTGAATAATACCCATGTGTGAGTCAGTGAGTACGAGCATGACCTTAGGGATTTGGTGGATTCTGATCCATTCCCCTCTGCTCTCAAGCAATATGACTTTGGACAAAATAAGGTGTTTAAATTTGTTTGCTCATCCGTCATTTGGGGGAACTAATCTCAATTTGGAGAAGGAAATGGCAACCCACTCCAGTACACTTGCCTGAAAAATCCCATGGACAGAAGGGCCTGGTAGGCTACAGTCCATGGGGTCAGAAAGAGTCAGACATGACTGAGTGACTTTACTTTCACTTTTCACTTTCATGCACTGGAGAAGCAACCCTCTCCAGTGTTCTTGCCTGGAAAATCCCAGGGACAGAGGAGCCTGGTGGGCTGCCATCTATGGGGTCACACAGAGTCGGACACGACTGAAGCAACTTAACAGCAGCAATCTCAACTGGCAGGTTTACTGATAATTGGGTCTCGTGTGTAGAGTATCATGAATTCTAGAAGTCCCCACGTTCTTAGGACTGTCAGAGTTAGCACATTGTCTCTGCTGTGAGTTGAATTATTCTCTATAGAGCGTTTTTTGGTTTTTGTTTTAATTTAAGCTTTTTCCCAGAATTATTCATATTTAAATAATTAACAAATGGATATATATATATATATATACACACATATATGGGTCAGAGATGAGTGAGAGGAAATTAACATGGTCATCAAACTCTAGAATTGTGTGCCTACATATATATACACACACATATATATCCATTTGTTAACAATTTAAATATGAATATATACCATATATAGATAGATAGATATAGATCTGATACCTATTTCATGTAGATAGTCTTCACAATAAACTCAGTCCCTTCTAGGATGTAGTGTTTCCATCAGGCTTTTCAAAGGTGTCCACAAGCCAACCTCACTGTTACTTTACCCATAGGCCAATGCAAAATACAAAATCTCAGATCCCAATTCAACCTTTATTTTCACACAAAAGTTAAAGGAGAATTTTTCTAGTAGAGTGACTACTGGTTCTTCATTCAGAAGACCAAAGTTCTCATGGAGATTTTTTTCTTTTTTAAGGTTTTTAACTATTCAGCAAGAAATATATTTAATATCATTACCCAATAAAGGGGAACATATGTATTTATAAACACGTGTAATGAAAACAAAAGTTGTACCAAACATTATTCACCCTTGCTGTATACTGAGCCCTCGGATCTTTGTTTCGATTTAAAACACACCATCCGTGGCGCCTTCACTGATTTCATAATGGCTTAGTGAAGAACCATCGTGTGTACATGACCCCGGACCAGTCCTTTTTTCTTCCCCAAACCTTGATTTTTCTCACCTGTAAAAGTGTGTATGTGCATAAATTGACTGAAATTGTCTCTTAGTTAGCTTGAACAGCCTGGGATGCATTTTAAAATGTGAAAATCCATCTCTGGACTGGATTTTTAGAAGGGCTTGTTCATTGGTTATTGTATGTATAGTTTTTATTGAGAAGGAGCACAGACAAACAATGGCTCATGAACCACAGCTTTTGCATAATAAAAGCTCACAGCTCAGAGTGGTAGACAGTGCGAAGTGAACAATTATGTTCAGGTCCTAAACTTGTGTCATTGTTTAAAACAAAATGCACCTTTAAGCTTTTTAAAATGTGTATACTTTGTCATTATGCAACGAAAACATCATGAACTAAATCCTCTTCCTGTCTAACACACAATCAGAATGTTAAGCAGTCTTCTGTTTAGAAAAAATGCTAACACTACAGTGCAGAAAGCTGACAACATCTTGACCAGTGATCAGAACTGACATCACCAGTGAAAGGCAGAGAGTCATCTTGTCCCTCCAGATGTGCTGCCCTGAGAAGGGCCCAGAGTGACCAATGTGCTACTCGGCCAAGGAGTGCGTAATAGAAATGCAATCTCCAGGACCCACCAGAGAAGCCCCAATAAGGAACAGTTCTATTAAAAAAAAATGTATGTGGAAGATAGAAGTAGGGACATGTTATGAAACAAAAGAAGTCAAAGAGAGACAAAAGAAATGTTTGAGATCAAAGGGGATTACAGAGATGACCAGTAAATGAGATTGTATGCTGAGTCTTACACTGCCCTGAGAGAATGCCATAAGGGACATTGCTGGTTAATGGACAAAACTGGGAAAGAGAAGTTGGTGGATTAGATAAAACATGGTGCCAGTGTTACATTTTCTGAAGTTGCTTGCTGTACTGCGGTGGTAAGAGAGACTGCCCTTATTCGTAAATGCGTACTGAATGAGACTTATTTTCAAAATAAGGGCAGGAAATCAATAGTGTGTGTATAGGAGAAAGTGCAAATGATAAGCAGATAGGAAAGATGTTAACAATAGATGGATCTGGGGTGTAGATAGATGTTCCTTATGCTATTCTAATTCTTGAAATTGGGGGATATATTGAAATTAATTCCAAAATAAAAGTTTTGAAATGACTCCATTTTTCCTTTTCTCCTCTGATTGTGCCCCTTTGTTTCCAGAATTCTTGGAGTGCTTTGGCCTTAGGGGCTTCGCCTGTGTAAAGCCAGCTTGGGCCAAGCTGGAGCCTCCAGTATTCTCTAGTTTCCTGGAGCTCTATCTCTGCCCTTGTCCCTCAGACCTGTTGGTCTGCCCCTTTTCTATCATACCTACCCTTGCTCCAGATATATTAGTGCCCAGATATATTAGTGATTAGCTGGTTCCGTTAGTCTTTCTCACGTGGTCTTTGGTTGACCTTAATCTCTACCAAGTTCTTGTCCTCTTGGCCCTGTTAGCTAAATCCTCCCACCTTTCAGCACCAGTCTCTTCGAGACTGCTTTGAGACTTCAAGAGCACTGCTCTGTTTTGATCTTGAAAGAAACCCAGGATCCTCTTTTGAGAATCACTGTAGAACAGGGACTCAGTTACCAGCAGATGTTTGCACATACCAGCGAGTCCAGAGGCTTCTGATGGTAGGTCTTAGTCTCTGTGAAAGCCAGAAATCCACAGATACCTTTAAAAACATTTTGAAAAAGCAGTGATCTTCCTTTCATATGGCAGAGGAACGCTGGAGGAATAAACAGAGGTGGTTCTTGCTTGTCGGCTCTGCCAAGTGCCCACATGGCCAGACAGATTTCAAAGCAGTGGCACTCTGTAATTCTTAATTATCCCCCGATGCCATGTCCTTGTCTTTAGGAAGGTACAGTCTTATTGATGAGGTGAGATGCCTGAATGTGAAACCGACTGACAGCTTGTATGATTAAGTGCATTCAGAAAAATTATAGCAAGTAATACATGGCAGAAATCGGAGAAACCAGGAGACCACCGTGGCTGTGGGGATGGCTGGAACTAATGGAAGAAGTTGGAGAGCAGCTGGGATGCGTCTCCCAGGATCTCTCCAAAGAGCCCCTAGTGTCTCAATCACGAGGACAAAACAAGCAGGGAGAGAGAGCAGCACTGGGGTGCAGGATGCCGGCGGGTGGCTGAAAATCAGAGCTCAGGGTCTGAGGGGTGAGAGAAGAGGGCTCAACCCCTGGGGCTCAGGCTGCTTCCTCACAAAAGGCCTAGTTCAGACTTATGATATTATTTCCCAAAGAGGAGAGTTACGGAAGTGTTTTAGTTGGAAATGCAAAAAACCCTCTGTTCCACTTCCTGACCACTCACCTGCCACACACTTTGAATTTAACTAAAGGAAAAAAAAAAAGTTCTGTTGTTACTTTAGGAATAGTTTAAGTACTTTGATTTTATTTTTTCATTTTTTCATGTCCAAAGTTTTTTTTTTTTTTTTTTAATGTCGACCATACTTTTTGGACCATTGGTTTGAGATTTCTTCCGTTTTGCTTTTCTAAGTGGACTAGGAGCCTCAAAAGCAGAGGTCTCTCATCCTTGCAGAAGCAGTGTCCATCCCCACCCATGCCTGTAATAGCATCTGCCACTGTGAGTCTCCTGCACCGTAGAGTTCATCCTCTCCTGCTCCCTCACCACCCCCACAATTGACAGGTCCAACTCTTCTACTGCAAGCAAAGTTGGTGCTCAGTTTATTGGTAATTAATGACTAGTACTTCCTTGATAGAACATAATGGAACTACAGAGCAATCACTTAGAAGGGGAAACAACTGTCAATTATCACTCTAATGAATCCTACTTAAGAGAGGTGATGGGCAGCCCGGCTGATGAACAACCTTCTGTGCATCGAAAATATATCCCTTAAAATTGCCATTTCTGTTCTGTGTGTGGTTTGCAAGATAACTGCTGTCAAGGCCAGATTTTAAAGTAGCTTCAGCTCTGGTTAACAGTGTCATTTTGGAGCTAGTCTCAGAACTAGTTATTAACTCTTAAGTGTTAACCCCTGTTAATATTTGAATATGAGTAAACAGAAGCAATTCTTAACGTTAAATATTTTAAATAGCATGGTAGTGGTGATAACAGTTATTGAGATGATCATAGCAATGATGTAATGAATGGCATTTGTTGAATCATATGTGACAGTCCCTACACTGAAAATTTCATATGTATTGTCTCATTTAATTATCAAAATAATCTGGTATTAAAAATCAGTTTGCCGAAGGGTGGATTCATGGCTGTTGTACAATTATAAACACAATTGAAGATCTTATTCAGCTCATTATTTGAGGGTGAAGGACCTAGTAAGACATTAAAATCAGCCCAAATTTAAGATTTTTTTCATAAAAATATATGTGTCTGTGTGTGTGTGTGTGTGTGTGTGTGCACATGTGTGCGCATACAATTTGATTGATTGTTGGGCCAGATACAAAACAGCATAATGTCCAGCTGATCCATAACAGCTCACAGAACTTACTCTCTCATGTCAGTTATAAAATAGTCCTGTAAGCAGTAAGTGATGCCCAGCCTTGGGGACACTTTTCTGAAGGAATCCAGTTAATCTCTTTTGCCTATTTCAAAGTTTGAAATGTTCTTTTTTTTGATACCTGTAGGGTAGGTAGTGCTATAATCCACAAATTATAGATGAGGATACTGAGGCTTTGTGATGTTAAGTAACTTACCCAAGGTTATATAAGAGATGGAGCAGCACATTCAGTCTGGGCACATTCACAATATGACCTCCAGGAATCTCTATCACAGAAAATCAACTATTACAATTTTTGTCTGGGATCAGGACAAGCTTTAGCTGACCCCAGGAATAGAAAGGCTGTGCAATACTTGGTCAAGTATCTCTTCCCTCTGGGAACAAAACAACAGTGCCATGTAGCTTGTGAAAAGATTTGCCCTTGCTATTACCCATAAAGGTTTAAAGATACATGCATCCATGATAACTGTAGCAGGAATCATTTTTAAAAACCTACTAAAAGTAAAAATCAGTGTCATACAACACCTGTTAGGGCCATTTTTTTTTCTCAATGGCAAAAATCCAAGCATGGCATTCAGTCTTTTCTTCTTAGAGTTCATATTGCCTTCTATCAGTGACGATGGAGTTGAAATGTTCAGGTCTTCTATCGGATATCACCTCACTGCCTTGCTCTGAGCAGATGAGATGTTGGAACCATCAGTATCAATCTTGTCTTTTGGAATTAGGGAGTATCAAAGAGACAGCAGTCAAAGGTCAAATGACCAAATGATGTGGGAATTTGCCATTTTTTAGAAATGAGATTTTTCTGTAGATATTAAGGAAGTTATCATTTGAGGAGATACTTTACTGGAGACACATTTCAGTATTGGTTCCTTATCTCCTTATACTGAGAGCCTTGTTGCAGTCAGCAGATGTACATTTAGTTATTCAGATGTATCAAAAATTTCTCTTTATGCTCTCATCTTTGTCGTGTGGGGTAGAAGGAAATATCCATGTCAGAAGGAGGATGTGCTATCTTGATTTGAAATTCTTTAAGAACACACAAAAATGAGTAGCTTTGTCTTCATAGTATTCCTGTGTTATATTTTTGTTGTTGCTGCTGTTCAGAGTTGCTAAGTTGTGTCCAACTCCTTTTGCCTCACCACAAGAGAAATGCAGCATGGAGGTCTTGTTATTGTGATCCTAAGATGAAGGCAGACACTCATGATTAGTTCTTTGTGATTGTCCTGTTATTACTGATAATGCAAACAATATGTCTGCGCTGTTTGAGAGCTGACAAGCATCACGTGTATTTTTAAACACGCCAAGTGTGTTTGGTGGTCCTCCTACATATTTCCTTACATTTGTAAAATCGTGAAACATTTGTTTTTTTGTTGTATATTTAGAATTATTGCCTTATAAACTCTAACCATATTGTGAACAGTTCAAAGAAATTCAGTTTAATTTTGCACATATATTGTTGTGAGGAATGGTTGTGAAGAACTGCTCTTAAAGGATTGAACAGTTGTTCCTACTGGAAATAAAATAGACTGAAAGAGACATCGAAGAGACTTGCAAATGATGTCTTAGGAACTCATGTCAGGATTACTGCAATCTGTTTTTACAGTTTCCGTCTTGCATGGAAAGGCTATGGAAAGGGTTAAGTATTTTAGCTCAAATTTCTATTCCACATGGCCTTGGCACCCTCAAAGCAAATATATTTTTCATTTTCCTCTTAGTTTTCTCAACCAAAATGAGACAGAAGTCACTAGTGAAATATTGCAAGATGTATTGACTTAGTGAGATATGTTTTCTAATTTTAACTTCTTTAGGAGTTCAGTTGGTATACATATCCTTCAGGATGGTTTCTAGGCACTGTGCCCTCTGCGCGTGCTAAGTTGCTTCAGTCGTGTCCGATCCTTTGCGGCCCCTTGGACTGCAGCCCGCCAGGCCCCTTTGTTCATGGGATTCTCCAGGCAAGAATACTGGAGTGGGTTGCCATGCCCTCTTCCAGGGGATCTTCCCAACCTAGGGATCAAACCCACATCTCCTGTGTCTCCTGCGTTGGAGGTGAATTCTTGAACTAGTTCTAATCAAAAGGCACAAGAAGTCCAGAAGAGAATGGGGGTTAATGAAGTTCTCCTCAGCACTGTGTCCATTCTACTTCCTAACAGAGATACATCCTCAACCTTTTATGTTAAAAAGTGCTTACAAATACATACTATGTTACTAAACGTGGGCTCCTTTAAAAATTAGTGGACCAGCTTTTTAAGAAATCTCCACACTGTTTTCCATAGTGGCTGTACTAATTTGCATTCCCACCAACAGTGTAAGAGGGTTCCCTTTTCTCCACACCCTCTCCAGCATTTATTGCTTGTAGACTTTTGGATAGCAGCCATCCTGACTGGCGTGTAATGGTACCTCATTGTGGTTTTGATTTGCATTTCTCTGATAATGAGTGATGTTGAGCATCTTTTCATGTGTTTGTTAGCCATCTGTATGTCTTCTTTGGAGAAATGTCTGTTGAGTTCTTTGGCCCATTTTTTGAATTCATTTGAATCAGTTCTAATGAGATGGATGAAACTGGAGCCCATTATACAGAGCGAAGTAAGCCAGAAAGATAAAGACCATTACAATATACTAACACATATATATGGACTTTAGAAAGATGGTAAGGATAACCCTATATCCAAAACAGAAAAAGAGACTCAGAGGTATGGAACAGACTTGTGGACTCTGGGAGAAGGAGAGGGTGGGATGTTTCAGGAGAACAGCATTGAAACATGTATATTATCTAGGGTGAAACGGATAACCAGCTCAGGTTGGGTACATGAGACAAGTGCTCGGGCCTGGTGCACTGGGAAGACCCAGAGGGATCGGGTGGAGAGGGAGGTGGGAGGGGGGACTGGGATGGGGAATACATGTAAATCCAGGGCTAATTCATATCAATGTATAACAAAAACTACTGTAATGATGTAAAGTAATTAGCCTCCAACTAATAAAAAAAAAAAAAAAGTTTGTAAAAAAAAAAAAAAAAAAAATTAGTGGACCAATAAAAGAACGTAGTAGAATTACATTTTAATTGTACAGTCATTAACTGACTGAATTTGCTTTTTCCAAAATACAAATTTTTAAATTAGCCTTTGTGACCTTTAAAAACATTCTGAATTAAGATAGAACATAAGTAATGCAGTCTCATTAACTTTAATAAAGTCCAATAAAAAGTCTAAATTAAAAAAAAACTGTCTTCATAAAACAGTGTGTTATTGCTAAAGCATTAATAGAGCATCACAGTTTAAAATTATTAAAAATTGCTAAGTATCCATTTAGGATGAGATTTATTTTATGATTGCAAACACCTCCAAAACAAATCGGTAGTCAATTGCAATGCATTTTGAGATGTAAAAGCACCATTAATTACTGTTAATGGTACTTCTCTAATGTATGTAAATACATCATCGGCACTGAAGCTCTTGGCAGTTATTTCTTACTTCTTTCTAGACAGTTTAAAGATCTTAATTTATTAATATTCACAACAAGCAGAAAGATAAACACATTGTTTTGAAGCTCTTGATGAATGGCGATGGGACGCGTACTATGCTCGGGCTGAGAGCAGATATTAACTTGTTGGCAATAACTCACCATCCTGCATGAAACAGACCCCGGAAGGGAGACCAAGAGTTTAAAATGATGTTATTAAGAGTCTCTGGAAGGACTTTATTAGGAGGAACCTCAGATTTGAACATTTTATTAGTCTCACTCTACGCCTATTTCATTATTTGTCCCCAGAATGTTAAAATCCGCACAGGCTCCTGCTAGGGTAAGCATTATTTTTGATGCACTATACTGAATATGATTGACAGGGACTTTTTCAGGAATACACTGGGAGAGAAATGTTTCCTATTTATTATGTCCTTTCATCTCTGCCTTAGCTAGAATATTCATGCTGTAAAAGTAATAAAAAGAAAAAAAAGATTCTTTGTTTCTTTGCGAACCGCCTCACCCCCAAATTCAAACAGAGTGAATGCCTTAGAGACTCACAGATAGGACTTTCACCAATTTAGACATGAAAAGTGGCAACTGGCAGAATCACATATCAACATCTGGATCCTTCTCAAATGCTGCAGGCTGAGAAGTAGGAAAGCAAAAGCACATTTTAAAATGAAATGTATTTTGGCATTTTCTCATAGCCTAGATTGAAAGATTTTATTTTTCCTCTTACCTTCTTTAACTTTCTTTGATAGAGACATGTATCGTCTGCTTAGCTGCTTAATAAAGTTACAAATACTGAGTATTGATGAAAATTTCAAATCTTACTTCTAATTTTCAGTTGCCAGATTTAGCAAATAAGAATACAGGAGCCCAGGTAAATTTGAATTTCAGATAAATTTATCTTCTCTTATTTTAGATCTTAGAGTATTTTAATAGCTGTTTCTTCAGTGAAGATGTTTTGAAATTATTAGGATTAACAGTTGTAAGAGAGTAGAGCAAAGGAAAGATGGAAAATGCGAAGTAGGTTCTTGTTAAATTTCAGTTAAATTTGTTTAGTATAAATATATCTCACATGATACATTGCACATATTTACTTTAAAGTCTTACTTGTCTGAAAATTCAGTTGCTCATTCTGTGTTTCGTCTGAGGACTCTATTCTAGTTTATGATGATAAAAGATCAGTGTTTTTTGCAAGCATGTAAACTCACACACTAGTTTTTCTTATCTGTTAAATGACAGTAAAAATTCCCAAGGCCACTGGGGATATTGAACACATTGATACCGGTAAAGCTCATGGTAAGATTCCTGGCATCTAGTAAGTGGAAGCATAAACTTTGGTTCTCAAATGGTCATTTGTTCCAATGTTAGACATCTTTCCTACTGGAAAGATGTAATACCTGTAACAACAGGCGTGTAAAACTGTGGAAGGAATCTCCCTGTTGTCATTGACAACGAGTATAGTTCATTTACCAAATACAAGTGACCCTGTGACTGAAACACACAAAAGTTCACAATGTGAGCTTGCTTACAGGCATTGAGAAGAGCCGCAGTGTGGCAACGTTTCCTTTGGCGTTTTATAGAAGCACATTGTATTTATTGTCATGAGAAGTCATGTCTGCTTTGGAACATATGTGTCCTTAAGAAAAGAGCAGAGAAAGGATAAAGGAGCCAGCTATGAGCCAAAGTGCTAGTCCCAGTTGGTAGTAATCACAATGAAGATCAGCAATGTGAACGCAAGAATTCTTGTTACACTAGATGGAAATTCACAGTGGGGTTGGTGGATGTTTTAAATGAAAGATCAACCAGTGTTCCTGAATAGTCATTTTTGACCTCTAAGAAATGCCAAACAATGAACACCCCTGCTCCTGTTCTAGGAGTTGGTGTAGGAAGTTAGAGCAGGCTGGGCTATAATGCAGTTACAAAATGTCTGTGTTGTAACCAACCATCATTTATTTCTCATCCTTGCAAGTTCCATCATGGTTCCAGGGGTCTCTCCAGGGCTGCTCTTCTCCAAGGAGCACCTCATCAGTTTAGTCCCCTGTTGTCTTGTGGAATCTTTATTTTGAGACTTAAAGGAGAGGTATGGACAGGTGCGTGTGGACAGTGAAGTGGAACATGTTAACACTGTTCACAACCTGTGGCCCCAAACTGCTCATGTGACCCTGTCCAGCTGCAGAGGGGGTTCTGAAACATACATAGCCTTCCACATGTCAAGCAGTGCACTTGCTGAGAGAGGACCCAGAGCAATTAGCATTAGTTTGCCACATTGACAGAATGTAGCTGATGGAATGAATTTTGCTATTTCCTTCCACAAAGCCCAGAGGCAACTTTAACATCGCTCTTCACTGTGTGGCAGGCAGCAGTTGGCAATCAAAGCTGGCAAGAGAGCCGAAACCTGGTAGCCATTGCTGCCCTGCTCCCAGAAGCCACAGAAAACATCTATTGTAGGAATTTGAACGTCGTGCACAGTGATCAGAGTTTTAGAAATCAGTAAAATAGGTTATTCAGATAGTCTTTATCACAGGTTTATTGATTTGAATTTACCATCACTCCAGGCTCTGTGTGATTCAGAAAAAGGTAGTTTCCAGGTATCCCAATTATCAATCTTGATGACAATATTTTTAAAAATGTGTCTCCAATTGGCCTGAAATTTAAGTCCTTCCTAGCTTTTCCCCATGCAACCCAAGTATTAGGAGTTTTTCATAACTGAGGAAGAGGGGAGACACTTATTAACAAAGCTTGCAATAAAGGTTGAAAATGGTTTTTGTTTTAGCCCAGTGTAAAATTCATGGTATTAAGGCTTTTTCCAGCTCCAGGCAATCTTGCCTATGTTACCTTAAAGTGCTGCTTGATGAGAAATTCAGATCGCATTTGAGCCTGGCCATTTCAGTTCCATCTTCAGTTAGTTGGAATTTTTCTGGTGACTGACACTTTCTCCCAATTAACTGTGATGAAGGGACAGAGCCTGAGAATGTTCTCAGGTCAGGAGTATGAGTTATATGTCAGTGAGGTCTGATTCCTGGAAAACTGTAGAATAGTCAAGACACCTTTGAATTGGGAAATTACATTTCAAGTTTCTTTTTTTTTTCCCCATACAGTTTGGTTGTTCATATCAGTCTTAATCAGCAAGATTTGTTGCCAGTGTTTTCTTTGAATAGCTGTTCAGTTCAAGGCAGAGTGCTAGACACTGTGATGAACATTTAGTATAATAGAGCAATTTTCTATAAATAGAAACTTAGACATTGGGGAATGAGAAAGATATGGTAAAATATATAATCAACTGGTTAGCTATGTTTTTTTCTGATTAAAAAGTCAGAGGAGCTAAGGCTAGAACAGTCGCTCAGGGTGGAGGAGGAAAAAAAAAAGGGACCTGCTGTAGGGGAAAAAAAAAACCCGCCAAACATTTCATTGATTAGATATGCCAGGTGGAGAGAGGGGATGTAGGGGACCCCACCCTGAAGCCTTAGATGCTTAGTCAGAACCTGCTTTTTTGCCTCTTTCAATGAAAACCAAACTTTCTTCCAACTCTTAGTGATTAAAAAAAAAAAAGAAAGGAAAAAAGAAAAATATAAAAACAGCATTATTTAATTCCCACAGTATACTGATTCAAAGTGGCCTTCAGTTCATTTCTAATTGGAGCCTCCTGATATTTCTTTTAAAATGCAGTTTAAAATAGATGCAAAAAATATTAGTCTGACATTGAATCATAACCACTTTAAATACATGTAGTCAGTGTGTTTATCTCCTGAGAGTAAACTGGTTTTTTTTCTTTTCTAATATTTCTCCTGATTTTTAACTGATAAGACTTATATTTAGCATTTAACATTTTTAAAACCACAGAGGTAGTACACAAGCTCATTTTCATTGTTTAAAATTCAGGTGCTACAGAAAAATAGAGTAGTCTGCACCCCTGCCCACTCCCCCTCTTGCCCTATGTCTTTCTCCTCTATCAAGAGGCTCAACAGTTAGTTCACTGCAGCACTGTTGACAATAGCCAAGACATGGAAACAACCTAAATATCCATCAGCAGAGAAATGGGTAAAGAAGATGTGGTACATATATGCAATAGAGTATAACTCAGCCATTAAAAGGAACATTAGGGTCATTTCTAGAGATGTGGATGGACCTAGAGTCTGTCATGTGGAGTGAAGTAAGTTAGGAAGAGGAGAACAAATATCATCTATTAATGCATATATGTGGAATCTAGAAAAATGGTACAGATGAACCTACTTGCAGGGCAGAAATATAGAGGCAGACATAGAGAATGGACATGTGGACATGGCAGGGTGGGGCCGAATTAGGAAATTAGGACTGACATATATCACCATGTGTAAGACAGATAGCTCGTGGGCGTCTGCTCTATAGCACAGGGAGCTCAGTTTGGTGCTGTCTGATTAGGATGGGAGGGGGATGGGAGGAGGCCCACTATGGAGGGGGGATATATGTATACATATAGCTGACTCACTTGTAAAGCAGAGACAATTACACTCCAATTAAAGAGAAAAAAAGTTAAAATAGCTAGTAAAAGAAAGTTAGATGTGAATTTTGCGTGTGTGTGTTTGTGTTTTGCTCAAAGCTAATGGCTAAAAATCATCAGGAGCATACTTGGATTCCAAGGTAGGTTTGGAGCAGAGTGAACACACATCAGAGCTGTGGGATGTCTCAAAGGGAAGAATTAGAGAAAGGGTAATAGAAGACTTAGGGGGCTAGAATTATTCATGTGACGTTCTTAGTAGGTATTTGTCAGAATATGTCAAGTAGGCAGTTTCTGGAACAGTTTTTGAGTCTATGAGAAAAATGCATGACGTTGAATGAACTAATGACGAGGATTTTAAGCTTAGTCTGTAATTATGCTTTGGTTAGGTACAGTTTCTTTGTTTCATGAGTCATAGTACAGATTTGCAATATATGGTTGATATTTCCATTCTCAAGTGATACGTAAGACTCTCCTGATGAAGTATACTAACTCTACTATAAATTTCCAATTCTTCTTGTTCTTGTGAAGCAATGCTAATGCCATATGTCACAGAGTTACTTTTCCATTTTAAAACACCAATGTTAGTTTTATCTTGTTGATCATAAAACTATCCAAGAGTTAGAATAATTTTTAGGTTAGATTTCTATTTTAGAATAAATCACTTAAAGGAAAGCCATGTCACTATTTTGAATGAATGAACAGATGAGATTCTTGAGAGTGGGGAGGCCTGTGTTGGATCCAGGAATCTAAGGAAACCTAGAGAATCTAGGATATTTTGAGGAGATCTGATTTGTGTATTAGAAAGGTGGGCACTGTTTAGAAAAGAGCTTGAAATCAGAGAAACCAGTACTATGCCCTTAATGAGAGACATTAAGGACAATGGGTCTGGATTTAGGTCCAATGGAGTGAAGTCGACATAATTGACTGCTGCACAGAAGTACAGCCTAGATATGATTGGCAGGTGCATGAGTAAATGAAATGTGGTGTGTCTACATTGTAGAGATTATTCAGCACTCAGAATAATGAACTATTAAGCTACACAAAAACTTCCATGTATCACCTGAGAGTTACGCTAAGTGAAAAAGGCCAGTTTCTAAAGGTTACATGTTGTATGATTCCATATATTCACATACTATATTATTAAAATGACAGAAGTAGAGAAATGGAGAACAGATGAGTGGTTGCAAGTGTTTAAGGATGGACAGAGAACTATGGTGGAAGGGAAATGACTTTGGTTACAAATGGCAATATGAGGGATCTTTGAGAATGGGAATTTTCTGTCTTGTGAGAAAAACATACAGAAGTGAATGATTTAACTGAGGCTGTAGGTTTATTTTTGTGATTGTTATTTTAGACCCAGCATGTGATTATAGCCATTGCTTCTGCACTCATGCCAATCGGTGTTTAGAAATTAAAAGTCTGATGTAATGAAACTAGTCCATTATTCTGATCCAGCTTCTGTTGCTAACTAAGTTGTGACCTTGGTCATGTTCTTCATATTTACTGGAACTTAGGCTCCTCTGGAGGGTTTTGGGATAATTACTGTCAGAGGTCCCTTCCAGCTGTAGAATTTGATGGTTTCATGTTTGAATGCATCAATTGCATTTCAGCATCTCAAAAGTACACTCAGACATGCAACAGTGGGTCTGTTATGTTATTTGTTTTATTTCATCAAGAATGTTTTTGCATGGATTATTTTAATGTGTGGAACTTAATTAGCATTTCTTTTCATCATCCCAAAAGTCAAGACCCCCAGTTCCCCTCTTGTAGTTAAGAGTTCTCTGAGTATGGTAGATCCCTTCTTGTGCCTCTGAAGGGTGCTGGAAAGGACTCAGAGTGAATGTTGGTTGGAGAGGAATTGCTTGCTTCAGGGTAGACCTGAAGACATTACTTAGACTGCATTTTAGAATGCAGTTATCAGTGGTTTTCCCTTCTAAAAAATGTCATGGCAGTACCTAGGCATAGTTCATATTTTGAACTGTTTCTGTTTGTTTAGATTCTGGGTTTTTTTTTCACAAGGTGATGGATCTTAGCTCCAGATAGGTCTTCATTCGTATCGAAGTATTGATGTGATTTTAAAACATGTTTTTTGACCTTAAAAGTACATTTTGTGAACCCTTAACTTGCGCATGACTCTTCATGTGAATTGATTTAGTCCAGTACTCACTGTTAATTTTCCCTGGATTCTTGGAAGGGAACAGACTGAGAATTGCACCTTCTCAGGATGGTTTTCATGGCATTAAACATGGCACTATTTTCAAAGCCAACTAGCAGGTATATTTTAGTCTTTTCTCTTATGCCCTATAATACTGGGAAGGAAGCATGTAGTGAGTTGACTTTAAGATCTATACTTGACATCTTTCTCAATTGACAGACATTTACTAAACATTTTTTGCTGTTATGGAAGGTTGATAAAGTATATGCGTTCTTCATTTCTATGGAGAACAGTGACTTTGAAGTCAAAGACTAGGATCTTCACATTTTTCTTAGCACCAGTGTGCTGTCTCCTTAACTTTTGTAGTTTATAAATTCTGTGGTATTTGACTTGAGGTTTTTAGGGTAAGTGCAAATCAGAAATAAATAAATAATCACTATGGGCATAGAAACCCCAATAGTCAGAATTTGCAAAGTAAAAATATCTCTTTCCACTATTATAATTACTGACCCCACTATTACAATTAGACTGATGTTTTCACATAGAAATGTAATCTTGGGAAAGAAATAATAGCTATAAACCAGGGTGTACATTATAGTATATTTGAACATCATTTCTACTTTGCTTATGTTTTCAAAGGCATTTTTATACTTTGAAAGCACTGGGTTTAATGTATTATATATATTGGCATCAGGGGAACCAAAATGAAATATCAGTTTGATTTAGGGTTGCTATGGAGAATGTTTTAATGTTTCAATTCAGTAGTTTATAATATATTTATGCATGCTTATATACATATACTTCAGCACATTTTTAGTTTGGTGAATGTTTTTTAATCGACTATCAAGATTTAATAATATCCATTTGAAACGAAGCCAATAAGCAAGAAAAAATACACATTTCAATTTCACTTTATGACTGTAAGAGAAAACATTTTAAAAGAATTGCATACTTTTTTTGCATAGAAAGCTTTCTGATCTTTTTAATATGCCTACTCATTAAGTATTCATCCTTTGATTCCCCACCTTCATTAGTTAGTATTTATAATTGCTTGGGTGTGGAGTATCTTGGCCACCAATTTAATTACATCTAACTTTGAAGTCACAGATAGAATGATCTTGCTCTAGTGGCACCATTTTGTCCCAGGTATGATATTCCCTTATCCTGTCTCCTAACGTTTTCTTAAAGCATGATATCCTATAAAGGTTTGGTTTAACAATATTTAAAATAAAAGAGCTCAAGAGCTGTGAACAGCAGCTAACAACCAAGTTAGGATGCAACCATCAGATTTTCTCAGGATCCTCAACTTTTATTCCTGATGGGGAAGGACGATTCCCCTTTTGATGATCCTCTTTGTGCCTGGCACTATGCTAATCTTTGGGTGATATTCAACTATAGTATAATACACATCTTGGTTTATATTTATTCTTTCTAATTAAATCCCGACACTATCCTATGTAAAATTTTTTTCACCCATTGACTTAAAGTCCTTATTTGTCTCCTTTAGCTTCTTGTGGCTCCTCAGGTTCCTCTGCTTGTGACACCTTAGCTCTAATCTTTACTTCTGTCTTTCCTGCCACTTCTCTGTGTCTAAATTTGTCCCTCCTTTCTCCTATAAAAACACCAATCCTTGGATTTAAGGCCCACCCTAAATCTTGGATGATTTCATTTTGATAACCTTAATTATTACATCTGCAAAGATTCTAGGATCAAGTCAAAGCTAACTCCAAGTCAGGAAGTGTAGGCTGAGGCCCCTTGATTTTCTCAGGTTCTTCAGGCATTTATACTTGTCTCCATTCCTCCACCTCTCTGCAGCCCCTTGGACCAGACTGCCAAGACTCGGGAGTTCTTGGTGAAGGAGTCTATCCTACGTAAATACCACCTCTTCTCCTCACCCTTGTATCTACTTTGCCTTCCTCTCTCTTCTGTTGTTTTAAAGCCTTGTATGTTTCAGTCACACTATTTCATCTCTAGGGAAAGGTGTTCTAACTTCCAAATGGGCAACCCACAATCCAATATTTGAAACAGAATTCATTAAGAGAGGGGCTTCCCTGATAACTCAGTTGGTAAAGAATCCTCCTGCAATGCAGGAGACCTCACTTTGATTCCTGGGCTGGGAAGATCCCCTGGAGAAGGGATAGGCTACCCACTCCAGTATTCTTGGGCTTCCCTTGTGGCTCATCTGGTAAAGAATCTGCCTGCAATGTGGGAGACCTGGGTTTGATCCCTGGGTTGGGAATATTCCCTGGAGAAGGGAAAGGCTACTCACTCCAGTATTCTGGCCTGGAGAATTCCAGGGACTTTATAGACCATGGGGTCACAAAGAGTTGGACATAACTGAGTGACTTTCACTTCCACTTTCATTTGGAGAGAGAGTATAATGCAGTGAATGAAGCACAGGCTTTGGATTTAGGAAGAGCTTGTTTCTTTTTCCATTCTAGATCTTCCCTTGCTACCTGTGAAATTCAAATGAGTCATTTACCATCTCTGAAATTGCTGTCTGTACCTTGTGGTGAGAACTGAAGATAATCTACTTCCAAGTTCACTCACAGGGTGGTTAGCTGGGTTCAATTCTTCTGGGTTGTTAATCTGTTGGTCTCAGTTCCTTGCCACATGGGGCTCTCCATAGGGCGTCTTGGTTCTTCTGATGTAGCAAGTGAGAAGATCCAGAGAAAGAGAGTGAGAAAGATGGGAGTTTTCATAAACTAATCTCGCAGTAAACATTCCAATACTTGTTCCAATTCACTTTATCAAAAAGAAGTCACTAGATCCTGTATATAATCAGAAAGAGAGTATTACACAAGAATGTGAATCCTGAAGGTGGAATCATTAGGAGTCATTTTAGAAACTTCTAAGTGTAGTATCCTTCCCTCAAAGCCATTTTAGTATTTTTCTTTGGAGTAGCATCTAGTATTTCTAGCTTGGGGTAGGTACTGACTTTTGTCTCCCATTGTGTCTTCTGGGCACAGAAGGACCAAATGTCAAATTGAAATACTGAGGCATAAGAGAGTTAGAGCTGGCTTGGGAAGCCCCAAAGAGTCAGGAACAGTATCATAAGAACTGAAGTCAGCTGATATCCTGGTAAGCCCCAAAGAGTCAGGAACAGTATCATAAAAACTGAAGTCAGCTGATATCCTGGTGGGTCATTATCTCCTGAATTATTTTGTTGCGTGATTACATATGAACTATAGAACTTCAGAAAGAAACCAGGAGGGAGCACCATGAGCAGTCATTTAGACTGTGCCCACTGCAGGGACGATTGCTAAATGGCAGTTCTTTGAAACCACTTTACCAAGCTGTGGTTTGTATATCTGCTGTAACCGCTCCTTGTAATAAGCCATCGCAGCTATACTCTCATTCCTTGTTCTAAACACCCGGTTCCGAAACAACCATTTCAGGACGATATTCTTGGGAGAACACTGAACATCATTTCTAGGCATTTCCAATTCTACATAATTAGAATAGAAAGACTTTCAAGTCGGCTTCAGGTTTTAGCTTGTTATATAAATAAGTTCACAGGAATCTCAAATGCTTTACAGAAATCTGACAGCAACTATAAAAGGCTTTTGAACATTTTTGTTGCCAAAGTCCTAGGGATTGCTGGAATCTTAAATAGCCCATTTTAAGCTCCAATTCAGAAGCTTTTTGTCATGTTTAATAATGTGGTGAATAATTCCTTTTCTGTTAGTCGTTTCCTCTTTTATAATCCACAAGGATCTTTGAGCCACAGAATGGATATTTTCTGGAGCTATAAATTAGAGGTCCTTTCAATCCCAAACTTAAAATGGCCTTTTAATGTACCACTTCTGTAAATCCATTTATCTGGGTCTAAAGATTCATTAAAATCCATTTAAATGAAAGCATTATAGAGTTATATGTCCAATTCAAAGGGTGATCATTTTGAAATGAGAATGCCATGGAAGACATTAGAAATTCCTGTGTGCTGTAGGAAATTTAGTAGGAGCAAAATTATTTTACTTGTAGAGGATATTAAATATTATAACTACATTTTTTACTTTCTCCCCCCCACCTTTTTTAAAGTTTAGCATGGCTAGAAGTTTAGTCCAGTGACCCCCGTTAAATAGTGTTCATGAGATTTGAGAACTTGAATTGGGAAAAAAAATGTATCTTCATTCACATTTAATTCTAACTGGAATTTACCATTTCTTTTAAATATGAATGTAGGCGTAAGACCATAGTAATATTGATAGAACTTGTGACTTTGTCACCAATGGTAAAAACAAAATTGTTTAATCGTATTATGGCTATTGCAAATATCTCCAGATATCATTTGCCTTATCATTCCTTTGAAAACATGGTGATCATTAGGCTTGCTATTGGGTTTCATTGTTTGGAGTCTTAAGAATAATAAAGAAGCTATATCACAAATGTGCTGTATCACAAGGATGTTTTGAAATATGCTGATAGTTATATTTCAGTATAATTTATGTTCTCTGTACTTCTTTATTTAAAAAATGTAATTCTTAGAAGGCAGTGTATAGGCTTCATCAAATGGCCATCAGGTACACACACAGACACAGACACACACACACACGTTGTGCTAGACACTAGAAGGAATGAAGAGTAAAGAAACCTGAGATTCAATGAGCAAGTGGTGGAAAATAGGCATTTTTAACTTTTAATTTTATGTTGAAGTATAGGTGATTAATACCGTTATGTTAGTTTCAGATGTTCAGCAAAGTGATTGTGTATATATACATACACACACACACACACACATATATATATATTTAAAAGTTATTTCCCCATTTAGGTTGTTGCATAATTAGATAATAGGCCCTTTGAATAGATGGCATCCTTTAATCTTTCCACCAACCCTGTGAAGTACCTGTATTATCTCTGTCTTCTTACAGGGGTTGAATCAGACTTAGTTGGCATAACCAGCCTCCAAGATGCCCTCCAATGATCCTCACTTCATTGTGTTCACCCTCTGGTGAAGTCCCCTCCTGAACAGTGTCAGGTTGATCTCTTTGACCAATAGAATACAGTGGCAACAACAGTGTGTGATTTACGAGGCCAGATCACAAAAGACTACTCACTTTGGGGGAAGCTGGTGGTGGTGGTTTAGTCACTAAGCCATGTCTGACTCTTGCAACCCCATGGACTGTAGCCCGCCAGGCTCCTCTGTCCGTGGGATTCTCCAGGCAAGAATATTGGAGTGTCTTGCCATGTCCTTCTCCAGGGGATCTTCCTGACCCAGAGATCGAACCCAGGTCTCCTGCATTGTAGGCAGATTCTTTACCAACTGAGCCACCAGGGAAACCCTGAGCTTGGGGGAAGCTAGTCACCTTAGTGGAGAAGGCAATGGCACCCCACTCCAGTGCTCTTGCCTGGAAAATCCCATGGATGGAGGAGCCTGGTGGGCTGCAGTCCGTGGGGTCGCTAAGAGTCGGACAGGACTGAGCAGTTTCACTTTCACTTTTCACATTCATGCATTGGAGAAGGAAATGGCAACCCACTCCAGTGTTCTTGCCTGGAGAATCCCAGGGACGGGGGAGCCTGGTGGGCTGCCGTCTATAGGGTCGCACAGAGTCGAACACGACTGAAGCAACTTAGCAGCAGCAGCAGCAGCAGTCACCTTATTCTTGAAAACCCTTAAGCAGTCTTACAAAGAGGTCTACCAGGCAAGGAATGAGGTCTCCTTCTAGCAGCCATGACCAGCTTCTTAACCTTGTAGTTGAGCCTACAGGTGATTCAAGTCCTGGTAGACATTTTGATTCCTACCCCCCTAAAGACACTGAGCTAAACTACTTACAAAATTCCTGACCCACAGAAACTGTGCAAGACTTAATCCTTTGTGGTTGTTTTAGGTTGCTAGGTTTGGGAAATAATTTGTTAAATGGCTATAGATAACTGACCCAGAGGGCTTATGGAACTTTCCTAAGGTCAGATAACTCATAAGTAACTGAGGCTGGATGGCCATGCAGCTGTTGTTGATAGAGTGTTTATTTTCCCTGTGTTAGCAGGACAGTAGTGTTCTGAGATAATCATGTGCCCTGTGTCCCTTCTCTCCTCTTCCTGCCTTGAGTCCTCCTCTTCCTGTCACATACCACAGGTATGCAGGAATTGACAATTGATGACGTGTGGATCATCTATATCCTCACTAATCCCCTTAAATTGTTAAAATCAAGCAATGTAATTTTTAAAAAAGTAACATTTATTAAGCAATTAATATGTATTATTGATGGGGTTCTAAGTATTGAAATAAATCCCAATAATAATCATGGGTGTTATATTGTTACCAACCTAATATGACAAGGAAGTAAATAAAATTCACTTGATCCCCACAGTCACCTTGTCAGGAATGCAGAGAGGTGACTTGTCCCATTTTCTGGATAACTTGACTGAGTTTAATGTTAAAGGGACTTGGTAAAGAAGCATAGTTTTTCTTTGTTAGAGTCAAAAGTAGAACCTGCTCTTGTTGATTTGAGCTAATCTATCCTGCAGATATAAAAGTATTAAAAGATAAAAGGAGAATCACCAGGCTAATTTGTACAGCATTTATTTGAAGTGGTGCCTTCTCTACTGCTATAGATATGAAAAGATTTGAGCCGTTAAAATTTTTTGGAAGACCTTGAGTAAAGACCATCTTACATTTAATTTATATTCCCAAACTGGGGAAAGCTATGTGCATTGGATGGTGAACTGATCCCTAGGTTATCCCTTGACCTTTTGATGACATTAAAATGAAAGAAAACTAAATGATACATCTGCAGTGTTCTAAGCCTGTTGATATAAAAGCATAATTTAAATAACCAAAAACTGACTTTTCCTGTTGCTCTTCTGTCTCATTTTTAAATAACATTTTTATTATTGTTTCTGTAGTAGATTAGCCTGCTAGTTAGGAGGACTTAAACCAAAATACGTTTAAACTTGCAAATATCAGTTTATTTGAGAGAAAAATTGGGCACTGTGAGAATATAGTAAATTACTTAGCTGATATGCATTAATATTGAGAATGTCCTTTATAAGTACTTCTTTTAAAAGTTCAGTTTCACTCAATAAAATCTGCATCCTATCAAGGGGAGTTAGAAAAGAGAAAGATACATAAAAATAATGCCCCAAATATTTTTGACAGAAAATTGCTCATAATTCATGTCATTCATAAAGTTAAATTCCATAATTTATTCAAAGCTTCTAGAAGTCATTATGAAAATGATCAGTAATCAGGCAGAAAAATAGCCAAAGAATATTGTGGCTTATTATGTTTTCCAAAAGTGGCCACAGCTATATTTCTAGTTCTTCCCTCTATGCCCAACTGAGATGTGAGGTCTGTTTCTCCTTTTCCTGCAGCTTGGTGGGACTTTGTGCCTGCCTCTTAATAAGAGGTACTCGTCAGTGCTCCATCCCACGCCCTTGCTTGTCCCTCTCTATTTCTCTCTCTCTCTCTCACTTGCCCCCTCTCTCTCCGGAACCCTCTCCTATTCCCTCCTCATTCTTCTTCCTTCCACCTCCCCTCCACCTCTTGGTTTGCTGTCCCTTGGAATCCAACCACCTTGCTGTGAGGGGACCCTAACTGTGTGGAGAGGCTAACCATGAGGTGTGAATCTTCTAGACAACAACCCCAGCCAAGGTCCAGCTGGAAGCCAACATCAAATAAGTGACATGCAAAGTCCTCCTAAGAGGACTTTTCATTGGTTAAGTCAGGCTCAGCCAAGATAATCTCCCCCAAATTAAACTCAGCTGACTCAATACTTTAATTGCATATGCAAAAATCCCTTTCCAGCAACATCTAGATTGTGTTTGATTGAACAACTGGGGATTATAGTTCAGTTTAGCTACATTGGCATGTTAAAAAGCCATCACCGGGACAGTGAAAATGTCATAAGTTAAAAATATTGCATTAAGTATACCTCTCATTTTGTACTGTGACTCAAAGATATGCTTCTAGAAAGGGTGAAATGACAGACCCCAGTAAGGATATCTCATAAACCTTTTTGGCATTGTTAATGATACCTAACTGCAATTGACTTACCTCTCAAAATACTGGCAAAAGCAAAAGAGAGTTTGTTCTAGTTGTTGAATTGGATACTCCACGTCTAAAGTTATGTTTTCAGTGGGAGCCCTTAAATTGAGGCTTTTGCCTTGTCAATAAATAATGCTGTTACCTGCTGTCAGTTTTCCTCCAGCTTGACTGTCACAAGGCAATTCATTTAAGCCTTGGTTTGTGCAGATTCATGAGAGAGGTGTTGGCTTATTTTTTTAAAAAATGTCACACGGGTACTTGATGAAGGACAAAGTATTATTTTCAGAGAGTTAAAAATATGACCGTAGTACACATAAAGAACACATATGTGACAAGTTTTATTAAGTCTTCAATGGGGAAACCAATGTAGTCCAGAGCATTTTGAGGAACTAGGTACGTGGGTAGTTACAGACAATTTAACAAAAGAGTGAGGTAAGCATGACACAGAGAATACTGCAGTAGGACTGCTAGGTTAGATATAAGACTGGTTAATTCCTCTCCTGCCTTCCAGAGAGATCTGGGACCTGGCAATCCCGTTCAGCAGTGGTAGTTCCTGCGGAGACCCTCATTTACCCTGCTCCTCTGTAGCGTCCCCTGCAATAAAGTCAAGGTGATTTTGCTGGTGAAAAAAAAAAAAAAAAGACTGGTTAATATCCTCCAGGCAGTCATAGTTTTTGTAGGAGACAAAAATTTACAAGTTGACTTGTTACTTCACAGTAGCTGTGTAATAATCAAAAAGTACTTAACAAAATCAGACAGGTCTATTCTCCTAGACAGTGAAATCCTTAAGTGAGTTTCTTAAATGCTACCTTAGTATCAGGCTGAAAGGACATGACACATATCACTACCACCGCTACGCTTGTCTCACTTCCAAGTTTATGATAATTTTTCTTAACAAGTGACATAATACTTTTTGTGTTAGAATAGCTGGTACAAGACATTCTTACAAAGTCCCTGTGTTATTATCCTAGAAATACTAAGGTAACAAAAGAATCCCACATGAATCTTTGAGTTCTTCCTTCAAAGTATTGTGAAAATGTGAGGGTAGCTTAGCAAAGAAGGTAAGAGAAATAAGTTATACAAATGTAGTGACCTATTTAAGTATCCATCAGTACCATATTTTTTTATCACATGGTTTCACTCTCTAATCAGTGAAAAGTATTAGTCACTCAGTCGTGTCTGACACCTCTGTGACCCCATGGACTGTAACCCACCAGGCTCCTCTGTCCATGGAGTTCTCCAGGCAAAAATAGTGGAGTGGGTAGCCATTTCCTTCTCCAGGGGATCTGCCCGACCCCGGGACTGAACTGGGGTCTCCTGCATTGTAGTTGGATTCTTTACCACCTAAGCCACCAAGGAAGCTCTAAACCGTGAAAATGGATGGTAAAACTAACAAAATATGATTACTTTGTAGGTGGACTGCCTTATAAATACTATCAAGTCGAATAGATTTCAGAATTAACGCAGGAGAGAAATTTGAAATTAGACCTTATCTTTAATAATCTCAGTTCTGCGGCTGTCACATTTTCTTGGAGCTGTATTCAGTAAGATGATTCTGGTTTCATTAACATTTTGTCTAATTTCCACCTGAATATATATTTCTCATTTGTCTTTGCATTTACCATTCACCAATGTCACACATTGAACTGCAAAGATTCTTAAATGTAATTGACACCCATTTTGAAGAAGTAAGTGTTTCGTTATGAAGGATATTTTTAGGTTTATGGTAAATTTATTCTAATTTCTAGTTTGTTCTTTAGACAAATAGTGTAATATATACTGTTCTTCCTTATTCTTATTGAATATTTTCTACTAAATCTACCCTTTTACGATTCTGAAATGCCAGCTTCAGTTTTTTTATTAATTCATACTGACCCTGTGCAGAGCTGTCTATCTCAGCTTAATGGCTATTTATAATATATGGATGGCATTCCCCTGCCATTAATGTTTAATGAATTGGCTCCTGATCCAATAGAGTCTAATAAAGGTAATCACTAGAATACATTGTCTTTCTGCAGTGCCCTAGAAACTTTTTTATATTCCCTGTTGTATACCTTTGGCCCATGGCTTCCTCTTTTGCCTTTTCCTGTGCACTTTCTTTCAACCTCTTTTTCACTGTTTAGTCCAAATATGTACATTTTCACACTTAGATATTTTTCCAGGTGAGAATGACTGTCTTCGATGTGGAAGTATCAGCCTACATGATTGTTCGAGAGAAAGAAAATATTCCTAAATATTGGAAGGATGTAGACTTACTAATGTGCATATTAATAAATATTTGAACAACATCAATGATTATCCTTACTGGCCATACCTGTACCTGAATGTTTGTTTGTTTGTTTTATCTTTGATAATAAGTATTTTTTTTCTTATTTATTTTTATTTGAATGTTTGTTTTCTATACTCTGAGTTTGAGGCAGCTGTTAAAAACAAAAGCTGGATTTTGGAATTAGGTAGTGGTAATGGGTATGTGACTTTGTAAGTAAAGTAAAAACCTTTGAATTTTATACTTTAAAAGTGTTTTAAGGTATGTGAATTTTGGACAGATACTCATATATACACACACATATGTGTATGGATTTTTATGTGTATCACAATTAAAAATATTGGGATTGCATAAATTGCAGGAGCAAAGCTGAGCATTTCCTGATATAACAAATACACACGCACGTGTATAGGCACACACATTTTAGGTGTTATTCACTGTCATAAATAAATTCTTTCCACATCTCTAGTGAAGGGAATTTTGGCTTGCTTATGAAATCCATCCAACGTAAAACTTTATTACTGAAGAACCTAAACCCAGAATATGTTTACACCAGTGAGCATCGCCTACAGTCTTTTTTTCATTGAGGATGACTTGACCCTGAGGGAATTTGGCTCTGCCATCCGTTACCTCTAAACAGCCAGTCAGCTTGCCTCTATTCTTTCAAATTCAAGTCCTATTTTTGGAACTAAACCTATTTCAAACTGACTGCTGTATCCACCTTGAAGCATGGTATAACTGAAGCTGTGGACTGAAATTTAAAAGCCTTAAAACTCTTCCTAGCTGCTTGCAACAGCGTTTCCTGGATCCCACTCCCAAAGAGCATCCCAAGTGACTTCTTTTAGGTGTGCTTGCTTTAAAAAATAATAGACTTTATTGTTTAGAACTGTTTTTATGCTTACAGAAAAGTTGAACGCATAGTACAGTTTCTTTAACCCCTACTACCACGCTCTGTACATAAGCAGGTTCTCTTATTAATATCCTAGTGTGGTACTTTTCTTATAGTTAATGAAACACTATTGACACATTATTATTATCTATGTTCTGTAAGTTGCAATAAAGATGACTTTTTGCCTAAGTGTACAGTTCTGTGACTTTTAGCAAATGTATTTTGTTGTATATCTGACCAACACTGTATCATACAGAATAGTGACACTAACCTAAAAATTCTCTGAACTTCATCACTTTCTCCTTTCCTCTGAAGCCCTGGAAACCTCTGGTCTTTTTATTGTCTCTGTAGTTTTGTCTCTTTCAGACAGTCATATAGTTGGAATCATACTATGTAGCCTTTTCAGACTGACTTCTTTCACTTCAGAATGTACATTTAAGATTCCTTCATGCCTTTCCAAGAATTGGTAGTTCATTTCTTTTTATTATAGAAGGACATTCCAATTGTATGGATGTGTCAAAGTTTGTTTACACATTCACCTATTGAAGGACATCTTGATTGTTTCCAGTTTTAAGGAATTATGGATGAAGTTGATACAGACATTCCTGAGTAGATTTAGTACAGATGTAAGTTTTCATCTCAATTGGGTAAACGTGTAGGAGTGTGATTACTGAATTCTGTGGTAAGACTATATTGAGGCTTATGAGAAACTGCCTGTCTCCAAAGTTTCTGTCCCACTTTATATTCCCACCAGCAATAAATGTGTGTTCCTTTTGCTGTGCTTCCTTGCTAGTATTTGGCTGTGTCAGGTTTTTTGACCTTAGTCATTCTAGTAGTTGTCCATTGGCAGCTCATTGTTTTAACTCATAGTTCTCTCATAATATGTGATATGAAGCACCTTTTCCGAAGCGTATTTGCCACTTGCATGTCTTCTTTGGTGAAATGTCTCATTAGGTAATTTCCCCCTTTTTAAATTGAGTTCTTTCTTACTGTTGAGTTTTAGGAGTTGTTTATATATTTTAGAAGCAAGTTCTTTACCAAATATGTGTTTTACACATATTTTCTACCAGTTTGTATCTTGTCTTTTCGTTCCCTTTTAAGCGATTTGTAGAAGTATTTAATTAAGTCCCACTTACGAATTTTTCCTTTGTATCATTCATTTTTTAAATTTATTTTTAATTGGAGGATAGATGCTTTACAATATTGTGTTGGTTTCTGCCATATATCAGCATGAATTAACCATAGGCATACATATGTCGTCTCCTCCTTGAATCTCCCTCCCACCTCCCTCCCCGTCCCACCCCTCTAGGCAGTCACAGAGCACTGGGTTTGAGCTCCGTGAGTCATACAGTGAATTTCCACGGGCTATCTATTTTGCATGTAGTAATGTATATATTTCAATGCTACTCTCTCTCTCCGTCCCCCCTCCCTCCTTCCTGCACTGTGTCCACAAGTCTGCTATCTATATCTGTGTCTCCACTGCTTCCCGGCAAGTAGGTTCATCAGTACTATTTAGAGTCCATATACATGTATTAATACACAGTATTTGTTTTTCTCTTTCTGACTTCACTCTGTATAATAGGTTCTAGGTTCATCCACCTCATTAGAGCTGACTCAAATGTGTTCCTTTTTTATGGTTGAGGAATATTCCATTGTATATATGTACCTCAACTTGTTCATCCATTCATCAGTCGATGGACATCTAGACTGCTGCCATGTCTGAGCTATTGTAAACAGTGCTGCGATGAACGCTGGGACATGTGTGTTTTTCAGTTATGGTATCCTCAGGGTATATGCCCAGTAGTGGGATTGTTGGGTCATATAGTAGTTTTATTCCTAGATTTTTAATGAAATCTCCATACTATTCTCTATAGTAGATGTATCTATTTACGTTCCCACTGACAATGCAAGACAGTTCTTTTTTCTCCACACCCTCTCCAGCATTTATTTGTAGATTTTTTGATGATGGGCATTCTATCTCATTGTAGTTTTGATTTGCATGTCTCTAATAATGAGCGATGTTGAGCATCTTTTCATGTGTTTATTAGCTGTTTGTATGGAAGGATGATCTTTATTTAAGTGAGCGCCCTTCTTTGGGTTTGGAATGAACACTGACCTTTTTCAGTCCTGTGGCCATTGCTGATTTTTCCAAATTTGCTGACATATTGAATGCAGCACTTTAACAGCATCATCTTTTAGGATTTTAAATAGCTCACCTGAAATTCCATCACCTCAACTAGCTTTGCTGGTAATTGTCGCAATAAATGAACTTAAATTCTTAAAGTGTAGCCATAAGGAGGATTTAAGTAAAAGGCAAAATCTTTACCTTCTTAAATGAAAGAAAACAAGTTTCCCTTTGTTGATACTCTAATCTTTTTTATAATTAGATGAATGTGTGGAAATGTGTTCCGTTATTCTAGTATAATTCTATTTGGGGATGCAAATTAAAACAGAATTTTTTTCCCAAAGCAAAGTTATAGGCCTTTTTAATAAAACATTTTTACAGCCTATTAAAGTTGCAATGATCCATTCTAAATTCGCAGACATGAGTGTTTTCACTAAAGTCTTCAGTGCTATTTCTGGGCTGGGCCTCACCTACTTGCTGGGCACTCAGGCCTGCCGTATGCACACTTCTAATGGCTCTCTGAAAGACTTGTCTTCAGTGGACCTGAGTGGATTCAGTCCTTGACTCATTCCAGGGGACTCCAATTCTCTTCTCTTTATTTTAATAGATTTATGCTCTTCTCAAATTAGTTGAAATATCTGGGCTACAGCTTTAATTTTGGAATCATTTGTTTTCGTTACTGTTATTTTTATGGATATGTAGGAGAAGAAAATTTGCCACCCCCAAAATATCTCTGGCATATGTATTAGTAGGAGCTGAAAACACCATGGCCTAGAGACTCAGGAGAAACCTTTGATCTTTCCTTTAACTGCCTAAAGAAATGTAGGTAGAGGGCCTGTTTCCAGAAAAGATCACCAGAGAGATCTACAAAGAATATGGCCTGGGCATGGAGGGGAAATTCCACAGGAACTGTTCCACTCTCTCCGCATGGCCCAGGAAACATTTGTTTACAATACTTGTGAACAAAATTTGTTAGCAAATTTGTTTAAAACCATTTGCTTTTCCATCTATATGTGAATTGCCTTCCTCTCTCTGAAATCCCAAACCATTATCCCCAACATCTTCTTGTGTCTTTAGCTGAAGATGGTATTTAAGGTAAAGGTTTGGGCCACTTTGGTGAGTTATTCAGTTCTCCTGGATCTCTCCTATATATATTCTTGTTATTAAAATTTCATTGATTTTCTATTGTTAATCTGTCTCATGTCAATTTAATTCTTAGACCAGCAAGAATAATCTAGAAAGAAAAAAAATTTCCTCTTCCTTGATAGATACATTTTTATTATAGATACATCTTGGTTTCCATAAAATTCATCCATTGTAAACATGGCTTATTACTCACAGTGCTCAGTCGCTCAATTGTGTCTGACTCTCGGTGATCCCATGGACTGCAGGCTGCCAGGCTCCTCTGTCCATGGATTGTAGGCTGCCAGGCTTCTCTGTCCATTTTCCAGGGAAGAATACAGGGGTGGGTTGCCATTTCCTTCTCCAGGGGATCTTCCCAACCCAGGGATCAAACCTGGGTTTCTTGCATCTCCTGCATGCGCAGGCAGATTCTGTACTGCTGAACCATCAGGGAAGCCCAGTTTATGACTACTAGTCTCAAATCTACCAAGTAAAGTATAACATTTAAAGGACAGCTTCCCAGCTGGTGCTGTGGTGAAAAATCCACCTGCCGATGCAGGAGATGCAGGCATATGGGTGCGATCCCTGGGTCAGGAAATCCCCTGAAGAAGGAAATGGCAATCCATTCCAGTATTCTTGTCTGGAGAATCTCCTGGACAGAGGAGCCTGGGGGGCTACAGTCCATAGGCTTGTAAAGGGTTGGACATGACTGAAGCAACTTAGCACACACTCACATAATAAATGCTAAATTTATTTCACTTACCCCATTTATAAGATACATTTGGGGGCAATATTCAGGTAAAGATTTTTTGGTCCATTCCTTCCTCAAATATGCATTGAGTGACTGATATGTACATGACAGTGTATATTCTGAGTGCTAGGGGTCTGGAGCTAGGGTGGGGACTCAGTGATGAACAAAACGGAACCAATGCCTTCCCTCAGGGACTTTATGACCTAGTAAGGGAGAAAGATGATAAAGCATCAATGAGATCAAAACTGTAGTATCAGAGCTGTAGTAGGTGGTGTGAAAAAAGAGTGATCTGATGCTATAGAAACGTATAGCTACATCAGTGTATCTAGATAGAGAAGATAGACTTGCAGGAACCCCCCAAGAAGAAAAATGAGTACTCAAGGACCAGTCAGTACTGCCAAAATGCAATTTGTCATAGTGTGTGCTTTAAATTGTTGTCTTAAAATGTTAATTATGTTAATGAAGGTTATATAAATGTTCCTTGATAGTTAAGCTCTATAGAAATGAAATGCTTCTATTAGTATTTAATATCTCTGTGTTTTAGAACATTACTCTTTCTGTGATTTTAAGCATTTGGGAAGGTCTTTTAACATGTTCTTTCTAAAGATGGACACTCTTACCTGTCAACAGAAATAGTGCTTTCAGGTTAAATAAACAAACCTAGAACTTAGGAGGTATTGTTATGTTAATTGCTACCTCTACATGGTTATTTACTGTAACTTTGTTTATTGACAGTGACTAGAAACACACTACCAATGTAGTCATCAAAAAGAATTGTGAAACTTTTCTTTTAAACAGAAGAATTACATTTCTAAATTAATACAATTTCTTCTAAAAGAGAACTGAATATTACTTCAAAGAAATAGAAAGTTTTGAAATTTTACCTTGTGCTTATGCAGAACATTAGAGAAATCCTTAAATCTCTAAATCTTCATTTTCCAGCTAACTGAAAGGCAGTGATAAAGTTGCCTGTGTAAGCAAATATTTCTTACCATACAAATTCTCTTTCTGTAAATCTTGCGTTTTGAGTGTAGTACCTTACCAGGCCTAGTATGCGTAGTTTTTCCATCAACCTATTGTTTGACTTTTAGAAAGATAGTGCTAAAAATAGTTTTAGCACATTAGCTCACTGAGTGTGTCAGTGAGTCATTTAAGCTGAAACTGAATTCTTAGCCACTGGTTTCTTTGAGAGTCCATTCAAGTCCCAATTCAAAGGATACCACTCGATTAACCATCACTGTCAGTTATCTGCTTTTGTTAGTGTGAATGGATGGAGCTCTAGAGTTCCATTTTCAAAGTCACTGTGTTTGTTCACACTTGAATTAGTGGAACAATTCAGTTCAGTTGCTCAGTCATGTCCAACTCTTTGCAACCCCATAGACTGCAGCATACCAGGCTTCCCTGTCTATCACCAACTCCTGGAGCTTGCTCAAACTCATGTTCATCGAGCTGGTGATGCCATCCAACTATCTCATCCTCTGTCATCCCCTTCTCCTCCCACCTTCAATCTTTCCCAGCATCAGGGTCTTTTCAAATGAGTCAGCTCTTCTCATTAGGTGGCCAAAGTATTGGAGTTTCAGCTTCAACATCAGTCCTTCCAATGAACACTCAGGACTGATCTCCGTTAGGATGGACTAGTTGGATCTCCTTGCAGTCCAAGGGACTCTTAAGAATCCTCTCCAACATCACAGTTCAAAAGCATCAGTTACTTGGCACCCACCTTTCTTTATAGTCTAACTCTCACATCTATGCATGACCACTGGAAAAACCATAGCTTTGACTAGATAAACATTTGTTGGCAAAGTAATGTCTCTGCTTTTTAATAGGCTGTCTAGGTTGGTCATAGCTTTTCTTTCAAGGAACAAATGTCTTTTGATTTTATGGCTGTAGTCAGTCACCATCTGTAGTGATTTTGGAGCCCCCAAAATAAAGTCTCTCACTGTTTCCATTGTTTCCCCATCTATTTGCCATGAAGTGATGGGACCAGATGCCATGATCTTCGTTTTTTTGAATGTTGAGTTTTAAGCCAATCTTTTCCCTCTCCCTTTTCACTTTCATCAAGGGGCTCTTCTTCACTTTCTGCCATAAGGGTGGTGTCATCTGCATATCTGAGGTTATTGATGTTTCTCCTGGCAATCTTGATTCCAGCTTGGAGCTTCCTCCAGCTCAGCATTTCTCATGATGTACTCTGCATATAAGTTAAATAAGCAGGATGACAGTATACAGCCTTGAAGTACTCCTTTCTCAATTTGGAACTAGCCCATTGTTCCATGTCCAGTTCTAACTGGAGCTTCTTGACCTGCCTACAGATTTCTCAGGAGGCTGGTAAGGTGGTCTGGTATTCCCATCTCCTGAAGAATTTTCCATAGTTTGTTGTGATCCACACAGTCAAAGGCTTTGGCGTGGTCAACAAATCAGAAGTAGGTGGTTTTCTGGAACTCTCTTGTTTTTTCTATGATACAGCGGATGTTGGCAATTTGGTCTCCGGTTCCTCTGCCTTTTCTAAATCCAAGGCTCTTCACAAGTATGAGATGTGGCATTTGCAGTGGAGAGTCTATCTTGATTGATAGGTATATCCATCTCCCACTCTACTGAGTTTAGGGACTATGTTAATAACTCTAACATTGCTGTCTGTATAACTTCAGACTCAGGTTGTACAAAAGCAACCATTTACTGACATCTTCATGGTCACTAAAGCACAGAACATTAGAGTGTTCTCTGCTTAGGTTTGGAGTCCTCAGTGAGTCCACCTCTGTATGCCTCAAGTAGAGTATGAATTACAAAGAACTCATCACTAGCTCTTCCTAGAAGTGTCTTAGGCTTCCTGGTGGCTCAGACGGTAAAGCATCTGCCTGCAATGCAGGAGACCTGGGTTCAATCCCTTGGTTAGAAAGATCCCCTGGAGAAGGCAACGGCTGTGCCCTCCAGTATTCTTGCCTGGAGAATGACTCTGTCCCCTTGAACACAGAAGCCTGGCCAACTGCAGTCCATGGGCTCTCAAAGCGTCGGACACGGCCAAGACTGAGCACACACAGAGGCGTCTTATGCCCCACATGATGCCACACACACTGCTTTTCCTGTCGTGTGGTGATTTGCTAAATGTTATCTGGTCCTCCATCTCTGCAAATCTTTAAAACTCTCCTGTATCTATATTCCTGAGGCTAATGCCATTGTTGCTGGTCCCTGCTAACCAAGTTGTGATTCTGTCTGATGCACCTTGAGCCTTATTTCTAGGAGTGCTTGTCAGATTCTGCCTCCTACTGGAATAGTTGTGTTAATACCACTGTAACTCCTTGAGAGCGAGATGACAGTCCTGTTTGTTTTTGTATCCCTCAGAGCACTGCCCATCTGCTAGCCCATCAGCAGAGCATGGATGGATTGACTGGAATGTGAATGACAGCACTGAAGAGTGGTGCAGGGCTTGAGTCTGGAGCTAGGCTGACTGGATCTAGGTCTCCACTCCAAGTAGCTGCCTTGATGACCTTAGACTGGTTCCTGTGCCTCGGTTTTCTCCTTAGGTTGTTGTAAGGATTTGATGAAGCAATAAACAAAAAGCAGTGCTTTCCACCTGGAGTGTAGTGAGAGCTCACAGGAATTCAGAATGTGCATGCAGCCTAAACATTCCTGTCTACTCTCTTAGCATATGCAGATGTTGTTTGAATATCACCTCTGTGCTATGCTAAGTGTTGATGCTGCAAGAATGAAGGCTAAATAGCTTCATAGAACAGAAGAGGAAGGATCAACACCATCAACAAAAACTCAGCCTGGTGTAACATAAGGCTTTTTTTTTTCTTTTCTTGATAATAACTCCTAGGAGTTACTCTCTTAACAACTTGTATCCTACAGCAGTGTTAACTGTTGTCGCTATGGGGTACATTACATCCCATCCCTTGTAGTTACTTATCTTACAACTGTGTGTGTGTGGTTGCTGTTTTGATTTCACATATAACTGAGATCATAGAGTATTTGTCCTCCTTTTGAATTATTTCACTTAATATAATGCTTTCAAGATCACCTGTGTTGTCACAAATGGTAGGATTTTCTCGTTTTTAAGGCTATCTAATAATCCACTGTATATTCATGTATTTATATATGACTTTATATGTGTGTGTATCTCACAACTTCTTTATCTATTCATACAAAGCTAGACATTTAACATTGTTCCATATCTTTGCTATTGGAAATAGTGCTGCTATGAACATGAGAATCCGGATACTTTTTGAGTTAGTGTTTTTATTTCCTTTGAGTATATTCCCTAAAGTGAAACTGCTAGATTGTTCGATAGTTTCATTTTAATTTTTTGAGTCTTTTTCATACTGTTTTCCATAGTGGATGTATCAATTTATAATCTCACCTACTGAAGGCTTCTCTTTTCTCACATCCACACTAGCATTTTTTAACTTGCTATATTTTTGATGATCACCATTCTAGCAAGTGTGAAGTGATATCTCATTGTGGTTTTCATTTGCCTTTAGTTTATGGCTAGTGATGTTGAGCATCTTTTCAGGTACCTGTTGGACTTTCATATATCATTTTTTTCTTTAGAAAAAATGTTCAGGCTCTTTGCCCATTTTAAAAACTGAGTTATTTGTTTTCTTGCTATTGAGTTGTATGAGTTTCCTATGTACTTTGGATATTAACTCCTTACTACATACTTAATTTGCAAATATTTTTTCCCCAACCTGTAGGTTTTCTTTTCACCTCGTTGATACTTTATCTTGCTATATAGAACATTTTTAGTTTGACCAAGTTCCATTCGTTTATGTTGTTGCATGTGCTTTTGTTGCATATGACACTTTAAAGTATTCTATCTAAGAAACCATTAATAAGACCCATGTCAAGGAGTTTTATTCCTTGTGGCATAAATGTTATTCCATTGTGGCAGTGATGTGGTGAAGTGCATTCTATGGTAAAGGAGAGCATATGTACCAAAAAATGACTATCATTTGATCTAGATAGTTACTAAATACTTTAATGTATAGAGAGCTGGTTTCTAGTATCAGTACGTGAAATTGTTTTTAGACCATTGCTCAACTCTGTTTTAGCCAATTTCTACTCCTTATTGAACAAGCCTATGATCAGAGATGTTCGTAGGGTGCTAGCATAAAATAAGGTTTCACTTTCTTATTTGTCTTGTCTATGCTGGCCTCAAAGATAACAAGCCATCAGAACATCAAGGACAAGGCAGCATAAAGTAGCCCCCAAACAGCAGGTGTGCCTCTATATCAGTCTGTTGATTCTTGATAATACACAATAGGAAGAACATTCCCTGTAGCTCGGACATTAGTCCCATTCTGCTGATTTTGGTAGAATACCCTGCCTTTTCTAGTTGGAGATTTTTTTAAGTTGTCTTTTGATGCCATTTTTATCAACTAGTGAAAGAAAATCATCTTTTGTACAGTATGCTATATGACATGGTTTAATAGAAAAACCAGCTTTCTCCTTTCCAGTTGTGAATCCTTTCCAGTTGTCACCCCTCGGATTCTGTGTGGCTTCTCTTCCCACCATTACGTTCTTCTCTCCCATCTCTCTTTCACCCTTCAAAATGGCCAAAGCTGCACTAATCTCTGAAGTCAAATATAAAGCCCTGCTTTCTATTGTAGCCAATTTTAAGCTTATTTTTTTTTTCAACCTTTTTTTTTTTTTGGCTGAAAAATCCCCCCATTTGGCTTTTAATAGGAGTCCTTCTGTAAATATTTCATAACCAGTTACAGTAGTTTTTGAAGTTTTGCATTTATATGATAATTTAGAGTTCGAGTGCTTTTGTACCTGCCCAGCTTTATCTGAATTCTGCTACCTGATCCCTGAAAGGGGAAACTGCTTCCCTATCCCCATATAGTTGGATTAGAGAAATGTGGAATCTGTTTCATGAAGATAGAACTACCTCACTGTGCAAGCAACAGAACTCAAAGTAACTTGAAACAACATAAGGATTCTATGTTACAGACACATAGGTCTGCCTCTCTGCAACTTCACTTGTTCAGCAGAGATGAAGTCCTTCCTTGAATTCTAGTTGTAACTTGTCTAGACTGAAAGAATCTGATTGTCTGGCCTATATAGGTCAGAGGTAACCCTCAGTCATTTTCGTCAATGTGTACAGAGGCAAGTGAATGGGTCATTCTAAGAGAATGATTATGGGCCAACAGGGACATTCAGAAGAGTCTTCTATCCAATACATTTGTTTCAAACTAATCGTATTCAGAATACACTCATCCATAAATGTGTTCCTTCTTATTTTTTATGTTTTGGAATCTTTTAATGAAGTTGATAATTTTTCCTTCTGAGTTCCCATAACATTTTGTGAATTCCATTTTTAAACCTTTGCTTTAAGACATTCCTGTCTCCTTCAACTTGCCTAGATCCTTGAGGACACTCAATCCTCGAGGACAGTGACCATGTGTTAGTTAGTCCTCGACCTTCAGATTCTCAATGTGAGCGTATTGTAATTTTAGTAAATGCTGGTCAAGTGAAGAAATAGACAAAAGATGAACTGTTTATATCAAAAGATCTTTGTATTCATAGCCTGTAAAATCTATTTTATGTTTAAAACATAAACAATGAAAAGATGTAAAAATACCTACCTAAAGTGATGAGCAAAAACATTTTTTTATGTTGTTGAGATGTGTTGCCCACAGTGCACAGAGCATTAGGAAAATGCCCACACAGGAACTGCTTTCCCAGATACTGTAGCTGTTGATCAGTGGGAAAAAACTGTTTCCAATTCAAATTGGAGATTTCAGATGAGTGGATAAATGGATAAAATTTCAGTGACTGAATGTACCAACTTAAGGTTTCAAGTAATTTGAAGATATAGCAAAATGAAGATGCCTTGAATGGCCATATTTATTTTCTTAGCTGTTTTCTTCTCAATTGTTATTTTTATTTTGAGAGTACTTACTGATTAAAACTGTATTCCTTTTCTAGTGTATCCATATTACCTAAACTTAGTGGCCTAAAGCAACAGTAGTTTATTTACTTATTTTTTGGCTGTGTTGGGTCTTTGTTGCTATGCACAGTCTATCCTAGTTGTGGTGTGCGGGTTTCTGCTGCAGCTCTAGGGCTTGCAGGCTTCAGAAGTTGTGCTTCACAGGCTTAGTTTCCCTGCAGCAGATGGAATCTTCCTGGAGCAGGGAAGGAACCGGTGTCCCTTGCATTGCAGGGCAGATTCTTAACCCATGGACCGCCAGAGAAGCCCAGCAACAGCTTATTTTGTAGTCCTGGAGGTCAGAAGTCTGGAACAGGTCTCGCTGAACTAAAATCAAGGTTTTGGCAGGGCTCACTTACTTTCTGGAGGCTCCAGAAGAGAACTCATTCCTTTGCCTTTTTCAGCTGTTAAAAACTGGCCCCTTTCTCCATCTTCAGTGCCAGCAAGGTCCAATCAAGTCCTTCTCATTCTTCTCTGTGACCTCATCAACCTCCTTCTTCCATGTTTTACGGACGCTTGTGTTTACTCAGAACCCATCTAGAGGATATCGGATAATCTCCTACTTTAAAGTCAGCTGTTGAGCTATCTTGACTTCATCTGCAAACTTGGGGCCCCTGTGCCATGTAAGGCAGCACATTCAAAGATTCCAGAGGTTAAGAGGTGGACATCTTTAGGAGACCATTATTCTATCAACCAGGCCTTGTGGACCTAGGGGGTGTGGAGGATATAAAGGCATACAATATGTTACAATCAAGTGTTTTTTTTTTCTTTTTAATCTCATGAAAAAGCCAATTCCAGATAATCTAATTCATATCTGGCAGCAAATTCTGTCTCAAAATCTCCCTCACCGTTTACTCAAATACTCAGTCTCTTGGTCTTTGACTGTGCCCATCCCAGATCATGTTTTCTAGCCATAATTTTAGGATTGCACCACTGAGCATCTATTGTGTGTATCAAGACTTATGTTCACTATGTTGGGGTATATTGTGTAAAAAAAAAAAATCGCTTTTTGGCTAGATAAATTAATATATTATTATAAATAAAATATAGACACAATTTCCCCTAAAACTGGTAGTGATTTAATCAGAGAAGTGACAATTGCAAATTATCCCAAAGTCATATTTAGCATTCTCATTCTAAGTGCTATAAGAGATACAGATTTTTAAACAAAAGAATATTACGCTAAAGACTTTAAAGTTTGGGCTCATTTTCAAAGAGTTAAAGCAATAGAATGTTAATGGTAGAAAATAATTTTTTAGTTGCCTTCTTTGCCCATTTAGCTTTCAAGGACAAGTTTGAAGACCTATGAATGATATTCATAGTTTGCATTTAAATTTGAAGGTTATTTATTAAGTGACATTTTCAGTGAGATCCAAAACCTTCTTCCTGATTAGTGGTTGTGCGAACTCATTTTTAGTAGGTGTGAAAGAGCAGTGAATCAGAATATTTATAGTTTAGCACTTTTTAAAATGTCCTTCAAATATGTGTGCATATAATAGCTTCATAGGATCTGAAGTCCAAGTTTGATAAAATATCAAACTCAGCCTCTGTAAGTGGGTTTGCACCCATATGTTGATGTTGGTTGACAATCTAGACACAAACATAATGCCAAAAAACTGTGTCAAGAGCAATCCTGGGCCAGGTGTTTTTTGCTTGTTTTGTTTTTCACCTGAATCAACTGTTATTAAACCCTTGCATATTTGCTGAATGAATGAGTGAATGATATATAAGTTAGAAAGTACTAAGTATAGAAGAACAGTCAGATGCTAGTTAATTTCTTCTGTGTCTCAAACTGAGATTTTATAGATAGCGATAATTGTCATCCTGTTAAAAGGCTTACAGAAACATAGCATAAACATTGCAAATTTTCTTAAAAAGCAGTTTTACTTCAATATTTGAGGGAATTAGGTTAAACATTTTACCTGCTAAATAAGTTATTTTCTATTACTATGAAAATCCTTACATATATATAAAAGCATCATTGGGAACAAAATTCACGTAACTTTTTTTTAGTAATGGCAAAAAGGCATTTGAAATTTATTATTACATTATACAACTTACAAGCACTTTGCATTGACTATATGTATGTATATAATCAAATAATTCTACAACTTTCATTATTTTGCAAAACCAAAGTCTATAACATCCTTCCTCCTTCTCCCTCACTCCCATCACATCTTTTAAAATGATTATTTTATTTTTTGCCTCTATATTTCAAAAAACTATTTTTGTATTGCTTACTTTTTTTTTAATTTCAAACTTTTACAATTTATTTTCTGCCTTAACTTTGCTTTATTCTTCCACTTGTATTCCAAAGATAATTCTTTCTTCCTTCCCTTCTTTACCCCAGTATGAAAATGTGAAAGTATTAGTCATTCAGTCATGTCTGACTCTTTGCAACCCCATGAACTGTAGCCCACCAGACTGTTCTGTCCATGGGATTCTCCAGGCAGGAATACTGGAGTCGGTTGCCATTTCCTTCTCCAAGTGATCTTCCAGACCCAGAGATGGAACCTGGGTCTCCCACACCGCAGGCGGATTCTTTACCATTTGAGACACCAGGGAAACCCTTAGTTTCACTGTAATTTTGATGAAGTAAATATTCAATATATACATTAATGTCCTGTTTAAATGCCATCTAGGGACTTCCCCGGCAGTCCAGCGAATACGACTCCACACTTCTGCTGCAAGGGGCATGGGTTTGATCCCTGGTTGGGGAGCTAAGATCCTACATGTTGTGAGGCACAGACAAAAAAAAAAAAAAAAGATGAAAAATGAAGATAAAAATATATCAAAAGTTACAACTAAATGAAATATGTGATATTTAGAATTAATCTTGTACTGGAAAGAAAAATACATACTATAAAAAAGGGATACCGCCGACAAAACTAGAAAACAGACAGTAGATCACTCTTCACCAGTTGTCTCAGTTCCTTCTCCAGGTGTTCACACACTTCTAGTGTTATCACTTCCATATTCCTGAGGCGTTCTCTTCCCAGAGCCTTGCTGTTAATGTGCCTGGCATCCTCCAAGTCCAGAGATCCTCAGTTTTATTCTCTGTAAGGACAAAGCTGGAGTCACTGACCAGGCTAGAGTCATGGCATCCCCCTGGTTCTAGGGAGTGGAAGGAGGATCTGAGAATCTGATCATTTCTTTCTTCTTTGTTTCTGATTTTTTAGGTAACGGCTTTATTAAAATCTAACTCATGTACCGTAACAGTTGCCCATGTAACATGTACAATTCCATAGTTTTTGGTATAGTCACAGAGTTGTGCAACCATCACCACAATCAATTTTCTTCACCCAAAAGAGAAACCCCATAGTCTTAGCATTTATTCTCCATTTGTCACTAACCCCAGCATCCCTAGGCAATCACTAATCTACTTTCTGACTCCCTATATTGGCCTACTCCAGGTATTTCATGTAAATGACATCACAAAATATGTGATTTTAATATCACTTAGTATCATGTTTTCAAGGTTTATCCACGTTGGATATATCAGAAATTTCATTTATTTTTGTTGCTAATAATATTACATTCTATCTTTTTATTGATTGATGAATATTTGAGTTTTTTCTACTTTTGGCAAATACAAATAACTGTGAATAATGTTGTTATAAACATGCACAGATTTTTGTGTGAACAGAGATTTTTTTTTTCTCTTGGGCATACACATAGGGGTGCAATTGCTGGATTATAGAGTCACTCTATGTTTAACCTCTGGAGGAAATGCTTAATGTTTTCCGAAGTGGATGCACCATTGTCTGTTACTATTAGCAGTGAATGTACCATTTTACATTATCATCAACAGAGGGTTCTAATTTCTCCCAACTGTTACCACTTGTTAACTTGTTTTTTGTTATAGCTATTTTTATGGCTGGGAGGTGATACCTCACTGTGCTTTTCATTTGTATTTCTCTATACCTCAGTGTTTTTGATTTGTATTTCTCTAATAGCTGATGATGACCAGTATCTTTTCCTGTGTTTACTGGTCGTTTGTTTGTTGTGTTTGGAGAAAAGGATTTAGATCCTTTCCTCATTTTTAAAAAATTGGGTTGTCTATGTATTTATTGAATTGTAAGAATTTTACATATAATACACACAGATTTCTTATCAGGTATATGATCTACAGATTTTTTTTCTCCCATTCTTTCGGTTGTCTTCTCACTTTCTTGGTGGTGTCTTTGAAGTACAAACTTTCACATTTTGATGAAGTTCAGTTTATCTTTTTTTGTTATTTTTGGTGCTTGGGCTTTTGGTGTCACATCTAAGAAAACATTGCCTCATCTGCGATCACAAAATTTACACTTATGTTTTCTTCCAAGTTTTATGGTTTAAACACTTGCATTTTGAACTTTGATCCCTTTTGACATAATTTTTGTATATGATGTGAGGTAGGGGCCCAAATGTATTATTTTACATGTAGATATCTACTTCTTCCAGGATCATTGTTAAAGAGATGATTCTTTCCCAAATCACGTAATGTTTTAAGATACCAAAGACGAAATATGTTTCCCTCTTTGCTGAGTATGTACACAAGTTGTTTTCATCTTCAGAATGTGCATTCCTTGTTCACAACCAATATGTGCTTTATTAGAAAAATTCAGAAACAACTGGTGTGAAGAAAACAAACTTCAGTATGTGTACCCAAATAAGAAGGCTCTTGGAAATAGACCTTTTCGGAAAGAAGCCCTTGAGGTATGAGAAGAGGGCACACATTAACCTAGAGATCACTTAGGTCATGTTTTTTCTCAGTGGGGGTGATATTACCCACTAGTGGGTGAAAATGAGTTTTGGGAAGCAATAAACATCTTGCCTTTATTCATGTACAGAAGATATACACATAGTACATAAACAGATGCACAAGAAATCTGTGGTGTTAAAACTTTAGGGGAACAATTAGGGGGAAATGTTTAAAAAGGCTCATTAGGGACATGATATGAATAAAAACTTTAGAAGCTCTAGGTTAGGTGAAAATCACATTCCTTCACAATTTCCTTGAGAAATTCCTTAGTGGCCCATGATGTTTAAGAGATTTTGGTAGGTGACACTGTATAGTAACTCTTAATTCACTTGAACATTTCAGAACTACCTAAATAAAGAAAGGAAGGCAACAAAAGTCTATATCCAACTGCCTGGATATTGAAGTCATTCCCACTTTGCAGAGAATTCTAGAGCCTTCACTTGGGATATTTGCTCCTTTGCACTTTTATATGAACTACCTATTACCTTACTATCTTTTAATAGATATATGTTTAGTTTTTATGAGGATTAAATAAGACAGGCAGGCTCTATCCTGCGTCTGTTAGTGGTGAGGTGAGATGTATGCATGGGAGGTTTCTAAATCTTTTCTTAAATCACATCCCTTGTGATAATCTTCCGTGGTCAGACTTCTTTGTCCTTCTTTTTTCTTAAAGCTTTTCTAACCACTGGTTTTGATATGTCTAATGTGAAGTAAATTATTGGTAGAAGGGCTTTACTAATGAATGTACAGCTAAATGAATTGAAAATCCCTTTAATGCTTAAATATGTCTGTTCCTGGTTTTGCTTTTTCTGCTTGATCCTGTCTATACAGAAGAGAGTTACATTTGTCTACTAGGGTGCCCCTTGGTATTGCAACAGGGTAATCCTTGGAGAACAGTCCGCACTGCCCCCTCCAAAGAGTTTAAATGTTGAAAATTAAGGATGAATGGAGAATTCAATGGAAGGTTTTCTCTTTGGATTCATTTCTATTATTTTTCTCCCCCATTTTGGTGAATACAGTAGAAGATGATGGCACATATTTTGCTGGTGGTATTCTTAGCCAACTACCTCAGGATATAACAAGTTTAATTTCAGTAGATCAAAATGAGTCAAAAGAAATGTTTTCCCCCAATTTTTCAGATAATTGGTGAAGTTCCCAAAACAAATCTAAAATATATTCAATTAAAAAAATAGTTACTTTCACTTTTTCCCAGACCTGTTTCAAGGGAGGCTGCAAACTATTCCAGTATTATCAGCTAGATTGTAAAGGGAAGAACAGGTTGAAAAATGTATAAAAGCCAAGCACATTATTTCTTTAGCTTTAATTTTTGATACAGTTTATATAGAACAAAACACAGCCCTTTAACGTGTACTAATGTGTTGAATTTTGTGAAATGTATATATGTGTGACCACACAAGCTGTAGAATAGTTCCGTGAAATCAAATATTGGGTTGGTGAAAAAGTTCTTGTGGATTTTTCTGTAACAGTTTATGCAAAAGTCTGAACTTTTTGGCTAACCCAATGGTTCCCCTGAACTCGTTTGCAGTCTAACTCCTCCCTGTACCCCAACCTGGACGTCTACTAATTTGCTTTCCGTCACTATAGGTTAGTTTGGTTCTTCTAGAATTCCACTTAAGTGGAATTATGCATCATGTACCTTTGTGTCTGGCTTCTTTTCTCATTCTGCTGTGCGTCCATCAATAGTTTATTCCTTTTTATTGGTGCATACTATTGTATATGGCACCGTTTGTTTAGCTATCTAGTAGTAGACATTTGGGTTGTTTCTGTTTTGTGACTACTATGAAGAAAGCTGTTATGATTGTCTATGTACAAGTCATTTTGGAGAATGTGTTTGCATTTCTCTTGATTAAATACCCAGAAGTATGAGTACAGAGTCATATTATGTATTTATAATTAATTTTTATAAGAACTTGACAACTGCAAAGTGGTTTTATCAATTTATACTTCATGGGACTTTCCTGTCTGTCCTTTTCAATGCTTGATATTTTCAGACTTTTTAATTTTAGCCATTCTATTGATTATAGTGATATCTCATTGTGTTTTAATTTGCATTTCCCTAATGTCTATTAATAAGCATCTTTCTTGGGCTCCCCTGGTGGCTTAGATATCTAAGAAACTGCCTGCATTGTGCAAGACCTGGGTTCAATCCCTGAGTGGGGAAGATCCCCTGAATAAGGGAATGGCAACCCACTCCAGTACTCTTGCCTGGAGAATCTCATGGACGGAGGAGCCTGGTGGGCTGCAGTCCACGGGGTCACAGAGAGTTGAACACGACTGAGCGACTTCACTTTCACTTTTCACTTTCAATTTCAATGTCATTTCAACTCTTGCTCATTGTAATTAGGCTATCTTACTATTGAGTGTATGTTATTTATTATCCTGGATATAAGTCCTTTATTAGATATATACATTATAAATATTTTCTTCTAGTCTGCAACTTACAGTTTTAATTTTCATCTATGTCTTTTAAGGAACTGGAGTTTTAAACTTTCGGCAAATCTGAGTCATTTTTTTCTTTATTGGTTATGCTTTCTATGTGCTAAGGAATTTTTGTTTCATCCAAAGTTGTGAATATTTTCTGCTGTGATTTTTTTCTCTGAAAGTTCTATGGTATTAGCTTACTTTCTTAGATCTACAATTAATTTTGAGTCATCTTTTGTGTATGGAACAAAAAGATGATTGGGATTTTCTGAGAGGGTAGCCATTTGTACCAGGACCATTTATGGAAAAAGAATTATTTTATTTATTGTAGTACTTTGCCACCTTTGCTTAAATTATTGACCATAAATGTGTGGGTCTATTCTGGATTTTTTTTGCTGTTTTGTTGAGTTATGCATATATCTATCTTTACAATAATAGCCATACTGTCTTGATTACTGTAGATTTCTATTACGTTAGGAAACTAGGTAGTGTTACTTTTTCAGACTTTGTTCTTTTTTTCCAAAATTGATTTGGTCATTTCCTTTGTGATTTCACATAAGTTTAATAATTAGTCATTTCTTACAGTTTCAGAGAAGACATAGTAGCAGAAATAAAGAGAGTAGTTTCATAGTGATGAAGGGACCAAATCATCAAAAAGACCTAAATATCCTAAACATTAGTTGGGGTTGTTGTGCAGTCACTTAGCTGAACAGGAAATGTATATCTTTGGGTGGAGGTGATTTGGGAGTTACACAGGGTTTCAATATCAGCTAATCATGAGGCCAAGAATGGGAAGTTGGCTAGATATAAAAGAAGAAGTGTCTGTGTCTGACCTTGACATAGGTAAACATATGCCATCTTATGGAAGTTATGAGAGCAAATCTTATCTAAGTCATACTATCAAGGCTGGTTCCTTTCCTAAGTTATTTCCCAAGAGACAGAAAGGTGGGGAGCTCGTGGAAAAGAAAAAAAATTAAAGGGATTTCTCAACTATCACTGGTTTCCCAAAGCAAGAAGTCAGATACTTTTGGATGCTGTCATTACCAATTTTTCAGTTGACTCTCTAATTCTCTTTGAACCAATATCAACATTGTAGGGGAAGAAAAATTCTTTTCCTCTGCCAATCTAGGTTTTCCAACTAGGGTTCTTTGAATGAGACTGGCAAAAGATAGATAACAACTGAAAAACAAGCAGAAATCATTAACATGGGCATTGCACATGTATACATGGAAGCATCAGTGATGAGCAACCCAGTTCAGTTCAGTCGCTCAGTCATGTCCAACTTTTTGTGACCCCATGGACTGCAGCATGCCATGCTTCCCTGTCCATCACCAACTCCTGGAGCTTGCTCAAACTCATATCCATCGAGTTGGTGATGCCATCCAACCATCTCATCCTCTGTTGTCCCCTTCTTCTGCCTTCAGTCTTTCCCAGCATCAAGGTCTTTTCCAATGAATCTGTTCTTCGTATCAAACTTTAGCCAAAAGTTTGGAGCTTCAGCTTCAGCATCAGTTCTTCCAGTGAATATTCAGGACTGATTTCCTTTAGGATTGACTGGTTTGATCTCCTTGCAGTCCAAAGAGTAACCCAAATAGATGGTTAAAACCTAGGTTTATGTATTATCTTAGGCTGAAACAAAAGGGAGTTTGGGGAGGCAATTTATGGGAAGATTACCAGGAAAACTATGATAGACAAGAGTTGTTTAATAAGGCTTGTTAAGCATGTTGAAGTCAGTGCCTTCTCCACTCATAAGACTGCCAAGAGTATAGAGATCTTTACAAATGAAAATTTCCCTTATAAATGGAAATTTCTTTTACAAAAGAAAAGCCTATGTCTTTTTTAAAAAAAAAAAAAGCTGGTTCCTGAGTTTGTTAGCTCAAACTAATCCAGATACCAAAGAGTTGGTGTATTCTGATAAACCTCACAATCCTGCTGGTTCTCTCATTAATAACATAAATTAATTTTTGACATGTTTAATTTGTATTTGTTGAAAGTAATATTCTTAACTTTAAAAGATTATGCATTGATATGCTTTAGATCTTGCCATGTGCCAAATATTAGTTTGGTAGTCACATTTATAAAGCTAAATTTATCCCTTAAAGTATCTCCTTGATTTAGTTTACCGTAAGAACAGTTTTCATCTGATCTGACATTGTTGTTCAGTCGCTTCAATCATGTCCGACTCTTTATGACCCCATGGACTACAGCATGCCAGGCTCCTCTATTTGTGGGGATATCCAAGCAAAAATACTGGAATGGGTTGCTATGTCCTCCTCCAGGGGATCTTCCCTACCCAGGAAACTAACCCATGTCTCTTACATCTACCTGTGTTGGGGGGCAGGTTCTTTACCACTAGCACCAATTGGGAAACCCGCCAGGCTCCCCTGTCCTCCACTGTCTCCCAGAGTTTGCTCAAACTCAAGTCCATTGAGTCGGTGATGCCATCCAACCATCTCATCTTCTGTCGTCCTCCTTTCTCCTTTCTCCAAAAGATTGTTGTCCCCTGTTTTTCCCAGCATCAGGGTCTTTTCCAGTGAGTTGTGTCTTTGTATCAGTTGGCCAAAGTATTGGAGGTTCAGGTTCACTGACATTGACTGGTTTCTTCTCTGTATGTCTTGATTTGTTTCTGCTTCATTCCTGAATCATCAGCAGGATCTCTTACATTTGAATAGACTACCTTGCTTAAAACTCCTTTTTTTTAAAATAGTGAAAGAACTTCCACATCAGCCAGACTGATAATGGTGATCATAACATTGCATTTTTAAAATTCTAAGATGTGCATTCCTCCCCGCCCCCCATTTTTAGCCTCTTTTGAAATCATTGTGTTTTTTATAGTCAGTGCCATCTTAGAGTTGATGGACTATATGTATTTTATTTTCCTTTTCTTCTGTGTCTTAAGCATAAGTAAAAAAGTGATATAATGAAACATTTTATTAGAATTCATTAGGGTTCCAAAAGTACCTATACATAAAACACTATGTTAAATCTAAAACCGTAAAAAATTGTTTTTAGTTTGGTAGTCTACTCATTTGTTAAAAGTTTGCAAACTTCTAAATGAAAGTTAATACACCTAATATTCCTAATATTCCCACCTTGGAATAGGAAAAATAACTTCTGTATTTTACACTTTACCTCTCCTGACACCCTTTTTTTGTTGTTTTTAAGGAGAGAGAAGTCTCCCACAGTGTCAGTAATTCAGTAAGCAAGGTACTTAAATATCTTACCGCGTTACTCACTAATTTGCCATAGTCATCATATTTAATTGGCACACCTTCAAGTGTGAACCAACCTCCTACACCTCAATGGCCCTAAGAACTGGTAGGATGTTTTTGCTAGGTCTTCCATAATAACACATTCCCCTCCTGCCTCAGGTAGTTATAGTTGCACAGAATTAGTTAGTTGCACAAAATTCAGACTTGATTTTTCACATGTGTTTAAAGATGTTTTGAATATTGTTTTATCACAAAGCTTAGGGAAGGACAAATCTTTTTCTTTATTCATCTTAGTTTCTCCACTTGGGGTCCTGTAAATGAGGTTGGTCAAAGGCCGATTAATAAGAGAGAAACAAACATAAGTTCATTAACATGTGCATCACACATGTAAAACATGTGGGTACCCAGAGATGAGTAACTCAAAGTGCTGGTTAGAACTTGGGCTATAAACCATCTTTGTTGTTGTTGTTTAGTGACTAAGTCATTTCTGACTCTTTTGCGACCCATGGATGACAGTAGCCCACCAGGCTCCTCTGTCCATGGGATTTCCCAGGCAAGAATACTGAAGTGGGTTACTGTTTACTTCTGTAGGGGATCCTCCCAACCTAGGGATCAAACTCTTGTATCCTGTATTGGCAGGATTCTTTACCAGTGAGCCACCAGGGAAACCCACATACCATCTTAAGCTAAAGGAAAACAGGTTTTGGATTTTTGAGTGGGGAAAGCAAATTATAGGAAAGTGACCAGTAGAAGTATGGTAAATAAGGGTTGTTTGGTAAGATTTGTTACAAAGATTTAATCATATACTTTCCCATTCCAGTATTCTTGCCTGGAGAATTCCACAGACAGAGGAGCCTGGCAGGCTACAATCCACCGGGTCACAAAGAATTGGACATGACTGAGCAACTAACACTTCCACACTTCTCCCTTGATAAGAGTGTTTAAGAGTCCAGCTCTTCTAGGTGTGGGAAAGGGAGGCAACTTCACATATGGACATTTCCTTTATGCATGAAAATTTCCTTTACATGTTTGTAATCCCATTTTTAGAGCTTTTCCTGAGTCTGTTGGTTTCAAATGGAGTTTATCTCCCAAGTAATCCATAGCCCCAAAAGGTGTATTTTGGAGTGACATATTCTGGTATCTCTCAAACTCTTTCTTACTTTGTACTTACTGCAGAACTTTAACCTGTGGTTGAATTCTCCTTGATTCTAATTGATTTTGGTGCTCTGGAGGGGACCCACTTTTAGTCCACCCAGTACTAGACTGTGTGTTGCTAGTTCCCCACCTCTTTCTTTGCTTCTCGTTGGAGTTCGCTTATCTTCTCATAGCCCCCAGGATGAAGTTAAGGCTCACTGGTGAGGAATAGGAGGTTTGACCTCCTGTTTACTTTTTCTTTCCTTCCCTCCCAATTCCAGACTTCAATTTACACAGACACCCTTTCTGAAAGCCCTATGGGAGCAGCTGGGAGGCATTATTGCAATATGGTTTTGAGTTGGACAGCCCAGCTGCCTACTGTCTACAAGACCCTGGGCTAGTTAATTAACCTCTCTGAGGCTGTGTTACTTTTTATGCTAAATGGGGATAATAATAGTACTTAGCTCTTGGAGTTACTTTAAGGATTTAGTGAGGTAATGAATATAAATTACTTAGCCCAGTTCCTGCATATTTTAAGGTGTTTTTTTTTTTTTTTTAATGCAAGCCATTATTTTTTGCTGTTTCTGTAACTGAAGCTCTCTCCATCGTGTTCTCAGACTGTTTGATGTTTTGTGGCAGCCCCAAAGCATTTCCCCACCCACCCCAATTCATCTTCATCCTTTGAACCATATCTTTGGTTTGAATTTCAAAGTTTTAATAAAGATTCCATAGCTTTACCTTGAACAAGCTGTATCTCTAGTTCCCAGCCCCTCATCTATGTCCTATCAATATTTGTTGACAGAAGCAGGGTGAAAACTAGTGTCTGTTTCTAACAGTCTTAATTTTCAGAAATCTTAAAGATCTTACGAAGGATCTCTGCGCATTTCCTTTCCCCCAGCCTTAGCAATGCCTGGCCTGCTCAATGAGTCCTGTGTAGATAGTTCTTATGGTTGTAACCTTGGTAGTCACATTTTACCCCAGGTTTGAGATGGAATTGATATATAAAAATGGTATAGTTCCATATTTTTTAGGTATACAACATAGTATTTTGGTATATTTTGATGTACAAACTGTTAGATGCTTAATGACAATCAGGCCAATTAATATATCCATCATCTCACATAGTTCACTTTACCATGTTTGTGCATTTATTGAGAATACTTGAGGCATTCTTAGCAGATTTCATCTACATAATGTATAGTTTTAAGTGTAGTCATCATGATATACGTTAGGTCTTTGAAACTTGCTCACTTTATAATTGGAAGTTTGTATTTTTGGACCAATATCTCCCATTTCTCCTATTACTCATACTCTGGTAACCACCCTTCTACTCTCTGTTTCTTTGAGTTTAACTTATTTAGATTTCACATGTAAGTGACATCATGCAGTTTTTGTCTTTCAGTATTTGGCCTATTTAACTTAGTACAATGTCCTCTGGATTCACCCATACTGTTGCAAATGGCAAAAATCTTTCTTTTGTAAGGCTGAATAATATTCCCTTGTGTGTGTATATATATGTGTGTGTGTGTGTATACATATGTGTATATACATATGTATGTGTGTATATATATATATATATGTATATATATATATATATACATCTCACATCTTTCTTTTGTAAGGCTGAATGATATTCCCTTTGTGTGTGTATATATATGTGTGTGTGTATATACATATGTGTATATACATATATATGTATATACACATCTCAAATTTTCTTTATCTTTCATCAGATGCTTTTATTATTTCTGATCTTGACTATTGTGAATTATCCTGCATCAAACATGGGAGTACGGTTATCTCTTGGGGATAGTGACTTAATTTCCTTTGGATATATGCCAAGAAGTGAGAGTGCTAGATCATATAATTGTTCTATTTTTAAGTTTTTGAGGAACCTTTGTATTGTTTTCCACAATGGCTATATCAGTTTACATTCCCAACAGCAATTTCCTCTTCTCCACATCCTTGCTGATACTTGTTATCTTTTGACTTTTTGTTAATAGCCATCCTGATAGTTATGAAACGATATCTCAGTGTAGTTTTCATTTGCATTACTTTTATTAGTGATGTTCAACACCTTTTCATATACCTACTGGACATCTGTGTGTCTTCTTTGGAAAACATGACTATTTAGATCCTTTGCCCATTTTTTAATTGGGTTGTTTTCATTGTTGAGCTGTATGAATCTTTTGTATAGTTTGTCTGTTAAATCATCGTCGGATACAGTTTGCAAATATTTCTTCCTGTAGGTTGCCTTTTCATTTTGCTGATTATCTGTTTTTGTTTTGCTTTGTTCTGTTTTCTGAACGGAAACATTTTTGTTTGAAAAAGCCCTACTTGTTTATTTTTGCTTTTGTTTCCTCTGCTTTTGGTGACATGCAAAAAGTCATTGCCAAGACCAACATCATGGATATGCTGTCTAGGTTGGTCATAACTTTTCTTCCAAGGAGTAAGCGTCCTTTAATTTCATGGCTGCAGTCACCACCTGCAGTGATTTTGGAGCCCAGAAAAATAAAGTCAGTCACTGTTCCCCCATCTATTTGCCATGAAGTGATGAAACTGGATGCCATGATCTTAGTTTTCTGAATGTTGAATTTTAACCCCACTTTTTCACTCTCCTCTTTCATTTTCATCAAAAGTCTCTTTAGTTCTTCACTTTCTGCCATAAGGGTGGCGTCATCTGAGTATCTGAAGTTATTGATATGTCTCCCAGAAATCTCGATCCCATCTTTTGCCTCATCCAGCCCAGTGTTTCTCATGATGTACTCTGCACATAAATTAAATAAGCAGGGTAACAATATACAGCCTTGATGTACTCCTTTTCCTATTTGGAACCAGTCTGTTGTTCCATGTCCAGTTCTAACTGTTGCTTCCCGACCTGCATACAGGTTTCTCAAGAGGCAGGTCAGGTGGTCTGGTATTCCCATCTCTTTCAGAATTTTCCACAGTTTATTGTGATCCATACAGTCAAAGACTTTGGCAAAGTCAATAAAGCAGATGTTTTTCTGGAACTCTCTTGATTTTTTGATGATCCAGCAGATGTTAGCAATTTGATCTCTGGTTCCTCTGCCTTTTCTAAAGCCAACTTGAACATCTGGAAGTTCACAGTTCACATATTGTTGAAGCTTGACTTGGAGAATTATGAGCATTACTTTGCTAGCGTGTGAGATGAGTGCAATTGTAAGGTAGTTTGAACATTCTTTGGCATTGCCTTTCTTTGGGATTGGAATGAAAACTGACCTTTTCCAGTCCCATGGCCACTGCTGAGTTTTCCAAATTTGCTGGCATATTGAGTGCAGCATCTTCACAGCATCATCTTTTAGGATTTGAAAAGCTCAACTGGAATTCCATCACCTCTACTAGCTTTGTTCATAGTGATGCTTTCTAAGGCCCACTTGATTTCATATTTGAGGATGTCTGGCTCTAGGTGAGTGATCACACCATCATGATTATCTGGGTCATGAAGATCATTTTTGTACAGTTCTTCTGTGTATTCTTGCCACCTCTTCTCAATATCTTCTGCTTCTGTTAGGTCCATGCCATTTCTGTACCTTATTGTGCCCATCTTTGCATGAAATGTTCCCTTGGCATCTCTAATTTTCTCAAAGAGATCTCAAGTCTTTCCCAGTCTATTGTTTCCCTCTGTTTCTTTGCATTGATCACTGAGGAAGGCTTTCTTATCTCTCCTTGCTATTCTTTGGAACTCTGCATTCAAATGGGTATATCTTTCCTTCTCTCCTTTGATTTTCACTTTTCTTCTTTTCACAGCTATTTGTAAGGCTTCCTCAGACAGCCATTTTGCTATTTTGCTTTTCTTTTTCTTGGGGATGGTCTTAATTCCCGTCTCCTGTACAATATCATGAACCTCCATCCATAGTTCATCAGGTACTCTGTCTATCAGATCTAGTCCCTTAAATCTATTTCTCACTTCCACTGTATAATTGTAAGGGATTTGATTTAAGTCATACCTGAATGACCTAGTGGTTTTCCCTCCTTTCTTCAATTTAGAGGCAGGTAAATAAGGGAATCCTTTTGAAGATGGGAGGGTGGGTCTTTCATAAAAGGGTAGAACCATTCCTGTGGTCTGGGAGTACAGTATAAAGTTCCACATAATCAAATAATTTACCTGAGTCTATAAATCCACAGGTTAGGTAAATCACCTTCCTGGAATGTCAATTTTAGTATAATATGTGTGTATGGAGTTGTCATTTTTCAGGAAAGCTTGACATATTGTTGAATGGATAAAAATTGTGTACATCTTTAAAGTGAAGCATGAGAACTTTATAAAATTTCTGCTTCTGTTAGTCCACTGATAGTCCACTTTATTTTCTCCTCCTCCCCTTTCTTTCACCCTAGTGAAGCAAATAGTAATTTTGTTTGCCTGCCTTATTTACATGAAATTATTTGAGAAACATGGGCCTAAAGCCTCCACATCAGCTATTTATATAGAACCCTATATGAATAGCAACATTCTAGGTGAAAGAATTAGCATCAACAAAAGAAGAAAACTCGGAGAGTGAAATGTGTATCTGAGATCCAAGAAATTGCCTGTGGCCTATATGGAGGTTGTGAATGGGTGAGAAAAGTAGAATGACTATACAACTGACAGACTAGGTTATAATGTAGAAGTTGAACTGCACATTGAGGTCTTTTGACTTAATTCATTTGGCAGTGTCCATTAAAAGCTTTTGAGCAAAGAATGGACCTATTACAAGCTGGATATTTTTAAAAAATTATTTTCTGTAATCTAAAGTCATGGCTGTCATACATATATATAAAAATAACAGTGTGTTAAAGATTTTTAGTTAATTCATAAGGGAACCTGCAGATGTAATGGGTTCAAAAGAGAATTGGAAAAGCTTTCACATTTATAGAATGAGGATATTGGGATGAATGTGCAAATGGCATCCAAACTGGTTTTTCTGCAGGTGATGGAGTAGGCAGGAAGTCAGTTAAATGCCTACCAGACAGGAAATAATTTTCATGTCTAATATTTTCATTACTGTTAGTTACCTATAACTTATAGAGTTATAAAATAGCTAAAACAATGAACAGAGCTAGGCAGTGGATTGTTTTCCACTACGACATACTTTTTTTTTTTCTAAAGGATTTGTTATAAGTTAGATATTAGTAAGATCACCACAGTGTGAAAATTTGGTTTGACAAAGAAGAAATTAGATGCATAAAGGACAGTTGGGAGATTTTGCATTGTCCAAATGAGAGGCATCTTGAAGGCTGTGACTAGGGTGATGGTTCTGGAGTGGAATAAAGTGGAGGCAGCAAGTTACTAAGCCACACTGGGGCCTACCGAAATTATCAACTGAGTTACATGTAGGAAGGAAGAGGATGAACCTAGTGGCCAAAACTATACCCATATTTGGGTCCTGGATCCACCTAGTTATCAGGTGACCTCACACAACTGTGAGGGACTTTGAGCTCTTAGCTTGAGTTTGGTCATCTCTAAAACAACCCTAAAACCTTTCTTCTAGTTTTGTGAAAAATGAGGTAGTACATATTAAGTACTACCACTGCTTTTTCCAGTGGTCATGTATGGATGTGAGAGTTGGACTATAAAGAAAGATGAGCACCAAAGAATTGATGCTTTTGAACTGTGGTGTTGGAGAGGACTCCTGAGAGTCCCTTGGACTGCAAGGAGATCCAACCAGTCCATTCTAAAGGAGATCAGTCCTGGGTGTTCATTGGAAGGACTGATGTTGAAGCTGAAACTGCAGTACATTGGCCACCTGATGTGAAGAGCTGACTCATTTGAAAATACCCTGATGCTGGGAAAGATTGAGGGCAGGAGGAGAAGGGGGCGACAGAGGATGAGATGGTTGGATGGCATCACCAACTCAATGGACATGGGTTTGGGTGGACTCTAGGAGTTGGTGATAGACAGGGAGGCCTGGTGTGCTGCGGTTCATGGGGTCACAAAGAGTTGGACACAACTAAGCAACTGAACTGAACATATTAAGTAAGCTTGGCTCATAATAAAAGGTCAATCAATGTTAGCTGCTATTATTACTATTATTCCATCTCCACTTCTCGCTCTCTTTTTTTCTTCTTTAAGGTTTTAAACTTGGATTAGGGGAATATGAACTTTAACATATTGGCCGATTTGGGAGTCATCCTGAACAGAGTAAGGATGAAAACCAAAGAGTGAATAAAATCCTTACCTGAGAAAAAGAGTATAAAGCTAGAAGATTCCATGAATTAGGCAAGAAGAAGTCAATGAAAAATAGGTGGATAGGTAATGTTTGTTACCTTTTATTATCAAATTATTGTATATGGAGAGAGTTGATCTAGGGAGAATCCAAGAGTGAAGTATTAACCAAGCGATGAGAGGAGAGAGATTCAGAGAATGTTCAAAAAAGAAGGGTGAGTTTAGTGGGATGAGGAGATTTCAGAGGCTTGATGTTGATGATGAGAGACACACAGAGGTGAGACAGTCAGTGTTGCAGTTAAAGAGAATGTACGGCCAAGAGAATGTACGGATTCTCTCATTACTTTCTGATTTCAATTACTAATGACTTTTTAGGGATATGGGGTAAGAGTTTAGAATAGGTACTACAGAGAATTTAAGGAAAGAAGAGACAATGAAGAGCTAGCTGAGTCGTGGTAAGCGCAGTGGAAGTCCCAAAACTCAGGATCGTCTGTGTAGGGTATCATGGTGATCTAGTCACTAGAATTCAGGCATTTCTCAGTACAATTTGCTTTTGAAAACCAGGCTGTAAAGTTGATCCAAATGTGCTAACTTAAAGCGTCTCACTCGGGCCGAGTTCCCGGTAAGGGCAGAGCATGACTTAAGTCATAGTTCTGACCATACCGACTCCCCTGGTAGCTCAGTGGGAAAGGATCATCCTGCCAGTGCAGGAGACATGGGCTAGATCCCTGGGTTACAAAGCTCCCTGGAGAAGGAAATGGGAGCCCACTTCAGTATTCCTGCATGGGAATCTCAGGGACAGAGGAACCTGAAAAAGAGCTGGATACGACTTTGCAACTAAACAGCAACAACTGACCGGAAACTCTAATTATTGATATCTGATCTTGCCCATCCAGGGTTGCAGACTGAGGTCTCCATGGCCAACTAGAGGCCACAGGCTATTTTCCCTGGTCCTCTTGGCTTTATTTATTTACTTTGAAAGAAAAGAAAATATGGTATAGCTGCCAAAGTTTTAATTGGGAGATTTTACATTTTGGAAAAATCTCCTCCTCCGAGCAGCTTGTCAGTGGCCTAGATTTCACCACCTTTGGATGATACCTGATCTGCCCAGCTTGTTGCAGTGCCCATTCTTTCCTATTATTCTTAGAGCAGTGCCACTCAACTCACTCACTTTACCTGCCAGGGCCCTGTAGACCTTGATCTTTGCAATCCGTGCCCAGTCCCACTCAGTCACTGTCTAAGATTTAGATTTGTTTCTATGTGGATTCATGTTTAAGCCCTGGGAAACCCCTTTACCCTAGATAGATAATACTGAAATGTATTCCCCCAGCTCATTATATTCATCTAAGGTGAGACAGAGTTGTTTACACCTCTATGAGAGAAGCAGTACATCATATCTATTCATTGCATTAACTTTACAGAAAAGTTAGGAGAATTCTCTTGACACTTTATTCTTAACCTAAATCATAAGGAAAAGTTATTATAATTCTGCCATCTGTTCAAGTTTTTAAAGCCATTTTGGTAAACTTAATGCTAATGCAAAATACATGCCTTAGCACTAATTAACCGAAAAATCTGTTTCATTCTTCTCAGATAATGAAAAAATATGTCAAGGACATGATTTCTTAAGGAAAATCTAATTTATGGCACTTAGGCCTTTAAACCACTCTTGTGATGTTCTTGTGAACACAACCATAAGAATAACAAAAAGAAAAAAAAAGAATAACAAAAAGTCAGATCAAATATTCCCATTAGGAAAACCCTAGACTTATGAGCTTTAGACATTTACAATTGTAATGTAGATAGCTATTTCCACTTAAATAGTACAGTCCTTTTTGACTGATAAAAGGTTTTTGTATTGATTTTTCTGGGGAGGGGAAGGGATTGAAGTGGGGGCTGAAGAACATGGGGACTATCTGTAAGGCCAATATTGATTTAATGTCCAAGTCCAAATACCACGTTAGTCCTCTAGAAACCTAATTAATTGAAATATGTGCTATTTGAATATATTTATGTTAAAAACTATTGGCCAATAACTTTTCAATCCTCCTTAGCTTTCTTTTGTTATCGGAATGGAAATAATCCAGTTGCATTATCTTTTTGCTAATACTCTCTGTGTTTTGAACTCGCTGTATTGTCCTGTCACCATTCTCTTTTTTTCTGTTGTGTCGTTGGTGTGTCATCCCCAAATTATCTCAGAAAAATAACATTTATGTTCGATTGCAAGCCTACTCAAAAATCTTACAATGCTTTAAAAAAAAATGTTCTGTTGGATAACATGTAGAGTCCTTGGCATCTTTCCCACCTGTTTTCCAGTTATATTCCCCACTTTCCACTGTACTAAACTCTTCATGTCAGGGAGATGACTTTATGCAAGGTACTAAAAACAACTCATGCAAGGCTTCATCTCACTGTTTTGTAGGGGTGATAAAACGCTTCATTTTCTTTTCTGGAATACCTAAGCCATCCTACCATAGAGAACAGGAAGACACATGATTAGGATAGTGACAATGAGTGTGTGCGTTGTGTGCAGACCTATGTGTGTTGAGAGAGAGAAAGTAGATAGAGCAAAATGTGAGTATTTGATGATGGATATAGTGAAGAGCTATTTCTTACACTACTCTTGCAACTTATTGTAGATTTGGATTATTTCAAAACAAAAAGTTGGAAGAAAAGAAGCATTTGTGACCAGATTAGTCACTCACAAGTGGGGTTGGCCAGTTTGGGGATATATCCCAAATATATTTAATTACTGGTAATATTCATGGGTTCCTTACACTCTCTGGAGAAAGATACAATATTTTGTCCTGGTCTTTTTTTTTTTGTCAGTTCTTTGATAGCTGCTTCCTGAGGGCAAACATATTGGTTGATAAGAAGGTAGACTGAGTACTGTACTGCTGTTCAGAGTGAAGTGCTGACTCCTTTCCTTCCTTGTTTTTAGAGATCTAGTGGTGAACATTTACAATCTCTGTGCTGAGGAGCTCACAGTATTGGAGAAGACAAAGGAAAAAGCCAGTGTTAGCAAAACAGAAAGAACGGTGTGACTGTTTTAGTATATTCCATCCTTGTGTTTTTCTGTGTTATTTGCAATTTTGAGTCTGCCTGGATTTGATACCACAACTTTACTGATACTCATTTATAGATTATTGCCAACTGATTGCCACCCTGACTATAATGAATAGTATCCTTTCACTGCACATCTTTCCAAATTGCCATTCAAAACAGTTATTTTTAATAACTGGAAACAGGCTGCAATATTTCTCATCCAAGTATCTTTTTCTTCTTAAAATATTTATCCAGAACACTGCAATAATCTTCCCCTTCTGACATTCATTAATGATTTGCTAATGATACCCTTCATTATAAGTAAAATTTATATTAATTATGATTAGCCATTTTGGAGTGTAGGTATTTTAATTTGCTAAATTGACTGTACAATGGAAATTAATGCTTAGAAATGTAAGTAGTTTGATCACTGCAGCATTCTTTGTTTCTTAAGCAATTTGTGAGACTAGAAAGTCCATAAGGGCTCTGTCTCTACCTTTTATCCAGCTATTTTTTGAGAAACTACTGTTTCCCCGTTGTGGTGATAGCTACTGGGATAAAAATGTGTGTGTGCATGCTCAGTTGTGTCCAACTGTTTGTGACGCTACAGACTGTAGCCCACCAGACTCCTCCATCCATGGGATTTCCCAGGCAAGAATACTGGAGTCGGTTGCCATTTCCTTCTCCAGGGGATCTTCTTGATGCAGGGATCAAACCTGCGTCTGTTGCGTCACCTGTAGTGGCAGGCGGATTCTTTACCAGTAAGCCACCAGGGTAGTGCTTACCAGCATCCAATTCCTATCCTAGAGGAGCTTCAGAACTTCACCAGATGTGAACTTTTAGGGCTGAAGGGATCCTTCAGAGATATCTCTCCTTACTAGCCAGAAGCAAATGACATTAGAGTACCCTCATGTCTTTTTTGCAGTCCCAATATAAAACACTGCCTTTGCTTTGACTATTTATGCTGACTTCATTTCATGAGGTCTGATTCATCTTTGTGTAGCATCTAGAGTCTAAGGTAGCATCTTAAACAGTGTAGGTGTTGCAAAATAGTTTTGAATGAATGTATTAATATATTTGCATCCCCAATTTGTCTAATGATTAATTTAGATGCATATGGAAATACCTGACATATGTTTGGCATTTGTGAAGTAAAAGTCTTCTTTTATTCTAGTTGGTCATCTTTGGAATACACTTTTAGAGTTAGTGTGAATTTTAGCTGTTGGTGGAATGCATTGGAATGCCTTCATAAACTCAGAGACACTATCATCTGCCCTGTATTACTGTGTAGTATATGGCAGAGGAGCTATGTCTGTCTCTTACTTCTTTATCATGGCTTGCATGTAGCTGGCACCTGCTGAATACTTGTGGAATGAAGGAATAGCATGGATTTTAGTTTCAAGTAAGTTTTCTGTAGGTAAGAATGGAAAGTATATGTCACATAGAAGCCGTGGAATGAGCAGCAACCTAAGAGGCTGGATGAGGATAAAATTAGCTGAAGGAATCTCTAATTAGAAATATCTAGGCTTGATCAAGGATGATGCTTTTAGAGTTACTTGCAACACATATGAACATCGTCTATGGAGTCAGAAACTAGAATAGCTACTCTCATGCTCAGGTTTCAACACTGCACTACAATTTAGAATACAGGCTTGATAATCAGTGTTATGAGGTTTCAGTCTTGATTCTTTCACTCATGAGCTCAAAAATACAACCAACTTTTTAAAAAATATTTTTCTCATTTTTTCCAAAATGTTGCTGATAATACGTTGCCTCTAAGGGACTGGGTGCTTGGATGGAGTGAATCCTTATCACAGGTTGATAATAATTGGTGTCATTGTCATCAGTATTCCCTTCCTACTCCCTCTTTGGAGAAAGCTGAATATTCTATAACATCAACACAATTTATTATACCTTCTCTTAGGAACGTATAATAGTCAAGTGCTATTGACTTAACATTTAAAGGCTTCTGGCTATTTTTTATGGCTGTGATGTACTTTGTTGCTAGAAGTAAATGCAATTGAAATAGCTTCATACAATGAGAGCTATCATTCCTCTCTCTCTCTCTTGTTCTAAGCCCAAAAGGTGTATCTTCATAAAACTTGTACTGGTGAGGCCAGTGTGAAACCCACAGGCAAGTAACAGACTTCGCTGGCACATTTCCTAGGGACTAATTAAAACTCACGATTCCCAGGTGGTTCTATGGTAAAGAATCTGCCTGTTAATGCAGGAGACGTGAGTTCCATCCCTGGGTCAGGAAGATCCCCTAGAAAAGGAAATGGCAACCCACCCCAGTATTCTTGCCTGGGAAATCCCATAAGGAAAACCTTGCGGGCTGCAGTCCATAGGGTCACAAAGAGTTGGACAAGAGCCAGCATCTAAAACAACTGAAAACTCGACCTCTTGTGTAAAGAATGCCGAATAATCATCACGTCAGGTTTCTCTTTTTGTTTGGTTTTGATTACACACTCAGACAACTTAATAATTTGGAGGCAGGCTTCTCGTGGAGGGAGGTCTGGAGCTGAAAGAATCTTGTTGGAACAACTCATTTCGAGGATGCTGCGCACATCAGCATTCATCATGTAGCAGGCAACAGAACCTCATCCAGTGGTTAAAAACCCAGTGACCTTTTTCCTTTTCCTCTGAAGGAAGGTACCCTGGCGTAGTGGGTAACTGCCAAGCCTGAAGAAGAAAATTATGATAAAAATGAAGAGATGAAGTTACTTAATTACAACATAGTTACCTCAGAAATCTTCACAATGAATGGGTAAAATTTAGCAGAGCTCTTAAATGTCACTGTAATTTAGCCCCATGCCCCAGAAATTCTAAATTGCAATTGACCCTAATTATATAAATACCCACTGGTGAGAATAGATGTGTTTTTTAGACGGCTTTACTGCCGCTGAACTTCACTAACAAGTCACTCATGACTTCAGCAGATGTTTTGTACTTCTTTGGCCGAGGGGGTCCTTAGGAACCAACTTTCCTCTCCATTCAGCAGCAAATGATACAAGAATGCTCTCAGAGTGTTGGCATATGAGGTTAAAAAAAAAATGGGCTCCTTTAATTGTTGCTTGGACTGTTTTTGTCTTGCTGTAAGGATAATTTCACTTGCAAACAACAGAAAAACAGACCCATTCTAGCTTAACCAAACAGTGACAATTATTGTCTCAAATAATTGAAAAGTTCTAGATTTGGCTGAAGGTGTAACTTTTTTTTTTTAAGTAGATTTATTTTGACTGCACTAAGTCTTCCTTGCTGCGTTCCAACTTTCTCTAGTTGTGGTGAGTGGAGGCTACTCTTCATTGTGGGATGCGGGCTTCTCATCATGGTGGCTTCTTATTGCAGAGCAGAGTCTAGGCACGTGGGCTTTGGTAGCAGTGGCATGTGGGCTCTTTAGTTGCAGCTCACAGGCTTTAGAGGTCAGGCTCAGGAGTTGTGGCACATGGGAATTTTTGCTCTGTGGCATGTGGAATCTTAGAGGACCAGGGGTGGAACTTGTGTCCCCTGCATTGACAGGTGGATTCCTATCCACTGTACCACCAGGGAAATCCTAGGAGTAGCTTTCTCTCTGTGTGTGTGTCTATTTTTCTGTCTACTCTTTCCTTGCTACTGAGTTCAGTCTCTGGTGAACTCTGATTATGGTCCTAATGTGATCACCCCCAGCTATGGGCCTTTATCTTCCCTCCGTTTGTGTTGACTAGGATAAGTAAAGGCTTTTCCCATAACTGTGGAACATAAATCCTGGGCTTCATTCTACTTGGTCCAAATTTAGTTTCTTGCCCATCTTCAAGCCAGTCCAAATGGCCGAGGGGACGGATGTATGCTGACTGTTCTTAGGGAGAGGTGTGGATGTCCAAGTGATGGGTGCAGGCACCCACCGCACCCCACCCACCCAGAGCACATGGGTTTGGTAGGGGGAAAGATGCTATTCCCAAATGAAGAGTGAATAGATATTAATTGTATCAAAGGAGAAAACTGTACAGAATCTTTTCCCTACATCTTTTAGCAACAGGTTTCCCCCACTAAACTTTTTTTTGTTAAAAATTGTCAAACATATGGAGAGTTGCAAGAATAGCGAAATGAACAGTGATCACCAACCATTTAGGCTGAACAATTGTTAAGGGTTTTCTTTCTTTTTTTTTTAGCACCCTATCTTCGGTGGCAGGCTATATCCTGCTTTGTTCTGACTCTTGACAAATTTCTCAGAATTTCTTCAAATGAAGATTTTAAAAAGTTCAATACTTGAGGATTCAAATGGAAACTAAATGTCATTTCCATGGTGCTGTGTCCTTTACCTGCCTTTCTCTCTTTTGTTCTCTTGCTGAATACAGCCAAGAATCATTCTATTTTCCAACAAGCTATCTTGTACACCCTGAAGGGAATATTATAAGATTAAATGCAGAGTAGCAGTCTGAGCAAGGTGAATGCTTCTCATTACACCGATCCCCAGTTGATCTCCTAAATGCAATTCCCTGATAATGTGAAGCTTCTGAATTATTTATTGTCTCATATTAAATCAGGAATATTATTCCCAAAAATAAATTTGTTATCATCAGCAAATAAGCTTTTGAAAGTTTCCTGAATCAAAGAATAAACCAGGGAGCAGATTTTGAACTCATAGGGAGAAAAACTGAAATTATTTATTTTGAGGCCTTTTTACAGCTAGATAGTTCAAATCCAGATGAAGAACTAAAGAATTACAATTTCTAGATGTGATGATATGTAACTCATATAGTGGCTTATTATACTGAGTAAGTCTGACGACAAAACTGAAACACAGTAAAAATTCTTTACTGAAGTGATGAATTTCAAACATTTCCTATTCATTCTTGAAGGCACCATTTTTCTCCTCTGATGAATATAACTGATATTGGTAAAAATAAAAGAGATTTACTGGCATTAAGTTGGGGGTTAATCACTACAAAATAACTTAGGCCACACACTTCACTGAGCCCTTTTAACCACCTTTGTTCATTTGATTTTCTGAAAACCACGTGAAGTCAGTACCATCATTTCTTCCATTTTATAGTTGAGGAAACTGAGTCATAGATTAGGGAACTGACCCAAGACCGAGCAGGTGGTAAATTATGACACTTGGTTGTGAACCTGTGTTAATATGAAATGCTATTTATTCAGTGCATTAAAAATTTGCCCAGATGTGACAGAGCTGTACAATTGAGAATCTGAGGCTGTAAACAATGATCACATTAAGGTAAGATCACTGCTGTTTTTAGACAAGCATGTCAGAATGTTGGATTTTGTAACCCCAAGTCTTTTTATGGCAGAAAAGAAATGGTAAAACTCTATCTGTATATAAGTATTTTTAATAGAATTTATTTTTTAAGAGCACTTTTAGACTCAGCAAAATTGAGCAAAAGGTCTAGAGATTTTCCATAACAAACATTTGTTACAGTTGATGAACCTAAATCAATGCATTATCACCCAAAGTCTGCAGTTTACATTAGGGTACACCTTAGTGGGGTGTGTTCTCTGAATTTGGACAAATGTATAGTGCTGTGTATCTACCATTACTTTATCAGAGTAGTTTCAAGCTCTGAAAATCCTCTGTGTTCCACGTATAAAAGTATTTTTATGCCATACATTAGCTCATTCTAACTTTCTAATACTTACTGTTTTTTTAATTGTTGTTGTTTAGTCACTAAGTCATGTCCCACTCTTTACAACCCCGTGAACTGCAGCTCTCCTGGCTCCTCTATCCACGAGGTTTCCCAGGCAAGAATGCTGGAGTGGGTAGCCATGCCCTTCTCCATGGGATCTTCCCGACCCAGGGATCAAACCCTGGTCTCCTGCATTGACAGGCAGATTCTTTACTGCTGAGCCACCAGGGAAACCCACTAAACTGTTTAGGAGAGTCATTTCCAAAATCCAATAAGAGAAAAAGAACTTTTGAGCAGTTCAAGAATTTGTCTCAACTGCAGCAAGGAGGGTTGGAGACTGTTTGGAGAATTTCATAATTTATAAGTTGGTAAATTCCAATCGAGGCTGAGGAGCAAACCATTTCCCATTAAACAGAGTAAACATAATTTAGCAAACCCAGCCACGAAGCTTGAACTCCACTCAAGAGAGGACTGCTTAGAGACAGTTAACTCTCACCCTTAAAATGCTTTTTGCAGTTCAAGTCTAATTTTTGGCACTGGACAGAGAGATGACCAATATCCACCTTGTGGCTTTCAGCCACCTGCTCTGCCTAATGAAAGACTTCCATTTTCTGCTCTGCCGACCCCATAATTTGCAAATAAACAAAGTCCACAGGACATATGATAGGAATGTTAAAACAACCTATAAACCATTTATCTTTCTCATTTGTAAAGCATAAAAGGGACCATTCCGCTTTTCACCTCGCTATTTTAGGAGGACTTTTCCCCTTTCCTTCTAGAAGTAAAGAAACTCTATAGAAATAGCTTGGCATTTCTCCTTTAAAGAGAACAAGACAAGTATATGTGTGTGTGTGTGCGCGCGCGCGCGTGTGTGTGTGTGTGTATTTGATCAGGTATACGTTTTTTCAGTGTAATTGCTCTAAAATAATAATTTATATCTCTACTGGCTTTTCATTTTTACTTCTACTTCACTCATTTCTATTGCTGCAGTGCCTCTTATGAGCTACCTTATGAGCTACTTTTCAAAACTGCTTTCTAAATGCAGCCAGGGCAAACTGGGAAACTTACAAAAATAAGCATTTTTTTTAGCAGAAAATTATGAAGTGAGTTAATGTTATTTATTGTAGCTTAAATATATGCCAAGTTATGAATTAATCTTTGGATTTTTTGTCTTTTGATCTTATTACTTACTTGATAAAAACTAATTTATTCAATTATTGACTTCTTTGTCATACAGAGGATAAACACACAGATAGTTTTGTTGATTTGTAATGGCCGTCTACTAGTACATTGTATGACTGTGACAAAATTTCTTGGTCTGTTCCTGGTAATGAGATTGATATCAGAAAAAATTGGAAAAAATATTAAAAACATTTCTGCAGTTAGGTTTTTTATACATTAAGTTATGCCTGCCTGTCTTATTTCAGAAGAAAGATAACTGGAATGGGATTTCCAGATCAGGGGATGGAAGCACTGTGCGTATCCCTTGATCATCTTTATAAATACTTATATCACCCTCACTGTCCATTTTTTCAGTTACCAAAGAGTTGCCCCCTCTAACATGGTAGGTAAAAATCGTTTCTCAATAAAGTTGTAAAGTTCTGTTCATCAGCTATTGGTTAGGTTGGTTACTTTCATGTGTTTGTTGACCAGTTGTGTTAGTCCAGGATAAGGGGTAATTATGAGCAAATATATTGAATATTGAACTTGAAAAATCAGAACTTTCAAAGAACAACAGTTTCTGAGAGTTTTTCTAGTCTCCTTGTAGGGTAAACTTCAGCTTGTGGGCCCTCTGATACAAGCTTTATGCATCGATGGTTAACAATACGTACATTAGAGGGTTTTTTTTGCTACATTGAAATGCAGAATTATTAGCTGCAAGGAAATTAAAAGCGAGGGAACATTCAGAAGATCTTTGATGTAAAATATGTTTCTGTACAGATTTATTGTAGTTATTTTCATTATATTCATTAAATGAAACTCATGACTTCTGGAATTCATATCCATATTCTCTGTCCTAGGGGATCTCACTACTGATATAGGCTGTATTTCTGTCAACCGTAGTGGATTAGTTGCAGTTTTTACCTTTTAATTAAACAGCTGCTGCTGCTAAACACAATTTTGAATTATTTAATAGTCCATATTACTTTAGTCAATGCATACTGCTTGAAATGTTTTAATTATGTGAGGCTATACATTTTTTATGATATAGCTTGCCTAAAAATGAGTTGACAGACAGTAATAATTTGTTCTTTTGAGATGTCAGGAATATCTTAGCATATTTGAAGATCATTATAACTAAGATTAAAGCCAAGCTTATCAAGTATAAGACCTTCTGTTTTAAAACATGTAAAATATACAGAATTTTAGATAAAACTCTCATTCTGGATGTTGTTTGTAGTGTCTGTCATATAAATAAACAACATGTTGGTAAATACTCTTGTGCAGAATTCGGAAGATGGGAAATGATCCTAAGGATTACACTTTGCACTGAGGCATCATTTTAGAAAGGAATTGCTTTTATAATTTTGTGGCTTTTTTGGCAACTGAGTTTGTTTAAATGATGCTCTCATTCTTAAACAGAAATCAGTCAGTCCAAAAGCTATTTACTGTTAATCAACATGAATTTTTGTGATGTATTCATTATTATTTTATTCTGAGTTATATTCAGAGGTATTACTTAAATTTTTAGTTTTAATAAGATTAAATGAATAATTCAGCACAGCTTTGAAAATTATAGATCCTGGGAAATTATTTTTAGACAGTAACAATGGTGTGACCTTTCTTCTCATCTATTTATGAAAAAAAAAAAAACAGAAATGTTTATCTCTTGATACATACATATATATTGATATATTTGTGTTTATATGTATTTGTGTGGTAGATAATATGTTTGCTGTTTTAGAGGGTGGATTATGAAGTACAGTATTTGAAGTATTGAACATTGGAATGAACAGTTGAAAATATATCACATTGTACTTTTAGGTTCATTACTGCATCTAAACTTTCTGAGAATTGCTAAGATGAGAAATGCCACCTTCAATATCTTTACTTAACAAAAACTAGTATCCATAACTTCAGCTTTTGATTGAATTTCTTTAAGTGGTGGAAATACATGGAATGGTGAAAGTCTCATCTAAATTTTTCTTAAAAACTGCAAACAGTTTAACACAATCTAGATGATGGTAACTATCAGGATTCCTAGAATAAATTATTTCCACTTTTCCTGTGGATTCTTGCAGAACATTATTTACAGACTACATCTGGTCTTGTGTGTCTGCTCTGTGTTGACATCTCATTGATTTTTTATCTGCTTTCTTGGCTTCAAAAAAGGAAAAAAGGAAAAGTTTATCATAGAACTGGGTGGTTGACTAATATTGTAAAACAATGTAAAGCATCAGCTGCCTCTGTAGTCATGTTACATCTTCCGAGTATAAGAAGGTTATCATTCCTCATGATTATAAATGCTGCCCTGTTCAAGATAACAGACTCTGCCACTGAACTGATGCTGTAGATTGCATAAGAGATGTAGCTTCAATCTTCTAAAGGAGGTTATTAACTTAGAGCCTCTGGTGGAATTTAGTCAGAAGGCATAGCCACTTATCGAGTTTAAAGAAAGTCCCGATTTTAACTGTAGTCTGTAGAGTGTTTACAAATACAATCCAAGTAGCCCACCTCACCTCCATTCCCTCATGGCAAGGAGTTGTTGGGCATTTGCCAGTCGTGTCTAATTCTTTTAAGACAATTTATTATATTTTTGCTTATCTCTTTTTTCCTCCATGAGAATGTAAGCTTTTTAAGTGCAGGGACCATGTCAATTTTGTTCGGTCATTGAATGAATGACTATATTACATTAATTATTATTCTTTTCATTGTCCTGTGGGTACTTAACCAAGTAGTCATCCAAGTGGGCAAAATAAGGATGCCTAGAGATAACCTTGTGGTTTCTGTTTGAACAGTGGCAAATACGTGGCTCAAAGTAGAAAAAGAAAAAAGCAAACAATCCATAGTGATAGCCTGAAAAAACTGATTCAATGTCATGGGCTCACTTGAAAATGTTCTTACTGATTCAAGAAAAGGCCTATCAGCTTAGGGAGTAGATTAATATTTCTCCCAGTCTGTTGGTATTTTGAGAAAAAAGGAGATGGAGCACAGGGAAGTACTTTTGTGTATATGTGTTCATGTCCACATATAATGTATATACGTGATCATGTGCCTATACTAGGAAGAGGAATAATCTAACTAGTGATATTTGATAGAACTTTTCAGTCATTATGACCACATTTTATCTGGCAGGAAGAAGGAAAGAGAAGGGAAAAAGGCCATCAGTTTGAGATTGGAAGATGTCTCTATTTCAGGGCACTGTATGCTCAAATGAAAAAAAGAATGCCGTTATAAAAAAGGGAGAACTAAAGAGATATTGATGACATATCTGATAATAATATGTACTTTGCTGAAAAACAAACACTCATATAGATTTTGTGAAATTTTAAATGAAAAAGAATTTAAGTACTGAGAAATGATTTGAGGGTGAAGCAGAGACTTTCAAACTAAAAGGAAACATTGTAGGATTTAAAATAAATGTGCTGTGAAAGTAAGTAAAATATCTATTGTATTTGAAATTCTCAACTACAGATAGGACAAAACCTACTCATATGATGCTACAAGGTTTTCCTTGTTTTTGGTGATACTCTTTTACTCATATTACGAAATAAGAGAGGACAGAAAATGGGAAATAGGAAAATGTGCAGTGTGTAATATGTTTAATTTTTAGTTACTCCCCAGTATTAAAGAGGTTATAATCTTTGACATGTAATTTACATAGCTTCTGTCTATAATGATTACACTGTGATTTCCATTTTTCTCATCAGTAATTGTGATCAGTCGTTAGTTTGTTAGCAAAATCCGTCTCTACCTAGAAGCTAAGGAACATATTAAAATCCTTTGGAAACTTAAGTAAATAACAATAATGAATTATGAAATTACGGAGATGATAGGGATCAGGAGAATAATAAAATGTAATTACAGTAAGCCCTACATCTTCCTGTTTTATCACAGTCCTCTTTGTTCTGAAACTAAAATTTAAAAACAAAAGTATGAAATGCTACCTCCTTCTCAGGTGACTCGGGGTGAAGAATCTGCCTGCCAATACAGATGGTGTGGGTTTGATCCCTGGGACAGGAAGATCTGGAGAAGAAAATGGAGAACCACTCCAGTATTCTTGACTGGAGAATTCCATGGACAGAGGAGCCTGGAGGGCTACAGTCCATGGGGCTGCAAAAGAGTTGGACACAGCTTAGTGACCAGACAACAGCAACTTAGCTATGGATACTTGTAGCTCATCTCTTCCTCTCAGTGCTTAGGACTATGGGGTAGCTCTCTGGGGATAGGTCCATGGAATCAGAATTTCCCAGGTGATCAACATGCTTTCCAGGTGATTCTTTAACATTTGAGAAATAGTTTCTCTACCATCTGTCTTTACCTTGACCCCCACTTGTAATCCATTGCTTCACTCTTCCTTTCAACTTTGGTGGAAAAGGCAAAAGCTGTAGATTAGAAGGAACACAAGAAATTGACATTGAAATATCTTCTTGGCCTATGTGTAATAAACATATGTAAATATATGTATTTCTTTACATGTTCACTATCTTTCTTACTGGAAAATATTAGGACGAGATTTTGAAATCCCTGAAAAATTCAAGAGTTTCGACGTAAATGTAGTTAAGAAAAAAAAAAAGGTAATACCCAGGTGATGATAATTAAAACAACAAAACTTCCCAGCATATGTGTGAGCTTTCTCTGAGTATGAGGCACAGGGCTGACACTGGGGTGTAGGTGGAGAACTCTGATCTCCTGGAGTTGGTGGCTTGTTGGGAGAAGCTGACAAGTAAATAGGCAGTTCTATTGTGTTACCATTTGTGTACCGTTTGTTGGACAAAATTAATGAAGATCTTGTGGGGAGAAGGAATGCCATTGATCTTTAGCGTGGGGCTTCCCATCCAGTTTTTTTTTTAAATTTTTTATTTTATATTGGAATACACCCAATTAACAGTGTTGAGATAATTTTCGAGTGGGCAGCAGAACGACTCAGCCATACACATACATGTATCCATTCTCCCCCACACTCCCTTCCCATCCAGGCTGCCACATCACGTTGAGCAGAGTTTCCTGTGCCCTACAGGAAGTCCTTGCTGGTTGTCCATTTTAAATATAGCAGTGTGTGCCTGTTGATCCCCAAGGCCCTAACTATCCCTTACCCACATCCTTCCCTCCTTGTAACTGTGAGTTCATTCTTTAAGTCTGTGAGTCTGTTCTGTTTTGCATATAAATTCATTTGTATAATTTCTTTTTAGATTCCACATATAAGGGATATCATATGATATTTATCTTTCTCGGTCTGACTTACTTCACTCAGTATGATGCTACGTAGGTCTACCCACGTCACTGCAAATGGCATTGTTTTATTCTTTTCAGTGGTTGATTCATATTCCATTGTATATATGTACCACATTTTCCTAATCCATTCCTCTGTCAGTGGACATCTAGATTGCTTCCATGTCTCGGCTATTGTAAACAGCACTGCAGTTAACACTGGGACGCCTGTATCCTTTTGGACCACGGTTTTCTGTAGATATATGCCCAGGACTGGGATTGCAGAGCCTTATGGTAGCTCTGTTTTTAGTTTTTAAGGAACCTCCATACTGTTCTCTATAGTGGCTTTCTAGTTTACATTCCCACTCAGCACTCTTTCCAGGTGATGACTTGACACTTGACAACTGGTTTTTCTACCATCTCTCTTTGTCTTAACTATTACTCACACTGCATTCTTTTCCTTTCCTTTCAACTTTTATGGAAAGGGCAAATGCTGTAGATTGTAGAAGGGACATGATAAATTGATTTAGAAATATCTTCTTGGTTGATGTATAATAAACATATGTAAATAAATGTATTTATTTACATGTTCATTATCCTCCTGACTGGAAAATGTTAGGAAGAGTATTTCAAATCCCTAAAAGGTTCAGAATTTTCAATATAAATAATAATAATAATGAAGGTCTAGGAGGGTCCCCTTCTCTCCACCCTCCACCCTCTTCAGCATTCATTGTGGCACATCTGGTCTTATCATTAGATATATTGTCTCTGTTTCCTTGGTTTCTAGTAAAGAATGCAAATCTCATTGATATTACCTTTTGGGATGATCAAAAAGAATTTAGAAAAGAAACAAAATGCATCTTTGGTGAAGTGGCTACCACCCTACTCATTTTCCTAAAATGTCTTGCAGGTGCCTTACTAGCTTCAGTGGTCCAAAAGTCCTTACTGTGATGAGTTCACATAAAGGAATTATGTACAGCTAGATTCTTGCAAGTAGTCTGCTTTGTAGCAAGAGGTCCCCACAAATTTTAAAATAATTTCCTTAATTCTTCCTATGTGGAAAAACCCTGGCATATTTTAACAGTTGTAAACTATTTTTTTCTCCCAATGAAATTACTTTCTCTCCATTTCCCATTGCTTATTTAAGAGAGTTATAAGTCTTGGATCTGAGGGTTGCTGATATGTTTTGAAGCGAATTGCAAAGGCAACATCTTCTTACTCCCTGCCAGCTGGCCCCTTCTTGGTCTCCACCAACACAGAAGCACTGGTCACGCGGTCCTTTCCCACCCACCTCCTGCCAGACCAGCTTCTCGCTGAAGTGCTCTGCTTCTGTCATCCCTTTTCCTCCTAGTGCTTTGTTCTGTGGTATTTGAATTAGATAAAAATAAAACTATTCTTGGACCAAGGCTAAGTACTCTTTTATGAGGTTGTCATTTGTGCTCCCATGATGGTTTTACTCATTATGCAACAGTTCTAAAAACAGAACATACACCTATTGAAATGAAGGGTCTTAAACCTGAAACTGAAGTCATTGTTAGTCATTTTGCATCCTTTGTAGCATGTGCTTTAGACTGATCTTCTGTTCTGATGGTGGAATTTAAAAGGCTGAGTTAGTAGTCATTTTTTAGTTGGTTGATTGGTTGGTTTTAAACTTGCCAACTGTAGCTTAATAGCTATCTGCCTGCTGTGCAGAGGACCTAGGTTTGGTCCCTGGGTCAGGAAGATCCCTTGCAGAAGGGCACGGCAACCCACTCCAGTATTCTTGCCTGGAGAATTCATGGGCAGAGGAGCCTGTGGGCTACAGTCCATGGGGTGGCAAAGAGTTGGACACGATTGAGTGACTAACACTTTCACAGTCCTGGTTCTTAATAGGTATCAGCAACAGAAATATAAATTTGAGACAAATAATTTTTTTTTAATTCTCTCCAGTGAAGGCTCTCAATTTCTCCTGGAAGATTCAGAAAGCAGTAGAATGGCTTCTGTTGATCAGAATCCATTTTATAGTTTCCAGTGCAGGGTGACTTATCTCTGACCTGCTGTCTTAGATCAGTGCTGCTAATACGGAGAGTATAAACCAGAACTAGTAATGATAACACCATACACTTATTTCCGTAATATTATATGATTTTCAAAACCTTTTTGGACTGATCCATATGATAGCATATGCCAGTATTCCCATTCAGTTCATGAGAAATGGTGGCTCCCATTGGTCAAATACCCAGCTAATTTCCATAAGGCCGATAAGGAGGAGAGCTGAGTGAAGAACCCAGGCTTTAGTTTCTTGGATATCATCCCGGGGATGGAGGAACCTGGGAGGCTACAGCCCATGGGGTCGCAAAGAGTCGGACACGACTGAGCGACTTCACTTTCACTTTCACGGCTATAGCTGTGGCTTCTCTTCTGGGCACTCACGTGAAGTCAGTTTATTCAGTCCAGCAATGAAGTGATCTTTGATTTCCTTAAATATTCAGTCTACTTACTGACTTAGTAGAAATTGAACAAGGTCAAACTTGGTGGGTCATTTTTCTTTTTTGAAACCTTATTTAAACTTAAATCTATACATGTCATTATGCTTTGGCAAAGTTTTTGTTGACTAGAAAGTTGTTGAACATTCTAGGGACTGGAAAGCCACTTTACATGTTTGTCATATCCCAAACAAAAGGATACATTTTAAATGAAGTATTAATTGCTTAACTGACTTTCAGATTCTCATGAAGCAGAAAAGAGTACATTGTTGTTGTTCAGTCACTAAGCTGTGTCTGGCTGATTGCATCCCCATCCGACTGTAGCATGCCAGGCTTCCCTGTCCTTCACTATCTCCCAGAGTTTGCTCAAATTCATGTCCAAAAGAGTACATATAGTCACCCTTTTAAAAACCATACTATTTTATATTCAAATGTTCAGTTTAATTAGAAAAATATCAGAAAAGTAAAAAAAAATAAACACCATGTTCGGATGCACTGCTTCCATTTTCTGTGTATTTTTAATGATAATTTATGGAATTTTAGACTGTACATAAAATGCTTTATCTGCAAAAGAATCAATATAGGACACTTCTAGCTTTGGAATGCTATAACAGTGTCTTAAATAGCTTTTCCTTCTAGTTTTGCTTGAGATATAATTGACATAAGCACTGTTGGGATTCCCTGGTGGCTCAGGCGGTAAAGAATCCGCCTGCAATGCAGGAGACCCGGGTTCAATCCCTGGGTCAGGAAGATCTGGAGAAGGGAATGACAATCCACTCCAATATTCTTGCCTGGAGAATTCCATGGACAGAGGAGCCTGGCACCCTACAGTCCATGGGTTTGCAAAGAGTTGGACACGACTGAGCGACTAATGTTTTGTATGTTTGAGATGTACAGTATAATGATTTGACCCACATGTATCATAAAATACTTAGCTAGAAAATCCCATGGATAGAGAAGCCTGGTGGGCTGTAGTCCATGGGATCACAGAGAGTCAGGCACGACTGAGTGGCTTACATACACACATACACACTTAGTACAATAACCTTAGTAGTGAGCATTCATCATCTCATGTAGATTAAAAAATAAAAATGTTATAGAAAGAAAAAAATCTATTTTTCCCTTGTGATTAGAACTCTTTAACATTTACTCTCTTAGCATCTTTTATATATAACATGCAACAGTGCCAACTCTATTTTTCATGTTATGCATTGCATCCCTATTCCTTATTTATCTTATAACTGAAAATTTGTACCTTTTGATCACCTTCCTGCGATTCTTCCTTCCCCCTAACTCTTCATCTCTGGTAACCACAAATCTGATATCTTTTACTAAGAGTTTGATTTTTGAAGTGTTGACTTACAAAACTAGTTTCTGGTACACAATGTAGTGAGTTGGTGTTTCTATGCATTACAAAATGATCACCCTGATAAATCTGGCTACCATGTCTCACCCACCATACAAAGATGTTACATTGCCATTGACTATGTTTTCCATGCTGTACATTTCATCAGTATGACTTGTTTCTGTTGTAACTGGAAGTTTGTACATCTGAACTTCCCTCACCCATTTCACTCATTCCCCAACCTCCCTCCTCTCTTGAGATCTTCCCATTTCAAAACACAAATATATATATAATAGGAAAATGAAGGTCAAAAATTCTGGAAATACAGATTAAAAAAAAAAAGTCTTTCAAGTTAAGTTTGACATTTTGCTCACAAATAATCATGCCTGAAAAGGCTATATAGAGTGAGAACAGACATGTGTTAAGTACGTACCTACTTAGGAAAATGTCAGGGATGTTCCTAAATGTTTTCTTCAATTATCTGTGGAACTTCTTGGATGATGTTTTAGAAAATGGTTTTAATTTTCCTTTGAAGGATTATCATAATTGAAAAGGTCACAGGAGTCAGCTCCATTACTAATGCATTTGTACCTGCCAAGGCTCAGTCATGTGGAATCTCTTTGCTTTTCATGTTCAATACTTTTCCTGTTGCTTTGTTGTATGATAAGGGAGAAAAAGTGTTGGCATGAGGGGGAAATGGATTTGGTGCCACCTTTTATTGTTGTTCCTGCAGCTCTAGTCTTTCCCTTTGCTGAGCCTTGTCATCTGTCAGGCAAAGTAAGGGTACTACATTAAAGCTTTTTCATATTTTCAGAAAACACATTCAAGTAATCTTTAAAGTACCTTCTTGTGTAGGTGGTAGCTTCAAGGTTCCAGCATAACATACACATAGTGAAATACTTTAACCTTTCATTTCATGCTTTTCAACATTTTAGAAAGCATTTTTCTGTTCATTTTAGTTAGTCCTAAAAAACATGACTCTTCAAGTTTTCTTAATAGAGCTATTTGAGTGATATGAAAGTTATTTTCTTTCCTCAGTATAGATTTTTGTCTGTAATGTTAGGTCAAATTTCTTAAATGAGCAGTGTAACTGTGGGTTCTTTTTAAAACACTGGCCAGGGTAGAACTTTAAGTGTTTAACCAAGAAAATACTTCATAGTATACACATTTACAAACTCCTTAACAGGGAACTGTCTTGCCACTCATTTGAAGATTGAAATATGTGATATTTTAATTGCTTTGACAGAGAAGGTGGGGAACGGCCTTTGCCAGTCACCGAATGATGTCGATTTACAATGTTGTGTTTCTGCTACGCAGCAAAGTGATTCTATTATGAAACTCTCTGCTCTTTTTTGGATTCTTTTCCCATAAAGGCCATGACAGAGTTTTGAGTAGAGTTCCCTGTGCTATATAGTAGGTTCTCATATCAGTCATCTGCTTTATACATGGTAGAGTGTATGTATCAGTCTCCATCTCCCAGTTTAGCCCTCCCTTCTCTTTCCCCCTTGTAACCATAAATTTGTTTTCTACATCTGTGGTTCTTTTTCTGTTTTGTAAGTTGGTTCATTTAAGGACAGTTTAAAACCTACCAGTCGGTGTTCTATCACTCACACCTTTGTGCTTTATCAAAGATACATAAAGAGGTGAACACGAAGGTGACACCTACACAATGGCCAGGGAGTTTAAGCTTAGCTTGGATCTTTGAGATTAAGAAGAATTCTCTCTTCTTCACAGCCTTATAGGTCACTGGGAAACATCTTAAAAATCAATTTTTCAGGAACATCTGAAAGGAAATCAAAACGTACTTATTACGCTGACATGGTTTAACACCAGCTGAGAATCTTAAAAATTAATTTTCAAGTCTGAAGTCTGGCAACAATACATTTACAAAGCCTCCTGTTGGAAGTGTAGCATTGCAAGCTGTCATTTCTATATCAACCAGTAATCATCATATATTTGGTGTCAGAATAATACTGTGTGTGTGTGTGTGAATGGATATACTGTATGTAATTCAAAGCTAACTTGCAAATATTAACTATTAATTAATTATAGTAATATATGTAAGCATTTAATTATTCATTGTGGTGGTGGTTTAGTTACTAAGTCGCATCTGACTCTTGTGACTCCATGAATTGTAGCCTTCCAGATTCCTCTGTCCCTGGGATTTCCCATGTAATGGCAACTGGAGTGGGGTTGCCATCTGACATGAGTTTGATCCCTGGGTTGAGAAGGTCCCCTGGAGGAGGAAATGGCAACCCACCCCAGCATTCTTGCCTGGGAAATCCCATGGACAGAGGAGCCTGGCGGGCTACAGTCTGTGGGGTCGCAGAGTCGGACACGATTTAGTGACTGAACAACAACAGGGGAAGGGGAGTGGAGCAGGGCGGTGGGAGAGGGCAAGGACAGAAGCTGACTTCAGACGATGAGAGGAGGCTCTCCAGAGGGGTGATGCCACCTCAAGTCGCCAGCCGAGAGAACACCTGGGGAGGAGCCCTCCTGACTGATGGAAGAACTACTTTGAGGCCTTGAAGTGTCCAAATGTTCAGTATGATTAAGGCACAGGGATAACTCTTGTAGCTCTTTATGGTAGATACTGGGCAGAGCTGGTACTGGAAGCGATCTGAGAGTGGTGAGCAGGAATGAGATCTTAAGGGTCCTTTCGGATCAAGACAAGCTCTTGCAATTTTACTCTAAGTGCATTCAAAGAGCCGATGGAGATTTTCAAACTTTTTATTACAAAAATTTCAAACATACATGAAAATGGAAAATAAAATGACTCCCCATGTACCCATTACCCAGCTTCAATAGTTAGCAACTCATGGCCAATTTTGGAGAAGGCAGTGGCAACCCACTCCAGTACTCTTGCCTGGAAAATCCCATGGACGGAGGCGCCTGGTAGGCTGCAGTCCATGGGGTCGCTAAGGGTTGGATGTGACTGAGCAACTTCACTTTCACTTTCTTGCTTTGGAGAAGGAAATGGCAACCCGCTCCAGTGTTTTTGCCTGGAGAATCCCAGGGACCGGGGAGCCTGGTGGGTGCTGACTCTGGGGTCACACAGAGTTGGACACGACTGAAGCAACTTAGCAGCAGCAGCAGCATGGCCAATTTTGTTTTATCTTTGCTTTTTCCCCAACCCCATCATATAATTTGAAGCTAGCAACCTGTCATTTTGTTCATGAATATTCCACTATGTATCTCTGAAACATAGAAACTCTTTTAAAAAACATAGCCACAGTTCCGTAATCACATCTATAACTTTTTAGTAATTCTTTAATGTCATCAAATATCTAGTCTCAGTTGAGACCTTAAGCAGAGGAATTATAGCACCTAATTTCCAATTTAAAAAAGAGCTCCTACCTTGTTGTAGGTATCAGAGCTTACTAGGAGGTGGGAGATCACCTAGTGACTCTCTGCATTTGGCATCAGTGTGGCCTGAGCAAGGGTGTGATGATGGAGATGAAGAGAAGTGGCCAGTTTTGGACCATGCTTGGAGGGAAAACCCACTCGCTGGTCTTTCCTATAATTTTGGCTTTAGTCTCGGAGTGACGGGGGAAGAAAAGCAATTGAATTGGAGAAGACTTGAGAAGGAACAGTTGTGGAAGGGGAAATTAAAAATTTTGTTTTAGCCTTAATTTCTCCTCTTACAATGGAAAATGATGTTTATATCAGTCTTAAAACAGAAAAAGAAAAGATGAATGGTATCTTTAATCCTGATCTAGGATGTATGTTAAGGGGAATATGATAATGGAAGAAATAGTCTGTGTTCTTAAAAACAAAAACAAACAAAAAAGCAAACTTAGAGGTTTACTTGAAATGTATTCAGGTCCACTCAAGTGATGCTTTCCACAGTGATTGCTTTGAAAGATAATAACAAGTCTGAGATGTCTGGCTGTCTGGTAACACTTCCTTCCATCAGCTTACCACAAATATGGTGACCTTACTTTGTGAACCTGAAATCGAAACCAAGAATTTGAAAATTGAGAGTTTACTTATCGGGACAGTATACAAGAATATAGGACATCAGAACTGGCTTGGGGGAAAGAAAACAAACAAACTAGAAACCTTAATAACTATGATCCCCACTATTTCCCCTATTAGTTGCCACTAAAAAATGCTCTGCAGACACTGGTCTTTGAATTGGTTTACCATCTATAATTAGCAAGTATAAATTAATGTATGTCATTGCTCATTATTATTTATTCCAGAAAAAGTCTCTCCCCACCTCCTCCTCTTTCTTCTCCTTTCTCTTGGAAGCCTCACCTTGCTTTTGAGGCCTTCTGTTTAACTAAATCAGGCCCACCCCAGGATTGCTGTGCTCAACCATGCAGTCATGACTGACTCTTTGTGGCCCATGGACTGTAGCCCGCTGGGCTCCTGTGCCCATGGGATTTCCCAGGCAAGAATACTGGAGCGAGTTGTCATTTCCTACTCCAGGGGATCTTTCCAACTTAGGGATCGAACCCATGTTTCTTACATCTCTTACTGGCAGGGAGATTCTTTACCACCACCACCACCTGGGAAGCCCCATAACTTAAAATCAAATGATTAGAAATTTGAATTACATCTGAAAAATCTTGTCACTTGTCGAGTGACAGAAGCTAGACACAAAAATATGAAATGGTCAGAATCCACCAGTGATGTTGGAAGTCAAGATATTGATTACACTTGAGGGAGTGGTCTCTGGAAGGCTCCATGAGGTAGGCTTTGGGGTGCTGATATATTCTGTTTCTGATTCTGAGTGTTGAGTATATGGAAGTGCTCAGATTGTAAAAATTCATTGAAGTTATATGTATACTGGCTATAATTATATAAAAGTTTAAGTAAAATTAGATGATCGATACTCATATTATAGGTAAATAACCTTGTTGTATGTGAAGGTGTGGGTGTATTTTTTATCACCTCACAGTAGGACAGTAAGTAGAAAACTCTTTCCTCCCAAATTCCAGAGGACAGTGGTTCAGAGGAAAGATGGGAGAGGGTCTTCATTTGCATATTTGACCCTATCTCCTAAGATTATTTCTGAGCAGTGTCTGGGACTGTATCTACTGAAAATAGAATGGTTATCAAAACAGTTTGAGAATTCTTTTGGACAAAAAGGCATCATTCTCACAAGACTATTAACTCAGGGGCCAGAGAAATTGAATTTCCCTTTATGAACTGAACTTTTCCTTGCAAGACCAGTTAAGTTGTCTCTTTCAAAACACAAATGCAGTGAGCTTGCATGCTCATTACCTGTTTGTCTTGGGCTACTTGCATTTTCTTTTCTATGATAAGACAGAGTCTAGGAAAGCAATTTAATAAGAAAAAAATCCTACATCTGCAGCAGAGTCATATAATCTGACATTATTTTTTTAAGAGTGTAAAATTATACTGTCATTTTACAATGATAAACGTGAACAGTTTTATTTCTAGATATTTGTGTGGATTCCAATACCCATTTTTAATATATTAAATAAAATGTTATATTTCCCCTTAATATTTGACTTTTGATGATGTCATTTTATATTTTAAGTCAGCACTGTCCAACAAGGCTTTCTGCCATAGTGGATGCTATAATTTCCTATTATCTGTGCTGTCCAGTATGTTAGCCACTAGTCACATGAGGCTAATACACAACTTGAAATGTGCCTCATGAACTGAGAAGAAAAATGTTAGTATTATTTGATTTTAATTGATTTAAATTTAAATAGCCACATTTGACCTCAGGCTAAAGTGTTGGACAATGAGTTTTGAAATCTAAGTAAAATATAGTGATTCGAGTTCAGGTTAGTGTCTGATTGTGCTTAATTCTTTTTATAGAAATTCTCGTAAGTTCATCGACTAGATTTTTTTTTCTCAGCCTCATTAGTCTGGTCTCTTGGTGGATAAGTCCACCTGTAAAGACAGCAGGAGGTCTTAAGGTTCTTAATCATATGGCAAAAAAACCCTGCTTTTGGATTCTTAGCAACTCACCTATTCCTTCATTTCCTTAATTTCCTGGGCACTGTTCTTTCTCTACCATCACAGGCTCTGGCCCTCTTGGGGGCTGCATCCCCGAGATTCTGGGACGTAGTAAGAAGTCAGTAAGCAGCAAAGGTCTGCCACATAGTGGGAGTTTGAAAATGAACAGTTTGTACCCTTACTGTTGTTATTGCCACTGTGAAACAGTCTGGAATGATATTGTCATCTCTTTGTGGTTGAAGTCAAGAGCTATAGAGAATGAATTTATAATATTAAAAAATGATTAAAAACAACAACAAAAATTGGCAGCCCTCTCTCTTGTAACCATCTCCACCATTATCATAGTTCTTAAAACTCAATTAAAAAGATAACCCTCAATAAATGATTTGTAAAACATTTTTCATAAAAAACATGGTCAAGAAGAGGAGGCAAAGGGGATTTTCCTGGTAGTTGAATGGCTATGATTTTGTGATCTCAGTGTAGGGGCACAGGTTCGATCCCTGGTCAGGGAATGAGATGCCATATATCTCAACTAAATTTCATGCATGCTGCAACTAAGATATAAGGCAGCCAAATAAGTAATAAATATTAAAAAAAGAAGAGGCAGAAATAGAGAAGACTAAAGAAAGCAAAAGTAGCAGAAAACTAGTGTCAGTTCAGCATTGTCTAGACTCTTGAAGTTGGAAGGCACATGGGGAGTCAAGTTCCTTCATTCTCAACATGAGATAGATTAAACCCAGAGACCATAAGTGACTGGCCTCAACTCAGAGAACTAATTGCTATATAATACTTGTTTTATTCAAGAGCTTTGTAAGAATATTTTTGAATAAGGATCCATAGTTAACCCAATTGGGGGTAAATACGAAAGCAGGATCCCGATATTAGTTCACTTAGGTCACATTCTTCCTTCTCCCTGGGAATCACTGAACAGAGGCAGGTTGAAAAATGGATGCCATAGGATTTTCAGACAGCCCTCACATTTCAAGGGAAAATACAAATAATGAAAATGTAAGACTCCTGAATTAAACTATCTACCTGGCAAGAGTCTGGACACTTTCATTTCCTCACTTACTCAGACTTGGGTAATGAAAATATTTTCAGGGGTGGGAGGGTGGTACTATGGGGACCCCTGTCTCACTTACAGGCAGAGTTAAGGTATTTGAGTTTTGAAATGTATGCAAAAAAAAAAAAAAATCCAATAACATATGAAATAGTCAAATATGTTTGTTTTATTTAGACTCTGGGTAAATGTAATTTTCTGGTGCCTGTGTAGTTTTGTGAAACCGGTGGGGCAGTGTTTGGGGATCCCACCACATCATGGATGGTCGCAGTTCACTGCTCTGACCCCTGTCTTTATTATGTGTTATGTTATATGGTTTAGTCAGAGAAGAAAGCTTATTTGGGCTTTATTCCTTCCCACGAATGGGAAGGACTTTGATTTGCTGCGTACCTCTGAGCTCTTGGACATTTTCTCATTCTCCTAACTGCTAGTTGATTGAGATCAACTGCTTCCTTTTGTGAATGCATGGAGAAAACTTTTTATTTTTCTTAAAATTAGATCTGATTCAATTACCGCAGTAGGTGGATGGATGTCCTGGCTGAAGAAGAGAAAGGCTCACAGGCGCATGGAGGGCCAGGACAGTATCAGACAAGGAGCTGAGACCTGAGTGTCTGCAGAAGAAGCCAGCAGTTGTCAGGGGGAAAGGACTGCAGCGTGATTACTGCTGCTCATTCTGATCTCCCCTGAGTCCCCTCCTGATTGCTCCTCCCTCTGTTATTTCTGGGCTCTGGTCACAACTGTTGTTTCCCTTTCTTGCTTTCTTCCAGCCCGGACTCTGTTTCTCATTTTTTCAAAGTCTTCTTACCTGTAGCTATAGAGCATAACCCACTGTAGTATTCTTGCCTGGGAAATCCCATGGATCCAGGAGCCTGGCGGGTTACCATCCACTGGGTCTCAAAAGAGTTGAACGTGATTGAACACACACACGCTTTTATGAAACATTTTTGAAAAGGACAAATTGTACATTTTTATATTGTTTTTATGAGTAAATGTTCTGAAAATGAAAGCTAAAAAAAAAAAAAGCTACTAAGCCTACCATGTTGTTTTGACAGCCATGCAAGCATCAGGATAAAAGGTGACAAGGCACAGGTATAGAACTGGACTTTGACTTTTAAAAAAATATTTATTTATTGACCATGCTGAGTGGCATTGTCAGATTCTAGTTCCCCGACCAGTTGGAACCCACACCCCCTTGGAAGCATGGAGTCTTAACCACTGGACCACCAGGACATTTGAGAGCAAGGAGAGGAGAGTTGGGGGCAGGCAGTTCAGCTGTGGAGAGGTCTGCCCTCCTCCACGGGCTGCTGAGGTAGCAAGAAACCCAGAGGTCTTTCCTAGGTACTGAGATCGAAAGGTTCGGTCATTTCTCAGAGAGTTCCCCGTGGTGCTAAGAAAGTGACTTGCACCTGTATCTGGGTTGGAGACTTACCAGGGGGCTTTGGAAGAAGCCCTTGGCAGCCAGTAATTATGAAAATAAAAGTCTAATAGTATAAAAGACAGTGATTAGATTAGCGACAATTAAAATCATTGAATAGTGAAAAGAGGGCTGAGTTTGTAGAGTCGTAACAAGCTTGTTGCTTAGAAGTCGTGAAGGGAAGTCAGCTGTGTGTGTGTAGCTTTTACATTAGTAAATGAAAACTGTCCTGTTAGTACCTCAGGAAAGAAGTGTTTCTGTTAGGAAACGAAGCGTGGCTTGATTATGCACTGCGTAGATGCTGTATAATACAGAGCTAAGAGAACAGATTCCGGCGCCTGACACTCTCCATTCGGGACTCCACTTCTGCTCTTTCCTAGCTATGTGACTGTCTTAGCTTGGGCTGCTGTAATAAAATACAATGGGCTGGGGGACTTAAGCGACAGACATTTATTTCTCACAATTCTGGAGGCCGGGCATCTTGAGATCAGCGCGGGGGCTTCTGGTGAGGCCCCTCTTCCTGGTTTGCCGATGGACACCTTCTTGCTATGTCCTCACATGGCTCTTCTCTTCTTGTGATGTCTTCTTGCTATGTCCTCACATGCTCTTCTTTTCTTGTGATGAGAACACAGGTCCCATCATGAGGGCACCGTGACCTAATCTGATTATGGCCTCTTGGCCCCGTTTCTAAATACCATCCTGTTGGGGGTTAAGGCTTCAAGATATGGATTTAGGAGGGGGTGCAGACATTCTATCCATAGCAATGACCTTGAGCAAATACTTAAGCTCTTCATTCCTAATCCTCCCCTGCAAAACAGGTAAGTACGTCCTCAAATGGGGCGTTTCAATAAAGTGCTTGCCCAGGGCCTGCCACAGAGCTTAGTGAACATGAGCTCTCCCCAAGGAACTCTGCTGTGTTATGTCTGCCTGAAGGGAACTCGAACCCCAGGAAGAAGGTCTCGCTTCTTTTGTAATGAACTGTTTCTTCAAGTGTGGGAAAATATCCATTTGGATGAAAAACTAACTATGTGGACATGAATGTGTATGTTTTAATAGCCAAAGTTTAATTGTAATGTAATTTGGAAAAAAAAATTTATATATACACACATATATATATATGTATATTGATAGTTACCAGAAAACCTATTATTTTACAAGTATTGTTGATTAGCAGTGAGATGTGAGTAAAAATATGTGTGGAAAAAAATGAGTAAATATCAGTACATGTTGTACTAAGAAATGGCACAAACTGTACATGAGAGAAGGTGAATGACTGAAGTTTGGGTAACATGCGAGGGAGTGTGGAGGAATCCGTTTTCTTCCCTAGAGCTGTGTTTTTCTTATCCTAGTAAGAGAGACCAGGGTGGTTTGCACAGAAGGAAGATATTATTTCTTGTGTTAGATGCAACTTGCAACCAGCTGAGTCTCATATAATCTCAGCTCTCACTCCCTTGATTATCCTCTCAGTGCAACTGCTAAGCTAGCAGGTTCGTTTTTTCTTGCCAGATTCTGTGTTTTGAGGATTTACTGCCTGTTAGATTCTGCTCTGGTTGCTGGGAAGATATAAAAGGCAACATAGACCAGGCCTCTGTCCTGATGCAGTGTGAATTTCTATGTGTATACACATGTCTCTGCATAGAGATAATCAGTGAGAAAAATCATAGAAAAGAAAGTATTGGGTTGGCCAAAAATTTCATTTGGGTTTTTCCATACCATCTTATGGGCTTCCCTGTTGGCTCAGATGGTAAAGAATTTGCCTGCACTGTGGGAGAACTGGGTTAGATCTCTGGGTCAGGAAGATCTCCTGGAGAAGGAAATGGCAACCCACTCTAGTATTCTTGCCTGAAGAATTCCATGGAAAGAGGAGCCCGGAGGGCTAACGTCCATGGGATTGCAAAGAATTGGACACAACTTTCTTGGGCTCCAAAATCACTGCAGATTATGACTATAGCCATGAAATTAAAAGACACTTGCTCCTTGAAAGAAAAGTTATGACAAACCTAGACAGTGTATTAAAAAGCAGAGACATTACTTTGCCCACAAAAGTCCATATAGTCAAAGCTATGTTTTTTTCCATTAGTCATGTGTAGATGTGAGAGTTGGACCATGAAGTAGGCTGAACCGAAGGAGATGACAGAGGATGAGATGGTTGGATGGCATCCCTGACTCAATGGACATAAGTTTGAGCAAGCTCCGGAAGATGGTGAAGGACAGGGAAGCCTGGCATGCTGCAGTCCATGGGGTCGCAAAGAGTTGGATATGACTGAACGATTGAACAACAAACTAAGTAACACACATAGTTCATACCATCTTATGGAAAAACTGAACAAAACTTTTAGCTAACCAAATTGATTTCACATTCAAAATGCAGTAAAAAATCTTAACCAGGACATTTGAGCTAATATGTCAAGAAGGGGAAGGGACTGCCCATTAAAAGCAAACAAAAACAAAACCCAAAAAAACTGTTGGAAGAGTATTCCAGGCTGAAGGAGCATCAAATATCAAGAGGTGGGAATGGCAAGGACTGGCCATGTTTTAGTGATGAGAATGGTGGAAAATGTTGTGAAAGTAAGTGGCTAGATCATTGAGCAGCCTTGTAGGCACTGAGCAGAAGTTTGCATTTTATTCTAAGTTCGTATCAAAGGCCCTGGAGAATTTTCAGCTGAGGAGTGATGTAGTATGGCCTGATGTTTTCACAGATGACTCTGGCTGTTGAATGGAGAGTAGATTTAGAGAAGTCTGAAGGGATCAAGTATGTCCCTTAAGGCACCCTCCCAGTAACTCAGACTGGTAATTGGGGGTGGTGGGGTGGTGGCAATGTTCTGGTTTTCCCTTTATATTGAGCTGCTGTTCTCCCACATTCATTTTTCTCCTGCCCAGAATCTTGACTATCTACTCCTAAGAGTTCCTTTGTTTGTCCAAGACATAGAGAACAAATGTATGGATACCAATGGCTATCTGAGGAGGTCTTACAAAGAGCTGTGAAAAGAAGAGAAGCAAAAAGCAAAGGAGAAAAGGAAAGACATCATTTGAACAGAGTTCCAAAGAATAGCAAGGAGAGATAAGAAAGCCTTCCTCAGTGATCAGTGCAAAGAAATAGTGGAAAACAATAGAATGGGAAAGACTCAAGATCTCTTTGAGAAAATTAGAGATACCAAGGGAACATTTCATGCAAAGATGGGCTCAATAAAGGACAGAAACAGTATGGACCTAACAGAAGCAGAAGATATTAAGAAGAGGTGGCAAGAATACACAGAAGAACTATACAAAAAATATCAACATGACCCAGATACTCATGATGGTATGATCACTCACCTAGAGCCAGACAACCATGGAATGGTAAGTCAAGTGGGCCTTAGGAAGCATCACTATGAACAAAGCTAGGGAGGCGATGGAATTCCAGTTGAGCTATTTCAAATCCTAAAAGATGATGCTGTGAAAGTGTTACACTCAATATGCCAGCAAATTTGGAAAACTCAGCAGTGGCCACGGGACTGGAAAAGGTCAGTTTTCATTCCAATCCCAAAGAAAGGCAATGCCGAAGAATGCTCAAACTACTGCACAATTGCACTCATAGGCTAGTAAAGTAATGGTCAAAAATTCCTCAAGTCAGGCTTCAACAGTATGTGAACTGTGAACTTCCAGATGTTCAAGCTGGATTTAAAAAAGGCAGAAGAATGAGAGATCAAATTGCCAACATTTAATTGGATCATCGAAAAAGCAAGGTAGTTGCAGAAAAACATCTATATATGCTTTATTGACTATGCCAAAGCCTTTGGCTGTGTGTATCATGACAAACTGTGGAAAATTCTTCAAGATATGGAAATACCAGACCACCTGACCTGCCTCTTGAGAAATCTGTATTCAGGTTAGGAACAATAGTTAGAACTGGACATGGAACAACAGACTGGTTCCAAATCAGGAAACGAATATGTCAAGGCTGTATATTGTCACCCTGCTTATTTAACTTATATGCAGAGTACATCATGAGAAATGCTTGACTGGATGAAGCACAAGCTGGAATCAAGATTGCAGGGAGAAACATCAATAACTTCAGATATGCAGGTGACACCACCCTAATGGCAGAAAGTGAAAAAGAAGTAAAGAGCCTCTTGATGAAAGTGAAAGAGGAGAGTGAAAAAGTTGGCTTAAAACTCAACATTCAGCAAACTAAGATCATGGCATCTGGTGCCATCACTTCATGGCACATAGATGGGGAAACAGTGGAAACAGTGACAGGCTTTATTTTGGGGGGCTCCAAAATCACTGCAGATGGTGACTGCAGCCATGAAATTAAAAGACGCTTATTCCTTGGAAGAAGAGTTATGACCAACCTAGACAGCATATTAAAAAGCAGAGACATTAGTTTGCCAACAAAGGTCCGTCTAGTCAAGGCTATGGTTTTTCCAGTGGTCATGTATGGATGTGAGAGTTGGACTATAAAGAGAAAGGTGAGTGCCGAAGAGTTGATGTTTTTGAACTGTGGTGTTGGAGAAGACTCTTGAGAGTCCCTTGGCCTACAAGGAGATCAAACCAGTCCATCCTAAAGGAAGTCAGTCCTGTATATTCATTGGAAGGACTGAAGTTAAAGCTGAACCTCCAATACTTTGGACACCTGATGGGAAGAACTGACCCATTTGAAATGACCCTGATGCTGGGAAAGATTGAAGGCAGGACGAGAAGGGGACAACAGAGGATGAGATGGTTGGATGGCATCACTGACTATGGACATGAGTTTGAGTAAGCTCCAGGGATTGGTGATAGACAGGGAGGCCTGGTGTGATGCAGTCCATGGGGTTGCAAAGTGTCGGACAGGACTGAGTGACTGAACTAAACTGAACCAAGGGGGAAAGGGTGGGGTGGGATGAACTGGGAGGCTGGGATTGATATGTATACATTATTGATACTATGTATAAAATAGGCAACTAATGAGAACCTACCATATAGCACGGGGGAGGAGGGCGGTGGGTGCTCTACTCAATGCTGCAGTGACCTAAGTGGGAAGGGAATCTGAAGTGGGGATGTATGTATGTGTACAGCTGATTCACTTCTCTGTACAGTGGAAACTAACACATTGTAAAGCAGCTATATTAAAAAAAAAAAATTTCTGTTTGTCCAAAACAAAACAAAAAAGATTTAGAAACAGACCTGTCTGTTGATCGTAACATACACTGAGTTAGTGGATGAGAAAGGAGGAGAGGTAGGTGGAATGGTTACTCAAAAATACATTTACGAAATATTTTACTTTCCATTTATCATTTGGGACCAGTTGAATTCACAGTTACATTATTCTCAGGAGCTGTGAGGGTACATTAAGAATAATAAGGACATTGGCTAAATGCTTTAGGCATTATGGAGCCATAATACACCACATGTCTTATTGTTAATTCATGTTGCTAGCCCACTCTTTTAATAGCAGCCAGGAGCCATAATGACACATGCTGTGAATATATATTAAAACAATCCACACAAGTTGCTCTAGTGGTATCAGTTAATTGGATGTTATTTGGGATCCAGAAAGGTTTGGAGGCAGCTAGACAGAAATGGCATCTATTGTGGTTTTTCTTTTCTCATAATGCTGTGAAGAAAGTGCCAACTCTAAATGCTTAATCTGTGCTTCTTCCATCTGTGCTCTGGCCCGGAAAATAAATTTCTGGTGCCCTAGTCCCTGGGTGTGAGCATATACTATGGCCTTGTCTTCCTCCTGGCTAAATCATCAACATAGCAGTTGATACTGAAGTTGTATTTAAATGTGGTGGGAAATGTTTTTAATAAAAAAAATATATAAAATTGCACTTTTACTTTAACCCTGAATGTTAAAAGTTGCATACCATGGCAAACACATATTGTTTGCATTAATCTTAAAATGTATCTTGTATGTCATTTAAAATGAAAGTGGAAGTATACAATGAATGCTATACTGCCAGCTGATTTTTTTTTCCTTAATAGTGTCTCTTGGATATTTTTCATATCATTTGAGGGTGGCAAATGAGACCCAGGCAATAGAAATTAGTGAAGACTAGTGGACAGGAAACATGTTCAGGCCAAAGCATATTTTTGTCCAGTTCTGTCAGATCTTCTAATTTTTTGAAAGAAGCTTGATGTGTGGATTTTTATGTGAAATCCCCCAATTTCTCAGTTGTTTTAAAATTACAGTGGCCCAGTTAGGACCACAAGCATCCACTTGGTTTTTAATACAAATTTACCTTTTTTTTTTTTTCATTGAAATATAGTTGCTTTACAATGTTGTGTTAGTTTCAGCTGTAGAACAGCGTGAACCAGCTGTGTGTATACATGTATCCCCTCCCTAATGGGCCTCCCTCCCCTCATCCCCATCCTACCCCTCTAGGTCATCCCAGAGTGCTGAGCTGGGCTCCCTGTGCTTTAGAGCGAGTTCCCATTACCTGTATGTCTTACACATGGCCGTGTATGTATGTGTCCTAATCTCCATGTTCACCCCCTCCACACTTCTGCTCCTTACATCTGTCTCTCTCTCCCTGCCCTGCAAAATAGGTCCATCTGTACCATTATCTTGTTTTTAATCTAATCACCATTGCTACACATTTAGATCTAAATTTCATGTTTACCACCTATTCTGACTTGTAATACTTTGACAATTTCTTGTTGAAATAAGCTGTTGTAGCCAAGGGACCTAATGTCCATGAGTCACACCAAAAGGTTTTCCCTGGATGCAGTTCCAGGGAAATGAAAGTATGAGTAGATAGATAAATACATTCAGTACCTGTACGTTCACTGAAATATTTAGAGTTTAGATGAGGCAAATGCAGACTTTGTAGGATCTGAAGCTTACACAATTTTTAGATTGCTCCATAGCATAAAGCATATAAAATTAAGAACACTCAATTAGATACAGAGTCTTGGAGGGGGCCTTAAAGTGAGGCATCTGAAATCTCAGTTTCATTAGCCTCTGGGTAAGGATACCCAACTCTAGTTATTTACAGTATATGCTACAAAACAGATGAAATAGGTATTGAACAAAGAATCAGACTACTAAGGAAGCAAAGGTTTCACAGAGTAGCTTTCTTATAGTCTGAAGGCTGAGAAACATTAGTATTTGCTATTGAATGCCTGCAGAAAGGATGGTGCATAGACAGAAACTGTTGTCAAAAAAAAAAAAAGGAAAAATCTTCAGGAGTGATAAAAACCTAAAAAGAGAAAACCAGATGTAATGGGAAAATTCGTGTTTTTCCTTTTTTTTTTTTCTTTTTTGTGGCACAGAGAAGTGGGTGGATAGATCTTAGGTAAATAAATTCTATTAAGCTCTAAATCATTTCATTTGGCATTTGTTAAATTACAGTATTCTTCCCTGGTGACTCAGACGGCAAAGTGTCTGCCTACAATGTGGGAGACCCGGGTTCGATCCCTGTGTCAGGAAGATCCCTGGAGAAGGAAATGGCAACCCACTCCAGTACTCTTGCCTGGGAAATCCCATGGACTGAGGAGCCTAGGGGGCTATAGCCCATGGGGTCACAAAGAGTTGGACATGACTGAGTGACTTTACTTTCAAATTATAGTAAAATCAGAGATTGCTAGTTACCGTGAAGCTTCAGGAGAGTCTTTGAAGCTGCTGGAATGAGTATTTGGAGAAAATAAAGCCTGGATCAGTTTAGCTCTTACCTTTGATTATAAGCAGGATAAGAAAGGAGGTTTGTTTATATATATTTACATACTCATTAGTACAACATTAATATTCAAATCCCAATTCTTGTTCTCACTTAGCTGTATGACTTGGGGCAAGGTCCATGAACTAGAGCTAATAATAATAGCATCTAAGGCTGTAGGAAAGATTTGAAATTGTGAAAATGACTGGGTTAGTCACTCAGTCGTGGCTGACTCTTTTTTTTTTTTTCAATTTCCAGTGTCCTTTATTTTTTGTGAGTAGATCAATTTTCTTCCTAACATCGTGTGCTTTTTTTTAATTAATTTTTTTTGAAGGATAATTATTTTACAGAATTTTGTTGTTTTCTGTCAAACCTCAACATGAATCAGCCACAGGTGTACATATATCCCCTCCCTTTTGAGCCTCCCTCCCATCTCCCTCCCCATTCCACCCCTCTAGGTTGATACAGAGCTCCTGTTTGAGTTTCCTGAGCCATACAGCAAATTCCTGTTGGCTATCTATTTACATGTGGTAATGTAAGTTTCCATGTTACTCTTTCCATACATCTCACCCTCTCTTCCCCCTCCCCATGTCCATAAGTCTCTTCTCTATATCCGTTTTTCCATTGCTGCCCTGTAAATAAGTTTTTCAGGACCATTTTATAGATTCCTTATATATGTGTTAGAATACGATATTTATCATTCTCTTTCTGACTCACCTCACTCTGTATAATAGGTTCTATGTTCATCCACCTCATAAGAACAGATTCAAATGCCTTCCTTTTTATGGCTGAGTAATATTCCATTGTGTATATGTACCACAACTTCTTTATCCACTCATCTGTCAATGGACATCTAGGTTGCTTCCATGTTCTAGCTATTGTAAATAGTGCTGCAATGAACAATGGGATACATGTGTCTCTGTTAATTTCGGTTTCCTCAGGGTATATGCCTAGGAGTGGGGTTGCTGGGTCATATGGTGGTTTTATTTCTAGTTTTATAAGGAATCTGTATACCGTCTTCCATAGTGGCTGTATCAATTTACATTTCCACCAACAGTGCAAGAGCGTCCCTTTTTCTCCACACCCTCCAGCATTTATTGTTTGTAGACTTCTTGATGATGGCCTTTCTGACTGGTGTGAGGTGATATCTCATTGTAGTTTTGATTTGCATTTCTCTAATAATGAGTAATGTTGAGCATCTTTTCATGTGTTCGTTAGCCATCTCTATGTCTTCTTTGGAGAAATGTTGGTTTGGTCTTTTCCCCACTTTTTGATTGGGTTCTTTGTTTTTCTGGTACTGAGTTGTATGAGCTGCTTGTGTATTTTGGAAATTAATCCTTTGTCAGTTGTTTCGTTTGTTATTATTTTCTCCCGTTCTGCAGGTTGTCTTTTCACCTTGCTTATAGTTACCTTTGCTGTGCAAAAACTTTTAAGTTTAATTCAGGTCCCAGTTGTTTACTTTTGTTTTTATTTCCGTTACTCTAGGAGGTGAGTCATAGAGGATCTTGCTTTGATTTATGTCATTGAGTGTTCTGCCTATGTTTTCCTCTAAGAGTTTTATAGTTTTTGGTGTTACATTTAGGTCTTTAATTCATTTTGAGTTTTCTTTGTGTATGGTTTTAGGAAATGTCCTAATTTCATTCTTTTACATGGAGCTGTCCAGTTTTCCTAGTGCCATTTATTGAAGAGGCTAACTTTGCCCCATTGTATATTCTTACCTCCTTTGTCAAAAATAAGGTACCCATTGGTGCATGGGCTTATTTTTGGGCTTTCTATCTTGTTCCTTTGGTCTGTATTTCTGTTTTTGTGCCAGCACTATACTGTCTTGATGACTGTAGCTTTGTAGTATAGTCTGAGTTCAGGAAGGTGGATTCCTGTAGCTCCATTCTTCTTTCCCAAGACTGCTTTGGCTATTAGTAGTCTTTTGTGTTTCCATATGAATTGTGAAATTTTTTGTTCTAGTTCTGTGAAAAATGCCATTGGTAATTTAGTAGGGATCACACTGAATCTGTAGATTGCATTTGATAGTATAGTCATTTTCACAGTATTAATTCTTTTTGCCCAGGAGCATGGACTATCTCTCTATCTGTTTATGTCATCTTTGATTTCTTTCATTAGTGTCTTATCATTTTCTGTGTACAGTTCTTTTGTCTCCTTAGGTAAGTTTATTCCTAGATAAACTTAATTCTTTTTGTTGCCATGGTGAATGGGATTGATTCCTTAATTTCTCTTTCTGATTTTTTATTGTTAGTATATAGAAATGTAAGTGATTTCTGTGTACTGATTTTGTTTCTTCATTTGTGTAGTATTTATCTTCCTTTTCATTTTTTTAAAATCTTATTGTGTTTGAGGTTTCCTTTTCCCAGGCTTCAATGTTGAATTCTTTCTTCCTTTTGGTTTCTGCCCTCCTAAGATTGGTCCAGTGGTTTGTGTAAGCTTCATATAGGGTGAGGTTTGTGCTGAGTTTTTATTTGTTTGTTTGCTTGTTTTTCCTCTGATGGGCAAAGCTTAGTGAGGTGGTAATCCTGTCCACTGATAATTGGGTTTGTATTTTTGTTTTGTTTGTTGTTTAAATGCGGTGTCCTACACAGGCTGCCACTGGTGGTTGGGTGATGCAGAGTCCTGTATTCTAGTGGTTTCCTTTGTGTGACTTCTCACTATTTGATACTCCCTAGGGTTAGTTCTCTGATAGGCTAGGGTTGGAATCGGTGCTCGCACTCCAAAGGTTCAGGGCTTGATCTCTGGTCAGGAACGAAGTTTCCACAGGTGGTTTGCTATGGCATTAAGTGAGATTAAAATAAATATCCAAAAACGAGAAACCAAAGATGAATCCCAGACAATTGGCAGTTACAAAAGCAGGCAAATAATAATTAAAATAATGGAATATATACATATATGTATACACCCATGAGCAAAGTCAAAACAGTCCAACAAAAATAAAGTACAGTAGATTGACCCAGTGAGCAAAGGAAGTCAAAAATAATAAATACCAGTTAAGAACAAAACTAAAGCACAAACTGGAAAACCAAGCTAAAGCAAGGTGCCAAGTGGGAAATAAAGCAATGAAAACAAAACTAGCAAATATGTTGAGAGGGAAGGAAAGAAAGAAAAGAAAGAATAGCTATGCATCGTTAAATAGAGCTAGATGAAGAAGACATATAGATTAAAGATTAACTTCAAGTGGAAAAGAAGAGTAGGAAAGGCAAACAAAGGAATAAATGTGGGAAAATATAACAGGTTTAAAAAAATTAAAATTATAAAAAAGAGGAAAAAATGGAAGAAGAAAGAAAAAAGATATAAAAAAGGAAAACTCCACAGAACTGCAAAAGCCCAGTATAGAGGCAGAGTTTTATAACAACAGTAAAAAGTGTGACTGAATATACACATATACATATACACCCATAAGAAAAATCAAAATAGTCCAACAAAAATAAAATATAGTATATTGACCCAGTGAACAAAGGAAACCAAAAATGATATCTACCAGAACAAAACTAGATAAAGCACAAACTGGAAAAGAAAACTAAGAGGAAAGAAAAGAAAAAAAAGAAAGAATAGATATTCAAATTAAATAGAGGTAGATAAAGAAGATTTATATACATTAAAGATTAATGGCAAAGGGGAAAGAATAGTAGGGAAAGTAAACCTAGAAATAAATGTAATAGGTTTTAAAAAGTTAAAATTAAAAAAATAGAAAAAAAAAGAGGAAAACTCCACAGTCCTGCAAAAGCCCAACGTAGAGGCAGAGGTTTATAACAATAATAAAAGATGTGACTGAGGGGGAAGAAAAAGCTCAAAAGCTTAATTACATTTCATAGTGCCAATACAATTGACAACTATAACAGAAAGGAAAAGAAAAAAAATCCAAAAGAATCTACAGTACAAGTCAAAACAGAAGAAGAATAAATGTTTTTCTTGAGTCACTGGGTATGTATGGCTGCAGCAAGGACTGTCTGATTCTCAGTCCATTTAGACTGCCACAGATCAGCTGTTTCACTCAGCCTTAAATGTTTCTCTGACTCAGACAGTTGCCCCAATGTGGGGATTGGAAGCCTGCTTCAGTTCCCCCACCCGCCGAGGGCATGTCCAGTCCTACTAACACTCCTGTCCCCCCCCCCCCACTTCCTTTCATCCTACCGAGTTTTGTGTGGTTTTATATATTCTTTTCCACTGGTCAGGTACTCCTGTCCGCTCTTAGCTGGTGTTCTGCCTGCACTTCTGTGCTGGAAGGTGTATTCCTGATGTATCCAGAGAAAGATGTACTCCACGTCCACCTAATCCTCTGCCACCTTGTTCTCTCCCTTGTCTGACTTTGACCCTTTAGGGCCCTGTAGCCCACCAGGCTCCTCTGTCCACGGGATTTTGCAGGCAAAGATACTGGAGTGGATTGCCATTCCCTTCTCCAAGGGATCTTCCCAACCCAAGGGTCAAACCCAGAGTCTCCTGCATTTTTGGCAGATTCTTTTCCATCTGAGCCACCAGGGAAGGCTTAGTAAGTAAAATTTGCAGAGCTCTTAGAATGGTGGTGTATGTGAGACTGTTTTTCTGTGCTAATAATTATCAGCATTACTATGAACACGTATTTTTCTCTCTTGTCATCGAAAAATTGTTTCTTCTGTTAAGAACTTTTCTGTTCTTAGGTGTGTGTGCTATGTCTCTTCACTTGTGTCCAATTCTTTGCAACTCCATGGACTATAGCCCACCAGGCTCCTCTGTCCATGGGATTTTCCAGGCAAGACTACTGGAGTGGGTTGCCATTCCCTTCAGGGGATCTTTGCCACCTCAGTGATCAAACCTGCATCTCTTACATCTCTTGCATTGGAACATGAGTTCTTTACCACAAGCACCACTTAGTGGTATTAGATCAAAATAAATCAAAAGGGTGTTTTGTTGTATTTATTTATTTGGCTGACTCAGGTCTTAGCTGTGGCAGGTGGGATCTTCATTGCGTCATGTGGAACCTTTCTTTTTTTTCATGCAGTCATGCACACACTGGACTCTCTAGTTGTGGTGCATGGAGCCTGGAGCATGCAGGCTCAGTAGTTGGATTGTGTGGGCTTATTTGCTCCATTCATAGTGAGGCGGGTGGGATCTTAGTTCCCTGATCCGAGATCAGAACCCATGTATCCTGCATTAGAAGGCAGATTCTTAACCGTTGGACCACGAAGGAAGTCCCAAAAGGTTGGTTTTATTTGTGATTTTCAAGCTTCTTTGCCTCAACAGTTTGAGGCAATTATGTGTGTTAGTCTCTGAGTCATTTCCGACCCTTTGAGACCCCATAGACTGTTGCCTGCCGGGCTCCTCTGTCCATAGAATACTCCAGGCAGGAATGCTGGATTGCCATTCCCTTCTCCAGGGGATCTTCCTGACCCAGGGATCAAACCCTGGTTTCCTGCATTGCAGGCAGATTCTTTATCATCTGAGCTACCAGGGAAGCCCTTATATGTATTTTTTATTAAAGGTGACATTTGTTAGAATGCTTTTAAAGGAACAAATTGTTCATTTCAAGCTGTAAACTATGCTTGTTAGGGGAAGCTGAATTTTCTTATCAACTCTCGTGTAATGAGCCTATTACTTATGACCCAGCCTATCCAATCCTGTTATAATTTAGTTAGCCATGTATTAGACTAGAATTTTTTTTCCAAGTTAGCAATATTACATGAAATTCTTTCTACATAAAGTATATTTAAGTAAAATTTAAAAGAAGTATTTCTAAAAGATTTATTTTTAATCATAAATCACTGTCTTGTTCTTTCATAAACCATCAGATAATTTCTTATCCAGTGATTGTTAAGTTTTTTGGTCTCAGGACCCTTTATGCTTTTAAAAAAATAAAGACCCAAAAGGTTTATGTTTATATGGTATCTACTGATATTTACTGTAATAGAAATTGATACCCAGAGATGTTTAAGATATTCATTTAAAATATCATTAATAAAACCATTATAGATTAATATAACATTAAAAGACACCTGTATTTTTGAATACAAAAAAATGTGAGAATGGCATTGTTTTATAGTTTTGCAAATCTCTTTAATGTTTGACTTAATAAGTTAATTAAATGCAGTTGTAAAATCTGCCACAAAGAAAAATTACATGATCCCTTGAGAGGTATAAAAGGATACCTAACATATTTTCATGAGCCAAAGAGTAATTCTCTTAGGAAGTGATGTGTAAATCAAGATCTGAACGGGAGCAGGAGGCAACCTGGCAAAGAACAGAGCATAGGAGGACCTTAAACGTGAAAGGAGTTTGATGTTTTGGGATGGTGAAAGATAGGCCACTGTTGATTATGTTGAATGAGAAGACTGGAGGCTCAAGGTGAGGCTGGAGAGAGAAGCTGGGGTCAGGGTCATGCAAGGAGCTGGGGTCCATGTGGACAAGTGTGAGGAAGCATAAATGGGATTTAGGAAGGGAGTATTAAGGATGACATGACCCAATTTGAACTTTAAAAAAACTATCACTCTAGCTGCTTACAGAGAATAGAATGAAGTGTTGGGAAGACTGGCTACAGGAAAACAGTTACAAAAACTACTGTAGCAGAATATGTGAGAGATCATACATGTTTAGGAAGTTGTACAAGGTGGAACTAGTGATTGATTGGATATGGGCAATGAGCTTAAGGAAGATGATTTATGTTTTATTTTTCTTCAACTCATCCATTTTCATCAAACACAGATGTTTTTGTTCTTAAATCTAGTGGGGAGAAAAACAAAACCAAACATCAAATTAGACCACGAAGTAGAAATTCTGTTTGAGTTAGGAGTTTGGACATGTTATCACCACCTGGGTAGAAACTTAGGAAGCATGTCATCATTTATCCTTTTAGAATTATGGCATTTTATATTCTTTGCCATCTTACAGATGTCACAATACTGTGGTTTAAAAGAAATTGTTCTCAATTCTATGGCCTCGATGCAGTCATTCCTTGAGCTAATGTTTGGTTAACACATGAAGTGTTTGCACTCTCCCTCTTTAGGCTCATTTTATATTCTCAGAGCTGAGTATTTGGATAAAATGGAATATCATAAGAGTAGCCATTCTGAGTGTCCAGATGTTGGGGAGTTCCTGCCAGCAAGGGGAGACAGCTGTTTAGAATGGGAAAGGAATAGAGGATAGTGCAGAATATGTCAAGTTTTATCAGGAAAGTGAGATGACAGTTGGTAGCAGAAAAGGGTGAGCATACACTGGAACATGCCTGGAAAAATCAATTTTTCTTGTGGCTTAAGTGATAGCCTAAGACATTCAAAAATGACTTGTGCTATAGAACCCTGCGTGTCTCTGGATTATCTATCCAACCAGTCTTGTTTAAGTACAAACCATAGGATTAGTAGATTTCACACTTGCTCTGATCGGTGTGTTTCAGCCTAGTAGTAGACAGGCAGTACATTGAGTAGTTTTATAAACGATTTGTGAAAGTTTTTGCTTATGGCTCTAATACATTTGGGCCACTGCACTGTTTTATCTTTATCCTGTGAGAAAATAGAACCTGACCTATCACTGTTAAAAAGAACTTGAGACATGTAGTAAGATGCAATAAGTCTTCAGAGTTTTAGCTTTTCATTGAACTAGCATTTTAGTTTAAACTCTTATGTGTATTAGCATTTGATTTTTATCTCTGAATAACAAAATTAACAAACATGTTTGACTCTTACAAGGAATTGCATGTAGCTTTCCTGGACCTGGGTCTTTAGGACTATCTGCTGAGATTACTCCAAAACCTTCTTGTAATTGTCCACAGTTGATACACAAATTCTCTTATTTTTGAAATGAATTAAAATCCCGTATAGCAAGTGATTTAATAGGCAACAGGCCAATATTTCTTCCCTTCCATGGTCAAAGCTTTCAGTTGGCATTCAGAAATATAGTCTTGGTCCTGACCTCTCAGTAATGTGAACTGCTTGTGGAAACTGTTGTCTTACTGCCATCTTGACTTAGAGAAATGTGCTTGATGTAGGGCATGTTCATTTTATTATCATTACCTGTACCAATATATGCATTTATTTTCATGATAATTAAGCCTTTAAAACATAATATAGTTTTAGAAAATGATTCAAATGTATTCCAAAAGTTATTCTCTTCAGTTGTAAAGTCTTTGAATGATCCCTTAAAGACTATGGGAAATTTTATATTACTGAGTCCAAGGATCATCCATGTTATGTGTATGAAAACAGAAGAGAAGCATCATGGAATGATCTTTAAATATTACTTACTTTTGATTCTAAATGTTGTCAACCAAAGTGATTGCTGGAACTATTAATTTTGATTAAGTATCCTTTCATAAGCATTTACTAAATAGATTCATCAATACTTCATCAGATGGTTAGGTAGATAATTCTTGCTTATTAAGTTCATATTTGAAACTGATGTTGCTTTAGGAGCTTTGGGGGTTCAGGAAGAATTCTTAAATTGTGGTAAGAATTTTGTGTAATTCACATATTTATATGTACTTTAAGGACTCAAGCATCAGAATGCTTGATGCTTCTAAAAATTTTTTTGCAAAATTGAATTAGGAAACACGCCTTGGTGAAGTAAAAGAATCCTGGAGTGAGATTTGGGTGATCTCATATTGAGTCTAGGCCTGTAATTTAAGAGCTGTAAGAACTGTTTTCTCCTTGGTAAAATGAAGTGATCAGCCAAATATAGCAGTCTTTTGGTTGTTTGTATAGTTTCTTTCTGCTTTTTTTTTTTTTGGTTTGTCAGTTGTAGCCTTCTTCAAAGGCTGATATGTCCCTCTCAAATGAGATAGAAATAGAATCTTTTACCTGCTGTTTGTAGTGAGGATGAGGTCTGGAATCTCTTTTGCTTAGAGTCTTCATTGTTTCCCTACCTGTGAGCACTCTATGAACTTCTCACTCCAGGAGATAATGCTGTATAACCCCTGTGCTCCACATACCACCATTACAAGGTCCCAGGATTATGTGAACAATCCAGTTTTCATCTCTAAAAATCTTTGATTGTATTTTAAATGATTTCAGTTGATGACTTAGAGATGGGGAGTGTGGATAGACCCTGCTTTCTTATGATGGTGTTTTGAAATGTACATGTCCTTGTCTCCTTTATGCTCCCTAAACTCTGAATAGTTTGCATCTGCTAGTTAGGTGATTGCAGTCAATGAATTGGGGTCATGTCTGCTTCTTCACAAGGCATGTATCAAGGAAGTGGGGCAGGAAAGTGTAGAGAAGGCCCAACAACTTTGAGATAACCCTGTCCCCAGAGGGCAAATAATCTTACTTAAAGGATAGTAGTGAGGCATCTGTTTTTGGGATCCATTGGAAAACTGCTCCTTCCCCATCCTGTGTGGTTCTGATGGAATTGGCAAGCACAGTGTCCTGTCTGCCTGAGGTGGGCACTTGACTTAGGCCTGGACAATATTGCTACCACAGGCATATACTCTTAATGATTGATCTGGTGAGCTCTTGAATTTCATAAGTGGAACCATTCTGAACCTTCCATGAGATTTGGTAAAGGAAGAAAGAAGGCTTGAAATGGAAAGCTGTGGATTAGGGGTTTCAGAGTCTGTTTGTGGAAGAGGAATATGAGGTCAAAAACCCAAAATAATAAGAAACAAAGAGAATTTGGAGATAGATAGGGGAGAAAGAATAAGACATGGTATGTACCTTGATCCAGATTTATCTGATGTTCCTTCTATCTTCAGAACACCTACTTATGTAACCCAATGAAATCTCTTTCTAGCCAAAAAGAATTTGATTTGCTTTCTTGCCATCTGCAACCATGGAGTCTTGAATAATAAACACAAGAAACTGCTGAAGAATATTACGCTCTTATGGTATAAGGCGCTATGTACTTTCAAAGAGAGAAAGATCTTTCTCTTTGGTTTTGCTTTCAGGTTAATGGATGTGTCACCTGACAGCCACTGTTTCTTGGTCTCTAGGAAAGCCATTAGCACTCAGGATGGCTCCCCCATTTCTTTTTCCTGAAGTCTGTTTTAACTTTGCACATCTTCCATTTCAATCTGGTTTTCCTTGTATGATCCTTTATAGCTCCCTTTCCAGTATTACTTCTTTTCACATTTATTTTTCCAAACTAAATAATTACAATTACGTTGCACATAGATTTTTTTTCTTCTCTTCTTACTAATTTTTAGATTTTTCTTTTACTTCCTTTTTTTGATGTGGACCATCTTTGACATCTTTATTGAATTTATCAAAATATTAACATTGTTAATATTAATATTATAATATTTACAATGTTAACAATGTTAATATTTAATAATATGATATTGTTAAAATAACAATATAAAATATTGTTTCTGTTTTATGTTTTGGTTTTTGGCCCATTACGTGTGCAATCTTAGCACCCCAGTCAGGAATTGAACTCACACCCTGTCCATTGGAAGGTAAAGTCTTAGCCACTGGACCACCAGGGAAGTCCCTTTTATTCTTAAAAGGCAAGTTGATTTCAGAAATATTTCTGCTTATACATCTATTGTGATAAAGAGATAGCTTTTTTTTTTTTTTTTTGGAGAAAATGTCCTAGACTGTCCTAGAAATAAATAAAAGTTTTATCTCTAGAGGTGTCTTGTACCTGAATCTCTGCTATTCCTTGAGGTCTTGAGAGTCTGTCTTCTAGTAATTGGAGGTCTGATAGACACAGGCTAAACCTTTAAAACACAAGCTGATGTCCAAACATGTTTTCCACATTAAATTACCTTTGGCCCTTCTAACCAATGGACATCACATGACTTCTTGGCTGTGTGTCCTGATGTTGGGAGTGCTTTAGTTTCCCCTTAATCGAAGATAAGAGTTTGGCTGAAAACAGGACTTGTTTTAACTACATCTCATACCATAAATTGGTTTCTACCAGTGGCTCTGAAATCCACATTGATGAATTCAAGCTAGAAAGATGGCACACATTTAAGAAATGTTTTCTGCCTGTTGATGGAAAGGTGCCAAGAACTTAGAAGTTGGTGGGAAGAAGGTGAAGTCTGATGTTGGGCAAGAGCAGACTCTGACACTCACCCTGGGAGAACTGAGCCAGAGAGAAATTTCCTCAAGTCAAAAATGTAACAAACACATAAGAGGATGTTATCTAAATAAATGCATGTATGTGTCTATATACTTATTAAATATAGCTCTGTGTCTGTGCACACATGTTGACCTTATTGTATGAAAAATAACAACTCAAGAATAGATGTCATGGCAATAACATGAAGTAAAGCAATCTGTGGAGGAAGCTAAGACAATTTGTAGAATAGACTTTAGGAATGTGGATTTCTCCAGTTAGAACACCTTTTCAACTACAACAAAAACAAGCAAACAAAAAAAATGCCCCTCAGTTCTCAATGATACTGTTATAGTTATTGATATTCTGGCTTATCCACAGTATATATAGCACAAGATTCTCAGAATAACAATGCCAGTCACCATGAATAGTGTAATTAGTATGAATCAGTTCAGTTCAGTTATTCAGTCATGTCTGACTCTTTGAGACCCAATGGACTGCAGCATTCCAGACTTCTCTATACATGATCAGCTCCTGGAGCTTACTCAAACTCATGTCCATTGAGTTGATGAGACATTTGTTAATTACTATGAATAGTTTACCGTTTTTTCTCCAAATTAACTTGTTATTAAATAAAGTCACTTGGAATAGTACTTCTGTGAATACTTAAAACCAACTAGGTGTGAAATTAGGTTCATTTGTATTATTTCACTTCTGATTTATAGAGACTACTCTTTTATATTTAGTTTTATAATTACATAGAAAATTTTCTACATGATTCTAAAATCAAATCTGTAAAACAAATTATACTCAAAGAAGTCTAATTTCTTTCTCTTCCCTTTATCCTGTCTCTTCCTCCCACAGATTTGTATTCATTTTTTATTCTACTTTTAAGACAAACACATATTTGGATATAGAGTTGTACATATGTGTGTGTATGTGTACATATACACATATATGTATGTACACACACACTTGGCATCGTATCCTTTCTTTGGTAAGTTTAGGACAGTTTTCTGCTCAGTTTTCTTGGACTTTCATTTTTCCTTCACAAAAATGGAGAACACTCCACTGCATTTTCTAGCGATCTTTTTTTACAGTTTCATAGTATTCCATTGTGTGGTTTTTATCATGCTTTATGCAACACATCCTCTATTACAGATATTTTGATTGTTTCTAGTATTTGTTACTATAAATAATACTGTAGTGAATTGCTTTGTGCATACATATTCCTGCCCTGCTGCTCCCCCCCTCCCCCGCCCTCCCCCCTGCCGGGTCTGTATGGCTTTTGAATGGATTCTAAGAAGTGGAATTGCTGTCAGAGGGTAAACGCCTATGGAATTTTGCTCAGTATTGACAAATTCCCTTCCATAAGGTTTGTGAGTGCTACACTGCATTCGTACCAGAACTATACGAGACTTACTGTTTCCGCAAGTTTAGCCAGAATAATATGCTATCAAACTAAAAGATCTGCCTATCTGATAGGGAAGAAATGTCATCTCAGTATGCTTTTAATTTGCATTTGTCTTCTCGAAAACACAGTTGATTTTTTTTCATGTGGTTAAGATCCGTTTGTATATATTTGCCTATGACTGACCATTTCATATTTTTAGCTTATTTTTCACTCTTAATTGTTGACCTCTTATCTAATCTTTGAAGTCCTGTTTAAATTGGGAACTTTTGTCTCTGAAATAAGTTACAAGTATCTTTTTCCAGTCTGGTTTTTAATCTTTTCCATACAGAAGTTTAATCTAATCACAAGTTTCTGTCCTTGCCTTCACTGCCTCTGCATTTTAAATCATAAAATTCCCATGGTGTAACTAATTCATAGTTAAGAATCCTAGGATTCCTCATTCATAGATTATTGAGAAATTCACATCTGTTTTATCCAAATACTTAATTGCACCTTTAATAGTTAACTATTTGATCTGGTTGGAACTTAGCCTGATTTATAGTCCAACAAATTGATTCAGTTTTATTTTTCTTCGTGAGACCTTCTGATTATCCAGAGTGCCATTAAAAACTCTATTTCCCACCAATAATTGGAGGATGCTATATTTATCACATTCTAAATATTCAGTTGGATTCATTATTTATCATATTCTAAATACCACATTCTAAATATTCATCTACTTTTGTAAAGAGTGAAGAAAGTTCTTCAAAATCCCCATTTAACAAACTTTCCCTTACTTTCCTTATTGTCCAAAACCTGGTCACATGCCTTTCCAAAGCTAGTGCCTTGCAAAGGGGATGGGTTTCCTACTATTGACGTAGTGAAAGCCTTAGAGTCTGTCGGAGATGGTGGAAGGGAATGGATTGCCTGAACTAAATTTGAGGTAGTTATATAGAAGAGATGGAGTGAAGGAGAGTTAGGGATGGATATCACATAATCAACGATGCATTAGGTTTCCTTTTGGGACTCAAGGTCATGGGGTTCTAATGTGTCCTATGCCCCTTGTCATTTGTACAGTGTCTAGACACATCACAGATGTGTAAATGCTTACAAAAGAGTACTTAGCTGGCATAGTGCTACTTACTGTGGCTTTAAAATCAACTTTTTTTTTTTTTACACTGTGTGTGTGTGTGTGTGTGTGTGTGTGTGCGCGCGTGCGCGCAGGTACTTAGTTGTGTCTGACTCTTTGCAACCCCCTGGACTTAGCCCACCAGGCTCCTCTGTCCAATTTCCCAGGTAAGAATACTGGAGTGGGTTGCCATTTCCAGCTTCAGACAAACTAACTATAGTGTGGTAAAAATAATCTATTTAAAAATATATTAATCGCTAGGTTCATAAGGCCTGAATATGTTGAATAAATGTTTTAGTATTTGTTTTTGAGTCCTCTTTGAATTTGAGCATTCTCTATAGGGTACTTTTATTCTGAGAATTTCAGTCAGTTTTATAAACATTCTTTGTCTCTGAGTTGAAGTAGATAAAAGCAGTAGATTGCAAGTTTTCTTAAAGCCAGAATCAGTGTGTTCTTTGTCACCCTGCTCTGTACCTGAAATAATGCAGATGTTCCCTTAATATTTATCAAGCGAGTGAATGAATGCTATCTTCATTTTACAGCTGTCATGGAAACTTAGATCTCAATGGCTCTCTCATGTCATTCAGCTAAAAGAAAGGTCTAAAACTTTTGCCCACACAGAAATCCATTGCCTTCCCTAGCGATTATATTCTTTTATATTCTCAGAGCCATACTTTTATAGTCCACAAACATGAAATCATACTGTTGAAAAACCAAGCTTTTGTGGAAAATAATAACCAATGCTTTGAAAAGATAAAGGACTATTTCTTAAATACAGACATTGTATATAAAAGAATGAGTGCATTCTTAGCACGTGACTAACACAGAAAAGTAGATAAACTTAATTTTAAATTTATTCACTGTATTGGTCTCTGTCTTATGTCTCTTCCCATAATGTAGGCATTAGGATATTAAACTTCTCAACAACCCTAGGAAACTTTGACTTTTTATAAGACACTTAAATGTCATCATCTAATTTCTGAAGATGAGTTTACAATTTTGAGTAGGTGATTTTAGAGTTTACTTGGCTTACCTCAGACCTGGCACAGGATAAAGAAAATTTGTCAAGTTCTGAAAACTTGTATCGCTTAATAAGCTTCTCCAGCAAAAATGTGATTAAAATGTTTCCTAAGGTTAAGGTTTCGCCTGTGGCACTTTGAATTTCCTCAGCTTAACACATCATCAGCATGACATGTCACGCTTGGTTTGGTCAGCAATTCGTGTACACAGATTAAGTGTGAACGCATTTAAAATGACAGATTTAAATGTATCCCAGTACTAGAGGAACTGCTAGTAAAATGGCACAGGCCACACATCTCTAATAAAAATCATCAAGTGCTTACCGAATCTGGGCTCTTACCTCAGTTGGACCTCCACATTCCTGCCTCACCCAGTTCACTAGCCCTCCAGTTTCCCCTTGTGTGAACTGATCCTAGAAAGATACTGTGTTCTGAGTTGTGCACACACACACATATGCACAAATTCCAAATTCATCTGCAAAGAGAACACAGTCTCTATTCTAAAGAGACATAGCCCCTTCCATACCCTCACCAACCAACATCCTCAGTTTTCATATTTTGGGTGCCTGACATTTTTCATGTGTTCTCACTGCCATGCCTAAAGAAACCCATCATAAAAGTTTTCTTAAGGAGCAATAAGTGAAACTTACATGTAGATATATTCTATATCTTTTTGAAATTTTCTAAAGAGTTATATTGATTTTCCCCTTAGGTATTTATTGGTATACACACATACTCACACTACTTACTTAACATGTTTGAGATGGCGCTTTGCCAGATAAGGAAGTAAATTTGGCTCTCCTAGGTGTGTTTTGAGGTATTTTTAAAAGACACTTTTGCCAGATCCCTAAAGGGTATTGTTTTTCTGTTGCCAAGTCGTGTCTGACTCTTTGCGACCCTATGAACTGCAGCATGCCAGGATTCCCTGTCCTTCACTATCTTCTGGAGTTTGCTCAAAGTCATGTCCATTGAGTCAGTGATGCTCATCTCATCCTCTGTTCCTCTGTCACTCCCTTCTCCTCTTACCCTTAATCTTTGGCAGCATCAGGGTCTTTTCCAATGAGTCAGCTCTTTGTATCAGGTGGCCAAATTTTGGAGCTTCAGCCTTAGCATCAGTCATTCCAATGAATATTCAGAGTTGATTTCCTTTAGTATTGACTGGGTTTGATCTCCTTGCTTTCCAAGGGACTCTCAAGAGTCTTCTCCAGCACTGCAATTCAAAAGCAGTAATTTCAGCATACTTATGATGTGTGTGTGTGTGTGTGTTTCTGTGTCTGTGTGTTGGTTCACAAAGATGTTCTTTTGAGTTGAGTCTAATGGGGGGGCATATTTTCTTTTTATTGAGATAAGAGTTTCAATGAAATGATGACAGTATATGTAAAACTAAACTGCAATAGTGATTTCAACAGAAGTGAACTGCTAAAAAGTTGTCGGGGGCGGGGGTGCTTCCCAGGTGGCACTGATGTTAAAGAACCCTCCTGCCAATGCAGGAGATGTAAGAGACTCGGGTTTGATCCCTGGGTTGGGAAGATACCCTGGAGGAGGGCATGGCGACACACTGCAGGATTCTTGCCTGGAGAATCCTCATGGACAGAGAAGCCTGGTGGGCTGCAGACCATAGCATCACAAAGAGTTGGACATGACTGAAGTGACTTACCATGACACACGAACTGTTAAAGGTATGATTGACTTTAAATTAAATTAGCAAAAATGTTATATGGTGTGGGGATTTTTAAAAGGCAGCTTCATTTTATCATGACACACACATACTCAGTGAAGCACTGTATTGAAACGAAGACTGTCCCACTTAGAAATGCTTGCCAAGGCTTCCTCTTCCTTAAGCAGGATAATTTAATGGCAGAACTGCCTACCTGTTCTGCATTATTTTAAAGAATTATGCTAATCATATCAGTGGCCCTGGACTGCATGATTGATAAATTCATTTTGGTTCAACCCTTGTCTCGTTTATACCTTAGAGAGCTTAGCTGTAATGGATTTGGTTTAATTCTTACAGTCTGGTGTTATTTTTCTGACACGTTAAGTCAAAACTAAAGGGAAAAGATTGTGCTTTTGGCAATAAATCTTCACCTGCGGAGAAACTCAGCACCTCCCCACATTTGCCAGGTGGCCATCTACAAACTCCAGTGACTCTGGAGCCCTGAAGAGCCACTTTCCCTCTGAAACGTATACACACAGGACCACTTAACTGAGACATCTTACAGCATGGTTCTTACATCACAGGCACTTGGTCTTAGAAGCAAAAAGGAGAAACCCTGTGCCCTCTTGATTTTAACAACATCAAGAAAAAAAAAAATTCCAAGGGAGAAACTCTTGGTGGATCATCTAGTTGAGCTCATCTTCTGTGTTAAGACATAAAATAAGGTTTTAAAACATAGTTTCACCAAAAATGCATAAATATGATCACACAATTTATGTATACACATGCACACATGTAAATATATGTACACATATGTGTAAAATACTTCTGTACCATCAGCCCCTTCCTGCCCTGATTTCTGTCAAGGCTGTGCCCTCAGCATTCTCAGCAGCCTCACCATCCACACCCACCACCCGTCCCACTTCGCTATGCAGATCACCTGTAGTGAACAAGTTCCTGTATAGCTTTCCACCTACTGTGCTCAAATACTCATTCATTGGTGGCCGGGTCCTTGGACTGGGCACCTCTGACAATGCATAATCTCAGTTCTTTTACCCCAGTGTGACATATAAAAGTTTTTCTTGTGTATTTGTACTGAGATATGAAAATAGTTGTAAACTCCTGACTTAAGGTTATGCTTCCCTATCTTTGACTATGCTAATGTTATCAGTATAATAACAGACACATGTGTCCAATCAGTATTAACACATACATACATGGAAGGGTTTTTTGTTACTTTTTTCCAACATTGGGATTCTATTGACTCTTTTGTCTTTCAAGAATTATTTGTGGGAATCCTTTCAAGGCCACTGAAAAGCTCTAATTCAGTATTTTGAGGGACTATACTATAATTTTGCAACTGTTAGTTTTAAGAAAGAGCTTTCAGTAGTAAACACTCTCCATGTAATCTAGGGATGGGAAGGTCATTTCAGGGCCTATAAATATTTTTAAAATAGTCTTTGTCTCCTGGAGTGACTTTTATGGCTTCATTGAAGGATATTAATTTTGTTATCATGACAAATATATATATTTTTAGAAGGAAAGGTATTCTGTGAGATTTCAGGTTGCTTTTTGAATCTCCTTTTAAAATGTATGAGTTTCATTTTGTGGGCTTTCAAATTTTTTTTTTAACTTTGTCTTTTAAAGTGATTGTAGATTCCCAGGAGTTACAAGTAATGTACAGGGAGGTCCCGTGTACATGACACATGGACGCCTTAATGTTGGTGTCTAGCTTAATTATAGGATAGTGCTAACGTGAGGAAATTGTTACCTGTCTAATCCACAGAATTTATTCGGATTTCACTAGTTCTGAGCACGTGTGTATGTGTGTGTGTGTGTGTGTAGTTCTAATTGGGTTATTTTGTTTTTAACCTTAATGTGTGAAACAAATTCTATCACTTAGATTCTATGCTCCAGTTTCATAAGTGAAAGTAAGTAGAACTGAGGTCATAGAAAGAATGAGGTGTTGAAGGAGTTTTTTGAGTGATACTGTGGGATGCCATCTGTGTATGACCTTAAAATGAAATGAAGAAATGTGCTTCAAGGTTGGTACAGCTTCCCAGATGCACATGAGGGCAGAGCAGACACAAGATGCTCTCTGAAGAGCCCATGGTTGCTGCATCTTGGCCTTCTAATGAGAAACGAGGTTCAGTGCTTCTACACCAGGCCGGTAGGGACTGTCTCTTATCTAAGAAGAAATAAGTAAATAATGAGTATTTGTGGAAAGATACATTCTTCTAACTACAATGACATCTGCTGAGATTACTTGGATTGTAATTTTATAGCAGCCTTTTTCTAAATTAACTACATATCTGCAATCAGGCAACCATAGCTACTCTTAAGAAGTAATGCCTCATGTGCAACTGTTAATAAATAAATTAGTTCCAACGAGCATCAGATCACATGCCATGACAAAGAATGTGTATTTGGGTGACAGCACCTCCTTTCTCCGGGCTTCCCAGGTGGCGTTAGTGGTAAAGGACCTGCCTGCCAACGCAGGAAACTAAGAGATGCTGGTTCGATCCCTGGTCAAGAAGATCCCCTGGAGGAGGGCATGGCAACCCACTCTAGTACTCTTGCCTGGAGAATCCCATGGACAGAGGAGCCTGGTGGGCTACAGTCCATAGGGTCGCAAAGAGTCGGACACGACTGAAGCGACTAAGCACTCACATAAGCAACTCTCTTCTCTCTTACCAATTGTCCTAGGGGACATCTCAGGTGCTTTAATAGTGTCAGGAGAAGTGCAGGGAGCATTGCTGATCCCCCTGGAAATGCAACCTTGTAATACTTTCTGTTATAGTGTCCGTGGACTACATGAGCTATAAGACACAGAAATCTGCCTTCCCAGCTCTTAGGTTCAACTCCTTAAGTTTTCTTGTCGGTAAATATGGTCCTGAAGATTGAAGTGATATACTTCAAGGCACAAAGATAATTAGTGACAAAATCTTGACTAAAATTCAGGGATTTTCCTCTGGAAAGATGTTCTTTCTGCTCTAACACTGTAGTATTCTGCTCATTTTTATGCATCAGATCAGTGGATTAAAAAGTCCTAACAGCCTGTTAATAGCCTACACAGTTTTCCAAGGTTGTTTTTCTTCTATCTGTCACTCGACTATTCTAAGGGGACAGAGAAGCTCCCGGGACAGCAGCTATCTCTCAAAATAGACATCTGACTGGTCACAGTAGGTTTGATGGCTCTAATTCTTATGCTAGGCTAACATGACATGATTCACAGTTTTCCAAAACTTTCATTTTTCTTTTTTCCCCAAGGATCCAAAAAAGTTGAATTGGGATCTAGCTAGAGTTTGGCTGAAAGTTTGGGTAATCTCTACATCCAATATACTATGGACTAACTCAGCTGTTCATATGCAATGACTGTCTAGAAAAAAGTTTTTATGAAATATTTTAAACATATGCAAAAAGTAGAGTGACACTCCATTTCCTATTCCAGGGGATCTTCCCAACCCAGGGTTTGAACTCATGTCTCTTGCAGCTCCAGCATTAGCATGTGGATTCTTTACTATTAGCTCCTACCCATTGCCCTGTGCCTCTGGCCAAGGTTAGCTCCTTCTGATGAATGTTCTTAGAGACGTGAGTGCATGCATGCCAAGTTGCTTCAGTCGTGTCTGACTCTTTGCGATCCTGTGGACTATAACCCTCCAGGCTCCTTTGTCCTTGGAATTTTCCCAGCAAGAATACTGGAATGGGTTGCTAGTTTCTACTCCAGGGGATCTTCTTGACCCAAGGATAAAACCCAAGGCGATCTCATGCATCTATTGCATTGGCAAGCAGATTTTTTAGCACTGAGCCACCTGGGAAGCCAGGTCATGGCTTCCAGTACTGAAATTCCAATGTCATGGCTTTCAGTACTGAAATAGGTGGTCAAATGTTGATTTTGGAAGAGTTATGTAGGAGTGATTTTGTTTCCTGACAGATGGCTATTCTATTCTTTCTGTGGAGGGACAGTTTCTGGGAATATTAAATGATTCTTTTCATCTGATTGTCTGCCTAATTTGGCATCTTTCTTCATCTGAACGGCTCTAGATAGTACTTTAAAATGTTATTAGGGTCGTAGGGGCTCTCAGAAATAGAAATCCACAGCATAGAATTGAGAACAATGATTGAAATGGTCTGTGGGTGACCATGTTGCCATTCACAACACTAGAGGGAGCTACGTTTTCCACGGGGAGGCTGGTCGCCTTGGGATTGCTAAAAGCAGATGTGGGACATTTGAAATATGTGCAGGGTGTTTGAAGTAACAGTGACTAAATGGCTAAACTAAGAGTGGGATCTGTGTTAGAGAGACTGAAACTTAGAAATCGTAGTCTCTTCAAATGTGGCTGAGTACTGACAGTGCATGTTGCTTTTTAAAATATTTATTTGACTGTGCTGCATCTTAGTTGAGGCATGTGGGATCTAGTTTCCCAACCAGGGATTGGTGCCAGGCCCCCTGCATTGGGAATGTGGACTCATAGCCACTGGACCACCAGCGAAATTGCACACATCGTTTTATTTTAAGTTAGGTAAGTGGTAGCCTTCTCAACTGGACTCTGTTGAAGCTCTGTTGGAGACAGGGACCATTTTCTTCTAACTGCTTGTCTTTCCTTAATGCCAGGCAATATATGCAGATGTTGTTTGAACGGATGAGTAAATAAATGGGTGTGTGGATGAAAAAAAGAGTCAAGAAAGGCACCTTAGGAAATAAAACTGAATTAGTAGTCTCAGTGTTTTAGATGTCAGAGTGTGATGGCAGAGCATTTCAAAGCATGGCCCATTTGTAAGCAGATACCATTAAGAGTGATGTAGCATTAAAATAGGTCATTCTATTATTGCCTCAGGCCGCATTTTTGGAACCTAATTAAAAGTTCAGTGACAGTCTTTTTTTTTAAAATGTGGCAACAAAAGTGTTCTGACTCCAAAAGAAATCACTGGTTCCCTAGTTTAATGCTATGCCAACTATGAATGCTGGGTAAAGGTAAGATCATGTTCTTTTCACATTTGAATGATTACCTTCCCTTGTTCTGGACCCACTGTATGCTAAATTCCAGCCTGCAAGAAACAATTTTGATAGTGTGTAGTATAATTCCAGTGACAGATCCTGGGAGAAGAGTAAGGCTGAAAATAAACATGTTAGGGGGCATTGTTTTCTGCTCAGCAGTATCCACAGTGGTAGATCGAATGCGATAGAATAGAATTTGTAGAATTCATGTAGTTTCTTAGGCCACTGTCAGACCTCAGGGCCTGAAAAATCAGAAAGAAGTTAGCTGTCAGTCTTCAGTTTGTGGATGGGGGATGCGTTGCAGGGGAGCTGATGAACCCAGTCCTGTGGGTAACAGACAGACCCCTCATTAGCACTTCAGGGGCATCCTTAACCTGGTGTCTCTGCCTCCGTAACCTTGACTCAGTACTGTCCTCTGGATGGAGGAGCAGGGCTCCAAGTCTTTCATGGTGCCCAAGTCTTACCTTGTCTCTGTTAAATGTGGTCAGTTTCTTCTCTGACCCATTATTGCATGAGGTGTTTTCTCTTTCACTGTCTTCATCACCTTCCTCTGGATATAAAAGGGCTCTATCTGGATGTCTTCATCACTCTCTTCTGTTAGAAAAGCGTTTAAAATGCTTATATGCTTCTTGGTGGCTCAAGCGGTAAGAAACTGCCTTCAATGCAGGAGATGCAGGTATCATCCCTGGGTTGGGAAGATCCCCTGGAGAAGGAAATGACAACCCACTCCAGTATTCTTACCTGGAGAATCCCATGGACAGAGGAGCCTGGCAGGCTATAGTCCATGGGATTGCAAAGAGTTGGGCATGACTGAAGCAAATTAGCCCACAAGGAAGAACAGGATACAAAATAAGATCGTTAGTATAATAAAAGAGTACTGGTATTCTCTACACAAGTTAAGGCAATAGAATTACTGTACATTGGTATATCCTTGTACATTTGTAGTCACCTACATCCAGCATCCCCAATATAAAGTAGAAGAACAATTACTTCCATCCTCTCCCTAATGTAGGATAAGTACAAGTCATCTGCTCAGAGTTGTCATGGATTTCTTCTTAATTCCTGAGTGTTTTAAAATTTACACTTAAACAAGAACTTCTACTATTCTTGAAATTTACACAGGACAATCGAGAAGTTCATATACCTAGGCTGAAAATATTTAACAAGCACAAAAACAGAAAAATAAACAAAAAAAAAGAAAAAAGAAAAAAAATTAAAAGAGATCCTAAAGGCCAGTTTTAGGAGAAACTACACAATTCTGTGCCTTTTGTATCTTACTCTCCTGACATTATTTCTCTCCCTGTCATCTTTTCCCTTGTCCTCCCACTCAAAGTTAGGAACACCTGACATTTGGAACAATTTCCTCTGAGGGCCCACAATTAAATGTCAGTAAAATGACATGTTGATCAACCAACTCAGATGATTCCCAAATTTCCTTAGAATGTCTAGCATGTCTCCAAGTGCTGGTTATAACTCATTCATGGAATGTGATTTCAATTTAATATGGCTCACCAGACAAACAGACAAAAACTACCGAATAGATAATATCTGAGAGTATCACTTATATTAAGAGTAGGTGTTTGTCTGTAACAATTTTATGGCATCAACTCTTGTCTGTATGTCCTAGATTATGATGTAAAATGTCCACCTAGTGATACCACACCAGTTCATTGTCCCCCACAGTGGTGCAGGGAGTCAGAGGCATAAACATTGACTCGGAACCTGAAACAACTCTCAGTATCTGGCTTTCCTTGGCTTATTACCAAATCCTCTGTAAGGATCTGCTCCTCTTTGGGCTGAGAATAACAGAAGCATTGGCCTTTCCCACTGCTAACAATAAGGTGATGCCTTTGATGGCTTCTTTTTAGAAAACAGTACCTCAACCTGGATATACTGAAAAGAAGTAAATATTGTAGACTTTTCCATACCTCATTACCCAAGAGGGAAACATTTTAATGAGCTTGTGCTCCACGTGGTTTAAATTTATAGTCCAAATTTTGTTCTCTGCAGTAATACTGCTGTAGATTATTAATAAGCTTTCATTCCTTGTGAGACAATTTGTTACCTTTACACCAGTACAAATTCATTTTTCAGTGATTCTCTTGAATTATTCTATCCGAATTGGAGGAATTTGCCAACGAGAGAGAGATTCAGAAAACTGAGACTTGGTTAGTGAGAAAATGATAACCAGAACTGGACCCCCTTTACTGGGTACTTCTCATAACCATAAGTTGGCAGTGATGGTGTTTTCCTGGTCCTTCTTGGACAGAAAAAAGGGAAGAAGATCCTCAGTCCTGGTGAACGTGAGGAGCCTGTTACGTGAGCAGGTATTCTCTCTGGGATGCTGGTGAAAGAAAATTAAATCAACTCACGACAGCTATCTTGCCTATGTCACCTGGGAAGGTAGGCATGCAGTAGGACAGGCACTGTTTAACATTAATCAGCCTCCTGAAGTCATTACATTCATGAGGAAATGTAATTCACATGTGATTACTTTTTAATTTACTCTGTAATCACATTCCAAGTGAACGGGCCAAGCTTAAAATGAAATTTAAAAGTCAAATACTGCTTTGTATTAGGAATTCACAATTTTTATATGCACTTAGGTTAATAAAGATTTTACAATAACCATTTGTGACTGAGCATATGATAATTTTTTGATGGAAGTTAGTGCCATACCTGAGGTAAAATGTATCTGATACCCCTCCAAGCCCTCAGTTAGACTGGGGGAGTCTCAGAACCATGCTCCGTGCTGAATTCCTGCCTCATCTAAACTTTATTTAAAAAAAAAAAATTATCAGACATTCCTCAATCCCCGATCTGAACTTTCAATGAACTAATGTATTTTTAATTCCTGCTGTGTCTCCCAGGCATACCCATTTGTTTTATCCATCATCAGAAAGTGTGTACAGAACCTCATAGTAACTGACTTAAGTTCATCAATGGGGAATGCCAGCACCTGCAGTGAGAATCTTTCTCCAGCAACGTGGCCTTTCAAGTTTATAAAGTTAGTTTCACAAGAGCCTTTTGCCTTAAAACTGGAAGTTCAAAAGCCCAAGACCAGTTTGTTGTGGGTAGTAGACAGTAGGTTTGTTTTTTGATTTATCAGCCAGAACTAAGGCCAATGTAGAGAAATCTACAAAGGATTTACAGGTTTCCAGTAAATACAAAGAAAAAATAATTTATCACTTGGCCCTACCTGGCTGTAGATTAAATAGCTTCAAAAGTACTCAGATCTCTTTCCCAGAAAATAATCAAAAACTGGATTCTCTTGTCCAGCAATGGTATGTAGTAGTACTAAACATCAGTTATTAACGTGCAAGTTTCAAAATAAGTGTGATGTCTTTAGGCTAACTTACTATCATTTACCTCAGCTCAATTTCCTTTGTTCTAACTGAAGGACCACTTTGCCTTTGTTCCAAGTCAGTACTATTTAATAAAAATACACTGCAAGGCACGTATAACATTTTCTGGTAGCCACATTAAAGAAGTGAAAAATAAGCAGATGGAATTAATCATAATGTCTTATATTTAACCCAATATATCCTATTATTCAACATGTGCTGCTGCTGCTAAGTCACTTCAGTCATATCCGACTTTGTGTGACTGCATAGACAGCAGCCCACCAGGCTCCCCCATCGTTAAAATTTCTTAATGAAATCTTATTTTTTTATACTGAACTTTGAAATCGTGTGTGTATTTTATACATACAGCACATCTTTATATCACATTTTAGGTGCTTGAAAGCCAAATATGGTTAGTGCATACTGTATTGATCAGAGTAATGTTAAGCTATCATATTCATGATAACAGCACATGAGCCATAAACACATTTTTTTCTTTTACTCATATACAAACATAACAGAGTTTAAGAGAAAGAGATCCATGTAATCCTGCTTCATGTATTTTTTACAAATAGAATGTTTACCCATATAGTATCTGTATAACATACTTAAATGTTGAAGCTATATATGTGCACGCATGCTCAGTCATGTCCAGCTCTTTGGGACACCATGGACTGTAGCCCGCCAGGCTCCTCTGTCCGTGGGATTCTCCAGGCAAGAATACTGGAGTGGGTTCCCATTTCCTCCTCTAGGGGATCTTCTTGACCCAGGGATCAGACCTGTATCTCTTGCGTCTCCTCCATTGGCAGGTGGGTTCTTTACCACTGAGCCACCTGGGAAGCGATACACACGTGTACAATTATTAGTGGAATCAAATTCCTTACTATTTTCTGCATAGCTGAAGCCAGTCCAGTTGTATCACCCACCTGACCTGAGGATTTAACCTCCCCTGAAGATCAAATATTTCAGGCTATTGCCTCTTTTATTTCCACTTGGGGCCAGTGTGGGATATCTAGCCAATTGTGGTAGGCACGATAAGGCACCCCAAAGATGTGTACATTCTAATTCCCAGGACCTAGGAATATTTCCTTAAACGACAAAAAGGTAGAGGAGTGTGATTTAAATTAATATCTTGATATGGGGATGCTATCCTGGTTTATTTGGGCTGGCCCAGTGTAATCGCTGGGTCGTTACAAATCACAGCAGGAGTGTCAGGGAGAGCCAAGAGGAGGAACCGAGGTGATGGAACCAGAGGTCAGAGTGATGTGATGTGAGGAGGACTCAACATGCTGCCGCTAGCTTGGGAGGCACAGGGATGGGTGCATAAGCCAAGGGCTGCTGGTGGCCTTTAGAAGCTGGACAGGTCAAGAGAATGGATTCTCTCCTCCAGCCTTCAGTAGGAACACAGCCCTGTTGCCATCTTGATCTTAGCCCGTTTCAGACTTCTGACCTTCAGAACTGTGAGAGAACTTTGTGTTGTTCTAAGCTGTTAAGTCTGCGGTCATTTGCAGCAATAGGAAACTAATACTACACTCATCCTGAGTGATGGGATGGATAAAAATGCATCACTTTCGACTTCTTTTCTTTGGAAAAGTCAAGCAGCTAAGTCAAGCAGCTCTTATGTTGGGAGACTTTCTTAACTATTGGCCTGGCCTGTAAGTTCCTTCAGGCTTTTCTGTAAGATGTAAGGAGAAAACCTGAACAAACACTTTGGTCAACTGAATAGTTTGGTTGTGATGAGGGCTCCTCCTCTTTTAGCCCCAACCATTCTTGATGCTGGCCTTGACACTGCATGTATCTTTCTCTGGTGCAGGAAGATGTAACAAAGCCTGTCTCCCCACTAGATTGTTTGTAGGACCAGGGTACTACATAACCTCAGCACCCAGAAGTTTTTGAATATGTTAACTGAGTGCCTGAAGACCTCCATCCTACACTGTAACCCATGGCCTGTGAAGCACACAGTCATAGTTGTGTGGGTTCCTTTGTTCCCATCTTCTCCATAGTGGTGCAGAGATTGTCCATGTACTTTCTGAAATTGTCTGAAACCCTCTTGGCAACTGACATTTGAGTGCTCTATAGCCAACTAAATAGTGTTGATGTTTTTCTTTGATTTGGTTTTATTTTAGAAAATTGTCATCACTTTACAGAGTTTTACTGGGAGTTGATATGGAATCTAATTATCTCCTCCTCTCCCCGCCTGGAAAAACATGTGTTTGAGTCATTGGATATAACCTGAATGTGGCCTTATCCACTGAGGCCTACTGGTACCAAGGCTGTCTCTTTTCTGCAATGTGTGGCCTGAGGCAGGTCTATTTTCAGGAGCTATAGTCCTTCATCTAGCCAATGATTCTACTCATCCCTGCATTAGGGTTTGGAGAGGATGATGGTTATTCTTATAAAATGCCCACATGTCTTCTAAGTGTTCATACTTTTGAAGTGTATCTTTTGTTAATTATGTTCCACAAGGTGAGGGATTTTAAACTGAGAAATTTTCATTTTCCTATTGATTTCAGTCTGGTATTTACTGTGCTGCCTTTTAAGCAAAATGTCACTTGCTTAGTTTGTGGTCATCTTAACCCAGTGTCATTTAGAAATGAATGATATAAAAAGGCATTAGAAGTATTCTTTCACTTGCACTAGAAGTGATGGACCAATCACTCTGAGAGGAATTTGTGCCATTTAATAGTATAAAGTTCACACAAAATAGGAGCCGTTATTTGAAAAAGCTTCCTGTTGCTTGTGATTAGGAGAAGTCAAAACATGATGTGAGCCATGTAGTTTTTATTTTTCACCAGTTCTCCTTCCATGAGTGAGAGTGGAGTCAGGCAAGAAGATAGGGAGTTAAGACTTAGAGGTCAAGTGTGGGGTCGAATAGAAATATACCCAAGTTGAGGTCCGAGGTAGGTAAGCCACATGTAGAATGAAGATGCAAATATGTAACCCAGGCCATGACTCCCCTGTGGCTGGTTGAACTAGGAAATCTCATTCACTTAGCTGATGTACATGGCCTTGGAATCCTCTCAACAGAGACATCATCTACATTGATCAGAACTGGCCATTAAATTGAAACCTGTCATTGTTGTTGGTTTTTGTTTGTTTTTAAATAAAGAGTAAGAGTCAGTGGCAGAATGACTCTAGAAGCAGGGTAATATCACTTAGGCAAGCAGAAAGCAAGCTGCTCTTGAATCTGAAAGGTTAAGAATTAGGAAGGATTAATCCTTTGTCTGTTTCTTCATTTGCTATTATTTTCTGCCATTCTGAAGGCTGTCTTTTCACCTTGCTTATAGTTTCCTTTGTTGTGCAAAAGCTTTTAAGTTTAATTAGGTCCCATTTGTTTATTTTTGCTTTATTTCCAATATTCTGGGAGGTGGGTCATAGAGGATCCTGCTGTGATTTATGTCGGAGAGTGTTTGGCCTGTGTTCTCCTCTAGGAGTTTTATAGTTTCTGGTCTTACATTTAGATCTTTAATCCATTTTGAGTTCATGTTTGTGTATGGTGTTAGAAAGTGTTCTAGTTTCATTCTTTTACAAGTGGTTGACCAGTTTTCCCAGCACCACTTGTTAAAGAGGTTGTCTTTTTTCCATTGTATATTCTTGCCTCCTTTGTTGAAGATAAGGTGTCCGTAGGTACGTGGATTTATCTCTGGGCTTTCTATTCTGTTCCATTGATCTATATTTCTTTCTTTGTGCCAGTACCATACTGTCTTGATGACTGTGGCTTTGTAGTAGAGCCTGAAGTCAGGCAGGTTGATTCCTCTAGTTCCATTCTTCTTTCTCAAGATTACTTTGGCTATTCGAGGTTTTTTGTATTTCCATACAAATTGTGAAATTATTTGTTCTAGTTCTGTGAAGAATACTGTTGGTAGCTTGACAGGGATTGCATTGAATCTATAGACTGCTTTGGGTAGTATAACCATTTTCACAATATTGATTCTTCCAATCCATAAACACAGTATATTACTCCATCTATTTGTGTCCTCTTTGATTTCTTTCATCAGTGTTTTATAGTTTTCTATGTATAGGTCTTTTGTTTCTTTAGGTAGATACACTCCTAAGTATTTTATTCTTTTGGTTGCAATGGTGAATGGTATTGTTTCCTTAATTTCTCTTTCTGTTTTCTCATTGTTAATGTATAAGAATGCAAGGGATTTCTGTGTGTTAATTTTATATCCTGCAACTTTACTATATTCATTGATTAGCTCTAGTAATTTTCTGGTAGAGTCTTTAGGGTTTTCTATGTAGAGGATCATGTCATCTGCAAACAGAGAGAGTTTCACTTCTTCTTTTCCTATCTGGATTCCTTTTACTTCTTTTTCTGCTCTGATTGCTGTGGCCAAAACTTCCAAAACTATGTTGAATAGTAGTGGTGAGAGTGGGCACCCTTGTTCCTGATTTTAGGGGAAAAGTTTTCAATTTTTCACCATTGAGGATAATGTTTGCCATGGGTTTGTCATATATAGCTTTTATTATGTTGAGGTATGTTCCTTCTATTCCTGCTTTCTGGAGAGTTTTTGTCATAAATGGATGTTGAATTTTATGAAGACACAGACAAAGGATTAATCTCAAAAATATACAAGCAACTCCTCCAGCTCAATTCCAGAAAAATAAATGACCCAATCAAAAAATGGGCCAAAGATCTAAACAGACATTTCTCCAAAGAAGACATACAGATGGCTAACAAACACATGAAAAGATGCTCAACATCACTCATTATCAGAGAAATGCAACTCAAAACCTCAATGAGGTACCATTACACACCAGTCAGAATGGCTGCTATCCAAAAGTCTACAAGCAATAAATGCTGGAGAGGGTGTGGAGAAAAGGGAACCCTCTTACACTGTTGGTGGGAATGCAAACTAGTACAGCCACTATGGAGAACAGTGTGGAGATTTCTTAAAAAACTGAAAATAGAACTGCCATATGACCCAGCAATCCCACTCCTAGGCATACACCCTGAGGAAACCAGATCTGAAAGACACGTGCACCCCAATGTTCATCGCAGCACTGTTTATAATAGCCAGGACATGGAAGCAACCTAGATGCCCATCAGCAGACAAATGGATAAGGAAGCTGTGGTACATATATACCATGGAATATTACTCAGCCATTAAAAAGAATTCATTTGAATCAGTTCTAATGAAATGGATAAAACTGGAGCCCATTATACAGAGCGAAGTAAGCCAGAAAGATAAAGACCAATACAGTATACTAACGCATATATATGCAATTTAAAAAGATGGTAATGATAACCCTATATGCAAAACAGAAAAAGAGACACAGATGTACAGAACAGACTTTTAGACTCTGTGGGAGAAGGCGAGGGTGGGATGTTCAGAGAGAGCCACACTGAAACAAGTATACTATCAAGAGTGAAACAGATCACCAGCCCAGGTTGGATGCATGAGACAGGTGCTCAGGGCTGGTGCACTGGGAAGACACAGAGGGATGGGATGGAGAGGGAGGCGGGAGGGGGGATCAGGATGGGGAACACATGTAAATCCATGGCTGATTCATGTCAATGTATGGAAAAAACCACTATAATAAAAAAAAAAATTATGTGAAACAAACAAACAAAAAAATATTAGGAAGGAATGTGACAATTAGGAAGGCACAGATCTCAGAGGATAAGATCAACAATATCATCACAGGCCTGCTCAGTTTACTAGGAGTGGATGGACCCCAGATACTCAAGGACAAATTAATCTTAAATTTGATTGTACATACAAATTACCTGGAATCCATGTAAGAATATGTAACCTGATCCACTTGTTCCCAGGGTAGGGCCATTTCTGGCTAGTTCCCAGGTGATGCCAACACTGCAGGTCTGGGAACCATGTTTGTTTTCTTTTGTTTTCTTTAAATTTTTTAATTGAAGGATAATTGCTTTACAAAATTTTGTGATTTTCTGTCATACATCACTAGAATCAGCCATGGGTACACCCATGTCCCCTCCCTCTGGGACCTCCCTCCCATCTCCCTCCCCACCCCACCCTTCAGCCTGTCGCAGAGCTCCTGTTTGATTTCCCTGAGTCACACAGCAAATTCCCACTGGCTGTCTATTTTACATGTGGTATTGTGAGTTTCCATGTTACTCTCCACACATCTCCCCTTCTCCCTCCTCCCTTCCCACTGTGTCCACAGGTCTGTTCTCTATGTCTATTTCTCCATTGCTGCCCTGAAAATTAATTCATCAGTGCCATCTCTTCAGATTCCACATATATGTGTTAGTTATATGATATTTATCTTTCTCTTTCTGACTTACTTCATTCTGTATAATATGTTCTAGTTTCATCCACCTCATTAGAACAGATTCAGATGTGTTCCTTTTTATGGCTGAGTAGTATTCCATTGTGTATATGTACGACAGCTTCTTTATCCATTCATCTGTCAATGGACATCTAGGTTGCTTCCATGTTTTAGCTATTGTAAATAGTGCTGCCATGAACATTGGGGTACATGTATTTTTCAGTTTTGATTTCCTCAGGGTATATGCCTAGGAGTGGGATTGGTGGGTCATATGGTGGTTTTATTCCTAGCTTTTTAAGGAGTCTCCATACCGTCTTCCATAGTGACTATATGTTTACATTCCCACCAGCAATGCAAGACTGTTCCCTTTTCTCCAAACCCTCTCTAGCATTTATTGTTCGTAGACTTTTTGATGATGACCATTCTGACTGGTGTGAGGTGGTATCTCATTGTAGTTTTGATTTGCATTTCTCAAATAATGAGTGATGTTGAGCATCTTTTCATGTGTTTGTTAGCCATCTGTATGTCTTCTTTTGAGAAATATCTCTTCAGGTCCCTTTCCCATTTTTTGATTGGGTTGTTTGCTTTTCTGGTATTGAGTTGTATGAGCTGCTTGTATATTTTGGAAATTAATTATTTATTAGTTGTTTCCTTTGCTATTATTTTCTCCAATTCTGAGGGTTGTCTTTTCACCTTGTTTGTAGTTTCCTTTGCTGTGCAAAAGCTTTTAAGTTTAATTAGGTCCCACCATGTTTTGAGTAGGTAGGATGGAGAATGTGGTCCAGGCTTCAAGGCCAGTCAGATCTCTTCTCAAGCTAGTCTTCTTTTTACCAAGTGCTTCCTGCTGGTACTGAGGCCACTCGGGGTTTAGATCTGCCAGAACCTGTAAGAAGATGGAGGAATCTTGCAGTTTAAAAATAATGTAACCAAAACATCTCATCTTGTATATTTATTTTCCAACTGTTCAAAATTGTTCTGTGATTTCCTTTTTTCCCAGAATGTTCTCCTTTTATCCCTAGTGTGTAAAGGTGTATGCTGTTTTCTCTCCTATACACTCCTCCTCTTCGATACCTCCTTTTTTCCCAAAGCATTCTTTATCATCTCTATAGATAGCTCTCCTAAGAGTGCTCAACAAAGTACCTTTAATAGGCAGTCAACCAACCTAATTTAATCAGAAAAGATGAGGCCGTCTCAGCAGCAGGTCTAGGATTTTGATATAGAAAGGACACCACTCTAACAAGATTGCTGTTCCCAATGCCCCACACCTCCACAGAATGTGTCAGGGTCACTGGGCTACTCTGTACCCATTTGGTAGAGAGGCATGGTCTCTGCCGGCTTTCGTGAAAGGCATCTATCACATTCCAGGTCTCCATCTTGTCTGCAGAGTTCCACGCTTACATCCCCGTTTGTCTCCTTGCTCTAGGGTTTTCCACGGGGTCAGTTTATTACACATCTCTCCTTCAGGCTCACTCAGCTTATGTCTGTCTTTTACATGTAGGGTGAGGAGGTTATTGGTTTGTTTATTTTCTGTGTATTTTCTTAAAATTGTACTGAGCTTTTGGTTTTTATGTGATTAGGTTTTATTTTTATTCTTTTAAGAAACAGCAACACCGCTGTAGGAATGTTTAATTTGTTTTCAAGTACTTGTAATGTTTTTATGTTGTAAATATAACATTTCTAATGTTTATATCTTTGATATGTCTTGAATGTATTTCAAATAAGATCTGAGACAGAGATCAAATTTATTCTTTTCAGTGGCCTCCTGGTCCCAAATGCCATTTGCTGATTATTTTCTCCCCACAGATCTGAAATGCTGTCTTTACCATCTACTATTTTTCTCTGTGTTTGAGTCAATTTTCCTTTGGGTCATATGCAGCTATAATATTATTTTAATCCCTATGGCTTAATATTTTTGCATGTGAGCCATGAAAATCGCCTATATGTTCCTACAGTACATGCATTTCAGGTCAGCAAACTTTCTAGTAGAAAGGCTTTGGGTGTTATAATAGGTGACAACCTGCCCCTCCCAAAGGAACAGGTGAACCAACAAATGGCTACTAAGGTTCAGAAAACTTTCTTCTTTCTAATTTGAAGCCTTTCTTCAGAAAAGCCTCTTTCTGAAGCCTTTAACAAAGTGGGTTATGTGGGCATTACTTACGTAGGGATGAGTTTCTGTGTTCCTTTGCCACTGTCCCTTTGACTCGCTAGTGCAGGTGCCAGTTCTGCAGTGTGTGTCAGTGTGCTGGTCTCTAGTTCATCTCTGGCTGACTCTTATAGGAAGGGACCTTTTTTCCTTTTTTCCTTGTAGGATAGCACCTCACTTCAGCTAGGGAGGAGGTATCAGGAAGACCCTGCCTCCAGGAAACAGCAAATCCTCAATGAGATCTGCTTAGCTTTTAGGAGAAGAAACAGAAAACAAAACCACGAACTTTACAGCCTCACTAAGTGTTTTTATTGTGACCATCTTGCCCTGCTTTTGGAGTGCTGGGTACATTATCTGTGACTCTTTCTCGCCTATTTTCTTTCAGTTCTCTTTCTTTCTAGCTTCCCACTTTCTGGCCATCAGGCACTTCATGTGTCACTTCTGAGCACATTATTGCACCCAGCTCAGAAAAGCAGATCTGACTGTTCTAAAGGCAACAAAAATAGCACAGTAAGAAGAGAATATGGGACATTATTTTGGTTCTGTGATGTCATCAGTCAATCAGAATCTGAATTTCCAAGTGTTGTTTGCAGCCTTGTTTAGGATTGTGGTATTTTGACTGGTTGGCTTCTGCATGATGTTCTAGAATCATTCATTCTTCTCAAAATAGTTTTTCCCTACTGAGAAGCAGCTGACTTAATAGCAACATGTTTCACATCTGAGTGGGAGCTGTTATTAACTGACCTCAGGTGGATTCTGGGGCAAGAGTGGGCTCTTTGGTTTTGTTTTTGTTTTTTCCCTCCTCTTTGAAGTTTGGAGAAGTGACTGCTTAGTGCAGACATGGCTCCCATCTCAAATTTTCAGTTTTGCTGCAAAAGTGCTAGATTATCAAGAACTTAACCAGCTCCCAGGAATACAGACTCTTTCAGTTTAGCTTTCATCAGAACAACTTTTTCAGACCTCAGCAAAGTATTCTTCTAAAATGGAAAATCGTGGGTCAATGTCAGAGAGAATGGAAACCTATTCATGTCACTTCTAAAACCTTCCCATTCAATTAAACCCAATCTCAACCAAAACCCAGTCAATTCAGTAATGACCACGGACATAGGTAAACCGTTGGCACTGGTGTTTATAGGCCACATCTTGCAATAATGCGTGTGTTAGCAGGGAATCGGAAGCCATTTTTCTGTAGTCATTTATAACCTGCTGCTAAGAAGGAAGATGGCCAGGGTGGGGGTCAGTGGGGGGGGGTGCTGGGAAGGGAAGCATAGTTGTACTTCCCAGGTGGTTCTGACGGTAAAGAGCCTGGTCTTCCCTGGTTGGTCTGCCTATAACACAGGAGACCGGGTTAGATGCCTGGGTCAGGAAGACCTCTGGAGGAAGGAATGACTACCCACTCCAGTATTCTTGCTGAAGAATTCCATGGGCAGAGGAGCCTGGTGCACTACAGTCCGTGGGCTCGCCAAGAGTTGGACAAACTGAGTGACTAACACTTTCACTTTCACCACGAAGCAAAAATACCCCAGTGCGAAACTAAAAACCTGACTGATTGATTGTGGCAAGGTTTGAGTAAATGATATGCAAATTAAAACATTAAGAGAGGGACTTTCAGCAAAATGACATTAGCACGTGTAGTTTATTTGCTTAAAAGAAATTATTAAAATACGATGAATAATACAAAAAGAGAGTCACAAAAAATCCTGAGATCCAGTTGTGTAATATAAGCTTTTCTTTCTTTTCCCCCACCTTCTTTCTCCCATCCTCAGCCTCTGAATTGAATACCTGCCAGATTTTTTCCCCACCTTTCATTTCTTTGTCTTGTCAGAGGAAAAAGGTCAAAACTGATCACCAACTCTACTTTTTAACAGACAGAAGCCTGTAATTGAGAGTAATTCCTCTGCAATTTTGTAGGCAAGGGCTGCTTCAGGCTGGCTTTAAAAAGCTAGGCTAGGAGAGAAATGCTGGTGTTCTGTGAGCGAGTCAACTTTATACAGAGGGCTGCAGATCATTTCTGATTTTTACAGAGACGCAGAAAGCTACAGTGTTCATATTACTGTCCTTCTTTTGGATGAAAAGAAGTGTAATCTATTTTTAACATCTACTGGGGTACCCTGCAGATAAAAAGAAATTGCTTTGTGAGACATGACCTGATAATATCTCATTTTGAAATTCTGCATTCTTAAGAACACTAAGTGGTTTATTATTATTACTTTTCTTAAGAAATCTGCATCCCTGTTCAAGATTGAACTTGAGATGAAAACCTGGTGTTTGTCTTTAACAGAAATAGATGCAATGTTTTTCATCATAATATCACATAGATTGTGATATAATTTACAAATTTTCATCTAACAGAAAAGGGTTTCTGTCAAAATATGAAAGATAATGAAGGCAACACTTACCTCACTATACGAAACTTTGTAAAATCTGTGTCTGTGTCAAACACTTTCTTTGCTCATTAAGGATTTTATGTTTGAAGGAAGGGACGTAATAAAAGGAATCCTTCATAAGAAAACTTACATACGTCGAATCCAGTTAAGCTCCTCATCATATCTAATTTTACAGAACATAGTCAGTCTTTCAGTTAAAAAATACAACCCCACCAGAAATGTAATATGTGATAGAAGCCTGTCAGCATCTACAATATAATGTATTCCTTTTTCCAAGAAGAAGAAGAGAAGCTGTAAACGGGTTGAAAGTATCTTAATTTGTAAGAACTGAATCCTGTTTTCCTAAGGTCATAATGATTAAAGAAAAAAAAAATGAAATTGTCAAGACTCCTTAGCTTCATTGCCACCTGATACTGTTTCCAAGCAGATTTTGCAATGAAATCAGAAGACAGTGCTGAGAAAAGGTGAAAATGGACCAGGTCAGGTCATCAGTTACAGAAAATGTGCTTGGATTTTGCGAAGCTCCATGTAATAATTTCACATTATTTGGAAAATATATAGGATCATATCAGGGGTCACTTTGAATAACCTTTCTTTTCATTATCATCATCTAATAAGTGTTCATCCTAGAGTCATTAAATATAAAAACCTCTAAATAAATAAGTAGAGTTGTGATTTTAAAAGCTCAATTTGGACCACTAAAAGAAGGAGTGATTACTAGTTTTGATCAGTAAGGCTGAATTATAGCATACTTAGAGGAGAGACATGCAAATGAATGAATTAAATTAGGAACACAAATCTCTTCTTAAATCAGCATTTTTGACTGTCAGAACCTGGTCTAGAGTGCATTATTCTTAACAGACTGTGATTTGTATTGAAATAGGACAATGAATCTGTTTATTGAAATTTATTTGCCGCTCGTTGTTGGGTTGTTCTGGCTCCCTGCAGGAACAGGGTGCGTGTAATAGGCAGGGCTGGGGGTTCAGCGGGATGCCTGCCATTTTTGTAAGTGATCACATACTCTGCAAACTGAAGACTGATTATGATTAGCATGGGGATGGGATCAGATTCTGCACTTGCTGTTTTACTATGTAGTGATTTGCAGGGAAACCCAGCACCAGTAATTAAAGAATCTTAGGCTTCTCTTCGATGGCCCAATTGAAAAAAAAACTTACAACTTTGATCCTCATATTAAAATCTCTCATCTAAACTTCAGCCTCATCCCGTTTAAATCTGTATTATCTATGGTTATTTCATCCATCTTCGCTTTCATTTTAACTTCGTGAAAGCATTTTGATGATAGGCTTATGATGTGTTGATTCCAATTTGACTTTAGAGGGTTTCACATTTTTCAGGCTGACTCTAGCCATCCTTTTTGTTTTGTGTTCTGTGGCTAACATGCAAAAAGAGGAATTGGAAAAAGAATCATAGTCTGCAGCCCTGGATCCCCCACAGGCCCCTCTGAAAGACAGAAAGGTTGCTTTGACCTTGTCTTGGTCTGCATGTTTTCAGCAGGCTCTAATCAGGAACTCTTTCATTTTTTATAAAATGAATTCTACATAGATGTGCACTAGTGAAATACAAAATGATCACACAGCTTTAGTAAGAAAAAGTAGAAGGTGTCAAAAAAAAAAAAAAAGACCCCGCTGGAATTTCAGTCTCTAGTGTCTCGTAATTTGAAAGAATGTGGGATGCAGGGAGAGAATGAAGAGATGATCATATTTGTTCAAATATAGTTATATATCCCATTTATAACATTCAGGGGCAGGGCATTTCCCACCCTTTTTACAGCTTTTCTGCTCTAATTTTTCTTCCCCACCCTTAGCATTATCAGTTTGACAGCTTTTCTCCTTGCTCTCAGAGCTAATGAGGCCCACCTATACTAGCAGAGCATTAATCAGCGATTACAAGTCATTGAGGAGATACAGAACATTCTATCCATGGCCTAGTTCCATTCTTATTTTCTTAACACTCTCGGTCTGACCTGCATACACAGTGGTGATGACAGTGACCTGCCATTATCAAGTTGCTCTTGTCTTAAAGTTGAATCTCTTTGTTTTCTTGGATTTTTCACCAATGCTGAACTTTAAAAAAGATAGAAAGAAAAAAAAAGTTGATTAACCCATGCAAATTTGATCTTGGACAAAGACATAAAGACAGTTCAAAACAGGAATAGCTAGGCATTTGTATACAAAACTATGAACCTAGACATGGACATGAAAATGTCTCAAAATTTAATTCAAAGTGGATGAAAGAACTAAATACAAAATGTAAAACTACAAAATTTCTGGAATAAAACATACAAGGAAAATCTGTGTGATCTTGGGTTTGGTGATGAGATTATAGATAGAGCATGCAAAGCACAGTCTGTGGAAGAAACATTGGTAAGTTGGATTTTATTAAGATTAAAAACTTCTTTTCAAAAAACACAAATCAGGCATCAGATAAGGGACTTGTGTCCACAGTATAGAAAGAACTCTTGCAGTTCAACAGTAACAAAAGAGGTTAACTTAAAAATGAGCAAAAGACCTGAATAGACACCTCATTAAAATATACAGATGGAAAAAATGCCCATATGAAAAGATGCTCAACATCATATGCCAACAGAGCATTGCAAATTAAAACAGAGCCACCGACACACAGCTATTCAGTTCAGTTCAGTTGCTCAGTCGTGTCCGACTCTTTGCGACCCCATGAGTCGCAGCACGCCAGGCCTCCCTGTCCGTCACCAACTCCCAGAGTTTACTCAAACTCATGCCCATCAAGTCGGTGATGCCATCCAGCCATCTCATCCTCTGTCATCCCCTTCTCCTCCTGCCCTCAATCCCTCCCAGCATCAGGGTCTTTTCCAATGAGTCAACTCTTTGCATGAGGTGGCCACAGTATTGGAGTTTCAGTTTCAGCATCAGTCCTTCCAATGAACACCCAGGACTGATCTCCTTTAGGATGGACTGGTTGGATCTCCTTGCAGTCCAAGGGACTCTCAAGAGACTTCTCCAACACCACAATTAAAAAGCATCAATTGTTCGGTGCTCAGCTTTCTTCACAGTCCAACTCTCACAGCCATACATGACCAGTGGAAAAACCATAGCCTTGACCAGATGGACCTTTGTTGGCAAAGTAATGTCTCTGCTTTTTAATATGCTACCTAGGTTGGTTATAACTTTCCTTCCAAGGAGTAAGCATCTTTTAATTTCATGGCTGCAGTCACCATCCGCAGTGATTTTAGAGCCCCCCAAAATAAAGCCTGTCACTGTTTCTACTGTCTCCCCATCTATTTCCCATGAGGTGATGGGACCAGATGCCAGGATCTTAGTTTTCTGAATGTTAAGCTTTAAGCCAACTTTTTCATTCTCTTCTTTCACTTTCATCAAGAGGCTTTTTAGTTCCTCTTCACTCTCTGCCATAAGGGTGGTGTCATCTGCATATCTGAGGTTATTGATATTTCTCCCGGCAATCTTGATTCCAGCTTGTGCTCCTTCCAGCCCAGCGTTTCTAGACTAGTTAAATTTAAAAAGCTCATACTGCCCTTCCTAGAGCATATTCTAATAGCTGTGTGGTAGCATCTCATTGTTTTAATGAGATGTTGCATGTCTTTTCATATGCTGTGTTCCAATAAGAGAAACCAGAGTTCCTTGAAGAAATGGCTGATTCTACTGGGGTGAAAAATGTACAGGATGATCCTGGAGCATCTTGTAGTGGCAATAAAGAAGAAAATGCCCCTACCTAAACCCACAGTAATGGGGGTATGGCAAAAGGAAATAGGAACTGACTCAAAGAGCTCATGGTAACCAAAAATGGATCACTCTGAGCAATAAGGTAGTGTTGACTATAACACAAAGAATGAAACAGTTCTATGTGAGTAGATATAGATATAAATAAATGGAAGTGGACAAATCTATGCAGAAAAAGTCTAGATAATTTTTGTAGATATTATGTCCCCAAAAAAGTGGAGCCTAACTCTCCATTCCTTAAGTATGGAATGTTCATAGCGTGGTTTTGTAGTTTTAAAACTACTCTAATATAAAAAGCTTATTAAAAATCAAAAAGAAAGCAAGTAGGTATCTAGGACCACAGTTGAGCCCAAAAGGAAAATTTTTTTTTTTTTCTTGCCCATATAAAAGTGATTGGACAAAACTGGGCTTCATTTGGAAACAGTGTTTGGGAGAGAAGTGTTACATCATTTAATCACTATTTCATAACTTAGACATTGTCAGTTTTTTAAAACAGTGAGTGGAACATTGGACAGGTGAGCCTTTGGAATGTTCATTGAAAAGTCCTCAGGGGGTCTGTGGACACTTTGTTCAAGTTTGTGGAGTATTTGGGTCTATCTGGTTGTTTTTTGTTTTTTGGGGGAGTCTATCTGTTTTGATTGAGAACAATGTCAGTCAAACTTGTTGGTGATGGTGCAGACCCCAAACAAGACAAAATAATAGTACTCATGTCCCCCATTTTTCTAGATATTTTACTTTTCAATTGGTTGTGTTGAAGATGATGCCTTCTATGAGACCATGAGAGAGAAAAGACTGTGTCCTTTTTTTCCCTTAAATGCGTCCAAAAGATAGTTCTTGATACGATCTCCTTGAGAAGGGAGAAACTTCCTTCAGTATTTTCTTTGATTTTAATTTTCTGCTTTTTATGCACACCCCCTCCTCACGCAACATTCCTAGAGAATAACAAAATAAATAACCTACTGACTCTTTTGAGCAAGTTTTATAAAAAGAGCTTTCCTGGTGACCCAGACAGTAAAGATAAAGAATCTACCTTCAATGCAGGAGACCTGGGTTCAAACCCTGGGTTAGGAAGATGCCCCTTAGAAAAGGGCATGGCAACCCATTCCAGTATTCTTGCCTATTTCTCTTGCACTGTGGATTTTGGCTGCCATTTATCTATACTTTTACCTATTTCTGATTTTTTAAAAAATATTTTGTTGTTCTTATTTTAATTTATTGGTTGTGCCACATAGTGTGTGGGATCTTAGGGCCAGACCAGGAGTTGAACACACATCCCTTGAATTGGAAGCACAGAGTCTTAACCAGTGGACCACCAGGGAAGTCTCTGATTATTATTTTTTTAATCATAGTTGTGGGTTGGGTTGCTGAGACCTATGCATACAAGGAAAGTAAGAGAAACTAGGGTGCAATGAAAGGTTGTGTATCAAGAATAGAATACATGTCACACTCCTTTTGGAGTGAGACACAGAATAAATTAATCAATACCAATTAAAATATGAAGGGTATAATAGTGTCAGAGTGAAATACTGTGGTAATTCTTTATAGGCTATAAAGAGCTATGGAAATAGAAACTAACATCAATAAATGCTGAAGGAATGCTTTGAAACATTTTAACTTGTCAATATGAGAGCAAGTCACGATTGTATCGACTTTTAATTTCCATTATTACAAAGAGGCTTTGTACTTATTCATCTGTCTTTACCAACAGCCTAGCCTCTGCTCCTCTGCTCCGAAGATGTCACTGGTAACAGGGATGGTTCAGCCTCTTAGCTACAAGTCCCTTAGGAGTCCCTTTACCTAAACCTACATTTTCCCATCTTTAAGATGAAGACAATAATCTGGAATCTGTAGAATCATTATGGAGATTAATCATTTTATTCATAAAGCTCTTTATTTTATGACTTCATGTAGTTGCTTTGTAAGGAGCTCCGTCACTGTGGCAGTTTAATTGATGGTAGTTTTAAAAGATTGTGATTTTTCTTCCTAAATCCTATTTTAACATAGGAAATAGAAGAAATTTTAGGATCATGAAGTAGAAGCAGTTGCTTAGTTTGTTTAAAATATATAGAGTATTTTAAATTTTGTAAATGCACTCTAAAGTAATATCAGGATGCTCGATGCTCTGTATTTAATCCTTATACCTAGTCATTTAAAGAGGAATGGTGAGCATTATGCTGGGTCTGCCTGGATGCAGACTTGAATTCCAGATTTCACATTTGGTCTTTTATTTGGGTTCTGAAAAAGAAACGTTCATTATTTTTTTTCTGAAAGAGCATCAACACCAACTCAGACCTGAAACCTCCCTGTATTCTTACAACGTATTCCCTGCTTTTCTAACAGAGGATTAAAAAAATAAAACAGATGTCCTTTTGAATGCCCACAACAACAAAAAAAAGAGTCAAAATCAAAGCGAAACTGTTAGAAACAGTACTTCACAACATTTCTTGCAGAGTAGAAAAAATAGTCTTCAGCAGATCCATTCTCTGCTTGATGTTGTCTTGGTGAACTTTCCTTCAGCTTCCTTTTCAAGGCTGGGACTAGGATGAGGGTGAAATGTGTAACAGCAGGTGGCCCTTAATTCTGACAAACCCCAACCATCCTGTCATGTTTTAATGATTCTGTTGCAGGTGTGAAAAGTTTTTCCCTTCCTCCTTTTTATAACTTGAGCATACGTTGAGTTATTTTTGTGCAACAGCATGATAAATTTCTCTACTTTTCATTTATAACCCCGATCTTCCTAGTTAAAAATTACTTGAATATTACCATGTGCATTTTCTACTGAAGGGCTTAAGGGCTTAGGGGCAAATCTTTATAGATTACCTTGGTAGCTGTAGGGACACTGCCCCAACCTATCTGGAGATTGCTTTTTCCCATTCCATTTCGTGGATTTTCCGCTGGCCATGTATAGAGTCCTGTGGAAGATGGCACCAAAGTTGGGGCCCTCAAAGAATTTAGAATTGTGGCTCAGATTCCATTTCGAATTGACTTGGTCTCAGATATGAGAAGGGAGATTTGCTGGAGAGTTACTGGTCAGCAGATGAAGGAAAGTGGTATAGGGTGACTCAGATGCCAGAAGGAGATGAAAGATGGCTTGAGTTTTCTTTAGTGTTCCAAAATCTTGTTGTACCTTAGGCCAGACTGTTGCCTTTTTTTCCTGTTGTTAGATTTCTTAAATCTAAAGTATCCTTTTGCCTGTTTCTTGTAAGTGAAAGAAACTCGTGTTGCAAAATGATATTTGAGGTTCTGTAGCAGTATATTTTAATTTCTACAGCTTTTTCTGTCTTGGCATGCCATTCTTTAATAAATGACATGTCCTCCAAAACCCTCATGTTGATTTACTTTGGCATGTTCTAAGAAGATAAGGTCACAGAACAAGTTGGATTTCCATTTAAATGGTTTTCTTCATTATACTAAAGGGGACAGTTGGGGGCAGAGGGAAAGCACTAACAATGATGTGATGTCACACAGGACAGCTCTTTCAGAATGTTTAGTTTTATAGAAATCTGGGTAATCCATGGAGAGATTATACCTGTGTGATACAGAAAATAGAGTATAAGGCTTTCAGATTCCTGCCTTGTCATCTCTTGGCCATATGACCTTGAGTGGGTTGTATGGCATTCCTGAACTTTGGTTTCCTCTTCTGCAAGTAAGAGATTGTTGATACAAACCATAGAATCATGGTGATGATTTACACCTTTGGAATGGCAGTAAGTGGAATGCCACTACACAGTAGATGGTGTGTAGATCATCTTTCTTGCCCCCTGTTCTTGTTTTCAGTAGGTCTTTCTTGTTTGCTCATAAACAGCTAAGTCTGAGGAATATTTTGCCTCTTCTGCTCTCTCTCTCTGCATACCTACTATGTCCTAAGAGTCTTACAGTGTAATTATCTCAGTGGTACTTCAGTATATCCTGAATCTCCCATCGTACTCTAGATGCACAATAATAATTGGACTTTTATAAAGAGAACAAAGGAAAGGTGGCTTCAAGACCAAACAGTTTGGGAGAATGTTGAAGCAAAATCTGATTTCTTTACTTTGGAACTTCTCAGTTTTTAATATGCCCCTTCCTTGGTAAATATCCTGAAAGAGAATTTAGTATCTGAAATTTCCTACCATATTTGATCTGCAGGTGCCTTTCTTCAAGATACATCTTATGGGACAAGAATGCTGAAGAAGAGTTTTTTTTGTTTTTTTTTTAAATTTTTTTTAGGGGAAGAAAAAATCTTTATGAATTAAGTGTATATAAAACTCAGAGTTGATGAGGTATATTTGGCTTGACATATCTGTGCTTTTTAAACTAGTGATGGTTTTCCCCTGGTAACCGTTTTGGGAAATTTACAATTTTTAAGTGAAGAGATGAACTTCATCACAAGTGGTGTACACTGAATAAGCAAGTGGGAATAAGAAACTTCAGTTGCATCTTTGGCACTAATCAACCCCTTGTCCTTCCTCAATTCTCTTAAATTCTTCCTTAGTAGAAATTTCTCCTTTTGATGTTCTGTAAAGTAGATCATTGGGGCACTTTATGTTAAATCTAAGTCTACAAGGCTACAACTTGGTGTGAAACCAAATCTCATCTCATTCCCATAGCTCAGACTGTTTGTCTTGAATGACACTGTTAACCCTGAGGAGTACGTCAGCAACCAAACATGCTTGGGGCCTTTGATTATGTGTCTCCTCTCAGATTCACTGCTCTGACCCAGGCCAACTTGTACCAAAATGGGACTTGGATCCAGCAAAGGAAATAATGCTATTTTTGTTGGAATCATTTCTAGGGGGAAAAAAAAAATCTTGGTAGAAAGAGAGCTCTTCATCTGAACCTGCGAAAGATGAGACTGTCACAGGTTTGGCATAATTATGTCTCAGCTGACATTGTTGCATGCATAGTCATATAGTACTACCTTAGGAAGCGATTCAAAAAGCACTCATCTCAAGGTGCAAAACATCAGTGCTAAAGTCTGTACTTTCAATAAACACCTTCCTCTATGGTGTGTTGTGAGGTGGAATTTGTCTGTTTGCCAGCCCTGGTAAGCCTGTTATGTTCTGACCTACTGCTGTGTGAAGGGACTGCATTTAGAAGCATAGCTTATCCTTCAGGTTTTGTTTCGTTGTGTTTTTTAATTGGAAACTACAGTGTTAGGGAGAAATTGATTATAAGCAATTCCTCTGGGTTACCAATATCTCTGTTAATACATTCAGTTTTGTCTCAGTCCATTGTGCGAGTACATTTGTCAATCATTTTAATTTTTTCTGCATTAAGCAACTCACTGCTGTCAGATTCTAGGTCAAATTTCCTAGCCTTCGTTTTGTTTTTTGCTTTCATTTTGGTCTTGGTTTATTATATCATTCTCCCCTCCTTTTATTTAATAGCAAGTGTTTAGTTTTCTGTGTAGCATTTCTAGTTCCTGGGATGCGTGTAATTTGTGATTTTGTACATAAGTTCACAGAGGTCCTTGTGAGCTGCTTGGGCATGCTTTCTCCCTTCTGATTTTTCATCATCTTCTCCCTGGGAGCATCCCATCTCCTTATGAACTTTTCATTGCTTCTTGCTATCTTATTTTTTAATTTGTTTCCTGTTTCTGGTCTTCTCCTTTGGATTTCTTGCTCTTCCTTGCTCTCCTTCCGCACTTTCTTTCCATGACCTCTCTTCCTGCAGTTTGAAGACTCAGAGAAAGCAAGAGGGATTCTCATTTCCAAGGAACCAATTTTATGACTTGACATAGAAGTCCACAGCTGGATGTCCAGTGACACAAGATCGCTGCAGCTCTTTACGTTAAACCAGCTTCCTGAATATGTGAAATGTCTTAACGTTCCTGTTCGCATCTACCCATACTCATCTCTGTTAGGTGGCAGCCTCCTGGAGAAAGCTGACTCCTCAAGCCTTTGCAAATCCCTGGGACTCCAGCCACCAGCCTTACCATGAGCTCTCTGGTTTACTTGACTTGCATTTTCCTCACCTTGATTGCCTAGAGGATTGTCTCTTTCCCTGTGGCAGTTACCAGATGTTTATTTATACTTGATAAGGCCTCACAGTTTGTGGAATTAGCATTTCAACACTTTCATAAAGCTATTTTGATTGTCTTTATGAAAAGCAGTTTAGTTTTGCTTGAGAGTATTTCCACATTCTTTATTTGTTAATATCTGACTAGTCCACAGAGATTATCCCTTGGGCTTTGTCAGGGTCACTGTTTCTTTGTTTCTCTCAAGCTTCTCTGTCCAATATAATAACTATTTGTCACATGGTACTATTTAAATTTAAACATAAATAGGTAACTGTTGAGTAAAATAAATTTTTTGTTTAGTATCATTAGCCCTGTTTCACATACACAAGATATACATTATGTCCAGTGGCTATCATTTTGGACAGGACAAATATAGAATGTTTCTGTTATCACAGAAGGTTCTGTTGAAGTGCTCTGCTAAAGACTGAGTCGTGTTTTATCTGAGTTGAATCCAGTAATTAACATTCATCAAGTCCACTGGCTTCTGCTTGCTTGAAGGTGTGCCATTGTTAGTTGTTTTGAGTCCCATTAATACTTTGACTTCTAAGTCGGTGACTGCTTTGTTGGTGATTCCCGATTTTTTCCTAGTTTTATTGAGATATAATTGATATGTACCATTGTTTAAATTGAAAGTGTACAATGTGATGATTTCATATACACATAGTTTGTGAAATAATTACAATAGAGTTAGTGAACACCTCCATCACCTCATACAATAACTTTTTTTTTTTTGGTGTGATGCGAACATTTAAAGTTTACTCTTAGCAACATCCATTGTATAGAATACAATATTGTTAACTATAGTGGAAATTTGTTATCCTTTGTCCACCATCCCCTCATTTTCCCCACCCCTAAGCCCCTGGCAACCAACATTATACACTCCTTCTGTGAGATCAGCTGTTTTAGATTCCACATATAAGTGGTATCTTACTGTATCTGACTTATTTCACTTAGCATAATTTCCTCAGGGTTTTTCCATATTGTCATAAATGACAAGATTTCTTTCTTTCTCATGGCTGAATAGTATTTCAGTGTTTACACATACCAAATCTTCTTTATCCATTCATTCAAAGATAGACATTTAGGTTGTTACATTATCTTGGCTATTATAAGTAATGTTGCATCTAATGTAGGGTCTCTCATGCCTCTTTAGGGTAAAGATTTTATTCCCTTTGCTATATACCCAGAAGTGGGATTGCTGCATCATTTGGTAGTTATATTTTTAATTTTTTGAGAAACGCCCATACTGTTTTCCACAGTGGTTACACCAATTTATATTCTTGACAGCAGTGCACAAGGGTTCTCTTTTCTCTATATCCTTGCAAACACATAATCTCTTGTCTTTTTTGTGTGATAGTCATTCCAACAGGTATGAGGTGACATCTCATTGTCCCCTGATGCTTTTTCTTCTCTTAGTCTAAGCTAAAAGTTTGTGATTTTGTTTTATCTTTTTTGAAAAACAGCTTTAGAGTTTGTGTTTTTTCTCTTTTCCCCTATTGTTTTTCTGGGTTCAGTTTATTTCTGCTCTAATTTTTTTAATTTCCTTCCTTTTCCTAACTTCAGACTCTGTTCTAATTTTTTTAGTTCTTGGGATGTAATGCTAGGTTATTTGAGATCTTTTTATTTTCTTATATTTATTAATTGCTATAAATTTCCCCTAAAGAACTGCTTTTGTAGCACCCTGTAGATTTTGTGTACTGTGATTCTGTTTTCATTTGTTTTGAGATTTTTTTTAAAATTTCCTTTTTGATTTTTCTCTTTGACTGGTTGGTTATTTAGAATGTTGCTGGTTAGTTCCCACATGATTTTAGATTCCTCAGCTTTCCTCCTATTAGTTAGTGATGTCATACCATTTTAACATTACTTGGTGTGATTTCCATCTTCTTAAATCTGCTGTCTAGTTTTGTACTAATGCCATCTTATTGTTTTCTAGCTCTTTTGTCAATTATCTTGTTCCTTTCTTCTTTACTTACTCTCCTTTTTTGTGAATTGATGACTTTCTGTATTGGTATGTTTTGATTCACTTCTCTCTATCCTTTGTGTAGCTGCTGCAGTTTTTGCTTTGAGGTTATTATCAGGCTCATATAAGGCATCTTATAGATACAGCTGTAAGTTCAGTTCAGTTCAGCCGCTCAGTCATGTCCGACTCTTTGCAACCCCATGAATCACAGCATTCCAGGCCTCCCTGTCCATATAGTTTATTTTGTGTTGATAAGACCTTAGTTTCAATCACAAACAAAATTTTACTTTTACTCTCTCTCTTTTATGTTTTTGATGTCACCATTTACCTCTTTTTATATGGTGTATTCATTAACAAATTATTCTAGATACAGTTATTTTAATACTTTTCTTCATTAGTCGTTTTACTAAAGTAGTTAACACACTACTGTATTGGAGTATTCTGAATTTTACTGTGTACATACATACCTTTTTCAGTGTGAAACAATATTTTCATGTTATTAATTAATGTCCTTTTGTTCCATCTTGAAGAACTCCTTTTTGCATTTAGTGATACCCTAATTCTTAAAGGAGGTGAAGGTTTTCACCCTGTTACACCTCTGAAAAATTGTGCATTTCCTATCTTCATCATCCTTTGTGGAATATATAATAAACTAAATTTTTGTTTTCTATCTGCTCTCTTTTTTTCCTGGGGTGTACTTTCTAATTTTGCTAACATTGCTATTTAGACCTTCCAAGGAGCCATTATATTGTATAAAACTAATTTAGTCTTTTTGTTTAGTTTTACCTTTTCCCACCTCCTCTCCACATCTTCCAGTTTCTAAGATACCAAACTAGGAACAGTTAGTATGTGGAATTATGGTATTATCTCAGGCCTTGAGATACCCCAAAGCACAAGCTAAGTACAAAGTAATCATTTCCAGGCTGGTAACAGAAGGTTCACCCTACTGAAAATTTCATATTTTCCTCTTTAGGTGCTCAGGTAACAGTTTTATATTTAATGTAGCAATATGTCTAGCTTAGCTTTGCGCAGTTTTACTGTGTGGACATCCAGTGTACTGTGCCCTGATTATCTAGGTTCTAAAACTTCATGTTAATAAATAGCTCTTTGGGGAAAGGCAGGGATTTTTATCAATATGCAGCATTACCATTATTGGGTTCCCTGGATAGGTTGAGATAGTGTCATTGTTACAAAAGATAAACTTTGAAGGAGCGTTTGTGGAGCAGCTGACAATGGATGTTAGAACAATAGCTCAGGATTTCATGGTGGCTTAATCATTATCCACCCCCATCCTCTCATTCAGCCAGCCAAACTTTATTTCTTAAACTTTACTACATGCCAGGCACATCCCAGCGTTTTCTACTGGGGTGATTCAAAGGCTAGAGGAAACAATGGCAGTGAAAACAAGTGAGTGCCATGATGAAGGGGAAATGTGCAAGGTCTACGCCCTAGACCTGTGACCTGTGTAGCTGCCCAGGGCCCCAGGTTTAGAAGAGTCCCCCACTTGACTCAATGCCCACTGTCACTGCCTTGATATTTTTAAGAATTTTGAACAAGAGGCCCCAGATTTTCATTTTGTACCAGGCTCTCCAAATTGTGTTGCCCATTTTGGAACAGTATTGTAGTGGGACGTGAGAGGGTTCCTTAGTCCAGCTGTGAAGGATTTGGAAAGGCATCCTGGAGGAAGTGACATCTGCATTGAGATGTGAAGGGGAAAAAAATTGGTCCAACAAAGAACAGTGACAGAGAGAACCTCATAACAAGCTGTAGGTGGACAGGGCAGAGCCATAATGTTACTGGTGAGTTTCACCAAACTATTATGCCTCCATCTTTTTTAAAAAAAAGTGATTGATTTTTATTTATTTATTTGGATGCACTGGGTCTTAGTTGCGGCATGTGGGCTTTTTAGTTGCAGCATGTGGGATCTAGTTCCTTGACCAGGGATTGTACTTGGGTCCCCTGCATTGGGAGCATGGAGTCTTAGTCACTGGACAAGCAGGGAAGCCCCTTTGCCGCCACCTTCATCTTAGAAATGTACTTGTCTCATGGACCTACCCTTAGAGGCCAGCAGTTTTTACCCTTTGATTTCTCTTTATATGGGCTTCCCTTGTGGCTCAGTTGGTAAAGAATCCGCCTGCCAGGCAGGAAACCTGGGTTCGACTCCTAGGTTGGGAAGATCCCCTGGAGAAGGGAATGGCTACCCACTCCAGTATTCTGGCCTGGAGAATCCCATGGACTGCATAGTCCTTGGGTCACAGAGTCAGACATGACTGAGTGACTTTCACTCATTCTTTGTATGCCTGTCTTTCTTCAGATGTGACCTGTAAGATTGATCAGGCTATAATATATGACTTTTTTCATAGGCACAGTTTACAACCCAAATGTTGACAAGCGCCTGTTGAGTGAATGAACAATTAATTAAGTAGGCCTTCTGAGGTCTGTGATACACTGAAAAGACTTTCCTCCTTCAAGGATTCAAAGCACACAGCAAACTAAGCCAGAACGTCCATTACTGCAAAGAGAGTAGGAAGCCTGAATTCTTATATAAAAATTTCTCATTTTGTATTAGCTGCTAATGTAAAACATTTACACATACTGATGGCCAAATAGAACTTGTCTGTTGGCCAGTATTATCCTTGCTAACAGCATGTTAACCCTAAAATCCTTTCTGAGAGGAACTAGAATGTTCTTCCCACTTCTTTACAGATATAGGCTTCTTGTATAGAGGGAGGATTTCATTTTTCCCATTTTCATTTTCAAAAGAAAACCTTTACTTCAGGCTTGGAAACAGCCTTTTATATAGGTTAGAGATTATAAGCGTGGACCTTGATACCCCACACCACATAAAAATTAATTCAAAGTAGATTAATGACTATAATATCTAAAACCATGAAAGTATTAGAGGAAAAAGCAAGAAAAATCATCATGACCTTGGATTCGATGATGGATTCTTCTATTTCATACCAAAAGCATAGGCAGCGATCCTTCAACTCTACCACCCTCCTTCCCCTCTTCCATCAGTAACTTCTTCCCTGTTCACTCATGTCAGCCCCTGCATGCCCACTGTTATTCTGTTCATGGTGAAACACTGTACAAGTAAAAGTGTTGTCTTTATTTTTTGTGTTTCCTTTTTATGTGTTATCTGTGTGAAAAGTATTATAAGCCTATTACAGTACAGTTAGTTGGGTAACTGGGCTTCTGGGGTGGTGCTAGTGGTAAAGAATCCACCTGGCAGTTCAGGAGACGTAAGAGACGTGGGTTCCATCCCTGGGTCCGGAAGATCCCCTGGAGGAGGGCATGGCAACCCACTCCAGTATTCTTTCCTGGAGAATCCCATGGACAGAGGACTCTGGCAGAATACAGTTCACAGGGTCACAAAGAGTTGGACATGACTGATGCGACTTAGCACAGCACAGAGTTGAGTGCCTAGACTAAGTTTGTTGAACTTATAAACAAATTGGACTTACAAATGCACTCTGAGAAGGAAACTTATTTTGTATGTAGGGGACTTAGATCATTTAGGTGGAGCAAGGATAGCAGGAGGCAGAACTTTCTGTATCAGTTCTATTGAAATGTTAATTTTCAACAGAAAATATGTTGAATTTAACCAGTTCTTTTTTTCTTTTCTTTAATGAAGAAATTGAATCCTTGTTATCACTCCCAGGATAAAGACCTCTGTCCTGAAGCATCCTAGAAGGTCTTACCCCAACCTTTCTTTCCCATCTCACACCAGCTTTGTCTTGGTGTCCAGACACAGGCCACTTGCTCCCACCACAGAGTTTATGTAGCTGCTATTCTTTCAGTTCAGTTCAGTTGCCCAGTCATGTCTGACTATTTACAACCCCATGGACTGCAGCACCCAAGGCTTCCCTGTCCATCACCAACTCCTGGAGCTTACTCAAACTCATGTCCATCGAGTCGGTGATGCCATCCAGCCATCCCATCCTCTGTCATCCCCTTCTCCTTCTGCCTTCAATCTTTCCTAGCATCAGGGTCTTTTCAAATAACTCAGTTCTTCTCATCAGGTGGCCAAAGTATTGGAGTTTCAGCTTCAACATCAGTCCTTCCAATGAATATTCAGGACTGATTTCCTTTAGGATGGACTGGTTGGATCTCCTTGCAGTCCAAGGGACTCTCAACAGTCTTCTACAATACCACAGTTCAAAAGCATCAGTTCTTCAGTGCTCAGCTTTCTTTATAGTCCAAATTCTCTCACATCCATACATGACTACTGTAAAAACCATAGCTTTGACTAGACAGACCTTTGTTGGCAAAGTAATATCTCTGCATTTTAATGTGCTGTCTAGGTTAGTCATAACTTTTCTTCCAGGGAGCAAACGTCTTTTAATTCATGGTGGCAGTCACCATCTGCAGTGATTTCGGAGCCCAAGAAAATAAAGTACGTTACTGTTTCCATTATTTCCCCCATGTATTTGCCATGAAGTGATGGGATTGGATGCCATGATCTTTGTTTTCTGAATATTGAGCTTTAACCAACTTTTTCACTCTCCTCTTTCACTTTCTTCAGGAGGCTCTTTAGTTCTTCTTCACTTTCTGCCATAGGGAAGGTGTCATCTGCATATCTGAGGTTATTGATATTTCTGCCTGCAATCTTGATCCCAGCTTGTGCTTCATCTAGTCCAGCGTTTCGCGTGATGTACTCTGCATATAAGTTAAATAAGCAGGGTGATAATATACAGCCTTGATGTACTCCTTTTCTTATTTGGAACCAGTCTGTTGTTCCATGTCCAGTTCTAGCTTTTGCTTCCTAACCTGCATACAAATTTCTCAAGAGGCAGGTCAGGTGGTCTGGTAATCCTGTCTCTTTCAGAATTTTCACAGTTTATTGTGATTGCCACAGTCAAAGGCTTTGGTGTAGTCAATAAAGCAGAAGTAGAAGATTTTCTGAAACTTTCTTGCTTTTTCAATGATCCAACGGATGTTGGCAATTTGATCTCTGGTTCCTCTGCCTTTTCTAAAACCCACTTGAACATCTGGAAGTTCACGGTTCATGCATTGTTGAAGCCTGGCTTGGAGAATTTTGAGCATTACTTTGCTAGCATGTGAGATGAGTGCAATTGTGGAGTAAGAAATTATTTGGCATTGCCTTTCTTTGGGATTGGAATAAAAACTGACCTTTTCCAGTCCCGTGGCCACTGCATGGCTCATAGTTTCATTGAGTTAGACAAGGCTGTGGTCCATGTGATTAGATTGGTTAGTTTTCTGTGATTGTGGTTTTCAGTCTGTCTGACCTCTGATGGAGAAGGATACAAGGCTTATGGAAGCTTCCTAATAGGATAGACTGACTGAGGGGGGAAACTGGGTCTTGTTCTGTTGGCAGGGGTCATGCTCAGTAAATCTTTAATCCAATTTTCTGTTGCTGGGTGGAGCTGTGTTCCCTCCCTGCTATTCACCTGGGGCCAAACTATAGTGGAGGTGATGAAGATAATGGTGACCTCCCTCAAAAGACCGCATGCATGTACTGCTGCAGTCCATGCCCCAACCCTGCAGCAGGCCACCACCGACCCACATCTTCACTGGAGACTCCCAGACACCCACAGGCAAGTCCGGGACAGTCTCCTGTGGGGTCACTGTTCCTTTCTCCTGCGTGCTGGTGCACAAGGTTCTGTTGTGACCTCCAAGAGACTATTTCCCAGTCCTGTGTAAGTTCTGGCAGCTCTGTGGTGGGGTTAATGGTGACCTCCTCCAAGAGGGCTTATTCCACACCCAAATCTGCTGCACCCAGAGCTCCTGTGGCAGACCACCACCGACCTATACCCTTCACAGGAGATGCTCAAACACAGTTCTGTCTCAGTCTCTGTGGGGTCCCTGGGCCCTGGTGCGCACAAGGTTTGTTTGAGCCCTTTGAGCGTCTCTGATGGGAATGGGGTTTGATTCTAAATGTGAATTCGCCCCTCCTACCATCTTGCTGGGGCTTCTTCTTTGCCCTTGGACATGGGGTATCTCCTCACAGCCGCTCCAGTGCCTACCGTCTCTGGTATGTAGATTATCCATTCATTAATATCTGCCAAAAATTGGTACTGTGTGGAAGTAATAATTTGTTGTGAGTCATATATAGGAGAATGTGAGTTTTTGTCTGGTGTTTAATCTTTCTGGGACTTTGTTGAAATTTGTTTTATGTTTCATTGCTGTTTTTTTGAAACTGTGAACTTAGGAGATAATTCTTTAGTCACCAAAGATTCATGTTTTTAAAATTTTTCTATTCATTGAACAGTTATACACAGTCTTCTCCTATCAGTTATTGTTCTAAGGGTTGGGGGTATACTGATGAGCAGGACATGGTGCCTTTCGTGAGGCTGTTTGTTCTTGTGAAGAACATCCCACATTTTACCTCGTGTGAAATGGATTATCACTTGCAAGTGATAGAAACATATAAAAGTTACCTAGACAAACAAGAGGAGTTATTGTTTCGAGCAGTAAGGACACCTAGCTTCATTCGTGGTTGTATTTAGGGCCTCATATGTCATCCGGTGTCTCTGGCCATCATATCCCTGGTGACTCAGTCAATAAAGAATCCACCTGCCAACGCAGGACATGTGGGTTTGATCCCTGGGTTGGGAAGATCCCCTGGAAAAGGAAATGGCAACCCACTCCAGTATTCTTTCCTGGGAAGTCCCATGGACAGAGGAGTCTGGCTGACTACAGTCCATGGAGTCTCAGAAGTGTCACACATGACTTAGCAACTAAGAAAAACAAAAACAATCTGTGACCCTCTCTCAACTCTACTTTCTTGTGATACCTTTATTCTCTAAAAGTTTTTTCTTTTATGACAACAAAAATGGTCACCTGTCTACATGCCTAGCTGTCACCCTGTCTACTTCCAAATACCATGTTAAACCATCGTCAAGGAAACCTCTCTTCTAATAGCTTCAACCCAATCTCTTAGACCAACTCTTATGGGGGGTGATGTCAGAGGAGGACATGTTTCTCTCTGATTCTGTGCTGAATTAAGAGTCAGCAAAAAATGATTCTCGCCAAGGGAATGACTGCTGATAGATGAATCCATGCTTCATAATCATAAACAGAGCGTGTCTATTCAGTGTAGCATTACAATTTCTGGCATTTGTGCTACTTCATTTTTTTTTTCTTGCTGCTTGAAGCAGATTTACAGATTAGTACTATAGGTTATTGCTTTTGGCATTTTTATTCTTCATTTTGCCTCCTGGGGATTATGTTTTCCCTCTGCTGCATTTTTACGCTGAAGTGTGAGTGGCCATGTGGATCCAAGGTCTTCTAACAGCTTAAATATTTCTGCTGGATATCAGGAGGCAATCTGGTTTCTCCTCCCCAGAGGGCTTTTGTGTCCTAAAGATGTGTAAGAGCCCCCACTGTCTTTGACCCTTTATTGATTTGAGAGATTACTTTCCTGCAATATACTGAGGATTATCCTAACCTTTGATGGTAGAACATGGATAGTGATGTTATAAGGGACTTAATACTTTTCTGTTTCTCTGTGAAGTTAGAAAGATTATCTCAATTTGGCTCATAGTTTGTCAGTTTTTAAAAAGTGATTACCCCCCCAAAAAAAGTTTTTAGATTTTTGTTACACTTTGCCTTGCCATCCACTGAAGCAAAGAATGCTGTATGTGAATTTTATGAAACAGAAAACATGCTTTTGCAGCTTTTATCCATCTTTCTTTCCCTATACACAATGCATGTTTATTTTTACATTGTTTGGGAGGCCCCAAATAATCGCACTGTTTTCAAGGGTATTATAGTACCCCACAAGGATTTTTGAGATTCTTCATGTGCATTCCATTTCATTAGAATTCCCTTTTGTCTTTAGATTTAGATTTGTAAATGGAAAGGACAGGGGCAGGGAAAGTCATGGACTGACTTGTCTGCACATTTTTCCATGACTCTGGTCCTCATGATTTTGGGCAATCTTTCCATTAGCTGAGGAAGAGTGCTGACCCAAAGCATTTTTTGTGTTTGGCTGAAGAGATGCCAGGGACAATGTAGGTCATCCATGCAGTTTTACTCCATTTTCAAAGAACCTTCTGACTGTGTTTCAAGTGTTCCTGAAGGTGCTTGAAGTTAGGCAGAGAATAGCATCACACATCCTGCTATGGTCAAGTCAGTGGTTAAGGTTTGATGTCTGCTGGGGTTTGCAGCTCTTTCACCCAACTTTAAACAGGATTCACCAGAGCGGAGGAGAAAAGGAAGAATCTGCAGGGGCTGGACTGCTGTGGCAGAAAGTATCAATCATTATAGAAATAACCTACAACCTCTCAGCTTCCCTGTGTGATGCCATTGACAAGTCACAGGATGTATTCCGTTGCCCAACATAAAAATAATGACATGGATGAAATGCAGGCTAAAGTTCTCAGTCTCACCTTCCAACATCAAGATTCTTCCTTTTTTATTTTATCATCCATGAAAGTAAAGCCAGTGATCTGAACCACTATGAATTAGTAGATTCTCTTTCCTCCTCCCCGAATGCCCCCACTCTGAACTCAGGCAACCTCTGGCAGTAAGGCAGCGGATACCTGCTACTCTGAGATCATTTGCAGAGACGATTCCTCTTTGAGTTCTGGCGAGATATACCCAAAAGTGGTCCTTCACCTTGGAGCTGGCAAGCACAGGTCATTAGCTTGATGGTTGGCATTGGCAGGGATCCACTGACAAGAGCCTTGCATAATCAGAGTGCTCATGAAATCTGTTAGTAGACAGTGTACTTGAAAATAAAGGGTGAAATCTGTTCCATGCATGTGATTCATTCCATCAGCCTAATGGTCATAGAGAAGGGGTAGAAGATGACTCTCTGGAGACATGAAGCCTGTCTTCTGTTTCATTCATTCTTCTGAAAGGGGATTCTCAAGTGTTTATTGCCAGTTCTTCCCCCATTGAATGCCAGTGAGTGCTGACTAGAGATTTTTGGAGCCTCTGTCACCATGATCATCAAATGGGAAATAAATTGCTGGTTAACCACAGGGACTTGATCAGTTCAGCAAGATCTGATAATAAATTTAAATTTCTATACATCTGAGTTTCTTTTATACTCAGATGTATAGAACAGACTTGTGGACTCTGGGAGAAGGCAAGGGTGGGATGTTTCAAGAGAACAGCATTGAAACATGTATATTATCTAGGGTGAAACAGATCACCAGCCCAGGTTGGGTGCATGAGACAAGTGCTCGGGCCTGGTGCACTGGGAAGACCCAGAGGGATGGGGTGGAGAGGGAGGTGGGAGGGGGGACCGGGATGGGGAATACTTGTAAATCCATGGCTAATTCGTTTCAATGTATGACAAAAACTACTGCAGTGATGTAAAGTAATTAGCCTCCAACTAATACAAATAAATGGAAAAAAAATTTAAATTTCTACAAATGTTAATAGCTAAAGTAGGACTCTGATAAAATGTTCACTTTCATAGTAGAATAAGCAGCAAGAGATAGATGTTCCATGAAGTCCACAACAATCAAACATTTTATTTATAAATAACGCAATATTGTCACCTGCAAATTAACCACTGTCCTCCTTTAAAGTTATTGTGATGTCCAAGTACCCTGTGAGTTCTGTGCTTCTATTTCAATTCATTGATGTTTGTTGGATTACGAGTATTACTGATGATGCTGGTGATAATAATAAAAAAATAATAAAGGTATTTATTGATAAACATACACATTTCAAAATGTAAACATACATTTAAGTATGTATATGTTATATATATATATATATATGTTTATATGCACAGAGATACACACACTTTGATTTAGAATGCCTATCAGAACACCGAAAGAGATGTTTCAGACTAGTAAATAGCATATTTTCTCATTCAACAAATATTTATTGAGCCTATACTGATATTGTTCCAGGAGCTGTGGACACATGTGGGGTTTGTAGTAAGGGTGACCGTCACAAATTACTTAAATGTTTTCATGTAAGTATTAAGACTAACACTGAGTAGGTTATGGGATGGGGAGTGGAGGCAGAAAGGAAAAGCAGAACTCTTTTAGAAAGGAGAAGCAGAACTCTGACACACATGAGGTTTCCCCCATGTGAGTAAACTGGGGTGGGAGGGGAGTCTCCCTGGCAGGACTGACCCGTGCAGGGCGCTGGGTGTGTTTGATGTATCGGAAGAGCCACAGGTGGTCTCAGAGGAGCGTGAGTCAAGTGCTGGACTCCTGGCCACACTGACCCAAGTCACCTCTCCTTTCTTAGGTACAAATCATTTTCACAGATCTTCCCGCTCTTCCTCTCTGCTTCTCATCCCTTGGAAAAATCTTTGTTGTTAATTGAAGCTGATAAGGCACTGCCTTAAGCCACTATCCTCACTGCTGCTGCTGCTGCTGCTGCTAAGTCACTTCAGTCGTGCCTGACTCCGTGTGACACCAAAGACAGCAGCCAACCAGGCTCTCCAATCCCTGGGGATTCTCCAGGCAAGAATACTGGAGTGGGTTGCCATTTCCTTCTCCAATGCATGGAAGTGAGAAGTGAAAGTGAAGTCATTCAGTCGTGTCCGACTCTTAGTGACCCCATGGACTGCAGCCCACCAGGCTCCTCCGTCCATGGAATTCTCCAGGCCAGAATACTGGAGTGGGTTGATGTGTCCTCCTGCAGGGATCTTCCTGACCCAGGGATTAAACCCAAGTCTGTTAGCAGGCGAATTCTATACCACTAGTGCCACCTGGGAAGCCCTAAATAGACCTTAGATACTTGTAATGTGGGTTTCTACTAAGCAATAGATAAGAAGAGCAAAGTAGGTATCGATTTATAGACTTAGAAAGATGCCCAAGATGTTGAAGAAAAAGTAGTTGCTCTGTGTGTGTCTGATCCTGTTTATGTCATTTGTTGTTATTTTGTTGCTAAAGTCATGTCATGTCCTAGCTCCTCTGTTCCTGGGATTTCTCAGGCAAGAATACTAGAGTGGGTTGCCATTTCCTTCTCCAGGGTATCTTCCTGACTCAGGGGTCAAACTTGCATCTCCTGCTTGGCATGGGGATTCTTTACCACTAAGCCACCAGGGAAGCCCTATATATGTCATACACACCCTGAAATTGTTCACCAGGGCCACCTCTGAGTAGTGTGGAGTCTATATTTTTCTTATTATGCTATTCTGTACTGTTTGAAATTGCTTCCAACATACATTTTATGGTTTCTGAGCGTATTTATATTTATATTTGCATTTTAGTCCTTGAGAGTAGTAAATGGTGAGGAAAAAGTATCTCTAAAGAGAGAAGGAGAGTGTAGGAGTGCTTTTCTTCCTTCCCTTATTTGAGCAAAACATAATCTCATGTGATATCCTTTGTCTTCATTTTTGTAGACCTGACAAGATACTGAGTCTTTTGCAAAACTGTATGGTCTCTTACATTATTCTGAGTAATGCCCACCTATAACCAGTTGGAAATAAAATCACTCATGACAATGAGCTATATGCGCTTTAAATTTCTGGAAGTAACATTAATGGTGTCCCCTACACGCCTCAATGACCCCCACTCACCCTTTGGTTTCATTTTTTAATTCTTAAGTAAGTTCAACACTTTGCAAATGACAGTTATGCTAAAGGCACTGGAGATTGCCGGCACTCAGTGAGTCAGTAGACATATGAAAAGTGTTCTGGTGATGGAGCGCAGGGCCTGGAAATAACAGGGGGGACCCTCAGATAGGAATTCATTCACTCAGCCAAGACGAGGTGAACCTGTGTTCTGCGTGAGATGGTCCTCGGCTCAGGTCAGGAGCATCATCAGCCTCCTGAAACAGCAGGGTTTCCTAGTAACACTGAGCTTGTCATCTGCCTTCCCTTGTCTCATAGTCCCCGCCACTCCCGTCTCACTTCCATCTGGCTTACTTGACTCATGTGGGTTATGCACCTGACTCTTGAAAATATATGGCTTTCTGATCACTAAATGGGTTTCGGATCACTAATCTAAACTTTGTAAGCACTTAAATTCAATCTGAATAAAACTTGCTTTTGCTTTGTGACCCTGTGTGGCATTTCAAACTCCTGGGTTGTTTTTATCTGGGTTATTTGTCCTAGAAAATTGGTGTCTGAAGTGTCAACATGGCAGAGCAATAGGGGAGTCTCAAGAGTTAAATCATCATGGCAGTGTAATTGGTCAAAGAGAAACTTTGGTGAAGACAGAATTCTGCCTTCGGTGTGCCCTGCAGCTGCCCCAGAGCAGGGGCATGGCCTGCTGGCAGGAGATCACTCGTGCAGGGCTGGCAGACACCATCAGAGGCAGAGTCAAGATCCCTGAACACACCTGTAGACCAGATAATTAACTTGACAGCTTTATAGGAATGCTCTCCTTTTCTGCGTCTTTTTTTTTTTTTTGACCAATTACTTTCAATAATGATGGCAAGTCTGCATCGCTCCCTGACTGCGTTAGAGATTATAATGTCAAAGGGCTTTTGTAATGTCTTCTGTGTCTTAATAAACCTGTCAGCTGAGGTTACGTTATTTTCTCATTTCCATCAGGGAGGCAAGGGATGGTGAGGCAGAGATGCCAGGTTGTGGTGTGTGCTTTTGGCTTGATGTGGTGTGCCATACGCTGTCTGAGCAGTGCCATGGCTGCATGGGAACACTTGGCACGGAACAGGCTCTTGTTTTAATCAGGAGACCACTGACATTTTGGTGGGATGTCATTCTGTAATCTTCGTGTGCTACCAGGAGCCCTGTTAATAACCTTACCCCGCTCCTTCAGCAGGAAGTTCTCCTGATATTCATTTGGCTAATATCCATCCTACCCAGAGCCCAAATATGGGAGCATTGTTTTCCTGTTCCAGAAAGCTTCAGCCATTGTCCAGTGATTTTTAAATGTTTTTATTTGAATTTTATTTATTTTATTTGGCTCTGCTGGATCTTTGTTCCTGGTGAACTTTCCTCCAGTACTAGTGAGTGGGGGCTGCTCTAATTGTGGTGCGTGGGTGACTTCTCTCTGCAGAGCAACGAGGGCTCTTGGGCTTGCAGGCTTCAGTGGTTGTGGTTCCTGGGCTCTAGAGCACAGACTCGATAAGTGTGGCTAATGGACTTACTCGTTCCTTGGCATGTGAGATCCTTCTGCACCAGGGATTGAACCCATGTGTCCTGCGTTGGCAGGCAGATTCTTTATCACTTAACCACCAGGGAAGCCCAGCAATTGTCCAGTAATTTTTGACTTAAGTATGATAATCAACTAGGTACAAATTCAAAAGTCTTTGTTTTTTCTTGGAATCCTACTTGAGCCAGGTATTACCCTGACCAGTGGGTGAATAAGGGTAAACAAATGCCAACACTTTCCATACCTTCATGGGACTCACTGTCAAGTCGCTGAAATGGTCATGTTATCACATAAACCAGCACATGGGGATACACTGGGGTCAGATAACCACATTATCAAGTGCAGGTCGATGCTCTGAAGGTGAGGCAAGCTCTCAGCTAGAAGTAATGTGGCTTCCCAGGGTTGTTTGACCATGTCTGGAGACTTCTTTGGTTGTTAAAACTGAGAGGTGTGTGCTTCTAGCATCTCATGAATACTGCTAACTTTCTTTGAGTACTAAGTTGCTTCACTCATGTCTGACTCTTTGCAGCCCTATGGACTTCGCAGCCCGCCAGGCTCCTCTGTCCATGGGATTCTCCAGGCAAGAATACTGAAGTCAGTTGCCATTTTCTTCTCTGGATGATCTTCCTGACCTAGGGATCGAACCCGCGTCTCTTATGTCTCCTGTATTGGCAGGCTAACCTTCCACGCTGGACAGGACAGACCCCACACCAAGGAATTGCCTGGCCCCACTAGCAGTAACGCCTAGGCTGCAGAATTGCTCTGGAGCTTTGGAAACAGGCCTGGGTTGACAAGGATTTTGAAGGATGGGTAGGAGTCAGCAAGGTGGTGGTGATGGGTGGGGAGAGTTCTAGACAGGAGGACATACAAACAAGGAAGAGGCATGGAGTCTGGTAAGAACTGAAAGACGCTGTGAACACGAAGAGATCAGATTGAATGTGGTGGCGGGAGGTCGGGGGAGGGTGGTGGCAGAGGCTGTGGGCCACTAGCAACCTTGAAGGCCCCAGAGGGTCATGCACGCTTGTCATATGAGATGAGGCCTAAGGTGAATTCAAGAACTTGAGTGTGGTAAAAGCAGACCCCCCCTTCCCCAGCCATTGAAAGTAACCCAGCAACATGTGTTGCCGCAGAAAAGAACCCATGTTTTGGAGCTGGGCTGGGATCCCAGCTCTGTTCATTATGCCCTGGCTGAGTCTGGACATGTTGCTTGACCTAGCCCACCCTCCATTTCCATGTGGAGTTATAATGCTCACTTGCAGAGGCCATATGGAAAGTAAGAGAAAGAACCCTGTCCTGTGTCTTCTGTAGAAATTTCCACTCTGATATTTAGTCCTGACTCAGGCTAAAGGGATCTTATTGAAAACCAGGAGGACTGCATAGGAACCTGAGGCTTTCTGTAGATTTTTTTTTTTGAAGTTCTGTGTCCCACAATTAAGGCCAGAGCGTCCTCCACCCTGTTAAACTGTGACCAGCTTTGTTGTGAGCCTGAGTCTTTCCCTCATAGGAGAGACCTCATAGAGTCTTATGGTTTAGTTATTTACTTTTGCTGAAAATTCCAATTATAATTCTGGTTTCCTAATAGCCAAGGAACCACAGGGGAACATTCTAGCTTAGGAATATGTTGGTGAGTAAGTTTATTTGTGACATGTATTTTCAGCAATCAATGGAGAGGAATATAATATAGTGGCTAACAGCACTAGCTCTGAAGCCAGTCCTGGATTCGGATCCAGACTTCTCTTATTAACTGTCATTTCTTCTCTAGACAGTTTCCCATCTAATAAAAGGCTAAAGATGAAACACGTCTTATAAAGTTCATGTTAGGAAGGCAGCCGATGGGGTACAGAGCGCTACAACAAGTAGTGCTGTCTGAGAAGAGAAAGCCAGAGTTCCTGCTACTGAGAGTCCCATGGCAAGTCTCACTCTTTTTCTCTGTCCTTGCTTTTATTTTAACCTTTGACTATTTAGAGATTAAATTTTAGCTGATTATTAAATACATTTATTGGCAAATCATGATGAATCTCTTTTATAAATACTTAGGGAAAGTGAGTTTTGAATGCAAGCTCTAATTGGTTAAATAAGTGAGTGAATAAATGAATCCAGGAATGAACAAGCAAATGTGAATATTAGTAGTTGACCACCATTTCTGGTCTTTGGTCCAAATTCCATCCTTTCAGACACAGGGAATTTAGAGAGGTGACTGTAGAAATTATAAGATTGATTTCAAAAGTGAAATGAAAAGACCTGAGTTAGATGTTACTAGAAGACAACCAAAATAGTTTTGAAAAATAACTGCAAAATGTTCTTTCGTCTATTGGAAAGCTAAAACCTAGTGCCTTCACAAAAGCTTTTCTTTCCTATAGAAATAAGGTTGGAATGACCTGTAAGAGGTCATTCTTGCCATCCCTCTGTCTCTCCACAGAGCTGGACTCAACATTTCAGAAGGGCGCCCTATGCTTCCCTAACATTCTTTCCTCCTGTGGTCTCTGCTGTGTTGCACCTTTGCTGTTGAAAGTTCTTTCCAACATGAGGCTGAGATTCTCCTTGCTCTTGTCATCAGTGTGGCCTTTATCCATTCTCAGCAGAGACACATCATCCACTCGTGCTGACTTAGGGGTGACTTGTGTCCACCGTGTGCCTACACGGTGCGATCCGAGAGGAGGCAGGTGCCATGGAGCCCGCACGATACACATAGACTTTTCCCAGGTGATCCCTCTGTGTGTGTCTCCATATGCTGACTGTGACTTTCAGCCCTGTCTTCATTTAATAGAAACAGAGGCGCACAGCTGCTTGCTTATTTCTGCCTTTTCTGTTGGCTCTGGCAAAATTTCTCCCCCCAGATAGAGGTCCCTTCTGAGTTACCTATCTTGAAACTCTCCCCACGCACAGTGCACCTTCTGTTCCTGGCAAATGTCCTTACCCCAAAGCAGGCCCCTTTGTTTCCATTCCAGGAGGAACCATGCCCTTGGATGTGTCTTCTTGCCTGTTGACTAAACCGCTTCCACTCTTTTAGAAGCAGGACCCAACTCAGGCCTCATTAGTGGACTTGGCATTTGTGGATTGCATTATTAATAATTGTGCATACCAAATGCCTGTGGAATCCTAAGCACCAGGTGCAATTCAAGCCCTGTCCTGGTCACAGCCATGGAAACTAAACGTTAATTCAGGAGTCAAAACGTGACTGTGGCAGGCATTTTTGCTTTTGCAAAGCTCTGTGAACAAGACTGAGCCGGTGTCCGTCCCGTCGACTGCCACAGACATATCAGCCATAAGGACGGCACAGTTGGCGAAGCTTTAGATCCACCACCTTTCTCATGGCCTGATAATTCAGAATGATGGGCAGATAAAAATAGGAGGTGAACACAGCCACACACGACAGTTCTGCCCTTCTGACTGTCACTTGCCGCAGGAGGGATGTGGCTCAAGGGCAGAGGCCAAGTCAGACTGCACCTGGCTGGTTCCTCCCTGTCGTGTTTTTCTGCCGTGACAAGCGAGTCACAAAAGAAACACGTGTTTCTGTGTCAGAACATGGAACAGCTAATGATCCTCCGTTGCTTTGTTGGAAATAGAGGTAGAAACATTTGTGGAAAGGACCCGCACCGTATTGTTTGTCATTCCTACGACAGGAGGAATTTGAATCTGTGTTTTAATTAACTTCTCTTGCTCCCGCTCCTGTGTTCTCTTGCTCCGGAGCTCGGTCTCCCTCTCCCTCAGCTCGGTTTTACAAGTAACAATGTGTTATTGGTTTGGAATTGATTTGGGTGTCATATGTTGTCATTTGATAAAAAACAGTTTAGCTAAACTGCTTGACATTCGAACAGCTGGTAATGTCACTTTTGTTAATGTCTTTAACCACATTTTTAACAAAACAGCAGATGCTCATCACAAAAGCCATTTTCCTCCTCCCATCTGATTGTGTAAAACCAGCCTCGCTAAAGGCTCTAGCTTGAGAGCACAAGTCCTGGGAATGATTTGCTTGACCTCATAAGGGAAATGTTTTTTTTTTTTTTGATCTAGAATTCTCTGGCAATGTTGGCAACAAAAAGGCAGTTGTGAAAAACCAACCGCGCTAACCTGGCTTCTTCTGGAGAGAAATGCTCTGAAGACACGCACAATGTGGTGGCACTGGGGAGGACAGGCTCGGTGGCCTGTGAGCTTGAGCACAGGTGAACTGCAGCGGCCAGGGCAGAGGCCGAACTGTGCCACCTCTGGCAGTTGTGGGACGTCCTCAGCACTTTTTAATTCCTGATTTTTAGGGGAAAACATACCCAACCTCCTCTCCCACCCTCACCTTTTTTTTTTTTTCCCTGTGCTGGGTCTCTGTTGCAGTGGGTGGGCTTCTCAATGCCAGTGGGTGGGCTTCTCTTGCGGTGGAGCCTGGGCTCTAGGGCGCATGTGCTTCAGTAGTTGTGGCACACGGACTTAGTTGTTCCGCAGCTTGTGGGATCTTCCCCAGACCGGGGGATCAAACCCGTGTCCCCTGAATTGGCAGGCGGATTCTTTACCACTGGACCACCGGGGAAGCCCCCTCACTCCCTTTCTTAACCAAGCCATTTTTCTGGCCAAGCAAACACACACACAGAATGGGATTAGTTTTCCAAAACATTTGCAGTGCAATGTGAAAAATTCCCCTGAAAGATTTCCACTCAAATGCTTTTTTTTGTATCGCAGATATCTGACCTCGAGCTCTTATCCCATGTTCTCAAGTTTTCACTGCCTTATTCATGAGTGTTTGGAAGTACTGTCATGAAAATCGCACTGCATATTGGCTTGCATGTTTGTTCATGGTGTTTAGCAAGGACTTATGGAAGTGTTGCTGAGTGAGGGGCAGTGTATCCTGAAGCCTAAGAGCATGTCCCCTGGAGTCTGAAGTACCGTCATGCAGCGTCTCCACTGTTTATGAACCCTGTGACTTGGGCATAATAAATGTTTGGTTGCTTTGTGGTTCAGTTCTCTCAGCTTCAAAATGGGGATAATTATAGAACCAATCACAGAAGTTTTTGGATGGGTGAAAAGAGCTAATCCATGTAGAAATTAATAGATACATAAGAGCAGTGACTGGTATGTTGAAAGCACTAAAAAATGTTAACTGTTACTATGACTGTGCTAAAGAGGTATGCTGCTGAGAAGGTTTGTGCTTTTTAAACATTTTGTGATAGACTCTTTAACATTCATGCTACCCTACGTAATTTTATCTAAACTATGTGAAAATTGTGTGTGCATGTGTTGACAGGGTTGCCCTCCTTGTATGTATACAGCACAGATGTACATATAATAAATAGAGATTCAGTGTATCTGTGGTTTTAATATTTTACAGGTTGAGGGTGATTAGGGGGGAAAAGGTATCTGAAGAGGCTAAAGAGCCTCTTCAGATAAAAAAAAAAAAAAACAAAAACTTTTGGAAGACTGTCTTAAACCAGTACTGATTACCCTCCAGCTAAAGACTACCAGGAACAACACACCTGGAGTGGAACAAGTTGGGTTTATTATTGATTGCAGGAGAGAGAACACACACCATGGGGAGCCATGGGGTGTCTAAGTAAGAGTGTGTTAGAAGGATTTAAGCTTTGTTTGGGTGATTTAGGGAACGTCCGAGGGGATGAGGTTCATTCTGGGTCACATGCTGTCATTAAGTTTGGGGCAATTCTATTATTGGGTATCTCAATAAATCCTCTCTATGGGGAAGGAAGAGTAGAGTGAGGCTGAAGCTATCTTATAAAGAAGCAGCTATCACTCATATTAGCCAAAGGAGGGCAATGTTCAGTGTTTTGTGAGTTGTACCGTAACCTTGTTTCTGTCTGTGCTCAGACAAAACTGTCAAGGGGTCTTATCTAACTTAACTTGATCTCATACTGACCTTTCCTGAGTTGTTGGTATGCTGTGAGCTTGTTTGTGTCCAGCAGGAGGGCGGTATGGCCTGGCTGTGCAAGCCAGACCAGCTTCTCACACTGAGGCCGGGCTGTGTCAGACCAGTGCTCAGAGGTCTGGGGCCCTTTATTCCCCTCCGCCCCCACGCCCACCCACCACCACCATTCCCCCTCCTCCTTCCTTCCTCCCCAGAGTATTTCCATGAATCACACCAGATACTGATTCAAAGATGAGCTGCTCTGAATCTTGCTGCCGTGGAGCAGCAAGGATAAGCTGGCTAGGATTTCTAACGATGAAAAGCTAGTCTGCTTTAGGAATTGAATAGGCAACACAGGGCACCAGTTAGTCCCGGCAGGCATCTTATCACCATGTGGGGAGCTCGCCTTAGGACAAAGCCTTCTCCTGGTCTATAGAGCAGAGAGCTCTGAAGGTCAGAGGCCACCGATGACATGGCAAGTCGCTGAGCCTGCCTGCTCCCTGCACTTTCTGTTTGGGGAGTTGGTGACTTGCTAGGTTCTGTAGCTGAGAACCTCCTGACTAATGCTCTTAACTCTTCCCTTCTGTGAGGTACACACATATCTGAAATGTTGTATGTAAAGAAAAAAAAATTTTTTTTTAAATCATGGACATTAATTCCTTTTGCAAAATAATTCTGTGAAGGACTTTTGAAAAGATTTAAGTGGAAAGAGGATGTGCTATTTATTCACGGGGCATTATTTTGCTCTTCGGGCCTTTCTCCCCAGGCCAGGGTACGAGGGACAGGTTCGCGCAGGTTTGCCTCCTTCCTCCTCCCCTTTCTTCCCAGCTCTCACATGCAGGCTGTCTTTGCTGCCCGCCTCTATAGCTGACCACATACCATACTGATCTGGCTTCTCATACAAGGGCTATTATTATTCTTTCCTGAGAATATCACAGGCTGTTCAAACTGGAAGGGACCTCAGAGGTCATCTAATCAAAACCCTCATTTTAAAGAGGAGTACACGGAGACCCAGAGAATCGGGACTTCACAAAGGTCAAGCAGCTTCTGGCAGAAAAGCTGGACTTTTCCACGCTGCACAGGATTAAAAAGACGCCTGGTGTGCCTGTGACCACTTTGAGGCCTGCATCCTTGGCAGGCATGACTAATCACTCACTGCATTCCTTTCAGCCAAGTACCCAGGCCATCTTACGATCTTCAGTGTTGCGCTCCAGCAGCCTGTACCCATCAGTCATTGTTGGCATATGCATTGATACCTTTTCTGTATGGGGTACACTTTATACATCAGTATTTATTTCTTAATAAGGAATAGCTATTTAAATATATAGATACATTTTAATCCCAAGTGCCGTATCTAATGCTCATGTCTTACGTATCTGATACGTAACTATATATCAAAGAAGTGTAGTTTTTCTAGCATTTTAGTCGACATTAATTAAGGCCCAATATTACTTTCATTACTTAGGGGAAAGAGTCACAATGTGTGCAGTATTGTACAAAATATTGAAAAGGGATGGACTTATAGTTTTGTAATAGAATCCCTAAAGCTTTTGTGTTGTGTTTAACTTTTAGGATTGTGTGTCTGATGTCAGACTACTGTAATAACTGAGTTTTTAAACAACTCCATTTTAAGACAATTTGTTAATTTTAAATACCGAAATGCTCTTTTTTATAATGTTATTTTCTTAAGCTAGAAAATAGTTCTAATCTTGTGATGGTTACTAAGCAACAATTAAAAAGAAATCTCAATGAATTCTTAAAGATTTTATTTACTTTAGAAGGAGAAACATATGGCTTTTGTACACTTGATGTCTCTTGGCCATAAGTGACAGAAAGGAAGAATAACAGAGAATGGGCTTTACCTAGGTGTTTGCTGGGGTAGGACAGGTACTTCTATTAAATTGCTTACCTTTTATTTCTGGGATTCCACAAAACTCACAAACTCACAAACTCACAAACAATAGACCAAAGCTAAAACATGGAGTGACAATGATCCATGTTACGAGTTATGGTGAAGGAATCCGAAGAAAGACCTGAGAGACTGTGTTGGGTTCAGAAGCCCACACGTGGATCAGTTATTCTGCTGAGTGTGGGGGATTTTCATGGGTCAGGCTCATTCATGACCCTCCTCTCTGCTTGTGTGAGAAAAGAGTTGTATTTGACCACCTAACTAGGACCACACAGGTATGAGAGGAGCAGTTCTGCAAAGGCAAAACCAAATGTTATTGTCAGAATTGGGAAAGGATGGTGGGTGGGAAGGAATAACAGGATCTGTTGCAGACAGTTTTGTTTCGTGTCTAGCTTCCCCTGTGGAGTGGTGGAGGAGGTAGGGGTTGGGAAAGTGCCCTGCTTTTGCCACATTTGACTCAGGATCTGTGACCAGCTTAAAGCTGCAGGTGGAGGGATTCAGGGTTTAAGGAATGTAAAAGTACACAGAACTATAAAGCACCGTCATTCAGCTGTAGGACTGAGATCTGCAGCTCACACTTTATTCTTTTACACAGCGCATTACGTGAAATGGAGAATGGTGCCAGCTCTGTGACCTTTCTTTTTCTTGAAGAACCCGACTTGTTTCTGGGATTCTGTGAAACTATTAGAGATATCTCAGGGTGATGTTTCTCCTTTTTCCTTCGCCACTGAATAGTTTAAATATAAATTGACTTTTTGGAAGAAGCAAATGTTTCATATAGGAATAAGTAAACTGTCATAGAGATCATTTCGTAGCTGAAGATGATTAATTGTGCCTTTTAATCATAGTTCCATTATCATATGAAACAGTCATGTCATCGGACCCATTTCACTTAATGAAGGTTTAGCACCACTAGGAGCATATTTGCATTAATGAGGCATCACAGGTTATTAATTGAAATCTAATAACAGCTTGGAATATTATAAGTTTGCATTAATTGGAAACAGAATTGTGGATTTATTGGCAATATACCTCTTGTCATCTTAGAGAAACGATTCCTTGATGGAATATAAAGAGGCTATTTTTCACCAGTTGGCATTCCTGGTTCTTCTGTGTTGATTTTATTTTAGACTGGAATAGCCCTTTATGACAGATGTCTATAGCAGGACCTTTTGGTAACCCTGGTACCATCCCACCATGGGTCTCTTTGGTCTTTTCCCTGCTCATTAGTCAACTGCTAAGGGAAGGAATAGAGTGAGGTGAATATGGTGCAAGGAAGGGATGCTCTTTGATGAGATTCTGTCAGTGACTCACCTCCCCAGGGAGCCATGGCTTGGACACCATAACCAAAGAAGTTCCCTTCATTAGGTTCCTTTGGCGCTCCTGGTTATTTCCTTTAAAGCATGTATGACCAATTATAACTGTGTTTGTTTATCCACCTGTTGCTTGTTTTCTGTCTAGTATGACATCTCTAGAGAACAGGAACAGCACTGTCTTGTTCATTGTACCCCCAGCACCTTGCTCAATGCAGACGGACAGTAAATAGTTGTTGGCTGGTTCACTGGATCCTGACTTAGGCTAGAAGAACCTGGGGAGGGTGAATTACTGTTCAAGCTATGTAATTCCATGTGGTTTAACTCTGGGGTCTAGGGCAGAATGATAAAATGCTGGACCTAAAATTTATCCTCAAGTCATTCTGTGCCCTTGGCGTTTGTGTTGTAGAAACTTGGCCTTAGGATATCACTGAATTTAATTCAATCTAGATTGGTATCCCTGAGACTGGGGAAAACAAGGAACAGAAAGAGTCCCTTGGTATTGTGTCTCCTGACAATTGAGTGAGAGTTGTGTTTTCTAACACTTCTTAATTAAGAATTTTGTTGAAACCAACATTCATAATAAACCTCAAAATAGAATTTCAGTGTAATAATTGTCACTTTTGTTAAAGCTCATAGAAACCAAACATACTCAGCTGGGTGTAGCCTTGAAGTTACAGGAAGGTAATTATAGTTGGAGTTGAGAGCCCATGAAGGTGGGAGAAGAGGATTAGCATTAGAAAAATTGGGACTTTTTTTTGCCTCTTTTTAAAAAGGTGAATTGTATGTGGAACTTTACACTGGGCTTTCACTTGGTGTGAAATAAAGAAATATGGCATGGTAGAGAGAGAGCTTTCAGCAGGCCATTGGCAACACAGGGCCTAGTGCAGTCTTTCTTACTTAGTAACTAAGAGACCAAGGGAATCTCAGTTTCCTGAATGTCATCTGAAGAACAGACACATCTGTCTTGTACATCGTACAGAATTTTTGTAAAGATAATTGAGGAATGTAAATGAATGTACTTTGTAAATTGTAAGGCAGATGCAAGGTATTGCTATTATTCATGTTAGCTCGGGAGTAAGAACAGCAGTAAGAAAGAACTTCCCAGGGGTAACCTGGATTGACTCTTGGCCAAATAGAAGTAGCAGCTCTTAATTTTTCATTATGCCAGACAATGCAGATTTCATCTAGCTTTCCTATAGAGCTTTCAGTTATCACGCACCCCCCACACTTTTTTTTTTTTCAACTTGAAAGTGTGAGTGATACTGAAATTATGTTTTAAGCAACGTAAAGATAACCACATTAAAGCAGTGAGATGCAGTGTTTTAAACTATCCTTTTGGAAATGATTTTTAAAATATTTAAATCACAGTATAGTTGACTTGCAATATTGTATTGGTTTCTAGTTTCTATTTTTCTATGTTAGTTTCTGTTTTTTTAAAAAAATAACTTTTAAAAAAATCATGATGCCTCATCATAGACAAAGGTGAAACTCACTGGGTATTCTTATCCCCTCCTGGTGGGGTATGGAAAGACCATGCAGTACAGATCGAAGGCAAAGCAATGTGTAAAAGACCATGTAGGTGGGGAGTTGTGGCAGAGTTTTAGGATAACTACCTTTTGTAGCTTTTCAAGTCTTCCTTCACTGTGTTTCATTTGGGTTTGGAGCAATTCTTGAAACGTCTTGATTCTTCTCTTGATTGGGAATATGTTGGTTTTTTTCTCTATTTGTGTATTGTTTGAAAACGGCCTGTGGGCAGAAAAATCCATACACGTCTTATAAAGACATGCCCTGATCTTTTGACTCTCTGGAAGTGGCTATGACCTCTCTTCTGTCTTGGAGAGAGCTCAATATGCTTTTTTCTCTGGGTGAACTATCACATTACTAATATCACAAAGCATTTTTAACATAAGAATGTAGTCAAATTATTTAAGATATTAGAAACCAGTAGTGTGTGTGTGTGCGTGTGTGTGTGTGTGTGTGTACTACCTATTAAGAGATGCTATTTCCTATTACACAGCCTTGAAATAAAATCACCTTGCCTGCAAACTTTTAAATATGAAATATGATTGTCTTTCACTGAGCACTGATGTTGATTGACTAAGCTGTATTAAGGATACCTGCGTCTTTAGTCATGTAAATAGATCTAGTAGTATCTGAACATTGGTTTACCTTTGGATCATTTTATGGAAGAATTTACTTATTCATTGGTCCATTCATTCTTTCACCAAGTATTTATAGAGTAACTTGTATGTGCCAGGCTTCTTTCTTTGAGTTATGGTTCAGCAGCAAATAAGACAAAAATTCTTCTGCCCATAGAGATTACATCTCAATGGAGAAGATAATCAACAAGTCAGCAAGAAATTAATTTAGTTGCAGACAGTGATACTTGTGGATGAAAAAAATAAGACAAGGGAATAGTGAATGTTGGTAAGCAATGCTATTTTTGATGGGCTTCCCAGGTGGCTCAGTGGTAAAGAATCTGCCTGCAGTGAAGGAGACATGGGTTCAGTCCCTGGATTGGGAAGATCCCCTGGAGAAGGAAATGGCAGCCCACTCCAGTATCCTTGTCTGGGAAATCCTGTGGACAGAGGAGCCTGATGAGCTACAGTCCATGGGGTCTCAAAGAGGTAGACATGAATTTGCAACTGAGCTCACATGCACACTATTTTTAGTAGAGTGTTAATAATGTTTTAATAATAATGTGTTTTTGAAGATACGATATTTGAAGTGAATGAAGCCAGGGGAAGGCCCTGGATAGATCAAGAGGAGAAACGTTCAGTAGGATGAAAGCCTTCAGATATAGAAGAGATTGGGATATTGAAGGAACAGGAAGAAAGCCAGAGGAGCTGGAGCTTTGTGATACTGATAAGAATTGCGGTGGGATGGTTGGGCCTGGCCAGATTAAGTCAAGAGAACTTTATCGGCTCTGATAAGGAGTTTGCAATGGGAAGAGAGTGGGGAGTGATAAACAGTGGTGTGATCTGACTTGTTTTATTAAAGAAAAGAGAATTTTATGATGTTCTGTGGATAACAGATTATGGGAATAAGTTTGAAAGAAGAAAGATTGGCTACAGTCTTTGAGAATAATTCAGAAAAGAGGTGATGGTGGCTTGGGTGTGATGATACTGGTGGAGATAGTGAGAACTGATCAGAATCTTGATCTATTTTGAAGATATTGTACCATATTATATAATCTAGGAATGCAAATATGATCAAGGCATATCACATGATTATATGGTTTATATGCTGGCTTCAGAACCTAAGTTTTGGTTAGGTAGGAACAATTTGTTCTTAAGTTGGGCTGAATGAGTAAAGGATGGACAGGATTACAAAGCTGTGATGACTCTTATGTCCCATCTGTTGCATCAGCATTCTTTAGATACTTTATGTTCTTGCTAAAACATTGAAAAGATGCCAGTACAGATCCATCCAACTCTATACATGACAAAATATGATATTACCATATTATCCTGTTATGACTTATTGAAAGTCTTTAAGTCTACTGTGAAGGAAATATAAGTTCATGCTGACTTTTTATTATTATTAAGCTAAGCATTATATTTGTACCAGAAAATAACCAAAGCTCTCTAAAATTCTGAGGTAGAGAGTTCTGGATTTTGTCCCAGGGGTTTAAACCATTGCCATGCTCTAGTTAGTGTAGGGGCAACAGAAACTGACTTCAGTATATTTTATCCCTAAAGAGAGACTGACTACAGTGCTGCATTCCTGCAAAGCCCCACTCCATGCTGAAGGCCTTCACACTTTGTCTGGACTAACTAACTAGTGGTGGCATCATGGTGTCGATGTCAAGATGGCATCTGTAGACGTTCTTCAAGTCACTAGCAACTGAACATACCTGCACGCCATTTTAAATTAATATTAAAATTATTTTTAATAATCAGACTCATTCTTGATCCCTAAGAATGGAGCCCTACTTACAGGCTTAGAGTAGATTCAGTTCGCAGTTGCTTGCTGGGTCTGTTGCTAGAGGAAGGGAAGGACTTTGGGGAGCAAGGTGCTCACTGCCCTATGATAGCACTGTAGCATCCTCAGGCTCCCCGCCTTCTGTGAGCTATGCTTTAGACACCGTGGAACTCTGGACCCCTCGTTTGAGTGGCAGAGATATTTTGCTTGAAATACCACAAGTTCTTTTTATTTGCTATGTCCTTATAAGGGACAAAGGAAGTAGAACTTTGATAGTTCTCAGAACAGCACAGTAGAAGAAATGCATTTTGTTTTCAACAGAGCCTATCAATGTTGATCCTGAAAAAACGTGTTGGAGTATATTCAGTAATCCCCTCTTTCCGGTGATTTATTGTTGATCCACATACAGATTTCCCTCTTGGAAGCAGACATTGATGGTGCCTGTTTTTGTAATTCTCTTTTCTAAATCCTGTTACATAGTTGCCAGAAAATGAGTGGAGAAATGCTGTGGAAGACAAAGAAATAAGAACTTAACTGTTTTCAAGTTCTCATACAGGGGTGTTTCAGACCTTTAAGATCCTACTAGGTGAATTGTTAGAAGGAGCTAGTTTTGAAGAAGGTTTTTGTGCCCAAAGGAAATATTTTACCCTGTATGTCAACAACTACAATAAAAACGTTACCACAGTGGGGGGCACCTCTTCTAGGTGGTAGAAGAGAACGCGCGCTAGGGATTCCTGTTACATGTCCAAGGTCAAAAAACAGTAGCTAGTGTTCACAGCAGGGAAGAAGACGTGGCAGAATGAAAATTAGGGGCATGTTTACACTTTGTTAAGGCTAAATTTATTTTTAAGTGAGAAATTCTACCTTTATTCACACAGCTCTTGTGTGCATGCTAAGTCACTTCAGTCGTATCTGACTCTTTGTGACCCCATGGACTATAGCCTGCTGGGTCTCTTCTGTCCATAGGATTCTTCAAGCAAGAATACTGGAGTGGGTTGCCATTTCCTTCTTGAGGAAATCTTTCCAACTCAGGGTTCAAACCACGTCTCTTAAGTTTCCTGCATTGACAGGCTGGTTCTTTACCACTAGTGCCACCCGGGAAGCCTCTCAAACAGCCCATATTCAAGAAAAAAATTTTTTAAAAATGTAAATAGCCCATATTCCTCTTCTGCGCAAGAGTTACATGTTCAGGCTCTGAAAGAATCTTAAGGTTTTAATTCTGCAAGAGGTAACCCTTGATTTCAGTTATCTTTTCTTGCTGGGGATTCTGACAGATATGTGCTCTTTGGAGCCAGTGTAGTCTGACCTGTCAAACATTTCAGATGCCAAGTCTGATTACTTTGCCCATGTAAACAGTCTGGTAAATCTCCCTCAACACATTTTTCCACCTAATATTTGTGGTTTTAAGGAAAATATGCTGCTGACACTATATACAGTATTAGCAAATGGTACAAAGGTGAATTTCTAACAGAAAGGTCAGGTGTAATTTAAGAGGATAAAAATGAATTATGTTGCAGCTCCTCCCCTTCTGTCCTGTATACCATATGTTTTTCTCACCAGGTAATGCTAGAAGATGTTTATTTTTCCCACCTTGAAACAATTGCCTCATCCCTGATATGATGAAAATATTCCATTTAAAATACTACTTTTCTTGTATGCCATGTATTTATCCATATAGCATGCACAGTATGGGAACCTTGGGTTTATTAATACACAAGGTCTTATGATACGGGATTGGCCAAAAAGCTGGTTCAAGGTTTTTGGTAAGATTGTACTGAAAAACCCAAATGAACTTTTCAGCCAACCAAATACTATTACTATGTTGATGAGAGAACTGGCATTTAGCATTATTTCCAGTGTGCTCTTGTCATTAAGCCCCATGTGTCCCTCTGGCTGGATGCATTAATCTGGTATATCATACAGAAGGGATAGTTTTAGTATTAAATTCCTACAAGGAAGCCTCTCCATCAGTGAGAGCACTTGGTGACAATTGTGTTATGCAGAGCCTTCCAGCCCGATTTTCCACTGTCCTAATAGTGGGTGGGCTAAGTACTCTGGCACCATGGTGATAGACCTGAAAAAAATGCATAAGTAGGCCTGGATTTGTTTAATAATGAGCATCCTGGATGTCATTTTGTAACTGCAGAATCCCTCCTGTGGCACTTTAAGCTATAGCAGGTGTATTCGTAGCTGACTTACTGGTACAGAGAAACAGTGGAAAGGTGGCCTAACTCAATTCTTTTGTTCTTGGAGGATAAAGCCTTAGTTTTCTTTGTTGACTTTCCTGCCATCATCCTGTTGTTGCTGTTCTCTTGATAATAGACTAATAAGAATAAATAACATTTGAAACAAAACAAACTCTGTGGACAAGCAGTTAAAAAAAAGTGCTATCCAGGATAAAGCCACAGGCTTCACTTGATCCTTCTTGTCTTGGATTTGACTGAACCTCTACAGTATGACATGCATAGCAGTCAAGGCAGGAGCACAAACACCATGCAGTCTACATCTTGTTCCTATCTTGCCTCACAGTTTGAGGGCGGGGTATATTAGTTTCCTTCTAAACCCAGAGCTGCTGAGTTCTTGTCTCTTGAATCATTGGTAAGACTTGTAGCTATAAGAATTACTCATAAAATTCAACCGGCTCTATTTGACTGGCTGGGGAGATTGTTTCTGCACAGATAGAAGCTTCAAATCGTTCCTTTAGCTTCCAGTACTGAAAGAGGTTTTGCAAATGTTTGTTTGTATTGTTGGAGGCTTTTTCCTCCTGGTTGGGCTCATTAATACCTTTTTGTGAGTACTACTTTGCTTTTGTGAATAGCTTTTTCTGAACAGCTTTCTCTGGTGGAAAATCCAATTTAGTTGCAAGCAATATTACCAGTTCCACTCCTTTATTTTTCCTTCCTCATTTGAAAGGAAAATAAAAGATTGTGTGTCCAAATAGAGATGTATGATTTATGGCAATAGCACTTCTATTAATAAATTTATGCAGCAATTATATATCTTCACATTTTGAATCTATCCATGACTGAAGACAGCTTCTTTATATTACAAGAGCGTATTTTTCTTCAAGACACATCTCATGTTTTTGGATCTTAAACTGTTGCCTCAAATTTCCACCCAAAGTGGACACTTGGTGGAGAATTCTGTTTTACATATCCGGAAAGGGAATAAATGTTGCTGTAGATTTAATCTTAGACCTCTTGAAACTTAGATGGTCTTCATGGTAGTCATCTGCATAGTCTCTTAGGACTAACCTTTTCTCATTGCAGATGAATCCTGCTTAATACATATGATTCAAAGGTAGCTGACCTCATTCTTTTTAGCTCCAAAGCTGAATGATGAGAATATTTTATTCCCTGGCCATTGTGTTTGTTTCTAAGAGAGCAGATCAGAAGCCAATTTGTTTAGAGCCCATCTGACCTCATGCCCTGCTGTCATCCCTGCTACCTTGTAATCAACCTGGGAATGAAATCAGAGAGAGTGAAGCAGAATGGGGAGGGGGAGTGGGACTGGTTATGATGCCATTTGTGTACCATTTAATAGTGATGTCATTTGAGAATGATGTCCTGGAGCTAACTCATACCAGCCCACATGGGCCTTCTGTTAAATTTTCAGGGATTTTGTGAGCTGTTTGATGACATGTTCGTAGCTTGAAATTGGCAAATGCCACACATCAGCTCCCCTACATAGGAAGGAAGGACATATGGTTAAACATTTCTCAACCACCGCTGCCTGGGCCCACCTTCAATAAAACCACATGACCTCTTTTCATGTGAGCTAATTAACTCCCTATCATCTCCCTACCTTTATTTTACTTAAGTTAGTTTGAGCTGATTTATCATTACATGTAATACGTGGCCAGCCAAGTTATAGTTTGACCAAGTTATTTATTTTTGCTGTTATGATAAATATCTTTCTTTTATATGTATGTTGATCAGATGAAGGAACTAATGCAGCTTTTGATTAAAAAGCTGCATACTTTAAAAAAAAAGAGCTGCATACTTCTATTGGGTGTTATAAAATATGGAAAAGAAGTACTGTGAAATTTATAGAAAGTTTTGATGAGTTATTGTAATAATCTGATAGATCACTGTCTTTGGGGAGCCTTTAAATGGCAAAGGGAAGGAACAGAATTGTTTGCTTTGTGAGTCAATGGTTACAATGTGAGATTAATAACCTTTGAGAGAAGTACCTGGGCTGCAGGGACTTTTGAGACAATAGTGACTGTTACTTTGTGTCTGAAGTAAAGTTGACCAGGGTGAGTGTGGTTAACAAGTTGCACATTGGGCCTTAATAATCAGTTGAATCAAGCTGCTATATCTAGTGGGCCCATCCCTTCTATCACTTTGCATGTGTGAACTCTGCTTGCTTCAGTTTCTGCTAATTGCTGGATATTTTGGAGCAGAGTGCACATCTCAAAGAACTATAGGGTTTTGCAGGGATTTAGTTCCTTTAAACAGTCCCACAGGTCTGCTTTTAGTCATCTGAGTTAATTTTGAGGCATAATGCATAAGAAATGCTTACATCTGGTGTTAACTGGGTTTGAATTTAATTTCTGATGATTTATGGCTCGGTATTATCATGTGTCCCACATGCCACTGTTTGAAAATCATTAGATACTATGCAAGCCCAAGTGGGGAAACTCGTACATAATTTACATATAATATGGTTGCAAAATCTGTTATCTGTTTAGTTGCCAAAAGAAGAAACAAAGTTTAAAAGTATACAATACAAACAGAAAAACCTTACATGTTCAACAATGCACTTTTTTATATCACTGACATTTGTGTATTATATTCCATAGAAGATAATTCAGAGGAGACAAACAATGTAGGTTGTCCATCTGACAATAAGAACATAGCAATAGGATCCCCTGTGTGTCAGAGTGAGATAAAGGGTCATATTGAGGAACCGGACCACGGTTCTCTGAGTCAATCTGGATCAGTGGGGGTATTTTAAATAATGTGATTGGAATTGATCTTTTCTCTCTAAAACAGTTGGGCAGTATTCACAGTGTATCATGTTTCTCTCCATTTACAAAGTGCTTTCTGTTTGGCAAAATATTTTTACAGACCAGTTGAAATTAGGAAAGCTTTAGGTTCAAGAAAAAAGAATTAAAATTTCAATCAACCCAGAAAATGCCCAAGATTAATGTAAGCAAGTAGTAATCAAGTATATCCATCCTGACTTTCCCTGTACACCCTCTTAGATGAGAAGTGTCTGCGTAACCCTAAGAAGTCACTTCGTAGTACCTGTCTGTAAAAACTGTGAAAGAGAAGGCAACTAGGGTAAAGAGGGGATAAAAGTACCTACCACCTTGGGCTATCATAAATGGTACCTGAGTTGAATGGAATAAATTATGTCTAGACCTTAGCACATTGTATTGCACATCCATACTGACAAACAGGTATTAGCTATTCTTATTATAGGAACCAACCTTTCTCATGAGAAGAAAGAACTAGTTTAATAAAACTAATGTGGGTGAATAAATAAATCCCGACGACTACCCTTCTGTGTACTCCAGGTAGACTGGGCCATGTGAGATACCTCCTCATCTTAGATCAACAAAACCATTTGAAACGTAACGTATGTCCTTGTGACTTTTACACAAGTCATACATTTGGAGATTTTGATTTCTCTGCCCAGCATCTTCATACACATGGCATCTCTGCTGAGCTCCAGACACATGGTCACTTGTCATGCCCTATGTTTCTGTGGAAGCTGTTGGCCAAACTCTGAAAGGTGTAACCTACTCCCCCATCATATCCTGCCCTCCAGTGAATTTTGTTTATGAATTTAGAGACTAATTACCTCAAATCTACCTTTCAATTTTTGTGATTACCTGGGCATTGTTCATCTAATGTGGTGAACAATACACAGACATTTTATTTATGTTAATTATTATGGTGTCAGAAATATAATAGTGAAGTTAGTGTGTGAAAGCCGGCTTCCCTGTTGGCTCAGATAGTAAAGAATCAGCCTGCAGTGCAGGAGACCCAGGTTTAATCTCTGGGTCCGGAAGATCCCCTGAAGAAGGTAATGGCAACCCACTCTAGTATTCTTGCATGGAGAATCCCATGGACAGAGGAGCCTGGCAAGCTATACTCCGTGGTGTCGCATAGAGTTGGACATGACTGAACTATTAACACAGTATGGTGAATGATACACAGAAATTTTATTTTATTTATGTTAATTATCATGGTGTCAGAAATCATGATAATGAGGTTAGTGAGTTAACAAATTAAAGCTATGAAGATATGTACTGATATGCTCTATGCTGCTTTTTATCTGGGCAGTGGTAATTCACACCTATTTTTGACTTATAGTTGCCAATGCACATACTGCCTAAAGAACTGTCATTATCTGGTTTATTATAGTTTGTCACTGTTGCATAGCAAATCACCCCAAAACTCAGAGCTAAAACAGCAATCAGTTTTTATCCATTGTGTCTTCGTGAATTATTTATGGTTTGGATGATCTAGGCTGGACTTGGCGGTGACTCTTCTCCATGCTGCGTGGTCTGATTCTGCTTCCCATCTTTCATCTTCCTTAGACTAGCCACCAGACTAGCCCTGTCATTTGTGTCTCATGCTTTGGCAGAGATTCATTATGGCAGGCAGAGGTACTTGAGACATTTTAAGGCCGAGAACTGGAAATTAGTTAGGACATAGTACCATTTCCACCCACATGTTAAGACCAAAGAAAATCTTAGAAGCACGTTCAAAGTACAGGGACTATGTGTAGACCTAGAGAACGTATTACAGATGTTGATGCAAAGATGGGTAAAGAACAATGGTCAATAATGTTACTACCATGATTATTAATTGTGTGCCCCCAGAAATATCTTCTATTTGTTGGCATTAGTTTGCTGTCTCTCACAAAATCACTATATTCTTCCCAGGTATTTAGTGTATTTTAGTTTCATGGGTACTAAATTTGTGCTGCAGACCCAGTTTTCTTTCTTGAATTAATATGTTAGAAAAATTCAGTCATCCTTTGTTTGTGTGTCTTCTACTCCTCATTGTCATATCATAGTCATAACACTTCTGACACTTCTAGTCACCAAAATATGTAGAAATTTCCACCACCAAGCAATCCTCTGTGACACCAGCTGAGTGTCCTACAGTTTAACTCAGTTCTGGCACTATCAGGACATAACCTTGGATCCTATGACACTGCCCACTCACAAGTAGTAGATCCTCAGGTTACCCAAAATTTTTGCCTGACTTGGTGAAAACCAGAGATTTCCATGGCCTTGTCCCACTTTGGATTCCATTAATTTTCTGGAGTGGCTCACACAGCTCAAGGAAATATTTACTTTTCTTTACCGGTTCATTAAAGGATGTGGTGAAGAATACAGATGAACCACTAGAGGAAGGGAGACAAGGGCAAGGCCTGGGAGACTCCTAAGTGCGGGAACTTTTGCCTCTGTGGAGTTGGGGTGCATCATCCTCCAGGTACACAGAAGGTTGACAATCTGGAAACTCTCCAAACCCCATTCTATGGGGATTTTTCTGGAGGTTTCCTCAAGGAGGCATCATCAATCATTAACTCCATTTTCAGCACTTCTCCCTTCTCAAGAGAAGGGGCTGGGAGTGAGGAGTAAAAACTCCAAGCTTCTAATCATGGCTTGGTCTTTCTAGCGACCGGCGTCCATCCAAGAGTCCACCAGTAGTCACCCCATTTGAACAGAAGATACTCTGATCACCCATGGAATTCCAACATTTCAGAAGCCCTGTGTCAGGAACTCTGGACAAAATTAAACAAAAGATGCTCATAGTGTTCTTATCACTTAGGAAATTATACGGGCTTTAGGAGCTGTGTTTGGGAAATCTGAGGCAGATATGTATCTGTCTACAGAGTATTGATATGAATCTATATAAATATTGTGAATATGTAAAGAAATCTGTATTTTTTTCCATTATCTCACATGTTGGATGCCAGAAAGCTTAAGACAAGTTTGTAGCTAATTGTAACAGCCATATCTCTATGATTCTTACTGTCTGTCTCATATCTACCTCTATTTTTGTCATTTTTTTAACCTTTGTTTCTCTTGTTTATTTAACTATGATTCTTATATTGGACTATTTTATTGTCTCTCATATTTTTTTAAGAATGCCTTACATCATTTCTTGTGCAGAAAGAAATATAACTATATAAGTAAAACTTGAAACAACAATTCCCTGCCACTATTCACTGTTTACCCAGTAGGCAAGGCTGCAAATAACATAGCATTATAATAGCTAGCATTTATTGAACACTTCTTTTTTGTTCTAACTCCATACAAAATGTTTTTTGAGTGATGCCAAAATCCATTCCCCCAACAACCTCATGAAATTTGTCCTGGCATTATCCTTTTCAAAGCAAATGTGGTTTATACAACTTTTTCAGGATCTGGTAGGTGGTAAATGCCACAGCTATGATTTGAGCTGGTGAAGGCTGGCTTTTGAGCTCACATTCTTGACCACTGTTACACTGCTTTAGACAGATGTGCTCAAGAAAATGATAAAAGAAATGGAAAGTAACTCATTTCTCCTTTCCTGAGTCCTTGAATCAGATTTCATTCCTTTATCTTCTATTTTTTTTCTTTGTGTGTCTTATAAATATACCTAATGAAAACATCAGCTGCAAATGGCTTAAAAATGCCATTTAAACTGCATGGCATTTGGCATTCCAATCACTGTGGGTTGAACAGAAAACTTTAAGAATTTAAGCAAATGAAAATGATTTATGAATCCCCCTTACCAGCACAGATAGGTTTAGCACAACTGTCCTCGTATTTATGATGAGCATAATACTTCCGGGTACATTTTATGTTTTCCTGCAGAAGTTTGGTGGTAAATGTGGAAATTAAACTGGAAAATATGGATAAATCAGCACAATTCCAAACACCTGCTCGGAACATTCATTTTATTGATTTAACAGTTGACTCTTTAGGATGTTTTTATAAAAACACTGGCTCTAGGCAGAATAAGTATTCTCAGTGAATGTATTTGTTGACATATCACTTAGAAACTACTACACTGACAGATTTTAGGAATTTTATATGAGTGTGAATGACAAGCAAAGGCCATTTTAGATGACAACAGCTCTTCCTATGTTTTAATGGCTGATCTTGTATTTATATAATTTTAGTGATGAGGCTTTCTTGCTTTGATCTTTTAGTATCACATTTGGCTACATTTTGGGGGAAGTCTGCAATGATTTTTAATGGGCATCCTGCTGATACTCTACAAGTAACATTTTGGGGAGACACTTGAAGTAATCACTTTTTCTTCAAATCATGTGTAGTTTGCACAACCCTGAACATCTCTGAAGCCATTTTAGTAATGGTTGTTTTCTGTTAATCAGTAATCTGTGCATGGAGACAGGTAAAGAGCTTCCTGTGGTTTTTGCTTAATTCTCTTAAGACCAGCCACGTGATGATTGTGTGTCATTGGAATGATGGCTAGGTAGATCACTGACAGATTGATGTCTTCCAACTGGGTTCCATTCTTCTACTGCTTTTAGTCATTTCTTCAACAATAGTATAACTATGGTAAATGAAAAAAAATGTGAGTTCTTTTTGGTGGGTGAAGACAGTAACCATATGTGACTTTTTAACCCCTTAAATGGAATCTATTTACCTGTGGTAGATTTGACACCCTAGATCCAGGTACCCAGTTTTAGTTCACACACACACACACACACACACACACACACACATTCCCATGGGTAAAATAGATTTCTAGCAGGAAGCAACTATATAGCACAGAGAGCTCAAGCTGGTGCTCTTTGACAACCTAGAGGGCTGGAGAGGGTGTGGGTAGGGCTTAGGAGAGAGGCTCAAGAGGAAGGGGGTATATGTATAATTATATTTGATTCACACCATTATACAGCAGAAACCAATACAATATTGCAATTATCCTCTGATTAAAAAGGATTTCTGTCTCTCCATTTTGGGGCTCTGATGGCACTCTGTAGGCTAGTTTCTTGGTTGGAGGCCTTATTTCTTGTGGTGTCCCTTGGCAGTCCGAGGCTACCATCTTACCAGTAGCATCAATCTCAGCAGAAAAAAATCTTTACTCACTAACTCATTGCTAGGATCTCACATAAGACTCTCGTTTATTCATCCAGATCATGTGCCCACCCAAAACCTCAGAGCTGAGGTCAAGCCCCTCAGATTAATTCCTTCCTGTGGGGGAAGTAGCTGTGCTTTCCTACAGGAAAACAGAAGTGCTATTAGCAGAATGCAGGAATGTTTGCTCAGTTAACAGAAATACTAGTCACTTCCCTGATAGCTCAGTTGGTAAAGAATCTGCCTGCGATGCAGGAGACCCTGGTTCAATTCCTGGGTTGGGAAGATCCCCTGGAAAAGGGAAAGGCTACCCACTCCAGTATTCTTGGGCTTCTTTTGTGGCTCAGCTGGTAAAGAATCTGCCTGCAATGCAGGAGACCTGGGTTCAATCCCTGGGTTGGGAAGATCCCCTGGAAAAGGGAAAGGCTACCCACTCCAGTATTCTGGCCTGGAGAATTCCATGGACTGTATTGCCCATGAGGTCGCAAAGAGTGGGACTCGACTGAGTGACTTTCACTTTCACTACAATATACAAACACACAAAAACAAACTCGACTGAGTGACTTTCATTTTCACTACAATATACAAACACAAAAACAAACTACAGGGATATATTCTTAATTGTGTTACCAATCTATAATCTGTTATTAACTGATTTTTTAAAATAATGAAAGGCATTTAAAGTAAGGGGATCATTTTCTTTTTTCTAAGTGGATGATTAATTATATTTTAGCCAATGGGATATGCATTCTGGAAAGAACTTTAACTGGGATGTCATTCTATACAACAAACACTTATTGAACATTTGTTATGTGTCATGAACTCTTCCATGTTCTGGAAAAACAAAAATGGCATAGCTCCTCCCTGCCTTTGACCTCTGGTCCTCATTTTCAAGGGAGTTAATGCAGAAGACAAGACAGTGAGTGGCTGCAGTTCCATGAGATAACTGCAATAGCTCAGGATTGTTCAGGCTTCGTGGACACCCAAGAGAGATGTCTCGCCTAGGCTGAGGGTGCTTCTTAGCTGAGGTGAGTGACTCTGCATCATCTGGCCCTTCTTAGGCCTTTTCTGCTTCATCCCTTGCAAAGTTCCCAAATGGACCCCTCACTTTAGTTGTCCTACAGCCTTTTTGGCTCTTCAGCTAACCCCTCATCTGTCCCATCTCCATCCATTCAGCCATACCCTTGGTCTTGCCTGCTTTTTCCATTCTCACCCTCCTTCATTCTGAGCCACCCACGGATGGTCTGCCTTCTGCAGTAGGCATGGTGATTGGGCTCCAAGGAGCCTTTCTAAACTCCGGTCTTGTGCCTTCCCCTACTGAACAGCTACATTCCCCACACTCCCCTACGGCTAGACTTCTGGATACCATCCTTTTTTTTGCCAGTTAGAAGAATTTGTTTGAGATTTCAAAGGCAGAATTGCATCACAGAACTTTTTCTCCCTCCCTTCCTTCCTTTTCTTTTTTTTTGTTTGTCAAAACATTTATATTCTACTCTCTCAGAAAATGTGAATTATGCAACTATAGTTGTAGTTAACTATAGTCACCATGTTACACACTAGATCCTCACACCTTACTCATCTCTAAGTGAAAGTTTGTACTGTTCTAAACCTCTCCCTAAAAAAAAATAAAAAATAAAAATAAACCTCCCCCTATTCTCCTTCACACCCTAGTTCCTGGCAACTTTTTTTTTTTTTTTAAGATTTCACATGTAAGTGAAATTATGCAGTATTTGTCTTTCTCTGTCTGGTTTCATTTACTATTTGAGCTTTCCTGATGGTTCAAGTGGTAAAGAACCTGCCTTTACCATTGTAAAGACACATGTTCAGTCCCAGGGTTAGGAAGATGCCCTGGAGAAGGAAATGTCAACCCACTGCAGTATTCTTGCCTGGAGAATCCATGGACAGAGGACTCTGGTGGGCTACACGGTCCACGGGGTTGCAGAGAGCTGGACACAACTGAGTGACTGTATACATACACAGACTCTCCAGGTTCACCCATGTTGTTGTAAATGACACTGTTTCCTTCTTTTTCAGAGCTTAATTGCATTCTATTTTATGCATATACCATATATTCTGATCCATTCTATTCATCTATTTAGATTGTTTCCATACCTTGAGTATTGTGAATAATGCTACAGTGATTATGGGAGTACAGATATCTATTTGAGATAAAAAGTTTGTTTCCTTGGGATGAATATCCAGAAGTAATGCTGCTGGATCACATGGTAGTTCTGTTTTTAATTTCTTGAGAAACCTCCATACTGTTTTTCATAGTGCTATGCCAGTTTGTATTATCAACAACAGTGTAAAAGTGTTCACTTTTCTCCACATCTTGGTGAGCATTTACCTCTTTTTTTTTTGGTTAGAGTTAAGGTTAGGTTTACTTTCTCCATTTTGATGCTTTTCTTGTTGTTTTTAATTGAGGTGCGGTTGCTTTGCAATATTGTGTTGGTGTCAGGTATATAGCGAAGTAATTGTTATACATACATATATGCCTGTTTTTTTCAAATTATTTTCCTTTATCAGTTATTATAAAGTGTTAAGTACAGTTCCCTGTGCTGTGTAGTAGGTCCTTGTTGGTTCTGTATATAGAAATGTGTGTATGTTAGGTGTAGGTTGATACATCACTGTGATTTTGATTACATTTCCTTGATTATTAGTGACGTTGAACACCTCTTCATGTACCTGTTTGGCCATTTGCATGTCTTCTTTGCAAAAATGTCTGTTCAGGTCCTTTTCTATGTTTTTTTTCAGTTGAGTTATATGGGTTTTTGATATTGAATTTTATGATGGGGCTGTCTTTTTCTTTTCTCCAGTTTCTGCGGGCTAGAACATTGGACACATTGGGCTTTTCGGCAGCAGTGTTTCAGAAGCCAGTCTCTAACTTCAGGGTCATTGAAAAGCAAAGCCTGAGGAGCCTATTTCTTGGCTGGTATGGTTTTCTTGTGAATTCAGAGGTGTTGATGACAGCAGCTTTCTGAACCCTGTTCACGATACCGGTGATATGTTTCTCATATCAATGGTTCTGTCGGTGGCTTCCTGACTTTCTGTCTTCCTAACAGTGGTACAAGTAGCAGCGCTGCTCATGAGTCATTCTGCGTGTCTTCCTGGAGTCCACACTCCCAGTGACTTTGATGTGTCGCATCAGCTTTTTTATCTGTTTGGAGCAGCTCAACTCTGACTGATAAAACCACTCACCTCCCCTGACTCAAAGATCTGTGAAGATCGCAGAACCTGACTCTTCAAGTTTTTCATGAGGATGCCCTGAGCAAAGGCACGTGGGCAAGTTACTGAGGGAAGGGCATCTTGGGGCAAAGGGTTAACTAGTTTGAACTTGTGGTTTGTCTGTTAGATTAGAAAATTTCTCTCTATGAGAAATATTGTTGAAATCAAGAAAAATGTTTTCCCTCATCTTCTTAGAGCAGGAAAGAAGGTGTCTTTTCTTCTCTCTTTTTTGATTGTTTCTTGGATTCCATATGGCTCACCCTTTCTCAGCCATGGCCCACTAATGCCAAAGTGTCTTTCTTTGGTTTTAGTCACTCACTTACGTGGTTCACGAATACTTAACAGCAATCACTTTTCATTAGTATGGGACTCTGGATTGGGTAACTGTACGTTCTGACTTCCTCTAATCAGCTGAAGAGTGAAATTTTTGTAGATCCAAAAACCTCTGTCCCAGTGTGGGATAAGTAAACAGGGAACAGGCTGTCACAGTGAAAGACCTTTATGCTAAGCCTCTGAGAGTGTGAACTGAGTTTCAGTCTTATTACCTTTAAAATAGGTGTAATCACTGCTGCCTCACAAAGTTGTTAGGGGCATCAAGCTACACGATAGGAAAGCCCGACACACAGGTAGTTCATCCCAAGGTGGAGGTGGTGACAGTTCAGAAAATGTTTGACTAATTCAGTGGGTCAAAGATAAACAGGTAGCCATTCTTTTCTTTCCATTGATATTAATCAAGGTCTCTTAGGTACAGACATTGTTAAAATATTTATGTATATTACAGAACTTTATCTTGATAGCACACCATTAGGTAGATGTTTCCTGTCCCCATTTTACAGGTGAAGTTGTGACTCAGTGTAATCAGCTTGTTTGCACTGATACTGACATTGTGAGTCTAGTTTCCAATTTCTTGCCTTTAAATATGGATCCAAAGGTCTCAGATTTCCTGGAAATTTTTCAGGTATTTTCAACTACAAGGAGACCTTGCCTGACAGAGATAATATTTAAATTTTTATCTGGTACTCCTTTGACCCACTCCTACTGTTGCCCCCATTAGTATCAGTACCCTGATTTAGCTTCATTTAAGGACATTAAATTCATTCATCAGGACACCAGCCCACATCTTAGTCACAGGATTGCTGAGACAAGAGTGATTGACAACTGGCTACTTAATCAGCTCCCTCCCAGAGTGGGAATCACAGATGGTAGGTGGTTTTTCCAGTCTAACTCACACTTTAATTATTATTCTTATTTTTAACTTTTGTTTGAGCATGAAGATACAGCTGTTATCACTGAAATGGGATTTTAGAAGTTCCTGAAAAAAATGCCTTTTGTGTTCCAAGGGGACTTCGGCCCCTCATCACCTTCACTTTCCATTGTGAAAGGAAATGAGAAGTGAGTTCAGTGGTTAAAAGGTTAAAATATCATTAATTACCCATACAAGGTGGCTCTACCCTCAGGTGGGGGAATTCCTTACAAGGAAATCCTTCTGCCCTGGGGAAGCAGAGTACCATTTGGGAAAAGCTGCTTCAGTGTTTTCTTAATTAACATTGTTGTTTCTCTGCATTTAGTGGAAATGTAATAATTTGTTATTTCTCACTACCTGTGTATTTTGAAATAGAAAATTGTTTGAATAATACAGCTCCCTGGAGTTATCCTTGCTAATGCCAAAAGGATACTGTATTTTTTAAAGTGCCTAGTGAATATTTTTTCTAATTAGACCAGATAACATATTAAACTAGAAGTGATAAGATACATCTTACTAATTCACTGGGTTTTACTTGCGACATGCTATTGAGTTTTACCTTTTTTTCTTTTTTTAAAAATCAATACTGTTACTAGACCATAGAGCATATTTGTGGGAAAAAAAGTGCACACCCTTTCTAGGGACACAGCCCCACATTGAGGGGAGTGGCCTAATGAGAGGAGCCCAGTTGAATATCAGCCCCAAGCGCATCTCAGGGGTCAGCACTGTGTGATCTCCACAACTGCGTGTTACAGTCACCAGTATTAGATGTTCAAGATCATGTGTGAGTTGTATGTTCTACATCACTCAGTCATGTTCAACTCCTTGTGACCCCACGGGCTGTAGCCTGCCAGGCTCTTCTCTCCGTGGAACTTTTCAGGCAAGAATTCTGGAGTGGGTTGCCATTTCCTCCTCCAGGGGATCTTCCCAAACCAGGGATTGAACCTGGGTCTCCTGCCTCTCCTGCATGGGCAGGTGAATACTTGGGAATACCTGGGAAGCATTGTATAAGTTGTATGGGAAGATAATTTCCGCACTTGTCTGGCACTGGGGATGTGTGAGGATACTCTGAAAGAAAACCTTGTGTGAGAACAGACCTTGATAGTGGCTCAGACTTAATCACACAGCATGGCAGGCAGGTTTGTGTTAGGAAAAAGGGGAGGTTCATCCGCAGTCACGGAACGTGAGACATGGAGGCTCCGGAAATAGCCTTGCCATTGAACTCTCAGGTTGCCTCCCTCTCTGTCGTCCTCCTGCCTGGCACTGGTGGAGGCGTGCTGATGTAATAACGCAATCAGCAGCAAGAGGTAACATTTTGCTGTTTGCCAGGCAAACCACCAGCAAAGAAAAAATATATATATCCCATGTTGTCTTGTGCCAGATATGAGTGATTCAGTGATGAGCAAAGCTCAGCTCTGTTCTTGACCTCATGGAATTTGAATTTAGTGGAAGAAATGGACAGAATGCAAAACAAGTAAATGCATTACTATGAATGATGAGAAGTTTTGTGATAAAAGTACAGGACACAACGAGAACATTGTTGGGTTGGAGGTGGGGACTTATTTGGATGGATTTAGAGTCCTTGAGTCACTCTATCAATAGTAGGAAAATGCAGGAAACAAATATTGCTTTGCTCCCACATCCTGCCAGTGGAAAGCTCTAAAGTGCTCCAACATTATCAAGTGAGAAAATCAACAAATTAGCTTCAGAGAAGTTACTGCAGCCAATGTGCTGGTTTCTCTGCAGCATCTCTTGGGGCTTTGTAGGCTCTTGCTGTGGAGGCTGCTGCCCACCACCAGTGCCCAAGATGAGAAGCTCTGCCAGGGGTGGGCTGGTTGGTTCTCCTTTCCCAGTACCGAGAAATCGGAGTTGGGTTACTTCTTATAAAAATCTCACCTCCTCTTCAAAAACACTGAAATGCTTGTGCTCTTCTCTCTGTGATGAGGCTTGGAGAGGGTGAAGGTTGCAGCTATTCAAGTAAAGGTTTCTGATTAAAACCCCACTGCAGATGTTTCACAAGTATTTGGACTGAATTGATTTCTTAGCTCTGGGCTGTGGGGACAGAATTTGGGCTTAGCGTTTTGGTCTGCACAGTTTTTTTTCCCCCGTTAAATAGATAACTGTGCTTGACGTTCAAGCATCCTCTCACCTGTGGTCTTATGTGGATGCTATTTGCTTGATCTCTGGAGGCATTTTGAAGATGTGACTGTTGATCAACACAGTCCCGGGTGCAGAATTCATTTGTTTGCATGTGTTCCTGGCAAGGAAAAGACATCACCAGTGGGTGCCATCTTAGGAATCTCCGCTTCTCTTCTGAAAGCATTTGACCTTATAGCTCCTGTGGTCAGTTTTCTCTCCTCTTTTGTCTTTCTGAGGACAATGCTTTGGAGGACTTCCTTCTTTTTCTTGGTTCCCATTCATCTATTCTCAGCTGGGTATTTACTTCCTTAGTAGCTTCTTGCTTCCTTCTGTCCCCTGCTGGGCTTTCCTGGTGGCCCAGGCAGTAAAGAATCTGTCTGCAAACGCAGGAGACCAAGGTTTGATCCCTGGAGAAGGGAGTAGCTACCCACTCCAGTATTCTTGTCTGAAGAATCCCATGGACAGAGGAGCCTGGCAGGCTACAGTCGATGGGGTTGCAGAGTTGTACATGACTGAGCAACTAACACTTCGCATTTCCCTGGTACTTCCTTGCCTCTTTCCTTTCTGTCCATCATTCCCTTTCTTTCTCTTCTCCTTTCCTCCACTCCATCCCACTCTTCTTCATCTCATGTTCATTGAGTGTGAGCTTGATAAATACTTTAGGGTTGAAGGAGTGTATGTCCATCTCTCTCTCTCTCTTTCCCTGGCAAGAGAGTCTGAGCAGGAACCTACTCTTGCAGAAGTCAGACCTTCTAAGACCTATAAATCTAGGTCAGGCTTGGCTGCATGTATATGTGTGTCCCTGAACACAGTTATTGGGTTGTCTGTTGTGTTCAATCTATGAGCTGAGAAGGTATAAACTTAGGAAATTTTGTAAAGGCATATGGCTCCATGCCCAGAAATTCTGATTCTCTCCTTTCTAAAATTACAACCTGAGCTGAGAACCACTACATTCAGAACTCTCGTAAGGAACAAATGTGAACAGTTTTCCAAAGTGGAGAATAAGATATTGTTCCTATTAGATTACCTTTTCCAGGTGTCTCTAAAACTGTGTTACAGACCATGAAAAAGTTGTGAATTTATTTCTGAACCTGTTATGCAAATGTGACAAATGCCAGGGATATTTCCCTGTCTCCATCTTTGCCCAAACTCATTAAGCAGTTATTTACATTTAAAATTAATATCTCTAAAAATACAGTTAGATCAGTTACTGAGTAGTATCACTATACTTGTCCTTTAATAGCATATTTTCTCAAGTGGTCACACTTGAATCAACCTTTCTGGTACCACATGGTGATCTTCAGTTATATTATTATGTCTCAGTGTAGTAAAATCAGTCCTTAACAAACAGTTAATGTAAGAACCATGCACAGTAATAAATAGACCTAGGATTCCAGCTGGCACAAAGTCTGAGTTTAGTTTGAATGACAACCAAGCTACGGTATTTTCTCTTTTTCAAGGGTGGGGGGGAGTCACAGAAATGGAACATGGTTTTGTTTCCCCACCCCCGCCTTTACTTTAGATGCTGTTTAAAATAGTCATGAGCATGAAATACCCTATTTTTAGATCTAGGTCACTTGAAATGCTTCCTCTTTTAAGATTAAAACAGGGCTGGGGTAGCGATGGTCGTGGTTGATGCTGAGAGGGCTCTGCCCAGTGCCTGGATTGGTCCTGCTGCTGCTGCTGCCGCGCGGCCAGCCTTGTCCCTGACTCCGAATCCTGTCCTCCAGGCTTCAAATGGTGCGGGGTGGGGGTGGTAGGGGACTGCTTGGGGATGGAACTAGGGAAATAAAACAAAGGAGCCTTCTGCCTTTAGGTCATGCGCTTTCCCTTCTCTATTCGTCACATTAGCCAGTTACACCAGAGGCCTGGGACACTGAGTCATATTCTCTGTCATTCCCAATGTGTGATGGAGAGAGAGGAGATCTCCGCTTACTTTGAACCGTGCCCTGTGCATCCCTCTGTACAGGAGAAGTCCTGGCAAGGAGCTGTCCCCCAAGACTTTTGTGACTTCCGTTCGGTATTTCATTAGAGAAGAAAGAGTAGAAATTGGTGGGGTGGCGTGCAATAGAGTCCAGACATGGAGACCTTTGGAGTTTCTTCAGCTAAGCGTATCTGATCCTGAGGTTCATGGGTTTGGGGTCTGCCCTCGCAAAGCAGCACTGAACGTCATGTCTTTACCATCTAACCATGGCATGGAAACTTCAGGTGTTTTCAGAGCCATAAAGCATGTTCTGTCACAGTAATAAAGACTACTGTGTTTCCATCAGATTTTATAGTACCAAGCCACATTAAATTCCAATCTTACTGTCCTCTTGCATATTTCAGTAGGTACAAAATCACTTCTTTGTTTTTTTGAATTCTCTATTGGATAGATGTTTATATATTAACTTATTTTAGTTATTATTTCAGAATCTCATTTATCTCCAGTAATATAACTCAGGAGCAAATTTAAATGTGATGTTCTTCTAAATATCACTCATGTATAATAAAATATGTTAGATGGTGGGCTCAGCAACCACTTTTGGAAATTTTTATTTAAAAAAATTTTCTACTATGGTACTGCTGATCAGTCTCCAGAATTTCATTTAATTTACCTTCACTGTTGAATGCAGATCCATAAAACTCAGTGTAAAAATAAGCACTTAGAAAGAAAGGCAAGAGTAGAGCAAATGCTCATGTTCTCACTCAGCCTCACCCGGTCCTCACTGATGGGTTCCACACCCCGTTAGTCATACAGGAATTCTCGTTTGTTAAGTAATGGACATAGACAACTTAAAATTCCCTTTCATGCAGGGCATGCATGCATGCTCAGTCATGTCCAACTCTTAGCAACCTCATGGACTATAGCCCTCCAGTCTCCTCTGGTCCATGGGATTCTCCAGGCAAGAATACCGAGCGGGTTACCATTTCCTACTCCAGGGGATCTTCCGCACCCAGGGATGGAACCTGCGTCTTTTTCATTGGTAGGCAGGTTCTTTACCTCTGAGCCACCTGGGAAGCCCCTTCAAGTAAAGATGATGCAGCAAATATGCTAAAAGACTGTCTCCATTCTTTTAACATCTGTCAAGGGTCCATAATCATGTTTGCCGCAGCCATTAACTATTGCTAACCTTTTAATTTTTTCCTCTTGTCAAATGGTTTACATTCTTCCACTTAAAGTGAAAAGATTTGAGGTCATATGTTCATTCATTTAACAAATAACTATTGACCATTTAACCCATACTGGGTTCTGGCTTCAATGCTGGGGATAATATATCTATGAGTAAGGTCAGCCTATTTCCCATGTTTGTGTGGCTTGTATTATAGTCCTGGAAGATAGGACACACACAGACACACATACACAAGGAAATAAATATAATAATTATCAAAAGTAAGTATTACAAGGGGAATAAGGAGGAGAAGGCAATGACAACAGGAAGGGCCAACTTAAATAAGGAGAACATGGAAAACTGTCTGGAAGAGGGGTGATATTTCAGCCCTGAAAATGGGAAGTTACGGCTGTAGAAGGTGGGTAGGAAGGAAGATGTTCTAGGTGAAGGTCTAGAATTTGGCAAAAAAATTTATTCAGTTTGATGGAAAGACCAGCTGACACATTATATTGGGTTGACCAAAACATTTGTTTGGGTTTTCCGTAACATTGTATGGAAAAACCCAAACAAACTTTTTGGCCAGCTCAGTAAGTGTGATGATCTGGACAACTGGCCTCAAAGACAATGGAAGGGGGTGCAGTTTCCATTTCCAGAGGAGCTTTTAGCGCAATGAGGAAGATGGCAGTCATGCCTCTCTTTATGTGCGTAGTGTTCATTAAGCATACGTGAATGGACTGTTATTTCTGTCAACAGTAATGGCAGACGTTGCTAATCAACCTTAGCACTCCTTCCCCCTGATCCTCAATTACTGTGGTATCCAGTTAGCTGGAATAACTGTTATTCCCCTGATTGCACTTGGTACTGCTCTGCCTTGAAGACAGAGATTGTGTTTTTTTATTATAGTATCTTGAACTCCAAGAGTAATCAGTACCAATAAATGCTCAATAAACAATCATGTATTCATTAAAGTAAACTTACCTATTTATAGCCATTTATTCTTATTATATATTAAATGCTTAATAATATATCAATAGTAACCCTAAGGTTACTTTAAACCAATGTGTAAGTATGCATTTGTATAATGTATTTTTTTGGCAGACCTAGACATATAGCCATATCTGCAAGATTTAACTATTTGAATAGTAAAGTTCAGTTCAGTTCAGTTGCTCAGTTGTGTCCGATTCTTTGTGATCCCATGGACTGGAGCATGCCAGGCCTCCCTGTCCATCACCAACTCCCAGAGTTTACCCAATCTCGTGTCCATTGAGTCAGTGATGCCATCCAACCATCTCATCCTCTGTCATCCCCTTCTCCTCCTGCCTTCAATCTTTCCCCAAATCAGGGTCTTTTCGATGAGTCATCTCTTTGCATCAGGTGGCCAAAGTATTGGAGTTTCAGCTTCAACATCAGTCCTTCCAATGAACACTTAGGACTGATCTCCTTTAGGATGGACTGGTTGGATCTCCCTGCTGTCCAAGGGACTCTCAAGAGTCTTCTCCAACGCCACAGTTCAAAAGCATCAATTCTTCGGTGCTCAGCTTTCTTTATAGTCTCACATCCATACATGACCACTGGAAAGCCATAGCCTTGACTAGACAGACCTTCGTTGGCAAAGTAATGTCTCTGTTTTTTAATATGCTGTCTAGGTTGGTCATAACTTTTCTTCCAATGAGTAAGCATCTTTTAATTTCATGGCTACACTCACCATCTGCAGCGATTTTGGAGCCCCCCAAAATAAAGTCTGCCACTGTTTCCACTGTTTCCCCATCTATTTGCCATGAAGTGATGGGACTGGATTCCAAGATCTTAGTTTTCTGAATGTTGAGTTTTAAGCCCACTTTTTCACTCTCCTCTTTCACTTTCATCAAGAGGCTCTTTAGTTCTTCTTCACTTTCTGCCATAAGGGTGGTGTCATCTGCATATCTGAGGTTGTTGATATTTCTCCCGGCAATCTTGATTCCAGCTTGTGCTTCATCCAGCCCAGCATTTCTCATGATGTACTCTGCACATAAGTTAAATAAGCAGGGTGACAATATACAGCCTCGACATACTCCTTTTCCTGTTTGGAACCAGTCTGTTGTTCCATGTCCAGTTCTAACTGGTGCTTCCTGACCTGCATACAGGTTTCTCAAGAGGCAGGTCAGGTGGTCTGATACTGCCGTCTCTTTCAGAATTTTCCACAGTTTGTCATGATCCACACAGTCAAAGGCTTTGGTATAATCAATAAAGCAGAAACAGATGTTTTTCTGGAACTCTCTTGCTTTTTTGATGATCCAATGGGTGTTGGCAATTTGATCTCTGATTCCTCTGCCTTTTCTAACATCTGGAAGTTCCCGGTTCACATATTGGTGAAGCCTGGCTTGAAGAATAGTAAAGTAGTAAAGTCAATTGTTTTTACTGGATTTGTGAGCTCCTCAAACCTATTAGGGTATACTTATTTAAACAAAAAGAGTGAAGCCTGTATGGTTTCTGGAGAGTGACTTAGTGTGTATGTGATCTTGTTGAATTGGCATGAGGGTCATATCATGATGTCAGAGAAGTTTATTAACAACTAATAGCTCTGTGAAGTTGGAGAACATTTCCAGGGTTGGGTGGGAAGAGGGAGGAAGTTATTTTAATCACTTGCATAAGCCATTTATAGTCCTGTCATCTCCTCTGTCATAAAGATTATCACTTAATTATAAGATAACATGATTTGCTATTTAGATATCAGAGATAAAAACACACAGGCTGGGATCAAAGTGGAAATCAATTTTCAAAAGGTCTGGGTACTAATTAATAAAGTTCATTCAGCTGTGTGTCTGTCAGACTAGCTTGGGTTAGGGTGTCTATTTTAAAAACATAGATGAGCTGAGTTCTCTGGCTTCTGGGTCAGAGAGGATGACCACCTTTAAATACAAAGGGATAGCTCAGGCAAGTGGGAGAAAGTGCCTGACCTCACCCTGCAGGCCAACCAAGTGCCGGGACACACTCCCAGCATCCAGGGTCCTCTCCACTGCTTTTCTGCATTGCTCTTGAGTTGTGTAAGAAGGTGGCAGGTTCAGTAGGTTGGACAAAGGCTACTAATTACAGGAAAATGCAGGTGTGTATTAGCTTACAAGGGTGGGAACTTATAAGCAAATGTGTGTGTAGAAGTGATAAGAGGATAGATTTCAATTCTCCCTAACAGATGAACTGGGCTTTCTGAGTGTGGTCAGGTCTGAAGAAGGGTTTGAGGGAATTTCTTATCATTCACACTGAGGATCCTTTGTCAGGGACGTTGTTGAGAACAACCCAGCAACACTGCTATGTTTGAGAGGATGTGCTCTAGATTGGGTTGACCCTGACTTGAATCTAAGTACTATTGCTTAATACTGTGATCTTTATATTTTGGAGCTTCAGTTTTCTTTTTTACTTTCTAAATAGATACCATAATTGTACCCACCTCAGTGCAGTTTCTGTAGAGTTTAGCGTGGGATGTGTGTCCAAGAAATGGTAGCTGTTTATTATGATTTTTGGAATGATAGTGGTCATTGTTAGAACCCAGTAAGGGCAAAAGATGACTTTTTGTTGTTGTTTAATACTTTATCCCCCAACTCCCAGTCCAAGTTCAGTTTTTTCCCTGGATTCCCAGACAGAGGGCATGCTTGAATAAGGATGAGCTCAGGAGAGATTCTTTCCAAAGGACATATGTGGAGGGATGGGGCTCAGGTGGAGAGGAACCATAGGGAATGGAGGGAGCTACAGAGGAGTTCTCATGACTGAAACCCAGAGAGATGAGGGGAAGGTATGATCCTGCAACATAGCAGGAAAGAGAATGGGAAGAGCATGCCGACTTTGGAGGAGCTGGGAGCTTTGGGAATGGGACTTGACTTCTCTTTTATCTCTTCATCTCATCTCCTGCTGGAATCCTCTCCAGCTAGTTGACACGGGAAGCCTAGAGGCAAGGGACTCCATCAGTGTAGTGGATGCAGGTCAGCCTTCTAGCGCAGAGAACAGGGCAGTAAGTGGAGGGATGGATCTAAAGGGGCAACCCAACTATCACAGTGTCTCACACATAGTAAGCACTCAATAAAAATATATTGAATAAATAGCATCTCATAGGTAGTTGAATTAAATTGTGTTCCTTCAAACAATTGTTTTCTTAGCACTTCCTGTGTGCTAATTGCCATAACGCCTGGAACAATGCATAAAGCTCAACCTTAGTCCTCCTGGGTATCCACAATGCTTCCATTTCTTAAAAGACTTTATATGTATATTTTTTTCCATTAATTTGTACCATCTCCCTCTAAAGTAGGATTTATTATACCCATTTTGTGAAGAAGGAGCCCTAAATTTTGCGAGATTAACAGACATGTCCAGAGTCATACAGAGGGTGGAATGGGAATCCAAATGCTGGCTTCTAGGATCCTCACATTCATCGTTCCATCCTGGTTCTATGACTCCACAGAAAGGATTATTGCTCTGATTGAGTATGCTTTTTCTTTTTTCACCTAATGGTTGAATGAATTCAGTAAATACTATTGTAGATGAGTTTAGCTGTAACTAGCCCATTATGCCTATCAGAGGTACCAGTGTGAATCATCTGGGAACTTACTAAAATGAGGAATTCTGAGAGTCTCCACCAGGTCTAATCTATTGTGTTGGACTACTTGCAAAACCCTTAAGGGATAGGGCGCCAGCCTGAGAGTGAACTCTGCTTCCATGAATCCCTGATGTAACCCAAACTCCTAATTTTACAAAGGACAGAAATGATGCTCAGAAAATCAGTGTGACTAGTTGGTGATACAAGGCTAGTTGGTGTCAAACACAGGTTTTCATGTTGTCAGTAAATAAAATCAGCATCCAATGAGAGTGATACTTGCTAAAGTATATAACATAAGAATGGGTGCATAAAACTTATTTGACTTAGTGCTCTTTTGTAGATGTGGTCCTGATAGCTAAATGTGAATTAGATGGCACTGGGATCAGAGAAGATGCACCCTAACAACAGATAGTGATTTAATGCATGTAACAATGTGAAATCCTGCACCCCACTTCTAGGTCATTTTCAAAGGCAGAATAACGGAGCTGCCTAGCAGTCAGCTTTTGCAGATGAGTGTAGGTTGAATTATAAGAATGGATACCCAAAGATGTGGAAAGATACAGTCATCAGTGAAAATAGAAGATGCCATTTTCATTTTTAAGATGGACCTTTTATTAATTAATCTGATTTTGGTGCGGATATTGGCTAGTACAAAAAATAAGCCTTCAATGACAGGATGAACACCAGGACTACTAACTAGTCTCCAAACTGGTCTTGTCTCTCTTGGTGGCAGATAAATTGTTCAAAAAAAGTGATGAATTTCTCCTCATAGACCTGAAAATGTGGACAAAATTGAGTGACTCATAAAAGCATACTCATGTGACAAATGTTTCTGAGTGTCTCTCATTCCAGGTCACATCACTCCTGAAGTATAATGATAGGTTATAAATTGTTTTAACAGGACTTTCAATGATCTGCTTAATCCACGGAACTTAAAGTGGGAACTGATGTTCTTTCACGATTACGGAGATGAAATTGACAAAGGAGGATTTCTTAGGTAGCTGATAGAACATTTCCAACAGTGGCAAGTTTCTATACTGATCATTTGAGTGTCTGTTTTCATAGATTCTGTCAGTACTGGTATTTAGTATATGTTAAATCTTTATTCTTTCAGTGTAGGCAACAATATTTTCTATGATTTGTTCCATGAATCTGTTTTTCTTCTTTTTTTGACAGACAGCTCTTGCACATCCTCTCGCTAAGCTTGTATTTACTGAGTTTATTCATTCTCTTACGGAGAAATAATTCATAGTCTGTTATTAAGACAATGGCTTTGACTTTAGAATGAGTTTATGTCTTTAAGGATAGTTCTCAGTAAATGAGTCAACCATATGCTAAATCAAATTTAACATCCATTATGAAACACTGAATCATACTTTACATCTCAGTAATGATAAAAAATGATCACTTATCTCATGTTCTTCTCATTTGTACTACATCTCATCCATCTTGCTAATATTGCAAAGATTTATTAAATGAACAAGTATCCAACTATAACTGTTAGTATTAATTGCATCTTTTTCTTTTTTCTTTTGTGGCCTTCCACTTCCATGTTCACTTAAGCTCACTTTAGGTTTTAAAAGTAATAGTTTTTATTATTCTGAAATGACAATTAACAGAAAACTAGTAAGTTAGCAATAAAATTATTTCCATGAAACTCTGCAATCCCAGCATCCCATTACAAGGCTGAGGATTTGCTTTATGTGCTCAGTACTGGAAGCGAATATCTCTTTTCACTAGAATAAAACAGTCAATTTTAAACCTCTGGAAACATTTCAGGTCCCTTATGACTTAAAATTGCTACTTGTGTAGTAAAAGTTTAAATCACTTGAGTAAATTTGTAATTTAATCTTTAACTAACATTTATTCTTTCTTTCTAAGTGCTTTCTGTTGGTGTAAATTGTGAAGAGTTGCCTCTGTCTTTTCATAAGACTTGACTAGGCTTCTTCAGCTCAAGAACTTCCAAACTATCTTTCCAAACCAACAGCTTCTTTCAGGTTCCTGTTTCTGGGAAAAGTTCCACCATACGGTCTCTTCTCCAAGCTCTGAATACAGGTCCCCTGCCTCTCATTTATGTCATAAATGTCCTCAACTTTTCAGGTACAGCTGCTTTTTCCTGTAAAATGATCTCTTAGATGTTTATAATTCTCTTGTGATTCTTTTTACATACTCCCTGGATTTCTACCCCAGCCTCTTGGTTGATCTTCAAAGCCTTTGTCTTTCTTGGATACATCCTGCATTCCTGGTGAAACAAATCTTGCTCAGTTCTCCCAAGCTTTAGTTCATGAACTCAAATGTTCCTTGAGGGAGGGATTCAACATACACTTGTTTCATGTTTCACCAAATTCCTGTTTTTATCAGACAACACATATCACAGAATTTTATCTAATGGGATGGTGGTGAGCAGAATTTCTTTCTAAATGGCAAATGTCACACTAATGTATTATCTTTATTGGGATAATAATAATAAAAGGGACCATTTACTAAATTGCTTTTATGAATGTGGTGTTTTATATCTATTTACCTCTGATTCTTGTACAAACCTCGAGTGAAATTGAAAGTCGCTCAGTTGTGTCTGACTCTTTGTCATCCCATGAGCTGTAGCCCGCCAGGTTTCTCTGTCCATGAAATTCTCCAGGCAAAAATAGTGAAGTGGGTCGCCCTGCCCTTCTCCAGGGGATCTTCCTGACCCATGGATTGAATTGGAGTCTCCCACATGGCAGGCGGATTCTTTACCCACTGAGCCACTTGGGAAGCCTGCGCCCTGCCCTCCCCCTGCCTCCCACACACACATACACAATTTGTTTGCTCACCATAGATACCAAAATCTGACCAGAATATTGAGAAGAACTGCTAATAGAGCTTGGGGTTTGGGAGGAAAGTTCAATTTAGGCAGGGAATCTTTTTGTGAGAGATTTCATAGACTTAGAACCATAAAGTTGAGTCTCAGTTTTAGAGGGATGGAGTGGGGTCACGTGGATTTCATTGTTGCAGGGCTGGGATGCAGAGACAGCACTGTGGCTTCAGATGGGATCCTTTGAGGGTTTCTTGAGGTGAGGTAGAGGAGGAAAACTTCAAGAATGTCCTAGGATTTTAGAAAGGTTTTGAAAATTGCCATGTCAAGGAGAAGGCATCTTCATTTAAATATTGTCATGAAACATAAATGCAAATCTGAAGGTAAAATCTGGAAACTGCTATGTGAAGACTGATGTATTGTAAAACTTGTTCAGTGCTATGTAAACAAATGGTAAAAATCATCTAGTTGAGATATAACTAAGGGAAGAATTGATAAGCTGAGACACTGAATCACTACCACCCCCTTTCTTGATCCTATAGAAAGGAGGATAAGTACCTGTCTTGAAATTAGGTAGTTACCAAAGCTTGGTGTAATGCTAAAGATGATACTGCATTTTCTTAACTAGGCTGTTCGTATACTTCCTTAAAAATGTTGGAATGTTTTGCATTTGATCCATAGTTAGCCTTACATTCTCAACCCCATAGTAAATTTTTATAATCCAGTTCATGCTACTGTCATATCCTCAATCAAACAGGAAATTACTTTCCTGGGTTTGGCCAAGATTGAGAGGGGATATTGTGCAGCATCAGCATAACTAAAATTATGTCATTCGTGATGGAACCTAACAAAAATCTGCAGCTGCCCAGCAGGAGACTAAGAATTTCAGTTCAATGAAGTTTTCCTTATGATATCCTTAACCTGTAGTCACATGACTTTAGCACATATTATGGCTTTGTTAAACGCTAGTGTTCACTCATTGCCCATTCTGGGCAGCTCACTGTGCTGATCTCTATGGAAGAAACTAAATTAAGACCTGGTTTCTTCTGTCAAGAAGCTTACCGTCTATTTGGATAGACAGATGGTACCACGTGACACAGATTTGGGGTGTTGCAGACTGGTGGTCCTCTGTGCTATGAGAGTACTGAGGTGGTAGATATTTATTTTGATGGGAGGACTGGAAAAGTTTCATGGACAATGTGACTTCTGAGCCAGACCTGGAAAGTTTCAACTAGTAGAAATGTGTCCAAAAGGTTGTAAAATTCTAGAAATGGTAATTTGACTGATTAACCAGGAGAGAGATAAGGGACAGCTCTGAGGCTGGAGGGGAAGAGCAGGCATACATTTCACAGAATCCTAAATGCCATTTGGGAGGCTTTGGACATCATTTCAAAAGCCCAGGGTAGACACCAGAGGTTTTAGGAAAGGAAGTAAGAGGACCAGCCATATGTCTCATGAGATTAAACGTGGCCCCTTGGTGGTGGATTGGGTTGGTGCTGCAGTATCGGGAATAATTGCAGTAGGAAAACTGGGAAGGAGAGAAAAGGCTGAAAAGATAGAAATGGGAGTCAGCAGTATGCAGTGAGAGAGATCCTTACAGTAGGAGGTGGGTCTCCCACTGTAGGAGGCAGGTCTCCCCAAAAGTTTATTTCCAGGTTTCTAGCCCAGGTGAGTATCTCTCCCACCTTGGTGTTCTTTTTTTTTTTTTTTTTAATTTATTTCTTAATGGGAGGATGATTGCTTTGCAATGTTGAGTTAGTTTCTGCTGTACAATAACACGAATTACCTTTAAGTATACATACACCCCTCCCTTGGGCCCACCTCTCCTACTCTACCCGCCCCCATCCCATCTCTCTAGGTCATTACAGGGAGCTGAGCTGAGCTCCCTATGCGATTCAGCAGCTTACCACTGGCTCTCTGCTTTACACATGGTGGTGTATATGTCTTCACTTCTTTACCTGGGACATTGACAATGAACCATACAGAGATCGAACTGATTATCATAAAACCTTGCTTCAGAGAAATGATACATATGCATAGCACATATACATCACACTTCCTTGATTTTGTGATGTTATTGGTTGTAAGAACACCATTGATTGCATGATGTTTTGGGAAAAAAAGAAATGCAAACATATTAAACACCTAAGTCAATTATAAGATACATCTCCATTTACTTGTGTTAGCAATGTAAAAATAAGCATCTTAAAATTTAGTAAATAGGGCAATCACCCTTCAGTTATTAGCATTTACTAACTTATAGTTTATTGGACAATCAAGTAATCGTAGCTGGTACATACTTCTAATATTAGAATTTTTACCAGTTCCTAATACTAGAATTTTTACCACTTTTGTATACTAACTCTCTGCAACCTTGGGAAAGTCATTTTACCTCTACAGGGTGGGAAGTGCAACAAAGATTCTGAAGTACATTGATGAAAAGCACTATAGGAAGCCCTTGATGTTATTATACCTCTGTCTTGTCTTTCACCCCTTAGCACATCCCATCATTGCAGCTAAAATGAAAGATCATCAAATGTTACCTGTAGTTGAATTTTAAAGAATGGGAAAAATCTAAAGAAATGATCAGACCTAGTTATTCATCCATATTCACTGGGAAGTTTATTCAAAATATGAAAGAATATCTGGGGTCTTGCCTTCACCTCTTAAGTCAGGACTTTTGGGGAATGGAGTCTGGAATCTCATCTTCCTGATAAGTTCCACAGGTGATTCTGATGCATGAACAGAGTTGATATCTGAGGTGCCTGAACAGCCTTACGTGGATTCTAGGGGATCAGCATAGTGATCCTACAGTTGGTGGTCTTTCCTTCTGTTTAAACAGCCTAAATGTGATATAGGGGTTTGGGGACTTCGTTTTTTGGGTTACTGGTGGTTTCTGCAATGCTGCCTCTTCCCAACCTTTATCATTCACCCTTATATCCCACATTTTAATGGGATCAGGTTCTGTGGATTCTCTGAGCATTGCCTGGATATGCAACATTGGCACATTGCTGTTTCCTCATCATTTGCTTTGGTACAAGTTTAGTGAAAAAAAAAAAAGTATACAATTTAGACATAATTCACAATTTTCCCAATTAACCATAGCATGCTCCGGAAATCTTAAGAACATAAAAAAAAAATCTAATTATGTAGATGATTAACAGTGTCCTTTTCTTTTTCCAGGTAGGAAGTAATGGGTTTGACTCTCTCTGGATTTAATGTTGACAGTATAGAACAGGAATGCTAATCATTGCAGCTTCAATAAAAACTTAGAAATGTTGAAACCTTCTTTCTCATACAAAATTATATTCTACATTTCAAATGGGAAAAGGCAGCATGAACTTGAATCTCTGTACTCTTTTTCTAGAAATTTACCCCATTCCCTAACCTCTTCTGCTATTTACCTAGATTTTTATTCACTAAATACAGACATTTTAAATGTCTTTGGCCCCTAGGGCTCCCAGACCTGTAAAGAAATAATCTTTCCATTCTGGACTTCAAAACCAACTACTGGAAATCTTATCATCCGTTTAGTCCAATGCATATTAAAATTGAGCAATTAATTATCTCCGGTTCTAATCCAGTAAGCCTGTGCAATTAACATCTGGGGTTCAGTTCATGTTTTTGCTGACTTTCTCATTTAAGGATTGGGACACAGTGGATCTCCCTAGAAGACATATTTAACAAAGATTATTTCCTGTATTTAAATCTTCATTTCTTTTAACCCATGCTTTGTTTTATGCATATTTTCATTAACACCTTTCAATTGTAAATTTTGTCCTAGGAAGAGATTGCTGGCAGTAAGTAATTTTTTTAAAAAATGAAGTGAAGGGTGAATTTAGTTGTATCCCTTAATTTTTGGATTGCCAAATAAGGTGGAGTATGTCAAAATTACCTAAACAGCAAACAATTGATCAAATAAGTAACAAATAGAGACTTAGTCATTAGCCACATGGTATGATTTTGCTTGCTCTGTCCTCTTGTCTAAACATTCCTACCTGCTTGCCTGGTGTTCGAAATTACTCTAAGATTGTGTACACCATTTATTTCACCACAAGAGAATACGTACACTAAGTATATAATCACAAATACCAAGAAGAGTTAGTTTAGGAGTCTGATTTCACATTAGGTTATAATGAATGAAGGGACTCTTTCCTCTGATAGCAGGAATAATCAGAGATAGACTCTGAAAGGTAGATTGTCTCACTTCTAAGTAAACAGTGGCTGAAGGAGGCTGAGAAAGAAGGGAACTACATCCAGAGAAGCAAGGAAAGGAAGGCACTGGAGCTTGACTTTATTATTTTTACTAGAATCGGGTTCTCTAAGTAGTGAGTGATGCTTACTGTTGAGAAAGCTTTATTTCCCAGTTCCGCCAGATGGGGCTCCAGCCTTTTTCCTAGCAAGCTTATATGTCACCTCCTCTGGGAAGCCTTCCTGGCTTTCAACTACAATATCAGTTCCCATGCCTTTATGCTTCTATTTCTACTTTACTTACAGTGAAAACTTCATACCACCATGTTCCTCTTCTCCCAGAAAATTTCATTTCCAGAGTTATTTCTATGTCTACTGTTACTTTTTTTCTGTCACAGTCTCCTAGCACAATATAATGATCTACAATAAAGGTTAACAGATTTAATATATAGAGAGAGTATATATGATATCACAGAAACTATGATCTTCTAAATATGGTTCTATTTATTAAGGAACATTTGAAAAATACAGAAAAGATAAAGAGAGAAAACAATTCCACTGTAATTCTGCTTCTCAGACGTCACCATTCTTCACAGTCAGGTGAATTTCTTCCCATCGTTCTGTTGTTGTTAGTAGCTTGGGTGTGTCTGATTCTTTGTGACCTCATGGACTGCAGGACTCCAGGCTTCCCTGTCCTTCACCCTCTCCCGGAGCTGGCTAAAACTCATGTCCATTGAGCCGGTGATGCCATGCTACCATCTCACCCTCTGTCGTCCCCTTCTCCTCCTACCTTCAATCTTTCCCAGCATCAGGGTCTTTTCCATTGAGTCAGCTCTTCACATCAGGTGGCCCACTGTTCAATAACTAACTGCAAATATGCATTTTGGGGGTCTTTTGTATATTTATAAAGACTGAATACAAATGCAGTCACATACATTTGCATGTTTTGTTTTACTTTTTTTACACTTAGCTATGTCAACTTATTTCCACATTATTAAGTATTCTTTGAAAAACTGATTTTGTAATGTTTTTTGAATATTAGCCATTGCATATCTGAATTTAATTAACTGTCCCTGTTTTTAGTAAATTTGTTATTGTTATACATAAAACTGTGACATATGTCTTACAAATAATCTTTGTCTTGATCTCTGATAATTACATTGGCATAAATTTTTGAAGGCTGTGGATAAATATTTTGATATTATATGCCAATTTGCCCTTAATAGTAGTGTATACTTGTGCCTGTTTCCTTGTGGCTTCCATGGATCTGAGTATTTTTCTTGGAAAAAAATTCTTTGCCTTTTCAGTAATAAAAATGCTATTTCATTGTTCGAAACTATGGTTAATTGAACACAGTGAAGTTGAACATATTTTTCATATTGTACTTATCCATTTATATTTCTTATTTCTTCATGGTTTTAATCTAGTTTTCTAATGAAGTGTTTGCATCTTATCACTTTGTAATAGCTCTTTATCCAAAGATATGAGTTGTTAGTCTAGAATACATTTTTCAAATACACTTTTTCCCATACTTTTCTCACTTCATTTTGTTTGTAATGGTTTTGGGGAGCTGAAGGTTTTAATTTTCGGTTGTGATATGTATCATTGTTTCCATTGTCATTTTAGCATTATTATACTTAAAAAATTCATTCTGATCCAGATAAATAAGTCATATTTTTTTTCTTCTTATCTAATGGCTCTGTTTTCTGCTTTTATTTCATTAGTAGATGTGTGATTTATTTTAGTATTTGACAGGAGAAAGAGATGTAACTCGTTTCCTATAAATAGTCAACCAATATTTCTGCCATTATTTGTTGTAGTCTTTTCTTCTCTGAGATTTATACTGTGACTTATATATACACTAGGGGCTATCCAGGTAGCCTTAGTGGTAAAGAACCTGCCTGCTAATGCAGGAGACATAAGAGACACAGGTTTGATCCCTGGATCTGGAAGATCCCCTGGAGGAGGGCATTACAACCCTCTCCAGTATTCTTGCCTGGAGAGTCCCATGGACAGAGGAACCTGGTGGGCTACAGTCCATATGGTCTCTTTCTGGCCTTTCTCTTCTGTCCATTGACCTAAATATCCTTAGATCAATATGCTTCCAACTATTATAGTTTCACTGGTTATTTTAAAGAATTTTTTTCCCCAAAAGTAGGTTTATCTCATGAGTGGAAGCTTTCTAATGTTCTCACTTAATTTAGGAGAAGCATTTGTAAAAATGTTGTAAAAACAGAGGGAAATTTTGTCTTATAGAAATAAAATCAATAAATAGAAGGGTAATAGACCATTTGGAGCTTCCTAGGTAGCTCAGTGGTAAAGAATCCAGCTGCCAGTGCAGGACACAGGAGACTCAGGTTCGACCTCTGGGTTGGGAAGATCCCCCAGAAAAGGGAATGGCTACCCACTCCAGTATTCTTGCCTGGAGAATCCCATGGACAGAAGAGCCTGGCAAGCTATAGTGCAAGGGGTCTCAAAAGAGTCGGACCCAACCGAGAATACACATACACACCATTTGAGGACATGAGACTGTTTTTCTTTATGTATCTATATGGTACTTAAGAGCATGATCTTTGAAGATTTTAAATTCTGGTCCCAGTCTTGCCCCCAACTATATGTAACCTTGATCAAGTTATCTTTTTTTCTGTGTCCAAATTTTAAAAATAAGAGTGTTCTCATAACACCTTTTGTAACCATGAAGATTAAGTAATTTATATAAATTGTTGTGCTTGGCTTATAATGTGGTTTTTTTTATTCTTTTAAAAAAAATTATTTATTTATTTATTTTTTCCAATTATTTTTATTAGTTGGAGGCTAATTACTTTAAAATATTGTAGTGGTTTTGCTTTAAAAGTTTTCTTTGTGGTTAAATATGCATAACATAGTAGTTACCATTTTAACCATTTTTAAGTATCCAGTTCAGTAGTAAGTACCTTTACGCTGTTGAGCAAGCTGTGTTCAGAACTTTTTTCTTATTGCAACACTGAAACCATACACTCATTACACAATCATTCCTTCTGCCCCCGTCACCTCCCCTTTGGCAACTACCCTTGTGCTTTTTGCCTTTATGACTTGGACTGTGCTAGGTACCTTATATAAGTGGAGTCATACATGCTTTTTGTGATTGATTTATGCTGCTTAATATAATACCCTCAAGGTTCATAAAGCATGTGCCAGATTTCCTTTCTTTACAAGGCTAGATAATAGTCCATTGTTTTATGTATATACTATGTTTTGTTTACTCATTCATCGTCAGTGGACACTTGGGTTGCTTCCAACCTTTTGGCTGTTGTGAATAATGCTGCTACTAAAACATGAGCACGAATACCTCTCCAAGACCTTGTTTCCAGTTCTTTTGGGTAAATACCCAGAAATGGAATTGGATCATCTGGTGATCCTATTTTAAATTTGGGGGTAAACGATCTTGCTGTTTTCCATAGCAGCTGTCCTGTTGTACTCCTAATCCTCAGGTATCATTGGAGCTCGTTAGGGTCAATGATCCTGATTTGTGCACTGCTAAGAGCAGGATGCAGTGACTGAAACGTTATAGGACAAACACCAAAGCCCAGAAGATTAAGCCCCACTTACTAGGTTAGTTGTACAGGTCACACACAAGTTTAACAACTCTTATTTTTTTATCCTTTTTTTAGCTTAGCTGCTAAACTGATCTAACTAAGAAGGATTCAAGAGTTGTAGTAATGATGTTTATGGGTGATAGTGTCTTTATTTATATGTCCAACAGTTTATTGAATGGCTAATATATATATCTCACATAGTTATAGGTCATGTAGTTACAGAAGTAAAAAGAGAGATGGGATCTCTACCTTCATGGAGCTACTTTCTGGTAAGGAAAGAAGATGATATATAAGCAGAGAATTAAATGAGAAAAATCCTTGCAGAACATCATAAGTAACATGAAGATTTAGCCATGGGGTAAGAGGGCACAGCATTCAGGGGGTAGGAGAGGCTACTTTAGACAGACTGGTCAGGAAAGGTCTCCTTTATTAGATGATGGGTAAGCAGAGGGCTTCCCTGGTGGCTGAGATGGTAAAGAATCTTCCTGCAGTACTGGAGACCTGGGTTCAGTCCCTGGGTTGGAAAGAGCCCCTGGAGAAGGGAACAGCTACCCACTCCAGTATTCTTGCCTGGAGAATTTGGCAAGGCTGCCAGGTTACTCTGTCCATGGGGTCACAAAGAGTTGGACACAACTGAGCTACTTTCATTTCTCTTTCTCCAGCAGAGACCTATAAGGGACACTGTGGTTGACTCTCCACCAATGTTCCATCCAAGCCAGTAAGCCCATAGCCTTGCCATGAGTCGGTGAGCAGCCCAAGTTGGCCAAATAAGATGAACAGGAAAGTCTTGTGTACGGTTACTGGGGAGGGGCCTGTTCTTTCTCTGCTGCTGGACCACATCAAAGGCTCAGGCAGGCTTGACAGCTGCAAATTTCTGCTGTGCTTCTGCTTGGGACTCACTTTAGGATGCTGGTTTTTGTGGCTATTCTAGATGAGTTTACCCAGTTTCCATTCTATTCTCAGTAAAGTTAGATTGGTTGGGAATCTGAAATCAATGTTTCTCAGATTCTCTCATAGTCAGGTTCTAGGTCCAGAAAGGGTTCCTCCAATTCAGAATATTTATGGGATATCTGACTGGTGCAAGTGAGGTGGAGGCCATTTTTAGCCTTCCTTTTGCTATTTTGACTGGCAGGCATGGCTGAAAATGTGGGAATTCCTTGCAGTCACATTCCCTTGTTCATTCTCCAGCCATGTGAGCTTTAAGCAATGAGGGAGGTGGCAGAAGCAGTGTTGACAGAGCTCTGATCTGGCATCTTGAGCTCTGAACCATAGCTGCAAATATGGCTTTTTCAATTCACTGCATGTCCAGAAGCCAGTAAGATGGTAGCAGGTTCTTGATCAGATCATGGCTCTGAGATCGCCTCAGAGAAAGCATCTCCTTGTGGTCAGTGGGATTGATGTGAGAAAGAATTGACAAAGAGAGCAAAGAGAAAGAACTGACCCATACTAGTAACTTCACTGTAGATAGTGAAGTGAAAGTCGGCTCAGTCGTATCAGGTGTCTGATTCTTTGTGACCCCGTGGACTATATACAGTCCATGGCATTCTCCAGGCCAGAATACTGGAGTGGGTAGCCTCGCCCTTCTCCAGTGAATCTTCCCCACCCAGGAACCAAACCAGGGTCTCCTGCCTTGCAGGAAGATTCTTTCCCAACTGAGCTATCAGGAAAGCAGCTACTTACCATATTCTATGTTACTAAGACAATGAATTTCTGTATTGTTCAAGTCATTTTAGTTGAGGTCTTCTTTTTCTTGCAGCTAAAAGGAACTTTTAGAGATGTAGATATTAGAGATGAGAGGATAAAAACCTGGAAGGATCTTGGGGAATGTTGCTTCAGGCCCAGAATAGGGTGGTATTTGAATTGAGACCTCTTTTAGCCATCTGGATGGAAGTACCTGGAAGGCTTCAGCTCTTCAAGTCAAAATCCTGAACAAGAAAGTCAGGTTTGTAGACCAAAAGCAGTAGTTCAAGAGCTAGCCAGGAGGCAGTGCGTGTGCATGCTAAGCTGCATTAGTCATGTCCTCTTCTTTGCAACAGTATGGACTGTAGCCTGCCAGTATCCTCTGTCCATGGGATTTCCCAGGCAGGAATACTAGAGTGGGTTGCCATGCCCTCCTCCAGGGGATCTTCCTGAACCAAGGATCGAACCCATGTCTCTCATGTCTCCTGCATTGGCAGGCAGTTTGTCAACATTTCAGCCTGTTTGTGAGTTGGTGTTCTTGGTTTTTTGTTGTTGTAGTTGTTGTTGTTGCTGTTTTAAGGCAAAAATACTGAATTTCAAAGCATTTAATTAAAGGACAACCACATACAGCAGTTCAGAAGTTTTATTAGTGCAAAATGTGATATAAGTGAAAGATATTTCCCAAATGCCCATTAAAGGCAAGATAGACCAGTTGACCCATTGCTGGAAGCAATCTCCTCTGCTTGGGGTGGAAACATCTCTCCACAAGCTCAAAAGTCTATCACACATTTGCAGTTTTAGAAGGATGCCACCATCATCTTTTATTACTGAGCTTTAACTGCACCGCTGGTTAAAGAGCATATGTTTATCTTATCAGAAGGCTATTTTTAACTGTAACTATTCTCTTTGCTTCTGCTTATTCTAGATTTAAGCTAAGCCTTTAACATTATTTACATGCATTTGTAAGTGAATTCTTGTAACCCTAGTCTAAATTCTAAACACAGTCTTATTTAGAAGACTGGAGAAATCAATATTCAGTGGCATTCTTTGGTAGAGAACTAATTTATACTTTTTTGGGGGGGAGCATAGCAGGCTGCTCTTTAGTGCAATTGATACATAGCATACCTTATCTCTGACAGTGTGGGTGTGGTCGTTATTTTAGGTTCACATCATTTTGAGAGCTACTTTATGGAGGACTCTCCAAGGCTTTGGTAACTGTCCCACAGGGCAGGTAGAGTAGAGAAAGCTTAGCAGGGATTAGTTAGGGTATGTTATTGATGTAGATGGAACATAAGATGTTGGCTAAATAAACTTACACTTGCAATGTTCAGCAAATTTTAAAGCTAATCATTAATTCCTTAAGGGGGGGGAGGATGTTTTGAATGACTTTTATGGCCAGCTCCCTTCCTTAAATAGGTGATGATGAACAGGTCTCAACCTCAGTGATGATTAAAATAAATAAATGCATAACTGAAAGTTAATAACACTATTATATATGAGACATGGCACCTGCTATCTTAAAATTTTTATTTTAAACAATCTTAGGAAGTTGCATTAGTATCTGTATTTTACAGATCAGAAAGACTCAGAGATTAAGGGTTTATCCAGGAACACAGCTAGTAAAAGGCAGAACCAGGATTTGACTCTATGCTTGGCTCCAAAGTGTACCTCCTTTATGTCACTAAATGACTGACCAACCTAGACAGCACATTAAAAAGCAGAGACATTACTTTGCCAACAAAGGTCCATCTAGTCAAGGCTCTGGTTTTTCCAGTGGTCATGTATGGATGTGAGAGTTGAACTATAAAGAAAGCTGAGCACCGAAGAATGGATGCTTTTGAACTGTGGTGTCGGAGAAACTCTTGAGAGCCCTTTGACTGCAAGGAGATCCAGCCAGTCCATCCTAAAGGAGATCAGTCCTGAGTGTTCATTGGAAGGACTGATGTTGAAGCTGAAATTCTAATACTTTGGCCACCTGATGAGAAGAACTGAGTTATTTGAAAAGACCCTGATGCCGGGAGGGATTGAGGGCAGGAGGAGAAGGAGACGACAGAGGATGAGATGGTTGGATGGTATCACTGACACAATGGACATGGGTTTGGGTGAACTCCGGGAGTTGGTGATGGACAGGGAGGCCTGGCATGCTGCGGTTCATGGGGTCGCAAAGAGTCAGACATGACTGAGCGACTGAACTGAAAATGACTGACACTGATGTCTGTCTAGTAATCTTTGGATTCTTTTAAGAAGACACTCTTACCTCTTAATCATTTCTCTGAGCCCTTTGGTACTAATAAGAAAGTAGTGTAAATTTATTCAAAGCAAGAAAGGGCTATGGTGATAGTTGAGTTCTATTCAAAGCAAGAAAGGGCTATGGTGATAGTTGAGTTCTTCATGTTCCAGGAAAGAACTTTGCGAATGATCATCAGATGAGTTGGTAGGTCATAACTTACTCTGCCTCTCTTACCTGCTGAGAGATTCACACTGCATGCTTGTGTATCAAAAGTTTAGAAAAGCCCTGATGTTTAACCCAACAGTTTCCAAATCTTTCTGATCACAGACCCATATCATCATTCTTGAGAGGTGGCCCAACCTCCTTAATTCACAGGAGAGGACCCTGAGGACAGAAAGGTCAAGGAAATTGTCCTTAGAATATAGTTTTTCTGTTTTATACACAACCCTGACATTGGACCAATTTTAGCCTATTTCAATTGTGTGAATCATTGAATTTATGATCCAAGCCTCAAAAATGGAAGTCCTTTAACATTTCCCTGTAGTTTTTCAAAAAGCATCTGTCAGAACAGTCAGCTTAAAATGCCACTTTGGGCAATTATTGTCTTATTTAAAGAAGGGGAGAGGGCTACAGTAAACATGTCAGTGGTTTACTTCTGGTGGCTCCAGGGGGTTAGCAACCAACAGAGAGCTTCAGCTACTGACTTTAAGGAGGAAAAAAAAAAAAAGCTTCACCTACAGAAAGGTCAGATTTCTGCAGACACAAGCAGGCTAGCTGAGAACAGGGTTTCTGGGTCCCTTGAGTTCCATTTTCACCTTTTCATCTTGCTAAGTCTCAATACTATAAGATACTTATTTACACACAAACCATTTTCTGCAACATTTAAGAAAACCATGAACCACTTGGCTGTGCCCAGCCCCTTCTCTGTTCTGCTTTGCTAGACCTGCTGGGAATTGGAGGTCTTTGGACTAGGAACCCTAAGTGTTGTTGTCTTTCCAGTTACTTTGCCCAAGAAATATCTCCTATTTATCCTCTCTTTAGGAATAAGACAGCGATAGTTCCATTTCTTTTTTTCACTCCCTAAGGCTTACTTATAGTGTCAAATGGAAAATTATTTCACTTTTGGAAGTGAGTTTTATGGAGTTTAATACCCTCTGAGATGCATGAAGTGACTTGACAAGTTAAATACAGACTTTGCTGACAAATTCCTTGTGTGAGTGATGTTAACAGAGAACTAGTATTTCTTCTTGGGCTCTTCTGCTGAACTTAGAAAATCAGTCCCATTTGCAGACCTGAGGTGTGGCTGAAGAAACATCGTAGCTGAGAAAGCCTTTGCCTGTTGTCATTTTAACCTCCCTTCGTCCCCCTGCTCTCCCCTACTGCATCTATAGCAGGATTAACAGCATGTGTGGCCCTTCCATCTCCAGGCGGCCCTCTGACACTGTGGGGACTGGCTCGGGTTGTCTTTAGGAAATGGGGAATTACTAGATTGACAGTGAAAGCTCAGGAATCCAAGTGGCTAAGGTGGCGCTAGTGGTTGAGAACCCGTCTGCCAATGCAGGAGACATAAGAGACTCAGGTTCAATCCCTGGGTCAGGAGGATCCCCTAGAGGAGGGCATGGCAACCCGCTCCAGTATTCTTGCCTGGAGAATCCCATGGACAGAGGAGACTGGTGGGCTACAGTCCATGGGGTCACAGAGTCAGACACGACTGAAGTGACTTAGCACGCAAAAGGCAATACTTAGAGAAGAAACTCAGGTGAGTTTGAGAGCTAGGAAATGAAAAGGACAACACATTTTAGCAAAATCAGTCAGACCAGGAGGCCTCTGTGCTCTGCAGGTTTCAGTAGGAAAGTGGGAAGGATATGGCTGGTAGTGGGAAGTAGGCACTGGGTATCCAACCATGAGTCCACACAGGAACAATTGCGGCAAAATAGGATGGGGTGAGTACTGGATAAGCTCTTTGATAAAAGCAAAGCAAATACACAGAAATGGCTTACTTGTGTTTTTGGCTTAACTGACTGAGAACCAGTTTTTTTTTTTTTTTAAGTATTTATTTATTTATTGTTTTTGGCTACGCTGACTGTGTCTTTGTTGCTGCTCACAGACTTTCTCTAGTTGCAGAGAGCCTGCTCTCTAGATGTGGTGCATGGGCTTCTCATTACAGTGGCTTCTCCTGTTGTGGAGCTCAGGCTATGGAGTGCAAGGTCCCAGTATTTGTGGAGCACAGGCTGAATTGGCATGTTGAATCTTCTTGGACCGGGGATTGAACCCGTGTTCCCTGCATTGGCTGGTGGATTCTTAACTACCGGAGCACCAGGGAAGTTCTAGAACCAACTTCTGAGCTACCTCTAAACTAGTTTCAGGAGTCCTCAAACAGTTACTCCTACAAGTACAGAATCTTAAATTATATCTAAAACTCTTGTCTTCTTCCTCAATTCAGAGGGACTCCCTCAAAAAACTCCAAGGGAAAAAAAATAAAGCTTTTTTTATAGAGATAAAGTGTACTCACTGAATTAGTTTTTACAGTCCATTGGGTGGCAGAGTGTCAGACATGACTGAGCGATTGAGCATGTAAGTAATTTAACTGGGATAATGCATATGGTAAAAATCAAGCAAAACCAGTCTCCAAATCCATAACACTGAATTAATGTGATTGACCAATCTGTCCAAGTAATCAACTAGTGCATACCTGAAGATGAAAACTTGGAGACATTTTATAAGACCTTTTAGGTACTCCTAACTACCCTTTCAAAGCTTTCCCAGAATAGTGTGTGTGTGTATTTTAATTAAATCATTAAAATTGATGTGTCTCATCAAATAAATATTGCTTTTTCAAAGCAAACTGAGAGTGTCCACATAGAAGAAAACCTTTCTGGTATTTACAAAAGATTATATTAAAAAATTATTTGCATTCCTAAGGTCTTTTAATCTCCTTCTTAGTAGGTTATTCTGATAAGAGTATGAATTGTATATCTTCATTTTTATCTGTAAGAAAACCTATCTTCTACAAGATAGTTTACTGTGAAGTTCTATCTGTGTTATATGCTCTGAATGTGTAGATTGATTCATCCGTTGTGCGGGGGAAAAGTATTAAGACTTTTAAAGGTCAAATTTTGTCTAATCAAATAAGTCCTTTCCTAGCAAAATACTGGCCAGGTCTATTTTCAAAAGCAGGTAAAATACCACACTTTTAAAAAGGAATTTATTCATATAGAACCAATGTGAATTATCACTCATCTTTCTTAGTTATATTTAGCTTCCTAGGTGGCTCAGTGGTAAAGAATCTGCCTGACAGTGTAGGAAATGTAAGTTCGATCCCTGGGTTGGGAAGATACCCTGGAGAAGGAAATAGCAACCTACTCCAGTATTTTTGCCTAGAAAATTCCATGGACAGAAGAGCCTGGCAGGCGATACAGCTGAGCATGCACAGACACAAATATAGGAGAGCCCTATATTCCAAAATTGTTTCATTTCTTTATATATACAGAAATTTTCAGTTGGGAGTTTTACATTTCTAAAGGGCTCCACGTCAAAAAGTATAAAAAATTTTTAATTTAAATTAGTCATATACAGGTACTCTAAAGGTGGAGCAGGATTTTGCCTTCCAGGTTCTTCATTGGCTGAGTGCTGGTGTTTTCTGCCTTGCATCAATGTTGTGGCTTTTAGACTCATTCCTAAAAGTGGGAGACCAGAGAATGGGGCAGGCACCACACGCACCCTTTGGGAGACAGGATTAGGGATTTGCATCTCTTCTGAATTGTGTCCATGTCTTTGGCTGGGCATCTTCTGGTTTGATGTAGCATTCTTGTCTCTGAAAATTCATCCCTCTGCCACTAATGTCATTACCCTTTCCCCCCTTTCCTATTTTAATGTAACGTTGAAAGTTTTTATAGTCAAAATAAAATTCTTCAAGATGGGCTTTCAACTAAAAAAAAAAAACAACAGCCCACATTTATCTTTTTACAAATTTGGAGTTGAAAATTTGGGTGTGAAAGCTACTGCATCTCACATTTCTGTCTTGCTAACATATGTAATTATACATGGCAGATCAGAGGAAGTTGAGCTCAGGGTAAAGCTAATGAAGAGATATTTCTTTACCGGTACCATTAGCTGAAAGCACAGCTTTGGAGTCTTATACTCTTCTGTGTGATCTATTCTGATCACTAAAGCCATTGTAATAGGTCAGGTGAGGTCTGCTTTTCTATATTTTAAATATGTGTTAGTCCCTCAGTCATGTCTGACTCTGTGAGATCCCATGAACTGTAGCCTGCCAGGCTTCTCTGGCCATGTAATTCTCCAGGTAAGAATACTGGAGTGGGTAGCCATTCCCTTCTCCAGGTATTTTAAATATAAATCCCAGCAAAGTAGAGACATTACAAATATCTTTGATCACCCCAAAATCAGAGTATTTCTCTGTTTGTGATTTTCCAAGTATTCTGCTCCATATTGAGATAGAACACAAATCTCTTTTACTTTGCAGGATTATTAAGAGATGGGTGGGGGGGTGAGTGTGTGTGTGTGTGTGTGTGTGTGTGTGTGTGTGTGCGTCTGCCCATCTGTGTACATTTATTTCTACGTAGTGTCTGTAAAATAAAGTTAACAGCAGCTTTACGGTTGGACAGGCAGCCTAGACTCTGAACCACTGTTTGGTTGGCACTTTGTTACCTTACACCTTTTCCTGGAGAGTTTTGTATCCAAACAGTAACTTCATTGTTGGTTGGGAAAACAGGAGAGATCTTAATTAAAAAGTACAGTGCTTTCCAATACATATGTGAAGTGCGGGGAGCAGTCACTCAGCCAGATGTTGAAGCACCCAAATTAGGCTTAATTGTGCTTTTTTATTGTTGGCTTTTTATTCTATTTTAAAATTCACTAAGACAGTAAGAGCTTTAAGAGCGGAATTAAACAACCCTCTTTGATCTTGGATTTAACTGACTAAAGCTGGTGGAGTTTAAAAGAAATATCACTCTCCTTTCTGAAAAGGAGGTTCAGTTCCCCTGGCAACTAAGTTGAATGGATTCTGGGTGACTTAAGTGACTACATTTGAATTTAACTTTTATGAGGTAGCTGGTTTCTCTGGTTTTCACTGTGGATAACAAAATGTGAGCTGGCATAAACGGAGGTCTAAAAAGGTCTTAGTTTCTCCTTCTGATCTCACATTCTCAGAGGTTATTAATTGAATTTTGCTTGATTTCAATGCTATTTTTAGCATGAATTCTCAACCCTTCATCTTTTAGTGGTTGTTCTTTTCGTGTCCTTTTGGATCACATTGTAATTCTCAGTGATAGAGACACGTCTCCCTCCTTGCTCTCTTTCCCTCTTTTCTAGTAGACAATTGACAGTAAAAAGTAGCATTTAACTCATGCTCCCTGCAACTTTTTCTCCTGAACTGGTGTTCAGGTCAGTCTCATGCTACTCATGATACAGTCAGTTATAGAAATTTGAAATGATAAAGGTCATCTCAAAGATAAGTACCACCAAGACACAGAACAAAGACACTGAAAACTAAATAGATTTATTTACATCAAGTAAGTTCCAGCACAGAGTTGGCATTTAATGAACATGGGTTGGTTGATGATGGGTTGACAAGGTGGCTTTGTCAAGGCTCCAAATGCCATTCGGTGATGAAAACAAAATGAAAACTTATTGTTGGTCACATTGTTTAGTCTAGAATACGGGTTTGGTGACAGTATGTTTTGAGGGTGGGCATGAGTGTGTGCTAAATTGCTTCAGTCATGTCTGACTCTTTGTGACCCTATGGACTGTAGCCCACCAGACTCCTCTGTCCATGGGATTCTCCAGACAAGAATAATAGGGTGGGTTGCCATGCCCTCCTCCAGGGAATCTTCCCAATCCAGGGATTGAACCTGCATCTCTTATGTCTCCTGCATTGACAGGCTGGTTCTTTACCGCTGGTGCCAACTGGGAAGCCCTTTTTTTAAGGGGGGAAGTGTGCAGCTCAAAATGCATCCTGAATTTTGTATTGTGGCAGAGTTGTAAAAGAGTCTCCCTTTTTTACTCCAAACAAAACCATTTAGGAATCAAGGAATATAAGTTTGCAACAGAAATGTAAGCACATATCTGATAAAAGACCCATTATGCACAAGCATTGCTTTCTTTCTGCCTCAAAGTTGCCTGCAAGGATATGCCTTCTAAATCAGAAAATGATCTCCTTTTTAGAAGTGATAGGATTGTGTTCCTGCAAGATATGTTTAACATGGATTTAACTTAATATTCAATTGAAAGGCAAATGAAAACATATTACTGGTGGGGGGCAAATATATGCAATGTATCTATCAAGCAAAAAGATGCATCTGTCATTATAGGAGCACAGCCATCTTCTTCCATAGCACAACAGGAGAGAAAGCTACGTAGAAAGGAGAATGGAGGAAAAAGGGTGGTCCAGATCAAGCTGACAGGTGTGCTATATGCTACTTTTTTTTTTTTTTTAAAGAAATGGGACCATAAGCATCATAATTTTCATACTGCAATGCTGAATAGTATTAACTGTTACATGTGCTCAGAAATAAAGAGTTTGGGAATTGTTTGACTTTTGACAGTTCCCCATAGAGTGCACTCAATGTATGAGCAGTTAAATGTATCCTTGACTATAATTGTGATTTTATCTAACACAAGACTGAAGTACTTTGTGATGTAGGTATGTTATTTCTCTTTATTTAAAAAAAAAATTATCCTGCACATCCTTTTTCATTTTATTCTCCCTTGAATTTTATAATGATCTTAGTGACAATAGTCTTTATGAATCTAAGAATGAGAATGAAAGGAAGCTCTACAGTGGGAGTGTTATTGACATCGGTGACCTTTATTGCTAAGAGATGCTCTATTATGCATTTAAGATGAAGGCTGTTTTTAAAGTCTTGCTCATTTAGCATTAATTTTCCAAAACAGCTTAATGGGCATATCAAGTACTTTGAATTTGAAGACTCTTACTTTGCGTCTTCAAGGAGTTTTGGATTATGGTTGTATATGCTCAGGGTCCTGGAGGCCCTCCTAGAAACACAAGTAAGGAACGTCAGATCATTTTGGATTAAAAGTGAAAGTAGTAAGTGCCTGGTCAGTGTTGCCTGCTTCCCCTCTGTCCCCGTGTGTATCATCGGGAATTCATTCCTCTCTCACACACGCACAACACTCTGTACTTATCACTAAATGGTCTACTGTTCAATGTAGCCAACTTTGCTGCTCCCAGCTTTGGAAACCCTCAGCCTTATCCTTCACTGAGCCTAGTGGTTGGTATATGGATGATGGTCAATAAATGATAGTTGAATTGAACTCACTCGTGTTTTTAGCATTGATTGAATGCCTTCTGCATGCCAGTTTTTGTGCTGAAGATCAATGTGTGATACAGCTTTCTTTGATACACTTTTAGTACTCGCCCACTGGAAGGCAGATGTTTTCACATATTGTAGCTGCATTTAACTTTACCTTGGGACCATCAAAATTCCCTTGAACTCTTAGAGGAAATGACAGTTAAGCTGGGCCTTGAGCAGATGAGGACTTGATTTGGGTAGAGGAAAAGATGTCCCAGCAAGAGGCAAGAGCTGGTATAGAATTACAGAGCCAAAAAAAAAGGAGCGACTCGTTCATGTGAAAGCAAAGGACTCAGTGCACCATATGTAACTGGTTGATGAGGTTGGAAAGAGAGGCAGGAGCCCAGGTTTTGACAGATCTTGTGATGGAATGTGGGTTCATTGGTTTTTTTCCTTTCAGGGGTATTATTTGCATATATGTGATAAATTTCAGATCAATGGGTGATACAGTGTCAAATGAGACTAACAAAGTCTATGTCCCATGGAACTTATAGATCAGTAGGGAAAACTGAAGATAAATCCATGTACATATATAAGGGCAATAACTGAAAACTGAGTAATGAATCCCAGGAAGAAAAATATATATAGAAAATAGCATAAGTAGAGTAAGAAGGCAAAGGTACTTGCAGAAAGGGTAGTCAGAATGGACATTCTGAGGAGGGGACACTCCTCTGGGGTCTAAAGGAGGGGCAGGAGGCAGCGAGGGAAGGTGAGAGAAGGGAACTCTGGGCCTGGGGGACAGCGAGTGCTAAGCTGGGACAGGAGACCGACCGCCTGGGCCTAGGAAGTGTGGCAGAGAGTGGCCACGGTGGGCACAGCCTTCTGGACGTGTGCCATCACAAGGCTTTACCGGACAGCTGGGTTATTCTCCATGCAGTGCAGAGGCGCCGAGGCAGAGGTGACAGTGACCTGTTGACGTTTGTCTCTGGCTGCTGTGGGGAGAAGGGATGAGTTGGGCATGAGGGGACCATGGGAGGCCATTCAGGAGAGGATGTGGCAGTCCTCTCCGGGTCAGAGGCCATGGCGGTTGGCACTGGGGTAGTGGAATTTTGGATGGGAAGAAACAGACAATTTCAGACTATAGTTTGGAAATAAAACCAAGAGGAATGTGAATATTCTTTGCCTGCAGAATCAGGACCTTAGCTGCAAATGGCTTCATACGTAACTATTCTTCAATAGAAAGGGAAAGTGGGTGTTTAATGTCAAACGTGCCATAATAGGAAAATAAAATTAGGTGAAACAGGGGCATATCAGTCAGTCTTTGCCTTAATTTTGCCTGATGACTCTAACATAGATTTACCTGTCAGTTTTAGGGGTAAGAAAAGAAGTCATGACTTTACTGTTAGTAAGAGGGGAATGAACTCATTTTAGTGTCCAGGTAACCATTGTCTTCACAGCCCCTTCAACTCCAAGACAGAACATTCCTGGTCATTTGTGATGTTTCTGATGCACGACCATAGAGGAGACTCCATGAAATGAGAGAGCTTGCTCAATTCAAGGTCATGCTGTAAGGCAAAGAAGGTTGCCCTGAACATGCTTGCAAGTGGAAACCACTTAGGATTTTTAAAAAGCAGCTTTTGTAAATAATGCAATTCTGGACTTGTCCAAATGCCAAAAGCAAATGATTTCGTTTGCACTTTGGCACCAGTGAAGAATTTTACGGCTTCAGACACTCACAGCAAATTTTATAACGCCACTTCTTGGCTGGAGAAGAAGGCTTCTTGGTTCTACCGTGAGCCTGATGAGAACACACCGTCCCGTTGGCCAGCTTGTCAAGGTCAGGGCAGTGCTCTCAGCCAACAAAGAGGACCTTGATTCCTGACAGTAATCTGAGAGGTGATCTTCAGCAAAGGAGCTAAAGTGCACACAAGGACCATTACTAAAGGACTGCACTGGGTGTGTAAAGCATTGTGGAAGGTGTTCATTCATGATAGAGAGCTTGAGTGTCTGCTGAACCTCAGTTTTGTGAGTGTTCTGTGGGGGGATGCTCTGGAGGCGCTGCTTCCTGGGAGCTGACACTGTAGTCGGTGAGATGAGATAAGTGTTAGTCTCTCAGTCATTTCTGACTGTTCACAGCCCCATGGACTGTAGCCCGCCAGGCTCCTATTCCTGGAATTCTCCAGGCAAGAATACTGGAGTGCGTTGTGATTGCCTTCTCCAGGCATCTTCCTGACCCAGGGGTTGAACCCAGGTATCCCACACTTCAGGCAGATTCTGTACCATCTGAGCCGCCGGGGAAGCTGAGATGAGGTAAGACCATGTACAAATACATCAGGTAATGCTGGTGAGAACATTACCAAAGAAGAACCAAGAGTGTTCAAAGGAAGGAGTGGTGACACCCCCATTGAGGCACTCAGAGAGAGCCCCAAGGAATGGGCACAATGACATTATAAGATCCTAGGATTACAGCATTGAAAAGACTCTTAGAGACCTAGAGAGGTGTGTGATAGTGGACACTTCACCTTCCTGGGCTTCACCTATAAAATGAGGATCACTGTACCTCCTTCCTGGGGTGGTTGTGAAGATATTGTATGATCCATGCTGAGTCTAGTTACTGACACCAAGAAGCTATTGTATTTTTATTGTTTTAGCCCCATCCCTGTCTGATATAATCCTAACATTTTGCTGTCCTATCCTTCTCCTTGGACATCTGCTGTGATAGGTTCTCCTCCTCCCCGTCTCATTCCCTTTGTGAATCATCCCAATGTCAAAAACTGTTAATTGGTGGATGGATAAATTATTAAGAAAGGAGGAAGGGTGGGAGGGCCTTTCAGATAGGAATGCCCGAATCAGCAAACAGTAGCACAAGCATACATGGGCCATGTCCTGGCAACTGCACATGATCTCGTTTGGCCAGAGGATTTGGTTTTGGTTCACCAAGGGGAGGTGAGAAGGGCAGGCGCAGTGGTCTGGGGAGGTCTTGAATACCAGGGTCACCAGACGGATCTAAACAGTCTACTAAATGAAACAACTAGCCTTTCCATGTTAGAAGTCAGATCAAGTGTCAGATGAGAGGAGGTAACAAAGTGGTGAGCTAATTGAATGTTTACTGGAGGTTAACTCCTCGAAAACTGGAGCAAGATACCAAATGAATACAGTGCACATCAGAGGGAAGGTGTCCCCTCTATACACTGCCACCCTGGGCTCCTGGGGAAATTCCTTTCATTCTCTTCGGACCCATCCTTGAGGCCAGAGACTGAAGCTGCCCCTTCTTACTGTTCTATGTAAGTTTGGGTTGCTGATGGGTCTCCCAGACCACAGGGTGCTGAATTATCCATAGTGGATGAGTCAATCCAGGTTGAGGCTGGTGCCTTGACTGCAGTTTGGGGACACTGGCCAGCATCCTCACTTGAGATTTAAGTGGTCTTCTAGATTGGGACCCTAACTCTTTAAAAACTCATGCTCTTCCATTACTTCTATACCCTAGACTTGGCCCTCTTGTGTGATACTTCTCCTTTCCCAGTCTGAGCTTTTCCTAATCTCTGGGTCCTCAGACCATTTGTTCTGTGAAATGCTGTGAGGAGAGAGGAAGAGAGAGGCCTTCATTTTTAGCCAGTACTTCATTCCTTCGAGTTTGTGTATCTTCTTCAGTGGGCTTCCCGGTTGGCTGAGTAGTAAAGAATCTACCTGCCAATGCAGGAGATGCAGATTCAATCCCTGGGCAGGGAAGATGCCCCAGAGGAAGAAATTGCAACCCACTCCAGTATTCTTGCCTGGAAAATTCCATGGACAGAGGAGTCTGGCAGTGTACAGTCTGCGGGAGTCTCAAAGAGCAGGACATGACTGAGCAACTGAACACAACACAGCTCATCTTCAGTAGGAACTGGGAAGGGGGAGAGAAACACACAAAAACAAACAGAAAGTTGCCACTGGAAAGCCTGGGAGAAAGAAAACATGCAGAAAACAAGGTGACAGCTGACACCTTCTAGGCGTATGTAAACCTGATCTCTCTAGGACTGTCTTCCTCTCCACTGCCTGGGAGGTGGCGCAGAAGAATGCAAAAAGCCCAGCATGAGAAACAGGGACTCTGGGACTTAATCCTGTTAGTGACTTGGTGATACTCTGGACTAAGTCAGTAACCTTTTGTGGCACTCAGTATCTCATCTTTTAAATGAGGTGGCTACATCAGGTTAGACCAGTTTGGATGGTCCTTTGTGGAGCTAACAGGCTATGTTTTTGCCTTTCTCAGCCCCTGAAAGATGTGATTAAACTGATTCTTCAACAAATATATGTGACTGATTATCTAGAAGAACATCTGTATTGAAATAGTTGAGAATTGAATTTAGTCCTTTCAGCCAGAGCTTCCCCTCTTCAGTGCTTGGCTGCCTGGTAAACAAATAGCCTTTCTCCAGAACAAGACTTATTTGTGATATTGCCGTTTCCTAATCAGAAGAGGAGGAATATGCATCTAAAAGAAATTCTTAAGGTTTTATTCACTGTTTGCTTAGTGGGGTATTATATTTAGCCACATTTTAAGCTCTCCAATTTCCTTTGAAATGTGCATGGGAGGGAAATGAGAAAAGCAATTGGAAAACAATAGAAAAGTCATTTAGAACAAATAGAGGAAGGCTTGGGAAAACCTACAAATGTTTGGGAAATACTTCAAGACTTTCTGCAGGGTCTTAAACACACCACCTGTTTCTCTCATTTGGGGCTTAAATGAGATGTATGCACTGCTTTCAAAGCTATCAAGAGCTATAGAAGTTTTGCCTCCAAGTGAATAAACGTAGAAAATGCATCGTCATCGCCTCTTAACTATTAGCGCATCCTGCTTCAGACGTTTTTGAAGATAAGACTTTATCTTGGTTTTTCACTTCCTGCTTTATAATTGCCCAGCTAAGCTAATGCAGCCCATTTGGTGTTGTGAACATTCAAAGCACTCTTCTGCATAAAAGCCAGTGTCCCTTCATTATGTAAAACAGATATTAAAAAAAAAAAGAGTAACTCCCTGCCTCTACCCGGATCAAGACTCCAGCTGAATCCTGAAGTTTAAGCTCCTTCAGAGCTGCTTTTTCACGCTCATAATCATTTACTAAACTTAAAACACTGTGGCACTTCCTTTTGAGGTGTCGTCCTGTCTTTTTCTCTCCCCCACCTGCAGATGACGGTGCAGCCCCCGTGGCACCCAGCGGCCACCGTGTGCCTGGTGACGTGAACTCTCCAAGTCAGGAATCGTCGCAGGGAAAGCTGTGCAGTTTTGGCATCCATTTCCCTTTCACAGGTGTCTTATTACATTTTGACAGGTGTCTGACACAAGATGCTGTCGGAGCTGGGATTTAACCTTAGAATGCCACCTTCGATTAGGGTGTCTCTGCATAGGAAACAGCGGAATGGATCTGAGTGCCTGATGCCTCCATATTATTGTGTGTAATTTCATTTCTGAACCAGAGGTGTATGGACTACTGCTGCTGCTTTTTCTTTCTCAGGTGCTACAGAAATAGGTGCTGGTTGTGCTCCGTCTCTAGAACTGTGACTGTGATGAGTTGTTCTTGTTAAGGGAGTCGGATGAAGCAGAGCTGTCATCCTAAAATATATTCAGTGGAAGGCAGATCTGCTATTGTTTTGATACCTTCACACTTAATGGGGTTTTAATTTATCATAAATGTCTAGACTGCTAATAGCAATGAAACTCATTAGAAACCATATTCTAAATATATGAGATAGAACAAAATAAGTGATTGAGAACTAGATGGGGAAAGGCTGTGAGTGGGTAGACTCCCCTAGAACCTGTGTACAGAGTCAAGTCAGACATTTGCAGACACTATCATCTTCCCCTTCTTCCCAAAGTTATTTGTTAATTTTGGTTTCCTATTAAAAAAAGTACATATATTCAGTTCTGCCTGGCAAGTATGATTCTCATAACATACATACATAGATATATATATACACACACACACACACACACATACACACACACACACAATTTATACAAATGAGAAGACCTCATTTGTCCTCATAGTAGTTGGGTAGACTTTTTGAAAATGAAGTTACTTCTGAATATTGGTTCCTTTAGTAGGCAGAATACAGAATACCCCACCTCTCCCCAGAGGTGTCCATGTCCTAATCCATGGACAATGTGGATCAATGTTCTTACATGGCAGTGCAGAATTAAGGTTGCAAGTGAAACTGGGCTTGCTAAGTAACTGACCTGAAAGTTAGGGTGGTTATCCTGGACTATCCCAGTGCACCTGATGTCATCATAGGAGCCCTAAACGTAGAAGAGGGAGGTAGAAAAGGACATCAAACTGATGCCATGTGGAAAAGATGTGAGCTGATGTTGAATATGGAGGAAATGGGCTGTCAGTTGAAGAGTGTAGGTGCATCTTAAAGCTAGGAAGAAACCTCCAGAAAGGATTTCAATTCTTTCCACACTTCACTTTTAACTCACTGAGTCCTATGTCCAACTTTCAACATACATAGCAGTGAGATGCTACATTTGGGCTGTTTAAAACCACTACGTTTGTGGTCATTTGATGTAGCAGTCGTAGGAAACTAAGGTAGTTCCTCCTAAGTGAAGCAGTGCTTTCTTCATTTTCTTTCCTGAATTCGTAATGTTGGAGCATAAAGTAGAATTTTTTTCCCCTTGGAATTTTTCCCTCTGTGTGACAGAGATGTTGTTGGCACTAAGCTGGTTCTAGCATTCAATATGTTCAGTTGGAACAGACATGCAATCTGTTTTCTCCTTCCTACTCCCTGAGAATACATGAAGGAATTAGTTACAATCAGCTATTAAGACCCTTAAGGCTGATCTTTTTTATTTACCGGCAGAGTCGTTTGCTCACAGTGAATGTGGTTGTTATTGTCATTTGTGTTATTGCTTTGCTGTACCGTCTAGCTCAGATAGCTTAGTGCATCTTGTTACACTTGAATTTGCCCTTGTTTCTTTCTGACCCTTTATCTCTATTTCTTAATCCTCTCCTGATGGCTTCTTTAGACCTTGTTCTCACTTGACTCATCCTTTGTCTCAGATGTATGTCTGAAATAAAGGCAACACTAGAGTGAATAATCAAGAAATTCTACCAGGTTGTACATTTAATTTAAAGAGGTGCCTTAGCTTAGAAATTGTGTATAGTAAAAAAAAAAAAAATTACCTTGAAAATATTCCATGTCATCCCTAAACTACTACATAGATCCAACACTGCTTTCTACCTTTTCCATAATTGGTCTGCCTCCTATCTTTGGACTAGATCACTGTTTGTTTCTTGAGTGGAGAATGAGAAGATGATGTTGGCTGTATTCTGAGGCCATGCCATACAAAGACTGAAGGTCTTTAAACAATCAGATATCACATGGTACCACACAGACATTTGAATCAGTGTAAAACAGTATTTATGGAATGATTGTGATATATAATCATTCAGCATGTAGATATTTTTTGATTCATGAAAAATAAATTTATTACATATTAACACATTGTTTTTACCAATGTTCAGTTTCTTAAAATTCAGAACATTTCTGTCATTCATGTAAAATACTCTACTACAGTACATTGCAAGTTTTAGGGTTTTATTCCCTCAAAAATTCTAAAGTTCTCCTACTCCTTCTCCTTTATTGAAGGAAGGACACCCTAAACAGAATGCAAAGACATTTTAAAAAAGAAAATTAACTGAACAAAATTTTGATAGTTCTGCACCAGTCAGCTTTAAAATCAGGACAATATATGTATTAAAAGCCTGAAGAGCTTCTGAGAAGGCTAGCTCTTGTTGGCTGCAGATATATCTAGAGGAGATTCTTGATCTACTGTTTCTTAAAATATCTTTGCCTTTCTTATTGAGTCAAGAGTAAGAGGGCCTGTAAGTAGCAGGAACCGAAAGCAGCTACCCGAGGCTGATTAGCAGGTTGGCGATATTGTAGTGCGTGCCTTCTCAGCTGTGTCTGACTCTTTGCAGCCCTGCGGACTGTGGCCACCAGGCTCCTCTGTTCATAGGATATTGTAGGCAAGAATACTGGAGTGGTTTGCCGTTTCCTTCTCCAGGGGATCTTTCCAACCCAGAGATTGAATTCATGTCTCCTGCATTGGCAGACAGATTCTTTACCACTGAGCCACTTGCGAAGCTCTGGGGGAATCATGGTATATCCCAAATCAACCTAATTTTCTTCTATACAGGGGATGCCCCAGAAAGGACTTTTCTAGCCAGATGACATGGAGCTGTCCCATCCCTCCCCAGCCCTTGATCACCCCTTGCTGCCAACCAGTATCAGCTATCTGTTCTACATCCAACAGGATCTAGGACACAGTCAGGAGTATTTTAGGTGACATGTTGGCTATAAAACCAGAAAGTTTTTTTTTTTTTTTCTTATTTTACTTTCTTGTCAACAAGCAAAGACTCTTCCTTCCTATAAATCTATCCTCCAAGCATTATTTTTTACTGCAGTTCAGGTTGTCTAGACAAGCCTTAGCAGAATTCAGAAAAAGTAAGCTTGTGAGAATAAAAATTCTCACTGGCCTGATCATTCCAGCTTCTTAAGGTTTCTGAAAGTCAGCTCTGTTTCAGCTGAATCATTTGCATTTGTGAAGATACATTTACTAATTAAACTGCTTTAGGACACTGCATTTTCCAAGGAGAAAACCATCTAGTTCTTTGTCAGTGAGCTGAAGCTAAGAGCTTAATGGTCTTCTGATTGTCAGTCTGAATACTGTGGCTGGTCAGCCACAGAGTATGCTGAGATAATATTTTGAAGTAGCATGAAGCATTTCTTACCTGTGCCATCTTGCTTTGCTCATTGATTTCATTCACTTGTACCCTGAGGACTTTGCCTTCACCCTCAAGCTGCTATTCTCACAATAGGTCCACAGGCCTTTGACCTCTAAGCAGCAGTAACTCTTGTCTCTTCAGGTCTGTGTTTTACCCAAAGTCTATGCAGTCTGATTGGTAGCAGGTACATGCTGAGCCAAGCATCAGAGGAGCCCATCAAAGACCCCGTACATCATATCAGTTCTCCACTGTCTAAGACCTCAGCATGTCAGTTTCTTGGTAGATGGCAGAGAGAGGGTTGTCATCTTCACTTTATTGGTCATTCTAAGAAGCTCCCTTCCCTTCAATTACTCATGGGTGTCAGACGAAGAAAGAGAACACTGCAGAGGTATTGTATGTTGTGGCACTTCAAAGGTGATTACTTTTTCTTCCCATCAATCATGGGGAGACAGTTCTTCTAGCGCACTTGATAATCCTGTTTCTTCCAATGAAGAAGGGAGCATGACTAGCTGCCAGACAAGCCACCAAATTAGCAGTGTCATTACCAACTTTTGAGCTCATTAGGGCTTACTTAATATTCCCAAGCTGTAAGAGGGTCTGAAAAGTAATTTCTCCAGTGATAGGTATGAAGGAGGCAATGACATTTTTGCAGGAAACAAATTGCAGATTGATTCTTCAGATTTCCAGGCCTGAAAACTATGTAGTCTTATTGGCTAGACACTTAGTGAGGGGTTAAATTTGCTTTTAAATGCTGCCAGGTGGTCATGGACCATTGGGTGGATGGGTGGGTGTGTGTGTCTACTAGTTATGTGGGCCATGCATGGCCATAGGAAGATTCCCCTGATTGGTATAATTTTGCCTCTGGATCAAGAAAGAATACTAACTTTTTTCTCATTAAGAATTAAGAGTTTATGTATATAAAGCATTTAGAATAGCACCTGGCACACACCATGTGCTACATAATTGCTGACTGCTATTAGTATTGCTTTTTTCTATTGCTATCTCACCTGTTTTACTAAACATATTTTTGTTGTTTTCCTGTCAACTGTAGGTGAGTGAGTCTTTACTTCTCCTGTAATGTAATGAGACTAAGATTTTGTCATCACTGAGATTTGCTTTCAATATTGGGATCTGTTACCCAGAAGGCCCTTCTGGCTGGCTTCTATCCTTTCATCCTTCCTATGTTCATGGTAGCCTGTCATCATGCTTGGAGCCACTTGTTATTATAAGTCCCCAGCTTCTTTTCAACCTCAAACCCACATTTGGACAAATTGCATTGGCATGAAAACACAATTCCTTGAAAATATTACCTTCTGTACTACTTCTTGATCAATTCTGAGTATGAATGTACTCATTCAACAAATATCGAGTCTACTTGTCATGTGCAAGGCATTTTTCTGGTGTGGGAGAGTAATAGTGAATTGTATGTCTAAACCTAATGATGATCAACTTCATCATCCAATCAGGTACATTTGTTGGACATCTATAGTGGAGGATAGATAAGCTCTTAGTTCTTACATGACTTTGGAGGATGCATTGTCTTTAAACAAAGTAAATAGAAGGGAAGGGAACACTGTTGCATCTCTAAATTAGGGCATAGTCTCATAATTTTGCTAAGAGAGGCTCATACACAGTGTTTGTTTATATAAAGGAAGGAGCCTCTGACTGTGGAAAGCAAGGAGGCATTTCAAAAGAAGTCAGGACTGAGATACGTGTAAATTGCAATTAGGGTTTCTGTGACATGATAACGTGGGATGGCATTTCAGATGGAGGGGACAGCACTTAACCTACAAAATTATACACTTTAGGGGAAGAAGTAACCATCATGACCATGCAAGTGGTTAGTGACAGCAGGAGACTGAAATGAAGGTTCCTGATTAGGATTCAAGTGTCACATGCCCTTGCCACTGTACTGTGAGATCTTTCTAAGATGGTATCTCTAAATGTAAAACTTCATATCAAGAGCCACCTTTACCTGAGAGCTTACCACCTAGGAGGTACTTTTTTAATGGTTTTTCACTTACCTTCCCAGTACCTTTTAAATTTGGTAGTATTGTCTACATACAAAAGAGGCAACTAAAATTCAAAGAGGGTAAGCAGCTTATTCAAGGTCACACAGCCAGTAACTGGCAGGATGGATAAGAGAACCATGGAAAGGCAGAGGAGAGGCCCTTTAAAGAGTTTTGAAGTAGTGTCTCCTGACCTGTTCCCCTATGACTGTGTTTCTGGCTTTTAAAGAATATATGAGGTTCTGAAATGACACCACCTGGCATCCAACTTTTATCAAACTGATGGAAACTTTCTGGAAAAAAAAACATTCTAGAGAGAAAAGAACCTTAGGATTTGTTTTGGCTTCCAAATACTGCGAGTTAAAAATGCTCACCATCAAGAAAGTAATTGCTTTTTTGGTTTATAACTGCTTATGTGACAAATGAGGGTTTATTTTAAGTATAGAATAGTGTCTTTTGGGACCCAAGTGAAAGATGTTGCAGGGCATTTAGAAGAACCTCACTCTTCAAAGATAGGAACCTGGGTGAAATGATCTGCCCCAGGTCATCTTCTGTCCGCACCAGTCTTTTCTTTCTGAGGTCGTTCAGTCCACACAGTGCCACACAGGGAGGCCCACATCTCTTGAGTTGGCACATTATAAAATCCAGACCACTCTCTGTTGTCCCTATTCTAGATAGCCATGTGAAGGGCCTCTGGCCCAGCTGGGATCAGATGTCCAGGGTCATTCTCATGATGACACAAACGTGGCTGTGGGGATCCCAGCCCTTTGGAAAGGGAAAGCACTCGCAGAGAAGGCCCTGGGCATGTAACCTAAAAGATGGTGCCCCAGCACAGAGAATATGTGGCCCCTGTCTTTGGTCTCTCATTAGGGAGAGTGCTGACAAGAGGTGACTGAAGTAGCCATAAGGTTAGGACATCTCTACCATCTCTGATTCTGAAACTGTGAAAAGAACAGGCAATATCAGTGCAGGAACTATGCCAAGGAAGACTTGTATTTGCTTTGTATCTTGGAATTTCAATTTAAATCTTTTTAAAATAGCAATCATATTTTCATATTCATAGTGATGTCAAAAATATTCTAAGTAGATGGTGTGCCAGGCACAATACTCCTGTGTGCCGAGTCTAAACTCCGGGATGTTTACTCCCATCCCTTCCTCTGTATCATTTCTGTGTTCACTGTCACCGACTTTACACTCCCACAATAATGGGCTTTGGTTTTCAACAAATAGTTTAGTAAAGGAGTGAATGATACCTGAGTCTCCTTCGTATCACTGGTCTCAACTGGCATGTTAGCTTTCTTGTATAATTGATTGATGTCTGTTGGCCCAGCTAGAAGCTAAACTTCATGAAACCTCACCACTAGTCTAGTGTTTTACATGCAGTGGTTACTCCAGACATATGTGGAATAAATGAATGAATGATTGCTTGACAACAGCATCCTGTATAAAGCCTAAGTGGGAAGTAGTAGAAATGGTTTAACAAAAGTTAACCAAAGAAAGGAGAATGAAAGGACGGTCTTTTCATCCCAATCCCTCAATACAGAAGTTGCTCCTCTGAGCCTTTTGGTATTTTTCTCCCTAAAAATAGATAATTATCACATAGCATAATATACACAGACACAAATATACAATTATATTTTGTTTCTTGTTTAACAAATGATATTGCTATCAACATTTTTATTTTTTTCTCCCGCTTAATATATGATGGACATCTTTCTTGTCAATGTATTTATCACAGATGAGAGTACCAAAGGGTGAATTTGACGGGAAGAGACAGTAGCTTAATAACCAGTACAATGGAGCATGGCCTCGCCCTTATTAATAGATGCCTAGCTTTTGCCTGAGGATGAATTCGGCTGGGCTCAGCCGACGATAGCCTGCAGGCTGAATCTGGCCCACCATTTGTCTTTTTAAATAAAATTTTATTGGAACCCAGACACACTCATTTGCCTACATATTGTCTATGGCAACTTTTATGCTTTACTGGCAGAGTTGAGATATTGCTACAGAGAATATCTGCCCTGCAAAACCTAAAATATTTACTCCATGGCTTAAAACAAACAAAAAGGTTGGCTTAACTTTGGTGAGGGCTATCTCTACCTTGATGGCCTGGCCAGGATCCAGCATGAAGGATGATGCAGTAGAGTTAGTGGAAACACTAAAATCACTTAGTATTTGTCAAAGTTGAGTTTCCTCTTTCTCTTGGCAAGTTTTGACAAGTGATCCAGATAACTGGAAAGGAGAGAGAGAAGATACCTGGTCTGTGCATGTTATTATTAGTGCAGCTTCATTACTTAATATTCTGTTTACAATTCTCAAATGCTCACACAGACACATATACTCACATCTACTTGTTTATTAATAAAAAGGGCCTTTCTGTTTATTCTCACAAAGTTACTAAACCAGGGCATGATTAAGTAATTACCCCTGTTTATTACCATCACTCAGTGAGTAGCTGACTCTGTGAAGGATGCAGTCTTGGATTTCCTGGTTGGAATTCATCCACAGTTACTATTTGGGTATGATATGCTAGCATCTCAGGAGAAGTATAACTGCTCAGCCAGACGTTTCTTGAACAGGTCCTTGTTACCAGAGGGGAGTACTAGCCTGGGTGAACTTGAGTTGACTTCAAGATCACTCTGGCTTTCTCAGTGCGATAGAAGGAGATGTGATGCAGGGAAGGTTCCAGGTTTCCTGGAGGATGACGAGGCTTTGAAGGCATCCATTAACTGCAGGCCTTGGCCAACTTGACAGTAAAATAGAGAACCTGGGTTTTGTCAGAGGACTGGGTCTTAAATTTTAACACCTAGAATGACCCAGAAGCTGATATAAAATGCCAATCCAAGGATCTGAGACCCAGAGGTTCAGCTTCAGTAGACTTGGTTGGGGGCCTGAGGATCTGCATTTTAAATCAACCACTCAGGTGTTCTGCTGGGAGCAATTCCTGGACCAAGTGTGGAGAAGCACTGGGCTTCCTCTTGCATTTATCTTCTTATACCCTAACCCCCTGGCTTTTCTTCTCTCTTCTCTGCTTTCTTTTACCTGGTCTCCATGTCTCACTCACATTCAATGTCAGGAACCAGGCACGCATGCACACACAGACCCCCGGGAAGGAAACTAGAACTCGGGCCTTCACCTTCACTCCTGTAGTTCTTGCTCTGTCCTGCCAAGTTCACAAATACAGTTCTCTTTCCCTCTCTCTCTTCCTTTCTGTCACTGTCACAAATGTTTGCATCTAAGAAAATCACTGGATTCAATTCCGGGCCAATTTTACCATCAAGTAAACCACGCCCTTGGTAATGCCCTCCTGGGCTCTCCAGAGTCATGGTGTCACTTTCTTCTTCCCCCTTTGCTTCTCCTAAGTGATCTTCTTCTATAGTAATTACTTCTTCTATAGTAATCCTCATCTATTTCATCCTTCTCAGGAATTCTATGAATTCAGAAAAGCTATGACAGACTGGCAGCTCCATGAGGCCTGGCCTGTCTTGTTCATCATGTCCCCAAATAGCACAGCACTTGGTTAATAACTAAGTGCTCAGTAAATATTTGGTGACTGAAGAATTAATAGAATAATCAATGTTTATATGAAATGAAGCAGGGTAGAGGAACCTCAGAAATGTTACTAGCTGCTGATTAGAGCTATAAGGCCCTCATGACATTTTATCTACCTGAAACAAATTCATCCCATCTAGAAATGGATTCTATTTAGAGACTTGATTTGATAATGTATGTTTTTTTTTTAAATCAGATTTGACAAAAAAAAAAAATCAGATTTGAATGTGTATGTGGCAGCTTACTCTCCTCCAAATAGATGGTCCTCGACTCCCAAACACAGTCTGTATGCATTGTCAAGCATTGTCAAGCAAAATACTGGATTTTCCTATTGTTTTCAGGTTTCCAAAATTGAGGAAGGTATTTCACGAAAGTGGTTTTTGAGATTTATGTACCTTATTAGTTGCTTAAACCCTCTAGACCTTTGTAAATTTAAAAAAAAAAAAATTTTTTTTTTTTGGTGGATACACATAATGGGAAATCACATTGAAATAAGCTAGAAAAATTTCCCCCACCCTATCAAGATTCTACATTTGGAGATTAACCCAGATTGAATTCTAGACATTCTCCATCATTAAAATAATGAGAGTAAATGAGAGGTTTCAATGTTGAAAACACACTAAAATGGAAAAATCTATAATTAGTACATTTTTGCTATAACTTTTTAATTTGTTAGTTGTTGTTTCAGTCACTAAGTCATGTCCGACTCTTTTGCAACCCCATGGACTGTAGCCCACCAGGCTCCCCTGTCCTGGGATCTCCCAGGCAAGAATACTGGAGTGGGTTGCCATTTCCTTCTCCAGGGGATCTTCCTAACCCACATCTCCTGCACTGACAGATGGATTCTTTATGGCTGAGCCACCTAAGAAGCCCACAAGTTTTTAATAGTTAACATAAAACCATTAGACATTCTTGGGCATTTTTCAGAGCTCATGAATAATCAGAATGCATCCCCTGCCCCTTATTCACGTTCTGCTTTATGCTTAGAATTATCTAGGCTTTTGTGAGGAACTGCTATTTTTGGTTGCTCAAGAGGTTAGTGTGAGCTGCAGGAAGAACTTAAAATTTGGCAGTTGGTGGAATAACTAAGAGCTCACAAATCATCTCCTTCCCACGCATCTTTTTTGTTCATTTGGAATTATTTTTCAAAACAAAAGCAAACAAAAAGTAAGAGGGGAGAAGATAGTTTTGTTTGTTTGTTTGTTTTTCTGGAGAGGGTGGCAGATGAGTGATTAGAAGAAAAAGGAAGGAGGAGGAGGTAAGGAAGGGGCAAAAAGCAGAAAAGGCCAAGAGAGAGAGCAGCTGTTGGGGGAGTGGGAGTCCAAGGAGGCTTGGAAAAGGGAATCCCTATTTTTAAATGTTCTGAGACTGCTTTAAAAGTAAACACTCAATCCCTCTTCTAAAGAAGCCCCCACCCACAGTTGTCTTCAGCCTCCCACTCTGGAAAGAGTAATGTTGTCTTCAATTGTGTAGAAACATTAAAAACAAGGGGAGGGGGGGAGGCATTTAAAAGCAGGTGTGAGGCACCTGTGTTCCTGTTCCTGACATAACATCATTGTGTCTCCAGAGTTCACATGACCTCCTTTGCTCGCCAGATTGCTTTTAAAGTAGTAGTGCCCCCTAGTCATGTTGCTGTAATTTTAGATTCTCAAAAACAACAGTAGCCATACTTGCTAAAAGCTTCCTCAGCCAGGTCTTTGGAGAAGGCAATGACACCCCACTCCAGTACTCTTACCTGGAAAATCCCATGGATGGAGGAGCCTGGTGGGCTGCAGTCCATGGGGTCTCTAGGAGTGGGACACAACTCAGCAACTTCACTTTCACTTTTCACTTTCATGCGTTGGAGAGGGAAATGGCAACCCACTCCAGTGTTCTTGCCTGGAGAATCCCAGGGACAATGGAGCTTGGTGGGCTGCCGTCTATGGGGTCTCACAGAGTCGAACACGACTGAAGCGACTTAGCAGCGGCAGCCGTGTCTTGTGCTCTGATCTTTGCAGGGTCTGGTTCATCCTCACAGAAATGCGATGAAGTCATGTTAACTCCACTGAACAGAGGGGAGACTGAAGCTCCCTGAGCCCAAGTGAGGCCAAGTAATTACTTAATTACAAGTGCACTTAAGTTCAAGTGTACTTTTCACTCGGCTTCCCAGGTGTCTCAGTGATAGAGTCCACCTGCCAAGGCAGAAGGGGAAGGTTTGATCCCTGGATCGGGAGGATCCCCTGAAGGAGGAAATGACAACCACTCTAGTATTCTTGCCTGGAGAATCACTTAGACGGAGGAACCTGGCGGGCTCCAGTCCACAGGGCAGCAGAGACTGAGCCCAGATGCGCACATGTACTTTTAAGCGGTGGAGCTGATGTGTGAACTCCGGTGTGGTGTCTGTCTGGTTGGCTCTCTTTTCTACCTTTTAATTTTGAAACAATTTTAGATTTTCAAAAAAGTTGGGAGGATAATTGGAAGAATTCCTCTGTGTTCTTACTTCAGATTCTTAGATGTTAATTCTTGACTGCACTTAACTTCATCATATCCTCTCTCTCTATGCAAATTGTTTTTCGTGAAACCTTTGAAAGCAAGTTACAGATGATGTCCCTTGCTTCTTTAATGTGTAATTTCTAAAAAGAAGGTCATTCTCTTAGAAGAACAGAGATGCTAATCAAGACAGGAAATTAACACTGATACACTTTCTGATAATACAAATCTTATTAAGATTTTGCCAGTGCCTTTTTTTTTTCTTTTCCTGGTTCATGATACATTCCAGGACCATACTTTGCATATAGTTGTCATGTGTCTTAGCATTCTTTAATCTCAAACAATTCCCCAGACTCTTAGTCTTTTGTGACCTTGACATTTTTGGATCTGTTCCTTAGGTTGGGTTTGTTTGGTGTGATGCTTCTTTATGATCAGAGTCAAATTTTGCATTTTTGGCAGGAACACCACACAAGTAATATTTTATCTTTCTTAATGCATTACATCAGGAGATCTGTTGTACCTACTTGTCCAATTCTTGGTGACACTTGTTAACACTGATCATTGGTTAATGGAGTGTCTTCCACTTTCTCCACTTAAAGTCATTATTTTCCCCTTTGCAATGAGTAAGTATCTCACAGGCATATATGTTTTTGACAACTTAAATATCTTCTCTGTTAGAGTCTTGCCCATTCATTGTAGAATTCATTGATGCTTCTTACCTGAAACAATGATTGTGATTATTGACAAATCATTATTTTCTAATTAATCATTGCATTTGTATGTATTAGTTAGGATTCTACTCTGAGGAAAAAAACTTTCCTTTCTCATCTTTTTATTTATCCATCTATTTACATCAGTATTGACTCATAGGTTTGTTTTTATCCTGTGGGTTATACTTAGTTACTGTCATTTTGTTGTGCTCAAATAGTCCCAGGTTTAGCCACGGGAGCCCTTTCATGCCGGCTTATGTATCTCTATTTACTGCCCCTCTCTAACTTTTTTTCCCAGCCGTTTCTTGCTTTCTGTCACCACAAGATATTTCAGGCTCTTCTAGTTCGTTTCCTGTCCCATCCATGAGATCATTCATTTCTCCAGGGAACTCTGGTTCTTTCTATTGGAGAGTGATCTGGATGTCAAGTGTGATTATTGGCACTGGGGTATCATTGCTTCTCAGCCTGTGTGTGGATACAGCTATGAAATATATGCATGTGCATTTACACTCTCCATCCGTGTCTGTCTTTCAGCTTGTATATTAAAAGCTACAAGTTCCCAGTGGTTCTTTCTATCACTAATAAGCCCTATATAGGCTCCTCTCCTTCTGCATGAAATAGCAGTTAAATAATTTCAGTAATCTTTAGTAGTCATTGTTTTAAAAAATATTTTTGAATGCTTTGTTTTTTCCCCTATGGGAAAAATATATTTCTGTGTCTACTAAGTTTTATCTATCTTTTTAAAGCATTTATTTTTTGCAAACAAATCACCCGCATTTAATACAGGTCCGAAAACTCCCCCACCCATCTCCACACATAGAAAGAAAATCAGCTTAGTCTTTGGAGTTAAATTTTCTTCAGTTATTGTTTCATAGGGAAGGAGAAAATGAATTTTCCCACCACACTTAAAACATACATCACTTTGGTGCCTTTTTTTCTGTTTATGCTTCTCTTCGGAGTAAAACACTAGATTTGATTTTTCTCTTGATCAAGATTGCTATAATGCTTTCAATCTTTGTTTCTTTCCTTTTTCTGTTCAAAGTTATTTTAAAAAATAATTATTTTACTCCTAGGAATCCTCATCAGCTGTGCTACCATGCTAAAGTACCATTGTTATCACTATTAGGTGACATGAGGTAATAACCACCCATAATCTGTCTCTCTATATACAAACATGCATTGCTAATCACAGTCTGTCTTTAAAAATCATCTCTCAAAAAAAAAAAAAAAAAAGAGAGGGAGAGAAGAGAAAGCAGATTCCTTCAAAAAACTGAAGGCTTCTGGTCCAGTTTATTACCCCGTGGTTTAGTTTGCTTAAAAAAAAAAAGAAAACTAACTTTCCTCCAGAAGTAACATAATGAGAGTCTATGAAGAAAATATGAATCATTTCCTAGGTTGGCTATTTAGAGAAAGAACAATAGGCTTTTCTGAATTTCAGGCATATCCAACTTAATAGTACAGTACTGGGATTCATTCTGAATATTTTGAATATTTATGGTGCTTGCTATTTGGACTTTTTAAAAGGTCACTTGAAAATGAAGTCACTTTCATTTTAAAGTAGAAGAAGGCGAACATGAAAAAGGGAAGCACTTTTAATGGAAATCATGATTGTCTGTTCTCCTGCAAAAGGTCTAAGTTTTCGTAGTAATGGTATTTCTTAATGGCTTTCCTTATATCCATACGAGATGATTGCATCTTAGCATATAAAAATATTTCAGCCCAAGGACTGAGATTCCCAGAACAAGTTGGCAGTCATGTTTACCTGGTACTTTTGTTTCAGCCCAAATGACTGACCATTGCAGACAGGAACAAATCAGCAGTATTCACCCATAACACCTATATACATATTTTCCGTAGTTCAACTATCATTTTGTTTAAACTATCTCAAGAGCAAAAGGAGACATCATTATAACATTCCGAGATGTGGCAGATATCATGAAAGTAAGGGAGTAACTGGTTTTGTGCGAAGGGCAGGCCTCAGGACTAGGAACCAAGGAGACCATTCTCTTAACTTTTTTGTGTCTCATATAATACAAGGACATGCCTTATAGAGAACAACCTTCTACAGGATGATCCAGGCTCACAGGGAAGTTTAATCACATCACTTTGGGAAATACTGTATATGAGATCCACCCGCTCTTAGAGCTTTATGATACACAGCAGAGTATTAAAGGCTCTGAAAAGTTCCATGATAAAGAAACCTGTTTAACCTCCTTTGATCCAATGCTTCTCAAATGCATTTGACCATTGCCTGGAGAAAAGTCATTTTAGACAAACCATTTGAATAATATAGAATTGAATTGAATTAAATCCACAGAATAATCTTGCATTATTTTTTATATAATATGAATGAAAAGTGACTGGTTCAAGGTCGCACTACCTTTTTTCTTAGACTCCTGGCCTAGTGCTGTTCACACTGGTGCTTCATCTGTGGACCTTGCCTGAGGAAATGATCGCTCACAGCTGTTTACTTTACACTCATAATCTGTAGTCCTAGCATTTTAAAGAAACTCTCATTTTAAATATAGCAATTTGTTATTTCATTGGTTCTCTTGACAGCCAGCCTCGTGGTTTCACAGACAACCCATCAGTTCTAGTTAAGAATATGTCTTTCTTGCCTGTGTATGACAAATACATCTTCAGCTGTTTCTGGTCATAGGCACTTAGCTTCCAAATCTTGCCAAGGGTTTTGTCAGTCCAAATGGTGATGTGTAAAATGGGCTGTAATTGGCTAGCATGTTAGTCTACTTCTTGAATTCAACCAAAATAACTTTTGGTTGAGTTTGCCGTAATGCTCATTTGGTTTCATTTCTTTGTGTCCTGGATCTAGTGGAAAGAAGGGGGTGCATTGAGTGTAATAAGAGGCTATAGGTTCAGTGACCTTAGTAAGTAAATCAGCTTATCCAAATGAATGCTAGGTATACAGTGAAGTTTTCCAGGGATAACACTTAGGGAAAGTTAGGAAGAGCTAAGAAGAAAGAGAATAATGAGGTATCAGATATGGAAAGCTGAGAAAAGTAATGGGGAAATAAATTCCAAGAGAATAAACTTTTCTGGTTTCTACTAACAAGAATATTATGCTTTTAAAGTAAATGTCATTTCTGCCCGCCCCCTCACCCCCCATATAAGTAATTAGCAGGAATACCCAAAAACAATGACATCATCACATCAGATGTAATGTGTCTCCTCCCATCCAGAAAGGCAGGGCCAGGTGTTGTATTAGATGCCTTTGAGATGGAGATTTATTTCTAAAATATAGCCATTTGCTGAATGGATGAGGATCTGAACAGATTTTAATTTGGCTCTGTCTAGAGGTAGGAGTGTTTGATGCTCTGAAGTCCAGAGATGAATGAGATGCATTTTGCCTTGTAGGGGTTTCTAATACAATAAGGCAGAGGAGACTGGATGCAAAGGTAGAAAAGCACCGAGGGAGAACTAGCACCATGCAAGTTTAGAAACAAAGGAAAATTTCCACTGGGGTCAGAAGGGAATATTTTCGGTGAAAGGAAAAAAATGAACAAAGGTTTAATGTTTTTTTCTGAGTACCTCTGTTAGATATTTCAAAACACCACTGTGTAACAAACCATCCCAACCTTAGTATCTGGAAACAGTAATCATTTATTCTAACTCATGTGTCTCTGGGTCAGCTGGTCAGGGCTGGGCTCCAGGCTGCAGGTTAGGTCCATGTAGCTCACATCTTCCAAGATCTAACAGAAACCAGGACACATTCTTAGGGTGAAAGGAACACAAGTCATATTTCAAACCCCTGCTTACATCGTATTTCTAAATATCCCATTGACCAAATCATGCCTTCTATTCAAAGGAGGAGAAAATATACTCCTCCCAGCAGTGTTCTCTGAATAACAGTCTGATCTACTTAATGGGGAATAGAGGGTTATTCTGTGTGTCTGGAAACCAGTTGAGAAGCTGTGGGGTGTAGGTCTTAAAAGGGTAAAGGAGATTGCAAGGGGGAGAGAGATGATAATAGCACAAAGGATGAGCATGGAGTGAGTTCTTCAGGTGAATCAAGGTCCACAGAACGATCAGCGAAGATGGGAACTAAGAATACCACTTCAAAAACATTTACGTAGCGGGCTGATTGTGGCACCTTTTGAGAAAACAGATTGAGTAGAAGAATCAAAGCAGCAGCCAGATTGTAAGAAGCTAGAGAGGGAGTGGAGCCGAGGCAGGTAGTTTCAGTACCTGTGAAAACATGAAGGGCAGATGAGAAAAGTGGTTTTGAAATGAGAGCGAAAGTGAGAGAAGAGACACACACATATGCCATGAGGGCTTATATTCAAAGAAGGATGGTTCTGGGGTCATTTTGTGTCCCAGAATAATGAGGCATAGAGGGTCAAAATCGAGCTCTCATCCTTGTCTTTCATTCAGTATAAAATATCTTGTAAGGTGCTAAGGCAAGGTTAATGAATAAGGCTATCCTCTCTCCCAATAGCTTTGCTAGACAAAAATGTCTAAACGTGTCACACTGAGGGGTGCATTGAACCCTTCAATTCTGAGAAGATTATTTATGCCCCACTATTTAAAATGTTCGGGAAACTGTATTTTCAAACATTAGGTGGGGGCACAATATTTACCTGTGTGGCTGACAAGCGACTCACTAACACAATCAGTCACTTGAGTTGTTAATTAATGTTTGATACTTTAATTGCTCACACCTGCAGACATTTCCTCCAATAGGAAAGAAGACATAGTTTCAACCCTGGGTGATTAGAGTGGAGATTTTATCCCCATGAATGTTTAAGTCATCACTGCTCCTTCTATTCCCTGGGATATTGTTAGGTAATGCTGTTTTCCACTGAGTATATAATAACCAAGAGCTCAAAATAGGGCCCATTGATTGGGGATCCAAATAGGAAAGGCCAGTGCGGGGGCAATAGTTGAAGCTCTCTCCTTAACCAGTAGCCATTCTGGCTGGGAAGAGAAGACAAACATAAATGAAATAATGAGTAATTAAGAAAGGATTATGCCCATAGAGTGCTAGCTAGATGCTGTCAGGAGAGAATACAGATAAGTGGTAGATGCTGAAAGGGTTAGAGGCAAAACTTGAGATCTGATTTTGAGGATTCAAATCCTGACTTATTCACCTACTAGCTCTGTGACATTAGGCACATTTCTTGACCTTTTTTGTCTCTGTTTCCCCATCTGTTTAATAAGGGTAGTAAAATTGGCTGCCACAGAGTTACTGAAAAGGTTAAGTAAATTGATATATAAAAAATACTGAATAGTGTCCAGCATGTAAAGAAGCACGCATGGACTCAGGTATTCTTGTTTTTGTCTTTGATGGTGGTGGTGTTTGTGGTTGTTGGCTTGGTTGGGTTTTTGTTTTGTTATTGAAGTGATATAGACTACACACTGACTAGTCTTTCCTTGGCTCCTGCAGGATGGTGCTTTGGGATATTAAGTGTGAATTTCTTTTAAGCTTCCCCCAAGGGCATGGTCCTGGGTTGACCAGATAATTGGGTGTAAAATTCAGAAGTAGAGTGAGAAGTGGGCAGCCTGGGGTGAAAGAGGTATGGGTCGATTGAGAAGAATGCCCAGGGCTTTCTGCTTTAACTTCTTTCATATTACCCATTGGATAAGAGCACTGGCTTCGAGGATGTTCATTCATTCCTTCAGAGTCTATTGATTGAGTCCATTTCAGGCAATCAGCCACCAGGGACCTGCCTTCAAACATAACTCCACTGCCTCCTAGCTGAGTGATCTTCAACAAATTCCTTAATCTTTGTGTGCCTCGGTTTCTAATTCTGTAAGAACAGGAATAATTCTTCTTCCTGCCCAGAACTGGGGGTAAGGATTAAGTGCTAGAAGTGCAGTAGCCAAAGTCCCTGACCCACAGTAACAGAAGCTGTAATATTTGGCAAATGAAGGATGGTTAACTGCACCTACTGGCTTTGTCATTTGGGCCAGGTTACTTGTCTCAAGTATATCTCAAGTTCCCCATCTTTAAAACAGAATAAAATTAGTACTTATGACTGCTATAAACATGAAGGAAGGTAACATACCTAGAGTCCTTGGGGCAGTGCTTGGGATAGAGAAAGCTGTGTGCAGTGTAAGCTGCTGCTGCTTTTGATGCTGCCAGCATTAATTACAGTAGAGTGGTAGAAGTGATAGTAGTTGCAAGGCAGAAAAGAGCGAGCTCCATAAAAGATCCCAGCATGTCTTTCTGAGTGCTTAGAGAAATGCAAGGCTATGAGGAGTCCGGGTTGACTTTGTTTTCCGATGGGATCAAGTTTAAGACTTCAGTACTTTGCTTATTTTCCCTGACTGATGAGCCATGGTCATTGGTATGCAGGACATTTCTTTCTTTGCTCTCATCATGTGTTTTCAGTACGTCTTAGGCTAATGTACCCTTTTGTCCCAGTCTCAGCTGCTCTCAGTTAAGTGGCTGGAAACTTGCTTCCTGGAAATAAGCTCTGTAATCCTGAGCTCTGTGCCAGGAAAGAACAAAGCGGACCCTGCATTTGAGTCTTTGTGTTTTCTGACTTAGTGTCACGTGGTCTGGGTTTGTTTCAGTTACTGGACCAACAATAGAAGTGTTTATAGAATATGGGCACAGCCCCCAAAGAACAGAAGATACATACGATGCTCATCAGGATTTCTGATGAATGAAGGCTCAAGAAGCAAATGAAGCTCTTGACCTGTGCCGACCTCCCTTGCTTGCATCTCACCTCCAAACACAGTTGAGCAGCGGGACCCACTGCCACCCTCCAGGAAGTATCTGAACACTGACCTCTAAGGATCATAACTTAAGGCCCCAATAAGAAGACCATTGTTGGTCATGGGACTCCAGGGCACATGGACCAATTATGTGCCTCTAGATGCTTCTGGTATCAGGTTACTTCATCTTAATGATGAGAGCTACGGAGTGGTTGTGACCTTGGTTCATTTCATTTCATCATTCAATAAGAGTCTGGCACTGTCCTGAAGGTGCTCAGTTAGTATGTGCTGAAAAAACCAGAGGGTTAAAGAGCAACTCTACTGGGCACCAAAAACATACACATGCTTTTAGAAGGTATTGGTACAATGGCTGGTAACGTGGAGACAGACAACGTCCATGCCGCCGTGATAATTTTTGGGGATTAACTGCTTCAAAACAGCTGGAAAGCTTTTAAAATGATGGACGTCACATCTTCCCCTATCTTTGTCAGACCTTGAAGTTGAGGTTGGGCCGCAGAGCCCCTGCCAGGTGATTCTGGCCTCAATGCCATGAACAGGGACACCAAGCTATCACCATCACATAACAGTATGGTCAGTACCCTGTAGAGTTGGGGGGATGGAGCAGGAGAAAGCAACGTAAGCCTGTAGCTCAGGATGCTCCCTGGAAGAGCTGACATCTCAACTGTAAACTGGAGGACAAGGACAGGTTGGGTGAGTAGAGAGCAGAGAGAAGCTTGTGCCAGGCTGTAGAAGCTTTTATATCATAAATTTATGTTTCCTTGCTCCCACATTATAACCATCCCTCTCCTAGGATGCCGTGTATGTGAAAGTGTTTGGAAAGGTAGAAAGCCCTCTACGAATGTAAAGTGTTATTATTTTATGGATTCTGTTTGAGGGACCCTAGGTTGATTGATGGATGAGGCGATGAATATTTGATGGGCAGGGAATGAGCTGTGTGGCGGCGAACATCTCTGAGAAGGAACTTGAGCGGAATCACAGCACACCTCTCCCTCAGTCACGGGGCCCAGGATGTTGTGGTTAATTATTTAATAGGAAAATAATAGTTAATCTGAAAATCTCTCTCCAGTACGTATGCCTCTTTCTCTGGCCTGGATTACAGCTCCAAAAGGGCAGGCTCTAAAAGACCTGGCCTGTTTTTTCCTTGGACCTCCAGTGCCTGAAGCATGTTTGACCAGTGTATGTGCTCCGTGCAGACAGCTGTTGGGAGGGGGAATTGAAGTGGAAAGTTAACGTGAGTCATGTTATCTTGAAACAAGATGCTGTTTTGTCCTGAATTTCAATTGTTGAGATTAAACTACACATAAACTACCCTGGCTGTAGTTTGCTGTCATTTTGGACTATTTTTTTCCTAATGCAATGGACACATAAATACTTCGCATTACCAAAAAAAAAAAAGGATTTATTTCAAATTCTTTAATACAGGCCATAAAATTTTGTCTCTCCCCAAAATGTATTTGTCTGTCTCTCCCCAGAAGTTACCACTGTCAGAAGACTGCCCTGCATCCTGTATCCTTCTAGCCTCTATTCTGTTCCTTAATATCTTTTCATGTACAACATACAGAGTTTAAGAAACATCCTGACAGGACCACACTATCCGTACTGTTCTGTTTCCATTTTTGCCTGAAGAGCAAGTTTTGGAGCTGTGTCCTTGGGAGGGAATTTATAAGGCTACACATTCATTTCAGTGACTTCATAGGATTTCCTGTATGAAAGTACCATCACTTATTTAGTGACTCCTCTGTTTTAGTAATTTACTTAACAGTGTTTGCATCAACATCCTTGTACATATATTTCATGCACATTAATGTATCTATGTGGCATAGATTCTTAGGACTTCTGAATTTTTTTTTTTTAAAGAATAGCATTTCTGTTATTCCGTTGTTTTCCTGAGCTTTTTGGTCTCTTTTTACTAAAAATAAGGTATGGAGTAGATTGGTTTCTATGATACAGTTTTAGTTGGCACCTCCTCATTTGAAAAAAAAATTTTTTTAAATTTGTCTGTGGTGGGTTCTTGTTGTGGCACGCAGATTCCTTTTTAAGTCATGTGGACTCTTAGTTGCGTCATGTAGGATCTAGTTCACTGACAAGGGATCAAACCTTGTCATTGGGAACATGGAATCTGAACCCCTAGACCATCAGGAAGGCCCCTCATTTGAAAATTTACTTGTGAATTATAAATGTACTGTGTAATCATGTATTTCATGTACACAATAAACAGTTGGTCTCTTAAGTGAAGAATGAGACAGTTTGGAGGATTGAATAGTTTGTGCCCTTTATACCAGGGAACACTGTCGACCCAAGGGCATGCTGCCCCAACATGCACATGGGGTTCCCATCACTCCCCAGTTCTTCACAGAATAATTAGGGCAATAGTGCCTGCACTTGAATAGTGCACAACCCACACAGCTGCATGGAACCACCTTGATGTCCAAAGTTCTCCAGGGTGTCACTGTTGTTATTCTTCCCCTATTCTCAAGATCTATAGTTCACCATTGGGTACTTCGGATAAAGAGACAGGGATCAGTTAAACTGTGCTGTTGAGAAAAATTAGCAAAGATAGACATCCCTTTCATGAAAGCAGACAACATTTTAACTGTAGAAATAGACATTCAAACCTGTTGATAAATGCTTTGTTGAATGAACAAATGAATGAAACAAAACTAAACTCGTGACTCCTCAGACCCTTTTCTGCATCAACAAATGCCTCTCAGAGTGTGGGCCTAAACTTGTTGCCACTGTAAGCATGTCGGCATGATTATGCTGGTGTAACTGATACATTCATCTGGATAACAAGCCCTAACCTGGTGTTTAATGTTGGAAGGGGCCTGTTGGGTAGAAGCCCACAACACAGGAGCCTTACAGGAGCATTCATGTGGAGTAAAAATAAAAAGTGAAGAGTTGCTCTACAAGTGATTTTGCAAGACACAAGGTCTTCCCAGGTCAATATCCACCAAACAACAAAGGCAATTGATAAGTCGTGATGAGCCAGGCAGTACCTGTGGGCTCTCTTGACAAATGTGACAAGCAAGTCCTTCACATTTTGTATCATGTAATGAAGAGAGCAAAGAAGAAAGAGAGGTTTCTTTTACTTTGCTGCTTAAATCAGAGTATGGAGTTTTGACTGCCCAACTATTTTAGTTAAGATTATCTATCTTTAGAAAAAAAGAACATTCATCCATAGTGAGTGTTCCTGCCATGTGCATGTGTATGCTTATTCATTCATTCAACTCATATTTATAGAGAGGCTGATATGTAGCTGCCATATGCTAAGCCTTAGTATATACTTTCATGTCTGTATAGCAAAATGTACCTATAAGTACCCTTGTATAAGGTATTTTCCCTCACATAAATCTATCTTTACCATTAGACCTTAGGATTTAATTACCTGATCAGATGATTAGAGACTCAAAGTCATGAACAGTTTTATGCCAGGGTTGGGCACTTTTAACCATGGGTCTTTTCTTGGTGGTGGTGGTGGTTTTGTCACTAAGTTATGTACGACCCTTGCAACTCCACGGACTGTAGCCTGCCAGGTTTTTCTGTTCAGGAACTTTCCTAGGCACAAATACTGGAGTGGGTTGTGTTTTCCTTCTCCAGGGGATCTTCTCCACCCAGTGATCAAACCTGGGTCTCCTGCATTGCAGGTGGATTCTTTACCAACTGAGCCACAATGGAAGCCAAGATCTTTTCTTAAGCCTTGCTTATTGGTAGAGGAGGGTGGTATCTATTTTATAGTACTTAATGAGAATGTTTGAAGTGCCTACCATTGAGACAGACACTAAGAATGACTAGGAAAAAATTATAAAATGCTTTTTCAACATCCCCTGATTTATAATTTGATCAAGGAGTAAAATTGGACTTCCAACAAATAGTTAATTGACGCTACAAGAGAGCAGAATTCTGTGACCAAATTATGTAGGCATTTTGAGAGGCAGGGAGATGAAGAGACTGAAATAGTGTAAATCCCCATCTCATTATTCCCATGTTTCAAATACACGCTGTGGACCTGAGCATGCAATGTATGCTTGGGGTTATTGACCAAGTGCTCTAATTAGTTGAACTTTAATAATCAAGTAATACAACAACTCAACTTCAGGAAAATAATTCTCTGAAGTGTACTGGGTCAGTGTGAGAATGGAAAGCTCTGGAATATCATTGGAAAATTCATTCTGAGTATCAAAATAAGAATGAGAACAAGATGAGAGTTGAGCTTCAAAAAGAAGCTGAAAATCAACTCCTGCTTGAATTAGGAAAAAGGAAAGAGAAATAGAACTCCCACACCTAGGGATTTCCCAGACACCTGGGTACTGTCCTCAGATTTTGAAGTAATACCTGCCAAACCCTGGGGCCAGAGCTTGTCAAGATCCATGGGAAAAGAAGCTTTGTCATTTAGGAATGAGTTCAGCTGCATGTAACAGAAAACCTGCCCACCAGTGTCTTAAACAGGGGGATATTTTCTTGTGTGACAAGAAGTCCTCCAGACATAAGGCATGTCAGTTCTTTTTTTTTTTTCCTATCAGTTTTCAAGATGACGGCCTTGTTTCCTGGACATGTTGATCAAATTCATGCCAGGAAGAAAGGGAGAAAGATGGCAGGAACAGTGTCTATTCTTTGTATTGGAAAAGCACACACTTCCCCAGAGTACCCGCCAATGGATCTGAGTTTACCTGTCACTGGTAAGAACTTTACTGTGACCCTCACGCTTGGTTTCCAGGGGGGCTGGGAGTGTGGTTGGTTTGCTATGGGATGGAGAGGCAGGAGAGAAGGGGTTGGGAATGAGAAGTGGATGAGTCCACCAAGAGTTTCTGCTATAGGAAGTTTCGTAGAGGTGGCATTTAGTATAAAATTAAAACTGAGAAGTCTAACTTTAAGTGGTATTCATCCTTTGATTGATCCGGTTTACCCTTCTTGCTGTGGGAAACAAGTGATGATCTGTAGTTTAAGATGTTTTCCTGCTACAGCATTCTAGAATTTCTCAGATACTTAAAAAAGCAAATATTTTTATTTTAACATTTCTTTATTTATGGCTCTGTTGGGTCTTTGTCGCTGTGTGGGCTTTTCTCTAGTTGAGGCAAACGGGGGCTACTGTCTAGTTGTGGTGAGCAGGCTTCGCGTTGGGGCAGCTTCTTTCATTGCAGGGCACAGGCTCTGTGATGTGTGGGCTTCAGTAGTTGTGGCACACAGGCTCAATAGCTGTGGAGTATGAGCTCAGCTGCTCTGAGGCCTGTGGGACCTTCGCAAGTCAGGGATCGAACCTGTGTCTCCTGCATTGTCAGGCGAACTCTTCACCACTGAGCCACCAAGGAAGCCCTCCGGTACTTTTATAATGACTGAAAACTTACTCATAACAAACATAGCACATTTATCAAGAGATTACTGTGGCCCAGATACTTTAAGTACTTAATATGCATGCACTTCCTCAGTCCTCATCACACTCCTATGAAGCAGGCAGTGTGACGCTGTCCATTTTACAGATGAAAAGAACAAAATTAGGAGCAGGTTAAGTAACTGCCTCTTGGTGACCTATCTAGGTGGTGGCCAGGTCAGGGTTCATCCTAGGGTGGCTGACACCAAAGACCTTTCTCTTAAGCACTAAGCTTTATAGCTTGCAGGGTTGAATGGATTCTATCTTTACAGTCTGGCTGTTTATATAATACAAATGTTTTCACAGTTTTCATTTTTTGTGTTTGAAAAGTCCTCTGCTGTGTGAATGGATTGCTTTCTGCCTGATCTGTGTTCGACTACACAGTCTCAGGTCAAAGGGTGAGACTGGAACCAGGAGTGAATGCAGTGTACTCTCCTGGCTATGAGGCCTGTTGTGTTTACATTTGAATCCCAGTTTTAATATATGACTTGCTAAATAAGTGACTTTAGAAAGTTACATGATCTCCTAAAGGTTAGTTTATTCACATGCAATGGGAAGATCATAGTATTAACCAATGGTTTTTTATGTTGAGCTTTCACCAAATGTGTCATGCTTTATTATTTTATAAGCATGCTGTACATATATAAAATGCTTATGTAAAAACTAATTAAATGTAAACCTCTTCCTAGGGGTTTCTGATTTGGTAAACAGCTTTACTCTGTTTTAAACAGGCAGTTGTCATACTTACAAACATATAATGTATACTCTACACATACATAGAAATGAGTACCCCACCCATGTCCTACTTTTTGAACCAGAATCTTCTACTCCTATTGCTTTAGGAATCATTATGGGAAAAAACAAAACAAAACAAAACACTATGACTTTTAAATACCTTATGGAGAAAAAGTGGAAAAAAGAATAAAACCAGCTTAGGGGAGCTGACCCTAACTATTAATATTTTCCTCATTGGAATGACATTAATCCTCAATTCATTTAGGTTAGAAAAACATCTTCTCTTTAAAATGTAAATACCATTTTGAAGGTTATGTGACTCTTTTCCAATTACATTTTAGAATGATTTGCTTTCCTCTTAATCATGGGTTGAGTGAATTGTGCTCAGGGGACTGGGAGTTTGACTGAATTAAGGGAGGCAGATCACCATGGCATATGGAGCCAAACCAGTGGCTCTTTTTGATGAGAAACAAGTGAGATAAAGCACATGCAGTGCTTGACATAATGTGTAACAAGGTACTGGGTAGGTACTAGGTAATGGACAACTGTGGAAATGGTTAAAACACCAGGGAACATGGACCGCCTATGTTTTCATTGTTCACACGTGTGCCCACATGCATACTCTCTTTGGCTTTGTCACATGCCCACTGGGTGAACTCAGGTCAGCTGTAGCTGCAATAGGTCTTGGGCTGTGTTTTATTGGCAGTTCACCTGGTGTGTGCTATAAAACTTTGCCCCCCATACTTTTTCATTTTTCATTGGTATCACTTATCTTAGTCAAAATAGAAATGCACATAATAGAACTCCAAACAGAAAAAAGAAAAGATTTAAGAAGAAAAGTGAACGTCTCCTTTTTTTCCCTACTTTGATCTTCTGGCCTCTTCTCCAAATACTACCATTGTGAAATTTCTTCTGTAATTTTTCACAAGGATAAATTATACAGATGTTGACCTTGAATCGAAACAACACATACAGAGCCTTTAAAACTTTATTGAGATGGCATGATATTGTATATGTTCTTCACACCTTGCTCTTTCACATCATACTGTACCTTGAAGAGCAGCCTTACCTCACTATTCTTAATAGCCATACCTATTGCTTTGTATTGATGAGCCAGAATATCTTGTTAAACCCTACCGATGGCATATGGATTCCTTCCAACTTTTTGTTTTTATATGCAGTGTTACAAAGAAAATCCTTGCCCACTCTCTGTGTATTTTTTAAAGTCTGTCTATAGGGAAAATTCTTAACCATGAATGCACTAGGTTAAAGAGTGTGTGAATTTGCCATTCTGATAAGAAATAGCTAAATGTCCAACATCCAAGAAAGCTTACACCAAATTTCCCCTTTTAAAAACCAGCTAGGCGAAGTATCTCTTGCTCATCACATCCCCAGCTTCATTTACTTGCCTTTCAGTAGCTTTCTAAAAAATTAAGCATGTTATGTCTGTTTGGTTTGATTTAGCCATCTCTCTGGGCTTTTGCTTATAGCACTTTTCAGAGAAGGGAGTCTTGTGAAGTGCAGTGAACACAGGGGTCGTGTTCTGGCTCTCCTCAACTAACATGAATTTAGCCGGGCTATTTTTCTAATTAAAGAAATCTCATAAGGTATGGTGATGTATCTGGATTATATCACTTTCTTCAAATGTGAGATCGTTATGTATTTTTTTGCTTATATTCAATCTCATCTAATAATTGTCCACAAAATTACCTTATTGCCAGAGAATTGATCCTGTATTCCACATGTCAGTATTTTGCCCACTTATATACTTATATACTCACGTATATACTTATATTCTCATATATACTTATATACTTATATACTCATAGATATATAAATATAATTGACCCAAACTAGCAATTTCGTAGTCTGTAAAAGTTTGTTCACTCCACACCTTCTGTAAATTTCTTTGATTCATCTATGTGTTGTATAGTATGTTGCTCCACTCAACATGAAGTGCAAATTGTATACATTTATCCATTGTAATCATCTCTCCAGTCCTTTTTTCAAGCTTAGTGGCAAACTTGAAGAAATAAGAGGTCAACTCACTTCCTCATCACCCCTTCCTAGTTCCTCTTTGGCAAAGTTTTGCCTCTTTCCGTGAAGCCTTGATGACCATCAGCATCCGTGCCTTCCAATCCTCAAGTCTCAGATGGTTTAAAAGGCTTGCCTTTCAAGCAAATATGACATGTTTTCCCAAAGGAAAAAAAGTTAAAGCAGAAAAAGAACCTCTGTATTATTACTAGCTCATTCCTTTAATCATATTGAGAGCATCTCCCTTACAAAGAAACTTTCCCATGCTGCTTTTCTGTTTGTTTTTGTTTTAATTGGTTGCTATTTGGCTATAAGGATTATAGGGGAAGATTTTCTCAGGTTAAATCTAGCATTTCAAGAAAGAACTTGACTTTTGCAGAAAGGGAAACCTGGGTTAAATCCAGGCCCTAGTCTTCGCTCTCTGCATAACATAAGCAACTTAACTTTTGAACCTAATTCTCTTCAGTAATCTACCGGGTGTAGTTCTTAATGGATTGTTTTAAACACTGGAAATCATAAGCATCAGGCATCAAGTTCAGGGCTTAGAAAGTAGGAGGTGCTCAGAAAAGGGGAGTGTTATGACCACAACTTAACTTATCTTCACGGTCCATGTCATTGGGTTCCTTCCGAGTGACATGTTTTGTTGATTCACAGTGTGGAATGCACGCACATTCTCACTGCTCATTGTTTCAATGCTTCCTTTTCTTAACCCCATGCTAAAGTGTCTCAGAAGACTATAACTCATTCTCTGGTTGTCAAGAACACATTAGGAACTCCACCAGTACTTATTGATTGGTATTTTATTGATTGACAGTCTTTCAGAGATCTGAAAATTCTTCTTCCTTTTGCCTTCCTGGTAATAGCCTAAAGATGCAGAAATTCACTCTATTAGAAAATGTTTGATTTCTTCCCTGCCTGCCTTATTTTGACTCAGATTCCAATGTTCTGACATGAAACTTATCTTCATTTTTTTTTTTTTTCCTTCTAAGGAGAAATCAATCTTTCTCATTTCTTGCTCCTTTCCAAATTCCCTCTTGTTAGTCTTTCTCTTTCTCACCTACACATGAATTCTCTCCTGTTCTTCTGGTTGAAATTCATCTCTGGTGTCATAAATACCCTTATGTCTATGTGATTCTCCTGCCTACTTTCCCTCCAGAAGATATATTCATCTTGTTTGAAAGAAAACATCATTTGTTTCCTAGCATCTGATCTGAATAACAGTGAAATGTTTGTTTAAAATTAATGCTTTGAGCAAAGAACCCTCTCTGTTTACTTGACTTGCAATATTTTAATATTTAACATGCTATGATGTAAAACTTGTGGAAGAAAAATATCCTGGTGTGATCTGGTTGCCTAACAATTTACATTCAGCTGCAATATTTTATTTGCTATAATTACTCACTGACAAAACAGGGAATCTAAATGCAAAAATACAGAATGCTCTCGGTTTGCATTTTATTTTGGAATGTGAAAAAAAACCTCAGTTCAGGAGAGAGCATAAAAAAGGAAAGCTCGCTTAGTCAGATCTCCATCTTCACAAACTAACTCTGCAGCAATAAGACCCAAACCAGAGTTGAAACTTGTAGGGCTTTCAAAAAAGTTTTTAAGGAGATGCTGTGATACTGAGTTGGAGATATAGAGTTGGAGAGGATGGCCCAGGATCATGTCATTGCCTCTCTTACCCCAGACTCTCCCTGTGATTTTGAGCCAGTACTTTCACTGAGTTGCATCTATGGTTCAGCTCTAAAACCATTGAAATTTCTTAGATGAAAAAGAAGAAATCCACTGGGCTCTTGTGATAGAATATCTGACTCTGGTGCTCTTTATCCCTCCATTTCTTTTTGAGAAATGGAATATTTGTAGCCATATCAATGAATAAGATGTTACAGTCATCAGTGATTCCAGCCATCCTGGTACTCACAGAGGAGAAAAATTGCCTGCTTGATCTGGCAGTCACCAGGCTGCAGCCACTCCCTATGGTGAGCACTGAAGAACTCAGGATGTGAAAAATCACAGGATCCTGGCTCCAGATAGCTGAGATGCATACGAGAGGAATGATTTCAGTGAGCGCAGACTCCTGCATCTTTCCATATATAGGAAAGTACTAAGTTCCTTAACTTGAGATGTCTTATTTTCTTTAATTCACAAAAATACTTTTAAGATTCAAGCCTACCTATCCTTTGTGGCAAATTTTATATGACCTGACTTCTTCCACTGCTTTCTCCAAGCAGTTCTCTCAGGGTCACTTGATATGCTGTCTCCTGGGCTTGAAGTCCTAAAAATTCCCAACAAATAAAACATAACTCTCAACTTTTCGGTTGGGAGTGTTTTTTAAGCTGACATTTGCATTCTCGAAGGGACAGGTTTCGATGGAATTGTCTACCTGAGTGGTGCATGACAGCTACAGCTTACACATTGTGTGTACTAGCTGATAGCTCCTCCTTGATTTCCACCAGAGTGAAAAAGCCCTTCCCTGGATACAGAGATGTGTGCTGTGCTTAGTCACTCAGTCATGTCCAATTCTTTGCAACCTCATGGACTATAACCCACCAGGCTGTCTGTCCATGGGGATTCTCCAGGCAAGAATACTGGAATGGGTTGCTATGCCCTCCTCCAGGGGATCTTCCCTACTCAGGAATAAAGCCGAGGTCTCTGGCATTGTAAGCAGATTCTTTACCATCTGATCCATCAGGGAAGCCCAAGAATACTGGAGTGGGTAGCCTATCCCTTCTCCAGGGGATCTTCCTGGTCCAGGAATTGAAGCAGAGTCTTCCGCATTGCAGGCCAATTCTTTACCAGCTGAGCTATCAGGACATAGAGATAGAAGCTTCCATACATCCAGATTTTAGCTCCTTTGCACATTCACCCCACCTGCACTACAGTTTGAAAAATGAAAAACATTTTTGTATCTGAGATTCTGAAGAGGATTGCCACTATGTATTTTCCCAAGAAGTAACTGATGGAGAAAAATCAAAACAAGATTCTTCTTTATGATTAAAGGCAACAAGTACTCCCCAGCTTAAACAAAAAGGAAAACAAAAATAAAGAACAGAGGAATTGATTTTTGTATTACACTGTGGGCAAAAACTGGCTGTACATTTTTTAAATCTGAAAATGTCTGAGACAACCATGCATTGGTTCTTTATAATTCAAAATATCATCTTTCTCCCAATAAGCTACTTTTCCCCCCAAATCTGCAGCAGTTTTCATGTAACATTCAAAGTTGCTACAGCACTTTATAGGACAAACTATATGAAATAGTTTACCAAGAACAGTTAATATGCACTCCAATATTTATGACATATAGAGCAGTTAGTGCAAAAGATTGATCATTACATAGACCATGTGTTGGTAGGATTTGGGGAATGTTTTTAGGAATGAAGACTATGTTATGTGATGCATATTTAAAAAGATAGTGCAGGTAATCAATAACATGGGATTTAGTGATCCTTGGTTGGTCCCTAAGTATTGATTCTGTGATCTAAACTCATTTTAAGTTGATTTTTAGATAGCTAGAAAGTTGATTTTTGAGTTGAAGCATTTCTTTCTTTACAGGAAAGAATTTTTCATGCAACATGGGGATGGAATTTAGCAAACACATCTCAAGTGCTAACGATAATTTCCAGTAAGTTCTTCATTTTTATTTATGCTTCAGACAGATTTTAGAGATTCCCCAGGGCTAAGAGTACCACTTTCCTATTGCCATGTTCCTACCAGTAGTAAGAAATTGGACAGGTACCCATTTTTTCTCCATACATCTGAGCATCTTTTCTGTCGTAGTACAGAAAGCTCACAGAGTATAGTAAAATGCCTGTGAATTGAAACTGCTCTCTGCAGATGACACGTTATATGACTACTACCTACTGAGGCCCCATTGAAGTTAGACTATTTTTGATTTAAGGAATAAATAGTAAAGTGTTAGCAAGGGAAGGGAGATTCATTGCAAGGCTGCATGGGTTCTTGCAGTGCCAGGAAGAAGTGAAAGGTAGGGAGTACACTCTAGGCAAGGCTCATTCATGAACTTCCTGGTTACAGAACAAACTCTGCTGTTTTCTACTTTCTAGCTCCCAAGATTTTCTTGTTTACTTGTTCCAGTTTCCTACGAAGGTCAGCTTCTACTTCTCCATCCTGTTCTCTCTGTACCAAAACCTCTCTGCCTGAAATCTTAGACACTTAGTCTAAGTCTCCTAATTCACGGTTCCAAGAGCAATTAAAATATTTTATTGTATTTTATCTGACATTTTTGTGTGTCTTTGTGAGAGGACTTTAAAAATCAATCATGATATCTATCCCCTTTTGTACTTGGAAGCATCGTCAGAATCCTCCTTAATGTAACATTCTTGGCAAAGACTATTAGTGGGTTAGGGCTTCCCAGGAGGCACAATGGTAAAAAAAAAAAAAACCTGCCCGCCAATGCAGGAGATGTGGGTTTAATACCTGGGTCAGGAAGAGCCCCTAGAGGAGGAAATGGCAACCCACTCCAGTATTCTTGCCTTGAAAATTCCATGGTTAGCAGAGCCTGGTGGGCTACAGTTCATGGGGTTGTGGAGTCTGACGTGACCTAGCATGCATGCACACATAAATTGATTAGAGCTGATGTGCCTAAAGTTGATAATCTTTTGTCTCTTTACTACTAAGAAGAAGTAATTCTAAGACAGAGCTTTGGGAAAAGGGCAAAGGTGTATTCTATCAGAGAAAAGTAGGAAAAACTGGTATTTTTATGATAGTAAAGTATGGATAATGTAAAATTTACTATCTTAATCATTTCAATTCAGTAGCATTGAGTATATTTGCATTATCATGCAATCATCATCATTATCCATTGCCAGAACTTTATTTTTTAAATCCCAAACCTTCCCTCCTCCTACCAACTGGTAACTTATAGTATTTTCTTTATCTATGAATCTACTGTAGATACCCCATGAAAGTGGAAGCACCTGTCCTTTGTATGTCTGACTTATTTGACTAAGGATGGTATTTTCAAGGTTCTATGTTGTTGTTGTAGAAGTACCAGAATGTCATTCTTCATGGCTGAATACATATATGTATACACACACACATTTTGTTTATCCAAGGGATGACATTTTAAATCAGGCTCTCTAGTGAAACAAAGGTATAGTAAAGCAGCTTGGCAGCATGGGAAGACTCAGAAGTAAAATGAGGGTTATATTCTAGATTTTAGTAGTATTCTTCTTAGTAGTAGTATGACCTTTGACATTTTTAAGTGACTCTCCCAAACCAATTCTTTGTCATCTTCCAACTTTGACCATAGGAATGCCTCTTAAAGCCTTGCTGTGATGTTTATCTGAGATAAGGCACAGGATGTGCCTGGCTGGGCACATAGTAGGTGTTCAGAAAGTGAATCCCACTCCCAGAATCCCCGTCCATCATAAGAATGAAGAAGCTTAATGGTGGGTGTGTTTCTCTTATGGTCTAGGAAAAAAATAAAACAGGACCCTGAGCACCCAAGCCATGGGTTTGAGAACTGTCAGGCAGGAAGGGCACTGTCCTCAGACCCGGACGAGTGGCCTTGGGGTTTTACCACTCCTTGTAACCCTTAACATGAGCTGGACATAGCTGGCTCCGTGGGTCAGGCTGATCTCAGGACAGGGAAGAAAGCCTGCCTTTCTGTCTGCCATCCTGAAAAGACCTTTTCTAAAATAAAAGTGTCTCCCTGCTTTCAGGCTGCTTTTGCTGCTTCCCATGAAAAAATCTTTTTTCATTTTGATAAAAAGCAATTTCTGTCTTCCTACCCAGCCAGGAAGGACTCTTTGAGAAGTGCTTATGCTTTCCTGGTATCAGGGTGTAAAATCTGCATGACTTAGAGACTGTCGTGGCATCATTTCAGCATCTGGCAAGGGAGATGCTGGCTGGAGGAACAACAGAGCAAAGCACAACCCCTCCTTTGTTAATGCACTCGAGGTGGAAGCCTGTGCTTGGAGTCTAACTCCTCATTGTTTAGGCACATCTAAGCTTGCAACACAGTGAGAAGTGCAGAAGAGTTTTTGTTAAAGAACTTCCAGCAAATAATAGAATCCGGATGTGGTGGTGGGAACAGCAAAAACTGAATACAGTATCCTGCACTCTTATTCTCTTCCCCCACCCCCCAAATATATTAAATGGTTACCTTCAGGCAGAAAATCTTATAGTTCCAAATAAATCAAAAGGAATAGAGCTACAGGCAATCTGAGCTTTCTAATCAACTTCATCATTTCTGGGGGAAGTCCTCTGTAGAATCCATTCTCTCTGTGGGTCTCTGCAGGCTTATAGGCAAGTTAAACTGAAGAGAATTAAAGCAGAACTATTGTATGCTGGCCTTTCACCCTGAACTGCCTTATAAGCTTTGCCTGTGAAAATTCCATAGTGGTGCTGGCACTTACAGAGATGTGTTCTCAGATATCTTCCTGTAGAATGGGGCTAGTCATGAGTTGTTTTTTGGAGGACATGAATGAGATTTGGTTGTGCATGAAATGGCTCTTTTCACACCTTAAAGTTGGTATTTCTTACTAAGTACCTGGATACTATGCAATGTCTCCATGTGAATTGGCTGATCCAATGCTCATGGAGTCCTCAGGAGCCCTTTTTTAGTGTCCTCAAGGCTGCGTAGAAGTGGTTTGTGGTCTAGGAAATTGAGCATCAGCTTTGGAATCAGATCTAAGTTACCCTCCCCACTCCTCTAAGCTGTGTGACATTTGACAAGTCATCCAACCACTCTGAGCTAAAGTTTTCTTCTCTGTGAAATGATGATAAGCCTGCCTCTTCAACAAGTTGGTATCCAAGTGTAAATAAAATCAAATAATTTTTTCTACATGTTTTGCATAGTGTTTGCTATGTAAGAAGGGCCCAGAAAATATTTTTTTCTCTTCTTTCTTCTCCCACTTTGCAGCACAATTTTTCTTGGTGCAAATGCCAAAGCTCACAAGCTCTGTGCATTACTGTCTTTACTATGTAGAAATTGGTCAGGAAACTCATGGATAAAGCTGAGATTAGGAAGAAGAAGAAAGCTTATCACCATGCTTTTCTCAGTTGGCATCTCTTTCCCTTTTCTAGTGAGTCTTTCATATTTATTTATTATTTCCTATCCTTGAAGCCATGTGTGTAAGATAGTGTTTGACAGGCATCTTGCGCTTGTCAGAGAAGGGGGAAAGTGACAAGGAGGGGCCCGTTGAGATGTCACTTCACTCTGCTGCACACCGGAGCTGACGATCAGATCCTCTTGGTAAAACCAGAATGGTGGGTTGGAATGTGTCTGAGTCAGGAAGAGAGAGAGAGGCATCTCAAAGTCAAGGCTGCCTCTTTACTCATGGGAGAAAAGTGTTTCAGGAAGGAGGCAAAGATAGGATGCTATGTTTTGGAATGGGGAGAGCCTATTCTTTTTACTTCTATGGAGAATCAGATTGTGACAAGATTTTTTTTCCTGTGTAGGGCATATGTCCTCTCTGATCAAAGACACACACACACATATACACAGAGGCATGTAGGTTTGTTCTTGTTGTGGTTCTGTCACTCAGTCATGTCTGACGCTTTGAGACCCCATGGACTGCAGCATGACAGGCTTCCCTGTCCTTTGCCATCTCCCAGAGCTTGCTAAAACTCATGTCCATCAAGCTGGTGAGGCCATCCAACCATCTCATCTTCTGTCGTCCTCTTCTCCTCCTGCCCTCAATCTTTCCCGGCATCAGAGTCTTTTCAAATGAGTCAGCTCTTCGCATCAGGTGGCCAAAGTATTGGAGTTTCAGCTTCAACATCAGTCCTTCCAATGAACACCCAGGACTTATCTCCTTTAGGATGGATTGGTTGGATCTCCTTGTAGTCCAAGGGACCTTCAAGAGTCTTCTCCAATACCACAGCTCAAAAGCATCAATTCTTCGGCACTCAGCTTTCTCTATAGTCCAACTCTCACATCCATACATGACCAGTGGAAAAACCATAGCCTTGACTAGATGGAACTTTGTTGGCAAAGTAATGTCTTTGCTTTTTAATATGCTGTCTAGGTTGGTCGTAACTGTCCTTCCAAGGAGTAAGCGTCTTTTAATTTCATGGCTTCAGTCACCATCTGCAGTGATTTTGGAGCCCAGAAAAATAAACTCAGCCACTGTTTCCACTGTTTCCCCATCTATTTCCCATGAAGTGATGGGACCAGACGCCATGATCTTAGTTTTCTGAATGTTGAGCTTTAAGCCAACTTTTTTCACTCTCCTATTTCACTTTCATCAAGAGGTTCTTTAGTTCTTCTTCACTTTCTGCCATAAGGGTGGTGTCATCTGTGTGTCTGAGGTTATTGATATTTCTCCAATCTTGATTCCAGTTTGTGCTTCCTCCAGCCCAGTGTTTCTCATGATGTACTCTGCATATGAGTTAAATAAGCAGGGTGACAATATACAGCCTTGACATACTCCTTTCCTGATTTGGAACCAGTCTGTTGTTCCATGTCCAGTTCTAACTGTTGCTTTCTGACCTGCATACAGGTTTCTCAAGAGGCAGGTCAGGTGGTGTGGTATTTCCACCTCTTTCAGAGTTTTCCACAGTTTATTGTGATCCACACAGTGAAAGGCTTTGGCATAGTCAGTAAAGCAGATATAGATGTTTCTCTGAAACTCTCTTGCTTTTTCGATGATCCCATGGATGTTGGCAATTTGATCTCTGGTTTGTCTGCCTTTTCTAAAACCAGCTTGAACATCTGGAAGTTCATGGTTCACGTACTGCTGAAGCCTGGCTTGGAGAATTTTAAGCATTACTTTACAGCTTGTGAGATGAGTGTAATTATGCAGTAGTTTGAGCTTTCTTTGGCATTGCCTTTCTTTGGGATTGGAATGAAAACTGACCTTTTCCAGTCCTGTGGCCACTGCTGAGTTTTCCAAATTTGCTGGCTTATTGAGTGCAGCACTTTCAAAGCATCATCTTTCAGGATTTGAAATAGGTCAACTGGAATTCTATCACCTCCACTAGCTTTGTTCGTAGTGATGCTTCCTAAGGCCCACTTGACTTCACATTCCAGGATGTCTGGCTCTAGGTGAGTGATCACACCATTGTGATTATCTGGGTCATGAAGGTCTTTTTTGTGCAGTTCTTCTGTGTATTCTTGCCACCTCTTCTTAATATCTTCTGCTTCTGTTAGGTCCTTACCATTTCTGTCCTTTATTGAGCCCATCTTTGCATAAAATATTCCCTTGGTATCTCTAATTTTCTTGAAGGGATCGCTAGTCTTTCCCACTCTATTGCTTTCTTCTATTTCTTTGCATTGGTCGCATTGATCCTCGAGGAAGGTGTTCTTACCTGTCCTTGCCATTCTTTGCAATCTGCATTCAAATGGGTGTACTCTTTCCTTTTCTTCTTTGCTTTTCACTTCCCTTCTTTTCACAGCTATTTGTGAGGCCTCCTCAGACAGATGTCTTGCTTCTTTAACTGTCATGTAAACAAAGAACAAAGGTTGCACTCCTGGGCTCTTGTCTTGTGCTCAGCAAGCACTTGATACTGAGGAAGAACTCGGTAAATGCTCATTTTGGGCAGAAACTTTAATGTCAGTTTCTCAGTAGTGTCTTTAAGGAAAATTACATATTGTTGTCAAGATACTGAATGGACGTCCTTGCTCCATCAGCGTCATAGATTTCCTAGTAATTTCAAAATGGTAATGCTTGTTGAGAAGTGTTGGCTGGGAATTTGGGGTGGGAATATCATGCGGCATCCATGGATAACAGGATCATAAGACTCATTTAAATTTATTCTTTCATTTATATGGCAGGAGAAACCTTGTATTTTTTCTAGTCTGACCTCAACACTTTCATGTATTTCACACCAGTATAAAGTTTTTCCCAGGTTCTTTGTTAGATTTTTTTAGCTTTGTGATTTAAAATGATTTTATATTGTGTAAGCTTCCTGCTTTCTCTTGCTTTTGTTTGTTCCTGTTTGTTCCCAATAATTGTTTGCAAACTTGTCATTTGGTTCTAAAAGGAAATTTGAATCTAATCCAAAACTTTTGTAAATTTTATGACTAAAAACCTAAATAACTCATATGTAGAGTTATTATCAATTTAAACTGATCTTTCTGCTTATAATAGCTCATTTTATAAAATTATTTAATGACTGAACAAAGTCATTAAATTTATTCTCCTCTCAGTAAGTGCAAGTGGGTTTTTTTTTTTTTTTCTCAGAATACTCTCTGGAAGACTATAGTGTACATGGTTCTGATTTACATCCATCAAATGCATAGTTTGAATAGGGCTGTGGATACATTTATCAGTATAAAAGTAGAAGCATGTTGAAAGAAAATATTTAATTGTATATATATGTATGTCTATATATGTTTTCAAGAAAACAGTTTTCCTATATTTGGGCTTTTTTTGCCCTGTGAGTATCATGCAAGGTTATATTAGGAAAGGACTGTTTGAAGGAGGTGAAGTGAAAGAGATGAAGCAGTAAGAGATGAAGAATGCTGAGCAGGCACAGCCTGAGTAACTTAGGCGTAACATAAGTATGACTTTACTTAGGAAGGAAAAAAGAACTAGGGAGTGTTATCAGATCATGGGCTTAATTTCTCTCCAACTATCTATATGTCTGGAAATGTTCTTCCAAAGTCATCAAGGTTGAGAGCATCTTAACCTCCCACCACCCCAGTAGTCCCTTCATCTTCCCTTGAGCATGTGTGAAGGTTTCCCTGTGCAGGCTGTGGAAGACACTCTTTTATTTGATAAAGAATTTTTGGGTACCTCCTATGCAGCAGGCAGATTGCTAAATACTTGGGACACAAAGGTACAAAAGGTAGAAGAGGGCCCTGACACCATATGGAAGCAAGTTAAAAAAAAAAAATCAAATAAATATGAAAGTGAAAGTCACTAAGTTGTGTCCAACTCTTTGTGACCCCGTGGGCTATATAGTCCATGAAATTCTCCAGGCCAGAATACTGGAGTGGGTAGCCTTTCCCTTCTCCAGAGTATCCTCCCAATCCAGGGATCAAACCCAGGTCTCCCACAATGCAGGCAGATTCTTTACCAGCTGAGCCACCAAGGAAGCCCAAGAATATTGGAGTGGGTAGTCAATACCTTCTCCAGTGGATCTTCCTGACCTCGGAATTGAACTGGGGTCCCCTGCATGGCAGGCACATTCTTTGCCAGCTGAGCTACCAGGGAATGGGCTGTTATATATCTGGAGAGAAAAACAAATGATTCAGTTCAGTTCAGTCACTCAGTCACGTCTGACTCTTTGCGACCCCATGGACTGCAGCTCACCAGGCCTTCCTGTCCATCACCAACTCCTGGAGTTTATTCAAACTCATGTCCATTGAGTCAGTGATGCCATCCAACCATCTCATCCTCTGTCGTCCCCTTCTCCTCCTGCCTTCAATCTTTCCCAGCATCAGGGTCTTTTCCAATGAGTCACTTCTTCGCATCAGGTGGCCAAGGTATTGGAGTTTCAGCTTCAGCATCAGTCCTTCCAATGAATATTCAGAACCGATTTCCTTTAGGATTGACTGGTTGGATCTCCTTGCAGTCCAAGGGACTCTCAAGAGTCTTCTCCAACACCACAGTTCAAAAGCATCAATTCTTCGGTGCTCAGCTTTCTTTATAGTCCAACTCTCACATCCATACATGGCTACTGGAAAAACCATAGCTTTGACTAGATGGACCTTTGTTAGCAAAGTAACGTCTCTGCTTTTTAATATATTGTCTAGGTTGGTCATAACTTTTCTTCCAAGGAGCAATTGGGATGGTCTATTTAGGATGCTATGGCTAGGAAAGACCTTTCTAAGGAGATGTCATCTAAACTAATAGCTGAAAGGTGAGAAGGGGCCAGCCGCATAGGAGCAAAGGAGAAGAGCATTTCAAGCAGAGAGAAGAGACAGCAACTAAGGTGCTGAGTGGGGTGGGAGCAAGGCATGTTCTCATACTTCCGGAATGTCTGTGTGCCTGGAGCACGGGGATCAGGCAGAGTGAGGGCTGAGACGGAATAGAAACATAAAGGAGCCAGATCCCCTGAGGACTGTATTTTAACTGCAGTGTTCACTGCATTGGGCGGAGACATTTAGCAAACCAAAGCTCAGGATTCCTAGTTACGCTTGACACTCTGATAAAAAAAATGCATGCTTTCTCTATATGAGTATGGCCCAAATATTCCATGGAGCATACTTATACTAAAAAACAAGCAAAAATATCCATTGTTTGTCTGAGGGTCACATTTAACTGGATGTCTTGTATTTTTTTCTGGCAACCTTGTCAGTGGGGGAGGAGTGCTAACTGATGTATGTTTGTGAAAAATCAGCCAGCTTGGTTTCCTTGCTGAATGTTTCACGTGCTACTTTTTTGATTCCCAGAAACAGGAACAATGCTGTAGTTGGTTCACAGTATTAATTACAGAGTGGTTTCTAGGAATCCCTCTTTTCCTTCCTGTTATTCTTAGGTGAGCTACCTGTCTTATTTTTGGGGTCTCAAAATGTGGCTCCCCCTGAGAAACCCATACTTCCCCTAGGTGGCCTCATCCCAGGCAGTCCCAAAGTCCCCTCTTGCCTTCAGCAGAACATTTATGCCACGTGTTATCATTGCCTCTCCTCTGTCCTCCCTGCTAGACTAGGAACCCTCTGAGGGCACAAACTGTGTATTTTCCCTCCTTGATTTTCTGGTGACTAGTCCCGGGTCTGGCTTAGTGAACAAATGAGTGAACTTCAAGGCTTCTTTAGAGTAATTCTCGGGTTAATAAGCCACAGTGCCTCGAGTCCAATTTCTGAGATATCTATCGCTAAAGGATTTATTTATTGAGCCCTTCCTGCTGTCAGGCACTATGAAAAATCTTGGCGATACCTGAATCTAGGTCTCTGCCCTTAGGGAGCTCATAAACTAGTTGAGAATAGGAGATAACTCAGAATATCAATAGTGAAGACAGCCATAGGAAATGCAGTAAAGTATTATAATAAGTGGTAGGATTGATAAGACTTAGGGATCATGAACCTGGGCTCTATGGACCACAGGATGCTGTTGATGTGAGATGGCTTGGTATGGTAGAGGTCTGAGAGCTCACTGGAATTATGTGCACAGTATCATATGCGTGTTCTTTCTTCTGGTGAGAGAGTTAGAGCTTTGATCACAATCTCAAAGGGGAAGCACCTGACTCTAGTCAGAATTGTTGAGAACCATCTGCTGCAAGAGCAGTAGACATTCATGACGAACTAAAGATCTAGACATTAAAGAAGAGAAATAGAAAAGATAAGAAATGTCTTTACAATTTTCATGCAGGGGTAGAATTCCTTAAAGTAATAAAGCTAAAACTTGAGGAATTTAATTAAGTCATAATTAAAGATTCATGTTCAGTGAAGGAAGTCATGAAAAATGAACAGAGGACAAACAGAAAATACTAACACTCTCTCTAAGAGCTAATAAGAGATTTGTACTGTGGATACACCTTTTAAAAAGCATCTGATAATTGGTAAACAGAGGTTTAAATGGGCAAAAGTCAGTGGGCATTTTATAGAGGGGGAACATGAATGGCTAGGATGTTTTTGAAAGAAATATTCAGTCTCGTTAGCATTCAGAGACATGACTATTAAAATGAGAGACACTAGTTTCTCTGTACCCACCATGTTGCTTAAAAAAGTTAAAGAATCAGATAATAAGAAATATACCTGAAGATGCATGAAAACAGGAATTTGGGAGGTTATTTAGTTTGGCAAAGAATTAGAAGCAGTTTACCTGCCTATTGATAGGGTAGTAGAGAAGTAAAATTTTGATTTACCCTTAGGAGAGAATACTGTGCAGTGATCGAATGGTGGGGGGGTTGTTAAAACTTAGACCATCAGTGTCCAATTAAGAATTAATGTGAACCGCATGTGTTATCTGAAGTTTTTTGGTAGCCACATCAGAAAAGTACAAAGAAATAAGTGAAAATAATTTTATATTTCATTCAGGCCAGCATAGCCAGTATTATCATTTCAAACTATCAGTGACAAATTACTAAGGAAGAATTTTTAAATTACTTTTTCACTGTCTTCAAAATTTGGCTTGTATTCTCCATGTTGTTGTTGTTGTTGTTGTTGAGTCACTCAGTTGTGTCCAACTCATATGCAACCCCTGGACTGTAGCCCACCAGGCTCCTCTGTCCTTGGGATTTCTCAGGCAAGAATACTGGAGTGGGTTACTGTTTCTTTCTGCAGGGGATCTTCCTGGCCTAGGAATCAAACCCACATCTCTTCTGTCGTTTGCATTGGCAGGTGGACTCTTTACCGCTGAGCCACCTGGGAAACCCCTGGGAGTTCTACATGTTTAACACAGCTAAGTCAAAAGCTAAATTTTCAATGTAAGTACTTGATACTTATTTAGCTTTCATAAAATGCACAGTCAAAAAAAATAGATTTATATACTCGGGATGTTCCAAAAATACTTAAAAGAGTCCTGGTCATTGATTAGAATACTGGCTTTTAAATTTAAATTGGTTAGAAATTAAGAATTCAGTTTCTTACTTGCATATACCATATTTAAAATGCTCACTAGCCGCTTATGAGTAATGGCTGCCATACTGGATAGCAAAGATGGAGGCTACCTGTAATATTTAAGTGGTTTTTATAACAAAATGGCAGAAAAAATAAGAACAAAATTTATAGTAACATACTATTTACATCCATTAAACATATAAAAAATCAGTACCTTTTTTCCCACGAGTAATTCATATGTGTAATTAAATATATGGGAAATATTTGAGAGGATTGCACCTATATCTGTAGAGTTAGGTAGCATAGGATCCAGAAGGGAGGGATCAACAGGGAAAATATGAGTGACATCCAGAGAAGGCCTAGGCTACTAGTGTGCTGCAGGTCAAGGTGCTTACCCAACTCGGTTATAGACATCTAGGGTTAAGACAGAAAGCAATGAGAAGTATATCCAGCTGGTGTATTATTATCAAGTGCTAAAAATAAATGAGCCATGAAAAGACATGGAAGAATGCATAGCTTCAATGCATACTACAAATGAAAGAAGTCAATCTGAAAGGGCTACATACTGTATGATTCCAACTACATATGTGACATTCTAGAAAAGACAGAAACTAGGGGAGCAATGGAAAGATCTGTGGTTGCCAGGAGCAGAGGAAGAGATGACTAGTGGAGCACAGAGGATTTTTAGGGAAATGAAAATACTCCGTGTGATATGATAATGGATACACGCCATTGTACATATGGCCAAATCCATAGAATGTGCAACAGCAAGAGTGAACCCTGAGGTAAACAATGGGCTTTAGACAATTATGATGTGTCAATCCTTGGTGATAAACGTGCCAGTCTCATGAGTGATAGTGATAATGGGGAAAGGTGTGTGTGTGCAGAGACAGGGCATATATAGGAAATCTCTGTTTCTTCCTTTCAATTTGTTGTAAACCTAACCTAAAGCTTCTTTTAAAAAATAAAATCTTTAAAAATATTTTTTTAAAAGCCAGTGAGAATTAGCTCTGCTTAATACACTGACAAAATTGGAATCTTAATGCAGAATTATGGTTTACTGATCACATTTTCAAATAGCCCAGTTGATGTTCCTTCTAAAACAGCAAACTGAATCATGCTGGTTACTCCTCAACACAGTCATCAGAGGACATTAGCATGGAAAAAAAAAAAATCAGAAGACATTTGCCTGAAGGCCCTTCATTCTTTTGATAAACATAGTTTCTAAACATCATGTTCTCAGAACCTGTTAAATGTGGAAAATCCAAAACTAGCTCCTGTATAATAAAGCTCACTGAGGGGATAAATCCAGAGGGCAGTACTGCCATCCCCTCACTGTTGTGTTTTGTAGAGCCTTACTATAATATTAGGGGCTTCCCCTGTGACTCAGAGGTAAAAAATCTGCCTGTAATGCAGGAGACCTAGGTTCAGTCTCTAGGTTGGGAAGATCCCCTGGAGCAGGAAATGGCAACTTGCTCCAGTATTCTTGCCTGGAGAATTCCATGGACAGAGAAGCCTGGTGGGCTCCATGGTGTCACGAAGAGTCAAACACACCTGAGCACGTGCGTGCATGCACGCACACACACACACACACACACACACACACACTACTAGCCTTATGTGCAACAACTTGCTTCAGATAGAACCAGCAGTGTAATAGTACAGTACAGTTTTCTCATTTGGTCATATCTCTAATACTATGTTTTTCTTCTGGAAGAGATTGTGGATAGAATTAGCTTTCATAAGGCAGAGGGCAGCCCTGCTATTCACCCACTCTTTTGTTTTGTGGAACAGTCCTATAACACTCTTGCATTTTAAAATACCATAAATTCTCATCAGAGTGTCACTCTGAATGTAAATCTCAACAGTATCTTTAAGCTGGTTACCTTTGCAAGTCAAGGAGATAAAAGTGGGCACTTAATATTCATTGAGTTTGCTGAGACTATCTCTGTTTCTGTGCTCAATTTCCTAAAATCACCTAACCTTTTGTTATCTTGTGATACATAAAAGAGGTAGTTAGATCTGACAAAGCTGTTACAATGTTAGATAAACAGGTTACAAAGTTCCATTTTAAGTACTTACCCCCTGGATGGCAATATACCTTGAAGAACTTGCATCACAAAGCCTGGTTCAAGTTTGAGCATATTTCTCAAGCATATCTCTAATGTGGAAAAAAAAAAAAAGAAAAATGTTGCTAAGCCTAAGTTCTCGAGCTCAACTATTCTCCTACCTGTGAACCATGACTGGCTGTGTGCAGTGATTTCATGCCTTTCTCGTTCCCTCCTCCCCTGTGTGTTTCCCGTATGGAGGTGCTTCTTATTCAAGTGCCCTTTCTCTGCCAGAGGCTTGCTCTCTCTGTCTTTTTTATCTCCCCCCTAAATTTGTGAACAAGTCCTAGTGTCCATGCAAGTTGAAGACTGATGGTTTTGCCTGGAGGTGGTCATATATACTTGAGACAGGTGCTGCCTAGACCTTTGCAGTCTGCTTGGTGAGCCCTCTTCCACTCCAGTGTGTGAACACCCATGGCCAGCCAGCCTGAGCAAATGCTGCAAGGTACTGATTATCACATCGACGGGCACGGCTGCCTTGACCGTGCTTATTGAATTGACTGGTGTTCTCTTAGAAATCCAGCTGTTGATTGAACACCTGTGTTTGCCTAAATTCAGCATTTGATTCTGAAGAAATGGACAAACTGGCCATGTATGAGATGGTAAGGGCTTTTTTTTAAAAAAAAGACATTGAGAACTAGTAAATGAAGTATGTGAAAAGAGAGTTCATTAAATGTTTCTGTTGGAATAGATGCTTGTTCTTAATTTACACGCATGGCTCAGTGCCTGTACAATATTGTTCATATATGAAATATTGGATCAGAAACATAGTATAAACTCATACTCACATCTGGAAGTACATGCTCATCATTAATGACTGGAGTAGGAGATTTTTGGAGGGCACAGGATTTGATTGCAACCAAAAATTAGAGGTCTCAGCAGAAGCACACAGAATGTCCATTCTAGCTCCCCTTTCTAACCTCCAGATCCACAGAGCCAAACCCCGCATGCCCTTCCACCCCTCCACTCCTGTGCGAGTTCTCCTTGACTGTTATTCTGTGCTTCTCAAGAAACTTGGAAATCACTTAAGCCCTCCCTCACCTGCATCCCCACATTCAGTAATACATCACATCCTTTCAGTTCTGCCTCCTAAATACTGCTCAAAGAGGTCCACTCTTTCTATCCCCCCAAGTTTATCATCTCAACCATTTTTGCATGTACAGTCCAGGAGGATTGGGCACTTACAGTGTAGAACAGATCTCCAAAACCTTTTCATCTTGCAAAATTGAAACTCCATGCCCACTAAACATCAATCTCTCCCTCTCTCTTTCTCTTTCTTTCTCTCTCACTGTCTTTCTTCCCTCCCTCTTTCTTTTATTTCTTTCCTCCCTTTCTTTTTTATGGACAATGTGGTCAAGCAAAATAAGGTAGATAAAACTTTAGGTCAACATAATATCAATTTCTCAGCACTCGCTTATTTTGACACATACCTAAATGATAAGTTTTAAGTGAGACCACCCATCCATGGCTCTGACCTTGCAGGCTCACAGTGCTCCCAGGAATTGGCACTGGACTCTTCCCAATGGTTTCACTGGGTGTCTCACACTGCCTTCATTTCAGCAATCTGTAAAAAAGGGAAAATGACCCAGGATAGTCATTTTTGTTTGTTTTTGACAATTTACCATTTAGATGAGAGCTTGCTGCTGAAGAATGAGATACAGAATCTTAGTTTGAGTCTCATTTTCATCATTTATTTATGAGTGTTTTCTGGTAGTTCGATTTTTAGGTGCCTATGTCGTTCATTGTTCATTCTCTTCCTGCTCTTCTTCCCTCCCCTGTTCCTCTCTCTCCATCATTGTCATCGCATGCACATTAAGAGACCCTTAAGTTCCCTGGCAGTAGAAAAACATAAGAGGAATCACATTTGCTTTGTGGTGTTGTAGGGGAGGGATCCCTGGGTTCACATACTGAAAATTCACTGAATAATGTTCCAGGGCTTTCTGTGTGCGTTGGCAGGAAGTTTAAAAGACATTACCCCAAAACTTTTTAGGACGTCAATGGGTAAAGGTCAGCCGAGGAGTTAAAAATAAGTCTGATTCATAAAAGGCAACTCATCTGTTATAATTCTGTTATAATTAAAGAGCTGTCAAATTCTTCCACCTTCTCAAGTAAACCCATATTTTCCTGATTTCAGGGTTTTACTTGGCTGGAAAATGTCCTCTGGGCTACAAAGCAGCACATGTAATCTGTTCAGGAATGAACTTTTTAGTAGAAGTCAAAGAAAAAAAAATCAATTGAGCTGGTTTTGACTTATAACGGTTAAAAGAAAAATTGGAAGTATTGGATTTTGGATAAGTAGTTTTGCTTCACAGTTTGAGGGTTGACTGGATGTTAAAATATCACTCACCGTGTTGGCCAGTCATTTAGATCATTCTGTTTTACTCTTTTGAAGCTGTAAAATCCAGCAAGTGATTAAGCAAGCTACATGTTGTCAGATGTTTCATATAAAAAGCCATTAGGCTTTTCAACACAAATACTAATCAGTTGGCTCATGGTTTTTTGGCTGAATTATGTTATGTCACAGGTATAGACATGAGAAAAAGTCACAGTTTTCTTTCTAATGAATGCAAGGTTTACTGCTAAAAGAGAAGCAATGCTCACAGATTTGGGGGGTGAAAGTATATACTTCATCTCTATATACACATGTAAGCATAATATTGGGCAAATGACAGAAGTTCAAAGGTTGAGTTGGGTACTATAACATAGAGCTCAAGAGTATGGGGTTTTTATTCAGACATCCTGAATTTACATTTTACCTTCATTGTGTATTAGCAGGTGGTATTAGCAAGATATTTCATCTCACCAAGCCTCAATTTTCTCACCTGTAAAAGGACACTAATGATGGTCTCATCTTATGAAAAGGGCATTAAATTGTGCATAGTACTTACTTGGCACAGTGCCAGAAAGAAAGTATTGGGGGAAAATGGATGATATTATCACTTTTCTTGTTATCAACTAGGGATGAAAATGAATGGTTTGGCATCATTATTTGTTTACACACAATTCTATTAAAATAATTATCATAGGCTTAATGTCCCAAGGAAATTGGTGAGAGGAGAAGGGTCATTTCTATATGAACTCACAAGATGAATATCATTGTTCAGGGTTGATAAGTTGAGCACCTTTTCTATCCAGCATTGCAATGCTGCTGCTTTTAACTAGAGCAAGGGAGAAGGAAATAGAAATTCAGACTCCAGCACAACTTGAAGACTGCTCTTGAGGTCATCCACATCTCTAAGAGGAGGTGGCTTCAGGAGCATGGGGATTACATAGTGTTTCCCTGTTTCCCACCACGCTGCATAGAATATATGCTTATTCAAGCCAACAAACAGTACAAGAAATGAGTAACAGTGATATCAGTTCTCTTTGACAGATGACTTTTAAAAGTCAGATTTTTTTTCCATTGGTCCCTATTAGTTATGTCCCCTCCAAAAAAAAAAAAAAAAGTATGTTAGACTCCTAAGCCTAATAATACCTTAGAAAGTAACTATTAATGTATTTGGAGATAGGGTCTTTACAGAGGGAATCCAGTTAAAATGAGGTGGTTAGAGCTAGCTCTCATTCAATGTGACTGGTGTGTTTACTAAAAATGAAATAGGAACACAGAGATAGTCACAACAGGAAGATGATGCAAAGGGAAACAATCTCCAGACAGCCATTTATAGACCAAAGGTCCTCCCTCACAGACCTCACAAGGAACCCGGCCTGCTGACACCTTGATTTTGAACTTCTAGCCTTCGAACTGTGAGATAGCAAATTTCCATTGTTTAAGCCACCTACTTCATAGCACTTTGTAACGACAGCCTCAGCAAACTAATACAGCTCAAATACAACGCAGAATGTATTGAGAGTAGGACTGTTTAAAAACATTTTTTTTGAGGTTCTATTTTCTATTCAAGATGCTCATTCAGTGTGGATATATTCGTAGCATGCAGTTTCTTCCCAGCAACAGAACAGGAGCCGCTTCTGATAAATTTCGAATGCCTTCTCCTAGGGGATTGCTTGAACATAAGAATTCAGAGTAAACCTGGGAGAAGCAGCCCCCAGTCGTCTGCGGGAGGCGTGTTTGTCCACACCTTTGGTAACATCCAGCGTCAGCTGGCAGAGTGGGTCTTCTTCTGAGAGGGTCATGTGGAAAAGCCGCCATCACCGCAGAGACATGTAAACAAGGAAGGAGCGTCTTATCAAATGCTTCTTTAAAATGTGGCTTTTTCCAAAAAGCTAAATTAAATATTTCTCAGAAACGGGAATAAGAATTAGGAATGATAAGAATAAAATACTTGCAGAAACATGATTTTGAATAGATTTTTGGATTTCCCTGGTGGCTCAGATGGTAAAGAATCTGCCTGCAATGCAGGAGACCTGGATTCAGAAGATTCCCTGCAGAGGAAACGGCAACCCACTCCAGTATTCTTGCCTGGAGAATTCCATGGACAGAGGAGCCTGGTGGGCTACAGTCCATGGGGTTGCAGAGAGTCAGATATGACTTAGCAACTAACATTTCTCGTCCCTTGGGTATAAATCTTATTTCTCAACCTGTCCTCTTAAACTTTGTCCAGAACATAGGTATGGGTGTTGCAGTAAGGTTAGAAGAGATCATTTCCTGTAATGACAAACAAAATTGCAGAATCATTGGGAACATAATGACAGAAAGCAATGGAAATTCGAGTTTCTCCTCTGGGTGCCCTGATGCTCAGTTGGTGTCCTCTGCCCATGAGAATGCTTCTTTCCCTTCCTCATCCTGGTCCTTGCTGGATTGACAGAAATCAGGTCTCACAGACTGACTGAGATGCTAGAATTAATAAAGACCATAAATTAAAGGCAAATTCTAATCCACCATTCCTTGCCTTCTTCTCTGTCCTAAAGGTAAATAGGTCTGTAGCTAATTAACTTGCAGTTTCTTTGAGAGGTTTGATTTTCTCACCAGGGTGGTAATTATTATTCAGGGCATTCCTGTGCTTTGACATCTGCCTGAAGTGTAAATTATTAGTGTCTCAAAGGAGTCATTGGCCCAAAAGGAAAATACAAGAGACAAAATAAAAAAGAGGATCAAAGTACTTCTGGGCTGGTTTATCTTCTCCTCCTCTGTGCTTATCATCAAGGCGGTGCATACTCCCAGATGCAGTAGGGTGACTCCGTGTTAGGGGGAGGCGCCAGAGGGCAGTGGGGTCTACTGTCTTCCTGTGTGGGATTGTGCTGGGTGTCTGAGCATAGGTTGCTAATAGGATGGCTCATGGATTGCTGATGGGGTGGGCTAGAGTATTCTATGTGTAGTTATTTCTGGTTCTGTGACTTATCTTAAAATGCATCGGGAGTTTCTCTATGTAGAGACACCCTTCAGAGATGGGTTTTGGGTACATGTCTGTCACTCCCAGATTGTGTACTTGGTAAAGTTCCCTCTTCAGCTTGTAGGAGAGCTGTAGGTTTGATGCTGTGACATCCGAATGCGTTTTCAGGTCCTCGGGCGGCTCATTCTCTATACAGAGCTGCATTTAAGAAGTACGGCTCAGATGCTTAAGGTTAACTCAAAGGAAACTCAGTCTTGCTTCTTTCAAGGAGGAAAAAAAGAAGAAAGCAAGAGCCAGTTCATTTCCCTCAGCAGTATTTTTCCACTTCCCATCATTTTGGGGCCCTCCAGAGCCATTCAAACACCACTTCCCTGATCTCTCCCCCAAGTTCTTACTTGGTCCAGATTTCTTCTTATTGCTTCCTCTTCCACAATCCAGAATCCTTATAATATAGACCTAGCTCCCTAGTTCTTTTCTCTGTTTAGGCCCTTTGAGCCATTTTTACCCATTTTTCAGCCTAAGAGAGCCAGGAACCAGGCCGGAAGGCTGGGGTGAATATAAGGCACATTGAAAATGATATACTTAGTGCAACCATCATATATGTACAAAAGGTCTTGATTTTGTGATAATCCAGCTCTCAGTTACATCTTAATTAGTTGTTTTGAGTATCTGAGTTCTCCAGGAAGTCCATCACCTTAACTTGTGAAAATTTGGGGCATTATACCCCTTTCAAACCACTGACTTTAAAAATTTTTGTTTTGTTTTTCACTGAGACAGACTTTGCTGACACATGGTCTAATACTGAAATTAATGTAGTTAATCATACTTACTTAAAGTCACACAGCCAGAAAGCAAGGGTTGGCCAGAACCACGCTCCTGATCCCTCTTTCTACTTCCCAACTAAATACCTCCTGGTGTCCCATGTGACACTGTGAATTCTCTCTCATTCACTTAAATAGTTTACATAGTTGCTTCACTGTAATCTTCCCATGCCTAATACTTCTCAGGTACTGTGGGAGGGTGGTTCCCAGAATTCTTTGCTCATTGACACATATGTTGATGTAGATCTGAATGTAGGGTGCTCTGGGGGTCAGACATAATTGCCCAGGATATGTAAGTCTTGATACATGAGCTGGATCTCTACTCCTCTCGCTTTAAACATCGTGAGATGCACCTTATACCTAACCATGTCACTTGTGGTATGGAACCATGGTTAAGAGATACTTCCCTAGAGCATCTTATCCACAAAAATGCGGTTTAGAATTTTTTAGTATTCACATAATAATCCTCTGTAGGGTGAGAAAATAGTCCTGTTTCTGCCCATTTGGAGGCTGTTGGAAGCAGCAGGCATTATTTATTCCCTATTATCCTCTAGTAGAGTTTGCCAAGCTCTGTTTGTTGTAGTCTCTTGTCTTCAGATTACTTAATGTTCTTGAGCCCTCCCTTTTTCTAGAGTCATAGTTTTCTCCTGACTTTCTAGATATTTCCCACTCCTCCTATTTTACTATGTCCTGGAAATTCCTTTTTACTTTTCTTTGTAGGTTCATCTCCTCAAACCAACCCATCAGGATGCTGGAGCTCCTCCTGGCTGCATCCTCAGTTGCCTTCTTTTCTCATGGGTGACCTAGACAATGCACTTGCTTTTCTGCAGCAACATGAAAACTAGCGACATATTAGAATGTAGGACCTATGCTGGCAGAGAGTTTTTATCACTTACTCACTGCTGTGTCTCCAGTGTCTTGCCCAGTATTTGGCTTGTAGTAGATACCTAGAAAATAGTGAATGAATGGTCACCCTGTCCTGAATCAGTTTGACTTTGCAGCTTTGTCATTTTCAACTTAAGGTTTGTTTTAGCAAAAATTTCAAAAGGAAGCTAATGCCTTCCCCAAAGAAAAACAAGCACCTCTCTACACAGATAGCACCAGGGCTAATTGTTCAAAATGAATCTGTTAAAGCCAATGATATTCCAGAAGTGATAATGTATTTGAATTATAATTGCTGTTTCAATCTTACAGTTTCCTTTTCACGCTAGTTCTAGTCAGGTTAATATTTTCAAGGGCTTACCTGGTGTCTCAGTGGTAAATTAACCCGCTGCCAGTGCAGGTGATGGTTTGATTCCTGGGTAGGGAAGATTACCTGGAGAAGGAAATGGCAATCCACTCCAGTATTCTTGCCTGGGAAATTCCATGCGCAGAGGGGCCTGGCAGGCTACAGTTCATGGGGTCGCAACTAAACAGCAATAATAATAATATTTTCAAGGACTGAGACTCTGACCAAGTCTGGTATTTTAAGTTAATAAGTGTTTATTCTTCCAAATTCAATTTGTAAACCTCAAGCAGACATTGAAGTTTGGGCTTTAATTTTTTCCTTGCAAATTATATTGTTGATCAATTTTCCAAGTGTAGGTGACCTGTTTAGCTAAGCATGGTAGGTTGGGTTTTCCAGAGATATGAGCACATCAAAATATGTACTATGCTACATGCTCTTACTGCAGTATGACAGTGATACTCTTATCAAGAGGAGAGTTCTAAGTTCCCTCCACTTAACTCTGGATGGACTTTTGTAAATGTCTTGTCCAACAGAAAGTGGCAGAAGTGAGGCTGTGTGAGTTTTAAGGATGGGTCCTTAAAGAATTTTGGTTTTGCTTGGTTTATTTTCTCTCTTGGGACATAAGTCTTGGCAATCCCAAAGTAACATGTGAGAAATCTGACCACCCTGAAGTGACTGTGCTGGAGAGACCACGAGGAGGTGCCGTCTAAAACTAAACAGGGGTGCCCCTCATGGTTAGAGTCTTCCCAGCTAGTCATGTGTACAAAGAAGCCTGCGATCTAACCCTAACCCAGCACCAGCCATTGTCTGACTACAACCTCATCAGAGGTCCAGGGACAGACATGCTATTGGAGATGCTCCAAAACTCTTGATCTAAGGAAACCAGAGAAGTAATGAATGACAACTGTTCCCATCTAAGTTTTTGAGTTTTGTGGTATTTCATTATACAGATGTAGATAACTGGAAATATAGGTTCTGTGTGTGTTTAATTTTTTGTATAGAAATTTGATCACTGTTTGGTTTAGGCTTTTTGATCTTTGTTTCATATTGTGGTAGCTGTTTGTCAGTGAATATTGATTTTCTTTTCATATTGCTTTCTTCTACTTTATTGGAACATTCTGCTATAAATTCTTTATCAGCAGTGAGTGACTTTTTCATCTAAAACATGTATCCCTTTCATTTATTACCAAAATTTCTCCCTTAGGAATAGCTTTAGCGGCATTTCAGGTGTTTAATGTTGTGCATCTTAATGAAGGCACAGCTCATGAAAACAGTTATTGAACTGTTGAACGTTTCATGAATATTGAAACAGTATTAAAATTGAAGAGAAATGTACTAGCAACTGTCTATCGTCATTTGTGAGAAGATAGTTCTTTCATTTTAACGAATTCCCAGAGAATGTTTATATTTGAAGTGGCTATTATCCAACTCAGAAAAATAGACAATATTATTTATAATAGAGTAGGTTTGGAAGATTCTGTATGAATTTTAGAGTGGTAAATATTTGTAAATAGTCACATTGTATTCCCACTGTATTCTTTTGAAACAGGTAAGGAATATTTTATTTAGATCAATAACTATAGTACATAACAAAACTCTTTTAAAAACCTAAGATTATAAATTATATGTGCTTGTGGAGGTGGTGAAAACTGAAAACAAAATATTAAAATATTAAACCTTGAAAATGTAATAATCTATCAACTTAAAATATACAATAGGCAAGAAATCACTACTGAGAAATTTAATAAGATTTCAAGATGTTTGGGTAATTTTTCTTGCTTAGTGTAGAAGCAGTTCTGAGTACAGTTTAAGACTTATTTGCTCTTAAGTAAACTAAATGGATTAAATGACCAAGCAGGTTGTTTACTGACTCTGGTAAGACTTATTAGTGCCTGTTTGGTAGTAAGGGTAACAGAAAAATTGTACTATGTATGGGTATTCTACCTTGTTCAAGAAAGTGTTCAACTCATCTTACATAAATAGAATGTACACAATAAAAAACAGAAATTAATTAAATGAATAAACCTGGAAAATTCACAAATATGTGAGATTAAACACCATGCTACTGAACAACCAGTGGATCAAAGAAGAAATAAAAAGAAAAGTCAAAAAATACCTTGAGACAAATAGAAATGGAAATATACCAAAACTTGTGGGATCACAAAAGCAGTTCTAAGAGGGAAGTTCCTAACAATAAATGCCTACAGAAGGCAACAAGAAAAGTCTCAAACCTTACACCTCAAGGAACTAGAAAAAGAAGATAAAAACAAATCATCAAGTTAGTAGAGGGAAGGAAATAATGAAGATTAGGGCAGAAATAAATGAAATAGAAACTAATAAGATAATAGAAAATAGCAGCAAAACTAAGATCTGGTTCTTTGAAAAGAGAAACCAAATTGACAAACTTTAGCTTGATTCACCGGGTAATAAGAGAGAAGACTCAAATAAATAAAATCAGAAAAAAGAAGACATTTCAACTTATACCACAGAAATGCAAAGGACCATAAGAGACTATGATGAACAACTGCATGCAAACAAATTGAGCAACCTAGAAAAAATTTTAAATTCCTAGAAGTATACAACCTACCAAGACTGAATGGTGATTAAATAGAAAATCTGAACAGACCAATTTAGTAGCCAAAAACTTCCTGGCAAATGAGAATTCAGACAGCTTCACTGGTGAATTCTGCCAAACCTTGAAAAAGAATTAATAACCAGTCCTTCTCAAACTCGTCCAAAAATTAAAAGAGGAGGGAAAAATTCCAAACTTGTTTTATGTTACCAAAATTACCCTAACACCCAAAGGATGCCACAGGAAAAGAGAATTACAGGCCATGAGGGTTTCTCAGATTCATTGGTAAAAAATTCACCTGCCATTGCAGGAATCACAGGAGACAGGTCAGGAAGATCCCCTAAAGGAAAAAATGACAACCTACTCCCGTATTCTTCCCTGGAAAATTCCACGGACAGAGAAGCCTGGCAGGCTATAGGCCATGGGGTTGCACAGAGTTGGACACGACTGAAGTGACTGAGCGTGCACGCATGAATCCCTGATGAACATACATGCAAAAAAAAATTTGTTAACAAACTATTGGCAAACTGAGAAACAACACAGTGAAATGATCATACACCATGATCAAGTGGGATGTTCCAGGAATGCAAGGATGGTCCACAGATCAGTCAGTGTGATACATCCTGTTAGCCAAATGGAGGATAACAGTTACATGACCATATCAGTAGATGCAAAAGAAGCATTTGTCAAAATTCAACATCTCCTTTATGAAAAATGTTCTCAACAAAGTGGGTATAGAGGGAATTTACCTCATGGCAATAAAGGCCTATACGGCAAGCCCATACCTAACATCATTCTCAGTGCTGAGAAGCTGAAAGCCTTCTTTCTAAGATCAGGAAAAAGACAAACATTCCCATTCTCACCAATCCTATTCAACCTGGTCTTGGAAGTCTTAGCAAAGCAGTCAGGCAAGAAAAAAAAACAGAAAAAAGATATCCAAATTGAAAATAAAGTAGCAAAACTGTCACTGCTTGCAGATGACATGATATTATATACAGAAAACTCTAAAGCCGTCAGTGCAATCTTTATGAAAATTCCAATTGCATTTTTAAAGAAATAGTACAAACAATCCTAAAATTTTTATTAAACTAAAAGTCACTCAGTTCTGTCCAACTCTGTGACCCCATGGACTATACAGTCCATGGAATTCTCCAGGCCAGAATATTGGAGTGGGTAGCCATTCCCTTTTCCAGGGGATCTTCCCAACCCAGGGATTGAACCCAGGTCTCCTGCATTGCCGGAAGATTCTTCAACAGCTGAGCCACAAGGGATGCCCATGAATACTGGAGTAGGTAGCCTATCCCTTCTCCAGCGGATCTTCCTGACCCAGGAATTGAACTGGGGTCTCCTGCATTGCAGGCAAATTCTTTACCAACTGAGCTACCATTTGTATAGAGCCACATAAAACCCCAGACAGCCAAAGCAATCTCAAAAAAGAACAACAAAGCTGAAGTCATCACATGCCCTGATTTCAAAGATATAGCAAATTATATTACCAAGCTGTAGCAAATGAAACAGTATGATATTGATCTACAAGCAGGCACATAAATCAATGGGAGAGGTTAGGTATTCCAGAAATAAACCCAGGCATATGTGGTCTATTAAGGAGACAACAGAGATGAAATAATATACAATCAGAAAAGGAGTATTCAGTAAATGGTATTGGGGGAACTGGACAACCACATACAAAAGAATGAAACTGGACCACTGTCTTATACCATACACAAAAAATGCACTCAAAATAGATCAAAGACTTGTATGTAAGACCTGAAATCATCAAACTTCTAGAGGAAAACCTAAATGATAAGCTCTTTGACATAGGTCTTAGCAGTGACTTTTTAAATCTGACACAAGTAGCAAAAGGAAGAAAAACAAATCAAGCAAGTGGAAATACTTCATACTAAAAAACTTTTGCAGAGCAAAAGAAAGCATGAACAAAATAAAAAAGAAAGCTACTGAATGAGAGAAAATATTTGCAAGTTTTATATCTTATATGAGGTTAACATCTAAAATATATGAGGTGCTCATATAACTCAACAGTAAGAAAACAAAACAAATCTAATTTAAAAAATCATAGCTCTGAATAGACATTTTCCCAAATAAGACATACAGATGGTTAATAGATAAATGAAAAAATACTTAACATAATGAATCATCAGGGAATGCAAATGAAAACCACAATGAGAGAACACCTTATACCTCTCTGTTAAAATAGCAGTTATCAAAACACGAGAAATAACAAGTGTCAGCAAGGATGTAGAGAAAAAGGACCCTTTTTGCACTTTCGGTTAGTAGCTCAGTTGTGCCCGAGTCTTTACAACTCCACTGACTGTTGCTCACCAGGCATCTCTGTCCATGGAATTCTCCAGACCAGGATACTGGAGTGGGTAGTCATTCCCTTCTCCAGGGGATCCCAAGCCAGGGATTGAACCTGGGTCTCTGGCATTGCAGGCAGATTCTTCACCATATGAACCACCAGGTAGAGTGGGAGTATAAATTCATATAACCACTATGGTAAACAGTATGGAGTTTCCAAAAAAATTAAAAATAGAATTACCAGATGATCTAGAAATTCCACTTTAAGGTACTTACCTAAAGAAAATGAAAACACTAGGTCAAAAAGATATATGCACCCCCATGTTCATTGCAGCATTATTTACAACAGCCAAGATATGGAAAAACTAAAGTGTCTTTACATAGATAAATGGTAAAGATATTGTGGTGTGTGTGTGCGTAAATGAAATATTATCCAACCAGAAAAGAAGAATGAAATCTGTTTGTGACATCATGTTTGGATGTAGATAGCATTAGGTTATGGGAAATAAATCAGAGAAATGCCATATGACCTGTCTTATATGTGGTATCTTAAAAACAAAAATCAAAAGAACAACAAAAAAATGAAACTCATGGATACACATATCGGTTGGTAGTTACCAGAGACAGGGTGGTGGGTGGGAGAAATGACTGAAGGGAATAGAAATTTATGAAAAAATTAAAAAAAAAAACAAAAACCAGAAGCACAGTGCTATGCATTCACCATTAATGTGTCATACAAAGTAACTCATCAGCTTAGAAACTCCCCTCTGCTTACATTCCCCATCTGTTCCTACATGTTGTCTACCTTTCCTGTTAGAACCATATTTAAAAACAAATGAAGTAAATGAGTCAAATAAAACAGAAGGGCAATAAAATAAGATGAATTCAAGAGTGTGGTTAAAGCTTTCATGTTGCTAGGTCTTGTTAATCGTGTCTTAACAGTGAACCAAAGCGTGGTGACACTGGCAGTTTTCTTCTTTCCACTCTACACTTGTGTGAGACTGAGCACATGGTCTTACTTTTTTCTCGTCCTCTAATGATGGAAAACAGGCTTCTATCACTAGAGGCAATGTCTTCTAGAGCTGAGTCAAGGAGTAGAACTGGTGATGAGGGATATAAACATACTGTTATTACTCAATGAAGGTGACTGTTACACAGTTTAGAATCTTTAAGTCACTGGCACTGATATTGCAGAAAATACAAATCAGTCTTACGATTCAAACTGATGTCTTCTTGTCTTGGGGAAGAGTAAAATGCATGTTGACTGGGCCGTCACTTATCTTCTATTTAGAATTCTCCCTGTCCCTCTGTGCACATAGATATGTAAAGGACATGGATATTCTTTAAGCAAGGCTCGAGGGAAAATAAATGAAAACAGCTGTTGGTTTAGGGTGGTGGGATTATGGGCTTATTTTTATTTCAGCTTTATGTTCTTTTTAATGTGGTTTTAAGCATCTTTGTGATATAAATAGGAAAAAAAATTAAAGGTTTATTACATGTCAAATGTTACTAGCCTCCAGAGTATTTGAAGTCTTTAGAGTTGAACCTCTCATTATGCAGACATCCTCGTTCAATCATTCTGGCAAAGCATTCTGGGAAGCATAGAATCCCAGTGGAGACACTGTTCTCACACAGTCACAAAGACCTTAAGAAGCAGAATAACTTGCTGTGTGTATTAAGAGTGTGATCAGTAGCCTTTCAGCAAGAGGCACCAGGGCTGTCTTTCTGAGGAAGCAGAAGTCACCTTGTATGTGGAAGAATTGTAAGACTTGGGAGATGTGGAAATGAGGAGTGATTGGTGGTGGTGGCCAGATATGTTCACTTCTCGGGCCATCCAGGCATGTGGTTGAATTGCACTTCTGGTTCCTGACTAGTTATGGCCATATATTGTGTTGGGACTGAGCAGCTGACTTCTGGTGCAAGATCTTATAGTTTTCTTTTGCCTTGGAAGGTCTCCTAGGGATGTCAGAGCCAGTGGTTGCCCTGTCTGCCTGGATGCTTGAGTGAAAAAAGTGGACAGAGCTGACCTACTAGCCACAGTGGACCAGTAACAGTCAGGAAGTCTGTCATTACAAAGCACTTGCTTGTTACCACAACAATACTTAACCTAATCTAATGATATAAAGAACAAATATATTCAGAACAGAAAACAGTATTAACGAAGATATGAGAAAATACACAGCAAAAAGTTGATTTTTAGTTGAAGCCTAGAACCATTAGTGCGAATGGGGAGAAACAAATTGGAAAGAGCTGAGAGCTATCACGGCAAGCCTGGAACTTTGGGTTAATGATTAAGAGAAAGCAAACCTTGTGTCTGGGCTTTGCCTTTAATTCACTGTGCTATTTTATATTCTATCCCTAGACTGAAACTTTTGCAGAACTTTTATTTAAGGGAGGGAATTTCCTGTAAAACCTTGACCAGCCTTAAGAAATAAACCACTTTGCTGGTGTAATATCTGAAATGTTGCCTTCTTTCCACATGGTGGCCATTCAGTGAAGTCCGCCTAGTTGTCTGACTGTGGTCCCTCACCCCTGCACCTTGGCAGTCTTCCTGGGGCTTTGTACAGTGACTGATAGAACTTAGCGCTAAGCATGATTTTATTGGGGTGGGCAGGAGCTCTCTGCCATGAGCAAATGTCTTGATCCTCTGAGTCAAGTTTGTGTATCCATTGCTCTATGTTACCTTTTCCTCCAAAGAGTGATGAAAAGGAGTTAGGGTTTATAAAATGATTGAAGAGACATCAGGGGGGAAAAAAAAACACCTCCGTATGAATGAGATGGTAATAATAATAAAGTGAGAACTGAACCAGATATTGGTGAAGGAGATTTAGTTTGATTTGCATCAAACAGGCTTAATGCTGTGAATGACTGGTAAAGTTAAATCTTATTTCTGAAGTTCTTAAATATTCCCATTCCTAACCAGGGATTTAATAGCATTTTAATGCAGCTTTTTACATGTGAATTAATATAATAAATGTCAATGTTGAATAGAATAAGGTCACATTTTACTACTTTGACCAGAAGTGTAATCTTCCAAGATTCAATTTTATTACTATTATAACAGTAATACTGGATAAGGTCACCAGTATTTCTTTCCAAATAATGTAATATATGATGACAGCTTTTACACCAACTTTAGTTTTGGTAATATGGATTTATATTCTGAAACTTGTTGACAAAGACATACCACAGACATTTCCTGGTCAAATGGCAGGCTGGGGAAAATGCTTCCCTCTAATTTATGGGAAATTTGAAAATGGATAAATGACCTAGTTGAAATGTAGCATTTTTCTTGATGATTTTATCCCCCTGCTTACAGATAATTAAATTTTTGAGGGGTTTAGTCTCTAGCCTGAAAGGGAAAGGTGATGTTTAAAGACATTCCAATAAGTAAAACAAAAAATATCTGCCTGTTCCCTGACTGTGTACAAGCCAGCTGGCTTGGCCTGAACAATTCATTTGAGTGACGTGTTCATTGAATCAGAAGAGTTCAGGGTTGTCGGGGGTGGTAAAGGGCAACTAGCAAAGACGTTCACCTCGACCCTCCTCTGCAGCATCCCCCCTAAGTGATCAATCTCTGCTGGCATTGCTCTGCTGGGGGCAGTAAGGGTACCTATCTTCTGGTGGTGTTGCAAAGATTAAGTGAGGCAATATGTGGAAAGTGCCCCATGTCTGCTACGTTGGAAGTGCTGAGTAAACGCTGCAGATTTTTTTTATTATGAGTGTTCCATGGGCCACCACCTCTGGAGACAGTGTATCTCCATCTTCATAGACCTTTTATTCTTAAAATGCTTGGTCTTATACTGAGCCAAAAGGTAACTTTTATACTTAATTATTAATTCATAGTAGTTTGGGCTTTATGAATCATGGATGATAATGATGATGCCAACACCTGCTTATTAATGTTTGTCGAGTGCTTTCTATGTGTCAGTCACTGTAACCAGTGCATAGTCACTTTAAAAATTATTGTAGATTTTGTCAGAGTACTCAAAGGGATGTTCTTAGTCACCAAGTTGCATCTCCATGGACTGAAGCGTGCTAGGCTTTCCTGTCCTTGACTATTTCCCAGAGTTTGCTCAGACTCATGTCTGTTGAATTGGTGATGCCATCCAACCATCTCATCCTCTGCTTCCCGCTTCCCTTTTGCCTCAGTAGGAGTAGGAATATTATTAAGGATACCCATTTACCTTCAATCAGATTCAGTGGTTATTTAGGCTTTTGGCATACTTGCTTCATCTATATGCTTCTGTTTTTGCTCACATATTTTAAGGCAGTTCTTAGAAATAATTTGATCTTAACTCTGCATACATTGGTGTGCATCTTTAAAAACTAAACAAATATCCTATTATAACTAGAATGCCATGATATTTCACAAAATTAATAGTCATTTGTCAATATAATATTGCATTCAAGTTTCTGCAATTGTTTCAAAATGTTTTGTTATCAACAGTTGGTTTGAAAGAGACACACAGTTTGTAAAAACAGTGTTCATCACAGCACTGTTTACAATAGCCAGGACATGGAAGCAATCCAGATGTCCATCGGCAGATGAATGGATAAGAAAGCTGTGGTACATATACACAATGGAATATTACTCAGCCATTAAAAAGAATACATTTGAATCAGTTCTAATGAGGTGGATGCAACTGGAACCTATTATACAGAGTGAAGTAAGCCAGAAAGAAAAACACCAATACAGTATATTAATGCATATATATGGAATTTAGAAAGATGGTAACAATAACCCTGTATGCGAGACAGCAAAAGAGACACAGATGTAAAGAACAGACTTTTGAACTCTGTGAGAGAAGACGAGGGTGGGATGATTTGGGAGAATAGCATTGAAACATGTATGTTATCATATGTGAAACAGATCGCCAGTCCAGGTTGGATGCATGAGACAGGGTGCTCTGGGCTGGTGCACTGGGATGACCCAGAGGGATGGGGTGGGGAGGGAGGTGGGAGGGGGGTTCAGGATGGGGACACATGTACACCCATGGCTGATTCATGTGAATGTATGGCAAAAACCACCACAATATTGTAAAGTAATTAGGCTTCAATTTAAAAAAAAAATGGTTGGATCAGAATCCAAGTAAGATCCTCATGTTATATTGGCTTATTTATTTTAGTACTCTTTTAGTATAATCTTTTATAGATTTTGATTTAAAAAAAAAAAAAAGCTGAGTCAGTTTCCCTGTGGACCGTTCTGTAATCTGAATTTTTCTGTTTGCTTTCCCTTGGTGCTGTTTAACTTGTTTTTCTATATTTTGTGTTTTGTGAAAATGAAGTTAGCTGTAGGGAGGGTTGTCTAGTAGTGCGGATACTAGCTACATCTGACTATCTAAATAAGTATCAAATAAAAGCTTTTAAAAATTAAATATTGAATTGTTCCCTTGCTTTGGCCACATTTGAGCATATGCGCTGCGGTGAAATTTTACAGAGCATAAGAAGAAAACCTCTGATACTTTTCAGAAAGTTCCCCTAAGCAGTGTGGTCTAAGAGTTGATGATTTTCAGACTGACGCATTTGTAGTAGTGCTGTGTGCTTCATATCACATCTTACAAGGAGGCACAGTGTCTGGATGCCCTGCTCTTAGGATCCTGAAACTGATCATCACATTTAGGTGATGACACCTAGGTCCTCCCATTATGAATTTCCCAGCAATCTTTCATCTAAAGCAGGAGTCCTTAATGGTTTTAATCAGGGGTCTTATTTGTCACTTTGTGAAACCTGTAGCTCTCTTCTCCCGAAAACATTTTTATGTGAGGAAAATTAAGTCTATAAAAACACAAAGGAAATTGATGTTACTGAATTGCGGTTATTATAATATTAAAGGCAAATTTATGATACAGTGAAATATACACTAGTTTATTACACAGTAAATAACCAGAACTGTTGGCAGGTATAATGACTGCTAGAATTTTGTAATACTCGTAGAGCTGATGAATCATTGTGGAGTAAATAATGCTTCAAGATATTTGCAATAACCATAAAGTTATCACTTTGTATTTTTTAAAATATGTGTGATAAATATTATGAAAAAATCATAAGCACTACTGTTACTATGGTTTGTTGCTTACATTTGTGATTTAAGGAGATGTAAAATTTCAGTCAAAAGTTAGTGAAAACAAATAAGCACTTTTTTTTTCTCTCTCATCTTTATGTATTCTCCTTCTTCTCTGCATGCATCTTTCCTTAAGTGTCCTTGGAACTCTACCCACCCACCCCCTGGCTCCCCACAGGTTAACAACCCCTGACCTAAGCCCTAACTCAACCATTAATAATTTTACATAATTCAACTGTTTGATTAAGGGTTGAAAATAGTGACTTGTGTAAGTCTGTTATTCCTTTCACTTTTATTTATTTATTTAATTTATTTATTTTAATTGGAGGCTGATTACTTTACAATATTGTATTGGTTTTGCCATACATTGACATGAATCTGCCATGGGTGTACATGTGTTCCCCATCCTGAACCCCCCTCCTACCTCCCTCCCCACTCCATCCCTCTGGGTCATCCCAGTGCACCAGCCCTGAGCACCCTGTCTCATGCATCGAACCTGGACTGGCAATTCATTTCACATCTGATAATATGCATGTTTCAATGCCATTTTCCAAAATCATCCCGCCCTTGCCCTCGCCCTCTCCCACAGAGTCCACAAGTCTGTTCTATACATCTGTGTCTCTTTTGCTGTCTCGCATACAGGGTTATCATTTCCATCTTTCTAAATTCCATATATATGTGTTAGTATACTGTACTGATGTTTTTCTTTCTGGCTTACTTCACTCTGTATAATAGGTTCCAGTTTCATCCACCTCATTAGAACTGATTCAAATGTACTCTTTTTAATGGCTGAGTAATATTCCATTGTGTATATGTACCACAGCTTCCTTATCCATTCATCTGCTGATGGGCATCTAGGTTGCTTCCATGTCCTGGCTATTGTAAATAGTGCTGTGATGAACATTTGGATACAAGTGTCTCTTTCAGATCTGGTTTCCTTGGTGTGTATGCCCAGAAGTGGGATTGCTGGGTCATATGGCAGTTCTATTTCCAGTTTTTTAAGGAATCTCCACACTGTTCTCCATAGTGGCTGTACTAGTTTGCATTCCCACCAACAGTGTAAGAGTGTTCCCTTTTCTCCACACCCTCTCCAGCATTTATTGCTTGTAGATTTTTGGATAGTAGCCATTCTGACTGGCATGAAATAGTACCTCACTGTGGTTTTGATTTGCATTTCTCTGATAATGAGTGATGTTGGTCATCTTTTCATGTGTTTGTTATCCATCTGTATGTCTTCTTTGGAGAAATGTCTGTTTAGTTCTTTGGCCCACTTTTTCGATTGGATCATTTATTTTTCTGGAATTGAGCTGCAGGAGTTGCTTGTATATTTTTGAGACACAAATAAATGGAGACATATACCATGTTCATGGATCAGAAGAATCGATATAGTGAAAATGAGTATACTACCCAAAATAATCTATAGATTCAATGCAATCCCTATCAAACTACCAATGGTATTTTTCAGAGAACTAGAGCAAATAATTTCACAATTTTTATGCAAATACAAAAAACCTCGAATAGCCAAAGCAATCTTGAGAAAGAAGAAAGGAACTGGAGGAATCAACCTGCCTAACTTCAGTCTCTACTATAAAGCCACAGTCATCAAGACAGTATACTACTGGCACAAAGACAGAAATATAGATCAATGGAACAAAATAGAAAGCCCAGAGATAAATCCACGCACCTATGGATACCTTATCTTTGACAGGGGAGGCAAGAATATAAAATGAAGAAAAGACAATCTCTTTAACAAGTGGTGCTGGGAAAACTGGTCAACCACTTGTAAAAGAATGAAACTAGAACACTTTCTAACACCATACACAAAAATAAACTCAAAATAGATTAAAGATCTAAACGTAAGACCAGAAACTATAAAACTCCTAGAGGAAAACATAGGCAAAACACTCTGCGACATAAACCACAGCAGGATCCTCTATGACCCACCTCCCAGAATATTGGAAATAAAAGCAAAAATAAACAAATGGGACCTAATTAAAATTAAAAGCTTCTGCACAACAAAGGAAACTATAAGCAAGGTGAAAAGGCAGCCTTCAGAATGGGAGAAAATAATAGCAAATGAAGCAACTGACAAAGAATTAATCTCAAAAATATACAAGCAACTCCTGCAACTCAATTCCTTTCACTTTTAGAACTGGAAAACTTTAAATAACTTTCCACCTCTGGAGCTCTTTGGTTACCTTGAAATACACAGTTCAAACAGAGTAAATGATACCCGTTTTGCAGATGCGATCACTGAGACTCAGAGAGTTTATATTCCCAAAGTTAATTAGGTAAAATGTGGTAGAAGTCAAATGACATTGTGTCACTGTACATCACATGAATTCATCCTGGGTCACTCCACGTTACACACACAAGAGTCAAGTTCTCTCTTCTTCTGCCATTTAGTCGTTTCTGTTCTAGTGTTTACTTGTCAGTTAACCTGCAACTTCTCTCCTTCCTAAACGACACTTTTCCACTGTTGTGGTTTGAAGATTGGTCCTTGTATATTTTTACTGCCTTTTCATACTGTTCATGGGGTTCTCCAGGCAAGAATAGAATAGTGGGTTGCCGTTTCTTCCTCTGAGACACAGTGGAAGACAGAGGAACCTGGCGTGCTGCCGTCCATGGGGTTGCAGAGTTGTACACAACTTAGCAACTGAACAACAACGACCTTGTATATTCCTTTTCTTTTTCTCTGTTCTTCCACATCTATGCCTATCCCTTCTTTGAATGTGCTATACACCATCCCTGGTGGTTCCCCAGTTGACAGAAAACTCTATGAGTAGCCTTGCCAACAAAGATCAGAGTGAGAAATCGCATCCCTCAGCCCAATACCAGACTCGCATTCACAGTCTGAGATAAAATGTGTTTTATGGAAACAACATTTCTCTGTTGACTCATCTTGAGCTTATTCTCAACCAAAATTCCCAAGCTGTTTTCACACATGCTGCTGTGAAGTGAAATTCCTCTGTCCTGTAGCTTAGCCAACGGCCAGCTAGATGCGGGGCTCACAGACTGGAAGGCTTCTCATTTTGAAATTCATCTGAGGGCAAAACACAGGAAAAAGAAGACAACTTAGAGAATTTTTCTTTTGTGGGTGTGAAACATCATCTAGAAGAATAACAGTTATCTAACATTTACTTCTTGAAGTAAGGTCATTTGTTGTTATTTAGTCTCTTAAGTTGTGTCCGACTCTGTGAGACCCCATGGACTGTAGCCCACCAGGCTCTTCTTCATGAACTTTCCCAGGCAAGACTACTGAAGCGGATTGCCATTTCTTTTTCTACAGGAATCTTCCTGACCCAGGGGATCAAGCCCAAGTTTCCTACATTGCCAAGTGCATTCTTTACCAGTGAGCCAGTTGTGTTAGTCACTCAGTTGTGTCTGACTCTTTGCAACCACATGGACTGTAGCCCACCAGGCTGCTCTGCCCATGGAATTCTCTAGGCAAAAAGACTGGAGTGGCTTGTCATGCCCTTCTCCAGGGGATCTTCCCAACCCAGGGATCAAACCCAGGTCTCCTGCATTACAGGCAGATTCTTAACTGTCTGAGCCACCAGGGAAGCCCCCTGAGCCACTTGGGAAGTCCTAAAAAATAAGTAAGACAATAGTTTCACTTTAGTTCATTTATTAATCAGTCATTTCAACAGCCATTCCCTCAAATAGTCATTTACCGAAGCAGACATTTATTCAAACCATCCACTCACCCATTCAGTCAATGTTTAGCAAGTGCTTTCTGACCGGGAACTCAGCTGGATTCCAGGAGACCAAAGAAAATTGACTCCTGCTGTCAGTCCAGTTTATATTATAGGAAACATGTACACATAAGCAAATACTACAATTCCAGCATTTAAAAGAGGTTCTAAAAGATACAAACCTATGAGGAGATATGGAAGAAAGATGCTTTCAGTGGAATAGACACATCCCTTAAGAGGTGACATTTGAACTGAGACCTAGCCAGGGCTCAAGTGTTGGCCTTTGGATTGAGGGAAGAATGAGATGTGGCCTTTGTTTTTGAAGCGTTTTCAGATTGGTGGCAGGTGATACTCTATGGAAAGGGCCTAGTCTAGAGCACTGTGAGAGGAAGGATACAGCTACATCTGTATCTTCTTAGTTGTCTCAGACCAAGGAGTTGGCAGGAATTTTGCTGTTGTTCATCATCCATAAGAAATAGAGGACAGGCATGGTATTGCTATAACTGTTATATAATCCCCTCCCTTCACAGTGTTGTATACAAGAGAGCATTTGGTGGAGAAAACGTAATGCTTAACAGCAGATTTAATGATGCGTGCAGGGGTCAGAAGGTCTGATACCATGCAGTTCTCAACTAAGCTATCTGGACATTAAAAAAAAAAAAATCATCAACTTTATTTTTGCCTGGACAGGCTGTTGGGAAAATTCAGGAATGTGTGGCAATAGGTGTATCCTTCCTGGACAGTATGTTGGATGAATACATCTTTTTAAAGCCAGGTATAGTCCCTGAATTTCTCAACCCACTCTCTCCTGCTATCACTGGGATGCACATTGAATAAGACTCTAGTTCCTGGCACAGGTTTTAAATTTGTGACCCACTAGCCATAACTTTTATTTGCCCCACTCAGTGCTTTTCATGAATTTTAAGTACAGATGGTGTACTGTGTGCAGCAGTGTGGCACTGAAGCATAGCCATGCAAACTGGAACTGTAGAAAGCAATCATAATCATAAATGGTGAATACCATGACCTTTAAAATTTTCATCAAAGCAATTAAAACTGTTTTATTGTCTGTTAAACATGTATAGGAAAATAATAATATTAAGACTAGTACAGCTGACTAATACTAGTACAGTGGAATTTAAAACATTAGAAATATTTATAATAAAAGGGCTTGCCCCCCCCCTTTGGAAAACACTTATCAAGAGTAGTTTGAACAACACCTGCCTCCTTTTTCTGATAGTATGACTCTCAAGTCAGACTGAGCATCTTTTCTATATCTTGGCAAATTTTCATACTCAGAACTTTCTAAGTTTGGGTCAGTTTCCTGCCTTTCATCCTCTGTGCTCTCAAAGTGATAAAATGTGAAGGTTTTGTTTTACATTGTTGAGGGTTTTACAGGCATCGCTTCCTCTAGTACATCTTCCATCTTTTCACAGTAATCACCTCCTACATTTTTGTCAGTAAGTTTGCCTTCACTAAGCTCTTCTGGTTGCATATCCAGTTTCTTGAGCAGCAGAATTCCCATAGTCCGCTATTTCTTTTGTAACATCATTTACTTGCAATTCACATTTCACTTTCAGCATTATCACTTTTTGTTTCTTTGTTGTGCTTTCATATTTCTTGGCCAATTGCCTCTTCTGATTGTCCATTTTTATAGTTTTAATTAGTAGAGACGGGTAACTACAAACTTTTCTGGCTGTGTGTGACTGACCAATGCAAAGTGACCTGTCATTGATAGGGCTTTGAAAGAAGTGATGTGGGATATGGATAACACTGAAAATCTATAATACTGCTTCCTTTCAATTTTCATTTTTTCTTTTTTGGCCCCCCTTTTGATCTGTTAGGTTGAACGAGATGAGATTCTGAGTAAGCATATCTTTTCAGTGGACATGAGTTTGAACAAACTCCAGAAGATAGTGAAGGACAGGGAAGTCTGGGGTGCTGTAGTTCATGGGGTCACAAAGAGTCAGACTCAACTTAGCTACTGAACAGCAATCTTTTCATAGAGAGGCTTGTGTTTTTTCTATATAGAAACATTAATGATGGACTCTCTCTACTCTGTGGCATAGTATTTGAAATTGCAGCCTACTGGAGGAACATTTAGTCACCAGTAAAAAATATGTGACGTTTAACCAATGATTGAGAGTCAAGAAATTTCAATTCTGGGGGAATCCCCCGGCAGTCCAGTGGTTAAGACCCCATGCTATTGCTGCTGAGGGCACAGGTTCAATCCCTGGTCAGGGAGTTAAGATCCCACAAGCTGTGTGGCCCAGCCAGAACAAACAAACAAAAAATAAATTTCAGCTTTCTTTTAAGAGATGTGATGATGGTAATGTTGGTAATGAGAAAGACTGAGGCCTGTGTCTGAGTGTCTATGCCAGAAAACTGTTGGGTGACAAAGATATGTTTGTATTATCTAAGCATATAAAGAATATGGGAGTGAGTTTTAGGATCCTGTGCGAGGCATAGCAATGTATAAACGTAAAGCTCTTACAGAATTGCCAGAGCATCTGTTTCTACAATTTTTGCTCTCCTTAGGCATGCTTAATTTTTTTTTCAGTTATATACAAATTAAATTAAAATATATCAAAATCTTACATTTTTGTTAGTATTTTTGTAGATCCTTTTAGTTTATTTGGTCTCCTAATTGAAACATTAGGGAACAATATTATATGCTGCCCAAGCACAGAACTTGAAAAATGAAGGTCAGAAAAAGGTATGAATTCTAAATGAACTTATGTATTTGAAATATTATTTCTCAGGGTTTGTTTTGTGGTTTGAGAGTCTTTTATATAAAAATCTTGTTTTGAAAGATTTAGTTAAAACTAGAGAGGAAGATAAGGTGACCATAGGTTCGTGGATTTATCTCTGGGCTTTCTATTCTGTTCCATTGATCTATATTTCTGTCTTTGTGCCAGTACCATACTGTCTTGATGACTGTGGTTTTGTAGTATAGTCTGAAGTCAGGCAGGTTGATTCTCCAGTTCCATTCTTCTTTCTCAAAATTGCTTTGGCTATTCAAGGTTTTTTGTATATCCATACAAATTGTGAAATTATTTGCTCTAGTTCTCTGAAAAATACCATTGGTAGCTTGATAGGGATTGCATTGAATCTATAGATTGCTTTGGGTAGTATAGTCATTTTGACAGTATTGATTCTTCTAATCCATGAACACAGCATATTTCTCCATCTGTTTGTCCTCTTTGAATTCTTTCATCAGTGTTTTATAGTTTTCTATGTATATGTCTTTTGTTTCTTTAGGTAGATATACTCCTAAGTATTTTATTCTTTTTGTTGCAATGGTGAATGGTATTGTTTCCTTAATTTCTCTTTCTGTTTTCTCATTGTTAGTGTATAGGAATGCAAGGGATTTCTGTGTGTTAATTTTATATCCTGCAACTTTACTGTATTTGTTAATTAGCTCTAGTAATTTTCTGGTAGAATCTTTAGGGTTTTCTATGTAGAGGATCATGTCATCTGCAAACAGTGAGAGTTTCACTTCTTCTTTTCCTATCTGGATTCCTTTTACTTCTTTTTCTGCCCTGATTGCTGTGGCCAACACTTCCAAAACTATGTTGAATAGTAGTGGTGAGAGTGGGCACCCTTGTCTTGTTCCTGATTTTAGGAGCAAGAATATAAAATGGAAAAAAGACAATCTCTTTAACAAGTGGTGCTGGGAAAACTGGTCAACCACTTGTAAAAGAATGAAACTAGAACACTTTCTAACACCATACACAAAAATAAACTCAAAATGGATTAAAGATATAAATGTAAGACCAGAAACTATAAAACTCCTAGAGGAGAACATAGGCAAAACACTCTCTGACATAAATCACAGCAGGATCCTCTATGACCCACCTCCCAAAATATTGGAAATAAAACCAAAAATAAACAAATGGGACCTAACTAAACTTAAAAGCTTTTGCACAACAAAGGAAACTATAAGCAAGGTGAAAAGACAGCGCTCAGATTGGGAGAAAATAATAGCAAACGAAGGAACAGACAAAGGATTAATCTCAAAAATATACAAGCAACTCCTCCAGCTCAATTCCAGAAAAATAAATGACCCAATCAGAAAATGGGCCAAAGAACCAAACAGACATTTCTCCAAAGAAGACATACAGATGGCTAACAAACACATGAAAAGATGTTCAACATCACTCATTATCAGAGAAATGCAAATCAAAACCACAATGAGGTACCATTACACACCAGTCAGGATGGCTGCTATCCAAAAGTCTACAAGCAATACATGCTGGAGAGGGTGTGGAGAAAAGGGAACCCCCTTACACTGTTGGTGGGAATGCAAATTAGTACAGCCACTATGGAGAACAGTGTGGAGATTCCTTAAAAAACTGGAAATAGAACTGCCATATGACCCAGCAATCCCACTTCTGGGCATACACACCGAGGAAACCAGATCTGAAAGAGACACTTGTATCCCAATGTTCATCGCAGCACTGTTTACAATAGCCAGGACATGGAAGCAACCTAGATGCCCATCAGCAGATGAATGGATAAGGAAGCTGTGGTACGTATACACAATGGAATATTACTCAGCCATTAAAAAGAATTCGTTTGAATTAGTTCTAATGAGGTGGATGAAACTGGAGCCCATTATATAGAGTGAAGTAAGCCAGAAAGATAAAGACCAATACAGTATACTAATGCATATATATAGAATTTAGAAAGATGGTAATGATAACCCTATATGCAAAACAGAAAAAGAGACACAGATGTACAGAACAGACTTTTGGACTCTGTAGGAGAAGGCGAGGGTGGGATGTTTAGTGAGAACAGCATCGAAACATGTATATTATCAAGGGTGAAACAGATCACCAGCCCAGGTTGGATGCATGAGACAAGTGCTTGGGGCTGGTGCACTGGGAAGACCCAGAGGGATGGGGTGGAGAGGGAGGTGGGAGGGGGGATCGGGATGGGAAGTACGTGTAAATCCATGGCTGATTCATGTCAATGTATGGCAAAAACCACTACAATATTGTAAAGTAATTAGCCTCCAACTAATAAAAATAAATGGAAAAAAAAACTAGAAAGGAAAAAGAAATTATAAGATAAACTAATTCCTGGACCCTGCCTCCAGTGATGTTCTAGATTGTAAAGGGAAGGAAAATACTGACAGAGATAATATGAAAGAATGGACTGTGGAAGAATAAGGGTGAAGTTTTGAGTCGGTGAAATTCTAGGTTCTAAATGATAGCACCAGTGTTGGTGAGCAACAGTATTTAAGTCACATACCCGAGAGGCAAAGAAGGGTGTGCTGAACAGAACGAGGTCTTGAAGGAATTTTGTTGACTTTGTTTTAAGCAACTTTTACTTATTGCCTGAAATATGCTATTCTTAAAAAGCAAAAAGTAAGTAAGTTAGTCTCACAGCCGTGTCCGACTCTTTGCGATCCCATGGACTGCAGTCTGTGCTGCTACTTTGTCCATGGAATTCTCCAGGCAAAAAGTACTCGAGTGGGTTGCCATTTCCTTCTCCAGGGGATCTTCCCACCCTGGGAATCAAACCTGGGTCTCCTGCATTGCAGGCAGATTCTTTACCATCTGAACCTCTAGGGAAGCAAACACAGCTCCAAAACCCCCAAACCTTATAACCCTCATAAAGTTGGTATAAATATTAACCAGTGTTAATAATGAAACCAGGCTAAGAGATTTGAGGAAGAAAGAGTGACTGTGAATGTGTTTCTGGTTTGAAACTCTGTATTTCTAAATGCATTTCTTCTATTATTATTATTTTAGAGATATCAGAGCTTCTTTTGTCATTGGTAGTTGACTTATTAGGAGAAGAGTCTAAGCAGATGGAAAGAACAAAACTTTTTCCCTTTGCAGGCTTTGGAGGTTTAGTGATAAATGCTGAGCTATATTTGCATATAAATCACTATCTTGAAAAACCCTGCTTTCTTGACACTTTGGCAATGTTGTTTATTGCTGAAGTGTTTTTTTTTTTTTTTTTTTTAATGAATTATCTTTTTGTTTTTAGAGGATGCCTGATTAGCTTATTCTAGTTTGGAAGTCCCAGAGTAGTAATAAAATGTCTTTTGCTTCTTGTTTTGGAAGCATTTGGAAATCACTTGCTACTTAGAGTTTTCACTCTTTTTTTTTTTTTTCCTGGTAGGGTTTTCTGCATTTTTATTGTTGTAAATGATTTAGCCATTCTTTAATTTTGAATGAATCACACAATTATCTTTATGTGTCCAGCTGTCTTTTGTTAGAAGAGACATGTTTTAAATTGCTCACTGCTGAATCAGATTAAAATGACTTTAGTGTTAGTCTATTTAAAAAAATCTTTAGTATGTCTTTTGTGGAGGGTTCAACTTGTGAACAAGTTGCTCAGACACAGAGTAAACTTTTTTTTTTCACTCTTCAGGAGTGGGTCTATTAGAGTCTAAGCTAAAATGAATAGAAGCATGAGCTTGTTTGTAATCACTCTCGGGGATGAATTTCAGATAATTCTGCTAATTTAAATTAGTGATTCTTACCTTTGTTGGGGTCCAGAGACTAATGATTTTTTGTATGATGAAGACCAAAGGAGAACAACAGATACACACAAGCATGCATACCATATTCCGCTTTGTAAACAGTTTCAGGAGATTATTCATAGGAGCCCTGGAGTCCATCTAGACACCCAGGTTAGGAAAGTCTGTTTAGTTGGTTTCAGGAAATCTGCAAATTCAGAAAGCCAGGGTCTCTAAATGGTGAGCCATATGACATAGCCTCCATTCATCTATCTCCTAAATTATATCACTTTCTACCCACCTCCTCAGCCAAAACCCTGGAGTCTTCTTCGATCCCCCTCTTTCCTTTGCTCCCCACCTCCATAAGTAAGTCCTATTGCTCCTGCCTCAGAAACATGTCTTAAAATTTCTGCACCTCCCACTGCCACCACCATCGTCCAGGCCCATTTTCAATCTCTTATCTAGTCTCTGGTAGAGACATCCCAGTGGCCTTCAGCTTTCACCGTTGCTTTGATGGAAATGTATTTTTTTTTCCTACACAACATTTAGAGTGATCTTTCGAAAAGAGAACTCAGAATCTGTCACAAACCTCACTCCCCACTGGCTGAAATGTTTTGGAGGTAACCCTAGACATGTAGAATTAATCCAAACTGCCAACTCCAGGGGAGCAGGCCTGGTTTACTAGTTTGTTGTCTGTGTCTGTGAGTCTGCTTCTTTTTCTTTTATCATGTTCACTAGTTTTTTAGGTTCCATATATCATACAGTATTTATCTTTCTCTTTCTGACTTAGTTCACTTAACATAGTGCCCTCCAAGTCTATCCATGTTGCTGCAAATGGCAAAATTTCTTTCTTTTTGTGACTAAATAGTATTCCATTGTATGCATGCATGTGTATATATACATACCATACCTTCTTAATCCATTCATCTGTTGATGTACACTTAGGTTTCTTAAATACTTTGAAAATTGTAAATAATGCTGCTATGAACATTAGGATGCATGTATCTTTTTGAATGGGTGTTCTTTTTTATTTTTATTTTCAGATGCATACCTAGGTGTGGAATTGCTGAGTCATGTGGTAGTTCTAGTTTTAGTGTTTCGAGGAATCTCCATACTGTTTTCCACAGTGGCTGTACTAATTTACATTTAACTGGGTGTCTTTTAGATTAGAACTTTAAGACTTAGCTTTTTTTCCTTTTTAGGTGTATTTCCCTCAGTAATTGTCATGTTAGTAAGTTGAGTCTGGTCAGTTTCTATAGTCTCTTAGGAAGAAAGGTTTTCTAGATTAAGCATTGAATAAGCATCCATGCCATTTATCCGTTCATTGAATATTCATTAAAGGCCTATCCTGTATTGAATACCATGGATGCCAGGTGAGCCTGACTGCTAGAGAATGTTTCCTATCTTCTAAGAATGCCCTACCTGCCAAATATTCCCTTTTAATGTCTTCTTCCCTTTTTTCTGTCTCTCATTTTCTATTTCTTTTCTCCCATTAAGGAGTCCCTGCTATTCTATAATTAATAGTTTGCTTGCTCTTTGCTTTTACATAGTATGTGAACTATGATATTACGGTGTTTCACTGGCTTGTTGATCTGCACTGAAGATCTTCTGGGAAATGGAATTTTCAGTGGCTCTTGAGGGGCCTGAAGCTGAAAGCTGTGCTTTTCAGGACCTGATGGAATTTGCCCTGGATGGATGCTGTCTATAGGGAGACAGCTGGATTTCAATCTGGCCACCCTCTAGAAGTAGATACTGAACGTAAGCTCTCCTTATTCCCAAACTGGGTAGAATATAATTGTGTACATGGTAAAGTGTTATTAAATTATTTATGTTGCTTGTGGTTTTCCAGCAGCTCTCCCATGAATTGCAGATCTTTAGCATTACTTTCTGATCTATACTAGAGGAAAAAGCTTTTCACAGACTTTTTGAAGTGATTCTCACAGCAGAGTGTATATGTAGGTTGATTTTGTTTTTTTTTTTAAATCTCTCATTGGGAATGATCCTTAAATATTTCTTTCAGCTGCTGAGTGTACTTCATTCCTCTTCTATTGAAATTCTTCTCCAACTCTTAACACCTAAGAGCATTTTTATGGCATTGTCATTATGTTGTGTTCTTACACCTACGTTGGCACATTATGGACAGATACTTCTGTGTGGCAGTAAATTTCTTTGTCAGTACTCTCCTCACCATACTTATTTAAAGTTCACTTGCTTCTGTATATTTCTGGGACCATACCAAGAATACTGAATTTTCATAACAATTACTTAGAGATGTTGTAAGAGTGAGAAATGATTCCATATTTTTAAGGAAGAGGAAAAAGAGTTGTGGAAATAGTCTTTCCTTTTGCCCTAATTAGAGAATGGCAGATTGTTTGTTTGTATGCTGATATTCTTCCTTCCCTCATGGCAGCTGTTTTTGTTGTTCATTGTTATTTAGTTGCTAAATCCTGTCTTTGTGACCCCATGAACTGCAGCACACCAGGTTTCTCTGTCCATCACTGAACTAGTAAATCTCCCCATTCTTCCCTCCTTAACCCTACCAAGGCCTCAGAGTCCTCTTCAACAGACTTCTCTAAGCAGCTACACAGGTTACTTGGAATTAGCAGAAGAGAGGAAACCCATTTCATAAACTTGGTATTGTGCTAAGAGACAGGTGATGAGCAGAGACCCCCACCCCCCACCCCGCTGGCTGGCTGGTCCTAGTCCTAGTTCCAAAGACACAGTAACATTGCTGGTTGGCTTGGAGAAGGGAGAAGAGCTTTGAGGTCTCACACTGGCAGTTAAATGCTCTAGTCTATAAGTGACATAACCACTTTTGCTAACGAGTTCTTGGCTGGAATTCCTTCAGCTTTACCCAACCATGAGGATCCAGGGAGTAGAATCCTGTCACATGCCTAGATCTGACAAAAATTGAAATAGTGAGGCTTTTGCATTAATGACTGCCATGTCCTACTCAATGTATTTTAATGCTCAGCTTCTCAGTGAATTTCATGAAGCTGAAGGCCCTCTTGCTTTGCTCATATTACTAGGATATGTGCTCTACTTTTTGGTTAAAACACAGAAATCTTCAGGCACCTCTTGGTATAGATAAAGGATGCTCAGTATTCCCAAAAGAAGATCAGTTCCGTTCAGTTCAGTCACTCAGTTGTGTCCGACTCTTTGCAACCCCAGGCAGCACGCAGCACGCAGCACACCAGGCCTCCCTGTCCATCACAAACTCCCGAAGTTTACTCAAACTCATGCCCATCAAGTCGGTGATGCCATCCAGCCATCTCATCCTCTGTCATCCCCTTCTCCTCCTGCCCCCAATCCCTCCCAGCATCAGAGTCTTTTCCAATGAGTCAATTCTTCACATGAGGTGGCCAAAGTATTGGAGTTTCAGCTTTAGCATCAGTCGTTCCAATGAACACCCAGGACTGACCTCCTTTAGGATGGACTGGTTGGATCTTCTTGCAGTCCAAGGGACTCTCAAGGGTCTTCTCCAACACCACAGTTCAAAAGCATCAATTTTTCGGTGCTCAGCTTTCTTCACAGTCCAACTCTCACATCCATACATGACCACTGGGAAAACCATAGCCTTGACTAGTCGGACCTTTGTTGGCAAAGTAATGTCTCTGCTTTTTAATATGCTATCTAGGTTGGTCATAACTTTCCTTCCAAAGAGTAAGTGTCTTTTAATTTCATGGCTGCAGTCACCATCTGCAGTGATTTTGGAGCCCCCCAAAATAAAGTCTGACACTGTTTTCACTGTCTCCCATCTATTTCCCATGAGGTGATGGGACCAGATGCCAGGATCTTAGTTTTCTGAATGTTAAGCTTTAAGCCAACTTTTTCACTCTCCTCTTTCACTTTCATCAAGAGGCTTTTTAGTTCCTCTTCACTCTCTGCCATAAGGGTGGTGTCATCTGCATATCTGAGGTTATTGATATTTCTCCCGGAAATCTTGATTCCAGCTTGTGCTTCTTCCAACCCAGCATTTCTCATGATATACTCTGCATATAAGTTAAATAATCAAGGTGACAATACACAGCCTTGACGTACTCCTTTTCTTATTTGGAACCAGTCTGTTGAACCCAGGTCTCCCACACTGTAGGTAAACCGCTTTACTGCCTGAGCTACCAGGGAAGCCCAAAAGAAGATCAGTAGACTGAAATATTCCTGAGACACTTGTTGTGCACAATATTCTACAAAAAAAAAAAAAAAAAATAGTCTTACTATTTAAAAAATAAGAAAAACTGCTTAGTATCTCTTCTTTTTTTTAAATCAGAAATACACATTAGTGCATAGTTTATCTTGATGAGTTGTACTGTAAAGAAACCTATTTTACCTCATTTCAGTTTTTATTACCCTTCTTTGACCGCACCAATGTTTTGTTTTCTCTTGTGTAATGTCTATTAACATCTCATGGAAGCAGTGTTCTGGGGAACCACTGTAGTAAACACTCTACCAGGTACCTGGAGACTTCTGTGACCTTGGGAAGCAGCGAAACAGCATGGATAATTTTCATGCATGACCCTAGTTAGGTTTTTCACTTTATTACTGTGTGGCCTTGGATGTGTAGTTTCACTATTTTTGTTTTCTACTTTCGAATGTGGGAAAATAAGACTGATATTATCTACCTCAAAGGATTGCTGATTATCACTAGGACATTGTAGGCAGCAAACAAGTGTTATGTTATTTTTTTCCTTCCTTTTCTGATATTACATTTCCCCCACATACTTAGTTTAATATAAGCATGTAACTTTTTTTTCTTTTTTCTTTTCCAATTCTCTTAGGATAATATAGGATTCTTTTTCCTTGAAATATTCAAGGAAATTGAGTATTGAAATGTGAAATTTAAACAAAGAATCTGCATGAGAATGTTTTCTGGCTGAAGGCTCCTCTTTCATTTTGCTTTTTTTTTTTTTTTTGGTTGTTATTATTTATGTTTTTTATTTCTTTTTGTTTTTTCTTGGAGTATTGTTGTTTTCAGTTCAGTTCAGTTGCTCAGTCGTGTCCGACTCTTTGTGACCCCATGAATCGCAGAATGCCAGGCCTCCCTGTCCATCACCAACTCCCAGAATCTACCCAAACTCATGTCCATCGAGTCGGTGATGCCATCCAGCCATCTCATCCTCTGTCATCCCCCTCTCCTCCTGCCCCCAATCCTTCCCAGCATTAGGGTCTTACAGTGTTACATTAGTTTCTGCTATACAACAAAATGAATCAGCCTCTTTGTGTGTGTGTGTGTGTGTGTGTATCCCCTCCCTCTTGGTCCTCCATCCCACCCCTGCCCCCTTCCCCACCCTTTAAGTCATCAAAGAACACTTAGCTTCTTGTACGATAAAGCAGGTTCCCACTAGCTATCTGTTTTACACATGGCAGTGCACACACATCAGTCTTAATCTCCCAGTTCATCCCCCCCACACCCCATGTCCACATATTCGTTCTCTACATCTTGTGTCTTTATTCCTGTTTCAAATAGTTTCATCAGTACCATTTTCCTAGATTCCACATATCTGCTTAAATATGTGATATTTTTCTCTTTCTGACTTACTACAATCTGCATGACAGACTCTAGATCCATCCATATCTCTACAAATGACCCAGTTCTCTTTCTTTTTATGGCTGAGTAATAGTCCATCATGTGTATGTACCACATCTTTTTTATCCATTCATCTGTTGATGGGCATTTAGGTTGCTTACATGTCCCAGCTACTCTAAATATTGCTGCAGTAAACAGTGGGGTGCATGTGTCTTTTTGAATTACAGTTTTCTACCCATTCCAGTATTCTGGCATGGAGAATTCCATGGATAGAGGAACCTGGCAGGCTACAGTCTGTGGGGTTGCAAAGAGTCGGACACAACTGAGAGGCTTTCACTTTTCACTTTCTCAGGCTATATGCCTAGTAGTGAGATTGCAGGGTCATATGGTAGTTCTATTTTCAGTTTTTTAAGTAACCTTCATACTGCTCTGCACAGTGACTTTATCAATTTACATTCCTACCAACAGTGCAAGAGGGTTCCCTTTCTCTATGCCCTCTCCAGCATTTATGGTTTGTAGATTTTTTTGTTTTTTTTTGTCAATGGCCTTTCTGACCAGTGTGAGGTAGTAGTTTGGATTTATATTTGAAAAGACCCTGATGCTGGGAGGAATTGGGGGCAGGAGGAGGAGGGGACGGCAGAGGATGAGATGGCTGAATGGCATCACCGACTCAATGGGCATGAGTTTGAGTAAACTCCGGGAGTTGGTGATGGACAGGGAGGCCTGGCCTGCTGCGATTCGTGGGGTCACAAAGAGTCGGACATGACTGAGCGACTGAACTGAACTGAATGATTAGTGAGGTTCACGATCTTTTCATGTGCCTCTTGGTCATCTTCTTTGGATATATGTATGTTTAGGTCTTCTGACCACTTTTTGATTGCATTGTTTGTTTTTTCAATATTGAGCTTCAACTGTGAAAGTCACCCATTTACTTCTCCCTACAAATGTGGCTCTCTCCTCTGAGCATCCAAATCAGTGCAGAAGTTTTGGGGTTTGCTCAGGGCAGATCTATCAGCAAAAAGATATCTGATTCTTCTCCCACAGATGACTAAGGGCTTGTGTCTTTGGCTCAAAGCATTCTCCAGGACACAACATGAGAATTCTACAGGAAATTTATGAGATGATTTCCCTGAGATCCAGGTATGAGCAGCATACTGTCATTATCTTAATTCCATTGTCCTGGAATGTATCATACTCTGGAAATTAAATTTTGTTAAAATTACATTCATGCCATTTATATTTATGGTTGATGAATATTCCATGAAGTCTTCTTTGAGTTACTGAAATGGATATGTTAATATCCAGTAAAGGTATGGCCCAAACTGTCGATATGCCACTTTATAATTATATTAGTTAATTTTGGGGGTAATATTTCTACCTTTCTTATTTAAAAAATGTCACAGAAGTGCCTACATTGTGAATAGGAGATGGCTTTTGAGATGCCACCTACTTTGATTCAAAACTGCCAACTGTACTTCTCAACTGTGCTACTTAACTCAAATTAATTGAATCTTTCTTAAAAATACTTCATGGTCATCCTGGTATTGTTTCTTGAACTGAACTAATAATTATTTTAAATATTTGCAAGGGCTAGGATTATTTGTTAGAGCAAATAATTCATTTAACAGGGTCTGCGGAAGTCTGCAGTACAAGCTGGAATGTTCCTTGCTTGTCATTAAACTACATACTGATCTTTATAGAGATGAATATAGATTTTTTTAAATTAGTTCTGAAGAATGACTGATTCTTTTTTTCTTAATTCTTCATCATATTATTTGATGCTGACTTACTCCATATTCATACATACACATGCTAATCAGCTTCATCAGAATCAGTAATATTTTGATGGTTTGATTTATTTTAGTGACTTTTCTATTCTGAATCCCTAGAATAGATCAGATATGGAAAAATAAATCGGAGCAAGCCTGAGCAACTCTGAGAATAATATTCTGCTTGTCGTCTTTAATTAATCATCAGAATCAGTACATTTCCATTTCTCTGTCACGACTCTATATTTAAATAGTTCATATTCGTCATGGAAATGCTCATAAGAGTATTTTTAAATCATCAATTATTATTCTTGATGAGCAAATTCCAAATTTATCAAAATTTTTTTAAACAGAAATGCAGCAACAATAATGATCATTTGCTATAGTTGGGACAGTTCTCACTTATACAGCATCTCATTTTGTTTTCAACTCCACAAGACCTTTGCAGTTGTTTCTTTCTTTCTTTTCTTTTGGTTCATGAAGTGGTATGGGAAGCCCCAGAGAGAATATATGGGTCTCCTGTGACAAGCACACTCCAGTGGGTGGTGACTGCTCAGAGGTGGGGCTTTCTTGTTAGCTCGGTGGTAAAGAACTCAATTGCCAATGCAGGAGATGTGGATTCAACCCCTATGTCGGGAAGATCCCCTGGAGAAGGAAATGGCACCCCACTCCAGTATTCTTGCCTGGAAAGTCCCATGGACAGAGGAACCTGTTGGACTCCAGTCCATAGGGTCACATGGAGTGGGACATGACTTAGTGATTTTTCTGCAGAAGCCTAGCTGGGATTTTTTTTATAGCATATTGGTCTCAGGTTTCCAAAAGAACAACAACAGCAAAACCCCTAAAATTTGCAAAGTCCATAAAGGCATGACTTTGGGAAGTCACATAGCGACACTCTCATCACCTTCCACTGATCAAAGCAAGCCAAAGGCCAGCCCAAACTCAACAGAAAGGGAAATAGACTCCAACTCTTGGTGAGAGGAGCAGCAAAGTCACTTTGCAAAAGGACATGTAGCAGGGCAGAGATTCTTGTGTTTTTGTTGGTGAATAAACTAGCATAGTATCTTTATGCATTCCACTTGATTTCTTTCTTTAATTGTGAGTATTCTGAATTGACTGTGTGTCAGTAGGAGTTCAGCACAGGGCCTGGAATGTTGCCACCTCACTTTAATTTACAAAAACTCCCTACATGTTCATCCAGAAGGACAGAGACAGTCACTTCTGGACTGGTGGTGAGAGTGAAGAGGAAGAGGAAAAGAAAAGGCATTATCCAGTTTCTGGTAGTCCGTGGTGATAATGATGCTATGAGAAAGTCAATGGCTCCCAATAATTAGACTGTCTAACAAGCAATGGGACTTTCAGTGCATCTGACAGCCTGACTCATTGACATTGACTGTAATATCTAATCTTCCTCCAATCTGTCATCTCAAGGGAGCCCACGATACCTTGAAGAAATGGAAGCTCCAAGATGGAAAAGGGTGAAAACACAGGCTCTGCATCCCTCTGGCTTGCTCCCACTGATATGAGATAGGTCTCTCTCTCTTTTTTTTTTCCATTTATTTTTATTAGTTGGAGGCTAATTACTTTACAACATTGCAGTGGTTTTTGTCATACATTGAAATGAATTAGCCATGGATTTACATGTATTCCCCATCCCGATCCCCCCCCCCCTCCTTCTCCACCCGATCCCTCTGGGTCTTCCCAGTGCACCAGGCCCGAGCACTTGTCTCATGCACCCAACCTGGGCTGGTGATCTGTTTCACCCTAGATAATATACATGTTTCGATGCTGTTCTCTTGAAATATCCCACCCTTGCCTTCTCCCACAGAGTCCACAAGTCTGTTCTATACATCTAAGTCTCTTTTTCTGTTTTGCATATAGGGTTATCGTTACCATCTTTCTAAATTCCATATATATGTGTTAGTATACTGTAATGGTCTTTATCTTTCTGGCTTACTTCGCTCTGTATAATGGGCTCCAGTTTCATCCATCTCATTAGAACTGATTCAAATGAATTCTTTTTAATGGCCGAGTAATATTCCATGGTGTATATGTACCACAGCTTCCTCATCCATTCATCTGCTGATGGGCATCTAGGTTGCTTCCATGTCCTGGCTATTATAAACAGTGCTGCAATGAACATTGGGGTGCACGTGTCTCTTTCAGATCTGGTTTCCTTGGTGTGTATGCCCAGAAGTGGGATTGCTGGGTCATATGGCAGTTCTATTTCCAGCTTTTTAAGAAATCTCCACACTGTTTTCCATAGTGGCTGTACTAATTTGCATTCCCACCAACAGTGTAAGAGGGTTCCCTTTCCTCCACACCCTCTCCAGCATTTATTGCTTGTAGACTTTTGGATAACAGCCATCCTGACTGGCGTGTAATGGTACCTCATTGTGGTTTTGATTTGCATTTGAGATAGGTCTCTTATTCTTGATCCCCTTGTTCACAGTTCCCTGGTAGAACAAGGGCATTCTCAAGGCTTCCTCTGCTCAGCACTAAGCCCCCTTCCACTGTAGGGTTGTATTTCTCCTTTCTTCATTTGAAGCTGGGTTTTTCTCTAGCCCTTAGCAGTTTTGCACAATATATTTGTATTTCATGAAAAGCATGAACCTCTTCCATGAACAGAAGGACTCTGGCAGTGGAGGGCACGCTCTTAATAAGAGGACTCACAGAGACTGAGTCATGAAACCTATACGAAGTATAATGTCACAAAGCTATACTTAATAACATGGACTTTGGACTCAGAAAGGCTTGAGTTGAATTCTACTTTTAGTTTCATCTGGAGTGTGCTGTCTTGCACATATTTCTTATTTTCTATAAGCTGTAATTTCCTTATCTGAAAAATAGGAATTATAATAGTACTCCACTGATTTGTTGGAAAGATGAAGTCAACAAGAGAGAGAGTACACATATAAGCAAAACAGTGATTTTGGCCAAAGGAAGAATGCCCAGCAACTTTGATGCATCCATTGCTAGGCCATTTTCAAGGACAAAATTTTGGTCCAAATTTGGAGAAATACTTTCTGATTTTAGAAGATGGAAATGCAGAACCATACTGAAAAGTTGATCTAAGACCCCTAGTCAGTTAGATCTGCCTCCTCTGTGCTCCTGCAACAGTCTGTACTGATTTCTATCACTAGCACTCATCTCTGCATCATGGGGCTTCCCTTGTGACTCAGCTGGTAAAGAATCCATCTGCAATGTGGAAGATCTGGACTCAATCCCTGGGTTGGGAAGATCCCCTGGAGAAGGAAAAGGCTACTCACTCCAGTACTCTGGCCTTGAAAATTCCATTCCCATGTATAGTCCATTGGGTTGCAAAGAATCAGTCACGACTGAGCGACTTTCACTTCACTGCATCATGAGCTTCCCTGGGGGCTCTGATAGTAAAGAATCTGCCCGCAGTGCAGGAGACCCAGGTTCGATCCCTGAGTCAGGAATATCCCCTGGAGGAGGGAATGGCTACCCACTCCAGTAATTTTGCCTGGAGAATCCCACAGACAGAGGAGCCTGGCGGGCTGCAGTCGATGGGGTCACAAAGAGTCTGACATGACTGAGCAACTAACATTGCACTTTCTCTGTGTCATAGGATCTGTTAATGCTACATGACAGTTTGGAATAATAGAGGGTGAACTCTTCAAAGTCAGTTAGTCTGTTGCATTCATCTTTGCATCCTAGGTCTTCACATAAACCCCAGATTGAAAGCAGGCTATTGACATAGGATGGATGGATGAATGGGTTGCCCGCCAAACTTCTGGTTGGTTCACTCCTATTTGTGAAGCCCATTGTAAATCTCATCTGAACTTAAATGCCTTTGTTCGTTTTCTTCAGCTATGAGAAATCCCTTGGTCGACCACAGGAACTAAATCAAGATTGTTGATCTTCTCTTCTTTAAAAAAAGAAGTTATTACTAAATGAATGTCTCTACTTTAGATTATAGGGTGAGGCTAGATCCCATTTGATAATCTCTTTCACAGCCTTTCAGACATGATGAGTACTGGATAAACATAGTAAATTCAACAGAGTAGATTGCCTTCTTGGAGGGTTATCATGCATGTTGGCTGAAAAGTCTCTTCAGAGGTGTTAATTATGCACCAAGAGGACCCAGGAGAAAGGGTGTTCTTGTGGCCTATGAGTAATATGGGATTTGCCCACTAACAAGGCCTAAGAGTCTTCAAATTAAATTACGTTGCATCTGTGATAGTACCTTAAACCAACTGGCATATAAACAGTGGCAGCAGAATTTTGAGAGCTGTCTGCTCTTCTTCAAGATTAATTTGTTTTCCCTGAGTTGTTTCTCTAGGAACAACATGCAGCACATGGTACCCACTGTCTTAGAGTAGTATGCTATTTTCTCCTTTTTAATATGAGAGTTGTAAGTTAATTTTATTTATTCATTTAAAAAAATTTTTTGAACATGCTGGGTCTTTATTGCTGTGTGAGCTTTAATAGATAAAGTTTGTCTGAGACCCCGAGTATTCTAGGTAGGAACGACTATTTTCCAGGTATAAGAGAGTTTTTTTTTTTTTTAAAGGATTTTACCTTTATAGTTTTACTTCCCTTTGGGCTCACATGAAAATTAGTTTACATTAAAAATGAGTTGACGTTTCTCTAGCTCTCATCCAACATTAGTTCTAACCATGCTAGATCTGAAGGATAAACTTCTTTGAATTAAAAACATATATTGCAGACTATCCCAATCTCGTGTAAATGATTGTAAAGTCGTCACCGTTTCGTCAGGATCTTAGTCCTCGGAAGTGCCTGATGCAAAGATCTGGTTTGCTATTTATTCTCTCGTTCCAGCAGGACATATTAAGTATCTCTGGTGGTGTAGGTGGTGGTAAATTAGCAGTAAACAAGACACATGCTTCGCTTGTGTGGAGTTTCCATTCTCATCTGAATACATAGTAATGAAGCAACAAAAGTGCCAGCTGGTGGTGAGGGCTATGGAAAGATTAAAACAGGGGGATGGAAGAGTGAGTATAGGTAGCAGATAAACACCCTAGCAGTTAAATGCTCTTTTGAGAGACTGGCATTCAGATTAGGATCTGAATTAGAAGCAGCCATGGAAAGATCAGGGGGAATTGATCCAGTCAGAACAAATAACCGGAACAAAACCCCCCAAATCTAGGAAGGAGCTTAGTGTGTTTGGAGAACAGAAAGAAAGCAAATATCGCAGATGGTTAGTATACAAGGGCTTCCCACGTGAGTCGGTGGAAAAGCACCCGCCTGCCCAGACAGGGGATGCTGTTCGATCTCTAGGTGGGGAAGATCCCCTGGAGGCAGAAATGGCAACCGACTCCAGTGTTCTTGCCTGGAGAATCCCAAGGACAGAGGAGCCTGGCAGACTACAGTCCATGGAGTTTCAAAGATCAGACATGATTTAGCAACTAAACAGCAACAACATAGTATACAGGAGAGTGGTGAGGAAAAAGAGACTCGGAAGGTGGGTAAGCATCACTCGGGATGCAGCCTACGCTGAGGGTGAGACTCAGGCTCTGCTCTGGATGCAGAGGAACTGAGAGAAGATCGTTGATCCTGACTTTCTGATGCCAAATTGGTGCCTGGAATGACCCCAGGGAGTGGGTTGCTGAGCAAGCCTGCTACTGGCCAGATCAGCTACATTGCACCCAGGGGCTGCCGACCCCCACTATGTGTAACGCCAGGCCCCACTGACTCCCTGTAGAGTGACGTGGAGCCCGCCTGTATGGGTCATTTCTAGGTTTAGATGTCTGTGTGGTCATCCTCAGGGTCCCAACAGAACAAAGAAGTGATCATACATATGACTACCAGCTGAAGTAAGCACGTTTGACAGTAATCTCCATTTCACCTTTTTTTTTTTTTTGCATCAAGATATGTGTGTGTGTGTGTGTGTGTGTGTGTGTGTTATATGCAGGTAAGATGACTTTTTATTAAAGCGTTGGGTTGCCGGGAATATTACGTCAGGACAGTGTTGCCTAAATGGGTTGGTGAAAAATATTTACCTAAATGAGAATGTGTTAAGTCCGTTTAACTGTTTTGTGACATGTTGTATTACTAATATTCAGTTAAAATGATAAATGTATGTGATGTATCACCCTGCAGTTTGGTATACATAAGATAAAATACCTCAATTCTCCCATTTTGGTTCAGTTTCATAAACAGTTGGAGTCATTAAACATTAGGTTAAGCTAAGCCTTTAGCATCAGGCAAGCAAAATGAACAGGTATTGCGATTTTTATGACATTGAAAATGAAAAACATTTTACATATTATTCATATTACTAAATTTACATTATACACAAAGATTGCCAGATTCATTCCACCCGTTTTCACAGTCAGCAGTTGTTTAAATAAAATATTATTCCCTTCCCCACCTAGTTGCTGTGTGTAGACATCGCCAGCCACAGTAATTATGAATGTTGTTGGAAGCTTGCAAAGTTGTCAGCTTGCTGTGGTTTGGTGAAGTCAGAGCCTAAGGGAGGGTGTAAATTAAAGCAGAGAGGAGGAAGACTGGGAAAGGTCTCTTTTAACAACTACCAAAAAAAAAAAAAAGCAACTCAGTGGGAGTGGAGGCTGGCAATCTGCTAAAAGGAAATGAAAGGAAATTCTTCATTTCTAAACGGTTCATTGACCCATGATAATAAAGCAGCCCTGCAAAGAAGGATAATTATCTTTTTAAGTATCAGATGCCCTGTGGGTAAAGGCCTCCCTTCTCCTCTCTTGAAAAATGAACTGAGATTAAACAAATACTCCTTTTCCTAGTTTACCATTGACATGAATTTCCTGGTTATGAGCAAAAGTAATCACTTTTCCCTTTTTCTTTTCCCCCCTTGTCTTATGGAAATCAAACCCGCCCAGCTGAGCTCAGTGCACTTCCCCTGGGCCCTGAGTCCTACCAATAGTATGGGGAGCTAAAATGCTTGATATTCTGGAGAGACTGGCAATTGCAAACTTGTGGTTTTATTATGCCCCTTAGCTCCTTGGCTCAAGGCAGAAGCATGCTTTTTTTTAAAACAAGAAAAACGAAAGACACAGAAAAGAACGTTAGCTTTTTTTCTCCTGCTGGTACCTGAAAAATAAGCAAGAAATTCAGGGTAGCTTGTGTGTGTGTACATATGTATGTGTACATGTGTCTATGTGTGTGCCCATACATATATGATGAGTTCAAATACAAAAAGGACGTGAAATGTTATCGATGATGTGACATTGAATATTTATTTGCTACCCACAAATGATCAAACATGTATGCTTTTTCTCTAGACTTTTGTTTGTTCAGACCAATAATGTAAACATGTTGACTAGTCTGACTAATAGAATAGATTAAGATGGTTTCAATTGCACAATCAGACAACCTAAATTGCTTACCCATGTGGCACATCTCCTTGTTATAAATGAAGTTGGCTGTACATTTTCAGAATGTCTATACTCCTTTAAAAAAGAAAGCTGCTATTATCTTTTCATTAGCTATTCTTCTAGAGAGATGTTAAAGTCTTAACCATGATGCTCTTCATAGAAAAACCAAATAAATATTCCAGTTGCTTTTCCAACCCAGAGCCTTTGGCTTCTTGAGAAGACTGAGCTTCAGAATAGAGTCCAGGAGATAATGGTCCAGAATAGATTGTGCCTCATGGCATAATAACTTCAGCCAGCACTTAAGCCTTTTTGAACATTGATGTCTTTTTCTCTTAAAAGAACTTTCTCAGGGCACTATAGCTTCTCCTTCATAGTATAATTAGCCATGTTTGTCAGCTCTGTTTGAACTCCTTGGAGTTCAGTGGTTGGTAAATATTTGTTCTTTTATCCCTTCGCCTTTGTGAGTTCAGGCCCCGGGCCTGATTCAGTGCTATGGGTATAAACTTCTTGGCGAAAACGTTCCCTAAAGCAAGCAGAATGTACCTTAACAGACCTCACTGCAGATGTCCTCATTTGTCCTCTCCGGCCAGTGGAGCGCTTCCGAGACATGAGTCCCGAAGAAGTGGCTGACTTGTTTCAGGCTGCACAGAGAGTCGGCACAGTGGTGGAGAAGCACTTCCAGGGCACCTCGCTCACGTTCTCCATGCAGGTGAGTATACACAGAGCTCAGAAAGTGTTTTTCATCCTTTTCACATTGAACTCTCTCCCATGACAATGTTTCCCCATTTTGTGCAATGTAATATTGGCTTCCCATGTGGCTCAGTGATAAAGAATCAACCTGCCAGTACAGTAGATGCAGAGGATTTGGGTTTGATTCCTGGGTCAGGAAGATTCCCTGGAGAAGGGAACAGCTACTCACTCTAGTATTCTTGCCTGGAGAATTCTATGGACAGAGGAAGCTGGCAGGCTACAGTCCGTGGGGTCGCAAAGAGTCAGACGTGACTGAGCGACTGAGCACACATGCAGCTTGATGCTGGGTTGGCCAAAAAAGTCCGTTAAGAGTTTTCTGTAAGATGTCATAAAAAAGAAAATGTCCAAACAAACTTTTTGGCCAACACAGTAGTTTTGTTTTCCTTTTGTTTTCTTCCTCTTACATGATTTCTTTTGTCTGTAGTGCACATCACAACCCATCAGGTTGACTTTAGGACCCACTAATGGATTGAGAACCAACGGGTCTGAAAACCATTGATGACACAGGTCTGCTTCTTCTTGGCTACAGTAAGGCACAAATTCTCACCCCAAATAGTCTGGGTCCTAGGAGTCAAAAGACTTTCCTAAATTTGCAGAGTTCTACTTTAATTTTGAAATTTCTGACTTTAAAAATACTGCTTTTTCTGCTAGTACAAAACAGATGAACATTTACTTTTGCTTTCAGTTCAGTTCAGTCGTTCAATCATGTCTGACTCTTTGCAACCCCATGAACCACAGCACACCAGGCCTCCCTATCCATCGCCGACTCCTGGACTCCACCCAAACCCATGTCCATTGAGTCGGTGATGCCATCCAACCATCTCATCCTCTGTCATCCCCTTCTCCTCCTGCCTTCAATCTTTCCCAGCATCAGGGTCTTTTCAAATAAGTCAGCTCTTCACATCAGGTGGCCAAAGTGTTCGAGTTTCAGCTTCAACATCAGTCCTTCCAATGAACACCCAGGACTTATCTCCTTTAGGATAGACTGGTTGGATCCCCTTGCAGTCCAAGGACTCTCAAGAGTCTTCTCCAACACCACAATTAAAAAGCATCAATTCTTCGGTGCTCAGCTTTCTTTATAGTCCATCTCTGACATCATACATGACCACTGGAAAAACCATAGCCTTGACTAGACGGACCTTTGTTGACAAAGTAATGTCTCTGCTTTTTAATGTGCTGTCTAGGTTGGTCATAACTTTCCTTCCAAGGAGTAAGCATCTTTTAATTTCATGGCTGCAGTCACCATCTGCAGTGATTTTGGAGCCCAGAAAAATAAAGTCAGCCACTGTTTCTACTATTTAGCTATCTATTTATCATGAAGTGATGGGACTGGATGCCATGATCTTTGTTTTCTGAATGTTTAGCTTTAAGCCAACTTTTTCACTCTCCTCTTTAATTTCATCAAGAGGCTCTTTAGTTCTTCTTCACTTTCTGCCATTAGGGTGGTGTCATCTGCATATCTGATGTTATTGATATTTCTCCTGGCAGTCTTGATTCCAGCTTGTGCTTCTTCCAACCCAGCATTTCTCATGATGTACTCTGCATATAAGTTAAATAAGCAGGGTGACAATATGCAGCCTTGACGTACTCCTTTTCCTATTTGGAACCAGTCTGTTGTTCCATGTCCAGTTCTAACTGTTGCTTCCTGACTTGCATACAGGTTTCTCAAGAGGCAGGTCAGATGGTCTGGTATTCCCATCTCTTTCAGAATTTTCCACAGTTTATTGTGATCCACACAGTCAAAGGCTTTGGGCATAGTCAATAAAGCAGAAGTAGGTGTTTTTCTGCCTTTTCGATGATCCAGTGAATGTTGGCAATCTGATCTGTGGTTCTCTGCCTTTTCTAAAACCAGCTTAAACATCTGGAAGTTCACAGTTCATGTATTGCTGAAGTCTGGCTTGGAGAATTTTAAGCATTACTTTACAAGCATGTGAGATGGGTCCAATTGTGCGGTAGTTTAAGCATTCTTTGGCATTGCCTTTCTTTGGGATTGGAATGAAAACTGACCTTTTCCAGTCCTGTGGCCACTGCTGAGTTTTCCAAATTTGCTAGTATATTGAGTGCAGCACTTTCACAGCATCATCTTTCAGGATTTAAAATAGCTCAACTGGAATTCCATCACCTCCAGCAGCTTTGTTTGTAGTGATGCTTCCTAAGGCCTACTTGACTTGACATCCAGGATGTCTGGCTCTGGCTAATGACTGGATTTGTTTGCCTATTTTCAACTATTTCAACAAACAGTTTTGTTGGGCTTCTGAAATCCCAGGGGAGAACCCAGGATAGGGACAGAGTCCAGCTGGAATAATACTTCCTTTCACCTTTTCTCTCAAGGTCAGAACAGCCAGGAAGGGCCCCCTCTCCCTTCTGTTGCTGTGTGAGAGCCCATATTCTTGCCCAATGGATTATGTTTATGGCAGATTTCCTAAGTTGAGACTTAAAGTCATCAGGCATTAATTAAACTACATCTGGTTTAAAGATAACCAAAAGGTATGATTCTTTCCAGTCTTCCTTTAATGCCATTAAAACCATAGCCGAAAGCAAAGAACATACAAGTAGGAAGGGGGTTGGCTCACTGAACAATTTGTGTCATTTTTATACATAACTTCTCACTTACTCCCAGACAGAAATGGAGAACTCTCAGGTTCCATACATTTGAAGCTCATGGTCCCCATGAGGAAACTATAAATTAACACACAATGAAATTGGATCTAAATTATTAATGGGTGGTATTTCTGAATAAGCAGGAGATACCATCTATCTGTTCTTACCTCTGTGTTTTTTTTTTTTCCCTTTGTTTTCCTATTTCTAGGATGGCCCTGAAGCTGGACAGACGGTGAAGGTGAGTGCTTATTATGTACATACAAATTAATAGGGAGTGATTACGAGAACTAATAAAAAATCACACTGAGTCATTTAGAGCACATTACTGTTTCACTATGTTATCTTCGAGGTCAGAGAGACCCTTGGCGTTAGAGCCATAAATCCTGACATTATAAACTTTGCCAAGCAATATGTTTCCCATTAGTTTGTAAGACATTTACCTTTTGTAGTAAAATTATTATTGTCCAAATGCTCAAACAGAAACTAAATCACAGAGTCCTGAAATGCAAGCCAGGGTTCAAGGAGCTCATGGGAGGTGGTGTCTAGGAAACAGCATAGAAGTCCGGTATGGATTGCTGTGTCTCCTGTGAGGCCGGGGCCCCACTGACAGCCTTCTAGTTCTCTATGCCATCTCTTTTGTGCTTTGCTGATGTTGAGTGGAGGGCTTGCTCATGCACTGGCCCCGCATTTGAGTTGTCCCTTAACTCCTCACCCTGTGCTCCCCTCTGTTCTGTTTCTCTCCACCCACACCCCTACTCTTTCCCTCCCTTTGTCCTTAATACCAAAGTTCAATGTGACAGTCAGTGGAGCTCAGAAATGGGTTTTAAGTGCGCCAGAAGAGGGAAGGAGGATTTATTAGGATAGTGTCTGCTTTCTTAATAAAATAAAACAAGAGAATGAAATCCTGGATGATTCTGAAGCTGAGTTTTAGTCCCCTTCATACAAATGCAAATTCCTATAGAGTTAGTTCCTAAGCCAAAATCATAGAAAAGTTCTTTTTTTTCCCCCTCCATGTTAGAAATCAGAAGCAAGTCTAACTGGGGTGTTAATGTTACATTTTTGTGAAATAAGGTTTTATGGCTGTGAGACTGGATGTGAGCAAGTAAGATAATGCTTGGTACCAAGCAATGCCAAATAAACTTACTGCGCCTTTGATGCTCATCTGCATGTGGCTATAATGCTTAACACAGCTACCACGGGGCTTTTAACATAGAATCTCTGGGAAGTTCTTTAAGGAGCAAATGTAATTCCTTATGATAAAAAAGAGCTTAGCCTTGCTCCAGACACACAGTGTGATAAAGATGGGATTCTCAGCTTTTCTCAACCTCTGTGCCTAGCTTCCAAACATGCAGATGGTAAAAAAAAAAAAAAAGAAAGAAAGAAAGGAAAAAAAAAAAAAGTCTAATAGGAGTAGCTTCATTTTGAAATTGTTTTTTGAAAAACAGAAATCCAGTTGCTAGACTTTTAAAAAAATCAATATTCAAATATAAATCCCCAAACTAGCAGATGAGTTAGATGCTTACTTTGTGCAGTATCTATTTAATGGAATTCCTTTAGCCATTCACAGAACACTGCAAAGGCATAGGAGTAACAGGGGAGAAATTCAGACCTTGTCAAGAGGCGTGCGCAGGTTGGTAGAGTACACGAAGGAAACAGCTGAAATGTATATGACTGTATAGGTTATACGATCTCAAATTTTTATTTCAGGATTCTGAATGGAACATTAAAATCTTTCCTAGGCAAGCAGGCACTGAATAGAGACAAAAAGTAGATTAGTGGTTACCAAGGACTGTAGGAAAAAGGGAATGGGAAATGAGTACTGAGAAGGAGTTTCTTTTGGGGATGATTACTGGTGGAATTAGTGGTGATAGTTGTGCAACATTATGAATATTTTTAAAACCTACTGCATTTGAAAATGGTAACTTTTATGTTATTTGAATTGTATATCAATTAAAAATGGCAATAAAACTTAAAAAATAAAAGCAAAAAAACCCAACAAGCACCGAATCTAGTATGGCTGACTACCGTGGCTGTAGACTCTCTGACTCTAGTACTGACTACTTTTTCATGTCCCAGTGATCTGACCAAAATTTTTAATGATTTTGTTAGCTTTGGTGGTGATGTTGGAATAATTTTTGGAGTACAGCACTCAGATATAAATTGTTGAATGTGGTTCTTATCATTATTACCATTTTATTTTAGCTTAAGATGTTTGTTTTTTTAGATTACAGTTTTTGGAAATTTTTTATTTATTTATTTTTTTTACAGTTTTTGATAGATTATATTCTTTTGGACATCTTTCAGTTGTTTCCTATGTGATCACAGGATTTCTCCCATATGAATTACCTGGGCCATCTCAAACCCTTTGTGTAATATTAAATGGCTAAAAGAAAGCATCCACATGCATTTGACCCTTGAATAACAGAAGTTTGAATGGGGAGGGTTCACTTATATAGGCATTTTTTCAGTAGTAAATACTATAGTAATATAGATCAGTGGTTGGTGAAATCTGCAGATGCAGAAGTGCATGTATCTGGGCTGACTATAAATTATACATGGATTTTCCACTTTGAGGGAGGTTTGGAACTGTTAACCCCCAGGTTTTAAGAGTCAGCTGTACATACAGCTGGGCTTCCCCAGTGGCTCAGCAGTAAAGAATCTACCTGCAACACAGGAGACATGGGTTCGATCCCTGGGTCTGGAAGATTCCCTGAAGGAGGGCATGGCAACCTACTCCAGTATTCTTGCCTGGAGAATCCCATGGACAGAGGAGCCTAGTAGGCTACAGTCCATAGTGTCACAAAGAGTTGGATGTGACTAAACTGACTGGGCATGCATGTACATACAACTATAATCTCGGTGGATGACATAGTTTTGAAAACTGTCCTTTTAGAACAAGTCTACATATCAAAAGTTGTCTAATCTATTTTTTCTAAGTATGATTCTTATATTACCTACATAAGAATTACTTTTCATGTTACTTTAATAGAAAGGTTGATTCTGTTTTTATTCTGAATCTACTGACAGAATCTTTGTGTTTGGGGCTTTTGAGTCTTCACTGTTAACATCCTATGAGTCTTCTCAGATTGTAGATATTTACTAGTCTTTCTGTTCCACAGTGATAAAATAGTACGCAGTGATGGCCCCATAACCTTGACCCAAGGAAGCCAGAAGTCAGCCCCGCCAGAGAGCAAAACTGCATCGTCAATATTTAGCTACTCGGTTTTGGCTTTTTAATTATTTATTTATTGTTATTTTTGGCTGCACTGAGTCTTTGTTGTGGTACAGGCTTTTCTCTAGTTGCAGTAGGCAGGGGCTACTCTCGAGCCGTGGCTCAGAGCTTCTTATTGCGGTAGCTTCTCTCGTTGCGGTTCTTGGGCTCGAGAGCACAGGCTCAGCAGCTGGGTTGCATGGGCTTAGTTGCTCTGTGGCATGTGGGATCTTCCCAGACCAGGAATTGAACCCATTTCCCCTGCATTGCATGGTGAATTCTTAATCACTCGACCACCATGGAAGCCCCTAGCTATTGGGTTTTGAAAACAAAATCTGAGCGTTTCGGATTTTGAAATTCACACAGCCGAATATTATGAAGCTGTTATTTGACAGCCTGCCATGGAAAATGCAGTGACTGTTTTGTTCATCTTTGCTTCTGTCTGTTGATATCCCACCTAATGCCTGGGTTCTAAACCATTTTTGCCTCCCACTGCACAGTAATAGCAATAAGCCCATAATGGTCTCTTCCTCTGAAGCAACATTGTTGTTAGGGGAGTGCACTGCTGAGTGAGCCTCTTGAACATGGTGCCCCTTTAGGGTTTTTTGTTTTGTGGCTTTAAATTCTTCTTTGCAAAGAACAAGGTGGACTAGCTTACTCAGAGAGGCATTTGTGACGAAAGGGAAATATCAAACTAAAAAAATGACCTCTTACTTCTCAGCTGATTATTCACTCTCCTGTTTGAGTTTAAATGTAAGAGGGCACCGTTATCCACCAGGTGACTGTTGAAGCAGTTTGAATATCCTACAGGCTCGAGAAATGATCCCTTTTTTCTGCACCACCATATGCATCTATTGATACTTATCACCATGTACAAGGGGCTTCCCATGTGGTGCTAATGGTAAAGAATCCACCTGTTGATTCAGGAGTCACAAGAGATGAGGGTTCAATCCCTGGGTTGGGAAGATCCCCTGGAGTATGAAATGGCAATCTGCCCCAGTGTTTTTGCATGGAAAATTCCATGGAGAGAGAAGCTGGTGGGATATGGTCCATGTAACCACAGAGTCAGATACAACTGAGCAAACTAAGTGCACAGCATCTCATCATGTACATATACAACCAGATGTTGCTTTATCATTAGCCCTCCCAGACACCCCCCCCCATCTGAAGTAGCCCTCCTAAGCCCCACACTCCCTATCCTGTTTGCCTTTGTCAACTAAAAACAAAACCCCATAACCTAACAGTTGCGGGTTGTGTTTTATTCTGAGACCCTGCTGAGGACTATAGCCTGGGAAGACTAAGACTATAGACTAAGAAGTCTCTCAGATAGCTCAGATGAACTGTTCCAAAGAGATGAAAGGGAAGCCAGGATGTATAGGATTTTTACTGGAAAAAATGTAGTAGAACATCAAAAGATTATTATATTGATAATCACACAAAAAACCCTTCCTCTCAGGGTAATGATTTTACCGCTTTTCTATGTATGGGAATGTGCAAGAATCTGGCTTCTTGAAATCATCCCTTTGATATACATCATTACTATCTAGGGCCAATATCCACTTTTTCTCCTTCCTGAATTCCCCTCAGGGTACACTGTAGGAGCTGCTGCAATAGCTGGTGGCTTAATGGCAGGCAACGTTGTGTGCCTTATTTGATTTCCTTCAGGGTCTTCACTGTCTTTTATTTGTTGGTATGTTACTTTCCACCCCTGTACCATATTGTTTCTTTAGTCCCTGGAGAATGTAAGCTTCATGAGAACCTGCATTTTGTCATTGTTTACTATGGCTCTCTTGGGTGGTACGGGGAGGAGGGCGGGGATGCTAATGATAGAACAAATCTATTCTCCTAACTTATAGAAGCAGATGATGTGTTGTATTTCATTGTGCAGTCGGAGGTGTAGGTTCTCTGGAGTTTCTATCAAGAATCTCCCTTATTCTGCCATCACTGACAAAGACCAGAATTGCCACTAATCCAATTCCCAAATCATACTCCAAAAATGTAATTTCAACTAGCCACATCATTAAGGCAATGTTCTGTCCTTTAAAAGAGATGCTACTGAGTAAGTTTAATGTGAGCTTTTAGAGCAATTACTATGTGCTTCTTTAGGTGGGAGAGTGCTTTATGTATATTAAAGAGAGAGATTTATGGCAGGCAGGTAATTTAGAATTTTATAAGAGCTATTTATAAAATATGCTTGCTTACACTCTTCTATGTTTATGGTGCTTGAATCCTCTACTTAGATATTTAATTTTATAGTGTTAACTCAGTGGGAAGTGTCTCTTATTAACTGTTGATACATTAGTGATTACTTTTTTGGATTGCTTTCGGAAGAACAAAGAAAGATTTCTTCAAAGAAATTGTGATTTACAAATTAAAATAACAACAAACAAGCTCTTCCATTTACTGAGGAGTTTCTTACGTCCCTTCCACAAGGAGATTTGCTAATCTTTGCAATTTATGAACTTAGAGGATGTTTTAGCTCCAAGTAAAGTCCAGGAGCTAATACACTTTGACGTCAGTAAGAGGCTCCGTAGAAGTTTTAGCTTTGTGAGTTTGGCCCAGCCTCTTAACCTCTATGAACATTTATTTCCTCATATTTCAGAAGGGAATAGAATGCCCAGCCCACCACATCTTGTCCCTAGGGCCTTAAGCATGTTTCTTTCTTTTTTTTTTTTTTTATTAATTACTTACTTAAGTTGGCTGTGCTGGATCTTCGTTGCTTTGTGTGGGCTTTCTCTAGCGACATGAGTCGAGGGCTGTTCTCTAGTTGTGGTGTGTGGGCATCTCATTGTGGTGGCTTCTCTTGTTGCGGAGCACAGGCTCTAGGGCATGTGGACTCAGTAGTTGCATCTCTAGGGCTCTGGAGTGCGGGCTCAGTAGTTGGGGCACACAGACTTAGTTACTCCAAGACATGTGTGATCTTCCCAGACCAGGGATCAAACCCGTGTCCCCTGCATTAGCAGGCATATTCTTAACCCTTGGACCACCAGGGAAGTCCACGTTTTTGTTCATTTTAATCTTACTCTCAGTTTTCTTGTCCTTAAGACAGGCTAAGGTGTCACTTTATGAGACTGTTTGTGGTATACAGGTTGTTTGCAGCCTTGTCTAGTTCACTTATTCATACAGTAAATTCTCTCACTATTAATTACTGCCTTTTAGCTTACATTCTTGGGGAAAAAAAATAAAACCACTTTGTTCTGATCATATCACTTGCATAGTTTGAACATCTAGTTTGAACTTACAGAATTGACCCCTTGCATATTCGGATATCTGCATTATTACTTGGGGTGTGAAATCTCGGCCCCAATGACTTTCAGCCTCTGCTGTATCCCTTGGTGGTAATGAGTAAGCTGTGCTCCTGAACCAACACTGGACTTCACAACTGCTTAAAGTAGGCTTCAGTAGGACAGAAACCTGTCTGCCCCCTCTGCTGGCTCAGTAGGTCTGATGTGAGACCCAGGGCGCTGCATTTTAACAGACACAGTCAGTGATGCTCATGTACAGATCTCCCCAGTGCAGAGACACTTAGCAAAGATGTGACGGGATGTGGAGGAGTCTCCACATAGCAGCTTACTTTTCATCCAGAAGAATTCCTCATATTTGGTGTGCAGAGAAAGGAGAAACCAACATCTTAAAAATCAAAATGATTCTTACTTGACTGGTATTTATTATTTTCATCTGGAAAGAAATTTCATGAGAGCTGTAATTTGCCAGAGAACTTTTATCATTTGATTAAAGCCATGAGGAAAATCACCTTGCCTATGTTTATATCTAATGCCTGTGTCTACTGCTGAAGAATTAGTATCTTCAGGATGCAATCACTTTTATCTTCTGCAGTTGCCTTACAATTTGCATCTCTGCTCTGAAAATGAACCCAGTTTGCCTGAGTTTGGTAAATCGAAGTTGAGTTTGGTGTTCAGGGGATGGGGTTGGGTGTACAGGGGGGTGTGGACACCTCCGATCCCATCCTTCCCCTTGACTTTCCTTCCCCGCCTGATTTGGAGGCAAAAGCCCTCATCCCTGGCTTTCTTGGCAGGAGAAGGGAAATGAGCCTGTCTTTCCCCTGTGGGAAAGTTTCTTTCTTCTTTCTTCTTCTAAACCCTTTCTTTCTTCTAAACCCTTAAACCCTCTTCTAAGTGAGTATCAAATCACTGAATTTTTCCATTTCTAATTAGTTAATCTTGAATCACATGATGCCATTTGGGTCAAAGCACTGAAAGGAAAATTAACCAAACTCTCTGGTCTTCTTCCATTTCTATTTGTTCATTTTTTCCCTGTTCTCTCAAACTCAAGGGAGGCTTAGGTGGATCGGAGGGGAATGCTGCAGATGGAGTGAGGGTGGAAGGGAAATGTCATCAGGACTACACTCCTGATGAAGAGGGAGGACTCTGAAGCCAGATGGCCTGGTTTCCTTCCCAGAGCTATCACCTATCATTTCTATGACTCTTGCAAAAATCAACCTTTTTTTAGCCTTATCTATTTATAAGCTTATAAAATGGGGGTCTTAATAGTATCCTGCCTCACAGGGGTATTGTGAAGATAAAACAGATTACAATACATGTAAATGTCTTTGACATAGCACTTGACACACAGGAACATCTCAATAAATATTTGCTATTAGTTTATAATTTTCACTTAATCCTCATGAGTCTAAAAATGGGGCATTGATATTTTATACTTAGACTAAGGTTTACGGAGGCAGTCACTTATCAACAACAATAAGAACAACAACACAAGTTACAGATAGGAGAGCTGAGATTCAAACCCAGGCTTGTGTGAAAGCCTGATTTTCCATTATATCATCTGAGCTGATGCTCAAAACACCTTGCACTCAGTGGCTGTTGTTCGGTCGCTCAGTCGTGTCCGACTCTTTGCGACCCCATGGGCTGCAGCACGCCAGTCTTCCCTGTCCTTCACTGTCTCCCAGAGTTTGCTCAGACTCATGTCCATTGAGTTGGTGATGCCATCCAACCACTTCATCCTCTGTTGCCCCCTTCACCTCTTGCCCTCGATCTTTCCCAGCATCAGGGTCTTTTCAAATGAGTCAGCTCTTGGCATCAGGTAGCCAGAGTATTGGAGCTTCAGCTTCAGCATCAATCCTTCCAGTGAATTTTCAGGGTTGATTTCCTTTAGGATTGACTGCTTTGCACTCTGTAAGCATAGCCAAAGGTACATAAGGAGATGTTTTGTAAATATTTTGTCTCGCTCAACACAGATTCATCTGCACTGTTTTTCCCTGCTTAGAATAATGTGACTTCCATCTAAAAGTACCCAGGGGACTCTCTCTGTAATTTTACTATGCAGGTGAAGGTTAACTAACCTAAATACTACTTTATGTCAATTTATAGCAGAATTATATGTTTTAGATGTTTAATTTTTCATTAGTGCTACCAAACAAATTCCTTTAGTAATTGGAGGTCCTGACATATAACAAAGTGGGTATTGGCTGTTAAATTTATTTTGGGATCTGTGACACAAAAATGTGGCAAATATTCTGATGCTTTCTTAATGTTAGTGTTTTATAGGTTTCGGTGAACTATCTTTTCCACCTGATGCTGAGAATTTGGGGGTTTATTTTACTGACGGTCAAATCAAATATACTGTGAAAGGCAAAGTGCTTTATAGACCTTAAAGTGCTATGTAAATATAAGGCATTATTATTCAGACTCACCTTCCCTCTGTTGATGCAGTTGGGGCACTTATTCTCTGTCATTTTGCTGTGAAATACTAGGTGCTAAGTACTAGTAACCACTGAAGATACTATTCTCTCACTATTTTGCTGCATATGTTTCAGGTCTAGGACAATGTGCATAAAATTCTCTAACTCCATGTAACCACTTCATTTTAAGTTTAAAGTTTTAAGCCTGTAACATCTAAATAACTGGCTTGGACCATTACAGTATACTAACACATATATATGGAATTTAGAAAGATGGTAACGATAACCCTATATGCAAAACAGAAAAAGAGACTCAGATGTATAGAACAGACTTTTGGACTCTGTGGGAGAAGGCGAGGGTGAGATCTTTCAAGAGAACAGCATCGAAACATGTATATTATCTAGGGTGAAACAGATCACCAGCCCAGGTTGGATGCATGAGACAAGTGCTCGGACCTGGTGCACTGGGAACACCCAGAGGGATCAGATGGAGAGGGAGGTGGGAGGGGGGATTGGGATGGGGAATACATGTATATCCATGGCTGATTCATGTCAATGTATGACAAAAACCACTACAATATTGTGAAGTAATTAGCCTCCAACTAATAAAAAATAAATAAATAAATAAATAAAACAAGTACATTTTTAAAAGTTAAATGCTTTTAGCAATTGAAAATTTAAGAAATTGACATTTATGTTAGCCAATAATAAAGGAATAAAACAAAAAAAATAAATAACTGGCTTGGGTAAAGTGTTTATTTTGCTTAAAAAAAAAAAAAAACTGTAGTTAAACTTGTTCTGATGAATCCTGTGACAAGGACTGAATAGTTTTGACTAAATATGAGTGGTCAGTTCAGTCTTCTCAGATGATTAATTTGTTACAGGCCACATTATACACCTTAAATACAGAACAGGGAATGAAAGTCCCTAAAATAATGGATGCTTTGGTTGATACTGGACATTTTAGCTCAAACAGATCCAGACAAAACTGAAACCATTTGTTTTAGTACTTAGTAAAAATAACAAAATATAAAAGGAGACATCTATTTGAGTGTAAAATATGTGGATCTATATGTTGCTTAGTGAAACAGGCAATATTGTGTTGAGATGCCCCTGGAGTTCAGTACCAGCTGGAAGGAGCACCCTGGGTTGTCCAGGGTACAGGGAGCTTTCACCGCCTACTTAATATGTTCCTGATTTTCCATTATATTATTTATATTTTATGAAGAAATATAGGAAACTATAATTTTTATTTCACAGGCATTCCATCAGAAGAGTTTTCCATTGGGAAACGATTCTGCTCATCCGTTCTTTCTTCTCTCTTTATCTTAAGCACATAACTAGTGCTCAGACTTCCTATGTTCACATCTCTGATTTTGCTGTTCAGTTGTTCAGTCACGTCTGACTCTTTGCAACCCCATGGACTACAGCACACCAAGCTTCCCTGTCCTTCACCATTTCTCAGAGTTTGCTCAAACTCATGTTCATTGAGTTGATGATGTCACCCAACCATCTCGTCCTCTGTCACCCCCTTCTCCTGTCCTTAATCTTTCCCAGCACCAGAGTCTTTTCCAATGAGTGGGCTCTGATGACGGGGCCCCCAAAAAAAGTTTTTTTGAAAAGTCCCCAGTTGATTATGATGGTTACAACAGATTTATGAACTGCCATTTTATTTGTGTACCTAAATATGTTTTGATTCTCAGTCTTGGTGACCTAGACTTGCAGTTGATTCTGGTGGTTACCCAGATTTATGAACTGCTGTTTTATTTGTTTAATATTAATACATTTTGATTCTTGATCTAGATGACCTAGATTTGATTCTTATTCCCAAATTCATCCTGAATTATTCATTTTTTTCAGAGGCTCCTGTTAGTCCTTTCTTTATGCCACAGCCATTACTAAAGTAATTCTCAAGGCTCAAAAAGCAGCTGGAAGACTAAGGGTTTGATAACCAAGCCTGGGTCAGAGGGAAGGCAGGGTAATGAATAATAGACATGGCAAGGTGCAGAGGCACATACATGGAAGAATTCAAATAATGACCTTTCTAATGACATCTGAGTGAAAAACATTGGATTGGTGAAAATGTGTAATGGCTGTGGGGCCAAACACAGTGAGAAATTCTCCTCCAATTTATTCGTGAAGTATGTTAGTGCTGAGAAAGAATAGTTTTGAAATTTTAACCTGATGTGTCATGAAACATCAATCCTACACCTGCAGCCTCATAGCAAATCCTCTTTCTGGAAGAGCCACTCATCCACCAAGATGAGGGAAAGAGAGACATAAATTGCTAGAAGCTTTCTGAATCAGATTAATCCCACGCCACAGGGGGAAAGGATGAAAATGATGGTTTGCAATCCTTCTGGGCTTCAACATAAAGATAATTCTATTGGGCTCTCGTAATGAAAACCCACATTTCTTTCCCCTGTAGTTTATCCTTTTGAATACGCTTTTCTTGTTCCTGATGTTACACATGAAAAATAAAAATGAAGTTGTTTAGGATGTTGACCTTGCCTAAAGTGGTTTAGAAGAATAAACAGCATTGAGTGAACAAAGTGAACTCATCACATATTCTTTTACTTTGTGGCAAAATCCATTTAGCCTAATGTTCATATTCAGATCTCTGCCCCCTGCCCCAGAGTCTGTGTATCAGTGTTTGGTCCCTGAAAAAAAAAAATTTTCTAATCATACTTTCTAGAAGGGTGCCCTGGAAATCGACCCAACAGGACCTTTTATTTGTGTTTCAATTCTTCTGTCAGTTATAAATGGTATAAACTCCCAGGTGTAATCAAGTTCTAGCAGGGTAATTTTGAGGACACTGTTTAATCTTAGAAGGAATAGATGTGATTCCAAGCTCAGCTCTGCCATCACATGACCAGAGGTGAAACTCACTCTTGAGGAAGGACCTCAGAGCAGGGGGTGACTCAGAGAACCCCAGACAGGCATGTGACCTTGAAAGTCATGTAGTATCTCACTCTTCCTGTAAATGATCACCCTCTGTAGACTTTAAATCAGTCTCACATCTTCCTCTACACCTGGGAACCCAGTATGCTGTACAGTAGTTGTATAGTTCATATTAATTCCTCCTACCTGTGTTGATTCAGTACCTACTATGTTTCAAGCACTTCAGGGAACTGGGATACAAGGAGAGGAAAGACTGCCAAGGAATAACTCTCAACCTTATTGTCTTTCTCTACATGAAAATGAACAGATAAAGTAATTGCAGATTTTGAGAAGTTTTAGAAAGGCTGTAAACGGCACTGTGAATGAGGGCAACATGGGGAGAGGAAGGGGGATGGGGGAATGGGCTGCTTTAGGTAGGGTGGTCAGAACAGGCCCACTGCAAAGGTGACCCCTAAACTGAGACCTGAGGAATGACCAGAGTCCAGCCAAGGAAAGAACTGGGGAGGGAAAAAGCTTCTGGGCCAAGGAAAGAGCAGCAGAGATGAGCTTGGCAAAGTCAAGGAGAGTGTTGGAGACTGGGTGGGCAGGGCTTCAGGGCAGAGAGAGAGGTGATGATGGAAGATAGGTTTGAAGAGATGAGCAGAAGGATTGTTCTACCCGCATTAAGTACACCACCACTGTAAGGAGTCGTAGTTCTATTTTTAATGTGCTTATTGTTTGGATTATATTCTAAAGACAGAGGGTATTTCACATGTGCTCAGTATGTTGGATCCTTTAAAGTGATTTGGTTTTCAGGTTTCCAGGAAGTTGAATAATGTGGTATCATATCTCTTCTGGGCACTGCTGGTCTCCCCGGCATCCTCTCCATATTCTGCTATTGAGCAGCCAAGGAGACAGGATGCATGTGAATCCATCTCTAGCTCTAGGTGCTAACCTCATTTAGTTACTCCAGAGGATGGCAGATTTTTTCGTAAAAGCCCAAATGGTAAACATTTTAGGCTTTGAGGGCTTGATGGTCTCTGTCACAATTATACGACTACCCTTACAGCACAAAGGCAGCTATTCAAAGTATGTAAATGAATTGTAAAACTGGATATGCCTGTATGCCAATCAAACTGTATTTGCAAAAGCACAGTGAGCAAGATGGTTGGCCCAGGGGCTGCCCATCCCTGGCTTCAGCCAACTCTTTGCCACAGTGATGACTTTGATTAATCCTGACCTAAGTCATGTAGAGAGTAGGAGTCCCTCGGCTTCAGAAACGGCTGATCCCAGATCCTCGAGGATTTGTGGAAGGGATGCTTGTAAATAAGAAGGCGCTAACCCTGATGCCGCTGGCCACCATCTTAGTATTCCTAGGATTCCAACCTGCTTTAGAATGAACCAGATACTGAGGCCCCAATGGGCAGAGATGGAAAGAAGTCAGATCTTTGGTGACATTATTGGGGGTTCTGAATTAACCAGCCCTGAATCCTGTACAACATCTAGACTTTTTGGTTGCAGGATTTAATAAAGTTCCCATCTTGTTTCATCCAGGAAGACTTGAACTTTCTGCTACTGTCCATGAAAACCATCGTCCATTTGATCATCTCCTCTAAAATATTCAGTTATTGTTACTCCTTAGTATGCTTAACTGGCAGTTTGAGTCAACAGTTTCTAAAGTGTTTCTGCATATCTGCAGTACTCATCAGATGCCAGTGGGGATTGTGGAGTGAAAGTCTGAGAATCAATGGCCCTAGAAGAGCTTAACTTCCCAAAGGCTCCCTTTAGTGCATGACCACAGGGTAATTCCATTAACTTTAATGACTGGTGCTGTACAAAATGGGCCCTGTTAGTCTATTCTTCCCCTGCTTTCTGTGTTAAATCTTCTCCTGCAGCTAATTCTTCAGGGTAAGGTATGTGCACTGATGCCATTCATTCCTTGGCCTTTATTAATATATGCAGGACTCTCTCTCAGGGAAGCAGTGCTAAGTGAGTACATTAAAAATGAATCCACTGCCCCATTTGTGGACTGTGAGAAAACCCCAGAGTCAGGGACATCGATGGATTATTATTGATTGTTCTAAGATCCAATAAAATCATAAATATGGCTCAGAACAATGACTGTGGCCACATTAGCAAATTATCAAATCCATAACTTGCTTCTGAGCGTGGCCTCAGAGATTTAAATAAAGTGCCAGAGGGTAGAAAGTTGTATTTTAGGAATGTGACAAACCAGGGTTAGGAGAGAGAAATTTATGATTTAATTTGCTGTGCAATCTAATTGAGAATAACTATTAGATTTTTTTTAAAGTGAACTTTGATTAGGTTTTAGGTGTCAGAAATAAACTGGAGATAGGGGTCAGTTTGTACTTTTCTGGGAGTCTGTCGGGAGGGGAAAAAGAAGGTATTCATCGCAAGAAATGACTTTCCTGGGTGACCTTGCACCCTGCCTTCTGTTCTTATTTCCTTTGTTCATATAATTAGGTTATACCTGAGACTAGCTGGTTCTTCCCAGACACTTGCTTTTTACTTTCTTCACCAAGTGTCAATTTTCTCCCATTTAGAAATAAATCAATTTGAAATGAAATTACCCAGAGCATTCATTTTTCACCATCTAGTAAATGAGTCTCTCAAAAGAACACAGGGTCCTCCCTTTTCAGCTCCGGCTTAATAAAATGCCTCTTCTCCATGGAAGCGGTGCAGAACTGTTGTCTCTGCCTTCTCCAGGCTTTCCATCTTTTTTGGACTACATGTGAGGCGATATTTGCTCTGGAAAATGTGCTGTTGACCTCTCAGTAGGGTCCCATGCATATTTTCCAAAGATCTAACCTGAGGTTGGGCTGCCTCATTTCCAGTTCTGACACATAGCAGGTGGGAAAAGCTGCCCTGGCATTGTAACACCCATTAGCCATTGTAGGAGTTCATTGGACTCTCCGGCCTCAGACGCACTCCAGTGACACACACATGCACACACTGGTGGCTAGATTTTCAGGAATGGGTTGACTTTCTTTCAACTTACTTCAGTTAAGTGGAAAAGTGATTTGCACAAAGGTAATCGACGGACATGGGTTTGGGTAGACTCCGGGAGTTGGTGACGGACAGGGAGGCCTGGCGTGCTGCGATTCATGGGGTCGCAAAGAGTCGGACACGACTGGGCCACTGAACTGAACTGAACTGAAATGAGATTTCATAGTGATCTGTGTAGAACTGGCTGACGGACTTTTGCAGATAGTCAGCGGCAGCTTGAAAACCCAGCTGAGAAATGATAAATTACTGCTAACTGTCCTAATTATCCCTTGACACTCTATGTTGAAACCTGACTAAATTTTGCTGAAACTTACAAATAGGAAAGAAATTTAAGGTTTAATAAATTATCCATAATAGAAATGCTTAAAAGAGAGAGGAAAGGGAAAGAGAAAGAGCACGAGTGAGCGTCATAGCCTAAGAGCTGCTATTGATCACCCAACAGCTTCTTGAGCCATAGAAAGAGGCAGGAATTGGGTGAGGGAAATGTGTTAGATAAATTATAATTTTAATTGCCAACCTAATTGGTGATATTTAGCATGCTTGTTAGGTTAAGGAAGACTCTGAGTCAACTCCCAAGGTCATTACATTAATAGATCTGGTAAGCATGTAATTTGTGATGAGTTGATTTGTGAACATTGTTGTTCTCTATAAACTGCATTATCATCATACTAGCTTTAAAGGATCACGCGCTGACTACATGTGTTTATTTCATGGTGTTTTAGTACAGTCATCTTGTACTTACCATCTTCTCTATTTTATAGTCTTAGGTTTAGTTCACATATGAGTCCATGTTAAATGCCTAGGGTGGTGGCTCACTTACTTCTTTAACAGCCATCTTATTCCAGTTTGGAGAACTCCAGTTAGAAAAGTTCACTGTAGCTGCCACAGCAGCTGCTTCTTCTCCCTCTTTTTTTTAATTTCCTCTTCCTCCTTTCCTCTCCCTCTTGCTCTTCCTCCTTTACAAGCTCTTCTTTTATCTTTCTGTGAATCAGCATGGCAAGAGCAGAATGTTTACTCTTTCATCTTTCTCTCTGGAGCCTGGGCATTCTGGATTAATTCTGTGCTTTCTCTCCTTTCTTAAAATGTGTAGGATGTGAAAGAAATATGTCCTTCTTCCTTTAAGGACTCATTGGTGCCTTTAACTGTATAGGCCGCCTGCAGCAATTTGCTAAACTGGTTCCCTACATCTAGATGTTGTCTGTTTGCTGACTTTTTTGTGTTAAATGTGTTGCCTAGAATCAAAATGGATTCTGCAGATGACATAGGAGCAAGTAGTATATTGCAGTTCTTGGAACATCTTGTATATGTCTTAAGCTTGAGGGTGATTTCCCCAAGTACAGAGCCTTATCTAAATCTGGATATTCTTACTGCAGATGACAATAATTGAAAATGAAATGGTTAGAAAGATCCTCTTGGCAGGCACTGCAATAAGGTGGAATTTCTTGTCTCCTTTCCATGTTTTTGAAGACCATCAAGTCTGTTCCTTGATATGGAGTCCCATGGTGTAAACTATCCTCAAGATCAATTGGTTATTTATAGATTTACTTTTTGGTCTCACTGTGAATGAATGCTAACTGCAAGTGAATTGTGAACTAATATTCTTACTTAAGCAATTTCTGGGGGCTTTTTCCACACCTGGGGTATTTGCAGACTCTGACTGTTCTCGTACCTAACACTCACCAAGCTTTCATGCTAGTTATTTCCTTCATAGCATGCATACAAAAGGCATATGGAGCCCACTGGACTCTTTCATTTCAGTTCAGTCACTCAGTCATGTCCAACTCTTTGCGACCCCATGGACTGTAGCATGCTAGGCTTCCCTGTCCATTACCAACTCCTGGAGTTTACTCAAACTCATGTCCATCGAGTAGGTGATCACCCAACCATCTCATCCTCTGTCATCCCCTTCTCCTCCTGCCTTCAATCTTTTCCAGCATCAGGGTCTTTTCCAATGAGTCAATTCTTTGCATCAGGTGGCCAAAGTATTGGAGCTTCAGCTTTAGCATCAGTCCTTCCAGTGAATATTCAGGACTGATTTCCTTTAGGAAAAAGGACTGATTGATTTCCTTGCAGCCCATGGGACTCTCAAGAGTCTTTTCCAACACCACAGTTCAAAAGCATAAGTTCTTTGGCACTCAGCTATCTTTATGTTACAACTCTCATATCCATACATGACTGCTGGAAAAACCATAGCTTTGACTAGATGGACGTTTGTCGGCAAAATAATGTCTCTGCTTTTTAATATGCTGTCTAGGCTTGTCATATCTTTTCTTCCAAGGAGCAAGCTTGGGGTGACAATTGGAAGCATAATTTAATGATAAGCAGCTAATTCATTAAACATTGGAGGGGTCGTAGAAATCTTTCCAGTCTGAAAGCTCTGGGCATTTTCTGTAGAAAAATTCAGGTACACACACAATGTTTGCATTTATTTTGGGGAGCTCTCCTTGCCCCCGACACCTATCCACCAATTCTTCAACTGAATTTGCCTGAATTGTTGTCTCTCACTTCAGTATTTAGCATAGTTACCACCACTAACCTGAATTGATGGGATGAATCTTGAGGCAGGTTACAAAGAGCCATGTCCTCCCCATCTGAGAGATTTGAAATTATAAACTATTTCCCTCACTTATGAGAATGGTTTGCTCTGAAGATTGAGACTAGCTCTGCTCACTCTTAGCTATGCGGCTTTAGGCAAGTGTCTTGATACTCTCTCTTGCTTGGTTTTCTTGTCTGTGAAACTGAAATAAAAATACAGTTCTCTCCTGCATAGGATTTTGTGAGTAATTCAGGAGGCCACGAATGGCTTTCTTGGTGTACTCTATTTGTATGTATCAGTTATTTATTGCGACCCAGCCGCAGGCCAACTTCTCTTCTAGCTTCTGTTAGGACAGCAGAGAATAAAGAGAGGTGGTCCCTGCCTTCAGAGCGTCTTCTCACTTGCTTTGTCATCATCACCTCAGCAGTTTTACCATCACCCCTGGGTGAAGGAAGGCTGATCAGAGAGTCAGCGGAAAGCCTGGGAGAGGAGTCAAGGTGAATCTCAGTTTATTTCCGGTCCTCTCAACTCACCCTGTTAATGGGTCCCAGATTCTTATTAATGTTGAACACATTGGTTTCCAAGTAACCTGAGCTTGACTCACTAGTCAAAAGGAGCTGAATATGCAGAGCTAGTTCTTCATGTTGAAAACTATAGTCTACCAGATGTTACTGAGGGAAGAGGGTAGGGTGGATGGTCTCTCCAGACATGCAGGTTGTCTGTGAAGCATGGCCCCTAAGATGGCTATTTGCTTGCTCTACCAGAGGAACTTTCTGCTATATTTCTTGCATTATGGATTCTTTTTTTTTTTTTTTAATGAACGGTTGAATGATTGAGCAACCATTTCTTCCATAGCCCTGCCAAAATAGGACAGTATTCTGGCAACAAACTCTACAACATGAAGTGGGGATTTTAAGACTAGGTATGACCTTAAACCAATCTTACAAATCATAAGAATTCATTCCAATCAGCTATTAAATTTGATTTCCCTCTTCAAAAGACTAAGCATGAATTGACATTACAATTAAGAAACTTGAGAGTAAGGAATTGAAATTTGAGAGTTACAAAGTTTAGACTTGAGTTAAATCTCGTTAAATTCAAGAGGGCAAAGTTGGAAGTTTAGCTGGAATTATGTTTGAAGTTAGGTTTTAAAATTGATACAGTTTTGTTCTTTCTTATGTGTGTGTGTATGTGTGTGTGTGTATTATGTATGTATGTATGTTCTTAATGTCCTTACTAGATTTCCTATGTGGGCTTCCCACGTGGCTCAGTGGTAAAGAATCTGCCTGCCAATATGGGAGATGCGTGTTTGGTCCCTGGGTCAGGAAGATCCCCTGCAGAAAGAAATGACAACCCACTCCAGTATTCTTGCCTGGAAAATCCCATGGACAGAGAAGCCTGCTGGGCTGCATTCTATGGGGTCGCAAGAGTCTATTATGACCTAGCAACTAAATATTAACAAAGATCTCATTTGTAACTTGATCTTACAGGCGTGGGTTTTTGTTATCCTGGACAGCACTGTCAGAAGGAAGAGCAGAGCCTGGTACACTCAGAGCTCAGACTCCTGCAACCCTCACATGGTGGGATGTGTCCCCAGCAAAGTCTGGGATTGATGGCTGTTCTGTGGCCCCCGAGAGGGCCCCTGCCGCCCGTCCTGTCCGGCCCGCAGCAGTCCCCAAAGCTACTTCCACAGGCTGACCCTTGAGAACATTTGTTATGCAAACACTCTGCCATCTGCTGTGCTGTGGGGGCCTCCAGGCTAGTCCAGAAACAGGTGTGGTGTCAAAGCAGCTTAGTGAGTAAACAAGTTGAAGGGAGGATTGGAAAACAGCCCGCTCTGTTTTGAGCTTCATCGTTGACCCATGGAGCCTGGACCAGCCATGCCGTGCCTCATCAGTGGCTGGCCCTTCGTGTTTCTTTTGGGCTCCAGTTCGGTACCCCAAGGCTTTATGGTAGGATGGTTGAGGCTGGCATTTGACTTGCTGGTGGAAACTGGCATGGTTGTATGAATCCCTCTGTGGGATTCATGCTGGACTCATGATTTGCAGTGGAAGCACCTCCCTTAACCTGTTTTTTCAGAGGCTTGGCATTGTCAGAGCTGCAAGAATGTATTCTTCTTGTCAGATGAAGCATGGATTTCTTTTTCCCTTTTGAAATTCCAGTGAAGAATAAGTTCTTTGGTTGAAATGATGTCAGTGGAACTTCTTTTGCGATGATGTACTAATTCAATTCTAATTGTTTCCCTTGACAGTAGCTTGTATCACTGACAAAAGTGTGTGTACCTTCATTAAGACAATTGTTGGTTACGTCATGTTTTAAAAAACATAATGAGCATCTATTTGTATTAATAATAATACTTTACTTTTTAAAAATAAATTGCAAGTTATAAAAGTGCTTCACATCACATGCTTTAATTTTTTTGCATGCAGCAGAATAGTGAAGAGGGTAAGGCTTTGTAACCAGAATGCCAAGGTTCAGATTCTGGTTCTCCTCCTTAATAGCTGTGTGACCTTGGGCAAGTTGTTCAACAGCTCTGATCTTTAGTTACCTCATCTGTAAAAAGGTGATAATGGTAGTGCCTGGCTTTGCAGGCACTACTATGATAATTTTGTATTATAAAACATTTTTATATTTCCAACATTGTGTGAAGTGTGCATTTTATCTTTATATAAAAGGTGAGGGGACTGAGGCTCAGAGGGAAAAAAAGTGACTTGCTTAGGGGCTAGAAGACTGAATTCACTCACACAGCCTGGTTTCTGTAGCCCCAGCCTCCTTGGAATGTGGCTGATAAGCACAGCTCCCAGCGATCGCTTTTAAACCACAACATTTCATTGTCTGGGTCAGAGGAGAATGGAATCTGGAAATTTGCTTTACAGAGAAGTCTCTCTCAGGTAACATTTTCTAAGCTGAGAAGGCAGAGAGGGCTTTGTAAACTGGTATTTGAGATGTCCTAAATTCTCCTCTTCACAGGATGAGTGGGCACCTCTCTTCAGTTAAAAATGCATTACATGCTCACACTTGGATATTGTTTAAGAATATGCATAACACTTTTTTAAAATACAGCCCATGTATAACCAGTTTTATCTTTTTAAAAAAATGATCAACTACTAACCTAAAAGAGTGTGTGATGAACAGTAACATCCTTCGTAGGGTATTGTTCTGAGCTTCAGATTTAGAAGCTCTGTAAGGCTCAGTACCTGTCCTCCAGGTGTTTGCAGTTGTGTAAGAAGGATGTGAAACACACAAAAATAGCCAAAAATGCGAAGAGGCATGCCATAAGGACCACACATTAAGTTCAAGGTCAAAAGTAAAGACTGTGGATTCAGATGGTTAGGAAAGTTCCCTGGATGTATGAGAATTTTCTGTGTCAGTGAAGCTGTTCTACAAGAAAAAAAAGAGGATAATGAATGGCCTGTGTGAAGTATTAGAGGCAGCAGCCACTAGTAGGATTAACTGTGGTTGCTTGTTTTTAGGTTTTAGTGCGTCAGTTCATTAATAACTTGGACATCTTAAAAGTAGAATCATTAAATCCAGTCTTTAAAGAAGCACATCAGCAAGAATAAAGTTAGTAATTGTGAGGTAGACTTATCATCATTGCATCCAGAAATACCCCCAGTCCCATTGTCATGTTTGGGGGGCCTGCGTCCTTATTGCTGACACAGTTGCAAAGCTGTGATGGTGATTTCCACACGTTCTCTCTGTTCTGTGCCTAAGCTGCTGTCAATATCAATTGCACAGATAACATCCACTTCTAGTGCCTTTCTTCTGCAGTGCACACACAGAGCATCATGAAACCATTTGGAAGATGAAGAATATAGGGAGGCACGTGACCGTGTGTGTGTGTGTGTGTGTGTGTGTGTGTGTGTGTGTGCTCTCAGCCTCTCAGTCGTGTCCAACTCTTTGCAACCCCATGGACTGTAGCCCACCAGGCTCCTCTGTCCGTGGGACTTCCCAGGTAAGGATACTGGAGTGGGTTGCCATTTCCTCCTCCAGGAGATCTTTCCCATCCAGGGATCAAACCCTGTCTCTTGTGTCTCTTGCATTGGCAGCCAGATTCTTTAGCACTAAGCCACCCAGGAAGCCCATATTCTATGTAAAATCTCTAATAAATGGTTTAATAAAATGCAAGTACTCTGCATTCAAGGATGAAATACTAGATTTCACCTTATGTTTTGATCACTGGCTATTTGATCTAGGCACTGAAATTACTGCCTTTGTAGCAGCTTCCTAGAAATTTTGATTGGTCTTGGTACATACTTACAAAGAAGCGTTAGTAGGGAAATAATTTGGTTTTAGTGGCGAAGACATCCATCAATCGAACTGAAATATCCTACAAATTGATTTTAGCATTAGTATTTCTTTAAATTAAAACTGGCATCCATATCCCCCTTGGGAAGCTTAATTATGAAAGCAATTCTTAAATGTACAACACCAGGAGAACAGAATACAAGTCACTCAAGGCTGATGTACGCCTTGTATTTGTGGGGTTGTATCGGCAGGCCAGTTCTCATTTGTTTAGCTTCAAAGTAACTATGTGTAGGAATGAATAATAGAACTATTTGTGTAGGGGCATAGCAGGGAAAGAGAGTAAACTCTGGTCTTAATGCTCTGGATTTTTATCCCATACTGGCAAGTCCTATCACCTTGGACAAATCTGTCATTTCCCTTCTCCTGCCTCCTTTTTCTTCCTTATCATTTTCCCCCTTTCCCTCATCTCCTTCTTCGTAATGTGTTAGGACTCTATGAGCTTCAATTGGCAGATTACGCAAACTGGCTAATGTAAGTGGAGGATTTACAGAGCCACAATTAGAGTGTCCAGATCGAGTTACTGGCTTCAGGGATGGCTTGATCCTGGAATCTAGTGCCCCCAGTATTTCCCAGTGTTTCCCTCTCTCTCTGTACGTTCCTCTTTCTGTGCATCACTTGTAAATCACAGGAACAGGCGTTCACCACGATGTGGAGATGGCAATGGTGAGTTAAGCATCCTGGCTGTTGTATGTCTATGTAAGGAGCAGCAGGGAGATGGGTGTCTCATTAGCTGGCTTGGAGTCTGTTCATAAAGATATTCAAGAGCCAAGGTGTGTCATCTCAATTTCATTCCAAAAGCATTCAGTACCCACTGAGATAATGAGGAAGAGACTGAGATGAGAAGAAAGATACGCCATAGAGAGTAATAAGAGAGCAGTGAGCTGGAAGAGTCTGCAGCCTGGTATACTAAAGTATCTTCTTCTCTTTTTCTAAATAATTTTACTTTTTTTTTAATTTTTGGTTATGCTGGGTCTTCATTCTTTTGTGCAAGTTTCTCTAATTGCGATGAGCAGGGGCTACTCTTCCTTGTGGTCCGAGGGCTTCTCATTGTCACGGCATCTCTTGTTGCATAGCGAGAGCTCTAGGCGCACAGGCTTCAGTAGCTGTGGGCTTAGCTGCCCCATGGCCTGTGGAATCTTCCCAGACCAGGGGTGGAACCCATGTCCTCCTGCACTGACAGGAAGATTGTTATTCACTTGGTGAATATTCACTTACTAAGTCCAGTATCTTCTAGAGATTATAATAGAGCCAGGGTAAGGCAAGTGAATTTATAGAAAAGTGACACATATGAGTTACATTCAAGATCCCATTAGCTAAAGAATTTTAGTAGAACCCCATAGAGCCTAGAATTCTATCAGGATCATTTTCATTGGTAGGCCAAATCAGATCAAACAGTAAATACTGGGTGATGCATCATTTTACCTGAAGAAGGTCTTAATCCTCTTTTTAAATACCAAAATACCATTAACAGTCTGTACAGTATTGGGTTTTACCCTGTAAGTTTAAATTCAGAAAAGCTGTTATTTTCTGTTTGCAAAATCAGGCAGTGTTAGGAAATCTCATTCATTCGTTTGTTGAGTGTTTACCGAGCACCTCCTGAGGAGCATCCGGGATCAAAACACAGCCTAGCATTCTGTATACACATGTTGTAAACAGGACACATGTGACCCCTAACCTCATGAAGCTGATAGTCTGCCAAGGTCTCCAAACCCCACATTTACCTAAAACAGCTCATCCTGATTCTTATAAGGATGATTTTTAGGAAAAACATCTGGAAAATGTAATCAATAGCCCTATTTTGCTCCAGACTCCTCCTCTCGACCCTACTATATATGTTTAAAATTGCTCATGAAAAATTATTTCCTGAAATCTTTTTTTCTTGATTTATGGCAAAAACCCTATCATAACTAGTTTTAAAATGACTCAGTAGGTCAGTAATCTTACGTCTGTTCTAGTATGCCAATAGATCACTTAAGTGTCATTTGTTAAAGCATGTTGGTCAGTAAAAACCCTTCCAGTGTTTTTCCCCAAGTGGCCATTGAGCCAGTTCACACCAGCCTAGTTCTTTGCTCATGTTGCTCTATCTGCTTCGGGCTGGTGTGGATTATTAGCAACGATTTCTTCACAGAGTATTAGCCAAGAGTTATCACGATGTGGTCACAGTGAAGGTTCAAAAGATAAAATGCTCTAATTAGGGAGGAAAGTTGAGGGGTAAGCAGTTTTTAAAGTGGGTTGAGATCTGGAAAGTGAGAACCGATGCCCCTCATGTGCTTGCAAATAATCGGAAACACTGACTGCTTGCTTAATATGAAACAATATACTATCGCTAAATGCATTTTAAGATTTCACATGTATTCATTCAATAGCTGATTTAAATGAACTAGTGACTGGTGAAAATCCACAGGAAACAGAATTAGAAAGCACTTTGACTGAAGCAGTCGGGCCATGTGGTGCTGAGAGCCTTCGCACTTTTCCTCTCCGCCTTATAATGCCAGATAGTGCTCCCGAGAGCAGGGAGACAGAGATCTCATTCAGAGGATTTTCTTTTCTGATTAGAGAGAAATTCATGAAGCTTCTTAAAGTTTGAATTCTGCTTTTAAAAGGTAAAGTCAGGTATGTTTTCAAGCTGTTTCTACATTTTTAATGAAGGTAACTTTGGAATATTCAGCACTGAAGGTGACCTGCTGGGTCTCTGGTTCAGGTTTGAAGACTACCTGTTAATTTCATATTCTCACTTTCCTCCAAATTTCCAGAAATAGAGCCTCATACCATTTTACTTAAAAAGCTCAAACGGGTTCCCTCTAAACCCCCCAAATATATGAAATAATTACCATGAGACAAAAGAGCAGGGCTCCTATAGTCAGATATTTGTTCAAGAATCTACAAGAGGCATTGTTCCGTCTTGGGTCAGATTATGACTTGTTTCTTCTTTCAAAATATATTTCAAGTTGCATTATTAAAATGCACCATAAGGCGTCTTTGTGTAGAAAATCGAAAAATAGGGCTTTAGATAGGGCAGAGTTTCCTAGTACCCCAAGTTTTTTCATTTTCCTTAAAACATTCTTTCACTTTGAAAAATATAAGTAGGCCATGGAAAGAAATGCCTGATGTGAATTTCTTCTAATAGCCCCAAACTCTCCTTTCAAATTACTACAAAAGCAATTCAGCATTTTTCGTGCCAGATTGATGGGGGGAAAAAATGCATATTAAGCTTTCCTTATTAATTAAAGGCAGTGAGGAAAGTCATCCTAGCTCCAGTTTATGAAAACAAATAATGCCTAAAAGTGAGCTTGTAGTCCAGAACTGGGAGACGTTGTGTGTAAATACAGTTTGTGTTCTTTTTTTTTTTTTTTTTAATTGAAGGACAGTTGCTTTACAGGATTTTGTTGTTTTCTGTCAAACCTCACCATGAATCAGCCATAAGTTCTGATTGGCTATCACTGCTGTTCAGGTGTTAAAAAACTAATTACTAGTGGAATGCAAGAAAGAGGAAAGTCAGAAGATTTTGAATGAGATTTCAAGTTAGACTTGGAAAAAGCATTCAAGAAAACTCTCCAGAGAAACAATTCTGCTTTGCCCCATGAGACAAGCAAGATGAACTAATAGATCATCCTCAGGTCTAATTCTTAACCTTGTTCACAGCCAAGCTCATTTATACCAGGTGAATGATGATCTGGGTCACCACAAAAAGTAGCTGGTGTGAGAAAAACTTTTACAGAGTTTCAGGAAAAGAAATATGTATTATACTACTTTCTCCTACCCAGAGTCCCTTGGGCTCTGAGGGAGATCCAGTCACAGCCGGCGGGGTGATAAGGCAGAGGAATGGATCTTTGGAGAATACCAGAAAAAATGAGAACAGTTTGGGAGAATATGGTCTTGGGAATTTTAAACATTTTTTTGTGTATCTAGACTTGTCCATCCTTCTAAAAGTAGAATGTCACTGAGTTTTATTTGGACAATTTCTTCATGCTGAGAATTGCTCAGTTATCTTAAGAATGTGGGCATTTTTCATTCTTTAATTCTAGAAAGACAGAGTGTGTCTGACTTTTTAAAAGAAATTTAGCTTGATACAGTTTTGTGGTGGATAGTCATAAAGTGTGGTAGGGGGAGAAAGACTTTTCTTTTACCTTCCTAAGTTCTGTGTCTAGGCCTGAAAATTAAGCTGAAAAAAGACAGATAAGCAGGAGGAAAACATTAAATTTTACTTGATGGTAATATTTTAAGATGTACAGAGGGATATATGTGTGTATATATGTATAGATATATGACTTAAGAAGCAGATAGACTTGAGAGCTTAGAGAGCATTTTAATAAAAACAAAAGTGTGGAGACATGACATGACAAAGGAAAATGGGGTTTGTTCTAGGGGAAATAAATTGTGGGAAGATGACCAGGAAATATATGGAGGAAACCAGTGGAAGATAAGCATGATTTTAGTAGGCTTGTTTGAATAGATTCAATTCAGTGTCAACGCCTGGTGATAAGAATGTTATCTCCTTCCTGGTACAGGGAGGCTAGCCTTCTTGCAGAAACTGTATGCTCTGTAGAAGGAGGCAATCAGAGAGACCTTCCTGTATGTGTTATTTTTTAATTGCTTTCAGTGAAAATAATTAATCTGGCAAGAGGCATAGTTTGGTGGAGCATGTTCTCATCTCCTCTACTCTGAACCCCTAATTGGTAGTCTTTGCAGGGAACAAAGGAAGAGGCATTTGTTTTAAAAGTGTATTTCCTTTTCCTCTCCCTCCCTGTTCCCACCTCATTCCCTCCTTCCCATCTCCCTCTCTCTCCTTCTCTTCCTCCCTCCCTCTCCTTCCCTTTCACTCTTTTCCTCCCAGCCCCGTCCCCCGGTGATGTGATATCAAGGGGATCAGGCTTTTTAAATATCTCATGAATGTCAAATAGGTTTCATCTTGAGGTCCACTTCTGGAAGGTCAGTCGAGGTTGTCTGGAGGACTGTGTTGGGAGAATGAGTTGTAACCCATTAATGCTGTCTGTCCAAGGTGCATGCCACATTTATCTGCTCATCCTGCTCTAGGGCACACTAGACTCCTGCCAGATCCCATCGATGCTTTGTTTTCTATTTATCTTGTGTGTGTGTGTACTCAGTTGTGTCCAATTCTTTGTGACCCTATGGACTGTCGTCCGCCAGGCTCTTCTGTCAATGGAATTTTCCAGGCAAGAATACCGAAGTGGGTTGCCATGCCCTTCTCCAGGGGATCTTCCCTATCCAGGGATTAAACTTGCATCTCTTGTATCTCCTGCATTGACAGGTGGATTCTTTACCACTGTACCACCTGAGAAGTCCATTATTCATTATTTATCTTAACAATCTTTAATCAGATATAACTAGAATACTCAGAGCTAAGCAGTACCTGTTAGGTTGACCTTATGTCCATGAGATGGGAAATGCCAAATGGGAAAGACCAGCAGAATAGGTAAAAATTGACTTTTACCATATTCTAAAGTATGTACATAGGAGGGTTCAATAGAAAAATGTTTATTTGTTTGTATATTTTTTCAGATAGGTATGTCATGTCATTCACCTGAATCACACAATTTATTGCTTTCTTTGTAAGTGTAATGGTTTATTTAAAACAACACAACGATATTCTAAGGTTTTATAAACAACTACCCATATCTAGAGTTCTCACAAATACTTGATTCTACCTGGCTGATGTGGATAAAATAGAATTCTGTATCATTTGGAAGGCAGAGTATTTTTTTGTTTGTTTGTTTGAAATGGAGATCACTTAGTTTCTGCAGGGCATATGTGAAGTTGCCAATGTGAGTATAATCCCCAGGTGGTCAAACTAACATGAGTCCTTTCCATGTCCAGAGGCCACACACCCTGCTCAGCTGTCATAACTATAGCAGGAAGCTCTGCGGTGCTTCTGGGCATAAGCTGCTACAGGAAAGGCGTCCCCAAAGATTTCGAAAGCAAAATACACTTCACTGTCATTTAATGGAAAGCTCTACTTCCTTCCAGTACCTGCCTGCTTGCTTGTTCGTTTTTATTTCTTTATTCATGGCAGTGCTGGGTCTTCATTGCTGCATGGGCTTTTCTCTAGTTTTGGCTTCTGGTCTGTAGGGCAGAGGCACCGCAGTTGTGGTGCATGAGCTTAGGTCCCCCCACGGCATGTGGGATCTTCCTGGAGCAGGGATTGGACCCGCGTCTCCTGCACTGACAGGCCGACTCTTTAGTACTGAGCACCAGGGAAGCCCTCTTGCTCCAGTCCTTGATTCAAGGTCATAACTAGATCACAGGCCACAGCATACCTGGACTGGTGATGGGAAAGTCCAATAATGATGACCCTGCTACTCCTCTTAAAGTCAATGCTGTGAACAAGATTGTGATATGTAGCCCACCGAATCTGCCTCTGCCCAGCCCAGTTGTGCGGGGTATTAAATAAGACTATAATCTCCGTCTTGCCCCTCAGTGTATTCCCAGTACCTACTAGAGTGTCTGCACATAATAGGAGCTTGATAGGTAGATGCTGAATTGATGACAGCATGTTTTCATTCATGTGTATTACTGGTGGGAGCCAAAGCTGTGTGCCTTGGCCATATTCCCCCTGACTCACCCATCATGTTGAGGCCGTCCTATGACACGTTTCTTGTCCTCCCCGCTTCAGGGCTTCTTTCTGTCGCCACTGTAGGGAGCAGACATGAAGTTCTGGGGAGCTGATGCCTCCCCAAGAGTGGCCCTCTGCCAATGACAAACAGGAGTGGAAGGATATGTCTTCCAGCCTCCTTGCCCCTTGATGGGCAGTTCTGAGGCCTGTTCTATGCTGTGTCCTAGAGTGTCCCAGCAGATGGAGCTCCAGTTTTTTGAAGTAGTAAACTGCTTATGGATATACCTTGTAGTAGCTTTCTTCCCTTCTCTTTCTGTTTCCTCCACTCTCCTTATGGGGCTTTCTAAGAGCATCTCTCGACATTTAAGTTCTTATCTCGGGGTCTGTTCTGGAGAATGCAGTCTAAGACACTAATAAGAAAGCAATAAGGAGCAGAATCAGAAGTTAAGCATCTCTACTACTGTAACTGGGGAAACAACTTAGGACAGCCTGCTCAGCTACCAGTGACTCAGGCTTTCATCTTGGTATTTTAAAAATAGCAAGCTAGTTATGAGGCAAAAAATTATTTCCCAAGAAGTCATATGTACTGATCCTGTAAAGCATTCTCACATGTTGCATACTTGGTTAACCATAGTTCATAAAGGTGTATTTGGTACCCAGTCCTTCTGGTCTAGGAATGCTATTGTTCATGGCCTGCCCAGCACCCCTTCCTCTCTCATCACCAGGCTAGTTATAGTAATTCAATCCCCTTTGGCCAGAGTGGTGATAAAGGAATGGATACTTGACTCAGGTCAGGACCCCCTTTTGCTTATTTGGGGCTTTTCTGGTGCTGATGGGGACATTCTCCTATTCCTCTCTGGTTACAAGATTGGGAACCTCCTGAGACCACATTCTGTAATCAGGCTGTCACCTTTATTCTGAGACAATGAAGCCAAAACCCAGCAAGGCAAAGGCCTCTGCCCGCTCTGCCTGGTCATTCTAGGGTATGTTCATGTGAATCAATTAAAAACACCCACTGCTTCTGGTCCAAAAGAATCCTGATGAATGCATGATGCATAGGGCTTCCTCTGCTCCTTTTCCTTGCCATGATCTCTCATTTACCAAAACTCAGGCTTGGCAATGATGCCAGTTTTACATAGAAGCCACTGCAATGTTCTGGACTCATAGCTTAGAGAGCAGATGTACTGTGGCTGATGTCATTACTGAGTACATTCTCCGTCTCTGTGTGAACAGTGGCTTCTAATGGACATGATGCTGTTCAAAGCCCTGATTACATTGCTTTCATATACTGGTGATTGGCCAGTGTCACTAACCCTGGCTCAGAGATTGCTTCTGTTCTGTAACAACTGGTCTGCCCTGGATATTGAGCATAGCATCCTTAGGAACAGGTTCTAGAGGGTAAAAACCGTTCTAAAATAAACTCAGAACAAAACTGTTATTTTGATAACACACTTTGAGTTAGCCAAATTGGTTTGTGATAATTCTATAACCTGCTGAAGCACAACAGGGCCTTCATCCTGTTTCTTCTGAATACTGCTCATAAAACAGTAAATTACATTTGCTTCTTCTGTGATTTTGTGTAGCTTCTGAACCTCAAAGGTTTAGTGTAGATCTTTTTGTTGTCCCCAAAGTTACAATTAAAAGACAAAGTATTCTTCTCCCCCCACACACACACCCTTAAACCAAGATCTTCAGGGAAGTTATTTTGTGTTTGTTTTGAATATTCTAATAGGATTTGTAAAGCCCCATCTTCCTGGCTCTCGTCTCTGCAAGCTAAAGTAGTGCTTGAGAAAAGAAACACATATATCACTATTTATTCAGCTAATGGGATGTGAAGAGCTCTCTTTGAATAGTCTATTTATCTCTTCATGCTGTCACTAGGCAGAGGTAAGATGAGCCAGTGCTCAGCACTTGGAGAGGACCTGTTCAGGGAGAAGTGAAGTCAACTGATTTTTAATAGCTGATCAATAGAGGTTTTTTTTTTTTTTTTTTTGCTAACCCTGGCAAGAATGTAAACGAATAGATACCTTGAATCCTGTGGGATTGTATTGCTTTCTATCACAAAATATGATTGAAAATTGACCATATTAGGCTTTCCTTGAGTTCCTGAAAGTAATTAATACTAATTCCAGAACCCAAGGTCTTTCAGGTTCATATAAGGCTAATTTGGTATATTTAGGCCATGTCATGTTAAATGTTTTATGTTTGTTTAACTTCTCTATGTAACCATTTATCACACTAGAAACTCCATAAGGACTGTTGATTGTCCATGGTGATCATTTAGTATCGTTTACACAGAAACACAAAACTCTGTAGATGCTTGGTCTCTAGTCACTCTTTGGTAATATAACTACCAAGATTTTGGGGAGACATTAGTGATATTATTAGAAAAGGGTTGTTCATTATAATTTTAGGTTTATAGTTAGGATTAAACTTAATTTTAACTCACGCTGGAACTTATGATAAATAGCCATCATTACCCTTTTTGAGACAGAATCAATTCATGTCATCCTTTTTGATTAAAACCCTCTGATTGCTTCTAGCGTTTGTTCGAATAAGACACACCTTCTGAATCATAGCTCAGCACTGCTTCTCTCTCTGTTGGGGTCACTCTCTCCCTTTTATGATGCTGAACTCATCCTGGCATTTTCTCTCTTCATGAAGCACACGAGTGCATTCCTTTTCCTTTGTACTTGGGGTTCCCTCTGCCTGGAATTTTCTTGCATCACAGTTCTACACACAGCTCCCACTTCTGATTAGCCCTTTCTCCCTGTGTCACTTATCAGAGCCTTCCCTTGATCTTTGACCCCCTCTTACCTTCCTGGGTAGCTCTCCAGTTGGTTCCCCTATGTTATTATTTTCTTCCGAGCAGCCTTTGCTATCAGAATATTTCCTTTTTTAAAAAAAATTTTATTTCATCCATCTCTACCCACTACTCCATATACTCACACCCCAGAGCGTAAGCTGTCTGAGGGCAGGGAGTTGGTTCCCACCCCAGCCTAAGAGCCTGTGGTAGGGATAAGCATCACAAAACACCACAGGAAGGAAGGGAGAAGAATCACCACCATAATGGGGAGAATCAGAAACTGCTCTTTAAAGGAGGGATGGAAATCAGAGGCACTTCTGTAGGGTGCAGTTCCCCTGCTTCTGAAATCTGAAGTGAAGACTCTGCCAGATCTAGATTTATAGCCTAATTCCACAGGCTATTCCCTATTGGGAATGGCCTATTTGGAGGCCTTCTCTAACACCTGTGGGTGGCTCTTGGTGGTGATGTGAATACCACCGGCAGTGGTGGAGGGGACCCTTCACTACCTTGTGGCTGCAGGCTACACTTAACCCTGAATCCTCCACACTGAACTTGATGCCATTTAATGCTCCTTATACAGCCTGGCATTCCAGAGAGCTCCACCACAGCCCAAAGCCCTTCTCTGCCCTCATCCCACCCACCTGACATAGGGAAATCCTCTGAAATCCCAAAGCCCAACAGCGCTTGCTGTGTTTTGGCTCCATGTCATAACCTCCAGCCTAAGCAGATGCACCACACCTTTGGGTATCTAATAAACTAGGGCCCCTTTCTTTCCTTCAAGTAAAGAATACAAATGCATACTTTTGTGTGTTATTTCTAGGTGTTCAAGTATCCCATTTTCTGTTAGTTAACTACCCCTCGCCTGACGCAGAGCTTCATCATAGTTAGCAAAAATGAGGAATACACACTCAGGCCAATGTCAGAATTTGTGATGCTCATTGATGGCTGGGAGGTAGTAGGTAGTTTAGCTGCTAAGTCATATCTGACTCTTGCAACCCCATAGAGCGTACCTGCCAGGTCCTCTGTCCTTGGGATTCTCCAGGCAAGAATACTGGAGTGGGTTGCCATTTCCTTCTCCAGGGCATCTTCCAAACCCAAGAATCGAACCCAGGTCTCCTGCATTGTAGGCACATTCTTTACCAACTGAGCTACAAAGGAATCTGGGAAGATGAGTTAATTTAGTAAGCTGGTATCAGTTTCTTGAGACAGTGTCAGAGATAATATGTGAGAGAGAGGGAGTAGGGGAAAAGAGCAATGGAAGTTTAAGTGGTGCTTTAGAACATCTTTTCGCTGGGGAAATAAAATCGACAAAAGATTCAAATTTGTTAAATTAGGAGGAAGAGTCAATATGGTGTATTTGCCATCTGTCAGACACATTCAGTGTTCTTTGTCGAGGAGTGCTGCCAGCTGACCTTCGTGTATTGGGAAGGGGCTGGCAGAGAGTTGCGGCTTCATCCCCCACCCCCCCTGGGTGACTAGAATGCCCCATGAAGAAGGGGATGCACTCAGTGTGGGCTTCCCTGGTGGCTCAGATGGTGAAGAATCCACCTGCAATGGAGGAGACCCAGGTTTGACCCAGTCCATCAGGCCTCAAAGAATTAGACATGACTGAGTGACTAAGGATGCATGCACGCACGCACCCAGTTTGCTTTTACCGAGGGTCTTTAGGTGGAGCATGGTAGTACCCATTTTCAGTTTCTGTCAAGTTGGAAATAAAGTCACTGGACTCAATGACCCATGAGGAATAAAGTCACTGTCACGGGACTCAATGACCTATGAGAGGCCCAGGATTCTCAGTAACCCACCTGTTCCTCAGTCATGCAGTAAACCCCCACAGAACAGCCCCTCACATCTTAGTCTGGAGTTTCAATCTGCCCCAGTCACCTGAGATGTTCTATGAAGGCATACAATTCCGAAGTGGGCTTTATCAGCACTTTCTTAGGCTCACTTGAGATTTTTCTATTTAGGAAGGATTTTTATCTCTATACAAAAGCCATCCCAAGGGACTCTGTAAAATATTGATATTTGATTCCCGTAGCTGGTATTTTGCAAAATACTTCTGTCTCCCAAGACTATCAAGTAATTTATAAGGTCCCCACTGTAAACATTTTCAACTAAATGTCTCATTTTCCATGAATCTTGGAAATAGAAATGTGCAAAAGACGTGATAAAAATGCATTGAGGGAAACAGTAACTTATGAATGTGTCTCTGGCTCTGATGAGCTAGGTGTTATTGCATTAAGCACTCAAGCAGTCAGTGAGTAGACAATGCTACCTCATCTCTCTTGTTCCTCAGATCCACAGGAGCAATGTCACAGCCGTCCTCAGTACTTGGGTGAGGTGATTTGGAGAAGTCTGGCTTGGGTCCTCACCCTGGGGTATCACAGTGTTGGTGTGACAGTTTTTGTAACATAGGTCAAAGTGATTTTGAGATATTTAATGGTGAAGCCAGAACAAGATCAGGTGAGAGCAGTCCTCCAGCAGGTCCACAGAATGGTGTGGATGCATCTGTCTGCTGAATTCCCAAGATTCCACATGCAGAAGGAGCTGTTCATGGGGGGGAGAGGGGTGGTTTCAAGTATTAGCTTCACACTCACTTCTCAATACATTTGCCATACTTTTGAAAAGATGCATTTCTTTCAGAGGAACAGGGCCTGGGGAGAAGTAATCCAGTTTGCAGGATATACTATGTTACAAGGGCTTCTCTGATAGCTCAGTTGGTAAAGAATCTGCCTGCAATTCACTAGACCTGGGTTCAGTCCCCGGGTTGGGAAGATCCCTTGGATAAGGGAATGGCTACCCACTCCAGTATTCTTGCCTGGAGAATCCCATGGACAGAGGAGCTTGATGGGCTGTGGTCCATGAGGTCACAAAGAGTCGGACATGCCTGAGCAACTAACACACACATAAAATCTTACACATATCTTGGCATCTGAGTTGTGTTTTTAGCTTTAGTTTTTTAGGTCCCGACCCTTTCAAGAGTAGCTTTGGACTTTGTCCTGAGAAAAATTTACATATGTCTCTCTAGCTGTTTTTCAGTAATTTCTGAGCATGGAGTCCCTTCCTGCCCCATCCTCCAAGGTGCATATAAGGACCCTTCGGTTCTAAGCTTCTGCCAAGGGAGTGGTTTTGGTTGTTTTCGAGAACTAAGTTAGAGAAATGATAAGAGGTGAACAGAAGTGCACAGATAGTTAATTAGCTCTTTATTCTAGTCTCTAATATTTATAGACTGGTTTTTAATGATATTTTAAATATTCAGATCATGGGTATAGCTAATTATACATGAGTGATTTTAGGGCTCTGACTTCAGCATAGTTATGTTGAAGCTGTCTCATGTTCTATTTCCCTTTTCGGGAAGAAATGAAGTACTTTAAATTTTAAATACACTCTTAGTTGGCACACAAGGTGGCCCTATGAGCACAGCTTTAGAGCAGGGCTTCTCCAAATTCACTGGCTGTGACCAGAGAGCATCGTAAGAGAGGACCCACAGACTTTGAAGTTTGAAACCGGATTTTGATTTATTAGCCATTCGATTGAAGCAAGTTGTTTAACCTGTTTGGGGGCCTCAGTTTCCTCATCTGTAAACTGGAATTAATGATGATACGAAGGTTATTGTGAGGGTAAACTGAGATGGTACATGAAAAAAACCATACAGAGCATAGTGTCTGACACACAGTTAATGCTCGCTAGGTATATTTAATAACACCATGTACTTGCCCGATGTTCTTAACTTGTAATTTCATGGCTGTCCTTCTGAAAGAGTGATGCTGAAAAGCAGAGGCTGGCCAACTGACCATCCACTTATGAATATTCCAGTTACCTCATTCTCTCTCTCCTGCCACTGTATCTCAATCAGTTAATGAGTAGCATAGCTAGAGGTACTAGAAATTTGGCCAAAAAGTGTCAATAACCTTTATTTTTATGGCTTCATTTGTGTGTGTATGTGTAAGTCTTTTGACTGGGAGCTACAGATAAATATTTATAAATATATTCACATCTGGCATGAGAAAGTGCTTTCGACTTGTTCACATATCATATTCCTATTTCTAATTGTTAGGTAACACAATGACTCTATCTCAGCTACTGTTATCAAAATGTAGAATTAAATCCAGTGTGTTTGTTCAACTTCAGCACAAAGAGAAGACCTGCCATCATATGTAATAATCTCTTTAAAGCTTGGAAACATAAATGTGTTTCTTCTTTGTAGGATCCTTTTGTTTGGCTATTGTTGTGGCTGATGGTGGATTCTTCTGTGCAGATTTCACTTCACTACTGGTTTGGCAGGCTGGCTTTATTTTAAATAAGTCCTTCAGAGAACCTATTTTTTCTCTAGAAATAAATCAAAATGTTGGGAAAGGAATGTAAATTGTAGTTATCTTTGCAAAGAAAGCCCTCCAAGTAGCTTACAAAGAGGCCTTGATAGATGCAAGAAATAGCAGGCTGGAATCTGGGGGGTCCTTGCCTACTGGCAAAGCCATGCCCGTTGGCAGATGTATGATGTTGAGAGAAGCAATCCTGTTTTCTCTGGGACTCAACTGTACTCCCTACACAATGAGAGCTGAAACTGCATTTGAAATTCTCCACCTCTTCTGGTTCTTGGAACCCCTCTGATAAGTTGATGAAAGCTATGCCCCAGCTCTACCAAAAACAAAAACAGAAAGAATAGAAAGCATATTCCCAGACAATTTCACCATGCCTCATCCCACCCCACTCAGAGATCCCTTGTTGGTGGGCAGAGCCTTCATTGAGAGCTCCCTATAAATGGTACCTTTAAGCCATGTTTGGCTCCAAAATATTTCTCCCTGTGCTGGGAAAAGTCCCTTGCGTACTTGTTCCCATGCTTAAAATGGTTGACCTCTGTGGTCAGGATCTCTTTGTTGTATCTAAGTTTATCAACACAACAGTGGATTTGCTATTTCACTTGGCATTTTGAAATGACTGAATCTAAGCTGAAATTTGCTCTTCCTTGTCAGTATTTTTATAGGATCAGTCTATAAATGAAGATATTTGGAAAGTGCCAAGGCATACCTAGATTTAGGCAGATTTCAAGCATCAAGTTTTTTGTTGATTGTGATATAAGGCTGTTTTGGGGGAGGGAATATGTGCATGCTGCTGCTGCTGCTGCTAAGTCGCTTCAGTCGTGTCTGACTCTGTGTGACCCCATAGACAGCAGCCCATCAGGCTCCGCCGTCCCTGGGATTCTCCAGGCAAGAACACTGGAGTGGGTTGCCATTTCCTTCTCTGATGCATGAAAGTGAAAAGTGAAAGTGAAGTCGTGTTCGACTCTTAGCGACCCCATGGACTGCAGCCTACCAGGCTCCTCCGTCCATGGGATTTTCCAGGCAAGAGTACTGGAGTGGGGTGCCATTGCCTTCTCCCTATGTGCATGAGGATATTGAATACTAGAATTTGAACCTCCCTTCCTACTTTCCTAGTTCTCTTTCTTTATGACCACCCCCATGGCGTGATAAAGTGTTTGCATTTGTCTGATTCTTAAGACAAAGTTCCTAAAATTTCCAGCTTCAATTTGTAGAATACCTAATTCTTTGAGAGGTTTTTGTGTTTGGAAACTGGACTAATTTCTCTAAGATGTTAAGAAAGATAGCTGCTGACTGTTCACATTGTTTTGCAGGCTGGTTTTTAGATTTGCAAAAGAGTCAGACACAATCTAGCAACTAAACAATAACAACAAATACCATATATTATTTGGTATTATGATACTTGGGGAGTCAGGACAGGAAAGTGAAACTTGTTGATTTTATGAAAAGCATTTGCTCCGCAAAATGGAATGCTGCCTCTGTTTGTGTGATTATGGAAAATTTTCTTTCCGCACACACAGCACAGAACACTTTTTGGGAATCATCTCTCTTTATTTTCATGCCAACCCTGTGGAGAAGATCCAGTTGGTACTCCTGTTTTGCACATGAATAAAAAACCAGAAACCTGAGACTCAGATGGATTAAGTAACTCATCCAAGTTCACTCAACTTCAAAGTTGTGCTTGAACCCAAGTGCATATGAATACAGAGCTTACACTCTCACTAATATCCTGTGCAGTCCTGGAACATTCTAATGCTGGAGAACGAACTGAAGCTGTCATTCTTTTTTACCATAAAGGGACTGGAGCCAGGGGATCCGAGTTCCAAGTCATGTAGCCTGGATTCCTAGCCCAACCTGTGGGTCCCCACCTCGCCATTTGGCCCTCTCCAGAGCATCCCCAGCTCCAAACCTGCTAAGATGTATGTCATCTCTGGCCTTACCTGGCTCACGTGTGTTCCAGGGACCAGTCCAGGCTTCATCACATTCTCCATGATGAATCCTCTTCTTTCTGGGCTAACAGCTCTGTTTACGATGCTTCCTTTTTTTTTTCTTCTATATTGGAGGATTGCTGATGAACACTATTGTATTAGTTTCAGGTGTACAACACAGTGATTCAGATATGTATATCCATTATTCAGTTATGTATATCGACTCTTTTTCAGACTCGTTTCCCATTCAGGTTGTTCCTGTCCTTGTCGGTTATCCATTTTAAATACAGCGGTGTGTTCATGTCAATCCCCAACTCCCTACCTATCCCTTCCCCCCATGCCTCCCCTGTGGTGACCATAAGTTCATTTTCTAAGTCTGTGATTCTGTTTCTTTATATTGCTTCTATCTGTTTCTCTTACTTCTTCTCCCTCCTTCTCACCCTCTTTTTCTAACATTTCCTGTTTTTCACCATTTTACTATAAGATCATTCTAGTCTTTAAAATAGTAACTGAAAACAAAAATAATAGTAGCACTTACCTTTTAGGGTTGTTTGGAGAGTTATAATAGTTATTAATAATTATAAAAATAATAACAGACTATAAGAATAATTGCCAGTATGTACTGTGTAATTACTGTGCACCCAGGAACTATACAAAGCACCTTACACTTTTCATCTCATTACGTTTTATACCAGCCCTTTGAGATGATTCCCTTCTCAATCAGCTCCATTTTAGGGGTAACCACTTGGGGCACAGGAAGGTTAAGTTACTTGCCCAAGATCAGAACTTAAATTTTAGAACTCAGGTTATGTGGTTCTGGAGCCCAAGTTCTTGGCTCCTTGTTTTTACCGCCTTGTCCTGATTCCTGAAAAGCAATAGGCACAGTGCATAGCAAATGGTAAGGACTTGTCATCATTTCAATAGATAATCATGTAGAGTCTCCTGTATCCCAACCACTGGGGATACAGCAGTAATAAAACTGATTTAAAAAAAAAAAGCAAAGAGAAAACCTTCCATGATACAGTTTACATCCCAGTTGAGGGGGTGGGGGCACACAAAAAAGATGAAATAGGTACAGTTGTTTGTGTCAGATGATGGTAAAGGCAGTGGAGGAAAATAAAGTCAGAACAGAGGCTACCACATGCCAGAGAATGAGAATATTACGGGTAACTAGAATCTTTATTAATGAATAGCCATGATAGAGGTGAGACCTGCTCTTGTCATCATTCTACCAACCACTGGTAAGTTCCGAGGTTGGTAATATATACTTTTATCTCTTCCTTGTGCTCTGTCTTCACATTCCCCTTCAACCTTTGTATATTAGACGACTTTGGAACATGACATTAGAATTCACCCACCTGAAGTCCATTTGGCTTCTAATGGGAGTTTTGAGATGCAGCATTTGTTGGGCTTGGCTGCTGTGCACAGTGCTGGCATTTATATGTATGTAAAGCCAGTCCTCTCTGCCTGCAAGCGTGGTTGCCTTTCACAAAACCATCCTTCACTCTTTGCTGATTGCGTTAGTGTCACGTAATATGTGGCAGCATCAAGCCCAAGGAAATGCATGATAGATGAGCTAGGAAAGAGTCTGTTTGTTTCTCAAAGAGGGTAAAGCTGTCTTATGTGCACTGGAACAGTCAGTAGAACTGAAAACTGTGTAACTTAGATTGGGACTTGAACACATGCAGCTGAGACTTGAACCCTGTCAAAACCCATGGTCTTCTGAGATCACGCACCTGATTTCAGGACTTAATGAAGCTCAGGTTCTTGACGTCTCATCACAGAAAGAATTCAGAGAGAGACAAAGTGATAGCTAAGAAGTGGGTTTATTTAGTTTGGGATCAACATGTACACACTGGTATATTCAAAATGGATAACCAACAAGGACTTATTGTATAGCACAAAGAACTCTGCTCAATGTTATGTGGCAACCTCGATGGAAAGGGGTTTTGGGGGACAATGGAAACACATATATGTATGGCTGAGTTCCTTCACCATTCACCTGAAACTATCAAAACATTGTTAAATAGCTATACTCCAATACAAAATAAAAAGTTTAAAGTTTGGGGGGGGGAAGAGTGGTTTATTTAGAGAAACATTCCATCAGACAGAGTGTACAGATCATCTTAGAAGGTGAGAGTGCCCTTGAAATATGATGTGGTTAGTTTTTGTGGGCTGGATAATTTCATATGCTAATAAGTGGAAGGGTTATTCTATTATACTATTTTGGGGAAGGGGTGGAAATTTCCAGGAATCGGGCCCCTACCCTGCTTTTTGGTCTTCGATGATTGGCCTGGGAAGTGTCATGGCACCTGTGGGTGGGCCTTTTAGCTTGCTGATGTGTTACAATGAGCATATACTGAGGCTCAAGCTTCAGTGGAAGTCACTAGTCCTCAACCTTGGACTCATCTGGTTCTAAACAGTTTATGTTGTGTCCTTGGGCTACGTCATTCTTTCAAAGGTTGTGCCCTGCCCCCTTCCCTCCTGTTTCAGAGCTCGGCCATCATGGCCTACACACCTGAAGTCCTTATGGAGGTGTTTAACTGCAGAAGGAAGGGAAGCCTCTACCCACCACATTGAGGAACAGGGTTTAAGAGGACAAGTTCACTGTTTTTCTTTTGGAGAACTTCTAACGCAAGAGTTTCTGTACTTATTATGCCAATTGGGGTAAAACCATGCACAATTTTACTTCTTTTGTTACTTGGACAGTTTGTAGAAAACTATCTATCATTTTGGGGTTGGGCTACAACTTGACAAAACATAGGCAAAGGTAGCATGCAGGGGTCATAACAGTTCACGTTGGCCTGCCTTTATGGCCAGAATAGCTGTGGCTGAAGCAATTATGAAGCAATCCATATCAGTTGTTTGAGAAATGCCATTGTGGCCCAAAAGGACCATATTGTTCCTTTTATATGGCACTGACTAGATTTTTTCCCCCCAAAATTTTATCCATGAAGCCTCCACAGTGCCCTGTGAAGTATTGCTGCTGTCGTCCTACTTAATAGCAGTGCTAGGAGAAACAGGAAACTTTTAGACATTATACTCATATTTTTATTAGTGCAGGTAAGGTATGCAGCCTCCTATGTGCCAGAAAGTGGTGGGATAAGGAGAAAAATAAAACCTTGCTTTTGGCCCAAATAACTCCAGTCAGCAGATTTTAATTGAGCAACTATTATACATATTATTCAGAACCCTCCTGATGAAATGTTGAATAAAAGCTAACATGTTCCATACACTCAGAAGGTCTGCAGTCTCATAGGATAGCTGGAAATTAATTTAAAAAATACAAAAATGTAAAATTATGTGTCTGATATGTGCTTTAAAGAAGGTATATTAGTGCTGGAAGATTTTAACCAAAGAGAAATTGCCTAACTGAAAAGGCCATAAGACATCTTGTTTGGAAATTGATGATTGAATTGAGATGTGAAAGATGGATAGGTGTTCACTAAGTCGAATCAGAGATGGGGAAGTATTGGGTTGGCCAAAAAGTTTGCTCAGATTTCCCCATAACATCTTACAGAAAGCCCAAACTAAGTTTTTGGCCAACCCAGTAGATAAGGTAGGGGAGCATGTGCAGAGGCCCTGTGGCAAGGGAGAAGGGTTGATACAGTGAGAACATAGGATTAGAGAAGGCCGAAGATGTCAGATGAGACTAAAGACAAGCAGGGCAGATTCAGGTCTTCTGGGTTGTGTTTAGGATCTTCATCTTTATCTCATGGACAGTGGGAAACCACTGAGAGGCCAGGAACAGAGGGAATCAGATTTACTTCTCAGTAAGGTCACTGTAGTATTTGCGTGGAAAACAGACTGGAGGATATGAATGGAAAGGAGAGAGTTTAGGAGACAGTCAAGCCTTTAGACCAGATGAACTAAATGGGAGAAATGAAATAGAGTAAGGAAATGACATCGGTGATATATATGATTATATTTTATTACCGTTTAATGTGCCCTTCCTGCATGCTCGGCCCTTTGCTAACTCATTTCATCTGCCCAGTGACCCTTGAAATGGACATAATCTTGCCCATATAACAGATGGGGGAACTGAACCTTAAGGAGTTGACTTAGCTTGCCCACAGTAATAGAACATATGAATGGGGAAATCTAGGAATGAAAAGCCCAGAGCCAACCAAAGACACTGGGCAGATTCCAAGATCCTTTTCTTGGAATTGGTTGATGCAGATGTTATAGAAATAAACGTCAGGACATTCTCTTTGTCTCTTGGTAAACTCTGTCTCAGCTTATTTCCTGTAAGTGAAGCCACATAGAGGAGTGAACCTCCCCAGGTTCCTCAACTTATCGTAGAAGGATGTTGGCCGCAAACAGAGTTTATAAACCCTTCCAACCATAGATTCCATTGTACTGAAATCAACCCTGGAATCAGGACACTTCAGACAGAGCTGTTCATGCCTTAAGTCTCCAAACACAAGATGATTCTGATTAGAAGGCCTTCCCAGCAAAGATACTAATAGCGGTGCCCCTCTCCCAAGTGTGGCCACATTTTTAAGAAAAATATCCTTGCTTCTATTAAAGTACCTGCTATCCAAAGATTACCTATTTGCTGTAATTCTTTTTTTAATCTTGGTAAGCTGACTGCTTTCAAATAGGCCTCAGACTGCATGACGGAAATTCATCTCCTTGAACTTTATTTAACAGGGCCACAGAATCATTCTGAGAGAATCATTTAAATTAATATGAAGCATTATAGTGTTAAAGGGGAAAAAAATTCACTCTAATTCCCAATTTCAGAATTGCTCAAGACCTCTGTTCTGGGCTGTGACCCCATGAGTGTGGGCAGCCTAGGTGGCTGAGAAGTTCTCACGTATCCTAAAGTCACATTTCAGCCTTTGACAGCTAATGTAAAAGGAGAATTACCACCCCCTCACTGCCCACTCCCCCTCTACCAAGTCATTCAGTTAGAAATCACTCATTCACCAGTGAACACTGGTTAAATATGGAAAATCTGGAAACAAACAAACAAAAAACGGCTAGAGTGGAGGTGGAGGTTTTTGTATCCCAAGCGGTTATCCACCCCAAGCTGTGTTAGTTTCAGATGAGACAGCTTGTATGAAAATTTAGGAGTCCTGGAGAACAACAATAACAAAAATTAACAAATGGCAGGATGAGTAGCAGAAGGGAAAATCAAGCATATGCTGCTCGTTTGAATGTAGTTTCACGAAAAATCTTTTCCATTACACCCTAAAACAATCTGTCCTTGCCAGATAACGCATTGGACATGGAAAGCATGCTCCCTCCACTTGCTTTTCTAGTTATAAGGCAGCCCTTTAAAAATGAGAGCTCAGCAGCTGGAGACAAAAAAAAAAAAAAAGTCAGCTTGTCTTTGGAAGTAACATAAGGGGGTAAGGGGAGCCAGTGCCTCTTCCCACCACTTAACCAGCAGTGGCATGCAGCACTTGGCTGTTTGTGTTCCGTCAACACTAATCAATAAACATCTGTTGGAATGAGCATTGTTGCCTCTTTACGATTCATTATGCTTCATTAGGAATTGGTTTTGTCTTCAAGGGAAGGGAAAAAAAAATCTCATGTAATTAAAGAATAGTATGTTATGCTCCCATATTTTTCCCCCTAAAGACCTGAATCCTTTTAAGGCCATTATTTACAGTACATTTATCTGTATTTAAATGTAGCTACTTTTCCTTGAAAAGACCATCTGTTCATAAGGGCCATCCTTTTTCCATCCTCCCAGTGGTACATGTGGCAGAGCAGTGGTGTTCGCTGAGGACTGTGGTTAAATGAAAATGTATGAGACATGAATGAGAGGAGGACAGGGACCCAGCAAAGTGATGTCTGGCCCTATCCTGGGGGGGGGGGGGGGCGGTGAAAGGAAAGGAAACACAAAATTTGCTGGACAGAGAGGCACATTTGAAATGACAATCTTTGGAAATGGCTTTACCAAAGGGAGGTATAATATCAGAAATTCTCAAGGCTGGTTGACTTCAGTGATCCTTTTGCAGGGTTTATGATAGACAGTTTAAGTGTCCCCTGCAGTATCTGGCAGGCAGAGCATTTTGTTATTTTTCTTTTGAGAAAATATCTTGCAGTCGAGGGAGTATTAGTATAAGTGATGCAGCTGTAGTCACGGAAGTCACCTTAAAGTCACCATGAGTTTATCCCTGCTGAGGGTAGTGTCCTTGGGTGAACTTAGCAGAGTTGCATATACTGCACACAAGTGTACAAATAAAACCTGAAGTCACCGATGATGACCCCACCTTACATAGAACACAGTTCCTGTTCCTGTTAGTTTAACATTTATTTAACCAGAGCTCTTGATGAACTGAAAAGCAGTCGAGGACTTTAGAAAGCGTAGAGCACAGCAGAAGTCAGGGTGAAATTCAAGGATTAGTGGAATATTAGCATTTACTTCTCCATTTAATGCATACTGGAGTTCCCAAATATAAAGTTTTGGAGGGCTATTCCGTATGAGTAAAACCTTTCCTTGAGAAACACTCAAGGAATTTCACTTAAAGCCTGCTATCACATACAAGTGAAGGGAAAGAAAGGGTTAGGTGCAATGTGATTAACTTTTTCTATTTTTGAATAATGGAATGAAAATTAGAATTAAAAAAATAGCCAGGCAGTCTCAAGCAACATCACGCCTATGCATAGAGCAGGTCATATCCCTGTGTATGTAGGTACAAAGGATTTCTTGTTCACAGAAGTGAAGGATAATTACATAATGCATTTGTGCAAAAAGTTAAATGTGCAAGCAATATGTGGAATATGGATTTCTCCTCCCATCTAGCAGACCTGTTCTGTCTCCATATTTCCCAAAATGTGTTTGACAAAACACTTGTCTGTCAGGATGCTTAGCAAAATGAAAAGGTGATGAGACCCCTGTGAAGCATGTTTGGGCAATGTAGCACTCTTAGACATTCACAGGCTCTATTGGCATCTTAAAGGCACTGAGAAATCTAGCAGTAAATAAACAACTTTAGCTTTGTTAAATTCCAGCATCTCTCAAACTTGTTTGACAAGCAAGTCCTTCTGTTCACAGAGCGTGTTTTCGCATCATTCAACACAAGTGTTTGTGGAAACACACTGGCAAATGGTGACCTACAGTGATGTCTTCTAGGCTTGTGTAACTGATGCGCTCGATGGGGAATAATGGATTAAAAGTGCGGAGATGCTGTTTCTGTGGGTCTCCAGGAGGGCAGAGAACTCTGATAGGAAACTGCAGAGCTATATAACTGGAGGCATTGTGAGGGTGCTGGTATTGAATCTTTGGAATCAGGAATAGCCTGATTCTTGGTGGAATAGCCTTCCTATAAAAGATACTTGGATGATGCATCTCTGATTTTTGTTTTCCTGTAGTCCATTTCTCTGAGTCTCAAATAGGTTGTAAATGCATCTGGACTTCCTAAATTGCTTAGGTTTCTCTTAGGTTTCTGCCTTCTCTCTGGGTAGTTCTTCACTTTGTCAAAAACACTTAGTTTACATTGTGAAATCAAATTGAAATAGTTTGATCTCACCACCTACAGCTGAGAGTCCTGGACACCTGACCTTTGTAGGAAAGTACACAGTTGAGGTTGGCAGTGGGCACCACCTAAAGGAAGTTTGCCTTCCACAGCCTTCCATATATATTAAAAATGCCTCCTTAGAGAGAGAGGTGGTATTTTTCCTGATTTCAGTGTCTGTCCAAAGTGATGAAGGATGAAAATTTCCCACCTACCCTTGATCTTTAGAATAGCTGTTATTGTTGTTCAGTTGTAGGCCGTGTCCAACTCTGTGACCCCGTGGACTCTAGCCCCTCTGGGTCTTTGTCCTTTACTATCTTCCAGAGTTTCCTCAAATTCATGTTCTTTGAATCCGTGATGCTCTCTAACCATCTCATCCTTTGCCACCCACTTCTCCTTTGACTTCAGCCTTTCCCAGCATCAGGGTCTTTTTGTTGCTTATGTTCTGCCCTGTTCGATTGAAGTGACATTCTTTGCAATGCTATTGTGAGAGATAGGGTTGTAGATCTTAATTGTTTCTTTGTGCTTTACTCCATTTTCCTTTTTTTATTTTCCTAAGTATCTTATTTTTTCCATTCTATTTCTTCTATTTTTCTTTTTTTGCCCCTCCACCCCTTCCTTCTTCCTTTTCCGCTCTTTTTCTTTCTTCTCACCCTTGTCCTTCCCTAATAAAGAATTATGGTGGCTCTAAATACCTTATGTAATATTATGTCACACTCCTTAGATCTACCAAGCTTATCTGCACACATAGGAACTGAGGTACATCTGGGAACCACGCTCATTCTTAGTGATCACCTTTGCCAAACTCTGCCAAAACTTTGAACATCTTTGCCAAAACACAATTTATAAGCAATGTGTTTTAGACTTGTACATAGCTTTTGTCAGGTTTTTAGGCTGTAGTTGGTTTTTTTAGATCAAGGTCAAAGTGTGTGGTTTGCACAGCTTATGTCTTGCCTGACAGTTCCTGGCCAAAGTGGAAGTGAGGATGCAGTGCAGTTGAGGCTTCCACTGTAAGCCCCAGACCTGGGGGCCAAAAAAGGGCACTTTCTCCCTTCTCTGCCACCTTGCTATTAACCCAGTAGAAGGTTGAGTGCTACAGTCATCCCTGTTTGGAGACCTCTGCTTATGACATTGGTTCATCACAGGCTCCCAATGCAGTTTAGCAATTTTACCTGCCAGTTCTAGGGTTTTCCTTTCTTTGACACATTTGCACATGGTGACATTTTCTTAGAGACCCTCACATCAGTTCAGCAGTTTCATCTGCACATTCTTTCCATTCATCCAGTCTAGAAAGGCATTTAAACATGACATGTTCCTTTGTGGTCTCCTTTCCCAGTCTGGCCATTGGTTCTCTGGGTGACCAGTTTGATTTGCTTTTTCTAGCTTGATCATTCTTTTTGGTGGAGCAGAAAGCAGGAAATTAGAAGCTGATTCAATTTTTTTTTCTGATGATCTAGTTGTATTTGTAGATCAAAGGATATTTAATATTTATAGTTTTGAATATCGACTTTAACATAAAGTTAGTTATAATCCTGGATATTGTATTGTGTGTGCAAGAAATTGGATGTACTTAATCTTCTTTAAAAAGTTGCTTTAAGAATCACTTAGAGGTATGAATTTGTCTAATAAACCCCACTGTTAACATTTGACTTGAAAGTTCTACCCCTCTCTTGTTGAGGATGGAAGAAAGTTGATCACTCATAGGTGTGTTAATGTAAACTCTAGGAGTTTACATTATGTTAAGCTACCAAGAAGTTTTATTCTCTAGCTCAAAGAGAACACAATTCTGTAAGAGGCAAAATAGACAGTAAATACTGTCATCTCTCAAATAATGTTCTCTTATAGTAAATGCATAAAGCAAGCAGGGAGATGTTTCTGTAGCTCTGTGAGATTTAGTATACCATTATATATATTCTCACATATATATGTATGTGTATGTCTCAGATACATCTCCTAATGGAGTCTGTATTTTCTATCAGCACAGATACCTGCATCCATCTGTTGTATTTCATGGTGTATTCTGCTGGACAAGTTAAGGCCTTACAAATTTAGGATGTAATGTTTAATGAAAATGCATACTGTCAATTTCTGTCATGATGTAAGCATTGTTTTGCTAACTGTATGATCTACTTGCCTTAAAATCTTCCTATAATTATATATTTCCTAAGATAAGAGATTAATAGAGCAGTGTCACACAAACCATCTTCCGTGCCCCAACCCCGAGAACATCCTTTTCCCCTGAATAAGACTGTTTGCTCTGATAGATTTTATCCTGATGGTAATTTGATTTATGGGACTGATGTTGAATTTCTTCCTTTCAAATTTATGGTCTGGTAGATTTCATGCTGAGTTCAAGATGCTGAGCCTAATGATATTCACATTGGTGGCATTATATTGATTTGTTTTGGTATGATGTATAGGGCTTTTAAAAATAATAACACTGAATAATTATACATATACAATATACTTTTTTATGCTTATGCACACTGAAATTAAGATTTATGCTCAATATCTTGTGATTCATTTTATAAATGTCTAAATCCAGAACTCTGAATTGATGACATTTTTAATTGGGAATAGGTAGTGATGTGTGTCTTCTCTTGTTATTTCCTAAAGGTTCAGTATTTGAGTGCTGCTGTTATTTGTTATAATTTATTTTGTGGGCTTTGTTGGGGCATTTTATAATTCATACATATGCATGCAAGAGACTTCTGTTCTAGTTAACCAAACCCTAAAGAAAAATTAGATAACTAGCTTTAATATGTGAAGTATAGGATTTCTCGGGTGAGTTCTAATGATAAAGAACTCCCTGCCAATGTAGAAAACATAAGAGACACAGGTATGATACGTGGGTTGGGAAGATCCCCTGGAGGAGGGCATGGCAACCCACCCACTCTAGCATTCTTACATATATATATATATATCACTCAAGTATTCTTGCCTGAGAATCCCATGGACAGAGGAGCCTGGTGGGCTGCAGTCCATAGGGTTGCAGAGAGTTGGGCATGACTAAAGTAACTTAGCGCACACACACACACACATGTGAAGTATAAGCCCTTATAGTTTTATGTTACACTCTGAAAATGAATTAAATGCCCACCACATGGGATAATGGATGTGAACATGCTTTTGTATACTAATGTCAATTGGTAAAGTAGTGGGTTAAAGATGCTGAACGTTGATTGGTCCACACAGCCCATTGTTCATGGAGAATGGAAGAACATGTGAGCATGAATAGCATGTTATATCTGAAATATACCAAAATCTCAAGCTAATTTCAAATATTCTAGTTTCATACCTCTGTGAAAAGGAATTTTCCTGGGTCTAAAATCAGTTTTAGTATACAGTATTTGCACTTTTACCATGAATAATATACAGTCTATTAGTAAAGACCTTGACCAAAAAATTAGTCATTAAGTATAAAAAAAGAAAAACAAAAACCAAAAACACAAATTATTATAGGTCAGTTTACTTACGGATTGCTTTATTTAAAAAAAAAATTCATACAGATACTTGACGTTAAATGAATTGAAAACTTTACTTGGTTGACCAGATTTATTCCTTTTTCAACCAGCTGTGCTGTTGTTGTATGAAAACAACTTTGCTGAGGTCTTTGCCAACAGACAGCAAACTATTATGATGAAAAATGTGACTTTTTAGTGTCATGCATCTGTTAACCAATTCACATCCAACATTCTAAACTGTGTTCTCTTCATTTCCTTGCCTATATTCCCATGAAAACTTCATTTATTTATTCACAAGTTAGTTTAAGATGAGCCATTTCCCCCAGTTTGTAGTGCAACTTTATGGAAAGAGACATCATCATGGAGTCTGACAGACCTGTCCTTGAAATAATAATACTCCTTCATGAATAATCTCTGGGAAATCTAACTTTTCAAAAACTCAATTTTTAGGAATAAATAACTTTGTAAAACTGCTGGCAATGCGGGAGACCTGGGTTTGATCCTTGGGTTGAGAAGATCCCCTGGAGGAGGTCATGACAGCTCAGTTCAGTTCAGTCACTCAGTCGTGTCCAACTCTTTGCAACCCCATGAACTGCAGCATGCCAGGCCTCCCTGTCCATCACCAACTCCCTGAATTTACCCAAACTCATGTCCATTGAGTTGGTGATGCCATCCAACCATCTCATCCTCTGTCGTCCTCTTCTCCTGCCCTCAATCTTTCCCATCATCAGGGTCTTTTCCAATGAGTCAGCTCTTTGCATCAGGTGGCCAAAGTATTGGAGTTTCAGCTTCAACATCGTGACAACCCAGTCCAATATTCTTGCCTGGGGAATCCCCACGGAGAGAGAAGCCTGGCAGGCTACAGTCCGTGGAGTTGCAGAGTCCGACACGACTGAGTGGCTAACCACAGCACAGCACAGCTCAGCCCGAGAATGTAAAAAGAGAACTCCTCACATGGTGCATGCGTGCACGCTCAGTAGTTTCACTCGTGTCCGACTCTTTGCGATACTATGGACAGTAGCCCATTAGGCTCCTCTGTCCATTGAATTCTCCAAGCGAGAATACTGGAGTGGGTTGCCATGCCCTCCTCCAGGGATCTTCCTGACCCAGTGGTCCAACTTGGTCTCTTACATCTCCTGCTTTGACAGGAGAGTTCTTTACCACTAGCACCACCATACATAAGGTTGTAAAATAGAAAGTACTTGGGTATGATGGATGCTCAGTGAAACCTGATAGATACTCAATGAAGGTTTGTTCTAATTCTACTAGTATTTGACTCATAGAATATAGATTTGGACTTTGGATGACTGAGCATGAGCTTTAGTTTTTTGATGCAGTCAAACACCAGAAAACATTTAACACTAGCAATACTTGTATGCTTTTTCTACTGTGTACCTGGCTTGTTAGAAATAAAACATTGGCAGTCTTGAGTTCTGTGCATAATGCAAAATGCATGCTTAATGTATATTAGAAAAATGTGTGCATCAAGCTATTCTTTTGTTATTTTCTGTATGTGACTCTCATCCCCCCATGAGATGTTGGTGATTTTGACCCAGCAAACACATATGTGAATAATTGCTTTAAGTTGGAATTTAATATTTAACTAAAACTTTAAAGGAAAATAAAATTGTACTGAGAAAAGAGTCACCATTTTCTATCAGTTTGCTTGCAAGGTTAGAAAAGACATTCACGTTTAAATATCTCTTTAATGATGGAAATGAAGAGAGCTCTATAACCTTGTAAGCAATAAGCCTGGGGATTAAACTCTGTAATTTAGGAGCTCATTAGCCATCCTTTCACTTAGGACAATAATAATTTAATACCTTAACACCCCCTCACTCCAATGACATGCATATCATATTTCCTTCCCAGAGCCTCCTCCTTTTCAGAACTGTTGATTGACACTTGCAATTAGCTGAAATACAGTAAGGTAATCCTGTGGAGTATTGGTTTACTGTAAATAGATTATGCTTTCTTTTATTTTGACTAAACTTTGGACAAAGTAGGTCTTAAGGAAAGTGAGAGAGAGAGAGAATGTGCAACACCAAGTATTTTCTAAAAACCCCATCTCTAGTTGGTGGAGTTTTTGTTCAAAAACAGAAGGCTAACTCTGTTCACTATTTTCATAATTTTTTGGAAACAGTTTGCTATATGAGTTGGGTTTTAAGAGGAAAATACGAATGATAGAGTTCCTTTTGTTTGAGATGTGATCAGGGCTGCTGAATTAAACATTTTGGTTCAAAAAGTGTTAATGGAACACCTCTATTAGTTTTATTAATGGATTATTTTGTGGTATTTGTCTGCTGTGTATTGAGAACAATTGCTCAAGTGGTAGCATTAATTCAGTTGCTGTGTCCCAGACACTGCTAGGCCTGGGAAATTAAAAAAAAAAGGAACCACATCCTGTCTCTCAGAAAACTCATAGCCTAGCTTCAGAAAAATGTGGAAAAGTGAGCTTTAAGATATTGTGAAAGGCATAATAGAGGGCTATGAGAACAATGAAATTGAGTGATTTTATTCTTGAGGTACCAGGTGTTGATTAAATGTGAGTGCTTAATATCTAATAAAGTGATTAAACTCATTACTTGGTACAGGTATCATGTTTACATGTTTCTAGGATTTTTTTTCCCCCTCTTCTGGGGACTGCTTTATCTTTTAATTTCCATTTCTCTAACTATCAGTTTGAGCTATAAATCAATCAAGCAGTAAGCTCGAAGATGAGGGAAATGGCTGTAATAGCTAGTATGTCCTAACATCTTTGAATTCTCTTTGAATTAGTCATGGTGAATTTAATCCACCCAAAAACCAAACACTGGAGAATCACTTAGGCATCAAACTCTGGATCCAGTTCCCCATCTCCACCACTTTCAAACATTTTGGTGTTCATGATAGGAAGGCATCAAAGATCATCTCAAAGACAATTTCTTTGAATGTACTATTAGTGAGGGAATTTAAACTATTGCTTGCTGTGTTAGCTGTCAGGGTAATCTGACTCTTAGAGTCTCATCTGGATATACTGATGGCTAGTGATTGATCCTTTCTCTCTCTTCTCATTTCTCAAAAGCTGCAGTAGCTATGTGGATCCATAGTATAAAAGGAATGTGCAAAAAAATTTTAAAACTTAAAATCAGTGGGAAAGGTAAATGACAATTGAAAGGTCTGTTAATATGAAAGTGAAAGAGAGATGCAAGTACTCGTAACAAAAGGAAAAGTAGTTAGAAGAATACAGTTAATTAGAAAGTGTGTTTTACCCAGTTTTCCATGAACATTGTTCTCCATAGTAACCTTCCTATTCCCAGAGGCCTCAACAACCATCTGTCTCTGTATATAGTGAACTCTCAAGTTAATATGACCATCCCAGACTTCTTTGCTCCCTCCTGACCTCTGTCACCTAACAGCCTATTAGCCCTCTCTACTAGAGACCCTAAAACGTACCTCAAAGTCAGTGGGACTGCTTTCTGGAGTTTCTTACCAGTGAATGCTACAACCTAAGTATCAAGTAGAAATCTAGGGATGACTGTTGATTCCTCCTATTTTCTCATCTTCCCCAAACCAATTGATCAAAAGATTCTTTATATTTTACTGCCTCATGTTTCTTAAATCTATCCATTTCTGCTCATTACCACTGTCACTACTTAGTCAAAGCTGCCAGCTTCTCTTATCTGAACCACTGGGTGGCCTATTCATTGATCACTGGAATATGGTCCCTGCTATGCATCTATATTACCTATGCCCCCTGATATTTGACTGACTCTGAAAATGTACCACTGCCAACTTCTTCCTCCCTCCCTCTCTTTTTCATGCTCTTAAATCTTCCCATTGTCTCCCACTGCAACCCATGCACCTTAACTTCATCTGATCACACTTATTTCAACAGACTTTTCTCTTATCACACTTCCCCGCTCTTATCACTGTTCCCCTCACTGACTTGTTCCAGCCACACACTCCATCAGCTCCTTGAACACTGCTATCACTTCCTTCCCAGGGCCTTTGCTTATACTATTCTCCCCTCTGCAGTGCTCTATTTTTATTCTCTCACCTTTCTTCAATCTAATTAATGCTGACTCATTTTACTTCTCATCCTAGGCCTCATTTCTTCAGACCTGACTCCCAGACTAAGTCTACCTTCTTTGTCATAGGCTCTCATTGAACTGTATTCCTTTCCCTAAAGAAAGAAGTTAATTTGTGTTTATACATTCATACCATCAATGAATGTCTGCTCTTTCATTAGACTGGGGCTCTGTGAGGTCAGGGGTCTTGTCTGTTCTACTCACCACTGTGTCCCAGTGCCAAGTACATGAATAGGTGCTTGTGAATATCCCTTGAGGCAATAATGAATGGAGAGATGGAGAGATGGATGGATGGATGGATGGTTGAATGAATGAATGGATAAATAACTCAGATTACTTCCTGTGAGATTTTTCACCTCTCTCGGTGCCTTGCCACATTTTTTATGCATTGAGATGACAAATGGTATCCCACATATTTAGGAAATTGGGTTCCAAGTCAGAACACTTTATTAGAATCTTTTACTTGTATGTTACTTACACCATCTCCCTACACCTCATTTTTTCTGTAAGACAAAAGCAGTACTGTCTTATAGGTTCAGTGGGTGAAGGGATTAAATGAAATAGTCTGTGCTTAGTTGTCGGCATACTGATTATTTATCGTAAGAAGTCACTAAGTAGTACCTATGACAATGACTGGACAGTGTATTAAAAGGCAGAGACATCACTTTGCCAACAAAGGTCTGGATAATCAAAGCTGTGGTTTTTCCAGTAGTCATGTAAGGATGTGAAAGTTGAACCATAAAGAAGGCTGAGCACTAAAGAATTGATGCTTTCAACTTATGTTGATGAAGAAGACTCTTGAGAGAAAGGAGATCAAACCAGTCAATCCTAAAGGAAATCAACCCTGAATATTCATCAGAAGGACTGTTGCCAAAATTGAAGCTTCAGTACTTTGGACCCCCTGATGAAAAGAACCAACCCGTTAGAAAAGACCCTGATGCTGGGAAAGATTGAGGGCAGGAGAAGAATGTGACAGAGGATGAGATGGTTAGATAGCATTGCTGATTCAATGGATGTGAATTTGAATGAACTCTGGAAGATAGTGGAGGGCAGAGGAGCCTGGTGTGCTACTGTCCATGGGATCACAAAGAGTAGGACACAACTTAAGTGACTGAACAAACAGCAGTGATAACGATTGAGAGGCGTCAGAGAAGTGGAAGAGGAATCCCATAGCTTTGGTGGTGGTGATGTTCTCTATCAGCTCTCCATCCGCAGAGCAGGACCCATCCTCACTGCATTGCATTATTGTAAGCACACGTGACATGCACCGTGTATACTGTATTCTTGGCACTTCATCTCCCTGCCTCCTCCCACAGGAGAGGACCCTGGAGGTCATTCACAAATCTGAGTCTCCAGCAGTTACCTCACTTTGTCTAATATAGGTTACTCTGATTACTTAAATGATAGTCAACACACCGGTACTGATCTTTAGTGCATATACCAAAGCCACACATGATTAGAATGACACCAGATGGCAGGTAGAGGTTGCTCTTTTGAGTCCTGAGGATGAAGACTGAGCCTGACCTGACTTTACACTGGAGGAGTAAGTTGGGATTCTCAGGAAATTCTGACTTGTTTTCTCAACTGTAAGAGCAAGAGTGAGGAAAGAGCAGAAAAGAGGAGAGGATCATAGAAAGTTAACACTGGAAAGGACTTGGAGACGTTTGATTCAGGATAGCAAATATAAAACAGGTGCCTTCTCCTCTCCATTTGACACCCGTGGTAGACATCCTCATTCCTCACAGGTGATTTTTCCTCTCAAGTTCAGACTTCTTGATATAACTCTCTAGGTAGCACCAGTTCATTGTTACATGGTTGACACTTGGCTTCAGAACCTCTTTGCTACTCCTGATCTTGTTTATCTCTCTTTATTTATATATGAGATACATAGTTATATTAGTTCACTATATTTTTTTTCTTCTTCAGTTAGAAAATCAGTCTGTAAGAGGAGAGCTTTCTTTAACAGATAAATCACCTACTTTTCCCCCACAGCCTAAACTATGTCCATCAGTTCTCACTGTGGAGTGATCACCTTGGCGATTCTTTACAGTTCTTTGAAAGGGATCATGTGTTTTATTTGCAAGATCTAGTTAAAGAATCAGTGTATGTGCTGTTTCTTACTGTGAGCCAATACCTTGCTATATTAGACACGCATGAAGCTCTGGTGCAAGGGAGTACCATACAAGAGATGGTGCTACTGTCAAAAACTGTGCCGAGTCTTGCAATTTTGTTATGATTTTTAAATACTTCCTCCTTTTTAGTACTTTCTTGTGATAAATACTTGTCTCAGATATAGAAGGGCTTTATTTTTAAGGTAGTTTGGTAAATGTAGGTCATATAGCTACCTATGCTGTCTGTCTTGAGAACTTATGATGGCATATAATGTAGTTAGAGTCAATGGGAAAATTATATACATGGATGCACACACACACATGTACATCTCACATGTGTGTACCCAAACACTTGCACACACACACATCCATGTTGAAGGATATATTTTTAAAAATCGCTGGAGTCTAAATATTAGAAGTACAATATTCTACTCATTATTATATCTCAAGTCCAAGAAATTGTTTTTTTTTTTTTTTTACTGAGTATAAAATGCCTACTCTTCCTTGTTATATATCCAATAGTTTGTCATAAAACTGGTCAAGTTCTGATGTTGTGCACTTGATATAAACAGAGGTCCTCAGACTACTATTTGGCCACAAAGGAAAGGCTCAGATCTTCCTCACTAATCACATTCTACTTTGGTGTCACAGTTGAGAAGCACTAAGTGTCACTCAGATATTTTTTTTTTTCTCTATTTCTTGGGCAATGTGCATTGGGCAGATTTGCTACTGAGTCATAAATACATTCATTGTATTGTCAAAACATCATATTGTCATTTATTGTTTCACGTTATGCAGGTAGTGTTTTAAGGGCTGTACATATTTAATGTAATATTCACAATGATATAAGTTAGATACTGTTGTCCCCATGTACAGATGATGAAAAATAAGGCACAGAGATACTAAGAGCCTGTCCTCAGCCACACAACCAGTAAGACAGTTTGACCTGGGGCTCTCAGGCACTAGGTTAAGGGAGAAGAATTTGCTGGCTAAGGAATAAACAGCACATGTGGAGGTCTTGACTCAAGAAAGTGTAATTTGTTCTAGGAATAGGAAATAGGCAAGCAGGGATGTAGCAAAATTATCAAAGAGAGTGTTGATAGAGGAGTTTTGTGAGTCATTCATAGAGAACTCTGAAGATGTATTTTAGGTTTTGTCCTTTATTCTAAGAGCAGCAAGAGACCGTAGAAAGGTGTATAGCAAGAGAGTACTGGGATCCAAATCCCACTTGTTAAAAGTCACGCCAGCTGCTGCGTGCAGAAGTGACTGTAGAAGGACAAGAGTGGGGTCAGAGGCCACCTAGGGCCCTGCGGTCAGGGAGACAGGGGAGGGGAGAGGAGGAATAGCACACGGAGTTCACCTGTGCTCTGGAACTGGAATCCTTATGACCTGGTGACAGATACAGAGAGGGAGTAACGGAGAGATCATTAATGACTTTTAGGTTCTGGCTTGAACAGTGGTTGAACAGAGGTACCATTTATCAAGACGGGGAAGAGCAAAGTGTAGGGATGGGGCAGTGGAAAGTTCAGTCATTGACATGTTGGCCTGAGACCTTTCTATGACTTTCACACGGAGCTCCCAAGGAGATAGTTTGACATTTGAGCCTGGAAATCATTGGAACCCGTCTATTGTTCCATGTCCAGTTGTAACTGTTGCTTCTTGACCGGAATACAGGTTTCTCAGGAGGCAGGTCAGGTGATCTGGTATTCCCAACTCTTGAAGAATTTTCCACAGTTTGTTATGATCCACACAGTCAAAACATTTGGCGTAGTCAATGAAGCAGGAGGAGATGTTTTTCTGGAACTTTCTTGCTTTTTCAATGATCCAGCAGATGTTGGCAATTTGATCTCTGGTTCCTCTACCTTTTCTAAATCTAGCTTGAATATCTGGAAGTTCATGGTTTACATACTGTTTATGTATGTACATACTGTTTATGGAAGTAGGCTTCAGCAGTACATACTCCTTTCTTGTACATCTACAATAAGCCAAAGCACAATGCTTTTCTCAAATGATCTTTGTTGAATTGAATAGTTTGTAAATTATGCAAGCCCTAGGCCTGCATTTTGAAAACCACAGGTCTTTCAGAGGATTCATTCAGGTGAGCTGAAGGAATTAGAATGAATGTGACCTATATTTTAACAGGGAAGCACAGACATTTGGAAAAGCAAAACGCAGCAACAGCAACAACTAAATCCTCTAAAAATGTTAGGTTCCCTCCCTGGATTACTGAGACTATCACCAGTTGTTGGAGTACCTACGAAGGCTGCTGATTTGCTTCTGGTGTTTGGTTTCCCACTTGTTTCTCTATTCTCCATTCTTCACTTTCTGCTGTTCTCTTGCTCAGGCCATTTCCTAACTTGAGTGTTAAGACCAGAATATAGCACCCTCGCAGAGACTTGCCCCTTGGGCACAAACAGGGCAAAAGGCCAGACAACACTTCTGCAGTGTGACCATAAAAGCTGAAGCAGAGCCCTCGTTTCACACACTCACTGGGCTCTTTTACTACAGGTGCCGGGACCTTTCACCGTGAAGGTGCATCAGCAAATGTGCAAACGCTCAGAGACCAGAATGCCGCTGGTTGGCACATGGGCTTGACTCAGGAGCTCTCTATGTTCTCTGATACACAGAACAGCAAAGGAGTTTCAGAGGCTGCAGAGGTTCCAGTGATGGTTTGGGGACTCATTTGGTCTCTGTCTGCAGGGTGTTGAGGGGAGGCCGAGCATGGCTCTGGCCCCACCATCCTCACGTTAGTTACCTGCTGAAGTTCACACCCTTCCCTTTTTCATGTGACAATTCCTTCAGTGTGAATTTTTGGGGAAAAGAAGGGAAGTGTAACTTGCTAAAAATATATTTGCTAAGCCAGATTGTGGCATCCGTGTGGTGATGCAGAATATGGGGCGGGCACACCCGATGGGGACAGGTTGCAGAGGGCCTGGTAAGTCACGCTAAAGAATTCGACCTGACCCTGCAGCCTGGGGAGCCCTTGAGGCTATGAGGAAAGAACAGGACTGAGCGTGGCTCAGAATTGTGTGCCGCTAACATATGTGAAATCAGTCAACTCAAAGTGTGGGCAGGCACCTTCATCCTGAGAAACGTATGCACAGAGAGACATTGACACAGAGATAGAGACACATACACAGACACAGGGAGATGCAGATGAAGACACACAGAGGTGTGACTAACACATAGAGACTGATGCATGCCAGACATCAGGAAGGGAGCCCTGAATGGCAGACGGAGAAGGACAAAGGGGAAACAGAGACACACACACTTGAAAAACAAAAATGGTGATGAACAGCCAGATGCAGTGATGATGAATAGAGGCAAACACATAGGGAGAAAGGAAGTGAACCTCTGAATGTCAGTCATGGAATACCTGCTCCAAAGTGGCCACTGTCGCCTTCACTGGCTGCAGTCCTGGTCCCACACACCTCTCAGGGTGAGCATCTTGCTGTGGGCATGTGATCCTGGTGGTTAAGGGTATTTTCTTGGCTTCCTCCTGCCCCCTCAGCCCAAACCAGGACTCTATCTGGTGCTCAATTATAGAAGCAGTGCTTGGTTCCAATGAGAGAAAAATGGGAATTTTTGGACTTGTTGAGGGGAAATCCATTCATGGAATGCATATTGATTTAAGGGATCTTTGGGCTTCCGTGGTAGCTCAGTTGGTAAAGAATCTGCCTGCAGTGCCGGGGACCCAGGTTCAATTCCTGGGTTGGGAAGATCCCCTGGAGAAGGAAATGGCAAACCCCTCCAGGATCCTTGCCTGGAAAACCCCATGGAGAAAGGAACCTGGTGGGCTGAAGTCCATGGCATCACAAGGAGTCGGGCATGATTGAGTGACTAACACTTTCAGTTTCACACTTAAGGGATCTTTTCAGGGCAGCCTAACCATCCACGATTTTCACCTTGGTGCTACTTTCAGAGCCTCATGCTATACACGTGAAGAGTAGCTTGAAATGATCACACATATTACTGAGCATGACTGTGGTCTCTACGGGGTGAAACCAGAAATGGGGACCATCAAAAGGCCATGCCTCTATCTGGTCAGGAAAATCAGCACCTGGAGATGGCCTGTCACATCGGATGTGGCTGGAGGAATGGTCATGCGAAGGATGCTCCACGGAGCCTAGTATTTTAGCTGACTGGCTGGGGGAGAGCGGGGATTGATCAGTGTGACCCAAGGGTCTCTAACCTGGTGTGTCTGGAACACTGGCTTTGGTGATGAAATGACAACCTAAGTGTTATGCCTGGTGAACTTAATGTGCAGTCTGGCTGTTTTTATAGAGATACTCAGCAGGTTGTTTCAGAAAGGGCTGTTAAGAGTTTTCAACTGGGGAAGTAGAGCAGTTTGGATGATGAGAAAAAACCAAAGTGTGTCCATAGGTGTCTCCCATGCCTTTTATTTACTTTTTATTGTTATGCTTCTCGTGCAGTTTACTCGAGGCATTTTTATTAATGTGTTTTCCGTGCTTCAGTGCCCTCATCTCAGAAATAAGATAGTAAAGACTTTAGTACCTATTCTGTAGGGGTGTTAATAGAAATTGAGTCAGAGCAGAACCTGAGTCCAAGTAAGTGCTCAATAAACATCATATTAAGTACATCACTGAAGTCACGTATTAATTATCTACTGGACATAAACATGCGATGAAAGACTCTTCAAGACACAAAGTGAGCGCATGTCTTTTCGTTTTGAATGTATTGTATTTCTGATGCTTTAACCTCTGGAACTTCAGTGACCCTGGAGGGACTGTTCATCCAGGGCAAGCCAGTTTCTAGAGACAGGGAAAGACTAGCCTGTGTGTAAGCCTTTCATATTAAAATCAAGCAATCCAGAGTGCTTGCACCCCAACCACCTTTTTTTTAATGAGGCTGTCACATTGCTCTTACATCCTAGACCACCATCCAGCTGCTCTGCTTACCCTAGAACCAGGCACCAGATAGCTAGGGGCAGCCCCTGCCCTATAGCCTGCTGAAATTATTCACACTAGCCAATCCTAAACCTGATTATCCTGCCTTACCCCTATTCCCTTCCATGGAAACCGGAGAAAGGCTCTTACTCCTGGTGTCCCATCCCCCTGCCTCCTGACCAATCTGTTTTTCCCCATGTGGCTGCCGTGACATGGCTTGTCCCCCACCCTCCTTTGGAGTATAATGAACTGTCTTTTTTTTTTTTTCCTTCCTCCATGTTTTATTATTTTGCTTCTCACCTATATTTTATATTTTCTTTCAGTTATTTTGAATTGGATGATGATTGCTTTACAATGCTGTGTTGGTCTCTTCCGTACAACATCAATCAGCCAGAAGTATCCATGTGTCCCCTCTCTCTTGAATTGTCTTTTCATTTCAATGACAATCATCTTCCGATCTGTTGGTTCCACCACACTTAAATAATAATGAAGCCAGTGTTAAAACACCATGAGGATAGTAGCTAAATGGAGGTGTCAGGCGAGTGTATTCTCCTCAGTTCTGTCTCGCCTCAACAAAAATTTGAAGCAACGGACATTAGAGACCTCAGCGTGTCATAGCTCTCGGACAGACCATGTATAGCTCTCGGGTCTCGGACAGACTGTGTTACAGCTCTCAGGTCTTGAACAGACCGTGTTATAGCTCTTAGACAGCTCAGTGCTACAGCTCTGTGTTACAGCTCAATTTTATTTTAAAAAATAGCAGGAAAACACATCCTCAAGACATGAGGGCATGCCAACCCAAAGACACGAAGAGAAGAGAGGGGAGCCCTGGCCCTTTGGCTCCCCTTTTTATACGTTTTTTCCTCCCCCTGGGCCTGCCCTTTGTAAATTGGGCTAGCCAGGAGTGCTGTTTGTTCTGCCTGAGTTCCTCACTCTGGTCCTCGGACCTTCCTTTGTTCTGTTTTCATGGGCTTTTCCCTTCCTTGTCTTTTAGCCACCATCATTCTGGACTCCTTTTTCCTATTCTAACTACCTAACAGAGGGTAGTGAAATCACTGCATATCAAGGGACCCATTAGCTTCTAGGTGATGCTATAATAGCCACACTATGGATGCCCTGTATGAGATCCTGGACCATACAAGACGAGGACTGTGGGAGGCCCCATGAGAAGAATTTGGGGAAAGCTATTAGAGGCCAATGGTCACATCAGCAAGACTGAAAAGGGTTCTGCAGACCCAACAGTGCACGTTTAAAGGAGGTGACTATTGAGTGAAGGTTGTAGATCAGTGTTCTCAGGGACATTATAGGCAAGAGAAGACCTGTCCCAATTTTTAGCTTTGAGATGCCAAGGTTGTGGTTGGGTAAGGTGAGCCATTCGAAGAACTGGATAAGGAGGGGTGGTGGAACTGGGCATTGCTGGGTGCAGGGGCTTTCCAGGTGGATAGTGGTTGTGGATCCAGGGAGGGAGGGAGGCAGAAGGTTAGGAGGTCTGCATGGGATTTGGAAACCTTAAAGTTCTGGTGGGAGCTTAGATGCAGCATGGGACAGGAAGAGTCACCTTCCCAAGGTGAGAGGTCTTAGGTCTTTCTCCTGGAATGAGGGTCTAGAGGTGACTGAAGGGTTGCGAGTGTTCAAGGGTGCAGAGGTGACTGAGGCATTGCCAGCTGGTATCAGCCTCATCTTCAGAGTTCTTCTCTGTCTTAAGGACCATCAACAGGAAGTGCTAATATATATTTCTATACCATTTTATCAACAGTTTCTGTTCCTTTTGGAAGCAGATTCTGTGGTCATGAAACCTGTCAACTCATGTAATTCTGGGGGTTGGTGTAGTTTAGGGGTTCCCACTCTGTAACCTGATGGTGCCGTATCTTCTCTGGGAAAATCTCTTAACCTCCACAAACCTTGATGTTCTCTTCTGTAACATATGAATGATAGTAATAGGTTATAGGACTGTGGCAAGAAGTGTACAAGCTGAGATGGTGTGGACGGAGAACGCCTCCTGCCATATCAGTAAACAAAGGATGTTTGCTAATGTTTAGTGGCTCTAAAGCTACCAGTCATTGCAGCCACACCTGACTGTGGACCCTGACAGGATTCAGGATGGATAAAAACAGGATACTGGCCCTGGATGGTTAAGTGGCATATCAAAGGAATGATTTCAGTGAGCCCAGACTCTTGAGTCTATCCATACAAAGAAAAGTAGTAAATTGATTAACTTGAGTTGTCTGCTTTTTATGGGCTTCCCAGGTGGTACTAGTAGTAAAGAACCTGCCTGCCAATGCAGGAGATGTCAGAGACTTGGGTTTAATCCTTGGGTCACACACACATGTCTGCTTTTTCTTTAGTTAGCAGAAATCTTTTGATATTCAGCAAACTATTTTTTTTTTTTTGCAAAACTCCTATACATCCTGACTCCCCACCCCCCATCTTTCCTCTTCAGAACAGTCCCTCAGAGCTATCTGAGAGATTGTCTCCTGGACTTAAATCTTTAGCATGTTTGCAGAATAAAACATAATTATCAACTTTTAGGTTGTGAATTTTTTTCAGTCAACATTGATATCAAACTCTTACTACAAAGCCTGACCCATAGCAAGTGCTCCTGCTGCTATTTTTGTTACTGTGGAATTGTATGGACATATTTGGGTCAAAACAGCGAATTTCATCCATTTCATAAGATTCAAAATAATACTATTACTTTGAATGCTGCTGTTTACTCATGTGAAGTTGTCTTATTTATGGACTACACGATTCTTAGATCTATTGAGAACTCAACAGGAAAATAATGACTATCAATGATATTTTCCAAAGTCAACTAGAGTAAAAGGAAGATTTTTGCCCAGTCTGTCCTGGAGAATAGAATATGCCTTCCCCTTCTGGAGACGCCAGTGAACTCATCGGAGGTCTTAGCATAAAAGTAACACCAAGCCATCAAGTTTGTTCTTGCACATGCTGGTGGAAGGTGGAGGGTGGGAAGCTGAAAAGAAAGCAAGTAAGCAAAGAAACAAAGTGCTTTTATTATTTTTTTTTAACTAAAAAATCTTTTTTTAATTGGAAGATAATTGCTTTACAGTGTTGGGTTGGTTTCTGCCTTAAAACAATGTGAATCAGTCATGGTGCTTTTAGATAGTCACAAGAACTGTGAAGACATTTAAATAGGCAGTGTAAAAGGAGGGGGTGTGATAGTTTTGAATAGAGAGTGAGTCAGGGGAAGATTCCCTGTGGAAGGGCGTTTGCAGGTGTGGAACCCCCAAGGACAGAATGTGCTTGGTGTTTTGGGGAAGACAGGAAGGTGAAGGTGGCCGAACAAGGGGAGGAAAGACAGGAGATGAGGTTGGGAGGGAGTTGAGGGGGTGGGCACAGAGAGCCTCCTTGAATGGCAATTGTTTCTTCTCTGCCATGTAAAACAAAATTAATGCAATTCACGTAACTAATTGCAGTGATATCTCTGGTGTTTTATATTGTGCCTTTCTTTTAACAAAGAAATGTGCCTGTTATTACACTTGATCCTTAGAACACCCACAGCAGAGAAAGGGGGAAAGGATTCTATTTGTGTCTTCATTTTACAACTAGTGACAACACTGAGACCCAGGGAGGCCAGAAAACAGGCTAGATTCTATCTACTCCACCCCCATGTTTTCTTACATGCCTTCTGCAACTCCCCCTGTGACCTGGTCTTCTTTGGAGCTTTAATTCCTTTGGAAGAAAGACTACAAAGTTCAGGTATCTCATTATTTAATTATGTATTGTTGCAATTTGTAAGGAAGATAGCTGTTTATTTAATTCAAAGCCATCCCCTGCATTCCCCTCAGCAGCTCTTCCTCATTAAATATAAGAAATGTAATTAAATATAAGGCTTGAAATAGGTTAGAGGTGTGAAACAATTGCCTGGGTATGGAATATGGTGTTCATATGTAAACACAGCCCACAGATCACAACTTCTGAAATGCCTGTGTGCTTAATTAGCCAAATGTGAGCTCCAGGTTGGCATAAATAGATACTCCTCAATAAACGGCCGTGTGTCGCCGTGTTAGCTAGAAGTGTGGTAGCCGAGAAGAAATTAATCGCTAACACATCTGGGTCTGTGTATTTCTTCTTGTAATTAGTTATCCTTTCCAAGGTATTAAATGATTTACATTCCTTCCAAACTGTGTATCCATAGTAACCATGTTGGGTTTTTTTTTTTTTTTTTTTAGTTTGGGTTGAGGTCTTATAGTGACTGAATGAAAAGCCAGGTGTGCTTGATTCAGTCACTTGGCGGACATCAGTGGAAAGCTAGATAGATGCCCAAGTCTTCGCAAAGTGCTGAGGGGAAGATAGCCACGGATTCTGCTTATAGGTTAGTGAGGCAGCTAGGAGTGTTATCTCTGGAACAGTTAAGGTAGAGAGCAATAAAGATGCTGAGTGAAAAAGAAACTTCTCTAAAGACATTAGAGAAAGAAAAGGTTAGCTGAAGGGACCAAGGAAGGATTCCTGAAATTTTAAAAGTTACCAATAAGGAACTCCTATCTAGAATATTAACAGAACTCTCAAAACTGTAGTAGAAAAACATGAAAAATCCAATTAGAAAATAGACAGAAGGCCTAAGGAAACATTTCCCTGATGTGGACACATGATGCAAATAAGCTTATGAAAAGATGCTCAGCATCGCTAGGTCTTGGGGAAATGCGAAGTAAAACTACATGAGATATCACTACACACAGATTAAAACAGATACAATAAAGTGACAACACCAAATGCTGGCAAAGTTGTAGAGAAACTGAATCTCTCTGGTGGGGATAAAAAAAAAAAATGCTATTCTCAGTCTGATAGTTTGTAGTTTCTTAAAAAAACAAATGCTAACCGTAAGACCCATTAGTTTTACTCCTGGGCATTTATCCAGAGAATAAAAATGTAAGTGCACACAAACACAGGTATCAGTACATGAGTATTCCTAATAGAGTATTTGGAGTAGCCCCAAATTGGACACAACCAGACAGTCCTTCCATGGGTGAATGGCTTAACACAATATGCTGCATCTTTACCTTGGATGCACTGCATGCAGTGAAAAAGCATGAGCTGTTGGTATAGACAACAGCTTGGATCTCAAGGGCATTATACTAAGTGAAAAAAACCAACATCAACAGGTCAAATAAAGTATGGTTCCAATATACCATTCTTAAAATGACAAAATTATACTGTTGGAGAACAGATTATTGATTGCCAGGGGTTAGGAACCATAAGGGGAGGGGTGAAAATGTGAATATAAGGGGCATTGACTTAAAAAATGGACATAACCGGAAGAGTTATGTTTTATTTGGTGGGAGTATTTAGAACTTCAAGCCCAGGAGACAGCATCTTAACTAACCCTGAGAAAACTGCTCTGAGGATGCTAGAGGAGGAACCAGCTTGTAGAGAAATTTTGCCACAGAGGGCTGGTAGTTTGAATATTGAAAGATTATTGCTAAGATGGTCGGATGGCATCACTGACTTGATGGGCATGAGTTTGAGCAAGCTCCAGGAGTTGGTGCTGGACAGGGAAGCCTGGCGTGCTACAGTCCATGGGATCACAAAGAGTAGGACGTGACTGAGCATATGAACTGAACTGAACTAAATTAAAGAAAACCAGATATACCAAGTTAAGGAATTTAGTGCTTTTCTATATATGGGGAGGTACAAGAGTCCTGGCTCCTGAAATCATTCCTTTCATCTGCATGTCAGCTATCCTGGGGCCAGTATCCTGTGTTTTTTTTTATATCCCGAGCTCCCCTGGGCCTCCCTGTAGGGAGTGGCTAAACAAGGTGATGGCTGTTAGATTGCAGGTATTCTTCTCCTGCCCTTAGGGCTCAGGAACCCACGTTGGAGGGCTGGAATTCCTGAAGGCTGTGACATCTTTGTTTACTGCTACGGCAGGAAATATTCCATTCCTCAGTTCCCAAGGGCCGGTCTTCTCATACTCACTGTAGGGAAGGGCTGGGAGGACGAGGGCATTTCAAATAAAGCAGGTGTGAGTGTTCTTCCTCTTCCATCCCTGAGATAGAAATCCTCCTCCAATTTCCATACTGATTTATTTGTGATGGCACATACTTCTTTGTCCACTCCCTATCTAGCTGGCCTAATCTCCCTTTCATCCTGGCTTAAAAAAAAAAAAAATCATTGACTTCTGTCAACCTGAAAATTCTTGCTTGTCAGCCTTCTCCTTGCCTCCCTCTGATCCCCATGTTCCGCTTTGTTACCTGTATCATCTGTGTGCGTGGGATGCCAAGAGTAAAGCTGAGCAAAGCTATGTGATCTCCAGTACACACCCACAGATTTATTGCAATGCCTTGGTTTTTCTTCTTACTAGTGTAATAGGAGAGCAGGTCTGTGCTCAGAGTAGTGGGGCTTAGCTTTCTGGTTGAAACCAGTTCAACTATCATAATCTCTCAGGCAGAACTGCTTAGCTAGAATCCTAGCAGAGAGCTGAGTTGCTGAGGGGGAGAGAGGGAGGAGGTCCATTGCAGGAATGTGCTCCTGAGGCCACCTGGGAAAAGGCGAGTGGCTATTTTGTTCTGTTCAAGGGAAAGCCTTTGTTTCTGTCTCGTAAATGAGATTTCTTCATCTACCCCTATTCTTGGTGGAATATTTAGCCAGCAATCTGATAGAAAACATCTGTAGACATGTTAGGATGTGGAAATGAGATGTGGCCTCAAGCCGGGTTTGGACAGGAGTGTTGAGAAGAAGATGGTTCCTGCAAGAGGCACAGGGTACAGGTTCTACAGATCTCTGAAAAGGTGGGATCTAGGATCGGGTTTGCCTGAGAACTAAGAGGCCACCTGTAGGAAGGGCCACGTATAAAAGATTCAGGCTGAGACTTTGTTGATAAATATGGATGTACAGCCTGGAGGCTGACAGTGGGAGAGCAAGATAGGGGGATTGGGGCCACAGGAGCCAGCATAGAGGCTTCAACAGGACAACTGGAGACCCTCTGTCAGGGGCCTACAGCCTGCCTGATGCTAGTGATGCCAAGTCATTACCTTGGAACCCATCATCCCTAGTTTCTGAGGCCACTTTGAAGTCAAGAGAAGAGTCCAGACCTTAGGATCTTAGGATGATTCATTGTCCATGGTGTGGGGCCAGGCAGTTGAGCTAAGAGAGTCATTTCCAAGAGTAAGGGCCCCTCAAAGGTAACACGACTTTCCACACATGATCAGGCTTCCCATTCTGAATCCTTCCCAGATCACCTGTCCTCTCTGCATTACAACCCTTCTCACCTTAACAAACCAAGTGTTTGAGATTGTTGTCAGGAAAGACTGGGGGTGTCTGCCCTCGCAGGATCTGACAGTGCCCTGTGCCTTCATCTCCTGGGTCTCCTGCAGCAGGACCCGCCTCTCACGGTCCTCATGATAGCCTGGTGGCTCCCCTGCAGCTCTGGGTCTCATGTGCTCTTTCCAGCGTCTGATAGCATGTTTTGAATCCTAACACATCACAGATTCTCAAAGTAGACATAAAGCCAGCAAAGAGTCCCAACTTTAAGTGTATACACAGAACCCACAACAGGCAGCTACACAATAGTTTAGGACAAAATAAAATATGTGACATCACAGGAGTCCTTTTGCTTGGACACAATAAAGCCAAGTATGAGTGAAACAGAGAGACAGAGACAGAGACCGAGAGAGAGAGAGAGAGAGAGGTCTCTGTCTGTCTCCTGCTATTTTCAGAAGAAAAGTGTGAGAGGCTGCTGGGAACACTGGTGTTTTGTGTCCTTGCTATTTTGACTAGACTCTGATTTTGGCAAACCTCTAAGTTAGTTTGATTTCCCCACTGCCTACGCTTCACCGCAGAGAGCACTGTTAAGCATAGTTGAGTTTGAACACAATCATCTTTTCCTACTGTATACACAAAAGTACATGCCATCACATTTATTTCTGCTATTTCTATAAAGAATTGCACCCCCTGGTTTCAAGTCCAATAACGATTCAAGATGAAGAGATTCATTCCTGTGATCTCTCGAATGTTGAGCAGGAACGCCTCCTTTCTGTTCCTCCTCCTCCTCCTATTTCACTTCACTGGTTCATTCTGTGCTTATCTACTGAGTGCCACACATCCCTTCAGCGGCTGGAGTCACCACCATGACTATGTCAGAAAATTTAAAAAGTAAACAAATGCAGACCGTGATTACAAGAAGGGGAAGGGGATTGTGTCATGGAGACTATGTTATGGTGGGGGACTCTTTCGTATTAAGGGATGAGGGGAGTGCTTGTCAGGGAGGTGTCTTAGTTCGGATTACTGTAGCAGGACCCCACTGGCTGGCTGGGTGCATTAAACAGCAGTGTGTGCCAAGGTTGTGGAGGCTGGGAGGTCTATGCTGGAGGCCCCCGCAAAGCTGGTGTCTGGTGAGAGCCTGCTTCCTGGTGTGCAGCTGGCACCCTTCTTGCGTCCTCACATGTGGGGGCAAACTTCATGTGTCTTTTATAAGATCCCTGATCCTATTCATGAGGGCTCCACTCTCCTGACCTAATTTACCTCTCGTAGGCCCTACCTCCCAATACGGCTACGTGAAGGGTTAGGGTTTCAGCATGTGAATTTCAGGGGCACACAAGTTTATAGCAGAAGGTAAGAGTAGAACAGAGATGTCAGTGACAATGACCAGAAAAGCCGCTCAGATTGGCTGTGCGTTTCCTTATGGCGGCAGGAGCCATGCGGAGGGTTCTTTCTGCATTATCGCATCCTCTCGGCAGCCCTTTGAAGAAGGTACGTTATTATCTGCATTTTATATGTGTGGAACCCAAGGCTTACAGGTATCAGACTGTATCCCCCTGTGTCACTCAGACAGTGAGAGTGGGAGTGGGAATGTCATCCTAGGTCATGTGACCTTGGGACTTAGCTGTCCTCACCATCAAACTCTGCTCCCTGAGGCTTTGTATCCCTAAGGGAGGGGCCCCCAGGTCTCTGCATTCGGTGTCCTTCCCCAGGGTTTGAAAGCAAAGGTTTTCACGTGGTGCTTTATGGGAGCCCCAGGACTTCTAGGGGTCAGGATATTTGTGTGCAGGGGTCTCGAATATGTTTCTAGGAATACTTCTGTTTGCAGGTAACCTGTTTACAGGTTAGGATTCAAGTGAAGACATTTTTTAAATAATGGGTTGAACTCCTTAAAAGAAAGTTGGAAGTTGGACTTGTTTCATAGGATTTATTTAAAATTTTACTTTAAAATGCAGTGTTTTTGGTGATAAGGCAGCTGTGGTCGAGGTGGGGCTGCAGCAGCAACAGCGGTGATGGCCGCAGACACTAATGTTGATGCTGACTCAGCTCCAAGCATGAGATGAGTCTAAGCAGTTTGCAATACTAGCCGGTTCAGTCCTCTCAGCCACCCCACGGGGTAGGTTCGTCTTACAGAAGAGGAATCTGAGGCTCTGAGATGGGTGACTGCCCACAACTTGTACTAACCAGGACCAGGTGTTGAGCTCAGGTGGTCTAGCTGCAGAATCTCTATATTGTGATCCCGTGAAACAGGGCTTGGGACCTGTCATAGACGTCACGTCCCCCATCGCTTGGTTTAAAGTGAATGCTCTGCCTGCTGTGCTCTAGATTTGGTGGCCGTGTGTCCATAGTGAGCACTTGACAACGTGCACTGTATGTGGGGCTTCTCATTTATTCAGTGTAACCTGTGATGCTCTCTGTCTAGATTTCTTGATGGTGTATGTATGATGTTCCTTAGAAACAGAATATGACCCCCAACTTTCACATCCTTGAGGCTGAAGATGGCCTGCTCTTGCGACTCATTTTAAGAGATGGATTGTTGGTAAATCACCTTCATGAATTAAGCCAATGCTGGCAGTAACCAGGGCCAGACAATGTCCTAAACCAAGGCAAAGAAACATTTTAATTTTTGTACAGTAACACACAGTCAGCCATTGGATGGTCCTCTTGACCTAAAATTAATTCCAAAGGTTAAGAGGCACAGGAAAGTCATCATAAACACTTCCTCTGACCTCACCTCCTACATAGGCAATCCTGACCTGTGCCATGAGGAAGCATTCATGCTAAATGTTCCTAAAAGGTCTCCATCACTGCAAATCCTGAGTCTGTGGCCAGAGTTCCGGCAAATTTAAGATGTTATTAAAATTCTACTGCAATTCCTTCTGTAAAGGAGGATTCAGACTGTAAAGAAGGATTTGAACATGAGGCAGTTGTGTCCTCCATGAATGGTGAACCAGGGAGACTGAAGTTAGCAAGTGTTCCATTCTGGATTAAAGAATTAAAGAAGTTTAGTCAACAGAAATCCCAGGCCTCAGTCACCGAAATCATTCAGCAAAAGAAACATTATCAATGTCTCATATTATCTAATTTCTGGGCTCTGTCTGTGGAATCATTCTGTCTCACTGAACAGTAAAGTATATTAGGAGAAAAATGAGGGATGGTTCCAGGGCTTCCCCACTGCCTATTTCCTTTTTTATTATTATTGCCTTGGTAGTATTCATCGCTTCTGCCTCCAAGCTACCAGTCAGGGTCCCACAAATCTCCCTGGCTCCATGTGTGGGAGCCAGGCTGAGATGATATGCAACCCTCTGGATGCTCCCAGCAGCGTTCCTTCTAAACCCAAACCGAGATGTGATTTAGGAGGGCCCTATAAAACTAGGGATCATTGGCCTAATCGGAGTCATTCATCCTTTCTTGAGCTATCAAGTCCATGCTCATGGGTTGCAGGGAGTTGGGTGGGGGCGGTTTTCCTGGTGTATTTTACAATGACTACTTTGAAAAGAATCTCATTTATGAAGTTAATGCTCTCTGTAGCATATCTGGGTAGAACCCTTTCAGGAAGTAGCAGCTCCACTTAGCAGTTCTGTGGGCTGAGATTTACTCCATCCTCAAAGCGGATGTCACTTCTAAAGCATGACTCTGAAATAAATACCTGCTCACTTGAGTGAGGGGGAAAATGTCATGCTTTAAAAGATGGTTCTGCCTAATTCTTTCTAATTCAGGAGCATTAGAGAACAAGACAGCATATGGATCAAGAGAAAAGCAGGATGTGAATAACAAAAAAAGCAATCCAAGGGAAAAATATGATAAAATTTGGATCACACTAAATTCTATTTATGCCGAATGTCTTATTTCGTTGAAGTCTTACGTGAAAATAGCCATATTGAAGTGGCAGAAAGCTTGAATTCAACTCATGTGAAGGAAAGATAATGTTCATTGGTAAATTTTGCAGTAACAGTGAAAGGAGCATATAGCAAAGGAGCTTAGAGAAAATGATAAAACCTTAGGAGAGGGTACATCTCCTTTTAGGAACTTTTAGTTTCTTGCTGTAGTTCCTACTGCAAATAACAACACAGTCTCATGATGTAGCATGCAGGTCCAGCAATAGTTATTCAAAAGTTATTCAAAATGTGTAAATGAGTGTCTCCTAAGTTTAAATAAATTGTCCTGACCTGCCAAAGCAGGCTAATATGTCCTGAAGTGACAGTTGTTGCTTTAACACTTTTCATCACCTCTCAAGAGAGGACCAGTATCTGGATCTTAGCACACTGCCAAGGATCTTTGTTTCTTGATTTTTCCTGGTAACTTTTTTTCTCCTAAACAATCCAGTCTTAACTTTTGGACAAAGAACCAATAAACAGATCTATCATTAAGCTTTGGTGATTTTTAAAAGCTCCTGTTTTTAAGAACAGTCTACAAAAATCATTTGAATTTTTAACCATTTGAAATGATGACACCATTAAATTATATTGTCATTTTCCTAAATAATAACTCACACTGATAGTAATGTGTGACACCATCAACTTGAAGCCCAACCTACGATCTTGCCTGGATACAGTTACTTCAGGGTGACCATTTGATATTCAAGTCCTGCGACTGTTTCCATACTCAGAAATGTCCAGTCTATGGTATCCTGTTGTTGTTGTTGTTCAGTTGCTAAGTCATGTCTGACCCTTAGCGACCCCATGAACTGCAGCATGCCAGGTTTCCCTGTCCTTTACTATCTCCCAAAATTTGTTCAAACTCATGTCTCTTGAGTCGGTGATGCCATCCAACCATCTCATCCTCTGTCACTCCCTTCTCCTCCTGCCCTCAGTCTTTCCCAGCATCAGGGTTTCTTCCAATGAGTCAGCTCTTCGCATATCAGGTGGCAAAATTATTGGAGCTTCAGCTTCAGCATCAGTCTTCCCCGTGAGTATTCAGGGTTGATTTCTTGTAAGTTTGACTGGTTTGATCCTTGCCATCCAAGGAACTCTCAGGAGTCTTCAACAGCATCACAATTTGAAAGCATCAGTTCTTTGGTGCTTAGCCTTCTGTATGGTACAACTGTCACATCTGTACATGACTACTGGAAAAACCATAGTTTTGACTATATGGACCTTTGTTTGCAAATTGATGTCTCTGCTCTTTAATAGGCTGTCTAGGTTTGTCATAGTTTTTCTTCCAAGGAGCAAAGATCTTTTAATTTCATAGCTGTAGTCACTGAATGGTATCCTAGCCTTCTCTCAGTTTACAGGTCTACCTTCTGGTCCCTTCTTTAGCAGTAGAAAAGGAATTAGCACAAGCTTGCCCTTCATGACTGACCTTTCTGAGTTCTTCATTCCTTTTCTTTAAACCAGATATTAAAGGCAAAAACTATACCAGTGATACACTTGCCTAGTGAGATAATGAGGAAGCACCATCTCCGTAATTACCGTGTCAGTATCTCTGGAGGGACATGAAAGCTTGTCCTGTCCCTCTAACAGGACAAGTTGCTAATCCCCTTCACATTTTTCCCCCTTTGGATGGATAATATTTCATAAAAATTTTGGCTTTGTAAAATATTCCTAAAGGGAGGCTTAAGCAATAATGCACAGATTATGGAAATGATGCTCATTAAGTAGAGGGCGAGATTCTGGAGAGCCACAGAACTGCTTCAAAACATGTAACCTCCATTAGAGGCTTCATTTGAATGTTTATTCATGGAGCAGTAAACGTTTATTATTATACATTTTATTGAAACATAAATTAAAGAACTGTAATTATGTGTACGGCAAACAGTAAAGCAGTGTGCATTTGTCATGAAATGAGTAAGACAAGGAAAAATGCCATCACTCTTTCATTTGCATCCAAATCCTTGATTGTATACCTGACAGAAAGGCACCCAGAGGGAACAGCTCTGCAGATTAATGTTCTGATATGGTGTGTAAATAGAGAGTACATATTCTAGGTATGCTTGCTAGCGAATAATGCATCCTGGCATTAATTTGTGAAGGTCAGAAGGTGTCCAAAGAAAGGGTGAGTTTCTGCTTCTCTCTTGAGAGAGAGTCACAGTGACTCTTATCACAGTTAATGCTGAACAAAGAATCTGTCCTCTTGACAGTCAGCCAGGTCCTGATTGTTTTCAGGATAGGCTATTTGCTTCAGACACTCAAGCATATTTGAGCAGTTTTTTAAAAGGAAATTGGGAGGATAAGGCCTTCAAACTTACATTTTGATAAAAAGAAACTTCTCAATGGGGAAGAAAGGCATATGCCATGTAGTCAGAGTGGCTCTGTGTAGACCACAGTCGTACATGAGCAGGAACTCCTCAGCAGAGGAAGAAGACCAGAGTCGTGAAGAGGATCTGAGTGTATGAGGTTACTTTCCTTCCCCCTTCTTTCTTTCTTTTAAAGCAAGTGAACAGATTAAGAATACAGTCATCTCGCCACCCACCTATCTGTCCATCCATCCATGCATCCATCCATTCATTTGTCCATCCATCTGCTCATCTCCATATCCTTCCAATAATTACATAATGTATTCTCAAAGCTAGGAATCTGGGAGGAGGGGGAAATAAATAATCAGAAGGAAAATATGGTAAAGACTCACCTAGAGGTCCAGACTAATTAAACAGAACTATAATTCTGGATATTTTGTGCTGAAAGCAGTTACTGAGATCGATAGAAAGAATCAGAGGAGCCCTGGAGAATCTGAACATCACACAGAAGGGGTGGCATCTGAACTGGCCCTTAAAAAGTGAGAGGAAGATAGGAAGGAAGGGAACTCCACATGGAGGGAAGACCAATTTCTAATTTTTTCTACCAAGAATATGTAAATGCAACAGCTACAATGGTAGCTCATAAAATACAAGGATGACAAATCCTGAAACATTTTTATATCTCTTGAAAGTTGTTTTGCTGGAAACCTCATTAAGGTGCTTCCCCTGTAAGAGAGCAAACAGAATCAGTTTCACAGAGAACCTCTGACCTCCTGCCTGTGTGTGTCAACTTGCGTGTGTGCTAAGTTACTTTCAGTCATGTCTGACTCTTAGCAACCCCACGAAGTGTAGCCTGCCAGGCTTCTCTGTCCGTGAGATTCTTCAGGCAAGAATAGTGTGGGTTAACAGGAACTCTTACCCCTGGAAGGGTCTACCTGGAATTCCACCTGTCTTGTTGCAGGAGCATAAGCTAATGTTGTAGAAATGACCCGATTTGAAGAATATCATGGTTTTGCAGATCTTGCATGCGTTGGTCAACTTTTTTGAGTGATAATTAAAAGTTCTGCTTTCTTTTTGTTAAATAGTTTTAGGAATTTGAAGCTATTATGCCACTTTGAAAATCAGTCAGGAGACAGAAGATAATATGGAATGTTTTACAAGATTGATCCCAAATTTGTAAGAGAGCTAGTCTCTCATGGACCTCCCCACACTCATGCTCAGTAGCCTGAGAATGAGTAATATTTGGGGTAGCAGGGTGATGCCTTCTGCTGGGCTGTGTGTCACTATACCACAGTGCAAATAGAAGATGTTGTACTTGGACTTCGGAGTTGAGAAAATCTATCCACTCTGCCTCCCAAGGCCTCCATTTCTTCATCTATAACTTCCTCCATTTGGCCTCATCTTTCAAGTAGAGATAAAACCAGTAGTCTAATGCATAATGTTGTGTGTGTGTACTGAGTCGCTTCGGTCATGTCCAACTCTTTGCAGCCCCATGGAGAGAGGAGCCTGGTGGGCTACAGTCCCTGGGGTTTCCTGGGCAAGAATACTGAAGTGGGTAGCCACTTCCTCCTCCAGGGGATCTTCCCAACCCAGGAATCGAACTCAGGTCTCCTGCATTGGCAGGCGGGTTCTTTACCATCTGAGCCACCAGGAAAGAAAATGCTTAAGGTTATTGTGGATTATATGAAATATATTGATAAAATATATAGACTAATTTTGGCATATTCCAAAGATTCAGTAAATTTTATTATTACTTTATTATACAAGTAGTAGTTTTGAAAATATTGTAGCCAACCTGCTTCTCTCAATCAGAAGGCTTGGTTCTGCAGGGACCTTTGCTAAGAAGATTCCATTGCAGGACATCACCAATCCCAAAGCTTGTGTTTTCTTCCTAGCTGGATTCTTCCTTAGTCGGTTTGGGAAGGCCTCACCTTCTACTGCTAAGCTTAGGGTCAGCATGAAAACACTACCAGCTCCTTAGTTCCAAAAGAAATGTCCCTGGAAGTGCTTCTGCTCAAGGGCCTTGTGGACCCCTTGACACTATCAACTCAAGAGTGAAAATAGTCATCTGTCAAAAAGCATGGGCATGGTGATGGTTTCTGGTCCTTGTGTTGGCAAGCTCCTTCCTGTAGCAGATGCAGTTGGTGTACCTATCATGAAATGAAGGAGACGCACGATGTTCCAGTGCCCCAGTTATCCCAGTCAAGCTGAGAAATTTGAAGAAAAAACTAAAAGATAAAGAACAAATCCAATTTCCAAAAAAAAAAAATATAAAACCCTGAGTTTGTCGAGTCCCTCTGGAGTCTCGTGGCTTAACGATTGTGTTTTTCAGCCATACATCACTGGCGGTGTTCCAATTGTGAGTTGTAATAATATATCATGAGAGGGATGGCGCTCCAATGATGTATGGGAGCAGTACATCATCTGAGCATCCCGGCTTTGATGATGCATGGCTCCAAACCACAATGAGAGTTTAAAGGAGCTTCTCCTGATCAGACAACTTTAAATTTCAAATTTTTTTTTTTTTTTTTTACAAATTAAGGTTTTTTCAAGTCAAATAAAAGCAAGCTGATGAAATTTGATGCTGTAGAGAGGGTCACCGAACTCTGAAAAGCTGGGTATGTGACTTTTCCTTTAGCTTTTAAGCTCATGAGGTGGAAATAATTGGCAGACTCTTCTTCAATTCCTCCTCCACGAGAAGAGAAGCCCAGAAAACTGAACAAACATGAGCTAGTGTCAGTGCATCTATTTTGCCAATCAATTTCCTCCATATTCCACACTGCAAGCAAGACTAGCTTTATCTTTATCACAAAGGTCTGGATCACCTGAGATGTTGCAATAGGCAGTGGGTAAACCCAGGAGAAATTTGTTTTCTGTTTTAAGACTTTCCTCCTCTGAAATGTAGAACGAATAGGACAGATAAAAAGTAGATCACCTTCCTTACTCACTGCTCGGGAATTCAAAACAGGACATAGGGGAAGAAAACAGCTTTTCTTTCATTTGTCTTTGTAAAGCGAAAGAAGCGCTGATTGCAGGCGAGAAGAAAAAGAAAAGGTGAGTGAGGCAGGGACCTCTGACCTCGAGCAGGAAATGGGACCTCTTGTCACGGTTCCATCCCCTCTCCTGTTGTAACAATATGTTAATAAGATGGCAGTGTCACTTATGAGAATGTATCTGCTTTGTTTAAAAACCACTCACTTTGGGGAGCAAGGAAACCACTGACAATTAAGAAAGCAGGTGCTGAAAGGACTGCTCCTCCTCTTTTTTTTCTTTTAACCCTACTCCAGTAAACAGAACAAAATGAGAACTCTCCCTACTGTTTGCATAGCAGACTCAAACAGGAACAGCGAGAGAGACAATTACATTTCAAGTGACTTCTCGCATTTTCCTTTACTAAGTGAATTAAAGGGAAGCGTGATGGACGAGTTACCTCCATGTGAAGAGAAGCGTCTGGGCATGATGCATTAACACAGGCTCCCTCCCTATCATCCTGCCTCTAGTTTTTCCACTCCTCTGGCTTCCTCCAGGAGATTCTAAGTCTCAAATTACTATAGATTCTTGGAGTCTTACCTCCTACCTCTCCATGACTTCCAAAGGGCAGAACATCCTCTTTTCATCAAATAGAACCACTTACTGTCTCAAAAAGAAGTCCCAAGCATATTTTCTCCTGTTCTAGAGGCTTAAGTGTATAATCTATGTAATGTAAGCATTCAGCACAGATCTCCCCAAGATGGGCACTTTGGCAAGTGGATTATTTTGAGATAAAGGCAGTGGAGACCTCATGGGCTCAAGAGAGACCACCTCCCCTCATTTAACCACCTAGAAGAATTTCATTTGGGGACTTTTCCCAGAAAAAAGAGTTATTACCAGAGACAAATTTTATCTAAATGCCCATTCTAGATAGCAAGGAAGATATCTAATCACCAAACTTTGTTCTTCTTCTTCTTGTCCTGTGGATGACCCTCCTTTCCTTGAAGTTCTTGATCCCATTCCTTAGCTCATGATAGCACATGTATCTCATTTTACTTCTCTGTTGCTGAGCCTCTCGTGTATCTGGGGTGCCCATAGGTATAATATTACATTTAATTTTCTTCTATTAATCTGTCTCATGTCCAGTTAATTCTTAGACCAGTCAGAAAAACCTAGAAGGATGGAGGAAAGTTTTCTTCCTCACTGACAGTAGCACAGAAAATAAATGCATCACCCACTGCTCTGAATGAGTAACTGTGCATAGTACTATATATGCATTACCATATCCTCACCAAAAAATTAAGACGTAGGAACTCTTACTGTCTCCCTTGTACTAGATGAGGAAACTAAGGCTTACGGAGAGCAGGTAAACTGTCAAAGGTCACCAAACTGGTCAAGGTGGTGGATCTGGGATTCTAAGCCCGGTAGCATGCATCTTAGTGGTTAGTCTCTCAGTTGTGTCTGACTCTGCAACCCCGTGGACTGTAGCCCACCAGACTCTTCTGTCCATGGGATTTCCCAGGCATGAATACTGGAGTAGGTAATCATTCCCTTCTCCAGGGGATCTTCTAGACCCAGGGATCGAACCTGGGTCTCCTGCATTGCAAGTGGGTTCTTTACCACAAGCACCACCTGGGAGGCCCCTAAGCCAGGTTGAGAGGATCTCAAATCCCAATTTAATTATGCTATCATCCTTCCCAAGTAAACAACTAGTATCTGGGTGAATGTGTGCCCTGGTTTATTTGAAGAAGTCCGACTCTAGACCAGTACATATCTTGTTTGACTTATGACACAGTTACATCCCAATAAACCCATTGTAAGTTGAAAATATCATTAAGGTGAAAATACACTTAATACACCCCTACAGAATATCATAGCTTAGCCAGCCTACCTTAAATATGCTCAGAATGCTTACATTCAACTACAGTTGGGAAGAATCATCTAACATAAAGCATATTTTATAACAAAGTGTGAAATAGCTCAAGGATCTTATTGAATACTACACTGAAAGTGAAAAACAGAGTGGCTGCCTAGTACAGATGGATGCCAGTGTACCTCTTGTTTCCCCTTGTGACCGAGTGGCTGACTGGAAACTGTGGTGAATGCCACTGCCCAGCATCATGAGAGAATATGGAACCACATATTGATTGCTAACCCAGGAAAAGATCACAGTATGGTTTCTACTGAATGCTTATCGTACTCCACCATCATAAAGTTAGAAAATTTTAAGTAGAACCATCGAAAGTCGGGGTGCATCTGTAGTTATAAACAGGCCAATGCAGTGATAAACAATGACACTTTCAGTCTCAGAAGTTCCCCTTTGGACAACAAACTATATCACCCTTAACCAACAGTATGTTTCATGTTGGGAAACTTGATTGTTGCTGGTTTTAAGCTGTCTTATCTGCCTCTAAAGAGGCGAAACAAAGGAGAAAAGGAGAAGGCAGGAAGGCAGTTTTGAAGGGATAGCCTTCACATTCTGGTCCTCTGCTTATTGACCATTTTTATGAATCTTCTTTGGAGAAATGCCTGTTCATCCTTTGTTCATTTTTTATAGTTGGGATTCATGTATTTACTCCTGAGTTGGAACAGTTAGGTACATGTTGTAGATAAAAGTCTCTTTCAGATGGATGATGTGCAGATTTTCTTTCTCTCGTTCCATGGTTTACCTTTTCACTTTCTTAACTGTATCCTTTGAAGCACGAAGTTTTAAATTTTGGTGATGTTCACCTTCTTCCGATTTTAAGGACCCCTGTGATTACACTGGGTTGTTGTTCAGCCGCTAACTCATCTCCAGCTCTTTGTAACCCCAGGGACTGTGGCCTGCCATGCTCCCCTGTCTTCTACTGTCTCCTCGAGTTTATTCATCACATGGGGTATAGATGGATGATAATTCAGGGTCATTCATACTCTTCCGGCCTTAAGATCAGCTGGTTGGAATGCTAATCCTTCTGCAACCATAATTCTCCTTTGCTATACAACTTAGTATATTCACCAGCCCTGGGATTAGGATACTGAAGGGCCCACAGTCTGCCTCCCACAGCAGTTTTTGTTTTGATTCTTTAGAATCAGACTTGCCTTCTGTGACTATTCATTGATCTGAGGGAGAGGTGTTCACACTGGGGCAATTGGTGGAGTTTGCTGGTCTCCAGTTATGGAACAGGGTATCTCTCTGTCTCTAGTCTTGCCTGCCCTATCCCCCACCATGATTTTATCCTTTATAACCAAATTAGAATGTATTCTGAAAAGGACAAAATGCATCCATGTGACTACACTAACCATCCTCAGGTGAGTATGGGATAGACTGCTGCTGCTGCTAAGTCGCTTCAGTCGTGTCCGACTCTGTGCGACCCCATAGACGGCAGCCCACCAGGCTCCCCCGTCCCTGGGATTCTCCAGGCAAGAACACTGGAGTGGGTTGCCATTTCCTTCTCCAATGCATGAAAGGGAAAAGTGAAAGTGAAATTGCTCAGTCGTGTCCAGCTCTTAGCCACTCCATAGACTGCAGCCTACCAGGCTCCTCCGTCCATGGGATTTTTCAGGCAAGAGTACTGGAGTGGGGTTCCACTGCCTTCTCTGGTGGGGTAAACTAGATACGTTCAAAAGCATGGAAGGTGACACACAGGTTGTGCGAAAGAGGCATGACCTATAAAAACGTTGTTATGGTATTAATGATCAGAGAGAGCCTACATTTGGAGGAAAAGATAACAGGAAGGGCTTTTAAAGCTAAAATTTTCTCAAGCAGATGAGCCAGGAAAGGGTGGGTCTACTGCTTGGTGCAAACTATATATAGTTAATAGATTAGGAGTAAAAGACTTGACATTGACCAACTTGGCTAATCTGTATTATACCTGGCATGGCTTTGAACTAGGAAGACGTAAGGTGAAAGTGGAATTTAAGAGGTGACACCCTTGCTTTTAGTGATCTGAAGTCTCAGGGCAGAGGCAGGTTCCATCCCCCTAGGGATGTGAGTCTGAGAGAACTGAGAGATGTAGTCAAAGACATGACTGAGAAGTCATGGAGTTGGCAGAGGCATCAAGAGCCCATGTTGAAGAGGGGTCCTTATATGAATCGGGAGAGAAGGGTGGCCTCCTGAGATATGGTGTCACTCGTGGTAAGAGCAAATGTTCTGGCCTCTGATGACAGACTCAGAGTCAGATATCAGCTACTGGTCACTCCCTGCAGGGTTTGACCTCATTGCTTAACCTCTTTGGCCTAGTTTGTCTCTTGGGAATGGTGATGCATTTATCAGCAACCTCTGGGCAACATTGTAAGGATCAATTGAAGTAATGATGTGAATCAACCCAGGGACTGGTATGTAGTGATCTTTCAATAAATATTAACAAAAAAATTACTACTACTAAGGATAATAATAATAATTGTAGAGACTTAAAGATTCAGGAAACTTAAAGATTCAGGAAACTTAAACCTGTATTTCCTTCCTCCTCTACATCCACTGCCACGGATTTCTCTGCAAAACTCCCTTTTCTTAGAAAAGTCATCCATGCTTATTTATCTCCTTTTCTTCACCTTCTACTCTCTCTTAAACCCACTTCAGTTTTTTAAATGACAACTTTATGGGAATAAAATTCACATACCATAAAATTCACCCTCTTTATACAGTTTCATGTTTTTCTAGTATGTTCACAAAGTTGTGCAACCATCACGACTATATAATTTCAGAATATACTCATCCTCCCCAAAACAAATGACATGTCTATTAGCAGTCACTCCCCATTCCCCCTGACAGCTGCTAATTTTTTTTTTCCTCTCTCTGCTAATTTGCCTGTTTTGGACATTTCAGATAAACATAATGATATTCTATCTGGCCTTTTGTGTCTGGCTTCTTTCACTTAGCATAACTCACTTATTGTAATTCTTTCATGTAGTGGTACTTCATTCCTCTTTATGGCCAAATCATATTCCACTGTCTGGCTATACCACATTTCGTTTATACATTCACTACTTGATGGACACTTGGGTTCTTTTCCCTGTTTGGCTATTATAAATATTCATGTACAAGTTTTTCTGTGGACATGCTTTCAGATCTTTGGGGTAGGTACTTAGGAGTAGAATCCTGAGTCCTGGTCACTCTATGTTTAACTTTGTGTTGTTGTTCAGTCGCTGAGTTGCGTCCTACTCTTTGTGACCCCATGGACTTCAGCACACCTGGCTTACCTGTCCTTCACTATTCCTGGAGTTTGCCCAAGTTAACTTTTTGAGGAAGTGCCAAACTATTTTCCAAAACAGTGGCATCATTTTACAGTCCCAGCAACAGCCTATGAACATTCTAATTGTCCACATTCTCATACACACTTGTTTTTTCTGTTTTTTTTTTTTTTTTTTTTTATATATTGATATCCTGTTGACTGCTAAGTGATATCTCAGTGTGGTTTTATTTTCATTTTACTAATGGCTGATGATACTGAACATCTTATGTGCTTTTTAGTTAAATTTTTATTTTACCAGTTTCATCGAAATCAACATAGGCTTTCAACAGTGCTGACTCTGTTGATTATACTCTCCATGAAATTCCTCCTTTCATCAGTTTTTGAACTTACCCTCTCTTGATTAGCCTCATTCTTTACTGTATCCTTAGTCTTAGTCCTACTACTTCTCTTCCCAAACTTCAAATGTTGAAGTGTTCTAGTTCTGTGGCTGTGCACACTACATTTTTTGCATGACATTTATATCCCCCTGAAATTAAGTTGTATGTTTATTTGCTTGTTTATTTTTGGCATCACCCATTGCAGTATAGTTCTAAGGAGGCAGTGACTTTGTCTTGTTCATTACTATATCCCTGGTTTCTAGAATAACACCTGGTTCTAAATATTTTTGCACAAATAAATGTATTAAAAAATGTAGACAGATGTTATCTGAATAAAGAACAAAGATCTCCATAATTAAATAAGCTTATGGATTGCTAACTGGACAGATTTAACCGTGTGCCTTTTGGGTACATCTTCTCTGACAGTATACTAGTGAGCATTGTGAAATTGTAGTTGACCATGAAAAATTTTTTGGTATGTAGTGCATCATAGATTTTTAAAAATACTCTTATACTGCAACATTTAATTAGAGGTTTTATTAGCACTTAGAAAAGTCAGTTGTGATCACCAAAGCTCAACATGCATTCACTAAGAATAAATTAGGTCAAATTATCCCTGTATGTGCTGTTTTTGGGTGCTTTATCAGGCCATTCTATTGGAAGGCAATGGCAATGGTGTTCCTTCACAACAGCAAGGTTTTGAGCTGGTTTTATCATCATTTCCCTTTTCTGAGAAGTTGAGTGGGTTGTCAGGATCTTGTGATCAATCTGTCACTTAAGAATTTAAGTCAAGCCATCAGGCTGGGTTGAGATCTATGCCCTTGGGGGAAATCACCTGTATGGTGAGCTGTTGGCTTTCATCAGTGTCATGGTGAATTTAAGGTGGTTACCAGTCATCAGGAGTGGCATTCCAGGACTGGGTGGTAACTGAGACTATAGAGATAGCCCTGAACTAAACCCAGGAGAGCAAGGTAAAGGAACAGAGGTGTGGAATGGGCCTGGACCCAGGAAGTTTCCTTAATGTAAGTTCACAGCTACCTGTATGACCTTGGTGAATGAAGATGGGCATATTCCTAAGGACAAGGCACAGAGGGTGACCAGTGAGAAGTCAGGCAAGCATTCAGTAATATGACTTCCAGAATTCAATAGGGCAAGCAAAGTAGTGAGTGACTCTGATGCCCATGTTAGCATGTTTTCAGGAAAGGAGGTCAGGAACCAGATAGATCGTCTGAACCAGTGGTTCTCAAGGTATGGCCCTGGACCAGCAACATTGATATCACTGGGAGTTTGTTAGAAATGCAAAATTTAAGGGTCTGGTGATCAGTGTTTCACCAAGCCGCAGATGCATGCTCAGATTTGAAAACTGCTAGTCAAAGCAACAGAAATAAGCTTTAGCAACAGGATAACTTTAACCATGTTCCATTCAAGGAGCTTCATCAGTATTTTCCCTTCTGTTATGGGAACCAACCCCTGAATGTGATTTCTACTGTATCTGCCAGTTAGAAAAATAATAAACATAACTAAAAAGGAAGAGTCATATACTGCAGTTATGTGTGCTGAGTATTACCTATGTACTATGGACTATGGACTGTGTACTATGTACTATGGACTATGGACTAAGCAGCAAGCTAAGGACATGGTTAGCTGATTTGTTCCCCTCAACAGCTCTGTGCGGCTGAAATGGTTGCAGCCCCTATTATCTGTAATGGTTCTGAGATTCAGGACTTACGAGGCAAGACCACAGAAGCTAGTAAGTGGAAGTTCCAGGAGTTGTATTAGGCCCTTTGGCTGCAGAACACTGGTCTGGGATACCTGATTGTTATAAAGTCCAAGGTAGACGGTGGGTGGGTGGATGGATGGAAGAAAGGAAGGAAAAAAGGCAAGGACAGGAAGAAAGAAGTATAAAAGGAAGGAAAGAGGAAAGAAGATGGAAAAGGTAGCTGCAGGCTTAGGAAGTAAAGGTGGAATGAAGGATAGGCTATTTCCATGTACTATGGCATTTTTCCAGTCTTGCTAGTACGTCAACTAGCCCATGTGCGTCAATCAGTTTCAGTATGGGCTTATCCAGCACTGGTTCTTTCTAAGAATTTGGTTCCATGGATAGTCAGTGATAGGTTTTTCCCCCCTGTTGTTTTTTTCTCCCTGTCTCTCACTGCTCACCTTGTCTTTGTGACTTAGGCATGAGCTCGTCCCAGGTGCTAAGCAATCCATAAATGGCTTTCTCATTAACTGGGGAATATTCTGGGAAAAACATGTGACTCTTTGGGGACTATGTGCTCAGGGGCTGTTGTGAAGCTCCTCTCTGCTTCATTCACCTTGGGCGGTCTTGCTCCCTGCCTCTGCTTTAATAGCGTATCATTTCCCCCTCCTTATGCAGCAAAGCCACAGGGACACTTAATCCCACAGTCTCCAGAGGCTGTTGGGAGGCTTGGAGCCTGATCGCTGTAATCAAGAAGGGGTGGGTGTGATCAGAGACTAGGTCTGATTCTTTGTCTGCCTCTCCACATTTAGGCTTTTCCTTTTTCCATTCCTCCCCCTGGTTTGTAATAAAGGAGGGGGTCGAGCTCAAGGGCAGGCATGAGGTTTAACTTCAGCTGAGGTACAATAGAGGCTATTTGGAAAATAAAACTTTCAAATGGCAAGTTAGCCTTGAAGGATATATTGAATTAGATATGCAGTGCTCCTTGATTCATGATCTCTGCATAATAGCATTGCTAAGTATATTACCTGGGTGCTTTAGTATACTAGAGAAATGGGCTGTTTAAAAGATTAACTTCACAGAATCGGTGTTAACATGCTGATGAAGAACGTGGGAGTAAGAGCCGGATGGGTGAGCTTCCTGCGCTGACCCTACCACTTCCAGTGGGCCCTTGACCTCTCTGAGTATAGATGCCCTCATCTGTAAAATGGAGATCAAAGTAGAAGTTTGTAGGGGGTTATTCAGATCATGAAATGAGACAAAAGCCCAGCACAGTGCTTCTTACCTAATTCAACACCTAATAAGTGAGAACTGTTTACGTTACTATTATATGATTATTATTTGAAGTCCTGTCTCTGTAATTTGCTTCATAGTCCTTTTTACTCTCACTCATCTGCTCTTTGTTTATGCAGTTCTCTGTTAGCCAGTTCTTATTTCTCAGTTTCAGAGTCGCCATTGTCACCTTTGAAGACGTGCTGTCATTTCAAAGCACTGGCTAAATACAACCGAGACTGACAACTATGAATAGTTCCACAGAGCCCCTAAAACACTGGCATTTCACTCAAACTCTCGTATATGCCACCACGTTGTCCTGTCTTGTTTTTTGCCTCTCTCCTGTCTGCAGATTTCAGATATGGTTACTGGAGATGATAATCATCTTCCTCTGAAAAATAATCCAGCAGGAACCCATGTGGAGTAATTGGACTTCACGAGAGCATCGCTGTCAAGTCTCGAAATATATGAGGAAATAATCACATTTTATTCTTTCTTTTACTTTTTCAGCATGTTCACATCCACATTCTTCCGAGGAAGGCTGGAGACTTTGACCGGAATGACAGCATCTATGATGAGGTAGGTCTGCTCTCTCTGATCTTATCATTTGATCACTGGTGCTATCAGTGTAATGAAGTCAATCTGATGAATCAGGAACACTGGAGGTATGGTTTTCAATGGTATTCCACCCAGTAAGACTTCAAAGTGGCAGTAGATGCCAAGAAGCCAAGAAGGGCCTCTGCAGAAACTGAAGGCAAATGAATTGTAATGATGTTCTTTTTCAAATGAAATCTGGCAGAAGCCAGGTGTCCTTGTGATTTCTGCCCTGTCATTTACCAGGGCACTAAACATTTGCATGGAGATACAGCCCAGAGGTTCCATAGGAGGTAATTTAGAGTGCCACCAATGGAAACCAAGCAGATTGATGTGTGACTTTTTTTTTTAGTTGAATACTACATTTAATTTTAAACCCACTTTGAAATCCAGTTTGTCTTTCCTAATAGCATTTATTCAGAGTGGAACTTTGAATTGTGGTCAGCAGAAACTAGGTTGGTTTGAACGATAATGTTGCAGGAAGGGTGACCCCTTCCAGGGCCTGTGAGTGTGCTCTTGTCTCACAATCAGAAATGAATTGTCCAAGGAAACGCACATGCTAACAAAGCAAGACACTTTATTGGGAAGAGGCGTCTGGTCAGAGAGCGGGAGGGTGAGGGAACCCGGGAGGACTGCTCTGCCGTGTGACTCACAGCCTCGGCTTATGTGGTGATGGGATTAGTTTCCGGGTCATCTCTGGCCAATCATTCTGACTCAGAGTCCTTCTGGGTGGCCCACCCATTGCTCAGCCAAGATGGATTCCAGCAAGGAGGAGTTTGGAAGGTTGGTAAGACTTATGAACTGGCGTCTCCTCTCTCCTTTTGCCCTTTCCTGATTTCTTTGGGTTTATGGTAGTTTGTTAGTTCCGCCTCCCTCACCAGGACCTCCTGTCGTAAGGTAACTCGTGCAAGCGACTCATGCAAGTGGCTCACCTGGCCAGGGCAGGCGGTTTCAGTAGTGTTTCCCCTCACAATAAGAGTGTGACCCCTGTGTCATAAACAGTTAGCGGTTAACTTATGACTTCCCTTCAAAGATGTAAATGTGATACCAAGATGAATAGCAAGAGTCAGGTGATCTGCTCCTAGGGCCTCGTCTACATGAGAACCTTGGCATGTCTGTCTCTGCTATGTGAACTGTGCCGTCTGTAATAGATGTGTTGGTGTGAAGAAAAAAAAATGATTTCAGCATGACTACTTTTAGCTAGAAAAGGACACATATGTTCCCTACATGTGAGAGCTGATCTGATGGTAGTAGGGGCCTGGAGTGCTTGGTTGGGAAGGGTTCTGAGGCTGTTCTGGATGCATTAGGGAAATGTGCTGTGATAGATTAGCAATGTCTGCCGTGGGTATCAAATATGAGAGAGGAGCCATTTATTTGACACTCCTGTTCTATCCCTTTGAGAATGATGTTTCAAGTACATTTTATAATCTTAATTGTTTGTCATGGTACTCGACCTCTATGATGATTCCCACCTGGTTCCTAGCAGTCAGAAACTTTTTAATTTTAATTTATAGGGGTTTTTATGCATCTTTTTAAAAATGTATTTGTATTTATTTGTAGTAACTAGGTATTAAAATGGCTACCCAAACCCTGAAAATTAAGACCAAGAGGTCAACAGTTAGTAATGGGACTTATAAATCATTTATCTGGGAGTCACTGAATTCTCTGAGGTGACGAGTGAGCATGTCTAGGGCATCTCTCGCTGTCTTAGGCATCCTGTTTTTTCTAAGGGCTGCAGTCCGCCTGTGTAGGGTAGACACATTCTAATCACTGGTCCCTAAGTGCTGCTCTGTGGACCAATTGCTGCAAATCTCAGTTCTCAAGGGGTCCTATTCCCAGAGATACTGATCCAGTATATTACAGAGCCACATTAGAGTCAGTAATTGTGTGTGCATAAGGAAATCCCCAGGAGATTCTGGTTCTTGGCTAGGTTTGGGAATGCACTTTCCTCCCAAATTTGTGCTTTCTCAAAGTTATGTCCTATAATATTTTAAACTGAACTCATTTTCATTGGATGTGGAATGTATTTTGGGGGTTAGTAAGGGCTTAGTTTGAGTTGGAAGAAAATTAGAATTATGGAGTAATTATGAAAGAGATGCATTTTGAAAAAAATCCAAGTACTGATCTTATTAGCATAAACTAAGGTTAATAAAATGTTGCCAAGTACAGGCTATTTTAGTGAATAAATTAACACATGATTTATATACAAGTGAATACTGCTAAAGCAGTATTAAAAGTACTTGAAAACACTGTTTTCTTGGACTGAACTGTCACCTTGAAATCTTGTTTGTATTCCAAATGTGCTTGTGACAAAAGCTGCAGGGCTACATTTCAACCCTATTGGAGACACAGAGTCCAAGGTCAAGGTTGGCATGCGGCCTTTCTCTCCTCTCTTATGCTTTTGCTCTCATGTGCACCCTCTTCCAGGGTCTCCAGCCCCACAGGTGAAGCAACACGTGTCCCTACCTCCTACCGATTAGGAGAAGCTTCTCAGGAGAAGTAATTGCTAAGAGCTGTACTTGGTGAGTTATAAGTTCCCAGTAAGGGAAACTGTACTAAGAAACTTGAAGAGATTGAACTTTGGAGACAGCCAGAGTAAGGTTCCAATTCCAGTGCCACCTACTGCTTGTGTGACTTTGGACAAGTCACTTAATCCCCTTTTCTTTAAAATGCAGATATATATAAAACATATACTTCAAAAGGTTGTTGCATGTAATATATGACATGACTGCAGGGGTCCTCAGCCTCTAGACTGCAAACCTGTAACTCCTGTCAGATCAGTGGCAACATTAGATTAGAAATAAAGTGCACGACAAATGGAACACGCTTGAATCATCCTGAAACCAGCCCCTCCACCCATGGTCTGTGGAAAAATGGCCTTCCATGAAGTTGATCCCTGATGCCAAAAAGGTAGGGGACTGCATGAAAAGCTTACTGCAGAGACTGGTACATACTAAGCATTTATTAGTAAGTAACTGTTTCTCTTCTTATTAATGTTATTAGTTTTGTTTTGTTTTTCAAAAACAAAACAGCCACAGTGGGTCAATGGAGAACCTGGATTTGAAGTCAGGTCATTGGATACCCCCATTGAGCACTTCTTTCAAGGGTCAGAGTTCCAATTTTCTCTCTGTTTTAAATCACTCATTCTGAGATTCATCTTCCTCTTTGTACAAAAATACATCTCCAGTTTATGAACATAATAAGATAATGTCTAGAAAGCAGCATGAGAAACATGAGGCATTACACAGGCATTATTGGTACAAGACATAACGGACATTAGACTGAGTGATCTTAATCAGAAGTGATGGAGTGATGAGGGGCAGCATTCTTTATCCTGATGGGAGCACTGGCTCCAGATTATGCATCTCTCCATGAAATACAACAAACAGACTGCCTGGGAGGGCCGGGAGTGGAGTGGGGACAGCAGGAGACTGAGCTCCATAAAACGTAATTGTATTCCTACTGCTGCAGAAATAGAAAATGATGCCTGCAGAAGCTCTGGATTATAAATGGGCTAGGAATGTTGTGTTCTCCCCAGGCGCTATTTGCAGAAGGATGGTGACAAATCCGAGAAGGTTCACAGAAAGGTGATGGGATGACAGAGCCTGAAAACAGTTACCTGGGGAGTCACTGAAGGTGAAGATGTGTTGTCTGAAGAACATGTGTGGTTCGTAGAGGGAAGGCAGTGACAGGTTACCATTTCTAAATATCTGAAGGGCTGGCAGGTAGGAAAGGTATTGAAGCTGTTTTAAATGGTTCCAGAGACCAGATATAGAACTCTTAGGCATCAAGAAGGCAGTTACCAGTTCCACAGAACAGCAGGTCAGATTGATAGAAACTTCTGAAGGCTTAGAGTAACTTGCGAGGGGGTGAGCTTCCCATCACTGGGCCTATGCAAGCATGGAGAAGATGGCTGTGTTTCTTCGGGAGGACTTCTCAATCCAGTTCTTGGATGGGCCACATGGGTCTGTGTTTCCTGTTTTCACATATCTGGTTATTTGATGATTACTTCCATTTTTAGGTTACATAAGTTCTGTAACAAATAGTGTAGGGTTTTTGTTGTTGTTAGTATTACAGCATTTGGGTTGCTTCCTAATAAAAAATAGTCTGTCTTGTTCAGTTCATGGAAATATAAGCAATAACTCTTCCTTGACTTACATGAGATTACTTGAATGATTAATCTTCCCAGCCTCCATCCTGGTTTTCCTCTAGCTCGGCATTGCCTTTGATGTTCCATGGGCTTTGTTTGCCTCCTCATGTGTGTTTTATTTTGCTTGTGGAGAATTTTTTAATGGCAGGCTCTATTTTGCCGGCAACACATTTTTTAATGAGTCCGGATGCTATTAGGCATGTCACTCATTCTCTGGGTCACTACCACTGTTGGTCTCTTACCCGACTTGCCTCATTTGTTTTTACCTGCTTGGCCCTTGAAGGCATTTGAGTTTGAAATCTCTCTGTCATGGCTTACTCCTCAAATATTACTAGTCCCCAGTATCCTCCATCCAGTCTGCATGCCTCTTAGCTATCACATCTGCTTCACCTCCTCGCTCCCTTGTTTACAATGCCCTGGGTGAGTCCTTTCGCTTCAGCAGTGGGTCTGCCCACGTCCCCAGTTCCTGTTAGTCTCATTCTCTCTCACCACTTGCTTTTGTCAAATTCTTGTTCCCACCTCAGGAACTTTGTGTATATTGTTTTCCTCACCTGTGACTTCCGTTTTCTCTTCCCCTTCATGCGGCTCCCATATCTTCTACCAAATCCAGGTACAAATATAACTTCCTCCAAAAGTCCTTTTTACTGATCCTCCCCCACCTCATCTAAGATAGCTAATCTCCTCTCCACTCTGTGGTAAGACTATTGTATTTCCATGCTTATTTCTTCATAACACCACACTCAAAATAATGTAGTGTGTTATTCACTGCCCACATCCCCAACTGTGCTATCAAGCCATGAGAACAGGCACCTAATCTGATACAGAACAGGTAAATAAATATTTGTTAAATGAATGAAAACCTGAAAGAACAGGGCGTTGAAACAGAGGAACTTGAAATTCCCTACTACTCCTTACCTAATTTAAAAGAAGAGAACATCTTGCTTTTCAGAAGGTCAGTTTATTAATTCATAGCTACATTAGGTAAGATTCTGACATGGTGTTATCAGCCGTCTGAGGTTAATGTAATGGGGCATTGATGGAACGAAGTCTGTTGACCAGAAATCAGCATACTGATGCTGCTGCTGCTAAGTCGCTTCAGTCGTGTCCGACCCTGTGAGACCCCACAGCCGGCAGCCCACCAGGCTCCTGCATCCCTGGGATTCTCCAGGCAAGAACACTGGAGTGGGTTGCCATTTCCTTCTCCAATGCATGAAAGTGAAAATTGAAAGTGAAGTCGCTCAGTCGTGTCCAACTCTTAGCGACCCCATGGACTGCAGCCCATCAGGCTCCTCCATCCGTGGGATTTTCCAGGCAAGAGTATTGGAGTGGGGTGTCATTGCCTTCTCCGAATCAGCGTACAGAGGGCTGCAGATTGCAGCACATCAGAAGTACTTGGTGAAGTAGTTATAAACCTTGTCTGATTGCTAAGCAATGTCAAAGCTGATAAGAAACCCCCTCTCAAACCCAAACTTGCTTGTCTGTAACAAACGCATTTGTGGGATTTGCTGACAACAAGCACAAAACTTTCTCCTCCTTTCTTTCCAACCTTGATTACCATTTCTGAGTTTATCTTCATCTGCTCTTCCTCCAGCTCTCTGTCCTGAGTTTTCCCTTATGCATTTTGTTCAGTAATTTATAATCCTTATTTCAGAAGATTAGTCTCTCTTCTCTGCCTCAAAACAGTTCAAGCTCCATCCTTTCGAAGGCAAGATCTCTCATAAAGCCCTGTCTTTCCAGTTCTCCATGCAGATCTTATTTATATGGTGCTCCTAGACCCGTTCTAGTTATTTAAATTTCCATGAAATACATGAGACTTTCTCTGAAGTCAGTGGACCCTCCATTATCTTGACAAGTTGATGAAGATTATGATAATGACATAAATGTGTCCTTGGATAAGAGATCATGTTCAGCAAATGTGGGGAATGGAAACACCCATTGCTTAATGCTGTGATACATCATCTCATTAACCCAGTAAGGCTTGCCCTAGCTGTGTCCCAAATAAGCAACTCTCATAACTGTATTAGACAATTCATTAAATGTTTATGGATGACATTGAATAGTTGTGATTGTGCACTGTGTATAAAACCCATTACTGACTAAGCAAGTGACTATTATTAAAGCCAACGAGACTAGCAATCAGCAATTGGAAAAACTCAACCATGAATTTCATAGACAGAGCAACTGTGGGTTCAAGCATATCATGGGAAACAATTGCTTGGCTAAACACAATGCATGGACAAAATCAATTTGCTAAAATGCAGGTCATTTGGCCCTGAGAGCTGCAGAAAACTATTATATTGCTGATAATATTTATTGTTGAACTTGGATCTCTTTCACACACCATTTGACAATGGGCTCAAAGTCCATGGGTCCCCAGTTGACTCTTTAAAGGGAAGGAATGTTTCATTGAGACAGTTAATTAGCTTTTTTCCTCTGGGTTCAATGATGTCCTCATACTGATAAACGCGTTTTTCAGTGTTTGAGAATTTCGGCTGGAAAACTTTGTTACCTCTTGTTAAGGATACGCCTTTGCTTCCTCTTCAGCTCATGAGAACTTTTAACTCAAAGAAGCTGGTTATGATATAACCAACAAATAAATACATAATAGTGGTAATTGAATGATCTGTGACCTCAAATTCTCACTGAGTGGATCTCCAAGGGGTCTTTCGATAGCTATTTTAATGATAAAAGAACTTGGTAGACATCTGGTTTATGCTTACCTGTATCAGATTATTATTGAGTTCAATCTGTATGTCCTTTGGATTAGAGAAACATAGTTAGCAGAGTAGACTTTATCTGGTTAAAAGTTATTTCCACCTATTTTTCCTAGTAGAGATAAGAATTCAGGGAGGATGTAATTCAGATTATTCACATTTGGTGGAGTCTACACCTGTGGAGTATTGAGAAGCGTGAAGGATATGATGGTGGGCTGGGGAGCCTCCAGAGCAAATCAGGACATCGCTGGTCACTTAAGAGGAGAAAAAGAAGGAAAGAAGGCAGAAGAGTAGCTGATAATGAGAGGACAGGGTCTGCAGGATAAGTTGAAAGGAAAAGGATGACACCTCTATGGTTTTTCCTAGAGTCAGTTTCCAGAGGACTGCTACCCTGGGGTTTTCCCAAAGCTGCTCTTCTCTCTCATTTGAATATGCTCAGAGGCATGTTAGTGAGAAATAAGCAAGAGAAAATTAATTACATGTTAGTCTTTCCCTGCTGCTGCTGCTAAGTCAGTTCAGTTATGTCCGACTCTGTACGACCCCATAGACAGCAGCCCACCAGGCTCCCCCATCCCTGGGATTCTCCAGGCAAGAATTCTAGAGTGGGTTGCCATTTCCTCCTCCAATGCGTGAAAGTGAAAAGTGAAAGTGAAGTTGCTTAGTTATGTCCAACTCGTAGCGACCCCATGGACTGCAGCCCACCAGGCTTCTCCGTCCATGGGTTTTTCCAGGCAAGAGTCTTCCCTAGTAGCAAGTAAAACCACTGCATCAAACTGTTCTACATGGTCCTCCCTCATTATTTCCTAAATAAGGCTTTGTGTGTGCCCTCCACTGTGAATTCTCTCTACAAGCAGACACATTCCAGGAGAAACTTATAAGGTACTTGCTAGTTAAGGTGGACAATATCTGCTCTAAGAAGTCTTGTTGCCAGGGTATCTTTCTGTCTGTCTGTCTTTTTCTTGCAATTCTGTTCTTAGTTACTGCTAATTGTGTCAAACCTCAGTTAATATCAAGACTTGAAGACTGAGACATCTGTGTGTTTTTTATAGTCTTAATTAGGTTTATAGTCACAATTTTTAGCATAGCTATCAATGGACTGTCTCTTACGAGGAGTGTCTGAAAAAGTTTTGATAACTTTGGAGTTTATGGCCCACTAAAGCCAACTATCAAGATCTCCCATAAGGGGACTTCCCTGTTGGTTCAAGGACTAAGACTGCTTACTCCCCATGCAGGGAGTTTCAATCTGGTTTCAATTCCTGACCAGGGAACTGGATGCCACATGCCACAACCAAGACTTGGCACAGCCAAATAAATATATAAATAAATATTTTTAATAAAGAAGTTTTTTTTTTAATTTTAAATATTTTTTTAAAAGGTCACCCATAAGAAATTTTTTTAAATCCATTTTACTTAGAGAGTTGAGAGTATGGGAAATGGGGATAGGAAAAAAGTTATAGGAGGAATAAGTGACGAGCAGAAATGGATAAATACAGCAAGAAGAAGAAAGATATGGATTAAGCACTGATGCATGTCTATCAATATAAACTACAACGGCCTCAAAGAGGAAAGCCCCCAAATATTTTGCTTGATCTCTCTGTTATAGAAGAAAAGCAAAATAAGCAAGAATTATGGGGGATAGGAAGATAAAAGCACAATTTTAAAGCCCCAAAGCATTTGAAAAGGCTTTTGCTGTTTTTCAGTTCTCATCTGTCATTCATTAAACAAAGAAAGATGAACTTATTCAAATAACCTTTATAAATAAATCCCATTACCCCTTAGCTTGGAGCAGGGCTCAGTCTTTGAAACCATCGTGTCTTGTACACGAGCAGAGGTGAACAATAGGCCTCTGAGTTGCCAGCTTCAGAGAATGGCACACAGAACCCTGGAAACATAACCTGGCATTTGAAATTACAGCTTGGGTGACCACAGTGTGGGTGTGCTTTTGTTACTATCCAGTTACATCTATCTTCAGGGCCCCCAGTCTATACTTTGTACATTGCATTCTAAAGCAAGACTGCCCCATATAGATAGAATATGAATTACACACACAATTAAAAATGTTTAATAGCCACATTTGCTGTTGTTCTGTTGCTAAGTTGTGTTTAACTCTTTGTGACTCCATGGACTACAGCAGGCCAGGCCTTCCTGTCCTTCACTAGCTCTCAGAGTTTGTTCAATTTCCTGTCCATTAAGTCAGTGATGCCATCCAACCATCTCATCCTCTGCCACCCTCATCTCCTCCTGCCCTCAATCTTTTCCAGCATCAGGGTCTTTTCCAATGAGTCGGCTCTTCGCACCAGGTGGCCAAAGTATTGGAGCTTCAGGTTCAGCATCAGTCCTTCCAATGAATATTCAGGGTTGCTTTCCTTCAGGATTGACTGGTTTGATCTCCTTGTTAGTACAAGGGACTCTCAAGAGTCTACTCCAGCACCACAATTCAAAAGCATCAGTTCTTTGGCTCTCAGCCTTCTTTATGGTCCAGCTCTCACATTAAAACAAGAGAAAAGAAATAGGTGAAATTAACTGTAATGACATCATTTTTAACCTAGTATAGCACAAATATTATCATTCAATATGTAATTAATATAAGCCATTGTTAGTAAGATAGTTGTATCTCTTTTTTGTTTAAATACTTGAAATCCAATGTTTTTAGCTTTTCCAGCACAGCTCAACTCAGACTAGGCTCCATGTGGTTCAGTTCAATTCAGTTCACTCACTCAGTCATGTCTGACTCTTTGCGACCCCATGAATCACAGCACTCCAGGCCTCCCTGTCCATCACCAACTCCTGGAGTTTACTCAAACTCATGCCTATCGAGTTGGTGATGCCATCCATGTGGTCAGTGTCTCCCAAACTGGGTGGTGCAGTTCCACAATTTATTCAATCCAGTTAGCCTCATTAGTTTTCATAAGGTGTGATTTGATATAAAACCTCTCAGTTTGTTCACCCTCATCCTCCACATCCAGAGGACAGTCATTTCTTTTCCCTGGTCTTGAAAATGATAACATAGGAATTATGTCATGTAACAATTGGGTTAGGTTCCATCATCCTTGATCAAGACTTTGTTGAAGTTTTAAAGGATGAAAGGACCTCAAAGATAACCAAATGGATCCCACTACACAGAGTTTATTTATTTTTATTATTATTATTTTCTCTTTCTGCTACTAATATCATCAGGGATACTCCAAGAACAATCCATTAATTTTGGAGGACCATTTTAACCACTGTTTCAGAAGGTCATCACTTTTCTATGAGTGGCCCAGTTAAACATTATTCAGATGACTGAACTTTCCTGTTCCACTTTTGAAAAGAAACACATTGAATGGCTTTTTGAGTCAGTTTCGTCATCTAGGGGTTGAGACTGGGGCTCTGACTCCGGATCTCCTGGTGTTCATTCTCAACTCTGTTCTTGTACAAGTTGTCCAACTTTTCCTGTATTTTCAATTCCCTCATCTATAAGATGGGGAGTGTGATGAGGCTGCTGTGATAATTAAGTGTTATTACATGTAAAGCCCTAAAACAATGCCTGGTGGACAGTTAATGCTCAGTAAATATTAGCTTTGATAATTGGTGTAATTATTGATGTTACCACCATCATCATCCTGAGAGCATGTCAGAAGCATTCTAAGAAACTGGTGGGAGTGATGAGGAGTCTCAAGGGCCAGAGACCACCTTCTCTGGAGACCCCAGAGATTTTTGAAATCCAGAGAACCCATTAACGGGAGATCATACAGGTTCAGTGTCATTGCTTATGACTCTTATCATGCATGCTTGGGGCTGAGAAGCCTTCACAGACACAGCAGCTCAGTAATTTGTGAGCACATTAAATTTTTAAGCTGCCCCAAGTATGCAGCCCACACTATCCAGACATTCAAACACAGTGAGGGATTCCTTTCCAAGAAGAAGAAATTCTGACTTAGGGTTTTATTCTGTCTTTCAGATTGCTTTAGATTTGTGTCAAGCAGTGCTTTATAGAGATTTTTATGACTGCCCCCACCCCCGACTTAAAAGAGCAAGTTGAAAGATGCCTAATTTTCTTTCTAATGAAAAATCTCGAAAAGGCTCCTACACATGCATAGGTCTAGATTCTATGCGTTGGATCAATACAGTAATTTATTACAAGTTCTTTAATAGTGAATTGCTATTTAAATTCCAGTGTCTTTCACATTCCTCATATTGAAATGGGAAGAAAAAAATCTAATAGCTTTGGGCTAATGGACAGACAACAGATTAACAGTAATAAATGATTCTAGTTCTTTATCTTTGTTCCTAGGGAGAAGACTAATGAAAAATAATAATAGAATTAGTATTGTTATTTAATGAGAGTCCACAGTGGATTGGAGTCTATGCTGGGTGCTATGCATATATTACTTTAATCTTTATAAACCTTACTGGATAAATATCATTAATACCATTATACGGAAGCTAAGTCTCACAGAGGGTGGTTGCCTTACGTTTTAACCAGCTTGTGGCAAACTTGTTTATACTAAAATTTGTTTGACTATAAAGCCTTTGGTCTGAGGCAAATATTAACTCCCCTTTCATGGAAAACTCGAGGATAATGAAATAAGTGTTTTTCCTAGAGACTCTACCTTCCAGTGCTAAACTTCCAACAATTTCCAGAATTTTTTTCAACTTTAGAGAAATTTGCACATACATACACAGACACATATACCTCATATCCTAGTTTTGTACTAAACCTCAGAGGTCTTGACACATGATTGCTAATCAAGTATGCAAGATTTAAAATGTGAGCAATTGACATTTTTCAGAATTAGACATTTTCTCTGCTTTTAGTATATAAGCCCCTAGCCCCCATTTAGAAACTTTATTATATTTCTTTTTGTTTGTTTGCATTTTTGTTTAACACGAGAAAGTCATTAACACACTCTAGTCAAGCTTCTACGGTTTCCAAGGTCATCCTTTCTGAGCTGGTTTTGCGCACTGAACCTCTAAAATACTTTTGCATGCCTTATAGTGTATTCATGTCATGGTAGCACACTAAAATATTTAAAAGGAAATTGTTGCCCTTTTTTTTTTCCCTCAAAAAGAAACAGCCTTTGCTTACAAGACCATAAATATCTTCTAGGCCAGCTGCCCAAGTACCTGTTGGGCATCCTTACATTAGCAGTAACTAAGGAACTCGTAGAATATTCCCTTTGCACTGAAATGACACCCTGCTCCAGCATCTTCTTTTTCCTTTCAAAGAATTTTAGTTCTTCTTAGAAAACCCTTCAGGTCTTAAAGAGAAACTTGCATGTTTGGGTCAAATTCATGTATGAACTTTGAGCTGACTTCTCCCGTAATTTTGACCATACTAGTTTGTTGCAGGACGGGGAACCCCCTCCAGGGCCCAAGAGTGGGCTCTTGTCGAACTTTCTGAAATGAATTGTCTGAGAAGGAGCGCCTGGGTGAAGAGCAGCAGGTAAGGGAGCCCAGGAGAACTGCTCTGGCTCACAGTCTCCTGTGAGCTAATTTCTGAGTTATGTCTGGCCAATAATGGAGCTAATTTCTGGGTTATGTCTGGCCGATCGTCTTGCTTGGCCCATAGTCTCACTGAGTCCTTCCTGGTGGCACGTGCACCTCTCAGCCAAAATGGGCCGTGAGAAGGAGTCTGGAAAGTTGCTATTCTCCTCCCTCTTTTGGCCTCTCCTCAGTCCTCCCAGTTACTTTGCAGCGGCAGCACCCTGCTCCTTACCAGGATCTCCTGCTGCGAGACAGCTCAGGCAAGCGGGCCTGGCCAAGGTGGGTGGTTTCTATCAACAGCTCCCTAACACAGCTGCCCTCCACCTTCCCTGGTTCAGGCAGTAATGAGAGTGATGGGGAGTGGCGGATGCAGCTTAGCTCGCTTGCCAGCCGCTCACCTCCTGCTGTGGGGCTCAGTTCTAAACAGGCTGCAGACTGGTTAGAGGGTTGGGAACCCCTACCCTAACAAGCTGTTGTCAAATCAGAGGCTGAATATTTCTAGCAACCTGAAATGACGTGATGAGCAATCTGACCTGTCTTCTTAGATCATTTCCCATCCACATAATGTGTCTACTGTTTACCTTCCTTCCGTGGGGCCTTGGAATAGTCACTTCTTTCAGAACTCATCTCAGAATCAAGAGTTTAAGGAGCTTGAAGGGGTTTCATCTACTGGTGATCTGGTCTAGGGTCGAATTAAACTTGTTAATTTAATTGCAAGGTTAGAGATCAGATGTCCTTGGTTGGTTACCCCCCTTCAGTGGAGAGGGAGAATGTGGTGTGATTATGACTGAGCATGCTGGTGAATTAGTGCAGTAAAATACAATGTGGAACAGGGAGTCACATTTCCCTCCAACAGATAAATAATAATAACACTGAGGTATATGAAGGCCTAGTGACTTTTCCAAAGTCATAGAAAGAATAAGAAACAGATGTGGGATTCATAGTAAGGCTTTCTCTTTCCAGAGTCTGAGTTCTTGTTTACTCTGAGGCCTCTGAGAATGCCCAGAGGCGTTCACTTCTGTCCTTTCTACCTCTTCATACCCAGTTAATCCCACTGTCTAATGGAAGAGGCTCTCAAGAGATACTTGTTCTGCTGAAGCCCCAGCCCTCTGAATTCCGAGCCCGGACCTCACATTCCTCAGCCCTATTGCTATCTTATCAGCTGCACCCTTCCTTCTTTTGGGGGTGGGGGGAACTGCCTTCCTTTCCATTGAAACTTCCTCTCTACAATGATGTATGTCAATCATTGCTGAGTAAAACTGAGGGAAAACAAACAAACCACAAAAAGAGCTGTGCCATCATAGTGAGGACAGTAGTACACATCATTACATTTCCTGAGATGAGAAAAGATTTTTCAAGCTAGCAAAGCCTGATGGGAAAAGAATGAGATTTTTTAAGCTGAGATCAGGCCTTAGTCTAGAAGTAAGGCTTTGCTGGTAACTCCAGAATCGAATCACAAAGACTGGCTCTAGACCTTGTACTGGTTTCTAGAATCTACTGGAAATTACTTTGCTAAATGGCTAATGAGGGCTCCATTAGCTCTCTAAGATAGACCAACCCAAGATGAAACAATATACATACACCTTCATATTGTAGAAATGTGTAACACCCTGCCGAGAGAATGATAGATATTTATATTTTCTCCTGTGTGGGCTCAAAAATGTTCTTGTCTATGTCATAGTGTCCATATTACCTTGAAACATGGGTCCGTAAAGCTTGTATAACTTCTCTATTTAATTTGAATACTCTTCACTTGGGAAATAATTTAAGTGCCAAATAATAGAAGAGTATACCTTAATGGTATAGATGTTCATATATACAAATGAGTGTTTTGAAATATAAAAGATTGGAATATAATATTGAGGGGGAAAGTGGCATGTAAATCAAGAATTGAATGGAAGCAGATGCACCTAGTAATTGCAAGGGGTCATGGCTAGAAAATGGAATCATAAATCACTCTTCTCTCTTTCTTCATACTCTTTGGCATTTCCCAAACTTTATATAATAAATGAGTAATAATTCTGTAATGTAAAGAAAACACTGAATGATTTTTTAAGGCAGACAGTCTATGTTCCTTTTTACTTGTTGGCAGCAACCAAGTGGTGAACAGAAAGACATAGACTTTAGTTTTGGAAAGGATCTCATGGGAGATAGTTGTTTGTGACCTACCACTTAATTTGAAATACCCAGAGGGATGGCCTTTTGGGGTCTTCCACTCTCAGACTTTTTTGAAAAAAAAAAATAATAATTTTTCAGGATAACATTTTTCCTGACTTCCTGATCTGAGAGTCGGGGGAAAGGATGCCTTAATACAAGCTCTCATACTGCTGTGATGCCCTGTGGTCTCATGTTCCCCACCCATTTGATCTTGTCTTGGGTTTCCCCTCCATTACTGACTCATCTCTTCTCTCTCTGAGGGTCCTTTGAGTGTTCAGTTCAGTTCAGTCGCTCAGTTGTGTCTGACTCTTTGCAACCCTGTGGATGGCAGCATGCCAGGCTTCCCTGTCCATCACCAACTCCCAGAGTTTACTCAAACTCAAGTCCATCTTGTTGGTGATGCCATCCAACCATCTCATCCTTTGTCATCTCCTTCTCCTCCCACCTTCAATCTTTCCCAGCATCAGGGTCTTTTCAAATGAGTCAGTCCTTCCCATCAGGTGGCCAAAGAATTGGAGTTTCAGCTTCAGCAACAGTCCTTCAAATGAATATTCAGGACTGATTTCTTTTAGGATGGACTGGTTGGATCTCCTTGCAGTCCAAGGGACTCTCAAGAGTCTTCTCCAACACCATATTTCAAAAGCATCAATTCTTTGGTGCTCAGCTTTCTTTATTTTGAGTGTTAACACCATTAATTTCACAATCACCGGCATGATTACAAAAATGAAATGCTCTTTATTCCCCAAATTTAGTTTATGTCTGGGCTGTGACAGCAACCATTTCATCATCCCAGAATCAAGTTTTCCAATTCAGGTTCAGTGGTTTCTCAGTCTGTCCAAGCCTGTAATTACTTCCCATTCTGGTGTATAATCTCTCTATTCAGCATTCTGGTCCTTAAAACTGTTGTAAGCATCCTGTCACACGAGGTGGACAGGGATTATGTGCTCTTTGGCATTTGGTGTCCAAGTAATCTGCCTTTCCTGGTCCTTGGGTGTATCCCTGGTCCATGCCAACACCCATAAAGAAAGCAGTCATCTTTTAAGGGTGGCAATTATTGGTCTCCTGCATCCCTGAGGTGCTCATGGTCCTGATATGGCCTCTGGTCTCAGCACATGAAGGACACCTACTCTGTACCCTTTGCCATCTTTTCAGTATTATTCTCATGAGCACACACACACAAAAAGAAATGTTGTTCTATTCTTCCTAACTTTCCTGAGGTCTGCAGGAGATCAAGGAATCCCCAGAAGCCACTCATACTATCACCATAGCCCTTCATCACTTTCTTTACAGAGCTGTTTACTATCAGTGTTCTAGATAGGGAAAGCAGAGTCAAGTCCACTCTATTCTTGGATCCCCAAATCCAAAGGGAAGATTTTGTAGGGGGAACAAAATTTGTCTTCCTGAGACCTGTCTCTTTGGCATGAAGATTAATTTAGGTCGATCATTTTTAACCAACAGAAGACTCAGGATGTCTTTCTTTTTATCTCCCCCTTAGCTGCCCAGAGAATTTAGATGAAGGATCAGTTCCTAGAATAGACCTATCTTCGGAGATATCTGCAAAGGTTATGGGCTAGGTGTGGTGAGGGAATCCTGAGGCAGAGCCTAGAGATCAGAGACCCTCTGAGTCCGGTTGTCTCTTGCTAAGTCACTTTAGTCGTGTCCAACTCTGTGCAACGCTGCAGACTGTAGCCCACCAGGCTCCTCCATTCATGGGATTCTCTAGGCAAGAATACTAGAGTGGGTCACCATGCCATCCTCCAGGGGATCCTCCAGACCCAAGGATTGAACCTGCGTCTTTTACATCTACCTGCATTGCAAGTGGGTTCTTTACCACTAGTGTCACCTGGGAAGTCTCTCCCTGATCCAAAAAATATCTCTTTATCAAACACTTGCTTTCCCATGTTCATGTGAATTGCCTTCCTCTCTTTTGAAATCTCAAACATTAGCCCATATATCCTCTTTTGTTTTTAGTTGAAGATGATATCGAAGGTGAGTATTTGGGCCATTATGGCAAGTTCCTCAGTTTTCTGGGGTCTCTCCCAAGTATACATGTTATTAAACTCTTGTTCAATATTTTCCTGTTCATCTGTCTCACGTCAGTCTAATTCTTAGACCAGACAAAAGAACCTAGAAGGGCAGAAGAAAATTTCTTTCTTCACGATAGTTTCCAGCTAGTCACCTGGAAGGCAGAATCTTGACCTCTCAAGGTTGTCTGCATTTTAATCTCCAAAGCCTGTAAATATGTTACATGAGAAAGAAGAGTTAAGGTAACAGGCTATATTAATTTCCATCAGCTAACCTGAAGATGGGAAGATCACCCTGGATTATCCAGTGGACCTAGTATAATCACACAGTGCTTAACTGTGGAAAAGGACAGGAGAAGAGTTGGTATCAGGAGTAATATACCATGAGAAATAAGTTCCTGGTCATTGCTGGCCTTGAAGATGGAAGAGACCATGAACCAAGGGATGCAGGCAGTCCCTGGAAACTAGGAAAGGCAAGAAAACAGATTTTCCCCTAGACTTCCAGAGAGGAACACAGACCTGATGACACCTTAATTTTAACTGGTTAAGACCCATTTCAGACTTCTGGCCTCCAAAACTATTAGATGTTCAATTTGTGCTGTTTTAGGCCACTAAGTTGGTGGAAATTAGTTACAGCAGCAAACAGAAAAACTAATGTACAGTAAGTGAGTCCCCTACCTACAAACCTTCAAGTTTCGAACTTTCAGAGACAAAAATGTGTGCTCACATGTCCAGTCACGTTAGTTGTTCACGTGTCTGGTGTACATTGTCACATATGTGTATCCTCCGCAAGTGCTTGCGCCTTGTGTACAATCATACTGCCTAGAGTACAGTGGCATAGCATCTTTAATTCAAGCCCAAGGTGTCCAAAAGCGAGCATAAAAGCAGCAGGGACGTAGCTGGTACTGTTGTACTTTCCAAAGTACTGTGCTGTAAGATTAAAAATGTCTTCTTTATTTTTGTGTTTGTTTTTTATGTATTATTTGTGCTGAAAATTATTATAAACCTATTACAGTATAGTATTATACAGCCAACTGTGTTTGTTGGGTACCTAGGCTAACTTTTTTGGATTTACGAACAAATTGGACTTATGAACACACTCTCAGAGCTTGTTCAAGCATAGGGGACTTACTGTATCAGGAAAACTCAGGATTTAGCCTGGAGTTCGGGGTAGAGTAGAGTGTGTTGTCCTAGTACGCTTGCTCTCTCTCTTTCTGGGTTTCTCTCTCTTAAAACTCTGATCGTGCTCCAGTTTGAAACTCCTATTTTGTTTTGTTTTTTTCAAGTCTGGGCACGCGCAGATAGAGCTATCCCATCTCCTTATTCCTGCACGAATTATTTCTCTCTCACACTGGGACAGTGCCTTTTGCACTTAGAAGCCAAGTTGGTCAGGGCAGGAGACTACCGTTACCCAGTAGAGACGCCTCCACTCAGCCAGCAGAGAGTCAAGAACGAAAGGACCCATCAGTGTGCACTTTGAAATACTAACTTGCCTCCTCTGGCCAAGAAATGAGCGGCAGCAACTATGGAGAGAAGGAAGCCCTGAGTACCGCAGGGCGGTGCGCTGTGACAGAGGTCCAGCCGCAAAATGACCACCGTCCCTCCCGTCTGTAGAGACCCACGTCCTGGCTCCACTGCTAATGAGACCCCGGTCAGTTTGCTTTGTCTGGGTTCAGTTTCCCTGTCGTCAAACTGAGAGGCATTCATCTCATCCAGGTCACCTCCAAGCATACCTTCTGCTCTGACACGCTGCAATTCCATGACACTAACTAGTTCAATGGAGAAAGAACCACTGACCCTGAGGACTCCTTCCCTTTGATTTCCGCATGGAGGCCACATTAGCATAGTGGAAAGGATATTGACACAGCAGTTGACTTTTAAAATTCACTGAGAAGGAGAGATGAAATGAAACACACCAGATGGAACGTGAACTCCCTACTATTTCAAACCTTAGACATTTCCACTAAATGCTGGCACAAAGGAAAAATTAAATATCATCTTGAATGCTATTTACAGTTTTCAAAGTGACAACAATAGTCTTTTTCGAAAGGAGGAAAGACTGTTCTAAGATTGATTCTAAAGCCCTTGGAATTTTATTTTATGGTTGGAAATAAGAAAATGATTCATTGGATATGAGAATAATAGGGAGGGAAAATCAAACAAGTGGGGCTTCCGAGGAGCCCACCTGCCAATGCAGGAGATGCAAGAGATGCAAGTTCGATCCCTGGGTTGGGAAGATCCCTTGGAAAAGAGAATGGCAAGCCACTCCAGTATTCTTGTCTGGGAAATCTCATGGACAGAGGAGCTTGACGGGGCTACACTTCATGGGGTCGTAAAGAGCTAGACATGACTAAGCAGATGAGCATGGACACATGATCATGAAGGCAGTTGAGACGTAGCTGTGACCCCACCACTGAGTGATTGGGACTTCTGGGAACCAGTCTCAAGAATCACTGTCAATTTGGCTCTTTGTCTCATGCAGTCACTAAATACACTTTCAGTGTCATTGATTTTTGAGGCTCCTGCAGGCTATGGTTCTCGATCCGTTTGAGTACAGACCCCTTTGAGAATGCTGCTGAAGACGGGGGAGTTCTTAGCGAAGAAAAAATTTAAGTATTTACACAGATACCTTAAAGATTTGCATTTAATATTAGTATTTTTTTTTAAGTCTCAGGTTAATAATACCCAACTTGAGGTAGAGAGAAGAATGTTCTCAAAGTCTAGGAAACTAATAAGATTGATTTTGTCCCAGAAGTTGTATGCACACACTCACATATACATACATGTATACCCACAGGACACAGTCAAGGAATTGTGTTTACATCCTTAAGACTTACTGTGTCCACTCAAGATCCACCTCTCTCCATTTAAGAAGGTTCAACTATTTAATTATTCTCTCTTAGAGCAAGTGTCAGAGACATAGTGTCAGAGTATGTGAAGAGAGAATGGGGTCTTTTGAAAAGGAAATATTCCCTAGATGTGGGGAGGTGAGTTCTATTAGTGAGCCCATGGTTGAACCCACCAACCATCTGGTGGTTGGATCTTTCACCTTCTGTTTAATTAAAAATTCAGTTTCAGAATCACACAGTAGCTTTCAAAGCACAGGTCATACAGTTCCACAAAGCATTAATATTTGCACTTTTGAGTTTGTGAATTGACTTGATTTCTGATGTCTGAGGATTATAGAATATAATCTAGGTATAGAAAACAATATATCTTAAAATTTACCTATCATAAATCTTCCTGAAATGTTGAACAGTCTTTAAATAAGTTGTAAGAATTGGATTTTTTGTCTTTTCTATCAGTGAAGTTACATACTCAATTTTTTAAAAATTCTCTGATATGCTTGTCATGATTATTTGTTAAGTGCAAGATGAATCAGACTGTGGCTCTGTAATATCTACAATACAGTTTGAAATTTGAAAATTTTGCAGAGTTGTTGAGCTTGTTGATTTCATAGTGGTTGGGGGAAAAAGTAATTCAAAATATCTAAGTTTGCCAGTGCCATCTTTTTTTTCATTTTCAATTAACGTTTTCTATATAGTCACCTCATTTCTAAAAGGCTTACTACTTGGGAGGTTCTAGGTTAGTTTCATTCAGGCATTCAAATTCAAGAGATATTGATGCTCAAACTTCAAGCATCTGAAAAGAGAATACATCCCCCTTTCCCTTAAAATGCTGCCCTCTTCTTGGCACCCCCATTCTGAACGATCCAGTCCAGAAAATTTGATGCACCTCCAGCAGCAACTTCATCCTTGAATTTTGTCCTTGAGATAGAACTTTTTGTTCACCAAGTTGTATTTGTTCATCAGTATTTCCTGCAAAATACTCTTCATAGTTCTTCCTATGCATGGCTGGACAGAAGTCTCGGGATTCTACTCTCCGAGGATTTTCTGGGGCTTTCCTCAAGTTTCCCAAATCAAGTTCTCAGGCTATTTCTGTCCTGATTAAGTGTGAAGTTAGAGAGAAATCTCAATTTGTATTCTTTCCTTAATCTGTTATTGAAGATTGGGGTGGGAGGTGTTGATGCAACTCCAAATCACACATTTTCAAGGTTCATAGATTGATGTAACATGAATCCATACTTAATTTCCTTTTATTGTCAAATAATATTCCGTTGTATGACTCTACCATCTTTTCCTTTATCCATGCATCATTTGGTGGCCATTTGCATTGTTTTTACATGTTTGTGAATAACAGTATTTGTGAATGATGCTTACAAATCATGATGCTATAAATGTTCCTATTCATTTATGCATGTCTATGTGGACCTTTGTTTTAATTTCTTTTGGGTATATACCTAGCAATGTAATTGCTGAATCATATGGTAACTCTGTGTATTTGAAGTACTGTCAGATTATTTTCCAAAACATCTCTACTGTTTTACATTCTTACCAGTAGTGTGTGAAGGTTCTAATTTCTCTGCATGCTCATCAGTACTTGTTATTTTCTTTTTGATTATAGTCATCCTAATGGGTGTGAAGTGGTATTTTATTGTAGTGTGATTGGATTGGCCATCCCAGATGGCTAATAATGTTGAGCATCTTTGCACATGCTTATTAGCCACTTGTGTGACTTCATTGGGGAAATGTCTGTTCAGATCCTGTGCCCATTAAAAAAAATCAGGTTATATGTTCTTGAAAAATCTTCCTAGTTAACCCATTTAACCCTGAAAAATCTCTCTGGAATTGGCATGTTTACCTTTATTGCTGTAGGTAAAGCAACTGAAGATGTTCACTCATTGGCCCAGGTTTCCATAGACTACAAGAACAGACTAGGACCAAAGCTCTGGCTTTCTGACTCTGAGACAAGGACATTTCCCAAGAGTGTGCCTCCTCTTATATTTACCATCATTTCACTTCCAAAGTAAAACAGTGAAGAATAAAAATGACAGTAAAACATACGTTAGTATAGTAAAGTTCAAAAGATAGTGTAGAAACAAGCAGATGTAATCCTATAAAAGGAAAGCAGGGTCAAATAGAACAAAACTAAAAGCATAAGGACAGTGAGGGATCAGGTTAGCAGACAACACAGGATGTGCATTTTTGCTTCTTTGAATCACGTTGGTCACACAGTAGGAAGAAAAACAGCTGAGCTAGGATTATCACATCAAGGGAGGACTACACAGGCTCCCAACTATTTGGCTTAAGGCAGAAGCCAACCCTGGTCTTGGTGTTTGCCTGGCACATGCGGAGTGAGCAGTTCAAGCGCAGGAGGATGGCTCAGCGCGAGGTGGTGGCAGGGTGGCGCCTGGAGAGAGGCAACTTCTTGCACTCAAGAAAAGTCATTCAATTTTGTCTAAATCTAAAAAGCATCCTTGTGTGGCAACTTCCTGAGTGCTCCTTACGTATCATGTGGTTGAAAGACCGTGTCACTTCAGCTGCTTTGCTCTCCAGCCTTCATAGTCCCGGGAAGAACCATTTACTGGGAGAAAGACAGAGACAAAGTGCCCTCAGCTCTCTGGGCCTAACCAGGGACTGAAAGCCACTACGGGCCTGTTGCTTAAGTCGCTGTCACTCTCAGGCACCTACCTCAGAGGCTGGGGCTAAACAGAGGGGTGAGTCCAACAGGCACCGTCTTATATTGTCCCTGTTACTGTGCTCAATGTTGGTGAAGAGCAGGGGAAACGCTTCTGCTCTGCCTCCTGGTGCCTAGCTCAGGGGTTAGCAAACAGTGGCGAGTGGCCCCTGGCCTGGTTTTGTAAAGGGGGTTTTATTGGCACGCTGCCATGGTTGTTTGTTCACAAATGGCCTGCAAAGCCTAAATTGTTACTTTCCGGATCTTTACAGAAAAAACTTGCTGATTCCTAGTCTGGCAGAGTGCCGGGCCCACAACAGCTGAACCTTCCATTGATTTGCATCTTTTTAATGTTATTTAATTGGCACAAAGCTACAAGTACACTTTGGGAAGTCAAATCTTTGTTAGATCCACTGAGATAGACTCTCCCTGGTGAGGATACCTGATGCTCACGGCTAGGTGCCGGCAGAAGCCACAGGGCCATTGTTTTCTTTAAATGATTTAAACCTCTCCTGTCTGCCTAGACCAGGGATGTCAGTCTCCCCGCAGCCATTATCCACCTACGCAGATGAGATCACTTTCCATTTGTTAAAGTGCCTAAGAAGTTCACCATTTTACCTGCATCATATCGTGTGCCCACATGCGCCCTTGGTTACCTTAGCTCTTATCTCTGAAGTTCATTGCTGGTGGAGGAGTGAAGCACAGAGGGGTTATGTCACTTGCCCAAGGTCTCGCTTTGAATCACACTCAGGGTGTAATCCAGGTCAGGGAAAAGGTGAAGGGATGTGGCTTTATCATGGTGAAATGTCAGCAAGGGCCCTGGTGACAGTCAGGCCTGGGGACTGAACTTCCTGCTGATGCCCAGTGTCACCCACTGGAATCTTGGTCTCCTCATTTATAAAATGAGGCTAAGAATATTTTCTAGGTCCTGGGGTGGTTTGGAAGATTCCATCTGACAGTATTTCTTCATTGCCTAATATTAACAGAATACCTGGCTTGTGATGCTCACTAAATGTTAACAGCCATTATTATTTTGCTGTGTCGTTAAGAACGTTGCTATTCTCATTCTGAAACTTATTTTATTTTTGTAAGCAAGAGGACAGTGTCTGAGCTTGAGCCTTATGGCTCTTCATTCGGTGTCTGAAGTTGAAAGGTAAAATGCCCACAGAAGACAGAGACCATGAGTGATTAGAGTTGGCTAGGAGTAAGAAAAGACAATCTTTAGGTTGTATTTATTATCTAAAAGACACAGCTGTGTGTTCTGTTCTGTTTCATTGTTGCCAAGCAGGAATGTGGGACTAAAATTGCCAGAGCCAATTATTGTTCCTAGAAATGTTGGAAATCTTAGTTTTTAACACTGAAAAGCAGTTTCCATTAAAAAAAACAATACACATTACAAAATACTACCAACTCTGAAGGTCATAACTGGTTTGCAACTTCTTGTATGAAGGCAGTAAAACCTTCTCTGGGGAAGAACTTTCTTGGGAAGCTCTGCTTATATTTGTTCACATCTAAAGATGGTTTCACTGTCTCACTTGAGAATCTAACAAATATTTGTCAAAAAATTCTCATGTTCCAAGCACTCAACTAACTATCTAGAGATGAGCCAGACAGATTCCCCTCCCTCAAGAGATTCTCACCTAGTGGGAGGATAAACATGTCATAAAATAACTGTAATATAGTATGATAAGTATATATTCTGGAGGTCCATGCACCTGCTATAGGGAGAACAGGAAGGGCAATCTGAAGGAAGGGACATTTTAATTGGGTCTTGAAGGATGAGCAGGAGTTTGCTGGACCAGTTAAGGAAGGAAGAAAAGGAGCCATCTAGGCCTGTTTTATGCAACCACCAGAAGCCCCTTGTCACATGTGGCTATTTAAATTTAAATCACATAGTAAATAAATAAAATGAAATATTCAGTTCCTAGGCTGCGTAAGCCACATTTCAGGTGCTCAGTGGCCACATATGGTTAGCGGCTACCATATGAGAGAATGCAGAATATTCTAATGGTCGATCAAGATTTACGGTGTCAAAAAAGATACAGATACCCCAAGACACTCTCAAGTTCAAAACACTGTAAGTTTTGGGGTGTTACTGGAGCAATAATACTTGGAGTCAGAAAGGTGGGCAGGAGGCAGTAAGGATGTGTGCGTGACAGTTCAGCCTTGTTCTTCTCGACCTTGATTCTGCTTTATTCAGTATGCAGCCATCTAACCATACTCCCAACTACTACCAACATACTGGCAGCATTTTTTTCTTATAGCTCATATATATTCAAATATATCACACGATGCTTAAAAAAAGCAACATTATACTTGTACGTGCTCCAGGTTTCTGCAAAGGGTGACACGCTTACTCTTGCCTCAGATACTGCCTGTGAATATTAAATATTTTAATGATGTTTTTCACAGAAACAAAAATTAAAAAAGGAAAACACCCAAATTTTTTTTTTTTCCATTCTATGCTGGTCCTCATTGCTGAACCATATTTGGAAACTTGTAAAGTCGTTGCTATGATTATATAGTTAGCATTCTTAAAATCATTGTGCTTTCATTATTTCATTGTCTCTTTGCTTCTTGTTCAGTTGCTAAGTTGTGTCCAATTCTTTGTGACCCCATGGACTGCAGCATGCCAGGCTTCCTAGTCCTTCACTGTCTCCTGGAGTTTGCTCAAACTCATGTCCAATGAATCAGTGATGCCATCCAACCATCTCATCCTCTGTTGCCCCCTTTTCTTCCTGCCCTCAATCTTTTCTAGCATCAGGATCTTTTCCAATGAGTCGACCCTTTGCATCAGGTGCCTTAGTATTGGAGCTTCAACTTCAGTAAGAGATTTAAAAATGTAGGATGAATTTTAATTTGGTTCTCATGAAGAGACTGAGAGATTTATAATAAAAAATTGTTAATTTTATTTCTGAGTTATATTTGGTATTGATGAACCACTTTTCTTTATTATTTTGATGATCAGTCTGATGTAAGATTTATCTCAGATAAACAAAGGATGAGATTTGGGGTTTAATTTAGAAATGCTGGGAAACTCCCCTGCAAGTGACAGTTAACACATATTTCCTTCCAGATGATGTCTTTTTTGCTCTTAGTTTACATATCCATTTACATAGCCATGCATTCATTCTTCAGAGCTCTATTCATTCAGTTGGTATCCTTATGTTGTGCCAGGTACTGTGTTTGAGATGCAGCAGAGAGCAAGACAGTCAGATTTCCTGTTGTTACTGAGTGGACATTCTAATGGGGGAGGCGTGGCTAATGCACAAGTATAACTGAACAAATAAAAAGTAAACTCACTAATTGTGCCTCATAATCTGAAAACAATAAAAGAAAGTGATCTGTCTGATAAAGGCGGGGAGAAGGCAGTTCTCGATTCTGTGCTGTCAGGAAATTTCTCCTGGATGAGTTGACTCTCAGCTGAGTCCTGAATGATGTGCAAGTGCCAGCCACAGAAGCCTTTGGAAGAAGAGCATTCCAAGCCGTAGCACAGACTCTCAGGGGAGAAGGAGCTGGGTGCACTGATTCCATAGGAAGATGGCTACTCTGCTTAGAACGTGAAGAGGTCAGCAGGTGCCAGACAGTATAAGGTGTTTTAAGCTCTGGTGAGAACTTTAGCTGGAGGAGGAAATGGCAGCCCACTCCAATATTCTTGCCTGGAAGATCCCATGGACAGAGGAGCCTGGCAGGCTACAGTCCATGGGGTCGCGGAGAGTCGGAGACGATTGAGTGACTGAGCATACGGACTTCAGTGGGTCTTAAAGACAGGGATGATGTGCCTGATTGGTGCCTGTAAAGGATTATTACCCTGTGTGAAGAATGGAAGTGAGAAGCTGAGATCAAAAGCAGGGTGACCCATTAGACGTGTTGATGATGATGGCTTGGGCATGCCTGATAGCAGTCACAGTGGACAGAAATGAGTGGATTCTAGAAATAATTGACACAACTTGCTGATGGGTCTGGATGTGGTACTGGTTGCTGCTGCAGGGAACACAGGCATGTCGGAGAAAGGGGATGGACTGATTAAAAGTGCCTGGTGTACTAGATGACCCAAAATTGCGTTTGCCTGTGTCTTCTCTTTTTCACCCTATTTTATGTGACTTGGCTATGGAAGCAGTACTTGTTCTGCTGTGGAGAAAAATGGTAACTTGCATTATTTTTTACTGTTATAGTTCATTCACTCTACAAAAATTAATAAAGTCCTTAACAAGCATGAGGCTCCATGCCAAGCACTAAGGATGCAATAGTTCCTGCCTATGTAGAGTTTCCAGTCTAGAGAGGGAAACTGTTAGCAAATGAGTTCACATGGATTTGTGTTCCATACTCGAGCCAAGTTTTACCTCTGCAGTGTTGAACCAGATAATTGTTTTTTAAGTCAATTTATTTTACTTTTAATGATTTTTTTGAAGCATGGATAATGTAAAATGCATTCGTTTCAGGTGTACAACATAGTGATTCACTATTTTTATAGATTATATCCTGCTTTAAGTTAATATAAATTAATGACTTTATTTCCCTGTGTTTCTCTGGTGGTTCACATTGTAAAGAATCCACCTGTAATGCGGGAGACTTGGGTTTGATCCCTGGGTTGGGAAGATTCCCTGGAGGAGAGCATGGCAACCCTTTCTTGCCGGGAGAATCCCCAGGGACAGAGGAGCCTGGTGGGCTACAGTCCATGGGGTCGCAGAGTCAGACACGACTGAGCGACTAAGTATACATACATGTTTCCCCATGCTGTATCTGTGTAGCTTATTAATTCTATGCATAGTGGTTTCTACCTCTTTCTCCTCTTACCTTCTCTTGCCACCCTTCCCATCTCTCTCCTCACTGGTAACAATTAATTTGTTCTCTTTATCTGTGAATCTGTTTCTGTTTTGTTATATTCATCCATTTGTTTTATTTTTTAGATTCCACATATAAGCAATAATATACAGTATTTGTCTTTCTCTGATTTATTTCTCTAAGCATAAGGCCCTCTATGTCTGTCCCATGTTTTTGCAAATGGCACAATTTTGTTCTTTTTTTGTTTGGGTAATCTTACACACACGTATACATTTACCACATCTTCTTTATCCATTCGTATGTCGATGTACACTTAGGTTGATTCCATATCTTGGCTGTAGTCAATAGTTCTGCTATGAACACTGCACTTCATGTATACCTTCTAGTTAGTTTTCATTTTCTTCAGATATATACCCAAGTGTGGAATTGCTGGATCATATGATGGCTATATTCCCAGTTTTTTGAGGAACTTCCCCTACTTTCTTGCACTGTGGCTGTATCAATTTAAATCCCCACCAACAGTGTACTAGGATTCTTATCTCTCCACGTCCTAGCCGGCATTTGTTATTTGCAGACTTTTTGGTGAGAGTCATTCTGACAGGTGTGAGGTAATAGCTCACTGTGGTTTTGACTTGCATTTCTCTGATAATTAGTGAAACTGAGCATCTTTGTGTGTGCCTGCTGGTGCATCTCTCTGTCTTCTTTGGAAAAATGTCTATTCATGTCTTCTGCCCATTTTTTAGTCAGATTGTTTGTCTTTTTTATATTGAGCTATATGAGTTGTTAATATATTTGAGATATTTAACCCCTTATCAGTCATGTCATTTGCTGATACTTCTCCCACTCAGTAGGTTGTCTTTTAATTTTATCAGTGGTTTCATTTGCTATGCAAAAACCTTTAGATTTAATTACATTCATTTGTTTGTTTTTGCTTTTATTTCCTTTCCCTTAGGAGAGAAATCCAAAAAAGAATGGATGCAATTTATATCAAAGACTGTTCTTTCTATGTTTTCTACTAGAAGTTATATGATTTCAGATTATTTAATTCATTTTGAGTTTATTTTTATATGGTGTGAGAAAATGTTCTATTTCATTCTTTCACATGTAGTTGTCCAGCTTTTCTAGCTTCAGTTATTGAAGACACTGTGTTTTATCCATTGTATATTCTTGCCTCGTTTGTTGTAGACTGATTGACTTTAAGTGCATGGGTTTGTTTCTGGGCTGACTTAAATAATCCCGAGCTGTAGAAGAGGGGCTGTGCATAGTAGGATGTTTAGAAGCATGTCTGGTTTCTACCAGCTAGGTGCCACCAGCACCTTCTTCCGAGTTGTGAGAACCGAAATTCTGCTCAGGCATCATTAAATATGCCGGTATGGCAAACTGCGAAGTCATGCCTTAATTCCAGCTCATGTCGCCTGATGACAGAAAGCAGCAGAAGCCCTGAAACAGTCAAGTTCAGAAGCCTGTTCTTATCACCTGTCAGGTATGAGAGTGTCCCCTGCCTATTCGGAGAAGCAAACTGTTATGAAGGCAATACAATACATGAAGGCAGCTTGTAACATATGAAATGGAACCCATCTCCTTTTGATCCTTTATTCAGTTGGTTGAACATAGGAAATGGGGAATTGCATGCTATTAGTAACCTGGAAGTTTAAGTGATTGTTTAAATCAAGATGCATCAAGTTTGAGCACTTTGTGGCACCCTGAAAATATGAATCATTGAAAGACATTTTGAACTTTCACAATCTAAAGGTGTTATAACACCACACTTATAACACATTGCATTTTGAAGATTAGTTCTACAAAGTTCATGTATTCATTACATCATACAAAGAACTATATTGATTTTATTTATTCCACCCATCCACTGCCACCTTGACTTCAGAGGATGGTACTTTCCAGTTCTACTCTTTGAGTTGAGGAGCAGATTCTAGAACCTAATCAGCTTTGGGGGCAAAAGACAAATCACAGCGCTACTCTGTAATGTCAGTTAAAACAGTGGTGATTAGTCCTGCTGGTGATGATGCTCACATTTATTAAATGACAGATATGTGCTGGACATTGTAAAATTTGCTTAAAGTATAATATGTATTCAATGCTCATAGCAATTCTGTAACATCATTGTTGCTATTTTTACCATTCTGCATGTGGTAAATGGAGGTTAAATATCTTGTCCTGTGGTAAGTTTTCAGAAAGTATGTCAGTTGTTTAGTCATGTCTGACTCTTTCTGACCCTATGGACTATAGTCTACCAGATTCCTCTGTCCATGGGATTCTCCAGGCAAGAATACTAGAGTGGTTTGCCATGCCCTCCTCCAGGGGATCTTCCCAACCCAGGTCTCCTGCAATGCAGACAAATTCTTTACCATCTGCACCACTGGGGATGCCCAAAGTTTTAAGGCTGGGATTCAAACATCAATGTGTCCTCAGCATCCATGCTCTTAACCTCTGTGTAAAACTGCCTCTTGAGGCACTATTAATTGATCAAGTAATTATTTTTCACTGAGTTCAGATATAGCCTTAGAATCATTTTCAAAACAGGCCACTATTGCTTGACCAGACTTGATATTTGAGGATAAACCTTCTTGCCCATCAGTACCTTAGTTCTGTCTCCTCAAGTACTAGGCTTGAATTCTTCTGAGACAGAATGTGGGGTTACTATAGATACATGTGAGTTAATGTCCAGTAAATTTGTATGGCCAGGTAAAAATGATTGACATATTTCTCATAGGTAACATTTTAGGTTCCTCTGAAATTTAATCAATAGAACTAGTATTTTCCTGCTCTGTTGTCTTATTTCCCTTTTTCATTTTACAAAGGCAGGTAGAATACCCTTTCTACCAAGATGGCATTCAGCAGACTTGTGATGTGCTACCTTGCTGGTCCCAGCCTTTGACCATCAAAGATAACCACAAGTGTCTCCATTAGTAGGGGATATCTTTGAGGATCAATTTCAGTAATGTTTGTCCTAGATTAGAGTCTACAAAATCCAGTTTAGCTTCTTGCACTAATTTAGTATATGTTATATTCTTCTTGAGTTAGAAAGAGCTCTGTACATCAGTATAAATCCTGAAGGCTGTGGGGAGACAGGCTTGCTTCCGATTCTTGCCATGTGACCCTTTATTTCACTCCTGGTAGAGCAAGATTGGGCTTGGTCATCAGTTGGCACTTTGAATCCTGAGACTGATTCTCTGTGCAACTAGTAAGTACAACAGTGAAAGAGTTAGGTATCTTTCTCTGTGGATGATCCATGAACATCAAATAAAACAAGTGGACCAACAGCAAGCACTGGTTATGTAAACTGTAAGGTCAGAATTTGGTGGCATGAAGATAATAATGCCACCAACTGGACTTGGACCACACAACTGACTGTAAACTTGTGAATTTTATAGATGCAGTTTTAACATGTGTTCAGAGAGCCCACCTTGGCACTCTGTGATGACCTAGCAGGGTGGGATGGGGGAAGGGAGAAAGGCTCAAGAAGGAGGGGATATATATATAAAATTATGATTGATTTGTGTTGTTGCATAGCAGAAACCAACACAAACTTGTAAAGCAATGTTTCCCAATTAAAAAAAAAAGAAGAGGCACACCAGTTCCTAGTACTGAGACCTTAGGGAATTCTCTAGCTGACTGAGAAAGTGAGTTGGAATCCTGAATTGATCAAAAGAAAAATTGAGGCATTTTATAACTAGACAGAGGTGTTCTGTAACTATACTGATATGTACAAAGTTTGAATGGCTTATTCATGGTGGAAACATTAAAACTGAATATTAAAAAAATGTAGTAAGTTACAATGACTGTGTCTAATGGTGTCTCATCTTCCAAAATATGGTTTCAAGACTAGTTTTCAAAGTTGCTATTACCTATTTTTATGCACAATACAAAAAAATACTTTTCAGGAATCAATATTTTCAGGATGTCCGGGCATGACGAAGGGGTCTCCCATGATGGCTCAGTGGTAAAGAATCCGCCTGCTAGTGCAGGAGATGTGAGTTTGATCCCTAGGTTGGGAAGATCTCCTGGAGGAGGAAATTGCAACCCACTGAAATTGCAACCCACTCCAGTATTCTTGCCTGGGAAATCCCATGGACAGAGGAGCCTGGCAGACTACAGTCCAGGGTGTCACAAAAAGTTGGACACAGCTGAGTGACTGAACATGAACATGAATATTTTTATGATTCGTGGATCAGTGGTTCATTTTTAATACAATCTTGATTTTGGCTCAGTTTGATCTTTAAGGATTTCCAATTCCCGCTAAGTTATACAGCTGTGGCATAGGGCATGGATTAAGATTCTTTTCCCTTTAAAAAAGTAGTCGAACAGATTTCCTAGCATTAATCATGCCCTATTTGCATGTAGGTCCACAGTACTCTCTGAGAAATAGTACTTTGTAACTCTTGGTTTTCACATCTGGCTTAATTTTCCAGCTCTTGACTTTGCCTGAGTATCATCTGCTCCCTGACCTCTTCAACGCTGGGACTCAAGAAAGTGATGACTTCAAATTTACACTTGTTAAATAGATTGTTAATGACCAAAGAACCTATCAATCTTGCTGGCCAGAATTATATTTAACAAAGAAGACAGCTAATTACTGGGCTATTTTGTTGATGGTTATTTTAATTGCATGGACGGCCCTTCTTGGCGTGGAGAGCAGTTAGGCAGGAGAGGCAGGAGACAAGCCATCACGGCAAAGTGGTGCTGAGGCGGGAAATTGGACTCCGGAGGGCAATTTGTCAGTGTGCTTAAGAGGTTCAAAGCTTACTCTGCTGTGCTCAAACGCCACTGCCTGTTTGCCTGTGTCCCTCCCAATGATGTAAAATCTGTTAGTTCCCCTCTCACCATTCTTCAACTTGCAAATTATGAGGTCATTATTTAGAACTGCCTGAGGCAATTCAAGTGTCCCAGAAGATATGAACCTTGCTCACTCAATTTATGGATGGGACTATGGTTTCACATCAAATCATTGTCAAATGACATGTGTAGCTTCTAAGTTTACTTTTATCTTTTTCTCTCTAGTTTGGAAACAGTGAATTTTTCATATGTCTACTAAATAGCATTGCTCTAAATTCAATAGTCCCTTAAAAGGAATGTGTTCTATTCAGGAAAATCAGAGTGGGTGTGATTTCTTGCTTCCCAGATAATTTAGTACAGGAATTCTTTTCATGGGTCATTCTTCATGGATATGTAAAATGATTTCAGGTATGACATCCATGAATATCCAATTTTTGAGAACTCTTTTGTTTCACAGTGTTAGTCACTCAGTCATGTCTGACTCTTTGAAACCCCATGGACTATAACCTCTGTCCATGGAATTCCCCAGGCAAGAATACTGGAGTGGGTAGCTATTCCCTTGTCTAGGGTATCATCCTGACCCAGGGATTGAACCTGGATCTCCCTCATTGCAGATAGGTTCTTTACTATCTGAGCCACAAGGGAAGCACTTTGTTTTATAAGGCAAGGCACAAATGCCTATCCCTACGCTGCTGTCCGCCAGAGAGATGACTCAGACGGAAAGCTTGCTGCTGTGTGACAGACATAGAGAGGCTTGGTGGATCAACATGAGGGAAACACAGAGGCTCACTCCATGCCTGCCGTCTAGCAAGATGTAGTCTAGCAAGATGTGCTGTGGTTTCTTGATCTGAACGTGTTACTCGCTCAGTCATGTATGACTCTTTGTGATCTCATGGGCTGTAGCCCACCAGGCTTCTCTGTCCACTGAATTCTCTGGGCAAGAACACTGGAGTGGATAGCCATTCCCTTCTCCAGGGGGTCTTCCTGACCCAGGGATAGAATCCGGGTCTCCCACATTGCAGGCAGATTCTTTACTATCTCAGCCACCAGGGAAGCCCCTTCCTGGCCTAAAGGAATTAGCTAACATTTGTTCACCCATCATGGAGTTCTTATGATCTAGACCCTGTAAGACTGGTGGCTCCTCTGTGATGTTGGAGTGATGATGAACATCTTGGAAGGACCACCCATTTCACATCTATAGCTTCCGTACTGCTCACCATACTGCTTACTCATTTGTCATCTCCCATCCAGAAAAATCCTTATGTTGGAGTCTAGTCCACTAGACAGTCACTGTCTTTGCCAACTTTCCTCTGCCCTCAAGCAGAATATACCTCCTCTTTTTCTGCATCGTACATCTTATGGTGAGTGGTTTGTGACTGTGTCCCGGTGAACTCCCAAGGGGGGAGGTCATACCATGTTCCTCTTCATCTCCCTGGATCTTGACATTTCCACTACCACAGAGTTGGCCTTTGACCTCTACTGGGCAGCTGGAAGGTTGGATTAATAGTCTTCAGCTCATATATGTTGAGATTTCTGGAGAGTATATAAGTCCTTGGAGGGGCTGGCGTGTGTCGCACCAGCTTGGGAACTTACTCTTGAAGAGTGCACTGCCTTCGTTCTCACCTTACGTTGGAGGAATGCTGAGTGTGTGTTTGTGTAATTACATCCAAATTGATGGCAGTCACCTAAGACAGGGTGCAGGTGCAAGGTACCTTAGACCATCACTTCCCAAAGTGATATTTTCAGCAGTGAAGCAGAGGAGGGAAAATGAAGAGAAGTCTGTGGTAAATAACCTTGTAAAATGCACAGCTAAACAAAATTAAATATGATTCTTAATTGCAGAAATTCTCACACCTTAAGATTTTTCCTGAAACTTTAAAAAGAGATGAAATAAGCAGCATTTCCAAGAGTACTCTGAACCAGGCTATTTCTTTTTCTCTTTCTTCCCGCCTCCCTCCCTTCCTTCCAGTTGTGTGATAATAGTGTTTCAAAGATCATCCTTGGGAACTGCTGATTTAGACTGCTAGGATTCATTAACTGGTTTGGCTGATTTCACAGTAGTAAAGAGAAAGATTGAATTGGTTCTCATTTTGTATATAAAGTAACCATTTTCCGTGTGAAGCTAGCAAATGAACTTCAGAACAGGAAATGAAGTGAGGCAGCCTTGGTTGTTTGGGGACCCTCAGGCCAGCCTCCGCTTGAGTCCCTCTAGAGAAGTAGGAGGCTCATGAGTGGCCATTCTGTCCCAGTGGTTGACTCTCTGTTCAATCCAGGACAGTCCCAGGGTGATTCCCAGGACTGTACTAAAGGCAATCCTAGCTTGACAAATAGGAAAACCAGCCCTGGAAACCACTAAAAACTCAGGTTTAATTCCCACCATGGAGTCCCCACAAGGAAATCATCTGCTTGGACAAAATGAAGACTTCAGAAGCCCTATTAGTCTCCCCACTCTCAAAAATGAAGTTGATTTTGTGCTTGGAAATAGTGAAATTGCTGATGGATCAGGGTGGTCTCTCTGGTATTTAATATTGTCTCCATCTCTGTGCCTTGTGACAATCCTATTGATTAGCTGTAATGTGGTATTTTGAGCACTGTTTACATATTAATTATTTTTTAATAACCTCTTCATCAAAAGCCTAAAGCTTTGCCTAAGATTCTAATGAAAGTGTTCATAGGAAAGAGAGGGATAATGTTAAACAGACACTAATAAACCCTCTGAAGAAAATTCAACACAATATCTGTGACAAAAGAAAGGAAGGCCAGAAAGAATAATACATGTTTCCATCCAATGTGCGTTCTCTCATTAGGATTTTACATTCATTACTGCACCATCACTGCAAATTATTCTCAGTTATGTATGCGCTTATGAACCCATAAAGAATTAGTGTCTTCTTAATGAGCACCAAAGAATATAGGCATTAAAAATCCTTTAACCCTTATGTTAAAGAGAAGTCATTTGTTAGCAATTATGGCTTGGGATTAGGAAGTGCTTCTCTTCAGAAGCATTCAAAGCACATTTCAGCATCTTCTCTTACCTGACCGTTTACCATCACTTTGAGGAAAAGCAGGGCCAAAGCTGTCGTTTTTTATGTAAGAGAACAGGTTTATCTGGTGAGTGTAAATGGCTTGGCCATGGTTGCCCATTGTGTCAGGGACTACAGTGAGGGCTTCACTCCCATGGTATAATTCAAGGCTCTGAAGAGTCTTCATGGAGTCAGAATGGTTCTCCTACAGACCTGTGGCACATGTACTAGAGTTATCACCACTGGACATTCATGAATTGTCTTTTTAGGCATCCAGTTAAAAAGGCAGGTCCTTGTAAAGGAGCCCACAACATCCTCAGAACCTTTGCACCAGCTGGGGTTGGATGGATATACAGGCCATGTGCTCTGGGTAGCCTGGACTGGCTGTTGATTTCCTGGCATCTGGTCCCATTCTGACTGGCCAGTGCTCACATGTTTTCGAACATTTCTGAGCATCATTCCAAGCAGTTGGGACACATTAAGGCAAAGGGAGCAGGATGAGAAACACAAACTCTGAGTCCTCTAAAGGCTCATACTGAGCCGGCCAGACCCCTGATCGTACAGACTAGGACTCAGTCCATCCCAGTGATATTTACCCAGGTTTCTAGAGGAAAATAAATAAATATGGGCAATATTTTTTTTCTAGGGTAGAACTGGTGGTTTTTGTTTGTTTCTTGTTTTGTTTTGTTTTCTTTTCCTCCACATTGTTCAGGGTACGGTGAGTATATACCATTAAATAATACATATCCCTTATAATTTTGAAAATGGAATGAATGTAAGAGTGGTTATTGCATAGTTCATTTGGCTCAATTTTTTTGCCTTCAGTTTAGCCCTTTTAACTGTTGTGTATTCCTAAAAGGAAAGCTTCAGTTTCACAGACAATAAAGAGCATGCATGAACATACTTTTCTCCTTATTAAAAAAAGGTTGACATTCTTTTTAAAAAGGTGATTCTCCATATGTGCTGTGTATGGTCATTTATGAATTAAGTGGTTAGCCTGGAATAGTCACTTGGCTAAGGTAGATATTTGAGTGCTGTGGATTTCCAAATCTGAGTTACTTGGTCTGAATTTATAAAGAGGCAACTAGTTAAAGAAAGCTGAGTCCTTTCTTTGTTCTTATGGATTGCTCTAATAGCAACAGAATCCTTGAAATCCTCAGGGAACAAATTGGGGACAAAAGTTAGAAAGCACTCCTGGCTTATTTTCTAAGCTCTGAGCGGACCCAAGAAGAAAGGCTGAATTTAATCAAAAAAGATTTTATTGATGAAGGTATCTCTCCTTCAGGCTACACTTTGGCCTCTGCATACTAATAAAACCATCTCATTTCTCAGAAGTAGCCCTCTGCATATAATCCAGGGGAGCCCATGGACAGGAATACATCCTGGGGACAGGGACTCGAAGACAATCAATCAGAAGTTGGCAAGGTCCCCCAGCATCCCTTGCTGAGTTCGGAGACGCTTGCCTCTGTCTGGGCTGGCTGATTGTTCATTCTTGGGCCGTCATCTGAAGGTCTTTGGATTTCTGAGTGCATACAGGTGGTGTGGCTGGAGCTGGCTGCCTCCTCTGACTCGAGCTGCCTGAACCCTGTGAGATTACTCTCTGCTATTTTACTTCTATGTTATCTGCACACGTGGTACTTTTAGTGCCCAGCTATGAAGATGAGCAATCTGGAGCTTCGAGTTTTTATGAACACTAATTAGTACCCTGTTTGTACCCTTTTAATCTATTATTATAATAGGATTGCATGATGTGCCATCTTCCTTTTTTTTTTTTTTTTTGATTTCCATGCTGCTGTAACCAGAGGGAGCTATATTTTGCACTTTCTCATTGCACCTATGTGCCTGAAGAATATTAATAAAGAGGAGTTTAAAAGGGCAGGTTGTGTTCTGAAACTTTCCAGTGCTCCACCTTAACTCTGGAATTCAACTCCTCTTCTCACAGCTGTGAAAGAAAGCTCTTGTCCCAGAGATGAGGCTCAGACTCCAGTGCATGAAGTCAGGCCATGGAAAAGGTCCCTCAGCTACTGTTCTTTCTCTCATGATTATTTTTAAATTTATTAATTTATTTTAATTGGAGGCTAATTACTTTACAATATTGTGGTGGTTTTTGCCATACACTGACATGAATCAGCCACAGGTGTGTACATGTGTCCCCCATCCTGAACCCCCCTCCCACCTCCCTCCCCATCCCATCTCTCTAGGTTGTCCTGGCGCACCAGCTGAAGTGCCCTGTCTCATGCATTGAGCTTGGACTGGTGATCTGTTTCACATATGGTAATATTCATGTTTCAGTGCTATTCTCTCAGATCATCCCACCCTCGCCTTCTCCCAGAGTCCAAAAGTCTTCTTTATACCTGTGTCTCTTTTGCCTTCTCGCGTATAGGGTTGAAAGCATATGGATTCTCTTTATCATGTATATGCATCAGTATACTATATTGGTGTTTTTCTTTCTGACTTACTTCACTGTGTGTAATAGGCTCCAGTTTCATCCACCTCATTAGAACTCTAGATTCAAATGCATTTTTTTTAATAGCTGAGTAATATTCCATTGTGTATATGTACCACAGTGGAGGTTAGCAGGGAAGGGGCAAGGGTGATGGTCCCTGTGGCTATGTGGAAAATGAATAGGCTGGAATATAAAATTGGGGATCTTCCACTTCATACCTGGGTATCCTTGGACAGTTGCTCTCCTTTCCTTTGTTTTCTCTCTTTTCTTCCATTCCTGAACCGTCCCCCTCCTCCTTATCCTGTCTCTCTCTTATTTACCCAGCCAGCCAGGAGTTTCTTTGTTGCGGAGCTCCACTGGGATGTGACTATAAGGTCAGGGTCCCTTCTTTCTCTTCTTTGCAAACCCTGCAGCAGAGTTTCTGGCAAGAGGTTAATGCTCCATGAATGTATATTTACTTAGTGAAAGAGTCTTACTTTCCTGATCTGTAAACCAGGGATCCAAATGCCACCTCTACAGGGCTGTGGGCTGAATTGCTTAATGATACAGTGCTCGCGAAGGGCCTGGGCAGTAGTTGATCCTTAAATCATGTGCGTGAGGTTCCTTGTTTCCTCTGAGCCCTCTGGGCTGAGATGCTCCAGTGGAAGTGGAGCTCAGGAGAGGGGAGAGTGGGATGGGGAGTGCTTTTGTTTTTCCCCACTTCAGGGAATAGAGAGTTTCCATGCCGTCATATACAATAGCCGTGTGGAGTGCCTTGCTTCTGTTGCTGTCTTCATGTGGCAGGAAATATTAAGTTAACCACGGAGCTAAAGGATACTGGTGTGCAGAAGTAGAAAAAACTGTCTCAGAACCTACATATTAGGGGAGTATTGCCCAGTAGAGAGCTCCCCCCGAATGTTCATCCCACGACCCTCCTGTCCTTTACAAGTCAGAATACCTAACAAAGCCTTCTCTTGGGGTCTGAGTTCTGAAAACTTCAAGCCAAATTAGACAATGTTTTCTTGGCCAAGACCCACCTCTGCTGCTTTTACCCATCCTGAATGTGTGGAAGTTCTTAAAAGCCATCACAGGGACCTGGCACATCCTTGTAATTCCCAGTAGAAAGCTGATTTCTTTTGGAAAATGAAGGCAGAGGTCTCATCCTTCTTACTTGCAGCTTTCATGGAGGAAAGTCTAAGAGAACCCCACCTGTTGGTAACACAGGCATATGTACTTCAGGGACTGGAAAAGGCAGCATTCAAATAGAAAAGTTTTGCAAGGAGGATGCACTTAGGAGGTGAAACTGGATCTTAGAAAGAGCAAGGCACTTTGCTTCCCAGGAGGCGCTAGTGGTAAAGAATCCACCTGCCAATGCAGGAGACGTAAGAGATGCGGGTTTGATCCCTGGGCCGGGAAAATCCCCAGGAGTATAACCCACTCCAATATTCTTGCTTGGAGAATCCCATGGACAGAGTAGTCTGGTGGGCTACAGTCTATGGGGTCCCAAAGAGTCAGACATGACTGAGGCCACCTAGCACACACTTTGCTAAACAGACAGATCCCATAGACTGCAGCTCTTGGTGTTCTCCTTCCCGTATAGATGCTGAAAGAACTTGGAGCAAGTCAAATTAGAGAGGTAAAGAGTTTAAAAGAAAAAAATAGAGCACTGTGTTCTTTGCTAGAAGCACTTTGGGTCTGTTCCTGAGGGCATTTTTCTTCCCGAGGTTGCTGCATTCTTCAGCCTCTCCTGAGTAGAGGAGACTTGTAGCAGGCTGCCCGTGCCCTTTACATTTCTTAGGCAGTATTTATGCAGTTGAAGCTTAGCCTCGACCATAATGGAGCTCTGGTTTTCAGCAGCTGAGCCCAAAGCTTGTCCTGTTTCTTCTCAGGATTTGTAGTAAATGTACTTCTGGTCCCTCTAAATGACTCTAATTGGTATGTTTCCTTAGGGCACATGAGGATGATAAGGGAAAGAAAGGTTAAATAAAGTCTTTACTTGTAAATATTTTAAAAATTTAGCAAGTATATTTTAGTATCTCATTTTTGTTGCTTTGTTTTCGGTGTGTGTGTTTACTGTTTTCTGAAATATAAAACCACAGACAATAGATGACTTAGGATTTCTTGTCTCCTTGAAATCACGTTAATTACAGTTCTAAACTGTTTTTAATCAAAAGCCAAACAGAATCTTTTATAGTATTTCAACACAAAGTACATATTGTCCCAAGGGTTGCACATTCATGACCTTTCAGCTCAGAATTTCCCATCACATCCAGTAGCGACTTTTCCACAGTCTACTGGCAGCTGCAGGACGTTGACCTCTCCTGTTCTTCCCTGCCCGCTCACCATGAATTTACCTACTATACTCCAGCCAGGCCCCTCTGTGAACCCCCAAAGTAAGAGGAAGAGATTTGGGGTCTGTTACCATCTGTTTGGGGAAGTAGCTATATAGCTGATATTATGGCCCAATATAACTAACTTTAGAGTTGTAAGAGGACTTCATTGAACTTTAACCGTGACCCAGTAAACCTCCAAGCCTCTAGTTTCTAACCATAATAAAATTGTCAGTAGGAAAGTTGAATGATCATCTCTTGCTAAATATATTTATTGTGTTTGTATCCAGTTGTGTGCCGGTAATTGTTTAACAGCCATCTCTCAGGGAAAGTAAAATGCATGTGAATGTCTATATCTATATCCATCTCCATCCATATGTTCAAGTTTATCTCAAGTTTGACTGATACAAAGTATGTACAGCACACAGTTTGATTCTCACAGAATGCTGTTGTGATGTTGCCTGAACTCTTGTATCCATAGTCAGTCTCTGGTTGCAATTCAGCTTGAGAAATCCAGATGAGGAATATTACTGGGTCACTATCCAATTCAGCAAAACTTTGACAAACATCATTGATGAACAAGTGTGTTTTGAACATAAATGTTAGGTGATATTTTGGTTACATTAACACTTAAGATGAAAATGAAACAATGAATATAGATGTTGAAACCTTACTCATACATCAATAACAGGAGTGACATTTTGCTGAATGAGATAGGTTTAAGATACTGGGAGAATATTTTCTCAATTTGTTGTGCTATTTACAATGTAACAGCTAAAGACACAACATGCTTTTTAATTTTAATCTGATTATTAATATTTTGTCTATCACTTCCTCAAGGCTAGATAACCAACAAGGCAATAACTCTATAATGTCTGCCAATCACAATGGCTGATTTCAAAGTACAAATTTGACATTACTGCACAAAGCTGAAAAGAGACAGTAGCACATGATATTACAGTACAGATACAATAGACATAAATAACCTAAGAGCATAGATAATGGTAAAATGTAGTGAAATAATTAAGAAGTGAGAATTTTCCATTATTATCTGTTTTATTATTTAGCTGTGTTATAAAATTTGATTTTTAATGATTGTTTAAACAACTAACTTGCAAAATTTCTCAAAATTCTACAAATAGCTCTTTTAAGCCACCAGTTCAAACCAGTTCCAGCACATCACTATAGTCTACTGAAGTAAACAACAAAATAAGCAAGAGACTCAGAAAGTTTGGGAAGAATGAAGCTGATCTAGTAAGAATGCTCCCGAGAAAATAATTTCCACTGAAAACTTGATCATCATCCGCTTCTTAGAAGCACATTCGTGGCCAGTTTCAGTTTCATTTTAACTTTTATGATAAATTTTTTTATGATATCTTTTATGAAACTTTCAGGAAAATTTGGATCAGCTTTGGACTCATATTTTCAATGTTTGAGGACGATGCCTGTTTCTCTAGTGACATAAGACAACCAGGGCTGTGACAGGAAAGGAGGACCAAAGAGCCAGGACGTCAGGCGTTTTAAGGAAGCCTTTTTTTGCAACAGCATCTGCCTCTTTCTTCATAGTGTGGCTTGGTTTTCTAGACTTTCTTCCCCTGATCTGAAGTTTTTCGGTGCACCTAACCTCTCAGCACCTCCATCCTCTCTCCTTCATAGTCTTCTGCAGAAAGAGTTTGCTTTGTGGGAAGGTGAGAGTTATCTCTCCCCTTGACTGAGATAGCACACTAAGGGGAGACTACACTCTGTTGCCAAGTTTGGAGTTCTCCATTAGGTACCAGCAGAGAAATTTCTAAAAAAACCCCTCAATTACTGGCTGCTCTGCATATTAGTTAAAATATAATGTGCTATAGTAATCCCAGAGGCTTCCCTGTTGGCTCAGTGGTAGAGAATCAACCTGCATTGGCAGGAGACACAAGAGGTTCAGGTTTGATCCCTGGGTCAGCAAGATCAGCAAGATCCCCTGGAGAAGGAAATGGCAACCCACTCCAGTATTCTTGCCGGGAGAATCCCATGGGACAGAGGAGCCTGGCAGGCTGTACAGTTCATGGGGTAGCAAAGAATCAGACACAACTTAGCGACTAAATCACAATGAAGAAGATGGCTCATTGATCTCATCATAAATTAATTCAGTTAAATATGTCAGAATTGCTGCTGTTCTTGCAATCATAACAACTAATGATTTGTAGTCGCTTCCTATGTATCTGTTACTATCTGAAGATCTTTGCATCAGTGGTCTCATTTAGTCTTCACAGAACTGTCGTTAGTAGGCATCACACTTCTCCCCATTTTTTAAGAAAGGGAACTGAGGCAGGCAGAAATTGAGGATTTGCACAGAATTACACATCTGCTATGCTCTGGCACCAAGATTCAAAATCGGGCAGTCCCATCTCCCAGAGCCCGAGATCTGAATTGCGCCTAGTCCCTCTCTGTGGCAACCAGTTAGACGTGGCAGTGATCCAGACAGACATGGTTCCCTCTGCCTCTGAAGAAGAGGCTGTGAGCAAAACTAAAGGGGCTGGCAGTTAAGGTTGTTTCGGAACAAATGGACATGGGAGAACCCTGGGAGGGGCTTTAAACTGCAGGAAGGGGAGAAACCAGGGAAGAGACACAGGTCCAACAGAGAGAAGCACAGACACAAGGTCCTGGGAAGGAAGGAACCTGGACTTGTCTAGAGCCGGCAGAAGTCAGAATGGCCAAAGAGAAGTGAACAAGTAGGGAAGAGTTAGACTGTATCCATGTGAAACTGTCTTGCTCTTAAAACCTACAAGGACGTAGGTATGGGGCAGCTCTGTGGCAGTTTGAAGTCTTATTTCTCTGTCTAAGTGACCCATTGTCATGATCTTCTTAGAAAATTTTCCTTTCTTGTGGTTCATTTCCTATTTCTTCTTATTTCCATGTGGATGTCCCCTTCTCTTCTCTGTTTGCCTTTGTTGGGGCACTTGGCCATAATGCTAGTGGGACAAAAATGATTTCATTAGTTAAACTATTGAATTAAAGGCTCAGAAACAGTGTGGCCCAGAGAGTCCTAAGGAACATAAAAGTACTGGAGGAAGGTCTATTAAACCAAGCAGTGAGCCAGAGTCATTATTCGTGTCATATGAGGAACCTTCCGCAAGTTGGTTACTTATGAACCTACCAATTGCTATGATTATCACATTCCTTCCAGTGTCTAATGTAATGATTGTATCTGGACTTTGTTATTAACTTTATTTTCCACTTATTTGACCCCATAGAATGTTAACTCATTTGTGTTTTATTTGTTGTCATGTGTGTGTTTTTTTTTCCCCCAGGCAGTTCAATTTTGTCACAGCATGCATTACACAGTTAAGATTTCATATCTTTGCTTCATCTACCCCATTATGGCAAATGGCAGTTGATTAGGGCTTTCTTTAGATCATTATCAACTGTTTTCTACCTTGCAGATAGTGCTGTTGGGATGAATCTATCATATCCCAGAGATCTTATATAGCTTGTTATTTCCAGGTGATTTATTACTCTCACTGTGGAAATGTTGTTAGTGAACATTGGGGAAGCAGTGGCTGTATTGAGAAATATCAATGTATCCTCATGTTCTGGCTTGCAGTGACAGTCAGAGATCCATCTCACTGACAGTTACCTTGTTAACATTTTGATCAGATGGCAAATTTGTCATTTTTCATGGTAACAAGGATAAGTTTGCACAAGAGCCATAGATAGATGGGGAAGATAAAACAGGCCTCTCTTAGTTTTTCTGTGTGATGTAATCAGTAATCTTGGGGAGAAGTGAAATAATTACTCTGTGAAAAGCTCATCCGCTGGAAAATGTGTTTATTGTAGAAAGCTCAAATTTTTCTTCATTTGAAGAAAATGTGCTCTCTCTCTCTCTTTTTTTCCCCTTTGCTGACAGTTTGATTAACACACCAAGCCTCTGTGAAATAGTGAGACAGAACAAAAGAGTTTACAGTCAGAGTAGTTTGGTTAAATCACAGCATAAGATATGAGCAAGGTGGATAAAAATAACCATGCGCAGGGTGCTCAGATCTAGAGCATTGGCAACCATGGTCACGGAGCTTGAGTTTTCCCTCCTTCTGCACTTGAAACTTGCTACCAAACCATCTCTCATTAGTATCACATGGTCTATGTTCATCTCCAAACCCCCATCAGAGACCATGAGGTCAGCCATCTTGATGCCCCACTTATGTGGGATCACACAGTTGATGCTGTTTTTTATAGTTTTTCTCCTGTGTTCTCCCAAGCTGTGTTCCTGATGCTGTGAAATCTTTAAACTTCTAGCACTTTTGAAAGGTCTATCTTCTGTTTGGTGCTTCACGGGTGAACGTGTTTGAGACAGAATTTCACTTTTGGAGGCAACATTGCTTTATACTACTTGAGAGTCAGCAATGGGCTTCTAACTTTCCTATGAAGATGACAGTTCTGGGTACAATGGAAAGCTGTCAGTTAGAGCTAGTAAGAATCTCTGACAAACCAATTTTATTGCAACTTGGGTAAGAATAGTGTACGTACACCTGGGAAGCCCCTTGAAGCAGGAAAACAGGGCCTTGGTTGTCAAATATGAGTTTCTCCTCTGAACTGTCAGACTACACATTCACGCACATGCCTGGACATCCAAAGGAGAGTTTGTTTTCAAATGCTTCTGTCAGGTAGCCATGGCCTATGGGAAAATTGTATTATGTTTTTATAATTGCAGTGGAATACAACCACAGAGAGGAGAATATGCCAAGTGCAATCAATCATTCCTTACATTATATTAATAATATTTTTGAACAGGCAGAAAATGCTCCTAGCTGCATTTGTATGATCCAGGAGTTCTAATCACGGTACAGCTATTAACCTGAAATATAGCTTCTCATTCCTTAATAGTTTTGCCTATATGCATGCATTCTAATAAAGAGCTGAAAGTAAACCATTAAAGTGAAAACCATGTTTTTGACCATCCAGTTTTATCTTTTCACACTTTGCCCAGGCCTGAGTGAGGGTGTTTACATTCTTGCTATCATCGGCATCACCAGCATGGTTGCCAAACTCATTGGGGGAAGGGTCTTCCTTTCCATTTGTTTGAGTGTAACAATTTTGATTTGTCATTCTGATGACAAATATCATTAGAGAATATACAAAGAGAGATGTAGGAAATCAGATCTGAATCTCTCATTTTCTTGAAAGGCAATATTATGAGATTCTTTCCAGCCAATATTATCTGAAAGCCTCCAGATTTTCTGCTTCCAGTCTTTACCTTTCTCTTTACTATCTGATGATGGTAACCCTAGTCCCTATTCTGCATATCTCAGTTCAGTTCAGTCGCTCAGTCATGTCCAACTCTTTGTGACCCCATGGACTCCAGCACACCGGCCTCCCTGTCCATCACCAATTCCTAGAGCTTACTCAAACTCATGTCCATTTAGTCATTAATACCATCTAACCATCTCATCCTCCGTCATCCCCTTCTCCCACTGTCAATCTTTCCCAGCATCAGGGTCTTTTCAGATGAATCAGTTCTTCGCATCAGGTGGCCAAAGTATTGGAGCTTCAGCTTCAACATCGATCCTTCCAAGAACCAATATTCAGGACTGATTTCCTTTAGGATGGACTGGTTGGATCTCCTTGCAATCCAAGGGACTCTCAAGAGTCTTCTCCAACACCACAGTTCAAAAATTTGATGCACAGCTTTCTTTAGAGTCCAACTCTCACATCCATACATGACTACTGGAAAAACCATTGCTTTGACTAGATGGACTTTTGTTGATAAAGTAATGTCTCTGCTTTTTAATAAGCTGTCTAGATTGATCATAACTTTTCTTCCAAGGAGCAAGTGTCTTTTAATTTCCTGGCTGCAGTCACCATCTGCAGTGATTTTGGAGCCCAAAAAATAAAGTCAGTCACTGTCTCCCCATCTATTTCCCATGAAGTGATGGGACCAGATGCCATGATCTTAGTTTTCTGAATGTTGAGTTTTAAGCCAATTTTTCACTCTCCTCTTTCACTCTCACCAAGAGGCTCTTTAGTTCTTCTTCACTTTCTGCCATAAGTATGGTGTCATCTGCATATCTGAGGTTATTGATATTTCTCCTGGCAATCTTGATTCCCACTTATGCTTCATCCAGCCCAGCATTTCACATGATGTACTCTGCATAGAAGTTAAGTAAGCAGGATGACAATATACAGCCTTGACATACTCCTTTCCTGATTTGGAGCCAGTCTGTTGTTCCATGTCCAGTTCTAACTATTGCTTCTTGACTCGCATGCAGATTTCTCAGGAGGCAGGTAAGGTGGTCTGGTATTGCCATCTCTTTAAGAATTTTCCACAGTTTGTTGTGATCCACAAAGTCAAAGGCTTTGGCATAGTCAATAAAGCAAAAGTAGATGTTTTTCTGGAACTCTCTTGCTTTTTCAGTGATCTAATGGATGTTGGTAATTTGACCTCTGGTTCCTCTGCCTTTTCTAAATCCAGCTTGAACATCTGGATGTTCACAGTTCATGTATTGTTGAAGCCTGACTTGGAGAATTTTGAGCATTACTTTGCTAGCGTGTGAGATGAGTACAACTGTGCCATAGTTTGAGCATTCTTTGGCATTGCCTTTCTTTAGGATTGGAATGAAAGCTGACCTTTTCCAGTCCTGTGGCCACTGCTGAGTTTTCCAAATTTGCTGACATATTGAGTGCAGCCCTTTCACAGCATCATCTTTCAGGATTTGAAGTAGCTCAACTGGAATTCCATCACCTCCACTAGCTTTGTTCATAGTAATGCTTCCTAAGGCCCTCTTGACCTCACATTCCAGGATGTCTGTCTCTAGGTGAGTGAACACACCATCGTGATTATCTGGGTTGTGAAGATCTTTTTTGTATAGTTCTTTTGTGTATTCTTGCTACCTCTTCTATTTTTTTTAAATTTTACTTGGAGGCTAATTACTTTACAATATTGTGGTGGTTTTTTCATACATTCACATGAAACAGCCATGGGTTTGCATGTGTTCCCCACCCTGAACCCCCCCCTCACCTCCCTCCACATCTCATCCCTCAGGGTCATCCCAGTGCACCAGCCCTGAGCACCCTGTCTCATCATCGAACCTGGACTGGCGATCTGTTTCACACTTGATAATATACATGTTTCAATGCTATTCTCTCAAATCACCCCACCCTTGCCTTCTCCCACAGAGTCTAAAAGTCTGTTCTTTACATCTGTGTCTCTTTTGCTGTCTCACATATAGGGCCATTGTCACCATCTTTCTAAATTCCATATATATGTATTAATATACTGTGTTGTTGTTTTTCTTTCTGACTTTCTTTGCTCTATGTAACAGGCTCCAGTTTCATCCATCTCATCAGAACTGATTCAAATGCATTCTTTTTAATAGCTGAGTAATATTCCACTGTGTATATGTATCACAGCTTTCTTATCCATTCATCTGCTTATGCACATCTAGGTTGCTTCCATGTCCTGGCTATTGTAAACAGTGCTGTGATGAACATTGGGGTACACATGTCTCTTTCAATTCTGATTTCCTCGGTGTGTATGCCCAGCAGTGGGATTGCTGGGTCGTATGGCAGTTCTATTTCCAGTTGTTTTTTTTCTTTTCCCATTTATTTTTATTAGCTATTTCCAGTTTTTTAAGGAATCTCCACACTGTCCTCCATAGTTGCTGTACTAGTTTGCATTCCCACCAACAGTGTAAGAGGGTTCCCTTTTCTCCGCACCCTCTCAAGCATTTATTGTTTGTAGACTTTTTGATAGCAGCTATTCTGACCGGCATGAGATGGTACCCCATTGTAGTTTTGATTTGCATATCTCTGATAGTGAGTGATGTTGTGTATCTTTTCATGTGTTTGTTAGCCATCTGTATGACTTCTTTGGAGAAATGTCTGTTTAGTTCTTTGGCTCATTTTTTGATTGGGTCACTTATTTTTCTGGAATTGAGCTGCAGGAGTTGCTTGTATATTTTTAGATTAATTCTTTGTCAGCTGCTTCATTTGCTATTATTTTCTCCCATTCTGAAGGCTGTCTTTTCACCTTGCTTATAGTTTCCTTCATTGATTGCCACCTCTTCTTAAGATCTTCTGTTTCTGTTATGTCCACACCATTTCTATATTTTATTGTGCCCATCTTTGCATGAAAAGTTCTCTTGGTGTCTCTAATTTTCTTGAAGAGATCTCTAGTCTTTCCCACTCTATTGTTTTCCTCTATTTCTTTACATTAATCACTGAGGAAGGCTTTCTTATCTCTCCTTGCTATTCTGTATGCTTAAATGAGGTCAAGGTCTTAGGTTAATTCCTCTCTGGTCTTATTTCTGAAGATTCCCAAGGCTTGTTTTCATGTCACACAAGTTCATCTCTGATGTCATTTGTCACTTCAGGCTGTGGGTCACTGCTCTGGGCCTCCCTCATCATCACCTCTTGTTTTCCTAAAGCCACTTCATCCTCTCTGTACTCATCAGCGTTATAATATTGTTTTCCCAAAGACACTTATCCCATGTGTACTATCAGCTTTCTCTTAATTTTCCAAACGAAAGAATAGCAGTAGCCTGCCATTTCCAACAAAGCATTTTTTGGTGACTCAAGGAACACATGAAGGAATCATAATTCTGAATCAATTAGGCTAAATGTTCTTGATTGCACATTATAAAATTCCTAATTCAAAAAAATTCAACCAATAAATTCAAAGGTAGGGTGTTCCGTGATTGGTTATCTCATTGGCACGAACATTGCCATAAGGAATATAATTTCATCCCTTCTTTCTACTCTGCATTCTCTCAGACTATGACCCATGGATGCCTTAATAAGCCATGTCATGAGCAATCTTTCCATATAGAGTACTTCCAAAACCAGCCCCCCCACCCTTGTGCTGTCAAAACATGGTTAAGTGTCTGTTAATTTAGAGTTAACCCAAAATAACTGTCTCTAAAACACATTTCTAGTTGTAAAGAAAGGCACATTTTCCCTCCCTAAAAACTGAGAGTAAGCAAAACCATCTGGATGCTCCTAATATCGCAATATATAAATATATAAATATATATATATATATATATATATATAGTTATTTTAAAGGCTTCTCCTTCACTGCACTGGAAGGATTACAAATCGCAGGATACTTTCTGTATTCCCTGAACAAAGATAGCAGATCCAGAAAGAGCCCAGCATGAGATAAGTGTCTTGATGACTCCAGTGAGAGAGCCTCAGCCCACACTTCCTCTCGCCTACCCAAATGATGATGACAAGGTGAGCCAGAGAAATGTCTTCCCTGGGACATGGAAGCTCTTAGAAAGTAAACAGTGAGGAGTCGTTAAGCAGAAACACTGACACCTCTGGCAGTCACCTCAGAGGTCAACGAGAATGTAGATTGCTTTCCCAGAGGCCTTGGTTACAGTGACAGAAAAAAGGAAACATCCTAAATCATAGCCTGAATTACTGTTCCTTGGAAACAAGTCTGCACTCCAGACTTGATCGTCAGTGTGCGGACAAAGCACTGCTCTCCTCAGGACCCCAGACAAATGAGGAGGAGACTCATGCCCCTCCCAGCTCCAGAGCGAACTTAAAGGATGTGACCGGTATGCACAGTGCTGGTAAGGGTTTTCCACAATATGGTCCGAGTCACAGAAAGAAGAGAGGCACTTACTAACATAGGAGACAGATGCTTCTAGAAACCCTTGGTTTTCTGTTTCGTTTTGTTATCCTGGCTTCTTTGGCTTTGATTTTGAAAAATGGGACCTGTCTTATGGGGATCTAGAAAGTGATTGAAGGTTCTGATTAGCAGCTGATAAATAGAACACAGTGCTGGGAAGAATGAAATAGCAGGGCAATGATGGAATAGCAGCCCATAAGCAGGGCTTCCATCTCTAAAAGGGGAACCAGTGATTGGGTGGGCAGGGGAAAGTCAGTACATGGAAGAGGTCCGATCTGTCCTGTTTTCCCCACATCCCCAGGGCCTCGAGTGTTGTCTGGCACAGGCGTGGATGGGAAAATTTTCTCCTGATTATCTGAAAAGCAAACACTGGGTTGGCCAAAAATTCTTGTTAGGATTTTTCTGTAAGATGTTGCAGAAACATCTGTTTGACCAACCCAATACCCAAGCAATCCTAAAGGAAATCAACCCTGAAAATTCATTGGAAGGACTGATGCTGAAGCTTAAGCTCCAGTACTTTAAACCCTGATGCAAAGAGCTGACTCATTGAAAAAGAGCCTGATGCTGGGAAATATTGAGGGCAGGAGGAGAAGGGGGTGACAGAAGATGAGATGGTTGCATGGCATCACCGAGTCAGTGGACATGAGTTTAAGCAAGCTCTGGGAGATAGTGAAGGATAGGAAAGCCTGGTATGCTGCAGTCCATGGGATCACAAAGAGTTGGATATGATTTAGTGACTGAACAACAACAGCAAATACCTGAACAAGCAATCTGATTGCAATTTCTGTCCTCCCTCCACTCTTCCCCAAATCTACCCCACGAAGGGCCTCTCAGTGTGTGAGGAAATAAGCAGAGAAATAAGCATGAGGAATAAGCAGCTGGCATCTTCTAGATCAATGGACCAGCAGTATCAACCTGGGAACTTGTTATAAATGCCAATTATCTGACCCCTCTGACCTCCTGAAGTCTGAGAGTGAGGCTCTGCAGTCTCTGGTTTAACAAGACCACGATAGGAACCACAAGATGGGTCACAGTAAAGCTTGAGCAGCTCTGTGCTATTCAAACTTACTGACCCATTTTAAACTTTTTAACAACCTACATTGGCTTCTGTCATGAGTAGCGAATGAGCCTTTGGCATTAATGTGCAGAACAAAATCATTTCTTGCCTAGAAAAGAAGATGGTCAGTGAATTTGAGTGCTTTCAACTTTTTGAGGCATTTGAGGTTAGCATAACACTGAAGGGTATCTATGGAATATACAGCTTCTTGAGAAAAGTTGTAAACATTTATGTGACTCTGTTTTGAAAGGCAGGGATGGTTTACAATCTTCTTATTTTCCTGCAGAAAGGTTTTGGAGGCAGTTTTGCCTTCCGGAACCACATATATGAAGGAAGAAGAATGTCTTGGGAGACAGAAGTTAGGGAGATAGTATAACCTGTCTTCAAAACTTGGACATTTTTGAAAGTGAAGGGCAGGGATAGTAAATAATTTCTCTGGGACAATAGGTATAAACTGGGTCTCACCCTGGACCAGTGGTTCTCAACTGGGTGATTTTGTCGTCTCTACCCACTTAGCCCCTGTATCACCTATTTGCCACTCTCCCTTCCCTGGGGAATTTTGACATTGTCTGCAAGTGTCTGTGGTTGCCACAACTGGTGTGGGGAGCTGTGCTGTTAGCATCAAGTGAGTGGAGGCTTAGGACGCTGCTCAACATCTTCCAATGCACAGGACAGCCCTCCCATAACAGAGTTATCCAGAACCCTGCTTGGGGTTAAGCCAGCCTTGTAATTGTGTATTGACGCTGCAGTTATTTAACACCAAGGCATTCTTGGGTGGTTTAAATTGATTGGTTCTGCTTTGTTTTAACCTTCATTTCATCTTTCTCAAAGACTTATCTTACAAGTATCTATTTACCACCATCCCACTCACCATCCACCCCACAAGATATAAATTTATTTAAAAAGTGAATACATTTATATAAATTTATTAAAAAGTGAATACATTTATATAAATTTATTAAAAAGTGAATACATTTATATAAATTTATTAAAAAGTGAATACATTTATATAAATTTATATTTTAAAAAAACCACACTGCCACCCCTTAGTTGTGTCCAACTCCTTGAGATCCCATGGACTGTAGCCTGCCAGGCAACTCTGTGGAATTATTGTCCAGACAAGAATACTGGAGTGGATTGCCATTCCCTTCTCCAGGGGATCTTCCTGAACCAGGGATTGAATCTGGGTCTCCCACATTGCAGGCAGATTCTTTACCATCTGAGCCTCCATACTTCCTGTAATTCTGTAGAAGCAAGTTATTTTTATTTTGTTCTTACTTTCTGTTGCAGATGACTCTATCATGTTCTGTTTAATTCCCTCATGCCCTTGATGGTAGGGGATAATGGTGGCTTTTTAAAACATATTTTGAACAAGCATTTTGTTTACAGTCCTGATTGATGATGAATATTTGCTTGGTGATGTCTTCAGAACCTTTGGTTAGAGTCTGGGTATAGAGTTAGGTGATCAGGGTCAGACAGTTAGATTGGGACTAGGCTGTTGAATGCTAGGATGAGCTGTAGATAGTAATTGGCCACTGAAGGCTAAAGAGCAGAAAAGTGTGTTGTTAGAAAATACTTTGTTTCCTGCTTACTCTACAGCATAGCCTGATGTCAGGCCTATGGTAAAGAATCAGTGAATATGCTATTTGTCCATCCATCCATCAGCCTAACAAATGTAAGCTAAATACACACCCTTTGCAGGGCAAAATGCTGACTGCTGAATGTGAAAGTAGGCTTTACAGAAGTGAATTGGGTACCAGTTTAAAGGGTAGATTGAAATAAGTAGTCAGTGGAGATGAGGAAACAAGTAGAAGAAAAGCAGTGAGTGCATAAACAAGGATATACTCAGAAGATAGGGAGGGGGGGAGAGGATATTTCATCAAAAATGAATGTCTAATCCAGATGCAAGATTTGACATTTGACCCATTTGGGCTGTAAAGGTGACTGGAGGTGTCCAGGACTACTTCTAGATTTTGAATTTAAGAAAGATCCTGGTGATATAAAAATAAAGTCTCCTTTGATAAGAAAAAACTGATGTGTTTAACTGTACCTGCTGAGTTCAGTGTACTAGCTAGGTAAGGTGCAGTCACCCAATGGGCAACTGGAAATGTGGGTTTGAAGCCTAGGAGCAACAGGATGCTGGAAGCCCCCCTTAGAAGCCACTTCTGACTCTGAGCTGAAACTCTGAGGGGTATAGTATCATCACTGCAACAGTTAGGAAATATGGGGAGATCTCCTGAGCTCAGAATCTCTAGTCTTCTTGAGAAGCATCTTTAAATCCACAGGTTTCTGTGGGGCTTTATTTATTTTTGCTCTGTATCTATTCTAGATAGGTTTCTTATTGTGTGACCTAGTGGAGAACTTTGCATTTGGCCCTGAAACTCTTCTGTTACTGATACATAGACATTATTATTCCCCAAAAGGACTGCCCCTCTGGAATTTCAAAGATACATTCATGTAGTGAATTTCACCTTCACTTTTTCTCATTATCAAGCATACATGGGTACACAGCATTTTTGAAGTATTATTGTCTTTGACATTGAGTCACAAGGAATAAAAGCCAGTCGCCTCACCTGTGTCCCTGTTCTCCTCGCAAGCTTTTATGTGTTGCTGATGCTTCTTTGTGGTAATTTGTTTCTTCTTGTAACTGTCTGAGCTCAGGTGACCTTTTACCTGCTAAGTATGAGGTTGTGTTTGAGTACTATGACCCCCAAGATGAAACCAAATTTCCTAACCTCCTTCTCCATTGCCATTTTTCCTCTCCTTCCCTGAGCCCTTGGAAGAGCCCCATATATATGGCATCTAGAAATATGGTACTGATGAACCTATCTACAGGGCAGCAATGGAGATGCAGACATAGAAAACAGGCTTTTGGACATGAGAGGGGAGGGAGATAAGTGGGATGATTTGATAGAGTAACACTGAAATGTATATATTACCATATGTAAAATAGATAGCCATTGGGAATTTTCTATATGACTCAGGGAACCCAAAACTGGTACTCTGTGATGACCTAGAGGGGCAGGAAGGGGAGGGAGGTGGGGGGGAGGAGACATATATATATGTGTGTATATATATATATATATATATATATGTATGTTATACACACACACACACACACACACACACACACCCCTAGGGCTAATTCATATTGATGTATGGCAGAAACCACTGCAGTATTGCAAAGTAATTATCTTCCAATTAAAAATAAAAAATTTTAAAGACATATGATGATGACTTACATAGCTTACTTCCTGCTAAGCACAATTTTTGTATTTGACTAATGTAACTGGAGGGTTTCGTCTGAGATAAGTCTAAACATTGGAAACTGTGTACCACTTTTGCTTTCATCTGATAACTTTAGATCAAAGGAAGAATGTACTGTAAGGATGGGTGGGACAATGACTAGTACATGAAAATACAGGTATTCAGCATTGAACACAACAACTTGATAAAGGATTTTTTTTTCCTTAATGTGATATATAAGTTAAGAAATTTATCAATTACTGAATACCTTGTGGATGAAGTTTAGAATTTGGACAGAAAAGAAAGATTAACCTGAGAGACTCTTATGCATTGTTTATGCTTCTTGATTCATCTACTAGAAGGAACTGAACTCTTTGAGTTTGTTGGCTTATGACAAACCTTTAACTTCTAATTTTGGAATCAAGGGCCCAGATTTTCCTTTCTTAATCAACCTATTAGAAATGGTAGAGGACACCTGTTATTTCTATGTGCCAGGCATAAATTTTAAGCATTTCTGGTAATACTACCCCATCTTCCTGGATTACCAATTTTCCCCACATTTCACATGGTTTTGGGGGGGTCTACTAGTCATAGTATCCCCCTTCCCAAGTTGTAGGATGAGAATGTGACCAGACACATGATGGTAGTAGTTTAGTCATTAAGTCATGTGTGACTCTTTGTGATCCCATGCATTGTAGCCCACCAAGCTCCAGTCTCCTTGGAATTCTCCAGGCAAGAATGTGGATTGCTTACCTCTGAGTCACCAGGGAAGCCCTGACCAGACATAAAAATCAAGTTATTCCATCTCTTGGCCACAATGGTTGTGTCAGGAAGTGTGTAATTTTCTCGGTTCTGTCTCACCGCAGCAAAGATTTGAAATGGCAGACTGGTGTTACAGCCCTGTTACAGCTAAGTTTTATTTGGCAAGCAAAGGATATTACACCCTCGAGGTGTGAGGGCAGACCGACCCAAAAGGAGAGGCCTCAATCGTCTTGGCTTCCTCTTTTATACATTTGTCTCCTCCCTTCCTTGAGCCTGCCCTATACAAATTGGGCTGGCCAAGAAGTGGGTGTGTTTTTTCACCTGAAGTTCTCACTCCCATCCACAGATTTTCTTTTGTTCCATTTTTGCAGGCTTTTCCCTTTCTTTGTCTTTTAGCCACCACCATTTTGGACTTCTTTTTCCTATTCTAACTACCTAACAATTGGACTAAGAAGTGAGCATATGATTCAGACAGAATCATCAGACTATTTTCCTGGAATTTTACATATGAACAGTAAGAAAGAGAATTTTTCTTCTCTTTCTCCTTCAATCTAGACTCACTGTCCTGGTATAATTTCAACCTAGAAATGGCGAAAACCATCCACTTCCTCCTGCAGGTTCCTCACCCCAACATGAGTAAGAAATTAGCCCAACACCCATAGAAAATCAGATAGAAGTGATAGTGAATCTGAGGAGAATTCTTCTGAGTTGCCGCATGTCATGGAGTTCAGGACTAGAGCTTGCACCTGATGTTGATTGGTTTGGAGGCAAGAGTGATACATGTCTGGGGCCAGAGTTTCTGTCAGAGAAATGCATGGCAAACCAAGTGGTACTGGATGGGGGAGAGGCATAAATTGACTTGACTTGTAGCAAAACAATATTGATAGCAAGAAGGTATAATTCAACTCTTCATATGTATTTTCTCTATCAAGGGATACATGAACCAATTTTCTTTTCACAATCCATCAATAAGGAAAAATTCCTTATATTAAACATTCTCCCTTATCATTTTTTAAGCACATACACTGAAAGTCATATGAAGAAAATAATTTTTTGTGTGGAAATGGCACAATACTAATCTTACTCCTTCATGCAATACTGTGAGTTGGAAATGGAAGAACAATTAATCTCCCTGCTTTCAAATCCAGAAAGCGTGTTTGTAGAGAATGGCGTCTGGCTATATAGCTGTGTAGAGAGAAAAGGGGTCACCTTTTGGATATATTGATTCTTTGAGAAGATTAATTTTTTTTAATATTAAAATTAGCTTTTCAAGTAGGGCCATGTTCTTTACAGTGGTGAAACACAATGAAAAGAGAAACAAGTTATTTTCAGAATGTTTCTATAGCAGTTCATTCATTGAGACTAAAAGAGCATTAACAAAGAGTAAAGTGTGTTGGGCCCTAGTTGCCAGATTATCACCAGCATTCTTTGTAACTTCAGTCCTTACTTTTTCCTTGGACTCATTTTTGTCACTGCAACAAGAGGCTATTGAAGGAGACACACTTGCACTTAGGGTGGCTCAGATCATGAACTCCTTATCGCCAAATTCAGACTTAAATTGAAGAAAGTAGGGAAAACCACTAGACCATTCAGGTATGACCTAAATCAAATCCCTTATGTTCATACAGAGGAGGTGACAAATAGATTCAAGGGATTAGATCTGATGGGCAGAGTACCTGAAGAACTATGGACGGAAGTTCATGACATGGTACAGGAGGCAGTGATCAAGACCATCTCCAAGAAAAAGAAATGCAAAAAGGCCAAATGGCTGTCTGACAAGGCCTTCCAAATAGCTGAGAAAAGAAGAGAAGCTAAAGGCAAAGGAGAAAAGGAAAGAGATATCCATCTGAATGCAGATTTCCAAACAATAGCAGGGAGAGATAAGAAAGCCTTCCTCAGTGATCAGTGCAAAGAAATAGAGGAAAATAATAGACTGGGAAAGACTAGAGATCTCTTCAAGAAAATCAGAGATACCAAGGGAACATTTCATGCAAAGATGGGCACAATAAAGGACAGAAATGGTATGGACCTAACAGAAGCAGAAGATATTAAACAGAGGTGACAAGAATATACAGAAGAACCATACAAAAAAGATCTTCATACCCAGATAACCATGATGGTGTGATCACTCACTTAGAGCAAGACATCCTGGAATGTGAAGTCAAGTGGGCCTTAGGAAGCATCACTATGAACAAAGCTAGTGGAGGTAATGGAATTCCAGTTGAGTTATTTCAAATCCTAAAAGATAATGCTGTGAAAGGGCGGCACTCAATATGTCAGCAAATTTGGAAAACTCAGCAGTGGCCACAGGACTGGAAAAGGTCTGTTTTCATTCCAATCCCAAAGAAAGGCAATGCCAAAGAATGTTCAAACTACCACACAATTGCACTCATCTTACATGCTAGCAAAGTAATGCTCAAAATTCTCCAAGCCAGGCTTCAGCAGTATGTGAACCATGAACTTCCAGATGTTCAAGCTGGATTTAGAAAAGGCAGAAGAATCAGAGATCAAATTGCAATATCCATTGGAGCATCGAAAAAGCAAGAAAGTTCCAGAAAAACATCTATTTCTGCTTTGTTGACTCTGCTAAAACCTTTGACTGTGTGGATCACAAAAAACTGTGAAAATTCTTAAAGAGATGGGAATACCAGAAAATCTTACCTGCCTTCTGAGAAACCTGTATGCAGATCAAGAAGCAACAGTTAGAACTGGACATGGAATAACAGACTGGCTCCAAATCAAGAAAGGAATACATCAAGGCTGTATGTTGTAACCCTGCTTGTTTAACTTTTGTTCAGAGTACATCATGTGAAATGCCAGGCTGGATGAAGCACAAGCTGGAATCAAGATTGCTGGGAGAAATATCAATAACCTCAGATAAGCAGATGACATCACGCTTATGGTAGAAAGAGAAGTAGAATTAAGGAGCCTCTTGATGAAAGTGAAAGAAGACAGGGAAAAAGCTGGCTTAAAACTCAGCATTCAGAAAACTAACATCATGGCATCCGGTCCCATTACTTCATGGCAAATAGATGGGGAAACAATGGAAACAGTGACAGCCTTTATTTTTTTGAGCTCCAAAATCACTGCAGGTGATGACTGCAGCCAGGAAATTAAAAGATGCTTGCTCCTTGGAAGAAAAGCTATGACCAACCTAGACAGCATACTAAAGAGCTTAGACATTACTTTGCCAACAAACGTCCATCTAGTCAAAACTATGGTTTTCCCAGTAGTCACGTATTGATGTGAGAGTTGGACTCTAAAGAAAGCTGAGTGCTCAAAAATTGATGCTTTTGATCTGTGGTGTTGGAAAAGACTCTTGAGAGTCCCTTGGACTGCAAAGAGATCCAACCAGTCAGTCCTAAAGGAAATCAGTCCTGAATATTCATTGGAATGGCTGCTGTTGAAGCTGAAACTCCAATACTTTGGCCACCTGATGCAAAAAACAAACTCCTTGGAAAAGACCCTGATGCTGGGAAGGATTGAAGGCAGGAGAAGAAAGGGAGGACAGAGGATGAGATGGTTGGATGGCATCACTGATGTGATGGACATGAGTTTGAGTAAGCTCTGGGAGTTGGTGATGTAGAGAGAAGCCTGGCGGGCTGCAGTCCATGGGGTCGCAAAGAGTTGGACAGGACTGAGCAACTGAAATGACCTGATGGGAGAGGGTTTTGTTCATGAATTTCATGTGAAACTATCAGAGTTTTAGAAAGTATATAGTGTGTGATATTTGGTCCTGAATTTTGGATTAATTTTGAATTACACAGTAGTTTTTCTTCAGCTGAAGAGCAGCTGAAAAAGGTGATGGGAATAGATTTCCCTTTGGTTCTAGATAAAAGGATTAAAGCAATCACAAAGAAGAAATGGGAGGGGCATAAGATACTGTAATCACAAAATAAAAGAACTAGCAGGAAAGCAATGAAGTCACCACTTCAGTGGTATATAGAGGATCAGAAGAATGTCCTTGTTGCCATTTCTCAGTGTGTGGACAATGAGCAATCTTAAAAGGGGAGGCAGTTTCTGTCTTGAGATTTCATTTATAACTTAATTATGTGTTCTACAATAAATTCCTTTTGCAGTAATGTTAATTGAGAATGAATGCAGTTATTACTTACATTTTGATCTTGTATTACTTCAGTAACTTCACATAAATCAGCCTTTTTAGATGCAAATAGAAAGTACTTCCAAATTTTAACCTGGAAAGGGCAAACTCTGTAGTAAAAAGAGAGAAGGTGAGCAATCTTCATAAATTGCCATATATGACTCATTCTCTTATGAGGTTGAGAATGGTCCTGGTGATTATTAAGATAATTAGAGCCATCAGATTTTGCCATACTTTGCTCTGATGGTATAATTTGTAGAGTCTTTTAACTAATTAGATACTCTTTATATGGAATGGTTGTGAACTGGGGGAAATAAAAATTTTGTCCCTACATTACTGAAGTTCACAGACCCCTCATTTGTCATAGGAAGAAGAAAAATGCATTCTGTTTGTGGCCACCTTCAAATGAGGGAAGAGGTAATCTAAACACAAAAAAGAATTCAAGCTGTGGTGCTATGAAATCGTGTTAATTCTCGTTCAGATTGGGAAGGAAGAATGAACTCGGTGAGAAGAGACAAAGGCAGAACATTCCGGGGTTTCCCTGGAATTCTTCCCAGTGGTTAAGAATCTGTCTGCCAAGGCAGGTGACACAGGTTTGATCCCCGCTTCAGGAAGATCCCACATGCCTCAGGGCAGCAAAGCCCATCAACTGCGGAAGCGCCTGTGCCTGGAGCCCGTGCTCCAGACAACAAGAGAAGCCACCACAGTGAGAAGTTCCCACACCACAACTAGAGAGTGGCCTCCACTCTCTACAACTAGGGAAAGCCCACACAGCGATGAAGACCCAGCACAGCCAAATGAAAATAAAGAAAAAGAAAGAAATCCGTAAGGGAAAAAAAAGAGGCAGAATACCCCAGTCTCAGCTCAGAGATGTTGTGCTGATCCTTAGCAAATCATTTAGCAAGAAGCTATCTACAGAAGTAGGGCTTCCTGAGAGGCTCCGGCCACAAAGAATCTGCCTGCAATGTATGAGGCCAGGGTTCAGTCTCTGGGTTGGGAAGATCCCCTGGAGAAGGGAACGGCAACCCACTCCACTGTTCTTACTGGAGAATCCCATGGACAGAGGGGCCTGGCAGGCTACAGTCCAAAGCGTTGCCAAGAGTCAGACATATCTGAGCGACTAACATAATTATCTACAGAAGTAGCAATTTTTCTATTCTTTCTGAGCCCCCTCCTCCTTTCCCACACACAGCATACACCCACCCTTGCTGAAATTGGGGTCAGTAATTTCAGATTGTCATCATATCCTATCAGAGTTACTGGTACACAAGCCATCTTTATCATCTTCAGGGCTCCTGTCTCTCTCTTCTGGGCCTCATTTTCTCCTGCCTGAATATGTATAAATTTTCTTGTTGCTCCAAGAGTCTGCCTGTCCCCAAGAGTCTTCTTACCTGTGGCAGAAGTTTTTAAAACTTAGATCTCGCTGTACCCCTTTTTTCAACCTTCCATTGCTTTCCGTTCTTTATACAGTGACATCCAGAGTCCTTGTTTGAGTCTACAGGGCCCCGATAGTCTGTCCTCCTCGTCCTTCCGCATCTCCCTTTGTTCACTGACTCCTGTTCCTGCAGACATGGAGCCTGTTCCTCCCTGGGGGTCTTTGTACTGGCTGCTTCCTCTGTCTGGAATGTTTCTCTCCTGGATCTCACATGGTGGATAATGTCTACTTATTCATTACTTGCTTGCTTGCTAAGTCACTTCAATCATGTCCAACTCTTTGGGACCCTCTGTGCTGTAGCCCGCCAGGCTCCTCTGTCCATGGGATTCTCCAGGCAAGAATACTGGAGTGGGCTTCCACGCCTCCTCCAGGAGATCTTCCCAACCCAGGACTGAACCGTGTCTCTGACGTCTCCTGCATTGGCAGGTGTGCTCTTTGCCACTGGTGCTACTTGGGAAGCCCCTAGTTATTCGTGTCTCCCCTCAAATTCTACCCCTTCAGCTAGGCTTTCTCCACCACCATATATAAAAGTGGTACTTATCCTAGGTTCTCCTTGTCCTGTCATCATGATTTCTTGTCTCTGTACCATCTATCACTATCTAAAATTTTCTCACTTTTTAGGGGTTTACTGTCTGTTTCTAGGAAATGTTTATTGGACTAGTGAATTATCTTAAAGAGTAGAAGCAAATTGCATAGGCCATCATTAACAAAACATTGGTGTCTAAAAAAGATGTGAGCAGAACCTTCTTGGATGCAGTATGTGGAGGAAAAGGCATTGAACTCACGTGGCCTCTCCCTCCTGCACACCGCCTTGGACTGCATGAACAGAGTTTGAACAGCATAGCAATAGACCACTGGTCATGGTGGGGAAGGGGCGGCCTGGTACATTTCCACTGGTGTCCACTCAGGTCCAAAACTTAGCTGGTCATCCGCCCATGAATCACGTCTGTCTCGCTTGCTTATGCTTTGTAGATGAGCTGTAAGTAGGCAGCATGGGGTAAAAGCACTCTGTTAGCGACTGAATGTGTCTTAACAAGAGACCTGGCTTCTTTCAAGTCCTGCAGAGGCTCCGACCTAGAATCCCATTTGGCATCTCGTTATGTCCCAGGCCCCACTTCCAAGGGGAGGTCATTATTTCAGCCTGTAATCCGACATAAAGGCTTCCCATTTTTCAGTTACATAAAGTAATACACCACACATCTCAGCATCAGACGTCAGGATTAACACTGACAAGGCTTCCACTGAAATGTTCTTCCAGGCAGCATCTCCAAGTGAATAGAATAGCTAACGTGCCTACACAATGACTCTTGGTTCATGGGGAGAAGGATTTATGTTTAAATACTATTAACATTTTAACTGTGACAGCCATAGTTTAAAAGAATTGTATTTTAATACAAGATTGAATGCATTTCTCTAATAGTACTAATCCTGTATTATTAATTTTTTTATGCTTTTACTTTTGATAACCCAACTAACTAGTTTGAAGAATGTCATTTCTTCCTTACTTTAATTTTTTTTTTTTTTAAGGAAATTGCACTATTAAGATAAAGTGCAGTTTGGAAATGGGGAACTGTCTATTTGACTTAGAGTGTAGGAGGCAGAAATGGGCAGTTTTCAATTTAAGCTGCACATTGAGCATTAATTAGCAGCAATAGCAGTACCAGTACAACTAACGACGAGCCCGCAGCCCTGACCCCCTGGGGAGTGGCAGCATGATTGTGTGGGAATTGCTCTGGGGATTACAGGAGGATGGAAGAATCGGGACTCCCTTCTAAATGAATAGCATGTAGAATTTTTTTCTCCATCACATGACTTTAGAAGTGCCTCTCTGAGTGGAAGTTAAGCCCACGCCTCATACCCTGTCTGTCTTCTTCTCCACCTAGAACAGCAATGCTGGTTAGAGGGTTCTCTTGTTTGCAGAGAAGAGATGAATGAGTGCATGAGGGTATAATTCCTGGGAGCAGAGAATGTACTAGTCATATTAATCTATCCAGGGCCACAGAGTATGGGGCTGTAGATTGTCCACTGTATCAGTCAGAATGGGCTACAGGTGCCATAGTAGCAAACAGCCTCATTATATAAACAGTAGAAGGATATTTTTACCGTATGCCACAAACCCTTTGTAGATTAGTTGGGCATTCTTTAATATGTCTCTTTCACTTTGGGAATGTAGGCAGAATGATGCTCTCCTATCTGGGGAATTGCTGGTGACTGTAGCAGAGGAAATGATTAGAGTAACTCTTCCTTCTTTGTTGCTGTTGTTAGTATTTATTGATTTGGCTGCATTAGGTCTTAGTTGCAGCATGCAAACTCTTCATTGTCATGGGGGATCTTTCACTGTGGCTCATGGACTCTTCCCTTGTGGCTTGTGGGCTCAATAGTTGCAGCATTCAGGTTTAATTGTTCCAAGACATGTGGGATCTTAGTTTCCTGAGCAGGGATCAAACCTGCTTTCCCTGCACTGGAAGGATATTCTTAACCACTGGACCACCAGGGAAGTCCCAGTGATGTTCCAAGGGAAGTCCCAGGGAAGTTCCCATTATCAGGAAGTTAATGATAACTCTTGAAGGTCATACCTCTAAGTAGCTTATTTCTGCTTTTGTTCATTGGACACAGCAAACCGCAGGGCCACACCTGATTTCACGGGAACAGGGAGGTGTGATCCTTTCATTCATAGGAAGAAGGAAAACCTGAAACATCTGAAATATCAGTGTATAACTTTAATGACTATCACTGGCACCCTGCTGATGGGTGGGTACACAGGGGTTGAATTCCTGTCCACATTCCTTTTGATAAGCAGCAAGTCCTGACTTAGGGCTTGATCTGCGTTGAGTAAGGAACATCTTTGTCTAACTTATAGAAAGTTGCCTCATGGGTAGCAGCAGTCCAGCACCTCAGATATATAATCCATTTTTGCCTTATGAATGATGGTGGTAGTCTTCATTTATCCTTATTCTTTATTCATCCCATTCAGAAGAGATTATGGAGTCCTCAGTCTGTGTTAGACACAGGGAATAGGGCTGTGGATAATCAAATGTGGCCTTCGGGCCCATTGAGTTTATGGCTTCTCAGAGAAGACAGATAATGAAAAAAGAAATAATTACAAATGTGATGATGAAGCCTAAAGAAAGGAGATGTGTAGGGGGCTAGGGGGTCATCCAACAGTAAATAAGTTATACATAATAAGCATTCTTACTTCTTATGCAGTGTCTTGACTTTTCAAAATCAACTCACAGTTTTGAGTCCTTTAAGCAGATAACTAGACAAAGGCACAGATAATTGAGACTACTTGGTCTTTAAAACATTGATGAGCACCAGAAGAGTCTAAGCAGTAATGTGCATCTCAAAGCAGGTCTTTTTGTTTGTTTATTTATTTGTAATTAGAGGTTAATTGCTTTACAATATTGTGCTGGTTTCTGTGTACAACATGAAGCATCATGAGTATACATTTGTTGCCTTCCTCTTGACCATCCCTCCCACCTCCCACCCCATGCCACCCCTCCAGGTTGTCACAGAGCACTGGACTGAGCTCCCTGTATCATATAGCAACTTCCACGACAAGTTGGAAGCTCCCATGTTTTACACATGCTATATGTGTCAATTTGTTCCACCCTCTCCTTCCCTCACTGTGTCCACCAATCTGTTCTCTGTGTCTGTGTTTCATGAAATGGACATCTGATGGTCTCACTGATGCTCGCTTAGACCTTATCCTGGAAAGAGAAACAGAAGTGGAGGGGGAGGAAACAGACAGACACTGCATTCATTGGCCTAGAAGAAAATGTTGACCCAGGCTTCTGAGCATTTCTGTATAAAAGGACCCCTGCCCACAGTGCCTGGACCTTGACATTCCGCTAGACATTGATATTGGCTTTCATCTCGAACCATGCCATTCTGGTTGAGGGCTTCTGTAGCCACTGGTGTCTACTTTATCTGTGTACAGTACAAAATGGACTGAAAGTGCTGGGAATTTAATTCCCCATCACCCCAACTCCCCTTGGTAGAAGCTATCACCAGTGACCAGTGGAATTTGGATAAATCTTAGGTTTCCTCGCTTCCTTGGTAAAATAACTGAAACACGTCTACACTGCCTTCCTCTTGGCCAAAGCAGTAACCTACTTGATGACACACACACTTGAAGGATATAATCCTCCAGTCTCACTTTCCCTCTTCCCTACTGGGGTTTTCTGGAATTGCCTTCCTACTCAACTCTTGGCCCTCAATCTCATTTCAGGATTTGCTTTAGAGGAACTCAGCCGAGACAAGCATATGTCGATGTGTAATCCGTAATCCCCAGAGTCAAGGCCTTTGAATTTTTCTTTGGCTACCCCTCTACAAATGAGATGCTAAGAGGAAAAGAAAAAAGAAAGTTATTTGAGAGAGAAACAGCAAGCAAGTCCTGCTAAGTGACCATTGGCCCTCAGATGCTGGTCTCTATTGTGATAGCACTTTTGATAGTATCTGTGCGCGTGCTAAGTCACTTCAGTCGTGTCGGACTCTGTGCAACCCTATAGTCTGCCAGGCTTCTCTGACCCTGGGATTCTCCAGGCGAGAATACTGGAGTGGGTTGCCAGGCAGCACAACTCTGTTCGTTTAGCAGTCATATCTGCAGCTGACAGGGTGCATAGTAGCACCAAAATTGCAGTTTTTTGCCCAAATACATCTGTAGTAATCTGGCATTTTTGTATTCATATTCAGCCTGACTAGGGCAAATTACATCACAAAGTTCTTTTCAGAAAAACACTTTAAAGCCAAATTAAGGCCATAGAAAATGTGTTTGGCTGTTCCAGTTTTTCTCTTCTGAGCAACATGTTTCATGTCCTTCCAGTTCATAACTCCCTCCCTAACTATATAGTTTACTATTTGACTTTGGGGCATAAAAATACATTGATTAGAGAAATAAATTAGGGTCCAATTTATGAAAATAGACTTCTTGTACTTCAAGGAAATTCATGTGGTGCTATTTGGAAAAGGTGATGAATGTAGTTTTCAGTAGAATATCTGCATAAATTATGATTGATTTGCAATTCATCACCTTCCTCTCATTGCTTCCCCTCAGTGAAGAGATCTCATTCATGCATTATCAAGGAAGGAATATTTTTAGGGATGTGATTATTCCAACAGAAGTGCTAATAATGATGAGGGAAATTTTCAGAAAAAAAAATCCAAACTGGAAGTTTCTGCAGTTTCAGAAGTAGCACCTTGAAAATTTGCACTTTCAGTCTTTCAGTCGTTGCTTTCCTTAAATGATGTCTGAAAATTAATGTTTCCCTGTGCATTACTACTCACGTGGTTTTGACCTGGAGCTTCAGCATGTGGCAGGGGAGTGCAGAGAAATGTCCCCAGTGCTGTCTGTTCTACAGCCCCTCAGTCACATCACTAACTCACCTTTCCTCACCACCATCGTCCTTGTGTTTCGTCGTGTCATCTGCGTTTGCCCCGGAATGGATCATCCTGTATCCTCGCCATCTCTGAAACAGATTTCAGCACCCCCACTCCCCGATCCAGGCTTCTTTACCTCCATGTGCTTGTGCTTACTTCATCTTCTGCCAGGAGTCCATTCTTTCCATCCCACCAGCCGGTCAAAGGCTAGTTTACGTTTCTATTCAGTGCGTCTTCCTCCATGAAGCCTCCCCCCCCTTATCAACCTTCTCCAAGCCCACGCAGAAGGCAGCCTCCAGGGGTGGAAGAAAACTGATCTTTGTGGTCCTAGGGACATGGGAGTCACAGCTCAGCCCTGCCATTTGTTTACAAGCTGGGGGAGCTTGGTCTGTTACTGAAACTCCACGCCTTCCATTTTCTGTATCTAATTTCCATCCCCTAAGAATATTGTGAGGAGTAAATGCGACAGCAGATATAAAAGCCCTAGTTCAGGTTGGGAGCTCAAGGAACTAGAATGTTCCCCTTTATTGCATCCTCTGAAGTCCTCTCACACTGTCTCTGCCCCTCTCTGGCACCTTGGTCTTAGTCTTTCCTACCTCGTACTAGGGCATTGATGACTGTATTTTATCTCCCTCTTTATATGAAACGCAAATGTCCTGGGCTGCCCTGTGCATGCTCAACACCTGCCCTCCAATCAGCCTCGTTACTAATCATCCAACCAACCCAGCAAACAAAGTCATAAATTTATGTTCGTCCAAATGATATTGATGAAGCATGTGGTTGTTATTGATGGTGTCTTGGAATAATGGAAGGACTATATTATACACCCCTAATGCATTCAAGAATTGATGCTTTTGAACTGTGGTGTTGGAGAAGACTCTTGAGGGTCCCTTGGACTGCAAGGAGATCCAACCAGTCCATCCTAAAGGAAATCAGTCCTGAATATTCATTGGAAGGACTGATGGTGAAGCTGAAACTCCAATACTTTGGCCACCTGATATGAAGAACTGACTCATTTGAAAAGACCCTGATGCTGGGAAAGATTGAAGGTGGGAGGAGAAGGGGACAACAGAGGAGGAGATGGTTGGATGGCATCAACAACTCAATGGACATGAGTTTGAGTAAACTCCAGGGGTTTATGATGGACAGGGAAACCTGGCATGCTGCAGTCCATGGGGTCACAAAGTCAGACATGACTGAGTGACTGAACTGATCTGAATGCATTCAACTTTAACGTAACCATCTTCTTTTCCTAGAAGTTCCATTCTCTACAACAGTGGTGTGTGTGTATGTGTGTGTGTGTGTGTATCTATCAGTATCTAGCTATCAGTTGTTTTTTTTTTCTTATGCACTCCCAACCACTCTCCTCTCCTTTCCTTATACTGAGCCTTTCCTTTTCTTAAGTCATCTGGCTCACCTTTAAATGTTCTCATTAGCATCTTGCTTATCAGTTATTCCCAACAAAGAGTCTTCTTTAGAGTTATACTTCCTAGTAAGCACAGAAGGGATTCTAGCCATATATAATGTAATTTCCCCCTGAAACATATATTGTTTTCTTCTTTTTAGAGCTCAGCACTTTTACTAGTTATTTTTATTTTGAAACTTTATAAAGCCTAGAGAAGAACTGCAAGAACTATCACATCTCTTTCACTCAGATTATTCAACTTCTGACACAGTAATTCATTTATTTTCTCCCTCTTTTTTCACATAGATACAGATTTTTTTTCGATATGTTGCCCTATTACCCCTAGTTATCAGTGTTTGTCTTGCCCAAATAAGGACTGTCTTCTCATTTCTACTGTAACAACCATCCTGGTTGGGATATCACTGATAGAACCCTACAGTCCAATCCACAGACCCCATTAAGATCTTGCCAACAGTCTCAACAATAACTCCTTTTCCCTGTTGGTCTAGGATCCTGTCCAGGAACATGTGTTGCACTGAGTTATTGTTCATCTGTTCCTTTTGATCTGGAACCATCTCTCAGTCTTTCATTGTCTTACATTTCCCTGTAGGATGACCCTCTATATGGATCTTTCAAGATTTCTTCATGATTAGACTCAAGTCATGTATTCTTGGATAAATTCCTAGCAGGAATTGTGCAGAAATGATGCTGAGCTTTTCTCACTGCATGGCATTGGAAGACAGACTACAATTACCAATCCCCTCAGTTCATCATCAAGTGTAGTTGGTGTCTTCCAGGTTTCCTCATCATTTCTTAAGCATGTCTTTACTTTCTGCTACCAAATGAGAAGTTCCTGGATCATCTTATACTTTCCCTGTCCAGCATTGGAACACTCATTTCTCTAAGCAGCCTTGGTTCCTTTTAGTGCAAGAAGGTTTTAGAGACTAGAATCTCAGTGCCGAGTGTGCTCACAGCTCCTGGGATGTCATTGCTATAGCGCAGACCTAGAAAATATATGCATATATGTTTATCCATACATACATTACTTATGTATGCATATGAATATGCATGTGTTTGCATGCACTTCTTGTCATGCTTTTATACCAAATCAAATCTCCTTTCCCATTTCCTTCTTTTCAAATTTCTTCTCAGACAGTGAGAAACCTGGCTCTCATCCTCCACAACATATATACCCGTTTTTTCGGTATAAGGACTCTCCTAAACGTTCTGTCATTCTTCCCTCTTCTCTCATCCTCTCTACTCTGCTTCGTCAGACACAGCACGCACCACTGCCCCCCTCTATGTGACATCCCCTCCTTACACTGCCACTTCAGCTACCCATGCAGCCACTCTCACCACATACCCCTCCCTCTCCCCACCCACCTCCTAAGATGCTGTTGTCTCGCTCCAGGATGGAAAGGGACAGGAAGGTGGGAAGGGAAGAAGATCATTGGGCCTTTTCACTGATGGATGGATTTGAGAATCTTCCAAATGTTTTCCACAGCACATATGCATTTGTGTTTAATGAATAAATCTTTCTTCTCTATCCACTTACTTTCCTTTACTCTCTCAGCATTACCTACTTCTCTCCAAGGCTGTGTCTCAGTGTAGTTGAAAACAGAGCTCATTTGAGAATATTCACGGAGCCAACTAGGCATAAAGCTCTTACTCTAGAGAAAATAAAGGATGCTGGATGGTTTGGGTGGTGGTGTCAGGGGACTAGCAGCGGGGACCCAGGGGTTTAGCTCAAGATCTTTCTGTTTCCAGGCTTGTTTAATACTGTCATTCACCATATTGTTTTCTCTATCAAAGCTCTTTGAAAATATGTTAACATTCACAGTTTCCAGTATTGCTCTGGACATTAAGTGGTGAGAAACGAATTCATTCTTGTTGTTTTCCCTTCCAAGGAACCAGTAGTACAAAGGCACACATAAGCCTCTTAAGATACAAAGAAAGCACCTTGCAAAGCATAGTAATAAATTGTGTCACCGTGTAATCTTTAACAGGGGTCATGTCTTCCACACTCACAGAGCAAATTGATTCTTGAATCTTTGTTAGTTCGTTGTGTCTAATCGATGGGCAAATTTCTCTGGGGGAAGAATAGAGTGGAACACTGTATTTCCTCTACTAATTTTTCAAGCCAGCTGAGTCCCCAAGCCTCGTAAGTTTCCTGCCATTCATCTTTTCCTTCAATTGAGAACTCTCATTCATTTTCCTAGATTGCTTGTTTATCTAAATAATCTTTTCCTAGGAAAATATGAAATGTATTATTGGCAAAGTTCTTGGTAACCTTAATGGAACAAAGTCATAAACCCTGCCTAAGGGAAGTTATCATAAATCTTATATCTCAGGAATCTGCAAAGAGTCCCAGGTGGGTAAGCAAGTGACCAGTATGTTGGGGTGGGGGGGAATCTGACCTAGAATTTGTGGTAGGAGTGGAGGGAGCTACCACAACATGTCTGATCTCATGAATGTGCAAGGTTCCCCATGCAGGGATGGATAAATGACATTGCATCACTCACTCCTGCCCTCTGAAGCCTTTCCAGTAGAAATGTTACAATTTAATCTCACATGTCACAAATCAAACCCCAACTTGAAAACTACCTTTCCCAAAAATCTTGAACACATCCCGTGCTCATGGAAGGAACTAGAGTGCCTCTCAGAGGAAGTGCTGTGTCTTAGTAGCAGCCATTGCCTCCAACTGGAAGTGTTCACGGTGCGCCATTGTTCACACTGTACGTGGTTGTTGCATTAGCCTGGCTTGTTGCAATTTGTGTGACATTGGGCAAGTTGTTGACATTCTTCTTGACTCAGTTACTTCATTCCTTAAGTGGGGATAATACTGTCTACCTTTCTGGAGATTGTGAGCATTAAAAGGGGGTTTTAAAAAAGTGCTGAGCTAAGTAAGCATTTGATAAATAGTATCTCTGACTCATTATTGCTTATTGTTGCTTCCGGACACTGAGCTCAGGGCTTTGTGTTATTTGCCTCATTAATTGTCACAGAATTAAATAGATGTGAAAATGCCACTTTTCAAAGAGGGAGACTAAGTCCTGGAAAGTTTAGATTACATTCATACATCATACAGCTAGGAAAATGGCATATTCCAAAGTAAGGTGATCTTTCTGTAATGCTAAGCCGTACTGGATCAAGCTGCTTAGAAGTGATGGCTGAGATCACTGGATATCAGATTTATGGAAGAGCAAGTTGATGTCTTCTGTGTAACCAAGTTACATGAGGTAGAGAGCTCCCTGTCAGTGGAGAGATTCCAGCCGAGACCACCTGCCCCTTCCAGGGAAGTGCCATTGCATAGAGACCTGGACCCATGAGCGTCTTTAGTCTTCTTCATATTAATTCTGAAGGCTCCTGAGCAGTCTGGCCACTGCCTTGCTCACTTGATATAAATGTTATTCAGGGAGGGGGACTGGTATGGCAATAATACAGGCTCTAGATTATCCTGAAACCTGGGTTCACATCCTCGCCCTCCTTCTTACTAGCTTCGTGCCCTGTGATACACAGCCCTCTCTCCCCGGGGGTTAGTTTCTTCATCTGTAAAAATCACAAGAAAGTTGTGATGATTATGAATTATGTGCTGAACTGGGCTTGGACTCAGGGAAAGAGTTCTGTCATGTGGAAGAGAAGGAAGCTTCGCTGGCTGAATTTATGATGTGGGAGCCTGGATTCCCTAAGACAATGAGCTGATGCTTGCGTGAGGCAATGATCTAATTGATGAGTGGGCTGCCAAGTGGAAATTCGCATGGGCAATCTGACCTCTTTGCCTTCCCCTCCCTGTTCTTCAGCCCATGCAATGTGAGCACACTGGAGGAGTCTTCTCGACTGGCTTCAATTATTTATCAGCTGTATTTGTGTTCAGTGACACGTGTAGCAGATATAAATCCATGGGTTCTTCCCCCTGGAATGCCTCTGGGCAAGTTATACAGCGGGGACCCTTTAAAGCATCAGTGCTGAAGAGGACAGATTGATTTCTTTCTCAGACTTTTCTTTCCCACATTCAGGCTTCTTGGGATTCCCTTGCAGTGCAAGATAATGACTTTTGATACCAATCGATGCAAAGCTAATTAATTTACTTCACAGTTTTCATGTCCTCAAACTACTCAGTGGTTCCAGCGATTTGTTGTTGGTTCAGTTGCGGGGGAGGAGAGGGTTTTTTTTTTTTTTTTAAGTCTTTTCTCTGGCTTTCCTTTATACAGGGACTAAATAGCCCCTGATGACATTATCTGTTGATGAGATTTGAATTGTGGCAGGACTGTGGAATTGCAGGAAAGAAATGAGGGCATTCCATGCCGCCCATGCTTTTCAACTCCAGAATCTTCATGACAGTTAGGAACTCTATAGTCTAAATAAGTACAGTTTTATTTTGATACTTATGGAAATTAAGTAGCTGAATTAATTGTGTCTGGAAAGTTCCAACATAGCATAAGAGGAAAGGGTTTCTTTGTCTCTCTCTTTTATACACACTCACATAATAGAGCATGATGAAAATAAAAGTATCTCCATGGAAATTATCATCAATCTGGAAACTATAAATCACTGTTCCCCATGTAAAGCCCTGTTCCCTCACGATGATAGTTAAAGTTTTGTCAGTTTAAGCTTTGAGCTTGCTATTTTTTAAGTAGAGGATATCTGATGGACCAACGATTTCACTTTGTTATATGATGGTGTATTTTAAGTATATCCTACTGCAGTGATGAAATCAACAGGCTATGAAATTCACTAAAGTTGGTTTCACATCTTTCCTCTGAAGCATATAGTGACTAATGTGAGATATGCGCATTCTTTGAGTGTCAAATTCCTCAGCTATAGAATGAAGATGGTAATATCCTGTGGGCCTCCTTAAAAAAAAAATGAGTATTCATGCAAAGGATATAACATATCTCTTGGTACTAAATGCTAGCCACTGTGCTAATGGTATACAGTTTGGCAGTTCATCCCCTTGTTCTACTCTCTACTCCAAGAAAAACTGTGTCATTTAAGGTTTAAAAAATGAAAAAAAGTTTACATGGAAGGTCTTTTCCTAGTTTGCCTAAGAAGATGGAAGGTGGCTGCTTGGGGGGCCATATACTAGAAACCAGGACTCCATAGTACACTCTCATTCATATGAGATTTGCAGAAGCTCTTCAGTATTTTATATATATATATATAATATATATATATATTTTAACTAAAATACTTGGACTAATATCCCCCTACTGGGTGACTGTTGTCTCTGTCTAAGCTGAGATTCATGTAGTGTGTATTGAAACAAGATTAAGGTGTAAATTAGAAACAGTTCTACAGGTATGTGTGACTACTCTTTGTCTCTTAATTGGAATATTCCTACTTTTTAAAAAGAACTCCAAAGTAATACCTGATCTTCATATTGTCAGAAGCTTCTAGAAGCTTTAAACTTGCAGTTTAAACATTGTACTTCCATGAAGAAACTAGCTTGACAAGGACTATAGACTCACTAGAGGTCAAGGTAAATCCTGGTGAGAAAGATAACTTTGGATGGTGACACTTTGTGCTATTTGGGCAACATATTGTTGTCTGTTGAGATCATAGGGCTTCCCCAGTGGCTCAGAGATAAAGAACTCACTGCCAGTGCAGAAGACACAGAAGATACAGGTTTGATCCCTGGGTCAGAAAGACCCCTGGAAAAGAAAAGGGCAACTCACTCCAGTATTCTTGCCTGGAGAATCCCATGGGGAAAGGAGCCTGGTGGGCAACAATCCATAGGGCTGCCAAGAGTCAGATATGGCTGAGTGACTGAGCACACACGCACACACACACACACACACTGAGAATGCAGATATATTTAGTATGCCTGATATGGGGAGTGAGAGGAACTTCTCTATGGTGTAGAGGTGACTGAGAATAAAGCTAAACATTTCAGAGGCTGGGTATGTATCAAGTGATAGCAAATGGCCATGGACTTGGCCAGACCTGGGTTTGAGCCTCAAGTCTACTGCTCAATAGTTGTTGAACTTCAGATGAGTTACTGAGCCTCTCACTCTCAACTTGTCTATAAAAATAAGTCCCTTGCATGGAGGTTGTAAGGATTAAATACAATAATATATGTAAAATAGTACAGGGACTGGCATAAGAAATGCTCCATAAATTGCTACTTCTAATCTTCATGATCCATAATTAAATCTTACATTGTAACTAACATTTAATTAATAGCTAATGAGCTATGGCAGTTCAGATTTAATAATTAATAAGCTATGCTAGTTTTTGAGCCATGAGGATTACCACCACTTCTATAACCACCATCACCTTTAGATGTCACATGTGGGAAGAGGCATCGGCTGAGGGACTCAGCCAGATTGACCTTGTCCCAGGTCATCTGGTCCAGAATCAGAACATCATAACTTCATCTTGCTCCAGTTTGGAGAAGACTTGGCTCCATTAGCTGGTGTTTGGTTGGCCAACTCTTGTGAAGGAACAAGAGTGAAAGACTGTTAGCGGATACCTTCACCCCCCATCTGGTCATTGTCAAGACGAAGAGCTGTGGTTGGTTCAGAGCCAATTAGTACATAAAATCAGGCCCCAGAAATGCCATAAACGGCCACCTCCACTTCTCTTGCCCTGTTGCCTCACTGCCACATGTATGAATGCAGAAAGGCTCTTGCTTGTGGCAGCTCACACCTCCAAGGTGTCTTTTCTCAGACTTGCGTGAATCCTCAGCCATCTCCCCCTATAGATGATGTCAAGTGCTGAGTATGGAAGCTGAGTAGAGAAGTGACATGGTTTTAATTGATATTTTAAAGAAAGTTCCTTAGTGGTGGCCATATTTTCTGTCCCTCACCTCTCTGGTTAGACCCTGAGCTTGCATCAGCCATTAACTTTAATAGTTTGGCCTTTAGCTTCTCTGCCTCGTGTGATGTACCTGGCTTCACTTCTGCGTAATTTAAGAGGAGAGACATACTGCTTTTTTTTTTTTCCCCATTGGAGGGCTTAAGTCTTCCAGGGTTACTCCGAGTCAGAGTTTCATTTTAATGAGACAGTGCCAGAAAAGGAACATCGGGTGCCATTCCTTCAAAGAGAAGTACCCAGAGTCATTGGCCCAACATAGTACCTGTGAGGTTGCAAATTAATGGATTAAGGTAGACACTGATAAAGAGGTTGCCGAATCAAAATCTGCCAGGGAATATTGCAAATTCAAACATTTTTCTACCGATAATGAAAAGTGACAGTTTCCTCCTGCTTCAGTGCTAAATCCAGCATCTTTTCTCTTGCAATTTACATGGAAATAATGAATGTTTTGTGTTAAGACCTTCCCCTTCCAGGGAACAGAGCTTCACCTCTCTAATTTTTATTGAATTAGCTGCCAGCATGCAGGAAATTTCATGTTAGCCTTTGGTCCTAGAAAATCATTTCAAAAGACATTGTAAAACATATACCTAATGAAAACTATGTGAAACAAAACCCAGCATGGCTTATCTTTGAGGTTGTGCATATATACAGTTGAGTATGTATATTTACTGTAAGGAACTAAAGTCAAAAGTAGCCTCTGTGTACTTAGTATATTTTCCTATAATATTGTTGAACTCTGTCTAAAATTGAATGAGACTTTTCCTTTACTGCAGAATTAATACATACCTCAGTCTTTTAGCTACTCATTTTATATGATTATATATAATCCTTTCAGAATAATTCATTTTTATTTCTGAAGACAATGCTAATCTTTCATTTGGCTTCCCAGGTGCCTCAGCAGTAAAGAATCCACCTGCTGATACAGGAGACCCAGGTTCAATCCCTGGGTCAGGAAGATCCCCTGGAGAAGGGAATGGCTACCCACTCCAGTATTCTTGCCTGGAGAATTCCATGGACAGAGGAGCCTGGTGGGCTACAGTTCATGGGGTCACAAAGAGTCAGACATGACTTAGTGACTAAAGAACAACCATCTTCCTTTTAGAGAACCAGACAGTTTTAGATATTTTGGTCTTATTGGAAAACAAATCGTTCCTTCCTAGTAAACGGGACCCTCCTGTTCATCCCTTCCCCACAGTCCTTCAGGTGCATCTGTTGGAAAAGATTTAAGGAAAAGATTTCCAGAAGCCAGGTCTCTTCCACATCTCATATATTTATTAGTTGGAGGTTGAGGGTAGTTTTCAGATATCACTCTTATTCATCTTGATATTTTTGCCTCAATTTGATTGTAGCTTAGACACAGCCCATCTTGCATGCACTGTCATTTCATCTTTTTCACATGCATTTTACAAAGGGAAAATCTTATTTTTAAACAACCAACTATAATATATTAGCTTAAATGGCCTTCAAAAGGATGTGAATCTGACCTTGGTATATGAGAGCACTGTCCTACATAGGATTTGTGTGATAACAGAATGTCTTCCATTGAAGATGAGGTGATATTTGAGCAAAACAGAATATAAAGGCAACAGAGAATAACAGATGCGGCTGTGTGCTTGGGGTGAAGGATGAGACACACAGACTCTGACATGGTATCTTTGTCCTGCAGTATTTTATTGTTCTTGGGAATGTGAGAAATTATCTTTGAAATACTACTTTTCTGGTAGAGCTCTTCAATGATATTTATATGGTATCACTTTTGCAGAGGCCTTTTAGCCAATCTGAACAGCAACAGGTTGCATGGCATGTTCATTGCATAATAACAAAGCTGGAACACTTAAGCATAGAATAATATTTGCATTGCATTACCTCCTTCCCGTAATATTCCCTTAACCATGAATACTTTGGGGATTTCAGAGAGGAAATTATCAAGTGTTCACACAAAGGAGTCATTTATTATTTTATATTATTAAAAATAATTTCCCAAAGCACCAACATTATTTTAGAAGACACAAATATTCCTGAAAGTACTCAAAGATCCAGAAATTTGTGGGAGGGCTGTGTTCTTTTTATCTTCTTGGCATCTCCTCTCTGTAAATACAGAGAGATTAAAGTAGAATTGATATTCCTTCCCAACTCTGTAGATGCATCTGACTATAAAACCTATGGATTTCCATGCAAAACTGGTCTTCCTCGTGACCAACCTTGACTTCTTCCTATTTATTAAAAACACTCAGTTTTAAAGGCTTCTTAGGGCTTTAAGACTGGGTGTGCATGAGTGTGGTAGGTTGGGTTCTGCAGAGGCATTGGTGAGAGGGAGTCTGGGGTGGAAGGTGCTTGTTTATTAGGCATCAACCCTGAATATTCATTTAAAAATTAGAACATTTCATATTGAAATCTGGATTTCTGGCAACACAGGGTATGCTTTCCTGGGGGATAGCAATCTGCTGAAAATGGAGTTTTTACCCATCTTTCTTTTTTCCTTTTTTTTTTTTACAATGTTGTGTTGGCTTTTGCTGTATGATAATGCAAATCAGTACATGCATCCCCTCCTTCCTGGGCCTCCCTCCCCTCGCCCACCCCATCCTTCCAGGTCATCCCCAGGCTGGGCTCCCTGGGCTGCCCAGGGACTTCTCACTAGTTACTCACCTTAAACCCAATAGCGTATATATGTTGATGCTACTTTCTCCACTTGTCCCACTCTCTCCCTCCCCAACTATGTCCACAAGTTCATTCTCTATTTCTGCATCTCATTCCTTCCTTGCAAATAGGTTCATCAATACCATTTTCTAGATTCCATATAGATATGTTAATATACTACATTTGTTTTCTCTTTCTGACTTACTTCAGAACGTTAGTATAACAGGTTCTAGGTTCATCCACCTCAATAAAACTGACTCAAATTCATTCTTTTTTATGGCTGAGTAATATTCCATTCTGTATACGTGCCACATTTTCTTTATCCATTCATCTGTCAATGGACATCTATGTTGCTTCCATGTTCTGGCTCTTTGCCAGTCTTGAGGGGCCCCTTTAGGTATATAAGTTGGTAATCTCAGTAGGGACATGAATTTAAGACTTCTTCATTGTCGTATATAGACATATGTAATTTTACTGCTCTTCACAGATATTGCGCTTTTATACCTTAAAGGTTTATGGCAACCTTCCATTGGGCAACCTTGCATTGGCCAATTTTCCAACAGGATTTGCTCACTTAGTGTCTCTGTGCCATATTTTGGTAATTGTCTAGCACTTCAGTTATTTTCATCATTATTATATTTGTTATGGTGATCTGTGATCAGTGATCCTGGATGTTACCATCATAATTATTTTGGGGCACCATGAATTGCACCCATATAACACAGAGAACTTACTCTATAAATGTGTGTATTCTGACCGCTCCACTGACCTGTAGTTCCCTGTCTCTGTCCCTCTCCTCGGGTCTCCCTATTCTCTGAGACACAACAGTATTGAAAGTAGAACAATTAGTAACCCTAAAGTGGCCTCTGTGGGATTTTCTGGTAGCTCAGTGATAAAGAACCTGCCTGCCAATGCAGGTTCGATCCCTGGGTCAGGGAGATCCCCTGGAGGAGGAAATGGCAACCCACTCCAGTATTCTTGCCTGGGAAATCCCATGGGAGGAGCCTGGCTAGCCCCCATCCATGGGAGTCATTAAAGAGTTGGACACACCGTAGCCACTAAACACCAGCAAGAACAACAAAGTGGCCTCTAAGTGACCACATCTCACTTTAGAGCAACAACTTGAAGCGATTAAGCTGAGTGAGGAGGCATGTTGGAAGCTGAGACAGGCCAAAAAGCTTGGCCTGCCTCTTGAGCCAAACAGCCAAGTTGTGAATGCAAAGGAAAAGTTCGTGAGGAAATTTAAAGTGCTTCTCCAGTGAACACATGAATGATGAGAGTGAAACAGCCTTACTGCTGCTAGTCTGGAGAGATCAAACCAGCCACACCATTCCCTTATGTTAACCCAGAACCAGGCCTGAACTCTCTTCATTCTGTGAAGGCTGAGAGAGGTAAGGAAGCTACAGAAGCAAAGTTTGAAGTAGACAAAGGTTGATTCATGAAGTTTAAGGAAAGAAACAGTCTCCATAACATAGAAATGCAAGGTGAAGCCTCCAGTGCTTGATGCAGCAAGTTATCCAGACGATCTGGCTAGGATGATTCATGAAGGTGGCGCCACTAAATACCAGCTTTGCAATGTAGACAAAAAAAACCATATATTGGAAGAGGATGCCATCTAGGACTTTCAGAGCTAGAGAGAAGTTGATGCCTGGCCTCAAAAGTTTCAAAAATAGGCTGACTCTTGTTAGGAGCTGATGCAGCTGGTGACCTTAACTTGAAGCCATTTACCATTTTGAAATCCTAGGACCCTTAAGAATCATGCTAAATCTACTCTGCCCAAGCTCCATAAATGGAACAACAAAGCTGGGATGACAACATATCCATTTACATTTATGGTGGTTATAACATAGTTTACTGAATATTTTAAACCCACTTACCAAGCAGAAAAAAAAAAAAGATTCCTTTCAAAATCTTGCTAATCATTGACAAATCACTTGGTCATCCAAGAGCACTGAGAGAAATGTACAATGAGACTCCAGTTGTCTTTTTGCCAGCTAACACAACATCCATTCTGTGGCCTGTGGATCCAGGAGTAACTTCAACTTTAAAGTCATACTATGTAAGAAATATTCAGTTCAGTTCAGTAGCTCAGTCATGTCCAACTCTTTGCGACCCCATGAACCGCAGTACGCCAGGCCTCCCTGTCCATCACCAACTCCCGGAGTCCACTTAAACCCATGTCCATTGAGTCGGTGATGCCAACCAACCATCTCATCCTCTGTCATCCCCTTCTCCTCCTGCCCTCAATCCCTCCCAGCATCAGGGTCTTTTCCAATGAGTCAGCTCTCCACATCAGGTGGCCAAAGTATTGGAGTTTCAGCTTCAGCATCAGTCCCTCCAATGAACACCCAGGACTGATCTCCCTTAGGATGGACTGGTTGGATCTCCTTGTAGTCCAAGGGACTCTCAAGAGTCTTCTCCAACACCACAGTTCAAAAGCATCAATTCTTTGGCGCTCAGCTTTCTGTATAGTCCAACCCTCACATCCATACATGACTCCTGGAAAAACCATAGCCTTGACTAGACGGACCTTTGTTGGCAAAGTAATGTCTCTGCTTTTTAATCTGCTGTCTAGGTTGGTCATAACATTCCTTCCAAGGAGCAAGCATCTTTTAATTTCATGGCTTCAATCACCATCCTCAGTGATTTGGGTTGGCTAAAAAGTTCATTACAGGTGTTCCAGAGCCCGAACAAACTTTTTGACCAACCCAAGGCACTCCATGAGGCTATAGCTGCCATATATAGTGATTCCTCTAATGGGTCTGGGCATTCATCTGAAAACTTACTGGAAAGGATTTGCCATTCTCGGTTCCATGAAGAACATCTGTGATTAATGGGAAGAGATTAAAATGCCAATATTAGCAGGAATTTGCCAGAAGTTGATTCCAGCCTTCACAGATGACTTTGAGGGGTTCAAAGCTTGGGTGGAGGAAGTAACCACAGATGTGATAGAAATAGCAAGAGAACTAGGAGCAGATCCTGAAGATGTGACTGAACTGCTGCAATCTCATGATAAAAGTATGAAAAATGAGTACTTAATTTGTGTAGATGAGCAAAGAAAGTAGTTTCTTGAGATGGAATCTACTCCTGGTAAAGATGCTGTGAATATGGTGGAAATGACAACACAGGATTTAGTATATTACATCAGCTTAGTTGATAAACCAGGGGCTGATTTGAGAGATTGACTCTAGTTTTGAAAGCCATGCTCAGGTGGGTAAAATATTATCACACAGCATCATATGCTGCAGGGACAAACTCTATCAATGCAGCAGATTTCCTTGTCTTCTTTTAAGAAATCAAGATAGTCACCCTAACTTTGAGCAACCACTCTACCCTGATCAGTCAGCACTCATCAACATATCAAAGCAAGACCCTCCACCAGCAAAAAGATGATGACTGGCTAAAGGTTCATATACTGATTAGCATTTTTAGCAGTAAAGCATTTTTAAAAATTGAAGGATGTACATTGTTTCTTTAGACATAATGCTATTGCATGCTTAGGAGACTATGGTACAGTGTTAATGCAATGTTTACATGCACTGCAAAACCAAAAACTCATGAGACTCGATTTATTGCAATATCTGCTTTCCTGTGGTGGTCTGGAACTGAACCCACTATATCTCTGAGGTATGCCTATAATGACAAGATTGCTCATTTTGGCTCTCTGAATGGAAAAAGAGGAGATCTGTAGGACTGAGGGTGTGCCTTTTCTTTAGGATAGAAGTTGAAGCAGGAGGTCAGGCTTTCACCTTGCCTGTCCTTTTAATTTCCTGGAGCCAGAGGGCACACATCCCACAGAGTGACCACTCTGTCCTCCTCTGACCCCTCCTGTGGCCTTTTCTAGTCACCACTCATCACAGCCCGTGTACTGAGAAGGCCTTTAACTAGAAGTGAGAGGTGAGATTCAGTGGTGAAATGGAGGCTGAAAAGTCAGCCGGAGAAATCATCTTAAAGAGTGAGGTTTGACACCAACTTTCTCCCCCGAGGGCCCCTGTCGCTTCAAGCCTTTAATACCAGGCCTGACAAATATTTAGAAAATGTTCAGGCTGGAACCATTTTGTACAAGGAGAGGCTGAGATGTCCTGATGGATTTTTTTTTCTCCTTTGTCTCTAATCCTCTGAATCCTGCTAAGGAAATGCAGAACTCAGCAGCTCTTCTCTGGCTGACGTTCGGTGCTAGGAGAGAGAGATCCTGGGGCAGAGGCTGAAGGAGATCTTGCCAGAAGGTGGGGAGGAGCGGATATAAGGGAGCCTGGGCCGCCTGCTCTGGGATTGGAAAGGGAGTCATGCAGTGGGCTTGAACTTGAAATGGGTGACTTCTGGTGGAGCAGGCGGGGAGCAAGGCATTGGGAAGTATTTAAGCCCTTATGGAGGGAACTAAATGTTTAGAGGTAACTCAGGCACTGCTCCTAAGGAATACAGGAAACATCCAGGGAGATGGGCAGTGTGGTCACAGGTTAGAGCAAGGGCAGCGGAAGGCAGTATATGAGTGGGACTGTGTGTGCTTCTCATGGTTGGTCCCAACGTACACAGTGGTTTTCTTCTTTGTTTCTTTGGATCGGCATGCTTTTGTTGCTGTTGTTGTGTTTTGTTTGTTTGTTTTTTTCCTACTTAATGGTTCTTTGTGGTTGTTTAGTTGTGAAATTGTGTCCAACTCCTTGAGACCCCACAAACTATAGCATCCTAGGCTTCCCTGCCCTTCACTGTCTCCTGGAGTTTGCTCAAACTCATGTCCATTGAGTCAGTGATGCCATCCAACCATCTCATCCTCTGTCACCCCCTTCTCCTCCTGTCTTCAATCCTTCCCAGCCTCAGAGTCTTTTTCAATGAGTCAGTTTTTCACATCAGGTGGCCAAAGTATTGGAGCTTCAGCATCAATCTTTCTGATGAATATTTAGGGTCGATTTCCTTTAGAATTGACTGGTTTGATCTCTTTGCTGTCCAAGGGACTGTCAAGAGTCTTCTCCAATACCGCAGTTTGGAAACATCAATTCTTAATGGTTACCTTGACCCTAAATGCACTAGGGAATTGATCAGGATAGTGCAGCTTGGGTGGAAGTGGATGAAGAAGGGAAAGTCAGAACAACTTTCAGAATCTGAATTTGAGAGAACAAGTGAGAGACAGTGAGATGATTTTGATGATGGTGGGATGGAATGATGGTAAATAGTGACCTCTTGCTTCCTGGGTTCCAAGCACTATCTCAACTCTGTACGTATGCTGACTCCCTGACTGAGTCTGTCCAGAATCGTCTGGAGAAGATACTGCAACTATCTTTGTTCCTCACTGGAGAAAACTAGCCATAAAGAGGTTTGGGAATTGGTTCAGGGTCTCAAAGCTAATGGATGTGGGGACAGTATTCAAACCCACACAGTGTGGTCCCTAATAGATTTTGGTCCAAAATCTATTCCTTTACAGTATAGCCACATTTCATAGAAGGTGAACCAGTGCCATGACAGGAGCAGAGATCTTTGCCAAATTTGCTATGGAAATCCAATTGTCTCTATTTTTGTGTGTTTACTTATGTCAGCCAGACTTTCTCAACCAGTAATCCATGGGACATTTATGATTGCAAATATACATTGGAGTGAGAAAAAAAAATGATTGAATTTGCCATGCCTTTGCAATCCAGGACCTTTCAGGCTCTCTTGAACGGGATGATGAACCCTGAGACTTGCCAGAAGGAGCCTGCACAAAGCAGGGTTTCCCACGAAAAGCTGTAAAACCGAACTCTTTTCTCACAGTAGATTCTCTTGTGCTTCTCCAAACACAAGTGTCATGTGGGGTATAATTTAGGAAACAGTGTCATAAGCATTCTGTGAGTTTGGGACCAGAAATAGCACTACAAGTAAAACCCAACCGTTGGAGGTAAGAGAGTGTCTCAGTTAGGAGCTGGGGCTGGTCCTGCCTTTGCAGGCAGCCTCGTCCATTCATCACTCAGACTCAGCATCATGCTCCTCCTTCCACCCAGGCTCTGCATCCCTCTTGATGGGCAGCTTCCTGCCGAGTCCGCCGCATGTAACACGCATGGCGGGTGTTCTTTCTCGCTAGAAGGAAGCAGCTGCCCCCATTAACAGCCCCAGCCCAATTACCCTCCAATTGTGGACTTCAGTTGCCACAACAAAGCAGAAGTCTTTCTAATGACACCCCTACAGAGGGCACACTCCACATTCTCAGGCAGAGGGACGAACCTGCGGGCCAAGCTCATCTGGCAAAGGTCAGCTGCTCTATAGTAAGAGGGGCCCAGGAAGAGGGAGAGAACCCAAGTGGCTTTCCTGAGTCCTCCTGCCTCTGACATCCTTGCCAGCAGTACTCACCTACCACGTCTCCTACTGAGTTAGCTTGAGCCTGTTAACAAGCGCGTCAAACCAGCACTAAGTGTCTTTGAAGAGACACAGTGAGGCTCACTTTCTTTCTTGTGCAGCCATCACAAAGGACGAGAAGGCCCAACCTGACAGTACAGGGCGGTGCAGAGGAGCCTAGCTTGTAAAACTGGGAGAGAAGCACAAACTCTCTGCTCATCCTCTACTTTCTTGCAGTTTCTAGGGAGAAACTTGCTCCTCTCCGCTCAAGGCTGAGTCTCACTGACTTGTGGGTTCTAGCCATTTAATTAACTCAGGGGAAGACTCTGTGGAAGGACTGCTGTCTTTGTTGGCATCCATGGATATTCTTGATTTAAGGCATTCTCGGGAGTGAGGGAGAATGGTTAAAATCTGGGTGCCTGTCCAGACAGGGACCATTTGGGAACCATGTCCTCTTAGATGATTTGTGCCCCCTTGATTGACTCATTCTCAAGCTATCAGGGCAGCCTCTTTCCTCTTACTTGTTCCTTTAGTAATGCCTTGCTTGGTCCAAATTTAATCACCCAATATCTCATTCCCTCAAGGCCCTGAAAATTTTTTGTAAGATGGTAAGGAACTAATCCAGTTATTAAGCTAATAGTCTTCATGTATGAGGGTGTTTCTCTCTAACCATCTCATATGGATGCTTTTTAATAGAGTATTTTGATAGAGTAATTCTCATGGCAGGAAGATATTCAGTCCTGACCTAGGTTCCTGAGGAAGACATAGTTAGAGTAATGTCTTTAATTCCTGACTAGTCCAGGTGTTGCCTCTTGGTAGATCTTTTATGTGTGAAACTTGGTCAGACTCACCCATGGAACTAGGTTTGCTCTTGACAATCATGAGCGAGTTATGGTTGGCATCCATAAAAATGTCAAAAATTCTAGCTTTAGCATAAACCTCTACCTCGCCTGTCTTTGTAAACATATAAGAAATAATCAACACAAAGACTCTCCTTATTATGGAGGTTAGTGAAGACTGGGAAAGGTTGATAGAGTGCAAAATTTCATTTGATAGAATAGACAGGACAAGAGAGAAAACTGCAATGATGAAAAACAGGAATATTATCAGTCTCACTTTCTTCTGCATCTAAAAGAATTTTCAGATCATGATTTGACTTCTAAACTATTATCCAGATCCTAAAAGTTGAGTCCATTAAAGAGGGAAAGTGCAAAATCTATTGTAATGACTATTTTGGCCCAGGCTAATGTAAGTCAAAGGGCCTCTGATTCATGCATTCTGTGTGGCAAGAGCTGACTGTAACTGTTAGGGAAAGATTGCCTTTGTGAAAACAGTAAAGTGGGATGTTGACATAACAAATTTTGCATATCTTTATAAACTTGGGCTGATCAAATTCAGTGTAGGAAAAAAACAGGAAAACCACCAACAGTGGAATGTGTTAATTAATTTAAAACTATTTGGGAATTTGTTATGGAGATTCACTGATTACTTGATTTCCAGTCACTTTAAATTATATTTTATATAACTACATAGAGATAGAGATCTTTATATCTATAGACTTATGCATTGGTAAGTCTTTCTAGGTGTGTATATCTCTATTCATTAATTGTTTGACACGTGTTCTCTGCCAGGCACAGTGAAAAGCACATCTAGTGCATTACCTCGTTTAATCTTTATAAAACATCATGAACGCAACAATGGATATTCCAGCCAAGTAAGTAAGGCCTTTGGAGTCAGAAATCATCTAATGTAAATAGACTAGTTAGGCCTTGAGCTTGGGTCATCTTGACCTCTCAGCCAGTATGTGTGACCACACAAGCAAGCTCCCTCCTTTCCGCCTTCTGTCTCTTTGTGTGTTGTGCGGGCACCAAGCTCTTGCTGTCGAATATTCTGTGTACTAGACTTACCTACAGTAACAACCTCCAAATAAATAGGTTTTTATTCCTCTCTCACAAGGCTGTGGTCAGCAATGGCTCTGCTCTGTTTCTGGTTTTCCAAGACCCAGGCTGGAGCAGCCCCCTTCTGGGTTACACTGTTTACACTGCAGAGAACAGAAAGGCAAAATAAGGACGTAAGTGCTGGAACTGCACTGATAGTTTCTGCTTGGACCTGGGGTTTTTTATATCTGCTTACATCCCATTGGCCAAAGAAAGTCACGTGGCCAAGTCTGACAATGTGGCAGGAAGGCACAGATAACGTGCTAAGTCAATTCAGTCATGTCTGAGTATTTTTGACCCTATGGACTGTAGCCTGCCAGGCTCCTCTGTCCATGGCATTCTTTATGCAAGAATACTAGAGTAAGTGTCCTGCTTTGGCAGGTGAATTCTTTACTACTAGTGCCACCTGGGAAGCCCAACAGATAATGTAAAGATGTATAATTCTCTTGGACCAAGAATAAAAAGTTGGAAAAAAAAATACCAGCTACCACTATGAGGTGGGGGTTAAGTTATGGAAGATAAACCTCCCTGTGACTCAGTGGTTGAGAAATTTCTAGGAAGATGGAAAAGTAACTCATGCCTCTTGTCTTGCCCCCAGGGCTCCAGAAATTGAGGAGAAACAACTCAATATTCTAGAAGAATATTCTAGTCAATGGACTAGAATGAAGAGAAGCAGGCAGTGTGGTCAAGGATGGGCTGGCCAGCTAGACTTGGACATAGGGGTGGCCAAGGCCTTTTCCCAATGGGGCAGAAGGCATCTTGGCTCTCTCTGTGTGCTTAGAATTTCTGAACCAAACAAGTGGATCACTGGGTGAAACTGGGTGAGAGGATAACTGGCTTAAGTCCATGGTGGAGGGAAGAAGTGAAGATAGCTGCTAAGAGGTGGTAGGAGCAGGGGACGGAAGGAGCCATTTGCTCCGTTCTCCATGGCTCCAGTACAAGCCCAGTTATCTCCTGGCCACACACTGAATCCCATGCTAGAAACCACAGAGGAGCAATACCCTTGAAGCCCGCCCTGTACTTCTGGCAGTTCTGTTTGGTGCAGCCCCTTCCCTACCCTTTCCCATTGCAAATGTTCTACTTCCAGGCAGAATTCCCATCCCCTATGGCCCCGATTTTCAAGCTCGAATAAGGAGGCAGGACACTCAGACATTGTAGTTCTCTAGCAGGTTCTTGCTACTGGCAACTGGGGAACATTAAGTAAGTTTTGGCTCCATCCTGTGAAAACTGTCTGATGGTGCCATGTCAGTGTCAGGATGGCTAACAGCTGTGGCTGTGTTTGGGTCCACACAGGCGTGTGCAGTGGTGACACAGGGCATGGGCCTGAGAGTCAGACTGCCTGGCTTCTCTTCTGGCTTCATTATCTCTTTGATTCAAGCTAGCTTATTAACCTGCCTGAGCCTCAGTGTCTTCATCCATCAAAAGGAGATAACAGTCTAAAGAGTTGCCCTGAGGATTCAATGAGATAATCCACATAAGGCACTTAGCAGACATGCCAAGCACATGGCAAGCACTTAGGAAGTGATCATTATTAATATTATTATCATCATCATCATCACATCATCACCATCACTGTGGATAATGAGGATGAAAATAATTCTACCAATAATGTGTCAGTGATGTTTCATGTCAGCAATGCTCACCAACATGCCTGGTTAACAGTTACCAAACATCTTCCCTGTGCCAGGCAGGCTTCTGAGCTCTTCTCAAGCACATCTTTAGAAGAACCGCAAAGAGGTAGGTAGGATTATACCCACCCCCCCATTTTACAGAGGAAGCAACTAAGGTTCACAGGTGGTTAACAGCTTGCCAAGGTGACATAATTAGGAAGAGATGGAATAGGTCTTTCAGCCCTAGTGGGCTGGCTTCAGAGTCCAGGCTCTGAGCATTACACATGCTGCTTTTCACAACAACACAGAACTACTGCCCATCTCAGTGTTTCTTTGGGTCACTCTAGTCTGTAAATGCAGGCACCTCCATCCTGCTTCATCCTGTGTGGCTGAGGGAAAGCCGGCATGCTATTCTGAGAACATCTGCCTGGAGTGCACATTGTGTATAAATCACCCAGTGAACAAATGGCCCAATTATAAAGGCTGGCTGCTCTGCAGGCTTGGAGCCTCCTGTTGAGCTTGACTGTGAGGCTCTTTGAGGACCAGCGCTCTCCCTTTGCCAAAGGCCCTGCTCAGAGGTCAGCTGGGGCTGGCAGTCTGTGCCGTGGTTGACCCAGTCCACAGATAATGAGGGAATTTATATCTGCAGAATTACAGTCTTGTGTTTCAGGTTTAGGCTATGGAAGAATGGGAGAGTTGGAAGGTTTTTCTAATGATTCATTTTAGGCCTATCGAAAAAAAGTGCACACTATAAACTCCTGGAGATTTTTCAACAAACTTTGCTTTCTGAATTGCAATGTAACATTCTCAGGAAACAGTTTTGACAGGGCACATTTTAAAATCCCTAAACAGCGAACCAGTTATGCATATGCTTAGCATTAAGGGTATCTCTGAGTATTTGAAAATGCCTCGATCAAAGTCATTCCCAACAGCTGTCCCATGAGAGTGAGAAATTCCCTGAAATTCCCTTCTTTCTGTCTTGAAATGTCGATCATATAGTTGGTTGTCTAGAGTTCCTCTGTTAGAATAGGTATGAAAATAAATGTTTCGTGTTTAGCATATGTGTCCTACTGTAGTACTTCAGATGAATTTAGTTATTTTAATAGATGATGTAGATGATTGGGGTAGATTGCTATCATAGAAATGTTGTTAAGTCACTAAGTCGTGCCCGACTGTTTGCAACGCCATGGACTACAACACGCCAGATTTCCCTGTCCTTCACTATCTCCCGGAGTTTGCTCAAACTCATGTCCATTGAGTTGTTAATGCCAGACAACCATCTCATCCCCTGTTGCCCTCTTCTCCTCCTGCCCTCAATCTTTCCCAGCATCAGGGTCTTTTCCACTGAGTCAGCTCTTCACATCAAAGTATCGACGCGTAGCCAAAGTATTGGAGTTTCAGCTTCAACATCAGTCCTTCTAGTGAATATTCAAGGTTGATTTCCTTTAGGATTGACTGGTTTGATCTCCTTGCAGTCCAAGGGACTCTCAAGAGTCTCCTCCAACACCACAGTTCAAAAACATCAATTATTTGGCTCTCAGTGTTCTTTATGGTCCAACTCTCACATCCATCCATGACTACTGGAAAAATCGTAGCTTTGACTCTGCAGATCTCAAGCAGAACACATACAGCTCATTTCCAAACTGTGTGGAGGGACTGGCGGCTCTCCAGGGCCAGCTCCCTTATGAGGGATCTAGTCTTTTGCAACTTACAAGTCTGACATCTGCTCTTGCATTCTTGGTGCCACTGAGGCAGAACAAGAAAGAGCTAGAAGGTCATGTCTGGCTCTTAAATTACCTAGCCCTCAATGTGGTATTTTCACTCAGAACCCATTGGCCGGAACAGGTCAGTGTGGGTCCCTTATCTGCAAGGGATTTGGAAATGCAGCTGAGCATGTGGATAGTCATGGAGCAGTCAGGCCACTTCTGTCCTTCCTACTCAAGTCAGCTTTCCAGAAAGGCTGTCAGGTTATACATGTTCTTCGTGCTGTAACTAAGATAGCCTAAGAGAACCGGGAGGCATAGACTTGGCTGAGTCTTGCGGGTTTTCTCCTACAGGTCTGATTGTGAATTTGAGGGCTTCTTGGTCTCTCACATTCTCCTCCTGCTGATGCAGAGATAAGGGAGTGTGGATGACCGTGAATTTAGGGAAACCCTAAAGAAATCACATGTTTTACTTCTCTTGCCCGAGACTATGACTTGTGGATATGAATTCTTTGGTTAGATCCATATAGATCCACATAGGACAAAGATAAATTTTCAGAAGCCAAAGCACTCAGTTCAGTCCAGTCACTCAGTCATGTCCAATTCTTTGCGACCCCAAGGACTGCAGTCTGCCAGGCTTCCCTGTCCATCACCAACTCCTGGAGCTTACTCAGACTCATGTCCATCACATTGGTGATGCCATCCAACCATCTTATCTTCTGTCACATACCCTTCTCCTCCTGACTTCAATCTTTCCCAGCAAGAGGGTCTTTTCAAATGAGTCAGTTCTTCTCATTAGGTGGCCAAAGTGTTGGGGTTTCAGCTTCAGCATCAGTCCTTCCAATGAATATTGAGGACTGACTTCCTTTAGTATGGACTGGTTGGATCTCCTTGCAGTCCAAGGGACTCTCAAGAGTCTTCTCCAACACCACAGTTCAAAAGCATCAATTCTTCGGCGCTCAACTTTCTTTATAGTCCAACTCTCACATCCATACGTGATCACATAGCTTTGACTAGACAGATCTTTATTGGCAAAGTAATGTCTCTGCTTTTTAATCTGCTGTCTAGGTTGGTTATAACTTTCCTTCTGAGGAGCAAGCCGCTTTCAATTTCATGACTTCAGTCACCATCAGCAGTGATTTTGGAGACTGAAAAAATAAAGTCTGTCACTATATCCATTGTTTCTCTATCTATTTGCCATGAAGTGACGGGACCAGATGCCATGATCTTAGTTTTCTGAATGTTGAGTTTTAAGCCAGCTTTTTCCCTCTCTTCTTTCACTTTCATCAAGAGGCTGTTTATTTCTTCTTCACTTTCTGCCATAAGGGTGGTGTCATCTGCATATCTGAGGTTATTGATATTTCTCCCAGTAATCTTGATTCCAGCCTGTGCTTCATCCAGCCTGGCATTTCAGATGATGTACTCTGCATATAAGTTAAATAAGCAGGGTGACAACATACAGCCTTGATGTACTCCTTTCCCAATTTGGAACCAGTCTGTTGTTCCATGTCCAGTTCTAACTGTTGCTTCTTGACCTGCATACAGAAAAGATAAATTTTCAGAAGCCAAAGCCTTAGAATTATATATATCATTAATTATGCCGTGGTTGCCTCAACTTATTTGGTATCCTTGCCCATAGAAATTCATGTTGTTAGTTCCATGTTTTTTAACTGATCTGGAGTGATTATTATAATTAATCATTACCTACTTCGTGATATCCAATGGGTACCATATACATGTAAAATAAACATAATTCTACATCTACTTTCCATCTTTCATGATTATTTACTTTTTATATTTTATATTTTATTTATTTTATAGTATTTGTTTCACCTTTACATCTTTTATCTTTTATTCCTTTATATTTTATTAAGTATTTTTATATTTTATTTTACAGTATTTATCTTTCATTTTTTATTTATTTTCTGGTTGTTTCTTCCTAGACATTGTGATTAAACTAGAGAGGCATGAAAGACTTTATTAAGATTTTCTTTCCTGGAAAGTTTACATAATACCAAGTGAACTGAGCAAATTGTTTTACCTGTTAGCTAGATGACTTGGTGGTGTGTGTGTATATGTGTGTAGCTGTATTTAAAACCCCTCTATTCCTTTAAAGTGCAAAAACTCAACAAACTGCTTACTTTTGAAATATCACATAGTATTAGAGCTTTTCCCATAAAGCTCCCTTACCCAAGGATATGACATCATTAAAATATTGTTTCTCAGTGAGTGGCAAGCTAATTGTCTTTGCCCAAACACTTAATGGAATTTGACCCAAGAAATCAGGCAAGTGCTTGATAAAGTCTGTGGGACATGTCATGTCTAGTTATTTGTGTGGGATCTTTGCATCTCTCTTTAGAAAAATGCAAACTTCAAAAAAAAAAAACACACACAAAACTCCCTTTATCATGTGTAGGCACATACACATGATATGTAAGGATAAGGATAGAGTGTGAAGAGAGCTGTCAGTGACTAAGAGATTCATCAAATGTTCCTTGAGAGTTATAGTAGAAAACCACAACTGTATCGATTTCATAGAAGTTACTGAAGCAACACTGCAACTTTCATTCTAGATTTTCCTACTTATTAGAGTGCATGCCAAGAGGAAAATGTCTTAAATCCTGCAGGCAAAGAAAATACAGCTTATTTCTTTTTTTGTTGTTTCTTCTTTTTGATGATAATTTTAGAAAAGCTGTGTGAAGATAGAAAGGATCGCGGTCTGACAGTAGAGTTCTAAAATGAAAAAGCAAATGAAACAAGTAACTCTTGGCCTTAAACATCAAATAATTGATTATGCTTCTGCCTCATTCACAGAATTAAACGCTTGTGTTATTCGATGATGTTGCCAAAGTTTGGCTTTTCATTTTAATTTCAGGAAAGATCAAAAAGATTTCATATAGAACTCCCTTCAAATGGAATAGAGATGGATCTCTAAGTGCTTCTTTAATGTGGGAAGTTGTAATTCCTTTCAACATGGGCAATTTATGATCAAATGTCAAATTTGCAGAAACTAACATATTAGAGGTACAGAGAGATTTATAAGTTACAGAGCATTCAACACACATTGCTTTTAAAAAGTTAAAATATATGTAATCTATCTCCTTGTGTTTGTTTCAATACAACCAAAGTAAACAAAAACTGACCATTTCAGGCAATAAGGAAGTGCTCATTTGTCACATCATACTTAATTCTTGGGCATCAAACGAACTTGAACTTAAGTACCAGCCCCACCAATTCCCAGCTGAGTGAGACCTTATTCTTTAATTTCTCTGTGCTCTATTTTCCTCATCTGCAAAACACAAACACTTTGGCCTTCCTGATGGATGACTCAGCAGGTAAGGAATCAGCATGCATAGCGGGAGACGCAGGTTTGATCCCCGGGTCAGGACGATCCCCAGGAGGAGTAAATGGCAACCTAGTCCAGTGTTCTTGCCCGAGAAACCCCACAGACAGAGGAACCTGGTGGGATACAGTCCATGGGGCACAGAGTCGGACATGACTGAGCACAGCATGTGGCATCCATGTGAGCAATTAGCTGAGACACAACACACCCAGCATTGCTACAGCCACTGTCAGGACAGGCGTTGCTGTATTTGTGTCCATGCACACATTTCACTGTCACCAGCAGAATGACTTTTGATGCCATGCTGACCACACCTGTTGGTGTTCTGTAGCACAGTACTTTGTATCCAGTAGACAATCAGTAATTATGTGTTGATGTTCTGTCATAGAAATGTCTGGCTTGCTTGCCAACACTGACTTCTTCAGATGTCATTCTCTCGGACTGTGTTATCCAGTTTGACTCATCAGTTTGTCTATCACGGTTGAATAACTGACCATTCCAGTGAAAAGAAATCAGCTACTTGTTCTCTGATTGCAGTGTCTGGGATTTTCCCTAAAATGTGGGGAAGGATTTGATAAGATAATGACCTCCAAGAGTCCTACATATGCACAGCATTGGTGGGTAGGGTGTCATTTGTGCTTTAAAATACACATTGCCCAGCATGGAGTCAGACCCCAAAGCACTTGGTAAATATTTGGTATACTGGTCTGTTAGCAACTGACATAGAAAACATGTATGACAGCTGAGTTTTACTGTAAAATATCACTCTCTTTAATCATGCGACAGGATCCCTAAGTCTGTTGAGTGAGGTGGGAGAGTGTATCATCATTGAGAGGACCCCTAAAATGACATAAAGGGGACAAGTTATCCATTAAGTAGGACTCCAGCGTGAAAAAAAATAGATTTGTTCCAAGACTTGCTGTAGTTATCAAGCACAGCCCTACAGAGCCGAGAGGGGAATTTGGAAGCATGCGGGCGTATTTTTAATTGTTGCACTGACCATAGGAGTGGGGATTCTGCTGGCAGTAGGTGCACAGGGACCAAGCAGGTCATGTGTCCTGTAGCAGGGCCAAGACTCGAGCACGGAGGGTTTGTCTCTCCTACGATGCCAGCATAGAGTCAGGAAACATGCTGAGTGTTGGGTAGAAGCACCGGAGGGCCATACCCTCTTAGAGCTTAGGACTTAGTCAGGCATATTTATCAACCATGTGTCACTTACTTATGGTATATTAGCAAGTAGTCAGCGATCCCTACCTTCATGGAGCTGACATGCTAGAAACAGGCAAGAAGCCATAAACATAATGAGCACAGTACATATTAGGCTGGGAGGTCATAAATGTGGTAGAGTAGCAAACAGGTTATGGAGAATGGGGGTTTCTGGAGAAAGAGTTATACAGCAGGTTTTAAATGGGGGGGGGGGGGAATCAGAGTAGATGAGAATAATTGAGTGAGTTGTGGATACACTTGTATTTATTCTGGATATGGAAGCATATTGTGGAATTAAATTGGAAATAATCAAAGGACTCCTGTTTTGGAAGATGCTCAGTAATGTGACAGGATACTGGAATGAGTTTCATGAGGTTAGCTGTTAAGATTCCTTGTGTTAACCAAGAAAGCAATTGTAGGGGCATTACCACTAATGATGGATGGATGGGTGGGTGGATAGATGGATGGATGGATGGATGGCTGGGTAGTTGGGTGGATGGATGGATGGGTCGGTGGGTGGGTGTAAAATGGCCTTTTAACATGATCATTAAAAGATAAGTAAGGAATATTAAAATTTTTTGTGTTCACCTGTAATCACTCCATCAATTAAGCTCATTCTGGTTGAGAGCTTTCTCAAAACCTGCCCAGAGGACAATGGGAGAATGGTTTTCTGGGACCAACATAGTATCAGTCCATTGACCTATCTGCTTCTCCACTGAAGGCCCCCATGGAGGCCATTAGTCATCTCTGGAATGAGACTCACTGATGTAAGATACACTGAGGCTTTCTTTCAAAGCCTGTTCCATAGACTGACTGTGTGCCTTAGCCACAGTTTCACTCTTCTACAGACCCAGTGAATTAGGTGAGCCTGAGCATTTTTCTGAGTATTCAATACTCCAGGCTGGGGAGCAAATTAATAACAGAGAACTCTTTGTGGACATATGCAGCCAGTGTTCTCAGGTTCTCTCCCTCTCTAAGGCCACAGAAGTGAAATAAAATGGCCAGAATTGCCAGAGGATTTTTATCTCCTGTGAACGACAAAAGAACTCGACTGACCCCCCCCCCAGAAATTGACATTGTCTATGAGAGTAAATGAAAGTGCCATTAACACCCGCTGAGGCCCATAGGAAGCTGTTCTGCCAAAAGAAACATCCATTTTAAAAAGAAGCACATTCGAAAAGAAAACGACAAGATCTGAAATTAAAGATCAAATGAGTAGGGATGATCTTCATAGAAAATCCATCCAGAGAAGAAATATGAACTAAAGCAAACAGGCAACAATACAGCAGCATATGCACTATTGAAAAAGAATCCAACTCTCTTCAAGTCAGCAGAAAAGGACGTTCTCGAGGGGACAGTTGGAAGATGGTAGGAGGCTACAGAGCAGGGCTGAAGCACTTCAAACAGCATGCTGAACCAAACAAACATAACCTTCGCTTCCTTTTACCAAAACATACGTAGAGCTGCTGATTTCAGAAGTTCTTTGAAAGTACCTTTGCAGAACTAGCTGGAAGATCTTAACAGCAGAGCTTCCCAAAGGGAGAAATTTTCAAAGGCTTAGGAAGTCGACCCCCCACCCCAGCAACAACAAAATCAGTCTGCCACAACTGGGATGGGAAGAAGAATGGATAAAAAGAATAAGGAAAAAGCAGTGGAAAACAAAGGGGAAAGCGAGGGACGAGGTGGGGAGACAGAGTTAAGTTAGCAGCTGGAAACTAGCCTTGGGCATTTAAAGTACTTCCAACATATTGATAAAACACACTGGATCTTCATAGTCTTAATATAGTTGTCATTTCTCTTTATTAATAAAAGAAGGTAGGCTCATGTCTCACGTTAGCAAGTTAGTACTTTAAAAAAATTATTGGTGTATAGTTGATTTACAGTGTTGTGTTAGTTTCAAGAGTACAGCAAAGTGAATTAGTTACGCATATATGTATTTCCACTCTTTTTTAGATTCTTTTCCCATAGAGGTCATTGCAGGGTACTGAGTAAACTTCCATGTGCTATGTAGTAGGTCCTTGTGGGTTATCTGTTTTATATACAGTAGCATGTGTATGTCAGTCCCAATCTCCCAGTTTATACCTTCCCTGCTGTTTCCCCTCTGGTAACAACCACAGGTTTGTTTTCCACATTTGTAGCTCTATTTCTGTTTTGTAAATAAGTTCACTGGTACCATTTTTTTTTTTTTTTTTTAGATTCCACATATAAGCGATATCATGTGATATCTGTCCTCCTCCATCTGACTTAACTCAGTATGACAATTTCTAGGTCCATCCACGTTGCAGCACATGGCATTATTTCATTCTTTCAAATTACTACTTTTAAAATATCAACTTCCATTCAAGCCAAAAACTCTAGCCACTGAGAGTGCAAAAATAATGCAGTGTAAGGTAGAAGTCCCCCAACTCATGTGAGATGAATTTTGCTCCATGGCTGTGTGAAAGCTAGCACACGGTCTTATCCATTCAGAGGCCAAGCTGCTTTTCCTGGATATCAGCCACATAGTCATGGCAGACCCCTGCTGAGGTTCAGAATATGTCCAGTACTGTGCTAGAGGCCTCGCCTGTGCTGGCAGTTTGCAGGTCACTCGGCTCATGCAACCAGGGCGAGGTCCCTGCCTCCTCCACTGGTCGGTTTCAACCCTTCCTCTCTGCTTCCCCTTCTCCTTCCCTCTTTTTCTGTAGTTCGTTCCCTCCTTCTTTCCCTCTGTCTCTCCTTGCTCTTCTTGCCTCTATCTCTCTCCAAATATATGAAGAAGGAAACAGTCTAAGAACTGGGGGGAAAAGGAAGCAGTTTCAGTGTTGGCACTGGACGCTTTGTCGGTTGGTGTGAAGCAGGCACAGGCGGGGCTGGCACAGTGGCTGCTGGGCGTGGGCGCTGGTGCACCAGCCTCGTCCGCTCTGCAAGGCGCTGCCAGGACTGCGCTGGGGGAGCACTCTGCAGGGCGGGGGCAGCTCCAGCTAGCGGCCCGTCTGCTCCGTGGGAAGATTACGTCTCACTTCCCAGGGGTGGGTGTGAGGAAACTAAATGAAAAGGCAAAACTGCCGCTGCCTCCTTGCAGAGGATGGGTGGCGGGTGTTTTCCATGGACATTTCCACAGGAGGCAGGAGGCACCCGGTTGGTTTTGCAGGGTATTCTCCTTTGCGCGTGCCTCCTGAGCACAGCAAAGACAATCCGTCCCAGACAGTATCAGTTGCTCTGTTTCCACAAGTACTCAGTTCAGTCACTCAGTTGTGTCTAACTCTTTGAGACTGCGTGGACTGCAGCACACCTGGCTTCCCTGTCCATCACCAACTCTGAGTTTGCTCAAACTCATATCCATCAAATTGGTGATGCCATCCAACCATCTCATCCACTGTGGTCCCCTTCTCCTCCTGCCTTCAGTCTTTCCCAGCATCAGGGTCTTTTCCACAGAGTCAGTTCTTCTTACCAGGTGGCCAAAGTATTGGAGCTTCAGCTTCAGCATCAGTCCTTCCAATGGATATTCAGGACTGATTTCCTTTAGGATGGACTGGTTGGATCTCCTTGCAGTCCAAGGGACTCACAAGAGTCTTCTCCAACACCACAGTTAAAAAATCATCAGTTCTTAAGTGCTCAGCTTTCTTTGTAGTCCAACTCTCACATCCATACATGACTACTGGAAAAACCATAGCTTTGACTAGATGGACCTTTGTTTCAAAGGAATGTCTCTTCTTTTTAATTTGCTGTCCAGGTTGCTCATAACTTTCCTTCCATGGAGTAAGCGTCTTTTAATTTCATGGCTGCAGTCACCATCTGCAGTGATTTCAGAGCCCGAGAAAATAAAGTCTGTCACTGTTCATTGTTTCCCCATCTATATGCCATGAAGTGATGGGACCAGATGCCATGATCTTAGTTTTCTTAATGTTGAGTTTTAAGCCAGCTTTTTCGCTCTCTTTTTTCACTTTCATCAAGAGGCTCTTTAGTTCTTTTTCACTTTCTGCCATAAAGGTGGTGTCATCTGCATATCTGAGGTTATAGATATTTTTCCCGGCAATCTTGATTCCAGCTAATATTTATCCCTCTTTATTTTCTCCCACCCTTCTCACTCCTTTGGTTTTTTCTTGGCCAGCCCCTTAGCCAGTGGGGTTTCTCAGAATTTCTTTCTCAACCCACTTGCGTCCAGGTGTGGTCTGGTCTGGTCTGGTGTGCTCCATGAATTCTGCCCCCACTCCTTGACAGTAGCGCCTGAGTCTTTATAGTCAGCCCCTGCTTCTTTCCTGAAGATTAGGTTCATATTCTCTTGCTTCCTGGGCATCTTTATCCACACTTTGAAAAAAAAAAAAAAAAAAAACAAATTTTTTTTTTTTTTTTCCCATTGCTACTTGGGCATCTTTATCAACACTTTTTTTAAAAATTTTTTGATCATGCTGCATGGCATGTGGGATCTTAGATCTCTGACCAGGGATTGAACCCAGGCCCCCTGCATTGGAAGCACCAAGTGTTAACCACTAAACTTCCAGGGAAGTCCCATCTCCACCTTGAATACAGAAGTTCCCTAACTTGGATTCTACTCACTTTGTCACAAACATCTTTCCTTTCACAATCCTCACCTTGGTTACTGGCATTCCCCCATGTTCCAAGTTGGAAATAAGAAACCATTGACTCTTTGCTTTCTGTTCATACATTCGGTTAACTGGAAAGGGCGTAGATTCCGTCCTGGTGTGTCACTCACCTTACCCTCTTCTCTTGTACAAGCCGGCTGACTGGAGCCTGTCATGCCCTGTCCACCAGCTTGTGGGTGTTGTTCTCAGATCCTCCAGGCATGCTCGTATGTCCTCCCCTTTGCACAGTGAGCTGCATGTTCATGGGATGTACTTCTTAGCTCTTCTCTAGGTGGAGACATTCTAGTCATTCCTCTCTGGCTCTGTTCTATTATCACTTCTCCTAAGACTCTCCCCTCATTGATTCTGGCTAAATTTCTTTCTCCCCTACTCCATGCTAACACTTGGCTCATAATGTTCATACTTCTCGTCTTCTTTTTCTCAGTAATTGCACGCACAGGTGTTTCCCATACTAGATGGACTGTGATTCTCTTCAAGGATAGAAGCATCACCACGTCACTGTGCCTGTCAGGCCCCCTGCATCACGTGGGGATGAGCCGGCATTCAAGGCTGTCTGTGCCCAGGCTCTGCTACCTGGGGAGGGTCTGGGGTGGAAGCCTGGTGAGGTGCCCAGGAAACAAACTTTAAAGAAGCACTTTCTCTCAGGGTTGTGTAGATGTCAGTTCTGCACCTGGGTGAGCACCCTGAGACGGAGTGCCTCCCTAAGAATGAGAGACCTACAGCCTCACTTTCCTCACTCTAGTTACCACCCCTGCTGCTAAGTTTCCTCTCTGGGAGCTGATTTCTGGTCAGCTACTTGGGTATATTTCAATAAAGGGATCCTAGAACTGGCATCCCAAGCTCAGATGCCTCTAGGGTCAGCCAAGAAGGAAACTCAAAGGAGGAGAGTGGGCTGCAAAGCTGGTAGCTGTCTTAAGGACAAGTGGCTCATCTAAAGTTGGCCGCCAGGATCAAGCCCTGGGTAACTGTGTTTCTCTTCCTTCCATCCATCCTTCCATATATTTTCTATAACTCTTTTTTTTTTTTTTGAGTGACTGCTATGTACCAGGTCTTCTTAATGTTGAGATTGGAAAATAAATAAAAGGAATAAAAATATTTGCTCTCATGAAGCTATTATTGGAATAGTAGGGAGACAGACACTAGATGGATATGTAAATAAAAGATAAGACATATCAGATGGCCTGTGGAAATGATGGGAGAAAAATAAAATAGCACAGGAGGATTAGGAATACTGCGGAAGGTTAGGGGAGTGAATGGGAGAGTTGCTCAGCTCCATACTTGTCTTAATCGCTCTGAACCATTACTTTTTTTTTTCCCCCAGCTTTCCACATTGTCTGGGTCATCACCAAGATCTTTCTAAAGCATGAGATCCCATCTTTCTTATACAACTAGTAACTTTTCTTTGCCTAGATGTACAAATCTCTTTTAACTAAAGATGATTTTCTCCAAAGAGAAGTAATAAGACATTTTTTTCTAGGAAATATCCTGATTTTAAAATATTGATAACTAAATCAGTTAAAACCTCTGCATGACTCAGAGGAAATCTGTCCATAGACTCCACAGTCCATCAAGTCATTGACCTATGAGTTAGAATGTGGTGCCTCCAACCCCTATAAAACCTGCATAATTCTAAGAGTAGAAGCCTTTGAATAATAGAGAATATGGGTACATTTTTCACAAATAATAATATATACATTTTTCACAAATAAGAAATATGGTTTTTTTCGATTAAGTCATTCATGTTGCAATGTGAAAACTCTGGCCTTAGTACTGGAGCTTCCCTCATGCCTCAGATGGTAAAGAATCTGCCTGCAATGCAGGAGACCCAAGTTCAATCCCTGGGTCGGGAAGATCCCCTGGAGAAGGGAATGACAATCCATTCAGGTATTCTCGCCTGGAAAACTCCATGGGCAGAGGAGCCTGGTGGGCTACAGTTCCTGGGATCACAGAGTCGGACTAATACTTTTCACTTTAGTTGGGGGCTGTGACCAGACAGGCTGATGGCCACTGCACTCACCCTCCCCCTATCTCCAACAGAGAAGGTTGATCCTAGGGAGACACTGACTCCCCAAGACCACCTGGACATTAGTGACAGAGTTGGACTAAAATCCAATCTAGTTCTGTATTCTTTTTTGAGCTCCAGTCTGGTTCAAACTGGACCCTAGGATTTTAGTGAACAGGCAAAGTATATAACCCATCCATAGTGGAATGGGTAAATAAATCATGAAGCATGCATTCTATGGGTCTGATTCTATTTCTCTATCAACAATAGCAACAAAAACAAGACATGTGACTATACACATAGATCTGTGCAAATATGCAGAAAGATGTTTGAAAGAATTTCAGCCAATCTGGTAATACTGTTACCTCCAGGGAGGGCATGAGAACCAGGGCAGGGTAGTGAAAGGGGATTCTAATCTTGTGTCTGTTTTAAAGTTTCATTATACAAATATGTGTGTAAATTAGTTTGCATAAGTGAAAACATTTTTTAAGAAAAATAAAATGGTAAAGAAGCACCAGTAATCTCCAGAACACAATATGAAACTCAGACAAACATATTGTCTCATATACAATAACAGAGACACACTTGCTAAGATGGGGGATTTCTGGGAACTAACTGGGTCCAAACCAGTCTAGAACCCAGAGAAACAAGTATGTCATTTCAGTTTGTGTTACAGAAATGGACTGGCAAAGAACTTGAGTATAATGCTTTCCACAATTAAATGTGAGCAGGGGAATCAGGACAATGATTTACCAGCCCTCCCAAACCCAGAGCCTGTCAGGGAACACAGCTCCTTTGCTAACCTAGTAGGCCATATTGTTAGCAGACGTTGTATCCGATAGAAGATCTATGTTTAAACTCTAAGATGCAATGGGGAAAAAAAGAAACACAGCATATGGAACTGTTTCTACACCACATCAAGTCAACAGAGACAATATTTTTAAAATAACCAGGAGAATTCTCCAGGATGTTTCTTTTTATCTGTGCCTTCTCTGCATTGCCATTTTGACTGATTCTGATTCTGATACAAGTGAGTTATTGCAAAATATAAGACATTGAGGGCTGGTCTCAGGTGCTGATGAGTTGTCTGATTTCTCTTATGGGGGGCTTGCCGCTTAGGAGAACGTTTCCTGTGTGTGGCATCCCCCCAATTCCGACCAGGGGACCAGCTCTGTTTCAGAAGGCAGTAGTAGAACAGAGGTGACCTCATCCCATACTTCCTGTGTCCACAGGAGCCAGAAGTCTGCCCGGTCTTCTGGGATGACCCAGGAAAAAGCCCCAGTTATGTCTGTGGTGCTCACATGAGCAGATCTGCTTGCTTTAATAAAAGCAGATTTTACTTTTCATAAAGGGCTACCAGGCTGAGCTAGAGACTGAATGGGAAGCACACTCCCATCCCACTCTTACCCCTCCTGAAAAACAAACAAACAACTCTTATTTTTGAGATTAAAAAGATTAAAAAAAAAAAGATTTTGAGAAGATCAAATTTATTCCTCCTGGACTATTATTTTGTGGTTGTTGAGTTGCTCAGTCATGTCCAACTCTTTGTGACCCCATGGACTGCAGCACGCCAGGCTTCCCTGTCCTTCACCACCTCTCAGAGTTTGCTCAAACTTATGTCCATTGAATTGATGATGCCATCCAACCATCTCATCCTCTGTCATCCCCTTCTCCTCCTGCCCTCAATCTTTCCCAGCATCAATGAATCCATTCTTCACATGAGATAACCAAATTATGGGAGCTTCAGCATCAGTCCTTCCAATGAATATTCAGGGTTGATTTCCTTTAGGATAGATTTGTTTTGATCTCCTTGTCCAACGGACTCTCAAAAGTCTTCTCCAGCTCCACAGTTTGAAACCATCAGTTCTTCTCTGCTCAGCCTTCTTTATGAATTATGCTTTAGTTACCTGTCACTGGGAGTGACACATGGTGTCAGGGAGACAAAATGCCACTCCTTTTGAAAGACAAAATGCCACTCCTTCTTTTGAATCTTGCAAAGGAGGTTAGTATTTAATGGCAGCTGTCGTAGGTGGAGATTCCTTCAGCATCAGAGGGGGCCAGTGCATTGACCCCATTTAGGACCAGGCAGCCTCATGTGTTTATATTCTTAAGCCTAGCACGTGCTGCATTCTCAGGGAGGCTGAACTAGCCCAATTTCTTGTCTGTAGCCGCCACGTGTGTGCGTGCTGCGGGCGTCAGGTGAGCTGGTCCGCAGTGAATCCTCCTTGTACTGAACGCAGGGCAAAGTGTGGGAGATTGTTACTCAGCTTTGAAGCTTTGTGTCTCCCTCTTTGGAGTGGATCAAAGGCCTTTTTTTCCCTCTCTTTCCAGAATTCATATAAAGTCTTAATACAGTGCCCTCCTCATGATGTGTTTCCTCTGGTCCCACAACGCCCCTCTCCACCAGCTCGGAACCCTGCGGGGGTGCCAGCACTCTCATCATTAGGGTTTCTGCCCCTCCTCCTTGCTCTTGCCGGTGGTCATTTTTGGAGCCCCCCTGGAAAGTGTCAGCCTCAGCCTCTAGTACTGGCTCTTTGAAGGGTTCTGCAGCCTCCTTTTTAGGTAGTAAAACAAAGACTATTCGTTTTCTTTTTCTTTTCTTGGAGCTCACCTCCAGAAAGGGAAAAAGAAAAAGAAAGGGGAGTTTGGATTGGAGAGAAAAAACTGTTGTGAGTAAAACCAGTGAAACTGGCATCCCAAGTTGCTGTGAAAGCTATTGTGAGTGTGAACGAGGCTTTTTAGCGCCTCCCCAAAGCTGAAGGACAGTTTCTGGGACCACTCAGAATTTGTCTGTCTTCTGAAACTGATGCTGTAGTAGCCACGATGCAGGAGACAATGCTACAGCGGCTCTTGTTGGGCCGAACTGTGAGGCTGATCCCCCACCTGCTTGGCAGGCAGTACAGTGAGAATCCAGACTACAGCTTTACAGGCCGGGTTCTGCTGCCAACCCACCCTCCTCAGATCCCCCACACAACCCCTGTGTACCTATTTTGCACAACAGAGAACTTGCAAAATAGGTATGCTGCCACTCCACACAAACATTTGAGTTAAATTCAAACCTTAAAGGCTTAAGGCAACTAGTTTTTAGAAAACAGAGGAGCTTATAGATGGTAATTTAGACAATTAATGCAGAAACACCATCTGCTAAACCTCCGATCTGCGAAGACTCTGGGGTCTGCGGGGAGCGCAGGCGGCATGTGGAGCCAACTCCATCTGCTTCAGCTGGATCCCTGGGAATCTTTCTCACTGAAAGATGGGCGATCGGGGTCACACTGGTCCACTTCCTGTAAGTCCATCCCCAGCCTTGAACAAATGCTTTTCAAGAGAACTTCTGTCCCACCCTGGTTTTCTCACTCGAATCCCTGTTGTCACCCTGGGAACGGCGGTAGTGGTTGGTGCTGATTGTCTGCAGACCCTCAGATTATTTACTTAGCAAACATTTCCTGAGCATAAACCAGTTGTCAATCCTTGAAGGGGTGTAAATGTGAACATTAAGGTGACCTGCTTTTAAGACAGGAGTGTAGTTCAGGAGAGGGATCAGGTTGGCATGTTAAGAAGGGTATGATGGCCATGGAACTTTGGAGAAGACAGTTTTCTTATCCTGTGTTTATATAGCAAACAGTTATCTCTGCCCCTACCTTCTGGTGCTTCCCAGGTGGTGCTAGTGGTAAAGAATTTGCTTGCCAGTGCAGAAGATGCAGGAGTCTCGGGTTTGATCCTTGGGTTGAGAAGATCCCCTGCAGCAGGGCATGGCAACCCACTTCAGTATTCTTACCTGAAGAATCCCATGGACAGAGGAGCCTGGTGGGCTGTATTCCATAGGGTCACTAAGCGACTTAGTACACGTGCACGCCTACGTCCTACTGTCAAGCCATGTTCTACTTTCCAGCTCTTCTTACTGCATTTAGATCACTCCAGTGGCTCCTCTTGTTCCCACTGGTGATAGCAGATGAGCCTTACAGCAGAATTCTCTGTCATATCTTCCCCAGGACCTCAGAGCCTCATTGGGATGTCCCTCCCTCCTGTTCAAATCACACCAAGGAGGGAGCCCACAGACTTACAAACCTAAGTCCATTGTGACTGCTGCTGTCCTTGTGGCTGTTTACATTTTTATTGGAAGCAAAAGGGCTGCATCAAATCACATTGAAGATGACAGTATGATAACAGTTGAGCGTTAACCATGTGTCAGGTACGGCATTCACATCTTTCTATGCTCGTGATTTCATGTCATCATCCCAGCAAGCCTGGGATCTAGGCCTTGCTGTCCCTGTTTTACATGGAAGGAAACTGAGGCACGGGGGTCGGTGGGAACGGGAAGGACCAGCTGACTTGCAGCCAAGTCCATGCTGTCAATGTCCGTGAGACACAGCCTCCCAGTACAGAGCCCACACGAGGACTGGCCAGGACCTCGCTGGTTTTTTGCTCAGCAAGACCTTCTCAACAGGCAAGCGGATTCTCCTTCATGAGAACAGCTAGAAATGTCAGCATGTTTTCTCTCCTCCCCTGAGAGGATGCCATGCTTTTTTCTGGAGTCAACTTGTCTTCCTCTTTCTGCTCGACTTGGGCCAAGGCATCTGTGAGGCCGTGTTCCTTTCCTCCCCACAGTGGTCTGGACCTCAATTCCAGTCCGGGTTTAACAAGCAGGAGTTCACCTCCTTAGCGAAGCTTGGAGCAGACCTGGACATGCTTGGAATGGGCCTGCTGCCAATTTTCACTGTGCTCAGCTTCTTCAGAGCCGACTCAGCACAGCGATTCATGTGCGGTACTCAGCAGAGTACTCTCGCCTGGGGCATGTGCAGCAGGCCACATTTGTTTGTATCAATAATCCTACTCTAACCTCATGAACAGGAACCCGTGGGCGTAATGACCATAGTGCCTTTTTCATATTTATTCCCCCATCATCACAGTAGCCTTTGTGAGACCTGGATGGATAAGCAGAGAGTCAGCAAAGGGAGCTAGAAAAGGTGATTTCCAGTGGTAGAAAACCAGAGGGAAATGGGCCCCAGACTGGGAGCTTCATGAGAGAGGGACTCCATTCCCAAGCTCTGGGAACAAGTCAGGCGTGGGATACAAATTGAGTGGACAGGTAAGGGAAAAGTATTAACTCAACGTAGTCTTGGAAAGAAATAGAACCTGCGTGGAGACAAGATTGGAGGTCTAGATGGCCCCCGTTCCTATTCACCAAGCACCTCTCATTTTCACTTTTGATTCTATTTCATATGAGTTGTCATATGATTTCTGTGTGCTGAAGCATTAACTTACATACAGATATTCAGAAAAGATGACAAAAATTTAAGCTTTCCTCTGATATGTGTTTTGTAAAAATGAAGATGACCAGTGGGAAGCTCCCGACCTTAGAGCCTGTCTTTCTGTCACTTCAGACCACAACTGTACATACTCTGATATTTGGGCCAAGGCTGAGCTCTTGACCACCATTTCTTTCTTAACATATGTTTGGAAGTTCCTTACTGCCTTGTCTGACATACGTAACAGACACGGAGCTTTCTCCAGCCAGCCTGATGTTGTATCTCAGCTTCCCTTGGAAGTTGTGAGTTCTTCCTTGAGATATCAGCAGAACATCCTTCATTTGTTCAAACCCTCCGTGTGTAATTTTCTCAGGATAGCAGATTTTCCTTCCCTGAATAATTCTGTGTTCAGTATGTGGTGGGTATTTATGTGGTGTGTGTGTGTTGGTGGGGGGGCAGTGTGTACATACAGACAGGTGTGTGTGTGTGTATATACACATTAAGATATATTTTGCACGGAGGCCATTAAGATGAATTCTTCATTGAGGATTCCCAGAGACAGCTCTGACCCCAGGTCACTCACCAGCATGCCAGTCCACCAGTTTGCTAACCCTTATCCAACAGTCCATGGGGTCGCTAAGAGTCGGACACGACTGAGCGACTTCACTTTCACTTTTCACTTTCATGCATTGAAGAAGGAAATGGCAACCCATTCCAGTATTCTTACCTGGAGAATCCCAGGGATGACAGAGCCTGGTGGGCTGCTGTCTATGGGGTCACACAGAGTTGGACACGACTGAAGCGACTTAGCAGCAGCAGCAGCAACATCCAACAACTCACTCCCATCAGAAAACCGCAGCTGAATTTGTTATCTGGCACCTCGCCTTCTCCACGGCCGAACGACACGCCACCCTGGAAGAGTTACTCCCACGTCTGGTTGTTGAGTGGTGTGTATCCTGGGTTCTGCTCTAGGAGTCAGAATGGATTCGGGTATGAGGCATATGTGGGTACCCGTACTTCAGTGTTTACATTTTCATGGAGAAGACAGGCTTTTCCTCTCCCCTCAAAAAAAATAAAAAATCCAAGTAAATAAGAATATCTGTGATATTGCAAAAGGATCAACAAAATCCTGCCTCATATGAAATTCTTGACATCTCTCAGTTTATTCTTAATTCTGTAAGCTCTAAAATCAACCTTCATGCTCTAAAGAGTACCTCCAAATCCTTGCTCTATCCTCTCTCAGAAATCCATGAAGTTGGATCCCACATTTGTCATTAATGAAGGGTTCCAAGAACTGCTTTTCTCTTCACACGCTGTGCTCACTGGGAACATGATGACTCGCCTTAAGTTGGCAGAGCCGCGTGCGATGGTGAGTCTTCTTGCAGACCTTATCGAGAGCCAGTAACCACACATCTCCTAAGTGTAAATATGCAGGCGAGGTCACAGGCCTGAGATGCAGAGCCACGTGAAAGTGTTAAAATAAAATAAGTTTGACAGCACCACTTCATCAGAAAGAGGCAGTGAATTCGATGTTACAAAATGCTTGTAAGCCTAGGGAGCGAGGTGCTCAAAGACAATTACTGACTAAACATTTCATTAATGAAATAATGATTAATTATAATGACTAATTAAAATGCAGGATTATGCTGTTGGTTTTGAGCATTAACAGGAGTAATGACATTACCATTTTTAATGGAATTCCAGGAACGAAAATTATAACAAGTCACTGAAAAGATAGGGTTTGCAAGTGTGATTAGGAGTTATTGTGAAACCCAGGGGCATGGAATTTTCCCTGCTGGTGAACTTAAGTTAAGTAAGTTTAATGCGGTGTAATTTAATTACTAAGCAGAATTTTCTTCTCAGTGGGAAGAGATACCAGGTTTATGCTTTAAAGAACAAAAGGAGGAACGTAAATAGCTATGGGTAATGATTGGCTACTAGCAGGAAAAAATCAAAGAGCATTTAGCTGTCTTTTTTGCATAATATTTGAGGGTAAATGCATCCTGGCTCAGTTGTAAATTTTATTTAATTAATGCTTGGAGGATTAACAACAAAGTAACTGCTGCAGACAGGGAACGGTAGGGCTGTGTCAAGTGCATCAGGAGAGTGAATTTCCATAGGAAGGACGTCTCCGCTGAATAATTAATGCACGGGGCTTTTCATAAATGTCAGATTCCCACAGGAAGCAGGAACTTGACCCTCAGTAATCAACCACTTAGGAGTCATTAAATAAAAGCATCTTAAACCGTTCGCCTTGGCATGTGAGGTCATCCATAATGCAAGGTGTCCACCTAAACTGCAGGGGGAAACGCCCCACACTGGGCTTCTGGGTGCCTGGGATTACCCTGGTGTGTCTGCTGATTCCTGCCTGGCTCGGCTCTAGTCCTTCCCAGGAGCTCGCATGCTTAGTTGCTTCAGACATGTCTAACTCTTTGCGACCCTAAGGACTGTAGCCCACCAGGCTCCCCTGTCCATGGGAGATTCTCCAGGATCAAACCCGCGCCTCTGACATCTTCTACATTGGCAGGCAGATTCTAATGCCTGCCACCTGGGAAGCCCAACTGTTGGAAGGCCAAGGTCAGTCCACCATCGAGCAAGAAGTCTCGTGTTTGACTCTTCCATAGTGAATGTCAGGAGGGTCAGAGCCTCTGTAGACCTTCTGTACAAGGGTGCCTCCATTTCTGCACTATTGGCTCCTGAGGCCAGATCACCTTCATTGTCAGGGTTTGTCCTGCACATTGCTGGATGTTTCACAGCATCCAGGGTCACCACCCGCTTGAGGTCCATAGGAACTCCCACTAAACCCCCAGAGCTGTGACAATCACTATCTATCCAGACATTGCCAGATGTCCCCTGGGGGCAGGGTCACCCCTGGCTGAGGTCCACTGTTTATGGGACTTACTTACTTCTGTCTTGGAATGGGCATCAGTCAGTGGGAGACAAGGCTCCCCACTGAACTGGGCCAGGAGGCTATGGACACCCATAGTCCCGGTCACGTTCCCATCGCAGCCATCCATGGGACTGAATGTGTCTTTGCTCCTAAATAATATCACTGCCCCTTATGGGTCCAAATGTGGCTGTTACAGCCGTGGCAACGATGCCATTAAAATCAGAACCATTCACTCAGGTGACCCAGGGCTGCCTTATAGTCTTCAGGCAGAAGTGACTGTTGCCTTTCCCTTATGCTTCAAAATGACTGGTGCTATGAGCAACCACCACTATTGTTGTGGATTTATAAGGACTCTAGTAAGTCACTGTTCTATTTTTTTTTCTTTTTTCGACCTCAGATTTGTATTGAGGGGAGGGGAAGGCACAAGGAGCTCACCCATGGAAGATTTTTCTCAAACTGTTTCTAAAGTCTGAAAACAAATCACAGAGGTTTTTTTTTTCTTTTTTTCTTTTATAGATTCGATTTCTTGATTAAAACACACACACACACACTTAATTCTGTCTGGGCCTGCAGGATGCCCACATGCTGACTAAAAAAAGACCCATGAAGCTATTTAGAGAATCGCTTTGTCTACACAAAAGCAGAAGCTGATTTGACTAACGATTCTTCTCCTCTTTGATTTTTGTTTGAAACAAAATGAGCAGTTATTTCTTGGCACCCCAAGCCATTGCCTCCACATTTTATTAAAGAAGGTCTGATGTGTTCAGTGTGGCTGACACAATGAAGCAGAGGGTTCTGGAGATGGGTTGAGTGCAAGTGACACAGTATCAGGACACAACCATTTCACATCCAGAGGCTGAGATTAATCAGTTCCTAGAGATGCTAGAAGGCTCTAATCTTATCCAGTGGCAATAATTCGACTTTTGCCTCTCACTAACTCACACTCTGTCTTGAGGGTAGGCCCTAAAAAGGAATAGTTTCCCCAGTATTCCACTTTTGACATACTCAATCATGTCCAACTCTTTGCAACCCCATGAACTGTAGCCCGCCAGGCTCCTCTGTCCATGGGATTTTCCCGGCAAGGATACTGGAGTGAGTTGCCATTTCCTCCCCAGGAAATCTTCCCGACCCAGGGAAACACTTTAAATTAATCAACCACAGGCGGCTCAGGACTCAGAACCAGGGACTAAAAAGACTACGTGGCTCAAAACCTCACTAAGTCTTATTAATTCAGAGTGGAGAGCTTACATGTGCTAATTACCAAAACTACTAATTAGCTTTAATTATAAGCTTGGAAGGAAGTTGAAATGTGTTGCGTGTGAGAGTGCCATTGACCTTTGCAGTGTACTTTGAGGTGGGGAGGGTGGAGAAGCAGAGAGGAGGTGTTATACAATTCATCAGAGAGCAATTAACTTAGGTCTTCTGATGAATATGCTATAAATGAACATATCCGTACATCTCAGGACATACAGGCATCTTAATAAAGCCTTCCCAGCATCAACTCAGAGTGCCCAGCCGGTCAAGAAAATGCACTCATTCTTTAAGTGATTTCTCATTCTGTCACTGTGACAAACCAAGGGACAGGCCAGGTCCCACCAGATGGATGTATTTACACTGAAGCCATAAGTAAGAAAGGGGCCTGGCTTTGACTGACTTCGGAGGGTCAGTAGCAGGAGCAGTTTGTGTAGACGTTCGACGAAATGCTTAGATACACGCCCCATGCCGACATGCGTTCCCATGGACCTCACCTCAATCTATCTTTGTCACTATCTCTGAGCCCCTGAAGCCAGAAACCACTCAGATGTGACTGGGATCCTCTGTGCTGTTTTTCTTAGGGCCAGACGGCTCTGTATCCACTGTTCCCAGTGGATGCTTTCAAGCATCACCCGTGGAGCCTGTCACACCCCCGATAAATGGAACCCTGCTCGGGCCCCAGGAGCTTTCTCATAGACTCAGGGAGGTGCTCAAAGCAATAGAGCATTTGTTTGCCTCGCAGGAACTTGTAAAGCCCATGTCCCTTAGCCTCCGGATTTGAAGACTCTTTCCTTTGCCTCTAATCTCTCCAAACTGACGTGTCTCTTAGTAACCACCAGAGGGATCCCATATAATGTGATAAAAAGTAAAATCAAGATGGAGGAATCCCAGCTCAGCCAGCCCAGTGTGGGCTTGCCTCAGAGGTTTGGGTCTGTCTCTCTGTAAAAAGGGAAGTCAGCACAAAGGATGAGCAGCAATGGGCAAGACTCTGTCTGGTGACTCAAGGAATTGGATCCCAGAGAGGGAGGAGCAGTGGTGGAGACAGAGGGGTCTGAGGACCAGCCCTTGCCTTAACCAGCAAACAAACCAAACAACCAGACAAATAAATAAAACGAGTCCTGCTCTGTAGAAAGAAAGCCCTTCTTGAGTCAGAGGAACTAGACACTGTGCTCATTTCTGTGTTTAGAGGTCGAAATCCAAATGTAACATGTAAGGGCTAACTTCTTTTCCACCGGTTTTAAAATAGGTTTGAACAGTTGTTTAAAAGAGGGAATCAGGAGTATTCTATATAGTATGCTAGGGCTGCTTGAGCAAATCACCACATGCTGAGTGGTTTGAAACAGCAGGAAGTGATTCTCTTTGAATTTTGGAGGCTAGAAGTCCAAAATCAGGGCATCAGCAGGGCCACGCTCCCCCTGCTCTTGCTGGGGAAGCGTTCTTGCTCTTCTGCCCCTGGCCTCCAGAGGTGACTGGCGCTGCCTGGCCTCTCTTGGCTTACAGCTGCATCACTGCAGTTTCTGCCTCCTTCCCTCTGCGGGCGTCCGTGCGGCTTCAAATCCCCCGCTCTTTATGAGGACACTGGATTCAGGGCCCAGTCTAACCCAGTATGACTTCACGTAACTAAATACATCTCCAAACACCCTATTTCCATATCAAGTCACATGCTGAGGTTTCACAGAGACATGAGTTTTTGGAGACTCTATTCAACCCAGTTACCTGTTCCTTAGCTGATTTTTTTTTAAGCATTGATCGTTTCTTCTGTTACGTGCACCCAAAAGACACAGGACTCAATGGATTAGTTGCATGTGCAACATGGCTTTGTTTATTTCTTCATATTTATTTTTGGCCGTGCTGGGTCCTCACTGCTGTGCCTGGGCTTTCTCTAGTCGCAGAGAGCAGCAACAAAGAGCTAACTCTTTGTTGTGTGTGGGCTTCCAGAGGCCGTGGTTTCTTGTGTTGCTCCCCGGCTCTAGAGCACACGCTCAGTAGGTATGGCACACGAGCTTAGTTGCTCCAGGGCACGTGGGATGTTCCTGGACCAGGAATCAAACTGGTGTCTCTTGCTTTGGCAGGCAGATTCTTAACCACTGGACCACCAGGGAAGTCCCCTTAGCTACTTTTATTCTAAAGAGCTTTTTACCTTGTGATCCTGAACACAAAGCTGGGCTGATGTTCTTGATCTAAAATGATTTCCAGGTCATGGATGAAATCTGTTATCACCACCTGGAAAGTGACCCTTCTGTGATCCCGGTAGATCCTCTCTGATGTTTTAAATCCAGCTTCTCAAACATGTTGTCTGTCCTCCGAACTGTTGGAAGATTTGCATCAGCATTTATAGTGGCCCTTGTGTGTGATGGGGTGTTGGCTCTGAGCAGTTAAGACAATGTTGCTACCCTGCAGTCCCTCTGCAGCTCATTTTATTGCCCTTGCTATCGGGCTTTATAGACGATCTCTGAGCTTATTGGGCCAAATCAGGACACCCAGAAGTCCCTTTTCTGTCCCTGGCTGCACCCACAGCCAGCTGAAACTGCAGATCAACTCCGCAGAAAGCTGTGCATTCAGCTCAGACACCTGAGTGAGAAGATGTTCTGTGATGTGTCAGGCAAATCTGCAGGCAAGTGTCAACAGGACAGCAGGTGGGAGGAGAGCGCCAGGAGAGGGGGCGGGGGAGGATCAGGGTGTCGGGGTGTACAGCCGAGGGTGGCCGCAGGGGCAGGCTCAGGGTGGTGAGGAAGGAGGTGGTGACAAGTCCGGGGGGAGAGAGGGGCTTGTCCAGAAGCCCTGACTAACCATCCTTTCTTACCCACTTGTTGGACCTGAGCCCCCATCACGCAGGCTTCTAGCCTTGGCCTGAAATCAAGGATCACAGAACTCAGACTGACTACACAGAACCCTCTCAGAGCACGCGATTCTCCTGCCATTCTAGATAGAAGGCACACCAGCTTCCCCAGACACTCACGGCCACTTACCGTGTGATTCCATCTGTGTGAAATACCCGGCAGGCAGATGGAGAGACAGAAGCAGAGTCGTGGTTTCCAGGGACTGGAGGGAAGGGCCAGTGGAGGGATTGCTGCTTCATGGCTAAGGGGTTGCCCTTTGGGGTATGCAAACCTTCTGGAACTAGATGGTGGTGATTGTGTCACAGCATTGTGACTGTACTAAGTATCACTGAAGTACACACTTTAAATCGGATAAAGCGGTGAATTTTGTGTTATATGTGCCTGCATGCTCTGTCGCTTCAGCCGTGTCCAACTCTTTGTGACCACATGGACTGTAACCTGCTGGGCTCCTCTGTCCCCGGGGACTCTCCAGGCAAGAACAATGGAGTGGGTTGCCGTGCCCTCCTCAGGGGATCTTCCCGACCCAGGGATCCAACCCTTCGATCCCTTCATCTCCTGCACTACAGGTGGATTCTTCACTACTGAGCCCCCAGTGAAACCCTATGTTATGTGCGTTTCCCCACAATATAAAAGCAAACCAAAACCTTCCTTCCAGTCCACCCACCCGTTCTCTACTTGCCTGGTGAGACCAAACTGAGCTCTTAACTGCTTGTCCATGGGGCCAGCTTTTAAAGGGCCAGCTTTTGTTCCCCTGCCTCTGTAGGCATCATCACACCCGCATATCTCTGCTTTTCCAGACTGCTCACCCTGTTTCCTTCAGTTGTTCATCTCTGAACTCCCTTATCCAGGGTGGGTAACTTCCACTAGATGCACCCCCTTTTCCACCACTTTTCTGAGATGACACTGCCCCTGGAGTTTACTGCTGCTGTGACATGTGGCTGGCATGTGTTATGATGGCATAATCACCTGCTTTGGCCTGGGACTTGTGACATCTGGGTCTCAGCCTGGGTCCTAAATTGAATTCACTGTGCATCCTTCAAAAAGTCAGTCAGACTCTCTGAGCTTCAGTTTCTTCACTTTTAAATTGAAAGGACCTCCAATGTCTTTTCTACTCTCAAACTTCATATCCTGCCACCGTGCTCTGGACCTTATTCCAGCCGATGGCACCCAACAGTGAATTCCTGTTTATTTAGCACTCCTCATCTCCCCCAGCCAGAGCCTAGGATGGTCCAGGGGAGACCTCCGTCCAGGTGCTCTCCGTATCCCCCCACCTGTTTGTGACTATGCCACGGACCTGTCCAGAGGTCTCTCTCCCTTGCCTTTAGATGGCATAGGCGTGTGATCTGCAGCCTGTATTAGATTTTTCTGTTGTTGCTCCAGTGGTGAGTGGGGCCAGGTCTCCAGGAGGACTGCCTCATGTTCCACAGCCACGTCGGGGCCTGCCCGCGGGGACGTCTGTCGTTGGTTAGCCTGCAGTGCTCGAATGAGGCAGCAGTGACTGTGGGTGATGGGAGTGGGGCATGTGGACAGAGGTCACCTTGGTAGGAAATGCCCCCCGGGCATCTAGAAGCTCCACGTTGAAAGTTCTGATGTAGCCATGACCGGTCCAAATAGAGAAAGAACATGGACGGGGGGTGAATTGGGAGATGGGGGTTGACATGTAGAGACTTGACGCTGCGTGTAAACCATAACTAGTGAGAACCTACTGTACAGCCCAGGGCATTCTCCTCAGTGCCCTGAGGGGAACTAAATGGGAAGGAAATCCGAAAGCGAGGGGATATATACATGTGGTTGCTTCACTTTGCTGTATAGTAGAAACTAACAACACTGTAAAGCAAATACACTCCAATAAAAATTACTTTAAAAATATATATGTATAAAGGATCTGCCTTACTGTTCCTGGGAAAGAGAGTCGGCAAAGAGTTGCTCAGTGAGACCAAGATGTATGTGCCTTCTTCCTCAAGGGAGAACCCAGGCATGTGGGATGAGAAGACAGACATATCGACCCTACATTGCTATGCTGTAGAAAACATATGGCCCGTTTTCTACATTTGAACATTTCTTCTAACTTGACCAACCCACAGCATCTCTGCCTGGATTTACAAGTGAGAAAGTTGTGAGTCCCCTCTTGTGGTTTCTATGATTCCCTTCTTTCCCCAAAAACATCAAAGGCAAGGGTATCATCTGGTGTGATGGTCACTATGCAGGATGCTTTTAAGGTCCTTCCCTGCTCAGGGATGCAGAATCTTTCAGGAATATAGTCACACCAGTGAAGAACATCCACATCTTGCCTGATGCCAGGCTGCTCATTGGAAATGCTCAGAGACCTCACCCTGACAATCGGTCCCCGGGTACATGCATCACTACTGAGGATCTGCGTGTTCTGAATTGTCAGATTCCTTGTTCCTCCTTTCATTCTGATATTCTTTTTCTTCTTTAAAAAAAAAAAAATCTTTTGTTTGAGCTGCTCTTTGCTGAAGCAAATAGGGAGTTATTATGTGGCGGTCTCCCGGAGGCTGTTTTGTTCAGGCTTGGTTGTCGGAGGCAACCAGTGAAAAGAAACTTGGGGAACAAAGCCCCCTGAGCTTCATTGGGTCACCTTTGATAGCTTGAAAAGGTCACAAAGTTCTTTACTTAGCGGGGGTCTCCAGAGGACTTTGCCAAGTGATGAGTGAGATACAGATGCTCTGTAAAAGCCCGACATCCTTCCACCTTTGTTCACATGCAAAGTGTTTTCTTAGAAAGGGGAGGCTGTCTGCCTTCGCACACGCCCTTCCACTCTAATGAGACCTGTGCCACTGCCAAATCACATTCGGGGACTATTAATGCGATGGGAGGCAGCTCACATCCCCATCAATGAAGATGCTCCTGTTCACCCAGATGAAGAGCATCACTAATGAGCGCATGAGATGACAGGGAAACTGAAACCCAGACTGCCCTATGCCCGCCTTTAAGGTCATCATTCTTTGGTCTTCTTTCTGTCCCAACAACTTGGGAAAAATTGGGCCAGTCCCCATCTACAAAGTTGAAGGAATAGCCTAGGCTCTTGACTGTAATTCAGATAATTGATATATTAAGCTGTCAGTTGAATGAGTGGGAGGGAAGGATGTGTGTTTTGTTGGTTTTTAAATGTAGCGGAACGGGGTTTCCTTGGTGGCTTAGCGGCAAAGAATCTACTTGCACCCAAGTTCGATCCCTGGGTTGGGAAGATCCCCTGGAGAAGTAAATGCCTACACACTCCAGTATTCCTGCCTGGGAAATCCCATGGACAGAGGAGCCTGGCAGGGTACAGTCTGTGGTGCTGGAAAAGAGTCAGACACAACTTAGCAAGTAAAGAACAACAACAAAATGTAGTGGAAACATTAAGTGCTGGGTTTCAGGGTTAAAGTTTATGATAATATCCATCTAGTGCCTAGTATGTATGCGCCATGCCTCTGGGCTGCACTAGGAGTGTCATAGGGCAAAAACTGCACTCACAATGCTTTATGGAGGGTTCAGGCCAGTAGAATAGGTGAGATATACATCCATATTATCCGGCTCAAGGTAGAAAGTGTTAAAAGAAATGGATAAAATCTGTCATTTCCAAAGAGTCATTCTTTTTCTTTTTCTCTCTCAGGTCACTGTTCTCTGTCCCTGGGATTAGAGCAATCATGATTTCAGTGTTTGCGGGTCTTCACTGAGCACCTACTTTGTGCTGGGCCAAGGAGGGCAGGCAACACCAGACATACACCAGGTTCTCTGGGTAGAGAGGCGGAGATAAAGTGCCTCCAAAGCAATAATCCCTGGCAAGCTGTGCTCAAACGCCTCAGACATACCTGTTCAGAGGGGTCAGGCAGTAGCAGTGAGTGATGAGACATAGGCCAAGGATAAGCAGAATTAAGAGAAATTTATTAGAACTGGAGCCAACACTTCCTATCTAAGCAGAGCCATGATCACTTAGCTACAAGTCATGATTGTCAAGCCAGGGGGCTTGAGCCACTAGATATATAGAGGTTTTGTGTAAATTCTCTCAATTTGTGAGTATTGATCATTATTTTTTTAAGTTCTCCAAATGCTAGATAAGCCATCTGAAGCATTCAGAGGGCTTGAGCTGGCTGGGAGCCTGCTGCTTGGTGCACTCTGGTATGCACCTTGGGGATTGTCGGGGAGAGGTGCGTTCAGGACAGCCAGGCGTCTTGGGGGAATCTCGTGGGAGGAGGAACATTTGATATGGGTCTGGAGGAATGGACGGAGGCAGGACAGGGGTTTTCCAAGAGCAGAGTGAGCAGACGTGTGGACCTGGGAACTTAGAGGTCGTGTCAGACAAGGCCAAGGACTCTGGTCATGGGAGCCCAGGGTCTGACAAGGGTCAGGGGAGCAGTCATGGAACCTCAGGCCAGAGAAATTAATGGATGCTGCATACTCAGTGACCCCGTGCAGGCCACTGACCTGCTTGAAACCTCCACATCCTCCTTTGTATAATGAGAATGCCAATATCCATGTATTCCTGAGCTTGTCCTGAAATGTGTGTAGCAAGCAGGTATTTCATGATAAAATTTTGTAGCTCATGTGCTGTGTGGAATTCAGAGGAAAACTCATATTCAGTGATTGTTGTTATTCAGTTGCAGAGCTGACCTCGTCCCGTCCTTCCTGGGTCCACAGGAGCCAGAAGTCTGCCCGGTCTTCTGGGACGACCCATGAAACAAACCCTAGTTATGTCTGTGGTACTCACATAAGCAGATCTGCTTGCTTTAATAAAAGCAAATTTTACTTTTCATAAAGAGCTACCCGGCTAAGCTAGAGACTGAATGGGAAGCGCACTCCCATCCCACTTCCCACATCCAAAAAATAAAACCTCTTATTTTTGAGATCAAAAAGATTTGGAGGTCAAATTTCTTCCTCCTAGTCTATTATTTTGTTGTTGTTCAGTTGTGTCCAACTCTATGAGACCCCATGGACTGTAGCATGACAGGCTTCCCTGTCCATCACCAACTCCTGGAGCTTGCTCAAACTCATGTCCATTGAGTCAGTGTTGCTATCCAACCATCTCCACGTCTGTCGCCCCCTTCTCCTTCTGCCCTCAATTTTTGCAGCATCAGAGTCTTTTCCAATGAGTTGGCTCTTCATATTAGGTGGCCAAAGTATTGGAGCTTCAGCATCAGTCCTTCCAATAAATATTCAGAGTTGATTCAGTGATTTATAATGTCCCAAAGTTAAAGTAATGAGTCACTGTTCAAATAACAGGGTGCTATTTCTCTTTTGTGGCCATGTAGATATTAGTTGCCTTAAAGTTCCAGTTTATTGGGAACCCAGTTTTCTTTCTTGACAAGGTGTTTTTTCCCCTATTTTAAGCAGTTTTAAAATAAAATTCTGTATTTCAAGTCTAAAAAAAGAGTCTTTTTTAAAGATTGCTTTCGCTTATTTATGAAGGCTAAATATTATGAAATGTACAAAGAAGAAAATGATCATTTACATTCTTTCCTGGGCTTCCCTAGCGGTTCAGACAGTAAGGAATCTGCCAGCAATGCAGGAGACTGGGTTCAATCCCTGGGTTGGGAAGATCTCCTAGAGAAGGTCATGGCAACCCACTCCAGTATTCTTGCCTGGAGAATCCCATGGACAGAGGAGCCTGGTGGGCTATAGTCCCTGGGGTTGCAAAGAGTTGGATAGGACTGAGAGACTAACACACACATACATGCTCTTTCCTACCAAGTAGAGTTAACTTATCCACAGTTAAGCTCTTTGCAGATTTGCATTTGCATCCAGTCTTTTACGAAAAAGAAATTATTCTTGATTTTGTGAAAAATGATACATATCCAGGATAAAAATTTGCTTAAAAATAATAAGGTACAAAAAATTGAAGACAAACATTTATGTTTTAACATAATTAATTATGGGCTCCCCTGGGGGCTCAGACAGTAAGGAATCTGCCTGCAATGCAGGAAACTGGATTTGATCCCTGGGACAGGAAGATCCCCTGGAGAAGGTCATAGCAACCCACTCCAGTATTCTTGCCTGGAGAATTCCATGAAAAGGGGAGCCTGGTGGGCTACAGTCCATAAGATCACAAAGAATTAACGTAACCACAGTTAAGCTCTTGGCAGATCTGTATTTATATCCAGTCTTTTGTGAAAAAGAAATTATTCTTGATTTTGTGAAAAATGATACATATCCATAAAAAATTTATTTAAAAATAATACAGTACAAAAATTAAAGGCAAACATTTATGTCCTAAGATAATTAATTATATTGGATCTGTATGTCCTAACATTAATTATATTGGATGTGTATCATTTCAGACAGCCTTATATGCATTACAGATATAAGAATGGATGTTTCCTATAAGCTTATGGGGTTGCTTTGAGGATTAAATAAGCATCTAAGTAGCACAGGGTCTGGCAAAGGGTGCTCAGTCAGCATTAGATCCTATCATTGTGTTGTCCAAAAAGTTCATCTGGGTTTTTCCATAAGATGTTACAGAAAACCCCAAGCAAACTTTTTGGCCAACCCCATAGTTAGCAGTGAGCTACAAATTAGTAGGTACAGTTGTATGATTCTAGAGACAAGTTCCATATAGCACTTGGTGGAAGTCTAACATGCAAGTTGGACCCTAGACTTCAAAGTCTCCTCTTCATCCTCTTCATCCTCAGTTGGCAAAGAAAGAGTCACCACCTGTTTGTGGGGAACTGGGAATGGGGAGGTGACCTTTACTCATGATGTAGCTCTGGCATTTCTGAACGGTGTGCTATGAGATGAGTCCCTCTGAGCCTCTGTTTTCCCATCTGCAAAACGTGAATGGTTCTACCAGCCCCCCAGGATCCTTTGGGAATTTCATGAGCAGATGCCAGGAGAGTTCTTGGGACAGAGGAAGTCACTAAGTGTTGTTCTCTCATCTCCCCACCTCTCTCCCCCCTCCGCTTTCTCTCTCAGGACCTCTCCACTCCTTTCCTGTTTGGGTTTAACCCTCAGCAACTGGAGCATTCAGACCACGCTTACACAGTCCTCCCAGTTACATTTTAAGACCCCCCCTTTTCCTGAGTATCACTTCCATCCTGATTCTGGAGTTGATGGGTATTGATGGTGATGTGTGTGCTCATCTGTGCCCCAAGAATGGGTGCATGTGTTGGCTGCCTCTGGTTAGCAGCTCGGTTGAAGACAGGAAGCAAATTAGCTGTTCGAAGGTAGTCCTTTGCACCTGAAATTCATTATAGATTTAAACCCATTTTGAAAATGCGTCTGTAAGTCTATGAGCCAGGGTGAAAAGCCCGGGCTTCTTGGTGAGAAACCCATTTTGCTTAGTGATGAAAAAGTCTGGCACTGCCTCGTTCTTTGAGCTTTGCTGGAATCTGCTATAGCTTCTTTTTGCCATAAAGCAGGTGTCAAGTGAAGACTGTGTGTGTGTTTATGATCATTATATTGTATTAAGAGTCTCATCGAGTTCCAGAATGAGAACAAGAATGCTGTGTATTCATCTACCTGCAAAGCAATTAAATTATTGTCTGACATGTTTATAACTCCAGAACCAGTAATCAGCTTTTAGTCTGAATAGGGAATGTGGTGTTATAATCCAGTGCTTTGCTGAGACGTTCATATTTAGCATTTGCATTTGATAATTTAATTTAAATAATACTGAGCAAGCACAGTCACACTTCTCAGCAACTGGTGGAGTGACAGGGAAGAATGCAATGTGCAAACTGGTTTTCTTTTTTGTAAATAATTCTGTATTCCTGAATGGTTTTTACTTCTTTGTTATTAACCTCTGCTGTCCCCCCTGAATAAACGAAAAAATGGTAGTAGCCTCTAAAGTCACAAGTATTATATCTCCCTTTGTCCCTTTTTTCCTCCTTCCATGGAAACAATATCTGAGCAATCTCCAAATTTCCATAAGATTGTGAAAGGCCTGCAGTGAACCATTAAAAAAAAATCCCCCCAAAGGATTTTTTTTCTTGCAAGATGGCTTTATGTATTAGAGATCAATTTTCTGATAAGATTCTCTGTTCCACAGAATATTTGGTAATTTTTAGCAAAAGTAAGTACTTGCCACAGGAATTGTGAACCCCACATTAATGCCCAGTGCTATCACAAATGAAAGGAAATAAATTGTAGAAACAGTCTCTTCTCTGCAACATCCCTCTCCAAAATAAAGTTTATTGGATGATTGCAGAACTTTCTTTCATGGGACTTTGCAGCTATCAGGTTTCCTCACAGGAATTGGTTGTTTCAGGGCAACATGTCCCAGTTGGTTTCCAAATATGAGACTTCACATTGTTGCTATTTCAACTTTTTCTCTTCTACATCCCCTGCACAAAAAACACAGATGATTCCTATTTCTTGCTGCCCTGAAGATTATAGGCCTTGAGAAAGGAAGTGCGTGAGTTCTACCGTTAGTTGTTTTGTTTGTTTTCCTTAAGATAGTTTCCTCTCCACTTTGCATGGTTTTATAACTTGGCAACCCACTCCAGTATTCTTGCCTGGGAAATTCCGCGGACAGAGGAGCCTGGAAGGCTCCAATCCATGAGTCTGCAAAAGAGTCAGACACGACTGAGCGACTGAACAACAATAACCTTACCCCAAGCGACCTGTCTGCGTCCTCCCAGGCACCAGCTCCCGATCAGAAGTCAGAAAAATCAAATGAAGTTGTTCCTTTCCACCGGGCCTCCCGGTTCCCGAGACCTGCCTTGTCACCTGAGGTGCTGACAGAGGCCGCACACACATCAGCCTGTGTGCGCTGTGTACGCTGCGCCCAGTCACTCAGCTGCGTCTGACTCTCTGCGGCCCCATGCACTGGAGCCCACCAGGCTCCTCAGTCCGTGAGATTCTCCAGGCAAGAAGACTGGAGTGGGTTGCCATTTCCTTCTCCAGAGGATCTTCCTGACCCAGGGATCGAACCCATATCTCCCGTGTCTCCTGCATCACAGGCAGATACTTTACCGCTGAGCCCCCAGGGAAGTCCCTACATCAGCCTATACGCACCTTCAAAGGAAGCCCTTTTAACTATAAGATGGGATTTTTCTGACAAATGTTGTCTAAAACCAAATAAAAATAATTAAAAATATTTTGGTAGGACTCACATTCTGCTGAAAATCTTTCCAGGGAAAGAGATGGAATGATGGTAGAGACATCCATCTTCCCTCTGGCTGATGTGGTTCCAGCGTGACTGGCCATGCATTCGCTATCCGAGCACACACCAGTATAGCTGGGGATCAGCTGAAGCTTCTGTCCCATCTGTCCCATTCATATTTGAAATGTGTCCTGAGAAATAAGGCCTGGAATCTGTGCAAATACCCTTTTAGAGGGCTCCCTTTCCACAGGAAAACATGGCTTATTCTCTACCAGCCACAGTTCTAGATATTTTTCATCAGCAGTCTCTTACGAATTTCCCAACCATCACAGACTCTGTTTATCCCCATTTTCCAGATGCTTCAGTTGAAGGGTAGAGAGGTGAGATGACTTTCCATGGCCACACTGTTGGGAGCAGAGGAGCAGAAATTAAATGCAGGTTTTTCTATTCCAGTATCCCATGCTCATTGTGAGCCCACCCATGCTCCAGCCACGACCTCTTTGTGTGTATCAGCGCACGTCCTGTCAACGTAAACAGGTGTTATGTGTCTCTGTGACTTTGGCCTTTGATCAGTTTCGGTCACCCCTGAATTCATGCAGTGCTGGTGCGTGCCCGTGTGCCAAGTCACTTCAGTCGTGTCTGACTCTTTGCAACCCTTTGGACTGTAGCCCTGCCAGGCTCCTCTGTCCATGGGATTTTCAGGCAAGAATACTGGAGTGGGTTGCCATTTCCTTTCCAGGGGATCTTCCTGACCTACAGATCGAACTCATGTCTCCTACATCTCCTGCACTGGCAAGCGGATTCTTCAACACTACCACCACCTGGGAAGCCAGAATGTGTGGTTATGAAAAATGAAAGCAGTTGCCAATACCCCAGTAGCAGTGATGCTGCCATACACAGGGACTTATGTGTTTCAGTAACTCATAGGATTGTGGGGTTCATTTGGTGAGAGAATGAGCTGTTGGTTTGGTTTTCTTCCCTCCCAGAATCTAGCTCAGAATTGACCCAAATCACAGAATACTGTAGTGCAGTCTACTTCATCTTGTTCTTTATCTTTAGTGACTATGCTCATGAATACAGCATCTCTGGGTAGGGGCGACTTCATTCTGTATCTTGGCTTTCTTGGAGCTGTTTCAGATGTCCTAGCTATCGTAGGTGGGGTTCAGTATTACCAATCAGAGAGAGGGCCTGAGAGAAGGATTTTGATTTGAGGTGGCCATGATTCTGGAACATCTCCCAGCAGAGAAGCTCTGAGAAACAAAAGCCATAGAGTTCACAAGGCGATCACCAGAACATAACGGGCACCCTCCGGGGGCCGTGAGCAGCCATCCAGGCAAGGTTAACAGATTGCTCTTGCAGTGGTAAATGTTCAGGTTCTTCACAGGAGCAGGCCTGATAAAAATCCTGAGAACATGGATACTTTGTCATAGCAAATGTAATGATTTTCATTTTTTTAAATCCATGATTAGTTCCGTTAATAAAAATGTCTATTGGAGCTATTTAAGACACCCACTAAAATTTGCTAATATTAATTTCATGGAGAAATTCCAGCAGAACTATATTAGTTTTTCCCCCATTAAGGTAACATTATGGGCTTTTAATGGAGCTCTCAGCTATAATGGTTTTTATTGACCTAATTATTAAATGAATTAAAATCTGCCTGGATGTCTTCACAATTATGTAACAGTGGCGTCAGAGGGAATGCTGTGATTGGTTGCTGAGGGATAAAAGAGGAGAAACCCTTTAAAAACATCTCCCTGATACATCTGTGCTTCGTTTGAAAGGAAAGATAAATAACACTCTGTCTGCCTTTGACTATTCAGGAAATTCATTACATCAAAATGAGACTTTGCGGTGAGTTACACTGTTATACAGGGAAAACTTCTGTTTTCTCTTCCTTGACTGTCTCCTACATGTTTTCTCTTCTGATGATTTGCAAAAGTAATGTTAGAATTTTAGCAGTGATATTGCATGTAGGATGGAATCACTGAAGAGCTTTTTTGTAATTTGTTTGCAGTACAAAAGTAATACATAAGCAACTGTGTGGAGGGAAGAGGGTAAACTAGCAAATCCTACTTTCCAGCATGGTCCTTGTTATAAGCTTGGGAAAACTGTTTGTAAATGATCAGTTTTTGCATTTTCATATTTGGCATTTGTTTGGCACAGATAACACATGTATGGCACACACACCTCTACTCCCCTCTCCCTGTCTCACAGCAGACATAACTAAGCAATTGCTTCACCCTTTCTCACTGAGAACAGTGTAGCCTTGGGGTCTCTGATAGGCCTGTGCTTCATGTAAACCTAACTTATAGGATTTAATGGGGGAATTGTAACCTACTTTGCATCCTTGTGGACTTTGCTGGTGGCTCAAATGGTAAAGAATTCACCTGTAACGTGGGAGACTTGAGTTTGATCCTAGGTGAGTTGGGAAGATCCCCTGGAGAAGTGAATGGCTACCCACTCCAGTGTTCTGGCCTGGAGAATTCCATGGACTGTATAGTCCACTGAGTCACAAAGAGTCAGATACGACTGAGCGACTTTAACTTTCACTTTTCACTTTTGCATTCCTGCTAATCACTCACAATTTATAAAATATTTTCATAGACATATACATTTGAATTTCATTTGCTAATCAAAGACATTTTGTAAGAAAAGGATGAGCATCATCAGTCCTATTTAGCAAGACTCAGTAAGGGAGGGACTGAATCAGGGCCCAGAGCTGGTAACAAGTCGTTTAGGATGAAAAGACACAGCTCCTGACTTCTGGTCTTTTCACCATTCTGTCTGGTTTTCATTCATTTGTCTTCCAGAAGCATCCACTGAGCACTTTCTCTGTTTCAGGCACAGGATATTCAGGCATGATCTCTTCCCTCAGGGAATCTCCATTCTGGAGGAGGAGACAGACAATAAACTCACAGATAAATAAGAAGATTTTGTGCTTGCTTTGGCACAAATACTTAGCACATATACTAAATAAGATGATTTCAGGTAGCAGTGGATCCAATGAAGAAAAGAATAGAGAATTGTGGTGGTTTGGTGGTTTCAAGGAATGTCTCTTTGAAGATGAACTTTTGAACTAAGGTCCAGAAAAAGGAGCCACAATGAAAAATCTTGGGACAGGGAGTCAAGCAGAGACAGAGGGAGAGGGGCTGGTATAAAGATCTTACAAAGGAAGGAGCCCTTGTATTTAGGAGAAACTCATGAATGGGTCTTGGAGGAAGGAGAGAGGCAGGATGGGGAGGACTGTGGAAAAGGGTTTGGAGTTTTGATTTTCTCTCTCTCTCTCTCTCTCTCTTTATTGAAAACCCCTCAGAGAGCATTAAGCAAGGAGTTCAGTTCAGTTGAGTCATTCAGTTGTGTCCAACTGCTTGCAAGCTTGTGGACTGCAGCACGCCAGACCTCCCTCTCCATCACCAGCTCCTGGAGTTTACTCAAACTCATGTCCATTGAGTCGGTGATGCCACCTAACCATCTCATCCTCTGTTGTCCCCTTCTCCTCCTGCCTTCAACCTTTCCCAGCATCAGGGTCTTTTCAAATGAGTCAGTTCTTCACATCAGGTGGCCAAAGTATTGGAGCTTCAGCATCAGTCCTTCCAATGAATATTCAGGACTGATTTCCTTTAGGATGGACTGGTTGGATCTCTTTGTTGTCCAAGGGACTCTCAAGAGTCTTCTCCAACTCCACAATTCAAAAGCATAATTTCTTCAGCACTCAGCTTTCTTTATAGTCCAACTCTCACATCCATACATGACTACTGGAAAACCATAGCTTTGACTAGACGGACCTTTGATGCCAAAATAATGTCTCTGCTTTTTAATGTGCTGTCTAGGTTGGTCATAACTTCTCTTCCAGGGAGCAAGCGTCTTTTAATTTTATGGCTGCAGTCATCACCTGCAGTGATTTGGGAGCCCCCCAAAATAAAAGTCAGCCACTGTTTCCCCATCTATTTGCCATGAAGTGATGGGACCGGATGCCATGATCTTAGTTTTTTTAATGTTGAGCTTTAAGCCAACTTTTTCACTCTCCTTTCTCATTTTTATCAAGAGGCTCTTTAGTTCTTCTTCACTTTCTGCCATAAGGTTGGTGTCATCTGCATAAACAAGGAGTGACCTCTCCCAGTAAATTTGGGGCACAGAGAGAAGACACCACATCCTGCCCCCACAACAACGTGAATGCGTCCAGTCAGCAGACCTGATTCTGTCTTCAGTGTGGACTGCAGTGAGCCGCGTCTACTCTCTTGAACTCAGAGATGGTGTTTCCTGGGTCCATCTCTTCCCTAGAGCCATGAACTAGAATGTATACAAGTACTGGAGCTGGGACCACAGGGAAGGCCACTCAGTGGAGATTCTGGTAGAGATGAAAATGCAGAGAAGCTTCTTGTGTGTTATAGCAACACTTGAGCAACATGTGACATCCTGAAAGGAGGTGGATACAGGAGCCTGTTTGAACTAGCGAGAGAAGGCACGCCTTTACAGCCACCGGTTCTCACTGACTGTAGCACCATTCTGCCTTGTGAAGCATCTCTTTACACACAAAGCCACGCTTAGTCATCAACACAAAAACTGACACTGACTATACTGTTTGGGTTTATTTTAATCCCCATGTGCTTTGGGAGGTAGCTTTATTTTATAGGAGAATAAGAGCTATTATTGTCATTATTATTAGGTATCATAGTAACAATTTGTTGAGTGATTACTATGTGCTAGACACTTGCATTTGCACAGCATCCTCTGAACCCTGTGCGGTAGGTACTGTTATTTTGTTGCTTTGCAGGTGAGGAAACTTAGCCACAGAAAGCTGAAGCAGTGCATGTCCATCTCCATGCAGTTAACAAGGGTGGAGTCCGGGTGGTTGGCCTACAGAGCCCTTACCCTGAGCCAACAAGTGACCTTCCCACTTAGTGTCCAAGGGAGCAGTGTGCCTGAACTTTGGAGTAAATCGGGACTGGGATTGAGACCTATCTTGGTTTCTTCAGCTGTAAATTCACGATGGCACTAACCTCACAGGGTTTTGAGATTAACTGAGCGTTAATAAGACGCACAACAGAGTGCCTAGCACAAGGCAAGTTCTCTACAAACCACGACACTTGGCCACTGGTCCTCAGGGACCTGGGGGGGGAGGAGATAATAGCCATGCAATCATCATCATATGGGGCTGCCGAGGGGATTAGGAAGGCTCGGTGTGTGAAGCACTTAGCACACAGCCTGGGGTTCTCCCAGACTCTCTGTAAAAATGATGGCTACTCTTGTTAATCTAAGAACAAATGATGGCTTGAATTTATAACACTCTTTGCGAATCAGAGTAACAACTGGGGAAAAGTCATTCATCTCTCTTTTACATTTTCATTTCTGAAACAGGAATGAGCACCGTTATTGATAATGTGAGTGTATCTGAGATGGAGTCAAGGTAATGCTAATGGGCTGGCACATTTCTAATTCTGTCTGATACTGTTTCAAAGAAGCCATTTGTGCTGTAATGGGGAAATTTAGTGCAAGACCTTTGAAGGAAAGTCTGATGTGTAATACTTAGTTTAAGTCAACTTCTGACAACAATATGTTCTAGAAAAATGCAGATGTTCTCAAATCACATAATATTTCTCTCTCTCAAAAAAAAAAACAAACAAACAAACAACAACCAAAACTGTGTGATATTTATCTGATAGAGCATCTGGTATGATGAGGGGTATAAAGTTTCTTTGTTTCTCTGTTTGAAAAAAAAAAAATTCTGCCTAAGTTTATGCAAAGCATCCAGCATAGGGGGCAGTGAGATCCGTGGGTTCTGAAAACGTGGACCATGTAACAGAGTTCCCTGAGGCGCACATGATGGGGAAGCCCAGTTGAAAAGTGCTATGGGGGTGCTGTATGGGGCAGATCGACAGTCCCACTAGACCTGAAGGAGAAGAAAAAGACGATCGCTGACTTTACTGGGCTTGCTCTCAAGTGCTAGGTCTTCTGCCTTCTGAAGTCACGTTCCCACCAGTGAAAAATAGAGAATGGTATCATCTTTCAAATGAGGCAGTAAGGCAAGCACTTTACTCCAGAGATTTTCATAAATTTAAACCAGCTCTTTCTTGTAAAGGCCTGTCCCCTGATGAGACCAAGGTCTTGCAAATCCTGCATTTCCTCAAATTATCCTCTGGCAATGCTCTGAAGGGAAGCTATATTGAATTATTGCAATGACTGTGCTTTGGGGAAGGTGGCAAGGCACAGGAGAGGTGAGGGTTTGATGAGACTGGTCTGGAAGCCAGGAGGCTTGGGTCCACACTGCCACCAGTCACGTGACCTTGGAGAAGACTTGGTTCTCATTGTCCCCTAGAATAAGATGAGAGATTTGGACGAAGGTTTCCTGCATCTATTACACTGTGTCAGCGCCATTTTTGCCCTTCCTTTCTGGAGACTGATGCTTGGTTTGCACCTTTCTGGTTTTTTCGGTTTATAATAAAGAAAGGCTGCTTCTTTATTTGTCTTGCAAATTGCCCTACTTCATTTTTAATGATCACCTACAATAGAGGTCCTTACCCTGGGGTCCCCAGACAGACCCTGAAATTAGCTGCTAAAGCTTGGGTATAGGTGAATATTTAAGGGGTAAAGGGAATTTTTATGATTTTCATTTATTTACTCAGTGAATATTGAACACCTATTCTCTGCCAGATACTGAGCTTAACATGGAAATAAAATGGGGATCTGAGTAAAGTCAGTCCATGGCCCCACAGAGCCTCCATTTTATTGTATTTTTCAAAACTATTTATTTATTTTCATTTATTTAATTTTTGGCTGCGCTGGGTCTTCATTGCTTTGCAAGGACTTTCTCTAGTTGGTGAGCGGGGGGCTGCTCCTCATTGTGGGTGCGCCATGTGGTGGCTTCCCTTGTTGCCGAGCACCGGCTCTAGAAACATGGACTTCAGTAGTTGCAGCTCATGGGCTTTGTTGCGCCACGTCATGTGGCATCTTCCCAAATCAGGGATTGAATCCGTGTTGCCTGCATTGGCAGGTGGATGCTATCCACTGCACCAACAGGGAAGTCCCCCAAACCTCCATTTTAATCAGGAAGATGCCAGAAGCAAATAAATGGGCACTCATGGGGCAGCAGTTGAGAGGTGTGGTGGGGTCAGGTGGAACAAGCAAGGTGCTTTTGGAGCTAGAGAGAGGGAGCTCCTCACTCAGCCTCCGTCAGAAGCTCAAGAGAGTTCATGACCTTAAACAGAGGATAAGAACCTCTGAACAAAAGGAAAGGGAATCTGACATGCATGGTGCTGGTGTGGGCCATGCCTGGAGAAATGGTGGCAGGTGGAAAAACACACTTAGGATGTTCAGCAGCACTAATGCATTCAGCACTGCAGAGTCTGGTTTCAGGTTCTGAAACGACGTTGATCATTGCCATCACAACCATTGCTGCCATACATAGAGCTCTTACTGTGGACTTCTTGTCTTGCTAAGCACTTAACATCAGCAGTCTCATGTAGTCTTTGTAAAATATCTGCAAGAAAGTGCTACAGTCTTGTTTTACACATGAGACCATCGGGCATATGGGCTTTAAGTTATCTGTTTAAGGTCTTTCAGCCCCCAAATCCAGGATTGAAACCCAAATCTGGCCGAAGCTTTGCTGTAGTATAGATTTTTGGATCATGGTGAAGGGATACCTAGAAGCCCCACCTTCCAAACAGGTGGGAAAGTCATGTTTTCTTGACTTCTTTTGCCAGATATGGCCAGGCTTTAGATTTAAAAACAAGAATCAAATGTCAGTACCATCTTCCTCTCCCCACAGTGGAAGGGACTCTCTCCTGGGCCTCATCGAGACACCCTGAGTTACCAGTTCAAAGTGAGATGTTTTAACACACCTATGTTTGGCCCTGAACCAGTACTGGAGTTCAAAGAAGAAGCCAAGCTCTAAGGGATTTATTAACAATTTAACATTTCCAGAGCACGTGGGGTTGTTAATTCCATGTGCTGCAGAAATACTGTCATAATGATTAAGGCTTAGTCAGTGTAGGAATGCAGAAATGCGAAATCCATCTTGTGTCTGCCCAGCTCCTACTGTCTTATTCTAAGCTCCCATAAGATCCTCGTTGTCTGACTCAGTGCCCTTCTCCTTCTCTTCCAGTTGACCTTGCCACTTGCAATCCTGAGTGTCCATGTGATCTCTTCCTTATTGTATGAGTGTTTGATCCAAAATATACAAAAGCCCCACTCCTAGGCAGCTTCTGTTGATAACCCTACCCACCGCGCCCCCCGCCCCGCCCACCCACCAAACACCTGACTGCATGGAAATGTCCTTGCCCCAGAAGTGTGTGGTCTGTTCACTGAGCAAGCTTTCCCAAGGGCAGGGCGTGTCCCAGGCTCTGGTGCTATGGGAAAGAGCCAGGCCAGCTCTCAAGAAGCCAGGGTCAGCAGACTACAGCCTTAGGAGATGAAAAGCTCCTTCAACTGCACGTGACCAAAACCAACTCAACTGCTAAAAGGGCAAGAGAAAGAACGGGTTAGCTCGTGTAGCAGAAAAGTCTAATGGAAGAGTTGATAGAGACACGGCTGGATCCAGGGGCAGAGAATGTAACCTGGGTTTTGTGTGTCTGCGTTTTTCAGGGGCTTCTCCCCAAGGAAGGTGTTATAAATGCCAGCAGCTTGAGGCTTATATGCTCAGTCATGTCTGACACTCTGTGACCTCATGAACTGTAGCCTGCCAGGCTCCTCTGTCCATGGGATGTTCCAGGCAAGAATACTGGAGTGGGTTGCTATTTCCTCCTCCAAGGGATCTTCTGACCCAGGGATTGAACCCGTCTCACTAACTTAGAGTGGAAAGACTGCTTTTCTCAGATGTGCTCAGAGAACTCTGGCCTAACTTGAGTCATAGGCCCACTGCTGAACCAAGAACCATTGCCAGAGGGATGGGGTGCCCTGTGAAACGAGATATGGATCCTGAGTGTACCCTGCAGCCAGGCAGAAATGGAATGGTCCCCATGTAAAGCACAAGTCTTCCCTTGTGCTCAGATGGTCATGAATCTGCCTGCAATGCAAGAGACCTGGGTTCAGTCCCTGAATCGGGAAGATCCCCTGGAGGAGGGCATGGCAACCCACTCCAGTATTCTTGCCTGGAGAATCCCATGGACAGAGGAGCCTGGCAGGCTACAGTCCATGGGTGCACAAAGAGTGGGACATGACTGAGTGACTAAGCACAAGAAATAGAATAGTTCCCCAGGAATAAAAAAGAGGATCTTGAGAAAGAAGGTGGCAGAGGGAAAGCTGGGCATGCAGATGGTTGGGCAATAAGCATACAAGGGGCTCCAGAAAAGCAGTGGGAAAGAAAGCTCAGAAATGCTTCACAGAGGGGGTGGCATTTGAACAGAACCCTGAAGGGCAAATAAAAAGTCAACAATACTACAGGAAGGTGACCTGGGGTCTAGTCCTGCTGTGCTAATGCGCCAATAGGAATGGCCTGGGAAAATAATATTCAGTTATTCAAAAAGAATGTACTTAGCATCTACCAGCTGTGTACCAGGAACCATGTCAGTGCCAGGACAGTCGGGACGAACAAGACAGGCACTCTCTGTCTCTCGTGGATCTTAAAATCTATTGGGGGTGGGGGGGACATGAAACCAGTAATTGCACCAATGATAGGATAATCACTTTTCCAGAAGTGCTGAGAAGGAAAAATCACTGTGGCAGGGTGAAGTGCACTGGTGCCTCATGTTAGTCTTCCCAGTCATGAAGTGGGAAAGAACATGGTGTGTTCCTTCTCCCACAACCAACCGATAACACAGCAACACACTGAGAAACACTAGCTTAATTCATTGACTCACACTCAAGGGCACGGACTCACGAGAGAAGCAGAAAACACCTTGAAACAGAGAGTAAAAGACAGGGAAACACGTGTTCCTGCACTTAGATGGCTGCCTCTTTGAAAGCTACCACTTTCACACAACCCACATGGTTAATCTGTCCTCACCCTCTTAGCGGTTCAGATTCAGTGCTTTCTTCTGTTATTACACCCTGCATCCTTAAACCACTGTATTTCCATTCAGTATAAACACTATCATCTGCCTTTTTTCATTTCCTCTCATCAAGCATTTGGGGTTCAGCACACATTCTTTGATAGGGAGGCAGTGAAAATCTGGAGACGCTGCTTTTAAACTACTGACTCAGTTATTCAGGAATTTAATATATATAATAATCACTCTGGTCATGAAAAGGTTCCACTGTAGAATCTGCCTTTGTCGGTCCTTCAAGGGTGAGGAACTGACTTGGCCCTTACACAGCGTCTGAATAGGGACGGGGAGGAGGGAGGAGCCCAGGGCTGTGGACCACACCTCTGATGGAGCGGCGTTCCCGAGGGGAATCTTTGTGATTGGGGGGGGCTGTGCTGTGTGTGCGAGGATTCTCTTCTACACCATGGCTGCACTTCTTCATTAAATGAAAGCCAGATGCTTATAGTTAACATTTTTAATAGGTTCATTCTCCCAGGTAGCTCATAAAATCCCAATAATAAATCAAAGAGCCCTTCTTAACAGACTTTCAAGGGATGCTCTGATGTTGCTGATGTCCTAATGAATTAGGGACACTCGAAGCTAGATTCATCATTTTTTCTCAAGTCTGCCCTCTCTCTCCCCCACATATATGCCCCCCTCCCCAAACTCAAAAAAGAAAGATTGGAAAAGGAAGTTGGGGGTAAATGTTTCAGTGTCACTACTAGCAATGTGTCTTCCAGAAGACGAAGTGAGTTACCAAGAGAAAAATTTCAGAGTGGTTTAAAAGATACCATTTAAACTCTATTAGAATTTTGGGGGAATAAAAGGCAATGACTTAAGTGAGAATAAGATGTAAACCTTCCTGCAATATTTGATTGCTAATGAACAGAAAGTATTCATCTTAGCAACCTAGAAGAGAAAAATGCATAGTGCTTTTCATTAAATCAACTAAATGATTAAATGAGTTAGTCGGTAGAAACCATTTCAATTTTCTGAATGTGAAATGTGCAGCTTATAACAAATAAATTCAAAGCACCTTTCTAAGCAAGTTTTGAGCATAAAAAATGTGGGTTATAAAGATGTTCAGTATTTTCTTCTTTATAGACAGTCAATATTTTAATGCAGTGACATTAATTGTACAGAATGAAATGCCCCTACTATCGGGGCTTAAAAAATTTTGGCATCTAGTGCGACGTCCCTAATGGATCTTCAACACTATTACAAAATGATTGATTGTTGTTGTAGTCATTTTACCAGCTTTCAGAGCTGTTATATTTTTAATTAAATTGGCTGTGAATTTTGTAAGTGGCAAAGGTTGATAAACTAGCACTCGGCACAGTATTACTATTCTTCTTAGCGTGGCTGTCATAGTTGGTACATTTATGTGCATAATCTTCTTAACATTCCATAAGTCTCTGGTCTCAGGCATTGATTGGCAAGATCACTTGCTGTTTGGAGATGGGAGAAAAAAAAAACATGAAAATTAACTCAGCAGAGAACATGGTTCTGGGCCATTGCTTGGTGGATGGAGAGGAGACCTGGTCTTGTAACCCTGCTGGAAATGGGTTTACCATCCTCCCTCTTATGCCGCATCAACATGGGAAAAGAGGTGTGGGTAGTGATTGGTGTGCCAGTTCTTCTGCCAACAGGTTTTGAGAGGCTCCCCTGAGTTAGACTATGGGCTAGGTGCTTGGGGCCACAAAAGTGGGTCTATTGGGAGACCCAATCACTGATCCATCTGAACAAATAGGAGCCAGTTCAGGAAACTGTTATTATGGAAAGGATCAATCCATGATGAAGGAGACTCGGCGGTATTAGTCAAGGGGTCAGGCAAGGCATCTTGCAGCTGAGACTTGAAGGTGGCAAAGCAGCCAGCTTCAAGAGGTGGGGAGGGAAGGGTGGCCCCGGTGGGTGGGCAGCATGTGCATGGGTTCTGAGGTGGCAGGGACCTGAAAGAAGGTCAGGGGCCTGGAGCCTGGGGCAGGAGTGAGGTGACTAGGGAAGTAATTTCAGCTCTGGATACACTGTCTGTGTGCCCAGGAAGCCCTTGGGATTGACTGGCATCATGGGAGAGCTGGATGAATCCCGACCTCTCTGCCCAACCTTGGCAAGACATTCAAGCTCTGAGCCTCAGTTTCCACATTTGCCCAGTGGGGCTGACAGTAGGGCCTCCATCTCTGGGTCATAAGGGTTATGAGATCCTTCATGTAAAGTGCCTGATCCATAGTAACTATCATTATCTTGTTGTTTGCTCACTAAGTCATGTCTGACTCTTTTTCAAACCCTCAGACTGTGGCCCACTCGGCTCTTCTGTCCATGGAATTCTCCAGGAAAGAATGCTGGAGTGGGGAGCCACTTCTTTCTCCAGGGGATCTTCCTGACTCAGGGATCAAACCTCTGTCTCCTGCATTGGCAGGTGGATTCCTTACCGCTGAACCACTGGGGAAGCTCATTATTACCTTAGCAGAATTGAACTACTCAGTCACTAAGTTCATTTTTCAACTTTTCTAATTTCCATTTGTAGAAAAAGGAAAAGAGGTTTCCCTTTTAATGAAAAATTCAGATAGATGTCCTTGAAATATGCTGAGAAATCTTTTTCTTCTACTGCTTGTTCATATATTGTGCATGAGAAATTACTTAGGCTACCGACTCTTCCTGAATAAGTGACTTTTCTCCCTGGCTCATGTATCCTGCTAGTTATGGGTACAGGACAACCAGCAAATAATGTTTAAGGTCCACAGATGATGAAGGTTTAAGCACAGCTCAAGAAAGGAGAGGGGTTGGCTTCAGTTGAACAAATCTCATTATGAAAAGAATTCAAGCTTTGGAGCCAGACAGACCTGGAGTAAATCCTGCCTGGAATACAACTGACCAAGTGAAAACTTGAGCAAATGAGTTATCCCTTCCATCTGTTTTCTCAACACTAAAATGGAGACATTTCTATGTATCATGTAGTATGTCATGGGAGTCACCTAAAACAGGGCACAGTGGCTGACTCACAAAAGTAAGTACCCTATAATGTTGGCTCTGGTGATTATGCCGCTCACCAGCTGATGAATCCCACTGAGTTCACCGTTGGGTGTGTGAGGGAGGGGGAGGGAAGATAGAAAGTGGGGACCAAATCCCACTGAGTTACACAGCCTCTGTTTCTAAGATGGGCACAGTGGGTGTTATTTGCGTCCCTGCAAAAGTGACCTCCACCCCCTCCCACAAAGCATTTGTGTTTAGCGCTGTGATTATTTCAACGAGGCATTTGGGGCAGCATCTGTGGAAAGAGCTTGTCACATCAAGGGGCCCTCACAAGACCGATGACTACATGGGGAGGTTGCATTCGTTAGGAAAATCTGCGTGTGGAGTAAACACCACCATTACTTTCAGGGGCATCATCACCATAGTTTCCGACGAGAGGCAGTGCAGAATCGCAGAGGAGGGAGAAGAACATCTCAGTTTTCCTACGTGGGTTATAGATGAGTCACAGAGCTGCCATTTGTATTTGCGGGCGGTCTCAATCATTCTGCATGCATGCCCACCCTGGCAACATTTCAAAGCATTATTCCACATTACCGTGGTATTTTATCACGCATCGCAAGCCTGACACGGTTCTCTCCTCGGCAGGAAAGTGCTCCAGGCTAAGTTTCAGATTTTGTCAGTAGGAAAAAGGAATTGTTACAATTCAGAACTGGCTGGGGAAACATACCTTCAAGTGTTACAAATCTGTAAAGGTTAAAGCTCCAGGTAGAAAGCAAGAGGAGAAAGAAGCAGGCTTATGTCTGGCTGGTTTCCATGTGTTCTTTGAAATGTTCCCTGTTTGGGCACAAGACACAACTGGGCTGAGGTACAAGAGTGTTTCAGAGGCCCAGAGAGGTCGAGGTCTCATGCTCTAAGTAGAAAGAGAAGTGGAAGCAGCCCCCATGTAGCTCCCATCAACCCCTCTGTCTCCATTATCCCAGGAAATGGGTTAATGTCTTCACTGATACTGATTCTCTGGTCACCTCATTTTGCCTTTCTCTTGATGTGGTCCAGACCTGGCTAAAAGAGGTTGCATTTTTCTCTCCCTTTCATTCATCCAATGAAGATATATTTTTCTGGTATCTTGTTTCTGCCACGATCTTACCAGGCACTGTGGAAACCACAATAATGTTGACAGTCATTTATCCACATATTGCAGGTCAATGATGGGGATACCCAGGGTGGCATCCAGCACATGGGTGGGGGACTTACTCAGATTTCGATGGGGTGATGTCTACATCAAACTCCTAAGAATACATGAGCGATTACCAGGAACAGCCCTGTCCCTCTGCTCTTGCCCGCTCCACCTTCTTAGAGTCAGGGTGACAGGAAAGACAGAGATGTGGAAGTTGTTGTTCCACTCAGTTGCATCCGACTCTTTGCGACCCCATGGACTGCAGCACACCAGGCCTCCCTGTTCATCATCAGCTCCTAGAGTTTACTCAAACTCATGTCCATTGAGTCGGTGATGCCATCTGACCATCTCATTCTCTGTCATCCCCTTCTCCTCCTGCCTTCAATCTTTCCAAGCATCAGGGTCTTTTCAAATAAGTCAGCTCTTCACATCAGAGGGCTGAAGTATTGGAGCTTCAGCTTCAGCATCAGTTCTTCCAATATTCAAGATTGATTTCCTTAACAACTGACTGGCTTGATATCCTTGCTGTCCAAGAGTCTCTCAGGAGTCTTCTCCAACACCACAGTTCAAAAGCATCATTCTTTGGCACTCAGCCTTCTTTATGGTCCATCTCTAACATCTGTACATAACTACTGGAAAAACCATAGCTTTGACTAGTCACACCTCTCTCAGCAAAATGATGTCTCTAACTTTTAAACATGCTGTTTATCATACCTTTTCTTCCAAGGAGCAAGTGTCTTTTAATGTCATGGCTGTAGTCACCACCTGCAGTGATTTTGGAGCCCAAGAAAATAAAGTCTGTCACTGTTTCCATTGTTTCCCCATTTATTTACCATGAAGTGATGGGACTGAATGCCATGGTCTTAGTTTTCTGAATGTTATAGGTTTTTGTTTTTGTTTTTTTGCATCTTTATTGAATTTTTTGCTCTCCTTTTTTTTTCTTTCTCTTTTTTTATGTTTTGGTTTTTTGGCCATGAGGCATGTGGGATCTTAGCTCCTTGACCAGAGATTGAACCCAAAGCCTCTGTACTGGAAGGCGAAGGAGTCTTAACTACTGGACCACCAGGGAAATCCCAGTTTTAAGCCAGCTTTTTCACTCTCCTTTTTCATCTTCATAAAGAGGTTTTTTAGTTCCTCTTCACTTTCTGCCATTAAGATGGTGTCATCTGCATGTCTGAGGTTGTTGATATTTCTCCGGGAAATCTTGATTCCAGCCTGTGCTTCATCCAGCCCGGCATTTCCCATGATGTACTCTGCATATAAGTTAATAAGCAGGGTGATAATATATAGCCTTGATGTACTCCTTTCCCAATTTTGAACTACTCTGTAGGTCAAGTGGGCCTTAGGAAGATCACTACAAACAAAGCTAGTGGAGGTGATGGAATTCCAGTTAAGCTATTGCAAATCCTAAAAGAGTATGCTATGAAAGTGCTGCACTCAATAGGTCAACAAATTTGGAAAACTCAGCAGTACCCACAGGACTGGAAAAGGTCAGGTTTCATTCCAACCCCTAAGAAAGGCAATGCCAAAGAATGCTCAAACTACCACACAGGCGCACTCATCTCACACGCTAGCAAAGTAATGCTGGACATGGAACAACAGACTGCTTTCAAATCAGGAAAGGAGTACGTCAAGGCTGTATATTGTCACCCTGCTTATTTAACTTCTATGCAGAGTACATCATGAGAAATGTTGGACTGGATGAAGCACAAGTTGGAATCAAGATTGCCGGGAGAAATATCAATAACCTCAGATATGCAGATGACACCACCCTTATGGCAGAAAGTGAAGAGGAACTGAAGAGCCTCTTGATGAAAGTGAAAAGAGGAGAGTGAGAAAGTTGGCTTAAAGCTCAACATTCAGAAAACTAAGATCATGGCATCTGGTCCCATCACTTCATGGCAAATAGATGGGGAAACAGTGGAAACAGTGGCTGACTTTATTTTGGGGGGCTCCAAAATCACTGCAGATGGTGACTGCAGCCAGGAAATTAAAAGACACTTGCTCCTTGGAAGAAAAGTCATGATCAATCTAGACAGCACATTAAAAAGCAGAGACATTACGTTGCCAACAAAGGTCCATCTAGTCAAAGCTATGGTTTTTCCAGTGGTCATGTATGGATGTGAGAGTTGGACTATAAAGAAAGCTGAGCATGGAAGAATTGATGCTCTTGAACTGTGGTGTTGGAGAAGACTTGAGAGTCCCTTGGACTGCAAGGAGATCCAGCCAGTCCATCATAAAGGAGATCAGTCTTGAGTGTTCATTGGAAGGACTGATGTTGAAGGTGAAACTCCAATACTTTGACCACCTGTTGCTAAGAGCTGACTCATGTGAAAAGACCCTGATGCTGGGAAAGATTGAAGGCGGGAGGAGAAGGGGACAACAGAGGATGAGAAGGTTGGATGGCATCACCGACTCAATGGACATGTGTTTGAGTAAACTCTGGGAGTTGGTGCTGGACGGGGAGGCCTGGCATGCTGCAGTCCATGGGGTTGCAAAGAGTTGGACACGACTGAGCGACTGAAGTGAACTGAACTGTAGTTCCATGTCCAGTTCTAACTGTTGCTTCTTGACCTGCATACAGATTTCTCAGGAGGCAGGTAAGGTGGTCTGGTATTCCCATTTCTTTAAGATTTTTTTCAGTTTGTTGTGATCCACACAGTCAAAAGCTTTAGCATAGTCAATGAATGAGAAGTAGATTTTTTTTTTTAATTTCCCTTACTTTTTCTATGATCCAGTGGATGTTGGCAATTTGATCTCTGGTTCCTCTGCCTTTTTTATATCTATCTTGGACATCTGAAGGTTCTCAGTTCACATACTGTTGAAGTCTGGCTTGAAGGATTTTGAGCATTACCTTGCTAGCATGTGAAATAAGTACAGTTGAATGGTAGTTTAAACATTCTTTGGTATTATTGCCTTTCTTTGGGATTCTAGTCTTGTGGCCACTTCTGAGTTTTCTGACCTGGTATGTTGAGTGTAGCACTTTAACAGCATTATCTTTTAGGATATGAAATAGCTCAACTGGAATTCCATCACCTCCACTAGCTTTGCTTGTAGTAATGCTTCCTAGGGCCCATTTGACTTCACACTCTAGGATGTCTGGCTCTAGGTGAGTGATCACACCTATGTGGTTATCTGGGTCATTATGACCTTTATTGTATAGTTTTTCTGTGTATTCTTGCCACCTTTTCTTGGTATCTTCTGCTTCTGTTAGGTCCATACTGTTTCTGTCCTTTATTGTGCCCAAATTTGCATGAAATGTTCCCTTGGTATCTCTAATTTTTTGAAGAGATACCTTGTCTTTCCCATTCTATTATTTTCCTCTATGTCTTTGAATTGATGGCTGAGGAAGGCTTTCTTATGTCTCCTTGCTATTCTTTGGAACTCTGCATTCAGATGGATATATCTTTCCTTTTCTCCTTTGCCTTTTACTTCTCTTCTTTTCTCAGCTATTTGTAAGGCCTCCTCAAACAACCATTTTGCCTTTTTGCATTTCTTTTTCTTGTGGATGGTTTTGATGAGCATTTCCTGTACAACATTACGAACCTCCTTCCATAGTTCTTCAGGCACTCTGTCTATCAGATCTAATCCCTTGAATCTATTTGTCACTTTCACTGTATAATCATAAAGGATTTGATTTAGGTCATACCTGAATGGCTTAGTGGTTTCCCTACTTTCTTCAATTTAAGCCTGCATTTTGCAATAAAGAGCTCATGATCTGAGCCACAGGCAGCTCCTGGTCTTGTTTTTGCTGACTGTATGAAGCTTCTCCATCTTTGGCTACAAAGAATATAATCAATCTGATTTTGGTGTTGTGATGTCCATGTGTAGAGTCGTCTCTTGTGTTGTTAGAAGAGGGTGGTGTTGCTGTGACCAGTGCGTTCTCTTGGCAGAACTCTATTAGTCTTTGTCCTGCCTCATTTTGTACCACAAGGCCAAGCTTGGTCTATTACTTCAGGTATCTCTTGATTTCCTATTTTTGCTTTCCAGTCCCCCATGATGAAAAGGATATCTTTTTGTGGTATTAGTTCTGGAAGGTCTTGTAGATCTTCATAGAACCTTTCAACTTCAACTTCTTCAGCATTAGTGTTTGGGGCATAGACTTGGATTGCTGTGATATTGAATGGTTTGCTTTGAAAATTAACTGAGATCATTCAGTCTATTTTGGGGTTGCACCCGAGTACTGCATTTCAGACTCTTTTGTTGACTATGAGGGCTACTCCATTTCTTCTAAGGGATTCTTGCCCACAGTAGTAGATACAATGGTCATCTGAATTAAATTTGCCCATTCCCATCCACTTTAGTTCACTGATTCCTAAAATGTCACTGTTCACTCTTGCCATCTCCTGTTTGACCACTTCAACTTACCTTGATTCATGGGCCGAACATTCCAGGTTCCTATGCAATATTGTTCTTTACAGCATCGGTGTGGAAGAGCCTGATGCAATTCCAAGTAACTCCTTATTTCCCCAAAATCAATCATTTAGCACAATTTCTGCAACAGTAGGAAACTGCTCCTACTACTATTTATGTTTTTTTCAAATCAACTTCCTTTACCTGCCTTTTCATTTGATCGAAAAAGGAAAGATTCTGTCATTCTTGTAACAGAAAAGCAATGTAACATGCCATAAGTAGAAGGCGACTGCAAAAGGAAATACAGTCAACAATAAAATAGTGTTATTAAATTTCTCCTGGATCCTGTGGTTTGATCTGAAGAGTGTGCTTTTTTTTTTTTTTTTTTCCTGGTACAAAATGGGAGACCATCAAGCATTAGAGCCACGTGAGTGACAAGAGAAACACCAAACTCAATATGCTCTGGATGATCGAAGTAGAGAATGGACACGTGGAAACAGGAGGGGAAGGGTGTCCAGGGTTAGGATCCGTCAAAGAGGCAGCAGCTCTGAGTAGGCCCTCACACTCGCTCTCAGATACCTCGGGCTCTGCTGGGGTGACTCTCATGAGGATGGAGGAGGCCTTGGGGTGACTCTTTACTAGCACTTCAAGTGCATCCACAGGGGCAGCTCGCTCACCCCGGGCCTCCAGCAGGTGTGTTGAAATTTCAGGAATTTCTTGGCTCCGTTTGCAGGCCCTCCCAGGAAACAAGCATCTCTGTTTTCAGAGGCTGGTAGCAGTGATTACTTTTTCCCAGGTTTAAAAAAAAAAAAAAATTGCCAGGAAGATAAACACTTTGTAAATCCCTGCACATCTCCTGCCTTCAAGCTTTGAGTCTATTTGTGAGACATTTATCTCTTTGTATACTCACCCCCCCCCAAAAAAAAATTATCATGCAGTTAATAAACCTAATAGCCTGAGGTACGCCAATCAGGAAGAAAAAGAATGCAGGAAGCTGAATGTGACACATCATGGCACTGAACTCTCTGCAGAAAGCTAGGAACCTTTCCTCTAAAAGGAGCATCCTTCTGTGCCCGGAGATGCTGGGGGCAGGAGGGGGCACTGTGGCAGGTACAGACACCCTGTTCTTTATTTTTTCAATTTTCTATTGAAGGATAGTTGATTTAGGATGTTCCATTCATTTCTGGTATACAAAGCAAAGTGATTCGGTTATAGATGTATACATTCTTTTCATAGTATTTTCCACTGTGGTTTATTTTAGGATATTTCATGTAGTTCCCTGGAGGAAACTGCACAGTGGTCCTTGTTATACGCAGCGGTCTGCTTGTTTTTCCGGTCGGGCTTTGCCCTACGTTGCTTCGCGCGGGCTTTCTCTAGTTATGGTGCAGGGGCTTCTCATGGTGGTGGCTTCTCGTTGCAGAGCACCGGCTCTAGGCCTGTGGGCTTTAGTAGCTGCGGCACATGGGCTTAGCTGCCCCACGGTATGTGGAATCTTAGCTCCTAGCCTAGGGATCAAACCCATGTCGCTTGAACTGTAAGGGGGGGTTCTTAACCAGTGGACCACTAGAGAAGTCCCAGTGTATAATGTTTTTATATAGTACTATTTTGTATCTGATAACCTCACACTCGTGATTGATCCTTCCCCAACTCCCTTTGCCGTTTGGTAACCATACCTTTCTTTTCTATGTCTGTGAGCAGACATCCTGGGTGATAGGACATGAGAAACTTTTACATACTTCCTAAAGAATCAGGCAGATCTAGTAGACAGAATAAGTCAGGACAGATGAGAAGGAAACACCTTGAGAGTTCCACTGTCCACTTTAAATCAGAAGAGCCCGCTACTCGCTCCACCACCGTCCTCCACATCTCCTGAGTGCGGCTGAGATTTTGAGAAGTAGGCGTTAGAGAAATGCAGGTCTAAAGTATATCCGCTTGCAGCAAAGACACCCTACTTAGTTTGGGCATCAAGGTCCAAGTCCAGTGGTGGGTTTAACATTCCCACAGTAACTTTGGGAGTTAATGACGACTTCCAAAGGCATCATGTCCAGTGGGCCCATCTTTATTCTAGGGCCAAGAGTACTTGCCTCCCCGAGAGAACCCTCCTTTGGGACCAGGTGAGGGTAAAGAAACACCCTGGGTTCAATGTCTAGCAGATGTACCCAGGCTGACTTCAGTGATCGATGTTACACAATGAAAATAGGACTCAAATTCATTAGCAGGGATAAACTCGTAACTTTTGCCATCCCTGAGCCCACCAGGGGTCCTTCCTTTGTGAACTCTTAGGCCAGGGATGACCTCTTTATTGAATTACAGTGAAGCCTGTCTTAAGTGATCACTCGGGGACATCCAAACTCGGTAACTTGGTAGAGGCTGAACTTTAGCTAAAGGTCAAACAGAATTCTTCTGGAAACCTTGGAGGTTGCTTAAAGGTGAAATAAAATGCCGAAATGAAAATTGACTTAATCCCTGGCTTATGAACCAAGTAGCACCACTAGGCAGGCCAAGGGACACAGTCAGCTAGCAAATGCGCCTTGACTTCCCTTCGCAAACTGCCTCACCTGTCTGGCAAATGCAATGGCCTTTCAGGCTTGTTAGTCATATGCCCAGCAGTGCTTTCATTTTCCAAGGATGTCTGGACATTTTGAAGACCTTTGGCTGCATGTTTGGGATCCATTTCACTAGTGATCTTACATATCATTCCAGGTCAGGCCGTATTCATGGAACACAGCCCGTTAATGCCTTTCAGATTCTAAGGGTCTTTACCTGGGAAGAGGAAACTGGCTTAACTAACATCAGCACATGCACTCAGCGTAGGAAGGACTTAAGGGAGGGATCCATATTCTAGTCTGTTATGCAAAGAATTATCTTTGCTGCTGCTGCTGCTAAGTTGCTTTAGTCAAATCCAATTCTTTGTGACCGTATGGACTGTAGTCCTCCAGACTCCTCTGTTCATGGGATTCTCCAGGTGAGAATATTGGAGTGGATTGCCAGTTCCTCCTTCAGGGGATCTTCCTGACCCGGGGATCAAACATGTGTCTCCTGGGGATCCTACACTGCAGGCAGCTTCTTTACTGCTGAGCCACATCTTTGAGTTCTAATTATATATACTCATAAATATATATTCTGCTTAAATATATTATATATTAGGTATCATAGAAGTCTAGTGTGTACAATATAATGGATGTATAATCTATTTTCTAACCTTCTGTGCAGCGCTTAGAGCAGAATTTATGGCCATCCTGAGAAAGCTCTGGGACTCCTGGGGCTAAAGCCGAAAAGGCAGAGAGCAGAGGAGGGTGGAGCCACTATACTCTCCTTATCCCTTCCTGTAACTAGAGAAGGGATGAGACATATTGGGTCCAGTCCCAACTGTGACACATTCTGTAGCTTGGACTGGCCACCGTAACCCACGGAGCCTCTATTTCTTCGTCCGTAACAAGGACGAAGCCATAATGACAGCAACCGCCATCCATTGAACCCTTACGTGTCAAACCCTAGGCTGACTGAGACTTCACATGCAGCACATCTTGCTGAATTCCCACCACAGCATTTCAGTGTGGGCAGCCTGTCTTCATTTGAGGAGATAAGAGTGTCTATAAAATTACGGACTGAAATGCCAACTTTGCAGGGAGTGATGAGGGCATCCAGTGACATGGCAGGTGAAAGCCACGAGCACGGTATGCCTCCTGCCTGGAACTAGTTCCACAAAGTCGGTTTTATTCTTCTTCCCAGAGAGACGGGCACTAACTCTGTGGCCCTGCACGTCCGTGACCATGCCTTTCAGCGTCCTGGCACTCCAGTGGTCTGGGAGTTTCCCTATCGTTTGTCTGTTGCTCACACGTTTCTGTGGACACTGCCGAGCGCTGGGAACACAGTAAGGCTCTAAGCACGTGTGTTTTCTGCTGCCCGAGCTGAGGGTCCCAGCCCTGGTGTGCACTTGTGGTCCGGCTGAAATGGAGATGGAGGGAGAGGAACGGGGGAGGTGGCCCAGTGGGGAGAGGCGCTGCAGGGCTCCTTGGCATGGGAGCAAGGCTGACTCGGTGAGTCCAGAGCAGAGGATCTAGGCCTTTTATTGCTCTGTATTAAGATATCTTTGGCAATCTCAGTCCATATACAGAAGAAACTGGTGTTTTGAAAAACAAAAATGCTGTTTTTTGAGGTGAAGGCATACGCACTCTCTATGCCTCCCTCATATAACTGAGGACTTATTTGTGTAAATGGTGACACAGGGGTGAACCAGCTCAGTATTCTAACTGAAGGCTCCCTGGAGACCAAGCAGACACCACCACAAAGGCAAGGAGGGGCGGGGGCAACGGACGCAGTGGCGAGCAAGCCAGATCAGGCATAGGCCCTCAAGAGATGCCTCTAGCAGGAGAGACGGACAAAAATGAGTGAACCCACAGACCGACAGCCATCATTTCAGGGAGCGAGAAGAAACCGGGTAGTCGGATAAAAGCGTGCCTTCAAACAGATGTCAGAAGAGGCTTCACCAAGGAAGTAATGTCCTAACTGAAGGGTAATAATCAGGAGGCGAGTCTGGAGAACCCGGGGGCAGAGAGTTTTCCAGTAGAGTGAGTAGCAATTGCAAAAGCCCCAGGTTCAGAATGAGCCTGCATGTTTGGGAAATAGCATGAAGACCCATCGGCCTGGAGCCCTGGTGAGTGGGCAGAGGCGATGGGGTTACAGAGGCAGGGGGCGGCCTGGACTCTTGCAGGCCTCAAATGAGGCTGGAATCGGGGGATGTTAGACAAGGAGACAACGTGACCTAAGGCTTACAGGGGTCACTCTGACTGGGCTAAGAGCAGATAAAGGCTTAAGAAAGGAGACTGATGAGGAGGTTGTCACAGCGGTTATGGTAGAAATAACGGTGCAGTGGAGGTGGAGAGAGGCAGGCTATTCTGCAATGTGTTTTGAAACACAGAGGTAGGTTTTGTTGATAGAGTTGAATGGGGGCCCTCAGAGGCTAGGAATGTCTAATATTGGGCTTGAGTAACCAGCTGAATATGGGGCTTCCCCAGAGGCTCAGCAGTAAAGAATCTATCTGCCAGTGCAGGAGACGTGGGTTCGATCCCTGAGTAAGGAAGATCTGCTGGAGAAGGGAATGGTAACCCACTCCAGTACTCGTGCCTGGGAAACCCCATGACAGAGGAGCCTGGTGGGCTACAGTCCATGGGGTCGCAAAGAGCCGGACGTGACTCAGTCACTGAGCAGCCATCATCCGCCTGAATGGTTAGTGATACTTCCTGGAAGGGTTGAACTAGGATGGCAGCTACAAGTCAGATGTTCTCTCTTGATTGTAAGAAATACAAGGTGCCCACTACCCATGCAAGTGGAACGTGTGTGACTGGAACTCATTGGAGAGTCCAGACTAGAAACACATTTGGGAGTCATGGAGATGGCATGCAAAGCCACGGCCTCGAGATTGCTGGAGTGGGGAAGGGCGTAGAGGAAGATCAAGGGCTGAGAGTCTAGGCTGATCTGATGTTTCCAGGTCACATATGAGAGAGTGGGAAAACCTTCCAGGCAGACAGATGGTCCTACAGGTGTAGAGGACCAAAGAGGACCTAGCTTGGAGTCGTGGCTAGAACACAGCAAGAGTGGAAGAAAATGAAGCACTTGAGGTCAGAGAGGAGTGTCGATTTTATGTTTTTATGTAGATTTTATGTATATCCTCTCCATGTGTGATAGGAGGGTGGGAACCAAAATGTAGGAGTTATAGGGCTTGAGAATCTGAGTTCTGGAGGCAGGATGCCTGAGCGTGTCTATGAATTCTGCTACTTACTGGGCAGTCAACCTCTTTGTACCTCCCTTTCCGCATCTGTAATAGAGAGATGCTACTAGTACCTTCCACACAGGGCTGCCGTGAAGACTAATTAAAATGATGTGGGAAGTATGTTTAGATCAGTGCTGAGTGAACATTCAGTGTTCAATAAATGTCAGCTCCGATTTATTATTGGGGAGAGTCATGTGATATGATTTACCCTTTTAAATGACACTGGACGTTGGAGGCTCAACAGTAGAAGAACGGAGACATGTTGGTGGTCATCTCAGGGAGAAACGGGGGAGCCCACCTCTTTCCATGGTTCCCCTTGCCATGGACCACCACTGTTTCCACTCTGTTCTTTGAGCCTCGGAGCCAATCTGGCTATCGTCTTGCACCAGCTGTGAAATGTCCTATGTTGTTGTTTATCTCACATGTTTGTGGCTGAGCCATGAGACCCTCAAGAGAAGGGCACTATCTTGCCACTTTTCTTCCTCAGAACCTGCCCTTACATCCCTAATCAGCAGGCAGTAGTGATAATGTGTAGCCTTCACACCAGCCCATGAAAAGTACAATAGCGATCCACAACTCATCACTTAAGAATGAACATACAGTACAGCACATTTCCTAGGACAGTGGTCCCCAGCATCCGGGCCAGGCACCAATACCTCCTGTCAGATCAGTGGTGGCATTAGATTAGAAATAAAGTGCATGATAAATGTAAATTCTCTTGAATCATCTCAGAACCATCTTCCACCCCCCAGTCTTTGGAAAAATTATCTTCCACAAAACTGGTCCCTGGTTCCAAAGAGGTTGGGGACCACTGATCTGGGAAAGTCAGGTTGTAGAGCAGTGGGAACAAAAAAGCTAGGGGGCCTCTGCTTGAGTGCCTTCAGAAGCTAGCCAGGAGGAAGGTGCTCCCTAGTGGGGCTTGCAGCCCCTTGCTGTAGAGGGGCCTCCACGAAAGGCACACGGAGCTTTCAGGCTCATTTAAATCCCATGGACACATGTAAAGAGCTGGACAGGCAATTCAGATTCATTTTCGGGATCACTGCGCCAAACTTTGTGTTAGCTCAGAGGACCATTAATGGGATAATATGCTCCATCACTGCAAGAGAGAATCAAAAAAACTTTAATAGGGCTTCATTAGATCCATCTGTCCATCCATCACTTCTTCTCCGTTGCTCACCACTTGACTCCAGAAACAGAAACACCCCCAACTAATTAGATTTACCTTAATCTCCTTTATGCGCCATCAATCCTCTCAGAGGCCATCTGTGAGTTGAGAGTTCAGACTTTTAGAAATTATGCTAATCAGTCTTTTTCTAATTTAAAGTGTCCGACTGATGACCACAATTGGAAACTTCTTTCTGTGACAAACGGGAATGCAGTGGAAGATGCTGTGCTAACCTGAAGCGCCCTGGTCCTCTGATGTACCATGCAATGGGTCATCTCTAAAAAGATAGTTAGGCAAAGAACAGAGGACCTCAGAGCCAGGCAGAAAGTAAGACAAGATTCCATGGGGAGAGAATTTTAGTTGGTTTGTAGGATGAGTAGGTGACTTGCTTTCATCTGTGGAATCAGACAGGAAGGTGCCTGCGCTATTCCTTGGAGGAACGGGTGTGTGGCTTTGGTGGTGCAGAGCCACTTTTGTGTAAAACACAGAGCAGAACCCATTCACAGAGGTAGGCGCCCAGAGGAACATTATTTAGGAGTAGATTTTTGACCTCCTGCATCCTCCAGGCCCGTGGCCAGGCCACTAGAAGCTGGCATAGAATGTGAAGCAGGTTTCCAGGCAGAGAATCATTCCTGCGTTGCAGCAGGTTGAACCTGGCAAGAGAAGGGCCCTTTCAGACACCACGCAGTGGTGTTCACTGCAGAACCTCAACACCCCCAGGCCCTTACTGGGGAGAATAGAAATAATTGGCTCTTGTATTAGGGGGTCGAACAGAGTGCTTGGGGGAAAGACTGATGTTACATTAATTACTTGTTGAGTGAATAAGCAGAGTCTTAACTGGGAATTATAGCCCAGAGCAGTACTTCCCAAACTTAAACGTGCCCATGAATCTCTTGGAGGTCTTGTTAAACTACAGTGTTTGATTCCGTGGGTCCGGATGCTACCCAAGATTCTGCATTTTTAACGAGCTCCCAGATGCTGCTGCTGGTCAGAGACCACACGTGGTATATAGCAGGAGAGGTTGCGAATTTGGGGAAACAGAAAGAACCAGGCTCAAGTCCTGGCCACTTACTGGCTCTGTGCCTCGTTCCTTCACTCAGCAAATATTTGTTAGAATATCTATCATGTGCTCAGTTAAATAGCTGGAACAACATAGAAAATGTCCCTGCTCTCCTGGGGTTTGTACTCTGGTAGGGCAACACATAAGGGAAAAGGTAACAGTGCTAAACTGTCTACTTACGATTTGGGGAGATTGTTAGCAAAGGTACCAAGCTCAGTCGCTCCAGGCGTGTCTGACTCTTTGCTACCCTATGGGCTGTAGTCCTCCCGGCTCCTCTCTCCATGGGATTTCCCAGGCAAGAATACTAGAGTGGGTGGCCATTTCCTACTCCAGGGGATCTTCCCGACCTAGGGATCAAACTGCTCTCTCCCGCATTGTGGGCGGATTCTTGACCACAGAGCCACAGGGGAATTCCTGGCGGCTAATGTTGACCTACTAAGGTCAAGGCACAATGGAGAAACTGACTTAATCTTTATAATACCTTGGTCACACAGCTACTCTTGTCCCTGTTCTCAGATACAGAAGTTGAGAAACAGACAGGAAGTCTCTTGCCCAACCTCATGTACCAGAGGAGACAGGAGTTGGGGCCAGGCGTCCACCTCTGGAACCCATGCTCCGGCGTGGGGTCAGCAAGCTCTTCCTGTGAAGGGCCAGCTGGTCAATAGCTTAGGCTCTGTGGGCACTTAATTGTGCTCTTGGAGCACGAAGGCAGTCACAGACAATACGTAATGGGTGAGTGTGACTCTGTTCTGATGAAAGTTTGTTTAGCAGAACTGGCCCTGAGCCACTTTGGACCCTCAGGCCGTCATTTGCCAAGAACACTGGCTTCCAACCATTATCCTAAACCAGCGTTTCTCACATTTTAAAGCAGCCTTGTCCAATGCGGATACAAGGTGAGCCACACATGCAATTTTAAACTCTATAGTAGCCATGTTTTAAAAAAGAACAGATAGCCTGTTGGGCTATAGACCATGGGGTCACAAAGAGTCAACCATGACTTAGTGACTGAACAACAACAAAGGAAAAAGAACATAAAGAATTAATTTTACCAATAGCTTTATTTAACAAAGAATACCCAAAATATGATCATTTCAATAATGATCAATATGAAAATGATTACTGTGCTATTTCACATCCTAGATCTGGTGTGTATTTTATACTTACAGCACATCTCAGCTCTGACTAGCCATGTTCAAGTGGGGCTGGTGGCTGCCGCTGCTGGGCAAGGCAACTTTACAGTACTTAACCCTCACCCGGGCTGGAGTCACAGACAGTGCATTTCTAACAAGCCCTCAGACGGTGCTGGTCTGTGGTCCACACGGGGGTCCAAGGCTGCCGATAGCCACCCTCTGCTGGGAACATACCATGATGGTACTGGACGTGGGTAGCCAGTTAGGAGATACAAGGAAGGCTCTTTAAAATGGGGTTACCTTCAAGTTGAAACCAGAGGATCAGGAGGAGCTGACTTAAGAGAAGGACAGGGGAGAAAGCGCTCTAAGCTGAATCTGAAATGTCCTGGAGGAGGGAGGTCACACTGCAGACACCCAGCACTGAGCTCAGTCTGGCATCTCGGGGGCTTTGTTATAATGCAGAGAGACACGGCTTGTTGACTCCCGCACAGGCTTGCTTCCTCTCCCTGATTCTGTGACTCTGTGCCCCACGGTTGCCCACACTGTCCTCCTCACAGCACTTTCCACACCTTCTGTGGGGGTGGGTTATTTTCAGGGTCATGACCTCTGTGAAGGCAGGCGTGGCGCTTGTCCACAGCCTGCACCATTTGACTGCCTGGGGACCAAGAGGGGCCTTTCACTTGGAGTTCCATCTGAGATACATCGGGGCTGTGGATGCACTGAAAACTTTACAGTGGGGAGACCTCAGACACAAGATGGACGAGGAACGTGGGAAAGAAAGGACACTGTGTGTGCCGCCATCACAGGCAGAGGAGACGCTGACTAAGGAGCCTTCAGGTGTGTGCATTTCGGTGGCACGGCTGTTGCTGTTGTTCATCACTCAGTTGTATCCAACTCTTTGTGACCCCGTGGACTGCAGCACGCCAGGCTTCCCTGTCCTTCACTATCTCCTGGAGCTTATTCAAACTCATGTCCATTGGGTCAGTGATGCCATCCCACCATCTCATCCTCTGTCCCACACTTCTCCTCTGGCCTTCAGTCTTACCCAGAATCAGGGTCTTCTCCAGTGAGCCCACTCTTCACATCAGGTGGCCAAAGTATTGGAGCTTCAGCTTCAGCATCAGTCGTTCCAGTGAATATTCAGGGTTGATTTCCTTTAGGATTGACTGGCTTGATCTCTTTGCTGTCCATGAGATTCTCAAGAGTCTCCTCCAGCACCACGGTTCAACAGCATCAATTCAGTGCTTAACCTTCTTTATGGTCCAACTCTCACATCACTACATGACTACTGGAAAAAGCATAACCTTGACTGTATAGACCTTTGTCGGCAAAGTAATGTCTCTGCTTTTTAGTATACTGTCTAGGTTTGTCATAGCTTTTCTTCCAAGGAACAAGTATTTTAATTTTGTGGTTGTAGTCACCATCCACAGTGATTTTTGAGCCCAAGAATTTATTATTCCATAATTCAACTAGAAGCTGATCTTTCTTGCCTGCAAGTATTGCAGATTTTCTGTCTCTCTTGTTTTTTTTTTTTTCCTTCTATTTTTCATCAACCCAAAAAAGTGAGGAAAGTGAAAGTTACTCAGTCATGTCCAACTCTTCATGACACCATGGGCTGTAGCCCACCAGACTCCTCTGTCCATGGGATGCTCCAGGCAAGAATACTACAGTGGGTAGCCATTCTCTTCTCCAGGGAATCTTCCCGACACAGGGATCAAACCCAGGTATCTTGCATTGGGGGAGGATTCTTTACCATCTGAGTAAGTCTTGAAGGTTTTCTGTTTCTGTTTCTTTTTTTTTCCACTCTTACTTTTCATCAACCCAAAAGCAAGTATAAATGGAAAAGGCAAAACACAGGCCAGTCCAAACATGGAAGGTTCTGTCATCTGACCATCAGGATTCTTTGTATTTTAATATTTCATCAGCTTGTGCTGATATTAGTTTAAAAGTGTGTGTGTAAAAACACACAGAAATTATAATTTCAGTGCAGTCTGTGTTAATTATTTGAGAAGTTATCTTAAATTGCAGGATGATTTTTTTGAGGGCAAACTTTGAAACCTAAGTAATTATCAGATGGCCATTTAAAAAAAAATATCAAAACTAACCCACTGTCTGAGAAGACATGTTACTGGAATCAAATAAAGTGGTGGTGTAATCTGTAAATTCTGTGTGTACTGCTATGGTATCTGAAACATAATTATCAAGCTTAAGTTAATTAGACTAATGCTCAGAAAATCTGGCCTGGCAGCTTGTGGTAAGTAATTATATATACTGATTAAAAATGCAATATGCTGTGAGCAAAGGCAACATAGCCTGTGCACGTGTACAAATAGGAATCCACGTAGGAGAGTGCCCACAGGGAGAAGGAACATTGTAGAAACAGGTGGGCATCATGCCAGGTCTTTGCAGGGTGGCCTGCTAATGCCACTTCCCCCAACACAAGATGAGGGGGTGTCAGGACAGGGTCAGCTCAGCAGGACAATTGGGCCTTGGATGTCCATGGCCCACGTGAGGCATACTCCCCACCACAGCCTGGGTGCCACCTGTTCTTTATTTTCTCTCAAGCTTCTCCTTCATAGTATGATTAGCCATGAGACAGCTGGAGTCAGCTGCCTTGGTATTTTTCCAGACTCTGAAAACATGAAATGACTGTTACTTGCGGATCACAAATAAGGGTGGGGTGCTGACCTCTAAGTGGGCACAAACATATCTTTCGTTTGCCCTTGTACTTGCCGTGTCATTTTCTCTCCAGTTGTTCTTGAAAGAGGGGAGATGCCACTGAGGGTCTTTGCCATGGGGCAAAGACCAGGGAAACCCAATATTTGGCTCTCTACTCAGATTCTTCCTAAGCTTATATACCATAGAAATGCCATCAGGCAAAGAAAGATACATTTCAGATTGATGAGGGCTACAAAGAAATCTTGTTCTCAATCCTCTTTTACAGGGCGCATCTCTGTTCCTGCATTACTCTCACAACATTTGGCTTGAGAGAACAGAATCGAACCTTTCTCTGAGGACTGAGGATGGTTACAGCTGTGTCACCCTCCTAAATATCTGTTATAGTTGGTTCACTTGGGCAAGAAGTATTTCGTGAACTACGATGTGTGTAGCTCTGGTTTGGTCAGGTCACTGGCTAAGATATTAGATTGACCCACGTGGCAGTAATGCTTTGAAGATTAAGGGACGAATCAGTGTTGCTCATGGGCATGGTTTTGCCTTTAATTTTAGTGGGGAAGATACTTTGAATAAGTGTCTTCAAACAGAACCATACTGAGGAGTCACCTACTCTAGCATTGGTGGAAGAGGAGAAATGTATTCTATGCAGAGAGAATAGTACATGCAAAGGGCTGGTGGTAGAAGAGGAGACAGGTTGTTTAAAGAACCACTGCTACTCAGATAGGGTGGAAAGAGTGCAAAGGGTTGAGAAAGGAGGGGGAAATGGTAAATGGGCGGCCTACCATGCCAAGAAAGCCGTGTCAAGGACCAGCATCTCAGGGTCAGAGCACAAATGTCGAGGGTTTAAAGCCTGAGCTGAAACAGCCCTGGCCCATGGCCTAGAGTTTACTTTCTGTTTCCTCATAAGAGACACCCCAATACACACTTCAGTTGTGGTGTTGCAGTTCAGAAACTATAGGCAGGCCACCCTGTTATTTTTTAATTGAGGGTCCTTTTCAGTAGAGAAACACATTGGCTTTCAGTCCAAGACTGCAGAAGACCCAGCAATTCATCTCATCTCTCTGGGCCTTCCTTTCCTTCTCTGTAAAATGGAAATAATAGCACTGTGCCTCTCCCTACCCCGAAGCTCATCCAAGCAGGTTCCATAGGCAAAAGTCCTTGGAGGCAACACCTCAGCCTAGCCCTACTGCTCAGCAGATGCTCAGCACCGTTTTCTGAGACAGGGAATGCTGGCTGAAGGAGCGGCCCCGGTCCCCCCACCCGTGGGTTGCAGGAGCATGTCTCTGAGCCCCAGTCCCTCATCTGAAAAGGGCATTGGCAGCACCGTGTGGTTGGCGCTCCTAACAGGGTTTAATGCTATATCCTCTCTGTACACTCAGCAAGCACTCAACAGCGTTCTAGCAACGGTAACAAAACTAGCAGAACAACTACACAGTCACGCCTTCTTTCTTCTGGGCTCGCATCGTTTGATGCTTCCACGTCCCCAGAACAGAAGGGGCCCCAGTACTGGACCAAGAGCATCTCTGCCCCCCAGCCACCGGCGGAGGTTTGAGCGGTGTTTGTTCCTCGTGATTCAGCTGTGTTTTGGCCGAAGAATCAAGTCCCGAATTTGACTCCTTTTATAGGTGGATGAGTTGCCTTTCCGCCCAAGGCTAAGGTAACTATTTGCAGAGTGAAAGAACTAGCCCATCAGCACATTGTTTTGCCTCTTGGGTACAAAAACAGTTTGCTTCTTTTAAAAAATGTTTAATTTTGGTGTCTGAGAACCAATTAGGAACACCCGCAGATCTTGGACTGATTACTCAGTTACTCTGCTTCAGTCTAGTGTCAGTGACTTGGAGTCAAAATCAAAAAGTAAAGAGGGAGAGGAACAAAACAGCTCGGATCTTTTAATGGCTTTTCCAACGTCGTGTCTGTGCTTCCTCCCTAAACAGACATCAGCATACGGTGTGTTGCCCCGGGTGGTGGGCAGCAGAAACGGAGACAGAGAGGCTACAGACCTTTTAAAATACGGTCCAGGCGTGGCAATCAGCATAGAGAACGGGGCTAAGAGATATTATGAAATGTAGAAAACATGTGCAATTTATATTACTACTGCAGACATGTTTATTAAAATGCAGGCAAGTATTACTTTTGCTTCAGAAATAGGACATCAGAGCAAATTTATGGGGAGGAGAGTGTTTGGATGACTCTCGCAGACAGAAAGCTCTTAAGGCAGAGCTGTGTTAATTAAGAACAGCATCCTGTGTGAAGTGTTACACCCAAAATAGATCCTGAGGGGGGCACTCGGTGAAGGGATACATCAACTTCAGACATCTGGAATCCAATTAATAACTTCAGTGCTTTTACATGGCAAATGCTATGATGTCGTAATTCTTCCAGAGGCTCTCAGGGTGGAAGCTGGATTTCCACAGTGAGGGGAATTGCTGTCATCCAGAGTTGTAATCCTCAGTGTTGGTCAAGGATGGTCCTCTTTCTTTGTTTTCATTCATGACCTGCTTCCCTATATTTACTTAAGTAGTTGTGCTTGAACATTAAGAAGTATCTTCATACCCATCACCTGAAACAAAAGCTCCGACTTTTTTTCTTTCTTGTTTTAAAAACATTTTATTGTAGTTGACTTACACTGCTGCGTTAGTTTCTGCTATATAGCAAAGTGGATCAGTTATACATTTGTCGACTCTTCTTTAGATTCTTTTCCCATGTAGGCCATTCCAGAATGCTGAGTACAGTTCCCTGTGCTATAGAGCAGGTCCTTGTGGATTATCTATTTTATATATATTACAGTTATATTTTAATCCCAACCTCCTGGTTTATCTCTCCCTCCACCCCACCTTGAACCTTTGGTAACCAGAAGTTTCTTTTCTTAGTCTGTGAGTCTGTTTCTGTTTTATAGATGAGTTCGTCTGTACCAACTTTTCTATTTGACTCGTAAGTGATGCCCGAGGTTTTTTGTCCTCCTCTGACTTCCTTCGCTTAGTTCAAACATCTCCGGGTCCATCGATGTTACTGACAAAGGCATTAGTTCATTCTGTTTTATGGTCGAGTCATATTCCATTATATAGACACACCACGGCTTCTTGATCCATCTGTCTTCTGTGGACACTTAGAGTGCCCCCCCCCTTTTTTTCCTAATGTAGTTAGTGCTGCAGGGAATGTTGGATGCATGTGGGTTTGCGTTGTAAGTTCCCCGTCGCCCGACCTGTAAAGGTCCAGGAGTGAGCAGGCTGGATCATGCGGTCACTCTAGTTTTAGTTGTTTAAGGAACCTCCATCCTATTGTCTGTAGTGACTGTGACCAATTTACACTCCCCCCCAAAGCATAGGAGGTCTCTCTTTTCTCCATGCTGTCTCCACCACTTACTCTCTGTAGTCTTCTTTTCATTGTTTTGACTCTACTTTATACTCTACTGTAACCAGTTAACAATGTTGTGAGAGTTTCAGGTGCACAGCAGAGAGGCTCAACCATACATGTCCAGAAGTCGGTTCCCCCAAAACTACCCCTGTGGTCTTTTGGAGGATGGGTATCCTGACTGGTGTGAGGTCCTGCCTCATTGCAGTTACCATTTGCATACTCCTATAATAAGTGATGTCGAGCGTCGTTTCAGGTGGCTCAAAAAAAGAAAACCAAAAACAGTGTGAGTTACAGTGACTTCTTGAGATTGGCTTCTTGAAGGTGTCCCATGTTTTGAATTGTATTTCAGTCACCTGTGGGCAGGACATTGCTTGGAGTCAGGTGCTTTTTACCGTCTGGCACGCTTTGTGAATATGAAGTGACCTCTGTTATTGTTCAGTCGCTCAGTTGTGTCTGACTCTTTGCAACCCCATGGACTGCAGCATGCCAGGCTTCCATGTCCATCACTATCTCTCAGAGTTTGCTCAGACTCTTGTCCATTGAATCTGTGATGCCATCCAACCATCTCATCTTCTGTCACCTCCTCCTCCTCCTGCCCTCAATCTTTCCCAGCATCTGGTCTTTTCCAGTGAGTCGGCTCTTCTCATCTGGTGGCCAAAGTATTGGAGCTTCAGTTTCAGCACCAGTCCTTCCAATGAATATTCAGGGTTGATTTCCTTTAGGATTGACTGTTTTTATCTACTTGCTGTTCAAGGGACTCTTAAAAGTCTTCTCCAGCACTATATTCACAAACATCAATTCTTTGGCGCTCAGCCTTCTTTATGGTCCAGCTCTCATATCAGTACAGGACTACTGGAAAAACCATAGCTTTCACTATGTGAACCTTCAGCAAAGTGATGTCTCTACTTTTTAATATGCTGTCTAGGTTTGTCATAGCTTTTCTTCTAAGTAGCGAGCATCTTTCAATTTCATGGCGGCAGTCACCAGCAGTAGTTGATTTTGGAGCCCAAGAAAATAAAATCTATCACTGTTTCCACTTCTGTTTCCCATGAAGTAATGGGACCAGATGCCATGATCTTAGTTTTTTGAATGTCAAGTTTTAAGGCAGCTTTTTCACTCTCCTCTATCACCTTCATAAGAGGCTATTTATTTCCTCTTCACTTTCTGCCATAAGGGTTGTGTCATCAGCATATCTGAGGTTATTGATGTTTCTCCTGGAAATCTTGATTCCAGCTTGAGCTTCATCCAACCTGGCATTTCCAGTGATGTACTCTGCATAGAAGTTAAATAAGCAGGGTGACAATATACAGCCTTGAGGTTCTCCTTTCCTAATTTGGAATCAGTCCATTGTTACATGTCTGGTTCTAACTGTTTCTTCCTGACCTGCATACAAATTTCTCAGAAGACAACGTGGTCTGGTATTCTGATCTGTTTAAGAATTTTCCCCAATTTGTTGTGATCCACACAGTCTAAGGCTTTGGCATAGTCAATGAAGCAGAAGTACATGTTTTTCTGGAATTCTCTTGCCTTTTCTATGATCCAATGGCTGTTGACAATTTGATCTCTGGTTCCTCTGCCTTTCCTAAATCCAGCTTGGGCATCAGGAAGTTCTCAGTTCATGTACTATTGAAGCCTAACTTGAAGGATTTTGAGTGTTACCTTGTTAGCTTGTGAAATGAGTGCAAATGGATGGTAGTTTGAACATTCTTTGGCATTGCCTTTTTTTGGGACTAGAATGAAAACTGACCTTTTCAGTCCTTTGGCCAGTGCTGAGTTTTCCAGATTTCCTGGCATGTTGAGTGAAGCACTTTCGCAGCATCATCTTTCAGGATTTGAGATAGCTCAGCTGGAATTCCATCACCTCCACTAGCTTTGTTCATAGTGATGCTTCCTAAGGCCCACTTGACTTCGGACTCCAGGATGTCTGGCTCTAGGTGAGTGACCACACCATCGTGGTTATCTGGGTCATTAAGTCCTTTTTACTAAAAAGTTCTTCTATGTATTCTTGCCACTTCTTAATCTCTTCTGCTTTTCTTAGGTTACTGCCATTTCTGCCCTTTATGGTATCCATCTTTGCATGAAATATTCCCTTGGTATCTTCAGTTTTCTTAAGGCGATCTCTAGTATTTCCCATTCTATTATTTTCTTCTATTTCTTTGCATTGTTCACTTAAGAACACTTTATCTTTCCTCGTTATTCTCCGCAACTCTACATTCAATTTGGTATATCTTTCCCTTTCTCCTTTGCCTTTTGCTTCTCTTCTTTTCTCAGCTATTTGTAAGGCCCCCTCAGACAGCCATTTTGCCTTCTTGCATTTCTTTTTCTTGGATATGGTTTTGTCACCGTCTCCTGTGCAGTGTTACAGATCTCTTTCTGGGGTTCTTCGGGCGCTCCATCAGGTCTAATCCAGAGTACCGTTTTTCAGGTTGTTGTTACGGGAACGTCCACAAGGCGGCAGCACTTCCTCATGCCCCACGAGGTTTCCTATGACCAGAGGCACCTCAGAGAAACTCTTGCCCCCTCTTGGAGATTATAGCATGGGAAATGCCAGGGTCCAGGGTCATTAATTTTTCCCCTTCCCCTACACTGCTGGACAGATCTCCAGTCCTGCTGAAACAGTGATGCTGAGGGTGTTGTACACCTTAGGTGGGGGCACTTTTCAAAGCTCGTGCAGCCCAGAGGGTCTACAGATCGAGGCGTGCTCCAGCCACAGGAGGGCCCGACTGGATCTGGAGACTGGGGTTCCATTCACAGGGACCAATCGCTCCAGGTCCAATGGGGACTCCTTTGCTGGTACATCCTCCCCAGCTTCCTCAGCTCTGCCCCACTCCAGTCCCACCTTGAGACCCAAGACTGCTCAGGCTCCAGGGATGTGACACCAGCCCAGGTTACCCAAGCCCGAGAGGAACACTCTTGGCATTTCTTTTCTGTTGTTTTCTCTTAAGTTTAATTTTTACGTATGTTGGAGTAGAGTTGATTTACGAGTGGTGTTTGTTTGGGGTGTTGAGCAACCCAGTTCAGTTACGCAGACACATGTATGTATCTGTATCATCGTATCTTTGGACTCTTTTCTCATCTAGGGTATTATAGAGTGTTGAGTAGAGTTCCCTGTGTTATGCAGTAGGTCCTCGTGGATTCTCTCTTTTACATATATTTCTGTGTATATGTTAACCCCAGCCTCCTAACTTATCCCTCCATCCACCATACCTTTCCCCTTTGGTGACCAGAAGCTACTTTTCTAAGTCTGTGAGTCTGTTTCTGAGTTCATTTGTACTGATTTTTCTATTCGACCCATAAGTGATATCCGAGGCTCTTTGTCCTTCGCTATCTGACTTCCTTCACTTAGTATGATCATCTCCGGGTCCATCAATGTTGTTGACAAAGCCATTCGTTCATTGTGTTTTATGGCCAAGTCACATTCCATATATATATGTGTGTGTGTGTGTATATAGTTGTTATTGTTCAGTTTCCCAGTTGTGTCAGACTCTTTGTGACCCCATGAACTGTAACCCACCAGGCCTCCCTATCCTGGCAAATGGATAAAGAAGATGTGGTATATATACTGCAGGATAAAGAATAGGAACGTGTGTGTGTGTGTATGTATACATATATGTGTGTATATATACCACGTCGTCTTTATCCATCTGCTGATGGGCATTTTGGTTGCTTCCAAGCCTTGGCTAATGTAAATAGTGCTGCAGTGGACATCGGCGTGCCTGTGCCTTTTAGAAGCACAGTTTCTCCATGTAGAGGCCCAGGAGTGAGAACGCCAGATCCTGCAGTAGCTCAGTTTTTAAATTTTAACAAAGCTCCCTAGTGTTCTCCATGGTAGCTGTTACCAATGTACATTCCCAAAAACAGAGTAGGAGGGTTCCCTTTTTTCCACACCCTCTTCCACTTTTACTGTCTGTAGTCTTTTTGAGAATGGCCATTCTGCCCGGTGTTTGTTGATACCTCTTTGTAGTTTTCATTTGCAGTTCTCTAATATTTGGCAATGTGAAACATCTTTTTATGGGTCTCCAAAAACAAAGAAAAAAAAAAAAGAACAGTATGAGTTAAGTTGACCTCTTGAGATTGGCTTCTTGAAGGTCAGTCCTCTTTTGAATTGCTTTTTGATTTCTGGAGCTTACCTGGTGGCTCATTGGTAAAGAATCAGCCTGCAATGCAGGAGACTGGGGTTCAATCCCTGGGTCGGGAAGATCCCCTGGAGAAGGGCATGGCAACCCACTCCAGTATTCTTGCCTGGAGAATTTCATGGACAGAGGAGCCTGGCAGGCTATGGGCCGTGGTCCATGGGACCACAAAGAGTCAGACTCACACTGTGACTTTCAGCAGTTTTCAAGTTGTTGTTACAGGAAGTGTCCACAAGGCGGCAGCCCTCTTCACACCCCACTTGGGTTCCTTAGGCACTGGAGCCCAGAGAAAGTCCTCTTGCAGGGTTGTAGAGGAGAGTGGAATGTGCCAGGGCTTGTATCTAATGCTTTCTTGCCCTTCCCCTGCACCCCAGAGAAATCCCAAGTCCTCCCCAAACTGCACTGCTGAGGGTGCTGTGGTGCTTAGGTGGGGTGACTCTGGAAGGAGACTGCTGGTGGGAACCCCACCCCCAGGAGGCTCGGAGACCAGGGGCCGTGTCAAAGCTCTTCCTGCCCGGCAGGCCCACTGTTGTTGGGGGGCCCGCCTGGATTTGGAGATTGGGGTCCCATCCGCAGGGGACCAATCACTCCAGGTCCAAGGGTCGGGGGGCTCCTTTTCTGGCGCATTCTCCCCAGCTCCCTCAGTCTCTCATTAGCACCCAAGGCTGCTCAGGCTCCAGGGATGTGCAAGCAGCCCAGGTTACCCAGGTCTGAAGCGAATATCATTGGCTGGCCTTTTATTTTTATCTTATACTTGACTAGAGTTGATTTACCAAGGGGAGTGTGTTTTGGGTGTTCAGCAACCTGGTTCAGTGATACAGATACGTGTCAGACTCTTTCCTCACATAGGTTATTACAGACGGCTGAGCAGAGTCCCCCGTGCTATCCAGTAGGTCCTTGTGGATTATCTCTTGTACATGTGTTACTGTGAATATGGTAAGCCTGACCTCCTAACTACCTCCCTCCACCCCACCTTTCCCCTTTGGTGGCCAGAAGTTACCGTTCTAAGCCTGTGAGTCTGTTTCTGTTTTGCAGATGAGTTCATTGATACAGATTTTTCTATTCGACCCCTAAGTTATATCCTAGGCTATTTGTCTTTCTCTATCTGACTTCCTTCAGTTAGGATGATCATCGCCAGGTCTATGCATGTTGCTGGCAAAGGCATTATTTCATTACTTTTTATAGCTGAGTCATATTCCACTGTGTATCTATGTACCGTATCTTCTTTATCCATCCATCTGCCTGTGGACATTTTGGTTGCTTCTGGCCTGTGATGCAGTAAAATGCAGCACAGTATTTGAGGCATACATTTTTTTTTCAGTTAGGGTATTCTTGAATTACAATGTCATGTGAGTTTCAGGTGTATAGCAAAGTGAATCACTTACACATATATCCACTCTGTTTTAGATTCTGTTCCCATATAGGGCATTGTAGAATGCTTAGTAAGAGTTCGCTATGCTATACACTAGTTTATTATTAGCTATCTATTTTATATATAGTAGTGTGTGTACGTCAATTCCAATTTCCCAATTTATCCCTCCCCTCTCCCATTACCCCCTGGTAACCATAAGTTTGTTTTCTACATCTGTGAATCTATTTCTGTTTTGTAAATAAGTTAATTTGTACCATTTTTTTAGGTTCCACATATAAGCAACATCATATATGTCTTTGTCTTCATTTAGTACAACGATCTCTAGGTCCGTCCACATGGCTGAAAATGGCATTATTTTGTTCATTTTTTATGACTGAACAACGTTCCACTGTAAATATCTAGCACATCCTTCGTCTCACCATGTGACAGATCTATACACCATACTTGCTGTCCTGCACTAATCTGGCCATCACCCTGCATCCTATGGTCCCCACCCCTTCACTTCATTTTAGGCATCTCTCTGCATTCCTAAAGAACAACTAAATATACATACGTTTAAGTTTATAAAAATGCTGCATCTTATCTTTGGGGAATCCTCTTTGTTCCTTAATAGTATGTTATTAAGCTTAGTCCCTATGGGCTATTGTCTCTATCAAGCAGTGATTTTGATCAGTGAGCGGTATTCCATCATATGAATATATCGCATTTTATTCATATACTTTCCGAATAGCAGTGGTCATGTCCAGGCTTTCACTATTTTAATCAGAGCTACTTGGAAGATTCTTATGTATGTGGACAAGAATTTCTCTCAAGTACATACCTGGGTATATAGTATTGCCAGGTTTTGGGGAACCACAGATGTCAACTTTCGGAGACAATGGCAAACGGTTTTCCAAAGACGTTGCTCTGATCTGTTCTCTCACTGGTAATGCTGGAGCACTCCTGAAGACTTATATCCAATCATATTGCCAGATTTAGGTATAGCTCAAAGGTGTCAGTACTTAGAAGTAATGTCTTTACGGTAACTTGATCTTGTGTGGTGTGAGTCTAAGAGTCAGAAGTAGAAGTAGTGGGGAGGGAGATTTAGACTCAGGCTGAGGAATAATGGTCTCCCAGCACACCTTGTCAACTGGGGTCAGACTGTTGGAGGAGCAGTAAGCTGTCCATCCCCGGAACATTCAGCCCAGGGCATGCCCGCCCCTGGGACGCAATGTAGCTGCAGGGTACAAGTGTCAATAGGCGTTCAGACTGGAGAGCTTTAAAATGTGTTTCAGACCCTGATTCTAGCATCAGGCTGTTTTCAAATATTTGTTTCTGGACCTTTAAATAGATACCTAAAATTATAAGACGCTATTTTAAAGCATTTTGATCTTTTATCATTTAAAACCGACCAAATAAATTCCTTTAAACCCTTGAGCAGTACTGAGGTGAGATTAATTAAAAGATTAGAACTTTTGAAAGATTTTTATGTATTTTTTAATACATAAAGTTATAACTCCCAACAATAATATTTTTAGCTTTAATGGGAACATCAAAGATACTCATAATATTTTAAAATCAGGTCGTATGTGTGTGTCTGTGTGTATGCCAAGCCCAGGATTTTTGTATATATATGTGCATGTGTATAGTGCCTGTTGATTATCTCAGTAATAAATAATTGTGAGATACACAAGAAAAACCTGAAAAAGGTGAAGATATCTCTTTTTAAATTTGATGCTTCAAAGTAGTCCCAAGCCTGGCACTGATTTTAATTTTTCACTCTGGGAAGCTGTGTGTGTGTTTGCAGTCGCCTCATATCTCTATTGTCTGTGCTGATTTCTGAGGTTTGGCCACTTACAGAGTGTAGAAAATGAACAAGTGAGCCCCATCTCAATTTCTTTCATTTTACATATTCTTTTTTTTTTTAAGGCATTTGAAATCCTCTGTGACAAAGATCTATTGTCATGCCTGTTAAGCTTAGCATTTCAGCCACATCCAAGGCTTTATGTCTTCATTACAGAAGGTTTTTAAATGAGATAGAGGTGTTTGGGAGAGGCTGGCTCCTCATTTGTTTGTGCAAAACACACAGGCCAGGTTCTTTGAAGGGCGCTGGAAGAGCTCCATCAGAAAGGAGTGGGTTCCTTAGTCACAGAGGGTAGGTGACTTCCAAGGGGTGCAGAGCAGCTTCAGAGGGTACAGTGGCAGAACGATCGTCTTAGAAAGAGAAAGCATGAGCGATGCAGGGGAGTGGTGAGCCTGCCCGGAATATAGTCTCCACTAGTCACGGCTCACCTAATGTGTAGTTCCGGGGCTGGGCACCTGGCCGCTGGTGCTAGGGGAGTTCTTTCAGGTCTGCTGGACAGAGGCTGGGTGTTTGGAGAGGAGTTTGCGAGGTCAGCCTGCGTCCTTGCTGTTCCCTGCTAGTCACCACTTGTGCGGATAACTTCCATCTCACCTGCTTTTCCATGGATGGTTTCCAGTTAGCAAGACCTGATACTAAGTTGGGGGGGAGGCAGGGGGCTGTGAGCAGACCTCAAGGCAGGAAGCGAGGCTGGCCCCCCTCCTTCACCTCTCCGCATCTGAACTTCCTGCACCTTCACCCGGTAACTACTCTTCTGAGGCTAGAAGAAGTACGTGCTGAAGACGGGTGAGGGGACCAGTCTTTGGGTGCTTCCTTACACGGCCTCAGTCACCAGTCTTCAGCCAGTTCAGAGGCCATGCAGACACCTCTGGCCTTCCCTGGGGATCTGCACTTGCTGATCACTCTCAGCCTCCCTGTCACCACCTCCAGGCAGTCTTCCTTGACCATCCCATCACTCTTGGTTCTAACAGCTTTGATTTCTTGCTATTTGCCTGCCTACTATCCTGGAATGTAAACCTCCTGAATGCTCACAGCCTTGCTCCGCCCGCTCACTAGTGCTGGCTCCATGTACCATGCCAGCAAGCAGAAGATATATTACTATTTGTTGAACACTCTATTGAGTTCTGCAGACAAATAAACTTCCAGTGTTTGAAAGATCCACAGTCCCTTTACCTAGTTCGGCTTCTGCAAATGGGTTTTATTTTGAGGTCCGAGTTACTGCTACCGCATACACTGTGTTAAGCAGGATTCTGAGGCTGTGTGTCTGGCGGTGTGGTTTGGGCTGTGTGTTGGCTTGGCTTGTGTGTTGTGTCCTGGCTCAGCCCCTCCTTGGGGATGGTGGTCCTGCCTGGACCTCGCTGCTGAAGGTTCTGTAAGGCGCCTTTGGAAAAAGAAGCCATACTGCAGTAGGAACAGAGAATGAAGTGCTCAGGAGATTAGAACAAAACCAGGAACTAACCCTTTGCCTCTTCCCTTTCCCCATCCTGAGCACCTCAGGTTGACATCACTCTAGGAATAAGGGAGAACACTCCTGCTCAAACACCAATATCCTCAACACAGGCCGGGGTGGTGGGGAGGCTTACAGAACATGACCAGCTGAGGAAATTGCTTTTTGAATAAATGCTTCCATCTCTGCAGTTTGCTTCATCACAAACCTCCCATATAGAGGGCTTTTCATTTCTTGGTGAGCATGTTTCTAGAAACAGAAGGCCTGAGGCAATCAAACTGGTAGAAGTCTCTAGTCCCTGGGACTTGACTAATTTCCTGCGTTCTTGCACTCACTCACTCAGCTGTGTCTGACTCTTCCCAACCCCATGGACTGTAGCCCGCCAGCAGCTCCTCTGTCCCTGGGATTCTCCAGGCAAGAATACTGGAGTGGGTTGCCATTTCCTTCTCTAATTTCCAATCCACAAAAAACCAGGAAAGCATACACAGTTCGGAGCCTGGGGGAGGCCTTGGCGATTATTTACTGCAAACCGTGTCCGCTGGGAGACAACTCTCCCCAGAAGGAGGCCCCCCGGGTGGATCCTGACCCCAGCTCAGAGGCTGATCTTTGTCTGTGACTTTGGCTTTCTTTTGGACTGCTTTATCACCCGTGTTTGCAGCAGTGTTAAACAAAGGAGTATTTCCTCAGTCTGTCTAAGCTGATGATGCTCAGACGTAGTGACCCCCGGTAGCAACCCCCCTGCTCCCTTGCAGCCCCGTCGCTGAACCCGGTTACTCAGCCGCCCTGATGTCACATTGTCAGGAAGCTCTAGACGGGCGGCGAGCCGTGATTCAGCGCGACAGATCCGGGTCAGCCACTCCTCAGATGCCCACCTGGGGTTGGCCTCGCTGCTCGTTCCCCTGACAGGAAGTGATCCCACAGATGTTTTCATCGAAATCAACTCTGCATAGGGCCCGGAGCCACAGCTGCTTTTTGCTGGACTGTTCCTAACACGCTTCTTATGGAACCCTGCAAACTTTACTGTCCTGCCAATTAAGGCGATTTTGTGAGGGTAGGCGGGTGTGCACCCTCGCAAACCAGAACTGTCTGCCTTGGTTAGTGCAGGTTTAGCAGGCTCGAGGGGTGCTGTGAAAACCACTCACAGTTTAGTCGGTTGATGGTATCCCATCCAGACTGTGATGCAGGCAGTCTCATTTGCTGCTTTGGCAATCAGCTTGACAACGTGATACTTTAGTGTATAATTGGATAAGCAATTGGATTCTGTTATAGTACAGTGGTTTGGCATAATTATTTTCCACTGCTGTGATTTTCTAGTTCATAAATACTTTGGGGGGTTACAAATTCTTAAACGTCAACACTCTATACGCCTTAAAGTAGGATGCCATTAATTAATGTAATAGCTTATTTCAGCATTTCGGCCCCATTGGCAGCACTAGAGCAACTTTTGCTTTTACTCAAGCACGTTAACACTCAAGTCAAAGCTGCGGCAACTAATCAGATGATGAATGCTCCATCGATTACTAGAATTTCTCTCCAGAAAGAGCAAAGACCTGGGCTTTGAAACTCGGCAGTGAACAGAGGGAATCAGTTTTCTAGCATGTAGTCCACAGTTACAGGATCCCTCCCATTAAGGGAAGAAATGAATGTAGTTTTGCACAAATAGATATTTGAAGAATCTCAGGGTTCTAAGTACAAGTGGCAGTAAGAGTTTGATGACACAAGACCTTTTTTTTTTTTTTGCCTCAAATGAAAGCAAGAGGTGATTCATTTGGACACCAAGAAGGCCCAGGGTGGCGACAGCCTGCTCAATAACCCGCTCTGGTTATTCAGTGTTTGGGACAACATGTGCTTGCAGGGCACTGACTGCGTGTCTGAGAGCTACAGAGAGCGTGAAATAGCATCCAGATCTGAACGGGGAGGCAAGGGTTCTTGGAGACTTCAGGGAGTGTATGCTTAAAGAGAGATGTGCAGAAACAGAGTGATTTTCACACTGGTTCGGGGCAGCCGTGAGCAGGGGAGCCAGGACCAATGTGGCCTCACAGAGTGCCCAGAGGAAGGATGCACCAGCGGGAAGTGTAAACGTCCATACACGGGGAGAGGCCGAGCGCTCACACTGCACGCACCGCGCTCACCCGCCCCCACTGCTTCCTGAGCCCTCCCTCCAGCTCCCGCACTCACCTGCCTCCCTCTACGGCCCCAGCCAGGCTCCTCTTGATGAAAAGTTACTCCGGTGCTTTTCCTTCTCTGCTTCTACACCTTTAACATCTTCTCATCACTTCCCTGGTGGCACAGACGGCAAACAATCTGCCTGCAATGCAGGAGACCAGAGTTTGATCCCTGGAGAAGGAAATGGCAACCCACTCCAGTATTCTCTCCTGGAGAACTTCATGGACAGAGGAACCTGGCAGGCTACAGTCCATGGCGTTGCAAAGAATCGGACAGGACTGAGTGACTAGTATCACAGCAAAAATAAAATCCACACCCCCAGCCATTCCCACCAGCTGTAAATGACCAGCTATCTCCTGCACTCACTCTTCTAGCCAGTTACCCAAATGCCAAGCTTCCTTTTCCCTCAAGGCTCTGCACTTGCTGTCTGCGTAGCCTCTTGCTTCATGGACATCTAGTCATTGCTCATGTCGCCGCTGAAGTGTCACCTCTGCGTGGACCTTGCCCCAAAGCCCCTGCCCAAAGCTCTACCACTCCTGCACATCACTATGCTCTGATTCTCCTCTTATACTACAATATCATTTTGACTTCTAAGTATCTGTCATTAAAAAAAAAACATTTCCTGATGACTTCTGCTCAACTCATAGACACAGTCACCCTCGTGTGTCTGGTGCATGTTCTCAAAGGCCCAGGTTTCACAATTTCGAGCACTTCTCCCACCTCTGGACCATTTTCCAGGGTTATTGCCATGTTTTATGGCATGTTTCCCTCGTTTTTACATAATATACTGTCTAAATCGACTCATTTGTAACTTAAATTTAAGGGGAAATTTGAGATGACATCATAAATGGGAGATAAGCCTCAAATAAGTAGGATCCACACAAAGCCTTCTTGTATTCTAGCCTACAGTCTGGATGGCACCTCTCATTCTGGTAGAAGTCACACTGGTACCAGCTTAGGGCAAGCTGGTACCAACAGAGATTACTCGGCAGACAGAAAGGTGATTAGGAATGGAGCATCTGTCTCAGTAGGGCTTCCCAGGTGGCCCTAAGTGGTAAAGAAACTACCTGTCAATGCAGGAGACATAAGAGATATGGGTTTGATCCCTGGGGTGGGAAGATCCCCTGGAGAAGGGAATGGCACCCCACTCCAGTATTCTTGCCTGGGAAATCCCGTGGACAGAGGAGCCTGGTGGGCTACAGTCCATGGGGTCGCACAGAGTCAGACACAACTAAAGCAGCCTAGCACGCACGCACGCACACATCTGTCTTGATAGGGTCTGAACCTGTGTGTAGCTCTGAACTGCAGGATTGGAGCCCATCTTCTGGGCTGTGGGTCCCATGTTTTAACAATGGAATGCTAAGCCTTCATAAAATGGCAACTGAGTGCATGATCTCTCAGCAACTTTGACAGACAGGCAGGCATGGCTAGGATGCCAGGGCAGGATTCGTCTGGAAGGAAAGACCGGTACACATGGACGGTGAAGCTGGAGATGGGCACACGTTACAAGAGAGCCGGTAGATGCCTCGTGCATCTTCTGAAGGTATTCTTATTTCCCAGAACACCTTTGTCCTTAAAATCCCATCACCATCTTTGAAGCCAGGGAAAATCCTGATTTTTTAGACTCAACTGCAGACCCTACCCCAGGAAGAATTACTCTCTCCTTCATATATATCCTGAGAGCACTATGGGAGGACTTCTGGTCCAGTGTTTATGCCATACTGACTTGGACTAAATGATGCATGTATGAATCTCTATGCCCTGCTGAGTGGCAAGACTCCAGCAGGCAAAGATTTTTGTCTCCTGCATCTTTATAACTTTCAGAAGACCTAAAACAGTGCCTGTAATATATCATGTGGTCAAGAAATACTTGTTGTCTAAACTGAAAGCAGTAATAGAGGATCAGATCTAAAAAAATAGATTTACTTCCACTGAAATTATTTTCCTTGCAATGTTTATATAAACATATAAACATCTAAACAGAACTACCAACCATAAGAAATGGTTTCTCTGCTCTTTATATTATTTTATAAAACTAACAACAAGGAAAGATACTAATGAACTTTAGAACACCACCCAAGTTTGTATTCAGCCACTGGCTTCTTTAAGGAGTGGCTTTAAATTGTTTGTCTGTTCTCTGAAGACACTTCTGCATTCTACTACAGATTACTTCTAAATTCTGAGAAAACATTTAAATTATTGTGAATCATTCCTCCTACTGTATTCCATTATGGAGTTATAAAGATGTCAATAGTCAAGGCAGTTTGAGCGTTACATTGGGGAATTAATCACTGCCCCTCACACCTCATAAGAACACACTTAAAGGACAGGAAGCAGCCCAGGGTCAAAGTTGACACGTATCCACACTTCAATCAGAAATGCTGTTAACACTACCTTCTCCAGAAATCATTCCAGGCAGATAAAGCAGGATGACTGCAGATACATTTTTTTTTTCTTGAATCTCTTTTCAAAATTGTATAGAAATAGAATTCACTTCCCAGAGCCCTCACAGACTCCCCTCTGTAGAATGTGAACAAAGACTTTGGTTCAAGTTTCCGCAAACGTTGTAACTTTGGCATGAGCCTTCCTCCAGAGAAACATGCTTCTGAAAAGAGTCTCAAGTCTCGCTGTTGCATAAAGATAAGGGAAGGCATGGGTGTTGCGGGAGCCTAGGTGCTGAGTGTATTGTATTCATCATTTGATGCTGTGGCCCCATTGCAGAGGGGCAAGGGGGGAACTCTAGCACATTGAATCCCAGACACTGCATTTGAAAGAAGTTAACTCAAACTGTTATTTTATGTACTAATAAGAAAGAAAAACACTGCCAATGAAATTATGTCACACCGTTGATGGTAGGACATGCTCTGATTTCAGAGACGTTAAAATGTGAACAACTGTGCATCTGAGAACAGATGAACTTTGCCATTTAAACAGTACAGGTAATTTCCTGTGCATTTCATGCAACGATAATAATAAGCCCCAGAATGCATAAAATGCTAGCCTTGAATCTGACTTTCTTTCGGACAGTCTCCTCTATCTTTTCCATGATTCACAGCTCGGCAGTTTAGGGAACAACTGAAATAAAACCAAGCATTTCCTATTCCAAGCGTATCTTTCCAAGGGGTCTCTGAGACCCTGAGTTGCCAGATAAAATACAGGATGTCCAGTTAAATTTGAATTTCAGATAAACTCTGAATACTTTTTAATATAAGTATATCCCAAATAGTGAGTGAGATAAACTAAAAATAAATTTTCTGGGTGCCCTGTACTTTTATTTGCTGAATCCAGCATCTATCTTCCCAGGGTAATTGTGACTGCATTTGACCTTTTCCACATGCTTTCACTCCAGGGTCTTAACCTTTACCAGTCAGGAGCCTCCATTAATACTTCTTTCACTTCTTACAACCACTCTGAGAGGAAGGGGTTATTGCTGGTATTTCACGACTGAAGGGGCTGAATTTCCTCCTCAGACCTGAATGTCTCATTAGATGAGTTGGTTCGGTTTTAACTGTGATCATGACTGCTGATGCTTTCACACAGTAGTTAAAAGACAAAGGTCCCTGGAAAACCATGAAGAGAGTAAAGGTACTCTTATGCATAGAAACAACCTCTCTGGGTTGATCATTGGTCACTGTCAGGGGACAGTGTATCCAGCCTGTAACAACAACAGCCGCAAACACCCAACACCACTTACTATGTGTCATGCATATCAGTATAAAGACCTCTTCCCTACTTTTACGGAGGGGGAGGCTGAGGCCCAGAGAGGTTAGAGAGCTTGCACTTCTCATTGTTCATGTCTGGGCCTAATCTCATCTTCTTGGAGAGTCCTTGCTGGGTGTCCCTTAGGGTAATCACCACTCCTGCCGCCACCATCACTCTTTATCCTAACAGTCTATTTCTTTCCTTGTGAAACTAAATCACCTCTCAGAAGCCTTTCAGGCTAGGTGAGCCCCTCCCAGCACTGTTCTCACGTGGTAATGCCCATCTCATCTGTAACCAACCAACCCACCTGGGTGGCGCATGAGGACAGTAGAGAGGTTAGTCCGGGTAGGTGCATGCATGCCAGGGCTGCCTCCTGGCATTGCAAGGACACCATAAGTATCTGGCAGGTGAATAAGTCATCACTGCCTTTCCCTATGGATGGTCTAAGGTAATCTGGAAAGTTCTTCTGAAGTGAAACTCCTCCATTAAAGCTCATGGGTGCATGCCTGCTCGGTCATGTCTGAGTCTTTGCGACCCCACGGACTATAGCCCACCGGGCTCCTCTGTCCATGGGATTCTCTAGTCAAGAATACTTGAGTGGGTTGCCATGCCCTCCTCCACCACTGAAGGTCACCTGAGGCAAATAGTGCCTTTGGATAAGGCGCTTTTTAGAGTCATGATTAGGGCTTATCTGTTAGTTAGCTCGGCAGCGGTTTCCAGCCCGCAGGTTCTTGGGCTGCTTGGAGAAATAGAATCTTACTCTGACCCACAGCACAATTCATTTCCAAGTCACCTGGGCAGCTCTTCCAGGACATGAGGCTTGCCCACCAGGCCTCTCCCAGGCTGCCTATGCCTGCAGACTCTACATGCATTCAAAAGCTCCCACACCAGACCAGCATCCTGATGTTGCTGGGAAAAGAGCCTTGTGGCTCAGACGATCCTTGGATAGAGAAGAAGGGCAGTTTCAGAGGAGAGTTTGCCAAGGAAAGCCTCCATACTGTGGAATCGCAAGCAATGGGCTTAAAGGCAAATGTGTAATATTCTTTCTGTAATATATATGGGTTCTATCTGTGCACACAAACTTCTCCGAAACACACGGTTTCTCAACTACAGGTGCACCTGAGAGCTGCCTGAGATGTTTGAAAACAGTCCCCACCGCCAGGCTGCCCCCCTAGACCAATTAAGCCTGAACCCCTGGGGCAGGACCACCATCTGTCATTTTTAAAGTTCTCCCTGTGATTCCTGTGGGCAGCCGGGGTTGAACATGGCTGTTCTGAAGAAAGCCACGTGCTTCCATCGGGGACTTTTGGGACTAGAAACCCCTAGGTTTTAAAAACCATATACCATAGAGCTTTGCAAATAGCATTAGTTTTTGTTTTACTCATGTCCTATTTCCCATAAACAACTTCTAAGCATTGGCATGATGCTGCCATCTGGGAGACATATGACAATAACAGACGGTAAGCCTGATAACCAAGGAGGCATTAACGTTTGCAGGCTCTAAATTATTTGGATTCATCTGGTGCGATCTGCCTTGATGAGGCCACTTAATGCTTGATTTCTGCGTCTTCCGACGGCAGTACCAGAAGTGGGGAGGCCATATTTTCTGGGCTTTGCGTTGTTCTCTGTCATCCTATTGAAATAGTTACAAGATGGATTTATAACAGACCTAAAGCTAGTATCAAAATGAAAATTAGTTCTTGAGGAGAAAAATAGCAATCCTGTTTGACTTGCCTGTAGCCATTGCGTCATCTCTGCCTCTGCAAGGAAGGAAATGACTTCTTAATGTGGTTTTCTTCCACTAAGGGAAATTAAATCTATGTGGCAAAGTGTAAAACCAGCATGCTAGCAGCCAGATATGGAGCAGAAGATCCACGACCCTCATAAACATATTCGTGGCTGGGGTATATGCTAATGAACCTCATTTAGGCTCACACTTACCCCACAAGCATCTAGGTCTGCTCACTGTTTTGTCTTCTGTATCCAAGTTGGCTCTGAAACAATCGGAACATCTCTCCATCTGCTGCAAGTTGCTGGGGTGGGGTCTCTGGGTTAGAGTGGGAGTGACTGGGGCCTTAGATCGCAAACTCTGCTATTTTAATTGTGCCACTTGCCTGAGTCGGCAAGATTCTTTGTTGGAGGATCTGACTTTTGGGTAATGGTACCTGGGGGCCAGGAGCTGTGGAAATGTTGGCTCTCTGGTGACACCGCACTTCCTCCCAGAGAGGATTTTAAAAAGGGAAAAACTGTGGGGAACACCCCCCACCACTACTGCTCCTAGCTGGGCGATCTCTGACAGGGGACGGAACTTCCTCAGACTTTAGTTTCTTCCTTGGTAAGAAGGAGTCAGCATCACGACTCAACGGACATGAGTTTGAGCAAGCTCCAGGAGTTGGTGATGGACAGGGAGGCCTGGTGTGCTGCAGTCCATGGGGCCACAAAGAGTCGGACACGACTGAGCGACTGAGCTGAGCTGAAGAAGGAGCGGGGTAGTGCCTGCCTCGTGTATCGGCTATTGTAAGAATTAAGTGAAATGATGCACGAGGAAGTAATACATGAAGAGGAAGAAACGGCCCTTCGCATCATAAATACTGGCCATCATTGGTGCTGTTAAATAGCTGGCCCCAGTCTCCTCAGATGACTTAACATGAAATACTGCATTATGCCTCCTGTGGAGAAATGTATGCCCTCAGCATTTTACAGTGTCTACAGCTACAGACAGGAATAACAAGTTTAGTTCAACAACATATTAAAAAAATCATACATCACGACCAAGTGGGCTTTATCCCAGGAATGCAAGGATTCTTTCATATCCGCAAATCAATCAATGTAATACACCACATTAACAAATTGAAAGATAAAAACCATATGATTATCTCAATAGATGCAGAAAAAGCCTTTGACAAAATTCAACATCCATTTATGATTAAAACTCTCCAGAAAGCAGGAATAGAAGGAACATACCTCAACATAATAAAAGCTATATATGACAAATCCACAGCAAGCATCACCCTCAATGGTGAAAAATTGAAAGCATTTCCCCTGAAATCAGGAACAAGACAAGGGTGCCAACTCTCACCACTACTATTCAACATAGTTTTGGAAGTGTTGGCCACAGCAATCAGGGCAGAAAAAGAAGTAAAAGGAATCCAAATAGGAAAAGAAGAAGTGAAACTCTCTCTGTTTGCAGATGACATGATCCTCTACATAGAAAACCCTAAAGACTCTACCAGAAAATTACTAGAGCTAATCAATGAATACAGTAAAGTTGCAGGATATAAAATTAACACACAGAAATCTCTTGCATTCCTATACACTAACAATGAGAAAACAGAAAGAGAAATTAAGGAAACAATACCATTCACCATTGCAACAAAAACAATAAAATACTTAGGAGTATATCTACCTAAAGAAACAAAAGACCTATACATAGAAAACTATAAAACACTGATGAAAGAAATCAAAGAGGACACAAACAGATGGAGAAATATACTGTGTTCATGGATTGGAAGAATCAATATTGTCAAAATGGCTATACTACCCAAAGCAATCTATAGATTCAATGCAATCCCTATCAAACTACCAACGGTATTTTTCACAGAACTAGAACAAATAATTTCACAATTTGTATGGAAACACAAAAAACCTCGACTAGCCAAAGTAATCCTGAGAAAGAAGAATGGAACTGGAGGAATCAACCTGCCTGACTTCAGACTATACTACAAAGCCACAGTCATCAAGACAGTATGGTACTGGCACAAAGACAGAAATAAAGATCAATGGAACAGAATAGAAAGCCCAGAGATAAATCCACGAACCTATGGTCACCTTATCTTTGACAAAGGAGGCAAGGATATACAATGGAAAAAAGACAACCTCTTTAACAAGTGGTGCTGGGAAAACTGGTCAACCACCTGTAAAAGAATGAAACTAGAACACTTTCTAACACCATACACAAAAATAAACTCAAAATGGATTAAAGATCTAAATGTAAGACCAGAAACTATAAAACTCCTAGAGGAGAACATAGGCAAAACACTCTCTGACATAAATCACAGCAGGATCCTCTATGACCCACATCCCAGAATTTTAGAAATAAAAGCAAAAATAAACAAATGGGACCTAATGAAACTTAAAAGCTTTTGCACAACAAAGGAAACTATAAGCAAGGTGAAAAGACAGCCCTCAGATTGGGAGAAAATAATAGCAAATGAAGCAACAGACAAAGGATTAATCTCAAAAATATACAAGCAACTCCTGCAGCTCAATTCCAGAAAAATAAATGACCCAATCAAAAAATGGGCCAAAGAACTAAACAGACATTTCTCCAAGGAAGACATACAGATGGCAAAAAAACACATGAAAAGATGCTCAACATCACTCATTATCAGAGAAATGCAAATCAAAACCACAATGAGGTACCAATGCACACCAGTCAGGATGGCTGCTATCCAAAAGTCTACAAGCAATAAATGCTGGAGAGGGTGTGGAGAAAAGGGAACCCTCTTACACTGTGGGTGGGAATGCAAACTAGTACAGCCGCTATGGAGAACAGTGTGGAGATTTCTTAAAAAACTGGAAATAGAACTGCCATATGACCCAGCAATCCCACTTCTGGGCATACACACCAAGGAAACCAGATCTGAAAGAGACACGTGCACCCCAATGTTCATCACAGCACTGTTTATAATAGCCAGGACATGGAAGCAACCTAGATGCCCATCAGCAGACGAATGGATGAGAGGAAGCTGTGGTACATATACACCATGGAATATTACTCAGCCATTAAAAAGAATTCATTTGAATCAGTTCTAATGAGATGGATGAAACTGGAGTCCATTATACAGAGCGAAGTAAGCCAGAAAGATAAAGACCATTACAGTATATAACACATATATATGGAATTTAGAAAGATGGTAATGATAACCCTATATGCAAAACAGAAAAAGAGACTCAGATGTATAGAACAGACTTGTGGACTCTGGGAGAAGGCGAGGGTGGGATCTTTCAAGAGAACAGCATCGAAATATGTATATTATCTAGGGTGAAACAGATCACCAGCCCAGGTTGGGTGCATGAGACAAGCGCTCGGGCCTGGTGCACTGGGAAGACCCAGAGGGATCAGGTGGAGAGGGAGGTGGGAGGGGGGACCAGGATGGGGAATACATGTAAATCCATGGCTAATTCATTTCAATGTATGACAAAAACCACTGCAATGATAAAGTAATTAGCCTCCAACTAATAAAAATAAATGGAAAAAAAAAAAAAACTAACCTGCACAGGAGATTAAGGGGGAACTGAGCTCTTCTAATGAAGAACATTCTGACAGCATCCTCTCTCTCTGATAGAACTGAAATTTTATTCACTCACTATGTAAACCAAAACATACACAAAATATATATTTTTTTAATAAATATGTGTATATGAAGAGGATTTTAAAAGAGTTCTTTTGACTAAGACTGAGTGTTAATTTTTTGATGCTTCCTCATTTAATTCTTTTCCTCACTTAGTTTTTTTTTTTTTTTTTTTACCATTTGCAGGCTTGAAGCCTCTTTTAATGTAGATACTCTTATTTCTTCAAAATTCCCAGGTGACTCACTGGTAAAAAATCCAGGAAGATTCTCTGAGGTAGGAAATGGCAACCCACTCCATGGGTGTGGAGAATCCCGTGGACTCTGGTGGGCTACAGTCCATGGGTGGCAAAAGAGTCAGACACAGCTTAGTGACGAAACATCAGCACCAACTCTTATTTCTTACTCAGTACTCACGGCCCTTCTATTATTATCATCAATTGGCCTGGGCCATTTTGGTTCAGTGAGCAAAACTGCTCAGAGCTCATATAAGAGAGGAGAAGGTAGGTTAACCTCAGGCGAACTTGGGAAATGATTGTGGGCAGGTGGCCAAGGTGGTGTCTTCAGGGGCTGGGAAGTAAACAGAATGGATGCTGCTGGTCAAGCATAATTTTAGAAGGTGGTGGGGGTTTTGGTAAATGGCAGGATGCCCCCTGCCCACCCCCCGCCGTCTGTGACCACCACTCCCAGCCTCAGTGGATCATTACAAGGCAGTGAACCGCCCTCAGCGTAGCCTAATCTAGTTACTGTGTTACAGAAGTTAGAAATGTGGATTTTTACACAACACCCTTCCCCATTTTCGGATTTCGGCAAGTAATTGTGCTTAGTCCCTCAGTCCTGTCCGACTCTTTGCGACCACGTGGACTGTAGCCCCGCCAGGCTCCTCTGTCCACGGGATGCTCCAGGTAAGAATACTGGAGTGGGTAGCCATTCCCTTCTCCAGGGGATCTTCCCAACCCAGGGATTGAACCTGGGTCTCCTGCATTGCAGGGGGATTCTCAGCCAAGTAATACAATGATAAGATATGTGCCCTAGCCTCTGATTTGCAAATGCTGTTCCGCTGCCCCACAATAATTGTTCCAAAGGAAGATCCCACAGGAGTCTTTTTTTTTTTTCTCTCCAAAGCTCCAGAAACACGACAGAGAGGATCAAGACTCCCCAGCCTTGTGGCGGTCAGAGGAGGAGATGGCGGCTGAGGCCGCAGCACTGAGGTGCTACTTTCAGTGACGCAGGTAAGACTGCAGTTCAGGTCAACATCGCGCAGACCCTCCTGGCGCCTCCCCAGGAAACGGGGCTCACTGCCCAGCGCGCGTCGGGGGTGGGGGGCAGGGAAGCAGCCCCGCCCACTCCCTATGGCACCGGTGGGGGCTGCACAAACAGTGCAGCTGGAGTGGGGAGGACTCCGACCCTTGGGGTCTCACTTCCACACCACCTCTCTACACCTCTCCCCTCCGTTCCTGTGCTTCCTGCCCAGGCCCTTGACCCCTCTGTCCTCTCCAGTCCAGCCTCTGCAAAGCAACTGGAGATAGTCTGTAAGGCAGACCTCCTAAAAAACGAAATTAAACCACCATATGACTCAGCCATCCCACCTCGGGACATACGCGGGTGGGACAAATGGAGAGAGCAGCACTGAAGTGGATACATTACCAAGTGTGAATAGCGAGCTACTGAGACGTTGCTCTGTGACAATCCAGAGCGGTGGGAGGGAAGTTCGGGAAGGGAAGGGACCGTATGTCTACCTATGACTGACTCATGTTGATGGAGGACAGAAACCATCACAATACTGTAAAGCAATCATTCACCAATTAAGGAAAAAAAAAATCCAGACCCTCCCAGGAAGTCACCCTGCCCTTAGGCTCAAGTCTCAGATTCCTGTTTCCAGCTTGCAGCTTAGAGCTCACAACCAACTCAGCCATGCTCAGGCGGGCTCTGGGTCTCTGGTGGCTCACAAGGTAAAGAATCCCCCTGCAATGCGGGAGACCTGGATTCGACCCCTGGGTTGGGAAGATCCCCTGGAGGAGGGCATGGCCACCCACTCCAGTGTTCTTGCCTGGAGAACCCCATGGACAGAGGAGCCTGGCAGGCTGCAGCCCACGGGGTCACAGAGAGGCGGACGGGACTGATGGACTTTACTGGCAGACTAAGGGCACACACAGCTCTCCTGGCAGCTCTTTGGCAAATTATCTTTCTGTTTCCCTTCGAATTACCTCTTCACATTAATGATGTTTAACTACTGGGAGATCCCAGATTTGAGACTTATAGAAGGTGATAGCCAATCTCCTTTTCACGTTTGTATGCAGTGTTAAGGAGTTCAGGCATCTTCTGAAAGGTATCAGTGTTAATAAACAGTATTGGGGCCTACTTTGAGTAAAAGAATTATTTGTTATCTAGAATTCAAATTAAACTGGGTCTTCTATTTTATCTGACAACCCTGTTAATAAACTTCTGCAGGGATTATGGACCCCAGATAAAAAGCCTCTTCTCTACATTGTTTTTCTCTTTTAAAACTGTCTGCTTCATCTGGTCTTGTGTAAATGTGTTTATATTATAAGCAGCTGAAGTAGATCAGATACAAATTAAAAATGCAATTAGTGAACAAATATTGGTAGCAATTGCATTATACAAAGTTGTATCAAGGACTTAATGAGCATGGTTTTTAGCTACAAAACATTGGTTGTGGTATTAGGTTCTCATTTGGAGATGTAAGTCTGTTTTAGTTAGTTTAAAATAAATGTGCATTTCCTGGTCTTTCTCCCTGCCACCCTCTTTTTAATGACTATTCTAATTCCTTAGAGACCCAGTATCAAATACCCACCCCCTCACACCCCCAGTGATTGCTCACATCGCTGCTGTCTCGGGCCTTGGCATCATAGAAAGCGCACTGCCTTCTCCACGTCAGTGGCTTGTCAGCTCTGCACCCAGTTGCAGAGTGGTGGGAGTGGAGGCTGACTTTTTAAAATTTTATTTTAATTGGGGGATAATCACTTTACAATAAGTGCTTTATAATACTGTGATGGTTTTTGCCATGCATCAGTATGAATTGATATTTTATTTTTAATCTTTTCCACCGCTGTTCACCTTCTCACTTCTCCCTGCCTTCCCTTCTCTCCCCACCTGAGGACCAAGCTGGTTTACTAAGAACACAGGCCTGTGGGCGTGACTACGGACGTCTTCCTATTCCTCTTCTGCAAGCTGTGTGTCCTCTTCAAATGGTGTCACCACTTTCTAGGCTGAGTTTCTTGTTTTTTCGCTTTCCGGCTTTCTTATGTAACAGGCACTTCCAGGGCGAGGCAGGAACGCTGCAGGCTTTTCCTGAGGCTTGCTCAGTTGTAGGATTCTGTCTTACAGTGTGTTTTCTAGACTGTTTAAGAGAATTTAAACCTCATCCCTGAGTTTCTGGCATGCTCTGCTTTGTCAGCTTTTGCTTCTGTCTTGCCTTGGGGCCTAACATCACCTGTCTTCCAGGTGAATCAACTTGCCTTGTAAGTCTTCTAGAAAGATATTCCCCTTAACTTGTTACACGAACTATCGCCAGACAGCCTGTGGGCTTCTGAATGAACTCACAGTAATATCTCTCTTTAAGGATGTTTGGCTACAGACCAAACAAGTCACCTTCAGTTTTCCCAGCAGCCAGATGTGGTAAGTGGAAATGGGAGGGAGGCCAAAGAGCACAGGATGAGTAACTTGGAGGCGAGGGACCAAACATAAGCCTGAGATTTCACCACCTGGAGAAGGGAATGGCCAACCACTTCCATATTCTTGCCTCAAGAACCCCACGAACAGTATGAAAAAGCAAAAAGATATGATACCAGGAGGTGAGCCCCCCAGCTTGGGAGGTGTCCAGTTTGCAGAGCGACAGAGGGTGAGATGGTTGGATGGCATCATGGATCCAACGGACATGAGTTTGAGCAAGCTCTGGGAGATGGTGATGGACAGGGAAGCCTGGCGTGCTGCAGTCCAAGGGGTTGCAAAGAGTCAGACACGACACGCACCAAATGTTTCTACAGTGTTAAGGGGTTCATGGAACAAATAGGGCTGTCCTGCAAGACGTGGACAGACCTAGACTTCACACAGTATCTGAAATCCAGATATCCTTGGCCGCTCCAGCCTCTCCTGAGTATCCCCTCATCAGCAAGCCAGTGTCGGGCAGAGCCAGTCTGAAGCCCCTGGTGCTGCTCACTCTGCCCGACCGCACACTTCACAGCACGCAGGGATGCCGGGCTCGGCTCCGGAATGGATGATCACCACACCATTGCTGAGACTCGATAGACCACATAGGTTCTCTTATTATCCTTCCTTGCAGGTGATGACAAGACTCGGTGATGCCAAGTGCTGTTGCAAGTGGTGGAGCTCAGATTTGCACCCAGACAGCCCCACCTCCAAGGGCTTTCCCTTCGTCTCTCACTGTTCACCTTGCGTAGAAGGGCCTGTGGCTCCAGTCAGCACTGCCACCCTCTCCCAGCTCTCCTGTGTTCCAAGTTGTGTCTTCAGCCTCTCCACCTGGTCTGCTGGCCTCCCTGGTTCCTCTGTGAGGACGTCCCTCCCCTGCTGAACTTTCTTCCCATTACTGCCAATCCCACCCACTCGGGTCCCTGCCTCCCTGGGCCCGTTGCAGCCAGGCCGCAGGAACCCTAGTGGGCTGAACCAACTACTTCACTCTGCTTGAAAGGTGTTCCACACTCTGCTGACTCCTGCCTGTCTTTTCTCCACCATTTGACCACCTGCCTAAGTCATGGGACCTTCGGCATTTAAGTGTCTCACCAATTTCATTTCTTCCCATCTTGGCATGCTTTTTTCAATCTTTGTGTACTAGTTACTATTTACCTGATTCACTTTTAAAAATTCAGTTTATCTTAAACTTTATATTTTATCTTAAACTTTATATCTTAGCCATAAGAGAAATGCATATTACTTATTACTTATCATTAAAAGTTAAGCATAAAAATAAATATAAAAGGGAAACAGTGCTGACGAATTCCATCTCTGCACAGCTGCTTGCCTGGAACTATCAGACTGAGATTCTTTCTCTTCTTTGTTAAGCTGAGAGGCTGGTCATCCTTAGAGAGGGTGGCACCAAACCAAGACTCTCCATTTGCCCTAATCCAAAGGATTTAAAAGAGAATTACCTACAGAGGGGTTTCATGTACATCAGCTAAAATGATCTTAGACCAGTGATGTCCCTCTTGGGAAAACAGCAGTAGAAGTCAGAGCCCAAACCCAAACCAGCTGACTCTAGACCCGTTCCCACCCCTGACCTAGTGCTTCCTGAGTCTCTCAGCCAGCACGGGGGTGGGGGAGACAGTGCGTGGGGGAAGCCAGAGTGAGCTTCCCTGGGGACGAGAAGTGGAGGGCTCCAGGCAGCAAGCCCTGCTCCACACCCCACCGCCCCCCACAGGCACCCTCAGTCTCCGGGCCGATGGGACCTGTTGGTCACTCATCTGCCTTAGCGGCCAGCATACTGCAAAGCAGCATGTGCAGCCTTCTGCTCGGAGATGCCCCAGCTAGGAAACGGGACTGTGACAGGCAACCACTCTGCGCAGTGTCTGCTGTGGGAAACTCTAGCAGCCCCTCAGTAAGTAACCAACCCTGTTCTACAGACCCAAATTAATCCTCAGCCTGACCACCACACTACCACAAACATTCCCAAACTAGAAACCGTGTCTTCTGCCTCTTGAAACCATCACAGTACCAACATGGGCTTAGTTGTGCAGAAGACTTTTCCTGATCTTTCCATATAACCCCGAGGGATGTCTTGAATCCTTGGCTGAGCAGAAGAGTGACTGTGAGTTGGCAGTTGCTTAAGCAATAGTACAAAGCAGATGCTGCCTTCAGCACTCAGGGGACGAGCCAACCACAGTCCACAACTGCCTGGGGTTGTGGATGAAGCTGTGGTGGTCTCCCTGTCCACGTGACAGATCCCTGATGAGGTCAGCAATCCTCTGGTTCCAGGAATTCAGCATGTGCTTTCTGCTTCGGTGAATTTATGCATCACCTCCCCGCACAGGGCTGAGTTCCTGGGAAGGTGTTTTGCGACGGTTTTTAGTCTTTGTTCTAAATCACATTAGATGGCAGTGGATCTGCATTTATCATCTAATTTTGCATTCCTTCCTGAAGTGAAGTGAAAGTCGCTCAGATGTGTCTGAGACTGCGACCCCATGGACTATACAGTCCATGGAACTCTCCAGGCCAGAATAATGGAGTGGGTAGCCTTTCCCTCCTCCAGGGGATCTTCCCAACCCAGGGATCAAGCCCAGGTTTCCTGAGTTGCAGGCAGATTCTTTACCAGCTGAGCCTCAGCGAAGCCCTTCCTAGAACACAGCTTCACAGTTTGTTTGTTTTTTTTCTTTTTAAATTTCCCTCTAGGTATTTAATTCTTGGGTTGGCTGCCTCTACACACCATTATATATTATCAGTTCCTGTCCCCACTCCCACCCCGTGATGGGATTTTGTGGGGTGTGTTGTTTGTAAAATCTGCAAGCATCGCCCCTGACTCTGATAGCAAGTCAGAGTGGAGCGGGTCTCCACACCCTGTTGTGTCAGCAGAGATCATCTGTAATTCATCAAACCCTCCTCTGTGCACACCATTATTTCGTAGATAATTGGCTGCCTCTCATTTACTCAGAACAGAGCCCTGCAATTGCAAAGCAACTGAGTCAGCCCAAAACAGCATGATTAGTAGCTACAGATACACTGTCAAAGCAAAATCTTGACACTAGAATTTTTGAAAAATCACCATAATTTCAGCCACTGGACCACACGTATCATATCGTACTCATGGATAGTCGAGGTGGACAAGAAAGGACAGGTTTACTTACCGAGTACATGTTCTGATCACTCAATTGTACCTTTTGAAATCTACCCCATCCACTTAGAAAAAACCTCAGCCTCCTCCACGAGGGTGTCCTCTCAGCTCTGCAACCTCCCATGAGAAAGACCCAAGGAGCCGGTCAGAGTACTCCTGTTTCCTTGCCGGGGAGGAAGAGTAACTTCAGCTCCTTGGCCAATTTAGTGCTAAACCTGCGAGGTAAGGCCCATGCTGGGGCATCATCAATACCAGCAAAAGTCTTTGCAATCACTCTTTCAGCCCATCCCCAGATTGATACTTGAAAAGAGTAAGAGATGCCCCCTTGCCCTACTGATACTTTAGTATGATGTTCTAAAGCTCTTTAGATAAAGGATCCATCATCTTAAGGAAAGCAAGAAAAGATAGTTTAGTTTGCTTTTTCTTCCTCTGCTGTGCATGTTTCTACTGAATTATGCTGCTTCTCCCTTCCTTGTGTAGAGTATGTTTACAGAACCAAAGTTCAGTAGCAAGGATTTTAACATTCAGTTATTTGGATTAGCTAAATATAAATCAAGTCTCTATGGTCTAAACTAGGAGTAATAAACCATAGTATCATGGAGACTTTAGACATAACAAAATCTAATATCCCATTAAAGAACACTGAGCACCAGAAATTGATGCTTTCAAACTGTGGCGCTAGAGAAGAATCTTGAGAGTCCCTTGGACTGCAAAGAGATCAAACCAGTCAGTCCTAAAGGAAATCAGTCCTGAATATTCACTGGAAAGCCTGATGCTAAAGCTGAAGCTCCAATACTTTGGCCACCTGATGCGCAGAGTTGACTCAATGGAAAAGACCCCGATGCCAGGAAAGAGTGAGGGTAGGAGAAGGGGGAAACAGAGGGTGAGATGGTTGGATGGCATCACTGACTCAATGGACATGAGTTTGAGCGAATTCCAGGAGAGATGGTGAAGGACAGGGAAGCCTGGCATGCTGCAGTCCGTGGGGTCACAGAGTTGGACACAACTGAGTGACCGAGCAACAACATCCTGTTAAATAATTTTATCATAACTCCAAGGAAAAACCATTTAGTTATACTTTAACCTTCCCTTTCATAAACATTCTTTGAAATAAGTCCACCTCATAGTTCCAAAATGAGGTTTTTAGTTCAGTTTCATTATTTTTAAAATGTTTTACCAAGATCTAGCTTTTTATAAAATATACCCAATAGTTCAGGCAGACGCTTTCCAGGCCTCTAAGGGCTAAAGAATCTACAGAACTGTTCATCTGAGATTTAATTCAAGTGTTCATAGACATGACTCCTGTCCATAAGTTAACTTTAACCCTTCTGAATCTTCGAACTACAGGATCCATCAGCACAAAGTCGTTTTCAGAAGACTGCAGTCCAAATGCCAAAAGGAACTTTTTCAAGTTTCAAGCTTTACTTGTATCTCGTGAGATGATAAAGTCTATCATCACCATCATCCTTATCCTCATCTCGTTTCCAGAAATGGATGATTTATCACGTCAATCTGCATAGTCCCATAAGGCCAAAACCTTCCACAAATATCTACCCACTCCCAAGACTCTTCTTTGTCTACTTGCTTCTCTCTTCTCTTCCACTTTTCACATTTTGTCTTTGTCTCTGTTGTAAAGGAAGATGGGGGAGCACAGAAGACCCTCCTAGAGGTCATGGGGGGGTTAATATGAAGAAAAGCTATGAAAATTCACCTGAACCATCTTTGACTCATCATTTAATAATAGCTAATATTTACACAATTCATGCCATCCTATGCCTAAAATGTCCCTCAGTCACCTCTTATATAGTGATTGCTCCATTATTCTGACATTCCACCGGCACTAACCAAGTTATCATGTGGGCTCGCAACCAATCAATTCAGGATATGCTAGCAAAAGCAGCTCTAAATTGTGCTCCTTCTGGATTTATTTCTTCTCTGAGGATCCAAGAGACACTGCAGTAAGTTCTGCTGTCTCCAATTTATAATGAGTGGTGAGCCACGAAAACTGCGAGGGCCCATCGGCTATGCCAATGCATAGATGGGTTATGTTCCCTCTGATTTCTGTTACACGTTAGAGATAATAAATTATGTAAATGTTTGAGTGGTAAGAAATTAGTTCAAGAAGTAATTAAAGACAAGACCTGTAGGGCAGGCTGTTTTGAGACCACCAAGAAAGAAGTGTGACTTCCGTTTCTATTACTAAACAGACCAGACCCAGACACTGAATTAATGGGATTCTGATTTGCTAGTCCTATTCGGTTCCTGGAAGAAGCAAAGAAAAAACCACCTCTGGAAGAAAATAATACCATCCAAAATCTTAAATTTTTTCTATAAATATTTTCAAATGAAATGTCCAATACCAGTATACATATGCACACACAACTTATGAGGAGACAATTTAATGTAAACAAGGTTAGAATCGCCAGACAGCCATTAAAATAAATCTGTTTACTTTCTTTTGGAATGAAAAGGACTAGATTATGCCCCCCTCAAAAAAAAATTCCACAGAAAGCTAGAATCTATTAAAAATAGAGAGATGATGTGAAAAAGAACCAAATTCTGCCAAATTCTGTAACTGAAAAATACAGTAACTCAATGAATGAATTTAGCAGCCTGAGTTTGGCAGGCAAGAAGAAATTTAGTGAACTTACAGATGAGCCATGAAAATATAGCATCTGGTCCCATCATTTCATCTCAAATAGATGGGGAAAAGTGGGAAAACAGTGACAGATTTCATTTTCTTGGACTCTAAAATCACTGCAAATTGTGACTGCAGCCATGAAATTAAAAGATGCTTGCTCCTTAGAAGAAAAACTATGACAAACCTAGATAGCATATTAAAAAGCAGAGACATCACTTTGCCAACAAAGGTCCATATAGTCAAAACTATGGTTTTTCCAGTAGTCATGTATGGATGTAAAAGTTGGACCATAAAGAAGGCCAAGCATCAAAGAACTGATGCTTTCTTCCAACTGTGGTGTTGGAGAAGACTCTTGAGAGTCACTTGATCAGCAAGGAGACCAAACCATGTAATCCTAAAGGAAATCAACCCTGAATATTCATTGGAAGGTGCGGATGCTCCAATATTTGGCCACCTGATATGAAGAGCTGACTTGTTGGACAAGACCCTGATGCTGGGAAAGATTGAGGGTAGGAGGAAAAGAGGATGACAGAGGATGAGATGGTTGGATGGCATCACCAACTCAATGATCATGAGTTTGAGCAACCTCCCGAAGGACAGAGAAGCCTGGCATGCTGCAGCCCATGGGGTCACAAAGAGTCAGACACAACTTAGCAACTGAACAACAACAAAATGAAAATATTCCTAAAGAACCATGAAGAGATGAAAGGAGAGTGGCAAAAATATGAGAGGTCAGAAGTATAGACTATACTGAGAAAGTCTAATAGATATGCATAATTCCAAAACAGAATTTTAGTGAAAGATATACTTAAATAGATAGTGGCTGAGAATTTTTCAAGTCACCAATCCAAAAATTCAAGAACACTCCAAACCCAGAGTGAGGGTGTAGAATACACACCTAGGCATATCATGGTACAATTGCAGAAAATCAAAGAGTAGTTTGTTAGATTTAATAGTAAGAAGGAAAAAAAAAACAACAACTTACTTTCTAAGGAGCAATAATTAGACAAAGGCAACAGCTTCCTGGGTGGCACTAGTGGTAAAGAACCTGCCTGCCAATGCAGAAGATGTGAGAGACGGGGGTTTGATCTCTGGGTCAGGAAGATCCCTTGGAGGCAGGCATGGCAACCCACTCCATATTCCTGCTTGGAAAGTGTACTTAAATATATAAATATCTCCCCTCCACTTGAGTCTCCTTACCCCGACTATCCCACCCCTCTAGGTCATCACAGAGCTGAGCTGAGCTCCCTGTTCTATAGAGCAGCTTCCCACGAGCTGTCTTTTACACACAGGAGTGTATATACGTCAATGCCACTCTCCCAGTCCGTCCCCCACTCCCCTTCCCCCTGCCGTGTCCATATGTCCATTCTCTACTTCTGTCTCTATTTGTGCCTTACGAATAGAGTCATCTGTACCCTTTGTAATATATTCTGTATGTATGTGTTAATGTACATATCTGTTTTTCTGACTGACTTTATTCTGCTTTTCTGGTCACCACAAATGACCCAATTTCATTCCTTTTGGTGGCCAAGTAATATTCTATCGTATATGTGTACCACGTCTTCCTTCTCCATTCCTCTGCTGATGGACCTTTAGGTTGCTTTCACGTCCTGGCTGTTGTAAACAGCGCTGCAATGACATTATGGTGCATGTATCTCTTTGAATTATAGTTTCCTCGGAGTATATGCCCAGGAGCGGGATTGCAGGCTCGCATGGCACTTCTGCATTTAGGTTTTTGTTTTTTAACTTTTAGTTTTTTAAGGAACCTCCAGTGTTCCCCATAGCAGCTGCATCCATTTACATTCCCACCGCCAGTGCAAGAAGGTTCTCTTTTCCCCATACCTAGAGGGTAATTTACTTTTTGATTATGACTCTTATGCATTTACTGGGAAAAAAGCTAAAAGTTATGCGAAATGCTAAACATCTTCCTGGTTATTGCACTCATTAAAAAGGAGAAGAGCATATAATGAATAATCTTAGACCAATAAATTTGAAAGTTGGGTTTAAATTCATATTTCCAGAAAAAATGCAGTTTACCCAAAGTGACAAAGTGAAAAATAAAATATGAATAGTTTGATAACTATTACAGAACTCTATAGTCAGAAAAGACCCTAATGCTGGGAAAGACTGAAAGCAGGAGAAGGGGACGACAGAGGATGAGATGGTTGGATGGCATCACCGACTCGATGGACATGAGTTTGGGGGAAACTTGGGAGTTAATGATGGACAGGGAGGCCTGGCGTGCTCCAGTCCCTGGGGTCGCAAAGAGTCAGACACGACTGAGCGACTGGACTGAAAGAACTCAAAGCTGAATTAAAACCCATCTCACAGAGACAGTGTTAGGCCCAGATAACTGTACTGGTGAATTCTACCACACAATTAAGAAAGAAAAATCTGAGTAAGATTTTCAGTGAAAATCTTTTGACTGCTGTAACAAATTTTGGCAGAAAAAAGGAAAAAAAAAGAAAGAAAACCTCTCCCAATTCTCAATTTGTTGTATGGGTTGCCTTACACATGAACCTGACAAGAATATAACAGAAAGCAATTCTACAGACTAACTGCACATGGAAACACAGATGCCACTGTCCTAACAGATACCTTATGGGTAGACAGACAGGCATACAGATAAACTGCATGTGTGTGCACACAATCTATGAAAAGGATGAGACATCATGACCAATGCGACATGTTTCACATTAGACTCATCTTATGCTTTTCGTCAGGCTAATAAAGAATAAATGATACAATCATCTCAGCAGATGCTGGCAAAGAAAAGACAGAAGCCAACCTCCAACTTAATAAGTATAAAAGTTCTAGAAAAACTTGATCTAGGAAGGGATTTATAGTTAAGGATGAAATGTTGAACACTATTCATCTGAGATTACAAATGAGATAAGAATATTTGCCATTAGCCCTGCTGTTTCACAGTGTACACAAGGTCTCAGCTAGAGCGGTAAAGCAAGAGCCATAAGTAAAAACTTAGAAGGATTAAAAAGGAAAGAATAAAACTGCCATTACTCATAGACAAAATGATACATGCAGAACACTCCAAAGAATGTACTGAGAGACAATTAAAATTAACCAGAAAGCTTAGCAAGGCCTTTGACTATTAAGTTCTGAATTTCTCAGCTACTGTTGTAGCTCAGCCTGCCATAACAAAATGCCATAGACTGGGTAGCTTAAATAAAAGATAATTATTCCTCACAGTGCTGGAGGCTGGAAGTCTAAGATAAGGGTGCCAATACATTGGGTTCTGGCAAGAGCCCTTCTCCTGGTCTGTAGCCGGCCACCTGCTCACTGTGTCCTCATGTGAGGAGGAGAGTGAACTTTAATTTCACTCTTTTTAAAAGTACATAAATCCCATCATGGGGCCTCTGCCTCATCTAAACCTGATTACCTCCTAAAGGCCATGTGTCCTATCACATTGGCAGTTAGAGCTTCAACCTGTGAATTTTGGAAGGACACAATCCATAACAGCCGCACAGAATACAAAAAAAAATTAAAGTTGGCTTATATTAACATCAGAAATCAAATACCAAAAAATAAGAAAATTTATGCAAATTTCTAGGTAGAAAACCATAAAATGTTATTAAGAATCATTACTGAGGAATTAAATAAATGGAGATAAGAGTGACTCAATTTTATAAAGACTCAAGTCTTCTCAGATTTACCTATAAATTCCCTGCTACTCACATCAAAATTCCTGTAATTTTTGTTGGTGGTAATGGGTTTCTTTTTTTGTAAAAATTTAAAAGTTAATTCTAAAATGCTTATGGAAATATAGCCTGAGAGTATTCAAAAAAAAAAAAAAAAAGAAGAAGCACCGGAGGGCTTACTATAAAGGAAACTGACTTGTTACAGGGCTATAAAAGCTCAGAGGGCATGATGTTGGAACAAAGACAGACAGACTGATGAAACAAGACAGAAAGCCCAGAAAGAGATCCAGGCATATATGAGTGCTTGATATAAGATAAAAATGACATCCAAGAACTATGGGGAAAGGGAAATCTTCCCAATAAATTATTCTGGAAAAATTGTATACCCATGTAGAAAACTCATGAAACTATATCCCACCTCACACCATATGCAAAAGTCAATTCCAGGTGGATTATAGTTCAAAGTCTGAAGTGCAACTTTAGAAGGGAATATAGGAAAACATTGTCATGGTCATGCTATAGGGAAAGACTTTTTAAATAAGATACAAAAGCATTATTATAAAAAAGATGAATAAACTAGACTACATTCAAATTAATTTTGTTTATCAAAAATACCATTGAGAGAGTAAGAGTGAGCAATGCAAGATACAGAGTGGGAGAACGTATTTGCCACATTATGAACAATGAAGGGTCAGTATCCACAAGATAATATTTTTAAAGAAAAAGAGAAAAAATGTATAAGCCACTTAGAGAAAGTCAACAGCCCAGCAGAAATTACAAAACCATTTGAATAAGCACTTTGTAAAAGATTGGTCTTGGCCTGTCTAATAATCGTTAGTCATCAGGGAAACGTACTTTAAACACAATGAAATACCACTGTATACCCACAATAGCCAAAATTTTAAATGACTGACAATATCAAGTGCCTGCAAGAATGTAGAACAACAGAAACACAAAAGAACACATACTGCGTGATTGTGTTTGAATCAAGTTCACAAACAGGCAAAACTAAATGATAGTATTTAGAGATACGTTCATTTAGGGAGGAAATGAATATAAAGGAAAGCAAAGAATCCATCACCATAAAAATCAGCCCAGTGGTTATCTTTGTGGAGGAGGCAAGAAGGAGCCTGTGATTCAGAAGAGGAGTGTGGGGTGGAAGGGTAGAAAGGCTGGCAGTGTTCTTTCTATTCTTCATCACAGTGGTGGCACAACACATGTTTGCTTTATATTAATTCTATAAGATATATATATATATATATGTAGATATAGTGTATACATATGTGTGTGTATAAAAGACTTTTCTGCATATGTTATATTTCACAGTTATTGTTAGTCGCTCAGTCATGTCTGACTCTTTGCGACCCCATGAACTACAGCCCACCAGCCTCCTCTGTCCATGGGATTCTCCAGACATGAATACTGGAGTGGATTGCTATTCCCTTATCCAGGGATCTTCCCAACTCAGGGGTTGAACCCTAGTCTCCTGTATCGCAGGTGGATTCTTTACCATCTGAGTCACCAGGGAAGCCCATATTTCACAGTAAAAAAGGACTATATATCAATCAGAAATGTGAAAAATTTTGAGTTAAGGAGAAAAGAAAAGGCAGGAAAAGAGTGGCTGTAATGTATGGTCTAACTGCTGGCTGGATATTCAGTTATTCCAGAATAAGTTTAAACAGAAAAGAACAGTTGTCGCATGTAATCTTCACAGACACTTTGCTCCTGAAACAGAGCAGGGTTATATGCTCCACCCCCGGCCCCCTCAAACCCCATATCCTCAGCCTGTCTTTTGTCTGTGAAGAAAACTTTAGCCAAAGAATAAGTTTAATCAGAGAAATGAGAAAATGCCAAAACAAAGGAAAACAGTCAAACAGGTCAAAACAAGAATAGTTTAGTCTGTAAACAAAGTCAGGAGCCTTTAGTTCCTTCAGAGCTATAGATAAAATTCTGTGAGCTGTCTTCATAGATATTGAAAACCCCACCAGGTGGAAGAAGTTAACTACACGATGACTGGACTGTAGCCATGACTTAAGCTGCCACAGTTCCAAGAACTGGCCTCGAGGAAATGGAAACAAACTGGCCCTGGAGCTGAAGATTAACTGCACTTAAGACAATCGAGGTGACACTGATCAGACCACCGATGACCAACGTCAATGTGACTGCCAGAGCTAACTCTGCTGTTTCAGGGTGTAGCCCCCTCCCTCTGTCTATAAAAGCTCTTGTCCACTGGTTGTCAATGGGGGTTGGGTTGGAGGTCGGCCTTTGGATAGCAGCCCACCCCCAGGTTGCCAGCCTCCAAAATAAAGAAAAGTTTCCTTTCCACCAACCTGGCCTCTTTACTGGCTTTTGAGCAGCAAGCAGCCAGACCCTCCATTCAGTTACATTACTGCATCTGAGTCCATTCTCCTCTTGGCCACCCTCCCAGACTTGAAGGGACCACCAAGGCCTAGATGATTATGATTTCAAGAGCTGCAGGAAAAATCAGCACAGATGATGCTTCATCTTTTATGATCCTTGATGATACCAATTATGGCCATCTCATCATGGGCAAGTTATATGAAGCACTACACGGGTTTTATTTCAGTGAAATCCCACAGCCATCCTCTAGTATTGTCCCGGTGTTCAGATGTAGAAACAAGCTTACGGTTGCTCTGGTATTTTCCCAGGACTCTCAGTTCACACGTGGAGAGTTAGGGCACCCGGACAGTCTGACTCTGGCGCCCGCACTCACCTTTACACTAAAATGGGTGGTTCTCTGTATAGACATGCCCTCCTCTGCTTAAACTCAAGCTAACCAAACACAAGACTTGTACTATGAAGCCGAGGTGCAACATATAGCGTACACTTGCTTCTTCACTCACTTCAAGAAAAGTACCAGTATTTGGTGATTTCTGTGCTGGGGGCTTTGTGTAGGTCACTTTATCCACTTATCACAGCCACCCTGCCAAAGAGGCAGTGCTGCCCTGGGTTCCCTTTGCAACAACAATTATGGACTGAATATTTGCCTGGAAGGTACAACTGCATTTGATGAAGAGGAGTGTATCACAGTTACTCAACCCTGGACCATAACACACAAGATTCTGTACTCTTGGGATCAGTGAGGACTCCCAAGGGCTCCATTCAAGACCTTCAGGTTTGAGTTTTCTTTAGAGATAGGGGGTTTTCACCAAGGGTCTGTAATTAGCCCTTGGACTTCAAAACATTTAGAAAACTGTGGAGAGGGTCAAGCAGAAAACAGGACGGGCGTAGCAGACAGGGGACTTGGTAACTGCCAATCTCATCCAGAAAGCACAGCTGTAGGCGCTGCGCTTGACCAGTTAGCCAAGCTAGCTTCTCCACCATGTGGTGTGTGGACTCAGGGGTGATATGGACTAGACTTCAGGCTTCTGGCAGTCATCTTGCTCCTCATTTGGAAAAGCAATGCAGGAGAAGCCTCCAGAGGAAAGGGAGACAAAAGATAAACTGAGGAAAGGAATTCTGACAGCCACTGAGCGCGCATGTGACTGTATTCTGAGCAAGTCAGCAGTGCAGTGTCAGCCCTACCTGGGGTCAAATCCATGTCCCTCCCTTATCCCCTCTGGTAACTTGGTGTCAATCCTTTCTCACCTCCCATGCCCACAGACAATTTCCTGCCCTCCAAGAGCCACCCCCATGGTCGAGGATTAGCCAATCAATTTTAATGCGTCTTTAAGAGATTTTACCAAGTGTGCAAGTCAGTGCATAAGATGATAGATCACATAATAATTAAAGCATTAAAAGAGCCCAATTGAGGATTTTCTTTCCGCCAGCAGATATCTTTAGGTCAAGAAGGGCTATAAAAACCGGCAGATCATTTTCATTCCTTTAAGACAGGCCAAAAAAATGACTTAGAATGTAATTAGATGTTCTTAGCAATTTTCCTCCGCTAGAGCTCCATACCATATTCCAGTGAGGCTCCAAAAAAAATAGTACAGAATTATGGACATTCTGAGCTGCAAGCTGATGGGGTGGTATTGTTTTGGAGAAATGAAAGCCCATGATATCGCAAGAGTCATTTTTTTAATTAGAAATGATAAGCCAGAGTCACGGAGAACTATGGGAAAGGGGAGCATTCTAACAGGCAGAATGTAGGTCTGGGCTGCTCAGGGCGCCTCTCAGAACTCTGCCCCCTCTCTTATCTCTCTGTGACTCCTGCAGATTCCAGAGCTATCAATTTGAACAAGGAATATGTGCAATGAAGTGCATCAGGATTTATCTGTGACACCCTTATCCGGAGTTTGCTTTATTACTCTCTTTGCAAGGATCTATTATCTACTGGGGCAGTTCGTTGGGTTTTTTTTTTTTTTTTTCTTTTTCAAGTTTGAAGATCTTGTTTGTGGTTAATTTTTATTTCTTTAATCTTTCAAAAGAATGTTACTTAATGGAAATTGAAAAGTAGTTTAACAGAGTTTAACAGAAAATTATTTTCAGTAAAGCCTAAGAACTCCCCTCATTATGGGTGAGGTTTCATGATACTGCAGTTAAAAATATACCTTCTTTATATAGACTATCTTAACTGTTGACTGTGACTCTTAAAATGCACACCTATACCCTTAATCAGGGCTCCCATGGTGGCTCAACAGTAAAGAATCCACCTGCCAATGTAGCCTGAGCCAGGAAGATCCCCTGGAGAAGGAAACAGCAACTCACTCCAATATTCTTGCCTGGGAAATCCCATGGACAAAGGAGCCTGGCAGACTGTGGTCCATGGGGACACAAAAGAATCGGACATGACTTAGCACAACAATATGCCCTCAAACTCACCCAAGGTCATAAAAAAAAAGGATGAACATACTAAAATAGTAAATCTGTTAAGATTGCAATCCTTTCAATGGGCCATCAGATCATGTTCCTTCCCCATACTTGTAAAGCCAGCCAGGCCTAATCACAGTGGGCCGTCTAGGCCATAGCCGGTGACTTAGGATAAAATCCAGTCTCATGGCCCCAACTCTCCTCCATACTCTTGCTTCCAGCTTTCCTGCTTCCTTGCTCTTCCTAGATTATATCACACAAGCTCCCACCTCAGGGCCCTGGCATTTTTTGGGCCCCGTGCCTGGAATTATTTTCTTTCCTTCTTCCATTCAGTATTCAACTCAAATGTCCACCCACTCAGAAAGGCCTTTCTCAAGTGCTCAATCTAAAGCAGAGCCCCGTTTCCTCCTTAAACTTGCCTCATTTTTCTTCATAGCGCTCAGCGTCACCTGTCATCATATTATAGACTCATTTGTTTGTCTATATCTTCCACTAGCAAGTAAGTGTCTGAGGACAGGGCCATTGTCTTTGGCATTTAGAACAGCCCCTGGCATCTCATGGGTGCTCAGAAACACTGAGTGAATGAATGAGTGACAACAGTTCTGTAGAGTCTAGACCTTTCTCTGGGCCAGGTACTATGCTAAGTGCTTCATCTGTATTATCTTTAGTGGTCATAACAACTCTGTGACATAGATGCTATCTTCCTGTTTTGTCGATGATGAACTGACGCCCAGACGGGCAAAGTAATTTGATAAAGATAACGCATCTAATAAGTCACAGGCCTAACTTGAGTGCAGAACCCAGGTACTTAAATACTATGTCAACTCTGTAGACATTCCCAGGGCTCCCCTTCCCTCCCCACCAGCTTCCCCGTGTTTCTAGAGCCGGGGCCCCGGGCCACTGTCTCAAAACCGTGCTGACCAACAGGATGAGAATGTGAGCTACACATGCCCTTTGACATTTTCCAGAAGCCAGATTAAGGACTGCTGCTGCTGCTGCTAAGTCGCTTCAGTCGTGTCCGACTCTGTGCAACCCCATAGACGGCAGCCCGCCAGGCTCCTCCGTCCCTGGGATTCTCCAGGCAAGAACACTGGAGTGGGTTGCCATTTCCTTCTCCGAGATTAAGGACAAATTAGTGTTACTACATTTACCCAATATATCGAAATATTATCATTTCACTATCATAACAATATAAAAAATCATAATATAAAAATTATATAAGTGTTAAAATAAATGTGGTGTTTTGTGTTCTTTGCTTAGAGTCAGTCTTTGAAGGCCCGTAGATATCTTACTCTTTCCCCAGCCTCCATTCAGACGAGCCACGTCTGTCAGCGCATTACCCATGTGTGCCTGCCGGCTGCCACCGCGGTGGACACTGCAGTGTTGAGAAGGGGCTGATCTCCGCAGTGGGGCGGGTCTGGTTCCAGTCCCACTTACTGTGGGGCTCTGAGATCCACCCCACGGGACTTATGGGAAGATTACAGGAGTTTCCCACACGTAGGTCTGCACACCCCGAGCACAGCAGCTGGCCAGCTGACGCCCTGGACAGACGGGTTTCCCTCCCACCCAGGAAAGAGCAGCTTTGGGGCCCCTCACCTCACTCCGGCTGAGCCCCCCGAGCCTCTGGCCCCGCTGTCTGCCAGGGTGGGGAGGTCTGCAGTGGGAGGGACAGAGTGGGGGAGACAGGCCCCAAGCCGATGCCTCGTCCCCGGACCATCCTGCTGAGCTCTGGATAGAGCTGAGCCTTCTAGCCCTCGTGTAGCAGGCCCTGCCTATGCCCTCCCCACCTCGGGGGTCTTGTCCTGGACTAAATGGCCCTGAAATCCCCAAAGTGAGCAATTAGCTCTATTAGAGGTGCAGAAAGCTTCCATCTCTCTACTGAGAAAAATCAGAGACTGTGCATCTTTGGGCTGGAAGGGACTTCAAAGAACATATAATTCAACCTGCTGTTTTACAAAGGAAGAGACCGTGGTCTGGAGAGGGGATGTAAGTTGCCCGGTGCCCACACTGACTCACAGGATTACAACTTAACCCTTTGTATTTACAGTCCGTCTGAACATACACAGAGATGGAGCCACACTTGCCCCCGTATGGGCGGCCGACGCCTCTGCATGGGATGCGTCATCTTTTGTCTTTTCACCGTCTGCATGCCTACCCTCAGCACTAGACCGTCAGGAGACGCAGGGTCGTGGGAAACAGTCTCTATTCCCTACACCCTGCAGTGGTGTCTTCTTCAAGGGTTTTGAACCCTTGCTCTTTGGGTGCTATGTACAACTTGCATGCAACTCAGTTCTTTGTGAGTAACTGAGGTAAACCATAACCTATTTGACCATCAGTTTCTCAGCAATACAACATTAAACATGTCATCTCTGTTTTTGGTGAGAGGCTCTGCTTCGGGTTATAGACTTTTATCCATTAGCCTAAGGATTTTTTTTTTTTTTTTTGGATCATAATCTCAGCTCACACACAAGGCAAAGGGAACAGAGTTCTATCAACGTCAGTACCTTTTAAAGGGTGGAAAGGAAAAAAGTAATAATAACCCCATTAGTCTGTTAAATGTGCTGAACCCCAACAAATTCTCACTGTGACAATTCTTGAGTGTTTGTCTGCAACCCCTCAGCAAATACACCTTTTATTCAGCTATGGAGTCGCAGACACTCCAGACGCAAGTGCCGTTAATTACATAACACACTCGGCAAACCCTCAGAGCCATTCATTATCCAAGGTGTCCTGCTCCATGCTCGGCTTGAAAATTCTCTTCCAACAGGAGCACACAACTAGAGCAGAGGAGAGCGCTTAAGGAAGGTGACCCTCAAAAGCATGATCAGCAGCAGTCCCTGCTAGACAGAGTAAATGAAAGAGCACGCAGGCCTCCTAGCTTTGCCTCTGCCCCTCAGAGGGTTTGAAGGGAGGGAATGTGTTTCACATTGCAGGGACTTTCTTTCTCAAAATTAGTTTCTTTCCTGAAAGACGGAAGTAAATATAAAGTAATCCTTTTTCATTTCGACTTGAGTCTTGGGGAAAGGTAATATCAAGCTGCAGATTTAGAGACAAATAAAGAAGCCGGTTCTTCATAAACTCTGTCAGGACGAGAAAGCCTTTTAGGGAGAGGCTTTTCAAGGCACAGATACAAGGAGGTGATGTCTATGGACCAAAGAGGGGAGAGAAAAGCCTCACTGCCTTCAAGTGGGACAGGAGAACCTGCCCAGGGAACAGCAAGGTTGCCGAGGGGTGGGTTCAGCAAGCCTCAGGGTGGGTGAGTCTCGTTTGACAGGGTGGGATCAAAGAGGCGACAAGCCCTGCGGGGCTGCACAGTCACGCAGCCACAAGGCTGGCATCATGCTTCTTGCATATTCACCGTCCTTTGTGTTTGATCTGTCCCTTCAGAGCGCACAGTGACAGTGCTGAATCTGTGGCCACACAGCCTGGGGGTGGGCCTGACCTCGCCGCAGGGCAGAGGGAGGTCTGCGCCTCCCCTCCCGGGGGGCTGGCCCCACGGTGCCCAGAGCTGCTTTCTGTGCCCCCTTCGAGATGACAAACACATCGGACTGGGAAACAGACCTCCCCCTACCCTGTTTAAAGGGAAGTTAATTAACACCCTCTAGTAGCAGGAAGCTGTTATTAATCCGCAGAGGGACAATTTTGAGTGAGAAAATGTGCTGGCGAGTTGCCCTGCTTTCTAGAGTCCATCCTCACATCACTGGGTTTCCGGCCCCTGCACTTGGGTGGAGTAACCCCTTCCTGCCTCTAGACAGAAGGAGAATTGCATCACCTCGGTTACTAATCAGAGCTGCTCTCTGATCCTTGTCCCTTCTCCCCCAGCTTCTTCTTTACCTGTATGCTGTAAGAGATTGCCACCAGCGGCTCTTGTGATCCAATTTCTCAGACCAAGTTTATTAAGAAAAAATCTGAGAAGCAGGGGTCAGGGGTGCCTGCCCTTAGAAAATTGCTCACCTTGTTTTTTGTGTGAGCAGAATGACTTTCCATGCCTGTCTGCCCTGTACCGGGGCCTGCTACAAACCAAGAGTTACTTTTATAACAGAGAACTGTTACAGAGGAATTTCGTGTCAGAGTCTCATGCCTTTGTTTTGTGCCCGAGTGTAGTTACTTTGTTGTTGTTGTTTTTTATTGCAAGAGATTTGCTTTACAATATTGTGCTGGTTTCTGCCATCCATCAGCATGAATCAGCCACAGGTATATATGTCCCCTCCCTCTTAAACCTCCCTCACATTCCCACCCCATCCCACCCTCTAGGTAGTCACAGAGCAAAATTCCCACTGGCGGTCTGTTTCACACGTGGTGAGGTATATGTTTCCATGCTACTCTCGCAATCCGTCCCACCCTCTCCTCTCCCCACTGCATCCACAGGTCTGTTCTCTGTGTCTGCCTCTCCACTGCTGCCCTGCAGGGTCATCGGTACTATTTTTCTAGACTCCACACACATGTGTTAATATACAGTATTTGTTTTAAAACCATTTCTGTGTCAGCGTTGGAAGGAAAGAAAGGAAGAAAAACAAAGGAAGGAAAACAAGTTCGTGCATTCATCCTTTTGGGCAAGAGGCACTACTTTTGATGGACAATACTTGCCCTGTACATGTGGCTCTGCTGAGAAAGCGGAGGACAGCCAACCAGCGCAGAGGCAGAATATTTGCCACGGAAGCCTCCTGAAACCTGTCTGCAGTACCCCCATTGCTTTGGGGCTTTCAGAGCATTCTATTGGGAGCACACTTTGGAACTGGCCTGAGACTTCATGCCCAGTAATTCCCTGCCAGAGAACTAGGCCACACTCTAGACGGTTGGATCAGAGTCTCTGAGGGTGGAGGGGAGGCCTGGCAGTGTTTAGACCTCCCCAGGGCATTCCCACGGAGTAGCAGCGGTGAGGAACACTGTCCGAACGACAGATGACAGCGGATTGCATTTTCATGGTCCCGAACGTTCCTTTCACACTCCACCCCGTTAGAACGAAATTAAAAGACTCTTGCTCCTGGGAAGAAAAGCTGTGACAAACTTACACCACATATTGAAAACCAGAGACATCATCTTGCCTAAAAAGGTCCATACAGTCAAAGCCGAAATGGCAACCCACTCCAGTATTCTCGCCTGGAGAATCCCATGGACAAAGGAGCCTGGCGGGCTACAGTCCATGGGATCGAAAGAGTAGGACATGACTCAGCAACTAACCTAAGTCACCATGGTTTTCCCAGTAGTCATGTATGGATGTAAGAGTTGGGCCATAAAGAAGGCTGAGCGCCGAAGAACTGATGGTTTCAAACTGTGGTGCTGGAGAAGACTCTTGAGAGTCCCCTGGAAAGCACAGAGATCAAACTGGTCAATCCTAAAGGAAATCAACCCTGAATATTCATTGGAAGGACTGAAGCGGAAGGTTCAATACTCTGGCCACCTGATGTGAAGAGCCAACTCACTGGAAAAGACCCTGATGCTGGGAAAGACTGAAGGCAGGAGAAGGGGATGACAGAGGATGAGATGGTTGGATGGCATCACCGACTCAATGGACGTGAGTTTGAGCAAACTCCAGGAGATGGTGAAGGACAGGGAAGCCTGTCTTGCTGCAGTTCATGGGGTCACAAAGAGTAGGACACAACTCGGTGACTGAACAATGAAAAAAGACAACCAGTTAGGTCACCTGGGGGCAGCTCGCATCCAGGTTCCTCTTTAGAAAGAGAGACAGTGATCTGTTTTCTTAGCTTCAAAGCAGAAGGCCCATCTCCCTTGGCTCTCTAGGATGCAGGAAGAATGGGGTCAAAACGGAGGAGCCTCCTTTACTGACACAGTAAGAAGAGCCTGCCTTGAACACACACATACTCACAGAGGTTGGATCTGTTTAAAACAAAGGACTCTGCCCTTTTTTCTTTTCTTTTTTTTTTTTGTGGAGAGAGACCTCTTAAGGGGAACTGGGCGTGATTCATTCAGACCCCAGCTGGGATCCCTTGACCCCCTGTACTCACTCCGTCATGACGACAAACTGCAGATGGATTCTAGAGACTCTCCTGAAGCTTTCAGGGAGAGATGGGTGAACAGCCCTTAGCAGGTCTTACTCAAAACTTAGTTGAGGGCTTTCCTGGTGGCTTGGTGGTAACGAATCCGCCTGCCAAAGCAGGAGACTTGGCTTCGATCCCTTGTCTGGGAAGATCTCACACGCTGCGGAGCAGCTAAGCCCCAGCACCACGGCTGCTGAGCCTGTGTTCCAAGGCCTGCTTCACAGCGAGAGGCCCGCACGCCACAAGCAGAGAAAAGCCCTTGCAGCAACGAAGACCCAGCAAAGCCAAAAATAAATAAAAATAAATATATAAATGTATTTAAATTTTCTCCACCAGACTAGTTTACTTCCCTTCCTAACGCAAAGGTCCCCTCCCCAAAGATCTACCATCCCGGGCCACGCGGCCCCCCTTCTGCCTTCGCCCTGCTCTGACCTTGGTGATGCCACCGCGTCCTCCTCCTCGTGGGGGCGGGACAGTCTCAGCTCATCCGCCCTGTGCTTCTCAGGAACACAGAAATATCTGAAAGGCACGTGTTCAGTGGGGAGATCTGTCACACCTCAAACAGTCTGGGCTCCTGCTCCCGGAACTCCAGAAGCCCCTGTTTTCTGGACTCTCACCTGGCACCTGGTAACTTGCTGTCTTGCCTCCCGTGGGGTGAGGTGGTTCCCCAAAGGAGCTGGGAGCACTTTGAGGATCTCATTATTCACCTGTGTGCACCCTGCCTAGAACCTCCCTCCCGCTTCAGTATACACATTTGCTGATACGCCCAGGTAAACGCTGAAACCACCACCGTCTGAAGGTGCGATCCAAAGGGAAGTGGAGACACGAACGGTGCTGATACGCAAGGTCCGACCAGAGGACGGCGCGGGGGTGGGTGTGTCGCCCGCATGCCCCCTCCTCGACAATGAGGCTGACTCTCCCCGTGTATCTGAGCGCTGACTTCCGCTTGCTTTGACGTTTCCTGGGTCCCTGCTGCCGGGTGGCCCTGCCTGGCAGCTCAGTCCAGGGCACGAACAACGGTGAGGACAGCGCGGCTCACGGCGCTGGGTCCATCTGCCGTGCCTACACTGCCCTAAGCACCAATGCGTGTTCCCTCTCATTCCCCCCGTCACCCCGCCATGCACGTGTCCTGTTGCCAGGAAAGGACACGCCCCACGTCTCAGGCTGAGAAGTGGACTCTGTGCCCCACGAGCTTCCAGACGAGTAGGAGACCAGGAGCTGCTGAAGACAGAGCCTCAAGCGGCCAGGCAGATGGTGTGAACGCCGTGGCTGTGAGCAGGATACGATGCAGGAGGCATCGGAAGTGGACGGACGGGAAGCCTGCTCGAGAACCGACACGGGCATCGAGGGAGAGGCAGAAATCACAGGGCTGGTGCCAGGAAAGGCGGGCGAAGGAAATAACACTGGGCCGCGGTGTTCAAGAGACCAAAAATAAAACTGAGGGAAACTTCTCCTAGGACATAAATCTGCCCTGGACAGGCGAGGCGGAGGAAGAGAAAGGGTATATCCATTTCCAGGCCTGCACAGTGCCTCTAAGTCAATAATTGTTCAAGGACCAGGGTGATGATGAATGATCGGGAGATGACCTATGTGTTCCGGCTAGATAGGGACGATCCCAGTGTCAGAAAACAGGGAGACAGGCCCCCTTCTGCGGGGTCGGGAAGGGTACAAATGGATGGGTAGCTGCCTCTCTCACAGACGTGGGACCTGGGGAGGCAGCGAGTGTGCCCTGAGCTAAAACATAAAGGCTGAAGCGGAAGTGAGTGGGCTGCTATGTTCTGGATCCCAGAAGGGAGCGGATTTAATTCCAAAGGAATGCCTGGCCTGCCCTCTGCTCTCTGCCCTTCTTACGAACTTGCAGAAAATGTACAGTGCTGGACCTGCTGACAACACACTCCATGAGCCAGAGACTGAAGCGGGCGCCGGTGTGTCCTCTCCGGTGGGTCAAATGGGCCTGTACTGAGCATATCCTTGACGTAGAGGCTGGAGTTAGCGGGCAGCCGGGCCTTTGCGCCCTGTTCTCCCAGGTCTGCCTGCAGTGTTGCACTCAAAGCCGTAAATAGCAAACAGGAAACTAAAGGCTCTGTAAAGCTTCACTTAGGTCTCTGGAAAACCCCAAAGGGGAAGTCTCTTTGTACTACTCAAAAATGTTTCTCAAAATCTCTTCATCTATCACATCTGTGGTAGCTGCCCCAACATTTCCTAAGAGCCCTTTCTTTCAACCTCCCTCAAACTATGGAACCTAGGCTGTAAAATTCTCCTTTTTCTTCCCTTCTTATTTAAATTTCTTTTTCCTGGAATGGTCTGCCCTTTCCAATGTCCTTCAAGCAAGCAGTCCCAGCTAGTCTGACTCCTGACCACACCCATGTTCAGTTCAGTTCAGTTTAGTTGCTCAGTCATGTCTGACTCTTTGCAACCCCATGGACTGCAGCACGCCAAGCCTCCCTGTCCATCACCAACTCCCGGAGTTTCCTCAAACTCATGTCCACTGAGTCAGTGATGCCATCCAACCATCTCATCCTCTGTCGTCCCCTTCTCCTCCTGCCCCCAATCCCTCCCAGCATCAGGGTCTTTTCCAATGAGTCAGCTCTCTGCATCAGGTGGCCAAAGTATTGGAGTTTCAGCTTCAACGTCAGTCCTTCCATGTAACACCCATGTTACTAATTGCATTAACTAATGTTCAAAAGCCAAGGCTCCAACAAGTTCTCCTCCAGGGTGAAGAGGGTGTCAGAGCTGTGAAATGCATTTCTGTGACCTAGGAATAAGATGAGAGGGCTTCCTCCAACTTTCCTTCTTTGGAAGTATTACTCATTTGCATTAGGCCCAGCCTAAATCCTTCAGGTAACTCGCCTTGCAGCAAAGCTGATTCTGCACACTACAGACATACGAGCTCAAGAATTCCCCAGTCCGGGGGCAGGTGCCTCGGACTCACACGGAGAACTTGTTAACAAGCACAGATTCTTGGCCTTCACTCCGCACCTGCTAATTCAGAATGTGGAGGACAGACTGGGGAAATCTGTGTTTTTAACAAGCTTCCTGGGTACTTGTGATAAAGGCTCTGCTTGAGAGTCTATTCTTACCTAATTCAAGGTCTGAATTTAGTTCATTTGCTCTGTAAGATGTGTGTCCAGAAAACAAGAGACTATGCAGCTGACCCCTGGGGCCTGGGCTGTAGACAGAAAGCCCAGAGCAGGTGGGGATCCAGGGAGCGCGGCATCAGCAGGGCTGGAATCCGCCCACACCCCATCATACACCTGCGTCTGTGTGGCTTCAAGTAACATGTTAATGGCCATCTGAGAGATCAGCAGTGAGCAAACTTACATTGTGTTTATTACCGTGATTTTAAAAATGCTATTCGTTCTCACTAAATGTCTGGTTTTATGTCCTGTCATTTCCAGGCACGGAAGGAACGGGAACAAATCCCCAGGCATAAGGAAACGGGCCTCGTGCGTTAGGGCCCTGCGGCCTTGGAAATGCAGCTAAGCAAACTTTATTACATCATACAATTCGACAGCCTTTTGCAAAGCATTTTATTATGCTTGTGGAAACCACCGGGGTTGTGTTTCAATCACCATGACTGACAGGCTGCCTTCAAAACCATGGCACCCACTTGCCCTTCCACGCTTCCTCAGCTACGTACTTAGAATAGAACTTTTCTAACTTGTCCCTTGGCCTGGATGGGAAATAAAAATGCTAGTTAAAATATTTATCTTGTGTGTTGGTTAACTTAAAAATCTGACATCTGGGAACCTCACAAATGAGCATGTTGATCATTCAGACCCGCTATGCTTCCTGTAAACCAAAGGTCTGTTAAGGCTGAGCGATTTAGACAGTTTCTGCGGAGGTAAGTAAGATAATAGAAGGAGGAATGTACATCCTTCCCTTTGTTATAGTCTCTTCTCGCCTTGGGTGCAGAGAGAGAGCTGATAGAGCCTAAGGGGCAAAATCAGCTTCAGGAAACTGGTCGATATGGTACGTGCGGATCGGACACCTTGGTCTGGACGCTGTAGTGGCGGGAACATAAGGAAAAGAATGGGAAGGTTCTCAATGTTGGTGTAGGAAGAACGTCCCTTGCCCATGACAGTCAAGTTCTTTAAGGAAAGATGACAGAAGCAGGCCCTTTCTTTTCTCTGGCAGATTAATAAAATGGGGGATTAGAGTTTATAGAGGAAAATAAAACATACCAGTAGCACTGCTCCAAGGAACCAAAGGCAGGATTTTTCTTCTTCACAAAAAGCCTCCTTGAGCATCTCTTGGCTTATGGACTGCTCTCTGACCGCGACGCCATCCCCAACATGGTGTGTGTTTCCTGTGGCTGCTGTGACAAATCCACCCCAAACCAGGCGGCTTAGAACAACAAGTGTGTCCCGGCCCAGATGTGGAGGCAGACGTCCACAGTCCTGCCAGGCTGGGCTCCCGCCGGAGGCTCCGGAAGTCTGTCTCCAGAGGTTCTGCTGGCAGCCTCGGAGCTCCTGGGCCTCACTCTCAGCTCACCTCTCTCTCCACACCCCCTGCTACTCTCTGTCTGCCTCTCTTACGAGGACGCTTGATATTGGACTCAGGGCCCACTGGGATAATCCAGAGATGCCCTGAAGATCTTAACATCCTTACCTCCATTGCATCTGCAAAGCCTCCTTTTCAAAATGAGGTGACATTTACAGATTCCAGGGGTGTGACATGGACATAGCTTTTAGGGGTCTACACTGCTTTGTTTCTGACACAGCATAAGCCCGCAGACTGGGCATGACAGAACCGCATCTTGTTTCCAATCTCCTTGTATGTCCTCACCGAAGCCTGAATTATTCATTGCTGGCAGTGACTTCTTGAGACCTGGAAGCCTTCCGGTTCCCAAGCCTAGCTGAGAGTGGAAAGCCCTGCGGTCTGAACAGGATGTGTTTAGAAGATAAAGTGCCGGCGAGGGAAGATGGCCAATGCTGGTCATCTCCCCCAGCTCTAGGCTTGCCACTTTGTGGTCCAAAGCATAGCCCTAAAAAATACCAATTAATTTTATCCTTAGCAGGTCAAACATGGATTCCATCTTGGTTTCAATAGCAATTGTCCCCAAAAGGCCTGGTCCCTGCCTTCTGGGTTAATTCCACATTTTACTCACTGGCTTTTGGGCAAAGAAGTGAACAGACACTTAGTCACTGATGCAACAGACAGTTGGGTCATATTAGAAGCCTGCCTGCAGTTTTGCTTTCCCTGTTGAAGTTAAAGCCCGACGAGAGCCTCGTTTCTGCCTGTGCTCCCAGGCGTCTCCTCACTGCCGTGTCTTCCTGCGGCCCTGCCGTGGTTGGGAGGCTGTGGAGGCTGACGGTGGGGGGCAGCCCCGAAGGGCCCCGAGCCCACGCCTAGCTGGGAAGCATGATGACCCAGCAGGGACCGTTCAGGGTGACTTTATCAGAGACGTTTCAAGAACTTACAAAGCCTACTGATACTAGTGGGGAAAACCATCTCTTACTTCATTTGCTAAGGCAGGTCTGGTCTGCATGGAGATACTACAAAAGGCGATGGAAAACAATGCCGAGGTCAGAACAGAGTCCCTGGGAGGAATTCCTTGTTCTCTGTGACTTCTCCTTGGGCACAAATACCCACGAGGTTGTTGCTGTTTTGAGCTGGAGAATTGCTAATTTTATGGCAAATGGTGGATAACTGTATGTGTGGGGTGGGGCGGGGCGGGGGGGGGGGGGTGCGGTTTCCATTGTCAGCCCTGTGCTTGTCACGAAAAACAAAGCGGTGACTGTTAAAAGCATTAAAGGAAGGTGTGTCTTCCGATGAGATTGGAGTACTCACTTTTCAAACGCTAAGCCCATTCCTTTCTTCACTGTCCACCTGCCATCAGGATGCAAAATGCAGAAGAGAACGATACTCTATTTTTGGCAAGGAACCTGAAAGGACCTTTCCCCATTGAGTGTCTTTAACACAGCTGATCTCAGATTACAGAATAATACTTCTCAGACCCCAACAATTCTTTCAGATGTCTCATGGAACATAAACTCCTCTCCCATGCATACTTCTCTGTGTCCTAGCTTGAAAATGACCGACTTTGCCAGTGGTCAATATTTGTTGGGTATACTTGCACAACTTGCTGGTGAAAGGAGGAAGCTAACTTTTGGTGTGTATTTATTGTAGATACATTTGCAAATGTTATTTATTTAATCCACATAAAATCTAGATATAATACAGATGCAAATTTAGGCTCAGAGGGGTTAGAGAACTTGCTCAAGTTCACAAAGTTAATAGTAGGTGGATTTGGGATCCACTCAGGCCTGATTCCCAAAACATATGTATGCTCTTTGGAGAAAAACTGAAAATCAAGGACTTTCAGCAAATGTAATAAATACCACTTCCAATTTCTTTCCTGTATTGAGTTTGGCAGGGAATATCCAAAAATTTCAAGATGAGAACATCCTTTTAATTATGTAAATGAAAGCAACTAGTGGCATTTCTATAACTTATCACATATGGGAAGGATGTTAGTAAAAATGCTTACTATGACTGTGAGGCAAATGTGTTAGCCAAATGGTTAATGAGTACCTATTTTAGAAATAAGACAAGGTAAAATAACACATAATTCTTTAGTTATAGAGACCGAAAAGATGTCAGTCCCACTTGGAACAACCACCACCAACAACCTCAAGTGTGGCTACACACTTGCAGTCCATTTCAGCTCTATGATCATTTTGAACACCTACTATGCATTGAACTTGAAGGCCGTGAACTCAGTGCCAAAAGTGAGGGGGCCCCAAAGTCAAAGCTGGAGAATGGATTGCAGAGAAAGAGGAATGGGAGGAGTGGAACTACATTCTGAGCAAGAATACAGACTCAATTCTAGGCACCTAGAAGGCTTGCTTTCTTTCTCCTTGTCCTCATCATGATAGCTACCACTTACAGTGCATCGTAGTATCAAGAACTACGCCAAGTATTTTCAAAGCAGTATTTCATACGAGTCTTATAAAAAATTAACCGATTCTCCTTCTTTTCTCCCTTTCTTTTACTTAATAAATACTTATCCAACACCTGCTGTGTGCCAGGTATTGCGTGTGTAGATAGGTGTCCCTGCTACAATGCTGAGCACAAACATCCCAGAGCAACTCTTCTCCTCCTTCCGTAGAGGAGGAGCCTGAAGTTAGAAGTCCGTGACTTGTTAACATCACACACGAGTAAGAGTGGGTGTCCCTGAACTGAATGAAGCCTGAGACTCTTTCCCAGAAGTCAAGCGGGGTCGCAGAAGGCAGGGGGAGGGGACACAGCAGAGGCCTGATGGCCACCTCCTGCTTCCGCCTGCAGACCAGGCCCAGTGAACCCACCTACTTTCTCCAGATCCAAACGAGCTGGGGAAACTCAGCCTAGGCCTCGAAGGTTCGGTCTCTGTCACGTCAAAGAGCATTTACTAAGTATTTCCTGTGAGTCCACCCTGAGAACCACTGGGGCTTTCCCCCACTCTTTATTCACGCTGCAAACACCGCACTGTCCTCACACACTTTTGACAATATAGCATTTTGGTCACTCTCTGTGTCCTGTCCACTCACTGTGGTCGGGGATGAATATTTTCTTCTCCCATGCTGTTTCTAAGTCTCTGGAATAATATTCCCAGATCTTAAATGAGCCCCATGCTGCTATTCAAGGTCAAACTTTGGTAAACAACTTCCCATCCATATTGCTCAGGTCTTGTTTACCCATCTTTCTGATTTCCTCTCCTGCCCCTCCTCTCTCTTTCTCTTTTCCATACTTTCCTTTTTCTCTTCTCTCTGCCAGAAAACAAAACAAGTCTGTACTATGAAGAGACAGTTGAAAGCACTGGTTTTCAAGCTTTCACCTCTGTGAGTATCACTGGGAGGGCTTCAGGAACTGATTACAAGGCCTTGCCTGCAGACTGTCTGGTTCAGTGGGTCTAGAGTGGGGCCTGACATGTTCCCAGGTGCTGCTGATACTGGTGTCTCAGGGCCCACTCTTTGAAAAGCACTGATCTAAAGGGACGATTTTGTTTTTCCTATAAACAAACAGAATTTGATGTCAGTGCAGATTCCAGCTTGTTTTCCAGACCCTCCATTGAACATCTCTTTGTGTAGAAGTAATGAACGTCAAGTTATAGCCAATGAAGTAACTCAAGCATCTCCAGCAGATTTTGAGAGTTATTTAACACCACAGAAGACTTCTTGTCCGGGCTAATTAACTGATTAGTTTAGATCGATAGTAGATGAACAGAGGGAATATGGGGCAGCCCACTACCGACTTACAGAAGGAGCTTGGGGTTAAACCTGGGCTTAGCTGCTGAAGACATTGATGTTGTCAGTGTTTCTATCTTAAAGATCTTAAGAGAAGAAGAGATCACTCCTGCTAGAGCTGGACTGTGCTTTTACAAAAGGACTCTTACAGATGGGTGGCCTGGCTTGGCTTGCTTGGTCAGAGAGCTCCATCATGAGGCATGGGTACCATTCTCAATGAGTGACATTCAGTCTACCTCCCAGAACGGTGTGCACCCAACATCCCAGGGGCATGGTGCCCGGGAGGCAGCCGCAGTGTGCTCACGCCGCTGCTCAGAGTTAAGTCAGGTACCAAAGCCACATATGTCTGTAGCCGTGCAAGACTGCACCAGCCTTCCGGTCTGGCATCTGCAGGAGAAGGAATGGCAGGGAGTCAGCATTTACTGTGTATCAGCCATGGACCTCTCATCTTTTGAGACAGTTGATACCCGTCTGATGTTACAACCAAGGAGAGATAATGATGATGATGACAGTGACAATGATAGCACCTAAGATTAAGCACTTACTGTGAGATTATGTTCTTTTTCACAGGTACTCTGTATTCTTAACTCAAGCTTTCACAACAACCCTACCAGTAAGCTCTATTATTATCCCATTTTACAGATGGGAAAACCGCAGCCCACAGATGAGCAACCTGCCTGTGGTTACTCAGTTTAATAAGTGCTGGAGCGCAGGTTTGGATTTGAACCCAAGGAGTGTGAATCCAGACTCTATGGTGATACTTCCCTGGCTGAGATAGAAACCCAAGGTGACCAAACTCTGAATTCCCATCTCCCTGCTGCCCTGACTCTCATCCCAGGTAAAGAGCCTCCTGGAACTATTTCATTCATAACCAAGGACCAACACAAAGGGATTCCCCAGCACGGTGCCTCTGCGCCCCTGGAGAGCTGGGCTTTGTGACTTCATAAAGACTCTCACCAACTGATGCATGGAGCCAGCTGGCTTCAAGAGATGGTGGCTCCACGATGGAAGTGAACCCCAAAAAGGGAAGAGATGTCACTGCACCAAGCTCAGTTTCCCCAAACTTCCAGTCTTCACAGCCTCCCTAACCGCCAACATTTTTGATGTACCTACATGACACCTATGTTATTTGCTTAAATCTTTTCTTTTACTCAGTTCTCTGTGACTCAGGAGTGTTCAAGGAACCTAAAAATCACTGTGGCAAGTGGAAAACCAGTATCTCTTGCCATAAATAGAGGCCAACCGCAAGGAGGGATATATAAAGTTATTAAACTCTAACTGCATACAGTCAGCGGCTGAGAGGCCGGCCTCCTCACTTTGTTATAAAGGGACGTGAGGGAATGTCAGCGAGCTGTGAAAACCCCCCGGCAGACGGAGTCCTGCTCCTGAGGGCTGACAGGCAAGTGGGAGGACAGTGACTTCTCACCTCGTGACCGGGAGGAGGGGGGTTAGACCGTTTGTTCACTGACCCCGAAAATACCTCGACTGCCCCCCGGGGGCCACAGGGACCCAGCAGTGTGCGGCCTGGGTCCCAGCAGCAGAACACGGCTCCTCTGCGGCTTCTGATGCGACGGGCACAGCCTGAGTGGCTGGCAGGGGGAAATCTCTCTCAGCTCAGATGCCTCAGGGAAAACCGGCCAAAAAAGAATATAACTCAAGGCGAGAAAAACCATTACACTGGAGAATCACTTCAGAACCATCCCATTACACAGTCAGAGAAGCAGAAGAAACTTCCCGCGGTAGCAGTGACCACTGAGGAGCTGGTCCTTTGAACAGGAATGCCTCTGATCGCGCCTCCCTCTGCTCTGTGTTATTTTGTGGCAAGAATGAATACACAGGAGGAAACAAATGGGCACTTCTGTGTTTTGCCAGAATCTAAAGTGATGGCCCAATCTCAGGGGGAAAAAATTCTCTAAATCTCCATATTCATCTAAAGAAAGAAAAGGGAAGAGAAGGCAAGGACAAGAGACGGGGAGGAAGAGAAATATATCTACCAAGAGGGTCTAGTAACATGCCTCATCACCCCCTCCTCTTCCCCACATCCAAAGGTCAGTCCTGGAACAACCTGGAAATGTCACTCCGTCCCTCTCCTCCATTCTCCTAACCCAAGCTTCTCTTCTCTGGCCGGTAGAGTTCCTTTCTGGTAATGTAAGGAGTGTTGATAGGGGATTCCCCGGGTGGTCCAGTGGTTAAGAATCCTCGCTCCCCATGCAGGGGACCCAGGTTCGATCCCTGGTCAGGGAACTAGATCCCACGTGCCAAAACTAAGAATTCACACGCCCCAACTACAGAACCCGCGCGCCACAATGAAGACTGAAGATTCCGCGTACTACAACTAAGATTCAGCACAGTCAAAAAAAAAAAAATGTAGTTAGTAAAAAAGCTTAGAAATAAGCTTTAAAAACCTACTCCATTGCCATTTTAAAATACGAAAAATATTAAACCCAACAAAAGTCTCCTTCTGTACAGTACGTGGAGCACACGGACACCCCAGTTGACAGAGTCTTTGAAGACGGTGGTGGAGGTTGGTGGTGATGATGGTAAAGTACTTTCTATGGAGCAAGTAGGTGCTTTACTTCCAGCAACCAGTAAATCCTCACAAAACAGAGAGAAGAATCCTATTATTCTCCCCATTGTAGGGACTAGAAAATTAAGAGAGGTTCAGTAACGTGCCCGAGGTCACAGAGTTAGTAAGTGACAGAATCAGGCTCACATGTGTATCTGTTTTGCACCAAAACTTTTGCTCTTCACTACCATGCTCTGGTGAGTCCCAGATGGAAATGAACTAAATATTCATTATCATTTCTATATGATTATCCACAATTAATTTTATGTAATTAAGGCCAGCAGAGAAGCTAATAGAAGCCAAATCTTTCCCTAAGGCTCTATTGACCCTGTGGTAGTTTGCAGAAGATGTAGAAGTCCGGTAGCTTTCCCAGATTAAAATCTTATTTCTCGTCTCTGGGCAGATTATAGATCAAGTACCGATAAGATCAATGAAATCACAGCAGTTGAGGTTTACTCAGCACCTATTAGATGTCAGACAGCATGCTAAATGCCTCCAAAGATTCATCTCTTAATCCTCACCCACCATCTGGGGGACAGGTCTTGCCCATGAGAAAACTTAGACTTGGATGGTAATAACTTTCTCAAGGTCACCCAGCATATACATAAGGGGCAGAGCAGGAATCATGAATCTAGCCACCTCCCTTCAGAGCCCACACTAGGATCTCGTAGAGCGGGAAGATACATGAGTTAGGGACATTACACTCTCCTTCTCCGAAATGGCAATGATGGTTGAAAGGAACTCATGGAAACTCCCCGTGCATTTCATGTCTACTCTGCCTACCTAGAGGCGGGCTCTTCACAAGACATCCATGCTGTCTGCACTGCTGCATGGAAAAGAGGAGGCCATCTCTTAGGGCCTCGGGGAGGCTGTCTGCCTACAGCACAACTCACTGCTAAGTCAGGGTGGTCTGTGTGCACAACTCAGGAAGGTTGCTTTAAACTGGAATGCACACAACATCCAGAGGGAACATGCTAAAGGAACGCATAGCCGGGGCCTTGCCCCTTCAGGAATCTCACTCTGTTGGTCTGGGACGAGGCCCAGGAAACTGCATCATGACCAGCAAGCCCAGCAGGCTCTTTGGCGGGTGTTCAGAGAGCACAGGTTGAACAAAGCCTCTTTAGATCACTCGCCTCCCTGGGGGTTAGGATTGCAAACTCAGATGCTTCCTCCTTCAGCATATCCTCTTTGATTACCCCCCACCTAACTCTGTACCTCAGTGTGAGATGTTATTGTCACTGAGACCTTTTAATTCTTAACTTCTTCATGAATAAGTAAGCGAGAGATGCAGGTAGAAAGGTGGGGGGTGGGGGGCGATGGGGAGAGGAAACACAAGCACAGACTAAACTCTAATGGCATGGTTTGAATTTCCTGGATCTAGCCCTACCTGAAACCAATAGACCCCTGGACTTTTAAATTATGTGAGCTTAATAGATGCACTTAAACAACTACAAGACAGGTGATAGGAGAGGAAGGAATAAACAGATCAGTGTGCATGACACCATTTTTCCATTGCTAAACAAGAGGACCCACCCCATTTACCCTGACTCTGTGAGCTGAGCCAGGACTCCAGCCCCCTCACCCCCAGCCCGCTGTGGGCTCATCACCACCATTACCATTATTATTTCAATCCAATTCTACGGTTTAATTTTCCAGAGCTCTGTACCGAGGGGAGCTGTGAGCACACAGCTGATGGCTATGGTTCCTCTAGGATGATCGTATCACAAGTAAAAGAAATAAAAAACAAACTGTGTCATGTCACCACCTTTATGTTTCCAGTGTTCGCAGCTGATTGACAGGAAAGTCCCTGCTGAAGCCAATTCTAAGGCACCTCTCTGGTTTGAGTTTTCCTGCCAGAGGCTATGGTGAAACAAGAAAGCAAGTCAAGGGAACCAGAAGCCCTGTGGCTTTTTACTGCAGATTAGAATTGGGAGTCCAGCAGGGGTCTCCTTACAAGTGTAAAACAGCGAGGGGCTCTTTGTGTCTCTTACCTTCTCTAAAAAGCACTTTTTAAAATGCCTTGCTTTCCCCCATATGCTTTAGTATTGGACTCCATGTTCCCTGGGATCTTAGCGGCATGAATTCCTATTGTAAGTTTCTGACTTTTGTTTCCTGATGCCAAATTGCTCTTTTGGAGACAGAGACTGGATTGAAAGCTGGTCCATGGACCTGGAACATTCCCTGCTTACTCTGAACACACATCAGTGGTGGACAACAAGCCTCTTTTGTTTAAGTTGCTCAGTTGTGTCCAACTCTTTGGGGCCTGTGGGCTGTAGCCCGAAAGGCTCCTCTGTCATGGAATTCTCCAGGCAAGGATACCAGAAAAGTGAAAGTGAAGTCGCTCAGTCGTGTCCGACTCTTTGTGACTCCATGGACTATAGCACGCAGGGCTCCTCATCCACAGAATTTTCCAGGCAAGGATACTGGAGTGGGTTACCATTTCCTTCTCCAGGGGATCTTCCCGAGCCAGGGGTTGAACCCGGGTCTCCCACACTGCAGACAGACTCTTTCCTGGGGAAAACCCAGGAAACTCTTGCCACTGGGGAAACCCAAAGAATACCAGAGGGGCTCGCCATCTCCTCCTTTAGGGGATCTTCCCGACCCAGGGATCGAACCCATGACTCCTGCTTGGCAGGCAGATTCTTCACTACGCAGACGCCGGCAGAGCCCTGGACCAGAAGCCTAGGTTGACTCTTTCTCCTGAGAGTCAGGAGCTGGATCATCGGAGCATCTCTAAGGATTGGAGGCCACAGTCACCATCTATCCCAGAGCGGAGCTCGGGGTTCAACGCTTCACACCCGTTCCCTCACATGACTGCTCTCAGACTGTCCTTCAGCCCGTTTCACAAATGAGGAGCCAAGCTCACAGGGGTAAAGTGATTCTCCAACATGACAAAGCAAGCGAGTGGCAGAGGCTAAGTGTGAGCCCAGCTCTATGGGACTCCAAAGCCTGAGGTCCTCACTGAAAAGCCTGGAGGAGCAAAAAAAACAGCAAGCATTTAGGGACAGGGGTCGGCAAACTGTGGCCGACTGGCTGAATCCGGCTACCCACATTTATAGGAAACATTTTAGCAGGATGTGGCCATATCTGTCATTTACATGTTGTCAATGGTGCCTCCCCTCTACAAGGACAGAAGCGGGTTGTGACAAAGAATTTGTGGTCGGCAGAGCCAAACAAGAGTGCTTTGTGCCTTAAAAGAAAAGGCTGACTGCTCCGAGCTTGGCGATCAGTCTGACTGGAGTCACTTTCCCCTGTCAGCTGTGTGCTCTCCAGCTGTTCTCATCTGAGGTTTGGGGATACCAGGCTCACTGGTCTTGGGGAAACCCCAGTGAGGACTGAGTGAAACTATGCATTTCCAGCACCCAGCATGGCGGTTGCTCTTTAGCAGGTACATAAGGAAAGACAGCCTCTTCCTTGACTATGCCCAGGGCAGTAGGAGCCTTTGCCACATCCCATTAGAGGAAAAAGAGCAAGACTGAAACCCTGGGTGGGGGTAAAGGGTAAGGACTCAGGCAGACTATCAAACCAGCCTTCCTGGAAGGTGTGGGGCTCTGGTAACTGGCCCCATCAACTCAACCCCTCCCCATCAGACATTCCTGGGTGCCAGTCTCTGGAGCTGGGCTCTGAGAAAGAATACCTAAGGCTCAAGGTCAGTCTGAGTTGTTCTTTATACACGACATCCGTTTTTAAATTTTTTTTCCACTTTCTTTCAGCTCAACATTAAAATATATATAGTTATAAAAAATATTAAATGGTTCCCCCAGGAGTCTGTAATCTCATTGATGTATTGGGGATTCACAAGTGTAACTTCTCTTAACACCAGTGAGAGCAGAGCAAATAGATGACTTTCTTTACTGCAAAGGTCAAAAGTAAGTTTGTGTATCCTCTGTGTTTGCAAGTCATCAGTGAGGATTAAACTTACGTAAGCGCTGAGGGGGACACGCTGAATGCGTTTGCACGCCACTTTCCTCTTCTTTGTCTTAAAACACAAAGACTGTCTTGAAAGAAACCACAGAAAGGAAGGGCTCCAGATGGCTTTGCTGGAGTCCACACGGGGGCTCTTTGTGATTATCCTAAGAAGTAATCACAACAACCCTGCACTCCTCTCTTAACACAGCCCAGGGTTTTATCCCAATGAAAATAATCTCACATCAATACGGTGCAAATGCAAGGCTACATGGGAGACGGCCCAGAGTTACGGGAAGAAACTCACTCTGTGCATGTGTTCTCCCAACACCATCAGCCCTGTTTCCCACCGCAAGTTGTTTCAGCCTAGAGGAGAGACTGAGCTCAGTGATATACTGAAAACTCAACTTCATTGTTGGTGTTTAGTCACTAAATCGTGTCCAATTCTTTAAGAGCCCATGGACTATAGCCCACCAGGCTCCTCTGTCCACGGATTTCCCAGGCAAGAATCCTGGACTAGGTTGCCATTCCCTTCTTCAGGGGATCTTCCCAACCCAGGGATCTGAGGTGGAGCTGATATAATAATAATAGAAATAAAGTGCACAATGAATGTCATGCACTTGAATCATCCTGAAACCATCCCCTGGTCTATGGAAGAACTGTCTTCCTTGAAACTGGTCCCCTGGTGCCAAAAAGGTTGGGCATAAAATATAAAACTTACACTAGTCCATTTTCAAGAATAGCTTGCTAATATAATAGCTGATAGCTAGGGTTACAAAACTACAAAGTCCAGGCAAATAAAGGGAGGGCGGGATACTTAGGATTTTCACATGGGTTCATTCTATCAGTGAATTTAAAACATAAGAACAGAACTAGGTGTGCAGGAGAGGAGAAAATGAGATATCATGGAGGGGCCAGCCCATAAAGAGGGAGGGAGCAAACCTAGGCGACATCTGGGAAGGACGTCCATCCCATAGTACTCAGCTATGAGGAACTGGGGGAGGGACTTGCGTCCTGGGGATACCCTGCTCCATGTAATGACTTTGGATGGGTCTGCCCCCAGACACCCCATCTTGCAAGAGCATCATTAAAGCCTCACCTCCCACTGCGCCTCAAGTCTCCAAGTCCATTCTTTGAGTCTGGGCTGGTGAGCGTGTTTCTCACACTCAGCGTCCACGACCTGGAGGCTCTGGTGCAGCTGGATGGTGAGGCTGGGCATTAATTGAAGCTAAATGCTAACACTCACGGTACAAGCTTCCGGCTCACATTAGCATCCCTAATAAAGCATATAGTCAGTCATGTACCCAAATGCTCTCCATGCTGGATATGCCCCCAAAGGCCCCGGGGTGCCCCTTGATTTTCTTGAGATGGGACTGTGGAAGCAGCCTGGTTCCATCAGCCAAATGAGCATCTGAGTTGACAAGGTTCTGGGCAGATTCCTCCTAAGTCAGTGATGGAAGGTCAAGGAGAATCACCTGCTTTCCGGCTGTAGAAAGGGCGCATGGGGAGTTAAGCTCAAAGTCGGAGTTAGAGGTGGAAATAAAATGCAGTTTCCCCAGTTACCTGCAGTTAAGCCTCGGTCAGTGAACACCAAGAGCCCCTGATAGAATCAGTGCATGAAGAGACATCTCCAGAGACATCCATCCCTTGCGTCTGGGTGGCTGGCCGCTTACGAAGGACTTGCAGACCCGCTGTGCCCTCACTGAGAGAGGTGAGAGGGTCTGCCCTGTGGAGTAGCACAAGATGCAACCCCCAAATATGTAATTCAGGCACATGCAGCTGAAGGCAATCAGACCCAGTGTGGCTCAGCGGTAAAGACTCTGCCTGCAGTGCAGGAGACCCACCTGGCTTCGATCCCTGGGTCAGGAAGATCCCCTGGAGAAGGGCATAGCCCCCCACTCCAGTATCCTCGCCTGGAGAATCCCATGGACAGAGGAGCCTGGAGGGCTACAGTCCGTGGGGTCACAGCGTTGGACACAGCTGAGCATGCATACACGGGACTCAGGAAAAAAAAACATTTCATCTCCCTCTTAACTGCCTAAGAGAATGCAGATAGGGGCCTGTTCCAGGAAGAGAGCTCTTACCAGACGTGACTTTTCTGCCTGAGACACTTGCGTGCATGGCAGGAGGACCTCGGCTCACCCAGCATCTCCCCCGCTGTGACCTGGCCACCTCCTCTGAAGCCCGAGCTGCCCTCCCCATCTTTCCCTCAGGATGGTGCATCAGCCTCCATTGCCTAGCTGCCTTTGAGTTTCATATCTTTGCGAGGCTCCTGTTGGTACATATGTAATTCTGGTTTTTTTTCCTCACGTTAATCTGCCTTTTTATTATAGGTGGGTCTCGGCCAACAACCCAAAAGGATAGAGGGAACATTATTTTTTCTCTCCTACAGCGCAAAGGTGCATCAGAGACGAACACTGAATTTGAGCCTAAAACTCCAGCAGTGGGTTCACTGCAGATGAAACCGTGATTGAGCACCTATCACATGCCATCCCCTATGCCAGCATGTGGGGGCTCCTCCCATGCAAATCCATCACTTCCCCTCTATCACCGCCCTGGGCTGGACCACTGTCACCTCTGGCCTGACCTCAGTGATAGCCTCCTAGCCCCTTCTCCCAGCTTCTGATCTTCTAGTTTATTCCCCACACAGGAGACAGAGTCTCACTAGACAGTGTCAACCGGAGTCCATCATTTTCTGCTTGAAACCTTATAGGGGTCCTACTGCACAGGTTGAACCCCGAACACTGGTCCCTGGTCTCCAAGCCTCCCTAGAACCCGGCCCCTGCCCACCTCTGTCGATTTTCTTCCTTTTCATCCCCAAGTCCCCCTTTTACTAGACGGCTTTTCCTATAATCTCAAATATACCAAAATGTCTCCTGCCCAAGCGCCTTGACACCTGCTATTTTCCTTTGGCTGGAATGTTCTTTTTCTGGCTTGAGTCTTCGGTGGTTTTCCCCCAAGGTTCAAGACTCAACATGAATACTGCCTCCTAGAGATCTTCTCTGCCCACACTCTGCTGGGGTCCCCCCCCCAGTACTCGCCATGTCCTCCTCTTGTTTGTTTCATCCCTCCCCCCGTATAACACTCTGGAAACATCATGTATATTTGTTTACTGCCTCCCGCACTAAGCTTCCCTGGGGTCTCGGATGGTAAAGAATCTGCCTGCAATGCATGATACCTGGGTTCAATCCCTGGGTTGGGGCAATCCCCTGGAGAAGGGAGTGGGTACCCACTCCAGTCTTCTTGCCTGGAGAATTCCATGGACAGAAGATACAGTCCATGGGGTTGCAAAGAGTCGGACACAATTGAGTGACTAACACTTTCACTTTCACTAGATTGCAAGCTTCAGGATGGCAATAAACTGACCTTCTTATTCATGCTGCGTCCACACACCTAACAAAGGGACACATGGGAAATTCTGAATAAGAATATGCAGACTGGATAAACGAGTAAGCGAAGAGCTGACAATCTCACAGCAGCACAGCCTCCCATCCCTTACCCCGCAGCTGCCTTCATCGCTGAGTGGGACCCAGCCTCTGAGCACAGGGCAGAGCAAATGCCCAGTGGAACGGAAAAAAAAGATGTCTTTAGCAAGTATTGCCGTGCTTTCCCCAGGTACCGAATTTCATCACACCAATGTGTCCGAACGCAGTAGGACATCCATAAGGTGGATAGGCTCCTGGGCAAGGGAACATTCCCTCACCATTCTTCCCTTGCTAAGGAAACCTCAAGGACCCCTAATGCAGTGGGCAGACCAGGGAGTGAGGCGGAGGGAGGGAGAATGTGAGGGTGTAGGAAGGTGTGATCTTTATGGTAAAGGTGGTTCTCAGATTTCTTGCTGGGCTCCTCTAGAGGACAAGCCAGGTGAATATCCAGATCTACTCAAAAGGTCTCCCCAGACGGCCTCTTCACTAAACCGAATCCTTTCTAACCTGAAAGGAACCTGTAGAAAAGGCTCCTGTTAATTTCCCTGCCCTGAAAGCTTTGCCTGTTCTTTAGCTGAGAGCGCAGACTTGAAAAGCCCATCATCCCAGCCTCTGGGCCCAGGAAGCTACAACCCTTCACTTCAGGACACAAAGCCAAGCCCATCGCTGTGCTTTCTGGACTTCCATTGCAGCCATATCCATCAATGGTGTGCATTTGACCCAACCGAGAGGTCGAGACCGAGCCCTGCCCCTCATCCCTTTGTACCACTTGGGCCAGTTTTATAGAAGTTATTTGAAAAAAAAAAAAATCCCTCAAGTCCAAAGTAGGATGCACTGTTCAGTTTTCTTCTATGGTCAGATCCCCCTGAACTCTGACGAGCTCCCGATGAGCAAGGGCGCTTTTGTTCAGGACTCCTCTAGGAGCACCAGCCGGCTCATGGTCCACGGCAGGGAAATGGGGCAGCTCAGCCAGTGAAAGGGAGATTCTGGTAAGCATGGTTTCTTGCTTCGATAGTGAGAGCAGTGGCTCTGACAGGGATGGTTTGGGTTCTGAGATTTCCAGAAGAGCTTCCATGCCATACAGTTATTGAATTGTGTGTGTGAGTGTGTGTGTGTGACGTGCTGTGGTCTTGTTAGGTCTGCTTATGTTAGGCCCGCTTCCCCTCGCTTTGCAAATAAACACAGAAGACCCGCTTCTGAGCATCGGGAGGGCTCCACGGACATTGAGTTATCGATCTCTTCGTGTAGGGATGTTCTGGAGAACAAGGCTGAGAAACTAACCTCTGCTTACTTAGAGATTTGAATACAGCCTTCTGGACAGCCCCAAAGGCAGGAAGGTAAACCTGTGTTTTCTTTTTCTTTCTTTCAATAAATTATTTGGTTACTGTGCAATAAGAACTGTTTTAAAGCTCCCATGCCTCCTCTTGTAGTGAGCTGATTTTCCATAGGTAGTTGGTCTCCTGTGTATGATAAGTAGGTCTGAGGAAAGTGCTGAATATATTCTTTTAAAATAGACTCTCTGTGCTGATGGCTGAGAAATTTCCAAGGGACTATTGCACTAGAGTGCTCTGCATAATTGAACGCTGTGTCTGCAAATAAGACTAATAACCATAGTTGTTCAAATGATTACCATATCATAGCTCTTAATCGTCTACCGGAAGTGCTTCTGATGGGAAGGCGTTTTTCACCATCAGTCAACCTTGCACTGACAGTCGACCATACAATGGGGATGGCCACCCGCTTCTCTCTTGGCTGTTTGCCTACTCACCTCTGTCCTTGGCCAGATTTCTCCACCTACAAAACGTGGAAACAGGACCAGATGATCTCTGAGATTCTTGAAAAATCTGACATCCTTTTGGGTTTGGAAGAATGAGAGCGTCCTCTTTCAGACACTCCTTGTATGACAGGTACAGGTTACCTGCTATGGTTACCTAGCTTGTGGGAAGTGGAGTTGGTGTTCTGACTGCCCCTAAAGTCCTTAATCCTAACCAGTTTGCCCTGATCTTTGGGCAAGGGGAAAGTAGAGAACAGAGCCACTCTGTGTGATGCGGAGGAACCATCCAAAAGGTGGAGAGAAATATGTGCGTTTCCTGCTGTTAACTGGGCAAGTACTATTCTACACTCAGTTGAGATAAATGTGGAGCTCAGGAAGCCAGTGACACAGGCTTGGCTCTGCACAGGCTGGCCGTCCTGTCCTCTGACCGCCCATTTGGTAAATAAAGATGGGTCTGATAGAAAGAGTCGCAAAGGTGGGGGGGGGGGCAGAGCCAGTAGCTTGGGAGAATTCCCTCACTCACACAGCCAGACACGCACGCTCGTGTGCACACACCACAGCTGACAGCACCAGCCCCATGCAGGACGAGGGAGACTTAGATTTTTAGTGGACTGAGTGACACACGTTTGTGAAATGCGATGCCCAGTGGGCACAAGTGAAATATTTCCAAGGCCCGGAAGCAAGTCTCCAGTCCCCAAAGCTATTACAGCAACCCCACGGGCCCACAGCCCCGCGTCCCGGAGGCCTGGCTGTGAGCACCGCAGGCTGGACATGCCGACTCTGAGGCCAGCACGTGTCGGTGGGGATGGACCACGACCTCAGGAGCTCTGCCCGTCCCACCCAGGGGTTGCAGCGAGGGACAAAGGCCTGCAGCTCTGGCGTCTGGGCTCCAATCACGGCTGCTCCTCTCCGGTGGTGGGGGGTGTGGGGGCCACGGGGCGCAGCTGACCTGTCTGAGCTTCACCGTCCTCATTTACAGAATGAGTATAATAATGGCATCGGCCTCCGTCCTGGGGCAGTTGGGAAGATGAACTGAGGAGAGGCAGAGCACTCGGGTGTGATTCTGGCAAGTGATGCACCCTGTCCGAGCTTCCTATCGCTGCTGTTACCAGGGGCCACAGACCGACTGGCGTACACATGAATTTATTATGTTGCAGTTCTGGGGGTCAGAGAACTGATCCCAGTCTCTCTGGGCTAACGTCGAGGTGGTAGTGGGGGGGCAGCGATCCTTCTGGAGGTTCCAGGGGAGAAAGCGCTTGCCTGGTTTTCCCTGGCTTCTAGAGGCTGCCGGCATTCTTAGCCTCTCAGCCCCTTCCTTCCTCTGTCCACAGAGTGCACCCCTCCGACCTCTGCTTCTGTCCTCCCCTCTCCTCCTGCCGACTCCTCCTAATGGCCTCTGTGATGACATCAGCCCACCAGGACAATCCAGGGCCGTCTCTCTATTTCACAATCCTCAATTTAATCACAGTCTGTAGAGTCTCTCATATCAGGCAACATCACCTAAGTACAGGCTCCAGGGATCAGCCTGTGGACATCTTTCAGGGGCTGTTATTCATACATGCACCTATGTGTGATTTTTTACTATGATGCTTTTTTTTTTTTCCTGTCCTTCTATTCCTTTTCATTTAGGTAAAGTGCACATAGAACAAAGTGAGACATCTGAAATGCTCAATTTCTGAATGCTGACATATTTGTCCCTCGGTACCCACCTCATTAAAAGACACTTACTCCTTGGAAGGAAAGCTATGACCAACCTAGATAGCATATTAAAAAGCAGAGACATTACTTTGCCAACAAAGGTCCATCTGGTCAAGGCTATGGTTTTTCCAGTGGTCATGTATGGATGTGAGAGTTGGACTGTGAAGAAAGCTGAGTGCCGAAAAATTGATGCTTTTGAACCATGGTGTTGGAGAAGACTCTTGAGAGTCCCTTGGATTGCAAGGAGATCCAAGCAGTCCATCCTAAAGGAGATCAGTCCTGGGTGTTCATTGGAAGGACTGATGCTGAAGCTGAAACTCCAATACTTTGGCCACCTCATGCGAAGAGTTGACTCATTGGAAAAGACCCTGATGCTGGGAGGGATTGGAGGCAGGAGGAGAAGGGGATGACAGAGGATGAGATGGCTGGATGGCATCACCGACTCGATGGGCACGAATTTGAGTAACCTCTGGGAGTTGGGTGATGGACAGGGAGGCCTGGCGTGCTGCGATTCATGGGGTCACAAAGAGTCAGACACGACTGAGCGACTGAACTGAACTGAACTGAACCCACCTCTCGGGGCCCAACCAAGTGGCTCAGTGGTAAAGAGTTCACCTGCCAAGCAGGAGATGCAGGTTCGATCCCTGGGTCAGGAAAATCCCCTGGAGAAGGAAATGGCAACCCACTCCAGTATTTTTGCCTGGGAATTCCCGGGGACAGAGGAGCCTGGTGGGCTACAGTCCGTGGGGTCGCAAAATAGCTGGACGCGACTTAAGCGACTAAAGAGGAGCGGCAACCCACCTCTATCAAGTTGAGATGAGAATACTTACAGGCCTCCTCCCCACCCCCAGGCTCTCCCCTGCCCCCTTCCACGTCATCATCTCTCTTAGAGAAATACCCCATCATGAGACGGCAGAGGGCATGTTTAAACCTGTCCTACGTTCCTTTGGCAGGGTCTTGGGGGCCAGACTGTAACATGTTACCTCTCCTAAAACCAGACTTAGGGTAACTTCAGAAAGTGGAAGAGACTTTGAAATTTTGATCTTCATCTAAAACTTTAGCTAAGAGTCTGAACAAATAAGAGTCTCAAGTGGCTTCACTTCTATTAATTTATCAAGAAAAGTCAACACAGCAGGGAGAACTCCTGAGTAACAGACTGTGGGTCTGACACGCGAACGTCAGTAAAGACTTTCTAGGGCACATCACAAAGTTCATTTTCTCCGTGGCTTCTGTGAAATGTCCCCGGGGCCAGCTTTTATTTCCCTCCCAAAACATCTTTCGTTTCCGTCTGTGGGGAGGGCTGGCCACATGGCTGATGGAGGTGGCAATGGGTAATTTCTTCATACGACTGGGTGTTGAAATGTTGTAAATACTGTGAGCTCATAAAGGAACTTGATTAAATATAATTTCCAACAACCATCTTTATCCTCTTCTCGTCAAGAAGGAGAAGAACTGTTGTCGTGTGCAGACCTGAGACTGGAAAAATAGCCATGTTTCTAAGCTGGTGAGCCTAACAGGCTCAGGGGGCCTTCTCATCACGGAACTCCAGCGCCACCGCCTCCCTTCACCATCTGGGAACTCTCTGGAGGGGAATTTGCAGGGGATGATAGCGGGATAGCAGTGAGTATTTTTGTGTTATATGTTGCTTGTTCAAATATTGAGAGTGAATATCTCAGAAAGGTCAGCTACCTTTATATGTGCACAGCAAAGTTCTCTTGAGAATTGTTTTTGCCGAAATTTAAAGGATATTATTTTGGGACTTTAAACTTCAGTGTAAGGCAAGGTGAAAACTGCCATGTTTGATGTGCTTTATGTTAAAGTCCTTGGGCTTTCACTGCCACTTAAAGTGGCTAAACTAGCAAATGGGAACATCCGAGATGTTGCTTAAAATCGAATTTCATTTATGCTAAACCCCTCTCTGCAAGATGATGGAATTTTGGACTTAAATTTTTAAATTGCTATTTTTTTAAATGCATTTATTTTTAATTGGAGGATAATTGCTTCACAATACTGTGCTCGTTTCTGCCGTATATCAACATGAATCAGACACAGGTGTACAGACTTCCCTTCCTCTTGAACCCCCTTCCCACCTCCCACCCTATCCCACCCCTCTAAGTTGTCACAGAGCGGATTTGCTGACATTTTTACTTTGGATTTTACTTGCAACGAATTGAAGCACAGAGAAGGTGCCAGGTTGAGGTGATTTTTTGGTAATAAAATGGTAGTCAAATATGAGGCAAGCTACTTTTAGGTTAAAAAGGAGAATGGGCATTACTGTATTTGAAACAGTAATATGCTAATTTATTTGCTTTCTTTTTAAAGGGTATTTGTTTCCCCTTCTCTGGAATATTCTTCATTTTGTTAGAACAGTCCTCTATCAGGACAAAAGAAAGGGGGAGGTTATGAAGGAAGCAAGTCAAAGGTAATTAAACATTCTATTTAAAATGTTGCAATCACAGATCTTACTGTAGGAGTCCTGTTATTGCATTCACATCCCATGGGCCCAGTTCCACTTAATATGCTCCTATCACTCACGTGAAGCTGCAGAAGACAGCTCACTGTAATTTACTGTGTGATTTAACACTGTCAAGGGATTCTTTACCTGGTCCAAATCTCTTTAGTTAAACAGACACACACACACACACACACACACACACACGTCTCTACATATTCAGTATCAGTCCTGAAGCACTCATTTGGAAAAGTTCCCTTTTGATTTAATTATACTCTTCATTAGTCCAGAGACTATAAAGGCACATATATGTCATTGCCTGCCATGCTTTTTGTGGGTCAAGTTAACAGAATCATCAATCATCTCCATTCTTAGAGAACGACATGATCAAAGGTATTATAGAGGCAACTGAAGTCATTCTCAGAAAGTGGCTGAACAATTAGAGTGATGGCCAATTGTTAACTGTTTCTGATAAGTATGTAATAACCTCAAGTATTTCTCTAACAACATGGAAATTAAAATCATCTCTCTTAGTTGAGTCCTCTATACTAAAAAGGAAGAGAACTTTTTAGAGCCCTAGACTAGCTTGGACTTCCAATTAATTTCCACAGAGATATCAAAATTAAGTCCAAACCTGAAAAATACTGGTTTAAATCAAGATATCCATCCACTAGCTCATATATTATACATTAGCCACCCTGCTATAACTACACAGTGGGTATAGGTGCTGAAATTATAGTTGATTCCAAAGGTTAGGGCACTTTTGTTTAGTTTCAAATGAGAGAGAGAAATGGACAATTCATTATTCAAATTTTCATTCTGCTTCTATACCTAGCAGGACTTCCCCCTGACTTTGAGGGAACATGGTAGTTCTAGGGGATTAAAGAGATCCTCACAGGGATCTTCCTCGGTCCACCCCGGGAAACCAAGGCACAAGCCATCTCAGTACCACATTAGCATCTCTTTTCTTGCCCTAGTTTTACAAAGACATTGGGATGACCCTGTGTGTTAGCAAACCTTGAAAATGCCCATTAGGGACAAAACTCCCAACTTTCCTCTTGGGTTAGGAGATTATGTGTTATTTACCTCATATCCCCAGCATTCAATAAAATGTCTATCAAGTGATGGATGCTTTGTTTATTTGGTGCATAAACTAATAAATGGATGAAAGACATCTGATCTCCATAGCTCCTTAGTCTCAAATTAATTTCTTTTAGCACTCCCAACTCTTCCATTTGCCAGTATTAGCTTGAGTCTCTAAGGAATTCTCGACATTTTATCTCCAGGTATGTATGACACCTAGATTGTTGCTTTGATCTTTCACTGCGCTCCAAGTGGCCTTTCAATGGATAAATCACGTCCGTGCTCACTGTTGTTCATGGATATTGATCAGGTCTTCTCCTTTCAGACACATCACTTGTAAAGAACTTTTAAGAACATTCCAGTCTCTCCTCCTTCCTGTGAGGTGGTACAGGAAATGGCCATTCCCATTTCACAGAGCAGAAACCAGAGGCTCAGGAAGAAGAGAAGCAGGCTTTCTGGCTCAAAATACAAGATTCCTTCTCTTCAGTCTATCCTGTCCTGTAGATGGTGTTTCCTTGTTTGTTTCTCTTTTATTTATTTTTCGTATTGGAGTATAGTTGCTTTATAATGTCTTTGTAATGTGTTTTCTGCTGTAGAGAAAAGTGAATCAGTCATACGTATACATCTATGCCCTCTTTTTTGGATTTCCTTCCCACTGAGGTCACCACAAGCATTCAGTATAGTTCCCAACGCTGTGCTGTTCTGTGCTTAGTCGCTCTGCTGTGTCCAACTCTTTGCAACCCCATGGGCTGGGGCCTGCCAGGCTCCTCTGTCCATGGGATTCTACAGGCAAGAACACTGGAGTGGGTTGCCATGCCCTCCTCCAGGGGATCTTCCCAACCCAGGGATCGAACCCAGGTCTCCTGCATTGGCAAGTGGATTCTTTACCAGCTGAGCTACCAGGGAAGCCCCATAGTTCCCTATGAAGACCTAAACAGACATATCTCCAAAGAAGACACTTAGATGGCCATGAGGCACATGAAAAGATGCTCAACATCACTGATATATTAAAGAAACGCAAATCAAAACCACAATGAGGTATCCTCTCACACCAGTCAGAATGGCCATTATCAAAGAAATCTAGGTTGTGCTTTATAAGAAAGATTTTATTCAGCAGCCAAAGAGGTTGAGGTTAGGCGGAGAGAAATTAACAAGATTTTAGTCCGGCTAGGCGTGTAGGAGTGACTGGAAGGTGAGGTGGTTTAGATGTGCCCTTTGAACCCAGCTCTTGACAGAGTCTTCAGAAAAGGCGGATCTTTACCTTCCCGAGGGGACGGCAGCCCTGAAAAGATTCCTCCGCTTGTGCAGGTTGATCTGGTCTGAAGGATCAATGATGAAAGGGGCCCATGGGTCTCGAGGGAGGGCCGGCTGCAGACCTTTCCGTGGACACTACCGCCTGGCAGCCTTCTGCCACCACTGTGTTTCAAGTACTTGGACTTCCTGGGGGAACTGCTCCACTTTCTACTGGGCCTGGGGCCCTGCGGGTCAGGCAGCCTTATCTTCAGGGAATCCGGATCATGTGTGGCATGGGGTGGGGGAGATGAGCCCCAACAGGGGCCTTTCTGCTAACTCAGCCCCCTGCGTGCTCCAGTCTGTGCTTTCTTGAGGCTGGGCTGTCCATGGGTAGCTTCCGTGAGCTACCCATCCCTCCTTTGAGGCAAAGCTAATATCTGCACAGGTCAGCCAGACTTGGGCTCTGTTGCTTACAACCAAATTCCAACACTCTAGTGATACAGAAAAGATTAAAGGAAGACACTTCCAGTGAGTCTGATGGGCCTGGTCCCTGTCACCCGGGGGTTGGACCTGTCTGGGGTCTGCATCCATTCATGTCAGCTCCCTCTTCTGGTATGACCTGCGCTGTCAGGAAAATGTCCTTGTCACTTCCCATTGTCATGGCCTGGGAACCAAGTACTGTTGCCAGACAGTGACCCAGAAAATGCACAAGGGCAAAGGCGTTCATGTTGTCAGCTCAGCTGAGGAGAGAGCACGTCCAGAGAGGCCGGCAACAAACTCACAGGCCTTGGGTCCAGTTTGTGCTTGCTTTTCAGCAAGACTAAAAGATAGTGACAAGAGGCGACGCTGTTCTGTGTCAAGCATCAGCCACTGAACTACGACAGGAATCCCCAAAGTTACGGGATGAGGCAAAAGATGTTCATTTCTCATAAACATGGGCGATGTGTCAGAACGTGAGAGGTGGAGCCAGTCCTGGGGTTAAGGGGGTGTTTGCTCTTTGGGGTTTGTGGGGTCAGCTCTGCTCCCCTCTCCCCTAAACCCTGCTAAACATCTTTCAAGAAGGAGAGAGGCCACAAGTTGGGAGAAAGAGAAGGAATCTTGGCCTTGAGCCATATTCTACACAGAGTGGACACCACGGTGTTGACTTTCCCTGCCCTCAGGGATTTGATAATCATTAATAAAGGAAGAATTGGACCCTTAACTGGGGAGCTTCATCCTCCTGTGACTCACTCTCCCTCCCAGCAAATCCCACCAGATGAAGTGGCAACTGTGACAACTCGCATTGATTAGACACTTAATATGCCCCAGAGACTGTGCCAAATACTTTATATTCATGGTTTCATTAATGTTCACACCAACCTATGGAGTGAGTATAAGGCTTCTGCGGGCCTTCAGATCAACAAGAAGAGATGCCCCCATCTACACAACACACACACTCACACACACATGCACACACACAAATGCACACACTCAGACACCCACACACACACCTGCACACACACCCTGCAAGGTTAGGCACACGGGCAGCTGTCCCCCTCAAGGTACAGGCTGGATTCCAGGTGCTCAACCTTGCTCTGCCTCAGCCTCCTAAACTCAGTGCTTCTGTCATCATTTCTGAACGTGTTTAACATTCTCTGCACTCCCATTTGCGGGAATGTGTATAAACATCAGACTCTGCTGGCTCTTGAGCTAAATTCTATTTCAGAGAAACCTCCCCTTCAACCTGAAAGGGATTCCTGTCTCAAACATAAAATGCTGAAAAGCCTGCTGCAAGCCTCATTTCCCCACCCCAGGTGCATGCCCTTAGTCACATCCCTACGTGATCGTGCAAGGAAGAAGAGCCGGGACTTGAGCCCACATGAGAAGACCTGCCAAGGCATTGCCTAGAGCCTCCGGGGACTGACCGCACCGATCTGGCCGAGTGTCCCGAGCCTGGGGGCCTCGCTGCTGAGCCCCCCCAGGGACTGCCCCCGAGGGTCTCAAGTGCACCTTCCTACAGAGCCACTGGGTGAGGTCCCCCCTTGACACGTGACCTGGCCCATTAGATGCCCAGGAGCTGTGCATCCAAGTTTTGGATTAGATTCTTGAAGCCTCTCCCACGCTCCCTCTCCCTCCACTTTCCTAACCCTCTGGCACTAGGAAAGAAGCGAAGAATCTTCCACTGGCCCAGCCCTCTGCTTCCTGAGGCAGCATCCAGCCCCTCCCTGCCTTCCCAGGTCTGCTCTGCAGGCTGACAGCCCACCTCCCTCCACTGCTCACCCTGCATCAGGGCCTTCAGAGGCAGCCCTACCCAGGTCACCCTCCCTTCCCTACTGCAGAGCTGGGGTGTGGCTCAGGTGCTGCAGAAACATCCGTGTCACAACCTGCCCCTGGGCTGTTCTAGCAACTCACATTCCTAGGAGACCGTTTGGGAGGTGACCTATTTTGATTTTCAGTCTTACTCTAAAGCAGCCACTGCCATTACCTTTATTTTCTGGGCAGGGAAGAAACAGCAGAAATTATCTGGTTCAAGGTTTTGTTTGTTTCATTGTGAGGCCCTGTGCTTCAGAAGCTATGATCTAAAGCAAGAGAAAAATTATACAACACGTGGGCAAAAAGCCATTAAAAATCCCTTAAATACCCATGAAGTAGAAAATGCTTATTTTATGTTACCAGGCATGTAGAGCAAATCTGAAATGTGCTACAGTCTGAGGACCACTAAGCTAGAGTAAAGATAAGAATGAAAAGTCTATATACGGATGTGGGATATTTCAAACAATTTCACCTTTAGGATAACTCTCAGTTCTCCAGAGACACAGGAAGGATGGACAGAAAATTCGAGTGTTTTTGCTTGCTGCCAGGTGCCAAATCCTATTTTAATAGGGTTCCTCTTTAATACTTTTAATCATATGTGTGTAATGCTTAATCCTATTTAATATGAAACCTCAGTGATAGTAATATACATTATAGATCTGTTTGTTTACAAACATTGATTCAGACGGTGAATCTGCATCTAATAAAGGGGAGTCTGGATCCATGGTATTCTAAGACTGCTTCAAAATAAAACTTATAGAGACACAGCTTTCATGCACACAAAAGAAACCCAGGCTCCAAGGGGAAGGGAGCTCCCAAGGCCACAGAGTGGTCACATGCAACCGGTACCCCAGCGTCTGGGCTGTGTCTCTTGCTATACTGTGTCCGTGCGTTATGTCAATCACTAAGTTGATATAGTTGAAACTGCAGCTGAATTAGTTGGTATGGGAGTGACTGGGGGCCTTACTGAATCCTGTCTACCCCACAGGGATTCTTTGCCCCAAGAGTACCCTCCTGGAGACTATGTCAAGGATGTTAGCTGTCAGAGAAACATGTCTACATCTGTCTTGTGTCTGTTGCATGTTTATCTTATGGAACATGCAAGCAACCATTCATTGTGGATATGGGAGGGGATCCTTAAGTCAGATGTTAAAGCTCATCTGAACAACTGTGACTATGAGAGCTGGGGCCTGGCAACGTGCCAGGCATGTTATCACATGCTTGATGTGCATTATCATGTTTGATCCTTACTTGTGGAATCATAATTGTTTTCATCCAATTTTAGAGCTGGAGAAACTGAGGCTCAGAAAGGTCAGCTACCTAGCTCGAAGGCACGCGGGTAGCCATCAGCCAAACCTGATTTCCTAAACCCAGGTCTATGCTCCAGCTCTGAAATGCTCAGAGTGCTGAGAACGTGACCCATGCAGTCAGGTCAGCAGGCTTGGTGGGAAGAAGCTGCCTAAGCATTAGCTGCTTTCCTGTCCTGAGGGGAGTCTTGGTGAGTGCTCGTCCCACCCCGCAGTGTCCTCAGGGCCCACTGACCAGGATAATATCATGGTCCCCGAGCTGCGGCCTACACAGACCTACACAGTGAATGCTGCTGGTGAGCCTGGCCTTGGGTCCAGCCCCTCACCCCTCACTTGTCAGGGTCCACCCTGCTCTGTCTCAGGCCCCGATGCCAGGCCATGGCCCCCCTCGGGCTGCATATTTAGTCTATAACGTGCCAACGTGCTGTCAGATGGGATCCAGGAAAGTGACAGCGTACTGCCGCACGCTGAAGTGAGAGTATTTCTCGCCGACTCGAATTATTTATGGCCTAACAGTTAACCAGTCACTCAGATTGAGGATTTTGGCACCAGAGGGCTGTTTTATTACCCTCAGCATAAAGATGCCTTGTACATAAACAACGTTTACTATGACAGTCTGCTAGCTGGCTTGTTAAAACCATGTTGTGTCAGTTCAGAATTGTTATAACTGAAGCAGAAAGCACCTCGCCGGTTTTGTTCCCCGCTGCATGAGCACGTTGGCTCACGGGAGGTACACACGCAGTTTGGAGAACACAGCCACCCTGCAATTGTTCCTGAGTGCCTGCGAGGGGCCAGGTTCTTCTACAGGCACTGGGGACCTAAAGGAGGGAAGACAGTCCCCATTACTGTGATGCTTACATTCTAACTTGTTGAGATAGACAAAGACAGATAGATGCCAGTGCTGCGAAGGAGAATAAGCAGAACAAGGAGGACTGAAATGATGGCCATTGGTGCTACTGTCGAGGATGGCTTTTCTTTCTGGGTGACAGGTGAGCAGACATGTGAATGAAATGACAGGTGAAAAGAGTATTTTAGGAAGAACCAACAGTCAGAGCAAAGGCCTTGAGGCACGAGCATGTCGAATGTGTTTAAGGAACAGTAAGGAGGCCCATGGGGCCACAGTGGACGAGTAAGAAGCAGGAAAGGGTGAGAGGTAAGGGAGTTGATGGGGAGACTGAGGGTGTGTGGCCTGACTGTATAGGACACAGTAGGTGCCATACGCCTTTGGATACTTAATGAATGGATGAATGAATGAACAAACAAATGTGTGAATTACTGAATGAAAGTGCTAGTTCTGAGTTGTATGTTAGGACAGAGAGAAGTCATCTACATCTGGCTCCAGGATGAAACAAAGCAGTTGCCATTTACTGGACGCCTACAACATGCCAAGCTCTGGGTTGGGCATTTGCCAGACGTGATCAGATCTAATCCTCCTTGTCAGTGAGTGACATGTGACCCTCCCTCTTCTCTGCATGAGGAAATGGAGTCACAGAGTGGGTAAGAAACCTGCATGGGGTCACACAGTACTAAGTAGTCAAACCAGGACACAGTTCTGCACCTCTGATTGCAAGGTCTGTGCTCTAAACCACTTCAGCTATGGGGACCCTTGAGCAAGAAGATCTGACTCAAGGTAAAAGAATTTTCAGTGACATGATACTATACATAGAAAATCCTAAAGATGCTACCAGAAAACTACTAGAGCTCATCAATAAATTTGGTAAAGCTACAGGTTATAAAATTAATACACAGAAATCTGTTGCGTTTCTATACACTAACAACAAAAGATCAGAAAGAGAAATTCAAGAAGCAATACATTTACCATTGCATCAAAAAGAATAAAATACCTATGAGTAAACTTATCTAAGAAAACAAAAGAGCTGTACTCTGAAAACTATAAGTGCCAATGAAAGAAATCAAAGAAGACAAACAGATGGAAAGATATACTATGTTTGTGGATTGGAAGAATCAATATTGTCAAAATGACTATACTACCCAAGACAATCTACAGATTCAACGCAATCCCTATCAAATTACCAATGTCATTTTTCACAGAATTAGAACAAAAAAAAGTCTCAAAATTTGTCTGGAGACACAAAAGATCCCAAATAGACAAAGCAAGCTTGAAAAAGTAAAACAGCGCTGGAGGAGTCAGGCTCTCAAACTTCAGGCGTTATTACAAAGCTACAGTCATCAAAACAGTATCATACTGGCACAAAAATGGAAATATAGATCAATAGAACAGGATATAAAACCCAGAATAAGCCCATGTACCTATGGTCAATTAATCTATGACAAAGAAGACAAGACTACACAATGTTGGAAAGATAATCTCTTCAACAAATGGTGCTGGGAAAACTGGACAGCCACATGTAAAGAAAAAAAAAAATTAGATCATTCCTTAAACCCATACACAGAAATAAGCTCAAAATGGATTAAAGACCTAGATGTGAAACCTGACACTATAAAACCTGGAGAGGAAAGGATGGGTAGAACACTCTCTGACATAAATCACAGAAACATCTTTTTTGATCCATCTCCCAGAAGAATAGAAATAAAAGCAAAAATAAACAAATGGGACCTTAAACTTAAACTCAAAAGCTTTGGCACAGCAAAGGAAACAATATATAAAACTAAAAGACAACCCACAGATTGGGAGAAAATATTTACAAATGATATGACTGATCAGGGCTTAGTCTCCAAAATTTACAAACAGCTTATGATGCTGAATTGCATCCAAACAAACCACCAATGAAACGATGCACTCAAAAAATGGGCAAAAGACCTGAACAGACATTTCTCCGAAGAGGATATACAGATGGCCAACAGGCACATGAAAAGATGTTCAACATCACTGCTGTAGCTACTGCTAAGTCATTTCAGTCATGTCCAACTCTGTGTGACCCCATAGACAGCAGCCCACCAGGCTAATTACTAGAAAAATGCAAATCAAAACTAGAGTGAGGTGTCAACTCATACTAGTCAGAATGGCTATCATCAAAAATCCACAAACAACAAATGCTGGAGAGGGTGTGGAGAGAAGGGAATGTTCCTCCACTGTTGGTGGGAATATAAATTGGTACAGCCACCATGGAGAACTGTAGGGAGGTTCCTTAAAAAACTAAAAATATAGCTACCACATGACCCTGAAATCCCACTCCTGGGCATATATCCAGAGAAAAACATAGCTTGAAAAGATACATGCACCCCAATGTTCATTGCAGCACTGTTCACAATAGCCAATGGAAGCAACATAAATGTTAAGAGAGGAAAAAATAAAGAAGATGTGGTACATATATACAATGGAATATTACTCAGTCATTAAAATGAATGAAATAAGGCCATTTGCAACAACATGGATGGACCTAGGCAATGTCATACTGAGTGAAGTAAGTCAGAGAGAGAAGGAGAAATATCAGAAGACATCCCTTATATGTGAAATCTAAAAAGAAATGATACAAATGAACTTATAAAAGCAGAAAGAGGCTCACAGACTTAGAAAAAAACTTAATGGTTGCCAGGGGGAAGGGATAGTTAGTGAATTTGGGAAGGTCATGTACACAGCGCTATATTTAAGATGGATAACCAACAAAGACCTATCATATAGCACATGGAACTCCACTCAATGTCATGTGCCAGCCTGGATGGGAGCGGGTTTGTGGGAGCATGTATATGTGTAGCTGAGTCCCTTCACTTTTCACCTGAAACTATTACAACACTGTTAATCAGCTATACCACAATACAAAATGTTTTCATTGTTGGAAAAAAAAAAAAAGGAATTTTCAAGAGGGCAGAGCTTTTTGAATTTGGAACAGGCCATCCAGAGAAGGGAGAAGATCCCAGGATGGAGTGCATGTTATGGATCCTGGACAGGGAAGCAGGACTTTCAGCATCAGGTCAGGTGTGGGTTGGGGAGATTTTTGGAGCCCTCAGCTAAGTCTGAAGTCTCCCAGAGTCTTTCTTTTTGCATTCAGGTCATTCTCTCTGGCAGCCAGGGGAAAATATTAGGCAAAATGTAGTATTTGCCATTTTTATGTTCTTTTAAAGAAACTCTAAGTAACCATAGGCAAATAGTGACCATTAAAAGTGCCTGGAGCTTGTAAATGATAATTGTAGGAGGTATAAATCAGAGTCATTATATACATATTATTTGGAGATTTTTTCTCCTTAAATTTCAAAAATAATACAGACTTATCAAACAAATTTAAAGAGTACAAAAATATATAGAAAAGGAAAAAAAAAGAATATTCTTCTTGTTCTCTGCCTCCCACCACTGGGTATGTTTTCCTCCCCTCTTTGCTCTAGGTTCATATGAGCAAGTGTGAACATGGACACACAGCCTGGCCTGCTAACAAAATGCAGTCATGTAGCCCCCATGGTCAGCACCAGGAGTTGAATTCACTGTAACTGCTGGTCTTTCTAGCACACCAGAGGGGAAGACCAGGACTCTTCTTCAGAGGAGACACACACACACACACACATATATACATTTATGTTCATTTTCTTCTTTTCTCATATTTTAAAAGATTATTACTCTGAAACTCGTTTCTCTTTAACCCAACAATATAACATGGACACCTTTCCACATGGATAAGTATGTTTCTAACACATTCTTTTAATAGTTGCTTAATATTCCGTGACATAGATATATGTAGGTATGCATGGACACACGCTTACTCAGTCACTCAGTCGTGTCTGACTCTTTGTGACCCCATGGACTGTAGCCCACCAGGCTCCTCTGTCCCTGGGATTCTCTAGACAAGAATACTGTAGTGGGTTGCCATGCCCTCCTCCAGGGGATCTTTCTGACTCGGGGTTAGAACCTGCATGTCTTGCATCTCCTACATTGCAGGTAGATTCTTTACCCACTCAGCCACCTGGGAAGCCCCATGTGTAGGTATGAAGAAGTGAAATGAAGTCTCTCAGTCGTGTCCGACTCTTTGAGACCCCGTGGGCTGTAGTCTACCAAGCTCCTCCGTCTATGGGATTCTCCAGGCAAGTATACTGGAGTGTGTTGCCATTTCCTTCTCCAGGGGATCTTCCAGACCCAGGGATCGAACCCGGTTTTTCCGCATTGGAGGCTTTAACCTTTTCCCGCTTTAACCTCTGAGCCACCAGGGAAGCCCCCATATGTAGGCATAGATTTACTTAACTGTTCACTGGTGGATGTTCAGACAGTCTCTTGTTATTGTATTAACAATTATGCTATAATAAAAATTATAACTACAGTTATATTCTTATTCTTGGAATAGATTTTCAAGAAGAGAATTGCTGTGTTAAAGGAGAACACGTCTACATTTGTATAGATCCTATGACATCATTTTCCAAGCATCTTTTGACAGGTCACACCTCTGTCAGCATACCCTTTCCTTACATCATCAAAAACAACTAAATTTTTGCCAAATTGATGGGCAAAACTTCTATTTTTCTTCTGTTTCTCCTTGGCTACTAATGAAATATCTTTTGAAGTATTTATTGTCATTTACATGCCACTTTCTGTGAACTGCTTACTTGTATTCCTCTGAGCTTATCTTTTTCCTTATAGGTTTGAAGGTATTTTTTGATGTCACCATATTGTACCTTCTTTGGTCTCCTGGAACTTTCTTTGGGTTTACTGTTTGTCTTCTGACACTCGTTATGATATCTTTTGCTATACACATGCTTCTAATTCACATGCAGAAATAGTTCCTTTTCTGCTTGAAGGCTTTGAGGTCTCGGCCTTACTTAAGAAGCCACCCTCTCCCACCATTAAAGATGATACAAATATTATACTATATATTTTAATGTCCTTAAACTTTTACAACACAAACCAGTCATTGCATATTTTTAAATGCACAACTGAGTGGCATGTAGAAGACTCAAAACACTCCAAACCATTCCTCCTTTTTAATTCCTAAACACTTTCTTCACCCCAAAGGAGACCCAAACCCATTAGCAGTCACTCCCTTTTTTTTCCCCATCCCAGCCTTTGGAAACCACTCATCTGTTTTCTGTTCTTGTAGATTTGCCTCTTCTGGATATTCCATGTGAATGGAATTATAAATATATGTGTGGCCTTAGGGGTCTGGCTTCTCTTATTTAGCATAATGTTTTCAAGGTTCATCTAGGTTGTAGGGTGTATCAGTACATCTTTCCTTTTTATTGTGGAAAAATATTTCATTGTATCGATAACATACTTTGATTTTGCTTTGTTTTACTATTGGAATCTGTTTTTGTATATGATGTGAGATAGGCGTCTAAGTCTATAAAACCATAGACATCCAAGGGTTATTTTATTGTACTGTAGAGACCAATACTGGGACAGGGCAGGGGGAATGAAAAATAATTCTCCAAATACATGTGTATTTCATCACCCGCTTCAGCCAGAGATGTAAGTACTTTCAACACATTCTATAGTGACACCTGCCAAAGATGAGGCGAGACCAAGATTACCAACCTTTACCTTAGCAGTCTAAGCAGTCACACTGAATCATGGGCCTCCTCACGGTTACCCTCTGCCTTGGGCATTAGCAGGTTTGGAGTGACATTTATTCAAACAGTGTATGAATATTATATAGCTCCTCTTTAAAGACACTTAAAAGATACAGCATTCTATTTCAAACCCATGTGAGCTGGGAGTTCAGAAATAGCACTGGTATTCTGGTTAATTTATTTTCTAAATGTTCATTCCAGAGTGGTGGAAACTTTTGACCTTGATGTTGATTATGATTAGCATAGCAATCACTCTTCTATAATTAAAAGGCAGACGAGAATTTTCTTTGGCTTGTTTATTAATTCCCTTATGAATCTTTTTTTTTCCCCCAGTAAAGAAGGCAAAGTGTTTTGTGTTAGTCACTAGGGGATGTGGGTGTATTTACCCCAAAGATAGAGGCCATGACCCCCCCGCTTTAAGGAACAACCACTGCCTCCTGGGTGACCCTGAAAGCAGTCTCTGTTCCCTGCCCCATCCCCTCCTCTCCTTCCCATGCACCCACACAGCGCTCATGATGTTAGGAGTTCATCATGTGATAGGAGTTGCATTCATTTTAGCTACTGATAATTTGACAGCCCAGAGGGGGGGCCGAGACCCTTCAGCAGGAGATTCAGTGGATGGAAACCACTGCAGCGTGGGACGGCCCTCTTCCATTCTTGCCTCGTGTGAGTCTGACTCTGCAGACTTGAGACCCCTGCTCAGCCAACTCCATGCCTCTGCCTCTCCACCTGGAGTTCAGCTGGGAATCGTGTTTTGGGTCTCAGTTTTTATAAGGATTATTATTTATGGATCACTTGATAGCCATAGGATCTGTGCTACATGCTTTTCACGCTCCCTGTCATTTAATCCTCTCAATAGGGTGAGGCAAGTAGGATTATAACCCCCATTGTTCGGACTCTGCTCCCATAAGGCATCCCCCTCCACTAGGAGTGCTGGGAATGGAGAGAAGGGAATGAGACGGGGTCTCAAATCTGGGCATGAGAACCTGTGAGGCACAGAACTGGGGGGCTCCTTCCTGCTGCAAACACTCCTCTGAGTTCCTATCAACCTGGCTACTTTGACTGGGGCAAATCTGCAGACTTTTAAGAAAAGATGTCAGAAATCATTTGTTGAGTTTGAGATGCTGAATGTTATGATCATCCTTCTTCAAGTACTCCTAAGTTGACCTTTAATTGTAACTAAATAAAATTTGCATTGTGTTGACCTATCTAGTAATAATGAAAATTATCAAACTGCAAAACAATCTTTATTGAGAACTTTAATTCTTGGGAAGGGAATGCTGTTATTTGCCCCACTTACAGGTGGGGACACTGCAAGATTAAATTCAGGGTTCAGGTCACCCTGCTATAAGAAATAGGCAAATAGATGGGGGGAATGTGGAAACAATAGAAGATTTTATTTTCTTGGGCTCCGAAATCACTGTGGATGGTGACTGCAGCCACAAAATTAAAAGATACCTGTTCCTTGGAAGAAAAGTGATGACGAACCTAGATGGTGTATTAACAAGCAGAGATATCACTTTGCTGACAAAGGACATGAGTCTGACCGAACTCCAGGAGATAGCGAAGGACAGGGAAGCCTGGAGTGCTGCGGTCTGTGGGGTTGCAAAGAGTCAGACACAACTCAGTGACTGAACGACAGCAACAAGACGACATCTTACACTGTAAGGTGTGTTTGAATCAAGGACTTCCAGAGACAGAGTTCAATACCATGATGAGGAAGATAGGTTTTAAGTCATAATTGCTAACATCTATTTCTTTGTGCCCTGCCAGTTCCAGGGCCTTTTATACAGATCATTTCATTGAATCCTCATAACCATGCTCTGAGGAACATGCTACCATCCCACTTTAAAGAAGTGGAAACTGAAGCTTAACATAGTGAAGATATTTTTAAGATTAAGCAGCTGGTGATGGCAGGGTCATCACTTGACCTCAAGCCCTGCTTGACTCTAAATCTAGTTTTTTAAGGATGCAGTATCCTGTGCCCTTTCATAGTAGACTAATTTAGAATGAAGAAGAGATTTCTTTTTTCATTTAAGAAACTGAGTTTCTCGCTGAGAATCTAGATTAATGACTTTTCCTGCTATTTCATGAATTTGAATGTAACTTCATACCAAAGTAAGTAAATGACTGTGGCATTGAACTTGAGGGACATCAGGTTTTCACTCCTATTGTACAACTTTATTATTTAAAAACCTAGAAATATTACAGTCATTCAGTTTTGCTATTCCTGGAAAATTTTTCTGTTTTTCACTTCTTACCTTTTAACATAGTTTTCATCCTGGGATCACTTTTCTTTCTATATCTCAGCATTTAATTCAGTCTTAGCTGTAATGTTTTTACCCTGATAGTTTATTCCTGACTTATAGATCCAGCCCAGATCACTCTCCCAAGCTCCAGATGTCATTTCCACCTGCCCCCTGGACACTGCTGGTGGCCCACACTGGACTTCGATCATCTCTGAAACCTGACAAGCCAGGACCTTCACCTGACTCCCCAATTCCCAATAATGACACACCCATCCCTGTCCCTTAGGCCTCAAACTCCAGGATCATCTTTGCTGCTTCTTTCTTCTACAAAATTTGATCTATTTCTACAAAATCTGATCTACGAAATCTGATCTACTCACTCTCTTATTTGGTGATTTATTCACTATGCTTGAAGGGGGTAGAACACAAGTAATATTCATCATTCATTCAAGTACCATGCTTCTGCTGTTGTACTGTGGATATGGACCGACCAGACAAAAGCCAGCAATTAGAGGGCTTCTCATATTAGTGAATGGTAGAAAGTAGACAACAAGATGTGCACAGAGCAAGGTGTGTGTGGGTTTTCAGAAGAAGGGGAGATTGCTCTGAGCTGAAGAGTAGTTGGAGATGATACACTGTATCACATCCCATCCCTCCCTTCCATGCCCAGGTCATCACAGACCCCAGGCACAGGGATGTAAGGCCAGGTTTAGTGATGCTCTATGAAATCAAGACTGTGAATCAATATGGGAATACAGTCTACAAAAGAGTGGACATACGTGTACGTGTGACTGATCACTGTGCTGAAGAACAGAAAGTAGCACAACATTGTAAATCAACTACACTCCAATAAAAAAAAGGCTGTGAATCAACGGCTACAAATTCCTGTCCCATTTTGCCCAAGCCTGACTCTGCTCTACAGTTTGGTCTAGGTTTAACAGGAAGCTTCCAGAGAGGTTTAATTAGAGAAGAGTATCATTGTATAATTTAGGACTTTCAAACATTTGCTGTGGATACTCTGCAGGGGATGAATTGTAGGGGAATTAAGAGTGGAAGCTGGAAGATCAGCTTGGAGCCTACAAAGGTAGTCCAAGAAACAAACTGACATTTTTCTCCATTGTCTATAAGAGGGGTTGCAAACTGTGGCTATGGATCAAATCTGGTCCATTGCTTGTCTTTGTAAATAAAGTTTTATTGGAACACAACCATGCTCATTTGTTTGCATGTTGTCTTTGGCTGCTTTTATGCTATTCACACAACAGTAGAGATGAATGGTTGCAACACAGACCCGGTCTGTGGTCTGCAAAGCCTGAGATACTTCCTTTCACCCTTTACAGAAGTTTGCTGACCTGTGCTGGAAACAAACTACTCCCCAGTACCCTTGTCTGGAGCATCCCATGGAAGAGGAGCCTGGAAGGCTACGGTCCATAGCGTCGCACAGAGTCAGACATGACTGAAGCACAGCATGGCTCTAGACACACTGCTTCATTTGGATGCATGAGACAAGTGCTCGGGCCTGGTGCACTGGGAAGACCCAGAGGGATCGGGTGGAGAGGGAGGTGGGAGGGGGGACCGGGATGGGGAATGCATGTAAATCCATGGCTAATTCATTCCAGTGTATGACAAAAACCACTGCAATGTTGTAAAGTACTTAGGCTCCAACTAATAAAAATAAATGGAAAAAAAAAAAAAGAAAATCTCAGGACATGAGGTAGGGTGTTTCCTCTCCTCAAGGAATATCTGCTCAGAAAAACCTTCCTTTATTTTTTACACTGCATCTTCATTAGCCTTCAGGTCTCAGATTAAATGATAGACAAGCTCTTGGAACTGAAAAGAAGTCTTTCCAATCTACAATCCCCACCCTCCACCCTATTTAAATCCTTCATGGTACTTTTGTAAATGGCCACAACTCTCAGTGACATATGTATTTGTTTAATGGTCTTTCCCCCTCATCTGATAGTAAGTGCCATATGGGTGAGGACCACATTTGTTTTATTCACCATTGTGTACCTAATAGCTAGTATTGTCCTTGCAAAGAAAGGGTGCTCAATAAATGTCCTGCCATGATGGTTGATAATTAATGAAATAACATGAGGACTGGGAGATATTTAAAAGATTTTATATTAAAAAATGAACATTAGAACTAAAAAAAAAAATGCCCACTGAAGAAATAGGCACAGCAAACTGGCAAACTACTCCCTACAAACCAAGAGGAAACAGATACTAACCCAAATAAAAAAATAAGCAAAATGTTTGAATAAGTATATGCCCACAAAAAAGGATGTCTAAAGGGCCAACATAAATATGAAAAATTGTTTTAATTTCATTACTTATCATGAAAATGCAAATTAAAAGCAACAATACAAGTTGCAAATTAAAAGTATGCACATCTACTAAAATGGCAAAAATTAGAGAGAGAGAAAACACCAAATTTCAGCAAGTATGGAACTATACATCAGTACACCTGCCTTGGAAAGCTGTGAGCAGTGTCTACTAAAGCTGACACTTACGCATTCTCTGTGACCAGAAAGAATTACACATATGTGTAATTTAAAGACCAATAATAGAATATCAATAACAGTGCTTATTTTTTATAACAGTGCTTTTAAGAATTGTCCCAAACTGGAGATCACTCAAATACCCATAAAAGAATAGGTTGTGATACACACACAGAGAGAGGAATACTATGCAACAATAAAAAATGCATCATCTATCACTCCACAAAACAAAATAAATATATCTTGCAAAATGCAGTGTTGACAAAAGGACACTAGACAGAAAATGAGTTCATTTAGATGGACTCAAGAAGCAAATGAAACATATTTATGCTATCAGAAGTCAGGTTGAGCTTATCCTTAGGAGGGGTTTAGCAAGTGACCACAGAGTATGCTTGAGACCACAGAGTATACTTCTGGGGATTAGCTGATGTCCTCTATCTTGAACTGGGTGCTGGATATACAGATGCGCTCAGTTATGAAAATTCATCAAGATTGTACTTAAAATATATGCACTCTTCTGCATGTAATACTATACGAGGAAAGTAAACAGAAAGTTGAAGTGGTCGATCACTGTTTACAGTCACTCGTGTGCTTTCGGTATAAGGAAGATCAAATGTGCTTCCTGGAATATATACCATTGGAAGAAGCATATCTTTTAAAAAAAAATCTATAAACTTCTTGCTCATCATGGAGTAAGACAGACCTTCATTGATCTGCACAATCATATGAGAAATGGACAAACATATTTTTGCATTAGGAGCCATTAGAGGTTTCCAGAACACATTAAGAGCAATATCCTTGAACATGGAATCAAATCAACAATAATATTTTACAAGTATCAAAAAAAAACCCTGATAGCAGTTCTGTTATACTTGCACTTCTGCACAAGAGCCTCACTATAACCTTAAGTAGACAGGAGAGTTTATGTCCATACTACTGGTCAGGAAACTGAGGCCCAAGGAACATTAAGTCACTAGGAAAAATGGTAGAGATGAGCTCCTAGCCCTATTTCAGATGGCCTTCCATTATTTCAATATTTTAGGAGTTCCTAATTAATTTGAATAAGAAGACTTCCTTTTAGAGATGAAATATTTCTAGAAATCCTGAACAGGATAATACCTAAACATTTTCTGTATATTAAGAACAATACATAATGACCAAAGCCCACTATGGATTCAGTGATGTTTTAAGGTCAATTTTTATTTTACCAATCATAGCTATTTGCATTAATTCAGAGGAAAATACTGAATGAACAGATGAATTCAAGGTTATCCAGATAATCTAATGGTCAAGTACTTTAAGGGTCAGGGACCAGAGAGCACAGTGGTTTCCAGATTTCCTGTGGAGGCTCTCAGAGGCTACCGTCCACCAAGAGTGCCACCTCACCACGTATCAGCACTCCAACTCGGTACAGTTTTACAAAGTGGGTGTTCCTGCCTGCCTCCTGTTTATGCCGTCTTGGCAAACAGCACCAAATCTCACTTTGAAGAACTCCTTTGCCCTCTTAGTTCACATAACACCATGTGGCTGACCTCACCCCACCCGGGGGCTGTTATGCAGAATGCTCCATTTCCTGGGCACAGAAGGCAGGTACCAGTCTGGACAGAAGAACAAAAGATGGGTCAAATAACAATCTTAGGAATTTGTATAAAACAGTTGGGAACTATTTCTGCAGGGGTTGCGGAGCTGGTAGGACACAGCCTGGAGTTATAGAGGCCACTCCAAACTGTATGGAAAGAATCTGCTGCAAACAAAGCAAGCAAAGAGGAAAGAGAGCCCAGCCATGGAGGGCAAGCGTGACAATACCACCTGGGCACCTGATTCTTCTGTGCCTGAAACTAGCACTACTCTTGGACTTACACAAGTTTATAAATTCCCTTTTTTGCTTTTGGATTTGCAACGAAAAGAGTCTTGATCAATACCCTTGAGCGCAAAACTTAGCTTCTATGTGTTTCCGTTTCCTAACCTGGAAAATGGCAGGGATTATAATACCTGACTCAGAGAGTGATTATAAGGATCAGGTGAGGTGATGAATGCAAAAGCATATGGTAAATTGGTAGAGAAAAGCTTATCAATGCTTGTCGTTGCCCTTACTTATGAAGCCACAAGAGAGGATATGACAGAGGTATGACAGCTCCAAAAGAAAAACATTGCCCCTTCCTTCTTCTGGTATAAACAGATTCTGGCAAAGCCTAGGAAAGCTGAACATATGACTGTTCATGTAATTCCTTTTCTAATTCTGAATTTGAGGATCTGAAATCCTCAAAGTTCAATGGACCGTGTGGAGGGAAGATTATATTAAGCTCCAGGCTACAGAATGAATCACTGATATAAGGAGCAGTGGCCGGCTCTCTAACGAGCTTTCCTCATCCCACCTGTACGGTGAAGATACTGAAATCAAGATTTCAGCCACTGTGAAGGAATTATCGCAGGACAAGGGTTTATTTGGACTACAAGAAGCCGCATGGCACTTATCAGACCATAAATGCATGTGCTAAAGAAATTGCCAGTGACCATAACATAAGTCCTTCTTTTAAACTCGGATGATAAGCCTCCCACAACTAGGGGGGATAAAAACCATTGTGTCAACACTAAGGTTGAGTTTCCCAGGCGTCTGCTGAGGGTAGCTCTCTCCCCAGGCAGAGTAGGAAGCGGGGAGTTATTTATTTCCAGGTTTCCTGGGGGAAAAGCCTGATCACCCCCTCAAGGAGGCCATTATTACTTAGGGAATTCTAAAGACCAGTGTGCACTCTGGACTCTAAGCTAATAATAAAGACGGCTTCTAGGGTATCTGGTCAGGGAGACCCAGGGCCATGCTTTTTCTTCCTAAAATGGACATCACCTTTTTCCTTCTAATTTTAAAAGTAATGTGTGTGTTTTTAAAAGGCATTTTTAAAAGTATAGGAAAGAAGAAAAGGGTAGTCACGTATCTATGTATTTATATCTGCATCTATAACTATTTATAGTAAGACTTAGTTCCATTTTTGCTCGTTGGAATGACATCACACTGTATACACTGTTTGGCAATCTGTTTCTGTCACCTAACAGTAGAACACGAACTTTTTTTCAATGTCATTAAATATAAGCCAACATTTTCCTTTATGATATACCATAATATATGGTAGCCCATACTAATAGTTACCAAAGAGTTTCCTCTTCAATTTTCTATTCTTTTAAACAAGTGGGCCAAGTTCATATCTCGGGTTAAATCTTTAACATAAAGATTTATTTAAGAGACATTCCTAGAACTGGCATCACCTTGCCCCATGGTATTCAAAATCAAGTCATGAGAACATGGCTAAATCATAGTCATGAGAGCTGTGCCAATTTTACCCCCACCGGCATTACAGGCATACCTCAGAGATCGTATAGATTTGGTTCAAGATCACAAGAAAGTGAATATTGCAATGAAGCAAGTCACACACCTTTTTGTTTCCCGGCACATATAAAAGCCATATTTACACTAAATTGTAGTCTATTAAATATGCAATAGCATTATGTCTTAAAAACAACGCACATATCTTAATTTAAAATATTTTATTGCTAACAATGGCTAACCATCATCTGAGCCTGTAGGGAGTTATAGTCCTTTTGCCAGTGGACGGTCTTACCTGCATGTTGACGGCTGTTGACTGATCAGGGCGGTGGTTGCTGAAGGTGGGGGTGGCTGCGGCAACTTCTTAAAATAAGGCAACACTGGAGTGTGCCACGTTGATTGACTCTCCCTTTCATGGACAGTTCCTCTAGTATGCAATGCTGTTGGACAGCATTTTACCTGCCTTAGCACTTCTTTCAAAACTGGAGTGGATCCTCCCAAACTTGCCTCTGCTTTATCAACTAAGTTGATGTCATATTCTAAATCCTTTATCGTCCTTTCAACCATCATCCCCATCAGGAACAGATTCCCTCTCAAAAAATCACTTTCTTTGCTCATCAGTGAGAAGCAACTCCTCATCCATTAAAGTTTTATGACAAACATAACAAGTTGAAATACTGTGAGAATCACCAAAATGTGACAGTGAGTGAAGGGATGATGTTGGAATAACGGCGCCAACAGACTTGCTCGAGGCAGGGTTGCCCCAAGCCTTCAGTTTTTTTTTTTTTTTTTAAGTAACATCAGTGAAGCCCATTATCAGAAGGGTGACCACATGGGTTGAAAAGGAAATCAAGTGAGTAGAAAAGTTGGGCTGGAAAGGATGGAAGTGAGAGGAGGAACAGAGAAAAAAGCCGCAGATGTGAGAGTCCCCGTGGACTGCTCTGGGTCGCTGGCCAATGCTGGAGTTTTATAATGTGACTGAACCTTCTGATAAACACACACGCTACCAATTAAAAAGTAAGTTAACACTATTGAGAAGATGGAAAGGTTTTAATGTTTCTCATATTCTGACTCATACTGACAGGTCTTTAGAGGCCAGTTCAAAATGTCAAAAAGAAATGGTCTCATGAAAGCATGAACCGGGGATCCTTCAGAAATGGTTCAGTTTCTATGGGAAACTTTCCAGCTGTCACTGCCGGTCACTGTAAACCTCTGTGAGTGTATTTGCCTTCTGGAAGGATAGGAAATCAATACGGACAAGGACTTCAGGAATTGAGTGTGACATACGTTGTCATGGGGGATCTTGAACCGACTCTCTAACGATGAGTGTGTCCGATAGTCTGACGTGGTCCAGTCTGTCCTTCGGCAGTTTCTGGGCATCTGGGGGACCTAAGGTTTGGAGCACGTGCCTTCTCAGAAGCACTCCAGTACTGGGCTAGCCTCTGCATTTGATTTACCTCCACACAGAACATCCTTGCAGTCTCCCCTTCCTTTTTGGCCGATTCCTACTCATCCTCTGAGGCCTGAATGTAAATGCTAACCCTTCTGTGACTCCACCCTCAGTCTCCTCTCACCCAGAATGGTGCAATTTTTTTTTTTTTAGCTCCCTCATGACCTAGTACTGATCTTGAACTCAATCACTGCACTCAGCTCACTCTGTCGCCACCATGAGTGTAAATGCTGGTCTTCCCACTGAACCAAGAGTGAAGGCAACATGTGAAGTTAAGGGTGTCCTACTTATATTTCTAGTATCCCTTGCATATAGCTTCACACCTGCCACAGATGAACTGCAGTGTCTGGTTGTGTGAAACTACACACAAAAATGGTAGAAACTAATAAACATTGAGTGAATATTGATAGAACACTTATGTACCCATATTTCATCTCTTTCCACAGAGCATTCAAAGTACAACAAAAAGATAAGTGCCAAACAGATCCATAATATTCCATTATTGTCCACCTATTATGATGGAGGGGAAAAAATGATGGATAACAAAATAGGTACTCAGTGAGGTTCTGTAACATGCCCAAGAGCACAGTGGTACAGAACAGATATCTGAACTTGGATCTGCCTGACTGCAAAAACTGTGCTCTTAATCATGACATTATCCTGTCTCCAACTCTCTGACCATACGAGGAGACTAAAGCCTTCAGATCTGGAATCTGTTCTGAAAGACACTCCAAGCTGAGGGGGGCAAAAACAGTCACAGCAAATTCATCCATTTTTTACAAGTGCCCTACTGTAAATGGGTTCTCTTTGATGGCTTGTTGCTGCTGCTAAGTCGCTTTAGTCATGTCCGACTCTGTGCGACCCCATAGACGGCAGCCCACCAGGCTCCCCCGTCCATGGGATTCTCCAGGCAAGAACGCTGGAGTGGGTTGCCATTTCCTTCTCCAATGCGTGAAAGTGGAAAGTGAAAGTGAAGTCGCTCAGTCGTGTCCGACCCTTAGCGAGCCCAAGGACTGCAGCCTACCAGGCTCCTCCGTCCATGGGATCTTCCAGGCAAGAGTACTGGAGTGGGGTACCATTGCCTTCTCCCTTTGATGGCTTACAGGGGGTAAAAAAGAAACCTATCAGAGAGATTCTAAATGCGATGAACCATCCCAATCTGCCATGCCTCTTTATGTTCCAAGAGGGTCTTGATGGAGACAGGTGGGAATAATAGTTTTAAAAGGAGGATAAATATGCCATGCTTTGAATGGAAACAAAACACAAACTCTTTGATCATCAAATCAGCACACATGAAATTAAAATAAATTAGACTTGGAAATGATAAGGTGGTGATTATGCAAATGCTAATTAAATGGATATCGACAGTGTTCTAGGATAAAGTCAAAGGGAAGCTGGCCCCTGATCCCTGGCAGAAGGCAAAGACCACCTCAAGCAGGATGACATTTGGGATGGGGAAAGAGGCGATGGGTGACATGTGCCAAGACTGTCAAGTAGGTCCTGGCAGCCCTTGTACCCTTGCTGTTGGTGAAGGACAACCACATCTGTCCTCGCGCACAAGCTCAGAGGCCTCCCGCCCCCTGCAGCTTTTACAGGGACTTTCTGACCCACCCCTCACTTTACTGCCCACTGCCAGACCCGAACTGAAATCTTTCTTCTTCCTTACATTTCCTGCCCTTCCTGTCCCACCTCTCAAGGCCCCATTTGTTCCCATGGAATGGAGTTGAATCCTTCATTCATTTATGAAATAATTTATGGAGCACCATGCTGGGCCAGTCTCTGTTCTAGGTACTGGGAATATGTCTAGTTGGCTGAAAGTCCTGGGCCACATGTAACATAGGTACTAGTGTTAAGAGAAGGAATAAAAAAATAGATACAGAACATAATGTCAGGCTACATTGAATGCTATGAAGGAAAATTAAGCAGAGTAAGGGGACAGAAAAGGATGAGATCTACTAGTTTGTAGAGAGAAGTCAGGAAACACTTCTGTTTTGAGCAGACACCAGGATGAGGTAAAGCAATGAGCCATGAGAATCTCAGGGGAAAGTCTGTCCCAGGGAGAGGCCAGAGCAAATGAAAAAGACCTTGAGGCAGGAAAAGAGCTATAGCTGTCCCAGAAGCAGGAAGGAGGCTCACAGTCTGAAACTAAGTAAGCAGGCCTGAGGATAAGAGATGCAGTCAGAGCCGTAGCTAGTGAGCAGAAAGGGAAAGGGAAAAAGAGAAGGAACAGGAAATCTAGATGAGGACTCATGTTGGCTCTGACCACATGGTGAGGGGACAGGTAGATGTCAGATGTGAGATATATTTTCAAATAGAACCCACTGGATTTTCTGCTACCTTGGATGTAGGGTGTGAGGGAAAGAGATGTCTAAGATGATTCTAAGACCAACTGAAGTTGATCTGAGATCCTCCCTACGAACAAAGAGTTCCAGCCAGGATTTTCATTTTTCTAGCAGTCTTTCAAAAATCTTAAGAGGTACATACATTCGAAGGTCAAAGGGAAGAGTGGCTCATTCATTTATTCGTCCTTTTACTGGTTCTATCATTCCCTTCTTCTCTCATAGAAGGTCCTATGGAAGGGGCTAGAGAGATGAATAATATAGGATTCAGTAACAAATGTTTCAGGGCTCCCCTGGGGCCCCAGTGGTAAAGAATCTGCCTGCCAGTGCAGGAGATACAGGTTCCATCCCTGGGTTGGGAAGATCCCCTGGAATAGGAAATGCAACCCACTCCAGTATTCTTGCTTGGAAAATTCCATGGACAGAAGAGTCTGCTGGGCTACAGTCCATGGTGTCACCGAAATTTGGACACAATTTAGTGACTAAACAATAACAACAAACATTTCAGTAACTATTAACATAAAGTTTTTGATACAGGTAAGCAGCCTATGGTGGGAAAGACATTGAAACTGGTTAAGTCTCTGAAAGGTACTCCAGAGACCAGGGACATTAGTTTCTAACTGCTGATCCCATGACCTGCTGAAGTCATTGGGCCAAGTTTCCTACTCTGGGAAAGGCTGACGTTTTGGGTCCAGTAACTTTGTTGTAGGGAGATGTCCTCTGCCTTATAGGATGCTTAGCAGCATCCCTGGCCTCTACCCACTAAATGACTTTAAAGACACCTGCCCCCACCCTCCAGATGTGCCAACCAAAATTGCCTTCAGCTCTGGCCCAATGTCTCCTGGGGAGAAAGCTGACCCTGTTGAGAACTGCTGCCGTAGGGTACTGTTGAGACTGTTCAAGGTGCCAAACCCATACACAGAGGAAGCACACCCAAATGTCTCATGTAGCAGGGTTTACAGGTGGGCACAGCCCCGTCACACTTGGTGCAATCAAGGCCCCTTTCAAGGCCCCATCGGCAGCAGAATTTTACATCCCATCCAGCTGGAAAAGAAGGTTCCCTCCTGTCAATCCCAGGGTATTCATCATGTTCTATTTTTTGTCACTTTTAGCACAGCTCTATCTGTCCAGCTGCTACTTGATACCTGCAAGTCCACAAACTACTGAGTGCTTTGCTCATCATCTCCCTTGCTTAATAGCCATTTCACTATTTGCACCCCAGCTTAACTACCTTCTGAGATTGGGTTAAGTGCCTCCATGAAGCTCCAATCCTGTCTCACACTCCTTTTTTTATAACACCTTCCTCATTTATAATTTTCTTTCTTTGATCAATCATTTGACTGTTAGTTTCCTTCCAGAAATGTGATCTTCAGAAAGGTGGAAATCTGGCTACTTTTGCACACTATTAAATCCCAGTAGCTAGCACAGTACTCAGATTTTAAGAAACTCAAAGCTTGTTGTACAAATAAATGATTAGATTAATTAATGCTTGTGAGGCACCCTCCAAAATTGAGTAAGCACTCAATAAATGGTGACTGTGATATGATTTTACTATCATTAGGATTTGTAGTGAGGATGGGGCTTCCCAGGTGGCTCAGTGGTAAACAGTCTGCCTGCCAATGCAGCAGACACAGTAGGCTTGGGTTTGATCCCTGGATCGGGAAGATCCTCTGGAGGAGGAAATGGCAACCCACTCTCATATCCTTGCCTGGATAATTCCATGGACAGAGGAGGCTGGCAGGCTACAGTCCATGGGGTCTCAAAGAGTTGGACACGACTGAGCATACACACATACATATTAAGAATAGGGAGACACGCATTCTCAAGAGCTGCGAAGTCACAGCCACTGATCAGTTTCCTGCCTTGTCTTTTATTCTTTTTTTTTTTTCTTCCTTCCACTTTTTCTTCTTGGTCTACAGGAGCCTAAAGGTATGAAAGTAAGCCTTCCCATATTCAAGATTTTATAGGAGGGTAAGTCTAAAAGACATGTAGAAACCCAAGGAATTACTACATATGAGTCATATTGTGTGATTTACCAGGTGCAATTGAGAAAGCTCCAGCTCCACCTGGGTTAAGCCCAAGGACAGCTTCTACATGGGACAATCTGGGCCACAAACCAGCCTTCATCTCCCAGCTTCTCGTCAGGCTTGTCCCCATGAAGTAGGCTGGGTGACTCAGCCCAAGGTGGATGTCCCACAGCTGAGCGGGTCAGAAAGCACACCCACCAGAACGCAGTCTTTTTCTCAGAGACAGTCACATGTCATCAGCAATTGGATTGGGTGTTCAGAACTGGAAGTGCTATTTAATTGTCTATGGAAACAAAGCCTAACTGAGCTGTCCTCTGGGCTCCAAAAGAAGCTCTGTTATTCCAGAAGGAGCGACCCAAGCCCCCTCCTCTATCTGTGGACTTCTTGGAGCACACTGGTTGTCTGGGACACTTGCTATCTGCAGACAAGCAAACATGCGTCAAGTTCCACTTCCCAGCCCTTGGGATGGTTAGCGCTGACAACATTTCAGCAGGCGGCATGGCAGTGCACCCCACACACGCAGTAATGAACAGTGGAGCCAGTCCATCCCTGAGTCACAGACTGGATTACTTTGGCATGGCTCCTTCTTGCTCACAACCAGGTCCACTGGATGAGCAACAGGTGGGGACCAGTTGCCATAGACACTCAAGCTCCCAAACCACCTGAGGATGCACAACTCTGGAGCATCCAGAAACTCTTCTCTTCCTCCCCATCTGGAAACACCTAGAAATATCTGGAAACTTGCCAATGATCATCATGACCAGAAAATAAGGTGGTAAACTCTGTACCTATGCTCAGCGTAAGTGGTAAGGACACACAGCCTTTCCCAGAAGGTTCCCACTGACTAGACAGCTGGATCTGAAGTACAGACTAGATTACATTCAATCTGTTGTTAGTAGCCACAGGATCTCTTCCCCCCACCACTTTCATCGCAGAGCTCAATGTTGTGCTGGTCGTAAAGTTTGAACTGATGAAAAAGACATGTTCTTGACCCCCTACCTCATTCTTTGTATCAGCCTCTGAGGCTCCTCTTTGGAATGTGAAAGGGTCTTCAAAGGCCAGTTTGAGCTCCACTGTACTGCTCAAGGGACTCCCCAGGTGGCACAGTGGTAAAGAACCTGCCTGCCAATGCGGGAGACACGGGAGACTTGCGTTCGATCCCTGGGCCAGGAAGATCCCTGAAGGAGGAAATGGTAGTCCAGTCCAGAATTCTTGCCTGGAGAATCCCAAGGACAGAGGAGCCTGGAGGGCTACAGTCCCTGGGGTTGCAAAGACTCAGACACCACTGAGCGACTCAAGAATCTACATATCTACATAACCAAAGAACCAACTTGAGTATCCAGTATTGTCAGTGGAAAATGCGGGCTCTTGGGCCCCATCCTTGTTCAGTTCTATTGGGCCTTTAATGAATCAAGACAGGGGTTCATGCCTGGTTGCCCCCTGAACAAGGGTGCCTGCTGAGAATGACCGGGGGCTGTCGCCTCACCCTCTCCTCTGTTCCTAAAGACAGGGATCCTGGAGCAAGGCTTCCCACATCTAGGGACAGGGACACGCTTTCTGAGTTTGCACAAAGCCACACAGCAATAGTTCTAGTTCATCTGTTAGGCTTTTTTTTTTTTTTTTTTTTTTTTGCTATATTCTGGAAGATATCTCCTTGATTAAGAATAAGCAAGTTCAAATACAACACACACACACAAATGATAGCAGGAACAGCAGATAGGAATAGCATCCCAGGGAGGGCTGAAATCAGATAAGTAACAAAAGCAACTTACCCAGCTTAGAAACCGTTAAACAGAAACATGAATTGTGACTTTTGCTGATTTTCAAGCAACTGTTTGTTGGGCTTATTTTGTTCACAAACCTGTTGCAGTAACTGAGTTTTATATGAGTGGAGAGAGAAATGAATTGATATGAGTAAAAGCATAGGTTCATTTGAAAAGACTGGCCTGGTAGGAGACGCAACTTATTTCTCCAAGGCTCGCCCCTCCCCACCCACCATGAGGGCCTGTTGGGCCTGCGTGGAGGGGGCCGTGCATGTGACTGGACAGGCTCTGCTCACCCAGCTGTCCTCGCCCCCCCTCTCCATCCACCCCTTCCCCAGCAGTGCTGTTTACTCTCCAGTCAGGGCAGGTCCCCTACTCTGCTCTGGGGAGTTCAGCAAGCAGAGGTGAAGAAACGATTCAACAGTGTTTTAATTATTCTTTAATTATGCTCCATATCACTGCCTCAGCAAGGACTCTCTTGGGCTTGTCTGGTTATCAGGGAAAGTGCCAGATGGGACATTAAAAAAACTTCTCTCCCCACGTTGTCTGCAGTCACGTTCCTGGTTTGCAAAGTTTTCCCATCAGTCCAGTTAGGCATGAAAAGACAAGCAGATGCCCTGCCCTCAAAAGCCCATTGGAGTGGAGGTGGCAAGATAAAAGGGACTTTGAAAGTGATAATTAAAAGGCAAAATGAAAGGCCTTTTGGTCTCTCCTGGGCTCAAGAGCCCTTTCGCTTCTCTCCAGCACGGCCAGCTGCCACCTGGGTTGGAAGAGAAAGCCTCTGAAGGCTGCTTTCATGCCCTGCAGCAAGCAGCCCAGGCCAGTGGCTTAGCCAGGAAGGTAAGCGACCTTCTCAGGGATGTTCTAAACATCCTAGGGGTGTAGAAGAATCACCCCTCATGTTAGCACATGGACGGAAGAGAAGGTGACATCTTGTGGAGATTAGATTCAAGGGATGTGAACCTCGAAGGGGGTTAGAATTCCTCTAGCTCATCAGTCATGATCCCGCCATGCCTTTGAAACATCATTCAGCCTCTGTGTGGGTTGAGGGAAGGGATCACAATCTGAAAGCCAACCACACAGCTCAGGCACCTGTTTCCTTCAGCAGGATATTTTCACTTCAATAACCCATCGTTTGTATGGCAAAAACCACAACAATATTGTAAAGTAATTAGACTCCAACTAATAAAAATAAATGAAAAAAAAAACCAACACTTGCTTCAGAAGTAGCTCTGAATCTTAGCTCTGTCACTTGTCAGCTCTATGATCATAAGAACATACATTCATTTATCTGAATCTCAGTCTCTTCATCTGCAAAATGCGGTTAATAGCACTTAACTCATCTTAATATAGGGCTTTACAACAAATTAAACACATTCCATCATACAGCACGAATGCAAAGGGCAAACCAAAACTCAAGAAGAGCTGAAGCAACTCGATTGAAGTCACACAGAATCTTCGAGGCAGAGCCAGAATCTAACTCAGATGCCAAAACCCATGCTCTTCACCGCTTTTGTGGTGTGTCTGAATGTGAGCTCTGAAGACTGCAAGCCTGACAAATACAGCAGTGCTGGTAGAACCCGATGTGAGCTCCACAAGGGCAGGACTTGTCTGCCTCGTTCACTGATGTGTCCCCAGAGCACCGGGAACAGACTCGAAGACACCGAGGATGCTCACTCCGTGTGTGGGTATGAAGGGGTGGAGAGAGGGAGGGGAGGAGGAGGCAAACAGAGAAGTGAGAGGAGGTGGGGAAGGAAGGAGGGAGAGAGAGAAAGGGAAGGAAGGAGAAGAGAAAGAGGAAGGAAGAGAAGGAGGGAGTGATGCAGTGAAAGAGGGTGGGGGGAAAATACTCTGGGAAGACGGAAGTTAGTGTATTCTGGTTATGAAAACACAGGCCAGTGGAAGCTGGAATAAATGCGGCTGCTGCTGGCACTGCCGCAAAACCGACCGGAGGGCAAGGTTGAACCCCCGACAGGTCAGTTCACCGTGGACTTGGCCTTGTTTTCTGCCAGAGCAGGAAGGCAAGCTGCCAGGAGTGCCCCGTGGCGGAAGGAGGGGATGGGCATATGAAAAACACTACACTCCCACTGACAAGAGATCTTCGGAAATATCAGTCATGATGCCTACTGCGAAGGCCCTTTACCAATATTTTGACACCAACAATAATATACATAAATGTAAGCATATTTACGTTTCAGAATCATAGAATCAAAAGTTTGGGAGAATTACTGCAAAATAATCTTAAACTAAGCAGAACCAAAAAAGAAATAGGTAAAGATTAAAGATTTCTATGTGGCAAAGTATACCATAAAGTTAAAAATGTATATACATATACTGGAAAAAATTATTCAAGGTATTTGAAAGACAAAGGACACCATTAATGTCCAGACTATGACCAGTGCTCCTGTGAAGCAGTAAGAAATAGACAAATAACTCCCTAGAAACACATGAAGAGAACATCTCACAGAAAATGCAGAAGTCCAAATCATATTTGAAAAGATCCCAAGCTCTCCAGAAGTTAGGGAATTGTAAAATACAACATTAAGATTAGAAAATTTTTCTAAAAAGACCGTTAGTGTGTTAGTTCTTTGTGTAGAGATGGGCCTTTTCATACACCGTTTTAAGAGCATAAATGCATGGAGCTTTTGTGGAAGGTAATTTAGCAGTATTCATCAAAAGTAAAAATACCAGACCTTTTGACTTAGAATTTCCATTTCTTGAACTTTATCTCTTGAAATATACATGCACATAAAAAATGAGATCCCGGGGGTATTCATAGCAACCTTATAACAGGAAAAAAACTGGAAGCAACCTAAATACTCATCATTTAGGAGAATGTTTAAATCAATTATTGTATATAATTATGTACTAGGGTCTGTGAAGAGACCCTGATGCTGGGAAAGATTGAGGGCAGGAGGGGAAGGGGACGACAGAGGATGAGATGGTTGGATAGCATCACCAACTCAATGGACATGAGTTTGGGTAGACTCCAGGAGTTGGGGATGGACAGGGAGGCCTGGTGCGCTGCAGCTTATGGGGTCACAAAGAGTCGGACATGACTGAGCAACTGAACTGAACTGAAAGTAATTCTATGGAATCTGTTCAAAAGGATGAAGTTGACCTATATACACTGACAAAAAGATCTCTAAAGACGTATTATTGGTGAAAAAAAAAAAAAAACACTTTACAGGATAGCACATATAATATGATGCCACATACATTAAAAGTAAGAATGTTTGTATAGTTCCTAAATATACAGTCAAGAATGTAGAAAGGGATTGAAAAAATGCACACTAAACCAGTGACAGTACTTACATCTGGGAAGCTGAGTTGGAGTAGGAAAAGGTGAAGGAAACTTTGCATTGTTTTCCATATATATTTCTGCATAGGTTGAATCAGAGTTATACATATATTAGTAACATCAATTTTTAAAAAGGACCAAAAAAGAGAATTTTAATTATTTCTGAGTCCCTGTGAACCTACAACATTGACTAAGCTGAGTTGTTCACCTTTTGTTTAACTGCTCTTTGCTCATATCAGGAGCTAACACCCATATTTTGCTACACACACATTCACATGCCCACAGCTACTAACACAATTCCCTTGGAATCACAGAATCTGATAATGGAGACACCAGAGGCCTTGGAGGTGATCCCACTCAATCCTCCTGTTTTTGAGATAAGGCACTTTGTGATGGTTAGTTTTGCATGTCTGTTTGATTAGGCTGAGGACTCCCAGGTATCTGATTAAGCATTACTTTGAGGAGCGTCTGTGAAGGTGTTTCTGGAAGACATTAGCATTTGAATAGCTGAACTGGGCAGAAAGCAGATGGTGGCCCTCCCCAAGGTGGGTGGGCACCATCCAGTCCTCTGAGGGCCTGAACAGAATAAAAAGGCAGAGAGGGTTGAATTCACTTTCTGCCTGAGTGCTGAGCTGAGACATGGATCCTCTCCTGCCCTCAATGCTCCAGAGAGCACTGATTCTCAGGCCCTCAGACTGGAGTCCACATCACTGGCTCTCCGGCGCTCAGACCTTCAGAGGGACCGCTGCTCCCTCTGCGTCTCAGCCTGCAGACAGCAGACTCTGGGACTTCTCAGCCTCTTTATTCACATGACCCAATACCTTATGATAAATCTCTCTATCTCAAGAACACTGACAAAGACAGCACCTAAAACGGAGAAAATTTCAATCGCTTGTTTCACCCTCACAGGAAGAGTGGCAGGTCAAGAGCTTTGTCCTAGCTCCCCTGGCTCAAAGTCCAGGACCTTACCATGACACTGTGTGATGGGGGAATGTCCACTGCATCATGAGAACCTGGGGGCCACCAGTTTCAAGGGCTTCACGTCCCCATTCACCACGTGAACACTGCCTGCTGCTCATCCACCAGGCAGCTAGGGGTTTGAGGCCACTGGGCATTCAGACTTTTCCCAGCCGCGACAATTTACACAGCTTCTGCACAAACAACCCTGCCCACTCCACTGTGAAAATTCTCTAAGTGTTCAACAGCCCTTGAAGTTTCTTATTTTTGGCTTAAAGTGGGTGAAGTGCCGCTGACAGGCTGCCCATTAAACACCAGAGAGGACACGGTTCCAGACCCTTCTCACACACATGCTGCAAAGATTCTGAACTTCCCCCACACCTGGAAGCCTTTGCTATTAAAAATGCTGTTTCATCACCAGCAAAGTGTTTACTGGGCGTGCTCTATAACTTCTGAACCTTGTTTAAAATACTTAAGTTTTCCTTCAGAAGTGATGTGGTTATCAGTAATCCACACTAAAGGTGAGCTTTTAACTCCATTCCATAATATTTCACTTTAAAGTTTACTTTCTTCTATGAAATGGAGTCATTCTTAAAAGGCTCTAATGTAAATTTCACCTTTGTGACTTGAAATTTATTTTAAATGTTCTGAAAGAGCACTTGATTCAGAAGGATCTTATGATGAATAATTGTTTAAATGCCATGAGCTGCTATAGCTACACTGACTCATGGGGTACCCACTACCCACATGTGCCCACCGAGCACTTGATATGCAACTTGTCCAGACTGAGATGGCTTTTAAGAATAAAATATATACAGGAAAGCATAAAATACCTCATTAAAATTTTTATAATGATTATATGTTGAATAATGATATCTGAGATACAGTAAGTTGAATAAATATATTATTAAAATCAGTTCTCCCTGGTTATTTTTTTTACTCTTTCTAATGTGCCTGTTACTAAAATATCTAAAATTCAACATGTGGCTTGGCTCATATTTGGGCAGCATTGTCTAATAATTAGTCTAAATAAGTGGTTTTAAAACTTGAAATTTTTTCCAGCCAGTTTTCTTTAGGAGAATCTCATCTAATCTCAGAGCATTGCCATAACTTGCAATTTTAGGTAAAGCTGGACTTTTAAATAAAGGGATTTTTTAAATTTAACATTTGATCAATTAAGTGTTTATTTAACTTATTTAACTGGGATGCAGTGCCCTATGTATTGACTCTTGACCCCAAGCGAGATCACAGTCAAGAAGATGGATTAGGCCATCATGCATATGATTAATTAAAAGTGTCAGCCTTCTCCACTGTCCCCAAACCTCATAAGTCACAGAACAGTTCAAACGTCTGAAAACCTGTTCTAGTAGAAAAATGCCAAAACTTCGGGTTGAGATCACAAGGGTCTATGTGAGATCCAGAAGATAAGCAGGAAGGCTATCCCTCAAATCAAACTATAATGAAATATAAGACATTTTTAAAAAGCATTTGTTTATGCCTTTTTTGGAGAGGAAGAAGTCTCCCCCCACCTTTTTTTTTTTTTTAATTGTGACTTGTATGGGGGCAAGGGGTAGGCTGGCCCAAGTCCATACCAAAGATTATAGGTCATTAAATGGAATTCAAGCATGCTGTCAAGAAGTCCTATGGATATTCATCTGACTGGCAAGATTGGCAAGTTTTGGAAAATGGAGTGCCTAATTTCTGACCCTTTCTAGCTACATGCTGAGGTCAAGTGATATTTTATACACTCAGGGACACATACACACATATACACCTGACTTGGGGTCCTAGAAGCCAGGTTTATGCTACATGATCGATCGCTGGCCTGGACCTCAGCTGACTCCCATGAGGTGGGTCAATCTAATGATCCCCTGTTTCATATTTGGCATTGGATCAATATATCATAACCTCAGCCTGACCTGACTATTTGTAGGTGGAAAAGCAAACTCAAGATGGAGGGAATAACAAAGGAAGCCAGTAGGTCAAAACGGAGAACACACAAGAAGTAAACATAGATGAGAGACTACATAATTTTAAAGATAAAGAGGAGGTCAGTCTTGGATCCAAAGACCTTCCCATACCTTAATTCAAATCCGTCTCAGCTCTGAAGTTCCCAGAGATACCCTGTTTTCTTAAGCAAAACCTCTCTTTTCATCTACATGATTCTGAAGGTGTTTCCACCCAGAGTCTTAACCAAGGTAGGTGCAACATGGATTGGGCATGGGATAGGTACCTATATGTGGGGAGGGAGATGAAGAAGCTATTCAAGATGTGGAGCCCCAGATCCTCTGAATCTGAGACAGGCAGGTGGATGTTCCAATGCCTGCTCCCAGCAGGAGACTCCATCCTCCCAGCAGATGGTGACTTCCACAAGCAGAGGGGCTCAGACTATGGGACACGAACTGTGTGCCGCCCGCAGAGGTGAGGCGCGCTTGGCACTGATGGGTCACACTGTCCTTGATTCATGCTCTGCTCCCTCATCAGAAAACACAGCTCTCAAGGGCAGTTCAGGGGGTCTGTCCTCACCAAGGACGCCCCAGAGCACAGAGCTAGGCATACCTGCCCCATATATTCCCAAAACCTCTCCTTTATGCCTGTCCTCCAAGCCTTACCTGAAGGTTACTGAGAGAGTGGCTACAGTGAAGAAACCTTTGCTTTCACAGATTAAAGAGGATCATGATGGCATGATACATTCTCACCTATTTCTGACTTTATGGAACCCTGTATGAGCATGTGTCTCTCTCCCCCTCCAGATGGTGAGCACCTTAAGGGAAGACAGCACATTTTATTCATCCTTCTGTCTTTCCCCAACACATTCCGGAGTAGTTCTGGCAACACCTGGTGGTTACTCAATAAATGTTCATTGCTTGTTGCACTGAAAAAAATCTCTCCCCAAGATAGATTATTCTTTGCTCACCCTTCAGAAACGAACCTTCCTCTACTCTTGCTGATGTCTACTCTTCAGCTCTCTGCAACTCAAGTCTGTTTAGCAAGCTTTTTGGCAAATGTTTTCTGTGCAAGGCCAGATAACACATATTTTATGCCTCACTAGTCTCCGTCACAACTACTCAGCTCTACCACCAGAGTGTGAAAGCAGCCATAGACAATGCTTAAATGAATGGCCAGGGCTGGGTTCTCATGGAAGTTCATTTACAGAAAGAAACAGGAGATTAAATTTGGCCCATGGGCTGCAATTTGCTAACTCTTGTTCAAGAATAAAGCAGAACATTAAATTTTCAAGTCATCAAAATACCTGATGAAAAAAGTTTCTTCTTCTTTTACACAAGAGTCACTTTAAAGATAGCTACTGTGAACAGTTTTCTACTCATTCTTCCAGAAAATTTTCATATATATACACAAGCATGTACATGTGTTTAAGTATTTACACACAAACTTGTATGTCTATTTTAAGTACTATTGTGCACTTGGATAGTTTATACATTGAATTCAACACTTAATAATATGCCTTGGAGGTCTTTTTATATTGTCATATAAAGAGCTACCTCATTCATTTAAAAGGCTACATGAGTTCCCACTGTGTAGATGTATCACACTTTATCTAACTAGCCTCCTATTAATGGATATTTAAGTTCTTTACAGATTTATTTTTCAGTATAAATAGTGTTGCAATGAACACTCTTGAGTACATATACAAATATTCGTGTCAGATAAAATTCTCGAATGGGAACTTTGAGTTAAATCGTACGTGTGTTTTAAATTTTGACATGGACTACCAAATTGTCCACCTGAGAGGGCTTACAATTTATATTGTCATCAACAATGTCTGGAAGAAGAGAAGCATTTTATGTAAGGTGCATGTATGTGTAACAGATAAAGAAGTAGTTTTATACAGAGTATAAATAACAATAGAAAAATCAATACAAGGCTACATTAAATAAAAAGCTGCTGAATTTAGTGTAACTGTTTCACTTGTCTCTTAAATTTTGTAATAGGGAATTTAAAACCATGAAATAAATACCATTAAAATAAAAATATCTTTTTATTTAAGAGAAGATATAAAAGTGCTTAGATGAGAGAAAGAAGAAATTGCTGGCAAAACTCAAGAAACGCACATTAATGCAAGAGGGACAGAGAAAAAGAGAAAAGACACAGAAAGATGTCATACAACGAGACTGCCGTGGGAGAACGAGAACAGCAGGCACCAGTGGAATGCAGGAGACCAGCCCTTTGTACCCAGCAGGGTGCCAGCTTTGTGCTTTTTTTTTTTTTTTTTATTACGCATGTGTGATTATTCTGTATCTCTGAGTGTGGTGGGTGGCATTACTGGCCCTCGTTCTTCTGTCTTCCCTCCATCCACATCTGTGCAATAGCTTCATCACGAGCAAACTGTACCCTCCCATCCCTTGATTTGGACATGGTCATCTGTCTTGTTTAAATGAACGGCAGTGCGTGCCAAGAGTGCTGGTGGGCACTCCGAGCCTGGCTTTAAGAGGCCTCATAGACTGCTCTCTTGTGCCTCTGCCATTACATTGAGAAACGCATGTCCCAAGCTGCCCGCTTGTCCAAGAAGGATGGGAGACTTGTGCAACCGACCTGGACCCTCAGACTGACAGTGTCAAGTATGGCCCCAGCTTATTGGGACCTCACCTCAATAAATCAACCCTAGGGACCTGCCCCAGCCAAGCCCAGCCTAGACCAGACGGCTCTCACTCAACCTGCACTCTGCATGACAAATGATAAATGGTTGCTACCCCAAGCCACGGCGTTTTCAGAGAGCATGTTACAAATTAATAACTCAATAGTTAACACATCGGGCAGGGGCTTCCCTGGTGGCTCAGTGGTAAAGAATCTGCCTACCAGTGCAGGAGATGCAGGAGACACGGGTTTGATCCCTGGTCCAAGAAGATCTCACGTGCCGCTGAGCAATTAAGCCCAGGAGCCGCAACTACTGAGTCAGTGCCCCAGAGCCCGAGGGCCACGACTACTGAGCCTGCATGCCCTAGGACCCGAGCTCCGCAACAGGAGAAGCCACTGCAATGGGAAGCTCACGAGCCACAACCAGAGAGGATCCTGCTCACCACAACTAAAGAAAAGCCTGCACAGCGATGAAGGTCCAGCACAGCCAAAATAAATACATAAAATTATTTAAAAACAAAAAAACACATTGGGCAATCAAAGAGGATGGATTTGGCTTATATCCTTAAAGTCCTCCCTTCATTCAACATTTGCTGACAGGCATATAGTAAGGTTCTGGGGATACAGCAAAGAGCAAAGAGTCAAAGGCCCTGTTCTCACGGATCTTTGTCTAATTGCACAAAGGCAAGGAGTAAAGACACAGACATGAACGTAACCAACAAACGCTACATCATGATAGGATTTTAAATGTGACTGGCTATCTGCTCTGGACAGTAATGTTCTCTTTGAGGTGACATTTCAATCAAGCTTTGGGTGGAGTCTGTTTTAAATTCCAGGTGGAGAACGCTCCAGGCAGAGAGCATCTGAACAGAAGGAACTTAATCCCCTCAGAAAGCATGGAGGAGGCCTGAGGGTCTGAAGATACCCTATTCCTTTTGGATACTTCACGCCTCTTTGTAACTGGAAAACTGCGCTTGCCTAAGTTGGCAAGAGGCCTGTGTCGCTTGTGATTTCACAATTCCAAAGACCTAATTATCTGTAATAAACTCGCCTCGGACTTCAAATAAAAATGAAAACCTAACTGCACTCTGTTCTCATTTGAAACAGACACCCGCTGCTGACTCCAATCTTTGCTAATAAATGAGCACAAATGAAGTAAAGCGACAAACAGTGAGCTAATGGCCAAGAGGGAACACAGGCAGGGCGTCCATCACCAGGTTCAATGCAGAGAGAAGCAACATGGCAACAACGGATATGCCAGCTCTGTAGCCCTGCTCCTCAAGCTGACCTTTAATTTGGTGGAAGCGTTCTGTGTCTAAAGGAAGTAGAGTTCCCTGACCACTGAGGCACAAACAGATCTAAGTGGGTCACAGAAGAAGCAGAATTCCAGGTTGCCTTGGAGTTTGAGGATAAAGTGAGTAAGGCATGTTTCCCCCCACCCCCCAGAAATTAGCTTCCCATTTAGATACTGGAAATGAGGCAACAGTTCAGTCGACAGCACTCCACTTATTATTCTGTTACCCTGATTGGAAGATTTAATCTGTGTGAGCTTCAGATTTACTTATGAAGTGATGAAGGTAATAACTAACCAGCCACAGGTTGCTGTGGGGGATAAATAAAACAATATGGTTCTAAGTCCTGTATAAAACCACAAAGGGCCACGTGGTTGTACGCTATCCTAATTATTAAAGATGTTACGTTCTCCTGCAAGACTAGATCACTCTCTATCCCCACCGGGCAAGAAACCTACAGTATAATGTTTTGATACATAAACATTACATTTTGAAATAATTGTGGCATGTATTCCTATGATCTAAGTGATAACCAACAGCATTTTATGACTATTAATAAATTCTCCAAAGATTCCTTGGGGTAAGTTGCTACCCTGTCTTTCTCAAGATTTTTTTGTGGGCTGAAGTAGAAACACAGCAAAAATGGTTCCTTTCCTAAATATTCCTGTATGGAAACTTTGATTACACTCCATTATACATCAGCAATGAGAAATCTAAAATATGCAACACTAAAGACAAATATGCATTTATCTTTAGACTACATTTATATTTTGTTTATGTGATGTTCTAACTCATGAGCCCAAAATACTTCTTTTAGAAATCTGCTCAATGTTTCAAAATCCCTTAACTGCTCCTTTCCCCAGATAGTCACTTTCTTCAGTATTTGAAACCTGAGTTACCTTTGAAAACCTGAGTCACGATTAGCCACACACACACACACACTTACACACACCCAAAAGTTTAGTCTCAGCAGCACCCACACAGGCCCTGGCTGCTGCTGGAATCAGAAGTTGTGAACTAGCGAACTACACTTCATCATTGCTGGTGGTGGTACCACACGGACCAAAGTATTCATACATTTCCCAGCCTTTAGCTTCCAGATTTATAAAACTGCAATGAACCATATTAATGTCCTTCATTGGTTCACTCTAATGATCTAGCTCCGATGTTGCCAACCAAATTAAAAAGGCATGATACAAATGTTGAAACCCCATTCTAAATGATGTTTCCTTGTAGAAGTATGTTTTCCTCTGCTTGGCATAGCACAGTTAACCATTTGGCTGAACATGTGTCTCAGCATACCTCGGGTAAGAGGAGAGACTGGATCTAATATTTAGGTTTATCAACAAATAAATGCAAGGCTGATGACATTTCATATCATGTAAGGATGTTCTACTTCATCAGAAGGTCTGTCACAGAATTTCTGTAGAAAGCTTTCCTGGGCTATCTGAAAACTTGACCATCTGATTCAATTTATGAAAAATCAACTGACAGGTTACTTTTCGAAAATGCATCTAATGCAGGAGGCACTGGACCTTAGAAATTGTGCCCTTCTGGTTTTTCAAATAAGGTCTGTCTGTCTGGAGTGCATCAGGGTGGGAGTTTATGAAAGTTATATTGTATGCTCAGTAGATATGTGGAAAATATGAGCTGAATACGTGAAAAAAAGAATCGGGTGGCTGGATGCATAGATAGGTAGGTAGGTCCCGTTGATTCTTCTGCCCAAGGTGACTGCATATCCCTTCCCTTCCTAGGGAAACTGTATTCATTCTCTAAGATCTGAGATGAATACTTCTTTATCCCAGAGCTTTGTAAGAATCCTCTTCCCATCCTCCAGGCTCTCTCCTCTTCTTAGTTTCTACCTCTGTGCAGCAGGAGTAAAATACTAGAAGCAATTGGAACAATTTCAGGAGGGATGGGAACAGTAATAGGCACAATAAAAGGGGGAGGAAGAGAAGAAGATAGATCTATCGAGCATTTACTCTTTCTAGAAACTGGGCTAATTCTTTTATGCTCATTATTTTTACTGAGTCCTTACAATGGCAGTTATTATCATCACTCTACATATGGTGATGGAGAAGACTCTTGAGAGTCCCTTGGACAATAAGGAGATCAAGCCAGTCAATCCTAAAGGAAATCAACCGTGAATATTCCTTGGAAGGACTGATGCTGAAGCTGCAATACTTAGGCCACCTGATGCAAAGAGCTGACTCACTAGAAAAGACTCTGATGCTGGGAAGATTGAGGGCAGGAGGAGAAGGGGATGACAGAGGATGAGATGGTTGGATGGCATCACTGACTCAATGGACATGAGCTTGAGCAAGCTCTGGGAGATAATGAAGGACAGGGAAGCATGGTGTGCTGCAGCCCATGGGGTCACAAAGCATGGGACACAACTTAGCCACTGAACCACAACCACCACCACATGTGGTGGGTCTGAGGCTCCTAGAGGGTATTTAAAGTACCCGGCATCACCTAGCTAGTAAGCAGTAGAAGGTGAGATTTGAAACCCAGGCCTAACTCAGTCCAGAGTTAAAAGGCGAAACCACTGCACACTGCTGCCCCTTCACAGCTCATTAGACCTGGTGGTGCCTCCCCGGCCCCCAGCACCACCATCCTGAAGGCCGGCAAGGCTCCCTGCCGTTCTCATGCTTGGCTAGGACTTGGTGCTTAGTGTGTGTTTCTTAACTGAGTAAAATAAGATTGGCATATCTCCTGGAGCAAGAATGGACTAGTGGTGATCTCAGCTGAGCCTTTTGAACAGTTTTGGAGGTGGCCAGTGGAAACCACATTGGGCTCTGACCCAACGAGACCTGTTGATCCTAATACATGGGTGGGGACCTGGCAGGAGGCAGTCTAGTGTGAAATCAGACTGAATCCAGGGCTGAGAGGCCCATCCTCCCTGGGCATTTCACAATTTCTTGCCCATCCTTGCAGGTACCTGATGTATTTAGCTGGATGTTTACATAGCAGAGTTTACTCTAGCAGAGGAAGAATGAGCACGTCCTTTCTGTGGGGAGTAGGGGAGCTTATTGAGACTGACACCAGTCAGATTTGATCTCCGTAGCTCTTTCATCTACTGGTAGCACCTTGAAAAGCTTTATCTACTCAAGATGAACCCTGGCTTTCAACAGCTATCAGAGAACATCTCTCAATTCACTCTCAATGAACCCCGGGGGAAGGCTCAGTCCACACTCTGCTTCTGCCATATTTTTCCACTTGTCAAAGTCCACTCAAGACTGCCACCACCACCCATTCACTGCATCTATGGGTTCTGTATACATCCTCTGATCTGCTCATCTCCTAAAAGGTCAGAACTATACGCACACTGGTCAGGTCACATGTATATAAGGATACTCCTATAGCAACACTGTGCACTGTAGGGTCTTACAACTTATCATATATCATTCTATTCTGTTACTTCATCTCTTTCACATGGGTTTGGCTCAGCTGGTAAAGAGTCTGTCTGCAATGCAGGAGACCTGGGTTTAATCCCTGGGTCGGGAACATCCCCTGGATAAGGGGATGGCAACCCACTCCAGTATTCTTGCCTGGAGAGTTCCATGGACAGAGGAGCCTGGCGGAGTGACAAAGAGTCAGACACAACTGAGTGACTAACACACAATCTCATGGGTTTACCGCATTTTCTCTCAGAAAAACTCTTAAGTCAACTTAAATCTTTTGATTTAGAGGATAGGAAACACATAGGATATCCGTAAAATCTTTTTTTATTTTTAACTGAAGGTATTAAGCATCTACTTATGCAGGCATGCTCAGTCGCTCAGTTGTGTCTGACTCTTCTGCGACCCCACAGACTGCAGGCTCCTCTCTCCGTGGGATTCTCCAGGCAAGAATACTGGAGTGGGTTGCCATGTCCTCCTCCAGGGGATCTTCTGGACCCAGGGATTGAACCTGTGTCTCCTGCAGCTCGTGCATTGCTGGCAGATTCTTTACCACTGAGCTTCCCGGGAAGCCACTTAGCATCTACTAAATAGCACTTAATGCATGGAGCACAGGACTGCAGAGATGATGGACAGTTCTCCTGCTCCCAGAGCCTGCTGTTCTATAGGAGAGTCACAAAAGTAAGTAATCACAAATGAGGAGAAAGGTGCTGTATAAAGAGGCAAGTATCTGAGAAAAGGGGACCTGAACAGCTCACTGCTAGAGCTGACCAGGAGTTGGTGAATCACAAAGGAGTTTTCCAGGTGAACATACCAAGAAGGGGTACTTTTTTTTTTTTTTGGTCCAGCAAAGACATATTGACTACATACCATGGTCCAGGCACAGGGGGTTCAGCATTGGATGAGGTGCTGTCACTACCTTCAAGAAGCTTGTGGTCTAGTAGACAGAAACCCTGGCAAACAGCTCATGGCAATTCAACCCCATAGGAGCTGCAAAAAGCTGATCCTTTGATACATGTGCCACTGAACTGTAACACCCTCTTGCTCTACCACCCCCTCCCCCCATCACTGTCATATACTGGCCATTCTTCCTCATGCGTCAGACATTTGGGTATCTAAATCAGGGACGTGCACTCCATCCAACCCCTGCTTTTTTTGTGACAACCCATCTACACCATGACATCTCAGGGTCTGCCATCTTCATTTCCAATGAGTCACTATTCCATGTGCCATTTGTATATTACCTACTCATAGGTCGTATCTTGAACCTTGTGAGCAGAAGAGGATATATTTATATATTTTTGTCTTTCCAACCACTGCAGGGCAAATGGCCTTGCCATCATTTCCTGTCAAGCTACTTAATACAATAGATACACAGGAGAAATCCATCCATTCTCAGTAGGCATTTGTGAAGTGCTAGGGACAGTGATGGACAGGTGGGTAGTCACTGGAGCTCTGACCTTCCAGCCTATGGGCGACCAAACATCCAGATGCCATCATCCAGAAGTCATCTCTAAAAATACTCATTCATAAGAAACCACTCTCATTGTTGGGAGTTAAATCCACTTGCCTTCCACACAATTCTCTCCAGGCTCCAAAGAGAGAAAAATTATGACCTTGCCTACTATGAGTCTGCATTTGTTTGACTTCTTTCTACTAAGACCACTAGCTGGAACTAACTGAGAAATGTCATTGCAGGCACTATGTATTTTTGTAGACCTTTTCTTTACTGCTTGTATCAGTTTTCTCCACTTGATGCACTGCAAAAATACTCCTCAAATCCCCACTGAAAATAAAGGGTTTACCCCCCCTCCCCCAACAGGGTGATTTTAAATAAAAGAAATCAAATATACTCCTAAACCTAAGCCAAAGCCAGCAGCTTTGGAAGCATAAGAACATGGTCCTTACAGTGACTGGGTAATATCAGGGCACCAAATGATTATTTCAAAGAAGAGGAAAAGTGAGGGGCTTCCATGATGGCTTAGATGGTAAAGCATCTACCTGCAATGTGGGAGACCTGGGTTAGATCCCTGGGTCTGGAAGATCCCCTGGAGAAGGATATGGCAACCCAGTACTCTTGCCTGGAAAATTCCATGAATGGAGGAGCCTGGTAGGCTCTAGTCCATGGGATCGCAAAGAGTCGGACATGACTCAGCAACTCCACTGCTACTGGTAAGAGGCAATGTAGTTCATTTTTATGTCAGTCTTCAGAATAGGATTGCAGATGGAAAAAACAGATCTGAATGCATGCAGGAGCCCCTGTTGTCAGGATACCACAGCATCCAGGGTGGTCTGCTACAGGGTTCAGAGACATCATGTTGTATCCCTATTCAAAACCCACAGTACTGCCCCTACCTTCAGGATTAATACCCGACTCCTGAAAAGTATCTACTAGGCTCCACCTGACCCAGCTCTTTCCTGCCTCCCTCTTGTTCACCAGACATCAGCCACTCAGGTAGGCCCCTAACTTTAGCTCTCTCACAGGACCAGGTTCTTTTTTGTCTTCAAGGACTTTGAACTTGCTCTTCCCCTGCACGGAAGCCTCTTTCCCCAGATCCTCCTAACCCTGGCTCCTTTCTACCATAGAGGTCTCACTGCCTATGTAGTTGCTCCTATCGCCGTTACTCAGTCGCTCAGTTGCATCCAACTCTTTGTGGCCCCATGGACTGCTGCATGCCAGCCTCCTCTGTCTTTCACCATCTCCCAGTTTGCTCAAATTCATATCCGTTGAGTCAGTGATGCTATCTAACCTCATCCTCTGTTGCCCCCTTCTCCTCCTGTTTCAATCTTTCCCAGCACCAGGTTCTTTTCCAATGAGTTGGCTCTTCCCATCAGTTGGCCCAAGTACTGGAACTTCAGCTTCAGCATCAGTCCTTCCAAAAATATTCAGGGTTGATTTCCTTTAGGACTGACTTGTTTGATCTTCTTGCAATCCAAGAGACTCTCAAGAGTCATCTCCAGCACTACAATTAGTTGCTCCTAACCACAGCAACACCCCATTGTGCCATCCAGTCTCTTTAAATGCTTGGCATGTACCACACCTGAAATTATCTTTTCACCTATTTCAGTTAGTTATTTATCATCCACATCCCTGCTTAGAGTGTAAGCTGCTTAGGAGCAGAGATCTGGCTTATCTTGCTCATCACGGAGTAATCAGAGACTAGATCAGTCCCTAGGATGTAGTTGAGACTCAATACATATTTTTGTAATCAGTGAGCTTGGAAACATTGAGTAATTTCTCCATCAAAATGCCTGCCTACACCACAGTATTTAATCCATACATAAATGGGGCTATGGAGTGATTAATCAAAAACTTTGCTTATCACGCACTGCCCACGCAAGCCAACATGGAATGAGCATTAGTCTTCCAGGCACCATCCAGACACTCTTTTGGCTCCAGTAACTCAGAGGTGCAATTAGTCAGTGGGAATACCATGAGCCACCCTGTAGCCTCCATCCAAAGTCCAAAGAAACACAGTGCTAGCAGGTTCCTGGGAGGTCAAGGCTAGAAGGGCCCCTCCTCTTCAGGCTGCACATAAGTCATTAGCAGACTGGGTACATTAGGCTATTCTCTCTAGAAAATGGAGATGGTGGCGAAGGAGCAATGGAGAAAAATTCCGCTGCAAATAGGCTGAACCCTATTGTGCAAATTCCGGGAGTCAGTGAAGGACCAGGAAGCTTGGTGTGTGCAGCCTACGGGGTCGCAAAGAGTTGGACATGATTTAGTGACTGAACAACAATAGTAGGCTAAAGAACTGTTGATGCTGGCAGGAAAAAAAAACAAACACCTTTTCACAGGGGTGCACAGTTTGAAATATCAGTCTTTAGCCAAATGTCCAGGCAGATCACGCTTCAGTGGGCTTAGCTGCGCAACCTTGGAAAAAGAAGTGTGGTCTGAGGTCATACACATGCATTTCAATGATGCCCTCGAGGTACCAGGCACGTTCACCTGGATGGGCTGAATTTTTATTTGCATGCTCCAGGGGGCTGCAGACACCAAAGCCTACCTCTCCAAATCACTGTGCACATTTTACATTTTTTCCAGGAGCTACTGTAAACATACCTTAAGGGATCATAAACGCTTGGGTTAACATTAACCAAGCTATCCTGAACACACATAAATTTAAATGGCTCTGTTAATTACATTTCCACTCAGCTAGAGTCAGGAATCTGACACATTAAATGAGACCAGGATTCAGAAATGTCAGATTTTTTTTTTCCTTTTTTCTGTCCCTGGGATTTGATTATGAGTGCTTGAGAAAAATAATACCTGAATAAAAACAAAATCACTAGCATTTATAGAGGACATAGTATATGCTTTGTATACAAATATTTCTTTTTTCTTCACAATGACCCCAGGAAGCATTTTGTCAGTGAGAACACAGTTAAGGCATAGACTTTGACCAAGATTTTGACCACACAGCTAATGAAGCTGGCGATAATTCTAGCCCAGGCAGTCTGCTTGAAGAGACCATATTCTTAGTTATTCTACCTGACTACCTTCTTGAGTTCAAGACCAACTTCTGTCCCCTGCAGGTTCAGGGGCACCAGTGTGTACCACTGTGTTTCCAAGCCATCACTAGCACCTGTCCCTAATGCCAAAAGAACTTTATTGTTAACACTCATCCTTGTAAAAAAAAATCAGAGTGGATTTAAGCTTGGCTCCATGACAACCCAATTCTCATTCTTAGATAAGAAGGTGAGAGGCCAGCTCAAGGGAAGGGTACGTTTCTCCATACATTCACTCACTCACTCTCTATTCATTCCACAAACACCCAGCAAAGGCCGTGTACTAAAATGCTGAGGCTATAATGGTGAAGAAGCAAGTTGACATTCTAATAAGGACTCTGGGAAAATCTGTTGACAAGTTAAAACATGCAGACTGTGATAAACGGGATAAAGGGAAATATATGAAATGAGGGGTGGGGTGGTGTGCCTGATCTCGTCCAGGAGTTCATGAAAAACCTCCCTGGTGATGTCGGAGCTGAGAGCTGAAGCAGAAGTGAAGTCACAATTTGGCGGACAGGTGCTGCGGGCAGCTGGGACAGTCTGAGGAAAAACCCTCAGGCAGGAGAAAGCCCAGGCTGTTGCAAGACTGAAGGGAGGCAGGAGCAGCCAGAGTACAGGAAGAGAGGTGGAGAGAGAGGGTGGGACTAGGCTGGGAGGAAGGGCCTAGCCCATCAGTGCCCATTCATTCTCAGCACTTCCCCGTATTAGCTCATCCCAGGCTCCCAGACACCCTATCACAGTCACCTTCTTCCAGATGAAAAAATGCCACCCAGGACAAGGAGCTCAATTTTGCCCATAGTCACACAGCCAGTAAGTGGAGGATTCAAACCCAGGCAGCCTGGCTCTGAGCCTTCACTATTAACTACCTGGCTACACTGTCATGACAGAAGGAAATCAAGGCACTGACAGTTAGGTAACTTGTCCCAAGTCCCCCTGCAAGGGGCCAGTGGAGCCAGGCAAGCCCAAGTGGTTCAGCTCAATATGGCTTGAGTTTTTTTTCCTCCTAAAGTATACATTTTTGCCACGCTTCTTTTTCCACTCTCTGCCCTGCCACACTTTGCTTGTGTAACGAGGGGACTGGGTGCCTCCTTATAGCCCGGCGCTGGAGATGGCAGAGATTTCTGCCAACAACCTTTGCCAGAATTACTCTGTTAGTCTTGGTTGTTTACGGGCTAAGGGAGAGCTTCCTTCACAGGCATTTGGCAAGGCAAAGGGTTACAAAAAACACAGCAGAATGCTTCTGCTGCTGCCTGGCACCAGAGCCTGTTGTACATACAGCCTGGTGTCATGTTTGGACAAAGCGATGGGCATCCATTAGCCAGTGGGCTGACTGATAGTCAATGCTTCTCTGCCATTACCATTTCTCCTATCTGTCTCTCCCTCTCTTTGTCTCCCCCTCTTTTTTTTTTTTTTTTTTTGCATTTGACAGCTAACCAAATGTGCTCTTAGGTGACTGCTTAATTTTCTTCTATTGTTTCAGCAGATAGCAAATAACAATTTTCTACTGCAAGTGGCCTCTGGCCTTTTCTGGCAGGAAGAGTCCTCCACCTACACCCCAAAGCACCAGCCTACATCCGTGCTAAAACGAGCCTCTTTAGCAATTAGTGGAGAAATTCTTGAATTAGCCTCTAGGACTCTGATGTCCAGCTCTCCTCAGCCAGGTGCTATGAAGTTCTGTAACAAGAGACTTTATCCTCCTTCCCTCTGTACCACAAAACCCCTACCTGGCTGCAAAGGTGCCAAATCAGAGGATTTTTCTCTGCTGCTTTGAGAGGAAGTGCTCTCCCCTCCCCATCGAGCCAGGGCTGTCACCATGATCATCAGGGACCCAAGAGACCCAGCCTCACCATTCTCCTGATCATTGAACTGATCACACCCAGTGCTTCTGCTCCCAACCCTGCCAGTCACGCTTCCTCCCTGTAAGGCTGATGAAGGGTGTGTGTGTGTGTGTGTGTGTGTGTGTGTTGGTTTTTTTTTTTTCAATTTCTTACTTGATTTTCTCCTCCTCCTAAGTTGGAGCATTTTCCTTCTAGGTACAAAGAAGGAAGAGCGCGATGCAGGAGACAGGTAGGGACAACTCCCTCCCTTCCGGTCTGTGAACTTCTGCTTTTTGCCCTCAGACACTTCCCAGAGGTTCCTGGGCCCACTGCCTCTCCCCAGAGTCAAGACCAAAGAATTCTTCTTTGAGCTGACTCCTAGAATTACCAAAAGACCCAGGACTTCCATCCCTATGTCTAGATCTCAAATAACTGAAAAGCAGAGATGCAGATACTTGTAAACCAGTGTTCAATGCAGTACTATTCCTAACAGCCAAAATGTAAAAACAAACTCAAATGTCCTAACCAATTGAAAGGATAAACAAAATGTGGAATGTACACAAAATGTTATATTATTCAGCCACAAAAGGAAAGAAGTTCTGAACCGTGATGTTACATGGATGAACCTTACAAACATTATGCTAAGTGAAGTAAACCAGATACACAAAACAAATATTATATGATCTCACATATATAAAATATCTAGAATAGGTACATTTATAGAGACAGAAAATAGATTAGAGGTTATCTGGACTGGGGGAAATAGAGAGCTGTTGCTCTGGATGCAGAGTTTCTATTTGGGGTGATTAAGTTTTTTTTTTTTTTTCCATTTATTTTTATTAGTTGGAGGCTAATTACTTTACATCATTGCAGTGGTTTTTGTCATACATTGAAATGAATTAGCCATGGATTTACATGTATTCCCCATCCCAGTCCCCCCTCCCACCTCCCTCTCCACCCGATCCCTCTGGGTCTTCCCAGTGCACCAGGCCCGAGCACTTGTCTCATGCATCCAACCTGGGCTGGTGATCTGTTTCACCCTAGATAATATACATATTTCGATGCTGTTCTCTTGAAAGAGCCCACTCTCGCCTTCTCCCAGAGTCCACAAGTCTGTTCTATACATCTGAGTCTCATTTTCTGTTTTGCATATAGGGTTATCGTTACCATCTTTCTAAATTCCATATATATGTGTTAGTATACTGTAATGGTCTTTATCTTTCTGGCTTACTTCGCTCTGTATAATGGGCTCCAGTTTCATCCATCTCATTAGAACTGATTCAAATGAATTCTTTTTAATGGCTGAGTAATATTCCATGGTGTGTGATTAAGTTTTAAAAGGAGATACTGATGATGGTTGTACTGTACAATACTGTGAATGTACTTTAAGCCACTAAATTATACACCTAAAATTATTAAAATGGTAAATATTACATTTATACTGTTTTCCAAATTTAAAAAAATCATGAGAAAAAAAATACAAGAAAAAAAAATAAGAAATAAAATTTTTCACAACCAAATTTCTTCTACAGTTCCCTCAGTTCAATTTTAGAGTCAGAACTCAAAACCAGATCTTCTGACTTTGGGTTCAGGGCTTAATTCATTACAATATTTAGCCCAGCTTCTCAGTGTATTTAAGTTACATATTCACTGATTTGTCAAATCACTTCAGTATCCTTGCCATAAAAACCCCATGAACAGTTTGAAAAGGCAAAAAGGTATGACATTGAAAGATGAACTCCCCAGGTTGGTAGGTGCCCAGTATGCTACTGGAGAAGAGTGGAGAAATAACCCCAGAAAGAATGAAGGGATGGAGCCCAAGTAAAAACAACACCCAGTTGGGTATGTGATTGGTGATGAGAGTAAAGTCCGATGCCGTAAAGAACAATATTGCATAAGAAATTGGAATGTCAGGTCCATGAGTCAAGACATATTGGAAGTGGTCAAACAGGAGATGACAAGAATGAACATTGACATTTCAGGAATCAGTGAACTAAAATGGACTGGAATGGGCAAATTTATTTCAGATGACCATTATTTCTACTACTGTGGGCAAGAATCCCTTAGAAGAAATGGCGTAGCCCTCATAGTCAACAAGAAGAGTCTGAAATGCAGTACTTGGGTGCAATCTCAAAAATGACAGAATGATCTCTGTTAGTTTCCAAGGCAAACCATTCAATATCATCCCCAATAAGTAATGCTGAAGAAGCTGAAGTTGAATGGTTCTATAAAGACCTTCAAGACCTTCTAGAACTAACACCACCAAAAAATGCCCTTTTCATTATAGGGGACTCAAGTGCAAAAGTAGGAAGTCAAGAGATACATGGAGTAATAGTCAAGTTTGGCCTTGGAGTACAGAATGAAGCAGGGCAAAGGCTAATAGAGTTTTGCTAAGAGAATGCATTGGTCATAGCAAACACTCTCTTCCAACAACACAAGAGAAGACTCTACACATGGACATCACCAGATGGTCAATACTGAAATCAGATTGATGACATCTTCTGCAGCCAAAGATGCAGAAACTCTATATAATCAGCAAAAACAAGACCGGGAGCCGACCATGGCTCAGATCATGAACTCCTTATTTCAAAATTTAGATTTAAGTTGATGAAAGTAGGGAAAACCACTAGACCATTCAGGTATGACCTGAATCAAACCCCTTGTGATCATACAGTGAATGTGCCAAATAGAATAAAGGGATTAGATCTGATAGACAGAGTGTTTGAAGAATTATGGGCAGAGGTTCATGACATTGTACAGGAGGCAGTGATCAAGACCATCCCCAAGAAAAAGAAATGCAAAAAGGCAAAATGGCTGTCTGAGGAGGCCTTACAAATAGCTGAGAAAAGAAGAGAAGCTAAAGGCAAAGGAGAAAAGGAAAGATATACCCATTTGAATGCAAAAGAATAGCAAGGAGAGATAAGAAAGCCTTCCTAAGTGAACAATGCAAAGAAATAGAAGAAAACAATCAAATGGGAAAGACTAGAGATCTCTTCAAGAAAATTAGAAATACCGAGGGAACATTTCATGCAAAGATGGGCACAATAAAGGACAGAAATGGTATGGACCTAACAGAAACAGAAGATATTAAGAGGTGGCAAGAATACACAGAAGAACTATACAAAAAAGATCTTCATGACCCAGACAACCACGATGGTGTGATCACTCACCTAGAGCCAGGCATCCTGGAATGCGAAGTCAAGTGGGCTTTAGGAAGTATCACTATGAACAAAGCTAGTGGAGGTGATGGAAATCCAGTTGAGCTATTTCAAATCCTAAAAGATGATGCTGTGAAAGTGCTGCACTCAATATGCCAGCAAATCTGGAAAACTCAGCAGTGACCACAGGACTGGAAAATGTCAGCTTTCATTCCAATGCCAAAGAAAAGCAATGCCAAAGAATGCTCAAATTACCACATAATTGCACTCATCTCACACGCTAGTAAAGTAATACTCAAAATTCTCTAAGACAGGCCTCAGCAGTACATGAACCATGAATTTCCAGATGTTCAAGCTGGATTTAGAAAAGGCAGAGGAACCAGAGATCAAATTGCCAACATCTGTTGGATCATTGAAAAAGCAAAAGAGTTCCAGAAAAGCTTCTACTTCTGCTTTATTGACTATGCCAAAGGTTTTGACTGTGTTTATTGACTGTGGAAAATTCTTAAAGAGATGGGAATACCAGACCACCTGACCTGCCTCCTGAGAAACCTGTATGCAGCTCAAGAAGCAGCAGATAGAATCGGACATGGGAAGACTGCTTCCAAACAGGGAAAGGAGTATGTCAATGCTGTATATTGTCACCTTGCTTATTTAACTTATATGCAGAGTACATCATATGAAATGCCAGGCTGGATGAAGCACAAGCCGGAATCAAAATTGTGGGGAGAAATATCAATAACCTCAGATATGCAGATGACACCACACTTAAGGCAGAAAGTGAAGACTAAAGAGCCTCTTGATGAAAGTGAAAGAGGAGAGTGGAAAAGTTGGCTTAAAGCTCAGCATTCAGAAAACTAAGATCATGGCATCTGGTCCCATCATTTCATGGCAAATAGATGGGGAAGCAATGGAGATAATGACAGACTTTATTTTTTGGAGGAGCTCCAAAATCACTTACTGACGGTGACTACAGCCATGAAATTAAAAGACGCTTGTTCCTTTGAAGAAAAGCTGTGGCCAAAATAGACAGCATAAAAAAAGCAAAGATATTACTTGCTAACAAAGGTCCGTCTAGTCAAAGCTATAGTTTTTCAGTGGTCATGTATGGATGTGAGAGTTGGACTGTAAAGAAATCTGAGTGCTGAAGAATTGATGCTTTTGAACTGTGGTGGTGAAGAAGACTCTCGAGTCCCTTGGACTGCAAGGAGATCCACCCAGTCCATCCTAAATGAAATCAGTCCTGAATATTCATTTGAAGGACTGATCCTGTAGCTGAAACTCCATGATTTGGCCACCTGGTGTGAAGAACTGACTCATTAGAAAAGACCCTGATGCTGGGAAAGGTTGAAGGCAGGAGGAGGAGGGGACGAGAGAGGATGAGATGGTTGGATGGCACTACCAACTCGATGGACATGAGTTTGAGCAAGCTTGGGGAGCTGGTGATGGAAAGGGAAGCCTGGCATGCTGCAGTCCAAGGGGTCGCAAAGAGTCAGACACGACTGAGTGACTAAACTGAACTGATCTGATGGCTGCTCATGTTCTTGAAGGGAATAAGGCTCAGATCTTATAAAAGCTGTTCTGCAGGTTGAGGAGAAGGAACCCCAGAGGTTTGTCTGTAAAGAAGGTGACTTGACAGCACTGGGTACAGCAAATAAAAAGGCAGCTGTTAAGGGTGAGGGGAGCCAACAGGCCACCAGGGCCAGAAGCCAGGCAAGCAGCAGGTGTGCCCTCTGCTTTCCACGACTGCTGGAAGAGATCAGCGGTGGGTTCTGCCAGAGGCTCACCTACTCCTGTCAGCAGCCCAGGCCTGAGACTCTGCAAGCCCATTCTGGAGGGTTCAAGGGACCACAGGGGGGCCCTGGAGGCCAGACCCAGCCAATTGCAAGCCTGCCTGGCTCAGTGAGCCGGTGGGGCCAGGACAGCAGGGAGCAAGACTGGAGAAGGAAAATTTGGATCCTTCCTGCTTCCTGCCTTCATGTCCAGGGCCAGGGGTGAATCTCTGCTTGGCTTCTGCTCAGATGCACTATTCTATCCCCAGATTCTATCCCTCTGCGGCTTCTTTGGGGATCAGAGTGAAGAGTTCCTGTTTTCCCTACAAGCCTACAGGCCCATCTCTTCATTCATGAGCGTTTTATTCACTCTGCATTTGGGGAACTAATGCATTTCCAAATAAGCAAAGAGGATGGCCACTCAGGAAATGAATAGTCCTTTCCCCTTCCACTTACCAATGAATTTTGGGGCCATTATGAAATGTTACACTCTGCCTTCGCTCATTCGCACGAGGGCTCTAGGGACCTCACAGGCCCCTGCTCATTAATACAGCTCAAGGAGCGTTTACAGGGTATTTAAAATCAGCCTGCTCTCTCCCTCCCTCCCTCTCCTCAGTCTCCATGGTGCAGTCCAGTTTCTGGGATGAAACTTCATCGGAAATAAACACCTTCTCTCTCTCTGTTGAGACCTCTGTCTTCCAGTTAGAAGAGAGGAGGAAAATGTGCCACTTTATTATATGGAGACAGCCATCAATTTGGGCTTGATGTTGAGCGGGAAATGCTGATTTTTCAGATGCTTGTGTAACAGAAACAACAAAGCATCCACTTGGAAGGCAACAGGATATTTCTTAGCCAAACTACACACGAATGGGCTCTTCCAGAAGCCCAAGGAGCGGGGAGGAGGGCAGGCGTGTGGGCCCCAGAAGACAGCAGCTCTCCCAGACAGGATGGCACGTTAAATGGCAGCACAAAAACCTGTAAGACGGTTTCTGTGTTCCCGGGTTATTACAAGTCAGCTTGGCCCAAGCAAGTTGTCAAAGCCCCATGTGGTCTGGGTCCTCTGCCTGCAGACTGAGCGCTGAGATGCACACACCACCATGAGCCTGCTATCCGTGAGTCTCTCCACTGAAAACCGAGGCAGTCAGTCTTCTGGTGTCATCATGTATTTAAGCACCATACACAGGCCTTCTTGTTCCCCAAAAGACACTGCTCTGGACTCTGGGACTAAAACCTTTCAGCTATAAGTTTGGAAGGAAGCAGGTTAGGAAATGTCTCCTGCTGTGGTTCATGGCCATCGTTATTGCCTGCAGAGTGAGAAACAGGGAGAGGGGACGAGGAGAGGGAGGAAGGGGAAGAGCAAACGGGGGATGATGGAAGGAGGGAAGCAGAGAAGCCACTGGTCTGAGGGTCAGGGAACCTGGGATTAGTCTACAGCCTGCCGATCGTGAACTCAAAGACACAGCACAAGGCTTACTACCCCCGTATTTGGATGGCAAACAATTTAAAACTAGAGTCTGTTAAGTTTTTGCAGAAGCTATATGATATGAAGGTCAGAGTAGACGATGAGCATGCAGACACCTTATCATCAATGGAACCTAAATAAAACTGGGCCACTTTGAGGCCAATTTAAGTACCAAGTTATTAAACACACACACACACACACACACACACACACACACACCCTCCCCCACAATTCCAAGAAGTGTTGAAAAGCAATGTACATGTATACTGAATGGTCCTTGAGGTGGCAAAGAGGATTTCTATCACACACCCTGAAAAATCTTCCTAAAACAGCTTCTTAGATATCTCTTTCTCCAATATCTCTTTCTTCCTGGTGTTAATAGCTGTTCAATGATCTCTCCTGTCTTTAAGTAGTCTAGCCCATGCTGACCACACCTCTCACTTTCCCCTTCTCTTCAACCCCCTCCTCCAGACTTCTAAGTAATTTCTACCCTCTCCCCATGTCTTGCTCCACATGCTGACTTGTGTAGAGAAATCTGCTTCCTGTTCTGTAAGTTTCTTCCCCACAGCCTCTCTATCCATTACCCTGATCTGACCGACAGAGAGCCGACAGCTGGTAGTGATCCACTAGTGTCAACACGGCACTCTCCTAAAAGCCCAGGAGCATAAGAAAATCGAAGTCACACGTTTTGTGTTGTTGTATCTTTAATAAGGGATTGCTATCTAAGGAAAGCTGATAACATGTGTCACAATAGCATGCAATCAATGACACGGCAATGCCAGTCTGTTAGATCATTTACTGAGAACCTGTCATGTCTAAGATTCTCTATAAGGTGGGTGCTGTGGCCTTTCTCACTGTATCACAGAAAACCCAAAGTAAGGATGTCACCCTGGATGTTCAACCAACAGATCTTGCTTTAGAATCCCCAGGAGACAAGGTCTTAATATTGCTGTGGCCACAACTCTATTAATACCACTCAGTAGATGAGGAAATTAGATGACCATACCCATATCATCATATTCAGCGTTGAATCAAAACATCAGACTCCAGAGCCCTTGACGTCTCATGCATGTGTGCTCAGTCACGTCTGACTCTTTGCAATCTCATGGACTGTAGCCTGCCAGGATCCTCTGTTCACAGAATTCTCCAGGCAAGAGTACTGGAGTGGGTTGCCCTTTCCTTCTCCAGGGGATCTTCCTGACCCAGGGATGGAACCCGTGTCTCTTGTGTCTCTGGCATTGGTGGGTGGGTTCTTTGTCACTGCACCACCTGGGAAGCCCCTTGATGCCCCACTGGTGGTTAAATCATAGCCCCCACTCTTGTCTCTGCCCCTCCACATGTCCCTCTTTCAGAGATCGGCCTGTATCCACTGCAGGATGCTTCTTAGATAAAGATGGATGTGACTTTTGACATGTGATTTGATGGGTTGCCCTAGCTTCAATTAACCTCCTGTGACTTACTGAAGTCTCTGAAATTGTCATAACTCAAGTCTTTGCTTTGGATTGGGCAGGGTCATAAAATACAAGGAACTCTTGCCCCAACTTCTCACACAGATATCACCAAAGGATCATAGCAGGCTTTCCTGCCAAGCTCAGGTAAGACACCAGAATATTTATCATCACAGAACTCTAGAGAGCCACTACCAGTTGTATGACATGACAATTGGGAGAAACCTATTGGCCTGAAACCTAAGACACTAATTCCTCAGTGAAAATGTATGTAAGTTACCAGGCAAGAAGAACTCATTTTGACATGGTTGATGACTCCCTCTTTAGAGAAACTCTTCTTTCTCTTGGCTTCTGAGATTTCACACTCTACTTGATTCCTTCTTGCTGTGTCTGCTGGTCCGCCTGCTCCCCTGTCTGTTTCCTCATCATCCTGGTCTTTTCAGGTTGGTACCTCAGGGCCCTATTATGGTACCTTTATCTCTCTGTCTATACTTTCTCTCTACACAATCTCACCAAGTCCCATAGTACAGATAGATGTCTGTCAGTAGATACCAAATCTACATCTGCAACACAGATTCAGCTTCTGATCCCAGACTCAGAAGCCCATGTGTGTGTTCTAAGTTGCTTCAGTCACGTCTGACTCTGCAACCCTATGGACCATAGCCAGACAGGCTCCTCTGTTCACGGGATTCTCCAGGCAAGAATAGTCGAGTGGGTTGCCATGCCCTTCTCCAGAGGATCTTCCCAACCCAGGGATCGAACTCACATCTCTTATATCTCCTGCATTCACAGGCAGATTCTTTATCACTAGTGCCACCTGAGAAGCCTGTCCAGTACAATGAAGGGTAGATCTCTTGATTTCTTTCCCAACTTGCTCTTCCTCCATCTCAGTGAGCAACACCATTCTCTCTCCAGTGGTTCAAGCCAAATCTTCTCTTACTTCCCCCACAACATCATATCTATTCCAGAAACAATTCCCATTGACTTTACTCCATGACCTAACATCTACTTCAGCTTCATTGACTATGCTAAAGCCTTTGACTGTGTGGATCACAACAAACTGTGGAAAATTCTTAAAGAGATGGGAATACCAGATCACCTTTTCTGCCTCCTGCAAAACCTCTAAGCATGTCAAGAAACAACAGTTAGAACTGGACATGGAACAGCAGACTGGTTCAAAATTAGGAACAGAGTATGTCAAGGCTGTTTATTGTCACCCTGCTTATTTAACTTACATGCAAAGTACATCATGCAAAATGCGGGGCTGGATAAAGCACAAGCCAGAATCAAAATTGTGGGGAGAAATATCAATAACCTCAGCTATGCAGATGATACCACCCTTATGGCAGAAAGTGAAGAGGCATTAAAAAGCCTCTTGATGAGGGTGAAAGAGGAGAGTTAAAAAGCTGGCTTAAAACTCAACATTCAAAAAACAAAAATCATGGCATCCAGTCTCATCACTTCCTGTCAAATAGATGGGGAAACAAGGGACACAGTGACAGACTTTATTTTCTTGGGCTTCAAAATCACTGCAGATGGTGACTGCAGCCATGAAATTAAAAGACGCTTACTCCTTGGAAGGAAAGTTATGACCAACCTAGACAGCATATTAAAAAGCAGAGACATTACTTTGTCAACAAAGGTCCATCTAGTCAAGGGTATGGTTTTTCCAGTAGTCATGTATGGATGTGAGAGTTGGACTATAAAGAAAGCTGAGTGCCAAAGAATTGATGCTTTTGAACTGTGGTATTGGAGAAGACTCTTGAGAGTCCCTTGGACAGCAATGAAATCAAACCAGTAAATCCTAAAGGAAATCAACCCTGAATATTCATTGGAAGGACAGGTGCTGAAGTTGAAGCTCCAATACTTAGGGCCCCTGATGCGAAGAGTTGACTGACTGGAAAAGACCCTGATGATGGGAAAGACTGAAGGTAGGAGGAAAGGGGATGATGAAGGATGAGATGGTTGGATGGCATTACCAACTCAATGGGCATGAGTTTGAGCAAGCTCTGGGAGCTGGTGATGGACAGGGAAGCCTGGCGTGCTTCAGTCCATGGGGTCACAAAGAGCTGGACATGACTGAGCGACTGAACAACAATTCCAAATCCGTTTACTTTTCCCTTCTCAGTGACCACTTTATCTCAAGTCAGAGGCACAACCCTGTAATAGTGTTCTACTAGCCTCCCTGTTCAAAACTCTGCCTCTTTCAGTCTAATCTCCATACAGTAGCCAGTAACCTTTTAAAAATGTAAAGTGAAAACACCAAACTCTTCTATAAATCTGTACTGGATCTCCCTCACACTTGGAATAAAATCCACACTCCTTCCAGCTTAATGAAACTTCTTGTAATCTGTTTCCTTCCTTCATCTCCAACATCACTTCCTGTATGTCTCTTCTTTTCATGTGATGTTCCAGCTACACTGTTCTTTCTCTGAGTTCTTGGACCAGCCAATCTTATTTCTGCCTTAGGGCCTTTGCGCTGACTGCTTCTGCCATCTGAACATTCTTCCCCCAGATCTTCATAGACAGGATCTTTCTTGTAATTGCTATATTAGCTCACATGTTATCTCTTCTAAGAAGGTTTTTGTGACCACTCAGTCTAAAGTAGCCATGTATATGGCTGATACTACAAATTATCTGGTGCTGATGTAACATATGACCACAAAATGGATAGCTTAAAATGATGGAAGGCAGAGATCAAATAATTAAGATATGAGCACCATCTTGGTCCCTCTGAAGGTTCTAGGGAAGAACCCTTCCTGGGACAATTCCAGCTCCAGGGGGGTCCAGGCATTCCTTGATTGGTGACTGCATCGTTCCAGTCTTTGCCTCTGTGGTTTCTCTGCTTCTCTTCTGTCTTAAAACCCCCTCTGCCTCTTTCTTATATGAATACATGTGACTGCATTTATATCTCACCTGGATAATCCAGGATAAGCTCCTTCTCTCAAGGTTCTTAACTTTATCATATCTTTCCCATAGAAGGTAATATTTGTAAGTTGCAGGGATTAGGACTCAGACATATACTTTTATTTAACTACATGGCAAGTCATTGGTTTTTAGCCTTCTGTTTAACCCTATTAGTCTTCTTGTTTCCATATAAAATTGTTTGTTAGTTAAATTCGTATCTCTCCATCATGTTGCCTCTTGTTCCCCTCTAACATTGACAATAGTGCTAAGCACAGGGAACACACCCCAAAATATTTCTAAATGATTGAACTAAGGATTACAGCAAGCCAAATGTATTTAAAGTTTTTTATTTCCTTACTTACACCTTAAAGTCCTTTCTTTACATGCAGAAGCCAAAGGAGCGGACTGAGGTGAATCAGAAGCTGAGCCCTTTCGTTTGAAGCAAGGGTGGGAGGCTGGGAGCTCCAGCCCTCGGTTCTCAAATCCCTTCCGGTGATATGCACTAGAGATTGGAGAAACGGTCTGAAACAACAGTTTAATAACTTGGCTCAAATTAGCTACTTGGGAGAACTAGGGCACAGAGAAACTTGGAAGAAACGGGCGCTGAACAGACATATTTTGATATGTGAGCTGGGGCTGGGGGTAGAGGCACGTGGCTGTGCCCCTGCTCCGCAAAGAGAGAACTTGGTTGCTGCAGCGAGGAGGCCCTACTCAGACTAGAGGACCGGAAAATGAACCTGGACTCCCAATATCACATGGCCTGTCATTCCCAAAATGCATCCTTATGCCCTGGAAAGAATGAGGCTGAGTTTAAGGCTTTTTTGATCTTGAGTTGGGAAAGGGAAAGGCTAGAGAGGCTTGGAAGTACAGGCTCTACAATCAGAGTCAGGAACCAACCCAGGATCCACCACTTCATGGACATATGATTTTGAATAGGCTGCTTAAGCTTTGCAAATCTCATTTTCCTCATCTGTAAAATGGGGATGACAATAATGCCTACCTCAGAGGTGCTGAGTATTGTGAGATAACTCACATTGAGCACTTAGTATTAATAAAGGCAATTAATAAGACTTAGTAATTTTTGCAATTTATGGCAAGCTATGCCCAAGTACTGATGACATGAGTGAAGTGAAAGTGAAAGTCACTCAGTCGTGTCTGACTTTGTGTCCCCATGGACTGTAGTCCATGGAATTCACTGGGCCAGAATACTGGAGTGGGTAGCCTTCCCTTCTCCAGGGGATCTTCTCAACCCAGGGATCAAACCCAGGTCTCCCACATAATGCTTCTTCAGTAATTTGTCATTTCCATTTCCTGATTCTCTAGCAAAATGATCTCTGCACCAGGCCAGAGGATGATTCATTCATTCACTCCCTCATTCACTCAGGAAGTATTAAGTACCTACAATGACTGAGAAACTCTTCTAGCAGAAAAGAATTAAGAAGACATAAGACAAAGTTCCTTTTCTCAGAAAGCTTGCCTTTTGGTGGTGGAGAGAAATAAATAAGCAATTCAGCTCTCTGGGGAAGCCCCGGAAATGCCCGTGACCTTCTGTGTTTCTTCCTCACCTTGGGTTCACTGCTCTGGTATAAAGAGCTTAGCCTGAGTGCGCTTTGCTGGAGCTAGGGTTGACTGCCTCGACAGCCCTCCAGCACCACAGAGGGGCCACCCCACCCCTCCCACTGCATGTCTGTGGCGATTTCCTAAAAGAGTGTCAAAGGCCTGTTCCCATGAGGTCTTTGATGATGATGATCGACAATGACGAAGATGATGCGGTTAGAAGAAACTACCATTTTAGGGGCCCTCCTCAGTGGTAGGCACTGTATGCGCTACTTCATACTGATCACCTTATTAAAACCTCACTCGAACCTGTGAACGGAATTCTGTTATGATTCTCACTTTAGACACAAAGAAAGTAAGAATCAGAGAGATTGTGAAACCTATGCCAAGATGCTGCTTCTAAGGGGTCCAGTTGGGACTTGATTTGATTAAAAGCCTTGGCCTCAAACCCGTGCTGTGCGCCCTGCTCTGTGGGTTCCCAGGAGGCTTCCGGGGAGCATGGGTGACATCCCTGGCAGATGCCTGCCCTTTCCACGGGCTATCCCTTCTGGCTCAGACTCTGCCTGCTCCTTTTGAGCACTTCTGACCTTCCTATCACTGCTGGGCCACATGTTCTCCCAAGACAGTGTCCCTGGCCTCCTTGACTAAGTCAACGCCTCCACCTGCCATCATACACACTCATAATAATGTGGAGTTGCCTTCCTAAGGGGGCACTAGTGGTAAAGAACCTATCTGCCAATGCAGGAGACATAAGAGACGAGGATTTGCTCCCTGGGTCGGGAAGATTCCCTAGAGAAGGGAACGGCAGTCCATTCCGATATGCTTGCCTGGGACAGAGGAGTCTAGTGAGCTACAGTCCACAGGTTGCCAAGAGTTGGACATGACTGAAGCAACTTAACATGCATGCACGCCTTCCTAATAGTTAAGATTCCCCCAGATACTCAACAATATCTGGCTCCCAACAGATACTCAGAAAATATTTATTACAGCTCAATGTATGAATGAATGGAAACTTCAGACAATAAAATATGACCCCGATTCTCAAAGTGGGGGCCCGGCATCTGCCCGGGCAGGCAGAGCTGCTCCACAGCCCTCTCGCCATCCTCACCAGTCTCCAGCCAGCATCTCACCTTCTCCACTGTCAGCCCTGCATCCTCACAGGCCCTCAATCTTCCAAGTGGAGCCTGCCGTGTAAGCAGGACAGGAGAAACTATAAGCCCTTGCGAAGGTTTAAAGACGCGCTCACCTGAAATTGCACAATTCATCCTGTGGGCTCAGCAGGAATGTGGCATTTGGAGAAATCACACCTCTGAGCTGCCAGGATATAGACAAACAGCCAGGAACAGAAGTTGGCCCAACTGGGACCCATCCAGAGAGCAGCAAATGTGCACAGTGAACTCACCGGCAAAGTGTTGCTATTTCTCAGGGGGAATGTTCGAGAATTTCTGCCTACCTGAGGGTTCCTTCTCCTTGATTCTTGGGTAATTCTTGTCAAACAGAGGAGCAGTCCATGTAACTTACTGCTCTGGCTGTCATAGTCCAAGCTGTTCCTAGCTGGGCTTGGCAAGTAAAGGGTGATGAGAGCAGAGATCTAAGACCTGCAGGCCACAGAAGGGACAATCTCCACCCCACCCCACTTCCAAGTGCTGACCTTGAACCTGACCCTGGCTGGCTTCAGCTGTCCCCATGCCTCAGCTCACCAGCATCATCTTCTGGCTCTTACACTCACTAGCACTAAAACGCTGGGCAAGTTTCCTCACTTCAGTTCTCTCACCTATCAAATGGGGATGAGAATGTGCCCTTCTTCACAGCCTCAGTTTGAAGATGTAAACAGTGACTCATCACCACCATCCTGAAGTCTAACTCAGATCTGCAGATGTGAGACCTTCTTTCTGTCCACCCAGTTTTTTTTTTGGGGGGGGGAGGAGACTGAATTATAACCAATATTTAAAAATATGAAGATGTCACAAGCTAAATTTGCATCATCTCCTGAATACTAGAGATGCTGGTGTGATCCCTGGGTTGGGAAGATCCCCTGGAGAAGGGAATAGCAACCCACTCCAGTATTCTTGTCTGGAGAATTACATGGACAGAGGAACCTGGTGGGCTACAGTCCATGGGGTCGCAAAGAGTTGGACATGACTGAGCACACACAACACTTGAAAAAAAAAAAGAATAAATCAGATAATATAAAGGCACTGATGCTCTTTGTCTGGAAACAACCAGCTGGGACTGTAGACATGGCTCATGTCACCTCTCCATCTGCCCCTCGGTTATCAGAGTCCCACAGACCCTGCAGTAACACGCGCTGCCCTTTCCTTGTGGTCCCCGCAGACACTGCTTTTGTGACCCCGTGTGCACTGCCCAGCCACACCTCTTTAACGATCCCAGCATCTCCCCAGGGCAGCAGCTGCCTTAGTTGAAATCTATGTTACAACATCAACCGTTCAGCTGATAGAGGCAGAGCCTACAGCCTTGTGGCTTAAATGAGAGGGAAGAGTGAGTCCAACATGACAGAGATTATGAGACATGTGCTCACAATCAGATGGAGGGTGGGGACATTGGTTTAGGAATCCTGGAGCAAGGTTGTTAAAACTAGTGTGTGCATGCTAAGTTGCTTCAGTCATGTCCAACTCTGTGCGACCCTACGGACTGTAGCCCACCAGGCTCCTCTGTCCATGGGGATTCTCTGGGCAAGAATACTGGAGTGGGTTGCCATGCCCTCCCTCTGGGGGTCTTCCCAGGGATCAAACCTGTGTCTCTTAGATCTCCCACATTGGCAGGCAGGTTCTTCACCACTAGCACCACCTGGGAAGCCCCTTTTAAAACTAGACCTTTAACTAAAAAAATAGGGATCACTTTTAAGAGCATGTTGAAGTGATGTCAGTCCCACGGGGAGGGGAAGGCAGTGACAGAGGACCAGGCAATAGATAAACTTGCATCCCTTTAGAGATATGGCAACTGGATTAAGAACTGCTGAGTGATGGAAGAAGTCAGGTCAAAAGAGTGATGACCTGTCACAACCAGAAAGAGTGGCTGTTAATAGGAAATCTTCCTTCTCAGTGGGAGGGGTCCCTGCAAGGAGCCCAGGGCTCAACTTAAAGCATATGAAATGTCACTGGTGAAGTAGCTCAAATATTTCTGCATTGATTCATTGGAAGGATTGTTTGGAAACTATTTGATCGCCTGAATCTGGGACATCATAGCATTTTTGAGCCTCAGCAAGGCCCTGGAGCCCTTTGACAAACATTCTATAATTTCAGAATCCAGGGCTTACACAGAGGAGAGTTCCCATTTATTTGAACCCACAGTTCTTAGAACAATTTTCAAAGTGAACATCAAAATTCTACAGACCAGTGTATATGAGAAACTTGGGGCTTTGCTACACTATAAATTCTAATTCAGTAGATCTGGGGCACGGCCCAAGGTGATGCTTTTCTAGCAAGCTCCCAAGTGATGACAGGACCGCTGGGCCATGGACCACGCTTCACCAAAAGTACATGGGAAATTCAGATTGAACACAGCAAACCCGATGGTAGTCTTAAAACTAAGCCTTTCTGGGTCAAGGGAAGCAAACCCTTGGGGAACCCAGGGAGAAAGCTTGATTCCTATAACACTGAAAGCAAACTGCCATGATGAAGCTCTTAAAAAACCCCTCAGTGAAGGATTGCATAGGTCTCCATTCTGCAGTTGTTTCCTATAAAGTCACAAACTGTTTCCTAAGGACCTCCCACTTAGAAAGCTTCTCATATGGAAGATTCCAGGGTGGGGGTTGGGGGGACAGGCAGGTAAGGAATTCTTGTTCCCTACCATGTGGTCTTGAGATTCCAAACCCAGGTCCCCAGCGATGACTTAGGCAAAAAGCCAATAGATCCCTGCCAAGCTTAGCCAGAAGCCCAGCAGAAGTCATTCAGAAGAAGCTTGCTCCCTGCATCATAGAACTAAGAAGTGGGGCGGCCCGGCTGGCCAGCGGGGATTTGGGCTATTCACAGCGTGAGCAGTTGATCTCGAGTTTTATATCTGGTGCTCAGCCTCCGCCATCCTGCTCAGCACCAGCACTGTGAGATGTGACTTTTCCAGGGCAGGGGCCCTTAGCCTCAGCCCTCAGGATGTGTGTGTGTGTGTTAAGTTGCTCATTCGTGTCCAACTCTCTGCAACCCCACGGACTGTGGCCTGCCAGGCTCCTCTGTCCGTGAACTTCTTCAGGCAAGAATACTGGAACGGGTTGCCATTTCCTTCTCTAGGGGATCTTCCTGACCCAGGGATCAAACCCAGGTCTCCTGCATTGCAGGCAGATGCGTTAACATCTGAGCTACTAGGGAAGCCCAGGACGTTCAAGGATGTTAAACGGGGTGTTTAGCAACAACCCTCACTTCTATCCCCTAGATGTCAGTAACAGTCCTCCACAGAGGTATGACAGGTAAAAATGTCTCACATGTCCCATGGGAGGCAAAAGCTGCCCCCAACTGAAAAACCACTCATCTGTAGTTGGAGGCAGAGATGCAAATTCCAGCACTCATACTTTTTATCTGTGAGGTCTTGGGCAAATTACTTACATATCAGACATCAGTCTCCCCATCTGCACAAAGGACATAAAGCAACACTAATAATAACATTATTACCTCATAAGACAGTTGGGAGAGTTAGACAACCAGTGCATGCAGAGCTCTCAGAACACCACCTGGAACAGAATAAGGGCGAGAGAAGGGTCTGCTGCGTGTGTTGCCTGCTTGACTCACCTCCCATCATCACCAAGCCTGATGCAGACTCATCACTCTGGCTCCAAACCTTGTGAAGCCAGTTTGCCCAATTTTACAAATCTTGATATTTAAGCCCCTTAGTTCTCTCTCTTTACTATCTGAGAGCTAGGGAAGCGAGCAGCATAGGAAATGCTTTCCCCTGAAGTTCAAAAGAGACGTGGAGAAAGAAAGCAGAGAAAGGTGTGAACTGAGTCCCCAAAGAGTCCACATATGGGGTTTCCATTTTTGTGCCTGAAAAGTTTTATTCAGTGTTTCTTGGAGGGATGCACATCAACTCTCCCTACAAAGGTAGAAGCCACACTGGCTCCTTCTGACCCTCCCCTCCCCGCCCCTATGTCCCTATGGTTTGTCTGTATGTCTATCAGTGTCTCACACACACACACTACACACACACACACACACACACACACACGAGAAGCAGGAAGAGCAGATTTAGACACTTCTTCTGCTTTGGCAAATCCACCACTGATCTAAGAAGTTGAAGACTTCTGTTGGTTTTAGAACCCCAGTCAGAAAGGAACCTTAAATCATTCATTTGTGTATCATGAATTCTCTTTTATTCTGCCTTTAGAATCAGCCAGGGACAGCAGACATGTGGCTCTGGTCTGCAGGGCAGTTCTGTATCTAGGAGACTTTTATAGCATCAGCACTGACTGCCATTCCAGACCGTTTCTGGAATCCCACAGGCCGGGGAGGGGGTTGCTGCATGCCCTGTGACATCCACCACAGCTCAGTGCAGGGGTCCAGGGCTGAGAAATGAGATGGCAAACACCACCCTGACAGCATTTCCATCAGAGTGAGAGAGAGAAGGCTGAGGGGATCTCATGGGAGCCTGGGAAAAATCAACATGATATCTGGGCATATTTTTGAGATGGGGAGAATAAAACACACACACACAAAGGTTTAAGGGAGATAATGACCCAAGAAATAATATCAGCACCATAAACAAGAGATTGCCAAACAGCAACTGTAGGTTGGAGGTTAGGCAAATTCTTACACATAACAAACAAGCAATTTAAATGACTCTGGACAGTCTCCAAGGCTTCATCTGAAGTACCACCTTGAATTTATTTTGCAGTAGTTGCCATGCCAACAGGAAGACTGGATTCCAAAGGGTAAATGGACGCTCCACCCCCAAGCTGCCCTGCACCTCATGCTTCAACCAGACTGGGTTTCTCACTGTTCCCCTGGCCTGCCTGCTCCCTCCTGTGTCCCCAACACCTTCAAAAGTTGTATTAGAGGTGACGTCTTCCATTCCCTGAATCCCTGCCTCTGCTTGGCACTCAGAAATCTCTGTTTTCACCCCTGCAGATGCCACATGCTGGCTCTCGGGATCCACAAGGAGCCCTCCCCCGGACATAGCTGGGAGCGCATCTGGGTCACCCTGGAGCCAAGCTTGGTACCTGCAATACAATAGGTGATCCAGAAGCTTGGATTGGTGGATGCTGAAAAGATGCCCCAGAAACCCTATCTCCTGCCCACTGTGGTTTTCAAATTGCATTTTAAAAAAAAAAGTACACATAAAAAACTGAAGCAAATGTCTCACACCAGAGTAGATGATTAATAAATATTTGTTGAACAGAGGAGCAAATAATGAGTGAATCGACGTCAGATGAATTCAGGTTTTTATAATAATTCTTTCTGTACTCACATCTAATGTTTACTGGTTGAAGTTTGGGCAGTATTTCACAACAGAGCTATTCATCCAAATCAGTGACTAATTACTGTCAGCTACCTGCCAGGCCCTATTTGAAGCTCTTCCCTCACATTCTCTGCCATCCTCAGGATACCTGGAGAGGTTGGTTTCTACTTGTTGTGGAGGAAATTGAGGCTAGGGAAGGAAACCAAAGTCTGTTTTCCCATCCCCACCACCAACATTAATATAGGAAGAGGCAGAGAGGGCTTTGAACCCAGGTCTGGGTGGTCTCTGGGCCCGCGCCTCATGGAGGCCAAGTGCCAAGCCTCCAAACCAGATGACTTGGGTTTGAATTCTAGCCTCGCCTCATTACTACCTCTGTAAGAGTGAGCAAACAGCACAAGCTCTCTCCACCTCCCATTCCTGGAATGTGAGATGGTTGCTCTCCCTCCTCTGGGTACGGTGGGGAGGGGGCACAGGTCAGACCACGCCCTGGAAGCATGCACCCTGAGCCTGGTACATAGATTATTGCTGGTGAACAGGAAAACATTCACTACGGGAGATGCTAGGCTTTGCACGAACCAGCAAGTATTTGCCAGTTTGGGAAATGTAGGCTGCAGACCGCTCAAGGACAAGGATCAGCTCTGTATTTATGCAGATTCAAAACACAGGGCACATCCACACAGACATTTAGATAGTGGGTTCTCCTGTTTGTGAATGGCCCTTTCTTTTTCTCTTGAGAAAAAAAAAGAGAATAAATGCCATTACATTATATGTGGGCCTGCTCCAACTTTTATATAAGTCTCAATATATATGTTTGTTTATCTTTGGTTTATTTGTACTGTTAATGTTTTAGAATCTTTATGTCTCAGTCACTGGTGAACAGAAGGATCACTTTTCTATCTTTAGCAGACCTTGTTTCTGTCTTGCTTCTGTTTGCATCACAGATATGCATCAACATGATTTCCAACTCCTCTCTTAATTAGTGGTCTAGTTGCAAAGCAGAAGGCAAGGGGAATATCTTGGTAAGTGGAGACAGGGAGAGAGAGGAAATACAGGGCAAGGACCAGAATCTTGAGGTGTTTGTAAACTCCGGCCAGCTTTGGAATAACAGGAGAAGGGATGCTCAGGAAGACCCAGTGCTGAAAACTTCTTCTACCATATCCCTAGTTCTAAGCCTCCAATGTTAAATGATCTTTGTACTGATCCACTTGGGAAATGACGGTGCTCAGTAGCCCTTGAAATGTCTTATTGTGGACGCATCTCAGGCAGAGGAGCTGAGAGCATGCACAGTGGCACACGGCTTTGATAGAAGGCCTTGTAACTAAAGATAACTGTACCACCGTGTGGACCTTCTGGCTGGAGGCACCTATTGCTTCATTTCTGCATCAGCATGCAATGAGAGGCAGATTCTTCAGGGCAGTTTAGGAGGCGAGCAGAAGGGATGTAAGAAATGAATGTCTCCACCTTGGAGCAGATGAAATCGGACTGGAATCAGCCTGTGAGGAAAGTGCAGCTTGTTTGGGAAGAGCTTTCTCTGACTGCAAAGCTGGGGCAGCTGCTGAAGACCTGGGGCTACTTGGTCATGTAAGCACTGGGGAGCAGGACGAACTCCTGCGAGTCAGAAGACACTTCAGAGACTTTTCATATCAATTTCCTGGTGCCCAGCACTGCACCTGGGGCATAGTGAGTGATCACTCACTGTTGCCAAATATATCTATTTGTAAGTAGACACTTTTTTTTTGCAGGCAATATGGTAGAAAAGGCATCAGAAGCAAGAGATCAGAAAGAACCAGAAAGGTCTGCATTCAAATCTCTCCCTCACTACTTACTACTTAGACAAACATAGAAGAATAAAGCTACCTTGGTCTTTCTGTCTATAAACTGGAACCTTGGAGAGGCAAGTGAGAACTGAAATGTGAATAAGACACACTGCATGGTACCTGGTATACTGGTGGTCAAGCAATGCTAACTTTTCCTGGAGGTAAGAGGAAAACAAGTAAGATGCTGAAATAGTGTGGTTGCCTGGGGAAAAATAATTTCAGTGTTGATTAGGTAGAGGATGTGTCCGGTTTTTCATTTTTACTGGAGAACAAGTCATTTGTCCTTTGGAAAGACAGGCTTAAGGTTGAGAGAATGATTAACTCATGTTGTGCAAATAAATCTCTTTATCAGATTAGATTATGGTTAGCAGTGTGCAGGTAAATGTCCAACAACTGATTTGCCAAAAGTAATTATACATAAATAAAGATAATATTATTTTCAGTTTTACTGTACAATTACTTATTGTAAGTTTTAGATAAGGGAGATGGTGAGGGACAAGGAGGCCTGGCATGCTCTAGTCCGTGGGGTCGCGTAGAGTCGGACATGACTGGGTGACTAAACAGCAATAATAAGTTTTACTGACACAAAGTATACCTGTTGTTATTCAGTTGCTAAGTTGAATGTGATTCTTTTGTGACTCCATGAACTATAAAGCACCAAGCTCTTCTGTTTATGAGATTTTCTAGGCATAAATACTGGAGTGGGTTGCCATTTCCTTCTCCAGGGGATCTTCCCAATCCAGGGGTCGAACCCACATCTCCTGCATTGGCAGGCAGATTTTTTACCACTAAGCCACTAGGGAAGCCCACAAAGTATATGCAGCACACAATTTACAAGTGATAGTAAAACATCCAATGTTCTATATTTTAAATTTCGATTGTTGTAGAATGATTTTTCATTTTCGCTGAACTCTTCTATTCATAGCCATTCAATCTCGATTTAAAATATATTTCTAGGATAGTGGCTACTGATACAACATACCCCTAAGTGTAATCAGCATTATTAACATTTTTCTATCACCTTCTTAGATCTTAGTCAATGTAAAAATGAATCCAGTCCCAATTTGTAGCTTGCTAATTTCCTGGTGTAAATACTCTCACCAAGGTCAGTTTCCAGCTACTAACAGAATGTCAATGAAAGTGGAATTGTGAAAAGATGTTCCATAACATACTCTTATATAGTATTTTACTATATATATTAATAGAATAGATTAAATAACCTCAAAAGCAGTGATCATACTAAAAGTAGTGAAATAATCAGGAAGTGATAGGTATGGAATCTTTATAAACTTTGTTCCTAATGTAATTTATTTAATTTTAAATGTATATTTAATTTTTAATTAAGGTTGTGTTTAACAAGTGGCTCATAAAATTCCTGAAAATTGAAGAAGCGGCTCCACCAGTGGGAGCTGATGACAGTATGGTAGCCAAGCATGTCTGTAACTCACAGCTCCACTGTCTCTATGCCTAAGGGAACTTTATGATGAGCTGTATCTTCTTTAAAGACCTCACTCACTATACTAACGCACATATATGGAATTTAGAAAGATGGTAACGACAACCCTATATGCAAAACAGAAAAAGAGACACAGATGTACAGAACAGACTTTTGGACTCTATGGGAGAAGGCGAGGGTGGGATGTTTTGAGAGAACAGCATCGAAACATGTATATTATCTAGGGTGAAACAGATCACCAGCCCAGGTTGGATGCATGAGATAAGTGCTCGGGCCTGGTGCACTGGGAAGACCCAGAGGGATCGGGTGGAGAGGGAGGTGGGAGGGGGGATCGGGATGGGGAATACATGTAACTCCACGGCTGATTCATGTCAATGTATGACAAAAACCACTACAATATTGTAAAGTAATTAGACTCCAACTAATAAAAATAAATGGAAAAAAAAAAAAAACCTCATTCATCTGATTCCTCCCACCTTCTCTCCTTATCTCGTGACACGCAGCTACCTCTTTCTCTGCCCTTTCTTCCCACTCCTGTTGTCACTTCGGTCAATGCCTTAGCTCTTCCACGCCTGAACCGCTGCAGAGCCCCCCGACGGCTCCCTGTTTCCTGTTCCTTCTTCCTCCACATCATTGTCAGTTCTCTTCCCAGACTCATCTTCCCCACCTGTCCCCTTAGCCCAGATTCCTGCTCCAAAGCCTCTGATGGTCCTTTCAAGCTTGTGGGATAGAGTTCACACCCTTTAGAGATTCTGGAGATGGCTACAAAATAATGGGAATGTACTTAATGCCACAGAACTGTATGCCAAAATATGGTTAAAATGGTAAATCTTATGTTATATATGTTTGACCCCCAATAAGAAAGGTCCTTAGATAACTGAGGCCCTAAACAAGGCCACTCCTTGTTTAGAAATTACTCAACGTTATCTTCCCTGTTCTCTGTTACTGCTGTTCTCTCACCAGCCCCATGCGCTTGGCGCTGTGCTAACGGCCTACCCTAATCCTCAGTGTGATCCTGAAAAGAAGTGCTGTTATTGCCAACATTTTGGAGATGACAAAACTGAGGATGAGAACCTCTAAGTTCATACCTCCCAGAGTGTTGACTTGGCACTGTCATCAGTAGCTACGCAAATATAACTGCTTAACCATCACCGTTGGAATATCCTCAATTCTGTGATAGTTTTCCATTTAAGGGCTAGGCCCACAGAGACATCACTAAGGCACTCCCCTTGAATAATAAATAAAAAGGGTAATGAAGATAAGTAATATTTTAAGGCACTATCTTAAAAATCATTAATGGGAAAAAAAATGATGGGCATAATAGTGACATTTAAATAAGAACAGTATCTGACCCTGCACTTAGCTATGTCTTCCTCACTTCAGCCTAATCCTGCACCAGATTGAGGATTTGGTAAAATAAAACGTTATTTACCAAAGCAGGCTCAGGTTACTCAAAAAGCCTGGGGCTCACGGTTTGTCAATTTTTTAAATATATTACATAAAAATTATAATTTACATGAATTACTGAGTTTCTTGGAGTCTCCCTAAATTTGTGCCTGCGGTAAACACCCCACTTGCCTGACCTCATCCTGACCCTCCTGTCCCAGCACCTAGAAAGAAAGGTCCTTATCATTCTTTCTCTACTCTTCCCCAACTTCCCAACTCTTGGGTCCTGATTTTTCATCTTATGCTTGTTCTACTCCAGGGAAACGTGGCTATTTTATACCATAGGAACTGTTTTTTTAAGAGAAAGGAGAAAGGTCTAAAAGAATAAACTATTTTATTATTGTTGTTAGCAACAGACTGTTTGAAAACTAACTCACCAGCGACGGGATCTATTTACTGCTGAAAACACAAACACTGACTTGCAGTGCTAGGAAGGGAAAAAAAAACTGCCTTCATTTAATCTTTTAGATTTTGAGACAATCGGGAGCTGGTGTATAGCTGCATTTCTAGTCCATTCTTTAGGTAAGGAAGTATCCTCCTGAGAAATTGCTCTTTGTATTTTTTAATGATTAAATGCCTAGGGCATTTTTACACATACATGCACTCGCACACAATATCTTTCAAGACAACTAATTAAAGAAAACAGTGGTTCAGCTTTAGCAAAAGGTCCGAAGCTGCCATCAAAGCACTGTATCAGTTCTGGGTTCCACGGGTTGGGTGGGCAGTTTCCATGAGTTACGCCAGGCCTGAGCAGTGCTCTCTAAGAAAAGGTTCTGGGGTAACCCGGAACACCAAATGCGCCCAGAAGAGAATCCTATTAAAAACACAAGGAATGAAAAAAAAAAAAAAACACACAAGGAATGGAGGGAAAAAACATGAGAAGAGCGAAACAAGTAGGTACTTACATGTCAGAGCTTGTGAGCAACAGGTAATCCCCAGAAACAGGAGGACCACAGAATCTGAATAGACCTGATGCATGGGGACCATCTTGGATAATGAGAGGCGGGGCACTAGACTTGAGCCCACAACAAAAATACTGAAGTTTTTAAATACTTTTCTTTCTCTGAGAGGAAGACTAGAAACCTGCTGTATTTGCCTAGAGTTACAGCATATAAGGTTTCAATCTGCCGGAGTTACAGGTGGGAGAAATAGTTATACACGAAGATATCAAAAACTGCAGCCTACATCACATGATGATCAGGGATAGTTCAAACAGCCATGTGACGTGGGAACCCCCAGCTTAGAAATAAACCTAAAAATAAGTATAGGAGGTCCCATGTGTAACTCCTCCGTGGTGGTATTTCTATAATTCAGGACATAAAGGACTTGCTGAGAAATGCTGAGAAGTTTCCACCTACCTCAACATAACACCAATGATAAGTCTAATGATTTTTTTTAAAAAGATGATCTGCACAAGAAAACAATAGTAAAAAAAAAAATAAATAAAAACCATGAGGGAGAATCAGCTGATACAATAAGTTGGAGAATTCACATCTCAAGAACTGAAGATTATCATCTGACTGAAACTATAAAGTAAATATGTTCAAAATCAAAAATACAAGGAATATATAGGAACTCTAGAGAAAGAATATTATTGTTAAAGGATCATGAAGATTCAAAAGAGAACCAAATATAGTCCTTGCAACAGAACCTATTACAATCATTAGCTTTAAGACCATAATCAGCAGGTTTCACAGCATATCAGATACACCGGGAAAAAAAAAATTAAACTGGAATTGAGGAAACCACTCAGAATACCATTCAGAATACATTACAAATACAGAGGCATCAGGGATTGGTTCCAAATCAATGGTTCATAGAAGCTCCAGAAGAAGAATGCACACAGGGCTAAGAATTGCCTATAATTGAAGAGACACTAATACTCAGCTGAAGAATATACAGATAATTTTTTTTTTTTGCTTTGCAGACTTTTTTAATTATTAGGGAAAAAAATCCTTTTTGCACTTGATTGAGTCCCTAAGACTCAGTCCAAGGCCAGTATGTAGAAGCAGCAATTTTCTTCAAAACGTCATGACTGCCCAGGAGGTCAGGGCCCTGGAGGAAGTAGGCTCAGTTGCAGTCTAATTGTCTTAACACGGGCTTCAGAATCCAGCCCAGATAAATCATCTATGCTCTTAAAATCAAATGGAAGTAGGGATGTTAATGTGGATAATTTGTTTTCCAGATGCTGTTCAAGACAGTAAACAAATGCAAAGCTATTTATAAATGCCAATAATGTTATCTAGTCATTGGCTTAGCAACTAACAATTATGAATATGTGCAGCTCTGTGCTAAGCACTTTACAAGCATCTTCTCATTTAATCTGTACAATAGCCTTTTAAGAGTGTGTGTATATATATATATTTAATACCGGTTTTCAAACAGAAGAGTAACCTGCCTTAGAAAACTTAAGTATCTCAGAGAATAGTGGAATTAGGATTCACCACAGATCTGCTGGGTGCTAACTGATTTTATTACTGAATGTGTAGAACCCAGAGGAAGTAGATTGCTACAAGGAAGCCAAGTACACCGACTGTCCACGAACATGGAAACTGAAGGGAGTTTCTTAGATTAGTGCTGAAGCACTGCCATCCTGAATTCAGGTCACCTGGCGAGGGTCAGCCTTCCTGACGGTCAGTGACCCCTGCACCTTGGGTGGTCAGGGCAGAACCGAGTTCTTTCAAAGGACACGACTAAGCGCTTACACAGCCAGGTCGGGTATACTGACAGTGGAAAATACGTTCGTTAGCAATCTCATCCTGGAGGTTTATAAATATCGTTTGGTGGGGAAAGGGAAAGACAACCTGTTTATTTTGAGTGTGGAGTTGTGTTACACTCATTTCTCAACATGTCAGGCATATGCACCTAAAATGTGCCCAGCAAGATGCTTTCTCCACAGAACACTGAATTAAAAATAAATTGCTAATAGAGACACAAATGAACGAATCAAAAAGTGAGTCCAAGCGAAATACCAACACTGTCTCTAGCTGAGTACATCTCTCGGGCTTTTTCCAGAAGATCACAGCTGCCTAAAGTAAGCCAAAATGGGCTTCTCGGTACTGGCAGCACCAGACACAGGTTTTTCAACACATTCTCCCCAAATGTACCATAAGCACTATTTTGATGTCAGTGCTTTTAGCAAGCCTTCTATTTCTCACTGCGAAGAAACCCAATTTAGTTTTTGTTCAAAGAAAAAGTGGAATCACAGCCATCTCCACAGGAACTGATGAAAACATTGGCAAAACTTTCAGATAAAAGAGATCAAATTGCTTACCAGTCCCTCATAAGAAAAAAAGAATATAGATACATTTTTCATCTTATTTTCTCTCATAGATGTTCTGAAAAAGTGACCAGGTTTAAGGGAGTGGCCCTGACATTCTTCCTTCTAGTGGAAAAACCTTTAGAAGAAGCAACTCAGCATTTCAGTAATTATACCAGGTCATCTGAAAAAAAAAAAAAGAGTATATAACTTTCACTTTGATTTTCATTTTTTTCCTAGTTCCATGATGGTTTATCCTGTGCTGACAGAAAGAGATTCCTGGCCCTCCAAAGAAACCTCATACACACATGGTTAGCTTCCCGCTCACTCTTTCAAGGGGTAACAATCAATTTTAAGAGTTCTTTCTTTTTGTCTGAGGTGCCCATGTGCTTGGGTGAAGATTATAGGTTAAACTCCACTGAAAGTAATTGAATTAGTTTGCCCTTATATTTCTGGTCAATACCTCTGTCTGGGTTTCAGGTTTCCTACTGAAAATTCTGCTTTCCCAATGCTACTTATAAGCACAGCTGTATACTCAGATATACAATTGCTGTTTGGAGGTAAACAGGAGTGGCGAAAATTTTAAATGCTAATCTTTGGGTTTTTTTCAACTTAAATTTCTAAATAAATGTCAAGGGCAACCCTGTAGTTATAATAATCCCATTTCTCTCAGTCCAGCTTGTCCACTGTTTCCTTGCCAGAGAAGGTTTTTGTACACTGGGCTTGGAACATTTTTACTGCCAGTGTCTGCTTGTAAGCAAAAAAATCATAAGCTGATGAGTGGGACGGAAAGGAGATGGACAATTTCTTTCAGTTCCCAGAACTAGTGCAATTCTGTTCTTTTTTAAAAGGCATTTGACCTGGCACCTATAGACACAAAGAATGTGGAGCTCAACTCCACACTACGAAGACAAGCAGCCTAAATTCACCTAAAAGCCACAAAGACAGGACTACTTCACACCAAAAAGCATGGCACAAGTGACTTAACTCCCAGTCAAGTACTCATGGAAGAAATCATAAATCAATTACTACATCAGGAAGATATTTCAAATCCTAAAATACGGTGCTGGTAAGCTTTCATTCCAATCCCAAAGAAGGCAATGCCAAAGAATGTTCCAACTACTGTACAATTGCACTCATTTCACATGCTAGCAAGGTAATGCTCAAAATCCTTCAAGCTAGACCTCAGCAGTATGAGGATCAAGAACTTCTAGATGTATAAGCTGAATTTAGAAAAGGCAGAGGAACCAGAGATAAAATTGCCAACATTCATAGAAAAAGTAAGGGAATTCCAGAAAAACATCTACTTCTGCTTCACTACATACACTAAAGCTTTTGACTGTGTGGATCACAACAAAATTCTTAAAGAGATGGGAACACCAGACCACCTTACCTTCCTCCTGAGAAATCTGTATGCAGGTCAAGAAGCAACAGTTAGAACTGTACAAGGAGCAACAGACTGGTTCAAAATTTGGAAAGGAGTACACCAAGGCTGCATATTGTCACCCTGCTTATTTAACTTATATAAAGAGTACATCATGCAAAATGACAGGCTAGATGAATCACAAGCTAGAATCAAGATTGCTGGGAGAAATATCAACAACCTCCCTCCAATATGCAGATGACACCACCCTAATGGCAGAAAGCAAAGAGGAACTAAAAAGCTTCTTGATGAAGGTGAAAGAGGAGAGTGAGAAAGCTGGCTTAAAACATTCAAAACACTAAGATCATGGCATCTGGTCCTATCACTTCATGGCAAATAGATGGGGAAAAAATGGAAACAGTGACAGACTTCATTTTCTTGTGCTCCAAAATCACTGTGGTCAGTGACTGCAGCCATGAAATTAAAAGATGCTTGCTCCTGTGAATTAATCTATGGCAAACCTAGATAGCATATTAAAAAGCAGAGACATCACTTTACTGATAAGGTATGGTCAAAGCTATGGTTTTTCTAATAGTCATGTACAGATGTGAGATTTGGACCATAAAGAAGCTTGAGCACTGAAGGATTGATGCTTTTGACCTGTGGTGTTGGAGAAGACTTTTGAGAGTCCCTTGGACAGCATGGAGATCAAACCAGTCAGCCCTAAAGGAAATCAACCCAGAATATTCACGGGAAGGACTGATGTTGCAGCTCCAATACTTTGGCCATCTGATGCAAGGAGCCAAAAAGACTCTGATGCTGAGGAGGATTAAGGGCAGGAGGAGAAGCAGATGACAGAGGATGAGATGGTTGAATGACATAATCAACTCAATGGATACGAGTTTCAGCAAACTCTGGGAGATAGTGAATGACAAGGAATCCTGGTGCACTGCATTTTATGTGATCCCAAAGAGTCGGACATGACTGAGCGAGTGAACAGCAACATTGGTCTCCAGTGAATTCAGATAGGGCCTCTGGATCCTACTCTCCAATACTCTCCAGGCAACGTCTACCAGCAGAATTTTCAACTCTCCTAGAGGGGCTCATTTATTCGCCATCCTTTTCTAAGGTCTTAAGCAGATGACCTATTTCCCTCACAAGGGAACGAGACACAGTAGTAAAAATTTTGAATAGAAAGATGTAAGAACCAGGTCCACTGTGTGATCAGCAAGTTCTTTGCCCTTGGCCAAATCACTGCCCCCTTTAAATTTTAATTTCCTAAAATTACTTCAAGTAATTTGGGCTTGGTTTGATAAGAAGATGTCAGTCTTCACCATAAGACCCCTGGGAGGAGCATGATAACTGCAAGAGGATCTCAAATTCTTGACATTCTAAACACAATTAAAATATTATGTGAATGACATTGTAACTAATTTTCCAAAGTAGAAAAATGTTGTTGCAATGAATGAGACACAAACTTATCCAAAATCACTGTTGAATTTATGTCAGTTTTGTTGCTATATATTTTCTCAATCAATGGATAACCAAAGTAAGGTTACTCTTTATCTGTTGAAGGCTCAACAGCACCATCTGTTAATACTATAAAACATGAAGTCTATCTCATGGGATTTTTGCTAGGATCAAGGTGAGATAATGCACAAAAGGGATCAGTGCAGGCCCTGCTGGCCTGGGGTAAGTGATATAAGGCACAGAGCAGGAACAGGCTTTCCAGAATACAGCACAAAATGAGAGGAAGACATTACCCCATTTGACCACACACTGCGCCTTCTCTCCCTGGATCAGTTCAGTTCAGTCACTCAGTCGTGTCTGACTCTTTGTGACCCCATGAACTGCAGCATGCCAGGTCTCCCTGTCAATCACCAACTCCCAGAGTCTACCCAAACTCATGTCCATCGAGTTGGTGATGCCATCCAGCCATCTCATCCTCTGTCATCCCATTCTCCTCCTGCCCTCAGTCTTTCCCAGCATCTGGGTCTTTTCAAATGAGTCAGCTCTTTGCATCAGGTGGCCAAAGTATTGGAGTTTCAGCTTCAACATCAATCCTTCCAATGAACACTCAGGACTGATCTCCTTTAGGATGAACTAGTTGGATCTCCTTGCAGTCCAAGGACTCTCAAGAATCTGGATAGGGATGCTAAATGTGAGCCAAGAAATAGAAGAATACATACAAACACACATAATTCTCTCTTAAATTTAAGGGCTTAGGTAGTTCTGGGACATAATTTGAGGGCTGGTTGTATAACTGGAGGGCAATGGTATTTCAAAATTCCCACTATTTTCCTGACTCTAACAGGATTCTAACACCTGTGACTTCTTTTGTCTTGCAGGTCACGTTGTTTCAGTAAGTTTCCACATTCTTGTCCGGCTACATTGAAAGTTTAATCTAATTCTACAGAGTCTCTGTGTTTGGTAACTTTTTTCCAGTCCATATCCCATTTAAAGGAAGCAGAGAGCTAATACTATTGCCATCATATGGAGACCCATAATTTGTTGTTACAGAGGAGTCCCGCATTTTAAAAGGCTGGGAGCCAATGGGACAAATGGCTTAGAAGCTTCTTGTCTTATAGGTCTACAGCCTAATAGAGTTAAGTGGAGCCATTATAGAAAAGCTGGGCTTCCCTGGTAGTTCAGATGGTAAAGAATCTGCCTGCAATACAGGAGACCTGGGTTCAATCCCTGGGTCAGGAAGATCTCCTGGAGAAGGGAATGGCTACCTACTCCAGTATTCCTGCCTGGAGAATTCTATGGACGGAAGAGCCTGGCAGACTACAGTCCCCGGGGTCACAAACAGTGGGACACGACTGAGCAACTAACACTTTATGTAAAAGGTACTTTTAAGGGAGAGTCTGGGCACAGAAACACATCAGCTCTAAATGGGAAGGTCCTATTCAGTTCTTCATATCACTCAATATTGCACAATCAGTGAAAGACTAGTGGACCTGCAAAGCCAAGACAGTGTTAGAGTGGGGAGAGAGATCTCCTTTCCATTTCCAACATCACCAGTGATGCCAGAAGTCCATCTGTTTCTCAAACCCCAAATCTGGGAATGATCTTCAATTCCTCCATTTTCTTCTTGCTCTAATATCCAATCCATCAGTCAGTTCCATCGTTTTCCCAAAATCAGTGCTCAAATCCGTCCCCAACCTTTATGTCCAAGCTCAGGCTCTTACTACAATATCACCACTTCCCTTTCACTTACCGACGACAGCCGCCTCCTGACTGTTGTCCCCACTCTTCCTCCTGTCCTCCTCCAAGTCACCCTCCACTCTGCAGTCAGAATAAACTTCTGCATCATATCTTGTTGATGTCAGTCTCCTATGTGAAATCCTCCCAAGACTTTGCAGTCTATTTTAACAGAGTATAGAGCCATGTATGCTTTGCCTCCTGCCTTATATCACCAATACAATCTGTTCCTCTCTCCTCGTCACTGATCATGCCCTTCACCTTCATTTAGTTGCTCACTTGCCTCAAGCTCTTCCACCCTGCTTGGGGTTTCACTGTAGCATATTTACCCTGCTTGGAACAATCTTTCCCTCCCACTTCTCTTCCCACTAAAGCTTTCATCCCACCTCTCAAAGAGACCTCCCCGATCTGCTTAAAGGAGCTCAATATCTGTCTCACTACTTGTGTGCTTCTTGAAAACACTGATTATTATTTGTACCCATTCATTCATTTGCTCCTTCCCTTTCAGTTTTATTTTGCTTCTACAAACTCCTTTAGAGCAGGATGGATCTTGCCAATTTTTTTGTCTGTTTGTATTTTTGTGTGTGTGTGTGTGTGTGTGTGTGTGTGCGCGTTTTTCACTGAGGTGTCTCCAGAGTCTGAAGGAGGGCCTGGCATTCAGAAATCCCACAATAAGTATTTGTTGAATGAACAGGAGAGATCATCATGATTATCTCTAGTGATAATTTTTCATTGTCGTGTACGAATGAACCCTGATGTGGGTTACCAAAAAGTTGTTGAATCATTCTCACTTAAGGACGTCTGGTGGCCCATTATACAATATGGTAGCCATCAGCTGCATGCAATTTCTATGTTACCGGACACTTAAAACGTCACAAAAAAGCCATTAGACAGTGCCCATCTAGCATTAGGCTGAGCCCGGTCAACCTCTTTCAGAGGAACTGACATGATGAACTGACTCCTCAGTTGCTTCCTAGTTCTAACAAGAACTAGTTATCACCTGAGGTCTTACAAAGCTATCCTCAACCACGGAACTATTTCATTTATAATCCTTAGTCAGCTTGGTTTACCAGGTATGAAAAATGTGATTGACAATGGAGAGCAAGCCTCTTGCTGAGAAATATGAAAACCAGGAGGAACTCCTGCTACTCCATTCAAAGGGTTTCTTTTCATTTCAGCTACAAAAGCCCTGTGGAAAATGCTAGTCTTTTATTACTAGACTATTGTTTAATATTTATCCAGCACCGAAAACTCTGCTGAGAGCATGAACTGGAGCTCCTGCTGGTCTCTGCCTTTTGGGACTTACATTTAATTAGACAGATGTGGAAAAATACCCAAGCGTGGTTCCCAATCACATTTATGAATAATAAGCCGGACTGCTCCTCCTGGCAGGATGTCACGCTGACAGGCAGATACTGTGTGAGGCGCCTCTACCTGCGCCGGGCGGTGAACCTTGCACCTCCGCTCCGTGGTGCTGTACCGGGGTATAAGCGCTGCTTGTAATACAACTGTCTCCGGCTGGCACTCAATTTGGGCTTTGACTCTTGCTGAATTCCTCTTTCTTCTTGGGATTGTGTCTCCCCTGATTCAGCTTTCCCTTTTTTTTTCCTGGTGCTATAACTGCCTCTTTGCCCACCCTATGAGGATGGGTCCCATCCAGTTTCATTATGTTCCCTTCTCCTTTGAGCTGGGGCATCTATCTCCATGCATATACTGACTCATGTCTAGATGCCAGCTGGCCAACCTTGAGGGAAACTGGTCACATCCTTGCCAGACAGTGACGGGTGCTGTTGTAACCAGGAGGAACAGAATCCTTGGTTCAGCCAGTGCCCTATTTTATCATCCTTCTGGGAAGTTTCAAAACTTCTTTCAGTATCTTGGCTCTAAAGAGATTTTCCAGTTGCATTTAGCAAAAGTCATCTGCCCCCCCCCTTTTTTTTCATTTTAATAGCTTTATTAGGATATAATTTACATGCCATAAAAGTCCTCCATTTTAAGTGCACAAATTCAATAATCTTTTATTAAATTCACAGAGTTCTGCAACCATCACCACAATTTGATTTGAGACTATTTCAACCACTGAAAGAAGAAACCTCAGTGCCTGCTAGCAGTCACTCCTTGTTTCTATCCCCAGCCTTAGGCAACCACTAATCTACTTTCTGTCTCTGTGGATTTGCCTATTCTGGATATCTGCGTAAATGGAATCATTCAGTATTTGCTCTTTTGTGCCTGGCTTTTTTCATTTGGCACAGTACTTCTGAGATTTATCCACATTGTAGCACGCATGGGCACAGTACTCTCTTTTGTCACGGGAGACTATTCCAGTCTATGGATATACCATGATTTGGGTATTTAGTCACACTCACAATTTTATACAGAAATATAAATTATATCAAGGTCTTCATTTAGAGCCTTTTTTTGCCTTTTCCATACTTCAACAAAGCCCAGTAACTGATTTCCTCTATAACGTTGCTGTTTAGTTGCTCAGTCTTGTCCGATTCTCTGCCACCCTATGGACTGCAGCACACCAGGCTTCCCTGTCTTTCACAACCTTCTGGAGCCTGCCCAAACTCATGTCCACTGAGTCAATGATGCCATTCAACCATCTCATCCTCATCATCCCCTTCTCTTCCTGCCCTCAATCTTTCCCAGCATTGGGGGTTTTTCCAATGAGTCGGCTCTTCTCAATTTACTATGTGTTAGAAGATAAGCCTTTTCCTTACTACATGCACATAGTGGTACATCTTTCAGAAATCACTTTAAGGCAAACACACCCATAAGTTTCCAAGGTTTGCCAGTAGGAGGCAAATATTTCCTTGGGAGAAATTATCAGGCCAATTGCTGACAGGAATGATCACTGGCGATATAACCAAATACTGTCAATCTCAATAAATGGCTCAGTTCAGTGGAGGGCAATGGTAAAACTGGCAACAATAAAGTATTTAGATTTACAGTGAATGTATGAAATATGGCACCTGCTCACATGTGCCCATATAAAATATTTATGATGATGATATAGGTTGTTCATATGTAATAGGCTCCATGTTCCCCAAGTCCCCTGCTTTCAGCTTGAGCTGATGGATGCTGCCTGGTTGTCCATGTTGGCTCTTGTTCAAATAGTACAAACTCACGATCTGCACTTCACTCACGATCATGCTCGGAAGACCCATGAGAAGAGCTCAGCTATCTCCAGACTCATTTCTGTGTATGGTGGGTGCTGACTCTCAGATGCCTCCCCAGGGTAGTCTTTACCTTGCTCTGCCCTTCTCCCCCATCCAAGTGGCTGGAAATCCTTCTTCCTCTCCATTTCCCATTGCCTATGGCTGGAAGAACCCTGTCTTTCGGCATCACTGATTTGTTTATTTCCCAAACAACTTGAAAAACCCACATCCACACATGATTCTCCTCGATGGCCCAGACTCTCCTACTTTCTCTCTTCCTTTCATGAAATAGATTAACTGGTAAATACCAGGGAGATAGTGTTATTTGCTTGTGACACATTGCTCTAGAGAATTCTCCACAGTGGATACTTAAGTAGCTGTGACATCATTTTGAACACCATAAGAACACAATCTGCAGCCGTGGGTCCTTAACATGTTTCAGCTCATCTGCGGATTCTGACCACAAAGATGGCTGTTTGGATTCTGCTTTCTTGTTGGTTTAATTATTTAACATAGATTGAGAGGATTAACTGAATGGCAACTCTGGCAGACACACATTGTCTCGTAGCCTCACCAAGCTGGCATGGTTTCTCCCCAGATTGCAGGTGAGGAAGCTGAGGAACTTAGCCACAGTCATGGAGCTAGTAAACAATGGACCTGGGTTTGAGTTGAAGTTCGTTCTGATTTCTAAGGCCATGATCTTCTCAGAACTGCCACCACCACCCCCCGCCCAACTCAGCTTTTGGGAGACTTGATGTCCAGTTACATCACTTATTTTAAGGTTGAACATCTTTCACAAACAACCAGCCGAGTCACTGGGGCTCAGCCATGCTGGCTGCCGCATGACCCGGGAAAGTCGGTCAACTATCCACGCACACCTCACCCTCAGAAAAATGGTCATAAATGGAGACCGAAAGGAGCGCAAAAGGAGAATGCTCTGCTGTTCTGAGAGGTCAGTGTCCTGTTTCTGCAAGTCTCTCCTCACTGGAGGAGAATGCTTGCCTCACTATCTAGCAGCAGGGTATGTATTTCTTTGCAATATTCTCGAGCGGCCGAAAGCCCACGCTTCCTCTCAGCTGCCTCTAGGATTTTGAACCTGTCCTGAAGACCCACACAGGGGTACACACCTTTGGGAGGAAGGAGCATCCTCTCCCGGGCTTCCCTCCATGCTCTGTGAATCCACTCACATCCTTTGTGTCTGCCGCAGATGACAACAGCCAGGCAGCCAGCCTGCTGCCCACTGGCTGTGGTAATGAACCCCTTCATGTCCGCAGCGGGTCTGGGACGGGCAGCTGTCCTCACAGCCTCTGGGATTTACTGTCTTGCTTCCCATTTGCCTCTTTTGTACTGAAGACTCTTGGGCTCAAGCCCCCTGGAGTCACAGCCCTCAGTTCGAGCTGACCCAGCCAGGCTGACCTCAGCCCTGCAGGCTCACCTGGTGGCATATGATGTCACTACTGCTATTTAATATTCATCAAGGGCACTCCACACTGACATTCCTCCCACAGGCAATGTTCCCAGCCTCTCCCCCTTCATTCCTTGCCACGAAGAATCTCACCCTGGGGGACTTAACTTGCTCAGAGATTCTGTCTTGGCTGATTACTTTAACCTTGGAGCTCTGTCCCCCGCAGGTGTCCAGAGACTGTTGGGGTGGTGTTAGGCTTCTGACTCTAAACATCACAACCGGGGCTGTGATCTCAAACACAGACCTCCCACCACCTCGAATTAGCCTGAGCAGGCACCAGCCAGCTGGCCCTGTGGGAATGTCACCGACCCTGGATTTCTTTCCCTGCATCTGCCCTTGGCGTTTGCAGTCTGAGCTCAAGAGTCCTGCTATTTGTGAGAAGTCGCACATTCAGCCCGAGCCTCTGTGTCTGGCTGCCTTCATGCTCCCAGGTTCTTTCAAGCATTGTTTCCTTAAATCTCCAAGCGAGTGTCGCCGAGGCCATCTTTTAAAACTTTGTTGGCCAACTTGCCTGACACTTCACCCAAGCTGCCTTCTGCCTCTAACGCGGAAGGTGAACTCTGTTCTAATCACCTACTCAGCTGCGCGGCTGCCTCTGTGTTCTCAGAGTTTCTTCCTTTTCACAGCTTGTTTAAGATCCCTTGAACAAACTGTCAGCCTCCAAAGGAGGGATGGTGCTAGAAACAGTGTGAAGAGCTAAAAATAAACACCTTCTGCAGGTAGGGACAGACACACTGTACAAAGAGATGACCTGGCACCCTCCAGACCTGAATGACTCGGGAGCCTGGGTGTTCCCCATCCAGAGCCAGTCAAGTGTTTGCACAGGGAGCTCTGCATTGCACAGGTGCTAGAAACCAAGTCCAAAGTGCCCATCACCTGGGCAGTGACAGGCAGACGCCTGCTGTTTGTGGAATGGGTTCAGGCTGTCCAAACGACTCCTTTGAAGTTCATCACCACCAAGGACAAGACCTCCTATTCTTAAAGATGAGGAGCTGACTGAAAAAATAATAGGGGTTACTTTTTTATGGTGCATATTTATTTTTGCCTGTGTAAAAGCTAAGAGGTTTTGAAGTCAGCGAATACATTTGTCTGAGAATATTAATGATATGATTAGATAAATAGGGTGGCCTTTGTCCTTTATCTAGGACAAAGTTGATCCAAATAGCTGTTATATTAATAGTAACAATGGCACCCACAATAAACATTCTCTGTTGCAGAACACGATGGATTTCATTCATCACTGCAGCAAGGGGAAGCCAGTGGCTTCCACCTGTGGGGCACATACTATACCGTAGTTCTGCTTCTTACAAGAATTCCACAGAGTCATTTTTACAGTGAAGAAAGGGGAATGTGGAGCAGCTAAATGACTTGGCCCAGCCCAGCAGCAGAGCAGTGGAGCCTGTAAGAACAAAACTGACTACTGGTCAGTTCCGCAGCAGCTGTGCGCGGGGCCGTTATGTATATGTGATGACGCCCAAAGCCACAGGGGACCAGGGCTCAGCCCCCTTTGAACATTTTCAGCACCTATCTCCCCCTCCTCAGGCAGGGCTGGATGAGGGCAGGGGGACACGTGACCATCTGGGCTCTTGCAGGGAAGTGTCAGAGGTCCAAGTCCAAGAGGAGAGGTAAGAAAACCCACCTGATCTTTCAGGCTTGATCAGGCTGCACACTGCTATTTTCCACTTAGCTCAAGGCTTACAGAACTCTGATGGCAGAGCCACTGTTAAGAATCCTGACCTCACAAAGGGTTGATACGTAAATTTTGCTATAACAAAAAGTTACTTCATTGCATGGACAGTTCTGAGTGATGAAGTTCCCACCCACAGCAGGAGAGACAGCAATGGGGATCCAGCATGCAAGGAAGATGGGCTGGCTCTTTCTCCTGTGCCTGATTTCGTAACTTCACTGCAATTTCCACCATGAAAATGGATTAACTCGGAGGTGCTTTCCATCCTGATTAAACATTTTCTGTCTGCAGTAGCGCCAAGATTGTAAAACACCTAATAGAGCAGTTAATTGTAACTCCATGAACAACTGTAACCTTTGCAATTATTTGCGCTTTCAGAGGCTGCCTGCTTCCTGCTCTCACAGCAGGTGAGCCATGTTTGGAGCAGGGTGGGGTCGGGCTGCCCCAGCAGAAACCAGGGGAACACTGGAGAGGTCAGATGTGGGCTGATCTCTACAGGCACTAGACTCCTGAACTACTTTTGTTTTCATCACTGACTGAAGCTACTAACTGGTTCTTCCTGGTGTCAGCGCATGCCTAAAAAGAAAGAGAATGTTTCTAGAATCACAGAGGTAGCTATAACACATGCCTCATCCGAATGGACAAAGAAAAACGCAGCGGAATGGCCCCCTTCGCATGACTGGGTTTACTTTGTCCAGGGAGGGGTGATAAAATAGCAGTGATGGAGCTTCTAGCTGGCACAGAGCTGAAGGGCTTTCTGGATGTTACTCTCATGTAGCCCTCATGACAAGTTCATGAAGCTGGCAGTTGATTGCTCATTGTATAGAAGAGTAACCAAGGCTCAAACAGGTTTTAAAGAAACGTGTCTACAGTCATGCAGTTAGTAGGCTGTGGAGAGAACTCTCAGCTGAAGACCTTCTGATGCCTAACAGAAGCCCTGTGGGTGGAATGGACTAAAGTTTATTAGCTACCTAAGAGTCCTATCACTTTCATGCATTGGAGAAGGAAATGGCAACCCACTCCAGTGTTCTTGCCTGGAGAATCCCAGGGACAGGGGAGCCTGGTGGGCTGCCATCTATGGGATCGCACAGAGTCGGACACGACTGAAGCAACTTAGCAGTAGCAAGAGTCCTATAGGGCTTCCTAGGTGGCGCTAGCGGTAAAGAATCTGCCTGCCAGTGCAGGAGATGTTAAGAGACCCGCATTGGATCCCTCCAGGAAGATCCCCTGGGGGAGGGCATGGCAACTCACTCCAGTATTCTTGTCTGGAGAATTCCATGGACAGAGGAACCTGGTGGGCTACAGACGATGGGGTCACAAAAAGTCTTGACATGACTGAAGCGACTTAGCATGCAGGCAAGGGTCCTAAAAAGTCTCTGAAATAAGCCTTTGCCAGCTTCTGACCTCTTTCTGCAACTGCAGACCTGGAGGGATTCTCGCCCATAAAGTGAGCCACAATAGCCCTTCCTGGCCTTCATTATTACTTCCTAGGGACTCCAAGGACAGAGCCTTAAATAATTCCAGAGCCTCTGTGGCCTCTACCAGCCAAGGGGAAATGCTCTTTCTAGAGCAGGAGGAGAAGGCCACTGGGTTGCCTCCAGATGGGCCATTTGCTTCATTTTCTCCATTAAGGAGCTATGATTAGATGCTGAGACCCATGAGCAGGGAAAGTGCCAGGTAAGGTCACTGAAGGATTTAAGTAGAGAAATCACAGGGAAAGAGTCTGTATTAGAAAGATCATGCCCATTCTGGTTAATGAATGGCAATGAGAATGAATGAGCCAAAACTCCTCAAGTACTGACCAGGTGCCAAGCACCCTGAAACATGCTTCACCTTGATCTCATTTAACAAACTCCAAAATTAGATGATTAGCCACTAAGATTACTATTCCCATTTTATAGACAAAGACACTGAAGTCCTCTGCACAGAACGCTATTGCCCAAAATCACCCAAGTGGAGGGAGAGAAGAGTTAGTGTCTCTGCTGGCAAATGTTTCACAACCAACTGGATGTGTGGAGCTGGGGGCTGGGAGGGTGGTTGGGTGGGCACAGCGGTGGGGGGTGGAGGGAAGAAGGAGGGAGGCTGGGGCAGCAGCCCTGGTTTATAGAACTTGCTGATTTCCAAGATAATGGTGTTCAGTCGCTCAATCATGCCCGCCTCTTTATGACCCTATGGACTGCAGCACACCAGGCTTCCCTGTCCCTCACCATCTCGCAGAGTTTGCTCAAACTCATGTCCATTGAGACAGTGATACTCACATTATGGCCAACTCCAAGCTCCATCCTAACACTGTCAGGGCAAAGCTGTTCCCAAGAAGCTAGTACCATGGTCTTTCTCCTATTTGATCTCACCTCTAAAATCATTGGGTTAAAAAAAAAAAAGTATGTCCATTCTATGGATGCTTCAGGTAGGTCTATCACAGAGTAACAGGTAGGAGTATCAGAGAGTAATCTCAACACACATTACTAGATGATGCTACTAACATTTTTTCCCAAGGTGGCAAGTAACAGAAGGTTTTTTTTTTCCTTTTGTCCTCAAATATTTTTAAAGGAGGAAAAACACCTCACCAAATCTGTTTTCTAACTCAGTCTGGGTTTCATATCACCCACTGATTTTTGCTTTGGGGCCATCTTGCCCTGGTCAACTAGTAAGGAACAGGAGAGCTTATATTCACAGAATAGTTCATTAGTAGTTATGACTCTATGGTTCATCTCTCGGAAGGGTACCTGAGAACCTGCTGTGAAGTCTGTGCCATGGCCTTAGATTGGCAGGTGAGCTAGCTAATGAATGGCTGCACACTGTTGCCTGCTCCCTGCCCCACCTTATCTTGACCTCCTAGTTTCAGGAAGTGTTCTGCTGATAACACCCAAGTCAATTAACTGTAGGCCCTCATTCAATTAGAGAAGGGCTCCCAGGCTCCTCAGACTTAAGAACCATAATTTTTTAAACACTGATTAAAAAAAAAAATAGCCAGAAATGCCTTTAATTAAAATTTAATCTGGGAAGGCAGCAGGGTCCAGAGCTAAATTCACAGGTTGTCAGCTGCTCTGGGCTTGAGTCCTGGCTCTTTCAATATCCATATAATCTTAGTCCGACTCCTTAATCTCTGGGTCTTACCCCTGATCTGTCAACTAGAGATAAAAATAATACCCACATCACTGGGCCATTGTGAGGATTAAATGAGGAAGTCTAGTTGAGAGTTTGATATGGCGGCCTTCTACCATACAATATTATTAATCACTATTAAAATATGTAGGCCAGACATAATTCTTTTTTGACTGTCAAGATAATGCCTGGTGGGGACAAGTATTGGTAAAATCCAATATTAATTCCAAGCCCCCCCGTAGTCCATAACCTGCGAATCACCAAAGGAGAAAGGATATCCACCACCAGACCCCTCTCTCAAACACACACTCCATGGTCACGAATTAAAAATATAAAGTTTATATCTGAGTTTCATGTAATATTTGGTTGGCTGGGTTTTTAGGAGTGCATATTTTTTGAATGTAAATAGAACCCACCCTTCCCTATGATAAGAAAATGCATATTTTTAAAAGCCTTGTCTGAAATAATAAATCAGAAGATCCAACTTGTTTCTTATTAGATGTGAGTATCTTTAGGTAGTGGTTGAAATGAAGAATTTGCATTTAAATGGAAAGATTAATGACTAATACACAAAGCCCATGTTTAATCACCACTTCCTTAACACAGATAATTTATATTTGTATACAGATCATTCACCTTAAGTCAGCAATCGAAAATGATAGGTGTAGTATTTTATAAAGCAATTTCTGTGCCACCAATCACGTGGCTAGGTTATAAATATTTCTGAGGCTGCTGGTTTCACACTGTTACTTGGGAATGATCTAAATGTTGGTACAGTAATTTAGGTGTAAATATATTTGAGAAACGTGTGACTCTCACCACACAGAAATATCTTAAGCTGAAGGAAAAGAATCATTTGGGAATTACTTTTGCATGGGTCTGTTCAAGGGCCCTTTTCCTTCAAATGTGAACAAAGTATGATTTGCCCCTGACTCCAATTTTAGACAATTGTTGTTTCTTATTTTTATTTATTTTTTTTTCTTTTTCCAAATAACCTGACCACTCCCCTCCTTCTTCTGGAATACCTAATAGCAAAAAGACAAAAGGGATATATGTTCTTCCAAAATGAAATGTGAAGAATGTTCGGAAAAACCAAATGTTTCTTCTCCTGGCCCCAGGAACCCCTTTACTGGTGTGTTGCCCATCAGTGGGGATAACATACTTTGGTTTACCAACTGGCAGGTCAAGAGTCATCATGCTTACTCTGTACTGTCCTCCTTCAGTATTAGATTCCCCACCACCATTCATTCCACATCCAGGGTGCACCACATAAATAGAGAAGATGCTCCATGGGTCTGGGGCCTCTTTCCTAAAGCCTGATCAATAAAACAGCAAAACTGGACAACTCTATTCAGGGAAGGCGGCCTGCTGGAGGAGAAACTGCCCCAGGCATTGAACTGTATCTGTTCTCTGTGGCTTTAGGCTCAAGGTTGAAAAAAATCTTGAAATTTGATTTACACTAACTGGAGAATTGTAATGAAATGACGGATTTGCATTAAATGATCTTTCTCAGTGAGGATCAGCCATTAAGAGAGTCAGCGATGCATACGCTGCCAGGCAATTTAAAGTTACTAACTGGTATTATGTCATCTTCTGGGCCCTGATCATTTATGGGACTTTCCCAATTCCTTGCATCACCTCTCAGCCCCTTCATCTTTCTTTTCCTTCCTTCCAACAACCCTTCCCCTTTGGAAACAGTGAGAGCAAATTATGTTAGCAAACAAAACAATGATAATGTATTGAAAAGAAGAAAGAAGAAAAAGTCATGAAAACTGGTTTGCCCATTCTTGGCTCTTAAAAAGTTCAAGGTAATTCTGGAGTCTGGCGTGCTATTTAAGAAATAATACCTCTCCTACAAATTGGCACTTCTGCTCTCTTATTAATCTCTGCTGATTGCTGACTGGTAAAGTTAGAGCCACTTCCTTTGCCATTAGAGAACAGGGTGAAATGCAGGGGAAAATACATGCACTTTACTCAGATAAGTATGCCAACAGTCATCCTCTTGGGGTTGGGATTTTTTAGTTTCCAGGATCCCTGACTGGTGCCAACAATGGATGTATCAGGAAAGGTGGTGGGATTTTGTGGGTGGTGGTGACAGGATGGGGTTCCCTCTGGTGGCAGTGTGGGTCCATCTCCGAGGACACCTTGCTTGTTTTCGGGACATAGTGATACAGCGTTAGTTGTTCAGTTGTGTCCGACTCTTTGAGACCCCATGGTGGTCCACCAGCCTCCTTTGTCCATGGGATTGTCCAGGCAAGCGTACTAGAGTGGGTTGCCATTTCCTACTCCAGAGGATCTGCCTGACCTAGGGATCAAACTCGTGTCTCTTACATCTCCTGCGTTGGCAGTCAGGTTCTTTATCACTAGTGCCACCTGGTAAGTCTAGTTCAAAACACTTTCTGCAGTTCTAAGCAGAACCAGGTCATCTCTGCAGAGACAATCCAGCCACATTATACTCACTGTGTCAGAGCTGACCTATATGAAAAAAGTGGCACTCAGTTAAGGTTAATTAAAATATATATAATGACTAATTTCTGAAAGATGTGACTTGACATGGAAAGAGGAAAGCCTAGGAATCAGTGTCTAATGGGCCTTCTAGACTCAGCCAGTCGTTGCATTCACTACCCTTCTATATAATGATCCCTGGTGTGTAATAGAAAAAGATGTGGTCCAGTGGCTAATGAAACCAGAACAGTACAAAGAACACATACACTTTAATTTATTGTCCCTCTGTTGCATCTGGATTCTTATCCAAAAGACCTTTTTAATTAGAGTGCTCTCAGGTGGGAATGTGTCTGCCTCTTCAATAGCACATGGATAATAGGAAAAAGGCAAACAACCTCTTTGTTTCTTACCAGCTCTCTATTCACTAATCATCTTCCCCAAATTCAGCTCAGGCTTCCGTCTGAGTTCATTTCATCTTCATCAGCATTGCCATTTTCTATCTCATATTTCAAAGAGCAATTGGAAAGCAGATATTTAATCAGAAAAGTTTGAGATTCATTTTTTGGACACCCAATCTGTCTTCAGAGGCTTTGAGACAGACAAAATTGCCATTGACTACAAAAGCAACCCAAGTCTGTGTCCTTGAGAAACACCAAAACCCAAAGGAAAATGCATTTAGAGGTAGCCAGATCTGGTTCAAATTCCAGCTTAGTATGTATTAGCTGTTTGACCTTGGGTGACTTGTCCAACTCTGCAGAGCTTCAGTTTTCTCATCTGCAAGATGGAGGTAACTCCCTAAAACATATATTTGCTCAGGCTGTTACATGCCTTGGTCCTTATATGTACATTGGCCCTTATGTATGTAAGAAAAACCAGGTTGAGCTAACTTGGGCAAAAGGGGGTTCTCTTACAAGGAGAAAATTAAGGCCACAGAGAAATAGGGTAACTGTGGACTTCACTGTCTGAACGATGAAAGGGAGCACCAGGCTAACTAAACTGGACAAAGCAGAATACGCTGTTACCCTCCAAGGAGACCAAGGCCAGGAGGGCGTCCAGGCCTCAGGAAAGGTTGACACTGCTCATGGGGTGCTGCCAGGAACTCATCCAGGGCTCTCTCTCCATCTCTTGACTGTTTCTCTCTGTGAGTCTACATCATCTTTCCCCACTCTGTTGGTTTCTCATTTTGCTCCAGGCTGCTAGCAGAAGCCAACATTACCAGAGTTTCTGAGCATAGCTGCTCCCTGTCAGCCACATGAAGAAGGTTCCCCTCTGATTTCTGTTGATCTCAATTCCCAATCACAAGGAAGGAGTTCTGATTGGTCCAACTGGGGTAAGATGGTATCCAAGCTTGCTCTAATCTGATGAGGTTGGGGCAGAGGGTCATTCTGTACGGGATGGCTCCTGTGGAGATCTACTGCTTTTGATAGAGAGGTTAGTTTAAGAGGGACCAGTGACCTGGAAGGACACCCCCAAAATGCATTCACTACCTTTTGTAAGAATACATGAGCTGACACTGTACCTGGCAAGGAATAGGCATTGAATAAAGATAACTAAAATGTCCTAGTCAATAGGAGTTTTTATGAGATGAATTTAAATTGACCTTCCAGTTTTCATCCACATAAGGTACTTGTTTTCTGAGCGGGATAATACAATTGGTAATTTGAATGCCAAAATTTACCACTGAGATCTTGACACTCAAAAAAAAAAAAAAAAAATCTATTCAGCAGCCCAACCCTGGAGACTTACAGTGAGGACTTCTGCTCTACCCTCCAGACCAGGTAGAGTGGCGGCTGCTCCGTCAGTCCTGAAGGGTGGACTGGGGCTGCCCACCATCACCCTGGTGAGGATGGGGACTTTGTGGCCTCTCCTGGGACCAGAGTGCATGTACTCCAGAAGACATCTTACTGCAGACACAAGATGACTCTGCTTTGCCCAGATGCTTTCTGATTAGAAGGCCCCAAATATCATGCACACAAAAGAGAAAAGCAAAAATTGGGAAGAAAAACTACAAATGCTTTCCAACTGCAGAGTTGAGCGTCAGGCCTGGTATTAAGCCTTCTGGTCTTCAGTTTGGTTATCTATGTGCGTGTGCGTGTTAAGTCTCATCAGTCGCATCAGCGACTCTCATCAGTGACTCTTTATAACCCTGGGACCTTAACCCTCCAGGCTCCTCTGTCCATGGGATTCTCCAGGCAAGAATACTGGAGTGGGTTGCCATGCCTTCCTCCAGGGGATCTTCCCGACCCCGAGATGGAACTCATGTCTCTTATGTCTCCTGCATTGGCAGGAGATTTCTTTACCACTAGTGCCACCTGGGAAAGTTTATAATGTAATATAGAGTGCTTTGGGGATGGAGGAAGCTAATGGTCTGTCTGACTGCTGAGGAATCCTAAGTGAGACTTTTTCTTACAAACCCAAAAGCTCTTTTATAAGCTACGTGTTCTCAGGAATCCCTGGAATGCTTCTCTAAAACTAAAACAACACTCTAGGCTACAGACCAAGGCTCCAACTAAGCATATCTATGTGATCAGTTATGACTTCTAGCCAAAGCAATGACTCGTTTCCTGAGAGTGTTTCTCAAAAGGTCCACTGAAAGTGCACTTTTGCTATGATTTCTTCCTTCTCTGTTTCATTTGTCTCCTCCTTCAGGCTCTCCCTGACTTCTGCCAGCGAATCCCTCTCTATCCTATACCATTTTTCATAAGCAAGGAGCATGAGAAACATCCCTTCCCTTTTTCCTAGTCCTTCCCAACAGGCTGCACTGAGCTTATGCGTCTACATGGTAGAATACTGGGCTTCCCAGGTGGCTCAGTGCTAAAGAATCTGCCTGCAATGCAGGAGACGTGGGTTCGATCCCTGGGTCAGAAAGATCCCCTGGAGGAGGAAATGGCAACCCACACTCCAGTCAGTATTCTTGCCTGGGGAATGTCATGGACAGAGGAGCCTGGTGGGCTACAGTCTAGGGTCACAAAAGACTCAGACACTCCTTAGCGACTAAACAACATCCCTTCCCAGACCGTGGCCTTGAATGGACTGGCAAGTTGTTCCCCCAGAGACTGAAACATTTGAATTAAGTCACTAAATTTATTTGTGAAATTTTAAAGTGATTACAGTGCTTAAAAAGATCAGAAAATTGTGAGAACGGCTGAACTTTCAACCAGCAACACTGGAAGAATGCCTTCCGCTCAATGAATCTTAAGTGGCCTGAGTCAGACAAAAATAAAGTTGCTCCAGTGATTATGTCCCACAAATCCTGCTTGTTCAACTTTCTGATTGTCTCTCGAGATATTGCCATGGAAATGAAAATTCAGAGAAGCATTCATAGGGCAAACACAAAATGACTGATTTCTCTGGTGAGCTGAGGTAACAAGACCAAACTGGAAACACCTGTTATGTTTAATTTCTTGGGACTTCTGCCTTTTACAGTTACAAAAAAAAAAAAAAAAAAAAAGAGTTCCTGCAACCAAGGCAAACATGTAGGTTGTCTTGTAAGTTCAATAGACCAGCGGCTCTGGATTCAATTCAACCACTCGGATCTTTGGAACATTCAAGCCAAAACGTGTGGGTGACTTTCCCTGCTCTCCCACCTCTTTCAAGTCAAAAGACCTCTAACAAGGCTCGTAAGACCTTTCATGATCAGACCACCAACTTCCCTAGCTCCCTCTCCTACAGCCCAAGGTCCCAGTTTGACCATCATGTTTGGTCAGTAGAGGACCATGCACTTCTTAACTCTGAGTATTTGTACAGGCGGCCCCTCACCCTTGAACATCATCCATCCACTCACCCTTTGCCCAGCTTGTTCCAGCACTGCCTCACTGCACGCTGCTTCTGCTAGGGAGCCTTCCAAGACATCCTGTGTCTCTCAGGGGGGCACCCTCTAGGCTGCTCAGACAGCCCAACATGGCAGGCGTCACCCTCCGTGGCATGCTCAAATGTTTCCCTCTTTGTCTCTCCCGTATGCCATCGACACCATGAAGGCAGGGACCTATCCCCAGCTCCTTCTCCAGGGCCTTCAGAAATGCCCTGCAACGACTCTGAAGGCCAGAAATGGCCCAGATCAGAGCAGTCAGTACATCAAGAATGCAGTTAGAAACTTTCAGAAGACAGCACAGGTCAGAAGTTCAAGTGGGTGAAGGCACAGGCAGAGTAGCAAGGGTTTACCAGTACAGGTGAGGCCATGCTGGAAACCCTGGCTGTGGTGGGAAGGAGAGGTGGCTCCCCAACACTGCCCTATGACCTCAGTCTGACTGAGGTAGATCTGCCTTGGCCAGGAGCTCCTCATATAGACTAGCACATTTTACAAAGAAGACGCAGTACTCCAATCAGAAAGCTAGTCTTGGTATCAAAAGGGCTAAGGAGAGGGGTGAGTAGGAAGCAAAGTGGTAAGTCATGGCCAGTCCTAACCGTGTCCTTTAGTAATGCCTAGGCCAATACTGGTGATGATGCTAAATCAGATGTAAAACATCACCTGGGAATTCCTTCTGATTCATGATATAAAATTCCAAGACGCTGTCTGAGAACAGAAAAGAGGGATAAAGTTTAGATTTTCCTTAGTTCCTTGAAGTATGACTTTACCAGTTAATTTTAAAGACATCCTTGCCTATCCATGCTCTCAATAAATTTTATCAGGACAAAGTCCTCACTCTGCAAAGAACAGTATTAAGAGTAGTGAGCTTTACCACCACTATGGACTATGCTAAGAATTTCTGTTTTCAAGTCCACATCTCTCATCATGGCTCTGAGCTCTCTTGGTCTGGTCAGTTCCTCTGTGTGTGTGTGTCTCTAGATGCATATTTTTCTTATTGTTGCTTGTCTCCTGCAAATGTATTGTGCCCCCCTCCCTACTTTTGTAGTCTGGTCTCCCGAGACTCCATCTAAATGGCACCAAAATAGTCCAGTCTCTCCAAGTTCAAGAGGTAGAGGTCAGCCACATAAAAAAAAAAATGATGAGCGATTCTGAACTTAAGTCATGGAAGAATAAACCTGAATGGCCCTACTTAGAACAGATGCTCCAACGTGGCTGTAAGTAACCCACCTCCACAAGGGTGTCAAGAGAGGGGTAACGATGGGAGAGAGGTAGTAATTGTGACCTAGGCAGACCCTCTAAAATGTGTCTACTAACATCTGATACCTCCTAAAGGTGTGTTATATGGAATGGAAATCAGAATTGGGATAAACAATTTATATTTAATTATAAATTGTACTTTCTTCTTAAGGGCACCTAAATTTAAGAAACTGAATAATTAGAGCAGCATTTTCATAAATTAAGTAGTATTAGGCTTAACCCAAGTCACGGCTGGGTGCCCAGCACAGCAGGGGTTTAATAAAGGCTTGTTAACTGTCTAGAACTCTGTTGAATTTAATTTAGCTTGATTTAGCATTTCCTATATGCATAGTACTTGACAACAATTGTATTTCCTGATATTTGCAATCTTCCTAGGGACCTGAAATGCTATAATGCTAATTCTCTGTGTTATAAATGAGAAGATATTTTTGCCCAGAGAGGTTTATTTCTTGGGGGGAGGAGGGCAATTGGTGGCAATAGTGGTTAAGGACACTAGATTAGGTCCAGATCTTGGCTCCTTCACTCATTAGCTCTGTGCTCTTGGTCAAGATACAAAATTTCTTTGAACTTCACTTTCCTAGGTCTTAAATTGATGTAATACAATTTACCATGTCAGCATTTTATGAGGATTAAATTGAGAGCCTACGACATAGGAAGTGCACAGTACGTTAGCATTTAGTAACTGTAATAGCTACTATTATACAAAATTTTATAGTGTGTTAGCAAACCGTGCCTTTCCTAAAGAAGACTCCCAGAAACACCATGACACAAATGGTTGAAGTACTCTCAATGATGTTTGCATGACATCTCTGGGTAGCTTGTACTCTCTGATTATTACTTCAAGTCTATGGTTCTTTCCTGGAATCACAGTCATCTTCTCCCTTGAGTGTGGGCTTGTTGGATGTTACTCTTGAAGGGATAAGCCAAGCTCTGGAATGTAGACTTGAAGGGCTGGAAGAGTAATTGTTATTGTTGTTTAGTTGCTCGGTCATGTCCGACTCTTATGCAACCCCATATCTCTCCATAGGATTATGCAACCCCAATCTCTCCATAGGATTTCTCAGGCAAGAATACTTGGGTTATTATTTCCTCCTCCAGAGGATCTTCCTGATCCAAGGATCCAAGCCCAGTTTCCTGCATTGGCAGGTGGGTTCTTTATAACTGAGCTGGCAGGGAAGCCTTGGAGGGGTGATTACCACTGATAATAACCTCACTGACCTTATCTGAAGAGCAGCAAAGCTAAGGGCCACACAAGAGTCAAGGAAGAATACAGGAGCATCGTGTGAGCACCGGAACAGGTTCGACGGGAGCCTGAGCTAGGGGAGAGGGCCTAGCGCTCAGGACGACACTGGCTCCCGGCAGCATGGCGTGTACACCCCAGAGGCAGCAGTCAGGGGTGCAGAGTGGGAGGCTGGGGGAGAGGAGCTGGAGTTAAAGGCAGAGCGGAAGGGTCATTATGCAAACATGCTGCTAGCCTGACCAGGAAGCCACTTACATGTGACCATAATAATCATAAGCTAGTTATTTTAACAGTGGTTTTCTGATGAAAGGCTCTTTCACCACCAATTGGAAGAACTCAAGGCTGTTGTCCTACTAATGTAGTTCATGATGTTATCTTCAAAGAAGGTAGTTTAGATCAGACTAGAGGGTCAGAGTTGGTGCATCTACATTGGGTAAAAGTCCTCAACTTCAACAATAATTATGGGTGCAAAACCACCTTTAATTCATTTGAATACTATTTATTCATTCATCTATCACTTCATTTATTCTACCAGTTTTGTTGAACAGAGCCCCATAAGACTGGAATCATTTTGGCCCTATAGTCTAAACAGAGAAACAGCTAAGTGCACCAAGTATGCAAATAGTGAATGCTTTATGCAGCTTAAACTTGCTGCTCACTGACTTAGGAAGTGAAAAAAGTAAAAAACACAGGGAAGAATGCAAAAAACACAGGCAAGCTGGCAGATACAACCCATGTCTCTTTTATCTATGCTGCCAGGGCTAAAAACTCTTTCCTGAGCTACAGAAGGTCAATAGATGGCCAAAGCATCAACCGGAAGAGCAAGTTCAGCTTGAATTCCACTCATTCGGATTCTAGGTCAGCCTTCAAGCAGTAAGCGTGAGCCCACAGGTCACTGGAAACAGAGGCTGATGTGATTGCCCTTCAACATTAAGACTCCATGGCTCCTGCTTCTGAGGCTGGCAATTCGGAAGGAAAAGCAATGGTGCAGCTTAGAGCTGGAAATTATGGAAATGCAGTCACAGTCTCAAGTCATAAAGAACAAATGTGTCCTACAAGACTCTGGTGTTCACAGGAACTTGGGAGACAGTTCCTGAGCTGAAACTTCTTCAATCTGGCAGAGTTTACATAGCTAAATTCCAGCTAAGTGTTCATGGTCACAGGCACCATTTGCAGTGTAAAATCACCTTTTCAGGAAATGAACAGCACTGGACAACAGCCTCGTGATTCTCACCATTGAAGAAATCATCACTGAAGCAAAACACTTCAGTTCTACAACTTCTCTACTCATTTGTCCAATCTCAGGGACCTAGCATGTAAGGGATGACTAAGAAGTTCTCAACTACAGCAATTCAAGGAAATGGCCCCACTTCAAGAAGAAGAGAAACAACTGAAAGAACAGCAGAGGAGATTATCAGTGTGTGCCACGCTCCACGGCATTAAGCTGTGTAGTCTGGGTACTATGTGGAGTGAGGACTTGGCCTGACAAAACTAGTTAAGAGAATGAATAAGCAAAAATGCTCTTAAAGTTAAGAGCTGGAAAAATGATATTGTGAGGGGTCCACCTGTACTGCTTCTCTATTTTAGGAGAAGGCTTTATAACTGTAGAATGTTGACTATGCTATTAGAATTCCCAAGTATTCTTCACTCCTTATTTAGTATCACTGCCAATAATACCCTCTGACTCTGTCTACTTGGAGAGAAGTGAGAAGTGTTAGTCGCTCAGGTGTGTCCAACTCTTTGTGACTGCATGGACTGTAGCCCACCAGGCTCCTAGGTCCACAGGATTATCCAGGCAAGAGTACTGGAGTGGGTTGCCATTTCCTTCTCCAGGGGATCTTCCCTACCCAGAGATCAAACCCTGGTCTCGTCTCCTGCATTGCAGGCTGATTCTTTACCATCTGAGCCACTGGAGGGAAGGGGAATAATGTCCTGGATATTGCTAATCACTTAAACACACAGAAGATTTCAGATTTCCTTTGCTAGACATGATACATAGCACATGATCTGCATGCACTGCATGAAGCATACTGTACTGCCTCTCTCTCCTCAATCCAGACCTCAGAAAGACTCCTTCAATATTCCAAATCCTCAGGAAAGGTTAGAGAGAGAGAGATGACTTAGAAAAGTTTAATAAATTGGCCCCAGTTTGCTTCACAGAAAGAATGAGGACTTGGTAATCTGCATATGGGTGTTTCTTTTCACGTGGTGATAGCATACGTCATCTTCTGTTTAATTAATTATGGACCATTTAATACACACTGCCCATAAAACAGAGCGTTGTGTACTAGTGGGAAAAGAAATGAGATGGAAAAAAAATGTCTGTCCCATTATTCATTTGTATTGATCTAGATGTACAACCCTATGCATCACAATTTGACAGAAGGTTAAATATTAACAGAAGAATCATTAATCTAACAAAACAAATTAACACAACAAGAGCTCTCCTGGTGGGCTTTATGTATACCATGGGGCTCTAGATGGACTGAGGAACCCTTCAGACTTGTGTTTAGTAACTCTCTTTACAGATGAGGCAATGAACTGGACTGGGTCATAAGACAAATACTAACAGGTGATCAACTGCGAAGATGTTGTTATAATGATGGAAGATTCTCACTATGAAGTGCCAGTCACAAAAACCACAGGGGCTTCCTACAAATGAAAACATAGGAAACATCTAGCATGGGGCGTGGCACAAATAAATTTTTTTTTTTAATTTTTAAGTATTTCAGGCATTATAGTATCTTTGGGGATGGAAGATACACTTAAATGAATTTTAGTGCTTCCTCCACCTGTGTTTCAGCACATTTTTCTTCTGAATTCATTTTTATAAAAAGATTTCATTTTCTGGGTCCTATCCTTCCTTCCCACTCTCCTTTAATTCATGGATCCATTCATGCACTCATCAACCTGTATTCATCTATGCACTCACCCACACAGTCATCCATGTATCCAGCCATTACTCCATCTACACACTCAAACACACATCTGTCCATATGCTCAACCATGCATCCATTCGTTCTCCCATTCATCCATCCATCCATGAATCACTCATGCATCTATTCATATATTTGTCCATTTGGGAGAATAAGTTTTGGGTGGAAGACTCGTTGGATTTTGCACAAAAGGGAAGATTGAAGCCTGAGGATAAGTGACTTACCAAAAGAACTCAGACAAAGTTATGTCTAAAATTAGAAACTTTGGTTAAATCTTTCAGGGGTTTCTGTTGTTTTTCTTACTTATAGCTTATAAATTAATGAACCACCGAGATTAAGGGTATTTACTAAAGATGATAATATTTTGATATTGATAATTTCTTAAGAATTGAAAGAAAAAGCCAAATTTTCAAATAAAACATAATTAGGGAGACCTGGCCACTATAAAAGTTACAGTCTGAAAGTTTACACTAGAGAAGCATATGATCATTGTCCATAAAAATCTTTCATTGAAATCACTAAACTTTTTTGCTGAAGAGAACAGAGGTGACACTTCACCTTTACTAAGCCATGCAAAATAGCCTTTGTCAGTCCCTAAGACACTTCACTCTGCAAATTTATTACATTTTCCAAAGATCCTATGGCTATTTTATATCATCCTTAAAATTATTGCCTGTATCAACCAAAATTGGATACTCCACACACAAAATCACATACACACCAGCATTCAGAAGAGGAATTAGATTATCTAAAAAATAGGTGGGTGATCAAATTTAAATGACCACTTCTAACCTAGATCTGGATGTGCATTTTTGTAGTACTCTTCTCATAATACTGAAGTGATTTGAAGCTATTTTATTCACCAATACAGAACCCTTGTGAAGTTAGTAGTCTCTCATCCATCATTTAAACAGTTCCTAAAAAATCCCCTTCCTCTACAAAATTTCCTAAGGAGAAGAGGGTGGTTTTTCCCCTCTGACTTCATCTTTCCTGGACCTGAAACAAATCTGTGGCTAATTGTTTATCTCTATATTTTTAAATATGCACTGACCTTCAACGTGAAATGCTGCATTGTGGCTCTCCATATTTCTGGGTGGGGGTCCAAGTTTATCTACATTTCTGTAGGATGCAAAAGCCATCAGGACAGGAGCTAAATCAACAACATGCAGATGATGGGGAAATATGGGATTCTGGTAAATCTGAAAAGCAGCGAAAGTTACCACCTCCACTTTTAAATTGAAAATAAAGAAACCAAGGTAGTATGAGCCATGGACACACAGGGTCTCACAAATCACTACAAAGGAGACTTTTAAATTTGTTGAGGCATTTCAGAGCAGAAAACCAGTTCAGTTTTCAATCCCTGTATTTTGGAGGGGAAAGTTTCTTCAGAACCTGGGTGTTCTAATGAATACTTGCCAATCTCTAATTTACAGGGGCCTGTTTTTGCTTGCCTTTTTACTCTATGCAGTCCTGGCCAGCTTCAAAGATTGATGAAATCTGAGAGTGGTATTAGATTTAACACCATTTCAAGATGGGCTTTAAGCTCAGCGCGAGTGAGTTGGATAGGAAAAGAAATAGGAAGGAAGAGGAAGGTTCTATAGTTGAAACTCCTGGCCTTACAGCAAATTGAAATATTATTATTGCAATCTCCTCCAGAAATCTCTGGGGTGGTCCATGATGCTCTCAGATCACGCTGTTTCTCATGGTGGCATCTGAATGAAGATATTATAGTGTAGAATAAATTGTAAATTTATATGCCACCCAACCGGGGTGAGAAATTTCCTAAAACTGGTGCCATTTTCTGAGACTGCTCCTTGCTTACTCCATATGGAATATTTGGCCTGTGCTAAGCAGAGAACCAGTTACACTGGGTCAGCGTCTCAGCAGTTCTTTTCTTCAAGCTTAGCTCCCTAGTACAAGGGATGGGTTATAGAATACTGATCACTGTTTAAAGATTTCTCACTTTGCCTTCAGGGGCATCATCAAAATCTTCTTGTTCTGATTCTATCAGAAACCAAGATTTTAAGCAAGTAGTTAAACAAAATCTCCATGAAATGAAACATGCAAAATAAGATTGATAGTGATAAAATGTTTAGAAGCTGTCATGACAATTCTCAAAGCACAGAATTAGAATTAAAAAATACGACATTTCAAGTGAGCAGAAAATTAATATGCAAAATAAATTCTTTCTGGTACACTGGCAATTCAATCCCAGTACCATTTGGTTAAGACTAAAGCATTTATTAATAGTAATCCCACACCAGTCTTTAGCTTTATGTCTGGATAGTAACAAAAGATATTAACACAAATAGCCTTTTAAAATTCCTAAATGATAGCATTAAGGTTACAAGGTAGGTTTCTCAATATGGATTTTTAAATATAATTTTTACATGATGTAGTTGAAAATTATCACAATGGAGTGTCCCTAGGACTGGGTTAAATATGTATCAGCTCAGCTAAATGTTAGTTAAGCACTTGTACCATTTATTTAAGCTGTCCGTGTCTCTATTTTCTCAGCTATAAAATGGGGATAATAGTCACTATTTCACAGGACTTTTGAAGATTGGGAATAATATATCTATGGTTATTAATCACAGAACAGTCACATGATATGCTTTCCATAAATAACAGCTATTTCTATCACTGTCATAAACTGAATCCTCAAATCTTTCCTAAATTCTCTTATCCTGCTACCGAAGTTCAAAATAATTCCAGAAGTGTTAGTTCTTAGATACTCCTACTACTTTTCCAAAACACAAGCAAGATGGAGACGGTCTCTGAGTTGAGATCATTGCCTCCATCCTTCAGTATGTACCTGCTGGAGAAACTGTGCATTTGACTTGTGGAATTTCCTGTTGTTTGGAGTTCTGCTGGTTGTATACTCAAGGCAATTTGATAAATTCCTCTGTCCTTGGTATTTCTTCAAAAATAACAGTCAAACCCAGAGGCTTGGTCAGATCAGGTTTAATTCCTTTAGCAAAGTTGATAGTGGTGGCATTCAATTTTTCCTGGAGACATGTACCGCTCTGCTTTTACTCTTTCTTGATGCTGGCAGTCATTAATGCTCAATGCCTGAGTACCTCACGAATGGGTAATGATTTGGGACAACAAAACTCAAGTTCAGGACTATAGGAATGTTCCTCATTTTTTCTAGATTACACCTATATACATACCTAAGTCTCAGAACAGCAATATTAACACCACCAATTATTATTCCTGAAAAGAGTTAAAATGCTTCTTTACATGCATCTTATAATCACCTTCCCCCACCTCCAGCTTAGGGTTGTACTACATCTGCATTGTCAGGTCATAGAGCCACTATTTAGCATCATCTTCTTGCTTTTTAGTTAAAGACACACAAGTTACAGTTCACCTAATGTCTTCTGCTGGTTTGTATAATGATTCTTATAGTCATTTTAGTGACATAAAGGTGACACTCTAGGAGATTCATTTAAATTGGGATGATAGTCCCTGAATTTTCACATGTTATAATTGTCTGTGCCCTTTACACTGGAAGATTATTTTTGGTAGACATTAACTCTTCCCTATGAATTCCAAGACATAGAAGACTGGGAGCTGACTGTGGCTTAGATCGTGAACTCCTTATTGCCAAATTCAAACTTCAGTTGAAGAAAGTAGAGAAAACCACTAGACCATTCAGATATGACCTAAATCAAATCCCTTATGGCTATATAGTGGAAGTGGCAAAGAGAGTCAAGGGATTAAAATTGATAGAGTGCCTGAAGAACTATGGACGGAGGTTCATGACATTGTACAGGAGGCAGTGATCAAGACGATCCCCAAGAAAAAGAAATGCAAAAAGGCAAAATGGCTGTCTGAGGAGGCCTTACACATAGCTGAGAAAGAAGGGAAGCTAAAGGCAAAGGAGAAAAGGAAAGATATTCCCATTTGAATTCAGAGTTCCAAAGAATAGCAAGGAGAGATTAAAAAAGCCTTCCTAAGCGATCAGTGCAAAGAAATAGAGGAAAACAATAAAATGGGAGACTAGAGACCTCTTCAAATTAGAGGGAACATCTTATGCAAAGATGGGTACAGTAAAGGATAGAAATAGTATGGACCTAACAGAAGCAGAAGAGATTAAGAAGACGTGGCAAGAATACACAGAAGAACTATACCGAAAAGATCTTCATGAGCCAGATAACCACAATGGTGTGATCATTCACCTAGAGCCAGACATTCTGGAATTCGAAGTGAGCCTTAGGAAGCACCACTACGAACAAAGCTAGTGGAGGTGATGGAATTCCAGTTGAGCTATTTCAAATCCTAAAAGAGGATGCTGTGAAAATGCTGAACTCAATATGTCAGCTAATTTGGAAAACTCAGCAGTGGCCACAGGACTGGAAAAGGTCAGTTTTCATTCCAATACCAAAGAAGGGCAATGCCAAAGAATGCTCAAATGACTGTACAGTTGCACTCATCTCACACACTAGCAAAGTAATGCTCAAAATTCTTCAAGCCAGGCTTAAACAGTACATGAACCGTGAACTTCCAGATGTTCAAGCTGGATTTAGAAAAGGCAGAGGAACCAGAGATCAAATTGCCAACATCCATTGGATCATCAAAAAAGCAAGAGAGTTCCAGAAAAACATCTACTTTTGCTTTATTGACTAAGTCAAAGCCTTTGACTGTGTGCATCACAATAAACTGTGGAAAAATCTTAAAGGGATGGGAATACCAGACCACCTGACCTGCCTCCTGAGAAACTTGTATGCAGGTCAAGAAGAAACAGTTAGAACTGGACATGGAACAACAGACTGGTTCCAAATTGGGAAAGGAGTACATCAAAGCTGTATATTGTCACCCTGCTTATTTAACTTACATGCAGAGTACATCATGCGAAATGCCAGGCTGGATGAAGCACAAACTGGAATCAAGATTGCCAGGAGAAATATCAATAACCTCTGATATGCAGAGGACACCACCCTTATGGCAGAAAGCAAAGAAGAACTAAAGAGCCTCTTGATAAAAGTGAAAGAGGAGAGTGGAAAAGTTGGCTTAAAGCTCAACATTCAGAAAACTAAGATCATGGCATTCAGTCCCATCACTTCATGGCAAATAGATGGGGAAAACAATGGAAATAGTGAGAGACTTTATTTTTGGGGGTTCCAAAATCACTGAAGATGGTGACTGTAGCCATGAAATTAAAAGACACTTACTCCTTGGAAGAAAAGCTATGACCAACCTAGACAGCATATTAAAAAGCAGAGACATTACTTTGTCAACAACAGTCCATCTAGTCAAAGCTATGGTTTTTCCAGTAGTCATGTATGGATGTGAGAGTTGGACTATAAAGAAAGCTGAGCACCAAAGAATTGATGCTTTTGAACTGTGGTGTCGAAGACTCTTGAGAATCCCTTGAACTGCAAGGAGATCCAGCCAATCAATCCTAAAGGAAATCAGTCCTAAATATTCATTGGAAGGACTGGTTCTGAAACTGAAACTCCAATGTTTTGGCCACCTGATTCGAAGAGCTGACTCATTGGAAAAGACCCTGATGCTGGGAAAGACTGAAGGCAGGAGAAGGGGATAACAGAGGATGAGTTGACTGGATGGCATCACTGATGGGATGGACATGAGTTTGAGTAGGCTCCGGGAGTTGGTGATGGACTGGGAAGCCTGGTGTGCTGCAGTCCATGGGGTCGCATGGAGTCGGACACGACTGAGCGTCTGAACTGAACTGACTGACTGAATTCTTCCCTATGTCTTCTCTCGTTCCTTTTCCTCTGAACTACAGTGTTGTCAGAAAGTCTGATGAAGTCTAGTATTCCTTTCCTTTCCTTCATAAAACATACTTTTGCTTTGCTTACATGCCCAAGGGTTCGTGTTTTTTTTCCCCTTTCCTGTTGTTTTCTTTTTTAAATTTAGTCTTTCTATTGGAATGTATCTTGTTGCTGGTGAATATCAAAAAGTATGCCTTCTCAATATGCGTTTACATTTTTTAAAAAATCCATAAAAATCTCAATTACAGTTTTTGGTATTTGCTCTGGTCCTTTGCTTCAGTTTTCTTTTTCAGGAACTCTCATTATTCATATATTGAAGCTTCTTTGCCTATTTTCGGTATTTCTCAGTTCCATGCAAATCCTCTGGGTTGTTTGTTTTTTTTTTTTTTAAAAATGCGTTCCTTTTCTTATTCTATTTTCTTACGACACTATTTTATTAACTTTTTTGGTTCTTCTAGTTTAGCCACTAACTGTATTTCTAAAACCTTTTTTTATGTTTTTATTTCTAATCCTTTCTTGAGTTCTGTCATGTAATTTGAATTTTTCTAATTTTGATTTTTGTTGTCTTTTTCATATCTTATATAATTTTTTAATGTCTTAACTTGTTTTGAAATAGAATGTCACAATTTTCATCTGTTTTCTGATCATATATTTGTCACACTTTCATACTTTAAAAGGATATATTTTACTACTTATTCTCTTTTTCTTTTAACAACTTTGTATGAGATTTAACCTGGATATTTTCATTTGTCTTTCTCTATGTGAAATTAGTTTCCTTGAACGTTTAGAAGGAAGCTTGGTTGGGGACAACTTTTTTTATTTTTTTAATTTCAGTTAAACTGGGAAATTCAACTGAACTACTACTTATGTATTAAGTAGTATTAAGTACTTCCAACCACTATTGAATGTAGTATTAAAAATATGGTGACTTGCTTTTCTGGATTTTCTATCTCTGTTCCCATCTCACATGTTTATCTGGATCTTCCCTTTCTTTTGTATCTACTGACCCTCTCCTGTCAAGTTTTTTTTTTTTTTCCCCCTGTTGAGTTTTGATTCCACTTCCAGCAGTTTCTCCTTGGCATAGTACCCTGTCCTGAAAAGAGAACAAAACTGTGTGGGTCAGTTTTGATGCAGGAAAGATTGCTCCAGCTCCTTCATAGCTAGCAGAATTCTCCCTGTGATGGGATGCACAAAACCACTCCCAGTGTTCGCTGCCGTTTTAAAACTGGCCTGGCAAGCCCTTCACGTAGTCATAGTATCTGCTGGGCCTTTCACGGGCTCTTCCTCCTGTTCTCAGGTCTTTCTGATGCCCCGTCGCTTGCCTCTGTTCCCTCCCCCACTCCAGACACTTGCTGATGCCTACTTGTCTTCTGAGGACTGGGGATGCCTTGTCACCATGCTTTCCTTCAGGCTTATTCCGTGGATTCTGATTTTGCTAACCAGTTTCTCTGTCCGATTTTACTTGATGATTCGAGAAGATCCAAACATTTCACAGCAACTGCATATCTTGCCCTAATCCTCTCATTCAGTAGTTTCAACAAGCAAAAATGATCATCTGATTTTATTTACCATGAAGATTTTTAAAGGAAAAAAGTGTATCTTGACAAGTGAATCTGGGTGTTTGTCTAGGTACTTTAAATTTGTTTTCCAGGAGGGCAGTGCTAGTTCCTGAATTTTAATGTTATCAAAACTATACTGGTGTGGAGTCAATAAAAAAAAAAAAAAGAAAATATCTTTAATTATGCAGTGATATTTGCAATTGATCCCCTAGGTCTCTCTGTTTTCTCAACGCCACTTTCCACCTAAACCTCAGTAGATGGAATGTTTTAAAGCACTTAGAAAGTTGAGGGAGATCACTGACGATCTGACTGTAAATGGACCGCAGCCAGCAAATTACCAAACCAGGGCATGGCCTGCTGGCAGTGTGTGTTCTGTTTTTGTTCTGTTCTTGTTTTCAGTTAGAAGCAGAGGCTTTCTTAAATGCAAATCTTCCTATAATTCCGTGTTGACTTTCAAAGTACAGGTAGGGTGAATTACTTTATTGGAGAAAAAAAAAAACTGACTTATGGGAAAATAATACTACCAGATATTTCTGTCCATTCCACTGTAGTACAAAATCAGACTAACACACAAGGGATAGTATTGATAAAAAATAGCCTACTTATTTCAAAAGTAACAATTATAACTTTAAGGTATTATTCTCAGAACTTCCACAAATGAAAGATGTACAATATGTAATTAGCATCAACTGATAAATACACTGTCAACAATTTTAAATAGCTCTATGTCACTAAATGGGCTTCCCTGGTGGCTGAGAAGGTAAAGCATCTGCCTGCAATGTGGGAGACCCAGGTTTGGTCCCTGGGTGGGTTGGGAAGATTCCCTGGAGAAGGAAATGGCAAACCCCTCCAGTACTCTTGCCTGGAAAATCCCATGGATGGAGTAGCCTAGTAGGCTACAGTCCATGGGGGTTGCAAAGAGTCAAAGATGACTGAGCGACTTCACTTTCTTTTCTTTATGTGCCTAAATAATACGAGTCCATTCCAGAGGATCTCTGGGGTTTGGCATCAGCTTCCAGGATTCAACATTTTTTCTGTCTCACCCGAGAATTTCCAGGCCATACTATCAGGAGGAAAACACATGATTTGCCTCATCTTTTGTGACTGTCTCTTCCAGTCCTATTTGCCATTCAGCCATGCTTTGAATGCTGAATGGCATTTGATGGTGCCAAACAGAAGCAAAAGCAACCCCCTTTGCCTGATTGATTAAAAAAACCAAAAATCCACCCTGATAATAACTAAATCTTGATACTTAAGGATAATAATTTTCATTGTTACAACAGTCAGGTGCTGAAGTCTTCTCAGATAGAAAGCCAAAAGAGAGAGCAAGAGAGACAGACTTAACAGAGACAGATACAACCCTATAGATACAGATGTTCATACTTAAAGCCTACCTATACCTAACCATGAGGGCCTCTCCGCTGGTTCAGTGGTAAAGAATCTGCCTGCAGTGCAGGAGACCTGGGTTTGATCCGTGGGTCATGAAGATCCCCTGGAGGAGGGCATAGCAACCACTCCAGTGTTCTTGCCTGGAGAATCCCATGGACAGAGGAGCCTAGCGGTCTTCAGTCTATGAGGTCATAGAGTCCCACAGGACTTAGGAACTAAACAACACCATACCTATTTCTTATTACTTACAATGTATCATTTACTGAGAATCTGTGATCATTTGGAGGGGTAAGCAAAGCTTCAAGAGCCAGAGAATTCTAAAACCTTCTACCCTGAGACCACCTGTGCCCTCTCCTTTTAACACAGAGCATGTCCAGGAAGAGACCCCTCTCTCCTTCACCCACCTCCAGCTTTGTTCAGAGCACAATAATGGGAATATACTACAATTAAGGTGACCAAACTGTACCCAATATGAGATGAGAAAACTCGGCCAGACAGGTTTTGTCTGCACATCTTCTCGTCTAAAATGAGTCCAATTTGAGCTCATTTAAACCGCTAAACAAGATCTCACAAACTTCTGTATTTCAACTGCTGCAAAGGTCACAAAACCTACATTCGTTTCCCACCCAACATCTGCTGTGCTGCCGTTTCTGCTTTCTCCAGGTGAGGGAATGAGGCGTGCCAAGGCACCGTGATGGAGAGGTCACTTAATTTTCCTTTGTAAAGCCAAATCCCCTGTGCTCTCTATTATCACCAATCAATTTTACATAAATAGCAGAATTAAGCCCCATTATTCTCATTTACCACAAAATTAGAGGAATTAATTAAACATGGAAAAAGTGCCCACGTCTGCCAAATCACTACTTCCAGTAGGTAGGAACAAGTTCAGGAATTTCGCGCAGGCAGGAAGAAAAATCAAACAGCATCCGGAAACACACTGGAGAGGTGCCACTGAAAAGGTTTTGTAAAAGGACCAGTCTGAACGTGCCAGCAGGTTTCTGAGTTCCTCCCTTGAAGCCGGGACAAGGGGAACACTCTTCCTTACAGGGATGGAATCTAGCGAGCATCTTTACACTGCCCAGTGTGGTTTCTCTGTTGTTGTTTGGGGAAGCTGTGGTTTATGTTTGGTTTGAGCTTGAACAAATCCAAAAGAAAGGGTGAACGTAAGGTCCTATTTTTCAAACCCAGATTTGTCAGAGAGGTTCCTTCATGTGCCCGTTTCTAATGAGCTCCACTAAACTCCAGGAATCAAACCACTGGAGCAATGTGACTTTTCTCAAGTTGTGTTTAAGACCAAATTTCTGAAACAGAGACAGCAAGGGTGAGAGGTCCAACATCACAGCTTTTTACATTAAGCTCAGCAATGCTCAGATTTGTTACAAAGTTTAGAAACTACAAGACCAAGAATGCTGAAGTATTCTCATAAACTGAAAAGGAGAGATTCAAAAATAAGATTAAAGGGTTCTTCAAAGATTGACTAAGAGTCCCCTGCAACTCCTTCTATTATGAAACAATGAAATATATACTATTCCTTAAATAAACCCACTGGAATGATACCCCTTTTAGGCTGTTGCGTTGCAGTAAAAAATATCTTCACATCTTTCTTAATGAGATTTTTATTGCTCATGTAAATTTGTCTTGTGCTAAATTTTTGTCCTGGGAACCCTGAATTATGTTACCTTGAGTTGTTCCTGGTAAGCATACATGCATCCACCCAATTTTTGCTGTGAAAACGGCTCCTTCTGGCAAAGTGAAAGCAATTGGAACTCAGTTTAATTAGCTGCCTTCTGTAAATATGCCATTATTCTTCCCGCTCTTTGCTCAAGCTATATTTACAGAGGGAACAGATAGCAATAATTATTTTCAGTTGCAGTTAGTCAGTATTAGTTAATGTCTGAGAATAATTGAGAGGAAATTAAGGTAAGTGTAGATCATGGGGACAAAACTGAGGATGAATGAGTGTCGGTCAGCAGAATTTCACCTGTATTTTCTTGCATGGCTTCAGAACTCAACTAGACAGAGAAGCAACAGGTTTCTCACCTGAAACCCATTTGGCAACCCACATGAAATCTCCACCATCTGCTTTCAAATAATTACATGGTAGGTTATCTATTTTAGATGGTCAACTCCCAGGCCAACTTTTCTTGGGGCCTCAATGTCTTTTGAGCTATCCCTGCTTCTTTGGATTCACTGGCACCCTGGGAAGACAAACTCAATTTAATATCAGCCAGAGCCAAGGAGATAAAGGCAGAGACTGCTGCTCCCCAAAGCCTTAATGTAACCCAAAGTCAAATATAAAAGCTGGACATATTAGGTGTTTCGCTGGTTTTCATTAGATTATTAAGATTTGACTAGTTTTAACAACTCCATCATTAAGATTTGTAACACAGGTATTAGTGAGGGTAAGAATGACTGAGAACGGCCCTACAACTCTCCTGACAGGAGTGATAGGGAACAGGTTATTTGGGGCAGGCTTCCCCAGAGCCCAGACTCTGGAAGACAGCACCCCCATCAGTTCTGGGTTTGGGAGAAGGAGGCAAAGGACACAGGCTCTGGGGTCCACCAGCTCTGGATACTTGTTCAGGTCCCAGTGCTGGCTAACTGGGAGATCCCGAGCAAGTTATCTACGCTCTCAGCTTTGTCATCTGAAAGATGCGAAAACCACCAGCACGTGGCGACAGGAAGGGCTGAATAAGATAAGCCACAGGAGTGCAATCAGCACCGAGCTAGACACACAAAAAGGGACTGAGAGGGGTGACTCCGATCCCTGGTGCTATGTCCACTCTCTCACCATTTCCTGAGGGCTCTTCAAACGCACACAGCAGGTGTCGTGTCTGGGAGCAGAGAGGAGTCTGGGGTGGGAAACATTAAGCGGGGGGGAAGTACCAAGTGTTGGGTGTGTCTGCAGCTGGGATAATGGGCAGAGTCTGAGACTGTCCTGTCAGAGGAGACACAGTCCTGTCTTTTGTCTGCTCTACATTTATTTGGATCTCTTCAAGAAAATTAGAGATATCAAGGGAACATTTCAGGCAAAGATGGGCTCAATAAAGGACAGAAATGGTATGGACCTAACAGAAGCAGAAGATATTAAGAAGAGGTGGCAAGAATACGCAGAAGAACTACACCACAAAGATCTTCACAAGCCAGATAATCACAATGGTGTGATCACTCACTCACCTAGAGCCAGACATCCTGGAATGTGAAATCAAGTGGGCCTTAGAAAGCATCACTATGAACAAAGTTAGTGGAGGTGATGGAATTCCAATTGAGCTATTTCAAATCCTGAAAGATGATGCTGTGAAAGTGCTGCACTCAATATGCCAACACATTTGGAAAACTCAGCAGTGGCCACAGGACTGGAAAAGGTCAGTTTTCATTCCAATCCCTAAGAAAGGCAATCCCAAAGAATGCTCAAACTACTGCACAATTGCACTCATCTCACACGCTAGTAAAGTAATGCTCAAAATTCTCCAAGCCAGGCTTCAGCAATACGTGAACCAAGAACTTCCAGATGTTCAAGCTGGATTTAGAAAAGGCAGAGGAACCAGAGATCAAATTGCCAACATCTGCTGGATCATCGAAAAAGCAAGAGAGTTCCAGAAAAACATCTATTTCTGCTTTATTGACTATGCCAAAGCCTTCAACTGTGTGGTTCACAATAAACTAGAAAATTCTGAAGGAGGTGGGAATATCAGACCACCTGACCTGCCTCTTGAGAAACCTGTATGCAGGTCAGGAAGCAACAGTTAGAACTGGACATGGAACAACAGACTCGTTCCAAGTAGGAAAAGGAGTTCGTCAAGGCTGTATATTGTCACCCTGTTTATTTAACTTCTATGCAGAGTACATCATGAGAAACGCTGGGCTGGAAGAAGCACAAGCTGGAATCAAGATTTCTGGGAGAAATATCAATAACCTCAGATGTGCAGATGACAGCACCCTTATGTCAGAGAGTGAAGAGGAACTGAAAAGCCTCTTGATGAAAGTGAAAGAGGAGAGTGAAAAAGTTGGCTTAAAGCTCAACATTCAGAAAACTAAGATCATGGCATCTGGTCCCATCACCTCATGGGAAATAGATGGGAAGACAGTGTAAACAGTGTCAGACTTTATTTTGGGGGGGCCCAAAATCACTGTGGATGGTGACTGCAGCCATGAAATTAAAAGATGCTTACTCCTTGGAAGGAAAGTTATGACCAACCTAGATAGCATATTAAAAAGCAGAGACATTACTTTGTCAACAAAGGTCCGGCTGGTCAAGGCTATGGTTTTCACAGTGGTCATGTATGGATGTGAGAGTTGGACTGTGAAGAAAGCTGAGTGCCAAAAAATTGATGCTTTTGAACTGTGGTGTTGGAGAAGACTCTTGAGAGTCCCTTGGACTGCAAGGAAGTCCAACCAGTCCATCCTAAAAGAGATCAGTCCTGGGTGTTCATTGGAAGGACTGATGCTGAAGCTGAAATTCCAATACTTTGGCCACCTCATGCGAAGAGTTGATTCATTGGAAAAGACCCTGATGCTGGGAGGGATTGGGGGCAGGAGGAGAAGGGGACGACAGAGGATGAGATGGCTGGATGGCATCACTGACTCAATGGGCATGAGTTTGAGTAAACTCCGGGAGTTGGTGATGGACAGGGAGGCCTGGCATGCTGCGATTCATGGGGTCACAAAGAGTCAGACACGACTGAGCGACTGAACTGAACTGAACTGAAATGTTTCACATGTGAGCCTTGGCAAGCTTCTGGCTCCGAGCAGAATCATGGTTCCTGAGAAAAGTGGGGAAACTCTGGGTGTGATTAGGGTGGGCTTGAGGTCCAAGGGACAAAGTATGAGAGGATTTGGGAGGAGAGTTTCTTTTTTTGCCACTGTCTGGTGCCAGCTACATGGTGGCACCCAGGACTGAGGACCTTAAGAGCACAGGGAGTCAGCCCTGTCGGAGCTCTCAAGGTCAACCCTGATGCCTGGAAGCTTCTGCCCAGCAGTCTGGCATTGATTGATGTGGAGAGCTGGACCTGGGGCAGCAGGTCCAAGACAGGGGAGACAGACAGGGGAGACAGACAGAGGACAGACAGCAGCTTGCAGATCCGTCCAGGAGCAAATGTGAGGCACCATGTGGGGAAGTATCTGGGTGGCCAATTTCTAATTATGTGATCACAAACAGCCATGGAGTTTGATCATCTATGCTCTTACATCTTGAGAACTGATGCTTTCAAATTGCAGTGCTGAAGACTCCTGAGAGTCCCTTGGACTGCAAGGAGATCAAATCAGTCTATCCAAAAGGAAATCAACCCTGAACATTCACTGGAAGGACTGAAGTTCCAATACTTTGGCCGCCTGATGCAAAGAGGTGACTCATTGGAAAAGACCCAGATGCTGGGAAGGACTGAGGGCAGGAGGAGAAGGGGACAACAGAGGATGAGATGGTTGGATGGCATCACCGACTCCATGGACATGAGTCTGAGCAAACTTTGGGAGACGGTGAAGAACAGGGAAGTCTGGCATGCTGCAGTCCATGGGGTCACCAAAAATCAGACATGGCTGAGTAAGTGAACAAGAACACAAATACTCTGACATCATAATCATAGATCAGAAGACTGAAAATGCTGGTTTTTAATCCATAAACTTTGTAATGAGATTTGCACTCATCCAAACCTGCAGAGCTCTCTAGGTGAGGGAAAGGATCTCCCAAACCCCACAGAAGTAGTTGTTGCCATGTGATGTCTTTATTCTCTTTATCTGCCACTTTCAGTCCCAATCCCAATCATCAGGAGCAGAAACAGTCCTCTTTAATGTCCTCCGGGAAGAGAACAAACTAAGACCTCCCACCATGAGCCTGAACCAAAAGCATCGAGATTTCTGCCCAACTCCTGAAAGAGGCCATGTGGAGCACTGGGGCTCCCCATCTAGAGGACCAGAGGCCAATATGCAAACCCCATCTCCAGAGCTTCTCAGGGTTGGTGGTGTGTGTTTTCTCATTTTATATCACAGAGGTGAACCTTATTTCTAAACAACCACCTTCTTGGAGAGTATTTTTAAATAATTCCAAAGTTACTGAAAAAATTAACAAAATATGGAGGACTCCCATATAATCTTTACCCAGGTTCACCCATTTCTAACATTTATTTTTCACACATCCATCTTAGAATGTGTTTTTATGAGTCATTTGAGAGTATGCTGCCTACTTCATGCCCTTTAACCTCTTAAAACCTAAGCATGCATTCTGTAGACTAAGCATGTGTTCCGTAGACCATGAAATAGTCTGCCAGAAGAGATTCCTTGGCCTACAAAATTCAGACACTGCTCCAAGCTACGCCCCCCCCCCTTAAGAACTAAGGGTTCCGAGAGAAAGCATTGTGACCCAATGGTCCCAGGGGGTGTTGGACCAGAAAACCATTTTGCTCCCCTGTGTATGTGTGTGTGTGCATGTGCACGTGTGTGTACCACAGGCACCCAATGTTACTCCACGGAACACTCTAGGGACTGTTACTCTAGCCACAACAGATGGAGCTGGAAGCATGCCGCCTGCCTTTCCTGCTTCCTCAGGGCTCCCTCAGCTCCAGGACACGCTCTGTGGCTCCCCACTCAAAGCGCGACCTCTGAACCAGGACATCTTTCTGGGCTCAGGGTATTCTCACTGCAGCAGAAGGGAGGAGGGACGTGGTCCATCTGAGCCTAGCAACTGGCCAGCATGAAGGCTGAGGGGGGGGCGGTAATTGGGATAGCAGCAACAGCCCCATTTGCAGAAGCAACAGGATCCCTAACTCGGCACTGGGGACACTCACTGAAATGTAGGAGACAGCTGCCTTCTCCAGACAGAAATTCTCAGCAGTCCTCAAAACAAGCCCTCGGACAGAAACTCCATCCTGTATGCCAATGAGGCACTTTCAAAACACAAGTGCGAACAAGAGAAAGCGCGCATGGGAAGCTGAAGAGCAGACCTCAAACCAGCCCCTTCTTGTCCAAATGGGCACACAGATGTGTGTCTGGAAGTGAGGTGCACAAGCAGTGAAGGAAAGCGGGGTGGGAGGAGACAGAGAAGAGAGCGGAGAGAAGGGAGACTGCACGAAGGGTGGGCCCGAGCTAAGAAGGCAGGAGCCATCTGCTCAGCCCCGCGCTGATTACTGGGGAGGCAGGCAGCAGGGTCCCCTGCGCCTGAGACAGGAGACAGAAAGGACCTGGAAGAACTGCCGAGGCGAACATCTCACACCCGTGAGCTCTGCCGAGCCATCAGACCCCTCTAGTAACTCAGAAAAAAGCGATTATTCGGGACTACTGAGTGTGTGCTCCGAACACCAGTCTGGACTAGCCAACGGGCTGGATGTTCGGTTCAGTAGCCAGGTGGATGGAAGCTCGGAGATGAACCCCAACCCAACAAACCCCAGAGAGGCAGAGAATAGAGCACTGAGAAAATGCTCTTATAAGCAAAACCTCGGACTAATGAAGAAACTGCTGTGAGACCAAGAACTAAACAGAAGCAGATTCCCTCAGGCAATTAAGATCTGAGGGCCATTAGCTTAGCAGCTGATGGAGTGCGCACTCTAGAGTTAATTGTTGCTTGCTAGCTGTGTGACTTTAGAAGTATGACTAAACCTCTCTGGGCCTTATTCCCCTCATCAGCAATGTGATGATTAAAGAGTTCCTACCCAGTAATTCTGGGCTTCCCAGATGGCGTTAGTGGTAAAGAAGCCATCTGCCAAGGCAGGAGATGGAAGGGATGAGGGTTTGATCCCTCAATCGGGAAGATCCCCTGGAGGAGGAAATAATAACCCACTTCAGTATTCTTGCCGGGAGAATACCATGGACAGAGGAGCCTGGTGGGCTACAATCTAAGGAGTTGAAAAGAGTCAGACACAAATGAAGCCACTTAGCACACATGCATATACCCTGTAATAGTGTTAAGTTTTAAAGATGTCCCTGGTTATTCCCGAGACAGTGAGCATAAATACAGACATATTCTTAAAGTTTGTCAGAAAAATCACCATGTGATCCATGTCTCATGCTCTTGTTCTGTGGATTAAACAAGAATTCATGTAAAATGTTTGGTCTGCAGTAGCATTTAATAAATAATAGCTATCATTTCTGTAATTATCATTATCAATATTATAGCAATGATAATATTGCTGCACAATCTTGGGCTGAATGATCCAATTTAAAATCTTCCAATTAAATGCAGATGGAGGACTCATATGGAGATTACCTATTTTTCAAAAGGGGAGTTAAAAGTCTATTTTGATCTCTTTCGTGAAAGATAATGAACGTGAAAGTGTTTTCTACATTCTAATGAATATTCCATCTTGTGTCCACAAAATTTAAAAATAAATTAAAAGCCATCCCAATGTGTGGCCTCCAATGTATTTTGCTTGTTACATTTTATATTCAAAATATTACCGGTGGTTATTATCCCCGGTCATCGGCAGCGAAAACTTAGCTGGTTGAGAACTTCTGTCTGGAACACAGGAGAAACCGCGCCATCTGCTGGCTGCGCCGGAGAACTGCTTGGGGGAAGCGGCTGAGAGCCGTGTAAATACTGGGAGTGGTAAAGCTGCGGTGGGGCTGAGAGTCTTCGGTCCAGTGTTTTGGGATCCAGGGGGTAAGCAGGGCTCAGTTGTCACTGATGGTCTCTGCATGCTCACAGCTCGAGTCTCAGTGCTGTGCCGCTGGGTCCGTGGCATTTGGCACTCGCCCGCGTCTCTCAAGACAGCACCTGCCTTCGCTACTTGCGAAGCAGATGACGATTCAGCAGGGAGCAGGCCCGACGTACTCCTCATGCTGCTCCTTGGCGCTCTGTCCCTCTCCCGGCCTAGCAATTCATCACAGCCTGTTGCTTCCCGGCTGTGGCTTGGGCTCAGGCCACCACGGCGTCCGGGTCTCCTCTGCTTTCTCCTCTGGTCTCCCTGGGGCCTTAGCCACGTGTCAGGTCCCGTGGCGCATCCGGTCAAGAGGTACATGGAGCTCTGGGGTGGAGAGAGATGCTGACGTCCCAGGGGCCGCTGCCAAGGTCCCCAGCTTTCCTCCCCAGGCAGGAGCGCAGGCCAAGCCCCCATTTACAGCAGTGATGGCAGGGGCACACAGACAGCCTCCCACACCATGGCAGGCTCCCAGCGCCCCACAGCAGGGCTCCTTAAGAGATCTGTTCCCAAGCCAAGTGCGCAGATGTGTGAATGCCAAAGAAGCTGACCCATACCGGGCACCTACTGTACTCCAGATGCTGATACGGGCTTCACGTTGCAATGTATTTCATCCTCACAGCAACTCGATGAGGAAGATACTATTGCTGTCCTTATTTTAAAGGTGAGGAGAATGAAACACAGAAAGTTAAGCCGTTTGTACAAGGATTCACCGCGGGTTACGGATGAGCTGGGACGCGAGTCTGTCTGCCTCCATTAGTCCCAATTCGATTCTCTACATTTGATCCAGATATTTAGTTAACGCCAAGGCCAAATCCTGCCGTCAGATAGACAGGTCATGGGATGATGGAGCCCCAGGTCACTGGCAGAGGAGACCCAGGTAACCAGCCCCCTGTCCTGACAATAAGGACCCAACTTGACAGAGAAAGGATCCGTCATGACGGTGATGGATGGAGTAAAGGAAGAAGGATTCAGGAAACAGGATGACAGCAGAATCCAGGGAGAGTCCGAGATGAGTCACTGCAGTAAATTACAGAATAAGAAAGCAAGAGAACAGGAAGAAAACGAAGATCAAGGCCAAAAGACTTACATAATGCTTCACGTTTAAAATCTTAAAACTAAACACATTTATCTCAGCCATGCACCCAAGTAGCCGAGACAACACTGCTAAGGAAACAAGTGGAGGTTTAATTGCCGGACCAGGTGCTTGGCTGTGGCTTGAACCACTGTCCCACACCAGCCGGGGCACCGTCTCCACACCTTGTGCATTGTAGACAGCTCACAGACACCCCATCCCCACTCCTGGATGCCAGGCACTGAGGATACTGGAGTGACTGGCACCCTATGAACCCCACTCTCACAAGTATACATTCTAGCAGAGGGGTAGACAGAATGCAAGCAGGTAAATTAGATGAGAGAGTCATACATCAGAAAACATGCTCTAAAGAAAATAAACTGGACAATAATAGGAAAATCAGAGACCTATTGCCACAGAGAAGATGACCAACAGCGTGTATCCAGGGCCCTCATTTTCAGGGGCCTTGGATGGCCAGTGCTGATGGCACCTCTGGGTGAGGATCCCACAGAGGCACAGGAGGAAACTGACACAAATGGATGGTGATGGCCTCGTGCAGCTTTAATGGAGGACCTCACCATCAAAGCACAGGACTTACTGTGCTGCATGTTCTTTCTATAAAATAAATCCTCCATCATCTTGTGAATAAGTGAATTTGAGTTTTATTTCATCTTATATTGCTATACATAAATAATATAATTTAGGTGGCTTAGACGGTAAAGAATCTACCTGCCAATGCAGGAGACATGGGAGATGTGCGTTCGATCCCTGGGTCAGGAAGATCCCCTGAAGGAGGAAATGGCACCCCACTCCAGTATTCTTGCTTGGAAAATCCCTTGGATAGAGGAGTCTGACAGGCTACAGTCCATGGAGTTGCAGAGAGTCAGACACAACTGAGTGACTAACACTTTCACTTTCAAGTATTTTAAATATTCTGAAATCTGGGCACTGATGAATAAAGAGGAAAGTATTCTTGCCTCGAAAATCCCACGGACAGAGGAGCCTGGCGGGCTACAGTCCATGGGGTTGCAAAGAATGGGACACGACTGAGCGACTAATACACTTTGGCTGAGAGCCTCAAAAAAAGGAAGAAAAAACAAACAGGCATGTTCAGCATCTCCGGTTGAACTAAGACCCTTGGGATGAGGGTGTAGCTTCAAAGGGAGCCCTGCAGGAAGAGAAGGAAAGGGCCCGGTGAGGCAGAGGGAGGAATTGCCGGCTGTGTGATAACACTCCTGCACATTTGCATGACACAGGAGCCTCTTCAGGACTTACACTAAAAAGAACATTTAAATACAGGCAGGAAATAAAAGATCCTGGTAAACTCTGTAGTAAAGCTCTGAATTAAGTCCAAGACAAAACTGATTCTAATTTCGCCTAAAGTGGGGAAAACAATGGCCTCCCCCACAGCTGAATGCTACCCTTCAGCTTGATTCCTTGGGGCTCAAGAGAACAAATTTGAAAGGAATCGACGAATTACAAGAAGCTAGGTCACCCAGCAACTTGTGCATCTCAGATTCATCCTGCTTCTGAAAATAGGGGTTAGAACTGCAGCAATCCAGAAAGAAAAATACAGGCAGAGGCAGAATTTCTCATGACAGCCATCATGACTGGCCCCGTGGGGAGAGATGGTGGCTGATGGCTGCAGCCTCCAGCAGTTTCCTCAAGAGTCTCCATGGAAGGCACAAGACGACAAGCCTTCTCTCTTACTCTGAGGGGTTGAGAATGCTAAGCATTTTGTTTTGTCCACTACAGCTGCACTTTGAGGACAAGGAACCAACCAGGGGCCTGACTCAGGAGACACGGTCCTGTTTGGGCCAGAGGCAAAGCGGCAACTTGGGCATTTGGGTAGGACTTGGCTGTCACTGGGGGAGGACAGCTGTGTGTTGAGAAGATAAATTAGGTCTTCCCTTTCTTTACCTACTTCCTGTTTCCCACCACAGAGGCGGAGCTGACCTTTCAGCAATCCACTGTGACAATTTCTTACCAGTTCATCATGTGCTTTCCTGCTTAAAACCTTCCCTACACTCTATTTCTTCCCCTCTAGTTGAGTTCCCAAGGGAAATGCTTTAACACTCTCCTTCCCAAAAGTCTAACCCATTGTCTGAAATAGTACCAGTCCTCACTAAGTATTCAATGACTGCATTGCCAGATTTTCAAAATCTGTACCTACTACCACAGAATTCCCTTTGAATGGTTATTAAAAGATGTTTTTTTTTTTTCCCCCTCTTAGATTAACCAATAGTCATGGGGAATCAACCATTCATTGAACAACTTATTTATTTCGCCATCAGCTATCTACTGAGACCTCCTAGGTGTCTGGCTCCTTATAAAGTTTTCCAGGGACATCAGTGAATGACACAAAGTCCTGAGTCTCAGGGAGCCAACAGTGGGTAAGACCAAGGGCCAACGAAGCTTCTGTAGAGAGCCTGAGAGTAATTATCTGAGGTTGTACAGGCCACGTGAAGACTTGGTAACATATTTCCTTTTGCCTAATTTTTTTCCAGTCTTTAAAACTGTACAAATCATTCTTATCTCAAGGAACTTTCAAAATAGGCCATGGGTCAAATTTATCCCATTAGCTATAGTTTGTCAAGTCCTGTGTAAGAGAGGCAAGCATCCTAATAATCACGTAAGTGCAGATGTTATAGTGCTTTTCCCAGTGGCTCAGACAGTGAAGAATCTGCCTGCAATGCAGAAGACCAGGGTTCGATCCCTGGGTTGGGAAGATGCCCTGGAGAAGGGGGATGGCCTGGAGGGTTCCATGGACAGAGGAGCCTGGTGGGCTGCAATCCATGGGATCGCAAAGAGCCGGACATGACTGAAGGACTATCACTTTCACAGATGGTTAAGCCTACAGCAGAGGAAGGGAGAAAAACAATCTATTTGGGGGGATGACTTTGAAGGAGTTTGAGGAAGCCTCTAAGGAAAAGAAACATCTACAGTGTAATTTGATGGAGGAAGTTTTGATGCATGCAGAAAAGAAAAAGAAAAAGCAGGCAGAATGGGGGGGTGCGGGTGGGTGGGACAGGAAGAGGCTTTAGGACAAGGGTTGAAGAGCTGGGAGGCGTCCCGAGCACACAGCGCCTGGGCCACACCAGGCAGCCTGGACTGTCTCTTGGTTCCAGTGAAACCCTTTCCCCAGCTGTAAGCAGAGGTGTGCCAGGATCTGAAGCGGATCTAAAAGAACTCTTCTGACTGCTGAGCATGCTCTGCTTTGGGAAAGTAAGAGGTACAAAGTGGGGGGTGAGGGGGCAGTTACCTGTAGCCTCATGTTATGGGTTGAAATGTATCTCCCCTTCCTCTCCAGATATGTTGAAGTTCTCATCCCCCGCCCTATAGAACATGACTTTGTTTGGAAATGGAGTCACTACAGATGTAATTAGTTTTGATGGGGGTCCCATTTGACACCACTAGTGTCCTTATGAAAGAATGGCCACGTGAAGACAGACACAGGACGAACGCCACCTGGCCACCGGGGTAGAGGCTGATTTATGCAGCGGCAGCTCGGGCAACGCCAAGGAAGGCCGGCAAACCTTGAGGAGCCAGCGAGAGGCCAGGAAGGAGTTCCCTGCTGGCCCCAGGGGGAGCATGGCCCCGTCGGCTCTGATTTATAGACTTCGAGCTTCTGGAACTCTGAGATGATCCTCTCGTTTGGCTTAGCCACGCAGTTTCTGGGCCATTGTTAACAGCAGCCTTAGGCACCTAACACATCTCTTAAGAGTGACAGAGGCGAGGAGGGTACATAACTGAGCGGAGAAAGGATGCACTGATGTGAAACAGTTTTGAAGGCAGAATCAAAAGAACTTTGTGATGGGCTGGTTGGATACAGGGAAGTGAGGGGAGGGGAAAACGTCGACGTGGCTGACACTAAGGCAGAAACGTCGGTGATGTTTGGCAGGCCAGGGCGGGAGCACTTTGGTTAGAGGGAACAAAGGGGAGATGAAGATTTTCTTTTAAGATACACCACTGCTTCATTTGTCTTGCTAATAGAGGAAGTATTACTTTTATGATAAAAAGAAAAGAGTGGTAAAGTAAACAAGCAAAGGAAAGAAGTGTAAAACTCCCAGGTCTGGCTTGAAAATCCTTGCTGGTAGAGGTTTACGATCGTGCTTGATGGAAACTGAAGCAGCATTAGGGTGCGTGCGTGTGGGTGGGGGTGTGGGCACAGGCTGGGACAGATGAGGTTTCGGGCTGGGCCCTAAGGTTGAGATGAAGGAAGAGTATGAGATGACAGGAAATCTACCTCACCTCCAGAAATCTCCATAAGTTCTCACCGAGAGAAAGTAGAAAGGGTTGTGAAAACAGGCAGAGAAGTGTGGGAGAGGCAGGAAGACATGGCTGTCAAGCACAGCTCCCTAAAACAGCCCCCTGGTCAGCACACGACCCCTCTAGTCCGCCTGGGTCTGCCCGGGGCAGGAGGGGCAGCCTTTCAAACCAATGTGCTGACTTTGGGCCCCTCCCTTAGAGGAATCACACCAAGGAGGGAATAAAGAGGTTGACTGTTATTTTAATTGAATTTGTTTTCAATTTATTTTCAGCTGTCTAGGGAAAAACCTTTTACACTGGCATCATTTGATTCCTTTTTACTTTGTGTCCATTATCCTCATAATGAGCTTTTAACGCATTAACGCGGCCCTGTTTGCTCAACGGTGAATCACGTTGGTCAAATCAATAAATAGCAAAAGCATAAAGGTACACGAAACTGAGACAATAAGCTAGAATATAAATGGAAAATGTGAGCTCCTACCTCCTTAAAAATAGAGACGGCATTCTGATATCCTGCCCCAAGGTACTGCGGTGAGTGTCAGAGAAATGTCTCCATTCTCCAAAGTTCAATTCCTCTGTGTCCCTGGAGCCGGCAGAGGTAAACTTTGGAGCCAGCAGGAAGCTCTGCTGCCTGTCACTGAAGTTTAATCTCAGCCTTTCCAGTAGTGTGCTGGAAATCCGTGTTCCTTTTCTGAGCACTCAGGTCCTCTCTTCAATACTCCAAAATGCACTAGCTTTAGAGGCTTGGAGAGTTCCTGCAGCATACTTTTGCATAACTTGGTATTTTTCATACTTCTTTCACTCAGAAAACTTTTGTTTTCAAAAGTTTTAATTAAAACACCAACTCACACTGTGAGACGCAAAAAGTATTTACCTTCAGAGTCATTTTAGGAAAACTTCACCCTATCACAACCTGGACTGAATTTTCAAATGTGGACAGAAGTTTTCACATCTCAGCAAACACCCATTGCCCTCCTAAACAAGAAGTTACCAATGCCTCTTTCTCTGCCCTTCATGGAGCATGACGCTCTTTAGGGTAAATTTGAGGCATTCTTTATCCATAATGTAGGCACTTAGCAACAAGTGTGAAAGAAAGGAAACTATATGGGACTCATTTCATTGCAAGTGACACAAACGGACATCAAACTAAGACAACTGGTATTCACTGAAAGGACACAGGAGGAAGCTCACAGCTCTGCACATGCCCAACAGCAAGGTCTCGGGAGGGCAAGATTGGGGCCACTGGAGACATTTCAGGGACTCCAATGTCATCTGGAAGCTGATGCTCTCCTTTCCCCGGCTGTTCCTCATTTTCTTTTCTGTACATTGACTTCATTTCCCTAATGGCCAATCCTCATGGCTTTACAGCTAGCGAAGAAAGGTCACCATCCCCTTAGAAACACCCCACGAAGAATTCTGATTGTCTTGACTCATGGCCCGGGTTTTTGTGACCCGTTCACCTGGGATCATTGTGTGTCTACTTCTGAGTCTGGGTCATGGGATTAACAGCCAGGATTAGAACCTCAGAGTTGGTTCTGGTGATTGCAAGGGCTTCCCTGGTGGCTCAAATGGTAAAGAATCTGCCTGCAATGGGCCAGGAAGATTCCCTGGAGAAGGAAACATTAACCCACTCCAGTATTCCTGCCTGGGATATCCCATGGACAGAGGAGTCTGATGGGCTACAGTCCATGGGGTCTCTAAGAGTAGGATACAACTGAGATATGAACCCTTTTACCTTTCACCTAAAGAGAAAGGGGTCTGCGTTCTGAAGAAGGGCAAGGTGTGGGGCTGACACAGCCTGCAGGGCCACTGCAGGTGGAAAGGAAGGACTGCTGGTTCTGGGGCAAGAGCCGTGTCGAATCTACCTCCTCCCGCATGCTCTTTGAGGTCAGACACACTGCAGCTGGTTATGGACAAAGCATCATGCTTAGCTCGCATGCAGCCCTCGCATTTTGTACATAACCTTGCTCCACTTCTCACACGGGTCAACTCAAAGGGCTAGTTGCTTTAGCAGGTCCATTACCTTGTTGATGATTCTGCACCTAATCTGTTCATTATGATGCTTACGTCTTTTTATGATTGGAGACCAACTGTGTTATCACAGGAAGAAATGAGTTCTCTTGTTACTTGAGAAATTCTCTCATGCCTGGACGAAGGGGATTTATACATTTATCAACGTGTCCTGGGTGATACCTCACTCTAAATGATGTATTAATCATGCTTTGAATATACAAATCAATTATAGATGTTTTAAAGGTTGGATTAATTCAATTAAGCCTCTGGTAGGACTTCATATTTATTTAGACTTTCTGTATTGACTTTTAATAAATCACAGATGTGTGTCATGGAGGATTCTATTTTCATGATTGTGCTCCTTATAAAGTCTTCTTTTATCCACTCGTATATACCCCTCTGTAGTTACATATTACCATCCATCTGTCAGTCAGCCTATGTACATATCTACCTACTTACCTAGCTACTGACAAAGTCATTTTGTCTAGTAGCTATGCCCAAGTGGATTCTTATCATGAATACATGTGAGGCCCTATGGCCATTCAGAGTCACACTGTGTCAACCCACACCTTTTTGAGAAACTTGATGTTCCCACGGTGCCTTACATTCTGGACTGACCAGAAGTGGGGACACTCTAGCCATAAAAAAGGACCCATAATTCTTACATGAATCAACATGTACTGGGAACAATCCCCTAAGAGTCACTGAGGTGAAGACCACTACCCAGCTGAGCTTCTTTGCCCAGCACACAGGCCACAGCTACCGGGATACCCTCATGGGCCCCTGGGTCTGCCTCACGCTTGGTCTCCCACCGCTTCTCCTCACTGGCTCTGTATTTCTTAACATCTCTCCCAACTCTGTTTCCTGAACCAGGTTGAGTTTGCAGAACAGGAAAGGAAAGGTTGGACTCCCTGGTGAACAGTCTCTGGAGGAAGTACTTTTTTAAAAAATAAAACGCGGTTCTCATGCACACAAACCCCTCACTGAATCCACCAGGACCCACAGAACCAAGCAAGTTCTTATTCACCCTCTGCTCCTCCCTCACTTCACACTCCTAGCCAAACTCCCCAAGCACCTATGGTTGTTTTTTTTAACATTTGGTTTTAAATATTTATCTTGATTTTTTAAAAATGTGATTTTTGTACCCTCAAAACAGACAGAACTATGACCCATATTTCACAATATATGTAGCTCATTCCATGTATTTTTGGAAATTCTAGTTCCTTCCAACAACTTTATCTTTCCTCTATGTGAAATATGAACACTTGGTATAAAAAATATATATTTTCAAGATAAAGTCTTTATTCCATTATCTGGGCACGGTTTTCTTTTGTTTTAGGATATAAAACAACATTCAGAAAAAAAAAAAAAGCTTGAAGGAGCAACGACTAGATGCCAGGTACTGCTCTGCAAAGTTCTGAGGACCCAGCAGTGGGTACAGTCTAACCAGGGAACAGTCACTTGTCAGACAATCTCAGTACAGCGTCACACAGGGCGGTGATGAGGACTCACGCCTAAGTCACACTCTGGTGACCAGGGACGGCTGCCCAGAGGAGGCAGTTCCACACTGAGGCTTGATGAGTGAGGTTCAAAGAGTAAGTAGGAGGTACCCAGAAAATGGCATTGAGGGGTAGCGCAGAAGGGAGATGCATGAGGACACCTCGGGGCGAAGCGGTGCAGGTGGGTGGTAAAGTCAAACAACCAACAGCAAATAAATAAAATAAAATAGAGAATTTGTACAAGAGTGAAGAGAAGGGTCCTCGTAGGAACACAGGGAGAAGCAGGGCCACTGCTGGAAGGACTGTGTTGGCCACATTAAATGATCTTGCAGCAACCCCCTGCTCCCTCTGGCGGCTGATTGAGGAGAATGGCTTGAGGGGGCAAGGCGAGCTTCAGCAGCAATGAGGGACCTGCAGGAGGGCAGAGGCAGTGGGGATGGAGAGATATGAGACTTAGAAAGTGGAAATGCAGCACCTGGTGGCTGGCTGGAGCGAGGAGGAGGAAGAGGAAGCAGTGACGACCCCAGGTGCACCCGGAGAAAGGCTGTATTCCTGGGAAAAGTGATTCTACACACATGGATGAGTGTATGCAGTCCACCCATCACACAGAGTCAGACAGCATGGGCCAGTTCCTGCTGTGGTGATAGCCTGAATTAACCTCCATAACAGAGGCGGCTCACACTGCCAATCCATCACCAGCTGGCTACGTCCCTGTCCAGCTTCATGTTCCCTCTGGGATCCAGGCTGATGGGTCAGCCTCTGTCCGGAACACTGCCCATCTCAAGGCAGAGGAAAAGACAGAAAGAACCTCGTGTAGGCTCTTAAGAGAAACATTGTCCTTTTACTCACATTGCACAAGTCATGTGGATTACTGGAGTTAAGTAGGGGCAGAGATGTATACACCATTCATTGGGAAGGCCACTGGAAGACACGATGAGATGGTTACACTGTCCGCGATGGCTAGGAGAAGTGGCCAGAAACCCAGTCACAACACCGATTGAAGAAACAAAACGAAAACCTAGCTTTTCCCACTCTGTGCTGGTGAAGCTTGCAGAGGTGCCAGCATTCGGGGATGCTCACTGAAAGGGGGCAAAGGGCGTAAAGGGCCCACGTGCCTTCATGGGGCTCTATCGGTGGGATCTCATGCAAGTTCCTCTGGACTGAGTTTCCCTGTCTGCCAAATGGACCCGTTAGATAGAGAGGCATTAAAAAGTTCCTTCTGGGTCTAAGAACCAACGGCTCTGACCGCGTCTCTACCCACTGGCCTGAGCATCCTATTTCCAGGTCTTTATTTTTATGGCTTCAGAGACAAGGCTCTCTCTTGCTGCCTCATGGCCACACTGCAGAAGTCAAGCTGCAAACGAGGGGCAGGGGGCCTGGGGCCTCGGGCCTCTGTGACTGGCGAGATGGGTATTCCTCACTTCATGCATCGCTGCCCTGGGGAGTTCTGCCCTCCACAGCTGGTCCTGCCTGCCGCATCACACTAGACCCTAACCCATCGTGCTTGACCTACTTCTTAGCCCTTCCCTGTGGGAAGGGCCTGTGGTACCTTTGGCTGTGGCTTGTCACTGCATGCCAACACGAGAAGGCAACAGGGTGGACATTTGGACCCACCCCCCTTCCCAAGTTATCAAACGTCGTTCAATCCACCTTCATCTCGGCTGATTTAAGGGCCACAGCTGCCACTGTCCTCCCTTCTCCTTTAATTTCTGTCCCTTGATGTTCAACTAGTAAAACAATGATGCATTCCAATTTCCAGATGCCCGAGGTCACAAATCATTTCAAGATATAATCAGCTGAAAATAAGGATTTTGGCATCTGAGGCTGATCCAACATGAATACACACTTATTACCAAGCCTGTGTAATTAAAAATGAGTATTTCACACACACACACACACCATCATCCTGATGCAGAAACATGTGAGATGAGAAATTCAAGGAGGCACTGATGCAGAAACATGTGAGATGAGAAATTTAAGGAGGCACTGGACGGAAAGGCAACGGCAGAGGCGATGAGTGCAGCAGAAGTGGAGAACAGATCGCAAAGTCGCCTCCTAAGAATTGTCCTTGGTGTTTAGTTGCTCAGCTGTGTCCCACTCTTTCTGACCCCATGGACTGTAGCCTGCCAGCTTCCTCTGTCCATGGGATTTCCCAGGCAGGAATACTGGAGTGGGTTGCTATTCCTTCTATGACAGAACTATCCTAAGTTAGCCTTATTACTTAAAGCCTACTCTGCAGAATGCAATTCTCGTTCATCTGTTTAATTAAGGAAATAGCATTTTACTGGATTCTCTGAGCCTTTGTTTATGACCCAAACATAGGAGAACTTAACAGTGGCTAAGTCAGCTCCAAGACTTCCCTCTGATGGAAGGTATCACGTCATGTTTCACTCCTGAATGCTGATGCAAGACTGCAGAACTCACCATGCACTTCTGTAAGCCGCTCCTGCTGAGTCCTGAGCAGGACTGGCAACTAATCAATAGACTACAGCAAAGGTGATGTGGTGCCAACTTCTAGGATTACATCACTGAAAATTGTCAGCCCCATACTGACAGTAGACTCTCCTTGCTCGCCCTGATGAAATAAGCTGTCTTATGGAGAGAGCCATGTGTCAGAGAACCGAGAGCAGCCAACAATGGCTGATGCGACTGTTGCTACTATTATTATTATTTTTATACGGGCCACTACTGTTAACTCATCTTATTGCTACAAGAAGCCGGTAGTGGAGAGACTATAGAACACAGTGATCAAAAGTGTCCACTTTAGAGTTAGTTCCTGGTTTTGCCACTTAATAGCTGTGAGCTCTTGTGACAACTACCTCCAAATTTACTCCCTCAATCTCTCATTTTCTAGACATTTCAGTAGTTGGGAAATGTAGCTTTGGAAGGTGCCAACTAACCACTCTCACTATTTGCTAAAATAATTAAGCCTTCATTACCAAGATAACTGAGAGCAAATGAAAACAATCTCTAGATATTTGGATAGTAATCCTAAAAATGTAAAAGGGAGACTTCTCTGGCAGTCCAGTGGTTAAGACTTTGCCTTCCAATGCACAGGGTGCAGGTTCAATCCCTGGTCGGGGAGCTAAGACCCAGCGTGCCTCAGAGCCAAAAACAAAGAAACAAACAAAAACCCAGCATAAAGCAGAAGCAATAGTGTAACAAATTTAATAAAAATACTTTAAACAATGGTTCACATTTAAAAAAATGTAAAGAGGCACTGGATACAATGGCATCTAGAATGTGAAAAAAAATAAAAGATATTTCTAGATCCATCTAGGCCATCATTTCATTATTTTTTACGGGCTAAGTAATATTCTATCACATACATGTAACACATCTCCATCCATTCATTTGTAGATGAACATTTAGGTTGCCTCCGTCTTGGCTTTTGTAAACTAATGTCTTGGCTATTTTAAATAAGGCCGCTATAAATACTGGGGTGCATGTATCTTTTCAAATTAGGGATGATCATGGTAAGTGAAGTAAGCCAGAAAGAGAAAGACTAATACCATAAACTATCACTTATATGTGAAATCTAAAATATGACAACTGAAAATATTTATGAAATAGAAACAGACTCACAGACATTGAAAGCAAACTTACAGTTACCAAAGGGGAAAGCAGGTAGGGGAGGGATAAATAAGGAGTTTGGGATTAGCAAAGACAAATTGCTATATATACAACAGATCCACAAGGTCCTACTGTACAACATAGGGAATTAGATTCAAAATTATGTAATAAACTTAATGGAAAAGAATGTGAAAAAGAACACACACACACGTGTGTGTGTGTGTGTGTGTGTGTGTGTGTGTGTAACTGAATTACTTTGCTGTCCACCAGAAAATAATACAACATTGTAGATCAACTATACCTCACAATTAAAAGAAAAAGAGAGAGAGGGAGAATGTTCTCTTCTCTATGAACATGGACTGATCTCAGAGTATCTAATAGCCTGTCGTCAGGGGGAAAGCTTTATTTTTGTTCTTGCCTGGACTCATGGACTTTGAACAAGATCTATAAGATATTGTATTTTAATTTGGATTATTTCCTCAGCTTTATTTTACTGGTGGAGGAGGATTCAGGAGATTCCATGAAATAAATACTCATATTTCTGTTGGGAGTAAGGCACTAATGATTAAGTTCAGGTAGAAATTTCTCTTTTTTGGATAACCATTTGCTGAAAATTAACATGGTTTTCCACTTGCTGCATATAGCCTTTCCCCAGGAGCTTGCTTCCTAGGGAGAATGGCTTATATTTTTCAGCAGCTATTGAAAGCAAGAACCAGGCGGGTGTAAAATGTGCGTGCTTCTGCATTCCTGTTTCACTTTGCACAAAAAGCACAGCATCAACTGGATGAAATAATAGCTATTCAATTGGTCATTCCCTTATGACTGCAAAGCCATCTGGAGCTCAGTCACGCTTACAAAAGCAGATACTGACTACGTGTAGAAATATCCAGAATGTGATGCTTTGCCACTGACATCTTTCACTCATAATTACTGCCAAGTTGGCATGCCCAGACCTGGCCAATGACTGGTCAGTAGTCTCAGGAAGAGCCAGAGCAGGGTGAATGGCTGGGGTAGAAACACAAACCAGACCTAAATCCATGGGGCCAGACCCCAGAGTTGGCCAGACAAGCCCTCAAGAATCACAGATCTCAGAGGCATGGTGAGGCATGGGTTGATGCTTTCCCACAGTTGGTGTTCCATGGGGTTGGAAATTATGTCTTTTCAAGATGACACAATGCACGTGAACAACCTCTGTAAATTGTAAACTTCTATAGAGGAGTGAGTCATTCTTTGGAGAAGAAATAAAGCATCAAGCTGGTTGTAGTTACTTTTACATTTGGTGATGCTATCTACTCTGACAGAGGAGAACACACTTTAAAGGGCCATGGATAACATGGCTATGCCTAGGGATTGAATAATTCAAATTAGAAAGCATAAGCAAGGACTACCATCCCCAAAGACGGTATCCCAGCTTTGGCATTGGTGCCGAACCCCTGCTGTGTAATGGCGAGGAGTTGATGACGGTGAACCATCCTGAAATGGCTCATAAATGTTAGGGAATCCTTGGGCTTTTGATAGACTGCTGGTGTTGCCTTTACTTGCACTGCAACCCAAGTTGGCGACCTTTACTTTGTCAGCATGAGGCCAGTCTGAGCCTTAATTCTGAATTTTCCCATAAACCTTCTAAGTTGGCCTCTGCTAAGTGTTGTGGGACTTGGCACGTGCCACTGAGGGAGATTTGCTTTTAAATCACCACTTTAGTTACTGTAAGTAACTAAATAAGGATACCAGAGTTTTTGATTTTATGGATATCCCTCACTCTCAGCGTTTCACAGAAAAAAAGCCCTTTTAGATTCCATTATTCTTGGCTGTGATGAGTATCACTACCTGAATCTAATTTAGGTAATTTCCCTGCCACTCTAGTGTGCTAGCACAAAAATGAGTATTAATTTATTGCTAATTTAGCATGCTAACCCTTAATTAGCAAGAAGCCAGGTTTGAAAGAGCTGATATTGAAAGCTCAGCAAACTTTCTAAAATAAAGTCACAAATGCAAGTATGTATACAGACTGGTACACAGATGCATGCCCATATACCTTCATCCTGCCATCCAATACATTTTAGAAATACACTTCATGGGTATTTGCTTTAAACACAATAGTACTAAAGTTAAGTGTTACCATAATAGTGTGTCTCATCTAAGAAGCCAACAGACTTGGAAATCAACAGCTGCCTTAGGAAAAAAAAGCCTGCAGCCCTGCAAATACCTATTACTCCAAAGTGAGGTGGGTCAGGACAGGGGAAGCCCAGGAGGTATGGGCTGTTGGGTGCTGTGTGGGTGGGGTGTCACACTAAGTTTGGCATCAGCATGGTGACCTCCTGGCAGCAAAGGACTACCAGGTTGCTTAAGGAGGGTTGGACCAGCCCTGGTCAGAAATGGAGCAGGTCAAGACCCCAACACTGATAGGCAGAGGAAAAAAAAAAAAACAAGCTCACAGAGATTCCCAGGTTCAGGGAGCCTTAGAGGAGCAATACAGTCAGCAGAGAGTGCTACAACACGCGCTCTCATTTAAGCCTCTTCACGGCCTCTGAAGTTGGTCTCTATTAATTCCTTTCATTGCTAATGAGTTCAAAGAAGTTCATCCATCCATCCATCCATCCATCCATCCTTCCAACAAATATCTGAGAGCCTTTGATAGCAAAGCTCTTTCCTAGGGGATGGAGATAGAGTAGTGACAAAACCGACAAAGCTACTGTCCTCATAGGAGTTCATGTTATAAAAGGATTAAATAACTTGTCCAACATTGAACACTGAACTAGGATCATGGCCAAAACTCCAAGTAACGACTGCTTCATTTCTGAACCACATTCTTAACCAATACACCATGAGGTCCTCTATGACAGGAGAACATTAAGGAGGTACTAAGAACTCTTGCTCATCATTTAAAGTTTGCTTACTTCTTAAAAGTTACTGGGCTGTGCCATGCACAGTCCAGCTCCTCTATTAAACCAGACAACACATGTCTCCTCTTCTCTTTCCCTTTGTCTCCCCCCACCCCCTCCCTCTCACTACTAAGGCCATAGACACTTGGAGAGGGCAGGCACCAAAATAATTCTTAATGTCAAACTATGTCAAACACTGCTGGCTGCCTATTTGATGTCTATTCATCCTTCTTTTCCTACTATCAGGACCACAGTTCTCCTTGGGGAAGCAAATTTCCTAACTAAGGGAGACGATTCCCCAGGCTGCCTGTACCAGGGATGCTTCTGTGATTAAATTCCAACCAGTGAGGTATAACAGGAAGTCCACTGGGTAGAGTTTCTAGAATCTTTGTTTTCCAGATGGATAAAGGACAGATTCAGCTGGCTCACATCTTCTGCCATTTGTGTGTTCTCTTCTTTCCACTGGATCATGGGCAAGATTTCTGAAGGGGCAGGAGAATGTTGCAGCTGTGAAGCTTAGGGTCACTGGCTCAGGGCAGTGCAATAGAAAAATGGAAGGAGCTTGGGTACTTCAGGATTTACTCTATCAGCCATATGAACTCTAGGGTACCTCTCCTTGTACATGAGAAAAATATGCCAGCACTTGGTTTTAAGTCATTGAAGTTGGATGTGTGTACATGCCACTGCTTACAGTACTGCTGCCATAAAAGCACAAAATACACTACTGATAAATTCAATGTTAGTAATTACCACCTCAATATCACTGTCACTATTTCCTGAGTACTTTGCATTGTGCAAGGTGTTATGCTGAATTTTCTTACATTATATTCTTATAGGAAACTTATGAGACAGGTGTGGTTATCACATTTTATACATGAGAAAATTGAAGCTCTAGGTAATTAAACAACTTGTCCAAGGTTACTCAGCTAGAACATAATAGAGCTCTGGGTTTCAAACCTTGCTCCAGCCATGAGTTGCTCATGTGTCCATCCTTATGAAACCACATAAAGCAACCATTGCTGGTACTTTGAAAATGCTATTATCCTGATGTTTAGTACAATAATAGTCCTAAGAGCAAAGATTAAAATGAACCTAGATCTCTAACATCTGCAGACTTGATGTTTTAATAAAATATCCTTCCTGCTATTATGCAAGCCTAACAAATTCCAATTTCTTTCCTTTTTGTTTGTAACCACAAACAGCATGACAAAGTGTGAAAAACATACCTGAAAGCTCTGCGCCTACCCAGAACAAAAACAAAAAAGCCTATTTGCCCATCATGTGTGTATCTAACAGCAATGGGTGGATTTATTAATAGCCGAGGCACAGAGCTCTCACAGCCATGGACTAATTTTGACCACATGAGGATGGATTCTGGAGTTGGGAAACATCATAAAGGATGAGGTTTTGAGAAGCATGAACAAGCTCAGGAAGAGGCATCGATTACGGTTGTCAGAAGAGAAATAGTTAGAGTGGATACTGTCCAGCCTATTCCTCACACCTTTGTCCACTTTTCTCCCTAGATGTTCTTCTTCACAACAGCAAGCATGGCCTTCCCCTCTCCTGTCCCACATGCTTAGAGTCTAGCCTTTGATTTCACCTCCATAGGCTAATCCTCTATTACCATTTGGGAAAACATTTTTCTTTGAAGCCATTTGACATTTAATCAGAGAAGATTTGATTATTTTTTTTCACCTTGTTCGAGATTAAATCTATATTTTATACACACAGGCACGCACACACACACACATACACACACCCCTCTATGACCCACTTCATCTTCACTCTCTGTACATCCTGCCTGATACAGCTTTCAGGTCTTTCCAGGTCTTTTGCAAATATCTGGATTACCTGCCAGAAAAAAAAAAAAATTCTCACCAAGTCCCTTTCTCTTTTGTTTTGCTCGCTAGCACACACGCTCACAAGGCCAGGATTAAATGTTTAACTGCCCAAGCAATGGAAGGGTTAATACTCACTCCCCTATTCATTCCCTCCTCACATGTCATCCCAAATTAAACCAAGAACAGAGCATAAAAGGAGCATGAATCCAACTCTACTTTTTCTGAATATGGTTACTTTCACTCTTTTACTTGAAAAAGTGTGAGCCACTCAGCCATGTCTGACTCTTTGGGACCCCATGGACTGTAGCCCTCAGGGTTTGTCCGTGAACTTCTCCAGGCAAGAATACTGGAGTGGGTAGCCATTCCCTTCTCCAGGGGAATCTTCCTAATGCAGGGATTAAACCCATGTCTCCAGTAAGTCTCCTGCATTGCAGGAAGATTCTTTACTATCTGAGCCAAAAGGGGAGCACTTTCCCTTGAAGTATCACATTGTACATATATATAGCTGTGCAGATGTGTATACACACACAGATATACCTATACATATATATATGTATACACATATGTGTGTATGTATCTATCCACACAAATATGTACTGTGTGTGTATATCTCTATCTCTCACTGTTCCACTGGCAGGCTAAGCCCATGTTACACTGATACTCTGCTGGTTGGACAACCTAGCAGTGGATACTCAGAAGCTTATGCTGTGACATTTTACTCTATGTCATACATGAGGGAAAAGCTTGATTTTTCAAGTCCCTGGGTTCCAAACTTAGGAAAATATAAAAATTAAGTAGGACAGACATTCCCAGAGAAAAGTACACAGTTTAAATATAAAGGGAATACGAATTGGACACCTGAAACATTGTTACATCCAGATAAGAAACACTGTTAGTGGTTCATATGAGATAGCAGTATTTCACTTTTGATTCCCATGTTGGTTTAATGCTTTGAAAAAAGTCTGCTTATATTTTCCATCTATATTACTAGGTCAGTCTATATAATTGTCTCACCCAGTCCATACTCAATTACGTATTTAAATACATGAGTTTCAATTGACTGAAGAAGCAAAGTTCACACTTTCAACTTCCTGATTCCAAATATTAAGGCCAAACTTGAACTTGCACAACTTAAATCATATGCCACCCATAATCAAGACGAATAATACTTTTTTTTTTTTGTTGTTGTTGTTCTTGTAAATTATAGAGGTATAGCAAAGTACAAAAAAAGGAGTAGTGTTCACCCATATATCTGTGACTCAAAATTTATCATTATTAATTTGATATATGTGCTTTTTCTGCACACACATTGCTAAAACAATTATGATATGAACACATTCCCCTTTAAAAGAAACATTAATCCATTACAGATAAATCTAATGAGCCTTTTTCCACCATCCTCGTCCTGTTTCCACCCATCCCTTTCAATCTCTTTTTCTCTCTCCTCCAAAAGGACCAGTTGAATTATTTTTGTATGTAGTCTCACAGTCCTTTTAAAAAGCATTTTTCACATGTTCATACGAAATACATAGCATTGATTTTTGTGTTTTTCAAGTTTAGATTGGACTCCAGCAGAGCAGCATTCTTCAAAGAACTCTTCAGAAAAAGCACATGATCATCTCAATAAATGCAGAGAACACAATTGATATAAAATGATACTTATTTCATTAAATTAAAAAAAAAACTTTCAGCAAATGAGGGAAAAAAGTGATATTGTAAGCTGAAAAAAATTAACCAAAAAATCCTAGAGTTAAAGTTCTATTTAATGGTGAAGCAATAGAAAACTTTTCAAACCTAGGAACAAGCAGCTGTCACACCATGTCTGTTAAAAATGTTCAGGCCAATGTAGGACACAAAAAGTCAGTCGCATAAGGTTGGAGAGGAAGAAATAAATTTACCATATTCATACTCAGTATGATTTTGTCTTCATGAAAATCCAAGAGAATCTATAGACATAGTTAGAGTTAATAAAGAGGTTTAGCAAGATTTCTGGATGTTAGGTGAATCCATAGAATTATCCATGTTCTTTGGCACAAGCAATAATGCATTAAAAATGTTATTTTTGAAATGCCATTTTAATGGTAATACAAACTATCACATATCAAGAAAAAATCAAAAGTGTGTAATAACTTTGTGGAGGAAATTATAATATATATAATGTTTTTTATATTGAAAACAAAAGAATATATAAAAGATGACCTAATGAGAGACAATGAGAGACATATATTATATTAATGAATGGAAAAATAAAATTATAAAAGTGATCATTTTGCTCATATTAACCAATAAATTCAGCAAAACATAAAATTTTAACAGGTTTTCATAATACTTGAAAAAAGAATCTTAAAATTCATATAAAGCATTAAAAATTCTGAAATATCCTAGCCAAATATGAAATAAAACTAGGTGAATAGACTAAACTTACTAAAAATCAGGTCTTATTTCAAAACTGTATTAAGACAGTGAGTTGTGGTTCATGGATATAAACTACACCAATCACACAGAGTAGATGCCCCAAAATACTTTGATACCAGAAGAAACCAAACACACACACACACAGAGCAAAAAAAGATAAATAAAATAGTATTTTTAAATGGCCTGGGAATATTGACTATCTTTACAGAAGAAAAATTTAAGATATAGACCACAGTATAAACAAAATGAGCCCCCAGTGCATTAAAAACAAATATGAAAACTGAAATTAACTTTTAAAAACAGATTATAGTGGAGTACAACTCAGGATAGGGACGAACTCCTTGAACAAAACACAGTTCTAACCTTAAAGGTAAAGACTGACGAGTTTGTATATTAGATTTTAAAACTTTTTATCATAAACAAGGGAATTCCCTGGTAGCTTAGTCGATAAAGAATCTTCCTGCAGTTCAAGAGACTCGGGTTCAATCCCTGGGTCGGGAAGATCCCCTAGAGAAGGAAATGGCAGCCCACTCCAGTATTCTTGCCTGGAGAATCCCGTGGGCAGAGGAGCCTGGTAGGCTACAGTCTATGGGGTCACAAGAGTCGGACACGATGGAGTGACTAAATCACCACCATAAACAAAGTGGAAATCAGCCACAGGCAGAGTAACAATCACAATACATATAACTGAATAATATTTGGAATATATAAAGAATCCCTAAAAATAAATTAGAAATGGAGAGCCAATAGGAAAAATGCAAATTAAAAAAATCACAGAAAACAAAATGGCCAACAAACATTTTTAAAAAGGCTCACTCAAGAGACACGCAAGCTAAAACCATAACGCAACAGCATTTGCTCCGTTGAACTGTCTGCTTTCAGATCTATCACCTTCTCTTCCTCTGCTCTTTCTGCAGGATAGGTAAATTAGAATTTCCGGGTAAGCGTAGCCAGTGAGAGGTGCTAAAGGGATATTCCAGCACAAGAGGAGGGGAGCCTGAGGTTTCTCCCCTCTTTTCTGTGATTCCTGTAGCAGCACTGACAGCTTCCACGGCTTCAGCTCCCCACTCCCGTCTCCCACCCTGGTTGCAGTTTCTGACAGGGACCCTAGCTTCTGGTCTCTGGTAGTACCAACTTCGCCGAGCTTCTCTCTAGGCCTAGGGCTGACAGAGGCTTCCTACAGTTGTGGATATTTTTTCACCAAACTGTTTTGCTTTTCAGCTGTCCCATCAACTGTCTAATCAATTCCTTCTATTAACTTTTCTTTGTTAAAAGATCTGGAATGTTCCTGGCCAGACACTGACCATCCTACGCTTATTAGACTGACACAAATGGAAATATCTGACAAAAGGATGTAATGATGAAAATATAGAGAAATATGAACTTCCATATGCAGCTGGTGGGAGTGCAAATTGATAAGATCACTTTGGAGAGCCACATGTAGTAAAATAGTAACTGGATGTTTCCTGTGGCTTAGAAATCCCACATGCAGGCATACAAACCCAGTCGATACTTTCACAAGAAAGTGAATAAAATGATTCCCGCCATACAATTGTTTATAACAGCAAATTTTTCAATAAAAAAGTAAATATCTATTAACAGAAGCAAGTGTTGCAATATAATATGTTCATAGAATGGAATACTGTTGAATAGTTCGGTATCAACTGTAGCTTACTATATCAACATGAAAAAAATCACAAAAGCAAAATAAAGTAGAATGATATATATCTAAAGCACAATGCCATTTACAATTATAAAAATATCAATTCTGTGTATTCTTTAAGGATAGATGCAAATGTAGTAAAATTATTTTTAAAAAACATACACATATAGGAGAGAGAAACACCAAATTCCAGATAATTGTTCCCTTTGGAGGGAAGGAGGGGAATGGGTTTGGAGAGTGTTGTACATGGAAAATCAACCTGATGTTTTATTTCTCAAAAGTATCTTACACAAATTTGGCACCAGTCATATTTAGTAAAGTTGGGTGGAAGACACATAGGTGTTTCCTGGGCAATTCTCCACACTCACTGAAAGATTTCATTTAATTTTTAAAAAGAACTTTCTAAAAGTAAGTGGCCTTCTTAATGTAGACAGGCCAATCACAGATAACTAATCATGACCCCAGAGTTATATGGAGTAGAAGCTGCTGGGAATTGATAATAGATTCCCTAGAAAACCTACCAAATTTCCTCCAAAAGGAAAGCCATGTTTTATACACCCTCACCCTCATCTATCTTCAAAACAATACACTTTTTCCATGTTCATCATCATCAACCATGTCAGCCTGTTGAGGGCCGTTCCTGAATGAATGGTGTTTTAAACACGCTCAGCCATTTCCCCAAACACTGTCCATCACTGCCAGCCTTCCTGTGTCCATTACAGTAAATCCATCTCTGTGATGTGCAGTCCGTCTGTCCCAGCATCCAGGCAGAGTTTCTCGTTTAGTCTTGAAATCTAGCCGAGTGACCTGGCTTCATTTCATTTGGTTTTGCTTCCCTTTACTGGTTATTGAAGGCATTTGTTATGGGCTAGTGCCATGTCTTTCCACAGCTCTCCTCACTCCACTGCGACGTGTGTCTAGGTCACTAGCTGCAGTGTAGGGGGCCCCTTTATATCTTCAGGTATCCTAGCCTCTCCCTCACCTCTGAGCACCTCCACAGGCTTCCCCTTGGTGTGGAACCCTCTTAGCCACCAAACTTCACCTTTCCCACTATTTCTCATCCCCTTAAACGCCAGCTTGATCCCTTCCTCCTGCAAACCTCCCCAGGTCCTTGAGACTGGCATCCTCTACTTGCCCTTACATTCAGCATATAATACCATAATCACTCTCACCCCCCCAAAGTTAAGCCCTATTCAGCCGGGAACATGGCTGTATCATACATCATACACTAACCCTCAAGAACAAAGCCTGGCATACAATAGACATCCAATAAATATTTCATGAATAAATGAAGTAAATCAAGTCAGATTTAATTTGTCTACTCAGGAAGTTATTCCTTTTCTGGTGAGGGAGATAGTTTGTATCCATGAAGTCAAAGTTCTCCCAATAACTCCAAGTTACTCCCAGTTTCCTTGTTAACTCATTGTAGATCAATCATCCAAGTATTTACCAAATTCTCTGCACAAGTTTCTTTTAAAAAAAAATAGCATTTCTGGGCTCACAAATTCCATTATATCACACTATGTAGAGTTTGAGTTCTATTTACTTTAACACTCTTCTTTCAAGTCTAACGTCTTTAAATCCAAAATATTTGCTCTGATATTCCTTCACTTTCTTAAGAGTTTTTAGTTCCACAGCACAATGAAGGAAGAAAAAAATGAAGACTGGAGGAAAACATATAAGTGAAGTGAAAGCCTTTTTAGAAGGCAAATCAGACACAGGTAGTTCACACACGAACTCTGGCATTTGTATATCAGCAATGATCATGGATTATTGCCCCATTCTATTAGCCTTTTAGGGATTTTGCATTTACTAAACCTCAAACAATAGCATGCAAATGTGGGTGCAGAAGAGGGAATTCTTACTAATGAAGCTTGTATGGGAAGTTCTTCTCATGCCAGTTCAAACTATCCTCTTGGTTTGCTTATGCAGCAGCAGCTGGAAGCAATACTTCTTTCAAATTATCACAAGATTTAAGGGTCTAATGTGTTCCAAAGACAAGCAGAATTAGTTACACCAGGAGAAAACCAATAAACAAGAGTATGAATCAGTTCTAATCTATCATATTGTAGTAATTTTTTTTATATTATGACTATTACATAGAACACATATGTATTCACATGTGTGTATAGATATATTTTCATTTTATATATTATGTAGGACATTTAATTAACTAATACATAAGTTAACATATATAATATATTTTAGAGATGGGTGTATTTTACATTTACTCTTAGAATGTAAGTTAATTCTTCCTTGGGATACTTTTCTTGACATTTCTGTAATAGATTTGTTTTTAAATATTTTAAGGAAACTTTAAAAAAGAACACATTTTTGCTTAGCTGAAGATAGAAAATCTCCAAGGGCTCCATGCTTTAACTGTATAAAATGTTTAAAATGTTGTACATAAACTAGAGAGCATTTTCCCCAAACAAGCATTAGGGGATTCTTTGACAATGCCCATTAGAGCATGCCAACCAATATGTTCCAATATACTTATTCCTCAATTAAGCACTTTTAATCCTTCACATCTTTCTTCTGAAGAGCTTTAAATTATCCTTTTGAGCAAAGCTCATTACTATGAATTCCAAGTAGATACATTGATGTTTATATACTTTAAATGTCTCTCATAATGCAGTTGCTTGTGCATGTAGCTAATGGCAGAACAGAACACTGGGATACTGTGCTTTCCAAGTGAGACTGCACCAGGATGTACCAGGCAAACATCTTCACCGTGTCTTTTTTCTTTTCTGAAACCAATGCAGATCTCAAAAAACATATTGCTCTGCCTATAACTCTAGCTGGCTGTAGATACAACTGGGTGATGACTGCGCTGCTCTAAGTCACTTTGGTTATGCCAGACTCGTTGTGACCCCGTGAACTGTAGCCCACCAGGCCCCTCTGTCCGCGGGATTCTCCAGGCAAGAATACTGGAGTGGACTGCATGTTCTCCTTGAGGGGCTCTCGCCCACCCAGGGATCAAACCCGCATCTTTTATGTCTCCTGTGTTGGCAGGTGGGTTCTTTACCACTAGCGCCACCCAGGGAAGCCCCTTGGGTGATAGCAGCTAGTATAACTAGTAAACCTAAATGTTTAAGAACTATATACCGTATCCCCTGTTTCCCCAGCCTGTCCTCACCTACCTTCCCAAAGATCACTCCCTTCCTTTTTTTTAACCATAAAAAGCAAACAGGATGTCTTTTGTTTAAACACCTATTTAGACATACAAAATTACGATCTGTTTCTGGGGTTATCTTACATACAATTCATTAAAGATCACTTGCAGACCTATTTTCTCTCAAGGTCTCAGTAGCACTATCTTGAAACTGATTTTTAGATAGTCAAAAGTAGAATGACTAAGTGTACACAAGGTTTTCAATTCAATTCAGTTGCTCAGTTGTGTCCAACTCTTTGCGACCCCATGGACTGTAGCATGCCAGGCTTCCCTGTGAGGCTCACAACTTACACATCAGACAGCTCTCTGATTCAAACTCATTTCAAATTTCCTAGTTGTGTGCTGCTCAGCACATAACCTCTCTGTGCCTCAGTTTCTACAAAAATAGGATGGTAGTGATAACAGTACTTCTGGCTTCAGATTATTGAAGTGATTCAATAAAAGTTTTTTATAGGCTTTTAGCACAGTGTCTGGCACTCTAGCACTGGCTGAGCCTGTTGAGGTAACTGAACCTGACACTGAGAAAAAACACCAAATACCATCTTATATTCATATAGTAGGCTCTGGTTAATAGCTTTACTCTAACCTGACTGCATTCTGAGCCCTCTGAGGTTTTGCGAGGAAGATGAAGTCACAATATTTCATCAGTAGGATTTCAATAGTTCTAAGAAAAGAAAATTATAAGCAGACTGTGGCTGATAGAAGCAGAATAGGAATTTACTGGAAGAATACTGTGAAACTCACATTCATGGAAAACAAACTGAAGAACCAGGCTCAGAATGAAAGGAACCTGGGAAGATGGGATCCAGGCTTACATCACACCTCAGGAATCCCTGGCAAGAGCACCCTGACATTAACCATAACACAGCTTCCCTGTATCATGTCACTGTCCCCAGATCCTGGGTGCCCCCCAAAATTGGCTCTTGCGGACATACCACTGCTGCTGCTTGCAAGACTTCCCTGGGTTCATTACTTTTTCAGGCTTTAGGAAACCTTCATCTTGGGTTCTGTTCTTCTTCTGGGAAACCAGACAACCAAGGAATGCATGCTTGAACAGTTTTACATACACAAGCTACTCAACTGCTCCCACATAACCCAGATCCAAAGCGACTCTGGTGACCAGCAGTGTCTGGCCAGATGCATTTCCAAGGAATCATGACACTTCTAGATTACTTGAAGACTCTAGGGTTACGAAAGTACCTCTTGATCCAGTAAAGACACAGGACAAAGTTCAAACATTCTACAATTTTCAAGTAAGTTCTTAACTTGTTGTCTGTTCTGAGAGAGAAATGTAAAATAAGCAGTTTCACGGAAACCTTCAATAAACCCAAGAAGAATCTTGGGAACTAATAGATATTTGTTTTCTGTTTTACTGTCATCCTTTATGAAACTATATTTAATCATGCTTCCAAAATAATGCTTCTGATGCAGTGAGTAAATTTTTTTCTTAACCTGTCTATTTAGAGAGTGACAGGAATCACCTATTGCTATGCTGGGTTCTACAATTCCAGCAACTGTCACTGGCTTTCTTTACTGAAAATAATCAATGGTTTTGACAGATAGAAAGGGGAGGATACCATGGCATATTCTGATGCATCTTGACAGCATGTTTCAGAGAGGCTGTCCCTATCAGTTTCTTCTCTTTGATTTGTTTCTACCCAGGAATCCAAGGAAAGTTCTTAGGGTCTTAATACAGAAACCCCCCCCCAAAAATAAACAACAATGGATACCGAGAACTTGTCTGTTTTTCATCCACTGATACATTTTCTATTTTATCTCTTCATTTTAACCTGGTATGGTTTCAACAGAGTTTTAAAATGTGCAAGATTCATATGGACTTGGGCATATGTTTCCTTGGCAGTAAGAAAAGGCTTAGGTTGACAGCTATGTCACTGCCACACTTTATTATTGGTTCTCTTATATGATTCCAAGTTATTTTAAAACTTTATTAATAGATATTATAAATTATTTAAATTATCTGACCTTAATAGAGAATTAAATGACACAGGACATTTTAATGAAATTCATTGCATATACTCAGAATTTGCATCATTAATGCTGTCTAAGTAAGTACAAACATTATTTTCTAGAACCTGCTATTACATGAAAGAGTTCTTTTAAGAGAGGTAAAGATGAGAGTCACATTTCCATCTCGTCCACACGTAAGCTGCTCTCTCTCCTCATAGCAGAAAATAGTCTGCTGTGCTAAAGAATTTGAAAAACTGTTTTGTTAATAGGTAATTAAAATGTGCAGCTAATGGGCCTCCTGAGACTTTAAGCTAAAGCTATTTGCTGTCACTTAAACGACTCCCTCGGCTCAGGCGGTTGCCAATCCAGGGGAAAGACCCTGAAACTAGATCCATGAGCAGGCAGAACTTCAAGGCCTGTGACTATCCTCCAAATTGAGTAAACTGGGCTCCTGAGCGAGACAGAAGGATCCTCAAATTATAGCAGGAACTTCTGCTTCTTTGAGCTTTGACCGTGAATACAAGTCAATGCAAAATATATACAACACACACACAGAGAAACAGAATGGCTTCCCAAGACCACAGGCATCACTTCTAGTCTTTGCAAGGGGTTTACTGCCCAGCTGGGTTGATGGAGTACCTCAGCATCCTTTCTTAACGCCTCCTGACAACTCGCCTGATGTCTCAGAGAGTTTCTTAAAATATTCTTAAACCTTTGGCATCCCTTCCTGCCCCGGGCCTCATGAATAAAACATTTATCCACTCAGCAGCTTTGGCAGAAAGGAAAAGCCAAGTTCCATCCATCAACGTCAAGGGCTGAATTACCCAGTGATTGCAGATCCTTTAATAACTCTGCTTCTTTATGACGACATTGGTAAATAGTCCAATACTGCCAGCACCTTTTCTTTCTTGGTAAGCCTTCCTTTTTTTTTTTTTACCACCACTGTGTGAAAACAATGAGTGGCCATGGTGATCCCAACTGTGGTGTGTTTCCACCTGCAATCTGTAATCGTTTCTGAGGGCCACTATAACAAAGTACTGTAGATGGAGTAGTGACGACAGAAGGCATCATCTCACAGTTTTGGAGGCTAGAAGTTTGAGATCAGGTATTGGTAGGGCTGGTTACTTCTGAGAGCTGAGAGAGAGAGGGAGAACGTGTTCCAAGTCTCTCACCTAACTCCTGGTGGTTTGCGAGTAATCTTTGACTTTCCTTGGCTTATAGAAGCATCACTCTGATCTCTGCCTTCATCTTCACATGCCATTCTCCCTATGTCTGTGTGTGTGTGTGTGTGTGTGTGTGTGTGTGTGTGTGTGTGTACCTTCCAAATTTCCCCTTCTTACAAGGTCATCAGTCATATTGGATTAGGGACCCACCAGTATGGTTTCCCAGGTGGCACTAGTGGTGAATAACCTGCCTGCAAATGCAGGAGATGTCAGAGACGTGGGTTTACTCCCTGGGTCACGAAGATCCCCTGGCTACAGTCTATAGGGTCGCAAAGAGTCAGACAAAATGGAAGCAACTTAGCATGCAGACATCTACACCAGCATGACCTCAAGGAATTACATCTACAATGATCTGATTTTCAAAGGTCACATTCCGAGATGCTGGGCTTTAACAAATAAATTCTAGGAGGTAACATATTCATCTTAGAAACTTTATACCTTTTCCAAAGTCTTTTTTCCCCCAAGAGTGCATTTATTCTTCCTGTTGGTTGCATGAAGATCAACCAAATATACTCATAAAAGACTAATAATGATTTGTTTTTCACACAAGGGCCAAATAAAGTCTGGACTTCATATACCATCTGATTCACTTGCTATAAGAAACAATTTACTATTATGCTGTTTTGTGAGGTGAAAGAGTAAAAGCAATTTTGGTAGAAACTGAAGTAAAAGCTATTGACACTTTATGAGTCAGTCAGTTCAGTTGCTCAGTCGTGTCGACTCTTTGCGACCCCATGGACTGCAGCACGCCAGGCCTCCCCGTCAATCACCAACTCCTGGAGTTTACCCAAACTCATGTCCATTGAGTCGGTGATGCCATCCAACCATCTCATCCTCTGTCATCCCCTTCTACTCCTGCCCTCAATCTTTTCTAGCATCAGGGTCTTTTCAAATGAATCAGCTCTTCGCATTAGGTGGCCAAAGTATTGGAGTTTCAGCTTCAACATCAGTCTTTCCAATGAACACTCAGAACTGATCTCCTTTAGGATGGACTGGTTGGATCTCCTTGCAGTCCAAGGCACTCTCAAGAATCTTCTCCAATACCACAGTTCGAAAGCATCAATTCTTTGGCACTCAGCTCTCTTTATAGTCCAAGTCTCACATCCATAAATGACCACTGGAAAAACCACAGCCTAGACTAGACGGGCAGTGTTGGCAAACTAATGTCTCTGCTTTTTAATATGCTGTCTAGTTTAATCATAACTTTTCTTCCAAGGAGTAAGCGTCTTTTTCTTTCATGGCTGCAGTCACCATCTGCAGTGATTTTGGAGCCCAAAAAAATTAAGTCTGCCACTGTTTCCACTGTTTCTCCATCTATTTGCTTGAAGTGATGGGACCAGATGCCATGATCTTAGTTTTCTGAATGTTGAGCTTTAAGCCAACATTTTCACTTTCCTTTTTCACGTTCATCAAGAGGCTCTTTAGTTCTTCTTCACTTTCTGCCATAAGGGTGGTGTCATCTGCATATCTGAGGCTATTGATATTTTTCCTGGCAATCTTGATTCCAGGTTGTGCTTCATTCAGCTCAGCATTTCTCATGATGTACTCTGCATATAAGCTAAATAAGCAGGGTGACAATATACAGCTTTGACGTATGCTTTTTCCTATTTGGAACCAGTCTGTTGTTCCATATCCAGTTCTAATTGTTGCTTCCTGACCTGCACACAGATTTCTCAGGTGGCAGGTCAGATGGTCTGGTATTTCCATCTCTTTCAGAATTTTCCACAGTTTATTGTGATGCACACAAAGGCTTTGGATAGTTAATAAAGAGGAAGTAGATGTTTTTCTGGAACTCTTGCTTTTTTGATGATCCAGTGGATGTTGGCAATTTGATCTCTGGTTCCTCTGCCTTTTCTAAATCCAGCTTGAACATCTGGAAGTTCACAGCTCATGTATTGTTGAAGCCTGGCTTGGAGAATTCTGAGCATTATTTTACTAGCATGTGAGATGAATGCAATTGTGCAGGAGTTTGAGCATTCTTTGGGATTGGAATGAAAACTGATCTTTTCCAGTCCTGTGGCCACTGCTGAGTTTTCCAAATTTGCTGGCATATTGAGTGCAGCACTTTCACAGCATCATCTTTTAGGATTTGAAATAACTCGATTGGAATTCCATCACCTCCACTAGCTTTGTTCATAGTGATGCTTCCTAAGGCCCACTTGACTTCACATTCCAGGATGTCTGGTTCCAGGTAAGGGGTCACACCATCATGATTACGTGGGTCGTGAAGATCTTTTTTATAGAGTTCTGTGTATTCTTGCCACCTCTTCTTAATATCCTCTGCTTCTGTTAGGTCCATACCATTTCTGTGCTTTATTGAGCCTATCTTTGCATGAAATGTCCCCTTGGTATCTCTGATTTTCTTGAGGAGATCTCTAGTCTTTCCCATTCTGTTGTTTTCCTCTATTTCTTTGCACTGATCACTGAGGAAGGCTTTCTTATCTCTCCTGGCTATTCTTTGGAACTCTGCATTCAACTGGGTATATATTTCCTTTTCTCCTTTGCTTTTCGCTTCTCTTCTTTTCACAGCTATTTGTAAGGCCTCCTCAGATGGCCATTTTGCTTTTTTGCATTTCTTTTCTTGGGGATGGTCTTGATCCCTGTCTCCTGTACAATGTTATGAACCTCTGTCCATAGTTCATCAGGTACTCTATCAGATCTAGTCCCTTAAATCTATTTGTCACTTCTACTGTATAATCATAAGAGATTTGATTTAGGTCATACCTGAATGGTCTAGTGGTTTTCCCTACTTTCTTCAATTGAAGTCTGAATTTGGCAATAAGGAGTTCATGAGTTGAGCCACAGTCTGCTCCCAGTCTTGTTTTTGCTGACTATATAGCTTCTCCATCCTTAGCTACGAAGAATATAATCAGTCTGATTTTGGCATTGACCGTCTGGTGATGTCCATCTGTAGAATCTTCTCTTGTGTTGTTGGAAAAGGGTATTTGCTATGACCAGTGCTTTCTCTTGGCAGAACTCTGTTAGCCTTTGTCCACTTCATTCTGAACTCTAAGGCCAAATTTGCCTGTTACTCCAGATGTCTCTTGACTTCTTACTTTTGTATTCCAGTCCCCTATAATGAAAAGGACATCTTTTTGGGGGGTTAATTCTAGAAGGTCTTGTAGGTCTTGATAGAACCGTTCAACATCAGCTTCTTCAGCATTACTGGTCAGGGTATAGACTTGGATTACCGTGATATTGAATGATTTGCCTTGGAAATGAATGGAGATCATTCTATCATTTTTGAGACTGCATCCAAGTACTGCATTCCAGACTCTTGTTTACTATGATGGCTACTCCATTTCTTCTAAGGGATTCTAAGGGATTCCTGTGGTTCACTGGAGCAGCCCTGAACAGATACCCCATGTCCAAGGTCAGGAGCTGTGGCTGTGCTTCACTGGACCGGCTGTATGGAGATACCCATGGCCATGGTCAGAGAAACCCCAGTAAGACAGTAGGCACTGGAGTGGCTGTGAGGAGATACCCCATGTCCAAGGGCAAAGGAGAACCCCAGCAAGATGATAGGAGGGGTGAATTCACATTTAGAATCAAACCCCATTCCCACTAGAGATGCTCAGAGGGCTCAAAAAAACCTTGGGGACACCAGGGCCCAGGGACCGCACAGAGACTGAGACAGAACTGTGTTTGAGTGTCTCCTGTGGAGATACAGGTCGGCGGTGGCCTGCCGCAGGGGCTCTGGGAGTGGGTATGGCATAATCCTTCTTGGAGGAGGTCACCATTAATCTCACCACAGAGCTGCCAGAACTTACACAGGACTGGGAAATAGTCTCTTGGAGGGCACAGCAGAACCTGGTGCACCAGGACCCAGGAGAAAGGAGCAGTGACCCCACAGGAGACTGTCCCGGACTTGCCTGTGGGTGTCTGGGAGTCTCCAGTGAAGGTGTGGGTCGGTGGTGGCCTGCTGCAGGGTTGGGGGCATGGACTGCAGCAGTACATACATGCCGTCTTTTGAGGGAGGTCACCATTATCTTCATTACCTCTACCATAGTTTGGCCCCAGGTAAATAGCAGGGAGGGAACACAGCATCACCCATCAACAGAAAATTGGATTAAAGATTTACTGAGTGTGGGCCTGCCCATCAGAACAAGACCCAGTATCCCCCTCAGTCTCTCCCATCAGAAAGCTTTCATAAGCCTCTTATCCTTCTCCATCAGAGGGCAGACAGACTGAAAACCACAACCACAGAAAACTAACCAAACTGATCACATGGACCACAGCCTTGTCTAGCTCAATGAAACTATAAGCCATGCTGCAGAGGGTCACGCAAGACGGACGGGTCACGGTGGAGAGTTCTGGCAAAATGTGGTCCACTGGAGAAGGGAATGGCAAGCCATTCAGTATTCCTGCCTGGAGAACCCCATGAACAGTATGAGAAGGCAAAAAGACAGGACACTGAAAGATGAACTCCCCAGGTTGGTAGGTGCCCAATATGCTACTGGAGATCAGTGGAGAAATAACTCCAGAAAGAATGAAGAGACGGAGCAAAAGCAAAACACCACCCAGTTGTGGATGTGACTGGTGATGGAAGCAAGGTTCGATGCTGTAAAGAGAAATATTGCATAGGAACCTGGAATGTTAGCTCCGTGAATCAAGGCAAATTGGAAGTGGTCAAACAGGAGATGGCAGGAGTGAACATCAACATTTTACGAATCAGCGAACTATAATGGACTGCAATGGGTGAATTTTATGAGTAGATTCTTCTTTATCACCCTATGTTGACAATAAAGAAAAAGGAAATCCAACAAAAATGTACCATGTAACCTTTCAAAATTCTATATGAATATGCAGAAAATATAATTTTTTCTCATATTTCTACAGAAGAATCTCATGGAACTAAATAGTTTTCAGAACTGGGCTTAAAGTGGTAAAGGGGGAAACACTCAGTTATTAAATAAAGAGTCATTGGATCCATAAAATTATTAATAATCCTAGATGATCTGGTTAGCTAGTAAATTTAAATGCTATTATATTTTCAGATTTATGTACCAGGCCCCCCTAAATACTCAAAAAAATACAAAAAGAAGATACATCCTCAATGAGCACAGAGAATCCCATTTGATGCTAAAGAATAAAATTGATTCATGGTGAAGACAATTTTACTCAACAGGTTCTAATTTTATTTTACCTCTGAAAAAGCTGCTTGCTAGTCTATCCAGAATAGAAATATACTTCCAGTAGCCTATGTCATGGAACTATGTCTACATATCTCTGCATATATGTTGTTGTTTTTATTTACCCACAAAGTAAATATATGTGGTGTATTTGAGATGATATATCATGAGCTTCTGTGTACAAATGCAAAGGGAATGCAACTCAGTTCAATACAAAATGAATCAAATTTAAGAAAAAGTAAATATATGTGGTGTATTTGAGATGCTTTATCATGAACTTCTGTGTATAAATGCAAAGGGAATGCAACTCAGTTCAATACAAAATGAATCAAATTTAAGAAAAAATTTCTTAGTGGTGTATAGACACATTTTTCTTGGGGGCATTCTGCCCCGGTTTATACATAGCTAGGAGACATCTCCTTTATTAACACCCTTCAATTCGCAGGCAACGAGCAAGTTTCTCCCCCTCTTTCCCCTGCTCTTTCACATACACACATACACAGAGCCATAAACTTTTTCCCATTAAGAATAATCAAATCCAAATAAACCACATTGACCAACCCTCCCTTCCATCATTTTCTCCCAATTCCAACAAAGCTACTAGGGAAATTAAACCCTCCCAAAACATAATTTCTTTCTATACCTGCCTGCCATGGATCCTATTAATGAAATACTTTAAGAATTAGTATGATTGTTAATTCTCACTGAAGACTCATCAATGGACATCAGTTTGTAAATATCACTAAAGGCCCTACAGAGTACCTGGCACTCCTTCTCACTCACAATACTCTCAGTTTAAGTACTGAGACAAAACTTTTTTGTGGTTGCTTTTGTTATATTCTCATAAGAAAAAAAAGAATCATCTCCTTAAATAATGCTTGGTTTTATTTTCATAAAGCACCCTTTCAATCACATTTGATTAACTCTCCCCAGTTGAAAATCATATTTGATATGGGCAACAGTATACACCTGAATATAAAAAATGTGTACGGCTATTAGAGACACATAATATAGAAAGCGATACAATCCATCTCTTACTTGCAAAAGATGCTCCTTGCTTTCTTTGGTATGCTTTGTAGTTAGATTCAAATTATGCATCTGGGAAACCAGAAAGAACAATGAATGAGAATAATCTTCACAGAATATGCTCAGGGACTATTTTCCTGCTTGGTTGGGGTTTTATTTCCAGGTAACTTTTCTGATAAGTGGGGAACTTTCTCAGAAGACCTTCTGATTGCATGGTCTCAACACTGTGACATTTTTATGTACCCGTTTTAATGCCTCATTAGTTTCATTACCACTCCATTTCCTCAGCAAGCAACAGTTCCAGCCCCAGTTCTCAGAGTGTCCTACTGAAAATAAATAAAAGATTTAATGGTTTAAGCCCTACTTTCCAAGGGGTGCTCTTACTGTTCATCTATGGGAGGTGGATGCAATAAGAATTCTGCTAAGTCTTGTTACCAGGCCAACCATATACTGCTTCCCCTTCTCCAAGAGCTGGGCCAGGGTTTCTGGAGATCACAGAGAGTTCTAACTATAGGCCACTGGCCAGTGCCAGTGTGAGCTGTGGCCTCTTGCATGTACCGGAGGGGAAGGAGTTCTCCATAGTGATTTCCTGTAAGTTCTCAGAGGACAGCATACATAGCAGGATGTGTGAATCCCTCCCAGGTTCAAAGGCCCCGATGTCCTGAACTTGGAAGATGTATTTAGCCCCTCTGGGCACTCAGAACTCTACTCAAAGAACAGCAAAAGCCTCAAAAGCAGACACCCACCTTCCTAGAGAAGCTCCCATAGGTCTAAATTGGGAAGAAATTTTGCACATAAAGATAATAAAAACATTAGCACAGACAAGCCTCCCCAGCTCATTGTTAACTCCAATCAGATAGAGCATGTCAGGTCCCTGAAACATAACTATCTTACATGAAAGCTACAGGTGCTTTCTTCAGCATCTCCCTAGCTTCATAGTGAGGCCGAGGGGAATAGGCCTCTTACCAGAGCAGAGAAAATGTACTAATACAGATGGGAAACGAGCCCAGAAACAAGGAAAGTACCCCTGTAAGCTGGGGTAGACCTCAGGGAAAGAAATGTCACTCTGTCAGCCACCCTCACTCCACTGTTCCCTGCAAACCTCTGTAATGAGAGGCGCAACAGGAAAGGCTAGCTCTTTACCCGTCAGTGGCTCTGCTCTTGTCAGCCCTAGTGCCAAAACACCATCTTCTGGCTTTCACCAGACTGGCTCCTTCTCACTTGTCAGCTTTCAGCTCTAACACCAGCTCCTTAAGAGGGCCCTTCCTCCCTGCCCTGCTACATAACACGTCTCTACTACTGCCCATCCCAGCCACCCTGGTCCTCCCCTTCACCTATGTTATCACTGCCTCCGCTTGTCTTCTTTGTAACCTGCTTCTACACTGGACCAGATGTCCCTGAGGTCAGAGACTGTGCCTTGACTTTATCAGGACCATTCCTGGCACATACTAGATGCACAAGAATGGCTGGCGGGAATGAATGTGAGCTGCACGGCTCAGTAGAACTTTTTGGGGTGATGGAAACATTCTGCTTTAGGTTCTGTCCATGTGGTAGCCAAATGTGGCTACTGAGCACTTGAAACATGGCTAGCACGAATGAGAAACTAAGTTTTAAATTTAACTTACTTGTAATTTAGTTTAAGTTTAAATTTAAATAGTCACATGTAGTGTTGGTTGACATTTTGAAGCACTTTAGGACCTCCAATACTTTGGCCACCCAGTGCAAAGAGTCGACTTATTGGAAAAGACCCTGATGCTGGGAAAGAGTGAGGGCAGGAGGAGAAGGGGACCACAGAGGATGAGATGGTTGGATGGCATGACCGACTCAAAGGGCATGAGTTTGAGCAAACTCCAGGAGATGGTGAGGGAAGCCTGGCATGCTGCAAAGTCCACGGGTCGCAAAGAGTGGGACATGACTGAGCAAATGAACAACAATAGGATAACTCCTTCATTCCACTGAAAGGTACATAGCTATTTCCAAGAGCTAATCTGACTCAAAGAGAAGGAGCTACTTGGAGCCCAGTTTGGTATTTTTCTGAGCTACTTAACCATGCCTATGTAGCCTGGAAATCACCATTATTAACCTTAATAATGCTTTTCCTGGGTATAGAATTTGGCCTATATTATAAAACAGAAAATTTGGATGGAATGTCCAATAAAATCAGTTAATACTTCTCTAAATCATTTTATTGATGAATTCCGAATTCATACAAAACTCAAACATCTTTAAGAACAATAAGAAAGTCAATACCTTAAGCTAACCTCCAAGTATCTGTTTAACCAAAGTAACAAAATGAACCAGAATAGCAGTCTTACTGATTCAATGCACCATGGCCTTTGGAGGCAAAGACTGTGTCTGCTAGTTCTATGGCATGTTTATCCCCAGGAACACAGCTGCCATGGAGAAGGCCCTCAGTAATATGTTTTTATGCACAAATAAATCCAATAGAGTCCTTCTTTTCAATTACTCAGGTTTATTTATTTCTCTCTTTTTCTTTTATTACTATATTTTTTTTTTCTCAACTGAAAGTAAAAAAGGATGGATGGGGAAAGGCAGATTGTAGAATTAAAGAGACAAATTTTTTTAATATATTCAGATTTCTCAGAGTAGCCCAAGCGATGGGCCAATATCAAGAGACTAGGAGAGCACAGGCCCAGGCAAGTCCAGATTCTCACCATGTCCACGCACTCAAGGTGGCTTGAGTGAGGACAGAGAAGGTCTCTCTGGCCAGTGTTCATTTCACCCAGCTACTGGTAAGAACTGACACCTGGCTGGCCCCAAAGCCATGTTCTCCAAACAGTACCATGCAGATGCCGAAGACAGAAAAACTACAACAGGATGTAGTGGGCAGATAAGAAGTCAAGCATGTTCTTCATAAACCTGAGCTGAGTCACACCGGAGGTCTGCAGTTCTCTCTCTCAGAAGGCACAGCGCCCACAACCTCCTCCCAGAGGAGAGAACCACAGGACTTCCCTCGTCTTTTCCTTCAGGCTCTGGTCTTGCCAATGGACCCAGCCACGGTTTGTTCTGGTTTCAGAGCGGCAGCTCCAGCAGATAATTTCCATGAGAATTAACAATCACCCGTTTCTCATTTCTTTACTCCTCTTCCTCTCCTCTCCCTCTGCACCCCGTTCTCTCTGACTGATACAGTGAATCACAGTCAGCATTGTCTCTTTTTGATCTAGTTAGGAAAACAGTCCCATCACCTCAATACTGACAGCAGTTGCAGCTGGACCGCCCCAGGCCAGAAATCCTTTGTCTGAAACAAACAAACAGAAACTCTGCCTCTCCCTATTTTCCCACTGGAGCCTGTCGCCTGCCTCTCTACTGGAAATCTAACCCAGAGGCATTTACATCAGGCCGTTTGTTTTTATAAGTTATAACAAAAGGCAAAAATGAGCATGGTTCTCTGGCTACAGGGCAGATTTCCCAGTGCCTCATTTGTTAGGGATGACATTTCTGTTAATGCCCTTGTACTAAAACTGCATGCCTGTATTTTAATTTTGCCATAATGTCACATCATGGCACTTAATAAGAGAGAGTCATCAAGAGCTGTCACCACAGACATCGTGGAACTTTATGTGACTGTGTTGTATATGGACTCTTGGACAGTGTTTCAAAATAGTTTCATTAAGAGTATGTTGTTTAAAAAAAAAAAAGGAAGGAAGGAAGGAAAAGAAAAAGGAAGAATATGTAGACCCTTAGAGTAGGAACTGCTACAAAAGAGGGAATAAATATTTGTTCTTCATTTTGTAATTTATCAACCATTCCGTTTGGCACTGCATCATTTTTTTAAGTGGGTTTGGTATGAAATCTCTTGTTCTACTGGATCAGGTATTACTATGCACCAACCAACTCAGAAACCTGCTGTGCCTGAGAAAAATGTTTGGGAAAATAGATGTTAACATCGAGGACCTCTTTCTGCTCAATGACAAACTTCCACAAAGCACGAAGTAAGGTCTGCTTCAATCTGTTCAGTAGTCATGATGGGGTGTTAGAGCATCAGGGACACCTGCTGGGGTTCAGGGCAGTCTGCTCCCAAATGTGCCTCATGGCATATTTGTTATTTTCAATTAAAGTTACTTAAGAAACAGCCAGCACAAGAGGGACACTCTGACCCTCCTGTCTGCCTGGAAGCAGGAAATAAATTTCTCATGTGAAAGGCTGTACTCTCTGCTTCTAGAGGCAAAAAAGGACACCCTAACCTCTAGAGAGATAGGGGATTCAGAATCCGGGAAGCCTGTATCAATAAAACTTGTTACTTCTTTGATTGACTACCCCAAGCCCAGACCCTGTTTAGATTTGTCACTAATTGGACATCCAAAACTTGAGTTTCTTTGTGCTGCCTACTCCTCTTAAATTTATTGTTTCTTTGTCTAAGAAGCTAAAAGTTGCCTGTGTTGGCCATTTCTAAGGCCTCATTTCTATGAGACCTCTGTACGTGTGATTAAAATTCGTTTCTTTTTCTCCTGTTAATCGGTCTTGTATGGTCTAACCGCAAGAACTCAGAGGGGTGGAGGGAAATTTGCCTCTCGCCAGCCTGGCCACATCCAGGAAAATACTAATTTTGCATGTGGCAACACAGTAATGAAGATCACATGCAGAAATTCTTTGCCTCTTTGACTGTTTTTATGGTTATTCATAAATGGAAGAAAAAGATAAAACATGCCAGTTTTCAGATATGTTCATGGCACTAATTTACAGAAAACAGTGTGCATGAGATCACACGTCTTTATACTTTGATTATGGAGAAGACAATGAGGGCATCATAAGAAAATGCAGTGATAAACAGAACTCCCTTTCACGTGTCAAGGGCCTTCTCCAAGATCAGGTTCGTCACTTTCTCTTAGACTTGGTAGGAATTGTACCACAGGGATTTACAAATCCTTCAGAAGCTTTTTTGTTACAAAGGAGAGAGCGATTCTTTGCATAGCAGAAGATGGTTCTCCATCTCTCCAATTCTCTGACCTAGGAAAAATTACTGTCAACTAGCTGCCCAGCTGAGGGATATTGATTCTCCTGTTGCCATAGCAACACATTAGTTGTCAGGTTTCTCTGTCTCTTCTGCTCAAAGCCTAATCTGTTCCCCCTGCCTTTTGGATTTTGACACTTTGTAAGCCTTAATTAGTTTATGTGATGGGACCCGCACATTTTATTTTTATACTAACTAGCTATTGAAAACATAGTCATCCAGAGAGCAGATCACAGAGGTAAAAAGTGGTGTGCTGTCAGGCCGGCCAGAAATGACAGAGCGAGAGTAAAATGGGTGGTAGAAGCTCTACTTGCTGCTCCTCAGATATTGGGGAAAATCAAAACAGTTTTTGCCATCTGTCGTAGAGCACAGTGTGAAAATTACGGAGCTGTTCGTTTCAGTGCTTGAGGAACATTCTGCCACTGTGATTAGATCACAATAATATTACCTAGTCACTAAAGGTTTGGATCAATGCTTTTTAATATTTTTTTTCTTCTCAGACAATCTCTGTCTTAACTTATTTTTCAGTGGGAATGTCTGCTAAGCAATTCACTTGGAGATAAATATTTCACATAGGCAAAGCACTCGGGATGGTAGTCACAGTACAGTTGATAAGTTAGTTAAGTTCAGAAAGTCAGTAACAAAGGACAGCCAGGACAAAGCTTCATGAAGCATGACCCTGCAGAACCAAGAGTTAGCTTAGAGCATCAGTTCTCAAAATGGGGTCTACAGAACCCTTTGGGAGAGGGCTGCGGCAGATGTGGGGTGCAAGGAGCTTCTTGGGGAAACTGACAGGTCAAAACGATAGTCGTGATCAACTTAAGACCTTATTGCTGTTTTCACTCTCAACCCATACACTGATGGCGCAAAAGTAATCGCGGTAAAACTGCTAAGTGGCTTAACACAGAACATAGCAATCTCCCTCAGTCTCCTTCTTTCCACTCCCACTTCTTTCCCTCCCTTTCACTCCCTTCCCCTCTCCTCTCTCCCTCACAAACAGGCACTTACAGAAGGAGGAGGAGGAAGTTACATTTTAAAATATCCCTGATAAGGGCGTTTTCCCAAAAAATCGGTCTATTAAATTCAGGCCCTTGAGTACATGTCTTTTGATTATTCTGCATGACAAAGTAGGAAAGTGGCATAAAACCCTTCTGTTAGCACTGAAGTAGGGATGGTTGTCCCAATGAAAAGCATTTGAATGACTGTTTGAGCAGAGAGTGGACCCAACCTTTTATTTTTTAGTGGAATACAACTTTTATTTGCAAGAACAGTGGACAAGCAATAGTACTGACACTTCAGTATTTGGCAGACTTTTTTCTTTCTAAATTAAAGAAAATGTAACTGTCATTTCCACAGAACATCTTGCAGTATAGGTTGCCAATGATAAAAAGTGAGTTTCTAAGCACAAGCTAGATATTTGTATCTGTAAGCTTAAGTGACTCCCAAAACAAAGATTTTTTTTTCTGATAAGATAAATGGTGATATTAATGATTTTTTTCATATTGTACATTGAAATGTGCTAGCAGTTGGAAGGTCTGAACTAATATTTTTCAAATAGTCAATGAATGATGTCACAAAATCGTTCACAGGTAAAAAGACCTACTCAAAATACAAGCAAGATCAATAATTATAATATAACAAAACATAAAACTAATTCTTCAGTTTTCAAATTTCATACAACAACTAGCTTGAGAAAAACTATCACTTGTCAAAATTTGGGTATATTATCAAAGACAAAACCCCACAATGATCTAAAAGAGGACACAAAATATTCATCTCTTTTATAGCTACACATCTGTGTGAGACCAGATTACATTTACACCTCAGCCAAAACAAATGGATCACAATACACTGAATACAGAAACAGATCAGAGACCCCATTTGTCTTCTATAAATCTATACATTAAAAAGGCATGCAAAACTGTAAAATACCACCCTTCTCACTAATTTCACTTTGTTTTGGGGAAAATACAGCTATTGTTCACAAAAATATTTAGCTACTACATCAAGGGTTTATTGCTGCTATTTTAAAAGTAGATAAATATATAAATTAATTTTTTTACTTTCAATATATAATATAGTTAATACGTAAGTGAAGCCCTTTGGAGTCCTCAGTAACTTGTTAGTGGAAGGGTCCTGAGACCATGCAATTCAAGGGCTTTTATCATGTGTGTTAGTCGCTCCACCCTGTCCGACTCTGCGACACCATGGACTGTAGCCCACCAGGCTCCTCCGTCCATGGGATTTGCCAAGCAAGAATACAGGAGTGGGTTTCCATTTCCTTCTCTAGGGGATTTTCCCAACCCAGGAATCGAACCCAGGTCTCCTCTCTAAGCCACAGGGGAAGCCCTTTATCATATGAAGGGCCAAAATGGGAGAACTGTCCAAGATACCCAAATGACAAATAAGGTCCCAAGACACATAGGAAGGCAGGTTCTTAGAAATCCATTTCACCTTCCATGAGACAATTAAACAGCTGCTTCAGGACCAGGGTCTAATCTCTTATCTCCAAAGAATAGATAATAAAATCCAGATCAGCAAAGGAAAAGAAAGCCCAAGTTTAGCCCCAGGGCATAATTCTATTTTCTTGGGAAAGACATACTGCTACCCTCCCACCCCTTTTTTAATTTTACAAGATTTTTGTCTTCTGGGCCTTTCCATATTACCTTAAATAAGCAAGATGCCATTCCACATTAACATAGACAAGATGCTCTGAGATCACCAGAGAGTCTATAACACCAAGTATTATTTACAAAAACAGAAATCAGAAAAAGAGGTGACATGTTTCACATTGTAACACATACCATTTATAATAACTGGAATAAAAGTTTATGCTAACACTCTGCTGCTGCTATGTCTTACGTTATTTAAAGAAAACCCACAAATCCTCATACCAGTAATGCATGACTTATGGTAGACTAGGGAATATGATACCATGTTTCCAACAGAGATTGGCATCCTGGACAAATGTAACCATTCCAGACCATACAATTAAGATGCAGATCACACTTACATCAAAGAAATTTTGAGAAATAATGCATCTTGCAACACTTAGTAAAGTTCAATGATTCAGACCTTTAAAAGCATAAAATACTATCACACAAGCAGAACATTTTATCATCCTGGGAATGAGTGAAGCCAATGAAGTCCAAAAAAGCACTTTGCTCCTCATGTATATTTTACTTACTTATGACTCTTCAGCATGGACTATTCTGTTGTCTACATTATCCAATTTTGGGATAACTGGATTCTTGGTTTCTCATCAGTAAATATAAAGAAATGTTACTTACCTGAGTCCAAGAACATCCAAGCAGCTAAACCACTGAATCTGCCATCTCATCTTCCAATCATAGAACTGTGAAATAAAATAAAACAATTGTCAACATCCAACCTGAAACCCTTCTGTACTTCCACATGTTCTGTGCTTCTTCACTTCTGAAATAAATTAAGCTTTAGGAAAGGGAGATATGAGGGATGAGGCCACATGACATCGTCAAGAAGCTGCCCCCTATAGCTCACCTTTCCAGGGAGCTTTGCTTTTTTGTTTTGGTTGTTGTTGTTGTTTATTTGTTGTTGTTCTGGGGGGACTTTGCTGTTTTCTTGTTGTTTTTGCACAGGTTCATTTTCTCTTTCACAAGCTACAAAAACCAGTAATGCTGACTTTAGAATAGCACTGCCAGGGTTGTTTGCTTGCTTATTTGTCTTTAGAATGCAAATCGATTTATCATATAGAATTCAGGGGTTTACATTTCTAAGTCTACTGAGGCTTATCACAACAGTGGCAACAAAAAATCTCTAAAGAATCTTATTTTAACTCCTTCAAAGAATTATTAAATGTTTCATTTCTATATCCTCCATGCCCAACATTAGCAAAGTGAACTGACCAAATGTTGTAAGAATAAACATTATAAACAATACCATGTCTTAAAAGGAGTATATAAAAACATTAAGTCCTAAATTGAGGATCTCCATGGGATGGAGCAGTGTGATCCTAAATCCCTTGGAAAATTTAGTCAGCCCAGTTGACAACTCCAGTCAGCCCACCCTTTTCAAATTCAACAGAAGCAGTATCATGTTTCCCAAGTACAGAACATAATGTCCTGAAACTGGAAAACTGAGGAGCTGGCAGCATTACCCCATGAGTTTCCTCTGGCAAGTTGTTAAGGAATTAAATAGTGTGCAGGGTAATGGTAAGGAGCTGGTGCTGATTTCCGTCTGGTGTTAGCCAAGCCTTGGCTCCATAACCAGGCTTTCATTTGTATCAACAACAGTCTGTTCCATTATTTTGGCCTCTTTCATTAGTCAGCACAAGCAGCACATATTTTAGATATGTCAGAATCTGGTTTTGCATATGGGTTTCCCACAAGATAAAAATTCTTTTAACTGCCTCTAGGTATCTGTAATGAGAGAAGTTCTTTAAAGGAGACAGGGATTTCAGCCTCATCTTCATGGCCAACAAAAGAAGTCAGGCACACAGGGCTCTCTGACAATGCTGTGATTCATGTTGTAGATATACATTTTATGACTCGGTCTGATACCCCTGTTTGGGGTTAGAAATAATAAATATGATAAATAAGACAAACTAGTTCTTAGACAGTCAGCTCAGCTTAGGCCACCCTGAATAAGTCTCCTTATTACTATCAATTGAGCAGTCAACAATTTTGTTCTGTTTAATATTTGCACCCCATGACCACAACATACAGTCAATTGTTATTCTCTTCACTAAAGGATTAAACTTTTCCTAATCTTTGGTACTAAGCAGCCAAGAAGGATTTTAAAACTACTGCTCTTCTTATTCAGCCACCAGACAATGGACTCAACACAGACTTCAGCAAAAACAAAAATTAAAAACAAATTATGCTTTATTTCTTAATAGTCCCCCTCAATTTCATTCCTCTTTGGTGCCTTCAATCTTGTAAAATTATTATTCATAGAAAACAAAATCCCTCCTGGACTCTAAGCTTTTCTACTTTCTCACTTTCAGGATTTAAAATATGCAAGGAACTGAATTATCAGGAAGGAAAGTACAATTAGGCCTCTCAGTTTATGGGAGGGACAGTTGTTATGTGTTCGCCACAGGGAGATTTCATCACACCCAGAATTTGCATTGAATGTCTTTTTAATAAAAGGAAGAGCATCCCTGCTTCTGGAAGAGACACCAGCCTCAAGGAGAAGATAGACGGTTGTCTTAGGGCACCCTGGTTACAGTAGCTGATGACAAGATTAACAGTTAAAATATTCTTCATGTGGGAGCGGCTTCTCCTTGCACCTCCAGTCTTTTTGTATTATTGTGGTAAAATACATACAATGTAAAATTAACCATTTTAAAATGAATGAGTCCTTGGCACTGAGTACATTCACCATGCTGTACAATCATCGCCACCATCTAGCTCCAAAACTTTCTCATCACCCCAAAAGAAAACCCTGTACCCACTGCACTCAACAGTATCTGAAGTCAGGGATTGAATGCTTAGTTTGGGATCAGAATTTCTTTAATTCCTTCCTTTTCATCTCTAATAGGTGGTCATAGTTGAAGGCATGAATTTTGAAATCTGAGTGCCTGTATGTAAATTCTGCTGCTGGCACCATCTTAAACAAATACACATTTTTCTCTGAGCTTCACTGTCCTCATCTATGACATGGAAGCAGTCATAAGATTCTTACAGGGTTCTGAGGAATAATAATGTACAACCCAATTGGTTCAGGGTCTGGCAAGCATTAAGAGCTCAATACATGCTTCATATATTTATTAATTCAGTTTTTCATCATATCATCTGCGGACTACATACCTTCTAAATGTTGTGTAAATATGAGCTCCTTTAAAATCCTTAACAATCCCAAGAGGTAGTCACTACAACTAACTTCATTTTACAGATGAGCCAACTCAAGCAGAGAGATTAAGTAACTTGTCCAAGGTCACACAGCCCTTAAGAAGCCAGAATTTAGACCTCCTGTGGCCATGCCCTTAACTACCATGCCATGCTGCATTTCTATATTATTGTTTCCAGTTATCACATTCATCCTGAAAGGCATGTGGTAAGTCATTCCTTAAACACTTTTTTTCTACTTCCTAGAGCAACTTGATGCTCTCAAAACTAGAGAACATCCATGTTCCTGCCTTCTTCATACAGCATGTTAGAGTGTTTTCATGTATTCCTGCCATTACTTTTTTCATTAAATGAGTGATTTTACACAGTAGTCTTTAGATTAGACATGCTATTTGTTTGCTCATTTGCCCCATCACATTACAGCATAATTCCACAGTAAAAAGTCTATTCCCCCAAATGTATTTGACCTTTACACTTTAGTTACGAGTCATCCTTTTATATTTCCCATCTGTTTATGCAGGTACACAATACCCCTACCCCCGAGTGGCAAGCTCTGTGTCTGGTTAGCTCATGTTACACTGAGAACATGCATTTCATTCTGCCTATGACAGACAGGTGAGAACTCAGCAGGAAGGGTGGAGCTCTGTCAAATACACCATAGTCATGTTCTTGAGCTCATCCCGAGACCAGGGGCATGGTGCAGGAAACAGCCCCAGGCACAGGGTGGAGGAGAGAGAGATTGTGGGAAATTTTCCAGAGGAAGAGTGAGGGGCACCAGTACCCATTAAGCACGTGTGCCTGTGACCACGTGGATGAGAAGCCAGTCTAACAAACACCTCTTCCAGGTACTATAAATTGTCAAATTGTTAGCAGAGTTCTGCACATTTACACAAAGCAGGCCCACTGGAAACCCAGGGCAAGATGTTTCATCATATTAAGACAAAAAAAAAAAGTACAGGTTTTGATGAAATAAATTTCCCTTGAGGCACAACTGTTTTTCTTCATACCTTCAAAAGGCTTCATATTACTTGGAGGTGTGTCAAATTCAATTTCTTTCCTTCTTTTTTTCTCTTTATCTTTAATTACAAAAGTAATGTATGCTCCTTGTAAAAAGTTACAACAATACAGAAGCATGCAGAGTAAAATAAAGTTTCCCTCTTGCCGTCATCGCCTTCCAGTTCTAGTCCCCAGAGGCAACCACTGTCAGCACTTTATAATAAAGCTTTCAGAGTCCTTTCCTAATTTTTATGCACACATGTAAGTATGTTTGCACATATGCAATTGTATATGGATATGCAAATGCACAGATATACATATTCAAATACTAGATAAACAAACCTGAATACACAAAAATCTAAGTTGTTTTATTAACCGTAGGAAAAAAAAGAATAAAAAAGGTAAGACAGACCAGCAGAAGTTTGAGTCTCCTATTAAGAGCTGCTGTCACACAGAAAATACCCTTGAACTGAAAAGAATTACAGAGAAAAGATTAAAATGAATAGCTCTTTTAGCTGAGAACACAAGGCATTCAATAAATGATATTTTGTACGTCTAACTCCATACTGTGGCCATTTTAGTTTGATTGGTTAAATAACTACTTCTTATTACCAGATTTAGGTCAATAGAACCATCAGCTTTGAAGATTTATGTTAGGCAGTTCTAGAAATAGAAAATTTTTATTGTATGTACTCATTGGTACTCACATTCTTGCTTATTTGATCTGACATTCTCCCCAACAGCTTTGCTAATGCATTGCCCCCTTTGCTCAAAATATCCTTCTCCCATCCCTATATCTTTCCTCCTCCAACTTAAACTTATTCAGGCTTCATACAACAGATCACTTCCTACCACTTCTGGAAAGACCATTTCATCGCTGTGACCCAAGGAGATTTCTCTGCCTTCTGAACCTTACCTGGTTGGGTTTGCTCCTTTGTGATCAACCAAGCATCGTATGTGTTAGTTTGACTTTGTCCGTAACTAGATTTTAATTCTAAGTGAGGGTATCTCAGGCACTAGCATGTTACCTGGCATGATAAACCTGGTATGTGTTAAGAGAATGTTTTATGAGAAATTTATTTCAATTACTATGGAGTGTGGCCAGATATTGATCAGTGTTCATGGTTTAAACTTCAAGTAAGAAACCAAAGACAATTTCCTCAAAGCTTGTTAAGTCCTGAATTCTAAGATAAAGTCAGCATGCTATCCAGGGTTTCTTAGCTTCGGGCCTTTCAATGTGTTGCGGAGGGTCATTCAGCCCTCTGAAATTACGAGCAATGTTGGGGGTGTGTATTCATGTGCATTGGGGGTGTGGTATCGGAGGAAGCCGATGGTTTTCATCAGATGTGCCACAGAGCCTGTGTCTTCAGAGGGTTAAGAAACATTATTTAGGTCACACAGCAGACACAGAGAAGCTTTGGTAAGGGTGCATTTAAGTAGCATGGGGAAGCTTGGATAACACAAAAGGCAGTGCCTCTTTCCAGGTGTAGGGGTTTCTCAGGAACACTTATATCCATTCCTCCATCTCAACCAGCTGTTCAAATGCTTGACATTAATAAACTATCCGTCTTTTGATATTTTTCAATGAGTTGAAAAATGTCCGTTCGTGACCATGAACTTCCTTTGGCAGGAGGTGATAGCAGGTAGGGTTGTAATGAGAAGAGTGCCTCAGGCCAGAGAGGGTTTACATAAAAATGAGACCTGCATCTTAATATGATCATAAACCTCAGCACACCATTCCACATTCAGCTAAACACACGCACACAATACAAAGTCCTCTTTCTGTGGGTATGCGCTTATGCACAACTGGTGTGAATGATCTCTATAATAAAACATGGCTCTGAGAACCCATGAATAACCCTTCAGTGCCTCAGAGGGTATTAGTAAGAACAATTCTAGAGCTCAATACCCAAGCCAAAGAGAAGTCTGGTGAACGGAGCTCATTATTTCTGAAACTTGTCATGCCCCACAATAGGAAAAAAATCGTCATTTGCTCTGACTTAAATTAGAACTGGTTTCCCACTGAGGAGTTTGTTGAATCTTTGGCACAATAACAGATGATGCCTTAGACAATTACACATCCATCTTAGGATGAGAATGAACTCAGAAGGATTTCGACACATCTCAATTTCAAATTATGGAAGCAATTACCCCTTTCTGAGGCTGGAAGCAGTCTGTACTTCCTAGGAATCGGGACATCTGGGTTTTAGTCCTGAGCCCACCACTATTAGGTGTGGGACCTTGGACAAATGAGTTAATCAGATTTTCCTCATTTGTAAAATGAGGGGGTTGTATTCTGTCTCCTCTCAGCTCCCTTCCAGCTCTCACATTCTAAAGCTTATGTATCATTCTGAAGGCAGTGAATGGATTAAGAGATCTTTGGTTGGAAGAAAAAAAAAAAAGAGGAAAAAGATTTCTCTTGCCTTAAGACATGAATTCTTAAAAACTCAGGCTAGATTATGGGTCTGTAAAATGAATCTCATTATTCCATTAGATATATAAAAGGCTGTCTTTGATAGTTACTACTTAAGATTCGAGTTTCAGGTTTTCTAATCCCAGGCTCCCTCTGGAGATAAATGTTATTTAAACAAACACCTAAGTACAATGGAGTCAACACCTAAAAGATGGTTTTTGTTTGCTCATTTGGTTTATCTGAACCCGTCGGTCAGCACAAAACAAGATCAGCCCAAACCCAAGGTCAGCACAAAACAAGAATACTCTCTGGCAGATGGCCGATGGGTTCAGATAAACCAAACTCTTATATCGAGTTTTGTGAAGTCTGATTTATCCAGGACCAAGGGTCTCTTTAAGGAATTTCTCTTTCCATTGAACAACTCTTGTTGCTCACTCAAAGTAAAATACAGTAAGAGGTTCTCTGTTTTTGGCTCAAGATTTGAAAAAAGAAACAAACAAAAACAACTAATGGGTGATAATCCATCCCTATAAATCTCACAGATCTACAAGGACCCTTTTATTTCAACCAAAATGGTTAAAATGGTAAGTTTTGTGTTAGGTATATTTTACCACCTTTAAAAAGAAAACTTAATTTGAAGAAGGGGAAAGAGTGTGAACCCACACACCAGTCAGAAAGTATTTTGTGCAGAGGCTAAGATAAGCTTTTGTGCAGAAGCTGGTGCCTTGGATTAGGATGAGGCTAGTTGAAGTCAATCATCATAGTACTCACTATTCAGTCTTTCAATCCTTGAACATGGGGTGTCTTTGCATTTATTTTTATCTTTTAAATTTCCTTCAGCAATATTTTCTAGTTTTCAGCCCAATTCAATCTTGACAGAATAACAAGAGGAAGCTATTTTAGTAGCTTCTCTGCCTATTTTAATAGCTACTTTAGTAGAACTTCTCTGCCTATAACTGCAGTGACTTAGCAATACAGGACCACATGGGTGTAATAAATATACCAACGTCTGTGTGGTCCTGTACAACCTAGACCCTTCACCTAGGTCCCCAACAGCATCCCACATCCCTCACACCCCACTCTCCTGCTGGCCTGCTTCACTTTCAGGTTCCAGAAACTGCCAAACCTTTCTCTACCTCAGGGTGTTTAGATATGTGATTTCCTCTTCCTGGAACACTTGTCCCCTCATGATTTTCTCTCTTCTTTCAGGTTTAATATAAATGTAACCTCCTCAAAGAGGCCACCCTGATGGTCCTTGGCATTTAGGCCCGCCCATGCCATCACCATCGCTGCTCGCCTTTGTGGCCCTCACGGTATTTCGGCCGCTGCATAGCTATGTCTTCCACGGCTCTCTTTTCTCTGGTGATTCTCCACCTCCCCCAAGGTGAAGAGTCATGGTCTTATTGACCCTCTGTCTCTGCGTCTGGCATGAGGTTGACCTGCACTGAATAATTATTGAATGAAAGCAAACAACGTTGTCTATCACACACAGGCAAAGAAGTCTTGTCAGGAAGGTCGGTAGAAAACAAGAATACTCTCTGGTAGATGGCCGATGGGTTCGCAGAAACCAAACTCAGCTGTACCGCACCCACTGTTGGCCTACAAACTCAGTCATCTGGAGAACAGATCTTGCCAAAAGAAGGAACACTTTTACTGGTACATCATTAAGAATATTTTCTAAAAGATTCCTAGGACCCATGTCAGAGCTCATTTTTCAGCTTTGCAACATTGAACTTGATAATAGTGAAGAACAAAGAGTGATTCCATGCTCAGCGTGTTCAAGACAAAAGACTTCCAGAGACGCTGGTGATGCCCCCACTGACATTCATAGCTGGTGATAATGTACATCACAGGAGCTCTATTCGAGACAATGTAGCAACGCTACTGCCATCAGAACACCCACTGAGAGGGACACTAATCACAGATGCAATGGGGCTGGGACGTAAGTAACCAGAGTGTCTGCTTCATGGAGAACTGGGAACAAAAGAGGCTCCCAGGTATGAGCGGCTCCGAGCTGATGCATCCATACGGCAGGATGTATGCAGGACGTTATCAGCAGAATCCCTGCAGTTTTCGGTAAAGCCCTGCTTCCAAACCAGCAGTACCATCAGGAAACAGAACACTGACTTGGGAACCAGAGCTGGTTCCAAGCTTGCTCTGCCAACCATGAGCACAGGGGGACCCTGGGTCAATTACTTCTCTGAACCACACTCTGCTTAACTGTGAAACGAAGCCCAAAGATCAGCTACAACATATATGGAGTAAGAACACGGGTTCTAGAAACAAACTGCCTGGATGTGACTTTGTCTCTTACTAATGACATGCTGAGGGCAGTCAGGGAAATCTCTCTCTCTCTCTCTATGGGCCTCAGTTTCCTCATTGATAAAGTAGGGGCAATAATACCTGCCTGAATATTACAAGGTTACAAGGTGATACAATCCTTTCTGTTGTTTAGGTGTGTCCGACTCTCTTGCGACCCCATGGACTGCAACTCACCAGGCTCCTCTGTCTATTCAATTTCTCAGGCAAGAATACTGGAGGGGTTGTCATTTCTTTCTCCAGGGGATCTTCCCAACCCAGACTGAACGCACATCTCCTGCATTCGAAGGCAGATTCTTTATCACCGATCCATCAGGGAAGCCCAACAGAATTCTTAAAAGCACTCTATTCAGCATGTAGAACAAACAAAAGTCCTAGAAAAGAGTAGCAATTGTACAATTCTTATTTCCCAGGCCATTCTACAAACATAGCGATGCTCCTTGACATACTAATTGAAACTAGTTCTCATATATACCTAGTAAGGAAGAATTTGGTAGCAATGCCATAGGATGAAATGAAATATTCTATATACTCCTTAGGACCTCTGAGACAAAAGCCTTCAGAATCCCTTACCAACAGAGTTGCTTAACCGACATGTTGTATCTTGTGCCATATAAAAGTGAGTAGGGATGAGCAGGAAAATGTAATCCTACTTAATGGAGATGGAGAAGGCAAGGCACTCAGAGATGTGTAACAACTTCTACCCGTCACAAATAAGATTTCCACTCAATTCCAGGAGTTCACACACTTCAAATAATGCCTGCCTTTGGGTACTAGTTCTTGGGTTTCCCTGATGGCTCAGATGGTAAAGAATCCGCCTGCAACGTGGGAGACCTGGATTTCATCCCTGGGTTGCAAGATGCGCTAGAGAAGGGAACAGCTACCCACTTCAGTATTCTTGCCTGGAGAATGCCATGGGCAGAGGAGCCTGGTAGACTATAGTCCATGGGGTTGCAAAGAGTCGGATATGACTGAGCGACTTTCACACTTGGGTACTAGTTCAGTTCAGTTCAGTTGCTCAGTCGTGTCTGACTCTTCGTGACAGGAGTACTGTTTAAATCAGATTGCCCAGGGATCCTGACATACTGGTATCCACTCTTCTATGGGGCCTCCTTGGAGCATGCCTGCTCCCATAGGACCAAGACATTTCTCAGTCACTATAATGGCAGAATCCCTACCAGTCATGCACATCTCCAGTCTCTCTCTGGAGGTTCTTCCCAAGTTCATCTTCCACTCTGAATAATGCCACTAAATCTGGAGCCTCAGTCTCCAATCTCAGGGCAATTGGCTTGCCCATGACCAGGCAGGGGCATCTTATGCCTTTGACACAAAGGGACTGAGAGCCTGGTCTCTACAGAGCTGTGGTCTGGGGTCAAGCTGTAACTGACAGGTGTGTCTTCTGTGGTCTGGGGGCTGGGGTCAAGCTGTAACTGACAGGTATGTCTTCTGCCCCCAGTGAACTCCCAATCTAGAAGGGGAAACTCCTGAGCAGTCTGGGAATAGGGGGATGGTATGTGGTGCTATGGAAGCAGACGTGGGCCTGAACCAGGGGTGGAGGCTCAGAGAGGCTGTCCGGGAAAATAATGCCAGAGAGAGAGTTAAAGGGGAGTGGGAGATAACCAGCAAAGGAGCGTGAGGGGTAGCTCAGGGCAGGAGGAGACTATTCCAGGGAAAGGGAAGAGCACGTTGGACATCCAATATCAACAGGGCAAGTGATGCCTTCAGGGTCTTCAAAATTGGAGTAAAATGAAAGTCTAGTATATAGAATGAGAAATGGTCTGAAAGGACCTCCTGATAGGGGACCCTGAATATGATGTTAGAGCGTTTTGACTCAAACTCACAGAAAACAGAGGTTGGAGAAACTTTAAGCTGAAAAAGCACACAGTTGGCACATTCCACCACCTCTGAGGTCCAGCAACAGTCTGGGGACAGGATCTCATCCCCAGCATCCACTGGACACATACCCCTCACTGTCTGCTTGTCAACAATATGCCCAGTGCTAGGATATTCTGGTGCAGAAAGCCCTGGCTCTGCCTTCATGAGCCTCCTGCCCTGCTGACCCGAAAGGTCTCTGTCAAAGGATCAAGATGACAGACATGGGTGGGCGCCTTTAAGAACCAGAGCTGAGCGCAGTCATGGCTCATTCAGAGCAGACTCCCGGGGACACAGAGTGGGATAAGAATAGAAAAGCTGGGAGGGGAAGCCCCCGGAGGACCTCGGTCTCCATGAAAGTAACACTGAACTGGCAGAAGAAGGTCCCTGCTCGGACACTCGCTGGCTTTCCCTTAAGGGAGGGAGAGGTAAGAAAGGAACAAAAACGCCCGATTCTTAAATAAATAAAAAAGGCCAACTCACATCAAGTCCCCCGAAGCCTTATTACAGAACATTTTTTTTTTTAAAAAAACACTCTTAAAAGATAATTAACCTAATCTGGCATGTTACAAAGTCATTTTAAATCTCCACTTGGTGAATGAAATAATATATTTGGCGGCATATGTGTGTTAGCGATAACTCAGTCTATCAAGGGCCAGAGGAGCTCAGTCTGGAGGCGTGTGCCTCCTTCTGAACCCCGGGGGCTGGTAATTATCTCCTGCCAGCCTTGCCACGTGCAATATGGCTGTCTGCAACGGGGTCTGGCTTTAAAAACAATACCAGTTTGTCTGTAGGGACTCCTATCCCTGGGACCCAATCTGAGGATTTATAATGAACACAAGCAGGTTTAAAAGGGGAGGAAACAGCTTTTTCCTAACCTTATTGTCATTAAGATATAACTAAATCAAAGATATTTTAGCTCCTTTAAGGTTTATTAATTAAAAAAAAAGAGGAGAGGGGTCATTTAGTCTTTTCATTGCTATTTCGTGTGTTTAAAAACTAAGCCGATATTAAGAAACAAGCCGTCAGGTGGCCACGTGATGCATAAACTGTAATTATAGGATTCCCTTAATTAATTTTGACAGAGGATTTCACAACAGAGATCCCAAGCCAGTCTTATTTTCCCCAGAAAAGCACTGTGTATGGAATCTGTATTTGCAGAGCCTTCTGTTGAAGACGGAGATTAAAAAAAAAAAAGTCCTCTTTAATTACCGTAATGACTAATAACAACAGGAGCAAATAAGCACCTTCCCAATGACATCAGGAAGTGGTACTCAAATTGTCCCAGCTGGCGTGCATGTGGCCCCAGAGGTCACCACGGTTCATTAGCTTTATTTGTGATAAGATCTGGAGCAAAAATGGAAGCTAAATAAAGAGCCACCAACTGGATTAATGAGAAAAGTAAGGCCTTCCAAAGAGAGCAGTAAACCAAGCCCCAGAGAGGCAGAGTCTGTTGCCCCACTGTATTCAGACTCTCCGATTTCCTCCCGAGTAGAGCCCCTCTTGTCTTTATGGCGGCACTGCCCTTCCTGGGCCCAGCACGGGTGGCATGCAGTGGGTCCCCGGTAAGTGTTGCTGCATCTACATGCTGTTCTCAGTCTCCAGCATCTCAGCCAGCTAATATGTTCCCATTCCCTGTCACTGGATTTCAAGAGGTAAGCAATCTTTATTCATTCTCTTGCAAACACTCTCGCTAAACACACAAACAAACAGAGCCACTGGCTCTACCAAAGCTTTTTACAACCTCACTCCAACAGCTTTGAATTCCCACAGTAAGGTCCAGTTGATTAGGTTCCCCTTTCGCTCTCTCACTCAGGTGTCTGGGGACCTTGTACTGTGATAGAGCCGAATGTTCCTTGCCCTTTGAAAGTTGACAGTTCTGATAGTCACACCAAAGCCGGCCCACTTGCAGGGGAATTAGAAAAGTGATTCCTGCGTGTGAGTATGCTTTTTATCCCTAGACTGTGGATCATCCACTTTCTGCAATTCAAAGATGCACCTTGAATGTCTTAGCCTTCAATCTCTGGGCAAGTAGAGGTGATGTACCTAGGACTTGGCTGTTTGTTTATAAAGCTCACTCGTAACCTCCCTGCCACGGGCACCCCATCTCTAAGTCTGGGCTCCAGTGTTTTCCATACTGTGGTAATATAAGCAGGTTACATGAAGAGCTTCTTTGACTCAGTGCGACCAGGGCAGGGCCTGAGATTCTGCATTTCTAGCAAGCTCCCAGCTGTGACCAGTCATCAGCCCACATGGGAGTTGTCAGGGATTGATCCACACTGAGAGGGCACTAAACTCTCTAGTGACTGCTCAAAGCATCTTGTTTGCTTTTTCCCTCCTGTGCATTCCTTTTATTCCCTTTTGCAAAAGGGAAGCAAAAACTCTGATTTTGCTGGTGTTGCCCCATCCCCATAAAAACCAACATGGCAATCCAAATTAGTTCCACTTGAGAACACAGCCATAAAGGAGACTCACTTCACTCTTTTCCCATTTGTCATTTCAATCACGAAAGACATGCAAATTAAAAAGAGAGAAAGAGAGAGAGACAATAAAGTACCTAATGTCCCGTGTTCCCCTGTTTATCTGAAGGTGTTGATTACCTAGAGGTAATTTTTTTCTTGTAAAGTAATTTATTTTAAATAATAATAAAAAAAAAAGGTCAGGCAGCTATTTCATTTATCACTATTACAAAGGAGTCTAACCCAGTGATGGAGAAAGAGAAGGAGAAATTAATTACAAGTCAAAAGCTGCAATAACACTCCTTGTAATTGTGACAAAAATTTTAAATTAACATTTTTGTCACCGAGAGAAGTTTGATTAATTTTACAATTGGAGACGCTATCGCCCGAATATTGGGGGAGACTGGAGGACACAGACGTTTGCAGTTGGAGATGTAGCTGGCTTCTTTAGGACTCAGAATGTATCTGTGAGGCACCTTCACACTTTATTAACAGCTCAATCAGTGCCATGCTGGAAATAATTAGCCAAGAAACCATGGAGTAACTGGCAAACCGTGTGAAAAGAAATACAAGCAATGAGCTTTTCTGTGGCTGTAACAAAGCCGACCTTGTTTTGTTTTACACAGTACCCTGGGAAGAGGCTGGTGCCCCTACAATCTGCCCTTCAGGAAATAAAACAAAAGAGCCTGCAGCAGACACACTTTTCCATCGGCAGGTCCTTAAGTATGTTACACTGGGTGGGAAGGAGGAGGACCTCGGGTCTAAATAATAGAAATTAAGAGAAAGAAAAAGGTTTATTAAAACATGTTTGTAAATGAGCCTATTATACAGAGTGAAGTAAGTCAGAAAGAGAAAAGCAAATAGCGTATACTAGCACATATATATGGAATCTAGAAAGATGGTACTGATGATGAACCTATTTGCTGAGCAGCAGAGACACAGACATAGAGAACAGACCTATGGACATGGCTGGGAAGGTGGGGGGAAGGAGAGGGTGGGACATGTGAAAAGAGGAACATGGAAACATACATTACCGTATGTAAAATAGAGAGCCAATGGGAATTTTCTGTATGGCTCAGGGAACTTAAACGGGGGCTCAGTAACAACCTAGAGAGGTGGGATGGCGAGGGAGGTGGGAGAAATGTTCAAGTGGGAGGAGACAGGTAAACCTGTGGCTGATTCACACAGAAGCCAACACAGTACTGTAAAACAATTACCCTTCAATTAAAAATAAATAAATTTTAAAAATAATACATTAAAGTAAAGCCAGCTGAAAACGTTCTCACAGTGATGAATTTATCAATGGTCTGTGTAGTATACTGACCTCTAATACAACATTTGACAGTTTAGGGCTTATTATTTTCCAGGCACATAAATTATAAAGCTTTATCTGTACTAATTCCTTCAATCTCCACAATGACCCTTTAGATTCTATAACCATCCTCATTTTATGGACCCTGTTATTTTGCGGCACAAGAAGATTAAGAAGCTTACTATAGATTGCATACCTAGAGACTGAGGAACAGGTATTCATTTCCAAGCAAGCTGGCTTCAGAACCTATAATCTTAACTAGGGGTCAGGAAACCATGTCCCACAGGCCAAACACAATGTGGCACCTATTTTTGTAAATGAAGTTCTGTTGGAACACAGCCACGCGCATTCAGTTACATCTTGTCCGTGACTTTTTCACTATGATGGCAGAGCTGGGTAGCTGCATCAGAGACCTGCATCTCATAAAGCTGAAAATGTGTACTATCTGCCTCATGAAGAAAAGGTCACCAACTCTTGCTCTTGCCCACGATGCCCTACTGCCTCTCAGAAGATGTCTGCATGAACTCAAAGACTCTAGAAAAGACCAAACAGTGACAGACACCCTGGGTCACTTAAAAGAGCAAGTGACAGGGAAATGTGAAACTAATGGGACGGAAAACTTACTTGCAAAGCATGTATGCTAACTCTTCGTTTGTAAAAGGCTCCCCCCTGCCCCTGCAATGATACACAGTATTACATTAGATTTTGATATAATGCCTATCACTCAACTTGTGGAAGAAAGCAGTAAAGACATACAGTTTCTACCTCTTGATCCCTATGGTCAAGGAGATGGCAGTTTCTAGCATGGATCACTGAGCTGTTATCAAGTGAGCAAACCTCAGGAGAAAGAGCATTCATTTTCTCTCCACGGAGATCAAATGCAACTGCATGGCAAGTTACAAATTGAGATTACTGCTCTCATTGATGTTCTCCGGGTCTTTAGAGAGTTTGAGGGCATGTTGGTACTTTCCAAATCCCACAGGATGAAAAAAGAAATACAGACAAAAACAGTGCTATAACTTGCCCTAGAGTCTGAGTTTTTCGACTGTGTAGTTTGAGAGACAGTCTTTACACGAATAGAGAGAAGGGGAGGGGTAAAAGAGAAGGCTAAGAATGATTAATAAACCATTACTGGTGTCTGGTGTTAACTAGCACTCAACAGAGCTGTGATCTCCAACCTTTATGGCACCAGGGACCAGTTTCATGGAAGACAATTTTTCCACATCCCAGGGATTGGAGACACCTGCAATAGAAGTTTGTGGTTTAAGATGGGAGCCTTTTATAAGGCAGTGAAGGAGGGAAATCTGAGAGAAAGCTGACAATGTCAGTTTAAGCACTCAAGGAACATTCACAACCAAAGTTCTTCTACATAATCAAAAGGGAAAACTCAGAGGCAACCTAGATGTCCATCAACAGATGAATGGATAAAGAAGCTGTGGTACATATATACACAATGAAATATTACTCAGCTATGAAAATAAAGGCATTTAAGTTGGCTCTAATGAGGTGGATGAACCTAGAGCCTATTATACAAAGTGAAGTAAGTCAGAAAGACAAATATGGTATATTAATGCATGTATATGGCATCTAGAAAGATGGTACTAATGAACCTATCTACAAGGCAGCAATGGAGATGCAGACATAGAGAACAGACTTTTAGACACAGTAGGGGAGAAAGAAGGTGGGATTATTTGAGAGAGTAACATTAAAACATATACATTACCATATGTAAAGTAGATAGCCAGTGGGAATTTGTTATATATATACACACACAGGGAACCCAAAGCCAGTATTGTGTGACAGCCTAGAGGAGTGGGATGGAAGGGGAGGTGGGAAAGAGGTTTAAAAGGGAGGGGACAAATGTATACCTATACCTTTGTTGTTATATGGCAGAGACAGTCATGATATTGTAAAGTTTTATCATCCAATTAAAAATAAAATAAAATTTAAAAAATTAAAAAGTGAAAACTCACATGAAAAAGTAGAAATTGAGATAATTTCCAAATTAAAAAAGAAAAATCCAGGAAATGCAAAGTGCTGGCTATTAAAATATATTTAAATTTTATAATAACTAAAACTATTGCACTGACCCAAGAGTAGACAGGTGGAAAAAAATACAAGTTAATTAAATCTTAAAATATGTACATTGTCAATATAGGGGAAAGGAAGCATTTAAATCAGTTGAGATATTTCATAAATGGTAGCTAGATTAATTTTTTGTGGGAGGGAGGAAATATATACTTCTCATATATCTCAGTTAATTCCAAGGTAAAAAAAAAAAAATCGAATCCTATAATAACTAAAGGGGAATGTAGTTTACATTTCCTTCTAATTTACTCACTTTCTGTGTGAGGTAATCAGAAAGCAAAGGAAGAGACCATGAAAAAAGATTTTAGAAATATTTGGCCACATAAAAATTAAATCAAAATTTAATTGTTAAAATATAAAAGAGAAAAGCCTTTGAATTATCTATTATGTTAAGCACAAGATAATAAAAAGATATCTTAATTACAGTGGACAATACATAAAATAATACAAATAAAGTAGAAATAATAATAATAAAGGAAAATACACAAAAAATCAGTCATCCTAAGAGGAAAACACTTAAAAATGCATAGTTATCAAAACAATTTTAAAACAAAAATTTTAATAACAATTTTAGAAACAAAAATTTCATAACAATTAGATACCTATTTTGACCTATAAAATTAAGCAAGATTATAAACCACTACAAGTGCACTGTGGCTCAGATGACAAAGATCAACCTCCAATGCAGGAGAATCAGGGTCGATCCCTGGGTTGGGAAGATCCCCTGGAGAAGGAAATGGCATCCACTACAATATTGTAATTAGCCTCCAACTAGTAAAAATAAATGGAAATATATATATATATATTTTATATATATATAAAATGGAAATGGCATCCCCCTCCAGTACTCTAACCTGGAGAATTCCATGGACAGAGGGGCCTGGTGGACTACGGTCCGTGGGGTCACAAAGAGTCGGACACAACTGAGCAACTAAGACACGTGCCTCCATGTGCAGTGTGCAGGTGAATTTAATCCAAGAGTCCCCCTGGATCAACAGTGGATGATGTATGCTCCTAAAACTTTTAAAATAAATCGGTTAAAACAGCTAAATTCCACTTTGAAGATTCTATCCTGGGAGAAAAAAATATCACAGATGTTCAAGAAGAGGTGAATGCAAGTATAGCTCTGCATTCATACAGAACAGTACACAAAGTTAACAGGGGGAAAAACCCTGCAAATATCTAATAATAGACCTAGTTTAAATAGGCTTTGGCACATCAATCCTACAGAATAATCCTCAGTTTTAATCTTCTCCTGTAAAATATTTAAAGACAAGGCAATATTCCAATACAATGTTGAGTGAAAGGTAATAACAGCATGATATATACAATATGATCTGTGTTCAGAAAAAAAAATTTAATGTATATTTTTACTTTATAATTCTTTGTTTTGTGTTTTCTCTTTATATATTTTTATTATATATTATTAAAGCATATAAAATATATATACTCTATATATAAAGAAATATAAAGTATCTAAAAATTGTATATTTTTTTAAGCAAACTCCAAGAGATAGTGAAGGGACAGGGGAGCCTTGTATGCTGTAGTCCACGGGTTTGCAAAGAGTCAGGTATGACTTAGTGACTAAACAACAACAGATATATATTTCAAATACATAATATTTGCAATAGAAAGATGAAGAAATGTTTTTCTTCTTTGTGCTTTCCTATGTGTTCTAAACTCAGAAAGCCTACACAAATTTTGCAATTAATATTGATAAATGTATTAAATGTTAACTTTGAAAAAGAATATGGAAACAGGCAAAGTTGACCACTCTCCCAGGGACTCAGTGTAGGGGCAGGAGGACTCTGGATGGCTAGAGAGAGAATCAGTCCAGCTGTAAGGACGATTAGTTACTCATGTCATAGGTCAGTTCCATCATAGTGAGGACCCTGCCTGACTTTACCATAACGAGGTGTTGCCTGAAAGAGGCAAGAAGGTAGCAAGATGTCAACATGATCAAAACCAGGGCTTAAGAGGGCCTGATTCAGACACAGGCCACCTCAAGAGGGAAACCATCCCCAGACATTTTCAGTGCATGAGCGGAGGCTGCCCCTAATGACCTCCTTGGAGCTACCAGTCTGTCTGCTCCAGACCCCAGGATCACAGTGCCACATGTGAATCCTTATCCCTGCCTGGAAAAAGCAAACTGACATTGTGAGACAGAAAGCATTTCTTAGAGAGCACATACGATGATTTTTCCTTCACAAACCATCAAAGGTAAAGACTCCATTAGAAGTGGTGCCACCGAATCTGATTCTCTCTCCCTTTTCTAAAAGTAGCAAGAAATGTTAAAAGGCAATGTGATAGAAAGCTTTTAGCTTGGATTCATATACACTTCATTCCTCTGATAGGAAGTGAGTTCCACCTTTGAAGGTGTGGGCTTCACGCAGAGAAGAGTTCAATTGATTCTCTGCCACTACTACACTTAGTCAAACTGTTTCTTTCTGCTTGACAGGAAAGAGAAGGAATACCAGGGTATTACCTAACAGTTGATTTGGGGTCATCTGCAGAATAATAGTAATACAGTCCACTCCCAAATGATGCTGATATTATTAATAGCCCAATCCTTAAAATATAGTAGAAACTCCATAAATAGATCTGAATAAATAATTCCATGACATCCAAACTTTCTGGAAGACAACAGAGATTTTTGTACTTTCTTCAATTCCTTTTGTGTATGGTGACTGCAGCCATGAAATCAGAAAACAATTGTTTCTTGGCATGAAAGTAATGACAAATCTAGACAGTGTGTTGAAAAGCAGAGACATTACTCTGCCAGCAAAGGTCCATATTGTCAAGGATATGGTCTTCTCAGTGGTCATGTACAGTTCTGAGAACTGGACCATAAAGAAGGCAGAACCCCAAAGAATTGATGCCTTTGAACTGTGATGCTGGAGAAGACTACTGAAAGTCCCTTGGACAGCAGCAAGATCAAACCAGTCAATCTTAAGGGAGATCAACCCTAAATATTCACTGGAAAGACTGATGCTGAAGCTCCAGTATTTTTGTCCTCTAATGTGAACAGACAATTCATTGGAAAAGTCCCTGATGCTGGGAAAGATTGAGGACAGAAAGAAAAGAGGGCATCAGAGGATGAAATGGCTGGACAGCATCATCAATGCAATCAACATGAACTTGGACAAACTCTGGGAGATGGTGAGGAACAGGGAGACCTCACGTGCTACATTCCACAGGGTCACAAAGAGTCAGACAGGACTGGGCAACTGAACAGCAGCAACAAATTACCTTGCTATATGCTTCACTGGTCAACATGTATCTGGAATTTTACTCATTTTGAACATTCTGGAATCTTTTTTTAAAAATTAACTTATTTATTTTAATTGGAGGCTAATTACTTTACAATAGTGTAGTGATTTTGCCATAATTGACATGAATCAGCCATGGGTGTACATGTGTCCCCCATCCTGAACCCCCCTCCCACCTCCCTCCCCACCCCATCCCTTTGGGTCATCCCAGTGCACCAGCCCTGAGCACCCTGTCTCATGCATCGAACCTGGACTGGCAATCTGCTTCACATATGATAATATACATGTTTCAATGTTCCTCTCATGTTTGGTTTTCTAGACAAGAAACACTGCTCATCAACAAAAACCTTCTACAACCAATGAGTTAGGTTCTCTGCTAGACTCTGAATGTTCACTGGAAGGGCATGTCACTCTCACAGAGCCCATCCCACCCAACAACCAATCAGGAAACAGAGCCAGAGAGCAAGCCTTACTGGATGTTGGGGGACTGAGTTCTATGTTTCGTTTCTCCTGAGTCAGGGATTCACCAGATCAACCTTTCTTTCCACTAGGCCCCCACAAGCAGAGCAAGGGGAGAAGAACATAACTCATACATGTATGGAATGTGGTCTTCTTTTTTTCTTTTATGTTGAGTTAGTTCCCTCCTCCTATGTCATGGCCATATATCCCAAATATTATAATCTGTTTAGTTATTAATAATTAATGTAAGTAACCTAACTGGGGAAAATGGATTAGATGCTATGGTGCTTTTGAACTGGGAAGCTGTCTTTGCCCCATTGTATATTCTTGCATCCTTGGTAAAAAATAAGTTACCCATTGGTGCACAGGTTTATTTCTGGGCTATCTTGTTTCATTGGTCTATATTTCTGTTTGTGGCCCAGTACCATACTGTCTTGATGACTATAGCTTTGCAGTATAATCTAAAGTCAAAAAGGTTGATTCCTCCAGCTCCCTTCTTCTTTCTCAAGACTACTTTGGTTATTCAGGGTCTTTTGTGTTTCCATATGAATCGTGAAATTTTTTATTCTAGTTCTGTGAAAAATGCCATTGGTAATTAATTGGTAATTTGATAGGAATATCATTGAATCTATAGATTGCACTTAGTAGTATAGTCATTTTCACAATATTGATTCTTCCCACCCAGGAGCATGGATATCTATCTGTTTATGTCATCTTTGATTTCTTTCATTAGTGCCTTATATATTTAATTCTTTTTGTTACAGTGGTGAATGGAAGTGATTCCTTAATTTCTCTTTCTGATTTTTCATTGTTAGTATATAGAAATGCAAGTAATTTCTGTCTTTTGATTTTGCATCTTGCGACTTTGCAAAATTCACTGATTAACTAGTAATTTTCTATCTTTAGGGTTTTCTATGTATTGTATCATATCATCTGCAAACAGTGACAGCTTTACTTCTTTTCTGATCTGGATTTCTTCTATTTCTTTTTCTTCTCTGATTGCTGTAGCTAGGACTTCCAGAACTATGTTGAATAAGAGTGGCAAAAGTGGACACCCTTGTCTTGTTCCTGATCTCAGGGGAAGTGCTTTCAGTGTTTCACCACTTAGAATAACATTTGCTGTAACTTATCATATATGGCCTTTACTATGTTGAGGTAGGTTCTTTCTATGCCCATTTATTGAAGAGTTTAAATCATAAACGGGTGCTGAATTTTGTCAAAGGCTTTTTCTGCATCTATTGAGATTGTCATATGGTTTTTGTCTTACAATTTATTAATGTGCTGTATCACACTGATTTATTTGTGTATATTCAAGAATGCTTGCATCCCTGGAATAAACCCAACTTGATCATGGTGTATGAACTTTTTGATGTATTGCTGATTTTTCTTTGCTAAAATTTTGTTGAGGATTTTCACATCTATGTTCATCAGTGATATTGGCCTGTAGTTTTTGTATGTGTGTGTTTCTTTGTCTGGTTTTGGTATAAGGGTGATGGTGGGCTCGTACAATGAGTTTGAACATGTTCCTTCCTCTGCAATTTTTTGAAGGCATTTTAGAAGGATAGGCATCAGCTATTCTCTAAATGTTTGATAGAATTATCCTGTAAAGCCATCTGGTCCTGGGTTTTTGCTTTTGGGGAGATTTTTTTTTATCACAGTTTCAATTTCAGTGCTTGTAATTGGGTTGTTCATAATTTCTATTTCTTTCCAGTTCAGTCTTGGAAAATCAAACTTTTCTAAGAATCTGTCCATTTCTTCCAGGTTATCCATTTTCTTGCTATATGGTTGTTCTTAATAGTCTCTTAGAATCCTTTGTATTTCTGCACTGTCTGTTGTAACCTCTCCTTTTTAATTTCTAATTTTGTTGACTTGATTCTTTTTTTTTTTTTTCTTGATGAGTCTGGCTAAAAGTTTGTCAATTTTGATTATCTTCTCCAAGAATCAGCTTTTAGTTTTATTAATCTCTACTATTGCTTCTTTCATTTCTTTTTCATTTATTTCTGCTTCTAGACTTTATGATTTCTTTCCTTCTACTAATTTTGGGGGTTTTTTGTTCTTCTTTTTCCAGTTGTTTTAGATGTAAAGCTAGGTTGTCTATTCAGTATTGTTCTTATTTCTTGAGATAGGATTATATTGCTATAAACTTTCCCTAGAACTGCTTTTGCTGCATCCCATAGGTTTTGAGTTGTCGTGTTTTCATTGTCATTTGCTTCTAAAATTTTTTTTTTATTTCCCTTTTGATTTCTTCAGTAACCTGTTGGTTATTTAGAAATGTGTTGTTTAATCTCCATGTGTTTGGGTTTCTTACATTTTTTTTCCTTGTAATTGATATCTAGTCTCATAGAGTTTTGGATGGAGAAGATTCTTGGTACAATTCCCTTAAATTTACCAAGGCTTGATTTGTGACCCAAGATGTGGTCTATCCTGGAGAATGTTCCATGTGCACTTGAGAAGAAGGTGTATTCTTCTGCATTTGGATAAAATTTCTTGAAGCTATCAATGAAATCTATCTCATCTAATGTATCATTTAAGACTTGTGCTTCCTTATTAATTTTCTGTTTTGATGCTTTGTCATTTGGTGTGAGTGGTGTGTTAAAGTCTCCTGCTATTATTGTGTTACTGTAAATTTCTCCTTTTATATCTGTTAGTGTTTAAGTATTGAGGTGCTCCTATTTTGGGTTCATAGATATTTACAATTATTATGTCTTCCTCTTGGATTGTTCCCTTGATCATTATGTAGTATCCTTCTTATCTCTTGTCATATTCTTTATTTTAAGGCCTATTTTGTCTGAAATGAGGATTGCTACTCCAGCTTTCTTTTGCTTCCTACTTGCATGGAATATATTTTTCCATCCTCTTACTTTCAGTCTGTATGTGTCTTGAGGTCTGAAGTGGGTTTCTTTTAGTCAGTATATATATGGGTCCTGCTTTTGAATCCATTCAGCCAGCCTGTGTCTTTTCATTGGAATTTAATCCATTTACATTTAAGGTAATTATTGACATATATGTTCCTATTTCCATTTTCTCAATTGTTTGGGGTTGATTTTGTAGATCTTTTTTCTTGTCTTGTATTTCTTGACTGCATAAGTCCCTTTAACATTTGTTGTAAAGCTGGTGTGGTGCTACCGAATTCTCTTAACATTTGCTTGTCTGAAAATCTTTTTATTTCTCCATCAATTTTGAATGAGATCCTTGCCAGGTATAGTAATCTTGGTTGTAGATTTTTCTCTTTTAGTAATTTAAACATATCCTGCCATTGCCTTCTGGACTGCAGAGTTTCTGCTGAAAGATCAGCTGTTAAGCATATGGGGTTTCCCTTGTGTGTTACTTGTTGCTTTTCCCTTCCTGCTTTTAATATTCTTTCTTTGTGTTTAGTCTTTGTTAGTTTGGTTAGTATGTGTCTTAGCATGCTTCTCCTTGGGTTTATCCTGTTTGGGACTCTTTGTGCCTCTTGGACTTGATTGACCATTTCCTTTTCCATGTTGGGGAACTTTTCAACCATAATCTCTTCAAATATTTTCTCATAGCCTTTCTTTTTCTCTTCTTTTCCGGGACCCCTATAATTCAAATGTTGGTGCATTTGATATTGTCCCAGAAGTTTCTGAGGCTATCCTCAGTTCTTTTCAATCTTTTTACTTTATTCTGCTCTTCAGAAGTTATTTCCACTATTTTATCTTCCAGCTCCCTGATTCGTTCTTCTGCTTCAGACAGTCTGCTGTTGATTCCCTCTAGAGTATTTTTAACTTAAGTAATTGTGTTTTTTGTCTCTGTATGTTTATTCTTTAACTCTTCTAAGACTTTGTTAATTAATTCTTGCATTTTCTCCATTTTGTTTTCAAGGTTTTTGATCATATTTACTATCATTATTCTGAATTCTTTTTCAGGTAGTTTGCCTATTTCCTCTTCATTTATTTGGACTTCTGAGTTTCTAATTTGTTCCTTCATTTGTTTAGTATTTCTCTGCCTTTTCATTATTTTTTTTAATTTAATGTGTTTGAGGTCTCCTTTTCCCATGCTTCAAGGTTGAATTCTTTCTTCCTTTTGGTTTCTGCCCTCCTAAGGCTGGTCCAGTGGTTTGTGTAAGCTTCATATAGGGTGAGATTTGTGCTGAGTTCTTTTTTGTTTGTTTGTTTGTTTTTCCTCTAATGGGCAAGGCTGAGTGAGGTGGTTGGTAATTTTGTTTTGTTTGTTGTTTAGATGAGGTGTCCTGCACAGGGTTGCTACTGGTGGTTGGGTGATGCCGGGTCTTGTACTGAAGGTTTCCTTTGTGTGAGTTCTTACTATTTGATACTCCCTAGGGTTGTACACAAAGGTTTCCTTTGTGTGAGTTCTTACTATTTGATACTCCCTAGGGTTAGCTGCAGAGAAGGCAATGGCACCTCACTCCAGTACTCTTGTCTGGAAAAACTCATGGACGGAGGAGCCTGGTAGGCTTCAGTCCATGGGGTGGCGAAGTATCGGACATGACTGAGTGACTCCACTTTCACCTTTCACTTTCATGCACTGGGGAAGAAAATGGCAACCTACTCCAGGGTTCTTGCCTGGAGAATCCCAGGAACAGTGGAGCCTAGTGGGCTGCCATCTATGGGGTCACACAGAATCTGGCACAACTCAAGTGTCAGCAGCAGCAGCAGGGTTAGCTGCGCGGAGCAGGAGCTATGAGCAGCAAAGAGGAGAAACCACAAGTCCAAGGTAAGAGAAACCCAAGTAAGAGGGTAGGTGCTGAGAGAGGGCACTGCAGCTGAGTGGCAAGCGGCGGCCGCAGCACAGGAGTGGCTGGCGATAATTGGGTGGTGCAGAAGCAGGGTCGGCAGAAAGGAGATACCCCACGTCCAAGGTAAGGGGCAGCGGTTTCGCCATGAAGAGACACCCCATGTCCAAGGTAGATGTAGTAACACAAGTAAGATGGTAGGCACTGAGAGAGGGCATCAGAGGGCAGACAGACTGAAACCACAATCACAGAAAACTAGCCAATCTGATCACATGGACCACATCCTTGTCTAACTCAATGAAACTAGGCCATGCTGTATGGGGCCACCCAAGACAGATGGGTCATGGTGGAGAGATCTGACAGAATGCAGTCAACTGGAGAAGAGAATGGCAAACCACTTCAGTATTCTTGCCTTGAGAACCCCATGAACAGTATGAAAAGGCAAAAAGATAGGACACTGAAAGGTGAACTCCCCATGCTGGTAGGTGCCCAATATGATACTGGAGATCAGTGGAGAAATAACTCCAGAAAGAATGAAGGGATGGAGCCAAAACAAAAACAACACCTGGTTGTGAATGTGACTGGTGATGGAAGCAAGGTCCAATGCTGGAAAGAGCAATATTGCATAGGAACCTGAAATGTTTAGATCCATGAATCAAGGCAAACTGGAAGTGGTTAAACAGGAGATGGCAAGAGTGAATGTCAACATTCTCGGAATCAGCGAACTAAAATGGACTGGAATGGGTGAATTTAACTCAGATGACCATTTTAGCTACTACTGTGAGCAGGAATCACTTAGAAGAAATGGAGTAGCCATAACAGTCAACAAAAGAGTCCAAAATGCAGTACTTGGATGCAATCTCAAAAATGACAGAATGATCTCTGTTCATTTCTAAAGCAAACCATTCAATATCACAGTAATCCAAGTCTATGCCCCAACCAGTAACACTGAAGAAGCTGAAGTTGAACGGTTCTATGAAGACCTACAAGACCACCTTTTAGAACTAACACCCCAAAAAGATGTCCTTTTCATTATAGGGAACTGGAATGCAAAAGTAGGAAGTCAAGAAACACCTGGAGTAACAGGCAAATTTGGCCTTAGAGTACATAATGAAGCAGGACAGAGGCTAATAGAATTCTGCCAAGAGAAAGCACTGGTCAGAGCAAACATCCTCTTCTAACAACACAAGAGAAGACTCTATACATGAACATCACCAGATGGCCAACACTGAAATCAGACTGATTATATTCTTTGCAGCCAAAGATGAAGAAGCACTATACAGTCAGCAAAAACAAGATCAGGAGCCAACTGTGGCTCAGATCATGAACATCTAGTTGCCAAATTCAGACTTAAATTGAAGAAAGTGGGGAAAACCACTAAACCATTCAGGTATGACCTAAATCAAATCCCTTATGATTATACAGTAGAAGTGACAGATTTAAGGGACTATATCTGATAGTCAGAGTGCTTGATGAACCATGGACAGAGGTTCATGGCATTGTACAGTAGACAGGAAGCAAGACCACCCCTAGGAAAAAGAAATGCAAAAAAGCAAAATGGTTGTCTGAGGAGGCCTTACAAATAGCTGTGAAAAGAAGAGGAGCAAAAAGCAAAGGAGAAAAGGAAAGATATACCCATTTGAATGCAGAGTTCCAAAGAATAGCAAGGAGAGATAAGAAAGCTTCTCTCAGCGATCAATGCAAAGAAATAGAGGAAAATAATAGAATGGGAAAGACTAGAGATCTCTTCAAGAAAATTAGAGCTACCAAGGGAACATTTCATGCAAAGATGGGCTCAATAAACCACAGAAATGGTATGGACCTGACAGAAGCAGAAGATATAAAGGAGAGGTGGCAAGAATACATAGAAGAACTGTACAAAAAAGATCTTCATGACCCAGTTAATAATGATGGTGTGATCACTCACCTAGAGCTAGACATCCTGGAATGTGAAGTCAAGTGTGCCTTAGGAAGCATCACTATGAACAAAGCTAGTGGAGGTGATGGAATTCCAGTTGAGCTATTTCAAATCCTAAAAGATGATGCTGTGAAAGTGCCAGCAGACTTGGAAAACTCAGCAGTGGCCACAGGACTGGAAAAGGTCAGTTTTCATTCCAACCCCAAAGAAAGGCAATCCCAAAGAATGCTCAAACTACTGCACAATTGCACTCATCTCACACGCTAGTAAAGTAATGCTCAAAATTCTCCAAGCCAGGCTTCAGCAATACGTGAACCATGAACTTCCAGATGTTCACGCTGGTTTTAAAAAAGGCAGAGGAACCAGAGATGAAATTGCCAACATCTGCTGGATCATCAAGAAAGCAAGAAGTTCAAGAAAAACATCTATTTCTGCTTTATTGACTATGCCAAATCATAGTCAATATGTGTGGATCACAATAAACTGTGGAAAATTCTGAAAGAGATGGGAATACCAGACCACCTGACCTGCCTCTTGAGAAACCTGTATGCAGGTCAGGAAGCAACAGTTAGAACTGGACATGGAATAACAGACTGGTTCCAAATAGGAAGAGGAGTATGTCAAGGCTGTATATTGTCACCCTACTTGTTTAACTTATATGCAGAGTACCTCACGAGAAACATCATGGGCTGGATGAAGCACAAGCTGGAATTAAGATTGCTGGGAGAAATATCAATAACCTCAGATACACAGATGATACCACCCTTATGGCAGAAAGTGAAGAAGAACTAAAGAGCCTCTTGATGAAAGTGAAAGAGGAGAGTGAAAAAGCTGGCTTAAAGCTCAACATTCAGAAAACTAAGATCATGACATCTGGTCCCATCACTTCATGGCAGATAGATGGGGAAACAATGGAAACAGTAAGAGACTTTATTTTTGGGGGCTCCAAAATCACTGCAGATGGTGATTGCAGCCATGAAATTAAAAGACGCTTACTCCTTGTAAGAAGTTATGATCAACTTAGACAGCATATTAAAAAGCAGAGACATTACTTTGCCAACAAAGGTCCATCTAGTCAAGGCTATGGTTTTTCCAGTAGTCATATATGGGTGTGAGAGTTGGACTATAAAGAAAGCTGAGCCCCAAAGAATTGATGCTTTTGAACTGTGGTATTAGAGAAGACTCTTGAGAGTCCCTTGGACTGCAAGGAGATCCAACCAGTCCATCCTAAAGGAGATCAGTCCTGGGTATTCATTGGAAGGACTGATGCTGAAGCTGAAACTCCAATACTTTGGCCACCTGATACAAAGGGGTGACTCATTTGAAAAGACCTTGATGCTGGGAAAGATTGAGGTCAGGAGGAAAAGGGTACAACAGAGGATGAGATGGTTGGATGACATCGCCGACTCAGTGGACATGAGTTTGGGTAGCCTCAGGGAGTTGGTGTTGGACAGGGAGGCCTGTTGTGCTGCAGTTCATGGGGTCGCAAAGTCAGACACGACTGAGCGACTGAACTGAACTGAAATGCACTGAGGGTTAGTTCTCTGGTAGTCTAGGGTCTTGGAATCGGTGCTCCCACTCCAAAGGCTCAGGGCTTGATGCCTAGGCTCTCAGTGTATCCAGAGCCACATCTTCACTGAAGCTGGTATAGGGAAAGAGGAAAGGCAGGAGGAAAAATAAACCCTGACAACTTAGCGGGAACTTCTCAGAGAATGCTCCAAAACTCAGCAGTGCTTTTGGTGCTTGTGATCAGTGCTTCTACAACCCATGAGGCAGAGCAGAATCTGAATCTGTATTTTTAACAAGCCTTCCCCCCAAATGATTAAGGGAGACAGTCTGGCAGCATCTAATTTATCTATTTATCCACAACATTAGGTCCAATGCTTATCATAGAGAAGTTGTCACATAAATATTTATAGAATGGAATTCATGTTCACTAAGGATGTTATGTGTCTCTTTAAAAGACACAAAGGCAATCTACTCATTGGGAAGGAATTTAGAGTAAGTATTTGAAATCAACTTCTTATCGGTTTATAACAACTGTAAAATGAGCTGCTTTTCTGATTTCTCTCCACTGTGACTCTGCTACCTACCATTCTCACATGCTCAAGAAGAGATAGAAAAGACGAGGAGACTGAGGTTCTGAGAGTCATCAGTTTCCCCAAATCACACAGCCAAGATCTGCCAGAATCTTCAACCTGTACTTGTCACATTTCACCTTGGGAAGGTCATAGCAGGGACAGTGGGCGGAGTAATACTCATCACCACGGGGTCCATCCAGTTTCAGCACCCCCTATAGCTGTGTGATTTTGAGTGAGATTCAACTACTCTGAGCCTCAATTTCCTCCCCTGTTGCTGTATTTTCTAGTACGAAGGCATTAGGGGAGATAGGATCATACAGAGCAGGGTAAACTTGACAACTGTTTTAAAGTGTTTTATAAACTCTAAGAATTATATATCTAAGTCATCACTATGAGTACTATTAGTCTTTTAGTTAGGTTTCACTGCTTACTCACATTTCCAATAATGGTTGTTTTAATTTGAAACCCAAACTGTTTTTTGAAAACATGCACCTATATAGTTCAGTTAATTTATCAGAAAAAGTGGGGAGGAGAAAGAAAAAATACCCTCTCTCCTAAAGATACGTTGTTGAAAACATCATTAGTTGGGATTGGTTTCTGTCTCCAGAAACCTAAGTCTTATTAATGACTACCACTTCCATCTCTTTATGTCTCATTATTACTGCGTGAGTCTGAAACTAGTCTACATATGTTTTAAAAAATGGCTCACATTCCAGTTACAGAATCAAAAACACATTAGTATCTGTAGGGTGATTCAGAATATAGAAACTCACTCTCTCTGATTTGTCCTGTTTTTCCCCTACCTTTGACTTTCAATTGTTTGAGAAGTATGTGAATACATCTTAATGAATATTTTTGCATCTTAATTAGGTTAATTAGGCAGTATGACTCCTTGAAATAACAAATTCCACATGCCCTATCTTAGAAACCAGCTATTTCAATTTCATGGCATTAATAATTTTACTAGTTCAGTCTTCTCCTTTAGGGGATACTAGTTTCTGATTTGCCTATTTCTTTCATCTGCCCAATGTAATTTTCCTTTAAAGTTAAATTCTCCAAGTGTGGCCCAGGTCTTTATCTGGACAGAAGTAGAAAGTGAGTTGGGTTACTCTAGGTCTTTGAGTCAGATCATGCTGCAGTCTGACCCCAAGTGAACTAGAGACAGAGAGGAGGTCCTGCCACCTAAGGCAGGTTCAGCAAAGACCCTGGGGAGTAGGGTCAAAACTGGTAGACAACTGTCTCTTCTCCCAGAATCAGTCTGCCTTAGGATTCCCAACACTTTCAGTTATTAGCCAGCAGCAGTCTGTAGGGGGAGTGGTCTTGTTAGGAACCCAGGGTGACTTGCAAATGGCAGCAGCTGGGATCCTCAATTGGTTATGCTTTCTGCAGTAGGAGCTCTGCAAGGAGCTTATGTCCACCACAGTGGCCTCCTACGAATCAGACATCTGACTGCAGAGATTTTGGGGGTCATTTATCTGGTACCACACTTAATTGGCCCTATGATGGAAGAGGAAAGATAAAACAGGGGAGAATATACAGCATTTGGAAAGGGGCTCAAGGAAATAACATCATCATCCAGGGATTCTTGAGAGTAGGTTTTGTGAACATAAAAGTTTGTGGGATTTTTTTTTTTTTAAATAGCTTTCACTGTGAAGCCATCAGAGCCTATAAGATTCAACCCCAGAGGCAGTAAGACCTTCCAAGTTAAAACAGTAAATAATTTGATTGAGATAAAGATTAATAGCTGAAATCATGTGAGTCAGTCAGAAGCACCAGAGAGCATCAATCTCCAAAGATTAATAATGGCAAAAGACAACACCGTGATAATCAGTTTCACAGTGATGGATCATGGGAGACTGTAATGAGTGAATTTCAGGAGGAGAATTTCAATGGTGTCAACTAGACTGGGGAAGCACAAAGCACACGGCCAAGCCCGTGAGTGGGCTGTCTGCCTGGAGGACACAGGCGGGAATACCATTTTCTCCGTCTGTGTGCTAAATGCTGAAATATCACACAAATTGGTGTCAGGAGGTTGAATGGAATCTGCTGCAGCAAAACGTGACTGGAGCAGAGAAACTGTGCTCACCACTCTAATTTAGAAGGCTGGAGAGCCGAGCTCACAGAATGTAATCGCATCTTAATGTGCTCAAGGAGACTGAGAATCATCTGTCATTGTCTGAGGGGCACACAAACTAATGTCATTTATGGGACTGTGTCATATTGCAGGGAGTAGGGGGCCACTGTCCTCAACTCTTATCTTTGCCAGCCCCTGCCTGCGTGGATCCAATTCTTCTAACACAATCTGGGTCCCCACCAGGCAGCAGACTCCATGCTAGTTGTGGGAAATAGGATGACAAATGAGCCATGCTCCTGGACCTCAGAGGACTTACAGTTTAAAAAAAGAGAGACAGACATGTGCATAAATTATAATAAAATGGAATTTGTCCTGGAAACAGCTGGGAAGGACAGCATGTGTTTTGGAAGATGGACTTTAAAGACTGATGGGTCCATATTCTAGCTTTCCTTCTCTCATACACTAGCTAGGGGGCTGCACCAACCACATCTGAGCCTCAATTTCCTCATTTCCCAAATAAGAAAATCATAGTTTTCACCTCATTAAGCTATTTTAAAGCTCAGAAGAGATAAGTGCATTCTTCATGCAATGCCTGACATAGTGTAGTGTTGTAGAAATTGTAGGAAACAATTGTGACATAAATTGGTAACACTTTGATGGTACTGTTATCAACATACACAAAATTAAAAGGCAATATAAAGTAAGGAGAAATGAATTATTACTGCAAAGAAGGATGGGACCAGGATGTGAGATAAGATTAGAGAAAAGCTTGAAAGAAGAAGAGAAAAGATGTGAGATAGGCCTGAAAAACAAGAGGAGTTTTCCAGATTAAGAAGGCAGAAAAGTTTAAAGACAGAAGAACTGTTAAGAGCCAAAGCAGAGAGTATGAAAATCTATGATGGTTTTTAAAATGGCAAGAACTTCAGTGTGACTAGGGTATATTTCAGTGCAGTCTATGGGCTGAGGTACAAAGAGATGACTGGATCAAGACAGTGAAAAAGTTCTAAACACCATGAGGAAGAGTAGAGAAGAAAATCTTAGTCAGAGGAATTAAAAAAAAAACATAACATTTCTAAAGCAGAGAGGTGATCTTCAAAGTGAAAAAAATTAATAAGTAAAATGAACAGGAAGGAATTTGCTGTTACATAACTTATTGGAGTTTGATATTCCCTTTGTCAAATCAAGTCCCTCCAAATGAAATTATATTCTGCAAAAGCACAATTTAAACAAGTATCTTAGAATATGAGTATTAGTCCCAAAGATCAAGTAACAATGGATAATTATTATTTTTAAAAAATGGCTAATTCTGCCAATATTGGCTATGTGTGTAAGATCAGACTATTATTAAGTGCCAAGGTACCTCTAACCACTCATCCTCCTCCATAAAAATGCTGCCCGGAATGACTACCATCTAAGGAATACATCTTATGTACTAAGGCTTTTGTGCCTTGTGAGTTCATTACTTATCTCCCATTTTGTGGATGAGGCAACCAAGTTTCTAACAGGTGACTGAGCTTGCCCAAAGTCACAAAGACAGTAACGGGGTGCCTGGGCTGGGGACAGAAGCAACCTAACTTCAGAATGCATCATGCAGACCCACATGTTACTTCCCTCCACTCATCCAAAAAAGAAGAGAAACCCCAGCCGTGACGATCTCTTCTGTATGGAGCAAGAGAGGCTACAGACTCTTGCCGGTTTCCACTCTATTCACACTGGGCAAATTACATTATAAATGAATCCTGATGAAACATTCAGCCCTTCCCTCCCTGTGAGCTAAGCTGCCTCACTGCAGTCCTGAAGCCTCATAGAAAGGACCTTCGGAGAAAAATGCAGGGGCCTTGATTGCATTTGCTTTTTAATTAATCTGAGGTGTTAATTTTCAGCTGGAGGAAAGTTAATTTTCCCTTTTGTTAATCTAATGGCCACGGGCAGCACCAGTGCTAATGCAGCAAAAGTCTGGAATGGCTGTCAAGCTCCCCGGCGATCCAATAAATGCAGCGGCAAATAGAACAACCTCCCTGGAAGGCACAGGAATTTAAACAATTTCCGCAGACGGTCTCTGCTTCTCTCAGTGAAGAGAGAAAAAAGCTAATTGCAACCTAATCAGACCACACTGACATCCAGGCCATTCCATTCTTTTGATCCTTTCACATTTCTTCTCTGAAAATGAGAAGGAAAAATAAATAGTATCTTCCAGCTTCAGAGAAGTACCATAGGTTTGGGGTTTCAGAAAGTGGCGATATGTTTTTCTCTCTCTGGGAAGCTATTCTATTCCCTGGCCTCCTTTCCTTATCCTCTCTTATAGAACTGCTTTGTAGGCTGAGACTCGTAACTAGAACAACTACTATATGTAAAACGAATGAAAGCTATAGGCTACCTGGTTCCACTGAAGGAAACTCAGAATATATCATATCTGTAACTCAAGTAATTTAAGGAATATGAAACAGAGAAGCTTGTGCAGCCAAGATGTTCCAAGTGCATTGGCGTGATAAGCCAAGATGAAGCTCTTATAACTATGTCTCTTGCTCCAAAGCCCTTTATGAAGGTTTGAGACATCCCAGAGAGAGCCACCAGGTATTGGTCAAAAGCCTGTCCAGGAACCTGCACTTTAGACTCTAAGAAATGTGATGAGAGAGCAGCATAGGCAGCTGGAATATGACGGTGACTCCAGAGTTAATGAGTGTTAGTTTACTTGATGTTACCATTCATCTTTTAAAAATATTTTCTTACTTAATATTATCACTTCACATGTCAACTCACATTGACTGGTGGCAGCTACATGGACCGCCATGTTCAAAAAAGTACTGTGAGACTCAGTGAACAGGGAACCCAACACCTCAGTGATGTCCACTTGGACCTGAGATAGGGGGATAGGGACATCTGGGCCAGGCACTGCTCTCCATGTACCACATGACTATTTCCAAGGTTGCCAGTGATGATAGACCTCAAACCTGATGGGAATTTTAACTCCTAAAACAGCATCTGTCCAATGGACCTATCCACTAAACCATTTTGAACAAAGGAATATCAGTCAAACTTTAAAATTAAAAAAAAAAAAAAAAACCCTAATGCTTCTTTTCTTACAAAGCAATTCTTTCCAAAGAAAGTTGTTCCTCACAGTGAGCCTCTTACAAAGCCTTTCCATCTTAAAAAGAAAGGAGCTTAAAAATTTGCAGCATTGGTTCTGAATCTATAAATGAAATACATGTTCAACACTGTATCAAAAACAGGGGGAAAAACTCATACAGACAGCAAGGGGTTACACCTTTGTGCAGAGAAAACTTTTTCCCAAAGTGGGTGAGAAACAGACACAATGAATTCAGCCCATCCACTTTTTAATGGCTTGCATTATTAAAAACATTACTTATGCTTTTTTGCATGACAAAGAACATGAGTAATAATTTTGATAATAACTTTGTCTTTGATACACAAAGGAACTCAGTGTGAAAGTTTTTGAAATACTATCTTTGGGGCAAAACTGCAGATTAGCAACACACTGGGAAATGAGCTATTCAATTGAGGGAGAAGTCAGCAGTACCTTTTTAATTTTTTTAATTTTCAATTTGGAAGCCTAGTAGAAAGCTAGTAGAATGCTTAAACAGTGAGATGTCCATTACAATGTCTGGTCAATAGAACAAGATATCAAATTCCTGATTAGGAAAACTTTTTGTTAAAATAGTACATATATATGCATGTATACTTATATAATATATACTATTTCTTAAACCATGCCCCTACTATAATAGTTTTTCAATCTACCAAATACATTTTGATCTACCAAATACATTTGATTCAGATGGCTTGTGGTTCAAACCACACCAATGGTTTGCAGTTCCATATAATTAGTAGACAACACTTGAACTTTAATGACAAGCTTGAACTTTTATAAATATATCTTCTCCTGAGTTCTTTGCCAAGTGACAACTGGCATTGATTCATTCAACAAGAATATATTGGGCATCTACTGTGTGCCTGATATTGAATCTAAGGGTACAACAATAAATAAAATAGACAACTTTTCCTCCCCTTGTGTAATCTACATTCTAGCATGATGAGGCAGCCGCTGAAGAAAAAATAAAACATAGTAAATATGAATATGTTGTATACTAGAAGTGCACTGGAAGAGGATAAATCAGAATGGGAGAAATCAGAGGTGCCAAGGATGGGATATGGCATCTAACTCAGGGAGAAGCAAACATTTAATTAGATTTGAAGGAAGTGAGAGAGTTAACTGTGTGGCCCCATTGCAACTAGTGTCAAGACCCTTATTAAGGTGGGGAGGCTGTGTGTGAAGGAGATTTAGGGGCCTGGGGAGACCAGGATGTCTGCTTGGGCTCTGCCAGGTTCAAGAGCTACTAGATTGGAGATGACAAGAGACTCAGATATACAAGTGTGGAGTTCAGAAAGGAGAAGTGGGCTGGAAAGATAAATACTCATGTTCTTGGCATAGAGATGGCATTGAATGCCACGAGGCCATGTGAGATTCTAGGGAAGTGAGTGCAAATAAAGAAGGAATCTGGGTCAAACATGAAGGCCTGGTGCTTTCCAACATTTCCAACATTGGAGAGGAAAGAAAGAATAGCAACAAGAGTGGAGGAGGCTGTGCTGTCCTGGAAGCTAGTTGCAGACACTGCATCAGGGAGGAAGAAATATCATTTGAGTTAATACCAAGGCCACTGACAAGGCAAAGCAGATGGAGGTGGAAAACCCCCAGTGCATGGAGGGTCTGGTCACCAGTGTAATTATGTCAGCGTGGCCTCACAGACCCTTTGGTTTTATGCCTCTCACTACTTTGCAAATAGGTCACAATGCCATCTCCCCAGCACAAGGTCACAACCTGGCAGCTCATCTATGGGACTCGGCAGTAGAATTTTGTTGTCCTTTTCTTTGTGCTTGGGTGGCACAATGTTTAATAAATTGGAAGACAAATTAATGCTGTGAAACTTCATATTTAAATAATACAGATTTCTATGTTCTCCTGAGAAACTTGAAGCTCTCAGTGTTCTGACCGAATTCCCATCAAACAACAGTGACTGACGGGCTGAGGGATGTGAGTATCCAGGTCCCCATCACACCAACAATTTGTCAGTGGGTGTACACACACACACACCTGCTAGCCTCTCTGACATACAGAAGCTGGTTTGTGAGAGAAACACTGCAGGTTGCAATCTTTCTCTCTTCAGAACTTTCTGAAATGGAATCAGATCTCAAAGGTTCTGAAGGCACTCCATAGAGCTTCGTCTATATGAAGGATAATCTTTGGATAGTTCTGTGTATCAGTCTCTGTAAAACTTCTGTTAGGTTATGACAGATTTCTTCCAGACCAGCAGGGAACACCAGTTCCCAGAGATGTTAATAAGTGTTAAGTGGCAAAAAGATTTCATGTTTAGACAAGAGTGGCAAACATCAAGTTACACTTAATTTTCCTTTTTGCTTTTACTGTGGGACATCTTAGAAGTTTCAAATGCTAATGTGTGCTAGGACTCTTCAAGAGTCATGCCCTATACGCTGTTACTCAGGCCCTCTGGCCACGGACAACACCTTGCAAGAGGAAAAATTTATAGGGTACTCTGGGGAATGGCTATTCTAGACAGGGACTCCCAGGAAGGCCAGGACCATGTCTTCTGACTTCAAGATGTCAACACCTTGAAAGGTATCTAACACAGGTGTTTGACGATTTGCTAAGTGCATTACAAATTGAAGGGGCGGGACACATCACCCAGGCAGAAGTAGTAGGATTCTAAATTTCATTCCATAACTGGACCACAGAAGATGGGGCACTCAGGCCCTGCACAAAACCAGCTCTTGGGAATCTGGGATGTGAGCCTCCTCTCAGCTACATGAATTAGACAGCCGCCACCCCCAGGCCACCAGGGCCCTGCCTGTCAAAGAGTGTCACTTACAGCCTTGGAAGGTGCTGGTTCCAAAGCCTTCCCTACAGCTGACCAAGTCAGCCAGATACAGAGCACGCAGCCCAGTCGCACCACTTGGCGCATTCCGATCGTTCCCTCTGGGGCTGGTGCACCACAGCATCACTCACTACCCAGAGTCACGGCGCTTTAAACTGGGTGACAGTCTCTGGCAGTAGATGACAGTGCCCAGCAGTAGATATCTGGCATTCCAGCATCAGTATGTGGGAGTCTGACTGTTTGTGGAGGCATGAGCTTAAATCAAACCTGCTGTGAAGATGAAATGACTGGGAAGGGCCCTTGCCTGGGGTCTGGGCCGAATGAGCCCCCAAACATCTGCCTCTCTGCCTGGTTTTGCCCTTCTTGCTTCTTCTTTACAAACTGTCATTTATTCAGCACTCACACTGTGTGCAAGGCATTTCCTTTTCAAGATAGCCTCATGAAGCAGGTTATTAACTCCATTTTACAGGCAAGAAAGCCAAGCCTCAGAAAAATTTTACCCATCTTATTCGAGGTCACACAGCTAGAAAGTTGCAGGGCTCAGATTTTTGCCTCGGGTCTGACGTGATCCTAACCCACCCTCACATACACTAGAAAAGACTTAGGAACATCACACAGTGGGCTGACAAAAAGTCATTGTGCAAATTCTTTCACAGGTCCACACCTCCACCCAGACACAGAAGATTTGAGAATATTTTTTCCAAACTGGCCTTGTATGTACCTTGCTTTGTGTCTGGTGGTACTTCTGATTTTCATGACTTTTTTTTTTTTTTTAGTTTTTTGCACTGAAAATGTATTGCCTTTATAAATTTGAAGGAGCCCAAAAGCATATGTTATTTTAAAATAGAATATTAAAAAGCATAAGATTTGTTCTTGGATTTCTTTTTCCCCTCCTCATAAAAAGGTGATCATCGATGTCAAACATTAAAGCCACATCACCACTCCCCTGAAAAGGTGACTATCGATGTCAGACATTAAAGCCACATTACTACTCCCCTGAAAAGGTGATTATCGATGTCAGGCATTAAAGCCACATCACCACTCCCCTGTGCAGACTCATTTGGGAATGAAAGTATTTTGAACTAGACAGAAATCGTGGTCCTACATCACTGGGACTGTACCACATGCCACTGCTTGTACACCTTAAAATGGTTAACTTTATGTTGTACAAATAAGAAAGAACACCCTACACTCTGGACTGCAAGATTAAAAACAAACATACTTCACCCTATAGAATCGATTCTACGTTTAACAAGGTCTCTGCCCAGCTGCAGACATCCTGCGGGGCCACTGGGCATTCTCCGAAATTCATGGACAACAGTAGCTTCCTGAGTTGCCAAATGCATCACTGCCACTAGAAATATGGCAGCAGCATCAGCTCATCTGGGGTGAGGAGGAAAAGAGCCACAGTCAACGCACCCTGAGCTCGTGGGGTTTAGAGCATTCAGCAGCGTGGTGGACTCCAGTTCTCTCAGCTTGGTGCCCACGCCCTTACACACACACTCACACACACACACACGGGTGTCTCGGTGGCTGTGCCAGCTTAGCAGGGAACCAACCCTGCTGATGCAGCAGAGGCATCGGGCAGTGGAGAGCTTAATCCCTGCCACCCGTGGGCACCTGACCATCGAAGCGCTTTGCCTACAGGAGTCTCTTCTGGGCCCTGCTCAGCCAGCTAAACGCGTGTGTGCTCAGTTGTGTCTGACTCTTTGTGACCCCATGGACTGCAGCCCGCCAGGCTCCTCTGTCCATGGAATTTTCCAGGCAAGAGTTCTGAAATGGGTTGCCATCTCATTCTCCAAGGTATCCTCCCGACCCAGGGACTGAACCCATGTCTCTTGGGTCTCCTGCACTGCAGGAAGATTCCTTACCACTGCGCCACCTGGGAAACCCTCAGCTGAACACGCCCCATGACATAAATGTGTCCTCATGACAGGCAACACTACACATCCGAATCACAGGCACTTGCATGCAGTGTTCAGGATGGAGAATGAAAGGTGTGTTGTCATCTGCCACCCAGGGTTACCAAGAGACCAAGAGCAAATGCTTAGATGGTCCACCAGAATTCAGAATGCAGTTTCAGACTGTGTGGTGGTTTTCTGCCATGCAAGTCTAATCAGCTCATGCGGGGATCAAGGCTACGGTGCTGTCCTCGTCAGCACTCTCTCCAGACTGTTTACACTTTACAAAGATCAAAAGCATACAGAGAATGGAGGGGAATATCAAGAAATGGCCCTATACTTTAATTTCTTTCATAAGGTCAAGGCTTTGTAACGAGGCTTACAGAGGAGCAATACAGTGAAATAGAAACACATGTTAAAAGAACCTCTCCTATATCAAAAGGGAAAAATAGGTCACTGACCATTTTAATGGGATCATTTCAGTCCACTGGCCCCTGGTGCTAAAACCGTATTAGAAATGGAAAAATGAGGGGCTCTTTCATATTCACTAATAATGTCCCGACAGCAGTCAGACTGAATTTAGTCTACAATGGTATACTTCTGCAGAAGGTGGGCGAGGCCTATGAACAGAAACGTATCTTAGGACAGGTTTCCTTAAAAGACATCTTGAGACAAACTTTGTATGCAGGCGGTTTTTTTGGCAAATGGGTATCTGGGGCAGGAGTGAGGGGCTGGGAGGTGGAGATAGGGAAGGGGGGAGGCCAATGCAAAGATGTGCTATCAGAGTGGCCCCCACCATGGGCACTGTGATGTCTGATCCCCAAGGAGCTTCTGCGAAGCCTTCTGAAATGTGCCTTTGGAAGTGTCCGGCTGGGGGTGAGAAGGGGAAATGCGTATCCCTGACTCTCAGCGCCCACTGACCAAGGCTGAACCTAAGGTGCATTAACTCTCAGACCCCGAAGCTGTAACTGCCAAGCAGCTCCGACAGTCACCCTGTGCCACAGGGTCAGAGAACCCCTACCACAAACACAGGAGGGAGGTGGCGCGCACCCAAGCAAGACGCTGTCTACTTCTACCTGTGCAAACCTGCTTTAAAGCCCTTGAGAACTGGTTGCTGCAGCCACGGCAGAACCAGAGGTCAGGGGACATACCAGCTCTGAGCTGACTGGGGCCCATCGGCTGCACTGGTTGCAATACGCAGACTGGACGCTGACAAACCTTTCCATGTGAAGCAACACACTCATCTAATCCCACCTCATGAAGCAAAGGTGTTCAAAATTGAATGTCTGCTCAATTCTGAGCATGTTAACCATGGAACTCATAATGTTAAAGGAACTGCTATTTCCTTGACTCTTTACATTAACAAAAAAGAAATTCTCTACTTGTAATATCCAGTATTGGCTTCTGTATCAAAAGTATTGACATCACGGCTCATGTAATGATTTTGGACAGAAAAGGTGAATACTGAATGTTCTGCCAACATAGACATTTTTATTCTTTCCTCTTTCTCAGAATAGCCGCTGATTTGCCTCCTTTGCCACATTTCTACTCTCCTATCCCACACGGAAATATTTATGATTCAAAAATTCCGACATTTCTTCTCTATATTCATATCCTGGTAAAATACAACTACAGAAGACCTGCAGGCAGAAGGAACCCAGTCCCAGGGCTGAAGAGACTACTTGTTTATGAGTTTTACCTTTCTTTAATTAACTAACAAAATGATAGCCTTGTGGAGAGTCACCAAAAAAATAGTATTGAATAAATCTGGATATGTTGCAGTAAGAGGAGAAAAGGATGATTCTTTCATGATGTTGCTTAGGGCAGGAAATTCTGAAGTGGCTGCAAGTGTGGGGAGGACAAAATAAGCAGGGCTACCTTAATATTGTGTGGCTTTTCCAGGTTTCTTGAATGGTCAGCGGCTGAAGTTCCCTCCTTGCAATCTAGACCTGGTGTGCCTGGCCACAGGTTCTCAGCGGTTAGTAAGTTCTCCCTTCGATACACACCCTTCAGCAATTTCAGTAGAGCTGTTTGCTTTTCCATCTAGGGATTTAAATTGTTCCATGAGATGTACAGACACACAATCTGGCATAGGGGTTTGATTTAAATGTGCTGTCAGTTTTGATTTTTCACATTACCTGCTCATGCTGGCAGAGAGGGCCTACTAAACTAGCAATAAGTTTCAATCCAAGGGGGTCAAAACAAACCCAAGTCACGTGAGTAGCCAGGGGCCTCTTCTGATCAAGTTCAGCAAACTGAAGGGATCAGCCGCCCCATGCACACTACAAAGGAGACAGTGGTCTTTTCCAGGGTTCAGCCACAGGATTCTACTCTCATCAATGTTTCCCTTTTCAGAGAACACACTTGTAAATTATCTACACAGAGATACAATAGCTGCTATTTATATGTCCTCAGAGCAGATTGCTTGACCACAAAGAAAACAAGAAAAAAAAACAGAGAATATTTACAATTCTTCTTTCAGAAACTGTCTGGTCAAACAATCTGAAGTTCTAATGGTGCCCTGCATACAGAAGCACTCTGTAGGTTTTTGCAGAATAAAATGCAATGGCATTCACTCCCAGTATCTGGATTATTTATTTATTTTTTGCCAGGGCATGTTCTTTCCTTTTTGTGATAGAGGTTTGGCCTTTGGTTTCCTATTCAAAGACATACAAAGCCCATAGCTCCAGCTCAACAAGGGTGGTTCATGGCACAGCTGTCTCTAGAAGTTGTCTACCTGGAAACCACTATTAACAGTGACTCTTCCAAACAAGCAGCTTAAGAGATATTTTTTTCTTATTCAACTCTTAAGCATCTGGGCTAGCCAGATTATGGCAGTCAGGATGGGCTGGGTCATGCTGCAGTAACAATAAAGCCTTAAATCTCAGTGACTTACAAGCACAGAGGTCTATTTCTCTGTCACACCACATTTTTTCTATGTGGCTTGATGGGGGGACTCTGCTTATTGTAGTTACTCAAGATCTCAGTGACTTACAAGCACAGAGGTCTATTTCTCTGTCACACCACATTTTTTCTATGTGGCTTGATGGGGGGACTCTGCTTATTGTAGTTACTCAAGATCCCAGTGAATGGAAATTTCATCTCAGTATTGCTCCCACATTCCCTGAAACGGGAAAAATAGAAGCACTTCAGCATCTTCTCCTGGCAGCTAGCTATTTCCACCTAGAAGAGATACATGTCATTTCCTCTCACACTGACTAACCCAAAGCAAGTCATAGACGTCATCTAACTGCAAGGTAGCAAGAAGTATAACCGTCCCTATACCAGGAAGGAGGCAAGAGGCAATAATATCAAGTACCTGGGACCAGGTCTAACGACCAGCATGCAGCTCTGTTCTGGACTCATGTGTGGGGTCTTTGTGGCTTTGTCTCTGGAAGGTGTTTAAAGTCCTCTTAAAAATCACTGGGCATTAGTTCATCATTTTTTTTAGGGTTAGCAGAAATATACAACACTGTAAATCAACTATACTCCAATAAAAATTAATCAAAACTATACTCTAGTAAAAATTAATGAAAACAAAACAGCCCACTGGGAAGAACTTTTGATAGACATAAGTCAAGTCACTGTGTTACACTCAAAAATGATTTAAGGCCTCACCCAACAACTCAGTCTGGAATCATCTAGAAGTTCTTAAACCTCTTACTTTCTACTTCCCTTAAAAATGAGGCCCTTAACTCATACACAGAGAGAAATGACTATAGACAGTCCTAATCCTGTTTGCTTTAGTGGTTTACCAGTACAGCAATGCTCTCAAGACAAAGTTTTATTCTTTACTAAAAATCTGGGAATTAAGTCAAATGACAATTTGGTTAAGTGATGTGTCCCAGAAAGGAGCTGGGAGAATGAATGAGCAGAAAGGCCCTGTTGGACCTCTAAGGAGAGAAGGTGAGAAAGAAAGAACAGTCAGATAGGGAACACCATGATAAAGCTTATGCCAGGTTCAGCAACACCCCAGGGAGAGCATTTCTCCTATGGCCAACGCTTTTAACCTTCCATGATGTTAAAGAATCTCAGAAGGCTGCCAGGACATAAGAGTAAAAGTAAACATACCCCAAAAAAGAGACATGTGTTTATGGCAGGAGGCAAGGTCAACAATTTAGGAGACTGACATTGCCTGGGAAATCTCAGCGTGTGTGTGCATATAAAAATACATGTTTATTATATTATATGTATATTATGTAGTGTATATGTTATATTACATACCTAGTATATTATATTAAACTCAACATAGTATTGGCTTAAGAATCCAGGGCTAATATTTCTGCTCTTCCCTAAGAGCAAAAGTCATCAAACTATACTTTACAGGACCAACTGGACTGTTTTTTAATTATCTGGGAACAGAGAATAAGTTTACATTTTTAAGTTGTTGGAAAAAATGCAGAAATTCACTGTATCTCATGTCATGTCTAAAATTCCTATCTAGCTCTTTACCAGAAAAAAAAAAAAAAAAGCTTGCGGATCTCACCCTGGAGTGAAGAAAGGAAACTGCCTCCAAAATTTCCCACAAACACTAAGGGAAAGTTCGTTAAGGGAAATCACGAAGGACCCCATAGATTACCATGGGAGTCACCTTTTGTTGGTCATGAAAACGTCATTCAGGTAGACTGATTGTAAGGAATGGAAGAAACTGGAAAAATGGGGCAGAGGACCAAGAGAAAGACAGTGATATAAAAGGAATCATGTTAAAGAAAAAAAAAAGGAATCACGTAAAATTGGCTTTCACAGCTAGAATGTATATTCACTTCTTATTGCTCAAGTTATTTTTCAGCTTTGTGACTGGGCCTTGGATTGCTTGTCTGTGCAATGCAGGTAATTAATGTCACTTGATCTTCCCAGTTGTCTGCGTCGGTGTATATATCAACCAGGACAACTGGGCAGAACCCCATCTGAACATTAAGTAGGGCCAAGCAAAAAGAGCTGTTGGTGGAGTTCATGCGCCACACAGTTAGTATAGGCAGCACCACTGTCTCGTTCACATGGTAGATTCAGCAAATGCTCGATGAGAATTAGTGTCACTCTCTATTTAAATGTGAGGAAACCAGGTAATTAATCAAGGCTTGACATGGCTATCCAGCCCCAGTTTACTAAGACAACTTGGCATCTCTGACATTAACAATTTACTTTTCAATTAGGTGCCAAACTATACATAGAAACAGAAAGGGCCTGGTCTCTAGAGTGAAAGAAAATAGAGAGCAGAGATCAATAAAGAACTTTATTTTTCTAAGTTTTTACTCCTTCCATATATGTGCAACCATTCAACTATGATGAGGCATTTTCCATATTCAATGCCTTCTCAGTGATAGAAGAAATAAAATCCCTACTCTCAAGGAGCCTCTATTCTCCTGATGGCAAGAGATGGTAAATCAAAGAAACTGCAGTTGCACTCATCACACTCTATTGTGTGTGCTCACTCGTGTCTGACTCTTTGTGACCCCACCAGCTGTAGACCTAGAAGCTTCTCATCCAGCAAGAATACTGGAGTGGGATGCCATTAACAAAGTAATAGATAAGCCAGTTAATTAGAGATGATGATGTATGCTGCGAAGATAGTAAACACGGGTTGAGAGTGATTGGATGAGCTCAGTTTAGGAAAGGTGACCTAACATTTAAGCATGACCTGAAAAGAGGAACAGGAGCCAGACATGTGACCAGCCACAGGGAAAGCCTTCTGGGGATGGCAGTGCAAAGGTCCTGAAGTTTCAAGGGGTGGAAAGGCCAGAACGAGATGAGGGAAGGGGAGAGAAGGACAAGAACAAGGCTAGAGAAAGGGAGGGGGATCAGACCATGCCCGGATTTGGCAGTGACACAAAGCTTGCCTTGCATTTGATCGATAGCAAGAGATAAGGTTGAATGTTTGCAGCTGAGCATCTGTGGTTTGATTCCTCATCTTGGAGGCTGGAGAAAGAGGGACCAGGACTCAGAGGGACTTACAAATACGGCAGAGGGGGGAGAGTGGGTCTGACCAAACTGAGAGCTGAACCTCAAGCCGAGCCTGAGCGGCAAGTGCAGGACCAGAGGTGCACGAAGGGCCAGGGCTGGGAGCTGAGAAGGCAGAGAGAGCGGCAGAAGGTAAGAAAAGACAGCACAAGGTGAGAGGGGCCACGACTTCTGTCGTCAACGGTCTCTCCGTGGGGCTGGGAGATGTTCTGGTTGGGTTGATTCGAATTAAAGCACAAGGTGACTGTTATGGATCTAGACACATGCTGGAGGCTGTGAGAGCCCACTGGAGGCCGAGTCACCTCCTGTTTTCTCAAGCAGTTATAAACACAGGGTGTAAAACACAGCTGAAGGACAATACAGATGCTGAACCGGTGACGTACTGTGGTTCTGTTGGTGGTGTAGTGGTCAGAGGAAGCCTCCTTTAATATGGAGCACTCAGGGCAGAGAGGAAAGGAGAAAGAACTTAAGATGGGCCTTAGAAGTCATGACAAATTTGAAATGGCAAAGAGTGGGCAGGAAACAGACAAGCTGAGAAGTAGGATAACAAGTAAGAACATTCCCGAGGGAGGCCACTGTGGCTTCCTTCTCTGGTAATTAGAGCAAGATGTATTTTACAGTTACATTTCAACAACACACTTAATTCCCTCCACCTACCACCTGGCTCAGATCAATGTTACCTCCTCTTTCTGAATAGATAGAGTTCAGAGAGACTCCAGACAGAAGAGGGGAAATTGGCTGTTCTGAAAACAGAGCGCTTTTTTCTTTGAAACCTCTTACAAAGGGGACGCTGCATGATAATGAAAAGTATCACCATCATTATTATTTTCTTGAAATATTGGACTCTCCCATAACAAAAGCTTCATTCTCTATAATCTGATTGTTGTTTGGTATCATGAAGACATTGAAATTCATTTACACCTTCAGCTCTTGCTACATCGAGTACCACCTGCTGCTCTCCCTCTGTGGCGGGTTTATCCTATTATGCTATTTATAGGGACTCCGTGGTAAAGGTGGCGGGAATAGCGATGCCAAAGTTTCCTGCTTTTCTCCATCTGACAGCTGGCGTGTTGTCTGACAACACAAAGAGAAAGAAGAAAGGTTGCATATCAAAATATTTTGAAGGCACTGCTGTCAAATGCACAGACACACAACATGGATAATTACTAAGTTTCATTGCATTGTCCAAAATGAAATCTTTCTAACCTAGGGACAGTTTTCAAGTTTTAATAATTTGGTTCTCGATTCTAACATTTGTAGCTTTTCTTATTGCAGAAATACACATAAAACTCAAAATAATTATTATGTTACCCAGGAAATCAAACCTGAGTATGAGGCTTTTTGAATTTTTACTCCTAATATGTGAAGTGAGTTGATCCAAGTAAAGTTGCATCATGTAAATTATACTCAGACTGACTCTGATGAATAAAAAATAAAATCACTTCCCACCAAAAAAAAAAGCACATGGAAAACTCTACCTGGCTAAGATGGGACTTAATATAACTAATTCCCAGGAGTATTGAGATTTAAGAAGCACTGGATGCTTGACTCAACTGACTGGAGGCTGTTCCCTGGTTGAGTATGACCTATCTACTAGCCTTTGGGTTCTAAAAGCTCTGCAATATGGAAACATCTTAGAACAACCCCCTCCGAGAACTTCTGCTATTAAAATATCAATTCTATAGCAGTGTCTTTTGCCTATCCTGTGGCAAACTTTCCTTAAGGTAAAGGTCTTTTGTTAAGAGGAATCCACTCCCTATTTTTTCAGTTGTCACAAAGCCTAAGGTTGAAATGGTGAGAAGGTACAAGTGTTTGTAATGAACTTTTCACCTTACTGACCATAACTTATGTGTTCAGTCATTCAGTCATGTCAGACTCTTTGTGACCCTATGGGCTATAGTCTACCGAGCTCTTCTATCCATGGGATTTTCCCAGCAAGAATACTTGAGTGGGTTGCCATTTCCTCCTCCAAAGGATCTTCCAGACCCAGGGATCAAACCCTCATCTCCCACGACTCCTGCATTGTTGGTAGATTCTGTACTGCTGAGCCACCCAGGAAGCCCTTTCACCTTCCAGCTACTAACTTCTACAGATCCTTCCCTTCTGCTACCAGCCTCCAGCTGCCTGGATGAGGAATGAATAGCCAGCCACGACTGGTTCTCCAGAGGTTGTCCTGACCTCTGATTTATGTCCCAGGCCTCCAGAAGATGCACCACACCAGTTAGATTCTCTCTTAGGAATTTAAAACAAACGACACAGTTAAGTCCCCAGGCGGCGCTGAGAACTTTGGAAGGGTTGGGATGCAGTGGGTGGTGGCACACGCAGAAAGACTTCAAGGCAAGTGGCTGAGGGTTAGAAGAGATCAGATACATAGGAAAACAAAATTAGAGAAAGCGAGAGAAACAGAAGTGAAGCTCACATCAATCCCAGGAGCTGCCTTGGTCTGGACCTTATAGAAGTTAGGTTGTGTACCATCTAGATTCCTGGGATATTTCTGTACCAAAGAAAGATGGCCTTTAACCTTGAGCTAGTTGAGCAGGTCTCTGCTCCTTTCAGGGGCTTCCCATGTGGCTCAGTGACAAAGAATCTGCTGCCAATGCAGGAGCTACAGAAGATGTGGATTTGATCCCTGGGTTGGGAAGATCCCTTGGAAGAGGAAACAACAACCCACTCTGCATCCTTGCTGGGATAATCCCATGGACACAGGAGCCTGGCAGGCTACAGTCCATGGAGTCACAAGGAGTCAGACACGACTAAGCATGCATGCATGCACTGTTCCTTTCAACTGGAAGATCCCTTACTGCTAAGATGAGGAATAGGATACCTGAATCAGAGTCACCTGGATAATGGTTAAACATACTCAACACTGGTCTCCCTCCAGACCTCCTGAAGCAGAAAACACTAGGGATGCATACCGGGGATCCACATTTTTACCAAGCACCACATACCCCACTGGAACCTAAGATCAACATTCCTTACAGAAATACCCTCAAAGGCATTTTGCATATAACAGTTAATGAGAATATGAAGAACAAAAAGTTTAACTTATAACTCTATTCAGTTTTGAGAACATATTATGTTCACAATGTCCTTAAGTCTTTAAAAAAAAAAAACACTGCAAATATGAGAGGTGGTTAAGTTAGCACACAGGCCACAAACTTGTGCTAATTACTACTTATTACTTCGTCAAGTTCCAGCTGTTTTCCTTAAGCAAACATGTGCCTATTAAAATCAATATCACATACAGCTTCAGTTTCCCCTTCTGTCCCTACGCTACTGTGTGTCATAAAGAAGCTTCCATATAATAATTGTGATGATTTCAATGCAAATGAAGTGAGAAAGCTGATGTCAAACTACCTCCAGAATCACAGAATTACAGAGCTTATTCTTTCAACAAATATTTACTGAAAACTAACTCTGTGCCTAGAACTCCACTGGGCACAAAAGACATAGAAATAATAGATGCCAAGACTTGACCTAAAATAGTTATAACCTTGGCCTGGAGGCTGGGGAAGATAGACCTATAATTTATAATGCAATTTATTAAGACTACCAGGAAGTGCTGTGAACACCAAAACAGACATACAGCAAATGTACACTGGGGACATTAAGGCAGTAGAGTGAACTCTAGTGGAGTGGAACAGGGGAGGGACAGGTAAGTGACCTTCAACGCCACTCAGACACAGTCGAGCATAATACAGACTGTATCTGGGTGGCTTCATTCTCTTAATTTTGGAATTGAGAGTTAGGAAACATGTTGGTTTACAAATGAGCCATGTCCTGTAACCTCAGTTTATGAGCAATAAAATAGTTGTTTTAGTCTACATTTGCCACCTGCTCTTTCTTATTTCTCAGGTTGGTCAAAATTCAAGAGGGGGTTGTTATTTATTAGGCTCCCTCAAAGATCCCAGCACAAGGAAGCTAATAAGAAAACATTTTCCTAGAACTTTTCTACACTTCATGTCAACAAATATTTCAGCGTCTACTACACTGAAGACAGGGCTATGCCCAAAGATGTACAGATCTTACCATTTAAGCTTAATGAAAGATGGTGCTAGTTGCAGAGAATCCACCTACCGATGCAAGAGACACAGGAGATAATGGGTTGGATCCCTAGATCAGGTAGATCCCCTGAAGGAGGAAATGGCAACCCACTCCAGTGTTCTTGCCTGTAAAATCCCAGAGACAGAGGAGCCTGGCAGGCAAATTTGTAGGAACTCTTTTGGATCAACTTTCCTAACTGAGAACTATGAGAGGGGCTTGACCAGCATATTTCGGCAACCAGTGGGTGCTCAAGCGACATTCATTGACTTTGCTGCTGCACTGAAAGGGGTTCCGATGTCACAGAGTAATGCCGAGCATCCGCTTACCCTGGGTCCTCCATGGCTGAGGTTGCCATTTGGTCAAAATGTTCGCAAATGCGAGCCTTGTTACAAGCCTTATCAGGCACTAAAAGTCAATTATCTAGAGTCCTCTCCCCACCCAGAAGGTGAATTGATATTAAATTGAATCCTTTTTGTGCTGTTACAAAATAAGCCCTTAAAAAACAATGAGCAAATGGAAAATAGAGTGTCTTTTATTGATTGTGATGTTTCCTCTTAACTCGATTCCGGCAGGGGAGCTTCTCCGGTGGCACATGCGCGGAGAACGAGGGCACCGCCGCGGTCGATAGTTCCGGGAAAATGGACGGTCTCGTCCACCTAATGGATCTCTCCAATTCTCTTCATTGGGATCCAACTTGGGATTAGTCACGCGGCAGATTTTTCAACAGTTCCCCTAGACTCTTTCAAAGCAATTAGGTAAATGTAAGCTGAGAGATTCAGCTTACTTTCATGATTTAAGGACTCTTTTTTTTTTTTTTTAGTTTTTTAAGACTCTGAGATGTTCTTCACTTTTTGTCTTTGACTCCATGGTAGTTTTGATTTTTGTATTACTTAATTCCCCATATACCCCTCATCCTCCCCTAATGTTTTAACATTACTGTGGTACATTTGTCAAAATTAGGACACCAGTATAGATACAGTACTGTATCTATACTGTACTAAACTCTAGACTTGATTCAGATTTCATCAGGTTTCCAATTATGTTCTTTCTTTTCCAAAATTCAATCCAGGGAATGATACTGCATTTAGTCAGCCTGTCTCCTCAGTCTCCCCTGGTCTGTGACAGTTTCATAGTCTTTTCAATAACCTTCACATTTTTGAGGAGGAATTGGTCAGGTGTTTCATAGAATTTAGGTTTGTCTGAGTTTTTTTCATGGCTACCTTGGGGTTATGGGTTATGGGTTTTGGGAAAAGAGGCTGCAGATTTAAAGTGACTTGCTCATTGTGTTATATCAAATGGGGTACCCGCTATCAGTGTAACATATCACTGGCAATGCTAACCTTGATCACCTGGCTAGACCATGTTAACCAGGCTTCCCCCTGAAAACCTTTTTATTTATTTTTCTTTTCTTTGAAATCAGCTAAGTCAAAGCTATGGTTTTTCCAGTAGTCATGTATGGATGTGAGAGCTGGACTATAAAGAAAGCTAAGTGCTGAAAAACTGATGTTTTTGAACTATGGTATTGGAGAAGACTGTTGAGAGTCCCTTGGACTCCAAGGAGATGCAATCAGTCAATCCTAAAGGAAATCAATCCTGAATATTCATTGGAAGGACTGATGCTAAAGCTGAAACTCCAATACTTTGGCCACCTGATGGGAAGAATTGACTCATTAGAAAAGACCCTAATGCTGGGAAAAGATTGAAGGTGGGAGGAGATGGGGACGATGACAGATGGTTGGATGGCATCACCGACTCAATGGATGTGAGTTTGAGTAGGCTCTGGGAGTTGGTGATGGACAGAAAAGCCTGGCGTGGTACAGTCCATGGGGTCACAAAGAGTTGGACAGGACTGAGCAACTGAACTGAACTGAAGCTTAAAATGCAGTTAGCAAATTCAGAGGGTATTTCTAAACATTGTGTTGCTCAAGATACTAAAATGTAAAGTGTTGTTATTATGTTAGTCTTCATAATAGGCTGGGGAAAGCTAAGTGAAAAGTATTTGGAGGATAAAAGAGAAAGGATATAAACTTATTTCAAGTTAAACTTTTATTTCCAAATTCTATAGTCAGACATTTCTTTCAGATACTAATCTATGCTGGACCACTGGTTGGTTTCAGCGGTACAGGATTCAGCCTCAGAAGCTTCTGTTAGTTATGAGCAAGGCAAGTGAACCACTTTAGAGTTTTAAGTTGAAATTAGCAATTGCCAACTGAAATTGTCAACTTCATATCTGAAAAAAAAAAAAGCAAGGCTACAGGTCTGTGTAATTCATTTATCTACATCTTGGTGGGGGGAAGCAAAAAGAACATTTTAATCTATTAAAAATCTTACTGAGGCAGCACCTAGTGCATAAGTAATGTTCCTGTGTATTCTTCATGCTAGCAAAGTCTGCCCTGTGCTAGAACCTTGCTCCTCAAAGTGTGATTCACTAACCAGCTGCATGCACATCACCCAGGAGAAATGCACAGGCTCATGTCCCACTTTAGACCTACTGAATCTAGAGCTGCCTGTTAACTAGATCCCTGAGTGCTAGAGAGGCACATTGATGTTTGGGAAGTGCTGCTGTAGAGAATGTTACTCAGGAAAGCTTGACTATGAAGTATAAACAGAGGCCTAATCAAAAGTCTGTTTATGGCCTTTCATCTCTCTACCTTCAAGCCAATGGCAGTCTGTACATTTTCAAAGCACAGTTTGCTAAAGCAATTGATAATATTGGTTGGTCTGTGAATTATGCTATATGATTTACCTTGAAAAGCAAAATTGTTCCCTTGAACAGATATGCTCGTTAGTTATAGCTTGAGATAGTCAATGCGCAAAGAGATATGCTGTAACATCATCTTTCTTAAAAAAATAATGGGTAGAAAAATAAAGATCCAAACAGAATCTGACAAAACATGAGCCATAAAAAAATATATAAATTGGACTACATTAAAATCAAGAATGTTTATCAGAAGACACGATTAAGAGGAAAAAGGAAACACATAGAAAGGGAGATGATATTTGTAATTAATATCATTGATAAAGTATTTGGAAGATATAAAGAATGAGTCAATGAGAAAAAAAAGACTCCACATTCAAAATTTGCAAAAAGCCTCTCAGTTTACAAACAAAGATCTGTAAATGGTGCTACACAAATACCATGGAGTCCAATATCATCAGAAATAAGGAGAGAAAGGTGTGATGCCAAACCACTACTACTTAACCATTAGAATAACTAAACAAAAACAAATGGAAAACCAACACAAAGTAAACTCCAGGAGTTGGCAATGGACAGGGAGGCCTGGCATGCTGCAGTCCTTGGGGTCAAAAAGAGTCCGATATGACTGAGCAACTGAACTGAACATAAATAACTGACATGAACAAGGATTGGCAAGAATATGAAGCAATAGGAACTATTTGTATTAATATAAATTCGTACAATTTGGGGGAAAAAATAAAGATTAAAAAGGAGACTAAAAAATGTAAAGCCACTTATTTTGAATTTCACATTATAACAGAGACGAGAGAGGTCTCTGGGTCCAGTGTTTTTATGGCAACTCACTTTCTCACTGTGCCCTGTTGCAGCTTGTACGCCTAGCAAATCTGTCAAACACATTGTTGTTTTTAATCATATGTGTGTTTCAAATGAGCCTCACTATATCCAGACCCCCTTCCCCACATGACCTCTGAACCCTGGCTTCACATCTGTCCTTGGACACCCCTCCCACACTCAGAAAACACCCTCTAACCTTTGGATGTCGTGATGTGTAGGTCAATCGTGATTTGGGGAAGAATCCAGTTCCTGGGCTGAGATGCAGTGTTTCTCAAAGAGACATGACAAAGGTCACCCCGGAGACAACTTTTCTTAACAGATGATCCTCCTGGGCGCCAGGGATGAGACGCCAGCGTGGACCTCGACTCAAATATCCTGCCGACATTCTGCATTTTGACAGCTACAATTCTTCCTTTTTCAATTTCAATTCTTATTGATTTTCAAGATTCTCATTTCAGAGATGTATGCTATCATTGTACTACAGTGTTTAGCAATTTATCTGTGCCTGCTTTTATATGCCAGATTGATCCTTTCCCACTGAAGCTGCAGGCGGCCAAGCATCATGCTGCTACTCAGGTGCCGTCTCTGCTCACAAGCTATTAAACTGAGACATTTCACCCTCTCACCCGAGGAAAAACATACCAGGGGAGGTGCATATTTGGTAATGAAGCAGAAGGCAGAGGCTGGCAATGAACTACTTCTGAGAAGAAAGGCATAAATTAGGAGGAAGCCAGATCCAAGGTGGGCAAGGGGCACAGAAACATTGCCTTGTGTTTCTATTAAAAAATGCCCAGAGTCCCCTCTGAGATGTCAGGGAGAGAAACCACATTAAATGATTAACTACATGTTTGGTTCTGGTTATGGGAAGAAACAGTGAGCATTTTTTTTTTAACATGTGCAAATAAATGGAACAGGTTTTAGGAAGCAGATGTGTGCTCAGTCACTCAGTCGTGTCCGACTCTGTGACTCCATGGACTGTAGCCCACCAGGCTCCTCTGTTCATTGGATTTTCCTGGAGCAAATACTGGAGTGGGCTGCCATTCCCTCCTCCAGGGGACCTTCTCAACCCAGGGACTGAACCCAAGTCTCCTGCATCTCCTGCCTTGCAGGCAGGTACTTTACTGCGGAGCTACCAGGGAAGCCCCTTAGGAAGCAGGGAGAAAGAGAATCAGATGAACTTGGACAATGATATATTTCTTGCTGGACAGGTTTTCCAAGAAACAAATTCTAGAGTAAATAGTGGAACTTACTTGAATTAAAGTAAAGCACTCATACTATAAGAACATACTGTAAGAAAAATGCTTCAAAATTTAGAAATTAAAAGTATAACCAAAACATTTAGGGATTACAATAATTAGTTATTTTTCCTCTTCAGCCTAATTCCAACTATTCCATTTGTAGTGACTGTGATAATTGTCTTTCCTTTTTGACGAGGATGGCATTTCTTTATATCAGCACTTTTCCTCACACTTTCTTCTGATTCCATTGGAAACTCCCCAAATTCCACAGAACACTGAAGGGCTAGCAGTCATGGGCCTCCCTTCTCTCCACCTAATTTGACCTCCTTGGCCAAATATTACATGGGACATACTTATACTTGCAGGAAAAAAAAAAATCCTTGTTTTAGAAATTTCAATTCAACTGGGCATGTTTGTGATATACTAAAAATTTATTTGTGTATCTGAAGTTTAAATGTAACTGGATATGTTTGGAACATACCTATGTCAGGAAGATCCCCTGGAGAAGGAAATGGCAATCCACTGCAGTATTCTTGCCTGGGAAATCCCATGGACAAAGGAGCTTGGAGGGCTGCAGTCCATGGGGTCACAGAGAGTCAGATATGACTTAGTGACTATACAACAACAGCAGCATACTAAAAACCTATTTGTTGGTTATCTGAAGTTCAAATTTAAGTGGGCATATGTGGAACCTACTTATATAAAAATTATTCATCATTTACCTGAACTTCAACTTTTACCAGCATCCTGTATTTTATCTGGCCACCCAATGTAGGAGAGCAAAATGTTCCCGGCCAAAAGTATCTTTTTGGCATGAGGATCAACTTAGGTTGATTATTTTTAAGAAAAGGGATAGTCGGGAAGTCTTTCTTTTTACTTCCCCCTTATCTGGCTAGAGAATTTAGATAAAGGCTGTTCCAGGAATAGAGCCATCTCCAGGCATATCTGCAAAATATATAGACTACATGAGTACATGTAGAGAAGGAAATTCAGGGTCCATTCAATGTCTCCTGTTTCTGCCTGGCCCAGCAAACATTTGATTCTCCATCATCATGTGAACTGCCTTCCCCCCTTTGAAGTCCCAAGCCATTACCCCCAAATATCCTCTTTTGTCTTTAGCTGAAGATGGTATTTAAGGGGAAGGGTTCAACTATTTTGGCACATTTAGTCAGTTTTCCTGGGTCTTTCCCATGTACACATGTTTTTAATTTTTTATTTTCTCCTGTTAATATCCCTCATGCTCAGTTAATTCTCAGATCAGCCAGAAGAGCCTAGAAGAGTAAAGGAAAATTTCTTTCTCCCTGACACTTCATCATACCCACTCTTGCACACTCTTGGCTGCCTCATTTCCCTTATGAAATGTGCCTGCTGGGTTCTCATTCCATAAGGCAGCAATTAGCAAATGCCACCTTAGTGCCAACCAGCTGGGGGTTTGGGATAAACTAAGTTATTCTGAACTGGATTTTGTGTTGAGTCCTCATCCCGCCTTATCTTTGCTAGAGCTGGTGGGCTCCCTTAAGTGATAGGAGAGCAGCACCCCTGAGGACAGTTATCATCAAGAGAGAAGATGATGCTGACTTAGGGAAACTGAGGCCCACTATCCTGTTAATGACAGAGAATGGCTGAGGCATGCCACCTTGGGAGGAAACTGCTGCAACATGAAGACAGTGCTTTGGTCCACAGAAGAGCTCACCTTGACAACCCAAAGCACCTGTGAAAGACTGTGAAGCTGCCCAGGGCGCAGTAAATGAGGGCAGGGACTGACAGTGGGAATCCACCCGTGAAAGTGAAGGTCGCTCAGTCGCGTCCAACTCTTTGTGACCCCATGGACCATACAGTCCATGGAATTCTCCAGGCCAGAATACTGGAGCAGGTAGCCTTTCCCTTCTCCAGGGGATCTTCCCAACCCAGGGATTGAACCCAGGTCTCCCACATGGCAGGCGGATTCTCTACCAGCTGAGCCACAAGGGGAGCCCAAATCCACCTGTGCTCTGACACTATTCCTGAGCAATCACTTCACTCAGAAGTGACCTGTCCACGGAAGCAGTACTTAAAGTGGCAGGTTATTCTCCATCAGTAGGCCCAATGTAATTACAAGGGTCTTTGAAAGGTAGGAGAGAGCATTATATAACCAAAAAGATGGCAGCATGAGAAGACCAGAACCCATTGTTTCTGGCTGTGAAGATGGAGGAGGAGGTCGTGAGCTAAGGGCTTCAGATGATCTACAGAAGTTGGGACAGGAAAGGAAGCACATTCTCTAGAAGAAACTTGGCCCTACCAAAACACTGATTTTGGATATCTGACTGGAGAACAGTAAGATAATAAATCTTATTTAATAGTAAAATTGTTTAAACTCAAAAAAAGAAGTGATCTGTCCATTCCCAGTGCTGTTTAGTTTGGATGGGGTATGTAAGTTTGTGTGTGCACATGCCCAAGTGTATGTATTCCTGGGGCAGTGAGTGGCCTAGAACTCCCAACCTCCTGTCTATTCTTCTCTCAAATTCTTTAAGAGCCTGGAAATTATTCAACACGTCATTTCCCTTCCTCTTCTCCTGGCATCTTTTATTCAGAAGCCTTTTATAATCCACACGTGCATGTCAAGAGGACATCTTGGGGCCAGATCCCTACAGCCTTGAGTCTGGAAGAGACTGGCTTATCTATGTGCATCTTCCTGACATGCTGCATCACCCATACATCCCTTACAAAGGCAGTGACATTTAAATTCACTTCGCAGAAGATTCTAATGATGTATGTGGGGGGACAGATCTGCTAATGGGCTGAAATTTGAAAAGGTTCCAGATATTCTTTATGCAACCTTGAGCTCTGTGCTGCATAATGACCCCTTTTACAGATAAACCTGTAGGACCTTGATGTCTGTGTCAAGTTAGAAAGGCAAAGAATTTACCTTTCTCTAACATGCATTAAAGTACTCAGTAGTGGAGAGGTGGGGGGAGAAGAAAGGAAATAGGTTTAGAAATATTGGCCCAAGTGAAAAGATTCACAGGAGACGTGTCTTGAGCTTGGTATAATGAGATGACCCTGAAATGTGCAATTACAAGGCTTGAAGAAACTTAAAAAACATATCAAACCCAGTTAACTAGAAAGGCTGGATGGGGCCTTTTTCAGGCCTGGAAATTTGATTCTTTTGAGAGCTCCTGATGTCATGCACACAAATAGCAACATGCAATACTTAATGGTTTCAGATGTTTTCCTACCCTTTTATTTTCTCTGATTTTTACAAGTAAACTTTGAAACATGGTTATTCATCCCATGTTTTAAATAAGGAGAGATACTTAAAAGTGATTGGGCAGAATTTCTGTTGCCACTGAGCTCATAAATACACACTCCAGATTGTCCAGCCTGAAATCTTTATACAAAGTAGCTTAGAGATACCAGATGCAACCCAGGCACTATTCTTGACACAGGGTGAATAAGATATACCTACTCCTGCCTAAAAGGGCTTAGCATAGTCACTCTCCACAGATATTAAACAAAACTCAGTATCATGAGACATAAAAACCTACTCCACATGTCTTCAAAAAGTGGAAACAAGCTGCATAAAAATGTATTTGCTGAATCTTGAGTCATTTGCGGCCAGTTTAAAGAGACAGAGGAAAGAAAAGGATATTAGAAGCTAGAGAAAAGAATCAGTGAGAGGAAATTCTAGTGGGATGGAGTAGGAAGCAGAAGGCAGAGACACTGTTTCACACTCAGCCCTGCTTATTAACAGGATGGGGACAGTTGCCCATCTTCTTGCCTTTATAGCTTTCACCACCTGGGGCTTCAGACATGTCGCTCTAGGAATATTCAGTTCTCCCTTCATGGTACTCAATGCTGCAGGATATTCCCATGCAGAAGTCTCTACCAACTCCTTTACCTCTATTATTCTTCTCTCACAACATAGATTTCTTTCTACTTGCTGTGAATAAATCAGACTTTCTAAAACTGTAGACTCTGAGATGGAAATTCCTTTCTGATCTGTCTCCTAATCCATCTTGCATAATTTCAAGCGTCTATTAGGTCTTCAATAAATCATCAGTGGATTAAGTTTAAATTCAGGTTTCTTCATTCCTAATTTACCCCCTTGGGTAAACAAATCAGACCCTACTTAAACAAGACTGACTTTTATATCCACTATGCCCAAAACTCCGTCCTATTCCAATAAGTTGAATATGCTGAGTTTTTATCAATGAAAGGTAACGCCACTAGATTCTGAGGAGAGAGGATGAAATGGAAGACACAGAAATTGCTCTCTAAGAACTTACACTATTTCCCTCCTTACAGTGTGCTTCACATGTTCATTCAGAACTCACTAGATTAGTCCTCCTACCTGGGTTACCTAGCGACAAACTTGCCCATCAGGGCTGCCTCCATCTTTTCACCTGCCCATGAGCTTCACTAGAGGGTGAGGTGGGGGAGAGAATCTTTCAAGTGAGTCACCTGGATTTCATCCAGCTTTGTGCTGATGGGGAGACCACCTACCAAATGCTAGGGCCTGAATGCTTATATCCCCCAATAACCCTACCCTCACAGGTAATGGTATTAGGAGGTGGGACCTGTGGGAAGTGATTAGGTCATAAGGATGAATCCCTCATGAATGGAATTAGTGCTCTTAGGGATAGAGATCCCAAAGAGCTCTGTGACTCCTTCTGCTAAGTGCTGATGCAATGAGAAGTCAGCAAACCAAAAGAGAGACCTCACCTAACCATGCTTGGCAAACTGATCTTGTACTTCTAGCCTCCAGAACTGTGAGAAATAAATTTCTGTTCTTCATAAACTACCCAATCTGGTATTGTACTAGACCAAGACACAAAATAAATGAAGACTGGAAGATGGCATAAAGGACACATAAATATATCTGAGATAAGTACAAACATCAGAAGTATTATAACATGTCATTTTCTTTCTTAATGAGAAAGATGACAACTTACCAAAAGAAATCAGTGGGGAATGTTCTCTACCTTGTATGATGCTTTCCAAATGAGAATACTGACTTAGAATTCACAATGTCCTCTAGCATGTCCAGTATATTGTTGACGTTCACACAAAATTTTCCCCATGTGAGACCAGATGGAGGATGAAGATGAAGTACAGTTTCCACTCGTCTCTTATAGAATCTTGAATTTTGAAAAATCAGGACTTTCCATAGAAATCAAGATGAATATGTTATAATTGTAATCTAGAGTAATTAATCTCTTGGTTGTACTAAAGAAAGCCAGAATTTCAGATTTCACAATTAAGAAGCCCTAATGAATAAATATACTATGGTATATCCATTCAATAGAATGTTATTCAGTAATAAAAAGAAATGAGTTATCAAGCCATGAGAAGATATCAGGAAACTTAAAGGCATATGGCAAAGTTTAAAAAAAAAAAAAGCCAATCTAAAATGATCAGTACTTGCCAGATTTCTGTAGGGGAAGATTTAGTGGGTAGAGCACAGAGGACAATGAAGGGCAGTGAGATAATTCTTTGTATCTACTACAATGGTGGGCACATAAAGGCTTTCCTTTATGGTAAAGAATCTGCCTGCCAATGCGGGAGATGCAGGAGACATGTATTCAATCCCTGGGTCAGGAAGATCCCTTGGAGAAGGAAATGGCAACCCACTCCAGATTTTTTGCCTAGGAAATTTCATGGACAGAGGAAACCAGTGGGCTATTCAGTCCATGGGGTGGCAAAGAGCAGTATGTGACTGAGCAACTGACCAGGCACATGGACACATGGCATTACAGATTTGTCAAAACCCACAGAATGGATAAAGAATGAACCCTGATGTAAATTATGGACTATAATGTAGTAGTATGAGCAAATCAATTGTAACTAATTGCTTTTTAAAAAGCACACTAATCCAAGATGTTAATAACTGGGGGATCTGTGGTGAGGGTGATGGGAGGAGCTTTAAGGATATATAGGAACTCCTAGTGTTGCAGAAACCAGTAATTGAGAAACCATGCACCCCACTTGGAGAGTTGGAGAACTCAGGTTTTATTACACCAGTGGGTCCAGAGGAGTTAACACTCCAAGCTCTGAGCCCTGAACAAAGGGGTTATAGAGTTTTTATAGACCTACTATAGTGGGCAACACTAGTTGCTAATAGAATGACTTAAACTAAAGGGTTTCATGTGTGCGGGAACAGTGATCAAGATGGGGAGGGGGATGCCTGACCTTTACACAAACAGGTATAATTAAGAAGGTTTGCAGGGGCTAGGCAATTGCAAAGAGCAGGACAAGGGTGGGTGAGATAAGCTCCAGTTCCTGGCATTGTAAGTCCCCACTTTCTGAGACTGTGACCTACGTGATCCAGACTTTGCAAGGAGCAGGCTGAGTTACAGAGGCAGAAGGAGCAGGAGGTTATGTAAAATTTTAACTGTTCCTCTTCACTAGTACTTTCCACTCAATTATTCTGTTAGCCTAAAATGAAAATAGTTATTAATTTTTATGCAAAAGCAGCCCTATAAGAAAAAAAAGCATATTGGAATGAAAGCCTTAAGAAATCAGGATAAATTATTACTAACCTGTTTTTTGAGGGGTAACACAGTAGATATGGGTGGCCTATGGTGGTGTTCTTGTGTCATTCATGATAGATAGTGTGAACTTTGAGAAGCAGAAATGTGAGTATTAAAAGCTTGCAAAAAAATAAAAGAATAACCTTGCAAGCAGCACTGGATCATCACATTTGAGATGGGGAATCAATTAGAAAGGATGAGTAACATGAAGGACATGATAAAGGGTCATGATAAAAATTGAAGAATTACAGGTAAGGAAAATACTCATTAAAAGTGGGGAAATGTAGGAACTCAGAGAAGCATTTTTAACTACTATATTTGCTTTAGCTTCAAACACAAGGTCACTGCAACTATAAAGCACTGTTCAGTCAAAGGGCACTATTTGAAGCTCTCATAATCTTTCAGGAGTGTAGGGCAGAGAACAATAGCAGGCTGTAACTCAACAACTTTTCAAAACTTTCTAGTACTTTCTCACCCTTAGTGATTTTCTCTCACCCATTCTTGATTTTGCCTTCAGCAGAAAGATTTTTCACATTCAGATAGTTTGCAGACATTGCCTGCTTTTTCTCATAGCATCGGGGCAGTAAGATGAACTAAAGCACTTCTGATACGGTTGCTTCTCCAAGTTGATTTCCTGCTGTACAAAGAAGCCAGGTGAAGGGTGGGGAGAAAGTGAGTAGGTGGAGTTAGCTCCTTTCTTGCTACCCTCTACATTAACTCAGATTCCCCAAAATCTTCCTGGGGTAAGGGTGGGGGGTGCAATGTAATAATAAATAAATGTAAGGTCTTGATCCCTAGCTCTTAAAACATTTGCAGTCTCTACAGTGATAAGAGTATCTGCAATGACTTGGAATGGGGGGACCCTGCTAGATAGTTTCAGAAAGTGGGCTGGAGACCAAAAGACCAGGCATAAGAGGATTCCAACTTTCAGTTCCAGCTTCTGACCTCCGGGGAGGAGACAGGGCCTCGAAGTTAAGTCACATCACCCACGGCCAATGACTTAATCATTCAGGTCGACATAATGAAACCTCTACGGAGATGCCTAACTAACAGGAATTGGAGAGCTTCTCGTTAGTGAACACATAAAGGTGCTGGGAAGGTGACGCACTGCAGAGGTCACGGAAGCTCTGCGTCCCTTCCCCCTGCTCCTGAGTTGTGTCCTTTAGAATAAGCTGGTCATAGTAAGTAAAGTGCTCTACTGAGTTCTGTGAGTTGTTATAGAAAATTACTGAAGCTGAGGAGGGGGTGGTGGGAACCCCTGAATGTATAGCCCATCAGAAACTTGTGACTTTCAACTGGCATTGAAGTAAAGGCAGGCTTGTAAGACTGAGCCCTTAACTTGTAAGACTAGCCCTTAACAATGCTAACCCCAGGTAGACAATGTCAGAGCTGAATTGAGCTGGATGACACTTAGCTGGCATTGGAGAATTGGTTGTTGGTGTCAGAAAACACCACAACCTTCTGCTTAGACAAAAGATACTGACTGTAGCCCTAACGAAATTAGATCGACAAAATTAGACTCAAAAAAAAAAAAAAAAGAGCTTAACAAGTGAAAAACAAAGTTTTATCAACATGTGCACTGTACACACACATGGGAGTATCCAGTGATAATAATTCAAAGATGTCGTTAGAACACGGGCTTATACAGAATCTTAACAAAAGAACAAGAAATTTTTAGAAATTTGAAAAGACAGAAGAAAAGGACTTTGTGCTTCTAGGGGCAACAGATTGTGGAAAATCAAATATATAAGGAATCTAGTGGTAGATGACGGGCTACAGTCTAAGGAATCGCAAAGAGTTGGACACAGCTGAGTGACTGAACACAGTGGTAGATAAGTACCAGTGTTAGCAAGGTTTGCTATGTGGATTCACTTTATGTCATCTCTTGGCTCATAAGTGCCTAGAGTGATTAATTTCTGTCCTTTTTGGTAGAGAGGGAAGGGGTATACCTATACAAATTTATACCCTAACTTTGAGCAAATTAGGAAGAGCAGAGAGCTTTTCTTTTTTATCGGCCACTTCTAACTTGCCTTTGGCTCAAAATAATCCATATGCAAAAGTAGAATATTTGGGGATGGTATATTCTACTACCCTTCAACTGGAGTATCAGTGAGGAATGGTCCTATGTAATATCTTTTTAAATGCTATTATGCTCAGACCAAAAAGCTGGATATTAAATTTACTGAACTTGCTCATTGTCAGAAAGCATCCAAAACTCTCAGATAGCTTTGAACACAGAACTAGGACATGCGGGAAATTAAAAAAGAAAGAAAGAAGGCTTCTCTAGGGTCAGAATTAAAGTGGTATTCTTAAAAGCACATCCTCCAGAAGCTTTTGTATGATTATACACTGGGATTGCTGAAAGCTGATACCGTTTGTGAAATAAATGCATCATTTCAACACTGAAAAAAAAAAAAGAGCACATCCTTGTTGATGACCTCTGGCTAGACTAGGTCACACTGGTAAAGGAACACAGGTGGGGGGTGGCAGAGTAGCAATGGGGGAACCTTCTGGAAAACATTTATTCACTACTATGAACCAGGAATTGTTCAAATGGATTTGTATGTTGTATATCATCTAAGCAGAAACCTGAGAAAATTAGCTTTCTTTATTTACAGAATGCCATTATTCCATTCCAGAGCTTCCTTGGTTCCTCAGTAGCAAAGAACCCTCCTGCCAATGCAGGATACCTGGGTGCAATCAATGGGTTAGGAAGATTCCCTGGAGAAGGAGATGGCAACCCACTATAGTACTCTTGCCTGGGAAATCCCATGGATGGAGGAGACTGGTGGGCTACAGTCCATGGTTGCAAAAGAGTCAAACATGACTGGGCAACTGAATACACAGGGGTGCATCATCCCAGTCTACCTTCAGATTTTTAGGAGTGACAATAAAAATAAACTGGTCTCACCCTTGATATAAGACAACTCAAGAATTCACATAGGTATAGAAAATCCAGAATACTAGAATTTCTACTATCAATAAGATAGAATGTCACAGTTTATCCCTCTATCTTTATCAGATAGATGATAGTCCTTATGTGTGGAAGGCAACGAAAATCTCAGTAAAGGGATTAAGTCTGAGATTCTTGTGGAAATGATTATATGACTCATGCCAAATATAGAAAATGTGTCTGAATGGACATGTGGTATATTTGAAGGAAGTCTGAGGGTACTTTCCTACAGTATCAAGCAGAGAAAATATAATGTTTTCTACTTGTACTCTTTTTTCATTTTTAATATTTTATTTGCATATAGTCTATTAATGCAATTTTGTATATGAACATCCTTCAGTTTCAATTGTTGTGGCAAGCATTACTATGCTTCCCAAAGCTGTATTTTTTTTTTTAACTGTTGGCTAGTGGTGGCCCACAATGAATATTTGATACCTGAATGGATGAATCTACTTTCCAACTATAAGAGACTAGAAAAATAAACTGAGGTATATCCACACAATTCAATGTGGGGCATTGAAAACTAGTATATTTATGCACTATTTTAAAAGAAAAAAAGTAGGAGGACTCACCGTTCCCAAATTCAAAACTTACTATAGATAAAATGAGGTGCTGCTGGCATAGTAAGAGCCATGTAGATTAATACAATAGACTTGAGAGTCCTGAAATAAGACCATATACCTATGGTCAACTGAATTCAACAGGGTGCCAAGACCATTCACTTTGAGAAAGAATAATCTCTTTCACAAACGCCATCAAGACAGCTAGACAAACACATGCAAAAGAATGATTTTGACCGAACCACTTCCTCACACCATGCAAAATAACTCAAAATGGATTAAACAACCTAAATGTAAGAGTTAAAACTATAAAGCTTCTAGAAGGAAACACAGGGCTAAATTCTTGATGACCTTGGGTTTGGAAATGGATTCTTACATATGACACCAAAAGCACAAGCAAGAAAAAAATCAATAAACTGGACTTCACAAAAATCTAAACTGTTGGGCTTCAGGAAAGTGATATAGAACCTATAGAGTGGGAGAAAATATTTGGAAGAGATATATCTGATAAGGGTCTAACGACCAGAATAAAGAACTTCGAAGTGTCAACAAAAAGACAACTCAGAGTAGACAAAGGACTTGAAAAGAATTTCTCCAAGAATGATAGACAAATAGCCAATAAGCACATGAAAATATCCTCAATATCACTAGTCATTAGGGAAATCCTAATTCAAACCACAAGACACAACCTCACACACACTGAGATGGTTATAATTTAAGAAAGAAAGAAAAAAAATTGATAAAAAAGTAACAAATTGGAAACCTTGTACATTGATGGGAATGTAAAATGATACAGCTTCTACGGAAAGTAGCTTGATAGGTTCTCAAAAACTTAAACATAGGATTACCAGAAATTCTGTTCTTAGACATACACCTAAAATAACTGAAAACAGGGATTTAAACAAAAATTTGTACATTATTTTTCATAGTACACTATTCCTAATAGTCCCAAAGTGTAAACAACTTAAATGTCCATCAACTGATTAATGGATAAACAAAATACGTTATAGTTAAACAAGAGAGTAGGTTTCAGCCATAAAAAGGAATGAAGTACTGACTGATACATGATATAATGTGGATGAAGCTTGAAAACATTATGTAAAGTAGCAGAAGCTGGACACAAAAGGTTGTATGTCACATGATTTCACTTTTCAAAAAAATATCCAGAATGAACAAATGCATAGAGACAGAAAACCGATAGGTAGTTTCTGGGTGCTGGGAAAATTGGGGCAATAGGGAGTGATTTCTCAATGGGTATGATTTCCTATTGGGTGATCAAAGATTTTGGAACTGGGCAGAGATGATAGTTGCACAACATTGTAAACATGCTAAATGCCACTGAATTATAGACTTTAAAATGGTTAATAATTGCATGACATATTAATTTCCCCCCAGTTATGCTTACAGAAATACCCAATACCCATGTTCACTGTTAAGAAAAGCAGGACACAAAGTAATACATATAAAAAGATATGCCTAGAACAAAAGAAAGGAATAAAATAATACAAAACACTAACAGTGGTCATCCTAAGTTATAAAATAGTGGGTGATTTGTTCTTTATATACTAACAGATTTTCCAAATTTATCTCAACATGCTTTCCTCTTAAAATCAGAAACAGCAAAGACACCTTATTTTAAAAATTAAATAAACAGAAACGCTAAAGCTCTTTCCACTCTAGTATTCCTAACCTGAAAAGGAAGCTATATCGGGAGAAGGGAAGGAAGAATAAGTAACAACTGAGGAGTTTCTCAGTTAAGAGACTAGAATGAGGGGCGGGAGGTCACCCAGCAGAATACCAAAAAGTGCGGTTGAAAGAGCTTTGCAGAATCTCAAGAGAGACCCCTGCCTGCCACCACCAACCCAGACCACTTTCCTTTACAAAGCCAACTCTCTAGTGGATCAGGCAGGAGTTTGAAGACAAAATTCAGGGAGAATAATTCTGGGTTATCTGGGAAAACAGAAGGAATTTGGATGCTGTGGCTACACTTAAAAGTAGCAGTTGACCAGGAAGCCCCATTTGGCAGTGTCTGAGTGCATGTGGTGGAGATGTGACAATATTCTTAAGGCTTCCCTACAGGTCCCCAGGCTTCCTCGCCATTAGGTTGGTTCCCCATGTCTCGTTCTACCTAATGGACTCTGGGTGGAAGTATACCTTCTAGACTGAGACATGTGCTGTGGACAGCATACATCTCAGACAAGGTAGCATCAAGATTGCTGGGAGAAATATCAACAACCTCACATATGCAGATGATACTCTAATGGCAAAAAGCAAAGAGGAGCTAAAGAGCCTCTTGATGAGGATGAAAGAGGAGAGTGAAAAAACTGACTTAAAACCCAACATTCAAAAAACTAAGGCCATGGCATCTGGTCCCATCACTTCATGGTAAATACATGGGGAAAAGAGGATGCAGTGACATATTTTATCTTCTTGGCTCCAAAATCACTGGGGATGGTGACTGTAGCTATGAAATTAAAAGATGCTTGCTTGTTGGAAGGGAAGCTATGACAAACATAGACAGCATATTAAAAAGCAAAGACATCACTTGCCAACAAAGGTCCATATAGTCAAAACTAAGGTTTTTCTAATAGTCATGTATGGATGTGAGAGTTGGACCATAAGGAAGTCTGAGCACCAAGGAATTAATGCCTTCAAACTGTGGTGCAGGAGAAGACTCTTGATAGTCCCCTGGACTGCAAGATCAAACCAGTCCATCCTAAAGGAAATCAACCCTGAGTATTCATTGGAAGGACTGATGCTGAAGCTCAAGCTCCAATACTTTAGCCATCTGATGCAAAGAGCTGATTCATTGGAAAAGACTCTACTGCTCATAAAGACTGAAGGAAAAAGGAGAAGAGGGTGGCAGAGGATAAGATGGTTAGATAGCATGACCAATTCAATGGACATGAATCTGAGCAAACTCCGGGATATAGTGAAGGACAGGGAAGCCTGGCGTGCTGCAGCGCATGCGGTCGCAAAGAGTCAGACAGAACTTAGAGACTGATCAACAAAAAGCAACCAGACAGGGCAGGGCCACGTGGGTTTTATTGTGTTAAACTCCTGCCATCTTGGTATTAATTTTCCTTATACAGAAATTGAAACTCAGAAGCAGTATGCTGTCATAACAAAAACCACACAATATAAGCAGCAGAGTAGCTGTTGGGTAGCAGGTAGCAAGGGACTGGACAGCAGACGATAGAAAGTTTGTGACTGCTGCTTTGTGGGGGCAGCAAATCTAGTGACTCTGTGTCCCTGCTGTCTTAGCAAGCAGACTACATGCTTATCATATAGAAAACATATGATTAGTGTGTGTTGGTTGTCAGTAGCTACATGTGGCAAGATGCTGCTAGAAAGATGAGCTAGTGGAAGAAGAGGTCAGTTTATAAAAATAAGTACAAGGAAATATGTAAATAAAACTTTAAAAATATATAAATATAAGGCCTCAACATTGGGGTCTTACCCTTCAGATGCCCAATTAAATATTTCAACTGGATAAAATGCTTCAGAGGAAAGACTCAATTAAGGATGTAGGAGGATGAACAAGTCTAGAGATCTAATGCACAGACATGATGATGATAGTTAATAATACTGTACTCGATGCTAGAGACATGCTAAGAGAATAAATTTCCCATAAGCACTCTCATCACACAAATAAAAGTAGCTATTTGAGGTAATATATTATCTTGGCTGTAGTAATCATTTTAATACTTTAATGTTTATCAAATCACCATGTTGGACACCTCAAATGCATATAATTTTTTATTTTAAAAATATATAAAATTTTAAATCCATACTAAGCTAATAGGTAGAAAATATGTCATTTTGTTTTTTAAAATTTGTGAAGATGTTTTTCTTAAATGTGTTGGTCAGTTACATCACTTCTTGTGAAATGCCTCCTTATATACTTTATTTTGTTTCTATTGAGCTATTCATCTTTGCCTTTTTGATTTATGAAAGTTACATGTTAAATACTTTATGCCCTTTTCTGGAAAAAAAAAAAAGTGAGGGGGCTGTGGCTTTCCTACTTTTTGTATTGCACCCCTACCATAGCCTGGAGATAGCAGCCGTTAATTTGGGGAAGAAGAAAAAAAAAAAAAAAGGAAGTAGATTTGACTACTGTATAATTACCGACACACAGAACTCAGTAGAAGCAATTATCAGAAGCCTACTTAATTCTCCAGGGAAATGTACTGCCAAAAGAAACTGGAAGCTGGAACTAAAAAACCTTCCTCTTTAAGACTTAAAATGACTCTCAGATCTGCATCTCCCTCCCCGACACAGGAAATAGACTGAGGAATCTGTGTAGCTCTGCAGGAGACAATGATGCTCCATGCATACTTTACACATGTCAAAAAGACGACAGAGAGAGGAAGACGAATTCCCCAGGATGTCTCTGGAGGCCAGCATCCACTGGAAAACAATGGGCAAGGGAATTCCTTTTATGGAGCTTAATCAAGGAATCCCCCTAACCTAGGAGGATAGGATCCTTTCCACTGTCTGGTGGATTTCAGCTTACAGAAGACCAGGGGCTATTCAGTGACTCCATTCTGTCTTTTTCCAAATAGTAGGAAATTATTTGGAATCTCAGTAAGGGTGTTTGTTATGAGTATCCTGCCTGCCATTGATACTGATGAGTAAGGGAAGGCGGATTGTTTGTTTGTTTAGTTTTTAGATGTCCATATAAGAGCTGCCATCTCCAAACCTGAGAGCTATTTATAGAGCACTGTCTAGATGTTATAGCCACGCGTTCTGGGAAACAAACTCACTCAGAAGGACAATGCAGAGAGTGGAGTGCAGTTTATTGCACCAGCAGGCCCAAGGTAGAGTCTCCCCTTAGCCAAGGACCCCGACCAGTTTTTGTGAAAACCTTATACCCTAAGTGTACGTGCCCAAACCTACCTCCCCAAATTCCCTGAAACTAGTCTGAACAAAGGAAAAGAAAGATACAATCAAAGTTAACCCGTGATTCATATGTCTTAAGCCTAGGTAGTTAATAGCGGACAATTATCAATAGGCCTGCGGTCACACCCCAACAAGCATAAAAGAACGTATAATTCTATTCAGTTAGACAGATAATTAGGGTATTCTTTTAGGCAATGGAGAATCTAGGTACATGCTGTGGGGCTCTTCCTTCTGGGGGCCTGGTTTTCCAGTTGGTATGTCGTTTCCATAGATACTGGGCATATAGCTCAAAGTTCACAGTCTGGCCCAGGAGGGAGTCCTGCTTTCAAGATAGAGCCTGTTCTGTCTGTTTCCTCCTTCATAGAGATGCTGGAATTTGGGTTGGATTGCTTTCCAGGCATCCATGTGCCCCTTCTGCATTCCCACCTCCACTTTCCCTCCCCACTCAGCCCCTTACCCCAATGCTGAGGTCAGGGTCATGTGGCAAATTTTACCACTGGACTATGAGCCAATATGTCTTATCCATTTCTCTCTACCCCTGCACTCAAGACCTTGCAGGTCACATATTCCTGGAAGCATAGCTATGAGGGCCACTAAACTACAGTTGATCCAATATGAACAAGAGATAATCTTAGGGTATTAAGTTTTGGGGGATTTGTCTGTTATGGCAACTAGCATTAATAAGCCTGATCATATAATAGATTTGTTATATGACAAAGGTATTTCAGTCAGTGTAAACATAGGCCAGGATCTGACCATGAGAAGCTAACTTCAGAGCCCAAAGCAGTGATGTGAAAATAAAGACTGATCATGGGATTCAGCATGTTGCTTGGAGCATCAAGTTCCAGATCCAGCTCATCCTCCAACCCACCAAGTATCTTTGGGCAAGTCACCTGAATACTCTAAGCCAGTCATCCCCAAACTTTTTGGCACCAGAGACTGGTTTTGTGGAAGGCAATCTCTCCATGGACTGTAGTGGGAGGGGATGGTTTCAGGATTATTCAAGCTATTGCATTTATTGTGCACTTTATTTCTATATCAGCTCCACTCCAGATCATCAGACATTAGACCCCGGAGGTTGCAGACCCTTGCTCTAAACTTCTGCAAATTATTTGTAGAAGAAAAAAAAAAAGAGACCACATTTCCCAAGCTTTTCTAGCCATAAATACAAACATCTAGGGTTCTTCTCCATCCACATAGGCTTATATGCATCTTCCCCCATTTACAGTACAGAAGAGTCTGGAATTTACACTGGGGGTTGGCTCACAGAAGCTTCACAAGGAATGATTCCTCCGCATCCTGAAAGGTGACTCTCAGTGGCAGGATGACCACAGTCGGCTGCGTCCCAGCCAGCCAGGAGGTATGCCTCAAGTCTTCAGTTACTAATGATGGTTAGAATGCAGAATATTCTGATTTGAAATATAGATTATCCTTATGAGAGACATGTAAGAAGCCTCCTTCAGCGGAATAACAAAGAGAGAGATTCAGCAGCTACTGGAAATACTTGGGGTTTTCTCGGCAACCATGCTACGGACATGGGCCTGAGGCTGGTGTGTCGTTACTAGTTGTGACAACTGTGATATCTAATTATAGTGCGCTGCTTACCCTGCAGCTTTCCCCCCAAGTTTCACCAGATGTGGGGTACTTTCATTCATCCTGTGTTTCACAGGGAGTTGGTATGTGTGCGACTGGTATTAGTAGATGTAAACGACTTCGCTGCTCTCAGGGGCTGTCCCTCAGAATGCTAGTGGTGGTCTAAGAGCCAGGAAGGGATCTTGGTGCTTTAGTGCAGAAACGCTGATGGCCCGTCAGCGTGTCCTTCTGCGCGCACAGCAGACAGGCCCCTTTGTTGTAGGAACATGTTGACTACCGCTGCAGTTACCTGGTGACAGGATGAAATTACACAGACAGCAGTTTACTACCATACCCCCCACTCGGCAGTCAATTTCTGAGCGTAAGCCACTCTTCCAGGGAGCATGTAATTTTCATACCTGTTTAATTTCCATCCTCTCTTGCTTGACAGAGTGATTTCTCACCCTTTGTAGATGGTGCCATGCACCCCTCAATTGGATTTCTTCTCCCTGCTGGTAGAATTTGTTCTTGCCTGAAGTGTTGAGAGCAACAGTTCTCTAAAAGCAGTTAATTTAATTGAGATTGCACATACACACACGTGCACTCAAGTACACGGCTTTGTTTTTTTTTTCCTCCCTTTTTCTGACACACAAGAGAATTGTTTCTATATTTTTATTTCCCAGTTTGTTAACTATTTATTCATGGCCTCACAAAGCAAGCTTCCACACAGATAAACATGAAGCCTATAACATCTAGAATTTTTTTGGTGGGGGACTGGTGGGGGCTGGGCCTGGGGACAATCTGAAGATACAGTTGACCAATAGCCATTTTCTTCTGTACTGAAAGAGTCTATAATAAACAAGAGATTGCCATAATTTCTAGTCTATCATCCAGTTCTGAAAGAGCCTACAATAAACGAGAAGTTGCCATAATTTCTAGTCCATCAAGTTCTTTCCTAAACGACTTGTTAAGATTTATAATCTGTGTCAGTGATTCATCAACACTCTCAGTGTGTTGGTGCTTAGTTGCAAAGCTGTGTCCAACTCTTCTGCAAAGCCATGGACTACAACCCCGAAGGCTCCTCTGTCCATGCGATTTCCCAGGCAAGAATACTGGAGTGGATTGCCATTGCCTTCTAGGGGAATCTCCTGACTCAGGGGTCGAAACTGCATCTCCTGCATCGGCAGGCAGATTCTTCACCATCTGCGCCACCTGCGAATCCCAAAGCTCTTAGTACCCAGTTTGTAATCAGATCTTAGCCCTGTGACTGGAGAACAACCAGCATCATCTAGGATGTAGATACCATGAGAAAGATACTGAGAAAAATGATGCACTTGTACAAACCTTCATGCACACGTGCATGCGCACACACACACTGCATTCTTTTTATGGAGTATACTCAAATCAGAGACAAAGCCAAAAAATAACCCACCAAAAAATATCTCCGGACCTGGAATCCTCATTTTCACTAGCAACACTCATGCGTGTTCTCACTGCTCACTTTCCTTTTGTCTCTTCCTTTGAAAAGCAGCACTGGTTGGAAAGAAGACTTCTCCGTAAGCAAGGAGCTGACTGGACAAGTCGCTTCATTTTCCTGTCTCTTTCTCTCTAACAGTGTCTCCGTTTGTATCTTTGAGAACGCCAATAAAGAGATTTGTTTTTCTGGAAGATAAACTTCAACTTGTTTTAGTTTTACAAATCATTCTTTCCCTTTCCTGATGTCTTGCCCACCAATCATGTTTCCCAGTGAAGTAAAATGCATATAGCATGCCTAAGGAGGACTGTATGTGTTGGGGGCAGGGAACAGTAGCTTATGTTTCTGTAAATCAAATACATTATGGGGCCCCATGAGATTCAGTCCCAGTACTGCCTCATAACAGAGACACGGGTCTATCAGCCAAAGCATCTGAAAAGTTTCAGTCTTGCAGCTCTCAAAGAATATGACTGAAGCCCTAATTTACACACGATTCTTAAAACGATTCTTAAAAAATCCTCTTTAAGGTGATTCTTAAAATCCTCTTTCCTGTTATCTCCAATTTATAAACTCCACAACTATTCCAGAACCTCTCCAAATCGTTTACTCTCAATTTTTAACCAGAAATGCTCTTAACTCTCTAGCCCACATGATTCTGAGAAACAGATAAACTATCGACATAGAGACACATGTATATCTGTATGTATATATGTCAGATATACCACTCATATAAGTATATATATATATGTCATGTACTTATATAAGTGCATTTCTCTATACATATACACACACACACACACACACACACACATGTGTTTGTATATTGCATGCACACACATTCAATCCCAAAGTTCTGCATCACAAAAACTTATAAAAATGAACCAGCAAAGTAACTCTCCTTAAAAATGCAGAAGAGAAACTGAGCCGGCATGGAAAATAGCTTCTTCAAAGGGATGGAGAATGATTTTTTTAAAAAATAAAACTCCTGTGTTAATAAATTTTTATCTCCACCATAACTACTCATCCTTTTTTCCCCTGTGGCAGGGCAGGTAGGTTCCCTAGCTACTGGTGCTACAGCAGTCCCCTCCCTTCTATATGATTTATACTGACTTAATACTGACTTTATACTTTATGCTGACTTTCTACTCTAACCTTCCAAAGCAAAATCATTTATTAAGACATCAAAATAATTATGTAATCCCACAAGAAATGCCCTTCTGCAGCATTAAAGTGGAACGTAGACAGCCAATTTTCTGGACAACAAGGCGATACCTCAATTCTGTCTTGTCCTGTTTTAATTTTAGATAAGTGTTTTTATTTTATGAATTAGCCTCTAGATATTCATGGTTATACTCACAGTTGAATTTCTGGCTTATTTACAGATCCCTCACTGCCTATCAGGAGACCTCCAGAGGCACACAAGGATCCATTGCTCCATTATCCAACCTGAGTTACCAGTGGGTCAGATAAGGTGATTACTAGCAGCATCATACTGATGTCTAGTTAGGATTCCTTCTAAGCCTGCTTTAACAGAAGTGCTCTCAAAAGCAATAGCAATCTATTCATACTTGTAGCTCATGTTCACTTACACTGATGGGAAGAGCTTCCCAATTCTTTGGGCAGCCCTTTATCCTGGGGTGGGGGGGAGTCTCTGGTTCATGTATCTATGAAATTTAATCTGTCATAGTCCAAGCGGGAAAATGATTTAGACCAGCATTAGCTCAAAACATTATGATCTATGCTAAACCCAGCAATGCCACTCTTGTTGTTGTTCAGTTGCTAAGTTGTGTCCAAATGGTTGTGACCCCATGAACTACAGCATGCCAGGCTTCCCTGTCCTCCACGCTTTCCCAGAGTTTGCTCAGACTCATGTTCATTGAGTTGGTGATGTCATCCAACCATCTCATCTTCTGTCACCCCTCTTTCCTCCTTACTTCAATCTTTTTCAACATCAGGGTCTTTTCCAATGAGTCAGCTCTTGAAAGTGTCACTCTACTGAACTCATGTTAAAACATACACAGGGAGGCAATTTGCCTTCTCAAATGAATGCATTTTTCAAGCTCACTCATGCAAACATTAATGGAGGGCAGAGACTTCAGATCTGAGGACAAGTCTGGCAGAGGCCAGATATGAATAACAGTGGATGATCAAGGATAGAAGAGAATGCAAGTGAGTTGATTGTGAAGCCAGAACCAGATGGGGTCTTCACTGAGTAGACAGGCCACACCTACAGGTCTGGAAACAACCTGCGTCCACGGTGACCCTTGGGTTCACTCAGTTGATTCAGCAGGGATGTAAGGTCCCAGTATGAATGTTTATCTGGCAAGCAATCTGATAGAGGAGTAGCCTTGGGAGACAGCCCCTTGGAAACAGCCTCTGTCCAATCACTAGTTGTTTAATAATGGAAATAAATGCATTGCCTCATCTGAGCCTTAGTCCCTTCATGTGCAACATGCATAAAACATTCACCAACTACTTAATGAGCTTGCAAGGATCCAGTTAACGTAGGGAAGCCTGTACCTTGAAGTAGGGGCTCAGCCAGGATGGCTCTGCTGTTAGTCTAAATGGCCACTCTGACCTAGAACAGGTGGGTGGTCTAATCCCAACAAGCAGTGTCACCCGTAAGGTGCTGCATTGTTTCCCACCTGGGGAGAAGGTTCACTGCAGATTTCCAAAGAAATCGAGCCCTGAAGCTTGAAATTTCAGTGAGTTCTACCAGGGCCTTATGTATTTAAAAGATGAGAACCACTGGGTTAGGATATGGAGACGATGGCTAGACCACCTATGGTGCTGACACAATTTTAAGCCATACATTCTTTTCTGATGGCTTATATAGAGTATACAAGGCACACACGTGAAGTTTAGACATTTTGCAAATCCTTCTGTCTTTGGAAGATTTTTAATTTAAATGTTCTTTTTTACTTTAAAAATCCATAATTTAGAACTCAGAAATACTATATTCACATAGAATTACTTTCTTTAAAGGGTGTCTATATTTCCAGGAACATTTCCAAAATCCTTGAGGTAGCCAAAATACAGTACTTTTAATTTGCATTGTTACAGGTTAAAAGGACTTTCCTGATACGATATTAAAGTATCAAAAGTGAACATGATATCAAAGGCAAAGTAAGACTAAATATCCATGTTTCCAGATTAAGAACTGAAGTCCTGAGGTCCTTACTTAAGCGCTTAAGTCATGTATTTGGCATTTTAGTTATAACTTAAGGCACAGCTCATGGGTACCGAGTCAAGCAATGGGAGTTGGTTTCATGGGCACCCACCCACCCAGCTTCTGGAAACTGTGCACCACTTTGAACAGTGTTTAGTGGAATTGGTGAATTTAAAGACCCCTTTCAGAAAGAAGAATTTTTAAAAGGACCCCAAGGTAAGGTTACTCATTTTGCAGATACTTAGATATGTAGAATTATAATAATGATCACAGCCCTGATATTACCGTAAAGTTCAGTCCAGTTCAGTCGCTCAGTAGTGTCCAACTCTTTGTGACCCCATGGACTACAGCACGCCAGGTCTCCCTGTCCATCATCAACTCCCTGAGTTAATGTAAAGTCATTTTCTGCTCATTTTTTCTATTGATAGCAATTGTCCACTACTGGCTCTGTGGCAAGAGGAGACTCAGAAATCCACAGGCTCTAGACAAGGTGTAGACAAGAGAGACCCTGAGACCTAATTTCCCTAATTCCCTTCTAGTTGGGAAAGCCCAGCCCAGCCCCAGGAAGGGCAGGGTCATGGCCATCATCCTATACACTAAATATTCATGAAACTATTTATGTAGAAGCTGACAGGGAATATGAGCGTTCACAATTCATCCCTCCGGGACACAAAGAAGAGCCTTTTCACCTAATTAGAAAGAAGAAAGCTGCTGCCAGAAGAGGGGGAGACCTAGTCAGAGAATCACACTGGGTTGCAGTATGCTCAGATGTAAGGCCAACTGGGCCTAACTGCAATACACCGGCTGTTGAGCACTTGAAAATGTAGCCGATCTGACTTGAGAAGGGGTGCAGGCATAAAACATATACCATACTTCAAAATGAAAAAAAAAGTGAAGTTCTCAGTAAAAGTAATTTTTGTATTGATTACATATTGGAATACATTTTATGTAAGCCCGCATGTCTAAAATGTTATCAGCTGATTTTATCTGTTTCCCAACCTTTTTTAATGTGACAACTAGAAAACTTGAGATGATGTAAGTGACCCATATTTTACTCAACTGGACAGCACTGCTCTAGCTATTACTCAGTATTAGTTTTCTAACCCATCAGTGAGTCTGATCGGCTCTACTTCCATATTCTTTCCTCAGCCACTTCTCTCCCTCCTCACCACAGCCACCTTAGTCCCCCACTACCACTGCTCACATTTGGATAAACACAAGAGTCTTCTAACTGGCCCTGAAAGTCTGTTACTTTCAGAACAGTCTGTATGGTCTTCTCAAACCCTTCACATCACGTGTCTCTCTTCAATGGCTCTAGATTGCTGGTGGAATAAAATCTAAACATGTTTCAATGACAATAAGATACTTAATCTGCCCCTGCCTACCTCTCCCACTTTATCTTATGCCACTATCTTCTCTCTAAGGATCCAACATAGTGGCCTTCTCTAGGCTTCTTTTAAAAAAAACAAAAAACAAAACAAGCTAGTTCTACCTTTTGCCTTGAAATCTCTTCTCCCCAATAGTCCATATGCTTGCTTGCTTAGTCATTCAGTTGTATCCGACTCTTTGGACTGTAGCCCGCCAGGTTCCTCTGTCCATTTTTCAGGGATTTTTTTCAGGCAAGAGTACTGGAGTGGGTTGCTATCTTCTTCCTCCAGAGGATCTTTCCGACCCAGGGATCACACTCTCATTTCCTATGTCTCCGACATTGCAGGCAGATTTTTATCCACTGAGCCACCACGGAGGCCCCACGGTCAGTACAGTTACTCATTATTAAGATCATGGTTTAGGACTTCCCTGGCGGTCCAGTGGTTAAAAACCCACCTGCCAACGCAAGGGGCACAAGTTCAATCCCTGCTACAGGAAGTTTCCACATGCCATGGGTCAACTAAGCCTATGTGCCACAACTACTGAGCCCAAGCTTGAGGACCCACAAGCCACAACTACCCAACGAAAGAAGCCACTGCAATGAGAAACCTATGCACTGCCACTAGAGTCAGTTCATTTCAGTCACTCAGTCGTGTCCGACTCTTTGTGACCCCATGGACTGCAGCACGCCAGGCTTCCCTGTCCATCACCGGCTCCCATAGCTTGTTCACACTCACATCCATCGAGTCAGTGATGCCATCCAACCATCTCATCCTCTGTCGTCCCCTTCTCCTCCCGCCTTCAATCTTTCCCAGCACCAGGGTCTTTTCCAATGAGTCAGTTCTTCAAATCAGGTGGCCAAAATATTGGAGTTTCAGTTTCAGCATTAGTCCTCCCAATGAATAGCCCCTGCTAACTGCCCCTAGAGAAAGCCTATGCATAGCAATGGAGACCCAGCATAGTCAAAAATAAATAATTTTTTAAAATGAGAAAGATCATGGTTTAAATGATGTCCACTCAGAGAGGCTGTCTTTGGCCTCTCAAAAGCAGGCAAACTTACACACTTAGAATTTTTCTTTGTTGACATATCAGGTTTTGAAATTTTATTTAGGGTGTTTATCATCTTTCTCCATACCTTAGAATATGAGCTCCATCAGACCAGAGGCCTTAATTGTATAATTTATTGATATTTTACTGGTATACTGCTAATTCTCATACCTATTATACAGTAGGCCTTCATATATTAGATGCGTATAGGTTGTATTGATATATTTATTTGTATAAATATATATATATACACACACACACTTTTCCAATGAGTAAAATTATATTGGGCAGAATTAAAGCTATTTCATCCTGTACATTGGAAGAGGGTCAGAAAAGTTACCTCTGAACACACGATGAACAGTCCCTACCTATCTAGTTCAAGGCAAGTTGCCTCAGAAAGGTCATCTGAACCTTTAATATCTGGAGCATCTACTATCTAATATTTTTCATGGTAAGAGCCTAAATGAGACTAGGAGTGGAGTATAGTGTTAAGTCACTTAGTCATGTCCAACTCTTTACGACCCCATGGACTATAGCCCACCAGACTCCTCTGTCCATGGAATTCTCTAGGCAAGATTATTGGAGTGGGTTGCCATGTCCTTCTCCAGGGGATCTTTCCCATCCAAGGATCAAACCTGGGTCTCCTGCATTGTAGGCAGATTCTTTACCATCTGAGCCACCAGGGAAGCCCAAATAAGACTAGGAGGTGGTGGCTAAATGATTAAATCATGAATGACAACTAAGGCTGGATCTCTGTTTTAACCTAACATACAATTCTCCCCTGGATGTTAGAGCAGACATGAACGTCATATACTTCATCAGTACTGCAGATATACTTCCCCTAAAATTTCCCAAAACCATAGCTAGGTTCCTTCCCACTTATTCTTACATAAACCCAGTTAAGTTTGAATATGGAATAAAAGGGTGATTAAGAATTTGACTTACAGTTCCAAATCTCATATCTAATAATCATGTAGTCAGCAAATGTCATATGCTGGGAGTCAGCGAAACTGTAGACTTAATAAAGATGTTCTTATAGTCTTAATTCTACTTAAACATTTTTGTGTTGGGGGACAATAAATTAAACACTTTTAAATATCAATATTAGAACAAACATGGATACTGAATGGAATAAAATGAAAACTTTGTATCAATTCTTTTTTAGCTAAACACTGGCCCTTCCAAATAAATTTGCACTTGGCAGACTGCTCTGGCTCCTCTCCCAGACCCAGACCCTCAGCAGTAAATTCTTACCCTCTTCAGCACTGGTAGACTGGATGGGGAAATTCTGGAATCATTTAAGGCAGTGACTCTGCCCCAGCTATGGCTGCTGGTATCTCACCAGGGAGCTATACAGATTCCCAACATGGGGATGTGGTTGTGAAATCAGACTAACGTAGAAAGCAATGTGGTTCATTACCAAGAAGGCAAAGTAATTCTATTTTCAAGGCAGTAGTGAGAAATAAGTATTTGTATTTGCCACCCTTAAATGATGTCAGATTTAGGTCCCTAACATACAAAAGTTCCATATCTGCCACCACCTCACTTTCCAACAGAAAACACAGGCAGACACAAAAACTGATAAAGCAAACAGTAAGATCATCAAACAGCAGATGGAGGCATCAAAATGCAAACGCTGTACTTTTGGTCTCTAGTTAAGGTGGCCACACAGAACCTTTTGGGCTCCCAGGAAAATGCATCCCATTCAATTATAAGCCCAGATGAATGAGACTTCAGTTTTGGAACCAGCGCCCAACAGCTGCCAGAGCTCAGGACCCACGTGACCAGATCCGGTATCCTGATAGCTGTTACTACGCTCTTAGCCTGCACACGCGCACACGCTGCCCAGCCTTTCTGATGACCTTGGGCCGTGGTGGCTATGTACCAGGAGCTCATTAGCCGCCCATATCAAAGAGCCCTGAGTGCATCTTCTCCTAGGATCTCTCACCAACCCTGGGAAGTGGATGCTGGTCTTCCATTTTAGACAAAAAACATTGAACCTCGGTGATGCTAGTTATTGCTGTATATACCTACATTTCCTCTTTCCAGAGAGAGATCCATTTAAAGGCATGAGAAGGCAATGACTTGTCTTCTTTCTGCCTCTTAATCCACAACTTTCTGGGTTTGTATAGCATGTCCAGAAATCCCAATGAGTTTATGCGCGTCACTATTAGGGACTTTTTTTCTCAAGCACAGGTTTAGAGGAGCAACCCTTTTTGCCCGCACACAAAGGAGGGGCTAGGCGACAACGCTATGGGGAGGGTTTGGTAAGCCACAGATGGCTTCGGCAGTTGTTGAGTGCAGTTGGATATAAATAACATCGTTTAAGCCAGGATATGGCTTGGTGACACAGCTAATTCGGACTGCAATCACTTTGCCAGAGCAGCTTTCAAATCTGTTTCACGTGATTTCACAAACCCTTGAACTGCACAGGGTATTTTCACACCCACAGAGGTAATAAGTGGCTTTTGAGAGCGCTTGCAAAGTCATTTGGCGAAATTCAAAGAAAGCGGTAGAATGCTGGCTCTCTAGAGGCCCTTTTCCTGTTCCCCATCTGCTGAGTGGAGGGAAGCCATCAAATGGGGGAGGGGGGCTGCAAGCTCACAGACAGACTGAGGTCTCAGTCGATGTGTGGGTTTGCCTCAATTTTATCTGGGGATGAAAACAAACTTTATAGTGCCCCGGGTTTCATGGCAGCAGCAAGATGCGGGGTTGGATTTCCTGCCTGTGAGAGATGTGGAGCCCCTGTTCAGAGATCATCCTGTCATCTAGACACATAACTCAACTGTGTACACATGCGACATGTGTGTTAAAATCCACACCAGGAATTTACCTCCTGGGTGTGTTAAGTGTGTGTACTTCAGGGAGTGGAGACGTCTCATCTCTCTCTTCTGCTGCCTCCCAACCATCGTTTAACACAAGAGATGCCAACATGCCACACTGGATATTCTGACACAAAGAGAAACCCAGACACAGCTATTCAGAAATCCATAGTCAGCATAGCCTCAAAGAAGATCTTTTCAAGTTATTTCATGTGAAGACTTTATGGTGGTGGCTGCTGCTGCTAAGTCGCTCAGTCATGTCCGACTCCTAACGACCCCATGGACTACAGCCTACCAGGCTCCTCGGTCCATGGGATTTTCCAGGCAAGAGTACTGGAGTGGGGTGCCATTGCCTTCTCCTTATGGTGGTGGATCTGACAGCATACAAAGGGACTGTGTCCCACAGGAATTTATTAGTAGTCTATGAAGGAGTTTATGAATAAATTACACAAATTGTAATATGCTGTGTCAAAAAGGACAGAACTCTTTGCTGAAAAATTCTGGTAAATAGAATTAAATAACATGTAGTATATCTGGATAATTTAGATAGAATTCATGCATGCAACAGGTATTTATTGCTGGCACCAGGAATAGAAGGGTGAACATCATAATTATGACCCTTGTTCTGTGGAGTTTATGGTCTGGACAGAGAGGTGGTTAGCAAGCAAAAGAACAAACAAACAGGGATGGTAGCATTGCAGGGGTGAGATTCAGAGTCCCTTCTTGTGGGCTTTGCTCAGTGCTTCTATCTCTCTCTTCAGGTTATAGCAGTGGGCCTGACTTATCTTTAGAATATCACTCATTGTACCATCAAGGCAATGGCTAGAGAGGTTAGCCAAGGTATTAAGCTATCAGATACTCACAGGTCAGGTCAGCCTAACCAAATACCATGAACACAGTGTCTTGACAAGAAATGTGAGACAACAGGAAGCACAAGCTTGGGCATCAGAGACCTGGGCTACTCACCAGCTTGGTGTCCTCTGGGCAAGGTACTTGAGCTCAGTGAGCCTGAGATTCCTCATATGTAAATGCAAAAAGTGTGCCAACCTCAGAGGGTTCTTGTCAGAATGAACTAATAAAATATATCACATCTATTCATACAAAACACATAAACAGAGAGCTGTGATTCTTGCTGAGGAAACTCAACTCTTCATTCTTTATAGGGAGATAGCATGAAAGGTACCCACAGGCTTCCATAGAGGCAGGCTCTCTCTGGAAACCAGGATAGGGATTCTCCACGTCCTCCTCCTCTCCTGGACACACACAGAAGGATATCTAGCCACCCAAGATGAATGACCCAAGGCAACCCCACACACTAACACTCTTCTGTCCACTAAAATAATAGAGAAGCCAGAGTTACTTCTACAATCTTCCTCAAGTTACATTCTTTTGGTCAAGACAAAAAGATGAGCTATGTCAATGGGTCAATTGTAAGTTGTCTCAGGGAAGACAAAATAGTCCATACTTAAAATACAGATTGCACTCACTGCCATCCTCAAATTGGGTTGGTGGCATTTTGTACCCAAACTGGCTGGATTCAATTTTTTTTTTTTTTCAATGAGTCACTCAGTCATGTCCAACTCTGTAACCCTATGGACTGTAGCCTGCCAGTCCATGGAATTCTCCAGGCAAGAATATTGGAGTGGGTACCCTTTCCCTTCTCAAAGGGAATCTTCCCAACCCAGGGATCCACTCCAGGTCTCCTGCATTTCAGGAGGATTCTTTACCAGCTGAGCCACAGGGGAAGCCCAAGAATACTGGAGTGGGTAGCCTATCCCTTCTCCAACAGATATTCCTGATCCAGGAATCAAACTGGGGTCTCCTGCATTGCAGGCAGATTCTTTACAATGAGCTATCAGGGAAGCCCTGATGAGCTTTGATATGTGGTATCTTGACCCTCTGACTTATTCTGAGGAGTGTATGTGATGGAAACTGTCCCCCAAGGAAGGATGACCTCCAAACACAGGACAATTTCATCCCAAATGGTAAACCAATGGCTGCATATTGCAATGGGGAGTCTCAAGGTAATGGCTTTCTTATAAGGGTTTCTGCAATCCTCTTTATGCCTTTTATCTCTGCGACACAGGGATGTTTTACCCATCAGTGTATGTGCAGCACCTAACATGTGCCTGAAAGTTTGCAGGTTTTAACCACTTTGCTAAGTGAATGTGAAGGAGGAAACAGAATAGACTCTATCTTGAAAGCAGGACTCCATCTTGGGCCGGACTGTGGACTTTGAGCTATATGCCCAGTATCTATGGAAACAACATACCAGCTGGAAAACCAGGCCCCTGGAAGGAAGAGCCCCAGGGCTCTCCATGCCTAAAAGAATACCCTAATTATCTGTGTAACCGAATAGAATCATACATTCTATTATGCTTATTGGGGTATGACCACAAGCCTATTGATAATTGTCCACTGTTAACTACCTAGGCTTAAGGCATATGAATCACGAAAGATTGTATCTTTCTTTTTCCTTTGTTCAGACTAGTTTCAGGGAACCTTATACACTTAGGGTATATAAGGTTTTCACAAAGATTGGTCAGCATCCTTGGCTAAATGGAGAATCTGCCTTGGGCCCGCCGGTGTAATAAACTGCACTCCACTATCTGCACTGTCCTTCTGAGCGAGTTTGTTTCCCGGGACGTGTGGCTACAACAAATGAATGGAGGCTTATAAGCAGAGAGAAGGCCTGATGATAAAACAAGCTCCAACACAATCTACTTTGTGGCAGAATAACCAATTGGTGTCAGAGGTGGGTACAAGTAGCCAGAAAGCCTGCATTAAAGTCTCAGCTCAGCCAGGAGCCTGAAGAATTTAACTGTGTACTTCATGGGAGACATGGAGCAGATGACACACGGGGTTTGCTGAAATGGAGACAATATGAGTCCCAATCAGGGTTTAGACTGGGTTCAAGTCCTAAGCAGGGTTTTGCCTGGGTTTGAGTCGGGTTCGAGTCCCAGCACATGGGTTCAGGTCCCAGTATGATGTAAAGGATTTCACAAGGAGAGAGAGGTGTCACTACCAAAAGTAGGAGAAGCCAGGAAGGGTTAACAAAGGGGCTATTGACCACATACATGAGTAGCTTACCACAAGGGCAGTAACCCAGGGTTAGTAAAGGCCCAGATGTCACTATCTCTAGAGTTTACAGTAATCCAGGGAGGTGAGGGAACACACAGCTTCCCTCCCTCCAAGACCCTGCTGGGCTCTCAAAGCCCAACTGGAAGCAAGAACCTGGCAGAACTCCCAGGCTAGTCCATAGGGTTCAGCCTCCTGCGGCAGAGAGCAAGAGAAGGGCGGGGGGGGGGAATGGATCTGGAGGAATAACTCAGTACCTGCCCAGTCCTGTAAACAGAGGGAGCAGGCCTCAGGCTTATAGCCTCAGGCAGCTCCGTCTCAGGAGACACTATTTCTGTTTTGTTTTGCTTTCATTGTATTTATTGTTAGCATCTATTATGATAGATAATACTGGTTTTCCATTTACTTACAGATAAAAGTTTCCTTTTAGAATACATTTAAGTAAAAAAGTGTAAAGATAAATATGAAGTAAACAACAGCAAAGATAGAAGGAAAAATAGCAAACAAACAATGGAGGTGGTATTGGAAAGATTAATGTTTGGAATATGCCACATAGAAAGAAAACTGGGAGCCACTGACAATTTTTGAGCAGGGAAGAGATAGGATCAAGGCTCTGGTTTGGCAAACTCCATGTGGCTGTCAGCAGCAGGGCAGAAGCGAGGCCTTCAGGCTGTGACAATGGGCTGCAGCGGTTGGCATGGAGGTGAAGAGTCAGAGAAGAAAGGGTAGAATCAGCAGTATTTGTTCATTCATTTCACGGAGGGCAAGCAAGATATGAGGCAAAAGATAATAGCTGCTACCAAAATTGCCTTTAAAAGACATCTATTGCCAGGGATATTAGAAATGATGTAAGGAAAAGAACATGACAGCAATCAAGGGCTGCTAACAGGTAGAGTTTTTATGCAATTCATCTCCTTTGAGGCCATCTGCAATGGAAGGAAAACATGAATGTTTATATAATGGGTGTATACTCCTGATGTTTCTCCACAACAGCTGGATTTGTTTTTCAGACGTGCAGCAGAGAAATTGAGAAGGTCAACCAGGCTTGGCATTTAGCACCGGGAGGGCAATTTTCATGCCTTGGGTCACTATCATAGACAAGGTGATTTTATAGCGCACAGATACTCTGGATGTTTATTTAGAGCTTGGAAGTAAGCTGGGAGATCTATTTCCTGAAAAGACTATTTAGTTAGAAAAATGAAGTCAAATAGACATAATCAGCCAAGTGTCACAAAGAATAATTTGAAACTAGAGGTTAGGAATAGCAACAACTCAACAAGTTTGAAAATAAAGCCTTGACCTGGTAAGGATTTGAGAGTAGTTTCTCACCTTATCCTGAATTTAAGGAAAAAAAAAATTACACATACACACAGTGAATTTCTGGACCATGCTTCACTTGTATGAAAATTACTTTCAATTAAATTCTCAATTTCTGGTTCCCTGAGAGTTTTAAGCATCATGTTTTCAGATGAGCCAGTGATTCACAGGAATTGAGAGAAGGAAGAGACCTATTAGATTATCAAGTCCATCCCAAAAGATATCCAGGGGACTTTTTCCTGTGATTCACTTTCCATTGCCTTGTTCAGCTCTGGTTTTAAATGACTTCGGCAATGGGACTGTTCATCAGTCTAAGAGGCCCACGGGAGCCCTTTCTCAGTCTAAGAGCCTTCATTTGAGAAAAGAATATTCTGATATTAAGCCTTGTTATACCACTTGCCTCTCCCAGTGGAGCCCCACTTCTTCTCTGCCAATCTGTCCTTCAGCCCCTCCAGATGCTAGGAAGAAGCATTATCTTTCCTCATCAGTTACTCTGTCCTTCCCCTTCATCATTTTTTATTCCCTTTTTGTATCTGAAGATTTCTATGCTTTTATCTGTATCTCTGATCCCTATCACCATGGTAACTAAGACTTTGACAAGGCTATCATTTCAAAGACCAGTCACTTGCCCTCATGCCCTTCAACTCCCATGCAGCATGGTACTTTCTAGAATCCTGAGCATTTCAGACCTGAATTAATTCCATGGGTGACCAAATACTGGTCTGGGGAGCAGGACCGGCCACAGAACCCATATATGGGCAAAGGTCTGTCATCAGTGTGGTAAAGGTCCCTACTTCTCTATGATTTGGAGGATAAAGAAAATTTGGCTGTGTATTTTTGTCCATTTAGAAGCATTAGAAAAAACCCAGAGATGAGAGTTGAGAAGCATCCCACTTTTTTTTTGCAGTTAACCAGCTCTAAGCCTCTGGACCTCAGTTTCTACATTTGCCAAAAGTAGGCATAGGACCTCACACCATCTAAAGGCAACTGCTGCAGTAAATCACTAGAGCATAATCCCAGTTTGAAGTAGTCACAGTAACAAGACCTCCCTGCCCCGCACCCCACCACACACACACTTAGGATTGCCAGAGTCAGCAAAACATAAAATGCTCAGTTATATTTGAATCTCAGATGAGTAAATAAATTTTAATATAAGTATATCTTGTGCAGTATTTGGGACACACTTATACTAAAAAAGTATTCATTGCTTATCTCAAATTCAGATGTAGCAGGTGTTCTCTGACCATGCCCCAGCTCTAATAATAATAAAACTACTTGTTCAGTTACTGGAAATTTTTTGAGTTTCAGGCACTGTGCTAGATACTATATGTGCATTGTTTCATTTAATCATAGAAATAATCATATAAAAATGAGATTACATATTCCCATTTTACAGGTGAAAAGGCAGACCAGAAGTGCAACATGATTCATCTGAAAATGGAAGCTTAACCATGAAAATGAAGGGACTGCTAAAGGATTTTCACAGATCATGACAAAGTGATTTTAAACTATATCTGAAACCAAAGGGCCAAATATACCAAGAAACTCCTAAGGAAAAAAGCAAGCAAAGGGACTTGTCCCACCAGATAAGGTTTATTTTAAAGTTACTGTAATTAAGACATTTGGTATTTGAAAAGAAGACAAAAAGAGAAACGGAAGTAAAGAGAGAATTCAGAAACATACCAATACTTGTAATGGGAACCGGAATATAACAGGACTGATAATGCAGACCAGTAGGACAAAGAGGGTTATTCAAGAAGAGCTGATTACATGAAGAAGTAAAATTGAATCTCTACCTTAAAAAACAAACACCAAGCCTGCATGCACAAGTCTGCACGCATCAAAACCTTAAATATGAAGGACATGAGTTGAAAACTCTAATAGATAAAAAAAATAAAGAACTATATCACTTCACCATAGAGAAAGATTTCTTAAACAAGATGCAAAATATCACCAAAAAAAGGATCGATCCAATGTGACTACAGTAAAGTGAAGAATTTTTCCTTATAAAAAGAAACCACAAGGTGAAAAGATACAGGTTGGACAAGAGTATGATTCACGAGGGATTCTCTCTGGACACCCACTGTTCTGTACAGTAGCTGTGACACATGTGGCTTTTGAGCAATTGAAATGTGACTAGGGTGAACTGAGATCTACCGTAAGTTTAAAATACACACCAGATTTCAAATCTTCATCCATAATTTTATATGATAATATTTCAGATACATGTGGATAATATAAAGTAAGGTAAATGAAATAAGTTATTAAAACCAATTTACCACTTTCTTTTACTTTTTTAATGTGGTTACTAGAAATGATTATATATGTATCTTGCATTGTTTCTATTGGGCAGCACTGATCTAGAATATATAATCAGTGCAGATGGAAATGGCAACCCACTCCAATATTCTTGCCTGGGAAATTAGAGGAGGCTGGTGGGATATAGTCCATGGGGTTGCAAAAGTGTCAGACACGACTTAGTGACTGAACGGCAAATAAGTTAATAACAAAGATCAAAACTTGATTTAAAGAAAAGGAAAAAGGTTAGAAATATTTCACAGAAGAAACAAATAGCCAACAGAATAAGATGCTCAACCTTAAATAATCCAAATTAATTATTAACTAAAAGTGCACTAAAACATATCTTATAACTCTAATGGTATCAACTATTGGCAAGGGTATGGAGCAATGAAAGGTCTCATTCTTTGCTGGTGGGAGTAAAAGTTGGTACAGCCACTTCTAGAAAAAGTTTGGCATTAGGCAGTTAAGACTGAACATGCCCATAACAAAGAGCGAGTTAGCCAGTTCACAGGGTTATCTACCCTAGAAAACTCTTGCCTGTGTATGACGGGAGATATTGCACAGCAATGCTTTTAACAGCCTCATTTAAGATACCAGAAACCAGAAATGATCCAAGGTTCTATCCATACCAGCGGGGGTTAAATCAATTGTGAAAAACTATACAGAACATTTAAGAAGAATGAACTGAAGCTACATCCAACTAAACAATATCAGCAATACAAAAAGGTTATCTCCTAAAAGTTAAATGATCACACAAAATTCAGTGGGCACTTTCTCGTTGAGGGTGGGAGGTGGGCAAGCCTGGGGAGGGAATCCTGGGGAATGGGAGTCAGGTTGTATTTTCTTAAACTGGGTGGTAGGTTCCCAGGGGCTTATTTTCCTCTAACTTAAATTAGAAATATACATTGTATGTCCTGATGTTTAAGTACACTATTTCACAATTTAAAGGGTTTTTGGAAAGGGAAAAAAAAAAATTACTCTGTACATGTGTGATATTGCGTTCATCCAAAAGCACGGCCTTTCACTTGCTTTTTAATCCTGAGCTCTCTCAAGTGGGACCATGTTCTGTTGATATTTTCTCTACAACTTGGCTCCTCTCTCATATCCTGTCCTAGGTGATCTCTAGGTTACATATTTTACCTTTGACATGAATATCATCCTTGGAGAAATAAAATAAGCAGTGCCGTTCTTGTGTGTGACTCATCTTGGTCCCTTTCTCTGCGTGGAGCACAGACCAAAGGGAAGCGGGACCTGCATCCATAGCCACAGAGCTCAGAGGGCCTGGGGGAGCTGGTGGCATGAGGCGCCCAGCCCCTCTCTTCTTGTAAGCCCTCTGCATCCTCGGTCCAACCCTGCTCTGTTCCCCACTTTTGAGTTTTTGTCACAGTTAATGCAAGGTAATTGGAGGTCTCTTGCAACAGAACTCCTGCACTCATACTCTTAGAGAGAGGTAAGAAAATAAAAAGTGGCAGACTTACTGAGGTTTCTTTAGAATGGCCAGGTTCCCAGATGATTCTGCAGCTCTCAACCCACACTGAGGCAAGGATGGTGAAAGCAGGTTTAGTCGACTTGCAAACCGGACCTCTAGCTTGCTGCTGAAATCATTAAATGAGTTTTTTTTTTTTTTTTAAAGAAGTCAAACCACCCTAGGAGGTACTTTCCCTCAAGTCTCCTGTTTTTTTCCCCTTTCCCTTAGAAATGTCAAATTGAATCTCTGTCAGAAACATCCGGAGTATCAGGCATAAGTCACCTTCCTTAGGTTAAAACAAAAATAAACCCATGTTACCTGTGTCCGTATTTTAATTCTGGCACCTGTATCACCTGTAAGCCATCACCCGCTTCGGGCCATCATTGCCTCCACCTGAGGGCAACTGAGTCTGTCCCTGAGCAAAACCTCTTAGCAGGCAGAGTTTATGGGGCCTACTCATCTTATCCATACTAGGCTGTGGGTTTCAGAACCTTGATCTTCTGTCTCTTCTAGGTGAGCACCAAATCCTGGCTTTAAACAACATGACCAATCAATACACAAACCTGGTCATGACAAATCAATGCACAGGCTGTTCTCACTGTGGAGCGGAACAATTACTAAAATCTATTTGCCAGTAAATGTGCCTTGTCTTGTAAATCATTGGGTCGTTAACTTCACAATGGCGGCAGGCCTCTCTATCCAATTCAATTAAAGTACAGACCAAGGTAATACTTAAGAATACATTTCGGGCAGAGGGGTATACTATTATTATATCCTCATAAATTAAACAATACATTTCCCTTCTTGGAAAAAGAACACCACATGATAAAGACAAGGTAGAGGAGAAATGAAGGCAATGATGTAAAGAGTAGCTCAAGAGAACTGGAGACAAGAGAAGAATAATCCCAAGGACATAGACCACGTCACCTTTGGCCACCATTCCCTCTGACATTGCTGAGAGTTTCTGGGTGAGGTGAAGGATGGAGCAGATGGTGCACTCCGAGTGTTAGGGGCTTGAGTTCTACTTTGTGACAAAGAAATCCCTCAATTGTACCAAAGAGCTAAGAGTTTAGGACCTATGCCTGTCTGGCGTGACTGTAACTGAACAATTGGATGCCAAAAAGGAGTAGAAGTTCTGAGTCCTGACACTGATGGTCTAACATCAGGAGGGATTCTTCTCGCTCCTAAACATTCTGAGGGTGAGTCCAGGAAAGCTTCCCTTACAGCATTCATTCTCTCTCAGTTTTCTTGCTATTTCCCATTTCAGGGGTTAGGGACAGATTAAACTGACTGCTGGTTTGTCACTAGATTAGATAATAGATATGCATACTTTTTTCACAAGGGACTCAAAATTAAGCGTCTCTTTCATTTTCTTTCTCCCAAAATTCCTCCAACCTGCACCACATTCCAGCTACAGCCAGCAAAGCTTAATGCTATTTTCTGTTGCTGCCCTCACAAACCAATGCAAACTTAAAGGCTAAAACAATTCAAGTTTCTTATTTTACAGTTCCATGGGTCAGAAGTATAACTCAGGCTCACTAAGCCAAAATCAAGGTGTGGGCAGGGCTGTCTGCACCACTTGGCTCCAGAAGAGAGCCCGTCGTCCTTGCTGCTTCAGGCAGTTGGAGAATTCAGCTCCTTGCAGTCCGAGGACTGAGGCCCGGGCTTCCTCCCTGCGTTTTTCAGCTTGCGCCACTTTCCACTTCTTAAAGCCAGCGGCACAGGGTCACAGGCCTCAGATCCCTCCTGCCTCTTCTGCACTTCTTTGTGGCATCTCTCCCGATTTAGCCAGGAAAGGTTTTCTGCTTTTAAGGGTTTGTCTGATTACATCGGGTGCACCCGGATAATCTAGGGTAATCTTACCATCCTGAGATTTATTACCTCAATCACATCCACAGGGGCTTCCTTGGTGGCTCAGGGGTAAAGAACCTATCTGTCAATGCAGAAGAAACGGGTTCAATCCCTGATCTGGGAAGATTTCCCACTTGTCTTGGAGCAATTAAGCCGGTGGGCCACAACTACTGAGCCCGCATGCTGCAACCACTGAAATCCGTGTGCCCTAGAGCTGATGCTCTGTAACCGAAGAAGCCAGCGTCATGCCAGGCCCGTGCACCCCAAGAGTAGCCCGCTCTTGCCACGGCTGGAGAAAAGCCCTCTTAGCAATGAAGACCCAGCGCAGCCAAAATACTAATAATTAACCACATCTACAAAATCCCTTTCCTTTTATCAGGTAACATGTTTCTAGGTTCCAGGAATTAGACAATGGACATCATTTGTGGGCAGTGGGTGGTGTGCATTATTCAGCTACTACCTAGGAGCAGGGCTCATACTGGATGGGCCACTGCTAAGAATGGAAGAAGAGGGAAGACCTGACTGTTTCTTTTCTCCCTTTCCTTTCCCTCCTCTGTCCAGACACTTCCCTTCTCTACTCCGAAAGCAAAATTTGGCTACTCACCACATTCCCATTCTCAAACAGACGACTTGGTTGCAGAGCTCTCGGTGGAGACAGTCAGGAAGATGGGCCCCCTTAGCCGCCCAGCGTCGACCCAGATTTCTCCGAGTGAGATGGTCTTTTCAGCGTTTTCCCGGGGATTCAACGGCGTCGGTGCACATAAGAATCACCTGTGGGCATATGCCTTCCCACTGCAAATCTACTTCTGCGGTGCTGTTACTGGAGACTGGTTTCACCTGGCGTTCAGTGAACCGAGAGCAGATGGCTTCAGAAGTTCTACTGCCCCGAGCACGCTGGGAGCGACTAGGGTTCAATGGTTTTAGGAGACCCCCACCCCGGCAGATGATCCTCTGTCCAAAGGCTCTCCCCTTTCCCTACCTCTCCTTCTTTTGTGGCCACCAAAGACTCGTTTCCTCACAATAGGAAAGGAGCTTGGCATCTCTGAGCTCTTATTTTGTCTATCTCTTCTACTGCTTTAACCTGGGTCATAAACCTCTGCTTAACCCTGCACGCAGACATGTCAGTCATGAAAGGAATTCTGCTTTCAGCTTAAGATTCATGCACACAGCTCCTTACCTGAAATTTGCCTCCCATGGGGAGATAAGGAAGTATGAACAAAAGTAACGATTGTCTTGTCAAGATTTATAGGAACTTCATGGCCAGACCCCCGCCAGTTAGAGTCAACTGACCAAGAGCAAAGGGTTTTCACACCCTCCTCTCATCCTTGCTGGTGCCCAGACGTCTGCTGTCACCTGTCACCTCCTGACTTTAACCCCTTCCTGTTCCTCCTTTCCTAGCATAAAAGAAGTTTGAATTCAACCTCGGATTAAGATGGTTCTTTGTGACATTAGTTCACTGCCTTCTTGGCCTGTTGACTTTCCGAATAAAGTTGCTTTTTGCTCCCTAACACCTTGTCTTTCCACTTACTGGCCTGTTGTGAGGGCAAGTAGTACAAACGTGGGCTTGGCAGCCACAAGGGCGGCCACACCTGTTGTTGCTGAGGCTACCAAGTGCCGAGGGCGGCCCGCAGGCGGAGCTCTCACTCAATATGCTTTGATAGCATCTGGGTTGGACAAAAGTTTCTTTCAGGTTTTTCCATAAGGGCTTATAGAAAAATGTGAATGAACTTTTTGGCCACCCAATATATTGCCATGAAAGCATTCTCTTTGAAGTCAGCAGTAAGTTGTATGATCTTGGGGAACTTCCTAGCCAAGCCCCACTTTGCTCATCTATCAGGCAGAGGTAATAACAGTAATCACTCGAGAAGGCTGTTGACAGAGATCAGGGAGACGCTGCCGCAGAGCACAGAGCGAAGTGTCCTAGCATGGCATCGGGACCAGCAGGCTTGTGCTCACTGACGCCTGCCTTATTCAAGCTGTCCCCCACCTGCCCTGCGACCTGGGCAAGTGGCTTGGCCCCCCTATGCTGGCTCACCCTTCCCAGGAGAAAGAAAAGAAGAAGGTCGGTACCCATTTCAGGGGCTGAGATGGAAATTTCATCAAGGTATTTACTTGCCCTGGTAGTTTGCTTCTTAGCCAAAATCTGGCTAAACACAGCAGGCACGATTATAGAATCGGTGGGAATTACATGTACTATGTTTATGCTATTGTGTTTTTTAGACCAAAGGTAGACAAATGTTTTTCTGTACAGGGCCAGATATATTTTTGGTTCTGTAGAATATACAGTCTTGGTCACAACCTCTCACTTCTGTGGTTGTAGCGTGGAAACAGCCATAGACAATACAGAATGAAAGAGTGTTCCCATCAAACTTCATTTATTTATGAAAGCAGCGGACAGACTGGTTTTGGCCCACATGCCACAGTTTGTTGCCTCCTGTTTTAGGCAAATATCTAGAAGGTCCAGGTTTAGTTATGATAGAATTCCTATTCTGCCTTATATGTTATTGTCGTCTACAGATACTTGTGAATTTACTGTCCTTAAAAGCATATTTCAATAAATATTTATATCCATGGGCATGCCTGGAAAATTTAAATAAAAATTCATGTAAAGGCTTGGGACATATTATGGAAGACAAAAATAAGTTAATATTAAAGGACCAGGCTGCTGCTGCTGCTAAGTCACTTCAGTCGTGTCCGACTCTGTGTGACCCCATAGACGGCAGCCCACCAGGCTCCCCCATCCCTCAGATTCTCCATGCAAGAATACTGGAGTAGGTTGCCATTTCCTTCTCCAAGGACCAGGTGTTATGACAAATAATGAATTTCTTTGGAAGGTTTTGAAAGCTGTGGAGCTGTGTGATTTTAGACAAGTTTCTTACCTTCTCTGAACTTTAGCTACCTCCTCAGTTTAATTCCAGGCTCTAGAAATCCCTGTTTCATGAGAATTAAAATATATCAGCATATAAAAATCAGTGATATAAAGCTCTAAGCACAGTGCCTGGTGCATGGAAAATACTCAGGATCATCACCATTAACCTCTCCTGTCACCATTAGACACCTTATCATGAGGAGAGTTAATTACATATAATAAAATTAGTCAAAATTTATAGAGGGAATCCTAAGATAACTGACTGGCTTTGGGCTTTCCCAGTGGCTCAGAAAGTAAGGAATCTGTCTGCTAATGCAGGAGACCCAGCTTCAATCCCTGGGTTGGGAAGATCCCCTGGAGAAGGAAATGGTTACCCACTTCAGTATTCTTGCCTGAGAATTCCATAGACAGAGGAGCCTGGCAGGCTACAGTCCATGGGGTTGCAAAGAATGAGACATTACCAAGCGACTAACATTTTCACTTTCATAGAGGGACTCCTGAGGCAACTGCCTAGGTTTACAATGAATGGTGAAGTAGACTTTGGTGGGGGTGCTGATTAGCATTCTGAAAAATTGTCTCAAGGTTAAAAGTGAGTCAGTCAACCCATCTCGTTGATAGGTTATAAATTATAGGCCAATGGGTTCAACAGTTGGGTTTAGGTTTAATTATTAAAGGATTTGTTTTTAATTTGAGTGTATTTGAGCCACAGCCTATCAGGTAACCACAGTTCACTGATGTCTTGATGAAAAGTAGCTATACACTGTTAACATTCTGGCTCTGACTGGGTAGCTGACTTCTGCTCTAAATTTTTGATTCTAGGTTTTACTATTACAACCCCACCTTCTCAAGTCATGATCTCATTGCCATCAATATATCTAGAGAAAGAGTCCTTATCTTGTCAAAAACATATGGCCAGTTCCCAGAACTAACATCATCCGAGGCTGCCAACAAATGATGTAATGGGACAACAATAAAATGAGATATTTACTTCCTTCCTCGCTCAGAGCTGCCAGGCCTCACGTGTAAAAAGCTGTTTGAGACTCTGTTCTCTCTCTCTCTCTCTGTCTCTCTCTCACACACACACCCAGGGGAGATGTTCCTTTAGAACTATTTACTCATTTTGAGAATGATTGCTGACATTCTTGAGGGTCCAGGAGCCTTTGAGGACACACTCATTGGAGCTCACCAGAGGGCATGCTCTTCAACCGTGGAGAGATTTGACTTGGGGCGTGGCTCAGGTGGGGCATGAGGTTTTCTCGTCCCTAATCAGAGTCAGACAGAGATGCTGATGGCAAAAGTCAGGCTAGAAAGGGTCCTAGAGGGATGCTCCTACTGTATGATTTCCTCTGCTTTGCCCCTAAAACTGCACTAAGGCTGAGCAGATGGTGCATTCGATTTGGATCCACCATCTAGCAAGCCAGATGAGGCCCTGGCTGATATTAAATACTTATTCAGGATCTTCTGTAGCAGAAGATGGGTGCTTAGTGGGCACTGGTGTCCTGGAAGCCACAGAGCAGGCATTCAGTGAACTCACTTCACCCAAACCAGAAAGTCAAGAGGACAGTAACATTAGTAATCATATTATTAATATGAGCAAGGAGTAAGAAAACATTTTTAAGATATATATATAAAAATCATATCACATCACTTTCCTGCTCTGAAACCTCCAGTGTTCTCCCATTTACCTGAAGTAAAACAAACCTTCCCATAAAGCCTGCAAAACCCAGCAGAACCTGGCAGCCTCTTCCCTCCACCTCTCCAGTCTTACCTTCCTTCTTATGACAGTCTTATTGAGATAAAACTCACCCATTTAGAGGATACAATTCAGTGGTCTTTAGTATGTTCACAGATGTATGCAACCATCACACCATTTTAGGTAGCTTTTATCACACTAAAAATATAACACTGCACCTATTAGCAGTCATGCCTCACTTCTCCTGACCTCACAGGCCCTGATGACCAGTGATCTACCTTCTGCCTCTATAGATTGACCTATTATGGACATTTCATATAAATGGGCAGTATGGGGTCTTGTGTGACCATCATTAATTTAGCATGATGTTTCTAAGGTTTGTCAGTGTTGTATGTATATATCTCAATACTTCACTCCTCTTTGTAGCTGAATGATCCCACTGTAGGGATATACCATATTTTGTTTATTCATTCATCAGTTGATGACATTTAGGTTGTTTCTGTTTTTTGGCATTATGAACAGTGCTGTTGTGAACACTTATGAATATCATTATATGTGGACATACATTTTCATTTCTCTTGGATATATACCTAGGGGTGGTATTTACTGAGTCATATAGTAATTCAGTGTTTAAACTTTTCATCAGTTTGGGGAAACTCTCATCCATTATTTGTTCATATGTTCTTTCTGCCCCTTTTCTTCTCTCTTTTCCTCTGGGACTTCTAAAATGCATATGTATAAATAACTTGGGACTTAATCAAAATGAAAAGTTTTTTCCTCAAGGATACCATCAGGAAAATGATAAGCACTGTTTTCCAAGGTGGATGCACCACCTTGCATTCTCCCAGCAGTATATGCAAGTTCCCATTTCTCTACATCGTCACCTACATTATCTACTATCACATCCAGCCTCCAATGCCTATCTCCCACCACACCCCCTTGCCCCTTCAAGCCAATCACTTTTCTCAGCATGTATCAGCATCCCTAATTATTTTACTAGGTAGTCTCCCCTCCTGGATTTGCCCTGGTGCTTAAAACAGACTGACACCAAGTGGGCATGCAGTAAATATTTGTGAAATGAATTTAAAAAATACTACTAATGTTTTAACTAGTGTTTAATAGCATTAAATATTGCTAATATTTATCAAAATTGCTAAGACATGTTAATGTTGACTACTAATAAGTATGTATACTGTTCATTATTCAAGCTAATGTTTCTGTAAGTGTTTAGCACATGCCATACCCAGGGTAAGACTTTTCACAGGCCACTCAATTAATCTTTGCAATAGTGTTACATCACAGAAGACTGCCTACTTCCATTTTCCTCATTTCCATCTATACTACCAATACAACCAAGGACAATAATGTCATAAAGTAATGACAATATTTATTTTTAAAGATCAACAAACTTAAACTGTGCTCATTGTTCCACCCTTGGGACCTTTCCAGTGGGAAAGTATTAATCGCTCAGTCATGTCTGACTCCAGAACCCCATGGATTGTAGCCCGCCTGGCTCCTCTGTCCATGGGATTTCCCAGGCAAGAGCACTGGAGTGTGGAGCCATCCCCTTCTGCAGGGGATCCTCCTAACCCAGGGACTGAACCTGGGTCTCCCACACTGCAGGTGCATTCTTTACCATCTGAGCCACCAGGGAAGACCTGGTAGAAAACTGCACTGAACCACAGTGATTTTTGCCCCAGTCCTCATCTTCACCTCCCTGAAGAAGGAAATTCTAGTGGAGAGCAAGGCGCACTCACCAGGGAGATGTTTCGAATCCAATTTACCAGGGCAAGTAATACTGGTTATTGCACCTGACATGATGCCTGCCCTTTCCTCCTCAAGGAGGCTCTGTGGTGACACAAGGTAATTGCCCAGTTCCTCTCAGGGTCCTGGAGTTATGCACACAGGCTGCAGCAAATCTCCTGTTATCTTCTGATAGCTTCTCTGAGAGCTAGCCAATTACCTTCTGCTGTGTGTCAGCTTCTGGGATGTTGGTTAACTTGATTTTTTTTTTTTCCTCAAAAAAGTTACATCTTGGTTTCTAGAGGGCCTCAGCTTTAAACCTAGTAATTTTCTATGACATTAACTTCCCATGCCCACTTCCTGAGGAGTATCACAGAAATGTTCATGTATGTAGTAACTAGTGTGTATCCCCTTGGTTCAAGGGTCTCTGCAATTTTAACTACTATATTCATAGCAATAATGTTCATTTCTATGTTTTTTTATTAACAGTAACTCTGAAGAGTGTACTTGGGATGATCTAACTTTAAAAACATGCTCTGCAGGTTCTCTGGCATCCTCAAAACTCACTTAAGGGTTTCTGAAACATTTCAAAGAGATGGGGAAGGGGGCTCATACTTTAGTCTGACGCTGTCAGTAGAACTTTCTGGATGATGGAAATGTTCTATATTTGTACTGAACAATACAGTAGCTGGGGCTTCCCAGGTAGTGCAGTGGTAAAGAATTTGCCTGCCAATGCAGGAGGTGCAAGAGATGTGGGTTTGATCCCTCGGTCAGGAAGATCCCCTGGAGGAGGATACGGCAACCCACTCCATTATTCTTGCTGGGGAAATCCCATGGACAGAGGAACCTGGTGGGTTACAGTCCATGGAGACGCAGAGTCGGACACGACTGAGCAACTTAGAACAAACACACATGCAGTAGCCACCATCTATAACTGGCTATGAGCCATTGAAAAGTGGCTAGTGTGACTGAGGAAGTATATTTTAAATTTAAGTTTATATAGTCGCAAGTGGCCAGGGCGTCGGGTAGAGAGTACTGCAGTAGATAGCTCAAGTCTAGAGCATCAGAGGGTGCGGATTTCTGACAGAGCTGCTTCACATTCACAGCTCTCTCTAGGGTGTGAAGCAACAGTGAGGTGTTTTTCCCTCAGCAACCTCTGGAGACCAGCTGGTCGTTATCAGTGATGATGGTGGTAATAGCACAATGTACGTGGAGCTTTCACACAATCTCACTTAAGTCTTCACAAAAATCCTGTGAGTTGGGCACTATCCCCATTTAGAAGGGAGTAAGGAGTGTGATCGATTGACCAAGGTCACAGAGATTTTTGGACTCAAAAGTCTGCGCTGTAGTGCTATGCTCACTGCTTGGCAGTTTTCCAATTTTACAAACACTCTCTGAGCAAGACTGTCCCAGGTCCCAGACAGCTGCAGCCTAATAGGAAGGAGGAAATGTGAGCCCCCATTCAGGTGAGAGGGTTCTGATAACGGAGAACAGAGTCGGGGAGAAGGAAGGACAGATACCCTGGAGGACACGGCTCCACCACCACTGACTGGGCACTGGACTCAGGCTTTACATTCATCCCATTTGTTCCTCATGATGATGCTCTGAGGACAGTATTTCATCCCCAATCTCCAACCGAGAAGAGGAAGGCTCTGCGGGGTTATGTAACTTGCTATGATTTGTCCTACTTATATAAGTGGTAGGAAAAAGATTTCAGCTCATGTGTTTCCAGACAGCCCCTACCAAGTAAATGGCCAGAGCCAGATAAACCTGGGGCAGAAATGGGAATGCAGCAGAGTCGTGCTCTTCATCAGCAAGGCCACACAAATGCTAGCGCCATCCTCAATTGTCCCGAGATTCTCTTCCACACTCTCCACCTGGACGCTAAGGCTCCAGTTTCCAGGACTCAAGGAATTTCATTCTTATTAAAATTCTGGGACCAATGGTCTCAGGACTGTGGCAAGCACTGGAGAGGGGCCAGCACAGCCTGTGTGACAGACACTTCAGATCTGTCTTCAGGAAACCACATGGCAAAGAGAGAGAAGTCCGGTGCTGTCCTTGCTAAGACCTGGAATCCTCGAGTGGTGCTGGAGAAGACTCTTGCTAGAAGATCCAGCAAAGATCTCTTTGCTGGACTGCAAAGAGATAAAACTCGTCAGTCCTAAAGGGAATCAACGCTGAATGTTCACTGGGAGGACTGAAGCTGAAGTTGAAGCTCCAGTACTTTGACCACCTGATGTGAAGAGTTGACTCACTGAAAAAGATCCCAATGATGGGAAGGATTGAAGGCAGGAGGAGAAGGGGATGACAGAGGATGAGATGGTTGGATGGCATCACTGATTCAATGGACACGAGTTTGAGCAAGCTCTAGGAGATGGTGAAGGTTAGGGAAGGCTGGTGTACTGTAGTCCATGGGGTTGCAAAGGGTCACACGAGACTGAGCGACCAAACAACAATGAACAGCAACAGACCAGGAGATGACACATCCGGCCCTTGCACACCCCCACCCGAAGGCATTGTATCTAGACCAGAGGCCATCGACTTGTCCCACCCGAGAGTGCCACTGGGGCCAAGGCTTTACAAAGTGAGAAGGCAGAGAAAGAAGGCAAAGCAAAGGTGAGGAACCAGGAGGAAGGGAGAAGCAGATGAGGTAGCTGCCGCCGCAGGGACTCCCATCCGGCCACGTGGCCCTAACAAGAGAAATGTTGGTCCTTGTGGCAAGAACTCACACGCAGCACATGGCCCAGTTCCTGCAACACTCCCAACCCTGCCATCAGCCCCAGTTACTTGGCCTGAGTTCTAGTCTTCATCTCACCTTAAATGCTGCTGCTTCTGAGAAACCGTCCTTGTTCCTCGTTCCTATTTTTATGCCCTTCCTCTCTCCTCTCTGGGCTCTTTCCTCCCTGCAAGTTTATCTATCTGTTCCCTCCTAGAGATGTTAGGCCCATGGAGGACAGGACACTGAACTCAGTGAGCCTTCCAGGGTCTCTCAGGTAGTAATAACATTAACAATTAGGACCCTGGTAAGAATGAACATTCCCTGAGCAATGACTATGGGTCAAACATGGTTCTAAGCATTTTATAAATTTTAACTAATTTCATTTTTACAGCAATTCTGTGAGATAGGTACTATTGCTATCTTCATTTTACAGAAGAAAACAGTGAAGTACCGAGAGGCAAATAAACTTCTTTGAGGCACACAGCTAGTAAGGGAAAGAGCTGAAAGTTGAACCTAGGCAGTTTGTGTAGAAACGCTTACTATTAAGCACTTCACGAAACTGTTCAATATGCTATAGATTCCTGAACATGTTGACCTACTCATTTACTTACAATTTTATTGTGTAAAAATAAAAATATCAAGTCTAAACCATGAGAAAATGCCTCCTGGATGAGATAGAGAAGTGCTGGATGCTCTGTATACCCGTAGGCAGTTAGCAAATTCTCCAACAGTCATTAGAGAGAGCAGCAAGAAATCTAACTTCTTATTTGCACAGGAAGTGCTATATTAACTGCTCTCAATAAGCAATTTTAATCTTCCATATGAGCTTTACACATTCCCCTCCAGTGAACCATACATTTAGATACAGGATTAGGACAAATTCTCAAGTGTTTGGGGGGGGTCAATTTTTGGTCGGTAAAAGTAGGATTCTGGGTGAGACACAAGAAGATGCTGTGAGAAGGACCTAATAGAGGCCTGTGGTCACGTTGAACCCTAACAACACCAGCAGTGTTCTGTTCTTTGAATGGTAATAAACACAAGCTTTAGTTAATCTTGATTCAGAAACTGGAAGGAAACTCACAACCACACGCCCTGGTGCCCAGGTTCAGGGAAGAGGAGTGTGTCATGCACAGGCTGGACACTCACTCACATGGAGGGGGTTGGGGGGATGGCAGGCAGAACAATGGCCTCCAAAGATATCCTTGCCCTGATCCTTGGATCCTGTGACTATGGTAGGTTACATGGCAAAGGGAACTGGGTTGCAGATAGAGTTAAAGATTGGATTGTTTATTATCCCATGTTATCCAGATGAGCCCAGGATAATCATAGGATCATTCAGAAGAGGGAGACAGGAGAGTGAGTCGGAGGAAGAAGTGACTATGGAATTAAAGCAGGGAAGAGAGACACAACAGGGCTGACTCTGAAGATGGGAGGAGGGAGCCACTGGCCAAGGAATGCAGGCAACCTCTAGAAGCCGGAAAGTGTAAGGAAGGAGATCCTCCAGGAAGGAAGGTAGCTCTGCCAACATCCGGACGTTAGCCTAGTGCAGTGAGGCCCGTAGGAAAATAAATGCGTGTTTTTTGAAGTCACTAAGCTAGTGGTAAGAGGAAACTAACATGGTGTGAGGCGAGGCAGAGAGCTGAGACGGTCCAGCCTGGGAAGGTGACGGTCGCGGGGCTCACTCTCCCCAGGCTGAGTGTGACAGACAGATCCAGGTGTGCACTGCCAAGCACCCTTCCTGCCACTTGAGGGCCTTTCTCAAGGTTTGGGTGCAGAATAAAAAGGTACGAAGCGCATTTCCCGACACAGGTTCCCTCTACATCATAGAGACGATTTAACGCAAAACCAAAGCAGCAAACCCACCCCCTTCTTCTGATTCAGGTAGGTGGGTTCTTGAGACCTGAAGTGAGACCAGGAAGGGTTTCTTTCTTTGCCTAGTAGACAGCTTTGGGACACGCTCAGGGTCCTCGCTAGTGGCGGCTTCCCCTTTCTCCCCTGTGTCCTCACTCCAGGCCCAGTGAGATTGTGTGAAGAAGCCCGGGCTTATAGACCGGGGAGGGCAGAGTCCACGGAGGACACTCACGCGGCTGGCCGGCGGCTCAGGGGAAAGGTTCCGACGATGCTTTGACCGGGCACTGCTTAGAGATGAAGACAGGCTTAATGGAGATGAGTCTGCTGCTCTCTGACCTTGGCTGTGTGCTCTTCTCCATCTCCTGTCAAGCTGAGCAGGAAAAACAAACAATCGCTGATGAGCTGGAACAGGGGAATGGAAAGCGCAGACGGCAGTGAGCTAACTCCGAGGTGAGGCTGAATCGCGTCCCAGGAAATGCAGCTCTATTACAACCACCCGGGGGAAAGAGGGACATATTTTCAGAGGGTTTTAAAGACAAACACGGTTTTCAAGTTCCGAGGACTGAGGTGTGAGGCCAGGCACGTCTGTGAGTTGTGTGATCTGGGGCCAGTTTATTCAGCCCCCAGGAGGCTGTCTCATCAGCTCCAGCGGAGTGGTTACTACCTGGCCAACTGATGGTGATGGGGTTTTCTGGGAAGGCTTCCCTGCAGCCAAGAGCAGAGACCCACCGCCACTGGCTTAGATCAAGAGGGGTCCATGCAGGTGATGTGAAGATGCTCATAGAGCCTCTCAACACCTGACAGGAGAAGCTCTGATCAGCTCATCTCAGATTCTGCTTCATTCCAGGTCCTACTTATCCAGAGTCTGTGAAACCTTTTATTAACTTATTTATTTTTGGATTAGTCTTTTAAAGGATTTCTTTCTTTTTATAATACTGAGTTAGTCAGCATACAACAAAGTGTCTAAAATAGAAGTGTGTGGCTCAGCGAATTTTTACACACACACATGTAACTACCACCCACAGCAAGATACCCACTGGGGGTCAGCAAACTCAGCCCTGTAAGCCAGATGGCATCTGCCACATTTTCGTGAAAAAGAATTTTGCCAGAACACAAACTCACTATGGTTTGTCTCTTGTCTTCGGCTATTTGGCTTCAAAGCCTGAAATCTTTACTAGCTGGCCCTTTAAGGAAAAAAAAAAAATCCGCCAATCCCTGGCTGGTGGCTCAGATGGTAAAGAGTCTGCCTGCAATGCAGGAGACCTGAGTTCAATCCCTGGGTCAGGAAGATCCCCTGGAGAAGGAAATGGCAACCCACTCCAGTATTCTTGCCTGGAGAAAATCCAATGGACGGAGGAGCCTGGCGACCTTGCAGACTCCAGTCCATGGGGTAACAAAGAATCAGACACGGCTGAACGACTAACACTTTTCACTTTCACTGACATAGAGGCTACACTATGTCCCTCCCCTATTGATTTCCCCCCAGGATAACCACTCTTTTGACATATGTTACTGTAGGTTCGGTTTGCCTGTCTTGAACTTCATATGCATGGAATATTGTAGGTTTTATTCACTCAGCATGACTGTGAGACTCTTTGGTGTGTTGAGGCACTTTCACTCTTGAGCATCACCACAAATGTAAGTGACATTCCAGGCATCCTCCACTCTGTCCCCCAAAGCAGGCTGGCTCCTCTCCCTGTCACTGGCTCCACGGGGCCCCCAGAGGCGCTCAGAGCCCCCTCTCTGCGGTGGTGTTTCTTCTGTCCGTCTGCCTGTCACTGTCTCCATCTCTCTCTCATCTATTTCTGAACCACAAACACCACTGAAAATCTGACCAGAGCTGGGGATCCTCTTCTCAGATAAATGCTTAGATAGTGAAATGCTCAAAGATTAACTTCTGTTCCTGTTGTTTGTTATTTTTTACTTTTGTTCTCTCTTTGCCAGTGAAAGAGATGTCAGAAAGCCATCTTGGATTCGTGAAGCCTTGTCTCTCTTAGAAAAACAAGGGGTGGGAGGGAAGACCTTGTTATTAGTTTCAGCTTCATCTGAAGGGTTAGGTGCAGGGCATGTGCCCCTGCGGTGGGGGCAGAGGGGGTGTGGCAGGGCTCTTTGTGTTCTGAGGACCTCTCTCAGGCGTTTGTGTCCCTTGGTAAATGAGGACAGGACACTGACTCAGCCCTCTGGTGACCACAGAGCCCTGAGGCTGGGAGCCTGGCTCTAAGGTTCTGCTCAGGTGCCCCCTGCAGGAACAACACAAGCATCGTCACAACAGAACAACAATGGTGTCTGCTGCTTCGGGGTGCGGGGTGCGGGGGGTGTACGGGCTTCCACTGAGACTGCAGGGGTGAGGAGCATCAGCAGATGATGGGCCGGTTTCCAGAGTTCTGCTGACTTGGGTGTGGGAACTGGACAGAGCCCGTAAGGCTCGGGAAACTCGTGGTTCTTGGTTTACTCAGGAGTAAGGGAAACTTAGGAGGATGATAGGGAAACTTCAGCCAAAGAGGTATGTGAGTAACAGAGCAATTAATCAATAAGTAAGACATGTGATCTTGTACCTTAAATTTGTGAGGCAATTCATACCATTTATACATATAAAGGTGTATATGTGTAAATGTATACATATTATAAATTTATACAAATTATTTTACAATTTATACAATTGTATACAATTTATACAATTGTATATAACATGTATACAATTTATACAAATTTATACATATTATAAATTTATACAAACTATAAATTATACATTTATACATATAAAGGTGTATACCAGGTGACGCTACTGGTAAAGAACCTGCCTGCCAGTGCAGGAGGTGTAAGAGATGCCGTTTCAATCCCTGGGTTGGGAAGATCCCCTGGAGGAGGGCATGGCAACCCTCTCCAGTATTCTTGCCTGGAAAATCCCCAAGACAGAGGAGCCTGGTGGGCTATAGTTCATGGGGTTGCAAAGAGTTGGACACAACTGAAGTGACTTAGCACGCACGCATACACATAAATCCAAAATTTCACACATAATATAAATGGGTTCATGAACCTCAAGCTAAGAAAATAAGTTCAATACTCTATCCTTTCTGCTTCAGTTCCCACTGAAATAGGCAAAGCCTTTCTGTGTGCTTAAATCCCCAAGACAATGGTATTTGGCTAAGTTAATATTTTTAATTAGGCCACGCAAATCCCATTCTCTAGCCATTGCGTGGATTAGCTCTCCTTGGGTCAGGCTCTCAGTCTTGGGCTGGATCAACCATGATGAGTGGTGGGGGGGGGGGGGGAGGGTTAAGCCAGGTCCTGTGACTTCAAACATGGTCCCCGGGCAGCAGGCCTGGCAGCGGGCAGCGTCCCATAACAAGAGGTGTGAGCGAAGCAGGTCCAGGGGGCTCGGAGAGGACTGATGGAAACGGCCTTGCCAACGCAGCCCTGGAATCAGTAGGTGGTCAGTAAATGGTAGCTACAAAGGGGATGAAGGAGAATTATCACTGCTCAGGATGTGAGTCAACCCCTAGAGAATCACTTCCTCCCAGGGCATTTCTCTACTGCTCTCCCTCTGAGTGATTCAATGGCACCAGTAAGTGTTGAGACCAGATATTAAATGTACACAGGTTGACAGGCTTGTGGAATGTGGGCATTTGATGAAGACACACATTGAAAGAAATTAGAAGAGGGAAATTAAAAGTGCCCCTCAAGTCATTAAAATACAAGTAAGGTTGAGGGTTTTGAAAAACGAATCACTTTAATAAATACTTAAAGACTAAATAAAGATATTACACAGCAATCTGAATAGGAATTTTGTCTGAGTGATTATGAAATTTGTTCCTTTCATCTTATAAATTTATGTAATTAAACTCATGTCACAGTTTGCTCTTGCATGGCACGACAGAAGTACAGAATTTTTACTCCATTGCTAGCTAATTAGGATGACGTGTGAGTCTATTTCTTATTTTCAATTTTTTTAAAAAATTTTGTGCTCAAGCCCCCTTTCCTCTTTCAAAACCTGATATCTTATGTAATTATAAACAGGTTTCCCAACCCAGAACTTGAATATATTTGGCTCTATTCTCTTTTTACCCTAAATTAGTTTAGGTGTCACTAACAATTTAAAAAGAGCTAACAAAAGAAGATGTGACCTGGATTCTGGAGACAGGGTGGAGAAAATCTGTTTCATTCAAGGCTCAACTAAGAGGAACATATACTGGTTCCAGGATGAAAGAGAAGTTCAAGAACCTCTGGATTTTATTTTTATCTTCTTGCTTTGGGGGCTTTCTTTTAGAGGAAATAAAATCTTCTTCCAAGGATGACAAGATGTTCTAGAAAAAGCCCAATGATCATCTGTACTCAAACCTACCATGCATGCCACCTGAGACCTGGATTCCTCATTAGTGATGTTAAAGGATTAAATGGATACATCCATCCATTCACTCACTTATCCTGCTAGTATTTTCTGAGGGCCTAGAACATTCAGGCATCCCTTAATGAAAGATAGTTTTTGGTTTCAAAGATCTCAGTCTCAGGGAAGAGAACATAGCAGAGAGGTTAAGAGCCCAGATTCTGGAATTAATGACCTAAATCCCAGATCCTCTTAAGAGCTATAGACCCTTTCATAAATTCTTTTACTTCTCTGTTTCTTTTATTTTTAAAATGAGGATATTCACATAATATCATAAGATGACTGTAAAGGTTAAACAAGATAATACCTACAAAACAAATAGCCTGGCAGAAAAATCCATATGAGCTGTTAAAGAATTATTGGTAAATGTGTTTAAATTGCTCTCACACAGTTATGTAAGTGATGTTTAAGGAACACTAAGAAGGGAACAGTTAATTCCTTCTGGGATAGACTGAAAGAGTCAAGAGAATTTCAGAGGAGGTGATAGCAAGATGGATTCTATAGGATGAGAAGAACTTTACAGCACAGAAACGGACGTGGGACAGTGAGGGCAGAGGGGGCCACAGGTCAAGATTCACAGAGAATGTTTTAGGGCTAAATTATTGATACATGCAGGGAATGTGACTCAATCGTATCAGTAAGGAACTTGTACCTTTACATTTCTACTCCTCTCTCTTTTGTAGTTATTGTATTTGTCCTCTTTTGTAGTTATTATATTCATCCTAACTCTAGCTGCTCCTCATGGTCACAGAGTGGCCGCCAATTACCAAGGTTACCTACTTCCCAAGTAACATATAGGGGAGATAGAATGCCTGTTTCTGAGGCCAGCCGACAAGAGTCCGGGGCTTTATGATGACCAGGCCGAAACCAATCTCTGCGGTTAGAGAAGGACACAGGACTTAAGTCTAGAACATCTCAACCCATCACTGAGATAAAATATATGGATTCATCTTTTTGACTTAGACTAATCAGAGCCATGAAACTGGATGACCAGTCTTGGTAAACTGTGTGGCTGCTACACAAAGGAAGGGAAATGGGCTGGTTATTGAAATGCTGACCTCATGGTCCATTCCAGAACATTCTGAGCTGTGCTTTAGAGTTTAGCATTTACTCTGTGGACAACAGGCAAAGACCCACATTTTAGAAATAATTCTGGTGGTAGTTTGGGACAAATTAGGGCAAGGAGACCAACTGACACCTAGCTCATCTCTTGGTTCCCTATAAAGAAAAGATCTAACTCTCCTGGGCAAACAGGTATTCCAGGTACACACTATGACTGTCAGAAACCTCTCTTCTCAGGTTGAATTTCACCTCAGAACATTGAATCGCTCACGAGTCCAAGCTGCTGCTGATAGTCATGGAGGAACAGCTGTTACAGAATTCAGCGTCTTCTGGATCACTTCAAAGTCTCTGCATTCCAAGTCTTTTCCTGAAAACCACTTCTGGGACATGTGAGAAGCAGAAGAGAAAATCTGCTAGAGGCAGAACAGGGAAGGGTGTGGGAGCTGGGGCTGTAGAAACAGACAGATTTCCTAGGAGTGACAAAATCTTGTGTGTCCATCCAGCCACTCCTCTGTATAGCAGAGAAGGAATAGTCCTAACCTCACACGGTCTTTATTTACCAGTTTTCATATATTTGTGAGCACCAACTATGTAGCAGGCCATGTGCTAAAGCTTGAGAAAGAAGCTACAGAGCGAACAGGTGCCACATGCTGAGCAGAGTTCCTTACAGATCTGGGGAGAGAAAAGCAGGGTACAGACCTCTAGGACACCAGGTGACTGGGAACTCCTGGTGGCCAGGAAGGCATGATTTGAACACCCAATAGTTCCCACTGATGGAGGTCACTGGCATTTACTCACTCCCTTGATAAAAAGAAAAAGATTTCTTGTGCATCATTGCTCCCCTAATTCTGGAGTGACCCCAGACATCCTCTGATTTGAAATCCACCATCATGTCATCGAAATAGCTTCAACAATACCCAAAGAATGATCTTTCTCACTTAAGAAAATCAAAACAACCTGTATTTGTCTATCCTTTCAACCAGGGCTGAAATGATATATTCAAGGTGACATGTTTTGAGAGAATTTGTGCAGACATATGTTTAAAAAATAGACTACTTCCCTGCTGTGTGGTGATCATTTCAGTACCTCCTTGGTGGTATTTCAAATGATGGCCTCACCACCACCCCTAGAGCTCTGATGAGAAGCCCTGGAGAGAAAGGCTTTTCTCCGTGCAACCCAGCATGCAGAGAGGCTTTCTTCCAGAGAAGAACGCATCTCTGTCCAAGGAGGAGGGGGCTCACACACACTTTCCTCTCCTCATAGTTAAGCTAGCAGGAAGATGGCTTAAATTGTTATGATTTGTGATCAGGAAATGAATATGTATTTTTATGGCAGTATTCATTATAAAGAGAACAAGTTTTGCTTAAAGCAATCTCTATATCACTTGATATGGATGTTATATTGTATTTTGCGATGCACAACTTCTTGAAAAAAATATTTTACAAAGAAATTAATACTGGAAACTTTTAATATATGCTTCTAGCAGTCATTGATGGAACCAAACTATTTCTATCTTTTTCCCTGGGGCCAGTTTGACAGTGAGCTGACAAACTGGTGACAATGCTTTGAAAGAGAAGGCTTTTGTGCCCTATTTTATGTGTATGCTAGTTAAAGCATGGAGCCTAAAACTGAATGACGGAACTTATGGAAAACAGCAACAAGTCAAAAGCAGCAATTTTGTACCAGGGTAATGGAAGATCAGGGACTTCCAGGTAGCACTAGTGATAAAGAATTCACCTGCCAATGCAGGAGATTAAGAGATATGGGTTTGATCCCTGGGTCAGGAAGATTCCCTGGAGGAGGGCATGGCAACCCTCTCCAGTATTCTTGCCTGGAGAATCCCATGGACAGAGGAGCCTGGTGGCCTACGGTCTAAAGGTTGCAAACAATCATAGATGACTAAAGTGACTTAGCATGCACGCACGCAATGGAAGGACAATGACATTATCGTTAGAATGAACTGATGAGATGAATTAGATATTTATTCCTGAAGTAGATGCAGACTAGAATACGGTGAAAATTTATGTGAGGCAATATACTTCCCCAATCACAGCAATGGTTGGCCTCAGCTTCTCTTGCTGGAACTAGCTGTCTACACCACAGCTCAGGTAAATAGTATCAGTCCCTGAGCGCTACTTTTTGGAGAGTGAAGAGGTAGCCACTGACCCAAGGTTGGCCCACCTATATCCTGGCCAGAGACTATCAAGATGTCCTGGTCCAAAGGAATCAGCCCATTAACCAAGAGGTTTTCTCCTTTCTCAGTGGAATCTGGAAAAATTCTTAGAGGCTTGGAGAAGGGTGGTGAGTGGAGGGGGAGCAGACAGATGGTCCCATCGGCAGCAGGGTAGCAGACTGAAGACCCACTTTGTTTAAGTAACGACGCTTCTTCGCTCCCAGCCTTTTGGTCAGGCTCACTGCACCCTCACTCCAGAGGTGGACTTGATCTGGCCAGTAAGAGTCCCGCATCCCTCTGGCCACACTGATTAGCCCCAGATGGGCATGTGACCCAGGTCTGAGGCTTTGGTTAAAACTATCAGGAAAAGAGCTTCTCTTCCACTAAGAATAATGTTAAGTCTGGAGGTTTTAGGGTTTCAGTGAGTGAAGGGAGTCTGTCTGACCACTAAGCCAACACGGATGAAACGTGGAGAGGTTGGTTCTGGTTAACATGATTTGAGATCCTTGTTATTTAGTCACTAAGTCGTGTCTGACTCTTTGCAACCCCACAGACCATAGCCTGCCAGGCTCTTCTGTCCGTGGGATTTCCCAGGCAATAATACTGGAGTAGGTTTTCATTTCCTTCTCCGGGGGATCTTCCTGACTTATGGATCAAATTCACATCTCCTGTGGCTCCAGTCTTAGCAGGTGGATTCTTTACCACTGCGCCACCTGGGAAGGATCTAACCAAATCCAAAGTGTGTTATGGACTTTAAACAAAAACTTCTGAACAAATGTAATTTTATAATAGTCTTAGATTTACAGATAAATTGTAAGGATTGTCCAGAGAATTCCTTTATACCTCAGTTTCTCCTGTCATCAACATCTCACAGCAGTGTAATACACTATGCTAATAATCCAATATCAATATGTTATTAACTGAAGTCCATGATTTATCCGGATTTCCAAAGTTTTTACTTACTGTTCCTTTTTTCTCTTCCAGAATCCTATCCCAGATGCCATATTATATTTAGTCAACATGTATCCTTAGGGTGCTCTAAACTGTGACTGTTTCTTAGACTTGCCTTGTTTATGGCCACCTTGACAGTTGTGAGAAGTACTGACCTGATATTTGGTAGAATGTTGTATGGTTGGGATTTCTGATGTTTATCTCATCATTAGCCTGGGATTTGAGGGAGAAAGATCACATGGTCAAGTCCTACTTTCATCATATGACATCAAGGGTACATGCTATCAACTTATCTTTGTTGACTTCTCATTGTTGAAGCTAATCTTAATCACCTCACTTAAGTAGTATCTTTCGATTTCTCCCCCCAAAATTATTCTCTTTTTTCCTCATTCTATACTGTACTCTTTGGAAGAAAGTCACTTTGTATAGCTCATACTTATTGCATGGGACACCATGCTCTACCTCTTGTGAACGCAGCATCTACAAAAATTATTCAGAATTGTTGTTCATAAGACATTCGTCTATTCTGCCTCAGTTCAGTCAGTTCAGTACACTTCAGTCACTCAATCATGTCCAACTCTTTGAGACCCCACGGACTGCAGCACACCAGGCTTCCCTGTCCATCACCAACTCCCAGAGTTCAGTCACACTCATGTCCATTGAGTCGGTGATGCCATCCAACCACCTCATCCTCTATCATCCCCTTCTCCTCTCGCCTTCAATTTTTCCCAGCATCAGGGTCTTTTCAAATGAGTCAGGTGGCCAAAGTATTGGCGTTTCAGCTTCAACATCAGTCCTTCCAATGAATATTCAGGACTGATTTCCTTTAGGATGGACAGGTTGGATCTCCTTGCAGTCCAAGGGACTCTCAAGAGTCTTCTCCAACACCACAGTTCAAAAGCATCAATTCTTTGGAGCTCAGCTTTCTTTATAGTCCACCTCTCACATCCATACATGACTACTGGCAAAACCACAGCTTCGACTAGATGGACCTTTGTTGGCAAAGTAATGCCTCTCCTTTTTAACATGCTGTCTAGGTTGGTCATAGCTTTTCTTTCAAGGAGCAAGCATCTTTTAATTTCATGGCTGCAGTCACCATCTGCAGTGATTTTAGAACCCAAGAAAATAAAGTCTGCCACTGTTTTCACTGTTTCCCCATCTATTTGCCATGAGGTGATGGGCTTAGATGCCATCATCTCAGATGCCATGTTGAGCTTTAAGCCAACTTTTTCACTCTCCCCTTTCACTTTCATCAAGAGGCTCTCTAGTTCTTCTTTGCTTTCTGCCATAAGGGTGGTATCATCTGCATATCTGAGGTTATTGAAATTTATCCCAGCAATCTGATTCCAGCTTGTGCTTCATCCAGCTCAGCATTTCTCATGATGTACTCTGCATGTAAGTTAAATAAGCAGGGTGACAATATACAGCCTTGACGTACCCCTCTTCCTATTTGGAACCAGTCTGTTGTTCCATGTCCAGTTCTAACTGTTGCTTCCTGACCTGCATACAGATTTCTCCAGAGGCAGGTCAGGTGGTCTGCTATTCCCATCTCTTTAAGAATTTTCCACAGTTTGTTGTGCCTAATTCATTTATTTATTCAATTGCTTCTTTATGTTAGTAGGGATTAGTTTTATACTTTGGTTTTTAATTTAATACTTAAAAACTTTTTTTTTGCAGATCAAATAGTTCTAGCTCTGATCGTTGTGACTCTTTCAGTCGGCTCCTGTGTCCCTTTGATAAACCTCATCCTTGAATGTGTGTGGGTTTGTGTGTCTTGTGTTTTGAGCTTTACTTTCTGGCACCATAAGATGTTCCAGGCTCATTATTGTTTATTCTCTGCCTCAGTTCTAGAATCAGTCATTTCTCCAAGGAGCTCTGGTTCCTTTTATTAGAGCAAGATATTAGAAATGAAAATCTGGGCACTGGGTGTAGTTATGGATTTTTTTTAATTATGTGAGCCAATTCCTCCAACCTCCGTTTTCTTCCCTTAGGTCTACTTTATCTGAATTCTCTGCCATTTGAGATTTAAAAATAAATTAATAGATATACAAAGTATAAAATAGAGCTTAGCCCTCTCCCCTCACTTTATCAATTTCAGTAGATAACAGCCCTCATCCAAATCCTCTCTTTACACTCAGACCATCCTCTCCCAATCATCTCAGCGGAGAGAGGACAGCGGGAGAGTTACACAAGCAGTGAGTGTGTTCTGCAGCTTGCCGAGCCCTCTCATGCACTTCTCTCTGCTTTTAAGTCTTTTGTCTCATGAGCCTGCATCCTACGTTTCGCTCTCCCCTTACCTTCTTTTGGCTATCTCAGTCCAAGCCCCTTATACCAGAGCTGGCTTGGAAATCTAGTCCAGCGTGGCACAGATGCAAACACTGCATGGTTCTCACTCTCATTTATAAGCTGGCAAGGCAGAGTGCCCGCCACACAGTACAGTTCATGTCACCATGTTAAGTTCCCTGAGTGAGGCCCTCATGCCTTAAAAGACTGTATTCCAGGTTTCTTAAAACCTTAAATCCTTTTACTGGTGGGACTTTCACACCATCCTGTTTTTTTTTTTCCCATCAAACAAATTTGCAATTACATATTTATTTTTGTCTATTTGTTCTCTGCTTATACCCCTCTGTACACTACGAACTCTACCAGAGAAGAAGAGGGTGTATCTTATTCTCCATTCTACTCCCAGTCCTACCCATAATGCTTGGCACGTGACTGGCACATGACCCATAAATTCTTGTTGAATGCACATATAAAAGAATGAACGAATGATGATCAGTCATTGGACCTATGATCGCCTAACAATCTTAGGATCTGGAGATATGTCTTACCACAGAATATGACAGGGAGACATCAAGGGAACTCAGATAAGGGAGTAAATGATGCCATTTCAGGTACCAGAGATAGTCAAAAGAACTGTTATGGATGAGGCACTGAGGGAGGGAATGGCGACTTATTCCAATATTTTTGCCTGGAGAATTCCAAGAACAGAGGAGCCTGGTAGGCTATACAGTCCATGGGATTGCAAAGAGTTTGATATGATTGAGCAACTAACACTTTCACCTTTGAGCGAGGGTTCACCACCAGGCAGACAAAGGAGCAGGGCTGGGAGCTCTGGGAAGGGCACTCCAGGCAGCCTGTTAGACATAAGCAAAGACAGGGAGGTGTCATAGAGTTTGCATCAAGATGACAGGCTTGGGAGCAGCCCTAGGGTGAGGGCAGAGGTGCAGGGCCTGGGGGCGGCAACGGTGAGCCACTGGGGAGTGCAGCGCATGGAAGTAAGTGTTCTGCTCTGGGTTTCAGAACATCATTTCGGCAGGCGGAGGAAGGGTGGAGGCAGGAGACGTGCCTGGGCCAGCGGCGCTGGGCCCAGTGGGTGTGGGAAGGCGAGCAGGTGGGCTGAGAGTCAGGGGTGAGTCTACACATTCCTGAGCAGTGGCTCCTGAACCCAAGCAGGCACACACAAGGGCAGCTCTTAAGGCTCGCTGTGCCTACCTCACCCAGCTCCATGTTTGGGCATTTTCTGCTGAAAGCTTGATTTCAACCATGGTGGGTGTAACTACACCATGGAAATTGGCAAGGACTGAGGCTTTTTATTTCCTGGAAAGCCAGCACACTATTGTTAGAAAATCAGTTAGCAATTCCGGAGAAAAGGAAAAACAAAAAAAAGCATGTATTTGTGGCCTGCAGTCTTTCCTTTCCTTTTGGGTCATTTCCTAAGTGGATCTGCAGTGGTGGGGAATTTTGAGTAAACTGACTGCACAAGAGATGCTTGGGTCTCATCACCATGAGAAGGAAAAAACAAGGTCTCCCTTCCTAGGAAATAGGACATGTGTGTGAGTACGTCAGTTGCTTAGTCATGTCCGACTTTTCGTGACTGCATGGACTGCAGCCCACCAGGGTCCTCCGTCCATGGTGATTCTTCACGCAAGAATACAGGAATGGGTGTTGCCATTTTCCTCCTCCAGGAGATCTTCCCAACTCAGGGATCGAACCCTCATCTCCTTATGTCTCTTGCACTGTCAGGTGGATTATTTACTTACTGAGCCATCAGGAACATCTGAGTCATCAGGAAACAGTCTATTATTTAATTCATCGAGCCTATCTGTTTAATATTTTTTTTGCATTTAAGCATAATTTATAATTAATAACTTCCCTTATTCTGATAGACATGGAGGGGAGAAAGACAAAAAGAGAACAGGCTTAGAGAAATGTCGAGAAAAAAAAATGAAAGGAAGAAGAAAGAAAAAAAATAAAGGAAGACTGGGGAAGGATAGACAAAAGAAAGAACAAAGGAACATAGGAAGCAGGCAGGCTTCTGTCCCTGTGGCTCTGAATTATACACGGCATCATCAAAGCTCTCTAATCATTAAAATGACACAGTAGCCACATACAAGGAGAGCTTTCTATATGCCGCTTGCAATATATAGCTTAAACTCCAATCATCAGTGCTGTTACTACCTCTCCTCTATTTTACAGATGAGAAAACTGAGACTGGCCCACAGAGGTAAATAGCTTGCCCCAGTCACCATCTTAGTAAGTCCAGAGCCAGGTCTGCAGGGGGATGCGGTATAACACCATGGCCTGCTCTCTTAGCTACTATACAGTTAAGTCCTTTGCTCCAAAAAAGCAAAGTGGGCTTCTCAGTGAATTCACCTTAACACCCACTCTGGGCAAGCAGGCATTGTGAAGAATGCAGAAAAGTGCCCGTCATCAGGAATTGGCCCATAGTGCATCTATAGGCAGAAGGAATGACAAGGTGGGGACTTGGGCCCCACCCAGGCCCAGCTGATGGGCGCTCCTTGAGACTGGCAGGGTGTCTTTCCAACTTTGCACCCCTGGTTCCTAGCAGGAAGCCTGGCTCAATTTACTCAGTGAACAGTGAGAACTTGTATTTAAAGGATGGATTAGATCTTTCTTGCCAGAGAGTAGTCTGGAAGTCCTCGCTAGATTGGCGAAAAGCTGAGCCAAGGTTTGCTGTAGGTGAGGAACGGACAAGCAGCAGACCGGTCCATCTGGAGCAGACGGTCACCGGCTGCATCTATCAGGACACACGTTCTCAAACCCTGCAGGGACTCTGTCACCAGGTGCCCTTCCCTTCAGCTTTCTAGTCCAGATTACAGTAATGACTCCATTACCAGTGAGTCACAAATCTTCTGATGGATTCAGATGGTTACAGATAAAGCCTGCTCACAGGGCAATAATAAAGGAAGGTGGGTTAAGGGATATTTGTAAACCCTGATTCTTTGGCCAAATGGAGACAATAACTAACAGAATGGCGAAAGTAGCTTTGGGTGATTTTAAAAACAAATGTTCCTTTTTTTCAGGTCCTAAAGCTCTGAACCATCTTCCACTCACTCTCCTTTGCCTTCTCTGTGCAATCAATCAGTCACTATGTCTTACATGTTTGTAAAATACTGCAGCCACCCGTCTATTTCCAAAACTTCCCCGCACCAAAATTGAGCCATGGCCCGAAGTCCATGTTTGCTTAAAAGCTCCCTTAGAAACTACTCGCGCAGATCTCTTGTGAGAGAGACAGGATGAATAAGGCCCATGGGGTGGAAGGCTTTCCTGAGATTACAGGTTCGGGCAGAGTTAGGGCCTCTACCAAGTATTTTCACTCTGAGGCTTACTATCTTAGATGTATCAGCCAGGATTCTTGACTGTGAGCCACCAAAATTGACTTGGACGATCTTAAGAGAAAGGAGATTCCATTGCAAAGGTGTCAGAACTGCAGGAGGAAGAGGGTCAGCCTCTGAGAACGGGCAGGAGCCAAAGGAGATCTGACCACCAGGGCTACAGTCATGCTGCCACCATCTGCTCAGGACATGCTGCCTGGGCACTGCGGCTCCTGCCACCCTGCCACGGTGCCACTCTGACCTCCAGCTGCCCCCTCCCCGGCACCAGGTTATTGAGGCAGTGCAGCGGGAGGAAGAAGACACTAAAGAGACTTCCAGAACCAGACACGCAAAGCAGATGTGACCCTTTCTCATAGGAATATGGGCAAGAGGAGTGGATGCTGACAGTCAGAATACCAGGACATCTTTTAAACACGGAACTGAACTTTCCCGCATGGGGTGCTCTTTTGAAAAGAATCTTCTGCCTTTGTTTTCCAAATGCACTTTGAGCCCACCTGTCAGACTACTTTATCCACCTCACAACACATGGCTCCCATGGGCATAGAGGTAAAACTCCACTAACCACCATTCAAAGCCTGGCTTCGTGCCTTCCCCACTTTATCCTCATCCCCAGCAGGACCGGGCCATTGCTGTCCTCAAAACCTATCCTATGCTTCAGGTGCATGCCTGCATGCTCAGTCGCTTCAGTCACGTCCAACTGTTAGCGACCCTATGGACTGTAGCCCGCCAGGCTCTTCTGTCCATGGGATTCTCCAGGCAAGAACACTGGAGTGGGTTGCCATGTCCTCCTCCAGGTGATCTTCCCGACCCAGGGGCTGAACCCCTGTCTCTTATGTCTCTTGCATTGACAGGCAGGTTCTTTACCATTTAGCGCCACCTGGGAAGCTCCCGCTTCAGGTAGCATGGTCTAATGGTTGTCAATTCTTCTCAACTTCACCTCTTTGCTCATGCTGTTCTCTTTACCTGGAATGCCCCCTCTTAGCTCCCAGGATCATCTAAATTTTACCTATGAATCAAGGGTCACTTAGAGTTTTACCTTTTACAAGACCTTCCAGAACAGTCTACTGAATATACATGCTGCCTCTGAATGCTTACCTTTATCTCTCACTTGACAATCATATACTCTCTCAAACTTGGTGCCTGATCCAGAGAAGGCACTCGACATAAATCTGCTGAATGAATATACTGAATCTTTACTGACCCTTCAAGGCCTTGCTCAATTGTCATTACCTCTAAAAAGCTTTTCTTGATCCTCAGGCACAATTAGTCTCAGGTTCTTTGAGTTCCACAGTGAAAGTCAACGTGTTAGTCGTTCAGTTGTGTCTGACTCTTGCGACCCCATGGACTGTAGCCTGTCAGGCTCCTCTGCCCATGGGATTCTCCAGGTAAGAAGACTGGGGTGGGTAGCCATGCCCTTGTAGCTGTAACACTGACCACATGCCTACTAATCACCTGCCTGTCAGCCTCCATTAAACCATGAGCTTCTCATGAGTGAGAATTGCATCTTATTCTTTTTTGTACATATCGTATCTGTACATATTACACCTGAGCTGTCTGATACAGTAGCTACTACGTATCTGTCACTATTTAAATTGTTATTAATGAAAATGAAATGAAATAAAAATCCAGCTCCTCATCTTCAATAGCCACATTTTGAGTTCTCAATAGCCACATGGGGCTAGGGCTACAGCATTAGATAATGCAGATATAGAACTTTTCATCATCACAGACCCTTATAATGGACAGCTCAGGCATTCACTACATAATAACATTATTCTTTGTTTGAGAGTTCACTATGCATTGTCTCATTTAACTATGAGAACTATACTCAGAGGGAATAATAGGATTACCCCCATTTTACAAATGAGGAAACTGAGGCACAGAAAGGTTAAGTAATTTGGTCAAAGTCATACAACTCGCAGACAGTCAGGCCAGAGATTTTACTATTCCCATAGGTAAGTCCATGCCCCGTAATCACTGAACTATGTCTCTTTTGTTCATGGAAGGACAGTGCACTGTAAACACTGAGAAAATGGACTCACAAGTCCAAATTCAAATTTGAATTCCCTCATGTGCTTACTGTGAGGCCTTGGAAAAGTTAATCACTTTTTTTCTAAAATGGGAAAGGACATATTTATTTTCCAGGGTCATTGTGAAGACAGAACAAATCATATCCATGGTGGGCCGCATACAGTGCCCAGCACATGCTAGGTTTCAAGTGAATAATAACCATGCTCTCAGTCAAAGTTTTACGCTCTAGGGTGTCAAAAACATTCTTAGTTGAGTTGTCAGCACACAGTAAGCCTCAGTAAGTATTATTTTAGATGACTGATTCTTATTCTGGGATATTACCCTTTGCTCTTTCACAGTAATTTTTTAATGTGATTTTTATAAAAACTTTGACTAGAGGCCCACTCAATTTATGTACTGTTATTACTGTTACATGACAGGGGTGGAAGGTGGAAATAAATGTTACCTTCCACAGCTAGGAAATAAGCACTACAGAAAGGAAGGAAGCACTTCTGTCAACACGAGCAGAGGAAAATGGTAAAGTTTTAATAGGAGAATTTCAAGCATCAGGCTCGGTGGTGTTATAGGACCACCTTTTCTCCTAGATGACTCCATCCCCTGGATCACTTGAAAGAAAGCAAAGCTGACTTGACAAGAGCTTGTAGTGAATAATGTAATAAATGCCACAGTTCACTCAGGCTGTTACCATACCAACTGGAAGGCCAGATGAACAAACATCTGAGACTGAATCAAATTACACAAAATCAAGAAGGAACAGATCTGCTGCAAGGTGTGTGGGTGATAAGAGAAAGGGATGGTTGGGTTTTCAAGGACAGAACACTTGGCCAATTTATTTTTCTAGGCTCTTTGTATCATTTTTCTTCCCCCAATGTGCTATGTTTATTCACATCTCTGAGCATTTATACCTAAATATTGCAAGGAAAAATCTGAATTGGGAGAGCTTCAGCTATGAGTCTACCTCAAACTTGCTTAAATAACATCAAACATGGCCAAGATTACAGAAAGCCCAGGTGTCGACTAAAACTTCAGGCTGATTTTATCTAGGGATTCCAGCCCTGCTTTCCTGCAGTTCGAGATCTCGGAGCCCCTCTTCTCCCTGTGTGTGGCTTTATCTACAGGCTGAAAACAAGGTGGGCTGTCATTCTCCTGGGTTTCATATCCACGCACGGCCCTCTGGTAGAATAGATTATTTCTCATATTTAACACTCTCCCCATCACTACCAGAAAGGGTGGTGGGCTTGATGCTAAGCTTAGTCATCTTTAGTCAATGAAATGTTGGTAGAGGTAATGAAGCCTAAGCCTGAGATAGGCTTGTGTACTTCCACTGGTGCTCTCAAACCTCTGCGACTGTCTTGAGAAGAAAATGTGTAGGCTAGCTTACTGCCTGGGATAGGATGGGAACATGATGGGTGTGGAACATGAACTGACTCAGCTGATCCCCAGACTCTAATTAATTAGTGCACCCAGCTAATGTCAGGAGAACTGAACTGTCCCATCAAGCAAGACCTAGATCAACTAAATAGATGTTTATTGCTCCACAGTGCTGAGGTTGTATGTGGTTTTGCTATGTACATTTTTGTGGCGATAGCTCAGTGATAGAATAACACCCCGATCAGAAGAGAGAATCTCTTCTGAATTTTTTTCCATAACATTCAAAATTGTCTCGTAAACTCCCCAGAAAACCTCTCCCTGACTCTCACTGACCTAAATTGGGTCACATGCTCAATTACTGGCAAGGGGGATGGATTCCCTCTGACAAATAAGGCATTTTCCTGAAGGACAGCCTATCCAGGACAAGGGGCACTGGGGAGGGTGTGTATGTGTTAGCTGCTCAGTTGTGTCCGACTCTTTGCAACCCATGGACTTCAGCCCAACGGGCTCCTCCATCCATGGGATTTTCCAGGCAAGAACACTGGAGTGGGTTGCCATTTCCTTCTCCAGGGGAAGGGTAAGATGTATGCAAGTGAAAGTCACTTAGTCTTGTCCAACTCTTTGCAACCCTATGGACTATACAGCCCATGGAATTCTCCAGGCCAGAATACTGGAGTGGGTAGCCTTTCCCTTCTACAGGGGATCTTCCCAACCCTGGGATCAAACCTAGGTCTCCTGCATTGCAGGCGGATTCTTTACCAGCTGAGCCACACGGGAAGCCCAATAAAATCAATACTGCTGGAGCCATTAACTCCATATTTGGTTAGATCTCCAGTGGCTGGTAATGACGATCTGCTTTATCTAGGTTAGACAGGAAAGGAAGGTCTACCACATAGGGCATAGATCTCGTGGAACTCTGGAGAAGGAATGCAGAGACGAACCAGAGCCTAAAGTCCCTGGAATGTTTTGTTTTTTTCTCTTGAATATCTCAGAGAGCTGTTTCATTTTACTTCCTCTCTGCACCCCATCTTTCTCTGCTCTCCATCTTCAAGTCATAATTTGGTGTTTCTGGTTTTTTCAAGTCATGGTTCTAGTCACCCTCAGAGACTGGTCTCCTATCTCTAAGTGCCATTTCCAAATTCTGGGGAAAAGACTCTCTTTGACCTCATTTGGACCAGATGTCCCTGCACCCACAATGCTAGTGCCAACCTGGATACCAAGGACCTACATCTAAAGAATGGGTGTCACTCCCTGAGAAAGGGAGAACAGTAATCCAGGCACATGCTTCAAAAATATCTCAATAATTTTTTTTTCCTATTTAAGAATGGTAATTCCTGCCCAAGTTCCAAACAACCCCAGGCCCTGTAATTCTTGTACTGGAAGTCTGGAGAATGATGTGCAATTTGGCATGTTTAGAAAGGTCTCAAGATGATTCTAATGATTAACAAATTTAAGGAAGCTTTTTCTTGGAATACTTACAATATGGTGGAAAAGGAGGAAAATAAGACTTACAAAAAATAGGTTAAGACTGGAGTTTTCAACCTAGAAAAATTTAGACCAAGAATCTTTTGATCATACAGGAGACTCAACCACTGATAACATCCGGCTGTTTTTTGCCTCCACAAACAGCAGCACAGAAGCATGAGGTTATATACAAGGAAGCATTTCTTAATAGGAAAAGAGCTGTTAAAAAATAGAAGAACTCTATGTCTCTGGGGCAGACTCAGTGTGCCCAAGAGAGCATAAGTAGACCCACTGACCTTTCAGAATGCTATTCAATGCAGGGTCCATGAGCCCAAGGTCAGGATCAGAATCAAACCAGGCTCAGAAACAGAAACATAGAGGGGACTCAAGTTACCCAGAAAAGGAAAGAAGTAAGAGAAATGGTTCATTGTAGTCTTCTCTGATCCATCTACTCAGGTCAAGTTGTATACTCAGCTCCCTTAAAGAATGGGGGCCAGGATATCTATGTGGGTTCATTTCATAGGCAAAGAAGGTGGCAGAGACCTCAATCCCATCTCTTCTCATCCCTCAGTCTTGGTCTCAAGGCAAGACACCTTTATGATCCAGACAGATGATACCTGGCGATTGATGTGATGTTGATGGCTACCATAGAGATGCTGGTTTGGCCCTTCCTAGGGCTTTAGGTGCTTGCATGAAGAGGGGAAGCTAGACCTGGAATCAGGTGTCAATAATTATCCAATCAAGCAGGCAATGATCAGAATCTACTGATTCTTATTTCTCTCTTTCCTCATCACCAGAGGCCAGTCTGTACTATCGTATGGTCAGAATGCTTGTGTTGCCTCCAAATTCATATGTTGAAATTCTAGCGCCCAATGTGATCCTATTACGAGGTAGGCCTTTGGGAGATACTTAAGTCTTAAGGAGGCTTCCCAGGTGGCACAGTGGTAAAGAAGCTACCTACTATGCAGGAGACACCGGTGTGATCCCTAGGTTGGGAAGATCCCCTGGAGGAGGAAATGGCAACCCATTCTTGCCTGGAGGATCCCACGGACAGAGGAACCTACCAGGCTATAGTCCATGGGGCCACAAAGAGTCAGACATGACTGAGCATGCATGTACTGGGTCTTAAGGGCAGAGCTCTCAGAAATGAGATTAAAGCCCTTATAAAAGAGGACCAACAGAGTTCCCTTAGCTCCTTCCACAAGTGAAGACACAGCCAGAAGTCAGCTGTCTGGGACCTGGAAGAGGGTTCTCACTAGAACCGGACCATACTGGCACCCTGACCTCAGACTTGCAGCACCCAGACCTGTGAGAAATACATTTTTGTTGTTTAAAGCGACAGAGGTGTGGTATTGTGTTAAAGCAGCCAGACTGGACTGTGACAACCCACCTCTTAGCTATTACATCCGATGGGGTGGGATTTGTTGTCAAGGAGGGTCCCTTACAGGTCTGGTACCGACCTGTCTACCTTCCCTCCTGCCTTTCCAGCCTCTCCAGGCAGGCAGCTGGTGAGCAACATACTGAGCCAGGCTTATTCTCCAACCACCTGTGGCCTCTCACTCCTCACCTTCTCTGCCAGTTGAACAGTGGTGGACATTGAGGTCCAGATCTGTGAAAGAGAATAGAACCAGAGGGCCCCACTTAGAAGTCAAATCTTTCCCAGAGCTCAGCAGTCAAGCACCTGTAAATAAAGTGATAGCATGAAGCATATTCCTGTTCCTTAGGTAGATAGCCCTCTTCAGAATTTCACAAAGGCTGGCAGTGGGAAAGTGATTGGCAAGGCAGGCTTCCAGAATTCCTGGATCCCAGGGGACTATCGCCCCATTAAAACTCCAGCAGAGTTAAACTTGGGTGAACTTTGGATTTCCAGAGTGCTGGAAATCCAGCACTCTGCCCGAGGCATCTTGGAAGCACTGCATGGTTCTTAACTGTACTTTCTTTTCACAATGTGTAAAGACATTTGTTTTCAGATCCTTACCTCTCAAGGGAAAACAGAACTTCAAAGATTTCAGACTTCAAAGAACACAAGCAAATTAACCTGATATTTTGGAGCTGTAGCCTGTGTTTCCTCCTGTCAAATCACCATGGATGGTTATCTCAGTTTCATAAAGCAGATCTAAGAGACCTTCCAGGGGATCTTCCAGAGCCAGGGCCTGAATTCCATCTCTTATGTCTCTTGCATTGTCAGGCAGATTCTTTACACTAGCGCCACCTGGGCAGCTTTCCCTCCAAATGTGCCCCAAGGATGTTTTCCCAAGAGGGCCCCACAAACATTCCTCAGAATATCCTTCTAGGTCTCCAGAAGTTTGGAGAGTGTTCTGTCCCAGATTCTCCCTCCACCCTTGCTCATTCTCAAGGCAGTTTAACAAATTAATAGAACAATTCCTATAAAAAGGAAGCCCTCTGGACTTTGTTTAGCTCAGAGAATCTTACCACAGAGCCCCTTTTATTTATTTTAAAAGTAATTCCTATTAAGATTGTGTGAAGCAAACAGTCTACCAAACATAGAAACCCTGGCTGGCACTAATGTCTTTAGTTCAAATGAGAAGCATCCACCTTGCACGGATTTCTGTGCTCCTACCCCCTACCCCCACTGCAACTTTAACTGGACATTTGTTGGTCTCACTATAACATCTGGAGTATAGATGTTTACTGTTTTATAAAGTGCTCTTTAAAACTAGTTTTTCACGCCAAACTGACCTCATTATTAGGGGTTGGATGGTATTTCAGGTGAACTAGATCTGGATCTGCTCTGGAGTTGTGGCATTTAAACAAGGCATGAGAAACTCTTCAGAAAGACATACAGATCCAGACACAGACTCTGAAATCCATTTATAAGTGCTTGCTGCCTTATTTGACTACTTAGTTAAAAATACCATGTCTGAAGAAAATACATATAATTTTCACTGTCAGTATAAAAAAAAAAAGACAGTAATTGTAATTTCCATGAGTGGAACAATCTGTTATAGAAAAGATGTTAAGACTTGTAGAAGTCTAAATCCTCGATAGGGTGTGGCATAACCTATAATCTGTCACTTGGGCTTAAACACTTTCCTTTAGATTCCACCGTATTTATAATTCTATGCATGGCACTAGACACCTCTGTTTTGAATGTGTCTCCTGGAACTGAAATCTGGTGCCATGTATTGACGAGACGAATGGAGGTGAGAGGTAATGGTTTCTGACTAGTGATCAATGGTGTAATCCTCTGCGCTATCACAGACTCCCTAAAAATGGAGGGTGGCAAGGGTGATTTTTCTCAACTTCAGTTCAATACAGCTATTACAGCTATATAGGCACTAAATTAGAGCAAAAGTGTACTTCTCGGTATACATCATGTTGTGCTCTTTGTGGTATAAGCGCTGTGGGCAGACAGAAGCAACGGCAAATCACTCGCTGACACCAAGTTGGCAAGATAAGCTGGTGGTCAGAGATGGAGTGAGGGGAAATCATATCTGAAAATGGTGGGTTGGTAAATGGAGAGGGGGCAGCAAGAGATCAGAATTTACGGCAGAGTTTGCCCTGAAGTATAACTCAGACAAAGAGTTTTCAAAATTGTCCATTTATTGTTTCTGTCAGCCTTTCTAGGTCGGCTGAAAGGAGGCCTGCTGATCCTGACAAGATCAAAATGACCCTCGAAGCCGTTAGATAATGGGCTGAACACACAGTACCTCATCTTCGCTACACGGTACCTTTCTGTCCAAACATAAGGCAAGACAAGAAAGCAGCTCTGCGCAAAATCCATGCAGATGCAGAAGTGTGCGCCTGCCCAAGCTGCATTCCTGCGGAGATAACTCACTGGTGTCCTACACAACACGGCCAGGGACACCGCTTCCTCTATCTGAACCCCCCCAGGAGCACCCACAACCTATTCTCTCAGGATTCTGCAAGGATAATGAAATGGAGGGTGGAGTGTTATACCGAGTTTCTGCAGGGCTGAAGGAGTGCACACACAGTGAAGGCTGCCCATAGGCTTCCCAAGGATTTTGTAAATGAGCTGGGCTGGGACGGCAGTAGGAGGCCGCCTGCAGCAGAATGGAGAATGAGTGCTCTTCAGCTATGAAATCTGGGTAAAGCGGAACCAGCTTGAGGCCCTGCCCTGTCTGGAATTTTAGTCAAAGGATTCACAACTGACCTACCCCACCCCAAGTAACTGCTGCTGCTGCTAAGTCACTTCAGTCGTGTCCGACTCTGTGCGACCCCATAGAGGGCAGCCCACCAGGCTCCCCCATCCCTGGGATTCTCCAGGCAAGAACACTGGAGTGGGTTGCCATTTCCTTCCCTAATGCATGAAAGTGAAAAGTAAAAGTGAAGTCGCTCAGTCATGTCCGACTCTTCACGACCCCATGAACTGCAGCCTACCAGGCTCCTCCGTCCATGGGATTTCCTAGGCAAGAGTACTGGAGTGCGTTGCCACTGCCTTCTCTGCCAATTAACTGAAAGCTGTTTAGCTCTCAAGAAAACACTAAAAAGAGACTCCATTCATTTCATACAGTGAAACTTGCACAAATCTTTCCCTAAGGTAGGACCAGTTACATAATTTGCAGAGCCCAGTGCAAAATGAAAATGTAGGGCCCCTTGTGCGCAAGTTACTAAAAATTTCCTGAGAGCGAGAGCGGAGCCCTTCTGAGACCTGTGCTGCCTTGAGGTTTTTCCTTCCTTCCTTCTTTCATCTGTCCATCCATCCATTCATTCTGTGTCTCTCTCTCTCTTCTTCCTCAGTCTCAGACAGAAGCGACCCAAGCCCAAGCCTGTCCACGCTCTTTCCCACCGTGTTTGCAGAGCCCTCGCTGGTCTCCCTGCATGCTGGCCCCGTCTCCACTCCTTTCCAGGTGACTTCACGCGGCCTCTTGCTTCCTTCCTTCTCCTGTTTACCAGGCCCAGATTCAGTGCTGCAGCGGATGGTACTACTGAAGCTGACTCAATACAGGCTTCCTTACTGACAGAGGCGTGGGGGACAGGTTAGCTTCTGGTATTTTATTAGTATTTAGTACCAATTCGTCACATGTTAACATGTGCCAGGGCTGTTTGTCATCCACAAAATGCAACTATGCAACTGCCACTGACCTCTGGGAATTTCTATCCTAAAATAGGCAATGATGATGATGATGATGATAGAAAGCAGCGCTTGAGCACCTACTGCATGCCAGGAAACACGCTGAATTTTTATACATACTAGCTCCTTTAGTCCTCACAGCCATGAGGGTACATGTTACTATCATCTGCATGTGCAGATGAGGAACTGGAGCTTAGAGAAGTCAGCAACTTGCCTTTGTTCACAACCTGGCCATCTGACTCCTTAGTGAGGATTCCTGATACTATCAAATAAACTTGCAAACGAATGAACAATTAGTTTTCCTCCCATACAACTTGTCTGCAGGGCATACAATTAGGTCCTTAACATCTGCTGAATTAATAAGCGTATTCTTTATTCAGTAAAGGAAACAGATTAGAGTGGAAAAAAAAAAGATGGAAAAGAACTGGCCAGGTCTGGTCACTGAGAGACTTGAACTGTGCTCAATTTCCAATGCACCTTCATCCTATGGTTTATGGAGTTTTAAGGAGCAACTGCTGGACATCCACTTAGCTTTGGGGAGGTAGAGAACCTGTTCTGGCTCATTTCACATCTCCATGGGTCCAGCATGGCCACAACTAGTTGTTCCCCAAATGTTCCTTTGATTGAATTAATTTAAATGGAATGGAACTGAATTAACTCAGAGCATCCTTGGTAGAACCTGACTTTAAGTTGGGAGAGCTCTAAGTGTGGATTAGATAGGCCTGATCACTCTTTAGAAGTGCACAGAGTAACAGTAGATGCAGCCCAAACAGCCACGAATCCCAGGGCCTCGGTCGGGGGAGCCAGAGGAGCTTTCGGGCCTTTGCAAGCCCGGCCTGAGTCTGCTGGTTCTCTAACTATGATGAAGGAATTAAATGAAGTCTTTCAGTGCTGCCACACTGCCATGGATGGTATTAAATAATGTTCCTTTAAGCTACTGGAACTGCTGCATGGGGGTTCTGCCTCATCTTTATGGATGCCTTGTCATAATTTCTAGAATTATAGAAGCCATCATGTGACTCCCTAGACTGCAAGGAAACATTATATGAAGTTTTTCTCCCTTCTCAGCTTAGAGCATATAAAACGATTTTTTACTACTCAGAATCAGAACAGATGGATTTAAATACATTGGCTTGTATCAGGTTTTGAGTTGGGCTGAGGAGGGGAAGGAGGTCACTGGGCTGCAGGTGTCGGCTCCCCAGGAGGCTGGGGTAGGTGTCTCACACAGGGAGGCTGACATGCCCTTCAGCCTATGATGCCCGCCTTTCATCCTGAGAAGTCCCAGGATGGGGACAGGTGATGCTATTCTCAATACCTACTAGTTGGAGCCATCCCTCCATCCCTTTCCCCCACTTTTCCTGATCTGCATCCTGCTTTCTCGCTCCTTTCCCCTTCCATTTTTCCCAGCAAAAATTTATAAAGCAAGATCCACCCAGGTTCCAACACAGTCCCATGAGATGAGGAGTGTCACTAGTTTTGATCACTTCTCCCCTCCACATACAAACACACTGTGCAGATACAGAAAGCAAAGCTCATGGGCTTTCATACCCAGGCCGGAGCAGAGCTGAGGCTCTCATCCCAAACACTAAAGTCTCTATTTCAATATATATACATAATTTTTTCCCAATCTGACACTCAGGCTCAAGTCTCAAAATCCCACACAGGCTAATTCAGTAAAGATAAAAGGGGTCTACCTCTACTGAGTTCAAAGTATGGTCAGGCTTTGGCAGTAATGTCCAGGCTCTGTGACATGTCACTGCACCTTTTAGAGATGGCTCTTAGCCTCACCAGAAATTTTAGAGCATCCCCACAGGACCAGTATTTTAGCTACAGACCCTCTCTTTCACCTTCTCTGCCCATCTCACAACCTCCCTGTTCCCTTTTGTCTCCTTCTTTCCACGACCCAGATATCATTTCTTCTTTGGGAGCTGGCATTTACTCTCCTTTCTACCCAGTTCTGTTTCTACAAAGAAGGAGCTTCAGATCAAGACACCTCTATAGTGTCTGAGCTCTGGGTGGACTATTTTAAAGGAGCAACTTGCCATCTTTCCCTGTAAAGGTTAACTTCCAGGCAGGTTATCTTCTATATTTTATTATTTCCATCTTTTCTTGGAGTTGCATTACAAACATTCTCCTCCATCTCTTTATCCATGAAAAGTGCGAGGCTCCATAAAAAGGGAGGAGAGGGAAGAAAAAATAATCCTACTCAAGCATACTATGTATGTTTAACTAACTGAAATTGCACATTTATTATTTTGTGACAATCCAGCAACATTCTTTCTTCTTTTGGTAACAGCACCCCATTTTTTTATAGCTTAGGAAAAGCATCAAGGTCTCTGGACATCACTTGAATCATGTTATGCCTGAAGCCATATCTTCCCAGGGAATATTCAGTTGTGACAGCAATAAAATCCTCTTCGGCTTTAGTTCACTTGAGTTTGGAAAAAGAGTCACCAATGAAATATTTCTTTCTTGAAATTGTTATGCTAGCCAGATCTTTCTGGCTAAGTCTCTACGGACATTTACAGGTCTTTAACTGTGACCAAACAGCCTTGAGCAACAAACCAAGGTATTTTGGTGGTTGTTACTGTGGGGAGGAGGGTCCTAATAAGGCTCTTTGCCTGTAGTAAGCCAAGAGCATCCACAGAATGGCAACTTGCCACTCTGACTAGGAGCATATCTGTATCAAGCCCGGGGCGGCACCCTACTACATCCACAAGCAGCGGCCAAAAGCCAAGCCTGAGAAATAGGGAATAAAATGAAAAGATTGCAGTGCTGGCTTCAGTGTATTCTCAGAATACACAGCATTGTTGTGAGCAACAGAGGGGAGTCGAGAGCACCTGTCAGGATCAGGCCTCCGAATGTAAGGTAGAAGGCCACTACCTTTGTGTTCATCCACCCTTTTGCTCTCCCCTGCCCTCTCTCTGCGTCAGGCTTCTCCACTCGCTGTAAGGCCAGGTCCACCTCTAAGAGGAGGATTCTCAGGGTAAACAGGCGAGGTATCTGGCTACTTATTTAGCCACTGTTCAAGCTTCTCTTCCTTTACATCAATGCCTGGTTGCCAGGAGTAACCAGTGCAAACGCAAGCAGCTGAAGCAAGCTCCATGGGGGTCCACTGCTTAGAGGGCTCAGCTAGAATCAAAACCAAGTTTGGAGACATAACTCAACTTGTCCTGCAGATAATTAAGTGTTCCTGAGCTCTTCTTGAAGGAACTTAAGTTTCCAAAGAAAACTTAGGAAAAGGACCAGGAATCTTTCTAAGACATTTCAGATGGATTTTTCTTTTGTAAGGAGTGACTGGAAAGTCCATGATGGTTTAGTTGTCCAAACAGCCTATTTTGTATGCTCAACTTGATGACCTGAAGAGGTTGAGGGAAAAAAATTTGTTTAAACAGCAATGGAAACCTTCAAAAATATATATATTCATATATATATATATATATATATTTTCCAATCTAGGCTTAGGAGGATTACAGTCTGCATGAGGTCAGATTATAATAAACAGGAGCAACAGACAGAGACTTTGATATGCAAGTATTCAAGGTTACATTTATTATCACATCTCCCCTCTTGTTTGGTCAGCCTCTTCCCTACCTCAGACATCAGACAAATTATCTTCTCTAAGGTGGCCTTTCAGAAGGGACCAAGTCTACTGACCACTTTCATACCTCCTCCTCAAAGTCATCTTTTTTAGTTCCTGCAACATTAACATTTAATGAGTATTTGTGTGATTATGTCACTATTGTCTCTATTTCCCTGTAATCTATTTCTAGATTACTAGAATGTAATCTCCCTGAGGACAGGGAACATGCCTATTTCTACTGGTACTGAGATACCTCTGCTTAACACAGAGGATGACACGTGGCAGATATTCTTTACATGTTTGTTGGTTCAATGAATGAGTGAATAGTTAAAAATGAAAGGATATATGACTTTGGACTTCATTCCTGAAAACTTGCTGGCCAGTCATGGTAATGGGTCTTTAAGGAAAAGATCCATCTTCTGGGAGACTTACTCATTTATCATCATCTGTTTCCACTATATAATTCAGTCAAGTGACTTGGCCAAATGGTTTATCAAGGCAGTCAAATGATAATGAAAAGTTCTCTACTGAACTTGTAGTCATCGATAAAGTTAATAATTACACTGAATATAAACATATCAAATATGTTTAAATCCATGGGATCATAATGATTCTTTAAAAAGAAAGAAAACTCTAATAAGTCATCATTGGAGGACACTGGTAGACTAACCCATTGTTTTGAAAACTGTCAATAAATGGAAGATTCAGATGCCTATCTTGCCTTTTCTATATGATCTTTCTATAGTGACTGAATACAGATGAGAGGAAGTTTTATTTAATATAAAGTGAAAGTGTTAGCCGTTCAGTCATGCCTGACTCTTTGTAATCCCACGGATTACAGCCCACCAGGCTCCTCTGTCCACGGCATTTTCCAGGCAAGGATACTGGAGTGGTTTGCCATTTCTTTCGCCAGGGGTTCTTCCCAACCAAGGGCTTGAACCCAGGTCTCCTGCGCTGCAGGCAGATTCGTTACTGACTGAGCTACCAGGGAAGGTTATATTATTTAATATAACCATTCCAGAAATACATAATAAAAAGCAATATTTAAATATCACTAATTTGAAAGTTTTGATCAATTAATTGGTTTTGGCTATTATTTTTTCCAAAAACAAAGAAATAACAATATTTAGTTTCCAGAGCCATGACATCAGATGGGAGTCTGTTTCTCCTCTCCTTGTAACTGAAGGATCTTTGTCTCTGACCCATTCTCAGGAAATGGAAATAGTTCACCACTTTTTCTCCAGTATTCCCTGCCCAAACTCAGGAAAGCCTGAAATTTAGACATGTGGACAGGGCACAGAGAGGGCTCCAGGAGAAGTACCTAGTTCTTGTAGGAGAAGTAGAAAAGGAGATTCTTAAGGGTTAGAGATAATACAGGGAATTTTCCAGTTTTCTTTTTTCTTTTATTGTTCTCTGTTCTCCATTCTTATACATAGACTGTGTTGGCCCACAGGTGCCTAAAACTGAGAAAACAGATGTTTCTTCACTGATCAAAAGCGTCTGAAGACTGTAGGGAGCAATCCCTGACTACTAGGAAAGAGAGTGTGTGTATTTGTGTGTAAGTGTGTGTGTTTCTTCCTGTCTCTCATTACATGGCCCCAGACAAGGGTGTATTCACAGGAAGGGTGCAGCAGAGTGTGATAAGTCAAGTCCCAGTTTTCTGAGCAGAAGATGGAAAATAGGGAGACAAGTGGAACAATTAAATACTGGGAGAACATGTGGAGATGAAGCTTGGGAGAATAAACCCATGAAGCTGGATTTGAATTCTGGACTCATCTCAAGCAGCTCATGCATAGACCATATCATAGACAACAAATCATAGTCAACCACTCAGATATCGAATGGTCTGTTGGGTGGTGCTATGAAGTGCAGTGATATGTGCAGTGATATGAAGTCTTCAAAAATGGACTTGGCATTAAAACCACAATCTAGAAGGCTGGCCGCACTGAGTGACCTGAACTTATCTAGTGTAAAAGCCTGCTAGAACAAAACTTATCAATATTCTTCATAGGGTTTAAACAAGACACACAGTCTCATAACATTAGATTCAAAATGCCTGGGATATGATAAAAAAATCTCCACAAAACAGAGAGTCCAAAAATAAACCAACATAAATATGGTTAATTGACTTTTCATGAAAATGCACAGGAAATTCAATGGAGAAAGTATAATCTTTTCAATAAATTGTGTTGGGACAATTCATCATATCATAGATACATAGATAAATAGACAAAGAGACAGATAGATATAAATATTCCCCAATCTAAACCTCACACATTATGCAAAATTTAACTAAAATGAACAGTAGTTCTAAATGTAAAATATACAGCTTTTAAAATAAAGCACAGGAAAAATATACTTGACCTGGTTGTAGATGAAGGATTCTTAGACATGACAACCAGAGCACAACATAAAAAGAACTCACAAAACCCAACAGTAAGAAAATAGCCTATTTAAAAATAAACAAAACTTGAACTGACACTTCATCAAAGAGGATATACAGAGGACAGACATCTTTTATTAAAAAGATTTTCAACATCATTAGCCATTGTTATTGTTGTTTAGTCACTAAGTTGTGTCTGACTCTTTGCAACCGCATGACTGTAGCCCACTAGCCTCCTCTGTCCATGGGATTTCCCAGGCAAGAATACTAGAGTGGGTTGCCATATCCTTCTCCAGGGGATCTTCCCAACCCAGGGATCGAACACATGTCTCTTGTTTTGCAGGCAGATTCTTTACCACTGAGCCACCAGGGAAGCCCATCATTAGCCATTAGGGAAATGCAAATTTAAAAAAAAAAAAGACTTATGACATACCACTACACAATTAAAGGAATGACTAAAATAAAAATTGGGTAATTCCAAATGTTGACAATAGTGTGAATTGGCTGGAATTCTCATACATTGCTAGTAGGAATGCAAAATGATACTGCTAGTCTTGAAAACAGTTTGACAGTTTTTATAAAATTATACATTCAATTACCAGGTCACCCACTAAAACCACTCCTCCATATTTACATTAAGAAAATGAAAATTTATGTCCACTAAAACTCTTATACATAAATGAGTATTCATAATTGCCAAAAGCCAGAAATAACTCAAATGTCCTTCGGTACAATGAATGTATACACAAACTGTGGTACATCCACACAATGGAATATTGCTGAACAATAGAAAGGAATAAACTACTGAGAGAGCACCCTGGATGAATTGCAAAAGCATAGTGGTGAATAAAAGAACTTAGGCTCAAAAGATTAGATATTGTATGATCCATTTATGTGGCACTTTCAGACAAAACTATGGTGATGGAGAATAGATCAGAGATTGAGATAATTTTTTTAATTTTTATTAGTTGGAGGCTAATTACTTTACAACATTGTAGTGGTTTTTGTCATACACTGACATGAATTAGCCATGGATTTACATGTATTCCCCCTCCCACCTCCCTCTCGACCTGATCCCTTTGGCTCTTCCCAGTGCACCAGGTCCAAGCACTTGTCTCATGCATCCAACCTGGGCTGGTGATCTGTTTCACCCTAGATAATATACATGTTTTGATGCTGTTCTCTTGAAATATCCCACCCTCGCCTTCTCCCACAGAGTCCAAAAGTCTGTTCTATACATCTGTGTCTCTTTTTCTGTTTTGCATATAGGGTTATCGTTACCATCTTTCTAAATTCCATATATATGTGTTAGTATACTGTAATGGTCTTTATCTTTCTGGCTTACTTCACTCTGTATAATGGGCTCCAGTTTCATCCATCTCATTAGAAGTGATTCAAATGAATTCTTTTTAATGGCTGAGTAATATTCCATGGTGTATATGTACCACAGCTTCCTTATCCATTCGTCTGTTAATGGGCATCTAGGTTGCTTCCACGTCCTGGCTCTTATAAACAGTGCTGCAATGAACATTGGGGTGCACGTGTCTCTTTCAGATCTGGTTTTCTTGGTGTGTATGCCCAGAAGTGGGATTGCTGGGTCATATGGCAGTTCTATTTCCAGTTTTTTAAGAAATCTCCACACTGTTTTCCATAGCGGCTGTACTAGTTTGCATTCCCACCAACAGTGTAAGAGGGTTCCCTTTTCTCCACACCCTCTCCACCATTTATTGCTTGTAGACTTTTGGATAGCAGCCATCCTAATTGGTGTATAATGGTACCTCATTGTGGTTTTGATTTGCATTTCTCTGATGATGAGTGACGTTGAGCATCTTTTCATGTGTTTTTTAGCCATCTGTATGTCTTCCTTGGAGAAATGTCTGTTTAGTTCTTTGGCCCATTTTTTGATTGGGTCATTTATTTTCCTGGAGTTGAGCTGGAGGAGTTGCTTGTATATTTTTGAGATTAATCCTTTGTCTGTTGCTTCATTTGCTATTATTTTCTCCCAATCTGAGGGCTGTCTTTTGACCTTGCTTATAGTTTCCTTTGTTGTGCAAAAGCTTTTAAGTTTCATTAGGTCCCATTTGTTTATTTTTGCTTTTGTTTCTAATATTCGGGGATGTGGGTCATAGAGGATCCTGCTGTGATTTATGTCGGAGAGTGTTTTCCTATGTTCTCCTCTAGAAGTTTTATAGTTCCTGGTCTTACGTTTAGATCTTTAATCCATTTTGAGTTTATTTTTGTGTATGGTGTTAGAAAGTGTTCTAGTTTCATTCTTTTACAGGTGGTTGACCAGTTTTCCCAGCACCACTTGTTAAAGAGGTTGTCTTTTTTCCATTGTATATCCTTGCCTCCTTTGTCAAAGATAAGGTGACTATAGGTTCATGGATTTATCTCTGGGCTTTCTATTCTGTTCCATTGATCTATATTTCTGTCTTTGTGCCAGTACAATACTGTCTTGATGACTGTGGCTTTGTAGTATAGTCTGAAGTCAGGCAGGTTGATTCCTCCAGTTCCATTCTTCTTTCTCCAGAGATTGAGATAATTTATGGCATGGTTAGATATGACTAGGAAGGGTGAGCAAGAGGGAGATTTTGCAGAGAGGGGAGAAATATCAGTAACCTCAGATATGCAGACAACATCACCCTTATGGCAGAAAGTGAAGAGGAACTAAAAAGCCTCTTGACGAGAGTGAAGGAGGAGAGTGAAAAAGTTGGCTTAAAGCTCAACATTCAGAAATCTAAGATCATGGCATCTGGTCCCATCACTTCATTGGAAATAGATGGGGAAACAGTGGAAATGGTGTCAGACTTTATTTTGGGGGGCTCCAAAATCACTGCAGGTGGTGATTGCAGCCATGAAATTAAAAGACACTTACTCCTTGGAAGGAAAGTTATGACCAACCTAGATAGCATATTAAAAAGCAGAGACATTACTTTGCCAACAAAGGTCCATCTAGTCAAGGCTATGGTTTTCCCAGTAGTCACGTATGGATGTGAGAGTTGGATGGTGAAGAAAGCTGAGCACCAAAGAATTGATGCTTTTGAACTGTGGTGTTGGAGAAGACTATTGAGAGTCCCTTGGTCTGCAAGGAGATCCAACCAGTCCATCCTAAAGGAGATCAGTCCTGGGTATTCATTGGAAGGACTGATGCTGAAACTGAAACTCCAATACTTTGGCTACATCATGCGAAGAATTGACTCATTGGAAAAGACCCTGATGCTGGGAAGGATTGGGGGCAGGAGGAGAAGGGGATGACAGAGGATGAGATGGCTGGATGGCATCACTGACTCGATGGACATGAGTTTGAGTAAACTCCAGGAGTTTGTGATGGACAGGGAGGCCTGGTGTGCTGCGATTCATGGGGTCGCAGAGTCGGACACGACTGAGTGACTAAACTGAACTGAGCTGATTGTTTGCTATTTTGACTGTGGCATGGTTATAAGAATGTGCTATAATTCATAGATCTGTGTATTGAAACTAGTTATTTTACTTTATATTAACATAAAAGATTAAAAAAAAACTTACCAAATCATCACCTTCCTCATTAACATGCCTCTAAGTTAGTATCTTAGAAATACTTAATATTTCTCAGCAGGTTAATATAAACAATGGCTTTTTTTATATTAATAAATATAAAATCTACTCCAGTATGTTCTGATGCTTTTCTCTAAACTTCTTAATGAACATGTGATATATTTAAATTGTCCTACCATGGAGAAACACATATTTAGACAGATACTCCTCTCTCTCCTCAATGCTCATGAAATGAATCAGTCTCTTCAATGATATCATCTTCATGATAAAAAAAAAATAGGTAATGTAAAATCTTCAAATCACTGGGAAGTGCTCTCTTAGAACACAGCAAAATGTCTGAGCACACTGTCATTTCTCCACTGGCTGATATAAATTCTGGCCAGAATGCCACAGAATAACAGTTAAGAGGCAGAGATTTCTCAAAATCCTGATAATGCATTACATCTCTTCTAGAGCAAGAGGCCTGCATCTCAACGACGGGACAGAAAGTCACTACCACCATTGTGAACTCTTCTGAAGGAATAAAGTTTGGAAACTCTTGTAAACTTTAAGTGAAAAGCACATCAGTCTGAATATTCATTGAAAGGACTGATGCTGAAGCTGAAACTCCAATACTCTGGCCACCTGATGCAAAGAACTGACTCATTAGAAAAGACCCTGTAGCTGGGAAAGATTGAAGGCGGGAGGAGAAGGGGATGACAGAGGATGAGATGGTTGGATGGCATCACCGACTCAATGGATGTGAGTTTGAATAAACTCTGGGAGTTGGTGATGGACAGGGAGGCCTGGTGTGCTATAGTCCAAGGGGTTGTAAAGAGTCAGACACAATTGAACTGAATTGAACTGAACAACTGTGGTAGTGTTAATGCGTTTCCCCATTTTCTTTGATACTCCTCCCTTAAAGAGTTGGAGACTAATTCTCCTCCCCTTGAATGTGGGATGGAATTAGTAGATCACAGTAGATAGAATAAAGAGAAGGTGACTTTGGACACTGATGCACAAAAGCCACTGTGTTTCCTGTTGGTTCTCTTTCTCTTTCGCACTCTCCCTCTCGGATCACTCACTCTGGGGAAAGCCAGTTGCCTCACCCTGTGGACATCATGGAAAGGCTCATCAAGGAACTGAGGCCTCCTGCCAGGAGTCAAGTGCATGCACCTTCTTGGAAGTGCATCTTCCAATCATGGCCTTTCAGATCTTTCGAAGTCTCTCAGTTGTTCCAGGTGAAGGTCTTTAGGTCACTGAAGCACTGTTGCCTTCCTAACCATAACTTCATGAGAGACCCTGAGGCAGAACCGTCCAGCCCTGCTACTCCTGATTCCCTGGCCCTCAGTAAACTAGGACATATTCCATGTAAGTTATTTTAAGCTGCTAATTTTGGGGGTAACATGTTATGAAGCAACAGAGAACTAATACAACCGTGCTAATGTGAAATTGCTTTTTGATTCAGAGAGAAAAGAAAAGGAAAGAAAGGCAGGAAAAGTGATCATGGTTCACATCAACATTTTTACCAAGTCGAGTAACTTTCAAGTTACCTGGACTTCTTTCCCTGGAGGCCAGGAAATTGTGCAAAAATACAGGACACTTCCTAGAAGTGATATTTTTATTACTCATCTTCCTACATAGACATCCTCAGGCTGATGCCATGCATGGCAGTTGGAGAAGCTATACTGAATCCCACAGCCACCTCCCACCAGGGATTCCCAAACTACTACTTCATTAAACAGTCTTTTAAATAAGATAAGTGGTATAAGATATCCCAGGATATAGCCTAGAAAGGAATATACACAACCTAGGCACTCAATAAATGTATTTTGTTGTTAGCAATAGGTTGCTATTTTTATTCTCTTAATTAGCAGATACTGAGCTCATATCCAAATCAAAAAGACCAAACCAAAACAAAAGCCTAGAACTAAGGTTAAATCATGCCCCTAATTCTCTTCAATCATACATAGGGACTTTCTTTACAGATATAAACCCAGAGTTTAGAATATGCCATGAAACAACCCCATAAGAAGTTACTTGGAGAGGGAAGTATTTGATGTCCCTGTCTTCTCACACTGAAGATGGAAAATCTGTCCAACAACTCACGAATCAGTGAACACTTGACAGAAAAATATGCTTTGGCAACATTGCTTGTTGCATTCTTTAAAAGCAAAATTGAAAACATAGGATCACAAGGGTCAGATGGTTATTATTGGAAGCTGGCTCTTATAAAACATAATACATACCATTTCCCCCATCTAAATTGTATTGCTTTGTCCAAATCACCCGATGGGGCCCAGCATAAGGTGTTTTTCTGATGTAGATAACCACCTAGGTTCCCAAAAGCACATCCATTTTAAAGTGAGGGCCTGAAGAACACCAACAGTGACAGAAAAATGATATTTTTCTGTAACCTCAGCATCAGAGAGAATTGTTCCACAAGAAATAGTTTACAGAAAAGGAAAACCTTATTATTAAACACATATAGCACTATTCAGCAAAACCTGCTACTGATGGCAACTTCCAAAACTAGAACTTTTAGACAGTCTCATTCTGTATTAGGATTTTAAGAAACTCTGAACATTTAAAGATCAAAGTATCATTATGACTTTTTGGTAGATGGATCTATATGTCAACAAGAGGAAAAATTTTTAAATACCAAGTAAATAGCAACTATCAAGGAACAAGGGAAAGGAGGTACAAAAAAGAATGATCGAATTGAGTAACCACTTCTCATGGAGCTGCACATGGGGTTTAACAAGGTCTCTAAGGGCAGGTAATCATAAAACCCTGTAGGTCTAATAATTGGCTGAGGTACACATTGAACAAAATGTAACATGGATGATCAACTCTAAACATATGTAATGCCACCTTGGTGTCAATAGTTGGCTTCTAGCTTTAAAACAGAAACTAGGTCCAGACTCTGGAATATAGCACTGTTATTTTGGAATCAAAGAAAGAAACTACTCTGTGTATCCTGTTTGATTCAAACAAGTCTGCATATATTCAGAACAGGAACACAGTCGAGGGGCAGGGTTCTCTCTTGAGAGTGTAGCCCACTCTTGGCGTTCTGTGTTGCAGTGACCGTTTGCCGTTGAGGACCACGCTTTTCTTTCCTTGGGAGATCATGAGGGAAAAGACACTTCTGAACAGTTTCTGAAAAAAGTGGGGAGCACATCTTAAATAAAATAATGGCAACCACAAATGTAAAAGGAGAAGGAAAGACACATATAGAGCCAAGAAAAATAACTGTTTAACAAATCTGTTTATCTACAAGAGACAACTGGAACTCCATAGCTCTGAAGGGAAAGGGAGGAAAATGGTTCATGATTGCCAAATTCAGACTTAAATTGAAGAAAGTAGGGAAAACCACTAAACCATTCAGGTATGGCCTAAATCAAATCCCTTATGATTATACAGTGAAAGTGACAAAGAGATTCAAGGGATTAGATCTGATAGACAGAGAGCCTGAAGAACTATGGGCAGAGGTTTGTGACATTGCATGGTAGGCAATGATCGAGACCATCCCCAAGGAAAAGAAATGCAAAAAGGCAAAATGGTTGTCTGAGGAGGCCTTGCAAATGGCTGAGAAAAGATGAGAAGCTAAAGGCAAGGGAGAAAAAGAAAGATAAACTCATTTGAATGCAGAGTTCCAAAGAATAGCAAGGAGAGATAAGAAAGCCTTTCTTAGTGATCAATGCAAAGAAATAGAGGGAAATAATAGAATAGGAAAGACTAGAGATCTCTTCAAGAAAATTAGACATACCAAGGGAACATTTCATATAAAGATGGGCACAATAAAGGACAGAAGTGGTATGGACCTAACAGAAGGAGAAGAGATTAAGAAGAGGTGGCAAGAATACACAGAAGAAGTATACAAAAAAGAGCTTCATGACCCAGATAACCACGATGGTGTGATCACTCACCTAGAGCCAGACATCCTGGAATGTGAAGTCAAGTGGGCCTTAGGAAGCATCACTATGAACAAAGCTAGTGGAGGTGATGGAATTCCAGTTGAGCTATTTCAAATCCTAAAAGATAATGCTGTGAAAGTGCTGTACTCAATATGCCAGCAAATTTGGAAAACTCAGCAGTGGCCACAGGACTGGAAAAAGTCAGTTTTCATTTCAATCCCAAAGAAAGGCAATGCCAAAGAATGCTCAAACTACCTCACAATTGCACTCATCTCAAAACACTAGCAAAGTAATGTTCAAAATTCTCCAAGCCAGGCTTCAACAGTATGTGAACTGTGAACTTCCAGATATTCAAGCTGGATTTAGAAAAGGCAGATGAACCAAAGATCAAATTACCAACATTCATTTGATCATCAAAAAAGCAAGAGAGTTACAGAAAAACATCTACTTTTGCTTTATTGACTATGCCAAAGCCTTTGACTGTGTGGATTACAACAAACTGTAGAAAATTCTTAAAGAAATGGGAATACCAGACCACCTGACCTGCCTCCTGAGACGTGTGTATGCAGGTTAAGAAGAAACAGTTAAAACTGGACATGGAACAACAGACTGGTTCCAAATCGAGAAAGGGATACGTCAAGGCTGTATATTGTCACCCTACTTGTTTAACTTATATGCAGAGTACATCATGAGAAATGGTGGGCTGGATGAAGCACAAGCTGGAATCAAGATTGCTGAGATAAATATCAATAACTTCAGATGTGCAGATAACACCACCCTTATGGCAGAAAGCGGAGAAGAACTAAATAGCCTCTTGATGAAAGTGAAAGAAAGAGTGAAAAAGTTGGCTTAAAACTCAACATTCAGAAAACTAAGATCATGGCATCTGGTCCCATCACTTCATGGCAAATAGATGGGGAAACAATGGAAACAGTGACAGACTTTGTTTTTTGGACTCCAAAATCACTGCAGATGGTGACTGCAGCCATGAAATTAAAAGATGCTTGCTCCTTGGAAGAAAAGCTATGTCCAAACTAGACAGCATACTAAAAAGCAGAGACATTACTTTGCCAACAAAGACCCATCTAGTCAAAGCTATGGTTTCTAAAGTAGTCATTTATGGATGTGAGAGTTGGACTATAAATAAAGCTGAGCTCCGAAGCATGATGCTTTTGAACTGTGGTGTTGGTGAAGACTCTTGAGTGTCCCTTGGACTGCAAGGAGATACAATGAGTCCATCCTAAAGGAGATCAGTCCTGGGTGTTCATTGGAAGGACTGATACTGAAGCTGAAACTCCAACACTTTGGTCACCTGATGTGAAGAACTGACTCATCTGAAAAGATGATGCTGAGAAAGATTGAAGGCAGGTGGAGAAGGGGATGACAGAGGATGAGATGGTTGGATGGCATCACTGACTTGATGGACATGAGTTTGAGTAAACTCCAGGAGTTGGTGATGGACAGGTAGGCCTGGGGTGCTGCAGTCCACTGGGTCTCTAAGAGTCAGACAGGACAGAGTGACTGAATTGAACTGGTTGGGAAGAAAATGAAAGCTTCACTTAATTAATCTGTTAAATACTGGTGTGAAAGAACCTTTCTTCTCAAAGCAAAACCTCACCTCCCCTCTCTCCCCAATGTGTAATTCCCTACTTCTCATTGCAGATATACCTATGACCCTCTCCCACATGGAAATGGAAGTCCACCTCCTTCTCCTTTCCTGACAATAGAGTCTGCTAAGATCACCCTTTGCCTGGATTCATGCAGCACTTCTGTGCTTCATCTTCACAGAATCAGGTACCAAGCAGATGGTTTATAAACACTTGTGAGGGTTGAATGCACTAGACCCATAGGTAAGCAATTACAATGAAAGTACTTAAGTACCATGGGGAATAAGAGCACGAGCTAATTTCTTCCATATAAGATTCCCAGAGTCACATCACATAGATAGACAAACTTGAATTCCTCCTGAGCTGGAAAGCTCTCTACTCCTGGAGGCAATACAGTCCACCCTTAGACAGGTTTTAAGTTTTTATAAAATATCTATATTAATCTGAAATTTTCTTCCCTGAAATATCTACCCATGAGGTCACCCGCTGTGACCCTTGGCGCTCTAGAACAAACTGCATCATGTCCATGACATACATTTGGCAATTGGAAGGCTACCATCTTGCCCCCATGAGTGGCCCTATCCCAGCTGACAGTCTCAGATGCCCAGCAGTTCCACTGTTGACATGTTTGCAGAAGTATTCCTTTAAGTGTGATCCAGACATTATCATCATCTGAGGAGCACATTATTAGTCATGCAAATCAGAACTCATTCAAGCCTACTGAATCAGATTCTATGGAAAGGGGCCCTAGAATCTGCCTACATTTAGCATGTGACCACATGATTCGTAAGCATAACCACAGAATTCTCACCAGCTTCATCTCTCACCTTTGGACAGGCCCTTTGGAATTATCGTTCAGGATGTTTTCTAATACTCCAGGTGTGGTATAGGAATTGTCTTAGACACACTCTGTAGATAGTTCAAATGGTTGTTTATGAAAGAAACACAACTGAACTTAGGATAAGGTCTACATAAAAAGCTATAATTAACTCAGAATGACATGTGCCCAGTGGACTAGGCAACGTGATGAATGGCAGGATGCCTCAGTCTACTATGTGTCAGGCACTGAGCTAGCGGCCTGTGTGGTTCTGCCTACTCTGTCTCCATGACTTACATTATCTAGATAGAAGACTGGAGCTCTGAAAGCATAAGTAACGTATTTGTTCAGAATCAAAAAGCCAGGAAATCAGATCCCTCCTACCCCAAAGCCCAAATCTTCCCCATTCCCTACCTAAACGTACCAAAGGTAGCTCTCGTGATTTGTGCAATATTATTGCCAATATGGTCCCTAAATGTTGAAATGTATGACGCTTCCCTGGTGGCTCAGTGGTAAAGAATCCGCCTGGCAATTCAAAAGACATGGGTCTGATCCCTCAGTAGGGAAGTTCCCCTGGAGGAAGAAATGGTAGCCGACTCCAGTATTTTTGCCTAGAGGATCCCATGGACAGAGGAACCTCTTGGGCTCCATGGGGTTACAAAGAGTAAGACATGACTTAGCAACTAAACAATAACAAGAGGAGGACATTCAAAGAAAGTTATCATATTTTACACTTTTGTTTCTGACTTCACCAGATTTCTGAGTGACATATTTAAGATGCAGTTGACACCTCTACAGTGTGATTGGCATTTACCTGCATTCCCTAGTTCAGTACTCTTAACTTGCCTGGTAAATGGCCTGTGATAACGTGGCACTTGAAATGGAGCTTGAGGAGCTCAGGGTGAGCTTCAAAGAGATAACGCACAATGGTGCACAAGGCTGGAAACGCTCCCCTCTACACTCATCTGTCTGCAACGTTATCCATATAGTCACTTTATGTGGCAGCAGGAAAAAAAACACCTGATGGAAGTAACCTTAGGAAGCAGAAGGCAGGAAATAAAACTGCTGTTAAAGGAGAGAAGACTAGTGCTAAGAAACAAGAGTTTTTAATTGGCTCATCTCCTGATACTCCAGGCCAATAGTTTGAGCAAGGAGGGGAAAATGAAGTCACCACCTACACAGGCTATTCTATCCAACCTCCCACCTCATGATGGAAAACTCCAAACAGGAAAAGACACCTACACAGACAGCTCATATCTTTATTTAGAAGCTTCCATCCCACTGTCAGGAGAAAATTCCTAATCAAGACAGTCAGCAGCTCAGTGGAGATGAAACTGTCAGATGGAAAGAGAAATCACTCGGTGAAGAGGAACTCAGATCCCAGTTCTTCAGGCTCTCATTTCTGCAGTGGGCATAAAAGGTTCCCCCCACCATATACCTGCCTCATCAAATCTGCAAATCAGAACAACGTCAACTCAACCTGGGGTCTGCAAATGCTGCCTAAAGGTGATGGGGGACTCAAGAACCCACCAGCATTTCCTGAAGATGTTAATGACATGAACTTATTTTCTATCCAAAATTTCTTGTCTTGTTCTCCAGAGAATAACAAGGTTACAAAAAAAAAAAAAAAAATGTAAGGAGGTATGACTGCTACAGAAAAAGCAGAAAACAAATAATACCCGGCACTCCATTTATTTGAAGCCACAGCTATGTTACATTATAGTAAATGGACTTTGCAGTCTTCTTTCCAGCAGGACCAAATTGGAACTAAGAAGGAGCTACAGTGAAGAATCTGTGCAGCTATTTCTGGGCACAAAAGCAGGCCAACAGCAGCAGAGGTCACGTTAAGATAAACAATCCACTCTCGCATGGTGTACTGTAATGTAACCACAATTAGGTGGATTGGAGGTTATAGTTCGTCATAGATTGCCATAGGATAGCCACTGATAATCACACATTTTGTTCTACCGACAGATAACAGCAGCCCACCGACGAGATACACTTCCTCCGTACACACACATTACATGAAATCAATACTTAATTACAGCAAAGCTTGCATGTGATGTTGGCGGTGGGTTCTGGGAAGGAGGCGGTACAAAGTTGCTCTGCGGGAGCAGTGAGTTAACAAGTTGAAAGAGGTGGGGGCATGATGGCAAGGCAGTACCCATCACCCTGATCATGCCTGAGTTCTGAGACTTACATCAGTCACCATTTCGACATGAGTCTTGGGTCAGAGAAAAGAACTGAGGCACACATGATTCAAGCTAGGGGTCGAGCAGACACTGATCCTCATGTGGACATGCAAGGCTCGTGACCCAGACCCCACGTAGGGAGAAGTGGATGGAGTCTTTGGAATGACCCCAGGGAGAAGCTCTGTGGCCAAAGGGAAAGAATAGAGAGCAGAGAATCAGGTGACATGGGATGGATTCCAGTTCTCCCCCCCTAGCAAGGTGCAAAGTAGTCTGCAGCTCAAGCTGCTTATCCTTTCTGTGTAAGCCAGAAGGGGACGGGAGAGGGGAGGCAGATAGACAGAAAGGACTTTGCAGACTATGACCTCCAGGCTATTGTAAGAGATGATTTTTATTTTAAGAATTGATAAGACCCAGGTATGTAATATCATGAAGAATTAAGAATAAGAAGCAGCAGCTTCATTTATTAAGCCCCCAGTGCCACGTTAGGTGACGTCATACTGCAACCTACACACACAAATAAATAAAGGTGAACAAACCTGGAAGAGATATTCAGAGTAGAAGCAAAGATACAGGCATGGGAGTCTAGAAAATCACTGCCTGATTCATGAGCCACCGGAGGAGCACTCATCTATGCCATGCCCATGTAATTCCACACTAGAAAGTGTTTCACTTGAAAGCCATGTGTTCATCCAAGAATTTGTCTATTGTTCTTTTAAAAAATTTTTTAGTTTATTGTGCTTAGTCACCTCTTTTTGAAATGCATTACTTTCCTATCTATACCACCTTGAAAAGGCCTATGGGTTGATTGCTTTGTTTGACAAAATACCTACTCATTCACTTTTTAAAAGATGAATTTTGTAGGTATAGCCCTGAAAATATTTTTGAAAGTAAGATAAAAAGATACAGGTAGGAGGGAATTCTCTGGCTATCCAGTGGTTAGGACTCTGTGCTTTCACTGCTAAAGGCCCGGGTTCAATCCCTGATTGAGGAACTAAGATCTTGCAGTTTGAGCAGTGCAGCCAAAAATAAATAAACACTTTTTTTTTTAATGATGTGGGTAAGGAACAAGAATCAGAGAAAACAAGAGGTGAGCACTCAGGGACTCCTTTGTAAAATAGTTTCAAGGCTTGCCTTTGAATGGAGAAGTGGGCTATTTGTGGATGAGAACTCAGTTCTACAGTTGCCCTAACCTCACCATTTCACTGCTGTGTGACTGTAGGAAAGTGATAAACTTCCTGAGACCTCAGTTCCCACATCTTTTAAATGGAAAATGTGAGCACGAGGAATTCAAAGGTGGTCTAAATTCTTACAGGTGGTTCTGACATTTCTCTATTGGCCTTTTGCTTACCTTAGTACAAAGCCTTCCACAAAATTAACAGGCAAACCAATCTCTTGATAGGCTGAGGTATACTCCCTTGCCTGTGTTACCCACCCCTCACCAAAATCAGAGAAACTAGTTTCATAACTGAGAAGCTGGCTTAACATGAAAACCAAACTCTTCATGCAGTTCCCTGATGTTCAGTTCAGTTCAGTCGCTCAGTCGTGTCCGACTCCTTGTGACCCTATGGACTGCAGCACACCAGGCCTCCCTGTCCTCCCTATCCATCGCCAACTCCTGGAGCTTACTCAAATTCATGTCCACTGAGTCGGTGATGCCATCCAACCATCTCATCCTCTGTCATCCCCTTCTCCTCCTGCTTTCAATCTTTCCCAGCATCAGGGTCTTTTCAGATGAGTCAGTTCTTTGCATCAGGTGGCCAAAGTATTGGAGTTTCAGCTTCAACATCAGTCCTTCCAATGAATAATCAGGACTGATTTCCTTTAGGATGGACAGGTTGGATCTCCTTGCAGTCCAAGGGACTCTCAAGAGTCTTCTCCAACACCACAGTTCAAAAGCATCAATTTTTTGGTGCTCAGCTTTCTTTATAGTCCAACTCTCACATCCATACATGATATGGGAAAATCATAGCTTTCCCTGATGTTGGCCCACATGAAAGCCAGACATGGTCATCTGACACAAGTGCCTAGGTTTCTTAAAATCAGGATTTTCCATAGATGGGTCAAGAAGAAATGTATCCTATAGTATCCTAGCTTTACTATTCTTCTCCTTATGCATTTGCAAAATAGGGTATATTCAACTGTGGCTGTGTTGCTGATTTAAACTAAATGTGCTCCACAAATCTGGGGCATTATAGAAAACGTAGGCATTAGAAGAAGTGAAACTCTCTCTGTTTGCAGATGACATGATCCTCTACATAGAAAACCCTAAAGACTCTACCAGAAAATTACTAGAGCTAATCAACGAATACAGTAAAGTTGCACGATATAAAATTAACACACAAAAATCTCTTGCATTCCTATACACTAACAATGAGAAAACAGAAAGAGAAATTAAGGAAACAATACTATTCACCACTGCAACAAAAAGAATAAAATACTTAGGAGTATATCCACCTAAAGAAACAAAAGACCTATACATAGAAAACTATAAAACACTGATGAAAGAAATCAAAGGGGACACAAACAGATGGAGAAATATACCGTGTTCATGGATTGGAAGAATCAATATTGTCAAAATGGCTATACTACCCAAAGCAATCTATAGATTCAATGCAATCCCTATCAAACTACCAACGGTATTTTTCACAGAACTAGAACAAATAATTTCACAATTTGTATGGAAATACAAAAAACCTCGAATAGCCAAAGTAACCTTGAGAAAGAAGAATGGAACTGGAGGAATCAACCTGTCTGACTTCAGACTATACTACAAAGCCACAGTCATCAAGACAGTATGGTACTGGCACAAAGACAGAAATATAGATCAATGGAACAGAATAGAAAGCCCAGAGATAAATCCACGAACCTATGGTCACCTTATCTTCGACAAAGGAGGCAAGGATATACAATGGAAAAAAGACAACCTCTTTAACAAGTGGTGCTGGGAAAATTGGTCAACCACCTGTAAAAGAATGAAACTAGAACACTTTCTAACACCATACACAAAAATAAACTCAAAATGGATTAAAGATCTAAATGTAAGACCAGAAACTACAAAACTCCTGGAGGAGAACATAGGAAAACACTCTCCGACATAAATCACAGCAGGATCCTCTATGACCCACATCCCAGAATTTTAGAAGCAAAAGCAAAAATAAACAAATGGGACCTAATGAAACTTAAAAGCTTTTGCACAACAAAGGAAACTATAAGCAAGGTGAAAAGACAGCCCTCAGATTGGGAGAAAATAATAGCAAACGAAGCAACAGACAAAGGATTAATCTCAAAACTATACAAGCAACTCCTCCAGCTCAACTCCAGGAAAATAAATGACCCAATCAAAAAATGGGTCAAAGAACTAAACAGGCATTTCTCCAAGGAAGACATACAGATGGCTAAAAAAACACATGAAAAGATGCTCAACGTCACTCATCATCAGAGAAATGCAAATCAAAACCACAATGAGGTACCATTACACGCCAATCAGGATGGCTGCTATCCAAAAGTCTAGAAGCAATAAATGGTGGAGAGGGTGTGGAGAAAAGGGAACCCTCTTACACTGTTGGTGGGAATGCAAATTAGCACAGCCACTATGGAACACAGTGTGGAGATTTCTTAAAAAGCTGGAAATAGAACTGCCATATGACCCAGCAATCCCACTTCTGGGCATACACACCGAGGAAACCAGATCTGAAAGGGACACGTGCACCCCAGTGTTCATCGCAGCACTGTTTATAATAGCCAGGACATGGAAGCAACCTAGATGCCCATCAGCAGATGAATGGATAAGGAAGCTGTGGTACATATACACCATGGAATATTACTCAGCCATTAAAAAGAATTCATTTGAATCAGTTCTAATGAGATGGATGAAACTGGAGCCCATTATATAGAGCGAAGTAAGCCAGAAAGATAAAGACCATTACAGTATACTAACACATATATATGGAATTTAGAAAGATGGTAACGATAACCCTATATGCAAAACAGAAAAAGAGACTCAGATGTATAGAACAGACTTGTGGACTCTGGGAGAAGGCAAGGGTGGGATGTTTCAAGAGAACAGAATCAAAACATGTATATTATCTAGGGTGAAACAGATCACCAGCCCAGGTTGGGTGCATGAGACAAGTGCTCGGGCCTGGTGCACTGGGAAGACCCAGAGGGATCGGGTGGAGAGGGAGGTGGGAGGGGGGACCAGGATGGGGAATACATGTAAATCCATGGCTAATTCATTTCAAAGTATGACAAAAACCACTGCAATGATGTAAAGTAATTAGCCTCCAACTAATAAAAATAAATGGAAAAATAAAAAATAAAAAAATGAGAATAAAGAAAAAAAAAAAAAAGAAAATGTAGGCATTAGAGAACTACACCAAATTATAGCACCACCACATTGAATGGAGGTTTGAATTGTGTGAATTCAGTATAGTTTGACACAAAATATGTTGAGATTCTCTGTATATGCAAAATTTGAAATAATGAAACACTAAGCCTCCCCCAAAGTAAAAAACAACAATCACATAGTTTAATATCAGAGCTGAAGGAAGCAAGTGAACTATAAGCTGAGTTTATGCTAGGGCTATATGGGGACACTCATTTTATCTGGTAAACAAAGCTCCCTCCTACCTTTTGTTGGCATTTGCCTTGAAAGAGGTAAATTCTGAATTATGCAAGGACTCCAGGGATGTAGTCCTCAAATAAAGTACAACATCTCTGTATATGTCATTTATTTATCATGTAAGAACACAAAATCCAGACAGATGCCTGAAACCTAAGTACTCTGGGAACCAGCATCATGGAACAGACTCTTCTAGAAAGAAGAAAGTGAAAATTTTTCTCTAAGAGGTATGGCCTATGTCTGGTAGATACCAGCCTTTATCTGAAATTAAAGTTCATGATAGTCTTTTCACCCATCTGATCTGCCAAGGTCATATTCATGAACTGACCTTGGGCTCAGAATCCAGGGCATGTGTGGGATCTAGCACATGCTGCTGGGCCTTTGTATTGCTCTTTGGGCTCTCACAGTCACTAACAGAAGATTCTCAAACACATAGGAACATTTGGAAACCACTTTCCAGTTTTAGAAAGTGATTTCACATATATTAATGTGAACTGTTCTTGTTGTTGTTCAGTTGCTCAGTCATGTCCAACTCTTTGTGACCCCAGAGACTGCAGCACGCCAGGCTTCCCTGTTCTCCACCATCTCCCAGAGTTTGCACAAACTCATATCCATTCAGTTGGTGATGCCATCCAAGCATCTCATCCTCTGTCATCCCTTTCTTCTTCCCTCAATCTTTCCCAGCATCTGGGTCTTTTCTAATGAATCAGCTCTTCACATCAGGTGGCCAAAGAACTGGAGCTTCAGCTTCAGCATCAGTCCTACCAATTCAGCATCAGCCTGCTCAGGGTTGATTTCCTTTAGGATTGACTGTTTTGATTTCCTTGCAGTCCAAGGGACTCTCAAGAGTCTTCTGTAGCACCACAGTTTGAAAGCACCAGTTCTTCAGTACTCAGCCTTCTTTTTGGTCCAACTCTCACATCTGTACATGACTACTAGAAAACCCATAGCTTTTACTAGACAGACCTTTATTGGCAAAGCGATGTCTCTGCTCTCTAGTAAGCTGTCTATATACTGTTTTTAGGATCCACAATAACTCTGTGAGATAGGATAGATGGGGAAACTAGGATGCAAAGTAGATAAGAAAACTGGAAGAAGTCACAAAACTAAGCTGTATAAGACCCAGGTCTTCACACTCCATGTAGGACATTCATTACATCATCCCAAGCTGTGCTCTACTGTGGAAATGGTCCAAGAAGAGACAATCAGGTCTCTGTTCAGGGTTAGAAATGTCTCTCCAAGGAGTAACACATCTTCACCCTCACACCCTGGACTGTTTGCTTGCTGTTTGTTTCCCTGTCACCCATTCTTTAGAGACCCAGCCTTCCACCATTAGATAGATCTCATAGGACAGTTGATGGAAGTACTTTACCCTCTCCTTCCAAGGGTGAGCATATGAGCAAACAGGCCAACCAAATGCCTGCTCCCTTCCACTAAGCTCAATTTCAACCAAGAGAAGAACAGTATGAAAAAAGGCCGGGGGTCATTCAGGGAGCCCCAGCACTCTGGAGCTACACAGTAATTCTGGCTAAGTAGACTACCTTGGCTCACCATCCATTTCCAAGCTTGCTTCTTCAGTCTCCCACTGATTCTGACTTACAGAATCCTATTCTTTGCAGCGAAATTCTCCTTGGTTAAATTAGCCAAAATCCATTTCAGCTACTTGAAATCCAAACGACAGCTTGAACCCAACTAAGTCCGTGTCTTTTTGTGTAAACTGGTACCCTCAGGATCACTGATGACAGCCCAGTGTTGTTGTTGTTATGTGTGCATGTGTGTGTGTGTGTGCACATGAACACGCTTTTACTCTTAAAAGGTAAGATCACATGTCCAAGAGAAAATGCTTTGCAACTTTTATTTCTAGTACCTGATATTGTGAATAATTGTTAAAAATAACATGCTAAAAAATTTTATATGAGCATTTTAAATGGGGATTTAAGATTGTTTCTGGTTGGGATGAACAAGAAGTTCGGCTGAATCTGACGTCCATTAGCACTTGATACATTGTTTCATTGTTCATTTCTCTTTTTTTTCATAACCAGAAATCAGTGCAATTACATTTCTGTGATCATTGGACTATAAGACACATTTTTGGAGATGGCTATTATTCCAAAGTGCCATCAAGCTTCTGGTAACACACAAGATCTGCCCTTTTGAGTATGTGTTCAACAACAACATCAATAGAAATGGATAAAAGTATTTCTTCCAACTTCGCAAAAGTTGAAGCAGTTACTTAGAAGTTGTGGCTCAAAAACCCCCCAGATTTCTGTTAAACTTAAATTGACTTTATCACATTTTCCCACTCTATAGCTTACTCTCTTGATGGCGTGCTTTTCTCCATGATCCCAGTAATTCCAAAGCAATTACATTTCTAAGAAAAGAAATGCAATAAGCAAAGCAAATTCATAAAGCGGGACTCTGAATGCATTTCTGCCATCTTTGGTTTGATGTCTGATCCTAGAAGATGTACCCTGAGCAGCAGGGAGATCATTTGTAATCTTTATTATGATGACAGCAACAAATCTGAAAAATGCCCTACTGCTGAAGATGCTTGCTGAATTCTTTGTAATTTTTCAAAAAATACTGTATTGGGTATCATCACACTCACAGCAGGAGCATCAACATGTGCACAACATACGCACAGTATACCCTTCTCAGGTTTATGACCGTGTGCCTGGAGGGTCTTAGGCTAGAAATGGGCAGAAGTATTTAGTTCCCAGGGAGGTGATCATGTTGATAAGCTGCTTCCCCAGGTTTATTTTTAAGGTTTTATCTGAATTTGAATGCGTTTGTGTGTTTTTGTTGACACTGAATATTTTTGAAAATAAAATGAATGGGGAGTAGAGAAGGGAGGAAGAATACAAGAAGGGAAGAGAGGGAGTGAAGGAAGGAAGAAAGGGAGGGAGGAAGAAAAGAAATATCTTTCAACTTATGACATATGGGCTAGTCAGTTATCTATATATCTACTGTCACTGGAAAAAATGTCAGTCCCAAACTCCCATCCCTCAGCCCCTGCCATATTCTCTTGCCTGATTTACACCAGCCATTTTTTTTTCTCTTGCCTGATTTACACCAGCCATTTTTTTTTCTTTTCAGGAAATGCAAACGCATGTTAATATTATTCCACAAAGAGCATCATTAGGAAAGCAAATATCAGGCTTTGCACAGGACAGACTTTATCGCACAACCCAGTGGAGACGGATTTTAAGCTTTGGTTTTGGGGAATTATCTCTGCTGTTCTTTCCTCTCATTAATGCAGATGTTAAAAAATAAGCTATATCTACAAAATACACTTTTGTAAAGAGGCATGCAGACTTAATTAAGAATTTAACTGTGGATGTTACTGTAAAAAATTATAATTATACCTAATGTGAAAGATTTTAATTTTTCCCTTGTCTAGTTTATTCATTATTTAGGTAAAATTATGATAATCAGGTATTATATGCCAGATTACCCAAATGAATGGAATGAATGTAGAATTTAAAAAATTATCATATACTCCAGCTTTTCATTCTACCAAATTTGGGAAAAATGTAGGTCATACATATTAATAAGGCTCTATCACCATTTAGACTTGCCAGCCAACTACAGGCTATTATTCTGAAAATACAGTTCTGCATTCAAGCGACCTTGATCCTGCTAACAAGTCTGCCAAAAGAGTGTATCTTTACTGTTTACAAGTGCATATATCCTCAGTCTAAGCCCAGGAAGGATCTCTGCAGGCACCACTGCCTCCAGGAAGGCTCCCTGTCCCCCATGCCCTGAATTTGGGAACCCTCACGTGTGCTCTCATAGTGAACTGTCCTTGCTCCCTAAAGAGCTCCTCATAAGATAGAGAAGCGTTTCCACTTCTGATGGTGGAATGTGAATGCAGAATGCAATGGCTGTGTCTCCTTCGTGCTATATCCCAGTACGCAGCAAAGACAGTCATTAGATGTATGGGTCATTGAACAAGTGGATGAATGGATGCAACAAATACTGAACACTTCTTAGATACCAGGTTCTATCTCTTAGGATACGGCTGTAATTAAGACAGGACCTCAATCTATTGGATTTCCAGTAGAAGGTCAGTAGGATTCCAGGTATTGGATTCCCAACAGAAGCTCACAGTCTATTAAGGGGTGCTCTCATCTCTAGTGATAAGATTTTCAGATGAGGGCATGAAACTATAAGAGTTGCCCTCCCACCTTTAGAGTTCTTTTCATGCCTCTTGTGCTAATACTTTTACTCAATAACTGTACACTGGTCAGTTTACAATATAGTGATACTCTTATTTTGTTTTTTGTAATTCAGTGTTCCTTGGGACCCTCTCAGAGAAGAGAATTCACTGGACTAAGGCAGGTTCTGGCATTTCTGGTATTCCAGACCAAATTGTCCTCTAATGTCAACCACACTCATCCATCCTACCCCAGTTTTGGCAGTAGACAATGATCTAATTCTCTGAGTCCCAGTCTGGGTAAGACACTTAATATCATTCAATTGTGCAATTTGAAGAAAAGCTCTCCAATTACTGACATATGCCTATGTAAAATAGAAAACCGCATTTGGCAATGCCTGTACCATGGGAATGGAGCCATGTCTAGTACTTGCTCATCCTGCTCATCCTGCTCATCCCTATCCCAACGAAGCGAGACTTATTCTTCATAGCTCTACCCATTGCCGGCAGTAACAATCTGCCATTCACCCTCTGCCCACCTCCAGTTTCTTCTCCATATCATGGCCAGAATATCCTTTACAATGGTATGTGAGTTCAGAGAACCTACTCTTTGACTCAGAACCCTGTGAAGACTTCCCATCACACTCGGGGAAGTCCTCAACACACCCTGTGAGGCCTTGTACGAGCTGACCCCAGTCTCGCTCTCAACCCTCTCTTCCTACCACTCCCTCTCCCCTCCAGACACAGTCCTGGCCATCCCCAGACCTTGTTCAGCATGTTGCTGTCTCAGTATTCCCTCTTCTCAGAACATCATTAAGCCAGGCTTATTCCTATGCCTATCCTCAGCCTCTGCTCAAACGACTTAACTTCAGAAAGACTTCTCATTACCTCATAAAAAATAGTCTCTACCACAGTCTATCTGCCTGTGAGCCGTATTTTTCTTCAAATCCCTTGGATTATGTGCTTATTGCTTTTGTCTATCTCTCCTCCTAGAGGGTGGATTCTAGTAGTGAAAGCACTTAATCTTGTTAGCCTCTCTTTCTTAGGACCTAGAACGGTATCTGGTGCTTCACAGGTACTCACAAATATATGCTGAATGAATTAATGATACACTTTCTGTATGCCACATTGCCTGACCTAGTTACCCTTCAGAGCATCATCTCCTCCTGGGTTTCCCAATACTGAATTCTCCCACATCAGCCCAAGTCAAGTGTCCTGACAGCACTGCTGATTGCCTATGCCTGCCCCAGCCAACACTGCAGCCTTCAGCCACATGTGGATATTGAGAACTGGAAAAGTGGCCAGTCCTAACTGAAATGTGTTGCTCATCTGTTCAGAGTGTGTAATGGGAGCTACTTTGGAGGAAAGCTACAGAGAGTAATCAAATGACTCAAGAAAGGGCCTTAGGTGTACAAGGCACTCAGAGCATGCCATTCCTTCCTCATCTCCCATCAACTACAGAATCCTGCCATCCAGACACCATACCATTTCAGTCCACTGCTTAAGTTCTACCCTCACCTGCACCTAACCAGGCCAGGCTGTGTTCTGTACTATGGAAACAATAAAACATTTTTACGTAGTCATTTCATAAACATGTTGGAGGATTTACTTTATGTGAAAAGTTATGCTAGGGACTAGAAACTGGAACAAAAGTTTCAAAAACAAATCCATAGAAAGCAAAGAGAGGAGCGCTGCAGTGTCCTTATTGATGGTGAGGGGTCAAAGATGACCATGTGCACATGTACCGCTCGTCTCTCTCTCAAGCCCTTTCACTGATTCCCTGGCTTCCTCCTTCAGCCATAGCCCATGGTCAGGCATAAACTGCTCATCCCAGACTATAGGGTGGCTCTCAAAGGTTGTACTTTGAGAAATTTGCTGAGAGCTGAATACACAAGGTAATGAATTACCCTTTTATTGCTTATAAATCAATTTTGCTTATATTGCTTTATATAAAATATAAAGGTCCAAAAAGGAAAAAAGATTCCTTATCTACAAACAGACACCTGTAAACAAGTAAACACTCAGGACTGACTGGCATAATGCATGGGAAGCCCTTACATACCCAGTGGACTTAGGAATGCTAGCCATTTCAGTATTGTTGTTAAAAATGCAAAGACGGAACAGTACCAAAAGGAAAAGAGCTCCTCTGCCATCGTTGCATCTTTTCTCTCACATGCTTGACTTTCCTCCAACTTTCAAGCCATTCCACTTTTGTTAGTTATTTTTAGGCATTTAGGACAGGTGCTCTAATTGCTGGCCAAGCTGGACATTTCATATTGGCGCAACAGAGCTATTACCACTGACAATCCAATTGAAATGTCAATACTTTAGTTAAGACTAATGAAGATATTTCTACTGTGGACGATGCTTCTCTCTTCTTCATGCTGTGCAGATTTTCAGCTCTGCAGTTGAAATCTGACTCCTTCCCACCTAAATCCTGATGTTCCTTCCCAACTAAACCCACATGGGCTGGAATTACATTTCTCAACCATGTCACAAAAGAAAAAGACAAGGGTCGGTGAAACCCTGAAATGGTTAATTTAGAATGTTGTTCACAAAGTGGACGGCTCTGAAGCTTTAAAAACTTCCCTGGATATTTCAGACAGGAGTTTCAGCAAGTCTGGCATTTCGCTTCATCTTGAGAGTAAGCTGAGGCCAAGCCTCTTTCTCAGCTCCTAGTCCTGGGGCTTGGCCAGGAACCCATTGAGCTGAAAGAGAGATGAGGGAAAAAATGGCAGAATGTTTCTGAGATTCATGTAGAGGGCCTTCTCGGCTCTCAGAAATGTCATTAGAGTCCCCTAGGAGACTCAGGTGGTGTCTCCATCTAATTATTCTTTTACGATTTTATAATCACAGAGACATTTCTTAACCATGTTGTACAGTAATTTCTTGAAATGTCTTCTCTCCCTGCGCTTACATGAATGAATTTCTTTCACATAGTGCAGGAGATTTTTTTTTTTTTTTTTTGTAATGTGCTTTGTTTCTTTCCTAAGTCCAATGTGCAGTAAATTATTGGGTAACAGTTTTGCTTTGTAAAGGAAAAAACAAACAAATAAACTTGAAACTTCTAGCTTTTATGCCAAAAATAGACACCTAACAAATCACAACTGCATTGTTTCTCCTGAGATGCTAACACAGATGTAACAAATGTAACATTAGGAACAAATCAGTATTATAATCACTAAAGCAGCCGATCACATTATTCTTCCAGACTACAAAATAGTCTATATTCTGATGGTAAAAAATGCCAACCAAAACTCTCTGCATAGCAGCATGAGGCAACCTGCCAGCAGGCACACCACCTGGCCGGTGAAAATGACCCAGGCTTTAAATAATGGGGAAAGCCACTGTTTTCTTCTCTCTGAAGCTTGGTTTCCCCATGCAGATTTCCTTGATTTAATGTCTTAGGTAACCAGTGTTCATTAGCATTCTTGCTATTTTGTTAAGTTTTTTTCTCTTGCTACTTTATTTTCTTTTGTAACCTTGGGGTGGGGTAGAGGGTAGGAGATTTTCCAGAACACCAATCTTTTGATTTAATTTACGTTTCTCGGTGGAGAGAGTCCATTTCAGCCTCAGGCCCAAAGGACTGTGGTGATTTTCCAGTGCAGATCAGGAAAGCCCCACTAGATTTCATGTAACAAAAGCTCAATATCTGAAAGTCCACTTTTTTTGGCAACTCAGTGGCAATTATAATGAAATTTAAATGTTGGAACCACTTCTAGTGCTTTGACTTTCACTTAAAGTTTAAGCATACTGATTCAGTAAAATAGGTTTAATATTTAAAAGAGTCAATATTTAGACTCCTTAAAAGAGAGAGATATGATATAAATATGATAAACTAATTAGATATACATAGTGTATTTCCAAATATAACAACTTCTTTGGCACATAGAATTTCACAACATACCAGTGTTGGAAATCACACTGGAGAGAAATTATACATAATCTAAAGCTAATTATCAAAATGATTTCATTCATATTGAGATAAGTTATGACGTTTAAGAGAAAAGGTGATCTTATAAAGGACTAATTTTTTGTAATACGTTGAGCAGAGACGGGAAAAGTAATGCCGAATTGAGGACTTTGCTCTGTCCTCATAAGCCATTTCCTCTCTAACTGGGTAAAAAAGTTCAAGCGAATGGGTTGGATATTAAAACAAGTATGATAAAACACTACAAAGTATCCATCCTTAGTTAATGGCAGCATCCCCTAAGCAGCAGGAGGCTTGAAGCACCAGATAGCTTAAAGTTAGGCCTGAGATGAGATATCACAAAAGGAGATGAGTACAGACAGGCATGGCTAGACGTGGAGAATGTGGAAGTCCCTAGGCCAAAAGGAAAATAATTAGAATTAACATAAAAAAAAACTGATAGTGGAGCATGGGTGTTTCAGTGGTATAATTCTCGCCAGTCACCCAGCCACAGCGTCTCCTTTAGGGCTCCCCCAGTGGCTCCAGACGGTAAAGAATCTGCCTGCAATGCGGGACACCCAGGCTCGATCCCTGAATGGGGAAAATCTCTGGAGAAGGACACAGCAACCCACAGCAGTATTCCTGCTGGGAGAATTCCATGGACAGAACAGCCTGGTGGGCTACAGTCCATGGACTCGCCAAGAGTTGGACATGACTGAATGACTAACACTATCAAATTGATGGTAAGAGAAAATATTGGAATGCAACCAAGGCCCTCTTAAAATGCCTAAATTCTTTTCCTTTCATTCTTGCTTTGATCAATAATCTAATTTTTCAGAGCCTTCTTCCAGATTGTGTTTATCACCTCTTTTACTCATGTGGTAACAAATAATTTATATAGCCAAGAAAATAAAATGTTCTGGTGGCTCAGCCATCAGGTTCCTGAGGAGAGAGAGTGAGCCAGCTTGTCTACCTACATGACCTATTTAGAGCCTAATATACCAATGAGTGATCAACACTCAGTGAGAATCTACACTATGCCAAGAAATTTAAAGCCATGGTTTTTCATCAAACTCTCAAAACTATCCTGTGATACAAATACTGTCATCTCCATTCTGCAAGTTAACTGGAGCTGAAGGAGGTTGGGTAATTTGTTCAAGATCATGCAGCTGATAGATAAGAAAAAGCCCTTCATGATGTGTCCTATGGAATGGCCATTTAGAGTGAGATACATTTTACAGTAACACTACAGAATCCTAAATTGGGGAATTTTCTCAGGTTTCTAAAGTTTTCAGAAATCTAGTTGGGTACTCCAGACCAAAAAAGACTCCTATATTCAAGAAAGCAATATTTTTTTTTGAGTCAGTAGAAGCTAGCAGAGGGCTTGTTGCCCTTTTCTAAATTTACTCAATTTCTGTTTTCTTTTTAAAAAAACAAAAAGTAAACAAAGAGTCCTACAAAAAATATGAGTTCAAAACCATACCTGCCCTTGCTTTCTTGTTGATTACAACTTTTCAAAAATGAATCCATTCCTACAGGTACATTTGCAAACTGACTCTAACATCCAATGGGCACATAGACACTGCTTGAGGAAGGTTCAGTTTCACTCTTTACTTGCCCTTTGAGCTCCGTCAAAGTCAATGTACTAAACTTCACTACAGATCCACACGCCTGACAATTGCATTGCCATAAGGATTTCTGGGTAACAGACCATAGCACAACCTGAAAACCCGCTGTTCCAAGCAAACTACAAGGCAACAGTTTCTAATTTGTCAGTGTCTAGGGTCTGCCTCACTTGTGTTCATCATATAAACATCAAATCAAGATTGCATTGTGTTACACCTCACAGTGGACAGCATGCCATTAAAATACAATAAAATACTATTTAACATGCAAGCAATGTTATAGAAGAATATTTATTGGCATCCAAAAGTGTTTACTCTGTATTGATAAAAAGAAAAAAGAAATCTTGAGAGAATTTTTAAAGCTATGCATATCACTGAAAAGGATCTGGAAGGATGTACACTAAGTTATTACTCGTGATTGTCTCTGTTCAAGAAGAATTGTTATTGTTCAGTTGCTCAATTGTGTCTGACTCTTTGCGACCCCATGGACTGTAGCCCATCAGGCTCCTCTGTCCATGGGATTCTCCAGGCAAGAATACTAGTTTAGTGGGTTTCTTTTTCCTTTTCTATTTTTTTTTAATTTGAAGACCATGCAAGGCTTTCAAAGTGAGAAATAATAAATCATTTATGAACTTTAATCATTAGCCATTAACATGTATATATGTACATACATACATATCTGTATATAAATATAGATGTATACATATATATAATATTTTGTCCTAATAACCAGGAGAACTATCCTCTTCTTTGACTGTGAGATAGGTAAAATGGGTATTAGTAACTCATTGTACATGCACATAAAAAAGATTGAAGTAATTTGCTACTATCAATAGCTCCCAAGTGGAAGAAGCCAGATTGGATGACTTCAATCTTGTGTTATTTTCATAACTTCTTCATATAGTGATGTGATTGTAATTTTAGGGGAATCAGTTTTTTTGCAAGTACGTTCATGCCATTTATTGTAACTCTCTACCAATATGGAGACATTAGACGTGATGTGGCATAAAGATTCCACCTCTCTATCAATTCTGACACAGGATAATGGGAGACATCACTAATCAATCACAGCAATCCACTCTATTGGCACACGGCACAATTTTAGAATCTTTCTCAACCTACTTCTCTAGACACCCACTTACTGATAGGGGTTGGCATATGAGTAAAATTTTGTCACAGGCACAAAAAGGACCTTGAAGGCATGCGTGACAGGGACTTGCCATATCTGTTATATAGAACTGCATCACCAGCAGTTATATATACATACAACTGCTCAACTACTGCCTTCAAATTCATTCATCTTGTCACCTAATGTGCATTAGACATGGTGGAAAAAATAGACAGGGATTATGCATAAATTCTACCTTCAAGGGGCCAACATTCTATTAGGAAAGAAGACTGAGATTCAAAAACCTGGTACTGCAAAAGTGAGAATTCTAAGCATCAGATATCGGTACTCTGCTCAAAGAAAGCCAAAGGAGTTTGGAGCAGGGCAAGACTGCCTCCAGCTAGAAGGCAGAGAGAGAAAGCTTTTTGGAGGAGTGACCATTTAAGCTGGGCTTTGCAGAACAGGTATGACTTGACCATGGAAGGAGGAGGAATACCGAGGAGTATTCTAGACACAGAAACAACATCAGAAAGGCATGGAAGCAGGAAGATGCAGGGAGGGTGAGGGAAACAGTGAATAGTTTAGCTTAAACTATAGATCACTTCATGCTTAGAAACAGTGGGAAATAAAGGAGAGTAAATTAGAGTCAGAAAGTAGAGGGTACTAGATACCAAGGTAAGGAGATTAGGATTTACTTCACGGGCAATGGGGAGTTAGTGATGGCTCTGAGAAGGTAGGCACCATAATAAAAGCTGTGTAAAGGAACACTTCTGGCATCATCACACACCTGGGTGAAAACGGGCTTGAAGGATGTCGCAAAAGGAAAACAGCAGCTCCCAAGCTTGGGCTTGAAGATCCCAGCGCCTCTCTTAGGTAGCCTGGTAGGATAGCAGAAATAAATCTGACCAGCTTCAGTGCTCGCTTCTCTCTCCTTCAGTCAGAGTCTGTGTCTTCCTGAGCAGGAAGGATCTAGCTGCCACTTAAGGGAAGATAAAATATGGCCAGCTCAGTAATGGAAACCAGGAGCACAAGCACAGCTTGCTTCCTCAGATGCAGGACAAATCCATCAAGAATTCTCTCTGCTTCACCCAAGCTGGAGCCCAATTTATCTGCCAGCTCAGGGCTTCACCATCCTTGCTGCTGCTGTTGCTGCTAAGTCACTTCAGTTGTGTCCGACTCTGCGACCCCATAGACAGCAGCCCACCAGGCTCCCCGGTCCCTGGGATTCTCCAGGCAAGAACAACTGGAGTGGGTTGCCATTTCCTTCCCCAATGCATGAAAGTGAAAAGTGAAAGGGAAGTCGCTCAGTCGTGTCCAACTCTTAGCGACCCCATGGACTGCAGCCTACCAGGCTCCTCCATCCATGGGATCTTCCAGGCAAGAGTATTGGAGTGGGGTGCCATTGCCTGCTCCTCACCATCCTTACAGAACAGAAAAAGAAGGAAGAAGAGGAGAAACAGGAGTGAGGAGGTTGGGGTAAGGCGCCAGAGGTCTCTACTTCTGAGAGCTTTGGGACAGGGGACAAGGCTCCAGAGAATTAGAAATGAGCATTCACTAAACACTTTCTGTGGACTAGCACTTCACAGGCACTCTTTCATTCAATCTGCAAGTGACATTACAGGGAAGATACTATTATCTGTAAATTACAATAAACCCAGACTCAGAATAGTGCCACAGAACAGAGCCAGCTGAGAATTTCTCTATGAGCAGAGAGAAATCTCTTGCCCAAGAGCCCAAGTCCAGGTAGCTAAGTTTTATCTCAGGTCTGCTTGACTCTTCAGGCCACGTTTCTCCTGCACCACTCAGCCTGGCAACTGAAAAATCAAACATCTCTACTTGCTGGGCTCCTGGTTATGGCCAGGAGTGGGGGCAGGGGCAGTCATTTCCCCTCACTAGCTGACTTTTATTTCTTCCCTTAGCTCACTTCTCTGTATTGATTTGGGGTTTTGGCCTCTTTGAACAATGTGTTTCTTTCCAAGGAGTTTTCCAGACCAGCATCAAAATGACTTGTCAAGCACCACTCCTGGGTCAGCTGCTTGACATGCTACAGCCACCTTGTTCTCCCCTGGAAAGTCTTTGAGCCACTGACATTTACATTTCTTGTCTAGATTTCTGATGGGTATGACAGCCATGTACACCACTCTACTTCTTTTCTGTGTTTTCCTTTCCTCTCCACCAAAATAAGTTTCATTAATCCATATCTTGGTGTGTGCAGTAAAGCCCTCCAAGGAAGCTCTGGCATACAGCCTTATCACTATTATTTATTGCTGGCCTCCTCCATCCTGGATATGCTAAGAGATATACCACCATTGCTAAAATATCAATGTTCCATCTCAGGACATGGAAGATGAGAGAGAACAATGGGCAGGGGAACAGTAATGCAAGCTAGGGAAATTAGTAAGTCAGGGAACAGGCCAAACTCAGACGCAGAAGCCCAGACAGCGGGCATCAACCATCCTACACAGACAGGGATTGTTTTTTTATTATTACTGTGGTTAATCCAGTCCTATCCTAGTAGCCTCTAACCTTTGGAATCAAAGTGTTCCCTGCCTGGCAACTCTTGTATTTTCTCCAGCTAAGAAAGATAATTCCCTGTAAGGTCTGCAATGGGGAACTTTTTATGAAAGGCTATTGGATCAGAATAAAAGGACATTTCACTCTTAACCACAGGATGTCTTGTTAGTGGAATGGGTTCTTGACCACAATGCAATAAAGGCCACAGAGACTTAAGTATTTTTGTGTTTCTTCAAAACAAAATGATCTTTATTGATTTCTTCGCTAATTCATTTAAGTAATTCATGCCCTTTGTAAACATTTCATAATCATATACATACATACATTCTACTCAGCCCATAACTTCAGTTACCACTGGGATGAATACCCCTAGTGATATGTTATGAATATAAAGTGTATTTTTAGAACACAAAGGGATATATACCATAACTAATTACTATAATCTGCTTCCATGTGTTTGAAAGGTTGTATCTCCAAAACAACAGTCTTTCAGTTAAAGATAATAGAGTAAGACATTTTAATCCTATTCTTTCCCACTAAGCCTATCAAAAACATTAAAAAAATTAAAATGGAAGGAAAGTATACCTCAATAGTAATGATAGAAGTAAATATACAAAACTCCAAACTATAAGTTGTGAACTACAAACCATGAACTCAGCCATATGCTTTGAAATGTGGCTCAAAATGTGAAAAATGTGAAAAGTCATGACGGCTACACATAACCTCCCTAGAAATTAGGCAGGATACAGAATTCCGTCAACATGCTGGTGACTCAGGTCTGAAAAGTCAATATAAGAATTCATAGAAACAATGAGAACTAGGGACATAAGCAGATCAAACGAAAAGTGGGGGCTGTCCTCACTGTCCCAATCTCCATAGCTGGAAAGCTAAGCAGATAGAGCTCGAGTAGGTACCCATCATTTTTTATTGTTAACAACACCTATCTATATAAACAAGGTGGCTTGATCACCTGGGGGGCACTCTTCGTGCCTACTACCCTAGTGCAATTGTAGACAGAAAGCCTCCTTTCACTATAAAGTGAATGATAATTTGAACAGTGCATTTTGTGGCCTTTCTACTTATTGCTAAGAGAGACTGCTGGAGATAAAGAAAGACAGCATTAGCCACTGGATTACAAACAGAGGATTTTGCAACTTTCAAGGGTTCCCTTTGAGTCACAGTATTGCTAAAATCACTGAAACCCAAAAGGATACATCATTCAGCAGAGGAAAAGGTGGTGAAACCTGAATCAGGACAGCTTCAATTTACCCTCCCCATTCATCACCACATGTTCTTATTTACAAACAAATACTGGGTTGGCTTTTTTTTTTTTCTATACCATATTATAATTCAACATCTGTATATACTACAAAACAATCCCCCCAAGTCTATTTATCATCCATCACCATACAACTGACCCTCACTACCCATTTCATCCACTGCCTTCTGGTAACTACTGTCTAGTCTTTGTATCTATAAGTTTGTTTTTGGTTTTATTTTCTTTGTTGTTTGTTTTGTTTTTTAGATTCAACATATAAGTAAAATCATATGGTATTTGTCTTCCCCCATCTGACTTATTTCATTTAGCATAATATCTTCAAGGTGTTGACATAAATGGTAGGATTTCATTCTTTGTATGGCTGAGTGGTATTCCATTGTGTGTGTGTGTGTGTGTATGCGTGTGTGTGTGTGCCACATCTTTTTTTATTCACTCACCTGTTGATGGATACTTAGGTTAGTTCCACAGCTTGACTATAGTAAATAATGATGAAAAGAACATAGTGATGTCCAACAGAACAAGCTCTAATGAACAAGAATATTTTATTGAAAAAAAGATTGCAAATCTATATTAAAAAAGACACATCATAACTCAGGAAAAATGCTGCAAACATATAGAAAGAATTCTATGTATATATAGGCCCCAAAGTAGCAGTTTATATACATTTAGTTTCCCATGATGATCAGCTGGAAAACTGGACAATATAAATGAAATACTCATTTGCAGACACTGGAAAATAGGCAACACAGATTGGGATCCCTGAGAGAGGGAAATAAATAAGGTGATCTCTCCAATTGTTATGGTTTTCTGCCTGAAGCAATTTTAAGACCAACAGCAGATAAAGGATAAGCAATTATAGGTCGATGCCCTTGTTAAAATGTACATCAGGGCTTCCCTGGTGGCTCAGTGGTAAAGAATCTGCCTGCTAATGCAGGAGACATGGGCCCAATCTCTGATCTGGGAAAATCCCACATGCTGTGGTGCAACTAAGCCTGTGTACTACAACTATTGAGCCCGTGCCCGGAGCCTGGGAGCGCGCAACTACTGACCCCACGCACCCTAGAGCCCATGCTCCGCAATAAAAGAAGCCACCACAATCAGAAGCTCAAGCATCATGACTAGAGTAGCCCCTACTCGCCGTAGTTAGAGAAAAGCCGGAGCAGCAGTGAAGACCCAGCACAGCCAAAAATAAAATAAATAAATAAACAATTTTTTTAAAGACTACAACTAAAAATATAGTAGTCAAATTTAGATATTCAGGAAGATGAAATGCCTGGAAACCATGGGTGGAGCTTCAGAAAGAATTAAGGTACACAATAAAAGGGCTCTAGAAATCTGCACAAAGGTTACCTTGAGTCTTTGGTAAGCACAAAGTTGTGCATAAATAGAGTGAAAACTCCACAAGACAGAGAAATGATTGACTGAGTTGTGAAGGCAGAACAATTGTCAGACCTCACATAGGACTGAGAGGTATTCTAGCTTCAGTGAGCTGGAACAAGGTGTCCACAGTGAACATCTGGACAATTTTATGGACACCCAGAGGAGTCATGATTTAGTAATAGGGCTGATCTATGTCTAGTCTTCTGTACATTAATCCTCACAAATCTTAAAATGAGGACTCAGTGACCTCAGACTAATAGAAAAATATATGTCTTTCAATGCAAATTTCAAAATTCTTTACAGGAAGACAACACAATTCAGACATTCAACTAGATAACATATTAAAAATGTGCAGCATCCAACCAAAAACTACTAGGATAAAAATCAGAAGAATGGGACCCACAATCCCATTAGCTTAGGAGAAAATTAAGCCAATAGAAACAGACACAGAGGTAACAGAAATTATGGAACTCTCAGGCAAGAATGAGTTAAAGTTGAAACAGTTGTTATAGCAATACACTCATATTTATAGAAAAATAACTATAATGAGAAGACAAATCAAACATATAAAAAAGTAAATGAACTTTTAGAGATACAAGTACAATATCTGAAATAAAAATGTATTATTAGATTTTACAGTAGATTTGACCCTGCAGAAGAAATTATAATTTATCTTAAAAACAAGGCAATGGAATATGAAGTAAATTAAAGTCTTTTTGGTAGCTAACTAAAATATTTTATAACATAAATAGACATTTTATTAAAATTGTTTAAATTACTGCTATAGTTTCTATTTCCTGACTGGATCCTGACTGGTACAGCAAGGTTGCTGAATACAAAGTCAAGACACAAAAATCAATTGTTTCTAAAAACAGGTAATGCACAAATGGAAAGTGAAATTTTAAAAACAATATATAATAAAAATTTGAAATCATACAGTGCTAGAATAACTGGGTATTAGTATGGGAAAAATGCAAACTTTGTCAGCATATACCAGACATAAAAATTACTCAAACTGGATCATAGACTTAATCATAAAAGTTAAAATGGTAATATTTTCAGGAGAAATCATAGGATGAAACCTTCACACAAACATGGGGTAAACAAAGATTTTCTTTTAAAAGAGACAAAAGACAATGAAGAAAAGCTGGTCAATTGAACTTTATCAAACTTAAAGACTTTTTCAACTCTAAAGTCAAGATTTTTAGATGAGAATGACAGTCACAGATGAGGAGAAAATGTATATACATATGCTTATACATTTGATAAGGAACTAGTATGCTAAATATATAAAATATCTTCCTTTACCATTCAGCCATATAAATTTAAAAAGCCAATTTTAAAAATCAATAAAATAGTTGAACATACAGTTCATAAAAGAAGGCATATGGATGACCAATAAGCACATGAAAAGCTCAGTATCTTTACACACACATAAATCCATGGCTAATTCATTTCAATGTATGACAAAAACCACTGCAATGATGTAAAGTAATTAGCCTCCAACTAATAAAAATAAATGGAAAAAAAATAATAAAGATAAAAGATATACAGAGAAATACTAGGACAGAATATGATCCTATTTTACATATGTCAGTTCTAAAAATGAACCCCTCAGTAACCACTGCCCAGGAGAAAACTAGCAGATGACCAGCATCCCAAACACCAGAGGCCCCCACTGTGTCTGTAGCAATCACAGACTTCTTATTGCTCATTAGCTTTAACTCACTCTCTTTGGCAATTTTAACAACTATCATTATTTCCTTGATTTATTTTATGAACTAACTTTCTATACTAACAAGTCTAGGGGTTAGTTGGCCTACTTTTCGTCTACATGGTATTTCATTGTATAGAGTACAATGAACTTTACATAAATGGACTCATATTATACGTATTATGTTTCTCGCTTTTTTCTTAATAGTATGTATGTTAAGACTCATCCAAATCATTTCCCAAAGCTATGATTAGTTCATTTTCTTTCAGTATAGTATTCTACAGCGTAAACCCATTACCACTTATTTATTGACCCTACCATAGATGGTTATTTGAGTCGCTGCCTGTTTCTAGCTCTTTCACATAAGCTCTTATAAAATTATCATATATATGTCCCACTATATTTATGCATGAATTTCTTTAGGACGTATTCCAAAGAATGGAACTTCTGAATCATAGGAATATGTGTTTCTTAAACTTTGTTACAGAATGCCACTGTTTTTCTGATGCAGTTGTACTAATTTACACCAACACTAGTGTATGAGTTCCAGTTGTTCCATATCCTCTCTAATACTTTGTATTATCAAGCTTTTCCACTGTAGTCCATCTAATTGGCTTATAGAGGTATCACACTGTGGTTTTAAGTTTCATTTCCCTGACTGATAACTAAAATGCTGGCACTTTTTATGTTTGGTAGCCATGTTGATATTCTCTTTGGGGAAGTCTTTTTAAAGCATCCATATTTGTAATTGGATGCCTGTCTTTTTCTTGTTGGGTATTTTTGAGTGGTGGAAAATTGAATGATTTGTGTTTTTTTAAAATTTCCCATTTGCTATTTTATATACTACTTACTGAAATAATACAATTTTTAGAATAATAAAAACACATAGAGACTTGCTTTCCTCTACATGGTATTTCATTGTATAGAGTACCTTAAACTATTTAACCACTTTTCTAACGATGGAAATAAAGGCTATTTCCAATTTAAAAGCACTATAAGCAAATAATGTAATAAATAGTCTTGCACAACCACTGTGTTGGAGGAGAGGGACACTGTGTGTTGAATGTGGGGAGCATGACATTGATGAGAACCCAGAAAAAATTGACTTCTTCTTTCCCACCATGAACATGCTTCCCTGAGAGTCCTATCTGTATGCTGGTTCAGGCTGATAAGGGAACAAGGAAGGACAGGAGCAAAACAAAAGAAGAAAAATAGAAGATGATGAAAGAATGAAGGGAATCTTTGGTTTCATCTCCATTTTTTTTTAATTATAGAATTTAGTTTATAAATTAAGCATCATTGTTCCCTCACCTCTCCCCAGTCTTCCCCATTCCTCAGTTTAAAGGCACAGGATGTAGTTAGCTATTAAGATCCAAGATTTTTACTTCTATGATTTTCTATGAGAAGCAAAGAAATATATACTCATTACAGAAAATGTAGACAGTACAGTGAAAATCTATCGAAAAACCCATCTTTTTCTTTTTAAGAATCTCACCGAGACCAAGGCAAACAAACGAATGTTTGTGGAACAAACGCTGCCCAACTATCCTCAGCCTAAATCCCACTAGTGATCGGTTCTTCTCCTCACTGGCTCTGTAGGTGGAGTCGCCGGGCATGGCTGGCTTCCACCCCAGACTCAGCTACATTTCAGCTAGTCCTGTAGTTTATAACTTGGAAATCTGTCTACCTGCTAGAAGAAATTTGGAATGAAGGCTCTGTGTCCAGGTGCCAAAGTCAGGCCTCATTATATACACTTCACAACTCTGCCTACTTAAAAAAAAAATGTATTTTTCCTCCCATCTGGAAGCTCCAGATGAACTGTCTTGACAGCTTCTCCTCATTGAAATGTTCTGAGCTCGCAGACCTCTCCAGGAAGGAGAGAAACAACTTCCTGGTAGGAACACAGAGTCAGAACTGAAGTTAGAGCTTAAAACACAACTTTCAAATCGCTCACAACTTTCAAACCGCTCAGAGTTGGGCAGCCGGCAGGTGCCACTACTTGCTCAGCAGATGGTGTCCAAGGACACAGCCTTCCTTCTCTTTCTGGCATGGGGGAGGGTTTTCCAGCTAGTTAGACCACAGCTAGAGTTTCCAAAGTTACCTTCAGACTTTTCCACAGGAAGAAAAGCTCCATCCCTCCTCACCACTTCTCCATCACCGTGAGTCAGAGACCTCACCCCTCCAGCCCTCTCTGCTGGCTAACCGCCACCTCCCCTTCCCTCACCGTCAGTTCTGAGCAACTGGTCTCAGACTGCAGAGCCAGGAGAGAAACGCCTCCATGCAAGCTCTCCTCCTGGTCCAGAGTCCTTCCAATCCCAACTCCACTTTCTAACTTTTTCTTTAAGGTGAAACTGAGGACACTGAAGGGTAAAAATGCACGTGTCTGAAGGACAGTTCCCCTCCTTGTCCTGTGACCTCCAGGGTGGGCTGTGGTTTGGATCTTCTACATTAGTAGCCCACTGCTGCTTTTATTAACTGATTTCTAGAACACTGCTTCACCTTGGCATACATCTAGAATCTTCTGAGATACTGGTTCCAGCCTCAGTTGTAAGGTCTGCAGTTTGGATTTTAGCATGATAACCTGGATCCCAACAATTACAACTATTCACAATGATGTTAGTAACAGCCCTCTCTAAGTGTGTAAGTCTAAAGTTTTCAATGGCATTTTGGCTCTGGAACCAGACAGATGAGTGAAGGTGTGAAGGATGCTAGTGTAAAAGGGTTGTAACTTCTAGCTGGTGATACAACAACTTGTTCGTACAGAATATATATATATATACATATATATATATATATATAGTAATAGATCTATAATTGCAATGTCTATAATACACATATAATTTTAATATATACAAATGTAAATAATGTAGACGAAAATTAATCTGATCTCCCCACCCCTCCCTCACCATTAGTGGGAATAGTGGTGGGGCTGGGGGGTTGAGGAGGGAAACTCAATATGCAATCTTGCTACTGAATCTAAAAATTAAACCATCTCTTCAGTTCATTCTCTCTTCCTGAAAATGCCAGGCCCTCAGAGGCTCCTCCCCTAAGTCGGGATGCAGGTGCCCTGCACACCAGACACCTAGATGTGAGTTTTACAGGATATCAGATCACGAAGCTCAAGGTTTGGGGCACTAGGTACAATACACCCAGGTGAATTCTGGGGCCATCCAAGATATCCTTGTCTAAGTGCCTCAGTGGCCTGAATGAGAACGCCACCCCCCCCCTTCCCTTAGTTAGGGCTTTACTTATGTGACATAACTGACTCCTTCCCTCCCTGAAGCCCAGAGTGAGGAAATTTACAACAGCCTGTTCCAGTTGCTCTTTTTTTGTCTTAGTTCACCCCTTCCTACAATTTGCCGGCAAGGAAAGGGACAGGCTATTGGCCTTTTACTATCCTTACATCCTCCTTCCCTAGAGGCAGCCTAGTCACCTAAGCATCAGGTCATATCTGCTCCCCAATGTGTGACATGATTATAAACTGGATCCTCCATGCTTACTTCCCTCCCCAGTACTCCAAAAGAAGCCACAAAAATTTTAAATATTGTTGCAAGGAAATTATCCAACCTGCAACTTCCCTTGCTGTCTAATCTGCCTTTGTATCTCAGAACCTAAGGATTATCTTCTTGTTTGTCTCTGATTTTTTGTTCCCTAGGCAAACCTTAATCTTCCTCTCCATTCTCACACCCCACCCCAGGAAGATGTCAGACTGGAGGCAAGGAGAACAAAGATTAGACTCCCAGAAAGACAACAGGGAAAAGCACATCAACTGCTTCTAACAAGTAACTCCTTTGTATCAAGCATCACTTTCACTGAGCTACTTAGAGCTTCCCTGGTAGCTCAGTTGATAAGGAATCCGCCTGCAATGCAGGATACCCCCGTTTGATTCCTGGATTGGGAAGATCTGCTGGAGAAGGGATAGGCTACCCACTTCAGTATCCTTGGGTTTCCCTGTTGGCTCAGCTGGCAAAGAATCCAGCTGCAATGCAGGAGACCTGGGTTCGATCCCTGGATTGGGAAGATTCCCTGGAGAAGGGAAAAGCTACCCACTCCAGTATTCTGGCCTGGAGAATTCCATAGACTGTATAGTTCATGGGGTCACGAAGAGTCAGACACAACTGAGCCACTTTCACTTACATGAGATAGTGCCTGTAAATTGCTTAGAAAAAAAATACCTAGTCAATGGATATGCAATAAAATATAGTTATTAATTGTTACTTATCACTCACTGTGTCATTCTACCCACTGAAACAAGTGAGGCAATTTGACCAGGTGGTATTCTCTGTTTTACAAACTAGAAAAATGAAGGTCAAAGGCACGGCTATTCTCTGCAGGGGAAATAAAGACTAAGCAGTGGTGCCACATTAAAATACAGAGTTTGTGACCTCTTCTCCTGCACTCAGAGTTTTAATCTTCCTTTTATTAATCAAGTTGCACCGCTTACAAGAAAATTTCTAAAGCTCTTAGATCAAAGGTCAGCAACCTTTTGCTATTAAAGGTCAGATAATAAATATTTCAGGTGTTTCAATCCCAAAAGACTCTGTCTCAAATATTTACCTCTGCTATTATAGCCCAAAAGCAGCCACTGGAAGTTCATGGACAAATAGCTGCGGCTGTGCGTTTCAATAAAATTTTATTTACAAAAACAAGCAGTGGGCCAGATTTCACCAAATGACTATAGTTTGCTGACCTCTACTTCAAATCAATACCAAGTGCTTGGCACATAGTGAGGGATCCAAAATGAGTTTAGATAGATAAATGAATGAAACAATTATTTGTCCTACTTGAAATTCCTTTAGCTCTAAAAGGTTCTACTATCTAACAGTGCCTTTCAGGTTCTTGTGTTATTCAATATAATTTCATATCTCTTCTTTTTCCATGTATAAAATAATATTGAACATGCATCTTGCTACTTTGCAGTCAGATAGGGCTGGAACTGAGACTCAACTTTTCTATTTGGGCAAGTTAATTTACCTTAAATTTCCGTTACCTCATTTGCAAAATGGGCATAAGGACACTTACCAACAGTGGTCTGCATGCATACGTCCTTAGTCGTTACAGTCGTGTTCAGCTCTTTGTGACCCAAGGGACCATAGCCCGCCAGGTTCCTCTGTCCATGGGATTCCCCAGGCAAGAATACATGGAGTGCATTGCCATACCCTCCTCCAGGGAACCTTTCCCACCCACAGATCAAACGTGCATTTCCTGCCGTGCAGGTGGATTCCTTACGGCTGAGCCATCAAGGAAGACAAATAGTGGTCTGAGGCTCAGAACTTATGTAGGCACAACGCCAAGTGAACAGTAGATAGGAATAGACTACATTCCTGTAGACAGGGACTCCTTTTCCAGTGTGTTATCCAAACTTCCCTACTTTTATTCTCCCTCATTTGCTTTTTATGTGGATGGGAGTTGGGAACGGTGGTGATTCCAGTCTGGTAAAGCAGGAGGCACACCACATGCTGAGCTGGCTTAGATGCTGCGCTTCTCCCTAGTGCCCGGCTTCTGAGGCCCTGCAGAGGGCCAGGGAATGGTCCCCACTCGACCTGAGCGCAGTGTTCATAGCAGCTGTGCTGTGAGCTACCGATAATAACATGTTTAAGACCACCTGCATCTGAAATGCACTGTTGGAGATTTTAACACTTCACAATCTAGACTAAGCTCTTCAACTGATATACATAAGAAAGCTTCATACCTTCTTCATGGTGAACAAATGCTTGAAGTGGAAATATGACCAGTAAAAAAGGAAGAAGTCCCCACAACAGTCAACACGTCAGGAAGATCCTGGGGGTTAGAAGTCATAATCAAACAGTCCTAGCACTGCCTCTCACTTTCTGTCACACCTAGAGCAAGACAAACCTATCCTTTCCTCTTCACCTCAATATTTTCCAAATCTCAGTAATTTATTTCCTATCTTCATAACTCTTATCATGCCTATGCGGCCCCATACTATAATTTTTTCTATACTTCAACTGAATCAACTAACTTATTTTACTTAGCCTTGTCCTTCACAATAATGCCTATCATATAATATCACAGGTATATTAACTATACTGTCCCTGTTATACTTTATAATAAACACATACCTATTGAAATATAAATTATACTATTATAATAAAAATATTCCTCCACTATATCATCTAAAACCATCCCAGGTACCACCAGTGGTGGATATTTCCATTTCTGGAAACATTGGCTCTGGGGATGGATGTCTGTGTGTTTTCCACATTGCTTGATTCTTTCACACCCCCAGCAGCACCTGGCACCATGCTGGGCACACACATGGTATATGAAGCCCTTACATTTGTATAGTGCTTTATAGCTTTCAAAATACTTCCACACACTTGGAAAGGAGAACACATCGGAGAGAACCTCCTTGAAGGTTTGTGTAAACTTGACAATGGAGAGGAATACCTGTAAGATCCTAGAAAAGGAACAAAACCACCACTGGGAAGCCTCTCCTGATCATGCAGCCCTGTTTTATCACTGTGAAGGGCATACTAGGTCCTGGGTAAGGGCAGTGGTCTCCCTGAAAAGAGTCAACTCCTTTAGAGAGTGTTATTTCTGGTTCTCCTGCCATAGCCTTGAGGTTTTTCTCATCCCTGAAATCAGATCTTCTCTTTTGTACTCACAACACACTCATAGAGAAAGGTTATCTGGCTGAATTACTAGGAGAAGGAAAGTCGCGGAATTCCATGCAACTTCAAGGCATTATTAAAGCAATATTTTTTGATATTATTACCAAGCCTAATGCTATGTTGAATCTGCAGTTATGGAGTTCATTCTAAAGCACTTGATTGTGCCCAGAAGAGAAATAGTCTTACAAGTAATTTTCTCAAGCATGCTTGAAGAAAGGGCAGTGCATGGCTCAGTAAATACAACAGCCTGGACAGTTATGAGCTATCATGCTAAACTGAATTGACTTACTGCTATAACTTGCAATGAATGAGTTCTGCCTATGAGAAGCTCTCTGCTAGGCCTCACAGCCTACATTTTTATGGGTGTTTTGTGCTTATCAACATTGTCTGATACCTAAGAGGAATATGTGAACCACATAACTTTCAGTTTAATTTGTTCAGATTAACTATTTAGTACCATTACAATTAATTAACTTTTAATATTATTATTTATTTACATAGCAGTTAGCTATTCTCTATATTCAGGACAAAACTGATAGTAAATTACAGTGAGAAAAGGTATATTTTGCAGAAATTCCTCCATCTTCTTTCACCAGTTTGATGGTCAGATGTCTTTCATTATGTAATCTAAAAGTCTTGAACTATTCTACTCTTCAAAGTACATCCCAAACTCCAAACAAACGTGACTGAGCTGTATCTCTGAGTGTCTTCCTAAGGGAGCCTTTCCTTGAAGTCACATACTCTACAGAGAAAGCTGAGTTTATAGTAAAAGATTTTGGGGTCATAGGCGTTGGTCATTTTGTCACTAATTTATGTGAGTTGAGTTTTCCATCATCTATGACAATTCACCAACCAACTGCTAGAAATTTAAATGCAAAGAAGTAGTCATATTATTTCATTTTATCCTCACAATAGCATTACAAAGAAAGTCTTGATAGCCCCTTCTCTTAAAAGATGAGGGGACTGAGGTTGAGGGAGGGTGAATAATGTTTTCTGCAGTCTTACAGTACCTTGAGCCAGGATTTGACTCAGGGTTATTTAACTTCATAAACAGAATGTCTTAAGTGGGCTAAGCTGCATTGACTCAGATACTCACTGAGTGTACCCTTGTCCACGAATCAGTCCCCATGAGGTTCCATTAGACAGTCTTTAAGCAGTCTCACGGGCTTCCCTGGTGGTGCAGATGATAAAGAATCTGCCTGTAATGTAGGAGACGCAGGTTTGATCTCTGAGCCAGGAAGATCTCTGGAGAAAGAAATGGTGACCCACCCCAGTATTCTCACCTGGAGAATCTCATGGGCAGAGGAGCCTGACAGGGTACAGTCCATGGGGTCACAAAGAGTCAGACACAACTGAGTGACTAACACTTTCACTTTTCACAAGCAGTCTTATATAAAAACAAGACACTCCAAACTGGGTGGGGGCACATAAGAACTTGGCAAGACAAGCAGAACATGAAGAGTTTAAGGGAATCAGCTTCTAGATCCTCAACCCATAATAGGTCTATGTCTCAGTGATATTGCAGGTTTGGTTCACAAGAATTTTTTTAGATTACCAGTACATATAAAGTTTCTGTTTACATCACACTGTAGTCTGCTAGGTGTGCAACGGCATTATGTCTAAAAACAATGGGAAAGTGACAGTCAGTTAGTCACGTCCAATTCTTTGCAACCCCATGGACCATAGCCCCTCAGGCTCCTCTGTCCTTGGGGATTCTCCAGGCAAGGATACCGGAGCGGGTTGCCACTCCCTCCTGCAGGGGATCTTCCCAACCCAGGGATTGAACCCAGGTCTCCCTCATTGCAGGTGGATTCTTTACCAACTGAGACACCAGGGAAGCCCAAGAATACTGGAGTGGGTAGCCTGTTCCTTCTCCAGGAGATCTTCCTGATCCAGGAATTGAACCGGGGTCTCCTGCATTGCAAGCAAATTCTTTACCAACTAAGCGACCGGGGAAGCCCTAAAAACAATGTAGATACCTAAATTTAAAAACACTTTGTGGCTGAAAAAAAAAATGCTCACCGTCATCTGAACCTCCAGTGAGTCCTACTAGCAACATCATCACTGATTACACATCACCATAACAAATGAAAACACCAAACAATGCAAAATGTGAAATATTGTGAGAGTTATCAAAACATGACACAAAGCACAGAGTGAGCAAGTGCTCTTAGAAAAATGGCTTTGATAGGCTTGCTCAAGGCAGGGTTGCCATAAACCCTCAGTTTCTAAAGTACATAGTATCCGGAAGGCAGTACCAATAAAGAGAAGATCAGTAACCCCAGGTCTACTGCTACCAAGACTGACCTGTCTGAGAAGGCTCCTCAGGCTGGGGGTCTCTTTTCCCAGTCCTTCCCTTTACAGTCTAGACAGAGATTTTCAAATCTTTTCCAGAAAAAGCTGTTTTTTAGCTCTCTAAGTGAACAAGAGGGAGGTCTGGCCCCTTCTGACTCCCAGATTCTGTGCTGAAAAACCTGCCCAATGAAGAGGGGCCATGGAGTGGTGACCAGCTTTTCCTTGAGGGAACTGAGCTACACATTTCTGTAAGAGATGGACTGTGCCAAAAAACCATCTGATGGAATTAATGTCACTATTTTTTATATTAAGAAGGTCAATGCCATCTTATGTGAGTGTAGGTCACAGAAAAAAAAGCATCTATTTCACCAATTTTATTTTCCTTCCAGGGTGGTCACTTCTTGGGATTTAGTGACCACATGCATAGGCACTATTCTCTCTTAAAACAACTCTCGTTAGTTTTGGTTTTTCAGGATTAAAACACCCATTGGCCACACAAAGCTAATTTAAGTAGTTTATTTTCATTCCCCCACACAGCTCATTGATTTGAACCTCTTAGAATCGTTATTCAAATCATAACATTTATTAAAAGTGTTGGGAAATTTTTGCCTTTTATCTATTCATCATAAGTAATGGTAGAAATGGACAATTTAAATAAAGGAAATTGCTCCATTTTTTTCAGCTTTGGTAATTTTTGCAAACTTTAAACTATATGCTAATACAGAAAAGAAACTAAAGAACACTGACACCAGTTCCTGTAATTCACTTAGGAGACTCACATACTTTTAACCAAAGCCAAGTAACTATTGCCCAGGTTGATACTATTAATTTGCTGTAGAATGAGACAACCAGTCATGGCAAATTAAAAATGTAGACCATCAATTGCAACGATGCAGTTGGTTAATAGCTACTACTAGTCTGCCGTTGGTAAGACCAAAGTGTGGTCCAGTGCAAAAGATGAGCAGGCAGCTACAGGCTGATGAAGCAGCTCATCTGGGCCAGGTAAGCTCTTTGTGGGTGTCTAGAGCTTAGGCCTTCCACGCTCTTATGTACATTACACAAGGGTGTAAGAGCAGGCCTGCCTACTGGGGAGATGGAGAGAATAGCATCTGTCTAGAAGGTATCCCTTTGCAACGTGGAAGTACTGACCAGGTAGGGTCCTCGGACAAGAGCAGTAGAAATCACTTCTCACCTGCTGGGAGGGCTAAGGTCTCTAGTGGCTGGGTTTGCTTTGCTAGGATTAATCTTTTTTGAATTGTTCTTACCGGCTGTCTTAATGAAGTGGGTAGGACAAGACTGAAAAGCCAGGAAGTTTATCTGGGGATGCAGAATCTTATTCCTAAATGGCATTCCTTCATTAGACTCAGTTCAGTCTATGGGAAGCAATTAGGAGTCAAACGAGCTTGCTTTTGAGTCTGCCACTTACTAGCTTAGTGAACTTGTAAAAGTTATTTACCCTTTCTGAACCTCAGTTTGTTCATTTGGAAAATTATGATAATAATATCAACTAGCCCTTAAGGTTGCTATGGAAAGTAAATGGAATATTGCACATAAAGTGTTTAACACAGTGCCTGCATGATATAAGGATTCTGAAAGGGGTGGTTATTATGTTATCTTGTTTTTTCAGGTGCCATCATCCTGACCTGGAATGGTATCTTCCCATACTTTCTTCTAATTGGTCTGGACCCTCTCAGAAACCACAGATACACACATCTCCTATTTAGCCCAGATTGTTCATTAAGGCCTGCTATCACTGCTATTACACAGCTGTCTTTACCTTTTTTCCTACCAACCTCTGTTATTTCTATTCATGGAGACAACAGTGTGCTTGTTTATACATTTTGCCAGCATTGTTAAGCATCTGGATGGCCCAAACACTGGAATAAATGCAGAGATGATCAAAGCAGACAGTACGCCTGATCTTTTGAAACTTATAGTCCAGCAGGAAACACAGAACAGTCAACAGCGATAACAATCAGAACAGGAAATACCAGTTGCCATGGGAATACATTGTAGGGCCATTTATCTCATCATGGGTGGTATAGGTGGGGAGTCAAGGGAACTTAGCTTCCTTCCACAGCAAAGTCCTGCACCCCCAATCCCAGCCAGCTATCTCCAAAGTACAAGTCTCTGGTTATCAAAGGGGCCAGGTAAGCAAATGGAAGATGTACCAATATCAGTGTGTTACATGTGTAGTCAACAGCACCCACTCAGATACAAATTGTGAGGTCAATATGGTTGAGAATGAAGAGTTGATCTATAGGCGAATACTTTTTACAACTCAAACTCAAGTACTCATGGGAATGCCCTGGGTGATAAGGAATGATGTATTCTAATATATCATTCTTTTTACAATGTTTAGGCTTTTTCATACATTGAAATGAATTAGCCATGGATTTACATGGATTCCCCATCCCGGTCCCCCATCCCACCTCCCTCTCCACCTGATCCCTCTGGGTCTTTCCAGTGCACCAGGCCCGAGCACTTGTCTCATGCACCCAACCTGGGCTGGTGATCTGTTTCACCCTAGATAATATACATGTTTTGATGCTGTTCTCTTGAAACATCCCACCCTCGCCTTCTCCCAGAGTCCACAAGTCTGTTCTATATATCTGAGTCTCTTTTTCTGTTTTGCATATAGGGTTATCGTTACCATCTTTCTAAAGTCCATATATATGTGTTAGTATACTGTAATGGTCTTTATCTTTCTGGCTTACTTCGCTCTGTATAATGGGCTCCAGTTTCATCCATCTCATTAGAACGGATTCAAATGAATTCTTTTTAATGGCTGAGTAATATTCCATGTTGTATATGTACCACAGCTTCCTCATCCATTCGTCTGCTGATGGGCATCTGGGTTGCTTCCATAATCAACATTTCTCCCATCCAAGTACTAACCAGGCCTGACTCTGCCTAGCTTCTAAGATCAGATGAGAGTGGATGTATTTTGGGTGGTATGAGCATTGACTAAGACAACATTTCTGCAAGTAATGTGAGGTAGAAACTTATTTTTTCAAACATAGAATCAATATCCCCACACTACCTGCTGAATCATCAGCTATCTCTTGCTTGTTCAAATGCAAACTTTATCATATACAAAGTTTCCATTTATTAATGAGTATATTTCCAGGCTCTCTGTTTTGATCCATTTGACAATGTCACACTCTTCTGATTGCTATAATTCTATAGTATGTTTTAATAAACAGTAGGGCAACACCTCTGTTCTCTAATTTTTTCTTGGATGTTTGAAATCCATATTAAATTTCTTTACAAAGAAGCTGAATTTCAAAGTCTATTGGTTTATATATTTCTTAATGTCAGTCTCTAGCTTATGCATTGCTTTTCAGTATCTATGATGTCCAACACTATTATTTCATCTCAGTTTCTGTTTGTTTATAGAATAAAAATGGGGGAGTAGAAATACTATTGGTTGAGTAATTGGAGGACCTAGCTCTGAAACCAGGCCTTGCAATCCAACAGCTCTATGACCTAGGGTACAGCATTTTCTCTTCCTGAGCCCCATTCTGTCCATTTATAATATGGAGATAAGAAAATCCTGTCTTATAAGGTATTGTGAGGATTCTATAAGAGAAAGCAATGAAGATTTTATCAAAGCTACTGTGTCACACTTGCAGAGATACTAGAAGCTATACACATGAAAAACAGGCTGTGATGTTTTAAATGCTACATAGTGTTCAATATCATTATTGGAGAAATCAGCTTAAATATTTCACAGCTGAATACTAGCTTGTCCTGGAACTGGGACTCAATGTAGTCCTTGGTTTTTGGTCAATGGATATTCTGATAGCCTCATCGTATCCTGTGGCTTTTACTTTTAAAATGTTTGAGTGGTAAGCCACAGGTCCAAATCTTTAGCTTATATCCGCAAGTCACAAAGGAAATCCCCAAATTTCAAAAACTGATATCTGCCAAACTCAAATGGGCTATAGCTCTACCTGGGATGTTTTACGAGATTCAGACAACACATAATGCAACACGTGGACAGGGTAAACCAAAGGGGCCAGAGTTTGCATCCCAAGAAAATTACCTTATGAAATGATCATCAGGAAACAAATCATCTCGGCCTGTAAATAACTCCATGTACAGTAATATAGTTGTCACTTCGTATTTGCTACTTCTCAACTAGAAGAAAAGGAAAATGCAAAAGTGTGAAAATAAGTCCATAAATATCTCTTAAGAGACTACTGAAAATTTAATTAACTGAGCAATTGAGCCAGATTTCTTTAAATTTAGATCTGAAATGTGAGGGGTTCCTTCAGAGCTTTCTTCTGGTTGGAATGGGGCAGGACTGGCAGTGGGTGTAAAAACAAAACAAAATAAAATGCTCTACTAAGCTTTAACTCAGTAATGTTTCATCATTAAGAAAGTATTAAAAGGAAGAACAGTTCTGCCCTTTATAATCAGCAGAACACACCAGAAAACTGCACCCCAATGGGTCTATCTTTCTCCAAGAAACAGGATAGGGTCCAGTAAACAATTCCACAGCATTAAACAAACATCATGATCCCTACTAAGCATAAAGCACTAGGCACTGTAGGAAATAAAATAGTGCCTAAGGTGTGGCCCCATCCTCTCAGATCTCAAGTCCAGGGGGAAATACAGGTGCACAGGCGCATGTGGATCACAAGGGCCGTATGGCTGAGTCCCCAGGCTCCTCCCCACGGGGAGGAGAGGACAGAGGATGCGAAGATCTTCAGTCATTGGGCCACAAAACAGAAGTGGGAGGGATGCTGAATCAAAGGGGTCCTCATACAAGAGGCACCCTGCTGCCACCTCCTCCTCCACACAGAAGCAGGTGGGGCCGGCCACGCCCACTGACAGCAGGAGAGGAGGGGTGGGAGGGTGTTCTGTCTTCCCTTCTCCTTTGGGAAGCAGGTCAGGTATGTGAACTTGGAGTTGGCTCTGCAGGTCAGGTCATCTCCCTTCCTTCCCTTCCTCCCTCTTTCTCCTTCCCTTCCCCCTTCTCTCTCTTGCTCCTTCCCTTCCTTCTTCCCTCCTTCCATTCCTCCTTTCCTATCCCTCTTTCCTTCCCCCCAGCCTTCCCATCCTCATTCCCTTTCTATCTTCTTTCCACCCTCATCCCTCTCTCCCTTTCTTCTTCTCTACTTGTTCTCTCTCACAGATGCCCACAGACCCCACTCACTCTGAGTGCATCTGTCTTCAACATAGCCAACAAACATACCGCATAATAAACAGGCCACACAATGAAAAACATTCTCAATATTTCTGTCTAGGGAAGGAACCATAGGTGGTTTACATTAGATTTTTGCCTATGCTGTCTTTACAGTACAGCTTTCACTGTAGTCTTGTCCTGAGCTGGGAGGGATTTCAAGGAACCAGCACAGAATAATACAACGATGCAGTACTTTGTTTCCCCCCGGATACATAGCTGTGTTTGCTCCATCGGGGGTGGAAGACTAAGGGAGGTGGTGACAGGTACCAAACCCTGTCTGGAGAAGTTCACGTGTTGGCTGATACAATATGAGAGTGTGTCTTAGAGAGGCTGAGATGTGAAGCAGATTTTGGATAAGCACAAACTATTTTCTCTTTGGGAAAGAGCAGACCTGGAGTTTTAAACCAAGGAAGGTTCATCTCTTCACTCCATCTCTGCCCTCCTGGAGCAGCCAGACCTTGAAATCTAAGGTATCTAGAATTGATCCCTGTGCTGCTTGAAATCATCCTATCAGTTCATCATCTTTCAGCCCTGCACTAATGTCAGGTTAGAGGATTCAGAAGCAGTGCCAGGAGTACATTTATTTCCAGAGATCTGGGGCCTATATTGCCAGAGAGATACTAAAAATTACCGCAAGATTTGGATATCTCACAAAGAGGCACCCGTCACCTCTTTGCAAAATATATCTTCGGGATGTTTCCAAATTGAATATTTTGAGCGCCTACTTTAAGCATCTTTGGGATGTTTGTGTCAATCTTGTGCCTCTAGGAAATGGTATATTTCTTTAGGATTTATGATCATAGTTTGGGACAGCTGGCAAGAAATGTCTCCGCCAGTTTGTCAATAGCATTGAGCAACTAAGAGGTGTGGTTCTCAAGGAAGAGGCAAGCACATACAGTGCTCTAACTCTGTGCTGGGCACTGGTGTTTCATGTTTCATCCTCACAGGAATCCCTGTGACGGAGGCACAACTGGAATTCTCCTCTTATGGGCAAGGAAGCAGCAGGCAGAGAGGGGAAGTATTTTGTGCCTGAGAGCACACAGTCAATCGGTGTAAGGCAGAATGCCAGGTCCATGAGGACAGAGATCTTCAGTTTTGTTTTCTTCCCCTGCTATATCGCAAGCTTCTGCATGGTGCCTGGCACATAGTAAATGCTCAGAAAATACTTTATGAGTTAATAAAGCAAGAGTGCAATGTAAACCCAGCAGTCTGGCTCTAGAGTCTGTACCCTTGTTACTGAGGGGGTCAGAATATGCCATCCCAAAACATGCCATTTTGGCATAAGAGTTATTCTGAACTGAAGGTGACTGAGAAACAGATGTGGGGAAAGCACTCTATTCTCCCTGTCTAAAAGCAGGGCATAAATTTCCCTTTGTGAAGATGTGTCCCCTTCCTTCTCCCATACCAGGAAGAGGAGACTTTTACTACTGGAGGCAGTTTCTACTTGAATCTGCATAAACAATTATCACTGACATCTCATCTTCCGTTAGTTTCCCCCATATATTTACTTTCTCACAACTTACTGCCCCAGAAATCCAAACTCTTTTCCTTTGTCTTATCACTTCTTCACAAATGTATGGCTCTTTGTTTAAATAGTATATAAGCTCTCAGGCCCTACTGTTTCTTTGGGTTTTCATGTCCTTTCTATGAGACCCCCACATACACACACAAGTGACAATGTACATCAAATAAAAATTGTGTACATTTTATTCTGTTACTCTACCTTTGTTAGTTTAATCTACACAACCCTGATAATAAACCTAAGAGGGTTTTCCTCTCCAAAGCACACAATGCCATTTTTCTCTTCTCTGTGCTTCCTGTGTTTCCCCATCTTTTTCCTAGGCTAGCGGTTCTCAAACTTTAACCTACATCAGCATCACCTGAAGGGCTTCTTTCAGCACAGACTGCTGAGCCTCACCCTAGAGTTTCCAACCAGTATATCTAGGATGTATATTCCAGTATATCTGGAAATTTATGCTTTTAACAAGCTCCCTATAACTGCTGAGGCCACTGGTCTGGGGACCACACTTTGAGAACCTCTGCCCTAGGCCACAGAGAAGGCAACGGCACCCCACTCCAGTACTCTTGCCTGGAAAATCCCATGGATGGAGGAGCCTAGTAGGCTGCAGTCCATGGGGGTCTCGAAGAGTCGGACACAACTGAGTGACTTCCCTTTCACTTTTCACTTTCATGCGTTGGAGAAGGAAATGGCAACCCACTCCAGTGTTCTTGCCTGGAGAATCCCAGGGACGGGGGAGCCTGGTGGGCTGCCGTCTATGGGGTCGCACAGAGTCAGACACTATTGAAGCGACTTGGCAGCAGCAGCAGCAGCCCTAAGCCAAAAAAAAAGTCCCTTTAAAAGCTCTACATTTTTATGCAAACATTCTTTCCCTTTTTTCTACCAGAGGAAGGAAAGCTTATCCTGCTCACAATGCTGAGGGAAAGAAAGACTAACTGAAAATGTCCCCATCTCCATTTCAGCAGAAGCATATTCTAGAGCAAAAGGAGATATTGCTAGAGTAATAGCGAAGACCCATAACTTACAATGAGAGAACCTAAACTCAAGCCTTGGCCACTGGTCAAGTCAGTTGACCTTTCGGCTCCGCGTTCTACAAAAGGAACATGCAGATAAATCCTGCCTTTTCTACATCCCCGGGCAGTTGTGAAAATTAAGGGATAAAACAAGGATAGCACTTTGCAGACTCTAAAGGACTATAGAACCAGTGTGTGTTGTTATGTAGTCAGCTCATAAAATCATAATGTTGGTCTTGAAACTAGAATTAACTCTGGTGGGTGACGGGTGAGTTCAGAAAGAAGTGTGGGCTCTCTTTATATACTGTACGGCTAAAACAAAATGAAACCATGAGATGTTTCCAAGTAGAACATGAAAATTAAAACTATATACTTCCAGATGAAATATACTTCATTATCACAGGCCAAACATAAAATAAATAGGGCAGAAATACAGCTATCCGTTCCCATAAAGAACAGGGAGGAAATTTGGTGAACAATTCCTGAGTAACTTTAAATGCCTCTTCTATCTTTTTACTGCAGAGCCAAGAAGGGCAGAAAATTATGACAAACTAATTATGATGATGGATGGGGAGCCAGTCCCTAATGTTAGCTACACTGCCGGAGCAAAGAACAGTGCCACAGCTCACATACTTCAATAGGCAAGACACTCTAGATGATAATGAGCAATACAGATTAACAACATTATGTTAAAACAGGATGATTATTCTTTTTCATTTCATAGTTCTTTCCCATGAACCTGGTCCTGTGTTACGTTTTTCTGTTTCTTGTTTCTAAGGTGCTATCTGTGTATATCAGGCAGGCTCCTCTCCTGCTAATTAAAGGTGATGTTGTGCTTGCTTTTCCTGCGGACTCCAACAGCAGGGGTCCAGGGACCAAAGATTGATGAAACCACTGCATGAGAACCGCCCTTTCCGAAAGCAAGATGAGGTCATGGCAAGATCAGGGATACAAAGCAGAAAGCTCTGCAAAAAATGAATTCTGCTTTTCTTTCTTTTTTAAGTGCTTTTTTGAGAATTTTAACAATGCATTCAACAAGCTGGAGTGAAGGTGATGAGCTTGGAATTAGGAGGTGGGCATTTTTTACTTTGGTTGGAGATAAATTTCAGACAGCATCACATAATTAAGCAGCCATTTAGTGATATAAAATAATAAGTCCTCTCATTCCTTCATTCAGGTAGTCAGTCAGTCATAATCAGTATGTATTAAGCACTTGTCATGTGCCTGGCACTGGGGGACACCTGGGGACACAATGGTGTAGTGGACAATACAGACATGAGCCTTACCGTTCCAAAGGGGGAGACAAAACAAAGATAGACAAATATGCAGAATGGTTGCAACTTATACAAAATGTCATGAAGGAAAGAAACAAAGGGCTGAGATGGAGACTAACAGAGGAGGCTCCTTTAGGTAGGACCCTCACAGATGGGGGGGAGGGAATTAACCAACACTAGAAGGACTACAATGAGCTACGGATCCACAGGAGAGGAGAATGATATCAGAGAGCAGCATTTGCAAGGTACAAAGCATGGAACACAGCTCATTTGCAGATCTGAAGGTCAATAAAGCTGAGGTGAGCAACCAGGAAGAGAAGCAAGGTACAGCTATTGAGGTATACAGGAACCAACTTTGGTAAGACCTTGAGTGAAGAGGAACTAAAAATCCTCTTGATGAAAGTGAAAGAGGAGAGTGAAAAGGTTGGCTTAAAGCTCAACATTCAGAAAACTAAGATCATGGCAACTGGTCCCATCACTTCATGGGAAATAGGTGGGGAAACAGTGTCCGACTTTATTTTTCTGGGCTCCAAAATCACTGCAGATGGTAATTGCAGCCATGAAATTGAAAGGTGCTTACTCCTTGGAAGGAAAGTTATGACCAACCTAGATAGCATATTAAAAAGCAGAGACATTACTTGCCAACAAAGGTCCATCTAGTCAAGGTTATGGTTTTTCCAGTGGTCACATATGGATGTGAGAGTTGGACTGTGAAGAAAGCTGAGTGCCGAAGAATTGATGCTTTTGAACTGTGGTGTTGGAGAAGACTCTTGAGAGTCCCTTGGACTGCAAAGAGATCCAACCATTCCATCCTAAAGGAAATCAGTCCTGGGTGTTCATTGGAAGGATTGATGCCGAAGCTGAAACTCCAGTACTTTGGCCACCTCACGCAAAGAGTTGACTCATTGGAAAAGACCCTGATGCTGGGAGGGATTAGGGGCAGGAGGAGAAGGGGGCGACAGAGGATGAGATGGCTGGATGGTATCACCGACTCGATGGACATGAGTTTGAGTAAACTCCAGGAGTTGCTGATGGACAGGGAGGCCTGGTGTGCTGCGATTCATGGGGTCGCAAAGAGTCGGACACGACTGAGCAACTGAACTGAGCTGATTCAATGGTGAAAGAGTACGCAGTGGAAGTGGTGAGCCACTAAGAGGCAGTAGTTCAAGTAAGAGATGGTGATGGAGGTAGTGAAAATGGAGGTAGCCATGGAAACAGAAGGTAAATTTAGTGATAGGCTTGATGGGACTTGTTGATGGATTGGTTAGAGGTGGGAGTCATGATACAGGAGAACCATAGATGACCTGAAGGTTGCTGGCTTCAGTGATGGATTGGATGGCAGCATCTTTATTGACCTTGACTAGAAACAGATTCCTGGGGAAGAAACTAAATTTCCAGGGTGGAAATCTCTCCCTGCTCTTGGAGTCTGAAGACACTGTCAGTGTTCTGACAGGGTGTATACATTCACATAGATCTTAGGACACTCTCATTCCACACAAAACAGTATCATGAGACGCTAGAAAAGGCTGGAAATGCAGTTTGCTGGGTGGTCCTAGGAAAGTGTCCCATGCTGACTTATAAAGTGCCTCCCCACAGCTTGCAGCAGCCACCTTTCACAAAGATGTCACCCACAGTGGCAACCCACTAGTTTCAGCCCAACATCCTGGCAAAAACATGGGAAACACACATGCAAAGCTCTAGGCCATGTTTCTACCACATAAGCTGTATTAATAACAGTTTTTAGTACTTTATCTCACATTGTAACTTACAGTGTATTTTAAGACAGTACCTCTAAAACTTTAGTGTAGACAAATTCCCTTGACATTTTGTTAAAGATTCTGATTGAGTAGGTCCATTGTGGGGCCTGAAATTCTGTGTTTCTGACAAGTTCCTGAGTGATGCTTAGGCCAACAATCTGCAGATGACACTGGAATAGCACCTCTGTAATGTACCTTATCTTTCACAGTCTTCAGGAAAGCTTAATCATCTCCATTGTACAGATGAAAAACCTAACATTCAGAGTTTTAAAAATAAATTTTGTCTAAACAATAGTCAATAAGACCTAGAATGTAAACCACAGTTCAGTAATACTAGTTATAATTAGAAAATTCTGTGAGGTTATAGAGGTTATGGTGATGCTGGTGGTAAAGAACTCACCTGCCAATGTAGGAGACAAGAGATATGAGTTTGATCCCTGGGTTGGGAAGATCTCCTAGAGGAGGGCATGACAACCCACCCCAGTATTCTTGCCTGGAGAATCCCATGGACAATGGAGACTGGTAGGCCATAGTCCATAGGGTTGCAAAGAGTTGGACATGACTGAAGTGACTTAGCACACACAATCCTTGTTTAGTCAAAATGTCATTTGGCAAATAGATAAAAGAAAGAACTATTTAAATTATAAGTGATCCATTTATTTGCCAGCAGATCAATTCAGGAAAAATAAAATAATGTTTGAGATTAACTATATTTAACAGATATCTTTATGTGTGTATAATTTTAATTATTTTAATTGAGGTATAACTTACATACATTAAATGCTCAAGTGTGAAATGTTCAGCTCCATTGTATTCATTTTGAATTAAGGCAAAATTTATATATATTAAAATGTATGGATCGAAAGTATAATTCAGTTCAGATTCAATCGCTCAGTTGTGTTCAACTCTTTGAGACCCCATGGACTTCAGCATGCCAGGCCTCCCTGTCCATCACCAACTCCCAGAGTTTACTCAAACTCATGTCCATTGAGTTGGTGATGCCATCCAACCATCTCATCCTCTGTCGTCCCCTTCTCCTCCTGCCTTCAATCTTTCCCAGCATCAGGGTCTTTCCAAATGAGTCAGTTCTTCGCATCAGGTGGCCAAAGTATTGGAGTTTCAGATTCAGCATCAGTCCTTCCAATGAATATTCAGGACTGATTTCCTTTAGGATGGACTGCTTGGATCTCCTTGCAATCCAAGGGACTCTCAAGAGCCTTCAACAACACAGTTCAAAAGCATCAATTCATTGGTACTCAGCTTTCTTTATAGGCCAACTCTCACATCCATACATGATTACTGGAAAAATCATAGATTTGACTAGATGGACCTTTGTTGGCAAAGTAAGGTCTCTGCTTTTTAATACGCTATCTAGGTTGGTCATAACTTTTCTTCCAAGAAGCAAGCGTCTTTTAATTTCATGGCTGCAGTCACCATCTACAGTGATTTTGGAGCCCCCAAAATAAAGTCTGTCACTGTTTCCACTGTTTCCCCATCTATTTTCCATGAAGTGATGCGACTGGATGCCATGATCTTAGTTTTCTGAATGTTGAGCTTTAAGCCAACCTTTTCACTCTCCTCTTTCACTTTCATCAAGAGGCTCTTTAGTTCTTCTGCACTTTCTGCCATAAGGATGGTGTTATCTGCATATCTGAGGTTATTGATATTTCTCCCAGAAATTTTGATTCTGCCTTGTGCTTATCCGGCCGGCATTTTGCATGATGTACTCTGCATATAAGTTAAATAAGCAGGGTGACAATATACAGCCTTGACATACTCCTTTCCCTGTTTCGAACCTGTTGTTCCATATCCAGTTTTAACTGTTGCTTCCTGACCTGCATACAGATTTTTCAAGAGGCAGGTCAGGTGGTCTGGTACTCCCATCTCTTTAAGAATTTTCCAATTCTCTTTAAGAATTATCTAAAGTATAGCCACCCCCAAAAACAAGATATAGAGAATTCCCATCATCCAAGACAGTTCCATCATGTCCCTTTCTAGTCAATTCTTTCATTTTTACCAAGTGATAAATTTAGTCTGTTCTTAGACTTCATATGATTGAAACTGTATAGTATATAAAGTCACCTGGTATCCACAGTTTCTGCATTGGCAGATTCAGCTGACCACAGATAGTGTACTTTATTTATGATCCATGGTTGATTGAATCTGCAGATGTGGAACCTAGTAGGATGGAGGACCAACGATGAGACTTTGAAAATCCACAAACTTTTGGTACCCAGGGCTGGTCTTGGTCCCAATCCCCCCTCGGATATCAAAGGACGCCTGCACTTGTCTATTCTTGCTTCTTTCACTCCACATAACATTTTAAGGTTCATAAGCAATATTTTTTTATCAAGAACTATCCCACCTCTCATTATACAATACCTGTAGTTTGCTTTCACCATGACTTCATGATTATCCCACAGTGAGAGGTTTCCCATTTGGGACTAAAATTATAGAAATTGCCCATCTAGCAACCACTGAGCATTTGATTGTAATAATAAAGTCTGACCAAACGTTATTGTTGAGTTAAAAAAAAAAACACTTTTGAAGCTAGTTTGTTTTCTTTTGCTGACTGGCTTTGTCAGTTACTTAATTGCACATTCTGGATTTTGTCATAGTGCCTCTTAACACCAAACACTCTAAAACAAGAAATTTTCTCAAGCAAAAATGAACTGCAATAGCAGCAACATCTTTAAGACAAAGAAGCATTATTCAGTATACTTGCATTCAAACATGCAATTTTCCTCAACCTACTTCTTTTTCTTTTTTATTCTTGGCAGCAGTCCTAGCAAAGGTAGACATTTTATTGAGAAACACACCCACAGAGCCAGAATCAAAGGTTCCAGCCTCCTGCCAGCTAACCTAGCTAATAAATGTTCCTCTGTTAGCTATACCTGCCAATAGATAATGAGGCTCTTGGTCAGCTTCTGACCTCAGGGACCCAAGTGGGATGGGTCACAAAACTGAGTCCTCTGACTACCTTGGTTTCTACATCTCTGAGATGTAAGAGTTCCATAAATTAGATTGTAGACCATGCCTTTAAGATTGGGACCTCCCTGGTGATCCAGTGGTTGAGAATCCACCTGTCAGTGCAGGGGACACAGGTTCGATCCCTGGTCCAAGAAGATCCTTAAGCCTATGTGCTACAACCACTAAACCTGTGCCCTACAACCAGGGGAGCCACCACAATGAGAAGCCTGTGCACCACAGCTGCAGAGTATCCCTCACTTGCCACAATGAGAGAAAGCCCATGCAGCGAAAGAGACCTAGCCCAGCCAAAAATGAATACACAATAAATAAAAATATGTTTTAAAAATAAAATAAGGCTGAGGCTTAAACTCTAATGCTCCAGTCAGCATCTTCAGCTCCTTTTCAGTAGGGCTGTCTATTCCATTACACACACACTGACAGTATGAGTACTCAGTACATATAGGGAGTCGGCAGAACCACCTGCATTTAGTCCCTCCAATGCACCTGATGTCAGGGCCTATCACTTTGAAAACTGGGTTTGAGAGAAATTTTTGTTTAGGTAGGAATTTGTTTTCACTTCAGTTTTTATTTTTCGTCTCTGAGAATGGGTGGTAAAATCATATTTCTCTGTTTATCAGGTAAGCTTGGGGATAAACTGCTATAGAATCTAGTTTGGTAATACTGAAGAATTTTAGGAGAGTAGAAAATGTGAAACTATCTGTTTGTAATTGGAAGCTTGCCCTAAGGGGCACATAATGGCATGTCCAAGGGGATAAACATTCTGCCTTTGTATTCCCTACACCTAGCCCAAGGCTGGGCATAGAAAGATACTCAATAAATACTTGTGGAATCACGGGCATTTTGTATGTTCAAAATAAAGGAAAATAGCACAGGTCTTTTAAAAGGAGTGATAAGGCAGACACTCCTTTCACTGACAAAGTACAGAATAATTATTGCAGAAGCAGGAAGACAGCAAAAATACACTTTGTGGGGAAAATGTTTATGTCAAGAAAATTTCTAAGTGAATCTAATGCCTTGTAAGACAAAAAAAAAATCAAGCTATAAGTTTTATGCTTTTTACTCAGTTTCAAATTTAAACATTCATAGTACATGATTTTATCATGTATAATTACTGAGTGACAGTCACATACAGATTTATTCAGTACCATTGAATGGAAAAGAGCTCCAACAGACATTCATGAATATATTAAAGCCACACTTAGGTATTAGAGTCTTAATCAAGAAATGATAACCCTTCTCATGAATACTGTTGTTGATGGTGCAAGTTGTCAAAGATGTGAAGAAACACTATTTTGAATAGCAAGTTGTGTTTCTAACTTAAAAAAGTGATAGTTTCATCTGCCACATTTTGACTAACTTTGCTTGATCTGGTCCTATGTTTGGCCATTGTACCAACTGAGGCAGGGACATCATGGAGAAGGAACAATGGGAGCACATGCCTCGTGTCTGTTTCTCCAACACACAAGCAAGCCCTTACTGGCTTCCAAGCCTGTGCATCTGCTTTTCTCTCCCCCTGAAATGCCCCATTCCCAGCACTTCATGGGACCAGCTCATTGTCATCCTTTAAGTTCTTCCTGGAGAACCCCATGGACAGAGGAGCCTGGTGGGCTACAGTTCATAGGGTCACAAAGAGTCAGACATGACTAAAGCAACTTAGTATGAACGTATATATGTAAGTTCTTGCTCTAGTGTTTTCCTCAGAGAGGCACTCCCTGACCACTCTCTCAGTCTACAGTGGCTGCGCTAGTGGCCCTCCACCTCATCACATTCAACTGTTCAGTTGTCTATTCTCTGTTGACTTGTCAATTGTCTATTTCCTTCATTTGAATGGAAGCTCTCTGAGGCCAGGGACTCTATCTGTCTCAAGCATCAGCACATAGTGGGCACCCAATAAATATTTGAAGGAAAAATGAATAAATGTATGAACTCACCACTTCTATTTATAAAACACTTTAAGTGCACACAATGTGAGGAATCAGCATAAGGCTATTTCTAAACCTAGCCTCCCAAAGTTTAGTGGAGACAGAAGGCAATTAGCTGCAATCTTGCAGGTTCTTTCACTATTTCTTTGCATTCCCATTGGTGATGGGATAGTTATACAGTAGAGAGCAGCTCATACAACATGGGTTTGGCTCACATGAGAAACTCAGGTGGAAATAAAAGGGCTGCTTCTCTGCTGTTTCTGGCAGGGTTCACATAAGGTACTATGCCATAACTCGTAGTGACATCTAGTAGTCTGTAGTCAACTCTGTGGACACCTCAGAAGTTGAGAAACCAGAAGATGTGATACAAGAGGTTAAAGTGAGGTGCTGTGACATTAGCCTTTTATTCAAAGTGCCTAGAGCATCTAAATACATTCATAGGAGTTTTTTCTTTTTGCTACATTAATTCTCATAGTAATTCATATTCATTATATAAAACTGAAAAAAATACCCCAAAGCATTAAGCTATCCAAAGAAGATGATCACAACATGTTTCCATAATGTAGTGTGACTTTGCAATGAGAACATCTAAATTTCAATACCATTTTGGCTACTTATTGGTTTTGTAAACAGATTGTAAATGGTCACAAATTTTTCCCATCCCTATATGCAAGCCCCCCTGCAACATGACTATGTCACTCTTATAATCAAGAGGTGAGATCTATTTCTCCACCCCTTGAATAAGAACTTGGTTGAGCATGGTTTACTTCACATAACCAATAGGACATTATCAAACATAACACCAGCAGAAACTTGAAAAATACTTGGGTATCTGGATTTGGCCACTCATGGGAATTCCACTACCACCATGTCAACAGGCCTAGGTTGGTGTCCTGGAGGATGAGTGACCACACAGAGTGAGGACCAGCTGTCCCACAGTCCCAGTGATTGCCAAGAGGTGAGAGTGTGACCATCCTTGACCATTCAGCCCATGCCAGGTCATCTAAGTCAGAAGAATCACAGTCAAGCCAAAGAATTATGCCAAATAGTGTCAGTTGTTTTAAAACACATATATTTTGGTAGCAGAAACTACAATGATTCTGGGCAAATCACTTAATCTCTTTAAGCCTCAGTTTCCTAATCTGAAGAATAAAGATAAACAAAACATACTTCCAATAGGCTTTGCTTCAAGTACTAAATGATAATAAATCTACCTAAAGAAACAAAAGACCTATATATAGAAAACTATAAAACACTGTTGAAGGAAATCAAAGACAAGACAAATAAATGGAGAAATACGCTATGTTCATGGATTGGAAGAATCAATATAGTGAAAATGAGTATACTACCCAAAGTAATCTATAGATTCAATGCAATCCCTATCAAGCTACCAATGGTATTTCTCACAGAACTAGAACAAATAATTTCACAATTTGTACGGAAATATCAACACTTTCTAACACCATACACAAAAACAAACTCAAAATGGATCTAAATGTAAGACAGGAACTATAAAACTCCTAGAGGAAAACATAAGCAAAACACTCTCTGACATAAATCACAGTAGGATCCTCTATGACCCACCTTTCCATTACTCTGGTAACAGAAATAAAAGCAAAAATAAACAACTGGGACCTAATTAAACTTAAAAGCTTTTGCACAATGAAGGAAACTATAAGCAAGGTGAAAAGACAGCCTTCAGATTGGGAGAAAATAATAGCAAGTGAAGCTACTGACAAAGAATTAATATGAAAAATACACAAGCAGCTCATGTAGCTCAATACCAGAAAAATAAACACCCAATCAAAAAATGGACCAAAGAACTGAACAGACATTTCTCCAAAGAAGACATATAGATGGCTAACAAACACATGAAAAGATGCTCAGCATCACTCATTACCAGAGAAATGCAAATCAAAACCACAACGAGGTAACATTTCATGCCAGTCAGAATGGCTGCTATCAAAAAGTCTATAAACAATAAATGCTGGAGAGGGTGCAGAGAAAAGGGAACCCTCTTACACTGTTGGTGGGAATGCAAACTAGTACAGCTACCATGGAGAGCAGTGTGGAGATTCCTTCAAAAACTGGACATAGAACTGCCATGTGACCCAGCAATCCCACTGCTGTGCATACACACCCAGGAATCCAGAATTGAAAGAGACAACTGTATCCCAATGTTCATCACAGCACTGTTTACAATAGCTAGGACATGGAAGCAACCTAGATATACATCAGCAGACAAATGGATAAGAAAGCTGTGGTACATATATACAATGGAATATTACTCAGCTATTAAAAAGAATGCATATGAATCAGTTCTAGTGAGGTGGATGAAACTGGAGCCTATTATACAGAGTGAAGTAAGTCAGAAAGAAAAACACCAATACAGTATATTAATGCATACATATGGGATTCAGAAAGATGGCAACGATGACCCTATATGTGAGACAGCTAAAGAGACACAGATATAAAGAAGACTTTTGGACTCTGTGGGAGAAGGCAAGGGTGGGATGATTTGAGAGGATAGCATTGAAACATGTATATTACCATATATGAAATAGATCACCAGTCCAAGTTTGATGCATGAAACAGGGCACTCAAAGCTGGTGCACTGGGACAACCCTAAGGGATAGGATGGGGAGGGAGGTGGGAGGGGGCTTCAGGATGGGGGACACATGTACACCCATGGTTGATTCATGTCAATGTATGGCAAAAACCCCTACAATATTGTAAAGTAATTAGCCTCCAATTAAAATTAATTAATTAATTTTAGAATATATATAAATAATATAAAAATGAAAAGAAATGAGATAATCTTGGAAAAGATTCAACATCATTCCTGGCACATAGTAAGTGCTAAATACATTTTTATTGATTTCTTTCAAGCTTCTTAGAAAATGAAGAGTGCACTCTATTATTTTCTGTTCTCCATTGTTGATATAATATTATACTATACTGTGTGTTTAGTCACTCATTCATGTCCAACTCTTTGTGACCTCATGGACTGGAGCCCACCAGGTCTCTGTCCATGAGGATTCTCCAGGCAAGAATACTGGAGTGGATTTCCATGCCCTTCTCCAGGGGATCATCCCAACCCAGGGATCTAACTCAGGTCTCCCACATTGCAGGCAAATTCTTTACCAACTGAGCCCCTGGGAAAGCTCTAGTATTATACTACCTAATATTTATCCACAACATAAAACCTTTTCCCCATTTCTTATTACTTATGGTGCTTCAAACTTTTACATTTTTCTTAATAACCTCATCAGGATCTCATAGAAGCACCCCCTCTGCCATACTGAAGTGGAAGATGGTTTTTCCAGGGCATTTGGGAACTTCCATGAAGCTGCTTCAAGGAGAAATAAGGAATAGTCTTCCCATGGAGCAAACTGAAAAATTCTAATTTATCCAACAGAATAATTTGTTTTCAGCAGTCAGTTAGAGAGATCCCCAGGGCCTAAAAGTGATGCTCTGAGCAGACCTATGCTCTTTCTTGCAAAGAAGTCCCTTGTAGCTTCATATCATGAGTATTTGCTCTGAGACTAAGAAGCTCCTGCTTATGGCAACTCTAGAATGAAGAGGGCATACTGGAGATGGCTCTACAGATTGTTAGAAAGCCCTTCCCTGGAATGGGGTCTGTATCATCCGCCAAGCAGACTCTAGCAGTTGTCAGAACCCCTGACAGATGCCTGTGGATCCGTGTTGGCCAGTAGCTCAGAGGCCCAGTTGCTGGGGCTAAAAGTCACAGCCACAGCACACCAGGCACACTAACTTCCTGTGGTGATTCTAGTGACCACACTTTCACAGGTCCTGTTGGAAGACTAGCTCCTCTGGTGTAGGCAGTTGTCTTAAAGAGTTCCAGAAAGTGTACTTCAGCTCCGGAACCTCATAAAAGAGCTTCTTGAGGTTTGAAGCCGCAGGAAACAATCAACTGTTGTCCAGAAGAGAAAAAAGATGAGGATCCCCATAAGGAATGGAAAACTGTGAGCTTCATGACAAGGACCAAACGAGCTGGAGATTATTTCTGGTGTGTGTCTCTAGCCTTAGGATTAAAGATAATAGGGATGATGAAACAAAATGAGACATTCCATGCATTTATGAATTGGTAAGCCTATTCTTACCACAGTCTGTGCTAAATCATTTTAGTGTCTACTTCTTAGCAACTTGTTATGCATTCCAGCCATACTATCTGCTTTGACCTACTTTCCTTACTTTGTAAGGGAAAAAACTGCAGGAACTAGACCCAGTCAATATCCAAGTTCCAACCAATTATGAAGCTAGCCAAACCACAGTTTCTTCCAGCAATTTTTGCCACAGACCATCAAGAAAAATACAACTTCTTATTCTTATTTATATATTGCTGTCATTCTATATGCTTTATAGAATTTTGTTGGTAAATCCAGTACAGTGAAAACAGATGACAATGGATTTACTCAGAAACTGTTTTTCTTAGTTCTCTGTAGAGAGGAACTCCTCCAGAAATATCAACATGCTTGCCTAGGTCACAAATCCAATGACACAACTTCTACTGTCAGTCTTAAGGCACTTACATGTCCACTTACTCGAGCAACAGACACATATGTTGATATGTTCATTTTATTTGAAAATTATCCTATGCCTATTTTCAAAAAATACCCAAGGCAGCTTACAATGAGAGATGTATAAGACAGTGCAACCAAGAAACAGCAGAAAGGAGATATCAAGAACCATGCCCAGAGAGCAGAAGTATACACATTGCAACTACATTAAGATGGGGCCATATGGATGCTGTGTGCTAAGCTGCTTCAGTCATATCTGACTCATTGCAACCCTATGGACTGTAGCCTGCCAGGCTACATGTTAACTTTATCTCTGACAGCACAGGAAACATTGAGATCTGTTGGAACAGTCAAAGATTTGGATTAAGACAAATAGACTTCAGATCACTTAATGGGAAAATTCAGGTAAGTTACCAACTCTTTGAATTCCAGTTTTTTCTAACCCAACACTTATAACAGGCATGGCATAGAATTCTTATGAGGAGTAAAATGACAACACAGATGTAATAAAAAATAAACACAGGGGTGATAACCAAGTACCATGTGCCAGGCACTTGCACATATCACATCATTTCCTTCTGACAAGGATTCTATGATTCTTGACTACTATTCCAGTTTCAATCATTTGAAAAGTGAGACATAGAAAGTCTAATGAGATGTCAAAGGTCACAAACAAGTACAAACAAGCTCAGTATTTGGAGCCGGGGATCTGGCTCTAGAGTCCGTGCTCTTAACTCTTCTATACTGTCTCTCATTAACTCAAATGAGATAGTGCAAAAAGGAAATGGTAGGTAGTCCCATCACTCTCTTCAGTTTCCTGGTAGTCAAAGAAAAGAGGAAAATATTTTATATATAATAAGTATATAGTATATACATTGTAGTATAAATCATATAATAAAACAAATTACCCTTAGGATGGGCTTTCCGCCGTGGCTCAGCAGTAAAGAATCTGCCTGCAATGCAGAAAATGCAGGAGACATGGATTCAATCCCTGGGTCAGGAAGATCCCCTGGAGAAGGGAATGGCTACCCACTCCAGCATTCTTTCCTGGAGAATCTCATGGACAGTGGAGCCTGGCAGGCTACAGCCTGTGGGGTCACACAGAGTCGGACACAGCTGAAGTGACTTGGCACGGACGCTTGCATGCACACACCCTTAGGAAAGATATCACTTCCAGTACTGGTATTAAGTTACTATATCCTGGGATAATTGATCAGCAAATAGAGTCCTGGCTCCTAACCTTGACCTAGTAAATAAAGATGTATCTTTGGGTAAGGTGGTGGTGTGATGACCTGAACCAAGTTCCACAGGAGATTCTTGGGGATGCTAAAGACTGTCAACCCCTGAGTTCTGCCTTTTCCAAAAACTTGATCTTGTTGGTGAGTTGAAATGAAAATGGGCTAATCCACACCCACAGCTTCACTTACTGAAAATTATTTTCCTCAACTTCTTCAACCACCAGACTTCCCTAGGGGATGTCCATTACCTATTCTGGCTGCTGGTCAGACAACATGCATCAGCAAAAATCTGCCATCATTTAAGTTACTTCAGGGCGTAGAATTAGGTTATTTGGAGAGAAGCAAATTTAACAATTTCCACCATATGTTTAAGCAAGAAACCCTCTCACCAGAAAGGGGATAATTCAGCTCAGCACTGCCTGAAGCCATCAAGAGCCAAGACCAAGGGAGTAGTCTAGAGACAGCTGTAACACCAAGATGAGAGATTTAAGCATCGTTTATTCTGAATCAGAGTTCTGTATTATGCAGTTGAAGATTTTCTAAGTCCTAAAGGTAAAAGCAAATAGTTCATCCACTGTTTCAACTTACAGAATCTGGGTTTCAGGATATCTGTGTCCAAAGGAATATAGCTGAAAGAAACAGAGTCAGCTCTTTCTCTTAGGAAATTATTCAAAGGGAATGGGAACAGCTGTATATGCAACTCTGGACAATATGGTCACCAGTGACACTGCTAAGCAGTGGGCCTTATAAATATCTCTAGTTCAAAGAAAAACTGAGCCCCACCCCAACATATGCACATACACACACATGCTAACATTCACACACATACACACACTGAGTACTGTGGTCAATTTAAGCTTTAAAATATTGAAAGTGGACAGTGGGTTTAAAAGCTGTTGTGCATTTTGAATTTATAGCATAAAAAGGTTGCTACTTTAAAAGTTACCAGCAAGTATAGGTCACTCATTAAGATCTGCTTCACACCTTAAGCACAAGGTTATCCAACCTAACACAGTGGGTGGCCAATTAGCAACTTCAGTTCAGTTCAGTCACTCAGTCGTGTCTGACTCTCTGCGACTCTATTTCTCCCAGCAATTTTGATTCCAGCTTGTGCTTCTTCCAGCCCAGCATTTCACATGATATACTCTGCATATAAGTTAAATAAGCAGGATGACAATATACAGCTTTGAAGTACTCCTTTCCCAATTTGGAACCAGTCTGTTGTTCCATGTCCAGTTCTAACTGTTGCTTGTCTTGACCTGCATACAGACTTCTCAGGAGGCAGGTAAGGTTGTCAGGTATTCCCATCTCTTTAAGAATTTTCCACAGTTTGTGGTGATTCACACAGTCAAAGGCTTTGGTGTAGTCAATAAAGCAGAAGTAGGTATCTTTCTGAAACTCTCTTGCTTTTTCAATGATCCAACAAATGTTGGCAATTTGCTCTCTGGTTCCTCTGCCTTTTCTAAATCCAACTTGAACATCTGGAAGTTCACGGTTTATGTACTCTTGAAGCCTGGCTTGGAGAATTTTGAGCATTATTTTCCTAGTGTGGCCACTGCTGAGTTTTTCAAATTTACTGGCATATTGAGTGCAGCACTTTCACAGCATGATCTTTTAGGATTTGAAATAGCTCAACTGGAATTCCATCCCGTCTACTAGCTTTGTTCATAGTGATGCTTCTTAAGGCCCACTTGACTTCACATTCCAGGATGTCTGGCTCTAGGTGAGTGATCACACCATCATGGTTATCTGGGTCATGAAGATCTTTTTTGTATAGTGATTCTGGGTATTCTTGCCACCTCTTCTTAATATCTTCTGCTTCTGTTAGGTCCATACAATTTCTGTCCTTTATTGTGCACATCTTTGCATGAAATGTTCCCTTGGTATCTCTAATTTTCTTGAAGACATCTCTAGATTTTCCCATTCTATCATTTTCCTCTATTTCTTTGCACTGATCACTGAGGAAGGCTTTCTTATCTCTCCTTGCTATTCTTTGGAACTCTGCATTCAAATGGCTATATCTTTCCTTTTCTCCTTTGATTAGGAACTTAATAAATCTTTTTTGGATAAATGAGTAAGTGAATAGATGAACTAGTGGATAGCACTTATGTGATGAGACAAAACCCTAAAGTATAAGACAAAATTGAGAAATCTATATAATCTCTAGGAAGACGGTATCAGTTCTTGGTGTTGCAACAGAAACTTGGGCTTCCCTGGTGGCTCAGATGGTAAAGCGTCTGCCTGCAACACAGGAGACCTGGGTTTGACCCCTGGGTCGGGAAGATCCCCTGTAGAAGGAAATGGCAACCCACTCCAGTATTCTTCCCTGGAAAATTCCATGGACAGAGGAGCCTGGTAGGCTATAGTCTATGGGGTTGCAAAGAGTTGGACATGACTGAGCAACTTCCTTTCTTTCACTTTCAGGTAGGACCAGTGGTTTAAAAAAAAAAAAAAAAAAAAAACCCTGCCTGCCAATACAGGACAAACAAGAGACACAGTTTCAATCGCTGGGTCGGGAAGATTCCCCTGGAGAAGGAAATGGAAACCCACTCCAGTATTCTTGCCTGGAGGATCCCATGGACAGGGGAGCCTGGAGAGCTACTGTCCATGGGATTGCAAAGAGTCAGATGAGACTGAAGAGACTGAGCATAGCACATATAATCTCTAGGAAGATTCTTCACCGGTTCTTGGTGCTGCAAGAAAAACAACCTGGTCTAGATATTTTCCTTAATTATGCTGAGCATACAGTTATATTTGAGGGATAACTATGCAAACTCTAAAGACATAAGAGAAAATGCCTTCACCATAAAATATCACCAACAGACTTGAAACACAAAAATGCATTAGCAACTTGGCAAAAAAAAAAAACCCCACTAGATTCTCAATACCATACCCTTTACATTTTAAATGAAACTATTTTGTGTTTTTCAATATTTAATTTGCTTTTGTGACTCTTCTTTCCTTCTGATATCTCTTTTTTCCTCCATTCCGCCTCTACTGTGTGTGACATTAAAGAGAATGAAAATTAGAATTTTTACATCAAAACTGAGACACAACCATAAGGGAAATTTCCACTGTATCTATTACATATCAAAATTGTCTCCTACACTCTCTGTATACTTGGCGACATCCACTCATTCAAAAGCTCATTATTCTTAGTGGGTATCTCAACAAATATTCACTGGGCACTTACCATGTGGCAAGCAGTGTGCTAGATACTAGAGGTGGAACAGAAAACTCTTCCCCCACTAGATCATGGAGGTCATAGACATTAAATGATCACATATTAATAAGTTCATGGAGATTATGATTAGGATCGTGAAGGCAAGTATAGATCAGTTCTTTTAATGATAACACCACATGATGCAGAAATATGGACTTGATACTAGATTTGTGGGCAACTACTCTAGGGTTTTCTAGGGTTCTCCTCTAGAAATGAGGTAAGATCTTTCATAAATGGTAACTGCGGTCATGCTGAGGAGAAAAGCTTTAAGCGAAGCAAGGATAGATGCTGACCGACCAATACTGTTTCAATATTATTAACCAACAAATATCATATTCCAGGTGACACATGATTGTGGCATGGTCTAGAGAGGCAACAGTAGAGATGGCGAGAGTAATGATGACAAAAATAACCAGGACTCCCATTTGCAGTGCCATTCTCCATGCTTAGACATTACCAATGATTGACTCATTTCAGTCCCACAATCCTGATAATGAGGTACTATTATCATCTCAATTTTATTATCAAGGAAACTGGGGCACAAGGAGGTTCAGTAAGCTGTTTGAGGCCATACACCTAGCACTTGGCAGCAATAAGAACTCATAAAACCAGTCTCCAAAGCTCAAACCCTTAACCATTCTATGAGCTTGCTAAATTAAAGCAGATCTGAATGCTCAGTCAGCTACCTGGTTTTCATGGTCCTGGAAGTTTATTCATTCCCTGCCCACTCCTTCCACTATTATTCAACAGGTTTGCCCACTCCTTCCACTATTATTCAACAGGTTAAATATTTTCTTATGTATCAGTTCAAGAGAGCACCTTCAGTGGGAATTCTACCTTGTTCTTTATTTTCTATCCTCTTCCTAGTCTCAAAAATGAATGTGTCTTGATATTGCATGTGTTGACCTATTCTGAAAGTTGGCCTTGGAATTTCTTCATATGAAATTCTTTTCTGCACAAACCAGGGTCATAGAACAGAGCTCAGTTGTGAATTCTGATGCTTCTATTTGAAAAGATTTGTTAATGTTTAGAATAAATATGATTCATCAAATTACAAGAGATAAGGAAGGACACTACATAATGATCAAAGGATCAATCCAAGAGGAAGACATAATAATTGTACATATCTATGCACCCAACAGCACATGAATACATAAGACAAACACTAACAGACATAAAAGGAGAAATTGACAGTAACACAATAATAGAAGGAGACTTTAAAACCCCACTCACACCAATGGACAGATCATCAAAACAGAAAATTAATAAGGAAACACTAGTCTACGTTTATACATTAAATGAGATGGATCTCATTGATATCTTCAGAACATTCCATCCAAATGCAGAAGAATACATCATCTTCTCAAGTGCACATGGAACATTCTCCAGGATAGACCACATCTTGGGTCACAAATCAAACCTCAGTAAATTAAAAAAAATTGAAATTGTATCAAGCATCTTCTCTGACCACAACGCTATGAGACTAGACATCAATTACAAGGGAAAAAAAAAAAAAACTGTAAGAAACACAAACACATGGAGACTAAACAACACATTTCTAAATAACCAACAGGTTACTGAAGAAATCTAATGGGAAATGAAAAAATTTCTAGAAACAAATGACAAAACATGACAACTCAAAACCTATGGGATGCAGCAAAAGCAGTTCTAAGAGGGAAGTTTATAGCAATACAATCATACCTCAAGAAACAAACAAACAAACAAAAAAACATTGAATAGACAACCTAACTTTACACCTAAAACAACTGGAAAAAGAAGAACAAAAAACCCCAAAATTAGTAGAAGGAAAGAAATCATAAACATCCAAGCAGAAATAAATGAAAAAGAAATGAAAGAAACAGTAGTAAAGATTAATAAAACTAAAAACTGGTTCTTCAAGAAGATAAACAAAATTGACAAACCTTTAGCTAGACTCATCAAGAAAAAAAGAGAGAAGAATCAAATCAACAAAATTAGAAATGAAAAACAAGAGGTTACAACAGACAATGCAGTAATACAAAGGATTCTAAGAGACTATGATGAACAACTATAAGGCAAGAAAATAGATAACCTGGAAGAAATGGACAGATTCTTAGAAAGTTAAATCTTCCAAGACTGAACCAGGAAGAAATAGAAATTATGAACAATCCAATTACAAGCAATGAAATTGAAGTTGTGATTTAAAAATCTCCCAAAAAACAAAAGCCCAGGTCCAGATGGCTTCACAGGAGAATTCTATCAAATATTTAGAGAAGAGCTAATGCCTATCCTTCTAAAACTCTTTCAAAAAATTGCAGAGGAAGGAATACTTCCAAACTCATTCTACCAGGCCACCATCACCTGGATACCAAAACCAGACAAAAACAACACAAAAAATAAAACTACAGGCCAATATCACTGATGAACATAGATGCAAAAATCCTCAACAAAATTTTAGCAAACAGAATTCAGCAACACATTGAAAAGCTCATGCACTATGATCAAGTTGGGTTTATTCTAGGGATGCAAGAATTCTTCAGTACATGCAAATCAGTCAATGTAATACACCATATTAACAAATTGAAAGATAAAAACCATATGATAATCTCAATAGATGCAGAAGAAACCTTTGACAAAATTCAGCTCCCATTTATGAATAAGACTCTTCAAAAAATTGGCATAGAAGGAACCTACCTCAACATAGTAAAGGCCATATATCATAAGCCAACAGCAAACATTATTCTCAATGGTGAAAAACTGAAAGCATTCCCCATGAGATCAGGAACAAGACAAAGGTGTCCACTTTTACCACTATTATGCAACATAGTTCTCAAAGTCCTAGCTACAGCAATCAGAGAAGAAAAAGAAATAAAAAGGATCCAGATTGGAAAATAAGTAAATCTATCGCACTGTTTGCAGATGACATGATACTGTATATAGAAAATCCCAAAGACAGTATCAGAAAGTTACTAGAGGTAATCAGTGAATTTAGCAAAGTTTCAGGATACAAAATCAATACACAGAAATCACTCACCTTTCTATATACTAACAATGAAAAATCAGAAAAAGAAATTAAGGAATCAATCCCATTCACCATTGCAACAAAAAGAATTAAATGTCTAGGAATGAACCTAACTAAGGAGACAAAAGAACTATACACAGAAAATTATAAGACACTAATGAAAGGAATCAAAGATGACATAAACAGATGGAGAGATATTCCATGTTCCTAGGTAGGAAGAATCAATACTGTGAAAATGACTATGCTACCAAACTCAATCTACAGATTCAATGCGATCCCTATCAAATTACCAATGGCATTTTTCACAGAACTAGATCAAAAAATTTCATAATTCATGGGAAAACACAAAAGACTCTGAATAGACAAAGCAGTCTTGAGAAAGAAGAATGCAGCTGGAGGAATCAACCTTCCCGACTTCAGATTATAATACGAAGCTACAGTCATCAAGATAGTACGGTACTGGCACAAAAACAGGAATACACCCATGTACCTATGGGTACCTTATTTTTGACAAAGGAGGTAAGAATATACAATGGAGCAAAACATCCTCTTCAATAAATGGTGCTGGGAAAACTGAACAGCTACATGTAAAAGAATGAAATTAGAACACTTCCTAACATCGTACACAAAGATAAACTCAAATGGATTAAAGGCCTAAATGTAAGACCAAAAACTATAAAACTCTTAGAGGAAAACATAGGCAGAACACTCGATGACATAAACCAAAGCAAGATCCTCTATGACTCACCTCCTAGAGTATATGGAAATAAAAACAGAAGTAAACAAGTGGGACCTGATTAAACTTAAAAGCTTTTGCACAGCAAAGGAAACTATCAGCAAGGTGAAAAATCAAGCCTTAGAATGGGATAAAATAATAGCAAATGAAACAATTGACAAAGGATTAATTTTCCAAAATATACAAGCAGCTCATACAACTCAATACCAGAAAAACAAACAACCCAATCAAAAAGAGGGAAAAAGACCTAAACAGACATTTCTCCAAAGAAGATATACAGATGGCTAACAAACACATGAAAAGATGCTCAGTGTCACTCATTATTAGAGAAATGCAAATCAAAACTACAATGAGATATCTCCTCAAACTGGTCAGAATGGCCCTCATCAAAAAGTCTACAAACAATAAATGCTGGAGAAAAGGGAACACTCTTGCACTGTTGGTGGGAATGTAAATTGATACAGCCACTATGGAAGATGGTATAGAGATTCCTTAAAAAACTAGCAATAAAACCACCATAGGATCCAGCAACCGCACTCCTAAGCATAGATCCTAAGGAAACCAAAATTGAAAAAGACATGTGTAAACCACTGTTCTCTTGATGAAAGTGAAAGAGGAGAGTGAAAAAGTTGGCTTAAGGCTTAACATTCAGAAAATTAAGTTCATGGCATCTGGTCCCATCACCTCATGGGAAATAGATGGGGAGACAGTGGAAACATTGTCAGACTTTATTTTTGGGGGCTCCAAAATCACTGCAGATGGTGACTGCAGCCATGAAATTAAAAGACGCTTACTCCTTGGAAGAAAAGTTATGACCAACCTGGATAGCATATTAAAAAGCAGAGACATCACTTTGCCAACAAAGGTCCATCTAGTCAAGGCTATGTTTTTTCCAGTGGTCACATGTATAGATGTGAGAGTTGGACTGTGAAGAAAGCTGAGCACTGGAAAATTGATGCTTTTGAACTGTGGTGTTGGAGAAGACTCTTGAGAGTCGCTTGGACTGCAAGGAGATCCAACCAGTCCATCCTGAAGGAGATCAGTCCTGGATGTTCATTGGAAGGGCTGATGCTGAAGCTGAAACTCCAGTACTTTGGCCACCTCATGTGAAGAGTTGACTCATTGGAAAAGACCCTGATGCTGAGAGGGATTGGGGGCAGGAGGAGAAGGGTACGACAGAGGATGAGATGACTGGATGGCATCACCGACTCGATGGGATGAGTTTGAGTAAACTCCAGGAGTTGGTGATGGACAGGGAGACCTGGCATGCTGCAATTCATGGGGTCGCAGAGAGTCGGACACGACTGAGCGACTGAACTGAACTGAACTGAACTGAAACCACTGTTCACTGCAGCACTGTTTACAATATCTAGAACTTGGAAGCAACCTAGATGTCCATTGACAGATGAATGGATAGAGAAGTTGTGGTACATATGCACAATAGAATATTACTCAGCCATAAAAAGGAATGAATTTGAGTCAGTTCTGATGAGGTGGATGAACCTAGACCCTATTACACAGAGTGAAGTAAGTCAGAAAGAGAAAGATAAATGTATTCTAATGCATATATAGGGAATCTAGAAAAATGGTACTGAAGATTTATTTGCAGGGCAGCAGTGGAGAAACAGACATAGAGAATAGACTTACGGATGTGGGGAGAGGGGAGGAGAGGGTGAGATATATGGAAAAAGTAATATAAAAACTTACATTATCATATGTAAAATAGATAGCCAATGGGAATTTGCTGTATGGCTCAGGAAACTGAAACAGGAGCTCTGTTTCAATCTAGAGGGGTGGGATGGGGAGGGAGATGGGAGGGAGGCTCAAAAGGGAAGGGATATATGTATAGGTATGGCTGATTCATGTTGAGGTTTGACAGAAAACAACAAAATTCTGTAAATAAATTATTCTTCAATAAAAAATAAATAAATTTTAATAAATGCGATTCATCGATCTTGGATCATGAATGTGGACTGAAGAAAACTGTTAATTTACTGGGTCACCTCACTATGGAAGCAAGTTATGACCCTATTACTGAGTTTGCCATTTTAGACTGAGTCCCATTAGAATGGACTGATGGACCAGAGGCTGGGCCAACTGTGAGTCAGGTCAGATATTTGCAGACCCAGAGGACAAGGAGATTCATAGAACCTGCCAGGAACCTGCATATGGTTCTGTTGAGGTTAGAGAGGAAAGTGCCAGACGGGTCTGCTGGTCAGGAGGAGGGGTAGGGAAGGGAGAGAAAGCTCAACGCGACAGGGTGGCATGGACATGCAGGACCCCATCGCTGAGATTCACGCCCTGAAAGGAGGGTTAGGGACAGAAAGACGGTCAGACCTGAGCTGGCACTAAAACTTGAAGAAGAGTATGTAGCAGAGTTTTGTGATAGGCTGCAGACACAAGCATCAAGCACACCCGTATGATAGCAGCGGGAGTAGAGACTGAAGCTTGGTTGCACTGAACACAGTGGTTCATTCAGGCTGCCAGCACTTTCCTGTGTCAGGAATCAACAAAAGATTTTGAGATTCACAAGTTAGGCTATTCACCGTTTCTGTGTGGGAGAAACCTGTCAGACTAAGTGGAATAGCTGCTCCTTTCAGAGGACAGAGGCACGTGATCGTGGCAAGAGTAACATTGAAACAGGTTTGATTCAGGGTCACCTCCTGCCTGTCCTCAGGTCAAGATTATTCTCACACTCTGCAGTCAGGTGGCCCTCCTTGGAGATGAGAAGGAATTAGATTCTAGGTTCCAAATATTTTTGACATTCTGGACAATGCCTGTTACTATGCAATGAAGTCAGACCAGAAGCTCAAAGCCACTCTCTCTATAGACGGAAACCTGAGTCCTCAGAGGAATCAGGTTCCTTGCTGGTTCCCAGCTCTTGACCACTGAGGTGACCCTGCCTCAGATTCAACTCTTCCTGGCCTGTCTCCATCTCTGGCTTCTGCTTCTCTGAGAGCCCCAAACTTGACAAAGAGGCCAGGCCATGCTTATCCTCTGACATGGTTTTTCTCCATCACCCTGGCTCCTCAGGGCCATTGGCCCCATCTCACCTCCACCTTCTCCTGCACCTGGTTCTGAAACTATCTGGTGGGCCTTTTCTCCAGCCATGCCTAGTGCCCTCACCTGCTCCACACCCTGGCTCTACAATGCATTTCTGCTTCTCTACAGTATCACAACTGACCTGCTAAAATCAATTGCAGAGCTAACAACCTTTAGTGTTCCAGAGCAGGGTAGTGAGACTGCTACACCTTTGGGGGAATCTCTTAGCATCCTGAGATTAGACTTCTTAAGACACTAGAACTGGAAGGGACTGCTTGGCCCAGTATCCTGAAGCTCAGAGTCGAGAGAGAACATGAGGCAGCATTAGTCTAGAACTCCCACACACACTGTGCTGTCTCTGTAAATGGAGCTACTGGGTCGAAGTTCTGACAATTACAACAAATGAATCTCTTGTTCGGGATTTACCACTTCCTGTTTTCATTCTTGTCCCTCCCCTGCCACCTCCACCTGAGAGCCCGAGTGACCTTAAAAGATGAAACAGTTCACAGGTTAGTCACCTTCTCACAATTCCCACTGCCTTTCCATAACACTGAGAATAAACTCCAGACGCCCTCCCGCTGACCTTCCCGATGCCATCTCCTGCCACTGCCTCCCGACACCACTGCCCCTTCCTGCTGGGGAGCAGCCACGGGAGCTCTTCTCCCGTCCTCCAACACACCACGCTGTCCCCGCCTCTGCCGGGAACACTCGTTTCCCACAGGTTGGTTTTTCTCCCCTTTTGCTGAACGGCCCTCCTCAGAGACGTCTTCCTCTGTAACCTCCTGCCCACACCCCCACTCACTCCCCGTTACCAGCTGCATTTCCCTTGGAACTCTGCACCAGCTGAGGTGATTTCACACAGTAGGTTTTCTTTGTTTCTTTGTCTCGCTGGACTACCAAGTACATTTCCCGAGGGCAGGTGTCAGTTTTCACTCAGCACTGTAACCCAGAACCTGGAATAATGACCAGCAATCACAGTAGGTACTTGGGCTGAAGCTCCTCTGATGGCTCAGGGGGCAAAGAATCTGCCTGCAATGCAGGAGACATAGGAGATGCAGGTTCGATCCCTGGGTCAGGAAGATCCTCTGGAGGAGGAAATGGCAACCTACTCCAGGATTCTTGCAGGAAGATTCCATGGGTAGAGGAGCCTGGTGGGCTACAGTCCATGGGCTTGCAGAGTCGGACACAACTGAACAACTAACACTTTCACAGTAGGTACTCAAATATTTGTATAAAAAATGAAAAAAAAAAAAACCCACAAAATGACCACAGGCTTCTCCTCTGAAATGAATGTGTTATAATAACGTTTCAGTTTACAGGTTCTAGAAGGAAATCATACAAAGAACAAAAACCAAGAGGAAAAAATTCTGTTTGCCCCTGTAGTTGTTTTAATAAAAACTAAAATATGTAGTTACTAAGTCACATCTTATACATGATATTTTAACTCTATACTCCGTAAAAAGAAAATTGTTGCTGCCAAAATTACGGGAATGTGGTTTTGATTTAAAATAATGTAGAAATAGTTCTAATAAGTTGTTAAATCTAGTTTATTTCTGGGACTTCAGTGAATTTTTCTTTTCATGAAATTATTACTTAAAGTTCTAGTTAGTGAATTAATGTCAATAATTTAAATGAATTTCTTTTTGTGCAATTATCTTGGATTGGAAGGCAATAAAACAGTTGGAATTACTTTTAACAAATTGCATATTCTTCCCCCTTCATATACCCTACTGTTAACATTAGGGAAAGTTACTGCAGTAATTTCATATTTAAAGTGGAATTATTTGGTTTAAGGGAAATTACAGAACTAAAAAGAATCCACATGCTTGGTCACTTTCACCTTTAAGAAAATAAAAACACCAAGAGGTCATAATTCCTTAATAAATGATATTCAATCATGCTCTATGTATTTGGATTTTGTTTTAAAGAAATTAGATTGGGGAGAAAGCATCCCAGAGACAGCAGCTGAACTTTGAGAATATAAACAAATTAATGCATAATGCATTTTTAAACTCATGAATAGCTAATCAGTTTCTTAACCTGTGGAAGTATTGGGCATTTTTCCCCTTGGAGAGACAGGGTTTAGCTAGTGTCTTGGAATGTAAAGGCAGTTATAGGAAAGGGTTCATGATTAAAGAAGAAAAAGTATTTCTCTGAAATTTATGTGTTAAACTAGTGGACAATTTAGTGAAATTGGAAGATAATATTAAAATATTATGGGCAACAGCTGAGAAGCTGATGTATCCTTAGGCTGCAAACCATGCTCTGGAAATAGCAAAAATTAATGATGACAAAGTCAATGAGCAAATGCAAAGGAAAAGGCTTGTAAAACTGATTTATCTTCTATGAAAAAGTAGAGCAGATTAGACATACCTTATATACCTTGAGGATAATGACACTGATCTTCTTGAATTCAGAATCAAAATACATTAAAGCACATCATGAATATAAAACAGGAGGGTGAAACAGACTTTATTGATGGGGCTCTTATTTGGATACTCAGCCCACGCCAGCTTTTGGTGGACACAGGTTTCTCTCATTAATAATCATTCATACCACTGACTTAAAAGGGGCACATCCTACTCTGCCTACCTTCAGAATGAAAGTCATGTAGAGAGTAGGGGGGTGTAACAGAATAATGAACACCAGTTAGAATCATACAGTCTGGAGCCAAAATTAGCCTTTCCTGAATCAATCTGTTCACATCATTTAGCATATGTTTTATCGTTGTTGTTCAGTTGCTAAGACATGTCCAATCTTTGCAATACAATGGACTGTAGCCCACCAGGTTGCCTTGTCTGTGGGATTTTCCAGGCAAGGATACTGGAGTGGGTTGCCATTTCCTCCTCCAGGGGATCTTCCCCACCCAGGAATTGAACCCACTTCTCCTGCTTAGTAGGCAGTCTCCTGCACTATAGGCAGATCCTTTACTACTGAGACACCTGGGATTAACCCATACATTATATTAAGTGAGGTAAAAATATATAACAAGTGTCTCTCAACACAAAATCTTGCAGGAACACATAGATATCAGCCAAACGTAAATAAATCTAATCCTAAATCTATGAGTATTAATAGTGAGACCTAAAGTCACTTAACTTTCACAACTCTATGAGGAATACACTAATATTAACCATATTTTTTCAAATGAAGAAAACAAGACACAGAGTTCAAGAACTCTATCCAAGAACAGACAGCTGATACCTGGAAAAATCATACCTGAATCCAGGCACTCTGGCTCCATATTTCAAACTCTTAACCATGACACAATTATACAATCCCTATGGAACTTCTTGTGCTTATTTATCTGTCATCCTTTTTACATGAATAAACTTAGATCTCTCATGAAAAAGCCATGGAACCCTGATGCACAGACATGAGCATGTGGGTTAGGGTGTCTCTGCTCAGATAGGAGTTGTGAATGCCTGCCTGCTATTTCTCACCAAAACACTTATCAGGCCGTCCCCATGCAGTGCAAATAATTCATCAGTAATTACAGTCTTTTAAAATCACATTTTAAATCTCCAAAATACATTCTTTTTTTTTCAGAAAGCTCTTTGTTTTCACGCATATATATGGAATTTTCACCTGAAACTTATACTCTCAACTGTATGTCTTATTTGATGTGGCTTTTATGCACATGCAAAAATCTTAAGAACCCAGTTATCATTTATACAAAGACAGTTAACATCTCGATATAAAAAAACATGACCTGATAGAGTGTGGCCCACACACTGGCCCCACAAATGGTATTACTCAATATGCCCAAAGAACCTAGACATCCTTTGGAACTGTTATAAATGTACCTAAACCAAATTTACTGGAAATGTTTGAGATGTTCTTCAGTTGTATTTGACCAACACAACTCTACATGCAATATAAATTTAGGTCCCTGAAACTAATGTAGACACAGATTAAAATGGAATTTCCTAATGTGTAGCATTCAGTATCTATTTTACAATATTATTTCAATTATTCTTGAGGGGGAGGGGTGGAGAGAAAACAACAACAAAAGACCTTTTAAAGCCATGCACCAAAGAGGACAGCCGCTGCTCGAGGTGTTTCTTTAAAATCCTTCACTTCTATAGCTCTGGCAGCAAACCTCAGCATCTGTGCTTAGGCATTTACGTAATTCTGGCAGAACAGAGCACATATTAGCCATAGCTACTGACTTTGATAGATCACCTGAGCTCTATAGAATGTGAAAGTATATTGCAAGGAGAAATGCAGTGTTGTCTGTGATAACACTTTCAGGTCTCCAAAGAAAGCACACACTTAAATACGGCAAAAGCCTAGGAGTGAGACAGCCAGGGTCGTCAGCTCCCCTAAGTGGCAGACAGTGGTAGATGGTGACCTATCTGCCTTCATGCTTCTGAAAACCACCCACATGCAGACCACTGCATGCCACTGGTATCTGGTCTGTAGAGAGTCATCCAGCTGCTCTGGTCTAAAGGGGATCTACCATACCAAGTTTGTTCGTTTTACCATTTGTTTTCATACTAAAGCCACACCATAAGCATGACACTTTCCATCTGGCCAGGGTACGAAGATGAATTTATACATATCAGTTGGTACTTAACAGTAGCATATAGCTGACTCCACCTTCTCATCTTATTCAGGAACACTTTTACACTTTAATAATATTAAAGAGAGAATGTTGTACTAAGCTCAAAATATCAATTCAAGTCCTAATTCATCCACTAATTAACTGTGTGACCTTGAACTTGGCCTCTTTGAAGCTAATAACCCTTGCTTCATCTGTGTTCCTAGGGAGAATGATCCAATTAACTAATAATGTACTGGAAGTGTTTTAAAAAGGTAAAGTGAAATTTTTCGGTAGTAGTGCTGCTATTGGGCTTCCCCCTGGCTCAGCAGTAAAGAATCCGCCTGCAGTGCAGGAGACCCAGCTTCGATCCCTGAGTTAGGAAGAACTCTTGGAGGAGGGCACGGCAACCTACTTCAGTATTCTGGCCTGGAGAATCCCACTGACAGAGATGCTTGTGAGGCTACAGTCCGTCGGGTCACAAAGAGTTAGACATGACTGAAGCATGCGTTGAAAAATAACGATTAAATATAAAAATAATCCAAAATATGCCCTTTATATAGTTTTCCACTTTAATATGCATACACACATATAACTGAAACATAAGTTTACAACATAATCTCTGCATGTCTATTCACTTATCTGTCCTGAACCTGTTCTGAACTTCAGGTCTTACACGTTCTGTGCATGCATAACCAGGCCCATCCCAGGTTATTGTAGAAAAATTTATTTTCAGAATAATCAACACTCGTTTTTCTTCTTAACTCTGCTATTTAGCTGAGCTAGAGATAATCTTCACAGGAAAAAAATTTTTCCTTAAGACAATTCATTATGTTCAAAAATAGCCACAGTCCATTTTACAACTGAATTAATGATAGATTTTCCTGATCAGAATTCCCCATTTAGTAATTTAGTAGGAAAATGTTTACTTCTGGAAAATGCCTGTTTCCCAGGGATTATTAATCATACTTTATTGGGAAGTAATCAGTAACATAGTTTGCTTTCCCACCCCTTTCAGAAAATTTAAATGCTGAGACACTCATTTTTCCTATGAAAATCTACCCAGTAATTACCATATTTACTTTTCATTTATGGGGGAATAATCTGTTTTAATTAAGCCTAACTGAAGAACTTTTATCAGATGTAATTATCCCTTTCGATAAATATGTCTCCACTAATTACATTTAACCATGGGATTTATAGCTCTTAAGTCATTTAGTAGGAAACATAATAAATCTTTAGTTATACATGCTAAATTACTATAAATTAATTCAGATCATTAACATAATAAACAAATTAGGATAATTTTGCTTAATTAGCTTGGGTGGTTAACTCAAAATCCCATGCAAGCCTCATGGTAATCTTGATTTTCACCATTATTTCTGGAATGACACATTCTGAAACAAAATTTTTGAAATATTTAAATATAAAGCAGATTGTTTCTCTTAAACCTTAATTCTTTTAATAACTGATTATTTTCTAAAGAGGGAAATAAAATTGACTGCCCTTTAGTTTTTGAACTTTGTAAACATTGCATAAAACTTTACAATCTAAATATATGTCAAGTAAAAAACTTCCTATTTCCTCACTAAGGAAGCTAATTTTCATTTTTCTGCTTTAATAAATGTATTCCAATTTTTAAAATCATATATATATATATATATCATATATGCATACAATACATTTTAGGTGCATCTCTAAGGTGGCTGAGACTTAATTTAGGCTAAAGAAGGAAAAGTATGCAGCAACAGGAAGGGAATACTAGCCTAGGAAGCACTTGAAGAAATTTGGAACAAATAAAAAGAAGTGTGTTTTTCCCCATGAGTGTAAAACTCATGAAAATTTATTATCCCAAGAGGTGGTGCAGACCAAAAATGTAATTACCCCCAAAATAATCCAGCTACATTCAGAGATGCTAGCACTCATAGATGCCAGACTCAGGATGAGATATTGGAGAAGCAATATACCTTGTTCCATTATAATTCTGCCAAGTACTCCCCCTGTTCCTTTCACTTGTTTTTCACCCCAGACACTTCAGAACTCAGCTCAGGGGTCACCTTTTCTAAGCAATATTGGAGAATGCTCTGTTAGGTGTCTTTGACAACACTCCTCCATTCGTTTCTGATTTTCTCTGACACTGGGTGATGAACTTCAGACACAGGTGGCCCTACCTGACAAGACATTCCATACATCAGGGAAGACGAAGTGAACAGACCTTGCCACTCTTCCTGGAAGAACTTGCAGAAACCCAACCTGCCTGCTCTTGGCTCCCTTTCTCCCCAGTGTTTTAGGCATACAATAAATATATTTGTTTATTCTTTCATTCAGTTATTCATTTAGGAAACAATCATCAGGCAGTGCTTTTTACCTCTTTCCCACTAAATGACATTATAGATTCTCAGCTTCCCTCATAGCTCAGTTGGTAAAGAAACCACTTGAAATGTAGGAGACCCCAGTTCAATTCCTGGGTCGAGAAGATCTGCTGGAGAAGGGATAGGCTACCCACTCCAGTATTAACTTCCCTTGTGACTCAGTTGGTAAAGAATCCGCCTGCAATGTGGGAGACCTGGGTTTGATCCCTGGGTTGGGAAGATCTCTTGGAGAAGGGAAAGGCTACGCACTCCAGTATTCTGGCCTGGAGAATTCCATAGACTGTATGGTCCACGGGGTCGCAAAGAGTCGGATACAACTCAGCAACTTTCACTTTCACTTTCATAGATTCTCAAAGAGCATTTAATCCTCTCTAGAACATCACTCAGCTTGATATTTGGAGGAATAATATGCATATTTAGTTCCTCTTCTTAATGAGACTGCTGTTCATTAGACTATTCCATACTCTTCATTTCTGGAGTGTTTGAAATTTTACTTCCTCAAAAAGACTTTCTTTGACTTCCCAGAATAGGATGGGGCCTTTTCATTTTAGATTGTCCTAACGCTCTATTCACCTCCATTAAAGTACTTTTCATATTTACTTAATGTCTTTCACACTAAACCGAAAGTTTCATGAGACCAGGGACCACATCAATCCTGTTTACTGTGCCATTACTAGTACCTAACACAGATTCTCCCATAGCAAGGACTCAATGATGGCCAGTCTGGAATGAAAAAGATCAAGGGGGGAACTAGAACAATTTGACAATTTGTATGGAAACACAGAAGACCTCAAATAGCCAAAATAATTTTAAGAAGAACAGAGCTGAAGGAATCACGGTCCCTGACTTGCTGCTGCTGCTGCTAAGTCACTTCAGTCGTGTCCGACTCTGTGCGACCCCATCCCTGGAATTCTCCAGACAAGAACACTGGAGTGGGTTGCCATTTCCTTCTTCAATGCATAAAAGTGAAAAGTGAAAGTGAAGTCGCTCAGTCATGTCCGACTCTTCGCGATCCCATGGACTGCAGCCCACCAGGCTCCTCCGTCCATGGGCTTTTCCAGGCAAGAGCACTGGAGTGGGGTGCCATTGCCTTCTCCGTTCCTGACTTGAAACTATACTAAAAAGCTACAGGCATCAAAACAGTATGGTACTGGTGCCAAAACAGACACATGGATCAATGGAATGGGACAGAGTCCAGAGATAAAGCCACACACTTATGGTCAAGTAATCTATGAAAAAGAAGCAAGAATATACAATGGATAAAAGATAGTTTCTTCAATAAATGGGGCTGGAAAGACTGGACTACATGTAAAAGAATGAAATTCAAATATTCTCTAACACCATATACAACAACAAACTCAAAATTAATTAAAGACTTCAGTATAAAACTGGATACTATAAAACTCCTAGAGGCAAACACAAGCAGAACTCTCTTTGACATAAATGACAACAACATTTTTTGGATCCATCTCCTAAAGTAAAGGAAATAAAAGCAAAAATAAACAACTGGGACCTACTTAAAAGGTTTACACAGCAAAAGAAATCATTGACAAAAGGAAAAGAATATCTACTGAATCAGAGAAAATATTTGCAAGTGATAATACTAATAAGGGATTAATAGCCAACATATTTTAAAAAGCTCATAAAACTCAACATCAATCTGACTTTAAAATGGACAAAAGAACTGAATAGACGTTTTTCCAAATAGGAAATGCATATGGCCAACAAGCAGATGAGAAGATGCTCAACAGTCCTAATTATCAGGGGAAATCAAGCCAAAACCACAGTGAGATATCGCCTCACACCTGTCACTATGACTATCATCAAAAGAACATAAATAGCAAAAGTTGGTGAGGATGTGGAGAAAAGGGAACCTTTGCACACTATTGGTGGGAATGTAAATTGGTGCAGCCACTGTGGAAAACAGCATATAGGTTTCTCAAGAAAGTAACATATGATCCAGCAATCCTACTCCTGGGTATATATCTGAAAAGAACAAAGATACTAATTCAAAAATTACATGCACCTTAATGTTCATAGCAACATTATTTATAAATGCCAAGATATGGAAGCAACCTACATGTTCATCAACAGATGAATGGATAAAGGTAACTTGGTAGAGATATTTAATGGAATACTACTCAGCCATAAAAGAGGATACAATTTTGCCACAGCAACATGGATGGATTTGGAGGGCAAATCAAACAGAGAAAGACAAATACTGTATGATATCACTTATATGTGGAATCTGAAAAATACAATAAACTAGTGAATATAAAGAAAATAAGCAGACTTATAGCTATAGCAAACAAACTAGTGGTTAACAGTGGGGAGAGGAAAAGGGGGTCAATGTAGGGGCAATGAATTAAGAGGTACAAACTATTAACTATAAAGTAAGCTGAAAGGATATACTGTACAACACAGGGAATATAGTCAATAGTTCATAACAACTATAAATGTAGTATTAGCTTTAACAATTGTGAATAACTATATTGTACACTTGTAACTTATAGAATATTGTACAGCTATACTTCAATAAAAAATATTTAACTGCAAAAAAAGTAATTAATAGACAAGGGGAAAAAATCAAGGGGAAAATTGAGTTATTTCATTATACATATATATCATTATTACATATTATAAAATTGAAAGTGTCAGTCACTCAGTCAGGTCCAATACTCTGCAAGCCCACCAGGCTCCTCTGTCCATGGAATTATCCTGGCAAGAATACTGGAGTGGGTTGCCATTTCCTTTTCCAGCTATCTTCCTGACTCAGGGATCTGACCCAGGTCTCCCACATTGTAGGAAGATTCTTTACTGTCTGAGCCACCAGAGAAACTCAAAATATCAGAATGGATTGTCATTATAATACTATGTTATGCATATACATAATATATCATAGGTAATGTTATAAAATGGCCTGTGTCAGGTTCTCTTTCAAGTACTTTGCATGAATTCTCTACATCTTCTTAACCCCATAAAGCAAGTACTACTGTTACTTCACAGATAGAAATTTGTGTGAAGCCTATACCCAGATACTATTGCTATTCTATAGATGAAGAAATCAAGAGAGAGTATTAACTCGCAATCATCACATAGTTAGTAACTGGCAAAAGTAATATTCCAAATCACAACCACTACACTATATACATTCTCTGTCCCACTAGCCGCAGGACAGTAAACAAGAAACTAACTCTGATTTTGAAAGCTTGCTGGATTTTCCAAGTATTATCATACTGCACATCTGAGTTTAAAAAAAAAAAAAACAAAACAAAGACAGCTGGACCTCTGCCTCACAACATAGAAAGATCAATTCATGTTGGAAAAAAACACAGACATGAAAGCAAAAACAATAGACCTCACTAGAAGATATAGAAGAATATGTCTTCTTCTTACTTGGAGAAGAAACAGAAAGCATAAAACACACCAAAAAAAAAAAACCTCAATAATTTGGAATCATTCAAAATAAAAACTTCTGTTTATCAAAAATACTGTAAAGGAAATCAATAGGCAAGCCTGAAACAAAATATTAACAAAGCAAAAATTTGACAAGGAACTTGTATTTAGAATATATAAAGAACTCCTGCAAGTCAATAATAAAAAGATAGGGGCATCCCTGGTGGCTCAGTGGTAAAGAATTCACCTGCCAAGGCAGGGGACATGGGTTTGATTCCTGGTCCAGGAGGATCCCACATGCCATGGGTCAGCTAAGCCCATGTGCCACAACTACTGAGCCCACATGCTCCAACTACTGAAGCCCATGTGCCTAGAGTCCATTTCCCCCACCACAAGAGAAACCACTGCAATGAGAAGCCTGTACACGACAACTATAGAGTGGCCCCCACTCACCGCAACTAGAGAGAAAGCCCACATGCATCAACAAACATCCAGCACAGCCGTAAATAAATAAATGCCTTTAAAATAATAACAAAAGGGCAACTCAAAAAGTCAAGCAAAAATATTGAACAGATGCTTTAAAAAAGAAAATATATAAATTGACAATAAGCACATAAAAACATACTAAATAGTATTGGTTATCAAGGCAGCACAAATTAAAATCATTAAATACTAAAACTCACCCACCATAAATTTAAAAGATTGGTAATATGAAATATTAGAGAGGATATGGAGCATTCAGAACCCTCACACATCACTAGTAAGAATGTAAAATGGTACAGCTTTGGAAAACGGTTTAGCAATTTCCTCCAAAGTTAAGTATGCAGTATCTTATAACACAATTCCATTTCTTGCTTTTTACCCAAGAGAAATCAAAATACCTGTCTACAAAAACCTGTACACAAATGTTCATAGCAGCTTTACTCATAGTAGTTCAAATCTGGACACAAGCCAGCTGTCCGTCATCAGGATAGTGGGTACATAAATTGTGGTATAATTGTATAATCAGATACTCATAATAAAAAGGAATAATCTACAGATCTATGTAACAACATGGATCAACCTCAAAAAATGTGCTGAGTGAAAGAAACTAGCAAATTAAATAAAAGGACATTCTGTATGACTTCATTTATATGAAACTGTGAAATAGGCAAGACTAACATTTACTGATAAAAATAAGATGAGTGCCTCTTCTGGGGAAGAGCAGGAAGAAATGATGGGAAAGGGGCATAAGAGAACTTTCTGGGGTGGTCAATAAAAGTTCTGTGCCTTGATACACATTCAGTAAAATCTACTGTGTATATACTTAAGATCTGAGGAATTCACTGTATATAAATTATATCACATTTTTATAAATGGGGAAAAAACAGCCAGAGAAGATCCATGATGATTTTAATAACTAGATACAGCTTTCACACAGATAATATCAGTTTTAAAAAATGAGTGTGAGGAAGTGAAAGGACAAGAATAAATAACCATTAGTCTGCGAGGAAAGAATGCCAGTATTGTTCTGAATATAGTGGCAATTTTTATTTTTGTTTTAACCCAGATGATTACATTAATATTCTTTTGACATTTTATGATAAAATAATGTTAATTGCTTGCCTCCAGCTAAGAGCAAATATTATACCCTGTGTAAGAGAATTACATTTTCCTTTGGAAGAAAGATGGACTCTGGGATCAGATATCTTTCCTGCTTTTTTCAAGGTGATAAATGCTCCCAAAGACCCTGGATAGGGGCCACTGATTTACTGCCAAAGTTCACAGAAAATGAAGCTCCAATCCTACCCATAGCAGAAGTTTACAAGGTCTGACTTGAAAGGACCCACACCCCTCACCAAGTGGCCTTCAAGCCTAGTGTTCCCACCATGATATGCACTTGTGCAGGAAGGCTCACTTGTCATCTGTGTGGTGGAAAGCATCTGTCACCCGTGACTCATGGTCATCAATACAGTCATCACCAAGGTAAGTGGAGACATCAATCTATCCCCTTCTTTGTTCTAGCGTCCAGAACTCAAGTTTTGCTGAACCAAGTCCTCTTTTCCCAGCTTTCTTTACTGTTTAGAAATTTATGATTCATGGGGAAGCTTTTTCTTTGCTAATGATAAGGAAACAGAGGCTGTTGTTCTACATTCTGTTCTGAATGTGGATGGCAAGTTTGGATTTGCAGCAGCTATATGTAGCAGCAACCACAAAGAAACAGCCAATAAGGATGATGCAGTAGAGTTCAGGAGGAAGCTAGTTTCTTCATCGCATGAGTCAGCCCCTGAACCAATTCTAGACTATGTGCTCTGAGAGCCCCTGTTCTGGTGGGTGGAGACACTAGTTGGGAAAGTTCAAGGACCTAGACATGTAGAAACGATAGCCCTAAAAGCACATAGAAACAAACATAAAAGAAATGGATAGCTCCAAAGATAAACTTTGTTCTGAGCAGGCCCTACATTTAATATCAGATTTAAAGGATTCGATGAAAACAGAGGAAGCCTTAAATGTCCAGTTTCCTAGAATTTAAGAAAAAGAATTTATTTCATTGGACAAATGACTATATTTCACCTTTTAGAGCATGTGTATATGTGTGTGTTTAAAGAAAGAGAGAAACACCAAGGTATTTGGTACTCTGTGCTTCGTTTCTAAATTTCTGAGCTTTTATTCTATAATACATTGCATTTTGCTGTATTCTGTCCAAGGGACATCTATTCATCACTGTCCCATTCTTGGCAGTGACAGTGTAGACAATGCATCATGTCAAAGATGCTCCTGTTAATAATTAATGATAATTTCCATAATGGAGGGGGTGACACTCTGTATTATACCCACACTCGAGACAACCAGGCCTGCCCCCGACTCTTGTTACCCACAAGCGCCTAAAGGGCAGCCTCAGAAAACACAGTGGCCCACATCTATTGCTGCCATTAATCTGCCATGAGGTAAATGGTGGTATAAAACGTATTGTTTACGAATTGAGGAGTAACAGGAAGGCCTGCTTACTCCATTCTTCGGCTCTTTTTGTCTGAACCAGCTTTCATGCAGCCCCAGCTTGCATCAGAATGTGCTGCACCATCAGCTTCTCCACCTTCTCCTGCCCCAGACATTCTAAATTTGAATATCCTAGAGCAGTAGACACTGTTGATTGCCTAGCCAATGTTAAGCATCCCTTCTGTCTTGCTGAAACAACATCAGCTTCGTACAGGACACCAATATGTCCAGCTAAATACTTTCTTTTCCAGGTTCCCTTGCAGCTAAGGCTTGCTATTTGACACGGGACTGATCAGTGAGAGTAAGTGTAAGTCTCTGATGAGAGTTCCTAAGGAAACTTGCTTTCTTGATTATAAATATGGGTATATACATAAAATCCGGCACCCCTCTTCCCACTTCTTCCTGACTTAAATGTGGGCATGGACATGTGGAGTGACAGCCACTATCTTGTAGTCAAAGCAAATGACCAAAAAGCTAAGAATAGTAAAGCATAGTAGCAAAGCATGCCTACCTCTGTTCCACACATCTCCATACACACTTTCATATGAAGATCAGCCCCTATTGGTTTAAGCCACTTCTGTTTTGTGCTTTTCTTTCCTGAAACCAGTATATTTCTAAGTGATACAGGTAGTTATAAGAACCTGTGCTTTAAAAAACTGCACAAATGATCAGCTGTCTAATAAGCATTTGCAACTTAATATGTCTAAAACAGAATACTTTATTTCTACATGATATCTTCTTTCCTACTATCTCCCCTTCATGAGATCTGCTCTTCTTCCAGCTTTCCCCCACAGGAAGAGGCACTATACCACTTATCTAGGTGCTTGAGCCAGAAACCTAAGGATTATTCTTGACCTCTCCTACCCAACACCCACTTCATTAGCAAGAGTTATTAACGCTATTTCTAAAGCATGCCCCAAACCCACCTACTTCTCTCTCTCTCCCCACTCCAACCCACTTCTTGAGTCTGGGCTGTCACCATAGCCTCTTAAGTAGTTCTTCCCCCCCAGCAACCAATGGTTTTTAATGATACATGTCAGACCATGCCATTCTCTGATTAAGACCCACTAAGAGCTTCCCATGCCCTTGGACTAAATTTCCACCTCAACAGGGAAGGCTCTACATCACATGCCCTTGAGACCTCTGGGATCTCAGCTTGTACCACTTATCCCCACACTCACTGGGCTTCAACCTCTCTGGTCTTCTCTTCCTTTCTTGAACACACCAAGGTCATGTCTACCTCATATTTTACACTATGTCCCCTCTACCCTGGTGCTCTTCCCGTACAACCTGCACATTTGTATTATTTTAGAGTTTAGCTTAAATACCAGGGGGCTTCCCTGGTGGTTCAGTGGTAAAGACTCCGCCTGCCCATGCAGGAGACGTGAGTTTGATCCCTGGGTTGGGAAGATCCTCTGGAGAAAGAAACGGCAACCCACTCCAGTATTCTTGCCTAGAAAATCCCATGGACAGAGGAGCCTGGCAGGTTGTAGTCCATGGGATTGCAAAGAGTCGAGCATGACTTAGTAACTAAACAACACAACTTAAACACCACCTCCGCAGGTTGCTTTCTCTGTCGTCTCTATCTAAAGCAGTCAGTCCTCCACTTACTCTTCCTGTTGTCATTCTCCTTTTTGCTTCATGGCACTTATCATAATCTGACATTTTATATATGTTAATTGATTTATTTTTTGATTCCTGCCATTAGAATTTACGCTCCTTGAATTCAAGGAGTTTATCTGTCTATTCCTTAGTTAACCTCTAGCACTTAGAATGATGCCTAACACATAATAAGCTCTTTTCTAATACATGAACAAATTTTTTGAATGTATGAATGCATCATTGTACATCCACAAGTTGGAACCACTTAGATAAAATATTCAGATTTTTTAGTTACTTTCTGTTTCTATATTGGATATCCTCATCATAAGAAACACAGTCCTCATTGAGTGAATGAGGAATGCAGATTTCAGTCACGGCGGACATTTATAATTTCATTGATCTCCAATAATGTGATCCTGACTATTCTGGTAGCTTGTCCACTCTTTTTAAGAAAAAGAAATGACATTTTGCCTTGGATTCTATTGCATTTTGCAAAAAAATTCTGTTTTCCCCATTAAATGCACTCTGAATTTACCCTATTTTTACTTATTAGGAAAGCATCAAGATCTAGTTATTTTCATAAAACATTCAGAGGTCAAAATTCCTGAACTTACAGAATGATAACTTCCCAGGATGCATTCTGAAGTCTATCACACCATTTACCAATAAGAATAAAAATCTAACAGAAGGCTTGGGGAGAAGTACAGTCATTTAGTTTGAAAGATAAATTATACCAATAATGTATACTATCACACACTAAAGAGTCACCAACCTGCTCTAGTTCAACTTTGTTACCAAATTACTCATCTTAATTACTGCCTTCTTCTTTTTCTTATCTCATTTTTCCTAGTCATATTAATGGTTGCATAATAATAGTAGACAATGTTCACTAAGCTTAACTCTAAAAGTAATGGCTGTTTTAAATCAGAGTTAATTAGTATGTCAAGAAGTTCAGGTACTTACGGGGCCATGCGATTTTTTTAAGGTGCTGGGGGGAAAAAAGTCACTTTACCAAATGCTACATTCATGATTCCACAATGTATTTTTAATATTTTTCTTAATATTGTCACTGAAGGCTGAGTAATGCAGTTCTTCAGTGATCATTTGTCATTGCTAAGTACAGGTGAGTGAGATCTCCCTGATCCTGCAATCACGGTGGAAAATAAATCTAACATTAATTTATGAATCTCAGTGCCATTTGTCTTCCAGGTTTAATAGTGAATCATGGTTTATACTATTTATAGTTCATCACATAAAAAGAAGGTTGTCAGGAGCAAAAGATCAGAGTAACATAATTCTCCTCTCCCATACTCTCGTCACTGCTCCTGGGGAACACTCGGTGGTTTGAAGGGAGTTAGAAGGCACACTGCCCTTGGATGTGTGTGAGAAATGTTCTGGGACTTCAAGGGGAAGAAGCGAGTACAGTGAGGGATGTCTCTGAGAACCGCATGCATATGGAATAAGCGTCACAAATAAAAGACCTGTTATCCTGGGTATCCTGGCCTGTGAACTTGTCCATCTGTGGGTCCCCTGAGAGTGCCCATGACCTCTCCCCCAGTCCTCCACAAAATAACCAGAATTTCAGGGCAGTTGATAAGAAAGAGCAAAAATAGTTTGCTTTTCTTTCACTGGTTCCTTAAATACATTTCTGCTTGAGAAATAAGGCCTGTCTCTTTAAAATCAATATTAGCAAAGACATAAAAGTGAAAACAGAAAGAATTGGGCAACAAAAATAAAGAGGGTCCCTCAGTTCATGGATAGATTCTCAAGTCTTAGAATTGATTAAGCTCTGAGCCATTAATTAATCCTTTAGTGGGGCAGCAAAGAGATTGTGGGTAGTCAGCCCTGGACTAAGCTAGCAAGGGCAGTGCTGTGAGTGCTGATGAGAGAGCAAGGAGATGTCCATCATTCTCAGGATCTGCTGGGAAATCTCTGATGAAGTCTGACCTCAAGTTGAGAGATACCAACCTATCATATTAATAGTATTGCCTATTTTCAAATATATTGAGTTCCTAATAAGGTAAAATTGTAAACAGTTTCAATCTACTAGTATTTACTGAGCACCTACTCAGTCCAAAGCACTATATACTGCATAAAGATACCCAGGCTCCTATGATTCCCTTTCTGTCCCCTGTAACAATAAGCCACACTGATCACAGTCTGTCATTTAACTGTCCACCTTCCATGCACACTGCCAACTTGAGGAATGAGACTTTGTCTATCTTGATCCCACTACCTCTCCAATGCTTAGCACATAGGTGCTCAAAATATGTGTCTGAATGAGTGAATAAGAAAAGAAATGAAAGAGAAAAGTGTTAGTCACTCAGTCTTGTCCAACTCTTTGTGACCCCATGGACAGTAGCCCATCAGGCTCCTCTGTCCATGGGATTCTTCAGGCAAGAATAGTGGAGTGGGTCGCCATTCCCTTCTCCAGGGGATCTTCCCAACCTGGGGATCGAACCTGCATCTCCTGCATTGCAGGCAGATTCTTGCCATCTGAGCCAACAGGGAAGCCTAAATGAGTGACTAGAAGTGCATAGAATAGTTTAAGAGGAAAGATACAAACACATGAAAAGCTGACTGACAAGAGAAGAGCTGTCCCCAAATAGCATGTTGAGGTGCTGAATGAAAATTAAGACCGGGGCTTGAGAGAAGAGATATCACTGCAGACTGGAGAGGGGACTCCCTCCGGTTGTCAGACTCTGACACTGAGTCTGTTCCATGCTTTTCCAGGATGGAGACAAAGGCAAGCGTCTAATGAGGGAAAGGAGTAAGAAAATGAAGGGACTAGTTGGGGCAGAGAGGAGGTGCCCTATCAATACGATCTCACTTGCTATTGTGTTTCTATTTGTTCACACTGTACATGTGTAAGTTGCACTACAATTATTTTAAGGAAGTATCACAGACTAGTACTCAGTTACCATTAATCAATTGAATTAATAATTAAGGACCAAGCACTTAATACTTATGTTCCCATTTAATCTAAATGCCCATCTTTGAGGTATCATATCTTCATTTGAAGATGAGACTACTAAACCCTGGAGAGCTCATGTGAAGTAGACCAACCACAATCCAGAAGAGCTGACTTTCAAAGCATTGCCTCCATATTTAACCCCAAATAATGACTAGTAAAGAATCTGCAGTGCAAGAGACCAGGGTTCAATCCCCTGGCTTGGGAAGATCACCTGGAGAAAGGAGTGGCAACCCATTCCAATATTCTTTCCTGGAGACTTCCATGGACTGAGGGGCTTGGTGGGCTACAGTCCATGGGGTCCCAAAGAGTTGGTCATGACTGAGTGACTGACACTTAACAATGGCCTGAAAGTGAAAGTGAGGTTGCTCAGACATGTCCAACTCTTTGTGACCTCATGGACTGCAGCCTACCAGGCTCCTCTGTCCATGGGATTTTCCAGGCAAAGAGTTCTGGAGTGGTTTGCCATTTCCTTCTCCAGGGGATCTTCCCATCCCAGGGATGTAACCCAGGTCTCCTACATTGTAGGCAGACGCTTTCCCATTTGAGCCACCAGGGAAGATCCCATAACGTTAATTCTGTTGAGCTCAACAAGTTAAGTGAACAACTCTTAGACGGTAAGATGCAATCAAGCTAGTTTTTCACGATATGAGGGACGCTTTACAGTATGGAGGGCTTCCCTGGTGGCTCAGCTGGTAAAGAATCTGCTTGCAAATTGGGAGACCTGGGCTCGATCCCTGGATTGGGAAGGTCCCCTGGAGAAGGGAACAGCTACCTACCCCAGTATTCTGGCCTGAAGAATTCCATGGACTGTATAGTCCACGGGGTCACAAAGAGTCAGACACGACTGAGTGACTTTCACTTTCATTTTACAGTATGGAAGGGCTATGGACTATAAAGAAGACTGGGAAACAATGAACTATCAGAAAATACCAACAGGTGATACAGTAATGACTCCAAAATCACAGGGTATCAAGATGGTACAGGGTCTAGGAAGGTAGGAAGCAGCAAGCATGAGAGGGGAAGATGGGGTCTAATCAACGGTATGAGTCCAGTCTGGCCAACTAGACCCTTGTTAAAATTATCCCATCACTGCTCTGTCTGACAGTTCTCATTTAAAGACATACTCCTCAGCATAAGAAATGTTTTTTTGCTGTCATCAATTGCCATCATGCTCCTTCAACTACACTTCAAAAACATGTATCAGTCACCTATTGGGAGAGAAAGAAGCATGCCAGCTCTAGAGTACAAAACTGAATAAATCTAGGTCCCTGATCCCAAGGAGCAGATGGGAAAACAACTCCGTATACTGAAGTTTATACTTACTGGGGGTCACCAAAGTGTTATGGAAACATATAGATGGAAGTACTTAACTTTGCTCTCCTTATAACTATTTCCAGCTCCATCCCTCTGCACATACCTAACTCCCCACCAATAGGGTGAAGAGCCCCTCTGTTTCACTCTCTGTGGTAAGCGTAACAGCCCCCAAATGTGCCCGTTTCCTAATCTGTGGAACCTGTGAATATTTATGATAGCAAAAGAAGACATTGCAAATATAGGGAGATTATCCTGAATTATCTGGGAAGGCTCAATCTAATCTAATCACATAAGCCCCTTAAAGCAGAAGCTTCCTTGGTTGAAGTGAGAAAGATGCAGGAAAAGGAGAAGGCAGAGAGAGTCAAGATGGAAAGAGCAAGATGAGGAATGCAGGCAGTCTTAGGAGGTAAGAGGCTCTCAGCTGACACCTAGCAAGGAAACTGGAACCTACAAGCACAAGGAACTAAATTCTGCCAGTAATCTCAATGAGCTGGGACATGGATTCCCCCCCCCCCCCCCCCCCGGAGTCTTCAGAAAGCCTGTAGATTTTGTCCTATTGATAACCTAAGCAGAGAACCAACAGAATTCTAGTGCTAGACTTCTCACCCATTAAACTGTGAGATAATAAATTGGTATTCAAAACAATCACTAAGTTTTTGGTCTTTCATTATTACAGCAGCAATAGAAAACCAATACATTAACAAAAATGTTCCTCAACCCTCTTCATCCATATCCATTGTTGTTGTTGTCCAGTCCCTCGGTCGTGTTAACTCTTTGTGACTCCACGGACTGCAGCACACCAGACTTCCCTGTCCTTCATTATTTCCCAGAGTTTGTTCAAACTCATGTTCATTGAGTCAGTGACATCATCCAAACAGCTCATCCTCTGTTACCTCCTTCCCCTCTTGTCCTCAATCTTTCCCAGCATCAAGGTCTTTTCCAATGACTCAGCTCTTTGCATCAGGTGGCAAAAGTATTGGAACTTCAGCATCTCTCCTTTCAATGAATACTCAAGGTTGATTTCCTTTAGGATTGACTGGTTTGGTCTCCTTGCTATCCAAGGGACTCTCAAGAGTCTTCTTGAGCATCATAGTGTGAAAGCATCAGTTCTTCGGCACTCAGCCTTCTTTATGGTCCAACTCTCACATCCATACATGACTACTGGAAAAATCATAGCTTTGACTATATGAACTTTTCTGTCAAAGTAATGTTTGTGCTTTTTAATACACTGTTTATGTTTGTCATAGCTTTCCTTCCAAGGAGCAAATGTCTTTTAATTTCATGGCTACAGTCAACATTCACAGTGATTTTGGAGCAAAAGAAAAGAATATCTGTCACTGGTTGAATTTTTCCCCATCTATTTGCCATGAAGTGATGGGATCAGATGCCACAATCTTGGTTTTTTGAATGTTGAGTTTCAAGCCAGTTTTTTCACTCTCCTCTTCACCCTCATCAAGAGGCTCTTTAGTTTCTCTTCACTTTCTGCCATTAGAGCGGTATCATCTGCATATCTGAAGCTGTTGTTATTTCTCCAGGCAATCTTGATTTCCGCTTGGGATTCATCCAGACTGGCATTTTGCATGATATACTCTGTACAGAGGTTAAATAAGCGGGGTGACAATATATAGCCTTGACTTACTCCTTTCCCAATTTTGAACCAGTTAGTTGTTCCATATAAGGTTCCAATTCTTGTTTCTTGACCCGCGTACAGGTTTGTCAGGAGGCAAGTAAGGTGGTATGGTATTCCCATCTCTATGGAAAGAATTTCCACAGTTTGTTGTGATCCACACAGTCAAAGGCTTTAGAGTAGTCAATGAGGCAGAAGTAGATGTTTTTCTGGAATTCTCTTGCTTTTTCTATGATCCAGTGGATGTTGGCAATTTGATCTCTGGTTCCTCTGTCTTTTCTAAATCCAACTTGTACATCTGGAACTTATTGGTTCACATACTGCTGAAGCCTAGCTTGAAGGATTTTGAGCATAACCTTACTAGCATGTGAAATGAGTGCAATTGTACAGTAGTTTGAACACTCTTTGGCACTGTCCTTCTTTGAGACTGGAATGAAAATTGATCTTTTTCAGTACTGTGGCCACTGCTGAGTTTTCCAAATTTGCTGATATATGGAGGGCAACACTTGAACAGCATCATCTTTTAGGATTTCAAATAGCCCAGCTGGAAGTCAATCACCTCCACCACCTTTGTTTGCAGTAATGCTTCCTAAGGCCCACTTGATTTCACACTCCAAGATGAGTAACCACACACTGTGGTTATCTGGTTCATTAAGACGTTTTCTTGTATAGTTCTTCTTGCATATTCTTGCCACCTCTCCTTAACCTCTTCTGCTTCTGTTAGGTCCCTTCCATTTCTGTCTTTTATCGTGCCTATCCTTGCAAGAGCTGTTCCTTTAATCTCCAATATTCTTTTTTTAAACTGAAGAATATTTGCTTTACAGAATTTTGTTGTTTTCTGCCAAATATCAGCATGAATCAACCATAGGTATACATATGTCCTCTCCCTCTTGAACTTTTTGAAAAGATCTATATTCTTTCCCATTCTATTATTTTCCTCTACTTCATTGCATTGTTCATTCAAGGAACTCTGCATTCACTATCTTTTCCTTTCTCCTTTCCTTTTTACTTCTCTTCTTTTCTCAGTTATTTGTAAAACCTCCTCAGACAACCACTTTGTCTTCTTACATTTCTTTTTCTCTGGGATGGTTTTGATCACTGCCTCCTGTACAACGTTATGAACCTGTCCATAGTTCTTCAAGCACTTCGTCTACCAGATATAACCCCTTAAATATTTTTGTCACCTCCACTGTATAAACATAAGGGATTTGATTTAAGTCATACTTGAATGAATCTAGTGTTTTTCCCTACTTTATTCAATTTAAGCCTGAATTTTGCAATAAGGGCCTCATGATCTGAGCCACAGTCAGCTCCAAGTCTTGCTTCACTCACATGTGTTTTGGCTGGTACCCAGGGTAGTGAAACATCAGTCCAAGACAATTCACGGTGAGAAGGGCAGTGTTTTACAAGCAGAACAGTTCATTAGTGATCAGTTGACATCATTTTATTAACCTATATTGACTGCTTTTTAAATGCAAATTGAATGCTTTAGTGAAAACTAAATTGAAATATTACATTGGAATTAGTCTTGATGAAAATACATCGCAGACTGATGCTCAGATCATCACCTGCACAGCTATAAATTACTAGTGAGTCAAAAGCCCACTTGATTATTGTCCCTCAGTTGAACAAAGACAATTTAGTGTTTCAGGAAAACCATTAATTCATTAGAGACATAGGAAGCAACTCTAAATAAAAGGGCAAAGGGGTAAAATGTGATATTTATTCTCTAGAATAAACTAACACTTTAATATATCAACGATGCTTCCTTAAAACTGTCACCTAATTTATTTGAAAGGCTAATTAGCAAGGAGGTCAGAACTATCCGGAATGTGGAAAGATAATAAATTTTCGGTTACAATATATGAGAATTATATAATGCTAGTGCTCTTATGGGGCAGGTGTAAAAATTGATATCATATATTATACAGTTTGATTAAACCCACTTTGCACTAAATATTCATCATATATTTAAATTGTTAAACAACATAGACTGTCTAAGCTTAAGTATGTTGAAAAATCTCATGTTATCCCACAGTCCTTGACTCCAAGGAGAAATCAAAGCTCCCAGTGGAGACAGAAACATAAAATATATATATCTGTGTATTATTATTATTACTGATGTAATTACCTCAAGTGACATGGTCACTGTAGGTAAAGAAAATCTATAGGAAAGTACTGATTTATCTCTACACAACAAGGTGTCCTCCATACTTGAGTAGAGTGATATATTTGTCTGTTTGCTAAAAATGAAGTGCTAATTGGCCAATCTGGTTAAACTCCCTGGAGAGAGAACTAGATGAATGGAAGGTTGTTAAGAGCTGTAAACAGATCAGAAAAGGTAAACCAACCTGTAAATTAAAACCCAAGTAACTGTTAGAGAGAGAGAGAGGGAAGAGAAAATAATTTACAGGAGCAGAAAATGCCATGCGTTTGTGTGCCCTACCACTTACAGTGATGGGGATGCTAGGGAAGGCACCAAATCCCTGACTGGTCAGGGATCTGACTACAATGATTATACTGTGGTGTCTATGAAGTAGGGTTGCATCAGGCCATAAACTCTAGAACTTAACTCCTTGCAACCAACTAGAAATGTTTGAGTGCCTACTCCAGTAACCCTCGGACCAGGTTGTGAGGAGCTAAAAAATGAATCAGAAGTAAATCTTGCCCTCAAATGGTCTGAGCAGAAAATACCACAGATGTAAAGAGGCAGAGGTTTTCAAACTTTTAGCAAAAGTGATCGCACATAGAATTCCAGCGAGTAAAACAGACAAAAATGTTGCTCTTCTCATTGAAGTAGAAAGCCAGGGTTGTATATTCTAGCTCTATAGGTCATCATTTGAAAACAGTCACTCTGCTATAGCCAATCAAGGTAGAAAGTGACTTGTTCATAAAGGAACAGAAAGGTTTCTATGACAGCACAATGCTGTGAGCATGTTTACCTAAGGTGCTTGAGATAGCACTGTACAATAGAACTTTCTGAACTGTTGGAAATATTCTCTATCTGCACTGTCCAAAAGAGTAGCTACTATCCAGATGTAGCTATCAATCATCAAGCACCTGAAATGTGGCCAGTGTGATTAAGATTTCTTTTTTAAATTTTAAGTAAATAGTCACCTATGCTTAGTGGTTACCATATCGAACAACATAGGCTTAGAGAAAGTCTTCATGTATATACGGAGAAAGCAACAGGGGCTTAGGACTTGGGCAGCACTCAGACATTCAGAGGGAAACCAGGAAACAGCACTCCAAGGAGAGGGAACTGAATAAGGAAGATAGGGACACCATTTCCTAAAACAAATATTACTTTAAAAGAATGCATGTGCTATAATTTTGAATTTTTATCTTGGGGATCTTTAGTTCTTTTCTCTATCCAACAACGTAGAATTGCCATGGATTTGGCTGATTAACACTCAAAGGATATTAGTTCCAAGGTAATTAAACAATCATTGTTTTAATATTTGCCTAAAATACAGCAAAAACAAAGAGCAGGACCCAAGAGCCATCACCCAGGAAAGAGAGGCTTCCTGTCTAAGAAAGGCAATACTGGGGACACCTACCTTCTGGTCTGCCACTTCATCATGAGCCCATGGCTTTACACCCCTTTACTTCCAATCTCATATAGGATGACCTGGAACACATCAACCATATTTTTCAATCGAATCATCTTTCCCACAATAATAAATATCCTGTATAATTGAAAGGCAGCCAATCTGATTCGGTTAAGATTTATTTGTGAAAATTGACTATTTTTGCCCAATATATCAGTATAGCATCAATTAAGCAAAATCAAGGTGACTCTTCGTTTCAGAGACTCTAGTCAATCAAGATTGCTGTTGTTGTTCAGTCAGTCAGTTGTGTCCGACTCTTTGCGACCCCATGGAGTGTAGACAGCCAGTTTCCTGTCCATGGAATTCTCCAGGTGAGAATACTAGAGTGGGTAGCCGTTCCCTTCTCCAGGGGACCTTCCTGACCGGGGATTGAACCAGGATCTCCTGCACTGCAGGCAGATTCTTTGCCATCTGAGCTGCCAGGGAAGCCCCCATCAAGATTAACGAACCATAAATTATGCAGATAACTGAAAAGTTATAGAAGAAAACCATAGGATAATTACTCCTCTGTCTTGCAATTGCCCCTACCCTGCAAATTCTTAATCAAAACAAGCCTGACTCTGAAACTGAGCAAGTCCAATTCTGAAAGGAGAAAGGAAACATGAAAATATTTGTGAATCAACAAAATTTTATTGTACCAAATTGTCAAGGTCTCAATGGTAAAAGACCATTTATTTAGAATTTAGAGCAGTCTTGGTACTAAGCACTTTTTTAAGTCTTTTCATTTCATTCTCACAACTCTGTGTGGCATAGACTATAATTATTCCCATTTAACAAACAAAGAAATTGAGGCTTAGGGAGGAAGAGTTGGAACCCTGGCTGGTCTGACTCCAAATTATACCCTCTTTCCATTAGTGTCTCAGACACAACATTATTTTCTGCTTGATTTTGAAACTACTTTCAGCCTTTGCTTAAAGTAGAGGAAGAAAAATACATTATTTATTGAGTATTTACTGCATGTACTCTGATATTCACATTCATTCATTCATTCAACAAATATCTATTGACTATCTCCCTATTCATTCAGTGACTATCAACGCAAGTCCCAAGGAAACACCTTGGAGTCAGGTCTCAGTAGACAGAGACAAATAGCAACAAACCATCAAATTAACACCAAAGAAATAAAGTTAAAATAAAAACAAGTAGGATAATGTTAAGGTTTATAAATAGTGAGGAAAAAAGGTAGAGGGCAATAATATGATAAAGAGTGTTTAGGACAGGGATGTACTTTAGATAGGAACTCAAGACCTCTCTGAGGTTATGTGTTGACTTTTGCTTTGAGATTCTAAAATCTAAAGGATGAGAGAAAACATTTCAACTAGAAAAATAACCCTGTTCAAAAGCTCTGAAATGACCAGGGTGGTAGGGGTGTGGGAAACAAGAGAAGAAAGAGTATGAGATATATTGGGACTGATAAGCACGATCCATGCATGGAGTTTGTTTGGATTCTAGTTTTAGAGCAGCAAAAAGCCACTGGAAGATTCTAAACACTAGAGTCACATGGTGAGGTTTACATTTATAATAGCTCTCTTTGGCTGTAAGGTGGGGAAAAGATTGTAAAGAGTGTGTGTAAAAGCAGAGGCTGCTGCAGTTGCCCAGTCAGAGATCGTGGTGTTTGAAAGCGTAAATGGAGACTAGTGGAGAGATTCCTGAGGACATATTCTGGAGGCAGAGCTGAGAGACTTGTGGACTGGACTATGGTTGGGAAAGCTGGGATGACAATGGGGAAAAGAGAGGACTCAAGGATCATCCAACCTATTACCCTGAACAACTAATGGGTGGACAGGGTACCCTTTGTTGAAATGAGAAAGACTGGAAGAGGAGACACCTGGAGGGCGGATGACAAGGAAGAATGAAGAGTTTGAGAAGAAAAGAAAAGTTCCTAGGTTTTGGCTTGAACACTTACTGCACCTTCACAGCAACCCTGTACAGTTATTCCTGGATTTCACATGAGGAAATTGAAATGTGGGTAAGTTAAATAACACGTCCAAGGACACTCAGCAAGGAAGTGCCAGGACTTGGATCAAAATGTTTGATTCTAGAATCCACAATGTGCAATTTTACACATCACTGCCTCCCAGTACAGAATTTGGTACTGCTTTTGTCTCAATGAGTTTCTCTCTCCCCATTTATAAAACTAGGTAAATAATATTCACCACGTAACAGTTTTAAGAATCAATGTGGTTAAATGCGGAATTCTCCCTGTACCGTAGAGTTGTTCATAACAATAAAAAAAATTACATTTCCAGCCACTAAAATCTGACATATATCCTTGATTCTGTTAACTCTGCGCACTTCTGGCTTTGACCATGGCCACACCCTAGCCTAGTAGATTTCTGCTCTTATTTGGTTTCCAGTCAAAGAGCTTTCCAAGTTCTGCTCCTAGAAGCCTTGAGAGGGACTGAGAAACTGTACCCTAACTCTGGGACTGTGCCCTCCTCTCAAACATCACTAGAGAACTATGAGATTCTCCTGCCTCCAGGATGCCTTTCATGATTTACCTTTAAGAAAACGATGTATCATGCTGAGCTTGGGGTTGAAATCTACACAAATGAGGATACTATCACACAGACAGTTGCAGTGACTTGCATCCTCCGGAGGAAGCTCTCTCATGACACTCTACAAACTCTTGTGGGAGATCCTCTTAGCCTGCAGCTGAGAGGATCCCTAACAACTGACCAGTCACTGTCCCTTTGAGCTAAGGAGTGACAGGACAGGGAGGGGGGAAACACAGGGAAAGAGAAGGTCACCATATGTGAGCTCCTACTGAGTCCTAGACCCCATGATGAATGTTTTCATTCATAAACTGACCTGAAAGCCGCTTTAGTCACTCTTTGCGACCCCATGGACTATATAATCCATGGAATTCTCCAAGTCAGAATACTGGAACGGGTAGCCGTTCTCTCCTTCATGGGATCTTTCCAACCCAGGGATCGAACCCAGGTCTCCCACATTACAGGCGAATTCTTCACCAGCTGAGCCACTAGGGAATATCTCCCTTAACTCCTAAAGCAATCTTGAAAGGCAACAATTATTATTCTCATTTAATAAACCAAGATCCTAAAGCTCAGTGCTCCTTTCACTTGCCAAAATTCACACGGCAGATCAGAAGTGGAATAACAATTCTGCCCTACATATATTTGACTCTAAAGTACAATGTTGTGTTTTTTCCCCACTAAGTCATAATGCTGAACTATAGAATCAAGAAAGAAGGGAAAAGGAGGACAAAAGGGTCTCAGAGTGTGCCCTCAGAATCTATTGAAAATATGAAGTCACAAGTCCACGGTGATTGAAAATTAATTTGATTTTCAGCTCAGGCATATCAGAAAAAAACCTAGTTTCAGTTATTGTTATACATGTAGAATGTAGGTTATCAAACTGCAGTGAAAAACATCAGCCAAAAAAAGCAACCAGACTTTTTTATTCCCCAAGGCCATGATAAGGAAGATGACTGCAAATTTAGTTTGCATAACTGTAGAGAAACCATGTTAGCAAACGGAGAAGGAGAGAAGCTTATTCCATTGCTAAGAGAATCAATTCTTCCCTTCAAATGAGAATGCCAGATGAGAAATGGGGACTTACATGGCTACCTTTCACTATAATGATTTGATTTATGTCAGTAAATTCTATACCCTTCCGGCTCCTAAATTCAGAGCAGTGCAGTTAAGCTGATGCATATCAGAGTTGACTCACTTTCTCATTCTAAGTTGATAATTTAAATTCTTACATTAAAGTTTCCATGTTAACTTTCAGGATTTTAAAAATGAAGGAAGTTTCTATTCTCCATCAGGCTCAGGAGCAATGGGAATTAATGTGATATTGTCTTTAATGAAACGTAGTGGGGACTTGTGATTTATGTTGGTTCCCAATCCTTTCCTTCTCTTTAAAATGCCATAAAATGAAAAATACAACAGCTGTTTCATATTAAAGAGAAATGCAAATGTGCATTAATACAGCTCAAGAAATATTTTATATGTTCAGATAATTTATTATTTTTATATGAGTGGAGTCAATCTACATTTTTCCCATTTAATAATATGGCATTTATTTCAATGGCTTTGCCAGCTACTTAAGCCAAATGCACAAAAAGGAATGGTCTAGGATCTAAGTCAGAGGTATCTTTCTTTTCCTTAAAAGAATAAAATAAACAACGAAATTTCTGTTGCAGTTCGCCCACCAAAGATACAAAAGCACCACATTCTCCTTCTACCTAGATTAGTAGATTAACTAATTTCAGTTGTATATTCAATAATCTTAGCAGAAGAGTCAGATGTTTAGGTTGAGCTTTCCATATGGTGAGCTGTGTACAAACCTAGGTACTTTTTGTGCCAATAATTATTGTGTTTGGAGACGGTCTCCTGGTGATCAGTAATGCTTCCTCACTATTATACTCCTTCTATTACCTAATTTAGATGCAGATATAAATTATTTAAAACAAGAGAGGTTTCCCTTGCTAATTAATGACAGGCTGACTAACCAGCTCCTATCAATGCCTAAGGCTTCACTCTATGCACAATTCTCCAACCAGTATAATAGACCACTTCCATAGTTTCACTGGGTAATTTTAATCAGTCACTGGGTATACCACAGAAACCCAACAGCTGTGCACTTGGATGACCTTATTATCATTAGTGGCAAACTGGTTGTTGAACAGGGAATTTTTCATCAGGAAAGACTACATGATCTCATAAACTTGGGAATGGCCAAGTTCTTTTTTTTTTTTTTCCCTAGCTATAACTTATAACATAGGAAATGAACATGTTTAGACTGAAATTCACCTTTTAATGAAGAGAGATGTATCTGAAGTTTCTAACACATTTTCCATATTCCTTTATGCTCTTCTAGGGAATAAGATGGAGAAGGAAGTGGCAGCCCACTCCAGTGTTCTTGCCTGGAGAATCCCAGGGCCGGCAGAGCCTGGTCGGCTGCTGTCTATGGGGTCGCACAGAGTCGGACACGACTGAAGCGACTTAGCAGCAGCAGCAGCAACAGGGAATAAGAATTTTGTCATCACTGAGAAAATTTCCCGGTGAATGAATGGGAGTTTTCTGTGACTTTTGCTTTTGGCACTGGAAATATCAAAAGTTGCCCCCTGGTGGTCAAGGGATCAATAATTCTCTGGAATCTTGGGAAAATAATTCAAACAATGGAGCCTAAAAGGAGATCCTTAGGTCCCTATGGTGCAAGATGCACATTTTTGGTGCTAAGAGAAAGTTAAATAACTTGCTGAGGACACGATTCCTCACAAGACCATGTTTCAAACAAGTCAGTGGATATTAATTTTACAATTTTGGCACAGTTCAAATGGCATTTTCCTATCAGGTGTCTGCCATTGTTTTTTTCAGACTTTTAAGTTTTCCTGTATTACCTTAAATTTAATATGTCACCAAGCACTTATCTTCTAAGAAATATTCCTAGTAAGAGAATGTGCTATTCTTTCTTCTGTAAGGGTGACTTCTTTAGAAGAGACAGTAGTTTTGTCATAATTCGTCCCTTCACTCTGTGATAATTTCCAAAAGTGCATTCTCACTGTTAACGTCTGTATGACATTTATACCAATTTCTCTGTGGGACTTCTCTGGCGGCACAGTGGATAGGAGTCCATTGCCAACACAGGGCACACGAGTTTGGTCCCTGGGCCAGGAAGATTTCACGTGCCACTGAGCAACTAAGCCCAAGTGTCACAGCTATTGAGCTGCACCCCAGAGCCCGCACAGTGCAACTACTGAAGCCCATGTGTTGCAACGACTGAAGCCTATGCACCGCGAACTCACTCTCTGCAACAAGAGAAGCCACAGCAATGAGAAGCCCATGCATAGCAATGGAGAATAGCCCCTGCTCGCTACAACTAGAGAAAGCCCACGTTCAGCAATGAAGAGCCAGCACAGCTAAAAATATTATTCATCAACTAAAAAAATTCCAGCTCCGCCAGACACAGCACATAGAAGAAGGAAGGAACCCAGCCTACAGCTAGAACCGAGGCCCTGGTCACATGACCCCAGCTGAGTATTCCAGATGAGCCTTCAATTATCAAGATGCAGAGATGAGCCTTTCTCACTATACCCAGGCCAAATGTCTGACCCACAAAATTATGAGCATAATAAAATGGTTGTTGTCTTCTGCCACTAAGTTTTGGGGTGGTTTCTTAGACAAAAATGAATAACCGAAACATAATGTTCTAAGGAAAATAGCACAGCTAAAAATAATTTTTTTTTAAAGAAAGGCTATAAAAATTTTTCTTTGCAATCCCAGAGTAGTGCTGCCAAATGGAATGATGACCCAAATATATTTAAAGATAATGTGTACATGCGCAGGGCTTCCCAGGTAGCTCAGTGGTAAAGAATCCACCTGCCAATGCAGGAGATGTGGGTTGTCTCCCTGGGTCAGGAAGATTCCCTGGAGGAGGAAATGGCAACCCACTCCAGTATTCTTGCCTAAGAAGGCCCACGGACAGAGGAACCCGGAGGGCTACAGTCCATGGGCTGGCAAAAGAGTTGGGCACGAATTCAAAACTAAACGACAATACATGTGCAACTAGGAACAGAGTGAGGGGCATAGAATGTACAAGCTTCTTTCTCTCCTTGCATGCTCATGGAGGAGATTTCCACACCTGTTACACCAGCCTTGATTCTCTGTGATGTTTATGGCCTTGTCTCGTGTGGGCGTACCTGGGAAAAACTATGAAGGCTGTAAAAATGAAACTTGAGCCTTCTCCGACCTTCCCTGTTGGTGGCTCCCTTTCTCTGTCTGCATCCTCCATCTCGCCCCACACTACTGCACTCTAAAGGACCGGGGCCCAGCTGGATGGTCACTGAGTCATGTTCCACTCAGGGCTGCTTCCCAGGGCCAACAGACCCACCTCTCGCCTGCCAGGAACGTCAGCTAAGGAAGGCTCCCAGCAGTATGCCTCACTGAGCATTACCTCAGCCTCAGGGAACTACTCACCTCATGTAATGCTCACTCCCTGGAAGCAGCCCACAATCAATGATTGGCTAACACTGGGATATAAATATCTGGCTCCTTAGCCTCAATGGAGACAACTCCCAAGGGCGACCCCAGCTCTAGAGCTCCTGTAGGACCGGCTGAAACCTCAGCTGCACATAAGTTTCTCTCTCTGCCTAATCCTGCCTTCCTGGCCTCCTTACAGGTTATCTTCTGAGAACACCCCCCAATGAGCATTCTATCCAGCTTTTAATCTTTAAATGTATTCCCAAGGAACCCAATCTAAGATAGGAATTACCCAGGGTAGTCTGAGACTGTTGTGTCACAAGGAAGGGTGGCCCAATCATTCTCCAAAGAGGTGAGAGTTAACAACCAGGAAGACAAGTAGTTACATCCAAAAAGCTACAGACTGAGCTCAATAACCCAAAGTAAAATGATGAGGTTTGAGACACAGATAAAATCAAATTTTTAAAGACAAGTTCAAAGAGCAAAGGGATCACAACTGTCTACATCTACAACTGTCTGCTCAGAACTCTCACTAAAGGGCACTCTAGTGAATGAACCTCCATTCTGAGGCTCCTCTAGCCTAACCACATGGCCGTAATCATAGAGTGGGACCCATGCCTCTCAGACCACCCCTCTTCAGAGCTCCATCTGAACGTCCAAGGCTGAGTAGCCCGACTGTGTCTGCATCCCAGTACTCTGCCTCTCTGGTCACCTCCACAGCCTGGGCCATGAGTCAAATGGACTACCATACTCCTGAGCACTCTGGAAGCTCAGTTGACTGCCAAGAAGTTACCTTACATTCTCAATGATGCTTATTATACATGAAGATGCTTTGTTTTTTTCTTAAAAGTTTCCTTTAAATATGGATACATATTTTTCTGGAGCACTTGTTTCCTTCCCCTTATCAAGAAGGAGAGCAAATATTCCCCTGACTCCTTCCCCAAAACAACCTTTACTTCTCCTCCTCTTACTTATAATAGCTAACACTGACTGGGCACCTACTATGAGCTAGGCACTGTTCTGAGTAACACTTTTCATGTAATACTGATAGTGACCTTGTGCAACAGTTATTCTGATGATGATCTCTATTTGCAGATGGGACAACAGAGGCACAGAGAGGTGGCCCTGACTTCCCCATGGCCGCACAATCAGGAAGTGACGGAGCCAAGAGACAAGCCCAGCCAGCACGTTCAATCAGTAAGCTCATTTGCTTTGCCCTAGTCCTAGCACCCACTGACATCCTCTTCACATCCCTGCATATGTTGAGGATTTTCTCTGCACTCTGAGTGCTACCACTGACCATAATGTAATGTCACTCTCCCCAGTAAGGCCTCCACCAAAGCCCTAGCTTCCCAGTTCTGTGCACTCATCTGTTTCAATGATATTCAACATGACTACCAGGGTCATCCTCTTCTCAAAACTTTAGTTCTGAAATTTCCCTCTAATCACTTTGAATTCTCTACTTGTCCTGCTTCTTCATTGCTTCTAAACTGCTATCTGGCATTACTCCTTCTTTTCCTGATACAACCCATGCTTTCTCCATACATTTGGCCTTACTTCTTTCCTCAATGAGCCCATGTTCCCTGTCTTCCTGTCAGTTACTCTTTTATCAGCATTGGAAACTCCATTACCTTCCTTTTGATCAAATATTATGATAATTCTCCTAGTTCAACTGGAGAAGGGTAGCAAATAGACCTAGAGGGGCTCACCAAAGGTGTCCAAAACACACACACCACACACACACACAACATGAGTTCTATTAGGCTAGACCCCAAAGTTCTCAAGTGATTTCATTTATCTAGACAGCAAATTCATTTTGAGGGCTTCCTATGTACCAGGTAAAGTTCTAAGGGATGAAGAATCTGTAGTGAACAAGACTGATAGGGTCCCCACCATGGTTGCCTTATGACATTCATGGGCTACTTCTTTCATAAAAAATACAAAAATTATATTTTATGATTGTGTCTAAAAATAAATTTAATCTAGGGTAAATTCTTTATTTTATATTCATTATTATGATGTTCTTTTTCTTCTATTTTTTTAAAGAAATTAAAGGATTTTCATGAGCCCCTTAAAGTATCATGTATCCCAGGTTCTACTCAGTGGGTAAGTTGGTCAGCTCTGGTCTCCACTATCTGGAACTTACATTCTTGAGGGGGAGACAATAACAAAAAAGTTAAAAATAAATCAAAATGAAAATATCAGAAAGTATAGTGAAGACAATTGAACAAGATATCTTAGAAAGTGGTCAGGGAAATGGGGCTGTACAGAAGGAGTGTCTAGGGCAGACTCCTTAAAGGGATCACACTTGAAATGAGAACTTCAGTGACTAGAAGGAATCAGTCTTCTGAAAATCTAGAGGTCTCACAGGAGGCACAGATGATACACAATCCCTCAGGCTGGAAAGAATTTGGTGCATTTCAGAAAAGTAAGACAGCCAGTCAGGTTGAACCGTAGTAGATGGGAAGAGGGACAAAATGAAGAGGTAGCCAGGGGAAAGGTCACACCATGCCCTACAGTTAAGAGTTTGGATTTTGCTCTAAACTACAGAATTACATGGCTTGATTTCAAGAGTGAATTACAGGGAGAAGCAGGGAGACTGCTGGCTGCTGTAGGCTTACCCAGGTGAGAGAAAACGCTGCTTTGCACCAGGGAGATGAGTGGAGATGAAGAAACGACAATGAATGTGAGATGTCCTTGGAACTTGAAGTCAACAGAACTAAATGAGTTGATGCGAGAGATGAAGAGCAAAGAGAGGAATCAAGGATGACTTGAGGACTTTGGGCTTGATGGGGCTGTCAGTCACCAGCTGGCTTCTGTAAATGCTCATGGGAGTTAGAATTCACATAGTGCTCACTACATGTTTGCCAGCATTCATTTAATCTTCAAGATGATCCTGTAAGATAGATACTGTCTCCACATTAGAAATAAGGGGGGAGTGGTAGTAAAGATATTAAGGAACTTGACAAGATCACCCAGCTGGTGCCCTGTGGACTGAAGATAATGGACTCCAGTCTCCAAGTGTTGTGACAACTCACCTACACTGTCTCATTAGCCTTATGCATGTGAATTACAGGCCCAAATATCCAAAATGTCTTAATCTCCAGATGGCCCACAGGAACCTGAAACTCAAAGTACTTTAAGTTGAGCTTACCTTTCTCCCTAACTTCCTCCTCATGAGCTTCAACAAATTATATTAGCATCCACACAGTTGAGCAAGTTAGAAACCTTGATGCCATTCTTGACTTTGCCCGGCAACTTTCATCCCCAGCCAGCACTCAGTCACTGATGCTGTTCCGTCTCTTCCATCTCTTTGGTACCTTTCAAATTTATTCATTTCTCTATCCCAACCCTTCTGTTACCTTATTAGCCTCCATGTGGTCTCTGACAATAGTAAGTCAACATATCTGTGCTAGAAAGAGTCTGAGGCCATGACCAGAGCATCAGTTCCATTGCTGGTGATGTCTCCCATGGGAACAATGAGCCACTGGCAGCTCTGGGACCAGAATTTGCCAACCTTGCCCTAGCATTCTAACATAGCACTTACCACACAGAGTGCCCTTAATAAAGGATGCTAAATGAATGAAAAATTGAAATGAATGTCTCACTATCTCTGAGAAACTAAGCATAATGTTCTAGACCACAGAATGTTAATCAACAGCTGTGTATCAGGATGCTTTGTTGCTAAAGATGGTAACAGAGCCCTTTATATCCACCAATCCAATCTAATTCAACCGTTTTTGAAAGCTGCTTCTTGTTTCTCACCACAGTCTTTTGACATGCGCCAAGTCTCTCAGGCTTCTTTCTCACCCCCACCTGGAAAATGCCCCCCACCCTCTGCCCCCCACCCTCTGCCACACACACACACACACACACACACACACACACATGCACACTCCCTCACTGCTCTATCCCAGGTTTAGGCAGCCTGACCATTTTAAATGTTGACAATCCACCCAGGGGACATTCTATATATTCATTTTATTACCAATAATAAAGCTGTTCTACTTGTAATGTGAACAAATAACATACAAGAATACAAGAGGAACCAATAATGTGTAGAAATCCTAGCGTCTCAGTCCTGTAGAAGCTTAGATGTGACTTATGCTACAGACCTTCACCTTGATGTGGAGACTAATGTCTTCTCGGCATATATACTATCCACTAATCTCTTCAATGATGTTCTGATCTTTTAAACAGGGTTTTCTTCTTTGTTTGTCAGTCTATTGCCCCCAAACATGTCAGATATTTCCCCTGCATATGATGGACATTTTACACCTGACTGATCACTTTATTTTTACTTCTCAGCCAAAGCAAGCTTTTCATATATTAAATTGTTTGGCAGATATAAAAGAGGGTGCTATTTTTATTCTATATCATATTCTTAATACAATCAACAAGCACAGTGACTAATTCTAATTTAATTTATAAAGGTTACAATGGTCTGTTGGACCATCTCCCTCAAGATTCAAGGAGCTTACTAATAATAACGCAGAGTTGCTGAACCATAATATCTATTGGTCTGTAAGACTAAAGACATTTTAACATTTGCAGGGCTCCAGTCTGCTGCAATTATTTTTGATCAGATGTCCACAGTCCAGAGTCATTATTAGCTGCAGAGTGTCAGAATGTGCTGGCCACTTTGAAGGTGAATCTTCAACGAATGCCCTTTGTTGTTGCCAAACAATGAGGAATTAACATTCAAGTTTATATAAAAGATTGCAAATGGATAGGAAAAGGTGTTTCAGCAATTAGTCATGTTTTGTCATTCTGGATTTATTTAGGAGTTGAAACCCAACTTGCTTATATAATTCATATATGTCAAATAGCATAAGTGTTTTCAAGTTGTAACTGAGTTGGCTAAAATGGAGCCCCTCAGTTATTTGGGGAAGGAGAATGTATAAGTAAAAAGGTGAATGTGCTTAAATTTCTCTTTAACCAGGACATTAGCATCATGACTGGCATCAGAAGTGAGATGTCAGTTTTCCAGATTTCATACAGGTCTTCTCCCTGATGTCTTCCGGGACAGGTGGAGCCCAGAGTTCTTAGGGAGTTCAAGTCCAAGGACCAAGTTTGGAGTGGGGCCAGACAATGTCACACAGGTAAGGGGAAGCAAGGAAGCCACTGGATATGATTAGGCCAACAGATCTGATCATTTTGAAGAATTCTGATAGTTTTATTAGTCACTTACAAGGTGGGTGAAAAAGGTTCAGGAACACACAAGTCACAAAATTCCATGAAAAATTATCAGGTATATCCTAGGCAAGGAAATAGTAGTTGAAGTGGCATGTACAGAACTGATGGCGTTGCCATCCTGCCCTCAGGCACTGGGATCTAGGATGACAGGGATATGGTGGGGAAAAAGAAACAGCCGCAGAAGGGCCACATGGGGCAGAGGGAAAAACACAGCTTAATGAAGAGCACAGAGTCTCTACGTAATCTCAACCCAAAACAAGAAAAAAAGAAAAAACACCAACAACAACATCATTTCAGTTCAGTTCAGTCGCTCAGTTGTGTCCGACTCTTTGCGATCCCATGGACTGCAGCACACCAGGCTTCCCTGTCCATCACCAACTCCAGGAGCTTAACTCAAACTCACGCCCATCGAGTCGGTGATGACATCCAACCATCTCATTTTCTGCCATCCCTTCTCCTCCCGCCTTCAATCTTTCCCAGCATTAGGGTCTTTTCCAACGAGTCACTTCTTCACATCAGGTGGCCAAAGTATTGGAGTTTCAGCTTCAGCATCAGTCCTGCCAATGAATATTCAAGACTGATTTGTTTTAGGATGAACTGTTTGGATCTCCTTACAGTACAAGGGACTCTCAAGAATCTTCTCCAACACCACAGTTCAAAAGCATCAACGCTTTGGCGCTCAGCTTTCTTTATAGTCCAACTCTCACATTCATACATGACTACTGGAAAAACCATAGGTTTGACTAGATGGATATTTGTCAGCAAAGCAATGTCTCTGCTTTTTAATATACTATCTAGGTTTGTCATAGCTTTTCTTCCAAGGAGCAAATGTCTTTTAATTTCATGGCTGCATTCATCATCTGTAGTGACCTTGGAACCAAAGAAAAGAAAGGCAGTCACTCTTTCCTATTTTTCCCCATCTATTTTCCATGAAGTGATGGGACTGGATGCCATGATCTTAGTTTTTTGAATGTTGACTTTTAAGCCAGCTTATTCACTCTCCTCTTTCGCTTTCATCAAGAAGTTCTTTAGCTCCTCTTCACTTTCTGCCATAAGGGTGGTGTCATCTGCATATCTGAGGTTATTGATATTTCTCCCAGCAGTCTTGTTTCCAGAATGTGCTTTATCCAGCCCAGCGTTTTGCATGATGTACTCTGCATACAAGTTAAATAAGCAGGGTGACAATATACAGCTTTGGCATACTCCTTGGGTTGTTCTAATGAGGTTTTTATAAGAATTAAATGAGAGATACATAAAATATATATTTAAGACTGTGTATATCTGTAATAGTTTTGGGAGTAGGCAATAAGTATGTGTTTATTGACAGATAGCAATAGCATCAGCAGCAACTGCTGTATGATGTGCTATCCATAAAGATGTAGAAATATCAACAAAGCAACTACGGCAGCATGCAGGCAAGAGAGACCAATTTAAACAATGCAATTTATAATAATATTTCACAATACCTTGTTTTCCCTGTCTCAGTAAGTGCTAATTTTATTTGCACAGACAAAAAAATCTTGGTGTTATCTTTGGCTCCTCTTTCCTTCATACCTCAAGGCCAGACTATCAACAAATCCTTTTGGCTCTGTCTTTAAACATATTCAGAACCCATCCATGGTTCATTACCTCTCCCACTCCCCACCTCCTTCAAAGGTCTCCATCTCTCATCTGAACTCTTGGGTGTTCCCCAGACTGGTCTTCCTGTCCCTGCCCTTTCCTCCTATGATCTCTTCCCAATGCAGCAGACAGTGGTCCTTCTCAAATGTTAGACTGCATTCCCCACTGCTCAAAACCTTCCAAAGGTGTCCCTGTCTTAGAGTAAAACTCTAGGTCCTTAAGATACCTGCCAGGCCCTAAGGACTTGGCCCCCTGCTCTGCTCCTGTCCTCATGCCCTACCACCTTCCTCACTTCTAACTCTCCTGCCGCGCCAGCCATGATGATCCCCAACCACTTCAGCTTGCTCCTGCCTCAGTCCTTCACGTCTGCTGTTTGCGTTTGTTTGAGCCCTCCAAAAGAAGATTTCAAGATGGAACTGGATAACCAATAAATTGACTAAGAGGAAATTTGGATGAGGGATAAAGAGGGTGGAGAGGGAGGAGGTCAGAAGGACCTTTGCCCATAATGCCAGGCTGGCACCTGTGAAGGAGAAGGAAAGTGAAGAGGATTGCCAAGGAAGGTTTCAGAGTGCAGTGTGGTCCTAAGGAAGCTTTGGGTAGGCCAGCGGGTTGTCTCTGAGTCACAGCTGCCTGTCAGAGGCATTCCCCATCTCATGGTATAGTCCTGAATTAGTACCCAATTTGCTCAGTCACTGGCTGGGAGAGGCACAGGACAAGGGAGGCCTTCACGTGAATGTGGTTGTGGTTCCAGCAGGTGGCAGCTGGGTTATAATCAATTATGTTCCCCAGCAGGAGACCTATGTCGATCACCTGTTCCCTCTACCTGGAATGATCGTTCACCAGATATCAGCATGGCTAGTCTCCCATTTCCTTTAGGTCTCTATCCAAATGTCACCTTATCAGTGAGGCCCACCCTGACTATGCAAACAAAAAAGCACCCTTTCCCTGACACTTCCTGTCTACCTTACCCGGGTTTATTCTTCCTTATAGTGCTTCTCTCTGTCATGACGTATAATATAATAACTTGTTTTCATCTCTTCTCCCTCTGAAGCGCAAGTTTAATGAAGGCAAGAATTTGTCAATTTTGTTTGCTGCTATATTCCCAGTGTTTAAAATATTGTGAATAACATAACACATCGAACTTGTTCAATATATTAAATATATGTTGTGAAAAAAATAAAATTTAAAAGACACAGGTTAATATCATCATTTTTCATGTGTGCTTTGTCACTCCATGGTGTGTAACTCTTTGAAACCCTTTGGACTGCAGGCCACCAGGCTCCTCTGTCCATGGGTTTTCCCAGTCAAGAATACTGGAGTGGGTTGCCATTTCCTTCTCCCATCATCAGTATACGTGCATTTAAATTCCCTGCTGATTTTAGAGCCTGATCTCCCCCATATAACATTATTTAATCTTCTCAATGATAACACAAGCAAATCTATTAATATGTATTCAAGTTATAGAGGCTTAATGTTAAGAAATAATGAAATAAAATACGTAGTCAAGCAGAACCCTTTAGATTTCTCCATCCGTGTTCATTTACTGCCTGATATTTGCAAGCTATTTTAAGGACCCAGATATCTCTGTACAGAATCTTATTTTACTCCTTGATTTACATATTTTAGTGATTTCCAAAGTTTAGTTGGCTAAATCTTTTTAGTATTGTATACATATGCCATGTCTTGTACTTATGGGAAATATAATGGCTTTTCAAAGGTAATTTTGGCATCTTTCATGCTGTGGGTTCGGTTCTCCAGAAGCAGACCCTGAGATGAAGATTCATGAGGAAACTATTTATTTTCACATGAAAATGATCATTCCCTAAATGACTTTATGGAAAGTATTCCCTAAAAAAACTGAGAGAGTGAGACTATGAAGAGAAGGAGACCAAGCAAAGGTGAAATATCAAACAGGAAGGAAAATAACTTTGCCTTCACCCTGCAAGGAGGGGCAGGGAGTCTATAGATAGTGGAAGTTGCTCCTCAGAATCATTCTTAAGAGAATTGTACCCCTGTGCCACTCAGCCATTGGTGGGGGGCTAGTCCCATAGCCCCTTCATGGATTATAGCCTTGACGTGGCGAAGGGGCTTGTGTAACTCACTTAAGCTTTGAGCCATGTGGTGCAGGGCCACCCAAGACAGGTCATAGCGAAGAGTTCTGACAAAACGTGGCCCACCGGAGGAGGAAATGGCCACTCACTCCAGTATTCTGGCTGTGAGACCCCATGAACAGTATGGAAAGGCAAAAAGATATGACACCATGACACCGGGAGATAAGCCCACCAAGTCGGAAGGTGTCCAATATGCTACCAGGAAGGGGAAAGGTCAATTCCCAGGCACTTATTTTTTTTCATTTAAAAAAAAAATTTTTCAGCAGTAAAGTAGGTGGCAGCAGTCTATATGCAGTACGCCAAAAAGAGATCCTGTTTCTGGATGTTGGAAGGAAAAACACAGGGGGAGTCAGAATGCATGAAGATGGTTAAGGGACCAGGGATGGAAGATGATGCAGTGAAGGGATGAAGGGCATATGGGCAGAGCACTGACACTGCTGGCTCTGTTTGCTGAATACCGATCTGTCTTACCGAGTACAGTTCCATAAAAAAAGGAAGGCAGGTGGGGGAGACAGGATGATAGTAAAACTTTACATTTTTCAATTTTTTTATTTCCCTTCTTACTCATGAGCACTTATTTATAATTGCAATGTAATTTCTTTAAATCACCTTATGCAATGATCCCAACACTGTGCTGGAGATCACATCTCATTGGCTTGTACAGCTGTGTTACAAGAGCATGGATCCACACCAACCAGATGAACTTTTTTTCTGCATTCAGTTGTTGATATTAAATACTATATCCTCCTATCACCACAAGGCAACCTCAAGATCTCAGCCAACTACTTGAAACTACAGAGGCTTTTCTGAACAACTGCTCAACTCTCAGCCAGATGGCAGGGTCAAACATTTTAGCCAGGTCAGTCAAATTTTGGTGCCATTCTCTGCACTTGGAATTCTGTTCACAACAGCTCTTTTATGGCAGATGAAAGGATAAAGCTATACTGAAAACTGTCATCCACAAAACAAACAAGGCCACTATAGGCTGAAGAACAGCACCCGGTGACATCAGGCATGGTAATTTCTGAATGCTTCAGTATTCTTTTTTTCGGTTACTAAGCTAACTAGATTCTTTAAAATTTTCCTTTCTGCAGTAAAAGTCCATTGTTCAAAACTGTGTGGAACATGTCCCAATTCATGGTTCAGTAATTTTGTGGGAGATTCCCACAAGATAGCCTGTTTGAAGGAGTTCCTTTGGTCTTCTCAAAGCCTATGACAATTTTTCTACCATTTAACAAAGTATCACCAAGAGATGAAAACTAACCGAATGTGCTGTTGACAGGCAGGTTGGTTTCTAGAGCCCAAATTGGGATGTCTCTGCTGTTTATTTCTTCTTATCCTCAAAAGCCTAGCCTAACCCTTTCCACAAGGAGATCTCAGAACAGGAAAAGCATGAGAAGATTAACTACGAGATCTCTTGAAGCCCAGACTTGGAACTCTTATGGCATCATCACTTCTGCCCCATTCTACTGGTCAAAGAAAGACAGAAGTCCATCCAGATGCCAGTGGGTAGAGAAAGTGACTCCAATTCTTAAGCTGAGTGGCACCAAGTTCATATGGCAAAGGGGCATGTGTGCAAGGATAGGAGGAACCCATGGATAATATCATTATTATCTACAATAAATACTATACTTGAAATTTTCTTCCAAATATTTATAAACGGTTATGCTTAGAAAATATAACCAAGAGAATTTGGGTAAGTAAACTGTCCATCACCCTCTAAGAAAGACTGTTATGTCTCAGATAGAGGAATCCTTATCAAAAAAAAAGAAAAGAAACGCTGTTTCTTTTCTCTAAGGAAAAACTCCGTGCAGCTCCCAAAGCCAATTTTTTTAGTAAATAGATCAATCAATTCAATTTCTATTTTTTCCTTCCCCAATCTAATGGGTTCTTTAACTGCCCTGAGTCAACACTGCCTAATCATCTCATTGAGGCACCTGGTCACCACCCTCAGGGCTTTCCCATTTCTCTGAACTGGATAACTGAGTGATGTAATGATAGTGACAAGGTCCCTGGGCCTCAGGATGACCTTTGTTGCCATATGTTGATTGAGTGTTCATCGTAAAGACTTGTAAATATCTTAAACTGCAGTGCAAAGGCCAGCAAAATTTATTTCTGAAAGAAATGGTTATCTTTATCCTGCTTTGGGCAATAACATCCCATGATCTGAGGTTACATGCCCTGAATAAATTAAATCCCAGAGATACATAAAGGTTAAATGAAAAAAAGTCAAAATAAGTAGGTGATCCTAGTAAGTAGATCAGTTTGAGAAACATGTGGAAAGTGAGGGTAAGAAGTAGGTCCCTGTTCTCAGCCACAGTGTAGACTTCTATTCTCCCTGGACACAGCTATTAATCAAATAGGCTATTTTTAGAATATCCTAGAAATGAAAGTGCCCTTCTGGATTGTTATTGTCCTCTCTTAGGTCAATGATACATGACAGACTTATCACGAAGTCAGTTAAAAAAGAAAAAAATCTGTGATTTTTTTTGTGTCTTAAAGCAGAGAAATTTCAACCGGCTGAGGTCTATAATTTATCACGATTCCTTCACAAACCTCTTGATGGAATGCCTTATTTTGATGTTTCATATTATGTCCATTTTGACGTGACATGGTCTAATAGCTTGGTACTAAATGGCAACCAGAGAAAAGTGATAACAAGCTTAGGCCCTGGGATTGATCTGGTTTTAAGCTCCTACTCAGCCACCTACCACTAGCTATGTGGGCTTAAGTAAATTCAGCTGTTGAGCTTTGATTTCTCCATCTGTGACATGATGATAAGTTAGGTAGAGAAACTGACCAGGGTGAGGCGAGCAAAGTGTCTGCACTGTATCTGGCACATGGTGAGTGCTGAATAAATGTAAGCTCTTAGAGAAGAAGGCCCAGTGAGGTGCCAGGAACCTCTATCACAGAGCTGTCAATGGCGCAGACAACTACAGGAGATGCTTTCCACTTATAGCACGTGACATGATCCATGTATGAACTGGATTTGTGGAATAGCAAGGGATACTATAACAAGCTAACTAAACTTGTGAAATGCTAAGCCTCTGTAACTAGAGAACTTTTATCATTCTCTCTGGATGCATACAATAAAACCTGGAAACAGAGAAATTGAACAAATCCCAGTGCCACTTATTAAAATTCAGGAAAACAAACCAAATCTAGGTGGTATCACTCTGAGGAGTCTAGTAAACATCAGAAGTTACTTTTCCTCACTTCGCAAAACATTCTCTTTCCCTCACAGGAAAAGGAACAGCATGCTCGCTGGCCACTAACCAAGCAGAGGCTTCATTACAAACTTCTACAGGTAAGGGCCCACTCCCTCACAAGTCAACTGTGAAGAAAAGATAAAGTTCAATCATCAAAGGGCAATTAATAACTCATGTTCACCTAGACCCAAGACAACATGTTGAGGAGTAAACAGCATGTGGTTTTACATAATTTTGTAGAAAGGGTTATTATTTTAGTGAATTCTAATTCATTTTTCCTCAGTTCATTCATAATATCTTACAAATATGCACAGTTGTAATCTGGGAGATTTACTGTTAATTGAAGCTATATCTCTCAGGTATTATTCTCTTGTGTTGCTCCTTGATTTTAAAATAATACTGTAGTATCCACTGGGGTTTCCAACTTGCATCCTGTTATAACAACTATGATGTTTTTGGAGATTTAAATTGCCATATGATATCATGACCTAACTTGGCGAAATGATATAAAGTACTCAGATTAGAGGAGAAAGAGAAGATTAAAATCATGAGTATAGTATAAGGAAATTGCCAGCGTGTATGAAAATCTTAAATATATGGGATACAGAGCAGATATCCAGTGGTTAGGGAGATGCCCTGGTGCAAGGAGATTGCACAGAAGAAAATGGAAGCACTCATGTCTTCTGCAGGCATTTATGAATGTCAGTGTTTGGAGGAACGCACCATAAGGCTGCAGTGGAAGCCACCTAAACTGCCTCCTCCCCAAACATTTAGTGGGTTTCTTTCCAGGATACACATCCCAAATTTTATATATATATATATATATATATATATATATATATAAGTAAATCAGTAGGGAAATGGGATTTACTTTACACAATGTACTTTACTGGCAGCTCTTTAAAACATACCTATTCCGTAAAAATAAAGTATAGTCGTCCTCTATCTGATCCAGACTTCAAGAGGGATGTGGGTCAAACTCCATGAGTTATAATATGGTCAGAAGGTTTAACGCTCCTAGAAAACAATCTAGGACCTTAATGATGATAAATACTTCGGCTCGTTTCTCATCAACGCTGAGGCTGGAAATGCTGTCAGCCAGCGTGGCAACCCCTAGATGGGGTGCAGAAGCAAGACTCACGGTACAGGCTTCCCACAAACAGTCCATCAACTGTGTCCAGCCTACTCAGCAAGCCATTTCTTTGCTCACTGATCTGTATCCTATTTGCCATGTAGACCCAGCAAAACAAACATTTTCAGTGACATGATTGCAAATGTTTCTGTCACATAGACCCATTGCAAACAATCTCCAGTTTGGATTTATTCCTGATAGGCAGGGCTCTGCTCCAGAAGCCTATGAGGATTCCTCTTACTGTCTACATCTCAGAGGGTTTCTCTCTTACCAAAAACAAAAACAAAACAAAACAAAACAAAAAACAGATTTCTGCCACAGCAAAGCAGCAGCATGAGATTCTCCTGAGAATCAACATCCCACCTAAAATATTCACAACTAAGATTGCCCAAGGCTGATGAAGTGGTGCCTCAGCTAATGACATTTCCCCTAGTACACAATCAAGAACATGAGGTCTTAGCAATATGGTCAGGATGCTTCACTCTTGCATTGTTATCAGTCTTCAGTGTTTCACTGCTACTGAGATATATCTTTTAATAAAAACATATGAAACTGTGAAACAATTTGTTCAGCTCATTTTATGGACTGATCTGAGCCTGCTACTCATAAATTATGGATGGTTATGTCCTATGGCATTTTAGTTCTGCTCACTTTATAATTTAGTCTGACATTTGGATAGCCCTTGCCCTTCTGCACTAAAGTACTTTTGAATCACTTAATTATAACCATTATGTCTTGGGGGGAAATGTGTACCTGTAATGACTTGCCACTATTAAGTGGCCAACTGACTATAGTGAAAGTAAGTTTTTGATACAAAGGTAGCAGAGTCATCCTATGTAAAAAGAATGGTCTAAAATTTTAAAACTTTGGGTGGCAAATTATAGAAACCTATTCAGATTGGTTTGCGCAAAATAATGGAAACCAGCTGGGAGTATCCAATGCATCCTTGCAACGCAGCCAAGCATGGGAAACTGGAATATGAAATTTGCAAGCCAGCGGGAATCCAAGTAATCAAACTTACCATCTCTCAACATCTCTCTTTTTCCCTCCTTGAACCATGTGATTTCTCATTTCACACAAAATCCTGCTATGTATCTGCTTTATTCACATTTTCTTGTCTATGACTATTTTCCATTTCCCCACTAACAGAACAAATAGGTTCGGGCCCCAGCTCCACAGATTGCGTATTTCCCAGCTCTAGAAAGACAACCAATTGCAAATTCTTGGGGAGAGAACACAAGAGTACCAACTTGGTTCAGGTGAGCACCCCTGCTGTAACTGACTGTGGCTGCTTCATCAATGAAACATGCACATATTAATATTAAACCCAATTAATCCTTAACCCTTTGGAGTTACCCCAAAGAGAAATGTCTATGTTTAAGGATAAAATTTGGGCAGGTATACATCATGAATGGAGTGATGGATTTTGAGGTTAGAAAGGATCCTGTGGATACTCCCACCGACACGGAAGGCCCATAACAGCTCAGGTTTCCTAATAGAAGCTGCCTGGAGTCTCAGTGTCAATACATCCTGTGGCTGGCTGCCCACTTTTTAGCAGAGGCTCATTCTACTAGTGAGAAGGGTTCATCTTCAGATATGTCTGCTTGTTGTTATTCAGTCCCTAAGTTGTATCCAACTCTTTGTGACCCCATGAACTGCAGCATGCCAGGCTTCCCTGTCCTTCACTGTCTCATGGAGTTTGCTCAGATTCCTGTCCACTGAGTCAAGGATACCATCCAACCATCTCATCCTATGTCACCCCCTTCTCATCCTGCCTTTGATCTTTGCTAGCATCAGGGTCTTTTCCAGTGAGTTGTCTCTTTGCATCAGGTACCCAAAATATTGGAGCTTCAGCTTCAGCATCAGTCCTTCCAATGAATACTCAGGACTGATTTCCTTTAGGATTGATTGGTTTGATTTCCTTGATGTCCAAGGGACTCTCAAGAGTCTTCTCCAGCACCACAATTTGAAAGCATCAATTTTTTGGCACTCAGCCATCATTATGACCCAACTCTCACATTGTTACATGACTACTGGAAAAAATCATAGCTTTGACTAGATGGACCTTTGTTGGCAAAATAATGTCTCTGCTTTCTAATATGCTATCTAGGTTTGTCATAGCTTTTCTTCCAAAGACCAAGAGTCTTTTAATTTCATGGCTTCAGTCATTGTCTGCAGTGATTATGGAACCCAAGAAAATAAAATGTCACTGTTTCCATTTTTTTCCTCATCTATTTGCCATGAAGTGATGCCTTCCTCTAAACATCTATCCATGCTCAGGTCTGGTCTTTGGAGTTCACAGAAGAGTTCAATACAATAGCTTTCACACAGCAAACATTTCAGACAGCTGTCCCATCATATCTCCTCTTCTCCAAGTTTGACATTTTCACATCTCCCAAACTTCCCGTTGAATGGCACCATCCTGACAGCCCTTCTCTGCATGTTTTCTGGTTTGCCAAAGGCCCTCAATACATGGATATAGTCATTTAAATTTGTGGAACATCGAAGAGGATGTTGTCTGACACTGTTACTAATTCTCACCTAGATGAGTGTTTCTATTAACATGACACACAACTGTTAGTTTTTCTTACAACACACTTAGGTGTGGAATTAAAAAGCCCAGGTTTCCTGGGCTCATAAATTGTCTCCTCCATCCTTTCCTAGGTGTACGAATTCAGGCAAATAATCCCTTTGTGATTCAGTTTCTTTACCTGTAAAGGGAAAAAACATGCACAGTGCCTACTCCTAACAGTTGCTGTGAAAATTGTATAACAATATATATAAAGAGCTGAAAGTAGCACCTGGCACATGGCAAGCGCTCAGTTAGTAGGCACTGGTTTGGGATGAACTAAATAGAACTGCTTTTTATGTGACCTTCTCAAAAGGTTACACTTAATGTTGAAGGGCTTGATCTCTTAGTTCACTCTACAGATAACCATTTTTGTGTCTATTTCACAACAATTTAGTCATCCTTTTTAGACTTGTCTTATCCACAAATTTTATAATTATGACCTACTTGTCTTCAAGATAATGGAAATGCGAGTAAGATAGAACCAAGGAGAGGATTTGAGGCATACATGGAGTGTCTTTAAATTGTAAATGCTTAACTGCCTTCTTATTTGAGTTAGATACTGTTAGACCTGTTATTTCCAGATGAGGATATTAAGATCCCAAACTAAAGTTGCTTGTCTGAAGACACAAAACTAATATGTGATTAAGCCAAAACTGAAATCTGAGACTCCCTGTTACTTCAGGATTCTTAAGATACAATTGATCAAACAGATAAAAATTTATATAAGTTTTATCTTACACACTTTACTAATCTTCCCTATAGGGCATAATGGATGAGTGAGAATGTCAGTTTAGGAATGAGACTAATCTGCTTTTGAATCTCAGTTCCACCTTGAGTCACTGAGATGACTTTACGCATGTTACTTAATTTCTCTAAGACTTGGTTTGTTTTCTCATCTGTAAAATGGGTACAATAATACTACCTAGCTCACCAGCTCGCTGAGAGGATGAAAGCAAGTAATGTGTGGAGCATTCATCACAGAGCTTGTGGTTTCTCATTCATAATATTACCCACGAGAGACTGTCAAATACATGACTAAAGAGAAGAAGTGTTACTTATTTTTCTTATTTAAAAGCACATGTTTCAAATTTAAAAAAAAAAAAAAATTGAAAATAAGCCTTTAAGGAGATTCAGGTATTTGGACTATACTGCCATAGTTTCCAAAGTTATGGTACTGAACTCTCCCAAAATTAGAGTATGCTCACTTTTTGAGACAGAAAGCTTCTTATGATTTGTAAATTATTCTTTTTCTCCTCACACCAGTTCTGCAATTGAGATTTCTAATCTAGTAAAGTCTAATCCCCCAAGTGTTACTATTATTGCTGCTGTAGGCAGAAGTAAGATACTGTAGTCCAGTAGCAAAGAAGAGTGTGATGACCAGATCACATCACAGATTTGGACAAAAGCCTGCTCCATGACAAAAGCTGTACTCTTAAGTTTAGTCATCCTACAATGAAGTTGTCACTGGTCACTAGTTGTAAGAGCAACAAGTAAACAAATGTGCGCTGCTGGCAATTACCACTCACATTACTGGAACTACAAACCCAAAGCCATGTTCTTACAAACTGTAGATCTCCAGCACCCACTGGACACACAACAACTACAGATGACAAAGGACTTATTGCTCCAAAAATTGTCTAGGTCTCAAGAAACAGAAACAAACTCATTAAGAGAAACAATTCATCTGGACACAACGTGAGAATCAAGAAGCTCATAGTAATCTCCCCAATACTCATTACATAGACTGTTTGTGAACAAGGAATAAGCCCAGACTAATATCTTAAGGAGACAATCAAGAGAAACTGGAGTAATAGCTATTTTTATTTGCCTATGAGCTCTTATTTCTGCCTTATGTCTGAAAAGTGAATATAACTCAACAGAAATAAAATTGTAATAGCATAAATAAAAATTTACTGTGAAGTTCACATGCAATTTTAATATTTATTTTGTAGAGATAAACAGTATTAGTACATCTGAATAGAAAATAAATCAAGCCAAGGACTCACAAACTAATCCCATTCAAAATATATTCATTCAAGGTGGCAGAACATGGGACAGTGTCAATAATTTTGGCACCACGGACCTCCCTAGCGTGAGTAGGCAGAAGCCCTTGAGACCATCGTTACTCTACTTCCACAGATTGTTGTTGTTTTCAGTTGCTAAGTCGTGTCTGACTCTTTGCGATCCCATAGACTGCAGCACGCCAGGCTTCCCTGACCTTCACCGTCTCCTGGAATTTGCTCAAATTCATGTCCATTGAGTCGGTGATGACATCCAACCGTCTTATCCTCTGTCACCCTCTTCTCCTCCTGCCCTCAATCTTTCCCACCATCAGGATCTTTTTCAATAAGTTGGCTATTTGCATCAGGTGGCCAAAGTATTGGAGCTTCAGCTTCATCATCAGTCTTTCCAATAAGTATTCAGGGTTGATTTCCTTTAGGATTGACTTGTTTGATCTCCTTGCTGTCCTGTGCCCTAAAGAGGGTCTTCGGAAAAAGGAACCTGATTCTAGGAGCTTCAGCTCTGTTGAGGGCCAGGGACAAAGGAATAATGAGAAGGAGAGGACATTTTATAATTTGAGATTTCTTTTTGTTTCAGATGGCTGCTCTCGGCAGACAAAATTGAAACCCAACCTGCCACTTAAGTAGATGGAGACATGGGAGAACCCCGCCCCTCTAGTATGCAAACCACTAACATCTAAGGGAGATGTCAAATGGACATGGAAAAGGGTCTGTTCCAGGAAAAGCAAATTATTCTAATGTTCTCATAAAACAGACATGATAAAAATGTAAGTATATTTAATGAAAAGGCAAAATAAGAGAGTAGGATTCTGCCCCTGGCTGTTTAGAATGGGTTTCTTGGACTGGCCTGGCTCCTACTAGAGTGTCTTCCAATGACCAGACTCCACCTCCAGGAGACAGTCTCTACAAGAAAGACATGAAATCACTATTCCTATCTTCACTTCATGTCTGCTTCCTTTCTAGGAAATGACTCGCTATTTTCTATGCATTTTCCTTTCTTTCTTTTTTTCCCTTTCCCCAACTAGGCACCCCCCCCCCCCAAATGCCTATTATCTTCACTATTATGTCTCCTTCTCTATAAGAGTTCCTGGAATCCAGCAGGTAAGCATTCATTAAATATCTGTCAACAGAATGAGAAAATTCTCTCTGGCACCTAGAAAGTGACATCTTAAGCTGATTTGCTTTATCATGTGTGTATATGACCAGTAACCTGCAGCTCCCAGAAGGTGGGTCTAGGCCCAGTGGAAGTATGCCACTTGGCTCTGCAATCAGGAAGGAAACAGCAGACCTCTGCCTCTCATCCTCCACCCTTGAGGGAGCTCCTAATGTGAGTACAATTCAGGTTACTCACTGAATTCGACTGGGGCAGGGCGGGAGTGGAGGGGCATGGAGGAAGTGGAGGGGCATGGAAGGCCGTCATACTGCTTAAAACTTCATTGGTGATTCTGTCTTGCATCTGGGAATCAAGAAATACCAAGCAACCAGCTTCTTGGGAATTCATTGGTCAGGCCCAGCAGCAAGTCCTGTTTGCGATGAGAAGAGGGACAACTGAAAGGGGAGGAAGCCTCAAAAGGAGAACCTTCTCGGAGACCCAGACCAGTCCACCTGGGCCCATCTGCACCCTCAGCAGTAACAGAATCTGATGCGCTGCCTCTGTGTGTAGCCCACATGCCCTCTGTCCTCCACAGCAATTGCTGCTTCATAATTGCAAAATCACAGGCTTCTTATTGCTAACTGGGAATTGGAAAAGAGCATTTATTCAGAAATTCTGGATTTGTGGTAAACCAGATGTAAACCTTAAGAAGAATTAATCTCATGTGTGTGGCTTGGTGTGCAAATCCACAAAATGTTCACGAAAAGTAAATAATGAGTGTCTAATTTCCCTCTGTATAATTTAGCTAATTATGCAACTTTCAGATTATAACAGTGCTTGGGTAAACATAATGATATCTTATTTGCCACAAATTCCCTTAGTTGAGTTAACCAATTACTTTTCTAATTCTTCAGGTATCATTAAGGCTACTCTAATTTAAGAATAAGCAGATGTGTATCATAACAGAGCTCTAAATTTAACCCTAGCTATATAATAAATGTATAAAAGGGGGGAAAATCTATTCCTAATATGCTATTTAATTACATGGTTTGAGGAAGAAATAATACATGCTAATGATGAAATTAAAGGCTTTAAGATCTAATTTGATTATATTCTGTGAACATTGGTTATAACTTGGCTTGCAGCTAAATCTATCAAGATGACTTTCCCATTCACATGGGGCTGAAAGCAATTTTCAAGCAAGAGGCTAGAGTCATGGTGGATTGTTAGCGTTGGATAACTTTTTATCAAACAGCACCTCATGCCCTGGATCTATTAGTTGGTAACAAGCATATACCAGGCTAAGATGATGCCCATAAATAGCGCCATTAGCTGCTTATATTGATATATAAGATAAACATGTCTAATGGACCAATATCACACACTTTCCTACAGCAGCAGGGCTTATTTTACAAGGGGTTATTATGCTAATAGATTGTAAAATAGTATACAAGAATGTGGCTTTAATGTATTTACCCCTGTAGACAAAGCAGGGGGAAATGCTTTGCAAGCAATTATCGTGAATTATTACACTATCTAAAAAACAATTACTGGAGACTCATGTGTTTCAGTTTTCCAAGTTTATTACTGTTAGTACGCACGCAGTGAAAATAATTGAGCAAGCCACTCAAATCTGCACTTATAAACATAACACCCTGAGTGAAGGGACCTGAGTATTATATGCATCCATCTCTCTCTGCCCCCACCACATTGTTCCCCCAACTCCAGAAGGCCTTTTCTTCTTGAATGCACCAAGTACTTTAAAGAAAGGAATTGAACAATGGCTGTAATTTATAAATGCAATTAGGTGAGCCACTTTTCCTTTTTTACCTCCAATTACCCACAGCAACCTGCACACAGCTACCACCACCTCCTTCTCTTGGTCCCAGCTGTCATTCTTGAATATCACATCAGGGCGATGTCAACACAACCAGAGAAGCTGAGTCTAAGAGAGGTCCCCAGAGAAACCTGGATAAACCACAGCACTTCTCCCCCTCCCTGCCTTACTGACAACATCTGTTGGGGCGATTCCCTGGAGCCATATGCTTCTTCACTTAAAACTCTCCACAGACCTTGCATTCACCATAACGAGTCCAGCCCATCCTCTTCCCTGGCATGTCTCAAAAATGTGTGCTCAGTGAAAGGTGATTGACTCTGTGAAAGCAGGCTGAATGAGCAGGATCTTTTCAAAAGACAAGTCTGACCATGACTCCCTCCTCTACCCCTTTAAAACCTTTCATTATGGTCTGCAAACCTGGTCAGGCCTCTGCTCAACTCCAGGCTTTTCTTGATTTCTTGCACCAGAGGGCGTTCGTACACACTGTTTCTGATGCGCATAAAACTCTTCACTCACCCTAGCACCTAGTTAACATCTATCCAAACTTCAGATTTCAACTCACTTTCCCTTCCCCTGACCTCCCACAGACAAGTTCCTGATCTAACTAATTAAGTTGCTGATCTAACTAATTAAGTTAGATCCCTCTCCCCATCTCCCTTCCCACCCATGTTATTCTCTCAGCATATCTCATTCTACTCCTTCAAAGCCCTTACTCCAGTTGCAATTTGGACTCTTACTTGTGTGATTACTTGCTTAACACTGGTTTCTCACACCAGACTCCAAGTGCCGTGAAGGCAGGAATCCATCTGCTTTACTTGCCATTGTATTCCCTCTAGTACAGTTTAAAAAAAAAAAGGAGGGAGGGTGGGATATATGTATACACATAACTGATTCATTTTGTTGTACACCTGGAAGTAACACAACATTATAAATCAACTATACTCCAATAAAATTTAAAAAAATTAAAACAAACTAAATACATAAGTAATGTGTGCAGGAACAAGAATAACTAACGTGGAGTGTGGGTACTTGAGCTCGACGAGAGAGAGTATAGTATCACTTGTAGTCATCATTGACAATACAAGATAATTATAATAATTTAGAAGGGTAAAGTCAAGAGAGATGAGAGAGTATGGAGGATTTTCAAGGCAGAAAACCTACAAACTAGGTGAAACTGTGTTTTAAATTGGGGGTGTGGGGGTGGTGATAATCAAGTGTCCAATATAACATGAACCAGGAATAGCTCAAGACAGAGTGGAGAATTTGTCCAAGAGGGTAGAGAGAGAGATAATTTTCGATGGAGTGTTGGGCATAGGTGTCAGACTGCAAGGACAAGGATGTAAGAGGAAACAGAGGTAAAGAAAAGAAAACATTTGGCTATGAATCAAGAAAATCAACATTTACCAGCTACCTAGTGTGGGGCGAAGAAGTGTTTCAAGATGGAAGAGATGGATCTGTGATAAGCGGGGAGGAAGGAATTCATGGCGAGGCTGAGTTAGCAGCGGAAGTGGCTACGTATCCAAGCAGCAGACAAGGATTTAGGTCCCTTGGGACACCACGCGATGCAGGATGCTGATGGAGAGGTTAGCTTTGGGAAGAGGCAGACTGCTTCCCAGCAAAGCACCGAGCAAGGAGAAGGCAGAGAGAGGCCCAGAGAATCCAGCAGGGCAGGCATCGTGTAGCCTTGGTCTGTTTCAGGAAGTAAGAAGCAGGGGCTTCGGGTGTAAACCCAGTCTGCAGAAAGACAGGAAGCCTGGAACACAGGCATTTCCTGCTTTGTCTGCAAAGAGAAGAGGGAAAAGCAAACTGTCCCACTCTCATTATGAAGAGGATCGCTTCTGGGTTACGCCAGAGGAAAAGGACTTTGAGAAGCTGTGTGTTGGAAGCATCGCTTGCCACAGGAGTGCCGAGTTCCCCTGGAACACCGCACTCAGCCATCTGTCTGCAGTGGGGCTGAGCATTAGTAATGTGGACAGCCACCCAGCTGCCCGAGGAGACCCAGCGCATCTCCACCGCGACATCAGGCATGTTAGCTAGGACGTGTCAACTTGGTAACCTTGCTCTAATCGGATGATGAATGGCCAGCCTCTGAAGGAGAAGCACAGTCCCTCAGCCCTGGAAGGCCAGGCCGTCTGAACTGCACTTGGCACTGAGAGGCCTGCACAGTGCCCCTCAGGTGGAACCACCACCATCAGGATACATTAGGAAAGGAGGCCACACACGCCACACCCACACGCAAGCTGGCAGCTCCAAAAACCAGAGTTTGGGGGAAGAAGAATTACTGCTGACAGCCCTGAAGTTTTTTTGTATTTCTTTTTCCCAAACACAGTTTTAATTGATGAGCCCATTATATCCCTTCCAAAAGCATTTTTAAAACTTAATAAATGACAGCTTGCTATGGAGCACAATGCAATCCCTTACACATTAAGCTGCTCTCGTGAATCACTTGTAATTACTGGGCATTTTCAAGCCCAGGGGATGTATAACTATATTATTGTATTCCTGTGATTTTTATGAAGTCAAGACAAGGAAACAAATCATAGGAACTGAATTAATCTCTTCACTGGAGTTCATAATAATCAGCAGAAAGCTTAAAAACCCCATAAAATCATTAAAAAACATCCGTATTCAATCATCAGATCCTTTTCTGACTACTACTTGGATTGTTTACTCCCCAAAGGGATGGGGGAAGAGAGGGAGGAGAAGATGAAAAGAGGAGGGATAAAATGATGGGAGGAAGAAGCTGAGGGAGAAAGACTGGGGAGAAGGGAACACGGGGAAAGGGAAACGAAAGAAGAAAGGGACAGACAGAGAGGAGTGAGGGAGGCAGGAAATTATATTAGCTTCCAGTGGCTGTTGTAACAAATTGCCATAAACTCAGTCTCTTAGACCAACACAGATTTATTCTCTTACAGATCTGGAGGTCAGAAGCCTAAATCAAAGTGTTGGCAAGACTGTACTCCTTCTGGAGGCTTCGTGGGGAGAATCTGTTTCCTTGTCTTTCCCAGCTCCTAGCAGCCACCTGCATCCCCTGGCTCATGGCCCTTTCCTCCACTCTCAGAGTGTTTCTACGCAGCCGCGGCTTCCTCTGTCCCAGCTCCTTCTTCTGCCTCTGACCTCCTTGCCTTCCTCTTAGGAGAAGCCTTGTGATGAGACTGAGCCCCTCCAGGTCATCCAGGATAATCTCCTCATCTAGAGATTATTAGTGAACTTGCTCATATCTGTAAAATCTCTTTTGCTGTGTAAAGTAACATAGTCACAGGTTCCAGGGGGTAGGAGGTGGACATCCTTGAGGGGCCATTATTCAGTCTGCCACAGGCATTTAAAACTTTGCCAACTGAACATGAAAAGTACGCCAACTGGAATCTCTACACCACTCTGATAGCAAATGACCTTCAAGTCATGTTGTGAAAATGGCTTTTTAGAATGTCTTCTCTAAAAAAGATGCAGAATGTGCCACGCTGCCTTTTTGACAATTTTTTTTCAAAACACATTCACACCTATAATCTGATTTTCTCCTCCAAAGATACCTTGTCAGATAAGAATGGCAGTTTATTCCTAGCTGCAAATAAGAAGACTGAAGGAGAATGGCTGGCTGACTTGTGTCCCACTTCCCCATCACCTAGGGAGCCACCAGCAACTGAAGAGAACAATTGTCCACTTCTCTTTCCAGTGCATGACATTTATCAGCTATGCTTTCTTTATAGCTTTCATAAAAAAAAAAAAAAAAAAAAAGAAAAGCAAGATGCAATCTTGCTCTTAAGTCTTACAAATCATTTGGAAAAGGATGAAGTATTTCACCATCCCCCACCCTCATGCTCTGCCTGCCAAACATTCCTGTCACTTGTGCATGGCCACTGTGCATGGATATTTCCAGGGGCTTGGGCCACAATGATAGTTAAACCACCGATAGGCATTACTCTTCGGGGTCTATTTCCAAAGACAGCTGATGTACCTCATGGGGCCTGCACTAAGTTGCTCTCTTATACAGAAGTAAGGACTGCTACAGGATGGCATACAGGTGCTATTCAGGGTCAAAAGTCATTTTACAGGACTTATTTCCATAGAAGTCCATTGGCAAGGCACTGGCCAGGGAGTCTGAACCTCAGAGTCCTTTTCTTCTTTATTCTTCTCTTGCAGGCTTGTTGAACAGTGTTGGTTAAACCACCCTCCTTTAACATGGAGCTGGTATAAGGCAAAGTTTGGCAGGATGCTCTCATGTGATGCTCAGGAGGCCAGAGGATGGAGCCAGACTAGTTATTAGTTACTTAATATCAAGCAAGTTCCTTAATTTCTCTAAGCCTCAGTTTCCTCAGCTGCAGGAGTGGGAGAGTAAACATCACCTGCCTTGTAAGATCATGAAGAGGATAAGGGAGGTGGTGTGTGCAAAGTACTCGGAAGAGTATTTATAATAGTAGCTCTTTGTCCGAGGATCTGGCCTCTCAGTCTGTGCTCAACTATCCAGCCTTCTCTCCTCCCAATCCATATGACATTATGACTACATATATCCTCCCTCAGCAAAATCCCTTTCTTTCACATGCAACCTCTCTACAAACACACACACACACACATACACACACACACACACACACACACACCGCGTGACTTCTATGCCTATCAGTGCTCTCGGAGTGTTAATGGTTCACTTTGCACTCAGCCAGCTGGGCACAATGTAACACACAAAGGAAAATGAAGAGTCTACCTTCTCAGAGTCCTACATCCAGGCAAAGAGAAGACCCATGGGAAAACAGCTATAATGCAAGATAAAACATTGGAAGGTGCTAAGACAGATCTGTACAAATAATGCACTTAAAGTTTCAGAGATCAGCAGTGGCTGAGAGAGGCAGAATGACAGCCATAAAAGCCACATTCATTGTTCTTGACCCAAAGATGCAGAAGTGATGGGGAAGAGCACCGTAGGTGGTGGAGACACTTATAGGGGATAAACACTATTGATATAATTGCTGGGGTCCAATTCAGTCTTCTGGGAGAAGGCAATGGCACCCTACTCCGTACCCTTGCCTGGAAAATCCCATGGTTGGAGGAGCCTGGTAGGCTGTAGTCCATGGGGTCGCTAAGAGTCAGACACAATTGAACAACTTCACTTTCACTTTTCACTTTCATGCATTGAAAAAGGAAACAGCAACCCACTCCAGTGTTCTTGCCTGGAGAATCCCAGGGATGGGGGAGCATTGTGGGCTGCCTCTGTGAGGTCACACAGAGTTGTACAAAACTGAAGCGACTTAGCAGCAGCAGCACCAATTCAGTCTTCTACTTTGCAGACTCAGTTCAGTTCAGTTCAGTCGCTCAGTCATGTCCAACTCTTTGCGACCCTATGAATTGCAGCACGCCAGGCCTCCCTGTCCATCACCAACTCCTGGAGTCTCCCCAAATCCATGTCCATCAAGTCGGTGATGCCATCCAGCAATCTCATCCTCTGTCATCCCCTTCTCCTCCTGCCCCCAATCTTTCCCAGCATTAGGATCTTTTCCAATGAGTCAACTCTTCGTGTGAGGTGGCCAAAGTATTGGAGTTTCAGCTTCAGCATCACTCCTTCCAATGAACACCCAGGACTGATCTTTTTTAGGATGGACTGGTTAGATCTTACCGCAGTCCAAGGGACTCGCAAGAGCCTTCTCCAACATCACAGTTCAAAAGTATCAATTCTTTAGCACTCAGCTTTCTTCACTGTCCAACTCTCACATCCATACAAGACCACTGGAAAAACCATAGCCTTGACCAGACGGACCTTTGTTGGCAAAGTAATGTCTCTGCTTCTAAATATGCTATCTAGGTTGGTCATAATTTTCCTTCCAAGGAGTAAGTGTCTTTTAATTTCATGGCTGCAATCACCATCTGCAGTGATTTTGGAGCCCAGAAAAATAAAGTCTGACACTGTTTCCACTGTTTCCTCATTTATTTTTCATGAAGTGATGGGACCAGATGCCATGAACTTAGTTTTCTAAATGCTGAGCTTTAAGCCAACTTTTTCACTCTCCTCCTTCACTTTCATCAAGAGGCTTTTTAGTTCCTCTTCACTTTCTGCCATAAGGGTGGTATCATCTGCATATCTGAGGTTATTGATATTTCTCCCAGAAATCTTGATTCCAGCTTGTGCTTCCTCCAGTCCAGCGTTTCTCATGATGTACTCTGCATATAAGTTAAATAAGCAGGGTGACAATATACAGCCTTGACGTACTCTTTTTCCTATTTGGAACCAGTCTGTTGTTCCATATCCAGTTCTAACTGTTGCTTCCTGACCTGCATACAGGTTTCTCAAGAGGCAGGTCAGGTGGTCTGGTATTCCTATCTCTTTCAGAATTTTCCACAGTTTATTGTGATCCACACAGCCAAAGGCTTTGGCATAGTCAATAAAACAGAAGTAGATGTTTCTCTGGAACTCTCTTGCTTTTTCAATGATCCAGCAAATGTTGACAATTTGATCTCTGGTTCCTCTGCTTTTTATAAAACCAGCTTGAACATCTGGAAGTTCACGGTTCACGTATTGCTGAAGCCTGGCTTGGAGAACTTTGAGCATTACTTTACTGGCATGTGAGATGAGTGCAATAGTGCAGTAGCTCGAGCATTCTTTGGCATTGCCTTTCTTTGGGACTGGAATGAAAACTGACCTTTTCCAGTCCTGTGGCCACTGCTGAGTTTTCCAAATCTGCTGGCACTTTCACAGCATCATCTTTTAGGATTTGAAATAGTTCAACTGGAATTCCATCACCTCCACTAGCTTTGTTTGTAGTGAGGCTTTCTAAGGCCCACTTGACTTCACATTCCAGGATGTCTGGCTCTAGGTGAGTGATCCCACCATCGTGATTATCTAGGTCATGAAGATCTTTTTTGTACAGTTCTTCTGTGTATTCTTGCCACCTCTTCTTAATATCTTCTGCTTCTATTAGGGCCAGACCATTTTTGTCCTTTATCAAGTCCATCTTTGCATGAAATGTTCCCTTGGTATCTCTAATTTTCTTGAAGAGATCTATAGTCTTTCCCATTCTATTGTTTTCCTCTATTTCTTTGCATTGATTGCTGCAGAAGCCTTTTTTTTATCTCTCCTTGCTATGCTTTGGAACTCTGCATTCAGATGGGAATATCTTTCCTTTTCTCCTTTGCTTTTCACTTCTCTTCTTTTCACAGCTATTTTTTTTTGTAGGGCCTCATCAGACAACCATTTTGCTTTTTTGCATTTCTTTTCTTGGGGATGGTCTTGATCCCTGTCTCCTGTACAATGTCACAAACCTCCGTCCATAGTTCTTCAGGCACTCTGTCTATCAGATCTAGTCCCTTAAATCTATTTCTCACTTCCACTGTATAGTCATAAGGGATTTGATTTAGATCATACCTGAATAGTCTAGTGGTTTTCCCTACTTTCTTCAATTTCAGTCTGAATTTGGCAATAAGGAGTTCATGATCTGAGCCACAGTCAGCTCCCAGTCTTGTTTTTGCTGACTGTATAGAGCTTCTCCATCTTTGGCTGCAAAAAATATAATCAGTCTGATTTCGGTGTTGACCATCTGGTGATGTCCATGTGTAGAGTCTTCTCTTGTGTTGTTGGAAGAGGGTGTTTGCTATGACCAGTGCGTTCTCTTGGCAAAACTCTATTAGCCTTTGCCCTTCTTCATTCTGTACTCCAAGGCCAAATTTGCCTATTACTCCAGGTGTTTTCTGACTATCAACTTTTGCATTACAGTCCTTTATAATGAAAAGGACATCTTTTTTGGGTGTTAATTCTAAAAGGTCTTGTAGGTCTTCATAGAACCGTTCAGCTTCTTCAGCATTACTGGTTGGGGCATAGGCTTGGATTACCATAATATTGAATGGTTTGCCTTGGAAACGAAGAGAGATCATTCTGTCATTTTTGAGATTGCATCCAAGTACTGCCTTTTGGACTCTTTTGTTGACCATGATGGCTACTCCATTTCTTCTAAGGGATTCCTGCCCACAGTAGTAGATATTATGAGAAAATGGGTTAATTCAGAAGCCCAAGCGGGGAGCCTTTAAGCAGGGTAGACTCATATTAACCGCCCTCTGGAACCTGACGTACAACACCAGATAGTCACTATACTGCTTCCAAAGAGCAATAACTTGGGTTAGAGTACTCACATCAGTATGTCTATCATATGTTTTCAAATCATAATCAGAAAGTTGGTTGACCATGACAGCAGATCAAGGAGAGTTATGTAATGCACCTGTTTTCTGACATGAAGTAAGGTTTCCTCTGATAAGTACTGAGGACCAAGATGCCCTCTTGCTCTTTTTGTTCTAAACCACCTCTTTCTATTTGACCCATCTTTGGCTTTTTTTTAAGTCAATTATTTTAATTACATCATAAACACCTTGCTGATCTGGAAACCAGCCCATCTCTTTGAAATGCTTTTGAATGTCTCTACGCAGATTCGTAACTTCCACAGGGAAATAGAAAGCTGTTCAATGTGGTTCTGCAAGATGTGGCTGCAAAGGTCTGACAGGAGGACACCCCAGGAAAGGAGCTGGACTTCACACAGTGGGTGTAAATGGGAGGACAATGTCACAGGGTGATAATGACACTGACAGCATGCTCTGCTGACCTTCCTGGCTATCCATCTGCTTTTCCATAAGGAAAGGCTTGCCCAGAGCACGTGTCTTTCCCAGAGGCAGGCTGCTGGTAGAAGCATTTCGGGGACATGTGTAACTCCGAGTGCTCTTAAATCAGAGGACTGTTTTCTGATCCACAGGTACAGTATCTGGGTTCACTCTGTATAAAGCTCAGAAGAGCTCTGCTCTCAGCAAAGGAGGTGGGGATGAGGGAAAGTCATTTTGGATATGAGAGGGAATAATAAAGTGGCAGCACGTTTCTGTTCCCTTGTGTCGTCCTGTCAAACTTCACCTCTTCAGCTCTGAACACACTTCAGACATGGTACTCTCTGGGTGCCTTGCTGAGACCTCAGAATTAATTCCTCCTTCCTCTGCACCAGGGGTCAGCAAACACGTTTCTGGGAAGGGCTAAATAGTATGCATTTTAGGATTTGTGGGCCATATGGTCTCTGTCGCGACAACAATCAGTTCTGCTACAACACTTTCTTCAAAAACGTGAATTCATTCCAATGTGATTAACAGCATGAGCATAACATGAATTTCATGTTTATTTGTGTACAGTTTCCTCTGAGAGAAACACTAGGTAAAGGAAGAAAACTGCAGCCTGCTGAAACAAGATACACAGAGATACACAAAACATACACATGCATTTACCTCCAGCATCCACCATCCACCCCCAGGCACCACACTGTCTACTTCCCATGCCACGAGATTCCATCAATTTCCCATAAGCCTTCTCCCACTACTTAATAGCCCACAAGTTGATACCTTTCTGATAAATACCAAGTCTTTTTTAAGATAAACTTCCAAATTTGTTCTGGTATTTGTATGTTTCTTAACCATTTAACATGTGCAAAACTGAATGGCCCTCTTTATTAGGTTCCTAACCATTCCAATCCCTAAGAAAGGCAATAACAAAGAATGCTCAAACTACCACACAATTGCACTCATCTCACACGCTAGTAAAGTGATGCTCAAAATTCTCCAAGTCAGGCTTCAGCAATACGTGAACCGAGAACTTCCAGATGTTCAAGCTGGTTTTGGAAAAGGCAGAGGAACCAGAGAATAAATTGCCAACATCTTCTGCTGGATCTTTGAAAAAGCAAGAGAGTTCCAGAGAAACATCTACTTCTGCTTTATTGACTATGCCAAAGCCTTTGACTGTGTGGATCACAATAAACTGTGGAAAATTCTGAAAGAGATGGGAATACCAGACCACCTGACCTGCCTCTTGAGAAATTTGTGTGCAGGTCAGGAAGCAACAGTTAGAACTGGACATGGAACAACAGACTGGTTCCAAATAGGAAAAGGAGTACGTCAAGGCTGTATATTGTCACCCTGCTTATTTAACTTATATGCAGAGTACATCATGAGAAACACTGGACTGGAAGAAGCACAAGCTGGAATCAAGATTTCTGGGAGAAATATCAATAACCTCAGATATGCAGATGACACCACCCTTATGGCAGAAAGTGAAGAGGAACTAAAAAACCTCTTGATGAAAGTGAAAGAGGAGAGTGAAAAAGTTGGCGTAAAGCTCAACACTCAGAAAACTAAGTTCATGGCATCTGGTCCCATCACCTCATGGGAAATAGATGGGGAGACAGTGGAAATAGTGGCAGGCTTTATTTTGGGGGGCTCCAAAATCACTGCAGATGGTGACTGCAGCCATGAAATTAAAAGGCGCTTACTCCTTGGAAGGAAAGTTATGACCAACCTAGATAGCATATTAAAAAGCAGACACATTACTTTGCCAACAAAGGTCGGTCTATTCAAGGTTATGTTTTTCCCAGTGGTCATGTGTGGATGTGAGAGTTGGACTGTGAAGAAAGCTGAGCAATGAAGAATTGATGCTTTTGAACTGTGGTGTTGGAGAAGACTCTTGAGAGTCCCTTGGACTGCAAGGAGATCCAACCAGTCCATCCTAAAGGAGATCAGTCCTGGGTATTCATTGGAAGGACTGATGTTGAAGCTGAAACTTCAATACTTTGGCCACCTCACGCGGAGAGTTGACTCATTGGAAAAGACCCTGATGCTGGGAAGGATTGGGGGCAGGAGAAGAAGGGGATGACAGAGGATGAGATGGCTGGATGGCATCACCGACTCGATGGGCATGAGTTTGAGTAAACTCCGGGAGTTGGTGATGGACAGGGAGGGCTGGCGTGCTGCAATTCATAGGGTCGCAAAGAGTTGGACATGACTGAGCGACTAAACTGAACTGAACTGAACCATTTTATGTGTCCCTGGCCAAGCTTTTAAGTGTTGTCCTCAAAGCCACTTCCCCATAGGTCTTTTGAATGTTATTGCACAATCTTGCATAGTCTGGTGATGTTTAAGAATGTGCGCCATGTTAAGTCAGAACTGACTGTACTCAACTCTGTCATATTAGGAAAAAAGTGGCCATAACACCACGCAAAGGAGGGACTATAGGTGTGTTCCAGTAATACTCATTTACAAAAACAGGCAGTAGGCCAGATTTGATTTATGTTATTTCCCTATGTTGCACGTGATCCAGTTGGTGCATTTAGCACATGGGTAGAGGCTCAGTGACAAAGAATCTGCCTGCAATTCAGGAGATGCAAGAGACACAGGTTCGATCCCTGAGTTGGGAAGATCGCCTGGAGGAGAAAATGGCAGCCCACTCCAGTATTCTTGCCTGGAAAACCCCATGGACAGAGGAGCCTGGCAGGCTACATATAGTCCATGGCGTCACAAAGAGTCAGACACAACTTAGCAATTAAACAACAACAACATGCAGATCCTAAACTCTGTTTACAGAATGACAAACGGTTTCAGTTTCACCTGATTCACTCTAACACACTATAGGAAGAAAGCATTTGTTTGGCCCATTCTCCATTTCTGTAAGAAATATAAGCAACTGTGTATAGCATCTTGCCTGAACTGGCAAAATTACCATCTGGAGTTTGCAAATAGAAGTTAAAGGAATCCCTGGGGGGGGCGGGAAAGGAATGTTCAAAACCCACCTGGCTCCAATTATTGCTCTGGACCCCTTGTTCAAAGGCCCATGATCCAGCCAACTCCCCAAGGTCTGAGATATCAATGAGGTGGTCCAAAGCATTTCCTTGCACACTGTCCTGGCCATGGAGGGCTCTTAGCAGAGCACGACGCTGGCAGCCCAAGGGAGGAGAAGGTTTTCTGCTCTTTGATATGCTTCCTCCCTGGCTGGATGCCTGGAGTGCAGTGTGTACACAATCCATGTTAAGAGACAGATGGAAATTGAGTTATAGCAAATAAATCATATGGCACTTCTTTTAGTGATGTCTTCCTATAGGGAATCTTCCTGTTGACTAAATGTGGCCTTGTACCTCCTTGATTAGGCACACAGATGCTTGGTTGAGATTTGACTCCTGTGAGAAGTTTCTTATTTAAAGGCTCTCTGGAGCTTCTCAACATGCGGGGTTGTGCCATTTAGATAACCACCCAGAGTCACACAGAGCAGGACAGAACTGTTCTGTGGAGGCTGTGAAGAGATTTGTGAACTGATAAATGCAATCACACTCATTCTGTAGACACACATCTGGGCCAACACACTTACATCACACAGCTACACCACCGAAACTTCCGGCACCCCCAAATGTCTCACACGCCCCCCTAACAAAATGCTCCAGGTAAAGGCCGGGGCTTGTGCAAAGCACATGATGACATGGACACTGTAGCTTGAGAATTTCTTTCACCGTTCTCCAAATAGACGTCCTATCTAAAAGCTAGAAAATGCCTCCCAAAGAGGCAGCAATCTGAAATGGCAGTTTTAACAAGTGTCTGTGACATGGGCAACACAAGTGAGTCTCAGATCCCAATCTGTAAGATTAGAATAGGAATGCAACTTCATGAAGGTTCTGAGAGGAAAGCCCATATGGCACAGTACACTGAGCACTCGTGTGTGTGTGTGTTTATTTTTGTTTGTTTTGGAGGAGGGGAGAGGACATACTAATAAATACTACTTCTCCTCCCAGGGAACTTACAAGTTTAAGGGCTGTCCACGTTTTGGATGGCTTCCGGGCTAAATATATAGAGCTGACTAAACTGCACTGCCGAGTAGCCAGACCTATTTATTGAGGGGAGATGATAACACAGGCACCTGAAGCTAGGCAATTAATGTTGTTGTTGTTTAGTCACTAAGTCATGTCTGACTCTTCTGTGACACCTTGGACTATAGCCCGCCAGGCTCCTCTGTTCATGGGATTTCCCAGGCAGGGATACTGGAGTGGGTTGCCATTTCCTTCTCCACGAGACCTTCTCAACCCAGGGATCAAACCCAGGTCTCTTGCATTGGCAGTTGGATTCTTTACCACTGAGCCACCAGGGAAGCCCATGCAATTAATAGTATTGGAAAAAACAGAATTATCAAATCTAGGGAAACAGACTAACACAGACTAAGCACCAACGGTGTGGCAGGCACTTAACATAAATTATTTTATTTAATCCTCAAACCAAATGAGGAAACTGAGGCTCTAAGAAAATAAGCATTTTGGCTCAGACCACCCCGCTCATGAGTGGCAGTCCTGCAATTCCAACTAGGCAGGTGGGTCTGGCTCGGAAGACTGGGTTTAGTTTTGCCTGGGTGCCTCTCGCCTCCACAAAGCCAATCATGTAAAATGCAAGCAGTTCCACAAGAACAGCGCACATGAATAGAGATAAACAACACAGGACTAGAATTCTGAGGAGGCCCTTTGTGCGGCAGAGGCGAGACACAACCTATCAGTCGTCAGAACTGGTTAAAAAATGTAGGTGGAGCAGACCCCCTGAATAGGCACTATTGAAGCCCTCTCAAGATAAACAATGCTGATGTGCGTACAGCAGAGTCCCATCGCTTTTCTGAGATCAGAATGTGAAAAGCAGCCAAGCAGGTGGAGCCTTGTTTGTGTGCCAAGTCCCTTCCAGACGAGAAAGAAAAGACAAACAGAAAAGGCAAATTCTTTCACTTCAGAACTTTAAACAAAGAGCGGAGATTCACTGACTGGGGTCATCTCCTCTGATGAACCAAGAAGAGTCATCCTTGATTAACATTCTTTTGCATCATCAAAAGGAGATAGGTCAAGATAAGGTAATGATAAGGTAATTGATGGGCCATAATTGTGTTAAAGGGGTCATTTTCCTCTTGGGAAGGGAGGAGGCTTTCTCCCCTGAAGGGATCATACTATAGCTAGAAGATTCTGCCATCCCATAATTCTTAATAAAAGGCTTAATCTCACTTCAGTGACCTTTAAACCACCATTATTTTCTTTCACAACATGGAGAGACAACAAAATAAAGTCATCACTTTTTTCTCTTTTTTGAGCTAAATTGCTTTTTTCCTTGATTAGTGACGAATTACTAATTGTTTCATCTCTGCCTGGGGAGATTGAGGTGAAGAGCCTTCTGACTGCACGTTAGAATCCCCTGGGGAGCTTTTACCTAATAAAGATCCCTGGCCCTGCAACCGACCAAGTGATTCCAAATACCTGGGAAGGGTGAACCCAGGAACCTGGATTTTTTAATATGCTCCCAAGGTGATACTAACCTGCAAAAGGGTAGAGAACACTCGATAATGCCAAGCACCCAGGCTTTGTCATAAGAACTGGGTCAGTGGTTTGGAATTTGAATTCTGGCTTCAACACCCACTATCTGTGTGACAATGCTCAGAATCTGACTTTTCTAAGAGTCAGCTTCCTCACCAATAAAGTAAAGCTATTCAGGTTTCCAGGGTAAAATGACACAGAATATGCAGAAGACTTTCATAAGCTGTGAAAACACTAACACTAGGAAGGATTATCAAGTTTATGATATAAATAATGTACGTTTCACAGATAAATAGACGCCTTTAAATCCTACAAGACTTGAGAAGGCCCTCTTGGGTTTGCCAGTATGGATGCATGAATAAAGATGATCAAGATCTCCTTGAACTTTTAGTGGCAGGAAACTGCAGAGGATATTTCTCTGGAAGATAGAAAGGGCCATGTCCCTGAAGCTTGTGAGTGGCTGCCTTATCCTCAGGCTCACACTACTAAGGAGATTATCCTCCTGCAAAGAGCATGTCCGATTGGGTCACAGCAGCCCGTCTGTGTGCCGGCGACTGAGGCACCTGTGCTCGCAGCAAGCTCAGGAGTGAGGATGCTTAATTATTCCTAAAGAGTCACTTATTGACCACTGGGTAGGAAGAGAAAGCAGATGCTTTATTTAAATTACCTCTGATCAATTGATTTGACGGGTGCTGAAGATTAAGTGACAGGCAGGGGTTTGCATGAAATTAGGTAAACAAAATAAGTTATATATCTGAATGATCAGCAGGAGTCTCCTAAGAGGAGGGAAAGAAAATCACAGATAGACTCAGTCCACGTGGCATGCCCTTTAAGGAGAAGTATTAAAATGTAGTAATTGACCAGGTCAGATGACAGTTCGGAATAAGAAAAGAAACAAGAAGCTTGTTTCCTTCTGACACAAAGGCACTGTGTGGTATATGGACAGTAGCAACCAAAATTTGCGTGGCTGTATGCAGTTTATAAAGTGAGGGACTTGGAGGCCCAGAGATGGTATTACAAGCTCACACGTACCAGCAGGAGAGCTCCAGGCCTGCCAGCTCACCTATTCTAGGTACCGTGTTATTTCACAGAACGGAAGAGAGAGCAGGCAACAAAGGGAAGTATGTTCAAGTGACCCTTGTTCCCCAGACTATCATTTATTACACAATTTTGCATACCATCTCAAGGTACCTTAATAGAGAATTGATTAAGTAAGCTGTCATGCACCTCTAAAATAGAATACCAAGGAGCCAATGTGAAAACTGTTAGAGAAAATGTTCTTGACATGGGAAATGTTGACAACATATTAGGTTTTAAAAAGCAAGCAATGTTTTATGTGAGACCTTTTTATAAAAAATGAAGTAAATATATAATATTCATATGACATATATTTACTGAATACGTGCCACAATTCTAGACACTGATAGAATAATTGTGGAAAACAAGAGCCTCTGATTCATGGAACTTAAATTTCTGGGGACAGGATATAGGAAAAAAAAAAAAGCGTGTAAATATATAATGTGTCATATGATAAGTGCTATGGATTAAAATAAAGCTCAGTAGGGGAATAGGGATTACCAGGGAAGGAACTCCCCTGCATAAAGGAAGGCCTCACTGTCAACTGTCGGGATGAAAGACACACTTGCTGATCAGGGGGTGATGACATGGGTGGTGGAGAGAAGTCTTTGACGGGCAGCAGAGTGCTTGGTGTATTCCAGGACAGCAAAGAGTGGCAGGACAGATCAAGCAAAAGAAAGTGACAGATGAGGACTCAGTGAGGCTGGAAGAGATCATGCCAGGACATGTGGTATTCAGACAGCCTTCATATATAACTATTTAGGGTACTCCCAGAGCAAGGTGGCTCAGACAGTAAAGAATCTGCCAAGAATGCAGGAGACCCAGGTTCGCTTCCTGGGTCTGGAAGATCCCCTGGAGAAGGGAATGGCAACTCACTCCAGTATTCTTGCCTGGAGAATTCCATGGACAGAGGAGCCTGGTAGGCTACAGTCCACAGGGTCGCAAAGAGTTGGACACGATTGAGTGGCTAACACTTTTCTAGAGTGAGATGGGCAGTCATGGGAGGGTTTGGAGCAGATATGTGACTTATACTATAGCAAACATGAAAAAGAAATGTTCAATGTAACGATTTCTTGTGGTGAATTCAATGTTTTTCATGTTATTATTTTCAATGTTTTTTTTTAAAAAAATCTCAGCAAACATACACCAAAGACTCATACCTACTCCTTCACCACAACATCATCCTCCATTCCATCTCTTTCCAAGTAGAATATATTTACAGTAAAATCACATGATGGCATCAAAACAATCTGTTAAATTAAGATTAAAAAGTAAGTTTTTTAGTATTAGACACTTGTTTACTTATTCACTATGCATTGTGTACTCATTATACACAAATAAGATATTTCTATTGTAATTACATCATAATGATCAGGATAAACAACTTCTAAACAACAAATGTTACATCTCATTAAGAGACTTAGAGTTGAGGATATAAAAAGAAAGAAAGGAGAAGTGAGTCAACTCACCAAAGGAAAACAAATTCAGGCAATTTGGCATCGCATATAGGATTTTAATAAGATTATGCCTTTTGATATTACATAGGTAATAGTTTAGAGAATATATCAACTGCTAAATTCAGATGCAAGGCAAAAAATTATGTATACCTTGCTGTTGTTTTTTTCCTTCAAGATTTCTTCCACTTGAGAAATAATTGTTTTTTCCCAAAGTGTTAGTATTAGTCACTCAGTCATGTCCAACTCTTTGCGACCGCATGTAACCTGCCAGACCTCTCTGTCTGTGGAATTCTCCAAGCAAGAATACTGGAGTGAGAAGTCATTCCCTTCTCCAGGGGATCTTCCCAACCCAGGGATCAAACCCAGGTCTCCTGCATTGAAGGCAGATTCTATGCTGTCTGAGCCACATAAATTTCTTTCTCATGTGAATGACAATCAGTCAATCAAAGGAAAAGGAAGAAACCATTAGTGGCAACTGAGCAATATTAAATGTCCTTTCTCAAAATAAAGTAAAATTTAGAAGCCAGTGAATTTCGGCAGGACTAGAAGGGCAGTATGCATATCCCATCACCTCTGAAATTTCTAACCACCTTCATTGACTCCCACCTCACCACAAAATTCTGCACACTAGAATTTTCCCAGCAGAAGCAGGAAGGTTATGACTGATATTTTCAGAACTTGGGGCTCAACAAAGAAGAGAATTTTAGGCCAAAAGAAGCTTTGGAATTCACATCTCATCATTCATCACTAACAGAAGAAAAATACCAAGGAAATAAGATTTGCAAGGGTCAGATGACAGAGACAGCCAGAGGGAGGACTGGAAGCCCATGCGTTTTCCAGGCTTTGAATATACTCACATTTTATCTTTCCTGGGGTGACTATGTAACCCAATAGCCAAACTCAAGCATAATTTAAGACTGGTTTCTCATATATTTCTAGTCTCTCATTTACTCATTACCCTTCCCATCACTCTCAATCTCTCTCTTGCTCTCTCCCTTCTAAATAATCTTTTTTTTCCCCCCATCAAGCATATAATACAGACCATTTAAAAAAGCAGTCTTGTAAAGTACACCCCTAAGGAGATTAGATTAGCATATTTCACAAAGATGAAAAAGTTTAAGCCTAAGTGAAATAAGATTAACCAGAAAGAATATTCTCAGAGGGGGAAAAAAAATGCTTCTTACACTGCCTATTTTCACCAGTGAAGTCAGAGTAAAGACAGAGTCCCTCAAATGAATTCTCTGTTAAGAAATTACAACTGGTTTTTCAACTCAAAAATAATTTTCTTTTTAAAAAAGCATATTCTGGATCTCCTGATAATCATTATCTAGTCAAGAACTGCTGTGCAAATTCAGAGCCAGCATTTTTATAGGGACCCAGTGTAATACCCATTGTCTTGGGGAAATGAAAAAAGAACAAAAGTAAAGTCAGCATATATTCAAGATAAGTAAAAGCCACATTATGTCTGAGAATCCTCTATGAATAAAGTTTGGAAAGGAAAAGAAGGAAGAATTAAGGCAAGACACAACAGGTTTTACTCAGGAAAAAAAAAAAAAAACTTCAATGGTCAGCACTACACTCAAATTTTCTCAGCAATTTCATTTTCAGCAAAACCACATCATCTGTCACATTACATTCATGTACTTAATTTGAATTTTATTCACTTTATGGATTGTTTGTATTTAATTTGCAAATTTGCTTTAGCTTTATCTTTGTATGAAAGCTACAAACATGAGGTGTTTATAAGCAGTTTAACGTTTATATGAATTTATATAACAATGTAATAAACATAAGTCAACACAGGCAAGAGTCTATAAAATTTTATTCCTTTGCAAAGGAGTCTAGTTTCTCCAAAGAAGACATACAGAAGGCCAACATACATATGAAAAGATGCTCAACATCACTCAATATTAGAGAAATGCAAATCAAAACTATAGTGAAGTATCATCTCACACCAGTCAGAATGCCCATCATTAAATAATCTACAAACAATAAATGCTGAAGAGGATGTGGAGAAAAGGGAACCCTCTTGCACAATTGGTGAGAATGTAAGTTGATACAGACACTGTGGAGAGCAGTATGGAGATTACTTTAAAAAAAACTAGGAATAGAACTACCGTATAACCCAACAATCCCACTACTGGGCATATACCCTGAGAAAACTATAACTGAAAGAGATGCATGAACCTCAGAGTTTGCTGCAGCACCTTTCACAGTAGCCAGGACATGGACGCGACCTAGGTGTCCACTGACAGATGAATGGATATGGAGATCGTGGGACATACATACAATGGACTATTGCTCAGCTGTAAAAAGGAATGCATTTGACTCAGTCTTAATGAGGTGGATGAACCTAGAGCCTATTGTACAGATTAAAATAAGTCAGAAAGACAAATATTGTATATTAATGCATGCATATATAATCTAGAAAAACGGTACCAATGAACCTATTTGCAGGGCAGCAGTGGAGACGCAGACATAGAGAACAGACTTGAGGACACAGTGTGGGAAGGAGAGGGTGGGACAAACTAAGAAAGCAGCATGGTAACATACATATTAGCATTTGTAAAATAGATTGCCAGTGGGAAATCGCTGTGTGACACAGGAGGTCAACCCAGTGCCCTGTTACAACATAGAGGGGTGGGATGGGGTAGGAGATGGGAGGGAGACTCAACTGGGAGGGGACATATATACCTGCGGCTGATTCATGTTGATGTATGGCAAAAACCAGCACGAATTTATCCTCCAACAATTTTTTTAAAGGATCTATGTATTGCTAAGTTTTGAGAAACACTGAGCTAAAATAATATCTATCCTGAATATCACTATAGCAGTCTGAATAACAGCCACCCAAATATGTCCTCAGCCCAACTCTGGAACCTGTGAAGATGTAACTTTCTATGACAAAAAGGACTTTGCGGGTATGATTAAGTTAAAAATCTTGTGACAAGATTCTGGATTAACCAGGTGGGCCTGGTATAATTATTAATGTCCTTATAAGAAAAGACAAGAAATCAGAATGAGAAATAGGAGATTAAAGACAGAAACAAGAGGTTGGAGTAATACAAGGAAGGGGTCACAAGCTAAGAAATTAGGTGGCTTCTGTAAGCTAAAAGAGAAGGAAACAGAGTCTCTCCTGAAGCCTTTACAAGGAACACAACCCTGCCAACGCCTTGATTTGGGACTTCTGACCTCTGGAACTCTGAAAGTAAATCTATATTGTTTTAAAACATGACATTTGTGGCAATTTGCTTCAGCAGCAATAGGAAATAAATTCACTGATTAATCCATTTGCAGAGAATGATATTAAGACCAATATGATACGTGCCACCGCATTAACCAGGAAGCCGATGCACCACCCTTTGCGATCAGCAAGGAGGCTCTAGGACCCTCAGCAAAGTGGAGTCAGATATCAGTGGAAGAGAGAAGAGGGAAACAGGGAACTGCAAATGGGCCTCCCTGGCGGCTCATCAGTAAAGAATCCACCTGCAGTGCAGGAGACCCAGGAGACTTGGGTTCGATCCAAGGGTTAGGGAGATTCCCTGCAGGAGGGCATGGCAGCCCACTCCAGTATTCTTGCCTGGAGAATTCAGGGACAGAGGAGCCTGGTGGGCCACAGTCCAGAGGGTCACTAAGAGTCAGACACGACGGAAGTGACTGAGCACACATGCATGCAGATGAGGCCAGGCAGGCTGCCCCACTAGTGGGAAGGCCCTGAGTTGGAAATGGAGCAGTACACAGCTGTAACACTAGGTTTCTCATTAGCCAGTGGGGCTGGTAGGAAAGGATAAGAAGCTGGGAGCCACAGGACAGCTACCCAGAGGAGATGTGGCTGGACAGGGGAGACAGTACCAGAGACTGACTATGTGGCCACCTTTGCAGTTTTGCTTTATATCTGATCCTTACCTCTGAATCTTTAAATCTGCATGCAAACTGTTTTCCCAGCATTTGTGTTCCCAGAGGAAGGGAAGTTCCCCCAAAGATCTGCTCTAGAGAAGAAGGCAGATGCTGACAGCATTCAAGAGTCAAGGCAAATCAGAGTTCACCCCTACTTAAACCGACCCAGGCTGTAAGGTAGGGCTACTACGAGGCAGGGCTGAGGGCATGGAGACCAACAGAGAAAGCTCTTCTCTCCCTGCCCCTGGCTGACAGATCGGGAGAGGAAATCAAGTCGAAGGCAAACACAGCTTAGATGATGAAGCAGAACGCAGTAGAAACAGAATATGAAACACCACTATTACGTTATTTTATCCTCTAAGGAACTAAGAGAAGCAATAATTCCCTAAGAGGCTTGAATGATGCAAGCGAAAACCAAGCAAGATGTCACAGCGGCTGACAGGGAGGACATGGGCAGCAGAGAAAGAAGGGTTTACTAAGTGCAAGCTGCATGGTGTCTAATAAGAAGTAATGGTATGTATTCTTTCTGCCCCTGGATTCTCTTTTCCATGTTCTGGTCATTTTCACTTCTTCCTGGGCCCCTGCCCTTCTTCACTTCCTCTCCCCCACCCCCACCCCTGTGGTAGGATTAACTTGTTTTCAATTATCAGTCCTCTGATTCTCTGAGATTTAATCTCTTTCTGAGCACAGGTAGGCCAGGGCACACTAGTTCACTGCAGTGAAGTCCATTACAGCTCTATTGGTTTGAATGATAACAGAGTTAATGATGTTCTGTGATGTCACTCAACACTTTCTCACCGCACCTCACACTGGTATTTGAACAGGAACCCATTAGAGGGCCTTTCAGTACCATTTTATTAGGACTATCACTTAATAATCCAAGATCAATTTACTACCTAAAAAGACAAGGATTCTAATTCTGTTTTAGAGCTTAAATTAATCTCACATCAGAAGCCTATTTGAAGTAATGGAAAATCTAGTGCTACTATAACCATCTTTTTACCTCATAGAATATTTAGAATACAAATGGTGCACAGGGGATTCTGAATCTATCCTTAAGCTTCTTTCCACTGTTTAAAATACAATATCTTATTCTTAAAATTTGTATTTAGATTTATTTCTTATCTTCAACATAATTTTTCTCATTTCAAGAACAAGTTCCTTAAATTTTAGCTACATCAGAATCCATAATAAATTTAAATTTGACTAGAATAATGTTATTATCATAATATTTAAGGAAAAAGAAGATTGTTAAGATTAAAACAGCAGAATAGGTAAAACAGTTAGGAAACATCATTTTCTTATAGAGTGTTGGCATTGATTTCAGTCAGTCACTCAGTTGTATCCGACTCTTTGCGATCCCATGAACTGCAGCATGCCAGGCCTCCCTGTCCATCACAAACTCCTGGAGTTTACCCAAACTCATGTCCATTGAGTCGGTGATGCCATCCAACCATCTCATCCTCTGCCGACCCTTCTCCTCCTGTCTTCAATCTTTCCGAACATCCGGGTCTTTTCAAATGAGTCAGCTCTTTGCATCAGGTGGCCAAAATATTGGAGTTTCAGCTTCAACATCAGTCCTTCCAATGAACACCTAGGACTAATTTCCTTTAGGATGGACGGGTTGGATCTCCTTGCAGTCCAAGGGACTCTCAAGAGTCTTCTCCAACACCACAGTTAAAAAGCATCAATTCCTCTGCACTCAGCTTTCTTTATAGCTTCAGCAATACGTGAAACATGAACTTTCAGATCTTCAAGTTGGTTTTAGAAAAGGCAGAGGAACCAGAGAATAAATTGCCAACATTCACTGGATCATCAAAAAAGCAGGAGAGTTCCAGAAAAACATCTATTTCTGCTTTATTGACTCTGCCAAAGCCTTTGACTGTGTGGATCACAATAAACTGTGGAAAATTCTGAAAGAGATGGGAATACCAGACCACCTGACCTGCCTCTTGAGAAACCTGTATGCAGGTCAGGAAGCAACAGTTACAACTGGACATGGAAGAACAGGCTGGTTCCAAATAGGGAAAGGAGTACATCAAGGCTGTATATTGTCACCCCACTTATTTGACTTCTATGCAGAGTACATCATGAGAAATGCTGGGCTGGATGAAGCACAAGCTGGAATCAAGATTGCCAGGAGAAATATCAATGACCTCAGATATGCAGATGATACCACCCTTATGGCAGAAAGTGAAGAGGAACTAAAAAGCCTCTTGATGAAAGTGAAAGAGGGGAGTGAAAAAGTTGGCTTAAAGCTCAACATTCAGAAAACTAAGATTATGGCATCTGGTCCCATCACTTCATGGCAAATAGATGGGGAAACAGTGGAAACAGTGACAGATTTAATTTGGGGGGCTCCAAAATCACTGCAGATGGTGATTGCAGCCATGAAATTAAAAGACGCTTACTCCTTGGAAGGAAAGTTATGACCAACCTAGACAGCATATTAAAAAGCAGAGATATTACTTTGTCAACAAAAGTCCATCTAGTCAAGGCTATGGCATTCATTTAGATCATACCAATTACAAGATACAGCGCATCCTCTTAAAGAACTAAATACAGTCACATTAAGTCATAGATCATTTGAACTGGAGTAAACCTACAGTTCAGTTCAGTTGCTCAGTCGTGTCTGACTCATTGTGATGCCATGTACTGCAGCATGCCAGGGCTTCCTGTCCATTGTCAACTCCCAGAGTTTACTCAAACTCATGTCCATTGAGTTGGTGATGCCATCCAGCCATCTCATCCTCTGTCCTTCCCTTCTCCTCCTGCCTTCAATCTTTCCCAGCATCAGGGTCTTTTCAAATGAGTCAGTTCTTCGAATCAGGTGGCCAAAGAATGGGAGTTTCAGCTTCAACATCAGTCCTTCCAATGAATATACACGACTGATTTCCTCTAGGACTGCTTGGATCTCCTTGCAGTCTAAGGGACTCTCAAGAGACTTCTCCAACACCACAGTTCAAAAGCATCACTTCTTTGGTGCTCAGCTTTCTTTATAGTCCCACTCTCACTTCCATACATGACTACTGGAAAAACCATAGCTTTGACTAGATGGACCTTTGTTGGCAAAATAATGTCTCTGCTTTTTAATATGCTGTCTAGGTTGGTCATAAATTTTGTTCCAAGGAGCAAGTGTCTTTTAATTTCACAGCTTCAGTCACCATCTGCAGTGATTTTGGGGCCCACCCAAAAAATAAAGTCTGTCACTGTTTCCACTGTTTCCCCATCTATTTGCCATGAGGTGATGGGACCAGATGCCATGATCTTAGTTTTCTGAATGTTGAGCTTTAAGCCAACTTTTTCACTCTCCTCCTTCACTTTCATCAAGAGACTCTTTAGTTCTTCTTCACTTTCTGCCAAAAGGGTGGTATCATCTGCATATCTGAGGTCATTGATATTTCTCCCAGCAATCTTGATTCCAGCCTGTGCTTCATCCAGCCCAGCATTTCTCATGATGTACTCTGCATAGAAGTCAAATAAGTGGGGTGACAACATACAGCCTTGATGTACTCCTTTCCCTATTTGGAACCAGCCTGTTCTTCCATGTCCAGTTGTAACTGTTGCTTCCTGACTCGCATACAGATTTCTCAAGAGGCAGGTCAGGTGGTCTGGTATTCCCATCTCTTTCAGAACTTTCCACAGTTTATTGTGATCCACACAGTCAAAGGTTTTGGCAGAGTCAATAAAGCAGAAATAGATGTTTTTCTGGAACTCTCTTGCTTTTTTGATGATCCAGTGAATGTTGGCAATTTATTCTCTGGTTCCTCTGCCTTTTCTAAAACCAGCTTGAACATCTGGAAGTTCACAGTTCACATACTGTTGAAGCCTGGCTTGGAAAATTTTGAGCATTACTTTGCTAGTGTGTGAGATGAGTACCATTATGCGGTAGTTTGAGCATTCTTTGGCATTGTCTTTCTGTGGGATTGGAATGAAAACTGATATTTTCCAGTCCTTTGGCCACTGCTAAGTTTTCCAGATTTGCTGGCATATTGAGTGCAGCATTTTCACAGCATTATCTTTTAGGATTTGAAATAACTCAAGTGGAATTCCATGACCTCCCTAGCTTTGTTCATAGTGATGCTTCCGAAGGCCCACTTGACTTCGCATTTCAGAACGTCCGGCTCTAGGTTGGTGATCACACCATCATGATTATCTGGGTCATGAAGGTCTTTTTTGTACAATTCTTCTGTGTATTCTTGCCACCTCTTCTTAATATCTTCTGCTTCTGTTAAGTTCATACCATTTCTGTCCCTCATTGTGTCCATCTTTGCATGAAATGTTCCCTTCGTATCTCTAATTTTCTTGAAGAGATCTCTAATCTTTCCCATTCTATTGTTTCCCTCTATTTCTTTGCACTGATCACTGAGGAAGGCTTTCTTATCTCTCCTTTCTATTCTTCGGAACTCTGCATTCAAATGAGTATATCTTTCCTTTTCTCCTTTGCCTTTCACTTCTTTTTTATTCAGAGCTATTTTTTTTTTTTTGTAGGCCCTCATCAGACAACCATTTGCCTTTTTGCATTTCTTTTCCTTGGGGATGGTCTTGATCCCTGCTTCCTGTACCTTGCCACAAACCTCTGTCCATAGTTATTCAGGCACTCTATCAGATCTAATCCCTTGAATCTATTTTTCACTTCCACTGTATAATCATAAGGGATTTGATTTAGGTCATACCTGAATGGTCTAGTGGTTTTCCCTACTTTCTTCAATTTCCGTCTGAATAAGGAGTTCATGATCTGAGCCACAGTCAGCTCCCAGTCTGTTTTTGCGGACTGTATAGAGGTCCTCCATCTTTGGCTGCAAAGAATATAATCAGTCTGATTTCAATGTTGACCATCTGGTGCTGTCCATGTGTAGAGGCTTCTCTTGTGTTGTTGGAAGAGGGTGTTTGTTATGACCAGTGCATTCTCTTGGCAAAACTCTATTAGCCTTTGCCCTGCTTCTGTACTCCAAGGCCAAATTTGCCTGTTACTCCAGGTATTTCCTGACTACCTACTTTTGCATTCCAGTCCCCTATAATGAAAAGGAAACTTTTTGGGGTGTTAGTTCTAGAAGGTCTTGTAGGTCTTCATAGAACCATTCAATTTCAGCTTTACTGATTGGGGCATAGACTCGGATTACTGTGATATTGAATGGTTTGCCTTGGAAATGAACAGAGATCATTCTGTCATTTTTGAGGTTGCACCCAAGTACTGCATTTTGGACTCTTTTGTTGGCCATGATGGCTACTCCATTTCTTCTCTTCTAAGACCTACAGTGAGTTACTTCAATTATCCAAACTTGAGTAAGTCTCTTCCACAATAATTTCAACTATTAGCCAATATCCCAGACTTCCTGGACCACAGAAATGGAAAATACTCATATTTGACAGCATGATTTTCCTCATTCTAAGATGACAGTCTACCTTGTGACTCTTCTTTTCACCCTTGGGTCACACCTCAGTCCGTGCAGCATACCCATAAGTCTTTCCCACATCAAGACACCTCACAGTGATCTCTTTTGATCCTTGCACACACACAATCTGATTTTTAATCTCTCACCATTCTTGTATGGTACCCTGGTCATTCCAATTGGTTACTGCTAATCCTGTCATCAGATGTGAAGAGCTGGCTCTTTGAAAAAGACCCTGATCTGGGAAAGATTGAGGGCAAGAGGAAAAGGGGGCAGCAGAGGATGAGATGGTTGGGTGGCATCACTGACTCAGTGGACATGGATTTGAGCAAACTCAGGGAGATAATGAAGGACAGAGAAGCCTGCCACGCTGCAGTTCATGGGGTCGCAAAGAGTCAGACACAACTGAGCAACTAAACAACAACAATCTTGTCATCTGGAGTCCACAGCCCAAACCGGCATTCCAGCAGAGGTTTGGCCTTCTCTTTGGGGCACTTGGTTAAGCATCAGAACATCAATAAAAAAGGGATAGGATTATATTCATTAGATACATTCTGCAAATCAGTTTTGCCATTGAGAATGTCCTGACTTGCAATGAGTCCAAGATAAGGGATTTTTTTTTCCTCTGCTGTTTCTCTCTCAAGAGTCCAAATTATCTATTCAAGGCATCCTGAGCTGTGAAAGTCAAAAGAAAACACAACTAAAGTTGCCTATGAATCACCCCCAGGAATACAGAGCTAAATAGCCAAATATCATCAGGTGCTGCTGCTGTTGTTTCAGTCACTAAGTCATATCCGGCTCTTTTGCGACCGTGTGGACTGCAGTCCACCGGGCTGTTCCGTCCATGGGATTTCCCAGGCAAGAGTACTGGAGTGGGCTGCCATTCCTTCTCCAGGGGATCTTCTCAACCCAGGGATGGAACCCAAGTCTCCTGCATTGGCAGGCAGATTCTTTACCACTAAGCCATCAGGGAGACCCTATCGTCAGGTGTACTATTTGCTCAATTTAAAAACTACTGAAAAGCAAACTGAAAAAGGAATTGGAAAAACGAGCTGGAAAAGTTTCCTAGCCTAATGAAGTTTCTTTTATGGTCTCCTATCTGAAGTGAAATTGAAAATAGAATCATCCTTGTGAAGTACAGAAAAGATTATTTCAATAGTTCCTACTTTTGAAACAAAGCCCTAAATTTACTAGCAAGATCTTTACTAAGCCAGGTTTCAAAACTATTTCTGTAATACTCTTTTAATGCTCAGGACTTACTAGGGGAAGCAGTGCATTTTGATGGTGGAACGGCAGAGGAGAGAGAGAGAAGAGGTCCCTCGACATTCTGGAGAGGTCCAGTAAGCCGGCAGTCCTAATGGTGGGCAGAAGCGAGACCCAAGCTCATTATGGGAACCTTGGGCGGTAGTTTGGCTGCTACCTTGGCCCCCAGGTGAACAATTCACTATTGCTCTCCTGCTGCATTTTGTAATGAGATGAAAGAGATTTTACCCCCTTAGAAGCTGGGTGTTTTGGTTTCACACCTTCCCGTTTGGGTGTTCTTTGTTTGGCCATCAACAAGGACTGATTGAAAAGAAAAACTCACAGAGATTTCAATTACTGTTAATGTTGCCTAAGTGTTTTCACTGTCACAGTCTAGGGCTTTAGCTTTTTAATAAGTTTCCCGTAATTATTACAAGTTTTTGGTTTAATTCCAGCTGAGGATTTAATGGGACTCATCCTGACAAGATATAGGATATTGTCCCAATAGATGTTCGTTTGGAAATGGGCCACTTGCAATTTCGAGTGTGCAGAGCTGCGCAAGATTAAAAGCGCTGGCAGTATAATTTCCACCTTGTGTCCCAGGCCCTGTGGATTTGTAGCTCATCCAGGCTGTCCATCTGGGGAGCAAACAGCATGTACTCCTTGATGAGAAACTCTGGCCAACCGACCAGCTGTGAAAAAATAGATTACTCTTGTCATTTTTTTCACTCCTAGGTAATTTGCTGGGAGCAAAAATATAATTTCTTAGAAGGTGTGCAGTTAAAAGCAAATCCTGCAGATGCGTGTGATTTGTATTTAAAATTTCACTACACTTTTATTTGTTAAATTTAATTTTCAACAATATCCTGGTTGTGATAATATTTCCTCATTCAAAGAAGATGGAAAGCTTGGCTTCTGGTATTTGTGCACTAGGCAAGCATAGGAAGCAGAGCTTGGAGGAGAAATAAGGAAGGAGAAGGACGTGGCTCGCAGGCTGAGCTGAGCACAGGGGCATGCACTGTTGCTCTTATCACAGATAAAGGAGATAATGTGATGGAATTAAATAACTGTTGGTAAAACAGATCTTCCTATTGCCCCCAAAAAGCTAAAATGATAAATACATCTTTTTAAACCTCTTACATATAACTTCATCTTTGTGAGAATTTAGAAGGTCACATTAAATGGAAATAATAAGGGTAATTCTGGATCAGTTTAACTGAGGAGCTGAGAGAGGGACTATTAATAACAGTGTGAATTGTGATGGAACATGTAATGTCTAGAGGTGTACTGTGTTCAGCATGCTATATGTGTTTAGCCAGCCAAAGGGAATGGAAGGACATGTGCCAAGGAAAATTAAACTGTTTTGTTTGTATCCAGTAGAGAGTTAATATTTTAACTGGAAAAGTAAAGAATTTGCAATAATACTTCTGTATAGTCGCTCAGTCACATCCTACTCTTTGCAACCCCATGGAATGCAGTCCATCATGTTCTTCTGTCCATGGGGATTCTCCAGGCAAAAATACTGGAGTGGGTTGCCATTCCCTTCTCCGGGGATCTTCCCAAATCAGGGACTGAACTAAGGCCTCCTGCATTGCAGACAGATTCTTGACCACTACTGAGCCACCAGGAATGGATATACTAAGGCACAGTGAATTACAAAATATGTAGACCTAAACAAGTATTTCATGGTAACTTGCTATCTGGGGTTAAAGCATTACATTGCTGTGCCTCATATAATCTTTTGTCCTGACACAGAAATTCTTTAAAAACAAAAAAAAGAATTCCAAACAGGTGTTGGGTTGGTATTTTAAAAACTTAATATATTAAAGTTACATATTATTTTATTTATTTTGACATTGACTATAGTTTATTATACACTGGTATATACTTACACACACACACACACACACACATGCACAGACATAGGACTTGTATTCAGAGTCTTTTTTTTTTTACAATTAAATAAAAGAACCATTTTTTACAATTAAATAAAGTAGTGATTATTACATTTCAATAAAAAGAAGCCAACAAACCAATAAAAATAAGAGGCAAAGATTTAACAGAAGCTCCACAAAGAAGATACACTAAAAGGTAATGAGCACATGAGAAGCTCAACTTCACGAGTTACTAGGGCAATGAAAACTAAAACTATATTGAGATACTACTTCACATCCATTAGACTGACTTAAATTTAAAAGCCTGATATTACCAAGTGCTGATGAGGATACAGAGCAATAGGAATTCTCAACAGTGCTATTGGGAATGCAAAATGATTCAATATCTTTGGAACTTAGATTGGCTGTTTCTTATAAAGTTTAAGTTTCATTTCTATATGAGCCAGCCATTCTACTCTTAGATATTTATTCAACAAAAATAAAAAGAGAGGTCCACACAAAGACCTGAATGAATGTTTATGACAACTCTACTCGTAATAGTCAAAACCTGGAAACAACCCAAATGTCCATCGCCAGATGAATGGCTAATTAAACTACGGTACACTCAAACAACGGAATATTATTCAGAAACAGAGAAGGAGCAAACTACTGACACACATAATGACATGGGTGACTCGCAAAACCTTTGTGCTGAGCCAGAGAATCCAGACAGCAAAGTAAATACATGAAAGAAATAAGATCAACTATATAGTCATAATGTTAGGTGGGAGAGAACTGAATTTTCACATTAAAAGAGAGACAGACTGTCCTTTTAGGGTAAAAAACAAAATCCAACTGCACTCATTCAACTAAAATAAAACAGTTAGTGTTGAAAACCCCTTTATGTTAGAGCAATGTAAGCAAACAACAGCGGCAATGTAAGTATTAAAGGACAGTAATTTAATATAGAGGATAAACTGTAGTTATCAAAGGTACAGCTAATGAAGGGATTCAACAGTTATAAAGCTATCAACATCAAAAAAAGCATCTAGAATAGATAAAAAATATGACAAATGAATCAGAGTTTGATAAGCAAGACTAATAGTGGAAACTTTAACAGTTAAACATATCTGATAAACCAAAAAAAAAAAAATCATGAACACAGAGGAATTGAACGAAACAATAAATAAACTTGGTTATGTATGCATTTCTCAATGGAACATTGTCATTTCACTAAAATGTAAACTTTACAAAGCAAGGTGTGTGTGTATATATATATATATATATATATATATATATATTTATCTGTACTGGTCACTACTATATTTCCAGACCAAAAAAAGAGCCTGGAATGAAGCTGAGTTTCATAAATATTTGATTAATAAATACCTGCATTCACAAAATTTGATGCCACTTGATTAACAAAACCTTTCAGAACAACAACAAAAAAAAATATGGCCACATTGCATGAGAATGTGGGATGTTAGCTCCCTGATCAGGGATCAAACCTGTGCCCCCTGCAGTGGAAATGCAAATTCTTAACCATTGGATCACCAGGGAAGTCCCTTACAAAATATTTTTAATTGATGTTTTAAAATTAGAATTTGTGCAAGCTACCCTCTCTGACCAAAACCAAATACTACTGGAAGTAAATTAGGAAGAAGAGAGTAAAGTAATATTCATCATGTGGAAATTAAGACGCACAGACCTATATATAACTCTCAAGTCTAATAAGAAATCAAAAGTAAGAAAAAAATTATCTAGAAAGCAATGAAAAGGAGAACTCTTTATACTCCAAATCCATTAGACACAGAAAAATGTACACTAGGAACATAAAATGCCTTTATTTGAAGGTATGAAATAACATCATAGCAAAAAAAAATCATAAAGGAAATCAAATTTACAATTAAAATGATACTGAAAAGTTACCAGGACTAGACAAGTTCACAGCTAAGCATAACTAGATATAGCAGAGTTTATTCCAGTGTGGTATAAACTATTACAGATCACAGGATAAAGAACATTTCTCAAAAGAACGTTTCCTCAGTTCACGTTATTAAATGCCTGAGTGCAATTCTAAATAGAAAACTGTAAACCAATATAATACGTAAGTAAAGAGGAAAATGTAAAAGAACATATTAGCACTGAATTCAACACTGGAACTTAACGATAACAACAACCTGTAACCAACTAAGGTATATACTAGGAATGCAACAGTGACTGAAGATAAAAAAAATCTGTAATTATAGTTCATCACACCATTAAATTAGAGGGGGAAAACACCATGATCATACCAATATTTACTAAAAGAGCCTAAGAGAACATTAAGCTGCCATTAGTAACACAAAAGCTAAATCATAATAAAGGTTATTTTTCAGTGACAGAAAAATATCATCCTAAATTATGCAACACTAAACCCACTTTAATTAAAGTTGGTAGCTAGACTGAACTGCCTGTTATTATATTTAGTATTTAAAATTAACTTGAAGATTTAAGAGAATACAACACAGTAAGAAAATAAAATAATAGATATAAATATGGGGGAAAAGGAAATGACACCTGTTTTGGTTCATTATAGGCTTGTCTGCCTTATAAACCTAAGAAAGTCTAGTAAACTACTACTAAAATTAAGGAAACATTTAGCAAAGAGCTTGATATCATATAAATTACACGGACGTCAATATCTCTGAATAAATGGAGAGTCATGTGCTTGAATGAGAGGACAGAATTACCAACAAACTCCAAGAATTAATATATAAATTGAATGCAGTTGAAACTGAGATGAGAGGGCTTTTTTAATTAGATTCACTTACCTTGAGTTTGTTGTTCAGTCGCTCAGTGGCGTCTGACACTGTGACCCCATGGACTGGAGCACGCCAGGCTTCCCGGTCCTTCACCGTCTCCCAGAGTTCGCTCACACACATGTTCATTGAGTCAGTGATGCTATCCGATCATCTTACCCTCTATGCCCTCTTCTCCCTTAGACCTAAGAAGGGAAAAAAAAAAAAAGTTCAGGGACTTCTCTGGTGGTCCAGTGGTTAAGAGTCCACATTGCAATGCAGAGGGCGTGACTTTGATCCTTGGTGGGGAAACAAGATCCCAAATGCTGTGGAGCAACTAAGCCCGAGCCACAGCTATCGCGCCTGCATGCTCCGCAGTCCCTATGCCTCAAAGAAAGATCCCAAACGACCTAGCGAAGTTCTCCAGTGCCTCAACTAAGACCTAAGGGAACAAAACAATCATTTTTTTTTAACCTTGAAAGAAAAAATTTTTAAAAACTCCAAAAGAAACTAAGAAAAATATGAAGAAGAGATGACATGTCTGACCACATATTAGAGCTTACTTCCATTCTATCAAAATCAAAATAGTATCATAGCAGCGCTGAAATATTCACTGGGAGATTAGTGTAACAGATGGAGCATCCACAACCTGATCTCTCTATATTTAGAGAGGATTAAATATATATCAGAAACTGTTTCAGTTTAGCAAGGAAATAATGGAAGGTTTAAATGGTACAGACCTAACTGGCTATACATCTGGAAGTAAATGCAGGAGGACTTCTCAATTTATTTATTGCAACTTAAATAAAAATAAGATTCATATAAAAACTAAAATACAGAAAAATAAGATGCAATAAATCTAGGAGACTAAATATTTAATCTAGAGGGTTAATAATAGAGACAGAAAACCCAGAAATAATAAAAGGATAGGGGAATTCCTTGTTGGTCCAGGGATTAAGGCTCTGCTTTCACCACCAAGGGCATGGGTTCAATCCCTGGTGGGGAACGAATATCTCACAAGCCACGAAGGATGGCCAAAAAAATGTGGGCTACCCTGGTGGCTGAGACACTAAAGAGTCCTCCTGCAATGCAGCAGACTGGGTCCAGAAGATCCCCTGGAGAAGGGAATGGCTACTCACTCCAGTATTCTTGCCTGGAGAATCCCATGGACTGGAGGGCTATAGTCCATGGGATTGCAAAGAGTTGGCCATGACTGAGCTACTAACAATAGAAGGATAGGTGAACCTGCACCATAGATAACTGTTAAACATTTTTATGCAAAAAGATAACGTAAACAGAGTCCACAAAAATATACAGAGAGATGTGAGGATACAATGGCAACAGAAATGAGAAATGGAAGGTTAATATCTATAACAGAGATCTTTCTAAATTAATAGGAAAAGATAAATATCCCAATAGAAAAATGGGCAAGAAATATAGAAAGATAGTTTATGCAGAGCAAACCCAAAAGGCCACAGACATATAAAAAGATGCTAAACCTCATTCAAAATAAGAGAAAACAATAATCAATAAAATGTTATTTTCTATCTAGTGAAATGGCAAAGATGAGAGGAAAATGGATTTATTTCTCATTGTTGATGAAAATATAAATTGGTAGCTTTTTTTAAACAGTATAGCAGCACTTATATAAACTAAAATACCTTGTAAATCAACATTTCAATAAATTTTTGAAAAATTTGAATGACTGAACCAATAAAATTGGAGCCATTATTGATTTAAAAAAAAAATCTAAAGCCTTTGCCCTAGCAATCCTATACCTCAGAATCTTCCCTAATAAGAACATTAATACACAAAAATGCATTTGCAAGAAGGTTTCCAACACCTGTGATTGCATTTATGATCCATCTGGATAATTTGGGACAATCTCTCCACCTCAGGACCTTTATTAAATCACATCTGCAAAAACCACTTTACCAAATATAGTATTACTATGGGTTCCAGGGATTAGGACTTGATACCTTTAGGGACTATTATTTAGTCTACTACAAACACTAGAATAAATAAGTAAAACTTTTATGGAGTATAATTTGTTAAACTATTTAAGTCCTTTAAAATGTATATTGTTGTTCAGATACTCAGTCGTGTCCGCTCTTTGTGACCCCACAGACTGCAGAATGCCAGGCCTCCCTGTCCTTCACCATCTCCCAGAGCCTGCTCAAGCTTATATCCATTGAGTAGGTGATGCCATCCAACCATCTCATCCTCTGTCGTCTCCTTCTCCTCCTTCCTTCGATCTTTGCCAGTATCAGGGTCTTTTCTAGTGAGTTGGCTCTTTGCATCAAGTGGCCAAAGTATTGGAATTTCAGTTTTAGCATCAGTCCCTCCAATGAATACTCAGGATTGATTTCCTTTAAGATTGACTAGCTTGATCTCTAGTCCAAGGGACTCTCAATAGTCTTCTCTAACACCACAGTTTGAAATGTATGTATCTTTAATGAAAAAAATCATTGCTAGAGATTTATTCTAATAAAATAATTCTTTCAATTAATACTTAACTTATACAATCATATGAACATGGATATTTATCTAAAAGAATTATTTGTAATAATGAAAATTCAGAAAAGGCATAACCTTGCTAGCATGAGAAGTAAGTGCAATTGTACTGTAGTTTGAACATTCTCTAGTACTTCCTTTCTGTGGGAGTAGAACGAAAACTGACCTTTTCCACTGAGCCACTGCTCAGTTTTCCAAATTTGCTGGCGTATTAAGTGTAGCACTTTAACAGTATCATCTCTTAGGGACTGAAATAGCTCAGCTGCAGTTCCATCACCTCCACTAGCTTTGTAGTGATGCTTCCTAAGGCCCATTTGACTTCGCACTCCAGGATGTCTGGCTCTAGGGAGTGATTACTCCATTGTGGTTATCCAGGTCATTGGCATTATTTCATTCTTTTTATGGCTGAGTAGTATTCTGCTGTGTACATGTATCACGTCATCTTTACCCACTCATCTGTCCATGAACATTTAGGTTGTTTCTAGGACTTGGCTATTGTGAATAGTGCTGCTGTGATCAGAGGGGGGAATGTATCTTTTTTAATTACAATTTTAGACAAGAATTTTTAGATGGTTGTTATAATTCGTCTAAATGAAGCAAGATAAAACGTGCTCACAAAAAATAAAGGAGAGAAATAGAAAAATTAAAAGAACCAAGTGGAAAACTGAGAGCTGAAAAATACAGTATCTGAAACAAAGTATTCAACTGACTCAATTGACAGTCAAATGGAGATGACAGAGGAAAGTGTATGTAAACTTGAAAACTAATCAGTAGAAATTGTCCAATGGAAAGAATAGAGGGAAAAAGTCTGAAAACAAAGAACAGAACCTCAGAGACGTGCTAGATAAAATCAAACAATCTTAAAATCAAACAATAAAATCACACAATCTTATGTGTGAATGAAATCATAGGAGAGGAGAGAGAAAATAAACAGAAAGAAATTTTAAAAATAATGGCTTAAAATTTCTCAGTTTCATGACTAGCAGAATTTATAGATACAATATGATAAATGAATACCAAGCAGAGTGAAAACAAAGAAGCCTATATCGAGGCTTGCTATAGTTAAGCTTTCAAAAACTAAAGTTAAACTGCACATCTTATAGGCAAGAGAAAAAGTCATATAGAGAGGAAAAATGAATTACGTTATTAATAGCTGACTTCCCATCAGAAACCACACAGGCCAGAAAAAAAAGTGGAACAATAATTTTAAAGTGCTGGGGAGAAAATGGAAAACAAAACCTGTTAAGCCAAAATTCTATATCCAGCAAAAATATCCAAAAATGAAGATAAAATAGAGATACTTTCAGATAAAATAAAATGAAAAAATAAAAATAAAAAAACTCTTACTGTCAGATTTCCAATACTATAAATTATCACAAAATTTACTGAAGCTGAAGGACAATAATGTCAGATAAAAAGTTATATTTTCCAAAAAGGAAAAAGCATCAGAAATGTTATATGAATAGGCATATGAAAAAGATTTTCTTTGCTTTTTGCTTTTCTACTCTTTTTTAAAAATGTTTAAAGAAAAAAACCAAAACATTATTTTATGGGACCCATCACATATGTAGTCCCAACTCAAAAAAATATATATTTAAAAACATGAAGCATAAAAGATGGGGGATGGAGAGTTTCAAGTTTTCTGTATTTTACATGAAGTAGCATGATGTTAACTGCAGTAGACTATGAAAAGTTAAGGATTTTTAGTGCAATTCCCAAAGCTGGCCTCTGAAATAATAACACAAGGAAGTGCAGTTAAAAATCAACAGGAGAAAAGTTGATACTATCTGGGGAGGAGGGTGACAAGCTGGTTGAGCAGGAAGTTCCTGGGATCATCTCCTCCCACCCACATACCAGAACTACAAGTACACACAGAGTGACTATCTCTGAGAAGAACTGAAGACTAGCAGAAAAGATTTTCTGCAGCTAAGAACAAAAGGAAGAAGCCTCACTGAGATGGGGAGGAGGGGCGGAGGGACAGTCTGGCCAGGACCCACAGGCCCTCGAAAGGCAACACACAGACAACGGGGCTATCACAGCCTCAGAGTTTCTCCCCGAGGAACAAGGTATTGCGTTGGGCAAAAAGTTCATTCAGGTTTTTCTGTAACATCCTAATTCCAAACCGACTTTCTTGCCAACCCAATACATCAGACTCCCCAGCCCGGGGCACTTATACCAGGAAGACAATGTCTCCATAATTGTCTGGCTTTGAAAATCAATGGAGCTTATACCTGGGAGAGCCAGAGGACTTTAGGACACTGAGACTCCACTCTTGAAAGGTATGTGTAAAAATTCCAAGACTGTTCTATATGCATCACTGATTCCAAGTCCCAGCACAGAGGTGGCAGTTTGAAAAGCACTCATTGACTAATTTTAGGTCATGTGCCAAAGGGGTAGGGATCTGTTGGAACTTTCTCTAGATACTGAGAGAGTAGTAGCCACCAAATTTTTTTGCTCACCTCTACTTCCCTGGTCTGGGACAGGCAGGTGCCAGTGTTGACTCTGCCCGTCTACATTATTGGCAGATGACCCAAATAAACATTTTTCCAAAGAGAGACACATGGCCGATAGACACATGAAAAGAGGCTCAACATCACTAACTATCAGGAAAACCATGATTAGGGGTATTCCCTGGCAGTCCAGCGGTTAGGACTCTGTACTCTCACTGCTGAGGGCTCAGGTTCAATCCCTGCTAGGGGAACTAAAATTCCACAAGACATGCAGCATAGACAAAAAAAAAAACATACAAACAAGAAACCATGATGATGTGTAATGTCACACCCATCAGAATGACTATCATCAAAAAGACAATAACACGTATTGGCAAGGATATGGAGAAAAGGGAACTCTTGTGCACAGCTGGTAGAATATAAATTGGTACAGCCACTATGGAAACAATATGAAGTATCCTTAAAAAATTTAAAATGGAATACTATCTGATCCAGCAATTCCACTTCTGGTTATTTATGAAAAGAAAAACACTAATTTGAGAAGATATACACAACCCTGTGTTCATGTGTACATTTGTGCTAAGTCATTTCAGTCATGCCCAACTCTGTGCAACCCTATGGACTGTAGCCTGCCAGGCTCCTTTGCCCATGGGATTCTTCAGGCAAGAATACTGGAGCAGGTTGCCATGTCCTCCTCCGGGGGATCTTCCTGACCCAGGGATCGAACCCAGATCTCTTATGTCTCTTGCATTAGCAGGTGGGTTCTTAACCACTTTTGTTCACTGCAGCATTATTTATAACAGCCAAGATGAAGAAACAATTTAAGTGTCCATAGATAGATGAATGGATAAACAAGATAAATGGAATATCAACCATAAAAAAGAATGAAATCTCACCATTTACAAAAACATGAATGGATCTACAGGACATTATGCTATGTGAAATAAGTCAGGCAGAGAAATATAAGTATCATATGATTGCACTTATATGTTGAACCTAAAAGACAAAATGAACAAAACAAAATTAGAAATAGACTCACAGATAAGAGAACAAACTGATGGTTGCTAGAGGGGAGGAAGATAGAGGGGTGGACAAAATAGAGGAAAGGGATTAAAAGGTACAAACTCCAGTTACAAAAAAAGTAAGTTAGAGAGAGGTAATACACAGCATAAAGGATATAGTCAATAATACTTTGATAATCTTGCATAGTGACAAATAGTAGACTTACTGTAGTGATCATTTTACAATGTATTTAAATGTTGAATCACTATATTGTGCACCTGAGACTAACATGATAATTACATCAGCTCTACTTCATTTTTTAAAATGTCAATAGGAAATTTTATATGAAATTCTTTGAAATATTCCCCAAAAGGTCAGAAAAAAGGAAGAGTTACAAAACATAAAGTGAACAAGTTGTAAAAGCAAATTATGAAATGGTAGATCTAATCCCAATCACTTCATGACATTAATTGACTAAACACTCCAATTTCAAAGGAAAGAGAGTCAGAATGGTTTACAAAGAAAAAAGAACCAAATATATACGGCCTATAGAAAATGCACTTTAAATATAAAGACACATATAAGCTGAAAATAAATGCTTGGGGCAGAACATATAACAAAGACAATACCATGAGAAGACTGGAATGGCTGGCTTCTGGATCCCTTTCACTGTTCTAACTACTTAGCTGATGATGTTCCCATCTCTAGTAGTTAGCGTGTGAGTTCAATCTCCATGTAATTCTGTAATTACATCCTGTAATCTCTCAACTCCACACCTATTGATCACACTTGAATTCATACTTCACATGCCTTGAAAATTCAAAAGACTTTTTTTTTATTCTGGTAAACTTTCTTTATTCTGGTAAACTTCTAACTAATTTATATATCTCAAGTATAATTTTTAGAATATTTATCAAATATCAGTTGTGTGCAAAGTTCAGAGGTAAGGCTATGAGGCTAAAAAAATGGCTATGATAATCATTTCATAATCTTTGTAAAGTGGAGTAGGAAATAGACAATGACAAGTAGAGCTGCTCCTTGCTTGCTATCAGGCAATGATAAGCTAGGTGCACAGGAATAATAAAAATGATATATTTTAGACGAGGTACCATAGTGCTTTGTTCTCAGGATTTTCAACTTAGAGTGAAGAAGTGTATGTGCCATTTATTTTTTTAACCCAAACATATTTCCCTAGAGTCTTATATGCCCACTGTACTCTCACCTCCAAGCAAAAGATGGAGAGAAATACTGCCACACTGCCTTTAATGGAAGAGCTTCATATCCCTCAAACTTGTTAGAGCTAAAAACTGGTGACAATTTCAGTTATGCAAATTATTTTCTAGTTAAATGCACATATATTAATGGCACATTGGAGTTTCATATAAGGACAACGTAGCAATATGGAAAAAATATGGTGTTAAATGTATACATTCCATCATTTTGAATTTTTACTCCTGTGACTTAGAGGCCATGGTTATATTTCCAATAGAGCATGAACACCAACCACCAACCCATTAACACATATAAGATCTTAAGAATATTCAAACTATGTACATAGATCCACATAGCATAGATCATATAGCATGAGGGGTTATCCCAATAGAGAAAAATGCATGACCTAGATCACAGTGAATTGAGTGGCCCCAGAGACCTTTGGCTGTGTCCTGAATTGCCAAATGTTGTAAAAGTCAGCTTCCAGGTTAGATGAGTTAGTTGTTATTAGGATGTATTTTGGTATTTAAACATAAGCACAAGGTATTAACTAAAATCATATTTTCATGGCAAAAAAAAAAAAATACAGGTTAACTTTTCTCAGAGTTATCCACAGGTTGGGGACCAGCGTGAGACAAATGCCTTCCTCACCTCACCCCAGTCCCAGATGAGAAACCCCTACTCAGCGGGTCCACATACTGTGAAAGTCAAACTTCTACCCCCTACCTACCTGGTGGCAACCATCCAGTAACAGGGATTGCTGCTGTTGTCTAGCTGCAGACACTTAAACCTCTCGAATTTACCCTAAAAAAATAATAATAATAATAGAAACAAACAGAATCAAGAGTGTTAGGAACGCTGGGGTTTCCAGTGGTCCAGTGGTTAAGAATTCGCCTTGCAATGAAAGGGACACAAGTTTGATCCCTGATCCAGGAAGATCCCCCATGCCAGCCAGCAGCTAAGCCCTGGGTGACACAACTTCTGAACCTGTGCTCTGGGGACTGTGAGCTGCGACCACGGAGCCCTCACACCTAGAGCCCAAGCTCCGCAACAAGAGAAGTCGCCGCGATAAGAAGCCCGCACATTGCAGTGAAGAGTGCCCCACACTCACCTCTACTAGAGAAAGCCTGCATAAGGCAGTGAAGACACACCACAGCCAAAAAAAAAAAAAAAAAAAAAATCTTTTAAAAATTAAAATAAAAAGACTCTGGTTGATTAGCATTAGAGTCAAATATTTTCAGTTCCTTGAGTTGTGCTTATATGTTGCAGGGTCATCAGTTGATTGGGTTAATTTAGTCCAAGAGTTGACCAAAAGCTTCTAAAATAGAAAAAAAAAAAAAAGTGACGCCTGCTATGGTATTGAACTGTAGTCAGATAAGTGTCAGCCCTTTAGCTGTAGTTACAGAATACTGAACAAAGACAGAGGCTACTGTGAAAATGGTAACTTCAGGTGTCAAATCAATATCCATGTGCACATAGCAAAACCTCCCACAGAAATCGGACATTGGTGAATTTAAGCTGGTTTTGAAATGTTAAATCCATAAATACATATGACTATTTACATTCTTAAACTTTTGCCTTTAAATGTTAAAATGTGGTATTTGTAACAAGAGATGTAGGGAGGCTTTCTATTAAATTGCTTTGACTATTTTGGTTTGTGCAGGAAAAGTTATTCTTCTTTCTCTTTTCAAATGATGATTTTAACATATGTTCATATAGATAACTTCAATACAACAGAAGTGTCAAAAGCAGAAAGAAATCTCCTTTAATACTACCACCCTAAGGCAACAATATGGTTCATCTAGATAATGTTTTCTTCTAATTTTCTTCTTTACATCTTATAGTTAAGATTATGGTAGCCTATTGCTACATTATCCCCGTGGTTTGATACTACCATTTTCTTTGTCTTTATTTAAAAAGGAATTCCTTCATATTTTCATATGTTATTAGCTAAAAATCACGATACTGCACACTTGGAAAAATTCTTGGAAGAACTATGAGATAATGTTGCTCACCAAGGACTGAAAATACACTGCCAGAAGCCTACTGTGTAAATTCCAAGCTTGGAAATCTGACATCATGCATGAATTTCTATATCTGTGCAACAAGGACCAGAAATTTTATCTCCAAAGAAGTTCCAGAAAAAAATTTGTGTGTCCTGCTATTTTCTTGCATGGTCTATCAAAAGTGATTCGTTAGCAATAAGCTCACAGAACAAAGGATTTTTTTTTTATTATGTTGTTTGTTTTTTTAAAAAGAGCTGGTTAGGAAGTCTAACACATACCCACTTTCCTATGAAAATCTACTATCATAGTAACAATTTGGAGGACCTAAATGACAAGCAGAGGATGACTATCTCTTCCTCATCAGAGCCAGAGTGTAATTAACACCCACAACAATAACCTCAGACCAGGAAAGCAGGAAAGAAAATTGAGAACCAGCCAACTGAACCCCAGATGTTAAGATTGGGAATATTCCAGACTGCTGCATCTGGAGGCACCTACTGCCAAACCAGTCCCATCTGTAACAAAGGTGATAAACTCCTCTCTCAAAGGAGAGAGGAAACCAGAAAAGGTAAAACAATATTGCTTAGTCAGGTTTTTAGAAGCCAGTACCATTCCTCCTGTGAACCTTCTGTTGGCTAACTGGTACCAAAAAAGGGCTAAAAAAAAAAATCCAGGGAAGTCAGGAATGGAAACTAGAATGCTAATAAAATTTTTTTTTTAAAAAGTAAATTACAAGGATATATAAATTAAGTTGTATAAAGAACATCATTGTGTTCTTTCTCTACCCCAACCCCAAGCAATAAATAAAATACAATAGTGCACCCTTCTGGTCAAAAAGAAAGAAAGAAAGAAAACTAATGTACAGATGAGTCTAGTCAACATTCTTTCTCTGATTCCTTGGGAATAATCTTCAAACAGGTTTGTTCCTGGTTGCCTTATTAAGTGTGAGAGTTCATAGCAACGACCTCACTTGGAGATTTTTTTTTAAGTGACAAATGCAAGAGATTTTCCAGCATGAGACTTGTTTCCATGAGGGAGTTTTGTCATTCTGAATAAGGTGAGCATTTAGATTATAAAGAACATTGTGAAGATCTTTAATGCTTTGTTTATTTAATATTTATATGGGTATCTGGCGTTTTATTATCTTGGCTTTTTGGAGCTTTCCTATCAGGCCTTGAATGATGAGCACTTACTAAATATTTTTAATGAATAAATTAATCAAGTACATTTCTGAAACTCTGGCCCTCAATAAAATTCAAAAACCAATTATATTATATCACAAGGGCAATAGCTCTGGAAGTTTCACTAAAGGGAAGCCCAATCTACTGTGGAGTGGAAAAACACGTGTGACATGCCTAGGAAAGTTCTAGTACCATTCTTGGAAATAATTATAAGTATACTGCCACATGTTTTCAAAAAGTTAAAGGGTAATCAGAACAGAATTCCTGAAGAGTAACTGAAAATGCAAAATGACACTCACTCCTTAACACAAAATATACAACCTAGCAAAGCCTCCTTCCCTTTAGATATGTTCATATTAGAACCTGTTATGTTCAGAGCATGTCTTCACATCTTATCTTTCCATGATTACATATTTGAAACTATCAAAAGACTCAAAATAGTATTGTAAAAAAATTGTGTAATATTCACAAAGTATTAATTATCACAATAAAGCTGTGTTTTACATCTCTATAAAAGTATCCACGGTTGTCTTACTACACGTAGCCACCTCGCAGCGCTCTGTGTCTTTGAGAACTGTTTTCTCCCTTGACCACAATCTCTCAGAATTAATGAGACTAAGAATTAATGTTTTAGTAAATGGGTTTACTTTCCTTGGCACTAGGTTGACATCATGTTATACTTATAAATGCATATTTGCCACAAGCTCTATCCCAAAATGGAGTGCATTACATGGTCTGCTCAAGTAAATGATTAATCTGACAGACAATATCCTAAAAGCATAACTCTATGATTCAGTGCCAGAAAAATAAATTTTATACACTGATCAAAGTTTAGGAACATTCCTATAAGGGTCCTGCTATATACTACTTCCCAGGCATATCACTTAAGAATAACTATACTGACCATATATACAGAGAAGAAGAATTATTAGACATTGTAGAGCTAAAAATAATCCTAAATAAATATGAATGCTAATTTCCAAAAATAGGTGTTAGTCTGAAACTCTGTAAAACTCTCCCCAGCCACATGAGATCAATGAAAGATGAAAAGAAGATCTGTCCTAAAATCTGCACCTCCCCAAAAAACAGGTTTCCAAAGACACAGTTGGAATTCAATTTTTAGCAATAAGTCATCTTGACTGTACAGATTTCTTCCAACAAGTTCAAGCTAGGCAAATATCAGCCAGTATAATGCTAGCACAAAAATTTATCACAGTACAATGTTATGAAGAAAAGTTCACCCACAAAAGATCCAGACTTGATAGGAATATCAGCAGGATATAAGCAGAGAAGAGGGAAGAACAGAGACTTCCTGAAGAAAGGAAAGCCTTTGCTCACCGTCTTCTCAGCACTAGAAGAAGCACATTTAAAACTGAAAAAAGTAGCCGAAAAGAGGAGCCAGGGGTTAATGCTCCTTGAAATAGAGATGAGATTGAGAACCATGAAAAGCAAAGGTTTCTGGAACTGATAACCTGCTTCCCCAAATCTTGAGAATGCAGGCAGTGAAAGTACTCGTATATTATAAACACACTGCCTATCACAGAAACACCAGGATCCATGGGCAGTAAACCCCAAATGGCACCCGTATCAAATGAAAGCTAAAGAGAGCATCAAGAAAGAGCAGGCTGGCTTTGTGGAGTTAGACTGTGGGGATAAGGAAATGATATAAAATGAGTCACTTGAAGAGCAGCATCATGGACAGGTGGGGAAGATTTATCTGGAGGAGGTCAAGCTCGGTAAATATTTTGTAAAATTAATTTACAGGACTGTCGGAAGTTAAACAGATGATACAATAAGCTAAGACTTCTAAGACAGCCATGGGAGAGGGCTGTATAAAAGGCTCATGGTGAGTATACAAGTACGGAAATGATGGCAAAGTCTATAACGAGAGACAAAGGTTTGACAACATGCTGAGGTTAGTCTTCAGGCCTACTGTGAGCCTAAGCACTGTCTAAGGGTGTCTATAGCACGAGGAGAAATAAGATGCTGTCTGTGAGATGGTAACGATAACCCTATATGCAAAACAGAAAAAGAGACACAGATGTATAGAACAGAATTTTGGATTCTGTGGGAGAAGGCGAGGGTGGGATGTTTCGAGCGAACAGCATTGAAACATGTATGTTATCTAGGGTGAAACAGATCAGCAACCCAGGTTGGATGCATGAGACAAGTGCTCGGGCCTGGTGCACTGGGAAGACCCAGAGGGAGTGGGTAGAGAGGGAGGTAGGAGAGGGGATCGGGATGGGGAATACATGTAAATCCATGGCTGATTCATGTCAGTGTATGACAAAAACCACTACAATACTGTAAAGTAATTAGCCTCCAACTAATAAAAAAAAATGGAAAAAAAATAATAATAATAATTTTTTAAAAAAGATGCCGTCTGCGCCCTCCAGGAGCATAGGAACTAACAGTTTTAGAATGTTGTGTTGTTTTTTTTTAATTTTTATGGAGGTATAGTTGCTTTGCAATGTTGTATTATTAAATAGTTTCTACTGTACAGCAAAGTGAACCAGCTACACGTACATCCCCTCTTTTTTGGATTCCCTTCCCATTTAGGTCATCACAGAGCGCTGAGAAGAGCTTCCTGTGTTATACAATAGGTTCTCATTAGTTATCTATTCCACACATAGTAGTGTATATATGTCAATCCCAACCTCCCAATTCATCCCACCCTGCTTCCCCCTTCAGGTATCCATACATTTGTTTTCTATGTGTCTCTATTTCTGCTTTGTAAAGATCATCTATACCAATTTTTTCAGATTCCACATTTATGCATTAATACAAGATGGTTGTTTTTCTGACTTACTTCACACTGTACGGCAGTCTCTAGGAACACCCATCCACATCTCTACAAATGACACAGTTTTCTTCCTTTTCATGGCTGAGTAATATTCCATTGCATACAAGTAACCATCATATGCAGATAGGAAACTGAGCATGGTCAGTTGATGAAGCCTGACCAGAGTTGAGCAAGGAGGGGCCATTACTGAGAAATACACAACATGGGCAGGTCATACAGAACCTGGAGAGCTTGGTAAGACAGGTGAGATTTCAAGTGCTGAGAAAGGGGGCTGCTAAATATTTCTGAGCAGAAGCATGAAAGCCCTACTTCCCAACTATAGTCTAAATCTCCCTTTATACTATTAATAGTTCTTTATGGCTCTTCTTGAAGAGATCTCTTCAAGAAAATTGGAGGTACCCAAACAAAATTTCATGCAAAGATCAGCACAATAAAGGACACAATACAGACCTAACAGAAGCAGAGGATATTAAGAAGAGGTGGCAAGAATATACAGAAGATCTAAAAAAGATCTTAAAGACCCAGAAAACCATGATGGTGTGATCACTCACCTAGAGCCAGACATCCCGGAATGCAAGGTCAAGTGAGCCTTAGGGAGTATCACTACGAACAAAGCTAGTGGAGGTGACGGAATTCCAGCTGAGCTATTTCAAATCCTAAAAGATGATGCTGTTCAAGTGCTGAGCTCAATATGCCAGCAAATTTGGAAAATGTTAGGTCCATGAATCAAGGCAAATTAGAAGTGGTCAAACAGGAGATGGCAAGAGTGAACACTGACATTTTAAGAATCAGCAAAATAAAATGGACTGGAATGGGTGAATTTAACTCAGATGACCATTATATCTACTACTGCAGGCAAGAATCCCCTTGAAGAAATGGAGTAGTCATCATAGTCAACAAAAGAGTCCAAAATGCAGTACTTGGATACAATCTCAAAAATGAGAGAATCATCTCTGTTCATTTCCAAGCAAACCATTCAATATCACAGTAACCCAAGTCTATGCCCCAACCAGTAATGCTGAAGAAGTTGAAATTGAACAGCTCTATGAAGACCTACAAGACCTCTGAGAACTAACACCCAAAAAATATGTCCTTTTCACTATAGGGGACTGGAATGCAAAAGTAGGAAGTCATGAAACACCTGGAGTAACAGGCAAATTTGGCCTTGGAGCACGGAATGAAGCAGGGCAAAGGCCTGGGTTAACAAGGTTTTGCCAAGAGAATGCACTTGTCATAGCAAACACCCTCTTCCAACAACATAAGAGAAGACTCTACACATGGACAGCACCAGATGGCCAACATCAAAATCAGATTGATTATATTCTTTGCAGCCAAAGATGGAGAAGCTCCATACAGTCTGCAAAAACAAGACTTGGAGCTGACTGTGGCTCAGATCATGAACTCCTTATTGCCAAATTCAGACTGAAATTGAAGAAAGTAGGGAAAATCACTAGACCATTCAGGTATGACCTAAATCAAATTCTTTATGACTATACAGTGGAAGTGAGAAATAGATTTAAGGGACTAGATCTGATAGAGTGCCTGGTGAACTATGGACAGAGGTTCGTGACATTGTACAGGAAACAGGGATCAAGACCATTCCCAAGAAAAAGAAATGCAAAAAAGCAAAATGGCTGTCTGAGGAGGCCTTACAAATAGCTGTGAAAAGAAGGGAAGTGAAAAGCAAAGGAGAAAAAAGGAAAGATATACCCATTTGAATGCAGAGTTCCAAAGAATAGCAAGGAGAGATAAGAAAGTCTTCCTCAGTGATCAATGCCGAGAAATCGAGGAAAACAATAGAATGGGAAAAACCAGAGAACTCTTCAAGAAAATTAGAGATCCCAAGGGAACAGTTCATGCAAAGAGGGGCTCAATAAAAGACAGAAATAGTATGGACCTAATATAAGCAGAAGATATTAAGTAGAGGTGGCAAGAATACACAGAAGAACTGTACAAAAAAGATCTTCATGGCCCAGATAATCACTATGGTGTGATCACTAACCTAGAGCCAGACATCCCGAAATGTGAAGTCAAGTGGGCCTTAGGAAGCATCACTAAGAACAAAGCTAGTGAAGGTAATGGAATTCCAGTTGAGTTATTTCAAATCCTAAAAGATGATGCTGTGTTCCAGAAAAACATCTATTTCTGCTTTATTGGCTCTGCCAAAGACTTTGACTGTGTGGATCACACTAAACTGTGGAAAATTCTGAAAGAGATGGGAATACCAGACCATTTGACCTGCCTCTTGAGAAACCTGTATACAGGTCAGGAAGCAGCAGTCAGAATTGGACATGGAATAACAGACTGGTTCCAAATTGGAAAAGGAGTACGTCAAGGCTGTATATGTCACCCTGCTCATTTAACTTATATGCAGGGTACATCATGAGAAACGCTGGGCTGGATGAAGCACAAGCTGGAATCAAGATTGCTGGAAGAAATATCAATAACCTCAGATATGCAGATGACACCACTCTTATGGCAGAAAACAAAGAAGAAATAGAGTCTCTTGACGAAAGTGAAAGAAGAGAGTGAAAAAGTTGGCTTAAAACTCAACATTCAGAGAACTAAGATCATGGCATCTGGTCCCATCACTTCATGACAAATAGATGGGGAAACAATGGAAACAGTGAGAGATTTTATTTTGGGGGGCTCCAAAATCACTGCAGATGGTGACTGCAGCTGTGAAATTAAAAGACGCTTGTTCCTTGGAAGAAAAGCTATGACCAACCTAGACAGCATATTAAAAAGTAGAGTCATTCCTTACCAACCAAGGTCCATCTCGTCAAGGCTATGGTTTTTCCAATAGTCATGTATGGATGTAAGAGTTGGACTATAAAGAAAGCTGAGTGCTGAAGAATTGATGCTTTTGAACTGTAGTGTTGGAGAAGACCCTTGAGAGTCCCTTGGACTGCAAGGAGATCCAACCAGTCCGTCCTAAAGGAGATCAGTCCTGAGTGTTCATTGGAAGGATTGATGTTGAAGCTGAAACTCCAATACTTTGGCCACCTGATGCGAAGAGCTGACTCATTTGAAAATACCCTGATTCTGGGAAAGATTGAAGGCGGGAGGAGAAGGGGACCACAGAGGATGAGATGGTTGGATGGCATCACGAATCAATGGACATGAGTTTGAGTAAACTCTGGGAGTTGGTGATGGACAGGGAGGCCTGGTGTGCTGTGGTCCATGGGTCGTGAAGAGTCAGACACGACTGAGCGACTGAAATAAACTGAACTGAACTGATGCAGCTGCTGCTGCTAAGTCAATTCAGTCGTGTCCAACTCTATGTGACCCCATATATGGCAGCCCACTAGGCCAGCCCACCCCTGGGATTCTCCAGGGAAGAACACTGGAGTGGGTTGCCATTTCCTTCTCCAATGCATGAAAGTGAAAAGTGAAAGTGACGTCACTCAGTCGTGTCCGACTCTTAGTGACCCCATGGACTGCAGTCTACCAGGCTCCTCTGTCCATGGGATTTTCCAGGCAAGAGTACTGGAGTGGGGTGCCATTGCCTTCTCTGCTGAACTGATGCAGATCTAAATTATATTTTAATTTCATACCTTTTTTCATGTTAAAGCAGGAGGAAGCCTTAAGAGACATTATTCCAGGATAAAACGTATAAATAAGGCAATAAACCATAAAAATGAATCACCCTCCTATTTTTTTCTTCCAGGTTTACTGAGATATAATTGACATATAGCATTGTGTAAGTGTAAGGTGTACAGTATAATGCTTTGACTTATATACATCATGAAATGATTACCACAAGTTTAGTGAATATCCACCACTCCATATAGATACAAGCAAAAGAAACAGAAAGAATGTATTTTTTCCTTGTAATGAGAGAAATTGGAAAAGACCCTGATGCTGGGAAAGATTGAAGGCAGAAGGAGAAGGGGACAACAGAGGATAAGATGCTTGGATGGCATCACTGACTCAATGAACATGAGGTTGAGCTATCTCCACGAGCTGGTGATAGACAGGGAGGCCTGGCATGCTGCAGTCCATGGGGTCGCAAAGAGTCAGACACGACTGAGTGACTGAACTGAGCAGAACTGAAAGAGAAATCTTAGGATTTACTCTCTTAACTTTCACATGTAGCATACGGAAACGTTAATTACGTTCTGCCGATATAGAGATGTTAGCCTGATCCCTAGGCTGGGAATATCCCCCAGAGAATGAAATGGCAACTCACTCGAGTATCCTTGCCTTGGAAATCCCATGGACAGAGCAGCCTGACTGGGTACAGTCTGTGGAGTCACAAAAGAGTTGGACATAACTTAGTGACTAAACAACAAATGTTACACCCCAGCACTTACTTATCTTAGAACTGGAAGATTATAGTTTTTGAGCACCTTAGTCCAATCCCATTCCCCCAGCACCCATCCTCCACCTCTGGTAACCACTAATCTGATCTCTTTTTCTGTGAGTGTGTTTGAAGTATAATTAACCTATGACACGATGTTTATTCATGGTGCATAACATTGTGATTTGATATTTCTATACATTATGGAATGATAACCACAGTAAGTCCAGTTACCATCTGTCACCATAAAAAGATAATATATTATTACTGAATATGTTCCTCATTCTGTACATCTCATCCCCAAGACTCACTTATTTTGTAGCTGGAAGTTTGTACCACTTAATTTTTCTCACCTATTTCACTTGGCCCCCTATCTCCTCCCGTCAGAAATCAATTACTCCTAAGAGTATAAATACCTTTAAGAGTATATATGCTCACAAGAGTATACAGAAAGGTGTAGTGTTCATTTTTATACCCTCACAGTACTTTTAAAATATTTAGAGATAGTTAAAATAAATCCATACATGTGAAAATGCATAAATATATATATATATATATAACATAGAACAGAAGAAATAAAGGGGGAAGACAGAGGAAAAAGGAAAGAGAGAGAGCGGGAGCAAGGAGGAGAGAAGAAAGGAAGGAAAACTAAGGAAAAACAACAGTGGGAAAACAAGAAAGGCCCTGGGACACATGTTTCTCTTTGAAAACTGCTGGAAATTTGGTTCTGAGTTTACTTAGCAGGCAAAGCAAAGGAGAAGCATGACTAGTAACAATACCCACAGAGTTCTAAAAATGAAAAGAGATGTGTCTAAAGAGAAGACACCTTCAATTGCTCCAAGACCTGAGAGAAAGCTCTCCCACAGATTTCTGTAATACCTGTAATACTGCATCTTCGACAGCACCCAGTAGTCAGCTGCTAGATGTTTCACAACTGAGTTGGAGGAGGAGGCACTGATCTGAAGCACTGATAGATGTGTTGCATGCTAAGTTGCTTCAGTCATGCCTGACTCTTGGGACTCCATGAACTGTAGCCCATGAGGCTCCTCTGTCTGTGGGCTTCTCCGTAAGAATACTGGCGTGGGTTGCCATGTCCTCCTCCAGGGGGTCTTCCTGATCCAGGGATCCAACCTGTGTCTCACGTCTCCTGCATTGGCAGCCGGGTTCTTTACCACTAGCTCCACTTGGGAAGCCTGATAGATGTATTACCTATCTATTTTGTCCATCAACAGATGAATGGATAAAGAAGCTGTGGGGTGTGTCTGTGTGTGTGTGTGTGTGTGTGTGTGTGTGTGTGTGTGTGTGTATCTAGAGCCTATTTGTTTCCTGTCAACTTTGGGTAATTTTTAAAAAATGGCTGAACATCCCCAGACTTTATAATGAATTTCCCATGGTTGTTTCTTTTTTTATCTACTTTATTTTTAAACTTTTTTTTTTAATATTTTTTTTGGCTGCATTAAGTCTTAGTTGCAGCTTGGGGCTTAGTTACCCTGAGGCATGTGGTATCTTAGTTCCCAGACCAGGGATCGAATCTCCATCCCCTGCATTGGAAGCCAGGTTCCTAACCACTGAACCACCGGGGAATTCCCAGCCCATGGTTGTTTCTTCAATATTCCTCAACAAAGGCTAATTGTACAACACCAAAGAAGAATTCAGTGAAAGTTATTTGATGAAAGGCCAAATCAGTGTAGGGAATACTGGATCAGAAGTATTAAATGGTACATTTTAACACATGTCTTCAATACACTGGATGGCTGCAGATGAATGGCAGAGAAAGGAGCAGAGTTTGAGCCAGCACTTCAAGACTGATACCTCATCGGGACTTCACTGGTAGTCCAGTGGCTAAGACTTCGAGCTGCCAGTGCAGGGGGTGATCCCACATGCCACATAGCACAGCCAAAAGATTTAAATTTTTTGTAATTTTTTTTTTTAAAGACTGATGCCTCCTAGCTGTGCCATAGACACACACAGTGAGCAGCTTCAGCAACCCAGGTATTGCACCATGAATGCTTTCCTCTAAGGAGAAAGGAAGTCTGAGAAGAAAGACTTAAGGTTACTGATATGGACAAAGAGATGGAGCAAAGATCCTTTAAATATTCTTAAGTGTAAGTATAGTTAAGCCCCTGAGCTTGATAAGACCTGGATCTAAAGGGAATTCCAGAAGCCTGAAAAATGAAATGTCTAGTCAAATGGATGCAGGAAGGTATAGTTGTTGTCTTCTTAAGAAAGTTAAGAAACACCACTGCCTGTCCAGAGGACCACTTTACCCGTGCATCAAAGTCTGCTGAGCTAATATACCTCATCACTGCAGCACCCTGCTGTGGACATAGTGAAAGTTGCTCAGTCACATCCAACTTTCTGCGATCCCATGGACTGTAGCCTGCCCATCCATGGAACTCTCCAAGCAAGAATACTGGTGTGGGTAGCCTTTCCCTTCTCCAGGGGGATCTTCCCAACCCAGGGATCAAACCCAGGTCTCCTGCATTGCAGGCGGGTTCTTTACCAGCTGAGTCACAAGGGAAGCCAAGAATACTGGAGTGTGTAGCCTACCCCTTCTCAAGTGGATCTTCTGACCCAGGAATTGAGCCGGGGTCTCTGGCATTGCAGGTGGATTCTTTACCAACTGAGCTATCAAGGAAGCTGTGGACATAGCTGTAATCTAAATGTCTCTCTGGAATGGAACATGAAAATGTTCAAATGAATCATACATTTGAAGAAAACAGTCTCCAAATAATTTAATTCTGCTACCACAATTTCATTGACTTTACATGTTCCTTTACTTATAACAGACATTCAAAGCAATTTACCCTAGAGGATTTTAACATCAGCTGTCCCTTAGAGTACTATCAACTTAGATTAATTGAAGTAACAATAGCTTATCAACACAAAGACATTTTGAGGATGGAGGAGTCAACATCAGACCCAATCAACTTTAAGGAAATATTAAAAGCCAAATTTACAGAACAGAGAAATTAGTGGGGTATAATTTACATTTCTACAATTATTCCTGACTTCACAAAGCATCCACTGCAGAAATCCTTCAAACAGTAGATTGCACTTGTACATTTGAAATATTAATTAACTTACAAATACAACATTTTTAGGACATTTATGGTGTTAATCTAGGAATATTGCAATCAACAAAACCTAACTCGTCTACAAGTAAACTGATAGAAAAGAAAGCTTCTAAGTATAATATGTGATACCAGAAGACTATTATGCCCACTATTATTGCAGTATTTCTATTGTGCATACCAGGGAAAAGCACTATATTCAGTACCAGAAGTCTGGAAACATGGATTCTAATCTCAGTTGACTCATTAACTAGGAATTTGGCTTGAAGCAAAATCTCTGTATGCTCCAGTCTCTTTTACTAAAAAAGAGAAATAAAAATGTGAGAAAACAGAAGTAAAAACAACATATACATCCAAGTGGCACCAACTTTTCCCTTCTCAAAAATGGCAGACTAGGTTATTTGAGATGAAATCTTACTTCCATAAAGCATGATAAAACCTGGATAAAATTAAACAAACATTTATTTGAAGGCATCAGAAAGTGATCAAGACAGTGAGGATTTGAAAGGCTAAGATCTTACAGAGAAAGAAACCCAGTGAGGTAAATTGGCATTTGGCACTTTTCCTTTTGAAGGGCTTCCCTGATTAGCTCAGTTGGTAAAGAATCCACCTTTTATGCAGGAGACTCCAGTTCAATTCCTGGGTCAGGAAGATCCCCTGGAGAAAGGATAGGCTGCCCACTCCAATATTCTTGGGCTTCCCTTGTGGCTCAGCTGGTAAAGAATCCTCCCGCAATGCAGGAGAACTGGGTTCGATCCCTGGGTTGAGAAGATTCCCTGGAGAAGGGAACGGCTACTCACTCCAGTATTCTGGCCTGGAGAATTCCAGAGTCCACTCAGGAGAAAGGGCCCCGGTAAACACTCCAGCCTTTGAGTTGAGTTTGAGCAAACTCTGGGAGACGGTGAAGGACAGGGAAGCCTGGTGTGCTTCAGTCCATGGGGTTGCAGAGTTGGACATGACTGAACGACTGAACAACAAGAAGTGCTGAAACTTAGGACTGCGTGCATGCGTTCTAAGTCGCCTCAGTCGTGTCCAACTCTTTGCAGGCCCATGGACTGTAGCCTGCCAGGCTCCTCTGGCCCTGGGCTTCTCCAGGCAAGAATACTGGAGTAGACTGCCATACCCTCCCTCCAGGGTATGGCAGGTACATCCCGACCCAGGGGTTGAACACATCTTTTATGTCTCCTGCATTGGCAGGCAGGTTCTTTGCCACTAGTGCCACTTGGGAAGGTCAAACCTAGGAGTATGAACTCCAAATTGAAGAACACTCACAGAAACTGAAGCCTAAGCTTTGAATCTGCTCAATGAATGGATTAAATGAGATTATACATTCATAGGCTACCTGTACACTAGAAACAAATGTAAATCTTCTGTCAAGTAAGATATGGTCCAGAGACTGAAATTATCTCTATAAATTTTATAAACAACTACCAGCATTCAATGAAAAGTAACATGGCATGACAAAAAGTTAGCTAAATATCAAAACAATAAAAGACAATAGAAATAAACCCTTAGATGACATAGATGAATTTACACCATCCATGATTTTATGCCAGTCCCTGAATTTATGCTGCCAGGCCTCTGTAAACTCAGCGCCCAAGGGGCATCCAAGTGGATTACTGGTGCCCCCGCGACTGGAGCGGGTGCGGCGGGCCTTGTGCCCACGCACTGGTGGCGCTGGAGTTGGGGTTTATGCTGCAGCTCCCCCAGCAGGTCTGAGTGCACCACCACTGCGGCCCTCGTACCTGACGCCGGGGGGTCTGTGACGCTGGCTTTGTGAGTACGGAGCCTGAGGGACACCGAGGCAGCTGCTGGCATTCCCGTGGCTGCGGTGGAGCGAGGGCAGTGCCAGCAACAGCGAGCCCTGTGAATTCACACAATAGGTGGCAGGCAGCACCAGGAAGCCACCCCTGGTGGAGCGCTCTCGCCAGCAACACTCAGCAAGGGGCTCCTCTCCCAGCAGGCATCTCCAGTCCTGCCAACTCCACATCTCTACTCAGAAACAGACCCAGGGGCTTCTCTTCCATCAACTGGGGAGACCCTGTCCCTGACGGGTCTGTGATGAACAGAGCAAAGAGGAGGCATTGGTCACCATGCCACCAGTCACACCCTCTATCAAGGAAATAATAGGACACACCACACACAGACATGGCAGGCATCCATGCTAAGAACAACCCCCACACCAAAAATACTACACCCAGGCAGGCTATGGAAGGACACTCCTACATAAAAACAGCCCTTCAAGAACACAGTGGATAACTGTTTCTCCTAAACTCACAGAGTCAGAAAATATAAGTGAAATGAAGAAGCAGTGGAACCACTCCCAAAAGATCAAGAGAATTCCCCTGAAAGAATAAACAGTGAAATAGACCTTTGCAGTCAACTACACTCCAAGTTCAAAAAGGAGGTAATAAAAATATGGAAGGAATTAAGAAAAGGCAACCAATAGAAATGCAGATTACCGTACAAAGGAAGTACAAATTATAAAGAAGAGCCAAGTAAAATTAGAAAACTCTTGCTGAAATAAAAGCCGAATGATAGGTGATAAACAGCAAACTGGTTAATGCAGAAGAATGAATAAGTGATTTGGAAAATAGAATAATGGAAATCACCCAATTAGAACAGCAGACAGAAGGACAAATTTAAAATGAAAAAAAAAAAAATACAAAACATATGGAATAATATAAAGTTGCGAATATATACATAATAGGGATCCCAGAAGGAGAATAAGAAGAAATGGAGATTGAAAACAGATTTGGAGAAGCTACAACTGAAAATGCCCCAAAGCCAAAGAAGAAAACAAATATCCAGGTAGAAGAAGCACAACGATCTCAAACCAGATGAACCCAAACAGACCTGCAACAAAACAGGTTATAATTAAAATGGTGAAAGCTAGAGACAATTCTACAGACAGCAAGAGAAAAACAAACACTAAAGTACAAATGAACTCCCATAAGGCTATCAGTTGATTTCTCTATAGAAATGTTCCAGGCTAGAAGGAACAGCAAGATACATCCAAAGTCCAGAAAGGAAAAAAAAAAAAAATCTTCAACATAGGATACTCTACCCGTAATATTATGGATTAGAATAAAAGGACAGATAAAGCATTTCTCAGACAAGCAAAAACTAAAAGAATACAGTAATATTAAATGCATATTAAAATAAACATTTATGGTTGTCTCGAAACACAAAAGAAGCAAGAGTCTATAGGAAAGAGAAAAACAAACTTGGCAAGTAAATCTCCAAATAAACCAGTACACAGATGAAAAACAAAAAACTGGGGGGAGAGAGTAATGATAACTATAACAAATGACAAAAGATAAACATGAAATGTAAAAGACAGCAAAAAATCATAAAATATTAACAGGAGAGTAAGGAAATGTAGGTGTTTTTTAATAATATGTTTGAGGGTCTACCACTTTAGCACAAGAAGATATAGTAATGAGTTAACATACTTTAAAAACAGGGTAACCACAAATCGAAAACATAAAATATATACACAAAAACCAAAGGAAAGAGAATAAGAGCATACTATAAAAAAATTATCAAACCACAAATATAAAACAAAATGAAAAGGAACAGTAAAAAGAAGAACTAAAAAATCAATTGGCCCTAAAACAATGTCCTGGGGTAAGAAATTTAAAAAAAAAAATTAAAACACAGCAGACCTTCAGGAAGCAAATATATATAACGCATAGTGTAGTTATGCTTGTTTAAAACACCTGGAAAGAAGTTCCACATCACTTACACGAGAAATGAAAATGGAAACTACAGTGAGGTAGCACCTCACACCAGTCGGAAGGTACATGTTCAAAAAGACCACCAAGAGTAGTTTGGGGAGAACGGACACATGGAAATGTATGGCTGAGTCTCTCTGTCATGTACCTGAAACTATCACATTGTTAGTCAGCTGCAGTCCAGTATAAATAAAAAAGGTTTTTTAAAAAAAGACTATGGAGAGTAAATGGGGGGACAGCCTGGAGAAAAGAGAAGCCTTCTTCGATTTCAGGGGAAATGTAAATTGGTAGCAGTCACAATGGAGAACTGTATGGGGGTTCCTTAAAACACTAAAAATAGAGCAATAGAGCACGATCCAGCCTTCTCTCTCCTGGATCTCTACGGGGAGGAAAACCTGTACTCTGAAAACACATGTGAACCCCAGTGTTCCCTGCAGCACTACTTACATTAGTCAAAAAAAGGACACCCAAAATGTCCATGGAAGATAGATGGATCAAGAAGGTGTGATGTGTCTATACAATGGAATATGACTCAGCCATAAAACTAAAGGCACAAGCTAATGCCTTTGTCAGCAGCATCGTTGGAGCTGGAGATGATCGTACTGAGTGAAGGAAGTCAGACAGAGAAGGACGGACGCTTAGGATGTCACTTATGGGTCAAACCAAAAGCTCAGTACAAGTGAATGCATCCAGAAAACAGAACCGGATTCAGAGACTTAAGGAAAGAAACTTCCGGTTATCAAAGGGGAAAGGTGGGTTGGGGAGGATGGAGAAGCTAGGGGGCTGGGTTTAACATACACAGTAACATGTGAAAAACAGATAACCCACAAGGACCTACTGGATAGCACAGGGGACTCAATACTCTGTAATAATACAGATGCATATACGTGTGTGTTTAACTGAATCAGGCTGCTCAACAGCCAAAATAAACACCACTTTGTAAATCTACTCTACTCCAGTATACAATAATAATTAAATTTAAAGAGAAAACAACAGAAAAGAAATGCTGATGGTATTCCACAGGCCTCGATCACCTGGACTGGTGTCACATCCCTGGAGCCTGAGCAGCGTTGGGTCCCAAGGTTGAACTGGGGCGCAGCTGAGCTGAGGGGGCTACAGAGGATGTGCCAGCACTGGAGCCCCACTTGGATGTGGAATGCCTGATTCCCTGTGGACGGGACCCCAAACTCCAGATCCAGGCGGGCCCTCCTATAGCTCGAGCAAGAATACCGCATTACTGCCTATTGCCCTCAAGCACTCCTACAGCCCCCAGCATAGGCTGTTTCAGCGTGACTTGGGATATGTCTGAGGGTACAGGGGAGCAGGGGAAAAGCAATGACCCGGGAGCTCTGCCATTTTCCACTGCAACTTCCAGGCCAGGACTTTGTCTGAGGCTCCTGTTGCCCAAGGAAACCGCCTGGGGCATGACGAAGAGCTGCTTCCTCGTGGGCATTTTCTGTAACAACAATTTGAAAACTGGAGCTTACGGTCACTTCATATTCACAAAGCCTGTGGGGCTGTAAAGGACACATGACCTCAAGCAGTGTCCTGCCATATGCAATCAAAAAAAAAACTTAAAAAACAGCAGACCTTCAAGAACCCAATCTCAAGAGGTCAATTTAACACACTTTGTTTTTGTTGTTTGGACCACTTGAAAAAACATTCCACATAATGTATTAGGGGATAACTGAAAGTGGAAACTTCAGTGAGATACCACCTCACACCAGTTGGAAGACACATCCTCAAAAAGACCACAAAGAGTAGTTTGGGAGAGAATGGACACATGGAAATGTATGGTTGAGTCTCTCCACTGTGCACCTAAAATGATCACATTGTTGTTATTCAGATATACTCCAGTATAAACAGTCAATAATACTTTTTAAAAAAATACTACAAAAAGTAAATGGGTGGGTGAGACGGCTGGAGAAAGGAGATTCTAGGGGAAATGTAAACTGGTAACAGTCCCAGTGGACAACAGTACGGAGGTTCTTCAATAAAAAATAAAATAGAGCGACCTCATGGTCGGGTCTTCTCACTCATGGGTGTCAATAAGGAGGAAAAACCGTACCTCAAAAACACACTGCACCCCAACGTTCCCTGCAGTACTATCTACATTAGCCAAAAACTGGAGCACCCAAGGTGTCCACAAAAGATAGATGGAACAAGATGCGGTATGTCTATACAATGGAATACAACTCAGCCATAAAACAGGATGAAACGACTAATGCCTTTGTCAGCAACATTGATGGACCTGGAGATGATTGTACTAACTGAAGGCAGTCATATAGAGCAGGACAAAAAGCCTAGGGTTGAATTGAAAAATCCATTCAAATGAACGCATCTACAAAACAGAAAAACTCACAGACTTGGAAAAAGCTTCTTTTCTGGTTAAAAAGGAGGAAAGGTGATGTGGAGGGAGGGATAAGTTAGGAGGTTGGGTTTAGCGTATACACAGTAATATATGTAAAATAGATAGTCCACAGTGACCTACTCTATAACACAGGGGACGCTACTCAAAACTCTGTAATAGCCTAGATGGGAAAGGAATGGAAAGATACAGATACATACATGTATCCATGTAACTGAACACACTGCTCAACAAGCAAAACCAACAGCACATTGTAAATTAACTCTATTCCAGTACACAGTAAAAAATAATTTTAAAGAGAAAACAACAGAAAAGAAACGCCAGTGGCATTCCCCCCAGGCCTCGATGACCCGCGCTGGTGTCCCATCCCTGGAGCCTGAGCAGCGTTGGGTCCCAAGGATGGACTGGAATGGGGCTGAGTTGAGGGAGCTGTGGAGGATGTGCCAGCAAAGGAGCCTTCCTTGGAGGTGGAATGCCTGGTTCCCTGTGGATGGGACTCCAGATCCAGATCCAGGTGGGCCCTCCTACAGCTCAAGCAAGACTACCGTACTAGAGGATTTTGGACACTAGAGCCTGAAAGAGCTTTGAAAAGTGTCCCCATCGAAGTAGAACAGCACCCTCAGCATCACTGTCTCAGCAGAACTTGGGATATGTCTGGCAGGTGCAGGGAGGTGGGAAGAAGTGACGACACAGGGGCCCTGGCGTTTCCCACTCGGATCTCCAAACCAGGATCACGACTGTTCTCTAGGACTCCGGTTGCCAAAGGAAACCGCCCGGGGCATGAGCAAGTGCTGCCGCCTTGTGGACGCCTTCTGTAACAACCACCTGAAAATCGGCGCCTAAGGTCACGTCATATTCACAAAGCCTGTGGGGCTGTAAAAGGACACCCGACCTCAAGCAATGTCCTGCCATTGGTAATCAAAAAACGGTCAGAACACGGCAGACCTTCAAGAAGCCATTGTGAAGAGGTCAAGTTAACGCACTCTACTTCCTTAAAAAAACAAAAAACCCTGAAAAGATGCCTCCACATCACTTATTATGGGAGAAAGGAAAATAGAAACTTCAACGAGGTATCACCTGAGACCAGTCAGAAGGCACATCCTCAAAAAGACCACAAAGAGTTGTTTGAGGGGAGAATGAATACATGGAAATGTGTGGCTGAGTCTCTCTGTTGTTCATCTGAAACTATCACGGTATTGTTAATTGGCCAATATAAAGTAAGAAGTTAAAAAAAAGACTACAGAGTAAATGAAGGAGATGGCATGGAGAAAAGGAAAAACCTCCCATGCTTTTGGGGGAGAATGTAAACTGGTAACAGTCACCATGAACAACAGTATGGAGATTCCTTGAAACACTACAAATAGAGCAACAGCGTGACCCGGCCTTCTCACTCCTGGATCTCTACGAGGCTGAAAAACCATACTTAGATAACACACGTGCATGCCAAAATTCACTGCAGCACTATTTACATTAGCCAAAAAAAAAAAAAAAAAAGAACATCCAAAGTGTCCATAGAGGAAAGATGGCTCAAGAAGCTGTGGTGTGTCTATACAATGGAATGTGACTCGGCCATTAAATAGAATGAACTAATGCCTTTGTCAGCAACATTGATGGGCCTGGAGATGATCATACTAATGGAAGGAATTCATACAGAAAAGGACACAAAGTCTAGAATATCACTTATGGGTCAAATGGAAAAATCAGTACAAGTGAATGCATCCAGGAAACAGAAACAGACTCACAGTCTTAGAAAAGAAACTTCTGGTTACCAAAGGGGAAAGGTGGGTGGGGGAGGGATAAGTTAGCACGCTGGGTCCCAAGGCTGGCCTGGAGTGGAGCTCAGGGATCCTCGGAGGATGTGCCAGCAATGGAGCCTTGCATGTGGAGTGTCTGGTCCTCTGTGGACAGAACCTCAGTTTCCACATCCAGCCAGGCCCTCCTACTGCTCAAGCAAGCCTACTGCAATTAAGGGAAGGTGGACCCTCTGGGCTGGATGAGCTTTTGAAAATTGCCCCCACCTAAGAAGTACAACCACCTCAGCATCGCCAGGACCACAGCTTTCTCTAGGACTCCTGTTGCCAGAGGAAACCACATGAGGCATGAGGAAGTGCTGCTGTCTTGGAGATGTTTTCCATAACAACTTGAAAACCAAAGCATTTATGTCACTTCTCTTGAAAAGCAGAGACAATACTCTGCTGACAAAGGTCCGGATAGTCAAGGCTATGGTCTTCCCAGTGATCACATACGATTGTGAGAGCTGGACCATAAAGAAGGCAGAGCACCAAGGAATTGATGCCTTTGAACTGTGGTGCTGGAGAAGACTCCTGAGAGTCCTTGGACAGTAAGGAGAGCAAATCAGTCAATCTTAAGGGAAATCAACCCTGAATACTCATTGGAAGGATGGATACTGAAGCTCTGGTATTTCAGTCACCTGCAAACAGCTGACCCACTGGAAAAGTCCCCAATGCTGGGAAATATTGAGGGCAGAAAAGAGGGTGTCAGAAGATGAGATGGCTGAATGGCATTGCCGATTCAATGGACATGAACTTGGGCAAACTTCAGGAGATGGTGAGGGACAGGGAGGCCTGGCGTGCTGCAGTCCATGGGGTCACAAAGAGTTGGACACGACTGGGTGACTGAACAACAATATTCACAAAGCCTGTGGTGCCGTAAAGGATATCTGACCTCAAGCAACGTCCTGCCATAGGTAATCGAAGAACAAGTCGAAACAAGGCGGATCTTCAAGAATGCAATCTCAAGAGGTACATTTAAGGTATACTGCTTTGTTCTGAAACCACCTGAAAAGGTTTTCCACATCACTTACTGTGGCAGAAATTAAAATGGGAATTTCAACAAAGTATCCCCTCACACCAGTTGGAAAGCACATCCTCAAATATAACCCAAAGAGTAGCTTGGGAGAGAATGGACACATGGAAATGTATGACTGAGTCTCTCTGTTGTGAAATTATCTCAACATTTTTAATTGGCTATAATCCAACAAAAAGTAAAAGGTTAGAGAAAAAGTATTACCAGCAGTCCATGTGGGAGAGGGTAAAAAGAAAAAGGATCCTCTTAAGCTGTTTTGGACAATTCCAATTGGTTACAGTCACACTGGAGAATAGTATGGAGTTTCCTTAAAATCTTAGTATCAGCAACCACATGATCTGGCTTTCTCACTCCTGTCCCTCTAATGAGAGAAAAACCATACTTCAAAAAGATGCACCCCAGCATCTTCTGCAGCACTATTTACATTATCCAAACAGGAAGTATGCAAATGCCCATGGAAGATGGATGGATATAGAAGATGAGTTATAATATATACATAATGGAATATAACTGAGCTATAAAAAAGAGAATGAACTAATGCCTTTGTCAGCAACATGGACAGACCTGGAGATGATCACAGGAAATGACAGAAGTCAGATAGAGAAAGATAAAATGTCTATGACATCACTTATTCGTGGAATCTGAAAACCGATACAAAGGAATTCATCTACAAAACAGGAACAGACTCATGAAATTCTAGAACAAACTTTCAGTTACCAAAGGGGAAAGGTGGTCAGAATGAGGGATAAATTAGTCAGCTGGGATTAACATATCCACATAATATATATACATATACATTGGTGACTGTTATTCAGTTACCAGGTCCTGTCTGACTCTTTGCCATCCCATGGACTGCAGCACGCCAGGCTTTCCTGTCCTTGACTGTCTTCCTGAGCTTGCTCAAACTCATGTCCATTGAGTCAGTGACGCCATCCAACCAGCTCATCCTCTGCTGCCCACTTCTCCTGCCCGCAATCTTTCCCAGCATCAGGGTCTTTTCCAGTGAGTCGGATTTTTCACATCAGGTGGCCAAAGTACTGAAGCTGAAGCTTCAGCATCTGTCCTTCCAATGAGTATTCAGGGTTGATTTCCTTTAGGATTGACTGACTTGATCTCCTTGCTGTCCAAGGGACTCTCAAGGGTCTTCTCCAGCACTACGCTTTGAAAGCATCAATTCTGCAGCACTCAGCCTTCTCTATGGTCCAATTCTCACATCCGTACATGACTACTGGAAAAACCGTAGCTTTGACTATAGGTGCCTTTGTTGGCAATGTGATGTCTTTGCTTTTTAATACATTGTGTGCATGTGCATGTGTGTGCGTGTGTGTATTATATATATATATATATACACACAGACAACAGATAACCTACAAAGACCTACAGTATAGCATAGGGAACTCTACTTAACACTGTAATCGTCTATATAGAAAACTGTCTGAAGAATAGATATATTTGTATGTTTAACTGAAACAGGGGACTGTACACTGAAAACTAACCAGACATTGCAAATTCACTGTATTCCAATATGCAATAAAAATTAACTTTGGAAAGAGAAGAAAAGAAAGGGCACCGTACTCCCCCCAGGCCTGGGTGGCCTGGGCTGCCGTCACATGCCTGGAGCCTGAGCAGCCTTGGGTCCCACGACTGGACTGGTGTGGGGCTGAGGGAACTGGGGGGATGTGTCAGCAAACGAGCTACCCTTGGGCCTATAGTGCCTGGTCCCCTCTGGATGGGACTACAGATTCATGATGTAGGTGGTCCTCTATCACCTGAGCCAAGCCTGGTGCACCCAAAGGGTGGTGGAACTGTTAGGCAGGAAAAGCTCTGAAAAGTCTCCTGGTCTCCAAGGCTCCTGGTCCGTGGGGTCCTCACTTGAAGTCGGCTTCCTTAGAGTCACCCCACCTACTGACCACAGCACCCTCACCCTCAGCGTAGCACCTCTGCAGGTCTTGGGGTTGCTCTGGGACGGGGGAGAGGTGAAGGGCGGGGGCAGGAATATGAGACACGAGCCTTCGGGTGTTGTTCTGGCTCTCTGCTATCTAAGTTACAATCCAGGAACACAGCTTTTGCTAAGGGTCTGGTTGCCCCAGTAACCAGAGATCCCCACGAAGAAATCCTGCTGTCTTGGGGCTGTTTCCCGAAGTACAACTTTCAAGTTGGTGCTTAAGGGCACTTAATATTCATAAGGACTGCAGGGCAGTAAATAAATAGCTCTTACCCCAAGAAATATCCCAGGGTAGGTCACTGAATAGGAATTCAAAAGCGGGCACATTCTGAAGAAGCCAATTTCAAGAGGTAAATTTTACTATAGCTATTTAAAAAAGAGAAAAACACACATAAAAATGTATTCCACATCACTAACAAGCAGAGACATGCAAATCAGAACTAAAACTATGCACCACCTCACACGAGTCAGAGTGGCTTTCATCACAAAGTCTATAAACAATAGGACAGAGCATGGAGAAAAGGAACCCTTCAACACTGTTGGTGGGAACGTAAATTGGTAACAGACACTATGGAGAACAATACCAGTTCAGTTCAGTCGCTCAGTCATGTCTGACTCTTTGCAACCCCATGAACTTCAGCATGCCAGGCCTCCCTGTCCATCACCAACTCCTGGAGTTTACTCAAACTCATGTCCATTGAGTCAGTGATGCCATCCAACCATCTCATCCTCTGTCGTCCCCTTCTCCTCCTGCCTTCAATCTTTCCCAACATCAGGGTCTTTTCCAGTGAGGCAACTCCTCACATCAGGTGGCCAAAATATTGGAGCTTCAGCTTCAACATCAGTCCTTCCAATGAACACCAAGGACTGAATAACCAGATTCACCCAGATTCCTTAATAAGGTAAAAATCAAGCCACCCTATGATACATAAATTACACTACTGGGTATATATGCAAAGAAAATCATAATTTGAAAAGACACTTGAACCTCGATATTCATCGCAGCACTATTTCCAGTAACCAAGACACGGAGGCAATAAAAATGTCCATCAACAAGACATATATGGTACATGTATACAATAGAATATTACTCAGTCATAAGAAAAGAATGAAATAATGTCCTTGACAGCAACAAGGATAGACCTCAAGATCATCATACTAACGGAACTAAGTCAGAAAGCAAAAGACTAGTATCATGATATCGCTTACAGGTGGAAATAAAACTTAACACAAATGAACTAACTGAAAAAACAGGAACAGACCCAAGGACCCAGAAAACAACGTATGGATACAAAAGGAAAAAGGTAGGCAGGGGAGAAATAACTTAGGAGGCTGGGATTAACAATGCACACTAACCTACTGATACATTAATAAGGGCCTACTGCATATCACAGCAATCTCGACTCAGCGACCTACTGTACCACACAGCGATCTCTAAGCTACTGGATAAATAAAGCAAACAAGAATTGATATATGTACATGTATAACTAAATAATGTTGCCATACACCTAAAACAAGCATAACATTGCACATCAGCTATATTCCAACATAAAGTAAGAGTTTAATTTAAGAACAAAACAAAAAAAGTAAACTGGAATCCACGTCTCAGCAGAAGAATGTGGCTCATTTATAGCAACAAGCAGTGGTGGTTGAGTCACTAAGTCGGGTCCGACTCTTGCGACCCCATGGACTGTACCTGCCAGGCTCCTCTGGCCATGGGGTTGTCCAGGCAAGAACACTGGAGTGGGGTGCCATTGCCTTCTCCAGGAGATCTTCCTGAGCCAGGGACTGAACACGGGTCTCCTGCCCTGCAGGCAGATTCTTTACCGACCGAGCTACCAGGGAATTCCCAACTGGGAATCAACGTCTATCAACAGAAGAGATAATGTCTCTGCTTTTTAATATGCTGTCTAGGTTGGTCATAGCTTTTCTTCCAAGGAGCAAGCATCTTTTAATTTCATGGCTGCAGTCACCATCTGCAGTGATTTTGGAACCCCCCCCCCCAAAATAAAATCTCTCACTGTTTCCATTGTTTCTCCACCTATTTGCCATGAAGTGATGGGACCGGATGCCATGATCTTAGTTTTCTGAATGTTGAGCTTTAAGCCAAATTTTCCACTCTCCTCTTTCACTTTCATAAAGAGGCTCCTTAGTTCTTCACTTTCTGCCATAATGGTGGGGTCATCTGCATATCTGAGGTTATTGATATTTCTCCCAGCAATCTTGATTCCAGCTTGTGCTTCATCCAGTCCAGCATTTTTCATGATGTACTCTGAATACAAGTTAAATAAGCAAGGTGATAAATACTTTAAAGCTATTACAACAAACGGGGTACTATCATACGCAATGACATAGATGGGTTTTACAAAGACCATTAAGGTAAAAAGCTAGACTCAAAAGGAGATGTACTGTATAATTCAATACATTTAGAGTGTGAAAGCACATCAAACTCATAAAGGAGTTGGAAGCTAGAAGAGTCATCTTTTTCTGTGTGTATCGAAAAATATACACAATATAAAATGTACTGTTTAAACAATTTTTAAGTGAAGAGATTACTGATGTTTTGTACATTTTCATTATTCTGCAACCATCACCGCTATCCTTCTCCAAACTAAATTTCCATTCCCATGAAACAGTAACTCCCTATTCTCCCCTCCCCCACAGCCCTTGGTCACTACTAATTACTTTCTGTGAATTTGACTATTGTAAGTACCTCGTATGGATCACACGATATGATCCTTGTGCATCGATCTATTCACTTAGCATAATTTTTCAAGGTCTCAATCTTCAGCATGCATAATTTTCCTTTGTAGGACTGAAAAACTACGCATATAGTAATTGTATATCCAGCATGTCAATGAACTGGATGGTACCTTGGCATGTGAATAACAATGCTGAGCACTGACTTGCAGAACCTATTTGAATCCTTGATCTCAGTTCTATTCATATATATCAAGGTAGAAACTGAGTTTACGCTAAAGTGGGTTTGATTAGTGTTCACATGGCATCACACTGTCATTCAAAGAGCAAGGCTCCAGTTTCATCAAGTCCACGAACCTATGTTCACCGATTTGTTTTCTTTGCTTCGACAAAGCACGATGTAAGTGATATCTCATTGGTTTTGAAAGGAATTTCCTTAATGATAGCAATGTGTGGGTAAACCTTGTCCTGAACTTATGACATTTGTGTATCTTTAGAAGGAGTCTATTCTAGACCCTTACCCATATCTTTAAGTCAAAGTTGTTTTGAATTTAGATTCTTAAATTGAATATAAGTTGATCTGAAATAATTTCTTTATCGTAAGTATTTTCTTCTCTTGACAGGTCTATATGCACAAAGGTTTTCAATTTCTGACATTAAAAACAATTATTTTCTCTTTGTAGCCTACGACAGAAGTATCATCTGATGATGAAGAAGAATAAGATGATCAAGGAAACGAAGAGGTGGCTTTGAGGCTACTGTGTTAAATCTAATATGTGCTTTTTCTAGTTAAACAATTGTTGTTTGTATGAACTGGAAATAACAGAGGATAAAAGGACAGTCGCTCAGGTTTTGGTTGGTTTAGAGACAATTACACTCTTGCTAAGTCAGAATTGACAGCAACGTTGACCAAAGTCAGTTTTACTATTAAAAATTATTTTAAATGCTTAATTTTCAATAATTCAGAAATAATAATATGTACTGAGGTTCCTTTTAAGTGCTAACAATATTGCTAAATAAAAACTGATATCAGAATTAGCTAAGTGTCATCCTCCTAAGGATGTCAGCCTTAAAGTCAAGATTAACTCTTCAACACTATAGTGCTTAATAAGCAGGAAGCTATCAACTCTGAAAGGCAATCTCAACAATATGTGCATCAAAAACTTTAAATGCATTGGTATCCATTATATCTATTCAAGTTTAAGGATCATGCAACAGAACAATCTGAGCAAAACAAGATAAATGCAGAGATGTCCTGAAGCATGTTTAACTACTAACGAATGGGGATTGGTGGAATAAATTAGGTTAACAGCATACATTGGGATACAATCAGTGTGAGATTTTTATTAATCTATAATAGCTGAAAAGATAATACTATTCTACATCTACAGTTGGGTTTAGAAAACCAGTGTGTAATTACTCCATATCTGAAAGTGACCACACACCAAGTTACATCGTAGCACAGGGACTTTGCTCAATATTATTGCAGCTGATGGATGGGGAACAGTTGCGGGGAATGCAATACATGGTATGTATGGCTGCCTTGTGGTCATCAAAGTATCATGCATTGTATATTAGCTTCCATCAAAAAGCCAGTTTAAAAAAAAAGAAATCCAGTATAGTATAATCTCATATTCTAATGGAGGAGAATCGAGAAGCAGATATCAGATTTGGAGGGGCTGTCTCAGGTCGTGAAAGTTACAGATATTTTCCGTATACTAGCCATTTATAATTCAATTTTCTACAGTGAAACGTAATATTTATGCATAAACACTAAACAATCAAAAATGGTACTTTCCTGATGAAAGTGAAAGTTGTCATCATGGGCAGTTACAGCAATTAATTATTAGTGTATGAACTGGCATTTACATGTTCATTAATGGTGTGTTTAAACATGCACAACCACTCATATAAAGTACATGAGACAAGTCTTCATAGCAAGCCATAGATTCCAACTTGGAAGTACATTCAATGGAACGTTGAGAAGGTAAGTTCGAGGGTGAGGATGGCAATCAGTAAACCAATCCATCTAACGATATCAATGTATAACAAAAACTACTGTAATGATGTAAAGTAATTAGCCTCCAACTAATAAAAATTAAAAAAAAAAAAAAAAAAAAAAAAAAAAAAAAAAAATGTACTGTTTAAACAATTTTTAAGTGAAGAGATTACTGATGTTTTGTACATTTTCATTATTCTGCAACCATCACCACTATCCTTCTCCAAACTAAATTTCCATTCCCATGAAACAGTAACTGCCTATTCTCCCCTCCCCCACAGCCCTTGGTCACTACTAATTACTTTCTGTGAATTTGACTATTGTTAAGTACCTCGTATGGATCACACTATATTTGTCCTTTTGTGCCTGGTTTATTTCACTTAGCATAATGTTTTCAAGGTTCTTCGATCTTTCAGCATGCATCAGAATTTCCTTCCTTTTTAGGACTGAATAATACGCATGTAGTACATTTTGTTTATCCAGGCATCTGTCAATGAACACTTGGGTTGGTTTCACCTTGTGCCTATTGTGAATAACACTGCTGCAGCACTGGTGTGCAGGAACCTATTTGAATCCTTGATCTCTGTTCTTTCACTATATACTCAAAGGTAGAAATGCTGAGTTTCTGCTAAGCTGGTGTTTGATTTGTGTTCCACAGTGGCTGCACCACTGTCCATTCAAAGAGCAAGGGCTCCCGTTTCTCAAGTCTCACCAACTCTTATTTCCCAGAGTTTTTGTTTTTGCTTTGCTTTGACAATAGCCATCCTGATGTAAGTGGTATCTCATTATGGTTTTGACTGGCATTTCCTTAATGACTAGCAATGTTGGGTACCCTTTCCTGAACTTACTGACCATTTGTGTATCTTCTTTAGAAGGGATGTCTATTCTAGACCTTTGCCCATTCTTTAGTCAAGTTGTTTTGAATTTAGGAATTCTTTATATATTCTGAATATTAATGCTTGATCTGGAAATAATTTCTTTCATTCTGTAAGTTATTTTTTCCTTCTCTTGACAGTGTCTTATATGCACAAAGTGTTTTAATTTTGATTTAAAAAAATTATTTTTTCTTTTGTTGCCTACGAAGAGCTATCATCTTTGATGATGAGAGAAGAATAAGATGATCAAGGAAACGAGAGGGGCTGGCTTCTGAGGTGCTACTGGTGCTCTACACATTTCTAATTTGTGCATTTTTCTAGTTAACACATTCTGTGTGTTTGTATGAATGGAAAACAGAGGATAAAAGGACAGTCGACTTAGGGTGTTTGGTCTGGTTTAGAGATCAATTTAGCCCACTCCTGTGCTAAGTCAATTGATTGCAGCAAACGTTTGACCAAAAATCAGTTTTACTTATATAAAACATTTATTTTTAAATGCTTATTTTCAAAATATTTAAAATTAATAAATATTTGTACTAGATGTGTTTCCTTTTTAAGTGCTAACAATATTGCTAAATCACAATAACTGACTATTCAGAATATAGCTAAGTGTCATCCTCCTAGGTTGTCAGCCTTTTAAAGTCAGAGATTAACTCTTTCACTACTATAGTGCTTAAAATTAAGCAGGGACAGGCATATCAACTCTGAAAGGCAATCTCAAACAATATGTGCTCAAAAAACTTTAAAATGCACTTGCTTATTAATTTATCTATTCAAGTTTAAGGATCATGTCCAAAGGAACAACTGAGCAAATAAACAAAGATAAGTGCAGAGATATTCCCTGAAGCATTGTTTATAATAGCAAACGAATGGGGATTGGTTGAATAAAATATGGTCTATACATGCTATACAGTTGAGTACATCCAGTGATTTTATAATTCAAATCTATAATAACATGAAAAGATAAACTATTTACTTACATTCTAAGTGGAGTTTAGAAAACCAGTGTGTATTCTCCTATATTTAAAGTGGACAACCAACAAGGACCTACTGTATAGCACAGGGAACTTTGCTCAATATTATGTGGCAGCTTGGATGGGAGGGGAGTTTGGGGGAGAATGAATACATGTGTATGTATGGCTGACTCCCTTTGCTGTCCACCTCAAAGTATCATAGCATTGTTAATTGGCCATTCCCCAATACAAAATAGAAAGTTTAAAAAAAAAAAAGAAAACCAGCGTGTATAGTATAATCTCATATTCTAATGTGAGAGAAGTCGAGAAAGACAGATATCAGCATCTTGGTGGGGCTGTCTCTGGGTCGTGAAATTACAGATAATTTTTCCCGTAACTTGCTTATTTATAATTCCAAATTTTCTACAGTGAAATGTAATATTTTGCATTAAACACGTAAACATATCCAAAAACTGGTTTTTCCCTATGAAAGTGAAAAGTGTCATCATGGATCAGTTTTATCACAATCTAATTATTAGTGTATGAGATGGCATTTTCAGTTTTCATTAAGTGGATGTGTTTACACATGCACAAGCACACATATATATAAATACAGTGGAGTGACAGTCTTCATAGCAAGCCAATAAATTCCAATTTTAGATTACAATTTCAATGAAACCTTGAAAGTAAGTTCCCAGGGTCTATAAGTCCACATCAGTGCACAACCAGCCCATTAACGGAATTAAAATAAAAAACAAAGCAAACAAAAAAAAAACTACTCATCAGGATCTATCATGTGAACATCAAATGGGAAAAGAATATTTCAACTATGTTATTCATTTTATACTTTGCTGGTTTGTTTTGATTTGTTTATTAGTTGGATGGTTATTTGATTTAATTTGATTGCAATTGGAAAACAATGGACCAAAGGATAGGCCCAGTTTAGTGGGGTTGGCCCACTTTAAGGGTCAGTTCAGGGCATTGCTGTGCTGAGTCCACTGTCTGTGCGAAACTTCATCATCCAGAAGGCCCAACAATCAGATCGACTCGGCCGTGTCCAATTAGCAGGTGTTGCCACGATGCTGCTTTTGGCAAGAAGAGATCACTTGTTCAGCTTCTCCACAGTCTTACTTTCTTACACTATCCTTTATTTATTCTACTTGGTAAGCTTTCTTTCACAAAGGAAAAAAACCAAGAGTGGAAAGGAGGGATTGCAATTTTTTTTAAGTTCAGTTACAAGAACTTAACAAGACAAGGATGGATCAAAAGGGAGACTTTAACAGGGCAATTGATTCTTTTCTTTCACTATGGGGAATGGCTACCATTGGTGACTCATTAAGATAGTGTCCATCCTATTCAGTTTCTGCCAAAAACCAAAATCCACATTCAGCACGGTAATAAAAAATGTCCGTGTAGTCTTTACCAAAATGCCAACAATACAGCATGTCCCTGGGCCATGTAACTACTGGATTTCAGGCTGGTGGACATGTTTTAAGAAAGGCCTGAGAACCATTCTGAGTTACTGGAAGTGCAGTGCTGCAAGCCTCTTGATCTGAAAGTGTGATATTGATGCCTTCAGAAAGGAGACTCATACTGCAAAATGGGTTGAATGACAGAAAGCTCATTCAAGGCTTATGACACTGTGGCTTACACCTAGCTATCTCCTGGGTGCCTCTATAAGAACAAGTTCTGAATATAATACATGATGACCTTTGTCAGTGAAGTAATTCCCACTTCAACTGCATTTGGGAATTTATCATTTCCTATTGTATAGGTCTTATGACTGGTATATTCTTCTGTCAAAAATATGACTTATCAAGTTATAAGTCTGGACTTCTCTCTGTATAACCAGCCAAATGGACAAGCACATTCACATTTACACTTTGTGAAAATGAATCAATTTTTTGAGTTCAGTTGATCTCAATTTTTTTAATCAACTGAACTTTCCAAAATTTGGTTAATTATATTCAAACTATATAATTACATTTAAAAATACTCAGTATTGAATTTTATTTAGAAAGATCCAGAAAATGAACTGAAGACTGGTCTTATGAATTAAGGCCTGTTCAGCTATCAATGCCTTACTTCAGGTTCCAAGGTGAGCAACTTTGATTGCTGCAACTTTGATCAGAGACTAGCAAAGAGCATGGCAAGAAAGTTTCCCATAAAAGGGATCTAGGAAACACTATAAACAACTTCTATCCCCATGGAAATTCATGTTGCAAATTAATACATTAAAGACTCTGAACCCAGAAATAACCATGTAAACCTTTGCTTAATCTGGTGTTCCCATCTACTGAAAATCCATATTTGAGAAACACCAGCTAACCATAAAGGTGGTATCTAGAATACAAGATACAATATAGATATAATGTAAGCCAAATAGGTAATTTTAAATTTTCTTATAGCCATGTAAATATAAAAAAAGAGTTGAGATTAATTTATTAACCTATTTCATATAAGTCAATCTATCCAAAATATTTCTTCAACATAGAATCATAATAAAATAATTAAAGAAATATATTTTTGTAATAAACCTTTAAAATTCAGTGTTTGGTTTACATGTAACTAGTGGCTACCTTACTGAATACTGCACATATAGAAGATTAATGATGCTATGAAATTAATGTTTAAAATGTCATATTTAACAAATTGATTTTAACAACAACTAATCAACAAATGACATATAGGATTATTATATATTAATAATGATTATTTAGACAATAGTACTAGGTTGGTGATTGCAGCCATGAAATTAAAAGATGCTTACTCCTTGGAAAGAAAGTTATGACCAACCTAGATAGCATATTAAAAAGCAGAGACATTACTTTGCCACCAAAGTCTGTCTAGTCAAGGCTATGGTTTTTCCAGTGGTCATGTATGGATGTGAGAGTTGGACTGTGAAGAAAGCTGAGTGCCGAAAAATTGATGCTTTTGAACTGTGTTTTTGGAGAAGACTCTTGAGAGTTCCTTGAACTGCAAGGAGATCCAACCAGTCCATCCTAAAGGAGATCAGTCCTGAGTGTTCATTGGAAGGACTGATGCTGAAGCTGAAACTCCAATACTTTGGCCACCTCATGTGAAGAGTTGACTTATTGGAAAAGACCCTGATGCTGGGAGGGATTGGGGGCAGGAGGAGAAGGGGACGATAGAGGATGAGATGCCTGGATGGCATCACCGACTCGATGGACATGAGTTTGAGTAAACTCTGGGAGTTTGTGATGGACAGGGAGGCCTGGCGTGCTGTGATTCATGGGGTTGCAAGGAGTCAGAGACGACTGAGCGACTGAACTGACTAGGTTGAAATGTAATTCTCATTTACAAGTGAAATCAGAATTGTCCATGTCCAGTGACTTTATGAAGATAGGAATTTTTATGTACTTTGTTAATTGCTATATCCACAGCAACATAGCACCAGGCATATAGGAGATGCCCAGTAAATATTTGTGAAATATATGCCGGGATCACTTAGGAGAAGATAATGTATATATCAAATGATCAGCAAATGCTTAAGGTTTGCTTTACTCAACTAAACAAACTATGTACTATTCAGAGTACTGACTATGTGTTGTTTACTAAGAGTTGAATAGTTAAAGAATTGAATAAGTCCTCAAAGAGGGAACTTAACAGCAGGGGTTAGCAATTTTTTTTTTTTCTGTAATGATCCAGATAGTAAGTAGTTTAGCTTCTGCGAACCATGGGGTCTCTTTTGCAAATACTCAACTTTGCCTTAGGAGCACAAAAGTAGCCATAAGCAATGTATAATTAAATAGGCAAGGCTGTGTTCCAATAAAGCTTTATTTACCAAGACATTGCAGGTCAGATTTGGCCTAAGATCTGTAGTTTGCTAACCTCTGGTATATACAGTATAGTAAGTAACTCAGATACATTAAACCTAATTATAACCCCATTAACAATAATTACAGAAAATAGGAAACACCTAAAGATTAAATAATAAATTTAGAAAAGAAATGGGCAGAAATCATAGAAAGAAACATTTAAAATTCTACTAAAATACATATATTATATATTGATACATTTTTCTGTATTATATATATCATCCCTGACCAGTTGGTTGGTTGGTTGGTTGGTTTAGTCACTAAGTTGTGTCTGACTCTTGCGACCCCATGGACTATAGCCTGCCAGCCTCCTCTGTCCATAGGATTCTCCAGGCAAGAATACGGGAGTGGGTTGCCATTTCCTTCTCCAGGGGATCTTTCCCACCCAGGGATGGAATCCGAGACTTCCTGCATTGTAGGCAGATTCTTTACTGTCTTGGTCTGAAACGCCTACAATAGCTGGCAGCTATACACAATTGGCAGCTATAAATCCAGTCAATAAATTCATCCATCTCATTAAGACAGGCTGGGGTCTGGGACCTGGGACCCTTTATAGCAGTGTGTGTACCTAGACAAAAGTTTCTTCAAGCAACAAAATACAAAGAAACTTATAGTCCCTTATAGACTGAAAATAACTACATAATATGTGCAGCTGGGGCAAATGATGAACAAGGTACAAAAAGGCAAAAGCCCAACCGCCTCTTCTGAGATACTGGGAGCAAAAAGAGGGTAGTAGGCAGGGTCCATGCACAAGGCACCTCCAAAAAGGTGGGCAGAAGACACAAGCCACCTCTCTGGCCCAACCCACCATTTTGCCCCTATCCTCACCTCACTTAAGGGACCAATTCACCCCTTCTGGGGAGTGACCAAGGGAATCTGTTACTTGTTCTTGCTCCCTCATGCTGGAGTACCAATAAAACCTTGCCTGAATTCCTTACTTGTCCTCTTATCAATTTCTAATAATTAAAGAGTCCAAGAATCCAGGCTGGTAACATCATCATCAGGGAAATAATAGACAACCTGGTCTAATGCTTTGCCAAAAAAAATCACCATGCCTAATATTTAAGAAAGCACTTGAACCAAAAAAAAAAAATGTATTTAAGCAACATTCATTAATTCATTGGGCACTTGTTGAGCCAGGGCACTATTTAAGGTGGTAGGTAGGAATACAGCAAAGATCAACACAAGTGTGATTCTCAACCCCATGGAGTCTGTACTCCAGTGGGAAAGGGACCAGACAGTAAACAAATAAGGTCATTACAATATAATTTTCTCCATATCAATAAATGTCTTAAATATAAACAATGATGTAATCTTTTAAGGCAATTACCTGGCAGCCGCATTAGACCAGGTGCTTAGGAATAGCCTTTCTGAAAAGGTGACCGTCTGCATGCTGCTTCAGATGGTGAGACTAAACCCTGTCTATGGTACTGCCTTAGTCCACTGGTCTAATGAAAAATCAAAAGAGAAAACAATACTAATTTGGCCTGTCTTGAACACTCTATGTTAAAAATAAGTCATCAGGGCTTCCCTGGGGGCTCAGTGGTAAAGAATCCACCTGCCAATGCAGGAGACATGGGTTTGATCCCTGACCCAGGAAGATTCTATATTTTGTGGCACAATTAAGCCTCTGTACTGCAATTATTGAGCCTGTGCTCAAGAGTCCGAGAGTCACAACTACTGAACCCACAGGCCACAACTACTGAAGGCCATGCACCCTAAGGCCTGTGCTACGCAAGAAGAGAAGACAGCAAAACAAGAAGCCTGTGCATTGCATTGCAACTAGAGAGTAGCCCCTGCTCACAGCTAGAGGAAAACCCACTCAGCAACAAAGTCCTACCACAACCAAAAAATACAATAAATAAAATTATACATATAATTTAATTTACATATATATTTGTATATAATATAATGTATATTATTATATAGAATATAATTTATAATCTGTTAATATATTTATATAATATAATTGTATATATTATATAATTAAAGAATGGGTCATCACAACTTTTTCCCAATCATTCAGAAATACTCATTTTTAATTACTTCCGATCCAGGTCAAGCTTATTAACCATTCTTTTTTATCCTCTCCTTTTGAAAATTGAGACACTAACCCCTCTCTAGGATTCTGGAAATTCTCCCACAATCCATGACTTCTCAAACACTATCACTAACAACCACAGTTCTTTAATCAGGGTCATGAAATAGGAGCTGCCTATAACTTTAGATCTGGGCTCTTATAAAAGCCCCCGAACTTTTCTCCAGATTTCTCTTGTACTTTAATTCTTTATTATTGTGTTTTTGTCTGTCCTTCTCGCTTAAAGATCATTCTTCATGAGGGAAAAAAAGTGAAATCAAAGCAAAATCAAAGCCCTTTAAGAAATAAGCTTTAATTTATTCTTTTCTATGAGATTTGTTTTTTAATCTTTTGAGGCAAATTTGCTTTCTCTTCAACTCTGATTATTTGCATAAATAGATCATTCATTGTCAGATCACTGTTTATTATGATCACTCACACACACACGTACACCCCAAACCAATTTCAAAGATAGAAAATTCATCAAAGAGAGAAGCCAATATAGCTAAAGTTTTATTCACTCCAGTGGCCTTGTATGACTTTTCCCTAATTACAACAAAATGCCTGGTGGGCACAATATGCCTCCAGAAATATTTTTATTCTTTTTTTTGAGCACGAGTTTTGTTAGTTGAAACAAAGCACTATGATCTTTCTGTGTCTCTCTGGAGCTTTCTTTCTTTCTGACTTGATACTTCATTAAGATAAAAGGTGAACAGATTTTCCTTCATTTCTCCTTCTTACAAAAGTTCATAAGACGTACCCAAAGGGCAATATATTTGGCCTTAGGGAAGTGGTTGGGCCTCAAGCACTTGGGCCCTTTCTTGCTGGTTTTCTCTGGGTCGTTGCAGATGAATGCCAGAGTACAAGAAAGGCATAAAAAAATTCACATGAAAATGGGCTTTTTAAAAATTTGAGCTAAAATTAACTGACAGGACCATCTGAATATAAAGCTGTATTTTCCTCATGGTCTCTCAACCGGAAGAAAGAATTTCAACAGAAAGAGCAATAGGGCCACCCATCCTACCTCAGAGAATTTATCCCCCAAAATCGGCTATAAAAGTACAAACCAAAGACTTATCTTTATACTTGACTTACTGGGCAGTTTACCAGTCACCAAGGTTCATGTTCTCTTCTCTCTCTAATACAAGTAATCTTCAAGGCTCTAAAATACCCACATGAAAAAAAGACATCTCTAAGCCCTTTGATTCATGATCAAAAGCTGGCAGATGAAACGGCACAAAATTTTACCTAGAAGTGAACAAAAATTTAATACAAACCTCAAATAAAAATAGATAAAACCATTTATTAACATCTTTTCTCTCGGAATGTCTTATCAAATAGAATTGCTATGTAGTATTTTTAGCTTGATTTCATTGGGAAATAGGTTTCTTTTTTTCAAATTTTTCCCTCATAAAAATGGTTTCTCCCTCTATTTTTCATCTTTGTTTCCTTCTTTTCTTTGTTTCATTTTGGTTTTCCTTGTGAGACAACCCAACCTACACTGGTCAGGCACCACACATAAGCAAAGGGTCACTAGTTAATTGAACTTGAGAGCCCTGACATCTTTCATCTCCTAATAAACCTTATTTATTCTTCCTAATCCAGATTTTTGTATTTCAGGTAAGAGTATATAAATGTCAAAGTTATGGTTTTCAAGGAAAAAGAAGAAGAAACATTTCCAAATTTAAAAATTATTAAAAGTTTGAAGGAAAAAATAAATGACTGGGATGAGAAAAGATATCACAAAGATATTAATTCAGAAAATACTCAGAAGATTAGTGTCTACCCAACACTCATTTCGGAGAAGGCAATGGCACCCCACTCCAGTACTCTTGCCTGGAAAATCCCAGGGATGGGGGAGCCTGGTGGGCTATCGTCTATGGGGTCGCACAGAGTCAGACACGACTGAAGCGACTTTCACTATATTTTGGATAATGTATCTGTCAAATTGTGGTGCTGAAGAGGACTCCTGAGAGTCTCTTAGATCAAAAGGAGATTAAACCAGTCAATCCCAAAGGAAATCAACCCTGAATATTTATTGAAAGGACTGATGCTGAAGCTGAAGCTCCAATACTTTGGCCACCTGATGCAAAGAACTGACTCATTGGAAAAGAACCTGATGCTGGGAAAGATTGAAGGCAAGAAGAGAAGAGGCAGAAAGAGGATGACATAGTTAAATAGCATCACTGACTCAATGGACATGAATCTGAGCAAATTCTGGGAGACAGTGGAGGACAGAGGGGCCTGGTATGCTGCAGTCCATGGGGCTGCAAAGAGTCAGACATGATTTAGTGACTGAACAACAACAAAGCTGTCTCTTAGGATATAGTATCTTGTGGATTGGGTTGTATTTATCCCTGTTCTTAATCCTAGCACCTGACAAAGTATGATAATACAACAGAAAAATATCAAATACTTAATTGTGTTGAAGTTGTGACACTTCTACTTAAAGTGTCTTCTCTTTAAACCTAATATGGCTGCTACGTATGTCCTAGAGGATAGAAATCAGGATGGAGTAGAGAGAGACCCTGTTCTTTAACCCTGCAGTTAAGTGGTTCATTGCTCCATTGCAGGCATGGTGAAACACCCAGTACTTCTTCCTATGCTGATTTTCAGAACGCTTGTCTTCTGGACTGAGTCATGCTCTCATCTGCTGACTGCTTTGACTCTCTATTAACCAGGAGTGAAAAGCAGCCATTTTTTTGGATGCCCCTCAGATTCCACCTATAATAGACATTCTTGTATAACACTTCTACCATTCAAAAGTAGCAATGGGGAGAGATCGCAGCATATCACGGCAAACAAATTAAAACTCAAGCCTCAACACACTCCAAGTGTTTTCTACCTCTGCGCTGCTTCTACTGGCCACCTGCTCTCTTCAGATGCCTCCTTCTCTTCACACTCTCCTTATCGCTCCTCCTTTCCTAAAACTCTCATATCCTCTCTGGCTGTACCATAGGTGGTACCACCACCACCTTCTAGGAAACTCAACATGCCTATACATTGTCTAATGCAGAATAACTGACTTCTTTGTTTCCCTGCCCTCTTAATTCAGACCTGGATTTGTCCAGTACAGCTTTCACTTGCCACAAACGTCCAAAGACCATTCGGATTGTGGCTAATCCAAATTAAGATGTGCTATAAGGGTAAAACACACACCAGATTTTGAAGACATAGTATTTTGTTTTTAAAGACTTATTAAGTAATAAAATATCTTATTAATAACCTTGTATTGATTTTACATTGAAATGATAATATTATGAAAATATACTGAGTCAAATAAAGTTACATTAAAATATATCCATTTCTTTCAGTGCTTTTTAATGTGACCACTAGAAAATGTTAAATTACACATGTGGCTGACATCCTAGTTCTACTGGACAGTGTTGATCCAGACCCTACAATCTCACTCTTCCACAGCAGCATAAGCTCATTACATTGGTTAAATCATCCCCAAGGATGAGCTATGCAACTCCAAAAGAACAGTTATAGCCAGTGTTTGCTTTGAATTAGCTTTCTCCCTCAGAACTTGTAAACAAATACTCTTAATTTTCCAACAGTAGTACAATGGATTCTGTTATTAAATGCCAATGCTTAGTTAGAAACTGTTGAAAATGTACTCAACTAACTGTGATTGAGAGAGCTGACTCAATTTTGCTTCCAGTGTGCTTTCTTTGATTTGATAGGCATTTCAGTGTTGTGGCTTTCTTGGTGGCCCAAACAGTAAAGCGTCTGCCTACAATGCAGGAGACCCAGGTTCGATCCCTGGGTTGGGAAGATCCTCTGGAGAAGGAAATGGCAACCCACTCCAGTACTCTTGCTTGGAAAATCCCATGGACGGAGGAGTCGTGGTAGGCTACAGTCCACGGGTCGCAAGGAGTCGTAAACAACTGAGCGACTTCACTTTCACTATAGTGTTGTGGCAAAAGGCGCAGGCTTCAGAGTAAGACAGACCCTATTGCAGTCCCAGCTCTCTGAGCAGGGATGATTTAACCACTAAGCACGATAGGTTCAGGGCCCAGAGCCCAGAGTGCTTTAGGAGTCCACAAAAAATGTTTTCATGTCTTTTAAAATAAAGGGTAAAAGGAATATAATGAGTCAAGCCTGGGTTATTTTCATATTTATGCCAATGCATTCATAAAATTTTAAGTATTTTTGATAGGAAAAAGACCCATGAAAGCAGACATGCACAGGACCCATGAAAGTCATGATATGGGCCACAGCAGAGTGGTCTTGGATGAGTAATTTTTGTCCCTCTGAGTATTGGCTTCATGATCTGTAAAATGAAGACAGTAATGGAACTTATGTCACTGATGAGGAATATATATATATTCTCCAATATCTGTTTCCTTTTTATTCTCAGTAATTGAGAATTACTTCTCCAACTTCTTGGAGTTACTCCTGACTGTGTGGCTTGCTGTGGCCAATAAAATGTGAGCAGCTATGACATGCATTACTTCCAGAAAGAAGCACTTAATGGCTTATGTTTGGCCTTCCACCTCTCTCTCTTCCCCAGCCTTGGTGGCCATAATCCTCTTAGTCACTCAGTTGTGTTCAGCTCTTTGTGACCCCATGGAGTGTTTGTAGCCTGCTGGGCTCCTCTGCCCATGGGGATTCTCCAGGAAAGCATACTGGAGTCAGTTGTCTTGCTCTCCTCCAGGGGATCTTCCCAACAAAGGGATTGAACCCAGGTTTCCTGCCTTATAGGCAGATTCTTTACCATGCATAGTAGGATGCAATGATATGCAAATGTGATATGATCGAAGCAGATTGGAGTTCTGAGCTGAAACAAAGGACAGCTGCTCTACAGAGTTATCCTGGGCCTCCAATGGACTTTATGTAAGCAAGAAATAAACATTTAATTGCTAAACCATTGGGACTTGGGGGTTATTTATTACTGTAGCACAATACAGATGAACCTAGTTGGTACAGTAGGGATATAGTGATGACTAAATAAGATTATATATATTAAAACTCTTATATTATCATTGTCAGGTGGTGCCTAATAATATGGTGCAAAATAATAATAAGCAAGTACTTTGAACCTAGAGTTCAATGAACAGCTCCTTCATTACTGCTGTTGTTTTTGCTTTAAGTCCTGCTGCCTCCGTCCCATGTCACAGGGAGCTGTTAATCCCATTCTAATTTCCATTGTCAGGGAATTTATTACTATTGCAGAAATGTCTCCTCTTAGGTACAGAATATTGTCAAATGGTATATTTAAGCAAGTGTGGCTTTGCTCCAATGTAGCCTGCCAAATGCCAGTCGGAATCATCACCCTCTATCTATGAGCTGGGGCAGGTCCCCTCTCTCTCTCTCTCTCTGTCCTGGCTATATTTCTCTTGCCACTCCATCTGCCTCTGAGTTTTGTACCTTTATTCCTTGTCTTGTGAAAATGAAATGTTTCCTCCCTTACTTTTTGACAAAGAGTAACTGCCAAGTAGAATCTAAGTTGAAAAGTATATATTAGGCACAAAAGAAGATTCCATGACATTTCTTGCAGGAGCCCAAGAGTTTTAAGTATATTTTTTACACACTGTCATATGGGGTATGGATGCTCATTATAAGAGAGATGGTGATGGTGTCCAAAAGGAGCGAAGGCAAGAGGAAGGAATTTAAAGTGGGATAGAGAAATTGCATTTCTTCTACTTATCAGTCCCTTTGTTAGGCACTGTCTAGACATTATCTTATTGTTGTTGTTCAGTCGCTAAGTCATGTCTGACTCTTTTCCAACCTCAAGGACTGTAGCCCACCAGGCTCCTTTGTCCATGGGATTTTCCAGGCAAGAATACTCGAGTGAGTTGCCATTTTCTTCTCCAGGGGATCTTCCTGACCAAGGAATTGAACCTGCATTGGCAGGCAGATTTTTACCACTGAGCTACCAGGGAAGCCCTATACCTTATCTACTTCTGAATAAAGGACTTTGAGGAACAACTCTAGACAGTTCCCCAGAACAACTGGTTAGGTCTCTAAGTATCATACAACTCAAGCAAAGAAATGGGAAAAAGCCATTTGTCAGCAGGGTCAAGGTACATGTGCCACGTGAGGATGCAGAAAAACTGGAACTGTTGCACTGCTGCTGGGAATGCAAAATGGGATAACTACTGTGGAAAACAGTGTGGAAGCTCTCCCCAAAATTCAAGTAGTAAATCACCATATGACCCAGCAATTCTACTTTCGGGCATATACTAAAAGAACTGAAAGCGGGGACCCAAACAGATCTTTGTATATCAATGTTTATTGCAGGATTATTCATCATAACCAAAAGGTTGAAACAACCCAAATTCTCACACACGGATGAATGGGTAAGAAAAATGTGGCACACACATATTACTCAGCCCTTGAAAGGAAGGAAATTATGGTACGTGCTGCAACATATAGCATTGAAGACATTATCCTAAGTGAAATAAATAAGCCAGTCACAAAAAAGATAACTGCCGAATGATGCCACTCAAATGAGACACCTAGAATAATCAAATTCATAAAGATCTTGGTGGTTGCCATGGGCCAGTGGGAGGAAGGAATGAGGAGTTGTTTAATGGGTGTAGAGTTTTAGTTTTATAGGATAAACAAGTTTGGGAGAAGGACATTGGTAGTGGCAGCCCGGCAAAGTGAGTGCACTGGATACCACTGAACTGTACACTTCAAGATGGTTTTAAATGGTAAATTTTATGTTGTGTACATTTTCCCACACTGTTTAACAAGACACGAAGAAGTCCACATGCCTCAGACGATGCACCCTGAGCTCTACAAGGAGGATCTGCCTGTGAGAGATCTGCGTTCTTTCCCTCTGATCTGATGGGAGCGGCAGTCACCAGGAAAGGATAAAGATGTCCATGATACCAGTTAAAGCAGAGCAACTCCTGCAGGTTTTTTTTTTTTCCCCCAAGAATTAATAATAATTTTTTACTGTAATGGTTTTAAAACACAAAAACAATGTAGTATAAACTCCTTGTGCTTATAGCTCTGAGACAACTCTATAACCAAAATAAATTTACAAAGCAAGTACAAGTAAAACTACAACAGCAGTATGATTTTTCAAAAATCATTAATGTGATGGGTGATGTTTACTGAGAGCAAATCACTAACTTCAAGGCTAAGAAAAAAAAGATGTACACATGTCTCTGGATTTCACTTATTCTGGAATCTCTTTTGGTATTTTTTTGTTTGTTTTTTTTTTTATTAGTTGGAGGCTAATTACTTTACATCATTACAGTAGTTTTTGTCATACATTGAAATGAATTAGCCATGGATTTACATGTATTCCCCAGCCCGGTCCCCCCTCCCACCTCCCTCTCCACCCGATCCCTCTGGGTCTTCCCAGTGCACCAGGCCCGAGCACTTGTCTCATGCACCCAACCTGGGCTGGTGATCTGTTTCACCCTAGATAATATACATGTTTCAATGCTGTTCTCTTGAAGAAGATGAAGGACACAACTCAGGTTGAACCTTCTGCTTGGAGCTTGGCAGAAGTGCCTAAAGGCACAGACTTGGGTTCTCTCCGTGCCCCAGTGACAAGAAGGCTCCTCCTGATGTGATGGAAAGAGCAGCTCTGGTCCTGGATGGTGTCTGTAGCCAAGTCTAGCGGTGGAGTCGGCTGGAGAACTTGGGTAGTACCCACATAGTCAAGGGTCACTCACTTACAGTAATTTGTGTTGCTTCCATCCTCCTCCTCTTTTTTACATGTCAGAATATATAGTTGATTTAGTTTGTAATTTATTCACTTTAAGTATAATTTTTGCTGCTTTTATCCTGCACTTTTTATATTCAAATTTAAAAATAAAAATACTTGATTAAAAAAAAAAATAAAGCAGAGCAGCCAGGCAACTCAGTTGAAAGTATTTTGACATTTAATTTAACTGCAATTTCCCAAGCATGTGATGCTTTCTTCCTTCAGGGAGAACAGACAGATTTCATTGCTTTGACTGTTCTGTCCAGTAGAATCTGTGAGTTCTTTCCAGCATCCCTTCAGAAAGGAGATATGGATGGTAGCGTTTCATTTTTCCTTGTCTTCATCACCTCGCCAATAAATGCCGCTTCCTTTCCAGAGCACCCCTTTTGCACATGTCATGCTTTTTCCGGTCCCCTCTCCTTTTATTAATTTTTCTCTTTGAGACATATGGAGAGACGCGTCGGTGCAGGCACTTTCCTGTTTGCCACTGCCAGAGTTAAAGGCAGCTCTGAAACTTAGGGAATTGATCTTAGACCAGTAAAACTGATTAAAGTCTAGGGGGAAGTCTGAAATGCTCAATAAGACATGGTATGTGACCAAACTGTAGCCTGTTAAAACCAGGAAATAACTTAGGCCATGTTGGCAAATGTACCACATGTTAATCTGTATCACCTGGCATTAAAAATATCACGAGGTTGTTCACAGCAGCACCGGCTGTATTGAGGGGAGGAAGGTGTGATCAAAAAAGTATAAATCAATGAGAGAACTATTAAATATGTTATGGAACATCCAAAAGAAGCTATAGGACTTCCCAGATGGTTCAGTTCAACTCAGCTGCTTGGTCATGTCCAACTCTTGGCAATCCCATGGACTGCAGCATGCCAGGTTTCCCTGTCCATCACCAACTCCAGGAGCTTGTTCAAACTCATGTCCATGAAGTTGGTGATGCCATCCAACCATCTCATCCTCTGTTGTCCCATTCTTCTCCTGCCTTCAATCTTTTCCAGCATCAGGGTCTTTTCCAATGAGTCAGTTCTTCACATCAGGTGGCCAAAGTACTGGAGCTTCAGCTTCAACATCAGTCTTTCCAATGAATATTCAAGACTGGTTTCCTTTAGGATGAACTGGTTGGATCTCCTTGCAGTCCAAGGGACTCTCAAGAGTCTTCTCCAACACCACAGTTCAAAAGCATCAATTCTTCTGCAATCAACTTTCTTTGTAGTCCAACTCTCACATCCATACATGACTACTAGAAACACCATAGATTTGACTAGATGGTTCAGTGGTAAAGAATCTGCCTGCGGTGCACAGAAGACATAGCTGGATCCCTGGGTAAGGAAAATCCCCTGGAGAAAGAAACGGCAACCCACTCTAGTATTCTTGCCTGGAAAATTCTTTGGACAGAGGAGCCTGGCAGGCTACAGTCCATGGGGTTGCAAAGAGTTGGACACAACAGGTTAGCGAGTTAAGTTGAAAACAAGCTACAACTAGCAGACTGCCCTTCTGTGAATTATGAAAAGTGTGTCCTCTGGAGGCTGACAATTTTCAAAAAAAAGAGATAATTCCACCATCACCTCCACTCCACTGCCCCATCCCCCATCCCACCTCCATGCCCATTTCCGTCTTCATCCTTGGGTAAAATCTCCACTTCCATCCTTGGGTAAAACAAAGAGATAAAGGTGTCACTTCCTTTCAGGTCTCACAGCCCATGCCAGTGACTTACAAACTGGTTTCAGCCACTAGGTCACAATTAACTCACAATATGAAAGGCAAGGAACTATTTAAAGGGAAAAATCTTTGAGATACATTGTTAAGTAAAAACAAAAGGTTCAACTACCAGCAGCTCTATGCCAATAAAACGGACAACTTGGAAGAAATGGACAAGTTCTTAGAGAAGTATAACTTTCCAAAACTGAACCAGGAAGAAACAGAAGATCTTAACAAACCCATCACAAGCAAGGAAATCGAAACTGTAATCAGAAATCTTCCAGCAAACAAAAGCCCAGGACCAGAGGGCTTCACAGCTGAATTCTACCAAAAATTTAGAGAAGAGCTAGCACCTATCTTACTCAAACTCTTCCAAAAAATTGAAGAAGAAGGTAAACTTCCAAACTCATTCTATGAGGCCACCATCACCCTAATTCCAAAACCAGACAAAGATGCCACAAAAAAAGAAAACTACAGGCCAATATCACTGATGAACATAGATGCAAAAATCCTTAACAAAATTCTAGCAAACAGAATCCAACAACATATTAAAAAAATCATACACCATGACCAAGTGGGCTTTATCCCAGGAATGCAAGGATTCTTTAATATCCGCAAATCAATTAATGTGATACACCACATTAACAAATTGAAAGATAAAAACCATATGATTATCTCAATAGATGCAGAAAAAGCCTTTGACAAAATTCAACATCCATTTATGATTAAAACTCTCCAGAAAGCAGGAATAGAAGGAACATACCTCAACATAATAAAAGCTATATATGACAAACCCACAGCAAGCATTACCCTCAATGGTGAAAAATTGAAAGCATTTCCCCTGAAATCAGGAACAAGACAAGGGTGCCCACTCTCACCACTATTATTCAACATAGTTTTGGAAGTGTTGGCCACAGCAATCAGAGCAGGAAAAGAAGTAAAAGGAATCCAGATAGGAAAAGAAGAAGTGAAACTCTCGCTGTTTGCAGATGACATGATCCTCTACATAGAAAACCCTAAAGACTCTATCAGAAAATTACTAGAGCTAATCAATGAATATAGTAAAGTTGCAGGATATAAAATTAACACACAGAAATCTCTTGCATTCCTATACACTAACAATGAGAAAACAGAAAAAAGAAATTAAGGAAACAATACCATTCACCATTGCAACAAAAACAAGAAAATACTTAGGAGTATATCTACCTAAAGAAACAAAAGACCTATACATAGAAAACTATAAATCACTGATGAAAGAAATCAAAGAGGACACAAACAGATGGAGAAATATACCGTGTTCATGGATTGGAAGAATCAATATTGTCAAAATGGCTATACTACCCAAAGCAATCTATAGATTCAATGCAATCCCTATCAAGCTACCAGCGGTATTTTTCACAGAACTAGAACAAATAATTTCACAATTTGTATGGAAATACAAAAAACCTCAAATAGCCAAAGTAATCTTCAGAAAGAAGAATGGAACTGGAGAAATCAACCTGCCTGACTTCAGGCTCTACTACAAAGCTACAGTCATCAAGACAGTATGATATTGGCACAAAGACAGAAATATAGATCAATGGAACAGAATAGAAAGCCCAGAGATAAATCCACAAACCTATGGTCACCTTATCTTTGACAAAGGAGGCAAGGATATACAATGGAAAAAAGACAACCTCTTTAACAAGTCGTGCTGGGAAGACTGGTCAACCACTTGTAAAAGAATGAAACTAGAACACTTTCTAACACCATACACAAAAATAAACTCAAATTGGATTAAAGATCTAAATGTAAGACCAGAAACTATAAAACTCCTAGAGGAGAACATAGGCAAAACACTCTCTGACATAAATCACAGCAGGATCCTCTATGACCCACCTCCCAGAATATTGGAAATAAAAGCAAAAATAAACAAATGGGACCTAATGAAACTTAAAAGCTTTTGCAAAACAAAGGAAACTGTAAGCAAGGTGAAAAGACAGCCCTCAGATTGGGAGAAAATAATGGCAAATGAAGCAACAGACAAAGGATTAATCTCAAAAATATACAAGCAACTCCTCCAGCTCAACTCCAGAAAAATAAATGACCCAATCAAAAAATGGGCCAAAGAACTAAACAGACATTTCTCCAAGGAAGACATACAGATGGCTAAAAAACACATGAAAAGATGCTCAACATCACTCATTATCAGAGAAATGCAAATCAAAACCACAATGAGGTACCATTACATGCCAGTCAGGATGGCTGCTATCCAAAAGTCTACAAGCAATAAATGCTGGAGAGGGTGTGGAGAAAAGGGAACCTCTTACACTGTTGGTGGGAATGCAAACTAGTACAGCCGCTATGGAAAACAGTGTGGAGACTTCTTAAAAAACTGGAAATAGAACTGCCATATGACCCAGCAATCCCACTTCTTGGCATACACACCGAGGAAACCAGATCTGAAAGAGACACGTGCACCCCAATGTTCATCGCAGCACTGTTTATAATAGCCAGGACATGGAAGCAACCTAGATGCCCATCAGCAGACAAATGGATGAGGAAGCTGTGGTACATATACATCATGGAATATTACTCAGCCATTAAAAAGAATTCATTTGAATCAGTTCTAATGAGATGGATGAAACTGGAGCCCATTATACAGAGTGAAGTAAGCCAGAAAGATAAAGACCATTACAGTATACTAACACATATATATGGAATTTAGAAAGATGGTAACGATTACCCTATATGAAAAACAGAAAAAGAGACACAGATGTGTAGAACAGACTTTTGGACTCTGTGGGAGAAGTCGAGGGTGGGATGTTTCAAGAGAACAGCATCGAAACATGTATATTATCTAGGGTGAAACAGGTCACCAGCCCAGGTTGGATGCATGAGACAAGTGCTCGGACCTGGTGCACTGGGAAGACCCAGAGGGATCGGGTGGAAAGGGAGGTGGGAGGGGGGATCGGGATGGGGAATGCATGTATATCCATGGCTAATTCATGTCAATGTATGACAAAAACCACTACAATATTGTAAAGTAATTAGCCTCCAACTAATTAAAAAATAAATAAATAAATAAATAAATAACAAAAGGTTCAGAAGAATGTTTTTTTATATACAAATATACACATGAGATGTTTCTGGGAAAAAAATTCAAGAAATAGGGTATGTTAATAGTAGCAACTCTGTGGTTTAGTATTTCAGGAGACAGATGAGTGAGCCTTGTACATGGACTAGAAGGCCAGATAAGCTTGCTGGAACAGCAATTGGTGGTATTTTTCCTTCTCTCCCTCCTTTCCTTCCTCCTTCTCTTTCCTTTCTCCCCCTTCCCCTTCCTCTGTCTCCCTCTCCTCCTCTCTCTTCTTTCTTTTTGGTTACATGAGTATGCATGCTTTGAATTGGAGAGCATGGGCTCTCCATTTGTGTAATTTCCCCCAGTTTCTGGAACAGGACTCAAACCAGAAGAAATGTTTAAAAAAAAAAAAAAGCCTTCTATAAGTAATCTAGACTTTTATATTAAAGGACACCACTGACAAGCAGCTTTTACTTAAATCAATAAGAGCTGAGGGCTCGATCTGGTTAATAGCCTCTAGAATTATCTACAAATATTTGACTGAATTACTTTTCTCTGGCTCAGAACCAATATCTTCCTTTGAAAGGGGGAAAGGGGGCTATAGGACAAAGTAGGTCAAGTCTGGGGTTCCCTATTTAAGTGTGCCACTAAGAGTTCCCAGGGCTGTGTGTATGTGTGTGTTCATGCATGGATATGTGTGTGTGTGTGTGTGTGTGTGTGTGTGTGTGTATGTGTGTTTATACACACACACATATATATGCTCTTTGGGGGAAAAGCTATGACAAGCCTAGACAGCATATTAAAAAGCAGAGACATTACTTTGCCAACAAAAGTCAACCTAGTCAAAGGTACGGTTTTTCCAGTAATGTATCGAAGAGAGTTGGACTATAAAGAAAGCTGAGTGCTGAAGAACTGATGCTTTTGAACTGTGGTGTCAGAAAAGACTCTTGAGAGTCCCTTGGACTGCAAGGATATCCAACTAGTCAAATGTAAAGGAAATCAGTCCTGAATATTCACTGGAAGCCCTGATGCTGAAGCTGAAACTCCAACATTTTGGCTACCTGATTCAAAGAACTGACTCATTGGAAAAGGCCCTGATGCTGGGAAATATTGAAGGCGGGAGAAGAAGGGGACAATAGAGAATGAGATGGTTGGATGGCATCACCGACTCAATGGACATGAGTTTGAGCAAGCTCCGAGAGTTGGTTATAGACAGGGAAGCCTGGCATGCATCAGTCCATGGGGTCGCAAAGAGTCGGACATGACTGAGCAACTGAACTGAACTGAACTGATATATGTTGACTTTGGTACTTTGGAGAACCATGATTAATACAATAGATAGGCTAGTCTTCTTTCATTGATTCAAAGTTTTCCTTATTATTCATGTTGGTTTATTTTTCCATATACATTTATAGTCATCTTGTCTAGATAAAGTTAAAAATTGGTATCTGTTATTGGAATCTTATTAAATGTGTGACTCTATAACATATTTAAAATTGATAAGTTGTAATTTTAATTTAGGGAGAATTGAAACCTTTATGATACTGTTGAATTTTCCTATTATTGAGGTTTATTTTATACCTTTCAGGGTTATTTTATATGTTTTTTCACTCATCCAAACATTACTTAAGATTATTCTTGTATGTTGTCTTTTCATTCTTTATCCTAATGCATATATTCTTATGTGATATAATCATATATTCTAACTTTTGTCCATCATATATTCTGTTCATTGTTTGCATACAAGAAAGCTACTGATTTTTTAATATTCATTTTGTCCTGCAACACTTTTTAACATTTCTTTTTTGTTTGCAGGAGCTTTCCAGCTGGTTTCCTAGTTTTCCAGGTATAGAATCCTATCACCTGCAAACACTGATAGTTTTGCCTTCTCTTTTCCTGACTTTATACAGCAAGTTACTTCGCTTTAAAAAACTGCTTTGCTTTAACCAAGTACGATATTACATTAGTGGTGATAATGGGCAAAATTGTCCTGTCTCTAACCTCAGTGGCAACACCTCTAGAATTTTACCTCTAAGAAAAATGCTGACTTTGGGGATAAGGTAGAAAATTATTATATGTTAAGGAAGAATTCATCTTGTATTATTTTATACCAGATTTTCACTGCAAATGTCTGCTGAATTTTCTCAAATTACTCTTCAGTACTTATAGAATGATGAGAGGATTTTTCTCCTTAGATCTAATGATAATTTTTATTAATAGATCTTCTAATAGTAATTCATCCAGGCATTCCTGGGAGGGGAGGAAATGTCTTCATGAGGATGCATTCTTGCTTTAATTTTTTCCATACGTGTGAAATATAACATACATAGAGAAAAGTGAAGACACATACATATATTTCAACAAGTAGTAACTTATAACCACTACCCAGATCAAAAATTAGAACATTGCTATCACTGCACTGAAAACTACAAAACACTGTTAGAGAAACTAAAGAATGCCTGGATAGATGGAAGACAAACCATGTTCAAGAGTCAGAAGACCCTATATTGATAAGATGTCAATTCTCCCCAAACTGATCTATAGGTTCAGTGCAAACCCAATAAAAATTCCAGCTGATTATTTTGTAGAAATTGAAAAATATTTTCTAAAATTGATAAACAAATACAAAGGTTCTTGAATAACTTAACCAACTTTGAAAAGTGAAGAACAAAGTGGAAGAATACCTAATTTCAAGACTTACTGTAAAGCTACAGTAATCAAGAGAGTATGGTATTGGTGTAAAGACAGACAAATGGATCAGTGGAATAGAACAGAAAGTCCAGAAATAGAGTTACAAATACATAAACAACTGATTTTCAACAAAAATGCATAGACAATTTAGTGAGTAAAGGATAGTTTTTTCCAACATATTATGCTAAGATTGGATATGCATAAGAAAAGGTAAAAGAGAAGCTTTGTTCCATACTTGACACAATATACAAAAATTAACTCAAATGGATCATAGATATAAATGTAAAACTGAACACTAGACTACTTTGGAAGAAAACATAGGAGCAAATCTTCATGACTTTAGATTAGGCAAATAAGTATTAGATATGACATCAAAAAGCATTATCTACTAAAAAATTGATAATCTGGATCTCATGAAAATTAAAAACTTCTGTTCTTCAAATGACACTGTTAAAAGAATTAAAAATAAGACCCAGACTGGGAATAAGATTTTTCAAATCATATATCTGATAAAAGACTTATACACAGAGTTTTAAAAGAACTCTCAAAACTAAGAAAATAAGCAATCAAATTTTTAAATCAGCAAAATACTTGAATAGACACTTCATCAAGATAATGATAAATAAGCACATACAAAGATGTTTAACATCATTAGTTATTACTGTAATACAAACTAAAACAAAAATGAAATATCACTACATACATTTTGGAATGGCTAAATTTTAAAAGCTTAATATCAAGTGGCGGCAAAGATAGGAAATAATACCAATGCTGGTAAGAATGTAAAATGGTACAACCACACTAGAAAATAGTTCAGCAATTTCTTAAAAGCTAAGTATACACTTTGCATATGATATAGCCATTTTAGTTCTAAGTATTTTCCCAAAGAAATTAAACATCTGTTCATACAAAAACATGCAAAAAAAATTTTATAGCAGCTTAAGTTACAATTATCAAAAACCATTAATAGAAATGACCAAGATATCCATCAACAGGTAAGTGGATAAACATTTGTAGTATGTCCCTAAAAAGATGTACTACTCAGTAATACATATAGAAGAATATGGATGAATCTCAAAATAATTATGCTGAGTGAAATAGGCAAAACAAGAAAAAAGCACAGGCTGTATGATTCTACTTATAATGGAATTATAAATCTAAAGTGATAGAAATCAATCAATGACTGCCTGGGAATGGGGACCAAAAAAAGGCACAAGAAAACTCAGGAGACTGATATTCATTATCTTGATTGGGGTCATAGTTTCACTGCTGTGTACACACACACACACACACACACACACACACACACACATATAGAGTTTTCATATCATTGCATACATAAAATTTATCAAACTGCATATTTTAAATATGTGAGGATTATTGCATGTTAATTATACTTCAAATAGTAACAACCACCAACATCTCTGCTTTCTGACAAGCCTTTGGGTTGATAAATTATCAATGGCCTACTTGATCTAGGATAGACTCAAATGTGATAGCTCAGATCAGTGCCATGGGCTTTCTCATCCTCCAGCAGTCTGCCCCAAGCTTATTCTCAAGGCAATCTCACATCTTTGGTTGCTGTGATTTTTGTAAAAAAGCTCTGCTCATATGTTGCTATCGTAATACTCATTCACTCCAATTTTCAATTTGTTGGATCTGGTTGGGTAAACACTGTAGCCTCCAATCAGGCTGCCTAAAAGTCTAGGCCACCATCTCAATAAAATTCCATAAAAGATACCAGAAACTGTTTCACAGATGGCATAGATAAAATGGAGGAAGTGGAAGGCTTTTACTATTCCTAATTTCTATGAATCAAACTTTACCTTGGGCATTAGATTTCAGTTTAAAGATGAAATCTCTGAGGCAGTTTAAATTTCAATCCAAATCAAGAAAAACTTTTTGTGTATCCAAGATTACATACTAAACCCCAAAATTCATTTCACAATGTTTATGAATGTATGATTTTAAAAATTTATTAGAAAAGTTTGATCTAGTGAAGGTCAATCAGTAGCATTATCTACTTGCTTATACCTATTTGTATAGGCAATTTCCAGACTGTTAATGAATTGTGTTCCTAAAGTTCATATGTAAGTCAACAATATAGAAATCAGATTGCGTTTTTTTCATAGAAATGATTCAACAAAAGCTTCCAAGGGGCTAACAAAGTCTACTTAACACACAATGACTAAAATATGCTACAAAGAATAAAAGAGCACTTCCCTGCAGTTTTTTAAAAAAATTAAGTGTTTCGGAATAAAACATCTGACAAATTCCAATTCAGTAATCCATTAGAATTCTCTTCCTACATGCCCTCTGAAAATGGAAAAGTAATATAAAGATTTATTTATCAACAGATATGGACTACATCACCTGCTTTAGAAGGCAGAATCAACTATAGACATATTTGGTTTTAAATAAGTCGTTTTCATCTTACTGCACATATAAAGGATACTCAACCTGTGCATCTAAAAAATCACAGGAATGTAGATATAGTTCAGAATTTCTATACTAAAACAGAAAATAAAAATTACATATAAATTTAAGTCATAGGCTCAAAATCTTCTAATGACACTTCACAGCAGAAGTCAGAGTCATTAAAATGGCCTAGAACATTCCACATGATCTGCCTTCACCCCCTTATCTCTAAGGCTTTGTCCCCTTTATCTTTCCCTACTTCTCTTACTGCGTACCAACTGACCTTGATCTCCTTCCTTTCTCCCCAGTAGGATAAGCACATTGATGATTCATGGCCTTAGCTCTTGTAGTTCCCTCTAATCGGAGCACTCCTCCCCTAGATATCTACACAGCCACTTCAGTCCTTCAAGGTTTTGCTCAAATGTCACTTTTCATCTGGGGCTTTCACTTATCATCCCGTGGAACAGAGCAAGCCCTCTCCCTCTCCTGCCTCTACCGTTACTCTCAGCATTCTTCCCCACTTAATTTTTCCCCATGTAACGTTTCGCTTTGAACTCATTATACAATTCACTTATTTTCTCTTCGTCATCTCACTACCACCACCACTAACATGTCAACTCCATGATAACAGTGATTTTATATCTTCTGGTCCTTTCTGCAGGACCCAACACCTCCAGGTTTCAGAACTCTGCATACACAACTTTTCTAACTGATTTCATGATCTATACACCCATTTCTTTCACAGGCTTTTTTTTTTTTTTCTTTACTGTCTCCTTTAAGTCTTCCGCATAAAGGGAACAGATTGTCTTCTCTTTGGCAAAAGATTTATTTGGAAATAACTAATGAGCTATCAGAATTGCAGATGGAAAATTCATTGTTGTAACAGCCTTTCAAATAATTCTTGGTCTTCAAATCATTCTTGAAAAATTCATGTTTTCCATATCCCTATACAGTGGCATAAATTTGGTTGAAACTGTTCTCTGATCAATAATGATTTGAATTATACAATTGTGTCATGGTTTATCACCCTGTAGAATTAAATATGCCATCAAAAAAGTATCTATTCATGGACAGCATGCATTATATTACTTAAAATCTAAAATCACATCTATTATATGTAAAAAGATTCAGTTTTAATGATTTCTTGCCATTCAATTTCATTGAATTAAAATTTTACTACTTCCTAAAATCTGCTTTTTTTCAATTAATCTGGATAAAAACCAAGCCCAATCACTGTCATGAATAAATCTACACCATAGCTTCCAAGGACTTTTTTTCAGTATAGCAACTCTGTCATTTGTTGGTGTGGTTTCTGTAATGCAGCTCTGCTCATATGTTGCTATCTAAAACTCATTCACTCCAATTTTCAAGTCATTGGATCTGGTTGGGTAAACACTATAGCCTCCAATCAGGCACTTAATGGTTCCAAATTGAGAAATAGTTTTGCAAGGCATATAAAATCTGAGGTGGGATACAAATTCAAAATAAACTTAGCTTGGGAGCTAAAGGACATATATTGTGTTCTGCCTATATTTTCATACAAATCATTCACATTTTGTGGTTGGGATATTTAATGTCAGTCCTCCACACCCTTTTCAAGTGTGCGTCACTCAGAAAACAAAGACAAGTTAAACAGTCTGAAGTGCTCTTCTTCATAGGGCTCCTATGAGTTTTGAAATCTAGAATACATATGTTGCTTAATCTTTTCAAGCTAAATAAACATATTGTAAATAACAGTCTACTTTTAATAATCACTGATGATACATTAAAAATACATTGAAAACATACTTTTGTAGCAATATCAAAAATCCATGGAAATAGAAATCACACTGAATGTGTACCATGTACTCAGCCTCATCTGTAATAAAAATATGGATCTATAATAATAAAAAAAGAATTCCCTGCAAAAAAAAGCTCAAAACCAGATGTCTTCACTGAGGAATTCTACCAAATATACAAGGAAGAATTTATACCTGTCCTCCTTGAACTCTTCCAAAAGCCTGAAGAGGAGGGAACGCTCCCAAAGTCACTCTATTAAGCCACTCTAACACCAACATCAGACAAAGACACCACCAAAAAAGAAAATTACAGGAATATTTTTGCTGAATATAGATGCAAATCATTGATAAAATATTAGCAAATCAAATTCGACAACACATAAAAAAGATCATACACCTTGATCAAGTTGGATTCATCCCAGGGTCACAACGATGGTTCAACATAGGCAAATCAATCAATGTGATACACTAAACAAAAGAAAAGAGGAAAATCACATGATCATCTCAACAGATGCAGGAAAAAATTTAATAAAATTCAACATCAACTCATGATAAAAACTCTCTCCAAAGTGGGTATAGAGGGGACATATTTCAACATAAAAAAAACCACTTATGATAAACTCACAGAAGACATAATAATCAATGGTGAAAAACTGAACGTCCTCCCACTGAATTCTGGAAAAAGACCACTTCTATACAACATAATATTGGAATTCCTGGCCACAACAATCAGACAAGATAAAGAAATAAAAGGTATCCAAATGGGGAGGGAAAAGATAAAGTTGCCATTATATGGAGATGACAGAATACTCTATATTTAAAAAAAACTATAGAATTCACACAAAAACTACTAGAACTGATCAACAAATTCAGCAAGATATCAGGATATAAGATTAATATACAGAGATCTGTTGCATTTCTTTACACTAACAATGAAATATCAGAAGGGAAAAGTAAAAAAAAAAATCCTATTTAAAATCTCATCCAGAAAAAAAAAAGAAAAAACAAGAATAAACCTAACCAAGGAGATGAAAGACTTATGCACAAGAACTATAAAATACTGATAAAGGAGACTGAATATGATTCAAAGAAATGTAAAGACATGCTCTTGGATTAGCAGAATTAATATCATTAACATGGCCAAATTACCCCAAACAATCTACAGATTAAATATGATTGCTATCATTTTATCCATGACATTTTTCACAGAACTAGAAAAATAATCCTAAAATTTATATGGAACCACAAAAGACCCAGAATTATCAAAGCAATCCTAAGGAAAAAGAATAAAGCAGAAGTTATAACCCTCCCAGATTTCAGACAATACTACAAAGCTGCAGTAATCAAAACAGCATGGTGTTGGTACAAAAACATACACACAAATTGAATAGAACAGAGACAGTCCAGAAATAAACCCACAAACCTACAGGCAATTAAACTTCAGCAAAGGAAACAAGAACATATAATAGAGAAAAAACTGTCTCTTTAGCAAGTGATGTTGGGAAAGCTGAACAGCACATGTAAATCAATGAAGTTAGAACACTCCCTCACAGCAAACACAAAAATAAATTCAAAATTCCTTGAAGAGTTACATAAAAGACATGACACCATAAAACTCCCACAAGATAAAATAAGCAAAACATTCTCAGACATGAATTGTACCAATAATTTCTTAGGTCAATCTCCATAGGGAATACAGATAAAAGCAAAAATAAACAAATGGGACCTAATCAAACCTATAAGCTTTTGCACGATAAAGAAACCATAAACAAAGCAAAAAGACAACCTACAAACTGGGAGAAAAGTTTGCAAATGATGTAACAGACACAGACAATTTCAAAAATATACAAAGACCACATACAGCTCTATATAAACACACAACACACACACACACACACACAGACAACAACAACACAATTAAATTAGGGCATAAGACCTAAATATGACCTAAATAACCTAATAGACCTAAATAGACCTAAATGGATATTTCTCCAAAGAAGACATAAATGTGGCCAATAGGTATGTGAAAAGATGCTCAATTTTGCTAGAGAAACACAAATCAAAATTGCAATGAGGTATCACCTTACACTGCTCAGAATAGGCATCATCAAAAAGTCTATAAATAATAAAGGTGTGGAGAAAAGGGAATCTTCCTATATTGTCACTGGGAATGAAACTTGGTGCAGCCACAATGAAAAACAGTATGAAGATTTCAAAAACAAAACAAAACAAAACAAAAATAGGGTTACCATATGATCCAGCAATCCCATTCCTGGACACATACCTGGAAAATATGAAAAGTTTAATTGAAAAGATGTGAACCCCAGTACTCACACAATACTATTTATAATAGCCAAGACATGGAAGCAATCTCAGTGTCTGTCAACAGACAAATGGATAAAGAAGATGGGGTATGGGGTATATAAGTTTATATGTATTATATACATATACATACATACACTATGGAATATTACTTAACCATTAAAAGAATGAAATATTGTCATTTGCAGCAACATGGATGGACCTCAAGATTACCATACCAAGTGAAGTAAATCAGATAGAGAGTGAAAAGTATTATATGATATCACTTACATGTGGAATCTAAAAAAGTTACAAATGAATTTATTCATATAACCAAAACAGACTCACAGATACAGCAAACAACCTTATGTTTACCAAAGGGAAAAGGACAGAGAGGGATAAATTAGGAGTGTGGGATTAACAGATCAACATCAATATAAGAAAACAGATAAACAGCAAGGATGTATTGTATAGCACAGGAAACTATATTCAATATCTTGTAATAACCTATAATGGAAAAGTATCTGAAAAAAAATATATATATATATTTATATATATTATATATATATATACTGAAATACATGTGAAATCCAGTCTGGTATTTTGTGTAAATTTATTCAAAATGCCAGACTGGATGAAGCACAAGCTAGAATCAAGATTGCTGGGAGAAATATCAATAACGTCAGATATGCAGATGACACCAACCTTATGGCAGAAAGTGAAGAGGAACTGAAGAGCCTGTTGATGAAAGTGAAAGAGGAGAGTGAAAAAGCTGGCTTAAAACTCAACATTCAAAAAACTAAGATCATGGCATCCAGTCCCATCACTTCATGGCAAATAGATAGGGAAACAATGAAACAGTGAAAGACTTTATTTTCTTGGGCTCCAAAATCACTGCAGATGGTGACTGAAGCCATGAAATTAAAAATTGCTTGCTCCTTGGAAGAAAAGCTATGACAAACCTAGACAGCATATTAAAAAGCAGAGACATTCCTTTGCCAACAAAGGTCCATCTAGTCCAAGCTATAGTTTTTTCAGTAGTCATGTATGGATGTAAGAGTTGGACCATAAAGAAAGCTGAGCGCCAAAGAGTTGATGCTTTTGAACTGTGGTGTTGGAAAAGACTCTTGAGAGTCCCTTGGACTGCAAGGAGATCCAACCAGTCCATCCTAAAGGAAATCAGTCCTGAATATTCATTGGAAGGACTGATGTTGAAGCTGAAACTAATACTTTGGCCACCTGATGTGAAGAACTGACCCATCGGAAAAGACCCTGATTTGGGGAAAGATTGAAGGCGGGAGGAGAAGGGGACAACAGAGGATAAGATAGTTGGATGGCATCACCAACTCAAAGGACATGAGTTTGAGTGAGCTCTGGGAGTTGGTGATGGATCGGGAAGCCTGGCGTGCATCAGTCCATGGGGTTGCAAAGAGTTGGACATGACTGAACAACTAAAACTGAGTCACTTTTCTGTATACATGAAACTAACATAATACTGTAAATCAACTATATTTCAATTTTAAAAAATACATGAAAGAGCTAACAAATATATGCACAAGACATAACTATGCTTAGTTGCTCAGTTATGACTGACTCCTTGCCACCCATGGACTGTAGCCTGCCAGGCTTCTCTGTCCATGGGGATTCTACAAGCAAGAATACTGAATTGGGTTGCCATGCCCTCCTCCAGGGGATCTTCTCAACCCAGGGATTGAACCCAGGTCTCCCATATTGCAGGTGGATTCTTTACAGTCTGAGCCACCTTGGAAGCCCAAGAATACCGTAATGGGTAACCTATCCCTTCTCCAGAGGAACTTCCCAACCCAGGAATCAAACTGGGGTCTTCTGCATCACAGGCGGATTCTTTACCAGCTGAGCTACCAGGGAAGCCAACAAGACAAAGACCCTGCATCAAGAAATTAGAAGAAATACAGAGTATCCTAAGACAAAATATGATTAGTACCATTAAAATAACATTTTGTTGATGATCATAAATATTGAACAAATGATGAAAAGTGTATAGTATAAACTTTTCTATAAACACCACAATTTCCTTACAAAGATTCAATTCTTCCTAAAAATGTTCCCCTAACTCAGTTTGTGAAAATTTGAAATGTATGTTCAACTCTATGAAACTAATTTACTCATCCTTACAGATAACTAAGAATTAGAAAACATTTCATCATCTCAAAATGTGGAGGTTCTCTTTCCAATTTTCTTGCGAGTATTTTCACTGCTTTTCTTTGGTAATTAAGAACTTAAACAGTAGCAGAAAATTATGTACATATACATGTATCCTTCTCATTTCTCTTCATAGAACAGTTAATCTTATCCTTTTCTATCTAAAACAAGTTTCAGTTATTAAATAAGCAAGGCACGTAAGAAAGAGGTTAAGAATATGTTTGATAAATATTTCATCATGGCTTACTGTCATCATAATTTCAAAAAAGATTACTTTTAGCTTTACATTAAAATACAAAATATTGAGGCAAAGTCTCAAGAATTTTAACTCAGATAATACATAAAAAATGAGGAATTTCAGAAAGAGGAAATCAATAAAAATATCTAGGACACAGACTACAAATCTATTTTAACTGAGTATTTTCTATGAAAAGAGACAAAATTCCCAATTCCCTTGGTGAAGAATTATAATGAAGTTAGAAATATTTGGATAATATTCACCTAAATATTTCTTAATTTATATATTATTTTCAAGTACCAGAATACTTGAAAACTACCTTTCAAAAACCTCATATTTCTCTGGAGCTGCAGCTGTCTTCTAAAGTTTTTGCTGACTGTTCGAAAGTCCCCTTGTCTATCAGCATGTAATATTTGACTAGTTAAAGAATTCCATGGACAGAGGAGCCTGTCAGGGTGCAGTCCATGGGGTCACACAGAATCAGACACAACTGAGCACTCATGCATAAATGAAACTATATGTTCTAAGAATTGGCATGCATCAGGAATTTTAGAAACAATCTCTTGATTTCAAACATCTCCATGGATATTTATGCTGCAATGGATAGAGCGGTGAATTTTGAGAAAAATCAAAACTGTGGCATTTGATTGATCACCATCAGAAAACTCTATTATTGTTGACTTGCCATCTAGTGTGCAAATTAAAGGGAAGTTTTAATTTAAACCAAAAATCAGCTATATCTGTGTTCAAATACTTGAACAACTGTCACGGGGGAGATCGGTTAGTCCCAAGTTATGGTTGCAGAGCTACATTTGGACTAAAAGAAGGATGAGGAGAGTAGATTTCAGCCCAAACTAAGCACTGGCTTGAATTAGAACCATCTGGAAATGGAGTATTCGGTCTTATGAGGTAGGCATTCCTGGTCACCTGTGTCTTACAGTTTATTGAGGATGTTATAAATGAGTTTGAGCTCAGATTTTTGGCACCACTTTCTGCCTCTCAGGGCCCCTTCTACCTTGTGAAATTCTGGATGATGACCAGCTCAACTCACCACTCATCCAAGCGTTTAAAATGAATTGACACATTTACATTCATCCAGGGAATTCCCTGGTAGTTCAATTGGTAAAGAATCTACCTGCAGTGCAGGAGACCCCAATTCAATTCCCAGCCAGGAAGATCCCCTGGAGAAGGAAATGGCAATCCACTCCAGTATTCTTGCCTGGAAAATCCCATGGCCAGAGAAGCCTGGTGAGCTATACAGTCCATGGGCTCGCAATGGTCCGACTAGCTTAGTAACTAAACCACCACCACATTCATCCAACCTCAGCGTGTAAAGCAGCCTTTCAGTGACACCTAATTATCTACCCATTTCCATGTGTAAATAATTAAGCGATATTTAACAGCATCAGTATTCTCTCTCCTATCAGTTTTCAATATGAAAACTGTGTTGAGGTCAATGATGGCTAAAGAAAGACATTTTTGTGTGGTTGAGTGACAGCATATTTTGATGCAGCTGTTCCAACAGTGCCATATTGAGTGATACGAGTCAGAAGGTAAAAATACTACAAAAAATTACAAACAATGCTTGCAATAATATCCCTATCGATTACCTTCAGGGAGGCTCCCTTCAGCCCTCACCCTAACTTCATCCTCACTTAATCCGTCATCCAACCCTGAGTGTCTAGCACCTCACTCAGAGATGGAGTAAAACATGGAGTCAGGCTCAGGGTTGGATGGAGAACAAGGTGTGAAGCTCAAGGGCAGAGTCAGAGATAGAGTAAGGGTTGTGGTGTTCTTAGACGATGTCATGTCCAACTCTTTGCGACCCCATGGACTATAGCCCTCCAGGCTCCTCTGTCCATGGGGATTCAGCAGGTAAGAATACTGGATGGAGTGGGTTGCCATGCCTTTCTCCAGGGGATCTTCCCAACCCAGGGATAGAACCCAGACCTCCTGCATTGCAGGCAGATTCTTTACTGTCTGATCCACCAGGGAAGCAGAGGGGGTGGAATAAGGAGTAAGTTAGAATGGAGTGAAGATGTCCAGTGCACACATGACTTTATAATTTGTCAAACCTTAGTATTAGTTTAAAGGTCCCTTTTTCAGCCTAGGTCTAGATCCACCCCAACCCATCCACTTAGGGAAGCAGGGAAGCTTTCACAGGCAGAACTTATTGCTGATGCCTCTGTGAACTCTGCAGTCCCTTCCAGAATGTTCATCACTAGAGGGTGGCCATGACATGACACCCCACTGTTAGATGCCCCGGGGGTGATATAAACTAGAGGAAAAGCAGCTCATCTATTCCTCTTCCCGGAAATGAACAGGCCTTAACCACTCTGCTATTGGGTAGATTTGCCGCTCATAGTGTCAATACTCATGAGCTCCAGACTTTTGGGAGCCCTGATACCTCATTATTAAAATAAAAAAAAAATTAAATGGGATTTGAGAGTCTTAAGCAGTAAAGAATCCACCTGCAATGTAGGAGTCACAGGAGATGCAGGTTTAATCCCTGATTAGGGAAGATCCCCTGGAGAGGGCATGGCAACCCACTCCAGTATTCTTGCCTGAAGAATCCCACAGAAAGAGGAGCCTGGCAGGCCACGGTCCATAAGGTCACAAAGAGTCAGACATGACTGGAGTGACTTAGCACACACGCACAAGAGTCTTGAGAATTTTGCAACATGTCTTGAGATGTACAGAGAGATACCAAGTTGCTAACTTGGGGGATTCAATTAAGGACAATAGCTGAACCTGTAAGAAGAAAAATTATTCTTTGTCTTTTCCACTGCCTAATTAATTTAGAATTTAGGAGAAGAATGAGCAGAAAATATGAAGAAATGGGACAGCTAACAAAACTGATTTGGCTATTGTAGGGTTAGTCCTAGTTTAGAGCAGTGAATAGTGCAAATAACCCTGGTCAGTTTGAACCCACTTCCTGCAGATGTCATATTCCAAAGTGGTCTAACTTTCTGAGAGAGCTTCAACAAAGGATGGAAAAAGACATGACATACAAATTTCAACTAGCTTTCATAGCTGTGATAATTATAAAGCAAACACTTCTTGATTTCAAACAGTAGACAGAACTTATAAACATTCGACCATCTTGACACATTTACCATTCTTGAAGATATTAATAATTATTAATGAAACTTGAATGTATTTTAATTATATATTTATAAAGTTTATTATTAGGATATTAAATACCTAATTCTTCTTAGATACAGTATCTGAATACAATAATCAAAATTTGAATTGTCTACATTCATGGGTTTTTAAAAATAGAACCAGATAAAGTCAAATCTATCCCTGGGAATTGTGACTAGTACTGTACTCTTCTGAATGACACTGAAACAGCTAATCATATGAAAAACTATGTTCTTCTTAATATGACTATATATTTGTATCAGGTAAATGCAACATATAACAATTCAACAATGATTTAAGTTTATTTCAGTGTTCATATATTTATTACCAAAATTATATCATTAAGTATAATGACATATATGTATCTATGTAATACAATATTATATAAAGCACCAAAGAATTGATGCTTCTGAACTGTGGTGTTGGAGAAGACTCTTGAGAGTCCCTTGGACTGCAAGGAGATCCAACCAGTCCATCCTAAAGGAGATCAGTCCTGAATATTCATTGGAAGGACTGATGTTGAAGCTGAAACTCCAATACTTTGGCTACCTGATGCGAAGAACTGACTCATTGGAAAAGACCCTGATGCTGGAAAAGATTGAAGGTGGGAGGAGAAGGGCATGACAGAGGGTGAGATGGTTGGATGGCATCACCAACTCGATGGACATGAGTTTGAGAAAGCTCCAGGAGTTGGTGATGGACAGGGAAGCCTGGCATGCTGCAGTCCATGGAGTCACAAAGAGCTGGACACGACTAAGCAACTGAACTGAACTGAATGCAATATAATATACAGTATATACTCTGTAATATACAACAAAATCACATTATAACACAAATTTTCTATTTTTATGCTGTTCTGCACAATTACAGCTTATGATCATTTATGGATACCCTTCCCTGATAGCTCAGTTGGTAAAGAATCCGCCTGCAGTGCTGAAGACCCCAGTTCAATTCCTTGGTCGGGAAGATCTGCTGGAGAAGGGATAGACTACTCATTCCAGTATTCTTGGGCTTCCCTTGTAGCTCAGCTGGTAAAGACCCTGCATGCAATGCAGGAGACCTGGGTTTGATCCCTGGGTTGGGAAGATCCTCTGAAGAAGGGAAAGGCTACCCACTCCGTATTCTGGCCTGGAGAATTCCATGGACTGTGTCCATGGGTTCACAGAGAATCGGACACAACTGAGTGACTTTCACTTTCTATTTCTTTAGTCCTATGAAGTTTTTCTTCTCATTCCCAGTCATTTTTCTTTCTTCATAAATATTTCTCTTCAGTGTGATGAACTTTCATTTTTGACACTTGATATATTTGATCTCTCCTTTAATGTTTCATTAGCATTTCTTTTACAAATTCTCAGAAGTTCTCAGGGTTAAACATTATAAATTTCTTAAAACTTTTAAATCTTTGACTACATAAGTAAATACTGAAAGTTTCTAAAATTCTTTTAGCAAAAGTTCTTCATAAATACACTAAATTCTTATAAATTGTTTAGATATTATATTAAGTTCATAATATATGATATTTGTTAAATTTACACTTATTACTCAGAAATTTATATAATTCTTAAGGCAGTCATTCCCTACCTTTCAACTTTTGATATTAACATTTATGCTATTAGACATGGCATTTATAAATTACTGAAGGCCCATTTTAGCAACACAAAAACCACAGAGTTAATAAACAAAGACAGAAGAGATAAACCTTGAAGAAATAGGTCTAAGGTTTTTGTGCTATTTGCCTTTTGTTTTAATTAGAGGGTAATATTCACCTCTGGGAATTTGCTGTTCAGTCACCCAGTCATGTCCGACTCTTTGCGACCCCATGGATTTGCAGCACGCCAGGCCTCCCTGTCCCTCACCATCTCCTGAAGTTTGCCAAAGTTCATATTCATTGCATTGGTGATGCCATCCAGCCATCTCATCCTCTGACACCCTCTTCTCCTTCTACCCTCAACCTTTCCCAGTATCAAGGACTCTTCCAATGAGTCAGCTATTCTCATTAGATGACCAAAATACTGGAGTTTCAATTTCAGCATGAGTACCTCCAATGAGGATTCAGGCTTGATTTCTTAAGCCTGGTTAATTTCTTAAGATTGACTGGTTTGATCTCCTTGCTGTCCAAGGGACTCTTAGGAGTCTTCTGCAGCACCATAGTTCAGAGGCATCAATTCTTTGGCACTCTGCTTTTTTATGGTCCAGGTTTCACGACCATATGTGACCACTGTGAAGACTGTAGCCTTGACTGTTTGGACCTTTGTCAGTAGAATAATGTCTCTGCTTTTCAGCACACAGTCTAGGTTTGTCACAGCTTTCCTGCCAAGAAGCAAACGTCTTCTGATTTCATGGCTGCAGTCACCATCCGGAGTGATTTTAGAGCCCAAAAAGAGGAAGTCAGTACTTCCACCTTTTCCCCTTCTATTTGCCATGATGTAATGGGCCCAGATGCCATGATCTTAGCTTTTTTAATGTTTAGTTTTAGGCTGACTCTTTCACTCTCCTCCTTTACCCTCGTCAAAAGGCTCTTTAGTTCCTCTTCGCTTTCTGCTATTAGAGCAGTATCATACCCATCTGAGGTTGTTGATGTTTCTCCCACCTATCTTGATTCCAGCTTATAACTCATCCAGCCTGGCATTTCTTATGATGTGCTCAGCATATAGATTAAACAAATATGGTGACAGCAGACAGCCCTGTGATACTTCTTTCTCAATCTTGAACCAAACAGTTGTTACATACAGGGTTCTAACTGTTGCTTCTTGACTGGCATACAGGTTTCTCAGGAAACATGTAAAATGGTCTGGTGTTCCCATCTCTTTAAGAGCTTTCCACAATTTATTATGATCCACACCGTCAAAGGCTTTGTCACAGTCTATGAAGCAGAGGTGGATGGGTTTTTTTGTGTGTTTGTTTTTTAATTCCTTAACTTGCTCTATGATCCAGCAAATGCTGGCAATGTGATCTCTTGGGAATTCCCTCTGGGACTAGGGGTCTATCAAAGACAGACTACCAGAGTCCCACTGGGGAACCAGAGCACTAAGAAGAGCAGCTAAGCGAAGTACCATGTTAGGTGACTTCATCCAACCCTTCAAGATCCTCCTAGGCACAATGATAATTCTGTGGCAGTAAAGCTAAATTCACACACTGCTGACTAGTAGAAGTGAGGTGCAGAATATTAACACTCCTCCTGCTTTCACCAAAACTGGCTCAGAATCTGACTCAGGCTGGGCCTCCAGGAGGAAGGTATCAGAAATGCCAGGAGATAGGACTGAGGAATGAACACTTTGATAGAAAGCAAAGTAATCATGCCTAGAGAAAGATATGGTGATAATCACTACCACAAACTTGCCTCCCAGAAATAAATTACAGACCTACTCATCCATGAGATCCTTACAAAATGTGAAGATAAGATTTCCCTGACCCTTTCTTCCTTCCCTTCACTGGACCCCCTCTGTCACTGTCCTTGCTCCAGAGTTTGTTTTTTTAATTGGAGGATAATTGCTTTACAAGGCTGTGCTGCTTTCAGCTGTGTGCATATGTACGTCCCTCCCTTTTGAGCCTCCCCCCTACTTCCCCAACCCTCTGCTCTAGGTCATCACAGACCACTATTTGTGCTCCACAGCAGCGTCCCACTGGCCATCTGTGTTACACGCGGTAGTGTACATATGTCAGTGCTACCCTCCCAGTTCGTCCAGAGTTCTACACAAAAGAACCGGTTTCTGGGCTGATATATTGTCTCAGTACGTAGAACCCTAACATTTTATGAGCATGGTGCATCCCACTGGTCTGGGGAAAAGATTTGTTTTCTGCATTAGTTCATTTCATGGGTATGTTCATTTTATAAAGTTGTGAATCAAACCCCTGAAATATTAATGGTGTAAAACTCTATATGTATTCATGATGGTTATATATAAGGGACTGTCAGATCCCAACCCCAATTATGTGTACTTACTGAAAACACATTCATAAGTGAGTAGAACTCAAGATCATAAGTTCTATTAATTTTAATGCTCCCAAGATGAGTCAGAATTTTTAAAGAAAATGGTTCATTTGCTTAGATCCTTAGCTCTGGAAGTTGTTTTAAATTAGTGAAATTGGTTGTCTTGAAATGTTTAAACTGATGTAGAGTTTTCCTTTCACTTCTGAGGATTCTTTCCAGTGATTAAAGAGATTTTATATTTTAATATTAAATTAAAATTTTCCCTCAATAACTTTTAATATTTTTAATAGAATATGCATGCTTTGCCTAACATTACTCAGTTCAAAATGATGTATAAACTATTATAGATTGAATTTCATTAGTCTTTTAATGTCTCTATGAGCTGCTGTTATTTCCTCTCTGCTTGAATCTAAAATATTATGTGACAATAAATATTTAAGAGGATGAATTTCACAGCAATTTTGGTTAATAGAATTCACCATAACTAAGAAAAAATATTGCAATAAATATATATTAAGATCTATTTCACCAAATCCCAGAATATTAAACATTCACAAATGCCTCTAAAATTCAAATATTCTTATAGAATACAAATTTGTAAAATTTATCATCCAGGGAAACAGTGCAAACAAAAATGTGAGTTGGTTTAGAAACACAGAAGATTCATAATCACTACTACTTAACTTTTTACTCAGTTAAATTCAGATAAATATGATTCTGTAAATACCTATACATTCTAAGTTACAGGGATTGTGATACAGCTTAACATGACACTTTTCTGGTCTCCTTCTACTCATTTAATAACTATTCATCCAGTAAATATGTATATCATGCATTCACAATGTTCTGAGCACTGTGCTGGCCCTGAAAAGACAGCTTTCCATGTCTAAAGTTGGCTGTGTAAGTCAACAGTAGCCACTAGCCACTTGCAGCTATTGAGCACCTGAAATGTGGCTTCTCTAAACAGAGATGTGCTGTGATGTATAAAATACACATCAGACTTAAAAGACTTTGTACTAAAAGTGGAAACTACCTCAGTGATAATTTTTATGTTTGATTGCATGTTGAAATGATAATATTTTGGATGTACTGAGGAAAATAAAATATGCTATTAAAATTAATGTTATGTAGTTCTTCTCACCCTTTAGTATGAACATGAGAAAAATTTAAGTTACATATGTGGCTCTCATTATATTAGATAGTGCTGGTTTAAGGGAAACTGACAACAACATACCTCAGTTCAGTTCGGTTCAGTTGCTCAGTCGTGTCCGACTCTTTGAGACTCCATGGACCACAGCACGCCAGGCCTCCCTGTCCAACACCACCTCTCAGAGTTTATCCAAACTCATGTCCATCGAGTCAGTGATGCCATCCAGCCATCTCATTCTCTGTCGTTCCCTTCTCCTCCTGCCTTCAATCTTTCCCAGCATCAGAGTCTTTTCAAATAAGTCAGCTCTTCGCATCAGGTGGCCTAAGTATTGGAGTTTCAGCTTCAACATCAGTCCTTCCAGTGAACACTCAGGACTGATCTCCTTTAGGATAGACTGGTTGGACCTCCTTGCACAATATATCTATATCTATATAATTTTATGTTTAAAAAAAAGCATTCTGAATCTGATCAGAAGGCCATAACAAAGTACGTAGTGGGTTAAATAATAGCCACTCAAAGATATAAAGCCCTGATGGCTGGAACTTGTTATCTTATTTGGAAAGAGGATCTTTGCAGGTGTAATTAAATAAATGATCTGGAGTTGAGGAGACTCTGAGTGAGCCCTAAATGACATCATAAGCATCCTCCAGGAGAAAGGCCAAAGGAGGTAACACCTACAGAAGGGTGGAGACGATGCGAGTATGGAGGCAGCGTTCACAGTGATGCAGACACAAGTCAGGGAAGGCCCGCAGCTACCAGAAGCTGGCAGAAGTGGAGTCAATCCTCCCCTAGAGCCTCCAAGAGTATGGTCCTAACCACACCTTGACTTCGGACTTCTAGTCTCCACAACTGGGAATGGATACTTTCTGTTATTTTAAGCCACTCAGTTTGTGCTAATTTTTTTATTACAGTCCTCAGAAACTAACATAGAGCATAATGGTGGGAAGAGGTTGTTCATAACAGGTAACTAAGGAACAGCTACAAGTTCTGACCATTTTGAGACAAGAACTGTGAGAATAAAGCCTATATTCTCTCCCCAAAAATCCCCTTAGAGTTCTTGCCATGAAAATTGAATACTGAGCTGGAAGACCCATTACCATTAGGATGCTCAGTATAATATTCCAAATTTTCATGATTTTATGTGTGTGTATATATATATATATACACACATGTATAATATATGTATATCTGGCCCCATTACTGCATGGCAAATAGAAGAGGGAAAAGTGGAAGCAGTGACAGATTTCCTCTTCTTGGGCTCCAAAATCACTGGGGACAGTGATTGCAGCATGAAATCAGAAGACAATTGCTTCTTGGAAGGAAAGTGATGACAAATGCAGGCAGTGTGTTGAAAAGCAGAGACATTACTATGCCGGGAAAGGTCCATATAACCAAGGCTATGGGCATGTACAGTTGTGAGAGCTGGATGATAAAAAAGGCAGAACATTGTAGAATTGATGCCTTTGAACTGTGGTGCTGGAAAAGACTCCTGAAAGTCCCCGGGACAGCAAAGAGATCAAATCAGTCAGTCTTAAGGGAGATGAACCCTAAATATTCACTGAGAGGACTGATGCTGAAATTCCAGTATTTTGGTCATCTGATGTGAACAGATGCCTCATTGGAAAAGTCCCTGATGCTGAGAAAGATTGAGGGTAGAAGGAGAAGAGGATGTCAGAGGATGAGATGGCTGGACAGCATCACCTATGCAATGAACATGAACCTGGGCAGATTCCAGGAGAGGGTGAGGGACAGGGAGGCCTGGTGTGCTGCAGTCCATGGGGTTGTAAAGAGCCGAACGTGACTGGGCGATTGAACAAACATATAAGCAAATATGCACACACAGTTATAAAACACATGCATATGTGTGTGCATGTATGTGTATGCATGACCCACAAACAGATAAAATACCATATTAATTAATCAATACCATATTAATTAATTAAGCAGTACAGACCAGAGCTAATGTTGGCTCACAGGAAGTGCTCAGGCTTGAATAAATATTAATAACAGATGAGCTTTAAGACAAGACTATGTAGGAAAAGACTCTTTCCACCAAAGAAGTGTTCAATATCTTCCACAATGGCCACAGGAGGAAAAAAGACATAAGCGCATTAGCATGCTAATCCTGCAGAGAGAATGCAGCATTCAAGGAAAACGGGAAAAAAATACAAACTGGAGGTGTTCTGGAAAGGACACAGAACTCTAGTGACGCTGAGAGCAATCTGCAGGGCACACATGGGAGCAGCAAAGCCTCACACAGACATGAGCTGATAAAATCTCAGGACTTAATGGCCCTACTTTGAATGAGTACAAGAGCAGGTAACAATATTCAGCTATAAAGGTCTGGAAGCAAGAAATAGGCATCACAATGTAAACCAGACCAATTGGAAAAGGAAAATAGAGAAGAGTATCTGTACTGAAACAAAATATTCATTTAGCCATACCTGTTAGGGCTATCACCAGTTACCTTAGCAAGGAAGAAGAAAGAAGAAGAACTCACTTAGCAATATTAGAACTCACTTGTGTACTCAATTGCACATATTTATCAGCATGGATGCAAATATTCTCAACAAGCAAGGGTTATTGTTAAAGAGAAATATGTGAATTGCAGGGATCCTGATTTTTTCTCTCTAGTTATGCAACATATTATATATTTATACATAGTTGACCAAACACATAGGCAGTGACTGGTGGGGGAGAACTAAACCATAAGACCATAAATAGCCATGTCCAAAAATGTACAAAGCTTTATGACATAACTGATAACTAATGGGAAAAAAAGCATATCAAAAAAATGTGAAACCAAATTACATTACAATTTGTCAGTTATTAAAGGATATATACATTTACCTAAGTCACATTTTATCCACTTATGTGTCAGAATTACACTTCTCAAATCTGAATTACATCAATTAATACCATCCCTTCACCTCTCTGTAACACTGCTTTCCAACAGTTAAGAGACATTCAGAGAATAGGGAACAAGGACATCATTGTTGAGGGACTTTAGATTTAAAAACCTACAAGGGTGGATAAAGACACAGAGACACGCCTAATGGGACAGCATAAAATAGTAGCTGGCCACTTGCCCCTGAAATCTTCATGGAACAGCTCAGTTTTGAAAGAAAAGGAAAAGGCTTTGATATAAACTAAGAGCAGGCTTGTATAAGAGAGAGAGAAAATATCTTTTTAAAAGATGTGAGAAGATAAAAAGCAGAGAGTCAACCTTCCCAAGACAGAAGTCTGAATCAGAGTTGAGCTGTCTTTCCCTAAACTGACTTGAACTTATTAATGTCTTGAATCTGAATACTGGCACTTGGAAATTTCAGAATAGCTCATCAATTTTTAGTACTTTTGCTTGAGGCCAGAAATGGAACAAGAACAAAAATGGAACAGGTGTGCTTGCTTTTTATATGTGTTTCCACAAATTGAAAATGAACCCAGAGTGAAAAACTACTTACCTGAATTATTTCCTATGTCAGAACCAGCACCTCATATTTACATTTCTCAAAGTATTTACATAACCATCCTAGTGTGGTGGGAAAGACATATGCATGCGATCTAAGAACCTGTGCTCAATACTGAAACTGTGCTGCTATTAAGGAAAGCTGGAGTTGCTAAAGTTCATGCTACTTTTAAAAATATTTTTAAATGTTATCAAAATAATCATTCATATAACTTAAAATATGACAAAAGGCACCTGGGGAATTTTAATTTGAACATTACTTTATTAACTTTTTCATGTAATCATTATTTTTATCTTTTAGTTGAGTTTATGAAAGTTATACCTGAGACATAATTGAAAGAATCAAATGACACTATGAAGGGAGGGGAGTTGCTTATGAAAAATAGCAGTTTATTGGGCCTTTCTACCCTGATTTTTCCCCTTTTGAAGGTAATAACTTGCTTCTCTTTCAGGCTATTATTTTAGAATTTGACTCCATATCTCTAAATAACACATATCTTTTTTAATTTCCTCCTACGAAGATTTAGCACCTTTTCCTACTCCTGCCACACACTCATACATTTGTCCCTTTGCTCCCTACGTGCGTGGATATGTGCGAAGTTGCTTCAGTCGTGTCTGACGCTGTGTGACCCTATGGACTGTAGCCTGACAAGCTCCTCTGCCCATGGGGCCTCTCCACGCAAAAACACTGGAGTGGGTTGACATCCCTTCCTCCAGGGGATCTTTCTGACCCAGGGATCAAACCCACATCTCTTATGTCTCCTGCATTAGCAGGCGGGTTCTTTTACCATTAGTGCCACCTGGGAAGCCCTTGCTTATTACTAATGCAGATTAATGGGGAAGATCAATAATCACGTGTTTTGATATTATGACTAAATAAGTAACGTCCACAGATGTGGTATAAAGTGAACTATACTGTTTCTCTGCTATGATATTGTTCTCTCTGGAGCTAATAATTATATTACATGTCATCATTTAACATTCTATATATTTATCACTAATTCAAGCCCTAACTCTGTCGGTTTTTAGTTTCTATCAGTTTCCTTCTTCTGAAGAAGTCTCCCTTTGAGCCTCTGATCTGTTCTAATCCATGACGTATCCTCACTCCCAGGAAACCAAAGACACTCCTAGAATTAACAGTAGATTGTTCTGGGTGGAACTGCATAGAAGGTGGAAGAATTGGTGTCTTCCCCATGCCTGAATGCACATGCTAAATGGCCATGTAAAATGGACATGTCACAGTTATTGGTAGATGGTTCACCCAAACCAGCTAATTTTCTGGGAAGCACATGGGCAAGGCCCAACCTGGCTTACTACAGGCAGTGAAGAATAAATTATTGCCTCTGATCCCATCCAAGTCTAAACTCATAGCCCAATGTCTAGTCACTCTGTTTGGCTTATGCCTAACCACAAATGGAGTCTTATCACCAAGAAAAAGTAGATAAGAGACCATCAATTTCTTCTCTCTATTGGTGCTCTTTTCACTGGTGCTCCAGTGATGCTTGGCACAGGGGACAACTGACTCCTGCACGCTAAAGTCCCAGGATGCTGGAGCCAAGAGGCAGAAAGAAAGGAAATAAAATTATGAATGTGGGAGTAACTTGGAAATTTCAATACACAGTTTGGAATGGAAAATATAATGGAAAATAAAAGTTAATAAAGAAAAAACCTGTAGCCCAAAATAAGGGAAAATTTACGTGAATAAACTATCATTTTAAGTAATATTTTTAAAGTGGTAAATTAAAAGATCAAACTTTCCATAAAATTGTTTGAATAAACTAATAATAGAATTATTTTTTCAAGAGGTACAGAATCCTGACATTTCAATACATAATTGCTCAACTGCTGAGGTTACACCAAGAAGTACATTTGTGAGAGGGGCTTTGAATCCTAGCTACAATGATATATGAGCTTGGGGCATGTTTTAACTCCCCTGAGCCTCTCCATTCTTCAAAATGGAGAAAAGATTATTTACTTTATGATTGTTGTGAACATTAACAATACACTGACGGCACGCCAGGTCTACACATTTCATAAACAAATACAATACAATTGTACCATTCATAAAATACAGTAGTAAGAAACGGGGAATATAAATACATAGCTGTATTTGCTTGAATTTGCACAAAGAAACCCTAGGAGAATAAACATGTAGGAAATAGTATAGTTTCTTAGCCCACGGAGAAGAGAGATAAAAGGATGAAAGTGAGGATATAGGAGTGAGATTTTTCACTGTACCCCTTTATTTTGTTTTGATTGGTTTCACAGTGAACTTAAAATCTACTCTCTATCCATCAGGGCTAGTTGTTTTGCACGATACTCAGTCATTTCTTATGTTTTTGATAATAAATAATCACTCTTACAGATTCAGCTCCACAACCATGACTTCATTTTCTGTGACCTCCTATAACTGCCAGTTAGCAACAAAAGCAAAAGGTAGGTCTACCTGTTTGTATCAGACTCTCAACTACCTAGTGAAAACCAGCTCTGTGTTCTATGTCACAACCACAGCCATGAGCAAATCACAGATGCACTGATTTTCGGTATCTATATAATTCACTACTGTTTCAGATTCTACCTTCCTTTTTTTTTTAATTCTAAGGGAAATACATTTGGCAAACTGGATTTCTTTGGTAATAACAAGTGATCTACCTCAGAAATGTTCAGCTAAAATAAACAATTATTGACTACAGTATCTAATATTAATTTCAATCTCTGTTAATGCCAATTATTCCACTACCTTGCTGACAAATACTCATGTTGAGAATAAAAAACAATAGTGTAGAAAATGAGATAATAATGTTTTAATGTATTAAAGTAGGAGGACAAACTTTTTTTCACATACTTTTTTTTTCCACAAACTTTTTTTTTCCTGGGTGAGTAGAGGAATGAATATAGGTGAGGATATTTTTAGTTTGTATTCTGTCTTGGTGTTAAAACTTTCTGCTCAAGGAATCTAGAGAAAAATTATTACTTGTGCCAAGTTCTCTATATTCAAAATTTGACACATTACAAGGTTTGCCAATGACATTCTTCATACAGACCCCAAATCCTTCTGCTTTCTTTTCTTTCTTGGGGGAAAACTTTCTTTAAAAAGAACTGAAGCTCAGTTGAACTACATAACTCTGCCTTTTTTTTACAGATCTGATAATTCAGAAAATGAAAATATAAGCTATTCGTGCTTAAAATGAAGATGTACTATAATTGGAGAACCAGGAAAAACATTAACCTAGTTAAAACACGTGTCTTTTATTATGGGAGGAGCAAGAGTGAAAAAATAATTATGTTTTTAATATTTCTGGCTTTATTTTCATAGAGGCTGGTACCAAAATTTGATGATCTTAGAATATGCCAATTTAGAGAAGGAAACAGAGATTCACCACTCTCAGGGATTTTTCTGTAGGATCTATAATTCCAAATATACTGTCTCCTGCCTAGTAGAAGGACAAAATGCAGCTTGACTAAAGTGGCAGGTCTAAGCTATAAAGAGTCAACCCTGAAATTCAGGCTTTTCAATTTCAGTTGAAATTAATTAAGCTAAAGGTACATATGACCTAGAAACTGTTTTCACATCTATAAGCATATCAGTCTTTTCCTTTATGAAAAGACAACCTCTTTCTTCTATTGCACTTGTAAAATTTCCCTTAGGATGGAAAATTAGAATACCAATTGATGTTTTAATTTGAATTTTGAACAAGAATCAACCTTGAGTATGTGGGACTTTAAAGGTACAAATGCATTTTTTGAGTTCCTCACTTACAGTTCTCATTCACATTTTGTCTAGGTGAGAGTTGTTTGTACACTCATCTTATCCCCATACCAACTATCTTGTGTCCACTTCAGAGCACTGCATAGTGTTTCCCTTCTGCCTAGAATATTCTTTCCTGGGTCAGCACCTCCCAGCTTCCATATCACTCAGGTCCCAATTCAAAGAAAGGCCTTCAGTTCATGCCACCTTACTCCATATTGTCTTCAAATTCTTATTTAAGCACTTATTTATGTGTCGATTTCTGCTTTTTTCCAACTATAATCTTAGTTCATCAAAACCAGAGTATCTATCTTGTTTACCACTACTGCTTGTCCTTAAAATAGCACCTGGTCCAGTATAGACTCATAAATGATTATAAACTCCTTAACAACAAGAATATAGTTTTTCTTCAGCCCTCAGAAATGATATGGATATAGTAGCCCAGATGGTAAAGCATATGCCTGCAATGGGGGAGACCTGGGTTCGATCCCTGGTTGGAAAGAATCCCAAGTATTCTTGCCTGGAGAATCCCCATGGACAGAGGAGCCTATAGAGGAACCTGGTGGACTACAGTCCATGGGGCTGCAAAGAGCCGGACATGACTGAGTGACTAAGCACAACACAGTAGCTAACTCAGTTGCAGAGGATTATACCACTATCCTTAAATGTGAAAAAAAATGAAACTGCTCACTCAAATCAAGTTTAAAACCAAAAGAAATATTTAGAAAAAACACTAGATCCTCAGGTCTAGAATCAAAGTAAGTGAAAAAGTAAGACTAAAAAATTTTTTTGAAAATTTGTGACTTTCTTTTGCTAACTGAGTGTCATAAAATCTGATTTCAAGTCCAAAATAAACTGTGCAATTGAACCATAAGTCATCAAGTTTGAATCCATACTTGGTAAGGATATGGGAAGGAGGATATTGTAATCCCTTCACAATACTATGATGATTCAGTTTAATACTGTGACTACTAAAACTGAAAGTGTTAGTTGCTCAGTCGTGTCTGACTCTTTGTGACCCCATGAACTGTAGCCCACCAGGCTCCTCTGTCCTTGAAATTCTCCAGGCAAGAATACTGAAGGAGGCAGTCATTCCTTTCTCCAGAGGATCTTCCCAACCCAGGAATTAAACCCGGGTCTCCTGCATTGAAGGCATATTCTTTACCATTTGCGCCACCAGAGAAGCCCATCATTACTAATTCAACAGAAAGAATTAAGGTATATTTAAGAAGACTTTTGTACCAAAATGTGTCTTCAAAATGGGGGGAAAAATATTATATTGTCAGGAAAAGAGACAAAGAAAAAATAAAAGAAATATTTATAGAATAATCTGACTAAAAACACCCTTTCACCTGTGTAGTTATATTAGGCATGTAAGTATGTTAATTTTAACAGGTATAAAACAGCTGTTTTGTAGGTAAAGAGAGTTTAAAGTCAATAATGACTTGTGCTTAAACTTTCCACATGCTCAAGATTTCCTAAATATAAGACATTGTGATGGTAATTGGCAAACTATATCATTTAATGCTCCCAACAAACTTATGAGGATTATCCCTATTTTACAGTTGAAGAGAAACTAACCAAACTCTCCAATATCAAAGAGGTAGCCAGTGCCAAAGCAAGAAAAGCTTCAAACCTGAATCTCTCAATCTCCACAGCCCATTCTGTTTCTATATTACCTTACATTCTGTAAGCACGTGTTTTGTGTTTGTTTTTACTAAGCACAGTTGAAATAATATTATATTAGTTTCAGGTGTACAAAACAGCATTTCGATATTCTATCCTTTACATATTTTCTGGCTACTCATCTCCCCTCCAGCAACCACTCATCTCCTCTCCCATAACCACTAGATTGTTCCCTGTATCTATCGGTTTGTTTCTGTCTTATTATATTTGTATGCTTGTTTTACTTTTTAGATTCCACATATAAGTGAAAACATACAATATTTACCTTTTTCTGAGCTATTACACAAAGCATAATACCCTCCAAGTCCATCCATGTTGTCACCAATGGCAAAATCTTATCCTTTTTGATGGTTGAGTTCAGTTCAGTTCAGTTCAGTCCCTCAGTCATATCTGACTCTTTGCAACCCATGAACTGCAGCACACCAGGCCTCCCAGTCCATCACCAACTCCCGGAGTCCACCCAAACCCACTTCCATCGAGTTGGTGATCCCATCCAACCATCTCATCCTCTGTTGTCCCCTTCTCCTCCTGCCCCCAATCCCTCCCACCATCAGGGTCTTTTCAAATGAGTCAGCTCTTCGCATCGGGTGGCCAAAGTATTGGAGTTTCAGCTTCAACATCAGTCCCTCCAATGAATACCTAAGACTGATCTCCTTTAGGATGGACTGGTTGGATCTCCTTGCTGTCCAAGGGACTCTCAAGAGTCTTCTCCAACACCACAGTTCAAAAGCATCAATTCTTCTGCACTCAGCTTTCTTTGTAGTCCAACTCTCACATCCATACATGACCACTGGAAAGACCATAGCCTTGACTAGATGGACCTTTGCTGGCAAAGTAATGTCTCTGCTTTTTAACATGCTGTCTAGGTTGGTCATAACTTTCTTTCCAAGGGGTAAGCGTCTTTTAATTTCATGGCTGCAATCACCATTTGCAGTGATTTTGGAGCCCAGAAAAATAAAGTCAGCCACTGTTTCCCCATCTATCTGTCATGAAGTGATGGGACCAGATGCCATGATCTTAGTTTTCTGAATGTTGAGCTTTAAGTCAACTTTTTCACTCTCCTCTTTACCCCTCATCAAGAGGCTCTTTAGTTCTTCTTCACTTTCTGCCATAATGGTGGTGTCATCTGCATATCTGAGGTTATTGATATTTCTCCCAGCAATCTTGATTCTAGCTTGTGCTTCATCCAGCCCAGCATTTCTCATGATGTACTCTGCATAGAAGTTAAATAAGCAGGGTGACAATATACAGCCTTAACGTACTTCTTTTCCTATTTGGAACCAGTCTGTTGTTTTATGTTCAGTTCCAACTGTTGCTTCCTGACCTGCATACAGGTTTCTCAAGAGGCCGGTCAGGTGGTCTGGTATTCCCATCTCTTGAAGAATTTTCCACAGTTCATTGTGATCCACACAGTCAAAGGCTTTGGCATAGTCAATAAAGCAGAAATAGATGTTTTTCTGGAACTCTCTTGCTTTTTTGATGACCCAGCAGATGTTAGCAGTTTGATCTCTGGCTACTCTGCCTTTTTAAAACCAGCTTGAACATCTGGAAGTTCACGGTTCATGGTTGAGTAATATGCCACTATTTACAGTGGAATATTATTCATTCATCTTCTTTATCCAAGAATCTGTTCATTAATCCTTAGGTTGCTTCCCTATCTTGGCTTTGGTAAATAATGCTGCCATGAATATTAACATGCAAGTATCTTTTCAAATTTGCTTTTGTTTTCTCCACACAGATACCCAAGAGTGGCATTGCTGGGATGTGTGGTAGTTTTAGTTTTTACTTTTTGTGGAATTTTCATACTGTTTTCCATAGTGGCTGTACTAATTTAAACTGTATACAAATACCCCTTTCATCCACATCCTCTACAATGTTGTTAAGACATCTTTTTGAGAATAGCCATTCTGACTGTTATGAGGTGATATCTCATTGTGGTTTTGATGTGCATTCCCCTATAGCTAGCAATGTTGAGTACTTTTTAATGGTCCTGTTGACCATCTGTATATGTTTTGTGAGAAAAGGTCTCTCTTGAGAAAAAAATAAACCTGAAAGTCTCATGACCTAACTTTGGTACATACTACAAAGCTACATTAATGTAATGTTTACATTAATCTAAACATCATGGTACTGGCACAGAGAGAGATAACATTGATCAATGGAACAGAATAGTCAGCCTAGAAAAAAAACCCTCATATGCTCAATTAACCTACGACAAGTTCAGTTCAGTCACTCAGTCATGGACAACTCTTTGTGACCCAATGGACTGATGCACACCATGCTTCCCTGTTCATCACCAGCTCCTAGAGCTTACTCACTCATGTCTGTCAAGTCGCTGATGCCATCCAACCATCTTATCCTTTGTCATCCTCTTGTCCCGCCTTCAATCTTTCCCAGCATCAGGGTCTTTTCAAATGAGTCAGTTCTTCGCATCAGGTAGCCCAAGTATTAGAGCTTCAGCTTCAGCATCAGTCCATCCAATGAATATTCAGGACTGATTTCCTTTAGGATTGACTGGTTGGATATTCTTGCAGTCCAGGGGACTTTCAAGAGTCTTCTCCAACACCACAGTTCAAAAGCATCAATTCGTTGGAGCTCAGCTTTCATTATGGTCCACCTCTCACATCCATACATGACTACTGGAAAAACCATAGCTTTGACTAGATGGACCTTTGTTGCCAAAGTAATGTCTCTGCTTTTTAATATGTTGTCTAGGTTGGTCACAGTTTTTCTTCCAAGGAGCAACTGTCTTTTAATTTCATTAAAAGCATCTTTTAATTTTATAACAAAGGAGGCAAGAATACATAATGGGGAAAGACAGTCTCTTTAATAAAAGTGGTCCTTGTAAAACAGGATACTTACTTATAAAAAACAAAGTCAGAACATTTTATCACACGATATGCAAAAATAAACTCAAAATACATTACATGCCTAAATGTAAGACCTGATACCATAAAACTCCTAAAGAAAGCATAGCCAGTATGTGCTTTGATATTGATCTTAGCAGTATTTTTTTTATCTGTCTCCCCAGGCAAGGGGAACAAAAACAAAAATAGACAAATGGAACTGAATCAAACTTAAACCTTTTGCACAGTGAAGGAAATCATCTGCAAAACAAAATGGCAACCTACAGAATGGGAAAAGATATTTGCAAATTATGTCAAATAAGGGTAACTATTCAAAACATTTTAAAACTCATACAACTCAATATCCAAAAACAAACAATCCAATTTTTTAAATAGGCAAAGGACCTGTAAGCATCTGTTTTTTTTAACTAATTACCAACATCTTTGCCTAAAAGTTCCTACATTCATTGCTGGCTGGATCTCCAAGGCTGGATACTTAAAATTCAGCATTATAATCAATCCTTTTTATGCTGCCATTAACAAATAAAATAAGAAAAATGAATTGCCCCTTGAGATACATCAGGATGGTAACCACGTCATTTCCCAGACCAATATTTATGTTTCTATGAGGCCAAGGGCAAGCTTTGTTTTCATCTTTAAAAGTTTATTTTTCTGCTATTAATTTGGAGGATACATGGAAAGCAAGCTTACGGGCTAAGTGAAATTGTGAAAAGAAAGATATGATTAGAAATAATGTACTTGGATTCACATGAATCATTTGGGCTCTGGGATGAATGGACCGTAAATTGAGCTCAGTCCAGAGAAAATGTAGATAAAATGAGTTTAGGAGCAAATAATAAGATGTGAAAATACATATTATATGGAACAATGCTTCAGGTTAATAGCTAGGAAGCTATTTTAAGAATTAAGGCAGAAAAATTCTCTTAGAATCCACTAGTCTGTACAACAGACATGGCAAAACAAACAGATATGGTAGATAAGGTGATGGCTGTTGCTGGAGGCTTACTGGTCAAATAGAAAATAGTAATTATATTGACAGTTTTTTGATATGGTGAAGGGAATTACAAGTGTCATTCAGTAGGGACTTGGCTGCCATCCCTTAATCATTCTCAAACATTATCAGAAAATTAAGTGTCCTCTAAGTCTATGCCCCAACCAGTAATGCTAAAGAAGCTGAAGTTGAACGGTTCTATGAAGACCTACAAGACCTTCTAGAACTAACATCCAAAAAAGACGTCCTTTCCATTATGGGGGACTGGGATGCAAAAGTAGGAAGTCAAAAAACACCTGGAGGAACTCAAAGGCAAATTTCGCCTTGGAGTACAGAATGCAGCAGGACAAAGGCTAATAGAGTTTTGCCAAGAGAACACAATGGTCATAGCAAATGCCCTCTTCCAACAGCACAAGAGAAGACTCTACTCATAGATATCACCATATGGTCAACACCAAAATCATATTGATAATATGCTTTGCAGCCAAAGATGGAGAAGCTCTATACAGTCAGCAAAAACAAGACTGGGAGCTGACTGTGGCTCAGATCATGAACTCCTTATTGCCAAATTCAGACTGAAATTGAAGAAAGTAGGGAAAACCACTAGACCACTCAGGTGTGACCTAAATCAAATCCCTTACAATTATACAGTGGAAGAGAGAAATAGATTTAAGGGACTAGATCTGATAGACAGAATGTCTGATGAACTAAGGACAGAGGTTCATGACATTGTACAGGAGACAGGGATCAAGACCATCCCCAAGAAAACAAAATGCACCCTGCTTATTTAACCTATATGCATCATGAGAAACGCTGGGCTGGAGGAAGCTCAAGTTGGAATCAAGATTACTGGAAGAAATATCAATAACCTCAGATATGCAGATGACACCACCCTTTTGGCAGAAAGTGAAGAAGAACTAAAGAGCCTCTTGATGAAAGTGAAAGAGGAGAGTGAAAAATCTGGCTTAAAACTCAACATTCAAAAAGCAAGATCATGGCATCCAGTCCCATCACTTCATGGCAAATAGATGGGGAAACAATGGAAACAGTGGCAGACTTTATTATTTTGGGCTCCAAAATCACAGCAGATGGTGATTGTAGCCATGAAATTAAAGGATGCTTACTCCTTGGAAGAAAAACTATGACCAACCTAGACAGCATATTAAAAAGCAGAGACATTCCTTTGCCAACAAAGGTCCGTCTAGTCAAGGCTATTGTTTTTCCAATAGTCATGTATGGATGTGAGAGTTGGATATAAAGAAAGCTGAGTGCCGAAGAATTGATGCTTTTGAACTGTGGTGCTGGAGAAGACTCTAGAGTCCCTTCGACTATAAGGAGATCAAACCAGTCAATCGTAAAGGAAATCAGTCCTGAATATTCACTGGAAGGACTGAGGCTGAAGCTGAAGCTTCAATACGTTGGCCACCTGATGCGAAGAACTTATTCACTGGAAAAGACCCTGATGCTGGGAAAGATTGATGGCAGGAGGAGAAGGGGACAACAGAGGATGAGATGGTTGGATGGCATCATCGACTCAGTGGACATGAGTTTGAGTAAACTCCAGGAGTTGGTGATGGACAGGGTGGCCTGGTCTGCTCTAGGCCATGGGGTCGCAAAGAGTTGGCCACGACTGAGCGACTGAACTGAACTGAACTGGAGGCATGAGTGAGTAAGACAAGACATATCTGAATCTTGACTCTACGTTTATTAGCTTTAAAATGCTGAGAAGGCGTCAACTTCTCTAAGGTTTCTGATAAAGTAAAGTAGAATTAATAATAACCACCTCACAAGGTGTTAATAATAAATAAGATGGTGTATGTGAGAGGAGTTTGTGATCTGTATAGCATTATGAAAATGAAAATTTACAATGTTAATAATGATAAAATTTAAAATAAAATCAAAAGTAAATGTCTTGTAGGAAGTATTATGATCTAAATTATAGAAAATTAAAATATATGTCTTGGTAAGTCCTTAAAAATAATATTAGTACCATGACTAGTGAGTTGGAAGCCTATGATTTTAGGTGAAAAAGCAAATAGTATACAGCATAATTTTATTTCAATAACAATCTGTGTTTGTATGCTTCAACATATTTATAAACAGAAGGAGAAGGTTATGGAATGTGTTATTTCAGGCTATCAGGAGAGAAAGACAGATTTGTTCAATTTTCATATAAAGCATATATACATCTGCATACACACATAACTTGAATCATTTGCATTATGCAAAAATTCATATAATATTTGGAATTTGAGAAACAAAGGAAATTTTTAAAAATAACATTGCTAATAAAATCCTTGAGAGCAATATTAATTAATACCCCCAAAATGTCACCCAAGTGTGCAGCAGCATCCAGACTTATAGAAGTGTTCTAGTTGACTAACATACGTCAGTCACCTTTGAACTATCAATCCAAACCAACAATATGAGGCAGCTTCCCTGACCAATAAAATGACCCTCATAATGTCAAAGAAAAGAGTACATTGTGGGACCTGAACCTAATCTGAGGGTACAGCGGCTCTGGGGCGTCTGAAACTCTGATGGAGTGGTTCAGAGGCAGAGGGAGAGGTTATTAAGACCTCAGTGCATAGCCTGAAACTCTTTAAATCTGGGAGCATCCAGGCCACTCAAGAGCTTGTTCTACCTTAATTGCATAGTGGAACTATTATGTTGTATTGACATGTTTAGTTTCAAGCCATTTTAGTTATATTTTCCACCACCAGTTAGTAGGGGAAATTAGTGACAATATCTTCTATTTCTTTATAAGTCCCTTTGAAAAGGTACTTAAAGTATAAAAACTCTATAAAGGGATGTTGACAGGATATAAACTTATGCTTAAGGGCTCTATGTCAGAGAAATCCTAATGAGAATTAATAAATGAACTTTAAATAAACCTGTCTAACTCTGTTTCTCTTTTGTAATCCTTTGTTTTTTCATTTTCATGCAGCTCAGGTTGTGTGGAGAGAAATTACGTTTGCCAGAGCAGATGCTTTTGTGACAAATCAAAGGAGTTGGGGATGTTTAGGAAGGAGAATGGAAATTTTTGTAAGCAAGCAGTATTTCTTGATTTTTAGTGATTTCTCTCAATTGTTCATAAGTTTTCCCAAGTGTTTGAAGTGGTCCACTCAGCTGTAGCCCTGCCCAGACAGAGAGTCTCCCACAAAAGGAATATTTCCTCAACTTCTGGAAGTAGAGAGCAAAACATTGTCACTTCATCAAAAATGTTCTTATTTCCTCCAGAAACACTTCTTTGAATTTAGGGACCTTTTTACTTTCACCAAGGAGTCCTGAGGTACTTTACTTCAGTGACAGTTTGAGGATGAGACCTAGATAGGCCCTTGGCTTTTCCAGATGACCCTGCCACGTCTTCAAAACAGCATTCCATACCATAGAGGAAAAGCTTTGAAAGAGGCCAAAGGCTTTGAAACTGATATTCTTCTGTCTAAATTGAGAGATGAGCTGGTACAAAGAGGAGTCTTCTTCTAATCTATTAAAATAAATGATACAGAAAGAGGGTGTTCAGTTCAGTTTAGTCTCTCAGTTGCGTCCAACTCTTTGTGACGCGGTGGATCACAGCACCTAAACAAATGTGGATTGCTCCTTGTAGAGAGCATTGCTCCTGCTATGCAATAGCTCCAGCTATGCAATGAAACGCTCTGAAAGACATGAACCCAGAAATGGTCCTTTGAACATGAAACGTTGTCTGCAGGCTGCACAGAATATATTAAACTCTATTCTAGCAATATTTACTGCGCCTAGCAGTACTGAGGTCCTCAGGATGAAGAAGGTCCAGCTTGGGGACACTCGAACAAACACATGTAAAGACAGTCTTTCCTTCACCTCAGGGTATAATAACAGCAGCAGAAATTCACAGGACTATACTCAGAGAACCTAAGTGAAAGTCGGTCAGTTATGTATGACTCTATGATTCCATGGACTGCAGCCGCCAGGCTCCTCTGTCTGTGGAATTCTCCAGGCAAGAATACTGGTGTGGGTTGCCATTTCCTTCTCCACATACTCAGAGAACCTAAAAGTTACATGAAAGGAAAAGTTCAAAGGGGAGTAATTCTCCAAAGGTGGGCAAAGGAGAAAAAATAAATTAAGGTAGTAGAGGAGCTGCAAATTCAAGGAGTTGAGTAGTTCTAAAACTACTGATATATTTCTCACTAGTACGCAGTGTTGGAAATGCTGGATCCCCAGGGCTTTCTGATGTTTGTTTCTGGTGAGATATCAAGGCATATTCCCATCTCCTCACATTCTTAGGGGCAGGATAAAAAAAGAAGTTCTAACAGAGTCAAAGTTGTAAGCAAAAAACAATATTCTAACAAAAATTGAAATATGGACAGATATTTAAAGTGTGGTCATCCTTTTATAGACTTGTTTTATAAAAATCTACTAAAAATTAGCTTTAAAGAATCTCTGAATCTGAATTCAGAAAATTCACTTTCTGAATCCCAGGAAAAGGACTTATACAGAAAATCCAAGGAGTTTTTAGAAAACCTTACAGTTTGTCAGAAGATGGCTAAATGCAACTAGATGAGTTTGGAAAGGTGACAAGTTCAAATGTTGAAGCAGTAATGAGCTTAAGAGCATGCCAGGAGATGACAGAGATTCTTCTGGCACTTTAGGGGGAACAAAAACAACCATTTTTCTTGGTTCATAATATGTAGCAACTTTTTATATAATTTACAAAGGAAAAAGTTCTTCAGTTCCTGGAGTAAAAGCTTGATATAAAGTCTAGATGGCAGTCTCTTTGAAAAGCAATGATGATATTTAGTATAATTAAGATAATTACAAGAGAAATGCATACAAATTCTTGGTCATGATATAACTTTAATATATTTTCAGGAAAAATCTAGGAAATTAGGCATTCATGAATACATATTTCAACAATTTAGACAAGTAACTTTTATCTTAATGAAAGTTAGTTTTAATGCAGCAAGATGTTAAGGTTTAGACAGTTTCACCAGTACATTTTCCAATGATGGATTAAACTTGAAAGAATTAAGACTTGAATATAGCTCAGTGTTCGGTTTATCTTTTATATGAGGCTGAATCATTGAGAATACCACTGGAAAGTCTGCAGTTAGAAGAATCCTGGAGAGCTGGTCAGAGTGTGTGAGAACTTAACTTGTGGTTACTTTTGCTGTCAAGTTAACAATGCTGTATCAGTGCAACTATGATTTTAAATGAATCTTTCAGACTAACAAATAGCAGCTTCTAAGAATAATTGTTTTCTTTCCACCTATTGAGTAAAACTATGTTTTGCTGTTGGGTTAATAATTTCTTTTACACACATTACAGAAAAACTGAGAAAAGATAAGTACCCGAGTCATTTTTATTGATTGCGCGAATAACTTGATTGTGCTTGCTTCACTAAATTTCTTTGCTAGGATGGAACTGTGATTACCTCGTGTGAACTCAAAAAAGCATTTTTTAGTAAAAATGTGCTTCTGGTGAAGTGGCTCTGAGAGGTTTACCAAGGAATTCATCAGCTTCAAAGAACTCTGGCAAATCATCTATGACAGATCCAGGTTCTCTGCCCCCTACACCATTTTTTTTTCCTTTCTCTGCCACCCTCTCAGTAGACAGGGTCCTTTTTGACACAGTTACATCAGACTTTTGCTATAAGGGTTGTGCTAGTAACACCGGAGAGACTGGTTTTATATAACAGATTCCATTCCAAAGAATCTGAAAAGTTTAGCCCAAATCCCAGGGAAGGCTCTGAGCTGCTACCAACTCTGATTCTTCATTGCCTTCCAGAACAGACCCAGGAACAGTAGTTTCTCCAGCTCTCGCCACATGGAGTGGGTAGACGAGTAAAAGAAGAAGAGATGAGGGAGGATGTCTGGGGAGAAGGGGGCTAAAACTGACTCAAACAGACTGAAAGAGCACAATGAGAATAGTAAAATATCTATATCTATATTTGTTTGCATCATACTCTGGACCCTCCCAGGTAGCTCAGTGTTGAAGAATCCGACTGCCAATGCAGGAAATGTGGGTTCAATCCCTGGGTCAGGAAGATCCCCTGGAGGAGGAAATGGCAACCCATTCCAGGATTCATGTCTGGAACATCCCATGAACAGAGAAGCCTGATGGGTTACAGTCTGTGGGATTGCAAAGAGTCAGACATAGCTGAGCACACACATGTGCACTGGATTCTGAGAATGTTTGCAGTTACTAGTAAGACCATATTTTTTTCTTGTCAGTGGACTATACATGCATGCTTCCTCAGACATTACAGACTATAATAGAGAGAGAGTTACATGTGGAATGTGAAATGAACTGCTAAATATTCTGAAAATAAAATCTCCTATTTTACACTTGGCAGTATTCTTGCTTCATTACAGTGTGGAATTTTACAGGAATACTTAAATTAACAGTAATAGCAAGATGGCTTCAAACCCTTCTTACCTCTAAAGGACCAACCTGGCCCCCAAGTATCCATATATTAAGTATAAATGTAAACAGATAAGACAAAATACAGAAGTAATCAAAGTCAGAAAACCAAATGAAGTCAGCTATAAGATAGTGATTATCATTTTTCCTGCTTATTGTAGGAGATGTTGTGTACAGATAGCGACTCTTTGTGAAGCATTTATGTGACTTGAGATTGCTTTTATGCAGACTGCATTATGACTGTATTGTGTATTATGCTGTGTTAGCTGCTCCTGCAGCATGATTCATAAAATCAGGAGAAAGTGAATCCATCTGAATTCTGATGACTGTAACCATTTCAATCATATGGAAAGAAGGGGAGGAAAAGATACACAGTGATTATCTTATTATTTGATCCTCAGGCAAGCAGAGGTTATCTAACTAAATGGCCAGTCTCAAATAAGCACAGGTTATTTCCTATATATCACCAAGTGGCCAGGCGTGTGAGGGACTTAAAGAGGAACATTATTCTTTCATCTCTCTGACCTAGCACAATCATCTGGAGTGACACGAAGATGAAAGTGACTTTCTGACCCACAGGATATTACAACTTAGCTGAACAGGCTGCTCCTGTAGGCTAGAGTAATGGCATTTCACACTGTGCTTCTACCAGAGATATGCCATAGTAGATAACCTTACGGATATCTCTTCCTTTGTATTTCAGGCTAAGCGCCATTTCCTCAGAAAGACTCCGCCGATTGAGTAAGTCTTCCGAGCACACATCCCTTCCTCAATGCATTCTCTTGCCCATTTGTATCACACTTGCAACACAATATAATTGGGTATTTACTTTTCCATTTACAAAGCAGCAAGCCCAATAGATATCTGTTGAAAGAGAAAATGTCATCAAATGGTGGTTGCTTGAGGTTTTCACCAGGCAAGGAAATCTATGCCCAGGGGGTTAGCTTCAAAGAGGCCCCCTCTCAGCTTCCTGCCTCCCAGCCTCACCAGGAGAACTTCACCTGGGGCTGCCATCTGAGACAATCCCACCAACAAGGAGAACGCTTCATAAAAACCTAAATGTCATCATTCTGCCTACAACTTCAGAACTAGATGATTTAACAAGCAGCTCTCTGGGCAAAGTATATGAACAGACAGCTCACATCAGAGAAAAAACAATAATAAACATGGAAATATATACAGCATCAAGAGACATGAAATAAAAGCTGATAAAATCATACTTGATCCTCTATTTCTGCCTACAAAGAGGGAGAGATTTAAAAGAAAAACAACAACTAGTGCTAATGGAGTTGAGGCCGAGGTGAAACTAAGTGCACTTGTCCATTGAAAACTGTCCCTGCCGTTTTGGAAAAGACAACACAGAGGGAACATAATGATGATGTTACTATCTCTGATTCATTCCTCTGAATTTATACTTAAGAGATAATTCAAAAGGAATTTTAAAAGTTAATATACATAAAAACATTCTGTATCACTGTAAAAATTTGGGAAACATCTAAATATCCAATACTTGAAGAACAGTAATGGTACAAAAAAGTAATAAAAAGTTAAAACATCTGCAAATGAAATTAATACAAGGGAAAGGAATCTGTTTATTTTAAGAAAAGTACAAAATAATACATATATGTGTCATACATTCATTTAAAAGCTACTTACTAAACACCTATTGTATGCCAGACAATATTCTATGAGCTGAGAATGTGTCCACAAACAAAACAAACTTCCTTTTCAGAATTTTTATTCTATTTGGTAGAGATAGACAATAAACCACTAAGAAATAAAATTAATGATGGCTTTCCACATATGACAATGTCTCATTACAGTCAACCTCCAAATATGTCTGCAAGCAAGTTGAGTAAAATAATTTTGTTCTAAAATGGAATCTTTTAAAATTTTAATGTCTTTTCTCCAAATTAAGCCTCTCTAGGTGGGACGGCAGAGCCTGGTGGGCTGCCGTCTATAGGGTCTCACAGAGTCGGATACGACTAAAGCAACTTAGCAGCAGCAGGTTACTGACAAAAATAAATGCTAAGTGTATCTACTGAAAAAAGGCAAAAATTTAAGAAAAGTCTATTCCTCAAAAAAAAAAAAAAAGATGACAAGGATGAAATTAACTCCAGAAGGCAGCACACTTGACTACATGGATGGGACCTAATCTGCTCCTTCCCTTTCTATGCTGGTTGTAATTTTATCTTGTTTAAATAAAACCACATGTTTTTAAACAGAAATGAAATCCCTGTAAACTATATGTAATGTAAGTTAATTATTTCACTTATGTGGCATGTTTAGCTACTTCGGGTCTGCCTCTCATTGTGGAGATAAACTCCAAGGGAATATCTCATTTGCCACCATACCTGAAGCACCAACTATAGGGCTTGGCAAAAGCCAGAGCATCATTCTGGACTCTCTCTTACATCCCACATCTGGTCTGGACTCTATTTGAAAAATACCTCCAGAATTCAGCCACTTTACACTATATTCTTTTTGAGGGACAATTCTCCATTACACTTCTGCCAATTTTACAAGGGAAGACACTGGTAGCTTTTGTCCTGGACTACCTTTTCAAGGTTTGTGTGGCAAACATCCTTGGAAGATAGTGATAATGTCCACTCTGAAACAGAGGACACGTTTGTTTGCCTCCCAGAATAACACAGATAACATTGCCAAAGAGAGCGAAGGTTAGGCACGTTTGCGCGTGGTCCATTAGATTGGGGTTTCTTAAGTTTGGGGGCCCTCAGCTGTGACAAAAACCCACTATGCACAGTGTCCACTTGGGCTATTCTGCATCCCACATGAGACTAGGGCCGCAGTATTGCAGTATCTACAACCTGTTTTCCAATGGCTCATAAAACATACACATATTGTGTGTGTACATATGTATACAAATATGGAAAGAGATTTTAAAATGTGACACAATATTAAAATTGGTGAAACTTAGGGAAAGCATACAGATGTTCATATTATTACAGGTTGCTATTAGGGATGAAACAAACATGAGACTCATTTTCTGCCAGAAATGCAAGAAACAGGCTAACTTGATAGCTCTGGTCCTCATAGTTCTTGGCATTTGTTTGTTTAGTCGCTCAGTCGTGTCCAACTCTTTCTTCAGAGTCCATGGACTGTAGCCCGCCAGGCTCCTCTATCCATGGGATTCTCCAGGCAAGAATACTAGAGTGGGTTGCCATTTCCCCCTCCAGGGGATTTTCCCAATCCAGGTATCAAACCAGTGTCTCCTGCATTGGCGGGGGGTTCTTTACCACTGAGCCACCTGTGAAGTCCAGTTCTTGACACTGCTCCTCTCCTATCCAGGCACAGCTGACCATCATCTCTCACTTCAATAGCCTCCTAATCAATCTCCTACCTTCTCTCAGGTTTCCCTACAGGCTTTCCTGCACATGGATGCCAGAATGATCCATTCAAAACTAAGTCAGATAAAGCAGCTCCTCTGCTTAAAAACACAGTGGTTTCCTGACTTAGAAAACTATAAGTCTCTGGCTCCCTGTTCCTTTATCGCATTTTGTTCTCCTCTCCTCACAGTTGCATGCTGGTCTCCTTGGTCTCAAAACCCTAATGCTTACCATTCCCCTGTCTTAAAAGCTCTCTCACAGAGTTGGATCAATCCCTGAACTCTTTCAGGCCTCAGCGCAAACACTGCTTTCTCAGCCAGGCCTTCCCTGATTATCCTACGCAGAACTGCAACCGCTCCTTCCTTGCCTGTTCCACAACTTTATCCCCTTTCTCGAAAGCATTCTTAGCTTCTAATATACCATTTTAAAATTTTGTTGTCGTTGTTTATGTCTTCTCACACTAGAATACAAGCTCCAGAAAGGCAAGGTGTTTGTTATCCTCAGTATCCCTCATCTAGAGCAATCTCCATAGTTAAACACAGAGTCAGTGTTTAATGCATTCTTGTTAAATGACTGAGGATGGACTTTTAATCAGGACAAACCCAGTTTCTTTTTAACTAATGTCACTTTGGACATATTACACAGCCTCTCTAAGATCAACTTTCCTGTCTATAAAATAGAATCACCTTCTTCATATGATTGTCGAGTTGACTGGACAAGGACACATGAAAAGCACCTACTAGGTATTTAGCGTTCTGCTTAACAAAACATCAATAAAATTTGTGGTAATTTGACAGTATACATTTTAGTATCACCAGGGAATGTTTGATTTATCTGATATATTGCTATGCATATCTTTTCATCTTTATATCTTCAGCATACAGTCCAGTTTCTAGCAAACACTAGTCATTCAATAAGAGTGTGCTTGTTTTGCTTTCTCGCATTATAAAGATACTATCAGGTTAAAGAAAATTCAGAAAACACAGAGAAGAAACAAATCACCTTAGTCCTATGGTAGTAACATGACTGTCATTACTATTTTGTTGTATTTTTTTGGAATTTTTTCTATGACTATTTTTCAGTTGAAATGATCATGTGCATACATTTTTATATCATAGGTTTTTTTTTTTTGGTTATTTTTTGATGTAAACATTTTCCCGTATAGCTATGTTGCCTTTCCAATCAGTTTTTGAGAACTGCATCATTTTGTCATGTAGAAGTATTATAGTTTACTTGGGCATTTTCTCATTATTGGGTATTTAGGTAATTTCTGACTGTTCAATGAATTTTAAAAGATTTAAAAAGGAAAGAATCTACTTTTCTCTCTTTTTCTCTTCTCTAAACTAAAGCGTGTCTGACCCTTTTGGGGAAAAAAGGAACTGAATTTCTCTACTGTTCATTTGCAAGAGAACACTTCTGAATAATTCATGGGTACATAAAGATGAAAAAGATATACATCATCTAGCTGATTATTAACATAATACAGTCAAATGAAGCCTTATCCTAAAAAGTCATTTAATTGCAGCTGTGAAATGAGACTTTGAACATTTTAGAAAGAAGTTATATTTGAGATGTAAATAAATATATTTCAAAATTATTTTAAGGCATTGCTTAATGCAAATTCCTTGCTGTAAATGGTGGTTACTGGGTTTTTTTCACCATAAAAATGGAAAATCAGTCTTTCCAATTTACCAAGTTAGTGACCAATCTGGAGAATAATATATTAGACTTCTAAAATATCTATAAATAAAAGGTAACAAAAAATCACCTAGATTTATTTATGTAAATGTTAGTAGCTTTTTTTCCTTCCTTTTTAATAAGGTCCATGAAAAATGATTCAAATTGTAATATTAAAAAAAAAACTATGTGCTAATCACTCCAATCACTGATAATGTTTGATTATATCATTCCTTTAAGAAGGAATACTTCTTACATTAAAAATGGAAGCCATAAAGAAAGATGAAAAGATAAGTATAAAAATATTTATTTTATACAAGGCCAAGCAAAGTAAAAAGAAAATGGAAGGATGGAACACTGCTAGCAGTCTCTTGAAAATCTACTGACTATATGCATGATTCAAAAGCTGTAAGCATCTGAATTCATCTTCAGTCCCCTCTCTCTTAGCCCCTCTTCCAATCTATGTTCAACTGCACTCTAGACCTAATTGTGTCCTGGCTGTGTAGATGTATGCTGAACTTGCTTTTGAAATTCTCCTATATTCAAACCCATTTCCTGGATTCAGTGTCTTCCTATTCTTTGTTTATTCCCTTATTCTGGTTAAAATACATTCTCTAATTGCCTCCTAAAAAGATAAATGTTTTGAATACATATATATCTGAAAAATACTTTTATTCTACTTACTTGATTTATGCTATTTGATTAATCTCTTAAGAGTATGGGCACAGACTCTTAAAATTTTAAAATTTCGAAGGTATTGTTCCAATAATTTTTAGCATCAATTCTTCAGCTCAGTTCAGTTTAGTCACTCAGTCTGACTTTTTGCAACCCCATGGACTGCAGCATGCCAGGCTTCCCTGTCCATCACCAACTCCCAAAGCTAACTCAAACTCATGTCCATTGAGTCAGTGATGTCATCCAACCATCTCATCCTCTGTCATCCCCTTCTCCTCCCACCTTCAATCTTTCCCAACATCAGGGTCTTTTCAAGTGAGTCAGTTCTTCACTTCAGGTGGTCAAAGTATTAGTTTCAGCATCAGTCCTTCCAATGAATATTCAGGACTGATTTCCTTTAGGATGGACTGGCTGGATCTACTTGCAGTATAAGGGACTCTCAAGAGTCTTCTCCAACACCACAGTTCAAAAGCATCAATTCTTCAGCGCTCAGCTTTCTTTATGGTCCAACTCTCACATCCATACACGACTACTGAAAAAACCATAGCTTTGACTAGATGGACCTTTGTTGGCAAAGTAATGTCTCTGCTTTTTAATATGCTGTCTAGGTTGGTCACAGCTTTTCTTCCAAGAAGTAAGCGTCTTTTAATTTCATGGCTGCAGTCACCATCTGCAGTGATTTTGGAGCCCCCCAAAATAAAATCGACCACTGTTTCCATTGTTTCCCCATCTATTTGCCATGAAGTGATGGGACCAAATGCCATGATCTTAGTTTTCTGAATATTGAGTTTTAAACCAACTTTTTCACTCTCCTCTTCCACTTTCACCAAGAGGCTCAGTGACATCGGATGTCGACGATGTGTGAAGGATTTCCTAACAGCTTTAGAATTTTAGTGTGATACATCTCTCATACAGTTTGGGGTGAATTGTAAAAATGAAGAATTATAATTTATGTAGTAAAATACCTCATTAGAAGATGATTTTTGGGGGGGACTTCAATATGAAGAAAACCAAGAATGTTGTGTTGGGCTGTGTTGAACATTATTTCTTTGTAAATGAATGTTGTAGAAATGAGGACTTTGGTTGATCCAACATTGACTTTCTTCATCACTGCAGCATTTCTCTGACTAGCAATGTGATGACGTAACAAATGAGTTTCTCATTTAATAATAAAAAAATTGTGTAATGTTTTGCAAAGCTTCTGTCTTAAAATGTCCAGGTCTTAAGAAAAAAGGCAGCTTATACTGTTCTGCTTGCAGAGTCATATCTTTTCTTACAATGGAAATCCTCAAGTCCACTCTGTGTGGTGCTGTCCCCAGCCTTTCCCCCGCTCCAAAAAAGGACAGTGTAGCATGTTGGCTAAAACTGGAGCAAAGTGCACTAAAACTAAAACGTTAATTTCCTGAACTCAACTGTTGTGCTAGTCACGTTTTAAAACATAAATTGCTCTTTAGCCATTTGTAGTTCAGTAAATATAACAGAAAAGACTTGCCACACTTTTTTCCAAATTTAAGGAGGTGATTTTCAAGAGCTTTATTTGGGTATGTTGTAAGACCAGAATTTTCAGAGTTGATGGAAAAGAGTCTTGTGGGAAAACTTATTTTGATAAATTATTACACATGCAGAAAACTGATCACACTGACTGGATCTGTCTACATGGAAAATAAACTGGATTTTCAGAAAAAAAAAAAAAAAAGGCTCTTTAATTCTTCTTCACCTTCTGCCATAACGGTGGTGTCATCTGCATATCTGAGGTTATTGATATTTCTCCCAGCAATTTTGATTCCAGTTTGTGTTTCAATCAGCCCAAAATTTCTCATGATGTACTCTGCATAGAAGTTAAATAAGCAGGGTGACAATATACAGCCTTGACGTACTCCTTTCCTGATTTGGAACCAGTTTGCTGTTCCAAGTCCAGTTCTAACTGTTGCTTCTTGATCTGCATACAGGTTTCTCGGGAGGCAGGTCAGGTGGTCTGGTATTCCCATCTCTTAAAGAATTTTCCAGTTTATTGTGATGCACACAGTCAAAGGCTTTGGCATAGTCAATAAAGCAGAAATAGATGTTTTTCTGGAACTCTCTTGCTTTTTCGATGATCCAACAGATGTTGGCAATTTGATCTCTGGTTCCTCTGCCTTTTATATATCTAGCTTGAACATTTGGAAGTTCACAGCTACATACTGTTGAAGCCTGGCTTGGAGAATTGTGAGCATTACTTTGCTAGTGTGTGAGATGAGTGCAATTGTGCAGTAGTTTGAGCATTCTTTGGCATTGCCTTTGTTTGGGAATGGAATGAATCCTGACCTTTTCCAGTCCGTGACCACTGCTGTTTTCCAAATTTGCTGGCATATTGAGTGCAGCACTTTCACAGCATCATCTTTCAGGATTTGAAATAGCTCAAATGGAATTCCATCACCTCCACTAGCTTTGTTTGTAGCGATGCTTCCTAAGGCCCTCTTGACTTTGCATTCCAGGTTGTCTGGCTCTAGGTGAGTGATCACACCTTGTGGTTATCTGGGTCATGAAGATCTTTTTTGTACAGTTCTTCTGTGTATTCTTGCCACCACTTCTTAATATCTTCTGCTTCTGTTCAGTTCAGTTCTGTTCAGTCACTCAGTTGTGTCCGACTCTTTGTGACCCCATGAATCACAGCATGCCAGGCCTCCCTGTCCATCACCAACTCCCAGAGTTTACTCAAACTCATGTCCATCGAGTCAGTGATGCCATCCAGCCATCTCATCCTCTGTCGCCCTCTTCTCCTCCTGCCCCCAATCCCTGCCAGCATCAGGGTCTTTTCCAATGAGTCAGCTCTTCGCATGAGGTGGCCAAAGTATTAGAGTTTTCAGCTTCAGCATCAGGCCTCCCAATGAACACCCAGGACTGATCTCCTTTAGGATGGACTGGTTGAATCTCATTGCAGTCCAAGGGACTCTCAAGAGTCTTCTCCAGCACCACAGTTCAAAAGCATCAATTTTTCGGCGCTCAGCTTTCTTCACAGTCCAACTCTCTTAGGTCCATACAATTTCTGTCCTTTATTGTGTCCATCTTTGCATGAAATGTTTCCTTGGTATCTCTAATTTTCTTGAAGAGATCTCTAGTCTTTCTCATTCTATTGTTTTCCTCTAATTCTTTGTACTGATCACTGAGGAAGGCTTTCTTATCTCTTCTTGCTATTCTTTGGATCTCTGCATTCAAATGGGTATATCCTTCCTTTCCTCCTTTGCCTTTAGCATCTTTTCTTTTCTCAGCTATTTGTAAGGCCTCTTTGGACAACCATTTTGCCTTTTAGCATTTCATTTTCTTGGGGATGGTCTTGATCCCTGCCTCCTGTACAATGTCATGAATCTCCATCCATAGTTCTTCAGGCACTCTATCAGATCTAATCCCTTGAATCTGTTTGTCACTTTCACTGTATAATCGTAAGGGATTTGATTTAGGTCATACCTGAATGGATACTTCAAATCTTTACTTAGATTTGAAAAATCAACGCTATTTAGTATTAAGGATGGGGGTAAAGGACTGGAAAGAATATATCTGCCTGTCAGGTAGATTAGAGTACAGATGAGAGATGGTGCTGAGAGTCTCACTGTTCAGTAAATGGATTCAATAGTTCCTGTCTCACTCCTCGCCTTGGTGCTTCACTCTACTCTGCTTAACGTCACTGACTTCCAGTCTCCTCCAGTTTAAATCCAGAGAATAAATCTACTGCTCCTCAAACATAGGTGGCCAGGGTCCCACCACCTACATGTCCCCTTTTATCTTTATATATCCCTCTCCCTCAGCTTCTACAACGCATGCCACTCCAAGCGCTGAGCCTCCAGAGCGTGTTCAGGGTACACTTATAGTAATCGGGTATAACCTAGGGTAGTTGGCATACTTCTAGTCTAGTCAGTCCTACCTCCTCATTTCTTTCTGTCCTCCAAAAAGTTTTCATCCACTCCTATAGCCTCTCTGTGCTCTCTGTCCGTGTGAAAGAAAAACTTAGTTTTATTCCGTTTTTGCCTTTTTCTAAGAAGTGTTGAAGAGACAGTGCAGTTTTACTCTTCAAGTGGTGGCACGCGCCACTTCTTTTCTGAGGCCTCCCTGACTGCTCTGGTTCACTGTCCCTTTCTTTCTCAGGTCCCAGAGTTCTGGGAACAGATCACTAGTAGCTACTTTCTATTCCCTATTGATCTCTTCAACTAAAAACACCACTCCTATATTCTATATCATACGTTAGAACACTTGATCACTTTCCATCTTGGTCCGCTTTTACTTCATGCATCAGTAGATGATGCATTGCAGGGACAAAGACTAACATTTTTATGCAGCCCCACAATGCCTAAAATAGGACATCTCAGACTTTAGTGTGTCTAAGGATCACTGAGAGAACTTGTTTAAAATGAAAATTCCCTCAGAGAAATTGAATATGCTGTGATACTGTTCTGAGAACTATCCATCTAACAGCATGCCAATGTGATTCTGACACAGGTAGTTTCGAACCATAGTAGAGATATTATTGTCCAAGGACACTTCTAAGCATCTTTTCAAGAAAAAAAAATGAATTAATTACATTGCTATATTTTTTTCTTGTTCTTCCCCATTTTATTTTTAAAAGGTTAGAATTCTGATTTCCCTTAATATACAACTGTGAATCATATGTTCATGAATTTATCTGTCTGTTCTTTAGATTTGTTATACTTTTATTTCCCTTTAATACTTCTTAGGATTATAAGTTTCATAAGTTTACAGCCAGTCATATAAATTATAGTTCTATATTATTGTGTTTCCCTTAATTTCTTACAAGATTCACAGGTGCTCTAGTTATTAAATCCCTGGATTTGACAAATGTATTAGTCAACTCAGGCTGCCATGACAAAGAACCATAAGTTAGCTGACTTAAACAATAGAAATTTATTTTCTCACAGTTCTGGAAGCTAGAAGATCAAGGCGAGAAGATAAGCATGGTTGGGTTCTGATGAACACCCTCTTTCAAGTTTGCAGACTTCTGAGTTAACTTAGGCATGTTGCTAGGGAGACCAAGGCCCTTTAAGGATGAGATGAACATTCTTCCTTTTTCACATTCTTTTACCTTAGACACGTAGACCTCGTGGGAAGCAGTATCTCTTGCTCAAGGACATGTTTTTTTGAGCTCAGAATATATGTTATGGGAGAAAGTCTGGGTAAACTTCCACAGCCTTGAGCTCTGGTTTCTTCCACAGCCTTGAGCTCTAAGCTAACCCGTTCCTTCTGGCTACTCTTATGCTGATGTCATCCCAGGATTATGTTACAGGCCTGGGAAAAAATTTCACATCCTTGAGGCATTTTTTCCTATTCTCAGCAGCTAACATTAGTATATAAGGCTCTGCTTAAACTAGCAAGGCTGGTAATCTTTCTACCCCCTTCTGATGTCTATGTCAGAAGCTTTTTTTTTTTCTGTTACTATCACTTTAGTAAAATTTCTAGTACACAAAGCTATAAGTGACTGGGATTGTCTTTGGTCCCAGAGTTAAATCTTTTCCTTCGGAGACCACAAATCCAGCGTTCACCAAACACCATAAGCTTTATCTATCATCTCGCCCGGGATCCCAAGACAAGGTGTAGCTATCATCTTGGGGGCTAAGCTAAAGCTATCACTTCTTTGTCTTACTGCCTTCTTGCTGTGTGCTCCTATTAACCTTTCTTAGTATGTGCATGTGAAGTGAGGTAGAGAAAGTTCTCTTCTTTTTAGCCACCAATCCTGTCTTGTTAGGACCCTATCCTTATGACCTCAATTTACCCTAATTACCTCCTAAAAGCCTTAGCTACAAATACAGCCACATTGGAGATTAGGGCTTCAACAAATCAACCGGGGAAGGGGGCCGACTGAGTCCAGAGCAGCAAACCACACACAATACTTAGGCACAGCTATAGCGACATCTAAACATGTACACCCAGGACTTGCCACAGGACTTTGAATGTGACAGGTGCTCAAGAAGCATTTGTTTGATGAGTAAGCACAGCTACACAACAGCTAAGAAGGGAAGATTATCTGATATGCTCTCTTTTACACAAAGTCAATGTGTGAAAATGTTGTAACATGCATATTGATATATTTTATTACACAAAAGAATTCACTAGGACTTCCTTATGGCATAAGCATTTTTAAAAAACCCATTTATTCCTGTTTTTTTTTCCTAAAAAGTAAACTGAGGTACATGTATAAAACAGATAATAAATTCAGTCGCCAAAAGGAACAAGTGATCAGATTCAGAATTTGGATGGTTCATCTTTAAAGACTGCATGAAAACTATGTTTGTCAGTAGTCAGAGAGGTAGAGATTCAAGCTTTGGAAATTAAATGCATCCACATTCCACTGGCCAAAGGGAAGACCCGTGACCACATCTGACTTTAAGGGTAGAGACAGTATAATTCTCCCATGTATAAGAAGTGAACTGGACAGTGAATTTGTTGTTGGTGGTGTTGTTCTTGTTTAGTCACTAAGTCATGTCCATGGACTGTAGGACTGTAGCCTGCGAGGCTCCTCTGTCTGTGAGATTTTCCAGGCAAGAATACTTGAGGTGGTTGCCATTTCCTCCTCCAGGGAATCTTCCTGACCCGGGGATCGAACCCATGTTTCCCACACTGGCAGGTGGATTCTTTACCATGAGCCACCAGGGAAAGAGCTATATGCATTCAACTTTTTTTTTTTTTTTGGCTGTTCCGCCTGGCTTGCAGGTTAATGAATAGTAAGTAATAAAGCCTGCCATAGTGACTGTAGGAGCTTTTCCCATGCAAAATCGCATGTATTCTCCAAGGTATTTCCTGAAACATTTTATTTTTGCTAATTTGAGAGTTAGCTTCAATTCCTGACCACAACATAGAAAACGAAAGCCAGAGACGGATTTGAGTTTTACAGCTGCTGATAGATGTGCAGCAATCTCTTTCCTACACCTCTCTTTGGCGTCTGAGTGGATCTGAAGAGACAATTTTGGTCTTTGAGGCTTCAGAATTGATTGAAAGTGAAATAATTAAGGTCTCTTGCTTTGCCGGAAAAAGCCAGAACCTGAAAGGTGCCCTCAGGGGAAGAGTAGCATTTAAGCACAATGTGCTCTAGAGAAGAGAAATGCTGGCTGTTAACAAATCTGCTGAAAGCCTCCCTCAACAGTTTCTCGGCCTTGTCTCCTCAGACAGCAGAACAGTGAGTTCAGTGAATAGAGACAGAAACCTAAGCCCTGCCGTCTGCAATGCCTCTGGCAGGAAAGGGTCTTCCTCAGAACAGCAGTTTCTGGGCTCACAGAGTGGGGAAAACCTGTCTTAGAAGGGAAGGTCAAGTGGGAAAAGCAACAGTCCCCTCCCAGTGAACCCCGGCTCTGAGAGGATTCTGCTGTGGGAGCTATAAAACTTACAATACTGCTTTAACAGAGTCAGAGATTCGTTGGAGTTGCCTCAGAAACAACCAATACAACTACTAAAACTAACAGTTCTAAGAGTCTATGCAACGCTCCCTGCGATACTGAGGCAAAGTAATTCCTAAGTGAGCAGCTTCAATTTATTGTGGGTGGGGTGTTACAGAATAAAAGGAAACAAAAGTGACCTAAAGTGCCCATTTGTGACTGTCACAAAGTCTAAAGCCATTTTATTTAGCTCAATTATGGGAAGGGTCTTGACAGTAATTTAGACAGAAGAGATTACTCATAAACTAATCTGACCAGAGGATGAATATAAACAGAAATTAACTGTGTATGAACAATATTAACTACTGTTTGTAACATAGGTTTGAGGAGTATCTAACTAATTAGATACTCTCTCACCAATTACCACTGAAGCAATCTGTTGAATTAACTATTCAGTGTTATTGTGAAATATCTCAGCTAATACTACAGTATATTAAATCCTTACATCTGGTATAGTATTTTTAGACATCCATGTACTTTTTCAGATCTCACTAGTTGAACCGTATATTTTCCAAGCATTAAACGTATTTGTCCTCAGACTTGCTAATATTTGTTGTATCTGTTGTTTTAATTATATTTAATTGCATATCATGTAGACTAATGAAATGTAAATATGAGAAGAAAGAGTTGTTTCTTTTATAAAAAACTAGTCTGAATGCCTTGGAAAGATTCAAATAAAAGTGAATTGTAGGAGAGAAATGTAAAATATTAAAGGAAAAAAATACATTTAGTGTAATTTTACCTCGTTGTTTTAGAAATGAATTTACTTAGTTTTACAATAAGGACATCCTTATTATTATGGTAGGATTTATGCAAGATAGATTCAGAATTCCAATCGACTAAATCTTGCCTATAGAGAAAGAACTGGTCCTACTTTACAAGAGTTTTTAAATTATTCATACAAATTTAAGTAAACATTAAATTCTTAATAGATACAAAGTATTATTTTTGGCTTTCATTTTTTCCAAATTTTTATTAGAAAAGTTTTCAAATCTATGGGGAAAAATACATCCACAGAACTATAAACACCTCTATCCTTTGACCAAGTTTCACCAGCTTTACTATTTTGCCACATTTTTTTATCTACCTCCAAACATATATGGAGTGCTTCAGTCCATGGGATCACAGAGTCAGCAACTGAGTGACTTAACTGAACTGATACATATATACATATGTACTTGTGCTGTTTTATGAACCATTTGAAAGTAAGTTGCTGACACTGAAACACTTCACCCCTAGATACTCCAGCCAGCATTCCTAAGAGTACAGACATTCTCCTACATGAACAATGCACTAATATCATATTGATAATAGTCAATACTATCATCTAATATACTGTCCTTACTTAAATATTCCAGAAGCTTCTTAAATGTCTTCTATAGTTCTTTTTGTCACATCCAAAAGCCAAGTCAAGTTTCACACTTGACTTCTAACTGCTTCTAACTGCTTTCTCCTAAGTGCTGCCACCTTCAGAGGCTTCAGAGCTGTGTCCCAGGACACAACTTACTTAAGTGCATTGGTTAATATTGCAACACAATGTAAATTAATAGTGTGTTTATAGTTGCCATGTTTAGTATAAATATATCCCAAATACTGCCTTCTTATCTATAGGAACATTATTCTGCTCACTTTACTAGAGATTTTTTCTTCTAATAACTGTAATCCCTTTTTTGGTACTCATATTTAGGTGAAATGAGTTTTTCTATACTTAGTAAAGAGGGTGGGTCAGAATAATAATACACAACTGGAAAGTAAAATTTAGAAGAAGTGACACTAATAATCAAAGCAACAAAAAACATAAAATATGTAGTGGTAAAATTAACAAAATATGTGCAAGGCCTACACATAGAAAACTACAAACACTGCTATAGGAAATTACAGAAAGTTTGAGTAAATGGAGAGAGATAGCACATTCATGGATTAAGAGACTCAATGTTAATAAGCTACCAATTCTTCCCAAACTGAAAATTTTAAAATATGTGGAGATAAACTAACACACTTATAAATAAACACATGGGTCAAAGAAGAAATCTTAAGAAAAACTTAAAAGCATTTTTTAACTAAATGAAAATGAAAACACATTACAGTTTGTGGGATACGGTGAAAGCAGTACTTAGAAGGAAATTTATAGCACTGAGTCCATATAATAGAAAAGAAGAAAAGTGTAAATTAATAATCTAAGTTTCTACATTAGAAATCTATAAAAAAAAAAAGAAGACTACACTAAATCAAGCAGGAGAAAAGAAATGCTAATAGAGTAGAAATAAATTTAACTGAAAACAGGAAATCAATAGATAAAGAGCTATGAAATCAACACCTGCTTCTCAGAGCTTCTCTGGTGGCTCAATGGTAAAGAATCCACCTGCCAATGCAGGAGACGTGGCCTTGATCCTTGGTCTAGGATGATCTCACATGCTGTGGAGCAGCGAGATCCATGTGCCGCAACTGCTGAGCCTGGGTGCCCTAAAGCTCGTGCTTCACAACAAGAGAAACCACTGCAGTGAGAAGCCGGCACACTGCCATGAAAGGGTAGCCCCCACTCACCACAACTAAAGCAAGGCCACACAGCAACAAAGATCCACGACAGCCTAAAAAAAAAATCAAAAAGGAAATCAATAAGTTTTTGAAAACCTGCTTTCTTGAAAAGATCAGTAAAGTTGACAAGTTTCTAGACAAAGAGGACACAAATTACCAATGTCAGAAATGAGCTATACAAATTATCAATGTCACTACAAAACCCATGGACATTAATGGATAATAAAGGAATATTCCGAACAGCTAGCTGTATTCTCACAGATCTGACAACCTAGATGAAATGGACCAGTTCCTTGAAGACCAAAACTCAAACAAGAGTAAATAGACAATTTGAATAGGAGAAGGCAATGGCACCCCACTCCAGTACTCTTGCCTGGAAAATCCCATGGACGGAGGAGCCTGGTAGGCTGCAGTCCATGGGGTCGCAGAGTCAGACATGACTGAGCAACTTCACTTTCACTTTTCACTTTTATGCATTGGAGAAGGAAATGGCAGCCCACTCCAGTGTTCTTGCCTGGAGAATCCCAGGGATGGGGTCGCACAGAGTTGAACACCACTGAAGTGACTTAGCAGTAACAGCATATTTATTAAAGATATTTAATCAATAATTAATAATTTTTTAAGACAGAAATCACCAGGCCAAGATGGTCTCACTGATGATATCTACCAAACATTGATGGAAGAAATCATATCAACTTTTTAAAAATCTTTTTCCGAGGATAGAAGCAGAGAGGAAGTGCCACAACAGGAACTCTTACTCATTGCTGGTGGGAACACAAATGGTACAGTCACTTTGGAAGGTAGTTTGGTGATGTCTCACAAACTAAATATACTCTTATCATGTGTGTGTGTTGGTTGCTCAGTTGTGTCTGCCTCTTTGAGACCCCATGGACTGTAGCCTCCCAGGCTCCTCTGTCCATAAAATTCTCCAGGCAAGAAGACTGCAGCGGGTTGTCATTTCCTTCTTCAAGGGATCTTTCCAGCCCAGGGAATGAACCCAGGTCTCCTGCATTGCAGGCAAATTCTTTACCATCTGAGCCACCAGGGCAGGCACTCTTAATATACTCTGATCATACAATTTAGTATTCACACTCTTTGATATTTACCCAAAGGAGTTGAAGACTTATGCCCACAAAAAAATTCGCAATGGATGTTAACAGTAGCTTTACTCATGAATGTCAAAGCCTGAGGGAAACCAAGATGCCCTTCAGCAGGTGAATGAATAAATAAACTGTGGTACATCCAGATGTGATTGTGTGCTCAATAGCTTAGTGGTGTCTGACTTTTTGCAACTCCATAGACTGCGCCCGCCAGCTCCATTGTCCATGGAATTTTCCAGGCAAGAATACTGGAGCAGGTTGCCATTTCCTACTCCAAGAGATCTTTCCAATCCAGGGACTAAACCCACATCTTTTGTGTCTCCTGCATTGGCAGGTGGATTCTTTTACCACTGAGCCACGTAGGAAGCCCCTGTATCTACATGAGGGAGTATTAGTCAATGCTTAAAAGAAATAAACTGTGAAGTCATGAAAGAAATACAGAAGAAAATAATATGCATATAACTAAGTGAAAAAAATTCCATCTCTAAATGCTACATATTATATGATCCCAATCTGAAAAAGCTATATACTGTAAAATTATTAGCATTTTAGAAAAAGAAAAAATTATGGGGACACTAAAAATTCAGTCCTTGCCAGAGCTGAGGTTTAGGAAGGAAGATAGGAATAGGTAGAGAACAGAGAATTTTTAGGACTGAAAAAATACTGTGTATGAAACTATAATGATGGTGCATCATCATACATTTGTCCAAAGCTATGGAATGTATAAACACCAAGAGTGAGCCCTGAGGTATACTGTGGACTCAAGGTGATTATGATGCATCAGTGTAAGTTCATCAGTTGTAACAAATGTCCCACTCTGGTGGAGGATATTGATAATAGGGCAGCTTTAGCATATGTGGTACATGGAGAATATGGGAAATCCCAGTGAATTCTGCTCAGTATTGCTGTGAACCTAAAACTTCTCTTAAAAAGCCAGTCTTTAAAAATTTTGTATGGAAATCCAAGGACCTCAAATAGTGAAAACTACTTTTTAAAAATCAAAGTTGGAGGATTTAAACTATCTGATTTCAAGATTTATTATAAAGCTATAGTAGTCAAGATAATTTCAAGTAGGAAAAGGAGTACGTCAAGGCTGTATATTGTCACCCTACTTATTTAACTTATATGCAGAGTACATCATGAGAAACATTGGGCTGGAGGAAGCACAAGCTGGAATCAAGATTGCCGGGAAAAATATCCATAACCTCAGATATGCAGATGACACCATCCTTATGGCAGAAAGTGAAGAAGAATTAAAGAGCCTCTTGATGAGGGTGAAAAAGTTGGCTTAAAGTTCACATTCAGAAAACTAAGATCATGGCATCTGGTCCCATCTCTTTATGGCAAATAGATGGGGAAACAGTGGCTGACTTTATTTTTCTGGGCTCCAAAATCACTGCAGATGGTGATTGCAGCCATGAAATTAAAAGACGCTTACTCCTTGGAAGGAAAGTTATGACCAACTTAGATAGCATATTAAAAAGCAGACACATTACTTTGCCAAAAAAGGTCCATCTAGTCAAGGCTGTGGTTTTTCCAGTGGTCATGTATGGATGTGAGAGTTGGACTATAAAGAAAGTTGAGTGCTGAAGAATTGATGCTTTTGAACTGTGGTGTTGGAGAAGACTCTTGAGAGTCCCTTGGACTGCAAGGAGATTCAACCAGTCCATCCTAAAGGAGATCAGTCCTGGGTGTTCATTAGAAGGAGTGATGTTGAAGTTGAAACTCCAATACTTTGGCCACCTGATATGAAGAGCTGACTCATTGGAAAAGACCCTGATGCTGGGAAAGATTGAGGGCAGGAGGAGAAGGGGATGACAGAGGATGAGATGATTGGATGGCATCACTGACTCGATGGACACGGGTTTGGGTAGACTCCAGGAGTTGGTGATGGACAGGGAGGCCTGGTGTGCAGTTCATGGGGTCGCAAAGAGTTGGACACGACTGAGCGACTGAACCGAACTGAATCAAGATAGTGTAGTATGACATAAAGATAAACATATAGATCAGTCGAAGACTCCACAAATTGACCCACATAAATCTGATCAACAGATTTTTGACAAAGATTCCAAGACAATTCAATAGTGTAATTATAGTTCTTTCCAGGGAAATGGCAGCCCACTCCAGTGTTCTTACCTGGAGAATCCCAGGGACAGAGGAGCCTGGTGGGCTGCCGTCCATGGGGTCGCACAGAGTCGGACACAACTGAAGCAACTTAGCAACAGCAGCAGCAATAAATGGAGCTAGTACTGGATGTCTCTATAGGAAAAGAAAAAAATAGAGGATGAGCTTCAATCCCCACTTCTCACCATATGCCAAAATAAACTCAAAATGTCATAAGCTGTAATTTTAAAATTTAACCTATAAAACTTAAATAAGAAAAAATCTTTATTTTTTTGGGATCAGGTGTGTCTGTCATAAATTAAACACAAAAATATCTCATTATTAAAAATGATAAATTGGAATTCACAAAAGGAAAAACTTCCATCCTTCAAAATGTACAATGAAGAAAGTGAAACTACTAGCCACAGACTAAAAAATATTCAAATAAAAAGAAAATATCTAAATAAATATATCTGAAAAAGATCTAGTATCAAGAATCTATAAGGAATACTTTAGTACTCAGTAATAATGAGACTAGCAGTCAATAAAAATAAAGTTGATTCCATTAAAGAACTCAGTGAGGCCACTACTCTATACCCCTTATGAATTGATATCTGTTCTCCTGAGTCCAGGTGGTGCAGGGGTAAAAGAATCTGCCTACAATGCAGGAGATACAGGTTTGATCCCTGGGTTGGCAAGATCTCCTGGAGTAGGAAATGGCAACCCACTCTAGTATTCTTGCCTGGGAAATTCCATGGACAGAGAAGCCTGGCAGGCCACAGTTCATGGGGTCACAAAGAGTCAGACACAACTGAGCATGCACATATGTATTCCAAGTCCAAACCTGATCCCATGACCAGAGCTTAGCAGGACTGCTGACTGCTTGACACGGGTAGAGGTAAAAGCATCCAGTTTCAGGAATATTGCCTAATTCATTTCAGTCCAACCTTTCGTGCACAACACGGAACAAATTAAAACACAGAGAGCAAGGACTTCAAGTTTATAGCCCAGGTTGTAAGAACTGTTTTGAGTCTGGTTTGTTAATAACACTTGTCAACTACAAGTCTGTATGTAAGACAGCAAAGTGAAAAAAGGAAAAGGAATATATAATATAGGGCTCAACAGCTAACACAGTTGTAGAAAGTTAAACACTGAAATTTAATTTAATCACAGTTGTGATAGAACTATATCAAGGGATGAATTGAAATACTCTATATTTTCCAGAAGCTAGGATGTTAGAGAGAAATTGAGAATTAAGTCAGAAATCACATCTTATAAGATGTACATTGACTTGTGGAGTTATACCAAACTGAGAAATCATATTCAGTAAACTGTCACAATGAACACCAGACTCCTATATACAAGATTAGACCACAGATAAACTGATGCAAGGATAATTCTGCATGGTCTCAAGGTTTCTAAAAAATAAAATCATTGATATTTCATCAGCGAGGTCTAACCAATCCGTGCTAAAATCAGCATAAATTTTATAATACCCCTTTCCTACCTCCTATTGACTCGTCTTTGTTCTGCATAATGTAGGGCCTCCTTTGCTGCAGCAAATAATAAAACTAACTGCTGATTTCAGGTGTGTTCCTAACCATCTCTTGCTGATACAGAAAGAAGAATGGGAAGACAGAATAGAGTATGTGGTGACAGATTCTTATCCTCCATAGTTGGACGTGAATAGATGATGCATAAGAGGTATAAACCAAGAAGCAACAATAAAAGCATGCTATTTAAACATAGGGAGATAAGCATTAAAAGAATCACCTAAGGAAACTGAAAGTGGTTGCCTCACAGAATAAGTTAGAAGACTGTCATTTTGTTTAAAATCTTGCACAACTATTTGAATCTTTGAGCTATCTGCACATATAACTTTGATGATAATGGAATTAATTTGAAGATAATAAACTAAGGAGATATTTCAGGACAAAAGAAGAATGAAAAGCCATATTCTATTGTTTATCTGAATTTATAGACTAATATTCCTATCCACTTTTAATGTATTCATTTAACAAATACCTATTAATATTTATTGAACACTACTAGGTACCAGACACAATTATAGGTAATGGGGATACACTAGAGAAAAGACGGAAAAAGGAAAAAACAAAAAAACCCTGCCCCAGAGCCTCCTGACTTTAATTTTAATTATAGATAGAGAACAGGGCAGGAAATTTCTAAAATGAATCTGAAGCATCTTACAATCTAACGCATTTTACAGAATGTAAAAAAGCACTCCAAAAAGAATTCCAATAATGGGTGCATGACATAGAGATATAGAAGCCAACTGAAAGAGCTCACAATGGTCAAAGATGTAAAAATTTTAGCAACAAAGTAACGGAATATTAGATTAGCCCAAAGTATACATTAAATACATATGAGTCCATATTGATAGAAGGAGAGAAGAGGAAAGAAAGAACAAATTTCCCAGGAAAAAGAATTCCAAATAATTTATATAGCCACTCCACACTTAACTGTGAGCTGTGTATAGTGACTTCCTTCCCAGAAGCACATTATGGAAAGGAGGACAAAAGAATAACTTTATAGTGGAGAAACCTGACAAACACTACCTCAGCTAAGTAATCAAGGTCAACATCAATAATGATAAAGTCATGTTCATAATATTTACTTGGCATTATGGATGAAAATGGTACTTTACTTTTCTGGTCTTCCAACCAAAAACTCTTAACTCCAGGCTAATCATGAGGAAAAACAACAACATATCTCAGTTGAAGGACATTCTACAAAATACACAACCAGCACTCCTCAAAACCGTCAAGGTCAACAAAAATAAGGAAAATCTGAGAAAATGTTACAGCCTCTTGGAAATATAATTAAATATAATTATATATAAACATAATGGATATATAATTAAATATAATATAATATCCTGAATGAGATTCCAGAACAGAGGAGGGACATTAGGTAAAAACTAACAAAACCTGAATAAAGTATGAACTTTATTACAAATAGCATATCAGTATTAGTTTATTAATTGTAACATATATGCCATACTAATGTAAGATGTTAATAATAGAGGAAACTGAATACAGGGTACATGGACACTCTGTACTATCTCTGCATTTTTCTGTAAATCTAAGACTACTTTTTAAAATAAAGCTTATTTCATGAATGAAAATGAAAACACAACAACCCAGAACCTATGGGACACTGTAAAAGCAGTGCTAAGGGGAAGATTCATAGCGTTACAGGCCTACCTCAAGAAACAAGAAAAAAGTCAAATAAATAACCTAACTCTACACCTAAAGCAACTAGAGAAGGAAGAAATGAAGAACCCCACGGTTAGTAGAAGGAAAGAAATCTTAAAAATTAGGGCAGAAATAAATGCAAAAGAAACTAAAGAGACCATAGCAAAAATCAACAAAGCTAAAAGCTGGTTTTTTGAAAAAATAAACAAAATTGACAAACCATTAGCAAGACTCATTAAGAAACAAAGGGAGAAGAACCAAATTAACAAAATTAGAAATGAAAATGGAGAGATCACAACAGACAACACTGAAATACAAAGGATCATAAGAGACTACTACCAGCAGCTCTATGCCAATAAAATGGACAACTTGGAAGAAATGGACAAGTTCTTAGAGAAGTATAACTTTCCAAAACTAAACCAGGAAGAAATAGAAGATCTTAACAAACCCATCACAAGCAAGGAAATCAAAACTGTAATCAGAAATCTTCCAACAAACAAAAGCCCAGGACCAGATGGCTTCACAGCTGAATTCTACCAAAAATTTAGAGAAGAGCTAACACCTATCTTACTCAAACTCTTCCAGAAAATTGCAGAAGAAGGTAAACTTCCAAACTCATTCTATGAGGCCACCATCACCCTAATTCCAAAACCAGACAAAGATGCCACAAAAAAAGAAAACTACAGGCCAATATCACTGATGAACATAGATGCAAAAATCCTTAACAAAATTCTAGCAAATAGAATCCAACAACATATTAAAAAAATCATACACCATGACCAAGTGGGCTTTATCCCAGGAATGCAAGGATTCTTTAATATCTGCAAATCAATCAATGTGATACACCACATTAACAAATTGAAAGATAAAAACCATATGATTATCTCAATAGATGCAGAAAAACTCTTTGACAAAATTCAACATCCATTTATGATTAAAACTCTCCAGGAAGCAGGAATAGAAGGAACATACCTCAACATAATAAAAGCTATATATGACAAACCCACAGCAAGCATCACCCTCAATGGTGAAAAATTGAAAGCATTTCCCCTGAAATCAGGAACAAGACAAGGGTGCCCACTCTCACCACTACTATTCAACATAATTTTGGAAGTGTTGGCCACAGCAATCAGGGCAGGAAAAGAAGTAAAAGGAATCCAGATAGGAAAAGAAGAAGTGAAACTCTCGCTGTTTGCAGATGACATGATCCTCTACATAGAAAATCCTAAAGACTCTACCAGAAAATTACTAGAGCTAATCAATGAATACAGTAAAGTTGCAGGATATAAAATTAACACACAGAAATTTCTTGCATTCCTATACACTAACAATGAGAAAACAGAAAGAGAAATTAAGGAAACAATACAATTCACCATTGCAACACAAAGAATAAAATACTTAGGAGTATATCTACCTAAAGAAACAAAAGACTTATACATAGAAAACTATAAATCACTGATGAAAGAAATCAAAGAGGACACAAACAGATGGAGAAATATACTGTGTTCATGGATTGGAAGAATCAATATTGTCAAAATGGCTATACTACCCAAAGCAATCTATAGATTCAATGCAATCCCTACCAAGCTACCAACAGCATTTTTCACAGAACTAGAACAAATAATTTCACAATTTGTATGGAAATACAAAAAACCTCGAATAGCCAAAGTAATCTTGAGAAAGAAGAATGGAACTGGAGGAATCAATCTGCCTGACTTCAGACTCTACTACAACGCCACAGTCATCAAGACAGTATGGTACTGGCACAAAGACAGAAATATAGATCAATGGAACAGAATAGAAAGCCCAGAGATAAATCCACGAACCTATGGTCACCTTATCTTCGACAAAGGAGGCAAGGATATACAATGGAAAAAAGACAACCTCTTTAACAAGTGGTGCTGGGAAAACTGGTCAACCACTTGTGAAAGAATGAAACTAGAACACTTTCTAACACCATACACAAAAATAAACTCAAAATGGATTAAAGATCTAAATGTAAGACCAGAAACTATCAAACTCCTAGAGGAGAACATAGGCAAAACACTCTCCGACATAAACCACAGCAGGATCCTCTATGACCCACATCCCAGAATTTTAGAAACAAAAGCAAAAATAAACAAATGGGACCTAATGAAACTTAAAAGCTTTTGCACAACAAAGGAGACTATAAGCAAGGTGAAAAGACAGCCCTCAGATTGGGAGAAAATAATGGCAAATGAAGCAACAGACAAAGGATTAATCTCAAAAATATACAAGCAACTCCTCCAGCTCAACTCCAGAAAAATAAATGACCCAATCAAAAAATGGGCCAAAGAACTAAACAGACATTTCTCCAAGGAAGACATACAGATGGCTAAAAAACACATGAAAAGATGTTCAACATCACTCATTATCAGAGAAATGCAAATCAAAACCACAGTGAGGTACCATTACACGCCAGTCAGGATGGCTGCTATCCAAAAGTCTAAAAGCAATAAATGCTGGAGAGGGTGTGGAGAAAAGGGAACCTCTTACACTGTTGGTGGGAATGCAAACTAGTACAGCCACTATGGAAAACAGTGTGGAGATTTCTTAAAAAGCTGGAAATAGAACTGCCGTATGACCCAGCAATCCCACTTCTGGGCATACACACTGAGGAAACCAAATCTGAAAGAGACACATGCACCCCAATGTTCATTGCAGCACTGTTTATAATAGCCAGGACATGGAAGCAACCTAGATGCCCATCAGCAGACGAATGGATGAGGAAGCTGTGGTACATATACACCATGGAATATTACTCAGCCATTAAAAAGAATTCATTTGAATCAGTTCTAATGAGATGGATGAAACTGGAGCCCATTATACAGAGTGAAGTAAGCCAGAAAGATAAAGACCATTACAGTATACTAACACATATATATGGAATTTAGAAAGATGGTAACGAAAACCCTATATGCAAAACAGAAACAGAGACACAGATGTATAGAACAGACTTTTGGACTCTGTGGGAGAAGGCAAGGGTGGGATGTTTCAAGAGAACAGCATTGAAACATGTATATTATCTAGGGGGAAACAGATCACCAGCCCAGGTTGGATGCATGAGACAAGTGCTCGGACCTGGTGCACTGGGAAGACCCAGAGGGATCGGGTGGAGAGGGAGGTGGGAGGGGGGATCAGGATGGGGAATACATGTAAATCCATGGCTAATTCATGTCAATGTATGACAAAAACCACTACAATATTGTAAAGTAATTAGCCTCCAACTAATAAAAATAAAATAAAATTTAAAAAAATAAAATAAAGCTTATTTCAAAATTTTGAACAAATGAAATACATATACATATATATATATATATATATATATATACAGAGTGAATATATATACATATATATATATATATTCAGATAGGCAATTTAGCAATTAGGGTCTACTCTGCTCTTCAAAAATAACAATTATCTACTAATTAGCTAAGTCTCCTCATCATGTGATTTATTGAACAGACTGTCTAAAAGCCAAGATTATGAATTCCAAATTGAATATTCTAGAAAAATGTGTAAAATGGACATATGCTTAAATATCAAAAGTACCTCTCTTTAGGGTGAAATCACAGGTGAACTTTCTGTATTTTCCAAGTTACCCACAATGGGCATGTAGTACACATAGAATTTCAAAAGGTTACAAAATAATAATAATAATAATAAAAGAAAATGTGAGTCTGGTAAAATTTACAATTAAATAATTTACATTTATGTGCTGCAGAAGGCATCTTAGAGGAAGAGAAAGAATATTCTACAAATACTGGATGCCAGTCACTGAGCTGGGAATAGTCTACAAAAGCTGGATGCCAGTCACTTGGCTGGGCACTTAACATGCGTTATTTCATTTAGGTGTGTAAAATAAGAATGTCCTTGAATTGAATCACATTTGGAGAGTAATTTTATGTTTCTGAAGCCGTTGTAAGTTTAAGGCAAAAATGCTAAAGCATGCTTTTTAGAATTCCAATCAGACATTTTCTGGTCTTATGCTAAAAGCACAATTAGTTACCCACCACCTAACATGCCATCTATTTTTTTTTTCGTCACACATTTTTATTTGATCCACTTCTGAAGAGAAGCCAATACACCATGTCCTGCTGATGTATAAATCTCTTAAACTAATTTTATGCTTCATTGTAAAATAATTGATTTGTGATTCACAGGACATTAATTAACTCATATAAGCCTTTAATAGTAAGTAAATAATTAAGTTTCGAAAACGATAGTACGTAATTGTGTTTAAAAGGACTCTTTTCCACAGTTCGGTTTTGTTTGTTTGCTTTTATGTTACATAAAATAAAGATGGAGAACATTTTTAATCACACTGATCACAGAGTTAGAATTGCAAATTTCATATCTGTGTCGATATCTTCACATAGGGCTCCATTTTCTGTGAAAGCATATATTGAAATCAAAACTACAATCAGTAACAAGCATATATTGTTTTTGCAAGTGAGTGCACAAAGTGGATGCTTAGTAAATTTACATATTTGTGGATTTTTTTCTCTAAAGATTTCCAACACACTTGAAAAAGCTGTTTTTTCTTCTACATCTTTTTCTGGAGGTGATTGCTAAATTTCACAAAGTGACAATACTGTAATTATTGAATGCTGGCTCAGTATTTTGTTATATTAATACATAGTCTGATCTAATCCTTAAAATAATCTGTCATATACATGCTATTATCCCCAGTTTAAAAGGAATTTGTCTAAAGTCACATGGCAGTAGGTAGAAAAGCCGTGTTTCAAACCTATGAAATAAGGAAGACCTTATTCCAAAGTCCGAAGTCTTAACCATCCTGCTGACTGCGCCTTAGCATCATGGTCTGCCTTTAACACGGAGTTAGAGTTGGTTCCCCTCTAATTTTCAGCTCTCACTGGCTAGTTGAACTTGCCCTAGTTCTGTCCCACTGTGTCTAAACTAACCTCATCTCTCACCTAGACTTCTGCAGTAAACTCCTATCTGCTAATCTCAAGGTCTTCCTAACTCTTTCTTCAAGTCCCTTTCCTCTACCCACTCCCCTGGCCTCAATCCATTCTCCATACTGTAACCACAATGATCTTCTCAAACCGTGTGGCCTATAAGCCACAATCTGTTTGCTACATGACTATCCAGCTTCATCTTGCACGATGCTACCCTTCATCCTGGGGGCTCCTGCCACACAGGTCTTCGTCACACATGAAAATGTACCATACTCCCTCCTACCACAGGGCCGTTGTATACGCTGTTCCCTCTTCCAGGATCACTCTTTGCCTAGTTAACCCCTACTTACCTTTCACATAACAACTCATAATCATGGCATTGGGAAGCCTTCCTTGACCTCCATATGAAGACATTACTCCTCCTATTAAAAGAACTCTGGCAATGTGCATCTCAGTCCTTTTTCATACTGCCTCTACAACGACATGCTTGCTTTTGTGATTACTTGATTAGTGTCTGTTAAAGTCCCTAGGCCCTATCTTACACCAGAGAAGCCCAGTGAGGGCAAGGACAACTCTGTTTGCTTGTGCACACACAGTTTCAGCATTCAACAAATGCCAACAAATGAGCAACTATTACCACTCTCTACTACCATCATCTTCTAGGGACTACAATCCTTCTCCTATAGGAAGAATCTTCTCTGCTTCTCAATCAGATCAAAGATGGGGTAAAAAATAGGGCAAGGTAGGGAGACAAATAAAATGGTAGTAGTGGCCGCAGAATACACCCCCTGGGATCCATGGACAAGAATTTCAACAGCTACTTTAAATTATAGGTGTTAGTTTCAAATGTATATCTTTAGCCTTCAACCTGTACTACAAATTTCAATGTCTAATCCACTTGAATTTCTTTTTTTCCTTCCAGTTTTATTGAAATATAATTGACATTCAGCACTAAGGTGTGTAGCATAATGATGTGATATATATATATCATGAAATTATTACCACAATAAGCTCAGGGAACACTGATCATCTCATATAGACACAACATTTTTAAAATAGAAAAAAAAATTTCCTTCTGATGAGAACTCTTGGCAACTTTCATATATAATATACAGCAGCATTAATTACATTATCATGTTGTACATTACAATCCTAGGCTTACTTATCTCTTAACTGGAAGTTTGTACCTTTTGACCACCTTCATCTAATTTTCCCCTCCCCAACTTTGCCTCTAATCTCTCTTTCTATGAGTTTGCAGGTTTTTTGAAATATAATTGACCCATAATACTATGTTAGATCCTGATACATAGTGATTCAACATTTTAGTGTATTTCAAAATGATCACCAGGGTAAGTCTAGCTACCATCTGTCACCATGCAAAGATATTATACAATCACGGACTATATTCCACATACTGTACATTTCATGCCTGTGAGGCCTTTATATTGTAAGTGAGAGTGTGTACCACTTTTTCTAAAAGGCATTTCACATTTAACGTGTCCCAACTTGAGCTACCTTAATCTCTCCTACAAAGTCTCCCTAGTTTTCCCCCACCATGATAAATGGCATCACCATGCATCCAAATGTTTGGGCTAAATATCTAGGAACCATGCCTGTTTCTCCTCTTTCTCATATACCCTACATATAAATTCAAATCTACCTCCTGTTCAAAACCCTCCAATAACTCCTCATGATACTTAGAATAAAATCCAAAATCTTTATTTCACCTTAAGGCTCTTCATAATGTGGTCATTCATCACCTTTCTGATCTCAGTTGCTCTCTTTCTCACAAGAGTTAGCATCATTGGCTTCCTTCCTGTTCCTCAAAGATGCACATGACCATCTCAGAATCTCTATTCATGTTTCTCTGGGCCTGAAAGGCTTTTACCAAGGATATCTGCCCAGCTCACTTCCTCCAAGGCACTATTCACATATTCCCTTATTGAGAATCCTTTCCTCATTACCATCTCTACATAACTCCCACTACTGCTCTATAGCTGTTTTTCTCTTTTTCTTTCTTAATAGAACTCATCACTACTGACATTAAATTATATAATTATTTATATGTTTATTCATTGTGACTCCACACTATATTGTAAACCCCTCAAAGGTTATCTATCCTGTCAAGTATCCTGAAGATTAATAATTATCCTATGAATGAATGAACATAATTTTCAATGTCCAACTATTTTGAATTATGTAACAGTTTGAATTTTTCATGGTGACTAGATTTTTAATATGAAATAAATGAACTATTTCATAACTAGTGTTAAAAAAGGACAGAAATGCAGAATGCAATCTTTTAATGGATAGCTAAGAATGATTATAAACCTGTACAAAGCAGGTGTAAAAAAAAAAGCTTTATTGTTGTGGTTTCTTTTTTTAAAAACTTCAGAGTCAGAAAAGTTGTTTCCTTTATTGTTTCCCTTTAGCTCACCTCTATAAAGTCTGTCATCAACCTCTACTCATGACAGTATCATGGCAAAAATACTGTGTGTCTATGAAAAGACTACATAACTTATAAGGAAAAGACAATGGCATTCAAGGCAGTAAAGTCATTAAATGACTCACCCTGTGATTACTCAGTAAGTAAAGCTTAAGAGATGTGGAAAGCTCACTATTGATTTTTTTTTCTTCATATTATCCTAACATTAACACCAAAAATAACAAATTTCTGATTCAAGCAAAAAAGAAAAAGATGGCAAATTAACACCATAGTTTCTATTTTAGATAATGGATATTTCACCCTAAAATTTCCAGCGTGCCAGAAGAGAACTAAGAGAACTCTTTGTTTTATTCAAGTATAGTTGATTTACAATGGTGTGTTAATTTCTGCAGTACAGCAAAGTGATTCAGTTATATATATGTAACATATATATATAATGTGTATATATAACTGAATATAATATATATATATGTATTCTTTTTCATGTTCTTTTCCATTATGGTTTATTATAGGATATTAAGTACAGTTTACTACGCCATACTGTTGGAATTTGCTTATCCATTCTATACATAACAGTTGGCATCTGCTAATCCCAAACTCATAATCCAGTCCTCCTCCAGCCACCTACTCCCTTGGGAACCACCAGTCTGTCCTCTATGTCTGTGAGCCTGTTTCTGTTTGGTAGATAGGTTCATTTGTATCATATGTTACAATCCACATATAAGTAATATCATATGATGTATGTCTTTCTCTCTTTGATTTACAACACTTAGTATGAAAATCTCTAGGTCCATCCATGTTGTTGTAAATGGTATTGTTTCATGTTTCTTATGACCGAGTAGGATTCTATTGTTTGTATGTACCACATCTTAATCCATTCATCTGTCAATAGATGTTTATGTTGTGTCCATGTTTTGGCTACTATGAATAGTGCTACTGTGAACATAGTGATGCATATATATGCACATATCTTTTTGAATTGTAGCTTTCTCCATGTATATGTCCAGGAGTGGGATTGCTGAATCATATGGAAATTGTATTTTTAGTTCTTTGAGGAGCCTCCTTATTGTTTTCTGTCGTGGCTGCACCAATTTATATTCCTACCAACAGTATAGGAGGGTTCCCTTTTCTCCACACCCTCTCCAGCATTTGCTATTTGTAAATATTTTGGTGATGGCCATTCTGACTAGTGTGAGGTGGTACCTCACTGTAAGTTTGGTTTGCATTTCTAACAGAACTCTTCAAAGGACTCATATCCACTTAATTAAGCAGGTCAGAAAAGCCGGGAGTCGGCCTGCACACTCCACTTGCCCATGCTCCTCACCATCCTTTTCCACTCCCCATCAACCAATCAATCGAGTCTATCAGTTTTATATACTAAATGTGTCTCAAAGTCATCACTTTATTGCTTTAAGTAGCCACTTTCCTAACCCTCTTACTTGGATACAGAACAGCTTCCTGAAATTTCTCCCCACACTCACATTTTTTCCTTCAGATTCATTCTCCAGTCTATAGTAAAGTGATTCCTTGAAAATACACAGTGGCTTCTTTCTGCCCTTAGGATGGTCTTAACATGAGCTAACAGATGTACATATTTTAGCCTTTGCCTAGTTCCCCAACATCATCTTATACTACTCTTGCCTTTACTCTTTCCACTTGAAACACATCATTCTCCTGTTAGTTCCTTGGAAGTGCAGACCTTTTCTTTCTTTTTTTTTTTTCGCCTCAGGACCTTCTCACAAGCATCATTCTGACTTCAGATTAAAGATGGCTTCCTTGAAAGAAGTCTTCCAGGGCCTCCATACTACAAGAGGTTCTCCTATTAAAAACCTTCATAGCTCTCTGCTATTTCTGTCCCAACATGTGTCATAAATTAATTTACTTATTTATTTAATAAGTAAAATTATTTACTTAATTTACTTATTTATTTAATATTTCCCTTGTACATCATACTGTAAGCTCCTTGAAAGCAAGAACATGGTAGTGTTGCTCACTATTTTATTCCAACACTTAGCATAAAACCCAGTATATCGTGGAAACTCTAAATATTTGTCACATAATAACAGCCTGAGATAAGGAGAAATGGTCAAATGTTGCCATATGCAATTTAGGTTACATTTAAGAGCATTTTCCAAGCACCAATGAACACTGCAATGGGGCTCCAAAAAAAGGCTGAAGAATCATCAGCTGTGGAGGCTTAAAAACAGGATATATTTATATCTGTCTAGAGCTGCACTGCTCAATATGGTAGCCACTAGCCACATGGAGCTATTGAGTTCTTAAAATCTGACTAGTCCTAATTGCGATGTGGTATAAGTATAAAATGCATCACAGGTTTTAAGAGGCCTGGAAAAAAAAGTAAAATATCTGATCAATACTTTTTATATTGATTACATGTTGAAATAATATTTTGGGTTAAAAATACATTCCTAAACTTAGCTTCACTTCTTCTTACCTTTTTTAATGTGACTACTAGGAAATTTAAAATATATGTAGCTCACATTGTATTTCTATGGGCTGTGAAGGCCTATATATTTCAGGGTGATGCTGCCTGAAGATAAGCATGACACAGTGAGAGGAACTGTTCCCATGGATCTGAATACTGTAAGAAGTCATGAAGAATCTCCTTCTGTTAGCACTGGTTTTCTATCTCCCAATATTCCTCAGCCCCATTTGACTGTGTCTGTGCTACTCCACCACATGTCCAAATATTTGTTCAACATATTTCCCCACTTGGTCAAACAATACTTAACAGGCTGAATTTCAAAGCCCCTTCTCGTGCTTTTATTTAATCAGTATCCTAAAGGCTGACATAAAGTGTGCAAAATTCAGCTTTCTTATAATACTTTACTGAATTCTAAATTCTAGTTTGCTGACAGAGAGCTTGGGACAGTTTGGTGTGATGAGTCATTTCTATCCAAAGTAGAGCCAAACAGTGAAAGAATTGTTTAGAATTGCAGACATTGGGTTTTACAGATTCTCTTTCTACTGCTGAAAGCTAAATCCCTCCTCAGAATTTTCTCTGTATTCCTACTACAGTTTGCCCATGTCATTTTTACATGTGGTCTTCTTCCTCTGAAGATCTTGAGACAAGTGAATGTATGGATTTATCTTTGAGACAAGTGAATGTATGGATTTATCTTTGTATCCCTAGCCTCTAACCTAGCACAGTGCCTGGCACAAAGTAGGCACTCAATAAATCTTTTCTAGAATGTGTTGAATGAGGGAAAACACTCTGATCACTCCTTGACTCTAACGTCAAAACTTACTACAGATTCGATTTATGAGTTTGTACTTAATGAACAACCATCCAGGGATTATTTTAGGAGCATTTCATGAGTGTGTGTTTGGAGTGGCTATATCAAAGGTAGAGTCTTAAAACTTCCCTATAATGCCAAGGACTTTGCTTTAAGCATTTCACAGGTTCCATACACATTAACTGAATAACAAATTATAATTCTTAGGACAAGCATGAATCCCACTTACAGGTGAAGGACCTGACCAAGGATTGTTCTTAGCATCCCTGATCTCTTAGGCAACAGGCTAAGCTTATGTATAAAATTATTATTCACACAGCTTACTGAGTATACCAGCAAAATTATAAGCTAAGTTTGGGATAAGCTGCTACCACTGAAATATGAAGGTCGAATGATTCCTTCTGAACAGAAATGCTACAGGGCATAAAGATGATTGAATAACTACATCAAGAGTATGTACTAAAAATTTACCTTAGGCAATTAGGTCTAGGTGAGTAGAGCAACAGAGTAGTTGCATGTACATGATGGACTAATATATATAACCTTCACATTTGACCAGGAACAATCAAGCTCTTGCTTCAACACAAGGACATTGAGAAGCACAGCAGCATACCTGTTGATTGCCAGAAATCAACACAAGGAGACAAATAACTTTGGTACCTGACAGCTTGAGAGAGTTGTTTCATTTCAGCAAAAGTATAAGGCAGCCTAACTAGGTGAAGGACAGTGCAGCAAATATCCATAGTTTTAGAAATTTCTGCTAGTCAGAGGGCAGTCCAAGTGTATTCTTGGGCTGAGTGCAACATGTGAATGAAATATAAACATTAACAACTCAGGAATAAATAAATCAGAAATTCAATTTGGGGAATTTCAAATGGATGATTCTCATTGAGGAGTTACAATCTCAAGTCAGAAGAGATTTTGCATCATAGCAGATTTTTCTTCCAGACTAATAAAGCCTAAGTAGCAATACCATCAAAAGATGATTTTTAATTACAAAAGGGGTGTGTGTGTGTGTGTGTGTGTGTGTGTGTGTGTGTGTGTAGACTCCTCAACATTTTGTAAATAATCAACATTTATACATATAAGTGGCTGACCTGGCCTACATCCAGGCCATAACTGTTTTTACCCTTGGTGGTCATTGAACTCCCCAACAATGGTTTTCAGAAATTGTGTATAGAGAAATTGAAATCCCATTTCAGTACTGATAGACAGTGGGTCATAGGCATTGTGGCACGTCACATCTCTAGCCACTCCACTTTTCCATAAACAAAGGAATAATCTATAGATGTAGATTCAACTAGGGGCATACACATTATCTGTGTTAGCAAATTCTCTTCTTGGTAAGAACTACCATTTGCCATTCCCAGACAATCAATATTACAAACAGGTACCATGTAAACTCATACAAGCCTATTTAACCCATTAGTGACTGAAATGCAATGGAAGAAGAAAATGAGAGAGAAACAGGAAAGAGGCATGAAGGAAAAATGGATTTCCACAGAGCAGTGATAACACACAGGTGAACTCTAAGGGAAATTATAAGTTACTATAAGCTATATTGTGAATTAATTAATATATTGGATTATCTGAGAACACAACTACCACTTACAATAATGCTTCCATGGAGAGACATGTCAAAATTTTTTCTGAAATTAGTTTTATTTCATTTTTTCTTAGTAAAAGATGGAAATCAAGAGCGGTATAAAGAAAAGTACAGATGATTTCTCTTTTGAAAGGATATTTATTTTATTTGGCTGTACTGGTTCTTAGTTGTGGCACATGGGATCTTCGATCTTCATTGTGGCATGCAGGATCTTCAGTTGCAGCCTGTGGAATCTAGTTTCCTGACCATGGATTGACCTTAAGCCCCCTGCACTGGGACCATGGAGTCTTAGACACTGGACTACCAGTGAAATCACCCAATGATTCTTTAAAAAAAGAATTCATTTTCCCCTACTAACTGGGGATACAGGCAAATAAACAAAGCATTTGCGTGCTAACTACCTCAAAAGGATGTGGGGTGACATGGAGCACAAAGAAGGGGCATCTAACTAATCTTGATGATGGTAGAGAGGTAGTTTCTAAGGAAGGTGTAGGGGGAATGATTTGAAAGAAATGAAAGAAGATAAAGATCAGACAAGGGTATTCTAGGCAAAAATAAAATGACATATTGTGTTTTGGAAACAAAAGAAATAAAGAGATAAGGAAGACTCCCAGCTTTCTGGGTTTAGCTCCAGGAAGGTAGTGGTATCATTCACCAAAAGAAAAAAATACTGTAGCTTTGGATTTGTGAGTCTGAGTTATCTAAGGAACACACAAGTGGTAGTACTACTTAGGGGCCAGGGGGACACAAGAAGCTGAGACTCATGAGAGACTTCTGGATGGCAGATACAGATTTTTAAGCCACAGAGATAGTAATTGGAGACCCTGGAGAGAGCAAATCCCTCCCAGGGGTGTACTGACTTGAGAAGAGGACCTAGGCCAGAGCTTGAAAGAATAGGTAACAAAAAAGGGATAGCCAGAAGGGTTGGAGGAAAAACAAAAGATGCTACTGAAGCAAAATAAAAGGAGGATTTCAAGAATCAGAGTGATCAACAAAGATGATCAAGTAAGATAAGCATTGATAAGTATCCACCCTGTTTAGTTACATGGAGGTCATTGGCAACTTTGGCAAGAACAATACAGTTGAAGAGTACAGGAGGGCAGAAAGTGCATTATGATGGATTAAGGAACAGAGGCAGGTGAGTAGATGATTCTCAAAATTGTGCCTGTCAAGAAGCATTAGGAAGGTAACATGGGCCTGAGGGAGATATTTTGGTTCATTTTTCTTTGTTTACAAATCAAGTAAAGGATCCAACAAGATAAAGGAAGAATTTGAACATTGAAGAGAGAGAGGGGTAGTCACAAAATTAAGGGAAAGAATAGGATTCAGAGCTCACATGGAGGGAATTAGGACTACATAAGTAAATAAGAAAGGACTAAATAAATAATAATGACTAAATAAATTCCTCTCTACGGGAGGAATAAGAGAAAAGGAGAAAGCTGTAATAGGAGGATAGGTAAAATTATAATTTTGTTGGCTGGAGTTGAGGGTGTCCTATCTGATGGCTGTTATTGTCTCTGTGCAGCAGGTAATGATTTCATTATCTGAGGAGAGGTGAGAAGAAGAATGTACAGAACAACTATTATGAGAAGAGTTGAAAGTGGGAGAAAGAGCTGATTCTAACACATGGAAGGCTTGCTAAACTCTGCCAAGAGCCTAAAAAGGTGGGCGTTTCACCAACAACTGACTGAAGGGCTGGTTCCTGGGCTCTAAGCTCTAAGATTTATGGACTGGGAGAAAAAATGGAAGTGAATAAACTGGATGATCCTTATGAAATGAAAGGATAATTGGGGGAAGATACTGAGAGACCTAGAAGAATTAGATGTTTAGATTTAATATTAGCAAAGGCAGAGTAATTCTGAGAGATGGAGAGATACAGGGATTGGCTACTGGAGTAGGTAGCTGAAGTTTAGCGGTGATAAGCATATGAGCTTTGATAGGGTCACAGAACTGAGATACTACTGTTGTTGGATATATTGCTCACAAAGACATGGAAGTCACTCAGAATAATGCTACAAATTGAAATGGAAAATATTAACAATTATCTTTTGCTAATGAATGCAAAAGTTGTGATGAATGCCAAAATTTAAGTGAGAACAAAATGACGGAGGAGGGGAATGTCATAAGGATATAAAAAAACAACCTGAAAAATGTCCACTGTCCAAAGCTTTTTGAGCAACAAACCAATGATGGTTTTGGATTATAGTGCATAAAATAAAATAAATATCTATTACTTTCTACTGCTATAAATAAATGATGAAATAAATAAATACAGGAGAGGGAACAAAGCTTCCATACATTATAATTCTAAATAATAAATTGGAAGAAATGAAATAGAAAATCATCACAGCCGTATTTGCTTCAGGCATGAATGAATGGATGAATGCAGCTTTGAGCTGCAAAACATTAAGAAGAAATGCAATATTTACATTGCTAAAACTACCTCCCTAGTATATTCATTAATTATTATGGTGGTTTTAATGTACATACAAAAGTTTTTTTCAGTATTTTTCAATATTCCTTTCTCCAGAAAGTGCAGCTCAATTCTCTTGCCCTGAAGTGTGAACTATATATTGTGACTCACTTCTACTCAACAGGGTATGAAAAAAAAAATAGTAACTTTGCAGGGGAGAAACATGGCATGCATCACCTAAGCCACATGATCAAGGTTTACATCACCAGCACTAAGTCGTGACAACACAATGCATCCCAAACATGATGTGATGGGAAGGTTAATTGACTTTTGTGGTGGACTTCCTCAAAATCCACAACCCCAATCTAATCATGAACAACACCAACCAAACCCAAATTGAGGGACAATCTACAAAACACCTGATCAGTGATTTTCAAAAGTGTCAAAGACATGAGAAATTTTTAAAAGGTTGTGAAACAGAGAAGGGTTGGAGGAGACTAAGGGGACATGACAACTAAATGCAAAGTAGTAGTGGATTGGATCTTGTGGAAAAACTGGTGAAACCCAAAAAGTCTGTTGTTTAATTAACAGTGTTGTGCCAATGCATATTTCTTCGTTTTGACAAGTGTGCCATGGTCAGATAAGAGGTTAACATCAGGGGAAGCTGGTTGAAGGGTCTATAGGAATTCTGTATACTTCTGTACAACTCTTTTGTAAATAAGAATTCTTTCAAAATAAAGAATTTAAGAGAACTTTAATGAATAAGAATGAGCAGCTATCGCTTCTCGGCCTTTTGGCTAAGATCAAGTGAAGAATGAGTAGCTAAGAGACCAGCCTAATATCAGCAAAAGATAGTAAATGTAATGAGTGTTGAAATTCAATGATATGAGACTCAATGGAGTAGGAAGTTTTACAGAAAAAGGGATGCCTTGAAGCAGCATTATGGAGGGAGGAGTAGGGGCCAGATTATCAACTCCGCACTGGAGCCTAATATTTATTTGACTTGATGCTGCTGCTGCATCCAGAGGTCGAATAATGACTGAAAAGTATTCACTGCATTTGGCAATTATCTGATCCAAATATTATGTGGACAATTGGTCCTGATTTGTAGGTCTGTCATCCACATAATCTGTCAATATCAATCAGCTCCCTTCCATTATCCATGACAGATCTATGCTATTACCCACTTCAAAGTTTGCAGCCCCCAAGGACAAGCTGTAAGTGATCAGAGGAATGCCCAAGTTCTAAACTGGTTTGCATAATAGAGATGACTGACACATTTGGAACCCAGTAAATGCTCAAATTCTCTACTCATATTTCCAGGTTTTGTCACCTTTGACTGCCTTCCACCAAGGGATAAGTTTTCTACAAAGTTCTCTAAACATTAGGTCAAACTAGCAAAAAATTTAAGGAAAGAGATTTAAAAAAAAAGTTTGTTGAGTGTCTACAAAGTGTTCAAACAAGTAACTGATTCTTTATATCAGTTATTTCAATCAGAGATAATTTCTCAAATGTGCATAAATCAGGTAAAATAGAGACACTGGTAAATGCCATCCACTGTATTAATTGGGAAAATTAGTAACATATACTACTGTAAATTTAAGACTTAGAAAAAAACAGAAGCAAAAGAATGGGAAGGAATAAGTTTTAAGGTACTGATAGGTGGACTCTTATGCAATAGCTTTAGATATTTTTTATCCCAACCCATGGTTTATTTATCATTGGTAAGTGCCAGATCACAACCACAGCAGAGTGACAACTGCAAACAGAGAGCCACCAACACAGAAACCGGCAGAGGCACACAGAGTAAGCAGCCCCCATCACCACCAGCAAACAACTCCACTCTGCATCAGTATTCATCATAAAGTTCCAGGAAGAAAACTATTTAAGAACTCTCAACTTCTCATAAGAGTCTCAGTTGATAGATCAGTCTGACAAATACAACCGGAATTAAAGTATAATGATGATAGTGGTGGTAGTTTAGTCACTGTGTCCGACTCTTGTGACCCCATGAACTACAGCCCGCCAGGCTCTCTGTCCATAGGATTTCCCAGGAAAGAATAGTGGAAAGGGTTGCTATTTTCTAGTCCATATATGAATGAAAGATAGATGATATAATAGATTAGACAGACAAACAGACAGATATAAAATGGCAATAAATGTGTTCTAAAAACCAAATCTGAAACTTCAGTTAATAATATCCATAAGGTTAAAAAAATGAAAAAGAGCTTTTCTAAGACTAGCAATATTTGAGTGCTTAAATAAAATAACAGAAGAACAACTGCAATCAAGCAATGTTGTAGTTTACTCAGAGCTTGACTTCTTAAAGAGCTTTATATGTAATGTCCAGCCCACACCCAGAGAATTAAGTTGGAATCAGCATCTTGAATAAATACATTAACCTGCTCAAAATCATTTAGCAAAAATGACTGGGCCAAATCAAATCTTACTAGAGTGTTTGGGGCAGCACAGAAGAGTTACAATTAAAAACCTGAAAAGGCACGCTGAGATTTTCCTAAAAGATGTTTAAACAAACAAACAAACAAACAGAAAAAAAAATACAGTAATGAAAAAATCACAAGTTGAAATAAAAGAAAATGAATTTTTTGAAGAAGTGGGGAAATTGTAAGTTTTATTTTAGATGATCCCTGACTAATAACAGGTATCTTGATAACTATGACCATTGAATTTCCCTAGCAATTGTCTCTGAATTAAACAAATGCAGTATTTTTACACAACTCAAAAATTAAGACAGATTTTTGAGTTGGGCCATATAATTTACTTGGAGAGGGATCATATCATATCTACATTTTAAATTATTCTAGTTAAATCAATAGACGTTCAGATAATTTTATTCAGTTCAGACTTTGTAAAAACATTCAGACATTGTAAAAACCAGCACTGTTAAAAATGTTTTAGTGAAATACACATATAGAGAAAAGCACATTTCTTGTTTTGTTTTGTTTATAAGAGGCTTTTTTTTAAGAGCAGTTTTATGTTCACATCTATACTGAGCAGAAAGTACAGAGGTTTCCTATATTCTTTCTGTCCCAAACATGCATAGTCAATGCCATGCGCTTGCACCAGTTAACATCTTCCACCAGAGTGGTACGTTTGTTACAATCAGTGAATCTACATTTACACCCCAAGTCCACATCTTACCTTAGGGCTCGTTCTTGGTGTTGTACATTCCATGGATTTGGAGCGAAGTATAACAACATGGATCCATCATTACAGTAAGATATAGAGTATTTTCACTGCACTGAAAACCCTCTCTACTCAGCATATTCATCCCTCATGTACTTACTGTCCTCAAAGTTTTGCCTTTTTTTCAGAGTGTCACGGAGTTTGAACCATACAGTATATAGCCTTTTCAGATTGACTTTTTTTCACTTAGTAATACACATTTAAGTTTTCTCCATGTCTTTTCATGACTTCATAGCTCATATTTTTTTAGCATTACATAATATTCCATTGTCTGATGTACCACAGTTTATTTATCCATTCACCTACTGAAGAATATCTTGTTTGCTTCCAAGTTTTGACAATTATGAATAAAGCTGCTATAAATAGCCATGTATGGGTTTTCGTGCAGTTTTCAACTACCTTGGGTAAATACTGAGGGCATGTCCTGAAGTGTATCTAGTTCTGTGAGATACTGTCAAACTGTCTTCCAAAGTGACTATACCATTTGCATTCCCATCAGCAATGAATAAGAGTTTCTGTTGCTCCCCTTCCATATCAGCATTTGGGGTTGCCGGCATTCTGGATTTTGGCCATTCTGATAGCTGTGTAGTGGAATCTCATTGGTGTTTGTTTGTACTTTCCTAATGACATATGATGTGGAGCATGTTTTCATATGCTTATTTGACATCTGTGTATCTTTTCTGAGGGGTCTGTTACAACTTTTGGACCATTTGTTAATTGGGTTGTTTTCTTATTGCTGAGCTTTAAGAGTTTTTTGTATATTTTGGATAATAGTCCTTTATCAGACGTGTCATTGCAAATATTTTCTCCAAGTGTGTGAACTGTCTTCTCACTTCTCGACAGTGTCCTCCACAGAGCAGAGGTTTTTAATTTTAATAAAGTTTACCTTATCAATTCTAAAAAGCCATTAATAATTCTAAGGTCACCTAGAATTTCTCCTATGTTATATTCTAGGAGTTTTATACCTTTGCTTCTTATATTTAGGTCTATGACTCATTTTGTGTGAATTTTTCTAAAGGATATAAGGTCTGTGTCCAGATTCACTTTTTTGCATGTAGATGTCCAGTTGTTTAAGATCAATATGTTGAGAAGACTATTTTTGTTCCACTGTATTTAGCCTTTGCTCCTTTGTCAAGATCAGTTGCCTATATTTATGTGGTCACATACCTTAAATGCAAAATGCCAGGCTGGATGAAGCTCAAGCTGTAATCAAGATTGCCAGGAGAAATATCAATAACCTCAGATATGCAGATGACATCAACCTAATGACAGAAAGCAAAGAAGAACGAAAGAGCCTCTAGAAAAGGTGAAAGAGGAAAGTGGAAAAGCTAGCTTAAAACTCAACATTCAGAAAACTAAGATCATGACATCTGGTCTCATCACTTCATGGCAAATAGATGGAGAAACGGTGCAAACAGTGACAGGCTATTGTCTTGGGCTCAAAAATCACTGCAGACAGTGACTGCGGCCAAGAAATTAAAAAGACACTTGCTCTTTGGGAGACAAGACAAGACAATACGATACACAGACAGTGTATTAAAAAGCAGAGACATCACTTTGCCAGCAAAGGTTTGTATAGTTAAAGCTCTAATTTTTCCAGTAGTCATGTACAGATGTGAGAGTTGGACCATAAATAAGGCTGAGCACCAAAGAATCGACGCTTTCAAACTGTGGTGTTGGAGAAGACTCTTAAGAGGCACTTGGACAGCAAGGAAATTAAACCAATCAATCCTAAAGGAATTCAACCCTGAATGCTCATTAGAAGGACTGATGCTGCAGCTTAAACTCCAATACTTTGGCCATCTGATGTAAAGAGCCAACTCACTGCAAAAGACTCTGTTGCTGGGAAAGATTGAAGGCAGGAGGAGAAAGAGACAATGACAGAGGATGAGACGTTTGAACGGCATCACCAGTGAGTTTGAGCAAACTTCGGAAGATAGTGATGTATAGGGAACCCTGGCGAGCTGCAGTCCATGGGGTCGCAAAAAGTCGGACATGACTGAGTGACTGAACAACAACAGCAAATCTTAAATATAAAGGGCAGCAAATTTACAGCTACTGAGTGTACCCAGATAAGCATGTATTAAATATTATGAGTACATCCAACTAAAAAACTTCAGTTTTCCAGATTCATGTTAAGTTCAGTTCAGTTGCTCAGTCATGTCTGACTCTTTGCGACCCCATGAATTGCAGCACACCAGGCCTCCCTGTCCATCACCAATTCCTGGAGATTAATCAAACTCATGTCCATCGAGTCGGTGATGCCATCCATCCATCTCATCCTCTGTCATCCCCTTCTCCTCTTGCCCTCAATCCCTCCCACCATCAGGGTCTTTTCACTCTTCGCATGAGGTGGCCAAAGTATTGGAGTTTCAGCTTCACCATCAGTCCTTCCAATGAACACCCAGGACTGATCTCCTTAGGATGGACTGGTTGGATCTCCTTGCAGTCCAAGGGACTCTCAAGAGTCTTCTCCAACACCACAGTTCAAAAGCATCAATTTTTCGGTGCTCAGCTTTCTTCACAGTCCAACTCTCACACCCATACATGACCACTGGAAAAACCATAGCCTTGACTAGACAGACCTTTGTTGGCAAACTAATGTGTCTGCTTTTTAATATGCTATCTTGGTTGGTTATAACTTTCCTTCCGAGGAGTAAGCGTCTTTTAATTTCCTGACTGAAATCACCATCTACAGTGATTTTGGAGCCCCCAAAAATAAAGTCTGACACTGCTTCCACTGTTTCCCCATCTATTTCCCATGAAGTGATGGGACCAGATGCCATGATCTTAGTTTTCTGAATGTTGAGCTTTAAGCCAACTTTTTCACTCTCCTCTTTCACTTTCATCATGAGGCTTTTTAGTTCCTCTTCACTTTCTGCCATAAGGGTGGTGTCACCTGCATATCTAAGGTTATTGATATTTCTCCCAGCAATCTTGATTCCAGCTTGTGCTTCTTCCAGCCCAGCATTTCTCATGATGTACTCTGCATGTAAGTTAAATAAGCAGGGTGACAATATACAGCCTTGACGTACTCCTTTTCCTATTTGGAACCAGTCTGTTGGTCCATGTCCAACATGTTGGACATGTCTAACTGTTGCTTCCTGATCTGCATATAGGTTTCTGGAGAGGCAGGTCAGGTGGTCTGGTATTCCCATCTCTTTCAGAATTTTCCACAGTTTATTATGATCCACACAGTCAAAGGCTTTGGCATAGTCAATAAAGCAGAAGTAGATGTTTTTCTGGAACTCTCTTGCTTTTCCAAAGATCCAGCAGCAGATGTTGGCAATTTGATCTCTGGTTCCTTTGCCTTTTCTAAAACCAGCTTGAACATCTGGAAGTTCATGGTTCATGTATTGCTGAAGCCTGGCTTGGAGAATTTTGAGCATTACTTTGCTAGTGTGTGAGATTACTTTGCAATTGTGAGGTAGTTTGAGCATTATTTGGGACTGCCTTTCTTTGGGATTGGAATGAAAACTGACCTTTTCCAGTCCTGTGGCCACTGCTGAGTTTCCCAAATTTGCTGGCATATTGAGTGCAGCACTTTCACAGCATCATCTTTCAGGATTTGAAATAGCTCAACTGGAATTCCATCACCTCCACTAACTTTGTTCGTAGTGATGCTTTCTAAGGCCCACCTGACTTCACATTTCAGGATGTCTGGCCCTAAATGAGTGATCACACCACCGTGATTATCCGGGTCATGAATATCTTTTTTGTACAGTTCTGTGTATTCTTGCCACCTCTTCTTAATATCTTCTGCTTCTGTTAGGTCCGTAGCATTTCTATCCTTTATCGAACCCATTTTTGCATGAAATGTTCCCTTGGTTTCTCTAATTTTCTTGAAGTGATCTCTAGTCTTTCCCATTCTGTTCTTTTCCTCTATTTCTTTGCATTGATCTCTGAGGATGGCTTTCTTATCTCTTCCTTGCTATTCTTTGGAACTCTGCATTCAAATGGGACTATCTTTCCTTTTCTCCTTTGCTTTTCACTTCTCTTCTTTTCACAGCTATTTGTAAGGACTCCTTAGACAACCATTTTGCCTTTTTGCATTTTTTTCCCATGAGGATGGTCTTGATCCCTGTCTCCTGTACAATGTCATGAACCTCCGTCCATAGTTCATCAGGCACTCTGTCTATCAGATCTAGTCCCTCAAATCTATTTCTCACTTCCACTGTATAGTCATAAGGGGTTTGATTTAGGTCATACCTGAATGGTCTAGTGATTTTCCCTATTTTCTTCAATTTAAGTCTGACAGAATGTGGTCCACTGGAGAAGGGAATGGCAAAAGACTTCAGTATTCTTGCCTTGAGAACCCCATGAACAGAATGAAAAGGCAAAATGATAGGATACTGAAAGAGGAACTCCTCAGGTCAGTAGGTGCCCAATATCCTACTGGAGCTCAGTGGAGAAATAACTCCAGAAAGAATGAGGGGATAGAGCCAAAGCAAAAACAATACCCAGTTGTGGATGTGACTGGTGATAGAAGCAACGTCCGATGTTATAAACAGCAATATCAAATAGGAACCTGGAATGTAAGGTCCATGAATCAAGGCAAATTGGAAATGGTCAAACAGGAGATGGTAAGAGTGAATGTCGACATTCTAGGAATCAGTGAACTAAAATGGACTGGAATGGGTTAATTTAACTCAGATGACCATTATGTCTATTACTGTGGGCCAGAATCCCTTAGAAGAAATGGAGTAGCCATCATGGTCAACAAAAGAGTCCAAAATGCAGTACTTGGATGCAATCTCAAAAACGACAGAATGATCTCTGTTTGTTTCCAAGGCAAACCATTCAATATCACGGTAATCCAAGCCTATGCCCCACCCAGTAATGCTGAAGAAGCTGAAGTTGAATGGTTCTATCAAGACCTACAAGACCTTTTAGAACTAACCCCTGAAAAAGATGTCCTTTTCATTACAGGGGACTGGAATGCAAAAGTAGGAAGTCAAGAAACACCTGGAGTAACAGGCAAATTTGGCCTTGGAGCATGGAATGAAGCAGGGCAAACTAATAGAGTTTTGCCAAGAGAACACACTGGTCATAGCAAACACCCTCTTCCAACAACACAAGAGAAGACTCTACACATGGACATCACCAGATGGTCAACACTGAAATCAGACTGATTATATTCTTCGCAGCCAAAGATGGAGAAGCTCTATACAGTCAGCAAAAACAAGACCAGGAGCTGACTGTGGCTCAGACCATGAACTCCTTATTGCCAACTTCAGACTTAAATTCATGTTCAAATATTATCAAAACCATTTGCAGGCAATTTTATTCCCCAGAAATATGGAACCATTTTTTTCTCTTCTGAATTTCTTCTTTGACATCTCAATTTTCAGAAGCTGAACCCAAGTATAAGAAAATAAAACTATCTGGTATTCTGCAAATGTGACACTGAGCATATTCCTTATCCTAGTTCTTTTGGTAACCCCCCAGAACTTCAGACTGAAATTTTCTAATTTTACAATAAGTGAAATAACTTTGTACCAAGTTTCCTATCCTTTCTACAAGTCACTTCGTACACTAATAATGATTCCAACTGTGTAGATTCTGAGATCTGTTTGTAAGGAGGAATATGAAGAAATGATTATCCTGTGGTTCTACCTACATTTTTTACAGATGCAAAAGAGCTTGAGATAGGAAAAAGGGAAATGCAGGTTAGCTCAAGAGTACCTGTTGAAACTTTCAAAGTATCCTTAAAGAGGCAGAGTCCTGAGATATTGGGGAACCAGAAGGGATCCCAAACTATCTCAGTGATGCCCAATCCCAGAAAATACTTCCTTAACTCACATACCTCCTCATATTCACAATCCTATACACTTGATTGCTCTGGATGAAGCAAAATGAGAATTCCTCATACAACTGAAAAATTCTAGGGTAAATTTGACTTTAGGTACAACTGGATCCAATGGCTCAAAAAAGCCATCCAAACCTACCTCCTCTTACTCTGTATCTCTGCACAGACACCAGTCTCATAAAGGCTCTCCCACAGTGGTCTCAGGACAGTTCCATAGAATCCCAGGGCTACATCTTTGCTCATGCATGCCCATTAGCAAAGAATGAGAATTCTTGCCCCAGCATTCCCACCTAACCAAGAATTCACTGTGTCTCACCTTCTCCAGTCTGATCTCACAACTTTTCCTGAACAAATAATTATAACTAGGAAATGATGTATACGCCTGGCTCAGCCCATGTACATGCCTAATCTGAGATGGACATTGAAATAATACTACCTCATGGGCTGCAGGGAAAATGGGGATACAGTTATCAGCGGAAGGGAAAATAAGTATCGTGAAGCAAAATTACTTCAACAAACTCCATTGGTAATCCTGTCAAGCACTACAAGTTAAAAGACTGTAAAGACTTTCATGCCAAGTATCACCCATGTCAGTATTACCCTAGTCTCACTGGGATGGGGAGTCTTTCTCAGCAGTATCCAAAAAAAAAAAACCTTTACATAAAAGGAAGAAAAAGGAAGCCTGAATAGCCTGGAATGCTTTCTCTAGATAGATTAATTAATCTATGAAGTAAGAGCTGGACTGACTTGATGAATACATAAAACACTAACTGCTATGACTTCAAAGAGTGGAACTGTGAAAGTCAGAGCTGTGATCTTGAAAGGATTTGGTTGCTCACCGAAAAGTTCTGAAATGTTATCTTTGTGAGCACAAAGATAAACAAAAAGAGAGCTCACATGGAAGTAAGAGACTCAAGAAAGGTAATGCAACAGAGCACATTCAATAACATTGTTTGTATTAAAATAAACCTGTTGGCCAATGTTGCCTGAGCCGGGTGTGGAGGCCTGATGAGCTCAGCCAGCCACCCCAAATGTCCAGAACCTAACAACTGCTAGAAAGGAAAACACTCAAAGGGGAAACAGAAAACTGGGGCCAGAGGCTAATCATATGGTTGTAGAAAATATTAGCTTTTTCTTAGAGCCTACTTAGAAAACATTAGGCAAGTTTTCAACAATCTATGTTAAATATGTAGTGTTATAAATTAATGTGTAGTGTTATAAATTAATATGTAGTGTTATAAATTAATATGCATGCAATCACATCAGCTCAGTCCAGTTCCGTCACTCAGTCATGTCCGACTCCTTGCGACTCCTCTGACTGCAGAACGCCAGGCTTCCCTGTCCATCACCAACTCCCAGAGCTTACTCAGACTCAAGTCCATCGAGTCGATGATGCCATCCAATCATCTCATTCTCTGTTGTCCCCTTCTCCTCCTGCCTTCAGTCTTTCACAGCATCAGGGTCTTTTCCAACGAGTCAATTCCTTGCATCAGATGGCCAGAGTATTGGAGTTTCAACTTCAGCATCAGTCTTTTCAATGAATATTCAAGACTGATTTCTTTTATGATTGACTGGTTGGATCTCCTTGCAGTCCAACGGACTCTCAAAAGTCTTCTCCAACACCATGGTTCAAAAGCATCAGTTCTTCAGTGCTCAACTTTCTTTACAGTCCAACTCTCACATCCACATGTGACTACTAGAAAAACCATAGCTTTGACTAAACAGACCTTTGTTGGCAAAGTAATGTCTCTGTTTTTCAATATGCTGTCTAGGTTGGTCATAGCTTTCCTTCCAAGGAGCAAGTGTCTTTTAATTTCATGGCTGCAGTCACCATCTGCAGTGATTTTGGAGCCCAAAAATAAAGTTTGTCACTGTTTCATTGTTTCCCCATCTATTTGCCATGAAGTAATGGGACTGGATGCAGCAATCTTAATTTTATGAATGTTGAGTTTTAAGCCAGCATATAACAAGGAGTTAAATTTCCTTCACCATTGTTGAAACTCTCTATGAAAATTTCTTATCTATTAAATGAGCAGTGGCATTTTTTATTATGTGTATTGAATGAATAGATGCATAAATGAAGTGCATTAATTGTAAGGTAATTTCGGATTGGGTTAAAGTGCCATTTTATTTTTACGGCTATAATGCCTATGTCAGAGTCACTCTAGCCTATAAAGGGTCTTTGGACAAATTAGACAAGGTGTCCTTTAAGGATGGATGCAGCCACATGCACTTGGGCATGTGACTTGATGAAAGATGGAGCATTGGTATAAAGCTGAAACATGCTCCAATCCCTGGAAGACTTGGGGAGGTGGCAAGGAACTGAGATGGATTTCCACCCCCCATTAATTCATCAATGTTGAAAGTGTAAATGGTATATCCTTGGCCCACTAATCATAAAGAAAGGAGCAAAATTCAAAAATTTCTTGCTGTTTTGTTTTGTGGCATTGTTTCCCTTAGGTCAGCTTCTATTAACAAATGATATCAATGGTATGGTGACAGATGGAAACTAAATTTTAGGTGGCAAGCATTCCTTAGGTATATAGAAGTAGAAACATAATGTACACATGAAATATATAATGTTATAAATCTATGTTACCTCAATAAAATATCATAATATTTTTAAAAATGATATAATCCATAACTTTAAAAAAAAGCACCCAACAGCACTTCCCTGGTGGTGCGTGGATAAGAATCCACCTGCCAGTGCAGGGGACATGGATTTGATCCCCCATCCAGGAAGACTCCCCGTGCTATGAAGCAACTAAGTCCATGTGCAGCAACTGAAGTCTGTGCGCCATAGAGCTTGTGCTCTCAGCAACAAGAGGAGCCACCGTGATGAGAAGCCATGCACCACAACACAGAGTAGCCCCAGCCACCCCGACTGGAGAACATCCATACGGAATGAAGATTCAGCACAGCCAAAAATAAAAAAACAAAATTTTAAAACACATAATAAGATGTATTTAAACCCTAAAAATTCAAATTTCCATCAAATTGTTTTTCCACCTATCATTTATCTACATGATTTTTCCTGAAGACCAGGTGAATTAAAATCATGAAAAGGGTCATACACATACAATATGTAATTGGCCACAAATACTTTATATTCTAATTTTATGGAAAGTTTTCAAATTAAAATGCTATTGCTACTCTAGCAATTAAAATCCCCCAATCTAATTCTAAGAGGTAGGATACCCTCAGAGCAAGGAAAATGGGGAAATAGTGATAGAGAATGGCAATGGAATCTATTTTATCCTGAAGCAATAACAAAATGAAATCAATTTGAACAAAAGGATTCTGATTTGCAGCCAAAGAACTAAAAACACTCCTGTTTACTTTTCATTAGGAAAGTACACATGTCACATTCTTTTCTGACTGTCTCACAGCCAAGAAATGAGATTGCTCTTCCCAGTTGTAAGACTTTGGAAGTTGAGGCTTGTTCTGCAGGTTAAAATGGAAAGTAGATTGTGAGCCAGGCTTCCAGGGTAGCTCAGTGGTACATAATCCACCTGCCAATGTAGGAGATGTGGGTTTGGTCCATGGGTTGAGAAAATCCCCTGGAGAAGGAAATGGCAACCCACTCCAGTATTCTTGCCTGGGAAATCCCATGGACAGAGAAGCCTGGCAAATCCCATGGACAGAGAAGCCTGGCAGGCTACAGTCCATGGGGTCACAGAGTCAGACACAACTTAGTAACTAAACAAGAACACACTGTGAGGAGACCCAGTTTTAAGTTTCAGCTTTTTAACAACTGAGTTTCCTTAAGGGTAAGATGGGGCAGGATGGCGTGGGAGGGCGGTGGTGGGATTATAGTAGGAGGGCAGCTAAAGATTGATTATACTAAAAACATAGCCGCTTTTATTGACAGCATGTGTACCTGGTGCTGGGGTGAGCTCTTGCAGTTATATTCTCTCCTCTAAAGTGAGTGATTTTACAGGAGAGAAGCGGAAGCTTGAATGGATCAGAACAACCTACCAGGGTCTTAGAGCTGTAGATATCAGAGCCAGGATAGCATCAAAGGTTCCACTTAAAACTCTACCTGGGATTTCTTCCTGCATATCTATATGCTAACTGAAAAGCAATCTACGATGTGAATTGAACAAGAGCAACCTATAGGTTTTCTATTTTTCACATACTCAAATACATTAACTCCAGAAGCATACACTGAGCTTTTCAAATATGTTGTGAAAAAGAAACACAACTGCTCTCTTCATGAACATGCTTAAGAGTGGCTCTCTGTAAACTTAAAGAATGAAAACTGTCACTGCCAAATGCACTGCTGTGTCATTCCACAGATATTTAGATGTGTCATAGTACAGATTCAGAATTTTCATTTTATATAACTCATAGAAGAATTGATACAGTGTAAAGAAAATGTCACTGGCTCTAAAGCCAATTCCAAAAGAATTTTAGAGACATTCTGAAAAATAGGAACATGATAAAACAACTGGTAGTTTATGAACGGCCACTCTATCTGAGAGAAGTTCTGTAAACTAGATAAAGTTAGGCATTTTTGTTTTTCAAATCTATTGCCTGACTTTAAAAGACACACATATATATGACAAGTGGTTATTTATTCATTCATTCACCCAGCATAAACGTATGAAGTGCTTATTGTTCTGGGCACTAGAGCTACAAGAGCAAAACAAGATGGAAATGGAACATAGGAAATGAACAAGCAAATAAATAGACAAAGTAACTACAGATTGGAATAAGTACTATGAAGAAACTAGCATGTTCTCTAAGATTTTTTTGAAATCTTTTTGAAAGTCTTTATTGAATTTGTTACAATATTGCTTCCGTTTCATGTTTCAGTGTTTTGGCGGCATGGGGGAACTTAGCTCCCTGACCAGGGATCTAACCCGCACCCTCTTCATTGGAAAGCTAAGTCTTAACTACTGGACTGTCAGGGAAGTCCCAGACAGCAGGATGTCCTTCTAGAGAAAAGTAAATGGAGGAGGCAGTCCATTTTATCTGGGGTACTCAGTAAAGGCTTTTTTGAAATTTGGAGGATGAGAAAAATAAGGCTTGCAAGGGTCTGAAATGGGAAAGTTTTTACCAAGTTTTTGGAAATTATTTGTGGTTGGCATAAGAAACTAAGGGTAAAAATCCATAACTAACATCTTTTGTTGTTACTTAGTCACTAAGTCTTATCTGACTTTGTGACCCCAAAGACTGTAGTCCGCCAGGCTCCTATCTCCATGAGATTTCCCAGGCAAGAATACTGGAGTGGGTTGCCATTTTCTTTTCAAGCAGATTTTCCTGACCCAGGGATAAAACTTACATCTCCTACATTGGCAGGTGGGTTCTTTACCACTCACTGAGCCACCAGGTAAGCTAACATCATACTTGACAAGACTCTCTTTTTCTTTCTTTTTGTATCTATATGAGATGATAGATGTTAACTAAACATACTGTAGTATTCATTTCACAATACATGTTAGTCAAAACAGTATGTTGTATAACTTAAACTTACACTGTGCTTTACATTAACTATCTCAATAAAACCAGGGGATGGGGAGAGAAAGAGGAATGACATCCTGATACACAGTGAGTGAGTGAGTGAGTGAGTGAAGTTGCTCAGTCATGTCTGACTCTTTGAGACCCCATGGACTGTAGCCTACCATGCTCCTCTGTCCATGGGATTTTCCAGGCAAGAGTACTGGAGTGGGTTGCCATTTCCTTCTCCAGAGCATCTTCCTGACCCAGGGATCGAACCCAGGTCTCCCACATTGTAGGCAGACATTTTACCATCTGAGACACCAGGGAAGTCCTGATACACAGTACAACATAGATGAAACTAAGTGAAAGTCTGTCATAAAAAAGTGCATATTGTATAATTTGACTCCAGTTATATAAAAATCCAGAAGAGATAAATCTATCTATAGAGATAGAAAGTAGATTAGTGATTACCTAGGGCTGAGAGTGTTGGGGGAAATTCAGGATATCTGCTAAATGCTACAAGGTTTCCTTCGGGGCAATGAAAATCTTCTACAATTGATTGTGGTTAAGGTTGCACAATTTCCTGAATATACTTCATTCCATAAAAATGTACATTTTAGATGGTTGATCTTATGGTATATGAATTATAATTCAATATTTCTGTATCAGAAAAAATTTCAGGAAGAAAAAAAGAGACTAGGCAAAGAGATGAGGTTTGAGATGTAGACACATGTGGGAGCTTGGACAGCTTTGTAGGTCATATTATGAGTTAGGAATTTATACTAAGGGCAGAAGGAGGCCACAGAAGAATTCTAAGGAAACAAGAGATAAATGACTGACAGTTTTAAAAGTTCATTTTGGCTGCTGTCTAGAGAATGGCTTGATGTGGGAGCAGGGAGAACTACAGGAATAGCCCAGATAAGACATGACTGTTACTTAAACTAGGAGATGTTACAAGAGAGATGGAGAGAGACAATGAATTTGAGAGATATTTTAGAGATTTAAATTTTATACACATACATATATATTATATATGCATATATAATTTAAAATGAAACCAAAAATTTAAAGGCAAGTATTTGCTGGAAAAGTTGTTTTGTTCAAAATGTTTTATATTTAAGTCAGAATCTGTAATAGACTAGATAATTTTCTGGGACTCACAATTCACTTAACTGTTCCTTTAATAAAGGTAATTTCTATAAAAAATGACTATATTACTAAAATTGTATCCAGTTTTTAAATTTTGAGATGGAATTAAAGGTACACAAATGTGAAATGTACTTCTTGAACTATGAGTCCTAATTTGGTAACACTAACATTTAGACGCTTACAAAATTTCAAGACTTGAAGGATCCTAAAAGTCACTTATCTAGTTCAACGGCTTCCATCTAATCATTAAATTTTTTCTACAATTCTCTTTTTAAACAGCCAGCCAGATCTGATATCCTTTCTATGCTAAATATTTATAATAAGAATATATTGGAATTTTCACATCTCTAAAGACTTGCTTAGGACATTAAAATTTTTAGTGGGTGTTTTAAACCAAACATTTTGAAACTATATCTATAGAAAAATACTACAAGGAAATAAACATTTAAATAAGTTATAGTTACTTTTATACATAATCTTGCTGATGTGCTTCTTAATTCATTTTTCTCTTTGCATGTTATAGAGAGAGTAAATTGTTTCAGTGAAGTCGTGTCAATTTATTCTCTGTTATATAAACTGATCAACTATTAAAAGCTTATATACATGGCTACTGGCAAAAATTTACTATTGAATTTAGGCCGAAACAAATTAACCAAATATCTTGCAAATACAACAGCAGCAGATTTATCCAGCAATGCTGATGAATGAATAAAACCAAGTAAATGAATTTTCAAATAATCTGCTATTACAATCAATTCATGGAGACCTTTAATCTTAAACCATGTCTCACTGAAATATTTCTAAACATGTAAAAGTTTGCTTTACTATCACAGCTAACACAAACATAATTTAAAAGTTGTTGATCAATCAGGATCACTGTTTTAAAATTCCATATAATGATGCTACTGAAGTGAATAAAAGTTAGCTTGTCCATCAGTTGAATGTTTCCATTGACTACAGGGTTCATGAACTTTATTACCAGATTAGATGCCCTACAGAGGTGTCCTCATTTCCTTTTCAAAAGCCTCACAGAAAAACATTTTGCCCCAATTATTTCAAAACTCTTCATCCTGATTTACTCCTTAGGTGCACTCCTTTCAGTTTCACTGCAAAAAATATCCTATCTATAAAAACAGGCCTCTCCCTTGCACTGGATGTGCTCCTTTGAATTATATCTTTTAGTTGCAATTAACAGAAACTAATTTTAGCCAATTAATCAGAAGTTCATTAAAGAGACACTGGGAAGCTCACAGAATTGCTGGAATGACCAGTGACAGGATCATAAGGAGGCTTAAGACTAAGATTCTAGGATAAAGGATGGAAAACTACTCTGCAAAACTGACAAAATGAAAAACATACCACCACTATCGCTGTCCTACCAATGCCATCCACATACATCCACATACTCTGATATTTCCATACTTTCCTGTTGGAGGAGAGTTTTTTTTTTGATATCACAGCTACAAACATACAGGAAGGATTCAATACATGTTTACTTATTCAACAAATATGTACTGAACCCCTATTATGTTTCTTGAATTGAATTGAAAGCTAATATCCTTATGATAGGAGGAGACTCTACATATTTTATCAACAAATATACTACATGTTTAAATACAAAGTACTCCACTGATGCAAATGGTGTAAGATTCTCACGTTCCTTATCCACTGCAGAACTGAACTGGACAACAGGGAAACCAGCTTCAAATCAATGTATATCTGGATCACATACATCAGCTGTAGCTTAAAAGTAACTGCCTAAGGGAATAGGGAGGGGGAAAAAAAAACTACAACATGGAGTACTAGAAGGCCCACTTTTAAATAATGAAATATTCATTGTAATATCTGATATGCATGAGTAGATTGGAAGTCAGGTTAGAAGAGGTTGGTGCATAGCTACATTTTATGCTTGGTTAATGCTAAATTCAGTTAACTGTTCTGGACAAAAATGAATGTACAAGTGTTGGTAGAGACTCATTTATTTCTTTTCACCTTGAACTTGAGCTGTTTATTTCAAAGTTGTGTTATACTGCAAACAATGAAGGCTCAAGATCTTCATGCATGTCAGTCACTCAGATCCAAGTTAGAAACCTTTAAATGGACTCAGATATGAGCCACTTGGAGGCCTGGAGACAGAATGAGTGACTGAGAGAGAACCCCTAGCAATAGGAGCTCAGATCAAATTAGCTGTTGCTATAGTAGGAAAAAAGCAAGTCGTTACGCTGTCCCCATCATGCCCTTGTCCTCTGATTAGAGGCTTCTGGTCAAAGCCCTGATCTTGCCGTACAATCTAGGGGAACACGTTTTTCCTCTCCTCAGGCTCTACTACGGCTTGGCCCAGCACTGCCTGATTCATCCATCATTCTCTCAGACTCAACAGTGAAACAAAACTGTAGGTGGAACCACTTGAAATTAATGCTTTTGGTAGACCCAAAATGGCCAGTTGTTAGTAATTTCATATGGTTTCGCCTAATATTGTTTTTAATAAGTGCTAGAGGATGAGATGGTTGGATGGCATCACCGACTCAATGGACATGAGTTTGAGTAAACTCCGGGAGTTGGTGAAGGACAGGGAGGCCTGTCATGCTGAAGCCCATGGGGTCACAAAGAGTCGGACACAACTGAGGGACTGAACTGAAATTAACTGAACTGAGTATTTCATAAAATTCTAATTATCATGCCTGACACTGGGTCATAGAAGTGTACTTTTAATAATGAAAAAATAAGGCTCAGGAAAGTTAAAGTGCCATGTGGTTAGGATAAAAATAAGACTAGAATTCAAGTCTTCTGATGGCTAGTTCAATGGACTTATCATACTAGGATGCTTTATGTTAGAACTCCTACTGCTCTGGTTGCCAACAATATGTTTTTAAAATTTTTGAATAATTAGCCAACACATTTAAAATATGAGACTTCACAACAAGATCTGGATTGGCAGCTTCTCTTTAAAAGGGAGGAAATTTGTCTCGGATCCAGAGCCATGATTAGAGTCAAACAAGTCACTCTACAGTTACAAATTTCAAAAGGTGTTAAAAAATGCAGTACTCAAGATAAGTGATATTTTAATGCAATCTTTAAAGAATCATAATTAATGCAAAAAAAATTCATGAACAAAATATCAAAAATTTAAATGAAGACAGACTATTGTTCATTTGTTTTAACTGCCCCCCCACCACCACCCCCACTGTTTTGCAAGCGAATAGTCATTTTTAATTAGCCCTCTGTTCTGGAACAACCTGCCCATCAAGTCTTACTTTTGGTCAGTTTTATGAGGGTTGATAGTTATATGCAAAACAGACTTAGCAACACAGGGCTTTATAAATACTAGTGCGTTTTAACTGTAGAGATTTTAGTAACTTTTCCCACTTAATTCAAAATATGGGAATATATTTTGATAAGTATATACATAAATGCACATTTTTCCTTTTGCCTGGGGCTCCATTATGGCTGCACATGGTGGTGCCTGGCCACAAACAGGTGAAGCTGAGCAGCAGCCGAGCCTTTGACCAGATATGTGCTTTGTAGGCAGCACAGTCTCCACTCTGCTCTCTTCATTCATGTGGCCTATTTGCTTTTCCTCTGCCATCTTTTGAATGTAGGCAAGTCCCAAAATTCAGAACTGAGCCCTTTTCTCTCCTCTAGGTAATCTCATCCAGAGACTGAAACAGTGGATTCAGATGTCATCTATATAGCACTAACCTCCTTAGTTATGTGTCCAATTGTGACCTTCACTCTGAGCTCCAGATTTAAACATACCACTGCCAGCTCGACAGTCTACTATTGAGGGATGACAAACAGGATTGTAAATTTGACCTATTAAAAACAGAAAACATTTTTTTCCCCAAACTTGTTTCTTCCCCAGTCTTCCCCAACTCAGTAACTTGGTATCACTATCCTCCCAGTTCTTAAGATTAAACATCTAAAAGACCTATTTCTCTAACCTCTCCATCCCTAACCTTTAGCCCATTAAAAAGTACCATTAACTTAAACTATAAAATCTAAAATCTGTCATCTTTCTTTATCTCTATTGCTACTATCATGGTCCGAAATACCACCATTTCTCTTTCTGACTGTTGCAAAATGCTTTTAATTGGTCTGCTTTAACTTTGCACCTCCTCTTTCCACTTTTCAATGTACCATTCACACTGATTTATCTAAAATATTAAATCAGATTATGTGACTACCTTGCTTAAAAATCTTACAGTGCCTTTCTGTTGCAATTAGACTAAAATCTATAGTTCTTACTTGGAAAATACGACTTTTGAATCATCACATTCCAAACACATAGTCTCAGAAACACTCCAGTTACAATCTCTCCTACAGATCTTTTCCTTTATAATCTCTTGGCCTGAACTTCTCTTTCTCAGATCCTCTCATGGTTGGTTTCTTCTCATCATTCAGATCTTAGCTGACCTATCATATCACATCCCCATGGGGGCTTCTCAGATCAGCTTGTTTATCAAAGGTCCTTTGGCCACTCGTTCTCATATCACTTCCTATGTTGTAAAATTACCCTACTTACTTCCTAATTTTTTTCTCTCCTCATACAGAGTTCACCTCAGCATCTAGCTTAGAACTAGGAAGAACAGATGCTCGATAAATATTTGCTAAATAAATGCCTCTGTCCATAAATGAGTAAATGAGACCCGTCATATTTCAAGCAGATGACCTAAATAGGAGTGTTAGTTATTATAAACTATTTAATGAACCATCCAAATTAATTTTCTCTCCAGAAACACAATGCTTTGTTTTTAAAATGGTTGTCTCTACAAGTTCATTTCAATGCTCTATGTTAAATAGTACCTGGGTCCTGGAAAATAACCTTAGACAAAATTTAGAGTCAACAATAACCACATGAAACCGTATGAATTGTAAAGTAACTGACAAAATGAAGATCTAAAGGAATTTAGAAAATGGTTGCAGGTGGGAAACTTTCAGAGGATAAAAAAGATGACCTTGTAGCATTTTTTTTCTGTGATCTTAATTTTTAAGTATTTTTAGACAGCATCAGTTTCTGTGCACATGAACGGTTCTTAAATGAGAGAGGACTCTCTCTGGTCACCATGGTATCTGCTGACAGAAATAAAAGCATCAAATGAGAAATTATTTTTAATCAATTTGGTCTCATATCACTGTTGGGATCCTTCTAAATTGTCAGCAAAACTCACAATGTAATTTTGAATTATTCTGTCTTCATCTACTTGCTGTGTTTTAGTGCATCACCCTATGTCTGTGATTTTTTTAAAGAGAAACAAAAAAGACAGCTTTATTGCCGTATGTGAACTACACCCATTTTAAGTGTACAATTTAAATGATTTTTTAGCAAGTTTACTAAGTAGTTCAGTCATAAATTAGTTTTAGAACATTTTGATTCCCTCAGAGTAAAATCCTTCATACTTATTTACAGTTAATCCAGATTCCCACTTTCAGACCCAGGCAAAACACTAATATAATTTCTATCTCTATCAGTTCAGTTCAGTTCAGTTACTCAGTCGTATCTGACTATTTGTGACCCCATGGACTGCAGCACACCAGGCTTCCCTGTTCATCACCAATTCCTGGAGCTTACTCAAACTCATGTCTATCAAGTCAGTGATGCCATCCATCCATCCATCCATCCATCCATCTCATCTTCTGTCGTCCCCTTCTCCTCCTGCCTTCAATCTTTCCCAGCATAAGGGTCTTTTCCAAGGAGGCAGTTCTTCACATTTGGTAGCCAAAAGTATTGGAATATTCCAATGAATATTCCAATGAATATTCAGGACTGATTTCCTTTAGGATGGACTGGTTGGATCTCCTTGCAGTCCAAGTGACTCTCAAGAGTCTTCTCCAGCACCACAGTTCAAAAGCATCAGTTCTTCAGCACTCATCTTTCTTTATGGTCCAACTCTCACATCCATATATGACTACTGGAAAAATCATAGCTTTGACTAGATGGACCTTTGTTGGCAAAGTAATGTATCTGCATTTTAATATGATGTCTAGGTTGGACATAGCTTTTCTTCCAAGGAGCAAGTATCTTTTGATTTCATGGCTGCAGTCACCATCTGCAATGATTTTGGAGTCCAAAAAAATAAAGTCTGTCACTGTTTCCATTGTTTCTGCATCTATTTGCCATAAAGTGATGGGACCGGATGGCATGATCTTTGTTTTCTGAACAAAGATATTTTGTTTTCTGAACAAAGGTATTTTTATAAAGGTACCTTTTCCAGACATCTCATATAAATAGAAACATATGTGCTTCTTTGCATTATGTTTCTGAGGTTTATCCATGATGAATAATGTGTAGGTTATTTTTATTGCTGAATAATATTCAATTATATGGATGTCATATTTTGCCTATTTATTAACTAGTTGATAGATATTTGGGTTGTTTCCGATTTTTGACCATTACAAATAAGGTTACTTTGATTATTCTCACGTGAATTTTAATGTGGTCTTATGTTTTCATTTCTCTTGAGTAGATACCCTAGGAGTAGATCTGCTAGTTTGCATGGTAGTTTTACTTTTAACTATTCAAAAAACTTTCAAATTGTTTAAGAAAGTGGACATAGCATTTTACATTCCCATCAGCAACATATAAGTATTCCTATTTCTCTACATCCTTACATTTGTTATTGTTTTATTTATTATGGCCATTCCACTCAGTATGAAATGGTATCTCTTTGTGGGATTTTTTTAAAAGTATTTCAGCTATACAGCATTATAATTCAACATCTGTGTACACAGCAAAGTGATTACCACCACAAGTCTAGGTAACAACAGCTACCATACAGTTGGCCTCTTCACCCACTTCTTCCACTCCCCAACTCTTTCCCATCCATATCATTTCTATAAGTTTGACTGTATTCTGTTTGTTCATTTGCTTTGATATTTTAGATTCCAAATATTTGTCTTTCTCCATCTTAGTCACTTTGCATGATACCGTCAAGGCCCATCTATACCATTGCAAATAGCAGGATTTCATCCTTTTTATGCCTGAGTAATATTCCATCATATATATATACCACATCTTTACATCATTCATCCACAGATGGACACTTAGGCTGTTTCTGTATCTTGGCTATTGTAAATAACGGTACAAAGAATATGGGACAGCAATTATCTTTTTGAATTATCATTTTTGTGTTCTTCAGATAAATAACCGAAGTGGAATAGGTGAGTTTTATGGTAGTTCTTAATTTTTTGTGAATCGCCACACTGTTTCCCAAACTTGCTGCACGAATTTATAGTCCCACCAATAGAGTACAAGATTTCCCTTGTCACCACATCCTTGCCGCATTTGTTATCTTTTCAGAAACAGCCATTCTAACTTATGTGAGGTGATACTGTGATTTTGATTAGCATTTTCCTAATAATTAGTGATGTTCAACATCATTTTATGCACTTACTGGCCATTTGTATGTCTTCTCTGGAAAAATAAATATTCTGATCCTCTGCCCATTTTTTAATTCTTTGGATTTTCCTACTATGGCTAAGTTGTATGAGTTCTTTATATATATTGGATATTAACCCCTTCTCCCATTTGGTAGATTGCCTTTTTGTTTTGATGATGGCTTTCTTCACTGTACAAAAGCTTTTTAGTTTGATGTAGTCCCATTCATTTTTACTTTGTTTCCCTTGTCTTTGGAGACAGACTCACGAAAACATATTGATGTCAGCAAGTTTACCATCTATGTTTTCTTCCAGAAATTTAATGGTTTCAAGTGTTACATTTGTCTTTAATCCATTTTGAGTTATTTTTTGCATATTGTTTAGGATAGTAGTCTTGTTTCATTATTTTGCATGTGGCTGTCCAGTTTTCTCAACACAATTTATTGAAAAAGAGTGTTGTTTTTTTATCCACATTGTATGTTCCTTGACTACTGTCATAAAATACTTGTCTATATGTGGGTTAATTTAGTTCCAGGCTTTCAGTTATATTGCACTGATCTGTGTGCCTAGTTTTGTGCCAGTATCACACTGTTTTGAGTACTATAGCTTTTTAGTATACTTTGAAACATTGAAAGTATACTTTGATGTTTCTAGCTTTGTTCTTCTTTTCAAAGATTATTTTGGCTATTGAGGGCGTTTGTGGTCCCATACAAAATTTACAATTTATTTTACTTTTGTTAAATATGCCATTGGAATTTGGTAACTATTACACTGAATCTGTAAATGATGTCTCATTGGGGTTTTAATTTGAATTTTTATAATGACTAAACTTTTTAGACAGCATCAGTCTCTGTGCACACGTACGGTTCTTAAATGACAGAGGGCTCTCTGTTCACCATGGTATTTGGCCACCAAAGACAGAAATAAAAGCGCCAAATGAGAAATTATTTTTAATCAATTTGGTCTCATTTAACTTCTTTTATTTTCTTAATGGTGGCTTTTGAAGTACATAAGTCTTGATTAAGTTCAATTTATCATTTTTTTCTTTTATGGGTTGTGCTTTTGGTGTAGCTAACAGGCAAGAAATCTTTGCCTAATCCAAGGTCTTGAAGATTTTCTCCTATTTTTATTCTAAAAGTCTTAATGTTTTATTTACATTTCAGGCTATGATTTTTATGTATGGCATGAAGTGAGGGTATGAGTTCATCTTTTTAAATGTGTGAAACCAATTGTCCCAATACGGTATTTTTATTTTTATTTATTTATTTTTAATTTTTATTTTTTTCCATTTATTTTTATTAGTTGGAGGCTAATTACTTTACATCATTGCAGTGGTTTTTGTCATACTTTGAAATGAATTAGACATGGATTTACATGTATTCCCCATCCCGGTCCCCCCTCCCACCTCCCTCTCCACCCGATCCCTCTGGGTCTTCCCAGTGCACCAGGCCCGAGCACTTGTCTCATGAATCCAACCTGGGCTGGTGATCTGTTTCCCCCTAGATAATATACATGTTTCAATGCTGTTCTCTTGAAACATCCCACCCTCGCCTTCTCCCAGAGTCCACAAGTCTGTTCTATACATCTGAGTCTCTTTTTCTGTTTTGCATATAGGGTTATCGTTACCATCTTTCTAAATTCCATATATATGTGTTAGTATACTGTAATGGTCTTTATCTTTCTGGCTTACTTCACTCTGTATAATGGGCTCCAGTTTCATCCATCTCATTAGAACTGATTCAAATGAATTCTTTTTAATGGCTGAGTAATATTCCATGGTGTATATGTACCACAGCTTCCTCATCCATTCGTCTGCTGATGGGCATCTAGGTTGCTTCCATCCAAAACCATATTTTTAAAAAGATTATACTTGCCCAAATTAATTTTCTTGATATATTTGTCAAAAATTAATTGACCCTAAAAACTTATCTGAAGACTCAATTGTATTCCACTCGTCTATGTCACATGTCTATCAGAACCACACTATTTTAATGACTATATTTATAATAAGTTCTGAAATTGAAAAGTAAAAGTTCTCCAACTTTTTCTTTTTCATGACATTTTTGGCTATTGTAGGTGTTTTGTGTTTTCATATACATTTTATAATCTGTTTGTCAATGTATGTAAAAAAGTCACTCAGAATTTTGATTGGGATTTCAATGAATCTATAGGTCAATTAGGGGAGAGATTCCACCTAAATCGTATTGACTATCCCAATTCAATGGAACATGGAATGTCTATCCATTTACTTAGAACTTCTCTAATTGCTCTCAACAAAGGTTTATATTTTTTGGTGTACAAGTCATGCACTTCTTTTGTTAAACTTACTCCAAATGTATTTTATTCTTTTTGATGCTATTTTAGGTAGAAAAATATTTTATATTTTCTGATTTGTCATTGCATAAAAATACAATTGAAACACACAGCTCTGCATTTTTCTGTTTTATAATTATTGCGCAATTCATATACCATAAAGGTATTCTTTAAAAATGTGTAATTTGGTAGTTTTCAGTACTTTCTGAGTTATGTAACCATCACCACTAATTCCAGAATGTTTTCATCACCCCCAAAAGAAACCCTGTGACCATTAGTAGTTATTTCTCCTTACCCTCAGCCCCTGTCAATGACTGGTCTAATTTTTTGTCATAGACTTGCCTATCCTAGGCAATTCATACAAATGGAATCATACAATATGTGACTTCTTATGTCTGGCTTCTTCCACTTAGCCTAAGGTTTTCAAGTTTCATCCATGTTGTAACAAGTATCAGTATATCCCTCTTTTTTAATGACTGAACAATATTCCATTATATGGATATAATGTATTTATCCATTAAACAACTGTTGGACATTTGGTTTGTTTCCACCTTTTGGTTATTATGAATAATGTTGCTATGAACATTCATGTGTAAATTATTGTGCAGATATATGTTTTCTTGGGTACATACCTAGTAGTAGAAAAGCTGGATCATATGGTAACTCTACACTTAATTTCTAGGGGGACTGCCAGACCGTTTTTGAAAGTAGTTGCACTGTTTTACATTCCCACCAGTTGTGTATGAGAGTTCCTGTTTCTCCATATCCTTATCAACATTGGTTATTATAACCTTCTTAGTGGATGTGATGGTGAAGGAAATGGCAACCCACTCCAGTATTCTTGCCTGGAAAATCCCAGGGACAAGGGAGCCTGGTGGGCTGCCGTCTATGGCGTTGTACAGTCGGACACAACTGAAGTGACTTAGCATGCATGCATAGTGAATGTGAAGTGGTATATCACTATGGGTTTGATTTTTCATTGGGGGCTAATGAAAAGATGTTCATTCATTGAACATCTTTTCATGTGTGTATTAGCCATTTGTATATCTTATTTGAAAAATGTTTATTCAGATCCTTTACTCACTTTCAAATTGGGTTATTTGTTTTTTCAATATTAATTTGCTATAGTATTTTATATATTCTCGTTATAAACCCTTTATCAGATAAATGCTTTGCAAATATGTTTTCCCATCCTTTTGATTGTATTTTCATTTTCTTGTTTATGCCTTTTGAAGCACAAAAATATTTCCATTTTGATGGTAAAATTACCTATTTTTAAAATTTTTTCTTTTGTGACTTGTGCCTCTGGTGATCTACCTAACAAACCACTGCTTAATCTAAGGTCATAAACATATTTAATTTCTTCTGAAAAATTTTTAGCTTCAGTTATTATATTTAGGTATTTGATCCATTGTGAATTAATTTTTGAGTATGGTGTGAAATGGAGGTGTGACTTTATTCTTTTGCATGTGGATGTCTACTAGTCCCAGGCTTCCCAGGTGATGTTAGTGGTAAAGAACCTTCCTGTTAATGCAGGAGACATAAGAGATGTGGGTTTGATTCCTGGGTCAGGAAGATACCTTGGAGGAGGGAACCCACTCCAGTATTGTCTGGAGACTCCCATGGACAGAGGAACCTGATGGGCTACAGTGTCGGACACGACTGAAGCGACTTAGCACACACACACACGTCCACTTGTCCCAGCATCATTTGTTCAAAAGATTATTTTTCCCTTATTAAATGATCTTCACACTATCATAATATTATGAGTCTTATAAAGCATCAAGTCATGATGCTATAATGATAATACTATACCACATTTGTTTCCAATAATTAAAAATCTTTACATAATCTTTTCATATTTATATAATACTTGAAAAGAATTTCAGAGGCAGTTTCCATTTTAGATTGCCTTAATAATCAGTTTGATACGGTTGTAGTCCAGCCTGAGCAAACTTCTGTCACAGTTCTACTCATATTACAGAAGACTTTGATATTAGATTTTTATAAATTAAAATGTGTTTTGCTGAATGTAAGGGAAGCCTCAATCACATTGGTTTAAATGTATTATCTTATATAAGAGAAGTGCAGAGACAGGGCAGGTCCCTGTATTAGTTGAGTCAGTGACAGGCTGAGGAAGGTCAATGGCTCCCCAGGGAAGGCGTATTCTCCACAGCCTTGTTCAGATGTGTCCAGGAAGGATAATGCAAAAGAAGCAAGCAAAAAGGCAAGGAAAAAATTGTCCTAAAGAGCTACTCCCAGAAAGCAGAAACACCAAATAATCCAGGGATATTCCCCAACCCTAGGGTAAAAAGCCCTTGTGACGTTTGTAGGATTTCAGATAATAATGACATAGCTAATGACTGCTATATCTTCCATTATTCCCTTTTCAGAAATGGAAGTATTTATTGCAGTTTATTACAGTTACCCATCCCTGTTCCATCTATGTATATTATATGTATGGAGAGTAGATAACTTAGCTTTTTTAGTTCATAAGTCTCTGGAATAAGAGGAGTCTCATCCATGCTCCATAGAAAAAATTATCAAGATATCTTGAACTTTGTGCCTGATACTGTGATTGGAGGGACTATTGAGCTGTCTACCTTAGGTATGGAATGAGCATATTTTTCATGTAGAAGGGGAGGAAGTGAATATTTGTGGCCAAGAGGGTGGAGTATAGTAGATTATACTGTATCATTGTTCAAAATATTTGGTGACTGCCCACTGACATCAGGTTTTTACATACAATTTCCTTTGGCCAGTAAAACATGAGAAGCTTTAAGGGATATTGCATAATTGTACTATATTCTTCATTTTCCTTTAACATGGGATTGGCAGTGTTCAAGGTAGGGGCTTCTCCCTCAGTATGGGTCCCAGAAGGAAGATATCATCAAACTGAGCTAAAGCAGATAGGAAATAAACTTTTGTTGTAAGCTGCTGAGATTTTTGAACTGTTTTGTTACAGTAACACTAAAACACAGCTAACTAAAATGAAGACTATTTAATAATTATTTCTGACATTTCAATTCTTTAAATAAATCTAAGGAGGTCATAATATAAAAAGAAACACTTGGTTTCCTTTATTAAGCTGAATTCCAAAGTCTCAAAAAATAGAAAAAGATTTCTTTTAAGACAAGGTTTGGCACAAATCTTATCTGCCAATCTTAATCTATGTAAATTAAATCTTTCCTACTTATATATCTGTAAGGTTCTAACATCTTAATAAATGATGCTATTATCCCAATATTGAACTAGATAATTTGCAGTTTTCAATACATTCAAATATATGAAATGTATATTATTATACACAAACACTGTATACTATACTTAATTTATTATTTGCATAACTGTTCCCAAATTAATATAATCTGTTATTGATAAAAACCCAAAATGCATCCATGGGGTTTCTTATATAGAATTGGTTTTTAATATCATACATTGAATATTTTTGATACACCAAGGATCTTCTAAGTTAAAGCCATCCAATTCTCAGCATGTTGCAAGTAAGTTCAACTATCTGAAGCAAAAGTAGAAGATGGGTTACATATAATAATCTATATTTTGTTGAATACGTCAACAAAAGGAAGCGCTTTGTGAGAGTATGACAGCATATTTATTAGTATATTCCTAACCGAAATGAAAATTAAAATGTCTAAATTTCATATTTCATTAGATTAACATCATCTGTGACAATAACTAGATATGCTTATAGATTGAAAATTTACTTTGGATTATGTTTTATTGTTTTAAAGAACATCATAATTCTGACACTGATTCTACTGTTTATAAACAGGATTGCCTTCTGGCAAACTAAGGAACAACTTTCTAAACCAGTAAATAAATAAAAGCAAAGCCCCTATAGTCCCTTTGAAGATTATAATTTTTCACTTCAGTGTTTACATTTTAGCCCAAAGGAATTAGAAGTAACATTATAGTGAAAAATACAAAGATTGAAAAATGCTCAAGCAAGTCAACCAGAGAGATAAACAAATGAGGCAAAGAAGTGAAGAGAAAAAACTAAAAAGCTAAAACAATTTAATAAACATTAAGTAACTTAATTCTGATCCCATATCAGGAGAATAGCAAGCAAAGCAGATTCCCTCAACAATATGACATAAGGATTAAATTTTTGTTCTATAGAAATGAGCCCTGTTTTCAATAGAAACATTTTATTATCTAAATGTAACCATATGTTGTGTGCTTAGCCGCTCAGCCATGTCCAGCTCTTCCCGACACGGTGGACTGTAGCCTTCCAGGCTCCTCTGTCCATGGGGATTCTCCAGGCAAGAATACTGGAGTGGGTTGCCATGCCCTCCTCCAAGGGATTTTCCCAACCCAGGGATCCAGCCCAGGTCTCCCACATTGCAGGCAGATTCTTTACTGTCTGAGCCAACCAGGGAAGCCCAAGAATACTGGAGGGGGTAGCCTATCCCTTCTCCAGGAGAACTTCTTGACCCAGGAATTGAACTAGGGTCTCCTGCATTGCAGGTGGATTCTTTACCAGCTGAGATTACCAGGGAAGCCCAAATATAGCTAGAGTTAATTTTAATTGAGGTGAGTGCATTATCTACTCGAAAGACTATCTTTAGCAACCTCTCAGGCCAACAGAAAAAGAGTGAGACTGGGAAGAGACCAAAGATAGCAGTGGAGGACTGTAAAAGTCAGTGTTTGTGCGTTTCCAACCATGCACACCAGCAAATACCACACAGCATAGCTCGTTTGAGTTTCTCAGGACTGGAATTATCAACTATTGTTTAAATAATTCTGCTTTGTAACTTTAGACATACAAAGTAAAGCTAGTGGATGACAGCATTAGCTAAACAGAGATGATTTTGAGTAAATACACTTCAATAGTCAGCATATTATATGTAAATGGTACATCTTTTACTCTAGACTCTCATACCGCATGCTCATAACTACCTTTACAAATTTCATCCACTATATAGGAGATGATACCTCCCCCACCCAAGAAAACCTAATTTATACCTCTCCTATGACATTTTCTCAGAAAAGCAGTATAGGCTGTTGAGCACAGGTTTACCTTTCACTGTATGACTTTTAGCAAGTTGTTTATCCTTTCTCTGCCCTATTTCTTTTACTTATAAAATAAGTATTAAATTAAAACCTACCTCAGAGGGTGATTGTAAGGATTACAAGAAAGAATACACATAAGGCAGTTAGAATAGGGCCTGACACCCATTAAGTTCTGAGTTAATTTTAACTCTTTTAATTATAGAGAAAGCAGAGGATAAACTCCATCATCGACTATACCTAACACAGTGCCTGACACCCATTGTCTTCAAACATCTACTTTTGAATAAACAAAAGAACTATTCCTCAACAGTAAGAGGGTAAAAAAAGGAAGAGCCAGGAAAGGAGTTCAAGGTAGAGGCAACCAGTAAGTCTTTAAAACTGAGGAGCATTCAGTGTGGGGATGGTGGGAAAAGGTGCTGGGTTCTATGGTCATTGCATTAAAGTAACTTGCTTTTCCTGGTGGTTGTATTAGGAGTTTTATTAGGAAAACAGATCACAGTAATAAATATAAACAGATCCCAAATCTCTGGTTAAATTTGGTTGGTTAATACAAAGTTTATATCAGAGAAGACTAGGAAATTTACTCAACCACAAACTGTTGTATGATAAAATGGCTTGTATACACTTTATATATACCTAAAGACCATTTTTAAAATGTTTTTACAAAACATTTAGAAAACTTTTAGTATTTTCAAGAAAGTGTCAACCAAATCACCAATGAAGAAATCTCATCTTGTATGTTTGCTTTGACCTTTTCTCCAGTTTTCAAGGGCTTTTCAACTGATTAAGTTATACTTAAAGACTATGATTATGTATATATGTATGCATTATGCATGCAGTATAAGTGCATGCATGGAAGTCTATGAACAGAAGAAGCATCCTTTCTTTTAACATCACAGACACACAAAGATATGAGATGTCAGAAGATCACGCAAGATGAGTATCCTGGAATGCCTTCTACTACCTTTTACCCTCTTCTCTTGTCTTTTCCCCTTTTTGTGGCCCTTTCTACAACTCTAAACTCACTCCATTGCCCCAGCTCCTTTCTAGGTCAAGTAGAATGAGTAGCTCATTCTAGAGGTCATGCCAGATTCTGATCCTGGGTCAAAAGAGGTGAAAGAAGTCCTTCTATGAGATAAACCTTTCTCTTCACATTACCAACTCTATACCCGCTGATAAATATCAGTGATTATTCTAAACAACATACGTGACTCTTATTGGAGGAGAAGGATAAAATCAAGAAGGAAATTCCATTCTGCTACATATGCTTTTGTTAGCAAAACAAAAGCTAGTAAAAGAACATCTGTATGAAGTGGGAACCCAGAGGATTTGGTCAGTAGAATTAGACAACTTCCCTCTATATGTGTCAGTTTGTGTGAGGATTAGATGTTCTGGGGTAGTGGAGTGAAGTAAATTCCTTCATACTTTTATCCACTTGTATCCAGTAATTTGCAAAATTATTCTTCTCCTGGGGCCAAAAGCCTTCCAGAAGAAGAATATTTAAATTCTACCCACTGTTAAAGTTGAGATATACCCAGCAGAAAATTGCAGGTCCTAATGAAAGTCAACTTTCAGGAGATTTGCCATAAGGGAAGACTACACTGTGAGTGAGTTAGACCAGTAACAGCACCTCACATAACAGGGAAATATTGATTACGGGTATGGGAAATAGCCAAATTTGTGCTAACTTAAGCACCCTAGTGAAATAAGTGTGAATGGCTGTGTGTGTGTGTGAATTTCTAAAATTACAATACTTTAGGACTCAATCAATTGCACTGTGGGGCCCTACCAATCCCCAACACCTTTTCCTACCTTGAAAAGACATCTTTGCCTGGATATATAAATGAAGATCTATACCAAAAAATCAGCATTAACAGTGATGGTCACAGGCAGTGTAAGCAGTACTCATGGCATGATAGTGTAGGTGACTCTATTGAAATAGCTTCTCTTGGAGTCTTAGCTTCAGACTCAGTACTTGACTGGCATCAGTATTTGAGTGAAAAACCTTTGCTGCTAACCTACTGAACGCTAGAGCCCAAGTAAGAATCCCCTACCTCCAATCCTGGAAACTGAGTGGAGTTCATAATAGCATTCTATTTTCTTCCTGAAAATGAAAACACTGAGTTCTGAATTTACTAGTTTTAATGCCCACCAGCCAAAGACGAGGAACATACCTTCATGTCCTTCTTCATCAGAGTCACTGAAAAGGTTCATTGCTTGTTGCAACAAGAAGAAAACCCACCAATGGGGAACTATGGGCATCTCAGTAAAAGGGTGTTAGAATTTAAAATGGTATAGATGATCTTACTCCAAATCAGAAACAGAGACCCATATGCAGAGAACAAATACATGGATACTAAGGGGGAAGGAAAGTAAGGGGTGGGTGGGATGAATCAGGTGATTAGGACCGACATATACGTAAACTACCATGTACAAAACAGGTAGCTAATGAGAACCTACTGCATAGCATGGGGAACTCCACTCAGTACTCTCTGGTGACCTAAATAGGAAGGACGTCCAAAAAAGGAGGGGGTATACATACACATATGGCTGATTCACTTTGCTATATGACAGAAATTGACAAAGTAGTGCAAAGCAACTCTATGGGGTGTTATAGAGTTTATTATGACTTCCCAGAGGGCATAGTGGTCAAGAACACACCTGCCAATGCAGGAGACGCAAGAGACATGTGTTTGATCCCTGGGTCAGGAAGACCCCTTGGAGGAGGAAATGGCAACCCACTCAAGTATTCTTGCCAGTAAAATCCGATAGTCAGAGGACTCTGGCAGGCTACAATCCATGGGGTCACAGAGTCAGACATGACTGAGCAACTGAGTGCACACACACACACACACACACACACACACACACACACATACACACACACATACACACACACAGAGCTTCTTATATGATTTATGCTAGCTGATTTGGGGGAGAGTGTAGGGAAGCAAGGCTTTACCCTGGATTGGATCCTCTGATGAAGCAGGGTAAATTCAGTAACTGTGAACATTAATAGATCTTATCTACATGACAGGAAGAATGAAATAAGGCATAGCTATCCCAGTCCATCCTAAAGGAGATCAGTCCGGAGTGTTCATTGTAAGGACTGATGCTGAAGCTGAAACTCCAATACTTTGGCCACCTGATGCGAAGAACTGACTCATTTGAAAACACCCTGATGCTGGGAAAGATTGAAGGCAGGAGGAGAAGGGGACGACAGAGGATGAGATGGTCGGATGGCATCACTGACTCAATAGGCATGAGTTTGGGTAAACTCCGGGAGTTGGTGATGGACAGGGAAGCCTGGCATGCTGCAATCCATGGGGTCACAAAGAGCTGGACACGACTGAGCGACTGAAATGAACTGAACTGATAACTGGTAAAGAAAGAGCAGCCATTCATATTAGCCAGGATAGAGAAATGTTTGGTCATTTTCGTGGGCTAGATAATGTTCATGTTCTTGTTTGTATTTAGACATGATTATGCAGTGGTCTTGCTTTGGTCTTGATCCATCATGGTCACAGAGTACCCTTTTTTGATGTTGGTATTCTGTGAAATGGTTCATGCACAACAACCCACAAAGGCATAGCTGTGAGTGGAAGACCAGCTCCCAAGTCTTTTTTTTTTCTTTTTTAAACCGGTAACAACATTATCTATGGTAGTTACCTTCTAATTTCAACAACCTCAAACATGACAGATATTCATCAGCAAGGGTGGCAACCATGCAGAATCCTTGATAAAAATGTTGGGTCTGAGGAAAAATGCAGTCAAGTAATCACTTCAAAAATGATTTCTGGATACCTAGTATTTTCCTAAAGACCTTGGAAAATACATGGGCATCCAATAATATTGGATTTCCTGTGTCTGTGCAGCTGGGCTCACAAAGAGTCTAAGAGTTAATGTGAAACCTGGGACAATCAAATGTGTGATGATGGGTCTAATATTTGAACTAAACATATGTACACTGAATCACCTAAAGAATATGACAGAACTTTAAATTCATTATACTTAGAATCTTAAAATATTGATTTATCTGTTATGTCTAAAAAATTACCATATACATGATGACTTTAAAATGGACATCTGCTTTGCTGGCTAATATCTACCCTCTTCCTTCCTTGTAAGAGGACCCAGAGTTTTCTCCCCATTCCCAGGCAGGATTTGGGTGGGACTTCATTCCCAGTCAGTCAACATATCTCACTTCGTTGCAGTGACTGATTTAAAAACAGACACAATCCAGCCTTTTAAGATGCACATTTATCTGATCACAGTGATTAGTTCAGAAGTAAGCATATGGTCTCAGATGATGCAAATGAATATGAACTCCAGGACTTTGGTTCAAAATGTTCTACTTTAAGAATATGAGATTGAAAATGCTATAGCCATTTTGTAAACCCAAGAGAACTAGCATAGGGCTTGAGACAACCTGGAGAAGGGGTGTAGAGAAAGGAATTTGGTAATGCTCTTTGAGCTCTGGATCTGCTCTGAGTAGTAAGTTATTTATTGATATGAATCAATAAATAATCAACCATTTATAATTGAGCCAGATTCACGTTTTTTAGTGTTTAGGAATACAAGAGACTATTGTGTATTAATTTCGTACTCTGCAACTTCATTGAATTTATTGATGAACTCTAGTAGTTTTCTGGCAGCATCTTCAGGATTTTCTATATATAATATCATGTCATCTGCAAACAGTGATAGTTTTTTTTTTTTTGCTTGCTTTTTAAAATTTAAGTTATTTTGTACTTTAAAAAGTCATTCAGTTACTGTTAGCATTGGAGAAGAAATTGAAATTGTATCTGTACTCTTTTATGAAGATAATATTATTTATGAACTAGATTATAATATTAAAAAACAAAACAAAACACATCATAGCAAATAAAGTATTGGACCTTGAGGGTGCTTGAACTGATTTGGTGACCATGTTATTAGTTTGCTATTATACTGTTGTCTTACATGTATAATAGAAATACAAAGAGAAATTAAGGAAACAATCACATTTACCACTGTATCAAAAAAAATAAAATACCTAAGAATAAACCTATTGAAGGAGGCAAAAGACTTATACTCTGAAAACCATAAGATGTTCATGAAAGAAACAGGCGACACAAATAGATGGAAAGATCTTTCCTTAGATTAGAAAGATGAATATTGTCAAAATCACTGTACTACCCAAGGCAATCTGTAGATTCAATGTAATTCTTTTCAAATTACCAAAGGCATTTTTCACAGAATAGAACAAAATTTTTTAAAATTTGTATGGAAACACAAAAGACCCCAAATATATAAAGCAATTCTGAGAAAGAAAACAGCTGGAGGAATCAGAGGCCCTGCCTTCAGACTAATACAAAGCTACAGTGATCAGAACAGTATGATACTGGCACAAACACAGAAATATAGATCAATGGAATAGGATATAAAGCCCAACAATAAACCCATGCACCTATGGTAAATTATTCTATAACAATTAATCTGTGACAAAGAATATACAATGGAGAAAAGACAGTCTCTTCAATAAGTGCTTCTGGGAAAACTGGGCAACTACAAGCAAAAGAATAAAATTAGAGCACTCCCTAACACCATACGCAAAAATAAACTCAAAACAGATTAAAGACCTAAAAGTAAGGCCAGACACTATAAAACACTTCAGTTCAGTTCAGTCACTCAGTCATGTCTGTTTCTTTGTGACACCATTGACTGCAGCATGGACACGCTTCCCTGTCCATCACTTTTGGAGTTTGTTCAAACTCATGTCCATAGAGTCACTGATGCCATCCACCCATCTCATCTTCTGTCATCCCCTTCCCTTCTTGCCTTCAATCTTTCCTAGCATCACGGTCTTTGCCAATGAGTTAGTACTTTACATCAGGTGGCCAAAGTATCGGAGCTTCATCTTCAGCATCAGTCCTTCCAATTAATATTCAGCACTGATTTCCTTTACAATTGACTGGTTGGATCTCCCTGATGCCCAAGGGACTCTCAAGAGTCTTCTCCAACCCCACAGTTCAAAAGCATCAATTCTTCAGCACTCAGCTTTCTTTATAGTCCAACTCTAACATCCATTCATGACTACTGGAAAGACCATAGCCTTGACTAGATAGACCTTTGTTGGCAAAGTAATGTGTCTGTGTTTTAATACACTGTCTAAAAGTCTCTCACTGTTTCCACATCTATCTGCCATGAAGTGATGGCACCAGATTCCATGATCTTCACTTTTCGAAAGTTGAACTTTAAGCCAGCTTTTTCACCTTCTTCTTTCACTTTCATCAAGAGGCTCTTTAGTTTCTCTTCACTTTCTGCCATCAGGGTGGTGTCATCTGTGTAACTGAGGTTACCGATATTTCTCCCTGCAATCTTGATTTCAGCTTGTGCATATCCAGTCTGGCATTTCGCATGATGTACTACATAAGCTAAACAAGCAGGGTGACAATATACAGCCTTGACGTACTCCTTTCTCAGTTTGGAACCAGTCCATTGTTCCATGTCTGGTTCTAACTGTTGTTTCTTGACCTGCATACAGATTTCTCAGAAGCAGGTAAGGTGGTCTGATATTCCCATCTCTTTAAGAATTTCCCACACAGTTTGTTGTGATCCACACAGTCAAAGGCTTTGGTATAGTCAATGAAGCAGAAGTATATGTTCTTCTGGAATTCTCTTGCTTTTACTATGATCCAGCGGATGCTGGCAATTTGATCTCTGGTTCACCTGACTTTTCTCAATCCAGCTTGAACATCTGGAAGTTCAGGGTTCACATACTGTTGAAGCCTGGCTTGGAGAATTTTGAACATTACTTTGCTAGTGTGTGACATGAGATGAGTGCAGTTGTGCAGTAGTTTGAATATTCTTTGGCATTGCCTTTCTTTGGGATTGGAATGAAAACTGACCTTTTCCAGTCCTGTGGCTACTGCTGAGGTTTCCAAATTTGCTGGCATATTGAGTGCAGCACTTTCACAGCGTCATCTTTAGGATTTGAAATAGCTTAACTGGAATTCCATCACCTCCACTAGCTTTGTTCATAGTGATGCTTCCTAGAGCCCACTTGACTTTGGACTCCAGGATGTCTGGCTCTAGGTGAGTGATCACACCATCGTGATTATCCAGGTCATGAAGATCTTTTTTTGTATAGTTCTTCTGTGTATTCTTGCCATCTCTTCTTAATATCTTCTGCTTCTGTTAGGTTCATACCATTTCTGTCCTTTATTGTGCCCATCTTTGCATGAAATGTTCCCTTGGTATCTCTAATTTTCTTGAAGAGATCTCTGTCTTTCCCATTCTGTTCTTGTCCTCTATTTCTTTGCATTGATCGCTGAGGAAGGCTTTCTTATCTCTCCTTGTTATTCTTTGGAACTCTGTATTCAAATGGGTATATCTTTCCTTTTCTCCTTTGCCTTTAGCTTCTCTTCTTTTCTCAGCTATTTGTAAGGCCCCCTCAGACAACCATCCTGCCTTTTTGCATTTCTTCTTCTTGGGGATGATTTTGATCACCACCTCTATAGAATATTATGAACATCTGTCCACAGTTCTCCAGGCACTCTATCAGATCTAATCCCTTGAATCTGTCACTTCTACTGTATAATCATAAGGGATCTGATTAGGTCATACCTGAATGGTCTAGTGGTTTTTGCTACTTTCTTCAATTTAAGTCTGAATTTTGCAGTAAGGAGTTTATGACCTGAGCCACAGTCAGCTCCTGGTCTTGTTTTTGCTAACTGTACAGAGCTTCTCCATCTTTGGCTGCAAAGAATATAATTGATCTGATTTCAATATTAACCATCTGGTGATGTCCATGTGTAGCATCTTCTCTTGTTTTGTTGGAAGAGGGTGTTTGCTATGATCAATGCATTCTGTTGGCAAAATTCTATTAGCCTTTGCCTTGCTTCATTTTGTACTCCAAGGCCAAACGTGCCTGTTACTCCAAGTATCAAAAGAAAAAATAGAACACTCTTTGACATAAATCACATTGATATCTTTTTGGATTCACCTCCCAGGGTAAAGAAAATGAAAATAGATATAAACAAACTGGACCTAATTATGCTTAAAAGCTTCTGCAAGGCAAAGGAAACCATAAACAAAAAGAAAAGAAAATGCACAGAATGAGAGAAGATATTTGCAAATGAAGTGACTGACGAGGGATTAACCTCCAAGATATACAACCGCTCAAGCAGTGCTGTGTTAAAAAAAAAAAAAAAATAGGCAGAAGATCTAAACAGATATTTCTTCAAATAAGACATACAGATGACAGACAGCACATGGAAAGTTGCTCAACATCACTAATTATGAAAGAAATGCAAATTTAAACTACAATGAGACATCACCTCACACAGGTCAGAATGGCCATCATCAAAAAGTCTACAAACAATAAGTGCTGGATAGGTTGTGGGAGAAGAATTGCTGCAGCCACTATAGAACACAGTAGGCACCAATAAATTGGTGCAGCCACTATAGAAAACAGTACGGAGGTTTCTTAAAAAACTAAAAATAAAGCTACCATCTAATCCAACAATCCCAATCCTGGGCATATATCCAGAGAAAACCATAATTCAAAAAGATATATGAGCCCCAGTATTCACTGCAGCACTATTTACAACAGCTAAGTCATGGAAACACCTATATGTCCATTGCCAGAAGAATGGATAAAGATGTGGTACATAATATTAGTCATAAAAAATAATAAAATCATGTCATTGGCAGCAACATGGATGGACCTAGCAATTATCATACTAAGTGAAATAAGTAACACAGAGACAAGACAAATATTGTATGACAGCACTCTTTATGTGGAATCTAAAAAAAAATTATGCAAATAAAATTATTTGCAAAACAGAAACAGACACCCAGACTTTGAAAGCAGATTTGTGGTTGCCGGGTATGGGAAACCTGGGAGAGAGAGATAAATTAGGAGTTTGGGATCAGCATATTCATACTTTTGCATTTAAAATAGATAATCAACAGGGAGCCGCCGAATAGCACAGGGAACTCAAATCAATATTCTATAATAGCCTATGTGGGAAAAGAATCTGAAAAAGAATGAATACACATATATGTATAACTGAATAATTTAAGCTATATACCTGAAACTAACACAAAATTGTTAATCAACTATAATATAAAATAAAAATTAAATTTAAGGAAGCATGCAACAATCTGTTTTTATAAAACAATAACATAGACTATTTTAAAATTGTGTTAAAGGTTTTGATAAAGTATATAAAAGATAAGTTTTGGGGAGGATTTATGATTGCAAATAAGTGTTATCCTCTGTCCATCAACTTTTAGGTTAATTTACTGCATGATTTTGACTCTTTAAAAGTTCTTTTGCTAAAATTTTTATTTTTACCTTCAATTGTAAATTCCCCTATTGTTCTACAAAACTATGATAGAGGGATATTTCTTGAAAGATCAGCACATATACATTTCTATTCATAATACTTGAACAAAAACATCCATTAGCAGTATGGGAGAATGAGTCTTTAATACTCAATCAAACCACATTAAATTAAGGCTCTAAAACAAAAGATTTTATTTTGCCTTTGTTCCTTTTGTGGAAAAAAAGGATATTATAATTGTAGCTTTCAGAAGAATCTACATACTAAGATATTATTCAAGAATATCAAATTAAATTTCAAATAATCTCACAGGAAATGTAGTAAGAGTCCACGTGCTAGCTTATCTATAAATTATACATTGTCTTTCATTAAAGTGGATCATATACTTCTCCTCCTGTCTAGCCACAATCCTTCCTTCTGTGCTCTAAGTCTCATCACTTCCTCCTTTTCAGGCTCCTCACTGTGATTATTCTTCCTTTAGTCTTTGTATTCAAAATCCATGCATCTCCCATTGGAAACAAATTGTAAAAATTCTCTATAAAATGCCTAACACTTGTAGCTCTTGTAGTTCCTTTATTCCCTTTCACTATCAAATTTCTCTCATTGTTGTCTTCATTTGCTCTTACCTCTTCTTCACTTACCAAGCACTTCTAAATCTACTAGAATGTGGCTTCTAGGTGAATGGCTCTACAAAAGAAATCTTGCAGAGGTCACTGTTGATCTTTGTGTTACTTTTCAAGACTTACCTTATTTGACATCCTAGAAGAGACATTTGATGGCCTATCCCTGTTTACTGAGAGATAGTTTTATACCACTGGTGTGAGCCTCAGCAAATTCAGGGAGTCTTTCTCCTACTTTTTGGACTACTTTTTGATACTTTACTCATCTCCTGCATGTCATTTCTGCCCAAACCTTTACTTTACTTTTTGCAGTCTCTCCAGGATTTCTCCTCAACTATCTCTGAGTCTTTACTTACCATTTATATTTTCATTAACTCTTAATTCTATATTTCTAACCCAAATTTCCATCCTGGTGTCTAGAATCACACATTCAACTCTCTATTCAATAGTTCCAATTTTATCTCTCATAGGGAACCCAGATATAATCCATCCAAATTTAACTCATAACATGCTCTTCCACTTGAACAACCCCCACCACTCACCCAGTTATCTAAGCAATAAACTGTGACATGATCCTTGAATCCTCCATTTCCCTTATTTCTGACATCCAGTCAATCACCAAGCAGGACCTTGTAACCCAAGCTTCTGTCCTAGCAGCAACTAAAAATCAGTGAAGGGCATTAAACAGTAGAGGAACAAAACCATATTCATATATTAGAAGGATGACTCTAACTACAGAATGGAGGATGAAGTGGAGGTATCACAGATAGGAAATTATTTTTATCTGAACTGAGGTAAAAACCACGGGGAAATGACACTTTAATGAATGCTATATGTCAAACGGTGTGTGTGCTCAGTTGCTCAGTCCGGTCTGATTCTTTGCAGCTTCATGGACTGTAACCTGCCAGGCTCCTCAGTCCACTGGAGTGAGTTGCTATTTCTTACTCCAGGGGATCTTCCCGACCCCAGGGATCAAACTGTAGTCTCCTGAATCTCCTACATTGGCAGATGGAATCTTTACCACTAGCGCTACTTAGGAAGCCCTATATGTCAATGAAAACAAAAATATTGAGGAAGAATGCTTTTTTAAAACCAATAGTTGAAATGAATAAACTAGAAATGACAAACATTTCTTCCCTCTACATCATCCCTTTAGAAAATATGCTCTTATAGCCCTGTTAACACCCTATAACCCTATACCACTCCCTCTTTGCCCTACCCTCAGCTGACTCATAATTAAATTATTTGACTGTGACAATGATATTCAGATAAAGTATACATGTCATATTATGGTATATAATGATATGTAGGATATTATCCTGGTTCTTAGGAGATATATGCCATTACATTATGAAAATTTTTTAAGTTCAGCTAAACACACACACACACCCCCACCCACACACACTCTTTACTGTATACCAGTGTTTTTCAAGTGGTTTCTAAGTTTTCAAGGGTGTCAAACCAGTCAATCTGAAAGGAAAACAACCCTGAATATTCATTGGAAGGAATGCTGCTGAAGTTGACACTCCAATATTTTGGCCACCTGGACACGGTGGCCATGGACATGGGTTTGGGTGGACCGCGGGAGTTGGTGATGGACAGGGAGGCCTGGCGTGCTGCGATTCATGGGGTCACAAAGAGTTGGACACGACTGAGCAACTGAACTGATGTTAATTCTATTTAAAAATTTTTCTTGAGAAACCACCATACTGTTTTCCATAGTTGCTGCATCATTTTACACTGCCACCAACAGTGCACAAGTGTTCTAATTTCTCCACATTCTTACCAACACCTTTACTTTCCATGTTTTTGATACTAGTCATCCTAATGAATGTGAGGTGATAGTTCACTGAGATTTTGATTTGCATTTCCCTAATGGGGCTTCCCTGGTGGCTCAGAGGTTAAAGCGTCTGCCTCCAATGCAGGAGACCCGGGTTCGATCCCTGGGTTGGGAGGATCCCCTGGAGAAGGAAATGGTAACCCAATCCAGTATTCTTGTCTGGAGAATCCCATGGACGAAGGAGCTTGGTAGGCTACAGTCCACGGGGTCGCAAAGAGTTGGGCACGACTGAGCGACTTCACTTTCACTTTCAATGGTTAGTGATATTGAATTTCATGTGCTTTATTGGCCATTTGTATTTTGTTTTTAGATAAATGTCTATTCAGATCTTTGCCAATTTTGAATTGGGAGTTTTTTGTTATTGTTGTATAAGTTCCGTGTATATACCGAATATATACATTACAGATAAATAATTTCCAAATATTTTATCCCATAGGTTGCCTTTTAATGCTATTGATCATGTCCTTTGATGCACAGAAGTTTTAAGTTTTTGATGTAGCTTAATTTATATTCTGTTGTTTTTGTTGTTGCCTGTGATTTTAGTGTCATATCTAACAAATCATTGTCAAATCAAATTTCATGAATCTTTCTCCTATGTTTTCTCTTACAGTTTCATGTTTAAGTCCATTTTGAATTAATGTTTTATATATAATAAAATAAGGATCCATCTTCATTCTTTTGTATGTGGCTATCCAGGTTTCTATAGCCCTCTTATCACAAGTCAACACTAGTTGGCTATTTAGGTTAGGGATAGAAAAACTTACTACTTAGATCTAATTTAACTTTTAAGACAAAATAAGAGCATTTATGTTATTTAAAACCAAACTGGCGTTAAATATCACCTGTCTTCATTTACTCTTTTCAAAGATGCATTTTACAACTATGTTCACTTTTCTAAACTTGTGCTTGCTATTTGAAACTGATTTATTTAGGGAAGTATTTACAGGTAATACATAGGGAAATGTTCAACTACTGGAAAAGTTTTTTTTTTCCCCTGAGAAAACCTGCAGGTAGTAACTCATTTTGGAAATTTCAGGTATATTATGCATGAATTTGGGTTATCCAAAGGTACAGGCAGGAAACAGTCACTGTGGAGTTGCACAGATCAGAAAGAAAAAAAAAAAGAAAAGAAAAACATTTTTGGAAAAAACTTACAGTCCTCAAAAACTTTCCCCACACTGCACCTTCCTAAAAAAGATTCACTATTCTCAAATCAAAAATGAAACACATGACTATGACTCAGATAGCATTAATTTTTTTCAACCTGCTTGAATTTTTAAATTTTTTAAAATTAGTTTTAAATATTTTAAACAATTTTTAAATTATTCTAGCAACTTGGCATTAATGTCATTCATAAAGTTAGTTATAATGTGGAATAAAATAACTCCCCAAGTATTAAACATTTCTAGATTACTGCATACCAAAAAAAATTCTGATCATCAAATCAGTATCTTTTTTCCTTCCCATTACACCAAATAATTTGATTGTGAACTGCAACCAAAATATGAACTTCAAATATGCTGTGGCAAATACTACACTTTCTGAGTTCAAAAGAATACTATCTCTTGTCAAATTAATAACCATATCATCTAACTTGAATGACTACATTGACATACAAAGACTCTGCTACCCTTTAAAACTGCTTCTAGTCTATTTCATTTTAAATATCATCCAATATACTTTAATAATATTAATACACTACCAAATTACTTTCTTTGTAGAACAAAGACAAGCACTTTAAAGCTTGCAAAGTGACTAATTCTTAATGTTGTCAAATTAAGTTAGGCGATTTAATGCAATTACTAATTGTACCAGCTTCTTTAAAAATTGTAGCAATTAGAGAAACAGTTTCAACGCCATTTATAATGTACATAAATAACTTGGCTGAAGCAAAATGCTTTGAGTAGGCTGGGTTTTTTTTTTTTTCAGGGTTTGAGGGTGGGGGTAGGTGGGTGGGTAGTGCTTAATTCTAGTAGCTATTTCTGAAGTTGTAGCTAAATCCAAGTTTTTAGCCACAGCTTGCATTCATCCAAATCAAACAAAAAGCATTTGATATTATAAAGTTAAATCCCTTCCTATCTGTGGTTTTGAGTTCATATTGTTACAGTAGGGCACATGCTTATATTTGCTTTATAGCCACCAATGTCAGTATTAAGGTTAGTTCTCACCATAGAGAAAACAATTCTGATCTAAGTTGGGTTGCCTTCTGAGTAGCCTAGTGCCTTGACAGGCCCTACAGCACACTAGATAACAAAAATCCAACTATAAGTCTCCTCAACTTGTTATGACTTAGGAGGGTTAGGAGATGATCCAAACCCTGGACAGCTGGGCCTTGGACAATCCTTTGTCTTGAGAAAATAAGGAGGTTGAAGTAAATTTTACTGTTATTTTCCAGCATTAAATTGAATAAATAGGTGATCTTAAAAATATCTGAGTAACAAGACATTGATACACTGTGGTTAATCTCTTAAATTCTGTATCTAGTTTCTCTATCAATACACTGAGCTTGGGCTTCCCAGGTGGCGCTAGTGGTAAAGAATCTGCCTGCTAATGCACGAGAAGCAAGTAGATGAAAGAGAAGCAGATTCAATCCCTGAGTGGGGAAAACGCCCTGGAATAGCAAATTCAAGCCCACGCCAGTACTCTCGTCTTAAAAATTCCATGGACAGAGGAGCCTGGAAGACTACAGTCCCTGGTGGGCTACGCAAAAGAGTTGGACACGACGGAGCACAAAGCAAATCTAATTAAGATTTTTAATTATGTTATTAACTAAATATGTTCTCAATTGCTTTCTTCATGTTACACGAAAACCATGGATGTCTTTTAAGAGTATATTTGCTTTTCATTTCCTCCCACTTTCATTCAGTCATTCATACAATTACTATTTTGTTATACCAAGCACATAGTTGGAGTAGTATGCCAAGCATTAGAGATGGATTCAAGGGTAAAAAAGCAAAAAACAAGCAAATGAAAAGACATGGTACCTGGTCTCTTGAAATCTACAGTCCACTAGATATGGCCAATATTACAAACACATATAAAATTTCAACAACGATTTCAATAATGCTAAGAGCTAAGATGCTATGAGAACATGTAAATAGGGGGATCTGATCAGTTCAGGGATATCAGAGGAGTACCTTAGAAAGAGACCCTTGATGTAAACTCTGTAGGATTGGTAGGACTTAACCAAAGAAACCAAATTCAGACTTAAATTGAAGAAAGTAGGGAAAACCACTAGACCATTCAGGTATAACCTAAATCAAATCCCTTACGATTATACAGTGGAAGTGAGAAATAGACTCAAGGGATTAGATCTGATAGAGTGCCTGAAGAACTATGAACAGAGGTTTGTAACATTTACAGGAGGCAGGGATCAAGACCATCCCCAAGGAAAAGAAATGCAAAAAGGCAAAATGGTCCTCTGAGGAGGCCTTACACATAGCTGTGAATACAAAAGAAGTGAAAGGCAAAGGAGAAAAGGAAAGATATACCCATTTGAATGCAGAATTTCAAAGAATAGTAAAGAGAGATAAGACAGCATTCCTTAGCGATCAATGCAAAGAAATAGAGGAAAAGAATAGAATGAGAAAGACTAGAGATCTCTTTAAGAAAATTAGACATACCAAGGGAACATTTCATGCAAAGATAGGCACCATAAAGGACAGAAATGATACAGACCTAACAGAAGCAGAAGATATTAAGAAGAGGTGGCAAGAATACACAGAAGAACTGTACAAAAAAGATCTTCATGACCCAGATGATCACAGTGGTGTGATCACTCACCTAGAGCCAGACATCCTGGAATGTGAAGTCAAGTGGGCCTTAGGAAGCATCACTATGAACAAAGCTAGTGGAGGTGATGGAATTCCAGTTGAGCTATTTCAAATCCTAAAGATGACACTGTGAAAGTGCTGTACTCAATGTGCCAGCAAATTTGGAAAACTCAGCAGTGACCACAGGACTGGAAAAGGTCAGTTTTCATTCCAATCCCTAAGAAAGGCAATGCCAAAGAATGCTCAAACTACCGCACAATTGCACTCATCTCACACGCTTGTAAAGTAATGCTCAAAATTCTCCAAGCCAGGCTTCAGCAATACATGAACCATGAACTCTCAGATTTTCAAGCTGGTTTTAGAAAAGACAGATGAACCAGAGATCAAATTGGCAGCATCCATCGGATCATCGAAAAAGCAAGAGTTCCGGAAAAACATCTATTTCTGCTTTATTGACTATGCCAAAGCCTTTGACTGTGTGGACCACAACAAACTCTGGCAAATTCTTTAAGAGGTGGGAATACCCGACCACCTGCCCTGCCCTTGAGAAACCTGTATGCAGGTCAGGAGGCAACAGTTATAGCTGGACAGGGAGCAACAGACTGGTTCCAAATCGGGAAAGGAGTAGGTCAAGGCTGCATATTGTCACCCAGCTTATGTAAGTTATATGCAGAGTACATCATGAGAAACACTGGGCTGGAGGAAGCACAAGCTGCAATCAAGATTGCTGGGAGAAATATCAATAACCTCAGATATGCAGATGACACCACTCTTATGGCAGAAAATGAAGAACTAAAGAACCTCTTGATGAAAGTGAAAGAGAAGAGTGAAAAAGTTGGTTTAAAACTCAACATTCAGAGAACTAAGATCATGGCATATGGTGCCATTACTCCATGGCAAATAGATGGGGAATAGTGAAAACAGTGAGAGACTTTATTTTGGGGGGGCTCCAAAATCACTGCAGATGGGTGACTGCAGCCATGAAATTAAAAGACTCTTGCTCTTTGTAATAAAAGCTATGACCAACCTAGATAGCATATTAAAAAGCAGAGACATTACTTTGCCAACAAAGGCCTGTCTAGTCAAAGCTATGGTTTTTCCAGTAGTTATGTATGGATGTGAGAGTTGGACTATAAAGAAAGCTGAGCTCCAAAGAATTGATGCTTTTGAACTGCAGTGTTGGAGAAGACTCTTGAGAGTCCCTTGGACTGCAAAGAGATCCAACCAGTCCATCCTAAAGGAAGTCAGTCCTGAATATCCACTGGAAGGACTGATGCTAAAGCTTAAACGCCAATACTTTGGAAATCTGATATGAAGAACTGACTCATGGGAAAAGACCCTGATGTTGGGCAGGAGGAGAAGAGGAAGACAGAGGATGAGATGGTTGGATGGCATCACCTACTCGATGGACAGGAGTTTGAGTAAACTCTGGGAATTGGTGATGGACAGGGAGGCCTGGCATGCTGCAGTCCGTGGGGTCCCAAACAGTTGGACAGGAGTGAGAGAGTTAACTGAACTGAGCTGACATTAATACTGACATTGGTGACTTTCCTGGTGATTCAGTGGTTAAGAAGCCACCTTGCAATGCAGGGGTCAGAGACTCAATTTCTCCTGGGGAAACTAAGACCCCATGTGTATGCTGTGTGCTCTGCTGCTAAGTCACTTCAGTTGTGTCCAACTCTGTGCGACCCCATAGATGGCAGTCCACCAGGCTCCCCTGTCCCTGGGATTCTCCAGGCAAGAACACTGGAGTGGGTTGCCACTTCCTTCTCCAATGCATGAAAGTGAAAAGTGAAAGTGAAGTTGCTCAGTCATGGCTGACTCTTTGCAACCCCATGGACTGCAGCCTACCAGGCTCCTCCATCCATGGGATTTTCCAGGCAATGCTGTGTGCTAAATAGTGTCCAAATCTTTTGTGACCCCCCCAAGTAGCCTGCCAGGCTCGTCTGGCCATGGAATTTTCCAGGCAAGACTACTGGAGTAGGTTGCTGTTTCCTACTCCAGGGGATCTTCCCAACCCAGGAATCAAACCTATGTCTCTTCCATCTACTGCATTGGCAGACATATTCTTTACCACTTGGTCACCTGGGAAGCTAAGATCCCACAGGCCTTGAGCAACTAAACCCAAGCACTGCAAGTAGGAGCCTTCTGGTCACAACTACTGGGGTATGAGCAGGGCAAGGAGGATCCCCGGTGCTGCTACTAAGACCTGCCACAGCCAAATAAATGAACAAGCTATTTAAAAAAGCAGAGAGTGAGAAGGTACATTGTTTTAAAGCTTACACTTTAAGAGTGTTTAAAACACAGAACCAAACATAAGCCAGCGCCCGCCTCATGTCTTTACTATTTGGAGCAAAAAAAACCTTGGCTTTTTGAAGCCAAGCAGTGACCTTGAGTAAATACTCTTACCTCCTTGGACCTTTTGAAGAAATGAAAGGGTTTGGCGACCCTAGCATTGACTGAAGCCACGTTTAGAAACCTGGTTCCATGATTCCATGACTCTTTACCTCAGCAACCTATCACTAGTCAGTGTTCACAAGGAGGAGAGACCAAGTCGACGTGATTTATGTTTTCTAGAAAAGTCCAGCATTTGTGGTAGTTGTTAAGCCAGGTTAAGTTTTCACTTATCTTTGCAGACAGAAGTCACTACCTGGCCAGAGTGAAGGTGTCAGGTTGGACGTTCCACCCTTTCCGCTGGAGACCCTCGGTTGCCTGGGCAACGCCTACGTCATTGCGTAGTCACGTGTCCCTCGGCGTGACGCTCAGACAGCGCCACGCGCTGGCGCCTACTGGGAACCAATGGGCGCGGTCAGAAGGTCTGTCCTCGGCCCCGCCCTTTTCCGAGAGGATTCGGGGGCGGGACGGCGGCGGGAACGCGCCCGCCTTTCCCGGGCTAGCGGGCGGGCGGTTGTCCGAGCCTTGGCGTCTGTGCGTCCCATCACGTAGGTTACGCACACACTTCGTCCGGGCTGCCGCCGGGAGCTCCCCCAGGCAGCAGTGCCTTCACAGACTCGGGCTCCCTGGAGGCTGCGCCGCGATGGTTCGGGTCGCGGGTCTGAGGTGGAGCTGACTAAGGGCTGAGAAGACCCTGGGAGTCGCTACGGAGCACGAAGCTCTTCCTTGGCCGTCGGGCCCCGGGCTTCCCGCCCTCCCGCCGACTACCAGCCGTCTGTGTCAAGCTATTTTTCTGGAAGCCCTGAACTCCGTGTCCCTCAAGCCCTGGGCCCCGTGCGGGAATGTTCAAAAATGAGTACCAGGTAACCCGAAACGGCTGTCCATCCTGTCTAGTTTCTCTCGGGTGAGGTAGCTCACGTTCTGTTGACAACTCTCAGCCACCCCACTCCCTACCCCACATCCCCAAATAATACCGTCTTTTTAGGGGTAAGAAGGAATTACTGGGTAAGTGCTCTTGACCCTCCTCCTCCACCAAAAAAAAAAAAAAAAAAGGGCAACTGACGTGTGGGGATACGATTTGATTTTTGTTCACTCAACCGTTCCTTGCTTCTCAAGGTGTAGGGATGCTTGTGTTTGTGACTGAAATGCAGTCTTAAACCCTCAACCAAACCTCCTGGACCAGAAACTTGAGGACAGGACCCATCAACCCATCAATTGAGTTTTACCAATTTTGAGGCACTCTGGTAACTCGGACGCTATTTAGAAGAGAGTAAATAAGTGAATGCATGAATGGGTTAAGCCCAGAAAGAGCATAAGCACTTTGGCCGTGTGCTGTTTTCTCCCCCCACCCCCAAACTGGGGGTTAGTGATTCTCAAACATGCGGTACATTAAGATTATTTGGAGTACGTGTAAAAATAACGAATTTCTTGATCCTCGCCCTCAAATAGAGTGAATCAGAATCTCTGTCGATGGAAGAGTTAATTTATCTTCATAGAACCTTTCCGCAGTTGATTCAGATGCAGGTGGTCCAGGGTACACACTGAGGGAAACTGCTTCTGGCTCCTCTTCAGTCACCTTGCCTACCCTGGGTGGTTTCCAAAGCTCTCCAGCTTTCCTCACCTCACCGGGCATCTCCCTGCTCTTCCTTGGCTCCAGTCTCCTGCCCTCCTCCCCGTACCCCGTACCCCGTACCTCCATGTGTCTGCCATCTGAGTACTGCTGTTGGGAACAAATTTGTCCCTGTGCTGGAGCAGTCCTCTGCTGGTCACCTCTTTGTTGCTTTTATGTTTTGGCTGCGCTGGGTGAGCACAGAGCTCATTAGTACCAGTAATGATTATTCCCAAAAAAAGGGCAAATTGGATAGTACTGGGTCAATTAAAAAAACTTGAACTTGGAGAGGGAGTGATTCTTATTTTGAGAATTCCTGTACGACTTTTTATATATTTAATACAATTTGGAGATCTGTATGTACAGAAAAGAATTATTTATATAGACATGCTAAATGTTCTCTACTGTGAACCTGAGAGCATGGAGGGACATGCTCACATAAAATCACGAAACACATTACTGAATGTCCACAGTGCGCAGGCTCAGTAGTTGCCGCGGGACAGCTTAGTTTCCCAACCTGAGGAAGAAATGGTGCCCCCTGCGTTGGAAGCGGAGACTCCTGGACCATCAAGGAAGTCCCCGCGCTTCCTTGTTTGCTTTTCACCATATACTACCTGCCTTCTTACGAGTCTCCTCAGAGTGTTCCGCAGTTCTCTTTCTTCTATTACGTTTGATGCCATTACATGTGTTAGAACAATTTTAGAGAGTTTCTTTCACTTAATATAGGTAAAGTATATATTGTAATATAAAAACCTGTGTCCACTGTGGGAAACAGGCGATAGCAGAAAGGAATGGGCTTGGGGGAGGTATATTTTTCTGTCTGTTCAGGTGTATGGATTTTTCTCTTAAAAAAAAAATAACTTCCTCAAATTTAAAATTCATAGTGAAATATGCCCTGACTTCAGAAGCTATAGTAATTCTTTTCCTCAGTTTGCACATAACACTCCCTCAAGAAGACATTAAATGTCTCAGCTTCAAGTTAAAACACAGAAGCAAAAATATCTTTGTATTATTGAGAAAAATTAAAAGCTGAACACTTTATGAAAATCAGACAGTTGCTTATGCACTGCTTATAAATTAACAGGCCATAAAATATTTATTCTCAGGTTTTCAGTTTTTCAGTAAACTCTTCCTTAGAGACAATCATTTATAATGCCTCTCTTTTATAATTAAAGCTTATGGACATTTACTAATGTGCTTCGTGATTTTATGTGAGCATGTCCCTCCATGTTCTCAGGATTACACTAGAGAACATTTAGCATGTCTATAGAAATAATTCTCTTTTTTTGTATGTATTTTGTAGATCACCAAATTGTGTTAAATATATAAAAAAATCGTATAGGAATTCTTAAAATAAGAATCACTCGCTCTCCAAGTTCAAGTTTTTTTTAATTGACCCAGTACTATTCAGTTTACCCTGTTTTTGAATAATCATTGTTGGTACTGAGCTCGTGCAAGATACTGAATGTGATAGTTTATGTTTACTGTCCTATGTAATCTGATAACCCATTTTACAAGAGAATCAAGAGGTTAAGTAACTCGAAGGTCAGTTAATAAATGGAAGAACTGGTATTGGAACTCAGGTTAGTGTAACTAAAAAGTTGTAGCGAGAGATAACTATCCAATTTGATTAGCCTTGCCTGAGAGTTGAGTTTTGACCCTTTAGTGTGTGTTGAATAAAATATTTTGTGAACATGAACTATATACGTGAAGTAAATGAATCTTACACTTAAAGCTTGAAATTTATTTAATGTTTGCTTTCAAAAAAAATTTCTTTAACTATTAACTTGAGGTGACTTGAATCAGAACAGTTGTTGCTTAGATACACCCAAGATGTAAAGGAATAATAACAAGGATAATGTTTCCTCCCAGATCTACTTTACTGACAGATTCCCAGAACAGTGGTTATAAACTATGTGGTAGATAATATTTCCTCCTTCTTAGCATTGTTTTTCACTGTAATTTAAAAAAATTTTTTTCACCCTAGGGAGGTGCATTTGTTGAAATCTTTAGTGCCCAGGGTAAAAATCCTGGAGCAAAATGGAAGATCCTCGGCAGTCCATCTGTGATTTGGAAAGTAAGTTTTAAAAATTAAAGCCTGCTAAATTGGGAAAAGAAATGAGACTAAAGATTATAACAAAAAGGGCTTGGTAAGGTTTCAGAACTGGTTTACCTATTCATTCATTTCAAAACCCTTTCATGACTACTGGCTTCAACCCTTTGAGATACCCCTCCTCATTGAAGACTTTGGCACACAGCTCATAACCCTTCTCTAGGTGTCAAGTCCTGACATTGTTTTAGGCAACTTCAGTATCTGTGAGGAAAATCTCAAACCCTGGGCTTCTCATTTTCTTGATTTCTTCATCTCTAATGACCTTCTCCACTCTACTTCAGCACTGTTTCCCTCTGTCACACTTTGTAACTTACTACTGAAAACTGCATGGCCTCTGAAATTACTGAGATCTTGAGTCTACTCTTGGATTCTTAATGTTGCTTGCCTGGTTACTCCCACTCTATTTGCTCTTCAACCTAATTGTCACTATTAGGCCATTGACCATTCTACATTTTTCTCAGTGTTTAGATTGATATACTTTCTTACCTACTTACTCACTCAGTCTGTCTTCACTTTCTTTTTCTCTCCAGCCCAGAATCCATGGTCCAAAATTTCAGTCACTTCCCAGTCAAGACCTTGACTGCCCTGTTCCTCCTCCTTTCATCATGCCTGCCTAGCAAATGCCAACCGTTTCTGAATTCCTGATCACATCGCTTTCCTGTGTCTGCGTGTGGGCTTCACAATACCTTTGGGGAAAATACCTATTAGTCTTTCAGGTTGATAATGCTGTGAATTAAGTATGAACAGCCCAAGAACCTAATCTTGTCTCCTGGTCTCTAAAATGATTCTTTCTCTAGTATCTTTCAGGTTTCCAGCCATAAACTCCTTACCCCCACCCCCAACCCACACCCAAGACAGGCCCTCCTCACTCATTTACCAGAAGACTTCACCCCCCATTTCATAGGGAAAACCAATAACATCTGGTAGGAACTACCTCAACCTCTTGGCCACCAGACCTAAAAATCCATTTCCTTCCCTGTCTTTTTCTCTTTCTCTTCTCTCTTGTACAGTTGAGAGAAAAATATCTTTCTAGAGACTTTATTCTATGGATAGTTTTTTAAACTACTACTAACTGAGTGCTTACTGTTTGCCAACCATAGGATTGAGCACATTACATGTTATATAGTCCATACAATAACCTTGTGTCTCATAAAGTACACTTAACGCTTATCTTATAGGCATGATATAGTTAAGTGACTTGCTCAAAATTTTATAGCTTTTACTATGAAAGAAAGTAAATTGGTGCTGTGAGGGTATAGAGCAGAAAGGTTAGGAAAGGCTTCCCTAAGGAAATAATATTTGATCTCTAGCTAACTAGGCACCAGATGGAGCTGGTAGAGAGATAACATTTCAGGCAATGAGAAAAGCAGGTATAAAGTCCTTGCTTTGGAGAGAACTTGGAATTTTTAAGAAACTGTTGGAAGGCTAGAGGCTAGGATGCAAAGTAGAGGAGAGTCTAAGGCAAGAGATGAAGTTAGAAAAACTGGGCAGGGGTTGGACTACACAAGGGTTTATGGTCATGTTCAAGATTTTGATAAGCTGTTGAAAGGTTTTAGTGTATGCCCAACATGTGTGCAGATGAAATAAATAATACACTCTGTATTCATTGCAAATACATGAGAGATGTTATTATGATAAATATAATACAAATTTATTTAAATGTTACTTAATCCTTAGCAACCATTGGTTACAATGTATTTTTAAAACATGTACCAAAAGGAAGAGGATCTATGAAAGGTTTCTTTGTGAAAAAGGAGTCTTTGTTTTTAAAGATTGGAAATTCCTTCAAGATTAAAAAATAATAATAACCATTTGCATTAATACTTTGATAGAAATTGGATTCTCGTGTATAATAAGTTTTTCATTTCCAGGTGTGTTTTGTTTCTGTTTGTTTTTTAGATGACCTTCCTTAGCTGTAAAACTTTAGTATGTACTGATTGTAAGTAAATGATGTATGGAACTTCACGTTAGAGGACTGGTAAAATAAGGCATTGATTAATTCTATATGAGCCATGGCTTGAACCAAGGAACTTCCAGACTAGATACAACATAATTTAGATGGTTTATTGTACTGTTACCAGAGAGAGATGTTCAGCCTGTGCTATTAGACAGAAATATAGATTATAGAAGGGGAAGGATACCTGGACTCTGGAAACTCTAAATTAGTAACTTGGGAATCCCTGACATTGGAAAAATTATTTGGAGGAAGACTATCTTGATATAGAAGAGAATTCGCCAAGTAGCTAAGTGTGGCCTCTGTATTCCAATTCCCGGCAAGTCTTAGCAGCATCATTAAGACCTAGGCCTATTTTTAAGTCATTTGAGTGTGGGGCTTTTTGTATGGGCCTGCTACTTCAATTTTATAATAAAAGTGAAATAAAATGCACAATTACCACTGTAATTCAATTTTGTTCTGCAGGAATTTGATAAAGAAGTTAAAAGTTTTGTGTTTGTACTGGAAGGCAGCAGCCAAACAAATAAAATACAGTTACCAAAGGAGAATAAGCAAATCCGTAAGTAAGATTTTTAACATTGAAGCTTAACATTTGATCCTTAAAGTGAAACTTTTAAGTCTCATAAACAGACGTGTAAGTTTGGCTTTTACTGGCATCTGTTGATGTATAGTAATAAGATTTTTAATTTAAAGAGTAACTTTATACGAGGCTTTTGAAAAGAGATTCTGCTTCATTGTTTATTAGAAATTAACTTCTATTTTAAAGAAGACTTAGAAGATTATTTAACCTTCTAAATTACAAAATGTGTATAAGATTATTTCATTAGAATAGTAATGATGTTTATTAAGCACTTACTGCGTGCCAATGACTTTCCAAGCATTTCATTTTTTTAAATTCTTTTAATCCTGACACTAAGTCTTTTATGGATGAACACACTAAGGTTGATTCCTCCTCAAGAGATCAGCTGGGTAAGGCTATGCTTTGAAACAAACTCATGAGTTCTTATAGTGAATTAATTTTTGAGGAAAAATATATGTGAAGTACTACATAAGGCTTACTTAGTAATATATCAACTTACATACCTTTAGAAATATTCATATCTAATAAGTAAAGATATGAATATGTGATTTAACAAAAAACCCCAAAATAGATTTCAATTCTTATCTGTTCTGGGAATTAGGGACAGTGGCTTAAAGCAGAAAGAACTCTGAGTGATCACCTAAATTGATGATCAGAAGCCCAATTTTTGGCCAAACTGAGGTTAAAATTCAATGCTCTGCCACAGACTTAGGCTCTGCATACCCTGATATGATTTAAGAAATATAAATTATCAAAATGATTTACCATATTTTCATTCACTTTGTCCTATATTTATCTATTGTGTTTTAACCAATATAGGTAATCAGTTATTTTTTACATTCATTATTTACTTCTTCTTTCATTAAGAACATTTATTGAATACTTATTGTGTACCATGGACTATGAAAAGAGCTAGTCTTGGTATCTGATTTTCTCATTTAATCCTGTTTTCTAAACTTTTATAGACTCTATGTTTTATCTACTATTTCAAATTACTACATGCATATTTTAGATTTCTAAGACATAAATCAAGCCATAGAAATTATAGTTGGAAGATGATTTATTTTAAAATGGTATCTTTCTGAATAAAATAAAAAACAACTTCAAAGAGAAGGGATAGTCATTGTTAAAATAATTGTTATTAGTTTATTACCATTTTAAAACCATGATTTCCTCATAGTTTGCATTTTTTAATAGCAGAAATTTTTTTTTAAATTTATCCGTAAATTTGTACTGATAAATAAGGTGAACTGAGATAAGCCATAGAAACATGTCTGAAAATGTAGATTATTTTTTAACTAGGAAACATGGACCGTCTTTTTTAAGACTATTGACTTTAAAATGAACACATCTGATATTCAGGAACATGACTTTGCTCTAAACCAATTTTAGTTCTTTTTTATTTATTATTGTTGGCCTCTACATCCATGTGATGCCTTCAGCATCTATGCCCTTGATGATGTTTTTGACCAAATCAAATCACTTCTAGTAACCTTTCTCATTTGGCCCTGAGAAAGATTTCTCCTCTTTAACAAAGGCTCAGTGATTAAAGACAAGCTCCCCTTTCCTACTTTTATCTATGTTTTTTTTAAGAAATAAAACAAATTTAATATAATTGCTTTTTAAAAATGGAAAGATGACAGTTTTAATTGGGAGAAAGAAAAATCTTTTAATGTATTTCTTGTGCAATGTCCTGCAATTAAAAATTAATCTGAGTTTTCTGTAGCATGTGCAGCCCTGTAACAAATGAAGCAGTTTAGATAGTCTGCCCTGTACTAATGCCTTTAAGATTAATTATTTGGAATTTTTGATAATAGCAACTTATAATTATTTTTACTTTATAAAATGACCTATGTGAAGTTGTTATGGTTAAATTTAAATTTAATGGTATGCTTTGAATAAAGAATTGACTTTAAGTTAAGGATTCTAAATTAAGTTCAATTACCATTTTGTATTCCTATTTTAAGAGTAAAAAACCCCCCCCCAAAAAAAGTAAAAACCCACTTTATTTTTGTCAACTTGACATTAGACACTTCATATGTATTTCCTACTGTATTAAGTACCTGTGAAGGAATTTTAATAATGAAATTCAGTATTTTTAAATTTTAATTTTAAATAGTAATATTCTGAATTATATTTGAGCATCTCTGAATATGTCAGTTTTTTTTTAACTCTATATATTATCAAATATAGGAAGGTGTGATTATCAGATTGTGTATTTCTCCATGACAGAACTTTTGCATCATCAACTTTGTACCCCTAACTTAGTGTGTCATATATAGTTAGTATTCAGTAATTTTGTTAAACGTCTCATACTAAGAAGCTGTAACGATTTAGGTTATAATTTCTAATGGTAAGCATTTGAACTTGATACTGAAACTTCTAGATCATTAGCAAGTTAAAGAAGCCCATGTTGCTATTGAGGCTGGAATGTGTTATACAGAGATGCCCATATGAAAAGAAACTCTATTACATGTAAGTATCTGTCATTTGGATCTTCTCCCTGGGGACTTTCTATTTGAGGCTCATGTTTGAAATCGTACTTTTCTCTGCCTGTGACATCTTAGTCAAATGGTGTGTCTCTCGGGATCGGCATCCCTGAAGCTGTGTGTTGATCTAAGTTTCAGCTGCTCTGGTGGATGAGGTCATCTTTATGAGGTTCCCCTCAGCCTACCCCTGCCCTAACTTTTTGTAATTCTTTGAAATAAACTTAATGATTTCCTCTTTCTAAAACCCTTCAGTGGCTTTGACTTTACTACTCTATTGACAGTGCTCTTGTCAAGGTTTCTAGTACTCTTTCTATTCTTGAATCCAGTGGCCAGTTCTCAGCTCTTGTCTTGCTCAACTTAGCAGCAGCATTGACAAAAATTGACATCCTCTACTTGATTTATATAGTACTTTCTCCACTCATCTTCCAGGATGCCCATACTCCTGGATTTTTTGTTTTTCTTTTTCCTACTTCACTGGTCTTTCTTCTGTCTCCTTTCATGGTTCTTCCTCTTCTCCCCAACCCAACTTAATGTGGCAATGCCTCTGGACTTAGTCTTTGACCTTCTTGACACTAAACTACATTTACTTCTTTAGTTTCAGACTCTAGTCTGATGGCTTTAAATTTCATCTCTGCTGTGTACCAGCTTGCATTCTTATCAGTGACTTGTGTCCCAAACTCCAGATTTGTATATTCAATTGCTTAGTTGACATTTCTACATGAATAGCTTTACCGTAGAAATTTTTCTTCCTTCTCCTGCAGACTGCCCCATCTCAGTTGTCAGCAAGTTGCCTTTCAGTTGCTCAGACAAAAAACTCTTAAATCATGTTAATTTTTTCCTTCTTTTCATTTAACCATCAAGAAAATCATGTTGGCTCTATCTTTAAATTAGTTTTAGAGTCTGACTGCCTCTTGCTACTTTCCCTGCTGCCACCCTGGTCCACACCACCATTATCGTGGATTATTGCAGTAGCCTTCTAATTAGTCTCTGTTTCTGACTTGCTTCCCTACAGTCCATTGTCAGTTTAGCAGCCAGACTGATGCTTTTAAATCAAGCACTCTTTGCTGAAAATGCCACATCTCTCTCTGGGTAAAACCCATAAAACCCAAGCATCTATAGGGCGCTGTAGTATCTGATGTTCTCTTAACTCTGATCTTATCTCCTGTTACTTTGCCTTGTTCACTCTCCTCCATCCATGTAGGTCTCCTTGCTGTTTTCAGCCACAGTCTGGTACCTTAGCACTTGTGCACAAGCCATACCCTCTGCCTAGGGCTTTCTTTTTCCAAGTAGCTACATGGCTCACTCTCTCCCCTTCTTCAAGCCTTTGCCAAATAAAATGTCATCCTTTCAGTGAGGACCCGTGCTTCCCCAAACTTAAGTTAAAACCTGTGCTTTGTATCCCTTCTGCATTCTTAATCTCCTTTACCCTGCTGTACATTTTCCTACAGTAATTATCACCTTGAACTTGCTATTTAATATGTTCTTTTGTTTTTTCTGCCATCACCAGAAACTAAGGCCTACCAACACAGAAACTTAGTCCACTCTGTTCACGTAGAACAGTGTCTGGCACATAGTAAACGTTCAGTAGATCTTTGTTGAATAAATGAATGGATGAGTGGCTTCCTATTGATTTTAGGATGACCTGTATCTTTCACAAGGCTTTCAAAATGCACATAATTGAGTCCCTGACTATTTGCCAGACATATCCCCTGCTGCTTTTCCCCTTCTGTCTCTCCTGTCAGTCCTTTAGGCCTTTAAGTTCGTCTAACTACTATAGGCTCTTCCATCACATTATGGAGTATTCCCTCTCTATACAATATTTTTTCCTCTCTTCTGCCCCTATCTTCCTTGCCCAGTCAATCTCCACTGTTCTTCCCGACTCAACTCCACTGTTACTTCTACAAGAAAACCTTCGCTCATCATCCTCTTCCTCCCAATGACTCAGGATTATATAAGCTTTCATAGCAATGTGACCTTCTCCTTCATGAAACCTAGTATGTAAGTTCCAAGAGAGCAGAGAGCATGTCTGTCCTATTCACTTCAAAAGCTTTAACACTGAATCTTTTTCATAGTAGATGCTCAATAAATCTTTATTGAGTGATAGATCTCATTTGATCTACACAAATGATTCTGTGAAGGGTAAATCTAAATTATCAACCCAGTTTTACATATGAAAAGTAAAAGGGCCCAAATAGGTTTTCTGATGTGCTCAAGGGGTGTGGAGTAACCCATTATGAAGCCACAATTGTTTCCTGTTTTCTGTGCTACAGTAGCTAAGGTGCATTTTAGTGTCCTGTCTGTGTCAGGACTCCAGTAGAATCAGGAGATACCTTCAGTATTTCAGTAACTGAAGTAACTTCAGTAACTGTTACCAAGTTACTTATAAAAGATTGCTGTACTGTGGTTTGGTCCCAACACTTTGGACAGTGTAACACTTGCAAAGTGTATGTTGAGGTATACAACTGGGATTTGCTGTAATGGGACAACTGTAAAACCACTGGTTAAAAATCTATTTACTGAATCAATGTGTCTTAAAATACTCAAAAGAAGAAAGGATCTGACCTCTTAAAAATAGAGGTAGCTTTTGTCTCGGGCAGAGAACATATTATAAAAGTGCAGAAACCTGCATATTTCAGTAAAAAAGAGTGAACTTTTATGAATTTTATGTACTTGATGGGCATTTTCTGACTAACAATAGTTCCAGCATTGCTTAGAGTGATTTTAAATATAATGTAGACATGAAGAGTCAGTTTAAATTTACTTGGCCAAAGAGTCAGTTTAAATTTACTCGGCCACTGGAAGAAAAAATGTTGCTATAGAGTTTATTTAGCATTTCTGACACATAGGATCAGTGTCTGTCAAATGTTATTAGAGTACTTTTTTCTTTGTCAGATCATTACCTTATGGTATTGTCGTAGTTCTTTTAATCTTAGAAGTGAAGCCTTTTGGAAACTAGGGCTTCTATATGTGAGAGAGTTGAATTACAATGCTTTATTTTTTTTGAGGGCAAACATCTTTCATATCTAAAAATATTCATACAAAAATGCCCTATGTGTGTAGCTCTTTGTGTTGAAAGAGAACAGTTGCTGATTCAGTGAGATCTGTGACATAAATTAGGACCTTTTGTAAAGAGAGATTTCATTTATCCCGGTGCTCTCTCAGCTCTCTTTATGGGGCCTTTCTGCAGTGGAAAAAATACTGTCAGGCCAATCAATGGAAGATACATGAGAGAGATTGATTAACAGTCGTTTATTTAAGTTGGCCTAATTTGGGTCTTTCATTTTGGTTTTGTGGTCCAGAGCTCTAGTTGTCTTGTTGGCTTTTCCCATAAATGTGGTAGAACCTGATTCCTAGAGAATTTTCTAAGATCAGAGACTATTACCTCTACTGATGACTCTTTGCAGCTTAGTATTTTAAGTAAAATTTATCCTTTTATGTTTAATTTTTAAAATATTAAGCACATTTGGTCAAATATGTTTATTGCTTAGAAACTAGAGTTGAAGTAAACTATAGGAACTGTCTAAGTTCTTCAGGAATGTTGTAAAAAATTCAACATAAGAATTCTAAACAGAACATTTTTATATATAGGCTAACCAAATATAAATTGTCACTTTAAAATACTTAAATTTGTTAAGTCTACTAAGTTGGAATGAATAGAAATCAGCATTCATGTTAGACCAGTTACCTTCTTTGAAGTGTTTTCTTCTTGTATTGGCTTGTACTATTAGATTTGTAGGAGAGGTTTACCATTGTATCAAGATATCTCCACTTCCTAAGCAACATTCCACATTAGGGAAAAAACAAATTCCTGGAAGTCATGTTTCAGGAGGAAGTGATATTAAAACATTCATTAAAAGCAACATAATTGATATATCAAGTGAAAGTTCAAAAGCTAAGAGGAAAAGAATTAAGTGAATAGGTCCAAAGAGGTAATACAAAATCAGTTGATTTTTGAAACAGTTGTAGACTTCAGTTATCGAAAGTGCCATAGGTCTTTCTCCAGATATTTTTAATTCAGATGAAGCTGGTGATGGGGAATAAAAGCTATAAGTTTTTAATTTGTGAGCATTAAATTAATTAAATTTATTTTAAATTAACAAAAGGTGTTTACCTGAAAATATGGTCATCCATCCATCTCATTATAGACACATTGAAAACCATGTGAACTAGATATGGCTCATCAAACCTTCAGTTGTAGTTGTCATAATTAGAACTGTTTTTCTGATCTATTATTTTTCATCAACTTGTTAAATACAGTTAAAATTGTCAGTGAGTAAGAATAATTGCTACATGCTTTTATGACTGCCTTAATGAGAAAACATATAGTTCAGTTTTATATGTGTCTATTGAATGTGTACACTTTCTTGCAACCTAATAAAAATAGTAAATAAAAAAATATTTTATAAATTTCCATAAAGATTTCACCAAGCCCACAAATGGGACTTTAAAAGACAACATTTGTTGTTAAGAGTTTGATTTGATTTCATCTTTTTTTTTTTTTTGTAGTGAGATTGTAACTCAAGGTAGTGCTCTTGCAGTTGTATATATTATTGAAATGATAAAAGCTTCAGCTTATTGATGGCATGTGACTATTTTGTTTATGTACATATAAATGATTTGGGCATACAAATGTATATTTTCCTCCTTTCATTTTAGTTGGACTGATCCAGAGGTTTCTTGTACTTCAGATTTACATACCCCTGGGACAAGACTTCTCCACTGAATTGCTGTAAGATATATAGACCTTCTTTCAATGTTTTATGTGTATTAGACATTTGATCAATTGAAGCAGTGTGAAGTCATTAATTACAAATGGCAGTTTTTGCGTTAAAGAGTAGTGACTTATCAAGTCGACATGAAGTAATTAAACTAATTTAATAGTATTTCTGGATATACTGTAGTCTGGCATTTCCCTAAGGGAAGAAAACAAATTTCATCTGTTTAAGAAAATATCAAAGGATCCTGAATTTAATACTGAGGAGCCTATGACTTGAAGAGATAGGAGGTTTTCCTTTTCTCCACGCCCTCTCCAATGTTTATTGTTTGTAGACTTTTTGATAATGGCTACTCTGACTGATGTGAGGTGATATCTCATTGTAGTTTTGATTTGCATTTCTCTGATAACTAGTGATATTGAGCATCTTTTCTTGTGCTTTTTGGCCATCTGTATGTCTTCTTTGGAAAAAATGTCTTTAGAGTCTTTAGATGTTCCATTCAGTTTTTGATTGGGTGGGTTTTTTTGACATAGAGCTGCATGAACTGTTTGCATATTTTGGAGATTGATCCCTAGTTGGTCACTTTGCAAACATTTTCTCTCATTCTCTGGGTTGTCTTTTCATTTTGTTTATGGCTTCCTTTGCTATGTAGAAGCTTTTAGTTTAATTAGGTCTCATTTGTTTACTTTTGTTTTTATTTTCATAGCACTAGGAGGTGGATACAAAAAGATATTGATGTGATGTTTGTCCGAGTGTTCTACGTATGTTTTCTCCTAAGAGTGTTACAGTGTCCGGCCTTACATTTAGGTGTTTGATCCATTTTGAGTTTATTTTTGTGTCTGGTGTTGGAGAGTGTTCTAATTTTATTCTTTCACATGTAGCTGTAAAGTTTTCCCAGAACACTTATTGAAGAGACTGTTTTTTCTCCTTATTCTTGCCTTTTTCGTAGATTCATTGAGAATAGATGCATAGGTTTATCTCTGAGCTTTCTATCCTGTTCCATTGATCTATATGTCTGTTTTTGTGCCATTGCCATACTGTTTTAATGACTGTACCTTTGAAGTATTGTCTGAAGTCAAGGATTCTGATTCCTCTAGCTCCATTTTTCTTTCTCAGAGTTGTTTTTAGCTATGAGGGGTATTTTGTGGTTGCATACAAACTTTAAATTTTTCTGTTCTAGTTCTGTTTAAAAAAATGCCATTGGTAAGTTGATAGAAATTACACTGAATCTGTAGATTGCCATGGTAGTTTGGTTATCTTGACAGTATTGATTCTTCCAATCCAAAAATGACAGGAGAGAGCAGAGCACACAGCCCCAAAACATGGTATATCTTTCCATCTGTGTCATCTTCAGTTTCTTTCATCAGTGTTTTATAGTTTTCACAGTACAGGTCATTTGTCTCCTTAGGTAGGTTTGTTCCTAGGTATTTTATTCTTTTTGATATGGTGTTAAATGGGTTTATTTCCTTAATTTCTCTTATTTTTCATTGTTATTGTATAGGAATGCCAGAATTTCTGTATATTGCTTTTGTATCCTGCAGCTTTACCAAATTCACTGATGAGCTCTAGTAGTTTTTGGTAGCATCTTTAGGATTTTCTGTGTAAAGTATCTTAATGTTACTTACTTTTGTTGAGATATATTCATTTTTTCTGCTTTCATGTAGATGGCTTGGGATATATTTGTTTTAAATGGCCTTGCTATGAACAAGTTGTTTAGCAAAAGTAAGAATATACAAATTTTACTCAGTTGAGCTACCTGTTACCTGATGTAATTCTGAGAATGAAAATAACATTTAATTTAATGAAGTATTATTTAGGGACTCAATTATACATTATACTTAGGGTATATGTTTTTTAACTTTTCCTTGTAATTAATAGATGTCCAAGGTCAGAGTCTTATTTTTAGTCTTTTATTTCCCCTGCTGAAATAAGTGACTTTTCCTGTTAATGAAGTTAATTTTGTACTAGTTACACTGGTGCAGACCAAGGGGAAGGAAGATCTTTCTTAATTAAGTGGAATTAATATAAATTTGAGGTTATTAATTTCTTTATGTGAATTAAAATATTAATAATGTATGCATGTGTTGATAAAATATGAGTTTTAGCTAATGACACATAGTTTTGTTTTCTGGACTGACAAAGAATAGATGGAACAATTTTTGTTTTTATTTTATTCAACTTTAAATCTCAGTAAACTTCTAAGATTTTCTTTTATCATCTGCCATGGTCAGCAAGATTCTTTAAACTCCTTCTAATAGTAACAAGACCAAAGCAGCATTTGATGCTCTTATGTGTCTTTTTCTAGTTCTGTAGTAAAAGCATTTTCAAGATTCTAAAAACATTCTAAAGGTACAGTGTACCATAAAAAGCTTTATATTTAGTGTAGAGGAAAGTGGTTTCCTACCAAATGGAAGTAAGCATACTATATTTTATTTTTAAGGTTGTTAGGTTCCTTGCACAGAAATCCAGTCCAGCCCTCTTACTCTCCTGATCGCTACCACCTATACATTGAGCTTCTTCAGAAGCACTGGTGGGGATGCTGGTAGTTAGCCTTTTGATCAAAGATGTGCAGGAAACTTGGTTGAACCTTGGGACAGAGTTGTCTGCTGATGAGCACTCTTTTCCTAAGCAAACTTATGCTTTATTTGTGCCCCCAAACACTTGAGCTTATCACTGTGGCCTGAGCAATATATTGTTTTAACTAAGTTAATAATAATTAGGGCCTTAATTATTGAGAAAGTAGTAGGTATCTTAGGTTTACTTTAGTCCTAGCAAGAAAGCAGTTGATATAAGTAAGCCTGACCACCCCCTTTGTTACCATGTGATTAATGCACTTGAAGGATGGGAAAATATTTCCATGGGTGATAGAACTAATGGTCAGATGTTGAATTTGGTTAACTGTAATCATAGTGTCTCTTGTTCTTATAGCCACGTGGACAAACATTTGTATTTTCCAGATGGTTTTAGTTTTATAGTTTTCATAAAATGTCTGGGACAAAAGGTCAGAATTGTTAAATAAAATGGGAAAAACATTCTCTATCCTGATCTCGTGAAATTACCAGATTATAAGAAAATGTATTAACTCCACAATTGAATTTGTTGCTCATAGACAGTCAAAATATTTTTGCTATTTTAGAAAGTAATGACAGAGCCCATGTTTTACAAGAAAGAAGGTAGAGTAATGAGTTTTGATTGTCTTTCTAACTACAGCTTTTTATTTTCCTTAAATGAAAGGGCTTTCTTTCAGCACCCTTAGTGTTATTGTGTTTCTGGCAGCATAGCTCCAGGCCATTTTAAATAATATATTTCTCTAACAAGCTTGGAAAGTCACATAGCAGAAAGATATTTGACTTCTAAAATTTTTCATTGTCAAAATGGGAGAGGCATTTTGTTTCACAAAGATACCCTTACACGTCAAGAGTTTTTCACAAGCAGAGTCTTGCCAGATGGTGTATATATTTAATACTCATTTCTTCAGCATCTTCCTATGTATCTCATGTTCACTGGGTGATTATACTGCTCAGGAGAAGGTTATACATCTGTGAGTTAGTGGATGCTTTAGAATCAACAACAGCTCTGCTTGAGGAATCCCTTGTGATTACTCAGTCAACAAATCACTGAATTACTGTTAACTGTCGTAACTGTGGGGGTAGGCATGGGAATGTCACTCTACCTTGAATCTGTTTACTTCTTCCCACCTTCACTACCCTCCTAGTCCCAAGCCACCATCACATTTCCCCTGATCTACTGTTACATAGAGCATCTGAGTGGATTTCCCAGATTCTTTTTTTATCCTTTTCCAATCTAATCTCTATGCTGCAACTGAAGTGATCATTCTAAAACCAGCTGGAATCTTCACTGTACTAAGGACAAACTCCCAGATCCTTAAAGTTCCTATATGCTCTGGTCTCTCACCTCTCCTTGCTCATCCCATACTGCTCTATCCTGAGCTCAACATCTGTCAGCTATATGAAAAATAAGTCTTATGAGATATAAATAAATGAGAAATAAATCTTACATTGTTTTCTAGCACTTTGCTATTTTCCTTCACTACAACTATACCAGTTTGTAATTGTATATTTATTTAATTATCTGTCATTTTGAATGGTCTTTGAGTTCCATGATATTCTAGCACCTAATACAGTCTTACCCAAAAGCTCTGAAATATGTATGAGTGGGCAGGAGTGGAATGAGTATAGAAGACCCAGTCTATGTCCTCATATAGTCTGTAGTGAGGGTGAAAAACCATTTAAAAGGCAACTTAAGTACATCTTTGTAATGTTACAGTGGTACAAGAGGAAGGCATAGGGAACATGTGATAGGTTAGGTAGAAGTAAGAACACTGGCTTGGAACTAGACAGATCCAGAGTCAGATTCTGCTTTACCTCAGTGGGATTTTTGGCAAGTTCCTAAACTTACCTCAGGTATGGAAGGAGAGTAATTATTCCTACCTCACAGGTTTGTCAAAAGAATTAAATAAGAAAATTAACATAATAATGGCTGATATTTATTATACACATATATACTGGTGTTTTATTACATGTTATAAATGTAATATATCCAGCACATATGTTATATATGATGGTTGGATGGCATCACGGACCTGATGGACATGAATTTCAGCAAGCTCTGGGAGTTGGTGATGGACAGGAAAGCCTGGCGTGCTGCAGTCCATGGGGTTTCAAAGAGTTGGACACGACTGAGCTATTATATACTGGACTGAACTATTATATACTGGGCATGTTCTAAGCATTTTTAATTGTTCTCATTCGATCTGCAAAATAAGCCTGTATAATAGCCATAAATATTGCCTCTATTTTACCATTGAGGAAACTGAAATCCAGAAAGGTTAAGGAATTTGCCAGAGGTTACTGACTTAAACCAATAACCTTAGAGCCAGAAATCAAACTTAGAGTCTAAATCTAGAACCTGTGCTCTGCACCACCATACCATGCCTCCATACTTGTAAATTTTCTTTCTCGCTATACATACAAACATATGCAGCAGGGATATTTAATTTGAATCTTAGAACAAGATGAAAGTGCTTAGACTTGTATATCTTATTTAGTCATTCTCAGCTGTTCGTGTTTCTGTAATTACCCTTTTAAGAGATAAATACTTGAAAATAAAGGAAGAATTTTACTCAGGTATTTTTTACTTAATATTTCACATCTCAAATAAGACAATACTTTATTATACTTTTTTCTCAGAAAATGAGAGCTAAGAAGCAACTTCATTTCTTTTTTATTGTTTCTTTACTTTGGTTCATGACTAGGCCTCTTTTTTTTCTTCAACATACACAAATTATTTTATTCAAAAATCCTGTATCTGTGGGTAAGGTGGCTTCAGAACTTCATAACCTGACGAGAAATTATCGAAGCATGTTGTATTTTGCATGTAAACGGTGTGTTTACTGTGTTATCACATGGTATATTTAGCATTAAACTAACAGAATTCTCACATACTTCTCTCATTATAATCCCACAAAAGAAAATATTCTCTCTTGCTTTTTACAAATAAACCACTCATTTCAACTTGATTATTTCTCAGTTGCAGTTTTCAAAGTGTTTTAGTGTACCTTTGGCTCACTTTGACCTGAAGTTAAATGATTTCATAAACAACAGATATTTAAGGATTTTTTTCACTCTGTGGTCTTTTCCATACATTTCATCGTGGCAGTGGGAAGCCAGCACTCCCCTGTGAGGGTTGTTAGATGTTTCAGAGCCTGGGGGCAGACACCTGGTGCACAGGAGGAGCACCAAGAACCTGAGTTATTGGAAGAGAACCAACTGCATCTTGAAATAGAAATCCGGTTCACTGTATTTGATGCTGCCAATCACACTAAATGATTTTGGAATATTACATTTTGAACAGGAATTGCATTCATTTTACTGAATATTGTTGAGCTGTATTAATTCCTTTGTCTATCCTGATTTTGTCATTATCTGGATGAATTCTGAGATATTTTGTACTGTTAATGCCTCTAGTGAATTGACATTACTTTTTTAATTTTCACTCAGCTCAACCAGTGTTTTTTCAATATACAGGATGAAAACACTTTTAAAGGTGGTGGGAGCATCATGTGCTATCTTGAAGAAGTTGAGATTCTTAGTTTGCAGATCTTAGGGAATATTATTGCCAGAAGTTTTCATGTGTTGAGCTCTTAGCTATCTGAAGTACTGCTTTCATTTGGAATCTAATAAAATAAATTAAAAAAAAAAAAAGAAAGACCCTTAAAAGTGTCCATAGTCCTTAGAAATTTTAGCTGATCCTTTGTGATGTCTTCATTGCAGTTTTCTGAATTTGAAAATTGTGTCTGAGTTTAATGATTTTTAACCTAGACTCCAATGCAGCTAGTGTCTATGATGCCCATTCCAGAGTTTTTGTCTTGTCCTTTTTGCTCTATCCTCTAGTTTCATGGCTAGACAGTTAAATTCTGTCTCAGTTTCCTCTTTGATAAATGGTAATGTGAATGTTCTTCTTACGAAGTTGCCAGAGCTAATCGGTGATACTAGATTTTTTTTTTCTTCCCCTAAGAAATACTGGGAGATTTAGGTTCAAATGCATCTCAAAGCTTCCTTTTCAGTTTCTGTATCAGTAAAATGGAAGATTGAAACATACTCATCCTAAAAAAAAAAAAAAAAAAAAGCTTTAGCCTCAGGATAATTTAATGAAAGCTACTCTTACATCACTTTTTCTGTGTTGTTATTCGTGACCTAGACAAAGAGTTCAGAAAAGAAATGTAGTAGAAATTTCAGATTCTTCTACCCTATTGAATTTTACTCCTACCATCCCTTCTTCAGTGATATTGGAGACAGCAGACTCTTTTGAAACTTTAAACTAAGAAAAGTGGATATGGCCTCACAGCTGCAGGCCTGTTCTTTTCACATGTCACTGGCCTTCTTCAACCACTCTAAAGCCACCAGAGTTGAGAGAATACCTAAATTTGATCATTTCAGGTCAGAATGACATTGGTGAGAGCTTTTGAGATTGTGTCCATTTACCAAGCACAACTCTTCCTATGGAACATTTACTTTCTTATCTTTTTTGGTCATTTTGGTGCCTTCCTTTGAAGAAAATAGTGGTTGCTAAATAGCTCTTAAGTTATTTGTTTAAAAAAGATGTTATCCAAGCAGAAAGTCTCATATTATCCAATGAAATCTTTTTTTGTCACTTACGTCTCTAAACTGTGTTTAGAACTGGTCAAAAATGGCCAGTGGTTGCTCTTTTTTAAACTACTAGTATTATATTTTAAAATGGTAATGACACTGTAAGTTTTATTAACATTTTGAATGCATCTCATGGCTAATTCCAACTTCTGTCCTTTTAAAATCATCAGTATTTAAATCTCATTATTTTAATTATATCCAATTAAATGTGCTTGCATAATCAGTATGTTTTGTTACCTGCATTAGTAAAGAGAGCACTTAAAGATACTTAGCGTACTGACTTTCATCATATATTAAATTTGCATGCCTTAAAATAGATTTTATATGGAAGTTTTAGATAACATATGTGATAGGTATATAAATCAGATGCCAGAGTCTTTATGTGTTAAATAAATGTTCTTTGAGAAATCTTACCCTCTTGGTTCTTAGTTTGGTTCATTTTCATTTCCTAAATTATTTTATAGTACTCTGTAGATAATCTGGATGCATGCTGAAAGCTAAATAAGATGTTAGCAAGAAAAAATTGCACATATAGAAATATTTGGAAGTGTCATTCCTTTGTAAAATCCTCTATAAAATCGTCATAAAAGGCCATACATTTGTTAAAGCACTGTACAGTTAGGTGATTGCCTTACCCACTGTCAGGACAAAAGTGAAAGGCCCTGTGATGGGTCAGATTGTGGGCCTGAGTGTCAGTGGCTGTGCCGGGTGTTAGTGTGACGACCTAGGCAGGTTACTAGACTTGTGTGTGTGTTACAGCCTCACCTGGACAGTTGAGGATTGTATTTATCCCTGTTTATTGAGGAATTATGAGAATTTAACTGGATAGTGCCAAGTGGTAATTGTTCAATAAATATTAATTTATACTTTTATATCTCTAAATTTAGACACGGATACAGGGGTATTTAATTTTTAAATTTCTCTTCTGAAACATTTTGTGACAAGTTGGGCATGTCTCCAGTCCATGTGAAATTTCCATGGTACTCATCTCTGAAAAGAGATGGGGAAGCAGCTTTATCTTTGGAGCCTTTTATTTACCCTGCCAACTGTAAAGTGTGTTTCTCCTAGAAACAGCTCTCCTAGCAGGATGGTAACCATTTCAAGAAGGAAAAAAGGTGAGAGAAATTAGGGAAGGAGAAGTAAATTCTTTTGAATTTTCTCAACATGTTTATGTGAGTAGAAGTTAGGCAAATAAATATTTTCAAGACTGGACTAAAGCTAAGGAACACCACTTTTGGCACATAGATGAAAATATAAGCCCATAATAGAACTCCCAAAGTGCTTTAATTAAAACCAATAGTCTTCCCTTTTTTATTGGAACAGTCTAGTGATCTTGCATTTTATATCTGTTTCATACTTAAAAAGCTGTTACAATAAGCTGTTTCAAACAATGACAGTGCTATGTATAGTTGGAGGTTGGTTGCATTTGTTAGCAGTAAATAAGAACAACTGTTCTGTTTGATACACATAGATATTACCATGCCATTTTTTTCTAAGGTTAAAATTGATTTATAAGGTGGGAAATAAAATATCTCATCATTGTTTAAAGCCAAATAAGACTCGATATAGCATAAACAGGGATTTGTAAAGTGCAAAATCACTGTATTTTAAAAATTGATGTTTTAGTGTAAAACATTTAAAACATGTTAGTGGCTCAAGTTTCTGTTATTATAGAGGATCTACAAATCTTATCTAGCTCCCTATTTTTCTAAATTTATTTTATTGGAATATAGTTGATTTACAGTATTGTGTTAGTTTCTGGTGTACAGCAAAGTGATTCAGTTATACATATATGATCGTTTGCATTGCTCATCTCAAAACTCCCAATCCATCTCTCCCCTACCCAGTTGGAAACCACAAGTCTGTTCTCTATGTCTGTGAATCTATTTCTGTTTCATAGATAAGTTCATTTCTGTCTTGTTTTAGATTCCTCATATAAGTGACATTATATGTATTTGTTTTTCTCTTTCTGACTTACTTCTTTTAGTATGATAATCTCTAGGTCCATCCATGTTGCTGCAGATGGCATTATTTCATGCTTTTTTATAGCTGAGTGGTATTATATTGTGTGTGTGTGTGTGTGTGTGTGTTTACTGTATCTTCTTCATCCATTCATCTGTTGTTGGACTACTAGGTTGTTTTCATGTCTTGGCGTTGCAAGTATTGCCGCCATGAACATAGGGGTGCATATATCTTTTCAAATTACATAATGGTTTTGTCTGGTTATATGCCCAGGAGTGGAGTTGCTGGATCATACGGCAGTTCTATTTTTTTCTTTTTTTGAGGAATCGCCATGCGGTTTTCCATAGTGGCTGCACCAGTTTACATTCCCATCAGCAGTGTAGGAGGGTTCCCTTTCCTCCACACTCTCTCGGGCACTTACTGTAGACTTAATAATAATGATGGCTGTTCTGACCAGTGTGAACCTGGTACCTCATTGTGGTTTTGATTTGCATTTTCTCTAATAATTAGCAATTCTAACTCCCTATTTTTAATAGAAAAAAAACCTGAGACCCCAAAAAAGGAATGTTCCTCAGGATCCAAGGTTTTTAGAGGCAAAGTGAATGTGTTAAGTCACTCAGTTGTGTGACTCTTTGCAACCCCATGGACTGTAGCCCACTGGGCTCCTCTGTCCATGGAATTCTCCAGGCAAGAATACTGTAGTGGGTAGCGATTCCCTTCTCCAGGGGATCTTCCTGACTGAGGGATCAAACTCGAGTCTCCTGCATTGCAGGCAGATTCTTCACTGTCTGAGCCATGTTAGAAGTTAGAGGCAAAGTCAACAGTAAAATTCACAACTTCTGACTCTCTGCCATCTTTTCTTAGTATCATTGCTGCTTTTTAGTGCTCATGTTGGAATAAGGTCAAGATATAGTGTGATTTTATAAGCATGGTTTCTGATAGTTTTAAAAAATGACATTGTTTCTACAATTACTTTGGATTTTAAGTTGCAGGAAATTAATTCTGTTAATGTAATTCAGATTTCTACCCCTCCCCCCCTACCTTGCCCTCTAAAATTAATCACCAGGAATAAGTCAGATTCCATGTTTGGGTCAGGATTAGCAAGGTTGTAACAAATAATAGCAAAACAACTCCTTCTTTGAAGGATTATTTCATTGTTAGGGACAGAAGTCTATTTAAGTTATATCAAGCAAATAGATAGGTTTTGGAAAAACGTGGAGAGATCATGTGGAACCCAACAGCAAAAACTGATTATAGCACTTTTGGGAGGTGATAGTTGTCAGCAGCTTCTCTTTCTCTCTCTTTGACAGCTACTCTGTTGTCTCTCATTCTGTTTGTAAGTTTGCGTCATTCTTCTGTTTCATCCTATAAAGCAGCTTTTCTGATAGCTTGTTGTTGTGCACGTGAGGAAATAGAGCTGCTAGTACATCCTTCTGTGACCTTATAATCCCAGTACCCCTCACTGCCAGACCAGGTTCAGTCTGTGTATCTCCCAGTTCAGAAATTTGAAAGAACAATCAGGACTGGTCCTTAACCAATCTTTGGGTTTCATCCAACTGCTTCATCTTTGTTTTTATCTTCAGAGGCTGTAAGCTGGAGCCCATTCCCTAAAATAGGGCCTGGGTAGGGCAGGCAGATGGTCTGATAGACCTACTGCACTATTGAGTATAGACCCTTAGTAGTCACTTTAGAACCTCCTTTTTTCCAGAGTCGCCTGCCAGTTACCTCTCCAGATATTCCTGAGTGCTTCTGGGGGTATTTAGGAGTGAATAGTGGCTAGAATTTTTATTAGAGTCAAATCTGCTTAGATGCCATGATTGTCCTAGCTGATATATTTCATTTACCAGGAATTTTGAAGTTACCTAAATAGTACTGTATAGTCTTAGTTAATCAGGGAAGACTCAGCTTCATTGCAGTCACTCAAGGACTAAGCCACATTTCTTTAATGCTTCTCTTGCTAAACAGTAGCACTAATTAGAATGGTTTGGTTTATTGAACATCTACAATATGTTAGGCTTGTTTCATATTGTATTTGCCAGGTTTGGTAAGGTTGTTAATACCAATTTCATATATTTCTATCTCACATTGCCTTAGAGCTACAGGTGAGCTGCAGCTCTGATTTAGCTAGAGGTCAGCTGGGTGTCTTCTTATTCCAGAGCCTGGATTGAACAAACAGCTCCTGTCTGGAACAGCTGTTCTTGAGGCAAAGGCAGAAATGCAGGAACCTGAGCAGAACTACACAATCTAATTTAAAGCTTCTGCTCAAATATGTATGGCTCATGTCACTTCTACATATGCCCATTGGCCAATGCAAGTCATATGGCCATGTCTAGAGTCAGCAGAGCAGGGGTTATATACCTCCTATGTGAAAAAGAGACAGTAAATAATTATGAACAATGATAGTATATAATCAAACACAAGCATCCCTCATCTCATTCAGTTATCACAACTCATAAATGTGAATATTATCACTATTGTACAGTTTATTAATATAACAATTGTATGTTGAGCACCTCAGTGTCCTGGACACTGAGCTCTGGGAACTCTCACTGTATTATATTTTGACAGTATGGGTTTATTTTATGTAAACTGTTCTAACTCTCAGAGATATTAGTACTTTGTTGTAAAACAGTGGATCTCAAACTTTTTTTTGGTCTCAGGACCCCTTTACATTCTTTCCTTCTCCAGGGGATCTTCCCAATCCAGGGATCAAACCTGGGTCTCCTGCATTGCAAGCAGATGCTTTTACCATCTGGGCCACCAGGGAAACCCTTAAAAGTTACTGAAAACCTCAAAAGAATTTTTGTTTATACGGGTTATATCTCTCAGTATTTACTGTATTAGAAATTAAAACTGAGACATTTAAAACCTATGTGTTATTTAGAAATAATAAGCCATTGCATGTTAGCATAAGAAACTCTAAATAGCTATAACATAAAATATCTATATTTTGCAAAGTAGAAAAAAAAAGTTTAGTCAACAGTGGCATTGTTTTATACTTTTGCTAACCTCTTTAATATATGGCTAGATCGAAGACAGGAACATTCTTATATTGGCTTCTGCATTCACTTTCTTATGATATAATACTAATACAGTATGTCACCTCTGGAAAGCAGTATACTTGTGAGAGAGAGTGAAAGAGACAAATAACATCTTGGTATTGCTCTTGAAATAGTTTTGGCCTCACAGAGCCCCTGAAAGAGTCTTAGAGACCCTCAAAGATCCCTTAAGCACACTTTGAGAACTTCTGTGCTAAAGTATATTTATGAAAACAAATACATGACATCCTTAGTATATTTTCCTGGAGCATCACCCTTGTGTTATTCTATTTTATAAGTTACATAGCTTTGTTAGGTAGGCTTTCTGCTAGAAGAATCTACAGATCTCAGTGACTTAACGCATTCATCTCTTGTTCATATTGCAGTCCAGTGTAGGTCAGTAGTAGGGGCTCTGCCCCTCAACAGTCGTTCAGGGACCCATGCCCCAGGGCATCGGAGTCTTCTAGTGGATCCTGTCTGTCTGGTCAGCAGACCAAGGAAGAGCCTAGAGAATCACACATATGAGGTCGTGTTCCTCTTGCCAGAATTCGTATACAACCCGTAACAGTATTGGAAGCTGAAGAGTGTATCTGGTTTTGTGTCCAGAAGAAAAGGAAGCAGCAGGGTTTGACCAAGACATATTGTCCTCTACCAGAATAAGCAACTAAGTTCTATTAAACAAGTTAAAAGAAAACTTGATTATTTATTGTCAACTTTTTTGCCTTATGAAACTTAAGTGGTATGTAGTGCAAAGCAGTATTGCCTCATGCTTTGAGAAAAGTTATAGGGACTTGAAATCTGAAATTAATTTTTAAATATTTAAAACTATTTATTTTGAGATAATTTCAAATGTAAAGCCAAGTTGTATAAAGAAGTGCATATTATACCCTTTTCCCAGAATCACCAATTGTTAATATTCTGCCACATTTGCTTTTACTTTTTGTGTATATACATAAAAATGGGAGTATATATGTGTACATACACAAATTCCCCCAAATTATTTGAGAGTAGAGAGTCTGCTTGCAATGCAGGAGACCCAGATGCAATCCCTGGGTTGGGAAGATCCCCTGGAGAAAGGAATAGTGTGGTTTCTGGTTGGTAGGTCATTTTGCACATTGCATCAATTTTGCTACAATTATTCTTTTAGGGGAAGAATCCAACATTCTCTGGCCCAATCAGAGCCTTGTTTAGAATGCTGGACTAGGAGCACCATTTCCATCAAGCACCCATGATGTGACCGTGAGGATAAAGTTGATCCAGGTGGCAAGGGAGAAACAGAAGTTGGGTCATTGATGACTGTTTTGAGCTGTTAAATCAGTCAGCCTTGAAGCATACCCTACATTTGTGGTTTCTAATTATGTGAGCTATTAAGTTCTATTTATTAAGTGAGATAGCTTGGGTTGGTATTCTGTTAACTTTTGACATAAAGAATACCAAGTGATATTCCTAGTAACAAATAGTAATGACTGTGTTGCTTTAAATTTAAAAAAATGGTAAGAAAGATGTATGTATAAAACTTTCTCAATGCCCGACAAAAAGAAATGAGTATTAGGGGTTTTTTTTATTGTTGTTATTTATGTATTTTCTCACCAGCTTGGTGGTAGAACCCTGGCATAGGCTACTAAGGAATGTATCACAGTCCACAATGCATATCCCAAGTTCCAGAGAATACATGGGTTTATTTTAGTAGTTGTTAACAGTTACGGAGAGGAGCTTTAGATTCATTTGACTCATTTCAGTTAACCAAACCAACTTGAGTGAATTAAAATATAGTAGTGGAGGTATCAAATGCCAGGTATGTAGGGTGTCATCTGAAGTCCAAGAGCAGTAAGGATCTTGGCATGGCACCCAGCACTAAAAACCTTAAGCACTCACTGTCTTTTTCATCTTGGCTTTTCCTGTGTTTCTGCTTCATTTCCAGTCTAACCAGGCAATTTCAAATACATAGAGAGGGAATGTGAGTGTGTTAGTTTGGGTCAAGCATTCTCTCCTATTCAGTTCAGTTGTGCTCATTGGTGTAAAAATGGTTTTGGAACACCTATTCCTGAGGGCGTGGAGAAGATTTCAGGTGCTGATTCAGAAAGAGACTGCAGAGTTGGCTTCTGAAGAAACATGTATATATGTTACAGCCAGCTGAAAATGGCTCTCTGATGCCTTTCTGCTTCCCTCTCCGGACTCCTGCCCCTCATTATTAGCCTATATTTCTCTGATTCAAATTCTTGCCAAGATGCTGACCAATAACACTTTAGGATATGGGTTGTAATCCTTTCCAGAATTTTTTCTTTCTTTTTTTTTTTTTTTAGTTTTACTAAATAACTGTTTTACATCAGCAGCATCAACAACCTGGGAGTTTGTTAGACCTACAGATTCCTGGGTTCCGCCCCTGAAATACTGAAATAGAAGCTGGGGGCACGACCCAGCAATCCTCCAGGTGATGCTTGAAGTTTGAAAACCACTGCCTCCCAAATGGTGGCCAAAACCTGGGGTCTGTCTTCTTCCCAGCATCTCCTCCTAGCTGGGCACAGTGGTGCTGCTTGCATATAGAATCATGGTGAACATCTGTTTGTTGCTGCAAAAGAGAAACCTAGTCTCTGGCCTCTGAAGAGCAAAACAGACTCCTGTAGCGCAAAGGTTAGTGTCCCCAGTTCTGCATCCTCATCTCTTCAGGTTATCCCCAAGAGACCTCCATGTGGGGCATTTTGGGGACATTTTTCTGCCTGTGCCCAGGAAGCATGAGTGTCTCCTCTCCTTCCTCCACCTCCTGACTCTCCCTCCTTTCTACTCCTGCTGTTTTCCTCTCTTCCTCTTCTTTTTTCTTTCTTTTCCCTCCATCTCTGTTTCCTCTTCCTCATCCTTCCTCTTTCCCTTCTTTTACTTCTCTTTGCCTCTCTTCTCTCCATCTTTCTTTACTCTGGCTCCTTGCCTTCTACTACTTTCTTCTTTTCATTTTTCTTTCTCATTTTTTGCCTTCTTCCTGGTCCTCATTCTCCTCCTGTTCTTCCTCTTCCTCCTCTCACTTCTACTCCTAATGGCGTTAAACTTACTCAAGAAGAGAAGGCTAATGCCTGAAAGCCATAGAAGGTGATAAATGCCATTTCTATAGTTCTAACACCCAGGGTACCTTGAGGATTATCTGGGGTCTGAGCCTGCCTATTCTGCACCTGTTCCTCACAACCTAAACTTTATGCCCTTCAGGTCTCAGCTCCTTCAGCCTCTTAGCCTACTCCCTGACCCCAAACCTAGGAATGAGCTCTCACTGTTCTGTTATGCCAGATATTTACTATCTACCTCTAGGGTGAAGGTAGGATGTTGAGAAGCTCTGGTGTTTAGAGTTTGCTAATCTCTGGATGCTGGGAAAGATTGAGGGCAGGAGGAGAAGGGGACAGCAGAGAATGAAATGATTGGATGGCATCATTGACTCAATGGACATGAGTCTGAGCAAGCTCTGAGAGTTAGTGAAGGAAGGGGAAGCCTGGTGTGCTGCAGTCCATGGGGTCACAAAGAGTCAGACACGACTGAGTGACTGAACAGCAACAAAATCTCTGTAGTACAAATATGCTCCCTACTATGACCACTTTCAAGCTACCAAGTTGACGCCACTGAATGTGGAGCTGGGAAAGAAGCTTACAGGAGCCTCTCACAAACGAGTCAAACCTTTCATAGCACACACTAAGGAGGGCCTTGCCAGCTATGGTCCTTATACAGTACAGCTCATTCCCTCCTCACTGTAGATGTTTGGGAGTTAACCATTAATGAATGAATTACTGTAAGTTAAACCATCACTTGTTTGTTTACTCTTTAACATTCATTTTTTGGGACAGCCATTGGAATAGTTAAAAACAGCACAGTATATAATAATTGCCACAACACTGCCTTTTAGTTTAATTAAACAAAATCAACTGTAAATACTGTCAGAATTGCAGCCCTTTCAATGATTTGTCAAACCCTTTTACTTACGAGTCTAAGCTGTTTCAAGATACCACTATAAATTATAGTACCTTTTGGGTTATATATAACATGTTTGTTTATGTAACAAAGTTTGAATTAATATTCAGTTAAAATGTAGAATATCATTCAGTTGCCTTGTCTTCTGTATTTGCATTCTACAGCATTTTTGGTGGATCTTTATTATTTTTAAGTAGTTTGACATTGTGTTTTATGATATATTTCTTCCTGTAACACTTGCATACAGATGGAAATGTTGGGAATCTAGTTTAAGGCTGATTTTTTTTTTTTTAATTTTGTTATGTGATTGATCTGGTCAGTGAACAAGAAATTCTTCGAGGCCATCCATCACTCCAGGCAGGAGCTGAGCTAAACCTTCTAACTCACTGCTTTCAGTCAGTCATGCAAGATTCAGGTTATAAATATTGAATGTGCAAACAACTGTTTAAATTGGCTGTCCTATCTATTTTATGCAATTTTAGTAGAAAAGCAAGCTGATACATTGTTTAGTGATAAGAAGTAGAAGATGGTGAATACAGTATTATCTTTCCATACGTCATTGAGTTAATCCTGTTGGCAAATATTTAAAATAGTTAGATCAAATTAATTCTTGTTCCCTTAAGTTAAATTAGAAGTAAGGCAACTGAGCATGTAATTTATGTAGTTTTTCTGGTTTTTATATTCAAACAGTAGCAATACTGTTAGTAATTGTAAATGTGCCATCTGTCATAAATATAGTAGCCAATTGTTAAATGCTTAGTTCTGTGAATTTTGTTACCTCTTTGCAATAACAAAAATAGCTTCATATTTGGAAAATATTTGGTCAGGAAGGGAAGTAGCATCTGGTTTGCCCTGCCTTTCCTGGTAAGCATCTAGAATATTGAATTTGTGCAGGTGTTTGTTCTTCTGCTACTTGGAGTTGTAACAAGTGTGCATACTTTCACTGGTGTTGATAAATGCAACAGATAAAGTGCCAGCCATTTGTAATAAATCTAGGAGCCTTTTTGTATGTAATGAACTTAGGTAAACTTCCAAAACTGCTCTCTGTATCTTAAGTTTATTCTTCAAATTATATTATGCTGGCAACATTCTTTCAAGTAGATGACATGTACCTAAACCCACATTAATAACACACGTGAACTGCTTACCAAAGAGGAATATTTATCTCCCTTTAAAGGCACACAGAGGTGTTCAGCAGCTTATGTCTCTTAGTTGTTGGATTGCAACCTAACGGAAAAGCTGGGTAAGATTTTATGTTACGTTCTCTGCCAAACTGTGCTTGTTGCTTACCTGTATCCATCTTTCTCTTTCTTTAATAGAATTTTGATCAGGATAGCCTTGGCCCTAGCTTAGTAGACTCACCTCCCTAGACTCCCTTTTAGCTAAAGCTGGCCACATTATGCTAATAATTACAAATGAAGTGCCAGTAGAATTTACTTGGTAGCATTCATAGACAAGCTTTTAAAAGGTACAGGCTTAGCTAACTTGCATCTTTGGCACTTTGCTTTTTCCTTGTTTTCTGCCTAAAGTATAAATTCAACACATGAATGGACAACAGCTTTCTTGGGAGAATGAATGCAGAAACTGTATACTGAAGATGGCACAGTGGAAAAATGGAGAAGGTACCTGGGTCTCTGATGGCTTTATTGAGCCACTAACCTTCCTTAATTGCCTGTCCTTAGATTTGAAAGGGTAAATGATCCTCATTCTTAAGCCTTTATTTTTCAAGGTTACTTATAGTCTAACACATTTCTAACTGATACACTTCTCTTCCTAAGTTTTCTAAGTCAGAGTGAAATTATGCATTGTTCTCTTAATAAACTTAATCTACTTGGGAATTATAGAAATAACTTTTATGTATATCTTCTTGTTAGTATTAGTCACTCAGTCATGTCCGATTCTTTGTGATCCCGTGGACTGCAGCCTGCCAGGCTCCTCTGTCCTTGGAATTCTGCAGGCAAGAATACTGGAGTGAGAAAAAAAAAAAGAATACTGGAGTGGATAGACATTCCCTAGTCTTCCCATCCAGAGATTGAACCCCCGTCTTCTGCATTGTAGGCAGATTCTTTACCATCTGAGTCACCAAGGGAGCACATATCTTTGTGAGGAAATAAATCAAACTAGAGTTGCCACATTAATAAGCTTTGTTATTGATAAATGTAATAATGGTATTAATAATTTTTGTAGTAAAGATCACAATTGCAGGAAAAAGATCAGATAATTTTCTTAATCTCATCTGTCAAATCGTATTTCCCTTAGTCGTTGATCAATCCCTATCACCTTTTCTTACCCTGCTCTTGGTCAGTTGGAGGCTAATTTATAAATAATTATAATGTAGTATTGTAAGCCCTAGAAATATTTGTCACAAATATGAATATGATTTTATTATTTCCCTGCTTAAAAGCTTTCCCTAATCTTTGATGTGGTATTAAAGGTTGCTTCATTCTGGCTCTGATTATTTTGTTTAATCACATCTCCTTCCTTTCTCTCTTCCTTTCTCCCAGCATATTTCTCAGCCCTGTCTGAAACCTCAGTCTAAAACCCCTGAATTATTTCTTGGATCTTAAAACTACCACATACTTTTATTCTTCCGTGTCCTTCCTTATCCTTTTACTGCTGTACCCTTTCATATCCATCTGTGAAATCCCACTCATTCTAAAAAACTGAGTTTAGGTGTCTTTCTCTCTGAAGCTATCTGTGACTCTCCCAACTTCATATTCTGTGCTTTCCATAATACTCTTTTGACCCTTCTATGATAGCATTTCTTAGATTGGATTATGGTTCTTTACAGATCAGTCTTTCCCAATAGCCTGTGAGTTCCATGAAGTGTTAGATGAGCTATGATTTATTTTGCAGCTCTAGTATCTTTAGTTAGTATCTGGAGTTTAATTAATACTCAGAATTTTGGTATGCTTTTATAAAAAGAAAATAAAAAATATAAACTTTCTATACTTCTTATTGAATACTACTATTATTTACCTGTTTATTAAATATATCCTGTGAAGGATATGCTGCTGGTGATTAAAGAATATTCATCAATTACATAAAAAATAGTTATCCATCTGGGTCACCTCTGCATTTGCTTTTATTGACTTCTGACTGACTTTCTTGCTTCTTTGCCTGTAATTTTTGGGTTATATACCACACATTGTGTATTAAGAACAGTAAAGCCTGAAGTAAATAACCTTTGCCTTCAGAAAAGAGCATGTCCCTTCTTTCAGGTTGGTGAGGGTGTGGGGGTTGAGTCAGTCTATGGTTGGGTTGGGGTCAGGCTTTTTTGTAGCTTCAGTATGATTCAGTTTGTTACTAATCTTTTGAGGGTAAGGTCAGATCTTTCCCTTCAGCAGGGCTTGAGTTCTGACCACCAGCAGATTTAACAATCAGCAGAAGCATGTCTTTGCAAACTGTGACAGATATCTCTGCTTTATAATCTAGGTGTCAGGTCTTTGGGCCACTAAGGAATTTCCGTTCTCAGTCCTGCCCCTGGCTTTCTTTATCTCTGAAGAACTTTTTTCTCCTGATGCCTGACCCAAGCCTCCTGAGGAAGGATGCTGTATACTCTGTGAAGGCTTAGACTCCCTTAAAAAAGGTCTCTCTGTTCTCCTGGACACCAGTAGCCTCTATTACATGAAATCCCAGAGTGCCTTAGATGAATTTCTCTCCACTTCTCTGCTCCCCCTCTACATTCAGAGTACCACCTCAAGCACTTGCTGAAAACCATGGGAAAAACAGCAGGTAGAAAGAGGCTTGCTTCATAGTGGGACTTCTCTGAATTCTGATCCATCCTTTCAGCCTGCATGCAGCTGGTAAAAATTAGGCTGGTTTCTCCTTACCCCCTCCCATGGCCAATTCTTTGTCTCCCTTCTAACCTACTAGAAATAAGAACAGCCATGGGTCTCTCCTTTCCTCTGAAGGGCTCATTTACTTCTGGAATTTAGTTCGTATAGGTCTTTTTGCATCCTCAGCTCTCTGATGGATATTTTTTAAAAAATGGTTTTTTGTTTACCAAACTTGTTTTGGTTACTGGAGTGAGGGTAAGGATCTTTTGCCACTTTGTACATCCTAGCCTCCCTTCCCCCTTCCATTTGTCCATCCGTCCATGCTTATGTGTGTGTATGTACACAAGTATATATTATTTAATGTAGAAATATTATATATAATTTTTGTTGATGAATAACACTATATCTTGTGTATCATATCCTTTCTCTGTATCCCCAAATTGTCAAAATTATTTTCCTGTTATTGTATCTATTGCATGTAGAAGGAAATAGTTTCAGCTTTCCCAAGGAAATAAATTATTTTCAGTGAAAATCACCTTTGTTTTACCACCTTTGGTGTCTTGGATATTTTGCAGATGAGGATTTACTGGTTTGTAATGTCTTTTAGGCTTCATCAAAATCTAGAAATTAGAATAATCAACGCTTAAATTTGATTAGTTCACAAATAATGTGGTCTCTGTTGACCACAAGGAAGATTAAGAATCAAATGAAAATATTTAATTAACATTAAAATATTGAAACTTTTATGACAATAAGAGCTAATGATAGTTTTATGACAGTTATGGCCTGCCTACTAATAGAGAGGTGGAATGTTAAACATGATGCTATCAGTATTATTTCATATCAGTTGGGTTTATCTGAAGTGACTAAAGTGATATAAAAATGACTGACTACAAACATGAAGTTTAATTCATATCAAATTTACATAAGAACAAAATTTAAAAATTACTTGAGAGCAAAATTTATACATGATAATATTTTACATATGCTATAGTCTCTCAGTAGAGAGGTATTTACCACAGAACACAGTGTTGTATAAATGACTTAGTATCAGTTAGCTCTTTTTACCTAACCAACCATTGCAAGATTCAGTGGCTTACAGGTATTACGTATTATTTCTCATGTATCTGCGGCGTGGAGTGGAGTCGGCTGCTCTTGGCTGGGCTTGCGTGGGCCACTGTGCTTGAAGCCACGCTGGGCAGGTGGCCTCGGCGCACCTCTTTCATGCTGCAGCAGAAGGGCTCTGTCATCTCCCCGCAGGGAACAGATAGTGGTGGAGTTGGCCACATGCCATAATGACACACAAGCTTAGGCAGAACGAAGAGGAGCATACATTGAGCCTGAAACAGGCAAGGATATTCCCAAACAAGGTGACAAGTTCCGTACAGGAAGTGGTGTTCTTTATTTTTTGGTAAGGAAGTATTCCAGGCCCAAGGCCCATTCTTATGCAGCCTAGAGGAGGTCAAAAGACTACACACATGAGTTTGCCTTTCCCAGCGTGTATGTTTTGCCAAGAGAAGAGTGTCAATTAATTCAGATGGTGGGTTAAGAGAGCCTCTTCTATATTTAGTTTAAGCAAAAATCAGTTTTGGAAAGAGCCGTTAGTATTTGGGGCCAATGAAAGTGAAATAAAGAATAGTACTATAAATATAATCCTACTATGCAAGCAGCCTGTAGCTTGCTATTCTAAAGCATATCTAACTTTCCAAGTATTAACTCTGTGAGTCTATTAAATAGACTAGGTTACATAACACCTATAAGAATGAACAGGTTTCTGGCTAATAAATCTGTGCAGCAAATTTCATTTCCTTCTTTCCTATTTAGAACTTTTATAGAACTGTGACACCCTGCTTGCCCTGATCCACTCATTATATCCATTGACTTTAGGAAAAAGAGAAATAAGAAACTGGGTTGTTACAATGCATAAAATGAATATCTGCCTTCAGATGACAGAGAATCTTATCTACAATGGTTCATAATTCTTAAAGCCTTTCAGTCTTTTCCCCTCCCTACTATGCTGCATTTTTAGTGTAAGTGATCAGTGCATTCTCCACCCACTCTGAACTCTGGTAACTCTTGAAATGTTTGTAAAATAGGTCTTTTGATTCATCATATAACCTTAGGAAAGAACTTAAGATTTTCAGTCAGAAATCATGGATGTCTCACAGCTTTGTCTTTAACCAAGACTTTGGGCAAACAATTTAATTTTCTCAGAGCTCCGGTTTCTTTATGCGTAAAAGAAGAAAGCACCTACTTAATGTGAGGATTAAGTTCAGTGGTAAAAAGAAAGTGCTTTTTAAGCTGTGCAAATGTTAGTTCATGTTAAAAGAAGGTCACAAGCCCTCTCCTTTTCATATGAACTTTAAATGACAGCCTCTTTGGTGAGGAACAGAGGTAGAGAAAAGTAGAACCAATCCCAATTGGTAAATCCAAGAACATGGATTTGGCATGCCTTGTTGCACCTGGAGTTCACACCAAGCACAGCAGATTTGCAGTTGACAGTAGTAATAATAGAATATAAAATTCAGTAGTTCTCTCTGTGGTATTACTAATTTATAAGAAACTTTATCAGTTTTTCCATATGATGTTCAGTATGCATTTATATCAGTATTTCCTATAGTCAAAGTTGTAGTATCATCAATAGTTCTTAATACTTAAATTACTAAGTTTTTTTAGAATTTAGAATTTTGAATGAGACTTTAAGTTGCCCTGTAAAATTTATTGAATGGATTAGTACATGATTTCACAATTAAAAATACTTCCACCACCTTTTTTGCTTAAAGTCATTTTAGTTATGCTGGATGTAAAATACATTGTTTAAAAAAACATTAATTTTTTTTTAATGACCTTTGTTTAAAAATTGCAGAGGTGACCCCTGGGATAAGATCATGTATCCCATAGGAAGGACTCTAATGTTTACTCAGCACGTGTGTATGAGAAGCACTCATATTAGCATCCTCTCAGCCACTCAGCAGTAAGAAATACTTATTAATTCCCTTTTGTAGATGAGGAAACTGAGGTTCTTAGAGTATCTTCCCCAAGGATTCTCAGCAGATTAACACAACAAGGACCCCAACTCAGTTCTGTCCAGCTCTGACAAGCCATGTACTTTTAACTTCATTATTCTGCCTTCTATGCCAATAGTTAAGATGGTATCCAATCACTTGGTTTTAGTAACACTGTGAAAGTGTTAGTCATTCAGTCTTGTCTGACTCTTTGTGACCTCATGGGTTATAGCCTGCCAGGCTCCTCTGTCCATGGAATTCTCCAAAAAAGAATACTGGAGTGGGTTGCCATTTCCTACTCCAGGGGATCTTCCCGACCCAGGGATTGAACCCTGGTCTCCTCCGTCGCAGGCAGATTCTTCACTGTCTGAACCACCAGTTCCTAAGCAGTAATACTGAGGATATTTTTAAATGCCAAATGTTAGTCATATTTAATACCAAAAGTTAGTCTTGTGTAGTACTTCACTTTTTCCCCTTAGAATGTTCTCAGTTTTAGAGTTCTTTCTTTATCATAAATCACCTTTATGTCCTTCCCCTCAAGCCACACTAACTGGCTGGGGTCATGGGGAGCCCTTGACTCCTCTGAGACCAGATAATAACATCAGGTTCTTCTCCTTCCTCCCTCATGCCCCTCTTTAAAAGTGAGGTTGGCTAGTTCCCCACTTTGGAGAAATTAGAAGACTTTCTCCTTCAAAGGCCAAACTCCTAAGCCTCAGGGTACTACCTCCTTTTCCCTTGTATACTTCCTTGTCCATCCCTCTTGTCCTGTAGAGATGGTGTACTGGACCCAGGATTTTTAGAAGGAATCTTTGAGTGTCAAATGTCAATATTAACTACATAAATTATAGTTTACAATACCGTGTTAATTATTTTACCATTGATTTAAGTCTTCTCGGTCTCCTCTCTTTCCTTTTTTTCTGTTTCTATTCAGCAGTCCTTAGCCCTTTCAACTTACTTTTTTCTAACTCTGTCATTTCTTTGATTCCAATATGCATCCTAGTTTTAGTAACATTTAATTTTTTTAATCCTCCTGAAATTAAGAAAAGACAAATTTGTAACTTTTCATTCTCTAATTTAAATCCAGTTGTCTTTATTTCTCCCCTGTCAGGCTCACTTCACCCCATTTAACTGTTTCACTGAGTGATGTCCTTTTCTGGCTGAGCTTCCAATCAGTACCTTCAGTTCAGTTCAAAACGATGGTGTTTTCCTGTTTTATTCACCTAAGCCCGACTCGATGCCTTGCGTGTGTGTATGTGTGTTTCTTAATAGTTACTCCTTGTCCATAATTTTTTAAGTTGGCCCTCTTGAACTCTGTCTCACAAATTCCCCAAATGGGGCTTCCTTTTTGGAGGGACTCAGCACTCTACTCTGTTCCTTGGAATAAAACTTCTAATGCTGTTCATCAGCTCCTCAAAGCCCTCCAGTGCCTCTCCCCCATCCCCCCACCCACTCTTCTTCCTCCATTTCTGTCAGCCTAAGTTTTCCAACCCTTCTAGTCTTCTTGGATTGTCCTTGAGTCCCCACTGTCTCATGAACTGACAGGTCCTGAAATGTTTCCAATTTCTGCTGACACCTAGTTGGAAGACCTCCTTCAGTGTTCCCAAATCTCCTAGCAGGCATCAGAATCCCTCCCTGTCTTCCTTGATAAGGATTTCATTTCCAGATTTTATCATCAGGTCACCATTTCCTCTACTGAATAAATTAGCATAGTGTTAGAGTCCTTACTGTTAACACAGCTCAGTTTCTTTGACTCCAGCCAAATTGGATTGCTAAAAATTTTGACTGACATTTGAAGTCGAAACATTTCTTCGTTTCTGTACCTCCACCTCAGATTTTTATCTACATGCCATTCCTGGCCATTGCAGGGAACTCACACAGATGGAGAATAATGCAGTGATATGGTACAAAAGGGTAAAGAAGTGGAAATTCAGATGTGTTATTTGTGTATTAAATTATAAATTTGGTATCTGATATTTCAGATACCAGATACCAGATCAATTAGTGCAAATTCTAGATACCTGATAAGACCTGTTAAAACATTTCCTGAGTTAGCTTTAGTGACTAACCACAGTGTGGTCCTTTTCTGGGAACAGCCCAAAGAGAAAAATCTGAGAGGGCCAAGGGTACATTTAAATGTGCAAGACACATATCTCCCAGGCTTGTGTACCATCATTATTATAGTTCTCCCAGGCTTAATAAGTAGGAATCCCCCTGTCTATCCCTCCCTCTTTCCACTTAACAAACACGGGTGGGTATGTGAATCTCATACATCTAAATAGTCACTTACCATCTTCCGTCTTGTCCCCTCTTGACACTGCCAGTCCTGGCTGTTCTAGGTCCCTGTCTCAAGCCTGGAGCAGCCCCCTTACCCAATCTCTGGTTCATGTTTTTCACAACTATTAGGATGCCTCTTAGTCTTATTGCAGCTTCCCTAGTCCACCAAACTTTAGTGGCTTCTAATTTTCACCACATAAAGCGTAAGTTCCACTGGCCTTATGCAAATAATCTATTCTCTATGTTCACAGTAGCATCCACTCTTACCACACATACAGATTTTGCTCCTTGTCATCAGACACACACTGTCATTCCTGTTCTGCTTTCTTTTCTGTCTCTAGCCATCATTGAATCTCCCTTTCGGGTGTGGCTGCTAGTAAACTTTCTCTGGTATCTGAGTCCTCATCGATGATGATGTTGTTGATAAGCAATAAAGAGTCAGTGTGTAGTGGTTGCCCTTCCTGCCTGCTGTGGGACCTTGGGTGAATTACTTAACCACTTTGTGCCTCAGTTTTCTCAACTAAAAAGGATATTAAGAGTACCAAATGGTCCCCAAATCTCTATGGCTTACGACAACGGGCATTTATTTCTTGCTCCTGGTACATGTGGGTTGAAGCTCTACTCTACTTTCCTTTTTCATTTCAGGATGCAGGCTGACATGCCGTCATCAGGGTCAGCATTGTGATGGAACTTTAAGTGCCTGTTAGAACTTTGGCTGGGATGGGTCACATTGGCTCAGTTCTATTGGCCAGGTCTATCACACGACTGACCTTAGAGTCATTGGAGTAGGAATGTATTCTCCTTCCATGGGGAAAGGACCAGCGGGTGTTTGTGAACAACAATGTAGTCCACCTTGCTGTCTCATAGGGTTATTGCAAGGTATAAGTGAGTTAATAGGTGTGAGTGCTTAGGAAGGTGCCTGGCATACAGTAAGGTCTCAAAGAATTTGTGTCAGTTGTTGTTACTTTTATTGTAAGTTTTTTTGCTAGGTTTCTGTGCTAAGCATTTTACATGTATCTTACAGTTTACTCCTCAAAGTTGATATTATTATCCCCATTTTAAAAAAGAATAAACTGGCTTACAGAGGTTGAATTGTCCACAGTCATGCTATTTGCAAATGACAGAATGGGCCTTTAAGCAGGCCTGCCTTCAAAATCCTTGTTCCTGATCTTTTACTGTTCTAATAAATCCAACCAGTCCATCCTAAAGGAGATCAGTCCTGGGTGTTCATTGGAAGGACTGATGCCAAAGCTGAAACTCCAGTACTTTGGCCACCTGATGGGAAGAGTTGACTCATTGGAGAAGACCCTGATGCTGGGAGGGATTGGGGGCAGGAGGAGAAGGGGACGACAGAGGATGAGATGGCTGGATGGTATCACCAACTCGATGGACATGAGTTTGAGTAAACCCCGGGAGTTGGTGATGGACAGGAAAACCTGGCGTGCTGCGATTCATGGGGTCGCAAAGAGTCGGACACGACTGAGCGACTGAACTGAACTGACTGAAACATGTACTGGGAAGATTTCTCCTAAACTTTATGAGCCTGTTTCACTGCTGCCACTGCAGTCTCTGCCACCCTTGCAGAGACCTTGCCATGACCTTGAAGGACTTTCCTGTAGGCAGCTGCCCTCCCAAGAAACACAGCAGCCAAAGTCCCAAGACTTTGGCTATAATGAACTTCAAATTTGTCATTAGTCCCTTTATTCAAGCAACATAGAGGTAGATTCTGTGGAAGACCAGCTGAGTGATTGGTACTTGGATTCTGAACCTCTTAATCCCATATTTTGGAGACCTGAATTTATATACCACCCTGACTTTTCTTTCTATGCAGTCCAACTTGTCTTATTATTTGCTGGAATATCATCTACTCAAGACAGAAGCAAGACTCCACAGGGTGTCCATCTAGATATTGTTATTGAGAAAGTTACTTATTAGTCTCTCTGTATTTCATTAGTGGCCAAATGGCAGAATAAGGAATGTAGGCATATGCAGTCCTGTGAGGTTTGATCTGTTCACCTCCAAGATTTAAGGTTTGGAGTATACCCTTATGGAAACATGTTGGCCCTCATCTTTCAAGCCCAGAGCAGGGCTAGCCCTTCCATCTCATACTTGGTTCACTTATTGGTAGTGCTTCTTCCATGAGGATGTAAGCTTCATGAAGGGAGAGATCATGTTCCATGATCTTCTGCATTTCCCCTCAAAGCCTACAAGTTTGGGGATACCATTAGAGTCTGCAGAGAGAACATGCAGAGGTGTCTTAGGTGCAGCTCCTGTCTTTAGGCCTCGCATTATCTCTCAGCTCTTAAATAGAGACTTATATCTGTATCACTAAATCAGGGTTTCAGATTTAAGGAGAAGAAAGCATAGAGAAGTGGTAAGAGTACATTCTGGAGCCAGACTGCCTGGTTTATATTCCCGCTCCCTACATACTGTCTGTGAAAACTTTGAGCTTGAATTTTCTCATCTATAAGGTGGGAATAATAACACTATTAATTTTACAGACTTATTGTGAAGATTAAATGTTAATACTAGTGTTGGACACATATATAAAGCTTCAAGATATGTTAACTATTACAAATAACAAAATAACACAGGTGAAAGCACCTGGAATTTCCTAGAATAGTGCTACTCAGAGTGGCCATCTGCTTTGAGCTAAGGAACTTGGGTCATGAGGTAAATTAACACTCACCTTCCTTCGAAAAACCCTTGTTAGGAGGGAAAAAAAAAATTGTGCTTGGGGATAAAGTTGTTTTACACTCTGGCTACAGCTGCTTGTCTTCTTTATAAACAGTAACAGTTCACAGCCATTCCTTTTGTTTCCCTGACCTAGGACATAGTAGGCAGTCAGTAAATTTAATTATGTGCTCTAGCCTGATAAAAACCTTCTTTTTAAGATATCTTTTTAAGGTAAATGAATAAATTTTCTACTTAATGAACTTTGTAAATTTTAAGTTCCCAGTATGTCACACACTGTAAATCTGTGTTATACTTATTTATAGTTTTTCTGTATCTTCAGTTTAGAAATAAGGTAAATCCAAGCCTTTTTTTTTTTTTAAGCTATGAATATTTTTTTAATTTTTTTTTTTCCCCCAGCAGTGAGTAGATAAAGGCAGCCATATAGGCCATTGTGGGAAGTGTAAAATGGGTTTTACCAGATTGAATTTTATTTTTTTTTGTCATCATGTTAGTGTTTATATACAGAGTCAAATTTTAAAAAACTAAGCATAATTTTTGCAGGTAAGATGTATTTATATAAATTAGTTTGGTAGTGTAGCAGTTGTTGTGGCAGCAAAAAATGTGTATGTATTGCTATGTAGAAAGAAATTAATACTATGTTAACTTTTTTACCTCATTTATAGCAAAGCAGTTTAATGTGAAACTAGTAATTGTATTAGTCATGATTCTCTAGAAGAAGAAAATCAATAATATGTTTTTTCTTCCAGTTTTATTGAGATATAAGTGACATATAGCACTATGTAAGTCTAAGATAGGCAGTATGATGATGATTAGACTTACATACATCATGAAATGATTATACTAAGTTTTGTAAATATCCATCAAGAACTAAATATCCATCAAGAACATAAATATTTTGTAAATATTCATCAAGAACTAAAGAGCCTATTGATGAAAGTGAAAAGGAGAGTGAAAAAGTAGGCTTCAAACTCAACATTCAGAAAACTAAGATTGTGGCATCCAGTCCCATCACTTCATGGCAAATAGATGGGGAAACAATGGAAGCAGTGAGAGACTTTATTTTTTGGGGTTCCAAAATCACTGCAGATGGTGACTGCAGCCATGAAATTAAAAGACGCTTGCTCCTTGGAAGAAAAGCTATGCCCAACCTAGATAGCATATTAAAAAGCAGAGACATTACTCTGCTGACAAAGGTCCGTCTAGTCAAGGCTATGGTTTTTCCAGTAGTCATGGATGTGAGAGTTGGACTATAAAGAAAGCTGAGTGCCGAAGAACTGGTGCTTTTGAACTTTGGTGTTGGAGAAGACTCTTGAGAGTCTCTTGGACTGCAAGGAGATCCAACCAGTCTGTCCTAAAGGAAATCAGTCCTGAATATTCATTGGAAGGACTAATGCTGAAGCTGAAACTCCAATACTTTGGCCACCTGATGTGAAGAACTGACTCATGGGAAAAGACCCTGATGTTGTGCAAGACTGAAGGCAGAAGGAGAAGGGGATGACAGAGGATGAGACGGTTGGATGGCATCACTGGCTCAATGAACATGAGTTTGAACAAGCTCCAGGAGTTGGTGATGGATAGGGAAGCCTGATGTGCCGCAGTCCATGGGGTCACAAAGAGTCGGACACTGCTGAGTGACTGAACTGAACTGAACTGAAATATCCATCACTCATATAGTTACAACAGTAAAGAAAGAGAAAAAAAAATTTCCTTGTGATGAGAACTCTGACTAGAACTCTTAGGATTTATTCTTTTAGCCCCTATGTATAATGTACATCAGTGTTAATTATGTTTATAATGTTGTACACTGTATCCCTCGTCCTTAGTTATCTTATAATTGGAGGTTTGTACCTTTTGACTATCTTTCTATAATATAAAATATTAGAATATATAATATTTGTGTTAATGCATATTATATATAATAAATATGTTATATTTAATGTTATATATTATTAAATATAATATTCTATATATAAGAGTTATTGTAAGAAATTAGCTCATAAGATTGTGGAGGCTGAGAAATCCCACAGTCTGTAGTTGGCAAGCTCAAGTCCCAGGAAAGCCCATGATAAAATTCCAAGCCTGAATCCAGAGGCCTAAGAACCAGAAGGTAGTATGAATCCTCGTTCAAGTCCAAAGGCAGAAGACCACTGTCCCAGCTTGAAGACAAAAAAGAATTCTTCCTTCCTGTGCCTTTTCATTCTAATCAGGTTTCCAACAGATTAGGTAAGGTTCACTCACATCAGAGAGGGCAGTCTGCTTTGCTCTGCAGATTGCAATGTTAAATCTCATCCAGAAGCACCCTCACAGACTTACTCAGAAGAGTATTCAACTAGATATCTGGGAATCCATGTCCCAGTCAAGCTGACACATAGAATTAACCATCATCATAATATTAGACACAGTGCCCCCTTTGCAAAGGTCAACTTATTTGATTTCTATATATTCTTAAGGATGAATGCTTTTCCTGCTCAAAGTCAATTTACTTAGCATAGTTTTGGATTTTAGTTCTTTATTTTTAATAAAATTTTTGTTTTTAATTTTTACAGGTAGTCTATTTTTATAACAGGCTCTTAACAATCATTTCTGCTGCTTTACTTAAATAATTGAGGACCTAAAGATACATGCAATTGGTTGTTCTGAAAGATTTTCAGTTGCAGGAGAATCCTGTTACCCAGCTAAAAGATTTGATAGATAATAAAGGAAGCCTTTTGAGTAATGGGGCAGGGGAAAGCAGGCTGCTCTGTGCAACTGTATCTCTTGAATATTCTCTTCAAAATGCATTGTAAGGATGTGCAGTGAATCATAGCCCTCTGCCATTCCAGAAAAAGAAAAGGGAATGTAGGCAGTATAGGCTGAAGGTTCTTGGGGAATGGAGGAAAAATGTTTCAAAAACAGAAAAGGACCATTTGAAAGTGCAAACAAAAATGGATATCCTAGGAATGAATTGGATTGTTTTCCACTCACAGCCACTTGTATCCCTAATGAATAGTACTATAGCTCCACCTACAGTATAGAGAAGCAAAGAGGCAAAATAGTGTCAGAAAGAACCTTCTCCCCCTAACCCCAGGATTTTTTTGATCTTTTGGTTCTTTACTCAAAGTCCTTGAAACTCTGTTTATTTTTTGCTTCCAGTCTTTCTCTCCTCTTCCTACTAATTTCATGTGTGAAAGATTTATGGGTATCATTTTAAAAGCTAACATTTCAAAGAAAACATAATAGGAAATTATAATTTGATGATTTGGTTGAGGTGTCTGGAAATGCATCACATAAAATACAATTTAGATATATATCATACCTGAATAAATTATGTGTGAGAAAGACCAAGGAGGGGGAAGACAGTGTTGTTATCTGATGAGGAGAAGAGTAGGGATTTTAAAGACCTGAATTCTCTATAACTAATTTGCTTGGTGCCTTGGGCAAGTTACTAAACTTTCCTTGTGTGCTGCAGTTTCTCTGTTTAAAAAAATAATGAGGATAATAGCATATGCCTTTTCTCTGCCTCATAGAATTCTTATCAGATTGATAGAAGATCAAGTAATGTCCCACTTATCCAACCATCATACTTCCAGTCTCAGCCATCTGTAATGAATCTCAGAAGCAGGCAGAAAAAGGCATGTGAGCCAGGAGAGTGCATGCTTTAAGAAAGCAAAATCTCTGGACTTAGAATTGTGTGTAAAAGTAAGGTCTGTGGTTTAAAGCTGGTATATGTGTGTTTGTGTGTGCTTCTTCTCTGTTGTTCTTTCTGTAGTTCTTCCTTCTCTGTAGTAACCTAGGAAAGCTGTTGTTGGTTTGTTTTTTGTTTTTTTATGATGGAAAGGTAGGAAAAGATGATGAGGTGAGTATAGGTTTCTCCTTAGAAATTCATCATGAAAGTAACTGGAGAGCGCAGAACCCCAGCATCATTCTATGGCAAAAATTGAGAGTAAACAGCTTTCTGAATTTCAAGTAATCACACTGTGTTGGGTTTCTGCTTTATAGAGCTTAGCAGAAGTTTTCTGATTCATATCCAGAATGCTCTTTTACAAAGATGTTTGCATTGTATTTTAGGAAGAGTTCCTTTTTTTTTTTTTAAGTCTTTAAAGATTATATATTATTTATGATGAAAATCAACTTGTATGAACTAACTTTTTCCTAGTGGATACATTCAATACCACTGTATTTTTTTAAGATATATTTTGATTTCCTCAATTAAATGGAAAATTACTTCTCCAGGTTTCTTTCCTTGTGGTTTCTGCCAATTTAAATCACTTTCCAAATCACTGTTACTGGTGAGAAAATGTTGCCTGCCATATCAGTAAACAAAGCATGCTGCAGTCACCATCAAGCCACCACAGCCACCCCAGACCGTGAGCCCTGAGGGAGCTCAGGATATAACAAACAGCCCTCCGTCACTGCAGCCTCCTTGCCACACAGCAGTGTACCTTGAGGAGACTCAGGATGAGAAGCACAAGATACGGGTCCCAGGAGCTGAGGTGCTAACAAAGGAATGATTTCAGGGAGCCCAGACTCTTGCATTTTCCCATACATAGAAAAGCGCTGGATTCCTTAACTTGAGATATCTGGTTTTCTTTAATTACCAGTCATCTTTTGATGTTCTGACTACCTGGTGTTGAAGACACTCTTATATATCCTGGTTCCTCACTTACGTCTTCAGAGCAGTTTCTCAGAGCTGAGAATCTGTGTCCTGGGCTTTAGTCCAGTTTTGTCTGCTAAGTAAAAAGTAATTCTCAGTTTTTAGTTTGTGCTTTTTCTTTTCCCAGTGAGATACTGTAAAGTCAAAACAAGGAGTTTTTGGAAAACTGGTTTTAAGGGGTAGAGGCTAGTGTGACTTATGAAATAAAAGTGTAAATTAACTATTTTTCATTGTATTTAGCCACCTGTAAGAAAGTTTTTCTGTTTGAGGGTAGAACTGAAAACTTTGCATGGATGTTTATGTAAGTCTTTCTTAATGTACTTTAAATGCCTAAGTGTTGTATTTTCATGCAGGAAGGGCAACAAATTATTTATATGTTTCATACTTGAATGTTTTTATATAACATCTTCATTAAAATATGTACTAAATTTATAAATGTAAAATTGGACAAATCTCAAAATACTTTGTATTTATTATCTGATGGAGGCAGGCCAAAAGTGACACGCTTGGTGTTCTTTCCCATCTGAGAAAATCTGAGAATTCAAATGAGGTTAGTGTAGATCAGGGATTCTCAGACTAATGAAAGTACTAGGTGTTTTTGTTTTTTTTAATTTCCTGTTTATCTAAGACGGATGTTGTTCAACTGACTGTACATAGTACCAGTGCATAGTGAAGACTGGGCTTCCCTGATGGCGTGGTGGTAAACAGTCCATGTGCCAGTGCAGGGTGAGAAGCTCCCCAGGAGAAGGAAATGGCAACCCACTCTAGTATTCTTACCTGGACAATATGATGGACAGAGGAACCTGGCGTGCTACAGTCCATGGGGTCACAAAAGAGTTGAACATGACTTAGTGACTAAACAACACAGCACGTGTTAATTATGTCCCTTTGACGATCCCTAAACTGGTTTGTGTCCTGTCCAACTAGGTGAGTCCAGTGATTGCATACTTGGATGTAACAGCAGTGTCAAAGTGCTTTATGTTTCTGAATTATTTTCTCTCAATTTTGATATGATACTTACATGGTTGTGTACTGATAACAGTTTGTTTACAGGCAAGGACTTGGAGGTAGCCTTGGATAGATTAGTGGTTGACCACACAGCCTGAACCATACTGCCTGGATTTGAATACTGACTTGGCCATTTGCTGGCAGTGAGACCCCAGGCACATCATTTAACCTCTTTGTGACCTGAGTAATGAAATGGTAATAGCAGTGCTAACCCATCTCAGAAGGTTGCCACAAGCATTGTATGACTAAACTACTTAGTCCCTTAATAGTGTGCTTACTGCATGTTTAGCCATACTAATATTATTGGCATTGATAATGTTACTAAATCACTCAAGCTGAGTTTTGAGTGATTAACCTTTACATATTTTGTCAGTTTATCTAGAATAACTGTTTTGTAACCTAATTTACTTTAAAACTTGTGTTTTAAGCACATACAGATCATAAAGCAAATAATCTAAGTCATAGCATTTTGGGAGGATATGATTCCTTCATTTAATATGAGTGAATGATTTAGACATTAGAAACTATTTGAACAGCCTTTTAATTGATACACCATTAGGTTCCCAGAAGGTGACTGGTTTGTCGCTGAGCTTCTCTCCAGGTCACAGTTGAAGAAATCTGACTAGAGATGGGTATATATGTTTTCTTAGTCACAATGACATTATTTACAAGTTCCTTCACTTGCATTATTTTACTTGGCCTTGAAAACATTTGTTAGCATGCTTGGTACTATACAGACTAAAGCAAATGCTAGCTTTCTGAGTTATTTGTAATGAAATATCAGTAGTAGTTCTGCATTAGTGATATACCACTACCTATTTTCAGTGATGAAGTTTATATTCTAGTATGGAGGCAGGAAAGAAAAGCATATTGTAAAAAAAGCAAAATTAAAATATTATGGAGTTCATACACTCCCTAAGTATGGAATAAGGAGGTACACTGAAAGATCTACTTTAGGAAAAGTGGTCAGGATAAGTACTTCTAATAACAGTTGAACTGAACCTGCAGAGTGAGAGGAGGCACGCCCTGTGAAGAGCTGGGAAGGACATTCCAGCAGGTGGGAAAGCTGATGTTTAACTCTGTGCGCTACCTGTACCAGGCATTTCAAAAACTCATCACTAGTGGTGGATGCTGGGTCTTTTCTCCAGCTGTTCATAACCTGTGGTGAAAGAATACAGAAATGACTGCCAAACAAGTCATTTCTACTTTAATTTACTGTGCCACTGTGCCAATACTTCCACCTCTGTCAGTTCAGTTCAGTCGCTCAGTCGTGTCCAACTCTGCGAACCCATGAACTGCAGCACGCCAGGCCTCCCTGTCCATCACCAACTCCCAGAGTTTACCCAAACCCACCTCCATTGAGTCGGTGATGCCATCTAACCATCTCATCCTCTGTCATCCCCTTCTCCTTCTGCCTTCAATCTTTCCCAGCATCAGGGTCTTTTCCAATGAGTCAGCTCTTCACATCAGGAGGCCAAAATATTGGAGTTTCAGCTTCAACATCAGTCCTTCCAATGAACACCCAGGACTGATTTCCTTTAGGATGGACTGGTTGGATCTCCTTGCAGGCCAAGAGACTCTCAAGAGTCTTCTCCAACACCACAATTCAAAAGCATCAATTCTTCAGCACTCAACTTTCTTTTTAGTCCAATTCTCACAACCACACATGACCACTGGAAAAACCATAGTCCATAGATGGACCTTTGTTGACAAAGTAATGTCTCTGCTTTTTAATATGCCGTCTAGGTTGGTCATAACTTTCCTTCCAAGGAGTAAGTGTCTTTTAAGTTCATGGCTGCAATCACTATCTGCAATGATTTTGGAGCCCCAAAAAATAAAGTCAGCCACTATTTCCCCATCTATTTGCCATGAAGTGATGGGACTGGATGCCATGATCTTAGTTTTCTGAATCTTGAGCTTTAAGCCAACTTTTTCACTTTCCTCTTTCACTTTTATCAAGAGGCTCTTTAGTTCTTCACTTTCTGCCAAAAGGGTAGTGTCATCTGCATATCTGAAGTTATTGATACTTCTCTTGGCAAAGTTGATTCCACCCTGTGCTTCCTCCAGCCCAGCGTTTCTCATGATGTACTCTGCATAGAAGTTAAATAAGCAGGGTGAGAATATACATCCTTGACGTACTCCGTTTCCTATTTGGAACCAGTGTGTTGTTCCATGTCCAGTTCTAAACTGTTGCTTCCTGACCTGCATACAGGTTTCTCAAGAGGCAGGTCAGGCAGTCTGGTATGCCCATCTCTTTCAGAATTTTCCACAATTTATTGTGATCCAGACAGTCAAAGCCTTTGGCATAGTCAATAAAGCAGAAAGAGATGTTTTTCTGGAACTCCCTTGCTTTATCAATGATCCAGCAAATGTTGGCAATTTGATCTCTGGTTCCTGTATCTTTCCTCTATCTTTTCTAAAACCAGCTTGAACACCTGGAAGTTCACAGTTTGTGTATTGCTAAAGCGTGGCTTGGAGAATTTTGAGCATCACTTTACTAGCGTGTGAGATGAGTGCAATTGTGCAGTAGTTTGAGCATTCTTTGGCATTGCCTTTCTTAGGGATTGGAATGAAAACTGACCTTTTCCAGTCCTGTGGCCACTGCTGAGTTTTCCATATTTGCTGACATATTGAGTGCAGCACTTTCACAGCATCATCTTTTAGAATTTGAAATAACTCAACTGGAATTCCATCACCGCCTCTTTGGAATTCTTAATTTCTTCGTGAACTACCACATTCTCCCAGGACCTCTCTGAAAGCTGATCCAGGCTGCAGTTCAGTGTTCCCAAGGCATTGTCAGAACATAAAATGCGTTCCATGTGCTCCTGACTTTACTACATGCTATACATCAGTACACTGATTCCATTGAGACTGTTTCTTGATATGAATTACTTTCATTTACCCTAATTTTTATACATTATCCACAGGGTTAGCTAGTTTTGAAACTTGATGAACACCTTTCTCGGAGGTCATAATTCTTTCCATTTTTGCTATATCTCATTTCTTGCCCTGTCCTTTGCTAATAATGAATCAAAAAAATTCCTCATTTCTATCCTTTGCTAATAATGAATCAAAAAATTCCTCATTTCTATTCTCACCCAAATTAAGCCATATATGGTAAGCATGAATTTAAAAAGATGTTTTTTCTTGGTCCAAAAACCCTACTGCTGTTTGAAATTTTCATGTAAACTGTGGAACTCAATTGAAAAATAACCGTTTTCTTGTGTAATGTAAACTGAGTTTTGGCTTATTTTCTTTAAAGTAGTATGCAAGTCAGACTTTTTTTATTTGTACTAATTTGTGTTACTTTTTTGTATTATTTGTATTACTTTTTTTCGATTTATTATAGAACAGAGATTTATATTACAAAATTTATCTTCCTTGAGTAGAGTGAGAAATGCCTAGAAAAGTTCATTAATGAATCTTGAAAACTTTGGTCATGAACTACCTTCATTGTCCGCTTAGCATACTTCAGTGATACTGAATACCTCTTAAAGACAGGATATGAGTAATGCTGTTTCTAGTGAAACTCTTAAGAAGAATTTTAAATGTCATCATCATAAACAACAATTCTAAAACCAGCATGTTCTTACTCAGTACTTTGGCTTCCTTGCTATTTTAATTCTATATATTTGCTCTCTTTACATAAGATACGCTACTATTAACTTGAAAATCTAATGCAAATTACAATAGAATGGCCTGGATTCTGTGTGTCTTACACATTATCAACTGGATTTTTTAAAACTAGTCTCAATTTTAGTAACAGTAAGTCTATAAAAGGAAAAAATAAACATGATGTAAATTTCAATTTTTGATAGATTTGAGTGATGAAAGTCTAAAATGTTCACTGACCTTTTATCATGACTTTTCTTGACTTAACACAGTTTATTTTTTAATGACTCTTTTTAAAACATAATACCCTAACTTCATCTCTTGTTATTGTCTAAGTTGGGGAAAATGGTTTTAAAGGCACAGAATGTAAATATTTTAAGAATGATTACTATCTGACAAGTTTACTAAAACTCCTGGCAAAAGACATCATAGTTACATTTAGAATCATAGGTATTGATTTTCTCTTTGCTGATTATTATTTTTCTTCAGACTTCAATTTGTAAACTCATAATAAAAATATCTTACTAAAATGGGAAGTATTTTTAAATGACAGTGCTTTAGAAACAGAATAAATGTGGGAGGAAATTTAAGACTAAAGATGTCTAAATATTCTACATTTATATTTTCCGTTTAGGACCAAATGAAAGTATGGAAATAAAATAGTAACTAAGTGAACACAGTGGTCCTCAACGCTAATGTATGTAATAATCATCTGTCAGGCTTTTAGTGGGAGTGAGGTGGGACAGGGGTTAATGTGACAATCCTAGAGTCGCAACTAGGTGTTCACCAGTTGAGTTCAGTTCTGACACTGACTCATGGAGTGAGGGATAGATCCCACAGGTTAAGGGCTCAGTACCATAATACTGCCCCCACTTCAGACACCCATTGCAATAAGGTGCAAGCCACTCATAATTCTGACCAACCATCTGTAATTTGTGAATTTCCATGACCCCTCTTGAGGGTCAGTAATTGCTCAAATAACTCACACAACTCAGAAAAGAAAGTGCTCTACTAGCATTTACTAGCAGTTTATCATAAAGGGTACAACTCAGGACCAGCAAATGGGGTGAAGAGCTTCCAGGCCCTCAGGACACACCATTATCCCAGTAACCCAGAAACGCTATGAACTCCATTGTGTAGGGGTTATTACAAACATTCTGCTAAATAGGTACAGTTGATTAAATCATTGGCCATTTGTGTTTGTAAGTTCCAGTCTTTTAACCACACATCTAGCTCCTGTGGCAGTCAGCCCCCATCTTCAAGTATCTAGGGACGCACTGAGTCACCTCATTGACATAAACTTAGGTAAGGTTGGAAGGGGCTTGTTATGAATTACAAACAAGCAAAAAAATGTGCCTGTCACTCAGGCAATTCCAAGGGTTTTAGGAGCTCTGTGCCAGGAATTGGAAGGCAAAGACCAGATATATCTTTGTTGTGTGGGTGTATGTATGTGTGTGTTAGTTGCTCAGTTGTGTCATACTCTTTGCCACCCATGAACTGTAGGCCGCCAGGCTCCTCTGCCCATGGAATTATCCAGACAATAATATCTTTCTTACCATACCGCTAATAGGCACTGGGATTGTTTCCAAATATTATAGTTTCCCTTCTAGACATATAGTAGAATTTTACTTCTCTCTCCTTTTATTATCTTGGCCATATGATTTGCTTTAGCTGGTAGAGATAAGAAGTGGCATTGTCGCATTAGGAGGAAGCTTTAGAAATTAGTGTGGCAGTCACCATGTTCCCATCTCAGTGCTCTGGTTATTTCTGAAGAACGTACCATCCCTGGGTCCTGAGTCACTAGAATCAGCAAAACTGCTTACTGCCCCATGAGACTTTAGTGTGAACAGGAAATAATTTTTTTGCTATTTTGTTAACTTCTCAGATTTGGGGATTACTTATTACTGTGGCTTGGCCCATCCTGACTGATACAAGGTTTAAAAAATAAAAGTTACAGGTTACAGTGCTTATTTTCTTAGTTCACTAAAGCTTGTTGTCATTAATGATTGTTGAATTTTATTGAATACTTTTTTCTGTATCTATTGAATTGTTCCTTTTTTTTTTCATTTTAATCTGTCAATATTGTGGATTACTTTACAGATACTCTCATATTTAAACATCTTTCCATTCCTGAGATAATCCCCATTGATCATCTTATATGGTATATGTTGGTATACAATGATAGATTCAGGTTTGTATTTGTTTAGGTCTTTTAAATATTTGTTCATTAAATAAATTAACATAACTCTTCACATCCTTATATGGTTTTAGTAACAAGGTTATATTTGATGAACTTGGGAAGCTTTTATTCTTTTTCTCACCTCAAACAATCTGTATTGAGTTCCTTAAAGTTTTAATAGAATTTGTCATTAAAACATCTGAACCTTGCACTTTCTGGTGGATGGATTTTTAACCATTGATAACAATTTTTTAGTGATTACACGTTCTTTAGCTTTCCTCTTTCTTCTTGAGTCAATTTTAATAATTGTATTATTCTAAGAAGTAGCTTTGTTTCAAATTCAATAGCATAAAGAATTATAAAAGTTACATGTTTTATGTGGAAATATAGTTTATATTATATATAGAATGGTGCATATAAAGTTTTTGTCCTTCATTGTGTCTGTACAGTGTTAATATTGTATTTTTATTTCTAATAGTATACTTTTCTTGACTATTCTTTCCAGAAACTTTCAATTCCATTGGTCTTTTCAAAGAATTGGATTTTTGCTTTAGTTGATACTCTTGCTTCTATTTTGATTATTCTTTTAATTTTTACTTTCTTTCTACTTTTATGAATATATTATTTTCCTAACCTCTTAAGTTGAATATTTAATTTAAATATTAATATTTAAGCCAAGAAGCTTAATCTTTTCATAGGCAATTTAAAGCTATACATTATGATGTATATCAAGTTTTTATGTGTAAAATCTTGAAATCTAATCTTGGCTGCTTTGGAAGTTGTGTGTTTCACTTCTGTCCTTTTAGAAGTCACCTTTATTTATCTTTTTTTTCCATTTATTTTTATTAGTTGGAGGCTAATTACTTTACGATATTATAGTGGTTTTTGCCATACATTGACATGAATCAGCCATGGGTTTACATGTGTTCCCCATCCCCATCCCCCCTCCCACCTCCCTCCCCACCTGATCCCTCTGGGCCTTCCCAGTGCACCAGCCCCAAGCACTTGTCTCATGCATCCAACCTGGGCTGGTGATCTTTTTCACCCTTGATAATATACATGTTTCGATGCTGTTCTCTCAAAACATCCCACCCTCGCCTTCTACCACAGAGTCCAAAAGTCTATTCTCCTTTAAATTTATAACATTCACATTTGTCTTAACATTATTGAAATTAAATAGTCATCCCATTACAAAAAAGGAGAAAGCTTTGATTCCAATTATATTCACCCTTCTCATCCTCTCTTCTTTTATCACCTGTGTGTGTTAGTTGCTCAGTTGTGTCCGACTCTTTGCAACCCCATGGACTGTAGCCCGCCAGGCTCCTCTGTCCATGAGATTCTCCAGCCAAGAATTCTGGAGTGGGTTGCCATTCCCTTCTCCATCTGTTATCTCTTGGTACTCCATTATTTAACTTATATGCAGAGTAATCTTGCAAAATGCCAGGCTGGATGAAGCACAGACTGGAATCAAGATTGCTGGAAGAAATATCAATAACCTCACATATGCAGATGACACCACCTTATGGCAGAAACTGAAGAACTAAAGAACCTCTTGATGAAAGTGAAAGAGGAGAGTAAAAAAGTTGGTTTAAAACTCAACATTCAGAAAACTTAGATTGTGGCATCCGGTCCCATCACTTCATGGCAAATAGATGGGGAAACAATGGAAACAGTGAGAGAATTTGTTTGGGGGGTGGGGATCCAAAATCACTGCAGATGATGACTGCAGCCATGAAATTAAAAGACGCTTGCTCCTTGGAAGAAAAGCTATGACTAACCTAGATAGCATGTTAAAAAGCAGAGACATTGCTTTGCCAACAAAGGTTCGTCTAGTCAAAGCTGTGGTTTTCCCAGTAGTCATGTATGGATGTGACAGTTGGACTATAAAGAAAGCTGAGCGCCAAAGAATTGATGCTTTTGAACTGTGTTGTTGGAGAAGACTCTTGAGAGTTCCTTGGAATGCATAGAGATCAAACTGGTTGGTCATAAAGGAAATAAGTCCTGAATATTCATTAGAAGGACTAATGCTGAAGCTGAAACTCCAATACTTTGTCCACCTGATGTGAAGAGCTGACTCACTTGAAAAGACCCTGATGCTGGGAAAGATTGAGGGTGGGAGGAGAAGGGGACAACAGAGGATGAGATGGCTTGGATGGCATCACCGACTCGATGGACATCAGTTTGGGCAAACTCCAGGAGTTGGTGATGGACAGGTAGGCCTAGCATGCTTCAGTCCATAGAATCGCAAAGAGTTGGACATGACTGAGCAACTGAACTGAACAGTTTTTAACCAAGATATGGAAATGCAGGGATGGCTTATGGCTGACAAACTGAATCAAGAATGAAAGTGACTAATGGGGAAAGCTTCCTAGGCATTCTGTCTTTTAATATCTATTCAAAATAATACTAAAGAAGATCCCAGTAACTAGACTGTGGAGATACAAAAAGGAAGAAGATAAATTTTTCTTTCCTTCGGGGATGTTCATAGTCTATTGAAGAGAGTGATGTAGAACACATAGAATGCAGTGAAAGAAATGAAGATAGAAGTAAATTTAATTGCCATGGAGCCTTTAAGTAAAATTCAGTTCTTTTTTTTTTTTGCCTTTTAGAGTTAGAGGTATGCTGATGGGGAGTAGATGATGTTTTTAAATGATCATGTAGAAGAAATAAAAACTCACAAAAGACAAGGAGGAGATTTTAGGACAAGAGCAAACGTGTAGAAAACTAATGGGGTGTCTTGGTATGGCTAGAGAATTAGGGGTGAGTGAAGACTTGGTGGCAGACAGATCTGAGGAGAAATAGGCACAGATTTTTGGACTTTATTCTGTAGACAAAGGTTTCATGGTTTTTTGTATACAGCAAGATAATATTAGAGGTTATCTTTCTAAAGACATGTTAAGTTACTGAGAGAAAAACTGGAAGCAGTGAGTCAAGTTGGGAGGCAGTTACTGTCAAGTCAGGCCAGTGATGATGTATTTTGTAAAGCAAGAGGAAAAGTGAAGATGAATAGGAAGGAGCAGTGGATTTCAGAAATGAGGACTCAGAGAAAATTTTCAGAGTTAATAGAAGCAGAGAATGGAAAGCTGAAATTTCTTAAGCAGTGACATGATGCCAGGCATTTTATCAAGAATTTCCCTTAACTTTCACAACTCTGGAAGATAAGTGGTAACTTAAAGGTGAGAAAACAGGCTGAGAGAAGTTCATGAATAGCCCAGCAGCACTCCTGGAGAGCTGTAACCCAGGGCTGTCAGGCTCCCAAGCTGGTTTTTTTTCCACTTCTTTTGTTACTTTTCTTTGGGAATTTGTTTTTCTTCGAATTCTAGTTGTTTTTTTCCCACGGAAGTCTGCCTCATATTATAGTTTTATAAAGTGGAATGATGAAGAAGTCAAGAGGTTCTAAATAACCATAATTTGAAGCTTCAAATTATTTCTCAACTGTAAGCTAATTAAATCTTGCAGGGTTAGCCCCTCTAAAGTTGGAAACAATTTGGCATCTCTTTCCATGTCATTAAGCTACATCCATCTTTGCACTGTCTTAATTCTGCCCACCCCACCCCCACGATTCTCTGTTAGTATCAACCTGTGCTTTTGGGGACTAAGGGTAATAATTATTCCCAGACCTGCTGGTGAAATTTATCAGAAACTAATTCAGAAGCTGTACCCTCAGCTCTCAGCTAGTTCACAGTTCAGAAAACAGTGATCACTCAGGGATGTCTGACAAATATAGTGTAATCATAAATTGAAGAAATAGGAAGCCAGTAATAATTATTGATGCTTTATCGCAGGGGAAGTTCTTTGGGGCTTTTCAAAAGAAAAGTTTTATATGAGTAAATAGCAAAGATCTGATTCTACTAAACAGTTGGAATACTTCTTACAGCTTTTCCAGCCCAGTGGATTCTTCCTTTCCTCCCAACCAAACTCACAAGCATTTTCCCCCTTTTCCCTTGAAGGCTAATGATGGAAACTAAAGGAACAAGGAAATTATGAAGTTCAGAAATAGGCTGAGCCCACTCCTGAAATAATACCTTACACAGGTTAAATTAGAATTTTGAGTTCAAAGATGAATACAGTCAACAGTGGTTTAGAACAACAAGCTTCAACCTTTTTGGCACCAAGGACTGGTTTTGTGGAAGACAGTATTTTCACAGCTGTGAGGTTGTAGGGAATGGTTTTGGGATGATTCAAGTGCATAACATCACTTTATTTCTATTATTATTACATCAGTTCCACCTCAGTTCATCAGGCATTACACCCCAAAGGTTGAGGAACCTTGATTTAGAAGACATATGCTAGAGCCAGACAGTATGATTTTAAACCCTGGTTCAGCACTCACTAGCCATGTAATCCTAGGCAGTTTGCTTACTGTCCCTGTGCCTTAGTTTCTTCATCTATAACACTGGAAATAAGAAGAAGACATATCTCACAGGCTTCTTTGGATATTACACAACATATATAAAGAACTTAGTGCTTGGTACAGAGTGAGTTCTATGTAAGTATTTATTGTTGATACTATCAGTCTTGATATTTATAAGCAATAATTTCTATTCCAAGTAATTATGGTGATTATTATTAAACTTAGATAATATAATAGTTGATATCTTATTTCCAATAAGCAAGTTTTTTAGTATAATAAGAATGGATTTCTCTTTTAGGCTTACCCATTATGGTGTTTTATTCTGATTTTGTTGTGTCTTTCAAGTAAAAAATATTTAAAACTGAACTATAAGTTCCAAAACTGCTATATAAATTGAGTATGACTTTTGTGCTCTTAAAAATGTATTTTGGAAACAGTTTAGTGCACCCACTTTCCTTCTGCTCTCAGTAATCTATAGAAAATTAAAATGACAAGAAAGGTGGGCTTAATCAGATTTATGACTGGCAAAGGAAAGTTAACAGCTTACATGTCGCAGGTGTAGCTGTTTTAATAGATGTACCAGACTGGTCCATAAACCCACCTAGTTGCTGTGCTGTTCCACAGATGGCCACTGAAACAATTTAATGTCACTAAAATGGTTCTCATAAAGAATTCCTTAAAACAAACTGCAATGATTTACCATTTTGAACTGTCTGAAATGCCATCATTATCCTAATGGCCCACAGTTAGAACATTTTTCTTCAAATGTCTCCCCCCCCCCCCCCCACCTTTCTGGCTCTCCTGTTTCTGTTCTAAACTTCTCTCATCTGCATATTCTTGATACCACTAATCAGGCTTAGGTTTAATTCATGTGATCTATCATCCACTGGATTTTCTTGCCCTACTCATTTGGCCTTGATTTGAAAAACACCTTGTCTTCTACTTCCATCCCTTCAGAGTTGACTTTAGTAACTCTTAGGCTAGTCCTGTCTTCATTTTCTTAGGCTTACTTGATTGTGGGAAGGGGAAAACTTCACAGGGATCAACATGTACACAGGCTCAGTGGTGAGAGGTTTATGGCATTGAATTTAAGAAGGGATGCATACATTTAGTAGGTCCAGCATGTTGTACCTGTGGCATACTTTCACCTGTGGTAATAACAGTCTGAGTAAACATGTCACAAAGGCCCCACACTTCCTTGTTGATGGCCATGGCAGAGAGTGCGAATCAATCTTGACAACCCTGTAGTTGTTTGTAACAGACACTCCAGATAGTTACTACCAGCCTTTCAGTGTTGGAACTCAAGATGAAACCTATTTGCTCTCCAGGAGATGATTTTTGCAGGGCATAAAGTTTTCTTCAAATGGATTTTTCTTATATTGATTCTCCATAAAAAAAAAAAAGAAAAAAAAAAAAAAAAAACACTGAGACCAAAACATTAAATCTCAACTTCGTGGAGTCTTTTCTTTAGGGAGGAAATATAACATGGTTCAGAATATCAGACATCTCAAGCAAGCCTTTGGCAAGTGCTAGATTTAGTCAGTTCATAGTTGAATTTTCTGACAAGTGTCGAAAGTGCTGAAACTCAGTGCTGTTGCTTAAGATCAATATAGGTACCAGACTGGAAGCAGAGTTGAGCTGAATTTCATTCTTGTCAGACTGAGAGTCCTCATCTTTTGTGCAAAGATGGATTAAGAGGAGAGGCTCATTCTCAGGAGCTTTGATTATATGCAAACACTTGGATAAATACTTGGTTACAACCTCAGAGTTCTGGAATATGTACAAAATTCAGTAGCTAATACATAAAGCATACATACATTAGGCTGTGTTATGCAGTTTACATACATTACCCTCATTAAATGTAATCCTTATATCAGTTCTATAAGGTAGACCCTACTTTTATTCCTAGGTTAAAGGTGAGGAAATTGAAAAGAGGGAACCCTAATTTGCCTAAAGTTTTTAAGTGGAAGAAACATGATTTTGGTCCACTCTGACTGCAGAGCCTGTCCTCTTTTATCTGTTATTAACCGTTTTTAATTGAAATACAGTAAATGTATAAAGTTGTGTTAGTTTCAGGTGTATAGCAAAGTGCTTCCATTTCAGGTTATTATTATTATATTATTATTAATATAATAATATAATATAATATAGTAATATATTATTATTATTATTATACAACCATTATAGGTTGTAAGACATTAATATTGTTCCCCATGCTTAAAGCCTGCTCAACTTTCACACTGCCCCTCCTTTGTTTGCATTGCAAGTTTTGTAATTTGCTTTGTTTGAAGGAAATTTCATCCAGTACTGACTCTGGTTTTGATGAAGCAAGCCCTTTGGTCCTTCAGGACCTTTTTGGGTAGTAACTTCTAGAACTTTAGCCCTAGGGTAAGGTACTGATGAATCATAGCCTCACCTCTACTACTAGGGTAATAAGGAACTCTAGTTAAGGTTAGGCTGGAAGACTATAGCAAGAGTGCTTCCAGCCCTGGGATTAGAGTGGTTATTTATTATCTAGCCAAGAAGAGGCAGGGATTGATAAGAACTAAAAACCAGAAAAGTACTTTCCCAGTGAAGTAAGCCTTGTTTCTCAAAATGTAGTCTTTTGGACCACCTGCATCAGAAGTACTATGAAGTTCCAGATCCAGAAATATCTCCCCCATATTGCTTTGTTTTAATTAAGAAAGTAAGACTTTGCTTAACAGTCATGCGTTTGAGAAGCTATCAAAACTTTGAGGCAATTAGATAGTTTTTAGTTGAGGTTTGCAGCCTCAGAAAATAGGAAAAGAGAAAACCTTCTGACTTCTGAAGCTTAGAAAGAAGATTAGAGGTATGAAGGTCAGATACAGGAGGTATGAGAGTGCAAGGGAATGGGGAGGCCAGAGAGTTGGCATACTAACATTGAGAACCTGAAAGAAGGGCAGGAAGGTGAATGTAAGGAGAAGCTGCCTTGTGTCACTTTTTTTGGTCTCTCCCTACTCCACTTAAGAACACAGAGCTGTGCAGACTTCTCTGGACCCTGTCCTCTTGTTGTTCAGTCGCTGAGTCATGTCTGACTATTCAAGACCCTATGAACTACAGAACAGCAGGCTTCCCTTTCCTTCACTATCTCCTAAAATTTGCTCAGACTTGTGTCCATTGTGTCAATTATGCCATCCAGCCATCTCATCCCCTGTCATCCCCTTTTCCTCCTTCCTTCAGTCTTTCCCAGCATCAGGGTCTTTTCCAGTGAATCAACTCTTCCCATCAAGTAGCCAAAATATTGGAGCTGCAGGTTCAGCATCAGTCCTTCCAGTGATTATTCAAGGTTGATTTTCTTTAGGATTGACTGGTTTGATCTCCTTGCTGCCCACGGGACTCTCAAGAGTCTTATCTGGGCCCACAATTCAAAAGCATCAATTTCTTCAGTGCTCAGCCTTCTTTATGATCCAGCTCTCACATCTGTCATGACTACTGGAAAACCATAGCCTTGTGGGCAAAGTGATGTCTCTGCTTTTGAATACTGTGTCAGGAATTGTCATAGCTTTTCTTCCAAGGAGCAAGTGTAATTTCATGGCTGCAGTCACCATCCACAGTGATTTTCAGTTCATTTCAGTCCTCAGTCGTGTCCGACTCTTTGCGACCCCAAGAACCACAGCAAGCCAGGCCTCCCTGTCCATCACCAACTCCCGGAGTCCACCCAGACACATGTCCATCAAGTCGGTGATGCCATCCAACCATCTCATCCTCTGTCGTCCCCTTCTCCTCCTGCCCTCAATCTTTCCCAGCATCAGGGTCTTTTCCAATGAGTCAGCTCGTCACATCAGGTCACCAAAGTATTAGTTTCAGCTTCAACATCAGTCCTTGTAATGAACACCCAGGACTGATTTCCTTTAGGATGGACTGGTTGGATCTCCTTGCAGTCCAAGGGACTCTCAAGAGTCTTCTCCAACACCACACTTCAAAAGCATCAATTCTTCGGCGCTGAGCTTTCTTTATAGTCCAACTGTCACATCCATACATGACTACTGGAAAAACCATAGCCTTGACTAGATGGGCCTTTGTTGACAAAGTTATGTCTCTGCTTTTTAATATGTTGTCTAGGTTGATCATAACTTTCCTTCCAAGAAGTAAGCGTCTTTTAATTTCATAGCTGCAATCACCATCTGCAGTGATTTTTGGAGCCCAGAAAAATAGTCAGCCACTGTTTCCATTGTTTCCCCATCTATTTGCCATGAAGTGATGGGACCGGATGCCATGATCTTAGTTTTCTGAATGTTGAGCTTTAAGCAAACTTTTTCACTCTCCTCTTTCACTTTCATCAAGAGGCTCTTTAGATCTTCTTCACTTTCTGCCAAAAGGGTAGTGTCATCTGCATATCTGAAGTTATTGATACTTCTCCCGGCAAAGTTGATTCCAGCTTGTGCTTCCTCCAGCCCAGAGTTTATCATGATGTACTCTGCATAGAAGTTAAATAAGCAGGGTGAGAATATACATCCTTGACGTACTCCGTTTCCTATTTGGAACCAGTGTGTTGTTCTATGTCCAGTTCTAACTGTTGCTTCCTGACCTGCATACAGGTTTCTCAAGAGGCAGCTCAGGTGGTCTGGTATGCCCATCTCTTTCAGAATTTTCCACAATTTATTGTGATCCAGACAGTCAAAGGCTTTGGCATAGTCAATAAAGCAGAAATAGATGTTTTTCTGGAACTCTCTTGCTTTTTTGATGATCTAGTGGATGTTGGCAATTTGATCTCTGGTTCCTCTGCCTTTTCTAAAACCAGGTTGAACATCTGGAAGTTCACATTCACGTATTGCTGAAGCCTAGCTTGGAGAGTTTTAAGCTTTACTTTATTAGCATGTGAGATGAGTGCAATTGTGCGGTAGTTTGAGCATTCTTTGGCATTGCCTTTCTTTGGGATTGGAATGAAAACTGACCTTTTCCAGTCCTGCTGCTGAGTTTTCCAAATTTGCTGGTATATTGATTTTGGAGCCCGAGAAAATAAAATCTGTCACTATTTCCACTTTTTCTCCATCTGTTTGCCATGAAGTGATGGGACTGGATGCCATGATCTTAGTTTTTTGAATGTTGAGTTTGGTTAAGGTAATTTTGTCTAATTTAAGTATCAAACAAAGGAAGGGCAGCAAGGGTTTGGTCAAGCATAGGAGCAAATGGCTTTAAAACTGCAAGCCTCTGGGACTTCCACTCGTGTGTGAGGAGAGCGGAGCCAGAGACGAGACCAGAGGCCGAACTCGGGATCTGACAAGATGGCCGGGCTGCCCCGCAGGATTATCAAGGAAACCCAGCGTTTGCTGGCAGAACCAGTTCCTGGCATTAAAGCAGAACCAGATAAGAGCAACGCCCGTTATTTTCATGTGGTCATTGCCAGCCCTCAGGATTCCCCCTTTGAGGGAGGGACTTTTAAACTTGAACTATTCCTTCCAGAAGAATACCCAATGGCAGCCCCTAAAGTACGTTTCATGACTAAAATTTATCATCCTAATGTAGACAAGTTGGGAAGAATATGTTTAGATATTTTGAAAGATAAGTGGTCCCCAGCACTGCAGATCCGCACAGTTCTGCTATCGATCCAGGCTTTGTTAAGTGCTCCCAATCCAGATGATCCATTAGCAAATGATGTAGCGGAGCAATGGGAGACCAACGAAGCCCAAGCCATAGAAACAGCTAGAGCATGGACTAGGCTATATGCCATGAATAATATTTAAATCGCTTCGATCCTCAAGTGTGCATCACTTCTCCTGTTCTGCCAAGACTTCTTCCTTTTTTGTTTGCATTTAATGGACACAGTCTTAGAAACATTACAGAATAAAAACCCAGACATCTTCAACCCTTTGGTGATTAAATGCACATTAGCAAATCTATGTCTTGTCCTGATTCACTGTTGTAAAGCATGAGCAGAGGCTAGAAGTACCATCTGGATTGTTGCGAAACGTTTAAAAGCAGTGGCGCCTCTCTGCTTTTATTCATTTCCCCCATCATGGTTTAAGTATAAAGCACTGTGAATGAAGGTAGTTGTCAGGGTTAGCTGCAGGGATGTGGGTGTTTTTCTTTATTTTATTATTATTTTTTTTTTTTGGTGGGGGGGGAGATAGTTTTATTTTAATTTTATGGGCTCCTTTCCCCCTTTTTATGGTGATCTAACTGCATTGGTTAAAAGCAGCTAACCAGTTCTTTAGAATATGCTCTCTAGCCAAGTCTAACTTTATTTAGACGCTGTAGATGGACAAGCTTGATTGTTTGAGCCAAAATGGGAACATTAAACAGACATCACAGCCCTCACTAATAACATTGTGACCTTGCTGTCAAGTGTAGAATCCTCCCTTCAAGAAAAAGCTTGTGACCATTTTGTATGGCTTGTCTGGAAACTTCTGTAAATCTTATGTTTTAGTAAAATATTTTTTGTTATTCTACAAAAAAATAAAAATAAAAAAAATAAAACTGCAAGCCTGCTATTTTCACAGTAGCCTGGCAATTTAGATATTAGCCCCATTTTGCAGATGAAAAAACTAATATTCTTACAACTACTTACTTGCTGAAATCTCACAGATAGTGAGTAGTAGAACCAGTGTTTAAAGCCAAGTTGGTATGTGTTTGTGACCTGTGGTCTCTCCAGTTGCTCTTTCAGGATGCCAGCTGAAGATGTTAATGGTTCTGGTAACATGAACAGCTCAACTCTTCTCAGCCTGTGCTCTGCTCTTCCTCTTTCAGCCAGGATGGTGATGTTATCAGACCTGCTAGCAGGGACCCGGTGTCTTGGCAGCATTCTTTCTCATCCAGTTTTAGTCCTCCATTTTTCCTTGACCACCCTCTTTTTCCTCTCCTAGTTTTACTTCCACTTTCACGTCCTTCTGGAATTAGAGTATTTCCTGACTTTCCCTCTGCTGCCAAGAGTCAAAATTACTTTTAATTTCAGTTAACTGCTTAGATGTTGAGGGGCACTTGGTTGAATGAATCTGAAGTGGAGATTGCCCATTATAAATGCAGTTGCCTTTAAAAATAAAATGCTGTATAAGTGAAGCCAAAGGTTACTCTTTACAGATTGTTGCTGCAAAAGCAAATAGGCCCTTGTCATTCATAACGAAGGTTAAAATGCTCTGAAATTTGGGATCAGCTGATGCTGCTCTTTCAGAGCAGGTAAGAGAAGCACTTGAATGTTTAAATATACAATAATACAGAAGTGTTGTCACCACTGTAGATTGTGCTTTGCAGTTGCCAACTTAGCACATCTAAAAAAATGTTATCTACAAATGTTCCTACATTTAAAACTACTCCCTGTTCCTTTGTTCCCTTCAATTAAAAGAAAGGAAAAGATGTTGAAATGACTAATATTCTCGTACCAAGAACATCACAGACCAAAACAGGTGATTTTATGCTATTGCTATAGAAACAGCAGTAAAAGAAATGAATATAAACCTTGCTTTTAAATGATTCAATTATTTTCTTTTAGACTGTTCGTGCCATAATAGACATTCTCTTTTTAAGTGAATAAGAAATTGAGCATCTATCATTGTAGATTGTTACTTTACGCAAATCTTCTTTTTTTAGCTAAAACCGTGGCACATAGAAAAATAAAGATTAAGTAGCTTTTTCTAAATGCCGCCTCAGTTTAGAATTCATGCAGATGTTTCTATAAACCTGTTGTCCCTAGGCATAGTCTTAAGATTTTGCTATATGATTTGGCCACCATTCACTCAGTTAGTATTTACTGAGTACCTACTAGGTGCCAGGTATCTGCTAGACACATCACCACTGACCTTGTATTCCAAGGAAAAGAAGGAGGTACCTGCTTCTTGATAGGGTGATAAAGATATTTAAGACTTGAAGGAGGATGAAGAGCTAGCCATATCAAGAGGAAGAGGGAGGGTACCTGTAGAAAGAAAAAACCTGTGCAAATTCCAGTTAAAAGCACACACCAAGTATGAAGTCTATAGAGAGCAGTAAGGAGGAGGGATAGTTATGGATGAGATAGGCACGTATGCCGATTAATCTTCCACCCCTCCAGATATATGCACTGCCTTCTAGCATGTGCTGTGTGTCCTGGGAGTTAGATCCTTTCTGTTTTCCCACATCATACTATATTAATCACCCAGGCTCCTTTGACCTCAGGATATCCCAAGCAACAGAAAATAGCATCTGAAGATCAGCAGAGAAGAGGAGGAGAAAAGACAGCGTACTTCTTTCCCTTCTTCCTGCTGATGCCCCCACCTATGAAGATGCAGTTGCTCTGGCTCCAGTCTTCCCCTCTCCCCTGCAGACCTAGGAACAGTAATGGCTGCCCACTGTTGTTATTTTTCCATGTCTTAACTGTACATTCTTTCTTCAGCCCTGCCCATACTTCTGTAAGAAATCATTTAATAATCACCTGTCCATTTGAACCATGTGGTATGAACTCTGTTCCCTTTGAGGTCCCTGATTATAGAGAATGAGGCCTGATGAGTGAGGAAGGGTGGGTAATTTATAGACATTATGAGCTAGGAATTTATTTATTTTTTCTCAGAAAAGCATAAGTCCACTGAAATATGATGGGATAATTGATCCTCCTTTAAGATGGTCACTCTGGCTGCTCCCTCTTGGAAGGGAGGATGAGAATGGAATCGGGAAGCCAGTTGGGAGGTTTTGTAGGCAAGGAGCAATGGTGCTTGAGCTAGAGTGATAGAATAGGAGATAGAGAAACAAATAGATTCAGTACAGAACTGATAGACTTGCAGAGAGGAACTGTGAATCAAGAGTGACTCTTAACTTTCTGGTTTGAGCTTCTTGGGAGTAGTGAGGATGGGGATTTGGGCTGTTTTCTTAATAAGGTCCATTTGAAATGTCTGTGAAATATGTAGGAAAAGATTCAAGCAGGCAGTTTGGAGTTCGAGAAATGAGCCAGAGCTAGAAATGTAAATTGAATTGTCAACATAGGGATAACATTTAAAACCAGACATAGGAGTGGAAATAGTCTCCAAGGTAAAAAAATGTTAAAAAAAAATTGAGAAAACCCAAGAGCTCCCTTATTTAAAGTCTTCAGGAGCTGTTTGAATGCACATATTAGTTCCTCTCAAATATTACTAAAATAATATGAAAATCAGCTTTAGAGAAAAAAATGAAAATTATGAATGCTTCAGAAATAAAATATGAAAATTCTGTGTTTATACTTCTCCTTATAAAATAAACTTAACATCTAATTGGTTGTATTTTTTAAAAGAGCAGTAGTCTTTTACCTTCTAAGAACACTGCTTTACTCCTGTGGTGAACATTGGCACACATATACTAACATCTCATGTATCCACTTTAGTCTTGTGCTAGAAACTTGTCAGTGGATCGGAGAACTGAATGAGTTAATTCTTCTCATCTCAAGCTCTTATTTCTAACCAACAGGATTATGTTTAGGTGGTGAATTCTGCATACTGTCTAACTTAATTGGGAAATGTGTTTACAATGATAAGCTTCTAGCTTAATTTAAAAGGAAAGCTTTCTAATTTCACCTTTCATTTACTGGAATTTTTTAAGATAAAAGAATGTGTTAAAATGGCACCAATGTGTTACCACTAATGCAGTCTGTAATAACCAAATCTGTTTGCTTTTTTACTCCAGAGCAACCATCAGGCCCTGCACAGAGAGATGTCTTGGTGTTTTTCTTCAGGTCTTCTACAAATGATCATCCCTTGACTCCAGGGGCATATAGATTTTATTATAAGGCCTTCTAGGTTGTATATTACAGCATTGAACTATCATCTATAGCATCCATTAGAATGGTATTGACAAAATGTCCACTCGTATTGAACTAAGCACTCAGTAAACCGCTATAAGTAAATTGTCATGCTCTTACTTCGAAGGATAGTCTGTTGATTCCCCACACTAGTCTGGGCCTAGCAGAACAACCCTAGCGACAGTTCCCTTGTGATACTTGTAAAATGTTGCTTAATGTCTTTTTTGAGGTACCCAAAAGTAAAGTATTTTTTAACATTTTTTTTATTACTGCTTGCATAGAATATTTATTTTATTTCAGATAGTTAACCACTAATCAGTGTTTTGTCCTTATGGGCTAAAACTCTTTAATTTATAAATTACATATAATTTATGAATAATTGTGTTATTTATGGGCATAAATTATATGCCCATAATAAGAATATTTGGAGACTCATTCTCCAAAAGTAACTGTTTTTAATAGTATTTTTGTGAGTGCCTTCAGAGATTGTCTGTGTCTGTCTGTATGATGTAACAATTATTTTTTCCACAAATAGAACCATACCATTTATATTCTTTGGGAATTGGTGTGATATTTTGAGTTTCCCTCATAGCTCAGTTGGTAAAGATTCCGCCTACAATGCAGGAGACCCTGGTTCAATTCCTGTATTGGGAAGATCCACTGGAGAAGGGATAGGCTACTCACTCCAGTATTCTTGGGCTTTCCTTTTGTTTCAGCTGGTAAAGAATCCACTTGCAATGCAGGAGACCTGGGTTTGATCCCTGGATTGGGAAGATCCCCTGGTGAAGGAAAGGCTACCCACTCCAGTATTCTGGCCTGGAGAATTCCATGGACTGTATAGTCCATGGGGTCACAAAGAGTCAGACAGGACTGAGTGGTATTTTGACAGTGGGGCTTTCTTCTTTATCTGTTTTGGAAATCTTTCTATAATACTGTATATTAATCTTATTCTTTTTTAGCTATCATATGTATCATTGCATGGGTATAGCATAGTATATTTATCTATTCTCTTGTGATGGACCTCTAAATTTTCCCCTTTTCTTCATTTTTCTATTAGTGTTATAATTAACACCCATTTAAGTATATCTTTATGTGCTTAGGAAATGGCCTTCATTTAAAAGGTATGTGAGATTTTCATGTAGTAAATAGAACTGGAGAAAGCATATATTACCTAAAGAGTCAAAGTCTTCTATACCTGTAATGACACATTTAAGAGAGCAGAGGTGAGGAGGGGGAGAAAAATCTAAAGAACGAAAGTTGGAAGTGTTCAAAGATACTTAGGGGATATCCCCGCCCTCTTGTCGGACAGTCAGAGTTTCACTGAGTGGCAACTTACAGCAATTTTTTTTAGATTTTCAAGACTTGTCAGTTACTGGAAATCTCTAATAATAATAGTTTGTGTAGTGTTTTATAATGATAATTGAGCACCCTAATTGATCTGTAATTTGTGAAAAATGTACTAATTTTAATGTCAAATATCTTCTTTATTGAAGTCTTCAGGAAGTGATCATTTATGATAGTAATATTCAGTTCAACAGAATAAGCAATTAATTGGAACAAATAATGCCTTTGTTGTTGTTGTTCAATCGCTAAGTCATCTCCTACTCTTGTGGCCTTAGTAACTGCAGCATGCCACACTTCTCTGTCCTTCTTTATCTCCCAGAGTTTGCTCAGATTCTTGTCCATTTAGTTGGTGATGCCATCTAACCATCTCATCCTCTGCTGCCCCCTTCTTCTTTTGCCTTCAATCTTTCCCAGCATCAGAGTCTTTTCCAGTGAATAGACTCTGGAAACCTGTGTATAAACAAAAGGTTACAGTGCTTAGTGTTATATTTCCTAAACTACACATGAGTTCATTGGCAATTTATGGCAGCGTGTTTTAGCAGTGGGACAGGGGGGAGGTCGAGAGAGTAGGTGGTGTGAGAGTTCCATAATATTAATTCTCACTTTTATGTTAGAGATGATTATTTAAGTAGATAATGCATACCCATACTGCAGTTTCTCTAAGGAAGGTGAATGTTGGTTGAAAACAGAAGATCTTAAAGAAAGGGAAAGAGACAATACATTAGCTGACAAATCAATTAAAAGCATACATCTGGAGGAGTAATATTCCAAGTTTATAAATCATTTCATGTTGTTTTCTCTCAGCAGATGAATGGACAGATGTAATCATCCCCAGTTTACATATAAAGGAGTTGGGACTCCAAGAGTTTGACCCAATTCCTATAGTCCTTTGTCTTTTTAACAAATAATGTAACTATTGCTGTAGTAGTTTCCTAAATCTGCTGTAACAGATTTCCACAAACTGGATGGCTTAGAACAATAGAAATTTATCATCTTACAGCTGAAAGTCCCAAATCAAGACGTCAACAGGATTTGTTCCTTCTGGAAGCATGGAGAAGAATCTGCAATGCCTCACTTTCCTAGTTCCTGGCAGTTACCAACAGACTTTTTGGCATTTTTTGGCTTGTAGATGCATCACTCCAGTTTCTGCCTCCATCCTTTTCCTGTCTTTGTCCAAATTTCCCACCTTTTTAAGGACATCAATCATTGGGTTACAACCCATACTAATTCAACATGACTTTATCTTAATTTGATTATATGCTCAAAGATCCTATTTTCAAATAAGGTCACAGTCACAGGTATCAGTAATTAGGACTTGAACATACCTTTCTGGGGGACACAGTTCAACCCCCAACAGTGACTATAAGTCACTAAATTAATGTAGGAGCACAAGAGCATCACCAATTAAATTGTATGTTTTGTACTATTGGAATAGAAATAATAGTTCTTATGCTTTTCTCCTAAATTTTCATTTATCAAAAGTCCCATCACCAATAAGTCATTGAACTAGTAACAGCTTTCTTTTTCATGGAATGTAATTCATATACCATAAAAGTTTCCCTTTCAAAGTATATGATTTAGTGGGTTTTAGTATACGTCACAGGGGCTTCCTAGGTGGCTCAGTGGTAAAAAATCCACCCCACCTGCCAAGCAGGAGACACAGATTCAATTCCTGAGTTGGGAAGATGCCTTGAGAAGGAAATGGCCACCCACTCCAGTGTTCTTACCTGGGAAATCCCATGGACAAAGGAGCCTGGCAGGCTACAGTCCACGGGGTCACAATGAGTCAGACAGGACTTAGTGATTAGCCACTGGACCACCAGAGAAGTCCCAGTATCTAATGGTTTTGATTTTTATTTCCCTACTGGTTAATAATGTTGAGTGTGTTTTCATTTGCTTATTGGTCATTTTTTATTTTCTTCAGAGAAATGTCTATTCAGATTCTTTGCTCATTCTTTAATTGGATTACTTCTTCTTATTGATTTGTAGGAGTTCTTTATACATTTTAGATACTAGACCCTATCAGATATATGGTTTGTAAAAATTTTCTTTCATTCTTTCATATGGTGTCCTTTGTAGGACAAATTTTTTATGAAACTCAGTATGTCTGTTTTTCCCTTTGTTGCTTGTGTTTTAGGTGCCATGCTGTTTTTGACCTTAAATTTTCACTGTTGATCCATTTTTATAAACTGGAATAAGAAGAGAATTTCCTCCACTTGTTAAAAGCTGTCTATGAAGAACGTGTATTACATAGCTTATTATACTTACTGAGGAAAGATTGAATGCTTTCTCCCTATGATTAGAAACAAAATATGGCTGGTTTTCTTTCACCATTTCTGTTCATCATTATACTGGAGATTCTAGTCAATGCAATAAAGCAAGAAAAAAATATGTAAATAATGTAAGGCATTCATATTGGAAAGGAAAAGGCAAGACTGTCTTTAATCACAAACGATATGAGTGTCTGCAGAAAAGTAATGAGTTCAGTGAGGTTAAGGAATATGAAAATCAATATACAAAAATCAGTTGTATTTCTGTATACTAACAAAGAACAATCTGAAGATGAAATTAAGAAAACAGTTAATTCTACAGTAACATCAAACAGAATAAGAAGTTTAGGAATACTTCAACAAATGTAGTACAAGATTTGTGTACTGAAATTAAAAAGCTTTGCTGAGAGAAATTAAAGATATAAGTAAATAGAGAGCCATTTTATTAAAAGATTCCATATTCTTGACAGTTTTCCCCATATTGCTCCAGAGATTCACCAGCAGATGGGTGGTTGTGTTTTGTAAAAGCTGATGACCTTATCCTAAAGTTTTTATGAGAATTCAAAAGTATAGGAAAACAGTTTTGTAAAAGAAGAACAGACATGGAGCATTCACACTTAACTCAAAATTTACTGTAAAGCTGTAGCAGTTAAGGCAATATGATAAAAGCATGAAGAAAATAATGAAGCAGATAACAGAATCAAGAAATAAACCTTCATTTGTGATCACTTGTTTTTGTTTTTTGTTTTTGCAAAGTATTGTAATTGAGGTAATTCAGTGGGTAAAAGAATAGTCTTTTCAACAAATGGTGCTAGGACATTTGGATATCCACATGCAAAAAAATTAATTTAGAGTCTTACTTCACACAGTATATAAAAATTAGCTCAAAATCGATTGTAGACCTAAATATAAGAGTTGAAGTTGTAAAATATCTCCATGACTTTCGGGTTTCTACAGAGGCAAAGCCTTTTTTAGGTATGAGAAACAGTCATTAAGTTAAGAACAAAATGATAAATTGGACTTCTTAAAAATTTTAAGTTTGCCTTTGAAAAAAACACTGTTATGTAAATGAAGACAAGCCACAGGCAGGTGAAAACATTTACAAATCATTCATGTGATTAGATTCTTATACCCAGAATATAAAAATGACTGGGTCATTAATACAAAAACACATCACCTTGGTAAAAGATTTGAATAGGCACTTTATAAAAGAAGACAGGGAAACATGGCTAAAAACACATGATAATATTCTCAACATCATTTGTCATTAGGAAAATACAAATTAAAGCCACAGTGAAATACCACCTTATATCCACCACAGTGACCGTCTTCCTGATTGTGTACGTAAGAAACATGGAAACATTATGTCCACACACAGTGTTAAACATAAATGTTTTTAGTATGTGGTATTTAAATTAGCTAAACTAAAGATAATGTATAGATCCATCAACTCAGCTGGTGAATGGATATGGATAAACAAAATGTGACATATCCATACATTGGAATACTATTCTGCAATATAAAGTAATGCTACATGCAACAGTTTGGATGAATCCTGAAAACATTATGCTAAATAAGTCAAATGCAAAAGATTTTTTATATTTTCATTCCATCTGTATGAAATATCCAGAAAAGGCAAATGTTTGGAGACCAAAATCAGATTAGTGATAGTAGTTGAGAATGGGGTTTGACTGCAGACAGTCTTGAGGGATCTTTTGTGATGAGAATGTTAAACAACTGAATTCTGATGATGGTTGCATAGCTCCTTAAATATTCTAAACGTGTACACTAAAAATGGTGAATTTTAGCACATGTAAATTATACCTCAATAAAGGTATTTTTAAAAAGGGAATCAAGTGATATTCAAAGAAAGAGTCTAAGAATATGTTATTAATTTAAAACCACATGTGAAATATTTATTATAATGTTAATAATAAAAAGAGCTATATTGTGCTTTAAATAGAACATGAAAGCATCTTAGGTGCAGAATTACTCTTCTTCATTAAGGACAAAAGAATCCTTAATGAATTTAAACTTTAGCAGAAGTGATCTAAGGAAAACTAATGAAGTAAAACTCCCTTTTGATGATTGTGAAGCCTAGGAATGAATGTGTAAGGGAGACCTTATACATGAAACCACCTTCTATAAAACTTTAAACTACAGTATACAGCTTTATCAGCTATGTACCTAAACATCATTGCACATATTTAAATATACTGTTTAATAATAAATAGTAATTATACCTAGAATTATTTTATAGCATGACTAAAGATGTACATTCCAATTTTGTCCTTTTTAGTTCACAACAGAAAAATAGCATTTTGCCTTTAAAAACAAATGATTCTAATAAATTAAGTCATTAGAAGTCTGACATCAGTTTTGCAAGTTCATTCTAACCTGAAGTGAACATTCACAGATGATTGTAAATGACTGTATATATACAGAAGAAAAGTGACTAGGTAACTTGAATAGATGAGAGTATCTGTGCTTTTGGAAGGTTTTTACCATTTACTCAGATACTCACTGAGATTGCCATTGTGGGGGGGAAAAATGGTCAATCAAGATGAAGATGTAAAAGTGAATTGAAAATTGAATTGAAAAGTAATTTTACTTTCAAATAGTTTGCGAATATAAATGTTAAGTTTGAAATGAATGTCATTAATGACCATAGCTGAGAGAGTTATATACCTGCTGATCACTAAAATATTATAATAAATGAGGTTGATTTTCCCGTTGACTACCCTATTTTTTCTCAATGTGGTCTCATTACTTTTTCTATCACATTGCTGACCCTTAGCTATCAGTGCTCACTTACAGATGTAAGAAATGTATTAACTTGTACTTTAAAAAAAAACAAATGTGTATTTAAGTGCACGAGGAGTGATGTAAGTATTGCCTGTCTTTTTCTGCTTTGTTAAGTGACAGGAGGTTTTAGATGGTGAAAATCAAGCCTGTATTACAAGTGAAGAGATGTTTTACAAGCAGCCTTCCTTAGCAACTAAATTGTCCCCAAAAAAGCACATAAGCTTAATGAAGCTTTTAAGTCATCACACATATGCATTTATACTCTCTCTCTCATGAATGACTAATTTTAATTTTTTTAAGTAGCAGTTCAGCTTACTTTCAGAACCATTTAAGCTTAGCACATGATTTTGTTTTCCCTTCAAAACGAACTATTCTTGATTATAAGATAGAGAAGGTTTGCATATTTATTTTTGCAAAGACAGTAGAATAAAACCTCATCATCATTTGAGTGACTTAGTCCTAATACCTCTCTCCTAAGCAGGGCACATGATCATTTAGAATTTCTTCTAGAAATCAGAGTCATAATATATTTAACTGAGACCTGTTTTGTGCAAACCAAACCTGACTTCCATGAGGGCAAAGTCATGCCATGCACCCATCTTGTGGTTCTTATCAAGCTTTTTTAGCCCAGGGGCTCCCTTTTCTTAATGTATATCAGTTGGATTATGTTAAAAGACCTGCTATAGAAAGGAATATATTTCTACGTAGTCCTCAGGAATATTCTGTCTGGAATCTGTTAGGTTCTAACTTTCATTTCAACTCTTGCCCAAATGGCACCTTCTCTGGGAAGCCATCCCTGACTGCCTCTTCTGAAATAATACTTTTCACCCCATCTCCATCACCTTACTGTGCTTTACTGTTCTTTATAGTCCTTATTGAGAGCTGACATATTATATGTGTCATTGTTCACTTGCTTCTTGTTTGTTACTACTATCTTCTTCGGTTAACACATATGCCTCATGAGGGCAGAGACTTACTTTGATTCACTATGACATCCCCAGTATTTCCTTCCAGACTTGGCACTAAGTTGGTGCATAAAAACGGGTCCCCTGGTGGCTCAGGTGGTAAAGAATCCACCTGCAGTGCAGAAGACTTGGGTTCGATCCCTGGGTTGGGAAGATCCCCTGGAGGAGCGCATGGCAGCCCACTCCAGTATTCTTGCCTGGAGAATCCTCATGGACAGAGGAGTCTGGTGGACTGCAGTTCCTGGGGTCACAAAGAGTCAGACACAACTGAGTGACTAAGCATACACACACAGGTGCATAATAACTAGATTTGCAATAAATACATGATTCCAGTAGGGCTTCAACAAAGACAGTTCGGCATCTATTTCCCAATTAACTACAAAACTCTCAACCAAGCTCTGTGAGATGCTGTGATAACCAGGATATGGTCTCAGTCCTCAGGGACCTCTCAGGCGAATAGAAGAGACAGATTGTAGATAGCAACCTACAGTACACCCATATTTTTTCATCAAGACTCACAGCAGCAGGATGAAGAATGTCATGGCGCACAACCCTACCCATTCCCACTTTCCAGTTTGGAGGTTGGTACATAAGTAGAGGATAAGGTAGTCATGTAAAGGCCAGTCAGATTTTAGTTATAAGAATATTAAAGGAGAAACATACAAAGCATTTAGTAAGCAATCCACCGCCACCCAGATTAATAGTCATTAGTACCTAGGTAGTTTTCTGTGTGCCAGGCACTGTTCTGAACATTTTATGTTTATTTACTTATACACTCCTCACAACAATCCTGTGAGTACTATTAGTTTTCCATATTTTACTGGTAAGGAAACTAATGCACAAAAGGTTAAGGAACATGCCCAGTGTCACACAGGGAAAAATGGTGAAGCCAAAATTTAAACCCAAAACATCTGGCTTCAGAATTACTGCTCTTAATCTTCATGGCTTATTTCCCTACTTGTTAATGATTAGTCTAAAATACTAACTATGGCTAAAAAAGCAAAAATGTCAGTACTTGGAAACTATGTTTCCAACTCAAGATGACAACACTGATGAATTTCTAACAAACTTTTCTTCCTCCAAATTGCAGAAATTCTACTCTTGTGCTTATGCATTTGTATATTAGGAAGTTTACAAATTCAGACTACTTTGTGGAATTTAGAAGGAGAGATTGCTTGAAACTCTTAATATGGGCTTTGGAATACCAAATTCTAGTAACCCTTTTAAACTCAAAGTATTACTGCTGCTGCTGCTGCTGCTGCTAAGTTCGCTTCGGTCATGTCTGAATCTGTACGACCCCATAGACAGCAGTTCACCAGGCTCCCCTGTTCTGGGATTCTCCAGGCAAGAACACTGAGTGGGTTGCCATTTCCTTCTCCAATGCATGAAAGTGAAAAGTGAAAGTGATATCACTCAGTCGTGTCCGACTCTTCGAGACCCCATGGACTGCAGCCTACCAGGCTCTTCCATCCATGGGATTGGGAGTGGGTTGCCATTGCCTTCTCCATAAAGTATTACTAGCAAGTGGTAAAACTGAGATATGTGAGACCACATTTTCAGTTCAGTTCAGTTCAGTCACTCAGTCATGTCTGACTTTTTGTGACCCCATGAACCGTAGCACAGCAGGTCTCCCTGTCCATCACCAACTCCCAGAGTCCACCTAAACTCATGTCCATCAAGTTAGTGATGCCATCCAACCATCTCATCCTCTGTTGTCCCCTTCTCTTGCCCTCAATCTTTCCCAGTATCAGGGTCTTTTCAAATGAGTCAGCTCTTCACATCAGGTGGCCAAAGTGTTGGAGTTTCAGCTTCAGCCTCAGTCCTACCAATGAACACCCAGGACTGGTCTCCTTTAGGATGGACTGGTTGGATCTCCTTGCAGTCCAAGAGACTCTCAAGAGTCTTCTCCAACTCCACAGTTCAAAAGCATCAATTCTTCTGCACTCAGCTTTCTTTATAGTCCAACTCTCACATCTATACATGACTACTGGAAAAACCATAGCCTTGACTAGATGGACCTTTGTTAACTAATGTCTCTGCTTTTTAACATGCTGTCTAGGTCATAACTTTTCTTCCAAGGAATAAGCGTCTTTTAATTTCATGGCTGCAAGTCACCATCTGCAGTGATTTTGGAGCCCAGAAAAATAAAGTCAGCGACTATTTCCCCATCTATTTGCCATGAAGTGATGGGACCGGATGCCATGATAGTTCTCTGAATGTTGAGCCTAGCTAGCTTTTTCACTTTCCTCTTTCACTTTCATCAAGAGGCTCTTTAGTTCTTCACTTTCTGCCACTAGGGCGGGGTCATCTGCGTATCTGCAGTTATTGATATTTTTCCCAGCAAAGTTGATTCCAGCTTGTGCTTCCTCCAGCCCAGAGTTTATCATGATGTACTGTGCATAGAAGTTAAATAAGCAGGGTGACAATATACATCCTTGACGTACTCCTTTGCCTATTTGGAAGCAGTCTGTTCCATGTCCAGTTCTAACTGTTGCTTCCTGACCTGCATACAGGTTTCTCAAGAGGCAGCTCAGGTGGTTTGGTATGCACATCTCTTTCAGAATTTTACACAGTTTATTGTGATTCACACAGTCAAAGGCTTTGGCATAGTCAATAAAGCAGAAATAGATGTTTTTCTGGAACTCTTTTGCTTTTTTGATGATCCACTGGATGTTGGCAATTTGATCTCTGGTTCCTCTGCCTTTTCTAAAACCAGGTTGAACATCTGGAAGTTCACAGTTCACATATTGCTGAAGCCTGGCTTTGAGAATTTTAAGCATTACTTTACTAGCATGTGAGATGAGTGCAATTATGCAGTAATTTGAGCATTCTTTGGCATTGCCTTTCTTTGGACATGATGACTCATAAAGTTGACTATAGTTACTGACCTAAGAGCGCCAAGGAGGAGTGGAAAATATTCAGTTATAAGATTGAACACATGCTATTGTTAAGTAAGAAAATAAAAGTGATTATTTTTAATTTGGAGACCCCAGATGTTTTCGAGAAGGTGGCATATCTAACCCAAACTGTGATGGATGAATATAGTTCAATTGACATAATAAGAGAAGGGACTTTCCAAGGGAAATGTGTAAGCAAAGGCATGGAAAATACAAAAGAATGAAGTATGTTTAAATAGGAGTGAGAATGCTGGTATTGTCACTGTGGCAGGCCACTCCAGCATCCCATTGTATGTTATGCCCTCTGGATCCACCTCTGGTGTCAGCTGCAGCTGCAGAGAGCAATTTGATGTCTTAGTTTCTAGAATCTAGTTTCCTCATCTTCAAAGTGGAGGATGAATATACTGCCTGTAGTGAAGAATTATGTGAGACTTAATTAGAGAATGTCTCTGGAATGTGCCAAGAACAGCTACTTAAGAATAGTTATTTCCCCCACACTCCCTCCAGAGTACATTTCCATCTCTTAGCTACTTCCATGTCTCTAGTACCTTGTTCTATACCTCTAACACATTGACTGAATGTTAGTTGAATTAATTAATGAATCAGGAGGAAAATTTGAATAGAAGACCTTGAAGTTGAGTTGTTATTAGTGATGCTGGGCTACAGAGTAGGACTGTTCATCTAAGTCACTAAAATGGAATGAAAATATTGGTTGTCATTGTGGAAGAGGTTTAGGTTTAGATTAAAACTTGTTCTCTTTAAAGTCACCCAGAATGATGACAAAAGAGGAAAGTTGTGATTCAGGTGCTAGAATTGCCCAGAAGTATGAAGAAATGTTCTATAAAAGCAGTAGATGACAAATCAGTATTGACTAGACTTAAGGGAAAATAGTTTTTAATGCTTTAAAGTTTTAAAATGTTAGCATCAAATTCAAATGCACATAGACCATTCACCAGTCTTATGCTGGGTCATACAATGTCTTATTATGTTGGTTTTTTTTTTTTCTTTTTTTTTTTCATTTATTTTTATTAGTTGGAGGCTAATTACTTTATATCATTACAGTAGTTTTTGTCATACATTGAACTGAATTAGCCATGGATTTACATGTATTCCCCATCCCAGTCCCCCCTCCCACCTCCCTCTCCACCCGATCCCTCTGGGTCTTCCCAGTGCACCAGGCCTGAGCACTTGTCTCATGCACCCAACCTGGGCTGGTGATCTGTTTCACCCTAGATAATATACATGTTTCGATGCTGTTCTCTTCAAACATCCCACCCTCGCTTTCTCCCAGAGTCCACAAGACTGTTCTATACATCTGAGTCTCTTTTTCTGTTTTGCATATAGGGTTATCGTTACCATCTTTCTAAAGTCCATATATATGTGTTAGTATACTGTAATGGTCTTTATCTTTCTGGCTTACTTCGCTCTGTATAATGGGCTCCAGTTTCATCCATCTCATTAGAAATGATTCAAATGAATTCTTTTTAATGGCTGAGTAATATTCCATGGTGTATATGTACCACACCTTCCTCATCCATTCGTCTGCTGATGGGCATCTGGGTTGCTTCCATGTCCTGGCTATTATAAACAGTGCTGCGATGAACATTGGGGTGCACGTGTCTCTTTCAGATCTGGTTTCCTTGGTGTGTATGCCCAGAAGTGGGATTGCTGGGTCATATGGCAGTTCTATTTCCAGCTTTTTAAGAAATCTCCACACTGTTTTCCATAGTGGCTGTACTAATTTGCATTCCCACCAACAGTGTAAGAGTGTTCCCTTTTCTCCACACGCTCTCCAGCATTTATTGCTTGTAGACTTTTGGATAGCAGCCATCCTGACTGGTGTGTAATGGTACCTCATTGTGGTTTTGATTTGCATTTCTCTGATAATGAGTGATGTTGAGCATCTTTTCATGTGTTTTTGTGCCATCTGTATGTCTTCCTTGGAGAAATGTCTGTTGAGTTCTTTGGCCCATTTTTTGATTGGGTCATTTATTTTTCTGGAGTTGAGCTGGAGGAGTTGCTTGTATATTTTTGAGATTAATCCTTTGTCGCTTTGTTTGCTATTATTTTCTCCCAATCTGAGGGCTGTCTTTTCACCTTGCTTATAGTCTCCTTTGTTGTGCAAAAGCTTTTAAGTTTCATTAGGTCCCATTTGTTTATTTTTGCTTTTGTTTCTAAAATTCTGGGATGTGGGTCATAGAGGATCCTGCTGTGGTTTATGTCGGAGAGTGTTTTGCCTATGTTCTCCTCTAGGAGTTTGATAGTTTCTGGTCTTACATTTAGATCTTTAATCCATTTTGAGTTTATTTTTGTGTATGGTGTTAGAAAGTGTTCTAGTTTCATTCTTTTACAGGTGGTTGACCAGTTTTCCCAGCACCACTTGTTAAAGATGTTATCTTTTTTCCATTGTATATCCTTGCCTCCTTTGTCGAAGATAAGGTGACCATAGGTTCGTGGATTTATCTCTGGGCTTTCTATTCTGTTCCATTGATCTATATTTCTGTCTTTGTGCCAGTACCATACTGTCTTGATGACTGTGGCTTTCTAGTAGAGTCTGAAGTCAGGCAGATTGATTCCTCCAGTTCCATTCTTCTTTCTCAGGATTACTTTGGCTGTTCGAGGTTTTCTGTATTTCCATACAAATTGTGAAATTATTTGTTCTAGTTCTGTGAAAAATACCGTTGGTAGTTTGATAGGGATTGCATTGAATCTATAGATTGCTTTGGGTAGTATAGCCATTTTGACAATATTGATTCTTCCAAGCCATGAACACGGTATATTTCTCCATCTGTTTGTGTCCTCTTTGACTTCTTTCATCAGTGATTTATAGTTTTCTATATATAAGTCTTTTGTTTCTTTAGGTAGATATACTCCTAAGTATTTTATTCTTTTTGTTGCAATGGTGAATGGTATCATTTCCTTAATTTCTCTGTTTTCTCATTGTTAGTGTATAGGAATGCAAGAGATTTCTGTGTGTTAATTTTATATCCTGCAACTTTACTATATTCATTGATTAGCTCTAGTAATTTTCTGGTAGAGTCTTTAGGGTTTTCTATGTAGAGGATCATGTCATCTGCAAACAGAGAGAGTTTCACTTCTTTTCTTATCTGGATTCCTTTTACTTCTTTTTCTGCCCTGATTGCTGTGGCCAACACTTCCAAAACTATGTTGAATAGTAGTGGTGAGAGTGGGCACCCTTGTCTTGTTCCTGATTTCAGGGGAAATGCTTTCAATTTTTCACCATTGAGGGTGATGCTTGCTGTGGGTTTGTCATATATAGCTTTTATTATGTTGAGGTATGTTCCTTCTACTCCTGCTTTCTGGAGAGTTTTAATCATAAATGAATGTTGAATTTTGTCAAAGGCTTTTTCTGCACCTATTGAGATAATCATATGGTTTTTATCTTTCAATGTGTTAATGTGGTGTATTACATTGATTGACTTGCGGATATTAAAGAATCCTTGCATTCCTGGGATAAAGCCCACTTGGTCATGGTGTATGATTTTTTTAATATGTTGTTGGATTCTGTTTTCTAGAATTTTGTTAAGGATTTTTGCATCTATGTTCATCAGTGATATTGGCCTGTAGTTTTCTTTTTTTGTGGCATCTTTGTCTGGTTTTGGAATTAGGGTGATGGTGGCCTCATAGAATGAGTTTGGAAGTTTACCTTCTTCTGCAATTTTCTGGAAGAGTTTGAGTAAGATAGGTGTTAGCTCTTCTCTAAATTTTTGGTAGAATTCAGCTGTGAAGCCATCTGGTCCTGGGCTTTTGTTTGCTGGAAGATTTCTGGTTACAGTTTCGATTTCCTTGCTTGTGATGGGTTTGTTAAGATCTTCTATTTCTTCCTGGTTCAGTTTTGGAAAGTTATACTTCTCTAAGAACTTGTCCATTTCTTCCAAGTTGTCCATTTTATTGGCATAGAGCTGCTGGTAGTAGTCTCTTATGATCCTTTGTATTTCAGTGTTGTCTGTTGTGATCTCTCCATTTTCATTTCTAATTTTGTTAATTTGGTTCTTCTCCCTTTGTTTCTTAATGAGTCTTGCTAATGGTTTGTCAATTTTGTTTATTTTTTCAAAAAACAAGCTTTTAGCTTTGTTGATTTTTGCTATGATCTCTTTAGTTTCTTTTGCATTTATTTTCTGCCCTAATTTTTAAGATTTCTTTCCTTCTACTAACCCTGGGGTTCTTCATTTCTTCCTCCTCTAGTTGCTTTAGGTGTAGAGTTAGGTTATTTATTTGACTTTTTTCTTGTTTCTTGAGGTAGGCCTGTAATGCTATGAATCTTCCCCTTAGCACTGCTTTTACAGTGTCCCATAGGTTTTGGGTTGTTGTGTTTTCATTTTCATTCATTTCTATGCATGTTTTGATTTCTTTTTTGATTTCTTCTATGATTTGTTGGTTATTCAGAAGCGTGTTGTTTAGCCTCCATATGTTTGAATTTTTAATAATTTTTTTCCTGTAATTGAGATCTAATCTTACTGCACTGTGGTCAGAAAAGATGACTGGAATGATTTCAATCTTTTTGAATTTACCAAGACTAGATTTATGGCCCAGGATGTGATCTATTCTGGAGAAGGTTCCATGTGCACTTGAGAAAAAGGTGAAGTTGATTGTTTTGGGGTGAAACGTCCTATAGATGTCAATTAGGTCTAGCTGGTCCATTGTGTCCATTAAAGTTTGTGTTTCCTTGTTCATTTTCTGTTTAGTTGATCTGTCCATAGTTGTGAGTGGGGTATTAAAGTCTCCTACTATTATTGTGTTACTATTAATTTCCTCTTTCATACTCATTAGCGTTTGCCTTACATATTACGGTGCTCCTATGTTGGGTGCATATATAATTGTTATATCTTCTTCTTGGATTGATCCTTTGATCATTATGTAGTGTCCATCTTTGTCTATTTTCACAGACTTAATTTGAAAGTCTATTTTATCTGATATGAGTATTGCGACTCCTGCTTTCTTTTGGTCTCTGTTTGCGTGGAATATTTTTTTCCAGCCCTTCACTTTTAGTCTGTATGTGTCCCTTGCTTTGAGGTGGGTCTCTTGTAGACAGCATATATAGGGGTCTTGCTTTTGTATCCATTCAGCCAGCCTTTGTCTTTTGGTTGGGGCATTCAACCCATTTACATTTAAGGTAATTATTGATAGGTATGGTCCCATTGCCATTTATTTTGTTGTTTGGGGTTCACGTTTATACCACCTTTCTGTGTTTCCTGTCTAGAGAAGATCCTTTAGTATTTGTTGAAGAGCTGGTTTGGTGGTGGTGAATTCTCTCAGCTTTTGCTTGTCTGTAAAGCTTTTGAGTTCTCCTTCATATCTGAATGAGATCCTTGCTGGGTAGAGTAATCTAGGTTGTAGGTTATTCTCTTTCATTACTTTAAGTATGTCCTGCCATTCCCTTCTGGCCTGAAGGGTTTCTATTGATAGATCAGCTGTTATCCTTATGGGAATCCCTTTGTGTGTTATTTGTTGTTTCTCCCTTGCTGCTTTTAATATTTGTTCTTTGTGTTTGATCTTTGTTAATTTGATTAATATGTGTCTTGGGGTGTTTCACCTTGGGTTTATCCTGTTTGGGACTCTCTGGGTTTCTTGGACTTGGGTGGCTATTTCCTTCCCCATTTTAGGGAAGTTTTCAGCTATTATCTCCTCGAGTATCTTCTCACGGCCTTTCTTTTTGTCTTCTTCTGGGACTCCTATGATTCGAATGTTGGGGCGTTTCACATTGTCCCAGAGGTCCCTGAGGTTGTCCTCATTTTTTTTTTTATTCTTTTTTCTTTTTTCCTCTCTGCTTCATTTATTTCCACCATTTTATCTTCTAACTCACTTATCCTATCTCTGTCTCTGTTATTCTACTCATGGTTCCCTCCAGAGTGTTTTTGATCTCACTTATTTCATTATTAATTTTTAATTGATTTTTTTTAAATTTCTTCTAGTTCCTTGTTAAACATTTCTTGCGTCTTCTCAATCTTTGTCTCCAGGCTATTTATTTGTAACTCCATTTTGTTTTCAAGATTTTGGATCATTTTTATTATCATTATTCTAAATTATTTTTCAGGTAGATTCCCTATTTCCTCCTCTTTTGTTTGACTTGGTGGGCTTTTTTCATGTTCCTTTACCTGTTGGGTATTTCTCTGCCTTTTCATCTTGTTTAGATTGCTGTGTCTGGAGTGGGCTTTCTGTATTCTTGTGGTCTGAGGTTCCTTTTTATTGTGGAGGTTTTACCCAGTGGGTGGGGTTGAACGATTGGTTTGTCAAGGTTTCCTGGTTAGGGAAGCTTGTTTCAGCGTTCTGGTGCGTGGTATTGGATTTCTTCTCTCTGGAGTGCAATGCAGTGTCCAGTAATGAGTTTTGCGATGGGTCTATGTGTTAGGTGTGACTTTGGAGAGCCTGTATGTTGACACTCAGGTCTATGTTCCTGCGTTGCTAAAGCATTTGCGTGGTATGTCTTGTACTGGAGCTTATTGGCTCTTGGGTGGTGGTTGGTTTTGGTGTAGGTATGGAAGCTTTTGGATGGTCTCATTCCTTAATGTTCCGTGTAGTCAGGAGTTTTCTGGTTTTCTCAGGATTTGGGCTCAAGTCTCCTGCCTCTGGATTTCAGTTTTATTCTTCCAATAGTCTCAAGGCTTCTCCAACTATACAGCACTGATAATAAAACTTCTAGGTTAATGGTGAAAAGATTCTCCACTGTGAGAGACAACCAGAGAGGTTCACAGAGTTACATGAAGAATAGGAGAGGGAGAAAGGAGATAGAGGTGAGCAGGAGGAGAAAAAGGGGACTCAAGAGGAGAGAGACAGATCTACGCAGTTATCTGTTCCCAAAGTGTTCTCCGTAGCCCAGACACCCACAAAGATTCACAGAGTTGGATTGGGAAGAGAAGGGGAATGGAGGAAATAGAGGTGTTCTGAGGTAAAAAATAGAGAGTCAAAAGTGGGAGAGTATCACCACACTCCTGAATAGAAATGGGAACTGAATATTGGATTCTTAAATGACCAAAATTTATATCACATACTACTGAAAAACAAAGATTGAAAATCTAGTGTAGAGGTTAGACTCTTTGAAATACAATATTTAAAAACAAAAGCAAAAACAAAAAAAATTTAGAACTGTATATGAAGTTCGGTTTAAAAATAGGGTTTCTCTCTCTCTCTTTTTTTTTTTTTTGGCAAGGTTATAGTGAAATGAAAATGAAAGTTAAGGAATAATAGAGGAGTATTAGAGGACTCTAAAAGGAAATAGGAGAGAAAAACAAGAAAAAGAAAAAAAAAGAAGAAAAAAAAAATTTTTTCCCTAATTAAAAAAATCGTAAAAATATATGAAAATGAAAGTTGAGGAGTAATGGGGGAGTAATAGGGAATTATAAAAGAAAATAAAAGAGAAAAAATAAAAAATAAAAAAAAAGAAAAAATATTTTTTTTTTAATTAAAAAAAAAAAATGTACATATATCTAGGAATTTCTCTGGAGTTGTTGCGGTCAGCGTAGGTTCAGTTCAATTTCAGATAGCTCCTCTTTCCAGCTTACACTTCTCGATATCTGTAGGCCCCTTCCCGTGTAGCCGGTGTTACCTTCAGGGATTTTAATCTGTTGCACCGGTCCTTTCTGAAGCGGTTCCCTTTGTTTATTTGACTTCTGTTTGCCGTCTCTTTGGTGTCTAATTTCCGCCCTGACACAGGCGGGCGGAGGTGATCTCTAATTTAGGTTCTCTAGTTCAGTTCAGTCCTGCTACGGGGAGGGCGGGGCACTGCAGACAGATACCGCTCTGTGTGGGTAGCACTCACCGTGTTCCGGTCACACTGGGTTTGCCCCGCTCACTGGTGTCTGTGCTTTCGCCGTCTACACTGCTCAGGCTCCTGGCTGCTCTATTTGGAGCGGGCCCTGCGTTGAGTGCGGTTCCTGTTTTCGGGTACTCCACAAAAGCGCAGATTCGGTTGCTCCTGCGTTTTGTGCCTTCCCCGGCCTGAGCGGCCCAGGCAGCCAGAGGCTTGGGCGCAATCTCCCCGGGTACGGCACACTTTTTCCCTCTGCGGCCCCAGCACGCACCGCCAGTCGGGTCTCAGGAAGTCTTTAGCTAGAACCCAGAGGCCTGTTTGCAGTGTGGGAGGGGGTGGCTTCTCAGGGGCTGAGTTTTCGGTTTTTTTTTTAATGAAAAGCAAATTTTACCAAGTATGTTTTCTGATCACAGTGGGATTAAATTAAAAATCAATAGTAATGAAATATATAGGGGGAAAAAACCTGTACTGTTTGGAAATTGAATAGCACATTTCTAAGTAATCCAAGATTCAAGGAAAAAAAATTTGGAAATTAGAGAAAATATTTCAAACTGAATAAAAATGACAATACAACATAATCAGAATTTGTGGGATGCAGCTACGATCATGCTTAGAGGAAAGCTTGTCATTTTAAATGTCTGTATGAGAAAAGAGAAAGATCTAAAATTAATTAACTAACTTTCCATCCTAGGAGGCTAATAGGAAAAAAGAACAAATTACAAATTACCAAAACAAGTAGAAGGAAAGAAATTATAAAAATAAGATCAGGAAACAGTAAAATTGAAAAGAAAGAAAAGTTTCTCAAAGGCAAAAATTGTTTCTTTTAAAAAAATGGAGTTGGTAAACCACAGCAGATTGATTTACTTAAAAAGAGAGAAGTCACAAATTACCAGTGCAATGAATGAGAGGGGATGCCACTACAGATCCTACTGATCCTACAAAAAAGGAATTTATCACAATAAAGTCAACAATCTTAAATGAAAATTGCAACTTACCAAAGCTGAAACAAGAAAAATTGGAAGTCCGAGTGGCCCTGTAAATCTATTAATTGAAATATAACCTTAATCTTACTAGAAAGAAAACTTCAGGCACAGATGGTAAAGAATCTGCCTGCAATACAGGAGACCTGTGTTCAATTCCTGGGTTGGAAAGTTCTCCTGTAGAAGGAAATGGCAACCCACTCCAGTATTCTTGCCTGGAGAATTCCATGGACACAGGAGCCTGGCCAACTACAGTCCATGGGGTTGCAAAGAGTCAGAAGCTACTGAGTGACTTAACATTAAAGAATAACTAGCAGCATTTTAAACAAATTTTTAGATAATAGAGGAGGAAACACTTTCCAAATCACTTTATGGAATTAAACTCTGTTATCAAACCTGACATAGATCATATGGCAGTTCTATTTCCAGTTTTTTAAGGAATCTCCACACTGTTCTCCATAGTGGCTATACTAGTTCGCATTCCCACCAACAGTGTAAGAGGGTTCCCTTTTCTCCACACCTCTCCAGCATTTATTACTTGTAGACTTTTGGATAGCAGCCATCCTGACTGGCGTGTAATGGTACCTCATTGAGGTTTTGATTTGCATTTCTCTGATAATGAATGATGTTGAGCATCTTTTCATGTGTTTGTGAGCCATCTGTATGTCTTCTTTGGAGAAATGTCTGTTTAGTTCTTTGGCCCATTTTTTGATTGGGTCATTTATTTTTCTGGAATTGAGTTGCAGGAGTTACTTGTATATTTTTGAGATTAATCCTTTGTCTGTTTCTTCATTTGCTATTATTTTCTCCCATTCTGAAGGCTGTCTTTTTACCTTGCTTACAGTTTCCTTTGTTGTGCAAAAGCTTTTAAGTTTCATTAGGTTCCATTTGTTTATTTTTGCTTTTATTTCCAATATTCTGGGAGGTGGGTCATAGAGGATCCTGCTGTGGTTTATGTCAGAGAGTGTTTGGCCTATGTTCTCCTCTAGGAGTTTTATAGTTTCTGGTCTTACATTTAGATCTTTAATCCATTTTGAGTTTATTTTTGTGTATGGTGTTAGAAAGTGTTCTAGTTTCATTCTTTTACAAGTGGTTGACCAGTTTTCCCAGCACCACTTGGTAAAGAGATTGTCTTTTTTCCATTGTATATTCTTCCCTTCTTTGTCGAAGATAAGGTGTCTGTAGGTACGTGGATTTATCTCTGGGCTTTCTATTTTGTTCCATTGATCTTTGTGCCAGTACCATACTGTCTTGATGACTGTGGCTTTCTAGTAGAGCCTGAAGACAGGCATGTTGATTCCTCCAGTTCCATTCCTCCATATGACCCAGCAATCCCACTCCTGGGCATACACACCGAGGAAACCAGATCTGAAAGAGACAGGTGTACCCCAATGTTCATCGCAACACTGTTTATAATAGCCAGGACACAGAAGCAACCTAGATGTCCATCAGCAGATGAATGGATAAGGAAGCTGTGGTACATATACACTATGGAATATTACTCAGCCATTAAAAAGAATTCATTTGAATCAGTTCTAATGAGATGGATGAAACTGGAGCCCATTATACACAGTGAAGTAAGCCAGAAAGATAAAGACCAATACAGTATACTAACACATATATATGGAATTTTAAAAAATGGTAATGATAACCCTACATGCAAAACAGAAAAAGAGGCACAGATGCACAGAACAGACTTTTGGACTCTGTGGGAGGAGGCAAGGGTCAGATGTTCAGAGAGAACAGCATTGAAACAAGTATACTGTCAAGGGTGAAACAGATCACCAGCCCAGGTTGGATGCATGAGACGGCTCAAGGCTGGTGCACTGGGAAGACCCAGAGGGATGGGATGGAGAGGGAGGCAGGAGGGGAGATTGGGATGGGGAACACATGTAAACCCATGGCTGATTCATGTCGATGTATGGCAAAAACCACTACAATATTGTAAAGTAATTAGCCTCCAACGAATAAAAATAAATGGAAAAAAAAAAAAAAAACCTGACATAGATGTTTCAAGAAAATTATGTACCAGTGTCCCTCATGAACACAGGTGTAAAATTCCTCAACAAAAATGCTAACACAATTGAAACTTACACCCAGAATATAAGGTTGGTTTCACATTTGAAAAGCAATCACTGTAATTCAGCAAATAGAATAAAGGAGAAAAGTAATAGGATTGTTTATCAATTTGCAGAAAAAAACATTTTACAAAATTCTACACCTTTTCATGATTTAAAAAGTCTCAAAAAAACTACAAATAGAAGAACAGTTTCTCTGATAAGAGAAACCTACATCTAAAATCATATTTAGTAGAAACTGAGTGAACATTTTCCCCTTATGATCAAGAACAAGGCAAGATCTTCTACTCTCATCACTTCTGTTCCATATATTGTGGAGATCCTAACCAAGACAGTAATGCCAGAAAAAATAAAAGGTATAAAAATTGAAAAAAGCAAAAGTTGAAATATTTATTTACTGAAGACATGGTTGTGTATGTAGAAAATTCTCAGGGACCTAGCAAACAACTGCTAAAACTCATGAGTGAATTAAGTAATGTCATAGGAAACAAGGTCTATATACAAAAATCAGTGGTATTTCTATATACTAGTGGCAATCAACTAGTATTTTAAAATTTTAAAATTCATTTTCCATCGTGTCATAAAACAAAATACATAGGAATAAATTTAACAAAATATATGCAAGACTTCTAAAATGAAAACTGTAAAGCATGTGACCTGCCTCTTGAGAAATCTTTATGCAGGTCAGGAAGCAGCAGTTAGAACTGGACATGGAACAACAGACTGGTTCCAAATAGGAAAAGGAATATGTCAAGGCTGTGTATTGTCACCCTACATATTTAACTTATGTGCAGAGCACATCATGAGAAACATTGGGCTGGAGGAAGCACAAGCTGGAATCAAGATTGCTGGGAGAAATATCAATAACCTCAGATATGCAGATGAAACCAGCCTTATAGCAGAAAGTGAAGAAGAACTGAAGAGCCACTTGATGAAAGTGAAAGAGGAGAGTGAAAAGGTTGGCTTAGAGCTCAACATTCAGAAAACTAAGGTCATGACATTGGTCCCATCACTTCATGGCAAATAGATGGGGAAACAGTGGAAACAGTTGCTGACTTTATTTTGGAGGGCTCCAAAATCACTGCAGATGGTGATTGCACCCATGAAATTAAAAGACGCTTACTCCTTGGAAGAAAGGTTATAACCAACCTGCTGCTGCTGCTACTAAGTCACTTCAGTCATGTCCAACTCTGTGCGACCCCGCAGACGGCAGCCCACCAGGCTCAGCTGTCCCTGGGATTCTCTGGGCAAGAACACCGGAGTGGGTTGCCATTTCCTTCTCCAATGCATGAAAGTGAAAAGTGAAAGTGAAGTCGCTCAGTCGTGTCCAACTCTTAGCGACCCCATGGACTGCAGCCTACTAGGCTCCTCCATCCATGGGATTTTCCAGGCAACAGTACTGGAGTGGGGTGCCATTGCCTTCTCCGTATGACCAACCCAGACAGCATATTAAAAAGCAGAGATATTACTTTGCCAACAAGGGTCCGTTTAGTCAAGGCTGTGATTTTTCCAATAGTCTTTATGTGTGTGGGAGTTGGACTATAAGTTGAGCGCCAAAGAATTGATGCTTTTGAACTGTGGTGTTGGAGAAGACTCTTGAGAGTCCCTTGAACTGCAAGGAGATGCACCCAGTCCATCCTAAAGGAAATCAGTCCTGACTATTCATTGGAAGGACTGATGTTGAAGCTGAAACTCCAATATTTTTGCCACTTGGTGTGAAGAGTTGACTCATTTTAAAAGACCCTGATGCTGGGAAAGATTGAAGGCAGGAGGAGAAGGGGATGATAGAGGATGAGATGGTTGGGTGGCATCACTGACTCAATGGACATGAGTTTGAGTAGGCTCTGGGAGTTGGTGATGGACAGGGAGGCCTATTATGCTATGGTCCATGGGGTCGCAAAGAGTCAGACACTACTGAGCAACTGAACTGAGCTGAAAGCATTGTGAAACAAATTAAACAAGGCCCAAATAAATAGAGATAACATGCAAGTAGATTGAAAGAGTCAATATAGTTCTCCTTAAATTGATCAAGATTCAACACAGTTCAAGTTAAACTCTCAATAACTTTTCTTTTTTTAGCAGAAAATAAGAGGATCTTAGTATCTGTATGGAAAAGCAAGGGCCAAACAGATCTTAGACAAAACCAACTTGAAGAATTTCTTTACCTAGTTTGAAGACTTACTGTGAATCTACAGTAATGAAAGCAGTGTGACATTGGTGTAAGAATGGGTAAATGAAGCAAATGGATTAATATAAAGAGTCCAGAAATACACATACATACATATTTATAGTCAATTGAGTTTCAGCAAAGCACCAAGACATTTCAGTGAGTAAAGAAGTCTTTAATAAATGATGGTAGGACAGCTGGATAAACATACAGAAAGGAAAGAACCATACACAGTACCTCACACAGTACAGAGAACTTGATATAAGATGAATCGTAGGCTAAATGTAGAAACTAAAGCTGTAGAGATGTGAAAGGAAACAGAAAAGTATTTTTACAACTTTGGAGTAGGTGAGGATCTCTTTTAAGACAGAAAGCACTGCTGTAAATAATGATCAACTGGACATCATGAAAATTAAAAATTTCTGCTAATTAAAGCTCATCATTAAGCAATAAACTAATCTAGATAAAGCATATGTGAGTCTTCTGTGTTCTATTCTTGATACTTTTCTTTCAGAGATTTCCAAATAAAAAGATACCATTATGATAACATGCAGGAAAATACTCATTTATATATATATATACATATACATATATATACATATACATATATATAAACACACAAACATATACATAAATGAGATTGAACACTAAAAGCTGTACATTTCAGTTATACAGATCTTACCCCAATAAATAAAAGAGACCATATCTGTTTATCTTTATGATATCTATTCATCATGCATGGTAGAATGTTGACCCTCTTGTAGCCTCCTGTTGTGCACAATACATATATTTTAAACTCCTTACCTTAGCATAAAGCCCCAGCATGATTTGGGCTGTTACCTCTCCTTTCTATCTCACGTCTCTCTCTTACCTGTTGAGTCCTAGCCCTGCTGACTTTACTGTCTGAAGTAGTTTATTTCTTGATGTTTTCTAGTTCAGTCTCTTTTTTTTGTCTCCTTCACTGCATTTGGGATAACTTGCATTTGTTTTATCTCATTATACTTTTTTTACCTGCCTTTTCCACTAGACTAGAAGCTCTAGGAAGGTAGCGATCCTGACTTTTTCACTGTTGCATTCCCCAATATATACCCAGGATGTTGCTTGGCTCAGGGAATATTGGTTGAAAAAGTGAATGAATGAATGTTCCTATTGTTCCATCTGTTGATGAAGTGGGAGTATACTCAGATAGCCCTCTGTTTGGAGTGTGGTCCATACCTCTTCAAATAAAAATGACATGGTCTTATCCCTACAAGCAAAGCAAACCTTAGTGAAATGGTGTCTCAAATAATTTTTTGGTTGATGACAATCAAACATTTTGTTTGATTCAAGGGAATTTTTTGTTCTTATTTTCTTTGTGGAATTGCTGTATGTATAGTCTTTCATCTCCTAATCAGTACTTGATACTGAAGAGAGTGAAAAGCAGCCCTTTTGACAATGCCTTACAAACATACTCGATCCTGAATCCTGTTGGTAAAATGTGTGAGCACACTAACCATACAGATACATTTATTATTTCAAATATATATAAACATGTTGCACTACTATATATGTAATGAAAGTTACATAGATACAGTTTAAAAGGTTGGTATGAAAGGTGATCTAATATTTTTTGCCTCCCCTTCATGTGTTGCTCCCACTTTGAAGAGAGTATCTTAGGGCAAATATTCCACATTTTCTTATCTCTGTAAGGGTAAAACCTCAGTAGTGTTAACACTTTTGCATTTTAAACCTTAACTCTGACAATGGCTTGAAAGGCTTTATTGCTTTTTAAATGAATTTATGGTATTGTTTAGTGCAGGTAGGATAGAATTTTTAGGTCTGGGGAATATTCTGAAATCATGTCTCCTAATATTTACTGTACCTGTTTTTAACATTGTTCAGTGATAGTTTTAATGAGATTAGAAAAGTGGGAAGGGAAGGCAAGGGATAGGTCTGGAAAATCCTGTGTTGATTTACACTATAGTTAATTACACTATAAATATTGGTAGCTGTATATTTGAATGAAATGTCTCCTTGAGGAATTGCTAATTGTAGAAAATTAGCAGTTAGTGCACCCAGACAAAGTTGCTCAAAAATATGGAAAATACCACTATTATTGGAGAATAAAAAGACAGTTTCTAAGGAAGCATCAATAATTCAGTATAGCAGCTTGAGACAGGTTTGGATATTTTAAGCCTGCTCTGTTACCTCTGAGACCTAAAAGAAGCAGAACATAAAAATGAGCCTCTATCAATTTGAAGCAAACCTAATCTCTGTGATCATAGCTGTGGTCTAAATCTATTAAAGATGTTCAAATTCAGTGTCCTTGGTATCACTGTGGGTTGACCTGCGTAGTGAGCAATAAACTTGTGTATTATAATTCTGGCTTGAAGATATGTGCTTAGAAAGTGAAACTGACAGTCAGTGTTTTGTGTCTGTCTCTAAGCAGGCCAAGAGCCTATATAAAATGACAGGTGAATTTTTAGGAAAAGAAACCCATAATGTTTTCCTATTTAGTAGGTGACAGTATGTCCCAAGATAACACAAGCTTAAGGGGCTGGAACAAGCATGGTTATTAAAGGCTAGCAGTTTCTCAGTTCATACAAATTGAATTTTTTCATAGGCTGGAAGACTAGTAATATAGGGTAGAGTACTGAAATAAATTAGCATATTAAGAGAATTTATACACTCAGGCATGTGAGCACTTTGAATTTAAGGAAGACATTTTATTACTTCTTCAAAGAAAAAGCAATTTTTAAATCCTGCATTTGATCTCCCTGTTGAAAAGGGCCTATATGATAGATTATATCATCTTGATGATTATCCAAAGAAGTGGTTATTATATTGATGGGAATCTTTTTCTCTTCTCTCTCTTTTTTCAGAATTACTGATTTGAGGAACATAAAAAGAAGATTGTATTTATCAACAGTCCACAAGGAATTGTCTTCAACCCCTCTTCATGCAAAAATCCCACTCTTCATGATCAAGCGCAAAATTGTAAGTGTCACATGAATATTGCTTAAAATATTAAATTTATTTCAGTAAATACTAATCCTGGGCCTACTCTGTATATGAAGCATTTGTTAGCTTCCATGATTGTATTAAAAATGAATAGATGTATTCTCTTCCCTCCAGTGAAAGAGCTTAAGATTTGTGAGGTGAAAAAATATAATTGTTTGAATATCTAGAATATCACCAAAACTGTGATAGGAAGCACTGTAGAGAGAGAAAGTGCTGTTGGTACAGTGAAAGGGATGGAAATCGATCTGACTGCAGGATAAGAAAAGGTTTCACAATTACACTCATCTCACACACTAGTAAAGTAATGCTCAAAATTCTCCAAGCCAGGCTTCAGCAATATGTGAACTGTGAACTTCCAGATATTCAAGCTGGTTTTAGAAAAGACAGAGGAACCAGAGATCAAATTGCCAACATCCACTGGATCGTTGAAAAAGCAAGAGAGTTTCAGAAAAACATCTATTTCTGCTTTATTGACTATGCCGAAGCCTTTGACTGTGTGAATCACAATAAACTTAGGAAAATTCTGAAAGAATGGGAATACCAGACCACCTGACCTGCCTCTTGAGAAACTTACTGTATGCAAGTCAGGAAGCAACAGTTAGAACTGGACATGGAACAACACACTGGTTCCAGATAGGAAAAGGAGTACATCAAGGCTATATATTGTCACCCTGCTTATTTAACTTATATGCAGAGTACATCATGAGAAATGCTGAGCTGGAGGAAGCACAAGCTGGAATCAAGATTGCCAGGAGAAATATCAATAACCTCATATGCAGATGACCCCACCCTAGTGGCAGAAAGTGAAGAAGAACTAAAGAGCCTCTTGATGAAAGTGAAAGAGGAGAGTGAAAAAGGTTGGCTTAAAGCTCAACATTCAGAAAACTAAGATCATGGCATCCGGTCCCATCACTTCATGGCAAATAGATGGGGAAACAGTGGAAACAGTGGCTGACGTTATTTTGGGGGGCTCCAAAATTACTGCAAATGATGATTGCAGCCATGAAATTTAAAAAAAAGCTTACTCCTTGGAAGGAAAGTTATGACCAACCTAGACAGCATATTAAAAAGCAGAGACATTACTTTGTCAACAAAGATCCATCTAGTCAAGGCTATGGCTTTTCCAGTTAGTCATGTGTGGATGTGAGAGTTGGACCATAAAGAAAGCTGAGTGCCAAAGAATTGATGCTTTTGAACTGTAGTGTCAGAGAGGACTCTTGAGAGTCTCTTGGACTGCAAGGAGATCCAACCAGTCCATCCTGAAGGAGATCAGTCCTGGGTGTTCATTGGAAGGACTGATGCTGAAGCTGAAACTCCAGTACTCTGACCACCTGATGTGAAGAGCTGACTCATTGGAAAAGACCCTGATGCTGGGAAAGATTGAGGGCAGGAGGAGAAGGGGACGACAGAGGGTGAGATGGTTGGATGGCATCACTGACTCAATGGACATGAGTCTGGGTAAACTCCAGGAGTTGATGATGGACAGGGAGGCCTGGTGTGCTGCAGTTCATGGAGTCACAAAGAGTTGGACACAACTGAGCGACTGAACTGAACTGAACATGAAGGAGATTATTCCTGGGATGGACTTTGAAGGACTGTATTAGTAGAATTTCAACAGGTAGAGATGAAAGACTGAGCATTTCTAGCATACGTGAAAATGTGGAGGCTGGAAAGTGCGGTGTATTTGGAGAACAGAGAATGATGCAACATTGTTCCCAGATTTCGTAAAGTAGCCTTAAGGAAACCTCAGTTCTATAATCCAACAGCCTGGTACAGGTTGGGAGATTTGTGTAACCTCCGAGACACCAAGCAGAGTAATGTATAAGTAGGTAAGCAGTAGGTTACAGGCTAATAAATTTTGACCTGATAAGACTGACTAGTCTTTTTCAAATGTCAGTCATTTCAGTACTACTCTCATGACTTTACCATGTTTGGATACTAACTGTTCCAGTGTAAATAATACTTTTCCTTTTAAACCAACTCAACTTTTTTTTTTACTTAAATTTATTTTTTTTAAGTTATATCATACTTATGAATGGAAAATCAGTATAACTTTCCAGAAATAGAAATTATCCATTAACAATAAACATACTGAAAACAAACAGTATTTTAGAGTCTAGCTAAGTAAAGGGTTCTGTCCTGAGGCCTACTCTTTTATTAACAGGCGTTTATCAAGAGTTAGATATATGTTGAAGCATTTTCTTGGGCATAACTAGGATTGAAACAAAACTGATAGAGGGAAATTTTTATTCTGTGATCCATAGCCACTTAATGCCATGCCCATGAACAGTCTAAAACCATTTCACATACAATGCATATTCCACTCTTTGGGAGCCACTTTAGAGAGAAAAAGAAGCAGTTAAGCTTGGTTTAAAGAGAACATACAGTCCATTCTGTACTTGGGAAGATTAATCTGGTAATGACATTTGGAATGGCTTGAGGGGACTAAAAAGTGCAGACGAGGAAAACATATGCAGTGCTCCAGATTGGAATTAATAAGGACTAGGGCAGTAGAAGTGGAGGAATGGATGTGAGATAACATCAGAAGCTTATGGTCCAAAGAACTAAGACATACTTAAACAGAGCGGTTCTGTATCATGTAGTACATGCTGCCTGAGCAGAACCCACAGTGACTGCGGAGCACCAGGGGGATGGTCAGAGAAGAGCTCCTAAAGAAGAAGATGCCTGAGTTGGGCCCTGAAGGATATGATGGCATTAACCAGCTTGAGTGGGGGTGGTATTCCTGGAAGAGAAGGAGTAGCAGTGAGAGTAGCTGCATGAGATGTGCAGTAAGTCCAATAACTCAGTGTTGCTGAAGAGAGGCGGTAGGAAAGTAGTAAGGCTGGAGAGGAGAACTGGGCAGTCTCTTGATGGGCCTTGTGTTTACAGCCACAGATCCTGAACTTCTATCTCACAGGTGATAGGGAGCTACTGAAGGGCTTGCAGGAGGAGTGCCTGGTCAGATTTGCATTTTAGATGGAATATCACTTTGGAGGATGGGTGGGAAGGATGAGACTGGAAGTCAGCAGGACCAGTTAGAAAGTCAGTGCAAGTGTAGCAAGAAGGTAAGCTCCATGAGAGCAGGGTTTTGTATCATTTTTTCATTTGTATCATTTTGTCGGTCTAGGACCTGACTCCTCCTTGACACTTGGAGATTCAGATGGTAAAGAATCTGCCTGCAGGTTGGCCTCCAACTAATAAAAATAAATGAAAAAAAAAAAAATAATAATCTGCCTGCAGTGCAGGAGACCCAGGTTCAATCCCTGAGTTAGGAAGATACCTTGCAGAAGGGACTATCCCACTCCTGGAATAGCAATCTGGAGAATTCCATGGACAGAGGAGCCTGGTAGTGATAGCTTACTGTGAATGATATTGAATTCATGATCTACAAAGAAGAAGTTTTATCTTCAGAACAAGGACCCAGTTTGATCACTCAAAAGCTTTTGTGTAGAGGAGTTTTATTAAAATTTATAAAGGGACAGAGGAAACTTCTGACATAGACATTACAAAGGGGACGGAGAGTTCTCCCCTCACTAATCTTAGCAAGGGAGCTATATACTTTTTTAATGGGTTATTACAGTAAATCAAAAGAATGTCTCAAGGTTGTAAAGGTCTTACCAGACCCACTCCCAGAATATACATTTTAAGATAACAGGATTAGTCAGAAGGTTCTTAAGAAGGAGAAACATGTCTTCAAGCAGGATACATTGTTGTTATATAATCATTGGTACAGAGTTTAAGGGAAAACATATCCTTGAGCAAGATGAGTTGTTTTGTTGTGCAATCATCAGCTCTGGGCTTAAAGAAAAAAACATTTGTCCTTTTCTCCTCCTTGAGAACTCCAGACCCCTATATCCCCCTTAAGAGCCCCAGACCTCTCTCTCCTCCTCGGGGACCCCAGACTTCTTGTCAGCCTACCTAGGAATTGACTCTCCCCGTAGGCTACAGTCCATGAGGCGGCAAAGAGTTGGACACGACTAAGCAACTAAGACACACAGAGACACTTAATAATTATAAAGATGGATGAATGAGTAGATGAATGATCTAGGTAAAAAAAATGAGGTCCTGAAGTTGGAAAATAGAAATCAGAGTGTAGATGAGGAAACGGAGTTGAAAAATAACTATAGGTATTAGTTTTAATTGAAAATTAATTAGAAATGAAGAAGAAGGAAAAGTCAAGGATGACGCTGAGTTGACTTCCTAGTTTGGATGACTGGCAACAGAATCAATGCATAGAAATCCAGGAGAAAGAAGGTTAGAAAGGAAACATGGAAATGTTGGTAAAGGAGTCTGAAACATTCAGATTGAGAATGGGGTGATTTGGGGGCCTCTTGATGAAAGTGAAAGAGGAGAGTGAAAAAGTTGCCTTAAAACTCAACATTCAGAAAACTAAGATCATGCCATCAAGTCACATCACTGTATGGCAAATAGATGGGGAAACAGAGACTTTATTTTGGGGGGCTCCAGAATCACTGCAGATGGTGATTGCAGCCATGAAATTAAAAGACACTTGTTCCTTGGAAGAAAAGCTATGACCAGCCTAGACAGCATATTGAAAAGCAGAGACATTACTTTGCTGACAAAGGTCCATATAGTCAAAGCTATGGTTTTTCCAGTAGTCATAGATGGATGTGAGAGTTGGACTATAAAGAAAGCTGAGTGCCAAAGAACTGATGCTTTTGAACTGTGGTGTTGGAGAAGACTTTTTTTTTTTTTTTTGGAGAAGACTCTTGAGAGTCCCTTGGACCGCAAGGAAATCCAACCAGTCCATCCTAGAGGAAATCAGTCCTGAATATTCATTGGAAGGGCTTCCCTGGTGGCTCATACAGTAAAGCATCTACCTACAATGCAGGAGACCCGGGTTCAATCCCTGGGTCGGGAAGATCCTCTGGAGAAGGAAGTGGCAACCCACTCCAGTATTCTTGCCTGGAAAATCCCATAGATGGAGGAACGTGGTAGGCTACAGTCCACGGGGTCACAGAGAGTCAGACACAACTGAATGACTTCACTTTCATTCACTGGAAGGACTGATTCTGAAGCTGAAACCCCAGTACTTTGGCCACCTGATGTGAAGAACTGATTCATTCGAAAAGACCCTGATGCTGGGAAAGATTGAAGGTGGGAGGAGAAGAGGACGACAAAGAGTGAAATTGTTGCATGGCATCACCGAGTTGATGGACATGAGTTTGAGTAAGCTCTGGGAGTTAGTGATGAACAAGGAAGCCTGGCGTGCTACAGTCCATGAGGTCGAAAAGAGTCCAACACGACTGAGTGACTGAACTGAACTCAGCATACAGGTGGCACCTCAGATCATGAGAATGGATGAAATTGCCTGCAAAGAGTGTAGAGAATGGCAGCAGCAACAATGAAAGAAGCTAAAGAAGGAAATGCAAGGACTTGCCCAGGAAAAAGGAGGGGCAGAGGAAGAAGAGTGCATGAAGGAGGCAGGGCAACAATGAGAAAGTGGTGTGAAGCATGAAGCAGAGTAAAGCGTGTAGAAACCAACAAAGTTTTGCTAAGAGAAAGTCAGGATGTGAAAATATTTGGAAATGTGGATATCAAGAGGCTATAAGTAACTTCATAAACAAGTTTTGATGTATGAATCAGCACAGTGGGCTGAGCAAATGGAAGGTGGAGACATGGGAGCATCCCGACCATTGTTTTTAATAGGCAAATCCACTGGGCTTGATGCTAAAGTGGATATAAATAGGGAAGGGGAAGGAATCAAAGATGACTGAGATTTTGAGTCTGGGAAATCTTGGAGACTGAACCCAGTAACAAATAGAGCTGGATGTGGAATAAATTGATGATTTCTGTTTATAGGATAATTATTTTAATTTATTGTATATTAAACATTCATAAATGCAGAAGATTAAATGCAAATACTTCAGTTATTAAGGTTAAATTATTTAAGACATTAAGGAAATGCTTTAGCGCCTTATAAATGAAATAATATCCATCGTCTTATATTTGGGTATGTTTTCTTTATTCATCTAAGATTGTTTAGCATTCAGTGTTAGGTAGTTTCCAAGAGTTAAATCATATGTAATACCCATACATTATTCTGTGTGTGGTTAATAAATCAGGATTGTCATTTCCTTGCTTTTGTGACTTCAGTCACCCTTGTCAATTAACTAACTGAAGTTTCTGAATATGATTTTGAAATCTGAACCAATCATTCTGTACATAATTATAATCTACACACATAGGCCAAACTTTAGATAAGGATTTTATCTGCTATTTGCTCTTTAGGTGCTACTTCTTCCAGGAATCCCTCCATGGTTTCCCCCCTGTTGACTAGACATTTTTGGGTACAGTTATCATCATTACCATCCACACATTCATAATTCTCATATAACACTCACCCAGCACTTTAATTCTATGTTTACTTATCTGTCTCCTCCTTTAGACTGTCAGCATGTCTCATTTGGCTTTTATCCCTAGTCCTTATGTGTGTAGAACATATTAAGTGCTTAGTAACTGTTGAATGATTGACAGGTCCTAATATGCCTACTAACTTGGGACATAAAATAATGAGTTTATCATGGACAAATTGTATAAGCTTTCTAATGTGCTTACCTGTTCTATAAACGTCCAGGAGTATTCAAGCAACTATTAAGAAACTCAATTCTAAAACTTTATCTCATTTTTCCTCATCACCGCCTCCCCACCCCATCCAGGAGATGCTACAGCAGTAGAGGGTGTTTCCTTTCCACTACTAACATAGTCTGTTCCAAATGAGTCCTTATTGAATCAAAACTGAGTCATGTTTTAAGGGAAATTTCCACAGAGAGCAGTAAGGTGACATAGAGCACTCCATTCATTCAAAATGCCATGACTAGGGTTCTCCCTGGCATTCGTGTGATATTGGCCCCAGTTCTCTGCTTTTCGCTAAAGCACTTTTCACTTTTTTCTGCTTTTAAAGAGCCATAGATATTTTGTTGATAAACTTCAAGATATAGTATCTTAAAAGCATTTCAGCTGACATTTTAAATCAGGCAATTTCACATAAAATTTCTGACCTCTTTTTAAAACAATTGAGACGTTAACTGACTCTGCTTTCTTGAACATCAGGAAGTCAGAGCTGAGTGGCAACTGCACACTTTTAATGGAGCTTTAAGTTCTCCTATGAAGTTTAATCTTCTCCATTCATAAGAATGTGGGTACAGTCAGAGCTTTTCTGCTTCACTTACTTAAGCGACCTCTCTGGCCCCTCTCGACTATAGTTTGCAACCCCTAATTTTGAGGAAATTGCCAAATGGTCCACTTTCCCTTGGTTCCTTAGCTAAAGCCTTCACATAACCAGAGGCAGCAAATAGAGTTGATATTTTTATAGCCACACCAACATGAATATTTATTTATAGGCTACTTACTGCTCCATTTACTGTAGAATGTTCACCCTATCTAATAAAAAATTTTATTTTTCATGTTATTCTTAATTATGATGGATTCATCTTAACATTTAGCTTATAACACTTTATACTTTTAATTTAGGTTTTCAATGACAAGAGCAGTTTTAAAAGTTAATAACCATCCTATTAAACAGTGAAAATAGCCACTTAGTCAGGACTCACTGAAATCAATCTTACTTCTTCTTTAATATAATTTCAATTAGTTGGTGATGGTATCAGATGAACATCAATGTCTTGCCACCAAAGTATGTATTAATGTACAGAGAATTTAATTCTGTTTGAATAGGAAGTCTGGGGATGAGATACTGCTGAAAATTAATCTTTCATTGGAGGTATAACAAAGTAGTATGATAAATTACAACACCAAATTCTTTTAGTGATTTTTAGCACTCAGACACCCACTGTTTGTCATTTAAATAGATAGAACTACTCTTTAGGAGTTGTATTTTCTTGTACCGCAACTCTGTTGGAACAGGTTTTATTACAAACTGAAAGTGTGGCATATTGTTTTTAAAATTTTCCCTTAAAGGTTATTTTTCCCATAGAGCCAATTATTTAGAAATTTTTTCATTCTCAACAATATTTAATTTCATGAGTGTCAATGAATGGAGAAAGGGGGAGACATATTTTTTAGATGTATATTCAATATATAATTAGAGAGTGGCTTCTCAATAAGATCATTCTAACCTAGAATCCAAAATAGTATTTATGGTACTTAAACTGACGGTTTGTAAATGTTTTCATGTGCAAATCATTTATTATCTGGTTTTCACTCTATTCACCTGTCTAGTATGGTTGGTAAAGCGATTTGGGAAAAGAAGAGCACTTCCACGCTTTTCTCTGCTGACCCTGAGTGGTTATGTGCAGTGGGAACAACTACACACAAAAATGTTTGTTCCGAGAAATGAATGATTACCTGGTGTAAGGATCACTCTCTTTTCAAACCACATGAACAGGCAGATATTGTTAAAGTGTGGGCCTCTAGAGCTAGATTGTAGGGGGTTTGACTCCTAGTTGTCACTTCCTGTCTTTGGGCCCCTGGGCAAGTCAGTATCTCTCTGTGCTTCAATTTCCTCATAGGTTAGGTCATGGCAACTACAGAATGTGCTTTATAGAGTTGCTGGTATTAAATGAGTTATTACTTAGAACCGTACCAAGCTCATAGTAAGTGCTTTAGTTAATGTTAGTTCATACTTATTACCGTTTTACTATTTTCTCTTGACCTGAATCAATGTTTTATAATTTGTGAATATGTTATCATAATAAAAGTCTAAACTTGCAGTTTGTTTCAGTGAACAGATGTCTGTTGAGCCCCTTCTGTAGGCCAAGGTCTGTGACAAATGAAAGGAATCCAAAGGTGGATGAAGCACAGTCTTTTCATCAAGGAGATTATAGTAGGCAGAGGAGGCAAACGTATAAACAGTTAATGATGATGGTCTGTGTTAACACCAAACTAGTCTTAGGGTGGGGAATGCTGGTAAAAGGAAATATCAAACTTGCCTAGCCAAGTTGGAGCTTGTTCTAAGTGGAGATACTGGAGCTAAATTGTGAATACACACAAATGAAAGCATGGAGGTTCATCTCATGTTTGATCCCTTAACTGGGATGTGTAATGAGAATGTACAGACTCACAATGCTGGAAGAGAAGGCTGGATGAAACAAACCATGACGGGCCTTAAAAGCCATGTTAAAAAGTTTGTTTTTTAGTCCACTAGAGATTTCTTTTTAAATGTTAACATGGAGAAGTTTCATGATGTCATCTGTGTTCTAGAAAATGAGTACATTGTCAGAATAAAAATAGCTGGAGGCAGAGAGACCAATTAAAAGTCTGTGCAAAGTCCAGGTGAGACATAATTAACCTGAAAATGAGTATAGTAGCAAGGAAGTAGAGGAGGAAGACATATAAAAGTTACTTCAGGAGTTAAAACAGTGAGAAAAAAAAACAGAGGGAGAAAATGGCACTGAATTACTCTGGTGCTTGGAATTGGCAAAGTAGTTGTGTTACCAACAGGGTAAATGTCTGGTGGAACAAGACCCAGTTTCCCCCACAGTCAGTCTCTCCCATCAGGAAGCTTCCATAAGCCTCTTATCCTTATCCCTCAGAGGGCAGACAGAATGAAAACCACAGTCTCAGAAAACTAATCAAACAGATCACATGGACCACAGCCTTGTCTAACTCAGTGAAACTATGAGCCATGCCATGTAGGGCCACCCAAGATGGGTGGGTCATGGTGGGGAGTTCTGACTAAACATAGTCCACTGGAGAAGGGAATGGCAAACCACTTCAACATTTCTTGCCTTGAGAACCCCATGAACACCAAGAAAAGGCAAAAAGATATGACACTGAAAGATGAATTCCCCAGGTTTGTAGATGCCAAATATGCTACTGGAGCAGAGTGGAGAAATAACTCCAGAAAGAATGAAGAGACGGAGTCAAAGCAAAAGCAGTGCCCAGTTGTGGATGTCACTGGCAATGGAAGTAAAGTCCGGTGCTGTAAAGAACAGTATTGCATAGGAACCTGGAATGTTAGGTCCTTGAATCAAGGAAAATTGGAAGTGGTCAAACAGGAGATGGCAAGAGTGACCATCGATATTTTAGGAATCAGCGAACTAAAATAGACTGGAATGGGTGAATTTAACTCAGATGATGATTATATCTACTATTGTGGGCAAGAATCCCTTAGAAGAAATGGAGTAGCCTTCATAGTCAACAAAAGAGTCCAAAATGCAGTACTTGGATGAAATGTCAAAAATGACAGAATGATCTCTGTTCATTTCCAAAACAAACCATTTAGTATCACAGTAATCCAAGTCTATGCCCCAACCAGTAATGCTGAAGAAGCTGCAGTTGAACAGTTCTATAAAGACCTACAAGAACTTCTAGAACTAACACCCCAAAAAGATGTCCTTTTCATTATAGGGGACTGGAATGCAAAAATAGGGAGTCAAGACATACTGGAGTAACCAGCAAATATGGCCTTGAGGTACAAAACGAAGCAGGGCAAAGGCTAAGAGAGTTTTGACAAGAGAATGCACTGGTCATAGCGAAAACTGTCTTCCAGCAACACAAGAGAAGCCTCTACACATGGACATCACCAGATGGTCAATACCAAAATCAGACTGATTATATTCTTTACAGCCAAAGATGGAGAAGCTCTGTACAGTGAGCAAAAACAAGACCAGGAGCTGGCTGTGACTCAGATCGTGAACTCCTTGTTGCCAAATTCAGACTTAAATTGAAGAAAATACACTAGACATTCAGGTATGACGTAAATCAAATCCCTTACGATTATACAGTGGAAGTGACAAACAGATACAAGAGATTAGATCCTATAGACAGAGTGCCTGAAGAGCTATGGACGGAAGTTTGTGACATTGTACAGGAGGCAGTGATCAAGACCATCCCCAAGAAAAAGCAATGCAAAAAGGCAAAATGGTTGTCTGAGGAAGCCTTCCAAACAGCTATGAAAAGAAGAGAAGCAAAAGGCAAAGGAGAGAAGGAAAGATGTGCCATTTGAATGCAGGGTTCCAAAGAGTAGCAAGGAGAGATAAGAAAGCCTTCCTCAGTGATCAGTGCAGAGAAATAGAGGAAAACAGTAAGATGGGATAGACCAGAGATCTCTTCAAGAAAGTTAGAGATACCAACAGAATATTTCATGCAAAGATGGGCACAATAAAAGACAGAAATGGTATGGACCTAACATTAGCAGAAGATATTAAGAAGAGGTGGCAAGAATACACAGAATTATACAAAAAAAGATCTTCATGACCCAGATAACAACAATAGTGTGATCACTCACCTAGAGCCAGACATCCCAGAATGCAAAGTCAAGTGGGCCTTATGAAGCATCACTATGAACAAAGCTAGTGAAGGTGATGGAATTCCAGTTGAGCTATTTCAAATCCTAAAAGATCATGCTGTGACTCAATATGCCAGCAAATTTGGAAAACTCAGCAGTGGCCACAGGACTGGAAAAGGTCAGTTTTCATTCCAATCCCAAAGAAAGGCAATGCCAAAGAATGCTCAAACTACCACACAGTTGCACTCATCTCACACGCTAATAAAGTAATGCTCAAAATTCTCCAAGCCAGGCTTCAACAGTATGTGAACCCTGAACTTCCAGATGTTCAAGCTGGATTTAGAAAGGGCAGTGGAACCAGAGATCAAATTGCCACCATCTGTTGGATCATCAGAAAAGCATGAGAGTTCCAGAAAAACATCTACTTCTTCTTTATTAACTATGCCAAAGCCTTTTGACTGAGGATCACAGCAGACTGTGGAAAATTGTTAAAGAGATGGGAATACCAGACCACCTGACCTGCCTCCTGAGAAATCTGTATGTAGGTCAAGAAGCAACAGTTAGAAGTGGACATGGGGTGGGATAGCAAGGGACAAAATTAACCAGCCCGAACACACTGCCAGCGGTTCGCAAAACAAAGGGACTGAGAAACTCCAGAGAAGAGCCGGCCCATCCCCGCTGGAGGTACGAGGCAGGGGGGAGGGGAAAAGGGCAAACTCAGCCCCTGAGAAGCCACCCCCTCCCACACTGCAAACAGGCCCCCGGTTCCTATCTAAAGACTTCCTGAGACCCGACTGGCGGCGCGCGCTGGGGCCGCGGAGGGAAAAAGCGCGCCGTACCCGGGGAGACTGCGCCCAAGCCTCTGGCTGCCTGAGCCGCTCGAAGCGGAGGGAAAAGGCGCGCCGCATCTGGGGAGAGTGCGCCCAAGCCTCTGGCTGCCTGGGCCGCTCGACACAGAGGGAAAAGGCGTGCTGCACCTGGGGAGAGTATGCCCAAGCCCCTGGCTGCCTGAACCGCTCAGGCCGGGGAAGGCACAAAACACAGGCGCAACCGAATCCGCACTTTTGTGGAGTACCCGAAAACTGGAACCGCACTCAACGCAGGGCCCGCTCCATATAGAGCAGCCGGGAGCCTGAACAGTGTAGACAGGGAAAGCACTGACACCCGTGAGCGGGGCAAACCCAGTGTGGCCGGTGAGTGCTATCCACACGGAGCAGTATCTGTCTGCAGCGCCCCGCCCTCCCCGTAGCAGGACTGAACTGAACTAGCGAACCTAAATAAGAGATCACCTCCGCCCGCCTGTGTCAGGGCGGAGGTTAGACACCGAAGAGACGGCAAACAGAAGCCAAATAAACAAAGGGAACCACTTCAGAAAGGACCGGTGCAACAGATTAAAATCCCTGAAGGTAACACCGACTACACCGGAAGGGGCCTATAGATATTGAGAAGTGTAAGCTGGAAAGAGGAGCTATCTGAAATTGAACTGAACCTACACTGACTGCAACAACTCCAGAGAAATTCCTAGATATATATGTATTTTTTTTTTAATTTGAAAAAAAAAATTTTTTTTCTTTCCTTTTTTTTTTTATTTTTTTATTTTTTCTCTTTTATTTTCTTTTAAAATTCCCTATCACTAACCCATTACTCCTCAACTCTTATTTTCATATATTTTTACGATTTTTTTAATTAGGGAAAAAAATTTTTTTTTTCTTTTTCTTGTTTTTCTCTCCTATTTCCTTTTAAAGTCCTCTAATACTCCTCTATTATTCCTTAATTCTCATTTTCATTTCACTATAACCTTGCAAAAAAAAAAAAAGAAACCCTATTTTTAAACCGAACTTCATATACATTTCTAAATTTTTTGTGTGTTTTTGTTTTTGTTTTTAAATATTGTATTTCAAAGAGTCTAACCTCTACACTAGATTTTTAATCTTTGTTTTTCAGTATGTGATATAAATTTTGGACATTTAAGAATCCAATATTCAGTTCCCATTTCTATGCAGGAGTGTGGTGATTACTGTCCCACTTTTGACTCTCTGTTTTCTACCTCAGAACACCTCTATTTCCTCCTTTCCCCTTCTCTTCCCAATCCAATTCTGTGAATCTTTGTGGGTGTCTGGGCTACGGAGAACACTTTGGGAACAGATAACTGCGTAGATCTGTCTCTCTCCTCTTGAGTCCCCTTTTTCTCCTCCTGCTCACCTCTATCTCCTTTCTCCCTCTCCTATTCTTCATGTAACTCTGTGAACCTCTCTGGTTGTCTCTCATGGTGGAGAATCTTTTCACCATTAACCTAGAAGTTTTATTATCAGTGCTGTATAGTTGGAGAAGCCTTGAGACTATTGGAAGAATAAAACTGAAATCCAGAGGCGGGAGACTTAAGCCCAAATCCTGAGAAAACCAGAAAACTCCTGACTACACGGAACATTAAGGAATAAGAGACCATCCAAAAGCCTCCATACCTACACCAAAACCAACCACCACCCAAGAGCCAATAAGCTCCAGTACAAGACATACCACGCAAATTCTTTAGCAACGCAGGAACATAGACCTGAGTGTCAACATACAGGCTGTCCAAAGTCACACCTAACACATAGACCCATCGCAAAACTCATTACTGGACACTGCATTGCACTCCAGAGAGAAGAAATCCAATTCCACACACCAGAACGCTGACACAAGCTTCCCTAACCAGGAAACCTTGACAAACCAATCATCCAACCCCACCCACTGGGTGAAACCTCCACAATAAAAAGGAACCTCAGACCACAAGAATACAGAAAGCCCACTCCAGACACAGCAATCTAAACATGATGAAAAGGCAGAGAAATACCCAACAGGTAAAGGAACATGAAAAAAGCCCACCAAGTCAAACAAAAGAGGAGGAAATAGGGAATCTACCTGAAAAATAATTTAGAATAATGATAATAAAAATGATCCAAAATCTTGAAAACAAAATGGAGTTACAAATAATAGCCTGGAGACAAAGATTGAGAAGACGCAAGAAATGTTTAACAAGGACCTATAAGAAATAAAAAAAAGTCAATTAAAAATTAATAATGAAATAAATGAGATCAAAAACACTCTGGAGGGAACCATGAGTAGAATAACAGAGACAGAAGATAGGATAAGTGAGTTAGAAGATAAAATGGTGGAAATAAATGAAGCAGAGAGGAAAAAAGAATAAAAAAAAATGAGGACAACCTCAGGGACCTCTGGGACAATGTGAAACGCCCCAACATTCGAATCATAGGAGTCCCAGAAGAAGACAAAAAGAAAGGCCGTGAGAAGATACTCGAGGAGATAATAGCTGAAAACTTCCCTAAAATGGGGAAGGAAATAGCCACCCAAGTCCAAGAAACCCAGAGAGTCCCAAACAGGATAAACCCAAGGTGAAACACCCCAAGACACATATTAATCAAATTAACAAAGATCAAACACAAAGAACAAATATTAAAAGCAGCAAGGGAGAAACAACAAATAACACACAAAGGGATTCCCATAAGGATAACAGCTGATCTATCAATAGAAACCCTTCAGGCCAGAAGGGAATGGCAGGACATACTTAAAGTAATGAAAGAGAATAACCTACAACCTAGATTACTCTACCCAGCAAGGATCTCATTCAGATATGAAGGAGAACTCAAAAGCTTTACAGACAAGCAAAAGCTGAGAGAATTCACCACCACCAAACCAGCTCTTCAACAAATACTAAAGGATCTTCTCTAGACAGGAAACACAGAAAGGTGGTATAAACGTGAACCCCAAACAACAAAATAAATGGCAATGGGACCATACCTATCAATAATTACCTTAAATGTAAATGGGTTGAATGCCCCAACCAAAAGACAAAGGCTGGCTGAATGGATACAAAAGCAAGACCCCTATATATGCTGTCTACAAGAGACCCACCTCAAAGCAAGGGACACATACAGACTAAAAGTGAAGGGCTGGAAAAAAATATTCCACGCAAACGGAGACCAAAAGAAAGCAGGAGTCGCAATACTCATATCAGATAAAATAGACTTTCAAATAAAGGCTGTGAAAAGAGACAAAGATGGACACTACATAATGATCAAAGGATCAATCCAAGAAGAAGATACAACAATTATAAATGTATATGCACCCAACATAGGAGCACCGTAATATGTAAGGCAAACGCTAATGAGTATGAAAGAGGAAATTAATAGTAACACAATAATAGTAGGAGACTTTAATACCCCACTCACAACTATGGATAGATCAACTAAACAGAAAATGAACAAGGAAACACAAACTTTAACGGACACAATGGACCAGCTAGACCTAATTGACATCTATAGGACGTTTCACCCCAAAACAATCAACTTCACCTTTTCCTCAAGTGCACACGGAACCTTCTCCAGAATAGATCACATCCTGGGCCATAAATCTAGTCTTGGTAAATTCAAAAAAATTGAAATCATTCCAGTCATCTTTTCTGACCACAGTGCAGTAAGATTAGATCTCAATTACAGGAAAAAAATTATTAAAAATTCAAACATATGGAGGCTAAACAACACGCTTCTGAATAACCAACAAATCATAGAAGAAATCAAAAAAGAAATCAAAATATGCATAGAAATGAATGAAAATGAAAACACAACAACCCAAAACCTATGGGACACTGTAAAAGCAGTGCTAAGGGGAAGATTCATAGCATTACATGCCTACCTCAAGAAACAAGAAAAAAGTCAAATAAATAACCTAACTCTACACCTAAAGCAACTAGAGGAGGAAGAAGTGAAGAACCCCAGGGTTAGTAGAAGGAAAGAAATCTTAAAAATTAGGGCAGAAATAAATGCAAAACAAACTAAAGAGACCATAGCAAAAATCAACAAAGCTGAAAGCTGGTTTTTTTTAAAAAATAAACAAAATTGACAGACCATTACCAAGACTCATTAAGAAACAAAGGGAGAAGAACCAAATTAACAAAATTAGAAACGAAATTGGAGAGATCACAACAGACAACACTGAAATACAAAGGATCATAAGAGACTACTACCAGCAGCTCTATGCCAATAAAATGGACAACTTGGAAGAAATGGACAAGTTCTTAGAGAAGTATAACTTTCCAAAACTGAACCAGGAAGAAATAGATCTTAACAAAACGATCACAAGCAAGGAAATCGAAACTGTAATCAGAAATCTTCCAGCAAACAAAAGCCCAGGACCAGATGGCTTCACAGCTGAATTCTACCAAAAATTTAGAGAAGAGCTAACACCTATCTTACTCAAACTCTTCCAGAAAATTGCAGAAGAAGGTAAACTTCCAAACTCATTCTATGAGGCCACCATCACCCTAATTCCAAAACCAGACAAAGATGCCACAAAAAAAGAAAACTACAGGCCAATATCACTGATGAACATAGATGCAAAAATCCTTAACAAAATTCTAGAAAACAGAATCCAACAACATATTAAAAAAATCATACACCATGACCAAGTGGGCTTTATCCCAGGAATGCAAGGATTCTTTAATATCCGCAAGTCAATCAATGTAATACACCACATTAACACATTGAAAGATAAAAACCATATGATTATCTCAATAGATGCAGAAAAAGTCTTTGACAAAATTCAACATCCATTTATGATTAAAACTCTCCAGAAAGCAGGAGTAGAAGGAACATACCTCAACATAATAAAAGCTATATATGACAAACCCACAGCAAGCATCACCCTCAATGGTGAAAAATTGAAAGCATTTCCCCTGAAATCAGGAACAAGACAAGGGTGCCCACTCTCACCACTACTATTCAACATAGTTTTGGAAGTGTTGGCCACAGCAATCAGGGCAGAAAAAGAAGTAAAAGGAATCCAGATAGGAAAAGAAGTGAAACTCTGTTTGCAGATGACATGATCCTCTACATAGAAAACCCTAAAGACTCTACCAGAAAATTAGTAGAGCTAATCAACGAATACAGTAAAGTTGCAGGATATAAAATTAACACACAGAAATCTCTTGCATTCCTATACACTAACAATGAGAACACAGAGAAATTAAGGAAACGATACCATTCACCATTGCAACAAAAAGAATAAAATACTTAGGAGTATATCTACCTAAAGAAACAAAAGACTTATATATAGAAAACTATAAATCACTGATGAAAGAAGTCAAAGAGGACACAAACAGATGGAGAAATACACCGTGTTCATGCATTGGAAGAATCAATATTGTCAAAATGGCTATACTACCCAAAGCAATCTATAGATTCAATGCAATCCCTATCAAGCTACCAACGGTATTTTTCACAGAACTAGAACAAATAATTTCACAATTTGTATGGAAATACAAAAAACCTCGAATAGCCAAAGTAATCTTCAGAAAGAAGAATGGAACTGGAGGAATCAACCTGCCTGACTTCAGACTATACTAGAAAGCCACAGTCATCAAGACAGTATGGTATTGGCACAAAGACAGAAATATAGATCAGTGGAACAGAATAGAAAGCCCAGAGATAAATCCACGAACCTATGGTCACCTTATCTTCGACAAAGGAGGCAAGGATATACAATGGAAAAAAGACAACCTCTTTAACAAGTGGTGCTGGGAAAACTGGTCAACCACCTGTAAAAGAATGAAACTAGAACACTTTCTAACACCATACACAAAAATAAACTCAAAATGGAGTAAAGATCTAAATGTAAGACCAGAAACTATAAAACTCCTAGAGGAGAACATAGGTAAAACACTCTCCGACATAAACCACAGCAGGATCCTCTATGACCCACATCCCAGAATTTTAGAAACAAAAGCAAAAATAAACAAAGGGACCTAATGAAACTTAAAAGCTTTTGCACAACAAAGGAAACCATAAGCAAGGTTAAAAGACAGCCCTCAGATTGGGAGAAAATAATAGCAAATGAAGCAACAGACAAAGGATTAATCTCAAAAATATACAAGCAACTCCTCCAGCTCAATTCCAGAAAAATAAATGACCCAATCAAACAATGGGCCAAAGAACTAAACAGACATTTCTCCAAGGAAGACATACAGGTAGCAAAAAAACACATGAAAAGATGATCAACATCACTCATTATCAGAGAAATGCAAATCAAAACCACAGTGAGGTACCATTACATGCCAGTCAGGATGGCTGCTATCCAAAAGTCTACAAGCAATAAATGCTGAAGAGGGTGTGGAGAAAAGGGAACCTTCTTGCACTGTTGGTGGGAATGCAAATTAGTGCAGCCACTATGGAAAACAGTGTGGAGATTTCTTAAAAAGCTGGAAATAGAACTGCCATATGACCCAGCAATCCCACTTCTGGGCATACACACCAAGGAAACCAGATCTGAAAGAGACATGCACCCCAATGTTCATCGCAGCACTGTTTATAATAGCCAGGACATGGAAGCAACCTAGATGCCCATCAGCAGACGAGTGGATGAGGAAGCTGTGGTACATATACACCATGGAATATTACTCAGCCATTAAAAAGAATTCATTTGAATCAGTTCTAATGAGATGGATGAAACTGGAGCCCATTATACAGAGCGAAGTAAGCCAGAAAGACAAAGACCGTTACAGTATACTAACACATATATATGGAATTTAGAAAGATGGTAACGATAACCCTATATGCAAAACAGAAAAAGAGACTCAGATGTATAGAATAGACTTGTGGACTCTGTGGGAGAAGGCGAGGGTGGGATGTTTGAAGAGAACAGCATCGAAACATGTATATTATCTAGGGTGAAACAGATCACCAGCCCAGGTTGGATGCATGAGACAAGTGCTCGGGCCTGGTGCACTGGGAAGACCCAGAGGGATCCAGTGGAGAGGGAGGTGGGAGGGGGGACCGGGACAGGGAATAAATGTAAATCCATGGCTAATTCATTTCAATGTATGACAAAAACCACTGCAATGTTGTAAAGTAATTAGCCTCCAACTAATAAAAATAAATGGAAAAAAAAAAATGAAGTGGACATGGAACAGCAGACTGGTTCCAAATCAGGAAAGGAGTACATCAAGGCTGTATATTGTCACCCTGCTTATTTAACTTATATGCAGAGTACTTCATGAGAAATGCTGGGCTGGATGAAGCACAAGCTGGAATCAAGATTGCAGGGAGAAATATCAATAACCTCAGATATGCAGATGACATTACCTATGCAGAAAGTGAAGAACTAAAGAGTCTCTTGATGAACGTGAAAGAGGAGAATGAAAATGTTGGCTTAAAACTAACATTCAGAAAACCAAAATCAAGGCATCCAGTCCCATCACTTCTTGCAGATAGATGGGGAAACAATGGAAACAGTGAGAGACTTTATTTTTTTGAGCTCCAAAATCGCTGCAGATGGTGACTGCAGCCATGAAATTAAAAGACGCCTGCTCCTTGGAAGAAAAGCTATGATCAACCTAGACAGCATATTGAAAAGCAGAGACATTACTTTGCTGACAAAGGTCTGCCTAGTCAAAGCTATGATTTTTCCAGTAGTCATATATAGATTTGAGAGTTGGACTATAAAGAAAGCTGAGTGCCAGAGACTATAACGAAAGCTGAGTGCCAGAGAATTGATGTTTTGAACTGTGGTGTTGGAGAAGACTCTTGAGAGTGCTTTGGACCACAAGGAGATTCAGCCAGTCCATCCTAAAGGAAATCAGTCCTGAGTATTCATTGGAAGGACTGATGCTGAAGCTCCAATACTTTGGCCACCTGATGCGAAAAACTGACTCATTTGAAAAGACCCTGATGCTGGGAAAGATTGAAGGCAGGAGGAGAAAGGGACAACAGAGGATGCGATGGTTGAATGGCATCACCAACTTGATAAACATGAGTTTGCACAAGCTCTGGGAGTTGGTGATGGACAGGAAAGCCTGGCGTGCTGCAGGCCATGGGGTCGCAAAGAATCGGACACGACTGAGCAGCTGAACTGTGGAGCTGCAATCACTGCTTAGATTGCGGTGTCTCACCGTGACAGGATATCTGGTGTCACAGTGTCCTTCCTACAGTAAACAAAACACTGGAAAAATATATTTGAAATAAGACTTTTCAACCATTTAGATAACATACAACATACTTGAAAAAGTAACAAAGTATGTAAGTTCTGTATTCCCAAGCTTTTAAAAGGTCCATTCCAGACTGCAGTGCAGAGGTGGGAGCCCGGACAGAGCATGGCATCTTGCTAAATAGAGAGAGATCAGAGTTAAGGATTACATGAGACTGAGGTAGCTGGAATTTGTATTGTAGTGTATCTGAGAAGAACTTCAAAAATCTGCATCAGGGTCCTCTTGAATCCTTGTTCATGGTTACAGTAGGACCCCATGAGGTAATCAAAGACCAGCACTTAGGGAAAGAATGGCTACTAAGCAACAGTGACACATAGGGCTGGGAGATATTCAAGTGCTGGCCACAGTATGATTGAATGCATATAAGAGAAACTTTAGAAAGACAGTGTTACTTAGAAATAGCTTATCTTTTCCTGGAGAAAATGTCACTTTAGAATCAAGCTAAGAAATACGAAGACTCACATCAAAAAGATCAAGATGATCTGCAAATAAACTTCTGTGTGGAACATCATAGAACTCTTTTAAAAAAGAAAAAAAACACAATCCAAAGCCCAGCAGTATAGTAAACATAGTGTCCAGTCTACAGTTTTTAAAAAGGATACTAGGTAGGCAAACTGAGTAAACATGATCCATAACCTGAGAAAAATCACAGAATGAAAATTCAATGGCTATAAGACAACTATTATAAACATATTAGAGGATGTAATGGAAACTTTCAACATAATGAGAGAATGAATTAAGAGACCCCAGTGGAAAAAAAGAAAACTATGAAAAGAAACTTGGAAAAATGCAGCATTGAAATGAATGATTCACTGGATAGGTTTAACACTAAATTAAACACTGGGATGATTCATTAAAATTGAAGTCAGGAATATAGAAACTTCAAACTGAGGCACAGAGAGGGGGGATAAATCCTGGGGGAAAATGAGTATAGTCTGATTGGCCTGTGAAACAATATCTATCAGTCAATATATGTGTAATTGGAGGTGGTGCTAGTGGTGAGGAACTGCCTGCCAGTGCAGGAGACACAAGAGACATGGTTCCAGTCCCTGGGTTGGGAAAATCACCTAGTGGAGGAAATATCAGCCCACTCTTGTATCCTTACCTAGAGAATCCCGTGGACAGAGGAGCCTGGCGGGCTGCAGTCCATGGGGCTGCAAAGATTGGACCCTACTGAAGTTACTTGTCACACAGCACAGAGTACTATAAGAAGAGCAAAAAGAGAGTGAGTGAAGAAAATTTATAGAAAATGATGGTAGAAATTTTTCAGAGTTTGAAAAATATACCTATAGATCCAGTAAGCTCAGCAGACCATGAACTGAGGAACACACAAAAGCCACCCACATTAAAATCACACTTTGGTATATCACAACTGGGAAAAAAAAAAAATCATCATGGTATGTCATAATTAAATTGCTAAAGATCAGTGATAAAATCTTACAATGCAGTGAGAGGAGAAAAAATGAATAATACATGAGAATAATGATAAAAATATATCACCAGCTTTCTGTCAGAACCAATGATAGTCAGAAAACAATAAAACAGTGCTAAGGGGAAAAATGCTTAAACCTGTCAACTTAGAATTCTTTATTTAGTGAAATTTCTTTAAAAATTGGAGCAAATAAAAACATTTCCAGACTAAAAAGGTGAGAGACTTTGTTATCACCAAACCTGCACTATAAAAATGTTAAATGAAATTCTTCTGATGAAAAAAAATATGTACCAGATAGAAATTTCATAGAAAGCATACCAAAATTCTTATCTAAATGAGTGAAGAGGGTCAGTAACAGTAATAAAAAAGTAGGTAAATCTAAAAGATTATTCACATCATGAATTCTTTTAAAATATTTGATTGTTGAAATCAAACAATAACAATGTAGAAGCAAAATATGTGACAGTAATAACACAGTAATAATGTATGAAGTTCTAACCCATAAGATATTATAATGTTATTCAGGGTTAAATTGTTGGAAGTTAAAGGTTCTTAGGAGCTTCCCTGGTTGCAGAGTTTGGGCAGCAATTGAAAAAAATAAGTTTAGCTAATCAACAAATTGAGGAAAGTAACTGGGCACTGAAGGTATATTCAATACAAAATAAAGCAGAACTAAAGAAAGAGCAGATGGAGCAAATAGAAAACAAATAAATTGATAGCCTTAAACTCAAACACATAAAAATAATTGCATTAATGGAAATGGACTAAACACTACAAAAAAAAGAAATTGTTAGTTTGAATAAAAAAGTGAGACACAATTGTATTCTGTTTATAAGCAATGCACATTAAATTTAAAAACACAGATAGGTTCAAAACAATTTAATGACAAAAGATATGTCTTGCAAACATGAATTATAAAAATATTAGAGCAGCTGGATAAATATCAAAGTAAGCTGCAGGACAAGGAATATTATGTAAAGAGGCATATTTCATAAGGATAAGGGGATCAAATCATGTAGAATATAGAACAGTCCTGAGTATGTACACACCTCATAACAGTGCTAGAAATTGCATGAAGCAAAAGCTAACAACTGAAGAAAGATAAATGCTCAATTATAGATGAAGACTTCAACACTCCCCTCTCAGAAATTGACAGAAAATCAGTAAACTTGAAAAATGCTATCAATCAACCTGACTTATATGACATTTCTAAAATGTTTACTCAAACAGCTGCAGAGTAACACTGTGTTCAAATGCACATTGAATTTCTACCAGTATATATGATATATTAGGCTGTTTTATTCTCAGCAAAGTTAAAAAGACTGAAATTATGCAAAGTATGTTCTGTGACTATTAAACTTAATAACAAAATAGGTAATTGAAAAATCCCCAAGTACTTGAAAATAAAGCAACATACTTCTAAATAACCTATAGGTAAACAAAAATTACAGGGAATATTAGAAAATAATGTAACTGATATTTTACTAATATTTTACTAATTTTAACTAGTAGTGAAAATAAAGCATACCAAAATTTGTGAGATGCATTAGAGGTATCTAAGTATTCAGAAAGAAGTAATCAAGAGAGTAAGTCAATAAAATGGGAAATGGACAATGGAGAAAAGAATCAATAAGACCAGGTGTGGATTTTTAAAAACTATTTAGTAAGTCATAAACCTAGACTAATCAAGCAAAAGACAGACTACACACACACAATGTCAGTATGAAGATGAGATGTAAAGGAAAAGGAAAATAAGGGAATATTATGAACAGTTTTGAACTTCCCAGGTAGCTCAGTGGGTAAAAGAGTCCTCCTGCAGTACAGGAGATGTGGGTTCGATTTCTGGGTTGGGAAGATCCCCTGAAGTAGGGCATGGCAACCCACTCCAGGATTCCTGCCTGGAGAATTCAGTTAATACAAGGAGCCTGGCAGGCTACTATCCATAGAGTCACAAAGAATCAGACGTGGCTGAGATGACTGAGCACACATGCATGTGTGAACAACTTTATACTAATGTATTTGACAATTTAGATGAAGTAGGAAAATTTTTTCAAAAAAACAAATTGCTAAAACTGATACTAAAAGAAATAGAAAATCTGAGTAGCCTTATATCTATATTTAGAAAATGAATCTGTAATTTAAAACATTGCCACAAAGAAAATCCAGGTTTGGATAGATTTATGGGTAAGTCTCACCAAACATTTGAGGAAAAATAATGCTCTTAGATAATAAGGCAGAAAGAACATTTTCCAGTTCACTTAATAAAATGAGGCTAGCATAATTCTTATACCAAAACCAGGAAATGTAATTCCCAAAAGAGAACTATGAATCAGAATCACTCGTGAAGATAGACTAATGGATCCTTAACATCATGACCAGGTGGTGTTTATCCAAGAATTCAAGGTTAATCTTACATTTTGATAATTAGTCAGTGTAATTTATCATGTTAACAGAATAAAGGGAAAAAATTGTAAAACCATCTCAGTGAATGTAGAAAAATCAATTGATGAAAATTCATCAGCCATTGTGATGGCTCACATCAAACTATTACCAGAAGGAAACTTATTCAGCTTGATCAAAGACCAGTATGAAAACCTACAGTTCAATCATATTTAATGGTGAAATACTGAGTACTTACTCCTCAGATGGGAAACAAGTCAAAGATATCCACTCTGACAACTTCTGATCAGCATTGTATTCAGAGTCCCCCTAGCAAGTACAATAAGATAACAAAGATAAATTTTACAGCATACAGATTGAAATAGAAGTAAAAATTTCTGTCTTTGCAGACAACATAACCATCTTGTAGAAAATTCTAGGGAACCTACAAAAACCAAACAAAACCTAGTTAAAACAAGTGAGTTTAACAGGGTCACAGAACACAATGTCAGTATACCAAAATCAATTTTATATTTCTATATAGATGTATTTATAGCAAGAAACAATTGAAAACTATAAATTTTAAAGACATTTACAACAGCATCAAAAATATTCAAGAGTAAGTTTAACAAAATATATGTTAGCCTTTTATATTGAAAACTATAAAACATTGCTTAGAGAAATTGAAGACCTAAATAAATGGGAGCACATTGTTAATGAATGAGAAGACTATATTTGTTAACATACCAGTACTTTTTCAGTAAATCTGTAGATTCAATCTGATCCCAGTTACAGTCCCAGCGGGCTGCTGCTTTTTCTTTTTTCCCAGAACTTAATAAGCTACTTCTAAAATTTACATAGAAATTCACAGGTCCAAGAATAGCCAAAACCTTCAAAAAGTAAAATTTATATCTCATGATTTCAAAACTTCATATAATGTTACAATAATCAAGATATTATGTACCTGACATAGATACCAGTAAAAAGTTCAGAACACCCACACATGTATACATCAGCCAAAGCATCAGAGCAGTTCAATAGGCAGAGGAATTTTTTTTTTTTTTTTTGAGAACTGGAAATTCTGAGTATATGCATGAAAGAAAAGTGAACCTCAACCCATACTTCATACCATTTACAAAAATTAATTTGAGATGGATTATAGATCTAAATGCAAATATGAAAAGCTACTTTAAGATGTTTGTTAGGGCCCTGAAAGCATTAACCATAATTAAGAAATTAATTGACAAAATAGGCTTCAATGAAATTTAAAACTGCATCAAAAAGATATTAAGAAAATGAATAAGCAAGCCAAAAAATGGGAGATGATATTCTTACTATATATAACTGACAACAGACTTTTATTGAGACTAGATCCTACAACTCTGTAATGAGAAAGCAAAACTTTTTAAGGCAAAAATAATTCAACAGATTTTTACAGTTGATTAAATAAGTATATGAAGAAAAGCTCTATACTATCAGTCAGGGAAGTACAAGTTAAAAAAACAGTTACCTCTACTACTTCACCCACTAAGAATGGCTAAAAGAGACAAGAAATACTAAATGTTGTTGAGATGTAAAGCAATTTCATGAATTTCTGGTGTAAGTGGAAAATGGTATAACTACTTTGAAAATACTTTTGGAGGTTTCTTATGAAGTTAAACATTTGCCCTTTGATCCAGCAGTTCTACTTCTTGCTGACTATCTAAGGAAATGAAAATACATGTATACAAATTTGCATTTCACAACAGCTTTATTTATGATGGCCAAAATGTTGAAATAACTCAAAAGTCTAACAGCAGAAGACTGAACAAATGGTGCTCTGTGCACAGAGTGAGGTATTACTCAGCAAAACAAGAATGAACTACCAATGCATGCATCAATACTGATGAGCCTCAGATGTTAGCCTGAGTGTGAGAAGCCATTTACTGTGATTTCATTTATATAAACAGAATAGACAAAATTAATCTAAGGTGAAAGAAATCATTGCTTTCCATTAAAAGGTATGAATGTGGAGACTGATTGGAAAGCTGCACAAAAGATCTTTCTGGGGTGATTGAAATGTTGTATACCTTTATGAGTTATGGTATGCAGATGTATGAGATGGTCAAAACTCATCAAACTGTATCCTCAAAGTCTATGCATTTCATGGTATGAAAGTCAGAGAGCTTATATGGCTAATGTACATTGAGCATTTACCATATGCTAGACACTATTAGTGGAGAAGGCAATGGCGCCTCACTCCAGTACTCTTGCCTGGAAAATCCCATGGATGGGGGAGCCTGGTAGGCTGCAGTCCGTGGGGTCACTAATAGTCGGACGCGACTGAGCAACTTCACTTTCACTTTCCACTTTCACGCATTGGAGAAGGAAATGGCAGCCCACTCCAGTGTTCTTGCCTGGAGAATCCCAGGGATGGGGGAGCCTGGTGGGCTGCCGTCTATGGGGTCACGCAGAGTCGGACACGACTGAAGCGACTTAGCAGCAGCAGACACTATTAGAAGTGCTTACATGTATTTAAACATTTAGTCCTAACACCTCTATGAGAGATGTGTCATTATTATCACCATTTTACAAATAAGGAAAGAGAGACAGAGAGAACACATAACTGCAAAGGTTATATAACTAGTAAGTGGTAGAACTGGAATCCAAATCCAGACGGTTTGGCTCTAGAGCCCAAATTCTTGCATCCCTGGGAGGAATATATTTAAAAGGTGTTGTCACTAGAGGTTAGCTGGAAAGAGTTATCAGATTAAGAAACAGAATATAGTTCAAATGTTTTTAAGTATTTCGTGGTAATGAAATTAAATCTCAAAATGTGACCACGTGACTGGATTAAGGAGTAAAGAGGAGAGAAAGGCTTTTGAGGGCAAGGCAGTTAAGGGACTTTTAGCGTGTCAAACAGTATATCAGAAGGTAAGATGAACCTGGTCCCAGTGTTTTCTAAGAATGTGTATAGGATGGTGTGGTTTTCCTCAAGTATGTGTTCTCAAGTGGTATGTCTGAGGAGGTATAAGGAGTGAGTAGAGAGTGATGTGAAGCTGAAAGGGTGGAAGGGTCTGTCTGTGCAATGCCTCAGGTTTCAGAGAAGGTAGGGTTCACAGTCAGAAGAGCAGACTCTGTCCCAGTGCCATGGTCCCATGGCTTCAGAACTGAAGGCTGTAGAACCACAGTTAAACTCCATAAGTGAACTTCAACTCTGGACTTGAAGGGGAAGTAATACCTCAGAGAAAAGCCAGGTTTCATTTAAGGTAAGGCATGTAGGACCGTTAAACCGTATGTGTGCTCAGTCATGTCCGACTCTTTGCAGCCTCATGGACTGTAGCCCTCCAGGCTCCTCTGTCTATGGGATTTCCCAAGCAGGAATACTGTAGTGGGATGCCATTTTCTTCTCCAGGGAATCTTCCAAACCCAGGGGTCAAACCCAATCTCTTCCATCTCCTGCACTGTAGAGTGGATTCTTTACCACTCACTAGTGCCATGTAGGAAGCTCGTAGGACCCTTAAAAGAATATAGAGAATATATGTACTTTTAAGTAGTACAGATTTCTAAGGGCACAATGAAAGGGTGACTTGAGGATTAGCACGAGAATGATGGGACAGCTATTTGAGGAAGAGAGAGCTTGCTGGAGGAGGGTAGGAATTGGGAGGTAGGGATTGATTGCTGAACAGGTGTAGTGATGGTACTTCTGCAAGGAACTTGGTTTTCCTTGATGCAGTCACGAGCTACAACATTGGCAGCCCCAAATTCCAGTCCTCAACTACATGCTTTCCATATTAAGGGGCTGCGGTGACTTGCTTTTCATGGGGACATTACTTTTACATTAGTAATAGGTAATTACTTCTCCTGCCCATGTGGAAATTACTATTTCAGTCTCTCTGCTTGCATCACTTAATAAACACAATATGTTGATGAAAAAGATGGACAAAGTCATTGTAAGCAGATTTTCTGTTGAGAAGTTAAAACTGAACTGAAAAATTATTTTAAAAGGCACAAGAATAAAAGTCTTAAAAGCTTCTTTTTTTGTTATTTTGGGAGCATGAAAACAGGATGAAGTTCTGAAATTCTGGAAAGAGATGTACTTTAGAATTTCTGGGTTACAAAATTGTAGTTTTTTGTTTGTCATTACTTTTTAGCAAGGCATTGCTGGCTAGCACTGTGTACTGTTAACAATTCAGGCTCTTCATACAGGGGCAAAATGAATCTGATTATCTTCAGATCTTTCCCACAGTATTGGTAGAGAAAAGGGGCACAAGAAATCAAAAAAATTCAGGGACAACCAAGAGCTTATTATTGCATGCATTTGAGTGTGTGTGTGTGTGTGTGTGTGTGTATGCGTGTTTCACCAATACAATGGAGCCATATTGCCAAAACATGTCAGTAAAAACTAGAATTTCAATTCGTTGAATCATGATTTCATCCTTTGGCAGTCAGTTCTTTCATGGAAAATTCCATGTTGAAATTAAATAGCATAAACTCTTTTATTAATCCAAGCAACAAGCTAAGCAGAACTGTCTCTTCTCTATTAAGACTGGTGTTTTTCCCGTGCATATTTCTCAAGGAGCTGTAATTGTAAATATTTTAGATCAGGAGCTCTTCCCTGGTAGACTAGAGTTTCACATAGGGGTAAAGTGATTAGAGATCAAGAAAAATGTCAGAAAAAGGAGATTTTAAGTGTGAATAACACCCAATGATAATGAAAATATTTTATGAGACTGACACGCTGCCTACTGTGCTAACGAGGCACCTTGAAAATATTTTATAAAGATCAACTGTAACTCACATAATCCACCTGTTGGTAGTAGAGAACTCAGAACACTTTTCCATAACTTCAGATAATATATCAGAAATGATAAGAATAATGATTTATTTGTGAAAGCTTATGAAAATTGTAACCTTTGCAAATATCAGCTTAACCAAAAAAAAAAAAGGGCAAGTAACAAACCTCTGTTTCTTCTAACCAAGGAAGATTTGTGAAAGTTATCCCTATCTTTTCCAAGAACTACTCCCATCTATACTTCTAAAAGATGGATTCAGTAAATAGCTTATCAGTATTTACACATTTATGAGGTTTGTTGAATGACGATAAAGTGAAAGACTGAAAATATGTATGCAGGCATGTATTTATATGCTTATCTTCATATACTCTTACACATGCATACCATTATTTGTTGAGTACTTTTCATGAAGCATTAATCTAGGCAGAGGAAATAAAAGCAGTTTGATTTGGGATATATAAAGTGTGTAAATCACACCTGAAATCCAAGCAACAAAACCAAAAGCAAACAAGTGGGAATACATCAAACTAAAAAGCCTCAGCACAACAAAAGAACACATTAACAAAATGAAAAGACAACCTATGAAATAGAGAAAAAAATCTGCAAACCATATATCCAGTAAGGAGTTAATGTCAAAAATATATGAAGAACTCATGTACCTCAGTAGCAAAAAACGAAAAAAATAAAAAAATCAGTTAAAGTGGGCAAAGGACCTAAATAGACATTTTTCCAAAGAAGGTATACAGTAGACCAACAGATACATGGGAAAATGCTCCACATCGCTAGTCACTAAGGAATTGCAAATTAAAACCACAATGAGACATCAGCTCGTACCTGTTAGGATGATTATCATCAAAAAGACAAGAGATAAATATGTATAAATGTAGAGAAAAGGGAACCCTTGTGCACTGTTGGTAAGATTATAAATTGGTATAGCCACTGTGGAAAACAGTATGGAGGTGCCTCAAAAAGTTAAAAATAGAACTACCAAATGTTCCAGCATTCCACTTCTGGGACATAGTCAAAGCAACCAGTAGCACTAACTTGAAAAGATATCTTCACCCCCATACTCACTGCAACATTGTTTACAATAGCCAAGATATGGAAACAACCTAAGTGTCCATCTGTGGATGAATAAAGAAGTGGTGGTATGTATGTACAATGGGTTATTTTTCAGCCATAAGAAAGTGAGAAAATCCTACCCAATGCAAAAACATGGATGGACCTTGAAGACATTATACGCTAAGTGAAGTAAGTAAGATAGGGCAAATTCTGAATGACCTCACTTATATATGTGGAATCTAAGCAAAACAACACCAAACTCACAGAAAAGAGATCAGATTTGTGGTTACTAGACACAGTGGGAGGCAGGGGTGGGAACTTCTATCTTCTATAAGATAAGTAAACAGTGGGGATGACATTTTTCCACACTTTGTTGTGATCCACACAAAGGCTTTAGCATGGGCAATAAAGCAGAAGTAGATGTTTTTCTGGAACTCTTGCTTTTTCGATGATCCAACGGATGTTTGCAATTTGATCTCTGGTTCCTTTGCCTTTTCTAAATCCAGTTTGAACATCTGGAAGTTCACGGTTCACATACTGTTGAAGCCTGGCTTGGAGAATTTTGAGCATTACTTTACTAGCATGTGAGATGAGTGCAATTGTGCGGTAGTTCGAGCATTCTTTGGCATTGCCTTTTTCTGGGACTGGAATGAAAACTGACCTTTTCCAGTCCTGTGGCCACTGCTGAGTTTTCCAAATTTACTGGCATATTGAGTGCATCACTTTCACAGCATCATCTTTTAGGATGAGCTATTTTGAAATAGCTCACCTGGAATTCCATCACCTCCACTAGCTTTGTTCGTAGTGATGCTTCCTAAGGCCCACTTGACTTCACATTCCAGGATGTCTGGCTCTAGGTGAGTGATCAGACCCTCATTTATGTGGGTCATGAAGATCTTTTTTGTACAGTTCTTCTGTGTATTGTTGCCACTGCTTCTTAATATCTTCTGCTTCTGTTAGGTCTGTATCATTTCTGTCTTTTATTGTGCCCATCTTTGCATGAAATGTTCCCTTCATATCTCTACTTTTCTTAAATAGATCTCTAGTCTTTCCCGTTCTATTGTTTTCCTCTATTTCTCTGCTTTGACTACTGAGGAAGGCTTTCTTATCGCTCCTTGCTACTCTTTGGAACTCCACATTCAGATGGGTATATATTTCCTTTTCTCCTTTGCCTTTCACTTCTCTTCTTTTCATAGCTGTTTGTAAGGCCTCCTCAGATAGCCATTTTTGCCTTTTTGCATTGATTTTTCTTGGGGGTGGTCTTGATCACTGCCTCCTGTACAGTGTCACAAACCTCCGTCTATAGTTCTTCAGGCACTCTGTCTATCAGATCTAATACCTTGAATCTGTTTGTCACTTCCATTGTATAATCATAAGGGATTTGATTTAGGTCATACCTGAATGGTCTAGTGTACTTTCTTCAATTTAAGTCTGAATTTGGCAATAAGGAGTTCACGATCTGAGTCACAGTCAGCTCCCGGTCTTGTTTTTGCTCACTGTACAGAGCTTCTCCATCTTTGGCTGTAAAGAATATAATCAATCTGATTTTGGTATTGACCATCTGGTGATGTCCATGTGTAGAGTCTTCTCTTGTGTTGCTGGAAGAGGGTGTTTGCTATGACCAGTACATTATCTTGGCAAAACTCTGTTAGCCTTTGCCCTGCTTCATTCTGTGCTCAAAGTTCAAATTTTCCCGTTACTCCAGGTATTTTCTTACTTCCTACTTTTGCATTCCAGTCCCCTATAATGAAAAGGACATATTTTTGGATTATTAGTTCTAGAATGTCTTGTATGTCTTCATAGAACGTTCAACTTAACTGGACATGGAACAACAGACTGGTTCCAAATCAGGAAAGGAGTACATCAAGGCTGTATATTGTCACCCTCCTTGTTTAACTTATATGCAGAGTTCATCATGAGAAATGCTGGACTGGATGAAGCACAAGCTGGAATCAAGATTGCAGGGAGAAGTATCAATAACCTCAGATATGCAGATGAAACCACCCTTACTGCAGAAAGCAAAGAAGAACTAAAGAGCCTCTTGATGAAAGTGAAACAAGAGAGTGAAAAAGTTGGCTTAAAACTCAAAATTCAGAAAATTAAGATCATGGCTCTGGTCCCTTTACTTCATGACAAATATATGGGGAAACAGTAACAGACTTTATTTTGGGGGTGTTCCCAAGTCACTGCAGATGGTGACTACAACCTTGAAATAAAAAGACACTTGCTCCTTGGAAGAAAAGTTATGACCAACCTAGACAGCTTATTAAAAAGCAGAGACATTACTTTGCCAACGAAGGTCCATCTAGTTAAAGCTATGATTTTTCCAGTAGTCATGTATGGATGTGAGAGTTATAAAGAAAGCTGAGCGCTGAAGAATTGATGCTTTTGAACTGTGATGTTGAAGAAGACTGTTGAGAGTCCCTTGGACTGCAAGTTGATCCACCCAGTCCATCCTAAAGGAAATCAGTCCTGAATATTCATTGGAAGGACTGATGTTGAAGCTGAAACTCCAATACTTTGACTACCTGCTACAAAGAACTGACTTATTTGAAAAGACCCTGATGCTGGGAAAGATTGAAGGCAGGAGGAGGAGGGGATGACAGAGGATGAGATGGTTGCATGATATCACTGACTCAATGGACATGAGTTTGAGTAAACTCCAGGAGTTGGTGATGGACACGGAGGCCTGGCATGCTACAGTCCATGGTGTTGCAAGGAGTCGGGCACGACTGAGCGACTGGACTAAACTGAACTGAAGGATGTCATGTACAACATGGTGACTGCTGATGAACTACAGTAAAGCTGTTAAGACAGTAGATCCTAAGAGTTATCACAAGAAGAAGTCTCTTTCCATTTTATTATATCTGTGTGAGATGATGAATATTAACTAAACCTCTTGTAGTAATCAGTTCACAATACAAATAAATCAAGCCATCAAGCTGCACAGCTTAAACTTATACAGTGGTGTTAGTTATTTCTCAGTAAAGCTGTGTGAGGGGGAAAAAGCGTTTAGTGGGTAAGGGCCTGGTTTCCTGTACTCACCGTGGGTGAAGGAGGTCGACTCCAGTTCCGAGCAGAGCTGGCAGAGTCCAGTGGGGTCTTCAGGTGTAGCCAGCTGGAGAGTTCATCTAAGCAGAAAATAAAGGGGCAGGTTACTGAGAAAAAAAATTACCCAGCACATTCCCATGCCTCCCTGGCCCCGGAAACCCTTATTAATTGTTCAAAACCAAACTCAGATGTCACCTCCAAGCGTTTTCTAAATGTCGAAAGACTTAAAATATTTATTTCAAAAAAGAGATAATTTGGAAAGCAGTTATTAACTGTGGAAATATGAGGAACTTGTATAAGGGGGGAAAGGTAATCATAGAGTAGCCCTTGGTTCAGGTTTCATAATAGTTACATAGTCACAATAAGGAGAACACAGAATATAGATTTTAAGGAAAAGGGAGAAAGAGAATGAGAGATAATTATCTTGGGAGGAAGAAGTCAGAAATTTAGGTGTGTAAATGAGCTAAAAGTCTTATTTACCATAATAAGTCAGCAGATAAATGTCTAAAATTGATGAATCAATGAATACTATTTAAAAATACAGAGAGAGGGAATGGTTAAGAGTTGACAGTATGATTGGATGAGTGAAAAAGTGACAGAGGGCTACATTTTGTGTAAAACTATTGGCGCTATATTTAACCTATATTTGCATACACTGTCATGATAAAAAAAAATTTAATTTTTTTAAAAGAAGCCTTTCTTGAACATCCCCACCTTCCCACCCTCTGTACTCACTATACATAACAGATGCCACATGTCTGGTTTCCTTCCCAGACTGGAAGGAGTTTTATTCAGTGCTCTATCCTTGGAGCTATGCCCAGTGTCTCAACACCTGATAAGCATGTAGCACCTATATGAAGGCTTCCCTGGTGGCTCAGTGGTAAAGAATCCACCTGCCAAGCAGGAGATACGGGTTTGATCCCTGGGTTGGGAAGATCCCCTGGAGAAGTAAATGGCAACTCACTCCAGTATTCTTGCCTGGAGAATCCCGTGGACAGAGGAACCTAGCAAGCTACAGTCCATGAGGTCACAAAGAGTCAGACACAATTTAGTGACTAAACAACAACAACCTATGAGAAAGAATGGATAAATGTGATTACTAATGGGACAAACCAGCTGAAAGATTGAAATTGGGGCATAATGTTAAATTTTTAAGAAATATGACCAGAATTTGTAACAACAGTCATAATGAAGAGGAAAAGTTAAAATTTTACATAACCTCCTGCTCCTTCTGCCTCTGTAACTCAGCTTGCTTCTTGCAAAGTCTGGATCCCTTAGATCACGTAGTCTCAGAAAGCGGGGACTTAAAATACTACAATCTGGAACTTATCTCACTCACCCTTGTCCTGCTCTTTGCAATCGCCCAGCCCCTGCAAACTTGCTTAATCATGCCTGTCCATGAAAAGGTCAGGCATCCCCCTCCCCGTCTTGATCACTGTTCCTTAAACCAGCCTATTAGCAGCTAGTGTTGCCCACTAGAGTAGGTCTATAAAAACTCTGTAACCCCTTTGTTCAGGGCTCAGAGCTTAGAGTGTTAACGCCTCTGGGCCTGCTGGTATAATAAACCTGAGTTCTCCACCTCTTTGAGTGTGGTGCTTGGTTTCTCAATTACTAGTTTCTGCAACAATAATACTTGTATAATAATATTAATAATTATTGTTAAATAGCTGAAAACCCCAAAACTTCCATACAGCCTGCTTTTACCAAACCATAGTGTTTTGCCGTATGGCATGCATACTGAATTTGTCCCGTGCATTTCACTTCCTAAGCTAGCACTTCATGCTTAAATGACTGATGGAGACTAACTGGTCTGCCTGTCTGTATTCTACCTCAGCCTTCTCCCTCAGTACCCCTCTACCGCCCCAAATATTCCTTCACTGAGGTTAATTCAGACTTCCCCACTTACTCTACTTTTCTTACATTCTCCTTCAAGAACCACAATGACACTTTACCCTCTGTGGTCCACATTTCTCTTCTTGATCTTCCAACAATCCACAACTTGGCCTCAATGCCCTGTCCCACATTACTTCCCACACCTCCCAACAGAGTGCCTCCTGCTGGTTAGGCCAGCCTCGTTGTTATATCACACTCAGTCCTACCTCCTACATTTCATTACACCAGGCTCCTTCCCCCCAAAAAAGAACAAAACAGTCCCATCACCTGGAAATATAATGTTACTGTTGAGACATCTGCAAAGAAAATAATTTTCCGTATTTAATCAATATTTTACTGTACTCTTTTTTACTCTTGTACTGTGGAAACAAACTCAGATTCTCATCCATATTAAAACCAAGACTCTTAAATGGAATTTGACTTTTAAAATGAGATTATATTTCCTTTGTCAATTAATATATCTCTCGATTTTGATAGATTAATAAAATAAACCTCATATAAAATGTGCTTCTAAGCAAATAATGAAAGCACGAACAATTTTAAATACTGCTTTTCCTTTAACTTCAAAAATGCTCTTTTCTGCTTCTGTCCTGCAGTTTTAAATGTCTTAATTTTTTATTAAATGATTATTTTCTCTTTTTCTTTAACTCAGTAATACCATTTAGAGAATTCATCTGCTGAAGTATTGAGGGTTCTAATTGTTTAATGGACAGAAATTAGGCCCTGCAAGAGTACTTTAAAAACTGGCAAATACAAGGCATAATTACAGATTCTTTAGAAGAATCTATTTCTGTACAATAGGTTAATTGGTAAGTAGACAGCACTGGCCACACTTTAGACCCAGCTTCCAATTTCAATTTCATCTTTGCTTTTTTTTAAACCAAATATAAGTGGCTAATTGTGATCAAATTAGTCCTCTTGAAGGAACAATTGGCTACTTATCTCTGATTTTCAAAATTTAAGTGGTCTAACCCATCTGCAGTTAATTGCCTACAGATCTAGGGTTATTTCTCTTAAGTTGTCAAAGCCTTGACTCACGATAGGAATTCTGTAGCCAGGTGACCAATGTGTAGTTCATATTATGATGATTTCTTTGGAAGAATCAAGATAGTTTTTAAGAAAATTGAAGCCGAAACAGATAGATTTACCTAAAGGGAAAAAAATTGGTTTGGGGCTGGTTGACCCAGTTGATTGCCTCGACTCACTGAATTTTCCACTTATAAGATGGCTTCTTCATTTATGTGACTGTAAAAAGAACTTACTCCTCTTTCCCTTTTTAATTTTAGTGGTGCAATCTATGCATTGACTTGGTGGCATTTACCAGTGAAATATTCAAAGGAGCAGTTTTCCAGTCACTGGATGGAATTACTGTCTCAGCGAATTGTAAGCTACGAAAGATCTTCACTTTAAAATACAAGCCTCAAGACACTGCTGATAAAGATGGTATGTTCAAACTACTATCAAGATTTTTTAGTTCTCCAATTTTTAAAAAAGATAGACATGCCTTTGGAAAGTAAGAGTACAGGTGTTTTTCTTTTTTTTAATTTATCTTTATTTAATTGTGGAAAGAACATTTAACATGAGGTCTATCTTAACATTTTATTGTTAATAAATGTTAGTTATTTTGACTATAGTTACAGTGTTATACAGCTGGTCTCTAGAGCTTATTCATCTTGACTGAAATAATAATAATAATTTTCTAATGATCATGGTAAGATAGAAGGATGGCTGAGATATTCCTCATATGATTTTTAAAGAGACTGGAAATATATATACAGTAATTACTCATTAATAACTATACTCTGCAGGGAACAGAGCCATCTAGAATTCATAAGATAACACAAACTCTCCAGCTAAGATATCTTAAACAACTAAAATATTGAGGGACTACTATTGCTTCTTTTTATTTTCATCTGGGATTACTTTTAACAAAATCAATTCTCCTACACGCCCAGGAAATAGGACTGCACATTAGATGGCAAAGGTGATTTCTTAGAAGTTTATATGTAGACTTTAGATTTGTGCTGCATCTGGATGAATGAATGTGGAACAGGTCACTGTGCCTATAAATTCACTTGGTAATAAAACACAGCAGTGCATTTACAGCTCCCCAAAGAGATCAAAAGCCAGGAAGTATGGCTAGTCATCTTGTATACCACTTAAAGACTATACAAGAAAGTGAAAGATTTCATTAAAAAAAAATAGCACCCAGTTAATAAGAAACTTCAAAGTTTATAGAAATATTGATAAATTTAGGTGAATTCCATATTAGATCATAAGAGATAAATGATAACCTAATTGAAATTTTTAATAAATGTAAGGAAAAAGTGAATCAAAACTTGACAGATTAAATACATGTTTTTGTCTCTGATTCCTTCTAAAGCTGCAATAAAATTATAACATGGGAATAAAAATGGTATAAACCCACCAGAGTGAAGAGGAGACAACAAAACATAAAAGATGTTCGTAAATCTTGTCAAATTGAGATGTGACAACTGACTTGAAAGAGCAGAGAAGGCTGACGCTTTTAGTTTTACAGGGAGATTTACCGTAAGATTCATAGCATAGAACCTCAGGGGAGATGAAGAATTGACTGTCCTTAAGAGAGGGTTCAATACAAAGACATAGGAAGATCCTGCACTCACCTCCTCCCCTGGACACAAGAAATCTACAGCTGCATTTGGAATGAATTTCTTGGAAAGGGACCTTCAAATTGGATGAATAGTATCTCCACAACAAAGGATTTAAACAGCATCAAAGCTATGAGTGAGTGAAAGGTGAAAGTCTCTCAGTCGAGTCCAGCTCTTTATGACTCCATGGACTATACAGTCCATGGAATTCTCCAGGCCAGAATACTGGAGTGGGTAGCCTTTCCCTTCTCCAGGGGATCTTCCCAACCCAGGGATCAAACCCAGGTCTCCCCCATTGCAGGTGGATTCTTTACCAGCTGAGCCACAAGGGAAGCCCCAAAGGTATGAGAGGCAGAGATAAAGTCTCCCCCCAGGGGAAAAGAACCACACCCCAGCCACAGCAGTGTACAAATGGGAAAGGTCACAGAGCTATGGACCTTTCCCCTGAGGAGCAGGATATCTGAGCTCCATGCCAGGAACCCAGCCCCTAGGTCCTGTACAGGAGAGATGAGCCCCTAAAGTAACTGACTTTGAAAACCAGTGGGGAGAAAAAAAGAAAACCAGTGGGGAGTATGTCCAGGAAAACTATAGAATTGCAGGGATGAGAAGTCCACCCTTAAAGAGCTTCCTACAGACCTACTAGACCCCAAAACCAGTTGACCCACAGGACACAAACACCAGTTGAAAAGTGCCTGGATCATAGGTGAAGGGGTCCTACTTACTAGCTTTGAAACATATGCTGGAGAGTCAGAAAGCAGTTGGAATAATCTCCCAGGTTTGAAACTCTAGCAATGGACCTTTTTGCAACCTCAGGCTACTTTGTAATATTAGAACTGTCAAGCACCATTTTGGAATTCTCTCTCTCACCTATTACGCCAGTGATCAGAACCTCAGCCTTAGGGCTGTGTTTTGACTGGGCACTGCTTCCAGTCTGGGGACCAGCCCCACCCACAGCCACAGCCTTGCCAAAACTGGAAGGCACACACAGCCCAAATAGTTGGGCAAACCCTTGAATTTTTGGCTCTGGTGGAAAGCAAGTTTATGCTTCTGAGCCCCATAGGACATGTCTTAAATAAGGCCACTCCTTCAAGACTTAGAGAGACAGGTGATTTACCTAATACATAGAAACAAACAGAATTAAGCAAAATAAGGAGACAGAGGAATATGTTCCAAGTGAAAGAATAAGAGAAAACCTCAGAAAAAGAAATTAAAAAAACAGAGATAAGCAGTCTCCTGGCAGAGTTCAATGATGATCATAAAGTTGCTCATTAAATTTGGAAGAATACTGGTTGAACAGAGTGAGAACTTCAACAGTGAGATAGAAAATAGAAGAAAATACCAAAGAGAAGTAATAACTGAACTAAAAAATACACTAGAGGAGTTCAGCAACAGATTGGATGAGGCAGCAGAAAGAATCAAGAAGCTAAGACAAAGCAGTGAAAGTCACCCAGACAGACTAGCAAAATGACAAAGATTTTAAGTGGTGAAGATGCCTTAAGGGACCTTTGGAACAGCATCAAGTAAAATAGCCTTCCCATTACAGAGTCCCACAAGAGGAGAGAGGGGCAAAAAAAATTATTTGAGGAAATAGTGGCTGAAAATTTCCATAATATGGGAAAGGAAATAGACATCCAGATCTAGGAAGCATAGAGTTCCAAATAAGTTGAAACCAAAGAGCCACACACCTTCTACATTATAATTAAAATGATAAAAATTAAGGATGAGAGAAAATCCTAAAAGCAGCAAGAGAAAAAAGAATACTTGTTACATACTAAAACCCACAAGGCTATTAGATTTTTTAGCATAAACTGTGCAGGCCTGGCAACCCACTCCAGTGTTCTTGCTTGGAGAATCCCAGGGACAGGGGAGTCTGGTGGGCTGCCGTCTCTGGGGTCGCACAGAGTCGGACACGACTGAAGCGACTTAGCAGCAGCAGCAGTGCAGGCCAGAAGAGAGTGGCTTAACATATTCAAAGTGCTAAAAGGAAGAAAGTCAACCAAGAATTATTAACAAGGTTATTATTCAGAATTGAAGAAATCAAGACAGATAAACAGAAGTTAAAGGAATTCATCAACACTAAACCAACCCTGAAAGAAATAATGAAGAGACTTCTTTAAGCTGAAAAGAAATAGCACTAATTAATAATAAATTTAAAAAAAATAAACACATGAAAGTAAGAACCTCACCATTTTTGTTGTACAGTTGTTAAGTCATGTCCAACTCTTTGAGACTCCATGGACTGTAACCTGCCAGGCTCCTCTGTCCATGAAATTTCCCAGGCAAGAATACTGGAGTGGGTTACCATTTCCTTCTCCATGGGATCTTCCTGACCCAAGAATCAAACTGCATTTCCTGCATTAGCCAGTGGATTCTTTTGCAACTGAGCTACCAGGGAAGCCCCCCCCAAAAAAATATCTCACTCAAAAGGGTAAATATATAATAAAGTAGAGGGTCAGTCACTTATAAAGTAAGCATGAAACTTAAAAGACAAAAAACTAAAATATATTGTTCCAAAAATAGTAAAATTAACATGTTATGAAAAACCCCAAACAATCTTTTTGGCCAACCTAATATATCCTGTGGGTTTTGATAAATGAATAATGACATGTATCCACCATTACAGTATCATACAGAATAGCTTCATTGCCCTAATTACTGTTGCAATGGGGAGACCTGGATTTGATCCCTGGGTTGGGAAGATACCCTGGAGAAGGGAATGGCAACCTACTCTAGTATTCTTTCCTGGAGAATCCCCATGGATAGAGGAGCCTGGCAGGCTACAGTCCATGGGGTTGCAAAGAGTCGGACATGACTGAACGACTAAAACACAGCACAGTTTCTATAGTGCAGTGCCTTTCATGGAAGGATGGAAAAGAGGGGTGATTTTTAACGGAAATATACAAGAGATGTCATGTAGTAAGAATTCAAGAATTTGGTGACTTGCTGTGTTGATGTCTGTATTACAGTAAGTGATGAATGTCCCTTTGTCTTTCTTACTGAAGGATGGGTCATTGCCTTCTGCAAAAACAGATTAGTCGGTCATAGCATTGAGACTTTTATCCAGGGAAATTTTTGTATGTGTTTCTTACATTCCATTCCCAGGTTCAGTTTTAAAATATCGTATTAAATGCATGCTTAAGCTCAGTCCTGTGTTATCCTTGGCTCGTTTAAACTACTACTATTTTACTCTAGGACCTCTCAGACTCACCCATGCTAGGATATGTTGCCTAATTCCATTGCTGTTCTCTGTTACACAGTGGGATATAATAGAAAATGAGTTATTAGGACCCTAAAATAGCAGTTAACCAGTTTCTTGGTTGTCCAGCAGAATGACTTATGCTGGACAAGTAGTAAAGCATGATGATTCAATTTCGTTTATTACTTTTATGATCCCCAGGGGAACATGGACTAACATTTGCATGACTGAATTATTAACTTGTATCATTTTGCATTTTTTTTAAAAAACATGATATATGTGTAGATAGATCAGAGAAAGGTGGAAGAGAGAAAAGAACAAGTGATGATCCATTCATCATGAATTTATGCCGCCAATCAGTTTTACAGGTCTCCTGTTTCCCCAGTCTCCCCAGTTCATTGTTCTTCCTGAAATCTCAGGACTGGGGAGTATGTGTTCAGTGTTCAGTAATGCAAGAAGAGAAGAACTAAACTATGATTTAAGACTAGGGGCCCTTTGAGGGCTCAAATTGGATCTCCACATTTGTATTTCTAGCACATGACTTGGCACCAATAACATGTCATAAATGCTTGATGAATTAATAAAGTAAGGGCTAGCTAACTGTTCCATTTATTCATTCACTATCTCTATACAGTAAACCTTTATTGGGTGTCTAGCAATCTGAAGAAAATTATCCCTTCAAAGGTGACAGAAAAAGATTAGAAGTACTGATGTCTTCATAGACTCATTGATCAGGAAAAGGTGCTAAAGATCATCTAATTCAGTGTCTTAATTATACACATAAGGAAAAGAAGGTCCATGGTAATGAGGCATCTTGTGCTGAGGCTGCAGAAGGTGGAACTCAACACCAGTCCTCTGACTGCCACTTCATCAGCGCTGCCGAAGTTTACCTCCACAATGAGTAAAATGATTTAGTGTTTTTAATAATTAACATTATTGAGTTTTTTCCCACTTCTCACCTGCGGGTGAGGTGAATGTACATCATACCCAAGTCTTGTCAGTTTAAGGCTACATTTCCACTCCTTCCCAGAGAGGAGCTGAACTCACAATGCCCTTGCCTAGCAAACCACCCCAGGGGAAGTAAAGTGGGTGAGGTGCCTGACAGCCAGTAGAAGACCCCACAAGAATCAGTCACCAGTGTCCCTATATCAAGGCTCAGAATTATTCTAAGATATTTATTATATTTTGTAATTAAATGTTATAAATACTGTTTATAATAAAATATTATTTCTCGAAACCTCTAAGGACAACAATTTCATTTACAGTACCATCCAAATAATTAAGTACCTCGGAATAAATTTAATCCAGGATGTTAAGACTTGTACACTGAAAAGTATAAAACATTGCTAAAAGAATTTAAGAAAGACCTACCTAAATGGAAAGACATCCCACATTCATGAATTGGAAGACATGATATTGTTAAGATTTTCAATATCATACTAAAAGATCTAGAGAATAAATTCAGTCTCTCTTGAAATATCAGTGGCCTTTTTACAGAAATGGAAAAAACAATCCTCAAATTCATATGGTATTGCAAGAGGACTGAATATCCAAAAATTTCTTGAAAAAAAAGAACAAAGTTGGAGGAGTCACACTTCTCAATTTCAAAACTTGTCTCAAAGTTACAAAAATCAAAGGAGTTGTTGTTAGTACTGGCATATAGACCAATGAAACAGTTAAATCCAGAAATAAAGGCATACATCAGATTTTGGCAGGGACACCGAGAGCATTCAATGGGGAGAGAATAGTGTCTTCAACAAATGGGGAACCCTACCTCACCCAATTTATAAAAATTGATTCAAAGTGGATCAGTTACCTAAATATAAGAGGTAAAACCATTAAAGTCTTAGAAAAAGAATAGAGATAAATCTTCATGACCTTAAATTTGGCGGTTAGATATGTTACCAAAACCCTAGTAACAAAATATTCAATGTAGATGAACTATACTTTATCAAAATTAAAAACTGTGTATCAGATAACATTATAAAGAAAGTGAAAAATCGCTTCTTGACCTTTTGACTTAAGATCAAGTGAAGACATGAAAAGATGGCCTACAGAATGGGAGATGATATTTGTAACACATATCTGATAGAATATATATTCTGTTGTGTAAATAAAGTATACATATATATTCTGATATATTCTAGAACCTGAAATACATAACACAAAAACAAAATGACAACCCAATTTTTTAAAATGGTCAAAAGTCTTAAATATATCTCCAAAGAAGTTACACAAAAGAAGATAAAACAGATGTCGGCCAACAAACCTAAGATGCTAAACATCATTGTTCATTAGGGAAATAAAATTCTAAACCACAGTGAGATACCACTTTATACCTACTAGGATGGCTGTAATTTTTTTATAGAAGATAAGTGTTAGCAAATGTGGAGGGAAGTTGCAATCTTTAAGCATTGCTGATAGGAAACCAAAACTGTTCTCTCGTTGTGGAAAACATTTTGGCAGTTCCTTAAAATCTTAAACACAGCAATACCATATGACCCTGCAGTTCCACTCTGAAGTATATACTTCCCCAAACAAAAAACAGATACATGTGCATGCATGTTTGTAACAGCATTATCCCCAATAGCCAAAATGTGGAAACAGCCCACATGTCCATCTCTGGATGAGTGGATTGACAAAAATTGTTAAGTATTATTTACACAGACACAAAAGGCCACATACTATATGATTCCATTCACATGAAATATCCATATTAGATAAATCCATAGAGACAGACTGCAGATTTGTGACTGCCAGGGACTGGGGACCAGAGAGAATGGGGAGATACAGGTTAATGGGTAAGTTCACTGTGAATGTACTAAATGCCACTGAATCTTTTACTATAAAATGGTTACTTTTATTAAAATGAATTTCTTCTCAATTAAAAACTATAATGGATGATTCATTCAGGATAGTGAAGATTTTGCATAGTTCCTTTAAACATCAAAACCTTGTATTATTCAAAACAAAAGAAAAACACACATACCAGGATGCAGTGGTGTCTTCACCATTGAAATAATTTTCTTAAGTATCTGCTATTACTAATAATAAACATTTATATAGCACTCGCTATGTACCAGGTAGTATTCTTATCCTTTCATACATTAACTAATTTAATCACCACAGTAACTCTGTAAGGGAAGTGTTATTTTCATATTCATGTTTCACAGATACGGAGAAGAGGGCAGAGAGCAAGGTAATTACAATGCCAGGATCACACAGCTGCCAGAACATGAGCCCAGGCTGCCTTGCTCCAGAGCCTGTGCTGTTAACTGCTATGATATACAGCTTCTTAAAATCTTTCTGCATTAATACAGTAAACTCCATAAAGCAAGGATTTGAATCTATACCAGGCCCAGGGACAAATCTGATAGTTATATGGTAGATGAATGAATGAATTAAAAAATGAATCAACTTTATACCAGTATTGTTAAATTAATTAGATTAAATGTGTCCCCTTAAAATTTATATCTTCTCTAGTAAGATATCCAGGGTTTGCCTGGTAGCTCAGATGGTAAAAGAATCTGCCTGCAATGCAGGAGCCTTGGGTTCGATCCCTGGGTCAGAAAGTTCCCCTGGAGAAGGAAATGGCTACCCACTCCAGTATTTTTGCCTGGAGAATTCCTTGGACAGAGGAGCCTACAGTCCATGGGTTTGCAAAAAGTCGGACACAACTGAGCGACTAACACATGCACACAGGAAGAGATCCCAGAATGCTCCCTCTCCCTTCCCACCATGTGCAGTTTCAGAAGGAAGACAGCCATCTGTGAACCAGGGATAGGATGTTCATCAGACCTCAGATCTGCTAGTGTCTTGGTCTTAAAGCTTCTCAGCCCCTAGAACTATGAGAAATAAATTTGTTATTTCTACACATTTCCACACAATTTACAGTATTCTGTTATAGCAGCCCAAACAAAAACAAATATTTTGGCAATGAGAAACTTTTGTGTTTTCTGCTTCACTCTCAGTGATGTTTCAGAGAAGTGAGAGTTGATATAAGTAAGGCACTGTACTAGGCACTACAAGTAAGTAAGATGAATAAAGTTGAATCTAGAATCAGTGAATTATTACAGAACTGGTTCTTATTTAAACTACAATGAATTATGTGTATCTGTAGTGGAAACAGATCTATAAATCTAACTATTTTGTAAGGCATTCCCCCCCCCAATAAAATGGGGATGATTATTCTTAATGCATTAAGATCTTTATATATGTGTTTAAATTGATGACTTAATTTTTAAAGCTAGTTAAGATCCTCATCAAGGGTATTAAACACCACAGAATGGTTCATTTTATGAGGACTTTATGTCCAAAGAAAGGAGAACAGGGTTATAAAGTCACTCAAACATTGCAATAATACACTATCTCTTACTGGGAGCAAAGGTGTCCAGAAAAAAGCTACCATCTGGTTGTGTCTGGATGCTGTATGAGCAAATCTGTCAGCTTTCTCAGAGCCTTATTCACATACCATTTTGCCTTTTTGAGCTGACCATTCTAGCCTGCATAATGTTCTTTCAGATGTGTTAGCAAAAGCAGCTCAAATTCTATTGTACCATATTTCAATCATTAACTAAGCAGTCTGCATGTTTCCGTACAAAGCCCCTGCCCTGGAGACAGAACTTGTATGAAAGAACAACACGACAGGCTCTCATCCCTTAGTGTCTGATTGCCTGCTTGATTTGTTATTTGCCATCTAGGGAGAAAAATATCCAAATAAAATGTTCATGGAGTACTATTCAGGATATAGCTGAATAAAGAACAACAGAAGAAAAACAGAAGACTGGGCAGCTGCATTTAATCTCAGTTGACTGTTATTAAGGGGCTTTTGTTCATGACCATTTATTAAGCACCCCATTTGAGCCAAGTGTTTTACTAAATATAATCACTGGGATTCTTTCACTATCCAGTGTGGCAGAACTGTCTTTCTTTCACTTCCTAGAATGCACTGAAGTCTTTCTGTCTTCAGAGTCTTCAAAAGCGGTTTCATCTACCTGAATAATCACTCCCACCCCATTTCACCAGGCCACTTTCTGCTTATCTTTTATGACTCAGCTTAAATGTCTCTTTTATCAGGAATACTTTCCCTAACAACCTATGAAGCTGGATTCCCCGATTACTTCTCTCATAACATCTTGAACTTTTCCTTCAGAGCATTTAACACAATTATAAGTAACTGCAATATAACTTGTTTCATATTCTCTGCTGGGTATAAGCTTTAATAAGGCCATCATAGAGTCAACTCTGGCTCACCACTAAATTCCCAGCCACTAGTTGAGTACCTGGCACATAGTAGAGGCTCAGTAAGAATTTACTGAATGATAAAATGAGTAAATGAATGACTACAGGTAGACCATGCCCTGTAATACAGTTCAGCACTGTTTAATTTTTGTGTAGGATCTGTACTATTTTTGGGATTAGTCTTTATTTTTAAATTAAGCCCTAATTGCTAAAAATATAAAATAATGTAACCTAGTAATTGAGCCTAGAGAAGGGGGAGTAGTTGGTGGGGAGATGAGTTAAGTTCTATTTAGGTCTATCAGAACATCCAGCTACCTGGTTTAAAGCCCCTTCATAGTTTGGGATCACAGAAAAATGAAATTAAATCTTCTTTCCTCTTTCTCAAAAATGAAACTTTCCATACAAAATCTCAGGAAGTTTGACAGTCAGTAGTTACTTAATGATTAGGCTCTATTTTAAAATAATACATCAGTAGTTTTTTTCTCTAATTTATCCCTTTATTGAAGGTTTTATTTTATACTGCCCACAATATTCATTCCCTCAGTGAATAATCCAATAAGTAATAAGACAATTCTGAGACCAAAGAGAGAGTCTATATAGAGAAAGGAAAAATGATGTAGAGGGAATTTGAGCCTTTTAATGTGAAATCTGATTTGCATGTCAACCACAGTCATGTAAGATTCAGATTGGAGTTTTGTAATAGTCTCTGTTTTGTTCTATCTTTCATAAAAACTTGTGGGTTTTTGGTTACCAGAATTTGCTATTTGTCTCTTATTAGTTGGAAATTCAGCTTTTCTTTTGGATACATTTCAAACTTTGTGTGGTACTGTACCTTCTACCATCCACACAAGCCCTATGAGCTAAAGTTTCTATAATTTCTCTTCATAGGGTTCAGAATACAGCATTTTATTTCAGGTTCTTATTAGCCTACTGAGTTTTCTTTCTCTATTAATATAAAAATCTCAGTTTACCAATATTGGCACCGATGTGGAAATTATCTTTTTCTACCTCGAGAAGTCTGAAATGACATGTCAAACATATATATATATATATATATAGAGAGAGAGAGAGAGAGAGAGAATGTTAGTTTACTTACTTTCCAAATTTTTTTTTATTTTGATAGTTCATTTACTCAATTCCATTGGCTTTCTAAATGTCAATGACAAGTAAGAAATGAATGGACAAAGAATACCTGAAAACTAAGATTTGTAGGCTCAGTGGCATTTGTAATGACTGGACCATTAGGACACTTGGAAACCATTACATTGCTTATGAGCATTTAAGTTTTTAGTTAAATGATTCATTTTCCTTTTCAAGATTAGGACATTAAAATCTAATTAGGGAATGGCCACGGCTTGGATGCACAAAAACCTAACATCATTTACCTTTATAAACATGGTTAGAGTTTATACTTACAGAAGGATATTTTTGAGGGATGAATTTGATCGAATTTTTCTTATTATTCATATTCACATGTGCACAAACCAAATTTTTACCACTAGATTCTAAAAGTAGAAATCTTTTTCCTACTAAAAATTAAATTATTATGAAGAAGAAATAAAAACTATGCTTAGACTAATTAAGGAAAGTTATTTTTCATTTTGGTATATTTCCTTCTAGTCCTTTTCCTATCCATATGTTTCACTGAACAATTTTCTACAGTTGAGATTAGGATATATTATGTTCATTTAACATCTTATCTTGAACCTTTCCCATCTTCGTAAATACAGTGTCTTATAAACTCTTAACTGGAAATTCAAGTTGTTTCAGAAATTATAAACATTTATATTGACCTTCATCTGAATTTCTGATTTTTTTAATGTAGAATAGATTCATAAGTGAAATTACTGAGTGAAATATCATGGACATTTTTAAGGCTTTTGATGCACATAGTAAAACTGCTATTTGGAATGTTAACATCAACTAAATTCCTACTTGCTACATATGATAAAGCTTAATATCTTTGCCACAAGATAGGTCATATATATAACTTTTTAAAATAACCTAGTAGTGAAATGGGTTAAGAACATGAACAGAAAACTTATTATAATGAAAACTTAAGTATCCATATAAATATATATGAATAATATGAAATATCATTGGAAATACAAGCTATAATAATAAAAATACTACTTTAATTAAACTATTTTTTTCTTTGAAAGTATTTGAAGATTGGATGTTAACATTAGGGAAAGCTGGGTAAAGGGTATATTGGAACTCTGTACTATTTTTGTAACTTTTCTGTAAGTCTAAATTTATTTCAAAATGATGTTAGATAAATGACTCATATAATGGCTCTAGGTGGTTACTCAATAATGTCATTGTACCTAGTGACCTTCTATAAACGAGGCAGTGTAATCCCAGAAAACTTTGTTGAGCATACTCAGCTGGTTCTTCAGAGTCTTACTCTAGTATTAAAATATATATATATATATATATATATATATATGTAAAATATTTCCAATCAGTGCTCTCATCCATTGTAGAAGTCTCTGAATCTGTTCCATATGTTGATACTCTTTCTCATTTAATCCTCTCTACAATCCTAGAAAGTAAACCTTAAAATTATTTATGCTCAGATAAGTTAACCAAGACTGTATATCATTGAGTAACCCATCCAAAGTCATACTCTAAAATGTTTTACTTTAATTGGTTTCCTTTATAAGGTATGTCCATTCAGCAGAAATTGCTTACATTTGGAGAATGAATGTTTGTCTTTATTTCCAGCTGGACATGATGCTCCCTTTCCAACAGATGAACATATAGACATTATTCCACGAAGCTGCCAACTAACAACAGATGTTCCACAAGTCACACAGCTGCTAAACATGACTAAACTCCGCCAAACTGAAATAAAATTTGGGGGTCATCCTCTGAGTTCAGCAGAATCAGGTATGTACTCAAGTCCTAAAGTTTAAGCCTCTTTATTTTTAAGGCCAAAAAGTAGAGGGTGGTGGACCAGCCTGGCAATAATGCTTCATAGCTTGAGATTATATATTAAATCACTTTGACATCAGCTCTTGTCAGTGATAAATCATTTTAAATTTCTTTTTTAGCAACTGAAATAGCTTCTCGATTTTTATATGTTAAGTCAAACATCCTTGGTTATTCCTCTCTTCCTATATGTCTCCAAACCCTGCCAGTTACACCTCCAAGTCATCTCTCAAATCTGATCCTATTCTAATTTCATTGTTTGGGTCCCCACTGTCACTTAACCTTACCCTCCCAGTTAATCTTTACATTACTGTCAGATTTCTCTTTCTGATAATAGAAATAGAAATGTAACCATGGTGCTCTTTTATTAAAGACTTTTAATGCCTTTCCTGCTATCTTAGAAGACAGAATGAAAAAATGCCCCTGGGGACTCACACAAAGTCAGTCTCCCTTATTTCAAACTTACTCCGCAGTTTCATCTCCAGACCCTTTCTCTCATTCCCTATGTGTTAATTTCTGACCACTCTCTGCAGCTTTCATATGTTCCTATTTTGAGATTGCTGTTTCATTGGCCTAAAATGGCTTCTTTGCCTTTCTGCCTGGAAAAACACTCAATTTGTCCTCTTAAATCCAACTCAAATGCCACCTCTTCTGCCTTAACAAGCATTGTTCTCCTTTTGTGATGGCCTTTTGTTCCTTGCAGTACTTTTTACTTAATATTCTTTCATTCTCAATTAAGTGTGACTCTTCCAAAAAGAGCACTGTACATCATTCTTCTATATTCCTACCACCTAACACAGTGTTTGCTATATATTTGGCCTGGTGCTGCACACTCATATGACAGTAGCCAGTCAGACAACAGAAATGAGTGAAGTGAGCCGGATGCCTGGACATCCGACCCACAGAAACATTTCCTACTTCTGCAGTGAGCCATGTTGGGAGTGTAGGGGAGCAATGAGGGAAGAAGAGTAAGATAGTGCTTCAAAAAGACTGTTCCCTACTGTTGAAACAGTAATATCAACAACTGACAGAAATGATACAGCACATGGCAGTTAACACTCAGCCTCTGGGAGTGAGCCACACGGGAGTGGTGAGAACTACAGCAGACTGGGTTCTCGTTCTCAGCCTAGAGGGACAGCTGCAGTTCAGTTCTAGCCAGATTTTGCCTTGCAAGAACACAGGCACAGTCTCACCAGATCTTTCTTTTTTTTTTCAAGAGGAACTCAGTATCCCAGTGTTTATAACAGTATTTATGTAAAGTCACTCAGTCCTGTTCGACTCTTTGCAACCCCATGAACTGTAGCATGCCAGGCTTCCCTGTCCTTCACCCTCTCCTAGAGTTTGCCCAAACTCATGTCCATTGAGTGGGTGATGCCATCCAACCATCTCGTCTTCTGTTGTCCCCTTCTCTTTGACAATTTTAAAATATTGTCTAAACTCTAAACATTTTTGAAAACACTCCTAGAGTCAAACAAAACATGCCAGGGCTGCCAGTTTTCTACCTCTGTATTGGACACCCATAGCTATTGACCAAACAAGTGAATAGTACTTACAGATCAAGAAATCTGTTATTCAGATGAGCAGTTCTCAGCTTCTTGTATGTTAGAATCACTTGGGACATTTTAAAAATAACTGATATAAAAAAATTTTTCCCCCTAATATCTATGCTTCACCCCCAGAAATGTTGATTTAATTGCCTTTGGCTGGGTTTTTTGGTTTTTTTTTTAAACTTCTCCAGCCATTGTGACGTACAACCAGGTTTGAGAACCCTGGATGAGTGACTGGATCACCTATCCCCACAAAGGTGATAACCTTGAGAGAAATCATGGTGAGGAGTGGAGGAACTAGTAGAGTGTGTTGGTTCTCAGATAACAGGTGGGGAAGAGAGAGTTGTCAAAATTCAAGAGTGGTCAAAGTAGAAAGAGGAGAAAAGAGATGACCATAATGAGATGCATTGCGTGCATGCTAAGTTGTTGTCTGACTCTTTGCGATACCATGGACTGTAACCCACCAGACTCTTCTCTCCAGTGGATTTTCCAGGCAAGAATACTGGAGTGAACTGCCATTTCCTTCTCCAGTGATGAGACGAATGAGTGACAAAAACAGACTCACTTTTCAGTTCAGTTCAGTTCAGTTGCTCAGTCATGTCTGACTCTTTGTGACCCCATGGACTGCAGCACACCAGGCTTCCCTGTCCATCAGCAACTCCCGGGGCTTGCTCAAACTCATAACTCACTTTTGCTCTCTCTGTTTATCCAATATTCATTTACTCTTGGTATATTTTTATTGCATATTTCTAGAGATTTGGGTCCATTCTGTTAACTTTTTCAGTATCAATCCTGTAAGAGAATTTGACACTATATTTTTCAGTCCTTTGTAATGAAATTTCCAAACTCACAAAAAAGTAGAGAGACTACATAGTGAATCCCCCATATTTCCATCACCTGCTTTGACAGTTGCCATCTTTAGGCAAGAATTTATGGGAGAAGAAAAAGGCAACCCACTCCGGTACTCTTGCCCAGAAAATCCCATGGATGGAGAAGCCTGGTTGGCTACAGTCCATGGGGTCGCAAAGAGTCGAACATGACTGAGTGACTTCACTTCACTTTGAATACAGCATCTGTCCATCTCATTCAGAGTAGAATCCCATTCATCAAACCCAGATGTTTTGGAAGCAACCAAAATGTCCATTGACAGATGCATGGATAAAGAAGATGGGGAGGTGGGTCAGCTACATGTATACATATGTCCCCTCCCACTCGAGCCTCCCTCCCACCCACCTCCCCATTCACACCGTCCAGATTATCACAGAGCAATGAGCTGAGCTACCTGTGCTACACCGCACCTTCCCGTTGGCTATCTGTTTTACACATGGCAGTGTATATACGTCAGTGCTGCTCTTCCAGTGAAAGAGATGGGAACACCAGACCACCTGACCTGCCTCTTGAGAAATCTGTATGTAGGTCAGGAAGCAACAGTTAGAACTGGACATGAAACAACAGACTGGTTCCAAATAGGAAAAAGAGTACATCAAAGCTCTATGTTGTCACCCTGCTTATTTAACTTATATGCAGAGTACATCATGAGAAACGCTGGACTGGAGGAAGCACAAGCTGGAATCAAGATTGCCGGGAGAAATATCAATAATCTCAGATATACAGATGACGCCACCCTTATGGCAGAAAGTGGAGAACTAAGAGCCTCTTGATGAAAGTGAAAGAGGAGAGTGAAAATGTTGGCTTAAAGCTCAACATTCAGAAAACTAAGATCATGGCATCCAGTCCCATCACTTCATGGCAAATAGACGGGGAAACAGTGGAAACAGTGGCAACATATTAAAAAGCAGAGACATTACTTTGCCAACAAAGGTCCATCTAGTCAAGGCTATGGTTTTTCCAGTAGTCATGTATGGATGTGAGAGTTGGACCATAAAGAAAGCTGAGCACTGAAGAATTGATGCTTTTGAAGTGTGGTGTTGGAGAAGACTCTTGAGAGTCCCTTGGACTGCAAGGAGATCCAACCAGTCCATCCTAAAGGAGATCAGTCCTGAATATTCATTGGAAGGAGTGATGTTGAAGCTGAAACTCCAATACTTTGGCCACCTGATTCGAACAGCTGACTTATTGGAAAAGACCCTGATGCTGGGAAAGATTGAAGGTGGGAGGAGAAGGGGACGAGAGAGGACGAGATGGTTGGATGGCATCACCGACTCAATGGACATGAGTTTGAGTAAACTCCGGGAATTGGTGATGGACAGGGAGGCCTGGTGTGCTGCAGTCCATGGGGTCACAAAGAGTCGGACACAACTGAGTGACTGAACTGAACTGATAGCTCATTCACATTCTTGTGAAGCAGAAACTAACACAACATTGTAAAGCAAGTATATTCCAATAATAAAATATAAAAAAAAAATTAAAAAAAAAAAGAATTTATGATAGCAGTGAGAACATGGATCGTGAGAATTTGTATATTTGTTATATATACTATCTTTAGATAGAGAGGGAGAGAAAGAGAATATACACAATCTATGTTCATTACAGAACCTTTGGAAAATATATAAAACTTCTCACTACCCAGATAGCCACTGTAAACACCTCACATCATAATTCAGTCTTAATGGAAAATTCTCTACAGAATACAATGAGGAAGAGTGTTTTGCATAACCAAACACTCTGTCTGTATCTAACAGGCTGTGATAACTTTCCATATCAGAAATGATTGCAAAGCCTATCAGGTAGCTCTTTGTAGTTTTAAATGCTCTTTTTTTCTTCTGTCTCTCTAGCTTAACGTTTTAAGAATTGTGTCTTTAAATGAAAATGCAAGTCTGTATCCAAATATTTTGTGTCTTTGTTTTAAACTTCAAGGACACTTGTAATGCCAGAGAATAAAGAGAAATTTGAATATTAAATGCATCATTAACTCAATATTACAATTAAACAAACTTTTTCATAGGCCATGTTCAATCCCAGCTTGTAGAAGAAGGTTAAGTTAGTATATATTTTTCTGTATATGGACTTTCAGTGCATAAGGATAGTCAACATGAGTTGTTTATACAGAAAATTACTCACCACTGAAAAGCTTATTTCTTCTGTCCTATGAAACTCAGATGTACTTATATTAATTTATAACCATATGGCTTATGATTGTTCATCTGAAGTAAATCTCATAGCACATGTACAGCAGCTAAAATTTACATGAACGTACATCAAACTTTGTAGTTCGCTTTCTGCAAATACTTTTCAGTTGTTTATTTTGACATTTGTGGGCTTTGAACCTTACTATAAGTGATTATAATAAAAATTATTGTTCTCTGTGTGAGAGATTTTATTTGAAAGATGTAGCTAATGACTAACGCCCAAGGACAGACTTTTTAATCATGGAAAAACCAGGAAGTATTTCTTCATTTGAAGTATTTGTTTTTGTGTCTTTCTAAAATATGGGCTCCCCATGATGAGATTTGAATTGCATGAAAAGGGGCTAGGGTGCTCTTGTAACTAACAGTACTTAATGTAAATTGTGATCTTTTATTATAAATGTGCATGCTAAGAGATTCCAGTATGCCACTACAGAAAGAAGTAACTGCTTCCTATGGATGCTTTCTGGCATGTTCACCAGAGCTAAAAAGGAAACCTTGAACCTTCTGTTTTAGAGTGCATTTTTTGAATGTCATGTAACTTGATCAAGAGCATTTAATGAAATTAATAAAGTAATTGTGTTTCCAAAATGTCTGTTACCACACATTTGCACTGTTCACTTTATCAGTTCCCAGTGCACATTAGCTAATGATTGTTAGTCTGCAGAGGACTGTAGGATCTGATGATCTTATTTTCATTAATGGAACCCCACTTCAATTGAACCAGAGAATAAGATCTAGTTATTGAAGTTGAGCATTCAGCTACTAATGACAAGATGCAGTGGTCCACTAAGCACAAATCAAAACTAGTAATTTGCTTAAAAATTAGGACATAGTTTTCCTAAGTGCCCTCCTTTCCACAGGAGCAATCTTACTAGATTTTTAGTCCTTTTTAAATAAGAAGACTGACATCCCTATCTCCTAGCTCAATTGCAAACACATAAATGAAAGCATCTAGCAAAACCATGACATAGTGATCTAACTATAGTTGGCATTGGTGAGATCTTTAATAGAATTTCTTCTTTGCTTTGGACATTATGAAAGCAAGTTTCAAATCAAGCAACAATATCTGCTGTAAAGTAGAATCTTAAAGAAAAAAGAGTTAGATTCTGTCTTTGGAAACAAGCGAGACACTTCGGGAACAAGCGAGACACTCTAATTTCTTCTTTTCTAAAGCCAGACTTCTGGTATTCCCCCAATCCCTCCCAGCATCAGGGTCTTTTCCACTGAGTCAACTCTTCGCATGAGGTGGCCCAAGTATTGGAGTTTCAGCTTCAGCATCAGTCCTTCCAATGAACACCCAGGACTGATCTCCTTTAGGATGGACTGGTTGGATCTCCTTGCAGTCCAAGGGACTCTCAAGAGTCTTCTCCAACACCACAGTTCAAAAGCATCAATTTTTCAGCACTCAGCTTTCTTCACAGTCCAACTCTCACATCCATGCATGACCACTGGAAAAACCATAGCCTTGACTAGATGGACCTTTGTTGGCAAAGTAGTGTTCCTGCTTTTTAATATGCTATCTAGGTTGGTCATAACTTCCCTTCCAAGGAGTAAGCGTCTTTTAATTTCATGGCTGCAGTCACCATCTGCAGTGATTTTGGAGCCCAAAAAAATAAAGTCTGACACTGTCTCCCCATCTATTTCCCATGAAGTGATGGGACCAGATGCCATGATCTTAGTTTTCTGAATGTTGAGCTTTAAGCCAACTTTTTCACTCTCCTCTTTCACTTTTATCAAGAGGCTTTTTAGTTCCTCTTCGCTTTCTACCATAAGGGTGGTATCATATGCATATCTGAGATTATTGATGAACCCCATTAATCTTCATCAAATATACTAATTATCATGTTCATAAAGTTCTCATATTTACCCAGATGATTACTATTGGACACACTTTTCAGATAGCAAAACAAAAAGTTTCAATTAGATGGCTTTACAAAACTGCCCAGAGTATAAAAAGTGGACAAGGAAAGAATCCCCTGCAATGCCCCCCAGCCCACCTAAGCCCCTTCACCACGTGTGGTGAAAAGAGGGCACCAAGGGTCTGAGCCCAGGCTCCGAGTGAACAGATCTCTAAACATGGTGAGCCTCAGTTTCTTCATCTGTAGAGGTGGAATAATATCACACCAAGTGATTGAAAATTCCATAGAGGTCATGTACACATCATCATATCCATCATCCTTTAGATCTCAAATTGAATGTCATTTCCCTGACTGTAAAGGCTAGATACCAGCCCCCTGTCAAACACACTGAACCTTCCCTTCATAGCTCTTACCACAGTTGTAATCATGTATTTATTTATGATTTATTTGCTGTAGTATCAGTCTCCCTTGTGAGACTGTGAGTGCCTTGGAGGAGGTTATGTATCCGCCTTATTTCTTGTCTTATTCAGTGCTTAGAGCAGTGGCTGCCCAGACTAGGTGTTCAATCACTACTGAAAGAATTGGTGGATGATGGTGAATGGACTTCACAAATTGTTAAATTTTATTCAAGATGAAAGATATTAATAGCATATTTATGGGCATTGACTCCCTGTTAAGCACAGTATTTAATATGTTACATGGATTGTTTCAGATAATCTAACAGAAATGCCTGATTTAAATACTACTATTATTTCAATCTTATGAATGAAGGTGAGGCTTAGAAAGTTTAATTACTTTGTCTAAAATAGTATTGCTGTACTAGATCAGCCTTTTTGTGTTTTTGATAGTCCTTATAACAATGTACCTATAGTAAAAATCCAATTCAAAAATCTGGATTCTTGTAGCAGGTTCAATTCTGATTTGATTGTTAGATAATAGATGTAAGTCTTGAGCATGACCTCTCAATGATTAGAGTTGAAGATTCAGCAGGTTTTTCTAGTTAAACTTTGAAAACCTTGCAAACTTAAATGACTATAATAATTAGAACATTGTATCTTGGGACAAAAATGAATGTTTATTTTTCTAAAAGACAATTAGAGAGTAGACCCTCAGGTTTTATAATCTAACTACAAAGGCTATACCCCTCAGTAAAATAGCAAAATAATTAATGGTAACATCTCTGACCTACACCAAGTTCATTTTCCGCAAACTCAAGAAAATGAAATGCCTAGAGCATGACTTTAATCTAATCTTGATTTTTAACCTTCTGTTATGCATATTGATATCAGCTCTTAAAAGAACTCCTTTTAGAATTCAAAAGGCATGCATTTCTGCTTGTAGTTTTCTTTCATTAAGATTTTTTCTCATTATAGAAACTTTGTCCCTTCTACTTTTTATTTTAGAAACCAAAGGTCTAAATTACTTTTCTTACAGCTTTTAATTAGGACCCTATTATGGTGGATACAGAGCATGATACATGTTTACATGGATAATTATGACAATTTTTATATGATTATAAACAGAATCATTAAAGTGAAACAGGCTTTAAGAATGTGTATGTGTTAATTGTACTAATAAATTGTTAAATGCCTGCTAATTAAAGAAATAACTAAATGGTGGAGTATTGTATACTTTGCTTTGTGGAGGGAAAAATTTACGCTAGAATTTGTAAAACTTAAAAAATAGCTATCCATTTAACCACACAGTGGTAGATTTCTCTTTAAAGAAATCCTATAGTAGACTCTCTTATAAAATACATCCTATTCTCTGTGCTTTAAGGAATTATATCAAGCTTAATTATAGTTTTAATAGCCATTGGCTGTCCACTGCTAAGCAAGAGTTCCTCTGAGAAATTCAAGGTATTTAGGAATTTATAGCTGGAACTGTGACAGTATAATTTTTTAAGATACTCCCTCCCCCCAAAAGTTTATCTTTTAATCTTGGATACTGTCCACAATTTTGGTGAGATTTATTCATTGTCTACCATGTTCTCTGCTGGGCTCAGCAGAGGAGTGTACATGGAGTACAAGATAAATGGTCTTTCTACTCAAAGAAACTTAAATTGTTGTGGGGGGTGGGGGAAACCTGTATATAGATGAAGAACATGAAAAAATCAAAGAAAACTGCACATGTATGATGTTTGAACAGAAAGATATGCCGATAAGCAAATGGTTTCTATGATTGGAAGTTAAAAAAAAGAAAAAAAGCTTCTATTCTGGTATTGAAAACTCCCATATAGGCCTATGCCATATCCCATATACCCCTTGGGGACTCTCAGTGGCTCTTCTTTCTGGGAAAATCCACATTTGAGAACAAATTCAGTAGTCTAGGATTTGTTCTGTTTGGTCACAGAAGGTACAAATGATGAGTCTGAAATAGATTTTTCCAACTGGCCTGGAATTTGAATGTCATTTCTTTCTTTTGCTGATCTTAAGAAACTAGCAATATTTTTATTGACTCCAAATGGTTGTTTGTAAATGACTGAAAAGATGCAGTTGCACACATAGCCAAGTCCATCTGCTAACACTGGGAAATTTCACATGTAAGCTGAGTTAGGCATCTGATTCTGGTGCCATAGCACTGCAGCTGTTGAAAGCCACTCAGTTCACATAAGTATCTATGTCTTGGTCATTGCTGACCCTTCTTTTTCATCCCCCGCACCTTGGCAGTTGTTCTGTATAGTCGTCCTCCTCAATTCACACATAAAACTCTCAGGTAGATTTTTTCTTAAAAATAAGTTTTAACAGTAGTTAGAAATATTTAGTCATTTAATCCAACTTCCCTTCTGACCTGTTATACTTTATGATTCATTTGGTTTGCTCAGCAAAGGTCTGTTGCTCTCTGTCAAGCAGTAGGCTAGCAAATCAGGGATGACAAAGCAGACCGCTGAGTTTATATCTACTGAAATATACATCATTAGAGAATCCCATAAACACATGTGAAAGCACAAGTCTGACACATTCTGTGAGGGAAAGCTTATGGGAGTACCTAATTTGGGTACCCTAATCAGAGGGGTCTGGGAAGACTAGTCTGAGAAAGTGACACATAATCTGAAACATGAGGGCCAAGAGGGCAAGGAAGATCCTTCCTGCCATGGGCAACAGCGTGCATGAAAGCTCTGATAGGAAGAACTGAGGCCAGAGCAGAAGATGGAAGGTGTTAAGGCTAAACTGAAACTGGAACATGTAAGTTATTGCAGGCAATGTTAAGGGCTTTCTTCTTAATCCTAAGAGTGGCAGGGAAGCCACTGAAAAGTTTTAAGTGACAGAGAGGAATAATTCAATCAGATGTTGATATAAGACCATTTTGGCTACATTTTGGAGAGACTATGGGACAGGGAGCCAGAGTGAACATGGTAGATCAATTGAATGGCTTTGTGATCATCCGGGAGAGGGATGATGGTCTCTTCGATCAAGGTTCACATCAAGATTTTGACATTTCAACCTGAATTCTTTATGATGCCATTCATTAAACCAGATTCTTGGCTTTAGGTGTCTGATACATTGAGGAGAAGCTGATCAAGAAGGCCACTGGATAGAACAAGTGACTCTCAGAAGAGAGAACTAGGCTAAAAATAGAGAATCTGCCTTATAATATGCAAAATAGCTTTCCAGACTTATGTTCAAACACCTTCAAAATGACAGAAAATTCACCACCACAACAACTAGACATGCTTTAATTAAAGAAAGATGTTCCTTATGTTGGACTAAAAGTTTTTTTTTAAATTAATTTTTATTGGAGTATAGTTGTTTTACAATGTTGTGTTAGTTTCTGCTGTATGAAGAAGTGAATTAGCTATATGCACATATCCCCTCTTTTTTCAGATTTCCTTCTCATTTAGGTCACTTCAGAGTACTGAGTAGAGTTCCCTGTGCTATACACTAGGTTCTCATTAGCTATCAATTGTAAGAATCAGTTCAGTTCAGTTCAGTCACTCAGTCGTATCTGACTCTTTGCGACCCCATGAATCACACAGCACGCCAGGCCTCCCTGTCTATCACCAACTCCCAGAGTTTACTCAGACTCATGTCCATCGAGTTGGTGATGCCATCCAACCATCTCATCCTCTGTCATCTCCTTCTCCTCCTGCCCCCAATCCCTCCCAGCATCAGGGTCTCTTCCACTGAGTCAACTCTTCGCATGAGGTGGCCAAAGTATTGGAGTTTCAGCTTCAGCATCAGTCCTTCCAGTGAATACCCAGGACTGATCTCCTTTAGGATGGACTGGTTGGATCTCCTTGCAGTCCAAGGGACTCTCAAGAGTCTTCTCCAACACCACAGTTCAAAAGCATCAATTTTTCGGTGCTCAGCTTTCTTCACAGTCCAACTCTCACATCCATTCATGACCACTGGAAAAACCATAGCCTTGACTAGATGGACCTTTGTTGGCAAAGTAGTGTCCCTGCTTTTTAATATGCTATCTAGGTTGGTCATAACTTCCCTTCCAAGGAGTAAGCGTCTTTTAATTTCATGGCTGCAGTCACCATCTGCAGTGATTTTGGAGCCCCAAAAAATAAAGTCAGCCACTGTTTCCACTGTTTTCCCATCTATTTCCCATGAAGTAATGGGACCAGATGCCATGATCTTAGTTTTCACTCTCCTCTTTCACTTTCATCAAGAGGCTTTTTAGTTCCTCTTCACTTGATGCATAGTAGTGTGTATATATCAATCCCAATCTCCCAGTTCATCCTATCCCCCCCGCCTTGGTATCCTTACCTTTGTTCTCTATATCTGTGTCTCTGTTTCTGCTTTGCCGATAAGTTCATCTGTACATTTTTCTGTATTCCACATATAAGTAATATTATATTTTATTTGTTTTTCTCTTTCTGACATACTTCACTATGTGTAACACTCTCTAAGTACATCCACATCTCTGCAAGTGGCGAGAGTTTGTTACTTTTTATGGCTGAGAAACATTCCATTGGGTATATGTACCACATCTTTATCAATTCCTTGGCTGATAAACATTTAGATTGCTTCCATGTCCTAGCTATTATAAATAGTGCTGCAGTGAACATTGGCGTGCATGTATCTTTTAAAATTATGGTTTTCTCTGGGTATACGTCCAGGAGTGGGATTGCTAGATCATGTGGTAGTTCAATTTTTAGTATTTTAAGGACACTTCACACTGTTCTCCATGGGCTTCCCTGGTGCCTCAGGTGGTAAAGAATCTGCCTGCAGTGTGGGAGACCTGGGTTCGATCCCTGGGTTGGGAAGGAGGAGGAGGGCACAACAAACCACTGCAGTATTCTTGCCTGGAGAATCCCCATGGACAGAGGAGCTTGGTGGGCTACAATCCATGGGGCTGCAGAGTTGGACACAACTGAGCTACTAAGCGCAGCACATTACTGTTCTCCACAGTGGCTGCACCAATTTACATTCCCACCAGTAGTGTAGAAATGTTCCCTTTTCTCCACACTCTCTCCAGCATTTCAGTGGAGATGATTCCCTGAATCAAAAACCTTCAGTGATTCCCTACCTATTCTGTGATTGCCTGCCAGTTTTAGAATAGGCTCTTATCATTTTAAGGCCCTTTTCATTGTGACCCAACCCTATTCTTCCAACTAGGCTGGTGATTTCATTATTCCCCAACTATACCTTCCTCTTTTATTCTTTCATGCCTTTATTCAGTTACTTTCTTCTGCCTTGGATACATGGTGATAAGTTGCTTCAGTCGTGTCCGACTCTTTGCCACCCTGTAGCCTGTAGCCTGCCGGACTGGCCTGTCCATCGGATTCTCCAGGAAAGAATACTGGAGTGGGTTGCCGTACCATTCTCCAGGAGTTCTTCTCAACCCAGGGATGCATGTCCTGCATTACAGGCAGATTCTTTACCATCTGAGCCACTAGCCTATATATCTCTTATTCTTGAGATCTTACCATTCATTCAGGGTTTATTCAAGAAGTCACTTCCTCTTCATTCTCACTGGTCTTCCTTATTTAAAGGTAAAGCTCCCTGTTTACCTATAGTATCACTTCCCTTCAGATTCCATGAGGGCAGGCAATGTGTATTGTCTATTTTGTGTCACTGAAAACTTCTAGGAAATGCCTGAGTGCTGAAATACTTGTTCAGTTGAGTTAGTTTTATTTTAATTATTTCCTTAAAGAGAAAAAAACAATATTTTTCATCAACTTCCTTTTCTCTTTTTTTCTCTTTTTTTTATGAGGAAAAACATTTGTGGTAGTGGTTCTCATAAGACACTTAGCACAAAGACCACTTGGGGGAACCTGTGAAGATTATAGATTTCTAGACTCCCCAAGAAAATTCTGATTCTTGAGTGCATATCTGATAGATGCAGATCTGATAGATCTGATGTTGGACCTCATATCTGTGCTTTTGTAAGTGCCCGGGGAAGGTGGGTGGGTTAAAGCGGGGAGGATTCAGATCATATGTCCCCTCGATTGTACTTTCAGAAATACTGCAACATACTGTTTGCCATTACAGCCATTAATGGACTATTATTACCTTCCTTTTACAAAACAGATCAGTTCATTAACAGAGGAACAGTTAGCACGCGCAACAGTAAACATCAAGATGTTTGTCATATTGCCTTTGGATCCAAAGTTCTTGGACCACCTCCACTCTCTGGCAGAAGAAATAACATGAGGCTATCCAATGAGGTAGGAGCAATGTTTGAAGAGCTTATCTAAACATGGGTGGTATGGAAGGGGAAGGGTTTTCTCCCATTCAGAGGGGAAAAGGAAGGGAGAGAGACTACATGCCAAAAGCATAAGTCTTGAATAAATTTGGAACAGAAATTCTGGATTTTAGAAGACCCCAGAACTGTTTTCTTTCTGTCATGTCAACACAGTTAACACTTTTGAGTATTCTTTTCATTAAATATGTTCACAAAACTTAAAGAGAAATATATGTGAGCACATTTTGTGGTCTCCTTCAAAAAGGAGTTGGATCATCACCAGATACCTTACAATGAACAGATTCTTAAATGTTTTATCTTTAATTTCCTCTGAGTATCTGACATACACAGTGATTTTCATTTCAACCCCTACCTACTAAAGATGGAGTGTGGCAAATAAGCACATTTTAATTTATGTTTCTATAAGATTTGCTTGCCTTCTGTTTTATGTCACATTATATTTATCCCTCCATTTCTTTCTAATTTTCTACCATAATTTCCCTCTCCAACTTTTTAATGTTCTCATTCCCTTTGTTTTTTTTTTTTTTGAAACTTACTCTATTTGTCCAACTATTATTTCTTCTATGTAGATTCTACAAGAAATAAATGCAGTTCCTGTATTTTAAAATATAAGTTAATTCTTTTTCCTTATAGACAGTAAGATCTATTGGGTCTAAAAGTAACCGATCACACCAGCAGTCTACAGTAGAGAAGTGTGTTAACAGTGCAGAAATGTCAACCTTGCTGTTACCTGAGTCTGAGGCACAAAGAGATAAAGAAAATATCGGCCAAATAAAGCAGACTGTACCTGTTCTTGGTAAGAATTCTGCATAAAGATTGATAGCTAGTGAAAACACTGAGAAATGTTAATAAGAAATTCATAGTTATATTCTTGATTAGATCTTAAGTTCAGAGAATTATCATTTAAAAATGAAAATAGTGGTAGATATTGAAATATGTTTAGAATAGTGTGCTATATATATATATATATATATGCTGCTTCAGTCGTGTCCAACTCTGTGCAACCCCATAGATGGCAGCCCACCAGGTTCCCCCATCCCTGGGATTCTCCAGGCAAGAATACTGGAGTGGGTTGCCATTTCCTTCTCCAGTGTGTGAAAGTGAAAAGTGAAAGTGAAGTCGCTCCGTCGTGTCTGACTCTTAGCGACCTCATGGACTGCAGCCAACCAGGCTCCCCCGTCCATGGGATTCTCCAGGCAAGAGTACTGGAGTGGGGTGCCATTGCCTTCTCCCATATATACATATATATATGTATGTATATATAATCTTCGTGAACCTATCATTCTATTTATTGTTATTTTACATTGCTATAGTACCCCGTGTTTTTACTTTCTGATGACTAGTGATAAAATGTAATATCCAGTTATTGCTATATTTTGCAAACTCCATGTGCATTTTAAGTTTTCTTAGTTTTGTCTTTTAATTAGTCTTCCATTTGTAAAGAGCTCTTTATTATCCCTCCCTGTTACAAAAAATAGCCCCATTAGTAAAGACAAGACTTTTATCCCAAGTTATATAAGATTGAGAGTTCAGGGCTAACAGACTAAGTGATTTGCAATTTGTTTGCAATTGTTAGTTATTGGAAAGAATGGAAATCAGAACCCAAGGCTTACCACTCCCTGTCAATTTGTCCACTTTTACTGGTTTGACTTTTATCAGCATTGAAAAGGGGAGAGGCACTTGGGTTCATTTGATTTAGAAATTAATGATCACTGTTAGAGACTGTATCTCCATTGGAATATAAAACTGAGATGAGGAAATTAATAACAGATATTCAGTCCCAGTTTTATCACTGTCTGTGAGACCTTGATCAGTTTTCTTAAAAACTACGAGCCTCAGTTTCCTCATCAGTAAGGATACAGTTACTACTATCACTAGTAGTAATAAGAAATAACAGCTGCCTTAAAGGGTCAGTTTGAGGATTCAGTGAGAACAGTCCGTCAAGCACATTGTATTGTGCCAAAAATGTAAGTTTTCAGTAAATACACAATGCTGCTGCTATGAATATTATTATTATTATTACAGAAATTAAGAATTCTTCGATTGATCTCATTTCTCCAGGGTTCTTTTGGAAATTACCCTCTAAGTGCTTCTTGAATGATAGCTGGCCACACTCTTCTAAAGGAAAAAAATAATTTCTCTGCATTGGCCATAGATGTAATTTTTTTGTTTTCTAATATAGCATGTTCCATGATTAGCATTAATCTAAATTATTTCTAGTTCTCTATATGGTTATATTACATGAATAAAATGCACTAGTAATTTTGAGAACCTGATACAGTTCTAATATTGGGAATATAAATAAATAGCTAGTTCCTATAAAGAAATAAGTTGTGTTTTTTATACAGCTTTACATTTTGTCAAAATGATACATGAACATTCTCATTATGGCTATAATTACATTTAGAGTTGATTTCAAACTATATAGTACTTTCTCTTCTGGCTTTTTGTTCTTTGATATGAAAATGAACCAGCCAGTCTGCATATTATGCATCCACATCCCCCTCAAGAACCGTCAGCTGATAAGAATAACAACAGGAGAAGATTTCGGTTAAAAAGCACCAGCGGAGAAAGGACAGAGACACCCAGCGGTACGGCGCTAACTCAGTACTGTCTTATATCTGTGTGTTATTCATGGCGATGCAATCTCTCTCTGCAGGTTGTAAATTTCAAAGGATTATGAACCAATTCATTTAAAATATAAATGTCTGTTCTACAAGGATTATGGAAATCAAATTTTCTACAAAAGAATTGCTCTAGAGCCTGATGGAGATTTGTTGGATTAAACAGACAGTGCCCCAAAGTGAAGGACTTCCTACTTCTACTCTCAGAGGCTGAATAAGCTTAAATTGTTGATTTTTAGAAACGGCCCAAATCTGATGGAGGTTCCTGCCTGCAGACTTTACTAAAATTGAACTTAACTCATAATTTTTCAGGTTTTATTTATCTCTTTTCTTTTTAAGTTGGGCCCATTTTAGATTGTTTTTATATTTGCTGTCTCTCCTTTTGGACTTCTTGATGTCTATTATAATGTAGATTAAAATTTCAGCTCTTTGCAACCAGTAAAGCATTAGAGAGATATAGTTGATTATCCTCTTAATTGTTATTCCTTAGAATACTAGATTTGAGTCACGTATGTACAGATTTGTATACACATGCATTAGTCTATCCTGAATCAAGCCCAGAATCTATGATGTATACATATGTTAGCATAATTTCTCGAAAGTATAGCTTTCTTGGGGAGGCCAAAATTCTGCTTGCTAGGTTTCATATTATTTTTATAAAATAGTAGGTAGAAAAATTACTTCTGCAATAATGTCTGTGTCCATTTTTCTTAAGGTGCTAAAGAAACAAGCTTGGTTTAAAAGAGTCGAGTTCAACAAGAATTGTCATTTAGAGAAAACACACTCCATTTTACATGGAACCTAAGGAAAAAATATAGGACCTTTTAAAAATTATATGGGTTTTGGAATTCCTTTTATCACATATCATAAAACTTAAATTTAAAATGTCCCCATGCAAATATCAAGGAATTTTAAGATGAACCTCTACAAAAAATGCAGCTGGGTTCATCTTAAAATATCCCACTGGGAAAAAAAAATGCATATAATCTGTATTGTCACATCAAACTTTCTTTTTAATAGTCATATAGAAAAGTATACCAAATGCCATTTTTCAAAAATTAATTTATATATGTAAAAAGAAGTAATATAGAAGAAAATATTTATTCCATTAAAGGCAATTCTTCAGAAGATAACAGGAATGATGAACATAAAGCAGCAACTGTCCTCACCACTATGTCCCAGCAAAGAGCAGAGACATTGAACCCCAGCTCTCCAGTACCGCAGTCTCCTGATCAAGCAGGTTAGCATCTTTATTGTACCATAATTTCTAACAGTTAATAATATATGGATATGTTAAATATTTCAAGCCTGGGCATTTTGAAAAGTCATGATACAGACATTTCCTATAATCTATCATTCTTTAAAATTCTTTTTAACTCAGTTTTATGTCAGACTTTAATAGATGAAAGACTATTTTTATTTTCAAATTTTAATGCACAAGTTACCGTGTTCAGAATGAAAGTTTAAAACTCTGTGAAGTTTTCACATGACATCTTCACCCTCCCCAAAGATTATCTATGACATCGTCACCCTCCCCAGAGATTATCTATTGTTGCAATTCTCCAGTCCTCTTCATAATGGAGATGTTGGAGTATAGAGCATTGAGCCCATCAACATATCTTGCCTAGCAGGTGTGTGGTACTTTTACAAAAGCAAATTGTTTTTGAGCTAGGGAAAAAAGAAAATAAATGAAAATTGTTTGTAGTTTGTCAGTCTTATTTATGCAGTGTTGAAACCTTCATTAAAATGTTAGGCGCAATTAGTGTCTCTAGCATAAATCTGACTGTGTAGAAAAACTAATTAGATGTTTAGGTGATCATTCTTGCATTTATCTTGTTTGCTGCAATATTGTGATTACACAGTAATTTACATATTTTCCTAAGAAAACATACCAAATTATTCATTACAATTGATATGGAAATACTTGAGGTAAAACTGCAAATTCCAAAAAAGCATTTGGTAGTGAGTGAGATAATTAGAGTTCTTTTGGTGTAAAAACACTTCTTTTACTTTGACTTTTTTGACAGTTAATAATATGTTTGGTGCTAGGTCATACAAGTTGTTTAATTACCTAATGTAGATTCCCAAGATCTTTTCCTCCCATTTTCTTTGCATACTTCTGTACATAACAAAACACACTGGTTTTTGTAACCTTACTCAACATTTACTAAAGCATTTACCGTGTTTACAAAGCACCTGCTAGGCACTTAGCACCAAGCAGAGAGTTTGTTCTCCAGAAGAGGACAAGCCAGTGAATCTATTAATTTCATCCACCACAGAAGGAAATGGCAACCTACTGCAGTATTCTTGCCTGGAGAATTCCACGGACAGAGGAGCCTGGCAGGCTATAGTCCATGGGGTCGCAAAGAGTTGGACATGACTGAACGACTATCACTCACAGCTACACTGACTCAGGGCTCTCCACATTTGCTATGAACGTGGTCGGATGAAGTAGATTCAACCTGCTGTTGTCCATTTACCTATAGAAAATGGGAAAGCCTTGTCCTTACTAGATTTTATCTAAGAAATGCATATTTATAGCCCTTTTATAGGCAAGTTATGTTATATAATCATAGTCATAAGTTAAGAAACAGATGAATTCACTTGAGAAGAATACAATTTTATGTGTGCCATCAACTTAATTTTTATTAAAGGCCTTTTTGTTTGTTGCTTTTTATTTTTTAGTATCAGCTTTGAAATTTCAAGTTAGCCAGTCTTAGCTCTTGGATATTCTTCTTATGATATGACAAACATAATATGATTCAAGAATCAGGAATAAAATTACCATGTTTGCATTGTGGTTCTGCAGAACGCAGTTCTTGTAAGATTTTGACCATTGACAAAAAATAAGTGTAGCAAAAATTTTTTTTAAAAAAACGACAGATTCAGTTGAGAAAATGCTCAGCTTTTCCTGATGTCATTCTAAAGAAGAAAGTAAGCCTGCTTTTAATAATGCTTTTTATAGAAAATTTTTTTCAAGTTTTTTGTGGTCATGAAATTATAAGATCTATCCCAATATTGAGTAAAAGATAAATTTTTTTAAAGTTTTGATGACAATATATCTTAGTGGTGGTATATAGTATTTTTAAAGAAAACAAAAATGTTCAGAAAAGACTTTCATAACAAAACACTCTCTCCTAAAATTAAAATTAAACCCAAAGGTCCTTTTCAGCAGCAGAATTCACCAGTCACACTAACAAATATTTCTGTGGACTTACTATTACTTGACAGATCTTCTCAGTTTAATTTATGAATTGTCTTATTCCAATTAGCAGAGTGGAGGGGGAAAGACTGTCAGCTTTTTGTAGTTTTTTTTTTTTTTTCGCCTTCTGCAGTTTTGTAATCTGAACAAGGCCCAGACATTTTATTTAAAGAGCTTAAGTACTCTGTCCTCCTGAACTCAGACCCTTTTAAATTTGGAAGATTCCCCCACTCTGGATTATCAAATTAATGAGACTGTGCTATGAAGAACTTGCTGCAAGATTCCAGACTTTCAAATTTCCTGGCCAGTGTTTCAACTCAGATGGAGAGGAAATAAGTACAAATGAGTTGCCCATAGCTCTAAGGACTAACTGTGGGTTAAAAGTTTAGCAGGTTACAAGATGGGGGATAAATTACCTTCCTTGGCTTTTGCATTATTTGATAAACCTGTTTCAGCAACAAGAAATGTTAATTTAACTACCTGCCTAATATAACACTTATGGAACGCTACTCTAATTTCTGTCATCTTTTGCAATTGTCAGATGAGTGGATATTTCCCGAAAATGGCGATAACATCCCCTATTTGGCCTCTACCACACAGTCTCTACTTCTGCATGAAGATTCGTGCCATACTTCATGCCTGTGCCTAGAAGCCATCAAGGAAAGTGAACATGATCAACAGACAGAGGAAACCCAGATTGTTCCAAAGGATGTTTTCACTTTTTCATCCAGACCACGATCAGCACCTCATGGAAAGACTCAGAGTATGTCCCCAGAAGGGTGCCTGTTTACTTTGGATCTAAAGGAAGATACCAGTGTGACAAGGAGTGACAGCCAAACAGAGGAAGACTTTTACGGTGGTGACAGCAGCGAAGAGGTATGTTGCCTGACGAGGGAAATAGTTGTAAAGCATAGTTGTTCTATTAGCTCCAACTAAACACTAAAACTAGTTGAAAGAGGGGAAATCAACTGCTATTTATAAAAATGCAGCAGATTGCAGTGTCAGTCAACAGTTGCCTCAGGTTGTTATGGTAACTCTAAATTGTTGCCTTTTTTATTAACAGTCAGCCAATTTCATTTTTAATTATGGAAACCAGTTTTTGGTTTGATTTTGTTTTTTCATTTTAATCTTTGTCTCACAGAATGAGAAATAATATGCAGTTTAGTTATATGATAGCATGACCAGTCAAACACTGGGAACACATTGTTCTCTATCTCTGGGGAAATTGTGCTGCAGTTGCTAAGCATTCTGAACTGACAGTTTCCTGCCTTCCTTACTCCCCTGCCATCTTCTCACCTTAGACCTATTAGGACTCATTATTTTCCATATGGTCCCAGAATTTCAAGAGTTGTGCCAATTAAAGTTGCAATAATGAATCATGGATTACTGCTGGGACTTGCGTTACAGGAGGTTTTCTGTTTGCAATTATTTAGAATACAAATGTATCTCATAAATCAATAAATTCATAAAAAGTTTTTAATACCTTGTGAAATACCAAACTGGAGTTTGACACATTTGTTTAAAACTTAATATATTATACCTCTTTTTCTCCATAGAAAATGAATTTGTGAAATTTGTTTAGCATTGTTCTTTATTGATACGCATTGATATTTTCTAGAAAAAAATAATTATTTTAAAAGCAGATTATAGTGAAGTTATGGTTTAGTGAAATTATACAAATTATATGTAGAAATTATAGGAATAATTAGGAAAACATGTTTGTATGCTTACAAACTTATTTTTAACAGCTGTATCAGATTAAGAATACCCCTTTGGACAAGAGGAAATATGTAAGTCCGTAACTCCTACCTTCAGAACCAGTTGAGAATATGGTGAGATTGTTCAGACAGTAATTATGATTTTTTTCCAACTTTTAATGAGTTTCTGTAGCAAAAGTGCATGGGGAAATCCTTTTTTATATCATTCTTGCTTCTGAGTGTGATGAAACTGTTAGTCAAACGAAACATAAACCTACTGCAAACCGCTTTATGCATAAATGAATAAATGGTACATTTAAAATGTGTTGGGAACAAATTTGTCCCTTTCACCCTGAATAAAATTAACCTGTAAACTGTAAAATGAACATTTGTTTTCAGCATCTTTATTGCTTCCATCCCAACTGTCAATTCTTCTACAGTATTAACTGGTTAATCTAGTAATCATACTATTTTGTTAACTGGGTAGGCCCATCCCCTTCCCATGTGCATTTACCTGAGTCAAAAGAATTACTGTGATGGTAGCAGTTTTATGGCAGATGGGAAGTGACAGTTCTCTGGAAACTTTGAGAGAAGTATTATGTGGAAACTACCCTTTAAATAACACCACATTAGGAAGATACCTCTCCACCTATAATGAAGGATGAGCCTTGAGAAGAAGCAATAGAGCTTTTGGAGAAAATGAAGCATATAGTTCTGAATATTTCAATTTGTCTTTCCTTTATATGCTTTCTTTTGCTACTAGCTACTCAACTTCTGACATCCTTCACCATTTATTATGCAGACATGTACTAGTTACCAACCACATGAAATTAAAAATTAATTTATTATGCATTTTCAAAGCTGTGATTGACATAGCTCTCTGGTCACCCCTGTGCCAAGACCGTCAGAAGATGGCTTGAGTCTGTAGTGTGACCATCTCATTGCTAACACCTGCCCTGCTCCACCTTTATTCAGAGCCTATAAAGAGTGGGCAGCCAGAGAGAAGGGCAGAAGACCTCTATATCATGCAGGCTTTGCTGTTAGATGCAATAACAAGATACAAACTAAAATACAGATGACCAACAAAAGTGCTGGGCTGTGTTTAAACAAGTTCTATACCTTGTCTTGGTCCTTTTTTTATCAAATTGGTTTGTTTGGGGGATTTTCGTAAGTTACTTTTCTGTAGGATTATGTCTTCCATTTATTAATTATATAAGTCAATGGAAAATTAGATTACATATTATAAATGGTTATTTACATATAGTCTTTGAAGAAAAATCAGTTGATTTAGACAATCTTACTATTAGTTGCATCATTTTAGAATGTAGTATTCTTAGAGTAACACTATTGTACCTAAGGAAAATATAATGTCATGCTATAAATAATGGTGGACAAATTAGTAATAATTACATTACTTATTATGCATGAAGTTTGCAACTTGTAGTTGAGAGACTATTTGATGTTAGACTTCGAATATTTTTAAGGGGAAATTAGATGTATTCATAGAACTGTTCAACTTCAGCTTCTTCAGCATTACTGGTTGGGGCATAGACTTGGATTACCGTGATACTGAATGGTTTGCCTTGGAAACAAACAGAGGTCATTCTGTCATTTTTGAGTTTGCATCCAAGTACTGCATTTTGGACATGTATGGATGTGAGAGTTGGACTATAAAGAAAGCTGAGCGCAAAAGAATTGATGCTTTTGAACTGTGGTATTGGAGAAGACTCTTGAGAGTCCCTTGGACTGCAAGGAGATCCAACCAGATCCATCCTAAAGGAGATTAGTCCTGGGTGTTCATTGCAAGGACTGATGTTGAAGCTGAAACTCCCAATCTTTGGCCACCTGATGCGAAGAGCTGACTCATTGGAAAAGACCCTGATGCTGGGAAAGATTGAGGGCAGGAGGAGAAGGGGACGACAGAGGATGAGATGGTTGGATAGCATCACCAGCTCAATGGACATGGGTTTGGGCGGACTCCGGGAGTTGGTGATGGACAGGGAGGCCTGGCATGCTGTGGTTCATGGAGTCACAGAGAGTCGAACACAACTGAGTGACTGAACTGAACTGATGAGATGTATTCAGAAGCAAAAAAAAAAAAATAGGCAAAATCATGTTATCATGTTACAGAAAAAATATACTTATGATACTAAAGACTAATTAAAATAAGTTTTCAGTGCTAAGACAATTGTCTTTGTAATTTAAGTTACTAATCATCAGTTCACATTTGAGATCTTCGTTAATGTGAAAGACTCAAAAGCATAGTTTTTATTTTTTCACATCATTTTAATCTTTGCTTTACTATATATTTTATTCCCTAGGCAGATATATAACACTAATTTTCCTGATACTCAGTTAATTTGGAATTGGTACTTATTTGAAGACACATTATGGAAATTTATCTTGTGGTGAGTTGTAAAATCAGCTACCACGTAAAATGAATTTTCTAGGAAAGCTGTTAAAACCTTTCATAGGATTATAGCATCTTAAAAAAAAAAAAGAGCATGTTACTATTATCACTATTTTGTTTTTTATGCCATTATTCCCAATGTGGCTTGAAGTATATATATCCAGTTTGCAATTTGAAATAGATAGCTTTATATTAATATTTTATTACTTCTCTAATTCAGTTTTTATCTAGAAATATAGCCATTTTCCCCTAAACCCTGTCTGTGTATCACATACTAAAGTAGATAGTTACAAAGCTAGGTGATTTGTCTTATGTAACAGTCCAAACGAGAACATCTGAGCCAAAGAATTATCCGTATTTGGACATGAATTATGTAGACTGACTACTTATTATGTTCAAAATTAGCCAGGAATCTTCCAGATCTCTTCATTTAACTCTGTTGAAGCCTATCGAGGACAGATTTACAAACAAAACAAATTATAAGGACCGTTTTAGCCCTTTCTCTCAGCTTTCCTGGTATTGTTGCTTTCAAGGGTTGTTTTTTTTAACACTCAGTAGTTAAACTATTTCATTTTTTCTTCCTGATGGCATGTACACTGTTATCCTGTCACCCCTACATGCTTGACTAATAATTTTGAGTTACATTCTCACACATATTTGCATACTCACAATAGAAATTATATTTACTCCATATGAGGCCACTTATATTTCTGTGTAGCCTTTAAAAAACTTTGTCAGTTTACTTCTTGGAAAAAAATGAAAGAATTCTGTTTTGAATGTATTGCTTGCATTTTTATTTCTTTATATCATGATTTACAACATAACGTACTCTCTAAACCTACCAGGCAAATTTAATATTTATTCCATGTGAGTAATTCTTTTAGGCTGTTTGTATCTGCATATCTTTATTATTATCTTTTGAAGCTTTTTTCCTCTCTGAAAAAGTTAGTTCCTGTAACTTGGCCCTTCTTTGTTATAGGCTCGTAGTGTAGGTTATAAAACTCTTTGTCTTCTTAAAATAACATCATACAGCTTTTGCTAAAAGCTAAAGATTTGCAGATAACTATTTGGTTATAAATAAGAAATTTTCACAAAAAAACTTCGTTTTATTCACTTAAAGAACATGAAGTCTAGCTTATAAGAAAAATATATTTTTATCTTGCACAAGTAAAGGAATCTCATTATCTTCCCCAAATATTCACGTGATGATATTTGCCCATCCAATACTGTCCCTGTAACTTCTGCTGTGATTTGTCTGTGAGGCATCATCGGCTACAGGTAAAGATGTTTCCGTTCGGTTCAGTTCAGTCTCTCAGTCGCGTCTGACTCTTTGCCACCCCACGGGCTGCAGCACACCAGGCTTCCCTGTCCATCACCAACTCCCAGAGCTTTCTCAAACTCATGTCCATCAAGTCGGTGATGCCATCCAACCATCTTATCCTCTGCCGTCTCCTTCTCCTTCTGCCTTCAATCTTTCCCAGGATCAGGGTCTTTTCCTATGAGTCAGTTCTTCACATCAGGTGGCCAAAGTATTGGAAGTTTCAGCTTCAGCCTCAGTCCTCCCAGTGAATACTCAGAACTGATTTCCTTTAGGATGGACTTGGTTTGATCTCCTTGCAGCCCAAGGGACTCTACATAAGTAATTTGCTCAGGTCCTTGTAATACCAAGCACACTGCAAGTTAGTTGGTTGTTAGAAACAGTCACATCTTCCTTTCATTTTATTTGGCATTATTTTAATAGTTTCCTATTAAATTCAAGAGGTAGAAGAAGAAATACTCCTTAGGAACAGTTGTTAGTGAAAACTTTTAAGATACATTTGAATGGTTGATCTTGCTGTCATCAAAGAAAAAATTATTTTTTATAAAGATGTTATGACTGATACCTTTAGCTGTGTTTGTGCAAATAATTGTGCTCTTTAGTTGACAGATTATATTTCTGCATCATCTCTATTGTCTGCTAGTGCTATTCAACCAGAAGTTTCTGTCAGTTCACACATTTAATCACTAAAACTTTGGACAAAAGTAGAAACTCCTGCTGACTCTATCTCAGTTACAGATTCAGAATTGCCATCAAAAGTGTGTTTGGACTATTGCAGATGTGTTTGTTGAGAACTTTTAATAATGTTATATAAGACTGTTTTCACGGTGGACTGAATTAAAAAAGACAATTGAAATATAAATAAATATGATCATCCACTTTTATTATACAAAGGCTAAAACAGAGTTCTATCCTGAATCACTCAACATTAAAGGTGTGATACAAAAGAGCCTGGGTCCCATCTGCTCCAAGTAGATGGCCCTCAAGAGTCATTAAAATTATCTTTTTAAAATTACAGCTCAGCAAGAGCAATTCGCTTTGTGCATCCAGAAATTATTGTCCAAGTGCCCATCTGCATGTCCTTTCAAGAAACGTAGTTCAGCAGAGGAAGTGCTGGGTCCTTGGGGAAATCATTCTCATCTTCAGCATGCATATGCTGTGCTACAGTTAATCAGACAAACTCTATTGATGTTCCCGGCACTGGGGCCTGATTGAATATCTAACAAACAAATGTTTCTGAGCCCCGAAGACAAATGGTTCAAGAGATTTGGACTTTTAAAAAAATATTTTAAGTTAAATCAAAAAGATTTTGTATTTGTTCTTCTGAGAAACAGATGAACACATGATTGGTATATGAAAATGGCATACCAAATTCTTTACTACTATGACAAATTCTATTCAATTGCTATGCTGGTTTTCAGTGGTTCAGTGATAAACCAAATCAGTGAAAGTGGTTATTTTTCAATCAGATCATAGTAAATCAGATTATAGTGAACTTCTTATGCATATAGTACATATATATGTTATTTAGTACAGATTAATCCAAAAGCATGTTGAGTCTGCATGTTACATATATGAAAGTAATAAAAGTCATTTATGCCTAGATCATCTATTTTAGTAAGTCCAAACATTACTGAAGAAAAGAGGAAGGTTTTGTCAGTGCACCGCTACTAAGAAATACTATTTTTTTATTTTCCGTCTATTTTCTCTCTAAGATAGAAGCTGACCCAACTTAAATCAAAGTATTAGTCTTGTATATTGTCTTGCCTTTCCCATTTATCCTAAGTCCTCCTTCAAAATTGGGATAGATCAGATTTATTGGTTCCAGGCCAGCCAAAATAGGCAAGCCTTTTGTGCTCTGTCCAGATTCTCCACTTATTTGTCTTTTCCATGCATTTAAAATAGCATAGAAACATATTACCATGAAAATTCAGTACTATAAAGAGAATGAATGCCTATCAGGAACACAGCTAAATCTGTCCATTTCTTGGCCCACTTCCAAATCATAGTATATCTTAGGGAAAATGTGAGATGAATATCCCTTTACATACTCATGAACAGTTCTGTGTATATAATCCCTGCTCATGCCATACAAAAGGAAATACATCTGAGTAAACTTGCATAAAGAAGAAAAGGCTGTACTCTGACCTACTTACAGATGGAATAAGAATACACTTTCAGGTAGACAAAAATACTTCTGTTGAATGTTTTAGTGATGAAATTTGTGAGCTGACAAAAACTTTTAGATGATCAACAGCACTAGCAGGCAATAGAGATGGTACAGGTATATACTTTGGTTGTCAACTAAAGAGCACAGTTATTTGCATTTGCTTGTATGAGTGCTAAGTCCCTTTGGTCATGTCCAACTCTTTTCGACCCCATGGATTGTAGTCACCAGGCTCCTCTGTCCATGGAATTTTTCAGGCAAGAGTACTGGAGTGGGTTGCCATTTCCTTTTCCCAGGGATCTTCTGACCCAGGGGGATCAAACTTGTGTTTCCAACATTGCAGGCAGATTCTTTACCACTGAGCCACCAGGGAAGACCAGTCCTCATAATAGTACATCTGAATCTTTTAAATGAAATTTACTTCCTTCTATCTTATTAAATTATTACTTTTGTAGGTATCTACCCCTCTGCTACTAGACTTTCTGCCTCTCGAGGGCACTGTCCTTCTTCTTCTTATGTGTGTATCTTATATCGTTCCTAGAAAATACCTTACACATAATAGGAGCTTAGTATTTATTGAACTAATGTTATTGCAAAAGCTCACAATTTCCCCCAATGTCGTATACAAAATAGAATCCCATAGTGATCCAGAGATTCTGATCCAAAGAGTTGTAATTATACCTTTTCCCTGTAACCAGCCAGTTTTTGTTAAGGGGAATCTGTTGGCTAATAATATGTTTTAAATTCACAGTACATGTCCTTATTTTTTACTGTGAAAACATGATGGAAATTAATAAGTAAAGGTTACTTTGGTCACAGAAATCCCACTGTCAATTGTGTATAACAATTATAAGAAATTAGACTGGATTTTTTTTTTAAGAGTTGGGAAAGATATAACACTGTCTAACAACCAGACTGAATTGTTAAAAATCAATCCTAGTTCCACTAGCTCTTTCTTAAAACTAAGGCTCGAAAGGTGTTTGTTCTGTGTTCTGTTTACCTTTCTCTAGAAAACTGGCTAAGCTTTTATTCTCTTTTTGTCTCTGAAACAAAAATTACAAGAGTCACCACTCCGTCCTGTAGTAATTCAGAGCATGAGGTATTTTTCGGGTCTCTTGCACTCTTTCCAGTTTTCTGCCTGAAGCCAAAGTTATTCAATTGTATAAACATCCTCAGGGTTCCTAGGATATGGTGAAGGACAAGCTTACTCAGTAAATGTACAGCAAAGAGAGTTGCCCAGTGCCTGCTGCTCAGCCATGTGGTACTTCACAAGGACAGAAATATTCTTACACTTCTTATTTTTCCACTTGGGACATAAAGTAAGTCCCATGGACTGATACCCAATTACCATCTTTTCTTTCCCCTATCTGGCGCTCTGAACAATAAATTTCTCCTCCATCATTTATAAAGAAATAAATATATCAGAAGATCAAGTCAACATAGACAAAGAAAACGAGACCCAGGATGAATACCAAGAAGAAATGTTTGTAAAAGATCCTTAGACACTCTGCAGTTCTTTCTTTACTACAGATAGGCAAGCTGTTTCTTAGGAGAGGTTCTTAGACCCAAGTCTACCTTTCTTGAGGGCACAGTTGTCTGATAATCCCAACTGCTTTCCACAAGAAAGGTGAATCATAACATGACAGGATTAGAAATCGCAGACTCCATGTAAAAGCTTCCCAAACGCGCCAAGTACAACACACTCTGCCTTCTACAGAACTCTCAAATCAGTCCAGCCTCCATTATCACCACCTTTGAATTACCACAGCCACCTCAGCATTTCTGATCATTACAATTTAATACTCTCATAATTGCCTCCCTTGCTACTATCTCCACAGACACTTCTGATATCCACAAACAATATCCACACAAATTCAAACTCACCCCATGCCTTCTGTTTTGTGCCATCATGACATTTCCCCCCATCAAATTTCTCAGTGACCCTTTGTTGCTTTTTAATCAAAGATCCTGGATGGTAAGGTTTAACTTCTGGCCTGCCATTATATTCCCAAAATTTGCAGGGCCTAAAGCAGCGCCTAGCCTATGATGAGGAAGAAAGGAAGAGAGACAGAAAAGTGAAAGACACACAGACAGATGAATCCTTTCTAATTAAAAGATTCGATAAATTCTTCTCGTCCAGTGTCCAACCTAAAGCAATTCTATCTCACCTTTAAGATACTTAACTTCTACTGAAATGTAAACTTCACCTCAGACAGTGGTCTATATCTTGAGGTGTATGATGGGCAAACATTCAGAAGAAGCTGACCAGTTTTATCAGTCATGCCAATATTTTGTTTAAAAATGCCAAACTTTGGAAAAAACAAATATTTGGTTCTATGCAGCTGTAAATGAAAGGATACTGTAATAGCTTACTGAAACAAAATGTAAGATAGTACTATCTCAGACATCAGATAATGTCTTTGAATTGTACTCTGCTTTTATTATTTTTTCTGTTTTAAGTTTACTTATTACACATTTAAATAGATGAGACAAATTAGAAAAATCTTATGACAAGTATAAGTAATAATCACATATTTTTTCTTTATATTTATTGTTTTATTGCAGGAAAATACCAAGTGAAATAGCACCATATTTCTCTTTTTTTTTATTTACCTTCATAGCCATTGATGTTTTTCATTTGTAGTATCTCCTTTCTCAGATTTTAAAAATTAAAATTGTTTGGGCTAATTTCAGAACTATACATTAGTAAAATGTTTTCAGTTTTTACTTTAAACTTTCCAAATGACTGTATTTAGGGAGGTTCATGTCCTTTTGGAAAAATACTTTCTGTAATTGAAATTTTCATTTAAGAAAAATATTTCACAAAACATGCTCTATTATCTATTGCTCTTTAACAGTAAAATTCCCATACAACAATATAAGGCTAAAATATTTTGATATGCCAGCGTGCTAAAAGAGTAGCATTTCCCTACTTAAGGTAAATTCTGTAGGTTCTTGTTTTTTTCTTCTCATGAAACTAGCTTATCAGGAAGCTAAAGCATGCAATTCCTAGATATTTTAGATAACTTCTTATGGACTTCCCTGATAGCTCAGTTGGTAAAGAATCCACCTTCAATTCAGGAGACCCTGGTTCAATTCCTGGGTCAGGAAGATCCGCTGGAGAAGGGACAGACTACCCACTCCAGTATTCTTGGGCTTCTCTTATGGCTCAGCTGGTAAAGAATCCACCTGCAATGCGGGAGAGCTGGGTTCAATCCTTGGGTTGGGAAGTTCCCCTGGAGAAGGGAAAGGCTACCCACTCCAGTATTCTGGCTTGGAGAATTCCATGGACTGTGTAGTCCATGCGATCACAAAAAGTCGGACACAACTGAGCGACTTTCTCTCTCTTGTCTTGTATGGATACTCTTCTTCTTTATACTTTCTTTGAAATGAATATATTTGAGCTACTATTTCCTAAATGTACTCTTATTACTCAGTGGTAAAAATGCATGCCTTACCAAGACCAGAAGCAAACATAGCAGAGCATCATAGCAAATGATTTATACCTGTTTGCATTGCTGTTTTTAGTTTATTTATTATTATAGAATAAAATTGTTTGTGTGTAAGTATGTGTATGTATTCTTTCACTTTATTCAGAGAATACATGAACTTATTAAGAACTTGTATTCAGTAACTTATTCACTACAAGTTTCAGCTCAAAGTGATTTCCCTTTGTTCTTCTGTGTAGGATAACCACAGTTTCCAGGGTTCTCCAGGCCCAACAACTAGTCCTCCAGAGTTAACTCAGTTAACATTAGAGAGCGTGCTGGGGAAGGCTGCAAAGTGTGCAAGTAAAGGATATCTTAAAAATGCGTATGCAGAAGGAAGAACCTCAGAAAACCAGAATTCCATGGTGAACCAGATAGATATAAAAGACTTTGAAACAAGTTTTGTGCCTACACCATCCCTTTCTCCACCTGGAAGACATGAGTACTATCCGAAAATTCCGGATCCTATTATTAAAGCAAAGGACCTACCAGCCCATCAAGTGTCAACTTCAATAAACAAAACCTTCCTAAAGGAAATTTCAGAGGAGAAGTTGAAACCAATTGCTGAGTTATCTGTAAGCGGTTTCATTCTGGTTTACATATGTGGGCAGTACATCCTGTTCGGTTCTGTTCTGTTCCACTTTGCACACATTTTCATCAGTATCTATTTTTCATCATTTGGGTGAACACTAATGTATTTTCTTTCCTATTTAGATGTGTTTTAGCTCAGTAACAGCAGCTGTTAAAGAGTATCTTACACATCCCAGTGATAATAGAATGCCTCATGTTTTTAATGAGAAAGATAATTATCATAATAGTTATTTTTTATTTCCCAGTTACTTCTCATAATTTGAGTTATCACTGCCTGCAAATTATAAATGAAGATCTTATTTTTGAGCCAAAGGCTTGCCAGTAAAATTGACAGATTTTCAATAACAATCTACATTAGGAGCCATAAAAACATCATTATTCTGTTCACTTTCTGGTCTCTTTACAGCCGTTCCCCAAATAATAAATGATATGAGTGAAGGTTAACAGTAAAGCAGTGTCATTGAGTAAATCCCTAGGCTAGCCTGGTGACTATATTCATGTCCATCAGATTGATTTTTTTCCTTCGTATGAGTACTTTTCTTCCTTCAATTCCCCCATAGCTGCATTTCGAAAACTAGAGAACAAATGAGGCTATCCAGAAAAAATGACATTTATATTCCTTTTTTTAAGCAGTAAAGCTTTTTTTGATTTGCCATGTCCTAAGTATTCTGTATGTGTTACAGTGTAAAACTTTGATTCAGTTATGTTCTAAGCATGTTATAGTGGATTGCTTAGTAAGGTAATAGACATATATATCATTACCATCAACTAATTTTTTTTTATTTTTTATTTCTTTGGATTTTGATAGGGATTGCATTGACTCTGTAGATTACTTATGATAATGTGGACATTTTAATAATGTTAATTCTTCCAATTTGTGAGCACGGAATATCCTCCCATTTATTTGTGTCTTCTTCAACTTCTTTGAACAATGTCTTATGGTTCGGAGGTCTTTCACCTTGTTTAAATTTATTTCTTTTTGTTGTGATTATGAAAGAGATTTGTTTTGGTTTTTTTTTCAGTTTTATTTATTTATTTATTTTTTTACTTTACAATATTGTATTGGTTTTGCCATACATTGACATGAATCCACCATGGGTGTACATGTGTTCCCCATCCTGAACCCCTTCCCACCTCCCTCCCCATCGGATCCATCTGGGTCATCCCAGTGCACCAGCCCCAAGCACCCTGTATCATGCATCGAACCTAGACTGGCAATCTGTTTCACATATGATAATATACATGTTTCAATGCCATTCTCCCATATCATCCCACCCTCGCCCTCTCCCATAGAGTCTAAAAGACTATTCTATACATCTGTGTCTCTCTTGCTGTCTCACATACAGGATTATTGTTACCATCTTTCTAAATTGCATATATATGCGTTAGTATACTGTATTGGTGTTTTTCTTTCTGGCTTACTTCACTCTGTATAATAGGCTCCAGTTTGATCCACTTCATTAGAACTGATTCAAATGTATTCTTTTTAATGGCTGAGTAATATTCCATTGTGTATATGTACCACAGCTTTCTTATCCATTCAACTGCTAATGGACATCTAGGTTGCTTCCATGTCCTGGCTATTATAAACAGTGCTGCGATGAACATTGGGGTATATGTGTCTCTTTCAATTCTGGTTTCCACGGTGTGTATGCCCAACAGTGGGATTGCTGGGTCATATGGCACTTCTATTTCCAGTTTTTTAAGAAATCTCCACACTGTTCTCCATAGTGGCTGTACTAGTTTGCATTCCCACCAACAGTATAAGAGGGTTCCCTTTTCTCCACACCCTCTCCAGCATTTATTGCTTGTAGACTTTTGGATAGCAGCCATTCTGACTGGCATGTAATGGTACCTCATTGTGGTTTTGATTTGCATTTCTCTGATAATGAGTGATGTTGAGCATCTTTTCATGTGTTTGTTAGCCATTTGTATGTCTTCCTTGGAGAAATGTCTGTTTAATTCTTTGGCCCACTTTTTGATTGAATCATTTATTTTTCTGGAGTTGAGCTGGAGGAGTTACTTGTATATTTTTGAGATGAATTCTTTGTCCATTGCTTCATTTGCTATTATTTTCTCCCAATCTGAGGGCTGTCTTTTCACCTTGCTTATAGTTTCCTTTGTTGTGCAGAAGCTTTTAAGTTTCATTAGGTCCCATTTGTTTATTTTTGCTTTTATTTCCAATATTCTGGGATGTGGGTCATAGAGGATCCTGCTGTGGTTTATGTCGGGGAGTGTTTTGCCGATGTTCTCCTCTAGTAGGAGTTTTATAGTTTCTGGGCTTACGTTTAGATCTTTAATCTGTTTTGAGTTTATTTCTGTGTATGGTGTTAGAAAGTGTTCTAGTTTCATTCTTTTACAAGTGGATGACTGGTTTTCCCAGCACCACTTGTTAAAGAGATTGTCTTTTCTGCATTGTATATTCTTGCCTCCTTTGTCAAAGATAAGGTGTCCATAGGTGTGTGGATTTATCTCTGGGCTTTCTATTTTGTTCCATTGATCTATATTTCTGTCTTTGTGCCAGTACCATACTGTCTTGATGACTGTGGCTTTGTAGTAGAGCCTGAAGTCAGGCAGGTTGATTCCTCCAGTTCCATTCTTCTTTCTCAAGATTACTTTGGCTATTTGAGGTTTTCTGTATTTCCATACAAATTGTGAAATTATTTGTTCTAGTTCTCTGAAAAATACAGTTGGTAGCTTGATAGGGATTGCATTGAATCTCTAGATTGCTTTGGTTAGTATACTCATTTTTACTACATTGATTCTTCGGATCCATGAACACAGTATATTTCTCCATCTATTTGTGTCCTCTTTGATTTCTTTCATCAGTGTTTTATAGTTTTCTATATATAGGTCTTTTGTTTCTTTAGGTAGATATATTCCTAAGTATTTTATTCTTTTCATTGCAATGGTGAATGAAATTGTTTCCCTAATTTCTCTGTTTTCTTATGGCTAGTGTATAGGAATGCAAAGAATTTCTGTGTGTTAATTTTATATCCTGCAACTTTACTATATTCATTGATTAGCTCTAGTAATTTTTCTGGTAGAGTCTTTAGGGTTTTCTGTGTAGAGGATCATGTCATCTGCAAACAGTGAGAGCTTTACTTCTTCTTTTCCAATCTGGATTCCTTTTATTTATTTTTCTGCTCTGATTGCTGTGGCCAAAACTTCCAAAACTATGTTGAATAGTAGTGGTGAGAGTGGGCACCCTTGTCTTGTTCCTGACTTTGGGGGAAATGCTTTCAATTTTTCACCATTGAGGATAATGTTTGCTGTGGGGTTGTCATATATAGCTTCTGTTATGTTGAGGTATGTTCCTTCTATTCTTGCTTTCTGGAGGGTTTTTATCATAAATGGGTGCTGAATTTTTTCAAAGGCTTTCTCTGCATCTATTGAGAAAATCATATGGTTTTTATTTTTTAATTTGTTAATGTGGTGTATTACATTGATTAATTTGCAGGTATTGAAGAATCCTTGCTTCCCTGGGATAAAGCCCACTTGGTCATGATGTATGCTCTTTTTAATATGTTTTTGGATTCTGTTTGCTAAAATTTTGCTAAGGGTTTTTGCATCTATGTTCATCAGTGATATTGGCCTGTAGTTTTCTTTTTTTGTGGCGTCTTTGTCAGGTTTTGGTATTAGGGTGATGGTGGCCTCATAGAATAAGTTTGGAAGTTTACCTTCCTCTGCAATTTTCTGGAAGAGTTTTGGTAGAAATCAGCTGTGACGCCATCTGGTCCTGAGCGTTTGTTTGTTGGAAGATTTCTGATTACAGTTTTCAGTGTCCGTGCTTGTGATGGGTCTGGTAAGATTTTCTATTTCTTCCTGATTCAGTTTTGAAAAGTTGTACTTTTCTAAGAATTTGTCCATTTCTTCCAAGTTGTCCATTTTATTTGCATGTAGTTGCTAATAGTAGTCTCTTATGATCCTTTGTATTTCTGTGTTGTCTGTTGTGATCTCTCCATTTTCATTTCTAATTTTGTTGATTTGATTTTTCTCCCTTTGTTTCTTGATGAATCTGGCTGATGGTTTGTCAATTTTATTTAACTTCTCAAAGAAGTTTTGACTTTTGGATTCATTGATTTTTGCTATGGTCTCTTTTGTTTCTTTTGCATTTATTTCTGCCCTAATTTTTAAGATTTCTTTTTTCTGCTAACCCTGGGGTTCTTCATTTCTTCCTTTTCTAGTTGCTTTAGGTGTAGAGTTAGGTTGTTTATTTGACTTTTTTCTTATTTCTTGAGGTAAGCCTGTATTGCTATGAACCTTCCCCTTAGCACTGCTTTTACAGTGTCCCGTAGGTTTGGGGTTGTTGTGTTTTCATTTTTATTCATTTCTATGCATATTTTTATTTCTTTTTTGATTTCTTCTGTGATTTGTTGGTTATTCAGCAGCGTGTTGGTCAGCCTCCATATGTTGGAATTTTTAATAGTTTTTCTCCTGTAATTGACATCTAATCTTACTGCATTATGGTCAGAAAAGATGCTTGGAATGATTTCAATTTTTTTGAGTTTACCAAGGCTAGATTTATGGCCCAGGATATGATCTGTCCTGGAGAAGGCTCTGTGTGCACTTGAGAAAAAGGTGAAATTCATTGTTTTGGGGTGAAATGTCCTATAATATCAATTAGGTCTGACTATTGTATCATTTAAAGTTTATGTTTCCTTGTTAATTTTCTGTTTAGTTGATCTATCCATATGTGTGAGTGGTATTAAAGTCTCCCACTATTATTGTGTTACTTTTAATGTCCCCTCTCATACTTCTTAGAATTTGTCTTACATATTGGGGTGCTCCTATGTTGGTAGCACCCTATAATTGTGTTATGTTCTTCTTGGATTGATCCTTTGATCATTGTGTAGTGTCCCATCTTCTCTTTTCACAACCTTTGTGTTAAAGTCTATTTTATCTGATATGAGTATTGCTACTCCTGCTTGCTTTTGGTTTCTATTTGCATGGAATATCTTTTTCAGTCTGTATGTATCCCTTGTTTCGAGGTGGGTCTCTTGTAGACAACATATATAGGGGTCTTGTTTTTGTATCCATTCAGTCAGTCTTTGTGTTTTGGTTGGGGCATTCAACCCATTTACATTTAAGGTAATTGTTGATAAGTATGATTCCATTGCCATTTACTTTATTGTTTTGGGTTTGAGTTTATACACCCTTTCTGTGTTTCCTGTCTGGAGAAATCCTTTAGCATTTGTTGGAGAGCTGGTTTGGTGGTGCTGAATTCTCTCAGATTTTGCTTGTCTGTAAAGCTTTTGATTTCTCCTTCATATTTGAATGAGATCCTTGCTGTGTACAGTAATCTGGGCTGTAGATTATTTTCTTTCATCACTTTAAGTATGTCCTACCATACTCTTCTGGCCTGAAGAGTTTCTATTGAAAGATCAGGTGTTATCCTTATGAGAATCCCCTTGCGTGTCATTTGTTGTTTTTCCCTTGTTGCTTTTAATATTTGTTCTTTGTGTTTGATCTTTGTTACTTTGATTAATATGTGTTTTGGGGTGTTTTGCCTTGGGTTTATCCTGTTTGGGACTCTCTGGGTTTCTTGGACTTGGGTGGCTATTTCCTTCCCCATTTTAGGGACGTTTTCAACTATTATCTCCTCAAGTATTTTCTCATGGTCTTTCTTTTTGTCTTCTTCTGGGACTCCTATGATTCGAATGTTGGGGCATTTAACATTGTCCCAGAGGTCTCTGAGGTTGTCCTCATTTCTTTTAATTCCTTTTTCCTCTCTGTTTCCTTTATTTCTAACATTCTATCTTCTACCTCACTTATCCTGTCTTCTGCCTCCGTTATTCTTTGTTGGTTCCCTCCAGAGTGTTTTTTATCTCATTTATTGCATTATTCATTATATATTGACTCTTTTTTATTTCTTGAAGGTCTTTGTTGAACCTTTCTTGCATCTTCCCTATCCTTCTCTCCAGGATATTTATCTGTAACTCCAATTCGTTTTCAAGGTTTTGGATCATTTACACTATCATTATTCAGAATCCTTTATCAGGTAGATTCCCTATCTCTTCCTCTTTTATTTGGTTTGGTGGACATTTATCCTGTTCCTTTACCTGCTGGGTATTTCTCTGCATTTTCATCTTGTTTATATTGCTGTGTTTGGGGTGGCCTTACACAAGAGAAGACCCTACATGTGGACATCACCAGATGGTCAACACCGAAATCAGATTGATTATATTCTTTGCAGCCAAAGATGGAGAAACTCTATACAGTCAGCAAAAACAAGACCAGGAGCTGACTGTGACTCAGGTCATGAACTCATTATTGCCAAATTCAGACTTAAGTTGAAGAAAGCAGGGAAAACCACTAGACCATTCAGTATGACCTAAATCAAATCCTGTATGATTATACAGTGGAAGTGAGAAATAGATTTAAGGATTCGATCTGATAGACAGAGTGCCTGATGAACTATGGACGGAAGTTCGTGACATTGTACAGGAGACTGGGATCAAGACCATCCCAAGAGAAAGAAATGCAAAAAAGCAAAATGGCTGTCTGAGGAGGCCTTACAAATAGCTGTGAAAAGAAGGGAAGCGAAAAGCAAAGGAGAAAAGGAAAGATGTTCCCATTTGAGTGCAGAGTTCCAAAGAATATCAAGGAGAGATAAGAAAGCCTTCCTCAGCAATCAGTGCAAAGAAATAGAGGAAAACAACAGAATGGGAAAGACTACAGATCTCTTCAAGAAAGTTAGAGATACCAAGGGAACATTTCATGCAAACATGGATTCGATAAAGGACAGAAATGGTATGGACCTAACAGAAGGAGAAGATATTAAGAAGAGGTGGCAAGAATACACAGAAGAACTGTACAGAAAGGATCTTCATGACCCAGATAACCACGATGGTGTGATCACTCACCTAGAGCCAGACATCCTGGAATATGAAGTCAAGTGGGCCTTAGAAAGCATTACTACGAACGAAGCTGGTGGAAGTGATGGAATTCCAGTTGAGCTGTTTCAAATCCTGAAAGATGATGCTGTGAAAGTGCTGCAGTCAATATGCCAGCAAGTTTTCCAGCAGTGGCCACAAGACTGGAAAAGGTCAGTTTTCATTCCAATCCCAAAGAAAGGCAGTGCCAAAGAATGCTCAAACTACCAAAGAATTGATTCTTTCAAACTGTGATGTTGGAGAAGACTGTTGAGAGTCTCTTGGACTGCGAGGAGATCCAACCAGTCCATCCTAAAGGAGATCAGTCCTGGGTGTTCATTGGAAGGGCTGATGCTGAAGCTGAAACTCCAATACTTTGGCCACCTCATGAGAAGAGTTGACTCAATGGAAAAGGCCCTGATGCTGGGAGGGATTGGGGGCAGGAGGAGAAGACAACAGAGGATGAGATGGTTGGATGGCATCACCGACCTGATGGACATGAGTTTGAGTAAGCTCCGGGAGTTTGTGATGGACAGGGAGGCCTGGCGTGCTGCGATTCATGGCGTGGCACACAGTCGGACACATCTGAGCGACTGAACTGAACTGAACTTGTGTATTTTGCAGTTGGTGGTTCCTTTTTATTGTGGGGTTCCTCGCTTTGGATGAGGTTGGACGGGTGGCTTGGCAAGGTTTCCTGGTTAGGGAAGCTTGTTGCGGTGTTCTGTTGGGCGAAGCTGGATTTCTTCTCTCTGGAATGCAATGAAGTGTCCAGTAATGAGTTTTGAGATGTCAGTGAGTTTGGCGTGACTTTGGGCAGCCTGTATATTGAAGCTCAGGCCTGTGTTCCTGTGTGCCTGGAGGATTTGCATGGTATGTCTTGCTCTGGAACTTGTTGGCCCTTGGGTGGTGCTTGCTTTCAGTGTAGGTATGGAGGCATTTGATGAGCTCCTATTGATTAATGTTCCCTGGAGTCAGGAGTTCTCTGGTGTTCTCAGGATTTGGACTTAAGCCTCCTGCCTCTGGTTTTCAGTCTTATTCTTACAGTAGCCTCAAGACTTCTCCATCTATACAGCACTGATGATAAAACATCTAGGTTAATGATGAAAAGTTTCTCCACAGTGAGGGACACCTGGACAGGTACACAGAGTTACATGGAGAAGAGAAGAGGGAGGAGGGAGGTAGAGGTGACCAGGAGGAGAAGAGGGGGAATCAAAAGGGGAGAGAGCAAGCTAGCCAGCAATCACTTCCCTATGTGCTCTCCACAGCCTGGATCCCTCAGAGATGTTCACGGAGTTACACAGAAAAGAGAAGAGGGAGGAAGGAGACAGAGGTGGCCAGGAGGATAAAAGGGGGAATCAAAAGGAGAGACAGATCCAGCCAGTAATCAGTTCCCTAAGTGTTTTCTGCAGCCCGGAACACACAAAGAGATTCACACAGTTGGGTAGAGAAGAGAAAGGGGCAGGGGGAGATAGAGGCAACCTGGTGGAGACAAGGAGAGTCAAAAGGGGGAGAGAGCAATCAGGCCAGGATCCAGCTCCCAGGTAAAAATAGGTACTGAAGATTGGGTTCTTAAAGGTACAAAGTTGATAAATACCAAAAAGCAAAGATTAAAAATCTAGAGTAGAGGTTAGATTCTCAAAAATACAATATTAAAAAAATAGTCACAAAAATTATACATATATATATGAAGTTTGCTTTAAAAATAGGGTCCTTTTTTTTGGCAAGGTAATAGTAGGTTATAAAAATGAAAATTAAAGGAGTAATGGGGACTTAAAAATAAAATCTTTTTTTTTTAATTTGAAAAATGATAATAGTAAAAATATATCTAAGACTTTCTCTGGAGCTGTTGCAGACAGTGTGGGGTCAGTTCATTTTCAGATAGTTCCTTGGTCTGGCTTGTACTTCTCAAGGTCTGTAGGCCCCTTCCTATGTAGTCAATGCTAACTACAGGGTTTTAATCAATTGCACCTGTCACTTCCAAAGCAGTTCCCTCTGTTTATTTTAGCTTCTTCTGTTTACTGGTCTCTTCAGTGTCCAATTTCCACCCTGACACAAGGGGCACGGTGGTGGTCAATTTTTTTTAGGCTTGTTTGTTCAGTCGTGCTTTGGGGAGGGAGGAACACTGCAAACAAATATCACTGGCGAGTGCTCCCAGTGATTCAGCCACACTGGGTTTGCCCCGCTCATGGCGTGTGTGCTTTCCCCGTCTACACTGCTCAGACTCGAGGTTGCTCTGCCGGGAACTGTCTGATGCGGGCCCTGGTTTGCATGCCCTTCCCAGGTCTAAGCCCTCAGGCTCAGGTTCTCGGGTACTCCACAAAGGCACAGACTCAGTTGGGCCTGTGTTTTGTGCCCGTCCCAGGTCCGAGCAGCTCAGGTGACCAGGTGCTTGGCGAGCGCAGTCACCCCCAGTTGGGGGGTGCGTCTCATCGCCTCCCCTGTCCCAGCCGCTCGGTTTTCTGGGTGAACAACAGGCATGCCTTCTCAGGTGTGCCATATGTCTCTTCTGGGGAGCTGGTCTCTGGCTGCGACCCTCCTGGCGGATGTCAACCATTCAGAATCCCAAGAAGTCTTGGTTAGCAACAAAGTCTGCTTGCAGTTTGGTGTAGGATGCCTGTCTGGGGCCATGATTGCCCCCTTCCGGCTCTGGCTGCCCTCACCTCCCTGTCTCCGGCAGGGGATGGGCCGGTCCACAGCCGGCTAGCTCTGCTCAGTCCTTTGTTCTGTGAGCTGGCCTGGCGGTGTCTTAATAAAGTAAAGTCGCTCAATCGTATCCATCTCTTTGTGACCCCATGGTCTGTAGCCTACCAGACTCCTCTATCCTTGGGATTTTCCAGGCAAGAGTACTGGAGTGGGCTGCCATTTCCTTCTCCAGGGGATCTTCCCCACCCAGGGATCAAACCCAGGTCTCCAGCATTGCAGACAGATGCTTTACCGTCTGAACCCCAGGAAGCCCAGTATTTCTTTGAGCCCCGTTTTTGGCCAGGGGATGGGTGAGGAGCAAGAATACTAGAGTGGGTTGCCATTCCCTTCTCCAGGAGATCTTCCTGACCCAGGGATTGAGCTCGGGTGTTACGCATTGTAGGCAGATGCTTTACCATCTGAGCCACCAGGGAAGAGGGCTTTTCTCGGGATGGCTATCCCAGAGTCTGGGTGCTATCTCCACGTAGTTCCCTCAGATTGCCCTCAGGGCATTCAGGCCTGGCCCTTACCCTAAGCAAAGCAGCCCGCTCCTCCCTGTCCCTCCCTGGCTTGCTAGTGGGGGATGCAAGCATCTGGGAGCAGCCCCGCTGGGAGTTGCTGTTAGGCACATAAACTGTGGTTTTAATTTATTTATTTTTCCTCCCAGTTATTTTGTCCTCTGAGAGTCCAAGGTTCACCACAGACCCGCTGGAGAGGGTGTTTCCTGGTGTTTGGAAACCTCTCTTTTTTAAGACTCCCTTCCCAGGACGGATCTCCGTCCCTACCTCTTTTGTCTCTTTTTATCTTTTATATTTTGTCCTACCTCCTTTCGAAGACAATGGGCTGCCTTTCTGGGTGCCTGATGTCCTCTGCCAGTATTCAGAAGTTGTTCTGTGGAATTTGCTCAGCGTTCAAATCTTTCAATGAATTTGTGGGAGAGAAAGTGGTCTCCCCATCCTGTTCCTCTGCCATCTTAGGACTGCCCTCTAGGATTGTTTTCTTAATATTTCTTTCTTCTAGCTCATTGTTAGCATGTAGAAATGCAATTGATGTTTTTGTATATTGATTTTTTACCCTGCAACTATACTGTATGTTTTATTATTTCTAATGGGTTTTTTTGTGTGTGTATGTGTGAAGTCTCAAGGTCTTCCAGTGTATAAAAGGGTTCCAAAATCACTGTGGATGATGACTGCAGCCATGAAATTAAAACACTCTTGATCCTTGGGAGAAAAGCTATAACAAACCTAGACAGTGTATTAAAAATCAAAGACATCACTTTGCCAACAAAGGTCCATATAGTCAAAGCTGTGGTTTTTCCAATAGTCATATATAGATGTGAAAGTTAAACCATAAAGAAGGCTGAGTGCCAAAAAATTGATGCTTTCAAACTGTGGTGCTGGAAAACACTCTTGAGAGTCTCTTGGACATCAAGGAGATTGAACCAGTCAGTCCTACAAGAAATCAACCCTGAATATTCATTGGAAGGACTGATGCTGAAGCTAAAACTCCAGTAATTTGGCCACCTGATGCAAAGAGCCGACTCAATGGAAATGACTGTGGTGCTGGGAAAGATTGAAGGCAAAAGGAGACAGGGAGGCAGAGGATGAGATGGTTAGATAGCATCGCCAACTCAGTGGACATGAATTTGAGCAAACTCCAGGAGATAATGAAGGACAGGAAAGCCTGATCTACTGCAGTCCATGGGGTCAAAAAGAGTCAGACATAGCGACTAAGCAACAGCAACAAATATATAAAAGCACGTCATCCGCAGATAGTGACAGTTTTGCTCCTTTATTTCCAATTGGAATGCCTTGTATTTCATTTTATTGCTTAATTACTCTGCTAGGCCTTCCAGTACTATGTTGAATAAGAGTGGTGAGAGTGGTCATCTTTGAGCATCTTGTCTTTTTCCTGAATTTATAGGGGTAGCTTTAAATTTTTCACCATTGAGTGTGATGTTAGCTGAGTTTGTCATATATGACTTGAATTATGTCAAAGTACATTTTTTTATATATACCTAAATACTTTATTGAATAAAGTTTTTATCAGAAATGGTTGTTGAGCTTGGGAGCCTCCGACCCAAATGAACTGTAAGTACCTGTCCACTCAGCAAAGTATACTGGCTGAAAGATAGTGCTCTCTGACAACACCTGGGAGTAATGAAAGTAGGAAAGGGACCAAGGTTTGGAGAGAGAGCAGGAGACTTTCCCTCACCCATTATCTTAAGAAGCTTTTCGAATAAGACAGTTCTCAGAAACCACTTGGGAGACCCTTCTTAGAGCTGCTCAATGCAGATTGCAAACACAAGCCTGACAGGTCTGTGTTCCACACGACAGCCCTCTGAGACCTTCCTCTTCCATTTGACAGAGCAATCACTTCACTGGAAATAAAGAGAAGAGGAGCTTTATCTTTTTTTGAGGGGATAAAGACACAAAGGAACTACTTCCCGGGTTTGACCTCAGTGTCAGAATTCAAGCTAATAAAATTTACTCTCTATCAGCCCACATGATCGCTGCAATCTGTGACTCATGTTTGTGAGTGTGATAATCTCAGTTTAACAGGACATAAAATTTTAGAAGGCATAGGCATTCTACCCCATTCCAAAGTGAATTTACAATGGGAATGAAGGGTTCTTCCAGAGAACCCTTGTTTTTTAAAAAAAAAACTTCATGGTCCTAGTGAGAAGATTCTAGTAATTGACATTCTCCCCGCTTGATGTTTGCTGCTAAAAATCTGTGAAAACTAATTTCCTCAAGAATGCCGTGTGCTTATTAACTCTACAAAGGACTTTTTCTTCAGATCCCAGAAAACCACAGAGTAATTTAGAAAAATAAATAAATAACTGCTTTACTGAGATTTAATTCATACAATATAGACATCAACATTTTTCTTAAAATGTTTACAGAATTGTATAACCATCAGTACTATCTAATTTTAGATCATTTCATCACCCCAGAAGAAACTCCATACCCATTAACAGTCACTCCTCATACCTCCTTCCCCCCAAATTTCTGGCAACCATTAATCTACTTTTTGTCACTATGGATTTGCCTATTCTGGACATTTCACTTAAATATAATCATATAATATGCAACCTTTTACATCTGACTTCCTTAATTTAGCATACTGTTTTCAAGGTCCCATCTATGTTGTAACATTTCATCCCTTTTTATGCAGGAATGATAAATCACTATATGGATATACCCTGTTTATTTGTCCATCTGCTGATGGACAGTTGGTTGTTTCCACTTTTTGGCTCTTATGAATTGATGCCAGTATGGACATTCATGTCAGTTTTTGTGTAGACATATGTTTTCAGTCCTCTTGGGTATATACCTAGGATTAGAATTGCTAGGTCATAAGGAACTTTACATTGTGACTAACTGCCAAACTGTTTTCCAAAGTGTCTCTACCATTTTACAATTCCATTAGCAATAGGGCAATTTCTTCTCATCATAATCAACACTTCTTATTGTCTGTCTTTTTTATTTAAGCCATACTAGTGTGTATGAAGTGGTATCTCAATTGTAGCTTTTGTTTACATTTCTCTAATGACTAAACATTAAGCAGCAGTTAGAACTGGACATGCAACAACAGACTGGTTCCAAATAGGAAAAGGAGTACGTCAAGGCTGTATATTGTCACCCTGCTTATTTAACTTCTATGCAGAGTACATCATGAGAAATGCTGGGCTGGAAGAAGCACAAGCTGGAATCAAGACTGCTGGGAGAAATATCAATAACCTCAGATGTGCAGATGACACCACCCTTATGGCAGAAAGTGAAGAGGAACTAAAGAGCCTCTTGATGAAAGTGAAAGAGGAGAATGAAAAAGTTGGCTTAAAACTCAACATTCAGAAAACTAAGATCATGGCAAATAGATAGAGAAACAGTGGCGGACTTTACTTTTGGGGGCTCCAGAATCACTGCAGATGATGACTGCAGCCATGAAATAAAAAGACACTTACTTCTTGGAAGGAAAGTTATGACCAACCTAGACAGCATATTAAAAAGCAGAGACATTACTTTGTCAACAAAGGTCTGTCTAGTCAAGGCTATGGTTTTTCCAGTAATCATGTATGGGTGTGAAAGTTGGACTATAAAGAAAGCTGAGTGCCAAAGAATTGATGCTTTTGAACTGTGCTGTTGGAGAAGACTCTTGAGAGTCCCTTGGACTGCAAGGAGATCCAACCAGTCCACCCTAAAGGAGATCAGTCCTGGGTGTTCATTGGAAGGACTGATGCTGAAGCTGAAACTCCAATACTTTGGCCACCTCATGCGAAGAGTTGACTCAGTGGAAGAGACCCTGATGCTGGGAGGGATGGGGGCAGGAGGAGTAGGGGGCAACAGAGGATGAGATGGCTAAATGGCATCACCAACTTGATGGGCATGAGTTTGAGTAAACTCCGGGAGTTTGTGATGGACAGGGAGGCCTGGCGTGCTGCGATTGATTTATGGGGTGGCAAAGAGTCGGACACGACTGAGCGACTGAACTGAACTGAATGACTAAACATATTGAGCATCTTTTCATGTGCTCATTAGCCATTTGTGTATCTCCTTTAGAGAAATATCTATTCAAATACTTTACCTATTTTTTATTGGATTTTTTTGTCTTTCTATTGTATAGTTGTAAGAATTTAGATACAAGTTCTTTGTCAGATATATGCTATGCAAATATTTTTTCCCAGTCTGTAGGTTGTCTTTTCATTTCTTGATGGTGTCTTTTGAAGGTCAAAAGATTTTAATTTTTATAAAGTCTAGTTTATCTGTTTTTTCCTTCTGTTGCTTGTGCTTTTGGAATTACATCTAAGAAATCGTTGCCTTATCCAGAGTCGCAAAAAGGTACTCCTGTTTCCGTTTCATTCTATGATCGATTTTGAGTTAATTTTTGTATATAGTGGAAAATAGATATTCACCTATAGTTTTTTTTTTTTTGCATGTTTGTATTCAGTTGTGTCAGCACCATTGGTTGAAGAACTATCCTTTCTCTATTGAATTGTCTCACGCCCTTTCTAAAAATCAGTTGACCATACATGTAAAGATATATTTCTGACCTCTCAGTTCTATTTTATTTATTGTATGTCTGTCATTATGCAGTACCACACTGTCTTAATTCCTGTAGTTTTGTAGTATAGTTTTGAAATCAGTAAGAACTTCATTCTTTCTTATCTTGATTGTTTTTGCCATGCTGGGTTCCTTGCATTTTAATATGAATTTGCAGATCAGCTTCTCAGTTTCTGCAAAAAAAAAAAAGGCAGCTGGGATTTTGGTAGGAACTTCCTTTAATCCTTAGGTCAATTTGAGGAATATTTCAATTTTACAGTCTTTCAGTCTTCAGTCTTTTAGTTCATTGGATGTTTTTCCATTTCTTTGTGTGTTTAATTTCTTTCAGCAATGTTTTATAGTTTTCAGTGTGCAAGTCTTGCACTTCTCATGTTAAGTTTACCCCTTTCTTATTCTTTCTGATGTAGTAGTGAATGTAATCTTTTCTTAATTTCATTTTTTTATTTGTTCATTGCTAATGTATAGATATACAATTGATCTTGCAACCTTGCTGAACATTTATTAGTTCTAATAGTGTTTTTGTGAATTCTTTAAGATTTTCTATGTATGAGATCATGTCACTGTAAATAGAGATAATTCTACTTCCACTCCAATCTGGAGGGTTTTATTATTATTATTATTATTATTTAAACATAGTTTGTTTACAAGATGCCTATCTCTGCTGTACCAGAAAGTGACTCAGTTGTATACATTGATACATTCTCTTTTTCATTATGGTTTATCACAGGATATTGAATATAGTTCTGTGTGCTATACATTAATGGATATTTTTTTATTTCTTTTTCTTATTTAATTGCATCCACAGATGGATTTAATTTGAGTGAAAATGTCTTTTTCTTTCAATATATATAAGATTTAATACTTAATAGAGTGGCCTCAATATTGAATTCTAACACAGACATGATGTATTCAAACAGGCCTAGAAAGATTCTTTTGGTATGACTCATAAGAAATGTGCTTGATACAAGAACATTTTGAGAATTATCATGGAACTAGAAATCCATTTAATATTAATGTGAATGCAGGTGTGAAATTAAACTTTGCTGGCTAACATTATAGTCCATATATGTACAGTACTGACATACATGGGGGTTTCTGCCACTGAAGCTCGGTTTCTAAAATATAGGGCGTCCAGGGAATGGGATATACTTATCCTGGTTCTACTTCTGAATAAGTAAGAGCTTCTGTTCTGCTGAGAGCCTATCAAATCAGATGTTCTCCTAGCTGCTAGAGGTACACTGACCAAGAAAGGTGAGGCCTCTCTCCTCAGGGAGCTTATATCTGTTGAAAGATACAGACAACAAGTAAACAAGTACATAAAATGATTCTAAACTATGGTAAAGACTTGGGAAAGAAAAAACAGGGTGACAGAGTGGTAGTTTGGGCAGAATTGTGAGTACTCTACCTAATATCTGTCTGAGTGGGTGACATTTGAACTGAGATTGTTTAAGATGAAGGCAGCCATGCAAAGAACCAGGGGCTAATGTTTTAGTCATCAGGATTAGTAGGTTCAAAGCTCCTGAAATGAGCATCATTGAGGAATAAAAGAAGCCCCTATAGCTGGGACATAAGGGCAGACGGAAATTAGAAGAAGATGAGAGCAGAGAGGTAAACAGGCCCAGATCATATTAAGTCAGGAAGGACATGGTGAGGAGAGTGGCCCTCATTCCAAATGCAGTGGTAAGTCTTTGAAGGCTTTTAAGCACGGCAATGACATTTATATTCAAAGTCTCCCTTGGCTCCCTCCAGAGTGGATGCAGTAGGGCAGACGTAGAAGCAGCGAGGGCAGTTGAGGCAGTACTCTTGATAGTTCACAGTGGAGAGGAAGAGAAGTAGCAGATTACTGGAATAATTGGGTGTAGGACTGATAGGATGTAAGAAAAAGGAAACAGAATCTAGGATGAAACTTAAGTTTGGGACTTGAACAGTCAAGATAGTTGTGTCATTTACTGGGCTGTAGCAGATTGAATGTATCTGAGCCATCAACTTAGGCATCAAGGTACCACAATCAGAAACTGTTAGTGGACATCTCGTCAAAAATCTGTGCTCTCTGAAAGTGCTGATGTGAAACAACTTTATGACAACAGTAAAAGGCTCTTACAGAAGGAGGTGCAGGAAAATTGTCTTCCTGTTCCCCTGATACGGAAGAGTACTAGTAATTCTAAAGGAACACTTACTGAAATTGATTTGCTAACTGCTTGGTAAACTTCTTTCTGGCAATGTGTTATTCATATCTTAATAGAGTTCTCTATTATTAAGTTCAAATATTTTTAATTAAGAAAGAAATACAGCCCTCTGGGTAGTATTGCGATCATATATATATAGCTGGTAATTAAACTTTTCCACATGTATAACTGCATTCAAATAATTTTGAATGAATCATTTTAAACCTGCAGATGTCATTGTGTGCATCTTAAATAAACAAGACGTGTAGCAATCTTTGTGGTTCCAGAAAAAGTCAGAGTTTACTGAAGAATTATTTCATAAGAAAGATAAAATATGCTACCAATTACAAATTCAGGTATTTTCTTTTTAAAAAATATGCTTGACTTTATTATAGAAAAAACATTGTAAAATGAATCATATATAATGAACTTAATTTTCACATTTCCATTTTTGAAAATCAGAACTGAATTATGGAAATCACTTTTTAAAAAAGGTATTTTAGGCTGTGATATAATGTTAGCAAATTTTTCTTTTAATTTTCAAGTGATTTTTTTTTATAATAAAAAAGGATTCGCTGCCTCCCTGATAACTTGAGCCCCAGTATTGGAGCAGTGAATACTATCTATATCTAAAAATATCATATATTTTTAAAGTTATAACAGTTTGCTATTCAGTGCAATTTATGCTCAGAAAACTTAGAAGAAAATAAATTTGTAAGTTATTTTAGAGTTCTAAAGGCATTATTCCATTACATAAATATTTGCATTTTCTAAGGTACTCTTTGCTCAAAGTGAAACCATCTGTCTTTCTTTGAATTTGTCATTCAAGTATGCAATTTGCAGTTGTCTTTCCAACAATACACATTGTTTGAAGAATTCATAAATGTCTTTCTGACCCATGACTTCCTTCAGCTACAGCAATATTCCAGTGTTCCAAAACACCTGTCTTGGGGGCAGGTAACTCTGTATATCATACATCATCCTGGCCCAATTGTGGAGAGTCTCTTAGGGGTAACTTTCCCTCCTGCAGCAGTTTCCCCATAGGTACCTGCTGACCTTATGCTGCCCTGAGCTTTCCCCCTTGCAGCCTTTAAGACCTTCCCCAAACAGGGCTCTATGTCATATCTACCCACATCTTCATTCTTCAAAATGGATAAATCAGGAGCAGGGGACACCATGGTTCAGAGCCCCCGCTCAAATAAGCCAGACTTGATTTGAGTCCTAGCTTTGCTTTTTTTTAGTTATGTGACCCTGGACACATTTCTTAACCTTTTTGTACCTTGGTTATGTCATGTGTAAATTTGGAAAAAATAACAATACTTATTCCACGGGGTTGTTGTAAGTATTAAATGAGATAGTTCATGAAGAACACTTAGCCCATAATCCAACAGGGTATTTTCTTGTATTTATTTCTGAGTAGTTAGAACCTTTCAAATTCAATCGAATTCTCAAAACTAATTATTGAGATTGTTTGATAAGTGATGACTGTACGTGCCTCTTGTCCTCTGCTTATAGTTGAATCAAATGTTAACATATGAGCAAATTAACTCCGCCAGGTAACGTGTTGGTATTTTTTCAGGGACACACTGAAGAGAGAAAAGTTTAGAAGCGGGATGTGGTGTCTCTCCAGTCCTTCCCTAGAGGCCACCTTGGTGTGCCTGCCACGTTTCCAGAGCTGAATTGAAGATGCGTAGCTTCGTGATTGATAGAGCAAATTGAACTTGGGCAGGACTAGTAGCATTTCATAAACCGTAGTGTTATCCGTGGGAAGAAAGTTTCATTTATTAAATTGGACATTCCTGCCAATTTATCGTCTTTGGGAAAAGAGTCTGATGTTTGATGTTTTGTTGAAACTGCACTCTTTCCTTGTCTCAAAAAAAAAAAGGTCATTATCTCAGTCTTATCTGTCAATGTATTGCCGAGGATATTGCTGAAGCTACAGAATTTGGTGATTAAATAACATTTGTGTCACCAGTAGAAGTGTTTGAATTAGACATAGAAATTTCCCAGGTGGAACGTGTTTCTAGCCCTCTGCCTTCTTTTTGAATATTTTTCAGTCTGACTGATATGTAGTATGGTTTGTTTATTTCACTTTCTTTGTATCTAGTGTCTAATTTAGTTGTTCACCAGGGCAGAATGGTCTAGAGTAGATGTACGTTAAAATAATTTAAAACAGAATTACAGTTAAGATCCAGGTGATGATATGGAATTGCAAAAGTTATTAGGATATGTTTATATCTCCATTTATGAGTAGTTATGCAAACAATATGCCATTTACTTTGATAAAGAGGAGCAGTTTCAAATTCTCAAAAGTTTCAGAAGTTGTAGCTAGAAAGTCTTGACAAAAATTGAGACTATCAGAAGTATGAATCAATGAGAAGACATTAGTGGTTTAACCAACACACTTTGGCATTTCATTATCAGTTCTCCAATATTCTAATGCTAAGGGCTAGATAACATCCTACTAGTTAACGTGTTTATCGAAGAAATCCATCTTCTTTGACGTCTTGGTTTTCCTAATATAAAGAGGAGCAAATTAAATAAATATGTCATTTTCCTACTGTATGCAGCAGATACTAGGCTATTTTCTAAGTGCATTGAGATTGAGGTCTTTGATCTCAATCAGTCAGACTTGATTTGAGTCCTAGCGTTGCTTCTTTTTAGTTATGTGACCCAGACACATTTCTTAACCTCTTTGAACCTTGGTTATGTCATGTGTAAATTTGGAAAAAAATAGCAATATTTATTCCTCAGGGTTGTTGTTAAGTATTAAATGAGTACATGTAGAACACTTAGCCCATAATCCAGCAGGGTGGCTTTAAAGATCAGGAGTACTTGCCATGTGCCAGGTTCTCTCCAAGGTGTCCCACACTATCTCCAGTCTCCATCTTCCCCCTTGAGAGGACTGACTTACTTGACAGACAAGGAAGGAGAGAGATTTGGCTAGTTCACATATAAGTGACAAGGCAGAGTATCAAACCCAGGAATTCTGGCCAGAAAAGCCTGTAACTCCCTCCGCTCTGGACCATCACCCCTAGTTAAAGACCACTGAAAAAATTCTGTGATCAGGTGGCAACTTAACTTCTATTGCCACTTAAAGCTTTATAGTATTTTAATGTGCAGATACTGCAGATGTTGGTTTATCTGTCGTTACTGTTTTACAACCGGTTGTATATTCTAAACAGTTCAAACTTATTTAAAGCTGTCATCTTCCCATTCCAGAAGCATCAGTTGTCTTACCTCTGCTATTTTCATCTCTATAAGCAATCTTATTGTTTTCCTCTTGATTCTTTAAATAATTTCTAAACTACCATCTATTGAATGGCTTTATATTTGTTCAATGTACAAAGCTACAATCACCTTATAGATGGCATATCCTTGGGCATAATATAAAACCTCCTCAATTTGCTGTTAGTAGATTCCTTCTAGTCTATTATTGTTAAAACTTAGAAGTTAAATGCTGGAAAATTAAAAATTGTTTATCAGTTGTTTAAGGTTAATAAGAGTTCAGCTGTGTTTGTCAGAGATTTCTTTATGAAAATTAGCGAGCTGACTACCAAGGCAGAAATGTACGGAAGTATATTTCTTTTTAGGTCATGGATTAAAAGACTGTTCTATACAAATGGAGCACATGAATATAAAGATTTTTTTTCTTTAAGTCCTTTCATGCCAAACAAAAGAGAGAGGAGAGCCACATATACAAGATAGAAAGTTATCTCTTTGCAAGGAATTTTACCACTATTGGATATAATTACCCAAGAATTCTTTACCTGAGACATTTTGGGAGATTAGGTATTCCTGAGTAATGAAGTATGGATTGAGTGTCTCCAGGTCACATGCCAAAATGTTTGTGACAGACATTTCAGAAGCATCATTGGGTTTGGTTATGCCTATGTCCATGTGAATGCTGTCAACGTAAAACATGATCAAAGTTCAGACCAGTTGGTTCTTTTGGATAGCCTGACTCTTGATTTACACTGTGCAAGTTGACACAGCATCTCTTAAGTTAGCAAAGTTTTTCAAGTTGTACTTGGTCTTTAAGTTTTGATTTATATCTTTGCATGGTGAAGACACATGGTGAAAGCTACCATATGTTGTTAATGAGTTGTGTGCTCAAGTATATGCCGCTTACAGCTCACGTTTGGGCTTCTGTCTTCTCTTCATTCCTGTTGTTAGTGGGCCGGTGCCCCCAATGAATCAGAGCAAACTCTGTGTGGGATAAGTAGCTTAGGAATTTGAAACAAGTCTTCAAGGAGTGCTCGTTGGAGAAGAGATGTCCTAGAACACTAATTTACCATAAGCTATTAGTATTAAAAATGTCAGTGTAGAGATTAAGTGCTCTCTGCAAATAGCAGTCAGGAGAAGATTAATCTTCAAATTAAAATGCCAATTAAAATTTAAAATTAGTTTTGGAAAATGGACTTCTGCTTTTCTTGCTGTCGTGTTGAAGTTCAAAAAAACTTCCAAAACTTTCTAATTACATCTTTTTAAACTCTTAACAATAAATACAAATTTGAAACTACCATGATACTGACTCCCAGCCACACTTACAAATTGTCTTTTTTCCTCCTACTGATAGTCCATAGTAAGGTGCCAGTGATTAATAACTAATCACTTCCTAGTAAATCTCTTTTTGATTCTCAGGCTTTTGTGCTCTTATTCACAAAGAAATATGCATATCATAAACACATACTTTGATAGATTTTCACAAACTGAAGGAACTGATCATCATCTGAATCAAGAAAGAAAACAAAGCCAGCTCCCCAGCAGCCCCACTGTCCTCCCTTCTAGTTACTGTCCTTTGCTTTCACTGTGCCCTCACAGCTACCCCCTGCCAGCCAAGACTGGTTTCACCAGTGTATGCTCCCTTATGTCTGGGTTCTCTAGCTCAACATTTCTTTTGAAGAGTCAATATATCACTCATTTCAGTGCTATATAGTGCCCTACTGTGTGGCTCTCATACCATTTATTTACCCATTCTACTGTTGGTGGGCATTTGAGTAGTTTCCATTTGGAAGCTATTAAAATTATGTCTTGTGATAGAATCCTAGATTTTTTAATAAGACTTGGGCAGGGAAGTAGAAGCCATCTGGTCTTACAAGATTTAAGTAAAATTCTAGGTATTTCCATCTTTGTTACTTTGGCACAGTATTACAGATTTCGTTTCTAAAACAGTATACATTTAAGCAAATAATGCTTTCTATGAATATGAGCTCCATATGTCTAGCTTGCCCCATGTTTTCTTGCCTGATGCTTAGAATAGGCTTCCATATCATGCTTCCAATCAATCCTTCAATGCCAAGCTTAAAAACTGTCTCTTCCATGACACCTGATCCTACAGGAAGTGACCTCTCTCTTTTCTGAAATACCAGACTATTTGGTATATCTCCCTTTTCTCATGTTACATTTCATATCCTATTCTAAGAGCCACCATCCTTTTTGTAGTAGTAATGCCTTTTGAGTCTTGGTTTAACTTAAAAGAATACAAAGAGGATTGTTTGTTAGGGCTTTTATTAAGAGTTTTTACAACATGATGTCCCCTACATCCTAGGTATCAGGCACTGTCACAATGCAAACCTGATTCAGAGTCTCGAAAATGTTACAGGCTCCAGAGTGAGAATAATGACCCAATTTTCTCTCAGTTCTATTAGTCTCCCATCCATGTAAAATAGAAGGAGGTCAGTCATCTCATTTTATTAACCCATGGCCATGTCTGATTCTGCCTCCACACCGCTACTGTAAACTCAGCCTTGTGTCCCTCTCAGTTCAGTGGAATTGGTTCTTACCACAGATTCTATAGGCAGAAGTTTGCTCAGTTAAGCTATTTCACATTAAAATCTTAAGAAGACAGGTTAAGCGAAGGGCTTCAAGTTGAAAGATTATTTTTGTTTGTTGTGTTTTATCCTTTTGCTGGAGTTACCGGCTTTCCTTTTAATCACTATCAAAACTCTGTGTGGTTATTAATACTGTACCTCAGTTTATGTTACCTTTTTGTATACTCATTTCTTTAGAACTATTACCCTCCTAGATTGTAAGACCTGTGAAAGCAAGGGCCACATCTTACCTTTCTAGCTTCACAGACTTAGGTTCCCAAAACTGTCTGAAAAAAGATCAATGAAAACGAATGGTTCGATTGGCTTTATAAGGGAAGGACTTGCCCGGGAATCTAAGCACAGCTGAATTATATAGCCCTGAGCCCATTACCTGCTCCTAAAATAAATCTGATTGATATTGTCTCCCCTCTGTCCTACAAGGATATTTTGAGACAAAATTGGGTTATACGTAACAGTTTGAGCCTTTCAGAGATGGAATTACAAAAGGCACTTTGCCTCTTAGGAGTTGCACAATTTAGTTAGATGACATCTTGTGCTAGGTCTACTTTAATGTGAAGACTTTATTGCAAGCCTTTATATATATAAATAAATGATTTAAGCCTTTTCTGGGGTTTTGGAATGGTTTAAGAGATTGCAGATCAAGAATATATCAAGGGACTAAGTTAATTACCTCTCCGCCAGTTGCTCTATTCATGACCCTGGTGTCTCTGCTCGCTTTTGGTTTTGTGAGGCTTTTTCTAATTCTGCTGGACAGTTGCATCTTAGTCACATATCTGTTGTAGTATTGATCATGATACATTATAATAGCCTGATTTTTTTAACTGAAGCATAATTGCTTTGTAATTTTGTACAAAATATATATAATTGACATAAATATATGTCAATCCTACTCTCTCAGTTCGTGTCACCCTCCACTTCCCCACTGTGTCTACATGTCTGTTGTCTGTGTCTGCATCTCTATTCCTGCCCTACAAATAGGTTCATCTGTACCATTTTTCTAGATCCCATATGTATTGTTGATACCCCAGTTTATAATACCTGTTATCTCTCCCTTTCTACACTGTGAGCTCCGTGAGAATAGAGATGTGTCTCATTTTCTTTATTCTCGTAGCTCCTAGCATAGTACAGAATAGATGAAAGGCGCCAGAGAAAATGAGAGGAAAGAATAATAACAACAGGGCACAAATCATAAATTTGGAGACACTTAGTAGAGCTGTTTGTCAAGTACTGTGCTAAGCATTTGATACTCAGTATTTAGTATGCTGAAAATCCCATGAGGTATATACTATGGTCCCATTTTACAGATGAAAAAACTAAGGCATGGAAAGATAAAGTGATTTTCCCAATCACTTACAGCCGGTAAAAGGTGAAACCAGGGCCCAGACACAGATCTGTGTGACTTAACCACTGGCCCATTCGCTCTTGTTTTTCTGTCCTAGCACCCAAGGTTGTACCTCGGGCACAGAATAGGCTTGTAGATTAAATAATAAATAAATAAAATGGCTGAATTAATCATACTAAGTACATATAAAAGCTTTATTCTTAATAAAAATTGTGAAAACAAAATTTCCTTTTTCATTTTAAAAGTGTGTATTATCAATGCATACCTATGTGACATGTTAGGCTTCCCTGGTGGCTCAGTGGTAAAGAATCTGCCTGCAATGCAGAAGACCCAGGTTTGATCCCTGGGTCAGGAAGATCCCCTGGAGGAGGAAATGGCAACCCTCTCTAGTATTCTTACCTGGAAAATCCCATGGACAGAGGAGCCTGGCAGGCTACAGTCCATGGGATCACAAGAGTTGGACACAACTTAGCAACTACACCACTACCACCACCACCACCACCACGTGACGTGTTAGAATGTTTAGTTCTACTTCTTGACAGAAAAGCTGAAGGACAAAATAGCCCAAAGTCAAATGGCTAGTCTTTTTTTCACATCTGATTACTGAACTACTTTTTTTTCAATTGAGATATAATTACTTCATATACCATAAAGTTCAGAAGTTTTTAGTATATTCAGGACATTCTGTAACCATTACTACAACACAGCCTGCTTTCAGAACATTTGCATCACCCCAGAAAGAAACCCCTTACCCGATAGAGATCAGTGCCCATTCCATCTCTCCCCAGTCCCTGGACAGTCACCTGTCTCCCTTATATCTCTGTACTTGCCTTTTATGTATAGTTCATATACATGAAATCATATAATCCGTGACCTTTTGTCTCAGGCTTCTTTCACTTAGCATAATATTTTCAACATTCACCCATCTTGTATCATGTATCTTTATGGCTAATAATACTCCATTGTATGGGTAAACAAAAATCCATTCATCAGCTGATGGACATTTGGTGGTTTCTGCTTTTGGGCTATTATGAATAATACTGATAATGAACATTCATATGGAAGTTTCTGTACACACATATATTTTTAGTTCTCTTGGATATATCCCAGCAAGTGAATTGCTGGCCCCATGGCCCATGTTTAATGTTTTGAGGAACCACCAAACTTTTCCAAAGTGACTGCACCATTTTATAATCACAACCAGTGATGTATGAGGATACCAGTTTCGCCACATCCTTGCCAGCACTTGTTACTGTCTATCCTTTGTATTATAACAATCCCAGTGGATGTGACTGGTCCCTCGTTGTTGTGTTGATTTGCTTTCTCTAATGACAGTGATGTTGGGCATCTTTTTGTTTATTGCTCCCCTATTTCTTTCGAATTTAAATTGTTTTTATTTTTCCCTTTTTAAAGTGCCTTTTTTTGGAATATAAACTTTGTTTTTCTTCTTGTAATATCTGTTTTATTCAAAGAACTCTTTAAGCATATTAAATGCTCATGAACTCTTTTACTCATGACATCTATTAAGAGTGCCAAGCTGCTGAAGCCATGAACTATAAGAATTTAAGTGAGTTTCCATTGGCAACTTCGCAGAAAATCTCCACATCACATTATTAGATCACAGGCTTTCATAACCCCAAAGTTATGATGATAATAATGCTTTATTAAAAAGCTTTTAGTGTCATAGAAACACTAAGAATTTTTTTCAATTGTTATTTTCTTAACCTTTTACATCCCGATGAGGCAGAAAGAAAAGACAGTAGCTATCTCAGAGAATCATCCAAGAAAACAAATTTAGAAATTTGAGTATCTTAAGAAGTCTTACATGTCATGGAAAAAAAAAAAAAAAAACTTTTTGACCATAATCACTGATTCCAGATGTACAAAAAGATTTCAAGTTTGTTTTCAAGTTGTATGCCAGTCCTAGATGTAAATCACACTGCTCATTCATATGTGATGCTAACATTTCAGCAATGTTGAAGTTAATGTTAGCTACCAGATTTGGTTTAAGCCAGAGAAAAGAGGTTTGAAAATTCCATATGCCAGTGTCTTCCCCGTACATTGAAATAATATTTATACTAGCCTCTGAAGATTTATAGTCGTAGACTTGACAGATTACATATATATAGTAAAGTCCATGTGAGTTTCAGGGTTTATGGTAGCTCTGAGGTCTTTCTGGCTTTCAGACCTTACCTGTTCCCATCCTCAGCTCATATTTTATTTGATGGCTTTTAACAACATTAGTTATCTTCATTCTTACTGTTAGTTGAATTTATTTGATCCTAGTGTTCACACTGATGAAATTTATCAATTCTCTTATAAACCAGACTTTTTTATGAAAGGTGATTTTTTCTTTTCCAAAAAACCATTTGGAATTTTTATTTAGTCAGTCCTCAAATACGGGTTTGGCTCCAGGTATGGGAAATACAATGGAAGTAAGGCAGTCGTGGAGCTTGCCTTTGCAGCCCTCATAGACTACCTATGGACTCCAAAACCAGTTAGGTACCTGCGGCTGTGATGGTGCTAAAAATGTACACTGTGGGATTCTCTGAGAGCACATAATGTGGAGGAACTGACCCAGTTTTGAGCTGTCGGGAAAAGCGTTTCTGAAGATAAACACATAATCTGGGCCCTAGTGGACAGCTGGGCATGAGCACACTAGAACTGGCATGTACACAGGCACTAAGGCAAGAGTGGGTTTGATGCTTCTGAGGACCTGAACGAAGGACAGTGTGACTGACATGTCAGGAGAAGACGACAAGGTGAGGCAGCCGGCAGGGGCATCATGTGAGGGCATATTAAGGATCTGGGCCTCTTTGTCAATGGGGAGCCATTGTAGGGGCTAAGGCTGTAGAGTAGCATTTACTGGTAGCCCATAAAATTAAGAAAGGCCAAATGACGCATTGCTCTTTCAATTTCTTCTCTCTTGCTCAGGAGTATGACTGGAGAAACTATCAGCCCAGTGAGATTAGTGAATCTGAGCTGCAAATGCTCGCCAGCCTACGACGGCAACAGAATGAAGAACTGGAGGACACTGGGGCTCCCTATGGCCTGAGCGCATCCCAGGTTGACAACTGTAATGTCAGCATAAGCACCAGCAGTGACGACACAACCACGTGGAACTCCTGCCTGCCACCTGTGAGTCCAGGGTTTTGCAACTTTGTTTACTGCCTTAATCAGGGATCAAGCCACTCCTTAACAAAGCCCAGCCTTGGCCTGGGAAAAGTAGGGCCGAATGAGAACACTTCCCATGAAGACTGTTCTGAAATAGTGTTGTAATACTGGAGGCATTGTCTTGTTTTAAATTCTCTTATTTATCTTCAGATAATGGGCTTCCCTGATGACTGAAACGATAAAGAATCTTGCCTGCAATGTGGGAGATCCAGGTTTGATTCCTGGGTAGGAAAGATCTCCTGGAGAAGGCCCTGGCAACCCACTCCATATTCTTGCCTGGAGAACCCCATAGACAGAGGAGCCTGGCAGGCTTCAGTGCATGGGGTTGCAAAGTGTCACACTACTAAAATGACTTAGTTTGCACCTTCAGACAATGTATGTTAATTGTGTGGTAAGATATAAAACCCTACATGAAAATGAAAGAAAAAGAACAATTTTACTGTAGACTCTAGGTATTTCATTGCACTCTTAGATCCCTAGCACAAGCCCTGGCACATAGAACAGGCTCAGTATGTGTTCTTAAAGTATCCATTAAATGAATGAACAAAAAGGAAGAGACTATAGCTAAACCAATGGCACCCCACTCCAGTACTGTTGCCTGGAAAATCCCATGGACGGAGGAGCCTGGTAGGCTGCGGTCCATGGTGTTGCTAAGAGTCGGACGCAACTGAGCGACTTCACTTTCACTTTTCACTTTCATGCATTGGAGAAGGAAATGGCAATCCATTCCAGTGTTCTTGCCTGGAGAATCCCAGGGACGGGGGAGCCTGGTGGGCTGCCGTCTATGGGGTCTCACAGAGTCGGACACGACTGAAGTGACTTAGCAGCAGCAGCATAGCTAAAACAAGTATTGCTTGGATGTGGTGGCAGAAAAAAACGTTTTTGGAAGTCACCGGATTTTTGCTAACTCCTCCCTGTGTCTCTAGCCATGAGAGGCATTGCAGGTGCTTCAGCAAAGCTTATACTATCCTGTATGTTTATACAGTTAAAGCACTCTTAAATGCAGCCCTTCATTTTCTCTGTAAACTAGCAGGCGGCCTGGAGCAGGCCACAGTCTGCCTGTTTTTCAATTGAAGAAACTAAATTCTGGACTCAAGCTTCCATACCTGCTCAGTGGTGGAGCCCAAAACAAAGCCCAGTGATTTTACTCCATCTTTTCTTCAGTATGATCCTCATGGATCTTATGGTTTAATCGAAAAGACAAGGCAGAAACATTCACAGAACAGTCAGTCGCAATGTAAGAAATGTCATGGGGCAGAAGAATAAAATCTTTATTATAATAATGGTAATTAGAACTGCCATTTAAGAACCTAAAAGCATTTAAGATCTCCATAGACCAAACAAACATTTACTTATAATGCTATATTCAACATCAGATCAAACATATTAAAATGCACTTTCAAATCCAGTAATAAATACAATTTTTTACCAGACAATTTTTGAAAGGAAATATAAAACTGTGCACCTTTGATTCATGCTTATATAAAATTACATAAAGGTTAAGTGTAGTTAACAGTGGATAAGTTATGTTTTAAGTATTGAGTTAAATATCAATTTTTCAGTTTTCATTTTCTATTTTAAAGTAGTTCCCCCCCACCCCCCGCCAGATCTCCACTTTCTTTGTAGCTCTTAGAAATCTCAAAGGCCCTGACAATAGGCATTGTGTTTCTCACTTACTCCTTGCTGCTATCCTATGTAGTAAGCACTGTTGAGTTCCCATTTTTAGATGAGAAAACAGACTCTTGAGTAAAGTGACACAGAACTAGTTTGGCATGACTCTCAAATCTAAGCTTCTAGCCTCCCTGATATGGACTTCTTGATATGTTACTTAATTGTCAATTGAGTGCTATGAATATCTAGCAGAAGTTGAGATTTCTACTCTGGAGAGAACTTTCAAATCACAGATGAGGAATACAAATTGGTTCTAAGCATAAAAGGTAGTGGGGGAGATGATATTAGTTTTTCTTTAGTGTTCTTTTTACCACCTTGACCACCCTCCCAGGTTGGTCTTGCCTTATTTAGCTGTGCTTTCATTAAACTGAATTATCAAGCATATATAACACCTCAAACAACCTTGGTCCTAAAGAGTACCTACCCACTAGAAACACATACCCCTGTGTGCTGGTTACTCAGAGTACCCTGATAGCCAGAGCTAAGAACAGAAGAGTAAGTTGCAGATTTTTGCCAATGCCATTTACAGTGAAATTGAAATACTGCCTTTCTTATAAAATATTTCTTAGCAGCCATTTAAACCAAATGTAAGAAAGAGAATAGTGGCCTCCTGAACAAACTCATTCTGTCATGAAGTAGCTCAGAGACCCAGCATTTCAAAGGGCAAGCTGGAAAGTGATTATTCAAGACTGAAAAGGCTGAACTCTTAGTTGCCCTGGATACCCTGTCCTCATCACTGTCCTGTTGTGACAAGGACTGAAGTCCCCATGCATCACAACTACTTCTCTGTAAAAGTCTACAGCTGAAAATAACCACTGGTAATGAACTTAATAACCCCTCTATTTGACCAAATGAGACATTGAAATTGAGTCTGTTTTTTTAGACAGAGAAAATAATTGAAAAACCTACCTTTGGTATTCATAAGATATATTTATTATTCCATCAAACTCAGTCTATTTCAATATTGGAACTATCAACAAATGAAAAATTGCATTCCTTAATGAATTCTGCGTCTTGTTGCTTGTATAGAGTCTAAATAGAGCAATTTACAAGAACTACTATGGTCTTTTCTGGGAGCTCATGATTTTCTTTGTAGAAGTTGTACCAGGGCAATGAAAAAGAAGCAATGGAAGAAGACGTAACTTCATCACAGTGATATCCTGCTTTTCTTATGTCACAGTGATGGCACCATCCTCCACACTGACACTCAAACCAGAAATTTGAAACACATCTCCACTTCTCCCACCCCTTCATTTACCACACCCAATTGGTCTCCAAATCCTGAGAATCCCCTCTCCTTTTTACCTCTTAACCCTCCCTATCTAATACCATGCTCACATCAAAAGTGGTCCAGAGAGTAAAGAGTCTGTCTGCAGTGTGGGAGACCTGGGTTCAATCCCTGGGTCGGGAAAATCCCCTGGAAAAGGAAATGGCAACCCAATCCAGTATTCTTGCCTGGAAAATCCCATGGACGGAGGAGCCTGACAGGTTACAGTCCATTGGGGTCTCAAAGAGTCCCTATGACTTCACTTTACTTCATCTAATACCATTGATTTGGTATTTCATTTCTTATCCAAATTCCCTCATCAATTTCCTGATACTAAAGTGCCTGCAGTCCAAGCACTATAGCGTGGTGGTTAGGAGCATGGTCTCTGAGGTAAAATTGCCAGGGTTCACATCCAAGCTGTGACCTTGTCAAGCACATGGCACTGTGTCTGAGACATGATAAGCAATTAATAAATTAAGATTAGTTGTCATTATTATTGTCATTATTATTCATGCTATCTCTCTAAAGACCACATCTGATGTGATCTCATCCTTACATGAAGCCCTTTTGTAACTCCTCACTGCCTCTTTAGCCTGGCATACACAGTCCCCCCACCATGATCTGAGACCTGCCCCCCTCTCCAGGATCATCTCTCACTGCTCTCCACCTTTCTCCCCATGCTTTAATCCCAGTGGTAATCCCCTAGAGGCACTTTGCACGCATCCTTGTACCTTGTACCAGTTTCTCTCTTAAGACTCAGCTCCAAAGCCTTCTGTAATCCTTCTCCAGGCTCACTGAGAGAGGCAGCTTCCTTTCTGTCACAAGAGCCAGATTATCTCCATGCTAACACTCCCTGCAGCCTAGCTTGTCTGTCCCACATTAATTCATCCCAAATACTTTTTGAGTGGTCCAATCTTCTGTGTACTGTGCTGGGGATACAACCAAGTCTTTCCTCACCCTTGAGATACTGTTCATACTATTCATGGGGTTCTCAAGGCAAAGATACTGAAGCGGTTTGCTGTTCCCTTCTCAGTGGACCACATTTTGTCAGAACTCTCCACCATGACCCATCCGTCTTGAGTGGCCCTACATGGCATGGCTCATAGTTTCATTGAGTTAGACAAGGCTGTGGTCCATGTGATTAGATTGGTTAGTTTTCTGTGATGATGGTTTTCAGTCTGTCTGCCCTTTGCCAACATCTGCTGGATCATTGAAAACGCAAGAGAGTTCCAGGAAAACGTCTATTTCTGCTTTATCGACTATGCCAAAGCCTTTGACTGTGTGGATCACAATAAACTGTGGAAAATTCTGAAAGAGATGGGTATACCAGACCACCTGACCTGCCTCTTGAGAAATCTGTATGCAGGTTAGGAAGCAACAGTTAGAACTGGATATGCAACAACAGACTGGTTCCAAATAGGAAAAGGAGTACGTCAAGGCTGTATATTGTCACCCTGTTTACTTAACTTCTATGCAGAGTACATCATGAGAAACTCTGGGCTGGCCGAAGCACAAGCTGGAATCAAGACTGCCGGGAGAAATATCAGTAACCTCAGATATGCAGATGACACCACCCTTATGGCAGAAAGTGAAGAAGAACTAAAGAGCCTCTTGATGAAAGTGAAAGAGGAGAATGAAAAAGTTGGCTTAAAACTCAACATTCAGAAAACTAAGATCATGGCAAATAGATAGAGAAACAGTGGCGGACTTTACTTTTGGGGGCTCCAGAATCACTGCAGATGATGACTGCAGCCATGAAATAAAAAGACACTTACTTCTTGGAAGGAAAGTTATGACCAACCTAGACAGCATATTAAAAAGCAGAGACATTACTTTGTCAACAAAGGTCTGTCTAGTCAAGGCTATGGTTTTTCCAGTAATCATGTATGGGTGTGAAAGTTGGACTATAAAGAAAGCTGAGTGCCAAAGAATTGATGCTTTTGAACTGTGCTGTTGGAGAAGACTCTTGAGAGTCCCTTGGACTGCAAGGAGATCCAACCAGTCCATCCTAAAGGAGATCAGCCCTGAATATTCATTGGAAGGACTGATGTTGAGGCTGAAACTCTTATACTTTGACCGCATGATGCGAAGAGCTGACTCATTTGAAAAGACCCTGATGCTGGCAAAGATTGAAGGCGAGAGGAGAAGGGGACGACAGAGGGTGAGACGGTTGGATGGCATTACTGACTTAATGGACATGAGTTTGAGTAAGCTCTGGGAGTTGGTGATGGACAGGGAGGCCTGGCGTGCTGTAGTCCATGGGGTCGCAAAGAGTCAGACATGACTGAGCAACTGAACTGAACTGAACAGCCTTGAGATACTTACCATATTGGAGGTAAACAGCTCACTGTAAGAGAGTGATAACAAGATATCATTATTATGATAACAGAGAGTGATAATAAGATAAAGAGAAGAGGGTACACATGCGAGGGAATAATTAATTCTACTTCTTGGTTTCAGGGATGTTTTCACAGAGAAGACTGCAGGTAAGCCAGAGTTCGAGAATGAGTGTAAGCTCATCACATAAAGAGAGGAGAAAGAGAATTCTAGGTTCTGAAAAGGAGCAGAATCAATAGTCTCCTTTAACAAGATTACCTCCTCTTAGTGCCTTTTTTCCTCCATCACCTCTAACAGGACTTGAAATGAATTTTTGCTTTCCTCATAATCACTGCCCACCCCTGACCCATCACACATCATGGCCCTACCTTTTGTCCACATTCTGTTAGCGATGCCATTACCCCATACCCTCTTCTCTGCCTGGAGACCCTCCTTCCCTCTTGTCTACCTTGAACACTTCTGTGTTTGAAGGCCCAACTCAAATGTCCCATCTTCATGAAACCCTCTCTCCTGCATAGAATTATTTTCTTTCTTCTCTGGCTCCCAATATCTTTGGTGATAGCACTTACCATGTCAGGTAACCACTGTCATCAACATCCCTCGAGCCTGGTTGTGAGCTCCTTGAAGGCAGGACTGTGCCAAGCACAGGGCCTAGCATGAGGTCACACTCAGTCACCGCTGGTTGTGAGTTGTTTGGTTGAGTAAATCAGTCAATAATATTAAAAGATTCCTTTTTTATGCTAAAGTAAGGTAGTTTTATCGAAATTCCAAAATAAACATTAGCTGTACTTTGCTTAAATAAGTCCTGAATGATGCTGGTAGTATTTTATATTCAAGATTTAATAAATGGATATTAAATACACACAAAAAGGAAAAGTCTCCCTCTGGACAAGGTTTGGTGATAGTAGTTTAGAAAGAATATTTAGGCAGGTCACATTCAGTTTGGCGTCTTTACTTAATGACTTCACACACATCGCAGTCAAACCAGGAAGCCTACAGAGAGTAAAACAAGTCTTTAGTGAAGTCTATTGTGTTTACCGCAGGATTTGGTTTCTCAGCTTTCCTCAGCATCTGTGCAGTTCAGAGTAATGTGTACTGTTTAAAAAGTGTTTAGATATAATAAATTAATCATTTAAAAGTGTAATTAAATGTAACCATATTTCTCATAGCAAATTGGCTTTTGTAGGCATCTCTTGCTAAATAAATCAAACCTACCAAGAAATCCATTGGCGTTTGACAGACAAATTTCTCAAAGTTTCTAACTTAGAACCAAATTCAATTAAAACAATACTTTTCAACTTCTGTGGAAACCAGGCTGCAAGTAATCAATTTTGGAGAGTTCTGTTAGGAGTAGCCCTCATGAGATTTATTCAAAAACTGGGCTCTAGGCAGCCTTTGGAAGAGAGCTAGGAGTTAGTTATAATGGATTCTTAAGTGAATTTTATTTTGGCAAAGGATTGTGATTGATAGGAGCATAAAGCTATGTCTTGAGGGGTGTGTGCGTGTGTGTGTGTGTGCGTGTGTGCGTGCGTGTGTGTGTGCGCGTGTGTGTGCGCGTGTGTGCGCGCGTGTGTGTGTGTGTGTCTGCGTGTGTGTGTGTGTGTGTGTGTGTGTGTGTGTGCATGTGTGCATATGTGGTATGTGGTTCCTTTTCAGAAGAGGAATAGCTGTTAATGGAAAAAGTGATGACCAAAATAGTTTAGACTCTGTGTCAGCCAGCCTGGTCTCAAACCCCAGCTCTGCCTTTTGCTAGCGTGACCACCTGTGAAATGGGAGTAGTAGAGGCCCTTCACTGTGTTGGCATGGTGGGAACGATCGTGTATATGCAGTGTGTGTGCTTTAGGGCCTCAGGTAATAAGCTGACGCTGACTGTAATTTGCTGCTCTCCCAAAGATGCTCTCCTCAAAGGACCACTTGAGTGATCAGAAAAGATTTCTAGGATATTTTCTCTTATTGTGACCACTGAAGGCTGTAAGGGTGGGCTGAGGTTCTGGTGTGCTTGTTTTGATGTGAGCTTAGCATTCAGACTGACCCCTCAGAGCTTGACTTAACTCGTTGTTCCAATATTTCATTATTTCTCTGTCCCACCTCTAATCTAAATTGAAGAAAAGCATGCCTCATGTGATACTTTGTAAGCAGATGCCTCAAAACCATCTTCCTCTAAGTTAATTCCCATGACCTAATATCAAGCACATAAGTCTCCTCAGCTTGTTTAAAAAAAAAAAAAATCTTCGCATGCATCCATCAACGTGGCATACTGCAGAGCATAATATTTGGAGAAAAACGAGGCAAAATGCACTTAATAAAATTGCAAGCATATGGTGAAGTTCTCAGACAAGTTATTTATGGTCTTGATTAACCTTGCAACATTTTTTTGCCATTTTCATAGGTTTTAACATAACAACAGAAAAATATTTCCTTTACCTTTTAACATGACAAGATTATCTTATCTCCTGTTCTTTAATTTAGCCTTCACTTCTCTCCCTCACCCCAAAATATCTAGCAGCTTGATCCTGGAAAAGCAGAGCTTCTTGTGCTCAGTGATAGTTCATTTCATGTGTGGTGTTTCCCCGACTCTAGTGCGTAGCAACAGCACCACCCAGAGGACAAGGTCCCAAGTTTCTAGGCTCTGTTCCATTCCTTGGCTCATAGATGTATCAGTGTTTTACATGATGGCTGCTGGCTGCCATGTGTACAATATGTAATATACTAGCATTTCAGGCTCTTTCTAGTTAATAGGTCTTACTTTGTTCTGATCTACAGATTCATTAACTTCTCAGCTGTCTTTGGGTATAATGAGTTGTCTTTTAATCCTGCTGGTTGATTGTGCTAAGCTGCAGATAAATCAGATGAGCAAGCTGTTCTTTATACCACTAATAGAAATGATATATGAAAACTAATACTGGAGTCAGTGTAGTATCTGTGCTGTCAGGAGAAAATATTAAAATGTGCAAGTTGTTGTGTGTTTAATGACTATGAAAGTCACTTCATGAAATAAACTTTTCTCTTTCTTAGAGGGTTGTCTATTATATCTTATGTTGTCTCAAATTTAGCAATGTGGCAAGCATTTTCTTTGATTTTAAATATATAGTTACATATCAGAAGAATGAAATCAAATTAATTTATGGCAAGGAGATAGTCCTACATATATCAAATACATGTATTTCAGGACCACTTTTTCTTCCTGCCATTAACTGAACTGAGTTTGTCATATTTGTTATTCAAAACCTATTTATTTACTGATTGAAGTGAACCTCTGAGCTAGATTAAGCCCTGCGACTTACTGATTAAGAGGGTAAACTGAGGAATGAAACTGGATGGGTTCAAATTCAGGCCCCACTATTTCCTGACTGGCATGACCTTAGGTTAACACCCCCTTCTTCAAATGATCACTCCACCCTCTGGAGAACAGAAATGGTTACAGAATCCTATTTCCTCCTCATTTAGATGCAGTTGTTAATCCTATCTATTTCATAGAACTGTGAAAAAATGGAAAAAAGTAAAAAAGTGAAGTAGCTCAGTTGTGTCCCACTCTTTGCGACCCCCTGGACTGTAGCCTACCAGGCTCCTCCATCCATGGATCTTCCAGGTAAGAATACTGGAATGGGTTGCCATTTCCTTCTCCAGGGGATTTTCCCAACCCAGGGATTGAACCCAGGTCTCCCACATTGTAGGCAGACGCTTTACCTTCTGAGCCACCAGGGAAGTCCAGCAAGGATTTAACACAGAGCAAGTCCTCAATAAATATCAGTTACTACTGTTATTACTTATTGTTGTCTTGGTTATTTGTAGGGCTTCCCTCGTGGCTTAGCTGGTAAAGAATCCGCCTGCAATTTGGGAGACCTGGGTTGGATCCCTGGGTTGGGAAGATCCCCTGGAGAAGGGAAAGGCTACCCTCTCCAGTATTCTGGCCTGGAGAATTCCATGGACTGGTCATTTGTAGGTGTTCGTTATTATTCCTGTGCTGCTTCTTGCTGAATTCCAAAATAAAAAAAATTGATCTTATTTTTTTTAACTGGTGCTTTCATGGAATGTTCCCTACCTAGAAGTAGTCAAAACTGGTTTACTGCTGCACATGTACAGAAACCTGTCTATTTCATTTGTGGGTGGGGATGTTTGGCTTCAGACGGTTCATCTGTTACCCCTGCCTCCACCCCCATCATGCTCAGAGAGCTGTTAGAAGCAATTAGGCCATTCTGATGTGGGCCGGGAAAACAAAAAGACATCATTAAAGTGAAAGCTCTGCCTTTTGAAAGCATTAAAAGCAAAGTTGTGGGAACTGGAGTATCGTAAAGGAGCTTTTTAGCTACATCATTGCCGTAATCCCTTCCTGTCCCTGAACGTGATTATGAAATTAGAAGACATGTACAGAGGGGGAACTGAGGCCACCCAATTTTGTATTGTACCCTCCTGAAAGCAAGACTTGGACTCTTCCCCGACAGAGTCATTCGCAGTTGGGGTTTATGTCAGTTTTAGCAGTTACATGTATGAGTCAGAATGCTTTACCATGATATGCTACTATTAAATTTCAATTCACTATTGAATAAAACATTTGGGGGTAAAAACTTAGTTTTCAATAGTAAAAATTAAAGAATTGGGTATTCAGACCTGGTTCCACCACCTTGCAGTTATTTTTAACTGAATTTTTTTTATTTACCTTTCTGTCTATTCATGTCAGTAGTCCTTATTACTTCAAAAAGTTTACACTGATTATTTCTCTATTTTCTTACACTTTAAAATCACTGTGAATGTGAATCTTTTATGTTAGTGTATTTTCTTTACTCCTTGTATCATTGTGTCTGTTTTATAGAAACATGAGCAAACGTGGAAGGGCATGTTTGCCTAAGTGAGAATTTGGTCACAAACCAAACAGCATTCTGTAACCATTTCTATTCTCCAGAGAGTGGAGTGAGTCATTTGGAAGAAGGGAGTTAGGGACAGGTGTAAAATAGAATTAACAGCATAAAATTAGGAAAATGGAAATTTGTCTGAATAGCAGAACTGTGATGCTTAGAGAGTTATTTAAATGCTTCAAAAAGTAAATAGGTGGAGATCCATTCACTAGAGGCCTGAGTACAGCTGAAATTCTGGATGAATACTAATGAATATATTACTGGGAGTATTTCTACACCACTGTGAGTTGGTCTAGAGAACCTGTTAGGCATTTTGCTTACTAATTCCTTTTATGCTGTGAAATAATAAAGCCTAAATCATAGAACTAAATTTTACTTGCAGAGTGCTGGAAGTCTTATTTCTCCAGTGAGATCAAATATGTCTTATGATATGTTTTTCCTTCTACTGTTCTCCCAGCTGTTCTTCTTATTACTGAAATGGTGATGTATTGATATTCGTTCAATTACCAAAGTATCTGAGCACATTTAAATTCATAGTGCATCACAGATAGGCTAAGTGACTGTGGTTATCAGACAGGGTGTTTGATTTAAAGAAACACTTCCAAGAGATTATTTATAGAGAAAAACGGTTTAAAGAATTCCCATCACCCATGTCATTAATATTTTAGGACCCCACTAAGTTAAGGAATATGTGGAAAATAAGGAAGATGTGCCTTTTATGTACAGGCATCATTGCCACACTGTTTTCTTCAGCTGGGGCCACATTATGGCTGAGAAAACCTTAACACCTTAAAACCTTAACACCAACCCCATTAAGTAAGGAAGTAACAGAAGTCTTTTAAATGCTATTCAGATATGTATACCAAATTCAAAATTGTAATGAAATGAGAGTGTTAAAAATGGTTTTCATATTAGAATTACATGGTTGCTAACCACATAAAAGAAATACTTTGAGGAGATGTTCAAAAAGAATTTCTATCAGATATAATGGAATTTTCTCCCTTTATAGAACAAAGGAAAAACGTCAAGTTGCGTTGGAGGCAAGTATTTAAGGCTTACATGAAATGTAGTTTTTTAGCTATGTTTTGGAAAAGGTTTCTTGCGGAGGAGAAAATTCAGATTTCATATGTTTGTTAGGTATTGGAATCAGTTCTTTCAGTTCTGTGATTAATGCTTGAGGTTCTATTATGCTAGGGGAAACTGACTGCCTTGACCTAAGATTTATATGTGCAATTCCAATAATGAAAGTAACCATTGTCCTTGCAAATTTAGTAACATTGGGATATAAATATATGTATATGCTGTATCTAATAATGAAAATAGATAATATCATTGCAAATTTAGTAATATTGAGATATAAATATATGTATATTCCCTATCTCTGAGTCTCCAGTCATTTGCTAACATATGCTATGCAGCATTAATTCCAGGAGACATTTTGTTTTGTTGTATCTGGAAATAGCAACCTTTGTTAGCAGTGTAAAAACTCCACAAAGAGGAGAATTCCACACATGAACTTTAGTCACACCATAGATGCTGTCTAATCCAGTGACTGGCCATTAAAATAACCTCTGCTTTCCCTCATATACCACGTTGTTACTTCCTGGATCTCCCAAACAACCTTCAACTCTTCGTAAAATAACCTTCTTACAGGTTATTTCTCAGGAAAAAAACTAAAGTAGTTAGAGTGCATGTGAAAGTTTATATAAAGAGCATTATGCTGATTAGTACCTCAGATATGTTTTATCTTTTACAGCCTGTCAACCAGGGCCGTCACTATCAGAAAGAAATGAACCCACCTTCTCCTTCTAACCCCCGGTAAGAATCATTAAAAAGCTAAATTTAAAACAGGGATTATTTAGGGATTGACTCTCCATTTTTCTTGGTTTCTTAAAATTGTTTCCCAAACTTCTGAAGAGCTTGCAAAGTTCTTTTTGTTAGAAGTTTTAGTTTAGTCTACTCTTCTTAATCAGACTGTGTTGTCTTGATTAATAGTGTAACTAGGTTTTTATGGCACTTCTGCCTTTTACTAGCTGGGGGACTTTGAGAAAGTCATTTGAGTCAGAGTAATTCAGGCATAATAATTACCTCAGTAGTATTTTGGGAATATATGAAAAATCCTTAGCACAGTTCCTGGCAACATAGCAAACTCTCTTTAAATGTTCATTTACTTAGTATTATTCTGTTTGCATAGATATTTCATCTTAATAGGTACTTGATGTTCAGTGCATTTTAGACATAAATCTTTGTATCACCTGGTGCTTTTACATTCATCAAGATAGCTTATATGAGTTCAAATGGCCATTCTCTTTTTCATAATTTCAAAGTTCATAATCTCAAAATAATTTCATTATTTCAAAAATGTCATTGATACAAGTCATTTGTCAACATAGAAGAACCTTATTTTATTAGGCTTATTAGAGATAAGTGTATCTGAATTAAAGTTTTGAACTATATGTAATATTATATGGATTTTTAAAAATACTTAAATAAGCTATTGATAGTTTATCCATATAATTCAATATCACTTTATTACTGTTTGTTAAATAGTAGGACTTTACTGAAAACCAGTATGTCATGAGCTCCACCCTCAGCATCTTAGTTATTACAGTACAACTCATATCTAAATGCTTCTTATTATCAAGCTCTCTCACCTGAGTGAAACAGACAGGAAGGATTTGTTAAATAAGAATACAGGGCTGTACCCTGGAAGCCAAGGGCAGCCAGGCCTCAGGAGGGCTCTATATTGGGAACTAGAAAGCAGAGAGGCAGATAGGCAGTATCCTGCACCCCATCTCTGCTGACTTCTTCCTATCTGCTCCATTCTTCCAAGCACCAGCTTTCTTTACTTCTCAGTCACATGTGGCTGTCTTGAGTTTACATATTACAGTTCAGAGTAATGCTGAGGCTGACAGTCTATGCCTGAATCACAGTTCCTACTTTCCTGGAGAAAGAATATGGTTGGCCTAGCTTGGGCTAAGTATTCACTTCTGGTCTAATCAGCAATGAAGAGCCAACCAGCCAAGCCATGTCAAATTAACATGGCTACCAGAAAACCATCTACATGGTTTACAGGACTTTTAATGGGGCCCAGAATGTTCATGAGTAATTGTTCTTTATTAGTAATCTCTTCTAAGTGTTTCTGGTTGTCTGTATACTCAATCTGTCTTTCTTGTGTGTTACCTAGTAGGCAGAACTGTCACTATCATAAATAGATATAATAAGGAGTTGAAAATTGAGACTGTAATTTCAGTGTATATAGAAAGATGTTTAAACATTCTTCAGAATAGTTCTCTCTTGATATGTGAATACGAATTTTCTAATTGGCAGCTCATCTAGATTTGACCAATAGACTATCTCTATATGAATAAACTTTCAGGATAACTGAAAGTCTAACTTTGGTCCAAATTATAATAGAACTTGTAAGCTGAGTAAATGAACGTGATAGAAAGTTATGTTAGAAAGTGGAGCATTTTGTTTCAGTGAACGGAAAACAGGGGCCTAATTTTCATCCTACCTCTGCTACTAACCCAGTGTATGATCTCAGGCAAGCCCCTCAACCTGTTCAGACCTCATCTAATAACAAGAACACCCTCATGTGTAAAGGAAAGGATTTGATTTACAAACTGTCTGGGGTTACTTTCAGATTTATGAGTCTGTGACTTTGACGGGACTCATTATAGACTTTCCATATGAAAACCAGTTTTACTATTAAAGGGAACAGTGCCCTGTATAGGAAACATACTTCATAATGTTGAATATATTAATTAATGTTTAGATGTGGTAGTGTATGATTTTAAATATCTCTTTTAAAATTTGATTCACAAAAATAGAATATAAGAAAATTCACCAACTAAACAGACAGCATATTTCATTTAACCACTTAAATGTTTGTTCATTTAGGAAAAAATAATTACACTTTTGCATAATAAAACTGAAAGTCAAATTTCAAAGCAGAGAATCAAATGCCACCAATCCCATTTTCCAGCAGGTTATTCACCAGTTTCCTAGAAAATTATATAGCTGTTCAGAAAGCCTACAGATTACATGGCTTAACTCTTTGCTCATAAATGAATCCAGTAGCTTGGAGGATTGGCCAAAAGGCATTATTGGGCCATAAATAAAGAAGTTGATAAAATTATGAGTTCAGCATAGATCATCATATAAAACTAGGACAGATTCAGTCATGTGATACATGTAATTTAGCTTAACATTGAAAGCAATGATTCTTAAGATTCATATTTATTATATTTATTATAAGTATCCTGTGCTTTAGACCCTAAAACACAGAACTTTAAAATTAAATTTTAAAGTTACAAGATACTGATAATGACTACTGAAAAAGTAAGAAATGAAAAGATAAGTCTCTGAGTCTACCCCCTTGGATACACAAGCATGTAGCTTGAATCTTGAAAGCTTGGTGTGCAGAGGCTCTGAACAATACATGAGAAGCAGGTAGGCCCTTGACTTCCTGAATTAAGTGCTGTTGTGATCAAAATAATGCAAACATAGCGGGGATGGGGGATGTGTGTCTGTGCCGGTCCACCAAGAGAAGCATATGATGGTGCCCTTTGGCAGGTGAAATGGCCACATTAGCTTCAGTGAAATATCTGCAACTACTCCAGAGACCTAAAACCTGAGATTTTTAGGTTATATGTACTCATACCCACATATGCATATACAGAGTCAACTTTCAGTTAGCTTTACTAATGTCACAGAATAACCAATATCCCCAAAGTCTTTTATTTACTTTTTATCCTGGAAAGATTTTTATTTCTGTACCATATTTACCTTCATAGTTTTATGTGTTGATGAGTAAAATTAAAGATAGTATGTAGTCCACAAAGCAAACAAATTTGTGTTTTGAAAAGTAATCTCTAGGGTTAAAATGGGTAAAACACTGCCTATATTCATACATTGGTTTCCTCTAAATAAAGCGTTCACTTGCACCCATAGGGCAGTGCTTGATGTTGGATGCTGTGGGATACAATGGTAATCCTTTCCTGAAATGTTTACAGTCTAGGGATTGAAATACACATGGTTCACCTCATCTCTGTGTGTTTAGATTTGCAGAAGTCACTTCCCCTTGCTTTGGTAGGCATGGGGGGAGTGATATTTTCCATTATTTCTGCCTAACATACCAACTGATACTTAGCATCTCATTTGCTGGGGCCTTGCCTCCTTTGTTCACCCACACTGTCTCTTGGGGCACGGACAGCCTGTATCACAAGATGCAGAAATGGCTAACATAATCTAATACAATTTACAGGAGTATTGGGTAGGAGGAAACAATTTCACAGTTCATTCATGTTCAGAAATGTTTCCTAGCATGTAAACTTGCATGCTGCCATACTGAGCAAAATGGATGCTGTTCACAGTCTTCAGTCATTTATTTTAAAATGCCATCTATTGGTTTGTAGGGTTTAGAGCTGTCCCTCAGGCACATCTATTTATGTGTTTATGTAGATTCTTCAGAACAACCCGAGATATTTTTGTTCAGGAACGGGTTTTATAAAGTAAGCTGTGATTACATTCTGGTTGTCTGTTCATATGGATGGAGTCAATAACCAGTGTTTCATATCACATGATGATCACATTTGCCGTTTTTACAAGTCATAAGAAAATTGAGGAGGAGGGAAGGTAGTCAAAGACTCTGTAAGGTCTCAAATGTTTACAGAAATAAACAATACAGAAAATAATTCTAGACTTCCCAAATAGTCATGAATGGCATGGTTTTCTTTCTAAAGTGTTTGCTTTATGATTTAGCATTTATCCATAGTTTTCAAAATGTCATTGCAGATTGTGTTAGGGCTTGAATCCCTTGCAGCCTTGCCACATGTTTGTGTGATATGAATGTACTTATAACTATAATTATCTGATAAATCCCTGCAGACTTTGACAGATGATTAATAACCACTGACCTTAGTTCATGCTGGCTCAGCCGGCCTGACTGAGGCGAGCTGGCCTATCACTGTAACCTACAGGCGCTGCTCTGGGCTGATCACAGTGGCTTCATTTTTCTTTTCTCTCCAACTGTCGGGACTCCGCCTGGTGAGCTTCTCTTCTTGTGCTTAAGGATTTTTCCCCCACCAACACAAGAGAGAGAAAATGTATAATAAATAAATAAAATTAAATACAGAACTTGATGTCATGTTTCTCATCAAATGATTAAGTTTGGATCATTTTAAAACAAGTAAGTCAGATTGGATTTTCCTCCTTAGACCAAAGCACCACAGAGGATTTCCTGATTAACTGTGCACATAGTTTCTCTAAATGTGGTGTTATTGCTTTTTTCTACTATCTATATTTTGGCATTAAATCTTTTTTGCTTTATTTTGGTTTTGTTTTATCACCCCAATATTTTATTATGGAAAAAAATGACATGTACAGCAAATTTTGCAGGTAGCAGCCATATGTCCCCACCTAGATCCTACAGTTAGTATTTTATTGAACTTATTTTATCACCTATCTATTCTTATATCCACCCACCAATCCACATAAGTTTTGATCCATTTCAAAATAAATTATAGATATCAGGACATTCTTTTAAGCATTTTTGTAGTTCAGTGAAGCCAGACAGGCCCAGATTTGAAAGCACTTGACTTCTATCAACTTAAATTTTCTTATCTCTACATCAGTGACACTGAGTGTTGGTGAAAGATTTCATTTGTTTGCTTTATGAAATACTCAGATAATGCTTTCTGTGTGCAACTCAAAAATGTTGTCTCACTTAATCCCAGCAACAATCCAATGAGGTGAATTGTTATTAACCCCACTGTACAGATGTGGTTTCAAGAAGTTAATGAGCTCACTGAAAGTCACCCTGTCAACAAATGGCATTGCTGAGAGTTGAATTCAAACTCCTTGACTTTGGTATCTACACTTCTAGCCACTACACTATTGCTGCCCTCCACAGCACATACTTTAGCATTAAATCTTAATGATTTGTTTATAAAATCAAAGGTATTGTTTTCACTTTCATTATTTCTCTCAGTAGGTTTACCTAGGGAAAGCTATCAATATCAGTGCCCCTCATTTCATAATCCCCTTCCCACAAATTCACACCTGCTTCTTTAAAGGGGATGACCCTCCATACTGGGGGTCCCCTGGTGGCTTAGATTCTGGTAAAATATCTGCCTGCATTGCAGGAGACCAGGTTCAATCCCTGAGTCAGGAAGATCTGGAGAAGGAAATGGCTACCCACTCCAGTATTCTTGCCTGGGAAATCCCTTGGACAGAGGAGCTTGGAGGGCTACAGTCCATGGGGTTGCAAAGAGACATAATTAAGCTACTAACACTTTCACTTTCACTCTCCATACTCTGAACCCTGGGTCTGAGTTAAGCTCCATGACTGAAGAGCCGTCATGGTGTTCCCCAGATCCCGTGGGGATGGGGTGGTGTCTTTCCTCCCTGTGGTGCTCAGCACAGCCTGACAGGGGTAAGGGCTCCTTCAAAATGTGCACTGAGGGAGGGAACAGAGAGGCATGCCCAGATGCTGTGGAGAAATGAAAATCTTCATCCTGAATGTTAGCCAGTTGAGTTTCAAATATTTTCCCTTATCCTTAAAAGAGTTGCCCACTTCCCTTTCTGAAAATAGAAGGACACTGGCATTGCTTTATTTAATCTCAGGATAAAATTGGGTTTTTGTCAGAGGCTCTTGTTTGGACAAAGTTTTTAAATCTAATTTTTGTGCATGTTCCACTCCCTGCCAACCTAGAGAGCCATAGACAGTGGTAACTATTAGAGTGGCCCTAAAGAGGAGAGTGAAAAAGTTGGCTTAAAGCTTAACGTTCAGAAAACTAAGATCATGGCATCTGGTCCCATCACCTCATGGGAAGTAGATGGGGAGACAGTGGAAACAGTGTCTGACTTTATTTTTTTGGGCTCCAAAATCACTGCAGATGGTGACTGCAGCCATGAAATTAAAAGACGCTTACTCCTTGGAAGGGAAGTTATGACCAACCTAGATAGCATATTAAAAAGCAGAGACATTACTTTGCCAACAAAGGTCCATTTAGTCAAGGCTATGGTTTTTCCAGTGGTCATGTATGGATGTGAGAGTTGGACTGTGAAGAAAGCTGAGCACCGAAAAATTGATGCTTTTGAACTGTGGTGTTGGAGAAGACTCTTGAGAGTCCCTTGGACTGCAAGGAGATCCAACCAGTCCATCCTAAAGGAGATCAGTCCTGGGTGTTCATTGGAAGTCCTGGATGCTGAAGCTGGAACTCCAATACTTTGGCCACCTCATGCGAAGAGTTGACTCATTGGAAAAGACCCTGATGCTGGGAGGGATTGGGGGCAGGAGGAGAAGGGGACAACAGAGGATAAGATGGCTGAATGGCATCACCGACTCGATGGGCATGAGTCTAAGCAAACTCTAGGAGTTTGTGATGGACAGGGAGGCCTGGCGTGCTGCAATTCATGGGGTCACAAAGGGTCAGACACGACGGAGCAACTGAACTGAACTGAACTGAATCTTTAATATATAATATGTATTATTTATACTATATCTTTCGGAGAAGGCAATGGCACTCCACTCCAGTACTGTTGCCTGGAAAACCCCATGAACAGAGGAACCTGGTAGGCTGCAGTCCATGGGGTCATGAAGAGTCGGACCTGACTGAGCGATTCACTTTCACTTTTCACTTTTATGCGTTGGAGAAGGAAATGGCAACCCACTCCAGTGTTCTTGCCTGGAGAATCCCAAGGATGGGGTCGCACAGAGTCAGACACGACTGAAGTGACTTAGCAGCAGCATACTATATCTTTAATAGTAGTTCCCAATACCTTCTATATTCTAATGACTTTCAAAATTATATGTCCAATCCTGCCTCTCCTCTGAATTCCAGACTCATCTGTCCAAGCTGCCAATTTGACAGATGTCCAGTCCACTCAGATCTCTAATGCATAACTCAAATCCATTGCAAAACATAACTTTGTTTTCTTTACCTCTGCATATCTGTTCTTTCTTCAGTTTTCTCCATCTCAAAAATGCCGCCATCATCCCCCTGTTACTCAAGCCAGAAACCAAGAGCAATACCTGGTTTCTCTCTCTAAGTCCACGTCCAGCCTCAGCAAGTAGTACTGGCACTGCCTCCAGTCATAGTATATGCCAGAGGTAGCCATGGCCCTCTCTTAACTGCTACAATTGTAGCCCAAATAGCTGTCATCTCACCTGGACAGACTCTCACCTGGACAGATACCATTGCTTCCTACCTGCTCTCTCTGCTCCTTTGGCCCCTTTGTTTCACTCAGCAGCCAGAGTGGTGTTGCTACCCCTAAAATGGACTGAAGCATGCCCCCGTGTAAAACTTCCCGAAGATGTCCCTTTGCTCTTTGGGTCAGGTCGTCTCCTTCTCCTGAATGCCCACCACTCACACCGTGTTTCCTGCCATCATGCGCCTTGATTCAAATGCCACAGTCCTGCCTCCTTCTCTCAAATACTCCAGACTTGGTTTCACCATGAGAGCTTTGCGTGAGGTGGCCTCTGCGCCTGGTGCTCCCTAGCCTAGAAAGGCCATAGCCTCTTCCTGGCACCCTTGGTAACAAATGGAATCCCTGGGGAATCATCCTGTGTCTCCCTACTGACCACTCTGAAGCTAGGACCATGCCCTACTCAATTGTAGGGCCACCATTCCCCTTGTGTTTCAGAGGACCGAGCATTTCACCAGCAGGGCTGGACAGGTGGCATTCCCTGTCCCGCCACTCTTCCTTCCTCCTCTGCTCTTTTCATCTGGCCTGCCCAGCCTACTTTCAGTCCTGGTTTGGTCATTTATTCTACCAGAGCCTGTTAACTCGAGTGCATTCCTGCTCAAAGCAGCCTGCTCCAGGCCCTAACTGGATGTTACCCCAGAGGACTGGGTACCACCCCTACCACTGGATCAATATTTCTTTTTCTTCACTCTCTCCACTTGTTCTTTGTAGCCTTGCCCTCCTGGGCACCCACCAGTCCTCCTCCAGCTTCTTGTTTGAGATGCCTGCATGCTTTCTGACCAAGTCTCTCCGGCTACTGGGGCTTAACTCTTCAACCTGAGTCTCCTAATTTTCCAGCTGTACTCCAAGAGAGTCTTAAGCCATTAGGGCTGAGGAAATACTCATTGAATATTTTAGGTAAGTTTATGTTTTCCAGAATTACAAATTCACAAAACCCTTTTCCACAAGAGTTTCCAAACAATGTATTACATCTTCCCCTCCCACCTCCACAAAACTTCTACGTCCCTGAAGAATCTTAAGATCCCTGAAGAATCTTAGCACTTTTAACTGTAAAAAATGTGGGATTCTGCAATTACCCAGGCGTACCCAATCACCATTATCCATCCAGATGTGATGAATTCAGAGTACCTCTGGCCCAGGGTCCAGTGTAAAGAAGGTAATTACTAAAGCAACTATTTACCATTACAACATTTTACAGTTTCAACTTTTAATTAAAAGATTCAGATTCCTCTTCTGGAGTAATGAGCACCTTTTAAAAAATCGAAGTACTAATTCCAGTTTATAACATTCACCTCTGTTCTGTCTGAAGGAAAGAAGAGAGGAATACAGGCTGAGATTCAGGATAATGACATGAACCTAAGACACAGAAGACCATGACTTTGGTTAAATATCCATGGCCAGTCGCATCCATAGACTGCCTCACCATTCACTTTGTTACCTCACCCAGAATAGCTCCCCTGGCTATTAAACAAGGAATCACTGCAACAGGTAACTACTGAAAATGTGCTGCAGTTCATACCTCAGTATGAAGTAACGTTCAGTGAGTATTTTTGAAGCACTCACTGTGTGCAGAGCACCATGGAGAGATGACTTTAATATTCCCTTCATGAGTTTGCGGCCTCCCAGGACAGGCAGTCCGGGTACTGTGTGTCATCACAGTAGACTGTGACTGCTTTAAAGAAAGTTACCTTGGAGTTTGGGAGCCTTGTCCATACCTGGCACACAGAAATCATAGCTTTTTCCCAACCTGTTGTTCAGTTGCTCAGTCATGTCCGACTCTGCGACCCCATGGACTACATCACGTCAGACTTCCATGTCATTCACCACCTGCCGGAGTTTGCTCAGACTCGTGTCCATTGAGTCGATGATGCCATCCAACTATCTCATCCTCTGTCACCCGCTTCTCCTGCTGCCCTCAATCTTTCCCAGCATCAGGGTCTTTTTCAGTGAGTCAGCTCTTCTCATCAGGTGGCCATAGTATTAGCTCTTCAGCATTAATCTTCCAATGAATATTCAGGGTTGATTTCCTTTAGGAGTACCCACTCACAAACAGCTTTTGTTGGCAGTTGGTTTTACTTCTTCCCTGTAATTCCTTTATTTCTCTTGTTAAGCAAAAACATTACTGATTAACGTTAGAGCACATAATTTTTCACTCTCACAATATATTATGCTTACCAGAGTTTACAGCTTCATATTTTGCTGTTCATTACCTCATAAAAACCCACTCAGTATAATAAATATCATACGAGTCAAATGTCCAACCTATTTAAAATTACTTGAAGGAGAAAAGGCAAATGACTTTTAGCTGGATTTGATTGAATTAACACTAACATTATTGTTCTATTGACTCTTTCTTGTCCATTGATTTTTAAAAGCCTTTAGCTTCCTTGCTGTTCATTAAGACAAATCAGATGTAATTTGGTGCTTAGGACAAGAAATGCTGTTGGGTATTGGGTGTATGCATGGAAGAAAATTACATATGTGCTGAAACAAGAACATTATATATGTGCTGGAACAAGACTGGTTAGAAGGGAGTTTCTCATATTTTGTGGTAAACAACTTGGCTTTTAACTTTTGAGGATAACAATAGTGACCTTTGTTTTATTATGTGAAAATTTGGATTAGTAAAAACTGAAGCTAAATGATTACTTATAGATAATGAACTTTATCATTTATTTGAGATGAAAGGAAACTAGCTAGAATTATACATATTCTCATATTTTCCAATTCTTGTGTGTATGTATGTGTGCACTCAGTCATGTCCAACTCTGCAGCCCCATGGACTGTAGTCCACCAGACTCCTCTATCAGTGGAATTTTCCAGAGAAGAATATTGCAGCAGGTTGCCACTTCCTTCTTCAGGGGATCTTCCCAGCCCAGGGATTCAACCTGTGTCTCTTATGTCTCCTGCATTGTCAGGCATCTTCTTTACCAGCTAAGTCAACAGGGAAGCCCTTTTCAGTTCCTAATTCTCTATATTTGTAGAATATATAGACTAATAAGCAACTGAATTAAAGCTAGAAATGAAGGGAGGGTAAAATATCTTCTGTTGAATTAATAGTGAACAATTTTTAAGCATCAGAGCTGTTTGTATTATCAAAATGACAAAGAACAAGAAACCTGAAATCTAGCCTGGCCTGATGTCAATTCCAAAGAATAGCAGGGAGAGATAAGAAAGCCTTCCTCAGTGATCAGTGCGAAGAAATAGAAGGAAACAATAGAATGGGAAAGACTAGAGCTCTCTTCAAGAAAATTAGAGATACCAAGGAAATATTTCATGCAAAGATGGGCACAATTAAGGACAGAAAAGTATGGACCTAACAGAAGGAGAAGATATTAAGAAGAGGTGGTAAGAATACACAAAAGAACTATACAAGATCTTCATGACCCAGATAACCATGATGGTGTGATCACTCACCTAGAGCCAGACATCCTGGAATGTGAAGTCAAGTGGGCCTTAGGAAGCAATACTATGAACAGAGCTAGTGGAGGTGATGGAATTCCAGGTGAGCTATTTCACATCCTAAAAGATGATGCTGTGAAAGTGCTGCACTCAGTATGCCAGCAAATTTGGAAAACTCAGCAGTGGTCACAGGACTAGAAAAGGTCAGTTTTCATTCCTTTTCATTCCAATCCCAAAGAAAGGCAATGCCAAAGAATGCTCAAACTACCGCACAATTGCACTCATCTCACATGCTAGTAAAGTAATGCTCAAAATTGTCCAAGCCAGGCTTCAACAGTATGTGAACCATGAACTTCAAGATATTCAAACTGGATTTAGAAAAGGCGGAAGAACCAGAGATCAAATTGCCAGCATCTGTTGGATCATCAGAAAAGCACAAGAGTTCCAGGAAAACATCTATTTCTGGTTTACTGACTACACCAAAGCCTTTGACTGTGGATCACAACAAACTAGAAAATTCTTAAAGAGAAGGGAATACCAGACCACCTGAGCTGCCTCCTGAGAAATCTGTATGCAGGTCAGGAAGCAACAGTTAGAACTGGACATGGAATAACAGACTGGTTCCAAATCGGGAAAGGAGTACATCAAGGCTGTATATTGTCACCCTGCTTATTTAACTTATATGTAGAGTACATCATGAGAGATGCCGAGCTGGATGAAGCCCAAGCTGGAATCAAGATTGCCAGGAGAAATATCTATAACCTCAGATATGCAGATGACACCACCCTTATGGCAGAAAGTGAAGAACTAAAGAGCCTCTTGATACAAGTGAAAGAGGAGAGTGAAAAAGTTGGTGAAAAATAAATGAAAAAGCACCGAAGAATAGATGCTTTTGAACTGTGGTGTTGGAGAAGACTCTTCAGAGTTTCTTGGACTGCAAGGAGATCCAACCAGTTCATCCTAAAGGGTATCAGTCCTGAATATTCATTGGAAGGGCTAATACTGGAGCTAACGCTCCAGTACTTTGGCCACCTGATGCAAAGAACTGACTCACTTGAAGAGACCCTGATGCTGGAAAGATTGACGACAGGAGGAGAAGGGGACGAGAGAGTATGAGGTGGCTGGATGGCATCACCGACTCAATGGACATGAGTTTGAATAAGCTCTGGGAGTTGGTGATGGACAGGAAAGCCTGGCGTGCTGCAGTCCTTTGGGTCGCAAAGAGTCGGACACGACTGAGTGACTGAACTGAACTGAACTGATGTCAATGAAAATCATGGTAAAAATGAAGGTCTCATTTTCCATAAAATCTGTGTAGCTTTCAATTAAACAGTGATGTTTGTACAAATGAAACCCTGTCTTTGAAGGGGGCAGTTCATCCCTAAACTACTGGGTATATGGCCTTTTCTTCCTTCCTTCCTTTTTTTCCCTCCTTCCTTTTTTTCCCCCATGATATCTTTTTCTGTACATCAAAGGTTTGGAGATGGAAAGTGAGAATCTATTCACTGGCCACTAGCATTGCAAGAAAATTCCATTTTGGTCAGTATTTTAACTTAGTGAAGGGTGCAGTTACTTTGTATTCTACCATTTGCCCTCTTCTGACCTCTTTCACAATACTCTTATTGAAACCTGAAATTGCCTGCCTTTTGGAAATATTAGTCAGTCACATTAAGAGTCCAGAAAGTTTTAGTTTCTTCTGCTGAAATAATAGAAGAAATGGGAAACAAACAAGAACAACCACCCATGTGACATGCTTTCAATTTGCTTGTGATCTTCTAAATTTCAGTGCTAGCAAAAAAGAAAGATGCAGCAAAGCATACAGTAAATGAAGATATTATGTATTAGAGAAGGAATGAATCTGTCACTTTGACGGATTGTGAGGCAAAGAACAGATTAACAGATTACTCATAGTCAGAAGGCAGCTCAGCGTGAAAAATGTGCAGGAAATGATAAGTGTGGGTTTGTGCTGATTTAATGATATTTTTAAACTACAATAACACTCTGGTAGTATAATATAATAAAGCATTTTCCTTGCATTTTTAAATCATCAACATATTTCCAGTTTGACCTTAAAAACATTTTGAACTGTTCTCTATTAAAATATGTAGCTTTTAAATTAGGGGGGGGGAGGTACCATCTAAAATATCATAGCAACAGCCTTACAGGAAATATTATTGGCTTTTAAAATCAGTTCTTTCCTATACTAGCATTTGTAATGCAAATTTTAATTATGTTTTAAGCACACTAACACCACATGCACTTTCTCTTTGGGCATTTAAATCACTTAACAACAAATTGTTTTCTTCTAACAGCCATTTCCAGTGAAACACTTTGTAGATGCCACCACGAAGTGTGGCCTTTGTATTTTCATTGCAGGTTTTTAGTTTTTTGATTAAGATCATGGCATACTTATGACTAAACCTATTAATTTGCCCACAGATAGAAGATAAAAGTAGTTCAAATTTGCACTGAATACTCTTGAATCATAGCAAGAAATAAGATGAATTACCTGCTTTATTTTGTATTATTACAAATATTTCTCAGAAAGCAGAACTTTTTAAGAGGCTTGCACATTTATGTAAATAAATTTGAGATTTGAATAACATACCTTAGTTAATTTGACAAGGATGAACTGCCATTGTCAAGAATTTTCAGAGTAAAATTTCTGTAATGTACCTAAATGGTTTTTACTCTAACATCATCATCTGCAAAACCTAATATAAAGCTTGATTTTTTCCCTATTATCTTCTCTCAGCTCAGCAATGGTAACTTTTTAACATAATTAGGTATAGTATAACTTGTAAGGGAAATGTTATATTTTCTGTCTAAGCACTTGTATCTAATCCAAGTGCAAATAAATATACGAATATTGCATGCCCAGTGCTTCAATCCCAGACATAATTATGACTCATATTATGTTTTACATACATGTGAAGTGAAAGTTGCTCAGTCATGTCCGACTCTTTGTGACACGATGGACTGTACAGTCCTTGGAATTCTCCAGGCCAGAATACTGGAGTGGGTAGCCTATACCTTCTCCAGTGGATCTTCCCATCCCAGGAATTGAAACAGGCTTTCCTGCATTGCAGGCAGATTCTTTACCAACTTAGCTATCAGGGAAACCCCTTTACATATATTCAGTTCAGTTGAGTCGCTCAGTTGTGTCCAACTCTTTGCGACCCCATGGACTGCAGCATGCCAGGCCTCCCTGTCCATCACCAACTCCCAGACCTTACCCAAACTCACATCCACTGAGTCGGTGATGCCATCCAACCATCTCATCCTCTGTTGTCCCGTTCTCCTCCTGCCCTCAATCTTTCCCAGCATCAGGGTCTTTTCAAATGAGTCAGCTCTATGCATCAGGTAGCCAAAGTATTGGAGCTGCATCTTCAACATCAGTCCTACCAATGAACACTCAGGACTGATCTCCTTTAGGATGAACTGGTTGGATCTCCTTGCAGTCCAACAGACTCTCAAGAGTCTTCTCCAACACCACAGTTCAAAGGCATCCATTCTTTGGCACTCAGCTTTCATTATAGTCCAATTCTCACATCCATACATGACCACTGGAAAAACCATAGCCTTGACTAGATGGACCCTTGTTGGCAAAGTAATGTCTCTGCTTTTAATATGCTATCTAGGTTGGTCATAACTTTCGTTCCAAGCAGTAAGTGTCTTTTAATTTCATGGCTGCAGTCATCATCTACAGTGATTTTGGAGCCCCAAAAAATAAAGTCAGCCACTGTTGCCACTGTTTCCCCATCTATTTGCCATGAAGTGATGGGACCGAACGCCATGATCTTAGTTGTCTGAATGTTGAACTTTAAGCCAATTTTTTCACTCTCCTCTTTCGGTTACATCAAGAGGATCTTTTTAGTTCTTCTTCACTTTCTGCCATAAGGGTGGTATCATCTGCATATCTGAGAGTTCCAGAAAAACATCTATTTCTGCTTTATTGATTATACCAAAGCCTTTGACTGTGTGGATCACAATAAACTTTGGAAAATTCTGAAAGAGCTGGGAATACCAGACCACCTGACCTGCCTCTTGAGAAATCTGTTTGCAGGCCAGGAAGCAACTGGTGGAACTGGACATGAAACAACAGACTGGTTCCAAATAGGAAAAGGAGTCCATCAAGGCTGTATATTGTCACCCTGCTAATTTAACTTACATGCAGAGTACATCATGAGAAACTCTGGGCTGGATGAAGCACAAGCTGGAATCAAGATTGCAGGGAGAAATATCAATAACCTCAGATATGCAGATGACACCTTTACATATATAGTGAAGACCTTATTCAGCATGTTTTGTACATTTCTCTTCTTCTAAAATATTAATACTCTCAACTTGGGCTAAGTAAAAAAGCTAATGTAAGAGGTAGTATTCTTGGTATAAATTCTGAAGTGTGTTCAGCAAAAGCCACTTGCATGATTTCTGGCCTGCTTGCATATGCGTGGTCTGCAGTGGTTGCTGACACAGTTTGTCAGATAGTCCCAGCTCTCCTGCTCCCAAACACAGTGTTGGGTTGCGCTTCTAAATCCACTTGGTTTTGTGTGGAGCCAGTTAGCCCAGCTAGTTCTAGCCAGTGAATTGTGAGCAAGGTGACTCATGTTGTTATTTGGGTAGAACATTTTATTGTTTTCTCCAGAGTTTTCTTTTCCTCTGACACCTACCAGAAACATTCAAGATAGTGGTTGTTTTGTCAGCCTGGTTGCCGAATGACTGTGAATAAAGAGTTCTCTTGCTTATCTGTTATGGACATTTAACATGAGCAAAAAATAAACCTTTGTTGTTTTAAGCCATTGAGATTTGGGGGGTGCTTTGTTATCAAGAATAACCTAGCCTTATTCTGACTGACACAGTTACTAGATATGACATTGAATATATTTTGTCATTGGAAATATGGGATTTCATATATTTTCATATTTGAAGATTTAGGAATTTGTTAAAATTGTAGATTCACTGGCATAGAGTAGAATATGTGGTTTTAGGAAGTGATACAATGTACTGGTCAAAAGCACAGTGAATTAAAATGCCAGCTCTGTATCTTTATGGAATTATTTCTCTAAACTTCAATAAGTTTATCTAAAAAGATAAAGGTTATATTTTACTACCTCACTTTATAGTGCCATTGTCAGGATTAAATGAGATAATATGCATAAAGAGTTTTAGTCAGCATCTGGCACATATATTTTCATCAAATGGTAGAAAGTGATTGTAGTGATAATAGGGATATTATTAGCTTGTTAGGAGTACAGTTGCCCAAAAAAGATCACACTTTGAGAGAATCAGAGATTTTACAGAGATTATCAGGATGATTTACTCCAACGTCTCTTCAGAAATCATCTCTGCACATCTTTGCCAGGGAAGCAGGCTCAGTGCAATGGAAGGCAGTCATTTCATTACTAAGCATTCCTTATACTGAGCGGACATAGGCTTCCCTATAACTTCTCACTGGTCCTAGTTGTCTTTCTAGAACAGTAATTTGATTCATTACTCTTTGGTACCCCTTGAAATTTTTAAATATTGCTTTTTGGTTTAATATTCTCCTCTAGCCTCTCACTTTTTCAGCCTCAAACCCACTTTGCCATTCCTAGTCTTCACATATTCCTAATTGCCTTCCTTCTGACACCTTTGAGTTTAACAGATCGAGATTCTCTAAATGGAACAAAATCACCTAACAGTTCAGATTATGGTTAAACCATTGATTAGAACACTGTGTGTATTCAGTTCAGTTCAGTCACAGTTGTGTCTGACTCTTTACGAACCCATGAACTGCAGCATGCCAGGCATCCCTGTCCATCACCAACTCCCAGAGTCCACCCAAAGCCGTCAATTGAGTTGGTAATGCCATCCAACCATCTCATCCTCTGTCGTCCCCTTCTCCTTCTGCCCTCAATCTCTCCCAGCATCAGGGTCTTTTCAAATGAGTCAGCTCTTTGCATCAGGTGGCCAAAGTATTGGAGCTGCAGCTTCAACATCAGTCCTTCCAATGAACACCCAGGTCTCATCTCCTTTAGGATGGACTGGTTGGATCTCCTTGCAGTCCAAGGGACTCTCAAGAGTCTTCTCTGACACCACAGTTCAAAAGCATCAATTCTTTGGTGCTCAGCTTTCTTTATAGTCCAACTCTCACATCCATACATGACCACTGGAAAAACCATAGCCTTAACTAGACAGACCTTTGTTGACAAAGTAATGTCTCTGCTTTTTAATATGCTATCTAGGTTGGTCATAACTTTCCTTCCAAGGAGTAAGCATCTTTTAATTTCATGGCTGCAATCACCATCGATAGTGATTTTGGAGCCCAAAAAAATAAAGTCTGACACTGCTTCCACTGTTTCCCCATCTATTTGCCATGAAGTGATGGGACCGGATGCCATGATCTTCATTTTCTAAGTATTGGTCTTTAAGCCAACTTTTTCACTCTCCTCTTTCACTTTCATCAAAAGGCTCTTTAGTTCTTCTTCACTTTCTGCCATAAGGGTGATATCATCTGCATATCTGAGGTTATTGATATTTCTCCCTGCAATCTTGATTCCAGCCTGTGTTTCATCCAGCCCAGCATTTCTCATGATGTACTCTGCATAGAAGTTAAATAAGCAGGGTGACCATATACAGTCTTGACGTACTTCTTTTCCTATCTGGAAACAGTCTGTTGTTTCATGTCTAGTTCTGACTATTGCTTCCTGACCTGTATACAGGTTTCTTAAGAGGCAGGTCAGGTCGTCTGGTATTCCCATCTCTTTCAGAATTTTCAACACTTTATTGTGATCTACACAGTCAAAGGCTTTGGCATAGTCAATAAAGCAGAAATAGATGTTTTTCTGGAACTCTCTTGCTTTTTCGATGATCCAGCAGATGTTCACAGTTTGATCTCTGGTTCCTCTGCGCTTTCTAAAACTAGCTTGAACATCTGGAAGTTCATGGTTCACGTATTACTGAAGCCTGGCTTGGAGAATTTTGAGCATTACTTTGCTAGCGTGTGAGATGAGTGCAGTTATGCAGTAGTTTGAGCATTCTTTGGCATTGCCTTTCTTTGGGATTAGAATGAAAACTGACCTTTTCCAGTCCTGTGGCCACTGATGAATTTTCCAAATTTGCTGGCATATTGAGTGCAGCCCTTTCACAGCATCATCTTCCAGGATTTGAAATAGCTCAACTGGAATTCCATGACCTCCACTAGCTTTGTTCATAGTGATGCTTCCTAAGGCAGTCTTGACTTTGCATTCCAGGTTGTCTGGCTCTAGGTGAGTGATCATACCATTGTGATTATCTGGGTCATGAAGATCTTTTTTGTACAGTTCTTCTGTGTATTCTTGCCACCTCTTCTTAATATCTTCTCCTTCTGTTAGGTCCATACCATTTCTGTCCTTTATTGAGCCCATCTTTGAATGAAATGTTCCCTTGATATTTATAATTTTCTTGATGAGATCTCTAGTCTTTCCCATTCTGTAATTTTCCTCTATTTCTTTGCATTGACCACTGAGGAAGGCTTTCTTATCTCTCCTTGCTATTCTTTGGAACTCTGCATTCAAATGAGAACATCTTTTCCTTTTCTCCTTTGCTTTTCGCTTCCCTTCTTTTCACAGCTATTTATAAGGCCTCCTCAGACAGCCATTTTGCTTTTTTTGAATTTCTTTTTCTTGGGATGGACTTGATCCCTGTCTCCTGTACGATGTCACAAACCTCCATCCATAGTTCATCAGGCACTCTGTCTGTCAGATCTAGTCCCTGAAATCTATTTCTCACTTCCACAGTATAGTCATAAGGAATTTGATTTAGGTCATACCTGAATGGTCTAGTGGTTTTCTCCACTTTCTTCAATTTCAGTCTGAATTTGGCAATAAGGAGTTCCTGGTCTGAGCCACAGTCAGCTCCCGGTCTTGTTTTTGCTGACTGTATAGAGCTTCTTCATCTTTGGCTGCAAGGAATATAATCAGTCTGATTTTGGTGTTGACCATCTGGTGATATCCATGTGTAAAGTCTTCTCTTGTGTTGTTGGAAGAGGGTTTTTGCTGTGACCAGTGTGTTCTCTTGGCAGAACTCTTAGCCTTTGCCCTGCTTCATTCTGTACTCCAAGGCCATATTTGCCTGTTACTCCAGGTGTTTCTTGACTTCCTACTTTTGTATTCCAGTCCCCTGTAATGAAAAGGACATCTGCGTGTATTAGTGTAGCTTGAATCATTTTTCTAGTACCCATATCCCTCTGGTGGCTTGTCTTTGGCTTTTGGTCACCTTAAACTATCACCGTCTTTTCCCTAGATCTTTGATATAGTTTCCTAAGTGGACTGCCAGTATCCACATGTGCTTTTTCACCACAACCCTTACCCATTCCCTACAGAGTGGTCAGAGTAACCTTTTCTAAACACAGATCTGACTGTGACACTCCCATATTTAAACCCTTCAATTGCATTTCATTGTCCATAGGGTAAAGAGCAAACTCTGTCAGTTGCTATAATACTTGAGATCCTTGGCCCAGCCTACTGTGCCAGTCTTACTTTGTACCATTTTCCCTCTGGCGATTTTGCTTCAGCCGTACTGACCTCCTCTCCTTTTCTCACGTTTAGCTGTGTCAGGGTCTTTGCCCATTGTTCCATCTTCCTAGAATATTTTCTCCTATTTTGCCTTCTACCTTACCTGCCTAATATATTTTCATATATTAGGTTTTGTTTCAAGTGACACTTCCCCTAAGGAGCCTTCAAGTCCCCATCCCTGTTTTCTCATAGCACCATTTAACTTCATAGAACTTAAATATTTTTGTGATTATCTGACTGATTTTGGTGTCACCATCCACACTGACACTCTAAAAGGGCAGTAACTCTATTTTTGCCTCTCACTGCATTTCATACCAGGATCTGATGCAGAACTGGTTCTTGGTAAGTACTTGTAAAAGAGATACTGCTGTCCAAACTACTCTTAGCTATCAAGATCATTTTTAGTCTCAACTGTGTCATCCAGTCTTTTCTGTGTGTGTGTGTGTGTGTGCGCGCGCGCATGCATGTTAGTGGGTCAGTCATGTCCGACTCTTTGCAACCCCGTGGACTGTAGCCTTCCAGGCTCCTCTGTCCCTGGAATTCTCCTGGTGAGAATACTGGAGTGGGCTGCCATATCCTTCTCCAGGGGATTTTCCCAACCTGTGGATCTCCTGCATTACAGACACATTCTTTACCATCTGAGCCACCAGGGAAGCCCCAACCTATTCTGTCTCAGCTCAATGATTTCCATAAATTTGAAAATTACATTCACTGACCCAGCAGAACATTTATTACAGATATATATAATATATATACAAAATATGTACAAAAATAGATCATAGGTGAATATAAAGTCCTTTAATCCTCCATTAAAGAACTTCTACCAGCTTAATATTGATCAACAGCTGACTAAAATGGTATGATTATAGGGGAAGAAGAAAATCCTTTTTTCCTCTACACCCCTAGGTTCTTCAGTGGGCCCTAAAAATTAAACTGACAGAAGAAAAGCATACAAACTTTATTTATGTGTGCATTACACATACACATGGTAGAAACTCAGTAATGAATAAAACTCAAAGGGGGAGTTCGAACTTGGAGCTTATCTAGCATCTTAACACAGAAAAATAAATCTGTAGACGACTGACAAAGGAAAAGGGGTTTAAGCTTTAGAAATAGTAAACTCTGTGAGGGTAAATAGATGGGGGAACTAATGAAAGATAAGGGTTGTTTTAGTAAAATTTGTTATGTAGATTCCTGTCTGTACTCTGTGTGGCCTGATAAGAGTTTCTTGTGATTAAATCATACCCTTACCAGTAAGGGCACCTTCCTCACAGTAAATTTCTGTCCTACTTTTGAGTGTAATGGGAGAGGTCAGAGAACTCCTCCTGAATCTATTATTTATCAAGTGTCTTCAGCTCAAAATAATCAATATGCCAGAACAACACCTTTTGGGTGGTATGTTAGGAACCACTATATGATGAATCTAAAGTATTTAAATTTGGGCTTCCCTGGTGGCTTAGATGGTAAAGCATCTGAGTATCTGCCTGCATTGCAGGCGACCCAGGTTCGATCCTTGGGTCAGGAAGATCCCCTGGAGAAGGAAATGGCAACCCACTCCAGTACTCTTGCCTGGAAAATTCCATGGATGGAGGAGCCTGGTGGGCTACAGTCCATGGGGCTGAAAAGAGTCGGACACTACTAAGGAAGTCCTACTTTGGAGTGTAATGGGAGAGGTCAGAGAACCACTCCTGAATCTATTATTTATCAAGTGTCTTCAGCTCAAAATAATCGATATGCCAAAACAGCACCTTTTGGGTAGTATGTTAGGAACCACTATATGATGAATCTAAAGTATTTAAATTTATGAACAGGCCGATATCATCATGCTTTTGGTGCCTGGTAATTTAATCACTAGCATATGATTTCTATGATGTTATGATTCACACCCACTATCTCCCCTCCTTTGTCCATAGCGGACATCGCTAGTGGATCACAATCCTCTTGCACCTGGGCCTCACCATAAACTTAAAATCCTTCTTAATAAGGTACCCCAGACAATGCTATCACTCAGAATTAAGCACATGATTTATGATCCATTTGTCTTCTTTGAGTTAGAATTTCCGTTACTCGTTTAGTCAGCTCAATTATCAAATGGAATTTATTCCTAGCTTTATGTGACACTCCCTAACTCTGAAATTATTACCATACCAATATCCCCTACTTTAAAAGACATCCTTCATCTTCTATAAAATTTTCCTTGACTGAAGTGACATTAGGACAGCTTTTTCTCCACAACCCTAACTCCGTTCTTCACATCAACCATAATGAAAATCCTACAACATTAAATGACAGGCACGATATATTTTTAAATTAATTAACATGAATTCTGCCTGTGGCAATGGCAGGCTTGGTTGTTTCACACTGAACTTCCTTCTGAGAACAACCAGAAAAGCCAGACAAAATATGAGAATCATCTGATTGAAGCCACTGGCAAACCTCCAAGGCAGTGAGAATTTATGGAGCCCTGCTCCAAAAAGAAGGGAAGCCAGGAAAGGCAACCTGCATGTTGTGACACTTTTCTCGGAAAGAATTCCACTTCAGTAAGTAATCGCTGAGAGGCTGAGGAGCTGAACATAGCCTCCGACAGTCTCATGGGCTTGGGGGACAAAAATTGGAGGCTCCAAAGTGCCACACCCTAGATAGCTAAACTAACCAAAAATAGACCAGCTCTCTGGAGGACTCAAGGCACATTGACTTTGAACCATTCTAATTGCTGATAGCTCTCTGACCCCACGCTGATTGCCTACTAGAGGCAAAGCAATCACACCTAGAGGAAGAAAACAATTGAAATAGAATGTGAGTCACGTATATAATTTAAAATTTCCCAGTAACCCATTTAAAGTTTAAAAACAGGTAAAATTAAGTTTAGTAATGTATTTTATTTGGCCCAGTGTATCCAAAATATGGGGCTTCCCAGGTGGCTTAGTGGTAAGGAATCTACTTGCTAATGCCGGAGACCTGGGTTCGATCCCTGCGTTGGGAAAATCCCTTAGAGGAGGAAATGGCAACTCACTCCAGTATCCTCGCCTGGAAAATCTCATGGATAGAGGATCCTGGCAAGCTACAGCCCATAGGGTCACAAAAGACTCAGACAGAGCTGAGCACTCACACAAACTGCAGTGCAGAAGACATAAGAGACATGGGTTCGATCCCTGGGTCAGGAAGATCCCCTGGAGGAGGAAATGGCAACCCACTCCAGTATCCTTGCCTGGAAAATCCCATGAACAGAGGGGCCTGGCAGGCTATAGACCATTGGGTCACAAAGATCCAGACACAACTGAAATGACTTAGCACGCATGCACAGACTCATCCAAAATATTATTAACATCTTTTGAACATGTGATTGTAGAGGAGATCGCTTTTTTTTTTTTTTCCTACCAGCTTGTGTTTGAGTGGTGGGATCAGGTGGCTATGAATTAATTGCAGCAGATTAACAGGAGAAAAGATTTATTACACATACATGCGAAAGCATTCAATAAGGAGTAGTTCTCTGAATAGCCAGAGTAAGGGTTTATATATAAGCTTAATAAGGGGGATTTGGGAGTGGATAGGACTTCAGTGGGAAAGGACAGAAGATTCTGATAGGGCTCTGTTTACACAGTTTTAGTTGCTTAAGGTCAGTTGCCATCCTTAACTGGGGAGTCCCAGAGTTGGGGGTTTGTAGCAACTGACTCTTGAAAAGCTCTGTGTTACGCCAGTCAGGGTGACTGCTATCCAAAAGTCTACAAGCAATAAATGCTGGAGAGGGTGTGGAGAAAAGGGAACCCTCTTACACTGTTGGTGGGAATGCAAATTAGTACAGCCACTATGGAAAACAGTGTGGAGATTTCTTAAAAAGCTGGAAATAGAACTGCCATATGACCCAGCAATCCCACTTCTGGGCATACACACTGAGGAAACCAGATCTGAAAGAGACACGTGCACCCCAATGTTCATCGCAGCACTGTTTATAATAGCCAGGACATGGAAGCAACCTAGATGCCCATCAGCAGACGAATGGATGAGGAAGCTGTGGTACATATACACCATGGAATATTACTCAGCCATTAAAAAGAATTCATTTGAATCAGTTCTAATGAGATGGATGAAACTGGAGCCCATTATACAGAGCAAAGTAAGCCAGAAAGATAAAGACCATTACAGTATACTAACACATATATATGGAATTTAGAAAAATGGTAAAGACCATTACAGTATACTAACACATATATATGGAATTTAGAAAGATGGTAACGATAACCCTATATGCAAAACAGAAAAAGAGACTCAGATGTATAGAACAGACTTGTGGACTCTGGGAGGAGGCGAGGGTGGGATGTTTCAAGAGAACAGCATCGAAATATGTGTATTATCTAGGGTGAAACAGATCACCAGCCCAGGTTGGATGCATGAGACAAGTGCTCGGACTTGGTGCACTGGGAAAACCCAGAGGGATAGGGCGGAGAGGGAGGTGGGAGGGGGGACTGGGATGGGGAATACATGTAAATCCATGGCTAATTCATTTCAATGTATGACAAAAACCACTGCAATGATGTAATTAGCCTCCAACTAATAAAAATAAATGGAAAAAAAAAAAGAAAAGCTCTGTGTTAGTCAGATAAGGAAAAATCATATAAGATTTATTTCTGCACCTGTCCATATGTTTTCAGTTTAAAGGAGTCTTTATGCCTATCTGGTTGGTTGTTGCTCTCTTCAAAATCAATATAAAATATTGTATTAATCAGATATCTTACATTCTATTTTTCATATAAAGTCTTTGAAATCCATTGTTTGTTTAATATTCATAGCACATTTCAATTCAGACTAGCTCCATCTCAAGTGCTCAGTTATAGAGGGCAATTTCAAAGAATAGCTTCATGACCTAGGAGTAAGAAAAGATTTTATAAACAGGTCTCAAATTTCAGTAATCATAAAGGAAAACTTGATAAATTGGACTGTATTAAAAGTAGGAACTTATTAAAGGATACTACTTAAGAGGGTAAAATGGCATTCCACAGAGTGGAAGAAGACATTGCCAACAGGGGAAGGACCCCAAAATACATATGTCTAGAGTATATGAAGAGCCACAAGTCAGTAAGGGAAAAAAGGCAATTCAAAAGAAAGCAGAAATGGCCAAGAGACTTGAACAGGCATTTCACAAAAGAAGATATCCAAATAGCCAGTAAACATAGGAAAACATACACAAATTCATTAAAAACCAGAAAAATGCAAATTAAGATACACTGTGATTCCACTATATCCTATCACAATGACTTAGAATAGATAATATTGGTGATTTTGGTCAGTATACCCAGCAACTGGAACTCAGTACTACAGGTGGGAGTATAAATTGATACAACTACCTTGGAAAACTGTTTTGACAATATCTCTTTAAGATGAACATAGCATATCCTTCTACCCAGCAGTTACCTCCTAGATATACAGCCGGGAGAAAGCATACATATGTGTACCCAGAGACATGTGTAAATAATGAGGGCATAATCAGACCCCCAGAATTGATAGAAAGGATGCTTTAAAGTGAAAACATTTGAGCTCCAGAGATACAGAAAGAAATCTTATCTGACCTTTCCTTATCTGACTGAAGCAGAGCCTCCTGAAAATACAGCTGCCATTAAGGTGCCATGAAGACAGACTGCCCATTTCCAATAGCATCAAAAACCTCAATAGAACCTTCCATACTTCCTCACTGAAGCCCTAACACCCACCACACCCCACCCTCCTGCAAACTTTGTCAAATTGGCTTATGAACTTTCATCTCTGGCTATTTAATTATTTACTTATTATTGAGAAACTCTCATGTACACATGTGAATAAACTTTGTCTTTTCTCCTGCTGATCTGACTATCATCAGTTAATTTTCAGAACTCCCACCACTTGATCCAAGTTGGAACAGGAAAAACTTTTCAACATAGACACATTCATGATTGCCTCAAATTGTAAATGACTCAGTCTCCTTCAACAGAAGAAGGCATAAGTAAACTGTCATATACAATAGAATACCATTTATGCTCAAAACCACCAATGAGTTTTACAAATACAGTTTTCAGGGAAAGAAGCTAGACAACTGAGGAATACATATTGCATGATTTCATTCCTGCAAAGTTCAAAAACAGGCCCATTAATTGGTAGTTTTGGAAATCACCGTCTGAGCTACTTTAGGGGAACAGGAAGTGTAATGATTAGGAAAAGGAGGGAAGCTTCTATTCTTGGCCCAGCTGGTGGTTATAGTAACTTTCAGGTCATTCATTGAGCTGTACATTTATTATTTGTGCACTTTTCTGTGTGTATGTTGTATTTAATAAGGTAATTTACTGCTAAGAACCATTCGTATAATTCTTAATCTAATAATAGTCAGTTTGCTCTTTCTGGTGTTTGAGTGTTTCTGTACCTTCCATCCTTTCTGGTGTTCAAGTGTTTCTGTATCTTCCTGCTAATCTTACAGTTTAGCATGTAAGCTTTCTATAGAACAGGGACCATCTTTAGGTTGAATAGAAACTGGGTTAACACCATGAGTAATAATAATGTTGATGATGGTAGCTTGGTGACAGTAAAGAATTATTGCCCTCCTTGACAAGTCCAATTTATGCATTAGAATGGTCTGCCACAAAAGAAATCTGATTCTTTCCTCCCTATGTTTTAAAAATAGCATCTTACCATCATATTTGATCAAAAGTCTGTTTAACACCCAGATCAGCATCTTATCATAATACTTTTCATTAACTGAAATGGTACAATTAATACACCCTGCAACTACTGGAAAATAAATCTAGTCAACTTAAGATTCCTTCAGCTTTTTCCAGTTCTTTATTTTCTTGCGCAGCCACCGAACACTGAGGGAAAATTAAATTGTCATTCACCTCACAGAGCCTTCTTTTTAGCATATCATTGTTTTATTTGACTAGTGAACATAAAGGAATAACCAAACTTTGAAAAGAAAATGGAAATCAGTACATAAATATGGCATCTGATAATCTGACATACTTAATGATGAAAATGATACCCTGTAGTTATTCTTTACAAAAGCCCAGAGAGCTAAATTAGAGCATTAAATTAAACCCCACCTACTCTTTCTGCACCATTAAGTCCCAATCATTCTGTAGAAAGGTTTAGATGGTTTTATTTTGTATTCTAATTTTAAGGCAATTATTCTCTAGTTAAAGTGAGAAAAGGCTGCAAAGTTTTATGCTGTTGATTTGCAAAGGGCTTAGTTACAAAGCACTTAACACATAGTTGTATTATGACTCTCTAAAAGGTGTTACATAAAGTTGAAAGTGACTCTTTTTCTGTAATTTCAAATAATAATAGCTACTAAATATTTGTTACTACACCTATCACTATTGGCTCCATTTCTGTAGCAGGCACTAAGTGGTGAGAGTTTCCATATGCTGTATTACTTTGTTTAATCCCTACCAGAGATCAGTGTTGTCAGTCCTGTAATTCCAGTATTCCAGGTGAGGTGACAGAGGCACAGAGTTTAACCCCAATTTGCAAAGCTAAAAGGAAATTTAAGGTCAAATCAAAATCCGTGCAATTTAAATTATGTGCTCTGTTGGTACCCCAAATATATGCCTCATCCCTAATGCTGGACTCTATACCCAGTTGTCAGTGTGTTCTCCATTGTGAATTAAACAAATGTTCATCCAGAAATACACATAAGAATATGTTAGTGTTCCATTCAGTGACCAACCAAGCCTTGCTGGTTTTAGGGAATCAATCCTAGAAGTTGAAGTGGTCGTTCTAAAGTAATGCATTTTTTTCTATTTAATTCCCATTGCTTCCCCATTACTCCTTGTACAGTGCTCTGCACATGAAAATGTCTGTGGATTCTTAGCAGTAGGATTTCCCTTGTAAACAGTTTAAACTGAATTTAGTTTGTTCATCTGAAAGGCCTAGTATGGTTAGAAATATCCATCTCTGAGAAATGGCTCCAAGTCAGACATTCTGTGGTTCCTGTTCTCCTTGTGCATTTGGCATCAATCCATATGCAATAGGTTGGAGTTTTCATGAAAAGCTAGCACCTTAACTCTATGCTAGAGCTGTTAGTATGAAATACTCATTAAATCTTCATTTTAAAAATTTTAATAGCATTTTTTGCTATCTATAGGAGAGAAAATACTTTTCCCCTCTACCCTCCTAGGTTGTCCTCCAAATTAGACTGACAAAAGACAAACTAACAAAACAAACAGGAAAGCCAACAGAAGCTTACTAACACTTATGTAGTGTACATACACATGTAAGAACTCAGTGTTGGAACTCAGAGGGGTGGTTAGAACTTTGGCTTATACTGCATCTTAACCAAAGAACAATAAATTTTTTAGTAAAGTGGTAAGACAAAGAAAAGAAACTTTGAGCCTCTTAGAGATGGCAAATTGTGGGAGGGTAAATACATGGCAGCCATAAATTAAAAGACGCTTACTCCTTGGAAGGAAAGTTATAACCAACCTAGACAGCATATTAAAAAGCAGAGACATTACTTTACCAACAAAGGTCAGTCTAGTCAAGGCTATGGTTTTTCCAGTGGTCATGTATAGATGTGAGAGTTGGACTGTGAAGAAAGCTGAGCGCCGAAAAATTGATGCTTTTGAACTGTGGTGTTGGAGAAGACTCTTGAGAGTCCCTTGGACTGCAAGGAGATCCAACCAGTCCACCCTAAAGGAGATCAGTCCTGGGTGTTCATTGGAAGGACTGATGCTGAAGCTGAAACTCCAATACTTTGGCCACCTCATGCGAAGAGTTGACTCGTTGGAAAAAACCCTGATGCTGGGAGGGATTGGGGGCAGGAGGAGAAGGGGACGACAGAGGATGAGATGGCTGGATGGCATCACCGACTCGATGAACATGAGTTTGAGTAAACTCTGGGAGTTGGTGATGGACAGGGAGGCCTGGCATGCTGCAGTTCATGGGGTCGCAGAGTCAGACACAACTGAGCGACTGAACTGAACTGAACTGAAATACATGGGAAGCTAATGGAAGGGAGGGCTAGTTAGTAAAGTTTGTTACATTTTAATAGGTATCTCTGGTGTCACCTCTGATAAGAGTCTAGAGTTGTCTCCAGTGATTAAAATATCCTACCCTTCCTGGAAGAGATGGGGTGAGTAGAGATTTTTTTCTTCTGTCTGTTTCTTCTCATTGCTTTCAGGTCAAAATAATCATTATGTCAAATTGGCATATTTTAGGATTTACTGAACTCCTTCACTTATTTATGAGTATATAATACATATTCTTTTTCTATATATATGTATTTTTTTACAATGTATGTATATACTGTCTCCACCCCTAACTGTGAGCGCCACATAGGCGGGGATGTGGCTCTGTCACCACTCTGTTGTCAACACCTACAAGTGAGGTGTAAAGGGCATTCAGATATTTTTTAATGTCCCCCAAAGATAAAATAAATCTGTTCTTTGAAGAGACAGTTGTTTGCTCTGCATCTTCAAAGATGTTTATTTGTAATGAAAAAAATCCTCATTCTATGTGCATCCTTCTGCTGTAAAATAATATTCAAAAATCCCAAAGAAATAGGTTCTGAAGGACTTCTTGAGAAATATATAACCTTTCATAGTTTTGCTCAGCCTTTTTTTTTTTTTTCTGTTTGGAAAATACACTCAATAGATGTCATTCACCTGTACATGTTTTGGTGGACTTGAGTCAGGACACTCCTCATAAACCCAACAAAAACCCAAAAGTAAACTCTAGCCCACCCTGGGTCTCAAGCCTGTCCCCAGACTGGGAGTGAAGGAAGGTTTATATCCCAAAGCACATGATGTGAGTTGCCGATAGGAAAGAATAGCTAGGTTCTGAGAAGAGATAGCAGAAAAGTGTGTTCTGACAACCAAAATCAAAACCATGATTATACGTACTAATGGGTAGACTTTAGCTCTTCCAACAGCTCGCTCTGTACATTTTCCCTCGATGCCCTGTGTACTCTTTCCTTTCCACTTCTCTTCAAGAAAATGGGAATGGGAATGATAGTAAGATGACTTTCAATTATTTTCAGTGTAGTTTTTAGGGAAGTCACTGACATATCTTCATAACAAAACTATTTTGGTAAAATTATACATGACAAATATAATATCTGATTACCACACACTAGTTAGCAGCATTTAGCAGTATTACTAAATTCCAAGCATGGAAAAAGAGAATTTTACCCCCCCCCCCAAAAAAAGATTGAGAATTACTGTTTTAACAGGTAAAAACTCCAGACTGCATTGCAAAGATCTGCCACACAAAATCTAATCATCATTTTAGAGCTATACTACTACGGTTTTTAAGAGCAAGAAACAAACCATTAATAAGGTAATCTTGCATGAGACATTTAAATTGACTTCATGCAAATAAAATAAGCAAATTGAATTTTCCAGTTTACTCATTAAGCACTATATAGATGCATTTTGCATTCACATCTTAAAAATGTAATAAGAGAAATTTCATCTCTGTGTGTCTGGTGTGTCTATTCCTGCTGAATTCCGTACCAACTTGGATGATATTAAACAGAAATCTCACATCACTTTTTTTGTCTTTATTTCATTATTATGCGGTCTTTCCAGGAGGTTGATTTTTTGTCTTAATTGAAGCATTCTGAAGTTACTACACATTTCTGCTATTTATATGAAACTTCTGGCATGAAAGTATCAAGGGAAAATTTTGAAATATTCACTCCCATGGTCCTCATCATAAGAAAGAAAGTTTTCACTCTTTCCTGACCTGACTTTGAGTATTTAGGGAAAATGCTCAATTGTAGCTTTTAGCTAATGGCACTACAATGTCACACTCTCTGTTTAACATTCAGCTTTGTTAATCAAGAAAACCAGATTGGCTCTCTGCATGTTGATTAAATTGATTACAGCTGTAGGCCTTGATAGCATTTTTTTCAAGTGTCTCTAATTAATCAGACAATGCTTGATTAGTTTTTTCTGGTTTGAGGAGATAAACTGACTTCCTTGAGAATTTTCACCCCAAAATTATTCCCCTCCAACAAAAGGTAAAGGGTAAGTGAGTCATTGCTTAGTTTTCCATGACGCTAAGACCGTTTATCTTCCAGTAACTAAAAAAAGAAAAGAAACTCTTTGAAAAGCTGATTAAAACATAATTTTAAATTTCTTTTCACACACTCCCATGAATACATCTCCTAAAATGAGAAGAGGCTATGTGTTCCCTCTGAGCTTTAAGCCAGGCCTCCCCTCTATGGTAGAGCATCTTTTGACTTTTCCATTGTAACTATTCTTTGTCAAGTTGTATCAGTGAATTGTCAGACCTGACATTGCTGATTTCAGCCGGGAACCATTTTGCTTTCATACCCAGACTGATGAATGATGTGTTAAAAATAATAAGCCACCACCTATTTTTTTTAGTCACATCTATAGCATTAAATCCACTGTTGTTTATGCAAATGAAATCTTGACAATTTCCAGGAACTTTACCAACATTTATAAAGACCCAAAATGTTCCGCTTTCATCGCCGAAGTTGATATTTCCAATGGGGAAGGCTGCTAGGATCAGCTCAGATGGTATGTGTTGGCATGAGGAAGGCACCCCATTTTCTTAAATCCTTCTCCATTGGTTGAGAGACCAACTGAGACTTTTGTTTCCAGTAAGCGCCTGTCAACCTAAAGCACTTTTTGGTAGATATTTTTAAGCTGTGTTTCAGAGGAGTTTTCTTATAGATGCCATCAAATTGGAAGCTACTGAAGAACAAGCATCTGCCTTTAAAAAGGAAAGTAGTAAAAAAAAAAAAAAAATTCAGCCAAAGTAGAAAAATAGTTATGAGAAATAAGTCTTACTCTTCCACCCCCAACTTTGCATTCCTGCTCCCAGATTAACAGTTTCTTGTGCACCTTTCAGAAACTTTCTATGCATATATAAGAAAATGTGTTTTGTTTATGTGTTTTTTCATACTGTTCTGAAATCAAGATTTCAGGGAGAAATATCAATAATCTCAGATATGCAGATGACACCACCCTGATGGCAGAAAGTGAAGAGGAATTAAAGAGGCTTTTGATGAAGGTGAAAGAGGACAGTGAAAAACTGGCTTAAAACTCAACATTCAAAAAACAAAAATTATGGCATCCAGTCCCATCACTTCACGGCAAATAGACAGGGAAACAATGGAAACAGTGACAGACTTTATTTTCTTGGGCTCCAAAATCACTGTGGATGGTGACTGCAGCCGTCAAAGTAAAAGACGCTTGGTCCTTGGAAGAAAAGCTATGATCAACCTAGACAGCATATTAAAAAGCAGAGACATTACTTTGCCTACAAAGATCTGTATAGTCATAGCTGTGGTTTTTCCAGTTGTCATGGATGTGAGAGCTGAATGATGATAAAGACTGAACACCAAAGAATTGATGCTTTTGAAATATGGTGCTGAAGAAGACTGTTGAGAATCCCTTGGACTGCAAGGAGATCCAACCAGTCAATCCTAAAGGAAATCAGTCCTGACTATTCATTGAAAGGACTGTGCTGAAGCCGAAGTTCCAATACTTTGGCCACCTGATGTGAAGAGCTGACTCAGTAGAGAAGACCCTGATGCTGGGAAAGATTGAAGGCAGTTGGAGAAGGAAACAATAGAGGATGAGATGGTTGGATGGCATCACAGACTCAATGGACATGAGTTTGAACAAATTCTGGGAGATGGTGAAGAACAGAGAAGTGTGGCGTGCTGTAGTTCATGAGGTCACAAAGCGTCAGACACCACTCAGCAACTGAGCAACAACAACAATGTATTTTTTTACATAAATGGGATAAAACTGTATACTCTTCTACAATGCAACTTCATTTTAAGATTTTTACTGGATAGATTTTTTAACCTCTTTCTTAATTTTCACATGACAATCAACACATTTTTCATTAGCCACTGGATATTATTTAATTGTTTGGATATATCATAATTTTTTCAGCCAGTTCTCTGCTGCTAGACATTTCAGTGGTTACCAGCTTTTTGTTACCATACACAATGCTGTAGTAAATATCCTCAGACACATATCTTTATGAGCTTGGTAAAGAGTGTGTATACAATAAGTTTTTTTTTTAATTTTTTTCTTTTTATTTAATTTTAAATAGTTATTTATTTTTGACTGTTCTGCATCTTCATTGCTTTGCACAGCCTTTCTCTAGTTGTGCCGAGTTGGGGGTAGTCTTCAACTGCAATGTGTAGGCTTCTCATTGCGGTGGCGTCTCTTGTGGAATATGGGCTCCAAAGCACACCAGCTTCAGTAGTTGTGTACCACAGGCTTATTTACCCCAAGGCATGTGGAATCCTTCCAGAACAGGAATGAAACTCATATGTCTTGCATTGGCAGGTGGATTCTTAACCACTGGACCACCAGAGAAGCCCTACAGTAAGCTTCTAACAGTGAGATTACTTGGTCAAAGGTAATTTTGATAGGTATTACCGAATTGTTCACTAATTTACATTCCTTCAGCTCATACTGAGTATCATCAAACTTTAGAACTTTTGTGTTATGTGTCAATAGTATCTCATTTTAATCTTCATTTCTCTAGCCATATACATGGCCAAGTATCTTCCCCTATCTGGGGGAGGCAGGAGCATTTCTGTCTTTTCTTCTGACTTGCCTATTCATGTGTTTGACTACTTTCCTGGAACCATGTCTTGTATTTGTTAAGTATCCGCATATATCCAATACACTGTTGGGCACAAGGATACTCAATAACTATTTGAATTTAACTTATATAACATATGGGACACACAGAAAGAAGCTAAAACTTTCCTTGTTAGAGTGTTAAGATCCTTGAGGTATACTGCCATTTCTAGAGACCTTCACTCTCACAGGATTACAAAAACAAGATGTATTCTCAGGAGATTGCTGTGTATTACAACAGTAATTGGATACAGTGGAAAGTGAATTTTGTCAAGGGGAAGGTTCTGTGTTCCTCATATGTGTTTTCAAACACATGTGAACTAAACTTCCTAAATAAAATTGTTCTTTCTTTCCTAGATGATATAGCAAACTTCTAAATGGTTTTTATGGCCCCTCTCTTATTCCCCACCATTCCATTCTCCATACAGATGCCACCATGATGTTTCTAAAATGCAAATCCAAGATTCTTCTGGCTTAAAAGCCTTCAATAGATTCCCAGGGCCTTCTAACTAAAGTAGGAATTGCTTAGCTTGCCATTTAAGACCACTGCCTTCTTCAGTATTGTTGTATCTCCTCATTCAACACATGTGTAAATACCCATTGCCCATCACTTCACACTGCTAGAGGGACCTCAAATGCTCTATACCTTTCTACTGTGGTGCATGCCATTCGTTTTAGAATACCCTTCCATCTTCTCTTCTCTGTCTTGTGACCTCATTCTCATACTTCAGAAGGAATCCTTTCATCAGTTTTGCTTAACAGAAAAATCCTTATCACAGCCCTCCTCCTAAGAGGTTCCCTGGGCTTACCTCTGTTTAACAATACTTACTTCACTCTCTTATAACTGCTGGTCTTAACAGTCCATCTTCAGGAAACTGATTTCCTCAAGGGTAGGAATCATGTCTTACTCCTCAATACACAGCACAAAGTCTGCAGCACTGCAGGGGCTTGATAAACATCTATTCAGTGTAAAATTATAAGGCAGCTAAGCTGATAATAGTGTGGAGAAGCCTTTTTTCCATGTTGTTTCAAGTAGATGGGATATTACTGTCACATATTATAGTTATATTTGATGGCTGATGCCTGGATTTGTGCCTCCAGAGTTGAATTACCTGCTATATCTAATGAGTCAATGTCTGTAAAATAATCTCGAGATGATATGTCATTAATATTTTCTTAACCTAAGGGAAAATACTGCCAAACTGGAAAGATATTCAGTTCTGCAGAGAATGTATAAAGTATTTAGCAGAGTAAAATAAGATAATGATTTTTGTGATTTCTTGTAGCACTGAACACTTAGGAGAGCAGGACTCTCTTTGTTTTATGGGTTTTCTTGCAAAGACATATGCAGGAGAGGTCATTTTGTAGAGACCAGAAGAAATAATATGATTTTCCTTTAGTATGACTATTTGCTACATGTCTAAATAAACCTGGGTTTATATGAGATAAAAATATAGTACTTGTTTACATAATGTGTTTCCCAACTTTTGCTGCAGAAGAGACACGGTCCTGTTCCAGATGTCGCCATAATGTAAACATCCTCTGGGAGCACTTTTATGATGAGAGAGGAAGAAGTATCTGGGAAGAATCACTCTCATAATGTTCTCAGCTAGCTGCTTTTTATGACTCCTGTCTGCTCTCAGGGTGTGTTCTCCTAACCTCCTCTCTAGTTCTTCCTCAGAAAATGATCCGTTTTCCTATCTTTTCACTCTCACTTGTATATCTTTCTCTTATAGCCTTGGCCTTCCTACAAGTATTTGTTCATTCATTCATTCAACAAACATTTATTGAGTATCTGTATCAAGCCAAAGGTGAAGAAGACAGACACGATTGTCTGCCTTATGGATTTTACAGCCTGGCACAGCTCCTCTTAAGGACACCCTCTCTCTTTGTGGATTCTGTCTACTGTTCTTTTCTTCTCCCTCAGGGCTGAGGGTGGGTGGGGGGAGATGGCCAAAGTCCTGGAATTCTAGACCATCCCTTTGGTTTTCCCATTCCCACCCTTACCTTTGTAATAAGCCCTTTCTTAAACCCTCCTCATATCATCCTAATTTGAGTGTGCTAAGTGTTTTCTGCTGGAACGTTGACTGATTTTAAAGCTGCAGTAGACTTAGAACTCAGGCAGGGATTCTCTGAAGTAAAATTTGAGCCAAAAGATGGAGAAAGTAAACTAGGTTTCTTAGTCCATTTAGGATGTTATAACAGTATACCGTAGACTCAGTGACTTATGAACAACAGAGATTTGTTTCTCACTGTTCTGGAGGCTGAGATGTCCTAGATCAAAGTCCTGGCAGATTTTGTATTTTGTGAGAGTCCTCTTCATGTTTCGTAGACAGCTATCTTCTCACTGTGACCTCATATGGCAGGTGAGTCAAGACCCTCTAGGGCACTGAATCCCATTTGTGAGAGCTCCATCCTCATGACCTGAGCACTTCCCAGAGACCATACATCCAGACACCATCACAATGGGAGTTAGATTTCATCCTGTGAATTTGGAGGTGATATAAACATTCAATCTATAGTATTAGGTTATTATGGGGAAAGAAACTAAATAAGGATGGGCTCTCCCTCTGACGCTTGAGGGTAGAGTGGTGGTAACAGTGAGGGGAGGCACAAAAATATGCTGTAGAGATAGTAAGGATCAGATTACACAAAGCTTTAAGAATTTGGGCTTTTTGTAGAATTTGGGCTTTTGCCCTAAGAGCGAGTTTTGAAAAGCTCACTCTGGATTCAAAGGAGTCCAGGTTGGCTGGGGGAAGATTGCAGGGGAGAGATTCTAAAAACATAGAAGAGGATGATAGCAGATGGATATGGAGCAGTGTCAGCATATACAGGAGCTAAAACTGAGACCTGATAATGGGTCCTAAATATTTCTAACACATCATCACGTAGAAAAAAGAGCAAGACCTCAGATTCTTGATGTACTAAACCAAACTCCTCTATCATCTCCCCAGTTTTCCAATACATTCAGTCTGTACCACTACTGTTTTATTCCCAGAACCCAGACTTTAGGCTTTTTCGTTCTCTCTTCAGACTGGCTTCTACCACATGACAGGGAGTGTGGTCACCAGTGGCTTCTGAGTTTCACTTCTTTTTGGGTGTCCAGCTTCATTCTGGGACTGTCCCTCTTTTTCATATCCAGTTTCAGAAGTTCTAGAGAAGCACAGTGACTGACCCAGATTAAGTCAGGTGCTGAGCCTCTGGGCTCATGCAGGAACATGATCATTCCAGGTCATGTGGTCAGAGGGAGCTGTTGCAAGGAGAAGGGAGGGGAAGGAGTTCTGGATGGATAGTTCGTTAACTCTCTCCTACTGTGTCTTAGAGAAAGATTTAAATTGTTCTTTAGAAGCCCCAAGGGTTAGCTGTAGGAGATATGTGGAAATGAAATTAAATTTTTCCCCTCAGCATTAAGAAAAACTTTCTAATAGTCAAAGCAATTTGAAGATGAAATATGATCTTGGAAAGTAGTAAGTGCACAGTCAGTGATGGTTATTAAATACATAGACTAAAGCACTTGGTGGAAATGTTGTAAAAGGCCTTCAAAATAAGAACACTGAGAATCTCGTTAGAGACTTCCTGCAAGAAACAACCAAAATGAAATGATAGCGTCTTAATACTTATTCCAGTCCTTCTTAAGAGACATACAGAAGAGTTCCCAACACAGAAATTGTGTTTCCAACTTATTGTTTGATCTTCCTGCTTCAGATGAAAGATGAATCCTATGAAGAAAAGCTATTAAGAACTCTTGGTGTATGTTTAAGTTTCAAAGAAAAAGTATAGCTTCCTAGTTTCTCATATTACTAAAACATATTTATGAATCAGTATTCTATTTTCTGAGGCAGACAGTTAAGTTTTTCTGTCTTAGCTGCAAAGCAGTAGATGTTTGTCCTCAGGTTTACCCCAAATTTTGTGTGTACCAAACACATACAAGAAAACAATAGTGTGTTGGTAGAAGGTAGAGAAAAACTAACATAGAGGCAAAATGGGTTGCAATAGCAGCATTATTTATTGTTATTGAAAATTCCAACTCCAGGTGCCTCTCAGTATGCTGGACTACCAGAAAGACTCTTCCATGCATTCAATAAATATTGAGGAGGTGCCTGTTCTGTGCCAGGCATTTTGCTAGGTGCTCTTGAGAAACCTGTATGCAGGTCAGGAAGCACCACTCAGAAATGGACATGGAAAAACAGACTGGTTCCAAATAGGAAAAGGAGTATGTCAAGGCTGTATATTGTCACCCTGCTTATTTAACTTATATGCAGAGTACATCATGAGAAATGCTGGGCTGGAGGAAGCACAAGCTGGAATCAAGATTGCAGGGAGAAATATCAGTAATCTCAGATTTGCAGATGACACCATCCTTATGGCAGAAAGTGAAGAACTAAAGAGCCTCTTGATGAAAGTGAAAGAGGAGAGTGAAAAAATTGGCTTAAAGCTCAACATTAAGAAAAACTAAGATCATGGCATCCGGTCCCATCACTTCATGGCAAATAGATGGGGAAACAGTGGCTGACTTTATTTTTCTGGGCTCCAAAATCACTGCAGATAGTGATTGCAGCCATGAAATTAAAAGACGCTTACTCCTTGGAAGGAAAGTTTTGACTAATCTAGACAGCATATTAAAAAGCAGAGACATTACTTTGTCAACAAAGGTCTGTCTAGTGAAAGCCGTGGTTTTTCCAGTGGTCATCTATGGATGTGAGATTTGGACTATAAAGAAAGCTGAGTGCCAAAGAATTAATGCTTTGAACTGTGGTGTTGGAGAAGACTCTTGAGAGTCCCTTGGACTACAAGGAGATCCAACCAGTCCATCCTAAAGGAGAGCAGTCCTGGGTGTTCATTGGAAGGACTGATGCTGAAGCTGGAACTCCAGTACTTTGGCCACCTGATGCGAAGAGCTAACTCATTGGAAAAGACCCTGATGCTGGGAGGGATTGAGGGCAGGAGGAGAAGGGGACGACAGAGGATGAGGTGGTTGGATGGCATCACCAACACAATGGACATGGGTTTGGGTGGACTCCGGGAGCTGGTGATGGAGAGGGAGGCCTGGCGTGCTGCAGTTCGTGGAGTCGCAAAGAGTTGGACACGACTGAGTGACTGAACTGAACTGAACTGAAAGTCAAGTGGGGGAGACTACATTCACTGAATGATGAAACAAATGAAGGTATAATTATGAGTTGAAATAAGAGCTCTTAATAAGAAGATCACAGTTGCTCTATTAGAGGAAGTAACAAAGGAACTCAGCTAGATTGGAGAGGGAGCATCCAGGAAGACTTCTCAGGAGTGTGATGCTTGAGCCGAAATATGAAGGTTGGAGATGATTTCACCAGGATAAAAGGGGGACGTGGTAGGAACATGGGAGAGAGCATGATATAGGCAAGGGGGCACAGCCTGGGCAAAGGCCCAATGATGGTAGGAGTGTAGTATATTCCAGGAATCAAGAGATGCCCGGTGTGGCTGGAGCATGGTGAGTGAGAGGGACAGCAGTTCAAGATGAGGTTGGAAAAACATGAAGAGATGAGTGTATAAAGAGCCCCAAAGGCCAAGATAATGATTCTGATCTTTCTCCTGAGCTTCCCAATGAGAGTGAAGGGTTTTAAAAAGAGGTTAACCTAATCAGATTAGCATTTTGGTCATAGTGTAGAGAACAGTGAAGTGAAGCTAGAATGATCAACTCTAAAGGGGGTAAACTAAGAGCTTTTACTACAGAACAGGATGCAGGGTAGTCACTTAGACTTTGGTTGTGGAAGAAGAGATGGTGAGAAAGGTGGATTCAGGAGGCATTTAGGAGGAAAATTGACAGAACTTTTCATAAGAGCCTCGAGAATGTTCCATTTCAGAGTCCCTTCCTTGAATACAGGGGTCATTCAACTATAGTCTGTGGGCCAAATCCTGCCATGGTGGGATTTGTGTGTGTGTGTGTGTGTGTGAGTAAGACTTTTCTTGGAACACAGCCATGCCACTCATTTACTTATTGTTTATGTCTGCTTTCACACTACAGCAACAGAGTTAAATAGTTGTGATGTATTTACCATCTGGTCCTTTACAAAAAACTTTGCCAACCATGGGTTTTATGCTTCAGAAACATCATCTCTGTGATAGTCCAAGGTACAGAAGTTCTTAAGTCAGGGTCCAGAAGTCCATGAATGGGCTTCAGCTGATTTCTGACCTGCTAAAATCAAAAGCAAAATTTGTTATTTTTGGTTACTTTTCTTTGTTATTTTTTGGTCATTTGGTTATTTTTCTGGGAAAACAGTTTTTAGGGGTTTTTTACCAGCTTTTAAAAAGAATCTATGAATTCTCCCCAAAGTAAGATGGTTCCTAGTCATCTCCCCAGTCAGTTCCCCGGCCACAGACAATTTTTGAAACCCAGAGTGCTTTCAGTGAATAAGAAATGTGCACTGGTACCAAATGATAACTATCAATAAGTAGTGGATAGAAATTTCTGCAAGTTGCTTAATCCCTAATAGAAGATCTCCTGTATAAGTATCTCACACTGCTGTCTTCTCTGACCCAGAACTTTTTGATAGTAGGTACCTCAGTCCTATAAATGAGAGCTATGTAATAGTTGTCTTGTTTTAGATTTCTCAAATAAGTACTCCCCCAAATAAATGTGTACAAGATTGTAGGCAGTCTCCTTACAAGGGAATTTCTTTAAGGAATAAACAGATAAGCTGATCAGCCCATGTCATTTTCTGTTGCTTAGAGTGTTTCTTCCATCTGACTATGAGCTTTCTAATTACCCAGGTTCTGACACAGCAGTCACTAAACTCAGCAGTTTAGTAAATGGTTACCATATGTGTGAAGGGCTTCCCTGGTAGCTCAGATGGAAGAGAATCTGGCTACAATGCAGGAAACCGGATTCAATCTCTGAGTTGGGAGGATCCCCTGGAGAAGGAATGGCTACTCATGCAATATTCTTTCCTGGACAGTTCCTTGGACAGAGGAGCTTGGCAGGTGTGTAAAATTCTCTTGTAAACCTAATCTTGGTTTTAAGTGAAGAAACTGAAACCATACTCTAAAGTGAGGACACTATCCTCAGTTATAAACATATCTAAGTCATTTCTGATTTAGTTAAAGCTCATTCCCCACCTTTAAAAATATAACATGCAAGTTGATTGTAAAGAGCATGGTATCGGCGGGAAGGGTAAGATTTTGATTTTAAATAAATTTGTCCATTGTGAGGATTCACAAGATGGTATTTATTCTTCATCTACACTAGATTTTTATGTGATTTAAAGTGAACCCATGTCTTGACTCTTAAATAAAACACACCTTTTGGTGACAGTGCTCACCATGTATAGATGTGCCTGCAAGCCCTTTCTTTTCAGTTCCAAGAGGAGAGGCAGGGATGGGAGGCCTGCCTGGGTTCACGAGGAAAGCAGGAATAGGAATCCACTCCTGAACCTGCTCAGAGAGCACGCCTGACTAAAGAGGATATTCTGCACCAGAGGAGCTGGAGATTTTTTTCACAGGTGGATAGGATCTGTCCTTGAGAGAAAAGGTTTCTAGTCGGAGCTAAGGAAGCCAAACAAAACAGAGTATCAAGTCCAAACAGCATGGAGATGCGAGGCAAAGAGCAGGAGCAGGTTCCAGCCCACAGGTAGCCAGAGTGAAGCAGACCAAGGACACGGTTCAGAACGGAGCTAGGGCTCAACATGTGGGAGTGAGCCTGAACTGACACTCCCCCATCCCTAGATATTTGTGGCCTGCTTCTGAGAAGACTGAGGCTTAAATGAATTGATCGAGGGTCAAACCAATGACTTAGCATTAAATATCTCCTATAAAAATATAAACCTGTAAGGTAAGGTGCTAGACTACACATTTCTGCTTCTAACAAGTCACCCCATAAAAAGAGCTTGCTTTTTAAACAATGAAATTATTAAATAAGATATTAGTTCTTATCTCTCAGATTGGAAAGCATTAAAAACTTGACTGCCTATTATTGTGACATGTCTTTGGGAAATGAGCACTCTCAGATGTTGCTGGTGGGAATGCTGAAGGGTACAATCCTTGTGAAGAAAATTTGTCAGTATCTAACAAAGCCGAGTATGCATTTACCTTTTGTTTCAGGAATTCCACTTCGAGCAATTTACCTTGGAGATGTATCTTCTAGTATACAAAAATAAAATGCCCAAAGTTATTCATTATAGCATTAATCACAATATTCACAAAATATTTAAAATTTTCCCAAAGAAAGGAGAGTGGTGAAATAAATGTATGCCACATCATGGAGTGGGTTTCCCGGGTGGCTCAATGGTAAAGAATCTGCCTGCCAATGGAGGAGACCCAGGAGACACAGGTTCAATCTCTGGGTTGGGAAGATCCCCTGGAGGAGGAAATGGCAACCCACTCCAGTATTCTTGCCATCCAGGGACAGAGGAACATAGTGGTAGTGGGCTATAATCCATAGGGTCGCAAAGACTCAAACATGACTGAACACACACACACACACAAGTGCGAGTACTGTGCAGCTGTTAAAAAAAAGAATGAGGACTTTCTCTATGAATTGGTATGAATAATTTCCCAGATATATTTTAAGTTGGAAAAAAATGCAAGTGCAGAAGAGTGATTATAGTATTGTACCTTTTGCATTAGAAGGAAGAGGAATGGAAAAATAGATGCGTATCAGCTGAATTTTTGCAAAAAGAAAGGTAGAGATACCAAAACTAATGAAATTGATTACCTCTGGAGGAGTGGGTGGGGATGGTGATGAGGGGATAGAAACAAACTGGAAGGGATGAGAGAAATCTGTTAACTATGTCTGTGAACATTTGACTTTTGAACTATTAATGTTTTAACACATACTCGCAGCAAAAGTAATAGAAATCAAGGGGAAAGACCTAAAATATAATATAAACAGAAGCAAATGACACTAGCTGTATTTCAAATGAATAATATAACCACACTGAAGTGGTAGGTTGGGGGGACACATGTATACATGTGGCAGATTCATGTTGATGTGTGGCAAAAAATCATCACAATATTGTAAAGTCATTATTCTCCAATTAAAATAAGTTAATTAAAATAATATTAATATGGTAATAATGGTATAATACTACTACTCATATTAGAAATGTTTAACATACTGCTAATAAAAATAATAGTAGTTAAAAAAAAAAAAACTAGCCTAAGTAAATTTTGAATGTAGTATTTTGACTGAAGATAAAAAGAACCATAAACTGAATCCTAGAGAGTAGGTTCGGTGAGTTTATTGGCTGTTTTGTTTGCTTAACAATTCTGAAACTACTTTTGGTGTATTCTGTACTCCAGAAAATAAGTAAATATACTGAGGCTGGACATGGAACAACAGACTGGTTCCAAATAGGAAAAGGGGTACATCAAGGCTGTATATTGTCACCCTGCTTATTTAACTTATATGCAGAGTACATCATGAGAAATGCTGGGCTGGAGGAAGCACAAGCTGGAATCAAGATTGCTGGGAGAAATATCAATAACCTCAGATATGCAGATGACACCACTCTCATATGGCAGAAAGTAAAGAGGAACTAAAAAGCCTCTTGATGAAAGTGAAAGAGGAGAGTAAAAAAGTTGGCTTAAAGCTTAACATTCAGAAAACTAATATAATGGCATCTGGTCCCATCACCTCATGGGAAATAGATGGGGAAACGGTGGAAACAGAGTCCAACTTTATTTTTCTGGGCTCCAAAATCACTGCAGATGGTGACTGCAGCCATGAAATTAAAAGACACTTACTCCTTGGAAGGAAAGTTATGACCAACCTAGATAGCATATTAAAAAGCAGAGACATTACTTTGCCAACAAAGGTCCATCTGGTCGAGGATGTGGTTTTTCCAGTGGTCATGTATGGATGTGAGAGTTGGACTGTGAAGAAAGCTGAGCACCGAGGAATTGATGCTTTTGAACTGTGGTGTTGGAGAAGACTCTTGAGAGTCCCTTGGACTGCAAGGAGATCCAACCAGTCTATCCTAAAGGAGATCGGTCCTGGGTGTTCATTGGAAGGACTGATGCTGAAACTGAAACTCCAATACTTTGGCTACCTCATGCAAAGAGTTGACTGATTGGAAAAGACCCTGATGCTGGGAGGGATTCGGGGCAGGAGGAGAAGGGGATGACAGAGGATGAGATGGCTGGATGGCATCACCGACTCGATGGGCATGAGTTTGAGTAAACTCTGGGAGTTTGTGATGGACAGAGAGGCCTGGCGTGCTGTGATTCATGGGGTCGCAAAGAGTCAGACACAACTGAGCGACTGAACTGAACTGAATGGAAGGCAGTTTCCTAAGTGTCAGAAGGGAGTTACAAATACAGAAAAGGGAAAGATGAAAATGACTCTGTGGTATTATATTAGTATTAGAGAAATCAATATGAGCTCATGGTTATAGATCAGGGGCCATCAAACATTTTCTGTAAAAGGCCAGATATAAACTCTGAATCATAGCACAAAAGCTGTCATAGGTGGTACGTAAACTGATGAACATGGCTATATTCCAATGAAACTTTATTTATGGACACTGAAATGTGAATTTTATATAAATTCCATGTATCACAAAACATTACTGTTTTGATGTTTTCAACCATTAATATATATTACAACTATTTTTGGTTTACAAGTCTTATAAAAGCAGGCAGTGGGCCAGATGTGGCCCATGGGCATACTTTACCAACCCTTGATAGAGAGATGATGATAGATAGATAGCAAATGTGACCAAATGTTTAAAGTGCAGAGTCTGTGTGAAGGATGATACAGTTCTCTATAGTGTTATTGAACCTTTTCTATAAATCTGAAATTACTTTAAGGTATTTTTTTTTATTGAAAGATAATTGCTTTACAAAATTTTGTTGTTTTCTGTCAAACCTCAGCATGATGAGATTTTTTTTTGATGTGACTATTTTTAAAGTCTTTATTGAATTTGTTACAATATCGCTTCTATGTTTTTATTTTTTGGCCACAAAGCACTTGGGCAATCTCAGCACCCCAAACAGAAATTAAACCTGCACCCCCTGTATTGCAACACAAAGGCTTAACTACTGGATTGCCAGGGAAGTCCCTGAAATTACTTTAAAACAAGCAAAAAAAAAAAAGCAAGTACTTTTTATAGCTACTGCTGACAAAAAAAAAAAAGCTACATTAACCACATCATTGGCCTAAGAAGTAATGTCTTACCTTTCAAAGCATCTGCTTTTTCCTGGATGTCCATGGACCATGGCTAGAAGCTACTACGGCCATTGTGTCAAGTTTCTAATTTGTCGCTTAGGGTGTTATTTTTCTCCTGTTCATCCTTGCTCTCCATCTCTCTTAACGAGTAATGAGGTCGCTGGGCTGGTAATTTGTATGTGACCTTGTAATTTTCTACAATGTATGAATTTTTTGGTCTGCTATAATTAAATGGACTAAATAAAAGGTGCTTATCAGAAAATGCCCCATTAGCTTGGAAATCTGTGATAAATCCTTTCTGGTGTCCTTAATGTATGATTTTGAAATTCAGTTTCACAGCAAACTTTGCTTATTTCACTAGCCATAATCTGGTGATAGCCAAGGTGAACAGTGAGCAAAAGTATCTTAAGATAATACAAATATGAACTGGATAATGTTTACATTAAGATACTTTTTATACAAGAAGTGTAAACAACTTGCAAAGAAAACCTCTGTTGTACAGGCTTGAAATCATTCTATAGTTCTTTGCTGGCTTAATTCCAACAGAATTCAGTCCTACCTTGATTTATTATTGTAGGTAAAGCCATTCTTTGATCTCCATTGATAATGAAGATGGTATTAGTCATAGCTGAAATTTTTTGAGTGCTGCTCTGTACCCAGATCCACACCAAATGTTTTTCATCCTTTTTTTTTTCATTTAATCTTAACTAAAAAAAAAAAAACAAACTTGAGTAACAATTATCTCTTTTTTTATAGATAAGGCCTAGTGATGTTATAAGTGACTTGGCGAAGTTCTTACATTTAGAAAACATGGTGCCAGGATTGGCCTGAGGAGCCAGTCCTCTTAGTTTCCTGTTGAGACTCTCTCCCATTGTAGATAAAGACAGCAGGAAATGCAGAAATTTAGAAAGAAAATTTTGGGTCATGAGGACATGTTCCCTTTGAGAAGAACAAGGTCGGTGATACAGAGTGCTAACATCAATGTGAGAAAGAGAATTAACTTTGGAAAATCCTTCACATTCCCTTTCATGCTCTGTTCCCATGAGGAAGCTCAGTAGCAAGTTTAGAGATGAGAAAGGCTTCAATTAGAACTCATGCCTTCCAAATGCCGCTGACTTGTGTAACACCCACCCAGGTATCTGCTAGAGGAACAGGAAGACAGAAGAATGAAAAGAAGAAAAGTAAAGAGACTGGGAAATAAGGTTGGAAGTTGTAGGGAGAGGAACGGGGAATGTAGGAGGTGCTTTATGGAGTGGTTTTGCTCCCATTCATACTGGGAGAACAGAAGTGATGAGCCACTCAAGGGCCCAGCGGCCCTCTCTCTCCCCTCTTTTGCCCTCCCCTGCCCCAAAGCCCAGAGTAAATGCATACCAGCTCCCACCATCATGGCTGGTCCAGACAGCTCCAAGGCTAACTTCTCTTTTGAATCACTGAGTGGATTCTTGTCATCCATGACGTGACTGGTGGCTTTGTCAGGCTTTCTTATGCAAAGGTCCTAAGGAGCTTTATCTCTGTATTTCTTCTGACTCTTTGAAATAAGTTTCTCAGGTGAGAGCAGCTGTGCTATAGTTGAAGATCATTACTGTGTTTTTCAGAGGAATAGTGATCATCATTAAGATGGTTTATTGAACAACTAGTTAGTAAAGTAACTGACTTTGTATTTACAGATTTATAAAACTGAGTATTAATTTCTGGACATCTTATTTTCTGAAATATGAATGAGGAAAAATGTTTCTTTGTGGAAGCCCCAGGAATTTAAAAATCCAGGGAAAAGGTAAAAATCTATATATATGGAATTACAAACATGTGGTTCATTTTTTTGTTCTTTTCTTTTTAGGGACTGGTTAAATATGCTGAGCCCACCAATTGTTCCTCCCAGTCAACAGTCCGCAGAGAGGCATCAGGATTCTTCAGGAAGCTTGAGTGTTCAAGGTGGGAATATGAAAAATGCCAAGCATAAAAAAATAAAAATAATTAACTATAAATAGAGCAAATCAATCACTTTGAGATTTCACTATTTTTATTAAATGATAATCACTTAGACTCACACATTGAAAATGAGGTAATCTGTGCCTCATTTTATAGGGTGATAGGTTCTTTGCAACTAAAAGGAATTTAAAAGAGAAATTGTTCTTGTTCTCCTGAAGGTTAATCCCTGGGCAAAATATAATTTAAAGCATAAGAGCATGGCTTTGGTGTCAAATTGACCTTCATCTGAATTCCAGCTCTAGCAAATCCTGCTGTGTGACTTTTATGAGTTTCAGTTGTATAAAATAAAACTAGTAATAGGTGGTGCCCACCTGCACGCTTTTCGTGACGATTCAGTGAGGTGTACTGTGCATGCAGTGTTTGGAATAGCACCTGCAAAATGCCAGCTGTTAGTACTGTTGCAGGGCAGACCAAATATTCCATGTGTTTGTTAATACAGAGATACAGCCTTTTCATTAAAGCAGAGGCTGACACGGAGCTGTAACGGGTTGTATTAGTGATGGAAAAATTCAAAGGAAGCAGGAATGAAAATTTGCCTGTGGTTCTCTTTGTTGATGAGAGCCTCTAAGATGAACCATTTAAATTCTGGCTGTGAGCAGGGAACGTGACTGTCAGGAGTGCTGTAGAGGAGGAACAGAAAAGAATCTTTAGCGAAATCAGAGGGCTTGAGATGGGAGGGGTGGGGAGAGATCTAAAATGCATAATCGGATTGACAGACAACTTCAGAGTGGGACTCCCTGAGATCGTTTTCCAAGTTGGATTGTAAAGATGGGCACGCTCTGTCTATAGTCTCTTAAAAAAAGAAAAGGGAATTGAAACCAGGATAAATTACCCTAACAAAGTTGCCAGTTTTATTTTTTTCCCTAACTGCCCCAGGGAAAAAGTGGAGCATCCCATTTTTCTTCAGGTACGGAGAATCCAGAGTGAGAGCTCATACATCTGAGTTGTGCATTTTGGCTGCCCAGGGGATGGCAGTGTCACTGTGATTTACTGTCTGAAATAGACGATGCCCCTCAAATTGAGACTCTTTTTAGAGGTGCACGTTTATAATTACTTATGACAGAAAAACAGAATCTTGGCTGTCAGGAGGAGACCTTGCTGTGAGGGAACAAATAATGTGTTACGTTAAGTGTCCTGAATAAGCCACAGGAACTGAGAACATGGTCCTTCATCAGAGGCACCGAAGGTCTATGGTGGTGACAAGCGGCTGAGAGGCTGTCTTAAAGTCGCCTTTGCAAAGTGATGTTTTGACAGCAGGGGCGCAAATTATGTTGAAGGTAAATAGAACTTGCATCGAAGACAAAGTAACACATTAAATTCAGAGGACTGTAGAAACGTTCTGACCAATGTTAACCCAATCTGGCACCCCTTCTCCCTGTCACCCTAGATTTCCATTTCTGAGCCTTTCCCTTTTCTGATAGGCTTAGATAATTCATAGCTAATTAAGACCATCAAAAAGTAATGTTTCTTATTTGCTTAATCTTTACATGTCATCTACTTCATTTTAAACAACACAGCATACACTGAGCTTGTTTCCGTCTGTTCTTATAAAATGTTTGTCAAAGCAAAATACTAGGCTCAAGCCTCGGGTATGTATCATCAGAAGGAGGGGGCCACACAGGTGTGGCAGTCTGGGAATCTTCCTGGGTTCCTGTAGCTCGATACCATTAACTCAGCATTTAATATATGCCAGACACTGCTCAGTGGTTGATTTAGTCCTCAAAAGTAAGTCACACAGAGAAAGACAAGTATTGTATGATGTCACTATATAGAGAATCTAAAATTTGATACAAATGAACTGTTTACAAAACAGAAACAGTCTCACAGACATAGATAACAAACTTATGGTTAACCAAAGGGGAAGGTGGGGTAGGGGATAAATTAGAGGAGTTTTGGATTAACATATAAAACTGTATATAAAATAGATTAACAACAAGGTCCTACTGTATAGCACAGGGAATTATATTCATTGTCTTGTAATAAACTATGATAGAAAGGAATTTGAAAATGAATATATATGTTTATATACATATATATGTCTGAATCACTGTATACCAGAAACCAACACAGCATTGTAAACCACTATACTTCAATTGTAAAAACATGTAAAAAAAAAATTAGTCCTCAGCAGCACAATGAGGAAGATACTATTTTTGTATATGTAATTGTTATTCTTACAGCTGGAGAAACTGAGACTTGGAGCCCTTGAATAATTTGCCCAAGGTTAGTCATTGGCAGAACTGGGATTGAAATTCAAGCAGCCTGGCCCCAGAGCCCAACCACTGTTTTCACTTTTTAATTTTTTTTTGGTTTAGAACCAAGTAAATAAATTACCTAATCAAAAAATACTGTATATAAAACCCAGAATTCTTTTCTGTTGAGAGTTCCTAATCTACAAGAAAACAAATGAAAATATCTCAAGGGCTGAGTAGCTAAGTTCTTTCAGGGGAAAGAAAAAAAAAAGGCAGATCTCTGGTCACCTGTTGCAGCCCTGCCTCCCCATCCCATGCAGTCTTGTCGCAAATGACCGGTGGCCACACTCTCTCCAGCAGGGTGAGTTGCCGAGGGGTGCACATACCGTGTTGACCAGATGTAGGCAAGGCCAACAGAGTGAAGGGCCAAATGAAGAGAGAATGACTGGGGTGCAGGACTGATGGACCTGGGTGTTTGCTGGGCCCACCTTCTCAAAGACCTCTCTCGACAATCTTATGAGTCAGTCAGTCTCTCACTTTACCCTGTGCCTTTTCATCACAGCCTTTTCACAGTTTGTAACTCATGATTCATTTACTTGTTTCTTGTCTTTTTTCCCAGGTAGTCTAAGAGTTTTTAAAAGCAGAGACTGTCAGTTTATGCACCCCTAGATTCCTAGTACCTGTGCAGTTTCTCGTATACATTATAATAGATACTCTGGGTTCTCGTTAGAACACGGGAAAGGAAAAAGGGAGGGAAAGAGGGAGAGAAATGGCATCCAACTGGTCATTTCTTGTAATAATAACCTTTAAAGAAAGAAAATCAAGGTAGTTCATTGAAAATCCAACTTTCAGTATTTCCCCCAGTTCCAATTTTTGGTATATCCGTACAATTGAACAATGAGGGTGTTGAACTTAGACCCATACACTGTAGCAGTTAAAACAGTTGTAAGTCACTGTATGCAGTGGCTGTTTATGTTTGAGCAATGAAGAGACTTTTCTGTCAAATGAAATCTGATATGAAATCCCAATATTCAAAGTAGTTACAAGTAGAACCTCTCTGAGTGAGTGTGAGTTAGGGTCTCAGAACCCTGCCATGGGGCCCTAAAAACAGTTAAAAACACTGATGTAATCCATCACCCTCATTGTCACCTTGCCCAAGGTCAAATGCTCAGTCAGAGTTAGAATTTGGATCCAGGTTTCTTCCACAGCAGTGCCTTTCTGCAGAACCATCACACTGGGATGTGAAGGTAATTTTGAAGACGGATTCACAAGGAAGATGGAGTCTCTTCCATCTTCACACTTCTCGGATGAAAAAAACAAAAACATTTATTTCACCTTCCTTGACCCAGGCCTCCATGTACACTTTAATTCTCAGAATTAGCCTACAGATATATAGATACTATTGTTACCCCCTTTTACACATGAACCCTAGGACTTAGAGCAGGAGAGTGATGTGATGAACCACCACGTCCATCAGACATTGAGAGGCTGAGATGTGCCTGTGCAGCTAGTGGCATAATGGGAAGATGGCCTGACCAACACATAACTCTGGACGACTTGCTCCAGGCCATACAGAAGTAAACACATGCATTATACAGGCCCCGGAGCCCCTTCTTTATTCAGTACAAATTCCACAGTTTCTGTTTGGCCAGAATGTCTCCAGTGTGTGAATTCTGCTGTGAAGTGAACAGCCCACCTCCCAGCAGAGCAACCAGCCGGCAGGAATAACACTGAGCTCCGTGCCTTTCAACTGGATGGAGAAGCAGGCAGCTGTCAGCCGTTCCTCTTGGGCCACAACACACTTGCCGAATATCAATCACCATGGGCACGGGTGCCCTTAACACTTCCTAAAAATGTGTTTTCCTGGAGACCATGGAAAATGTTAAAAATGGGAAGTTAAGATTTCAGAACTTACTCAAGAAAACTACCAAACTGACCTTTTGAAAATGAACCAGACTGCCTGAAAAATAGTTGTCAATTTGTTTTTGACATTTGTTCCTTTACAGATATGACCCTTAAATTATTCATGCTTACCAGCTCCAAAATGGAATAATAATGCCTCTCTCTTCAGGCCCGTAAACCTTTTTTACAGTTTGCGTAGATTTTGAGTGAAGACCTTTTAGAGTTGCCAGGGTCTCATGAAAATAACATCCTTGTACCTTTTGTTCAGCAGAGCCACAGAAGATGTTCCTTTATGAACATTAATTATTCTTCCATGAGTCACAAATAGGGAGCGGATGCAGTTAAGAATCTGCCTGCAATACAGGAGCCTCAGGAGGCTGGGTCACGAAGATCCCCTGGAGAAGGGAATGGCTACCCACTTCAGTATTCTTGTTTGGAGAATCCCATAGACAGAGGAGCTTGGTGGGTTACAGTTCATAGGGTTGCAAAAAGTTGGACATGACTGAAGCAGCTTAGCACTCGTGCACACTTATTTTATGCATATAATATCCAAATTAGTGGTAAAGAATTTATAGAAATTTCACAATGCCTCCCAGCAACCCAGAGAGAGGGGAGCATGGCCACCTGTCCTGGGTCCAACAAAGGAATCCTTTCATAGTCTGTTTCCCACCATGAAGTTATTTGACATTTACCTAATACCTTGAGTCTAAAAACAGTCTTCCAATATCTGTTTTATTAGTTATCTCACCAGACATCTTGCTTCATCGAACAACCATGGTACCCACATGTTTGACATGGCACATGTGTTAGTCGCTCAGTCGTGTCCAACTCGTTGGGGTCCCATGGACTGTAGCCCACCAGGCTTTTCTGTCCATGGAATTCTCCAGGCAAGAATATTGGAGTGTGTTGCCATTTCCTTCTCCAGGGGAACTTCCCAGCCCAGGGATTGAACCTGGGTCTCCTGCATTGCAGCCAAACTCTTTACCATCTAAACCTCCAGGGAACCCATAGGACATTGTAAACACTCCATAAATGCTTGATGAGTAGAGTGAGTGGATCTTCTGCCTATGGGAAACAGGAGGATCACTTGGTCTACTCTTCGGATCTTCTTTATATCTTGAAGATTTATTTAAAATGCAATGGAAAACTTCCCCCCACCCACCCTCTGCCAAAAAAAGCAATATTAGCAATCAGAGTAGTAATAGAAACCAGCATTAATTAAGTGCCTGCTTTGTAGCCAGCACTGTGTCCCATTTTCCCATGTTTAGAGGGGCCGAGTCACTATACAAAGAAATGCCTTCTTTTGTGGCACGCTGGACATGAAGTGAAGTTAGAGAAGTGAACACACCAGTGGGTGTCTGAGGCACTCTCCCTCTTCCAGACCGCCCACACCTGCTTGTTCCCCAAGTGTACAACAGAAGGTTCTTGACCCAGGGTGTGGGCCTCGATTCCATTGCTGGAATTGGGATGCATTTCCGCCCGTCTGCAGCGCTGCCACCTTGTCTGAAATCAGGCACTGGAGACCCTATGGGATTTGTAGCCTTCCCAGCTCAATAGTCTGACTAGGGACCTTCCTTCACATGCAACAGAAAGCATTCAGAGTGGTAAGCCACACTTTTACAAGTGCATATATGTTTTGTGAGGTTTTCCCGAGCTTTATACTATATAATTGACATGTCACATTATGTAAGTTTAAGGTGACAACATGATGCTTTGATACACAAGTTCACATTTGAATCACATTTATAAGTAGGGACTACCTGGAAAGAATGAAATTGCAGGAATTCCTAAGTAATCATCCAAATTTTTCAACTGGTTGTTTTAAATGGCATGTTCCAAGGGAAATATAGCTACCAGATTTTACAAAAGGAGTGATATACTTATTTCCCAAATGAAACCTGAACTATAATGTTGTCATATCGTTTGCCTTCCCAAAAAGACAATACAGCTTGCTAATAGAAGAAAGTACCTTTTCATCTTTTTATCGCATTTTTGGCCATTTACCTTTCTCTCATTTGAGGGCACATGTTTGCTGAGAAGCAGATCACAACAGTTCACTTTCTCGAGTTTTAGTGAAAGTTAATTCTGCCCTACTGTGATAGAAGTTGATGGAAGAGTTTGCCAGCACCTGGTCCTCAGCAGAATCGTATCTAAAATGTCATCTTTATTGATCCTAAGGCTACCTGTTCCCAGTGGTGATCACCTGCCATTGAATTGTCTAAACCATAGTGTATTGGTATGCACATAAAAATACAGTCAATCAGTTCTCGAGATCTATAAGAGAGAAAATGCATTAACTTGTTTAAAAAAAATTCTAGATGGCAGCGTCAGAAAATCAAAAATCAAGTATAATGTCTTGACTGTGAGATTTTAAATCTGATAAACTGGTGCCACATCATTTATTTTCAAGCTTGAAGACTGAGCTTTTGCATATAGGTTTTCTATTATCTAGTTAAAATGCCTCAAATATAGATAATTAAGCATTTATATTAATTGACTTTCAGAATGTGAGCTAGAGGAATTATTTGCTCACATTGATCTAACCAAGAGGAGGGCAGCTAATATTGCTGTGTTTGGTCTGGCTCCGTTGGTTTTCCTTCTGTTTTCGCTGTTAACCGACTTCAAAGTGGATGAAGCTGAAAGTTTGTAAATATATTATCATCTGAAAGGCAATTTTAGTTCACTAATAATGGCTTTATTATGTGAAGAAGAGTAAAAACATAATTTGGACCCCTGTCCAGATGCTGTTAGTCTGGTAGCAGAGAATGGTTTTATTTCTTAATTTGTCCATTTAGAGTTTCTGTAGCCAGTCTTTAAATAGAGCAATTTAGCATTTGGGAGAAAAACAAACTGTGCACTATCCAAGAATATAATTGAAAATTACCCTATACCCATGCACAATAATTACCTTTCAAAACATTTCCCATTGCTTGATACCATACTGGTAATTGCTTAACAATATGATAATTTCATTACACAGAGATTACAATGGCAAAATGATATAAGTTGGAGGCTTTGAAAATTAAGTTATAATGAAAACAAAACCTTTTATGCAAGTTTAAAACACTTATTTCAGAATAAAAATATACATAATATCACGCAATTTTTGTATGAATGTCATTGTTGGTAGAGTTTTAAGGTTCACCCATTTAAAGCTTTTGTTGGCTTAAAACTCAACATTCAGAAAACTAAGATCATGGCGTCTAGTCCCATCACTTCATTGCAAATGATGGGGAAACAGTGGAAACAGTGAGACACTTTATTTTGGGGGGCTCCAAAAACCACTGCAGATGGCGACTGCAGCCATGAAATTTAAAGATGCTTGCTCCTTGGAAAAGAAGCTATGACGAACCTAGACAGCATATTAAAAAGCAGAGACATTACTTTGCCAACAAAAGTCCATCTAGTCAAACCTATGGTTTTTCCAGTAGTCATGTATGGACGTGAGAGTTGGACCATAAAGAAAGCTAAGTGCCAAAGAATTGATGCTTTTGAACTGTGGTTAGAAGACTTGTGAGAGTCCTTTGGACTGCAAGGAAATCCAGCCAGCCCATCCTAAAGGAAATCAGTCCTGAATATTCATTGGAAGGACTGATGCTGAAACTGAAACTCTAATACTTTGGCCACCTGATGCAAAGAGCTGACTCTGATTTGAAAAGACCCTGATGCTGGAAAAGATTGAAGGCGAGAGGAGAAGGGGACGACAGAGGATGAGATGGTTGGATGGCATCACCGACCCAATGGACATGAGTTTGAGTAAACTCCAGAGTTGGTGATGGACAGGGAAGCCTGGCATGCTGCAGTCCATGGGGTCCCAAAGAGTCGGATATGACTAAGTGACTGAACTGAAAGCTTTTGAACTAAAAACTACAAAACCCCTCTTAGACCCATGGTTATAATGCATGAAATGCCAGTTCTATAGTGATATGTATTGGAACAAATGCATTTATATAGCAGTTACTGCTTCAGTTTGTATGCATTATGTAGCCAAATCTCTACTAATGAATTGGATCCACCTTGATCCCTTTGCAATTGGGTGATAAAGACGCATGGCCCATTACGACGGTATTTTCATCTTGAAAGATTCCTGACTAACTGTAAAATGTTTTGAGTTTTCTAATTTGATAACACCAGCTTAAAATTTTATCTTTTTGGAAACTGCAAGCACAGAATGCACTAAACAATTACATAGTGTATAACTCTTATGTGCCAGAGGTCAGACTTTCCCTTTCAGCGTTTGATGCAGTAAAAACAAGACATCAGATGGCAGGTCTTCGAGATAATTTGACTTATAATTATTTACCTCAGTGATATGTGGTTTTAATATCACACCTATGGAAAAAAATGAATGTTATTTTACTTCTTTGAAAAATACATGATTTTTGGTATAAGAGCTTTTTATTTAAAGCTGAATTGATTATAATATCCTCTATAAAACTAGTAGGGCTTCCCTGGTGGCTCACATGGTAAAGAATCTGCCTGCAATGTTGGAGACCCAGGTTCAATTCCTGAATCAGGAAGATCCCCTGAAGGAAGTCATGGCAACCCACTCCACTATTCTTGCCTGGAGAATCCCATGAACAGGGGAGCCTGGCAGGCTACAGTCCATGGGGTCGCAAAGAGTCAGACACGACTGAGCGACTAGCACACACATAAAACTAGTAGGAGGGTTTGTGTTTCATTCAAACTTTTTTTTTTTCCTTTAGTAGTAAAAAGTCAAATAGATACAGCTTAGGGGTAGGGAGTTGAGCTATAAATGAACACATCCCTCTCATGTCTTAGATTTTCCCTAATCATTCTAATTGTGTGTGTGCCAAGTGTTATTTAGTTCTCACAGGTACTATAACAGGCACTGTTACTATCCTTACTTTACATATGAGGAAACTGAGGCTAAGTAGTGAATTTTCCCAGTGCCCCACTGTGAAGTGGTAGAAATGGGATTTGGACCCAGACATGCCTGACTTCATTGTCTAAATGTCATGCTGCCTGTCTCTGTGAAGCCTTTCCTTTATATTTAAGCTTTATCGATGCTGTTCTCTGTTATTTAAAACTCTATAGCCTGTAGTTTATGATTTATTGCATTTATTACTATCCTTAATAGTAGTGATCTTTTATTGAACAACTACTTTGTTTTTGGTATGCATATTATCCAGCATCCAACTTCACCCACAAAACTGTGAAATAGAGTTATTCCCATTTTATAAATGAGCAAAGGAAGGTTCAGTGAGGTAAAATAACCTGTCACCAGCTGAAGGGCACATTCAGGTATGACCTAAATCAAATTACACTTGTAAAGTAATGCTTAAAATTCTCCAAGCCAGGCTTCAGCAATATGTGAACTGTGAACTTCCAGATGTTCAAGCTGGTTTTAGAAAAGGCAGAGAAACCAGAGATCAAATTGCCAACATCCGCTGGATCATCAAAAAAGCAAGAGAGTTCCAGAAAAATATCTATTTCTGCTTTATTGACTATGCCAAAGCCTTTGACTATGTGGATCACAATAAACTGGAAAATTCTGAAAGAGATGGGAATACCAGACCACCTGACCTGCCTCTTGAGAAATCTGTATGCAGGTCAAGAAGCAACAGTCAGAACTGGACATGGAACAACAGACTGGTTCCAAATAGGAAAAGGAGTACGTCAAGGCTGTATATTGTCACCCTGCTTATTTAACTTCTATGCACAGTACATCATGAGAAATGCTGGGATGGAGGAAGCACAGGCTTGAGTCAAGATTTCCAGGAGAAATAACAATAACCTCAGATGTGCAGATGATACCACCCTTATGGCAGAAACTGAAGAACTAAAGAGCCTCTTGATGAAGGTTAAAGAGGAGAGTGAAGAAGTTGTCTTAAAGCTCAACATTCAGAAAACTAAGATCATGACATCCAGTCCCATCACTTCATGGCAGATAGGTGGGGAAACAGTGACTGACTTTATTTCTGTGGGCTCCAAAATCACTGCAGATAGTGATTGCAGCCATAAAATTAAAAGATACTTACTTCTTGGAAGGAAAGTTATGACCAACCTAGACAGCATATTAAAAAGCAGAGACATTACTTTGCCAACAAAGGTCCATCTAGTCAAGGCTATGGTTTTTCTAGTGGTCATGTATGGTGGTGAGAGTTGGACTATAAAGAAAGCTGAGCGCCAAAGAAATTGATGCTTTTGAACTGTGGTGTTGGAGAAGACTCTTGAGAGTCCCTTGGACTGCAAGGAGATCCAACCAGTCCATCCTAAAGGAAATCAGTCCTGAATATTCATTGGAAGGACTGATGTTGAAGCTGAAACTCCAATACTTTGGCCACCTGATGTGAAGAGCTGATATTGGAAAAGACCCTGATGCTGGGAAAGATTGAAGGCAGGAGGAGAAGGGGATGACAGAGGATGAGATGTTTGGATGGCATCACCGACTCCATGGACATGGGTTTGGGCAGACTCTGGGAGTTGGTGATGGACAGGGAGGACTGGCGTGCTGCGTTCATGGGGTCGCAAAGAGTCGGACACTACTGAGAGACTGAACTGAACTGAGCTGAAGGGCATTCGGGTGGTGAACAGCACTCTCCCATCCATCCCCAGGTTCCTTGGATTCCAGAGCCCAGGGCTGCTCTTAGCCACACCCAGTTAACTCTTCATGAATCTTTAGTAGCCACCTTTGTTTCAAGGACAGTGACACTTAAGACCACAGATTTTGTTTCACAGTCACTGATTCACCCTTTCAAAAAGGGCTCAGTATTTACGGAGTCTGTAATACGTGCCAGCCCTGCCCATGCCCACCATCCAAGCCTTATCCAAAGCTGACCTGGTGAGCTTGCAGACCAAAGGTTTGGTTTTCTTTGGTCCGTAGTAGCCCATGCTAAGGAAAAAGAGAGGGCTAGTGTCTTCATCACCTCCTCCTTCCTGAGCCTGCTCTGGGAGTCTCCAGCTGAGGGAGGTCTTGCTTTCCCAGCCTCTGAATTCCTATCCTGTGTATTTTGAGAAGTCCAGAGGGCACTCGCTTGCTGTTGATGGCATAAGGTACACAGGTGCTGAGCATAGCACTGGGCACATATAAGGTGCCCAGGTAACATTTAGTAAAACAGCTTTTTGATTTTTTTTTTAATTTGTTGAAAACCAACCAAACCTTGCTAATGACTAGGCAGTAGGCATTCTCTACAACCAAATCATCCAAGTAATTATCACAGGGGAAAAAATTTGACGTGTTCATTTTCCCAGCAAATTTGACACATCTTGCTACGACTAATACAATTACAGATCATCTGACATTGTTTTCCTCATGTGTTCTTTGCTTTGCATAGCTTATGTTTCTAAATGTTGTTTTAATTCATGTTTCTGTGGTAGCCTTTTTAGGATGTATGAATGGGGATTGAGCTCTTTACTAGATCGCTTCATTTGCACTGTTTGGCATTTCTGCGGCTCTGGCCCATGAAAAAGGCTAGAGCTGCGATAATCAAAGATAATCAAATTTTGAATCCTGTTCAGCCCTAATAGCGTAACTCTTTAGTCCTTTGGCCCTCTTCCTTAGTCCTTTCTCCTCCCTGCCAGTTCTGCACGCTCATTTTTCTTGTGCTTGATAGTGAATCTGGCCCCTCTGATCACCGTTTCTTCTATCTTACACGGCAAGTATGGAGCCGTCACATCCGCAGCGCTCCTGCCTCCCGGCGTTGGCATCCCGCCACACAAGGCTGGTCCTCCAGGACAGATGGTGATTCCTGCTGCCTTGCCGTTCTCTGTTGCAGCTTAAGGATCCCGGCCAGGCCAGCAGCTAACGTGATGTGCTTCCCGCCCCACAGGTGCAGAGGAGCTGAGTGCAGGAGAGGATGAGGAAGTGCTGACTCTGCTGTATGACCCATGTTTGAACTGTTACTTTGATCCCCAGACTGGGAAGTACTACGAGTTGCTATAAGACCTGCTTCCAGGGCCAAGGATGGCCGCCGCAGGTGGAGCAGGATGGCAGCTCTGATTCTGTTAAGTTGGCTCTGGCAGGCCTACGGGATCAGAAAGAACTAAGAGAGATGAAGTCAGTTTGTACATAATGTTCAATGTTAGGACTGTCTACATCCTTTATGTAGATGGGTGTGACTTTTTAGAACTGTGAAGGAGTTAATACAGAGACAAGACTGTACGACTTTGAATTGTTTCTTATTTGTTGGTTCTCATCCTATATATAATTCTGTTTACTTCATATACTTTTATGTAAATTAATTGAGTTATTCAAATTTTTGCAGTGTTAATGTGTAAATGATGGCTTGATACACAGAAAATGTATTCTTGTTTAAAAGATGCCTTTTCTTTTATTACCTATTTGTATTAAAAATAAAATATGATGGTCAGAAGAATGCCTTTTAAACTGCTTCTTTTTATTTAACCCACTTTCTTTGCCAGAATATTCCTAGATGGTATTTACTTTTCCTTAGACTTCTAGAAAAGGAATTACTGTGAATTAATCAGACTATGATCACATTTTATTGGCACTGGCCCCACAATTTCCATTTCATTATAGTTCATCCATAGTTTGCCAAAGATCATAACATTGTTAATAACTTCAGCTTCTTAGCTCTGTGCTTTTAAAAAAAATTATCTACAAATTCTTATAACATGATCCAAATCTAGCTCTATGGATCCATATTTAGTAAGAAGCCACCCATTTGAACACTCTACATACCTTACCACTTCTGTGACTTGGACCTGGAGAAATGGAGGAGACTTCCTTTGATCTTTAAGTCTATGCCATTGCAACTCTGCTCATTCCATCACAAGGAAAAAAAATCACATGCTTCCTGAATTTGAGTAGACTAGCCTTGAATTGTGTGCCAAATATATAAATACTGTGTTCAAAGAAATACTTATTGTATTAGCTTATTAGGCATATTTTGTTATTTAATAAAAATTTTATAATAGTACCATTGGAAATGAAAAAGTATTGGTGTACAGTTGGATTTAATGGCAATACTATAATTTCATTTAATGTTGCTTGATAAAGGAAATAGAGCTCTTTTTTTTTCAGGAGTAGATTTGGGCTCCTGTTCAAAGGATTATAGATTATTTAGAACCATGTTGGTATTAGGTAAACTTTTATTAATTCACAAAGAATACCTTTGTTTTGAATCTTTCTTCAAAATCTTCATACTTACAAAATACCAAAATTAACTACAGCTTCAGAAAACATGCAGAATGATAAAAAGAGTTGGTTGTGACCTTGAAGATTGGAGCAGAACTTGGAAAGCCTTATTACTGCTTTCATGAGTATCGGGATCATCCATATAAATAGAAGAGTCAATCAAAATTCCATACTAGTTGAGACGTGAAGTTGAAAATATTGAAAACTCATGAGCTAAAAGTAATTAAGAATACAAGAGTGCCTCATGAGCTTCTAACAGAATGTTGCAAGGCCTCTGAGTGGATCCAGGCTAGGACCTAGAAAACTTTTGGGGTTCTTGAACTGCAAGCAACAGATACCCTTGATCCCAGAATCCGAAGACTTGTTGAACAGTCAGACTACAGGAGGCACAGGAATCAGAAAGCTCTGGGAATCCTATAGTAGGAACTAACAGTTTCTCTCGATGATGGTCACCGGGATGACAGTGCCACCTCTTTCTGCCTTGAGTCTCTCAGCTGACTTGTCAGTTTTCCCCAGGACCACCTGGAATGCAAGCTAGGTTGTCCCCACAGAAGAGGGCCCTGTTAAGAATTGGAGAGGGACACCAAGCAGGCAAAAGCGGCAGATGTCTAAAAATTTTGTTTCTTGGTTATGAATAGAGAGCAGAGAAATGTTCAGGGCGGTGAAACTACTCTGTATGACACTATAATGATAGGTATATATCACTGTACACTTGGTCAAATCCAGAAAATGTCCAATACCAAGAGTGAGCCATAATGCTGTGGACTTTGGATTATTATATGTCATTTTAGGCTCACCCTTGGTTAAAATCAAAAGCACCATTCTGGTGAGTGATGTTGATAATGGGGGAAACTACATATGCATAGGGGTAGGGGATATATGGGAAATCACTTAACCTTCCTCTCAATTTTGTTAAAAATTTGCTCTTACAAAGATTGTCTTTTTTTAAAAATGACATTCAAAATAAATTAAAAATTGAAATGTCTCAGCAGCTCACCTCTCATCCATTTTGCCCATCTCTTCTCTGTTCTCTATCCAAAATTTTCTCAGCAATTCAGTCCACCCATGGGAACACTTAATGAACCACAGCCTATGCATCCAACCACACAGAAATATTAACTTGCAATTTCGATTCAACTGTCCCAGACTTGGGATTCCAGCTGGCCCACTTTGGTCCAGTGGCAGTCAAGAACCCTCTTCTGTGGATGGTGGAGAAAGGCAGTTAAGGAGTTTCTGATGAACCAAGCAGATGCTCCAAAAATTATCTACCACAAGGTCATATATTTTCCACTTTTTTCACTTTGTTTTAAAAGAGTGGCTTCAATTTCTATTGACAAGGTTTCTAAGAAGAATTGAAAAATAGAAATAGATGTGCCCCCATGTTGCCAATTTTAAACCAAAATGGTACATCCAGTTTACTTGGAAATTCATTGCTTGGGCTGTATGGCTTCACTTATCATATTTTGCTGCACATGAGAATTTCTTGAGAAGTTTATAAAAATATTGATACCTAGGTTCCACCCCCAGAATGTTATATTTGATTGGTCTTGGGTGCAACCTGGGCATCGGAAGCTTTTAAAACCTTCCCTGGCAATTTGAATGTGTAGTCAATGCTTGAGCACCACTGTTGTATATTAGATCCAGTGTGATGAGAGGACAGATTTGCCTAATCACGTGTAGCAGTGAGGAAAAGTTTATATTATTAGTTTCCATTTTTAAGACCTGGACTTCTACTTTCCTCATCAAATGTGTAGTGAATGCACACACTGCAAATGGATTCTGAAAAAAATAATTTGATTCAATATGGAAATACATTTCACAATAATTTGGTATCAATTTGAGGACTAATTTAGTTTCTTGTTTCATATAATTTGGGGTGCAACTTGCAAGCATCTTTAAATCTTCAATGTCTAAATTATTATTTAATTACAAAGCCAAAGAATTATAGAAAAATAACTGTCAGCTGATTTGTGGCATCAAATCAATGATTTAGCTTCTCTGGCAATTATAATTTTTCTCTAGTTTTATTTTCTATTAAAGGAAAAATATTGGCATATGCAAAATACATAGATACTCTTGCATAATAATTTGCCCCATTGTATTTCTCCATGTTTTTAGATTAGCTTCATTTGAATCAGTCGTTTCAACCACATCTTGATTTTTTTTTTTTTTGAAGTGCAAACTGTTTAATACCCAAGAATAGTGTAGTGACAGATTGTCCGACCCAAAGGACAATTAATTAAAAGAACTAATCTTCAAGTTGCCCTTTGGCTTTAATTAAAGATATAGCTGCTGAAAGTTTCTGGGTTGTTCTTTTTTTTTCCCTTGGGTTCTTCTTTTTTAAAAAGCTGTTTAATGACAGCAAATACAGTATTAAAACTAGGTTTATCCCAGGTTGCCTTCTGTGACTCTCCATCACCAATCAAAATGGCCAGAATAATGAGGTTTAAGCATCACCTATCCACATATGGTTGTGCTTTAGGATTTCTACTTCATACATCATTCATTTTGCATTGAAGAAAGGTTGATCATAAGGAGAATTCTTGTCAAGCAAATTCTATTTTCTCTTTTTCTCCCATTATACTAGTTGAGATAGAATCATCTAATTGGGCCTAGAAAGGATAATCAAGATCATTTCTTTAAACTCTGATTTTATAATTGAGAAAAGTGAGGTTCAGATTGGGAAGTTAATTATCCAAAGGCAATTTGTGGAAGGGAGAATGGGATCCTCGACTTCTCACTTAAAATACAGTTCTTTCCCCACCCTGAGGGCATTAAGATGATTCACATGACAGGTGGATTTCACGGTTACTGTACAATGGCCACTAGAGGACACGAGAGTCTGTCGGGAGTTTGGGCTCTCTGTTTTCTTCTCTTTTGTTTATGCAGATTCTTCCTTCCTTCCATAGCATGGCCTTTTTACACTCCAAGGATCAGCACTTCTTAAAGTGTGTTCCAAGAAACAAATTCCATTCGATGTGAATAAATGTATTGGGAGAGCGGAAGAAGCCCATGGTCCCACAATGTTGGAAAATACTGGAGAAGCAGAAATGGGTCATTGGGCTTCACTGGAGAAAGTCTCAGTGGCTGTAATAATCCAACAAGCATAGGGAATGTCCAGGGAGGAATGGGATATGGGCAAACTCCTCCGTCCTCAGAGCGCTCTTCCAGGAGAGCATCTCTCAGCACGGCTGAGTGTCCCACAGAACCTCCTGTGAGACAAGCTACAACAGATCAGTTCTCCTGTGCCAGCAAGCCCTGACTCCGCCGGAACTCCCAGAAATGTGTCTCTGCAAGTGGGTTGGCTGTTCGTGTGAGTGTACGTGGGTAATTTGGTAGTGAGAGTAGGGGTTTTGCTTTTTGTTTTTTCCATTGCCCAGATATTTCACAGATCCCTGACCACACTGTAAGATCACTCTCCAGACTCACTTGGCATGTAAAACAAAGTATACTGAAGCCTGAGCTTACCTTCAGCCAGAGACTTTGGTCACCTAAGATGAAGAAATTTTTATCTCGTATTTTAAATTATACAAACTTTTAATGGTAGGTGATACAGTTAACGTACAACAAAGGATAAATCTAAGTTACAATTCATTCATCATGGATATTGGAGCTTTACATCTTAATGAATATTTGGGTTCCGGTTTGGGTGGCTATAATGTAATTTAGAATCACATTAAGTCAAAATAATCTGACTTATAAGGATTAAATAACCAATAAACATGGGCCACAGATAACACTAATTTTTACTCCTGACATATTCTCCTGTAGTTAATCACCTGTAATCCTGTGAAGCAGTACAGAAGTGAAGTGTGGAGATGGTATTGATTGGTTTTCATCAGCCTAACTTATCACTGTCAGTGTTTATGCTGAACCCGGCAAGATTTAAGCACATAAGCTCACTCCTAATAGTAATAAGTATTGCCAACATTTTAACCTGTGGATCAAGCGATGTTCTCTCTCATTTGTTGTAAATAATTCTTCCAAAGACATGGGGCAGGGGAGGGAGGGTTACCCTTGGGACCTTAATAATTGAGATAAACACAGTAAGGAGTATTTGGCTTAAGTCTGCTGCTGCTAAGTCACGTCAGTCGTGTCCGACTCTGTGTGACCCCATAGATGGTAGCCCACCAGGCTCCCATCCCTGGGACTCTCCAGGCAAGAATACTGGAGTGGGTTGCCATTTCCTTCTCCAGTGCATGAAAGTGAAAAGTGAAAGTGAAGTCGCTCAGTCGTACCCAACCCTTCGAGACCCCATGGACTATAGCCTACCAGGCTCCTCCGTCCATGGGATTTTCTAGGCAAGAGTACTGGAGTGGGTTGCCATTGCCTTCTCCATGGCTTAAATCTAGGAGAGGAAATTACTGTTCATTTATTTTTTATAATATATCACTCGGAGATATAATTTATATTAATGATGGAGATTCAGTAATCTGTAGGTAAATCATGAGATGGGATTAAAACCATCCCCAGTTTTGCTTTTCAGCTTCCCAAACTCAAAATTATCTTAGCTAAAGCAAATCAGTCAAAATTTCCCTTTTGTTTTTCCTGCTGCATGAAAAAAATGATTTGGACCTTTCAACTCCTGAAGACTTAGAAACTTTTTAGCCAACTCAATCCAAGAGAGCTTTCCTTTTTCTTTAAAACCTTTGGCTGATCAAAGAAATTGATAGTATCCTTTTATGGGCTAATTCTAGTAAGCAGAATATCTTTTTACCCCTAATTCTTGTCTGTCTTCAAATTTTGATATCTAAATATTTCTAAAAATTAATCTAGATGTCTAGATATGCACAACATACTTCTAGTACATTTTAATTCACTTAGTTCAAGAGGTTTTTTTTTTTTTAAATATTGATATTTTTACTTGGCTGCACCAGTCTTAGTTGTGGCATGCGAGATCTTCGAGGTTTCCTGAGGCAGGTGGATTCTTCTAGTTGTGGCATGCGGGAATCTTTAGTTGCAACATGCAAAGTCTTGGTTGTGGCTTGTAAGATCTAACTCTCTGACCAGGGATCGAACTTTGGCCCCCTGCATTGGGATTACAGAGTCTTAGCCACTGGCCCACCAAGGGAATCCCTCAAGCTTTTAATCCTTTTAGGTCAGGTGCTTCTCAAGAACATCTGCCATTATCAAAAGAGGTTTGACTTCAGGGGGAAATAAAGGTGGTATCATTTGTTAGTTAAACATAAGAATCTATGGTTGCTCCAAATACCAGATAAATAGAACAATAATTAATTCCAGAAGATTCCTGTTATAATTTGCTCTGCTTAGCAGATACGTTTCCCTGACATTGCCTATCTGCTATAATCTTTGAGATCATTCCATGTTTTGCCACTTGCTACTTTCAGTCTAATCTGAAAACAGCCTTGCCTGCATGTTGCAGTTATCTGGAGACTTAAAAAATGCTGCTGCCTGGGTCCCACCCCTGGGGATTCCTACCTCCTCTAACCTGGGCTGTGACCTGTTTAAAAGCAGCCAAGGCTGAGACCCGACCCATTCTCATTTCTCCTTTTTACATCTCCGCTTTACTTGCAGTGGTACCAGACGAATAGTGTAAAGGTTCCCAAGGGCGTGTGGTGTCAATGGCTTTTGACAGTTTCCATCAACAAACTAACCATCACTTGATGGATTTCACCTGTGGGCAGTTTAATACTGTTCTAAAAACTTGCTTTAGCCCATATGGTTGACAACCACCAGAATGGAAGATGCAACTTTTTTTTTTTTGCTTTACTCTCTTCATTCTAGTCTTACATACGTTTCAAACTAAATTACTCATTCTGCTTGCTGGTGTCAGATTATATATATTGTTAATGGCCATATCTGGGTTCCAGCTTCCAAATCAACAAAGGACAGAAGGCTTACTGAGTGACTGCGGGAAAGTGATTGGAGCCTCTGTCATCTTTGTTGCTTTCTTAATTTTTATTGAAGTATAGTTGCTTTACAACGTTGTGTTAATTTCTACTATACAACAAAGTGAATCAGCTGTACATCTATATGTATCCCTTCTCTTGGATTTCCTTCCCATTAGGACACCATTAGTTATCTATTAGTTATCTCATTAGTTACCTGTTTTATACATAGTTTCAATAGTGTGTATATATATATTTGTCAATCCCAATCTCCAAATCCATCCCACTGCCCCTTCCCGCTCCCCTTGGTGTCCATATGTTGGTTCTCTATGTCTGTGTCTCTATTTCTATTTTGCACACAAGATCATCTGTACCATTTTTCTAGATTCCACATAGATGCATCAATACACAATGTTTGTTTTTCTCTGTCTGACGTACTTCAGTCTGCATGACAACCTCTAGGTCCGTCCACATTGAAAGCTCTGTCTTAAGATCTTGAAATTACTATGTGTGCACATGTCTGAATGTGTATTCTGTAACTAGAATCCATCAGTGCACAAAACCTTTCTTGACTTGGTATCGTTAAATTAAATACTGTTAAGAAGTCTAAAGAGTCTTCCCATTATTAGTAGCTTTTAGTGAGTCAGATGCATTTTTCTTCCACATAAAAATTTCCTTTTTCCCAACCTGAGCAAACATGGAGAGCAGTAGCTTTCAGTGTCTCTGTACATGTGGCATACTTCTCAATATGAGAATTATGGAAGTCACTGGGAATTAAAAGCTTGCTTAAATCAGTCCTATAATAGTCATAACCCTTTTGTAAAGTCTTTTTTACACAGCAATGAATGGGAGGTGCTTTGGACTATAAAGAAAATAAGGCAATTGCTGTCCAGTGAGGTGACACTGTGCAGAAAAGACTGGGAAGGGAAAGTAAGAATGGAGGCTGATAAACCAGTTCTCACCAACTCAACAGGGACTTGGAGGACCATAGGTCCTGACCTAAGAATCTTTGCTGAGCACAAATGGAGTGACACCCATTTGTGGGGTGAGATTGTAGGTTAGTTTTGTCTAAAACTTTAAAGGACTATTTCACCCCAGCAATATGGATGCAGATAAACGAACTACCTATGAAAAAGCACTTAGCATGTAATTGGCCCTTAGTGTATGTTCACTGTTGTGATTATTATTTATGCCTGATCCTAGTGGGCCGGGAGCATTCAGATTTGAACATCTGGTGATACAATACAATAGCTATGGCATCATTCCTAGAAGTATGAATGGTATGAAGTATATAAATTAGAATTTCATATTTTGCTGTGAGACTAAGCTTTTAAAAGTGTTTTGTCAGTACTCTGAAAGCATGAAAGTATCAGCTCCTCAAATAGAACATTTAAAAGAAAATAACAATTGCCTAAGAATTGAGGAAAATAAAGCTAATGCCAATTACAGATGTAACTCCTGGGACCATGCAGTTGGAAAATGGATATGCCAGAAATTCTTCAAAGCTGTATTTATTCAATATTTGTAACAATGCAAATCTGACCCAAATAATTGACTCCCACTATGTATTTTCAGTCTTAAGTCCCGAGTAAAGGCCAATCAACAGCTCCTTTGCGAAACAAAGATTTCAGAAATGATCCATTCCAAGCCACGCAGCTCTTGTATGTTGAAGGTTTTTAGTTTTGTTCTTCATGGTATGTGTTGGTGTAGGATTACTCAAAGCAGTCTTTCTAGCTCAGCTCATTTTATCTGTTAATACACATTTTATCTGAGGGCATATGAAGAGTATTGAAATAATTAAACTGTATTTGTTTAAACAGAGTCCATAGTCCAGATATTGTATGATTTCTGTCTGGCTTTCTTCCCCTTAGGCCACATTACTGAGGTGTTCTAATAATTGGATAAGATTATGTGAAAAAGTTATAGAGATAAAACTATTTTCAGCTTTGCCTTTTTTGTTATTTGGAAGGCCAGCCATCCACTATATATGTTTCTCCCCAAATTTCTAACTATAATAGAACTTCGTGACAAGTTATAGATACAGGACAGTTCACCGAAGAAATACTGATGCCCCAAAACCCATGGCTTTCACCACTTTTGGTGGTATTTGCTGCCTTTGACAATTGACAGAAGGAAGGTAATTCACAATTCCCTCAGCTGCAGTTTTCACTAAGACTTTCATGCCACACTGGGTGTTATAAACCTGTAAGGGTGAGAAGCAGTTTTTCTCCTGACTCTCTATTCTCCAGCTAATTCCAGCACCACCAGGTTTTATTTCCATCTCCAACACCAAGCTGTAAAAAAAAATTGTGCGCGTCAGCCTCTAAAACTGTGTATAATAAACTCCTCATAATGCTTTCTGACATGATAATTTCATCCACCTGAAGTGATAAAGGGCATTTAAAAGATCTCTCTATTAATCCTAGACCAACCTTAGGTTCTGGTATCGCTCTGCCACGTGGTCAACGTGCCATCTACAGCCTTATCATAACAATTACTGTTTCAAGTTTATATACAAAATGCAGTGGTTTTTTTAAAGTGCATTTGTATGGTATTCCTATAGCATTTCTACTGATCTGAATTTGACAAATACCATCAGATTATACACTGAAGGGAAAACTGTCCATTTTCTTTCATCTGACCTAATGATTCCTCGAGGCAGACTTTGGACTATGACTGCTCAATAGTTGTTTGTGCCCCCGGGTTTATACCATGACCTCTGAGTGAAAATGACCCTCTTGTCAGATGTCAGTAAATCACTGTAATGAATGACAATGACAGTCTTTACAACAATTCTTTGAAATAGGCAGTAGCCCATTTAATAAATTAGGACACTGAGACACTGAGGCACAGGCTGAGGAACTCTCCTGAGTGATAAGACAGGGACCTGTCAAGACTGTCCGACATCAGATCTCATGCCTCACCTGTGGGCAGCACCACGGACCAGCAATGGTTGTTGTGCTGGCCACAGTCCGTATTGGTTCTTAATGGAGGAAAGTGTTCATCTCACTTGCTTTCTGTGTAAATGTTATCTCCATGGTTGCAGCTTGAAAAATATTTTTTCCTGTTTACCTGTTGCACGTATACTTTTTTAAAAAGTCTAATTAAAATTTTTTTTCAGTCCATGAGAAATGTACTATATATTCTAAATACATTTTAAGCTTACAGGTGTTTTTCGCATTAGGAGCATTTTTTGTAAAGGAGAAATGTTAGGCATGGAGTGTAGGTATCATTTCAAAAATCCATTTCTCCTCCTCAAGACATCCTTCTTGCTCTTGCCTTCCCCCCTGGTGTTTCTATAGTAACCTGGCATCCTCAGCTCCCACCTTTTTGTTGGCACTGAAAGATCATTTATAATCAGTCCTCCACTTGTTCTGAAATTGCGCCTTTCAATTCATAACACAACAGATAGTGTGTAAGTTTAACAGGACCCGCAGCATTTCTTATCTTGAGTTAAACTCGAATGTTCAGAGGAGTGAAAATATCAAGAAACGTGGTACTGTCAGATTCAGCTTTCAGTTTCACAGCTAATGGAAAAGAGGCACGCTGGTTTCTGGTATCCTGGGAGTCAGCCTCAGCCCCTTCACGCCCGTTACCTTCTCCCACTGCATTCACCATGAAGACCATAACTGACTAGGGCTACAGTCGCATCCAAGAAATTCAAGTTTCAGAAACATCTTTTCCAAAGTCCGTGCCCTCCTCCCACCTTTGTAAGAAGCCTCTGGGGCTCCAGAACAGAACATGATAGAGCTTTTTTGACACATCCATAATCAAGCAAATTCTATCTTCCGGCCTTGTCGTGGAAAAGGCATAAGAGCCATTCAAACTGGGCCTCGTGATCACAAAGGCCTTCACGTCATCTCCAAGCACGATCGGACACACCAGCAGGGTCACTCCACAGCCTCCAGCAGAGAAAATGGCCCTCCTTCACCTTCAGAATGAGCTTGCATTACTGAACCAACTCACCGTAGTGTATGATGAATTACTTTTTAAAAAATAAACTATTTTATGAATACCTCAAGTACATTGCATCTATCACTTGGGAAGACAGAAAGAGTTTATTGATCCAATGTAAACATTCAAATTCTCCAGATAAGCTCCATTCATAATTTTTTTCCAACCATAGTCTCCCCTGTCTCAAGCAATGGCAAACCCATCCTTCTGGTTGCTGGAGACAGAAAGCTTGGCAGGAATCTTGTTTCCCTCCTTTCTCTCACACTCCACTTTAAGACTGTCAAGAAGTCCTATTGACTTTACCCTCAATATATCCAGAATCCCACTGCTGCCCACCATGCTCGCCATTGTCACCCTGAACCAGTACCACTGTCCTCTGTCATGGTCTCACTGCAGTAGCCTGCTCACTGCTCTGCCTGCCTTGCCCATCGCCCTGGCAAACACCACCATTCTATTTTCAAGATGACAGCCAGAGTGAGCCCTTAAAAACGTATCAGGTCACTCATCTACTCAAACCTTCCAGGGGATTTCAACTTGCAATAATGGTTGGAACTAATTCATTATAGACCAAGCCTCTCTTTGTTACCAACTGAAAAGTCTCCAAAAAAAGAAAAACAAACAAAAACTTAGTCATTTTGGACTGTTGTAACAGAATACCATAGACTGGGTAGCTTAAACGACCATTTATTTCTCTTAGTTCTAGAAGCTGGGATTCCACGATCAAGATACTTGTAGGTTCAGTGTCTGATGAGGGCCTTCTTCCAAGTCCAGCTGGCTTCACTAGTGACTTCTTCCAAATATTTAAAAGAAAGAAAGAATATTAATCTTGTATATATTCTTCCAGAAAATAAAGGGGAACACTTTCTCTTATGAGACTAGCATAACCTTGATCTAACCTTGACCTAATCCATGCAAAACCTTCAACAGGTACCTGGGTACTCTTTATATGTTTCGTAAACATGCTGGCTGCTTTGAACTTAACCTATTTAGACTAATCATTAGCTCTTACCTTTTACTCTCACTTCTTACTTTCTGATTATGTAGCTACATGTCCATCAGGTTGCAACAACTCACTAACATATGCTAGCGCTCTCTGCACTCTGCATACTGCTGCCTGCCCTCTGCTCCCCACTGGAAGTGAAGCATGGCTTCAAGCCTTGTTTTAGCCAATAATATGTGAGCAGAAGTGACGTGTGTCACTTCCGGGTGGGAGATAAAAGCTGGCACAGTTTGCCACTTGCTTCTTCCCTTTCTGGCAACTGCAACATTCGAGGTGCTGATTTCTCCCATCAGCCTGGATCCTGGAAGGAGGAGAACAAAATGGTCATGGGAAAGGCAAGCCTAATAGGTTCCAGTCAAGAGCGACACATCTTCAACAGAACTGTGAATATAACTATGGGACATGAAGCTGATCAGAATCAAATAGATAAGAATCCGGTTAAGTTTTTGAGAGAGCTGTAATAGCCAGAGAAAGCAGGGGTCTGGAGTAAAAACGTTTATGACTGTTGAAGATTGAAAACCACTCTTTTACCTCCAGCCTTCCTCAGATAGGAAGGAGGCTGAGAAAGCTGTTTGGCCCCCAAAGAGACACATCCTCCAATGCTTTCTTCAGAGGTGGCCAAAGAAATTAAAGGTAAGGGGAAACCTCCCAGAAGATGGATTCACATGGACAGGGAAGCAGCAGATCCCAGACCTAATCAAGGAAGATCCCCTCATCACAGGACAGGGGCTGGCCCTCTATGTCTGCCAGCAAGATGCGGAATTGCCATGCATAGCAGCTGTTCCACCATCATTGCAGTTATGCTGTCTCTCTTCACCCAGTGTATTTTGGGTGTTATATGTAACTTGTCATTTTAATTCCTAGATCTCTGGATTAACAAAACCCATATTCGGACCTGACAGAGAGACCACGCCCATTATCCTGCTATTGAAGACGCTGTTGAAGGATGAGACTTGGGATGTTTTCCCTGGGGAAAAGTGAGTGTATTTTGCCTGCAGGTTGGAGTACAGACCAAACATTTGTCTAGCAGAAGGGTGGACTGTTGTTGTCACTAATGCAACTCATCAATACGTCTAGCTCTTTGCCTCCCAGAGTGGTAGGGCTGCACTTCCGGTCCCTCTGGAGTTAGGTGGCACCAGATCGTCTCTGATTGTTATTCAGTAGCTCAGTCATGTCCAACTCTTTGCAACCCCATGGACTGCAGCACACTGGGCTTCTCTGTCCTTCACCATCTCCTGGAGCTTGCTCATACTCATGTCCATTGGGTCAGTGATGCCATCCAGCCATCATCTGAGTGGTGAGTTGCAAGTAAAAGTGATGGATCACTTTCCCACTGAGCATTTTTCTTGCCTTTCTAGCATGGAGATCTGCATGGGTCTGTCAGCCTGGGTCCTTGAAAGACTATGAGTGTGCTAGTGAGGGCAAGAAATAAGCCTTCATTGTCTTGAGCTTAGAGTTGAGGGTTTTTTCTGAAGCATAACCTGGTTCTCACTGAGACTGTCTTGGAACCAAGAATCTCATCTCTGGAGAAATTCCAGTTATTTACCCTACACAATTCTTCTGATGATGATGTCATGCTCCTTCCTCAGTGAGTCCTGAAGCTAAAATGGTGTCGAAATCCTCAGATACCAACCCAAACCCCTAATCAGTGACTCACTCTTGCTGACTCTCAAGAACAGCTAAGGAGCTTTCACTGAACTGCCCTCCTGATGACTGGGACTCCCCTGGTGGCTCACAGAGTAAAGAATTCCCCTGCAACGTGGAAGACCTGGGTTCCATCCCTGGGCTGGGAAGATTCCCCTGGAGAAGGGAATGGCTACTTACTCCAGTATTCTTCCCTGGGGAATTTCAAGGACAGAGGAGCCTGGCAGGCTACAGCACATGGGGTGGTAAAGAGACAGACACAACTGAGCAAAGAAGTTAAGGACATGGTAGGGAAGAAAAGTCAGTGTGTCTACAATTAGAAATAGAAATAACTCGGTTTTAGTCTGAAAGTGGTGACTTTAAAGCAATTACTTGGAGGGAGGGTCAGAATGGGGAACACATGTACACCCATGGCTGATTCATGTGAATGTATGGCAAAAACCACCACAATATTGTAAAGTAATTAGCCTCCAATTAAAATAAATTTTAAAAAATAAATAAAGCAATTACTTGGACTTCTAAGAGCGCTGAAACCTTCCAAGCTATACCTGGCACCATTGTCATTGGTATTAAGATGATGCAAATATTTCACAGTCCTCTAGTCCCCTCCGGAGTAACAGTAGCAGAGCCTCTGTTCCTCTCACCCCGACCAACCAAAATGTAGCCCAGTTCTTCCTGGGACCCCCCGAACGGGGCTCGCTGGCTCTACTATCCAGCTCAGTCAGCTGCTTGCTGAGGCCCATCTCTGAAACCCACACACCGCTGCTCCCAAGGTTTTAGTTACCCTTCTCACCACCTGCAGGCCAAACAGACTTTGGGGGAGCCCCCAGGCCTGAAAAAGTAGCCTATGGGGGAGAGGAAGAGCCGCCTGACCCCCACAGCCCACCCTGCAACTCCCCAGTACTCTCGCCAGTAGGGAGGCCATCCTTTCAAATGGACTGAACCACAGCATCCTTCACCAAAGAGTTCGTAGCTGTGCTACTTCTCGCAGCCCGGTGAGTGAATGTCCCCCTGTATCCACATTAGATGCCAAAGAATAATAGCCCGGCAAGTGAATGTCCCCCCGTATTCACATTAGACATCGCAGAATAACAGCCCAGCAAGTTAATGTCTCCCCTGCATTCACGTTAGATACCAAAGAATAACAGCCCAGCGAATGAATGTCCCCCTGTATCCACGTTCAATTCAGTGCAGTTCAGTCGCTCAGCCATGTCCGACTCTGCGACCCCATGGACTGCAGCATGCCAGGCCTCCCTGTCCATCACCAACTCCTGGACTTTACCCAAACTCATGTCCATTGAGGGTCAGTGATGCCATCCAACCATCTCACCCTCTGTCATCCCCTTCTCCTCCTGCCATCAATCTTTCACAGCATCAGGTTCTTTTCAAATGAGTTGGTTCTTCATATCCACATTAGAGACCGCAGAATACCAAGCCAGCAAGTGAATGTTGCCGCCCTGCCCACCCCCCATATCCACATTAGATAACACAGAATAACAGCCCAGCAAGTGAATGCCCCCACTCCCGTATCCACATTAAATACTGCAGAAAAACAGCCCGGCGAGTGAATGTCCCCCCACCCCGTATCCATGTTAGATACCCCAGAGTAACAGCAATAATGGTGCTTCAGAGCCTGTGTTTTCCATTAGATGTCACCAGCTTTTTTTTTTAAGCTGAGGTTGTCCTTTCTCATAGACAAAAAGTATCATTAAACTCTACCGCACTCCACCACCTTAACCATAGAGAAAACAGTCATTGAAAATATCACAGATCAGGCATTGCTTGCATTATTTAACCATTACACTAGCCCTGAGGGGGAAATCCCACTTACACTGCACTTGGCAAATGCAAAAGCCAAGGACCAGAGTCAGAATGCGATCTGCCCAAGGTCACCTAGCTACGGGAGGTAAGGGGGGACAAAGACCTGCCTGTCAGCACAGTCCACTCATTACCATGGCTCACATCACCTCCTATCAAGCAAACAGGATCACAGAATAAATTGCTGCTTATCAATACCTACCTTAGTCACCAATAAAGGTGCAAGAATGCTCCCGCACGTCAAAGTTAGAAAAGTTTCCAAGAAAGAAGGAAAATTTCTTGTGGAGAGAGAACCTAAGTACCAGCTTCTGTGTTGTCTCACAGGATAACTGTTGCTAAACTAGTAAAAATTGTTGCAAGCAGAATGCTACTTTCCATTCCATGAATTAAGTTTTCTCCATTAAAAAGTATAATATTGGATGACTGTGCATTTTGTGTGTGTGAAAGCGAGGCAGGGGAAAGCCTTTGCCCCTCTAAAATTGCAAATGTGGGTACAAAGTGTTGCATATTTATTAGCCCATCTGCCACTACAGCATTAGAGGGGGAGAAATCTTACTATAAGCAATTTATTCACAGTTACAGCCTTACCACCTGATGTGCAGAATCACAACACTCAGTAAGCATTTCTTATTGTACTGGGTAATTTCAATTTTCAGTTTAATTCATGACATTTTTAAAGACCACCAAAGTGAACATTTGCTTAGCATTGCTTAGTCTTGTTTCCGTGTTTCAACTGAAAAGAATAATCACTAGTGTTTGAGGTGATCAAAACAAGTCTTTCACTGGGTTTTTTTTTTTTTTTAATGGACCTCGACTGCTTGAGGATTTAGAAGCCAGATTATGTGGTGATGAACATGGCATCGAATCTGGCGGCTGCACTTCACCAAACGTGACACAGCAGAGTTGAAAGGTGAGCTGGAATCACAGTGCTCCCGTATTTTCAGGGATGTCCTTGGAGACAGCTGCTGTATTTAGTGAAGACTGAATCCAACTGCACTACAAGGTGAGGCTGTTTATCTTTCTTGGCAAAACACCAGCAGTGTGTATCAGCTGGGGGAATCTTTCAAAAATAACTGATCCCAAACGAACAATTAAATCAGGACTCGGGCAGACAGTCCCAGCCGGCATGCAACATTCACACCTGGAGGGAGGAAGGTGGATAGGAACTCTGAGAGAGTGGCCTGTCTGCTCAGGGTCCCCTGCCTCCTCAGCCCTGCCCAAAATGTGAGGGGTGGGCTCTTGACTTGAGATGCTCTCTCTCGGGTCGTCTGCCCCGTCACAGAGAAAAACTAGAGTCCCGGGAGCAGAACCTCTGAGTTCCAGTGTGACCTTGGGCATCCGGGAAACTGTCACTGCCGCCCCGCTGCCCTTGGCGAAATGATCAGTCTTGTCTCCCTGGACGTGTGTGCTGGGTCCCTACTGCTGTGTACCAGTCAACCCCGAAACTGCGTGGTATAAACCCACGGCCAGGGGACTGCTGATATGCTTGCAGAGTCTGTGGGTCAGAAATTCAGAGGGGTCGTCTGCCGGATAGCTTTATTCAGCCTCAGGACATCTAGGGCCTCAGCTTGAGAGGTTCAAATGGGTGGAGGCGACCAGGGTCTGTGACTGGAGTCATCTGGAGGTTTTTTCACGCACATGTCTGGGGCCCCAGCAGGGGTACTTGAGGGCTGGGCTGGGCTGGAGCTGGAACTGTTGACCAGATCACCTACACATGACCTCCCCACACAGCTTGGGGCTTCCCAAGAGGGAACCTCCAGAAAGCAAACACTCCAGGAGACCCGGGTAAGAGCCGCACCACCCTTTCTGAGCTCAGCTCACGACACATGGCGTCTCTCCCAGTACACTCTGCTGGCTACACGTCAGGCGGCCCAGGGTCAAGGGTGCTGTGTCAAGGTCACACTGCAGAAGAGCGTGAGCCGTGGGAACTGTTGCTGCAGTGAGCTTGGAACAACACCGCCAGCTACAGTGTGACCAGAGCATGGTGATCTCCACCTGGGTTTCCTGCCCCAGTTCCCTGAAAGGAAAGTGTTGAGAAAGAAATAAAAGTCCCAAGGAAGGAAAAATCAACAAAGTAACTACTGTGTGTGTCATGGCCGTTAAAGTTTTATGTTATATAGTCCCACCCCACCCCACCCCACCCCAAGACTCATCTAAGTCACGCGACCCTCCTCTCTCCAGCCGCACTGATCTGCCTTAGTTTCTCTCACTTGTGCCTGGGTTCCTCTGCCCCACAGCCTTTGCCCCAGCCTGCTCCCTCCCCTCTTCAGCTTGTTAATGCCCATATCCTTTGGATCTCAATCAAGCATCACTTCTTTGTGAAAAACTTTCCCGAACTCCCCAACCAGATCAAACTCCCAGAACTCATAGTCCTACACACCTTATCACGACTATAATTTTGTTTTACTATTTGTCTTATCTCCTTATCTTGTCTGTGAGGTCAATAACTCTATTTTTGATGACCATTGTAACCACCACCACGACCACCCTGCCTCACGCACACACACAGTTAGAGACTTCCTGACCCAAAGAAAGGGCTTAATAAACATTTGTTGGAGTAGATGTATATGATTTTTGAGCATGTCACGCCCACCAGACACCATGTGAAGGGGGAGGAACACAGCAGTTACTGAGATGATCCCACATCTGCCAGATTTGAATTCATAGCTAGACCAGGAGACAGACCATAAACAGACCTGTGGAATGCTGTCCTGAGAGAAAAGTAAGGTACTCAGCCTAGCCTAGAATCTCAGGCTTTCTTGAAGAAATGAGATTTCCATGAAACCCTTCTCTCCACCACAGCACCCCAACTCTTCATTCCCCACCCCCACCCCCAGCCAAACTTGGGGTGAGACCCCCCAAGGAGGCTCTCAAGTCCCTCCTTTCCTTTAGGAACAAATAATTACTCCTCTGTGATTTACATTTATGGTGTTGGTTGTGAGATGAATCAGTCTAAGCCAAGAAAAAAGTAGTATAAATATGTCTCAGTGTGAGTAGCCTGTTTAATATTACCATGTACAGTAATTAAGTTCTATGTAACACAATGCAAAAGCCTTTGACTGTGTATATCACTATAAACTGTGGAAAATTCTGAAAGAGATGGGAATACCAGACCACCTGACCTGCCTCTTGAGAAATCTGTATGCAGATCAGGAAGCAACAGGTAGAACTGGACATGAACAACAGACTGGTTCCAAATAGGAAAAGGGGTAAGTCAAGGCTATGTATTGTCACCCTGCTTATTTAACTTCTATGCAGAGTACATCATGAGAAATGCTGGTCTGGAAGAAGCACAAGCTGAAATCAAGATTGCCGGGAGAAATATCAATAACCTCAGATATGCAGATGACACCACCCTTATGGCAGAAAGTGAAGAAGAACTAAAGAGCCTCTTGATGAAAGTGAAAGAGGAGAGTGAAAAAGTTGGCTTAGAGCTCAACATTCAGAAAACTAAGATCATGGCATCTGGTCCTATCACTTCATGGCAGATAGATGGGGAAACAGCAGAAACAGTGGCTGACTTTATTTTTCTGGGCTCCAAAATCACTGCAGATAGTGACTGCAGCCATGAAATTAAAAGATGCTTACTCCTTGGAAGGAAGTTATGACCAACCTAGACAGCATATTAAAAAGCAGAGACATTACTTTGCCAACAAAGGTCCGTCTGGTCAAGGATGTGGTTTTTCCAGTGGTCATGTATGAATGTGAGAATTGGCCTATAAAGAAAGCTGAGTGCTGAAGAATTGATGCTTTTGAACTGTGGTGTTGGAGAAGACTATTGAGAGTCCCTTGGACTGCAAGGACATCCAACCAGTCCATCCTAAAGGAAATCAGTCCTGGGTGTTCATTGGAAGGACTAATGTAGAAGCTGAAACTCCAATACTTTGGCCACCTGATGTGAAGAGCTGACTCATTGGAAAAGACCCTGATGCTGGGAAAGATTGAGGGCAGGAGGAGAAGGGGACGACAAAGGATGAGATGGTTGGATGGCATCACCAACTCAATGGACATGGGTTTGGGTGGACTCCAAGGAGTTTGTGATGGACAGGGAGGCCTGGCTATGGTTCGTGGGGTCGCAAAGAGTCAGACATGACTGAGCGACTGAACTGAACTGAACAGAGAGTACTTTGATATTGTTAAACTTAATGATCCACTGCTTAAAGAGCATAGACACATTTGCAGTGAAATTATAGTCCGTGCTGTAATGCCTAGCTGGAAGAATACCTTTCAGTGGATTGTTTCCAAACCTTTTAAAGCACCAGCTTGAAATAGCCATGTGCAAGTGACAGTACTGTCCTTTAAGCCATCTCGTTGTTTGCAGGAATGTTTCTTCAGCCTCTGCACACAGCATAGCTGAATGTCAGAGCTGTTGATGAAGTGTGGAGTTATCTTACTGACTATTGGAGACCAGAAGATTTTGGGTGGCCCAGGAAATCTTCAAAATCACCATCTTGTATCAAGAACTTGTATCAAGACCATCACCTTCGAACATGAGCTCAATTAATCTTCATGACAACCCTCTAAGGTATTTTTATAATCAGTTGATGGATGAGGAAACCAAGGCCAGGAGAACTTTAACACCTTTATTCATTCCTCCATTCATTTCAGCAAACAACTTTCACATGTCTGGTGTGTGCCAGGCCCTGTTCTGAGCACTGGGGTGTCAAAAGAGAACAAGCCAAAGGCTTTGTCCTCAGAATGCATTCATCCTGGGGGGCATCTGCATGGACCATACCACTGGGGGAGTGTGCTGAAAAAGAGCTGGCTAGAGAGGAACTCCCGGGGAAGGAGGCTCCCACTTGAGAGGGTGAGGTCAGGAGAGCCCCTGAGGAGACACAGGACCAGAGATTGGAAAACTCTAGAAGGGCAGCCCTGGGGAAAGTTTTCCAGGTAGAGGAAGTTGTTGCAAAGGCTTGGAGATGGGACTGCACTTGGCATGATCAAGGCAGGGGGCCGGAGTGGCTTGCAGATCGTGTTGGAGGGGGGAAATGCCTGGAAGCTGAATTCTGCCTGGCTCCAGAGCCATGGTCCAAACCACTGTGCTCACAGTCTCACAGCCCAGTGAAATAACAAAGGGAAGCCTGAGAGGGTTCCTGGGGAGAAGGAAGCCAAGCCCTGGGTTCCAGCTCTTCTGAGGGGACACCTGCTCCCAGACCATGAAGGTAATGGGGGAAAGGGAGCTGAGTGGAAACTGGCTCTCCAGTTCAGTCCCAGTGAGAGTCCATTTTATCAAACTGAGCTATTGACAAAAAGACCCCTAAGCGGATGGCAGCTGAACAATCTGGGCAGAGCACAAGCTGTTCCATGCCTGCAGGGCAAACTGTTTGCTAACACGAGTCATTATACATTTCACTCATTCATTCATTCCTTTAAATATGATAAATCATCTACTGTGTGCCAGATAGGCACTGAATCTGGTGCACAGGATGCATGCTGCCCCCACCTGCACGGAGCTGACAGAGCAGTGGGACCTAGAGTCAGTAGAACTCAACTCACCTGGGAACATAATTTTGTCTAACTCGGAATATAGGAGCACGTGGCAGAAGTAGTTGGCATCAGGCAAACAGTCAAAACAGCAGCTTTCCCAAGAAGCACTGGGAGCAGTCACCCTCAGCAGGGATTTCCAACCTCATCTCTCCATCCACAGACTGCTGATTTCAGATTCCGCGCTAGCAGCTGTCAACAAAGGCAGAGGGAACAGGGAGGGCACTCAAATGTTTTATAAGCGTTCTTCTCTAGAATCATGGAAGTGATAGGAAGTCAAGTTAATCCTTGGTTAGCCCAAGAGTTAATCAGACCATTGCCCTGCCTCTGTGTTTATCGATCAATTGAATTTGTACTAGAAACAGTTATAACAGGTGTGCCAGCACACCCATAAAAAGAGTCACAGCTTCTAAACATTATTTCCTCCAGTAATCGGGCTTAAATAGCAAAGCAATGTCATTTAATCCCCAGTCCCACCTTCTCTTACACACACACACACACACACACACACACACACACCCCTAACTTCTGCTCCTGAGATCTTGGCTTTCAGTGTTATCATTTTGTTTTTGGCCGCATCCCACAGCATGTGAGATCTTAGTTCCCTGACCAGGGATCGAACCTGGACTCCTCTACATTGGAAGGATGGAGTCTTAACTGTTGGAACATCAGGGAAGTGTTATCATCATTATTATCATCTGGCTGAGAATGCTAAAACTGATCTGAGCTTACTGGCTTGGCTTTGCAGGTGGAAGAGACCGATGTTGATTTCTACTCAACATGATCTTCCTTAACATACCAAGAGCAGGCTGGTGGGTGGGACCAGAGTGTTCCCACCGTGCCGGGACAGGGAGGACTGGGAATGTGGCCAAAAAGAAGTCGAGTACCCACCCCTTCCATGCAGGCAATAGAGGGGGACAATGGGAGCAGATAGTGACGTCAGGGTGGGGCTTCCCCCTCTGGGCCCAGGCCTCAGAATGGGGAGGGGTCTTGGCAGGTGACAGTGGCCCTGGGTCAGAGAACTTGCCCACTCCAGACTCACCACTGGGTGTGATCACCTCTTGGGCTGATCTGTCCCAATCCCAAGGTACTAGAAGCACCAGTGTGGACACAGGGTACAGACTGAAAGGCCAAAGGGGTCAGGAGGTCCATTCATTCTTACAGTGGGGCCCTACTGTGTCCACCTTCCAGCTGGTGGGAGCCAGTTGGGAATCTTGTCAGGGACAGATGAAATTTGAACCATCTGGATACGTAAGCCGAAAAGAGACTGTTGAAACCTTAAGAGCATGAGATATTATTAATTGACTCCTTTAAGCTTTATCCCTCCCCAGCAGGAGGTTATGAGGAAGATCAGATGGGGTATAGGAAATAAAGAACTGGTGTTTTCTTCCATATCTGGGAGTTGCATTAGTGAATTTTGTGGTCTTGATACATTTCTTGTCATCTCTCCCCACTCTAGACTGTAAGACCAGACACAAAACTGACCTTCAAGTAAGTTATGAATGAACATACAAATGAATGAGGCCAGCCTTAAATTCCTCCATAGCTAATGCACATTGGAATGGTAAAAATGAGAAGCTATGAGAAGAAATTTTATTAAGTCAGACTTTAGTCATAGCCAACATTGGTTGTTCTACACAATATCCTCCTCCCCTTCATCTTACTTCCAGCTCTGAACAGCTTGTTAGAACACTCCCCAGATTCCCAAGTTGCTGGAGATGACCACGTCACCAATTGTGGCTAACAAGGTGTCAACTAAAGTAAAGGAAGTAGGGCTTCCAGGAAATTGTTGTCTGCCTGATAACAAGAGACAGACTGGCACACACCTTTTTTGTTTTTTCTCTCTCTCTCTCTTCTTACTCCCTCTTCTTCCTAACTGAAATGCAGAAGCAGTGCCTGGCGACGCAACAGCCATTTTGCAACCATGAGGGTGAAAGTCACATGCTCACGGCATCAGAGTACTGATTCTTCCTGGAGCTGCTGCTCCAGCCCTGGGCGGCACCCTTCAGAACATGTTACATGTGAGAAGAATAAGCCTCTTTTTCTAGGTTTATTGATCCCAAACCATCCTTGGAAAGAATTCAGGATTTTATGAACTTGAGAAGGGGAAAGTTTATATCATTTTTACCAATCTCAAACTTGAGATGAAGCATTCCCTTCCATTATAAATATGGGCAACAGACCACAGCAGTATCAGTATCAGCCTGCAGACTTTGTCTCTGGAAATCACAGATGTTCTCATTTAACATTGCAGTTACTGTCTTTATCTTGATTTATCACTTGTAGTTATCACTGTTTTGAAATTCTGGTGGTTTGTTATTAGACTCACGGCTTGATCTAGTTATTTAATGCATTAATTTGAAAAGGACATATATTACTATGTCCCAAATTTTTATTTTGAAAAATATTTGATGACTAGTTCAATATAATTTGTTTCCATCGTAGAATTATTTTATTTTATGCATATAAAAACATTCTTTCACAGAATTTCCCTGCCTACCAAAGGAGGCTATAGTTCAAAAAAGGTGCAGAACCTCGATTTTGTTGAGTTAACCATTGTGATCAGGTTTCTCTATGAGGGGACCACAGAATTCCTAACTGATCCCCCGTTTCCCCCAATTGATTCACAGGCAACCCTGAAGTGTGATGATTTCTGGAAGCAAAAGTAGAGTCACTCATGAATCAAGAGCAATCTTTGCAGCTCATTTCCCTTCAATCTTACTTTTCTTTTTCCTGACCCTGAGTCCCCCGTTCAGGTGCCTTCAAAGACCTGACAGGAAGGTACACAGCGTCTCTGCTGCCTTCACAGGTTTTGCTACTGTTCACAGGAGAACATCCAGCTGATGAGGTGGAAAATGGCTTCCTTCTTGTCAGGATGTGCTTCCCCTGGGGCTAGTAAAGTTTAAGAATTAATGAAGGCTTCGCCCCACGTGTGCTGTCATTCTCAGACATCACACACACCCCACCCCACCCCATCCCTACCCAGCAGCAACCGTGCAAGCCTTGCGGCTGTTTCCGTGCTTTATGGTGGCTGATGTCATGTCTTCCTGCTGGCGTGATCTGTGCTCTGACGGTTATCCAACTTGGCATGACCAACCTCTGGACGACCTGTCCTTCATCACAGCTGCCAATCTGCCCAGAGCCATTTGTCCAGACCGCAGCCTCTTGGCTTCTTGTGACATGACTCCCACAGGCCGACCGGGGAGCCAAAAGAAATCGTACGTCACATCCACAGGGTGAGCAAAGGTCACCTCTTCTCTGTGGCAACAGAAAGTCTGCCCCAGGGAGACGAATTGATGACCACTTCATCATTCGTAATGCTGAAAGCCAGTCAACTTTCTTTTTCTTTTGTATTTAGCCATAGTGCAGAGCCAGAGACTGGAAAGGAAAAGTCAGAAGATAGATATCAGACCCCCATAGGAGGCCTTGAGTTGGCAGTTGGCAGTGGCTGGTAGACATGGGGCCCCGGGAGAGTTAAGGTCACATCCTCCCCCAGGCTGGGATCCTGAGATACATATGCTGCTTTCATGCTTCTTAAGAGCACTGAGTCTGGTGAGTGTCCCTCTCAGAGGCTTCCTGTGTACTCTTACGCTCCTGGAGTCAGCTGTCTACTGCTGTGTACCAAATTACCCCAAAACTTGATGGCTTAAAACGGTCAACATTCTTATGGTCAGGAATGCAGGGACCCCTTAAAGAGCCGCGGCCTCACAAGGCTGCAATCAGGGCATCAACTGTAACCATGGTCTCAACTTAAGCCTTGTCTTAAGGCTGGACTGAGGGAAGATCCGCTTCCACACTCACTCACTTGACTCTGGGCAGAACTTACTTGCTTCTGGGCCTCAGTTCTTCATTGGCTGTTGGCTGATTTCCAGCCACATGGGTTTCTCCTCAGGGCAGCCCACAACCTGGCTGCCAGCTTCACTCAGAGAGAGCAAGTGACAGAACGAGAGAGGGTGACAAGATGGAAGCCAGAGTCCTTATAACTTGATCTGCAGAGTGCCATTCTTCACTTGTTGCATTTTGTGCCTCAGAGGCAAGCCACTGGGCCCAGTTCACACCCAAGGAGAGGGACTCACACTCACAAAAGCATGAGTGCCCGGGAGCAAGGGTCATTGGGACCCATCCAAGAGGCTACCCACCACAATGGGAGTTTGGGGAAAATCTGTTCATGTTTTATTCATACACTGTATTTTCTGAACCCAATTTCTTGTGCTTCTGTCTTCAGATTGCATGCATACAGTTTCCTAACTCCAGTGGTTCTTAACCTGAAATCCATAGCCATTGGGGAAAGGCTCTAGGAACTTTCTGAAATTATATGAGTCAAATGTTGTCTATACAGAGATTTTTTGCTGGGAAGAGGATCTGTGCTTTGCATTAGATTCCCAAATGGGATCAAAAATCCAAAACAACAGAGCCACCCCGCCCCCAGTCTTTGTGAGACATCTGTGTTCCCAAAATGCTATCAGATGCTATTGGAGGGCCTGTAGAGGAAACTGTTAACCACATAGGGTCAGAGCCGGCAGGACTGGGCCAGCCCCTCAAGGGCCATCTCGTCCAACAGGCAGAGAGGCAGAGGCCTGTGGGGGCAGTGGGAGGCAGGTGAAAGCACTGGGCTAGGGTCAGGGGGCCTGACAGGCTTGGAGGCTACAGCCTGTTCTGTTTCCGCAGGTTGCTATTACTGCTACTTGACCCCACCAAGCAGTGGCTCAATGCATTTAGACGGCCATCTGGAAAACACGGATTTTTGCCCACAAACTGGTGTTAATGTTGCTTCAACACAGTGGCTTGACATGTAAAATCCACTCTCAACTCTTCACTCGCACTTTACATTGTTTTTCCTTTAATTTGTTTGACAAACCTTGCTTTATACTTCTAACAGCCATTCACTCTCCATGGGACAGGAAATGAAAGGTAACCGCATGGAAACTCATGACTTGACTTTAGGGAGAAAAAGGGGCTGGAGAGGACTGCTGGGCCTTGATGAAGCCTCACTTCTAATTAAACCAGATGCCTGACTGAATTGCTGCAGTCAAAGTGTGCCTATCTGTCACTACCCCCTCCGCACACTTAAGATATGTGGCTGGGTGAGTTACTTAACGTCCCTGGGCCTCAGTTTCCCTGTCTGCAAAATGAGGATAGCAATAAGACCCCTCCTTACCACAGGGCATCGGGGAGTAATTAGATCAGGTAGTAGGTACAAGACACTAAGCCTGGTGTGTGGAAAAAGAGAGTCTGACTGTGTCCTCCCCGTTTCTGGATTTCTATAGGCTCGAGAGCCTGGGCATGATCCCCACTGGTGAGGAGTAGAGAATTCGTGTTATTTCACTCCAGAGTCTGAACTTGTGACCAGTGACATATATAGGAGTATGGATGGAAAGCCCTGGAGCCCAGGGACGCTGATTTGAGTCTCCTCCCCCTCACCCAGTCGTGACTTTGACCACACGCTCCTCCCTCAATCCTTACGTGAGCGGGACTGGCTTATTCAGAGATGCTCAGAACCACACACCTGCAGCCCGCCCCACCCCCTCCGCATCCACCTGCGGCAGACACTGCTCATCAGCGGGGCACCTGGATGGACACATGAACAGAGCCGAGCTTCTCTGTCCCAGGAAGGAAAGCACATCAAGTCCCTACACAAACATGCTTCTGACTGACCTTCTGGAAAACACTGAGGATATTGCCTGGGAGACAGGCCCCACTTACCCAGGGAAGGCTCTCACCGGGATGTATCCAAGGTGTCTGGGTTGCTTACAGTGCGAACAGTCTGGAATCCATAGATTTACAGGGCCCGGCCTCCTAGAAGATGTCACATACCCTTCTTACTGGAGTGTAACATAGAAATGCTTCATGGCCAAACCAGCCAGTAGGTGTTGCCACCACTGGCATTGCTTAGTGAGTTCCTTGGTTCAGTCTGGAGGAGGGAGAATTCTACTGTATTGAGAGGAGGCCTGGGGATGACCCCAGTGGTCCCTGGCTTCTCCTGGCTCCGCCTGTGCCTGGTGAGAAAACAAGTTCTTAAACTTGTCTGTGCATTTAGAGTCTGGGTAAGACCACCGGTGCTCTGAGTCAGGTTCAGCATTCCTGTCTTTAGTGTAAGCTCAGCACCCTAGGGCTAAAAAGAGTTTGAGCTGTCAAGGCTCTGTCAAGATGGTGACCTTGGGTCTCTGCCACGTTGGACCTAACCATAGTAAGTACTCAGCGAACGTTCCCTGAAATGAGTGTTGGTTGTTTTCATCTTAGGAATTGACTTTCAGGCCCCTGACTGTTCCATGGGGGGAGCAGGAGAGGCACTGCATAGGGATGCTGTGTATTTCCTTAAACCCATTTTGAAAACTGTAAGCTACCATGCAGAATCCGTAGACAAAGTGATGGCGAGGTCTGGCTGGTGCTGAAGTGCTTCTGACGCAGTCCCAGCAGCTCAGTGGGCTTCCTGCCTGGCCCTGCAATGAGTAATCCATGAATTGCAAAGCATTTACATCAGTGAGCAAAGCCATTACAACCCACCAATTTGAGCTGGAGAATTTTGTGGAAATGACCAATTTTTTTATCATTCATGTTTTTATTAAAATAATAAGACTTGTAGACATTTTTATAAAACAAACCAAAACCTGCATGAATCTTCACCAGATCTTCCTCTTGAGCAGGATCTAAGCAGTAATCACACTAGTGAATCCACTGGACCACAGGCCTAACCTCTTTGCAAATAAATCAACATCAGAGGAATGATACAGCCCTCTTAAAGGCTGAACTATTGCCCCAGCTTATCTATGTAGCTAAAAGGCTCTCAAGGTTACTACCACTTATTTTCCAAAATAGTAACAATAATAATAGCTGACAATTACTGGATGCTGACATGAGTTTGAGTAAACTCTGGGAGTTGGTGTGCTGGCGTGCTGTGATTCATGGGGTTGCAAAGAGTCAGACATGATTGAGGGACTGAACTGAACTGAACTGAACTGAATGTGCACTTAAAGTGTTCATTGAATCTAGTTGAATCTTAGTAACAATTCTGTGATGTTTTTTCTATTATTAGCCCCTTTTACATATGGGAAAACTGAGGCTTTGGAGAGATTAAATGTTTTGCTCCACGTCCAAGAACTAGGTAGTGATAGATCTGGCATTTATAAAATTATATCTAGTATTTAGTTAAAATAAATAACAAGTTAAAACACAACTCACTTAATTGCAGGTAGCATCTTTGGCATAGAAATCTGAGTCTAAGCATGTGAAGAAGGTAGAATTCCCCTGGAAACAAGTAAGCATATAAGCTACTGGTTTTGTTGTTCTTGAAGTATAGTTGATTTACAATGTTGTATTAGTTTTAGGTGCACAACAAAGTGAGTCCATTGTGTATATATATATTTATATATATATTCTTTTTCAGACCCTTTTCCCTTACAAGGTATTACAAAATACTGAGTACAGATGTCTGTGCTATACAGTAGATCCTTGCTGGTTGTCTCTATTTTTGTTAATTTTATTGGAATATAGTTGATTTGCAATGGTGTGCTAGTTTCAGTTGTGCAGCAAAGTTATTCATTTATCCATATACATATGTTCATTTTTTTTTACATTGTTTTCCCATTTAGTTTATGACAGGATATTGAGTAGAATTCCATGTGCAATATAGTAGGTCCTTGTTGGTTATCTATTTTATGTACAGGAGTGTGTGTGTGTTAATCCCAAGTTCTTAATTTATCCCTCCCCTACCCCCACCACATTTCCCCTTTGATAACCATAAATTTGTTTTATGACAAATAGACTATTTGTGAGTCTATTTCTGTTTTGTCAGTACGTTCATTTATATCTTTTTTTAAAATTAGATTCCACATATGAGTGAGATCATATGATATTTGTCTTCCTTTTGTCTGACTTACTTCACTTATATGATAGTCTCTAGGTCCATCCAGGTTGCTGCACGTGACATTATGTCGTTCTTTTTCCTGGCCGAGTAATATGCCATTGCATATATGTACCACACATTCTTTACCCATTCCTCTGTCGATGGACCTTTAGGTTGCTTCCATATATTGACTATTTCAAATAATGCTGCTATGAACATTGGGATGCATATATCTTTTCAAAATATGATTTTGCCTGGATATATGCCCAGGAGTGGGATTTGTTCTCTGAAGTAATTGTAGCAATTTACATTCCCATCAATAGCATAGGAAGTTTCCCTTTTCTCTACAAGCTCTTCAGCATTTATTGTTTGTAGGTTTTTTTGGTAATGGCCATTCTGACTGGTGTGAGGTGATACCTTGTTGTAGTTTTGTGGTTTTTTAATTTATTTTTTTATTGAAGGATAATTGCTTTACAGAATTTTGTTGTTTTCTGTCAAACCTCAACATGAATCAGCCATAGGTATACATATATCCCCTCTCCTTGTAGTTTTGATTTGCATTTCTCTGGTAATTAGTGAAGTTGAATATCTTTTCATGTGTTTTTTGGAAATGGCCAATTTTTGATACATGTGAAACTCACAGAAATGGGATTTCCCTTAAAGAAAGGTCACCAAACTTATCCTAATAAGGAAAGATATTGAATACCTTTCCTTTTTGCCAATGCACATTAATAATTAACTTGGGCTTTTTTTTCAAGTATCAGAAGTGGTAAAGAAAACACAGCTGGATTTGTCAGCCCATTTATCTGGGATCTGCACATTTTTACAGCAGAAGAAAAGACACTGAACATGTGGCAAAGAGAGAGGAGGTGCAGAAAAAAATGAAATTTAACATTTATTGGAAAATTATTTTCCTCAGCATTATAATAATCCATTAACCCCAGAATAAACCCAAAGTTAATGGTTATTATCACTATGAAGCAACATCTCACATTTTCTAAGGCAAACAAAACCATTATTAAAAACAATGGTGTCTCCCTAGAAGCTCTTTAATGCTCGTTTTTGGTGAAATAAAATCCATTACTCAGAGAAGGAAATGCTCAGTGTTAACTACAATCTGCACTTCAGTCCAGGGCCTGGGTGGCATCCCACACCTATTTTAAGGGGAGAAAATACCTGAAGTTGAATTATTGCCCGGAGATTTGTGTGGAGTAGGACACTGGGAAAGAACCTTGTCAGATCATATTCTGTATGTTTTACAAGGCATCTCCTAGTATACGTTTAAATCTCACAGACTTTATGCTAGGGCACCAGAGCCTTGGGGCTGTAAGCACTGAGGTGTTAGAGGACAGAGATATGGTGAAATAAATGCTGCTGTCTTTTCGGTCTCTGTCATAATTCTCTCAGCTTATAGAGTAACTCTAGAAAAAAGAGCCTGTGTGTGTGAGAGAGAGAGAAAGAGACAGACAGACAGACATGGAGATACACAGAGACAGGGAAATAAAGGAGAGAGAGAGAGAGAGAGTAAGCGAGGCAGGAACAGGAGAAAGAAAAAGAACAGGCATCGCATGGAAGATAGAGTTGAAGGCCTGCTGTATTTGTTACTTAATTGTCTAGATTAGAGTTTTCCCAACCTTGACACTGTTGACATTTGTGTCAGACCATCCTTTGTCAGGGGGTGGCTGTGGGGCTGTCCTGTGCCTTGTAGGATGTTTAGCCGTGTCCCTACATTTACCTCCTAGAGACGTAGCAGTCATATCCCCTGCTTCCCAGTCATGATAATCAAAACTGTCTGTTGGCTTTGCCAGTTGTCCCCAGGGGACAGAACCACCGGTATTAAAGACCACTGGTCTAGGGCCAAGACTGGGTCCTCGGGGGTTATCACTGGGGTAGGCAGGACATACTGTCTCTGCTGTTCCATGTGGCTGGCTGGGTGTTCAGTGTCTACCCAGGAAGGAATCTGCTCCAGGCAGTAAATCTGGCCTGCAGTTACACAAAATGCAATATCCAGAATCTTCCTATCTGTGCTGTAATCAAAGTTAACCATTAATGTACTCTCAGACTTTCCTCACCCCCTACCCACAAAAGAGGACTCAAGCTTGGTCCAAAGTATTAGACAGAGTTCTCTAGAAAAATAGTACCAGCAAAATGTATATATAGAGAGAGGCAGAGATTTATTGTAAGGAATTGAATAATGCAGTTCTGGAGGCTTCATAAGTTTGAAATCTTCTGAGTAGATTGGCAGACTGGAGACTCAGAGGAATGTCGCAGTTCAAGTCCAAAGGAAGTCAGCTGGCAGAATTCCTTCTTGCTCAGAGGAGGTTCAGTTTGTTCTTTTAAGGCCTTCAACTGAGTAGATGAGGGCCACTCTCAGTACAGAAGGCAATGTTTTACTCCAAGTCCACAGACTTAAATGTTAACCTTATCAAAAAAAAAAAACCATATATATATATAAATATATACACACACATATATACGTACATATATATATACACTTTCATAGAAACAACTGGAATAATTTTTGAGCATATCTGGACACTATAGCCCAACCAAACTGATGCATAAAATTAACCATTACTGCTTACTTCCTGACTCCGCCCTCCAAGGAGAGCCTGGACCAGCTGGGTGGGGTTTGGGGGTGATAAAACTAAGAGGCAAAGGGAGTGAAGAAGGGTAACAGGCAAGGGCAAGATCTGAAGGAGGCTTTTGTTTCTTGTGTGTGGAGGGTCAAGTGTATAGAAAACATATGACATGAGAAGATTTATAAAACAAAACTTCAAGGAAATCAGTGAGGATTCTGTCATTATGAGAATGCTCAGAATAATACAAAGAAAAGAACTTATTTATAAAAGCACTTGACGGGGCTGACTATATGACTGTCACAGCAGTACCTTTTGGGGACTGCGCCACACAGGCCTTGGCTTTCTAGACATTACACATATGAGGGAGCCACCACTGTACCAGAAGCTTCCTCAGGAGAGCTGTGGCGACTCCTGTGGTAAGCAGACTCCAGGGTATTGACTCAGTCGTTCACAGCAGGAGAGGAGCCCCACCTTGCCTCCGACAGTCGTCTCCTCCCTTGCCCAGTACCTCTGGAGAAGCCCTCCCACCCCTTCTCATAGGAAGTGCTCATGTAGCCCGCGCTGCTAAGGCAGGAGGGACTGAGGGGAGACACTTAGGTAAAGGAGCTGATGTGCTAACAAAAGAAAACTCATGAAAGAATTAGTCCCCTTTTCTACCTTTTCTACCAAAACACACATTTCTATATGCTGCTGCCCCTTCACGTCATTAACCAGCTGAGGAACTGGTGATGCAATGAGCAGAGCAGAAAGGAGAAAAGAGCCAGAGTCTTTAATAATGCCTCTGAGCCCCTGAGAATCGCCTTCTTGGATTTCTTGCTAACTGAGACATTAATTATTTTTAAGTCAGGTAAGTCTATATTTTTTTTGTTCCTAATACCTTGTGTCTGCAATGACAGAGAAAAGATAGTTCTTGAACCTAAAAAAGTTGATGATCTAAGAGAAATCTTTTGATAATAGTGATGACGATGACAAAGATGGTGATGTGGTGATGCTGGTGCTGTTAGTCGTGGGGGATTGTGGCAGTAACTATGGTAGTGATGGTGGTGATGGTGACGATGATAAAACGGATTGATGGTGGATATAGTGATCCTGAGGTCAGCAGCTGTCACTTGTCAAATGCTTCCTTTGTACCAGATCTGCTTCTGATCAGGTTTCCCAATTGCTTGGATTGATACAAAGAGGAAATGGGGTAACAGATGCAAAAGCTTCTTAAAAAAGATTAAACCATCACTGCATTAATAATCCATTTATGAAACTCTATAGCCCTACACTATTCTAAATGCTTTAAGCAGTTATTTTCTCACCACAGCCCTATAAATGGAGTCAGGCTCCATTTTGTATGTTTGACCATTGACAGCCTTTAAGCCCCTAGCACTCCCATTTCCCTCTGTCCGCCCAATCTGGCACATCAATAAGAAAGCCCAGTAACAATTTGGGGTAGCAGGAGGCTCATCCTGCCCTCCACATAGGGTGCCCACACAGTTAACCCTGTGAGATGGGGAGTCTGATTATTCCTATTTTATTGATGAAGAAACAGGATCACATGGCTCATATATGACAAAGATAGGATTCTGTCAGACTGCAGAACCTGATCAACAACAATCCGGGGGTGCTGTGTTGTAAAAGATGAAACAGGATACTCACTGTGGAAGATGCTTGGAGAATAGAAAGCATTTTTCACTTACTCATTCTTTCAAGCATTCAACAGGGAACCAGTTGTGCCCGTGCCTCAACACAAACTGGGCCTAGGTTTAAGGGCCATTCGCTTGGACAGTCAGAGGCCCTGTGAGCCAACAAGAGCTGGATACCTTCCTGATAACATTATCAGATCCCGAGGCAAGGCAGAGACCATCCTGTGGAAGACACTCAGAAAAAAAGTTGGCCAAAATGGACAAGTAGATTGAGAATGAAAGATGAAGGGTGGACCACAGAAAGGTAACTACAAACCCAGAAAGCATGAGGCTGCTTGCCACAGCAGGACACAAAACCTGGACCAGAGATGAAACTCATTAACAAATCGTGATTATGTAATATTGCTGACAGGAAAGTCACAGTAGTCCTCAGCACCACAGCTTGAATGAGAGACTGCCTTGCTACTCTAATTAATGAAATGAAGGATTAATTTATAAATCAAATACATTAAAAATTCAGAGGCCGGCAATCAATATTCTTCTGCTCATGCTACAGTCATCTAATTTTCTGTAATAGATGACATTAGAAGATGAGTATTGGTAAACTAATAGAACATTCCATTGAAATACTTCTCAAGAGAATTTGCCATCTTGGATGGCTCACTGACGGACAATATCAATACAAGCCTTGGGTGGATCCTAAGGATGGTGCGGTAACTGACTCTTCATTGAGCAGTAGAGAGCTTCCCTTTGAATAGCATGGTGACTAAGCCATTTAGAGAATTAGTAAAGGTGTAGAAATATTTGCCTTTCTTTTAAGACAAAATGGGTCAGGTCTTGCCTCTGAAGCCTGGGACCAGTGTTGACCTTGGCCAAGCCGAACAGATGCCGTCTGCCAGGATTTTGAATCTTAAGGCCAGGACATCAGGACAGGAGGAGCCCTGGAAGGTATGTTCTCACAGCGACCACAATGTACACTGACCACATTGCCCCTTCCACCTGGCTCTTCAGAAAGGCCTTGGTTCTCACCCACCTCCGAAGTTTGGTTTCCAAACCACCTTTCATTCAAAGAACTCAGATGTCCTTCTAATAAGTTCCTTTATGCTGAAAATGGCCAGAGTCCATCTCTCACTGGCAACCTGGACTTTTGACTGAGACAAAAATAACCTGAGGGAAGAAGTAAGTTGTGCATTAATCACATTTCTTGTTCCGGTTAGGCTCTATGTGTAAGGTAAGAGGCGCTTGCTTTCAGAAATATGGGAGGAAGCATCGGGAAGCTATTTAGCTGTGATAAATGTGGCGAGTGTGGTTTGGAGGGCACCTGTCTCCAGTGAAATGGGAACAGAAAGAGTTATGACCAGTGAGAGGGGCAAGAGAGGGGAGTCCATCCATTTAAGCAGAGCACATGAAACGAAGTCATTACCCAACAAACAAAGGACAGAAGTGCTGTTCAGGATGGCACGTTTCCTGGGGGCCCCTACTGAAAAGAGTAACTGGGATGAGTGGTAAATATGCACACCTGCTCATGACTCAAGGCGGTGCTTCTTCCCGGGCTTGTGTGTCTGCTTTCTGACTGTGCTCCTTCTGCATAGGTCCTAAGCAGACTGACAGCACACAGTAGGTGTTCAGTAAATACCTGTTGAAAGAATGAGCAGAATTGTGACTCCAGAATTCAACGCCAGTTCTTGTGGAAAGGAAGAGTGGTACAGCCTCTGGAAAATATCACTCAGCCATTTGAGAACTCCTGTCATCCACTTAAGATTGTTCCTTTCAGTAATTTCCTTCTGTTAGAAGTTTTTGTACCCAACCTTCATGATGGCCCCCAGTGATTCTTCCGTGCTGGAGTTTGATGCCACGTGCAGTCAGTCAGTCCCTCTCACACCACTGAATAGGTCTCACCTGTGTAACCCAGGAGAATATTGCAGACATGATGGTTGCATGACATCCAGGACCACATCATAAATAATTTTGTGGCTTCTACCTTGCTCTCTCTTGGATCACTTTTTCTGGAAGAAGCCAGCCGCCATGTTGTGAGAACAGTCAGGCAGCCTTATGAGAGGTCCACATAGTGAAGAACTGAAGTGTCATGCCAACCACCAGCACAATGGGGCAGCCATGCCAGTGAGCCATCTCAGAATTGGATCTCCCAGGCCCCCTTAAAAAGACCGCAGTATGGCAAAGGACCATGACCCAGAACCACTTAAGTCACTCCTGAGTTCCTCTTCAGAGGCGTGTGTAAAGTGCTACTTTTTACTGCATTCCCACCAGCCACGTGGGAGGGCTCCCTTTTCTCCACACAAGTAGGTGTCTTTAGAAACTTAGCATTCACCTCGTGGCCAACCCTGTAGTCACCAGGAAATATAATAGTCCTGGATCTACTTCCTCATAACCCTCCACCTCAGTTTCCCAAAGGCCTTGCCCCTCACGTTCAGCTTCCAGAGCGGATTGCTGGTCATTCCTGTATTTCATGCAGGTCCATCATCAGATGGGGAACAGGGCCTCCAACCCTAAGAATGGAGGAACGGACAAGGGGAGAAAGAGTTCTCTCCTAAGTCTCCGTTCAAAGTGGAAACTCGAAAGACTTCCCTGGCAGTCCAGTGGTTAAGACTCCATGCTTCCAATGCAGGAATTACAAGTTTGATCCCTGGTTGGGGAACTAAGATCCCACATGCCATGCCAGGAAAAAAAGGGAAATCAGAAATTAAACTCAGACCCTTAACACAATGAAGATTGGTCCCCCTTCTTTCCAACACATTTCTGTGAGTTTTTATTACACTCACTACATGACAAAAGGCTGAGAGGATGATCCAGTACCTGAAGCCAAAGGCCTGGCTCCAAGGTGAAAATGATTCCGTACTCCTTACTTTTCTCTTCTCTGAAGAATGCTTTAGCTCAGTGTTTCTTAACTACATGAAGCCTTAATCCCTCAAGATACTCAGAGGAGGAAAACAAATTCTATGAACAAAAAAGTGAAAGAATTTCTGTATTCCGAAGCCCACTCTCAGAGATCCACAGCATATGTCCCTGTCCTCCAAAGCAGTCGCTCAGTAAGGAAACCTAGCTAACCCAGGACTTCCCCAACGTTCCTGGACACAGAATGTTTATTCTTGCCTAATATGAAATCCTGCCGAATGAGTACTCAACAGAGTCCTTTGGGAGACACTGTTTCACCCCAAATGTTGGTTTACTCTCTTTTTCAGTTAAGATTCCATGGCAAAGGCAAGTGAGAAAGCATGAGATGGGGAGTATCAGTGCTTCCTAGACAGGGCGCAGGCGTGGAGTGAGAAAAGCCAGAGTGTTATGTTTTGGGGTTTTGTTTGTTTACTTCCTTTTTATTTGAAAAATTATTGCAGGAAACTATAAAAACAGCACAGAGAGTTCAGACACACACGTCACGCAGTGTAATGATAACATCAACGTAAACACATGATCAAAAAAAATTGAAACAACACTATTAACTATTATTTGGATTCCACCATTTTTTAACTTGCATTTTTTTGGTATATATATTTATGAAATTTTATCACATGTATAGATTCGTGCCACCACCGCTACAATCAGGATACATAATCGTTCCATCTCCACAAGAAGCTCCCTCAGCCTGTCCCCTTATAGCCACACGGTCTACCACTCCTGCCCACTAGCGACCATCACTATCGTTTTGTCAGACTGTTATATAAATGTAAATATATGTAACAGTTGAGGTTGGCTTTTTTTTTCACTCAGCATATCTTTGAGATCCATCCAAATTATTGCATGTGTCAACAGTTCATTTCTTTTTACTACTGAATAATAATGCTTTTAAGTACTGAATAATACTCTATTTCCTAACACCATTTGTTTAATCATTCACCTGATGAAGGATGTCTGGGCAACTTCCAGTTTGGGGCTGTATTGCAAATACAGCTGCTATAAACATTCTTAAATGGGTTTTGTGGGAATATAATGTTTTCATTTCCCTGAGATAAATATCCAGGGGTACAGTTGCTGGGTTGCAAGGTAAATGTACACTTGACTTTATAAGAAACTGCCACACTGTTTTACAGAGTGGCTCTACCATTTTCATTGCTACCAGATATGTACTAGTGACCCACTTTGTTGATTCTTCAGGGTTTTTTACTGTAGCCATTCTAATAGAGGTGTCATGGTATCTCATCATGGTTTTAATTTGCATTTTACTGATGGCAAATGACATTGAACATACACTTGTGCATCTGTTTGCTATCTATATCATCTCCATTTGTTGAAATGTCTGTTCAACTCCTTGGTCCATTTTCTAATTGGATTATTTGTTTCTTTACTTTTGAGTTTAAAAAGTTCTCTGTATATTCTGGATACAAGTCCTTTGTCAGATATGAGACTTGCAAATTACCGCCCGCCGTTTTTTAGCTTGTTGTTTCATCCTTTCGTTGCTGCTCAGTCCCTAAGTCGTGTCCAACTCTTTGTGACCCCTTGGACTGCAGCACACCAGGCTTCCCTGTCCTTCACCGTCTCCTGGATTTTGCTCAAACTTATGTCCATTGAGTCGATAATGCCCAGGGACTTTTATAGTCCAAAGCTTTTAGTCTTGATGGAATCCAGTGTTTTCTTTTTTTTTTTATGAATTGTGCTTTTGATGGTATGTCTAAGATCTCTTTTCCCTAGCCTAGGTCACAAAGATTTTCTTCTAAAAGTTTTATAGTTTTACAGTTTATATTTAGATCTATAATCCATTTCGAGTTAATTGTTGTACAAGATGAGAGGCTTTAGGTCATCTTTAGGCATTTTTTTTTTTTTTTTTGCCTAAAGATGTCCAATTATTCCAATATCTTTTATTAAAAAAAAAAACTATCCTTCCTCCATTTTGCTCTTGTGTCAAAAATCGGCTGGTTATACTTGTATGTGTCTATTCATACGTTTATGTTCAGTTACTCTATGTGTCTATCCTTCTCCAGTAACACAATGTCTTAATGACCGTATTTGTACTGTAAGCCCTGAGTCCCAGTTTCTTTACTTAACAGTAATAGTAGGAAGAATAATACCCCCCCCCAGATGTCCACATTCTAATCCCCATAAGTTGTGAATGTATTAATTTTGTATGGTGAATGGGATCTTGAAGATGTGATGAAGGTTAAGGACTTCAAGATGGAAGATTAGCCATTATCTGAGTGGGCACTCTCTAGTCACATGAGTCCTTAAAACCAGCTTTCCCCACTGCAGTCAGAGAAGGAGAGTCGTGAGGACCAGTAGAGGGGTCAGAGAAGTATCACGTTTCTGTCTTTGAAGATGCAGGAGGGGGACCATGAACCAAGGAATGCAGGCAGCCTCTCAAAGCTAAAAAGGCAAAGAAAGAGTCTCCCCAGACCCTCCAGAAGGAATGTAGCCCTGCCCGCATCTTGAGTGTAGAGCTGTGCTGGGCCTCTGACCTACACAACTGTAAGATCATAAATCTGTATTGTTTTAAGCCACTGAGTTTGTGGCAGTTTGTTACAGCTCTTGTTCTTTAAAGGAAATATTTTCCAGAAGTCTTTTATAGAACATACTGGGCATGTAAAAAGCCCCATAACTTCAGCTGTATTTCTGATAAGATGGAAGCCTGACTTGCAGTAATCATTACATGTAGGCTGAACAAGTTAATTCTCACTGTGATGGAAAATGAGCGGGGAGATAACAGACTGGGGGCCTCATCAGAGAGAGGGCAGGTATACGCATTTACGTGAGCATATGAGCTGTCTAACACAATGCCTGCCACATAATAGGTGCTCAGTAAAAGTTGGCTATTTTTCCTGTTTGCATGCAAGCCCCCTTAAATGTTTGGTTCTCATCTCCATTAACTCCAACACAGTTTTCTGAGAAACATAGGTAAATGGAAGCTAACAGACCTGTTACTACCTCTTCTGTATATTCCATAGTGCCAAGAGAGTCCCTTGTTCCCCACAGATCCTAGCTGCATGGAGGGTCACATAGATAGGCTTCTGGGCAGGTATAATCAAGCTTCAGTCTCAAAACTAACGCTCCTCAGGAAGTTAGTAAAAATGTAAATAAGAGAACTGGGGTTACAATGTGTAAACCAAATGTAGCCAGCCTCCAAGGTAGCTTACCTCTTGGTTCCCACACCCATATGTAGTTCCCTTACTTAACGAAATAGGACTGACCTGTGTCACCAGTAGGACATTGCAGAAATGATGGTGTGTGACCTCTGAGGCTGGGTCATAAAGGACATGTGATATGATACCACCCTCTCTTGGATCACTCTCTCTGGAGGAGGCAGCTGGCATATTGTGGGAAATCTCAAGCGACCCTACAGAGAGACCCAGGAGGTAGAGAACTAAGGCCACCACCCACCAGTCAGGCCAAATTGGCCAGACATGTGAGGGAGCGATCTTGGACTAGAATCATCCTGCCCTAATCACATCTTCAGATGGCTGTAGCCTCAGCCAGCATTGTGACTGTGACCCTGTCTTAGCCCATGTGGGCTGCTCTAACAGGAATGCTATAGACTGGGTGGTTTATAAACAATACACATTTATTTCTCACAGTTCTGGAGGCTGAATGTCCAAGACCAAGGTGTCAGCAGATTTTGTGTCTGATGAGAGTCCACTTCCTGGTTCACAGATGTCTGTCTTATCAGTGTCCTCCGATGGTACAACGGGTGAGGGAGCTCCCTGGGGTCTCTCTTAAAAAGTCCTATTCATGCAGCCTCCACTTTCATGACCTAAAGCCCTACTTCCAAATATCACATTGGCCATTATGATTTAGCAGATGAATTTTATTGGTATTGACACATATATACTGCTGTATGTAAAATAGATAACTAATGAAGACCTCCCATATAGCACAGGGAACTCTCCTCAGTACTTTGTAATGACCTTGGGAAAAGATTCTAAAAAAGAGTGGATATATGTCTGTGTATAACTGACTCACTTTGCTGGGCAGCAGAAACTAGCACAACATTGTAGACCAACTATGTTGTTTATTGTTCATTCACTCAGCTGTGTCCGACTCTTTGCAACCCCATGGACTGCAGCACACCAGACTTCCCTGTCCTTCACTATCTCCTGGAGTTTGCTCTAACTTGTGTCCATTGAGTTGGTGATGCCATCCAGCCATCTCATCCTGTGTCACCCCCTTCTCCTCTTGCCCTCACTCAGTCTTTCCCAGCATGAGAGTCTTTTCCAGTGAGTTGGTTCCTCTCATCAGGTGGCCAAAGCACTGGAGCTTCAGCTTCAGCCTCAGTCCTTCCAGTGAATATTCGGACTGATTTCCTTTACGAGTGACTGCTTGGATCTCCTTGCAGTCCAAGGGACTCTCAAATGTCTTCTCCAACACCACAGTTCAAAAGCATCAATTCTTCAGCACTCAGCCTTCTTTATTCTCCAATAAATTTTTTAAAAAATGACTTTTAGGGGGACATGCAACCTGTTTTGGTACCCCTATGATTCTGAGCTAGAATCATATAGCTAAGCTGCTCCTGAACACCTGACCCACAGAAACTATGTGAGATAATCGATATTCATTGTCTTTTTACTAAATTTCAGAGTATTTTGTTACATGGCAATAGATAACTAATGCACCGAGACTGAGTTGCCTGTTAACAAAACTGTCAGAGGTGGGGGACCAATGAGCACAAGAACACACACAAAATGCCCACAGCCCTCACCACATGCCAAGCTCCTTTTACAGGAAGCAGAACTGATTGCACAGAATGTCAATATTGAATCTAAAGTTTGCGTATTACAGAGCTACTTGGGTTCCTGTTTTTTGTGCTCCCCTAAGGGTCAGATCCCAGATGTACAATAAAATGAGTTTGCATCAAGCTCCTTGGATCCCTGAAATGGTGGATAAGGGACAGAGGAAGGGAGCTGACGCAAATAACCTAGTGCATTGACTCTCCTTACCAGTGGCAAAAATGGCTGAAATTTCCCCTACTGCTTTCAGTCAAATACCTGGCTTTTAAGGCCCTTCATCCCTCAGGAAGAGTCTAACCTGTTTTTTGTTTGTTTTTTTTAAAGCCACAGGAAACCCTCCCCTTGTCCAAACATCCCTGGTTCTTCCCTGCCTAGCTTTACTTTAGTTACAGGAACAAAGGTGCAAGTTGGCAGCCAGGGCAGAAAGCTAAACACTTGTGAAAGTCTTGGATAACCCCCGCATTCTGAAAGAGGCGGATCAGGTGTGAAGGAAATCCACCCAGCTGTAAAACATATGTTTGGTGTAAGGAAATTAGAATAGGAGTGTATTTGGTAATGATTAGTCTCTATAAACCTGAAACCATCCAGCTCTAGGAACAAGCATCCTCTCAAACATTTGCTTTTAATGTTTACACTTTGTGGGTGTGGGCAGAGCAGGAAGTAAGATAACTCCCTGCCAGTCGTGGCATAAGGGGTGGGATCCCCACCAAGCCCTGATTGGCCTTGGGTCAGCTAGGTAGGATATGGGGATACACTGACCTGGGGCTGGGAGAGGCAAAGTCTGTGTATCACTAGACAATGTATTTCAACCCACTGGGAAACATAAAAAGACAATCCCCCGGTACCTTGGTGAGTATTGACTTCATCTTTTCAGAAGGATTTCAAGTCACAGGATACACTGGTACCTGTCCTCATGGAGGAATGCCAGGCAGCCTCCTGGGGAGGAAAGAACCCAGGACTGGGAGTGTATGACTTTGGGCAAGCCCTTTAGCTTCTCTATGCATGTGTGTGAATTCGCTTCAGTCGGGTCCAACTCTTTCTGACCCTATAGACTGTAGCCTGCCAGGCTCCTCTGTCCATGGGATTCTCCAGGCAAGAATACTGGAGTGGGTGGTCATGCCCTCCTCCAGGAGACCTTCCTGACCCAGGGATTGAGCCCAGGTCTCCAGCATTGCAGGCAGATTCTTCACTGTCTGAGCCACTGGGGACGCCACATAAGGGGAGGGAAGTAAATTGAAATACTAACGGATGAGTGAAAACTAGAGAGATATAAGAGGGACTAATGTTAAGCAAAAAGAAACAGTTGAAATACCCATCCAGTTAGGTCCTGTTTACACATCTTCTGGGGTCTCAGCCACTTTTACTAGTCCCTGGAACATCAAGACTCACAAGCATATGTTGGCAAATCACACACACATAAGCCTTCTGATAGGGATGAAACTTCAATCAATATTTTCTCTAAACAACATTTTTTGTCAAAGTACAGAGGCTTAGTTAAACTAACAAGCTATTATCTTTCAACAGAGATTAAAAGACACCCAACTCAATGAATTTACTTAGGTCTCTTAATGGATTTAGGTCAAGGTTGACCTCTGTAGTGGATTTCAAGCATTGTTCTAGTGGCCAAGTGAGAATTGAGAGACAGCCAAAGAGTGAAGACAGCTGAGACAAAAACCTGAACTGGAACCAGAGTAATGGTTATACCATGATGAGTTTTTTGTCTCGGAAACAGAAACAGTCCCCTGAGTTGGTAATAGGGATCCTCCCAGAGGCAGCTGGCCTTTGCTCCCAGAACCTCTGCATCACGGAGACTCTTCCTGAGAAAGGGAAAAGGAGACCCAAAATGTCTCCTCCCAGAAATCCGGCCCCCTGGCTCAAGTGCTGGACATGTGCTGCCCAGCCACTGCAGTGGGGTTGAGAATTTCAGCACAATGAAATTCTAAAATACTAGGATCTTAGAATCACTGAATTCCATGAATTCCTCCAGGCCGTGGATCATTTATCACTCAGATTTGTACCCTCAGTGCCTAGCACAGAGTCTGGCAGAGTAGAAGTAATGAATTTTTTTTTTTTTTTTTTTTTTTGCAGCCCTAATATATTAGGAGCATCCCTGGCCAAATCTCTTACAGAGTCATGTTCAAGTAAGAGAGATCCAGCCTTTAAGGGAAGAAAAAAAAATTAAGGGAAAAAAAAATTAAGAATTTCTCTATTTATCTGTGTTCCTCAGGGAACTAAAAGGGGAACCAATTAATAACCCCCAAGTATTGCTGCCTCTTTCTCCCGGTTTTCTCTCCCCCAGCACAGCCTCTCTACACAGCATCTCCCCAGGTCCCTTCACTCCTGGCCTCACAGGTAGTTTTCTCCTCTCCTTCCTTACCTGGTCCTCATCCCCAGCCCTAAATAACATTTCAACTTGGCCTCTCCAGCTATGACCTGCTCCCTCTCTTCTTCTTCTTCTTTTTTTAAATGCAAGAAGGAACTATTTATTACTTTATCTGTTCAACTAACAGATGTTTCTTGAGTGTCTACCAGGCTTTAGGGACAGTCCTATGCACTGGGGATATGGCAAGACAGACAGACATATCACCTGCCCTCAGGGAACTCACATAGTAAATTTTTTTTTCTTTTTAATTAATTTTTATCAGAATATTGTTGATTTACAATGTTGTGTTAGTTTCTGCTATACAACAAAGTGAATCAGTTATTTGTATACACATATCCGATCATTTTTAGAGTCTTTTTCCCATATAGGTCATTAAGAGTATTAAGTAGAGTTCTGTATGCTACACAGTAGGTCCTTATTAATTATCTACGTTATGTATAGTGGTGTGTGTATATTAATCCCAAGATTCTATTTCTGTTCTGTTAAATAAGTTCATTTGTATCATTTTTTTTAGATTCCACATATAGGCAATATCATGTGATATTTGTCTTTGTCTGAGTTCACTCAATATGACAGTCTCTAGGTCTATCCATGTCCTTGCAAACGGCATTCTTTTGTGGCTAAGGAACATTCCATTCTGTGTGTGTATCACATCTTGATCCGTTCATCTGTTGATGGACATTTAGGTTACTTCCATGTCCTAGCTGTTGTTAATTGTGCAGCAGTCAACATTGGGGTGCATGTATCCTTTTGAACTATGGTTTTCTCCAAATATATGTCCAGGAGTGGGATTGCTGGATCCTATGGTAATTCAATTTTTAGTTTTTTTAAGGAACTGTTTTCCATAGTGACTGTACCAACTTACATTCCCACCAACAATGTAGAAGGGTTGCATTTTTTTTCCACACCCTCTCCAGCATTCCTTGTTTGCAAATTTTTTGATGATGGCCATTCTGGCCAGTGTGAGTTTTGATTTTCATTGTAGTTTCGATTTTCACTTCTCTCATAATTAGTGATGTTGAACGTCTTTGCATGTACTTTTTGGCCATCTGTAATACTTCTTTGGAGAAATATCTATTTAAATCTTTCACTCATTTTCTGATTAGGTTGTTTGTTTGCTTTTCATATAGAGCTACATGAGCTGTCTGTGTATTTTGGAGATTAATCCTTTGTCAGTCACTTCATTTGCAGATATTTTCTGCCAGTTCTGTTGGTTGCCTTGTAATTTTGTTTTATGGCTTCCTTTGCTGTGCAGAAGCTTTTAACTTTAATAAGTTTCCATTTGTTCTTGTTGTTGTTGTTTTTATTTCCATTACTAGAGGAAATGGGTCAAAAAAACTCTTGCTGTGATTTATGTCAGAGAGTGTTTTTGCCTATGGTTTCCTCTGAGTTGTACAGTATCCAACCTTACATTTAGGTCTTTAATCCATTTTGAGTTTATTTTTGTGTATGGCATTGAGTGAAGTTGCTCAATTGTGTCCGACTCTTTGCAACCCCATGGACTATAGCCTACCAGGATCCTCAGTCCATGGGGTTTTCCAGGCAAGAATACTGGAGTGGGTTGCCATTTCCTTCACCAGGGGATCTTCCTGACCTAGGGATCGAACCTGGATCTCCCGCATTGTAGGCAGTTGCTTTACTGCCTGAGCTACCAGGGAAGCTGTGTATGGTATTAGGGAGTATTATAATTTCATTCTTTTACATGTAGCTGTCCAATTTTTCTGTCACCACTTACTGAAGAGACTCTCTTTTCTCCATGTATGTTCTTGCCTTCTTTGTCATATATTAGGCAACCACAGGTGTGTAGGTTTATCTCTGTGCTTTCTATCCTATTCCATTGGTCTCTATTTCTTTTTTTGTGCCTGTGCCATGCTGTTTTGATGGCTGTAGCTTTGTAGTCTAGTCTGAAGTTGGAGAGACTGGTTCCTCCAGCTCTGTTTTTCTTTCTGAAAGTTTCTTTGGCTGTTCAGGGTCTTTATGTTTTCATACAAATTGTAAACTTTTTTGTTCTAATTCTGTTAAAATGCCATTGGTAATTTGATAGGGATTGCATTGAATATGCATATTTCTTTGAATAGTATGGACATTTTCATAATATTGATTCTTCCAATCCAAGAACATAGTATATCTCTTCATCTGTTTGTGTCATTTTTTATTTCTTTCATTAGTGTCTTACAGTTTTCTGAGTAGAGGTCTTCTGTCTCCTTAGGTAGGTTTATTCCTAGGTATTTTATTCCTTTTGATGTGATGATAAATGGAACTGTTTCCCTAATTTCTCTTTCTGATCTTTCTTTGTTAGTATATACAAATTCAAGAGATTTCTGTGTATTACTTTTCATATTTTGCAACTTTACCAAATTCATTGATGAGCTCTAGCAGTTTTCTGGAGGCATCTTTAGGATTTTCTATGTATAGCATCATCTCATCTTCATACAGTGACAGTTTTATTTCTTTTCCTTCTTTGGATTCCTTTTATTTCTTTTTCTTCTCTGATTGCCATGACTAGGACTTCCAAAACTACATTGAGCTAAGTTGACAACAGTGGACATCCTTGCCTCATTCCTGATCTTAGAGGAAATGATTTCAGTTTTCTGCTATTTAGAATGATTCCTGTGGGTTTGTCATATATGACTTTTATTATACTGAGGTAGGTTCCCTCTGTGCCCACTTTCTAGAGAGCTTTTTTATCATAAATGGGTGTTGAATTTTGTCAAAAGTTTTTTCTGCATCTATTGAGATGATCATGTAGTTTTTATTCTTCAGTTTGTTAATGTGGTATTTCACAGTGATTGATTTACATGTGCTGAAGAATCCTTGCATCCCTGAGACAAACCCCACTTGATCATGATGTATGATGCTTTAATGCATTGCTGGATTTGGTTTGTTAGTACTTTGTTGAGGATTTTTGAATCAACATTCATCAGTGACATTTGCCTGTAATTTTCTTTTTTGTGATACCTGTCTCATTTTGGTATCAGGGTGATGATGGCCTCATAGAATGAGCTTGGGATTATTCCTTCCTCTGAGCTTTTTTGTAAGAGTTTCAGAAGGATAGGTGTTAACTCTTCTCTAAATGTTTGCTAGGATTCACCTGTGAAACCATCTGGTCCCAGACTTTTGTTTGTTAGAAGTTGTTTAACCACAGTTTCATTTTCAGTACTTGTGATTTGTCTGTCCATTTTTTTTTTCTGTTTCTTACTGGCTCAGTCTCAGAAGATTGTACATTTCTAAGCATTTGTCTATTTCCTCTAGGTTGTCCACTTTATTGACTTGTAGTAGTAGTCTCTTATGATCCTCTGTATTTCTGTGGTGTCAGTTGTAACTTCTCATTTTGCATTTATAATGTTATTGATTTGAGTTCTCTCTCTTTTTTCTTGATGAGTCTGCCTAGTTCAGTCTAGTTCAATCTCTCAGTTGTGTTCCGACGCTTTGCAACCCTATGGACTGCAGCATGCCAGGCCTCCCTGTCCATCATCAACTCCCGGAGTTTACTCAAACTCATGTCCATTGAGTCAGTGATGCCATCCAACCATCTCATCCCCTTCTCCTCCCGCCTTCAATCTTTCCCAGCATCAGGGTCTTTCCAAATCAGAGTCAGCTCTTCACATCAGGTGGCCAAAGTATTGGAGTTTCAGCTTCAACATCAGTCCTTCCAATGAATATTCAGGACTGATTTTCTGTAGGATGGACTGGTCTGCGTAAAGGTTTATCAATTTTGTTTATCTTCTCAAAGAACCAGCTTTTAGTTTCATTGATCTTTTGCATTGTTTCCTTCATCTCTATTTCATTTATTTCTGCTCTGATCTTTATGAATTCTTTCTTTCTACTGACTTTACTTTTTTTTTTTTGTTATGCCTTCTCTTTTTGCTTTAGATGTAAGGTTAGGTTGTTTATTTGAGATTTTTCTTGTTTCCTGGGGCTTCCCAGGTGGCTCAGCTGGTAAAGAATCCACTTGCAATGTGGAAGACCTGGGTTCGATTCCTGGGTTGGGAACATCCCCTGGAGAAGGGAACAGCTAGCTACCCACTCCAGTATTCTGACTGGGAGAATTCCATGGACTGTATAGTTCATGGGATCTCAAAGAGTCAGACACAACTGAGCGACTTTTACTTCACTTCACTTCACTTTGTTTCTTGAGGTGTTGCTATAAACTTTCCTCTTAGAACTGCCTTTGCTGCATCCTAGATTTTTGAATCATCAAGTGTTTCTGCCTTTCTTCTCTGGCCATCTTTCTACCTTTCCTTAAGATTATAAATGACAAAAGATCTGAAAACTGGGGTGGCAACCTCAGTACACATTTAGGATGGGAAAGGGGGATGGTGTTAAATATCAAGGAGGCAAAACAGGGTAGTCAAGGGCAATATTCAAAAGGAAAGATTGGGCAGGAAGCACTCATCTCCTCCACAGTTCAATGAACCGTCCTGGGTGGGTTGATAAACAAGTGGATAAAAGGAACTTCAGGGCGTGCAAAGACCCAGAACCCACCCCATTCTCTCCCACAGTCCCCCACCACTATCAGAAACTCTCTGGATTGTCCAGAGTTTATCCAGCTTCCATGGGAACACTTGTGTGAATTGGGAACACTTAGAGGATATTAGATCCTATTGGAGGCTCACTTCTTCCTGAGCCCTAAATTGGGAAGATCTTAGGAGGCTTGGTATAGAGCAGGAGCCCTCAGGCAAAGCTAAACGCAGAGAGGGCTTCAAATGGACAGATCCTGCCACAACTGCCTCTCCCCTATGGTAAATTCCTGAAGAAATGGGTAGAGAAAACCAGGAAGCAAATGAGGGAGAGGAAAGAATAACAGGAGTAGGTGGGTTGAGTGCTGCCTCTGCCTGGGCCCAGAACCCTGGCCAGTGGAAGCACAGGCTCGATTCCACAGCGTGTTTGGGAACAGATCATACAGGGCCCAGACCCAGCATGTCCTGCAGTCCTGGGACTGTGGCCTTTATTGCCACCTTGCTCCCACCATTAAATGCAGAGTTGGTTTTGAATGCTCATTCTGTTTCCCTCCTTCTCCTGAAAACTTGTCTGTACTTACCAAAGCCAGCTGGAAGGAGAGTGGGCTTCATCTGATGTATGCAGGAGTCCCCATTAGACTGGCCATGGGAGGCCACTTTTAATAAGCGTATCAATACCACCATATTGTCCCCTCGCCCTCCAAGGGAAGGATCTCCCACTCTGTAAGCACACCCTTGCTGCTCAGACTTCCTTGCTTACGTGTACATATCACGAGGTCACAGATAAGAAGATTTGTCCCCTCACCCTCCAAGGGAAGGATCTCCCACTCTGTAAGCACACCCTTGCTGCTCAGAGGTGGGGGTTCACTTCCTTGCTTATGTGTACATATCACGAGTTCACAGATAAGATTTGCCTTCTCAGTAGCCTGCAGTGTTCTGGCTTTCAGAGGCAGCAACTGGCATATGCCGGAGCAGGGGAGTGAATCGTTTGTTGAAGCATTTTCAGTAACTCTAGCGTACTCTTCCTGTATTGTGCTATTGGGCAGCCATCCAATAGTACTGGTTGCTGGCATGGAGATGCTTCTGAAACAGCTGGGCGGGCTCATGGAATGGGAATTACCAAGAGATAATGGGATTGTGTACGAGATGTGTGTGGGGGAGTATTCAAAAGAAAACAATAGTAATATCTGGTCAAGATGGCTTTGGAAAAGGCAAAAGCTGTAAATTTAAAAATAGAACCTTTCTCTTTGTGGCAAAGATCAGAGGAATCTGATATGGCTTTTGAAAGCTGAAGATTTGCATTGCCAGTGGTACTAAGGTGCCAATCCAAGCTGGCCTCTTCCTTTCACTAGCACATAAGATGATTGGGCACCTGCCGTGTGGTGGTCCCTGTGCTATATATATATATCAGGAACATGTGAGAGACTGTTTAGTGCAATCGCCCATCAGACAGAGCCCAGTTAAATCCCAGCTTCTTCATTCACTGGCTGTGTGTCCTTTGTGTTTATCAAATGTCTCTGCGCCTTCATCTTGTCATCTTAGAAATAACGCTTGTATCCTAGATGGTGTGGATTCAAGGAGACAGTATATTGTAAATATTGTAAGGAGCGTAGCAGAGCACACTGTCAATGCTTAAAAATTAGATGTGACTAATTTTAGTAAATATTTTAATAAGATCCAAGGTAGACTCTGGTGAGTGCCACACTGGGAGAAATTAAAAAGAAAGAGAAATAGTGTGGGAGAGAAGCAGGGAGACCTCTTGAATGAAGAGACACATTCAAAATTTATAACATCTGTCCCACTACTGATGGGGAAGGTATCCTCATCTTGAATCTTCACATTCATCTTCATCAAAAAGATTTGAAAGGATAAGAGAAATGTATGCAGATAAAAATTTATCAGAGGTGGAGGTCATTTTAGGAGACAAAAGCAACAGTTAATAATGATTAATTATTAACACTCATGTATCATGTATCATAGGGCTTCTCTGGTGCTTGCAATGCAGGAGACACAGGTTCAATCCCTGGGTGGGGAAGATCCCCTGGAGAAGGGTATGGCACCCCGCTCCAGTATTCTTCTGGAGAATTCCATGGACAGAGGAGCCTGGTGGGCTATAGTCTATAGAGTCACAGAGTCAGACAGGACTAAGTGACTAAAGCATCACCACCTGTGTGTCATGGAATCTAAGACACAAATATTTCACACACCATCAGGAAAGAACAAAAGCCACAAATTGAACAATGACACAGTGTTTTTTTAACAGCAGTTGTAAGATGGATCCAATTTCAGACATGTTGAAAGGTGGGGTAAAATGTACATCTGAGAATCAGTGAAGTATGGTATGTGCCATAGTCTATAATAATGGTGACACGTTTTGAAAGCTTTTTTTTTTTTTTCATTGAATGCCCACCATTAGATAGGTATAATGGAATCTGTTGAGGCACAATGAAACAATGAATTGGCCTAATGTTCTGTAACAAGTAAATACTGGACCTGGCAATCAGGTTCAGAGTTGCCTGGCAAAAAGTTCAAGGGTGTATACACTGTGCTATACATGAAAGACCTAAAACCCAGGGCAGCTGGGTGAGAGGGACAGGGAGAAGGCCATGGACTAGCTCAGGTCCTAGAGAGCCCTGAATGCCAGGCTGCAGGCTGGCCCTCCCCTCCAGAATCACCCCCTCCAGAATCGCCTGCTGAGCCCTGTCGTATGGCAGGCGCTGTGGGGAGGGCAGCCCTGAATAAGACACAGAGCAGGTCCCTGCCTTCATGGAGCTCACGGCTGGGCAGAGGGTCAGCATCCAGCCAGAACGTTTAAGAGTGAGGGTGTGCACAGCACACACGTCTAGTGGGCGGGAAAAAAGCACATCCTGAAAGTGTGGGTTAGGTTTTACTCAGGGACCTTACTGGGGATGAGAGCCTGGAAAACAACCTCTCAGATAGCCATAAGGGACTGACCCAAAGAAGCAAAGGAGGGCCCAGGATATATAGGAATTTTGCTGAAAAAAATAAAAATTAAAAAGTATAGTTGAACATCAAAAGATTACTAGTAATCACATGAAAACAGACATCTCAAGTCAATGACTTTTGTGCTTGTCTGTGGGAAGATTCAAGTGTCTGGGCTCATTGAAATTATTCCTTTGATAGGCATCTTTACTCTTTAGGGCCAGTATCCTATTTTTCTTTGTCCTGAATTCCCCTCAGGGCGAACATGGTAGAAGTGACTTTTCATGACCGGAAGAGTGGGTCAGAGGAAGGAGGCGAGTGCGGCAGCAAGCAGTGGTGCTCACCGGGCATCCATGTGCTCCCCTACATTACCCAGCTTGCCTCGCAGTTAGATTAGGGCCATGTGACCAGTTCTGACCAATAGATGGGGAGAGAAAGTGACCTTTGACACTTCCAGGCTGAGTCAGCGAAGTGCCAGATGCTTCATCCAGCCGTCCCTTTGCACGGTGACCTTAGATGTCACTTCTCTAGATGGAGAAGGACCACCCATCCCAACTGCACCTCACAGGAGTGGGACATACACTTCAGTGCATTAAATGACTGAAATTCGTGGGTTAATTTATTATCACCACATACCCTAACCGAGCATGACTAATCCTATAGGAAAGAGTGTTCCATGCAGGGAAAACAGAAAGTAGAAAGGCAAGAGAACTTGGGAACTTGGAGGAATCCAATACTCTCTTTCCTGGAACAAGAGCAGCAAGGGCTGGTGACATGAGATGAAGCTAAAGAGGTGGGGGTGCCTTCCAGGGCCCCACAGGCCGTGTAGGAAGCATGGGTTGCCAAGGATTGGAAGCAGAGCAGACCCGGTGACACCTGCTGGAGACTCGAAGTTCTGAGTAGCAACACGTGCAGTCTGTGTGGGGGACGAGAGGAAGAGAGCTGGGCCAAAGTCACCTCCACAGTCTCGAGCCTGAGACAGCAGGATAACGGTGGTGTGTTCAACCGGAGTGGGAAAATCCACAGAGAACCTGGTCTGTGGAGGACACCGATGGGTCTGACCTGGAACACATGGAGGCTGAGGTTCTAAAGGAACATCTTCCAAGGTAATTCCCAAGGCAGGCCTGGGCCGGCAGGTTCAGGAGCGACCCTGTGCTCACCCCTGGGCTGCAGTTCCTGCCTCTCGCCCTTCACAGCAGGTCCGGTTAGAACATACTCTCTAGATGGAGGCTCTTTTATGACAGCCAAGGTTTTCCTACATGCTCTATAAAGACCTATTAATTGCACTAATTGATCTATCAGCTTTTTTTGAAATGAGCTTCTAAGACATAATTAGACAGTTGTCACTAAACCTATGGAACCGTTCCCTGTGAGCAATCAGCAATAAGAGAGTAAGCTGTCCTTTGTGGCTTCCACCTCAGGTGGCCACGGGAAAACACAAAGAGACAGAGGTATATGTTAATGGGGCAGGGGAGAGGCCGCCACCCGGTGAATTACCCCCAAGAGAGAAATGTGCTGGGATCCAGTTGTGGTTTGGCATGCCGGAGATGGCTTTTACCCACTCCAGGATCTCGTTTTTAACTCTTAGGATTCTTCTAAGCTGGTAATAGCTTGATTTGGATGCAGTGAGAATTTTGACAGTGCAGGCATCAGCAAACACCACAGTTGAGGGTTTTTGTGGAAGGAGGTGGGAGCCTCTTTACCAGCATATCACTGGTTTGTACCAAAGGGAGGTTGCAGCAACAAGGACCTACTGTGCAGCACAGGGAACTCTGCTCATTGTTATGTGGCAGCCTGGATGGCAGGGGGTTTGGGGGGAGAAGGCATGCGTGTGTGCTCAGCTGTGTCCAACTCTTTGCTACCCCACGGACTATAGCTTGCCAGGCTCCCCTGTCCATGAAGTTCTCCAGGCAAGAATACTGGAGTGGGTTGCCATTTCCTCCTCCAGGCGATCTTCCCGACGCAGGGATCAAACCTGCATCTCTTGTGTCTCCTGCATTGGCAAGTGGATTCTTTACTGCTGACTCACCTGGGAAGCCCCTTGGGGAAGAATGGATACATGTACAGGTATGGCTGAGTCCTTTCTCTGTCCACCTGAACTGTTACAACATTGTCTGTTAATAAGTTACACCTCAATACAAAAGAAAAAGTTAAAAAAAAAAAAAAAAGCAAAGAGACGTTGCAGAAATATGAGGGTTGAAAAGGCATCTCTCTCTGGCTCCACCCAGTGCTCATGTGAAAATCCAAGCGCCATGTGTCACTGCCTTTCCCTCATCCTCCAGCTCCAGCCCATCAAATCTGTGGAAAGAAAAGGAGATGCCAGACCCCGCTTCCATAATATCACCGAGCCCCTCCCTACTCCCATTTTTTGACGGCCAGGAAGAATGAGCAGAGTCCCAGAATTATTGTTGGTACTGAGGTGAAGTATGATTGATATTAAAGTTCTCACCACCCTGACAAGTGGAGGTTTGGAGTGAGATTTAACTTGATTTAGAAAAATACAGAAATGTGACATTTCTTATACCCATAGTGTGGAATGAAATTCATACCAGTTGAAGGCTTGGGTGGATTGATGGATGACTGCTTGGATAGCAGGCAGAAAGAGAAACAGAGGAGCAGAAAAGGAAAGATAGGAGAAACAGAGGACAAGAGAGACACATATATAGATGGTTGTATGTGCATAGAAAATTCTAGAAAGGTACATAGAAATTGTGGACAGTGAGTATTTAAAGGATTATTTATTAGCACTCTGCTCTGTTCTGAGTATTTCACCATAAGCAAACATTACTTTTATAACTCTTAAAACATTTGAAGTGATTTTCTCATTGCAAACATTATGAGTATGTTCGGTGGCATGCTGGACTTCCCTGGTGGCTCAGATGGTAAAGAATCTGCCCACAATGCGGAAGACCAGGGTTCAATTCCTGCGTTGGGAAGGTGCCCTCGAGGAGGGCATGGCAAGCCACTCCAGTATTCTTGCCTGGAGAATCCCATAGACAGAGAAGTCTGATGGGCTGCAGTCCACGGGGTCGCAAAGAGTGGGACGCAACCGAGTGGCTAACACTAAACCACACTGTAGGTTGCATGCTAAAGGTGATTAAGGCTGTAGGTGGAATTTGGGTTACTGGCCAGCTGACCTTAAAATCGGGAAATTATCCTGAATTACCCACATGGGCCCCGCGTAGTCACAGGGGTCCTTAAAAATGGAAAAGGAAGGCAGGGAGAGGCAGAGAAAGGATGTGAAGAAGAGTCGCAAGCCAAGAAAGCTGAGTGACCTCTAGAAACTAGAAAAGGGAAGGGAACCAATTTTCCCCTGGAGCCTGCAGAAAAGAATGCAGCCCTGTGACACCTTGCCTGTTTTCAATTGTCCGATATTATTAGTGTTATTATTGTTTTTCTTTTTTTAATTTATTTTTAATTGGAGGACAGTTGCTTGACAGTGCTGTGTTGGTTTCTGCTCTGTAACAAAGTGAATCAGCGACAAGTACACACATGTCCCCTCCCTCGTGAGACGCCCTCCCACCTCCCCCGTACCACCCTTCTCGGTGACACCTTGATTTTTGCTCAGTGAGATCCCTGTCAGACTTCTGACCTGATTCAGCCACTCTGTCCCCTCCCCGCCAACCCAAGAGCAGCAGCCTCACACCGTGGACAGCTTGGCTGGGCCGCGGGTGCCCCAGGCCTCTGAGCCCCAGAGCTTCCGCCCCAGCTGCCAGCTCCAGTCCTTGCATCGACAGAAAGACTTCCTTCCCCACTGTCGTTGCCACTGCAGACGTGCGGAGCAGCAGCAGCAGCACTGTAAGAAATGAGTGGAGGGTGAATTATTAATGCCCGTGAAAGACACTTCTGACCCGATTAGTATTCCATCGTCAGCTGTGTCTCTCATGCCAACACACTGATTTTATTCCACCAGCAGATCAAGGCACAGGGCGCACCTGGCCCGACTGAATTTGCTCGATTAACGAGGGTGAGGAAAACTGTCAATTGTCGGTAATGTATTGATGGCGCCGCTTGGCGCAGTAACACTCTGCTTTTCTCCTTTCATGGCGGTGCACACCTGGCTTCCTTTTGTTATCAAGGCCCATGGTTGCTGTGAAAAACGCTGCTGATCTGATGCTGAAGTGGGTACAGAGAAATCCCTGCCTGGGTCCTGCTCCATTTCCTTCTCCAAGATTAGAACTAGGAAAATCGGTGTGGTGGACATCATCTCATTGGTAAGGCTACCTCTTCTGTCTGTGGGCAGCCAGGAGGCCAAACACAGCCTATACAAGCATGCACATCTGGGTACCCCTGTGGGCACACACACACAGGCTCGTGAGTACCCAAGAAACACAGTCACACACACAGAGGGACCCACATTTGTATGCACACACATGCACACAGGCACTGATGTTCAGACAGGCCAGGGGTGGTGTCTGCTCCTCTCGGCTGTTCCCTCTGAATGAAGCATTCTAATTCAGAGACTCCCCATCTCTGGGGAAATAATCGTCAGATTAGTCTGCCTGCCTGCCAGGAGCACTGGGCCATCCACGCCTGATTTTTTTTAAACAAAAACAAAAACACCTCATTTCAAGAAATGCTGCAAGCTTCCAGGTGTTCTGAAGCCCAGGGAAGGTACTGTTGCAGTGTTGTGGGACTCTAATTGCTGCCTGCAGCATTCAGAGGGGTGTGTGTGTGTGGTGTGTGTGTGTGTGTATGACCATCCTGAGCTTCCTACTTCCTAGCTGTGTCACCATGGACAAGTTACTTAACTTCTCTGTGCCTGTTTCTTCATTTGTTGTTAGGGTGAATTAGGGTAACACATGTGCTTTGTTAAATGGAGCACCTGGAAGATAGTACATACTCCACAAATGCTGGTGCTGTTCTATTACTCCTAGTCCCACACACATCTGATTGCGCGCGCGTGCGCGCGCACACACACACACACACACACACACACACACACACACGCGCGCGCGCGTAGATGTCATGCTTGAGGAGGCAGCGGTCAAAAATCTGGTCTTCCAATTTAGTTGGCTCTTTGCTCCATGGTTTTGAAAGCAGCTTGGCAACCGTTTTCTCCTTTTTGCCTCATAAAACCTTGTAACGTAGGAGGGCTGGAATTATTGGTCCCATTAAAAAAAGGAAATAAAGGTGGACAAAGGTCACAAAATGTGCCTGCAAAAAAAAATTCACTGCAGTGTACTTATAACCACACAGATACACACACACACAATCAAAAAACCCAGCAGTTGTGAAGGGTCAATGAAGAAAGCGCTTTATACCACATGGTCATAAAGAAATCACATCTGTAAGTTTTCAGTGATGTGGGAAATGCTTTAGCTACAATGATAAGTGAGAAGAGAAGGGTACAACAAACTGGATGCCCAAGAGAACTTTTATTATACAACCAAGGTGGGGGCGGAGGGGGGGGGGGAGCCTCCCCCAAAGTATTAACATCATCCCCAAAGGAAGGTTATACTTTCCATAAAGATTTTTTTTGATGTGGACTTTTTTTTTTAAGTCTTTAACTGGATTGGTTACAATATTGCTTCTGTTTCACGTGTTGATTTTTTCTGGCCAGGAGGCATATAGGATTCCCCACCAGGGATCAGAGCCACAGCCCCTGCATCTTAAGGCAAAGTCTTAACCGCCGGAATACCAGAGTAGCCCTGGGAAAGTTATAGTTGTCTGGTGTTTTTCCCTTTCTGCTGCTCAATGTTTTCCAGAATTTTCATGCTGGAGCTAAATTTTTCTATAATTAAGTAAGAGAAGCTGTTGAGCTGCAGTCACTCCGCTGCGTGCGCACATGTGGCTGGCGGAAGAGCCAGCACCCTGAGCCTGTCCACCCTGGGAGGGGCGGTGGGGAGGGAAGGGGGACGGTCACCCACGGGACGGGCGGCCGGGACAGCACCGGCCCCAACATTCGGCGCGGAAGTGAATCGGCTGACAGACACCAGGCGCCGCCCTTTCAAGCCCTCCCGCCAGCCCCGTATCCAGACAGGACACTGACCCCACTCCTTCAGCACTGTCACCTGAGACACAAGAGAAGGCATCCCCGGCCCCTCTCGGGGAAGTCGGGTTCACCCACGACGTTAGCCAGTACGGAGCCGGCAGAGTAATCGTTCACTGAGCGCCCACGAAGGACCGGGCCGTCAAACATGCTCTCTTCTGACGTCACTCTCATAACCGGCCCGTGACACAGGGACTATCCCACTTCACAGAGGGGAAGCCAAGGCTTGGAAGGGGGAGGACCCTCCCCCAGGGGTCCAGCGGGTGCAGAGCGGAGTGGGGAACGCTCAGGGCTGTCGGTCACACGTTCTCCGCCCGCCCCCGGCACGTGCAGGGAGCACCACCAGTGCCCAGCCCCGGCTGGTTCCTCTCTGAGCAAACACAGGGGAGAACGTCCCCTTGGAGGGTGACTTCACAATTGTTGTTAACTTCTCCAAGACATGAAGCCCGCAGGGCAGCTGCGCAGAGCCTTCCCTTCCTCCCAGAGCTCTTGGGAGGCTGCTGGGCTCAGGCTAGAGTGCGGAGTTGCAGCTCCTGTCCTCGGGCCAGTGCTGTCTGTAGACACCATTGCAGAGATGATCATGCACTTGCTCATTCATGAATTTCCCCATTCACTGTGCAAACCTGAACTGCACACCTACTGAGCACCAGGCCCTGTTCTAGCAGCAGCACAAGGCCCCTGCCCTCGTGGGGTTCACTTTCCAGGAGAGTGAGACAGGTGACAGGTAAATACCTATTCAGGAAATATCTTTTCAGGCAGTTTTAAGTACCATAAATAAAATAGTTTTGGGCCCGTGATTAATAGAATAATGACCCTTGTGCCTTAAAACCTGAAGCCTGTGGATATGACATTTGTTACATGGCGAAAGGAAATTAAAGTTGCACATGGAATGAACGTTGCTAATCAGCTGGTCATAACAGGGGGAAATGACCCCAGAGCATCAGGGTGGGCTCAATGTAGGCAAGAGGGAATTAGAGAATTAGAAGATGTATCACAAGAGAACACAGTCCTGCCAATGCTTGGATTTTAGCCCAATGAGTCCTGTGTCAGACTTCTGACCTACTTCAGAATCTGTAAGATAATGTGTCTTATTTAAGGCTGCTAAATTCATCAAGTCTAACTCAGCACAAACGGGATACTTGTGCTAGTGCAGATACTCAGTGTTTCCTCTTCATGGAGGCCTTCCCTGCCTACCTTCAGAAAAAAGTTTTCCTGCTTTTGCTGTCTTGGGTTATTCACTGCTTTTTCACTTTGTGAAGCAGGGACAGAGGGCTTCCCTGAGGAGGTGACATTGGAGGTCAGGTCTAAATGAAAAGGCACTCGTCGTCCACAGAACTGACCAGGCAGGGGAGAGGAGAAGAGGAGGGAGGAGCAGACCCACAGCCAGACGGCAAACAAGTGAGGAAGCCCCCAGGGATGCCTCCTGGGAAAGGACTCAGCCTAAGGGGAAAAGCCTGGGGGTGCTGGATTGGGAGTGGGGGACACTGAGTCCCTCTCAATGCACCTGGAGTCGACAGTGGGAGAGAGAGGTGACAAACACTGCAGTGCTGAAGTCCGGCCGTGGGCTGGCTCTCCTCTGCCCTCCTCCCTCCTTCTTCCACCAGCTTTTTTTTTTTTAATTGGAACTTAATTACTTTCTAATATTGTGGTGGTTTTTGCCATACATCCACATGAATGAGCCACGGGTGTACATGTGTCCCCCATCCTGAAGCCCCCTCCCACCTCCCTCCCCATCCCATGCCTCAGGGTCATCCCAGCGCACCAGCCCTGAGCACCGTCTCATGCATCGAACCTGGACTGGCGACTCGTTTCACATATAATATACATGTTTCAATGCTATTCTCTCAGATCATCCCACCCTCACCTTCTCCCACAGAGTCCAAAAGACTCTTCTATACATCTGTGTCTCTTTTGCTGTCTCGCATATAAGGTCATTGTTACCATCTTTCTAAATTCTATATATATGTGTTAGTATACTGTATTGGTGTTTTCCTTTCTGGCTTACTTCACTCTGTATAATAGGCTCCAGTTTGATCCACCTCATTAGAACTGATTCAAATGTATTCTTTTTAATGGCTGAGTAATATTCCATTGTGTATATGTACCACAGCTTTCTTACCCATTTGTCTGCTGATGGACATCTAGGTTGCTTCCATGCCCTGGCTATAGTAAACAGTGCTGCAATGAACATTGGGGAACATGTGTCTCTTTCAATTCTGGTTTCCTCGTTTCACCAGCTTTAACTTCTAACTTGATATGCCCTGAACCAAATCCAGAGTCTTTTCCCCAGACCGCTTCCTCTCCCCTTTTTCCTCGCTTGTGATCGAGGAGATCCCTCTCCATCATCTGTGCTTACTGTCTTAAGGTTGACTCTGACCCCTTCTTCTTTGCCCCCTTCCCCCACCCACTGTCTGGCTGTGTCCCCTCCCCCAGGTTCACCTTCTCTCAGGTTGCTCTTCAGCCCCCATCCACAGCTGATGCAAGCGCCATCGCTGACTCACTCTGCCATCCCCCCTGAGGACATGTCAGCATGGGGTGGTTTGTTTGGAAGAATGTTGTCCTCTTGTGGGTTTGTTTGTTTTTTTTAATTTTAATTTTATTGGAGAATAGTTGATTTACAGTGTTGTCTTGGGTTCAGATTACAGCTAAGTGACTCAGTTATACATACATTCATTCTTTTTTAGGTTCTTTTCTATATAGGTTATCACAGAATATTCAGTAGAATTCCCTGTGCTATACAATAGGTCTTGTTGGTTATCTTGTATATATTTGTGTGTGTGTGTGTGTGTGTGTGTGTGTACATTCTAAGCCCCCACCACTGCACGTTTCCCCTCTGGTAATCATAAGTTTACTCTCAATATCTGTAAATCTGTGTCTGTTTTGTAAATATGTTCATTTGTATAATTTTTAAATTAGATTCCACGTGTGAGTAATGTGATATTTCTCTTTGTCTGACTGACTTCACTCAGGATGACAATCTCTGGGTCCATCCATGTTGCTGCAAATGGCATTATTTCATTCAAAATTTTTTATGACTGAGTGATATTCCATTGTATATGTACCACATCTTTTTTATCCATTTCTCTGTCAATGGACCTTTATTTTCTTTTTGTTGCAATAGTAAATTAGATTGTTTCCTCCATTTCTCTTTCTGATCTTTCATTATTAGTGTCTAGGAATGCAAGAGATTTCTATGTATTAATTCTGTATCCTGTGACTTTACTAAATTAATTGATGAGCTCTAGTAGCTTTCTGGTGGCATCTTTAGGATTTTTTATGTATAGTATTATGTTGTCTGCAAACCTTGACAGTTTTACTTGTTTTCCTATTTGGATTCTTTTAATTTTTTTTCCCCTCTCATTGCCATGGCAATGAATAATAATGGCAAGAGTACACACTCTTATCTTATTCCTGATCTTAGAGGAAATGCCTTCAGGTTTTCACTATTGAGAATACTGTCTGCTACGGGTTTCTCATATATGGCCTTTATTATGTTGAGATAGGCTCCTGTATGCTCACTTTCTGGAGAGTTTTTTATCATAAATTGGTGTTGAGTTGTGTCAAAAACTTTTCCTACATATATTGAGATGATCATATGTTTCTTATTCTTCAGTTTGTTAAGATGGTGTATCACATTGATTGATTTGAGTATATTGAAGAATCCTTGCATGCCTGGGATAAATTCCAGTTGATCATGGTGTATGATTCACATATTGTTGGATTCAGTTTGCTAGTATTTTGTTGATGATTTTTGCATTTATGTTCATCAGTGATACTGGCCGGTAATTTTCTTTTTTTGTGATATCTTTGTCTGGTTTTGGTATCAGGGTGATGGTGGCCTCATGGAATGAGTTTAGGAGTTTTCCTTCCTTCCTTCTGCAATTTTTTGAAAGTGTTTGAGAAGGATAGGTGTTACCTCATCTCTAAATGCTTAATATAATTCTCCTGTGGCGCCATCTGGTCCTGGACTTTTGTTTGTTAGAAATTGTCTTTTTGTGTTTTGTTTCAGTTTTTCAGGCAATGATTGCAGTATTTCATTCCTGATTAAGTTGCCCAAATCGTCACCCAAATCTCCTCCGTGGAATAGATACTCATAGCTACAGCCCAGCCGAGCCAGTGCTCTAGGTGGCTCCTCAACCATACAAGATTTTAGACTCTTTTCTTCCTACTCAGCCCTGGGATCAACTTCCTCTTTCCTGGTGAGATTGTTTAACAGGGCAGGGAACTTTTATGGCAGGCCTCTTCAAAAGAGGGCAGAGCCTGGGCAGGGCCAGGAGGAGCTGGCCACCCGAGGTGCCTCTGAGTCACTCTGTCCTCCCTCTGGACTGGCCGCATCTAGAGGACCCCCCACAGAGACCCCAACCCCGTCAGGCTGATCCAAGGCGGTGGTTGGCAGAGTCAGGGACCCAAGGCTCCAGCCAGGCATCTCACCTTCTGCACTGAAGCAGGGAAGAGGGAGCCGTGAGCCCTCAGGTATGTTTCCACCAAAATGGAAAGGGCTATACCTCTGGGTCTGCATTACTGAGAGAAACATGGGAACAGGGTAGGTAGAAAATGAGGAATGAGAGAGCCTGAGTGAGAGGCATGAAAGGAGAGGAAGAAGGAAACTGCACAATCAGAGACTTCTGAGATCAGACTCAGGAAGGTAGCAGATTTCATCTGAGGAACCAAGTCTGATGCATGGATAGTGAACTGTGATAAGGATTCTGAAGTTAGACTCAGGCTCAGTGCAAAGCTATGCCATGATTGGTTAGTTACATCTGGGCACAAGGAGATGGGGGACATGCAAGCCAGCGCGTTTGTTCCTTAGCCACAGGGACTCCTTGATGTTTATTCATTCATGCACTCATCTGTTCCTTCAGAAGATACATTTGACCATCAACTGTGAGCCACACAGATATTTTAAGAATGAGTGAAGAAGGAAGGAGTGTTGTTCTTTGCCTCACCTTTCATTTTTCTCTGAAGATAATTACTTGAAAAGATGCAACAAAGGTATATGGTCTTGAGAGATTTCCTAGCTGTGTAATGTCAGCCTAGTCCCTTCCTTTCACTAAGCCTCAATTTTCTCCTCTATAAAATTGGAGTGATAGTTTCTGAATCTCCCCTGTTTTTCCCTGCAGTTCTCTTTGTCTAGAGATGATAATAATAATGATAATCACTAAAATAATGATAATCACTAAAGCATAAAATAAGCACCTACTATGTACTTAGCCCTGGAGAAGGAAATGCCAGCCCGCTCCAGTACTCTTGCCTGGAAAATTTCATGGACTAAGGAGCCTGGTAGGCTACAGTCCATGGGGTTGCAAAGAGTCGGACATGACTGAGCGACATCACAGGTCACAGGATGTACTTAGCCAGGCTCTGTGCTAAGTACTGTCTAGGTAACAACATATTTAACTCTTCATATCGCCTTCATATTACTCTTCATATCACAAGGCATCAGTACTGCTCCCACTTTTCAGATGAGGAAGCAAGGCACTGAGAGATTAAACTGCTCTCTAGGACAGTGTGGCTACAAAATTTGTGCTCCCCACCCCCACTCTGCAGCCTCAGTGGTGCATCCTGAGTCCATGGCTGGAAGAGAGATGGTGCAAGAGTATCCATCCAGATGCTTCCCTCAATAGGCATTAATTGAGCACCTTCTGCATGTCAGGTACAAGGATGTAATGACTAACCAGACATGACAGCAAAAGACATATGGTTCTAGCCAGAAAGTCAGAGAGAACTTGAATGGATAGTTGTTGCAACACAGTTTTGACATGTGCCATGCAGGAGATAGCTCAGAAGTCAGAGCAGACTTCTCTGAGATGAAATGTGCAAACCAGTGTTGTCAGGGTAAGAGTGGAATGGGGGGAAGTGTTTGGCACCCTGTGGGATCTAAGAGGAGGGTGGAGTGGGTAAAGGAGAGGGCAGGAGCTGGTGGTGAGGGGTGAGGTCAGTGAGGTGGTCACACCCAGGCCAAGCACGGCTGTGAGGAGTGTTTTCCCAGTGTTTGCTCCAGTCTGTCCATCTGTCTGTCTGCTTCAGTGCATCTGCCAGCCCCCATACAGGCTGGCCACTGCCCGCCTGAAGTCATGCCAGGCCAGCCGATATCAGACGTGCCAGTCTCACCCAGGAGAAGCAGCTGCCACTGGGGTTGCTGTCTTTGGTCACTGTTTGCATATCTCTTCCTGAGCTCCTCTCCATGTGTACACACAGGCACAGCTCCTCTGTTCCAACAGGAATTGCAAAGATGCAGAGCCAACGGGCCTTTCCCAGGGTGGGGCGCCCTTGAAGCCGTGAATCGCCGGCACGTTCTCAGGTTGGGCAGCTGGCCTTCTCAGAGGAGCCTCACTTGTCTGAGCCTCCTTATCTCAGAAAAACGAGGACACTCATGACTTACTTGGCAGTTTGACTGGTACGACTTTTGAAAAAGACTATATAAAGTGCCTGTTGGGGCTTCCGTGATAGCTCAGACAGTGAAGAGTCTGCCTGCGATGCAGGAGACCCGGGGTCGATTCCTGGGTTGGGAAGATTCCCTGGAGAAGGGAATGGCTACCCACTCCAGTATTCCTGCCTGGAGAATCCCACGGACAGAGGAGCCTGGCGGGATGCCTGTCCCTAGTAGCTGCAGAATACAGGTTGGAGCTGTGTCAGAGCCGAGCACTGCTTCGTGCCAGGTGCTGTATGCGGTGCTGGGCACTTAGAAATGATTAGACCTTATCTCAGGAGCTCATCGTCTATCAGATTAAATAGTAGATGGATGACCAAGGGTAAGAAGAAGGGGAACAGTATGAGAGAGATGTGTACGGGTTCTTTGTGATCAATATTAGCAATAGTGATCATCCTAGGCAACTCATATCGAGAGTTCACTGTATGCCTGGAATGGTGAGAAGGGCTTTAGATGGATTATTCAGTTCACTTCAGTTCAGCTCAGTCACTCAGTTGTGTCCGACTCTTTTCGACCCTATGGACCACAGCATGCCAGGCTTCCCTGTCAATCACCAACTCCCAGAGTTTACCCAAACTCATGTCCATTGAGTCGGTGATGCCATCCAACCATCTCATCCTCTGCTGTCCCCTTCCCCTCCTGCCCTCAATCTTTCCCAGCATCAGGGTCTTTTCAAATGAGTCAGCTCTTTGCACCAGGTGGCAAAAGTATTGGAGTTTCAGCTTCAACATCAGTCCTTCCGATGAACACTCATTTCAGTATAATAGTGTTGAATGGTAGGTCCCATCTCCATTTTACAGATGAAGCGCTGAAAAATAGGAGGTGAGGTAAGCCGGCCAAGATGGCAGGGCTTGAACGGTAGAGAGAGGCTTTCCGCCTGGGCCGTCCAGCTCCGGGGTCCGGCACCCACGTCCGTCCTCACACGCACACCCTGAGGAGAGCCTCGCAGGCCACAGCAGGGACAGCTCACAAAGGAGGCAGCACGCACAAAACGCAGGCCCCCAGGAGAGGCAAGGGCAGCCCTGGTGGAGAAAACCGCAGGACCAGAGGCCTGGAGGTGGGCGCCGGGGGGCAACAGGAGGGCGAGAGAGAGGCTGCGAGCAGGCACAGCGCCAGGGACTCGGGTCATTCTGCACACGTGGTGGGCTGTGTGTTAGAGGAACTTTCTGTGAAAATGCCAGGAATAATCTGGCCTCTAGTAGGAAAGCATCAGGAGAACACAGAGGAAAAGCCAAGCGTTGGCCTGAATTGTCAGGTGTCTGCAGGGGCCGAGGCACTCAAGCCTCAGGAGGGATGGGGTCGGATGAGTCTTGCTCATAAATGTGGCTGCTGTTTGAAATGGGAAAATCCTTGTGTCAGGTAATGCTTTTACAGGTCCAAGTGACAAAAACTAATTCAAACCACCCCAACAAAGGACCTATACTGGCTCACGTAATGGAAAAGTCCAGACATAACTGATTTCAAGCAAGGCTTGATCTAGGGCTCAGATGACATCCCCAGGGCTCTGTCTCTATCTCGGGATCCTTTCCTCCACGCGGCTTTTTTCTCTGCAGCATCTCCTCACACAGTGGCAAACATACCGGTCCGCATCTCCTCACATCTTCTTGCATCTCCGGCTGCATGGCCCTGCATGGCCCAGCAATCCTACCATTGGCCAGAGCTGGAGAAGACTGTTAAAACCAATACATAACATGAAAACAGGACATAATGGAAGTAATGGGTTTATTTCCCTGTGAAATAAACGTCACTGGAACAAATTGTTCCAGCCACCAGCCTTATTGCCTATGGATTTATTGGCTGTTTATCTCCCTCTGTATTGGTGACATGATCAATAATTGCCTATAAATACTGGGAGTTTACAAGAAGGACCATTTAGAGAATGAGAGGCCGCCTCTGGTTACTGTGATGACCTCACGCAGGCCTGAGCCCCCACAGTCCAGCATTCAGGACAGTCTTAAGAGGCGACTGGAAACTCAGGGTAGAGGGGCCTGAGTCTGGGTGGGGTCACATGTATCTGAGCGGGGTCGTATGCATCATCCTTCTTCCAGGAGGGACTCAGCAATGCCCTGAGTGATGGGGGGGGGGGGTTGTGTGTGTGCATGCGCGTGTGTGTATTCACGCATGTGTGTGCACGTCTGTGTGCACTCGTGCATATGCGTGTGTGCTTGTGCAGGTGAACCCTAGTGAGCTCACATGTGTCTGTCACTTTCGGTCTCAGTGTCTCTGCTTCTTTTGCATTCTCTTCATGTCTCTCTACCTTAGTCTTTTTTATTTTTAGAAGAAAACTTTTTTTTTAATTTTAATTTTACTGGATTACCATGATTTACCGTGTTGCATTAAGTTCAGGAGTACAGTGGCGTGATTCAGTTATATGTATACATGTGTTCATTCTTTTTTAGGTCCTTTTCTCACATAGGTTATCACAGAATATTGAGTAGAGCTCCCTGTGCTATATAGTAGGTCCTTGTTGGTTACCATCTTATATATAGTAGTGTGTGTATGTTCATTCCAAGCTCCTGATTTGTCTACCTGCCCCCGCCCCGGCAATGTTTTCCCTTTGGTAGCCATAAGTTCGCTAGTTTCTTCTTTTTTTCAATTAGAGTCCACATCTGAATGATATCGTATGATGTTTTTCTTTCTCTGTTTGACTTACAGTACTTAGTATGTAGAACCATCCTTTGTGGGAGGAAAAGATGCTTGATATGATTTCAGTTTTCTTAACTTTCTCAAGGCTTGATTTGTGACCCAAGATGTGATCTATCCTAAGAATGCTCATCATTTGAATTCGGATACCTACTTTTTCACGTGTCAAGTCTTATTCCTACACATGCAAACTCCCTCTCACCCATTGCCCTTCCTTGTTGGGACGCGGTGAGTGCAGGTCAGTCTTGAGTTGCCATGCCCGGCATTTTCACCCTCTGCTATTTGCTGCCAAGGGTGTGAATTCCAGCTCTGCGGCCACAGCTGGAGACCATGAGCATGTCCCTCACCCTCCTCAAGCCTCAACTTCCTCCTCTAAGAGGTGGAGACAGTAGTGTATCCAACTCCTAGGGTTGCTATGGGGATTTGGTAAGATAGGTGTGGAAAATTCTCCCCCTAATTCCATGTGCATGCTAAGCACTCAATATGGTAGCTATTTGTATTATTTTATTTATAAGGTATTATTTTTATTATAAGCTCAAACAAGTCTTGTTCAAGAAATCACCCAGAAAACAGTCTGGTCAATGTCTCCTAATAGAGGTACCGGGAGGGGAACCCGTGGGGACTGGGGTTATGAAGAAGAAATGTCATGTCTCCCAGGAGGAGGAGGTAGGTGGTGGCTGGATGGGGGCTCCCCATCCTGGGGCTGGGATCACACAGGGTGTCACCCCCAGGCAGGGGTCACATGAAGGTGAAGAGGTTTCCCAGGCAGGTGGGTAGGCCTAGCGGGCCAGGAGGAGAAGCAGAGACTCTCCCCATGCCACCCACAGGTCAGGCAAATTCTTGGAGAGACCCCTTGGTCAGAAGTGGGGAGAAGGGTGGGGATTTAGGAAGTTAGGGAGCCCAGGACTGGAAAACCCAAGGGGAGGGAAGGCAGGTCAATTTCATGCTGTTTTGAGTCAGTTTCCTCTGAAGCAGACCCTAGGGAATGTAGCTTATGTGGAGTGTGACACCAGGTGGTACTGGGGGTGGGGTGCATAGAGGGTGTTGTTGTATGCAACAGGATGCTGTGGGTGACCGAGCCCCGATGTCCCAGCACGGTCTGGGCAACAGCGCGGGCACACCTCAGGGCTGACCTGCTGTACCAGTCCACTCGGGCAGGCTGCATAACCAAGTACACAGGCTGAGTGGCTTACACCACAGGAATGCGTTGTCTTCCGTCCTGGGCCAAGCCTGAGGTCAAGGTGTCAGCAGGCCATGCTCCCTCAGAGGGTGCTAAGGGGAAGGAGGGAGCCTCCCTACTAACTTCTGGTAGTTCCGTGGTCTGTGGCAGGGTGGCTCCTGTCTTCCTGTGACATGCTCTGTGTGTGTGTGTGTGTCTGTGTCCAAATATCCCCTTTGTAGAAGGATGCCAGTCATGGTAGCTTGGGGCCCACCCTACTGACCAGCAACCCATTTCCAAATAAGGCCATAGTCTGAGGTACTGCAGGCAGTTACTGCTTCTTATGAATTTTCAGGGGACATAATTCAGTCACCTGTCTAGGCATGAGAAAGCTAGCATATTACCCTCACAGTCTCAACCCTACTACCTGAGGACTGTTCCGGGGTCATGAACTCCCTGACTTTCTCACCCTGCCCCCAAGATGGCCCAAGAGAAACCCTCAGGTGGGGTGTCACAGAATTTTGTAAGAGAACACTGGGAGTATGTCCTACAGTGCCAAGTGTCTGCTATTTTCTCCTTCAGGAAACCCGTAAGATAGGAGTAGGAATAGATTGCTTCTCCCTAGAGTGCTTGGTTGAAAAGGTGCGGAGGTAAAGACCATGATTGATTGTTGATGTCTGCTATGGGCACAGGACGACCAAGAGAAGTATGTGTGCCGTGTGTTGGCCATTTCTTCTGCCAGGTGTGTCTGAATGGGATTGTCCTGCTTTGCAGAAACTGAGGGTCTGGAATTTAAGCAGTATAAGAATGCTTCACTTTATTATGCTCTGCTTTATTGCATTTTGCAGATATTGCATCTTTTACAAATTGAAGGTTTGTGGCAATCCTGTGTCAAGTACAGCTCTCAGTGCCAGTTTTCGAACAGCATTTGTTCACTTCATGTGTCACATTTCATTAATTCTTCAATATTTCAAACATTTATACTATTACCATATTTATTGTGCAGATCTGTGATCAGTGATCTTTGATGTTATTATTACAAAAAGATTTCACATGATGGTTAGCATTTTTTACCAAAGAATATTTTTAATTAGGAAATATGCATTGTTTTTTTGCACATGATGCCACTGCACACATAATAGACTACAATTCAGTTCAGTTCAGTCGCTCAGTCATGTCCGACTCTTTGCGGCCCTATGGACTGCAACATGCCAGGCCTCCCTGTCCATCACCAACTCCTGGAGTTTACCCAAACTTATGTCCATTGAGTTGGTGATGCCATCCAACCATCTCATTCTCTGTCATCCCCTTCTCCTCCCGCCTTCAATCTTTCCCAGCATCAGGGTCTTTTCCAATGAGTCAGTTCTTCACATCAGGTGGCCAAAGTATTGGAGTTTTAGCTTCAACATCAGTCCTTCCAATAAATATTCAGGACTGATTTCCTTTAGGATGGACTGGTTGGATCTCCTTGCAGTCCAAGGGTCTCTCAAGAGTCTTCTCCAACACCACAGTTCAAAAGCATCAATACTTTGGCACTCAGCTTTCTTTATAGTCCAACTCTCACATCCATACATGACTACTGGAAAAACCATAGCCTTGACTAGATGGACCTTTCTTGGCAAAGTAATGTCTCTGCTTTTTAATATGCTATCTAAGTTGGTCATAGCTTTCCTTCCAAGGAGCAAGCGTCTTTTAATTTCATGGCTGCAGTCACCATCTACAGTGATTTTGGAGCCCCCCAAAATATAAAGTCTGTCACTGTTTTCATTGTTTCCCCAAGAGTATGAAGGTGGATGGGCAAGGTCAACCAGGCAGCTTGGAAGATGTAAGAAAACAACCATTTGATTCTCTACCCTGTGACTGCTGCTAGGCTATATTTCTTCTAAAACAGAAACTAATCTTCATGTGCTTTATGTCCTGTTCTGCTCCATCTTCACAGTCCTATGAATTAGGGTCTATTAGCTTTCTTTCCAATTTTACAGATGAGGAAACAGGCTCAGAGGAGTTAAGTAATTTATCTGAGGTCACACAGTGTAGTGCTGGCATACAAACTCAGGGGGCCTGACCTCAATGGGGCCACTCTTCTGCCTCTCTCACATCCATACATGACTACTGGAAAAACCATAGCTTTGACTAGATGGACCTTTGTTGGTAAAGTAATGTCTCTGCTTGTTAATAAGCTGTCTAGGTTGGTCATAACTTTTCCCCCACGGTGCAAGCATCTTTTAATTTCATGGCTGAAGTCATTATCTGCAGTGATTTTGGAGCCCCAAAAAATAAAGTCTGCCACTGTTTCTACTGTTTCCCCATCTACTTGCCATGAAGTGATGGGACTGGATGTCATGATCTTAGTTTTCTAAATGTTGAGTTTTAAGCCAACTTTTTCACTCTCCTCTTTCGCTTTCATCAAGAGGCCCTTTAGTTCTTCTTCACTTTCTGTCTTAAGGGTGGTGTCATCTGCATATCTGAGGTTATTTATATTTCTCCCAGCAATCTTGATTCCAGCTTGTGCTTCATCCAGCCCAGAATTTCTTATGATGTACTCTGCATATAAGTTAAATAAGGAGGTGACAATATATAATCTTGAAGTACTTCTTTCCTGATTTGGAACCAGTCTGTTGTTCCATGTCCAGTTCTAACTGTTGGTTCCTGACCTGCATACAGATTTCTCAAGAGGCGGGTCAGGTGGTCTGGTATTCCCATCTCTTTAAGAATTTTCCACAGTTTATTGTGATTCACACAGTCTAAGGCTTTAGCATAGTCAATAAAGCAGAAATAGATGTTTTTCTGGTACTCTCTTGCTTTTTCAATGATCCAATGGATGTTCGCAATTTGATCTCTGGTTCCTCTGCTTTTTCTAAAGCCAGCTTGAATGTCTGGAAGTTCATGGTTCAGGTACTATTGAAGCCTGGCTTGGAGAATTTTGAGCATTACTTTACTAGCATGTGAGATGAGTGCAATTGTGAGGTAGTTTGAGCTTTCTTTGGCTTTGCCTTTCTTTGGGATTGGAATGAAAACTTTTCCAGTCCTGTGGCCACTGCTGAGTTTTCCAAATTTGCTGGCATATTGAGTGTAGCACTTTCACAGCATCATCTTTTAGGATTTGAAATAGCTCAACTGGAATTCAATCACCTCCACTAGCTTTGTTCGCTGTGATGCTTCCTAATTCCAGGATGTCTGGCTCTAGGTAAGTGATCACACTCCGATTATCTGGGTTGTGAAGATCTTTTTTGTATAGTTCTTCTGTGTATTCTTGCCACCTCTTCTTAATATCTTCTGCTTCTGCTAATAATAGACTACAGTATGGTGTAAATACAACTTTAATATGTACTTGGGAACCAAAAAGTTCATGTGACTCGCTTTATCATGATATTCACTTGACTGCAGTGGTCTGAAACTAAACCCGCCAGATCGCCCCGGTGTGTCTGTAATCTGAGGTGCAGTTCTGGACAGACAGGAGGAAACCTGATTGCCAAGAGATGCTGAAAAGTCTGAAGAACTAAAGCTATTGAAGGTGCAGACATAGCTTTAGCTGGTGCTAACTGCCACCCATACTGTGTCTTCAAGTTCTTTTTCTGGCTTCAAGGTCACACCCCCTTAGAGATGACCTAGTAAACAGAGCACAGAGTTGACCTGTAGCCAGTGACCATGACAGGTGAGATGGAGAGCTTGTTCTCAGAGCTCTGCATTCCTTTTCTCTGCAACTTGAGGCTGATTCTGAAATGACTGTTGGCTGAGCCTGCATGCCTGTGATGGGCTAGAAAATAGCTTCTGAGTTTTGTCTTTCCAACAACAAAGGGCTTCTAGGTAAGAGCCTGAGGACGCAAACAGTACAGGGAAGGCAGGTAAAGAGAAATCACGTATGCAAAGCAGGAAGGGAAGGGCGCGTCACTCGGGGCAGCTCTGGGGGTGAGAGCAGAGTGGAGGTAGAGACAGCAAGGAGGAGGTTGGCAAGGTCACCCTCACATCAGGGCTTAGATCATACGAGGCCGTATTGTTGTTGTTCAGTCGCTAAGTCATGTCCGACTCTCTGCGGCCCGATGGACAGTAGCCTGCCAGGCCTCCCTGTCCCTCACTATCTCCCGGAGTTTGCCCAAATTCATGGCCTTTGAGTCGGTGATGCCATCCAGCCATTTCATCCTCTCCTGCCCCTCCTCTCCTTTTGCTGTATACGAGGCCGTATAAGCCACATGAAATACTTCAACTTTTATCCTGAGATCAACAGGAACCACAGACCAGATTTAATCAGAGGAAGTACTTACTTCTGTATCAGGGTGCTCACCTCAACCCTCTCAGTCTGGAGAGAAAGTAACCCTTTCTTCATCCATCAGAACTCTGTGACAGGTCAAGATTGAACTTCAAGGCACTTGTTTACAGAGGGCTACAGGAAGCAGGAAGAAGCTGTCCCAGCTTCTGTAGGGCCATTAAGAAATGTCACAGATAACCAGACAGAAAGATACTGTGATGCCATTCTGGTTTCACAGAAATAGCAAACATCCGTAAAGAAATCCTGCCATGAGGGTGCCCTTGCAGGAAGCCGCAGGGCAAATGGGACGTGCCAACAGGCAGGAGACAGTGTGGATGCTGTCAGAGCAGCAGACACCTTCTATACAGGTGGTCTCCCTGCCAGCCACATTTTTCAAGACAGGTAGATAGCATTGCCCGCAGTTTATAAAGGAGGAAGCTAAGACCCATGTGCCTCAGAACACACAACTGCTAAATGACAAAGCCAGGCCTGTCTGATCCCCAAATCCATCCTCTGTCCTGACCTCACAAGTTTTTTGCTGCTTGATTTTTTCAAGACTGCAGGCACTGCCCCTTGTATTTGCATTTTCTGGTGAGGTTTGCCTATGGAAGCTACTGGCAAGGGGTGCCAAAGGGACTCCAGCCACCCCAGGATTAAAGACATCAAACTTAGCATCGTCAAGGAGAAAAGGGCCTCCCTCTCCCCAGTTCCCAGAGACCCATCAGGAAAAAACTCTGATTGGTCTTGTTTGGGTTACATGCTCCCTCCTCAACCAATCACAAGGAATCACAGTGCTCTGATTGGTCAGCCCCTTTAGACAAGCTGCGGTACCATGAAGGACATTCTCCCACTCAAGACCACAGGGAGGTGTTTGATCTTGGAGGGTCAGGGATAACTTCCCAGAGGAAGTGGCTACTATACTGAGACTGGAAGGATGAGTTGGAGTGTTTCAGGCAAAGAGGCAGAGCAACAGTGTTCAGACAGAGGGACAGGCAATACCAGAGGCCCAGGGATGCTCCAGGGTGCATCTTGTTCACAGTCACATCCCCATTCCTAGTGCACGCCCAGCGTCCTTCCAACCAGTCCTCAGAGAATGCTTTAGGAATAAAATCCACAATTGGCTGTGTGGTCTCAGACAAGTCACTTGCCCTTTCTGAACTTCAGCTTCCTTCTCAACCTGGTGGTTTCATCATCCTAGCCTTCCAGGACTATACAAGAAGTGCAATTCAATCAGTCCTCAAATATTCAGCAAGCACCTCCTGAGTGCTCAGCACCCTACCAGGCCTGCAGAAGACAAGGCCTGGCGTGGAAAAGCAGAGCATGCCCGGGGTCCAGTGCACAGGGTTGGACCTGAAGCCAGAAATCAGAAGCGGTCCAGGGGGGAGGGCAGGACGAACGGAGAGGATCATGGATGGTGAGGGTGGACTATGGGCATTCTGCTCAATTCGCAGTGGAGCTATTTGTTAGCAATTCAGGCCTTCTAACTTCTGACCTCCCCACCCCATCTCCTGCTTCCCACCCTCCACCCTCCACTGAGTCTGTGCCTGGGCCACTCAAGCCAGCAGGCAGGGGAACAGGATGTTTCTTCCTGTGCCTTTGCGTCACAATTTCATAACCTGAATAACAGGTTAAGGTAATCCAAGAAACAAGGAGGAAGGAAGCTGTTCGGGGTCTGCGTGGCTGCAGAGAGACTTCTTCCCTCACCTTACATATCCACTCCAGGTGCTTTTCCCCCTCCTGCCCAGCCTTCAGCAGGCCTGACCTGGGCTCCAGACCCTCTCACCCCCCGCCACTGCTGGCTGGAGCCCAGCGAGCTCTGAAGGGCTGAGTGGGTAACCAGGGACTTGGCCAGGAGGGACGTCAGGCCAGGAGAGCCCTCGCCGCCCCCAGCCCTAAAGCCAGAGCCCTGCTCAGCGTGGGCACCAGAGGGAGAGGCTAGCCCCCGCCCAGGTACATGCCCCCTGCCCTCTGCCTATCTTACTCGCTCCCTCTGAAGCTGGGCATACGCCGGTCATGAGGACTTATCCTCTCTCTCTCTCATCCTGTTCCTGTCTCTCTGCACTGTCTTCTTTCTCTTCTCTGTATCTCTGCCATCTTCCTCTCCCTCTGGTCCTTGTTTTTGTCTCTCTAGTCTCTATCTCCATCAATATCCATGTCTGCCCCTTCGTCTGTCAGACCCTGTCACTGTCCTTCCATCTTGTCTGGCCCCTAGGTCTCTTGGCTCCTCCACACACCGGGGACCCCACAGAATGTCCTTTAAGCCTCATCCAGGAGCCTGGGCTGCTTTCTGTAGGAAATATTCTGAGAACATTCAAGAGCACAGTAGGGCTTCCCTGGTGGCTCCGTGATTAAGAATTCACTTGCCAAAGCAGGAGACACAGGTTCAGTCCCTGATCTGGGAAGATCCCACATGGCGCGAAGCAACTAAGCCCTTGGGCCACAACTATTGAACTTGTGCTCTAGAGCCTGAGAGCTGCAGCTGCTGAAGCCCGTGCACCCTAGAGCCCGTGCTCATCAACAACAGAAGCCACTGCAAAGAGAAGCCGGACACCGCAACTAGAGAGCGGCTCCCACTCGCCGCAACTAAAGAAAAGCCCACGTAGCAAAGACCCGGCACAGCCAAAAATTTATTTATTTATTTAATTTTTTTTTAAACAATGTATATATTTTTTTCATTTATTTTTATTAGTTGGAGGCTAATTACTTTACAATATTGTAGTGGTTTTTGTCATACATTGACATGAATCAGCCATGGATTTACATGTATTCCCCATCCCGGTCCCCCCTCCACCTCCCTCTCCACCTGATTCCTCTGGGTCTTCCCAGTGCACCAGGCCAGAGCACTTGTCTCATGCATCCAGTCTGGGCTGGTGATCTGTTTCACCCTAGATAATATACATGTTTCGATGCTGTTCTCTTGAAACATCCCACCCTCGCCTTCTCCCACAGAGTCCAAAAGTCTGTTCTGTACATCTGTGTCTCTTTTTCTGTTTTGCATATAGGGTTATCGTTACCATCCTTCTAAATTTCATATATATGCATTAGTATACTGTATTGGTCTTTATCTTTCTGGCTTACTTCACTCTGTATAATGGGCTCCAGTTTCATCCATCTTATTAGAACTGATTCAAATGAATTCTTTTTAATGGCTGAGTAATATTCCATGGTGTATGTGTACCATAGCTTCCTTATCCATTCGTCTGCTGATGGGCATCTAGGTTGCGTCCATGTCCTAGCTATTATACACAGTGCTGCGATGAACATTGTGGTGCACGTGACTCTTTCAGATCTGGTTTCCTCAGTGTGTATGCCCAGAAGTGGGATTGCTGGGTCATATGGCAGTTCTAATTCCAGTTTTTTAAGAAATCTCCACACTGTTCTCCATAGCGGCTGTACTAGTTTGCATTCCCACCAACAGTGTAAGAGGGTTCCCTTTTCTCCACACCCTCTCCAGCATTTATTGCTTGTAGACTTTTGGATAGCAGCCATCCTGACTGGTGTGCAATGGTACCTCATTGTGGTTTTGATTTGCATTTCTCTGATAATGAGTGATGTTGAGCATCTTTTCATGTGTTTTTTTGCCATCCGTATGTCTTCCTTGGAGAAATGTCTGTTTAGTTCTTTGGCCCATTTTTTGATTGGGTCATTTATTTTTCTGGAATTGAGCTGCAGGAGTTGCTTGTATATTTTTGAGATTAATCATTTGTCTGTTGCTTCATTTGCTATTATTTTCTCCCAATCTGAGAACTGTCTTTTCACCTTGCTTATAGTTTCCTTTGTTGTGCAAAAGCTTTTAAGTTTAATTAGGTCCCATTTGTTTATTTTTGCTTTTATTTCCAATATTCTGGGAGGTGGGTCATAGAGGATCCTGCTGTGATTTATGTCGGAGAGTGTTTTGCCTATGTTCTCCTCTAGGAGTTTTATAGTTTCTGGTCTTACATTTAGATCTTTAATCCATTTTGAGTTTATTTTTGTGTATGGTGTTAGAAAGTGTTCTAGTTTCATTCTTTTACAAGTGGTTGACCAGTTTTCCCAGCACCACTTGTTAAAGAGGTTGTCTTCTTTCCATTGTATATTCTTGCCTCCTTTGTCAAAGATAAGGTGTCCATAGGTTCGTGGATTTATCTCTGGGCTTTCTATTCTGTTCCATTGATCTATATTTCTGTCTTTGTGCCAGTACCATACTGTCTTGATGACTGTGCCTTTGTAGTAGAGCCTGAAGTCAGGCAGGTTGATTCCTCCAGTTCCATTCTTCTTTCTCAAGATTACTTTGGCTATTCGAGGTTTTTTGTATTTCCATACAAATTGTGAAATTATTTGTTCTAGTTCTGTGAAAAATACCGTTGGTAGCTTGATAAGGATTGCATTGAATCTATATATTGCTTTGGGTAGTATAGCCATTTTGACAATATCGATTCTTCCAAGCCATGAACATGGTATATTTCTCCATCTGTTTGTGTCCTCTTTGATTTCTTTCATCAGTGTTTTATAGTTTTCTATGTATAGGTCTTTTGTTTCTTTAGGTAGATATACTCCTAAGTATTTTATTCTTTTTGTTGCAATGGTGAATGGTATTGTTTCCTTAATTTCTCTTTCTGTTTTCTCATTGTTGGTGCATAGGAATGCAAGGGATTTCTGTGTGTTAATTTTATATCCTGCAACTTTACTATATTCATTGATTAGCTCTAGTAATTTTCTGGTAGAGTCTTTAGGGTTTTCTATGTAGAGGATCATGTCATCTGCAAACAGTGAGAGTTTCACTTCTTCTTTTCCTATCTGGATTCCTTTTACTTCTTTTTCTGCTCTGATTGCTGTAGCCAACACTTCCAAAACTATGTTGAACAGTAGTGGTGAGAGTGGGCACCCTTGTCTTGTTCCTGATTTCAGGGGAAATGCTTTCAATTTTTTCACCATTGACGGTAATGCTTGCTGTGGGTTTGTCATATATAGCTTAAAAAGCAATATATTTTTGTAACTAAAAAAAAAGTTTGGTAATACAAATTTCAAAAATTTAAAGTCCTACAAAATTGCTGTGGGTGAGGCCAGGTGATAGCTCAGCTTTCTCACCTGGAAGGTCTTAGAAGGGTAGAGGGCCAGGGTGGGTGGGAGGATTTTTCATTATTCTCTAAAGGAAATATGGGTTGCATTTGCTGTTGCCATTGATGAAATAACAAGGACTGACCCAACCTGACCGGCTCGGTACCAGGTATTGTCCAGGTCTTCTGTCTCCTGTCTGGATCCTTGGCAGCTGGGCTTTGGATACAGAGTCTGTTGAAATGGATTCTTAGGATAAAGAGGATGCTGTGGTGGGGAGGAGGCAGGAATAGTGGTGGGAGCAAGTCACTGCAGTCAGAGACCCTCCAGATGGCTGGGGGCTTCTGAGACCCGGAACAGTTAGCACCTGCCTTGCTCTCCCCTCTTCCTCATCTCCAGACACCTCCTAAGGGGTCTCAGCACTGTCAAATCCCTGGTAACTACCGGTAGCTGGGGGCGGCAGAGGGGCGCGGTGGGACCGAGGATGACGCTGCCCCTGCCTAGGACTCAGGAAGGGAGGAAACTTCAGCTTCATCTCTCCTCTGAGACAGCACTGACTGGGTGACATCATGGGAACGAGGCAGCTGAGACCTGGATCCAGATTCCGCCCCTGACCCTGGCACGCTGAACCACCCTGGGCTTACCCCAAAAGCTGGAGTGTGGAGGCATGGGAGGTGGGGGAAGGGAGGAGGGGTGGGTATGAGGATTAAAGAAGATGATGTACATACGGTACCCGGAGCAAACTCACCTGTGTGCTATGTAAGTCCCTGTTACTCATAATGTTGGCCCATCAGCAAAGATCACTTGAGCTTCTGCTTCCTAATGGTTTCACTGGGGATGGCTAGCTCAATATCTCTCAGCTGGCTGGAGGGACAGAATGATAGATGGATGAAAGGATGAATGGATGTACAAATGAATGGACAGAGAGACAAATGGTTGGATGGATGGTTGGAAGGATGGATGGATATATACATGGATGGATGGATGGATGGATGGACAAATGGATGGGTAGATGCATGGATGAATCAAGCCTCCAAAGGATGATGGCTAGCAGACTGCATCTTCCTGTGTCCTAATCTCTGCATTCCAGAAAGGCATGTTGAATTGAATATGAAATTCCAGGGGCAAAAGCAAAGAGGCAGTAAAGGCAGAGAGGGAACAGATGGCACCAAGCCAGAAGAACTACGATGCGCTAGGTTTTAGGAACCTAACCCTCATCTTCAGTCTTGTTCACTTTCACACTCTGGATGCCAGTTTCCAATCTTATTTTCTTCTCTCCACAGACTGACCCTGACGCCCAGCCACTCTTTACCTCGTCAGGATGAGAATGTCAGGTAAGGCCAGGCTCTGAGGACTCCAGGGTTCAAGGTTGAGGTCTGAATCAGGTTTGGGAATCGCTTTTCTGTCAGCAGTGTCTGCCCATCCTGGACTCACAGCCCACTTGGCTTCATCTGTTCTCAGCTGGTCAGGCCAGAATTCCAGGGAAAAACCAACCCAGGGAGGGCCTGGAAGAGTGTAAAGAGGGGACTTCCTGCCTCTAGGCTAAGGGTTGCAGAAACTGGCCCACCTGGCTGGGAACATGGAGACTCACCCGTTCTGGGAAACACTTCACCCTGGCTGGAAATTACAGACAAAACATTTGTAAATGTCTGTACAGACAAAACATTTGTAGAGGGCTATTCTAGAATCCTGAAACCACAGGGCTGAGCACCAGGAGAGGCCTTTACTCCAAGCTTCCATCATCAGACTGTACCCTCTGTGTAGAGATAGGGGAACTGAGGCACCAAACAGGAAACCAACACAATTCATTTGTATTTTCAAACACCAGTGAGGAAGTTCACAGCACAACTTTTATTTATTTTTACTGAAGGGTGTGTTAGTCACTCAGTTGTGTCCATGGACTGTAGCCTGCCAGGCTCCTCGTCCTTGGGATTTTCCAGGCAAGAATGCTGGAATGGGTTGCTATTCCCTTCTCCAGGGGATCTTCCCAACCCAGGGATTGAACCCCAGTCTCCTGTATTGCTGGCAGATTCTTTACCATCTAAGCCACCAGGGAAGCCCTGTTAAAGTATAGTTGATTTACAATATTGTGTTAATTTCTGTTGTACAGCATAGTGATTCAGTTATACACATATATACACGCATTATTTTCTATATTCATTTCCATTATGGTTTATTAAAGGACATTGAATATAGGTCCCTGAAGAGCATGGGTGTTCATTGGAAGGACTGATGCTGAAGCTGAAACTCCAATACTTTGGCCAACTGATGTGAAGAGTTGACTCACTGGAAAAGACCCTGATGCTGGGAGGGATTGGGGGCAGGAGGAGAAGGGGACGACAGAGGATGAAATGGCTGGATGGCATCACCGACTCGATGGGCATGAGTTTGAGTAAACTCTGGGAGTTGGTGATGGACAGGGAGGCCTGGCATGCTGCGATTCATGGGGTCGCAGAGTCAGACACGACTGAGCGACTGAACTGAACTGAACTGAACTGAAGAGCACGGGTGTTATAGGCAGGTTCAGGTCCCACCTCCTGTCACTCACTAGCCAGTGACCAGGTCTCTGAGGTGCAGTTTCCCTATCTGACAGCGGGGATAACCAGTAGCTACAACAGAGGGAACTGAGATAACATGTCTCAATGCCGCTTGCCTAGTACCTGACACAAAAGGAGTGCCGATTGATGCGCGCTGAGGCCCTGTAAGATGAGGGACCCCGCAGACCTGAGCCCACCCCATGGGATCCAGAGGGCCTTCTCCTCACCCCAAGTAGCTTGAGACCAGCACGAAGCCACAGCTGAATCAGGGCTGAGGAGCAAGGGTGGTGCAGACGGAGAGGTCAGACGAGATCCGGCACCTTCAGAGGCTGTGGCCGTAGACAGAGGGCGAGGTCAGGCCCGGAGTGAGGGGACTTGCCTGAAGGTTGGACTCGACTCTCAAGGCAGAATGGGGGTCTCCAGAGTCCTTGAGGTGGGAGGTGTGGTGCGGCCTGCGGCAGCCCCGACAGAATTATGAGAGGGAGCAGACAGTGAGCTCCGGGGGCCGGCTCACGTGTGTGGGAGAGAAGACAGGGAGCAATCTGGCTGTGAGGCGGAGAGCCCACATCGGGCAGGCGGGTGTGCGCTCCTGCAGAGAGCGCCGTGCGTTGTTTGTGGTGGCTTTTGGGGGGAGTTGATGGAAAACACAAGGGACCAGCCCCACCCCCTGCAAAGCCACCCTTGAGGCCGCCTAGTGGTGACAACTACCACATCTTTCCCCACCAGCCAGGGGCCTAGCAGCAGGCACGTCACTCTGTCCACTCTGTGACCGAGGGACTTCAGCTCAGAGGTGCTGGGCCCCTGCCCGAGGTCACACAGTAGTGGGTGGCCACCCCGAGCCTTCCTGCCTCTCCTGCCGGGGCTCACCTGCCTCCTGCTCTCCTGCCGGAGCCCTCAGGCCTCCACTCAGGGTGCTAATTCCCAGACCTCACCCCCTGAGACGCTCTCCGAAAGGCTAAGAGAAGCCCAGGAAGTGTGTGTCTAAGCCTTCCTCCCAGCGGCCCCACTTTGGGGAGTGTCAGCACGTAACTTTGCAGCATGATCCCCCGTTGGGTCATCACATGGTTTCACACTGGTCTTGCCATGCAGGCCGTGGACTGGTCCGTGGTGTGGGCAGTCTATGGGGGAGTTGCTCCATTTTCACGGGACCTTCAGATAAAATAAGGTTCAACCATGACTGACACCCAGGATTAACTCTTCCTCTCATCCGTGCATTCAGATGTGAAGTTGGTGAAGTTCATTTCCGAGGTGCCTAGCTTTCTTTTTTTTCTTCCGATTAACCCCTGTGAAGTGCTGTGCTCACAAAATTCCCCAGCAAATTTGCATCCAGGAAAAAGAGACTATCAACACATTAATCCTTGTGACCCTCCCTCCAACATGGGATCTCGGGAAGAGGTCTCACTGAGGGGATTCGGGAAGGACCCCCGTGTAGTCTTGCCGTGAGGCCGGCCATGTGGCCCAGCGCTGTGGTCTCAGGGCAGCGTCTCCTTGCTCTGCAGGTGTGCTTCGCCTCCTGGCCGTAATTTTTGCCGTGGTTACCACGTGGCTTTTCATCCGCGAATATATCGACTTCAACATGAAAACCCTCCGCCTGCCCCGCTGGATGGGTGAGTGGGGCTCACTACTGGGGCAAGAACCAGGGCCGGGGGTCAAGGATCTAGTCCAGCCCTGGGTGACCCAGGAGGTGGCCAGACGTGGCACAGGGCTGCTCTTGGGACCCCACACATTCAGGGTCGGGGGAGAGGAAACCTCACCCCCAATCCAATGTCAGGAAGGCTGAGAACCCATGGAAAACAGAGACATATTCTAATGCCCGGCCAGAACATGCGCCTGCATCAAGGACCGTTTTGGAAATGTGACCCAAGAAGGAAGGACAGAGGGAGGGAGAGAAAGAGGGAGGGACAGAGTGGGGGGAGAAAGCTGCCTGTGCCCTGAGCACCTTCCGTCCGCACTTGCTGTTCCTCTTTGCTCAGACCACCCTATGGCGGCTCCTCTCAGCCTCGGGCCTCTGCTCCAAACGTTTCCTCCTCAAAGAAACCTTCCTGACTGCTCCTGCTCCTGCTCCTCCTCCTGTAGAGTCTTTCACGTCAGCCTGTCCCCTTCAGACCATCATTATTATCCATCATTGTGCTGTTTCTTTGTTTACTTCATCATTACCTATCTCCAGCTCATGCAATGTGAGCTTCCTGAAGGCCAGAGTTTTGTCTTGGGTGTATCTATCTCTCTAACACCTCACTCAGACCAGATGCTCAGTGAACATTTGATAAGTGAAAGAAATATGGATGGATGGATGGATGGATGGATGAATGATGGATGGGTGATGGTTGCTCGCAGCTTTACATGCCTGGGCTCACTGGACCTGCATGAATGCCCCATGGAATGATTCACAGTGTATTTGTGGAGTGGACTCAAGTATGACCTCATGTTGTCATTTTATGTGTGGTCTGAGAAAAAGAGAAGCTCTGAGAGATTAAGAAACCTCCCAAAATGTCCTTTGTAGATATCAGAACAGGACTGGGAACCCAGGTCTCCCAGATTTAAATCTTTTCAAAAGAAGGAGAGAAAGGGAGAGAAATTTATACCTCCGGATTTGGCCTCCTTAAAGACCAAGAACCACCTGCATTGAGTAGTCAAATATAATAACCTCTAGTGGCCCTGGCCAGCTCACGCCTTCACAGCAGTGAGGGAACAGGCACCCTGCCTTTACCACCAGCTTCCCACAGCGGACTCTCAGAGGGTCCTTACCCCTTCTGCTTCTTGTCCAGCACGCCCCACACCAGCTCAGGACGGTTTATATAGACGTGGTGACCACCAGGTCCGTGGGCCCTGGGCACCACTTTCACAGACCAGAGACTGACTTGGCCATGCTTCTGGCCTTGGAGTAGATGCACCCAGATCAGTGCAGGCAGCTCAGAGCAGGAGTGAGTTGTGGAGAAGACAGCCCCAGCTTGGGGTAGGAGGGGAGTATTTGAAGGGAGCCCCCAGGGTAGTCTCCCTCTCAGAACTCAGCCACCCGGGGTGTGACAAATCAACACCCCCCCTCCCCAAGGCTCAACACTCAACTGCTCTGTGGTAGGTCCCCAAGACCTTGGAATGAGGAGCACCCCAGAATGTGGCTCCAGCTCAGGGTTTGAATGGGGGATACAAACACAATTCATTATAGAATATAGAAAAATGGAAGTATATTAACATGACTTGAGTCTTGCAAAACATGTACAGTGGTTTAATGCATTAATATGGAAGCACATATCTTACTGTAGCACCACATTTCCTACTGTTTTTGTTATTATCTTGGTATATAGATAATATCTTGGAAGATATATATATCTTCCTTTTTAATCCAATCTATTTTATTTTACACATTTAATAACTTGCCGCCTAGTAGAGTAAGAAGCACTGAGTGTCTCAAAAAAAAGTGGGAATAAATTTATTTGTAGGGGAGTTCATAGGCTCTTCCAGATCACCAAAGGGGTCTGTGGGACAGAAATTGGGTGATTAAAGATTTCCTGATTTGGCTGATAAATTGGGCAAGTTTCTTTCAGATGAGAGTGATGAACCCCACTGTAAGTGATTTAAACAAAGGGGGATGTCATTTCGTGGGGCATCGAGAAGCCCAAGGTGTCGGATTTCAGGTGTGGCTGGATCTAGGGGCTCCCACAGAGGCCCCGGAGTCAATCTCTGTGCCCTGGGCTCGGCTCATTGCTGTTGAACCTCATTCCATGGGCAGCTTTCTCTCCCAACAGGTGTGCTGGCCACCAGCTCCCCAGTTGCTCACCCTTCAGCTATCTCCCCTAGAGCCACAAATAAACCTGAGAAGGGCTCGGCATCCAGGGGGATACGATGTTGTGGCTGGCCCAGCCAGGGCACGGGATACTCCTGGGCCTCGGAGGCGGGGCGGGGGGGTGGGGGGGCAGCCTCCTGAGGACCGAATGGAAAATGTGTCAGTGAGGGTGTCCCCCAGGGAAGGAGAGCTCCTCCTGCTGCACTGACACTTCTCTGTCCACTGGGAGCCCTGTCCTCTAGGGCTCAGCGCCAGGCCGGCGGGAGAGCTGACGTAGAAGCGCAGGAATAACCACACAGTGTAGTGAGATGAGCAGCCCAGGGCAGGCAGGCGGGCCTTCCCCACAGCCAGTGAGGGTGGGTGCAGCGCCCCCACTGTGCGGGTGCAGAGGATCAGCCCCAGAGGGAAAACTCCCACACCATCAGGCGCCAAGTCCAGTGGGCCTCACCACAGAGGCTTCCTTCTTTTCAACCGTGACAGAGTCGTGTGTGTGTGTGTGTGTGTGAAGAGGTGGCAGCAGCAAGTGCAGGAGGGCTCCCACATAAAATAGGACTTTCAGCTCATTTCACCCCCTTGCCACGGGAGGGGCACTGTGCTTGGCCAGGCCAGCACCACTCTGATATCCCTTCTTCCCCCGACCCCTGCCCAGGACCCACCTCCATTATTCGGGCAAGCTCAAAACACTTTCTCACCAGATTCTGTCTTCTCTCTAACAGGTTCAGCCCACAAGAACTGTGAGTGTCAACTCCACCCTGTTGCCCTTTTAGTGAGGTGTTCCAGGGTGTCTACTCCTAGCCCTGAAGCTTTGAGAGAAGCCTGGGTTCCCAGAGCCCACCCAACTCTCACTCCTTGGCCTGATGGTGCCTTGTGAAGCCCCCAAGCCCTGTGGCCCCTTCTCAGCCATTCAGACTCCTAGGGAAGCTTCAACTCTCTCCCTTTCCTGGTGCCCCCAGCCCGCAGTATGGACTGCAGCCACCCTGCCTCCCCTCTCTCATCCCCTACCTGGCTGGGAGCTCCAAGGATGCGGGCTGTGCTTATTATCCTCATTGCAGTGACCCCAGAATTGGCTTATGGCTCCCGCTTCAGAGTACCAGGGCCCTGCTGGGCACCACAAAGGCCCCAGCGGCAATCAGAAGGGATTGCCGATTTTCTTTTTTGGGTAGAAGAACCGTGTGTGCCGAGAGAGGTGGGGCAAGTGCCCAGGGCTCCAGGAGGGCCGCCCACTTCCCAGGGGATGGGGTCTGGGAAGGCCTCAAGGAGGAGGTGGCTTTTTAGCTGTTCCTTGCACAGGAGGTACCATGCTGTAAAAAAGCCTAGGGGCAGGAGTGCTGGGACTCCAGTAGAGAACTTGCTTGCAGAGTCAGGTACGTGAGTGTGGGAATGGAGAGAACAGTGGGAGGGCAGGATGCTGGGTGTCGGAGCAGCATTTCACAATGACCCAGCTCCAGAGGTGCAGAGAAGATAGGAGGAGGGGACAGTTATGGTGATGATAATCGTGACAGTGACTGAGTGCGTGCCAGCACTGTATTCCGAACTTTATGGGCATCTTCTGCAATCTTCACCACAACCATAGATGCTGTACATATCCCCATTTTACAGATGAGGAAACTGAGGCTCAGAGAGGTGAAACCTCCTGGCCAAGGCAACACGGCTCTAAGTGGCAGAGTGGGAGTCAACCTCCCCTTGTAGTCCAGAGCCCACCCTCTCAACACACCTTAGCAAGAGACAGCACCTCCAGGTCCCCCTCTCCATTCCTGATCTAAACCAATCCCCTCCTTTTATAGTTGGCAAAGCGAAAGGGAGAGATTTATGGCAAGTCACACAGCAGATTCCTGAAACTGGCCCAGGTTCCCCCTGACCGGACCCCTCCAGCGGTCAGCTGCATGCCCTGAACAATAGCACTGGGCTTCCCAGAGGGGTGGGACAGCTAAGAAAGCCCCCAGAACCCAAACCCACACAGCGAATCACCTGCCTCCCACTGGCTAAGACCCCTGGGCCTCCTCTCCCACATCCAGTAGCTTGACCGTGAAGCCTGGATGGTCAGAAAATCAATTTGAGAAAAGCCTGCTAAGCTGGCCTGTTGACATCGGGTTTGTCAGACTCAGCGCAGGTGATCAGGCTCCAGGCCAACTCCAGGGTGGTCCCCAAGGCCTGAAACAGCTGTCCAGCAAGATGAGACCCTCTGGACTCTAAAGTAAACTGGGCTCCCTGTAGGGGGGGCGCAGGTGGCTGGAGGTGGGGCCCCAAGGCTCATAGGAGAAGAGGACCCCTCCCAGCCTCACCCTCCACCAGCGCTTTTGTGGGGGGTTCTGTCCAGAGGGCTGGGCCGGGACATCCAGGTCACATCCCAGGCCCTCTCTGGACACCTCCTCAGGGGCATCTCCACTCCCAGTCCCCACTCTCTGGTGATGATGTCCTGGTTGGAGCTCTGGTTACACCCATCAGGCGGATGTGTGGGAACTCAGAGTGGAGGGGTGAGAGCCTAGGACGGGCATGCCACTCAGATCATCAGGGCCACCCACGCCGCCTGGGGAGCCCTGGTGCAGGTGGCATTCACTCCTAGGAAAGGGCGCCTTCACCTACTCAGAGGCACCAGGGGCTTGCTGAGCTTGGCATAGAGGCATTTGTTCCTGATTCCCATGAAGCCCCCCTCTAGTCTGGCAAGGGCATGGAGACCCTACTCACCCTCCCAGCTCGGACTCAGACCCACCCAGATGCTCTAGGTGTTCATTCAGTGAGGATTTATTGGCACATGCCTACTGTGTGCCGGCCTTGGGAGTTATGGGGAGGATTTAACAAGACAGTAAAGAAAAAGTGCTTGCCACAGTGCCTAGCACACAGCAAGGGCCTGGCATGTGCCGCATCTATTAGGAAGCCTGCGGGTCTGCCCCAAGCGCGTCTGGCATGGCTCAGCTGGATGCCTGGCACAGGGGCTGGAAGAAAGCGAGGCCGCCCAGTCACAGCTCTCCCTCTGCAGGTGAAAGCGCCCTAACTCCCCGTTTACTCAGGCCTCCTAAGGGCAACTTCCAAACTCTTAGGTGGTGTTAAAAAAAAACAACATGCATTAATACAAGTTGGAAACTGCCAGGCTGAGAGCACCCGTGACACTTCAGCAGCTGTTCTGAGGACCCTTCTGCCGCTCCTGCCTTTCACAGGGTCTGCCTGGGAAGGGCCACATGGAGAGGACATAGGGCTTCATAGCAGCCACAAAAACCAGAGGTCTCACATGCTGAGTCCTCAGTGGGCTCCAGAGACCATGCTAAGCCCCAGCGGGAGGTCCCAGCACCACCTGCCTGGTCCCTGTGAGTCCCAGACACAGTAGGTGCACAGTAAGTGAGTGATAAGAACAGCAGGTAAGCTCTGAACAGTAACCTGCACTTATTAATCCCATACACGACCCAGCAGGGAGGCACCATCATGAGCCCGTTTCACAGCTGAGGGACTGGATGTGCAAGGAGGCTGAGGACTTGCTCAAGGAAACCTGGTTAGTGGGACATGCTCCCACCCTCCATGCTGGACCCCCAGGGACTTGTCCACAGGGGTCTCTGAGAGCTCAAAAGGCTGCTGTGGCTCAAGAGGAGGTTCTCAGGAGAATCCCTTAATCACTCTGGAGACTCTGGTCACTAACCCACCACTCACTGTTCCACACACAGCTGCCGGGGGCGCGGAGACAGCCAGGCATTGTGTCCGGGCTGAGGCTGGGATGGGAAGCCCAGAAATGAACTCTGGGTGGTCAGACACATGGTATCCTGGGTCTTTATGGGGTTGTTAGAGACACTGCGGGAGCCCAGAAAGGGGCAAGTCCCTAGACTTAGATAGTCAGGGAAGATGTCTCTGGGAAGAGGCCCTTAGTCGCCCTCCACCCCCCACTCCCCCACCCTCCCACCACCCCCACCCCCAGCTCCCCTCCTCCTCCCGGGCCTCCTGCCACCACCAAAGCTGCTGTGTTCCCTCCCCAGCTTCACAGTTGGTGAAGACCAAGTGTGGCCTCAGCAAATCCTGCCAAGACAACTTCTTTGCGTTTAAAATTGTCAGTGGGGCCGCCAACGTCGTGGGCCCCACCATGTGCTTTGAGGACCAAATGTAAGTTTCTGGCATTTCATTACTTTCATGCCTTCATTCATCAGCAAGTTCAGAGGCCTCAGGTTGGCCCTGAGACCAGCCCACACCTTCCACACACTTCCTTTTACTCTGGGTGGGTTAGTCAGACATAATAATCCTGATGGCTTGCAAATCTGCCAGCACCTTCCTAGATGCCTTGCAGCAGCATCTCCCTTGCAGCCCAGCACTCCTAGAGGTGGGCGATAATTCTCCCCTTTGTAAAGATGAGGAAACTAAGACTCACACAGAGTTACTCAGCTAACCATTGGTGGAGCCAGATGTGAACGCCAGTCTGTCTAACAGCCAAGCTGCTGGGCTTCCTGTGAGGGCCGTGCCTATGGGGAGTGTTCAAGATCAAGGCCAGGCATCAAAGCCCAGAGGCAGCAGTCCCAGGGCTTCTGCCCAGGTGCAGGACAAAGACTGTGTTTCTAGGTAGTAACTTGCTGCCTGGGGCAGCAAGTCCATCCTACAAAAGAAGCCAGAGACAGGAATCTGGAATCTGACCCTAGCTCCAGATTGCTTAGGCAGAACAAGATTTGCTGGTTCGTGTGCCCAAAAGCCCAGAGACAGTGGCCATCAGAAACAGCTGAATCCAGGGGTTCAAACCAAGTCATCAAGGCTCCCTCTCATACCACCTTCAGCTCTGCTTTCCTCTGTCACTGGATTCGGTTTTCTCTACTGAAAATGGACTTCTTCATGTGGTGAAGGAGGGCGGCTACCAGCTGGGTTGACGGAACAGCACCCCACTGGGAAGAGCTTCCCCATGTGAATTAACCCTGTGAAAGCCCCGAGACTGGGGCTCATTGGCTGGCCGAGGTCACACGACCACGCTGGCCTAATCACTGTGATCAGTGGCACAGCATACTCGCTTGTATGCTGGGAGAGAGGTCCGTGCTGAGAACCTCCTGGCCAGAGACAGAGAAGGACAGTTTTCCCAAGGACACAGAGGACAGGATACTGGGCGGCAGGAACACAGCTGGGCTCCCCTTGGGGACCCCAGACATGGGGGACTCTGCCCTCCTCCTGGCCTGGGGAGACGGGCTGGCCGCCCCCCAACACCTCCCAGCCCCAGGCAGGGACCCTCCCTGTTCCCCGAGCAGACCGTTCTGGTCCAAACGTGCCGTGAGAGACTTCAGAGAATCCAGCCCACTGCTCACCTCCAGAAGAAAGCAGATGGCCCACATGATTCCGTGTATTCTCTGACACTTCTGCAGTGCACTGTGGGGCCCTCGCAGAGTTCCGGAGTCTGGAACACATAGTGCTCCCTCCACACTCAGGACCAATGGTTGTGTTTTGTTTCTCTTCTTTTCCTTTAGGATCATGAGTCCTGTGAAAAACAATGTGGGCAGAGGCCTGAACATCGTCCTGGTGGACGGTGAGTTGCTGACCCGCTCCCGGACAGCCTCCAGCATGCTCCTAAGCCTGGCTGGCCTGTGGGAACAGGTCTAACAGACCAGGTCTACCCAGCAGTTGCAGCCAGACCCCTGCCTGTGCACCTGTCTCGGGAGAATCAGTTCAGTTCAGTCGCTCAGTCGTGTCCAACTCTTTGCAACCCCATGGACTGCAGCATGCCAGGCCTCCCTGCCCAGCACCAATTCCTGGAGTTTACTCAAACTCATGTCCATTGAGTCAGTAATGCCATCCAACCATCTCCTCTCGCCTTCAATCTTTCCTAACATCAGGGTCTTTTCAAATGAGTCAGCTCTTCGCATGTGGTGGCCAAAGTATTGGAGTTTTAGCCTCAATATCGGTCCTTCCAATGAATATTCAGGACTGATTTCCTTTAGGATGGACTGGTTGGATCTCCTTGCAGTCCAAGGGACTCTCAACAGTCTTCTCCAACACCACAGTTCAAAAGCATCAATTCTTCAGTGCTCAGTTTTCTTTATAGTCCAACTCTCACATCCCTATATGACCACTGGAAAAACCATAGCCTTGACTAGACAGGCCTTTGTTGGTAAAGTAATGTCTCTGCTTTTTAATAAGCTATCTAGGTTGGTCATAGCTTTTCTTCCAAGGAGCAAGCATCTTTTAATTTCATGGCTGCAGTCACCATCTGCAGCAATTTTGGAGCCCAAAAAATAAAGTCTGTCACTGTTTCTACTGTTTCCCCATCTATTTGCCATGAAGTGATGGGACCATATGCCATGATCTTCGTTTTCTGAATGTTGAGCTTTAAGCCAACTTTTTCACTCTCCTCTTTCACTTTCATCAAGAAACTCTTTCAATTCTTTGCTTTCTGCCATAAGGGCAATGTCATCTGCATATCTGAGGTTATTGATATTTCTCCCAGCAATCTTGATTCCAGCTTGTGCTTCATCCAGTCCAGCATTTCTCATGATGTACTCTGCATGTAAGTTAAATAGGCATGGTGACAGTATACAGCCTTGACATACTCCTTTCCCGATTTGGAACTGGTCTGTTGTTCCATGTCCAGTTCTAACTGTTGCTTCTTGACCAGATTTCTCAGGAGGCAGGTCAGTGGTCTGGTATTCCCATATCTTTAAGAATTTTCCACAGTTTGTTGAGATCCACACAGTCTAAGGCTTTGGCATAATCAGTAAAGCAGAAATAGATGTTTTTCTGGAACTCTCTTGCTTTTTTGATGATCCAACAGATCGCAATTTGATCTCTGATTCCTCTGCCTTTTCTAAATCCAGCTTGAATATCTGGAAGTTCACAGTTCACGTACTGTTGAAGCCTGGCTTGGAGAATTTTGAGCATTACTTTGCTAGCGTGTGAGATGAGTGCAATTGTGTGGTAGTTTGAGCATTCTTTGGCATTGCCTTTCTTTGGTACTGGAAAGAAAACTGACCTTTTCCAGTCCTGTGGCCACTGCTGAGTTTTCCAAATTTGCTGACATATTGAGTGCAACACTTTCACAGCATCATCTTCCAGGATTTGAAATAGCTCAACTGGAATTCCATCACCTCCACTAGCTTTGTTCATAGTGATGCTTCCTAAGGTCCACTTGACTTCACATTCCAGAATGTCTGGCTCTAGGTGAGTGATCACACCATCATGATTATCTGGGTCATAAAGATCTTTTTTGTATAGTTCTTCTGTGTATTCTTGGCACCTCTTAATATCTTCTGCTTCTGTTAGGAAGGATATGCTTCTCAGGAGGATACGCTGCTCCTATGAAACATGATCCCATCCTCAAGGCCATCCTAGCTTAAATCAACACACATGAAACCACAGAGGATGATGTGAAATCACAAGCTGAGTGCACACCTTCATTCACTCATTCAGCAAACAGTGATGGCAGCTACTGTGGGCCAGGCCCTGTATGTATGGGGTTCTGGGAGTCAGCTGTGAACTAGGACAGACCCTGGCTTAACATGTGGGCGTCCATGAGGTTCACAGATGATCAGAAGGTGGTGAGCATTTGTGGAAGAAAAGGAAACACAGCTCTGGGAATGGGACACAGAGCTGGCAGCGGAGGTAGTCAGGGAAGGCTTCCAGAGGGAGGTGATGGTCAGCTGAGGCCTGATGGGAAGGAGGGAGTGAGTGACCAAGAGAAAAGAGGGAGGCACCTTCCAGGCAATGACATCACTGTGCAGGGAACAGGGGAGGGAGGAGAGGGGCTCGGGGGTCCACACAGGCTCTGTGTGGCTGTAACATGGAAGCAGCGTGGTGACAGGTGAGGCAGGGGCAGAGAATGAGGGGCTAAGTGTCCTACTAAGAAGTGTGGACCTGAAGCAGAGGGAACTAGGGAGTCTCGGAAAGGCTTTGAGCAGGTCCTGAGGGCCCAGCCCTGCATTCCGGAAACCTGCTTCCAGCTTGGAATAGGGAGGCTGGAAGCAGGGAGACCCAGGGAGGCCAACAGTCTCACTAACCCTGCATCTCCAGTAGGCGGTGAACAGGCAGCCAGCTGCAGGCCAAGCCTGAAACAGGGACTTGTTTCAGGAGGGATGGGCCTCCCTCCCCAACCCTCACAAAGCCCAAAGATAAAAATAACCACTGATACACTGTGTGTGCTTAGTCGCTCAGTTGTGTCCGACTCTTGCAACACCATAGACTGTAGCCTGCCAGGCCCCTCTGTCCATGGGATTCTCTAGGCAAGAATACTGGATTGGGTTGCCATTTCCTTCTCCACTTAGGACTAACATTTATGGAGCACTTACTTTGTAATGTGTTCCAGCTATGTCACTGACCTTCTCAATGCTAACAGGGAATGCTATGCTCAGCATCCCCATTCTGCAGGTAAGAAACGGGCTCAGAGAGACATAGGATACACAGCCAACAGAATCATCTAGATTTGAACCCAGATCTGGCTGACTCCAGGTCTTAATCACTCAGCAAAACTGCCCCCTAGACTAGAAATGGCGGAGAAGGCAATGAGAAACCACTCCAGTACTGTTGCCTGGAAAATCCCATGGACAAAGGAGCCTGGTGGGCTGCAGTCCATGGGGTCGCTAGGAGTCAGACACGACTGAGCGACTTCACTTTCACTTTCATGCATTGGAGAAGGAAATAGCAACCCACTCCAGTATTCTTGCCTGGAGAATCCCAGGGACGGGGGAGCCTGGTGGGCTGCCGTCTATGGGGTCGCACAGAGTCGGACACGACTGACGTGACTTAGCAGCAGCAGACTAGCAATGTCTCCAAGCACGTGTGCAGCGCCCCCTGCCGGCCAGCTGTGGAAAATCTAACACACCATTCTCAGGGCTTCTGGGGTCTCTTCGGGCTAGGACAACCAAAGGATTGCTAAAGATAGTGGTTCTCTTTTAGAAGGCAGGGATTCCTTTGAGAAACTACCCAAACTACACCTCCTTCCCCTAGTTCCAGGAAAATTCATAAATGCACAGGATCACAAAAGCAATTTCACAGACTCCCTTCCAAGAGCCCCAGGTGAAGTGCCAAGGGGGACTGGGACACTAGTGGCTCCAAGAATTCAGGAGGAACTACAGTGAGAGCCTGCCCCTACCCGACAGAAGAGCTGCCACTCCTCAGGCCCCTGTCGCCACCCTCTTATCAAATCTGCAAACAGAATTAGAGGGAGAGGGCAGTGCCGGGGAGGATAGAGCTGCCATCCCCTCTGCAACATCCCCATCTAGTGGCCAAAGGTTAGAATTGCATGTTCCTCCGGAACACCTGATTTCCTGTAGAATTTGGACCGTTTGCAAAGCCCACAAAGGCAATCTGGGTCACTGCACTCGGGACACTGAGCACAGGTCAGCCCACTGCAAAGCCCTGTGCTTTCAAGAGTCGGAGGACTCACACTGCAGGCTTCCTAGTTTAGATGAGAATAATAATGATGACGACTGAATTTTCTTAGTTACACTTTTGCAGGTGAGATTTATCTTGCATGCTCATATTTTAAATACATCTCATTTAGTTCCCACATCCCACAGTACCAGTGCAAAAATTCAGGTCAAATGCTAAATCCTGCATTAGGAAGTGGCAAGGCAGAACGTCAGTCTAGATCGGTTGGGTTCAGTTCAGCTGCAGAGACCGTCACCACTGTGCTCCTATCTCTCCGATCAGCCAGTGGTTACAGGGCACCTAGTTCAGTCCTAGGGCTTCCCTCGTAGCTCAGCTGGTAAAGAATCCGCCTGCAACGCAGGAGACCCTGGTTCAATTCCTGGGTCAAGAAGATCCGCTGGAGAAGGGATAGGCCACCCACTCCAGTATTCTTGGGCTTCCCTTGCGGCTCAGCTCGTGAAGAATCCCCCTGCGATGCGGGAGAACCTGGGTTGGATCCCTGTGTTGGCAAGATCCCCTGGAGAAGGAAACGGCTACCCACTCCAGTATTCTGGCCTTGCGAATTCCATGGACTATAGGGTCACAAGGAGTCAGACACGACTGAGTGACTTTCACTTTCATTAATTTAGTCCTGCATGCATTTCTGCAAGACTTAATTTTGTTCCACTATTATTCTATCCTATTTTTAGACCTGAGACTAAAAAGTAGTCATTTTCCACACAATGACAGGCAGAATGACACGTTACAGCAAATAACTCTGCTCTCTTATCCCTTAGGAACCACGGGAGTGGTGCTGACGCAGAAGTGTTTCGACATGTACTCTGGAGGTAGGCCCCTCTGTTGGCCCCGAAGTCGAGGGTGGGCTGAGCTACCGCCTGTGGCAGGGAGGCCACCCATGTGCCAGGAAGCTGGGCTCCTGTCTTCAGAGACACAACCAGACAGCGGCAGAAAGGGCGGGGATTGGGGGGCGCGTGGAGGGCCATCCCGCTTCCTATGCAACCCCTTACTACTGGCTCATTGGGCTCTCCTGGATGCAGATCCTAAGACCAGGAAGTGAGGAGGTACTCTCCGGCGGCAGTAGGGAGTGGGGGAGTGAGCGGCGGAAAGGAAGGACAGCCAGTACCAGCGTTCTCCAGCCAGGGCCCACTGCGGGAGCTGGTGCCTCCGAGATGCTCTGAGGGGCGAGAGAGCTGGGCTGCTCCTACCCCTGTTCCTTGGTTCTTCTCAGACTTCTGGCCTGCCTCAGGGCACAAAGGAGCATCTGGAGGCCAGAGAAGACCTTCAGGCCAAGCAACGCTGGTGCTGGCAGTGGGAGGCCAGGGCGCGTGTGCGCAGCGTAGCTCCTTACAGACAGCAGAGGACTGGTTTCTACCAGGACAGATGAACTGAGCTCGGCCCCCTGTCCCTCCCTGTCCCCGCAATCACAGGGCCAGCTCGGCTGGGGCATCACCGCGCTGAGCCTAAGATCGCCCAGCCCGGAAGCTCCTCACAGAGCGGAGGCCCTGCTGCTCTCGTCAGCTGATTTCTTCTATCCTCAGTCTCCCGTCTCTGCCTCCATCTCCGGGGAGAACCTGCCTCGCTGCACCCCCCCTAAATACATGAGCCCAAGAGGGGAGCCGTCACCAAGTGGGGGAGAGCAGGAAGGCCTCTGGGCTCTGCGTGCAGAGCAGGGGCTGAAATGTGGGAAGGGGACGTCTGACGCCCAGAAGTGATGGCAGATGGTGTTTGAGAGGCAACCAGTGGCAGCATCCTTAGGGACAGACGTGGGGACCTATGCCATAGGCTCCAGGCTCCCCACCATGGCCATCTTCCAGCCAAGTCCCACCTCAGAGATAGGGCCTGCAGGGCCAGAGGGTGTGCCCCCTGGACCCGCATCAGGGCCCATTCACTCCCGTTCCAGGTGCCGCCACGCTGCAGACATGCCCGTACGACTGAGGGTGGCCCGGGGTGACGGCTGCTGGAGGGGAGGGTGGCAGTTTCAGAGCATGGGCAGGCAGGGTGGGCTGTCCATATGCAAGCATGCCAAGCGCCTCCTGGTGCAGGCTGGAGTGGGAGACGGGTGAGAAGAGCGTGGGGCAGGCCGCAGACTGAGGGCAGGGCCCTTCCTTTGTTCTCTGCCCAGGGTCTTGCAGATATTCAGGGTGGCCGGGGCCAGGTTATGGAAAAGGTCCAGCGTCTGGATTCAGAGATTTCAGGCTGTGAGACCCGAGGCGGGTGACATCACTTGAATGTCAGTTTTGTCATCTAAAAAATAGGGGTCACCATAGAGACTACTTCATGAGATGGATGTGAGAATTAAATGATACTCTGCAATAATCAGGAGGAGGGGCCCAGAGGGGCTTCACCCCGAACCCCCTCATCCCATCACTGTCATTCAGAAGCAAGACAGTCATATGTCAGGATGGAGAGGGAAAAATGAAAGGATAAACCAAGTTGTTTAGCGCCTTATTATAAACATGGGTGTAACCCTAAGTCATGTATGGATATGAGATGTGGACTATAAGGAAAGCCGAGCAGCAAAGAATTGATGCTTTTGAACTATGGTGTTGGAGAAGACTCTTGAGGGTCCCTTGGACTGCGAGGAAGTCCAACCAGTCCATCCTAAAGGAGATCAGTCCTGGATGTTCATTGGAAGGATTAATGCTGAATCTGAAACTCCAATACTTTGGCCACCTGATGCGAAGAGCTGACTCATCTGAAAAGACCCTAATGCTGGGAGGGATTGGGGGCAGGAAGAGAAGAGGACGACAGAGGATGAGATGGTTAGATGGCATCACCGACTCAATGGACATGGGTTTGGGTAAATTCCGGGAGTTGGTGATGGACAGGGAGGCCTGGTATGCTGCGGTTCATGGGGTCGCAAAGAGTCGGACACAACTGAGCGACCAAACTGAACTGAACCATAACTGATGGGGAACCAGAAACAAGCCTTTTGAGAGCAAGTCACCCCTTCCCACAGGACACCAAGAGAAAAAAAGAGAGATATGATGGCTTTTCGGAGTGAGAAGATAGTTATCGGAAGGCACACTTCATTCTTCCAAACATCTGCCGCCCCTCCCAGACAAGAGCCAGATGTTGATATCTGGTGAAGCTCAAACAAAGGAGTGTTTCTTTCAGAGCTCCCACTTTCGTCTCAGAGTCGAAGGGCCGCCGTGGTCACTGACTGGAGGCCTCCATGTTACAGAGCAAGTTGGCAGCTGGACTTGCTTGGGGGACTTGACTTTGCCTCTGAATTCAAGGGATCCCCACAGAATTAATAAGAATTGGGGCAGCTTCCTGGGCACACAGCCTGTGAGCAGGGCGGTCACACACAGGGCCTCTTGCTTAGAAGAAACTTGATTCCATGCTCTGCCTTCACTGTCTTGAAATGATCAATAATTTTTTCAACAAAAGATCCACATTTTCATTTTGCACTGGACCCGAAAGATCATGTAGTCAATGCTGCTAGTAATTGTAACTCTATTATAATGCACTTACTGTAAGCCCAGAGTTATCGTCACTTTTGACCTTTACAAAAGTGCTCTGAGCAGGGCTATTAATCATCCTCATTTGACAGATGTAGCCCCGGCTTTGCGCACCAGGTCACTCTTGCCTGTACTTCCTCTGCCATTCAAGAGCCCTCTGCATAAGTGACGCTGTATCCAGAGTACTATTGCATTCTCAGTATGTTCATTTAAATCAGCTCACTCTCTTTTTTTTTTTAACCTAAATAAATAGATCTTAAAAGGAAATTATATCACTGCCCTAAGTTGAAAGCCATTATCATTTTTTATGCAGGGAAGGTGACCATAAACATAAGCACAACAGAAAAAAGTTATCTGTCACTGAAGCAAACTGCATGCTGATGCCTGCCCAGGTGCTGTGCCTAGACCTGCTCTCTGTTCATTCCAGAGATCTCGCAAGAGCAGGCATGCTTTGCAGATGCAAAGGGAGATGTGCTGCTTGACCTAAGCTGGAGAGTTGTTCTGTGACCGGAGTTGTCCAGTAGGTGCACGCTCTAAGTCAGCACGGACCAGCTGGGCGCATCTGAAACAGTGTAGAAGGCGGCAGCTGGCAGTGTGCAAAGAGGCCAGAGCCCTGGGAGAGGACTGTGCGCAGACCATAGGGGGTGGGGTGTAGACCGCCAAAGGCTCTTACCTCAGCTGCAGCTCAGAATTGCTCGGGAAACACTCAATATCCAGAGCCCGCCCCAGGCCAGCTGAACGAGGGTGCCCTCACTCTCTGCAGATGGGGCTCGGCGTCCGGCCACCCGGGCCCTCCAGGATCATCAGGGCTAGAGGAGAAGATGAGGATAGCCAGCCATCTTTCCCCTAAATGACCTTCACCTCGTTTTTCGTTTCTCCCCCAGATGCTAGCCTCCTGGCAAAATTCCTTAAAGAAATTTCGGAGCAGATGCTGGTGTTGGTGGCCTCCTACGATGACCCAGGGACCAAGTAAGTGGGAACCTCTGCCTGCACTGTCCCTGACGATGCCAGGGACGCATAGACAAGGGGCAAGAGTGAATCCAACACTTACTGCATGCAAGCCCTCTCCTGCTATCCTGCGGCTCCAGCTTCTGGCAACTTCTCCTAAGGAACCAACCAGACAGGCGCACAAAGGGATGTTCTGGCGGATTCATGACAGTCGTGGTCACAACAGTGAAAAACCGGCCAATTAAAATACATCAATTAAAAAAAAAACCGGCCACCCTGTCTGTCTGGTAATAGCCAACTGGTGACAGAAATCATGATGTATGGCAACGTAGAATGTATTATTATATAGACATAAAAGAGAAAATACTGCATCAGAAATGATGATGTAAAAAATTTTTAAAAAAGAAAGAAATGATGATGTAGAAAATATTTAAGGATCTGGAAGAATGTCCACTCTTTAGCATTAATTTTTTAAAAATCAGGTTATGAAAGAGTTGGTATAATCCCACAGTGCATGAGGGAAAAAAACATGAAGGAGATATAATGAAATTTTACAATGATTATGTCAAGGGCAGGTGAGACTGTAAATCATTTTTAGTTACCTTGTGAAGTTCCATATTTCCCAGTGAACCTGCATTATATTTGTAAGCAAAAGCAGGACCATTTTAACTCCTCTCCAGCCTTGCGGGGTGGCTTTTGAAGGGGTGTCCTGGCTGCTCCCACTCAGAGCTCCTCACCGCCACCCACACTGGAGGTGGGGTGGAGGGGAGCCCAGGAGATGCTCCCCCTTCTCCCATCCCTCCTCACCGTCCTCGCTGGTCCCCTGCAGGATGAACAAAGAAATCAGGGAGCTCTTCTCCAACTTGGGCAGCACCCACGCGATGCAACTGGGCTTCCGGGACAGCTGGGTCTTCTTAGGGGCCCAAAACTTCAAGAGTAAAAGCCCCTTTGAGCAGGTGAGTTCCTGGCAGCCTCCTTGTCCCAGTGAAGAGGGGGTGGGGGGTAAAGGGGACGATGCCAGGGCGACGCCAGGGACGGACAGACAAAGGCTGGGATGGCTGGCGAAGAACACACGGGTCAGTGTGAGGAGGGCCACCCAGCTGTCATCCACCCCAGAGGTCAGGGTGGCCAGACTGGCTCCTTCTCCAGTAGGAAGCAGCCTTGGCCATTGTACAAGGAGCTGGGTCCTGTATAAACACATAGATAAGTAGATAAGTACCAAAAAGGAGAAGGGAAGGGGAGGGGAGAGATGAAAGGAAATTCAGGCATGGAGGAAAGGGAAAGGAATGTGGAGATGAAGCTCCTGTGACGTGATGGGGCAAGGGGGAGTCCAGAGCAGAGAGTGGATGTGTATCTTCTGATCCCCACTGCAAGCCCTTCCTCCCCACCTGTACACGGGCAGGTTTGGCCAGGGGAGCCCCAGTTCCCTTCTAAGTTCCCTGTGGAGAAGGTGAGCTTGTACAAAGAAGGAGACACAAGGAGGCCGCCGCGTGTGTATGTGGAGGTGTCAGGACAGACCCGTGATCTGAGCTCCACAGTCAGTACCCGGGGGCGGCCCAAGCAGAGGGCACCTGGGAGGCACCCAGGCTGGGGCTTGAGGTGCCCTCGCCGGAGGAAGGGGAAGTCAGTGGAGGGTTGGGGACCCCAAGGAAATGCTGCAGCTTGTCCCCACCATGCAGTCATCTGTGCATCCCCAGCTCAGAGCAATTCCAAAACCTGGGAGAACTGGCCAGGCCTCCCCAGCATGAAGCTGGCCAGTCTCTGGTGGTGAGAACATTCAGCTTTGCCAGGACCCAAGACAGGAAGCCAAGGGTCAGGCATATGGACCCACTGAGGAACGCAAACGCTGGCCTGAAGGCAACGGGGAGCCATGGTAGGTTAAGCGGGAGAGTGACCAGATCAGATGGATAATAAGAAAGACTAGTATTCAGCAAGTGCTTGCTCTGTGCAGGCACGGCTGAGCAAGTGACCTGCAGGGTCTTATTTAGCCTGACAGTGATCACGCATCACATCTCACAGACGGGGATCCAGAGCCTTGGAGACGTTTTAACCGGCTTGCTCTGTGATAGGGACGCATGTCTCATCCAGGTCTGCGGCCTCCGCAAGGCCTTCCCGTCCCGATACTTTCAGAACGGCCTCCGTGGCTGGGTAGAGACAGCGCTGTGGAAGCGGCAGGCGTCGGAAGGAGGCCTGGACGGGGCGGGGCTGCGGGCGGCAGAGAAGGGGCGGAGTCGAGCTGCCCAGGGCGGAGCTCCCGGAGGCGGGCGGGGAAAGGGCTGAGCCAAAGTGGGCGGCTAGGGGTCATGCCTGGCTTGGGAAATGTTGGCCTGTCTGTGTGTGTGTCTTTCCAAGAGAACGTATTCAGGCAGTCATAAATTACTTATTTTAAAAAAGAAGGAATAAAGTAGCTTCACCCTCCGGGGGCAGGGGCGCCAGAGTGCCCCCTGTGGGCGGTGCCGAGGCAGGACTCCCTAGGAAGAGGCTTGACGAGGCGCTGTTCCTCTTGAAAGAGCAGATTGCAGACCCAGCAAAACTGGGCCAGGTACAGCAAACGGGAAGCACGGAAGTCAAGTCAGCACCACCTGTTCCCTGGTTTCTGTGATAAGTTCGCTGCAACCCAACACCCAAATAGGAGCCAAAGACCCCAAAAGCATCCTGTCCTTTGTTCTCACACATGGAAAGCTGGGTTTTGGAGAAGCCTCATCTACAGTTTATTTTTTCTTCCTAAAAGTTAGTTAGCCAAGGTTATCCCACTGGGAGATTTTTATCATTTACATCTTTCTTCCACAAATTAAGCCTGAGCATTTTATGTTTTTTATTTTTTTAATTTCATAATATATATATTTTGTTGAAGTATAGTGTTCCAGGTACAGCAAGCCGATTCAGTTATACATATGCACATATATTATTTTCCAGATTATTTTCCATTATAGGTTATTATAAGATACTGACCATAGTTCCCTGAGCTATATGGTAAATCTTTGTTGCTTGTTGCATACCTATTTTTTAATTAAAAATCTAGCATTCTAAGTCAAACAGTCAAAATATCATAAATTTTTTAGTCAGGCAAAAAGTCATTAAGTTTTCTAAGATATGTATATTATACATACTATTTGTATCAGTCAGTCAGTCAGTTCAGTCGCTCAGTCGTATCCGACTCTTTGCGACCCCATGAATCGCAGCACACCAGGCCTCCCCGTCCATCACCAACTCCCGGAGTTTACTCAAACTCATGTCCATCGAGTCGGTGATGCCATCCAGCCATCTCATCCTCTGTCGTCCCCTTCTCCTCCTGCCCCCAATCCCTCCCAGCATCAGGGTCTTTTCCAATGAGTCAACTCTTCAAGTGAGGTGGCCAAAGTATTGGAGTTTCAGCTTCAGCATCAGTCCTTCCAATGAACGCCCAGGACTGATCTCCTTTAGGATGGACAGGTTGGATCTCCTTGCAGTCCAAGGGACTCTCAAGAGTCTTCTCCAACACCACAGTTCAAAAGCATCAATTTTCCAGTGCTCAGCTTTCTTCACAGTCCAACTCTCTCATCCATAGCACTGGAAAAACCATAGCCTTGACTAGAAGGACCTTTGTTGGCAAAGTAATGTCTATTTGTATGTATGTATACAAAAGCTTTTCTACTATGCTTGATAAAAGCCTGAGCATTTTAAAAACAATCTCTTGTTTTAAAAAAACTTTTATTGGAGTATAATTGCCTTACAGTGTTGTGTTACTTTCCACTGTACGCAAAGTGAATCAGCTCTATGTGTACACATATCCTCTCTCTTTTGGATTTCCTTTCCATTTAGGTCCCCACAGAGCACTGAGTAAAACTCCCTATGCTCTAAGTAGGTTCATTTTTAAACATAATCTTAACTGATGTATTCTCTTTACACATTTCTTTTTAATATTAATTAATATTACACAGTGGTTCCACCACTTGCTAGCTGGGTAGCCACAGGCAGTGACTTTGGTCCTCTGTGCCTCAGTTTTCCCATCTGTGAGCTGGGATGATAACAGTGGGCACTTCTTAGGTTACTGTGAGGATTAATTGCATAAAGTGCTTTCTGCCTGACATAGAACAGGCATTCATGAATTGCTAGAATGCTTCTTTTTTTTTAGAAGAATAGATTTACAATGTTGTATTAGTTTCCACTGTACATCAAAGTGATTCATCAAAGTTACACATATATACATATATTATTTTTCATATGCTTTTCCATTATGGCTTATTACAAAATACTGAATATAGTTCCCTGTGCTATAGAGTAGAACCTTGTTGTTTATCCATCCCATATATAATAGTTTGCATCTAAGTTGCTTCTTTTATTCTTGTGGTTGTTATTTTAATTTTGGTTAGTATTATTTTTTATTCAGTATTGATTTATTGATAATGAGAATATTAAAGGCAGAAAAATGAAAAAAATCTATTCACAATGCATGAATATATATTCTATCATATAAATATATTTTACTTAATTTGGGACTTTGCCTTGTTTGCTTTTTAGATTTTCCCTAAGTTTGTGTTAGGGGTTAGTTGTTATTATTATAATTATTATTATTGTCATTTGGGATGTCCTGGCAGGGCTGAAGCCCTTCAAGCACCACTTCCCCAATGCTTGTTGCCACCACCCCGCCCCCACTCACCCCCCAACCCTCCAGGGCATGACAAGCAGTGACTAGACTCTGAAACCTTGGGCAAGTTGTCCTCCACCAGCCTCAGTTAACCTGTTTGTGAAATGGGCTAGAAATATCCCTCCCTCCCCCACCCCCCATGGGGCAGTAGTGAGGATGAAATGAAGCCATTTAGGTTTTAAACACAAGGCAAATGCAGGCGTGAGTCCTAACACAGTCAGTCTCTCTCTCTCTTTCTTCTGTCTCTCTAGTTCTTAAAGAACAACCCAGAAACAAACAAATACGACGGCTGGCCAGAGCTGCTGGAGCTGGAGGGCTGTGTGCCCCGGAAGATATAGGGTGGCTGCGGCCCTTCCTGGGCTGGGGCCCGAGGCTGCTCCTGCCTGACCTAGGAATCGGAGCCCAGGATCACTGCGAGTCGGACGGGCAGGAGCTGACAGACAGCAGAGAAGTGGGAGAAGCCATGGGTCGTGGAAAGTGCTGCGGGCCCTCCAGTACTCTGCGGGCTCCCTCTGCTGGAAACAAAACCTTCCTGGGGTAGACGCATCCTCTCCGGAGTTGGCCAGCGTCCACTGGTCCTTCCGGAGCCTCTGTCTGTGGAGAGAACAGGTGTGCTTTCCCTAGGGGACCGCTGACTGTCGCTCCCGGGGGAAGGACAGGACAGACTGCCTGCACCTGAGCACAATTAAACTTTATTTTTGGTGATGTCAAACCAAATTTCCCACCCCTTTGCTGTGCAATGCTTCCCCGGGGGTGGGAATGGTCCAGACAGGGTTTGCTCAGCCCCGTGTTCCCACAGGTCAGCAATGGTGTCAAGCCCCTGGTTAGGCAGCTGGAAAGGAGGTTGGTTTTATAGGGATCTCATTTAGATATGAAAGCATTGTTGGTTCCCAGCATGAGGTGTAAGACCCACAGGAGCAGAGAGGGCCGGAGGGCCAGACACGGCGGACACGGTCTTCCACTGCTATTTGAATGAGAGCTGCAGAAAATCTAGAGCTGGTGAGGGGGAGGACGCGGGGAGATCTGAGAAAGGCTGGAAGGAACAGCCAGACTGGAAGGCTTCGGGGAAGACATCCTGGCCATCTCCGTGTGGGGATTTCGAGCACAGGTTGTTTATCTGGGAAGGGCCTCTGGAAAACACCCATAATGGGCAGGGAAGTAAGACAGGGAAGAGAAGGCAGCCCAGCAGGGGTGTGTTGTCGACTCAGCTGCCACTGTGGGTGGTGAAACTTAGTCCCAAGGGAACCCCTAGGAACTGGCGTCCAACACGCACCTCAGAGCTCTCAGGAGAGGTGAGGGAGCTGGGGTCCTTACGCAGCGGCTCCCGTGGGCTGCCGGTGTTGTCAAAGTCCTGGGCGCAGTCCAGTCTGCCCTACGTGGGGGAGAGCAGCCATCTTGGCTTTGCAGAGCGTCCTTAGCCAAGAGATGTCAATACCAACCACGGGAGGCCACTGAAGTGGAGAAGCCCGAGGGATATGGTGGTGAGACCCTGCCTGGGGTCTCTGAGAAGGGCCGGGGAGAGACAGACCAAAGCCTGGGAGGAGCCATGGGGGCAGAGAGCACTGGCCCTTGGGCTCCTGGAGCGTGTACCAGGGAGAGAGCAAGGCTCACGGAGAGGACGCCCAGGCCCCAAGTGCAGACTCCCCGAGCGGTGGGAGCAGAAGCTGAAGTCCTGTGCACTCCACGGGTGTGGGGCTCACAGTTACCGAGCTCTGAGGACAGAGGGGGCTTCAGAAGGGCCGAGAGGGCCTGGGGTAGAGGAGGACAGCGTCTGGAGCCTTCACCAGGGCCTTGGCAGGCGGCGGCGGGGGCTGCAGTTGCGTGGGGTCAAGATCAGTGATCAGAGCCTGGTAAGACAGCAGTGAGCAGGCCTGGCTAAGGAGGTCAGAAGGCGCCTGGCTGGCCACCCTGCCGATGCCACAGCCCCATGCCTCTTCCCCAGGCATGGCAGCTCACTCTCAGGGGAAGTTTGCGGGCCCCATCTGACCTCCTGCACATCCACATAACGCTGGCAGCAATGGGGGGCAAGCAAACAAATTTGCCCCATTCCTCCCTTTTTGTTCCAAGTGGAAGGCCCTCTCCCCACACTTGACATGCTGACAGAGGGCTGCCCCTGCACCCCCAGTACCCTTCCATCCTGATCCCCCAGGACCAATGGGTCAATCTTGGGGCAGGGGGGTGGGGGGCCTGCTTCTAAAGGCCCTGGACCCCGACCAAGCCCCTCAGCTCTCTTAGCTGACTCACTGTAATGGGTGGTTAGCCGCCGCAGGCAGTGTGGATGGTCAGAAAGGCCAGGCCCAGCCCTGAGTGCTGGCTCTGCCACCCTCTATCTGGATGAGCAGGTCATGTCACCTCTGGGCCAGAGTTCTCCTTTGAGAAATGGGGGCAAAGGGCATCAGTCTCTCAGGGGCTTGTGGGCACTAAATATGATAAAGTAGCCATATCACCAGAAGTCAAAGAAGATCATACGTATGTACGATGTTTGGGAAAACATCTGGCCAGACAGCCCCTCTGGGGATGAAGGTGCCGGCAGTTTGCATTATTACCATACACTACTCTTATGTATGCTATTTTGGGGGATTTTTTTTTTTTTAAGACAAGCAAAAATATCTCATAAAATTAAACAAGGACGAATAAGACTGCTAAAGTGAGGCTATAACCAGGAAGGAAGGCAGTGTTCTCCGCAGGGGCCACGCTTTAAAAAGGACCACCTGGTTGTGGTACTTTTCTAGAAGCTGCATTTGCACAACACTTCAAAGAAGATTGAGAAAACGTCAAGAGGATGAATCAGAGAATTGAGGAAGGGTCTCCTGGAGATGGGGAGCTTGGAAAGGCAGCACAGCGAGAAGGTTGGTGCCCCACCCACCCAGCCCCTGTCCCAGCTTGTGCTCAGACTGGCTGGTCACTCTGCACTCTCCTTTAGAGAACTGCCCCGGGGCTACGCAAACCTTCTTTGCTCCTGAGTGCAAAGAAGAGAGGCCAGGAAGTGCCGGCGTTCACATGAGCCAGGGCTGGTCCATAGCTGATGACTCCCTGGGCTTGGGGCGGGACCGCCATGAGGGGTAATGCACGCATCCCCCAGAGTTCCCTGTGGGCTCGAGTTAAAGCTGGGACTTTGCCCGAAAGCATCCCTTCGCCCCGTTCCTTCCACTTCCCCATCCTGCCCCCGCGCTCCCTTACCTACATCCTCCAGTCCTTCATAAATCACTGGCCTGAAGTCGTATCCCAAAGTCGGCTTCTGATGGACTTTGGTCCCTCCCCCCGGAGAGGCGGTGGGCATGGCCAGCGGGTAGGGCTGCGCGCAGGCCTGGACTAGGAGCCAAGACCGCCCTGTCTGCACGGATTCCCCTTAAACGCCACTTCTTGAAGCCACGCTGGGCCTCGCTGGGGCTGGCGTCACAGACCACCCATCAGACTCCCCATGTCATCTTCAGGGCACTGTGGTCACTGTAGGGACCCCCGGGTCAGGCCAAGATTGGGGCAGGATAGAGAATCCAAAACACCAGCCATCGAGAGCGGAGTCTGTAACACTGAGTCTACTGCCCCCCCTGAGGGTCAGCTCCCTCACTCACCTTCTATGTGTCAGAAACGGGGTGTCTACTGGGGACACCCCGATGAAGGGAACGAGGCACGTTCCTGCTCGTAGTCCGGGAGGGTCACAGATGAAGACGCAATGCAGCTTGATAAGGACTATGTTGGGGGACAGCTGTAGGGTCAGGGAAGGCATCCTGGAGGAGGCAGCACGCATCGAGAGCCCTGGGAACGTGCCGAGTTCAGGCCACGAGGGGAAAGCGGCGTGTGCCGGGCGAGGCAGGAGTGTAAAGGACCCCCGCAGGGGGCACAGAGAGGGTGCCCAGCGCTGAGCGGACGGGGCGAGGGGGCCTTGTGGGCTAGGCGAAGGCTCTCAGACTCTGCCCAGGAGCTGTGGGCATACACTGAGAGATCTAAGCTGAGGCTGGCATGATCGGATTTGCAGTTTTTAAGACATTCCTCCTGGCTGTTGTATGGAGAAGGGAGTGGAGGCAAGAGGGTCAGTGAGGAAGCTGCTGTGTCATCCGGGGAGAGTGGGTGGTGGCCTGGCCAGAGACGGGATGGGGGAAAGGGACCAGTCTCAGGGGTATTCGGGAAATAAAATGGACAAGACTCGGGGACTGACTCTCTCATCATCGGGGTGACAAGCCTTCAGGAATCCCTGCAAGGAACTCATGACCTCAGAATCCGGGGCTTGCATTTCCCTTCATCCTTCCCACCAGCGTGCCAGTGCTGCCTCCCAGCAGTGAGGCTGGGGCCATGAGCGGAGTGGGTGTTGCCCAAGTCACAGCGAGGTCTTTCCAGTAACTGTAATTCTGGTCCTAACCAGTAGGTGGCAGCCCAAGATAGAAAGGGAAGGATGGTATGTTCACCCAGGTCTTGGGAAAGGCTGGTGCTTAATAGACTGGTCCCCGGGGCTTGCCAATGGGCAGTGGACTTACCACCACTATTATGAGGCACATCACAACAGAGCAGTCCCTAACTTCTCTGGAGACTTGGCTGTCATCCAAATGGGCTCTGCACAGAATTTTACATGAGTTACCTCATTTCATCCTCATAGCCGCCTGGGATGGGGATCCTCATTATTCCTTTTATGCATACATAAAATGAGGCTCAGAGAGGTCAAGTAACTTGTCCAAAGTCACACAGCCAAGAGCCTCAGAATAAAGATTGGCATCCCGGTTTATCTCCATCACTACAGAAAACAGACTTTTTCAGAAAAACTTGCCCTAAAACTACTCTGAAACTACTACTATTTTCTATCCCCCTTTATCTTTCCATCTTGACTCCCTCTCCCTTCCTCCTCCTCCTGCATGCCTCTGAGGACTTATGAAAATTGCCAAAGGTCTCAGCATCTACCATCATTCTTTGGGAGAGATGGAGGAGGCTGGGCTTGGGAGATCTGGAACTCCTCTGTTCAGAACCCTGCCACGTACCGCAGGCCTTGCTTCTTTCCACAAGGCTGTGGGCCAGGAAGGAGCAGATGTTTATCTGCTTTTTTCGGATAAAGAAAGAAGCTAAGCATTTTGCTCAGGCCACACGGTGAGACCAGGCCAAGCTGGATCTGGCTAGTCCTGACCGTCCACCACCAGCCGTTGTTCCACAAACCACTTGTGTATTTCAAGCATTGCCCCTGCAGGGACCACCACTCCCATTCCTCCTGCCCAAGGTCCAAAGGCTGGTTTTCAGACCCCTGTCCTGCCAGGAGCCAGGCTTCAGACATCCAGTCAATCGAGGCATCCGGTCGAGCCAGCTTTCAGTGTGGCTCATAAGCCCTATTTCAGCAGGACTCCAAACAGGTGGGGGGAAATTAATAAATGTGTAAAATTCCTTTTTCTCCCTTCCCATCTCACCAAGAGCCAAGCCAGTGGATAATTATGGGATGGCTGCCAACAGAGTTTGGTCTTCAGGGCTGACTGATGGCGCTTGTACTGCTGTGGCTGACGGCCAGTCTAGTCACCGCTCTTTCCAGTTTTGTGGGTGTTCTTACTGTGGGAAATCAGAAGCTGCACCCCTACTATGACTGGGACAGGGAGAAGAGGCAGGAGCTGAACCTAGGAGAAGCAGCAGAGGAAAGAAGCCACACTTTGGCTTGGCTGGAGGGGACAGAGGTGCTGGGGAAATACAGCAACAGCAATAACACCAGTGTTGATAATCGCCATGCAGGGAGCACTCACGATGAGTTAGGGCCGTGTTAAGCACTCTACGTACTTAAGACTTTTTCATCGAATCCTGCATCATTTATTTATCCCCTCCACCAATATATGGGCTTCCCTGGTAGCTCAGATGGTAAAGAGTCTGCCTGCAATGTGGGAGACCCCGGTTCAATCCCTGGGTCAGGAAGATCCCCTGGATAAGGAAATGAAAACCGACTCCAGGATTGTCGCCTGAAAGATCCCACGGACCGAGGAGCCGCCAATATGTCCTCAGTGACTGCGGCATGCCGAGCACTATTCCAGACGCAGGGGAGTGAACTGAGGGAGAAGACAGACCAGTCCCAGCCTCCGTGAGACGCCATTCAGGTAGGGATGACAGGCAATAAACGCAGTTTCCGACAAGTGCTGTGATAAATACTAAACAGAGAGCTCTGAAGGCCACAGGAAGTCTGGGAAAGCTTCTCTGAGGCAGGGATAACTGAGCCTAAAAGATAGAGAGTAAAGAATCGTGCCAAGATTTTAAAAGCAAAATGAATTCAAGGGAGAGAGATGGGAAACATTTCAGGCAGCAAGAGCAAAGGTGCTGAGGTGAGAACAAAAGGCGTCCAAGCAGGAACTGTCAGGGAGGGGAGGGGTGCGGCAGGTGAGGTCTCAGAGGCAAGCAAGTCTTGCTGAATCAGACCTGTGGACCACAGGGGATTCCATTCTATGGGCAAAGTCGGCTCTAGAGCACCTAATCCTGCACCCTTCACCACCAGCTGCCATTTCATTCGTCATCCATGTCACAACCCATCCCTGTGCCAGGCTCTGTGCCGGAGGAAAGGCAAGGCCACCGGGGTTTCCCCACCCAGCCAGCTCTTGGGAAAGGATGCTGTGCTGATTCAAACTGCTTACCTGGGACTTGCCAGCGGGCAGCGGGTCGATCATCGGTATTAGTAACAGCGGAATAACAGCAGCATCTAAATTCCGTGGACAATTGCTGTCGTCAAAACCTGTGTCAGAGCTTTATGTGAATTACCTCATTTCATCCCCACAGCCCTGTGGGATGTGGGACCACTGTCATCCCAGTTTGGTCAAGAGGAAGATTATGAAGCAGGGAACGACATTTAAGCTTTAACAGGACAGTGGCGTCAGCTGCACACACCTCCCCTTCCAGCCCTCAGAGCAGCACCCCCGTGAGCTGTGGTTATCTGACCACCCCACCACCACCACACACACAGGTGAACAACCCGGGGCTCAGAGGTCAAGTCATGTGAGGAAAAGAGCTGGACTCCAGGCCAAGGTGACCCCAGCCTTAATCTCGCCCAGGCCGGTGACAAGCAGCAGGGAGGGGTGGAAATGAGGAGGACGGTGGCTGCTGGGCGACACTGAGACCTTGGCCCCCAGCCTGGAATCCAGCCTCCAGATATTTTCCTGGCCTGAGCCCAAACCCGCCGCCCGGCTTGGACTGCGGCTCTGGTGAATGAAGCATTCCGCTCCGGGCGTCTCTGCTCCAGAGAACCCCAGCCCCGAGGGCCTTCTCAGATCTGTTCTTAACAGGCTGAAACAGCCTGAGGGTCACATTCCCACACAGACCCTCCCGATCTCTGCCGAGCCTGTCTGGGCTTGGATGTCAAGCCCAGCCCTCTGGGCTGCCAGAGGTCACCTGCCTCTCCCCAGCTGCCTGCTCTGGGGGGGAGAGGACTGCTCTGCTCCTCGCTGGGAGGGGCAGGAGTGCGGGAGGTGAGGACCCACCGGGACCCCAGGAGGGCCGCGGCTGCCTGGGGCCAGCAGGCCCCTCCGTCAGGATCAATCACCCTAAGCCTGTCTGAGGAGCAGCCGGCTTAGGAGCAGCCGTGAAAGCCGCCTTTGTGCCTGAGGAGAATGAGCCACAGGAGGACGGGGGCCCCTGGCCCAGGGCACCCCTCGGGCCCCGGATCCTGAAATAACACCGAGGGGAGGACCCCTCGGCCTGGCCCCGGGCCCAGCCAAGCCCGGTGCCCGCTTTGTGCCATGGGAGCTGCCCAGGGGAAGAAGGTAGGAGTCCCCAAGAGTCCTGCAGATGCCCTGGACGCGGGGAGGGAGGCTGCGCCCACCAGGTGGGGTCCCTCACACTCTGCCGGCCGGCCCCCTCCCTGAGCTCAGCGCTAAGATTTCATGTGGAATCCTGGCTGGGGCTCAGGGCAAGGCCTGCGTCCAATCTCTCCATCTCTGAATCAGACCTGGGGCCGCCTGGCCTCTCAAGCTCCCTGGTCTTATACACACACACACACACACCCTTCCTGTCCTGCCTCCAGGTTCCCTGGCCGCTCCCCGAAACCCCCACCCCAGCACCAGGGGAGCCTGGCACAGGTGACGGCAGGGCAAGAAAACAATAACCACCATTGTAACTAACTTGGCTAGCCAGTTATCACCAGAGGTAGGGCCAAGGGCAAGTTATTGAAGCTCTCGGTAGCTCATTTCCTCGTCTGTGAAATGGGGACGTTAGTAGTCACTACCTCCCAGGCATGTGGTGGGGATTAAAAGAATTACAATATGCAAAGTGTTTGAAAGAGTGCCTGGCACATAGTGGGCTATATACAAACTATGGCCTGTTGTTGGTAGATTTGTCTTCGTATTATTATCCATCTATCCATATTGTCCATCCATCTATTATCCTTCTAAATCTGGGTTCTCCATGGGGTAGGGGGAGGGAGTGTTGTAGACAGCACAGCCAGTGCGGCGTTTCTGAAAACGAGGTCTGTACACCCCTTGTGTTGGCTTTAAACATGGTGGGGGGGGGGGGGAGGTGTGGGAGGGGGCTTGTTAACCTGTCACTATCTCAGGCCTCACCCAGAGCCCCTGGGTCAGAGTCTCTGAGGAGGGGCTGGGAGTCTGAGCCTTTTCACACTCTTGGGGAATTTTGGCACATGCTCACAGCCATTCCAGGACTGCCCACCAGCAATGTGGTCAGGCTGCCGGGTCCCAGCTCCTCCACCTACTTCCTGTGGTGAGGAACCCCACCCTCTGCATCCCAGTCCTCACCTGGGAAGTGGGGTGGGTGTCCCTCTCTGGGGGGATCCCTGAGATGCTGCCAGTAAAGTGCTTATCAGCTTCCTGACCCCCAGAGGGCCCCATTCCCGGAGATGCTAATCCTCACCCAGCTGTGATGACCTGTTGTATTAAAGGCGAGGAAGTGAGGTTCAGAGGCCAAGCGGGACTTCTTAGCCAGTGTGGAAAAGGGCAGGATTTTGACCCCCTTCTGCTTAACTGCAAACTTTCTTCCAACCCGGCCCATCCCACACTTTTCAAATTTAAAGAAGAGTACATCATGGACCTGTGGAGGAAGAACTCTGGTCCTTAGTTTCTCCATTTGCAAAATAGGAGTGTTGGGCTAGATAACCGCTGCATGCATGCTAAGCTGTGTCCGACTGTTTGCAACCCCATGGACTGTAGCCCACCAGGCTCCTCTGTCCATGGGGATTCTCCAGGCAAGAATACTGGAGTGGGTTGCCGTGCCCTCCTCCAGGCGATCTTCCCGACTCAGGGACTGAACCCGGATCTCCTGCATTGCAGGCCGATTCTTTTTTTTTTTCCCCCATTTATTTTTATTAGTTGGAGGCTAATTACTTTACAGTATTGTAGTGGTTTTTGCCATACATTGACATGAATCAGCCATGGATTTACATGTATCCCCCATCCCGAGAGGCCGATTCTTTACCATCTGAGCCGCCAGGCCTCCTAGTGCTGGCCTCGCTTCCCATTGCAAGGCTGACTCCTGCCTGCAGGGGTCAGTGTGGGTCACCTGCAGTCAGGGCAGGAAGGTGATGGGACACAGTCTCTGGAATCCCACAGCTGCCCTCCCAGCCAAGCCTCGGGCCCTGGCCCTGGCCCCAGCCGATCCCCTCTTTCAGAAACACTCTTTCCGCTCCTGCCCTCTGGATCCTATCGGTGCTGAACTTGAGGCAGGAAGTCATCATGGAAGCCAGGCTCCCAGGCCTAAAAATGACCCTAATAAGGTCTGTCCCAGGAAGGACGAAGTATAGCTCACAGTCTGCCTCTCCCTGTTCCCACTCTGCAGCTGACATCACAATGGATCCCCACACCCTTTCCCACTAAGTCCAGACAGCTTCAGAATCCTCAACGCAGCCTAACGGGTCAGTCAGAACTTGCCCCCAGATTGAAAGTCACACCTATCCTTGGACCCAGCCCCTTCCCCACCCCAGGGGAAAGCCCTCCAGGGAGAAGGCAGCAGGGCACAGTGATTAGGAACATGGGCTACACAGTCAGACAGGCCTGAATCAGTTCCTCCACATCCTCTGTGACCTTTGGCAAGTCACTGCACCTCTCTGATTCTACCTTAGTAAATGAAGGATAAAAGACCCTCCTCAGATTGTCCTAAAACCCAGATGATCCCATGCCTGGAACAAAACGGGCGCTCAGTCTCTCCCTGAATCGGATCCTCCCGTGCCTGCGTCCTCTTCTGAGCCTCACCAACCTTCCCTTGAGCCAGCAAGGGCATCAGTATCACGGCCAATGGCAGGCATAAAAGCTGACACCCAGCAACTGTGCCTTCCCCCGGGGGTCAGTGGTGAGCCAGGCTGGAGCAAAGGCTGTGAGCAAGCCTCAAGCCCAGGCTTCCCCATCGGTAGACCACCCACCAGACCTCCCCCAGGCCCGCCTCCCTCCTTCCAGAGGCAACACCCCGCTGGCCTTTGTGTGATGTGTAACAGGCTTGCTGTGTGGAAAGTAATTCCTGTCACCTATTTACTCTCTGACGGGCTTGTCCCATGAGATGCACCCTGCTATCCTCAGAGGCATCCCATACCCTGCCCCCAGTGTAATCATAAAATAACAGCTCTAGAAAAGCCTTGGTGATGCAGTCCAGTCCCCCCTCACTGAACAGCTGGGAAGACTGAGGTCAGAGAAGGGAAGGACTTCCCAGGGCCATGGAGCCAGGGCCAGGGCATTTCTGTAGTGCCTGCAGCTCCTTCCCCAGCACCAGGAAAGGAGGACGGAGCTGCCCCTTGGAGATGACTCCTGCCCACAAAGTGCGCTGTCGGGGTACCGAGCTCCATCCACATCTTCATCTTTCCCGCCCCCGCCTCCCCCAGCAACATAGTAACTGGGTACCTGCTCCCCTGTGGCTTCCCTGTGAGCTCAGTGGTAAAGAATCCTCCTGCCAATGCAGGAGACCTGGATTCCATCCGCGGGTCAGGAAGATCCCCTGAAGAAGGGAACAGCTATCCATTTCAGTATTCTTGCCTGCAGGATCCCATGGACAGAGGGCCCTGGCAGGCTACAGTCCGTGGGGTCACAAGTAGTTGGACATGACTGAGTGACTAAGAATACTTGCACCTGCTTCCCTGTGCTGGGAACTGAGCCAGAGATGGAAGGGATGGTTCCTGCCTTCACAGCCGTCTCTGTGAGTTGGGGAGATGGAGAGGCAGGCAAATAATGATGGTGGGAACAGCACGTGTGACGATAAAGATGCGGCTGACCGGTCGGACTTGTCAGGACCATCTCCAGCTGCAGTGAGGGCACCAAGTGTGAGGACTCCAGGTTGGAGTCGGCTGCTGAAATTCCCATAAATTAGATTTCACTTAGAATGCCATCTGCTTCGAGGAAGGGAAAACCCAAAACCAGCTGGTCTAAACAATAAGGAAATTTATTGGGTTCCCTAAGTGGAGGTCCAATGGCTCAGTAATGTCTCCAGGGCATTTCCTAGAAATATGCAAGCAAGGTTCCCTTGAATTTCACTGGGAACAATTAAGTCATGTGCCATCCCTAAAGCAGCCCTTATCCCCTGGGGAATACCAAGGGCATTGGCTTCACCTGGAATCCTGAACCTGGTGCTGGCAAAGGATGGAAGCAGGCCCATGGGACTGGTTGTGGCCAACCAGAAACCCCTTGGGGCTGGAGATCAGTCCCCCAATGTCACCCCCCAAAACTTAACAGGAGAGAGTAAGATGGATCCTGGGCATTCAGTCATGCCACCCCCGTGGGAGAGGTGGTATGACCATGGTGTGAACAGAGAGAATGGAAAGAAATTGAAAAGTTCTAGGGGGAGGCAGAAAGCATGCTGGACCAAGAGTCACAAAGCAGACATTGTTGCCCCTACTTGTCCTGGGCAAGTTCTGAACTTCCCTTGAACTCAGCATGTTGTAATCTGCAAAGCGGGTACCCAGGCCACACTCAGGATTTTTGCAGAGGATCAAATGAAGGCACTTTCAATACACGGAAGCAGGGTTTCTGTTTGGAACATTCCAGAAGCTGGAAATATTGGGCAGCTGGGTGTGGACTGATTTTCTTCATTTTTTATTTTTGGCCGCACTGAGTCTTTGAAGTGGCGCACAGGCTCTTTGCTGCTATACACAGCTTTCTCTAGTTGTGATGTGCTGGCTTCTCCTGGCTTCACTTGTTGCGGAGGCACAGCTGTAAGGCGTGTGGGCTTCAGTAGCTGCGTCTTGTGGACTCTAGAGTGCAGGATCAGTAGTTGTGGCACATGGGATCTTGGTTCCCCAACCAAGGATCAAACCCATGTCCCCTGAATTGGCAGATGGATTCTTCACCACTGGACCACAAGGGTCCTGGCATGAACCTGGTGGACACCATTTTCCTGGGCCCTAAGACCATCTGTGACCATTTTCCTGGGCCCTAAGGCCACAGGACCGCCACGGTCCTGGCGTATGTTAATTTTAGAGAGATGAGTGCAGACAACAATGTCCTGCGTGGATCCTTGCTTTAAGTTCTTATGACAGTGAGGTTGCAGGTCCTTGGGTAGAAAGGGTCCAGGAAAAGCAACTCCCACGAATCTCAGACAGCCCTTGAGGGCATGGACACAGCATTCTCTACAACATTCCTCCGAACTCAGCACCACCCGGGTTTTTCACTTCCGTGAACAACTCTGTTGATGTTTGCCAAGACGCTCATTGCTTTGCATTCATCTTCATTAGAAGAATGTTTCCATGGCTGAAACAGAAGGGAAAAAAATTGGGAGAGATGGTTAATTTTGATAAACAGCCTGGAAGGGAGTGTTTGTTCTTACAGAGCCCAAAAGGCACCCATCCGGCACGGCCCCACTGACTCTGAAGAGTTGGCCCAAGGAAGGGTTCCACTCGCCAGCCCACAGCTGAGCCGGGCCTGAGGGCTGCATTAGGAGCCCCTCGCCATCCGCACCAACCTACCCCCCGCTACTCTGCCCACCACCTCAGACAGCTTCTCTGAGGGGAAAGTTTACCACCAGGCTCCCAGAGGACTCAGAATGGGGGGCTCCAGGCCAAGAGGAGAAGGCTGTCAGGAGCCCATGGGGAGACCCCTTCCTCACCCCCAACAAAGCAGAGACCTGCTCCTGGCTGAGCCCTGACTCCCAGCCTCCCGGGCTTCACTCACACCAGCGGCTGATGCCTGGAAGGCCCTCCCGACGGCGGCCCGCACATCCAGCCCGTCTCTGAGCTCCAGGCCCAGCGCCCGCCCACCTGCTCTTGTGACTGCTCTTGGACCAGGCAAGTGTTGAATTCTGACTGTACCCCCAGCAGATGTTCCGTCACAAGGTGTGAGGGCAGACGAGGAGGAGGGGGCAGAGCGGTTTCTGAGCACTGACCCTGCCAGCCACCGCGCGCGGGGCTTTCACAGGCTTCCCTTCACCCTCCCAGCCCCGCAAGGCAGACGATGCCATGCCCACATCATGGATGAGTGACACCATGGATGCGCCGCTCTGAGTGGCTGAAAGGGGCTTTTGAAGGCAGGTGGAATGACCTTTGGAAGCAGAGAAAGGGCACCGTTTTCCTAAGGGCCCTAAGGCCACCTAATGAAGCTGTCATTCTCTGCTGCTCTTGGCTTCCCAGGCTGGGTTCAGGTCGGGCACTGCACAGAAGCGATGAGTGCCTGGGTTCATAGGGGTGGGAATCCATCCGACATCCGCCAGTGGGGCCTTGGGCCCGGGTGCTAGTTAAGTCTGCCCAGAGGCAAGAGTATTGCTCTATATAATGATGCAATGCCATCACTTAAAGCCCTTCAACCACCTTTCCCAAGAAACTTTTCCTGTCCGTCTTTGTGGCTGGAAGTCCAGCTTGGGAGGGAACGACGTTGAAGGAGAAAGTAAGATGCCCACCCAGCTGGCACTTCTTATAGGACGTCTTCCCTGCCTGGGTCTCAAATGTCCACACAGGACTCGGGGCTGAGTAAGAAGGGGAGGGGCAAGCCTGTCCCAGAGCTGCATTTGCTTAACTAGGTCTGCATGTTTTACTAAACCTGAAGGACTAGCAGGGGTGACCGGGAAGGGGCCAGGGAGATGAGAAGGAGATAACAGTCTTCTTGTGAATGTGCTAATAAGAATCCTCACCACAAAGGTACCGACGCCCCTATTTCACCAGACTCAGGGAGGCACCCGGCAAGTACCGGGGCTGGGACTTGAACCAAATCCGTCTGGTGCCTCAGACCACCTTCTTGTTGACTTGCTGTTTTCGAGCATCAGGATGAAACCGCATCTCAAGCCAGAATAAATCTTCATCTTGTGGGTAGAGTTACTAGCTGGTGGTGATTCCGGCCCCACTGGGAGCGGCGCCGAAGAAGGGCTTTAAAGTTCAGAGGAATTTAATTTCCATCATGAAAGAACTTGGAGGTGGGGCAGGAGGGGCCAAATCAAAAGCCGGCTTTTGAGAAGGCAGAAACCCAAAAGCAGCTCCCTTGCCAGGGGCCCGGGGATCTGCTTTCAGAACACTGTGTCTCCTAAGCCTTCATGAACGAGGGGCTTTGTTCGAGTGAGAGATCAGATCTCAGGCCTGGGGGGTGGGGGGGGGGGGAGGCAAGCAGCTGGAGCCTTGCTTCTTCATCTAAAATCTGAGAGGGGTAAATGCAACCAGGAAAGCCACCCCAAGGAAGCCATGGGAGGCAGACTTGGTGTTGGTTTTCCTGCTTCCAAGGGTGCAAGTCATGATGGGGCTTGGGGATGTCACCCCCCCAGAACAGAACCCGCGGGGCCCAGCCAGAGACCAGGGGGCGACTGCTGTCTAGAGGGACCTCCCTGCAGGGTTGTCCTTGTGCACGTGCACTCTTGGGAACACTTGGGGGTCGTTTTGGGGTGTTGTTCAGTCGCTCAGCCATTGTCCAACTCCTTGTGACCTTGTGGACTGCTGCACACCAGGCTTCCCTGTCCTTCACCATCTCCCAGAGTTTGCTGAAAAGCATGTCCATTGAGTTTTGGGGTATATGATGGGGCCAACGTTTGTGGGGAGTCCCACCATCAGGTCAGCATCAGTGAAGGTCCCACAGAGATTCTGATCACAAGCAGGCCCTGGGAAGTGACGTCTTGGTTCCCGAGGGCTGGGTGGCTGAAAGCATCAGAGCTGTATCCCCTCACAGCACTGGAGGCTGGAGGCCTGCAGTCAGGGTGTCGGCAGAGCCAGGATTCTCTGAAGGCTCTGGGGAGAGCCTGTCCTCTGCCTTTCTCTCTGCTCCCGGGGTGTGAGTGTGCACGCTCGGTTGTGTCCGACTTTTTGCAACCCCATGGACTGTGGTCCACCAGACTCCTCTGTCCATGGAATTTTCCAGGCAAGAATACTGGAGTGGATCGCCATTTCCTTCTCCAGGGGATCTTCCCAACCCAGGGATCAAACCCACGTCTTTTGTATCTCCTGCATTAGCAGGTGGATTCTTTAGCACTGCATCAGCTGCTGATCGGCCATCTTTGTCATCCCTTGGTTTATAGATGCATCTCACCTGCATCTGCCACCGTTGTCACATGGCATCTTCTTGTGTGTCTGCATCTCGTCTTCTTAAAAGGGCACCAGTCATATCAGCTGAGAGCCCACCCTCATGACCTCATTCTAACTGAGTACATCATCAGAAACCCTGTTTGCAATTCAAGTGACGTGCACAGGTACTGGGGCTAGGGTTTCAACATAGCTTTTAGGGGATATAATTCCATTCAGCCCCTAACCGTGACCCCGTTCATCCTCTCCTGGCTGTGCTCCTGGGGCCTGCAGTTCATGCTGGCTTCTGTTCTTGGCAGCGGCTTCCCACGCGGGATTCCCAGAGAGTTTCACTTTGATTCGGAAACGGACCCTCTACTCTCCTGAGTAAAACGCTTGAAGAGCAGTTACAAGGAAATCACAACCATAGAGAAGAGGGGATGAGCCCTCCACCCCTACTCCTGCCTGGCCACCTAAGACGCTCACACTCACTCTGCTCCAACCACACTGGAGTCCACGGCTTCCTCCAACAAGCCAAGAGCTTCCCCGCCTCGGAGCCTCTGTTCTGCCGTGCCCTCCCCATGGTGTGCTCTGGCCTGGCTCTTTCCACGACTGGCTCCTTCAGGCTTCAGCTTAGAAAGGCCGCCCCTGACCCCTCCAGCTAAAGTACCTCCATCTTGGTCCCTAGCCCTGCAGCTGCTTCGCAGCACTTACTTGAGTATTTCCTTATTTTTTAAATTTTTTGGCTGCCCTGGATCTTCGTTGGTACATGCAGGCTTCCTCTGGTTGCAGTAAGAGGGAACGACTCTTCCTCGTGGAGCGCAGGTTCCAGGCGCACGGGCTGCAGCGGTTGTGGCACAGAGGCTTTGTTGCCCAGAGGCGAGTGGGATCTTTCCGGATCAGGGATTGAACCCATGTCCCCTGCATTGGCAGATGGATTCCTAACCACCGGACCACCAGGGAAGTCCCTTGGCTGTTTCTTTAACTGTTTCATAGCTGGCTTTCCCAAGCACCACGTCAGCTCCGTGAGGGCAGGAACCTCCCCGTCACTCAGTCTGGATGCTAGGGGACATATCCTAGGAAGGAGAATCAATGAATCCATAGCTACCACCCAGGAAGGTCACTCCTTCATTTCACAGGTATGTCCTAAGCATCCACTTTGAATCAGACACTGCCTCAGGCCCGGGGCACGGAAGAGAGCCCAACCCAGTCCCAGGACCACGGTCGACCTAGGGAGACAGACTACAGGCTGCACTGAAAGACTGACCAACAGGATTAGAAAAGGGAGCCCTTCACACAGGCCTTCACCATCAGCTGCCAGAAAATATTGAAAACTCAAATCGTGGCTTCCCTGGTGGCTCAGATGGTAAAGAATCTGACTGCAACGCAGGGAACCCAGGATCAATCCCTGGGTCGGGAAGATGCCCTGGAGAAGGACATGGCAACCCCCTCCATTGCCTGGAGAATTCCATGGACAGAGGAACCTGCCGGGCCACAGTCCATAGCGTCACAAAAGAGTTGGACCCAACCCAGCATGCATGCACTGTCCTACCACACCCATCCCCCCTGGTATCTGTCACCCGCTGTGGGGCCCAGGGGTGGACAGGCGGCATGGAACTGTAGGCCAGGATAAAACCACCGGCAGGGGTGGGGTTGCCTCAGCTTGCTGCCACTGCTTGTATTCCTTAATGCCTCCATCTCCCTGTATTGTGCCTGGTAAGCACCTTCCACTTCACCCCGAGTCTGAGCAGCTGGGAGACAGTGGTTTGATTGCTGGATCTACGGTGAGATGCCACTGTACTTGGGAAAATTGACCCAGTAAGTGCCTGACTCCAAAGTCTGCCCTCCCCTTGAACTCTGCATGGCATTCATTCTGCATTTGTATTGTATTTGGGTTTGTATTGCATCTGGTTTTGCGTTAGTATTGTATTTGGTTTCAGTGCACCTCCACATACCTGACCCCATGGATATCTCCGAAGAGGGGAGAACCAAGATTGTAAGGGTCAGGCAGGGTATTTGAGGTGGAGTGTACAGTGGGCTGCAGTCCATAGTGTTGCAAAGGGTTGGACACAAGTGAAGTGACTTAGCACGCACGTGTGGTCAGGCCACTCACGGTGGCTGTTCTCTTGCCCTCTGTCCATCCCCTGCTCGGCCCGTTTCTGCTTCACCTATCCCCTATGCACACGAGCGTGCTTGCCCTCTGCCCAGCTCATGATGGTTCTAATCCTTAGCCCAGAACGGCCCCACCTGCTAGTTTATTAAAAGGAAACACCTGCCCTCGTGATGCTCCTTAACCTAAGGGGCTCTGCGGGATATGCCCCAGCTGCTGGTTTCCCTGGTAACTGATGAACCAACCTATTGGTCCATTCGTCTATAAATAGCAGCCGCCCTCTTCCCTGAGGAGCAAAGATGGCAGCCACGACTTGTCTGCTTTCCTGCCTGCCTTACACGCTGGCATGTCGCTCCGGGACCTTTTGCTTCAGAAATGTTAGACCAAAGGCACGTCTTAACGACTCCATCAATATCTCCCGACTCTTTCTTCTTTCTCGAGGCTGGGCAACTACAAGGCTTGCAGACCTGCAGAGGGTCGCCCAGGGCCCACCCTCCTTCCCCCACTGGTAATCACTGGTTTGTTTCCTACATCTGTGAGTCTGTTTTGCTATATACATATATATATTTTTAGATTTGATGTATAAGTGACATCTTCATGTTTGTTTTTATCCGTCTGACTTATTTCACTAAGCATGGTGTTCTCTTGGCCCTTTCATGTTGCTACAGATAGCTGAATTTCATTCTTTTTTAGGGCTGAGAAGTACTCCATTGTGTCTACATACCCCACACATTAATCCACTTGCCTGTTGATGAACACTTGGGTCGTTCCCATCTACTGGCTATTGTAAACGGTACTACTATGAACATTGGGGTACATGTCTTTTCCAATTACCGTTTTCATTTTTTCCAGATATGTACCCAGGAGTGGGGTTGCTGAATTATATAGTAGTTATTTTTTGTTTTGAGGAACCGCCATCCTGTTTTCCATCATGGGTGAACCAATTTACATTCCTACCAACAGCATACAGGTGTTCGCTGTTCTCCTTGCCAGTGTTTGTTATTTGTTGGCCTGTTGATGATGGCAGGTGTGGGTGAGATCTCATCATGGTTTTGAGCAGCGTTTCTCTGATGGTTAGTGATGTTGAGAGTTCTTTCATGTGCCCATTGGCCATCTGTATATTGTCTTTAGGAAAAAATGGTCGAGTGTTCTGCTGGTTTTTTTTTTTTTTTGATTGGGTTGTTTGCTTTTTTGGTGTTGAGTTGTAGGTGCTGCAGTCATGTGGTTGGTGGGTATTTCCTCCCATTCAGAGAATTGCGGTCATTTAGTGGACGATTTCCTTTGCTGTGCAGGGGTTTTTGCGTTGGCTTGGGTGCAGCTGGTATGTTTTTGATGTTGGCTCTTTTGCCTTGGGAGACCAGGGGACTGTTGCTGTGTGGTGCTCCGCCTGTACCCTCTTCTGGGAGCTCTCTGGTTTCAGGCTTTGCACTTGGGTCTCTCGTCCATTCTGAGTGTCTGTGCGTGGCCTGGAGGGATGCTCTGGTCTTGTGTCCTGCACATGGCTGTCCAATTTTCCCAGCACCATTTAGCGAAATGGTTGTCTCTTGTCCATTATATATTCTTCCCTTTTTCAGTTTTTCCTCTTTAAGAATAAATCTTTAATAGTGATGATTTCAAAATCTACGACTCTTAGTTGTCTCATAAGGTTTTAAGTGTGTTTGAACTTTTGAAATGTCTTTTAGTGTAAAAAACAAACAAAATGAGGGGACACTTCCACTTCCCACTTCGTTTTATGGTAAAGTAATGTTGATATCAAAGTTCAGTAAGGACAGTAAAAGAAAAGTAAATTACAGGGTGATCCACTCATACACTGATGCAAAAAAAAAAAAGTTCTAGGCAAGGCTCAAATCCTGAATCCAAGGCTTGGTGGCCCTGGAATTGCTTTGAGCCCATTGCTACAGCCGTCTCCTTGCTGTGGGTCTAGTCTGTGCCTGAGCAGGTCAGGGACTCGGGCCAGAAATGACCACAGGCTCCGTCTCGGAATCCTGCCATTCCAGAACCAGGCCAGTCAGTGGAAAGTTCCAATGGCGGTTTTTCCAGGGATGCCTCATCCAGGCTCAGCCAGGTGAACCTGGGGGAGAGGGAGAGAGATGTCCCAGGGGGACTTTGCTGGCTCGGTCCTATCCACCGGCACTGCGGCCTGTGGGCATTCCCCTGCGCCTGCTCTGCCCGCAGCCGGGAGCCTCCCAGCTACAAAGCCTGGGCCTGCGTCCCCAGGAGCTGCAGGCACCTGCAGGAGCTGAGACTGAGGACTCTCGGGCGCAGACGTGGACTGGCCCTAAGGACCCAAGCTTCCTGCCTCCGCCTCCTGCTGCCATCCCGGGGCAAGGGCTTGGCAGGCGTGGGAGGCTGGGCTCCTGGACAGGGCTGTGCGGGGACAGTCTCCTGCAGAGAGCCCGGCCTCCTCCCAGGCCCACCACCGCACAGGGGCATCATGGCCTAGGGGACCCTACCTGGCAGGGAAGCCATCAGGGAAGACTTCCTGGAGAAGGTGCTCTCTAAGCAGACCCCTGGAGGGATGTGCCAGGCCCAGGGGAGGGTGCAAGGTTCCAGGTGGAGGGGGCAGGCAGAAGCTGGGCAGGACTCGGGCAGGGGAGAGTGCTGTGGGAGAAGACGGGGGTGGGCAGAGGTTGGGGGAACTGGGCCAAGCAGCTGGGCGTGAGACGTGTCTGAGCTTAGCCAGCTGGGAGTCAGCAGTAGCTTCACATCTGGGGCCCCGGCCATGACGTCAGGAGAACCTCTGTCTGAGTCCTGGCTTTCCTGCTCACTAGCTTCATGAGGTTGGCTACCTCCTTGACCTCAGCTTTCCCATGTATGAAACTGGGTTAATAACAGAGCCAACCAAACACAGCACTTGACACATTGTAAAGGTTTAGCAAAGGGCGGCTTACTATTTGTTACTCCATCTGATCAGAGTTGGTCAGCTCCTTCCGGCTGGCCATATGAGCTCCATGGAGCTGCCAGCCATAGCAATATGTATCCTTCAAAGAGAAGATAACTGAAGCCCAGGAGTGGGGGCGGTAACAGAGGGACGGGGGAACAGGAGAGATGGATCCTTGTGCTCCACCGGAGGCCGGGGAGTGTGAGAGGAAGGTCAAGCAGATTTGCTTCCTTGCAGGGAACAGATTGTACCAACAGCCATATGTGATCAAAGCCAGATGAATTGGCTTTTTTCCCTCTGTATTTTCCTAACTTTCCACAACACTCCATATTCATCATTTTTAAAAGTGAACTTTGCTCCTCTAATTTAAAAGTTTTCTCAGCTATTACTGAAATACTATATGATAGAAAAATCATAAAGTACAGAAAAGGAAAACAAAATTAAAATCACCCATTATTCTTGTGTCCAGCATAACCACTGCTGACACGCAGTGTGAATCCTTTGAGACCTGGCGGTCCACGCTGTCACTGTGCGGAAATGCGCACCCGTGAGGCCTCGGCCCCCACCCTCTGCGGTAGATCACACACATCCTTTGCTGCAGCTCCTTCCACGTGGGTGCATCGTGTCCCATGAATGTGGACCTGCCACGGTGTGCTTAGCCAGTCCTTGATTTGGAGGTATTTACTTTGTTTTTTGGTACTTGCATGTCGTAGTAGATGTATTTTGGTGCACACCCCTTGTCCTTTCCTTGGGATAAATTTCACTTTTAGGCTCATGGGTGGGTCTCTATGAAGTAACATATAAAATGCTATGTGTACATGAGGATGTTCAGACTCCCCAAGAAGAGGGAACAGGGCCATGTCAGGTTTTTGAGGGAGCTCGTTTCCCAGAGGCGAGAAACTCAGCTGCAAAAAACATAATCTCCAGAATGTGACTCGACTCATTCTTCAGTCTCATACTGAGCACTTTGGCAACTTGGACCCACATGGCTTCAAATAACTTTATTTCAAGGAAGTAATAATATCCCATTTGGTGAGTGATTATGATGCGCCACGTACCATCTCACAGCAACCCCACGGTGTCGGCACTACTGTTGTCCCCACTGTACAGATGGGACCTGATCAGAGAGGTTAGGTACCTGGCCCCAGGTCACACAGCAGGGCAGTGGTGAACGCGGGAATCAGACCCAGGTGGGCGGCAGCCTCACAGCCCACTCCCTCAGCCGTGGGCCTGCCCCAGCATCACCACCTGGTGCGGTGGTGTTTCCCAGAGCCAGGCAGCATGCCCTGAAGCAGCAGTTCCCTTGCTTCTCTAGATCAGGTTGTCACAGCTCTCTAGGCGGAGTTTCCTCCAGGGAACTGCCCATAAACACATGCTGCAGAAAGTCAAGAGTACCTGCCTGACCTAAGGTGGTCAAACACAAAGAGGATGTAACAGATTTGGGATTCTTTGGGCATAACTACCCCCGCCCTGACAGTAAAGAATCTGCCTGCAATGCAGGAGACCCGGGTTCTATCCCTGGGTTGGGAAGATCGCCTGGAGGAGGGCATGGCAACCCACTCCACTATCCTTGCCTGGAGAATCCCATGGACAGAGGACCCTTGCGGGCTACAGTCCATGGGTCGCCAAGGATTCGGACATGACTGAGTGACTGTCTCACACACATACCTCCCCCTCCCACACACACACCCTCCCTGTCCTGTCACCTCTTTTTACACCAAGGCTGGTATATGGAGCAGCCCAGACTTAGGACACCTTTTTCTGGCACATAGTAATCAACCCCACATGCTGGGGGAGGCCCGAGTTTCTTTGAGCTAAACCAGCCACAGCTCTGCCCACCACTCAGGCGGAAAGCACAGCGGCCCTTGGACATTCATTAAGTCCTCTGGGAGCAACATCAGTGACAGTTTACCAAGAGCTAGACTTACTGAGCACTTACTGTGCCCCACACCTAAATGGGTGACAGAGCTAGGAGGTGTCACAACACCAAGACAGTCTTGACCCCAGGGCCCACAGCTTTCTCCCACTAACCCTCAGGAAACCCGAGGAACTTGGGAAGGTTCCGGATTTGGGCCGAATTCAGCCACCAGGCAGTGAGCACTTGGGGGTAGGGACCAGGCCTTCCTCATCCCAACAGACCGCGCCTCCTGGACGAGGGGTCCTGCACTGGACAAACCTGGGGGTGGCCCGTTTGCCACCTGCCAGCTATGCGACCTTGGGAGAGTTACTTAACCCCTGTCCACCTCCGTTTCATCATCTGCGAATGGGGACTAGTGGTGGCCATTTATTGACAGTGTGGAGGCTGCAGGCAGCCCGCCAGATGAGTCAGCAGAGCTGGAATCGGACGTGATTCCTGCCCACCCCGCTCCCTGCTATGCCTGACATGGGAAGTGGCTGTCATCAGTGCTGTCATGACTTCCATCCTGCAAGTGATTGAACTGCTGCCGCCTCAGGTTCAAGACAAAGTCTCCACAAGGGAACAGCCTCTGGCTGTCTAGCTCCCAACTAGGAATAATAATGACATAACAGTCATGGAGACAGCTAAGATGTATCGACTGCAGACTGTGAGTCAGTCCCAGCTCTCAGCACTTCACATATTAACTATTCGAGACCCAGCCCTGGGAGAAGGTGGCCGCTCCCCACATTGACCCTCCAGGGAGGAGAGACAGGGTCAGCAGCCATGCCCAGGCCAGCCGGTCTGTGCCTTGGGCCTGGGGGGTGTCCCCCCAGGAGACCCCAGGCCCCACATCTGCGTCTGGGACCTGGAAAAATGTCTTTACCACCTCACTAACCATTCTGATGGTTTGGGATTGGGGTGGTCTGCGCAGGGCTGGAGAAACAAAATGAGAGGTGTTAGGGAGAACTGGCTTCCAAGCCTCCCCAGGGCCTGGGGCAGTGCTCTGTAAACCTTCGTTGATTGTAAGGGAAGGTTCCATTTCTAGAGGACAGGTGCTCAGGTATTGGGCCTTTGTTAAGTTGTGCAGTCATATCTGACTCTGTAACCCCATGGACTGCAGCACGCCAGGCTTCCCTGTCCTTCACTATCTCCCGGAGTTTGCTCAATTTTGTGTCCATTGAGTCGGTGATGCCATCTAAACATCTCATCCTCTGTCATCCTCTTCTCCTCCCACCTTCAACCTTTCCCAGCATCAGGGTCTTTTCCAATGAGTCGGCTCTTTGCATCAGGTGGCCAAACTATTGGAGCTTCAGCATCAGTCTTTCCAGTGAATATTCAGGGTTGAATTCCTTTAGGATTGCCTGGTTTGCCTGTTTTGTTTTGTTTTTTTCTATATGCATAGAAAGCAAGACTGGAAGGATATATGTACCAAATGTTAACTTTGATTATCTTAACTATGGAGGGACTATGGGGGGATATAATGGTCATTGTGTGATTTTTTTTTTTTTTTGCACTTTCTACATTGTCAACAATGAGCAAGTGTTAATTTTATGCTCAGAAGAAAGTAACACGTTTCTGTAAGTTCAGTACCAACCCCATTTTATAAAAGAAATGAAGCCATTTGCCCAAGGTCACACAGCAAGAAGGACATGGCTGTCTCTCCTTTTCCCACGACTGTGCCCTGAAAACAGCCCAATCCTGCCAGCTCCCCTGGCTTCCCAGAAAGTCCCCTGAGAGAACTAAGGATCCTTGCAGATCTTGGGAACGTGGCCAGTGGAAAAAATACATGTAAGCCCCCATTCCAGCTCCATGGACTCGCCGCTTATTCATAAATAAAAGAATGCCCAGGCTATTCTGGGCACCTGTAATTTTCTACTTGAATAACCAGGGAAGTGGCTGCCTGCCCGCCTCTCTGCCCCACTCACGGCGCCGGAACGGGGGAAACGCAATCTCCCCTGGTGTAATGGGATCTGGGGCCAGGCCTTACTGCTGATTTCCTTGTCCCTGCCCCGTTCCAGAAAGCCCCAGTGTCCCCCAAGGCCACCCCCACAGGGGACTAGGGAGGGAGACTCCAAGCTGGGTTTGGATGCTGTGGAATAGGTGGTTTCTTGCAGGTGCTGAAACCAAACCCCAACTCCACCACGTGCAGCTGTGGGATGCTGGGCAAGTGATTCAACCTCTCTGAGCCCTAGTTTCTTCATCTGCAACATGGGAATAATGACCCCACCTTGCAGGGTTGGTGGAGGTGAGGTGTCTGGCTCTTAGGGTAGTTGTTGGGCAGCTGGTGTTACTCCAGGTGTGAGGAAGGGGCTGTTCCAGAAAGAGACCCGCATGGGATTGTCAGGTGGTCATCTGACTCTGCTGATGAGCTCTGTGCTCTTAGATAAGGAAAGTGAAAGTCATGTCTGACTCTTTGTGACCCTGTGGACTGTAGCCTGCCAGGCTCCTCTGTCCATGGGATTTCCCAGGCAAGAATACTAGAGTGGGTTGCCATTTTCTTCTCCGGGGATCTTCCCCACCCAGGGGTCAAACCTGTGTCTCCTTTATTGGCAGATGTATTTCTTTCTTTCTTTTTTTTTTTAACCATCTGAGCCACCAGGGAAGCCCAGATAAGGAAATCCCCTTAACTATTTGAAGCAAAACTATTTTTCCTGTGTATCAAAGTAATTATGATAAGTATTTTAGAAGTTTTTTAAGTGAATGAAAAAATCATAACTCTTAACTGCTATTTATTGAGCATCTACTCTGTTCTAGACCCTTCTGGGTACTTTACATGCATTCGCTTAATTCTCCCAAGTCTACTCCTGTTCAGAAAGGAAAACACTGGGGCTTGGAGAGATGATGGGACTCATGTGAGGTCACACGGCTGGCAAGTGAGGCAGAAATAAAACCCAGACCTCTCACTCTCCAGAGCCCACTGGTTTTCTACTGCAGTGTAACACATCACTACAGACCTTGCAGCTTCCGTATCTGTCACAGTTCCCACGGGCTAGAGTCCTAGCCTTGCTTAGCCACATCCTCTGCTCAGAACCTCACGAAGGATTGGTCAGGCTGGGGTCTCATCTGGAGGCTGACTGGGGCAGAATCTACTTCTGAGCTCATTCAGGTTGTTTTCAGAGTTCAGTTCCCTGTGGTTGTAGGACAAAGGGCCCAGAGGCTTGCTGGCTGGAGGTTGGCCTCAGCTCTTTGAGACCACCCACAGTTCTATAGGCTGCAAGCCGTTCCGGCCTTGTGTGTGTCTCAGCAGGCCTGCTCACTCCATCAAGTCAGCAAGGAGAATCTCTTTGGCATTGCGTGTTAGCAAGACACCCCACACACACACACACACACCTCATTACCATAGTTATGTGTGGCACGCCATCAACTTTGCCATAGTCTAGTGTTAGAATCAAGTCACAGATCCCATCCACACTCAGAGGGAGGGGGTTATATGAAAACAGAAGGCAGGGTTACTTTGAGATATCTGGTGCTCTTTTCCCCACCAGTTTCCTCACCCCCACCCTCCAGGAGAAAGCTCAGAGCTGGCAACCGGGAAGTTAACTCTCACATTGCCAATGCCTGGTCATATGCTGGGCCAAGAAAAGTGGCCCTCAAGGGACAAAGACTCATGACGTTTAAGAAACATCTGAACCCCCCAACCCTTAGTCCCACAGGTCCAGAGGCAGAGCAGAGATGGGCAGGACATCGTGCTCAATCCCAGAAGACTTGCCAGACAGCTAGAAAAATATACCAGCCAAGTGCTCTTTTGTAGGAGCCCCGAGTTAAGAGGGAATAAAAGATAATTTAGCAGCTCTTACAGCAGAAAGTCCAGGAGTAATGGCTTCAGGTAAACTGGATCCAAGGTCTTTATAAAGCCTTCAAAACCTAGTCCCTCTTTTCATCATGGCTACACTTTCCTCTGGTTAATTCCGTTTCTGAGCCAGTCCCCCTCAAAGAAGTTGCCAGGGGCTGCAGACTTATATCATTCTTATAGCTAGAAGGGAGACAAAGGTATGGGTGAGCGCATGGCTTGTGACAAGAAGTCATCAGAAATGAACTTGAGAGAGGAGGTTGAAATGTAGAAAGACTGAAATGCAGACAGCAAGACTAACCTTGACTCTGTGGTCCAACATTTTCCAGTGCCTTTCACAGGATTTTAGCCGGTGTTAGATGAGCCAGCAGCCTGGGTTAAGGCCCGCTAAACAATGTCTTTCCTGCAGAGACCCTGCATGTTTCCACTTCCCGCTGAGAATCTCTGAGAGCAGAGCTGTGGGCCACAGCATCCCCTGAGGAGTGGTTCTCAGTTCTTGGTTCTGAGAAGTGCTGCTGTGGGTCGCAGGGAGCCACTGAAGGCAGCAGCGAGGAAGCAAGTCAGCAAACGTGTTCTGGGAGAAAGCAGTGGGGGCCCACTTGGGGATAACCATGATCATCCATATGAAGGATGATGATCGCCCAGACCAGGGGGTCAGTGGCAGAAGTAGGAATACAGGTACAAGGAAAGAGATGGGACACAGGAAAATATGTAAGTGGGCTCAGAAAAAACTGCTGTTTTGGTGATGGTGACAGTGAAATTTGGTTTCGATTTTAGCTTTTCCACTGAAAGCAGGGGCAGTACTGGGACCACACATGGGCTTGGAAGTCCAAAAAATTGGTTTTCGGCTCTCCAGCTCTGCCATTTGGGCATGTTACTGCATCCACACGAACTGTGGTTCCTTCACTTGTTAAATGAGCGCATCGAGTCCTTTTTCTCAGGGTTCTTGTGAGTATTCCAAGATAAATACAGGGAGAGACTGCTCAGCCATGATGGAGAAACTGGTACCAGACCAACCCGAAATATCACAACACCTGATGCAGTAAAAGGCAGCTGCTCTTAGACAGTGGGCCGTGCGTGTGTGTGTGCGTCGCCTTGGTCGTGTCTGACTCTCTGCCACCCCATGGACTGCAGCCCACCAGGCTCCTCGGTCCATGGGATTTCCCTCCCAGGGATCAAACCCAGGTCTCCTGCATTGCAGGCAGAGCCTTTACCATCTGAGCAAGCACCGTTGGCGCCTCGATTCTGAGGGAAGGGAAACTCACCAGGTGAGTCCCTCACCATGTAGTCTTTATCTTGGGACAATTCTCTGACCTTGGTTCAGTGCACCGGGGACCAAACGGAGCACAACCGTCCCGCTGAGCGCAAGAGGCAGCGATCAGAGTTTGGGGCAACCAGAGAAGGAATGTGCAGGCCGAGACACTGGTGGGGAGGGAGCCGCCGAGCCAGGGACCCCAGAAGTCTGTGCGGGCCTCCCAGGACCCACACGTCCTTGTCCAAAGGTTTGGCTATGCCAGCCAAGAGCAGGACTATCCAAGGTTTGCCAGAGGGCAGCTGGCAGGGGGTAGAGAGCGGACTGAGATGCTTCAAGTCAGGCAGTGCTGGGAGACATGGGACCAACCTTCACCCCAGGCATCAGGCCAAGACAGGAGAAAGGCCAGGCCCTACAAGTGGGGACCGTGCTCTAGTGTAAAGCTGTTCCAGCCCTGCCCAAACACAGCCTAAAGCCAAATCCTTCAAGGTCCTCAGAGGAGAGAGTTGGGAGGCAAGACCTTTCCAGTTAGGCAGGCTTCGGAAGGAACTTGGGCTTAGCTCCTCCCTAGCAAAGTGTAAAACCAAGCCCATGAGATTTCAAAGGGATCAACTGTTAATTAAACTGCCTGCTAACATAAAATTTAACACTATTCAGAAGAAAACAGAACCTGGGGTCCCTACAACACACACACACACACAAACATCCAGTATGTGAGCTAAATTTTCTAGACATGCAAAAATACAAAAACAAAAACCAGGAAAATGTGGTCCTTAGTCAGATAGATCCTACAGGCAGTAGACAGTGATCCTAAGACCGTCCAGAGGTCAGTTTAGCAGATAGAGACCCGAAAACACCTATTCCAGGAATCGGCACTTAGCAGATACCCAATGAATGCAGCTGTTCTTCTCCCCTTGAGCAAAGTAATCATTTGTCCCCCAGAAGGTTTTGAAACCCAAGGGTAAAGAAATAAAGGGAGATGTACTCTGTCTCCATATACTGAGCTCTTTCTGTGTCACCAGGCAGGGCTGGGGGTGGGAGGGCTGCTCATGTGATAACGACAGAGATGAGTCATGACCCTATCACTAACTCACTGTGGAGTCCCTCGATGCCCTGTGCCTCAGTTTCCCCATTTATATAATGGGGTGAACAGGTAGATCATCTCAAAGGGCCCTTTCTCTCCCGGCTTCTTAGTTTGTCTGGTACAGGAGCTGTTCTCAGCCAGGATCCTCTCTGAGCTGGGGCCCAGAAGAAGCAGTTGGAGGAGGAATTGGATCTGCTTCTAGTGCCTGGAGGGGAACACGTGGTAGAATGTCTCTCTCCAAGGTACAATAACTCGGGGCTGCAGGCAGAGCCTGGGCTCATTTTCCAAAGGAAACTTTCTTGGGAAGCATCTCCTAGCAACCGGCTCCACAGACGTATAAGCTTCAGGGACCTCAGCTGGAACACAAAGGCTTTCTGTGGCTCTCTTCTTCAAGTCCCAGGTTGGAACTGACTATCGGCCAAGACGCTAATGTGATGCAGAGGAAGTGCGTGGTGGGGCACTCAGTGGGCAGGGTTTGTGGGATGGTACATACCTGCAGCCTCAATCCCCTCTCCCTCTGTGGAGAGGGAGTCTAGTTTCAAGGCTCAGAGCTTGGACTTCTGATCTGAGTTCAAAACCTGCTTCTGTCTCTTGTTAGCTGTGTTCAGTTCAGTTCAGTTGCTCAGTCATGTCCAACTCTTTGTGACCCCATGGACTGCAGCCCACCAGGTTTCCCTGTCCATCACCAGTTCCCGGAGCCTGCTCAAACTCATGTCCATCGAGTCAGTGATGCCATCCAACCATCTCATTCTCTGTCGTTCCCTTCTCCTCCTGCCTTCAATTTTTCCCAGCATCAGGGTCTTTTCCAGTGAGTCAGTTCTTCGCATCAGGTGGCCAAAGTATTGGAGTTTCAGCTTCAGCATCAGTCCTTCCAGTGAATATTCAGGATCGATTTCCTTTAGGATGGACTGGTTGGATCTCCTTGCAGACCATTGGACTTCTCCAACATCATAGCTCAAAAGCATCAGTTCTGCAATGCTCAGCTTTCTTTATAGTCCAACTCTCACATCCATACATGACTACTGGAAGGTTAGCTGTGTAACCTTGGGCAAGTTGCCTCACCTCTCTGAGCCAGTTTCCCCAGCTATCAAATGGGGATAATAATACATAGCGGCTGGTGCTCCACCCACATCTCCTTTATTGGTCCAGCACACTCATCTCCTAGCTGCTGAAAGCGTCTGCTGCTAACAGCTGCACTCTCCTCAAAACAGACATTTGGGAGGTTGACCCCACCTCCCTGGTCATCCTTCCTGTTGTCCTATAGCCAGTGACCGACTGATAGGGCGGAATAAGAGCCCAGTGTCCTTGCCTCAGAGAGGGGCAGAGCTGTGGGATCACTTCATGGAATCATGCTGAACCAAGACGTCAGCTGAACCCACATCCTTGCTTAACCTCTCCTGCCCAGCCTGCTTCCCTCCCTACTGCTTCACAGATTTCCTATGCGAGCTCTCCCTCAACAAATCACTTGCTTGGAGTCCCCACTTCAGGGGAGACTGGGAGATGCAAAGCCTGTGAGAGTAGGTATGTCTTGGGCCACCTCGAAGATCCAGTGAGAAAGTGTGTATGAAGTACCCACTAGTGCCTGGCACAGAGGATGTGCTCGGCAAATGGACATCAGTATCTTAACTCTTCCTCTTATCTTTATTATTATAATTAAAGATAGTCCTGGGACCAGAGGGGGCTTCTAATGTGAATAAGAGCTAGAGGCCGTCTTAGTATGAGCGGATAAGATTTGCATTTAGATTGGCTAATACATTGCTGCGATTCATGGGGTAGCAAAGAGTCGGACACGACTGAGCGACTAAACTGAACTGAATACATTTAAAACAGAGTTATTAACTTTCTTTGTTTCCTAAGCTAATATTAACAAATTATTCTATTATAAAAATAGTACAAATTCATTGCAAAAAAAAAAAAAACCCAAAAAACTCCAAAGAAGTTCAGAGAATTACAAAAATGAATTAATGAGTAAATAAAATTCCCTACCACTTGAGTATAATCACTGAGGGCATTCATTCATGTTCTTCCAAACAATTTCCACATAAGTTCACATAAAATACATATAGAGATATACACATACTACCAATATCTGTATATGCAAACATACCCATATTGATCAAGGCTATGGTTTTCCCAGTGGTCATGTATGGATGTGAGAGTTGGCCTATAAAGAAAGCTGAGCGCCGAAGAATTGATGCTTTTGAACTGTGGGGTTGGAGAAGACTCTTGAGTCCCTTGGACTGCAAGGAGATCCAACCAGTCCATCCTAAAGGAGCTCAGTCCTGGGTGTTCATTGGAAGGACTGATGCTGAAGCTGAAACTCCAATACTTTGGCCACCTGATGTGAAGAGCTGACTCATTTGAAAACACCCTGATGCTGGGAAAGATTGAAGGCAGGAGGAGAAGGGGATGACAGAGAATGAGATGGTTGGATAGCATCACCGACTCCATGGACATGGGTTTGGGCGGACTCTGGGAGTTGGCAATGGAGAGGGAGGCCTGGCGTGCTTGCAGTCCATGGGGTTGCAAAGAGTCGGACACGACTGAGCGACTGAACTGAACCTATATGTATATACAAAACACTAAATCCATAACATAACACTGCATATTTGATAATCAAGTGATTTTTCCCACTTGATTTTCACATATAGGTATTGGGTATCTTCTGTGTTAGTAAACACAGATCTACAGCATCAATTGTAGGCACAGATTGTTGCATTTTATGGAGATAATACAGCTTATTTAACTAGACCCCTATCTAGACATTTACGTTTTTGCCAATGTTTTTTACTGTCCTGAATTTTATTTGTTATTTTTGGCTGTGCTGGGTCTTCACTGCTGCAGGGGCTTTTCTCTAGTTGTGAGCGGGAGCTGCCGTCTCGCTTCCGTGTGATGGGCTTCTCACTGCAGAGGCTTTTCTTGTTGTAGAGCACAGGCTCGAGAGCACTCGGACTTCAGTTATTACGGAACGTAGGCTCAGTTGTTGTGGCAGCCAGCCTTAGCTGCTCCACGACGTGTGGGATCTTCCACGATCTGGGATCAAACCCATGTCCCCTGTATTGCCAGGTGGACTCTTTACCACTGAGCCATGAGGAAAGCTCTTACTATTATAAACAATGCTGGTTAATGCAAATCCTTGACAATGCTTCTTTGCGTATGTGTTCAGCTGCTAACACAGATTCCTAGGGATGGGTGGCATAGAGACTGGCATGGTCCCCCCTGCAGGAGGGTGTGCTGTCAGCTCCCTGCAGGTGCGCACCTGCGTGGCCATCACCCCACAGCAGGTGTCCAGCAGTCTCCAACACTAGATACCATTTTGTTTTAATTTCTGCCAATCTGACAGGTGAAAAACAATACTCTGTTGTTAACTGAGTGTGCATTTCCTTAGTTTCTGGAGAGGCCAAGTATCTCTTACATTTGCAGGCCATTTGGATTTTGCTGGCTGATGAATGCCATTGTCCGGTCTTTGGCAAGGGCCTTGTGGGTGTCTCCTCCCTCCGCCCTTCCACACCCCAAGCCACAGGCTCAGTGGCTCCCCTGGAGTGTAACTTGCACATGAGCAGCAGAGCTGTGCTTCCTACAAGACTGGCCTCCCAGGGAAGCTAGGGCCTCACTCTCAGATCCCCCCAGGCAACCAGAGCTGGGATTAGTGCAGTCCACTCCTTTCCCTCAAGGTGAATCCTCCCCCCAACCCCACCCTGCCGAAAAGTCCCCGCGGCCCCATCCACACCCCCGCACCAAAGAGATTTTAGAAACCAGATCTGCTTATAGAAAGAAAAAAAAATCTATTCTCAAATTCCAAACCCACCCAGCAAATAAATTCCAGGGCTGATTATTAGCATGACTTAAGGAGTCTTTTTTTCAAAACATTCCTTTAAAGTTCAGTGCTCCTGAGAGGTTAAAATGAAATTGTACATATGCCAAGATCTCCACTGAAAATGCCCCAACCACTGACCCAGGGATCCTCCTGTAAGAATTTCCCCTCCAGGTGGGCATACAGAAGGCCATATGTAAAATGCCCACAACAGCAAAATAAGAGGTAGCATCCTAAATGTGCATCAGTAAGGACCTACAAAAAAAAAAAAGTTACGAATGACATTTACTGGGAAACGTGCAAACAGTAAAATAATACACTGAAACTGAATGTGCTTGTGTGGAAAGATGCCTTCGAGACGTTGTAAAGTGAGAACAGCAAGTTACCGAAGAGTGTGTCTTATGTTTGCATTTTCCAAAAGGAGAGAGTTGTTCTAGATGTTTATGGAAGTGGAGACGATTCTCGGGTGGGTGGGTAGGAAACTACTTACAAAGGTTTCATCTTGCAGAGAGATTTGGGGTTAGAGTATTTGGAGATTTTTTAAGTCATACTTTATATTCATCTGCATTGCTTAAATTACTAGCATGAATGTGCTCTACTTTTATATAATGAAAAAACATAAAAGTTTACATGAATAATACTAGTTGTGATCAATAATGAGCTGGTCATTGGTAATAGTGATAGTAGTGTGGCTGTTAAATAGCTGATCGAATGCCAGTTATGTGCCGGGCACTGTGTTTTCTGTCATTCACTCTTAAAACCAGCCCTATTTTGATACCCATTTTATACATGAGGAAACCTGAGTCCTAGGTTAAGAGGCTGATTAAGGCTCCATGTCATTACAAAGCCCTGGTTCTTTGCTCAGGGTGTGGTTCTGGGGCCCCAGCGAGACCCAGTTGTGTGTGGGCTCTGCCAGTGGGGCCCTCCTGATAGGCTGGGTAGTTTCCCAAGGGGCAGCTGCTCTGCCATCTGTGCCTATACTTGTGACTTCTCTCCTTCCCCACCTCACTCCTCATAGTTGGGCTGTCCAATACAGACTACTCAGCTTAATGAAAAATAAGAATAGAACTTATACCCGCCATGGCACTGGTCACATTTCAAGGTCTAAACCGCCACATGTGACTCGTGGCTGCTGTATGATCAGCATAGATGTGGAGCATTCCCATCGCCGTGTGAGGTTCTACCGGACAGCACTGCCTCATCGCGGGTGTAGAGCCGGGCAGACCTGGGCTCAGCCGTGCGCGTCCACTTGCTGACAGTCAGCTGAGAAAGGCACGTAAGCTGTCTGAGCCCCTGTGTTCTCATCTGTAAGAGAGGATGGCACTATAGCTACTTCTTAGTTCTTACGGGCTTCCCAGCTGGCTCCGTGGTCAGGAAGCCGCCCGCCGACGCAGATTCAATCCCTGGGTTGGGAAGATCCTCTGGAGAAGGAAATGGCAACCCACTCTGGTTTTCTTGCCTGGAGAATCCCATAGACCGAGGAGCCTGTTGGGCTACAGTCCACAGGGTCGCAAAGACTCAGCCACGACTGAGCACACATACCTGCATAGCTACTTCACTGGCTGTTGCAGGGACTGAGATCATGCCTGTTGCGTGGTCAGCCAAGTCCTGTCACAGGAGCAGTTTAGAAGGTAACGAGGAAGGCAGAGCTCTGCAGTCGGACAATTCCTGACCTCGGGCAGGTCCCCTCGCTGCTCCCAGCCCCTGCCTCCTAAACTGTAAAACAGGGTGGACGTCACCTACCCTGAAAGGCTGCAGGTGGCTGTGCCCAGGGAGAGCCAAGGTCCTTCTCTCCTCTGTCTGAGAAAAGGCAGCTTCTGCAGGTAACGTGTTCTCATAAGCCCTCGGAGTAAAGGATTCCAGAAGAAGGAATCCAGAAGGCCGATGTGCCGACAAAGGAAGGCTCTGCCTTCAAAATAAAACAATCACGGGATGCTGATTTATCACCCATCGGATTAGGGAGGGGAGGAAATAGTTTGAACTTTTCATTGAAAGATAACATATAGAAATTGCAACCATCATAAGTATACCACTCAATGAACTTTGAGAAAGTGAAAGTATCCGTTTAACACTCCCCAGATCAAGAACCAGAACATCCACAACATCCCAAAGCCCCCATTGTGCCCCTCCCAACCTCTGTCACCCAGCTGCTATCCTAACTTCAGTGCCGTAGATGAGCGTTTGTTTATTTATATTGAAATATTGGGCTTCCATTGTGGCTCAGCCGGTAACGAATCCTCCGGCAATGCAGGAGACCTGGGTTTAATAAAATAAATGTTTTATTTATTTACAGTTAAATATTTATTTTTATTTGGCTGTACCTGGTCTTGGTTGCGACACACAAGATTTTTAGTTGTGGCATGCAGACTCTGTAGTTGTGGCATGTGGGATCTAGTTCTCCAACCAGGGATCGAACTGGGGCCCCTGCATTGGGAGCATGAAGTCTTAGTTGCTGGACCACCAGGGAGGTTCCCATAGATTAGATTATTTAGATCCCTAACTAGATCCCTTAGATCCCTAACACCCAGAGTTAGGGTGTAGACCATCCAGTGGTCTCAGACAGCGACGGTGGGCAGTACACACGCGCTGGAGGTGTGACCAGACCAAAACTTGGGTCCGCTTGCTCACAGTAAAGCCAGTCAACTGACGCTGGGGTGGTGAAGGAAAGTGCAGTGTTTATTGTAAGGCGCCATACGAAGAGTCTGGAACAGCTAATACTCAGAAAGCCCCAACTCTCCCATGGGTTTCAGCAACGGATGTTTAAAGGCAGAGTGAGGGAGGGGAGTTCCAGGGTATGTGACCAGCTTGTGTGATGGTGGGACGACAGGGCGCTGTCCCAGGAGTCAACAGCATCAGTCCTTAGGCTGCGTAAGCCTGGAGGCCACGTGCTCATGGTCGTCAAGTACTTGGCTTCTTCCCTTTGGTGGGGGTTTTAGCATCTGTGAAACAACTCGGGAAGTGTGCCCCAGACACTGTTATCCAGGTACTTCAGAGAGGAGCTGCAGAAGAGGGGGTGGGGGAGCGGTCTGTCCCGGGAAGGCCCATAGGATCCAACTCGGTTTCAATTCCCCTCTTTGCTTTGATACTCCTCAATCCTGAGAACAGGGGCAATGAGTGATAGAGCCACTTCCTGGTGAACAGGGGTGAAGTCAGTTTTCCGGGATTAGCGGAGAGGAAATCATTGACTTTCCAACAATTCCTAAATCCCACCCTCAGCATCGGTATTTTAATTATGAAAACATTACCTGTTTTTCATGGCTTTGTCATAGCACCCAGACCAGCATTTAAAGATTAATAGACATATCACAGTTAGGATACTGATCAGCATATACGCTTGAGGTGTTTCCCAAAGGAGTCTTCCTATTCCATACGGCCCCCAGGACAGTAAGTTATGCAGAGGGTCCTCTGTACAATCTCTTGTAACCCAAGCAGTGTTTTGAATTACTCTCTTTATTTGGGTTTCACTTTTTCCATGGCTATTAATATATACCTAAAGGATCTGGTGCCTTCTGCTAAGAGTCTATAGTTTGAGCTCTCTTGTCACTACTGTTCCTAAAGTTAAGGGAAAAGGTTCACGATTATAAGAGGAGACCTTCAGACAACAAGGTTGCAGTTGGTAGCTGCTAGCAGATGCTGTTTTGAGAATGGTTGCCGGTGTCTATAAGTCCTGTATAGTTCAGAAGATTGAAGTTCTCAGTCATACACAATCATGTCTGAAATCACGTCCATAGCAGCCACCTTCTTTTGTCTGCACAAAACTGTTTTGAGTGGTAAATGCGTCCTTCTCCTCAATGGCCAAACCAGATGTACAGTGGATGGGTTTTTAGAAAATACCGGTTTTTGGTTGCGCTGGGTCTTCGTCGCTGCACAGGCTTTTCCCTAGTTGTGGCACCGAAGGGGCTGCTCATTGTGGCGGCTTCTCTTCTTTCAGAGCACAGGCTCAAGGCACTCAGACTTCCGTCCTTGGGGTATGTGGGCTCAGTAGTTGAGGCTCCCGGGCTCTAGAGCGCAGGCTCGGTAGGCATGGTACATGGCCGTAGTTGCCATGAGGCTTGTGGGATCTTCCCAGAGCAAGGATTGAACCCCTGCATTGGCCTGAGGACCCCTAACCACTGGACCACCAGGGAAGCCCAACGATGTATGTTTAATAAGCCACAAAACAGGCCACTCTGGTCAGTAAAGCTAAACCATATATAAAGCCAGAATGACCTGCCCATACCTTGGTGTGTGAAGATTTTTTCCCCATCTTTTCCCCTTTTGATTGCAATCTTTTGATAGACCAAAGCATTTGGCCCTCAATGCCACCGTGGCCCACGCCTGCCCTGGTTCCTTCATGTCCCTCAGTGCTAGGCCTGTTTTTTGTTTATATATATTTTCCCAGTTGTCCACATTGGGGGAAACTAATTAGACATAGTCAATAGCTCAGAGGTTTGTTACCAGGGAAAGATGATACAGGCTATACATTTTATCAGTCATACCCAGCTGTCACACAAACACTGTGCATGTACTGTCAGGAATAGATTTACAGCAAGCAGTGTTATATTGGGCTGGCCAAAAAGTTTGTTAGCATTTTCCCATAATATCTTAAGGAAAAACATGAACAATCTTTTTGGCCAATCCAATACATCATACTCTGCAACAACTCTCCTTTTTCCCCATTGTAAACACTGAGGACAACAGTGTGGTTAAAAATAAAACAATTTAACATTCAGGGTCAATAGGGACTGCAGCACACCAGGCCTCCCTGTCCCTCTCCATCTCCCAGAGTTTGCCCGAGTTCATGTCCATTGCATTGGTGATGCCATCCAGCCATCTCGTCCTCTGATGTCCTCGTAAGACAAAAAAAAAGTACCTGATAGGTGTCCTTTAATCCAGGTTGAAGACAGTCCTTTATGATGTCCCTTCCAGCATGCGCAACCCCCTGACTGCAGTCATGGGGCATCCAGTCCTCATCCAAAGAGAGACTTGTGATAAGTTTCAGAAACAAACTTGGAATATCCTCTTAGTAACTCAGCCAGACTTGACAATAATAAAGCAACAGAGAGCCATCTGGGAAGTGAGTCTTAGGCATTGACCTGTCTTAAATACTGATCTCAGTTAACAACACTAGAATTTACGGTCCACTGAAACATAATCATTTTGTAAAGTTATCCTGATTTTTACCAATATGCCCAAGTTAAGGGTGTTGTTTGCATAGTAAGTCTGGTTAATAGATGACATCAGTTCAGTTCAGTCACTCAGTCATGTGCGATTCTTTGTGACATGGACTAGAGCATGCCAGGCCTCCCTGTCCATCACCAACTCCCAGAGCTTGCTCAAACTCATGTCCATCAAGTGGATGATGCCATCCAGCCATCTCATTCTCTGCTGTCGCCTTCTCCTCCTGCCCTCAATCTTTCCCAGCCTCAGGGTCTTTTCAGATGAGTCAGTTCTTCGCATCAGGTGGCCAAAGTATTGGAGCTTCAGTTTCAACATCAGTCCTTCCAGTGAATATTCAAGACTGATTTCCTTTAGGATCGAATGACTCATCTCCTTGCAGTCCAAGGGACTCTCAAGAGTTGCTTCTCCAACACCACAGTTCAAAAGCATTAATTCTTCTGTGTTCAGCCTTCTCTATGGTCCAACTCACATCCATACATGACTACTCTACTGGAAAAGCCATAGCTTTCACTGTACCGACCTTTGTTGGCAAAGTAATGTCTCTGCTTTTTAATATGCTGTCTAGATTGGTCATAACTTTTCTTCCAAAGAGCAAGCGTCTTTTAATTTCATGGCTGCAGTCACCATCGGCAGTGATTTTGGAGCCCAAGAAAATAAAGTCTGTCACTGTTTCCATTTGTTTCCCCATCTATTTGCCATTAAATCATGGGACTGCTTTCTATGAAGAAAGTGAGCACTGAAGAATTGATGCTTTTGAACTGTGGTGTTGGAGAAGACTCTTGAGAGTCCCTTGGACTGCAAGGAGATCCAACCAGTCCATCTTAAAGGAAATCAGTCCTGAACATTCACTAGAAGGTCTGATGCTAAAGCTGAAACTCCAGTACTTTGGTCACCTGATGTGAAGACCTGACTCATTTGAAAAGACCCTGATGCTGGGAAAGATTGAAGGCAGGAAGAGAAGGGGACGACAGAGGATGAGATGGTTGGATGGCATCACCAACTCAATAGACATGAGTAAACTCCAGGAGTTGGTAATGGACAGGGAAGCCTGGCATGCTGCAGTCCATGGGGTCACAGACAGTCGGACACGACTGAGTAACTGTACTGAATTGATGGCACAGGATGCCATGATCTTAGTTTTTTGAATGTTGAGTTTTAAGCCAGCTTTTCACTCTCCTCTTTCCCTTTTATCAAGAGGCTCTTTAGTTCCTCTTCACTTTCTGCCATTAGGGTGGTGTTATCTGCATATCTGAGGTTATTGATATTTCTCCTGACAGTCTTGATTCCAGCTTGTGCTTCATCCAGCCTGGCATTTCTCAAGATGTATTCTGTGTGTAAGTTAAATAAGCAGGGTGACAATATACAGCCTTGATGTACTCCTTTCCCAATTTGCAACCAGTCTGCTGTTCCATATGCGGTTCTAACTGTTGCTTCTTGACCTACATACAGATTTCTCAGGAGGCAAGTAAGGTGGTCTAGTATTTCCATCTCTTGAAGAATTTTCCAGTTTGTTGTGATCCACACAGTCAAAGGCTTTGGCATAGTCAGTGAAGCAGATGATTTTCTGGAATTCTCTTGCTTTTTTTCTGATCCTGCAGATGTTGGCAATTTGATCTCTGGTTCCTCTGTCTTTTCTAAATCCAGCTTGAACATCTGAAAGTTCTCGGTTCATATACTTTTGAAGCCTACCTTGGAGAATTTTGAGCATTACTTTGCTAGCTTGTGAGATGAGTGCAATTGTGCGGTAGTTTGAACATTCTTTGGCATTACCTGTCTTTGGGATTGGAATGAAAACTGACCTTTTCCAGTCCTGTGGCTATTGCTAAGTTTTCCAAATTTTCTGGCATATTGAGTGCAGCACTTTCACAGCATCATATTTTAGGGTTTGAAATAGCCCACCTGGAATTCCATCACCTCCACTAGCTTTGTTAGTAGTGATGCTTCCTAAGGTCCACTTGACTTTGCACTCCAGGATGTCTGGCTCTAGGTGAGTGATCACACCATCATGATTATCTGGGTCACGAAGATCTTTTTTGTATAGTTCTTCTGTGTATTCTTGCCACCTCTTTTTGGTATCTTCTGTTTCTGTTAGGTCCATGCCATTTCTGTCCTTTATTGTGCCCATCTTTGCATGAAATGTTCCCCTGGTATCTCTAATTTTCTTGAAGAGATCTCTAGTCTTTCCCAGTCTATCATTTTCCTCTATTTCTTTGCACTGATCACTGAGGAAGGCTTACCTCTCTTTCCTATTCTTTTGAACTCTGCTTTCAGATGGATTTATCTTTCCTTTTGTCCTTTGCTTTAGTTTCTCTCATTTTCTCAGCTATTTGTAAGGCCTCCTCAGACAACCATTTTGTGTTTTTGCATTTCTTCTTCTTGGGGACGGTTTTGATTACTGCCTCCAGTACAATGTTATGAACTTCTGTGCATAGTCATTCAGGCCTTCTGTCTCTCAGATCTAATCCCTTGAATCTGTCACTTCCTCTGTATAATTGTAGGGCATTTGATTTAGGTCATGCCTGAATGGTCTAGTGGTCTAATAGATCACATGGGCTCTTTTAAATTGACTATGTTGGAACTTTTCATAAGGAATTTCAGATTAAACTTTCAAAAGGTCTTTGAAGGCCAGGAATGCCACACCAAGGGCTTGTCAAAGATTGCACCTTATAGATTTGGGTGCAAATAGATTCCTCCCTCCCCAAGTTCCCCCAAATATCTTACGATTCTTGCATCTTTTAGGAGGTGGCCTTCCTTGTTTACCTGATAAAGCTACTGGGAACCTAAAGAGTTTTCCAGTTTCTGTAGCATTCAGGTAGAGAAAAAAGATCAATGTTTCAGTTCTACTTACAAAGGTATAATAGACCAAGTTCCTACAAAGCATAATTAGTTTAGGCAAAAGAAGGTTTCCTACATTTGGAAAACACAGACTAAAAGCCAGTAATATTTCAGATAAAACTAAAAAATTACAACCACATTTCTTTAGTTTGGGCTTCCCTGGTGGCTCAGATGGTAAACAATCTGCCTGCAATGCAGGAGACCCAAGTTCAATGATCCATGGGTTGGGAAGATCCCCTGGAGAAGGGAATGGCTACCCACTTCAGTATTGTTGCCTGAAAAATCCCATAGATAGAGGAGCCTGGCAGGCTACAGTCCATGGGGTCACAAAGAGTTGGACACGACCTAAGGGCAGACTTTTCATTAGTTTAGCCAATCCCAGGTAACTAATCCTTTTTGATAAGCTTTATGAAATCAGTCTCCATTACACTTTTAACATTTCTTATCCAAGTTCAGCAGCATGATCTGAAAGTTACCGGAAACCAGTACTCATCAAAAAGTCCTTTCTATGACTCTTGAAGATGAAACATGTTTGCAAAACATCAGTGTAACTAGCTATGAATTACAAAATACTTAGAAAAAAGCAAGGTTAAAGATATGATTTCAGTGTTATTGACAAAAGAAGCTTAAACAAGTTGCTGACACATAGCATTTTAAGATAGCTAGGATTATGACTGGTAACATTATACCAGGACCTATCCAAATTTCATAAACATCCTGTAATTTCTAGAATGTGTCAACTAAAAAAAATGTACCACCTGAGAGTTGTGAGTCAAGCTTTATTTGGGGCCCGGGAGACAGCGCCTTAGACAGGTCAGAGAAACTGCTCCAAAGAGGCAGGGGGCCGGTCAGTATATATGTTATTTTGGTGAAGGGGGAGTTCATGTAATCAAGCACATGTTTTTCCAAAAAGTTTCTACTCGTCTCATGAAGCTTCTGCTAGTCACGAGAAACAGCAATCATTTAAGCATTTTAGTGATTTTCTAGATAAGAGGAGACACAAGAATTGAGCTGATAAAATCAGTTCCTAAGATTATCTAACTCTCTGAAGACCTGTTTTTCTTGCCAGTTTTTCCCTGAGCACAGAGTGCCTCATTTCTGCTTTCCACCCTGAACTCCTTTCAGGGCGTGTTGAAGGTCAGCAGCCGCAGCAGCACATGATTTAACCCTTGTAGAGGCAGATGGCAGGTGCCCATAGCAAGTGCCGATCTGTAGTTGACAAACGTTGGTGACATTTACCTATAAAGGATAATCTGAGAAGGCTTATCACTCACTCAACAATGCTTCCTGTGTAATTTAACATACCACAGAATCCTAGTTCCATATTTCTCTCTGAGATGACTTAGATGTAGCATCCCAAAGTTAGCTGAACTTTGAATTCACTAATGAATTTTATAAATCATTAAATTCATACGAAGTTAATCTTTTCTCCAACAAACTCTGTAACAGAAATAACATGAACTTATTGGCCAATAATAAACCTCAGTAGAGTAAAAGTAAAACATGTCTGTATTGATTAAACAAGTGAGTTTAAGCTAGCTTTAATATCAGATGTTAATTTCATATTGAATATTTCCTGGATCACGTGAACCTGAAACTTTTTCTGGCCAGTTTCTATTATACTTAGAAGTATTTAATTAGTAAGAGCTTGCTTTTAAGTCAATTAAATAGAGTTTATTTACAAGTTAAAGACAGAACCAGAGATCTTACAGGTTTCCAGCTTCAGATTATAAAGATCTCTCTGTTTTCCCCTCAGTCTCAGAGACTACAGAAGATCAATAAGTTCCTCAGAGTCCAGGCAGAACATTTTTATTTTAAAAGCACAGAGACACAAATGCAAGTTCCTCCTTGGAAACAGGCTCCTCTGTCCATAGGATTCTCCAGGCCAGAATGCCACTTCAGAGTGGGTTGCCATGCCCTCCTCCAGGAGATCTTCCCAACCCAGGGATTGAATCCAGGTCTCCCACATCGCAGGCAGATTCTTTACCAGCTGAGCCACCAGAGAAGCCCAGGAATACTAGAGTGGGTAGCCTATCCCTTCTCCAGGGATCGAACCAGGTCTCCCGCATTGCAAGCAGATTCTTTACCAGCTGAGCTACCAGGGAAGCCCAAGCAAAGGACAGTAATAGACAATAATACATATTATTCAGTCCATTCACATGCTTCACTTTCAGAGGAACATGAGTCCACATTCAAGTTACTAGGACCTTTAATGAAGGTCAAAACCAGGAAGAGAGAACAGGACTTGGACTCAGGTACCAAGATAATCATGCACACACACACCCAAAGTAAAATCCAAACCAGTTCCAAAAGGCTCTCTTTGATATAATAGTGGAGCTGCTCTCAGCCAGGCAGCAGCGAGCAGTGGCATACATCCCAATCTCAATTCCCTGCCCAGAAATTGAACCTGGGTAGCCTGCATGAAAACCAGGAATCCTAGCCATCCAACCAGCCCGGGCTAGAGGCTAGAAGCTGCTTATCCCCTGGATCTTTGCCCCCAGTGAAAACTTCATTTATCACTGAGGCAGAAACTGTAAATTCAGGTAGAAAGTTTACTACTAGAGACACAACGCAACAAGTGGGAGACCACATAGAGAAACTGTTGAAACAGAAGCAAGGCAGAGATGCACACACAGAGAGAAAGCGTGTAGGCAACCCCCCTCGTGAGGAGTGTAGTAAACAGGCCGATACGTCATTTATATTAGGCAATTCTTCCGGGACTTTGTCTTCCTTCAGGCCAATTATCTGGTTTCTTTTTCTACATCTGACCTGCCCTGGGAGCCTCCCCTGGAATGTGCATGAACCCCTCAGCCAAGATGGTTCTTCAAGTGAAGGCTTCTGGGAGGAGCAAGACGCATTATGGCCTGGCCTTAGCCCCTGATCTTTGACCTACAAGGAGCCCTTCTGCCCATGTGTAGTGTCTCCCTTGTCCCAAAAGACAGGGAAGTGGAGATCTCTTAGTTCTTTACTCAAACGAGAGTTTGCCCTTCTTTGTCCTTGCCATGACTATTACTTTAAGGTGTTTACAAGAGACAAACACTGGCTATTTACCCTGTTTCCATTTCGGAGGGCAAACAGGAGGCTGACCATAAATGCCTCAACTGGAACCCACCCATCTCTTGTCTCAGGAAATGCAAACAGGAGGCTGGCTGTAAATGTCTAACTTGGAGCCCACCTATCTCCCACCTGAGAGCGATCAGGGCCATTGTTCTCTAGATTTCTGGGTGTACTGAGGCCAAACAGTGTTACAGTTGTAAAAAAAAGTCATTTTCTTTCATTTCTAGGCGCCGAGCTGAAGGTCTCCCAGCACACAAACCAGACCAATGCAAAAATGGTCTCTAGGGATCACAGCTCTTTAATCCCAGAAAGGGAAATTCCCAGCCCGTGCCCAGAGAGTCAGAAACAAAGCCAAAAGACTGTGCTCCAGGCCAGAGGGGAGCACCCCAACTAGCGTCCCCTCAGATGGAGCCAGCGGGGCCGGGCCTCCATCCAAAAGGGAAAATCCCAACCAGTGCTCGTGGTCGCCATTTGTTGCAGGAAGGGGGACCCCTTCCAGGGCCCAAAAGGGGTTCTTGTCTAACAGTTGGAAATGAATTATCTGAGGAGATGCACGTGCTGACAAAGCGAGAGGCTTTTTTGGGAGGGGATGCCCGGTCAGAGAGCAGCAGTGTGAGGGAACCCAGGAGGACTGCTCTGCCACATGGCTCCCAGTCTCGGGTTTTATGGTGATGGGGTTAGTTTCCAGGTTGTCTCTGGCCGATCATTCTGACTCAGAGCCCTTTCTAGTGGTGCTCAGTCAAGATGGATTCCAGTGAGGAGGATTCTGGGAGGTTAGTGGGACATGTGTCTCTCTTTGACCTTTTCCGAATTCTTCCCATTGGGGGTGGCTTGTTAGTTCTGTGTTCCTTACCAGGACCTCCTGTCATAAAATAACTCATGCACATGGTTACTCTGGTGCTTGGCCAGGGTGGGCAGTTTGAGTGTGTTTCCCCTAACCCTCTGCCATGGGCAAAACCAGCGCAATGGGGAAGAACACCCTGGCGTTGTCACATGGGAGCCTCCCATCACTTACTGGAGATATCTCAACCCGCCAATATGAGCGCCTTGCTTCCTTCACCACAAAAATCAGAAGCACCATGGGCCAAGGAGACCAGTTGGCCGCGAGTGCTCGGGGCTGTCCCTGGGTCATAGGTGCTCAGGCAGATGCTAAACGGGACCTGGGAGCCACCCCGGTCAAGAGCCCACGTGCAAGATGTCCACTCAGGACTCCGGCCCCACGCTGGGCACCAAAACTGTGACTGAACCAAAGCTTGGATCTGCTCACCAGCTCGCAGTAAAGCCAATCTAAGGACACCAGGCTGGGGTGAACGGACATGCCGTGTTTATTGTAAGGTGTAAGCCCCAACTCGCCGATGGCTTCACCAAAGGACGTTTGAAGGCAGAGTGAAGGAGGGGAGTCCCGGGGTATGTGACCAGCTTCTGCACAGCCCTCTGGCTGATGTGAGGTAACAGGAGGCGTCGCAGGAGTCAACAGCATCAGTCCTTAGGCTGCGTAGGCCTGGGGGCTACGTGCTCGTGGTCGTCAGGTACTTGGCTTCTTCCCTTTGGTGGGGGCTTTAGCATCTGTGAAACAACTCAGGAAGTGTGCCCCAGACACCGTGATCTCGGCACTTCAGAGAGGAGATGCAGCGGAGGGATGGTGGAGGGGTCTGTCCCGGGAAGGCCCCGCAGCGTCCTGCTTGGTTACAGACAGAATTTGGTAGCATCTGCTGAAACTTAAAACACATGCACCCTTCAGCCCAGCACTTTCTACCTCCCACCATCTGCCCGAGGGAAACACTCACATCCATGCACAGACAGGCAAGCTCAAGGGTGTTTGGAGCAGATTTAACTGTAATAGGGACCTCCTGGAAGCAACCGAAATGTTGAACTGAAGGGGATTTGTTTAAGAACAAACGAACCACGGCATCATGCTATATTACAAACTCAGTAGATCAAAAGAGAAAAGCGGATCTACGTATATTAACATAGAAATATCTACAAGACATATCATAGAGCTTAAAAAACAAGCTACAAAAAATGACCAAAACACACATACGTCATCGAAAATAGTGGTAACTCTGGGGAAGGGGTGACGTTGAGGTTGAGAGGGGCTAGAAAGGAGACATGTTTTATATGCAGTTGGGTTGTTCCAAATGTTTAAAGCAGCAGTGGATCTATATATTCTTGTGGGAACTATTTTACAAGGTTTTAAGGTGAGCTAGACAGCCCCCCTGCCAACTGCAGGTGAGGAGCAGAAGGCTGTCCCTCCGCCTCCTGGCTGGGGGGCAGCTCCTTGTCCAGGGCCTCAGCCTGGTTCCAGGAGGGCAGCATTCCGGGCCTCTGAAGCCCGAGGGGCTGGAATGAAGGGACAGTGAGCAGACCCCGGAGACGAGGACCCTGGGGGCTCCCTCTGATGAAAGGCGGTGCCCTTGAGGATACAACACCAGTACAATGTAAATGGACCCCTGGAAAGGGACAGGCCCCAGGGTCTGGCACTTCTCCAAGCAGTGCCCAGCGCTGTAAATAAAGGGTGGCTGGCTGTGATTCCCCCTGTCCCTGGGGAAGGAAGCGAGAAGCAGCAGGCGTGGCCTCACACAGCACAGTGGCTCTGTGACAGCAAGGCAGTGAGGCTCACGGAGGGCCCTGCGAGCCCTGTGTTCATGAGCTCAGGAATGGGGAACGGGAGAGGGTGGGCAGGAGCCCAGGGTCATGTTAGAAGGACTCCATCTTTAAAAATTAGCTTAGGGGAATTCCCTGGTGGTCCAGTGGGTAGGACTCTGCACTCTCACAGCCGAGGGAATTGGTTCAGTCCCTGGTTGGAGAACTAAGATCTCACAAGCCACTCAGGGCAGCCAAAAAATTTAAAAAAAAAGAAAAAGCTTGAGAGGGACGCTGGTCCAGCTGAATTCACAGAAAAGTGTTCCTTAATCTCTCTGAGCCTCAGTCTCCTTTTCAGTAAAATGGGGTACAGTCTCTCTGCCACCACACACACACACTCACACCTGACCTGTGAATGTGACTAGGGCCCCAGGCACCAAAGTCAGACTGCCTCCAGTCTAACTGCATTGCTGCCACCTGCTAGCTGAGTGTCCTGACCTGTCCAAGGCCTCAGCTTCCTTCCTCATCCACAAACCAGGAACCCAGCTCTTCCCTAATCTCAAAATCTGAGACTCTTAAGTTATTTATCTTTGGTTTTCAGTTAATTGTACAGTGATCAAAAATGTCTGTATCATATCGACATTTGGTGCTTACTGAGTTGGCTTGATGCCACTGTACAAACTCTACTTTGTAAATATTCACTATATGATTAAAAGAACAAACTATGCATTATGAGATTTAAGTGAGACCGTACAGGCTTCCCTGGTGGTTCAGACGGTAAAGCATCTGCCTGCAGTGCAGGAGACCCGGGTTCAATCCCGGGGTCGGAAAGATTCCCTGGAGAAGGAAATGGCCACCCACTCCAGTACCCTTGCCTGGAAGATCCCATGGACAGAGGAACCTGGTGGGCCACAGTCCATGGCGTCACAAAGAGCCAGACGTGACTGAGCGACTTTGCTTTCACTTTCATACAGGTACAGTCTTAACACAGCTCTGAGATGTGCTCAATAAACATGTACTACCATATTAAGGTAGTTCTCTTTACTAAACACCTATGTACCAGAAACTGTGCTGGACTTTTTGGGTTTTGTTTTTTAATTTCTTTCTCATTTAAGTCACCACAGAGCATTGAGTAGAGTTCTCTGAGCTATACAGTAATTTCTCACTCGTTACCTATTTTATATATAATATCAACAGTGTATATATGTCAATCCCAACCTCCCACTTCATCCCACCCCATCACAATTCATAATTTGTTCTCTATGTGTGTCTCTATTTCTGGTTTGCAAATAAGGTCATCTATACTGTTTTTCTAGATTCCACATACATGCATTAATACATATTTGTTTTTCTCTTTTGGACTTATTTTACTCTGTATGATAGCCTCTGTATCCATCAATCTCTCTACAAATGACCCAGGTTTGTTCCATCCCACTGTTGATGGACATGTAAGCTGCATGTCTTGGCTATTGTGGATAGCACTGCAGTGAACACTGGGGTGCATGTGTCTTTTGGAGTTATAGTTTTCTCTAGGTTTTCTATATGCCTAGGAGTGGGATTGCTGGGCCGTGTGGTAGTCCTATTTTTAGTTTTTTAAGGACCTTCCATGTTGTTCTTCATAGTGGCTGCATCAATTTACATTCCCGCCAACAGGGCAAGAGGGTTCCCTTTTCTCCACACCCTCTCCAGCATTTATTGTGTCTAGATTTTTTGATAATGGCCATTCTGACCAGTGCGAGGTGATAGCTCATTGTAGTTTTGATCTGCATTTCTCTAATGATTAGTGATGTTGAGCATTTTTTCATGTGTTTGTTGGCCATCTATACATCTTCTTTGGAGAAATGTCTGTTTAGGTCTTCCACGCATTTTTTGATTGGGGTTTTTGTTTTTTATATTGAGTTGCATGAGCTGTTTATATATTTTGGAAAGTAATCCTTTGTCTGTTGCTTTGTTTGCTAACATTTTCTCCCATTCTGAGGGTTGTCTTCGTTTTGTTTGTTATTTCTTTTGCTGTGCAGAAGCTTTTAAGTTTAATTAGGTCCTATTTATTTTTTTTAATTGGAGTATAATCGCTTTAAGATGTTGCATTCCTCTCTGCTATGTAACAGAGTAACTATTTGGGTGTCTCTATCTCCTTGCTTGAGCCTCTCTCCCACCTCCCACCCCACCCTTGTCAGTCATCCCCGGAGTCCTGAGCGGAGCTCCCTGCATTGTAGGGCAGCCTCCCCCAGCCATCGGTTTTACGCATGGTAGTCATGTGTGTGACTGCTCCTTCCCAATTCGCCCCACTCTCCCTTTCCCTCACTGTGGCCGAATGTCCATTCTCTGTAGGTGTGTCTATTCCTGCCTGGCAAACAGGTTCATCTCTACCATTTTTCTAGATTCCATGTGTATGTGTTAATATACAACATGTGTTGTTCTCCTTCTGATTAACTTCACTGTGTGTGACAGACTCTAGGTCCATCCATATCACTACACATGACCCAATTTCATTCCTTTCCATGGCTGAGTAATAGACCATTGTATATATGTACCACACCGTCTTTATCCATTTATCCATCCTTCTTTTGATGAATATTTACATTGCTTCCACGTTCTGATAATGTAAACAATGCTGCAATAAACATTGGGATATATGTGTCTTTTTCAAATTATGATTTTCTCTAGGTATATTCCCATTAGTGGGATTGCTGAATCATATGGTAGTTCTATTTTTAGTTTTCTGAGGATGCAGGTTTCCCTTTTCTCCACACCCTCTCCAGCATTTATTGTGTCTAGATTTTTTGATGATGGCTGTTTTAACCAGTATAAGGTGATAGATACCTCATTGTCGTTTTGATTTATATTACTCTAATGATTAGTGATGTTGGGCATTTTTTCATTTGTTTGTTGGCCATTTTTACATCTTCTTTGCATAAATGTCTATTTAGGTCTTCTACCCATTTTTTGATGGGACTGTTTGGTTTTTTGACATTGAGCTGCATGAGCTGTTTGTATATTTTGGAGATCAATTCTTTGCAAATATTTTCTCCCGTTCTGAGGGTTGTCTTTTTGTCTTGTTATGGTTTGCTTTGCTGTGCAAAAGCTTTTAAATTTAATTAGGTCCAATTTGTTTATTTTTGTTTTTATTTTCATTACTCTAAGAGATGGGTCACAAAAGATCTTGGTGTGGTTTATGTCAAAGACTGTTCTGCCTACGTTTTCCTCTAGGAGTTTTATAGTATCCAGCCTTATATTCAGGACTTTAATCCATTTTGAGTTTATTTTTGTGTATGATATTAAGGAGTGTTATAATTTCATTCTTTTACATGTAGCTGTCTAGTTTTCCCTTATTAAAGAGGCTGTTTTTTCTCCACTGTGTAATCTTGCCTCCTTTGTCATAGATTAGTGAAAGTCACTCAGTCCTGTCTGACTCTTGTGACCCCATGGACTATAGCCTGCCAGGCTCCTCTATCCATGTAATTCTCCAGGCAAGAACAGTGCAGGAGATCTTCTTGACCCAAGGATCAAACCTCAGTCTCCTGCACTGGCAGGCAGATTCTTGTCATAGATTAGGTGACCATATGTACATGGATTTATCTCTGGGCTTCCTATCCTGTTCCATTGGCCTATATTTCTATGCCAGTACCATACCATCTTGATGACGGTAGGTTTTGTAATATAACCTGAAGCCAGGGAGTCTGATTCCTCCAGCTTCATTTTTCTTTCTCAAGATGGCTTTGGCTCTTCAGGGTGTTTTGAGTTTACATACAAATTGTCAAAATTTCTTTTCTAGTTCTTTGAAAAATGCCATTGGTAATTTGATAAGAATAAGACTGAATCTGTAGATTGCTTTGGATAGTATAGCCATTTTCACAATACTGATTCATCCAATCTAAGACCATATGTATCTCTCCATCTGTGTTATCTTTGATTTCTTTCTTTAGTATTTTATAGTTTTTGGCATATAGATCTTTGCCTCCTTAGGTAGGTTTATTCCTAGGTATTTTATTCTTTTTGTTGCAGTGATCAATGGGATTGTTTCCTTAATTTCTCTTTCTAATATTCCATTGTTAGTGTAAAGGATGCAAGAGATTTTTGTGTATTAATTTTGTATCCTGCAACTTTACAAAATGCATTGATTTACGCTAATGATTTTTCTGGTGGCATCTTTAGGATTTTCTATGTATAGAATCCCGTTATCTGCAAACAGTGGCCGTTTTACTTCTTTTCCAAGTTGGATTCCTTTTATTTCTTTGTCTTCTCTGATTGCTGTGGCTACTAGGACTTTCAAAACTATGTTGAATAATAGTGGCAAGAGTGGACCCCCTTATCTCATTCCTGATCTTAGAGAAAATGCTCTCAGTTTTTCAGCACTGAGAATAATGTCTGCTATGGGTTTGTCATATATGGCCTTTATTATGTTGAGGTAGGCTCCCTCGGTTGGGCTTCCCTGGTAGCTCAGATGGTAAAGCACCTGCCTGCAATGCTGGAGACCTGGGTTCGATCCCTGGGTTGGGAAGATCCCATGGAGAAGGAAATGGCAAGCCACTCCAGTATTCTTGCCTGGAAAATCCCATGGACAGAGGAACCTGGTGGGCTACAGTCCCTGGGGTCGCAAAGAGTCGGACCCGATTGAGCGACTTTACTTACTTACTTACTTAGGCTCCCTCGGTACCCACTCTGTGGAGAGTTGGTTTTTGTTTTGTTTTTTTTTTAATAATAAATGGGTGTTGAATTTGGTCAAAATCTTATGGTATTTATTCTTCAAGTTGTTAATGTGGTGTATCACATTGACTGATTTGAATATATTGAAGAATCCTTGTCTGCCTGGGATAAACCCCACTTGATCCTGGTGTATGATGCTTTTAATGTGTTTTTGGATTCAGCTTGCTAATATTCTGTTGAGGACTTTTGCCTCCGTGTTCATCAGTGATGTGGACTGTAGTTTTCTTTTTCTTCTCGGCTGTGCTGAGTATGCACTGCAGTTCCTGGGCTCTTGGCAGCATGTGGACTTTTCCAGTTGTGGTGTGCAGGCTTCTGCAGTTGTGGTGTGCAGGCTTCCGCAGTTGCTGCACACAGGCTCTAGAATGCACAGACTGTGCAGTTATGGGACACCCACTTCTCTAGTTGGGGCATGCGGGCCGTCTAGTTGCAGCATGCGGTCTTTAGTTGCCTTGTGGCATGTGGGATCTTAGTTCCCTGACCAGGGGTCAAATCTGTCCCATGAGTTGGAAGGTGAATTCTTAACTACTGGACCACCCTGGAAGTCCTGTTTTGGGTGATGTCTTTGTCTGGTTTTGGTATCAAGGTGATGGTGGCCTCATAGAATGGGTTCAGGAGTGTTCCTCCCTCTGCAATTTTTTGGGAACAGTTTCCAAAGTATAGATGTTAGCTCTTCTCTGAATGTTTCCTAGCATACACCAGTGAAGCCATCTGGTCCTGGACTTTTGTTTCTTGGAAGTTTTTACATCACAGTTTCAATTTCACGACTTGTGATTGGTTTGTTCATGTTTTCTATTTCTTCCTGGTTCCATCTTTGGTTGTACTTTTCTAAGAATTTGTTCATTTCTTCCAGGTTGTCCATTTCATTGGCATGTAGTTGCTTATAGAAGTCTCATGATCCTTTGTATTTCTGCAGTATCAGCTGTAACTTCTCCTTTTTCCCTTCTAATTTTGCCTCACTTCACATTGTGCTGGACTTTGAAGACACATCCCTGAATATCACAGTCTCTCTTCCCACGATGTTCACAATTTAATGGAGGGGCACGGAAATAAAGACGCACAGAGACACACCTCCCTCTGGATTCACCACTGGCTACAAGGACTAATAGTCTGCGGTCCTACCCTCATCTCTTCTAACCTCAGAATTCAGACTCTCCTATATTTATCCAAGTGAAAGTGAAAGTTGCTCAGTCATGTCCGACTCCTTGCGACCCCATGGACTATAGCCTGCCAGTCTCCTCTGTCCATGGGATTTCCCGGATAAGAATACTCCAGTGGGTTGTCATTTCCTTCTCCAGGGGATCTTCCTGACCTGGGATCAAACCCAGGTCTCTTGCATTGCAGGCAGAGTCTTTACCATCTGAGCTACCAGGGAAGTCCCATATTTATCCAAGATGCCATTTTTTCCAGCTCTTCTTTTTCCTTCTTCTCCTGCACCAGCCCAAAGGATGGTACACAAGAAGGGACATCAGTGTATCAAAAAACCCTGTTGTGAAGATACCAAAAGCACAGCACATACACTGATAAAAATCAGTGTAGACAGTATCTGCTGTAGCTGAGCATTCACCTAGCTTAGGACCCAGCACTGGCTGCTGACCCAACAGAAAGGAGCACCGAGTTTACCAGACAGCTGACAGGAAGGTGTTCACAGCAGCCTTGTTAGTCACGCCCTAACCTGGAAGCCGAAGAAGAGCAGACACGCACACCACAATGCAGCAAGGGAACAGGGCAGTGAAGAGTCATCTGCTGACGGAGGCGACAACCCTGCTGAAGCTCACACAGGCTTCCCAGTGACAGAAGTCAGACCCTGAACAGTAACTGTGACGAGTCCGTTTGTGTGATGTTCTAGAACAAGATAAACTAGCCTGTGGTGATAGGGGTCAGAACAGGGTTTACTCTGGGAGAAGGCGGGCATTGGCTGAGACGGGGCACAGAGGAGCCCTCGGATGCAGAGGATGTCTTACAGCCTGGACTTGGAGGTGGTTGGTGAACACACGTGTGAACCTTCACTGGGCTCAAGGCGAGTGCACGTCATGGTGGCGTGCCTGATTTCTAAAATGTTTATACAAAGCAAGGTCCCAGAGGTGTTTGTATGTATTTGCTTATTAAGTTCCTGGCTGCACTGGGTCTTCGTTGCTGTGTGCAGGCTTCCCCTACTTGTGACTAGAAAGGGCTGCCCTCTGACAACAGTGTGCAGGCTGCTCATTGCAGTGGCTTCTCTTATCGCAGAGCACGGACTCAGGACTTGGGGGCACAGATTCAGTTGTCCTGTGGCATCTTTGAGACCAGGGATCAAACCTGTGTCTCCTGCATTAGCACGTGGATTCTTAACCACTGGAGCACCAGGGAAGTCCCCCAGAGGTGTTACTTGGCACATGCATCATCCTGTGAGGAGGGCTGGAATGGATGAGTGATGGGGTTGGGGGTCTTCTTGACACTTATCAGACAGAGACATCAGCCTCCGGGGGAAGCACTGCAGCAAAACGGAGAAAAGGAGGCTGGACATAGGCTCACCCAAGGACCCACCCCAAGAGACTGTCCTCAACAATCAAGGACATGAAAGGAAGTAGGCGGTGGCCACAGGAAGGACAGGGGAAATGCAGATGTCTTTGCGCTGAGTTGCGTTCAGTCATAGTTGGGTGTATTGTGCAATACATAATAGTGTTTCCTCTGGAAATTCTATGTACATTCACTAACCTTAGAACTAGGCCAGCATCTTCCGATCCCTCTGTGGTGTGAGCAAATGAGAATTGGCTGTATTTATCAGCACAGTCCTTGGAAAAGACTATCAGTTACCTGTAATACGTCAGCAAAGGTCCAGGCGACTTTTCAAATCAGCTTTGCCTTGGCAAGTGGCTGCGGGCAGGCGGAATGTTTCCTTCATCAGCAAACCTCAGTGACTGCGGGGAGAGGACTCTTTCGTGGTCACTGAGCTTTTACTGGACGCAAGTTGGCCTGATTGCCAACAAATCTGTTGTGCAAGGGAGGTTGGCAGGCATGCAAGGGATACTTGTTTGAACTCCGAGTCCAGGGAGCTGCTCCTTAGGAAAGCCTGGCCCTGTAATGCTCACACCACCCTTGGGACTCAGCCTTCCTCTCCAGGTGTGTGTGGGGAGATGTAAGGAGAAGCTCCGATAGCCCTCCCAAGCCTTTGGAGAAGGTCATTTTTCTGTCCTGGGATTTTCTTCTAGAGATGAAGTTACTGGTCCTCTTACTCTTTTTGTTTAAACCATGAAAGAGGCTTGGCAAGATCTCAAATACGCTCTCTTTTCTGTGCCCTCCTTGGCGACAGAGCTCAAAACGGCAGAGCGCCCCAGGGAAACGTCAGGACCACAGGCCCTTCTGTCCCCGCTCTAATCTCTGGGCGGGCGGGCAGGCAGCAGCAGGCACCGCTCATTCCAGCCCTGACTCACTCCCTGTGGAATCACACACTTCCCTCACAGAGCCCAGAGCTCACCGTGGGTGTGCATCCATTCTGTTCACTTCACTCATTTTTTTTTTTACTGGAATATAATTGCTTTACAATGTTGTGTTAGTTTCTGATGTACAACACTGTGAATCAGCTGTAGGTGTGTCTCCATCCCCTCTCTCGTGAGCCTGCCTCCCACCCGCCCCCATCCCACCCTCCAGGCCACCACGGAGCTGAGCTCCCTGGGCTGAATAGCCGCTTCCCACTAGCTGTCTATTTCACACATGGTAGGGTCGGTCCGACCATGTCTCAGTATGTCCGTCCCCATTTCTCAATTCACCCCACCCTCCCCTTCCCCTCTTTGCCAACAAGTCCACTGCCTGTGTCTCCATTGCTGCCCTGAAAATAGGTTCATGTGTACCACTTTTCTAGATTCCATATGTATGCATTGATAGAAATGTTGTTTTTCTCCTTCTCACTGACTTCACTCTGTATGACAGACTCTCGGTCCATCCGCTTCTCTACAATTGACCCAACTGGGTTCCTTTTTATGCCTGAGTAGTATTCCATTGTATACATACACCGCATCTTCTTCATTCTCTGTCGATGGACGTCTAGGCTGCTTCCATGTCCTGACTATTGTAAACAGTGCTGCAGTGAACACTGGGGTGCATGTGTCTTTTTGGACTGTGGCTTTCTCAGGGTGTATGCCCAGTTGTGGGATTGCTGGGTCATACGGTAGTCCTATTTTCAGCTTTTATAGGAACTTCCATCCTGTTCTCCATAGTGGCTATATCATTTTACATCCCCACCAACAGTGCACCACATCCTCTCCAGCTTCTATTGTTTGTAGACTTTTTGATGATGGCCATTCTGATGGATGTGACGTGATACCCTGTACCTCTGACTTGCATATCTCTGATAATTAGTGATGATGAGCATTTCATGTGTTTGTTGGCCATGTGAATATTTGGAGAACAGTCTATATTTAGGTCTTTCACCCATTTTTTTATTGGGTTGTTTGTGCTTCTGACATTCATTCTTTTAATAAATCATTATTGGGCACCCAGTCCAGGCCCAGCTTTGGACCAGGCCCTGGGGAGACAGCCGTGACCAGGTCCCAGTGCCCCTTCAGGGCAGGCACAGTCTGGTGGAGGAGGCAGGGCTCAGATGATCGTAACTGAGGGGTGAATATTAATACAGGGGAACTCGGGGGTGCCGTGGGCTCGTGTGATCCGTGGGACCTCCTTGAGGAAGTGGCATTTCAGCTGAGACTTACAAGATAAAAAGGAATAGTCAGGCAGAGTTGAGGAGTGGCTCCCTGGGTGGAGGGGCAGCTTATAACAGAGTGGGAAAGTGAAAGACAGCGTGGCTCTCAGGGAGCGCAGGCGGCTCCCGGGGCTGGAGTGTGGGGCGAGAGGAAGGCGGCCCTGCTCCTGACTGTCTGGCGCACTCCAGCCTCAGGACCCTTGTCCTCACTGCTTCCTCTGTCCGCAGCGCTCTTCCCTAAGAGGCCTGTGTGGTAACTCCCCCACTTCCTACAGGTCCCTGCTCCCATCTCACCTTCTCCATGAGCACCCCCGCCACCAGCAGACGCTTATCATCACGTGTACCCCCACTCCCCACTCCTCCCCAGCTCCGACCTTCCTTCTCTCCATGGAGAACCTTTTAACAGACTATCTACGTATTCATTATGCCTATTTTCTGTCTCCCTCACTATTAATAGAATGTCAGCAGCACTAGGTCAAGGACCCCTGTCAGTTTTTTTCACAGATGCATTCCCAAGTCCTTGAACATATGAAGGAACAAATAAATGAGGTCTGAGAGGTTGGCAAGGAGGGGGTCAGATTGCAGGGGCCTTGAAGGTCAGCGGAAGGCATGTGAGTTTGGTTTCGAGTGCAGTGGGAGGAACCAAAGGGTTTCGAGTAAGGGCAGGGTCAGAGCCTGCATCACATCTTAAAGCCTTGCTCTAGGATCTGTGGAGAATGGTTTGAAGGAGGGAAGGCTACTGCAGGCATCAGGCATGAGTGGGAGTGCCGGGGCTATGGTGGGGGCAAGAAGTGGATGGACTGAGGAGATTGCAGGAGGTAGAGTGATCATGCTTTTGTGATCTGAGGGGCTGGAGGAAGACAGGGCAAGGCAGCCTCAGGCTCCCACCGGAGTCACAGGGCTGGAATGGAGGTCCTTGTTAAGGTGGGGTGACAGGGGAGAAACAGACTGGGGGCCGGGGTGGTCAAGAATTCCACGTGGGCCCTGGTGAGCTGGGCCTCTTAGACTTTCGAGTGGAGATGCCAAGTAGCCTATTGGATGGAGTTTAAGCTCAGGGTGAAAGTCTGAACTAGAAATAAACATTTAGGAATCACTGACTTAGAGTTTTTTAAACCCATGACAGAGTGGGGCGGGGGGAGATGTCTAAGAACCAACATTGAGGACTGAACCCTGATGCCTTCTGAAACTGCCCTCGAGGGGTAAGGAGTTTGCCAGGAAGGTAGGGAGAAGGCAGTCCAGGTAGAAGGAACCTCACGTGAAAGAACACGGCTCTCAGTAATCTTCAAAACTGCCAAATTCACCCAAAAGAGAGTCTGAGAAACTATCACAGCCAAGAGGAACCTCAGGAGATAAGACAACGAAATGTAACATGGTATCTTGGATGAGATTCTCCGATAGAAAAAATAACATTAGGTAAAAACTAAGGAACTCTGAATAAGGTCTTGTTGTCGCTGTTCAGTTGCTAAGTCGTGTCTGACTCTGTGACCCCGTGGACTGCAGTACGCCAGGCTCCTCCACTGTCTCTCGGACTTTAGTTAATAATGATGCTGCAAGCAATATCATATATCACTTATACGTGGAATCTAAAAAACAAAAAAGGATACAAATGAACTTATTACAAAAACAGTTACAGATGTAGACAACTTATGGTTACCGAGGAGTAAAGGGGGAGGGATAAATTGGAAGACTGGAGTTGACGTAGTACGCCACTGTATATAAAGTAGGTAACTGACAAGGACCTACTGTATAACACAGGGAACTGTACTCAATACTGTACAATGGCCTACATGGAAAAGAAGCTGAAAAGGAGTGGAGATATATATATAGCTGATTCACTTGCTATATACGCCTGAAACTAACACAACACTGTAAATCAACTATATTCCAATAATTTAAAAAAAAATAAGAATATGCATCCTTGTAAATCCATGGCTAATTCATTTCAATGTATGACAAAAACCACTGCAATGATGTAAAGTAATTAGCCTCCAACTAATAAAAATAAATGGAAAAAATTAAAAAAAAAAAAAAAAAGAATATGCATCTTCACAACCCAGTCAGACTCAATAAACTGATTTCCATCATGAACTCAGGGGAGGTGAGAATTTTTTTTAAATAATGTTATTACTTAACAATTAGTTAACAGTCTAATAATTAGTTTGTTAATTAGAACAGATGTGCCATACTATGTACATGTATATCTACATATATGTAGGATATTAAGAGAAACAATAGAGAATCTACATGCAGGGTACAAGGAATTCTGTTATCTTAATTTTTCTCTCAGTCTAAATCTGTTCTAAAAATAGTCACTTTTTTTTAAGTGAGTCTCATTTAAAAAAGTGAGTCTCATAAATGATGCCCAAACACACACACACACACACAACACACACACACACACGCACGCACGCACGCACGCATGCACGCCAAGGATGAGAGTACTTTGTTTCTCTGCAGAGGACTTTGATCCTGGCCAGTCCCATCTGTGGTCAGAAGACTCGGGGGCTCCGTGAATCTCTCCTCACTCCTCCCCCTGCCAGGGGGCAGAGTCCTCACTGCCCTTTACTTTCTCTCTGTTCACAGAAGGAATACTCTCCCCAGGCTGTATTTCATAATGAAAATGAGAAGCAGAGACTAAATGGCTCAGGTAAGTCAGATTCCCCTAGAATTCCTTGGGGATGCAATCAGTGTTAATCTCTCTGGAATGCTCTATAAAAGCACATTCCTTAGTCATAATTTTCCTGAACCTGCACCTTGTTGGACACCTGACTTGGTTTTCCTCCTGCAGTAAAAGCTTTGGCACCATCTGGGTTCAAATGCCTTCTACCTGAAATGTTAGAAAGAGGTAAGTTTTGTATATGCATTTTTTATAAGTCTGGAAGGAGCGTCACCAATATAATGATATTGATCATGTCTGGTTGGAAAGTTCATGAATCACATTTACTTCATTCTTTACTCCTTTATGTGTCATTTCAACATATTTTACAGTATAATTAGATAAAAAGTCATCTTGGGCAGGTCACTTGAACCTTATCTTCCTCATCTCTGAAATGGGTATAACCATACTTAATAAGTGGGTCACATGAGATACAGTTTCCTCTGAAGAACGGATACGCGAGAGTGAATGCCCAGTGCCTGGCGTCGTGCCTGGGTTTCATGGTGGCTGGTTGTTGACAAGAAACATGACCAGTCTGGCCAACGTGTCACCTGGGTCCTTAGGGGCCTGTGTGGCGACAGGGACCCCCGAGTCACAGCGGAAGCTGGGCCTGGGCAGTGGTCAGGGGAGAGAGAGAGGCAACTCGGCTGCTGGCCTGTGGGGCACCAAGGCTGGAGGGAAGACCGAGGCAGAGGTGGATGTGACTGTGTGGCCACGGTCGCAGCAGCCGGCACAAGACGCAGCCATAATCAGGGGCTGCTCAGGGGCTTGAGCAGCTCTGGGGCCGGGCGGAGGGCGGGTGCTGGGATTCTATAGATTCAGGGGCGTTCATTTTGTGGGTGGAGAACTGAATTGGGTGCTGGCTCCTCCAACTAGCTCTGAGCATGAGCAAGCCACCTCACCTCCCTGAGTTTCAAGTGCATCATCCCTAAGGTGGTATCTTGAATAGGATTTCTACATTCATGTCACCATACACACTTCCCAGTGTTTGCATGAAGAGTATATGAAATAACAGATGCAGGAGAGTGGCCCCATTGAGGTCAGGCCCCTGAGTTTGTATGCCAGCCCCACACTGTGTGGCCTCAGATAAATTGCTTAACTTCTCTGAGCCTGTTTCCTCATCTGTAAAATTGGAAGGAAGGCTAATAGACCCTAATTCATAGGATTGTGAAGATGAAACAGAACAGGACATAAAGCACATGAAGATTAGTTTTTGTTTCAGAAGAAATATAGCCCAGCAGCAGTGACAGGGTAGAGAATCAGATGGTTGTTTTCTTATATCTTCCAAACTTGCCTGGTTGACCTTGCCCATCTACCTTTAGACTCTTGGGGAAACAATGAAAACAGTGACAGATTTTACTTTGGGGGGGGGGGGGGGGGGCTCCAAAATCACTGTAGATGGTGACTGCAGCCGTGAAATTAAAAGACGCTTGCTCCTTGGAAGAAAAGTTATGACCAACCTAGACAGCTTATTAAAAAGTAGAGACATTACTTTACCAACAAAGGTCTGTCTAGTCAAAGCTTTGGTTTTTCCAGTAGTCATGTATAAAGAAAGCTGAGTGCCAAAGAAGTGATGCTTTTGAACTGTGGTGTTGGAGAAGACTTGAGAGTCCTTTGGACTGCAAGGAGATCCAACCAGTCCATCCTAAAGGAAATCAGTCCTGAATATTTGTAAGGACTAATGCTGAAGCTGAGACTCCAATACTTTGGTCACCTGATGCGAAGAACTGACCCATTTGAAAAGCCCCTGATGCTGGGAATGACTGAAGGTGGGAGGAGAAAGGGACGACAGAGGATGAGATGGTTGGATGGCATCACTGACTCAACGGACATGAGTTTGAGTAAGCTCCAGGAGTTGGTGATGGACGGGGAAGCCTGGCGTGCTGCAGTCCATGGAGTCGCAAAGAGTCAGACACAGCTGAGCAACTGAACTGAACTGGTCCTCCCATTTTTTGATGTTAAAGGGATTCCACAAAGCCAGAGAAGGAAACCTTGTAGAATCCCGGGGGCCTCCCGCCACAACTTACTTCCCCCAGCCAAGCCCCTGCTTCTCAATGTCACCCACCCCAGGATGCCTTGGAACACTGAAAAGAAAACCAAAATAAAATGAAAACAATATATTGCATTTGTTCTATGCTAGCCACTGTTCTAAGAGATAGAGAAAATGAGTTGGTTATGCTCACAACCCTGAGAGATGAGTTCTATGGTTATCCCCATTTTACAGATGAGAAAACTGAGGCTCTGTGAGGTTAGATAAGTGAACCGTGGGGTCACAGAGCTATTAATTAGTGGCGCTGGACCTGATCCCAGAGATGGCACTCCAGAACCCCACACCTGCTTGCAGCATTCAACAAGGCCAGCGGCGCAGAGAAGAGTAGGTAGGAGACCAGACTGGAAATCGGGACACGGGGTTCTCGCCTTGGCCCTGTAACGGTGAAGCCAGGAGTCCTCACGCCAGAGGCTTACCCGTGCCCAGCCTGGGCAGAGATACCGGCCTGGCCCTCCCGCCTCCTGTCCCTCCCCCGCGGGCGCCTCAGGGCCTGGCGCTCCTGCCCTGCGTAACCTGATCTGCGGCGGGGTTTGGATCTCCGGCGAGTCACGGTTGTGAAGGTGCTCCGACAGAGGACTGCGCTCCGCGGTGCGCTCCCAGCCTGCGGCCCCAGCTCCGCAATCCAGCGCGCGGGTGCATGGCGCAGAGGCTGGGAGAGCGGGGGCGGGGGCCCACTGAGGCCACCGGGCTCTACCGGGCGGTGCTGCTCCGGTCCGGTAAGTGGACCCCGGGGGAGCGCGAGCAGGGCACCGCGGGCGCACTGCGCTCAGCCTCTGGCCGGCAGGGCGCCTTGCTCCTTCACTGCTGTGCTTTCCTTCTGGCCTCCCGTCTTTCATTCTTTTTAATTACTACTTGTGGTTTTTCTTTCATTCCTTCTTTCCTCCCTACATTCATTCTCTTGGGGATCTACTCTTAGATATGTTGCTTTATTCTTTTATATGATCGTGTGGTGTGCGCACGCACACATACACACACACACACTCACTGTTAGACAACTGCAGAAGTTTCTGCACTCGCCCAAGTGCAGGAAGGCGTTGGTAGGCATGGGAGAACGGATATGGGCAGGACTGGTAGACTAAAGAGGCACAGCCAGCTGCTGGAGGGCTTCCACTGCTCGGTGAGGGGAAAGTCGGGGTGGGGTGGGGGTCGGCGAGGGCCCAGGACGTAGTTCCAGGAAGGTGAGGAACCAGTTTTCTAGATGTACACATTTAAAGGAGAGAACGACTTGGAAAGAAACACATGATGATTGTTTTTGAGGATTCAATTTTGGGTAAGTGTTTTTTTATATTTGTCTTTTTGCTCATTTGCAGTAAACACATACTGCTTTTCTACTCAGGATAGTTTTTTGTTTTTTGGGTTTTTTTTTTTTTTTTTTTTACTTTAGGAAAATAAAACAAATGTAATATAGGGTCAGTGTGAAAATAATTTGGAAAATACAAGGATGTGGAAAGAAGAAAAAGAACTCTGGCAGTGAAGTCTAGGGTGTTTCATTCCTAACTCAGTGCTTGGAGACAGGCGTTCAGAGGAGGTGAAAATCGGTCCCCTGCCAGCTCCCTGCCAGCCAGGCGAGAAGAAAATGTGAAGGGTCTTGGGAGACAGCTACCCTCTGCCTTGGGCAAGGAGCCCACCCCACCCGGTAGTCCTGGGCACCCAGCCCTGCAGCTGAAAGCGCAGCGAGCAGAACGGTGGACGGTGGGTGCGCGTCCGCAGCAGCGGTGCTGGTCGCCTGCCCTCACGGAGTCTGCTCCGGGGCTGAGCGTTTCTTACTCCGATCGGCCCGCCCCGGGGAGATCTCGCCGCGCAGTTACTGCTTGGGAACTTTGAAACAACGGTTCTCTGAGTTCAGAAGCGCGGTCTGGCCAAGGTCTGCGGCACCTTCCGGAAAGGGGGGGGGGGGGGGGGTGCGCAAGGGTGGGTACCTTAAGTCTGGCTCAACTAGAGCAGGCAGAAAGCTATCTCTGAAATTGGAAGACGCTGATTGCAAACCTCAGCTCCAGGGATTTCCCTGCAAGACATCTATTCTTAAGGGCCTCTATCCAGTTCCTGCCTGCTCACTAAGGTGAGGAGAGGGTAGCTGTAATCTGAAGATCCTGTGTTCTCTAACGTGGAACCACAGGTGTGAGCCTCACTCAAACAGGAATATTTTTCTCCTGGCCATACATCCAGAGTGGCAGACATGGGCAGACATGCCAGAGTCGTTCTGGGGGCCACACACTGCCCAGCAACTCACAGGTGCAAGTCAGGAAGGGAGCAGAAGCTGGTTCCCGGGCCTCACAGAGGGTGCACTTGTGCTGTTAGGTGCTGTGCCACTGACTCAGTCTTCGCAGCTGTTATCCCCATTTAATAGATGAGGAGACTGAGGCTCTAGGAGCTTAAGCAGCATGCCCATGGTCCTACTAGGGGAACTTTTCAACACATTCAAACTTTGGTGCATCTATGCCAAGTCTGCACATCTCAGATCAGTCATCATGGTGAATGACTGCCGTGTGTGTGTCTGCTCAGGCATGTCTGAGCGACCCCCCAGACCATAGCCCGCCAGGCTCCTCTGTCCATGGGATTTCTCAGGCAAGAGTCCTGGAGTGGGTTGCCATTTCCTCTTCCAGGGGATCTTCCTGACCCAAAGGACTGAACCCCCATCTCTGGCGTCTCTTACACTGGCAGTCAGATTGTTTACCACTAGCACCACCTGGGAAGCCCTGATTGCTGGTCACTAGCTACTGCCACTCTCTGCCAAATGCTGTAGATCTGCCGTCATCAACTTCATTTATTCATTCAGCCAGTGTATACTGACCACTGTTATACACTAGGCCCTGTGAAAGGCACAGGCATGTGCTGATGCAGAGAGAAGTCCCTCCTCTCAGGGAGGTAAGTGGTATTAAGCTCTATTTTAAACATGAGGAAACTGAGGCTCGGAAGGTAACATGACTTGTCTAGGGTCACAGCCAGTCAAGGGTGGGAGCTGAGATTCAAACCCAGGGCCGTGTGCCTCCGGGGCCTCTGCTCTGGCTGTCTCCCACAAGGAAGAGCAAGACGGAAGAGCTGGCCGTGAGGAACCAAGTGGGCCACTGAGTGAAACAGGCAACAGCCCCTCCTGTTAGAAGCCCCCCCCCCCCCCCCCGAGGACCACTATGATAGGATCAAACCCAAGATGGGCACTGTTTGCATTTACACCAGCCTCAAGTAATATCATACTTACAGAAAATGTCTCATTCCAAATTACTTGAAAATAATTTCTCAGTATTAGAGTAATAGAGGTTCATCACGGATATTCTGGAAAATGAAGAATGAAGAGGGGGAAGGCTCACCCACAGTCCCACTAACCATAAAGCAGCCACTGGTAATCGAGGGACGGTCTCCTGGTCTTTGCTATGCGAGATTTGTGTGTGGTTGTGTGTTTCACGTTGCTGAGCTTGTACAGACCCTAGTTTTCAATCCCATCTTTCTTCACTGGCATACATATCTTCTATCTTTAAAAAAAAAAAAAAAATCTATCTTCCTGTTTCTAAATGGGCTAGCGAGATAACAGCTACCACTCTGGAAGCCTGACGCTATGGCAGGCACCGTGTGCAGTGTTTCCTGTCCCATGTCCCCCTCATTCCCCTAAAGAATGTCTGCCCCAGTTTGGAGATGAGGAAACAAGAAGTTGAAGGTCACTGCGCTGCCCAACAGTGGAGCCAGGATTGGTATATGGGTCAACACCAGAGCCCATGTTCTTAACCACTGAGCCGGAAAGGGTCACCTCTGGGGAACAACTTATGCTTGGCCACGCCTGGTGAGCTAGGCAGTGCTGGAGTTAAGGGTCCACCTGAGGCTCTTCTCCCCCCTGGAGCTCAGCCCAGGTTCGTGCCAGGGAGGGCAGCGTCTCCGCGGCATGGACGGAGGGACACCTTCCCAGATGCCTGTGGACGTCAGCGGTGCTGCTCTGCACCCAGGTGATGGTCATCATTTTCACTGCTGCCTGCCAAGCAAGGCTGCCAGATAAAATAGTTACATTAAAATGGTTACATTTGAATCTCAGATACACAATGAATAATATTTCAGCGCAAGTATGTCCCAAATAGTGTATGGGTTTGCTAATCTGAAATTCAAATTTAACTGGACCTGCTGTGTGTTTTTTAAGACGTACATACGTACTTTTCTAAACAATTATCTTCCATTATGGTTTATCCCAGGAGACTAGATACAGTTCCCTGTGCTATATGGTAGGACCTCATTGTTCATCCATTCTCTATGTAACAGGCTGCATCTGACGACCCCAAATTCCCAGCTGATCACTCGCCCTCCAGCCTTCCGCCTTGGCAACTATAGGTCCAATCTCTACATGAGTCTGTTTCTGTTTTGTAAATAGGTTCATCTGTGTCATATTTTAGATTCCACATACAAGTGATATCATGTGCTATTTGTCTTTCTCCTTCTGACTGACTTCACTTAGTATGATAATCTCTAGTTGCAGCTGCGTTGCTGCAAACGGCACTGTTTCATTCTTTTTTATGGCTGAGTAGTATTCCATCGCATACATGTACCACATCTTCTTTATCCATTAATCTGTTGATGGGCATTTCGGTTGTTTCCATGTCTTGGCTATTGTGAATAGTGCTGCTATGAACACAGGGGTGTGTGTATCTTTTTTAATTATAGCTTTGTCTGGATATATGCCCAGGAGTGGGATTGCTGGATCATGTGGTAATTCTATTTTTAGTTTTCTGAGGAATCTCCATACTGTTTTCCATAGTGGCTACATCAACTTATATTCCCACTCAGTGTAGGATTCCCTTTTCTCTACATCCTCTCCAGCATTTGTTATTTATAGACTTTTTAATGACAGCCATTATGATCAGTGTGAGGTGATACCTCGTGGTAGTTTGGATCTGCGTGTCTCTAATAATTAGTGATGCTGAGCATCTTTCATGTGCCTACTGGTCATCTGTATGTCTTCTTTGGAGAAATGTCTTAGCTTAGCAGTCCCCAACCTTATTGGCATGAGGGACTGGTTTCGTGGAGGACAGTTTTTCCATGGGTAGGGGAGGAATTGTTCAGGCAGTAATGTGAGCTATAGGGAGGGGCAGATGAAGCTTCACTTATCAGCCTGCTGCTCACCTCTTGATGTGCAACCCAGTTCCTACAGGTGCCAGTAGCAGTCCGAGGCCTGGGAGCTGGAGACCCTGTTTTTGATCTTCTGCCCATTTTTCAGTTGGGATGTTTATTTTTGAGTTGTATGGGCTGTTTGCATATTTTGGAGATTAAGCCCTTGTCGGTTACATCATTTGCAAATATTTTCTCCCATTCTGTAGGCTGTTTTTTTTTTTTTTTTTAATGGTTTCCTTTGCTTCTGAAAAGCTTTTAATGAGGTCTTTTTTTTTTTTTCTTCTTAATTTCTATTGCTTTGGGAAACTGACCTAAGAAAACATTGGTACTACTTCTGTCAGAGAATGTTTTTGCCTATGCTCTCTCCAAGGAGTTTTATGGTATCATGTCTTAAGTCTTTAAGCCATTTCGAGTTCATTTTTGTGCATGGTCTAAGGGTGTGTTCTAACTTCATTGGTTTACACATGTTGGGGTGCTGCATTTTTGTCGGCTATAATACATTTGGCAACCCCACTGCCAGGCACTATGGAACTTTGCTTGGCTTGATAAGCCATGGTCTGTCCTGGTTCCCCTTGACACACAGACACACACACGCACATCTCCTTTCTGGTATCTGAGTTTACTGCCCATATTTTGTCTGGCTGCAAGTGAGTTAAAATATGCTGGAGGTCTGGGGTCCCTCTGCAGCTAAGAGACCAGATTAAGCACGCCTAACTGCGACTGGGTTGAGAGCCAGCTTTCTGAAACAAGACCCTTGGTTCTTCTCCACTCCCTCCCGCTTTCCTGTTTTCATGCTTCAATCCCTCCACAGGGTAAATTCTTCCTGGTTCAAATTTGTTGTAAAGGCAACTCTCATTCCTTTTATAATCTCTCCAGGGATCCCATGACAAGTTTTTCTGCCAGTACAGCTTTTCCTGCCATGTCTTTTCAGCAGAGCAGGTTGGGGGTCAGGGTGGTGGGGGGGGGGGTGAGGTTGGATCCTAAGGCTGTTATGTGGGTGGCTTCTCAGCCACCTCACTGAGGCCTTGAATGGGGGCCTTGGAGATTTAGACTGAATACAGAGCTGAGGAAGTTTGCAGTTGCCATGGAAACTTCTTGTCTGGTGTTTCTGGGCCCAGATAAGCTGTTCCAGGCGTCTGTCTGCTTGGGGAGGTGGGGGTGGGGGGGTCAAAAAATCAAAGGAAAAGGGGTTTTTGGAGTTTTTAGTGCAAGCTGCAGCCCCAGCCCACTAGAGACATAGGAAAATTCCTCAGCTCCCACCCACTCTCCTGGCCTGGACTAGTCAAAGTGTTCCTCAGTCGTATCCGACTCTCTGTGACCCCACGAACTGTTCCTCACGCTTCCCTGGTAGCTCCGATAGATCTTCACTACCCACATTCTTTTTAGCTCGTCTATTTCCCAAGAAAACAGCTTCAGAGGAACAGGAAGGGGAGTGTGGGAGAGGTGTGCTCAGCCTCTGGACTCCCCCTCCGGTCCTCCATGGGACTGAGCAAAAACTCCAATCCTCAGGCGCCTGTATTTCGGAGTCCTGCTGCGTCGGAGGATGGGAAAGCCGCACAGACCGAGGCAGGAGGCAGCCTCTGGGCTTGAATCTGGCCGCTGCCTGGAGTACACCCTTAACAGGCTCGTTTCTCCACAAGGCCTCTCTTTTTCTATATGTAAAATGTACATGACTGAGCCAGATGTGAATTTTAACTATGGTTGGAAAAGGTTGCTCTTTTCCCATGTTTTTCATCTTGTCTTTTTTCTGATAACAAAGGCAATATATGCCTCTTTTTTTAAGGAAGGCATAAACATTACAGAAATACTGGGACAAAAGAGAAAGGCCCATAATTTTATGCTGCAGAATAGTGGTTCTCAGACTCTTGAATATAAACAGACCCCCGAGGGAACTTGCTAAAATTCCAAATTTCTAGGCCCCTCCCTCTTAGGTTCTAATACAGATATCCAGAAACATGGCACAGTAGTTTGACTGTAACACTCATGCCCAGGGAAGGCTAGTAATGACATCTGAGATACGATGGTCTAGAACTGACCTCTGTTAACAGTTCAGGGTATATGCCTATTGGTTCTCCGTGTATATACTATCTTGGAGGGGAAAAAAGATAGAGGAATCAGACTATGTATGATGCTGCCCTTTGATTTTTCACCAAATATGCAGTAGACATCTTTGTTTAGGTTTATCAGTAGATATGGTATTGATGGTATCTCATCATAAGATGCAGCATAATTTCTTACTGATGACATATGGCTTGGGAGATGGTGGCTGTTGACGTCACACTTAGTTTACACGCTCACGTGTGCACACACACACAGCAAGACGGTGCTGTCCTAAGTTCAGGGATATGCACGTCTTTGATGTCTGCAAGTCAGCAGTAGGGCACAGGGATACTAAGAAGCGTAAGGCGAGGCCCTGCCCTCCGCTGGCAGGCTGGTGAGTGAGCCTGAGGGGTCTGGACCCAGGCTGCACTAGAAGAGCTTCAGTGGAAGAAGTGCAGTGGGTCCCAACTGCCTGGGGAACAGGGCACCCAAGCTGGGGGTTTCCTGCCTGCCTGTCCTTGGCTCTCGATTGCTCTGGTGCTGCCATCAGAACCCTCTGATGAAGGGAACAGAGTGGGGATGGACGGCCGGAGTCGGCTCCTCTGGGGTGAGATGGGCTGGGGGTGTCTCTGCCCCTGGCGGTGAGCAGACACTCCCAGCAGTCCTCCTGCCCCAGCATCCGTGTTACTCTTCACTTGTCAGAGGACACTGGGATTGCTTCGGACAAGACACTGTGGGCCCTGGAAATGCCCCCAGGACTGAGTGTCTGCACAGCGGACCAGTGACAGTCAAGAGCGGTGGGGCAAGAACCTGGTTATAGTCCTCCCCCGTCAGATTCCACCAAGCCAAGCCACAGCAGGATGGGGAGCTGGGAGGGGCACCACTCAAGAGGACGTTAGGAAACAATTTAGGAAGAAGAAATAAAAGGAATGCATCTTGTTTCCAGAAAATTGTTTAACACGGGCAAATTTGGGACCCTGTAAAGTTGAAGTGGCTCCGGAACGGCGGGTTTGGCGAAAGCTCCCAGGACACGCAGGCCTGCCTGCCCCCACTTCCTTCCATCTCGCTCACGCCCAGCCTCCACCCCAGTGGCCTCCTTGCATCCTATCCTGGGGCCTCTGCACTAGCTGTCCTCACTTTGGGATGCCTTCCTCCCCACCACTCCAGCCTCCTGAAACTGTCACCTCCCCACTCTCCACCCTTCCTGAGGTCCCGAGCCTTTCCCTCCATCTTGCCTAGTCTTGCGTTCGTCAGAATGTTCACCGCAGCTCGACATTTTCTGGTTTGTCTCGTTTTTTTTTTTGGCCTAAACCCCACCTTGAAAGCAAGTTACCCAAGCACAGGATATGGTCTCATTTACACTGTAGCTCCAGCACTGGGCAGTGGAAGGAACACAGTAGGTGCTCAATAAGGGTTGGTTACATGAGAGAGACAGGCCAGAGAGGATCAAAGTGCGTTTTTTTTTTAAGTTTATTTATAATATTGTGTTAGCTTTGTTGTACAGCAGAAACTACCACAATATTGTAAAGCAACGATACTCCAATTAAAAAACAATATCACACTAGTTTCAGGCGTCCAGTAGTGACTCAGTTATATATATATATATGACTGCATATACATACACATACATATAAATCTATTTTGCAGATCGTTTTCCATTATTATTACAAGATATTGAATATAGTTCCTGTATTATATAGTGAAACCTTACTGTTTATTCATTTTATATATAGTAGTGTGTATCTGTTAATCCCGCACTCCGAATTTGTCCCTCCCCACCACCTCCTTTGGTAACTGTAATTTTCTTCTCTGTGTCTGTGAGTCGGTAAGTCCATTTGTGTTATTTTTTTAGATTCCACATTTAAGTGATACAATATAATACTTGCCTTTCACTGACTGACTTCCGTTAGTATGATAATCTCTAGGACCATCCATGTTGCTGCAGATGACAGTATTTTTTTAAATTATTGGAGTATAGTTGATTTACAATGTTGTGTTAATTTCAGGTGTACAGCGAAGTGAATCAGTTGCACATAAACATATATCCACCTTGTTTTTCCAGATTCTTTTCCCATATAGGCCATTTCAAAGTACTGACTAGAGTCCCCTGTGCTTTACAGAGGCTTCGTTAGTTATCTATTTTATATATACTAGTGTGTATATTTCCATCCTAGTCTTTCCATTTATCCCTCCCTCATCCTCTCTTGTTTTATACATTTGTGACTTGACTTCTGTTTTGTAAATAAGTTCGTTTGCACCCAGTTTTTTTTTGTTCCACCCCCATATAAGTGATATCATATGCTTGCCTTTCTGTGTCTGACTAGCCTCACTCAGTGTGACAATCTCTAGGGCCATCCGTGTTGCAAATGGCATTACTTTCTTTTTTACGGCTGAGCACTGCTCCATTGTATGTACGTGCCACAGCTTCTTTATCCATTCCTCTGTCAATGGACTTGTATTTTCTTTTCGTTGCCATGGTAAACAGTCTCACCATCTCAATTTCTCTTTCCGATCTTTCATTGCTAGCCTCTGACGATGTATATTTAGGGTCTCTTCCACGTCGTGGGTATTGTAAATAGTGCTGCAGCAAACGCGGGGGTGCACGTGTCTTTTTTAAAAATGATCAGAATTTAGTCTATGGAAGTTACGGAGGACAGAAGTTGGAAATCATTTGTGTCCTAGAAATAAATGAGTTTTCATAAATATCCATGTGATTCTCATCAGATAAAAAGGTACAGTGTATTTATAATTGAATTCACTGCATTGTTGATGTTATTCCTGACTGAAGAGAACTTCCGGTTTGTCTAGACATTAGTGAAAACCAAAATATTAAAATTTTTGCTTAAGTGTAACACCCCTACAGTTAAGGGCACAAATCTTACATGGTCAGCCTGATGTATTTTTAAAAATGGAATTCACCTGCACAGTCACCTGTCTGATTAACACTATGCAATCAGTATCCACTATTCTACCACTGCGTGTTCTGTGTTGAAATGTATATAAATAGAATCACTGAGTATGTATTCTTTTGTGGCATCTGACTCTCAACACCCTTTTTTCCATGAGGCATCCATTACTGGGGCAGTCTGAGCGCAGGTTGGAAAAGAATTTCCAGACACAGAGTACTGCAGAAGGGAAAGAATTTATTAAGAACAGAGAGCAGAGATAATGTGGACATAGCAAGCGCAGTGGGCTGACCTCCTGACAGACCAGGCGGCATTGACGGTTTTCCTGAGCTAATAACCAATTTTGTGAGTTTATAGGCTCAAGACAAAGAAGATTCTTGCTGGAAGGCTGGCATTAGGTGATTGGTTAAGGGGCTAACAGTGTGTTTACTGGAGTGGGCCTGTTTGCCAATTTGAAGTCAGAAAGCTTGTGAGGGATGATGAGGGGCTTTTGGCAATGGTTTCAAAGGGGCTCAGACAGCTTTGGAGGTGACCTTGGTTCTGGGCTCCCCTTCTGCGGCCTTGGGACAGGGACCCGCACCTTGGCCTGGGGCAGGACTCCACATCCTGTGTTTGTAACAGCGGTTTGCTCTCTCTCTATTGCTTTGTGGGGTTCCATTTGTGAAGGCACCACTCTTTATGCGTCTTCTGTGTGGGTTAAGGTTTTCTTTCCCTTTCGGAGGTCTTCTGCCAGCATTCAGCTGTGTTCTCTGCCAATCACTCCACTTGTATCTCTGACATATTTGTGGAGATGGTGAGCTCCACAGCCTACCTTCCGCCATCTGGGTTCTGCTTTTATTTACTTGGCATTGGGAGACTAAGAAGATCTTGCCACAATGTCAGAGAACATTTTGCCGATGTTCTTTTCTGTGAGTTTTTTTGGGTAATTTATGGTGTGTCATGTTCTGTGTTTCAGTCTTTAAGCCATTTTGAGTCTCTCTTTGTGGACGGTTCTCCTCCAAACTCCCCTCCCGTCCAGGCAGCCACATAACACTGAGCAGGTCCTAGCTGATTATCCATTTTAAACACAGCACTGTGCACACGTCCGTCCCAAGCTCCCCAACTACCCCTTCCCTCTATCCTCCTCGCCCTTCTCTCCAGCAACCAAAGGTTCGTTCTCTTAAGTCTGTGAGTCTGCTTCTGTTTGTAAGTTCATTCATATCGTTTCTTTTTGGACTCTACACCTCGGGGATGTCATACGATATTTCTCCTTCTCTGGCTGACTCACTTCACTCAGTGTGAAGTCCATCATGTTGCTGCAAATGGCAAGAAATCCAATGGATTTCTGTATGTCAACCTTGTGTCCTGCTACTGTGATGGACTCAGTTTATCAGTTCTGATACTTTGTGTGTGGAATCTGTAGGGTTGTCTATATCATGTCATGTACATATGATGATTTTACTTCTTCCCTTCTGATTTGGATGCCTTGTATTTATTTTTCTTGTCTGATTGTCATGGCTAGGATTTCCAATACCATGTTGAATAGAAGTGGTGAGAGTGGGCATCTTTGTCTTGTTCCAGATTTTAGTGGGAGGGCTTTCAGCTTTTCACTGTTGAGTGTTATGCTGGCTGTGGGTTTGTCATCAATGGCTTTTATCATTGAGATATGTTATATACCCTCTGTACCCACTTGGGTGAGAATTTTCATCATGAACAGGTGTTGAGTTTCATCAAATGCTTTTTCTGCATCTACTGAAGTGATCATATGGTTTCTGTCCTTTGTTGATGTGGGGTACCACACTGACCAGTTTGCATATGTTGACCCATCCTTGTGAACCTGGAATGGATCCAACTTGATCATGGTGTATGATCCTTTTATGAGTTGTTGGATTCAGTTTGCTAATATTTTACTGCAGCAAAATTGCATTTTTAATGCTGGCATTCATGCTGGATGTATGTGCTGGGTCTAATCACTTCCCAGCCCACCCAGACTCTTCATGAGAAAGTAGAGGTGGGAACAGGGCCAAGTTTAAGTGGAGGTCAGCTTCTCACTAGGGGATTAAGGAATGACACAGGCTAGAAAACACGTCCACGTTTCAAGTGAGCCCTGATTGTGAAACTAGGAGAATGCCGCTGTTATCTGTAAACACCCACACTGGCCTTCGGTATCTACACAATGCTCTTTATTTTCACACTCACACACTGACTCCTTGAGATGAGATCTACGGAGCTCTGACTCCGCGAGGCTCGGTGCGGCACGCGGGGCCCTGCACTCTGTTCACACCGAGTCCAACTCTCCCTGCAGGAAAAGTCCTCCTGGCCGAGCGCTGACCGCCTGCTTCCCCTCGTGTCCGCTCATGTGTCTGTTCTCAACCACCGTTGTTTTCCACATTTGACACCCACAGAAACCAAGGCTCAGGGCTGCTGACTGGCTCCCGAAGGGGCTCATGCCGGGGCTGAGCCGGGACGAACACAAGGGCTGGTCTGGCCCAGAGCCGGTCAGCGTCCACTCACCCTCCTCCCCTGGGCACCATCCTGTGGCTGCTCGCTGAGGTTCAGGGTACTGAGGAAATCCCGAGGATGGAGCTGTTGGCCTGTACATGGGTGACTGGAACTGACCCAGCCTAGTTTCCCCTCCTTTGGCACCAAGAGCTGCTTTCCCCTGGGGAGTGGCGCCCGGCAGCAGGAAGCCTGCCCCCCTCAACACACCAGGTCGGGGAGGTGCCAGAAGGCATTCTTGCTGCCCCTCCCTTCGGAAACAAGGGAGATGCCTGTGCCTGAACCACGCCACTCAGAGCAAAGCTTGGCGTGTCCTCGCTCCTCAAGCATCTGACCAAATCGATCCTTACTCATGCCCCCCTCCCCGGCAGTGTGGCTCGGACACGGTGTTCCGCATGGAGGAAGTGGCCGAGCACCAAGTGTAATACCCGTTACTATAGTAACAGTTCCTTTCTAATGATCCCAGAATAAACAGGAACGCAGAGCCGCCCCACGCTGGCTCTCTTCATCCCCAGGGCTTGATGAACCGCCCTGTGGCGGCGGCCCCTCCTGGCTCACCCGGGACTCTGGTGGAACGAGGACCAGCAGCGCTGCGCTCGGAAGTTCTCTTCCCAGGGACACAGGCTCAGCTGAGGAGTAAGACTGTCTCTTCTTCTGTCTCCCCTGCGGCTGAGCTGGGGTGCGGTGCCAAGAAGGGGTGTGGCGGGGGAAGGAGGGCAGCGTCCGAGCGCCGGGGAGGCCGGGGGGGGGGGGGGGGGGGGTGGGGTGGGGGTGGGGACGGGACAGAGCTCTTTGGAGCCCAGGTACCGCACTCTGCGGAATGGCTCGGGGTGCCTCCGGGCACCTGGGCTTGGGAAAGGGACCGCAGAGGCCGTGCAGGGGGCATCCGGATGCAGCCTCCCCCGCGCCCCGCTCTGGCTATCTCTCTTCCCAGTGCTCGGATGCATCTGAGTTCATGCGTGGTGTGACCTCACCCTCCAAGTCCACTTCCACACAGCGCAGCAGCTGTAGTTCTCTTGGGAACCGACCCGTCAGAGGCCAGCCGAGACGGCCCCGGGCAGACAGCTCAGCTCAGGCTCGGGAGGCTTCACTTGCTGGGCGTGTGATCTGGGAAAGACCCCTCAGCCTCGGTGTCTTCATTGGCACAGAGGGGTCTCAAGAGCACCACCTCCTGAGTCTGCTGCAAGGATCTCATGAGGTACAGCCGCGATGCTGAGCATAGCTCATGGCAAAGGGCGAGGGCAGGGCCGGGCGCTGCCCGCCTGGATTTGGCTTTAGCGCTCTGCAGCGTGACACAGGGCTGGTCCTGGGCCGAAAGTCAGGGGGCTCTGGGGTCGGGCGTGCCACTCTTCTGAACTGCTACTAAACCCAGTGGCTTCCCAGCTGTGGGGCAGCCCCCGTACCTGCGTCTCGGGCCAGCTTGGACCCTGAGAGGCTCTTCACTCCACTGGTGGGAAGTCCTGCCGGGGTCCCCCCTCCCCGAGGCACTGGTCAAGTGGGGTGGCTGGCATCATGCCACTGGTGGGCCGACACTGTGCCTTGATCAACGGCACAGGACTCTCCACCCCCCCTCACTAAGGACCTCCCACGTCCAGCCCTGGACTCTCCTGTGGGACTGATTTGAAACCCTGTGTACCCACCTCACAAACGAGGCGGTCACGGGAGACCCAAGGCAGGGTGTTGAGGAAGTCTGTCGAGTCAGTTTGGTTGGGGGAGGCTGCGTCCTAGTGATCGAGCCGCTCTGGCGGGGGCTTCCAGGCATCGGTGGCGGGGGGCTGGAAGTGTGGAGGAGGCCCCCAGATATGCAACGCTGTGGCTGCAGGCCAGGGAAATACAAATGGTACTCTGCCCACGGGGAGGAAAGAGGCATGAAGGTTCGGAAATGCAATGGCCACGCTTGTCACTTTTACTGAATGCCTCTTTCTCCTGGGTCAGTAGTTATTTTCAAAGGTTCCCTTCTCCTCTGTGCCTCCATCCCATGAAATGTTGAACCAAGGAGATCACTGGCTGTGTTGTAAATGCGGCAGCTTGAAGAGTAATGAGGAACAAGGGCAGGAGGAGGGAGGGCAGAGGGAAGACTCGGACAACATCCCCAGAAGGCACGGCCACCGGCTGGACTCTCCTAACAGCCCAGCGGTGGGCAGACAGACAGGCCGGTGGATTCTGGCTCAAACCCAGAGCAGTGCGGGCCCTGCCCGGGCTCCCCAATAAGAGAGCAGAGAGTTCCCCAGCACCAGCTTCTCACTATGAAAGGGCTCCACTGCCTCTTTACCGGGGTTTCTCGAGTGTCCAGAGAGGAAGGGGATGTGAACCTGCTTGGTTGACTGAGGCGATGCCTTGCACCTGGAAGACACTGCAGTGGTAGAAAGAGCCCTGACTTAGGGGCCCAGAGCTTCTGACTTTGCCATTTATTTTGCGTATCTTTGGACAAGAAGCTTGACCTGAGATTCAGTTTTCACATTTAGAAAATGGGAATAATAAAACAGTACCATTGGCCTCCCAGGGGCGACTGTGAGATCCAGATGCAGGCGAAGGAGCCTTCATCAGATGTCAGGTGCTCAACACGGGTCCCCTTGGCCATAGTGGTAAAGAACCTGCCTGTCCACGCAGGTTAGACACGAGAGACGTGGGTTTGATCCCTGGCTCAGAAGATGCCCTGGAGGCGGGCATGGCAACCCGCTCCAGTATTCTTGCCTGGAGAATCCCACGGACAGAGGAGCCTGGCGGGCTACAGTTGCAAAGAGTCTGTCATTGGCTGCCTCTGCCCCACCCCCACCACTTCAGTCTGTCCAGTCTTCACAGCGTCTTGATTGTAGAGAGGAGGAGGATGAAGGAAGTTAAGTACCCATCCAAGGTCACAAAGCTGCCAAGCACATTGACTGTAATCAGACCCGCCCCCAAGAGCCAGTCCAACCAGTCAGCTGAAACCACTCAGGCCAAAGCAAAAAAAGCTTGTTCGGTTCTTTTTAACTCTGTGTGTTACAAAGTTATCTGACTATTAGAATCACTTAGGAAGCTTTTTTATTTTTTATGTCGTATTGAACTATACTTATGTTGGTTTAGTTTCAGGAGTGCAACAAAGTGATTTTAGTGTGTGTGTGTGTGCATTTTTTAAAATTCTTTTCCCAGTTAGGTTATTACAGAATATTGAACAAAGTTCACTGTGCTATATGGTAGGTCCTTATTAATGATCTATTAATGAATGTAGCAGGGTGTATACGCTTATTTCAATTTATCCCTACTCCCCACCTTTACCGGCTGGCAACCATAGTTTTCTAAGCCTGAATCTGTTTCTGTCAAGAAGTTCATTTGTATCATGTTTTTAAAGATTCTGCATGTAAGCAATATCATATGGTATCTGTCTTTCTCTATCTGACTGACTTCACTTAGTATGATAATCTCCAGGTCCATCCATGTTGCTGGAAATGGCATTGTTTCATTTTTATGGTTGAGTAATATTCCCTTGTATTTATGTATTACATCTTCTTTATCCACTCCTCTGTTAAATGGACATTTAGGCTCCTTCCATGTCTTGGCTACTGTAAATAGTGCTGCTGTGAACATTTGGGTGCATATATCTTTCTGAATTACAGTTTCCTTCCATTTCCCAGGAGTGGGATTGCTCTTTTTCATGTTTAAAACTTTTTAGTTTTTTGCAGAACTTGCATGCTGTTTTCCATAGTGGCTGCACCAATTTACATTCCCACCAACAGTGTAGGAGGATTCCTTCTTCTCCATACCCTCTCCAGCATTTATCATTTAAGACTTTTCATGACGGCCATTCTGACCAGTGAGGGTGTGGTGGGTGTCTCATTATAGTTTTGATTTGTATTTCTCTAATAATCAGTGACGTTAAGTAGCTCTTCATGTGCCTCTTAGCCATCTGGATGTCTTTGGAGAAATGTCTATTTAGGTCTTCTGCCCACTTTTTGATTGGCTTGTTTGCTTTTTTGATATTGAGCTACATGTGCTATTTGTATATTTTGGAGATCAGTTCCTTTTCGGTTCCTTTGTAAATATCTTTTCCCATTCTGTGGGCTGTCTTTCTGTCTTCTTTATGGTTTGCTTTACTATGCAAAACGTTTTAAGTTTAATTAGGTCCCATTTGTTTTCATTATCATTGCTATAAAGACGGATCGAAAAAGATACTGCTGTGCCTTATGTCTAACAGTGTCCTGCCTATGTTTTCCTCTAAGAGTTTTATAGTGTGTTGTCTTGCCTTTAGGTCTTCAATGAATTTCATTTTTGTCTACGGTGTTAAAGAATGTTCTAATTTCATTCTTTTCCACACAGCTGTCCAGTTTTCCCAGCACTATTTATTGAAGAGACTTTACTTCTTTGCGTATCCTTGCCTCCTTTGTCGTGTTACTTCACCGTATCTGTGTGGATTTATTTCTGGCCTTTCTAGCCTGTTCAGTGGATGTGTATTTGCTTTGGTACCAGTACTGTTCTACACTGATTGTAGCCTTGTAGTGTAGTCTGATCAGGGAGTCTGATTTCCTCCTGCTCCATTTTTCTTTCTCAGGATTTCTTAGGGTATTTGGGGTATTTTGTGTTTCGATATAAATTTTAGAACTTTTTGTTCTAGTTCTGTGAAAAATGCTATTAGTAATATAATAGGAATTGCATTCAATCTGCAGATTGCTTTGGGTGGGAATGTTTCTCTTTCTGATCTTTCGTTGTTAATGTACAGATGCAGTGGGTTTCTGTGTATTAATTTTGTATCCTGCAACTTTACCACATTCATTGATGACCACTGGTAGTTTTCTGGTATCCTATAGTGTCCTGTCATCTGCAAACAGTGACAGTTTTACTACTTTTCCGATTTGGATTCCTTGTAGTTCTTTTTCTTCTCTGATTGCCATGGCTAGAACTTCCAAAAACATGTTCAGTAAAAGTGACAAAAGTGGACAACCTTGTCTCATTCCTTATCTTAGAGGAACTGCTATCAGCTTTTCACTGTTGAGTATGATGTTAGCAGTAGGTTTGTTTTGTATGTTATTTACTATGTTGCAGTAGATTCCTTCTACATTCACTTTCTCTAGAGAGTTTTTATCATAGATGAGTGTTGAATTTTGCCAAAAGTATTCTTCAGTGTCTTACTGTGATGTATCACACTGTTTTGTGGACATTAAAAAATCCTTGCAACCCTAGGGTAAATCCCACTTGATGGTGCTATATGATCCTTTTTAATGTATTGTTGGAATCGGTTTGCTAGTATTTTGTTGAGGATTTTTGTGTCTGTGTTCACCAGTGATATTGACCTGTGATTTTCTCTTGTGATAGCTCTGTCTGCTTTTGCTATTAATATCAGGGTGATGGTGGCCTCACAGAATGGCTGGGCGTGTTCGTTGCGCTGCGGTGTTTTGGGGAATTTCAGAAGCATAGGCATTAACTCTTCTCTAAATGTTTGACAGATGCCTGTGAAGCCATCTAGCCCCGCATTTTTGTGTGTTCGGAGTTGTTTAATCACAGTTTCAGTTTTAGTGCTTGTGACTAGTCTGTTCATATTTTCTACTTCCTCTGGGTCACCCTTGGAAGGTTGGACTTTTCTAAGAAGTTGTCTATTTCTTCTAGGTTCCCCATTCTGTTGGCGTATAGTTGCCTGTAGTAGTCTCCTGTGATCTTTTTCTTATTTCTTTTGAGCCTATTGTAACTTATTTTTCATTTCTAATGTTATTGACTTCAGCCTTCTCCTTTTTGTTTCTAGATGATTCTGGCTGATGACTTATAAATTTTGTTCATCTTCTCAAATAACCAGTTTTTTTTAAAAAATTATTTTTTATTATAGTTGCTTTACAGTGTTGTGTTTCCACTGCACAGCAAAGTGAATCAGCTATATGTATCTGTATATCCCCTCATTTTTAGATTTCCTTCTCAATTTGGGTCAACACAGAACACTGAGTTCCCTGAGCTACACGCAGGTTCTCATTCTTTACCTGTTTTAAATACAGTATGAAGAGCGTATAGATGTCAAACCGTCTCCCAGTTCGTCCCACCACACCTCTTCCCTCCTTGGCGTCCATTTCTTCATTCTCTACTTCTGTGTGTCCATTTCTGTTTTTCTATTTTCCATTTTTCTGTATTCCATATATATGTGTTTATAAACAATATTTGTTTTTCCTCTTTCTTACTTCACTCTATGACAGTCTCTAAGTCCAACCAAGCTCTATAAATGACCCCATTTCATTCTCTTTTATGACTGATATTCTATTGTATATGGACCACATCTTCCCCCCCCCCATTGGAGTGTAATTGCTTTACAATGTTATGTTGGTTTCTGCTGTACAAAAAAGTGAACCAGGGACTTCCCTGGTGGTCCAGTGGTTAAGACTCTGCCTTCAAATGCAAAGGTTCAAGCCCTGGCCAGGAAACTAGGCTCCCACGTGCCACAGAGCAAGGAAGCCCACGAGCTACAGTGAACCACAGCGAAGACCCAACAGCTCCTAATACAGAAAGTGAAGCAGCTGTGTGTATGCACATGCCCCCTCCATCCTGAGCCTCCCTCCCATGCCCCACCCACCCCTGAGGTCCTCACAGAACACTGAGCTGAGCTCCCTGTTCTGTACGGCCGCCTTTAACTAGCTGTCTGTTTTATACATAGCGGTGTATATATGTCAAAGCTACTCTCTCAGATCGTTCAACCCTCTCCTTCCCCCCGTGTGCGTAAGTCCATTCTCTGTGTCTGCATCTCTATTCCTGCCCTACAAGTAGGTTCACCAGTACCACTGTCTAGGTTCCATATGTATGCATTAATATAAATACTGTTATCTTTCTGAATTACTTCACTCTGTATGACAGACTCTAGGTGCATCTGCATCACTACTAATGACTCAATTTTGTTCCTTTTTATGGGTAATACTTCACTGTACATAGTATCACATCTTCTTTATTCAGTCATCTGTCAACGGATATTTAGATTGTTTAGACTGTTTCCATGTCCTGGCTATTGTAAATAGTGCTGCAATGCACACTGGGGTACATGTATCTTTTTGAGTTATGGTTTTCTCTGGTTATATGGCCAGTAGTGAGATTGCTGGGTCATGGCGTATTTCTATTCTTCTTATTTTTTTTTAATGAACCTTCATAAAAACATAGTTTTTTTAAGAACCCATTTCTTTTTTTAATGAACCCTTCCACTGCTCTTCACAGTGGCGCTACCAGTTGTACATTCCCACCAACTGTACAAGACAGTTCCCTTCTCGGCACACCTTACCCAGCATTTGTTTGCAGGCTTTTTAACGATGGCCATTCTGACACATGTGTAGGTACTACCTCACTGTAGCTTCGATCTGCATTTCTCAAATGATTAGTGATGTTGAGCATCTGAATATCTTCTTTGCAGAAATGTCTATTTAGGTCTCCCACCCATTTTTTGATTGGGTTTGTTTTTCTGATATTGAGCTATGTGAGCTGTTTGTATATTTTAGAGACTAATCCTTTGTCAGTTGCTTTGTTTGAAAATATTTTCTCTCATTCTGAGGGGTGTCTTTTCATCTCATTTGTGGTTTCTTTTGCTTTGCAAAAAGCTTTAAGCTTGATTATGCTCCACTCGTTTATTTCTGTTTTATCTTCGTTACTCTAGGAGGTAGGTCAAAAAAGATCTTGGCTCAGTTTCTCCCAGTGTTCTGCCCATGTTTTCCTCTTAGGAGTTTTATAGTGTCTGGCCTTACAGGTCTGTAATCCATTCTGAGTTTGTGAATGGTGTTAGGGAGTGTTCTACGTTCATTCTTTTACACGGAGCTGCCCAGTTTTCACGGCACCACTTACTGGAGAGACTGTCTTTCCCCCATCGTATACGCCATGCCTCGTGGGTCATGTATGAGGTGACCACAGGCCCATGGGTTCATCTCTGGGTGTTCTGTCCTGTCCCACCGATCTGTATTTCTGTTTTTTGTGCCAGTACTGTACTATCTCGACTCCTGTATCCTTGTAGTAAACTCTGAAGTCAGGGAACCTGATCTCTCCAGTTCTGTTTTCCTTTCTCAAGATTGCTTTGGCTGCTTGGGTGTTCTGAATTTCCATACAAATTATTTTTTTTAAAAAAGTGTTGTGAAAAATGCCATTGACAATTTGATCAGATTGCAATGAATCTGAAGACTGCTTTGGGTAGTAGAGTCATTTTCACAATACTGACTCTTCCAGTCCAAGAACACAGTATATCTCCCCATCTGTTTGCATCATCATTTCTTTCTTTCATCAGTATCTTACAAAGTTATCTGCGAACAGGTCTTTGCCTCCTTAGGTAGGTTTACTCCTAGGTATTGTATTCTTTTTGTTACAGTGGTAAACTGGGATTGTTTCCTTAATATCTCTTTCTGATCTTTCATTGTTAGTTACAGGAATGCAAGAGATTTGTTTATTAATTTTGTATCCTGTGACTTTACAAAAATCATTGATTAGGTCTAGTATTTTTCTGGTGGCATCTTTAGGATTTTCTATGTATAGTATCATGTTATCTGTCACTATTTACAGTTTTACTACCTTTTTTCCAATGTGGATTCCTTTTGTTTCTTCTCTGATTCCTGTGGCTAGGACTTACTGAATAATGGTGGACATACTTGTCTTATTCCTCATCTTAGAGGAAATGCTTTCAGTTTTTCACCTTTGAGAATGATGTTAGCTATAGGTTTTTCATATATGATCTTTATTATGTTGAGGTAGGCTCTCTCTATGCCACTTTCTAAAGAGTTTTTAATCATAAATGGCTGTTGAATTTTGTCAAAAGTTTTTTCTATATCTAATGAGATGATCAGTCCTGAAGTACTGGAGCTTCAGGACTGATGTTGAAGCTCCAATACTCTGGCCACCTGACATAAAGAGCTGACTCACTGGAAAAGACCCTAATGCTGGGAAAGATTAAAGACAGGAGGAGAAGGGGATGACAGAGGATGAGATGGTTAGATGGCATCACTGACTCGATGGACATGAGTTTGAGCAAACTCAGGGAGACAGTGAAGGAAGGACAAGGAAGCATGGCGTGTTGCACAACCTCAGTTCATGAGGCTGCAGAGAGTCAGACATGACTAGTGTGTCTGAACAACGAGATGATCATATGGTTTTTATTCTTCAATTTGCTAATAGAGTGTATCACATTGGTTGATTTGCACATATTGAAAACTTCTTGCACCTCTAGGATAAATCCCACTTGATCATGATGTATAATACTTTTAATATGTTGTTGGAAATGATTGCTAGTACTGAGGATTTCTGCACATGTGTTTATCAGTGATATTGTAAATTTGTGTGTGACGTCTTTGGTTTTGGTATCAGGGTGATGGTGGTGGACTCATAGAATGAGTTTGGGAGTGTTCCTCCCTCTGCAGCTTTTTGGAACAGTTTGAGAATGAGAGGTGTTACCTCTGCTCTAAATGTTTGATGGAATTCTCCTGTGAAGCCATCTGGTCCTGGACTTTTGTTTGCTGGAAGCTTTTTCATCAGTTTCAGTACTTGGGACTGGTCTGTTCATATTTTCTATTACTTCCTGTCAAAGAACCAGCTTTTAGTTTTACTGATCATTGGTATTGTTTTCTTTGACTCTATTTCATTTATTTCTGCTCTAATCTTTATTTCTTACCTTCAACTAACTCTGGGTTTGCTTTCTTGTTCTTTCTCTAGTTGCTTTAGTTGTAAAGTTAGGTTTTTGAGATTTTTCTTGTTTCTTGAGGTAAGATGGCATTGCTCTAAATGCCTTTCTTAGAACTGCTTTTGCTGCATCTTAGAGGTTTTGGATCATGTTTTCACTGTCATTTGTCTATGGATATTTTTGTATTTCCTCTTTGATTTCTTCAAGATACACTGATTGCTTAGTAACATACCTTTTAGCCTCAATGTATTTGTATTTTTTAACATTTTCCTGTAATTGATTTGTAATACAGTAATTAGATTTGTAATATTAGAATGATTTCTAGTACTATAGCACTGTGGTTGGAAAACATGCTTGATATGATTTCAGTCCCAAGATGTGATCTATCCTGGAGAATGTTCCATGTGCCCTTGAGAAGAAAGTGCATTGTTTTTGGATGGAATGTTCTATAAATAACAATTAGGTCTGTCTGATCTAATGTCATTTAAAGCCTGTGTGTCCTTAATAATTTTCTGTCTATATGATCTGTTTGTGTAAGTGGGATGTGTTACTGTCAATTCCCCCTTCTATGGTTATTAGCATTTGCCTTATATACTGAGGTGTTCTGTTAGTAGTTAGTAGTTTAGTTGCTAAGTTGTGTCCGACTCTTGTGACCCCATAAAATGTAGCCTGCCAGGCTCCTCTGTCCATGGGATTCTCCAGGCAAGAATACTGGAGTGGATTGCTGTTTCCTCCAAGGGATCTTCCCAACCCAGGAATCAAACCCGGGTCTCCTGCACTGCAGGCCTTGTTTACTGACTGAGCTATGTATATTTCAACTGTTATATCTTTTTCTTGAATTGATCTCCTGATCATGCTTGTCCTTCCTTGACTTGTTTAACAATCTTTAAAGTCTATTTTGTCTGATATAAGTATTGCTATTCCAAATTTCTGTTGATTTCCATTTGCATGAAAAACCTTTCTCCATCCCTTCACTTTCAGTCTGTATGTGCCCCTAGGTCTGAAGTGGGCCTCTCACAGATAGCATATGTACAGGTCTTGTTTTTGTATCCATTCAGCTAGTCTATATCTTTGGTTGAGGCACTGAACATATAAATATATATGCTCCTAATGCCATTTTCTTAATTGTTTTGGGTTTGTTTTTGTAGGTTTTTTCCTTCCCTTTATTGTTCTCTTCTCTTGTGGTTTGATGACCATCTTTAGTGTGGTCTGGGCTGCTTTTTTTCCTGTGTGTGTATCCTGGTTCTTTTGCTTGCATTTCCCATGAGGTTTTGATGAAGCAGCCTGCACATGCACACACACGGCTTTCCTGATAGCTCAGACAGTAAAGAATCCACCTGTAATGCAGAGACCGGGTTCGATCCCTGGGTCAGGAAGATCCCCTGGAGAAGGGAATGGCAATCCACTCTGCTGTTCTTGCCTACAGAAGACCACAGCGAGAGGAGCCTGGAGGGCTGCAGTTGCAAAGAGTTGGACGTGACTGAGTGACTCACACACAGATAAGCTCCTGGTCTCTGAATTCCAAAAGCAGTTCTTATTTCCTAGAGGTACTGCTGTGCTATCATATCTCCTCTTCGCAGGACTGTGGTTCTTGCTTCTGCTGTGTATCCCCTGGTCGGGGAGGCTGCTCCAGAGGCTTGTGCCGCTGTCCCGACAGGGGCTCAGGGGTGGTGTGGTGACAGAGCCTGCCGTCTGCCCTGTCAGGGGTGGAGCCCCTAGGTCTGTGTCTTAGGGGTGACTCTGATCTGCGGGGCCGGCAGGTGGGACTGGAGCACCGAGCGTCCCTCCTCGGGAGCTGTGCACCTGTGAGGACCTCTGCTGGGCCAACTCGCAGGCGCTCTGTTGCTGGCACTGCTTTTGGCCCCGCCATGACTGTGGGGGCGCCGGCCATCGGCCCCGCTGGCCCTCAGGCATCATCTTCACCAGGCCCCCGGCGCAGGCCCCCTGACTGGGGTCACGTCCAGGACTGCAGTGGTCATGCACCTGAGCCCGCTGCAGGACCTGGGAGGCGGCTCAGCTGCTGGCCTGGCCTGGCCCGGCCCGGCCCCTGTGAGTGTGTCCCCACAGAGGCGGAAGCTGCACAAGCCAGACCTGTCCCAGCTGCAGGAGTACACTGCCTTTAGGTGTCTCACGGTGCTCAGTTTAGGAAACGCCTCCGGAGGCGTGGGCTGTGGTTTCAGTTCCCCCCGGACTCTGCTCGAGAGCACACAAGCCCACCAGGCAGGAAGGAGCTGGGGACCAGGGCGAGCGGGCCCCCAGGGGCAGCCCCGCACGGCCCACAGCTCTCAGACGCCACGTCCCGGCTCCCAGCCCATCACCCCACCTTCTGCTTCCTCTCCTCTTCCTCCTGGCTTATCAGGGGATCTTTCTTGTCCTCTTAGGTGTCTGAGGTCCTCTGCCAGCTGTCTCCCAGGTCAGTTAAATCAGAATCCAGGGGTAGGACCCAGGCACTGATATTTATTAAAGTCCTTCGGGTGATACAGCCAGGATTACTATCAACTGATTTAACGAGTACAGTACCCCTACCCAGCCCCCAGTCTGGAAATACGTTAAAATGTACAAGGCAGTACTTATCTGGAGAAGGTAGTTGCCTCTGTACATATGAAGGCTTTACAAGATTCAAAAGGGTTCTTGATATCAGGCCCATGGGAATATTGGCAGTTTCTCATAATACTTCATAGCACAGAAAACAAAATATGGCCATGCTACCAAATAGTTCAGGTATATTTCTGGCAACTCAGTTTCTCTTCTTTTTCTGGTTTATCTGTTGTTTTTTTCATTGTCAAATCATTTTCCAGTATAATGAAGTCTTAGCCTAATAGGGCTGTTGCTGCAGTTTACCTTTCGTGGTCATAGTGCAGAAATACTAGCCATAAGTGAACACATTACTTCACTGGAAATCAATGGCACCTGGGAAAAATGTGTACCTACTTTATTAAGACTCAGTTCTCCTTCATGGCTGTGGTATGTGGACTGTTAAAATTGTAACAAAGAAATAACCAGTGCAGTTTTTAAAAAGACTGAGAAAGCTCAATATGAGACAAGTGGGATTTTTTTTATACTGTATAATTTTTTTAATTGGAGCATGATTGCTTTACAATGTTGTTAGTTTCTGCTGCACGACAATATGAATCAGCCCCCCACCACCTGGGTCAGCACGGAGCACCGGGCGGAGCCCCCTGTGCTACACAGGCCTCCCCCTAGGCGCTGAACACGTGGTAATGTATGTAAGTCAACTGGAGAAGTGGGATCCTTTAACAGTGATTATTAATACAACTAATGAGGTGGCCCCACTCAGTTTCCTCTCTGGGAGTGAGGCCCTGGCAGCCAGCACTTACTGAGTCCTCAGCTCAGTGCTAGGCACTCACTAGCCAAGCACCACCTCCTTTATTTTGCAACAACCTCATGAAGAAGGGTGCTGATCAACAGCAGCTGTCACACCTACTCATCACTGCTGTTCTCTCGGAAGCAGTCACACACAGTAAGTAATGAGTGGGCATGGCTGTGTTCCGCAGGGGTTGGGTTTCAGCCAAAGGCTGGAGTTCTGGACTCCCGCTGCAGACACTTGCCCAAGGCTAGGAAGGGGCTGATCCAACGTTCAGTCCAGGTTCCAATGGCTCCAATATCATTCTCTTACTTTGACAACCAGTGAAGGACATGCATCAGCCACTCAACTTTCTCCTCAATAGGTTCTCTTTTCTGCTCACTAGCTCCTCAGAGCATTCACCTTTCTCTTTTCAGAGATGACCTTATGCTCACCTCACCGCCACCTCCCTGCTCAGGACACCCCAGCAGCCCTGGAAATGACCCAGCGGTATACATATTGTCCCCCCTCTTGAATCTCCCTCCCACCCCTCTGGGTTGTCACAGGGCACCGATTTAACCTGCTTGTGTCATGCAGCAGATTCCCGACAGGCTATCTATTTTACATATGGTAATGTATGTGTTTCAGTGTTCCTCTTTCAATTTGTCCCTCCCTCTACTTCCCCCACTGTGTCTGAGGCCTCTTTTAATTAAACTAAAGGCAGGTTGGCTCTGCAGCTCCCTAAACCCTGGGACAGGGACACATACACACTACCCACGGATCTCACACGTTGTTTCCTGGAGTTCAGAACATTAACTGGCAGAGGCAGCAGTTTTCCCAGCTTGCAGGTCGGAGCTGAAGAACCAGTCACGTCCTTCAGACTCCTGCCTCAATCACACCACCACCCTGGTCTCAGCAAAACACCATCTGCCACACCTCACCACCGATGCTGTTTTTTTAAAGCCCAGAGCTGGTCATTAATTGGACCCGGGGGGCAGGGCAGGCTACATAATTTGCAGGAGGTGGGCCTAGTGCTAAAGAACCTGCCTGCCAGTGCAGGAGAGATCAGAGACCGAGTTCCATCCCCATGTAGGGATCAGAGGAGGGAATGGCACCCCTCCAGTATTCCTGTCTGGAGAGTCCCGTGGACAGAGGAGCCTGGCGGGCTACAGTCCACGAGGTCGCAAAGAGTCAGACTCGACTGAAGCGACTTAGCTGGCAGTGCAACTGAGAACGCAGGACCCGCGGGTAAGCGCGATCCTGTGTGGGCCCTCTGGGGCGGGGACTGGACGCGGGCAGCCCACCCATTGGCTCGCTGCTGACCTATGGGGTGAAAGGTCCTCGGCCCGGCCAATCGGATGTCTTTCCTCTGGAATTTAACGGGAAAGACAGGCTGCCCGTTGCAAAGAAAAGAAACCAAAGTCATATAAAAGATTTCCCAAACCTGCTGACAGTTTCTCCCCACACAGCGGCAAGAATGACCTTCTTAACATCAAACCCGACGCGATCTTTCCGCCACTTGCAACCACCCGTCCACCCTCCCTCTAAACAGGGCCCGCTCCGTCACTCCCTCACGCCACTCGGGCACACTGTGCCTTTTTGTTTCCTGAACAGACCGAGCTTGTTCAAGGTAAATGAGTCACACAGGCTGTTTGGTCGGCCCCGCCAGCCTCCCTCTTCCTCCTCAGCTCTTAAAGGTCAGCTGCCGAGAGGCCCTCCCGCCGCACCTGGCTGAAGGCGGTCCTCCGGTCAGCCCCGTGCGTTCGCGCCTCTCCATGTTTCTTTTTGTTGGTCTGTGTACACGTCTGCTGTCTGCCTCCCTCGCAGAATCTCAGCTCTGGGGGAGGCGGAGCCTTGCTTGCTGAGTTCACCTCTACCACCCTACCTGGTAAATTACAGGAACTCCAACATACTGTAGGATAAACGAGTAATTGTGTGATTGTGTACTTTCTCAACGGTTGTTCCTGTTACGCAGGAACCTCTTGGTTTTATGTGTTTGTTTTGAATCTGGACACACTATTGAATTTCCTCACTAGCTCCAAATGCTTTCTGTTAATCCATTTGGGAATTCTGGATATAGATAATGACATCTTACAAAGATATTAATTCTGTCCTCTCCAAAAGTTATATAATTTATTTCTATTTCCTGTCTCATTGCTTCCGTGCCATAGTTAGTTGATTTCAAGACAGTGTGACTGATGAAAATTATGAAGCTCTGGGGGCATACAGGAACTAACAGCAGGATGACTAGCTGAGAAGTGGAAGCACTTAAGCATGGTGTGATAATGGCCTGTGCTGAAGACATAGGAAGGAAAGAGAGTGGCTGGAAATTATTCAGATAAAGGATTGGTGAGACTTAATAATGGGAAAAGGCAGAAGAAAGGGGGAAAATTCTCCAACCTCCAATCTGAATCAAGATACTGTTAATGCATTGGCTCCCGGACAACTTAATCTCAGGCTAAGAGAATATCCACATTTTTTAAAGGAGGAAAGAGGTGATATAGCCAACTGTCTAGTGCCCATTTTTAACTACTAAACACTACCACGGTCATTTAAGACCCCCAAAATTAAGGATATATCTGAAAATCAATAGCCTTATGAAAAAAGAAGGGAGAAAATTAGAATTCTCATTATAGAAATGGTTTTGAGAATAGGAATTGAAAAAAATTGACAACTCTGGCTCTAGGTTCTGACACAGTCTGTCTACATCCAAAATATTAAGTTTTCCCAGCATCTTACAAAGGGAGTCTCACTTAGTCATCCTAACAGCACCCTGTAGTAGGTAACAGACATGCCAAACATGTGTCTGGAGCGCTCCCATTTGCAGAGCTTTGATGTCCACATTCCCTAACACATCACCTTGCAATTTATAGCCCATCAAACCCTCTCCTCCTGTTTTCTCCGCCCCGCCCCCTGAACCTGTTACCCACCTCTAGGTTCCTGCACAGACCTCTGTCCCAGTCTAGTCTGCTTGGAGCACTGCTGTTCATCAGGCGGAGGATGGCGTTCATCCTCTTCCCAGAGGGAGGGAAGAAGTAAAGGCCTGTCCACAGGCCACACAGCGGTTGGTGTGGTGAAACTTACATAATATAAAACATACTATTTTAACCATTTAACGTGTACAGTTCAGAGGCACTAAATACATCCACATTGTTGTGCAGCTGGCACCATCGTCCATTGCCTGAGTTTTTCACCCTCGTAATCTGAGGCTCTGTCCCCATCCCCCTCCCAGCCCCTGGAATCAACCAATGTGCTTTCTGATTCTGTGAATTTGACTAGTCTAGATATCTCACAGGTAGAATCAAACAGTATGTGTCTGCACCTAATCCACATTGGCATGGATTGTCAAGGTTAATTAGATATTTGTCCTATACCCAGACTGTACTTCTCCTTCCCCCTGTGCTGTCTACACCGTAGTATCGTAGTGTAAATGCGTCTGGGTGGGATAGACATATACACACCACTACGATTGGTGGTATTTACAGAGGGGAACTGAAGCCTGGTGTGTGCAGTGGGGACACACCCCCTCAGTTCCATTGTGGAAACCACATGCCTTAAGGCACAGGTTCCCCGAGACCAACCTCCCTGAGCCTCAGTTTCCTCATCTGTACAACCTCACAGGTTTAATGACCAATTACCAACAGATATTTATTGAGTGCCTTCTCAATACCAAGCCAGACACTGCCCATGCCTGGTGTGTGGTAGAGGCTCTGCCTCAGAAAAAACAGGACTCATGAAGAGGGCGGAACCAGTGCCTGAGGTTTCACTCAAAATACTGTATGCAGCTCATAGCCAGCCTGGGTCATTCTCTAGAGGGATTTTAAGTCTCTCTAACACACATGCATGCACACACACACACACACTCTTCTTTCTTACATTCACCCTCATAGTGGCTTAGTTGAGGGTATTTCAAGGATATGGAGCCCACCTGGACAGAAGTCAGCACTTCTGCTGAATTTCAAACGCACTGACAGATTTCAAGCTACTGTGGTGGAATTGAGGCCATAAAGAAGGCAGATATCTGCATTAAAGATGACAACCCTCCCTTTGTAATTAGACATGGCAGTCCTGGGATTTCATACCCTTCTATCTGATCTGGAGAAACTGAAAAGCTGGACATGTCTATGGGGAAACTACAGGCAGGAAAATAAGGGGTGATGCTTTCTTTACATCACTGCATTTATCCAAATTACCTTTAACAAGTACACATTGCTCTTTTTTTTATATATCTCTTTCTTTCTCTGATACAAGCTCCCTGAGAAACAAACTCAAACAGAATTCCTTTTATAGGAGGGAAAAAAAAATTTTTTTTCCTCAAAGGTCAAAAACATTTGCATGTGTCAACCCACATACTTTGTGACCCAGTACCACTTTTCAGTACCCTAGTTTACAGCCATGATCCCCAATCCTTACGCCCTGGGCACAGGCCATCTATCATTTCCATCTCACAAATGAGGAAACCTAGGCTCGGAAAGTCCGGGAGCTTCCCCAGGGCTGCGGAGTAGCTGGTGGCTGAGATCCATCAAACACCAAAACCCCTGCCCTTTAACTGCACCACGAGCATGGCCGAGACTGCAAGCGCAGCTCTGACCAGCTCCCCTGTCCCTGCTGTGTCGTTTCCACAGCCTCCATGTACTCGGAGATCCAGAGGGAGCGGGCCGACATCGGAGGCCTGATGGCCCGACCAGAATACAGGGAGTGGAACCCAGAGCTCATCAAGCCCAAGAAGCTGCTGAACCCCGTGAAGGCCTCCCGGAGCCACCAGGAGATGCACCGCGAGCTGCTCATGAACCACAGGAGGTGGGAGAGGAGCGCGGCTGCCTGAGATTACCACTGAGGCTCGGGGAGGTGCCGCCCCCACCCGCCGAAGGGCAGGCCTGGTAGTCACCCGGGGCAGGTCTGAGGGTGCCCTGTGTGGTCAGCAGCAGACACCATGGAGGTCCAGAAGCCCCGTAATCCCGCCTAGTCAGTCACGGGTGCTGCCCTCACAGAGGAGACTGATGTTTGACCAGATGGTGGGATGGGTGCTTTGAGGAGCCACCAGCCTGGGCTCCAGGGAGGAAGTGATGCCTCTGGAAGGGTGGGAGGTGGGCCCTGGCCGCGAGAAGCAGATGGACGAGGATGTGAGTGTGCACAGGAACCTGGAGGCTCTCCGAGTGACTGAAGATTGTGGGGGCCCAGAGGAGAATGTGGCCTGTGAAGGGTCCCAAGGCGGGGTGTCACCGTGGTTGAGGAGGTAGGAGTGGAGCAGGAAGGCCAGGAGCAAGCAGTGGGCCAGGCTGGAGCTGTGAGCCCTGGGACCACTGGGTGCCTGAGGGGCTGTGCTGAAGGGCAGGCCTCCCAGGTGGCACAGTGGTAAAGAATCTGCCCGCCGATGCAGGTTTGATCCTGGGTCAGGAAGAAATGGCAACCGACTCCAGTATTCTTATCTAGAAAAACCCCATGGACGGAGAAGCCTTGCAGGCTGCAGTCCATGAGGTTGCAAAGAGAGTCAGACACGACTGAGGCAACTGAGCACGCACGGGGAAGGGGAGGGAGAGAGAGGCTGAGCTCCCTGAGGCTCCCTTCCTAAGAGGGTCTGCCCAGCAGCTCCAGGACGAAGGTTGCAAAGCCTCCGCGGCTCCCTCTAGTGGTCGTTTTTGGTATTGATGCCGGCGGTGATTGTCCTTATTTTCAACTAACGTACCTTCCAGCAGATCTCATTTTTCATCCTCTGTGTTGTCCTCCTGTCCCTTAGTTACACTAGTCTCTCTGTATCCGCCGGGACTGGTTCCAGGACCCGCTCCCTCCCCACAGAACCCCAAAACTCAAGGGCCTTGTATAAAGTGGCATTGCACGAATTCAATCTGTGGAAACGGAGGGTTGACTGTGTATTGGAAGTACTTTGTCAAGATCCCTTTTAGAGTCATCCCTTTTAAAATCACCACAGCTTAAAAAACAGAAGCCTAAAGACAAATCAGGGCAAATGTTTGCAATATAAATGACAAAAATACATAACGTTATCTCTTACAAATCCATGAAGAAGAAATGAACAGAAGATAGGTACAGTTAGTTCACAGAACAAACAAAAGGAGCGGGCACCCTTCTCCAAGCTGCTCCATCAGACCCTTTTTGCCTACCACATTCTGTAAGACAAGAAGATGGGACAGTAAGGAGAAACAGATGCTCTGAAATACTGTTGACAAAAGTTATAAATTGGATAACCTTTTCTAAGGAGCAGATGGGAACATGTAACCAAAATCTTTTAAGAGAGCCTGACCCAGCAATTCTACTTCTAGAAACTTACCCTGAGAAAATAACCAGTAATATCCTACAGCCTGGTCTCTGTGCTCAGACAGACCCGGGTACAGACCAACCACCCCCCACCCCCCTTCAGTCTGTGGCACCTGTGACGGGGACTGGAGTCTCAAGTCTAGGGGCCTCCCTTCCCTAGGACAGTCATGCTTTCCCGGTACTGGCTGAGGCCAGTGCAGGGTGCAGCCCTGGGTGCGGGTATCCTAACGCCTCCCCCCACCCCCCTCCCCAGGGGCCTGGGTGTGGACAGCAAGCCGGAGCTGCAGCGCGTCCTGGAGCACCGTCGGCGGAACCAGCTCATCAAGAAGAAGAAGGAGGAGCTGGAGGCCAAGCGGCTGCAGTGCCCCTTCGAGCAGGAGCTGCTGAGACGGCAGCAGAGGTTGAACCAGGTGGGTGGGGGCCCCAGACCCCGCCCCTGCTTCCTCCAAGACCGCCTGCTGGCCCAGGGGGGTGCTCGGCCTGCAGTCACAGCTGACAAGGAGGCTGAGCCAGACGAGGACTGGACCCAGAGTCCACGCCTGGCCTGCGTCCTCACTCGGCCACTCCCTTCGCTGTGTGACTTTGGACCAGTGACTTCCCCTCTCTGAACTGGTTTTCTGTTGGCCCAATCTGTTGTGCGCTGATTCTGATTATCTTACAGCTGCCCTCTGAGCCCAGAGGAGTTACCATTTTAGAAATGAGGAACCTAGGGCTCAGATGAGGTCTGCAATTTGAAGCGGGCTTCCTGGGGAGAACACAGTCCCCTGCTCTGTCCCCTCAGCTTCCAAGCTGCTGGGAGAACTGATCCTGGTTGGGTCCAAACCCAGAGGCTTTGGAGTGGGGCTCTGCCTCGCCCACCCACCTCTCATCTCTGCTTCTCTCCCCTTCAGCTGGAGAAACCCCCCGAAAAGGAAGAGGACCATGCCCCTGAATTCATTAAAGTCAGGGAAAACCTGCGGAGAATCACCACTTTAACCAGTGGGGAGAGGGCGCTGTAGAGCCGGCTCCCGGAGCCCCAGCGTCCCCCAGCCCGCCCGGCCCCCACCGCGCCCTCCTGTACCTGGCAGCCCTGGCCCCCAGACGCGGCTCTGCGGCGTTCCTGCTCGCTCCTGGAAAAACGCATCGCCCCACCCCCAGAAGACGGGGGCTCCTGAGTGCAGGCTTTTCCTTCTAGCGCTCACTGCCCCTGCTCCAAGCTGCAGCTGAGGGAGCTCTCCCCAGGCTCCCTCCTTGACGGGCTGCCGAGCCCTGCCAGGAGGCTTCGGGCGGAGCTCGGAAGGGACTGGTGCCCCTCTGGCTGGACGAGCCGTCCGCGCTGCCCAGGCCCCATGGGCCTGAGGGGAGAACGGCCTGTCCTCAGTAAGGAAGGCCGGGGCGGCCCAAGGCAGAGGCGCACTAACGAAGTCAGCTTCGGCCTCTCCCCACCCCTTCACCTTTATTCCCTCCACACTCCCCCGCCCCCATCCAGACCCTGTAACCACAGCGCCCCAGGGCTGCAGCCGCTCCGCTTCTGGAAACTAGAACAGTGCTGCTTGAACTTTACCGTGCCTATGATTACCAGGGCCCTTTGCTAGAAGACGGCTTCTGATCCCGCAGGTTGGGGTGAGAGCTGAGAATCTTGTTTCTAACAAGCTCCTGGACTGCCGCTCTGAGGCCCACACTGTCCCTGGCAAAATGCAGGATCCGAGGGGAATATAAGCCCCCCCAGCTCCCGTGACCCCCATCCTGGAGATTCCCATCCGCATCCAAGGCGCTCTTTATTTTCCTCCCACCCCAGGGGCCCTGGGCCCGGGAACAATCCTAGCTAGGAAGTGGTGTTGGTTATGTGACCAGAGATGCATGTAATTGCCAATCTGCCTTTCTCACCATACTGATGCAATTCTAGCCAAAAAAACTCACAAAACTTTTTAAAAAGAACCTTTCCCCAAAGTCTACAAAAAGCAAATATATAGTGATTTTCAACAGGCTTTGGAAAACATAAAAAACCAGTCTGAAGGCCCCAGCACCACCCTGGCCCCGCTGATCAGCCTGAGGCCCACACCAGACTCGGTTTCTGTCGCCTGAGGCCAACTCAGTGAACTCACTCACGGGTTCTTGCTCCAAACTGGCCTCCCAGCACTAGACCAAATGTTTGAACTTTCGCTTCTGTCCCATATTTAAAGATCTGGAGACCCCCCAGGCCTTTGCCTTTTCCCCTGAAGAATAAAACCCCTGCCCCATAGCTCAGTTGCTAAAGAATCCGCCTGCAATATGGGAGACCTGGGTTCAATTCCTGGGTTGGGAAGTTTCCGTGGAGAAGGAAATGGCTACCCACTCCAGTGTTCTTGCCTGGAGAATCCCATGGTCAGAGGAGCCTGGCGGGCTACAGTTCATGGGATCGCAAGAGTCGGACGTGACTTAGTGTTATCTTTCTCTCTCTCTCTGGCTTTGTAAACCCATCATTCAAGGTAACAGGGCACTAGTAGAAAAGCATTTCCTTTTACCTCCCACCCCGCCCACCAAGACTGCTGGACAGAGCTGCCGCTGGGATGCAGTCTGGCACCTGGACCGAAGGTGGAAGGGAAGGGACCGCCCTGGGTGGCTGGAGGGTGACCAGAGACATCGTCCTTCTCCTGTGTGTGCTAAGGGGCGTGAATATAGACATGGTGTGTGTAGAGGGAGGCTCTAAAAGGCTCCTGAATGTGACCATTTTGGTGAGAAGGAGGGAACGCTGTTTTACATGTGTGTCCGGCAAGGGTCATGCCAAAAATGCACAACCCCTGCTTAAAGACCACCACTTCCCCAAAGAAGTCGCCCCATGTCATTCAGACCTGAGGAGAATGAGACTGAGCCTCTAGGATGGAGTAGCCCCCAAGGGAAGGCTTGGGGGTTCACCGTGGGCCCGAGAGGTGCTCCATGGGGGCAGCAGGGCACGGAGACAAAGCCCTGGCAGCATGAGAACAGACCTCGAGTGCCACGGCGTCCACCGAGCCCAACAGACACCCTTGATCCTGCCCCAGGGCTCAGTCCCCACTCCTCCTCTCCAGCCATCTCCCACAGCAGAGGCTGCAAACACAGCGTCTCACTGCTGCAGCCTCCTCTGCAGTCTGGGGCGACCATGCGACATTTACAGCACAGTCTACAGGGGGTCCTGGAAAGCTTGTTGTTCTGACAAAAGAGACAGACTAGGTAACACCCCCTTGCCCCTCCCTCCCCCCCCCCTTCATCGAGGCTGGGATGGCTGGAGCCACAGCAGCCATGTTGCAACTATGAGGAAAAAGGCCGAGAGAATCTCAGAGAAACCGTTTCAGAGAAACGGTCCCGACTGTCATGTGACCAAGCCAATGCCAGGAGCCATCCTCCTCCCAGATTCTTGTAAATACAAATAAATCCCCCTTGTTTAAGCTACTGTTGGTCGGTCTCTATTCTGTGGAAAAACATTCCTAACAGAAGCCCAGCTCTGCGGCCCAGAGTTACCTGCAGAATGTCCTGAAAGTCAGGTTCCCCTCTGCCATCAGAAACCTACTGGATCAGGACCCCCAGCAACAGTGCCGAGGATATGTTTCTGCAGCTCTGCTGGGCAGCCTACACGGCACAGGTCTGCGAACAGGCGTTTGGGCGTCACCGACTCACATCAAAAGTACGTGTTGAGAGCCTGCTCAGTGGCAGGAGACGCGCCACATGTGGGGGACACGCCTGGATCGCTGCGGGCTCCTGTTGACCCTGCTTGTGCCCCTGCCCCCCACGGATTGTTCTCGACAGCAGCTGAAGTGTTAACAATCCTGTTAAGATCTAAGGCAGATCTCGTCGCTCATCTGACTCCCAGTCGAGTCCTTCCTGTGACCTAGAAGGTCCTGTGCATCCTGCTCGCTCTCTCACCTCTGCCCCACTTCCCACCGCCCTCCCCTTCCTCACCCAGCTCCAGCCAGGCCACCCCCTGCCCTGCACACCCTGCCTGTCCACCTGCTCTGCCCCGGGCCAGGACCAGCCTTCCCTCCCAGAGCCACACAGCACACTCCCTAGCGTTCTTCAGGTCTTTTTCATGCTCTTCCTAAACCAGGTCCCCTGGGTCACCCTTGCTAGAACCTCAACACCTCTGACACTCTTCCTGTCCCTCCTTGCCACTGGTCCCCATCTACCACGTATTCCCTTCCCTGTGTGTCTCTCCTAAGGATAATGTTGGCTCCATGAGGGCAGAGACGTGTGTCTGTCTTGTTTACGGTGAATCTCAAATGACCATCCTCCTTCCCTGCCAGCAGGTGGCCTCCCTGGTGCTACTCTGGCAGCTGGGCCCCGGGAAAAGGACCCCAGCCCCCCCCCCCACCGCTCATGGCTCTGAGGACCCCAGCTCCCCCACTCACGGCTCCAAGGACCCCAGCCCCCCACCGCGCTCACGGCTCTGAGGACCCCAGCCCCCCCGCTCGCGGCTCCGAGGACCCCAGTCCCCCCGCTCATGGCTCTGAGAACAGGTGCCGTCCGCTGAGCGCACGGGGCACACGACAGGCACTCAGTACACATCTGCTGAATGAAGGAGCGAGAACCCCTCCTCCCCCCGTCTTTTGCCTCAGCACCTCCAGCCTCCTCCCAGGCACAGGGTGCAGCCCCGTCCTCGCCCGGGCCCGCCTCCGCCACGCTGACCCCTGCCCGGAGCTGTCCGTTTGGTCCAGCAGCTCTCTTCTGGCTTCCCGGGCTTCTGTCGGCGCGCCTGCATCCTAACAGCACTTGTGCCTCCAGGATGCACGGTGGAGCTGCGTGGCTCCCACCACCCACTTTCTGGGCCCCCCCAGAGTTAGGCCATCCCTGAAGGCAAAGGTCAGGCATCACCCTGTCCTAGAGACCTTGGAGAGGGGGAGGCCCGAGGCTGTGGCTGAGACGGCAGACCACGCCCTCAACGGGGAGGCGAGGGCAGCGAGCCCTGTTCGCACCGAGGTCACACTCACACCCACCAGACCACAAGTCCAGCGTGGGTCTAAGACACCCTCTTCAGCGGCAGACCGGCTGTGACGCTGGCGGTAAAGAATCTGCCTGCCGAAGCAAGAGACACAAGAGACAAGGGCCCGATCCCTGGGTCTGGAAGATCTGGAAGAGGAAATGGCAACTCCAGGATTCTTACCTGGAAGATCCCAGGGACAGAGGAGCCTGGCGGCTACAGTTGCAAAAAGTCAATACAACTGAGCGCGTACACACACACACACACACACACACACACACACACACCCCACCAAACAAAACCTGGGGGACGTACCTGCTGCTCCACTGGCTAAGACTCCACACTCCCAATGCAGAGTGCCCCCAGGTTCAATCCCTGGGAGGGAACACCACGATTAAGACCCGGAGCAACCAAAGAAATATTAAAAAAAAAAAACAAAAAAACAACCACCTTGGGAGAGAGGTGGGAGAGCTCAGGAGGCGAAGGGACACCTTCTCCCTGGCTCCGCAGTGTGTGCTCCAGGGGCGCTTTTACAGGCCAAGCTCACCACACTTGACATTATACAGATTCCAGGCCTGGTGAGAGCAGGGACCCATCTGACTGTCCCCCTTACCACTCCCAACCAGGGCTCTGCACACAGTATGTGTTCACAAAAGCTGTGACTAGCTATCACTTACGATTATCCATAAATGTGACACTTTATCCATGCTGTGACTGGACTTACGGACGGCCAGCATGGTCGCCACCCGCAACAGTCTGATCTCATCCTCCCTGTTATGCAGATGAAGAAACCAAGGCTCAGGTAAGTTAAAAGACCTGATTGTCGTCATTGCTCAGTCGTGTCCAACTCTTTGTGACCCCATGGACTGCAGCACGCCAGGCTTCCCTGTCCTGCACTATCTCCCGGAGCTTGCTCAAACTCATGTTCATTGAGTCGGACCTGAGAGAAGTCACAAAACAATCCCTGGTGGGGGAGACGAGATTTACACACAGCCGTCTGTCTGAGAAGTCTACAGTTTTCCCACTACAGCCAGGCCGCACTCCTAGAAAGCACTCGCGGGGGCCCCTATGCCATCCTTTGGGGCACAGGACTCGGGAACCAAACTCACCTTCCATTTGCCCATCTGAACTTGAGGTTTCCTTTCCAACCACAAACAGGCCAGCGTACACCGACCTGAGTCCTGCGGTGAGGAATGTGTGTGGAGTGTAGACATGGCCCCACCCCCAGGACCACAAAGCCAGCCAGTCTCCGGGACCGACCGTCACTGCGGGATTTCCGTCCCCTTGCAGAACCAGACCCGTGACTCAGCAGTGGTCTAAACTGTTTGATGTTTCATTGCTCCCAGAGACTCATCAACCAACCTCAAAGCCCCTGCTCCCACCAGGGCTTGTTTTACAGCGCCCCCTCTTGCTGGGTCTCTTGAGAACAGAACCCTTTCATCCCTGTGGTTGCTGTCCTCACCTCACAGCTATCCGCTTTGATGATCGGCTGGCACTCCCCCAGAGAGGAAGAGGGGCTGGGCCGTTTTTCCAGTACTGGCCCCCTCACTGAATCTGCCCATCCATTTCCCAGAAAGCACGTGAGGAGGGACAAGCAGGACTGCCCGGGGAGAGGCCCTGGCAACCCCTGGCTGCTGGGCAACGGTTAAGCTAGCCGGGCTCCCCCTCCAAGGGAGGGCTTCGCACGGGACCGGGGCACCCAGTTCTCCCCTGTGTGTGCCTGAACTAAACTGCTCACTTCCCCCTGCAAGGTCAGCACCAGGCCTGCCCTGTAAGGAGGGTTAGTTCTGGGCCCACCTCTGGATTCAAGCCCCAGCTCTGCCAATCACTACTTGTCACAAGTCTGGGCAACTCAACTGAACCGTATTTTCCACAGCTGTGACACAGGCAATGATATCTGTACTCACTGAACATTCAGTGTCTGTGCCAAGGACTGGGCTAAATACTCTGTGTGAACCTCCTCGTTAATCCCCCAGGACTGTCCTTACCTCCATTTTACAGGAGAATCCAAGGTTTAGAGGCAAAGCAACCGCACAAAAGCACACCGCCAGCAGGTGGCGGGAGCCAGCCGTGAACTCTCTGCCCCGCTCCCCGCCCCCGCTGCCTGCCGGCTCTCCGGCATTAACAGCGTCTGCGCATAGAGGCTACAGGACCACGTTCTGCAAAGCACCCACATTCCAGCCTTCCCATCTGTTGCCAGAAGCATCCTGCAAGCCTACCGAAGCCAAATGGCCTTCCTTCTTCCTTCTCTCCCAGCAAGTGGCCCCGCCCAAACCAATCTGAGAAGGAAGAGCAGGCGGGGCCCAGAATCCCAGCCCCATCCCGTTCACAGCTTTGAGAGCAGACCGTCCAAACGGGCACAGGAGTCCGCATGCCTGCTCCTGGCCCAGGAAGCTCAGGGAAGGAGCAGGAAAGAGGAAAACATGCATTAAGCACCTACTATACGCCTGGCAGCTCTTAGAACACAAGAGAATAGACACAGGGTACCGTGCCCAGGGCCTGGCACATTTCAAGGGGTGGAAGTTCCTTCTCCCCCCATTTCTGCCGCCCCTTCTTAGGACACTGTGACAGGGCACAGCATGGCTGTTGAGGGCCAGGCCGCAGAGCCAGACACACTCTGGACTTGGGGGTGGCACAGGGGACCTGGTTCTGCCATTCGTCACATGGGCGGTGACCCTGACACCTTACTTACCACCTCTGAGTTTCTCATCAGTTAGATGAGGGCTCCAGGAGTGCCAGTCTCACCGGCTGTTAAGAGGAATGAATCAACTAACAAACAAAGTGTTCATTAGGTGTAGGCACACGGCCAGCACTCAAGGAAAGTTAATCATCGTCTTCCTTGTCCTCTGTCACGTTGCTCTCTGTCACGTCTGTCACTGACCAGACCCCCCCAAGTTCTCTTTCCGCGGGTTCATTGCTCTTAGGCCCTTAGCTCGCCTGGCACCTGCCCCTCCCTCATGGTTGGCCACCACCCCAAGACCCTCCACCCTCCTCCCAGTCCCCCCTTTTGGGGGAGGCATCATCCACACCTTCTCAAACCTCAAAGTAAATACGGGACATTCTAAAAGAACACCTCACCAGTACTCTCTGAAGTCTCAGGGTCATAAAAGACAAAGACAGACCGAGAACTGGACCAACGGAAGAGACAGGACGCATAAGCGCAGTGGGGGATCCTGAACCAGGAAGAGGTATGCGCAGGAAACCTGGCAAATCTAGCATGCAGGAAGAATGAAGGCGGCGGGATTTCAAACCTGGCACATTCCAGAGGAAGCACTGACCCTGACAGCTCCTGGGAGATCACCTCTGAGCTCTCAGAACAGCCTGCCTGAAAAGAGAGCCTCTGTTCAGCTGGGGTCCTGGGCCATGCCAGGCAATCCCCACTAACGGTGTGATTCATGTGTGGCCGTGGGTTATGCTGGATCATGGTTTCTGGAAGGGCTGGAGACTGAGGAACTGAGATGAGCCACACCAACCTCCCACAGCTCTGGGACGCGAGCACTATAACCCGGGACAAGGCTGTGATGAGCTGGCCTGGGCGTAGGTTCTACGTGCACGCTGACACAGGGAGAATGACTGCTGTCCACACAACTCAGCGACGTGGGCACCACTGGAAGGCCATGCCTGGCCTCTCCTGGACTCTGCCATACCTGCCTTTTCTTTGGCTGATTTGAATCTATATCCTTTTGCAGTAAAAAACCATGATCATGTATAAAACAGGTATCCTGAGTACTGAAGCAAATCAAGCAAATCACTGAAGCAGCAGGTGAACTTGGGGACCTTCCAACGCCCTCAAGTAAGTTCTTTTGTTGTTGTTTTTGCAGTTTGTTTGTTTTTTAATTATGAAAGTATGATAACACATTTACAGGAGACGCGGAAGATAGAGAACAAAGTTACATATAGTTCCACTCAACTAAGTTCTGAAGATCAGTCAACGGTAGTTCATTGTGGTATTTTCCTGTTTTCCATAATTACACTACAGTTATGTAAAATGTTAACACTAGAGGAAGCTGGGTGAAAGGCATACAGAACCCTCTACTAGATTTTTGCAACCTTCTGAAAGTCTAAAGTCATTTTGAAACAAAAAGTTAAAAACAAAGAATAGGGAGACATGAGAAGGTAACTGCCGAGGCTGACTGTTAGGTACCATCTGGAATCATTATATTGCTCTCTCCACTTGTGCACAGGTTTTTAATTTTTTGTAATAAAAAAATTTTTTTTTAAACTAGGGGAGTCAATAGTTTGGTGCAACAAATTGAAAGGATCCCATCCAAAGCATAGAAAGCAGAGTCAGCAACAAAGTTGATAAAGAAACCACTGGAACACAGAATTCACCCAACAGTAGAGGGGCCTGCATTCTGCCCGCCCCCATGCCCCCCCCATCCCCACCCCCCCCATCCCCCCACCGCCCAGCAGCAGCTGCATGACAGCGGGCCCAGGTGAGCGCCCCCAGCACGCTGGCAGCTGCGAAGCCGGCCGGGCACGTGTACACTGACCTGCCCTGCACACCCCACCCCGCTGCTGCAGTCCTGCCACAGCCAGCAGGCGTGGGGAGCCCCCATGAGGGACACCCCTTGAGTGTCCACTGTGCATCCGAGTCCCACGAATCATCTCCTACACAACAGTACTCCTTCAAGACTGGGAGAGGCAGCAGTTTTGATACATACAGACAAACACAGACAGATAAAATGAGGAGACAGAGGAACATGTTCCAATCCAAAGAAGAAGATAAATCCCTGAAAAAAGACCTTAATAAGATGGAGGTAAACAATCTACCTGATAAACAGTTCAAAGTAATAATCATTAAGATGCTCAGAAATCTCAGGAGAAAAATGGAGGAACACAGTAAGAAGCTGAACAAAGATAAAATATGACAAAGTACCAAAGAGAAGCTACAAATGAACTAAAAAACACACTGGAGGGGTTTGGCAGCAGACTGGATGAAGTAGAAAAATGAATCAGTGAGCTGGAAGACAATGCAAAGGAAGTCATCTAGAAAGAGCAGCAAAATGAAAAATAAAGCTTAAAAAGTGAAGAGGCCTTAAAGGACTTCTAGGAAAACATCAAGTAGAATAACATTTCCATTAAGGAGGCCCCAGAAGAAGAAGAGAAAGGGCCAGAAAAAATATTTGAAGAAATAATGGCTGACAACTTCCCTAACCTGAGGAAGGAAACAGACATCCAGGTCCAGGAAGCTTAGAGATTTCCAAGGAAGAGAAACTCATGAGAACCCACCATGGCACTATACAATTCAAACGGTGAAAGTTTAGGAGACAGGAAGAATAAAAGCAGCAAGAGAAAAACAACTTACTATGTACAAGGGAAACTCCTTAAGGCTTTAGCAGATTTTTCAGCAGGAAATGTATAAGCCAGAACGGACTGTCATGGGCTGAAAGAGGGGGAAAAAAATTTCCAAAGAAGAATTCTCTGCCTGGTATTATCATTCAAAATAGAAGGAAAGAGTAAAAGTTCTCCAGATAAGCAAAAGCTGAAGGAGTTTATGACCACTAAACCAGCCTTACAAGAAATCTTAAAATAACTTCTTTAGGCTGAAAAGAAAAGGTACTGATTAATAAGAAAACATATGAAAGTAAAATTCTCATTGGAAAGGGTAAACATATACTAAAGGTAGTGGATAAATTACTTATAAAGCAACAAACTATCAGAAAGAGAAGATAAGAAAATAATCCCATTTACAATTCCATCAAAAAGAATAAAACATCTAGGAATAAATTTAGCCAAGGAGGTAAAAGACCTATACACTGGAAACTAAAATACTGATGACACTGAAGAAGACAGAAATGAAAAAAATATTCCATGCTCATGAACTGGAATAATTAACACGGTTTAAATGTCCATACTACCCAAAGCAAACTACAGATTCAATGCAATCTCTATCAACAATCCAATGGAGCTAAAGTAATCAAAACAGCATGGTTCTGGTGCAAAAACATACACACAGATTAATGGAACAGAACTGACAGCCCAGAAATAAATCCACACATATATGGATAATTCATTTACAACAAAGGAGCCTAGAACACACAGTGAGGTAAAGACAGTGGATTAAAGAATTCAATGTGAGACCTGAGGCCATAAAAGTCCTACAAGAAAACATTGGTGGTAAGCTTCTTTTTTTTTAATGTGAAAAATAAACATTTATTACAAAAATTAGTTTTAACACTCTAAAATGAAAGCAGATAAGGTGTTTTCCAACTCAAAGGGGCTGTTGTTAGCTGGAGAAGTAAATTCCAAGGCTGGTAATCACCGACTCATACTCCTCACAAGTGACCTAGGGAATGAAGGACATTTGCTCCAGACTTGCAAGAGCAATGATTCACCTCTGCCTCCCTGTGCCCTTTAGCCCGCCCCCCATCCTTCCCACCCTGTCTCCCAACCAGGAAACTGAAACATACTTTGAAAATTTCATTCCTACTGAACAGTTTCACAATCTCTACTTTCATTGCCTAATTAGATTTTATTTCCATCTGGACAGCTTACTTTTTATTGGTGCGTGACAATATGATTTGTTTTTTGTTTTTCCTTCTGAACCCTGGATGAAAAGAAAACTCAGTTCTGGGAGGGATTGTCAGATAAGGGTACAGAATATGGTGAAATGGTGCTCGGTATCCTCAAAAAAATTAGCAAAATCAATCCTAGAAGATCCCTTATTTGCCCTCTTGCTAGTTAATAAATAGACTGCTGGGGAAAGGGAGGAATAGATTCAAGGGCAAAGAAGGGTCCAGATGAGGAAAGCAGGGACAGGCGTGTCTACCCCACTCTCTCCTGCTCTCACTTATACCTATCCTCTAAATAAAGTAGCAGTAGACTTTACTGCTAAGTCACTTCAGTCATGTCCGACTCTGCGACCCCATCCCCGGGATTCTCCAGGCAAGAACACTGGAGTGGGTTGCCATTTCCTTCTCCAGGTGGTAAGCTTCTTAACACTGGTCTTAGTGATGTTTTTGTATAACTGACTCCAAAGGCAAGGGAAACAAAAGCAAAAATAAACAAATGGGACTACATCAAACTAAAAAATTTCTGCTCAACGAAGGATAAACTGTCAACAAATTGAAAAGGCCACCTAACTGAATGGGAGAAGATATCTGCAAATCATATTCATCAGAGTTGTATTCAAAATAGTAATTAAAAAACCCATAAAGCTCAACAACAACAAAACAACCTGGGCAAAGGACTTGAATAGACACCTTTTCACAGAAGATGCACAGCCAGCCAACAGGCACATGAAAGGATGGTCAACATTCACTAATTATTAGGAAAAGCGAAAGTGTTATGCACTCAGGCACGTCCGACTCTTTACAACGCCAGGGACTGCAGCCCCCCAGGCCCTCTGTCCGTGGAATTTCCAGGGCAAGACTACTGGAGTGGGTTGCCATTTCCTCCTCCAGGGGGATCTTCCTAACCCAGGGATCAAACCCAGGTCTCTGGCATTACAGGTAGATTCTTTATAATCTAAGCCATCAGGGAAGCCCAAAACTGGCTTCTCAGAAGGGGGATTATTATAGGGAAAATTGAGATTTCACCTCACATCTGTTAGAATGGCTATTATCAAAAAGACAAAAAAAAAAAAACAAGCAACAGAGAGGATGTGGGAAAAAGGGAACCTTCGCACACTATTGGTCGGATTGTAAACTGGTGCAGCCACTGTGGGCAACAGCATGGAGGTTCCTCAAAAAATTAAGGCTAGGACTATCATACGATCAAGCTATTACACTTCTGGATATTTACCTGAGAAACACAAAAACACTAACTTGAAAAGACATATGCACCACTATGTTCACTGCAGCATTATTTACAATAGCTAAATGTCCATCAATGGATGGATGAATAATGCATATGCAGTGTATCTATATACAGTAAAATACCACTCAGTCATGAAAAGGGAAATCCTGCCATTTGTGACAACATGAAGAGACACTGAGGGTATTACATTAGGTGAAATAAGTCAGAGGAAAAAAGAGAAATACCATATGACTTTACCCTCATGTGGAATCTAAAACAAAAACAAAACAGACAAACAAAAACAAACCTATAGATTCAGACAACGGATAAGCAGTTACCGGAAGATCAGGGGGCTGGAGGGGTGAAACAAGGGGTAAAGCGGTTCAACTGCACGGTAACTAATGGTAATTAGACCTGGGGGTGGTCATTTTGTAGTGTACAAAATGTCAAATTATAATGCCAAATACCTGAAACTTACATAATAAAATATATACATTAAAAGAAAAACAAGAGCTTACTCTTAAAACAACCAACATGTGGAAACTATAGCAGAGAGAAATTAGATATTAATTTCCCATAGTCAGTAATGGTATAAATCCCTGGTAGAGACCAGGCTGGAACCCAGAACTTTGCCCTCCAAACAGTAGGGTCAAGGCCACCTTCCCTGAAGCCGCCACCTTGGGTACAGCCAATGCCAACGGTAACAGGAGATCCAGGGGTCCGGCCCCCAGTCCCAGCAGGAGCTGGTAGGTGATGTCTCAGAGTTTGGATCCTGCTCCCCTGAGGACAGAAGCCGGGCACTACCTTGGGGGCGTGTGCAGAGCAGTGAGGCCCGCTCCTGAGCAAACGCTGCACATCACAGATGGGAAAGCGGAGACCCACAAGGGGAGGGCACCCCCTCAGCTCCCCGTATCTTAAAAGCCCTGCCGTGACAGGAGCCCTTGGTCTCCTGACTTCTTTTCCAACTGTGCATAAACGGGCTAAGAGAAAGTCTTTACCATCAAAAGACCTGGTTCAAAATCCAGCCCTGTAATCTACTTGCTGTGCAAACCTGGGCAAGTGACAATACCACTCCAAGCTTCTTTCCTCCCCTGAAAAATGGGGAGCAGCGTCCTAATCCACAGGGGTGCTATGCAGTGCAAGCGAGGGAGCCTATAGACATCCCACCGCATTCCCTGAGGCCCAGTTCCCCTCTGGGTCCTACTCAAAGCAGTGCCCAACGCACCGCCAGGTGCTCCACAAACATCTGTGCAGGCAGCAAAGGGCAGGAGTGCGCAAATACTAACGCTGGGCATAAACAAGACAAGCCAAACCTCAGAGCAGGACCATGGTTGCTCCCAGGACACAGCAATTCTTTGACTGAAGACACAGGGTCTGTTTCTTCTAAGGTCCTGGGATATTAAAGACTCGAGTTCCTGACGGGGACAGGAGCCTTCAGGAGAGGCAGCAGAAAGGCCAGTATCCCTTTGGAAACAGAGCCCCGTACACAGCCTTTTTAATCCCAGAGGCGTCGGCTCTGAGATTAGAGGACTGGGTCTCTGGCCGGGGCATGCAGGTGGTATAAACAGGGTGGACACATGTATGCGCGCACACACACTGTAAGAGAGGTATGGTCTTTTCTCTCAAAGCAGAAGTCATAAATGAAGAAGTGATTCGCTCTTAGAAGAGCTGAACAGAACGGTATACAGCCGGCTGTGAATGAGATGCCTAAAATGGTGGCTAGTTTCCAATCCTTTGTTCTTTTCACTTCCTGATTCTCCTTCCTCACAAGAACATTTTGGCAGGCTAATTGCTCAGGCTTTATCCTGGGCATACACAAATAACTAAAAGGGTGAGGAAAACAGTTAACATAAATGCTCCAAACAGGAATTTACAAGCCCTCATGGAGACCGATTGTTAAAAATAAAAACACAATTAGGCAATGTCCGGGAGGGACTGTAATTCTGTGGTCCTCAATCTATGAGGAGCCAGAGAAGGGAACCTGAGTCTCAGGGATAAAAATCTAGGGGGCTCCCCAGTCTGTGCTTGCTTCCCAGACTTCTGCCTGGAGCGCACCCTTCTACAGAAGTCAAGACTGCCTTGCTGAGCCGTTCCAACTGTCTGTCTTATTCCTGAGACGCCGTTTGAGAGCATGCCCTTGCCTTTTACAAACGTGTAAAACCCTTGCCTTTTACAAACGTGCCCCAGTGGCGCCGTGGGCAAGAACCCACCTGCCAGTGCAGGGGACACAGTTCCGACCCCTGGTCTGGGGAGGCCCCCATGCCGAGCAACAACTAAGCCCCTCCACACAACTGCTGAAGCCCACACACCTGGAGCCCGTGCTCCACAAGAGAAGCCACCACGGCCAGAAGCCTCGCACTGCGGCGAGAAGCCCCTGCTAGAGGAAGCAGCCCCAACGAGACCAAGTCCACACGCAGCAAGGAAGACTAGTGCAGCCAAGAAGAAGTCATTTGTTTTCAGGTTCCACAAACAAATGGGATCCAATTAAATTGATATAAACAAAATTAAGAGACAATCTATGGAATGGGTGAACATATTTGCAAACAATGCGACTGACAAGGCCTTAATTTCCAACATGTACAAACAGCTCATGCAGCTTAGTATCCAAAAAAGAAACAGCCCAATCAAAAAGTGGGCAGAAGACCTAAATAGATGTTTTTTTGAAAGACGACATACAGATGGCTAACACATTTAGAGAAATGCAAATCAAAACTACAATGAGGTACCATCTCACACTGGTCAGAATGGCTATCAGCAAAAATTCTAAAATAATAAATGCTGGAAAGGGTGCGGACTTCCCTGGCGGCTCAACTGGTCAAGAATCTGCCTATAGTGTGGGAGACCGGGGTTTGATCCTGGGGTTGGGAAGATCCCCTGGAGAAGGAAATGGCAACCCACTCCAGGATTCTGCCCTGGAGAATTCCATGGACTGTATCATTTACGGAGTCGACTGTATCGAGTCTATGGGGACGGTGTAGAGAAAAAGGGATCTTTCTACACTGTTGGTGTAATGTAAACTGGTGCAGCCAGTATGCAGAACAGTATGGCAGTTCCTTAAAAAACTAAAAATAGAATTACCATATGACTCATCATTCCCACTTTTGGGCATATATCCAGAAAAAACTATCATTTGAAAAGATACATGTACCCCAATACCTATAGCAGCACTATTTACAATAACCAAGACACATAAGCAACATAAAGGTCCTTTAATGAATGGATAAAGAGGATGGATACATATATACAATGGAATATTACTCAACCATGAAAAAGAATGAAATCATGTCATTTGCAGCAATATAGTTGGACCTAGAGATTATCATACTAAGTAAATCAGACAAAGACAAATGTCATATGACATCACTTATATGGGGAGACCAAAAAAATGTTACAAATGAACTTACTTGGAAAACAGACTCACAAACATAGAAGACAAACTTAGAGTTTCCAAAAAGGAAAGAGGGGGAGGGATAAATTAGGAGTATGGGATTAACATCAACACATTATTATGAATGAAATATATAACCAATAAGGGCTTGCTGTATAGCACAAGGGACTGTATTCAGTATCGTTTAGTGACCAACAATAGAAAAGAATCTGAAAACAATATCTACATCTATACATAGAAAGATATACATATATTTAAAACAGAATCACTTTGCTATAACCTGAAACACAACATTGAAAATCAGCTATACTTCAATTAAAACATTACATCAAGGCAGAAAAAAAACAAGCAGAAAAGAGTCAATAAACAGTACCAAATAAAAAAAAAGAGAGTGCCCAAACTCCAGAGTCCTTTCAAATAGGGCCGTGTCCTGGGGGTAGAGAATCCTGGTGGATCCAGCCAACCTTTGTTTATTTACTCATCCACCAAGTACTTGCTAATGTCAAAGAATGTTCAAACTATGCACAGTTGCACTGATCTCACACGCTAACAAAGTAATGCTCAAAATTTCCCAATCGAAGCTTCAACAGTACGTGAACTGAGAACTTCCAGATGTTCAAGCTGGATTTAGAAAAGGCAGAGGAACCAGAGACCAAATTGCCAACATCCGTTGGATTATCAAAAAAGCAAGAGAGTTCCAGAAAAGCATCTACTTCTGCTTTATTGACTAGGCCAAAGCCTTTCACTGTGTGGATCACAATAAACTGTGGAAAATTCTGAAAGCCATGGCAATACCAGACCACCTGACCTGCCTCCTGAGAAATCTGTATGCAGGTCAAGAAGCAACAGTTAGAACTGGACATGGAATAACAGACTGATTTCAAGTCAGGAAAGGAGTATGTCAAGACTCTATATTGTCATTCTGCTTATTTAACTTATTTGCAGAGTACATCATGCAAAATGCCGGGCTGGATGAAGCACAAGCTGGAATCAAGATTGCTGGGAGAAATATCAATACCCTCAGATATGCAGATGACACCACCCTTATGGCAGAAAGCAAAGAAGAACTAAAAAGCCTCTTGATGGAAGTAAAAGAGGAGAATGAAAAAGTTGGCTTAAAGCTCAACATTCAGAAAACTAAGATCATGGAATCCAGTCCCACCACTTCATGGTAAAGAAATGGGAAAACAATGGAAACAGTGAGAGACTTTATTTTGGGGGGCTCCAAAATCGCTGCAGATAGTGACTGCAGCCATGAAATTAAAAGATGCTTGCTCCTTGGAAGCAAAGCTATGCCCAACTTAGATAGCATATTAAAAAGCAGAGACATTACTTTGCCAACAAAGGTCCATCTAGTCAAAGCTATGGTTTTTCCAGTAGTCATGTATGGATGTGAGAGTTGGACTATCAAGAAAGCTGAGCACCGAAGAATTGATGCTTTTGAACTGTGGTGTTGGAGAAGACTCTTGAGAGTCCCTTGGACTGCAAGGAGATCCAACTAGTCAATCCTCAAGGAATTCAGTCCTGAATATTCACTGCAAGGACTGATGTTGAAGCTGAAACTCCAATATTTTGGCCCCCTGATGTGAACAACTGATTCACTGGAAAAGACCTTGATGCCAGGAAAGACTGAAGGCAGGAGGAGAAGGGGATGACAGAGGATGAGATGGTTGGATGGCATCACAGACTCGATGGACATGAGTTTGAGCAAGCTCTGGGAGTTGGTGATAGACAGGGAAGCCTGGCATGCTGCAATCCATGGGGTCGCAGACAGTTGGGCACGACTGAGCTACTGAAGTACTAGATGAGCACCTAGCCCGGGGCAGGCCCTGGGCTGCGGCTGGGACTGCGTTCAGGACCAACAGCAGAGCAGACACAGTCCTTGCTTTCACTGATACTTCAGACAAAAACCAGTAATTAAAGAAAAAACAGCCACCACTCATACCAAGGGTGTGGTGTCTGTTTCCACCACCACTTGTGACACCAAACATGAAGTTTCCCAACCCAGCAACAACCAATTCTCTGAATCCCCAACACTGGATGTCCAAACATTTCAATTCAAATTGCCTCTGGGAGTTAGTGCAGACCCTACAGGCATAGGGCTCAGTCCCGTGAGACTGCCCCTGTTTCCGACAACAACTGCAGATGCCAGGGGGGCACCAGGACTTCTGACCTACCAGCTATACGTAAATTCAGGGGTTCCCGTGACCCCCGCCCAGAGGTTCAATAACCTGCCAGAATGACTCACAGAATTCAGGAAACCACCTGAATTGCATTTGCGGGGTTATTACAAGGGACCCAGTTCAGGAACAGCCACTGTCGGGGTGGGGGCAGGACGAGATGAGGTGGGGGGTAGGACGAGATGAGACGGGGGTTGGGGGGGGCAGGACGAGGCGAGGCGGGGGGCAGGACGAGGCGAGGCAGGGGGGCCACGCTCCCAGCACCTCCATGTGCTCACCAGCTCAGAAGCGCCCTGAAGCCCACTGTTTTAGGGATATTTACCAAGGCTTCACAATGCAGGTATAAACGATCGTATCATCGACCACTGGTGACTGCTTCAGTCTCCAGCATCTCTCCCAGCCAGGAGGTGAGAGGGGGCGGCGGGAAGGCTTGCGAGCCCCAGCCCCAGCGTTATTAAGGCCCGGTCTGTCTGGCAGCAATGCCCCCCGCCCAACCCAAAGCTGTATGTGGGCCCGCAGCCAGGATACAAAAGACAATCCTATCACTCAGGAGATGACAAGGATTTTTAGGAGCTCTTTGCCAGGAACCAAGGGCAAAGACTGAATCTATAACTTTTATTATACCATAAGGCGCCAAAGCTTGGAGCTAAGAAAGCAAGCCCGGGAGCTTCTAATCCAGACTAGAGTGACTTCCCCCAAAGAGTGTGACACTGTAGTGAGCCGAAAACCAAGAACTAGACGGGCAAAGCAGGAACGCCCTGGGAACAGTGGCAGCGGTGAGAGAGGGCAAGGAGGTCTTAAGTCCAAAAAGCTATAAGTTCATCAGAAGCGGCTGTGAGTATCCAGCTAGGCATACCTGCCCATTCCTGATGGGATCCTCTGTCCCTGCAACAGGCCCCTGACTCCAGCCTGGAAGCTTCCCAAGGGCAGCGCCCTAGTATAGTTTTGTTTTCTGTGGCTTGGGCTTCCTGCTCTGCCCAGCACTCAGATCACTGGATTCTAAAACATAAATACTGACAAATAACCGAATCTGCGCATCCCGTACAAGCCGAACCTTCACACATGCGTGCGTGCGTGCTGTCGCTTCAGTCGTGTTCAACTCTTTGCGACCCCATGAACTGGAGCCCGCCAGGCTCCTCATTCTATGCGATTCTCCAGGCAAGAATACTGGAGTGCATTATCATGCCCTCCTCCAGGGGATCTTCACAACCCAGGGATCAAACCCATGTCCTTACAACTTCTGCATTGGCAGGAAGGTTCCTTACCACTAGTGCTACCTGGCAAGCCCAGTATGGCCCATGCAAAGCAACTAAGCCTGTGTGCTGCAGCTACTGTGCCCAAGCACCCTAGAGCCTGTGCCTGGAAACAAGAGACGCCTCCGCAGTGAGAAGTCCAGGCACCACAGCTGGAGAGTGGCCGCCACTCCCCACAACTCGACAAAGCCCAGGAAGCAACCAAGTCCCAGCACGGCCAAAAATAAAAAGCTTTTTAAATTTATTTTTAAAAAAACAAAAAAAAAAAGAGCTTTCCTTCATATCCTGTGAGTTACAGTTAAGGGCAAGGACTTACAGAAGTGGTCCCCCAAGAGGCATGCCTCCAGGATTTGAACCCTGATCTCTTGACTCCAGGTGGGACCTGTGTTGGTTTTTTTTTTTTTTTTTTTACACAGAGTGAAACTGTGCATTTGACCAGGACCAGGTTCTGGGAGGCCCCCTTCACACCCTCTGAGCCATCCTCCAGGGCAGACCCGGGCCAGGCACAGCCAGGCCAAACCCAGCAGAGGGAGGCGGGGCTGGGAGCTGGGAGCCTGCCAGCCAGCGCCTGTCTTCTTTGGTCCAGCCCCTCCCGGGGAGGAGACAGGGGCCGGCCGAGCCGCGCTGAGAGGCCTGGGAGCTCAGGCCAGGCCTACCCTGCAGGCGTGGGACAGAGGTGAGTCGGGGCACCAGAGGGCATGGGATTGACCGTGCGCTTGCCACCACCCCTGTGAGCGCCACAGCTCGAACGTGACCGAGACCCCGGCCCTGTACTGAAAGTCTAACTTGAAGTAGGTAGAGACAGCAACAAACAAAACCAACAAAACAGTAAATGAGCAAATTATCTTGCATGTTGGATAAGGGAAGAGGAGGAAACCAGAGCAGGGTGACGGGCAGGGAGGCTGGAGGACGGGTGTGGGCGACTGGAGGCGGCAGTCAGGTAGGCCTCGCTGACAAGGCGGCGCCGAGTGAGGGCCTGCCCAGGGAGGCAGGGAGCGGTGAGGACATTGGGCAAGAGTGTTCTGGGTGGAGGACGCAGCCCTGGCCTCTGGAGGGGCGAGGGGTGAGGCCGCGTGCATCTGAGCACAGCGCGCAGCAGTCAGAGTGCAGGAGAAAGTGGCGGAGGGGACGGGCCAGGCGGCACATGCCGGGTTCTTTGAAGCTTTTGGGCCCGCTTGTCTGCACCCCACGACACTCCCCACGCCCCCACTCAGGGGTGTCGGTTTGTCAGTCTGTGCATGAACCCCATTTGACACAGGTGACTGTGTGACCTTACAAAGTCTCCTCTCTTCCCGAGGCACCTGCCCTCTCTAATAAACAGTGATAATAACAGAGTATCTGCAGGGCTGTGAAGAAGAGTGGGAATCAACACAGAGGCCACCTGCGGGAAAGCTTCCCCGCATGCGTCCTGTGAGCTAGGCTCTGGGGACCCCAGAAGAGCAGCGCTGGCCGCCCAGGCACTCACACCTTGGGAGAGGGACATTTCAACGGAGAAGGAATTCTTCCTTACTGTCGACTCTAAGAGCAGCCGGGGGCTGGGGGGGGGGGGGGGGCACTGAAAGGGGGCCCAGCCATCAGGGAGGCGGAGAGGGTGGCCCTGAAGGCTGGGGCTCACCAGGAACATGGGGGAAAGAGCAGGGGGCAAAGGGCAGGGGGGGGCGGGGGAGGAGGCGTGGATATGGGGCAAAGGGCATGTGGGTGAGAGGTGGTGAGATGCAGAGGGCACGGACTCCAGTCCACAAACAGTGAGCACCCGGAGCCAGACTGCCAGCAGGAGAGGCAAGCAGGCGACTGCAGGGTCAGAGCTCACCCTGGCTGCGGGGAGAGTGGGCGAGAGGCGCTGAGACCACAGGTGCGAGGCGAGGGCGGCACAGGTGGTTTGCAGAGGGGACGGGCGGTCGGAACAAGTGGGGCTGACAGACTCAACCTGGGAGCTGTCCTGCTGTGGGGGAAAAGGGGCTCTAAGAGGCCGAGGGGATGCTGTGAAGGATGCAGGGTCCACCGTGGCTGTGGGGGACTCCCGGGTTTGGGGGCAACACGTCACAGCCAAGAGGCAAGCTTCCTCCCTCAGCTCCACAGTACCCCTCCAGGCTCACAGGGATGGGCCAGCTGAGCCTGGGACCTAGGGGAGCCGGTGAATGGGGTCACCGGTCCCCCCCAGTGAGACCGTCCCCCCCCTGCCCGCCCCACCACGTGCGGCTGTAGCATCAGCAGAGCATGTGCTCTGTGGCCGGACACCACCCAGCTCCTGGTCGGCTGCAGCACTGTGGCTACAGCCCACACACCTCACCTCCCTCAGGTGAATTTTCTTCATGCATGACCTTCACTGGTGCTTTCTGAGAATCCCCCGCCCCGCAGGCAATGCTTAGAACACCAGCTGCAATGGCAGAACCCCAGTTGTGTCCTCAGACCCTGTCGGAACCTTGGCTAGAACGCAGCTGACGGCGGCACTGTGTGCTGAGCAGTGACCGCAGGCCGGACGGACGGCGCCCAGCACACCGCCCAGGGCCCCGGGGGACGGGGTGCGGGAGAAGGGGCCAGCAAGCGTGTCAAGGAACCTGCCTTCCTCCCAAGCAGGCTGAGCTGACACTTGGCCCTGAGCAGTTCGTGCTGCACACAGCTTCTCAGCGCAGTCCACGGCTCAGAACAGCTGGGCTGGAAGCATCTCTCCTCAAACACCAGGCAGAGCCGGGCGACGAGTGTCAGCGGGGGACACCTGGAGCAGGAGCATGCACCCCGACATAGAGAGCGAGAGGCACTCGCCATCCTTCACCGTGGAGGAGCTCACCAACATGCTTGATGGAGGCGCCCAGAACACCGCACTCCGGAGGAAAGTGGGTGAGAGCAGGCTGGGAACGGAGCCCCGGCTGTGCGCCCACGCGCATTCCTGGAAGGAGAGTCTTCATAGCAGTCCCACCTTCAAATGGGCTTCCCAGGCGGCCCAGGGGGTAAAGAACCCGCCTGCCAGTGTGGGAGATGGGGGAGACACAGGTTCGGTCCCTGGGTAGGGAAGATCCCCTGGAGGAGGGTGTGGCAACCCACTCCAGCATTCTTGCCTGGAGAATCCCCATGGACAGAGGAGCCTGGCAGGCTACAGTCCATGGGGTCACAGAGTCGGACACTCTCTGAAGCGACTTAGCACACGGTATACACCTTCAAATAACAAATCCTACTCTCAAAATTCCACTATTAGAGATTCGTCCCTTTGGACTATGAAGGAAGCTTTAACATGTCAGTATTCCCTGAGGTCCTTATTCTTCCACGGCATAGCTTTGCAGCTTTGGGTGAGTCGCTTCCCCATCTCAGGACCTCACTGACTGCATCTGTAAACTCACAGGGGCGTCAGACTTCCTTTCCATACTCATGAGGCAAGTGAATGGGAAGATGCGAAGGCACCAGCAACCTCACCCAGGACACTAAGCTCTCTGTTCTCTGCCCCTCTCACAGAAAGCATCATCCACGGTGAACCAGAGCTCAGCCTGAAGGATAATTATTTCATGACCCAGAATGAACGTTACGAAGCCGCCGTTAAGAAGAAATTCCACATCCTCATGCTAGCACAGCGCCTGGGCTGGTATCATGGCAGTCGTGAATTACAATACGCTTCCAGGTGCTCACTCCCAGGGCGCCCCCACCAGTGACAAATCCACCTGGGATCACCCAGAAAACCCACCCCATGAGCTACATTCCCCAGCAAAGATACTGGTTGTTGATATTGTGCAGTCACTCAGTCGTGTCTGACTCTTTGCGACCCCACGGACTGCAGCACGCCAGGCTTCCCTGTCCTTCACCATCTCCTGGAGTTTGCGCAAACCCCTGTCCATTGAGTCAGTGATGCCATCCAACCATCTCATCCTCTGTCGCCCCTTTCTCCTCCTGCTCTCAAACTTTCCCAGCATCAGAGTCTTTTCCAGTGAGTCAGCTCTTATACCAAAGGTACTGCTTCCTGGGAAACCAGGGTCAGGTGCCCCTTCTCTCCTGCCCCCTGCCAGCCTGAGGGTACCAGGGCCCTTTTCTCTGCTGGGCTGTTCAACTACTGTGTCTCTCCCCTGCAGAAGTGTTTCTGGAGATCTGGGCTTCGGCATACACCACATCTTCCAGCAAAGCATCAGGAGCCTGGGCTCAGAGGAGCAGATTGCAAAGTGGGACCCACTCTGCAGCAAGTTCCAGATCCTGGGGACATACGCCCAGACGGAGATGGGGCACGGTGAGTCGAGGCCGCTGCGTGCAGCGTACAGGCGGGGCCCTGCGCGTTCCCATGGGTCCATGTCCATCTCGGTGGTCACAGGCTGAAACATTGCCAAGATGTCACAGCAGGTAGCGGTGTAAAGGTCCTCAGGAGGGGCTTTTTTTCTAATTTACATGAACACGTTGTATGACCTGGTGGTGGCCCAAGTCCTTCCTACTGGAAATATCAGCCACCGCCCCATATCGTGGGCTGGCCATGTGTCCCCCGCAGAACCCACCAGTGAAGGGAGAGACAAGCTGGTAAACACACTGGAATGGGAGTGTACCCCACTCCACACTGGCTGGTGCCCGGGAGCTCCAGCGACACCCAGACGCTGCTAGCCCGGCGACTCCCGCCCTGGCCCAACGTCTAACTACCCGCCTTGGTTCCCAGGGACGTATCTTCAGGGCCTGGAGACTGAAGCCACCTACGAGGCAGCCACCCAGGAGTTTGTGGTGCATAGCCCCACGATGACGGCCATCAAATGGTGGCCTGGGGACCGTGAGTATGCCCCCTCATCCCCCAAGGACAGCAGAACAGCACTGACGGTGACGGCCAGCAGACCTCAGACGGAGTCACTGTTCTAGGTTGATGACGTTGGGCAAGTCCCTTCCCAGAGCCCCAGGCTCTTAAGTGGCAGAACATTTGGGGTCTGAAAACTTTCATCACTGAGTGGCTAAGAAGCCACCGGAGGCACGCGGAAACATCTGGGGAAACGGACCCCGACCTTGGGGATGAAGGTCAAGGCCTCTCGCGTGCACACTGCCACCCTACACACACTTGCCCCAGTCCCAAGAGAGACAAAGACAGACAGAGAGAGACAGAGACAGAGAGAGAGACAGAGAGAGGTGAGGCAGCAGAGAGGGAGAAAGATGGAGAGGAGAGACCAGTGGAGCGAGGGAGGCCAGAGAACTAAGAGAGCAGCGACCACTGACAAAACTGCAGGGAAGGAGGAACCTTGAAACCAGGCAGGTTCAAGTCTGAGCTCTGCCCCCTTCAGGTCAGTGCCCTCGGGCGCAGCCCTCTATTCTCTCAGCCTCAGCTTCCTTCTCTGGAAAATGGGACTCAGGCACACCTGCCTGCAAAGACTGAAAATGCTGGTATCTGAATCACTATTATTAGATTGAGGGCACACAGGGTCATTAATAGGTTTTTGAGGACGGGGGAAGAAAAAGCGTGCTTATGTCACAACGCCCTTTGCAAGTCACGGCCAGATTTGTTTGGCTCTTTGGGGGTAGCTCCCTCTCTTTGTGATCAGTGACTCTTTGAGGTCTCAAAGGTGCCCACCTGCTGGGGTGGAGCAGCAAGGCACACATCTCCCTGCGATTTGAGACCCGTGTTCCCACCACAGATCCTTACATACGTTCCCCTCGCAGCCATGACGTAAAAATCCTGTCCCCCTGATTCCAAAGAAAATAACCAAGCGCGTGTACTTCAGTCAGGAGACTGTGGCAGGACCAAGTTTTAAAAGATGCCAAGCTCTCCCAGATTGCTGCCTTCAGAGCGTTTCCATTAAAACCCACAGCCTTTGTCAAGCTTTGCCTTTAGAAGAAAGAGCAGCCGGAAGGGACGGAGGGCAATGCCCCCGTGAGAGCTCTGTCAGCCTTCCTCCTTTCCCGAGCCCATGGGGACTCTGTGTATTGCAGGGTGGCTGCTGTACAAACCGAACATTTAGACGGAACCCTCTGTACCCCCAGCCACCAACTCTCCATAAATCCCTCCAATCCCATCCATTCTCGAGTGAGACACTCACACCAAAGTTCTTGGGGTGGTTCCAGTCATTTCCAAGGATGAGTGGAGGCCGTATAAATTGAGGGGTATCCTGAGCACCCCCTCATCTTCCCTGGCTCCACCAACGCCACGACCTGGGCGTCGTGGTCCCCAGGCTGGTCTGGTCCCCAGGCTTCTGAGCATGCTGCCCCCTCGCCTTGCACTCTGGCCTGTGTGGCTCCCTGGAAAATACTCTCTGCCCTCCAGCCTCCCCGACCCACGCCCTCCGAGGCAGACCAAACAAAGCCCCACTCCAGCCTCACAGAGCATCCCCCACCCCCACGCCACCACATGGTCCTCCTCACAGACTGGGCCCTCCTCCCCTGTCCCGATGGGGAGGTTTGGCCTGCTCCTCTGTAACATGTGGGGTCACGCTGGGTTTCTCCCCTCTCTGCCCGCAGTGGGACGATCAGCCACCCATGCCCTGGTCCAGGCCCAGCTGATCTGCTCCGGAGCCCGGCAGGGCATGCACGCCTTTATCGTCCCCATCCGGAGCCTCGACGACCACAGTCCGCTGCCAGGTAAGCTCCTGTTCCTTCCTCTAGGACCCCTGCCAGGAGACCCCACCAGGCCTCCCTGTCCTGGGCCCCAGAGGTCCATGGGGGAAACTGGGGCCTGTCTCCTTCGGGCAGGGACCGGTCCAGTTGCACAGACCTGGTGCTAACCGGCTGGGTGGATACGAGCAAGATTCAGCACCTGAACTCAGCCTGCTCACCTGCAAACGGCTGTGATGACCCCAGCACCATGGGCGGCTGTGAGGCTCGGATGAGCCAGCCTCGTGTGAGCCCTGAACTGACGGCCACCCCACCTCCGTCTCCTCATAGGGGTCACCACTGGGGACATTGGGCCCAAGATGGACTTCGAACACGTGGATAACGGCTTCCTCAAACTGGACCACGTGCGCATCCCCAGGGAGAACATGCTGAATCGCTTCGCAAAGGTGGGTGCTGGGGAGGACGCAAGCCTGCATTGCCTGCGATGGGGCAGACACACCCCACGGAATGCTGCTGCTGCCCTGGGTCCTTCTCTAGGGTTGGGTTTGGGGCATCCCTCCCTGAGGGGCTCTGGTGTCCCACAGACTTCAGTAAAGTCCCAGGTTTGGAGCCGTGTGATTTTGGGTAAGTCACTTGGCCTCTCTGAACCTGAGTAAATGCTCCCTGCACGGGGAGGCAGAGCAGCAGGGCCATGTGAGAAGAGGGACGGGCTGAGGATGGTGTGCGTATGCACCTCCAGCACAGCCTGCACACAAATCTCTGACAGGCACAGCCGAGTGCCGGAGGAAGTTCTGGCGGGGGGGGGGGGCACTTTGCCAGGCAGAACCATGGACATGTGGGAAGCTGTGGCTTGTGGGGAGGTCTGGGGTGTCCCGGGGAGGAGCTGTGAACCGAGGCATGTGGGCAGTGGGTATGGCTACAGCGCAGGGAGGCCCGCCGTTCCGGGCACCGGAAGGCTGGGGAGCCCCAGCCCAGACCCACTGCCTGGCCCCGGGCTACCAGGTCCTGCCAGATGGCACCTACATCAAGCTGGGAGTACCGAAGAGCAACTACTTCAGCATGGTGGTGACGCGTGTGGAGATTCTGCTGAGCGAGGTCCTCCCACTGCTGCAGAAGGCCTGCGTCATTGCCATCCGCTACTCCGTCATTCGCCACCAATCCCGCCTCCGGCCCAGGCAAGGGGCGCCCAGGGGAGCCACCGCAGCGGGGCCCCCCGATCCCACAGTGTCTGCCCCCTGACCCCAGCCCTTGGCCAGAGTGGGGTGCCAGGAGCACACGTGACCTGCCTCGTGCACGCACAGTCGCCTGGGCCTGGCCCATCCGTCTGTGGGGTCTCCATCTGGCTCCCTGGAACCCCGCTGGCCAGCCGGCCCCACCTGTATGTGGCGGTCAGAGTCTGGCCCCGCACCACCAGAGTGGGCTCGGTCTGTCCACACAGGTCCCCTATGGCCGTGCCAGGCTGAGTGTCACCTGACGGGCTGGGCGCCACGCTGTGGGTGAGTGTGGCTCCGGAGGTGGTTCTGTCAGCTGTGAACGCTTGTGCCTGGAAAAGCCCGCTGTCACATCCGACTGTATTTGGCTGGAGATGGTTCTGTCTGGTTGTGACTGTCAGCTGCTGCCCGTGGTATGCCCACATCTAGATCCTTCTGTTGTCTGTGGTTGTGTCCGGCTAACACTCTGTCTACTCCATGGCACTGAAGGGCTGACTATACCCTCTGCTTTTTTTTTTTTTAACGATCTGCCCTCATTTTTTTCATTTTAAAAGTAGCAGGTAAAAAAAAAAAAAAGCAGGTAATTCACAGGAGAAAAATGTAAGTCTTTCTGCTTTAATGTGTGTATGTGTACAAAGGCATGTTCCCTCATGCATGCAGGCACATACACACATGTAATTATCAGATTCACTAGAAAAAAATATAGAACTGCCTGTTACATTTCAATTTTCGATAGACAGAGAATTTTCTAGAATAAACATGTCCCACATGGGCACACACCCAGGCTGCAGCAAACTGGAATCTGGGCCTAGGGGGCTGCAGTGTGAGCTCAGGGAGAGAGGCTGGGCTGGACACGGCACAGCTGACTGAACTCGTGGGGCAGAGACAGGCGGGGGTTAGGGCGGCTCTCTCCCCGACTCCACTGAGTGACCCTGGGCAAGCCCTCTGCCCTCTCTGGGCCCACTTCCTCACTTGCAAAGGGAAAAGCAAGACGACCAGGGCCGGGACACGAGGACGTCTGGTCCAAGAATCTGGCAGCGTTTCACACCATGGGCTGGAGGACCCACAGCTGGCTCACGCAGAGGGGACTTAGGGCCGAGGCCAGGCAGGCCTGGGGCCACCCCCCACTCGGCTGCTCGTGAGCTGCAGGACCTCAGCCTGGCCGCCCTGCCCCGCCGCCCCTTGGCGTCCCCATCTACTCACCAGCCTGACAAGAACACACTTCCCAGCTGCTGAGGCACGCCAGGCCCTCAGCCCAGGGTCCTTCACTGGCAAGCCCAAGGCCCCTTGGCCAGCCTGGCTTCAGAATCCTGGGCTGAGGGAGTCATCTCTGGGGACAGGCGAGATGGGAGGAAGGTATTGCCGGTGGTGTCCTGCCGGAGCCCAGATTTATGGGCTGCAGAAATGCCCTGAGGATAGTTCTAACAGTGCATGTCCAGGTGAGGGGCTGCCGACCCGACGAGCAGACAGCAGGTTTCGCCCCATCACCCACGGGAAGCCTCTCACGGTCACACTTTTTTTCAACCCACAAGTAGTTACCTACCGTGGGCCCCAAATGCTGACCAGAGCCCCAAGTGCTGAGGACACAGTAATGCACGAGGCAGGAGAAATCCCTACCTCAGAATTGCATCAAACCCACGTTCACAACCTCAGTGTCACTGACTAGGTTTCACAGTATTTTCCAGCACACAGCACGTGAAGCTGGACAGTGAAAGGTCAAGGGTCACATAACCCGGGCTTCAGGGCCAAGTATTCAGAACTTGCCAGATTTTTCACAGGTACATATACTGTAATGTTGTAAACCTCCACAAGGGGCAGCACCTATCAGCAAACATGTCAGCATTTCTACAGTGAAATGTGCGATGTTCATGTGAGATGGAATTTTAAGGTTATTACTAGTCCCATGTCTGTCCAGGTCAGGTCTGGCAGTGAGTTATCAACAACTGTCCCTTTTTAAGGCTTTTATGGCCTTGGGGATGCGGGAAGGTGGGTGGGGCAGGTAGTAACCTTCTAAATCTGCTTTCCTTTCCCTCAGCGACCCAGAGGCGAAGGTCCTAGACTACCAGACGCAGCAGCAGAAACTCTTTCCTCCACTGGCCATGGCCTATGCGTTCCATTTTGTGGGCAACCACCTTCTGGAGTTCTTCCACCACTCCAAGAGCTTCATTCTGAACAGAGACTTCACACTCCTGCCTGAGGTACCTGCTTGCTGGGGGGCAGAAGCTGCGACCGTGGCTGAAACTGTCCTCCCCTGGGACACAGCCCCAGTCCTGCCCGCCCTGGGCTCTTTCTGCCTTCCCCCCCACAGAAGATTTTCAACATCCCAGCCCACCCCCCGCCTGTATTCTGACACAGAAATCCTCCCAGGTCTAGCCCCCAGGAAGCTCCAAATATGTTAGATGAAGTAATCACAGACGGTGTACAGAACACAGGGGACAATCCCTGGTGTGTCTCTGAAACCCAGAAAGCTCTGAAAACCAAAAGCCATGTAGAACTCACTCATGGTTTGACCAGAATTGCCCAGATTTACCCCACTCGCTGTGAATACATTTTGCAGCAGAAATACCAGTACATCAATCAGATCACTAAGATGCCCCTGGGCTCCTCTAGGTGTATTATATTTAATCCACCTTAAATGCCCTGTTTTACTTTTCTAAAATTCGAAAAAAATTCTGATTCCAAAAACACATCTGGCCCCAAAGCCCTCTCAGATAAAGGACTGTGGACAAACACACACACTAAGATTTAGTCTGTGCAGGCCCTGAGTTTATGAGCACTGCTTCAGTAATCTGTCCACTCTACAGCAGGCAGCATACCCATTTTACAGATGAGGAGAGTGAAGCAGAGAGGTTGAGGGACATGGCCCTTCCTCCCAAGGACTTGGAAAGTCTGAGAGACGGGTAAGGACTTGCAAGAATCAAAAACTCAGACCAGGTCTATTGCCTGGCGGCCGCTCCTCCAACTCAAAACAGTGGGTTGACAGTGGACCCACGTCCTCACAGACAAGCTCTCCAAAATCTCTGCTTGTGGGGTCAATCTGCAGCTCCTGGATAACGGTGAGACCGACCTGAGAAGCACTTTCTTCCTGAGACCCTGGAGACTCTGGCCTGGACGGTTTTCCTCTGTTCTTACCAGCCCCCCAGAGACACTGCCTCTCTCTGTGACCCGGGTCTTTCATTCATCAAGTCATGGGCTGAGGAAACAGTTCTCCCGGCACAGAGCGGCGCTCAGCACCCGTGGGCGCTCTGTGAGTGGCAGGCACGTGGTTCCCGACGCCGCCTGACCCCCTTCTTATCCTCACAGCTTCACGCGCTGAGCGCAGGTCTGAAGGCCATGCTGTCGGACTTCTGCATCCAGGCGGTCGAGCAGTGCCGCAGGGCCTGCGGAGGACACGGCTACTCGAAGCTGAGTGGCCTGCCCTCTCTGCTCACCAGAGTGACAGCCTCCTGTACTTATGAGGGCGAGAACACGGTGCTCTACCTGCAGACGGCCAGGTAAGGCCCAGGCCTCTGCCTGGCCCCCAAGGACCCCACAGAGCTACTGCCTGGGTTGGCGCATCATCTCACGCCCACGGAGGGAGCTGACTTTGGGGACGCCACGTGGGGGCTGCCCAGCTCCCACGCCATGTCTCCAATCCATCCCCTTCTCCCTAGACCCTGCAGCCTCAGCCAGGCCGCCAGCCCCGCCCCCTGGACCCAGCATCAGTCTCCTCATTGCTCTGCTGCTTCCCACCTGCACCACCTCAGGCCTTCCTCCACAGGCAGCCAAGGGCACCTTCTCAAAGCCTAAAGATGATCACCTCTTTCACCGGCTCCCAGTTCTTCAGTCACTTCCCTCAGCTCCCACGCTGCAGCCTAAAAGGGCCTTCTGATCTGGCCCAGCCTCCCTCCATCCTCTCCCCACCTCCTCCCCTGCTCACTTCTGCGGGGCCTGCACCCTCATTCCCCTCCACCCCCAGGTTTCTGGTGTACAGCTTGCTCCTCCTCACCCTTCGGGTCTCAGCTAAAATACCTCCTCCAGATGCTCCCCCTGACCACTCCGTCTAGGGCAGCAACTGCCGTTTCCTTGGAGCAGTTATCACAATCTGAGAGTCTCTCTCTGTGTGGTGGGGAGCGCCCTGTTCACTGCGGCATGCCCAGGTTTAGCGCAGGGGTCTGCGCTGGAGGCCCCACCCTGGAAGGCAACGACGAATGACTCATTCCTCATCCCCCCAACAGGCAGTTTCTTCTCTCGTGCGTCTGTGGCTGATGAGGCCTTTCACGTGCCTCCATCTCAGGGGACTAGACAGGACAAATATTTCCCCAGGCAGGGAGAAAGGACTGGCAAATTTGCTATATAACATTTCTTTAAAAACTTGTAAATATACAACATGACTTTTTTTTTTCAAATTACAAAAGGAATACAAAATCATGTATTAGATACTCTATGCCCCACACTGTGCCAAGCGTTCAGAAAATACTGTCCCATCCAGTTTTCACAGACCCCCCATCAGATGACTATCATCGTCATCTAGAGATGGAAGCATGGAAGCTGAGGGACGTGAAGTGACTTCTACAGGGTCACAGAGGTCTCAGTGGCGTGGCATGGGAATCCAGGCTTCTCTGACCCAAAGCCTCTAACCACTGAGTTATTATAAAGAAGCAGCTAAGAGCCACCTGTAATTCTCCCATTCATGTTCGCAATCTTGCCTCTATCCTTTGATCAGCTAAGAAAATTTAATTTCCGCAGTCACGGTATAATCGTCATAAATCCCCAAATCACAAGATCCTAACCAAGACAGAAGATTCTGTTCCATTATCAGAAGGCTTTACGTTCAGGATCTGAGAATGTCTGCCCAGGTCTGCGGCTCCAGCCCCATTTCACTGTGAAAGAAATTATACCCTCAGGTCCACTGTGGCTTTGAGTGAGGAGCAGCCACCAGCAGGGACCCAGGAAAGAGCGTGGGTGGCCCTGGTTCTCCCACGGGGAGCCTAAGGGTGCATGATGCTGGGAGAGAGGGGTGCTGAGCTGTCCCAGGGGCCCCCCCACCCTCTCATCTTTTGGCACCTCTGCCCCTCAGGTTTCTGATAAAGAGCTACCGGAACACTCAGAAGTCCCCAGGCTCCGCATCGAAGGGGTCACTCCCTCAGTCTATCGCATACCTGACTGCACCTGACCTGGCCAGGTGTCCGGCCCAAACAGCAGCTGACTTCCTCCGCCCCGAGCTCTACACCACGGCCTGGGCACACGTGGCGGTCAGGTGAGCCACGCTGAGACACCAACTATCCCACCTGGGGGCAGGCTCCTTTGCACTGAAGGCCTTTGGGATTGGCTGGGGGCGACAGTCTCGGATACTCTTCCAAAAACCAGCCCCCTTTTCCAACCTCCTCCTCTCAGTTTCTGCCACGAGGGGCAGAGAGAAGGCAAATTCACACCTGTCACTTCCCCATCCTGCTCAAGATAACAGGAAAATATCACCTCTCAAACCAGTACAAGGAATTTTTAAAATCTTTAGGCTCTTATTACGGTTTGAAATTCAAAGAATGTACCCATACATTACAAATACCAAAAATGTATCAGTACTAATACTGATAATATTATAGCATAATAATATAATTATATATGATAATGTAACATAATTATAATTATATATGCAGTAGTTATACATAATTATATAATGTAATACTGATAATACTAGTACTGCTATCAGTACTAATATTAATACTAATAAATAAAGCATTGAGTCATCCCTCTGTATCCACAGGGGATTGGTTCCAGGACCTCTGCAGATATCAAACTCTCAGGATACACACACAAGTTCCTTCTATAAAATGGAATATTTGCAGATTTGCAATATTATGGGTATGTATTTGCATAAAACCTATGCATACTCTCCCATATACTTTAAATCATCTCCAGATTACTTATAATACCCAATAAAATGTGAATATTATGTGAACAGGTATAAATACAACGTTACTGATATGTTAATAGTTGCCAGTGTGCACCAAATTCTACTTTTGCTTTTTGGAACTAACTTTCAGGAGTTTGTTTTTCCCAAATATTTTTGATCCTTGGTTGAATCTGAAGATGTGAAAACTGGATACAGAGGGATAATGGTACTTACATGGTCAAAACATCCCACAATCTAAAAACAACGTTTAAAAATATGAGTATAACAAAGGATAGACTTTGTTTACTCCCAGGGTCTAGTAGGCTCCAGGGCACATAGACAAGACCAAAGCCCCCTCCACTCTGTCATCCAGTAAATACCGTCAGACACCGATTATGTTCCAAGAACACCCACATGTGCCAGGGGCTGTGGATAAAGACTGGGCATGGCCAAACAGAGACACTCCCACGCAGAAGATGCAGAGATTTAATTACCCAGAAGGGAAACCTTCTGAGCCCTCCCCAACTAGGACACCAAAAACAACCCGGAAAAAACAGCTTCAGTACATAATAAGAGGTCTTATATCCCAACCGGTGATCCCAGGGATGGTTAATAGTTATTTCAAGATCAAAAGCAACTTAGAACATTCATCTATTTTCTCCACAAATATCTAGCAAGTACTTAATAATCCACCAGGCTCTAAGGATCCATCAGTAAACCAGTCTGATAGAAACCAAAGTCCAGGCTTCACAGAAGTAACATTTCGTCTGGAGTGGAGGGGCGGGCAAAAGAAGGCTGCTCGGAGTAATCAAACTGCCATCCCAGCTGGCCTTCCATGTCCACGAATGCAGAGCCTGTGACCACACCACACTGTTTCATACAGGGACTTGAGTATCTCTGTTTTGGTATCTGTGGGGATCCTGGGACCATTCTCCCTGCCCCCCACCCACCCCCAGAGATAGCAAGGGATGCCTGTGTATTGCTCTTTGCTCAGAACTCAATGTGACATGTGCTTATCCCATGACAAAGCAAAGTAAGTACTGCTTAATAACTAGCTGGTTTTGCATACAAATTCCAAGGGTCAGGAGCGGATGGGCAGGGAATAGAAGATAAAAGAGTAAAGGTTAACTAAATGGCAAATGACCAATTCTGTAGTCTGGAGAACAAGGGATGGTTTTCTTTCCTCCTCTTCTAAAGTCCCTTAGGTGGAACTTGGAGCAGAGTGGGTGACTGACAAGCTTCAACTAGCCTTTAGAGGAAAATCACTCTCCCAGATCGGGCACTGGAAGTCAGTCAACTGAGTGGTCTGATAATGCTGGGATCAGGGCGGAGACTGCATCAGAAAGAGGGGAGGGTGCCTGGTGCAGCTAGGAGGTTAAGAGCTCCTTCCTAGCTGCGTGACCCTGGACCAGTTAATTAACCTCTCAAGGACTCCATGTTTCCCACTGCAAACTGGGAATGCCTTACCCTTAGAAGGGTTAAGGAGATTATACATAACAAGTACATTGGCAACTCACTGTTTAGGTTTTTAACACCAACCACCAACAAACAGTCAATAAATGGAACTGTTCTACTTCTGTGGGACCCAGGCATCCTGGGATCAAATGCCATCTATCCCTTCTCCACTCAGTCAAGAAACAGAACTTTTTTTCCTCTGGCCTTTAGGCTCATAAAGGACTCGGTGCGTCACTTACAGACATTGAGGCAAGCCGGGGCCGACGAGCACGATGCGTGGAACCAGACCACTGTCATCCACATCCAGGCCACCAAGGTGAGCTGCCAGTCAGCCAGAGCTGAAAGGGCCCGTTCTGTTTCCCCAGCAAGCTGCCAGGCCGAGAAAACCTGCCATTATGCCTCAGCCCTGCTCAGTGGCTGCCCTCATTTCACTTTCAAGGCTTTAGCCCCGGGTATTTTAATTAAAGGACTTAACTCCAAAGCAGTCTTGCTGCTGGCAGCTCTTAGAGAAAAAAGTAATGAGGCGGTGTTATTGGATTTGCTTCAGGTTGTTCAAATATTTCCTCCCACAAAGAAAAGCAGGTCAAGTCTCTCCTTAGCCCCACAGACAATCCATAGATGTCTGATTCTGTTTCCACTGTGTTTTGTGTTTGTGTATAATTCACTGTCTGCCAGCAAATATTTGAGCACTCCAACACCCGGCATCAGGCTGGGTTCTGGGGGGCTCAAAAGAGGCCATGCATGGCTACGATCAGGAAAGCACTGTCACGGGGAAATACAGGCTGCCCCAAGGTCCCAGAGCAGGTCCAAGTCCACCCACCTCGAGGAGTCAGAAAGCCTTCTCAGAAAAATCACACAGGCCAAGACTGCAAGGACGAGCTGAAATCAGCCAGGCAGTGGGTGGAGGCTGTGGCTTTGGAGAGGAAGGGTTTCCAGCAAAGGGGTCAGGAGATGCTGGAGGTGGAGGCAAGGAAAGGCACAGTGTTTGGGAGGAAATGCACGTCCTTCCAAGGAGAACCTAAAGGAAGACAAGGAACAAGGAGAGGAAGGAGGGGAGGGGAGAAGGAAAGATAGGCATGGCCTGGCCCCTCCGACAGCACTGTGAGAAGTCTGGCTTTTGTGTTCACTGCAGTGGAAAGCCTTTGCTTTTCTGAGGGTTTCCATCAGAGGAGTGAAGCGATGAGTTTCACATTAGAAGGATCATACCGACTGCAGCGGGAGGAGAGGACTGGAGGCTAGACACCAGTACAGAGCAGGCAGCAGCCGTCTGGGAAGGACTGAGGGTGCCCCAGACCAAGAACCTGCCAAGAGGGCAAGTAGAGAAGTGGGTGGATGCAGAGATACTCAGGGTGTGGAAGAAAGCAAGGGACAGGCTTCAGACACAGTGCAGTGGCATGGAGCTAAGACTGGCTCCTGAGTTCCAGCTCAGGCAGCGGGGACTCTGGCCCTACCTACAGCTGGAGAGCCAAGGTGGTCACTTCCGTCCTCAGGCAGCAGGCCCAGAAAACAGCTGCCTTAGGACAGGAGAGCCCACCAGGGTTCTGCAGCAGCTCCCGGCGGCAGGCAGACAGGAGCGCCACCTGGTGGCCTGCCACCTCCATTGCATCAGCGGGTGCCGGGCCGGGGGGGGGGGGGGGGGGGGGGGTGTAATTCTGCCGCCCTCCATTCCACTCTGCCCACCACAGAGGTGCTGCCGGCTGTGTTCAATGCACCGTCAGCACAGAAGAGGGTAAGCAAAGTCTGTAGTCTCACCAGACACCTGGAAAGGCACCGCATCTGCCCACTGTTCACCTGCTTTCCAAACCCATGCCCTGCCTTCAAAGGCACCAGACGCTACCTGCTGGGGTTACCTCACTTAACACCCACGACCCTGAGAGGGAGAGGAGCATCATCTCAGTTTTAAGGATGAACAGCTTCTTGGGAAGGCGGTGCTGATGCTGACCCTCTAAAGTCAAAACGGGCAGGGAAATCTGCACTTCCTGGGCTCTGTGCTCTAGGAGGCCTTGTCCTCTGCAGAAAACTCAAGAACCCAACTGGGTCTCAGCTGGAAACCGCCGTGTGCCGCAGAGCAACACGGGGGCTGGCGGGAACAGCGGCAGAGGGGTGGACACGCGGGAGCCCGAGTTCTGGTGCTGGCCCATTGAAGTCCAGCCTGTCTCTGGCGGCTTTGGCGACGCAGGGTAGCAGGTAATGCTACCAATTCTTAATCGAGAGACAGACTGCCCTGGTTCAGAACTCACTGCTACCACTCATTAACCAGTGCCTGGGCGAGGAACTTACTCTCTAGAGGCCACACACGCTTCCTCCACAGAATGGAGCTAATAACAGGATCTACCTTGTAGGATTATTGTGAAGGTTATATGAGTTAATAGATGTAAAACTTAAAGAGCCACGTAGAGTATATAAACAAGACTCCCCAGGTGGCTCAGTGGTAAAGAATCCATCCACCTGCAATGCAGGAGACAAAGGAGACATGGGTTCGATCCCTGGGTTGGGAAGATGCCCTGAAGAAGGAAGTGGTAACCCACTCCAGTCTTCTTACCTGGGAAATCCCATGGACGGAGGAGCCTGGCAGGCTACAGTCCAACGGTGGCAAAGAGTCAGACATGACTACTCACAGTGTAAATGCTACAGAGTATAAATCCCACTCCCACCCCAAACTGGACAGGAGAGAAGCTTGAAACCAACAGCTGCACACACTAAGGCTGACTGCGTTCAGAGCACGGCGCCAGGGTGCAGCTCAGCTTTTCCCCAGGGAGCCCCTCCTCTCTCTGGTCCCCCTCCTGCTCCATAAGGCAGAGGCGGGCGCCCTCGGGCAGCTCGTCACTCCACTCTTCAACCCAGAGCCCTGAGAATTCAAGGATGCGACTTTCACGTGAGAAAAGGAACACAGGGTGGAAGTGGAAAAGTGAGGGTCTCTAACTTTGTCACACCGGGTGCAGCCTGAGCACGAAGGCATCTGACCCAGGAGGGCGGCGGGGCACATCCGCTCCTTAACCACATCCAAATGCTGCAAACCCGGCACGGGGTCAGCGGCCCAGGTATAGGTGGCAAAGTGGTGAACACGGCAGACAATAAATAGCTATTTTTTTGAGAAAAGCGGTGTTGTCCCCCACTGGCCCAGGTCAGCCTCCAAAACTCCTGTATTGTTTCTTTCAAACCAACCTGGAACTGCCCCAAGCACAATGAGAAATGAAGGACCAAGTTCCAGGGCTCACCAGCCCCCAGCACGCACACCACCGAAAAGGCTTAGCCAGACGCAGTGAGCTAGGAGAGAGGCGGCTGCTTGTCAGCCTGCTGGGAAACACATGGCCACAGCAGCCTTCTTCCAGCAGTCTTGCCAAGCTTCCGGGATGACTTGTGGCAGCAGAGATCAGAGGTTAACGCATTTCTGTGTCTTTGTAGGCGCACCTCCACTATGTCACTGTGAAAATTTTCACGGAAGCTCTGGAGAAACTGGAAAGCCAGCCAGCGATTCAGCAGGTGCTCAGACGCCTCTGTGACCTCTATGCCCTACATGGCATCCTGACTAACGCGGGCGACTTCCTCCATGACGGCTTCCTGTCTGGTGCCCAAATAGACATGGCGAGAAAAGCCTACCTGGACCTGCTCCCCCTCATCCGGTGAGTGGCTGCCCTTCACCCTCAACCCTCTGTTCATTTCAAACACCAAAACCTTCAACTCCAAAATTCTTGCTAAATGGGGATCTGGCAAAAGCGGCAATAGTCCTGGACACACTATGGGTTAAGGAAGGGAAAAAAAAAAGGGAAAAAGAATCACAACTAAAACGTTTCAAAATAAATTATCTAGCTACCTCAAACTCTTTAACATTATCTGACAATGATAGAATCTATATAATATGAATAAAATAAAGCATACTACATATTAATACTGTGTATCAAGAATAGTATTAATGAGTCTTAGTCTTAGCTAGTACTTAAGGAACACTAATGTTTGCCAGACAGTATGCCAAAAGCTTTTATATGCATCATCTCATTTAATCCTGATAGCCTTCCAAAATGGATACTATTAATTTCCCTACTTTATAAAGAGGAGAAAACTGGGACTTAGGGTCAAAGGCCACACAATCAGCCAGAAGAGGGACAGGGCACAGTCTAGGAGATGTCTGCCTCCAGAGCACGTGCTCTTAAACTGCATGTTAAAATGAAGGCTGGGCTATTGTTTATTTCAAATATATCCTTACTTTTGCTGAATGTGCTTAGTTGACTAAGCTCACTTTAATACTCCCTGAGCCTCATGATGACATTTCTAAAACCCAGTAATTCACTTCCTGGCTTGTGAAACAATTTGTTGTCCAGTCACTCAGTCGTGTCTGACTCTGCAACTGCATGGACGGCAGCATGCTCGGCTTCGCTGTTCTTTACGATCTCCTGGAGTTTGCTCAACAATAATATAGTTTTTACAGACAGCATAAAGCAGTGCAGTTTACCGCCATGACATACTAATGCAATATATTCATCCTGTCACTTTAGAGATAATCAAAATGACCACTTTAAGAAAACCAAAGCCCCAACATGACCAGGATACTGGAAGAAAAAGAAATTATTACTAACTAGTAACCACTGTCCATAAGATGGGAAAGGAGACAACCTGAGAACATAAGCTTTTCTGAGAAATACGATGCCTGCTGTGTTTGTTGGGAGCCAAGCAGGGCATGACACATCCGTGTACGACTCTTCCCCTAAAACCTCCAATAGTTCACATCATCATCAAGAATAAGAGAACAAAATAAAAGGGGACTTCCCTAATGGTCCTGTAGTTAGAGGACTCCACACTTCCACTGCAGAAAGCAGCCACAGGTTCAATCCCTCCTGGTCAGGGAAATGAGATCCCTAATTCCGCAAGGCACAACCAATAAAGATTTGAACTTAAAAAAAAAAAAAAAAAAGATATTCATGAAGGAGATTTAAAAAAAAAAAAAACTAGACCAACTTCTTTTCATTTCGAACAATATCCAACATGTTACATGTGACTCCAAGTTGGTGCTCAGTGAATTAAAACTCAAAAATTATCAAAACTACATCAGATGTAAAATTATGTCCCAGGTATTAAACTTTCCCTAATAGAGAGAACCCAATGGTTAAAACCATTAATAGCGTAATTGAGTACTGCACACTTCAAGCCCAAGTGTATCTAACTTTCTGAAACGCTTGGCATTTAACACACATGAAGATGATAAAGTTCTAGCCCTGACTGCTGGTGATAATGAAACACACAAGATCACCGATAAGCATGGTTTTTTTCTTAAATTTCCAAAAGCACGCTGAGTGCTTCCCTTGGCCCCAGAGACTTACAATTCAAGACAAGAAAGACAGCACTGACACAAATAGACAACGTACACATGCATCAAACCCATAAGTTGATTTACTCCCATTATGGTTTCTAAAGTAACCTTCCTACCACAGCAGGGTCGTTAGGAACCTAAGAGACTCCAGGCTTTTAACATTTCTATGTCACAACTGCATGCCTTGATTATTCAGTATCACCCTCAGATTTCTGAGATGACAAATGAAGGATGGCACACTATTCTAAGTGTCACTAAGAACCAGCTCTCTGCGTCATGGTATAATTAGTGACTAAAACAGTTTTCAGTGGTTTAAAGTCATAAAATCCCAGGGGTGACACTTTTAGGCAAAGATGGCAGACTGAACATATGCATTTACTTTTGTTCCCTCCTGAAACTCTACTAAAAACATCAGCAAATTAATTTAAAAATGTTAAAAGGAGTAAACCCAGAGAGAGAGCGCAGGAGAGGGAAACGTGAAATCGGGGGACGAGATGGACAAACAGTGACTTGGCAGGCCTGATCACACCGAATCACAAACCAAAAGTAGGAAAAGCCGAGAAGCCGTCAAGGGCCACCACAGAGCCGCAGGAACTGCAGCACCAGGTCCCTCTGGCAACGGGGGTGAAGGGGGGACCGACAGGGTGGGCTGGAGTCTATTTCAGAAGGGGCTGGATCCCCTGTTCCCCTCCTCCTCTCTGAGCAGGTATAAGACTTTCCCTGACAGAACCTTGGCAGAAGGCTAAACAGAGGGTCTGCCGACTAGAAGACCTCAGGCTTAGTTGAGGGTGAGGGCCATTGGGCTACCCTACAGAAACCAGGGGCCTGAATACATGTTTATAGGCTAGTGCTGACAGCCCTCTCCCCCAGCCCTCTTTTCCCACACGTGCACGCGTGCTAAGTCGCTTCAGTCATGTCCGACTCTCTGTGACCCCGTGGACTGTAGCCCACCAGGTTCCTCTGTCCATGGGATTCTCCAGGCAAGAATACTGGAGGGGGTTGCCATGCCCGCCTCCAGGGGATCCTCCCGATTCACGGATCAAACCTGCATCTCTCATGTCTCCTGCATTGGCAGGCAGTTCTATACCTCTAGCACCACCTGGCAAGTGGTGGTGGGAACTTTCCTACAAGTTCCCAGCAAACTGGCGGCCAGGTCAGTGTCCTGTAGGAAAATGACATCATGGTCCTTCTCTGGAGAATCTGACCAGTCCAAAGGAGAGAGAAGTGAAGATACTGACACCAGGGGCCCCCAGTGGTCCACCCAGTTCAGCCCATAGTGAATTCCACACTAACAAGTACACCCAGACTTCTCATCAGCTAGAATGTCCCACTCTTAGCTATGACCAGACACTCAGGGATTGCCAGCACTCGAGGAAAACCCATCATAAAAGACAGAGACCAAGCCAGAACAAGGCAACTCCAAAGACACAAGAGAATCTTCATGGTGAAAACTTTTTTGAAAGATCAGTAACATCCTCAAAGAGTTCAGAGGACATAAGGCAAGCACAAAAGAATGTCATTTTTTAAGAAGTAATATCCAGAGAACAACAAAAAGAACTCTGTGAAATTAATGACAGTGAAAATGAAAAGCTCAGCTGAAGGACTGGAGGGCAAAGCTGCAGAAATCTCGTAGAAAGCAAGCAAGTAAGCAAGACGACATGAAAAGGAGAGAAGATATAAAAATAGTAAGAGGACTGATCCTAACTACCCATCTGAAGAACGGGACTAGAAAGAGAAGACAGAAAATACTGAAGGGGGCAAATCATTAATGAAATAATGCAAGAAAACATTTCTCAAATGAAGCATACGAGTTTCAGGCTGAAAAGGCCGCAGACCAGAGGAGAGGAGACAGACAGACACATACGAACTAGTTCAGACATTTATGCAGTGGTCACAAACACTAGAAGACGGGACGGCAGGGCGGGGACCAGAAACGGTGCAGGCGGGGAGGGAGGACCGGAGTTTTACAGCATCAGAGAGGCCTCCCAAGGACAGGGATGAGCCGAAGAAAGGTCTGAAGGCAGGGAGGCAAGAGCGGCCGTGTGGCTGGCTGGGAGAGGTGCACTCCAGGCAAAGGAGAAGCACGAACGCCGGCAGGCAGAGCAGGCCCGGCACGTCCACCCAGAGAGAGAGAAGGCCGCGGCAGCTGGAGCCGCGGGAAGGGGGTGAAGAATGAGGGCAGAGGTCAGCGAGCTGGGGGTGCACGGGGAAGGGCCGGAGGGCACAGCAAAGACTTAGGGCCCTGCCCTTCGCTGTGAGAGAGAGCCTAACGCACCATCTAAGGGAATCTGAGGCGTGCTTTAAAGGATCACTCCAGTTGCCATATTAAGAGCTGACTGGGGAGGGGGGATGAGTGAAAAGCAGAGACCCCAGTTAGCAGGCTGCCACAATACGCCCGGTGAGAGATGCTGGCGGACTGGCCCACGGTGACAGCACTGGAAGTGGTGGGAAGCGGTCCAAGTTTGGGTTTATACTGGAGAAGAACAAGATTTGCTAACAGATCCAATATGGGAAGTAAGAGACGGAGAGGAGTTCAGGTTTGGGGCCAGGACCGAGTCGCCATTTACTGTAAATGGGGAAGGCTACAGGAGAGCCAGGTTTGGGCAGGGTGGACAGAATGTCTCCAAGATCAGGAGTCTGCTTTTGAATACATCAAGTTTGAAGAGCCTGCTAGAAATCATGTAAACTGTTAGTAAGCAGGTGAGGCTGGAGAGAGAAATTCGGAAGCCACCGGCATGCGGTGGGTATTTAAAGCCACGAGAAGGGCAGTATCACGAGGGGTGAGCGTATGAAGAGGAGGGGCCCAGGCACTGAGTCTCAGGACCCTTCAAAGACGAGGAGGAGACGACCTCGACAGAAGTGCAGTGGAGGGAATGGAAACCTGAATCTAGCTGAGGACAGCCAGACAAGAAGAACGAGAACTGGAAAGAGCAAGCATAAAGAAGCTTGACACTTTCAACGAGTTTTGTCACAGAGGGGAGGCAAGGCATAGGTGAGGGGATGGGGAGGGAAACAGTCAAATGGGTGTTTTTATACAGATGGGAGAGACGGCAGCCTCTGTGTAACTGATGGAAACGATCCAGTACAGAGGGGAATTCTGACGTTGCGGGGGAAATACAGGAGGACTTCTGGAACACGGCTCTCTACCGGGCAAGTGGGGAAGGTATCCAGTGGACAAGGAGGGACTGGCCTGAGCTGGGAACTAGGACAGTGCACCTGTTCCGAGAGAGAAAACCCTGCATGTTTAAACGCACACTTGGGAACCTGAGGACTCCTCTTACCACTTCTATTTTCGCATCAGTGAAACGGGACTCAAAGTCACCTAGGTTAAGGGAGATGGGGAAGTGAGTAACACAGGTCTGAGCATCAAAGAGAAGGTGGGAGAGAATCACCTAAGAGAATGAACAAGTAAATGAATTAGAACCACCAGGACTGATTGCCAAGTAGCAATTAGGGCCCACTCAGGTCTTCAGTATAGTCAGTGTTGGTTTTTGCAGGCATATACTGTTACAAAGGTGCACGACAAAGTTGGTGGAAAACGAGCTATAACAAGGGATGGGGTTTTGCTGAACAAGTATGACAAGCAAGAAAACCTGCTGAATGTATCCTGGAGCGAGTGAATATAATAGACGATGGAATTTCAGATGGATGAAGAAAGTGGGACCACACAGATAAGGGACTTGAGGCAGCAGGCGCCAGTAGAGTCCAAGAATGATGAACAGCCCTGCAGGAAAACCATGTCACAAAATGAGCAAAGGCCATCCAGGATTAATGTAAGTACAGTATCCCATGCACCTCAAATGCCGTGTGAAATTAGGGTGAGGGAAGAGTGTAAACAGCTATGCATTGTATTTCATATCCTCTGCTAAAAAAGGAAGAGAAGCATGTAAACAAGCTTTTAAATACTTCATTCCATAGGTTAAAAGAAAATGATTTTGCTGCCTGAAAGGTAAAATGAGAATTATAGAAGTTGGAGTGGTACAGGGAGTAAGCTAGAAAGCTAAGAAATGGTGAAAGAGAAAACGGCTGGGCTTACAGTGAAATGCAGACACGGATGACAAGTCCCAGTGTGTGACCCTGGCAGACAGAGGGAGGCTGCAGAAGATCAGTGGAGGAGAGTCAAGGAACTGAGACATCAGGTTCTAGAGGAACTTCCACGCAGACAGTGAAATCACTAAGAACTATGACAGAAGTGCCAGAAGAGAGGTCACTGTGTCAGGAGAGAGGGTGGGAACACGGCCGAGCCGTGAAGAGAGCACATCTGAAGTCATGATAATACATAGAATACACAGTCATGACCAGGTGAGCACTGAATCTTCATCTGGCCAAAACTAGCCATACTAGGAGACAGGAAGACCGAGGAGGGGAGACAGAGGTTGGGGATGGGGCAGGCGTGGTTGTGCAGGCGAGGAGAGGGGTGCTTAAATAAATCCGCATCTGCTGTAACAGTCAACAGATGCTATCTAGCAACACTGAATCGGCGGTAGTAATACAAACAAGACACGGAGAGGCATTCAGGTCAGTTCCCCAAACAGCAGCTAAGAGAGTAAAGCCGACTGCCTCTAGGGGTTGGGGGGGAAGAAATGGAGGTGAGAGGCAGGGATATGCTGATTTTAAGTAACAAGCCTTGAAAAACTATTTGACTCTTTCTACTGTGCCTGCATAACTGATCAAAAATTAAAACTTCCAAAAAAAATTAAAACTGAGGTGTTCAAAAAGTGGATAATGATGCAACTTCTAATTAGATGTTGTTATTCACCATTCCAGATGAATCGAGCAATCTAATATACTCACAAACTCTTTTTTCCTCTCAGGAAGGATGCTATCTTGTTAACTGATGCTTTTGACTTCACGGATCAGTGCTTAAATTCAGCGCTTGGCTGTTATGATGGACACGCCTATGAACGTCTGTTCCAGTGGGCTCAGAGGTCACCCACCAATACTGAGGTAGCTGACTAGAACACTTCATAAATTACCTAAGAGAGCAGGGAACAAGCAGTGACTATATCTCCATGTTTTCCCATGTCAATCGATGTCCATTAGGTTAGAAATTGCTTGGCATAGTATGTCTATTTACAATATTTTAAGAATACCAAAAAAAAAAAAAAAAAACCACCCAGGAGCAGGGATGTGGCCTGGCAGCATCTCTGAGTCTGAACTGTAATCAGCACAATGCACTGCTCAGAATTTGGTGAAGGGAATCAGGAGGAAGGACCAAGCTCTAAATCACCGCTTGACATACCCAAGGGCATACACAGAGAGAAGCAGGCTGGCATTTAAGTAACAGAAGAAAGAAGACAAACGACTGCACTGCTTTAACCATCTTATTTTCAGCCTTTTAACTCTCAGTTCAGTGTTGATACAGCAGGTGTTGAGAAGGACAGGAAGCTTGGGGAGGGGGGGGTGTCTCTCTCAGACCTCACCGCCTTCGAGAGATGCCACCTTCCTCTTTAAGGAGGAACATCCCAGGGACAGAGGGGGCTGTCCGCACTGCATCAGTATCCCAGGGAAGCCAAGTGAATGACAATTACAAGGGTGACGGTGAAAAGATCCCCAGCTGTCCTAGGAGAGACCACCAGAACTCATTAACAGAAGAAGGGGGAGGACTCATAAAATCCTAACAGCCTAGGGCCAGGGCCCCAGACTCTCTGCTGTGAGCCTCGAGGGAGTATCAATGGGTATATTAACTGGAGGAGAGAAATGGATCCTGCATTTAGAATTTGGGAAACCAACATTTAATAGCTAACTTGATACAGATGATCAAAACAAAGGCTCTCTATAGCTACACAACAGGCTATTTTGAATTTTATACTGCAAATGTGTTATTCAGATGATGAAGCTTACTTTTTTACCTCTTCTGTCAGATTTCAGAAAAAGTGTCTTAACACCTCATCAAATTGGCACCTCTCAGGCTTCCATTCACACTTAGCATGGTGTTAGACTTGCTCTTAACATTCTGCATCCTGTCATACCTCACAGCTTAATTTAACATGGTTATCTTAAGTTGCACCACAACCAGTTACCCCCAAGACGCTTATCAGATAGAAGGCCAATCCGTTTTGGTCCTCCCCTGTCTCCAGGAAGGCAACCTTCTAACTCAGCAAGGAAATATCAAGAACTTACCTAAAGACTGTACATTTATTGGTGAGCACAGTCAAGCTACTTACAGTATGTTACTTTTTCTAATGATTAGATCTCTACTTTCTAAAGTTTAAACCCTGGCAAAGAGCTACAGCGATCCCATCCCTCTAGATTAGCCCCTGTGGTCTAAAGAGAGACACATGCCCTTTGATGCTCAAGAGAAAAACCTCCCCTGCCTTAACACCTGTCAGGGAACACGGCCATATCCAGCTCAAACCTGCTTTAGCGGCAATGCAAGGAAGCATGCCAGTTCTCCTGTTCCTCATCTTCACCAAAGAACAGAGGGACTCTCTCATCTTTTACTTGTTTCTACTCTTCTTGAAAGAATTTAATCTGGACACTGTATGAGGGCAGGCTTGTCTAAATGCGAGGCGTCACTGACCCAGGGCATCAGCACACTGGGGAGGTAACATGTGGATGCTCGACATCACAGGCACCCTCCCCTACCTCCTGCCACTTGACTGTGAACAAGGATGGAATCTTCATCGTCCTAACGCCAGGTCTACCACAAAGTAGATACTTTGCATTTACGGAGTAAATGAACATGCTTCTGCAACCTACATAGTGGGACGAGGACCCTGCTGCACACACAATAATGCCAACTCTCACCATCCTAGCGTACTGCACCTTGCTAAAAAGGTGAAAGGGAGAGCAACGTGGCTCTTGCACGCATGCTGATTTTAGGAATGTGAGTTCACACCTGACCTTGAAGAACTGTTTCCAGCTAGTTGAAATGACACTCATCTTACATTCCCGGCTCCTCTACGGACTACCAAAATAGCACTTTTAAAGAGTTGTTTTCTAATCTGCTGTAGGTAATTTTGAAACTGCAGAAAGAGACATTTTTCCCCCTCGCTTGCGCTAGCAGAAAAAGGAACACTACAGGTATTTCAAATCAATTAAAATGAAAGCTACTCTGAAATATGCCTCAGGAGACCCAAAAGTACAAACGGGAATTTATTTCACTGACATTTCTACCAAAAGCAAAATGCTAAGCTGAGTTAAATGTCTTAGAACTGTAAGCATCTCTTCTGTCTGGGGGAGGTTAAGTGTTGAGCTCGAACCCAGACGGCAGGATGCACTCCCGTGGTTTACTCTCTCCACAGGGTCTCCTTTCTGTGTTCCCCCCTGATCTGGACACCACCGCAAGCCGGTTTCTTTGTAGTGAACTGCAAAAGGCTGTTCCCCTTCCCCACTAGAACTCCTCTAAGTGATTCCCTATAGATACAAGCAGTAGAGGCACCACTGGGGATAATTTCTAAACAAGAATCCTATCTCCCCCCAATTATTCTACTGTAGAAATTTGTTAAAATGGTTGCCATATGTTCAACACAGCTACCGATTCATTCACTCATTCAATCATTTAACAAACAGTTACTGAGCACATGATGTACACCAGAAACTATTCTAGGTACTGGGGACACAGTGGAGAACCCCCGTCATCAGGGAGCTTACCGTTTCAGCTCAGACAGGCAGATGAAACAATATTACAAAAGATGAGGGTACAGCAGTGAAATCAAGACGTCACATTAGACAATAAGATAGGGACCCTGGGGTCCAGTGGCTAAGACTACTCCACATTCCCAATGCAGGGAGCACAGGTTCGAGCCCTGGTCGGGGAACTAAGATCCCACATGCTGTGTGATGTGGCCAAAAAGTGATAATAAAAAATAAACATTTTTAAAAAGAGAGAATAAGGTGTATTAAGAACACCCAATTCTGACACAGAACACTGTTTATTTCATTCCACCTTCTGGTTTCTTGCTTTGTGGTTAATGTGCTCAATTTCAAAGTCAAGCCTTTTATTTGTATTAAATCCCCAAAGCAAAATGATAAGTTGTGTTTTTTTAATTGGCCACCTGCATCCACAATTTGAAATCTGCATGAGAAAAGGAAGGATGCCCTTTGGAAAAAAATGTTTCCCCATATGTTCACCACAAAATGGATTTTAAAAATAAATTTAAAAATTAAGAATCTTATGTAACGTTACTGTTTTGAAACTATAAACTTAATCTGAAAGTGAAAGTCATTAATCCTGGCAGAAAGAGTCTGTCTTAATAATGCACTTCTTTCTACTCACAGGGGAACCCTGCCTATGAGAAATATATAAGACCACTATTACAAGGCCAGAGAGCCAGGCTCTGAGACGAGCTGCAGCACTGGAGAGGCACCACCATACGCTGGTCATACTACGGTACAGGTGTCATTAAAATCTACAACTACACATGTTATGTACTGTTTCAAAGAATCATTATCCTTCAGAGACACAGTCTGAAGCACATGCAATATCTGATTTATTCCAAAATAATCCAGGGGAAGAAAAAGTGGGAGTGAATCATTGTTGAAGCTGTTCAATGGGTACGTGGGTGTTTACACTATTCTACTTCTGAATGTTTAAAATTTCCCACAATTTAAAAAAAAAAAAAGCACTACCCATTTGTAGCATTTCTTTTGGGAAATCGCAGGGTTTTGCTTTAGATCGAGCAAAAGCCAATAGATCTATTAGTTATCACTTGTGTTGTTACAACACACATTTATTTATTCCAGGGCTTAAAAGAAAACACATACACACACACACATGCACACAAACAATCCTCTTCTACAAGTGTATATACTTGGTACAGTCTAAATAAAATGTCAGTCACTTCACACCAATCAGAATGGTTGTCACTAAGAAGATAAGAAATAGGGACTTCCCTCATGGTCCAGTGGCTAAGACTCTGCTTCTAGTGCAAGGGTTCGATCCCTGGTCAGGGAACTAGATCCCACATGCCACAAGTAAGACCCAGCACAGCCAAATAAATAAATATTTTAAAAATAAATTAAAAAAAATTTTTTTAAGGTAATAAATAATAAGTACTGGCAAGGATATGGAGAAAGGAAAACACTTGTGCACCACTGGAGGGGAGTGTAAGTTGGTGCAACCACTATGGAAAACAGTATGGAGGTTCCTCAAAAAGTTAAAAATAGAGCTATGATGCAATCCAGCAATTCCACTTCCGAGTATGTGTCCAAAGAAAACAAAAACACTAACTTGAACAGAAACACATGTACCCCTACATTCACTGCAGCACTATTTACGACAACAAAGATATGGAAACAATCTAAGTGTCCAACAACACATGAACGGATAAAGAAACTGTGGTGTATATAAACAGGGCTATTACTCAGCCATAAAAAAGAATGAGACTGTACCATCTACAAGAGCATGAATGGACCTAGAGAGTACTAGGCCAAGTAAAATAAATCAGACAAAAGAAAGACATGTAATTTCAATTCTATGTGTAATCTAAAAAAAAAAAAAGACAAATGAGCAAACAAAACAGAAACAGACCTAGATACAGCAGTGGTTGTTGGGGAGATAGGAAATAGGTGAAAGATTAAAAGGTACAAACTTTCAGTTATAAAATAAGTCACAGGATGTAATGTATACCATAGGGAGTATAGTCAGTAACACTGGAAACTCTATGGAGACACATGGTCACCAGCTTTATCATGATGATCAATTCATAATGAATATAGATGTCCAATCACTATGTTGTACACCTGAAATCAACACAATATTGCATGCCAATTATACTTCAATTTAAAAACTGAAAAGAAAAAAAAAAAGCTCCAGGAATACAACGTAAATGTTTAAAAATCAACTCTTCTACAGTAAAAATCATTTAAAGTTTCATAAAAGACATAACTGACCTCAAATTATCCAAATATAACCATGCTATATTTTCCACATCATTTTCAACTGCCCAAGTTAAAAAAAACACTCAAAATTAAATATTACCAAACAAATTGCAAAAAACCTCAGCAGGCTACTTTTCCTAATATACTCATATAAAGAATCATTTAATCGTTAATAACATAAATCTTGGAAAATTAACCAAAAGCAAACTTATCTCCAGTAATCTGGACAAGGAAGAGGCCTCATAAACATTTAACTCTTAAAACCTTGGAACAACTAATAGTCACACTTCCATACCAGTTTTCAGTCCAAATTAATTTTATCTTTCATTCACCTCTGTTAACTCAACAATGCGTTGACTGGCTAGGCTGTTCCTTTTCTTGTTGTTTCTTTTTTAGGTAACCACTAATCAATTTGAAGTGGGAGACAATTTTCTAAAATGATAATCTCATACTTAGTACATTTACTGAAACCACAGTCACCTACCAATAGTTAACGTTAAGGGATTTTGGTTTGAAAACGGTGAAAACAGGTTTCTAGATATTGGTCATTTGTCAAACCTTAAATTTTCAGAGCGACGTGGGCTAACACGGATGGTAAGACAGTGTTCTCATCCTCCTTTGAAAGAAGAAAATTTCAGAATCTACTCAGAGAAGAAAAGGGAGTCTGGGGTGCACAGCCTCAGAACCGTACTCCTCCCTTAGACAACAGGGAAATTTCTGAATTTTCTTTTAAAAGGTGTTCTAGTAAACTAGGAAGTTTCACTATAGTTAACATAATCCTTCCTGTGAGCAACTTCCAAGAGACAGAATCAAATGAACTATGCAAAATAAGACTACAGTGAAATAAATAAAAGTACACCATATCTGTTCTAGATTCTTTGTTCACTCCAGTTTCCTTCTCAGAAATTTAATCTTAGTAATAAATTGCATTCGTGGATCAGCATTAATACATGAGAATAAAGCGGCCTGAGTCCGTTTGTCCCTGTGCTCAATACAAAGCTAGAAGAAGGGTCATGCAGCAGTGACAACGGGAGGAAAATCTATAATCTTCAAAATGAGTCCTAGTGGGAAAAAAATTGTCAAGCTGCACATTCGCTGTCCTGCGATGCACTGTTTTAGACAAAACTAGTAATTTCATCTATTCCCTGACTCAACAGCACAGTAGTATTACATAAACTGCACCCTGAAGTTCCCACTGGGTCCTTCTGAATCAAATACAAACGTGCTATAGGCAGTATTTATTAGGACAGAAAACAAAACACATTTTAGACAAGGAATAAGATTTCCCCCCTTAACAATAATCAACCAATACACACCTAATTTTCATATTTCAATTTTTATTGTGGTTTTTTTTTTCTGGTAGACAGTACCACTTGACAATTATACTGCACCAGGCATAAGAAGTTGAGATTTCTACCACAGGGACGTTTTGTATTCAGAATCCAATATAAATATTTCTAGTCAGACATCTCCATGGCTACAGATATTTGGTTGCTTGATTTATATGCATAGAAAGAAACAGTTGTCATAACTGTAAAAAGCAGTACTTAACAAGTACTTTTACATGATTGGAATAGTTTTCCTTTAATATTACAATACTGCTTATTGGTCTGAAAACTAGGTCACCCTACGTGATGTTCTGATTTTTCCCCAAGGCATCATGAGTACTGTTTATTCTTTCACTCCTGCATTTTTAGCCTTCTAGTTGATTTAGGGACTATTTAATCAGAAATCATTTTAGCACTGCAAAAAAAAAAGAAAGAAAGCTTTGTTAAGGGTACATTATAGACCATAATGATTTTCAGACTTCTTTGTATTAAAAAAAAAAAAGGAATCTGGAGGCTCGGAACAGGCACATGCACTCTTGGGGTGAAGGGAACAAAACATAGAGGAGTCTGCTAAAGCACAAAACTTCCTTCTGGTCCCCAATGCCTTCAAATAAATACAAATATTAAAAAAAAAAAAAATCTCACACTGTGATTTAAAAAAAAAAAAAAGGTCAGCCTCCTGGATCTCCTGGCAGGTGCACTCCCAGGACCTCCCGGGGCTGGAGGTCAGTCATCCGTCTTCCGGGCCAGCCTGCAGAAAGTCCAGTTGTGTTCCACTGTGTTCTCATTGGCCCGCTCGCTCATGTGATGCACTCGTGTGTTGCGGATCGTGAAACCCTGTTTGGTAATGTACTCCATCAGGTGGACTCGGAGAGAGACTTCCTGGTGATAATCACAGGGTCCAAAAGTAAAGGACACCTGGCAATCTCTGGTGTCCATCATGTGCTTATTCCACTTCGTAAAATAGTTTGATATGCCTTCTAGTAAGGAATGGACCTTGGTGGTAATGGTTAACTGCGTTATGATGACAGCTACCGGATTGGAGTACTTAGAAAGCTTCCGGGTACTAGATAACTCCACAACTTCTTCAAAAGTATCCACGGGATACAAAGGCTTGGGGTCATTGAGACACTGAATCAAGGGCTCAATCTGATAAAAGTCTGCTTCTTTCCGAAGCAGATCAAATTCCTTAAAATCCAGGGGTAAGGTCAGCTCTGAAGTTCTTAAGAAGTTGAGGACATATCGGAAAAGAGGTCCATCTCGATCAATGAAGTAATTGCCTTGAGGGTCTCGAGCTGTGGGGAAGTCCCCCCCAAACATGGCTCCAAGCATGGAATCCGGGTAACGCGTCAACGTGGTGAGAGACGTCGTGTACAAGTGTCCACCTACATTTAACGTGACTGGGTCAGTCATCTGAAATTGTTTAAAACATCATCAGTCATCTGAAAAAAATTTTTTTCTTAAATCCTAACTTTGACAAATTAAGAAAATTAGTGGCAACAAGCAAAGCGAAAGATTCAGGCTACAGCACATCCAGCAAGCCACTGATGCAAAACAGCTGTAGTTTCAGTGAGAAACCCACCCAGATGGAGGGATCTAACATGCTCTTTCAACAGAAAAAGGAGATGTCCACCGCTTCAGAGCCTGCCACTGGGAAAGGAGGGCATGACTTCCGAAGCCATTTAATTTCAGGCCCAAGGTCTAGAGGTTTTCAGATTAGAGTACATTATGGGAAGAGGAAGAGAAACTTAAGATATACTCATTTTTTTCCCAATTAAAAAAAAAAGACTATGTTTCTTAACTCAATTTAACATAAAATAGAATACAAATGACTGAAAAACATAAAGATAGCTACTTGCAGTATTTCTGTCTTTTCCCCCTCAACAGGAGGGAAATGATGAAATTTTAAAAACAGAAATTTGTGTGCACTTAATCTCAACTTTTCATGGAAGAAATAGTGCCAAACACTAAGTTAAAATATACAGTTTGGTCAAAACAATCTCATATTTTTTGTTGTTCAGTCTCTAAGTCATGTCCAACTCCTTGCAACTCCACTGACCATAGCCTGCCAGGCTCCTGTCCGCTGGATTTTCAAGGCAAGAATACTGGAGTGGGTTCTCACATACCCAAAGGCTAATATCAGCTTTCAAATTTCATAATCTGATAGTATAATCACTTTCGTAACATTAGTGTCACAATCTGACCTCTAATTTCGAAAAGCAAGCTTCTCTAAATACATACCTTTGGCTTTTAAAATCATACTTAAGAAATAAAGCAAGACAGGTAGAGACAGGTAATATGCAAATAAAATATTTCTTACCAAAGGAAAAAAAAATATAGACACATGCACATGCAAAAAAAAAAAAAGTACTAGTGGGCGAAGTGGCATCTTCTCAACCATTAACCTCCCCAACCACAAGAATGTCCTGTCTACTGTCACCTACCACACATTCATTTAACAGTCATTACTCTATGAAGGAAGAGTCTTAAGAGAAATATACTTTAAGACCAAAAAAACAGTGATTATTAAAAGTTACATGGAGAGTCCACGCTGAGCTCGCTTACTTAAAAACACCAAAGTTAAAACACCCAAAAATACCCAGAAACTAACTGGGGGGGAGGGAAGGGTTGTACCGTTCGTAAGTTCCATTCTCATTGAGATGCACTGTATCTAAGAATACATACGAAGCGAGAAGAGACACACAGAGATAATCTGCCAGCCTCCAGAGCGCATCCTCAGAAGCCTCTCACCATATAGCCCCAGTCTCCATTATCCATCTGCTCCAGTGCCGGTCTCGGGGAGCCCAGGTTCCAGGGAAACTTGGGAAAGAGAAAAAGACATGTGACAGTGCGCATCACCACGAACGCAGAAGAAAGGTTTTCTCACCCAACAGCAGGCCAGACACCGGAGAAATCCTCATTTTTGCTCTAAGGCAAAGGTCTAGGGCAGAAACGATTTCCCAAAGGTCTTCTAGGGGTCCCCCAACATCCTTACCACAATGGGTACCTAAGAGACTGGCAAATGTTTACACAGGAAAGAGTTACCCTAAACTTTGAAAGGAAAGGAAAGAGTCTAGGGAGTAAACCAGTTATTCAAATTCTACCTATCTTCTCTGAAAATTCAATTTTTAGAATTCCTGCAGAAGAACATTATGATTAACCCTACAACCTTATCTGGTACAAAACTATGACGATCCTTATCAAAAAGGTTAACAGAGGAGAAGAGTAAACTCTTTTTCATAAGCATTTCAGCTACATAAACGAAACATCTTAGTAAAAGCATTAAAAGCCATAAACCTCCAAGAGACTGGCATCTCTTTCCAAGAGAAATACACCAGAAGCGTAGCTCTGCTGTAACACAGAAAACCTAATTACACTTTTAATAATGATATATTTCATTTGCTACAACAATCAAAACAAAAACAAAACAAGTAAAATGCCAAACCATAGGAGCACAATTTCGGGCAGAAAAGAACCTTACCAACCTATCATGACAGTCACTAGGCCAGTGCTTAGGAAGGAACGCCTGAAGACACTGACAAACACCCAGATATTAATGATGCCATTTTTATTTTATCTACAATTCAAAAGCACTTAAACAGTTTCCCAGCTACTGAACTGCTTCAGTCAGTCCTTCACACACATCAAACCCCAAACCACCCGGCAATGCAAACTCCAGGGCAAATTTCAAAAGCTTTGGCAAGAGACAGTAAGAAACTTGGACTTAAGAGTATTTAACCAGGAAAAGCACTGTTTGTTTGTTTGTGTGGTCTTGTTTTTTTTAATGGATTCATTTTCCCTACTTTTAGAGGAATCTGGCACACTCATTCCCAGAACAGGCCCTGGCTACAGAAGATCACAAAGGCTCTTTCTCAAAAGGTCACTCAGGCATGTAGAGAACATTTGCATAGCACAGCAGGGGCTGAAATCAGAGCCTCAAGCATCCATTTCTCTACCTTGCAAATTCTTCAAAGCAAACAAGCTAAAATGTAAACCAGACAACTGTGGGGTCAGTTTTTATTCTCCACATTCAGCAGCTGGGTACAAGTAGGGCTCCACATGCTATAGGGTGAGAAATGGAACAAATGTCAAATTCAGGGCTGTTACGACCACCTTTCATTCCTCTGACTGACTTCAACAACAGAATTTTAAGTAACAGAACCAAGAAAGAGGTTTTGACCAACCTGTATTATGTGCACCTGATCCAGTTACTGGTGCGACAGACAGACCAGCAGATGGAACAACTGAGTGATTTAAAAGGCCAGTCACCCGAAAGTTCTGCTAAGATGCCCACCTCTGGCCTTCTCCCATCACCCAGCATTCACTGGAGGTACAGGCGCGGGGGCCCATGTGCCAGCCAGATACACAGAAACAGCAAAGTACGGCCCTTGCCCTGGTGAGGCTTTCAATCTCTGAAGAAGGGCCACATGCAACAGCTAAAGTACAGGATTCAAAGGCCCCATATAAAAGATGGGCTGGCAGAGAGCTGGGGGAGAAAGAGCGAGACCACCACCAAACATGAAAACGGAGGGCTCTGGGAAGGGCTCCTCTCCGTGGGACGCAGCAGGAATGTTTGGACAACCTGAAGAGGGATTCTAGAATAAAGAAACAATTAAGTAAAGGGCTGAGGGCTCCCCCACAACATCCCCGATACAGTAAGCAGAATGTGCGTAATTATCCTCCTTTTGGAGATGCTTCCCTGGTGGTTCAGCTGGTAAAGAATCTGCCTGCAACGCAAGGGACCCCGGCTCGATTCCTGGGCTGGGAAGATCCCCTGGATAAGGGATAGGCTACCTACTCCAGTATTCTTGGGGTTCCCTTGTAGCTCAGCTGGTAAAGAATCCACTTGCAATGCAGGAGACCTGGGTTCAATCCCTGGGTTGGGAAGATCCCCTGGAGAAGGGAAAGGCCCATTCCAGGGTTCTGGTCTGGAGAACTCCACGGACCTTATAGTCCATGGGGTCATAGAGTCGGACACAACTAAGCGAATTTCACTTTTCACTTTCGGAGATGTAACACAGAAAAGGCACATTAAGAGACTTGCTCAAGAGCCCGTAGCTAGAAAGTAACTGAACAGGAGCTTGGGTTTCCTGACTCCTAGTCCAAATCTTTCCATAAACGTCCTCCTCCAACAGAAATTGAAAGAGTAATATCCAAGAAACAAGAAATCCAAAGGATTAACTTTAAAACCCCTAACAGCCATCTATTAATCCTATCTACCTAGTAAGGATTTATTTACAAATATAACAGTAACTCAGTCAAAGTGAGCAGTTTTCATGGATTTGTAAAATTCCCTTGAAGCAAAATAGCAAGGACCTACTGTCCAGTCAGTGTGATTTAAGACTGCTATCTTCGATCTTAAACAACTCCACTTTGCGAATATCCAAATAGTTAAATAAGACATGGGAGATGCAAAAAAAGGAGACCAAAGACAACTAAAAAACGAAGAAACAGTTATCATCAAAGTCACGGCTGTTATGCCAGGACTGTCCACTATTAATCCTTTCTTTTTTTACTGCTGAACCAAAACAAGATAGCTTCTTGGGCAATAACACACACACAGTTCGATGATGCTCCTGAATCTTGTTCTACAGCAAAAGGCAAGGTTCTATTCCTGTACAAAGATATAATAAAACTTCAAAGCTTAATAATTCAGGAAAGCAATTATGGAAACCTTCTAAGTCCATGTTTCTTTAAAAAGTACCCAAAAGCCTCCCTTCATTTCTGTATAGGATACATCAAAATAAGATGAAGTTACTATCAGTCACTTTCAATAAAACTACTAAACTGTACCCTCAAAATGAAAATGTTCACTTAAGAGCGCTAGAGCAGGAAAAATAGTAATGATTAATTTACATTTTATCTCTATGCCTTACTTCTAAACATCCTCTGTGGAGATGCTCAGATACAGCACAAACAAAACAAACAAATAAAAGAAGCAAGGACATTCCTGGTCAACCAATAGCTGGATAATCAACCTCTAAACTGATGACTGTTAGGACCATCTCAGAGACAATGCAGATGAATGAAATAAAACACAGTGCAAGAGAATTTCCAGAATAGCTTCAATCTCTTCTACTAAGTCATTTTCCAGAGCTGCTAACAATTAAAAATGATTCATTTGCTTTTCATCTTCTCTCCCTTCTGGTACTCAGCAGCGGAGGAATTAATGAGAAATTGAAGGACCACAAGACATACAGCAGAAGGAAGCTCTTGAAATGGGCATCAAATGTGCCTGTCTTATTAGAGGAACACAGACCTAACATTTCAGAAAAATGGCCAGGAATGGAGATCATGAAGGTACCAATGAAAAACATCTTTCCTTTATAGTGACTTGCTTTACTAAAAATTGTTTTAAACAACAATGAATGCAACCAAACACAAAAATTCAAAGACTTCTGACCCTGTAAAATCAAGTTCACTTGAAAAGATCTGACCTTTGGCTCAAATAAAATACATGTGGTAACAACCAGCAGACCGTTCCCAAAGTAAAGTAGTTCTGAAAATTCACCCAGATGCAGCTTCAAACGTTAATTATGACTAATATATAAATTCTGACAATGTAATGTTAGCAGATAATTATGTTAAGGAAAACACAAACTCAAGAATTTATGAAAGCCTTAAAAAAAACTTAACAATTTTCCACATTCACAAATGTGAAAAACACACAATTCAACAAGTGAATGACCTAAAGAATAACTTAAGGACCCCTGAAACTCACTTTCCTCCCCACAGCAGGACTCAATTACAGGCTTCGTGGTGGATGAACTAATCTAACACACACTTTCTGGGCTTATCATTTCTGCTACAGACTAAGAAGTCTCTGGAATAAAACTCCTGCTCCCATCCTACAAAATAACATACACTGCAATACACACCTCTAAACTTGAATAAATAACAAAAACATCACTATTTCCTTCCCTAAGTTTCCAGGTAACCCTTTTAAAATGCCTTTCTACTTTCTACTGAAATCTTTGTGGCTGGCATTCAGAATAGACGACTCAACAAATTCCATCTATACATACCTTCAAAATTACCTTTGTGCTGAATTTCTCTGTTCTTGAAATGTGGGAGTTTTTGAAAGTGAAATACTTTTTATAGTAACTAGTTCAGCAACATATAAAGGAGTCTTTTGGGTTAACATTCACATACAGGCTGGTTTAAGTAGCCAGGCAGAGAAGGAGAATGTGATGATGGCGTTAGGTTATGCTTGACCATAACCACTACACAAATAGATCGTTTCATCCAAAAACTAATCCTTTTTTCTCTCTGCTCTCTCCATGGGGTCTACAAAAAAGGTGCTCTAAGTGACTTTTCCTACTGAAGAGCTACCACAAATAGTCACAAAACCATACCATTCCTCTTACCTAAATTTCTGTAAGATAAAACAGAGTAATACCACATTCCCAAAAGTAACAGTACCACTTACGCACAACACAAGGGCAACAACTGGCCCACACGGTGACAGATGGGGGCCTGGGCTCTGAGGCCACAGGCGGCCAGAGCAGGAGAGAGAGAGATGGTCACAGGTGAGGATCCTTAAGCCAACTTGGCTTCATTACTAATTATAAGGCCCAGAGTTAATCACTCTGTGTTGCCCAGCTGCTTCTTGGAGAAAAAATAAGTGAGATCATGAATTGAAAATTTATGGGTAACCTCGCAAGTGTGAAAATACTAGTGGCAGTAGCATACATATAATTTCCGTGGTTAATTGAGAAACTTGAGAGTGTGGACACAAGTAATTCAGAGCATGGGCATGGAGACGGGGCAAGTATGGAAGAGGAGGTCACTTAATTTGCTTCCAGTCGCCCTCAGTCCGTCCTCCTTTTCCTGGAGCGCCACAAGAGAGGATCACAGGGAGCATCTGGCTTGCACAAGAGACCACCAGACGCCGGAACTCTTCATCACAGAAGGCACTCCTCTAAAGCATGACTCAGGATTATATCCAACGTAAAGCCAAATCCAAATAAGTATTTGTACTGCATTTTAAATAAACTCCAAATATCACAATCCAAGACACGTTCAGTGATTCACGGATTCACCCTAGCATTTCTTTATGTAGTAATGCTTTAAACTGTGACAAATTAAAATTTAAATGACATGAACCTTAGAAACAGCATCTACAGTGGTCCTCACCACTCAATATTTATGATGTTACGCAAAATGAAGGACTAGTATGGTCTGACCAAAAAGCAAGTTGTCTCAACCTACCTACCATGCAGGTAAAAACAGATTTTCCTGTTCCTAGCTACACATCTGTTTATTTGAAAACATCTCAGTCCTGGGTTCAGTCCTGTGCTGTCTTGGAATCGCTTCTTTCCTATCTTGGAATCGTTCATATGCTCGGGCGTTTGTGACAGCAAAGAAAATGAACATGCCAAGGGGAAACGGTAACACACGCTCAGGCTACCCCAAACGCTCTTAGCCAAACCAAGTTACCTCAGGTCTCTTGGCACTCAAACCTCTTCTGTCACAAAGCCCTCAAATTGGAAGTATCCAACTTGTTCTAGAACTGGTATAGTTGCAGAAACATGGTAACTTCAGCACAGTATCCAAAAAGGATCTCTGCTTCATCTCTCAAGTCCCACCCCTCAGACACAGCCTCCGCCACTGACAGCCCGGCAGGTGCTTCAGGGGCTCCTCATTACCGTGGCCATTTATCACCTCTGACGTCCAGCATTAAAAACGCCCTGGCACACACAAATCTGGGCATTCAGAACTCAGCTGCGGTCAGTCTCCCTGGGGCAGAAAAATCCCCTAAGGCAGGGTCCAGAAGTCCTGCCGGAGGCTTTAAAAGAAGGTAAACTGTAGCCAGCAAGCACCACCCACAATCAATCATTTTCCAGCAAACCTCGAGGGGCTCCCGTCCCGGCTTCACTGCTGCCCACGGGCCGAGTCCCCCACCCCGACACCCGAGCCCTGAACCCCGGTCCGCCGAACCCGCACGTCCCAGCGGGGCGGGCCCCGGATCCTCCGCCCAAGGCCGGCCTCCGGTCGCGGGCAAGCCGCGGCGGGCTCGTGCCAGCCCCGGAGCGCGCCGCCTGGACTCCCCGAGGTCCCCTGAGCGCAGCCCCGCCACCGCCCGGGCTCCCCTCAACCCCGCTGCCGGGCCGCTCCGCGCGGTCTTCTGCTAGAGCCCGGCCCTCCCGAGCCCCGGGCCTCCGCGCCGTGGGCCCGCCCCTACTCACTGCGCTGCGGCGGCGGTGGCTGCCGGGCCGGGAGACGCCGGCGGCCGGAGAGCGCGAGCGCGAGGACAAGCGAGCCCGCGCCCGGCGGCGGCGGTGGCGGCGGCGGCGGCAGAAGGGACGACTGAGCCCGCGCCCGGAGTTGCGGCTCCTGCCGCCCGGCGCGGGCGGCGCCTTTCCAGCGGAGACGCGGCGCCACGGGCGCGGGCGCCCTCTAACGGCGGCGCGGGCTAGCGACCGAAGGGCCGAGCGGCCGGAGAAACTCAAACCCGGCGCAGTCTGGGCGGCTCCTTCAGGCTGGCTCCGCGGCGGCCCTGAAGCCCCGCCCCGACGCCCGATCCCGCCCCCGAGGCTCGGGCACAAGACCCACGTGCTCCGCCCAGAATTCGCCCGACGTCCCGCCTCCGCCCGCACTGAGGGATCTGCCCAGCCCCCGGCACTTTTCGCTAGGACTCAAGCCTAGTTTCTCCTGTCATTTTACGAATACTTAAGGGACCCCGACCAAGTGCCAGGCCTGGCGAGTAAAGCGGTCACCAAGAAGGGGGGGCTTCCTAAGGAAAGGAGAAACATAAAGACCCAAATAAACGGCCGACAAAACAACGACCAAAAAAAAAAAAGTTATGATTATAAAATGTTGGGAGGTACATGAATTCGATGGAGAATAAGGGAGGGGTCTGTGCTGCAGCTACGGGACTATACAAGATCTGGACTCCGGGACTGTGGTCCCGGGACTCCTGGCCTTGCCCTCTGTCAGATTGATAAGGTCACCTCTCCAGTCTTGTGGGCGGAGTAGGGAAAGACAGCCAGCTGAGAGAAGGGCAGCAGAGAAAACGACCAGTGCAGAAGCTCTGAGGACTGAAGGAGCCAGCCCTAGAGGAAGCTGGCACCAATACTGTCCTCATTTCACCACGAAGGAAGCCAAGGCTGCAAGAGTGGGGAATTACCTAAAGTCTCAGAGCTAATTGGTTTCCAAACATAGATTCCTTACAAACGGAACTCACTTCCGGCTAACCAAATCCCCATCCCTTTCCAGATGAGATCAGGTATAGGGTTTTTGCCATTTCTCCTTCACCATAATCAAGAGAGCTCCAGAAAAACATCTTTCTGCTTTATTGACTATGCCAAAGCCTTTGACTGTGTGGATCACAATAAACTGTGGAAAATTCTGAAAGACATGGGAATACCAGGCCACCCGACCTCCCTCTTGAGAAATCTGTATGCAGGTCAGGAAGCAACAGAACTGGACATGGAACAACAGGCTGGTTCCAAATAGAAGGAGTACATCAAGGCTGTATATCGTCAATCCTGCTTATTTAACTTCTATGCAGAGTACATCATGAGAAACGCTGGGCTAGAAGAAGCACAAGCTGGAATCACCATTGCTGGGAGAAATATCTATAACCTCAGATATACAGATGACACCACCCTTTGGCAGAAAGTGAAGAAGAACTAAAGAGCCTCTTGATGAAAGTGAAAGAGGAGAATAAAAAAGTAGGCTTAAAGCTCAACATTCAGAAAACTAAGATCCTGGCATCTGGTCCCATCACTTCATGGCAAATAGACAGGGAAACAGTGAAAACAGTGACAGACTTTATTTTGGGGGGCTCCAAAATCACTGTAGATGGTGACTGCAGCCATGAAATTAAAAGACACTTACTCCTTGGAAGAAACGTTATGACCAACCTAGACAGCATATTAAAAAGCAGAGACATTACTTTGCCAACAAAGGTCCAGGCTATGGTTTTTCCAGTAGTCATGTGTGGATGTGAGAGTTGGACTATGAAGAAAGCTGAGCACCAAAGAATTGATGCTTTTGAACTGTGGTGTTGGAGAAAAGTCTTGAGAGTCCCTTGGACTGCAAGGAGATTCAACCAGTCCATCCTAAAGGAGATCAGTCCTGAGCATTCATTGGGAGGACTGATGTTGAAGCTGAAACTCCAACACTCTGGCCACCTGATGTGAAGAACTGACTCACTGGAAAAGACCCTGATGCTGGGAAAGATTGAAGGTGGGAGGAGAAGGGGATGACAGGGGATGAGATGGTTGGATGGCATCACTGACTCAATGGACATGAGTTTGAGTAAGCTCCGGGGAGTTGGTGATGGACAGGGAGGCCTGGTGTGCTGCAGTCCATGGGGTCACAAAGAGTCGGACATGACTGAGCAACTGAACTGAACTGAACTTCACCAGTATAAGCACTTGCCTTGGAAACTCACCTGCGCTTCACCATTTTGAGTGTGTGATTGCCTCTGGTATTTATCTGCACACTCATCACAGTTATATCTGATATTTGGTTTTCTCTGAAAAACTCAGTGGGCTTCCCAGGTGGTTCAGTGGTAAAGAATCTGACTGCCAAGCAGGAGACCCGGGTTCCATCCCTGGGTCAGGAAGACCCCCTGGAGAAAGAAATGGCAACCCACTCCAGTATTCTTGCCTAGAGAATCCCACGGACAGAGGAGCCTGGCTGGCTAAATAGGTTCCATAAATGGCATACGGTTCATTAATATACCTGAGTGCACCATTATATTTAAAAAAGACTAGGTGAGGATACAGGGAAATGTGTGTAAAAATAAGCAGTGCACAAAATGATATACATGATATAATCCTGATTTTATTTTCAAAAATGTAAATATCCATAGACAAACATTTTAAAGAAATATATCAAATCACTGATCATAGTTCTAGGCAGTAGGATGGGAATATTAGTGACATCACTTTCAAATGTTCTTCTGAATTTTCTATCTTTTCTAGAGTCCATGGATGCTGAATTTATAATCAGAAAAAAAAGTTTTATTTTTTAAGAAAGATAATTCTGATATTACCCAACACTCAGACCTCCAGGATTTGGTGCCAATGAAAATCCAAATCTGCCCTTTGCTTACTGGTATCCCTGAAGGAGTCATTTCGACTCTCAGGACTTCTATTTCCTCATCTAAAAACTGAGAGGAATTAATTTGTCAGTGGTTGTGTCAGTACAATTCCTATATATCTAAAAGTTTTTATTGCTATTGTAACTTATATTATCAAATTTATATTTTATAACATATTGATAGTTACTGAAATGTGGTTCATTTTCTACAATAATTTTATATTCAGCAACTCTTTTAGTTCTAATTGAGTTCTAATAAGTTTATATGCTCTCTTGAATTTTCTATGTAAGCAGTTATAGAGTCTGCAAGTAATAACATTTGGAATCTTCTTGTCCAGTCTTTATTTTCTTTTCCTTATTTTACTGCACTAAAACCTCCAGCACAAATTTGAATAATGATGATAGTGGTCATTTCTATCTTGTTCTTGACTGTTTCTAATATGGCACCATTAAGTATGGTGTTTGTTGCAGATTTCTGGTGGATTCCCTTTATTAGAGTAAGGGAGTACTATTCTGCTTTATTATGAATGGGTGTTGTATCTTTCCGACCTAGGGATCAAACCTGGGTCTCCTGTATTGCAGGCAGATTCTTTACCATCTGAGCCACCAGGGAAGCTCTGTTGAATTTTATCAAATGTGAGATTCGCACCCCCCCCCCATGTAGTTAATTACAATCATGGCTTTTACTGTATTAAACCATCCCTGCACTCCTGAAATAAACACACCTTGATGATGTTTTTTCTTCTTCTTCATATAGTACTGCATTTCATTTGTTAATATTTTATTTGGAGTTTTTATATCCACTGCTATGAACGAGATAGGCCTACGATTGTTCCTATCATATTCTCTCTCTGTCTGGTTTCATTACCAAAGTAACATTAGCCTCATAAAATAAATTAAGGAGTGGGTGTCTACTCATTAGGACAGCCTCTGTAAGACTGAGATTTTTCTGTTGTTTGGGTTTTCCATAGGATTCTCCTATAGGCCATCTTGATTTGGGGGCTGGGGGTAGAGAGTTTACCCTTATATCCTGACTCACAGCGTTTAACCTGACCTCAGGGCCCACTTCTCCACCTGCAGAGCTCTTGTCGGGCCACCAGGAATCTCCTTGTGGCCGAATCTGAAAGCTGCCCCTCAGATCTCCCTGAAGTGACATCACTGCCCACACTCTCCTAGGGACAACCTCTTCCCCAGCCCTGTTCTAGCTTCCTCCTTCGTCTCAGACTCGTGAAGATGCACCTCCTCTTGCTTTACCCACGCCTATGCCCCGGTTTCTGGGAGGCTGCACCCTCTTCTCCATCTACCCTCCCTGTGGACTGACTCAGTCACCTCCGTGGATGCCATTACTGTCTCTAAGCCCAAATACTCCCAAATCCACACCTCCAGCCCAGGCCTCTCTCCTGAACTCCAGACCTACAAATACTGCATATGCTGAAGACCCTGCTATGTGCCAAGCACTATGCTAAATGCTTTTATCCTCTGTGTCAGTTATCTACTTCTTGTTGTTCAGTTCCTCAGTCATGTCCGACTCTTTGCAACCCCATGAACTGCAGCATGCTAGGCTTCCCTGTCCTTCACTGTGTCCCAGAGTCCGCTCAAGCTCGTGTCTGTTGATTCAGCGATGCCATCCAACTATCTCATTCTGTCGCCCCCTTCTCCTCTTGCCTTCAATCTTTCCCAGCAAAGGTCCTTTCCAATGAGTCAGTCGGCTCTTTGGATCAGGTGGCCAAAGTATTGGAGCTTCAGCTTTAGCATTAGTCCTTCCAATGAATATTCAGGTTGGTTGCATCATAAATTGTCCCAAAATTTAACTTAGGGGCTTAAAACAACTTTCTTTTGTCTTTTTTTGGTTACACCACTCAGCCTGTGGACTCTTAGCTTCCAGACCAGGGTCTGAATTCAGGCCCAGGCAGTGAAAGCCCCAAGCCCTAACCACTGGACTGCCAGGGAATTCCCAACAAATGTTTTTTTAATCTCACAGTTTCTGAAGGTCAAGAATTTGAAAGCAGATTAGATAGGTAGAAGATCTTCCAGTCTGGATGTCAGGAGGACTGCTGTTGGCTGGGGCACAGACATGTGCTTCAAGCTCACTCATGTAATTTTCATGTGGGATCTAGTTTCCAGAACAGGGTTGGAACCCCAGCTCCCTGCATTGGGAGTGCGAGTCTTAGCCACTGGACCACCAGGAAGGTCCTGTGTCTTTTATAGCCTAGCCTTGAAAGTGACACACCCAGAATCTCTTGGTCTCACAGACCAAGCCTATTGCAGCGTGGCAGGGTACCACACAAGGACCCGGCAACCAGGAAACGGCATCATTAGAGGTAATCCTGGAGGCCACTGCACCCTCGCAACTAGAAGGACAACCCACATCATCCCACAAATGCAGATGAGAAAACAAAGGGAAGGAGAGGTGAAGTCGGTGATCAAGGCCACACGGCCAAGTCCGAGAAAGGAGGTTTGAACACCGCTTTGCCTGGCTCCCCTTCCGCAGTCTACCAGCGGCTCTCTCACCTTTGACATGTACAAACCTGAATACTCTCGCCTCACCACCCCCAAGCCTCCCAAGTCCCCAGCTCAGCTGGGCAAGTGGCGCCACCGTCCTCCCATCTGTCCAAACCAGCAGCTTTGAGTCACGCCTGCTTCTCCCACCCCCTCACTTCCCAGCACCAGATCACCCAGCCCTGCCAAGTCTTCCTCCTCAGTGCAGCCGGGATCCATCTCGCCTTCCCTTTCTTTCCGTCTCCACTTCCATCGCGCGGGGCCGAGTCACCCAACTGTCCGTCCTGGGCATCTGCCGTAGCCTCATCCAGGCCTCCCTTGCTCTCTCCGCCCCCGTGCTAGCCATCCGTCCTCCTCTCTCCAGCATGAGTCTCCTTCAAGAACACAAAGCTGGCTGTGTCACCCTGTTTCCTTTCAACTTCGTTGTCTCTAGCTCCCACTGCCTTGGGGATCTGGTCCCCATCCCCTCCCTCCCGTGTGATCCGGCCCCCGCCCACTGGTCCAGCTTCCCCCCTTGGTACCTCTTCACCTCCCCGGCCTCTCTGGTATCGGGAATCCACAGCAAACATTTTCACTTCAGGGCTGCCGTCATGCTGTTCCCTTACCTAAAACACTTCCCCCAGCGCCAGGGCAAGCCCGTCTCCTCCTCCTTCAGCACGCTGTCATCTCCCCAGAGAGGCCTCCCCTGACCTCCCAGCCCAGCTGACGTCCCCCAGCGGTAACTTCCACAGTGTCCCTTTTTTCCTGTCCACCTCACTGCTTCTGAGCTCCCTGAGAGCAGGAGCGGTTTTGTCCGTTTGGTTCACAACAGCACCCGAGGTCTTCGCCACGTGCCTGGCGCTGAGCGCCTCCTCGACACCTGTGTGACAGTTCAGTGCATTCCCTCCACCCCCTCCCTTCCCCCAGACCCAAACCCCATGCCTCCGCCCTGGACGATGTTTAGTTCCTTAAGCGAAGCACAGTCACCACCGCGGCTCTGCACATGCTGGTCCCGCCACAGGGGTGCCCTTCCCTCGGCCGCTCCGTTTACTCAGCTAACTCCTGTATATTCATCAGGAACGAGGGCTGCCAGGTTCACCAAAGGAAAACACAGGATGCTCAGTTAAATCTGAATTCCAGATAAACAACGAATAATTGTTTAAGTACGTCGCAAATACTGCACTAAATAACAAGCCGTCCTGTATTTTATCTGGGAACTCTAGCAGGAATGAGCACCGGCTCCCCCTTTCTTTGGGAGACCTCCCTGGCCTCTCCCTCCCCGCCCCGTCCCCACTGCTGGGCTCCGAGACCATCCCCTCTGCTTGCCCCCACTGAGCATAAACAGTCTGTTTATGACTGTCAGTCACCCAGTGGGAGGAGACCTTGCTGACAGAGCACGCCGTGTCTCAGCCTTCATTCAGGGAGTCTGGCTTCACCTGGGAGAGCCCCAGCCACAAGCCTGGGTGGGGAGGTTCACTGAGGGAGAAACGAAAGGGCACCAAGGAGAAAAGCGCAAACAAGATGGGAAATGGAACCAGCAAATGAAACGTGGCCCCCAAAGCAGCGTGACTCTCTCGGATGATTACCACAGCGGGGCGCACCCCCTGCCACCTTACCTTGACCGTGTCACCAGAGCCCCTCAGGTCCCCCCAGCCTCCTGGGGCCTCCAGATGGGTGGGCCAGACATATGCAAAAAGAAAGTCTGCGTGCCTTCAGGAGGCTTCCCCAGACTGCGGAGCGTCCCAGCGGAGGTCCTGTGGGGACCAGAGAGGGTGTGTATGTCTCAAAGATCCCAGACAGGCTGAGAAAAGCCCCTGGGCTGGAAGGTGCCCCCCAAAAGTCAGGGGATGCTAACCAACTGCTTGGAGAGTCCAAGCAGGTCATCTGGGGGCTAAACCTACATTTGGCCACTTGGGGTGATTCAATTACCCCCCCCAACCCCTCCTCGGATGGGGACAGTCTTTTGGGACCTCAGGAGGTAAAGGACCCCAAAGCAGCTGTATGAATTATCTGGACCCAAGACCTGGCTGAGGGCTTCCGTGGTGGTTTAGACGGTAAAGAACCTGCCTGCAATGAGGGAGACCCGGGTTCGATCCCTAGGCTGGGAAGATCCCCTGAAGAAGGGAATGGCAACCCACTCCAGTATTCTTGTCTGGAGAATTCCGTGGATGGGAGGAGCCTGGAGGGCTACAGTCCATGGGGTCGCAAGGAGTCAGACACGACTGAGCAACCAACACGTTTATGCTTCACTTTTCAAGACACGGCTGAACCCCTCCCAACGCCCCTCCTGAGGTGTGCTGAAGAGCCAAGGGTTCGGCCCGTGGGGAAGCCCACTCCCCTCTGCCTTTCTCGGGGCTCGGTCTCGCCTCCTCTGTACGCGCCTCTCCCTCTCTCCCCCTCGGTCACCTTTGATCCTTGTGCCACGGGTGGCACTATCCCAGCTTCTCCTGGGGCTGGTAAAGGCTTCCTTAGCCCTCTGCCCACTGGCTGCCCTGCCGGGAAATCCATTTCTGAACAGACTCCCGGCTCCACCCTGGGGCCCGGCTCCAGTCCCTCCGCACACTTGCCCCAGCCTCTGGGCCACCCACTTGCAGCCGGCAAGGTTTCCAATGCCTCCCCCACTTCCAGCCATGGAGACGCTTTGGTAAATTTGACGAGAGCGTTTTTCCTTTTTATAAGGTTTCTAATTACCTATTACGTCTAATCCCTTTAATCGGCTTCCAAAGCTCAGCTTGGAGCTACAGAACCAGGGGAAGGCATCTGGTTCTCACCAGTGTTGAGAGAGAGGCCCCGTGGTCGTCCCTTGGATGTCACCAGCCTCTTCACCGTTCTGACTCTGTAATTAAAGGGATCAGGAGGTCGGCTTCTGTCTGTAGCCCCCCGAGCGTTTCAGCGGGCCACATGTGAGAAGTTCACGGGCCTTCAGAGTCCTTCTGAGCCAAGAGAGAAGAAAACCGCCTGGCCACGGCACGGCCAGCTGGCACGCAGGAGGCACGGCGACTCCCGATTCTGAGTTCTCACCCTCCCTGACAGCTCAGGGCTCTAAATGCTTGTCAGTAACACACTGCAGGCCCCTGCTGTCCTCCTGCCTGCTCCTAATCCAAGCCATTTCCTCGGCATGCGTTTCCTAGTTTAGCAAGAGCCTCATTCGCTTAGCAGAGCACACAGCTCTTGTCCCCTCTGTCCAGTCCCTCTCAGGCTGATTCTCTTCTTCTTAACACATCCAAAGCCTCTTTTTCCACATGCCCTCCTGCCTGAATGCTCTCCCCCTCCCCCTATGTACTATGGGAACACCCGTGTACCCTGCCCCCAACACCCAAATGCATCGCTTTTATCAAGGAGTCCTGTGGGACTCTGCCTGAAATATAGCTGTATTACCTTCAGAAAGCCCCTATGTTTTACACAAGAGCAAATAACAATATTTGTAAAGCTGCCACAGAAGAGGATCTGTTCATGTCCCAGGGGCTTCTGAAATATAAGGTCTCTTTACAAGGCAGCAACATTATTTTAAACCTACTGAAATGTCCTTGGGTTTCACGATGATGGTGGGGGTTCAAAACCTCACTGGCTAATAGTGGATCCATTGTTATCCTGGCCGGGAAAAAAAAAAAAATGAGAGCATCGTGTAGAGAAGTAACTATAGTAACCGTGTAAAGAGCCATGTTTCAGGATTCAGAATTCTACACGTGTCACTTATCTCCTGTGCCTGACATCAGGTTCCGAGACACCAGAGCATGCGGGGTGGGACTCTAGCTGACTCACTTGGCCCTGTCACCAGCAGCATGGGTCTGGACCCTCAGCCACAGTTTCTTCCACCATAAAGTCGAATAACGCAACTCTGTGTCAGGGTTGTTATGACAGTGAAGTGAGGCAATTAAAGTGTGGAAAACTCTGCTAATGCAGAGCCTGGCATAAAGTCGGCACACAATAAACTGGTAGCTCTTATTATAATAACTAATTGCTCTACTGCTGATCTGGAAAGATAAATATAGAATTGAAACTCTGGCAGGCAGCAGGAGAACTGCGCTAAGAGAGGGGGTGACTTTTTGAGACTTGGTGATTCGATTGTTCCACCAAGGTCTCTTAAGACATCTATTTATTTTGGTTGCAAGTTGAATATTGTCCATGTTGATAACAGCAGTGGATAATTAAACAATGGCTTCCGCTGACATTCTTATAGCATTTGTGTAACAAGCTAAATATTATCTTTTTATAACCCTTTCTGCATTAAGATAGACCAAACCTGATCCTATAATGTCATGAGACTAAATTGGCAGGGTAATGTGATTATACAAAATAATAAATAGGAAAGTAATAAATTTTTATCACTTGGAGAGGCACTGTGTCCCCCTCCCCCACCTCGGCTGATTTTGTTTGTTTTTAGTAAATTTTGTTACTGACATATAACATTCATATAGCAAATGTGCATAAAACATAAATGAATGGTGTGATGAATTTTCCACAAAGTGAACACAGCGTGTAACCCACACCCAGATCAAGAAACAATCACCAGGACGCCAGAAACTCCCTCGTGCATCTCGCTGGGTGATCATTTTTCTTACTTCTCCTCCTTCCTCTTCTTTGAGATACAATTTATGAACCATTCAATGTATCCATTTAAAATATACAGTTTGATGAATTCTTCTAAATTCATACAGTGTGCGCGGGCTTCCCAGGTGGCACTAGTTTAGGTAAAGAACCCGCCTGCCAAAGCAGGAGATGCAGGAGACACAGGAGATGTGGATGCGATCCTTGGGTCGGGAAGATCTTCTGGAGGAGGAAACGGCAACCCACTCCACTATGCTTGCCTGGAGAACCCCATGGACAGAGGAGCCTGGTGGGCTATAGTCCATGGGGTCACAGAGTTAGACACGACTAAGCATATATAGTGTACAACATCGCCACCATCCAGTGTTAGAATACTTCCATTACCCCCAGAAAGTCCTCTGGTGCCTGTTCAAGGTCAACCTCACTTCCATCTCTAGCCCCAGGAAACCACTGATGCTCTGTCTCTTGCCTCTAATAAAATGCTCATATAGAAGCACACAGAAGCCAACATTCAATGGTGTGTTTGTGTCGCACTGGCTTTTTATCATAAAAGATATAAATATGAATATAACAAGATTACAATTTCCCAACTGTGGCACATGAAAGAAGTTCAGGTGTCACCTAGACAATTAGTTGATATCTGAATTGTGCTTTTTTCTAAGATACCAGAAAATAACTAGAACATAAAGTCCTCAATATCACAGATACTGTTGCTTTGAGCTAGAATAGGTTTTAAAATGAGTCAATTTAAAGAAACATTGGTAATAACATAGATAGTGCATAGATAACGTGAAAATTCTAAGGGTGTGTGCAGCAAATGTTGAAGCCAGTCAAATAGTGACCTAGATTGAGAGAAATCATTTCTCTGAGCTCTGAAATTCTCTGTAGATCAATCAATATGCAGGCTTTTAAAAATAATGTTTAAAATTTTAGAGTTATTCAGGTGTTTTATTGACCATTTCTACACTTTTTTATTGAGTGCCTTCTACATGCCAGATGCTAGATAAATGCTCACTTAGAGATTCTAGTCACACTGCTTTTGTACCTACATCATAAATATTTTTTACAGGACTTTGAAGGAAAATGGGCTTTCCTGGTGGCTCAGGCAGTATAGAATCTGTCTGCTATTCAGGAGACGTGGGTTTGATTCCTGGGTTTGGAAAATCCCCTGGAGAAGGGAATGGGCAATCCACTCCAGCATTCATGCCTGGAGAATTTCATGGACAGAGGAGCCTGGGAGGCTACAGTCCACGGGGTCACAAATAATCAGACACGGCTGAGCGACTAACACTTTCACTTTCACTTTGATGGTAAGTGCAGTGACAACAGGAGTGTGTGGTTATGTACTCTCACAAAGCAGTTGCCCTGCCAGTTCTGGGCTGACACGAGCAAGAACCAGAATTCAGGGAAGGGACAGAAAGTGTGTCTGAGTGATGAGGGAGCTGGCTCAAGGGAGGGGAAATTTGGTCAAGTCGTTTAAAAGAAAGGAGGATGGTTATAGCAAAAGCAGAAGTAGGGCAGAAAACAAACATATTCCAGGGTCAAAAGAGTTGACTCTACTGGCAAATGCAGAGTTGAGAAAGGTGAAGAGTTGGCAACAGGACTAGAAGGACTGATCCAAATGTTGACTACTCTCAAACAACTATGCGATGGACGCCATGGAAACTAACCAGAGAAGCAGTCATAATGTCAATCCTTTGTGGAAGATACAGAGGACGGCAGGATGGGTGGATGGACAGATGGATAATGGATGGCTGGGTGGATGACAAAAGGCAGGAAGGGATGGATGCTCAGATGGATGGTCATCTGCCACATGTAATATATTCCACATCCATATCTGTGTTGTTAAGTCCTAAAATTAACGCTCTGTATTATGTGCTGCCTTGACGTCTGATAAAATTGGGAAGACCTTAAATGGTCTAAACACAAGTCTCCTTATTCATTTTTCTGCACCCATAAGGTTCCCTAGCCATATAACCCTTCCTGTCGAGGGCATCAGGCACAGTTCCTGCTTAACCCTGAGAAGTGGGCTTCAGTTCATGCCAGCCCATGGAATTATTCCAAAAAGCCAATCAGCTCCTCCTGCAGCAAGTGGTACCTCACCTCTTGTGATGAGTATTCTCGGTTCCCAAGTGTACGCCCATGTGGCCCAGCATGGGTGTGTGGCATCCTCCTCCCCAAGGCTGAGGGTACCAGTGACTAACAACTGCTGTCAGTCTCACCTGGCCATCGGCAAGTGTCGTGTGTTTGGTCATCCCCACACCACAGGGCAGGAATCCGTCCTCACTAACAGGCAGAAGAGGTGATCAAAGCAATCCTCCCCCATTTTCCTTTGCTAATGGAAATTGTGTTTCATTCAAGGAGCCATCCTCCCTAACGTGACTTATTCCTAACTGGTTTAATTCTACCTTAGGGGTCTCATTAGACTCTAGCATGTATCTCAGTTCTGCCTGCTGCAATGTAAGGTATATCTGATGGGATGACTGTGGGAAAGGGTTCCTGGTTTCTAAAAAGTGAGTGAGTGAAAAAAAAAAAATGAGTGAGTGAGTGAAAGTCGCGTCCACTGTTCACAACCCTATGGACCATACAGTCCATGTAATTCTCCAGGCCAGAATATGGAAGTGGGAAGCCTTTCCCTTCTCCAGGGGATCTTCCCCACCCAGGGATCAAATGCAGGTCTCCCGCATTGCAGACGGATTCTTTACCAGCTGAACCACAAGGGAAGCCCAAGAACACTGGAGTGGGCAGCCTATCCCTTCTCCAGCAGATCTTACCGACCCAGGAATCCAACCAGGGTCTCCTGCATTGCAGGCGGATTCTTTACCAACTGAGCTATCAGGAAAGCCCTCCCAAGAAGAAGAAACTGAAATAAAAGCCCCTCTGCTCTACCTCTGGATATTCTGTATCCAAGTAGGATGCCTTTACCTGCTGCTCCCATTAACCTGTGACCACCAGTAGATACAGCCTACTCTAGAGGATGAGAGAAGGGAAACCTGGGTCCTTACCAACACCAGTGAGCCACTGATTCAACAGTCACACCTTTGGATGACATATTTTCTTACTATTTATGCCAGTCTGGGTCAGCATTTTCTCTTCCTTGCTGCTGAAAACATCCTTTTGGAACATCATCTTTAAGCTGTATTGGTTAACGTGAATAGCTTAATCTATCCATCAATGACATTCTTTTTTTTTTCACTCATGGCATTCGTAAAGAGTTTTCAGAAGGACCTTAAGTTTAATGTCTAAATTGATAGATTTAATTAACAAAGATAAGAACTAGGAATTGAGTAACTGTTATCTACACTCATAATATCCTTGACATAAGTTTTTATTATTGCTCCTGTTTTATAGAAATTTTGTGGAGACTCAGACAGGTGTATGATGAGCCCGGATCACACAAACAGCAAGTGTCCAAGCCAGGATATAAAGGCCAGTTCTTACTGCCGTGCCAAAACCCTGCAGGGCATCCCATTCTGAGTGAGTCTGGCTGGGACTAGGAAGCCCAAATGAAGAAAGAATTGAAGGAACCTCAACAGGCAAAAAAAAAAAATTTTAACAGATCTAGAAGGGTATTTCTTACTTTTTTAGGGAAGACAATGCCGCCAGCAACTTCTGACTTTTTTTGGCCACTTCTGAACCAGTCACAAAACTATTTCAAGTGCAAAATTGCTTGTGAGATGCACAATCAATCGGGTAACAAGCATTTATGGAGCTTATAACATGGGCCTGGCAGCTGGAGTAACTGCTGGGTGCTGTTTCACAGCCCACTGAGAGGAGGGCTAAACTATACCACAAATTTCATGGAAATAGAAGTTTTTAAACTCCACCCTAGGCTTATAGGTCTGGCATTACTGCTGAGCATTTAGGATGCAGCTGAGCACCGCCTACAAATAAGGATTTGGATTTTAGAGTCAGGATGACTGAGATTCAAATCCCAACTCTCTCACTACTGGCTGTGACCTTTAGCAAGTTTCTTATCTTCCTGAACCTCAGTGTGCAGATCTGTAAAAAAATGGATATAACCATAGTTCCTCGTTCAAAAGGCAGGTGTGCTGATTAAATTGGATAATGCCAGGGTTCAGAATGTACTCAGTGGATGTTAAGAGGAGATTACTTCTTAACATTTAATTATCCCTTTTGAAAAAGTAGATGCCTATAATCCCCCATGTAGAAACACGGAGCTGGAGTAAAGGGTGAACTGACTACCAGCCTGGATTACGCCAGAGAGAGTTAATCCACACCGTCGGTTCTTCCTGTGTTTTCCGTTCTCCCTTCCTCTTACTTGAAAAGGGAACTGATCCTGGGAATGCCGCCCGTAGTCTGCAAGCCTATGAAAGGTGGTGCAACCAGCCCGAGGGACAACCTCAGAAATATTCCTGGGGCCCCACAATGTCAGGAAAGCAGCAGAGGACCCTGGAGCCAAAGGGGCCACACAGGTGAGCAGTGGAGTATTCCGCCGTATCCGTAAACAAGGATGTCACAGTCATCTGCGATTTAGGCTCTCCAAATGTGAATTTCTGAGCCCGAAGGGCAACCAGGAAGGAGAAGGATACCTGTGATCCAGCAGCCACCGGGCTGCAGCCACTCCCTATGGTGAGCACTGAGGAAAACCAGAGGATACTGGCCCCAGATAGCTGAGGTGCAGCTGAAAGGGATGATTTCAGTGAGCCCAGACACTTGCATCTTCCCATACACAGAGAAGCACTGAATTCCTTAATTTGAGATACCTGGTTTTCTTTAATTCACAAAAATATTTTTGATATTTGGACTACCTTCCCTTTGTTGCAAATTTCTATACAATCCGACACCCCCAGCCCTCCCAGCCAGTTCCCTTTGGGGTACTTGACATGCTGTCTCCCAGGCTTGAAGTCCTAAAAATTCCTACTGAACAAAACATAACTCTCAGCTTTTAGATCGTGACTACTCATATTTTTAAGTCAACATGGGCAACAGGTCCTGTGACCAACCATGTGACTGATGACCCAGAGCTAGAGCTCTCCCTCTCCCCAACCTTGGTCTTGGTTAAACCTCCGGGACCGAGAGACACTCAGTATGTATGTACTGCTGAGGAGAGGATGGATGTGCCCAGGACAGACTGCCGTTAGAGGCTTTACACCACACCTCAGCAGGACAGAGACCTGCACTCAGAGTGGAGTTCTGGGAAAGCAAGCCTTATTTCTTGCCCACCGGAGTTGTGGGCTGAGATTCATACCAACTATGGCAAGAAGAATTCAAGAGCTGCTTGTTCTCAACAGACTGAGGTGAATACAAGGTCTACAGACTTCAGCAAGGAAGCAAAGTGAAGGCAAACCATAGCCACCGCTGCAGGCCTAGCACCTGGAGGTCTGGGTTAAACCCTTTGGTCTGGGTTTTTAGGCATAAACACGGAAGCAAATGAGTGAAGGAGGAACAAAGAGACACACCTGGCAGAAAACAGCCAGTATTCACAGCCTTTCACACCCAACTCTTAATAAACCCAGAGATTTGGGTTTGCACCTAAGGTTTAGCAATTAAAACCGTGTTGCAACACCTTTCTGGTTTGAAGCGGAGAAAGCATAAGGCCTATGAATTTGAGGATTTGACACCACAGCCGTCTGTGCAAACATCTGACTCACTCTGCCCCTCCAGGGAGGCAAGAAGCCAGCTCAGGTTTCACTGTTAGCCCCCAAACCCCACTGGGAATGTCAGTTCTTTCCCAGAAGCAAACTGAACTACCAAATCTGTTTAAATCAGTGCTGACAACCTAAACCCAAGTTTATGAAGCTGCAGGCCACAGAGGAGACCCTCTGTTCCAGGACTACACCATGAGGGGTGAGGAGCCCTGATTCAAATGAAACGGAGCTAGATTTCGCTGTTTTCATCACTTTAACATTTACATTCCGAGAGCCTAGGGAAATGGATCTTTGAGACACGGAACATTAACCTTTGCTATAGCAAAGTCATGCCTGTCTTCAAACGCCTCACAAAAAAAAAAAAAAAAAAAAAAAATGGTACTCCTTATCTCCATTCTAGCCTCCAGCCTTCTGGAAAGGTCAGAGCTTGGGAGGAGTCCTGACAGCAGTGAAATCTCAGGAAATCTTGGGCTTACAGGGATGGCAGCGACCATCTAAGTCCACACTGACATTTTATGCACGAGTAAACTCAGGCTGAGGAGAGCTTAGAGTACTTTCGCAAAGTCACTTTGCTGGATGGCTGATGAACGGTGACTGGAGTCAATGTTACCTTACCCTGTCTATTCATTTACTGTAATGAACCTCTTTTGGTTACTATTTGGGGGCCTCTGTGGTTGTGTGGGTCACAGAAGGGAACAAGGCCCCCATTTACCATGTAGAAGTCAGAGAGGCCCCATATCCCTCTCCCCACTTCCTATAGCTTAAGATTCATCCAAGAGGACACTTCCATCCAGCCCTACCAACAGTAGCCAACCTGCCCAAGGCCATCATGTTGGTTCTGGCCTAGGAACAGAGTACTCTGACCAGAACTACATATCCTAGTGACCAGCTTGCTCAGTGACCAATTGCATAATGAACAGTTTGCCTAAAAGTCAAATACTCTTGTCAGTATTCATTCAAGCTGTCATCTGCTGCTGCTTTTTTTTTTCTCCTTGCCAACTTTTGGACATCTTTACAAATTTAAAAAATCAAATTCCTGTAAGGGTTTTTTCCCCTGCTAAATTTTGTATTTCTGATTAACTATTTATGAATGTGTTGCTTTTTATAAACAATGAATTTGTTCTTTATTGTTACGGGAGGCTTTTGATAATATATGAACCTCCGAACACACTGTTAGGGATTTTTTTGCAACAGTGAATAACAACACTTTTTTCTAAGCTATATGTTTACAAGTTAGAGACTTTTACTGAACTTGACATAAGATATTAAATTCAGAATAATTCTAAGTGTTAAGCATAAAATGGAGTGACCTTGGTCAGCAACTGAGCTGACTTTAGCAACGCGATGAAACCAGCATACCTCCTAACAATTAATGGTAATCAATGGCTGACTACAATGAACGAGTCTATACTAGACCTGATGGGTAATACTGGGCTCATATTCCATTCAGATCCATACACAAGTATTGAGTTTAACTACCATAATGAAACAACTAACGTTTCTCAACTACATGTCAAAGGCTGGGCTGAACGCTGTAGTTTTATTCTTTTAGTTCTGCTCCCTGAGGACAAGGCCTCATCTTGGTTCACCACTGTGTCCTCAGCCCTATTAGTAGGTACTGTTATAATCTATCACCTCAACTGTACAGGGGAGCAAATTCAGGTTCAGTTGTTACTACTTGTCCAAGTAAGTGTGTGACCAGACACCTGGACCCTAACAACTAAAGCCTAGACGGTAGGGGTCAGGGTGGACAGACACATTCATGCTATTCAGTGCTGGGGACCTGGCGAGCGGGGTAAATACAGAAGCCCCTGGGAGGAGGTGGTTCTGAAATGACTCTAAAAGGTGTCTAAATGACTATTCTCAGAGGTAGAACATTCCACAATGAGACCAAGCTTCCTAGGGAGCCTTGGGACAGAATACAAGCAGGGGTCAGAGGTCAGGGGTACACCCCAGTGGCCTGTGCAATGTTGCGGCTTTCCAATCGAAGGTTAGCTTGATGGTGAGGGAAGAATCATTCTGAAAACCCAGGATAATAAACATGGGGCATTGTGGTCTAACAAGGAGATTAGTCCTGAGCTCTCTTTTCTCCTCCATCTAATGTATATTAATTTTCTCTAGAAATTAAAAATATCTCAGATTCTCACGTGGCTTTGGCCTTGTGCCGCTGTGCTAACACTAGTCAATAGCATTTTGTATGAAAAGAAAACTGTGGATGGGAATGTGAAATGGTACAGCACTCTGGAAAATAATTTGGCAGCTTCTAAAAAGCTAGGCATACATTTATCCTACAACCCAGCAATCGCAATCCTGGGCATTTATCCCAACGAAATGAAAACTTATGTTCACACAAAAACCTGTGCAGGATTGTTCAGAGTCGCTTGCTCTGCAATAGCCCCAAACTGGAAACAACCAAAAAATGTCCTACAATAGGTGAATGATTAAACAAACTGTGGTACATACTGACCATGGAATTATTTTCAACAATAAAAATGAACAAGCTGGTGATACAGGCAATAACTTGGATGGATATCAAGGGCTTTATGCTAAGTGGGAAAAAAACAAAATTTCATGCTGCATGATTCCATTTATATAACATTCTCAAACTGGCAAAACTCCTGGGACTTCCCTGTTGGTCCAGAGGCAAGACTGCGCTCCTAGTGCAGGGGGCCCAGGTTCGGTCCCTGGTTAGGGAACTCAATTCCACATGCCATAGGTAAAAAGTTCCCACATGCCACAACTAAGATCCAGCACAGCCAAATAAGTGAGCATTTTTATAAATAAATAAAAATTTTGTACTCACTATTATAATACTGTTCTTTTTTATACAGAGATAATGTGAAGAAATCTTGTCTCCCTAAGTTACGTAACAACCAGACTAGAATAAGGCTAGTATTATTTTCCAACCCCAGTGTTTTATAAAGGAGGTCTAATGAAGATCCCCTGGAGAAGGGAAAGGCTACACACTCCAGTATTCTGGCCTGCAGAATTCCATGGATTGTATAATCCATGGGGTCACAAAGAGTGGGACACGACTGAAAGACTTTCACTTCACTTCAATGTTATTAAACAAAATGGCTTTCCTTTGGTCAAAAAAGAATTTTTTAACTCTAGTCAAGTAATCGACATCAAAATGTCCAGGATGCTATGAAGTGTTCCTTGTGCCTGGAAATGCAGAGTTTTATTCATGCTCTGAAAGTTCATGCTACAGCATGTGGGTGAAGCTTTCTGAGCAACCTTTCCCTCTGCTACTGAAAAGCCAAAATGTGGGCTCAGAGTCTTAGCTTTGCTTCCCACAAAAAATGTGGCTAAGGCCAGAGAACAGAAGCATTTATACTTTTAGAGGACCCCTTCTTCATGAGTCACAGGACAGCAGCCCTGAGAAGGTCCTTTCTGAAGCTGCTGCAGCTTGCTGCGGCCACTCAAGAGGAGAGGGTGCCCTCTACAGGTGAAACTGGGGGACAAAACAGTCTCCGACCCCGGAGAAGGGTCCGTGGGAATTCACCTGCATGACCTTTTCTAGGCAGCACTCTTCTAAAGCTTCCAAAACCTAATGTCTATCAACGCAATACCAGACATAATCTAAGTGTGTGTGAACACACTCATAAAATTCGAATTATCTCTGCAAGGAGAAGCAGGAAACGTAGCAACACTTGTCTCCTGCGAGGGAAATGTCCTAAGAGAGATGGGGATGCGGGGAAATTAACTTTCCCTCCCCCCAAATTTGGGATGAAAAAGTTTCAAACATACAGAAAAGTTGAAAGAACAGTATAATAGTATAACGACCATCCTGACCACTTAAGATTCCACAACTGTTACCATTTACCGTATTTGTTTTATCTCTACTATTAATTTGTCAGAATTATTCAATTAGAGACTCACAGCAAGAATCTTTATGCCCTTTGAATTCTGTATAGAGTGTATCATCGATAGAAATAAATACATTAGTAATAACAACAACCTCTGAGAGAAGTTGTGAGGGAACACTACATTAAATAAGATATACGGTATGCAAATGCCTGCCACGGTGCCAAGCACAGAGCACCCGCTCAATAAATAAACGTTAACTATAGTCATTGTTGGGCTTCCCTGGCTGCTCAGTGGTGAAGAATCTGCCTGCCAATCAGGAGACGCGGGTTCAATCCCTGGGTCGGGAAGATCCTCTGGAGAAGGAAATGGCAACCCACTCCAGTATTTTCGCCTGGGAAATCCCATGGACAGAGGAGCCTGGCAGGCTACTGTTTGTGGGGTTGCAAAGAGTCAGACATGACTTAGCGAGTAAACCGCAGCAACAGCATAATCATTCTTATATTTCCAGATTCCATAGTCAACTCATCGACTCTGCTCAGCCCAAGGTGAGCAGCACAGACAGGACCCAGCTGTTGCGGAGCAGACGACAGGGCTCTAAGAAGCTCAGTGAGTCCAGCCTGTCCAGGCACCAAGGGCCCCCAGAAGGGCCTGGCATCTGGGCCTTTTCCCAATGTAGCCTTTTTCCCACTTTTCCAAACGCCCAGCTCCTGAAAGGCTCCTGGCAGGTCCAGAGCAGAAGGGTCATCGTACATTGTAGGAAAGTGACAAAGCCTACAGACCACTCTGTTAGAGGCAGGCCGGAGAGCAGGGAGGAGGCAGAGGGTGGCCTGACACTAGCTCCTTCTGGGCTGCTCTGAGAAAATCCCTCCATGACTACAGATATTCACCTCTTCCCATAGACCATCCTGTAATGAGTTTTCACTGTTTTCTGATCTAAAAAAAGTACAATAAATATAAAATACAACTCAGTATGTAGTAAAAAAACAAACATGCTATCTAGATTTCTAAATATGTCAAATAACATATGTAATTCATAATATGCATATATACAGTATAATATACATATATTAATACATGTTAACATATATAATAATACACGTTATCAGATATATATATATATATATAAATGAAAGTGAAAGTCACTCAGTTGTGTCTGACTCTTTACAACCCCATGAACTGTAACCCGCCAGCCTCCTCCATGCATGAAATTCTCCAGGGAAAATACAATTCAGTATGTGGTAAAAACAGAGTAGAGATTCAATGCTAGCTAGGCCTCTTACATGCAATATATGACACGTTATGTTCCTTTATTTTTACATTATATACTGATTGATCAATCTGTAGACCCCCCCGAGCATCTCTGGCTACGTGGGTTTCACCACATACTGAACTATATTCGGTCAGACTAACCCTTTTCCCCACCAGGGGAACAAGCTGTAGGTAAACCAGCTGAGCCACTGCTTGCCCTGCTGGCCGTGACCAACACCTCTCTGAGGTCTCAGGCCTACAGATATTCATGGGCCGGCCAGCTGCCCACAAACCCAGAGACTTCCTCCAATCCTTGTAGAGAGAGAACTGGGGAACTCGCCTGCCCCTCAGCCCTAAAAGGTAGGCATTACTATCTCCACTGAAATAAACTGAATGTATTCCCCCCCACCACCACCAACAAAATACATACACTGTAATCCAATCCCCAATGTGACAAATTTAGAGACAGACTCTTTGGGAGGTGATTAGGTCCCAAAGCAAAGCCCTCATAAATGGGATCAGTGCCCTTATTAAAAAAGAAAAGAAGACCCTGGAGAGCTGCCTCATGCCTTCTGCTATCTGAAGACACGGATAAAATGGACAGCTATGAACCCGTAAGCAGGCTCTCACCAGACACCACATCTGCTGACACCTTGATCTAGGACTTGCCAGTCTTCAGAAATTTGTTGTTTATAAGTTACCATGTCTACCATATTTTGTTATAGTGGCCCAAGCAGACTCAAGACACCCATTTGACACATGAGAGATGATGTACAGATGCCACAAGCAATGAGCTCAAGGTGAGTGGCAGCACTGGGATGCCTGCTCCTAGCTGTGGACCTTTAATACAGATGTCAATGTAGAAACGTGTACATACGAGTATCAGCAAAACTGTAGGGGAAAAGCCACTTTCAGATACTCTTTATTGGAATTTACATCTGGAAATCAACACGACAATATTGAACACAATTTAAAATGCACAGTTCCAGTAGCTAAGACTCCTTGCTCACAATGCAGGGAGCCTGGGTTCAACTCCTGGTCAGGGAACTGGATCCCACGTGACGCAACTAAGATCTGGTGCAGCCAAGTAAGTAAATAAAATAAATAAATATATATAATTTTTTTTTTAAGAAAAAAAAAGTTAACATATACTCCAAAGTACATGGTGAGGATTCAAGGAAAGATAGAGTAAATACACTCTGCCCAAGCTATCATACTAACTCAACTACAGACCCTTTCAACGTAGAGAGCAATGACCCAAGGATGGTAGGAAGCAAACGGTAGCAGGTCAATCAGAAAAAAGACCAGAATTCAAAAGTCCATAAAACTGGTGGGGAGTTCGGATTTTCTCCCTTAGGCATTGCCTGGCCTAAATTCGAAACTCCGAAGTTTTCATCAGGTGCAGACAGAAAGAGTTCCAAAAGAAGCCCTCTCTTTCTGATCTGGGCGGGTGGGGGCGTCGGGAGAATATTCCATTTCAATTTTCATTATCTGTTTCCTGCCCTAGCCTGCATGCAATACCTTAGTGCTGGTGGCAGCAGTGGGTGGTCAGAGGCTTAAAGCTCTAAGGGAGGGGAATTCTGTCTCTAAGCAGAGGAGCTGGGATTCCAAGAGCAGGGAGAGAATACCATTGCTGTTTCCTGTCCTCCTTGGTCCAGATGTAGAAATAGCAGCAAGCAGTCCACAACAGAGCAGATGAACTAAAGCCACACTGTTCTCAGCTGACTTGTATCCCCATCAAGTTCCTATACTGATAACCCTCAGTATCACAGAATGTGACAGCAGTTGGAGATGGCCTTTAAAGAGGTAATGAAGGTAGAGTGAAGTCATTAGGGGCGGGCCTAATCCAACACGACTGGTGTCATTATAAGAGGAGTGGGCTGGGACACAGACATGGGCATGCACAGAGGAAAGACCGTGTGAGGACAGAACAAGAAGGCAAGGAGACAGGCTTCAAAGGAAACCATCCTTGCAGGAAACTTCATCGTGGAATTTCAGCCTCCACAACTGTAAAAACATCAATTTCTGTTGCTTAAGTCACCCAGCTTGTGGTATTTCATTATGGAAGCCCAGGGAAACTAGTATAGTTATCTTTCTGGCTGGGGGACTAGGAAGGGTGGGTCAAGGGCATCAGAAGGTATTGAGGACATTATAGAGATGAGGGAGATCGAGAGAGACACCCTAGGAAGTTATGTGTGAGCTCCTGGACTCACCCTGGAGCTTACGTGTACAGGTTTGACCCTACACAGCAAACCAGAAGCCTTGCCAACTGAGCTATGAGGTAACGTACAACCAAAGGTCCCCAAGTGACCACTGGGTGGCACACACGTGGGACTGATCCAAATAGCACTGCAAATGCTTTAAAAACTCAGCTGGGGACTTTCCTGGTGGTGCAGTGATAAAGAATCCACCTGCCAATGCAGAGGACATGGGTTCGATCCCTGGTCTGGGAAGATCCCATTTGCCTCAGGGCAGCTAAGCCCTTGAGCCACAACTACTGAGCCTGTAGTCACGCTCTGCAACAAGACAAGCCAACGCAACGAGAAGCTCATGTATAGTAAAGACGACCCAGTGCGGCCAAAAATAAACAAATAATAAATTTTTAAAAAAAATTTGGAAATTTAAAAACTGAGCTGACTTTAGAACTACAGCCCACAGCAGGCAGGTGGAAATCCAAATCGTCTGGATTACCTGCAAAAATGTAAGATATGAATATTCTCCAGCCAGACTGACAAACAAATAAGGAAGAAAGACACAGGTTACTAATCTCAGGAATGAAAAGGGGGATACAACTACAAACCCTACAGAATATAAAACTGAATTTTGTGAACAAATCAACACATATAAATTTGGCAACTTACCTGAACTGGGCTTAGTCCTTGAAAAATAACAGCATCTGACATTTACCCAAGAATAAATAGATAGCCTGAATAACTCTGTATTCATTAGAGAAACAGATTTTGTAGTCAAAAGCTCCATGAGAAAGAAATCTCTGGATGGTTTCCAATATAAATTCTACCAAACATTTAAGGAAGAAATAAAACCAATTCTACACAACCTCCTTCAGAAAGCAGAAGAGGAGGGAACACTTCCCAACTCCGTTTGAGGCAGGCCACCATTACACTGATACCAAAATCAGACACACAAGAAATCTTCCATAAACATACACATAAAATTTCACAAAAAACTAGCAAATCAAAACCCAGCAATATATATGTGTGTGCATGTATGTCTTTACATATATCTCACCATGACCCAGTATAGTGTATACCAGTAATGCAACACTGCTTCAATATTTGAAACTCAATCAACATAATCCACAATGTTAATAAACTAAAGAAGAAAAATCAAATGATTATATAGAAAATATTTGACAAAAATGCAATGGCCATTCATGATTAAAGGACTCAGCAACTGAGAAACAGAGAGACCTTCCTTAGCCTGAATAAGCATCCATACAAAAATTTTAAACAAACATCACACTTACTGGTCAAAAAGTGAATGCTTTTCCTCTAATATGGGGAACAAGGTGAAGATGTCCATTCTCACCACTCCTATTCAACATGGGTACTAGCATAGCAGCAAAAAAGGGAAGAAAAAGAAACAAAAGGCAAGATATTAGAAAGATTGAAAAAAATTGTCTCTTTCACAAACAAAATTGTCTAAGCAGACAATCCCATGGAACATACAAAACAAGCTTTTTCTGGAAACAACAAATGAGTTTAGCAAAGTTGCAGAACGTCATGTACATACCTGAAAATCAACTGCATTTCTACATACTAGGAGTAAACTACCAAAAACCTAGAAAAATTAAGTTTTTAAAAATTTATTCATTTTTGGCTGTGCTGGGTCTTCGTTGCTGCAAGCAGGATTTCTCCAGTTGTGGCAAGCAGGGGCTACTCTCCTCTCGAACTGCAGTGTGGCGGCTTCTCTGGTTGCAGACACGGGCTCCAGGGCACACAGCCTTCAGTAGCTGCAGTGCATGGGCTCAACAGCTGTGGCGCACAGGCTAAGTCACCCAGAAGCATGTGGGATTTTTCCAGATAGGGGATTGAACCCACATCCCCTGCATTGCCAGGCAGATTCTCCACCACTGAGCCACCAGGAAAGTCCCCAGGAACCAAAATTATTAAAAATAACATTTACCATAGCCTAAAAAGGACAGATATCAAATATGTGTAAGATGTGCATGCAGAAAACTACAAAAGGCTGATAAAAAAAAAAATCAAAGAAGACTGAAGTAAATAGGATACTAGCTCTTTTTAAAATGTTCTATAGATTCAACACTATTTCAATAAAAATTCTATTAAGATTTTTTTTTTTTGGTAGCTTCAGATAAGCTGATTGTTAAAAAAACAACTTTGAAAAAGAAATGTTGGAACACTCACATTACTTGATTTTAAAAATTACCTCACAGCAGGAGTAACTAAGACAGTGTAAGACTGAAAAAGGGATAAACACAGAGACCAAGGGGCCAGAAGAGCCCAACTTCACCACTCAAAACAACGAACTGATTTCTGCACAAAGGTGCGAAAGCCATTCAGTGGAGAAAAGATGGTCCTCTGAGCAAAAAAACAAGTGGATATCCATATGTAAAAAACTATGGAGACTTTCCTGGTGGTACAGCCAGTGAGGGGCACACAGGTTCAGTCCCTGGTCTAGGAAGATTCCACACGCCATGCAGCCACTAAGCCCGAGAGCCACAGCTACTGAAGCCTGTGTGCCAAGAGCCTGTGCTCATCAACAAGAAAATTTTACTGCAAAGAGAAGCCCAGGCACTGCAACTAGAGAGTAGTCCCCACTCTTCACAACTAGAAAAAGCCCACACATAGCAGTGAAGACCCAGTGCAATCAAATATTAAATAAATAATTTTTAAAAAATTTTTAAAAACTCTGCACCTAAACTTCACTGTTGTTCTTGTTCAGCCTCTCAGTCGTGTCCAACTCTTTGTGACCCCATGGACTGCAGCACGCCAGGCCTCCCTGTCCTTCACCATCAAAAATTACCCCCAAATGAACCACAGATCTAAATGGAAAACTGTAAAACTTTAAAAGAAAGCATAAAAGAAGTTCTGCAACCTGGTGTTGGGCCAAGTTCTTAGAGATGACATCAAAACATAATGCATACGAGAAAATTCTGGTAAACTGAATTTCATCAAAATGTAAACCCTTTTTTTCTGAAAGACTATTGAAAAATGATGAGATATGCCACAGACTAGGAGAATATACAGTCGGCCTTCAGATTCCATACCTGCAGATTCAATCAACAGAGCATTATGTCAGAGGTCCTACTGTTACCAGTCAGGGTCCTTGGACTCTTGAATCAACAGAAATAGATAAGAGGCCAGACAAGGAATTTGGGTAAAGCTTTATGGGGACTCGGGCCACAGCACAAGGGACTAAGAACAGTAACTGGTGCCCGTGCTCATCTCCCCTCCCCAAGGGAGAACTGTGAGGTGGCTCCTTAAATGGCGTAAAGATAGACAGCAGTGGTTAAGGTATTCTGCCCACACCGTTGGAGGTACTGTGTGCAGGGATCATGCATGATATCCTGCTTTTGTTCCTGGCACCGCAGAAGTGGCAGTTGTCTTTAGTCGTCAAGTTGTATCTGACTCTCTAGCAGCCCCATGCATGATAGCCCGCCAGCCTCCTCTGGCCATGGGATTTTCCAGTCAAGAACACGGAAACGGGTTGTGTTTCGGTCTTTTTGTATCTTACTGTTCATATTTTGCCCCAGCTGCACACGCATGCAGTTATTTTTAGTTGATTATAATTTCTTTTCATATTGTCCATGGGGTTCTCTAGGCAGGAATACTTGAGTGGGTTGCCATTTCCTCCTCAAGTGGAGCACATTTTCTCAACTTTTCACTATGACCCGTCCATCTTAGGTGGCCCTGCATGGCATAGCTTCACTGAGTTACGCAGGCCCCTTCACTACGACAAGGCTATGATCCATGAAAGGGAAAAGATATGACATTGGAAGATGAGCCCTCCCAGATCAGAAGGTGTCCAATATGCTATTGGGAAAGAGCGGAGGCAAATACTAATAGTTCTAGAAAGAATATAATGGCTGGGCCAAAGTGGAAATGATGCTCAGTTGTAGATGTGTCTGGCTTCCCTGGTGGCTAAGACAGTAAAGAATTTGCCTGCACTGCAGGAGACCCGGGTTCAATCCCTGGGTCAGGAAGAGCCTCTGGAGAAGGCAATCCATTCCAGTATTCTCGCCTGAAGAATATCATGGACAGAGGAGTCTGGCAGGCTACAGTCCATAGGATCACAAAGAGAAGGACATGACTGAACGACTAACACTTCTACTTTCTGGTGGTGAAAGTAACGTATGATGCTGTAAAGAACAATATTGCATAGGAACCTGGAATGTTAGGTCCATGAATCAAGGTAAATTGGATGTGGTCAAACAGGAGATGGCAAGAGTGAACAGTGACATCTTAGGAATCAGTGAACTAATATGGACGAGAATGTTTGAATTTAATTCAGATGACCCTTATATCTACTACTGTGGGCAAGAATCCCTTCGAAGAAATGGAGTAGCCCTCACAGTCAACAAGAGTCTGAAAGGTAGTATTTGGGTGCAATTTCAAAAATGACAGAATGATCTCAGTTCATTTACAAGGCAAACCATTCAACGTCACAGTAAACAAAGTCTATGCCCCAAACACTGATGCCAAAGAAGCTGAGGTCAAATGGTTCTCTTAAGATCCACAAGGCCTTCTAGAACTAACACCAAAAGAAAGACGTCCTTTTCATTATAGGGGACTGGAATGCAAAGTAGAAAGTCAAGAGATACCTGGAGTAACAGGCAAGTGTGGCCTTGGAGTACAAAATGAAGCATAGCAAAGGCTAACAGAGTTTTGCCAAGAGAACACACTGGTCATAGCAAACACCCTCTTCCAACAAAACAAGAGACGACTCTACACATGGACACCACCAGATGGTCAATACTAAAATCAGACTGATTATATTCTTTGATGCCAAAGATGAAGAAGCTCTATACAGTCAGTAAAAATAAGACCTAGAGCTGACTGTGGAAAATTCTGAAAGAGATGGGAATACCAGACCACCTGACCTGCCTCTTGAGAAACCTGTATGCAGGTCAGGAAGCAACAGTTAGAACTGGACATGGAACAACAGACTGGTTCCAAATAGGAAAAGGAGTACGTCAAGGCTGTATATTGTCACCCTGCTTATTTAACTTAAATGCAGAGTACATCGTGAGAAACGCTGGGCTGGAAGAAGCATAAGCTGGAATCAAGATCACCAAGAGAAATATCAATAACCTCAGATATGCAGATGACACCACCCTTATGGCAGAAAGTGAAGAGGAACTAAAAAGCCTCTTGATGAAAGTGAAAGAGGAGAGTGAAAAAGTTGGCCTAAAGCTTAACATTCAGAAAACTAAGATCATGGCATCTGGTCCCATTACCTCATGGGAAATAGATGGGGAGACAGTGGAAACAGTGTCAGACTTTATTTTTGGGGACTCCAAAATCACTGCAGATGGTGATTGCAGCCATGAAATTAAAAGACACTTACTCCCTGGAAGGAAAGTTATGACCAACCTAGATAACATATTAAAAAGCAGAGACATTACTTTGCCAACAAAGTTCCGTCTAGTCAAGGCTATGCTTTTTCCAGTGGTCATGTATGGATGTGAGACTTGGACTGTGAAGAAAGCTGAGCACCGAAGAATTGGAAGCTTTTGAACTGTGGTGTTGGAGAAGACTCTTGAGAGTCCCTTGGACTGCAAGGAGATCCAACCAGTCCATCCTGAAGGAGATAAGTCCTGGGTGTTCATTGGAGGGACTGATGCTGAAGCTGAAACTCCAGTACTTTGGCCACCTCATGTGAAGAGTTGACTCATTGGAAAAGACTCTGATGCTGGGAGGGATTGGGGGCAGGAGGAGAAGGGGACGAAAGAGGATGAGATGGCTGGATGGCATCACTGACTTGATGGGCATGAGTTTGGGTAAACTCCAGGAGTTTGAGGTGGACAGGGAGGCCTGGCATGCTGTGATTCATGGGGTCGCAAAGAGTCAGACACGACTGAGCGACTGAACTGAACTGAGAGCTGACTGTAGCTCAGATTATGAGTTTATTATTGCAAAATTTAGGCTTAAATTGAAGAAAGTAGGGACAACCACTAGGCTATTCAGGTATGACCTAAATCAAATCCTTTAACATTACATAGTGGGGAGGTGACAAATAGATTCAAGAGATTAGATCTGGTAGACAGAGTGCCTGAAGAACCATGGAAAGATGTTTGTAATATTGTACAGGAGGCAGTGTCCAAAACCACCTCAAAGAAAAAGAAATGCAAGAAAACAAAGTGGTTGTCTGAGGAGACTTTACAAATAGCTGAAGAAAGAAGAGAAACAAAAGGCAAGGGAGAAAGGTAAAAATATATCCAACTGAATGCAGAGTTCCAGAGATTAGAAAGGAGAGATAAGAAAGCCTTCTTAGGTGAACAATGCAAAGAAGTACAAGAAAACAACAGAATGGGTAAGACTAGATATCTCTTCAAGAAAATTGGAGATCTCAAGGGAACATTCCATGCAAGGATGTGTAAGGTAAATGACAAAAACAGTACGGATCTAACAGAAGCAGAAAAAGAGATTAAGAAGAGGTGGCAAGAATACACAGAAGAACTATACAAAAAGGTCTTAATGACCTAGATAACCATGATGGGGAAACAATGGAAACAGTGAAAGACTTTATTTTTTCGGGCTCCAAAATCACTGCAGATGGTAAATGCAGACATGAAATTAAAAGATGCTTGCTCCTTGGAAGAAAAGCTATGACCAACCTAGACAGCATATTAAAAAGCAGAGATGTTACTTTGCCAACAAAGGTCCATCTAGTCAAAGTTGTGGTTTTTCCAGTAGTCATGTATGGATGTGAGAGCTTACTATAAAGAAAGCTGAGGGCCGAAGAATTGATGCTCTCGAACCGTGGGGTTGAAGAAGACTCTTGAGAGTCCCCAGTCTATCCTAAAGGAAATCAGTCCTGAGTATTCACTGGAAGGACTGATGCTGAAGCTGAAACTCCAATACTTTGGCCACCTGATATGAAGAACTGACTCACCAGAAAGACCCTAATACTGGGAAAGACTGAAGGTGGGAGGAGAAAGGGGTGACAGAGGATGAGATGGCTGGATGGCATCACTGACTCGATGGACATGAGTTTGAAGTAAGCTCCGGGAGCTGGTAATGGACAGGGAAGCCTGGCGTGCTGCAGTCCATGGGGTTGCAAAGAGTCAGACATGACTGAGCAACTGAACTGAACTGAACTGACTGAACCATGACGGTATTGTCAGTCACTTAGAGTCAGACATACTAGAGTGTGAAGTCAAGTGGACCTTAGGAAGCATTGCTATGAACAAAGCTAGTGGAGATGATGGAATTCCAACTGAGCTATTTAACATCCTAAAAGATGATGTGGTTAAAGTGCTGCACTCAATATGTCAGCAAATTTGGAAAACTTATCAGTGGCCACAGGACCAGAAAAGGGTAGTTTTCATTCCAATCCCAAAGGAAAGCAATGCCAAAAAATGTTCAAACTAGCAGACAATTGCACTCATTTCACATGGTAGCAAGGTAATACTCAAAATCCTCCAAGCTAGGCTTCAGTAGAACTTCAACGAAGAACTTCCAGATGTACAAGCTGGGTTTTGAAGAGGCAAAGAAAACAGAGATCAAACTGCCAACATTCACTGGATCATGGAAAAAGCAAGGGAGTTCCAAAAAAAATCTACTTCTGCTTCACTGACTACACTAAAGTCTTTGACTGTGGGGATCACAACAAACGGAAAAATTCTTACAGAGATGTGAGTACCAGACCACCTTTCCTGCCTCTTGAGAAACTTGTATGTGAGTCAAGAAGCAACAGTTTGAACTGAACATGGAACAATGGACTGGTTCAAAATTAGTAAAGGAGTACGTCAAGGCTGTACATTGTCACCCTGCTTATTTAACTTATATACAAGACACATCATGTGAGATGCTGGATTTTAAAAGGTGTCCAGTATCATTAAATACTAGGGAAAGGCAAATTAAAATCACAAGGGACACCACTACACATTGATTAGAATACCCAAATAAAAATTATTGATAATATCAGGTGCTGGGAAGGATCCCAGAGCAACTGTATTTCTCATACATTGCTGGAGGAAAACTAAAATGGAACAGCCACTCTGGAAAAAGTTCGGCAATTTCTTAAATATACACTTAACAGGCAATCATACTGCTGGCTACCCGAAGAGATGAAAATTTAAGTTCACATAAAAACCTGTAAACCAACGTTCACAGCAGCTATCCTGGAAATAATTAAAAATGAACACAACTCAGAAGTCCTTCAACAGATGAATGGATAAACTGACAAAGCCATACAGCTACTCAGCAATAAAGAATGCTGATAAAGACATGACAACTGCTTTTCTATTAAGCAGATCTTTTTAACTGAGTCACTTTGGGTCCAATTCACATGCCAAATGCAGCTTGCTAAAGTAAATACCCTGAGGACACTGAGATCAAAATGGCTTCTTTTTTAAAAAGGCTACTTCTTAATTCAATCCTTTGTTTAGGTTGAAACCAAATACTTTATAACCCAAACTTGCATTTGTATACTACAGAATCAACAGACCTGTTTAAGAACTCTCTGACCACTCTCAGAAAAGATAGTTAGAGGTTGAGTAGGAGCCCTCTCCATTCCATCCAGGACCTAGGCAGAAAGGAAAAAGGGCAAAGAGGAAGAAGAGAAACATCAGAAAGACAAGACTTAATGTTATACAAATAAACCTATTCAAAGCACACACACACACACAAAAGAATGAAATGTTGATACACAGAATTACTTGAATGGGTTGAATGGGTCCCCAGGGCATTAGGGTGAGTAAGTATAGTCAATCTCAAAGAATTACATATTGCATGATTCCATGTAAAAACATTCCTGAAATAATAAATTATAGTGATTAAGAACAGTGGAGTTAGGGGTGGGAGAAGGTGTCTGTGTGTGTCTACAGAGGGAGTTTCTCTATAGTGATGAAACGATTCTGTAGTCTGTGCTGGCGGCTACATAAATCTGCACAGATGATAAACTTCTGTAGCACTACTCACACACATGCACACACATAAAGATGCATATAAAAACTGGTGAAAGCAGAATAGAGTGTCTCCCTAACTAGTATTGTACCAGTGTTAGTTAGTGTCTAGCTAACTAGTATTGTACCAATGTCAATTCTGGGTTTCAACAACAAGCTACAGTACGTAAAATATTTTTGTTGTTGTTCAGTTGCTAAGTCATGTCCAACTTTTTCGTGACCCCATGGACTGTAGCCAGTCAGGCTCCTTTGTCCATGGGATTTCCCGGGCAAGACTGGAGTCAGTTGCCCGGTGGCTCAGCAGTGAAGAGACTGCCTGCAAAGCAGGAGATTCAGGTTCCATCCCCAGGTCAGGAAGATCCCCAGAAGAAGGAAAGGCAACCCACTCCAGTATTCTTGCCTGGGAAATCCCATGGACCGAGGAGCCTGGCAGGCTACAGTCCATGGGGTCACAAAAAAGTCAGACGTGATTTAGTGACAGAACAATAACAACAAACAATATAGAATATTACCACTGAGCAAAGCTGGAGGGAAGGTACACGAAAACTCTTGTACACTCTTCGTATTTTTATACTTCTTGTGAGTCTTAAGATCTCCCAAAAGAAAAAGTTATGAGAATAAAAAGAGGAGTAAAGTATTAAGATTTAACATGGATGAATCAATTTCAGTAACATTTGCTGAACTAAAGAAGCCAAACACAAGAGCACAAGGTATATAACAAATATAATTATATATATAAATATAAACAAATATAACTCCATTTGTTTCAAGTTCTAAAACAGGCCAATGGAAATATGATGATGGAAATCAGATCAGTGGTTGCCTATTGAACTGAGTGGAGAATTACTTAGAAGGAAACATGAGAGAACTTTCTGAGGTGGTAGAAATGTGCATTTTAATGTGTTTAAGTTATAGCTAAAAAGACGGAGTGAAAAATCCTCTTTAATAAACCCTGCTTGCAATGACCAAAATAGTAATAATAATTGTGGAACCCTGTGGGGATTGAAACTTTGGATGAAGGACTTTCTGATGAGTGACGACCCAAAGATACTGGAGGACAAATATTCCTGGAACTCTGGAAAGATGTAATTGCAAGACTGAAGTGGCCTAGTTAGTCAACTTACACTTTCCAAACCTCTTCTGTAAAATTTAGTGAGCCTATGAATGTAGATGGGCTTTAAAAAGATTATGGATTTATACTTTAGCACTTCCAACTTTTGTGCTTTTTACTCCAAAACATAAAATTATACCTGGCTTTCCCAACTGGCCATTTACAGTGTTTGAAAGGAATGCATATATACAGATGAAGATATTCAATGTGTCTGAAATGTTTGCAGTCAGTATTTTAAAGGAAATTCTCACCTGAGACCGCCTGAGTCCTCTGGAGTTGCTACTGCCATTCTGACTGAAGTGGTCAAGCTGGCTACACAGTCTCAGGATTACTGGTTTTTTAGGGTCTCTGTGTAAATAAAGGCCAAGAATACTGTCCTTTGTCTACATCATAGTCCATATTTTTGGCTTCTCTTTAGGCCTTTCTTCCCTTACCTTGGTATCTCCTTTTGCTTTGTAATTCTGAAATCTTTTAGTGCTGGATGGTGGGAGAGGTGAGAGAGGCAAGAGAACTGACTTACATTTTTGTTCTAAGCAGAACCCAGGAACCAGTGAGGGGTGATATCTCAAATTTGAGGATATTCCTGAGGATGCTGTGTGGCTGCCGGAGAAGTACTGGTTTCCTGTCAAGGACCTGACAAGTAAAAACTGTTGCTTGCCATTGTGCTCTACAAGAGTTGAGTTATTAGCCACTGCCACTGCTGACCATCAGCATACCCTGAAAGGAATTCAGGACAAAGACTGAAAAATGAGGCACTCCAAGCTCTGAGAACACCTGGTAAAACAGGCCTTCAGATAATTTCAGGAAAAAAGCTTATGAACCCAATTTCCTGCATCTCACCATACTTGGAAAAGCACTAAAAATCATTAACTAAAATATCTACTCATGACTAGCAGTAATCTTCTACCCCGATGTGTGCCAGACTGCATACCCTTCTCCAAATCACAATGTACTGAGAGCAGTCTCCTGGGGTGTAGTCTTCATTAAGCCCCCAAATAAAACGAACCTCACAGCTCTCACGTTGTGTGTTTTTATTTCAGTCCACAGACTGAAGGGACTAGGCAATGATGTCAGGTGAGGAAGACAGAACATCTTGACTTCACATCTTAGAGACAAACTCTCCATTTTAAAGATGATGAAGCAAAAGTCTAGAGACTAAAAGCCACGCCCAAGCAGCTGTGTCCAAATTTATTTCTCTAGCACTAACTAGCCTCTAGCTCCAGGCTCCAAACATTCAACCTGAGTATGATCCAGTTGTCTAAATACAGCTTATTCAGAATAGAGTCTTACCTCCCACCTACACTTAGTCTCCTCCCTTCCCCTACCCATCCAACAACAACAAAAACAAAGAAAACCTAAATCTTCCTCAACTCTTCCCCTTCCCTCATGGCAACCCTATTGATTCCAGTCCCAAACAGATCTTAAACCTGTCACCTCCTCTTCATGTTGAAGCTGTCCTCTATTTCAGTTCTCTCTACCAAGACTCCCTGGGGTCTCCCTGCTTCTGCCCTCACCCCTCTCCTCTCATTCCCATTCAGCAACCAGATTCCTGTGACCTAGTCTCTCCCCTGCTGCACTGGCTTCTCCGGGCCCTTAGAGTAAACCCAGATTCTCAGGTTGCAGACCAGCAGCTCGCAGCCCTCATAGAAATTTCTGACATGTTCTGGATAAGACTGAGGACTGGGGGAGTCCCCAGAGGTCCTACCTGACCCATTCCCCTCGCCCCCAAGTCGAAATGAGACCAATGAGATAAAGCTTCCAGAGGCTTTCCTAGTCAGGTTATGTTGCTGTTGTGCAGTCACTACGCGTGTCCGACTCTTTGTGACCCCATGGACCGCAGCACGTCAAGCCTCCCTGTCCCTTACCATCTCCCAAAACTTTGCCCAAGTTCATGTCCATTGTATGGGTGAAGCCATCCAGCCATCTCATTCTCTGACGCCCTCTTCTCAGGTGATAGGCCGTCTCTAAATGCAGGTTGTTGTAACTCCCTCCCAGGTTGGGACCCCAACTTCCGCTTTACCAAGCAGTGGGGAAAGACTACCTTTTACAGTAAGGAGTCCTAAAGTCAAATTCTGCCTCCCTACTTCAGTCTACCCATCTGAGAAATAGAGCTAATAACATTAACACTAATTACCTGAGAGAGTTCCTATGAGAATTAAGTGAGCCATAAAGCACTTAACATAATGCCTGGCACACGTGAAAGCTAGCTCCAGTTCATATTCTAAGGAACCAAAAGAGTGTTTCCAGAGCAACTTGTCAGACTGTAAATACCCAGTCACCAGATTATGTATAAAGTGCTACTTCGTACCAAAGCGTTTCTGTGCCTGCAGTTTTCACGGCCTCGAGTTACGCCCCTCAGCGTCTGACTTTCGGGCCCCGCGTTCAAAATACCAACACGAAGGGACGCGCCCCAGGCGTGCACCCAGAGCGCCAGCAGCCGCCTGCTCTCTCTACTTGTTTCCCGGCCGCCGCAGGCTGGGACTACCCACACGTCCCGTGGTCCCGCCCCCTCGCCCATGACGCACTGCGGGAGGCGGGGCACGCAGGCGTCGTGCCCTGCCATTGGCCCGCGCCGGCGGGGAGCGGGGTCCGACTCATTCGCGGCCCTGCTGTGCTGTCATTCGGCAGCGGCTAGAGGACACGGTCAAGATGGCGGTGGTTGCTGTGTTGGTGCGGAGACCCCTTGAGCAGGTAGGCAGTGGCTCCCTCGCTTATGACCCTGCGCGACCCCTGCCCACTCAGTCCCCCTCTGAGCGTCCTGTCTGTCTCCCTGCCAGGTCTCCGGGCTGCTGAGGAGGCGGTTCCACCGGACCGCGCCGGCTGCACTGCAGGTAACCAGCCCGGACGCTAGTCGGGCCGGGAAGGGCCCCTGGTCCCAGGGCAGAGGCTGGGGTCGCATGTCACCCATGCGAGGATTAGTGGAGTCAAATGGCCGATCTGAGGGAACTAGACTTAACACTTCTTCCCTCACCTCCCCTTAAAATTTTTTATTGTGGTAAAATACACATAACAAAATTCACTGTTTTAAACTGTGTATTCAGTGGCAGTAAGTACATTTAGCATGTCGTCCATTCACCAGCAGAACTTTATCATCGTCCCAAGCAGAAACTTACTTATTCAACAGTAACGCTCCCTGAGCCCCTGGTAACCTCTAACGCCTCGGTACTTTCTGTGGTGATGAATTCATGTATTCTAGGGATGGCCTATTGGAGAAGGAAGTGGTAACCCATTCCAGTATTCTTGCATGGAGAATCCCAGGGACAGAGGAGCCTGATGGGCTGCTGTCTATGGGGTCGCACAGGGTCGGACACGACTGAAGCGACTTAACAGCAGCAGTAGCAGCAGGGATGGCCTATAAATGGAATTTAATATTTTTCTTTATAGGTCTGACTTCTTTCACTTACCCAGTTTTCAAGGTTCATCCATGTTGTAGCATGTGTCAGAATTCCTTTCGTTTTTAAGGCTGAATAGTATTCCATTGTAGGCATATACCACTTTTTCTTACCCACTCACCACTGATGGACACCTGAGTTGTTTCCACCTGTTGGGTTTTGGATAATGGTGCTGTGAACATTGATGTGCAGTTATCTGAGTCCCTGCTTTCAGTTCTTTGGGGTATAAATCTAGAAGTTGGAATTATTGGATTATATGGCAATTCTGTGTTCAAGTTTTTGACGAATTTCTCTCTTTTCTCATTTTTGTTACTGGAGGATTCTGCCAACCTTTATAGTTGAGTAATTCCTAGATCCTGAAGGCAAAGTGTTTGGCAGTGTCTGGCTCTTAGTTAGTGCTCAATATGTAGTGTTACTTAGGCTTCCTTAACTGTTCTCTGCCCCACAGTATACCAAATGTGGAAATAAAATTATCCAGTGTACTGTCTACTTAGGAAAGCACCTGTGAACTGGTCTGGCGAGCACGCAGATTTCTCAAGATTAGGTAGTCATTAAGAAAAAGGGGACTTACCTGCTGGTCCAGTGGTTAAGAATCCACCCTGCAATGCAGGGGACGTGGGTTCTATCCCTGTTCGGGGAACTAAGATCCCACACGGGAAACTGAGCATGTGCGCCACTACTACTGAGCTCTTGTATGGCAACTGCTGCGTCGGTGAGCCACAATGAAAGATCCCGCGTGACACAACGCGAAGATCCCGTATGTGCAACAAAAACCCAGTGCAGCCAATGAATATTAAAAAGGGAAGTGTTTAGTATACTTCTTATTTATACATCTAATCATAGACTGGCAATGAGCAATAGAAATGTTACTTTTTAAATTCTTTGAACTTTTAAAGAGAAGCCTGTTCTGTTGAGGGTTTTTGTATCATGTGCTATGGGCAGCCTAGGTCAAGAGAGAATCTCAGTAGTATCCTAAGTAATCCTGTAGTTTATTGACTGCTTTCCCATACCTGTGACAGGTAACAGTTCGTGAGGCTATAAATCAAGGCATGGATGAGGAGCTGGAAAGAGATGAGAAGGTATTTCTCCTTGGGGAAGAAGTTGCCCAGTACGATGGGGCATATAAGGTAACTAAGAGAAAAAAAAAAACACTATACAGAATTGAGGTGGCCATTTGCCCCCAGTACAATTAGAAGTAATGGGGTCATTCCTTAATTATAGGTTAGTCGAGGCCTGTGGAAGAAATATGGAGATAAGAGGATCATAGATACTCCCATATCTGAGGTAAGCCTTCCATCAGGAAGCAGACCTTGGAGGGGCATGTTTGTTAAAGGGAACTACTCTAATTTTTGTGGATTTTTACTTACATCTGCATTTTATTTTCTAGATGGGTTTTGCTGGAATTGCTGTAGGTGCAGCTATGGTATGTAGTCTTCTTTGTGAATGTCACCCAGAGATTTCTTTTAACAAGACCTTTTTAAAATCATTGCTTGAGTGTTGAGGGGGCAAAGTAGTTATTTGCCACTCTAAACTGATGTTTTCCAGTCTTTTCAACATCTTTTCAACATTTTTTATTTGACAGGCTGGGTTACGGCCCATTTGTGAATTCATGACCTTCAATTTCTCTATGCAAGCCATCGACCAGGTTATAAACTCAGCTGCCAAGACGTACTACATGTCAGGGGGCCTTCAGTCTGTGCCCATAGTCTTCAGGGGGCCCAATGGCGCCTCAGCAGGTGTAGCTGCCCAGCACTCACAGTGTTTTGCTGCCTGGTATGGGCATTGCCCAGGCTTAAAGGTGGTCAGCCCCTGGAGTTCAGAGGATGCAAAAGGGCTTATTAAATCAGCCATTCGGGATAACAACCCAGGTCAGTAGAGGGGTGTGTCGTGCATCTCTTTTGAACATTGAAGTGCTAAAATGAAATATATGCATGGAAGGAACCATTAAAGATCATTAAAGTTAGACGTAGATATATGTTAGAGATTTACAGATGTAGTAAACATAAAAACAAAATAGTGTTTTTCTTATCTGTTACTATATGGGGGCCAGTTAGGTACAAGAGAAATTTACTGCATACCTGTAACACTTGTTTAACCCCAGAGGTAAAATCAGAATTAACCAGACTATAGATGTCTGTATCTAAACCTTCCATAAGGGTACTGGACACTGATGCTTCCTAATCAGCATGGTGAAACATCTCACAGAATGAATGATAGTGTTGTGTAGATCTTTTTAGTCATGTGGTTACTTTGGTTTAAATATTTATATATTGCAGTGGTGGTGCTGGAGAATGAATTGATGTATGGAGTACCTTTTGAACTTCCTTCAGAAGCTCAGTCAAAAGATTTTCTGATCCCTATTGGAAAAGCCAAAATAGAAAGGCAAGGTAAGAGAAATTAGTATGCACTTCAACATTATTAGTACTCTGTTCCTTCTGTTTATGTCGATCTAGAAGTTACTGGCCTTTACTTTGACTAGGAAATTATAGGATGAGTTCAAGCTTAAAATGTGTTATGCCTTGACTGCACCATGTATTTGTGCTTTTCTAAATCTGAGCCTAGTAGATGTGTACTTCATTTTCAGAAAGGCTGTCACATTCCGCATCTCACTGGAATGAAGTTAAGATTTTACAAATGAACAAGAACCACAGCTGGCTACAGAGAAGGACAGTGTGTTTGGTTTCAGCCTGACCTCTGATCTGTGACAACTTTGTTTCAGGAACACACGTAACTATAGTTGCTCATTCAAGACCTGTGGGCCACTGCTTAGAAGCTGCAACAGTGCTGTCTAAAGAGGGAATTGAATGTGAGGTAAGTGGACATTCACGTGTTCTTAGAGAATCAGAAAGATACCTTTAAATTTAAGACCCAGAAAGAGGAGTTTGAGTTCTGTAACAGGTTAATTAGATATAAAATCTTGCTTTGTCGCTTAGTTCTGTCTCAGCTTAATGGTGGGAACCTACTTAGTTTTCAAATACCTAGCTTTTTACCAGCTAGTATCTGGATCTTTTTGGTATCTGTTTTATCAAGTTAAGATCCAACCTTGGGTGCATGAGACAAGTGCTCAGGCCTGGTGCACTGGGAAGACCCAGAGGGATCGGGTGGAGAGGGAGGTGGGAGGGGGGACCGGGATGGGGAATACATGTAAATCCATGGCTAATTCATTTCAATGTATGACAAAAACTACTGTAATGATGTAAAGTAATTAGCCTCCAACTAATAAAAATAAATGGAAAAAAAAAAAACTATATCACAAGCTCAAAAAAAATAAAATAAAATAAATAAAATGTTATAAAAGAAAAAAAAGAAGTTTCTTTGTATTAATATTGAAATATCTTTGGAAAATAAAGTGAAAGCAAGTTAGATTAAAAAAAAAAAAAAGATCCAACCTTAGAGCTGGAAGTGGGGAGAATGGAAAACTTAGAAGTCATTGAGTCTAACCCTTTGATACCCAGGAGATACCACTTGCTAGTTATGCCTGAGCAAGTTATATGTGTACTCTAATGAATCTCAGCGTCATCAGCAGTAAAGTGAGGATAATACATTTACTGTCCCGCCAGGGTGGCTGTGGACTTGTACTTATTGTAGCGCTGGTGCTTGGTAAGCACTCACGTGTTAGTCTCTGTTCTGATGAGGAAGTTAGAGCCAAGGGAGGACAGGTGGGTTCTGCAAGCGAACAAAGCTGCTTGTAGCTTTTCATTAGTTTCCCCTTTGACACAGGCAGATTTCCCCAGACTCGAAGATTGCCTGGAAATGCAGGTTTCATCCCTGGGTCAGGAAGATCCCCTGGAGTAGGAAATGCAACCCACTCCCGTATTCTTGCCTGGGAAATCCCATGGACAGAGGAGCCTACCGGGCTACAGTCCATGTGGTTGTCAAGACTCAGACATGACTGAGTGACTTAGAACACACACACACAAGAAGGGAAGTGGCGTTATGGGGATAAAACTGTTTGCGAGGCAGTGGCTCTGGAAAGCTATTTACTGTATTGTCTGTCTAGGTGATAAATTTGCGAACCATCAGGCCAATGGACATTGAAACAATAGAAGCCAGTGTCATGAAGACCAATCACCTTGTAACCGTGGAAGGAGGCTGGCCACAATTCGGAGTAGGAGCTGAAATCTGTGCCAGGATCATGGAAGGTATTTCAGAGACACTGATTCCAGAAGAGTTAAGCTGTAATAACACTGTCTATTACAGGACAGAACAAGCAAAAGCTAGGAATGATCAAATGACTTGAAATTTTCAACTTGTCAGCTGGGTATTTTTCCTTTGCGTAAATGTTTGAAAAAAGCAAAACCATGAACAGTTCTTTGTAATTAGCCTAGATTTCAGACTTCCCTCGTCTGGGCAGCCATACCTGCTGTGCTGAGGCGGTGGTACTCAGCTGGTTTTTCCTTGCCTCTCTCACTTTGCACCTCCTTCCCTCTTAGGCCCCGCGTTCAATTTCCTGGATGCTCCTGCAGTTCGTGTCACTGGTGCCGATGTGCCTATGCCTTATGCAAAGATTCTAGAAGACAACTCTGTACCTCAGGTTAAAGACATCATATTTGCAATAAAGAAAACACTGAATATCTAGTTTGGACATGAAGTTCAGGTCATTGGAATTTACTTAAAATACTTGCTGACTCTTCATCTGGATTGTCCTATAAGACCTTTTAATTCATAAAGTTATCTCTGAAGCAACAACAGATTTTTTTTTACTGGGAAGAAGTTTAAATGTGTTTGTGGTAAAACTCTCCACTCTCCTAAGTTCCATGTTTTTTTGGTCTGTTACAGTACCATGTTCTTTGAATAAGATTCATGTGCAATTTTACCCTCTCACTGGAAGAACATGGTGTAAATGTGGCAGAGTCCTGATGAAAGATATATCCAAAAAAGGATAACTTATATGTAAAAATAAAAGCATTTAATCTACATTTACTGTTAAGATTGTTTTGATAAGGAATAAAGGAATTCCTAACTATGACTAATGGTATTTTTATATTCTAGAGATAATAAATGTGGCATAGAAGTCCTAGAATTCTGTTAAGAAATTAGTGCCATCAGGAACTAAATGCTAATCTAGACTGCATCACTCACAACAGAAACTTGCCCACCGACTCTTCAGATGCTTAATTCCAGTAGGTTCTCTTCAAAGTTAAACCAAGGTCCATGTCAGGTATTTTTCCCACTGCCAAAGAACATAATATTCTGCCATACACTGCTCTTCTCAGAAGTTGAGATGGAAAAGATAGATGTAAGTTAGTTACAGAAGCACATAAGTGGTACAAAAACTTCCCATTAAAATATCTAGCCAAGCTAAAAACAATACATTTTCTTGACACAGTTTATTTTAATAAAAAATACAGCTGAACATTTATCACAGATTACATGAAACTATACACAATGACATTCTCTCTGCATAGTAACCAACACTGATGTGTATAACTTGATTTTTTTAGATGGATTATTTATAATCCTTTAAAGTGCAATTTATTTAAGGGTTTAAGCAAATCATAGGATAAAGGATCTTTCTAATAAATGAGTAATGTTAAAAAGATGATATAATTGGATAAATCTTTCAAAAATCAGAACTGATTTCTATAGATGCCAAATTTACTTGTAATAATGACCGCCCCCCCCCCAAGCCCCAAACTTGACTTAAATGCTAAGGATTAAGAAGATCCTTGACTTGGCAAGAGCTTTTCCTGATGTTAACATTTTTTTGTCGATTCAACACATACTAACTAAAAGGAACAAAGAGCCTAGAGGAGTCCCTTTAGCAGCCCTGAGTTCTGTAACCACAAAGGAGTTCCTGACTGAACTTGAGAGAAGGCTGTGAACTTCCACCTTCTACTTGAGGGGGAGATGAAGAACTCGGTTGCTTCTCTGACTCTCAGCGACATCACTATGCTTTGGGCTACAGTGTTAATGTCTAAGATGAAATTAAAGGTAGCAAAAAACAGTTTTATCTAAGAAATAACCAGAAAATACTTTAGAATAGAGAAATTATGAGAGGAACAGTTCTAGGAGCTGTCTGGCGGGATGGGAGGGATTGTAACACCAAGGCCATTTACCTCAGTGACTGAATATTGTCATCATTTTTGTTTTTTGTCCATTTCCTTCAGTTGGTGGAAATAATTGATTATTGATTCTGATAACGCTGCTGCGCACCAAAAGAGGGTGAACCAGATTCTGGAAGCTAACCAAGGAGCAAAATATTTCTTAAGGCAGCAATGCCAGCCTGACTTTATTCTACTTGAAGACTGTGTTTCCCTCTTGAAAAGCCCCTTACATGAGCATCTGCAAAGTCGTATGTGGCTGTACTGGCTCAGCAATTATTCATCCAGAAGGAGGGTACTTCAGGGGGTGGAGGTGGAAGGAAAAAAAAAACAAAGAACTTTCCCCTCCGAGTGTAAACACGAAGCTTCAGCCGATCTTAGGAGCGCTATGATCACAGGTTTCGGCTTTCCTCAAAGTTCCTTTTTGGAAATTCTGGATGGAGCTGAGTAAGGCCCCTCGGCTCACGCCATTCACAGCCTGGGGTGGAAGCTGTGAGGGCACCTCTGTGCTCGCAGGAGGTGAGGGAGTTGCTGCTGGTGGAGGCGGAGGTGGAGGAGGTGGAGGTAACGCGGACATCCCTGTGGAGGAGAGGGGATAGTCAGTATTTCTGCAGGTACCCTGCACACATGGTATGCTCAGTCCTGGGCAGAAAGGACTTGGGGAAGACTGCAAACATTTTCCCTCAGAGGGTCTAAGATACTTTGTGATTTTTTTAAAGTTGCCATTTCCTCCAAGTTAACAGTCATGTGAGAAAAGACTAAACAAATATCACAGATTACATAAAACTACACAGAGTGATATTCCCTGCATAGATGAATTTCCAGATTTTAAAAATGATCCCAAAAGAAAGGTTCCCTTCCCTACTCTTTCCAGGTTTCAGGCAGCTCCACCTACTCCTGGGCTAGCAATGAAAGACAGACATCTGTATGCCCAGAGCTGGGCTACCTAAATACCGATTACTAGAAAGGGGTGAACAGTTTAGCTGCTCCAACGCACACAGTATTTGAAGGATGTGATTTAACATGACATGACAAACCACTTAGGATTCTCAGCAAGGAACCATTGTCTGCTGGGTTATGGGCTCCTCAGGAGGGTCTTTTTTTTTTTTTTTCATCTGTCTTGAGTGTACTAGGTTGCCTGAAAGAAATATAAAATGCTAATAATTGTCAGCAGTGCTCAGCAAGGGGCAGAGGACTTTCTCCTGCAATGGCACTCTCAAGGAGGTGTCTTCCTCAAACTCAAACACCCTTGTCTCTACTGGGAGCCAACCCTACAAGACAGAAATGCACTGACCCTACACCTTTGCTGACGTGCTGGGGGAGACTGGAGTGGCGGGCTCTACCCTGGTGGGCAAGAAGGAAACTGAACAGGTATCTGAAACTTCTCTTAGCTTCCTTCCAGGTACACAGATGTTGTGCACTTGAATTGTATACTTTTGAATCAACAAATGAATTTCATCCCCTTCGAACAAAATAAACACTAGGTTGAGAAAAGGCCTTGCTTCAAAGAAGTTGCCTGTGCTACAGTGAGTTGCCCCATTTCCTGGGAACCGGGCAGCTCCCCATGACTCCACCTCTCTGTTCCTAGCCTCGCCCTCCACCCTATCCTAGGGCTGCCCCAGCAAGACATTCTGTTGGATCCAGGCTCCCCCACCACCTCCCTGAGCTGTGGTGACAAGAGAACATACCCACCACAACTTGACTTTATACAGATGGGTGTTCAGGACCATCAGTTACATAATTCAACAAGAGCAACCTTTTTTTTTTTTTTTTTACCAACTGTGATAGGCCATGGTTAAAGTATTTCATAGAAACCACTTACCTTCCTTTACATCTTTTACCCAAACCTAAAGGCAGCTGAAATTAAAGAATCACACAGATACACACACTCATGCTCTGGAGTTCTTGAAATTCTCAAATAATATGGCAATACAAATAGTGAACACAGACAGATGAACAAAATGTCATTTTCACTGGTTCTATATAATGACAACTAATGAAGTTCTATTATGTTGTATGCCAGGGTGGATTATGGGAAGATGCCCCTGGCCTGGTGTTACAGGGTTACAGAGATAAAAAGGGACTTGCAACCTGACATGACTGTAGAGATGAGAAGAGCAGGGAAAACCGCTGTGTCATATAAGCGTTCCTCTGAAGGGTGTTCTTGGAAAGTGACCATTAAAATACCAGGAGGGGAGATGGCCTCTGAAGCCTCTTGGAACTCAACTGCAGAGCCCGGAGGACTGAGTGGATGCCAAAACCCTCCCGGTGCCCCTCCCCAGCACTCTCAGCCAATGGCCAGAAAAGGGCAGCGGAATTGGACTTGACCTGGAGGGCCCAATATGTACGGGAATGAGCGCCAGCATTTCTGCCTCCCAGCTCTGGGCTTTGACCCGGGCAGAAGAGTCAGGGCGGGTTACAGACCAGAAGACAGGGCTGCAACAGCACTTTGTTCTACTAAAGGCATGGAACTGACTACCCAGGAACCAGCCACCCTTCTAGCCCAGGACTCTGGGAGGTGAGAGCTGGGCCTCGGGGACTAGACTTGGTACAGGCTGCCATCTTGGCACAGAACTAAGCTGCTTGGCCCTCATGCGGAACCAGCCCTGGACAGTGGCCTCATTCTTACTGGGCACTCAAAATTAGAAGTGCACATTCACTACCACAGTTTGGGGACTGGGGTTGATGCTCAGGAAACAGACCCTCACTGTCCAAGTAAAGGCTAAGACTGTCTAAATGAATTGCTTTGAATATGTAGGTGGGTAAATAATTCCACTGTCCAAAGTACCACAGGATAACCTGTGCTGCTGGGGGCTGTGCAAGGAGAGTCCGCTCATCCAAAGGGAAAAATAAGGTCGCCAGAGGTGCCCTCACAGAGGGCCAGACCCATCGTAAAGGGCCCCATATCCCATGAGGTCTGCCTCTCCTCCCTGGGCCTGCAACCACCAGGGCAGATCTCCATATAGGGTCAGGCCCAGGAGCAGCTCAGAAGCCTCAGGAAGGTGGGGGGGGGGTTGCGGGGAGAGAGGTCAAGGTCAACGCTTGACCTTGGAGGAGGCAAAAACACATCCCAGGGACTCACAGTCTTAACTACAGGTCCCATCAATTTTTTTGGTCCTTTTTTAGTTTTCCTTTTTTGCCTCTTCTATGGTCCACAAAATTCCTTTAAAGGTTCACTGGGACTTAAGCTATAACACATGGCTAATAATGTGGGAGATGGGGGAATGTTACCACCATCCAAACTCAGAGTTGACTCATGGGCCTGTGACAAATCTGGAACAACTGCCTGATGCCTGGGCTCCCCTACTCCCCAGATGTGAGTGAGGGCCCCTCCAGAGGCCTCCTAAAGCCCCATCCCCAGGTCGCGGACACCACCAGATTCCACAGTAGACTGACTGCCAACTGGATCTAGCTTTCAAAAATGTTGGCCTCCAATACCCCAGGTGGCGGAATGCTCCAAAACAGCTTATCTACAGTGATAACCAGGTCAGTCATGATCTGTCCAATCTCACCTTCTCTTGGACAAAAACCCCGAGAGTTAACTATTCCACCCTCCCCAGTACCCCAAATGGGAGCCTGGCAGCCCGGCAGAGGCCATGAAACAGGCCACAGACTGTTGCAGCAAGATCACAGGTTAGATCCAGGCAGAAACGCCTTCCCCAGCCGTGTCAAAAGGACCTCTGAGAGTCCCCTTCCCTGGGCCAACTTTGGCAGTGGGCAGTCAACTACTGCCTGCGGGTCTGGGTTCCTTCGTGGTCCCCACACTCAGGAAGGGACATCACCTGGCCTTCAGACCAACACCAGACCTACCAGCTACCCTCAGAAGGAACTGGAGGCCAGTGACCCCTGAAGCAGGCAGCCCCCAGCTGTTTGAAACTGCCTTTGCCTTTTACCTCAGAAAGATGGGGAGGCTGTATTCATGTCCCAATTATTATTGAGGATGCTTAAAAAAGAACTGTTTTCCCTAATATCAGTTATAAAGCCAGTAAGTGGCTTCCCTGTGACCAGGAATGCAATTGCCCAACGTCCGTTCCCTTTTGTCAGAGTAACAAGGAACCAGCACGTTTGCAACAACAGGACTGTGAGATGCTGGCTTCCAAAATTAAAATTCCAAAATGCCATGCAGTTGATGTGTAGGTTTTAGGGCTGTATTTTAAAACTAAAATCAGAGTGAAAAATGAAAATTTTGAAGGTCATGATGAAAATGAAATGAATGTAAATGAAGTCACTGGGGCGCCTTTTAAAGATGCTGTATTTCATTTAAATATCCAGACAAGGAAATCGTCTCGAATCAGCTTTCCCATTTGTTCATCACTTCAGTGATCTAGACACATTGTCCCATTTCACAGACAGAAACAGAGCATCTTTAAAGTTAGAAAAATCAGTATAGCTTACTTTACCGAAAATTCACGTTCAATATGGTGCATGCTCTACTGAAAATAGCAAAGAGAGAGAGAGGGGGACACAAGTCATTATTCAGTGTCATTATTTAGTGACATTATTTAGTGTCATTTAATCAAATAGAGACAATAAAATATTAGTCTGAATCACATGCTGATTATTCTCATTGCAAACTAGGGTATAATTTAAGTGAATCACAAGAAGCACAGTTCGTAAATATGACGGTGATCCTCTTAAGAACATGGCAAACATATTAATACTAACAGAGTAACCGATGAGTCACTTTCCTCTTCATTCTTTGTATTTCTTTCTTCTGAACCAGTTAGGTGCTATTCAGAAGACCCATCATGGTTTTATCTCCCCTGAAAAGTGGAATGGGTCCTGGGAGTGTACCTAGTTCTATTACTAAATAAGGCCAGTTTATGAAGAGGAGAGCACAATGAGAACTGATCACTTGTCCACGCAAGTCCTCTATAGTCTAAAATAGAGATGTGTCTTTCCAAACCTGGGAAGAGCAAAAGCACGGGAATGTGTAAGCTGGCAGGAACACGGGGCCCTTCCCTGAAGGCGCTTACATCCAGAGGCTAAACAGGGCAGTGAGCAGAGGTAGCTTACTTAAGACTTGCTTGTGGTTCAGTTACTAAGTCATTTCCGACTCTTTGTGACCCCATGGACTGCAGCACACCAGGCCTTCCTGTCCTTCACCATCCTCTTGACTTTGCTCAAATTCATGTCCACTGAGTCGGTGACGTTATATCTAACCATCTCATCCTCTGCCGTCCCCTTCTCCTCCTGCCCTCAATCTTTCCCAGCATCAGGGTCTTTTCCAGTAAGTCAGTTCTTTGCATCAGGTGGCCAAAGTTTTGGAGCTTCGGCTAAGGCATCAGCATCTACTTAAGACTGAAGTGAAGAAGTGAAGTGAAGTCGCTCAGTCGTGTCCGACTCTTCGCGAGCCCATGGACTGTAGCCCACCAGGTTCCTCTGTCCATGGGATTTTCAAGGCAAGAATACTGGAGTGGGTTGCCATTTCATTTCCAGGGGTTCTTCCCATCCCAGGGGTTGAACCCAGGTCTTAGCATTGCAGGCAGAAGCTTTAACCTCTGGGCCTAAGACTAGAAAACTATTTAAAAAAAAGGGTGGGGGAGTGGGGGCGGGGGGGGGGGGGTAATTCCCAGGCAGTCCAGGGATTAAGACTTGACACTTTCACTGCCAGATTGGGACCAAAGATCATGCAAGCCTCAGAACACAGCCAGAAAAAAAAAAAAAAAAAACACATTTTTTTCCCTGTCTCCTTTTCACTAACTAGATTCCAGGTTAATTGTGAAAGATAAACTTTTCCCTGACAGTGAATCCCAGAGTTCTGAATGAACTAACCTGCTCCCCCGCCTAAAGGAGAATCCCTTCCTCTGAGGAGGGACTGGTCAGAGGCCCACGTGGGGTGCAGCAGGCTGACCACTGACCTGGGGCAGCTCTGGGAGGATGCTGGGGCCACTGCCTGCCCACTCCACTCCAGCAACTGAGGACCCAGGGAAGGAGCTCATACACTGGGCTTGGAGGCAGGGAGGAGGGCCGCAGGCCAGCAGCAGAGCAGAACCAACACACTATTTACAGAAGCACCACGGGACAGACCCACTCATCCCAAATGGAAACTGCTTTACGTGGTTTTGAGAAAAAGAGGCGATTTTTAGGGCCACAGATGTCTATTTTGAGCCTAGAGTGGGTTTCAGACTTTGATGTGGCTAGATAAATCCTGGGAGCTCCAACATTCTAAAAGAACTTCTTCCTTTTCTTGTACCTTATTTATTTGTTTTACTGAAGTACAGTTGATGTACAATATTATATAAGTTACAGGTGTACAATATAGTGATTCAGAGTTTTTAAAGGTTACGCTCCACTCAGAGTTATTGTAAAGTTTTGGTTCTAGGCCCTGTGTTGTACAGTACATCCTGGTAGCTTATTTTACACATCATAGTTGTGTCTTACTTATCCTAAACCTTCCTTCCTGTTACTCAAGTTCTCAGTCATTCTGTGCCCACAAGGCCCCCTTCGCCGCCTCCTCCAGTCCCGCACACATGAAACTTCCCTCTTTGCAGTCCCTCTCACAGACTGGCTTTCTACCAACTGCCAGCTCTCTCTCTTCAAAATTATTGCTTAAAATGATAATCTGCAAGCAAGGAGGGCTAGAATTCTCTTGCAGGGTATTCACAGCTTAACTTCACAGTACTTTCTTGCTTATCAAGCCCTGTGTACATTATCTACCTCATAAAGACCAGGAATCCTCTTAAAAGACAGCTTCAAAGAATGGAGATGACTTGTGCAAGGTCACCCGGCAAGTGGTGGAGCTCCGTCCCAAGCCCGGGGTCACTAGCGCCTCTTTCAGGGCTCCTATCACACCAGCCAAGCACAGCTTTTAACAACACAGGCCCTGCAGTGCGCAGGTGCTCAGGAGGAACCAGGGAGATGAACAGGCCAAGAAACTAAGACTGAATCCTGGCTCCAGCATCTCCCACTTGTGTGACCTCAGTCAAGGTCCACAAGAGCCTCAATGTCTTTGTCTGTGAAATGGAGCTGTAAGTATAATCCCTGCTTCTTGGATAGGAAGGTATTCATGAGGATTAAATAAAACAGTAACTATAAATCTCCTAGAACAGTGTCTAGGACAAAATAAACATTCAAATCATGTGAAATACAATGATTAACAACAATAATAATTTGGGTTTCCTGCTTACTTAAGAGTTCCCCAAATACTCTTTATACTCTTTTGCAAATCTTTATTTTTTTTGCAAATCTTTTTAAACACACACACACACACACACAATAGCAAGACTGCAGGCCTGTCTCCTCCCAAAGGGAGCGTAGGAGCAAATATCTGCATGTAAATCAGAAACTTCTAAACCACTCAGCTCCATGAATTCAGAGTGTAAACACTAGCTGGTGACACTGACCCAGAGATGAGTCAGGATAAAGTATCTCAAAGTTCTTGAAAGAATGACCTTCTAGAGGCAGGAAACATACACTTTAGAAAAAAGAGCGAGCTAGGAATGTTCTCACTGGGAAAAAAAAAAAAAATTTAGAGAATTCCACCTTACCCAACAGAACTGCCAACAAACTTGAGGAAATCTTTCTACTCTTTCTCCCATCAATCTGGTAAGGATTTCAAGAAAAGGCCCTGGGCAGGGAGGTTCAGAGAGAAACAAGAGAGGCCTCAGTCCTCACACAAATGCTGGAAAGGACTCAGGAGTGTAAGACTCCTTTGCTTAGAAACACTTGTCTCTTCTGCCCTGTCCTGAAAGTAATTGAGCTTAAAATCACCCTTAGTTACCACAAATGCTTTTAAAACTGACGATTTCAGGAAGAAAGTCAATGCTGTCAAACTGATCTTGCCTCAATTGATCTATTGCTGAGCAAACTGCCAGGGGTGAGGCCACAGTGGGTTTATGGATGTAGGTGTGAGTGTGCTCAGCTGTGTCCGACTCTTTATGACCCATGGACTGTAGCCCGCCAGGCTCCTCTGTCCATGGAATTCCCCAGGCAAGAATACCAGAGTGGGTTGCCATTTCCTTCTTCAGGGGATCGTCCTAACCCAGGGATTCAACCCATGTCTCCTGTATCTCCTGCATTACAGGCAGACTGTTTACCCACTGAGCCACTGGTATAAATGATGTTATTGTCCAGCAAACAGTGGGTTTAGAGGATGCTTGATTAGAAAGAACTGAGATGGTCTCCTCTAACCCCCTCCCTTTTGCCTTTTTAACCCAAAAGAATCCTCCTGTCAAGAAGGAGACTAGAGTTCGATCCCTGGGTCAGGAAGATCCCCTGGGGAAGGAAATGGCAACCCACTCCAGAATTCTTGCCTGAGAAATCCCCCGCACGGAGACACCTGGCGGGCTGCAGTCCATGGGGTCAAAAAAGTCAGACATGCCTTAGCAAATAAACAACAACAACCCAAACCCAAACCCAGAAGACTTATTCAAGGTCTCCCAGTAACTCACAGTGCCCTGAGGACTGACTGTGTATCAGGTGCTGTTCTAACCTCCTAGGCCCGGACTCTCTGGATCCTCATAGTATATCCACTGACAGGCACTGTTGCTATCCTTGTTTACAAACGGGAAGCTGATGTGAAAGCTCTGCCTCTCTGTACACCAGGGCTAAATCAAACCTCTCTGGGTGAAAGCAGAAAAGGACAGCTTTATTAGTTAGCCAGGCACAGGTAACACAGAGGGCTCCTGCTTTGGAAAAACTATGTATCTCTACCCCCAGGGGATTTGGTGAGGGGTTTTGTAACAAGAGTTTAAGGGTGGGGTCCTGACAAGATTAAGGTGTGTGCAGGGCTTAATCTTGTCTCAGCAGGTTTCTGGATGCTCCTCCCTTGATTAGCAACTCTACCCTTTGAAATTCAGGGATGGTCACGGAGGCTGGTGTCCCATCTACAAGAAACAAGGGACAAAAGGGCCTCCATGCCCAGGAGCCCTATCTGGCCTCAGTTGATTTTGAAATCTGAAGCCCAGGGAGGTCAAGTGTCTTCTCCAAGGTTCTATCTAGAACTACAGAGTGGTGACCCTCAAGTTTAGGTTCTGCAAGCCAAGATGTAGATCTCAAGGGTTCCCAGATGGAGCTGTGCTTGAGATGCTACCTTCAGCAGGAATTCCTTTTCAACGCTAGCCCTTGAAAATGAAGACTTCTCCTTCATTTCTTGAGAAAATCGCATATTATCATAAAGCCAGAAGATATTAATACTATGCTTGACTTAGTTCCCAGATAAAGCACAAATGTGGCCTAGAAGTAAAGACATAAATTGGAGTAAATTGTGATTCCAGCAATAAAACAGGGAGCGTGCAGAGAGGCAGCAAGAGAGATGAGCCCAGTGAGAAGCCTGGCTGCCTGTCCTGAAACGGAAAGGACCAGTTTAAGTAAGGGCTGTGCAGGCGGCAAGTAGGCTGAAAGCCTTGCCCTCACCCAGTTCAGTTCAGTTCAGTTCAGTCGCTCAGTCATGTCCGACTCTCTATGATTCCATGGACTGCAGCACGCCAGGCTTCCCTGTCCATCACCAACACCCAGAGCTTGCTTAAACTCATGTATATCGGGTCAGTGATGCCATCCAACCATCTCATCCTCTGTTGTCCCCTTCTCCTCCCACCTTCAATCTTTCCCAGCATCAGGGTCTTTTCTTTCCCAATGAGTCAGTTCTTCACATCAGGTGGCCAAAGTATTGGAGCTTCAGCTTCAGCATCAGTCCTTCCAATGAATATTCAGGACTGATTTCCTTTAGGATGGATAGGTTAGATCTCCTTGCAGTCCAAAGGACTCTCAAGAGTCTTCTCCAACACCACAGTTCAAAAGCATCAATTCTTCGACTATCAGCTTTTCTATGGTCCAACTCACATCCATACACGACTACTGGAAAAACCACAGCTTTGACTAGACAGACCTTTGTCAGCAAAGTAACAAAGTGCCTGCTTTTTAATACACTGTCTAGGTTGGTCATAGCTTTTCTTCCAAGGAGCAAGCGTCTTTTAATTTCATGGCTGCAGTCACCACCTGCAGTGATTTTGGAGACCAAGAAAATAAAGTCTGCTCACTGTTTCCACTGTTTCCCCATCTATTTGCCATGAAGTGATGGGACCAGATGCTATGCTTTTAGTTTTTTAAATGTTGAGTTTTAACCCATCTTTTTTACTCTCCTCTTTCACTTTCATCAAGAGGCTCTTTAGTTCTTCTTCACTTTCTGCCATAAGGGTGGTATCATCTGTGTATCTGAGGTTATTGGTATTTCTCTCAGCAACCTTAATCCAGCTTGTGCTTCATCCAGCCCAGAATTTCGCATGATGTACTCTGCATATAAGTTAAATAAGCAGGGTGACAACATACAGCCCATCTTTGCATGAAATGTTCCCTTGGTATCTCTAATTTTCTTGATGAGATTTCTAATCTTTCCCATTCTATTGTTTTCCTCTATTTCTTTGTATTGATCACTTAGGAAGGCTTTCTTATCTCTTCCTGCTATTCTTTGGAAGTCTGAACTCGGATGGATATATCTTTTCTTTTTCTCCTTTGCCTTTAGCTTCTCTTCTTTTCTCAGGTATTTGTAAGGCTTCCTCAGACAACCACTTTGCCTTTTTGCATTTCTTTTTGATGGGGATGGTCTTGATCACTGCCGCCTGTATAATGTCACCTCTGTCCATAGTTCTTCAGGCACTCTGTCTATCAGATCTAATCCCTTGAATCTATTTCTCACTTCCACTGTAAAATTGTAAAGGATTTGATTTAGGTCATACCTGAAAGGTCTAGTGGTTTTCCCCACTTTCTTCAATTTGTCTGAATTTTGCAATAAGGAGTTCATGATCTGAGCCACAGTCAGCTCCCAGTTTTGTTTTTGCATATAGAGTTTCTCCATCTTCCCTAGGATTTGTGGAGCATTTCCCATAGGAATGGTAGCATGACAGTACCACCTGTGAGGCCTTGCACAGTACAGAAGTTCGAGATGCTGCTTTGTTGGTAGTTTTTTTTAGGAGGAGATTCTCTATTTAAGAAGAACTATTGGGGGAGGAAATTACCACAGACGGGACCTGAGGAAAGCATTTGCTTGATCAGTATCTATCATTTTGGAGCTGCTGAGAGGTGCCGGCAATGCTAGGCCACTCAGTTGGGCCTTGTCTGCGTGCTCATCTCTGTGACCCAGGATTTATTAGCACAGTGCCAGGCATACTGCAGGCTCTGGATAAATGCATCTAAAGTAGCTGAATGAATAAACTCCCTGTGGGTGGCTTGCTTGGGGCCTTAAATGCTAGGTTGATAGGCAAATGCCAGTTATTATTTTTATGAGTCGCAGTAACAATAAATGCCCAGCAGAGGTCAGAGTACAGTCTCTGGGGCTGAGTCAATCATTTCATCAGTAAAACATTAAAGGACATAGAGAAAAAGAGAAAGCCAACACCTGCTGGCACCTCGCATCTCTGCCGGGCATTGTGCTTGGGGCCTCACATGTGTTTCCCTCTGAATATGTGTGACTACCCTTCAGGACACGGAACTATATTCCCGACTGTTCCCTCTCACCTCAGATGAAGTTTTTTCCAACACTGACTCTAATTACAAAAGATTCCTCTTTTTCTTCTCATTCTAAATGTTGCCTCATTTCATGCAAACCAGCTACTGTATCAGAACTGAGAACTCAGATTAGAGAATTCATCAAACACAATCCAAACAGACTGAATTCTCCAAGGTATTTAAAAATGAAAACTGGCAGGTAACTGCCCGCCTCAAATGCACACAGCAAGAAGGTCTGCACGTCTAAGTCTAAGCAGACACCTCACTTCTTAAAGGAGGCTTCATGGATTCTCACTATTAGTTCTGTCCTATTTCCTTAATATGTCTAAGCGGTGTGAAATCGATATCCATCCTCTCATCTAGAAAATGGCTGAACATGATCATGGGCAGTGGCTCTTCAAAACTTTCTGATCAGCCTATAGAGGTCACTGCCACAAAAGACAGAGAAGTCTACTTTCTGTATGGATCAATATATGGAGGCCTTCTTGTAAAATCTGCTGACAAAGTCAGACAGGAAATAGGATATTACGTCTCCATGAGACAGGCACTTTATTTAAAATAGACCCTGGCCCCAGAACACTCGACAGGAAACCACCAGCAACCAGCCTCCATGATCAAGACACCCGACAGCCAGATGCAAGCCCTTCAAACCAGTCCCCTTACATTTGATGATCATCTTTTTTTTTTTTTTTTCTTTTTGGAAGGTCTGTTAGAAGCATTTGAGAGGGGTTGGGTAATGCTCTTGGTAGCTGCTGGCGCCACTTTAAGTCTTAATGAGTATGGTGCTTGTCAACTCATAAATCAACCCCAGCCCACTCTCCCTTCCAAGGGCTGCAGAGACTCCTCCAAACACAGCCGGCAAGCCCTGAGTGGTAGAACCAGTTCCTCTGACATCTAGAACATCTGGTTCAGTTAAGGAGGGAAAGGAGATACTGGTACCCCAATGCATTTTTATGGGGCTTGCAAAGTCGTTAGGAGAGAGATATTAGTTCCAAAAAGAAAGAAAAAAGATAGCATTATGAGGCCACTTCACACATTTAGAGGTTATTTTTATAAGTATTCTCTGAAAAAAAACCTCTACATTTTTCAAACAAAACTCCAAGAAACCTGATTTAAGTCAGAAAAGCGAAACAAAGGTTTGCTAGCCACAGGAAAGTGGTCAGATGATGAGATGCAGAGCAGAACAGAGCACAAACGGTTATCAGGAAATCAGAAGCTCAGTGGGTATTTCACTCCTATAGGTGGGCATTTCACCAGCTGTGCTCTGTGACAAAGCCAGCAGTGTGGCTGGGCTCCCTGAGGAGAGAGTCCTGGCAGGACAGGGCCCCTGGGCAGCAGCGCAGTTGTTTTGTTCAGCCTAAGCGTATACCAAGACAGGGTCTGATGTAAGGAGCCTGCATGAGGCTTGACAGCGAAGAGAGCGAGCTGGAGGTAGGGGGTGGGTGAGTGGCCCTAAAACCAACTATTCCGTTCCCCTTGAAATCCGAGTTTGGAAATTGAGACCCTCGCTTCTCCCAAGTGACACTGCTGACCTGCACCCCCACTGGCTTCTCTGGAGGAGGATGGTCCCTTCTAACCCCTCAAACGTCTGAGCCAAGGCGAGAAGAGCGAGAGCCCCACACTCCTCCCCACCGGTGCAGAAGGGGAGGCAGGCAGGTCACTGCCTTGTCACTGACCTGCTGTGGAGGGCGGAGTCGGCGAGGACGGGGATGTGAGAGGTGAGCTGGCCCCAGATCCTGCTAGGAGAGAAAACAGAGAAAACCCTCATGGGGACCAAAGAAAGGCATCTGGAATGTGGCCTGAGCTGGGACCCACCACTGTCTGAGCCCCTGCACTTGGCTCATGTGTGGACGTGGCAGGAAGGCAGGCGGGACAGAGTTCAGGGACTGGGCCCGTGACCGCAGGCGTCCACCCCAGTGCAGGGCGCATTTCCTTCCCCAGGCCTCACTGCCTCCCACCGCTCTCCACAGCCTGCTTGGTTTGAAATCAACTCTGTGGCATCCAACAGCTTATGCAATTGGCTACAGTCTCTTGTGTGGACCCAACCCGTCTTCCTGGATAATGAATGACAAATGACAGAGCCACAGCAGAACAGGTGATGGAGGGGCGCAGGCCAGTGTAGTGGAGGCCTCTCCAAAGGAAGCAAGAGGTCTCCAGCGCATCCACCCGGCAATGTTCCCTGCGCAAGTGCCATTTTACCAGCAGGCACCCTGAAGTGGACAGGATCAGCCTCTTCAGTGTGTGGACTTCCCAGGCTTTTTCTTACCTGAAGTTCAGCAAACACCCTTATTTACATTAAAATAAGGTGCATATCCCCATAGATTGTATGCTTTTCCTGGACCCAGTAACATTGTTATATTTCAAATACTCCCAAATTCCCCAGCATCACTTCCGCTGCTCAGAAATCCCCAGAATACACCCTCCTGACTTAACCTGGAAGTAGCCCAGTGAGCAGATAGAATAGCCTACACAAGCCCTTTCCCTCACATGGAGGTCCTAGCGAAGGATTACCAGAGCTCCCTGCAGGGAGAACTGAGACCACGCCCCTGAGAGCCCACCACCTGTTCTCGGGGCGCCTCCTGCCACCACCTCCCCCGTCATCCACACCACACAGACACGAAGCACAGGAGAAATGTCCTAATTAAACCACATCTCCCGCCAGCTGAATCCCTTTCCACTATTTTCAATATTCTCTCACCTCCTATAAAACACGGGAGGCGTTTTACTGAAAAAGATGGCAAAATCCAGCCCACTGTGATACTACGCTGCTTGTAGTGCTAACATGGGTTTTAAAGGGGAGAAGGTTTGCATTTGTGACTCAGTGGGGTCTGGAGATGATCTACACCTTTCTATCAACTGTTTCCTGGCTTTCCTAAACTCCTTGAGGTGGTGTCTTGGAGTCCTTAGCCTCCCACCTGGCTGCATCTGGCCTAAGTGAAGTGAAGTGAAAGTCATACAGTCGTGTCCGACTCTTTGCGACCCCATGGACTATACAGCCCATGTATTCTCCAAGCCAGAATACTGGGCTGGGTAGCCTTTCCCTTTTCTAGGGGATCATCCCAACCCAGGGATTGAACCCAGGTCTCCCGAAATGCAGGCAGATTCTTTACCAGCTGAGCCACAAGGGAAGCCCAAGGATACTGGAGTGGGTAGCCTAGCCCTTCTCCAGCAGATCTTCCCAACCCAGGAATCGAACAAGGGTCTCCTGCATTGCAGGTGGATTCTTTACCAATTGAGCTAGGACAGCCCTAGCTGGCATAGAGCTTTGCAAGCAGGCAGGTGGAGACACCGAGCCAGGCTTTCTCCACATCGGACAAAGTGTCTGCCAGTGTGACAGGCTGACTGAAGACACGACTCTCAGGCCAATGGTGAAAATGACTGGCCCACGTCCAATCCATCAACCATGAGAAAACAGACCTCCAACTCTGAAATTATGTACCAGCCACAATAGCCTCCAGCCCCTTCCTCCTCTCCCAGCCTCATCCACAGGGAGCCAGCCCTGGTCCTCATATAGACCTCCAGGGCCTCCTTCTCTTCCCCCCTAGAGCCCCGAGCCCTTCTCTGGCTTGACTCTCCAAGCAGTGGTGCTGGCACAGTTCCCACCCTCCCGGAGTCTAGCATCTTCTCCCATCCCAACTCTTCCAGCTCCAGCTCTGCCTACACAGCCTGCATCCTCTGGCAGCAGCCAGCCCAGCCTTTAGGTCTCACACCCCTCACTTCTTCTCTTGCCCCTGGCAGATGTCTTCCTCACTGACTTCCCTAAAAGATCTGAGAAGGCATGGTCTGTGAACACCCTCAATCTCCTCTCTCGCCTCCACTTCAGATGCCTCTGCCTCTTCACCTACTCCACTTGCTCCTGACACCAGGAAAGGATGCATGGGTTTTCTCCAAGGCTGAGACTGACAGCTGGGCTCTTGATCCTAACCCCATGGCCTTCTAGCACCCTCTCACCTTGCCTCCCTCAACAATCACTCTCTTTTGCATCTTCAGTTTCTCTGTCTCTACTGGGTCCTTATCCTGACTGGAAGTATGTGCAACTGTCCCTCAACCTAAAGAAACAAAAAACCATCCCCTTCCTTTGGCCTCCAGGGCTCAGGCAAAGCTGCCCCTGTGAGGATGAAACCTTCCCTTCTCCAAGTGGAACTCCACTTCACAGACTCAAAAGGCAGAAGAACTGCAAGGTCCCAGGGGGTCACTTGATCTGATGTCCAGAGATGGGGACATGAAGGCCCAAAGCCAGCCAGGCAGGGCAGGGACAGTGCTCTCTATGCCTTCCTCGCCCTTCTGGAATGTTGCCTTTTGCGATCCCCGCACACTGGGGAGACGTTTCCTTAATGGAGGAGGGCGTGCCCTTCTGCCACGTGGGGACCGAGCGGAGGGCAGGGTTTAGGGCCATTTCAGTTAGTGTAGCCTCTCCTGATAAGCAGAAGGCCTTGCACTGCATTATTGGGTGGGGTTTCATTAAAGGGCTGATGCTCATCTTTGACAGATCGAGTCCTGCCATTGGTGAAGAGGCTTGTGGCCCATTAAGCTCTGGGGTCCCTTCTAGTACATGAATCCTGTGAGACTTTCAATGCTATGGTAACTCTTCCCTGGGAACAGAATTCTCTTGTTTTCTGCATTTGTCACCACACTGCCTAGTAGAACCCAGGGACTCCTTTTTTTTTACTTTTTATTTTATATTGGGGTATAGCCAAATTAACAATGTTATAAAAGTTTCAGGTGGACAGCAAAGGGACTCAGCCACATATACATGGTTCTCCCCCAATCTCCCCTCCCATCCAGGCTGCCACAAAGCATTGAGCACAGTCCCCTGTGCTATATACAGTAAGAAGAACCCAAGAACCTTGACTCCTGGCCCTAATCTTTGGGATCCAGGCCCCACTATAACCTATAATCAGTTACCTGAATTATTGGAGTTGCTGTATTTTGCTGAATGCTCTTCACTATTTTCAACAGCAGATCGTTTTGACTTCTTTAAAAAAAAAGGGGGGGTGGGTAGGAAGCAAAGAATGAACACACCAGAATAAAAACATTTTTAGGCACAGAGTCATAAACTAGCTACACACAAGGTCATATTGAGCTTCATAACAGTGAAGAAGCCACAAGCCAAAACTAAAGGGAGAAATAAAAACCAAGAATGCTGAGTTTACAATCTCAGGCCAACCCTTCCCCACAATTATAGTAAGGCCATCATCAGCCCAGCAAGCCAGGGAATTCTATGGTCCATTTATCTGCTGACACTATTATATGGTTTTTGTTGAGAAGCAGCTAACCAGTCATCTGTAAAGTTTTAGCTTTCAGAAAGATACAGCACAGAGATCTGTTAAGAACTAGACGCACATCACTGACTTAGAACTTTCTTCACATGAAGTCAAGCATTCACAAGAAAGAATTCACAGAGACACCGGGCTTACCTTTCGAGCTAAAATCTTCCTCTTTTTCCTTTCTTCTTCAGATCCATGGTGAGACTGAGCTCTCGTCAGTCTTCGATGCTGGTGGATCTTTAAGAGAACACAGTTCACCACAAATGTAAGCATATCCTACGCTAATGAAAATTTCTACCATGTTTTGCCAAATCAAATTATCTGGATGAAAATGCTTTCCGTGCTCAGCCTCTGCCTCCACACTGGGTCTGGATGTCAGGAAGAAGAGTATGCCAGCAGGTGAAGACTGTTCCCTATCCACCCCCAGGTCCCTACCTGCTTTTTCCTCTCTTAGTGAAAACGAGTGTGGCCCCAGAACCATCAGAGTATGAAACATGGAGGACCCCCCAACCACCCAGTCTGCCCTGATCATAAAGAGTGATCATCCTTTGGGAACACATTTCTTTCTGCCACAGGCTGAGCTCCCTGCAGGTAGGACTGTTTAGTATTCAGTTGTCTCATAGCACTGAACATGGAGCCTGGTCCAGAGCAAGCATGCAAGACATGTTTATGGAATGAACGATCAGTTAAAAGTAAATCACTGCGATCACCACAGCAGAGGATGGGGATGCTAAAACACCAAAAGGCAAAGAGGAACTATTAGCAGTTTACCTGTTTCTGTTCTTCAATCAGTCTCTTTTCTATACATTCTTTGGCAATTCTCAATGCCTCTTTTAACTTTGTGGGGATCTGAAAAAAGAGAAAGTACATAATCTATAGAGGAAACTGGCTGGAGGTTCTCTCGAGTCGTGGTTTGAACAAAGAAATGGTTGCTCATCAAAGAGGATTCCTGGAAGGAAATCACTTACAAGCTGTCCACTTCACTCCTATCCTGCCCACTTTTGCTATCCCCAACCCACTCACCTCATTAGCATTTTTCAACAAGAAGTATATTACTAAATGAACACATAAACATGATGGATATTTCAAGTACGTCAATTCTCAAGGGACCCCAAATTACCACAACGATCTTGAAAAAGAAAGTTGGAACCTAAAGCCTCACACTCCCTGATTTCAAAAATCTAATGCAAAGCTACAGAAAAGAGTGTGATACTGGCATAAAGACAAATAGACCTATGGAACAAAGAGACAGCCTAGAAGATGATGCTGTTAAAGTGCTACACTCAATATGCAAGCAAATTTGGAAAACTCAGCACTGGCTACAGGACTGGAAAAGGTCAGTTTTCATTTCAATCCCAAAGGAGGGCAATGCCCAAGAATGTTCAAAGTACTGCACAACTGTGCTCATTTCAAGTGCCAGTAAGGTTATTCTCAAAATCCTTCAAGTTGGGCGTTAGTAGTACATGAACCAAGAACTTCCAGAAAAGGCAAAGGAACCAGAGATCATTGCCAACATTTGTTGGATCACAGAAAAAGCAAGGGAATGCCAGAAAAACATCTGCTTCTGCTTCATTGACTACACTAAAGCCTTTGACTATGTGGATCACAACAAAAGTTGGAAAATTCTTAAAGAGATGAGAATACCAGTTCATCTTACCCGAATCCTGAAAAACCTATATATGGGGGTCAAGAAGCAAGAGTTACAGCCAGATACAAAACAATGGACTGGTTCAAAATCGGGAAAGGAGTACAACAGAGCTGTATAATGTCACCCTGCTTATTTTAACTTACATGCAGAGTACATCATGTGAAATGCCAGGTTGCATTAATCACAAGCTGGAATCAAGATTGCCAGAAGAAATATCAACAATCTCAGACATGTAGATAATACCACTCTAATGGCAAAAAATGAAGAGGAACTAAAGAGCCTCTAGATGAGAGTGAAAAAGGAGAATGAAAAAGCTGGCTTAAAATTTAACATTCAAAAAACTAAGATCATGGCATCCTGTCCCATCACTTTATGGCAAATAGAAGAGGAAAAAGTTGAAGTGACAGATTTTTTTTTCTTGGGCTCCAGAATCACTGTGGATGGTGACTACAGCCAGGAAATTAAAAGACACCTGTTCCTTGGAAGGAAAGCTATGACAAACCTAGATAGTGTATTAAAAAGCAGAGACATCACTTTGCCAACAAATGTCTATCTATAGTCAAAGCCATGGTTTTTCCAGTAGTCATGTACAGATATGAGAGTTGGACCATAAAGACGGCTGAGTGCCGGAGAACTGATGCTTTCAAACTGTAGTGCTGACGACCCTAAGAGCCATTTGGACTGCAAGATCAAACCAGTCAATCCTAAAATAAATCAAACCTGAATATTCAATGGAAGGACTGATGGTGAAGCTGAAGCTCCCAATACTTTGGCCACCTGATGCAAAGAGGTGACTTACTGGAAAAGACCCTGAAGCTGGGAAAGATCGAGGTCAGGAGGAAAAGGGGGCAACAGAGGATAAGATGGTTGGTTGGCACCACCAACTCAATGGACATGAATTTGAGCAAACTCCAGGAGATAGTGAAGGACAGAGGAACTTGGCATGCTGTAGTCCATGGGGTTGCAGAGTCAGACATGACTTAATTACTGAACAAGAACAACAAATACTAAAAATTTAACTTTACAAAAGCTTTGAGTAGGTAATATGCAGTGATATGGTTCAAAACTCAGTAGGCATAAAAAGGGTATATCCACAGAAAAAAGCATCCCACCTAGTTCCTCTCCATGGAGACAACCACCACCACCAGTCTCGTGTATATTTCCAGAAAGAAAACAGACACACAAGAGATTAACATGGTTTTTAAGATCACAGTATTTTCACCACAGACACTCTGGCTTGCGGGAAGAACAAGGGCTAATGATAACGCCTGGGCTGGACTACTAGACTTGAGGAGAGTATATTTACAAGGCTGAATGCATTTCCTGAAGAGCTTCGGTAAAAAAGACATGAATTCAGGGGAAAAAAAAAAAAAAAAGACATGAATTCCAAAGCTTTTCTTTCACTCCAACTTCAGATCCAAAGAAGCTATTCTTTCTGCTGTGTGCTGTTCTTAGTCACTCAGTAGTGTCTGACTTTGTGATCCCACAGACTGTAGCCCACCAGGCTCCTCTGTCCATGGGGATTCTTCAGACAAGAATACTAGAGTGGGTAGCCATGCCCTCGTCCAGGGGATCTTCCCACTTAGGGATCAAATCCAGGTCTCCTGCACTGTAGGCGGATTCTTTACCATCTGAGCCACCAGGGAAGCTCCCTCTAACTGGCAAAATAGGACAGAAGAAAGACTCTCCCTTGCCTATAAAATCTTCAGACACCACCCTGTTTGGTGTTTTCTTTCTTTTTTTCCCAGTAAATTTAATTTCATTCTAAGATTATGGGTGTGTGGGGACTGTAGAAAGGAGAAAGAGAATTACCCTTCATTCTACCACCCAATGAAGAGTAATTCTCTTTCTTGATGAAAGTGAAAAAGGAGAGTGAAAAAGTTGGCTTAAAGCTCAACATTCAGAAAACGTAGATCATGGCGTCCAGTCCCATCACTTCATGGCAAATAGACAGGAAAACTGTGATTGACTTTATTTTTCTGGGCTCCAAAATCACTGCAGATGGTGATTGCAGCCATGAAATTAGAAGACGCTTACTCCTTGGAAGGAAAGTTATGACCAACCTAGACAGCATAAAGCAGAGACATTACTTTACCAACAAAGGTCCGTCTAGTCAAGGCTATGGGTTTTCCAGTGGTCATGTATGGATGTGAGAGTTGGACTATAAAGAGAGCTGAGCGCAGAATTGATACTTCTGAACTGTGGTGCTGGAGAAGACTCTTGAGAGTCCCTTGAACTGCAAGGAGATCCAACCAGTCAATCCTCAAGGAGATCAGTCCTGGGTGTTCATTGGAAGGACTGATGTTGATGTTGAAGTTGAAACTCCAATACTTTGGCTACCTGATGCGAAGAGCTGACTCATTTGAAAAGGCTCTGATGCTGGGAAAGATTGAGGGCAGGAGAAGAACGGGATGACAGAGAATGAGATGGTTGGATGACATTACCGACTCAATGGACATGGGTTTGGGTGAACTCCGAGAGTTGGTGATGGACAGGGAGGCCTGGCATGCTGCGGTTCATGGGGTTGCAAAGAGTTGGACACAACTGAGCATCTGAACTGAACTGAACTACCACCCAAAGGTCTTCCTTTGGCTCAGTGGTAAAGAATCTGCCTGCAATGCAGGAGATGCAGGAGACACAGCCTCAATCCCTGGGTCAGGAAGATCCTCTGGAGAAGGAAGTAGCAACCCACTCCAGTATTCTTGCACTGGAAATCCCATGGACAGAGGGGTCTAGAGAGCTCCAGTCCAAATGGTTGCAAAGAGTCAGACATGACTGAGCACACTCGCAAGAGACTACTCTTCAAAACAATGCTAAAAGTGAGCGCTGAGGGGGCCCAGCCTGTACTAGGTGTCCTGGGTCATCTCAGGAGTCCACTGGCAGCGGTCAGGTTTTACTCACCAACACTACATGAGTAAACACAGACCCACAGGACAGGTTTTTGCCCCTACATCAGTGGCTTTCAAATGGGGGTGATCTTGCCCTCCTCCCCTCTCTAGCTAGGGGACAGCTGGCAACATCTGGAGACAGTTTTGACTGCCACACAATGTGGAGGCGGAAAGGGAGCACCACTCCCCTCCAGTGGGGTCACAGGCCAGGGTGCTGCTCAACATCCCACACTGCACAGCGCAGCCCCAGCAGTAAAGACCGACCTGGTCCAAAGAGTCAAATGTCGTGGAACGTTTGGGAGGTGATTAGAGGCTATCACCAAAGCAAAGTAAGGCATCAGCTTGGTTCTGGGGAGCTCTAAAGCTCCTGCTGTTTCCACAACACTGCATAGCATGGCTACTTCCCTGGATACTTGCTTCCAGTCCTTATTCTAGACAGAAGTATTTTTTCACACTATTTTTTTTTTTTTTGGCCATACCACACAGCATGTGGGATCTTAATTTCCCAGCCAGGGATCGAACCTGTGCCCCTGCATTGGAAGTGCAGACCCTTAACCAATGGACCGCCAGGGAAGCCCCTACATACTGCATTTGATATTCTGCTTTCCTCCCTCAGCCCAAATAATAATCACTTTCCATGCTACTAGAATGTCTTTGTAAATTTCACTTTCATTAGATAAAACACACTCAATCCATGTACTGTAAATTATTAAACTACTTCAAGATTGTAAAACATTTAGATTATTTTCAATTTTTCTTTATGTAAAACAAAGAATGTTGCTGGCCATTCCTGTTCCTCAAGGATTAAGCTGCAACCCACTGCAACTGCTCACCCCTGGGGGTTGGGGGTGTAAGAACTCAGGGTGGAGAAAAACAGGAAAGCAGACCCTAGAGAGTTAAGATGCACACCTAAGGAAAATTTCAGTGACCCCAGATTCCTGCATCATTCATACAAAAAGCAATTAAAATCATTAACTGGAGATGTATGTCTTTGCGATTAGCAGCAATCTTTTTATGCTTGACAAGTGGTTCTTCCAGCAAAAAGCTCATATATATCCTGGCTGCCTTAGAGCTGTGAGAGAGGCTGTCCAGCTCTTGTCCTCACTTAGGTCCCCCAAAATCGATAAAAGCAGGTTTTCCCACTCCACATCTACTATAAATACTGTATCTTCTCTTTATTGAATAAAAACCTAACTTTCCAAGAAAACATGTATGACACAAACCAAGAAATGGTATAATTTGTTTTACCTTAAACTGTGGCTTTTCAGAAGTTGTGAGCAGAACATCACTGAATAATCTGTAAAGAAAAGAAACAGAAATATCTTTCTTAATTAAGGTGTACTTTCAGAACAGAACCAGAGCAGAATGAGACATTTTTAGCCCATAAGTCCCCCCCAGCCCCGGTCCAACCTACCACCTCAGGTTTATCAATAAACTCAAAGGAGTTTCCAGGCCACCCACAGAGACCTCCAGGAACCCCAACTCCCCATTATTTCCAAGCTCAGCAGCTGGGTCAGCTTTGTAGGGGAAGTGACTTCCCCACTGAGGGGCAACAGTTTTCTCATGTAAATTAATTCGCATTTTGAAAAGAAATTTGCAAGTTACTTATTATGGTTATGAAAAGTCAAAGTGTTAGTCACTCAGACTTGTCCCAACTCTGTGGCTTCATGGACTATAGTCCACCAGGCTCCTCTGTCCACGGGATTTCCCAGGCAAAAATACTGGAATGGGTTGCCACTTCCTTCCAAGCCCGAGGCCCCAGGACTGCAGGCAGATTCTTTATCCCTGAGCCACCACAGAAGCCCATTATTTATATTATACTGCAATTAATATATGCAGCAGACATTTCTAAACAGAATGATTGATTTTCCTTTTTTTTTGTCCGAGGAGGATAAAATTTATTCTAAAGCTCAATATAATAAAAATGTGCGAGTAAGTAAAAGGGAATTGCTTTGATTGGAATCCAACAAGAGAAAATAATCTTTTAAGGAAAAGTAGTGCTTCTCATGCTCTCTCAAGAAGAAATAGCAGCTTTTGGAGAATATCAATTCTCTCCTTGAAAGTATGCTATTAAAAAGGACAGTGTGAGGAATTCTGAACTGTTCTGACTAGTTGTTTGGGCACTGCCCAAATGGTTCTGCCTAAGTCTTTCCTTGAACTGTCCCCCCTTTTAAAAAAGGGTAACTACATCTCAAGAAGAAGAGACAGTGTTAACTTTTCCCCACAGTGCTCCCTGGGCAGCCTAGAGGTAGAGACAAAACTCTCCCCTTCAAGGCCAAGGGGTTGACTTACTTCCCAGTCAACTCGTTTTTAACTAAGCAGAATTCACACCTCACCAAATGCTATCCCAGGCTGAAGCCCACAGGGTAGAAAGACTTAAGTGAAGGAAAAAAAAAAAATTGGATTTGCTTTAGAACTGGAAGGCTGGGAGGAAAATGCAAGCACTTCAGAGCAGGGGGTGCAAATACAAACCCAAGTAAACTGACATGGATAGAGGCTGTTTCCTAACTTCAAAGGCATGTGTTCTGTAAGTGAATGGTGAAAATGACTAGAATAATTTTCCCACGTTTGCACTGTTGCTGACTGTGCCTGGTTCGCAGAGGGATGCTCCAGCGTCAGTGAAACACTGAAAAGTCACATTCACGGGGCAGGGGCTTGGCTGCTCTGTACAGCGCATCCTCCCCAGGCCTCAGACTGGAACAGACCCCCTGGGATACAGGAATCTGAAGTTACACCGCCTCCCCTGAACTCGGGTTGTATGTACTTCAAGTTGTCCTTCCTCATTTCCCCATGTAATTGTCTCCCGAATACATCTGCTCACAGAGCACTGGGTACATCTCAGAGCACAAAATAGAAGCTGCATAAATAGCACTTAGTAAGCACTTCTTAAGTAACTGGGCCTGTACTAGGAATCATCTCAATAAATCCTCCCACCAGCCCTCTGAGGTGGAGACTATTATTATCCCCAATTATAGAGGAGGAAACTCAGCTTCCAGAGGTTAGGAAACCTGCCCAAGGTCACCTAGACAAAGCGCTAAAGCTGTGCCCACACCCAGGTCTGTCTAAACTCAGACACAAGCTTCTGAACTATCCTGCTGCCTTTCCGTGAAGGAACAGAACGTGCACCTTAAAAAAAGACCCCGAAGCACTATCTGACCCGCCTCAATTGACCATTCATCTCTAAGCCCCAGCACAGGGCCTAGTGCATGTCAGACATCAGATATACGCTACCCAGTGAGGAGATGAATAAACACGTGCAGGGGAGGCCGAAGCCAGGCAGCCCTCCTCCTGGAGGCCAGCCCCTGCCTGACCAGTGACCAGTGGCTAGCCACCGCTGCGGGCCACGTGATGAATGGAAACAGGGTTGCCCCCCTTCAGTACTTCCCAAGCGGGCGGCCGTCATGTGTCCATGTACACAATGCCAACGTGGACAGGGAGAGACATACACGAAGACACACGTGAAGACGACACGGGTGTGAAGAGAGAGCAGTCAGACTATGGTGAACAGGGGTCACGAGGAAAGGTCAGGATGTCACGTGGCAAGTGACCACTGGCAAGCAGGCCACAGAGACTCTGTGGGAACTGCAGATGAGTCTCTACTGGGACTGGACACTTGGGCCAGTGGTCCGGGGCTCGACACGGTTAGGAAGGTTACAGCCAAGGCGTGGGATTGACTTACGGCATCTGCAAGAGCCGGGAGACGGTGGGCATGCCATTTTTACAGGCTTCACAAGACAGCGTGGACTCCAACACGGCCACTTGAAATGAACAGATACACGTTTTAGTTCCACAGAACATGCTGGCAAACCCACTTGGTGATGAAAAGTTTGACACCACTTCTCAACAACTGTCTGCAGGCTCATCAGGACAGTGTCAAAACTCTTCACGCACAGACAGATGGCATACGTAGTGGCAGGGGGTTGAGAGGGAAGGGGGGTTGCTGGAAATGCTGACAACTCCCGATGACTCAAAAAAAAAAAAAAAGGTTCAGGAACCACATGCTGACAGAAAGCTAAGTATATTGCACAGATAATTGGAGGAAGGACTCAATATATCATTCATAAATGTGTTTGCTCTCTTAAAAGAGAAGTAAACACCACACATGAGTAAAATTCTGAACTTGAAAGACATGTCTCTGCTTGCCTGCTTTTAGTCAAAACCAACATATGAAGTGCCAACTGTTGGTATCTCACCATCCAACACCTTGGACGGTGTAAACAAAAGCAGCCAGATTTTTTTTTTTTCATTCATAATTTGACCACTCAGAAATAACTATTATTAACATTATGCTTTTTACCCATACAAATACACACATTTAATTCTTCACATGTCCAAATGAATTCTTACTTTATGTAAAGAGATACATCCAAGGAAACTGATGCAAACTTCTAAATTTAATATAGTACTTGGTTATACCAGAAAAAAAAAATTATCACAAATGAAAAAGACATTTCATATAGAGCAAGTTTTCACAATTATCGTTTATTACATACAGTCATCCCTCAGTCTCCTTGGGACACTGGTTCAGGAACCTCTCCTTCCCTAAAGATACCCAAATCTGCAGATGCTCAAGTCTCTTATACAAATTGGTATATAATATTTGCATACAAACTATGTACATCCTCCCACATACTTTATTTACAAAAGCAGCCAGATTTCCTTTTTTTTTTTCCTCTCTTTTTACTTGCAGGTCACTGTTACGTTTCAGCTGTTCAAACTCAACCCAAAGTAGTCTCCAGGCCTGTTCTCTGGGACCATCGCACAACACAAAACAGACACTGGTGGAGGTTGACCCGACCGCGTGGAAGGCGCGAGGTTCTAAGAGCTGCCCTGCCCCCCGCCACCCCTGCCCCAGGGGGGTGTAAGCTGGCTGTCGAGGGGAGGAAAGGGTCCCTGGGTGACTCTGCATCGCCCTGACATCCCTCCTTCCTACAGGAGGCCCTCAGTGGTGCTGGGAGAACTCCTGGATCCAGGGTTTCCTGCCCACCTTTCCGAGCTCTGGGCCTGGTGGGCTGTCCTCTGCCGGGTGTCCAGCCTGTGGCTGTCCTCACAGGTCCCCCTCCAGCCTTGGGATACCTCCTGACTCTGCCTGAGTCCACAAGACTGGATGCAAGTTGTCTGCTCCTAGCTTCTGCTTCTACCTCTCACTAGGTCTGGCCATACTTCTCTTCACATCCTCTTGCTTCCAAAATTCTGACGCATGTTACAGAAGGGCTCTGAGATTTCAGACAGCCTGACAAACAGACGAGCGATCTGAATTTTCAGTGAAATGCATTTAAGGAAGTTACTCCTGTAACTTCTACTTCCTGGTAAGACTTCCTGGCTATGGAGCACGGTAACTTCCTCTGGACCTTCCCTGAACTCTGGAAAAGGGGGTGAGAAGCTCCGAGCATAACCAGGGCCCAGAAGACCCTTACAAACCCCATACTGACCCACAGCCATGGACGGTGCAGGAGGGAAGGAGTCTACAGGCACTGAGTCGGGCGGTCGTCCGTAAGTCATTTCATATAGTAAGTGGCCAAAGCAGTGGACGTCCACACTCTCCAAAGTCTGCAGAAGAAAAGATGGCAGAGGGCTTTGGCTTTGTGAATCCCTAGCCCTGGGCTTCCACTAAGAAACATGGCCCAGGGGCAACCCCATCCACAACTGGTAGTGACCATTCGAGGCCTTTTGTAAAAGCTCACAAAGCATCATTTTGACGAAAAGTCCTGGTCCTACCCTTCACGGTGGTGCAGTGAGGTTCTACCCTTCCTTGGCCCTGCTCAACCAGCCTCTCAGATACAGCAGTGCTGTGGGAGAGACAGGGACAACAGGCCTGCCTGCCCCAACCATACCCACCCCTGCTTAGCACACATTTCTTACAGGGACAGATCATGCATCCTGCCACGGGGATAACTTACACCTAAAAATAAGCCTGCTGTTTCATCACTTTCATCAACTTACATTGATCTTCCTGAACTGTGAGAAATACGATCGGTAGAAGGAAGGAAGGCCCAACAAGGAATTCTCCAGGTCCAGCAGCCGGCAGGTATCGCCATCCAGCATCACGTTGGAAGCGTGAAGATGACCGTAAGGGAATCCCTTGTCATGTAGAAACTTCAGGACCTATGGAAAAGAATGCAGTGGTTATACTCCCCTCCAACTCATTTGATGTGAGACAGGTTAAACTTTGCTTTTTCAGTCAATGTATTTTGAAACAAGATCAAACCAGTCACCAGGGCGATTCCTAAAGAAAGAGTACATGTCTGTGTATTTCTTTGGAACAGACAGACGCTAAGTGCTTTCCAGCTGTGGACACGCCAAGCAAAGCTCCTCATTTCCAAAGAACAGAGAAGCAGCCTGCACCTGCTCGGTTAACAGCTCTGATGCCAAAAGCCTCTACCGTGAGCACTTTCTCTAGCCAAGCACCACAACCCAGCTCTCTTCGGGGCAAAGATCCTCCTGCACAGATGAATAAAGCTATCCTGCCAGGGCTTCTGCCAATTATTCAGGAAGAGGGGTTGAGCTGAAAACATCTCTAGTCCTGTCTCACCTCAGAATATATTTGGCTGTTTATTAACAGAAACACATGACAGTCTCCCACAAAAAGAAGCAAACTTTTCGGTTGCCATTTCATAAACAGTGGTTCAGCCAGTGACACAGACTGGATACAGCCCTGTAAAAGACCTGGTGAACCACAGCAGTGCCCTGCTGAAGCAGGTGCCCGGGATGATCCGTTGAGAACCAGAAGAAAAGTATTACAGCTTTTCTGTCTGTCTTTTGTTTTTCATTTATTTATTTTTAAATTTTTTGGCCATGCCATGTGGCATGTGGGATCTTAGTTCCTGGACCAGGAATCGAACCCACCACCGCTTGAGTTGGAAGTAGAGTCTTAACCACTGAACCATCACAGAAGTCCCCTGTCTGTTTTGTTTTTAATCTCATTCTTTCTTAACTTATACTGGACAAAATACATTAATAATAGAATATATATAATATATATGTATATAAATTAAACATATATAACATGGGAGTGTTTACGCTTAAATTGTTTTCACTGATAGGTTTGCATAATCCAAGAAGTTTGGTGAATGCTTCTCTAGAGAGTGATGTGGGAAAGGCTTTTTCACGTTAGTTTCACTTCTGTAAGGGAACCATATGGTTATGTATAGGATATAACAAAAGCAAGAATCTTGGCACAAAGATAAACCAGAAATAACACAAAACTTGGTATTCACACAATAAAGTTCTTAAAAATCACATACTAGTTTAGGAATTTCCAATAGCTAAGCTTGTGGAACTGTGTTGGGTCTAGATTACTGCTTTAGCCTCAAATATTTGCCTTTGGGGGTAAAATATGACAATGCCCCAGTTTGTATGTGACCAGATAATCTCAACTATTTTAGATATTGCCTGAAAATGTTCCCAAAAGAATACTGTGATGCTGGGTGAAATTCCAATGCAACTTAAACAAAAGTCAGATACTTCTTACCTCTAATACTTGCCGCCCATATGTTTTTATTTGCTGGAGTTCAAGGCCTTGAACCTTCTTAGGGCTGCAGTACTTCTTCAGGAATGGGTCTTTCGGTTTTGCCTTTGGAAAGGAACACAGAGCACATAAGAAGGCAATAGAGGGGTTGAACTCTACACGCACATGGCCTCCTTGAACAGAGAGGACACATTAAGAGGCTGGGGGCATCAGACGAGTCCAGCTGGCAGGACATGGGCTGTTAAATACAGCAGCCTGCACAGTTAATAGATAGAGGCTGACCAGGGTTCCAGCCTTTTTCTAGTCCAGTGAAGACGTTCCTGGTCTTAACGTAAGCAGACCCCAAAGTCTTGTACACTGTTAGAATTCTTCAGTATTGCTTTAAAAAAAAAAAAAAAAAACACATAGCAGTGTTAATTATGGGTTTCCCAGGTGGAACTAGTGGTAAAGAACCCACCTGCCACTGCAGGAGACATAAGAAACATGGATTCGATCCCTGGGTTGGGAAGATCCCCTGGAGGAAGGCAAGGCAACCCACTCCAGTATCCCTGCCTAGAGAATCCCACGGACAAAAGAGCCTGGTGGGCTACAGTCCACAAGGCAGCATAGAAACAGACACAACTGAAGTGACTTAGCAAGCATGCAGTGTTAATGATATTTATTATGTTGTGTTTTACACCTTTAGTATTTACCCATCTTACCCTTTTAACTGTCTTCATCTAATTTCCCTTAAATATCCTCTCCTACCTCTGTTAACCACAAATCTGATCTCTTTTTCTATGAGTTTGTTTGTAAAGCTTCTCAGTATTCCTTTAACAAAAAATGTAAACTTTAAAACTGACCTAAGAGCAGCCTACAATCTAATGGATATAATCATGAAATGTTCAACCTTTCCTCATGTGGGTAAAGGAATGCTCTTTAGCCAAATTGGGTAGTTTCTATTGCTAAAATAAATATAAATTCCAAATAAAATTAAAATGAAGTCCTCGGGGCCTAGCGTCTAGAAGCTTAGGGGTCAAGTATCAGTAACAGGTTCTTAAGGGACTTGAGAGCTTTTGAAGACCAGGAACTTGCACCTCCAGTACCTTGTAGATCAGGTCCTTCAAGGTCCCTTTTTCATTAAACACTCTAATTAGCAATGCTGAGGATTCGTTAGCTGTGGCAAAGGTAACACGATAGATGTAAGGGTGCTGCCAAAACAAAAAAAAAAAAAAGAAATTCACATTTAATCTGCATCAGCATCTAGGTTCCTTTTAGATCCAGGATCCGGTTATACAGAATCAAGTGCCAGCGTGATAGTTTAATTGCACATAAATGCAGAACATTCCCTGAACACATGGTATTTTCAAGTCATCAGATGATCAATTACTAACTCATTTTTTAGATGGGAGAAGGAAGGTAAACTACAGTGATTAAGCGAAGTGGCTAGAAGTTAAGCTCTCCAAGGGAAGGTATCTGCTTTAATGTGGTCTCATAGTTCAAGCGACAGTGTGGTGCAAGAGAGGGAAAGTCTGAGTTTTGGGAAAGGTGGTTTTAATATTCTGCCTCTGTAAATTGGTAAAAAAAAACAAAAACAAAAACAGCCAAATTCTAGAGCAGCCAAGTGGAACCCAGGACAAATGTGTCTCCCCTCACATTGCTGCCTAACACTCCACACTGCTGCCTAGTGATAAGCCAGGGAGCATGACAGCCAGAAAACAAGCAACAGCAGCGTCTTTCAGCATCTTGGCCCTTTTCCAGGGCAGTGAGCGTGCGTCTTCCTGTCCCTCTGCTGCAGTGTGCAACATGACGAGTGACACTGCCCTCTTGAGCGGCGGACATGGGTGTCAACAAAGCAGGGTGGGGAGTAAGACAAATCACTCAATGACCGAAAGAGAAGTCCTCATGTGACCTGGAACTGTGGATACATGGACCAACTGACCTCAAGTATTACAGTGGCCATGAGCTCAAAGGAGTTACCACAAGATTTAAACCCTTGGGAGCTGTATTGTGTGAGGATTTGATGGGCAGGGGGATGGGAGAGGGTGCCCAAGGAAATAAAGAAAATTGATCATGAAGTTCCTCCTGATCATCACAACAAAGCGATTGCTGTGGATATTTTCATGGCCTTACTGAAATACAATTCACATCCCAATATAATTCACCTGTTTAAAGTATACAACTCAATGGTTTTCAATATATTCAGAGCTGTGTGACTATCACACAGAACATTTTTATCACCTCAAAAAGAAACCCAATGAATAAACTAAAAATCCTTGGAATCCATACTGACATAAACAGATATAGAAGAGAGAACATGAAGCTCTTCCTCAGAGTAGAATGCCAACCAGTAAGTATAAGAGAAATGATGGCGTTACAACATCTCTATGAATGCTACAACTAATGGGTTTGATAAAGACTATACTACTTATATAGTCTCAAAAAAAAAAAAAAACCTCCCTATAATTGCTTATCAATTAGTTCTAGTTATCTTATTCTTTTTCTAGTTACCTTATAAAAATAACTAAGGATGGGTACAAATGTTCAGCTAAAATTGTTCACCATGGTATTTTTTAAATAAATAAGAGCAAAAAACTAGAAGTGATCCACATGTCTAGTGGATCAGCTGAGTGAACTGAGGTATGGCTGGCCAATGATAATTTTATGCAGCCAGTAGAAGGCAATGGCAACCCACTCCAGTACTCCTGCCTGGAAAATCCATGGGCAGAGGAGCCTGGTAGGCTATAGTCCATGGGGTTGCAAAGAGTCGGACACAACCGAGAGACTTCACTTTCACTTCTCACGTTCATGCATTGGAGAAGGAAATGGCAGCCCACTCCAGTGTTCTTGCCTGGAGAATCCCAGGGATGGCGGAGCCTGGTGGGCTGCTGTCCATGGGGTCGCACAGAGTCAGACACAACTGAAGCAACTTAGCAGCAGCAGTAGCAGCAGTAATAATGATGTATTATACTGTATTTATTAACAACAAAAGATGTTCATGGGTATATCACTAACAACAACAACAATAAAGCTTTGGAACAGTATCTATATGATTTTTTTCAAAAATAATCATGTAAGAGAGTTCCTTGGTGGGCCTAGTGGTTAGGATTCTGGGCTTTCATTACTGTGGCCTTGATTCAATTCCCGTTCAGGGAACTAAAAGCCCCCAAGACACAAGGCGCAGTCAAAAAAACCATAAAATTCTAGAGAATAACAATTGGACATGACACTTTGGCCCATACTTCAGGTTACTTGGAATTATGGGCAAATTTTATTTTATTTTTGCCTATCTGTGCTTTCTGACTTTCTGCAATCAATATGCACCACTAGCCTTGCACGATCTTCTTTTTAAAAAAAGGATATCCAAGAAAAAAAAATTAGGATTGAGTATCATAGCCTGTGTGCCACAACCTATCAGACTCAAAGACCACAATATTTTTCTCCGCCAGGTATCATACCTCATTAAACGCTTGGTCTTGCTAGCTTGACAAGACATTCTCTTCAAAAAACGAATATCAACACTAACTCAATTTTCTCTGGCCAAGTTAGTCTTTTCCTTAAGAATATCTGCATATATTTTGAAAGACATTCATGAGGTTCTTACCACTGAAAGCCTTGGATTAGAATCCCTTTTCCAGTTAATCTAAATCTGCATCAGTTCTGCTTTCTCAGGCTGGAAACGGGTCTCTCAACTCACTGATAATAAACATCCTCACCAAGAACAAGAGGCTCAGAGAACTGGGTGCTTTCCTACTCTGATGTTTGCTTAAAACACAAAAACAATATTTCGGGCTTCCCTGACAATACAGTGGTTAAGACTCTATGTTTCCATGGCAAGGGGTGCGGGTTAGATCCCTGGTAGGGATCCTGCATACCACGTGGTGTGGCCAAATGAATAAAAAAAATTAAATAAATTACCACATTTCGTGGGTGGTCTGGAAGTCATGAATGTCATTTAAATGGCCAATGGTCTGTGGGAGTAGCCCTGAGCACTTCCAGTCTGAAGAGAAATCCACTCTACCTCTCCATTCTCAAGCCTGGAGAGTGTTTCCAGCTCTCCTGTCCATGGTCACCCAACCACAAGAAAACACTGTGAATCTGTCATCGGCATCAAGAATAACAGAAGGACTTGTACTCACCAAACAGGAAGGCAAAAGTTTGATTAGACACTGAAAATCTTTATCTGACAGATACTTGTCAGGACCAAGGTCAGCCTGCAAACATGGGAGGAAATATCAGGGTGCTGTTTTGGTCATCAGAAGAAAAATTCCTCACAAGCCTTTCCTTTTTTAAAAAAATCTGTCCAAATACATGAATATAAACCAAAGACGAAAACCACAGTAATTTGTGTTGCCTCATGGCCTTTCTGGAGTATATAAACATACAAATACTAGCACCTAACTGTAATGTTACCTAATTCTATTAACCAAATGTATCACTAGAGCTCCCAAAGTGATAGATAAAACAAAAATAATGCCCAAGCATTTTTTTTAAAACAAACTGCCAAAGTCTCAGTCCTAAAGAGGTCCAAGAAAACTATTTTAAGCTGTTAGTATTTCTTTCCAAATGTTTACTAGCTGTTGAAGTGTAGTCACACTGATATTACCACATGCATAAACAAAGTGACTTAAAATGACTCTTTGATATATGACTCTTTGATGTATGATTTTACATCTCTCAGCAGCATAGTACAATTTTGTAGTTCTCTTGTCAGTTCTCTTGCTTTCATAAACCCACCTGAAGTCCCTGAAATTAGTCTAAAGCAAAACAAAACAAAATTAGCTTACCCAGCTTAACACTAGCCGTTCCTTTGGCTGATTTTTAATCTTCATCAAGAAATATTTCTTCCTTATCCTCCAACCTGTCATAAAAGGAGATGTGTTTATAGCTACATGATCTAACACCAACAGATTCTGTTTTACTGACCAAATAATTAATAAAAATTAAGTTGAGAAATATTATTCATAGCTATATAGGAAACTGTAAGCAATGACTTGGTAATACTGAAATGGTAAAAGCTGCACTAAAATAAATAAAAAAATAAAAAAATTACTCATGGAAAAAGGAAAACAGCACTTCAGTTGAGATTTAATGGAAAAGATGAGAGAGGAATGAATGATGGTTCTGAAACTTAGTTACCACCATCCAAATCCCCAGATGCGTCTGTAACCAAGATTCATTTACTAATAAAAGTTAAGGACTGAATCCTCAAATAGCATGGAAACAGACAAAAAAAGATATCACCTGCATTTCTTATGCATTTCACCTGCATAAAAGCTTTTTTGGGATACTTATAAGGAAGCATGACAAAGAACCCAGTTCTGTGATCCTTTTTTTAACACAAAGGGCACACCAGTTTCTCACCTATGTCTTTCAATGGTTCTACCACCTCCCACTTTGGCTCTGACCGGAAGAACATGGAAACATGTTGTAAGGCAATCTCTGCAAAGATATTTTGCAAATGTATTAGACAAACATATCAGGAAAGTGCCATACACTTAAGATGTTATTCTTGCAAGTGAAACTCCTATGGTCTATGACCTTCTTTATTATTATTTTTAATTAATTCTTTATTATAATTTGGCTACACTGGGTATTAGTTGCAGCATGCGGGATTTAGTTCCCTGTCCAGGGATCGAACCTGGGCCCCCTGCATTGGGAGCACAGAGTCTTAACCACTGGACCACCAGGGAAGTCCCTATGACCTTTAAAAATTTAATTATAAAAAAATGAACACAGAGTAAATAAAACATGGGACTCTAGATTGGATCCTGGAACAGAATAACATTAATGAAATATTTAATGAAATCTGAATATAACTATAATTAATAGTAAAGTGTGAATGCTAACTTCTTAGTTTTAATATAAATATATCATGCTTATATAAGATGTTAACATTAGGGGAAATTGGGTGAGGGCGTATATGGAAATTCTATACTACCACTGCCATTTTTTTTTCTGTAAATCTAAAATTATTCTACAATCAAAAGTTTATTAAAGAAAGTAATTAGTAACAGAATAATTAAACTGGAAGATCTAAAATATGCAAACTAGTTGTCTTAAGCAAGAATTCAATATATGTACCAGACAACAACTGGAGCACAAAACTCAAAATGTGTCCTAAGGTCACCCTGGAATAGCATTAAACATTGTTTCAAGTGGTATTTATCCCATCTTCATTCCTCATGAAATTATAGCTTTCACCAACAAAGAAGCGATTAGCCTTAAATATATATATTGGAAATACAAGCCAGTGTTTTAGAAAAACATCCATGCACAGCAACAACATAGTTCTGTTGTGGGAAACCACTGTACATCTGCTTACTGGAAAAAAAATATCCATTCTTCTCTTTGTGTTTATCATGAGAACGTTTCCCCTTCTACGAAGACAATGAAAAGAGGAAATTCTTTAAAGTTCACTGTATGAAAAAATCATCAGAATAACTGTGCTTTTACATTTCCTGCAAAAAGGAACATCTGTAATTTGCTGTTTTCCCCCTCAATGTAGTGAGTGAATGAAAGCCACGTTGGATCCCTGAAAGCAAACAGCAATCCTGCAAATCCACTGTGGAACTGCACTTCTGCCAAGCATCAGTCACATCCCAGGCACCAGGGATTCAGCAGAAACGCTTTCCATGTGTTGAAATGACCTACTCTGGAACCACTATGCCTAGAGCTTGGCAGACAGTATTATTTTGATATATTGTAGAGTACATTATCAATTAAGAGATTTGGGGAAGAAAACAATCTTATTGACTCAATATGCAAAGTGTCAGTGCTGTCTGCACCTAAAAGAACATGAGATGACAGATACAGAACAGACTTCACTGACATTTGCTTTAACTACTCCAACGTGACAACCATTTGGAGAGACTGGGTGTGGCGGCAGCAGACGAATTTTCATAACCAACACTGGAAGCTCTGAAATTTTTCTGTAAGTAATGCTGATATAAAAGGCTTTCAGCATTTCCAAAATAACTTGAACGTAAGCTACTTCAAAAGATATTCTTTTACATGAAAATCATGACAACACTGAGAAGGATTATGAAAAATAATTTTCTAAATACGATACAGTCATTCTCAGAGACTTTAAAGGACAGTTGGTTCAGAACTAACAGTGACTCATAATCCCCTACAATCTCATTATTCCACCATGTTTACTGTATGCTACTGTGCATTGCACATTGTTTTTGGAATGGGGGAAGTAGGTGTGAGCAAATGGAACATGTTAAGATTCGTTAGTGACAAATTAAGAATTAGAAAATAGCTTTTTTTTTTCTTCTTTTTTATCTTTGGGATCAGGAAATCATAAACAGGACATTTTCTTTCCTCTGAACTATGATTTATTCTCAAGTAAGCCACACAACCACCATGCTCCCAATATTAATCCCTTCCCTCCCCAGATTCAGGTAACATATTTCAATCCTAAACATCTTCTGCTTAGAAGCCTTTGTTGGCGCCCCATGTCCTTACCAATTAGGACCAAGCTTCTACACCTCACAGTGTTCGACCTAGCTCTGGCTCTACATCACCCTTCTGTCTTTAGCCCCCTCCCCCCATCCCCACCGCCCAATAATGTGTGAGCCTCACACTCCTGTCACTGAGAGTGCACATGCCATGGCCCCTGAAGACTGGCCTACCCTAATCCTCAGCATTCTCTATCCCTGCCCATCCAACCTTTGAGGCTCAACGCAAACTTGCTGCTCCCCTAGCCAGGGCTTCCTCCCTTCTCCCCTCCTCTCTACACTCCAGTGCTCCACATGGCCCTCTCCTATGGCATTCTGTCCTACTAGTCTTCCACGAGACTGTGATCATTGCCTTTAGAAAGAAATATCTTAAACGTGGCAGAGCCCACAGCCATAGAGAAATATTTACTTCTTTCTCTCCTGGAGTACTGGCCCTTGCCTCTTGGCCTAGCTAACGTCTACTCACCTCAGGTCTCCACGCGAGTGTCACCTCTTCTGGGAAGCCTTCCTCCACCCTCAGAGCTGGGTCATCTCCACCTGGACCCCCACCCTCGAGGTGCTATCACGACTTTAACCTGGCACAGTCTTTACCCATCAATCTCCCTACAGAAGTGCCCTGGGGTAGGAGTTGGGTTAGGAGACTATTCCCTGCTTGGTGCTGCAGTCATAGTACCTGTCACATAGCAGGTGCTCAACAAATATCTGATGAAGTAAGAACTAACTAAGGGTTCAATGGGCTTCCTAAATAGCTCAGTAGTAAACAGTCTGCCTGCCAACCAGGAGATGTGGGTTTGATCCTGGGTTGAGAAGATTCCCCTGGAAAAGGAAATGACAACCCACTCTAGTACTCTTGCCTGGGAAATCCCATAGACAGAGAAGCCTGGCAGGCTACAGTCCATGGGGTCGCAAAGAGTCGACCATGACTGAGCGACTACACCACAGTAGCAAGGGTTGATTGTATGCGCAATGGGTATAGACACATTGCACATCTCATGAGCACATGAAATCCAGGAAAAGGAAGGCATCTGCCCTCCATTTCATTAGCACTGACTGACGCATGGGGGAAACTGCATGCTCTCTAGACGCTTACAAACAAGCCCCAGACAGGAAACGCAGAGTGACGCCTTCAAGTCCACCTGATGCTCCCCCCAGAGCTCAGACTTCTTAGCTCAGAAAGTACCAGCTGCCCCCACTGTGTGCAGCCTTTGACCCCCTAGATCTCAGCCCCATGAAGTGACTGCAGGGAATACAGACTGCTCCTCTAGTTCCTCAACTGGGCTCCAGATTCCCCCCACTACTGTAGCTGGTATGTTACAGCAAACTGCAGCCTTTCTGAAGCACCTTGCTCTTGTTCTGAATATAATCTCACCTTCCCTCCCACCCTCCCCTCCTGTCCAAACCCTCCCTCCCTCTTCCACTCCATCCTGGAGCCCACTACTATCTGACCTGTTCACAGGACTCGTGGGATTTTAGAGCTAGAAGAGAACATTGGATGCTATCTGGTCCACTCTCCCCACCTCCACCTCTTACGTTATCAGTCAGGACCCTGAGGACTATAGCGTGGAGAGGCTGCTGCTAATAAGAAAGCTGGGGCCAGGATGCAGGCCTCTTGATTTCCAGTCCAAGTGACTTCTGCATGGACATTAAAAAGCTTATTTACGGAGTGGTTTAAGGTGGGAAGATGGTTACAGTGCAGTGATTGCTATACCTTGCTAACAAGATGAATAAGGTGATGTGTGTGTATGTGTACATGTTTCTCAATATAAACCCTGCATGACTGGCCAGGAGACAACTGATTTCCCTGTACAATAGCTGGCCCTCAATTAGACTTTTTAATTCAAATGAACAACCCCAAACCAACCCTCAACAAAGCACCAAGGACCCATATTTCCTTTCAGTGAAGTTGGTAGTACAAAGAGATTGGATTACCAGACCATCTTATCTGCCTCTTCAGAAACCTGTATGCAGGTCAAAAAGCAACAGTCAGAACCAGACATGGAACAACAGACTGGTTCAAAATTGGGAAAGGAGTACATCAAGGCTGTAGATTGTCACCCTGTTTATTGAACTTCTATGCAGAGTACATCATGTAAAATGCCTGGCTGGATGAATCACAAGCTGGAATCAAGATTGCCGGGAGAAATATCAGCCTCAGATATGCAGATGATTCCACCCTAATGGCAGAAGAGGAGCTGAAAAGCCTCTTGGTAAAGGTGAAAGACGAGAATGAAAAAGCTGGCTGAAAACTCAATATTCAAAAAACTAAGATCATGACATCCAGACCCAACACTTCATGACAAATACATGGGGAAAACACAGAACAGTGACAGATTTTATTTTCTTGGGCTCCAAAATCACTGCAGATGGTGACTGCAGTCATGAAGTTAAAAGATGATTGTGCCTTGGAAGGAAAGCTATGACAAACCCAATCAGCATATTAAAAAGCACAGATACCACTTTGCCCACAAAGGTTCATACAGTCAAAGCTATGGTTTTTCCAGTAGTCACATACAGATATGAGAGTTGGACCATAAAGAAGGCTGAGAGCCAAAGAACTGATGCTCTCGAAATGTAGTGATGGAGAAGACTCTTGAGGCTGCCTTGGACAGCAAGGAGATCAATCCAGTCAATCCTAAATGAAATCAACCCTGAATATTCATCAGGACTGATGCTGAAGCTTGAGCTCCAATACTCTGACCACCTGATGCGAAAGCTGACTCACTGGAAAAGACCCTGATGCTGGGAAAGATTGAGGGCAGGAGGAGAAGGGGACAACAGAGGATGAGATGGTTGGATGACATCATGGATTCAATAGACATGCGTCTGAGCAAACTCCAGGAGATAGTAAAGGACAAGGAAGCCTGGTGTACCACAGTTCATGGGATCACAAAGAGTTGGACACAACTGAGTGACTGAACAACAACAAAAACAAAAGGAAAGGAATAAAAGGATCAGAATCCCAGGCTGGGGTCCCAGAGAGGAGAGCAGGGAGCTGCTCATGTCCTGAGAGGTGCTGGTCACCCATCCCCTGGGGAATGGGTGGTGTCAACAGTTCCCCTCTGACAAAACACCTGCAGGCTCAGTCAGAGCAACAGGCAGGAAACGTGGCCTTGGTGGTTTCAGCCACACCTGAACACAGAACTCAGACCCTGCTGAAGGGAAGCTGGACAGTGACCACAGAAGCTAAAGGGAGGTGCAGACAGGATCCATTTGCAGGGGAAATGCTGGAAGCTGGAGGCGCACAGGGTGCCCTCGGGGGCCATGGCCACACTGTAAGTTTTGGGAAACCTGGACAAGACTACCCTGTTCTTTGGGGAACAGCTCAGTTAAGCTGATGTGGAGGACATGGCCTGGGTTTCCCTTTCCTGAGGCACTTGGTGAGTCAGCGCAGAGGAAAGACAAAGTTCTGACATTTCATGCAAAGGGGGAAATTAATCAGCACTTCTCTGAAAACAGCACCCAATCCTTATTGTCTCATCAGGACCGTGCCCTCTAAATAGCGGCAGCTACTTAAGTATTTGGGTTCTGGCAGGAGTCTCCAACAGTTTTCTCATACTCCTGTGCTCATCTCCTTTGGATTCCTGATTGTCTGGCATCCTGGGAGAGGGGAAAGATCAGGACAAGAGCAGCATGTAGAGAGCCATAAGAGGAGGAGACATAGGGATCAGACAATGTTCCAGGGGTGAGCAGCATTTTAATTGGGAAACATTCAGACACTAGACACTTGTACAGTCATACAAATGTGCAACCCTAGGTAAGGCCCTTCTTGGGAGATTGCTCATGTATAAAATGAGAGGGTTCTCCTAGAACTCAATGAGTTTGGCACAGTTGCAGAATACAAAATTAATATGCAGAAACTGGTTGCATTTCTGTATACTAACAAGAAACTATCAGAAAGAAATGAAAGTAAGAAAACAATTCCATTTACAATCATATCAAGAAGAATAAATCCAACTAAACAGGTAAAAGATCTGTACTCTAAAATCTCTAAGACACTAACAAAAGAAATTGAAGAGGACACAAACAGATGGAAAGATATACTGTGTTCATGGACTGGAAGAATTAATGTGGCTAAAATTACTGTACAACCCAAGGCAATGTACAGATTCAGTGCAATCCCTATAAAATATCACTAGCTTTTTTCACAGAGCTAGAACAAATAATTCTAAATTTTTATGGAAACAGAAAAGATCTGAATAGTCAAAACAATCTTGAAAAAGAAAAGCTGGAAGCATCATGCTTCTGATTTCAAAGCACACTACAAAGGTACAATAATCAAAACAGTATGGTACTGGGATGGGCACAAGCACACACACGGAGCATGAAGGAACAGAACAGAGCTCCCAGAAATGAACCCGTACTTCTATCAGCAATTAATCTATTAATACGACAAAGGAGGCAAGAATATACAATGGAGAAAAGACAACCGCTTCAATAAATTTGGGAAAACTAGACAGCTACATGCAATAGAACCAAACTAGACTACTTTCTCACATCATATACAAAAATAAACTAAAAATGGATTAAAGACATAAATGGAAGACCTAAAACCATAAAACTCCTAGAAGAAAACACAGGTGACAAACTCTTTGACATTGGTCTTAGCAATGTTTTTTTGGATACGTTACCTTGGGGAACACAAGAAGCAAAAACCAACCAATGGGACCTAATCAAACTTAAAAGCTTTTGCACGGCAAAGAAAATCATCAACAAAACAAAAAGGCCACCTACTGAATGGGAGAACAGATTTGCAAACAATGTATCTGACAAGTGGTTAACATCCAAAATATACAAAGAACTCATACAACTAAATATCAAAAAAGAAAAAACACTATTAAAAAATGGGTAGAATACTTGAATAGACATTTTCCCAAAGAAGACAGACAGATGGCCAACAGGTACATGAAAAGATGCTCAACATCAGTACTCATCAGGGAAATGCAAATCAAAACCACAATGGAGTATCACCTCACATCCATCAGGATGGCTACCATCACAAAGACCACAGATAAATAACAAGCTTTGGTGAATATGTGGAGAAAAAGAACCTGTGTGCATTACTGATGAGAAGGTAACTTGAAACGGCCACTACAGCAAACAATAAGGAGAGCCCTCAAAAAATTTATAAGTAGAACTACCATACAGTTCTTCAATTTCACTCCTCGGTATTTACCAGAAGAAAATGAAAACGCTAACTAGAAAAAAATATATGCACCACCATGTTCACTGTAGCATTATTTACAGTAGCTGAGATGTGGAAGCAACCTAAGTGTCACAGTGGCATGTTCAGCTCAGTTCAGTCGCTCAGTCATGTCCGATTCTTTGTGACCCCATGAATTGCAGCACGCCAGGCCTTCCTGTCCATCACAAACTCCCAGAGTTTACTCAAACTCATGCCCATCGAGTCAGTGATGCCATCCAGCCATCTCATCCTCTGTCGTCCCCTTCTCCTCCTGCCCCCAATCCCTCCCAGCATCATGGTCTTTTCCAACGAGTCAACTCTTCGCATGAGGTGGCCAAAGTATTGGAATTTCAGCTTCAGCATCACTTCTTCCAATGAACACCCAGGACTGATCTCCTTTAGGATGGACTGGTTGGATCTCCTTGCAGTCCAAGGGACTCTCAAGAGTCTTCTCCAACACCATAGTTTAGCGTGTTAATCAGTCACAAAAAAGAATGAAATCTTGCCATTTGCAACAACATGGATGGATACAGTTGATAACTATGTAATATCTTTTTATGGTGACATATGTAAGTAGACTTATCATGATGATTATTTTGACAGGTATAGAAACATCAAATCATAACGTTTGTAACAGAAGCTAACACAGTGCTGCTGCTGCTAAGTCACTTCAGTCGTGTCCGACTCTGTGCAACCCCATAGATGGCAGCCCACCAGGCTCCCCCGTCCCTGGGATTTTCCAGGCAAGAACACTGGAGTGGGTTGCCATTTCCTTCTCCAATGCACGAAAGTGAGAAGTGAAAGTGAAGTTACTCAGTCGTGTCCGACTCTTAGCGACCGCATGGACTGCAGCCTACCGGGCTCCTCCGTCCGTGGGATTTTCCAGGCAAGAGCACTGGAGTGGGGTGCCATTGCCTCTTCCGACTAGTGCAGGTCAATTATTCTTCAAAAACTCACAGAAAAAGAGATCAGATTTGTGGTTATCAGAGGTGGGGGCTGGAGTTAGGAGGATGCGGAATTGAATGAAGGTAGCCAAAAGGTACAAACTTCCAGCTATAAGATAAATAAGTACTAGGAATGCAATACACAGCATGATAAATATAACTAACTCTGCTGTACATTATGCATGCATGAAAGTTACTAAGAGAGTAAATTCTAAGAGTTCTTATCACATAGAAGCAGTTTTTTTCTCCTACTTTAATCCTGCATCTCTATGAGATGAGGGATGGTCACTAAACTTACTGTGATCCTCATGTCACAATGTATGTAAGTCAAATCACTATGCTGTACACCTTAAACATATTCAGTGCTGTATGTCAATTATATCTCAATAAAACTGGAAGGAAAACAAAAAACTTACATTAAAAAATAAATAAAACAAGAGGGTTAGTCTAGATTCATCTGCTGCAAGGTCCCTGCTAGCTCTGATCCCCTGGCAACTCAAGGTATTTCCAGTACAAGCTCCCTGAGAACAAGGAGCACATTTTCCTCACACCTGTACCCCAACACCCAGCCCTGCACCCAGCACGTGGCATGGGCAGAGCAGACAGTCAAGCGTACGGAATGGATAGCATCATCACATGTACACTACACCTTGATGCTTGACCTCAAGAGAACACTAGCAGACACTGTCAGGAAACGATGTGAACAAACAAGCCAATGAACAGGGCTGAGCTGCAAGGGAGTTGATAAAAGTCAACCCAGAGTCCATGTTGTGACGATCCTGGAACAAGTAAGGTAAAATGAAAGCCAAGGGAGATCTGCTCTGAAAGAACACGAGTTGTCCTGGGAGCTCCAGGCCACTCATGCTTTTTCTCCAATGAGCTCCAAGAAACAAGCGGGGTAAAAATGCAAGCCTTGTAACAATTCAAAGTTCAATTTCATAACTCACAGCAAATATGAGTTTGAAATAAACTTCCCTTCAGTGGGTTGCTTTCTACAAAGGCATTCTCCTTACCCCTGCAGGCACTTTCACTAGAAGATGACAGGCATGTTCTCAGGCAAGGCTTCTCAAACTTTAATATGCCTGCAAATAACCTGGGGACCTTGTTAAAAACCACATCCTGATTCTAGGTTTGGGCTGGGGCCTGAATGCTACATCCCTGACAAGCTCCCGATGATGCCAGTGCTGCTGGTCAGGGGACCCATGATGTGAGCAGCAATTTCCAACTGCGGTTCTCAAACTCAACTGCATATTAGAATCTCTGGGGAGGGCGGGCTTACAAATTATTAACCCCATCCGCAGAGATTCTGATTTGATTGGCATGAATGCAGTCTGGGCATTGGAATTTTTTTTTAAAGCTCCCCAGGTGATTCCATTATGCAGAAAAGTTTCAGGCTTCCCTGGTAGACGGCAGTAGACACCGGTTAGATCCCGGTTCTGGGAAGATTCCGCATGCCTCGGAGCAACAAAGTCCCGGCACCTTAACTATTGAGCCTGTGCTCTAGAGCCTGGGAGCTACAATACTGAGTCCACGTGCTGCGACTACTGAAGCCCTCACACCCTAGAGCCTGTGCCCCGAAACAAGACACGTTACCACAGTGAGAAGCCCGCACATCACAGCTAGAACAACGAAGACCCAGCATGGCCAAAAATTAATTAATTAATTAATTAAAAATAAAATAAAGAAAAGTTTCATGCCTGATAAGTAGTCCTCTGTTTCCCTCTATCTGACATAAGAATAAAAGCGTCTCCTTCTAATTACTTCAAAAGCAGTGTTCTAAGGACCCAAAATGTAGCCTCTAAATGGTCTATTCTCTTAGCAAAGAAATCAGCTTATTAATGATACCAAGTGTTCCACTTAGACTCTCAGCATGGTTTAGCTTTAACAAATTGGCTGAATTCTAGTCACTGGGTTGGTTTTACAACAGCTTCTATTGGCCTGTTGAAGGCCATGCCAGAGTGTATTAAACATTTAATCACTCATTCTGCTGACAATGGGCTTACAGAACTGCTGCTGGCCGTATGTGTGACTGGCACCCTTTCCCACTCAGGCCCCTGGCTGCCGCTCTGTCCAGGGAAGGTTTGGAAAGGGACCACCTGCTCCCTAGGCTTTGCACACAGCAGGTTTCAGCAAGCAACTGGGAAGACACAGAAAGGCCCCTTCTGAATCACTGTTGTGTTTAAAGTAATTCCCAGAAGAGCCAGGCATGACAATATATATTTTAAACACAAAAACAGGCAAATATAAATCAAACTGACATTACTGTACTGATCATTGTGGACTATTTACTCTCAGTTTTGTCAGGGAAGATAATAATGACAAGACTCTATACACAGACAAGTTCTCGTCCATATTTTTCTAAACAGGCATTAAAAACATTTTAGAATAATTTTTCTCTTATAGAGACATGGATGGACCTGGAGTGTGTCACACCAAGTGAAATCAGTCAGAAAGAGAAAAATAAATACCGTGTGTTAACACATATAAGTGTGTCTAGAAAAATGGTACGGGTGACCCTATTTCCAAAGCAGGAACACAGATGCAGACATACAGAATGGATATATGGACACAGTGGGGGAAGGAGAGGGTGGGACGATGTGGGAGGCTGGGACTGACACACATGCACTGCCATACGTAAAACAGATAGGCAGTGGGAAACTGCTATAAAATACAGCGGGCTCGGCCCAGTGCTCCACAGGGACTCAGGGGGTGGGCTGGCGGCGGCGCTGAGAAGTCGAGGAGGGAGAGGATACATGTAAACATTCAGCTGACTCACTTCGTGGTACAGCAGAAATTAACACAACATTGTACAGCAATCATCTTCCAGTTTAAAAATATGTTCTTCTTAGGTATCTACGGTAAGTTACAATCAGGTAAGTATTAGCAGACGAATAATGCCCTAGAACACATCTCCCCATCTGGAAGGAGAGTTTCTCCCACATATATTATCTCCGGCAAAGAAAAGTGCCTCTTTTGTCCCAGGAATGTAGCTGATAGATCCCTCTACTTACCAGTGTAGTTTGCAGAATAGTTGTTTGGATCTAGAAACTTCTTAACCAGCTCACAGTTAGACAAGATATGATTTGTGGTGATAACGTTGAGATAGTTCTGAAGACCTTTCTGCCTCTCAGCTATGAATTCACGATCCATGTTACCAATCAATTTTTTGGGAGGAAGAGGTAGACTTAGGCCTGCAATCTTTAATTAAAAAGAAAAAAGAAAAGTATTATACTCACGTCATCCACAAATAAGACAGAATAGCAGAATCCTGAGCCAACAGGTTTCGTTAGGTCTAAAACATTTCAGGATACATCCTTATCAGTTGTATTGTAAATATGTGAAAACCCGTACATCTTAGAACTGATAAAATGCTTTACTAAGTATAGCAACTTTAAGACTTAATTTTTTAAATGAAATTTACACATGAACATATTTTCCGAGAGTCAAATACTTCTTTTGTTCATTACTGCTGGCAGTCCTGTGATGCTCGCCCCCTACCACCCCAGCCGAAAGGTATCCATTCCCCACTCCCCAAAGGTGGCCACGTTCAACTCTTTCAGCTGATCTTTTGGAAGAAGTGACAGTTTACATTGTTATGCCTCGATTTTTCACTTTTAGGCATTATCTGTAAGTTTCTCATTATAGGAGATGAGGGTTAAGTTCTCTTTCACAACCTGATCTCATCCACACACATTCTATTCCTAATTCTTCTAACATCATGATGCTATCTTTTAAATAAGTGCAGCATGCATGCTTACATTAGGTAAATGATACTCGCAATTGAGCCAAAGAGCATGCTTCTACTCCTTTCTGTCAACTAACATTTTTTTTCTAGTTTTCGTTTCAACTCCAAACTCTCCATTTAAGCCTTCAATGCACTGAGATACAAAGATGAATCAATGTCATCTTCTTGAAGAGCACTTTCCAGAACCCAGAAACCTGTTCCAAGCAGGACAGGTGATCCCTAGACCTGCGGCAAGACTGGCATCCCGGGACCTCCCTTCACCACCATGCTAGAGAAGCCTCTGCCCTTTCTCCTGCTAGACCCCATTTCTATATCCACGCCTGCCTTTTTCTTAGATAGTCCCCTCACTTTTGGTGGAGATACCATCTGTCAGCTTTCCAGAAAGGAAGAATCGTTTGAAACCTTGCACATTAATAAAAAATGTCTTTATTTGGAATTTCCTGGTGGTCTGTGAGTAGGGCTCTGACTTAACCACTGCCGGGGTCAAGGGTTCCACCCCTGACTGGTAGTGGTGGTTGGGGGCTGGGGGGTTGACTGAGATTTCACATGCCTCACATGGAATTAGTATAAAAAGAGAGAGAAAAGAAAATTTTTTTTTTTTAATAAAAAGTCTTTATTCTACTCTCACACCTGGTTGATAATGAGCCTTGATAAGGAACTCTAAATCGGAAATATTTGTTCTTCAGAATTTTTAGAAACTATACTATTGTCTTTTAGTCGCCAGTTCAAACAGTAGTTTCCTGATTCTAGTTTTTTTCTGCCTGGAAGCTTTTAGGATCTTCTTTTTGACCTGTTTGTGAATCCCACCTGCCTTTAATGTGGCTCTGCATTCATTCTCTGTACTGAATACTCAGCCCTTTCACTCCAGAAATTAATATCCTTATATTTGTTGGTATTGTCTTGCATTAGGTCATTATTCCTTTCTCTCCATGCCCTATGCTTTCTTTTTCTGGAACTCCTGTTTTCTAAAATTGGACCTTCTGGACTAGTCGGTCCTCTGTTCTTATCTTTTCCCTCTCATTTTCCAACTATGTTAAACAACTATGTTAAACATTTTTTTCCCTGGGATATTTCCTTTATCTTTGGGGGCCATCTAAAGAGTTTTCATTTCTACTACTATTATCTTTATATATATATATAATTTCTAAATTCTCCTTGCTTTCCTTAATAGCATCCTGAATGTCATTCAACTTTTTTTGTCTCTGAGATTAAAAACTATAATTTTTCTGAGAACCTGTGACCTCAGTCTCTTTAGCTCATTCTCTTAGGCTGGGCAGATCCCCCAAAGGAATATTCCCGGCTCCTTTGCCTGGAGAGTCTGAGCCTAAAGGCCAGTAATCTGGGCGGGGCGGGGGGGGGGGGGGGGGGTGGGTGGGTGGGGAGGAGAGGGCTCAGCTGGGGGTGGGGGATGGACAGGTCTCCTCTTTAATATGTAAATATTTCCAACTGTGCCTGCAAGCTCCAGTCCAAAGAATGTTCAACCCTTTCCAGAGGGAAAAACCCCAGTTTCTCCACTGGAGAAGAGTAGGCATAAGTTGTTCAGATGGGGAGCCCTGGGGATCCAACTGCTTAAACATACTTTCAACTCCTGATTTTAGCTTGACCTCACCCCACGTTGGAGGTAGCACTTGGTGCTGTCAATATTTTGGAGGTTCTATGGTGTAAACTGGGACCAATGGGTTTATCCACCCCGACTACCATCTCGCAATTCTGCCTTCCCATATCTGCTTAATTAGTTAGCTCTCTTTCACTGGATTTTTAGTTTTTAATGTTTTTGTTGTAATTTTCTCCTCTATTTGTCTTTGAAGGTGTGGGTGTGTGTGTGTGTGTGTGTGTACATATACAAGATCAAATTTACTGTTGTTTTAGAGTGGCTTGGAGAGAAAGGAAAAGTAAATGCAGGTGTGCAATGTACTATCATTTTCCAGACCATTTAAACTTTGACTCTATTTTTTAAACTTAAAAAACAAAGTATCAGATTGGAATCATAATTTAATGAGCAAAAAACTGCTTTCAAAGAGCAGTACTAGTCTACCCTTGTGCTTAGAGTGGTCCAAGTGGCATGTGTATTGATGGAGGGAAAGGTCTAAAACAGAAAAGCATCTTGAATTCAGACAAGCATGTCATCTAACTCACCCTTGTGAGCAAACCTAACTGAGCCTGCTTCATGCCATTTTTTCAAACAATGAAGACCTTGAACTTGGCAATTAGGCAAGTTTGAACCTTGAACTTGAATTAGGCCTTGAACTTGAATTAGGCAAGATGACAAGGTTGGCTGATAATTCTGAACTGCCTATTTCTACAACATACTTATAAAAATATGTCAGAACACACTTAGAGTAAATTTTCAACCATGGCCAAATTCACTGCCAAATAAGACACTCAATTTCAAGCTGTTTTCCTCTCTCATACAATTACACTTTATGGAGTAGCAGTTTCTTTATTAACTAAATAAAAAAGCAAAGTTATGAAGAAAGCACGTCACTCATCTGGTACACATCCAAGTCAACTGTTTTATTATTATTTTTGTTCAGGAGCACTGAGTAATATAAGGGAATCAATGGTAATGTGTTACTGAAAATATAATTGATTTCTCTTAAAAACTCTTTTATTAAGTTGCAGGATATAATCTCATTTGTGTGTCTATGTGCACCTATGTGTAAGCCCAGGCATAGTTACATATACACAAAAAATGTCTAAAAGGACTTACTCTACCTGCTTTAGAGTGGCTACCACTGGGAGTGGGTTGGTCAATTAATTTTTAATTCTATACTATGAAATGTTAACATATCTTATTTATTATTTTTCAATTTAAAAAACCACTTTTGCTCATCAGAATTATCATATATACAACAAGGATTAAAAAAAAAAAATACCGACAGCCAATATCGGCACATCTGCCTGCACTACTCATTCAAGAGCAGACCCAGCTGAAGCCCAGGTCACTCAGAATGGAGAGTCACACCTGACAAGATCAGATTTAAACCCCAAGGGGGCTATTTTTCACTCACAGTGGGGATGTCAGAATGAATTAGATAAGCTATCTGTTTCAAACTTTGTGGCCTCCAAGCTTAAACAAAAATTATTATTTTTTTAAGTCAAGCATCATTTCTCTTTAGGCAAACTAGACAGCATATTACCTACCAACCATAAACTCTGCCAACAAAGGTCTGTCTAGTCAAAGTTATGGTTTTCCCAGTAGTCATGTATGGACATGAGAGTTGGACTAGAGAAAGCTGAGCACCAAAGAATTGATGCTTTTGAACTGTGATGTTGGAGAAGACTCTTGAGAGTTCCTTGGACTGCAAGGAGATCCAACCTATCCATCCTAAAGGAGATCAGTCCTGAATATTCATTGGAAGGACTGATGCTGAAGTTCCAGTACTCTGGCCACCTGATGTGAAGAACTGACTCATTGGAAAAGACCCTGATGCTGGGAAAGATTGAAGGCAGGAGGAGAAGGGGACGACAGAGGATGAGATGGTTGGATGGCGTCACCGACTCGATGGACATGAATTTGAGCAAGCTCTGGGAGTGGGTGATGGACAGGGAAGCCTGGCATGCTGCAGTCCATGGGGTCACAAAGAGTCGGACACAACTGAGTGACTGAACTGAACTGAACTGAACTGAAATGTACTGCTCTGCCCCAGACACCTCATCAGCTCTTCCAAACCATCGGGTGAAACAAAAAAATTCTTCACTGACAACTGTGAGTAGAGTGTCTCTGCCATGTCAGTCTGCTAGGCACATGGCAGGTGTTTTCCTGCCCCGGTTTGGGTTCTCACAAGAAATTTTTCTCCAAGTGTTGAAACTCTCCAATGTGTGTGTGATTTTAAAATCTTGCCTTTGACAGGAGGCTAGCATTCAAGAGAAGTTAACTTTCTCTTTCAGTTTCTCCCAGAACCTCTCAAATGCTTACCCATCACAGAATATAAAGTTCAGAACTCCCGTGACTTGTTAGAAAGGAGGGAGAGAGCATACTAGCACACACACGTGATGAAGCTACTCAGCCACTGACTTCCTAGACACCGCCACAGGGGTGGCTTCAAGCCAAGGCACCTCATCACGACTTTTTTTTTTCAACTGTTCCCTTTTTAAAGTGCCCTTTGGATTTCATTCTTGAGTTCCCTGTATAAAGGAAAGAGAACAAGAAAGCCAGCAGAGAAGTCCCCAGAGTTCCTCCACTCCTAACACCTGCAGAGTGACAAAGCAAAGTGGGATTGACAGCCAAAGTGGGGTCTCGAGCCCGTAACCTGACCCATGCTAGCCTAGCAAAAACTTCTAAATTCCATGGCAAACTCTATCAGTTTCAAGAAAACTAGCTTTTTGTCTGGAGGAAAAACCTTCTAACTCTGAATCAGCTAATGTCTCACTTCTGTTAATGATCTGCAAATTGCCTTGAACTCCATTCCAGCAAGTATTCCAGGGAGTGCTAAATGCTCATCAGATCCTAATTTGTCCCCATTTCTCCCCCAGTATGGGCAGTGAAACCAAATCACAAAACATTTGTGCTGCAAGAGACCTGAAAAGTCATCTGGTTCAGCCTCTTGGCTTCATATGGAGACAGTGAGGACAGAGAGGAAGTACCAGAGCCCAGACAGAGGCTGGGTCCCCATCTCAAGCCTGAGGGTCCCCTCCAGTTCTCATCACTGGAGCTCCTGCTGCAGTCTTTTCCCGTGTCTCATTCTATCTTCCTATAGGGTCACTGATTTGATGGTGCCTTTAAAATAAGGTAGTGGTTTCTCTTCACTGTTATCAAGATATATTCACTATAAAAAACTGTGAAAATACAGCTCTTTTTTTCTTTTTCCACTTATATAACTTGCACGTGCTTATTTGTACTGAACTTGGAAAGTACAGAATGGTATAAAGAAGCAGGAAAAAAAAAAAAAAACAGAACCCATAATCCTGCCACCTGGAGGTCCCCATTGTTAACATTTTGGCATATTTCCTCCCAACAGTTTTTCCTAAACATTTCATGTAATTATTATATTGCATGTATACTTTTACACACTGCTTTTTTATTTCACTTAGATATTTTTTCTATTGGGTTCAGACAACCCTGCATATGTGTATTATATTTCTCTTCCTTCAGCAGGAACTCATTTATCTGTCAGAAGGGTAATCTGAAACTGAAATTCATGGTCTCAGTTTTATTCTGTGGTTTTGGAGTCTTTTGGGTCTGTTTTATGGAGGTTGTTTTGAAATTATTTTGCTGCCAAAAAGTTGTATGTACTTTCTTCTGTCTGTTTACTTGGATCCAGGAAAACCTCCCACTTAAGTGCTGTCTGGCCATATCCTGCCCAACACAAGCCAACATCAATACACGTGGATATTTGCATTTGAAATAAGATGCACATTGAAAGTGCCCATTTTAAAAGGGAAAATTACACTGATGTAAAAATAAAATTCCATTATATTAAATAAGGCCATAATTGAATAGTCATGGAGATTCAACTTTCTATCCCCAAAGCAAGAACAAACAGGAGATAAAACGTTCCTCCCCACCCCATATTCTTGGGGTCTAGGCCCAGGCAGTTTCCATTTCAGAAGCATCTCTCTCATGATTCTTACTCAACCCTGGCTGAACAGCACTGAACAAAACCACGACCCTTTCTTTTAAAACCAGGCAAGGGTTCACTTGTGCATAAAGGTGAAAGCACAGAGTAGGCCCAACTTTAGCTCCCAGACGTTAATGCCACGTTGAGCACATGGAAATGTCTGGAGCCTTGTGGGAGAGATCCACTGCTGGAATAAACAGCATGTCAGTCAGTGACTTACCTACAATAGTCATCAGAGGCCCAGTTTTTGTCTGAGTGGAAAGACTATGCTCTTAAAATCCACAAGTGAAACCAATTAAAGCCATCTCTGACAATCTGATCTCTGCCGATATTCTATCTGTATATTTAAACTGGTCACACTACAATTAAAATGGAGACAGACAACATGTGTGAAGCAAGACCATATGTCAACGACATAAAGGTCTGCAGATACTCAGGCCAGTTCTACTGGATGGAGAACATGGCATTCAGCAGTGTTGTAAATAATGTGAAAGTCTGGACTCTACAACTGCTCTTTTTCCAAAGGCTGGTCAGTAAAAAATGGCCTTTTGATGGAAAGGCAGCATGACAGTCCCTCCCAGCCCTCCATCCTCCTGTCCTCTGTGGACAAGATAAGAGATCACTCAGAATCAGTGATAAGCCAGCTCACCTCCCGGGTGAGCTGGTCTTGAGCTAAGCACTCTGGTCCAAGGGTCTATGCCACCACTCAAAGTTGAGATACAATAAAGGCCAATGGAAGTGACCGTGGAACTGTTAGTCCCTTAGTCGTGCCTGACTCTACGACCCCATGGACTGTAGCCCACCAGGCTCCTCTGTCAATGGAATTCTCCAGGCAAGAATACTGGAGTGAGTTGCCACTTCCTTCTCCAGGGGAACTTCCTGACCCAGGCATCTAACCCAGCTCTCCTGCATTACAGGCAGATTCTTTACTGAATCCTGGTCTTAGCCACCAGGGGAGCCCCAATGGTCTTCAATAATCCATGACGCTTGAAGACCCACCTGCCAGGTGAGGATGTGGTGATGCTGTCAGCACTTCCCACGGGGCTCACTGACCACTAACAGTACCAGATGTGTTTCCAGCTCACTCCTCTTTCCATCATGGCCACTGAGCTACAAACATTTAAACCAAAGGGATTTGGGAATACATATTTGAGAGAAAAAAGTTAATGCTGAAAAAGGCTGTGTCTCTAGTTACTGCTGAGTGCTGATCTGTACTGCTGACTATGTGGCCTAGTTTAAGAGAATCTGAGAATCCCTGCTCTCAGTGAACAACTCTAGTAATAATCCATCTAGGTATTTCCAACCTGTGAAAAGGAGATAACACACAGCATCCCATGACTGCGGTTAAGGAAGCAGTCTGGCCAAAGGTAACTGGCTGTACGGTGACTATTATAAATGACATTTATTCCCCAAGTTTATTTTTAGAGTCACACATCATCTGTTTGAAGTATGAGCTTATCACCTTTGCTAGGGAAATCTGATAACTTCTTGTTCCTGATGTTGCCATTTCCAACCCTGGAAGATACCCCAAGCAACAAATGTGTGTCATTGGTGTTTTAGAATAATTACCTGCAAGCTGTTGTTCAGCAAATCAAAGTCACTGTATCTCCTAACAATCTGGAAGAAAGAAAACAGTGGTGTTTTGATTCAGCACAAGGTATCGATTTTCATTTCCTTATTTAATACTTGCTGGCGTTCTAAAGTCAAGGCACTTGCATTAAGGGTAGCAGAGCTTATGCCTGGAGCTTAACTTGCTTCACTTGGCAGCCCCAGAAAACAGACCAAGCAGTGTCCCAGAGTTGGCCGGGCCGTGGGAAACTGGCTAATGCCAGCCAAACTCGCAAGATGCCAACAGGTAAGAGAGAAGGATGATGTTTTGAGGGTGAATAGCCCTTTAGTTTTGTTTTTTTTTTTTTCAATTAACTAGGCACCTAGTTAACTAGAGAGATGAGTTAATAATTTACAAAAAAAAAAAAAAAAAAGATGTTTAACTGAACATGAAATCAAAGTAAATGGATGTAGACAGTTTTGAAGCTATTCCATCTTTGCCCTGAATAAAACCGCCCCTCTTTGAGATCACACCAGTTTAGAGGCTGGATGCACCTGCTGGCACCACCCTTCACCAACTCTCCTCCTGGCTAACAGTCCACACCCACTGTCCACACCCATTGTCCACACATTTTCTCTTAGTTATGTTGATGCCACTGATTGCTAAGTCACTTCAGTCGTGTCCACCTGTGTGCGACCCCACAGACAGCAGCCCACCAGGCTCCCGTCCCTGCAATTCTCTGGGCAAGAACACTGGAGTGGGCTGCCATGTCCTCCTGCCATGTCCTCCTTCTTTCCCCTCTAACTGAAGAGCTAGTGTGATTAGGCCCCAGCAAATTACACTAGCTCTTCAGTCAGAGGGGAAAGAAGCTATTTGGCTTTCAAAAAGTTTTTCTAATGTTTATTGATGATTCTCAAATATTAGTGTGTAGGAGAATTACTTGAAGATCATTGAGGACCCTACTCACCCAAAGGGAAACAAATTCAGGAGGTTAAGTATCTACATTTTTATTAAGTATTCCCCAGGCCTCTAAAGCACTGGATTTACAAGACTACATAAAAGGTTGATTTTTCTGGTAGGACACTGTCCTTGGGCCTGCTTGGTATTCATATATATCAACAAGTTAAACATGAGGCCATACCTAATAAGTGCAAGGGAGCAAAAGGTGGCACAGAGAATACTTGAATTCTAACCCTGTTCCGTCACGGACTTCAGTATGATCTTGGACTAGTTACTTGACTTTTGAATGTAAAATGAGGCTAATGTGATGGCATAGAACTGGCTTTAACGGGCTAGGTGAATTAATGTGCTTGAACCAGTGCCTAACAATAAATGCTCAGCTCAGTTCAGTCGCTCAGTCGTGTCTGCCTCTTTGCGACCCCATGGACAGCAGCACGCCAGGTTTCCCTGTCTACCACCAACTCCAGGAGCTTGTTCAAACTCATGTTCATCGAGTCTGTGATGTTATAATTATCCCAACTAAAAGTAGTTAGAATTTTCAGGCAAATACAAGACCAAGTACGAGCCTTTGAGGTCAAAGACTGCTTCAGGTGAGAGGTAAGGTTCAAGCTGGGCTGTGAAGGACAAGGTAAGGTTTTTGGAAGACAGAACGCGAACGTCACTGTAATCACTAGAGCAGGAAAGAAATGGCTCCTGTACAGAATTCAGCCTCTCTCTACAAGTCAACTGGGATGGGAAGGACCTCTAGATCTACAGAGTAAGTTCTCTTTCTCCGGGGCCATCCATCAGGAAAGCAGGCCTTGGAGCTGTAGACAGACATGACCTGCAGTCAGTGAGGGACCTATCACTAGAAACGGCCCATGACTAGATTTAAGGGTCCATGAAATGCAGCATCCGAGCTGCACAACGTCTCGGGCACTGTCTCATCTTTCAGACTGGTGGACTGACTACTAGCCTGCCCTGCCGACACCCTGGCTTCAGGGGAGGAGGCTTGAATCATTCAACTCGAGGAACAAAACAAGTCACCTGCCTACTCTGCTTACTCTGTGTCCAGCTGGGGCACACATTCCTACTCTCTGTGGTAACATCATACATGAATTAAACCAAACAAATGAGAACAGGAAAGCCTTTTGTAAGAGATGTCTTAGAGCTAAAGTATTATAAAAGAAATATGATGTATATTTATGTGTGTTTTAGTTTTTGCAGATTTTTAGATGATTCCAGGCCAGAATTTTGATTTTTCCGATGACAAAAAACAAAAAAAAACTTACCTGCCAGCTATTTTCTACAGAAATTCCTCTTTGTACCCGAATGATATATTCCTAAAAAAGAACAAAAAAGTCTCTATTATAAAACCCAAATCAGAGGATCAAAAATATGATGTGAAAGCATCAGATAGAGCAAACTTCAGAAAAGAGTACTAGAGACAGAGAGGGGCATAAAGATAAAAGGGTAATCTCATAGCAAGACACAGGAGTCTTGTGGCATGTGGGATCCCAGTTCCCGAGCCAGGGATGAATCTGCGCCCCCTGCATTAAAAGCATGGAGTCTTAACCACTGAACCACCAGGGAAGTCCCCAAGACACGGCAGTCCTGAATGTGTATGCGCATTCAAACACCAGAGCTGCAAAACATGTGAAACAAAAACTGACAAGGACTGGAAGAAGAAACAGACAAATCCACCATCAGAGTCGGAGATTTCAGCACCTCTCACGCAGCAACTGATAGAACAACAGAAACCCAATAAGGATACAGAAGAATTCAACAAAACCACTACTGATGAAAAATTAATCAACAATGAAAATTTTTATTGAAGCCGACCTGGGGACTATAACCCAGGAGACATTCTTTTAGAAAGCTCTTGAGGACTGTTGGGCCTGTTAGAGGCCAAGGCACAGTTCTACAAGTTTTGTAGACAAACAGTTATTCATCAAATGACGTATCAACCGTTTACACAACCCAGATCTGCAGGTAAGAAACAAGTCGTACAAAGCAAGTCGTGGTCATGGTGACTTCTTACTAGAATAAGAAGGAATGTTGTTTCCTAAACAGGTCTAGTTAATGCATAAGCAGAATACATACTATAGGGGAGGGCTCTGGGAAGCTGAAAAAAATTTTACATCTCATTTTTTTTCTTGTCCGCCATAAAATATGAACTTAATTTCATCATCATCAACTAACAAATGTAATCAGCATTTATAGAACACTCCATTCGACAACAGCAGAATATATATTCCTTTCAAGAGGATATACAGATGGCAAATAAGCACAGAAAAAGATATTCAACATTACCAGTCATCAATCAAATGCAAAGTAAGACTACAATGAGATATCACTGTATTTCTATCAGAACAGCTCAAACAAAAAAATAATGATAACACCAAATGCTGGCTAGGGAAATAGCCAAATAGGGAAACTGGGTCACATAAATTAACGGTGGGAATTTTAAAAATGGCACTGAAACTCTATAATATGGTTTGGCAACTTTTTTTAAATTAAAACATGCAGCTATCATTATGACCCAGCAACTGCACTCCTGGACATTCATTCCAGAGAAACAAAAACTTACGTCTGTACAGTAACTTATACATGAATGTTCACAGCTATTTTATTGGTAATAGCCCCAAAGTAGAAGAGCCAGATGTCTTTAAACAGGTGTATGTTTTAAACTTTGCTACTTCCATACCAGGGAATACTACTCAGCAACAAAAATGAATAAATTATTGATACGTGCAACAGACTAGATGAATCTCTGGAGGATCCTGGGTGTGTGTGCTTAGTCGCTCAGTCATGCCAGACTCTTTCAACCCCATGGGCTGTAGCCCGCCAGACTCCTCTGTCCATGGGGATTATACAGGCAAGCATACTGGAGTAGGTTACCATGCCCTCCTCCAGGGGATCTTCCCAACCCAGGGATCAAACTCAGGTCTCCCCCATTGCAGGCAGATTCTTTACCATCTGAGCCACTTAGGGAAGCCCCTCTGGAGGATTACACAGAGTGAAAAAGAAAATCCCCAAAGATTATAAACTACATGTCTCCATTTATACAATATTTATGAAATGACAGAATCACAGATATGGAGAACAGCCTACTGGTTCTCAACAGTTATGGCTGGGGTAGCAGGGTGTGTGTGGAAGGGAATCAGGTGTGACTAGAGAAGGGCAAGGTGATGTGCTATGGTTTGAATGTCTTGGTCCCCACAAGGTTCACATATTGAAATACTAACTCCAAAAAATGATGGTATTAGAAAGTGGGAGGACCTTTGGGAGTTACTTAGGTCATGAGAGCAAAGCCCTCAAGAATGGGATCAGCACTCTTATAAGAGAGGCTCCAGAGGGGTCCCTCACCCCTTCCGCCACATGGGATCGTTTGAGAAGGTGCTAGCTCTGAACCAGGAGGAGCACCATCAGAAGGCAGCCATGCTCACACCTTAGTCTTGGACTTTCAGCCTCCTGAACTGTGAGAAACAAATCCGTTGTGGATCGGCCACTCAGTTCACGGTATTTTGTTAGAGCAGTCTGAATGGACTAAGACACGAGCATGCCTGGGCCAATGGAAAGGTGCTGTATCTTGACTGGTCTATGTTAATATTTTGGTTGTGATATCATATCAACTTTAGCAAGACACTACCAATGACAGAAACTGGGCAACAGATATATGGGATCTCTGCAATGTTTCCTACAACTGTAAGTGAATCTGCAATTATCTCAAATCTAAAAAATTAACCTTAGGCATTCAAAATTAGTTTAGTAGAGTCAGAGGACTAAGATCAATGATTTTTCCTGCTCAAAGTTTGCATATAAGCTTTTCAGTTACAAAAGGCCTTGGTTAAGAAAACAGGTAAAAAGGTAGTATAGGTATGCAGTGATAGCATTTTCCCAAGAAACCAAATCCAGTGACACCTCCCCCTCCTTCCAAGCTGCCTGATCATTGGAAGCTGCCTGATCCTGGGGAGTGAGGAGAAGCTAGCGAGTTAAAAATACCATTCCCAAGACTTGCTAAATCAGAATCTACAAGATAGAAATTAGGAATCAGAAGTTTTCATAGCTTCCCCATGTAATCAAATAAGCAGGAAACAAGAGACCTCGCTCAGCCTTCTGCTTACACACACAGGGAGTTATGATGAAGCACAGAAAAAAAACAGTAACTTTTTTTCCCTCAAATGCTCAGAATTGTTTTAACATTTTGGGATGGTATGATTCAGGTATTACTCACAGTAACTACTCAACAAATGCTTAATCAACACAGGACTCAACAAATCCTTTCTACTGAATTAATTCTGAATTAAATAGGTTATGTAGAAAATAAAGCCAAATAAGTATTGTTAACTTGGCAGCTGAATTTTAAAATAGATCTTATTACACTATCATTCATTTCCACTCTGTTTAGTTTGCAAAGGTTGATAAAGTTCACGTAAGCAGAAATTTCTGCCTACACTGGACTATGTTAAGAATGGTACATTCAACAATATCCACTCAATTACGAGTGAATCAACTACGTGGCTGGCACCCTGCTTAGCTGGTTTCACGTCAGGATATAATATAAATATTTCAAAACTGGCTTGTGTAGTATGGTAAATCTCTTAAGCAATATGCCAATGCAATTATTTCTGAATACATAAAGATAAAATGCTAAAAATACCTGGCTTTCTTGTATTTGGAGATCAGTCTGTTAGCTCTGACATTTTTTCTTTTCTCAGGGTTCTCTTACTGGCAGATTGTCTGTGCTTTTACATTCTTATAGTAAAGCTAAAATCAGCACATCTAATTGAGTACTTCCAAACAACTACATGCAAACAGGTTTTGATGTTCAAATCGGGGGAACTGTTACTTCTCAAAAATCACTTCAAGCATCCATTGCTTCACTATGATCTGTCAGAGGAATAATACTTTCAAAATTCCGGTTCAAGGGCTCAGTGGTGGCTTGGCAAAATTTGGCTCAGGCAAAATTCCCTGGAGGCTCAGTGGTAAAGAATTAGCCTGCCAGTGCAGGAGACACAAGGTCTATCTCTGATCGGGGAAGATTCCACATGCTACAGAGCAACTAAGCCCGTGCACCACAAGTATTCGCAACTGCTGAGCCCACGTGCCACAACTACTGGTTCCCGCATGCCTAGAGCCCATGTTCTGCCACAAGAGAAGCCACTGCAATGTGAAGCCCGTGCATCGGGACTGCAGAGCAGCCCCACTCTCCACAACCAGAGAAAAGCCCGTGCAGCAACGAAGACCCAGCACAGTCAAAAATAAATAAATAAGTTGCAGTTCAATGCTGAGCGCTTGGTAGATGTGAAATGAACACTGCTGTCCTGCTTTATATACTCTGAGTTTAAAGTTCAGACCTGTGTTTTACAAACATGTTGCTGCAGATGATAAACATCACGGGAGCAGTTACCACGTCCCCATCCCTGCGCTTCTGTCCATGCTAGGGGGACAACTCCCACAGTCCGATTTCACTCTTCCCTCTCTGGACACGCAGTTTAGGGGTTTTGTTTTGTAACTTGCCTATAAAATGGCATGTGATGATATGGAGGGGAAACATCTGGCAAAAGGGAAGCAGTAACTACAAGATGGGGTCTTGAGGTCAGAGGGGTCTCCCTGGTAGCTCAGCTGGTAAAAATAATCTACCTGCAATGCAGGAAACCCCAGTTCGATTCCTGGATCAGGAAGATCCCCTGGAGAAGGGATAGGCTACCCACTCCAGTATTCTTGAGCTTCCCTGGAGGCTCAGCTGGTAAAGAATCTGCCTGCAATGCTGGAGACCTGGGTGGAGAAGACCCCATGGAGAAGGGAATGACTACTCACTCCAGTATTCTGGCCTGGAGAACTCCACAGACTGTACAGTCCATGGGGTTGCAAACAGTCAGACTGGGATGTCCCCAAATGACATCCTCATTAATGTTTCTGCCAAGACACTCTTTATGTTGACATCAGTGTTTTTTCCCAAAGAAGGTGGATCTGCCCCAGCGATCTGGCAATGCCTGGAGACATCTCCGGTCGTCAGAGCATGAGGAAATGCTGTGGGAACCCGAGAGCCAGGGGCCAGAGATGCTGCTAAACACATGCGAAGCACACGAGACAGTCTTACAGTGAGAGACAGCCTGGCCCTGCTTCTCGACAGTGCTGATGGAGAACCCCAGGTCCAGATTCATCAAGCGAAACAGGCCACTCCAGTCCATGGGGGCTGGGGCTGCAGTGGGTGGAAGGGGGAGCTCTGCCATCGCCTGTCCTCTGCTGCGGCCTGCTCCTCACACCATGGGTGACACGTGCTCACCCACCCAGAGGGCCCCCTTAGTCACTGGTGACCTCAGAAACCTCACTGTGTTTACCCTGTACAGACAGTGAGACACCTTCAGGCTCCAGTGTCGCCCTCAGGTCCCATCTGCCGTGTGCTTACAGATATAGAATGTGGGAAACAGGTAAGGGTAATTTTGCTCAGAAATATGCTCATTCCACTTGAAAGGAGCAAGTTCATCCCTAAATATATATAAAAAAATTTTTTTTCAGTGTGCCTGAATGTCACCACCCAGCCTTACTAAAAGGAAAATACCTCCACCTCAAATCCCTGATTTGAAAAGCAAACATAGCACAGCTGTTCTACTGCTGCTACCAGGCTGCAGCGCTGATGAAAACCAAGAGAAGAGAGCCCTGGAGACCAGCAGAAACCCAACATTTAAGGCAGGCTTCCTTCCACCTCCAGAGCTGCAGTCGGCAGCCCAGAACCTCTCTGATACCACCGTCTCTGATGTGGAACAGAACCTGCGGGCTCTGTTAAGAGATGGCAGAGCACTGGGCACGGAGGGGAAAGCTAAGAGCCCCATGGGGCGGCGCTGCGTCACAGATCTATGCCGGCTGCCCGGCCTGCCATCTGCTGCCACTTCCCCAAAGGGCCTCCTTCCTGCTCCTCTTCAGGACACCACATCCCTTTATCTTGGCCGGGTGGGGTGGCTGCCCTGCAGAGAGCCCTAGAATGTGGGCATCTCAGCAAATCAGTGTGGTGGGGGTTGAAGTTTTTCAATCTGGAAAGACACCGGGGCCACGTGACTTCTGACTTAAGCCAGGGGACAGAAGACAGAATTGCCGTAAGATAAGCACTGATCTTGTGGCAGGAGCTCTGCTAAAACGGGATCGGCAAAATAAGTGAGCTGTCCGAGGTTGCACAACTGGGAAGCAGCTGATTGGGAGCTGGAACCTACATCATTGATTCCTCAGACTTTCCAACCTGCCAGCCATGGCTGGCAACCCCCAGGGCCCTGGGGATGCCCTGAGCCTGGCTCTTTCTGCAGTCCTGAATGATGGGGGTCCTCACAAGTCTGGAGAACTCAGATGGACTCATTCTCAGGGGCAGGGGTAGGAGCTGTCATTTCCACAAGAGTTGATCAATGCCCCCCATGTAGGCATTTCCCCAATAAGTATCCTCACTGACATTTTGTATTTCCCGAGTTTCCGAAAAGATACTCAAGATTTTACTGCACTGTAGCTGCTATTCAAAGGTGCATCCGTGTGATGAGATTTCAGGAAAAACTAGGGAGGAAAACTTACTTTGGCCCCAGATTACTTTAATGAAACACAGACCACTTTGAAAAGTGTGTAAAAGAAGCTAATGTCAAAACTTAAAGCCAAACTTCAAATCCACTGAATCGATGGCATTCTTCTCTTCCCTTTAGGCACAACAATCAGATTCACTGAGACTCAGCGCACAGAGAGACCGGGAAGTTGTTTGGGGGTATTTCACTTGTCGGTGTTCCTACTTCTCTACCTCTACGCAGAGGGTCCCAACCCTGCTACATTCTAGAATCACCCAGAGAACTTAAAAAAAGATACCATGCTTTGACCTTACCTCCCAGAGATTCTGATTTACCTTGTTTGGGCTGAGGCACAGGCATTAGGAGGTCTTAAAAGTTCCCCAGTGATTCCAGCGTGCTACCAGAGGCGAAAATCACTGTTCTAAAACCTCGTCAATAGGAAGCAGCTTCACACCACAAAAATAAAAGCCCTCTCCTGAGAGGAAGGGGACCAGTGAACCGAGCACCCGCCACCATTCACAGTGCCCGCTGCCCCCTACCCCCAGCCCTCCCCGCCTCTTAGCAGGGGTTCTCCTTTCTTCTCGGGCATGGGAGGTGCCTAACCTGAGCCCTCGAGCGCTCCCCGCACAGGCCCGCGGTGGTGGCCCCACTCACGGCACCCGCCAACGTCCCTTCAGGAGAGCAAGGAAGAAACAGGAAGCTTCACTTACAGCCAGGGGCAGAGTCTCTGAAACAATCAACACCTTGACTAGAAAACAGGAGATTTGGGGTAGGAGGCCAGGTCTGGGTCTCCAGCGACCGGGCACCACAGCACTCCCAGTTCACTGCCAGACCCCCAAGGGAAAGCTGAGCACAAGCGACCCTACCGGACCCCCAACACTGTGCTACTTCCCTGGGCAGGAGCCTGCAGGGGCTTCCACTGGCTGCGGGATAAAACCCAAACTCCTCAGCCTGGCGTCCACGCTCTTCTATCGCCTGCGCGAACTGTCCTAACCCTTTCTGTTAGATCCCTCCTCTACCTAGTCAGACCCCGCAGAGCAGGAGCACCCCTTACTTACTTCTCTCCCTTTGCTGTTCTGCCAGTCAAAACTTGGGACGTCCAGCTTTTTAACCACATCAGGGTTATCTTTGTCCCAACGTCTGTCTACGTTTGAGGAGTGAGTGTCTCTCCAACTGGACTGAGTTCTTCAAAGGCTAAAATCACACACTTCTCTGTATTCCGAACAGCTCTCGGGACAAGCTCAGGCCAAGGCGCAGAAGCCCAGCGAGTGCTCGGTGACGGGTGTCTGTTAACTGATCACGTGCCCCTTCGGGGAACAGGTGGCATACTGCTACCCGCATGCGCACCCGCATCCAGGTAAGTCTAAAAGCGCTCTCCAGGAAATCCCCACGGATCTCCCAGGCCCTCAGACTTCATGAAAATCAATACACAGACCTGCGCTACCACACCGTGATAGCAGGGCAGGGGGTGGCCCGATCCTGCAGGACAGCAAGCTTCCTGAAGAAATTCTCACGGTTGCAGGGCTTCTGCTCGGCGTGCAGGCCACCTGCCTGACTGCTTACAATCCTCAATATTTCACTGAGAATGAATGACGACTCCTTGCTCTACTAAACAGTCATTATCATTGTTTCATCTGCAGATTTTCAGAGCTAGAATGTGCCTGTGCTTTATTTCAACTGCTGTGCAAGCCAATAATGTACAAAACCTGCCCCCAAACAAATGAAAGCATTGAGGTTTTAATAAGGCATCTCTTCTCTATGTCTGCATCTCCACCACTGCCCTGCAGATGGGTTCATCAGCACCATCTTCCTACATCCCATATACATGCACTGATATATGATACTTGTTTTCCTGACTTACTTCACTCTGTATAACAGGCTCTAGGCTCATCCACCTCATTAGGACTGACTGTGCGTTCTTCTTTAGGACTAATATTCCATGGTATTTGTGTACCGCAGCGTCTTTGTTCATTCATCTGTCAATGGACATGTAGGATGCTTCCATGCCCTAGCTGCTGTCAATAGCACATATATACGGAATCTAGAAAAACAGTACTGATGAAGCTATCTGCAGGGCAGCAATTAAGACGCGGACATAGTGAACAGACTTGTGTAGGAAGGAGAGGCTGGGACATATTGAGAGAGCCACATGGAAACATACAGACTACCATATGTAAAACAGCCAGCCAGTAGGAATTTGCTGTATGAGGCAGGGAGCTCAACCCAGTGCTCGGGACAACCTAGAGGGGTGAGGTGGGGTGGGAGATGGGAGGGAGGTTCAAAACGGAGGGCACATATGTATACCTGTGGCTGATTCATGTTGATGTATGGCAGAAACCAACCCAATACTGTAAAGCAATTATCCTCCAATTAAATAAATAAATATAGTAAAATAAATAAAGGCCAAAAAAAAAAAAAAGCACCTGAAGAATCACTCTATGTTCACCTACATTTTGGCAACTGAGTGAAGTCAAGTGTATCTCCTTTTCAACCACATGAAATAAATTTCATTTGAAACCTAACTGGAAAAAAAAAAAAACCTGACTGAATCATAGAACCTTGTGCTTTAACTTTATGCAAAACAAAGTCTCCAGTTTCCACTCTGCATTCACGGAAGGGACAAGGATCACGTCACAAACATGCTTTGATCCCGGAAATGAGAGTCAGCGTCCTTAAAAGAAGGGCTGCGCATGTGTCCTCCTCTCAGGCCTTTTGAAGCCCACGCTCTCCTCTGCCGGGTGGTCTGCTGCTCTGCCCGGATAGCTGGTCTCCACGCCAACCTCAAAGACAGCCCACGTTCCAGCCAGGAGAGATACTGCAAAGCAGCGGTCAAAGATGCTTGTGACCTCAGGCAGGACGACAGGATGGATGCGATGTTTTAAACAGCAGTTCCTGTAGCTGCTCTCTAGTACAGAGACCGCTAAAAGACACCAAACCATTACATAATTTGCTCGGATGGAAACTCATGAATTCCATCTTACATCAGAGCAAAGAAAATAAACCCTGGAAAATCTGGAGACTCAATTAAATAGTAATTAAAAATGAACTATGACCTTTGCTTGTTCAATAGTCCTCACACCTCTTAGGCCAATGTCCTAAAAGGGTAGAAACAGACGCAGAGAACATGAACTCAGAGAATCACACACGACATATTTAACTGACTAGAAAACACAAACACACAAATTCTGATCTGGCTGGTGATTGTGACTTTTATGTAGGTTCCGGTGTCTCGGATGGCCAACTTCTCACCCCTCACACGCTCAGCTGCTACCAACCTAAGTACCGGGGCAGAAGCATTCATCTTCCTCAGGCCGCTTCTCGCTCTATCCTCGTTTGCCACTGCCTGGAAGACAGGCCACCCAGAGTCCTTCTAGCCAGTCACTGTGTGGTGATCAGCCATGACCACAGGGCCTCAGGGGAAGGCACAGCAGCCCTCTGCCACTTGCCAGTTTCGTGACCTAACTCCTCTGAGCCTCGGGTTCCTCATCTGCAAGATCACATCTTTCCAACAGGGCTGTGATGAATATTCAGTGACATCGGTACTTAGAGCAGCCAGCACAAAGGCTGGCTTTGTAACTTAGTTTTCTTTCCTGCTAAGAAAATAGCGAAGGACTTTCCTGGGTGGCTCAGTGGCTGAGGCTCCCAATGCAGGGGGCACCGGTTCAATCCCGAGTGAGGCAACTAGATCCCACATGACACAACTAAGTTTGCATCTCACAATAAGACCGGGTGTGCGTGCGGGCTTAGTCCCTCAGTGGTTGTCCAACTCTTGGCGACTCCATGGACTATAACCGGCCGGGATCCTCTGCCCATGGCATTCTCTAGGCAAGAACACTGGAGTGGGTTGCCATTTCCTACTCCAGGGGATCTTCCCGACCCAGGGATCGAACCCGAGTCTCCTGCTTGGTAGGCAGATTGTTTAGCACTGAGCCACCTGGAAAGCTCCCCAAAATAAATATTAAAAGAAAAAATAGCAAAGGCAAGGTGTTCAAGGGGGAATCTGTCATGGCTTTAACCTGCAAGTACAGGAGTCAGCAGCAGCACCAAGAGAACCGAGGGAAGAAGGAACAGCCATTCCCTAGGAACATGGAAAACAATTTTTATCAGTCTCAGACTGCTAACAAGGAATATCATTCCTCCGGCCTCAATCGTCCCAGCTTCTACACCCAGTTTTAAAGCAGGTTAATTAAAAAGCCTCCTGCCTAAGATAACCTGAAAGTGAAAGTCGCTCAGTTGTTTCCAACTCTTTGCAACTTCATGGACTATACAGTCCATTGAATTCTCAAGGCCAGAATACTGGAGTGGGGAGCCTTTCCCTTCTCGAGGGGATCTTCCCAATCCAGGGACTGAACCAAGGTCTCTGGCATTGCAGGCAGATTCTTTACCAGCTGAGCCACAAGGGTGGCCCAAGATAACCTGGATATCAGCAATAAGAGGATGGGCAAGTTATTTATGGCTTATGTACATAGTAGAAGAATATGCAAGCCTTTAAAAGGATGAACTGAAATGATTTTCATTACCTGGGAAAAGGTGTGTGCTATGATGTTAACTATTAAAAAAGGATAAAAAATTCTGGGATGACATAGATAGAAAGAGGGAACTACATCGAATGTTAATATCTGTTGTCTCCGCAGGTGAAATTATCTGTGATTTAAATTCTCATAGCTATTTTTTGTTTTCTATTTTTCACTTTATCCTCAATGAGCACATATTACATTTCAAATTAGGAAAAACCATTTTTTTAAAAAGTTCCTTGGTTTGTCATACATATCATTTAAAACATGGTACTTTAAAGAATCTCAAGTAGTAAGATAAGGACCAAAATTATCCAAGCTTGGATAAGAGAATAGTATGTTATCAATGATAAATGCAAACTAGCATCTTTTTTCCTTTGGCAAGGGACCTTTGGTCAATTTACAATTCATCAGCACTTTTATTATGCTGGGAAGACTGGAAAAACAGAAGATGAAAGTCAAACGAACTCTTCTTGTATCAGGGGCAGTAAAACATTTGGTGGGAGGGAAAAAAAAAAAGCTTGAAAGTAGAAGTCAAGCTAGGGGAGTCCCTATTGTTTTCAATAATTTATAGTAGAACTGGTCACCATCACTGAGGATAACAGAGAGTTGGCTACACAGAAATTCATTCCACCTGGCCTAAAAATGTCACTGTGTTCTCCTGAGACACTACCCCCAATTCATAACCAACCACGTATGTGACTATGCACACCATCCTGCCATTTCTCTCTTCAGAGCTGAGGGTAATAACTGCTGTTTACGGAGCACTTACTCTACGCCTTCTGTTCCTCAGCTTAGTCCATCTCCCAGCAAGACGTGGAGGTAGATGTCACTCTTTTACAACAATCCTGGGGCTCAGAGAGAGTAGATGCCCTAAACAAGGGCGCTCAGCTGGAACAGCCTCTACCCCAGGCCTGACTGACCCAGGGGCACAGGAGTTCCCCGGTTCTATGGCCTTGGGCAGAATGCTTTCATACCATCCACCCCTCGTTCTGAGGTCGGCTGAACGGGCAGAACCAGTCCGTCAAGTTGGGAAGAGGCTGGGACAGAGGGAGGGCCAAGCGAGGAGGGTCACTCGGGCCTGGGGGATCCGGGTTAACGCGGCTGTGGAGCTCTCGCAGTACCGCCCTGCCGTTAATACCCTGCACTTTGCAACCCACTTCCTGCTACATGTACACAAACTGTTGTCTATGCACTTCCAGGATGGATGTTGTCTGGGCACCACATAGAAAGTGTATATAAATAAGAAAACGATTTCAAACAAGCCCCGCCATGAATACTAGGCATGTTCTGAAGCAGAAAGGAGCATTTTTACATGAACGTGTCTGAAGTGGATGCTCTGAATACTCAGCAATCTGACTGGCAGTTGTACCAAAACAGAACAGGGTCTTTGATTAGGCTGCTGTGTTTCCACACGATGCTCCCATTAAATGCTAAGTTTAATGCAGGATAAGTGAACCTCTTTCTTGTGTTTTACTGTTAAAACCCGTTGGAGGCTCTGGATCTCCAAGGTCACCAAGCCCTGCAGAATGCTGGGCTGGCAGATCCCACTGTCTCGCTCAGTCTTTCTCAGTCGGGTCGGCAGACTGAAGAGAGGTGAGTCTGAATGTGGTGGCCAAGAGGCACACGTGGCCCGTTTGACTTAAGGACAGAATTTTAACTTTCATTTAACTTTATTAAATTTAAGTAGTCCAGGCCTTCCCTGGTGGCTCAGTGGTAAAGAATCCACCTGCTGATGCAGGAGGCATGCGTTTGAGCCCTGATCTGAAAAGATCCCACGTGCCGAGGAGCAACTAAGCAAGCGCACCACAACTCCTGAGCCTGAGCTCCAGAGCCCAGGAGCCACGACTACCGAAGCTCATGGCCCGAGAGCCGGTGCCCCACAGCTAGAGAAGCCACCGCCCTGGGAAGCCCGCGCATCGCAGCTGGACAGCAGCTTCCGCTCGCCAGAGTTAGAGAACGCCCCGTGCAACAACGGAGACGCGGCACAGCCAAAAATAAATAAAATTTATTTTCTAAAAAATTAAGTAGTCCAGTGGCGACAGTACTGGCCAATACGGTTATAGAGGACATATTTGCAGATATAACCATGTATTTATAAAAATATAAGCATACTAAATATAGTGTTATGACTTACTTTTTTTCACTTAATATAACATGAATTTTTTTCCATTTTAGTAACTGTACCTCTGGATGTTATTTTTAATACCTATATCTGTGCTGTCCCGTACAGTAGCCACAAAAAATGTGTGGCTGTTGAGCACCTGAAATGAGGCTAGTCCTAACTGAGATATGTTGTAACTGGGATTTCAAAAGCTTCATATGACAAACAGTGTAAAAAACATTAACAATCTTTACATTGATTGCATATAATCGATGACAGTATTTCAGAGATAGTGGGTTAGGCAGAATGTACTATCTAATTTCACCTGTTTCTTTATACTTCCACTCCTAGCAGCCGGAATAGAAGAAGTGAGAAAATGGCCACTCAAGTTAGTGTCTGGTTCTGCAGATTGGGGAAGGCCCACTGGTTTGTCCTTGGCCAGGCCTCGGCGTGGGGCAGCCACCAAACAGGTGTGGCCCTAACAACAGAGCAGGCTGGGAACGGCTCCCGACATCGCCCAAAGGCCTCAGACAAATCTTCGTTCTGCTGACCCCCAGCCTTATGGCCTGGAGCAATTACATACTTTACTTTCCTCCAACTTCCCTGCACTTGACTTTTTTCCAACTGAAAAAATGGTGATGATAACAGACATAATTCAGAGGGGTTATGAGGATCAGATGAGAATCTAGAAAAGTCTGGCAATTTTTTATAAAGTTAAATATTCACTTAGCATGTCACTAAGCAATTTCATCCCTAGGTACTTACCCACGAGAAATGAAAACACATCTACACAGACTCGTATGTTCATAGTATCTCTATTCATGATTAGCCCCAACCTGGAAATAACCCAAAAGTCTACTAACTGGTCAACAGATAACAAGTTGTAGAACATTCAAACAGTGGAACATTACTCAATAATAAAAAACATACAACAACAAAACATGCAACAGAAGAACCACATTCTATCTGTGGGGTATCTCTCTTAATAAACCTGCTTTCACTTAAAAACAACAACAAACATGCAACAGTATGGAGGAAGCTCAAAGCTCTAAACTAAGTAAGAGAAGCCAGACACCAAAGACTATATCCTACAAAACTCCATTTATATATGACATTTTAGAAAAGGTGAAACAACAGTAACGGAAAGCAGATCAGTAGTTGCCAGGTACTGACTGCAAAGAGGACCAAGAAAGTATTTCAAGTAATGAAAATGTTACACAGTGGTGACATTTACATGGGTTAAAACTTTTCAAATGGGAAAAGTTAGCACAGGGCATATAAAAAGTGCTTTAAATAATGCTAACTGTTCTCATGACAAGTATTGTCTAAAACCAAACTCAGATTCACCATCTTTCTGGGAAGACCAGCTACCCACTGCTTACCTTATACTATTTTTGCAATCATTTCTAGTGTCCCTGTTTCCCTCCTGCCACCGACTTGAGATTTGGCCTTTCTAACTTCACTGCTTCGTGATCGCTTCTGGACTCTTCTCTTCCTTCCACCTTTCTTACTGAACCTTGCACGCTGCCAACAAATGAAGTTCCTAAAATACCACCTTCTGCCACATGTGTGCTTCGAGCCCCCTCCCTGCTATTCAGATCCTTTAGTGTGGCATCCAAAGGACCCCACAATTGGCCCTAGTCTCCTTTTCCATCTTTTAATCTGCACCAGAATCTTCTACAATAAATCTTTGTGTGATGAATGAACCAATGAAGGCTGAGTCTGCCTTGCTTAGACCTGCATCCCAAGTGCCTAGGATGGTGCCAGGAACACAGGGGTATACTCAGCAGCATCTGATGAATGAACTAAAGACCTTCTGCACCCTGAAAATGCATCCTGATCTCAGAGAACAGAGCTGCTCATTCTCTCATTCTTTTTTTCTTTTAACTGAGATCCTTTTGGTGGGTTAGTAATAGTTTGGAACAAGATAAACAACTAGGGGTTCTGGAAAGTGTTTCAAAATTTATGTGTTAAAGCTTATAAGGCTTCTATTTCTACTTTAAAACAATCTGTCAATAAATATTTAAGTATTTTTTCCCTTTAACTCAAAACAAAGGGTCTCCAAGTGTAGGCGTAAGACATAAGGGAGGCATCACAGAGATGTGAGCATAGTTCCAGTTGGTTTATCATGGTTTTGACCATTATGTAGCTTTGAAAAGTATTTTCTTCTTAGTCATATAGGGTTTCATTTACAACCATAATGGACTGTGACTAAAGGCAGATTTAAGGAAAAGCCAATGGCAAAATATGAGTAAGAAAGACAAGAAATGGGAATCATTGTAAAAATGGTTATTCTGAAAACTGCCTGAAGCACCAGGTATGTTTACCTTACCACAATTCTTACTGTAAGGTTTCAGAAGCCAGTGTAATTCAGATCCCAAAGATAAAATATAATTTTTAAAAACGTGCTAATCTGAATAGAATATTTTTTAAATTTAAAAATCACTTCCAGAGGTGGTTTTTACAGTTCAGTATTATTATGAAAAGAGTCTGCAAGGGGGAAAAAAGGCCTGTGGAATGCTCATTTACAACAAGCTCTCTGGAAGGCTCCGGTTAAAGCCTTTCCTCCTTCCCCCAGGAGAACTGGGTGGGGCCACACCCACCTGGCCCTCTCTGCTCCCAGGCAGGCTGGCACTTTCAATACCTACTTCTCCTTTGGTTTACGGGTCTACCACCTCTACCAGGGTTGTAAGCTCACTATTTCATTCACCTTTTTAGCTGAATACACAATACAGTGCTTGGCACATAGAAAACTAAGTGCTTGCTAATGTTCCCAACGTCTTAGAGGCTTTCTGACATGGCAGAAACTGCGTGCTTCACACAGCAGCCTGCATCCAAGCCTGGGATACAAACCCACAGCCTGACCGTGCTCATCTTAGCGGAAAGGAAGGCAGTCAGGCCACAGAGAACATGCATGCGTTTCTCAGGAGGCAGTGATCAGAAGATGTCAGCTGCCTATTCCCCCTCCACCCCTGCGAATGGCGATGAGCACGGTCACTTGTCAGAGGAAGTGGCAGGAAAAAGAACAAAGCAGAGGGCTTTCTATTTTATTTTTTCACCCTGCTACCAGAGGTCAAGTGTGTGTGAACTGATGTTGGGATTCCTTTGATGATGAACAAAAGCTGGGATGTGAGGAGCTGAAGTGGGCATTGGCCAGGGACCTCCTCCCTGCGGGCCTGGCCTTCAGGAACGCCTCTGCTGGTCTGGTGGCTGAGCCCGTGGCCTGCCCACTTGCCTCTTCCACCTCCCCTGCCATCTCTGAACACCAACAGCCAGCTCCGCTGCCAGGCAGGCCTGTAAGGAGACTCTGTGCTCTATCTCTGAGCCTGGCTGCCAGAGCATGTCCCTCCAGAGTAAAAGGGAAAAACAAGGAGTGGGGAAGGGGTTGGGGGTAGGGTTCTTTGAAATGTCACTGGTCTTTTTTGCTATTTTCTAGCAGTCACAGTTGACAGCGAGACGAACTTTTAAAGAAATATTTTTCCTTTTTCCATTCAATGCCTAAAAAAGTAAAAGTGCCTAAAAAGTTACTAGACTCTAACAAATACAGAGGGTAAACTACAACCAGAACAGTGACATCTATGTGCTGAGTTCTGTTCAGAATGACCCATGAGTCTGAGTTCAGTTAATCGTCACACAGAGCCCGAGCATCTTCGTACTAACCCCACTTCACAGATGAAGAAACTGAGGCTGGGACTTCCCCGGTGACCCAGTGGTTACGAATCCACCCTGTATGCTGGGGACATGGGTTCCATCCCTGGTTGGGGAACTAAGATCCCACATGCCAAGGGGTAACTAAGTCCTTGAGGCCCAACTACTGAGCCCACGAGCACAACTAGAGAACCCCTGTACCACAAGGCAAGATCTCGCATGCGGCAACTAAGGCCCAATGCAGCCAAATAATTTTAAAAGAAGAAACCGAGGCTGGAGAGATTGGGCAAGATCACTAAGGCACTGCCCCACTCCTCCAGCTATTTACAGTTTCACCTGTGTTGGAGAGAGAGGGCATAAACAGAGAACAGGGAATAAGACATAATCTGTGTGTAAAATGCTTGCGACTTTCGCACAAATAAAATTGAGTGGGAATGACAGAGGAAGGAAATCACATGTAGTTTAGTAGGGAAGACAGTAGGTAGCAGTCTATAGGAAGGGCTTCCGGAGCTGAGCCCTGAATAAATGCATTCATTCAACAAACTCATGGGTTCAGTAATATTTACTGAATACTTCCTGTCTGTGGCAGAGACTGTGCTAGTTTGAATCAAAATAGCAATACATAGAGAGACATGAAAGGCTGGATTTCAAGTTTTAAAAAAAAGGGAAGAAAAGCACCCACAGTGGCTGAGCAGTGGCCTGTGTGGCCCTCTCCATTTAAGGAGTGGGAAGGGGAAGAGGTGAGCTGTCTAAGCACAGCCCCGCTGCCCGACCCCCCTCACTGCCGAAAAAGCCTCAGCTGAAAAATAAGGAGAAATGGCCTGTTTCTGATGAGCCATGTCAAAGAAATGTGGGCAGCCTTCTTTGAGTACCATAAACAGAGGTGCCGCGGTAAGAGGCGGGTCTGAGGCCGGGCTCTTCGGCACAGAGCCCTTTGCCCTTCCTCCGGGCACTCTGGTCACTAAGTCCCCTGGCACTCACACCTACAAGCACCAGGCAGGCTGCGGCCCAGAGCGATTCTTCACACTCACGGGACACAATTCATCTGCTGTTCTCATTACAGCTGTCTCTCCAACAGCATGGGTCTGAACTGTGCGGGTCCACTTACACAAGGATTTTTTTTTCCCCAATAAATATGTACCACGGTACTACACCACGTGTGATTGGTTGAGGCCACCAATACAAAGGGCAGGTTACAAGGTCATATGCGGATTTCCCAGGGTAAGGAGGGCCAGTGCCTGAACCCCCATGTTGTTCACAAGTCATCTTTAGAGGATTTTCTTTAAGTGGTAATATATGTGATAGTGTGGTGCATTTTTTAAAATGCACATCTCCCACCAATTTAAATAAGTAACTCTCCAAATTTACAGTTGTCAAAATTCTTCCAGTGATTCCAGCCTGAAGATTCAGAGCCCATGAGCAGGTTTCAGGTCAGTGAGGTTCTGAGAGGTCACATAAACATGTAAGAGTGTTTATGGAGGATCGGTCCCTCTGATGAATCAGATACCCTGAAGGAGCTGGACCCAAAGAGATAAAAGACTCAGAATACATCCTGCGGTTAGCATCCAGCAATGTCATAAAACTTTTCAGGGTGAGGGCTAAGGGGTTGGGGGCTTATTTTCAAGATAATGAAAAGTGTTCTAAAATTGAGTATGGCAATAGATACATGATTCTGTGAATATACCAAAAAGCCATGGAGCTGTACACCTTAAACGGGTAAACTGTATGGTATGTGAATTACATAAAGCTGTGACACAGCAAACAGCTTCCGGGGAAGACTCCCGTTACTCTGCAGTGAGTTTCCCAAGCTAACATTATGTTCATGAATACCCTGGGAGCCACTAAAAAAATAACTACTGGATTATTTGAAGACTATAATGACAATGGAATTCCCTTTTGCTTTCAACTGTCCTCTTTTGGGGGAAATGCATGATATCGTGATCCTGAGCTGGTAACCACCAGATTTACCTCAAATTTGGTGGTCAGAAAAGTCCACCAGAGATTAAGTGGCCAACGGGCAGGCACTCTTCCCTCCACTGAGGTCCAAGTACTTATCCAAGGTCAAGTACTTGTTTCTTAGCCCTTCGTTAAAAGCTTCAAGCTGAAAACACAGGGCCCCCCTCATCACCTCTGAAGAGGAGCCACGTCCTATTTTCCCCAAACCATGGGCACGTTATCCATGAAAGAAGTCACTGACAAGGGCAAATGCCAGCTTAAGGGGAAAAACAATAGGAAAAGCCTACTGCTCTCCCTGCCACAACACCTCCCCTACACTTAATCACTTCCAAGTTCTGAAACAATGCCTGTGTCCACCTTGCCCATTTTCAGGATGGAACAGAAAGGAGCTTCATTTCATATGAAGCTGCCTGGAAACCGCTCACACCACCTGCTTGCCATGGAGAACAGAGGTTTTGTTTAACTTGCCCCAGATGAACCCATTGAGATGCTCAATCAACAACCTGTATTTTGAACAATCTCAAGATCACAATACACATGGAAGTGTACATGTGGGTGGCTGTTTTCATTATTACCCCCGGGGAGCAAAGCGAGTAAGTATCTTTTCACCTAAAATAAACCTTAGCCCCAAAATCCTTGTTTCCTCCCAGTAACTCCAGCCAGGTTATTATCTGTATTCCTGAAACAAGAAAGCTTTCTAGTGGGATAATCCTCAAAAGAGGTGACGTATGAGAATTAAGAGTCCTCAGCCCCTACCTCAAGGTACAAAACAATTGATTCTTTAGCAGAAAGAGACTGAAGAAGAGACTGAATCTATAAATTAACTAATTACAAGTCTCTAAGCATCCAGCTCCGTTTTCTGACTGCATCCATCAGGGGTTTCAAGGACAAGCACAGAAAAATATACAACCAAGTAGAAGATGAGTGATTAGAGTCCCAGAAAATCACTATTATTATCTTATTATAATGTGTGCATGCAAGATAACGATCATTCTGCTTCCACTTGTCTATGCAAACACCCTGAAAAAAATTTTTTTTAATATTCAATATAACTTGGTAATCAAAATAAGTTTCTAAATAACATCTCCAAAGGAAGCCCAGATGGATTCTGATATTGAGCACTGGACTATTTAAACTGTCAGGGCCTTCAAGCAACCATGGCTCCTGTTTTGGCATCACATTTGATCAGGTATTCTGGTGAAATGGGAATAGAGTTTAAAACACTTTATTTAAAAAACAAAAGGTTAGAAGAGGTTGAAGCTTAATAAACCAAGCCACAAAAGGAACTTCAAAACTCTGTTATGACAGGTAAAGATTCTGGTTGACTTGCATATACCTTGGAAAACAGAAGACCTCAGAATCTGACAGAACAAAGTTCCATGCGAGCAGGAGCTATGAAGTTCACCTCCAGCAGGTGCCTGGCACATGCCAGGCGCTCAGCACATCTCTGTTAAGGGAACAGGTATTGGTGAATAAACAAGCTGTGCAGGAATGCACTTTCCAAAATCAGAGTTCAAGGTGAGATCCATTTTCAGTAAAGATTTTAACATGAAATATTATCTTTTCCACTGACTTGTAAAATACTGTTTTGCCTCAAATACCACTAAACCATCTTGTTTCTCAAGAATAAAATGTACCAAATGCAGAGTCAATGGGCCCTAATTCTGATGAACCTCAAGGAAGAACAGTTAAAAAGGGAGGAAATGGGAGATTAAGACCTATCAAACTACAGCATAGTGACCAGCAAAAATTAGATACAGACGTTTGACAACAACCTTCTCCAAAACTGGAGGTTTTCCTCTGGTTTCTATTTCAGCTAGCTAAGCAGTTTTCTTCAGTCTGCGGACTTCCAAAGCTTTCCCTTTCATGTAGTTGAGAACTTACATATTTCATTCATAACGCTCCCAAAGTTTCCCACAATTTACCTGGGTGACTTCTTTTACTAGAATCTCTTTTGTCTGGAAAGTTCTTCCCTTTCCACTCCCTACTCCCCTTGCTGAAAGCATCTCTAAATACCGTCCTTTCTGATTTTATGGAAGTTTCATTTCCTTGCAGCAGAAGCCTGCTCTATTTCCTGAAGCTAAATTCACCGTGCTCCATAAATGTGAAAACAAAATCAAACCACATTCAGGCACAGAACCACCTACCAACCTGCACCTTCTGCCGGTTTTTCATCCCAATATGCCTTTCTGGTGGTGACCTTGTGTTCCCTTCATCCTTCTGGCATCTCTATTTTCCAATCCACAGAATTTTCCCCTCCCAAGCCCATAAATTCTAAACCATATGGAACAAAACATTTTCTGCTATAAATCCTGTTTCTCAAGGCTCAACAACCTTGATAAACAAAAGTAACCAAGGCCAGAAATTAGCTTACTTGCAATCAAAACGTGTTAATGTATTTAACCCTTTGCATATATGTGGCCACACAATGAATAGATGGAAGGAGGAAGGAATGTACTTTACAAATACTTCGTAAAGACTTTTTCATCTGATCTTCTTAACAACCTTGGGAAGCAGACAGGGCAGGCATTTTACTACCCCATTTACAGGTGACAAAACTAAACATCAAAAAGCTTAAGTGAAAAGAAAAAAAAAAGGCTTAAGTGACTTGCCCAACCAATGTCGTCACATGACATGTCACCCCAAACCCATATTAGGGTCCTGCCTCGTTCAACCCAAAGGATGTCTACCATGTACCCTCTCCATAGCTTTCTGTCCTACATACAGTCAAGGAGTAACTTCACAGAGATTTGGCATTTGAAAGAGAGGATGGTCCTCTGATTTTGGGGATACCATCTCCCTTCAGCTAACAAGCCAGAAAACCATCTTCCAACATCCCAACAGAAAACAATGCCTTTTTCTTCTCTATACCACTTTTAACAACTACTGCTTTTCAAAACAATTTCCAACAGTTTCTGTTTTAAGGAGACTTACCCTTAAGACTCTACTAGTCCAAAAAGTTTGCATCAGCATAGGATTTTCTCAATAAAGTTCAGGGCTGATGCAATATTTTTCAGTCTCATATTTTACAGCTAAACTGACAAGAACATAGAACAGTCAAAAATTACGCAAGACAATGCTGCATTTTTTTTTTTTCACTCTGCCACATCTGCCTCTATGTGTCTCCTGTGAGTCACTGTCTTTGGTGTTCAGTCATCATTATAGGAACTCTCATTCTCTACCCTAAATTATTTCATTTCTTAAAGAAAACCTCTGCAATGATAACAGAATCCTATGACATCTTTCACCACTTTGCTGAAGCACTGACCCCTTAATGCAGAGCCTCAGATGTCATGCTATTCCAATTTTTTATCACTCCAGTTTAACACAAACAGAAAAGAAGATGAAAGACAGTTACAATTCATTCACTTATTCAATCAACAGACACATGAAATCCTATCAGATGCCTGGAATTGGAGCCCAAAAATGAACAATAATTGTCCCTCCTCTCACAGCCTGGTAGAGTGGAAAACTAGAGTAAAGAGAATAAACTGATCAAGGTTAAGGTGGAGGTGAGCACAGGGCGTGGGGCAGCGGCCATCCATCATGAAATGCTTTCTGGAAGAAGTTCTGTGAGCATTTATAATCAACTCTCTGGACTTTCAGTACAAAATAAGCCTAAGACCCAACCCCACTCCCTGAAAGGATATAAGATGTACTGGTCAACAGTCAAGTTAAAATAATAATCTAATTAAAATAGCAGAATTTATTCTTGATTCCCAGTCCTAAATTTCAACTCCTAACCTCTATTCCCTTAGGCACAAATTACAGAGGGGTTACCAAATTCTGTCCCATACAGAGCCTTCTCACAAGTCTGTAGAACAGAATTAAAGACATGCACAGTGAAATAAAATGCACTTTAAAAAATACATGACCATTTTCCTAGACTGGAAGTGAACACTTTGAAGGATCCAAGCCCTACAAAGCATGACTGTCAGAAGAGGAAACTGAGGTTCAAAAAAGTCCCGCTTTAATACAACAGAATAAAAGATGTCTTTGAAGTCGCCAGAACAGCTTGAGCAAGAAGAGGAACAGAAGGCTATTGTGGGGCTTCAGGCTCCAGATGATGAACCCCAAACCCCCTGCAATGGTAAACAAACAAGCCTCTGAGTGGAATCTGATTTGGTGACCCAACAAAACATTACAATCTAAGGAATCTCTCTCTCCCCATTCATTATTTCCCAAACAAAGTCCCACTGGCTAGCAGCTCCTGGTTTTTTGGGTTTTTTTTTTTTGGGGGGGGGGTGCTGGTTTATTGCTGGTAAATTATAATGCAGTGTGCTTTTCAAAAAAAAAAAAAAAAAGGTACAGGCATACGAAAACAACCACGATTTTAAAGACCCATAAAAGACACTATGTAACAGAAATGAACTCTGTCTGTGTTTGCTATGAGGACCTATTACTCCTTTATGCTACTCCAGTGGGTTTTAAACTCAATTGAATGCTACCATTGCCTGCTAAAGAGCATGTCAGGGAAGGGAAGGAGCAATTTCAAACACCTGCCTCAGCAGGAGCCCAAATTGCCTCCCTCACCATCTTCCCGTGCCTCAAGCAAGCAGCTGACCTGGAAAGGGGGCTTCAGAAACCGGCCACTCTACCATCCCAACAAGTAGGCTCTATAAAGTCATCCTTCCATTTGGCCCGGCACACCCTCATCCCCACCACTCGGATCCCCAGCTGAAAGGAGGGAAACTCAGCCGCCCCAAAGAGGAGAAATGCAGTGGGTCCTGAGTGGTCCCTTTCCCCAGCCGGCCCGAGGTGGGCCCGGGGGTCCCTCACCTCCCCCGACTCGGTGTCCCTTCCCAGGCACCGCCGAGCCCCTCCCACTCCCTTGGCCCAAGGGGCTGCGGTTACCACCCGCGTCCCCTCAGGACTTCGGCTGCCGCCTGGGCCCCGAGGACCCTGGCCCATAAGCGACGCCACGCCCGAGCCCTCTCGGCCCGGACCGCCGACCCCTGCCCCGGGCCCCTCCCGGGCGACCCTGCCCGGACGCCCTCAATCCTCTCAAGGCCCGGGGCCGCCCCGCGCCGCCCGCCCCGACCGGCGGGCCGCGCACCGTGTGAGACTGCAGGCTCTGGCTCGCCTCGATGGCCGCTGTCAGCGGCACCGTGTCGTCCAGCAGCACCTTGCCGGCCGGCGGCTTCTCCATGAAGGCCATCCCGGGACGCCGGTCCGCCACCGCCTCGGGACCAGGGGCAGGAACCGCGGGCGCCGAGTCCTGCCGCCCGCCGGGCTCTGCCGCCGCCGCCGCTGTCAACACGCGCCGCCCCACGCGCCGCCGCCGCCGCCCGCCGGGCCCGCGGGGCCCTAGCGCCGACCTGCCCCCGCCGCCTTGGCTGTCGGCACAGGCAACCCTTTCGCGCTGCCCCCTCCGCGGGGTCCTAGGGCCAAACCGTCGGTCACAGCTGTCCTGGATCTGTGTCTCCAAGCTCCACGTAGGCGCACCGCAAGCTCGGTACCTTCAGCACCGGCCTCAGACCTCGGGACAGTTCACCCTAAGCCATCACCCCCAAGAGGTCCTCAGAGCCGGACACAGCGTCTTGGGCTCTAGGCTCCGGGAACGCTCAGGCCCAAACAATCCCAAACATTTCCTTGATAGGTTTCTCATACTAGACCCTCAAAACTGTACACCCTGACTTACAACTGACCCTTTCCCATCAAGCCTCCCAGGTCAAAGAACCCTAAGACCAAGAAAAAAGGGCCTTCAGGATGGGACTCTCCTGCTGTGCCTTGCAGAACCACAAACTTTCTAGAACAAGCCCCTCAAATTCAGATTTTGTGGGGACCTCTTGAACTTGGCTCTTCAGACTAAAAAACCTAAGAGCTGGGCCCTTAGAATTGAAGCCCTAAGACTCCAGCACTCTCAGACCCAAAGCTCTTTGAACTGGAGCCCCTAAAACCTGGGCATTGGTCCAGAACTCCCAATCTCTACCCTCTGGCCCAGTTCTAAGCTCAGCACACAGGCCTTCAAACTTTCAACCTCAGACTTGGGGTGCTCCATCCCACCGTACTGGCTCCAAGAACGTCAAAACCCAGAGCCAGATAACTCTGATCAACTCAGACCCAAATCTGCCCCAATCTGCCTGAACCCAAGGCCATAATCCTGACCCACCCACAGTGCTGTCTGCCAGGGCAGCATCCCAAGACAACAGAGAGCTGGAATTACCAGCTGTGTGCCCTTGAATTAAGTTACCCAACACCTCTGAGCCCCAGCTCCCCATCTGTAACATGGAGATAATAAAGCAGCAGTCTATTATAACTACGTATCACTTAGGGAGGGTTCTCTTTTTACTTGTGTTTCTTAAGGCAAATACATTATTTCATTACCAGATTCACAGAAACCAAAATTCGGCTTTAATCATTACTCATATCATGTGGGCTGACCAGAGACAAGGCTCTTCTTGCATACTGCTGGGAGAATATAAATTGGGGCATTTATGCACTCAACAATTATTTACTGAGTACTTAACTATGTAAGAGGTCTGGCACTAGCAGCTGGGATTTGACAACACACATCCTCACCCAGTAATCCCACCTGTAGGAGATTATCTTAAGGAAATACTCAGATATCAGTGCAAATACATAGCACTCAAAGGTATATAACATATAAGACTGGACAAATTGTGATACAATCATAGATATTTTACAAAGATTAAAAATTAGATTATCAAAGGATATTTAATGATGTTGGGGAATGCCCTAGATACAAAAGTAAGTAGGAAAAAAAAAACCAATATATGCATTTTATGATCTCAAGATTTTAAAATGTTCATAGGAAAAACATCAGAAGGAAGCCCACCAAAATATTAGCTGAGGGTCTTTAGCAAACAGAATCATGATGCTATTTTCTGCACTTTTCAAAATGTCTCTAAAAATATTTTACTACTATGTTTAGGAAAAAACATAACAATATTATACAACTGAGTTGCAAAGGTCATCAAATGACAGCCTGTCCTCTTCCTTACTAAGGAAATGAAACTGAAAGTGAGAAATCATGTATTTGATGGACTGAAGCCAGAGACTAACTCTCAATCTAGGCTTTCCTGTGCTCGAGGAATTCTTGCCTGAAGCCTCTGAGAATAAATACTATAGAGAGCCTTATAATCTCATCTACCCAAATCAGTGCCCTGAAGAGCCTAGACTTAACTGGATCCCTGGATCCTCTGGAGACTAGGCTATGATAGTCTGTAAAGCCAGTTGGCTTTTGAAGTGGCTCATGGTGAATGTGGAGAAACTCCCTAGCCCAGAGCTGATCTGAATCAAATCTACTTTGCTTCCAGTCTCATACTGGGTAAAGCAAATGAAATATGCAGTACTTCTGTTGCCATATATATAACTACTCAGGGCTGCAAGGGAAAATAAAGCAAGATTTATATTCTTGTATGCTGCCAAATGTTTAGATAGTCCACAGGTTGTTTAACGGCTTGACATTTGGCCAGACTGACTGAAAATAATGAGTTTCAGTGAGGACGCTTCCAGATCTGGCACCTGTTCTACAAATCAACTCACAGAACCTAGTAAAACACTCAGTGCTTCCTAAGCAGCATCACCTCCCCACTCAGAATTATTTTCTTTAAATATTCATGATTTGCATTAAAAAAAAAAAATTCAAGTCACTTGTGATCATTCTTACTTCCCTTACATACTGGAATTTTTCATCACATCGCAGAGGAATTTTGCTCATGGTTTATAAGGTCATGTGAGCTGTGGCCTCACTAAGAGCCACCCAAGAAATTGATTGTGGCCTAGAAATCGACTGTTTGTGGAGCCTTCTATTAATTCTGTTCTATTTATGTAGTGTCCACATTCATCTTGGGTTTTCTTATGGTTTTTCTGCAAACCAAAGTTTCTCTGAAGATGTTGAGAATTCTGGTCTCTGTGTGTAATCCATAGGAAGAAAAGCCAAGGACAAAGGGAGTGAAACATCCGGGACCCTGGAGAGACTCAAGTGCAGCCCCAGAGTCATTTCACGGCACTGGCAGAGTCAGTTAATAAATTCTGCCAGCACATGACGCATTCAGAGTGGCACGACCACTCAGTGACTGTCAACCTTTGGTAGAGTATGTTTTAATGTAAAATCTTAATAGATATAATTTAGTAGCAATTTTCTTTGGGAGTAAATTGGTCTCTTAATCATGCTCTAAGAACATAAAAAGAAAAATGTCTAATAATTCAGCACAAAATGAAAACCTGTGGTTACCTAAGAGGCACCAATGGGCCTTTAGCAATTTCTTCTTTGTCTAGCTGAATACGCAAGACAATGGTGGCTGTGGGGAGGCTTTCTCCCTGTTGCTACTTAAGATTCACTGCTCAGAAAAAGAAATGAGTGGCATTTCACCAATGTGGAAATGTTTCTAACCAAATACAAAAAATCTGTTAAGCAATTTTCCAGTACATTAGGCTGAAATTGCTTACGATGGATATATATTTCTGTGGCGATCAAACATCCTATAAACTGCAGTCTTATAATGCCCCTCCGTGGAAAGCACTAGGACTATCTGCCTTGCTCTTTCAGTCAGTACTTTTGTACTCACTTCTCTTTGTGACCCTGGACAGTCAAAGCCACTTCTCAATTACTTGGAAGAGGATTTCCTATATGAGAGTCACTCGTGCTTTCATTAGAAGAGTCACTCTTTCTAGCAGCTTGTAGAGAGCTCAAAATGAAAAAGCCAGCCAGCTAGCTTGTGTTATAGTCAGCTTTAACAAAGCATAAGTGGTCTGAGAATCTTGGCTCAGTGTAAAAGTAACAAGTCATCATTTACAGAGTTTCCCTAAATCCTTGCCTACTTCTCTGTTCCATCTTTTTTCAGTTTATAAAGATCAAAGAAGACCATGACATCTATGGAGCATCAAAAAAAAAAAAAAAAGAGACATTCCTACTGAGAAGCTTACTTTAAGTTACACACTGTTAATCAGCTATCCATCAGATCTCATATACACAAGTCCCCACCACGCCTGACCTGCACACAGTTTCATCTTTAGAATAACTCTTTCAGTAATTCTGTTCTGAAGACACTCACTGAATAAATATCAACTTAGAAAAAGTGCAGGCGATAGGTATTGGTAGGAGCCATCAAGTAACAGTGAGGAAAACATTAAAACTGTAACAGAGAATAATAAGATCTAGAATATTCTAAATAGAAAAAAAATTATGTACGATGGTAGTTCCAAATACAAATGCAACATAAGATACTATTACAGAAACTGATAGTGTTCCAGTATGGGAACATTTTAAGACCCACAGGGCAATGGAAAAAAGAAACGCTCTGGAGCCAGGCAGGCCCATGTGAATTCCAGCTCTACTGCACACTAGCTATACAACCCTGGGCAAGTCACAGAGCCTGTAAAATGGAACAGTAACTTCACAACATTGTCTAAAGGATTAGAACTACTGTAGAAACCTGGCTTGTCATTGAAAGAATGGTAACTTATAGTATCAATGATCACACCACACTCCACTTGCACACCCATACTTCAGGACTGCCATTAAGTCCCAGAGAATGCATTCTGCAGGAATAGATGGTCTCAGCATCAAGTGTTTATTTTGTGATTCAAGTTCTCCGTTTTCCAATGTGACACCCAATTATCTGCATGTATCATGTTTCGCCTAAACATACACCTTCTTCAGGTGAACCTGAACCTGTATAAGCTTCCCATTCTGAAACTCCTGATAATGGCATCCTTGCTCTGCACCCTGATTTTGGTATTTTCCACATTACCAACACAAACTAGAAAGTGGTACAATATTAAACTACTCATTCGTACACAACACTGCCCTCTAGTGATGAAAACAATTCTTTCTAGTAGTCTGTTTTAAGAATCCCCTTGATGTAAACATGGAGAAGGAAATGGCAATCCACTCCAGTATTCTTGCCTGGAAAATCCCATGGATGGAGGAGCCTGGTAGGCTACAGTCCATGGGGTGGCAAAGAGTCGGATAAGACTGAGCGACTTCACTCACTTGATGTAAACAAACAAAAAAAAATCTAGTTACTGATCCAGCAGCAGGAAGAGAACATTTTTTTTTTTCCAGGAAATGTGGGTAGATGCAACCAATTAATTTGATCTTATCTTCCTGATCAAAGCAACCAGCTGTGGTCTGAGCTACCATCTAAAGCCACAGAGCACAGATGGGACTACCTGTATGCTCTACTATAGATTCTTGTCTTAATAGTGCTGGCTGTGTAAAGGATGACCAGTAATAACAAATAAGGCACGTTTCCTCTCTAACACCCCTCAACTCTTAATTAAGAACTTGGCCACCATAGTGTTCCTTCAATTTTTTATCTTACAGTTTTTAATAAAAGCATGTGTTATTTATATAACGGGTAGGGACCCCCAAAATATTTTCAAGGGAGAGAGAAAATCACCTGGATTGCTAAAATAGAAACTGCACTCAAGATCTATTCCAGGTTTAGAAAACCAATGGAGATTGGCTGACATCCTGAAAGACTGATCTGTTCTTTAATTTTTGGCCAGATAGCTCCAAACACAGGAAACCTGTAACCTTGCTCACAGACGAGAATGACAACAGCAAAAGTTTAGAGTTCTGGGCCTTGTTCTAGCTACTGTTTAGAGGCTGGGCCTTGTGCTTATCTATTTGTATCTGTCATCTCCAGCACTCCTGTATGGAGTCGTTATCCCTGCTTTATAGATGAAACCAAGAGAGCTTACAGAACTGAGTCCAAAGATGCACATAAGCCCTCCCCCAGTGACAGGAAAACCATCTGAAAGGCAAGAGACACTGAAGGGTCAATAAATCACCATCTTGGTGTAAACAGTAACAAATTATAATAAACTCTAATTCAGAAACTGCTGAAGAACAGGATCTAACAATATTTAGTGTTAAAAGATAGGTGTTCAAAGATCACCTATCTTCCATCGTTGCCTTTAATAATTAAATGCTTGCTACTTATAAACTCAGTGACTTTAGTAAATTCTTATTCTACACAGATATAGGTAGGTTTGTGTTATCTGAATGCAAATCTAATTAGGTTTGAAATCCTAAAAGTAGAACATTAAAAAAAAAAAAAAAAGTAGAACATTAAGCTAAATGATAACTTTCCTAACACTTTTTTCAGTTTTTTTTTCTTTTTTAATGACACCTCATGGGAGCCTGGTTAACAAATGTGCAACCTGAGAATCACCTCTGATCCCCTCTGTTCACTTGTGTGTGTGTGTGTACACGTGTGCTGTGCCACATGGCTTGTGGGATCCTACTTTCCTGACTAGGGATTGGATCCATGCCCCTGGCAGTGAAACCACTGGACCACCAGGAAATTGCCTATTTTTTTTTCAGTGTTGAAAACCTAGATAGATGATGAATATACTTAATCTGGAGTGAAACATAAGTGGACACTGGAACATTTCTCTACCTGCTCCCCTCCCCCAGTACAGGTCTATGAGCCTGTCCTTGCTGAAGAATAGCAATCCCTATTTTCCCCAGAGGCTTTCAATAACAACACTGATGTCTGAATTTGTATCTTTAAAGACGTATTTCAGGATTTGGGAGCCTCTGGGACCATAACTTTAACCCAGCCTTCCATAACAGTCTTTTTACTTTCTAGTACGGAACATGATACTGCAATAATGGCAATGAACCGCTTCAGCTTTTTCACTTCTGCAGAAGCTAAAACAACTTCCCCAACATATAAAGGGGCTGGAAAGTTAATTTCCTGGGAAAGAAACACGCAGCCTGGCCCTGGCATTTTAGTACCGAGGAGAGCTGAAATAAGTCCATTGATCAAAACTCCATGGACAATTGTCTTTCCAAATCTGGTGCGTTTTGCAAAATCTTCATCTAAGTGCAAAGGATTGACATCCCCTGTTATTTCTGAGAAGGTGGCCACATCCCTCGGAGTGAAGGCCCTCCTGAGTTCAGCCCGGTCTCCAACTCTGAGGTGCATGTGCTCTAAGGGCTGCCTGTTCAGCACTGCTTGGCTCAGGCAGATTCTCCTGTGAAGCCTACCCCACCAAAGGCGATGGTTGGACATTACTGGGAACATCTTCAGCACGCTCAAATTCCATCGACAGGAGTTTTAGGGCTGCTTCAGTCTCCAAGCATTATGCTGGCACCAAAAAGTACTTTTGAGAGTGAGGAATATTTTCTCAAATTGAAGATTACTCAATTCAATACTAGTTCCCTGCTATTGCCAGATAATGCAAGGAGAAATGGAGAAACCTGTAAGAGAGGGAAAAAAATTTTAAGGCAGTATCAGGAGAAAATTGCCTGGAAATACAGGACAGTGTAGAAACATGCCCTGTTTTACAGGATAAGCCAAATCGATGCAGTAGCATTTTAAAGAGCATCTTGAGAGCTAGCCTGAGATAAATAAATGGGCATGACAAGCTCAGAAAGAACATTTCAATACATCAGGCACGAGGCATTAAGCAATAAAAGACTTTTCCACAGGTGTTCCAAGTTTTATCCCCAACCTCTCCATACAACCTAAAATCTAAGTGTTCTGTCTGACGTTTTCATAACTACTGACGCCGTGGGTTTCCCCCTCCCAGCTGGATGGCATTAACCACACTAGATTTATGCAAGCAAAAATGGGACACGTATTAATAAAGCAATTTGGTCTACTACTCAGCTTCAACTGGAGTATGCGATGGTGTCTTTACCTGAATCACTCTGAAAGCACAGTTCTTGCCTTTATAGGATCCTAACAGGGTCAGAGAGCTCCACAATTTGACAAGACCACTACGGAAAGATCAAGAAAGCATCAGTAAAGATTCGTCCCTGCAGCATCTCACTTGTACTTTTTTCTGTGATGGGCCAGAAAGTAGTTTCTACCAGAAACCTGATTTAAATAAGAAAACTAAACAAATGAAAGCATACCATGTCAAGGCAGAGGACAGAATGAACCTCAATCAGGCGTGTTTGTAAAACTCCCACTTCTGAGTCTGCAACTATGACTACCAACTGGGAAACACAACAGCGGCAAGTAAATCCCCAGGCTGGCTCTCTGGACTACAAAGTTCCTGGAGGGTGAGTGTTCACATTCTCCCCCATTTAAACTTCCAAAAGCTGGACAAAAAATGACAAAACTCTCCTCCTTCTCAGAAGGGAGCACTTCTGCTGTTTTTACCATCCGTCTCTCTGCTCTGCTACACTAGAAGGGTCCCACCGTCAGTCATACCTGCTGCATATCCTCAGGATGGCTGACAGGGTCTTCTCTTCATAGGTTAAAACGTCCAAAGGTAAGGCAGCATCCACCTAAGGAGAGAATGATACCGTTAGCAGATGACTATCATCCTTACTCTTGAACTCTAATTACTTTTCTCCTCCAAAAAAAATGTGTGTTTTATTTATTGGTGCTGGAGTACAAGGCCCGTTTTTCTACAGCTCCCTCTGCCTGGATCATTATTCCTATACCTTTCCATGTTGCTAAGACCTTCTTACTTTTCTCAAGTCTTTTTTAAATTGTTCCTTCCCTGATGCCCAAGATTAAGTTCAGTAGCTTGCTACACTCTTTCACATACAGGACCCACCACGCCTTTCATAATACTCACCGTTCTTGCCATTAATTGTTCTACATGGTTTCCTACTAACATAACCAACACCAACAGTCCGTGAGGCAGAAGCCATGTATGTTCACAGCTACATCCCCAGGAATCAGGTTTCATACTTGACATATAGAAGGTGCATGGATTTTTTTTCCCTCACACTTTTTGAAAAAACTAGAGTCATATTACATTGCAAAGAAATATACGGGAAGGTTCCATGCACCCTTCACTCAGCCTCCCGCAATGTCAGCACCTTGCATAACTACAGTATAACATCAAAACCAGAAAACCAAAATTAATAAATCAGAGCTTATTCTGACTTTTCCAGTTATACATGCACTCACATTTGTTTACATGTGCATATGTGTAGTTCTATGCAACACTGTCATATAGATTGCTTAATGTAACTATTACCATAATCAAGATAAAGAGCTATACCATCACAAGGCTCTCTTTCAACTTGCCTCCTCAGTCCTCAACCCATGCAAACACTAATCTGTCTCTAGACTATATAGTTATGTACAATAATTACATTATTTCGGGAGCATGATATAAATGGAATCACTCAACATATCACTTTTGGGGATTGGTTTTTGTATTCTGGCTGCACCAAGCCACGTGGCATGTGGGATGGTTCCCCAGAGAGCGAATCCTGGCCTCTGCAGTGAAAGTGTCAACCCTAACCACTAGGCCTCCAGGAAATGCCCACTTCTGCCAATTTTCTAACAGACTGTTTGTGTTTCTTTTACTACTGAGTTTTAAGAGATCTTTATATATTCCAGATATCAGTCCTTATGTGATTTTCAAATACATTCCCCCAACTTTGTAATTTGTTTTTCAGCCTCTGAACCAAGTCTGTTGCAGAGTAAGTTTTTAATTTTGATGAGTGCTTGACAGATTTTAATTTAATAAAACATATGTACCAGGAAATAATTTCCTGAGAATCATCTGTCTTTGCCTTCTCTTCAAAACTCTACTTGTTTTCAAGTGAATACTAAAATAGTACTACTCAGAAGTGCTGGTCTGTGATAAGGAGCCGCACCAGAGTGGAAATTGACAGTATCAGTGGACATAGTGTTTAGCTCAGGTCAGATTTTCTCACTGAAGACTTACTCAGTAAAGGAAATGGTATGTTGACTGACATTCTGGTACAAGCCACTAATCCTCACAGTGGGCAAGAAAAAAAAAAAAAAAACAGTTTGCAGGTTGCCAGTCTGCACCATAGTTTGAGTAGCACTACAGTAAACCGTTTGCCTCACGAGTTTCTTGTCAACTAAATGACATATTAGAAAAAACCTACTCAAAACTCATCACTTCTGAAACTCTGCTTGTGCAGTTTCAAATGTGGTTTTAAAATAATTCCTGGAAAAATGTCCTTTCAGTATGTCCTACAAAATCTTCATGCTAAATTGCTTCAGTCGTGTCCGATTCTGTGCAACCCTATGGACTGTAGACCACCAGGCTCCTCTGTCCATGGGATTCTCCAGGCAAGAAGACTGGAGTGGGCTGCCATGCCCTGCTCCAGGGGATCTTCCCGACCTAGGGATCAGACCTGTGTCTCTTATGTCTCCTGCATTGGCAGGCGGGTTCTTTACCACTAGCATCACCTGGGAAGCCCCTACAAAATCTTAGTGGTGTTCAAACTACCAAGTGATTCCATACCTCACCAAACAGGTCCTTCAGGGCTGAAACAAGCAGCTGTTTGAATTGTGCAGCATTCAGAGCAACCCCACAATCTTGAAATTCTCTGTAAGAAAAAAAATTTTAATGCACTGTGTTAAATTTCATACTACTCAGATTCATAAAAAAGTAATCAAAATAAAACTTAAGTAAATCAACTAAACTTCAATTAAAAAAACTAAGAAACTTAGGAGACGGAACTTACAGGCGGACTTTCATGTAGTGGTACTCAGAGGGATTTTTGTAAACAATTCTTTCATATGTGGTGGCTGGGGCTGGCATCTTTTTCCAGTGCTGATCACATCTACTTTGAGTCAAGACAGCTAAAAATTACAAAGATATAAGCTATTTTTCAATTTTTTTTTTAAAAGAGAATTTGAGCTGATTTTTTAAAAGAACTCCTAGTACAATAACTCATCTAATTCTGGTCAAGCTGATGTTACCCATACAGACACAAAGGAAGTTTCTACATTTTACATATGCCAGACCACTGTATTCTCATTTAAATCCTAGCAAACACTTTCCCTTACTAAATAGCCAGCTCTGTGCTAAATACTTCACATACTTTAGGTCACATCTTCAAAATGATCCCAGCAGGTAAATACTATTAGTATCCCCATTTTTGAGATGAGAACATTGAGCGCTGCCAAAGATGGCTACTACCTGCCCAAAGGCACAAAGAGATTCTAACTCTCTTGAGTCCCCTCAAGACCACTGAGGCATGATGCCTCTTAATGCAAATAATAAAAATAAAAGCATCAAGGAGTACAATCTGGGACCTCTTCTTTACTCTCAGTCAACGAAGAACATGAAGAGGAGAATGAGGGCTGCCAGCTCTGCTGGACTCTCCTAACGCTGGACCTGCCTGTTCTCTGTCTGGAGGCCAGGCCTGCACAGGGTTATTTGGCAGCCTCCTAAAGACTGAGCTTCAACAGCAAAGGTCTGAAGAGGAATGTCTGGAATGGACACTCAAGCCATTTTTAACAGATATGGGACTTTCAAGAACTCAGAACACACCGGTCCCTCTGTATAGAATCCCTGTCCTTGGCTCCACTCCCACCTCACTCTCACTCTGGACTGCTCTTACTCAGCCTTCACATTTTTAACTTAAAGTTCACCTCTTCCAGGAATATCATCTCTTCAAGGAGGTCTTCTCTGACACCCTGTTTTAAGTTCTCTTGTTATGGAGTATTTTAATATTGTCTGTTTGTTTAGTAGCTGCTCCCCCCACTAAAGGAACCAGGAAACTGAGGCCCAACCATGGAAGGCAACTTTTTCAAAGTCACATGGCTATAAGCCAGCATTTACAAACACATCTCTAGGCTCAGTTTCAATCACTCCCAGATGATGACCTCAAGAGAAAAGGAGAAGTCAGGGTCAAGCAGCTACATCCAACCATCCATTCAACAATCATGAATAGTAACTGAGTCTGGCACAGAATATTCAGCTAATGCTTACTAAATGCACAACTGATCAATCGGTAGTAGCGTGAGCCCTGGATATTCAAGAATATCTTTGATTTCAGACTGTACCTGCTGCTTCTTCCCCACCACCAGTCTCCCCTAACTAACAGGGCAAGGAGAACAGGACTCTCAATCATTCCACTCATTGCCCAGCACACAACAGCTATTTTTGAAGTGTTACTGAGTACTTTAGAAGAGTGGCTGCCTGAGGTATATGAGTGAGATGGGGTCTGGGGCTTATGAGGCCAATAACAGACTCACACAGTATTCTGGAAATGGATAATGGTGATAGCTGTACAACAATATAAATGTACTTAATGCCAGAAAACTGTACATTTTAAAATGGTAAATTTTATGTTATGTTTATTTTACAGAAAAAAAAAAAAAACAGAACACTTAAGGAGCAGGTGTTTATTGAGCAGTCACTTCTGACTGGCCTCTGCCAGGCCCGAGCCACAGCGTCATTGACAGCACTGCCCCCTGCAGGTTGTCCTGAGAGAAAAGGAGATGATGGTTGGGAAGCTCTCCCTGCAGCCGGGCACGTTCACCAGGCTCACCGGGGAAATGGGAGCACTTCCACGGTGCCTGTCATCACCATTTCTCAAGTCAGCCCTTTTGGTAGCTGCAGGGATACTCATAACCTGACTTATTAGTAACAAGTGCCCCTGCTTCTCTCCCCAGTCTCGTCTCTAGAGCAGCCTGGGTGACCCTATTAAAAACTAACCAGGCCACATCATTCCTCTGCTCGAAGCCTTGCAGAGGTTCCCCTTTCAGAGTAAAGCCGAAGTCTTTACAGCCCTTTAAGGTCCAACCTGGTCGATACCTGCTACTTCCAACGCCTTGACCTCGCGTCTTACCATTCTCCCCTGCTCAGTTCCTTCCACCACGCCGGCCTCCCCAGCTCCAGCTTTTCCCCTCCGGTCTCTGGACATCTCTCCTAACTTTTCCACATACTAGAAATTCCTCCAGATAGCCACGTGGCTCACTCCCTTGCCTCTTTCATGACTGTTCAATTTCAGCGCCCGATCTGTTCCGGTGGCATTTTAATCTAATGTCACCGCCCCGTGCCCCCGCTCTACTTTTTCCTCAAGGCATTCACCACCCTCCAACATTAACTGTTAAGTTCGTTTGTTCTTTATTTCAATTTCCCTCCTCAGCCCTACTAGAATATACGCTCCAAAAGAAACAGGGGGTTTTCCGTCGTGTTCTCTGTTGTCTCCCAAAAACCTAAAGCAATACATCGCATAGGCAGGCATTCAATATATAATTTTGAGACGAAATCAGTTATTTTAAAAAGAGAGAGAGCTCTCGATTCCCTACTGTTGGGCAGGTGAAGTAGTTTTCAACTCTTTGACTAACTTCCGCCACTGATTTCGCGCCCGCCTGAGGCCAGGCGCATGCGGTCTGCACACGTGGTCGCGCTCAGTCCTCTCAGCCTTCCCGTGGGTCTGAGACCGCGTTGCAGAGAAGCCAGGGATGGTCCGCGGCTCGGCCTCGCCTTAGCCCGTGGCATCCGCGGCCGTAGCGGGAGGTACCCCACGCCGCTTCTCACTGCCCGCCGTCCCTCCGCCTTACGCACGCTCCCCTGGCGCGCACGTCCATACGTCACCAGTGCGGCCAACTGAGCCCACGCCCTTAAAACAGTCGCCCCGCTGTGGGCTTCAGCCTACCCGCTCTCCGTCGGACTAGTCTGACGCCTCCCAGACTCTTTATTCACTGCAAGAATCCACCGAGACGTGGAGCTACCGCGCAGCCTGCGGCCTGGGGAAACTCCGGGGTGTTTACGTTTGGCTCCTCTCTGCCCCGCCCCCGGATGCGTGACATGGAGAGCGGATGTGACGCCACCGCGCGGAGTTCTCCTAAGGACCCAGGAATGACTCCGAATCTGAGACTCGCCACGCTTACTGCCCTCTAGTGCCCACTCTGCAGAAAGCCGTGTGTGCAGATGTCTGCGTGGGGTAAGGGACTGCGCCCCGGAGCTTGTTTCGCAGTCATTCACTCGCTCATGCCTTCATTCTTTCAAAAAAGTTTGTATCTAGCATCTCTTCTGGTGAGCATCTCCTATAAAGCACTCACCAAGGACAGGACCCTTTCTCAGTGTCTCTTGTGGCTCCCAGCGCATAGTAGGTATTCTGTCTGGGTTAACATAAAAAGCCCAGATGGTTCTGTTGCCACATGTAAACCAAGTATCATGTATTCATTAACTGAATAAGTACTTGCTGAGCCCCTATTATATGACAGGTACTGGGAACAAGATGATATGGCCCCTGTACTCATGAAACATACTGTGTGTATTCAATAATAATAGCTAATATTAATCAAGTGCTTACTTTGTGCCAGGCACTATGCAAAAAGCTACATTATCTCATGGAACTCTCACACAATCCTAAGGATACTATTATTATGATCCATTTTACAGAGATGAAAACTGAGGCACAAAAGGCTAAGATCAAGAGCACACAGTTATAAGTACATCTGACTCTAGACAGTTCTCTCCACACTGCAGCATATTACCACCAATTATGTGATATGTCAGGGTATTTACAGGAGAGGGCCCGGGGCTACCAAAACTTGAATGTAAAGCCCATGAGGCTGGGGCCTTGTCTGTGTTGGCTCCACCACTGCCATCTCGTGCCCAGCTCTCAACTCCTACCAAGTACCCCTAAAACGAGTTCCCTTGACAAGTTTATGATTAGTCTCTCGATCCAAAACTTTATTCCCTTTCTTGTCCTGCCCCTGTTGCCCTCAGGATTGAAGAGCAGCAAAAATGGGGAGGAATGAAATCAAGCAGGACCCTGTGATCCCTTCTTGGGTACAGAAGTCCTTCCATGTGTAAGTAGAAGAGAATTCATCTTGCTTGCTTGAGAATTCCAGGGGCTGGCCTTAAGGAGATGGAAACAGCCCAACCTTGGAGTAGATTACTGATTGATTACACACAAAACCATCAAGATGATGCTGACCAGACCACTGCACAGCCAGTCTGGAGATAATTACTGGAACTGACTGTGCTGTTCTGCATGGAGCCCCTTGCTTGCGCACTCCTGAAACCCCCCTTTAAAACCTTTTTCCTCTAACCCACAACTAGGAGATGGTCTCAGACACAGTCCACCATAGCTAATATTAATCAAGGGCTTACTCTGTGCCAGGCACCATGCAAAAAGTGCCTGAATAAAGCAACTTTTTTCACCAACACTCGTCTCTGAGTATTGACTTTTGGAGCAGCAAGCAGCCAAACTTGGGTTCCGTACTGGCCTTGACCAGTTACATATATGTATCTAGGTGTACACATACATACATATATACATAAGTATAATGTCTAGAAGGGTTCCAAGTGGACTGATGGAAGAAGAGTGGGGCTGTGTAGAAGGTGTCGGAAATGCTCACAATGTTTTACCATCCAGTTTGTTTATTTTAAACTGACAAGGCATCACTTTTATAATACTGATAACTGTTAAATAAAACTCAGGACTTGCCCCTTACCGTCACCAGAGGGAGCCTTGGACCACAGCCATCTGCATGCCCCTCCTTCCAACTTGGAAGAACAGATTTCCCTCAAGATGTCATTTCCCTCCCCCACTCCCCAAAGCAGGAGAGAGGGGACAGGGAGGGCAGGTTCACTGTCCCTTATCTGCCACCCTGGAATCCAAGAAAAATCTGGAAACCAAATCTTTCTTCATTTGGCATAATGCTTAATCTGAACTGAGGTGAAGCTTTTTATAGCTTTTGTCTCATTTGCTGTGGATATGCACAGAGCATACAGCAGAAATACGAATGCATTAGACCACAGAAGGCAGCCCCAGACCTCACGGGGCGTGTTACACAATGTATGGTGCACATGCAATAATACCTCTGTAAAATCTGAAAATTTCTGAATTCAGTATCACATCTGGTTCTGTGAGGGTGGTGGGGGACTGTAGTCTGACACTCATAGTTGCCCTCTAGTGAGTTAACTAATCCCAGTCAGCTTTGACTTGGGTCACTTGGATTGTTATCTTTGTGCCACTTTTTTTTTTTTCCTTTTTTGGCCACATCACTTGGCATGTTGGGTTTTAGTCTCCTGACCAAGGATCTCACCCCCTGCACTGTAGTGCAGGATCACCACTGGATCACCAGAGAAGTCCCTCCTGCCATTTTCTGCCCCTAAGAATCTCTTCTCCTCTCATCCTTACTGGAGCTTGGGAGCCGTCTAGGTGTGCCCTGAGGTTCCTGGTCATTGTCTTGAGGGCTTAGAGACCAAAGATCCAGAAACCAGAAAAAGATTCCTCCAGGAGCCAACAGATAGGGCTGTCCTGTTGCTCAAAGGACATCCTTCTCTCCCCCCACCGCCCCGCATAAGGTCCCACAAGACCCTCATCCTATCACAGGCACTGGCAACCCCAGGCCCACAGCCTGATGATGATTTCCAGCCCAGACAGCAGCAACACTGGGTCCCGAGGAAGCTGGAGATACCAGGACAGCAGCCCAGTTCGGCTGCCCTCTGGCCCAGACCACGGCAGGTAATCTGAGGACTTTTCCACTGCCCCATCTGTGACCACCCCCACTGCTTTTTTTTAACCTCCTTTCAGGGAATGGAGAGGCTGTATGAACATCATCCAATTTGGGAGGGATGAGAGCGGGGGAGGGAGAAGTGCCTGATGGGAAAGTCCTGGTCTGTATGGTTCAAGGAGTGACCTTGGAAGATTGGAAAGATGAAGAATCAGAAGAGTCGGATTTCCAACTGTTAAGAGAGTGTCGGTGTGGGTAATGGAGACAGACAGATATGAGATAAACAATGAAAAAGAGATGGGACGAGGAGTGGGGAAGAGAGAGAAAGAGACAGAAAAACTTGGGAAACAGAGTCCAAGAGACCCTTTAAAAATGGTCCGAAACCTGGCCAAAGAGTATTTTAGCAAACATTTCTGAAATAGACCCAATAAACTACTGCTTTTAATAAAAGACTTGGTTTAGTACTATCGTCAACCCTAGCTGGTGTGCCTGAGGCTCAGTGAAGCCACACACACTCAAGAGTGTGGAGCAGAGAAGGGTTTATGGCAAGGCCAAGCAAGGAGGAGGGGTACTCCTGCTCAGAAGACCCAAACTCTCCCACGGCTCGGAGGGAAGCGTTTAAAGGCAACATCTGGGGTGGGGGCAACAGGGTGCGTGATTTTCTGATTGTGTGGCGGTGAGGGAACAGGTGATGTTTCGGGAACCCCAATGAGCAGCCTTCCAGTTCCAACCAGTGTGGGGTCTAGTCCTGTGCTCACCAGATGATCACCAGTCAAGAGCAGCGGCCTGACCTCTGCGGCAACCAGAAACATCCCTCCGCCGCCCCAGAAATCTGCTTTGGACAAATCGCCCCAGTTATTTCCAGAGAGTGGAGGAGGGATGAGGGTACCAGCAAGGTAAATGAGCCCTGCAGGGACCGAATAACACAAGCTCCAGCTATTAAGAGGCTAGAATGAGGAGGGCAGGCACCTTGACGTGTCCTTTAGCAACATGATGCTGGAATCCAGGTGAGCCTGTTTCCAGCCTCACAGGCGGCTCAGCGATGGCAGATCCCGAACTTACTGAATAAACAGGCAGGTCACCTTCCTCAGCAGGGGCCCAAGGTGTGGCCTCAGTGATCTGCAGCTGAAGCTGCCACGCAATGGCCTGATCCAGGTGAGCCAACTGGGTTCCCGGTTCCACTGGAAATTAAGCAATAGTGCTCCTGTCTGAACCAGTGAAAGCATTGCTTTTGCAAGTCACCTTCAGTCACAAACCGAGAGGCTTCCCTTTACTTGTTATCTGTGACCTTGGGCAACGCACTTTGCCCTTCCAAGCCTTGGTTTCCTCAGCTGTAAAATGGGCACAGTGGCCCCTGGTCTCTTATAGGGCTAAGTGAGGGTCTGACAAGGTGGTGCATCAAAACACAGAGCAGCAGCTGGCACGTTCTCCTGATTCAGCCGTGTGATTTACAAGATTCAGCCCAGCCTGACACGCATTACAATCTCCTAGTAACTTCCAGGGGCTTCCTTTGGACAAAGCAACAAGTAAGCTTCCCTGAGAAGAAGGAGGAACTCAGGGGCTCAAATAGAAGATAAGACTTACACTGGCAGGCAGCCCATCCAGTGTCTTGCACCAGTCACTCCTGGTGTCATTCTGCCCAGAACAAGGAGTCCAGACTAATGGCGGATTGAGTTCTAAACATTGCTGGTCCCTCAGCCTCTTCTACGTCTGCCTGGAGGCTCCATCCTCAGCAGTCCTAACAATCTGGCTCCAGGCAGTGAGGCAAGAGCCCACATGTGATTCCTGGGGCTTTCCACTGTTATTTCAGAAGCTTCCAGAAATCTTTCAGGCAGGGCTGTGATAAATAACCCCTTCCTTCTTTCTAAGACTGTCATTAAAGATGCTCCACAGAACCCATCAATAAAGACACTCCACAGGAACCTGCAGGCTCTTCCTAATCACAAAGGCAGGAAGTGGGGCTCAAGAGGGAGACATGCTTTTCTGCTTTTGAGTTTTCCTAGCATAATAGGACCACAATTACAGGGTCAAGAGAGAACCTTGAAAACCCACTTCGCAGGTCTATCAAAAACAGCTCTCATGGGACTTCCCTGGTGGTCAAGTGGTTAAGAACCTGCCTGCCACTGCAGGGGACATGGGTTCAATCCCTGCCCCAGGAAGATTCCTCATGCTGTGGGGCACCGAAACTGATGTGCCACAACTACTGAGCCTGTGCTTTAGAGCCCGTGCTCTGCAACAAGAGAAGCCACTGCAAGCCCACACACCGTAACCAGAGAAAGCCCCCCACTCAACACAACTAGAGAAAGTCAGCGCACAGCAACCAAGACCCAGCACAGCCAAAAATAAATCAATAAACAAGCAAACAAAAGAACTCTCCAGGGACTTCCCTGGCGGTCCAGTAGTCAGGACTCCATGCTTCTACTGCAGGGGGAATGGGTTCCAGTTGTGCTTTCCTGTGACAGAGGAGGCGGCGGGAGCCATGTCCTGAAGATCTTGCCCACTCTCCTTCCAAGGGTGATGGCCAGCACGTGCCCCTTTCTGGATGGCCCCACTGAGGGGGCAGTGCAGTGGCTTCTGGATGTGATGCTTAGTTCAACCCAGGAGGTAACTATTCCTGCATCTAACAGGGCTAATAATCTGGGATCCTTATCCCAGGAGGAAACCATCTGTCCTCACCCAGGGCTAATAATCTGGGATCCCGATCCCAGGTCTGGGTCTTCACCTGTCCCCAGTCATATCTGTCATGATTGTCGTGATTGACTCCTCTGGGAACCTCATTAAGCTCAGAGTTCTTGGTGAATAGGAGAGACTAGAACAACATGACAAATATACACTTTCTTTTCTGCTTCATTGATTTCTGCTCTCATTGTACTGTTTCCTTCTATTTTCTCCCCTCTAGGCTTGATTTGCATTTTTTCTAGCTTCTTAAGATAGAAGCTTAAATTATTTAATTTTTAGCCTTTCTTCTTTTCTAGTATTTGTATTTCAGCCTATAAATTTCCTTGTGAGCACTGCTTTAGCTGCACAAAGTTTGATGTCACATTTTCACATCTCTTATTTTTAAGATCTATATTCTGCTCTTCCTTGATATATTAAAATAATCAGACCAAGCCCTGAATTTCAACTTATACCACAATGTTCACCACAGAGTTCTCACTTTATTTCCAGAACTACTGGGCTTCAGACTCTGCAAAAAGATTTGAAAGAGTGACTATTCTGAGGAGTTTAGGTTTCCAAATGCCACAGAAGAGTCAAAAGAACAGTTTGATGACCCTTACCTTTTGTTTCGGATGTACAATTTCAACTGAATAAAAATTGCAAACATGGGACTTCCCTGGTGGTCAAGTGGCTAAGACTCCACACTCCAAGTGTAAGGGGGCCTATGTTGGCTCCCGGGTCAGGGAACTAGATGCCATATGCTGCAACTAAGAGTTTGTAAACCACAACTAAGAGTTTGCATGCTACAACTAAAGATTTGACATGTCACAACTAAGACCTGGCATAGCCAAATACATAAATATTAAAACAAAAAAACTGTAAACATGATTTCTGGGAATGAAACTAGTAACTCATGCAAGTAAGGTCTTCCAATGCCTGCAGAACAGCCTTACTATAAAAAACACATTTGGGGGATTCCCCTAGTGGTCCAGTGGCTAAGCCTCCTGGATTCCAATGCAGGGGGCCTGTGTTCTATCCCTGGTCAGGGAACAAGCCCCATATGCTGCAACTAGGAGTTCACATGCCACAACCAAAAAGATTCTGCGTGCTGAAACTAAGACCTGAAGCAGCTAAACGAAAAGTAAAAATTCTTTGAAAATAATAAATAAATTTAAGAAAGCAAACAAGAAACACATTTTCAAGTTTACAGAAAACCTGCCAACACTACATTTCATTAAGAGCTTAGAAATAGAAACCACTTGCATGTTGCTGATCTAGACTTATTACATTTATTTCATGTCATTGTGGTCACTTTTACAGCAGTTGAGATTTATTTTCAATTACACTATTGTTCACAGAATTCACAGAATTCATTAACAAACATCCAAAGGTTTTTCAGTAGCACAGCAAGATAGAAAAGAGGTGCTTTGGAGTGGAACCCGAGTCTGACTATTTAGATAGATGTCTAGAATATTATTGCTTTATTAGTCTTGTGTTGTTTTTTTAATAATAAATTATTCCTAGGGACCCCCCCGGCCAGGGAATCTCTGTACTGCACTACCCAGGCTCACGTGAGACATAACCGGACCCAGGGTGCCGGGCAAATCAGCCAGCTGTGTTCTCTGCTGCTCTGCAAGCTGGCTGAGGCAGGCCGTGTCTTCTGCGTGTGTACTTCCTCCAGCCTGCGGTGTTCCTCCACGGTCCTGCAGTTGATGGGCGGCAGTCACACATGGGACATAAAACTTAAATCAGACATAAACAAGGGGCTCTGCGAAGAGGGGGCTAATGCTCCTAAAAGAGCCACTGACTATGCACAGGAGAATGTCTAAACAACAGAAACATCTGGAATCTCAGTCTGTGAGGAACATCTTAAAGGAAATGTCCTCAGTGGTCCAATGTGGGCGCTCTGCAACATAAATGTGAAGACTTCTGGGTAGATTTCATGGATAGGTTTTCTTTTATTGTTCCATGTGAATTTTCATTTTGTGAAAAAACATCTTGGAGATTTCTTCACGGCCCCTGAGGCTCTGTGGATCTAGAGAGACCAGGGCTGGAGCCGGGGCCGGCTTCCTCAGGGACAGGGGCACTCCCTCCGCATTTGGGGCAGGGTCCCTGAGAAGTGGTGGCCGTGACAGGTTCTAGAGATGGGAGTGGAGGCTGGGTGTGGAGCTCAGGCTGCGGCCGGGGCCTCAGTCCAGCTTCTTGCTATTGTCTGTGTTGTGTACAGAAGCTAAGAAGTCGACAAGGAGCTTGGCTGTCTTCCTGGGCCTCTCCATCACCACCGAGTGGCCACAGTTTTCCAGGAGCTCCACCTGGGAGTTGGCGATTGACTTGGCCAACACATCCGCCCCGGACACATCGAGCACCTGTGGGACGAGAGAGGAAACTGGATGGAAAGGGTTCAGGTGCCCGAACGCACTCCGTGGACAGAACTCCTGTCCAGGCCTGGCAGGGGTGATTTTTAGAACCAAGTCACTTTGGTGTCGGAGCTTGTGGCTCTCTGATGGAAGTGACCACGTGCCTCACGTCTGACTCTGCAGCTCGGTTCTAGGAGGTATGCTGCTGCAGTGTTGCCGCGCTGGAAACACAGGCCCTGCCCTGAGGATGCCCTGGTATGGCGGGGAAGCCAGACTGGAAAGCAGACAAGTGCAGCACAAGGTGGCGAAGACTCTGACGGGGGAGAATCCGGGGAGCTGAGAAGCCACAGGGGAGGGGGATCATGGAAGAGGGACCAGCACAAGGGTGGGAGGACACGGCACGTGCAAGGGACAGCAAGGAGCCCAGTGCCGCGTGAGCGGGGAGGGCGGGCCTGTGCATCTGGCCGTGCCGGGAGTCATGCTCAGTCTGAGGGCAGTGGGGAGCCCCGGGGGCTGTATTAAGGACGGTGACGTGATCGGGCTGGGCCCGGAGAATGCACCCTGCAGCTGGTCTAGGGGAGGCCGAGCTGTGGGGAGGCCACAGGAGAGATGCAAGACGGGGAGACGAATTATCACAAACCAGAGGACTGGGTCCTCAAGGCCCTCAGCGGGTCCCCGAGCTGTGTGACCTCAGGCCCTGAAGTGTGTGAAGAACAGCCAGTGCTTTTCCAACATGAAGCCCACCACTTTCCCAGGGTTTCAAACTCCCTTTCCTTTTCACCTGGGTTACACCTTGCTTTTACCCCAACTCAGTTACTGACTTTCTCCTCCTTCAGGGTCAGATTTATACTCGCCCCCTTCGCTTCACTGCTTTCACCTTCACGTCACCTCCCCGCCCCCAGACAAAGGCGGCCCCTCCACTCCGGTCTTAACACCGACAGCAAAATCCCAACAAAGTCGAGCACTGTCTGCTTTTGAGCTTCATTCTTCTCACCCCAGACTGGTGATACCAAGATTTGCCACCCACCAGGAAGTGGGGTGAGCAGAGTGCAGAGCACCCCGGGCTGAGAAAACGCAAGATGGAACAGCTGATGGGGAGCGTGGCGCGATCCCGCCTCTCCTGCTGGGCCCTGAGAGCGCACATCACCTTGGGCATCTGAGACGAAGAAAGGCCTTCATTGTTCCGACTCTCATCTCTGCCTGCTGGCCCAGCCTGGGTCCCGCTTCTCCGCCCAGGCATCCACAAAGCTGTTCTCAGCCCCTCGGCTGCTGTGAAGGGAGCACGTGTGTTCTCCCTCCTCCTGATGCCCTGGTTCCCGCGCTGGGCATACCAGCTGATGCTGAGATGGCTGCACGCTGGCGCCACTGCCCTGCCTGCCCCTGCGCCGGGGCACAGACCTGGCTTCTCCCCAGTCTCCTCTCCTGGGCCTCCCACGGTCGTGGGCAGTTGAGGTGCAGCCTGACTTCCTGTCTGTGCTCACATCACACACGTGGTGGGCATGTGCAGTCTGCTCGGGGCTCACAACGGTGGCTTTCACCTCAGCGTCCACAGGGGAGCTCTCTCAACATGGAGAGCTTTGCTCCCATTTCCCTTCTCACGATGGTCAACAGCGTGAGACAACCAGATACCCTTTGATAGACACTGTAATTCTGTCTGCCTGTGGGCCTTATAAAGGCTCCATTTCCCACCAGCACCTCTTATTTTAAACTTTTCAAGAACATTCAGTAAGATATGATTTCTAAAGAACGGTTGCAAACAGAAAGGGAGTTTCCGAAGTATAAGTCAGTATTTCATTGGCAGGTTTATTATGGATGGACTGTGCCCCCTCCCCAAATTCATATGCTGAAGTTCTAACAAAATGTGGCTTTACTGGGAAACAGGGTCATCGTGGATGTAATTAGTTAGGATGATGTCATACTGGAGCAGGGTGAACTCCTAATCTAGTATGTGGACCCCTAATCTATCATAACTGGCGTCTTAGAAAAATGAGAAGTTTAAACACAACATCATGTGAAGATGAAGGCAGAGGTCAGGGTGAGGCGTCTACAAGGCACAGAACACCAAAGTCCCCCAGCAAACTCCCAGGAACTCAGGGAAAGGCCGGGAACAGGCTCTGCTTCCCAGCTCCCACCAGTCACAGCAGGAACCAGTCTGCTGCGGCCTGGGTCTTGGACTCATAGTCTCCAGAACTGGTGTTACAGTGTTAGTCGCTCAGTCATGTCCAACTCTTTGCAACCCCACAGACTGTAGCCCACCAGGCTCCTCTGTCCATGGAGTTCTCCAGGCAAGAATACTGGAGTGGGTTGCCGTTTCCTTCTCCAGGGGATCTACCCGACCTGGGGGTTGAACCCAGCTCTCCTGCATTGCAGGCAGATTCTATACCATCTGAGCCACCAGGAAAGCCCCTAGTGTATGTGTATGCCAGAACTGGCAGCCAACTTAATTCTGTTGTTTAAGCCTCCCAATTTGTAGTACTTTGTTATAGGAGGCCTAGCAAACTAACAGAGCCATCTGACAAAGCCTGTCAAAAACTTGTTATAATTTTAAAATGCACAAAGCCTTTGATCAAGCTATTCCACATCCAAGAATTGACCCTTAAGACAGGCTCTCACACTGCAAACACACATGTACAATGACGCACATCACGGTGTGGTTTAACAGCAAAAAACTGAAAAAGACCTAAAGTGACCATCACTAGGGCACTAACGCAGCAGATAATGGAGTACTATGCAGCTCCCAAAAAGAACATAAAATTTTGTTTTGGGCAACAACCATTCACGGATGGTAAATCTAGAGGGAAATGTTTGATGAGGACCAGGATATCCACATGGTCTCAAAGTACCTCCCCACAGACTGCTTATTAGTTGCAAGGGGAGAAATAATATCTATGATGAAGAAATCAGATATCACAATCAATCAAAATTCCCATCACTGGGATGTCCCAGGCTGGCCAGAGGTTAACAGGCTTCCACTGTCTAGGGCACAGTTTCAATCCCTGGTTGAGGAACTAAGATCCCACATGCTACACAGTGCAGCCCCCAAAATAAATAATAGTTTAGAAAATTCCCACCACTGAAGGAAAGATATTCTCCTTCTGAGGATGTGAAGTCTTATTACCCATGAGATATTCTGACCAGGGATATGTATCCCGAATTTAATCATGAAGAAACAGCCAACAAACTCAAACTGAGGAACATTTTGTAAAATAACTGGCTCGCACTCTTCAAATATCTCAGTGTTACAAAAGATCAAGGCAGAAAGAGGGCATCATTTTATATAAAAGGAAACTAAAAAGACACGATACGCATTATGTGATCCTGGTTACAGGGGCAGGGGGAAGATCATTCTATATAGGACATCACTGAAACAAGGAATAAATTTGAAATATGGACTGTATATTAGTTAAAAGCTATGGTATCAATGTTACATGTCCCAAATGTGACAATGTACTGTGATCATGTGAGATAATCTGGTTTGCAGTAAACACACCTTGAAGCATTGGGGGTAAAGGGACATGATATAAGCAGCTTACTCCAAATGGCCCCAAAACACATATTTCTAGATCTGTCTAGATGAGGTGGTAAATGTTAAAAGGTTGGTAATAAGTAAGATGTGGTACATACATATCATGGAATGACACACAGCAATAGCAAGGAACAAATTGTTGGCATAGGTGACGATATGGATGAACCTGAGAAACATCACGCTGGAGTGGAAGAAGCCAGATGCAAAAGACTACCACTGTAAAATATCATTTTATGAAAATTTTAGATAACTAAATTCTAGACAAGACTTCAGAAACAGAAAGCAGGTCAGTGGTTGAACAGTGCTGGGGCAGGAATGGAGACTAACTGCAAATGGGCAAGAGAGAACTTACAGGAGTGACAGAGGCGTTCTACAACTGGGCTGCAGTGGGGTGTGCAACAAGGTAAATTTTATAGCACATGAATTTTTGAAAAAGCAGTTAAAACTGATGAAACTAGGTAAAGTAGATACAGGAGTACTCTGTATTTTTTTTTACAATTATCCTGTAAATTTGCGATTCTTTCAAAATAAAATATTTATAAGTACTAGAATGTGTGGATCTCTTCAAGCTGATATTAAATGATTTCCAAGGTACATATTTCTCATATATATGAAGCAATTAAGGTGCGAAACTGTATATACTGCATGTTTGAAAATCTTATACATAACACTTCTTTATGCACACTGATATATGTTTAGAATAGAAACAGGCAAACAACAGCCCCTGCCTGCTTTGTGACTGAAGGCTCCCTGGAGCTCTGCCTACCATTTGTTCTGCGTGTCACCATCACAACAGAAGAGTTGAATAGATGTAACAAGAACTTATCACCCGCAAAGTTGCAAATATTTACTATCTGGCCTTTAATAGGAAGTGTGTGCCAACTGTTGCCTTAGAAAATTTAAAAGAAACACACATAAACTGTAAGTGCTGCCTTGAAGAAATGGGAACTGGGACCTAGGATGTCAAAGAGACCAAGTGTACTCTTATCCATCTTTCTGTACTCTTTCAAGGTTTCTATGCCACGTGACTATATGGCTTTGAGAACGATAATTTATGAAAATGCTTTCAAATTGCCTTACGTTTTAGAAGGCCACCGTCACTGCCCTCAGCTCCCTGGGAACAGCGGCACTTGGCACCGGTGCGTGCCACCTCCCTCTGGATCAGGAAGCAGCCAGGCTCCCCTCATAACGGACTGCGAGCTTGTCCTTGGAGGCAGGTGCAATGGGCGCAGGCAGCCCCAGGGACACGCCACGTACCTGGTCTTGTTTCCCCCAGATGATCTGCGTGGGGACCTTAATCTTGTCCATGTTCTGATGGAGGGAGTATCTTGACTTCTCACTGACGATTTCCAAAAACACTTTGTAGGGAAGGAAAATAAAGTGAGTGTGGGCTGTGCTGTGGACACCCCCAAGTATAGGAAATATATAGTGTATATGTATACATAGGATATATACAGGGTATATAGTGTTTAAGTCTAAGGCACTGCATCTTTCTTGAGGGGTCCCAGAAAACTGTCAAAGTCTCAGAAATGTAAGGAATAAGAGCCGGCCACCCAGAAGATGTGTCACAGGCTCAGAGGTCAACACAGATCTACTTACGCTTTCGGTAGAAGGTGTTGTGAGGGATGCGGACGTCGACAAGGCCCTGCAGGATCTAGGGATAAATAAGCCAAAGTCAGAAAGCGAGGGAAAATTGGTATCCTCAGGCCTCAGAAGGGTCTGGGACAAAGAGGGGAAATCAAAGGCCAGCAGTTTCGGGCGTTGTCAAGGTTTGTAAGGCCTGGTCTCCAAATTCCCGTGATGGCCATGCAATGTAATGGGGACTTAGGTTCATAAGAGGCTTTTTTCTTTCTCCTAAGGAAGGAACTCTGAGAATAACTATGAAGCCAAAGGACCCCAGTGGCATGTAAGCTGCTTCACCTATGAGGAATTCTCTGCTTATCCTGAGACATAATCAGAATGAAAATAATTTCAAGTAATTACTCAGGAATACCCAATATAAAACAAGGTCTATTAAAAAAAATTAAAAAAAATTAACTATTGGGGGTGATGGGCCTCTTAAGCAATGAAGAAATCAACCACTAGGGAAGTTCTGGGAAGGCTTTCGATGTCCTGAGCTCACTGTATGACACTGGCCAGGCCCTCCCTGCTGCGGGCTGTGGGGCTGCAGCACATGCTGACAGGCCAGGGCTCCTGGACCTGGGAGACCGACCCGGAGAGGTGCTGGGGCCAGAAGGAACATGACCCGCCTCTTCCCCCACCTCAGGGTTCTTGAGGTAGGGTCCGGGGGTCACACCAGCAGCCGTCAGTCCTCTCATTTCCCTAGGAATGGACTGAACCCCTTCAACACACTCTCAGGAGTCCTGTGCACTGACTGAAGTGGGAAGACCCAGTCATAACTGCTCTGGACGAAACCCACCCGCTGGAGCACCTGACTATTCTGGAAGTGGAAGCCCAGAGGTGAGACCAATGGCAAACTGTCCAACACAGGGTGCTCAGCATCAGATATTTCCTTTGTTCTACTATCTGTCCTGTACCAATGCATCTCTCCATCTTGCATTCAGCCATCCACCCTCCACCTCTGCTCCACACTCCTGCCTATCCATCCATCCTGCATCTCTGACTCAGACATGCACATGTTCATCCATGTGTCCACTTAGCCTGTAGCTACCCATCCACCCTCCATCCCTGGTTCATGTAGACATCCACCTATCCATCACCCACCCACCCTGCACCTCTGAATCACATATGCATACTTCTACCCATGTATCCATCTGTCCTGCATCCACCAATCCATCACCCTCCATCTCTGCCATTTTCAGACACTCTCCCATCCATTCACCCATTCAGCCATCCATCTCTCCTGCACCCCTAAATCAGTGATGTATGCACATGCATCCGTTCATGTACCCCTCTACCCTGCATCTACCCACATATCCATTCTCCATCCCTGCGTTGTTCAGGTTTCCTCCCGTCCACTGATCCATCCACTCTACACCTAGGACCTATCTCATGCAAGCACTTTGCCATAGGCTGGGAACAGAACCACCAAAGACACAGTCCTTGCTCTTACAGAGGTAGGAATGGAAGACGCAAACCAGCCAACACAGTCATTTCACAATGTGACACAGCAGGCTGAGTGCCTAGGGGCTCCTCCCGGCCTCCAAGGGAAAGACTTTGGGATCTGCATTTCTTTTCTCCCAGTGTCTTCACGTCTCTGACAATTCAAAACATGGAATTTTCTAAAACCCTACTTGGTTACTCTATTCTGGAAAGAGACCAGTGCTAAGAGAGGATCAGTGTAAAGTCATGACTGAAAAGACAACTTCATGGACAGAACATACCACAGAATCTGATTCTGTGATGCTTCCTCAGAGATGGGCCGCATCTCTTAATGAGTCATGTTTACGACCTCTGCACAGAGCCCATTCTCTCAACTCCCAGGAGGACCCACCCCACCCCGAGGCAGGGTCCAGCTCCTGAAACAGAGTGAGACAATGAGCTGTTGTGAGGTCTCATTCATGGACTCTCGGTTCCCCACACTGTCTCCTGCACAACCTCATTTAGACCCATGACTTTTAATATCACCCTTGGCTGATGGCTGTAATCACACAGCCCAGGCCAGACTTCCGCAGCTCCACTCGTATTTCTGTCTGGAACTTGAACTTAACACATCCACAATGGAGCTCTCAGCTGATGCTCCAAACCCACCCTCCCTCCCCTTCCCCTACTCAGAAAACACTACCCTGGGACTTCCCTAGCAGTCCAGTGGTTAAGACTCCATGTCTCCACTGCATGGAGCACAAGTTCGATCCCTAGTTGAGGAACGAGAATCCCGCATGCCACGTGATATGGCCGGAAAATAGTAAAAACTTTTAAAAAGAGGAAGAAAACACTACCTTTATCCAACTAAAGTATCAGAAGTCACCTGTGACTCACATTCTCTCATCCTCCACTTCGCACTGGCCAGTAAGTCCTATCTCCTTCCTTCCAAAGCTTCTCGGATCTCATTCTCCACCACTCCCCAGTCTACAACACCCTCATCTTGGAATAGTACAGCACACTAACGGGTTTCTCTGCTTCTGTCTGTGTTCCCCTACAACTCTTGAGCGTTTCTCCTACTGTATTTAGAAAAATTCCAGTCTCCTTCCCATAATCTCTTAAAAGTTCTACATGATCCAGCCTAGTGGTTCTCAAAGCAGTTCTCGGGATTATAAGACATCAAACTATTTTCATAATAACACTAAATGTCGCTTGCCTTTTTCACTTTCACTCTCTCAAAAGCATGCTGATTTTCAGAGTCTACATAATGATGGATAATGTCATCATTCTGATCGCTAATGAAATGAGTACTTGTGTATTCTTGTGTTTTAAGTTCTCCTGAGGTTTAATTTCTAATACGGTACACATCAATAGTTACAACTTTCATAAAAAGAAGCTCTTTGGGCTTCTCAATAATTCTTAAGGCTGTTAAAAGTGCTCTGAGACTTTGTTTTCTTAAATGAGAATCTTTGATTCAGCCCTTGCGTCCCATTCCAACCTCACCTCAACCCATTCTTTCCCTCACACTCTGGGCTCCAGTCACCTTGGCCTCTCCTTCCAGCATCTTGAACCTGACTGTTTCATCCATCCCTGCTCAGGCTGTTTTCTTACAGAGGCTTATCAAAGTTTCTCCTGCCTCTCGGTTTTCAAGCACATCACTATCTTCATTTCCTCTAGAAAACTTACTACAATATGAAATTATCTGTCTTGTTAATTGACTGCTTCTCCCCCTGGCCTTCTCTGTCTTATTTCTTCCCCAGGGTGCCCAAGCATAGTGTTGGACACATCACAGGCACGGCACTTGCTGAACGAATGAACGCTGAGGACAAGGAGGGAACGAGAGGGGGAAGCTGGCCCTGGCCACCTGAGCGCTGGGCAGAGGCGGGCACACTGCTGCGGAGGCCACACTACCTGCTGGGGCACCTTGAAGCGCACGTAGGAGCATAGCTGCAGCATCTCACTCATCTCCTCCGGGGTGGTCGGGATCAAGGGGATCTTCTCTACGGCGGCCGACTCCTGCAGTTCCTTGAGCCGTTGCACAAATTTATTATCAGTTGAGTACTGCAGACCTGGGGGATCCAAACCAAAAAAGCTTGGAATATATCTACCTTCTTACCAAACCCCATTTTACATAGAGAGCTTCCAAAATCAGCCCAGACCTAATGTATCTTAGGTGTTTTCCGTTGGTAGATTTCTTTCTAATTGGTACTAGCATCCGTGGTCAAAGTCAAAGCCACAATTTGAGAGACATAGGGGAAAATTTTTTTTCTTCAGAACATCTTAAGGGCTGGCTACGCAAATTGGGAGCCCATAAAAAACACAACACTTCAGCCCCTCCCCTAAGTCTCTGACATCAGAATCTGCACTTAAGTTGCCAGGGGATTCATCTGTAGCACAGAAATTAAGAAGAGTTTGAGAGTCTAGAAGACAACTTGCCTGAGCCCCTCTCACATCTGTAGGGTTGAGAGGAGACCTGGTGAAATGCATGACCAGAGAGGACTGAGTACTCCTTCCTTCAGCCTGGACCCACTTAACAATCTCTTATTTGGGGTCAGCACATAAAATGCAGTGAGAGTGAATCCCCTTTGGAGCTCCCACACATTGGGGCAGAAGGGCAGGACTGCCCTCTACACAGTCCTTCTTCCTCCAGGGAACCATTAGGCAGTCCTGAGCCGAAAGAGCCTTGAGACTGACCATTATTTTCTATCACCTGAAGCATGACACAAGAGTTCACACGAGCTGGTGTATGAAGGAGCATAAAACTAATTTCATTTCCAACACTGAGCAAGTTTCTAGGTGTTAGAAGAGCTAGAGCTTAGAAAGAGAGGCAGTGGAACCCGTACTGTGCTACAGAAATCCATATTTCATAAATCTCCTATATTCAGCAACTCCTCTGAATCTAACGTGCATATTGCGCAGCTCTCATGATGCATGGTCAGATTACATGATCTATTTCTTTTGGCTTTAAAAATTAATCCTAAATTACATGTCATGTGGTATATCCTGAATTGGATCCTGGAACAGAAAAGGACAATTGTAGAAAAACTAATGAAATCTAAATAAAGCCTGAATTTTGGTTAACAGTAATACACCAATGTTGGTTTCCTGGTTGTGACAAATTTGCTGTGTTATGTGAGCTGTTAAAGGTGAGAACTGGGTGAAGGGTACTATCTTTGCAACATTTCTATAAATTTAAAATTATTTCAAAGTAAAAAAAAAGTGTATCTTTTCATTTTTGCATACAAACAAATTCAATTCTAACTTTCTAATGGAAACTCAGGTATAAAACTCTTCTCTGGGCAAATGAATATACACTCAGAAGTCAGTTAGTCAGTTAAGATCTGACCTTTCATAAGTGATTTAAAATCTAATAACATTCCAGAGGGGCTCCAATTCTTCATTTTTTCTTGGCCGAGTTGTGCAACATATTGGATCTTAGTTTCCCAACCAGGATTGAACCTGCGCCCTCTGCTTTGGGAGCACAGAGTCTTAACCACTGGACCACCTGGTAAGTTCCCCTCCAATTCTCAGATTTTATCATTATAAGATCAAATAACTTCAGACACAGTGCTTGAGAAAAGGAGAAGAAAAAACCCTTTGGGAACTTGCCTTCAATTTCAACGATCTTAACAGATCTGAAAACTTAACTTTCCGAATGAGTTGAAAGGCTTCAAAGATAAATTTAGTTATGTTTCAGTAGAAGGTGCACAAGTTCAGTTCATGGTAGGGTTCTAGTGGGTAAAGAAGGTAATGGATATGAGTCATATAAAAGAGGCCGTGAATATGAAAGGATTTCTCCAAAAACCACAGCTTGAGTTCTGGAGTCAGACAGCATAGGGCCAGTTCCTATCCAGGCTCCAACACTAATATAATGTGCACCTATAAAATGGGCATACTATCCTTATCTGGATAATAATTACATATATAAAAAGTCACTGAGATATACACTGAAAATCTGGACAATTTACTATGTGTAAACCATATTCCAGTAAATTACCAGGGATGAAGAGGGGAGGCAAGAGAAGGAAAAAGAGAGAAAAAATTTTCTTACTAACATACTATAAATTCAAGTATGAAGATTTATATACATATACACATATATGTATATAAATTTTAAATCCAACTTTAGTGTTCATCTCAGTGGCATATATGCTAAAACTGGAACAATACAGATTCAGATCAGCACAGCTCCTGTGCAAGGATGACATGCAAATTCATGAAGTGTTCCATATTTAAAAAAATTTTTTAAATCCAACTTCAGATCATAATTTCTGAGGACATGTTACAGCTCAAGTAGACATGGATACATTTAAGAACAGAGACACCAAATTCTGCTGATTAAAAAAAAAAAAAATCTTGCAATGAGAAAAGATCTTTGAGTTTTCAGCCAAAAAAGAAAGATGCATAATAACAGTACTTTCACCTCATAAGGTTATGGCAAGGATTAAATTCATATAGAGTTTGGCTCATAAAAATTTAATAAATGTTAGATGCTAATATTATCATTATACTTCAAAGTATTTGTATGCAGTAAAGTTTTATACACTTTTTAATTAACCACCTCCGATTCTTTGTGGGACAAGGCTGGCTCTATATTTTAAAGCTCAATATGGTTATGAGCTTTAAAATATTTATATATTTTATATAATTATAAATATATGCTTATATTTTAAAGCTCAATACAATTATGGTTATGCAACTATTGCTTGATTGTACCACTAAGGCAAACTTTTTTAGTATCTCTACAATATGGTCAAAAAGATGATTCTAAAAAGACAGTCACAGCAGAAACCGCCATTGCCTTCTTCAGAGATTCAGGTCCCGCTGCGTCCACGTCACTCACAGGGTGATCTGAGTCTTACAACTCACCAGCAGGGCACACGAGGGACAGGCTGCAGACGTCTGACGGGTAGTGAGCAGCATACACCCCAGCCACGTGGCCGCCCATGGAGGTGCCCACCAGGTGGAAAGGCTTTTTGTTCAGCTTGAGGCATTCTACAAACTAGGAAGGGAAATGAGAAAGGGCCTTGGTTATACAACTGTGGACAATGACAATGGGGATTCCAGAGTTGAAAACTTTTGTACTTCCTATGGGGACAAGCAGAAAAGGGCTATTAATGAAATGGGATCTGAAACCTACTTGATTATCCAGATGAGTCCTGTTACATACATGTACTCTTCTTTACCTGACACAGGTTATCGAGGGGTCGTTTTTAAGTGTAAAATCAACAGAGATCCCTCAAATTCATGAGCCAGCAAATTTTTAAAATAAAGGTCCAAAAAAAAAAAATAAAAAATAAAAAAAAATAAAATAAAATAAAATAAAGGTCCAAGAGTAAATATTTTCCGCTCTGAAGGCCTATTATCTGCTGCAACTATTCAACTCTCCTGCTGTAGCATAAAAGCAGCTAAAGACAACATGTAAACAGGTGAACGTGGCTGTCTTCTAAAGACAACATGTAACTTGGTGACTGTGGCTGTCTTCCAATAAACTTAGCTTACGAAATTTAGTGGCAGATCAAATGAAGCCCACAAGCTATAGTTTGCGGACTGGCTATAATTTACAGCACTTCCCATCCATCTAAACATCCATTAGTATAACTATCTACCCATCTGTCTACCCAACCATCCAACCATCCATTCACACAGCTATCCATCCATCCATCTATTCAACCATCCAAACATCCATTCATATAACTATCTATCCATTCATCTATTCAACCATTTGACCAACTATTCCCTACGTCTACCCATTCATCTAAAAATATTTATTGGATACCTATTACGTACAAGCAACCATGGTCAGTTGCTCAGGATACAGCAAATGGTCAAAGAAACAAGGTTCCTTGCTTCCAAATAATACACAGTTTAAAGAGAGGAGAGGGGTAGACATTAAATAAACATCCTTGAATGGAGAAAATACTTAATGTCAGCTTGGAGAGTATGAACCATTACATTTTGAAATGGTTCATGAGCCCCATGACTTTGAAAGCTCAGTCAGAGAGGGCTGAAGAAAGATACTAAATCAGAACAAAATGAAAAGGTCACCCTCCCCATCCTCCACAACTAGGCAGACATGCTGTCACCATCATCAAGCAGCTGGTAACCAGAAAAATATACTCTAAAAAATAAACGGTCTTGAGGAATTCTAAACTCCCTTTGAAGAGTTGAGAAAATGAGGCTGTATTTCTCCAGAAACAATTATAATAGGTTTAGAGAAGTCGGCAATAAGCCCTGGCCCTCTACAGCTGACCAAGGATACCACTGGGCTGCTCCCATATTGTTTGCAATTATGAGTCACAGCGGAGCCCGCACTGACTGTTCTTCAGACCTGGGGATGCAATGATGGGCAAGCCCCGCCTGGGCAGCTTTTTGGTGGTGCCTCCCTGCTTACCTGGTGTATCCTCTTGACTTGCCCATCTATGGACAGGTCATCCAGTGAGGAGCGGGTGGTGCCCTCATGTCCTGGCATGTCCACGCAGACCAGGTGCAGGTTCTTCGGGAGGAACTGAGGACACAGGTCCAGGGAGTCAGAATGTGGTGTGCAGAGCATGTCTGCCCATGTACCTGGGGAGGCTCCCCCATTTACCAAGGGACCTGGACGGCCTCCCCACTGGGGAGGTAGGAATCTAAACCACCCCCTGTCTTCCCCTAGTAACATCTGACATGAATAAACACTGCCAGGAGCCTTACAGAGAGCAGAAGCCCCCAAAGTCTAATACACAATGGGAGAGGACTGGGGATGGCTGGAAAGGGGAGAACAGAGGTCAGGGGAGCAGGCCTGCATCCTTTGCTCTTTCTTGACACCAGTTGGCAGGTACTACCCCCTTCTCCCTTCCCTCATCCCTTCTATGTTTATCCCAGTCTCGCAGCCACCAACTTGGAACTATTAATACACTGGGCGATTCTGTTCTCCCAGAGCCTGGCCAGCTCCAGAGTCCACAGAAGCAATACTTCTCCTAAGAACCATGTCTGATCGCCCTAGTTCTGGTCTCAACTCTTTTTTTTTTTTTTTTTAACATTAAGATCTAATTCCTTAGGGATTTTTATCCTAAACACCTCCTTCCATTTAAATATATGCCACATTTAACCAGGAATCTGAGATATATCAGTTATCAATAAACAACTAACCAGTTATATGAAAGATGAAGTGGAAGTCAGAGGTTCATTAAAGCATGATGACTGTCCTCATACTGAACTTTGGAAATAAGAAACTAGGGGATGTGTGAGCCTCTTTGTCCTAAAGTAGAGCATGCTTGGGATTAGTCAGGTCCTGCTTGAGGCGGAAGCCTGAGGTCCTTCTCTGCCAGACCTCTCCCAGCCCCCATCTTCACCAGCTGTTCACTTTTACCAACTAAAGCAAGCTGACACAACCAAATAAACCAGGACAGAAAGTGAGTGATTTGAGAAACCATCCCAGAAAGCTGTCAGATCAAGACTGCTTCTCTAAAGGGCTAAAGAAAAGAGAAAGCAGAAATGGAAGGAAGAGAGGAGGAGAAGATGGGGAGAGAGAAAGAGAAGCAGAGAAGGGAAGAGAGGGGAATCTTGGAGGACACAGAAATGACTTTTTAAAACCTGGACTTTGATAGTCATAACAGTCTGAATATGAAGCAGAGTATCAGAAACTTCCCAAAGAAATAGTCATAAGGTGAAATGGCTGGTGAGGCACTGGTTTTATAAATAACATTCAGCTCAGTAAGTTCTGTCTGATAAAAGGATCTGAATAATACACTGCATTAGTTTAGGGTGATTTGAGCCTTAGGTGATCATACTGGGTTCCCTCTGCTTTCTACCACTGCTGATGACATCATATTTAAGTAGAACCCCCTCTCTTCTTTTTTTTTACTGAGTGACACCCTCTGAAGAGGGAAGGCTCTAGCACCCCACCTTGACCATGCTGAGCCACATGTCTTTGTGGGCAGAGAACCCGTGGAGCATGAGGACGGAAGGTTTGTGGCTGGGCCTGCCGCGGAAGGAGTAGCAGAACTGATAGTCTTCGTGGCGCACATAGCGGACCTGCATGCCCAGCGTCCTCCGCCAGTACCTGGGGATGGAAAATACAGACTAAATCAGTCAGCGAGCGCCAGAGAAGCAGCTCTGGGAGGCGAACTCTGTACAGCTTTACTCTGAAGAGCGAGCAATGATTCTCCCAGCCCTTGTCCTCTACACAGTCACCCTTGAGGACCACTAAGTCAGGCCATTCCAGAAAGTACCTTACGTGAATATTCTGGTATAAATGTTCCTAAGCACGCTATCAGGAAGGGAAAACGGGACGTTTTCTTAAGAAGCAAGACACACAATAACCCTCTGTTAATACGTGTTTCTAGTAGTTTGAATCGCAGGGCAAAGAACGCTGTGGGACCTCACGGGTGTGTGCCTTGCTTAGTTGAGCTTCAGGAGAATTCAAAACAGCTGGTGGTAAGGCTGGGAAGGGCTCTGGAGAGGCCAAGACAAAGGTGGTTTCCCCCTGTGGAGAGCTGGCTGGCAGCTCCTGGTGGGCGATGTTCCTGACACCTGACATCTGGGCCGAGCAGCCGTGGACTCGCGGGCCTGAGTGCCGCAGGGCGCGGTGCAGCTGACCTGGAAGACCTTACCACAGAGGCACTTTAATTGGTAGGAAATGCATCGAAAGACTTAAAGGTAAAGTGTGCTCCCTCTTGTCACCTGCAACTTGCTATTTGTGGAGATGCGGGATCAGACTCTGTCATCAAGGCTGCCACTGCTGGTGGAGGCGTTACTCCACACCCAGACACCCCTGTGTGGGAAGAGACGACAACCGGAGACTGGCTGGCGGATGTCTCAGGACTCCACACACCTCACAGCCGTCGCCTTGAGTGGTTCCAGCGACTGCTTCTCTGTGAGAAACACATTCGCCTGTTTGTGATTCTATCTAAACAAGCTGGTTTCAACCAACAAAATCTCTGCATTTGAGTCTTAGCCTTATTTATTTATCTATTCTTGGAAATTTGTTTTCATTGGGACACAGGGGATGGGTTGTGAAACATCTCCGTGGGCCTGAACTGTCAGTGAAACATCCGTTCTAGTCTTCCTGGGACAGCTTTTAGGAAATGTCTCGTCCCTTGGAGCTGATGCTCTTGCTGGCAGCAGCCTCTTCAGGTCCACTGGTTACAGTTCCTCCCTGGAGGAGAATCTCCCCCTTTTTCTTGGGGACACTCTTGTTTCCTGACTCTGCAGGGTCACTAACTGATTCCTCTATCAGGAAAGATCTGTTCCTCTGGGAAGACTTCCACCACCAGCTGTCTCTTCAAGATCACCATTAACCAGCTCCTCCTTGGAAGAGGATTTCTTTTTCTTGGGTTTGGAGAGAGATACAGATGACTCTTCCATTCTGTTCTCCTGATGGGGCTCCTGAAGCCTCCACTTTCCTCTTCTTCGGTCTTGCACGCATCTCCTGGCCCTCCTCCTGAGCACTGCTGCAGTTTTCCAAAGATGCAAGGGGAACTGCAACAACACTTTCTTTTTCTTCTTCAAGCATTTCTTCTCCTGTTTCTCCAGCTTCCTAGTAATCTCAGCGTCGGCTTCCTCTGCCTGAACAATTATCTCTATCACAACATCCAGATTCCTGCAGGGCACCTTTTCAGTCTCACAGAAGGACAGCTGCTCCTCGACTTGCTCTTGAAGCTTCTCCACAAATACAGCTGAGGGCACCTCAGAGAAGCAATCAGTTTATAAGGTGATACAGCATTTGTTTGCCAAGTATTGGAGATGCGGCCTTTGCTTTTGATGGCTGCCTGGCCAATAAACGTGGAGTGGAAGATGAGGACATATTTTGGGGTGTTATCCCTTGTCTTCAGGGCTTTGGAAACTTGGTCCCTTTCCTGGGTCCAGGGAAGCACTTACAGACCAGGACTGGCCAAACAGGCTTCCTCGTATTTAAGTGATACTCTGGTTTCAAAGAAGCTGATTGTTCTCAAGAATTGGATTTTAAGTGACAGAAAATCAAACCACAAAAAACAGTGTGGATTTTAATTGTGATGCAGAATATGGTGACACACATTTGATTTTGCAAAGACATTATTTCCACTATGGTACATAAACTCAATAAAAGTCACATGCCCTCCTCTGCCTTCCACTCCAAATATATTTTTCCTACAGACTTTGGCAGTGAGAACTTGTTTCTTAAGAATTATCTCATCTGTTCTCTGGTTTTACTCCTTACAACATATGGTTGAAAGCTCAGCTTCTGTTGGTTACATAAGACTTGGCAGTGCTGGAGTTTGGCCTGAAAATGATTTCAGTATGAAATTACCATCTAAACAAAGTGAACACTCTGCATGAAGAATCAAGATGCAAGATAATTAATTCAATCAGAGATTGACTTTGTGGTATACTTTGCACCAAAGAGGTAGCTAAGACATGCAGTAGCAAATAGCCTAAGTGGATCAGCTTTAAACGCTTTGTATAAAATAAAGGGAGAGGGAGAGGAAGATATATATTTATATTTACTTGTACTTGCATACAAAAAAGCATGGGATCATATACAAGATGCTATTAAGATGAGTATCTGGACCGGAGGTATGAAATACTCTTGAGAACTAGGTAGGTGGAGAGGGAACAATGGTGGGAGGGAGACTTATCATGTTCTTTTTAGTGCTTTTTTAATGAATATATTGCCTACTCAAAACATTAAAGATACAATAAAATTGGCTAGCTTAACAGCTCTCTTTATGACAAAATATGCATATTTCAAAGTTCTAAGTCATGACATGGTAACATGAATTTGTTCACTCATTTATATCCCAGCTCATTCATTTTTTGGCTATATGACTGTGAAACTCAATTTCCTCATCTACAACATGGAAAAGTGTTGCATTTTACTGAGGATATGGTTAACACTAAAAGAGATAATCCAGAAAAAAATTTTTTTTTAAACGAGATAAGCCATTACAGTTTTGTTCAATGCCCAACACACAGGAAGTAGACAATAAAAGGCAGTTTCAGTATTATATAAAAAAGATTCTTCCCTTCAAATATATCATTTGCCAAAATTCAAGGGAAAAATGTGGAAAATTTTGTAACACATATGACAGCCATATAAGTGGAATCATACAACATCTGTTCTTTGGTGACTGGATTATTTCACTTAGCATAATGCTTTCAAAGTTCATCTATTGTCTACAGTACATCAGAATTTTTTTCCTTTGTAATGTTGAGTAATATCCCACTGTACGTATATACCACATTGTGTTTATCATTCATCGGTTGATGGACATTTGAATTATTTCCATTCTGTTGGCAATTATGAATAACACTGCTATGTACATTGGTAAATAAGGATCTGTTTGAGTCCCTGCTTTCAATACTTTGATGTATATACCCCAAAGTAGAACAGCTGGATCATACAGTAATTCTGATGGTGCTCCCCCAGTGGCTCAGCGATGTAGGAGAATCTGCCTGCAAGCCAGGAGACGCAGGTTCGATCCCTGGGTTGGGAAGATCTCCTAGAGGAGGAAACAGCAAGCCCCTCCAGTATTCTTGCCTGAGAAATCCCAAGGACAGAGGAGCCTGGCTGGCTGTAGTCCATGAGGTTGCAAACAACTGGACATGACTGAGTGAGTGCACACACACACAGAGTAATTCTGTGTTAAACTTTTTGAGGAACCTCTAAACTTTTGCATGGTAGTTATACCACTTTACATTTCTACCAGCAAAGCGCAAGGGTTCCAACTTCTCTACAAACTCACCGAAACTTGCTATTTTTCATTTTTTAAAAACACCTATCCTAATGTGTGTGTGATATATCACTGAGGTTTTGATTTGCATGTTCCCTATTAACAAGGATGTTGAATATTCTTTTTTTTAAATAGAAATACAGTTTATATACCATAAAATTCACCCTTTTAAATGGTACAACTGATGTGTTTTTAGTGTTGATAAAGTTATACAACCATCACCACTAATCCTGGAACATTTCCATCAAAAAGAAACTCAACTACCTACTTAAAAAGCAGTTGAAATGGTAAATTTTGTATTGTGTATATTTTACCACAATAAAAAGAGAAATAAATCCATACCCATTATCATTCACTTCCCATTTCCCTCCCCTTGCACCTCCTGGCATCCACTAGTTCACTTCAAGTCTCTATGGATTCTACACATTTTCTATAAATGGGTCTATTCAATATGTGGCCTTTTGTGTCTGATGTATTTTACTTAACATGTGTTCAAGTTCATCCATTATAGAATGTATCAGTACTTCATTCCTTTTTTTTTTCAGATTTCAAAAAGTGATTACAGGATTTTCTATTAAATGGTAGTAAGTGATACAGAATTCTATCATTTTCTGTTGACCCATCATGATACAATAGTGGTAAGCAAATAACAGTTACATATCCACAATAGTAAAAGATGCTCAGTTTTCACAATCAATAGCCAGACAAAAAATAAAAGATAATTACAGTTGCAAGCCATAATGGAAACATGATTAACCTAACTATATAAAATATTTACATACAATTTGGGGGGTTAAGTAGAGTTGATGTGTTAAGTAGAAGTGCATATGTACATAGGTTTTTACCTGCGCAGCCACTCTACATCTTTTGGTTGGTGCATTTAATGCGTTTACATATAAGCTTACTCCTTGGAAGGAAAGTTATGACCAACCTAGATGGCATATTAAAAAGCAGAGACATTACTTTGCCAACAAAGGTCTGTCTAGTCAAGGCTATGGTTTTTCCAGTAGTTATGTATGGATGTGAGAGTTGGACTATAAAGAAAGCTGAGTGCCAAAGAATTGATGCTTTTGAACTGTGGCGTTGGAGAAGACTCTTGAGAGTCCCTTGGACTGCAAGGAGATCCAACCATTCCATCCTAAAGGAGATCAGTCCTGGGTGTTCATTGGAAGGACTGATGCTGAAGCTGAAGCTCCAATACTTGGGCTACCTGATGCGAAGAGCTGACTCATTTGAAAAGACCCTGATGCTGGGAAAGATTGAGGGCAGGAGGAGAAGGGGACAACAGAGGATGAGATGGTTGGATGGCATCACTGACTCAATAGACATGAATCTGGGCAGGCTCCAGGAGTTGGGGATGGACAGAGATGCCTGGCGTGCTGCAGTTCATGGGGTCGCAAAGAGTCAGACACGACTGAGCGATTGAACTGAACTGATAAGGTAATTATCAATGTGTATGATCCTATTACCATTTTCTTAATTGTTCGGGGTTTTTTTGTGTAGGTCTTTTCCTTCTCTTCTGTTTTCTGCCTAGAGAAGTTCCTTTAGCATTTTTTGTAAAGCTGGTTTGGTGGCGCTGAATTCTCTTAACTGTTGCTTTTCTGTAAAGTTTTTGATTTCTCAACAGAAACTCTACAAGCCAGAAGGGAATCATGTGATATATTTAAAGTGATCAAAGGGAAGAATATACAACCACAAATATTCTATCCAGCAAGACTCTCATTCATATTTGATGGAGAAATCAAAAGTAGTTCATTCCTTTTTAAGGCTAAATAATATTCCATCGTATGGATAGATCACATTTGTTTATCCATTCATCTGTTGATGAACGTGTGAGTTGTTTCTACCTCTCAGCTCTTAGGGATAATGCTGCTATGAACATACATATACCAGTTTTCCTGTGGATATATGTTTTCTATTCTCTTGGGTGTTCTCAATTCACCCAAGAGTAGAATTTCTGGGTTATATAGCAGCTTTTTTTTTTTTTTTTTACCTTTTTTAAGCTTTTGAGGAATTCCCAGATTATATTCCAAAATGCCTGCATCATTTCACATTCCCACTAGCAAAATACGAGGGACCCAATTTCTCCATATCCTTCACTGTTGTTTTTTAGAGTAACTTTCCATGGAAGTATAAAGAATACAGAAAGGCACACATATCAGAAGCGTACAGCCTGATGAATCTGCACAAAGTGAATGAGCCCACCATCTGCCACCCAGGTCAGGGTCGAGACTATGAGTAGCATCACAGATGTTTTACCTCCTACAGGTGACCACTAGCTCACCTTCAAACAGGAGGGTTTTACATGCTGTAGGACTTTATCATATAGTAAGTTCTTATTTGTATTTGACTACTTCCACTTGATATTATGTTTGTAAGGATCATTCATGTTGTAAAATATAGCACTATTTCTTTTCCTTAGGGTAAATGGTATCAGTAAAAGACTTTAAATGTTCTATTTGTCTGTAGCTATGAAATAAGAATAAAACTGATTTTTAATACATCGCCATGTTGACTAATGTAAGGTTTCAGACTTTCTTTATCTCAAGCCAAGATTCCTGAACTATCTTTATTTACTTTTAAATTTATTTATTTTTAATTCTACTGTGTAGCATGTGGAATTTTAATTCCTGGACTAGGGATCGAACCCATGTCCTCTGCAGTGAAAGCACAGAGTCTTAACCACTGGACTGCCAGGGAAGTCCCTGTTAACTTATCTTGTATTTAGCAATCTTCCAAATTTACTTTTTAATTCTAATAAATAATCTACACATATCATTATTATTATCTCAGACTTTCTGTGTACACAATCAAACCATCTGAAACATCAGTTTCTTTTCTTCTAATTCTTATCCACTTCTTTCTTATGTGTATGATTTCTTGATTGCACAACTGAGTTTCTTTGGGAAAACGAACATCTTTTAAAATGTCAGTTTTGTTCACCCCGTGAACAGTGTTGACAGTTTATACAATGAAAGCCAGAGTGGCCCCTGCCGTCACCCACAGTGGCGACGGCATCCTCAGCAGGGCTCTCTGCGGACTCTCTCGGCCAAGCACGCGGCGCCTCCTGCAGGAGCAAGCAGTCCCCATCACCGTGGGACTGCGCCGGCCACGCTCCAGGGACACTTAGACCCAGAGAGAGCTGTCGCCAAGACCGGCTGTGGCCGTCGGGGGACAGAGGGAACTGAGAGGCCGCCCTCACGCCCGCATGCTCACCCGGCAGGGAGGGCCGGGGTCTTTGGGATGCCCGGCTACCTCTGCCCGCTCCTCTGGTGGCTCCGCGGTAAAGAATCCACCTGCAGGGAAGGAGCCACAGGAGACGCGGGTCTGATCCCTGGGTGGGGAGGATCCCCGGGAGGCGGGCATGGCAGCCCACTCCAGAATGCTTGCCTGGAGAATCCCATGCACAGAGGAGCCTGGCGGGCTCCAGTCCCGGGGGTCGCAGAGACCCGGACGCGGCTGAGCGACTGAGCAGAAGCAACAGCAGTTACCCGCGCCGCCTGCTGCTCCGCTCAGGTCGCGATCCTGAGAACTAACTACACTGAGCCGGGTCTGCAGGGGGACCCACACGCGGTCGTCACGGGCAGCGGAGTGCTGAAGGCCTTTGGAGGAGTAGCTGAGGTTGACGGACGTAAAGCTGCTCGTCCTATGACAGCCACTGTGTCAGCGTCACTCTCGGCGAGGTGACTTGAAGGAAACAGGCTGCGCATCTCGGTGGGGGGGTGGGGAGAGCCGCCCACAGGAATTTGGGCAGCTCTCTGCAGTGGTGTCACAGGTTCTAATACGATAATCACAGCCCCATGCCACAACACTACCCGGCATAATCCGCAAGGATTTCCAGGATTTTCATCCTCCACAGCCAACCCGGGTTTCTTCTTGGCCTGTGCGGCCGAGTTCATGAAATAAAGAGCATTGTGTTCATCCTCCAGCTACAGCTCTGACTGGAGTGACAGGCCAGGGCAGGCTTTACAGTCACATGCATCTGTGGGGTCAAATAAAGGGCTGAGTGTTCTCTGTGGGGCCTCTCTGAATTTCGGTGGTATTACTTGTTAATAGAATCTGCCTGCAATGCAGGAGACCTGGGTTTGATCCCTGGGTTGGGAAGATCCCCTGGAGAAGGGAAAGGCTACCCACTCCAGTATTCTGGCCTGAAGAATTCCATTGACTGTATAGTGCATGGGGTCGCAAAGAGTCGATCATGACTGAGTGACTTTCACTTCACTGAACTTCACTTGTTAATAAAAGTGAATTCTATGTGATGAGGCATTCTTCATAATAGCCAAAAAGTGGAAACAACACAAATGTCCATTTGGATGAATCACATGTGGTATAAACCATACCATGGACCACTATTCAATCATCACAATGAATGAAGTACAGATACACGTTGCAGCACAGGTGAGCCTTGAAAAGTGCAAGAAGCCAGACACAAAAATGTCACCAACAGGAAAATCCAAAGGACAGATTACTAGTTTCCAGGGGATGAAGAGAGGAAACAGGGAGTACCTGTTAATAGGCATGGGGGTTCTTTTGAGGGGAGATGAGAATGTTCTCAATTAGATGGTGGCAATTCACAATACTGTGAATATATTAAAACCAATTAAATGCATGCTTTAAAATGGTGAACCACACGAGTTTTAGTGAACTCCAAACCACATGAGTTTTAACTCAAAAAAGTCAGTTATTTGCAATGACATTAATTTTCTCTTGAAAGATCAAGCATCAAAAGTATTCTAACAATCTGAAAGCTTTCTCCATGATGGCCTGAGGAACTTGGGGGTGGGGGACTGTGCAGCACAGAGGCTGGTTTCCACGTGTGGTTGGTAGAAACAGCCTTTGGGTGGAATAATCACACCTCTGTTTGCAGCCACATCCACGGTTAGGGGACACATCGTGAAGCTGCGCCCTCTGCTTCACTTTGATTTGAGAAACAAGGAATCTGTGTGTGTAGGTCCACGGTGGCCCTGCAGGGCTAAGGGGGGCACACCACTCTGGTCTCCCCACGTCACGGGTCCCACAGGCACCGTGACCCCACGGTACTCCTGCCGTGCTGGAGTGCTGCAAGGGCAATGGCCTCTAAGCAGCCAGAGTCTCAGCTTCATCAACGCAGAGGTGGGTCTTGGGTGATCCACTAAAGGAGTCATCGCCTCCTCACAAGAGAGAATGCAAGATGAAAGCTCCCTTCTGTTCAATTAGCTTCTTTTCAAGGATCAGAGCCTGGCTGGCAGGCGGAAAATTCCACACTCTAATGAAACAAAAGGGAGCCAGGAGGGAGTGCGGATAAAGGGCACAAGCACAGTTTCCCTGCATTCTTCCTTGGGGGCTCAGAAGGCAGTCCTATGTTCCAGAAGTCCTGGTTAAATCTCAATGCGCTTCCCTATGGCACAGAGAGGAACCAGGTCGATTTCAGTACTTCCGTCATCATGGGATGAATTTATGGGCATGTGAGGAGTGATTTTCTCTGGTAAATGGACTGTGGCATGAAAAGTTACCGAAACACATCATGAAACAGGCTCTCTCTTTTCAACCATAAACCTGCTTTCATCAAAGGAGAAAAGCTCTGCAACCCTCACACCTCTCAGCTTTTGTAACAAAGAGAAAGGAGTCAGTCCTTGGCAGGCAATGGCATCTAGGTGAGAATTCATGAACAGAGTGTAAAGCATTGTGCTCCTTTTTACTTTTTATATTAATTGTTTGTGGCAAGGATGGCAAGCTTTCCACTAAAGGTGGTGATATTTATGTCACTCAGAAATTAATGTAAAAATTTTTTTAAAAAGCCATTTACTCTAAAGAAAACAAAAGAAAACTAGAGGTGGTATGCAAACAGGGCAAGAAGCATAAAAATGATTTAAGAATAACAGAAATTTTGGAAACTTTTTTTCCTGTCATTTTACTAACAAACACTTTTAGACAAATCAAAAAACATTGTGTCCTACCCATGCCATGTCCATGATTCTGGTGTTTCTAACTCATTTTTCAGTGATTATCACTGTACCTGTCAAAACATCACTGGATCAGAATCCAGTGACCAAGAATAACCAAATGCATTCCTATGAATGCACACAGAATCAGTGACTTTGGGGGAGAGAGTGGTCTCCTGAGCAAAGACACCATTGGGAACCTGGAAGAATTTACCTGGTGAGAAGCTACCAGTACCAATTCTTCAGGAACATTCCCAACATTCCAAAAAGAACACCTTTCAACTTCTCTGTAAGATTAAAATGAGTGCTCAGTCACTCAGTCATGTCCAACTCTGTGACCCCATAGATTATAGCCCGTCAGGCTCCTCTGTCCATGGGATTTTCCAGGCAAGAATACTGGAGTAGCTTGCCATTTTCTCCTCCAGGGGATCTTTCCAACCCAGGGATCAAACCCATGTCTCTTAGGTCTCCTGCATTGGCAGGGAGGATCCTTACAACTAGCACCACCTGGGAAGCCCCCACGTCCGGAATATTTCATGATAAATATCAAACAGCCACAACCAAAAAGCAAAGAAAGCAGCATAATCATGATACCCTTGAAAATTTTGAACTGTAAAATGAACTTACCAGTAATAGATTCTTATCAGGGCTGAAGGCCACAGGAGAAATGAGGCTACAAATGCCAGGATCGGAAGGGCCAGCGTCCCGCCCGCGATCACAAACATGTTAACCACGTCAAGATCCATCCTGCTCTTTAGGTCTGGCTTATACCTAGAGGGGCTGAAAAGAGAGACAGTACTGAAACTCTTTCTCATGAGACAAGGTGAAGAAGCAAAGTGGAAGTGAGAAGTGAACGACCCAGAATGAAGAGAAGGATCAGGAGGAAAAAAGTGTAGGTAATAAGGAATCCTTGAGATGATCCTGGATTTTTTTTTTTTTAAGCTATAAAGGAAATCTTAAGAACAATTGGGGAAATTTGAGTAAGGGCTGGTTATTAGACAATATTATTAGACCAGTGATGCAGTGATGAAGTTGTGGTTATGTTTATATGTAAGAAAACATCCTTGTTCATAGCATTTGCTGAAGTAAATATTAAGGGATAAAATATAATAATATCTGATACTCACTTTTAAAAGTTGAGGAAGGAAAAATGTATATATGTGTTTGTGCATATGTGTGTGTGTGTGTGTGTGTGTATAGAGAAGGGAGAAATAAGGATGGTGAAATGTACTGGTGAACCCAACTGTAACCTTCAACTTTCCTATTAGGTTTGTGATTTTGAAAAACTAAAAGTTAGAGAAGAACAGAAGACCTGAAACACAGATAAAGACAGACAGAAAGAAAAACAACACATGTGCAGAGGAATGCTTATCTATATAGAGAACATCACTGGAAGGTGTCCACGGAACCAGTAATAGCAGTTGCATCTGAGGTGGGGAATCAGGAAGCTGGGAGTCAGGGATAGAGGGAAACTTGCTTTTCACAGTCTACCTTTTAAAATCTTTTGGTTATTTATCATGTACACGTATTAAGTGAAGTGTCAGTTGCTCAGTTGCGCCTGACTCTTTGTGACCCCATGGACTGTGCCCACCGAGCTCCTCCGTCCATGGGATTCTTCAGGCAAGATTACTGGAGTGGGGTGTCAATACTTTCTCCGGGGGATCTTCCCGACCCAGAGATCAAACCTGGGTCTCCTGCATTGCATGCAGATTCTTTACCATCTGAGCCACCAGGGAAGCCCTATTCATACCTGGCCTATTCAAAAATAAGTAATACACAATAAGAATTTAGGAGGGAACACGTCAGAACATCCAAGCTCGCAGTGCACTTTCTGCACTTTCTGATGTCCTCCCAAAGACGTGGAGGACACATGTGCAGGCTAGAATGGGAGCCCCAGGAGGGCAGGGACCGTATCCCCAGCACCCACACTGGGGCCTGACCCATTTTCAAGGGCTCTAGAAGTCACCTCTCAATTAGAGGTCCCCACCCAGTTCTGTCTCATGAACAACATGGTTTATTTTCCATAGAATTAAAAAAATATTTCAAGTTCCATCATCCTCCCCAGTAGAGAAGATAACTCCTGCTAGGATCTGTTGGTCAGGTGTGGCCATTTGTCACCTGCGGACTCAGTCACTTGTGTTAAGTGTGCATCTCACTAACATAAAAAGGACTCTTCTTCAAGAAAAAGCATACATCTAACAAATCATGGTCTTCTTTATATTTCCTGTGAAACAGAGAGCTCTGCCCCATACACCTCTATCAGCTGATGTGTACTTCAATTGTATAATGATTTCATGATGGCACGTATGACCTCACGACCACTGAGCGTGGGGGTCAGCCAACTTCTTCCGTAAAGGGCAGATGATATATAGTTCAGAGATGTGGGTCATAGGTCTCTGTCATAATTACTCAAGCTGCCTCTGCAGTCAGACAGAGGCCATACAATATGAAGTGAATGGGTGTGACCATATCCCAGTAAGATTTTATTGTGAAAAACAGGCTTCAGGTTGTAATTTACTAACCTTTGGCACAGTATACCAACCCCAACAAACAGGCGTGGTGAGAGCTTTATCCACTATTAATAGGCTGAGACAACAAAGGCACAGAAAGGTTGAGTAACAGATTTCTGACTTGGACCCACTCTCTTTGCTCCTAATTCCACATTCTCTCTTTTTTTCTTTTCAAATGGCCTTTCCTCAGATTTTGTAACATCTTTGCTGTTAAATAACCACATTCATCGCCCCAAATTTCTTCATGAAGATATGATGTCTCCATTTAGATGTTTGGTCTCTTATGAGAGGCTTGGTGGAACAAGCTCCTTAGTCTAGAGGACTAAGGCATCTGTAGATGGTCCTTTCAATTCCATACACACTCTATCTGGGGACAGTCCTGAGTCTACAGTGATGAAAGTTGCTGCCTTCTCAGGGGCATGAGCACTGTCTGTGTTTCTGATTCAACTCTTCCCTCAGTTTCTCAGTCACTGTAAACAGCTTTTATCTAGCCCACTTATATCACTCACTGGCCTATTTCTCCTCCTAGAGCCAGACCTCCTTCAGGATAGGAATAATGCTATATGTGTGTTCTCAGGGCCTAGAATAGCACAGGATACAAATAAGTTACAAATGAATTAATAAAAGTCAAAGTTACAAAATGGGTTCAATCCTGTTTGTTTTAGGGACAGCCATCCCCAATGATGTTGACTATTTTCTCTTTCAATAATTATAAAACTCCCAAGAGGAGTCACCTATTTAATGTTGGTTACAGTTTATGATGCTAAAAAGGCCTCACTGTCAAGGGGTAAGCAAATTCACAGCAGAGTGAAGGGAATTTTACAGATCTGTTTGAAGACTGTGGGTCACAAAAGAGTTGAAGAAGATGGCGGCTATCAGATTCAAGAGGACTTGTCTTCATCACATAAAGAGTGCTGAGGGTCACCATGAATTCTGAGTCCTGAGCCGCAGGAAGTTAATTACATGATGTTTTTTTAGTCTAGGAATTAGGACATTTTATGCCCAAAGCTATATTATGTCACCGACTCTGACACTGGAGATGGGAGGTTCAACTTGAAGATATGATCATCAAAAAGAAACCTCATTAAAAAAAAAAACCTCATGGCTTCATCAGTGCCTGCTATGGACATCACAGTCAGTTTGGGGGAAGGTACTATCTGGCTCCATTCTTCATTCAATGGCAGAATAAACTCTTTGCTAAGGAGATTTTGAAGAGCAGCATCAAGTTAGCAAGCCTTGGACTTGTTACAGAGACTCCTGCACACTTTCCCTGATGAGGTCAAACACAGATAGGCCTTGAGTGAAGGCACTAATGTTTTCTGAGGTGTCTAGACAGGTCTGGCCATTATTCCTACCTCTATGACAGCCTTCATCTGGCAAAGGACTTGTCTTTAAAAAGGCAGTTGCCTACTCTGCTGGGGTTTGTTCACAGGATGCTCTATGTGCCCAAGGGGGAAGCTAGGCACAGAAAAACTGAAGCCTTATGAGCCTGGAATCACCAATGACTGAACATCAACTAAGGGGTAGAACATGGGGCATCCCTAAGCACAGGGCCCACACAACAGACGTTTTCAAGATGACTTCAGGGAGCAGAACGCTCAGGGCTATCTGACACCAGGTGACACTCCCATACAACCTGAGAAAGTCATCTCTTTTTTCAGTTCTTTTCCCACCTTGCTTAGGTCAAAGAGAAACTCTGAGGGTGGTTATTAAATAGCTAGCTAACTCCTGAGCCTCCTGCAGGGAACAGTATCTAGCTATTTAATAACACTGTTACTTTGTGTTGATTTTTATGGATATTTTCAATTTATGGTAGTGATGCAAATTAATTTAAAAGGAGGAACTTTTAAAGAAAAATTAGTTAGTATTTAAAAAAGTTAGTATTTAAAGTTAGTATTTAAAGAAAAATACTAACTAGGTGATACATGGATCTGGTGAACATCTTGGTGGTGACACACGAATGGCTGCCAGGGTAGATGTGAGTGATGGACTGGCCCCGGGCTAGGGGCGGGGTGCTCTGGCTGACCCTTCCTCACACTGACTGTGAGGCCTTGGTTTCCTCATCTATTAATGAGAACATTCATCCAAAACACCTTTTCTGTCTTTTCCTACTCTGGTGGCTTAAAACACTTCTGAAATTATGCCAGATAACTGAAGAGTAGGATCTGGCTTGCCCATCAGGAGAATCTTATTTCCTGTTACATTCTCCCTGGAACCTAAAACAGTATCTGGGAAATATTAATACTTGGTGCTTGGTAATGTTTGAGTATTTGATAACACTTGAATAGATTGAAAAAGAAAAATGCACTCGCTTTACATATCTGGTGCATCAGGTGAGGATCCCAACGCTTGAAGACAGTGATTTTAGCAGCTCTGAAGCAGTCTGAAACAAGGGACCTCGGGAAGGAGAGCTCGCCTTTATGGCATGAGGCAGGGTAACACACTCTCACCCAGAGACCTGAGCCTGCCATGTGCCCTTCCCCTGGTATCACCTAAGCTGTGCATTTGAGGCCTTTATCTCTGAATGCAGGGACAAAGATTAATCAGACTCAGATAAACATCTGGACTCAAGTTCCCAAGTTTAGTCTGGGGTGAGAGGTTAGGCGTAACGTGTCACAGTTGTCTTTTAACGTACTCACTGACCTTTAAAACCCGTCTGAGTTCTGACACATTAAATCTTAAGATATAAAGCAAAATTCCAAACACAGAATATAAAACACTTTCACAGAATCTTGACCTCTCCTAGACATCTACTCATAGTCCATCAGATTTGACAAACTAACGTCCTGGTCTCTCAAAATAAGGATTATTTTTTAAAAACTATAGCAAAAATACTTTGGCCACCAGATGCAAAGCACTGACTCATTGGAAAAGACCCTGATGCTGGGAAAGATTGAAGGTAGGAAGAGAAGGGGACAAAAGAAGATGACATGGTTGGATGGCATCACCGACTCAATGGACATGAGTTTGAGCAAGCTCTGGGAGTTGGTGATGGACAGGGAAGCCTGGCATGCTGCAGTCCATGGGGTCGCAAAGAGTTGGAACATGACTGAGTGATTGAACAACAAAATAGCAAAAATAATGATCATGGTCACTACCACCATAGCCAATGACAGATAAGCAACAGCCTCCAAGTACTAAGTGACTATCTCATGCCAGGTTCTGTGTAGATGGTTTATATACATCCTCTCATTTTATCCCCCACAATGCTGAGAGTAGGAAGCACTTCTCCCACCTTCAAGATGGAGGAATAAAGATTAAAGAAGTTAACAAATGCCCCCAAGGTCACCTAACTGGTACGTGGCATGGGCTGCATTTCAATCCAGTCCTGTAGGTGTGTCTGGTTTTTGCCTTCTCTCAGCACTTACTACGCAGATATTTATTGTGCATCAGTTACACAAAAGGCACGGAGTTCACTGTCCCCTTTGACATCCTTTGTACTTCTCCAGAAGTATTCTGAGAGCAAGTAACATGCTAACTTTATAAGTTAACAAGTTATCACCTTATTCTTACTGGTGTCTTTTAAAAACTACCAGTGCTGCTATAATTTTTTTTAATTCTGCAATATGAAAATTCTTTCCAAAGAATATACTCTTGAAATCTGGGTATAAAATGCCAGCTGTTAAAACTAGACTCTTGTAAAGATAAACCAGTTTCTCAAATCTATCAGTAATGATCAACAGCTAAAAAAAAACATAAAGGCACTAAGACTCTCTTGTGTGGAAGTCCCAAGATTGAAGAGAGAAAATAATTAGAGACACAAGCAGTTCACACTCCTTGTCATATCTATCTCCTCCATAACATTCCAAGGAAGCGGTTAAGCTTGTCCAGTCCATCACTGAAAGCGTGGCATGACCCTGGAATTATTGCCATGAGATGCTCACCTTTCTCCTCCTGGCCTCGTCTCCCCTTCACTCTGGCTAAGTCCACTCTTCCTCTGTACTCTGCAGCTCTGACAGCCCTGATGTATAAACAAGCCATGCTATGAGCATGCTTGGCCTGGTTCCTAAAATTCTCTGCTCCCTCTCTCCCCTGGATATTCCCATGATGCTCTCCTTACTCTCCCTGCTGAATAGTCCCATGATACACTCTTCATTGTCTTCCTTCAAGAACTCACCATATCTATACCCTCCACTACCACCAGGAAATGCAAAAAGTCAACATTTCTGGCCAGGACCTCCTTCCAGACTTTTCCAAAAGCCTGCTTGACTATCTCCATGATGCAAAAGTCCTACAATGTCCCAGAGGCATCTCTCCTCCTTCTCCTGACTTGCTGATTTCTGCCGACAGTGTCCCCACCAGTCTGGCCTCCCAGACTGATGTATCTTTCACTCTTCCTCCTTGCTCATCACTCTTGTAATACGATGGCCAGGAGATGTCAGCACTGAAGCCAACTCATCTAAGTCTAGACAAACTGCACTGTTTATATGTGGCTATTTACATTCCAGTTAAGTAAATAAAATTCAAAGTTCAGTCCTTCAGTCACGTCCATCATGTCATTAAATCCTTGAGAGTCACATATGAATAACATCTGGCGTGTTGGACAGCACAGTTTTATGGGGGTTACGGCCACAAAGGCCCCTTACAACCAATTCCTTTGGCTTAACATTTACTAGGAATGTCTCAAGGGAGGAAACATTCCCACCAGATGTGAGAGTTCATATGAGTCAGATCCCAGCTCCCTCAACCACCCTACCAGGCCTGGGTCCTCATCTCTCCTTGCTCCCGCTTCTGTGAAGGCTGCTCTGTCATACCCCATTCAGTTGTTACCAGCTGCCAGAAGAATCTTCGTAGTCCACACCAGGGACTGGGGCCTCTCATCTAGTGTAAATGCGGACCACCCTTATGATCCCAACTCAACTTCCTGGCCTCACACCTCTGTTTGCACCCACAGAGCCTCAGGCCTCATCTTTCTCATGCTGCTCACTTCGTGTGGGGCAGGAGCTCTCCCGTCTCGCCCTCCTGATGAACTCCTCTCTGCCTTCAAGACTGATTCAAGCGTTACTCTCCCCAGGAAAGCATCCCGCGGCCCAGAGGCCCAGGTCTTCTGACTCCCTTCAGACTCAGAGCCCTGCTCCCAGCACAGTATCTGAGAGAGGAGTGGGGGGTGGGGTTTGGATACATATCTTGAGCTTTAAAAATATTCAGGGTGGAACTTCCTTGCGGGTACAGTGGATAAGAATCCACCTGTCAATGCAGAGGACACAGATTCGATCCCTGGTCTGGGAGGATTTCGCATGCTGTGGAGCAACCAAGCCTGTGCATGGTAATGAAGACCCAGCTCAGCCAGAAAAAGAAAAACAAAACAAAAATTTTTGGTTCCAGTCCACTCCCACCAGACCTACTCAACTAGCGAACACCCCACCTGCTAACAGGCTGGCCTGAAGAAGGCTGCCAGGGAGCTTACAGAGTAGCTCCCATCACATTAAGGGCTGTTTCTTTTTTTTTTGTAACCTATGATGTGAAAAACCCATACTCACTCTTCAAAGAGCACAGCCTTCTTTCCCAATTGCTACTGGCTCCGGCAGAAGCTGAAAAGGAGACTTTGGAATCACAAGTAAGAAAATGACAAAGCATATCATATCAGAGAATATGAATTAAGTGCTGACAGTCGGCAATAATGCCAGCCTTGCTTGAGGCGGAGCCTTTCCTCCTCTGCAAAGACAAAGTGCAAGTGTCCTATGGTTTTATAGTTGCCTCTGGTTCGGGTCATTCCCCCCAGTTAAGCAACCTGCACAAAGGGCAGGCAGGGCATGTGAGATACATAGCCTAGCCAGGAGGGCATGAAAGTTGAAGAAGCATTCTGTGATGAGAACAAAGTGTGGCACCGAGCTGGTGATTACTATGCTGCACAAATGAGAGAGGCAATAAGGGAAACAGGCATGCTTGGGTGAGAGGGGCTTCTGGAGGCTTCAAACTCAACTAAGACCTTCAAACAAAGATTAAAACTCCCCTCTCTGTCTAGGGTTCAGTTCAGTTCAGTTGCTCAGTCGTGTCCGGCTCTTCGCAACCCCATGGGCTGCAGCACACTAGGCTTCCCTGATCATCACCAACTCCCCAAGCTTGCTCAAACTTATCTCCATTGAGTCGGTGATACCATCCAACCATCTCATCCTCTGTCATCCCATTCTCCGCCTGCCTTCAATCTTTCCCAGCATCAGGGTCTTTTCAAATGAGTCAGTTCTTCACATCAGATGGCCAGACTATTGAAGTTTCAGCTTCAGAATCAGTCCTTCCAATGAATATTCAGGACTGATCTCCTTTAGGATGGACTGGTTGGATCTCCTTGCAGTCCAAGGGACTCTCAAGAGTCTTCTCCAGCACCACAGTTCAAAAGCATCAATTCTTCGGCGCTCAGCCTTCTTTAACAGTCCAACTCTCACATCCATACATGACTACTGGAAAAACCATAGCTTTGACTAGACCTTTGTTGGAAAACTGTCTGGGGTTAGGGCTACCTAAAAGCTCTACTCAGAAAAAAAGAGAGGAAGCTGGCAACCAATGGGCAAATGAATACAATATTTATACTAGAATGGCAAACAAGAGGGGACTACAAAGCTCCAAAGCAGGGCTGGACAGTGCAGAGAAGCTAGCCAAGGCACCACAGCAGAAAAATGAGGAGTCGGGCAGATGGGTAATGGAAGGTAAATCCACAAAACCCCTGAATTATTCCAGAGGGATCAAAGAGTTAAACATAAGGGGGGAAAAAGTATGAAAGTTCTAGAAGAAAACATGAGAACTCTTGAAAAATCTTTCTCAGTAAGATATAAAACCTAGAGGCCATAACATAAAGATTAATAAGCTGATTGCATAAAAATCTTTTTAAATGACACATGGAAAGGGATAGCATGAATAAGATTAAAATCTGTTGATACATATCAGGCAACAGACTAATAAAGGGTTCCTACAAATCAATAAAAACAACAAAATCCAACAGAAAAATGGGCAAAAGATCTGAACAGATAATTGAACAGGAAGGAAATAAAAATGACTCTGAGCTAAAAAGATGCTCAATCTTAACCTCATTTACAAGAGAAACACAAATTAAACCTCCAAGGTGATGGTGATCTCTGCTTACCATACTGGCGAACAACAAAAAGTGTAACAACAGACAGCGTAGCTGGGGCTGTAGGGTTGCCCTCAGCAACATATAAATTTACATTCCCATCAACAAAATCTACAGATGGCATTTTGGCAAAACCTGCAGCAATGTAAAATACACATACCTTTGATCAAATCATCTCTAATTTCCAGGAATTTATTTATGCTCATACCTGAACATATGTGAGAATAAGTTTGTGCAGGGTTATTTGTTATAGTATCACTTATCATGTCAAAAAACATGAAACTTGCAGGCCCACTCATAAGGGACATGTTAAGTAAATGATGGTACAACTTTATAAACAAGTTATAGTGTATAGCCATTAAATGCAAATAAAATTAATATAAGTAATTACATATTATAGGTTGGGCATAAAGTGAAATAAATAGGCTAAGCACTTCCAGAAAATAATTATATATATAAGCCATTAAAATAATGAAGTGAAGTGAAGTGAAGTGGCTCAGTCGTGTCCGACTCGTTGTGACCCCATGGACTATAGCCTACCGGGCTCCTCCATCCTTGGGATTTTCCAGGCTAGAATACTGGAGTGGGTTGCCATTTCCTTCTCCAGGGGATCTTCCCAACCCAAGGATCGAACCCAGGTCTCCTGCATTGCAGGCAGATGCTTTACTGCCTGAGCCATCAGGGAAGCTGTCAGTTCTTTTTGTCTCTATGGGTAATGATCTCCAAGGTACATTGTTAACTTAAAAAAGCAAGGAACAGAAGAGAATGGGTAGAATAACATCTCTTGCATTGTGAGAAAGAGAGAAAAATATGCGTGCTGTTGCTTATGTATGTGTAAAGCGTTTCTGAATGGATGCAGAAGCAGCTGAGAACCACACGAGTGGGGCGGGAAAGGCAAGCTGAGAGGCTGGGGCGGAGATGAGGGAGACTTTTCACTGACATGAATCACACCTCTTGAGTTGCTACCACGTGCCTGTACAAGGTTTTCCCTCTTTAATTAAAAAATACGACATGGGGCTTCCATGGTGGCTCTGTGGTAAAGAATCCCCCTGCCAATGCAGGAGATCCCTGCAGGGATCTCAGGTTTGATCCCTGGTCTGGGAAGATCCCTGTAGGCCACGGATCAACTAAGCCCACGCACCACAACTATGTGCTCCAGAACCCGGGAGCCACAACTACCGATTCCATGTGCTGCAACCACGGAAGCCTGCACCCCTAGGGCTTGTGTGCAACAGGAGAAGCCACCACAGTGAGAAGACTGCACAGCCAAGCTAAAGAGCAGTGCTCACTGCAACTAGAGAAAAGCCCACCCAGCAACAAAGAGCCGGCAGAGCCGAGAATAATCAACTTAAAAACAAAATAAAAAATATAAACTCCTCAAATGCAATGGTCTATCCTACACAGTCCAATACAGTAGCCATTAGCCACGTGGCGGCTGTTTAAATTTAAACTGATCAAAACTGAGTAAAATATAAAAATCAGTTCTTCAGCTGCACTAGTCACATTTCACATGCTTAACAGTCACAGAAATTCTATCTCCTTTATAGTTCTGGGAAAGGTATTGATAGGAGGAGTCACTCTGTCTTGCTTTGTACCAAATCACTAGCACCTGATTCCCCATGGGGGTTTTTGCTTTAAGAACCAGCCAAGCCCATGGCCCTGTTCCCTGCTTCTACCACCTCGGGCAGCACTGTGGCCAAGGAAACTAGGCCGAGCCGCGCGGGGCCTGTGGACAGAGGGTCAGAGAACTGGAAAATCCTGCTACTCAATCCTCGGGAGAAGGGACACGGCCAGAGGAGAGGCTGGCACATCTATCGGGCTCAGCTGGAAGGCAGGTAGCTTATATACCCTGTGGTATAGCTTCTAAAACATCGTACTGGCGAAGAGACAAGGCAATGAAACACACGCCATGTGCCCTGAGCTAGCCCAGCACCTTCAAAGCATCAGCCTCTGGGGTCAAGATGCAGCTGTGGCGACAGTCTGAAATAACCACCTGCCCAAAAACATGCTTTAAGCCAGGCAACCCTACAGGGATACAAGCCAGTCTCTCACTGGATAAAAGAGAAGCCAAAAGCCACTTGATCCTTTACCTCTAAGGACCCATCTTCAGGCTCTTGGGGAGCCTGGAACAAGCGCCCATTCGAACACTTCTCTACGAGTTAGTGCCAGTGTACGCACTGTCCTTGGCTGAGGTCAGTTCTCAAAGGTAAAGTGCTAGGAAGAGCATCACAGAAGTGCCTATTTCACATGACTAAAGGAAATTAAAACAGCCCTCAAAATGGGTACGCAGTGGCAGAGGACTGAAATAGAATCTCAGATCCCCAAAACACTCTCCCATTTCTCGAAGCTGTGCTCTCAAGTCAAGAGGAAAAGCAGGGTGGGATGGGAGGGAGGCTTAAGATACAGTTATGACTGATTTGAGTTGTTGTATGTCAGAAACCAACACAACACTGTAAAATAATCACTGTCCAATTAAAAAGTATGCTTAAAAGGCTATTTTTCAAAAAAAAAAAAAAAAGGAAAAGCAAGGAGATTACAAAGGGTTCTGACATTTCTAAAGGAGGGAAGTTGGTCTACAGTATTTTCTAACTGCAGGGACAAAGCTGGTGTGAGACAAAAAGGAGCTCTCTTATAAACAGCTGACACTTTGATCCGGATAAGATTTCTGGCTTCCAGCATGAGGTCCAGCATTCAGAGCTGCTCCCTACCTTCCTTAACTAGAAGCTCTTCCCCAGAGATCTCTGTAACTCAGGAAAATCAGCACCAGGAAAAAACTTCATAGTTAAGAATAAAACACAGTTTTGTTTAGAATTCTATCCAAATAAGTAAAAATCAAAAGCTGTCAGTTCTAAGATCAATAGCAAATATGGAACAAAATAACTGCCACCTAGGCTAATTCTTAGAACAAAGAATTAATCTCATGCGGATTGCCTTAAGAGTATGCTAAATCCTTCCACTTAACATCTGGTTGTCACAGTGCTATCATTCAGGGGACATTTTTGCAAAAATATTTTACTTACAGCTTTCCCAGAGGCTCCCCAACCCTTTGAGCTTCAAGTCCCTCCCTTCTCTTCATCAGTTAACAGGTCTCACATTGCCAGACTCCCACCCGTTACAATCTCTACACATCAGTCAAGCAGCCCCCCAACATCCCTTGCTGTGATGTCATGAAATTCTGTCTCCGTCAACAGTTATAACTTCACTTTTCAAGGTAGGTCTCATATTTGTAAAATGTCCTTATGTCTTGGGAGGGACATAACCAAGACATGGATGCTCCAGGAACCTGGTTGGACACCAGGGTTAAAAAGAGAGGAGGCATGATGGGGTGGGACCCAAGTGTGTAAGTGGCAAGTCCATCAACGGATATATTCCTGTTATAACTGCCACATTCCCCCTAAAACCTGGAAACTCCGGGGAATTCGTTACCAGATAGGCTGATAATCTGACCCTCTGGTGGGGGCACCTGAACCAGCTTTATATTTTTCTCCACTTCCCCATTTTCTGTTGATCTGAACTATACACTCTATCTACCCCCATCTTCTCCTAACAAATCATTCTGGCAGAACTAGGCATTATCTCCTTCAGTTAACCTTCCCTCAGTCCCCCAGCGGTCAGTAACCTTGATTTCCTCCTCCATGCCAACAAGTATTTGTGATCTATGTCTTTCACTGTAATATGAAAACACTGGCTGCACCCTGCACTAGGCAGCAAGCTCCTTGAAGACAAGTCTTACTGCATCTCAGCACGTGCCATGGCACCTGAGCATCACCACGCCTCCCCTCGGTGGGCACTCAGTAGAATACCAAGTGACAAACAGGCAAGCCAGGAATCACAGCGCTGCCCCACCAGCGCCACTGGGGTACATTTCTTCACTCTGTTCATTATGGTCACTAACAAAACGAGCATTCCTCATCACAGTAGCTTTAGAGACTCCAGTTCAGAGCGGCAGCTGAGACCCAGAGAGCTTAAGCAAGCTGCCCAATGGCACACAGCTCTTCACTTCCTCTGCCCCACTCCACTGGAGGCTCACAGTGGCCCACAGCGTGACATGGAAGGCCACGGACAAGCTGGAGCCTGCCCGTCCTTCACATGCCATCCTCTTTTATCCTGACCCCTGTTTTCCTGAGAGATCTACGATCCTGACACAGCATGCTCCTTCACACCCCCAGGGCTTCGGCACAACGGCTCCCCTATGCCCAGCACACCCCTGATTGGAGGACTTGAGGTCACGCCCTTCAAGTCTCGGCTAGGAAAACATCGCGTGGTTGTTGTTCAGTTGCTCCTCCGTGTCTGACCCTTTTGTGACCCCATGGACTGCAGCTCACCGGGCTTCTCTGTTCATGGGATTTCTCAGGCAAGAATACTGAAATGATCTGCCATTTCCTCCTTCAGGGCATCTCCCCAACCCAGGGATCAAACTCGCATTTCCTACCTGGCAGCTGAATTCTTTACCACGGAGCCACCTGGGACCACCCCACCTGTGATGCTCCTCTGAGGGTCAGCTGTGCAGTTCCATAACCTACGCTCACATCTCTGCTCTGTCACTGCCCGCTACGGGACCTCGGCAAGTCACAGAACCTCTTGGAGCCTCAGCGTGGGGACAAAATCAAGTGATGCATGGAGACTGCTCCAAGCAGGGACTGGAGGGTGATGAGCACTCGCCGCGCAGCTGGGAAGCACTGGCCTGCCCTCCCGGGAGGAGCTAGACAGCCTTGCCACTGAAACCTGGCGGGGCCCTGTGGGGCCCTCCTGGGCACAGAAGCCTTTCTGCGCTCCCTCCGTCTCTGTAGGAAAGGTTTCATTCAGCCTCCTTGACTTTCCCTGAGTTCCCAGGGCAGATTCAAACAGGTGCTAAGCAGGGAAGAGAGGGGCTGCAGAAACAGAGGAGTAGTCCAGAAAGAAAAGTTCGGCCTTGGGGCAGGCTCCTGGTTCCCCCTCAAGGAACACACAGAACAGTATCTTCAGTCTCTTCCGTAGGAACTAAGGCTCCCACCCAGATTGAGGATGGTAACTTCCGGCTGAGCGTAAGATTCCTGGAGCGCAGCTTTTACCGAGCAGAAGAAAGCCACAAACCCTGCAGCCCTCACCCCTAATTTGCCTTTTAAAACGTCTCCCCTCAAACCACTGGGAGGAGGAACCTGTTCCCTTTGCTTGGCCCTGCAATAAATTTAGTCTGCTCCAAACTCCGACATTTCGGTGTGTTTGTCCTCACTGTGTATCGTGCACATGAACTTGTGTTCAGAAATACACCTCCATCACCCTGCGCTGCTGCTGTGCCCAGGTCTGTTCAGATGCTTCATCAGTAGGCAGTTCTCTGTCGCTAGCTTTATACTACCAGAGTCCAGCCCACAGCTCAGTTCCCAAACTTCGTCACATACCAGGCTTGAATACTGGAGTGAGGAGCCATTTCAAAGCTCCAGGGGATCTTCCAACCCACCTCTCTTGCACGCGCCTACATTGGCCTGCGAATTCTTCACCACTAGCGCCATCTGGGAAGCCCCTAGGAGGCCCTATGTCTCAATTAGGGTTTCTCAATCATAGCACAAGTGACATTTGGGGCCAGATTAATTCTTTGTTGTGAGGGGCTTTCCTATCCACTTCCTAAGCACTGTGAGGGTAATAAGCAGTATCCCCTGCCATTAATCACTGGAGAGAGGCCCCCAAGTTTGGATAAGCAAAAATGTCTCCAGATGGTGCCAAATGCTCTCTAGGGATAAAGATGCCCTCAGTGGAGACCCACTTCTACAGGAAGTGAGCTCACTCAACTACAATCTTTATTACCACAGTTAATCAGTGAGGAACATTTTTAGTCACTTACCAAATCTACTTTGAAAAATTCTTGCTCAGGAATTTTTTTTTAAGGGCACAGTCTTGAAGCTTTTTTGTTTTTTTTGCATTTTAAACTGGAGGATAATTGCTTTATAATATTGTGTTGGTTTCTGCCATACATCAACAAGAACCAGCCGCAGATATACATGTCCCCTCCCTCACAAACCTTCCTCCCACCCCCCTCTCCATCCCATCCCTCCAGGCTGTCAGAGCATAGGCTTTGCGTTCCCTGGATCATATAGCAAATCCCCACTGGTTATCTACTTTACATATGGTAATGTATATGCTCCTCTGTCCATGGAATTCTCCAGGCCAGAACACTGGAGTGGGCAGCTGTTCCCTTCTCCAGCAGATCTTCCTGACCCAAGGGTCAAACCCAGGTCTCTTGCATTGCAGGTGGATTCTTGACTGAGCCCCCAGGAAGCCCCATATGTTTCAATTCCACTCTCTCAAGTCATCTAACGCTCTCCCTGACCACAAGTCTACTCTTTCTGTCAGCATCTCTGCTGCCCTGCGAACAAGATTATCCCTACCGAGTTTCCAGATTCCATGTACACACCTTGCCAGGTTCTCAACCCTGGCTGCACAATACCCCAGGGAGCTTGAAAAAAAGAAACAAAAACAGATTCCTGGAATTCCTAGGCCCCACCCTCAGAGATTCAGATTCAGCTTGACTGGGGCAGAGGTCAGAGGAGGTTCTAACAGGCAGCCCGCTGCACTTGCCCAGAGACATTTCGTTTGATTCTCCCTTCTCCCCCATCCTTTGAATCTGGCAGTGTTAAAAGCCAGTGAGCCGTTCAGCCAAAATGGAGGCTAAGGGGATTTGTTAACAGCTTCATTCTCAACAATAAAACATTCTCTGCATACTCGATTACTTGGCCTGCAGATGACTTGCCAGAAAGAAGGGAGTTTAAGCCCATAATCACACGACTTTTCCATAGCCTTATAGGTCTAAAGAGTGCTATCCTATAGGACTTTTTTTTTTTTTTTTGGCTACACCACGTGGCATGTGGGATCTTAATTCCCCCACCAGGGAACTAACTAGGGCCTTCTATGTAGGAAGCGCAGCCTTAAACACTGGGCAGCCTTAAACACTGGACCACCAGGGAAGTCCCTTCTATAGGACTTTCTGTGAAGAAAGAAATGTTCTCTGTTTGCTCTGCCTAATATGGTAGCTGCTGGCCACATGGCACATGAGCACTTGAAATGCGGCTAGTGTGACTGAAGAACAGAATTGTACATTTAATTTGAATTAATTTAACTTTAATAGATATATGTGGCTAGAGGTCACTGTAAAGGACAGTATGAAAAGTGCTTATGTCCCTGTAGGGTCATAGAAATAAAAGTTGTACAGCTGCTAAATTTCATACAACTGTGAAACTTACAAAACTTTGTCTTTTTTGCCGGGGGGCGGGGGGTGGGAATAACGGCTCTACAATATTGTGCTGACTTTATGTCTTACAATATCTAAACTCGACAGTCCTTAAATTATCAAATGGGATCCTAACATATTCCAATAAAGAATCAATTTAGGAGAAATTTTTAAATAAAAATTTTTTTAAATTTGCAGAACTAGCTTCCCATCAAATTCCAAACACTAGCTTTGAAGGTGACATTCCTCACCTCTTCTTCTGAACACTCACCACTGTAATGACTGATCTAGTTGTCAGAATAACCAGAAGCTGGAAAAGCATATGGCACATGGAAGTGGATTTCCACAGTCTCAGCAGTTCACTAGCCTACTAGGATAAAGCATTCATTTGCTTTCCTTTTCTCCAAACCCAGGTAACCTTTGAATCGAACCTCTTACTCCCAAGATAGGCCTGAACCAACCACACACACTGCAAACCAAGGTCATCTCTAAGTTTTTTTTTAATTCCCTCCTATCATTAAGTTTCATAATCACTTACAACTGCACAAACCACAATTACGCATTTATTCTAGGTAACACAGATCATCACAGAACTAGAAGCTCATAAATTTTTAAAGCTTAAAAAATAGACAATTTATCACATTGTAAAGGCAATGGATGATATGCAGTTGAAGACATTCTCACAGGCAGGCCTTTCTGAGCACAAAAAATGCTTACCTCTTCTTGGCCTGAACTCTCCTGACCCATCGCTAAGCAGAATTAGTATAAGCCATACAGTAATAAGTTAATAATTCTCCAACAATTCAAAGTAGTGGTCACTCTTCACACTAATAGGTACTTACTGAGTGCTTATCACGTGCTGGGCCCTGTGCTTTACTTTATCTAAATCTCACCACTGCCTTCTAAAGCAGGTGTTATTACCGGAAGCTGAGGCTCAGAGAGGTTAGGTAACTGGCCCACAGCCACAAAGCTACGCAGTGGTAGAAGTGGGATTTGGACCTCAGTCTCTCTGATTTTTCTGGTGGGACCAGAAACCTCAGCGTTATGAACAAATATGTAGTTGTAACATTCAGTACCTCACTGAGCCATTCTCCCTGTGATCAGCTGCAGCTCAATGAAGGGAGTTTGGGGCTGCAGGCTTCAGAAGTTCTGAGCTTATCCTTACTTCAGAAACCACCCCATCCCCCATGGATCTCTCTCCGTCCTGGGGCTTCACCAGGCAGGTGGGAAGAGGAGTCTTGGGGAATGCCAGCAATCCTGCCAGCACGACTGCACCCAAGAGGACAAGGCAGATGTGTGCTGCAGAACTTTCCAACCACCATTATGGGAGTAGAAGGTGGCCAGCTACAACATCCCAAGGGAGAAAGAAAGAGATTTTAGCTGGGAGCAGGGGAGAAATCAAGGGAGTGTTCTCAAGGGTACAGACAAGTTAGATGCTAAGGGGTAGGTAATGTTTTGTTAAATCAAAAACAAATGGGAGACCAGCCTTGAAGATTCCCTGAGCAGATGATACTAGTGTAGCCACACAAAACTTAATTTAACTTATTTTGGAAGACTCACTTATGTGAGTTCTTGCTCATGTCTCTTGAAATCATACACAAAATCTGAACTGTTTCCCAAGGTTGACATGAGGTAACTATTGACTAATTCCCTATTATTTAAGAAAATTCTAATATTATAACCAACTACTGTAAAGAATAAACCACCACTGCTTTCTCACTACATAAGCTGCTTTACTGCAGATGGTGATTGCAGCCATGAAATTAAAAGATGCTTACTCCTTGGAAGGAAAGTTATGACCAATCTAGACAGCATATTAAGAAGCAGAGACATTACTTTGTCAACAAAAGTCCATCTAGTCAAAGCTATGGTTTCTCCAGTAGTCATGCATGGATGTGAGAGTTGGACTATAAAGAAAGCTGAGCGCCGAAGAATTGATGTTTTTGAACTGTGGTGTTGGAGAAGACTCTTGAGTCCCTTGGACTGCAAGGAGATCCAACCAGTCCATCCTAAAGGAAATCAGTCCTGGGTGTTCATTGGAAGGACTGATGTTGAAGCTGAAACTCCAATATTTTGGCCACCTGACGCGAAGAGCTGACTCATTGGAAAAGACCTGATGTTGGGAAAGATTGAAGGCAGGAGGAGAAGGGGACAACAGAGGATGAGATGGTTAGATGGCATCACCAACTCAATGGACACGAGTTTGGGTAAACTCCGGGAGTTGGTGATGAACAGGGAGGCCCGGCGGGCTGCGGTTCATGGGGTTGCAAAGATTCAGACACAACTGAGCGACTGAACTGAACTGAACTGAAGCTGCTTTAAAACAGTTTATCCCTGAGCCTCATTCCACTATTTTAGTTTTAATGCTCCTGGTTTTGTCTTTTTGGAGTGTGCACAATAAATTCTTACTAATTACTACTCTGGTAATTATTGGTTTTACTTGTTTTATTTCTGAACTTTTGACAATTTAGACATTAGAGATTCCAGGAAGAGTGCTCCCAGAGCAGGGGACAAGCTAAAGAAAGGCAGCCGAGGGTGGAACGTGTGTTCACTAACTTGGTTAGAGCAACGGAAGCAGGAAAGAAAGACATCACGATGCAGAAGGTGAGGGCGGTGGGGTCTCTGAGATCCCACTGAAGGGCTGAGGCAGCCGTCAGAGAACCCAGGAAGTACCAGTTAGCCATCCCAGGACCTGTTTTGCACCCCAGTCCTGGCACTTTCAGACTGTGTGGCCTCAGGCAAGTCCCTTCTCTCTGGGCGTCAATATCCTTAAAGAGGGTACCAAGGATCCCATGCTGGTCTGAAAACCTAATTTTAGAAAAATTAATTTATGCTAGGGACACAGGTTAACAACTTCTGTAGTTTTTCTGTATTAAAAACTGTTGCTGATAAAAATTTATTAGTTACAACAAAGTAAGCCCAGCGGTTCAGAATGGGGGCTTTGAGGTGACTCAGGGTGTCCTGGGAGAGACCCACCTCTGAATCCCTCTCATTTCTCCTCTAAAAAATGGGCACAGTAGAGGCACCTACCTCATATGGGGCTATTGGTAGAGTTCACCAGGTAAGGTTTTCTAAGGTGCTTAGGAAAGGGCCCGACACCCTGTTTTTGCTTACTGTGTGTCAGCTATTATTAATAAGAAGCTATTTTTAACTCCCAGCCAGGTGAAGTCTGCCTTTAGGGATTTCTGAGCCGGTGGGAGGTGAGATCTTTTCTTAACCACTCAGGCCCGCGGGCACAGAAAAGGATTCGTACAGTGGCCTGCTGGCACAGCCTTTCAGTCTGCAGCCTCCTCCTCCCTCCCTCAGCCTGGCCTCCTCTACTCCTCTGCGGGTTCGGGGGTGCACAACCCGCGCGAGCTCTGCCCCGCAGCCAGCGTTACACAATCCGCATTTCCTACACGGCCAGGAAGCCCTGGGGATGCCGGGGCTGCCGGGCGGTGCGGTTGGGGTGGTTGGACCAGCAACCTGACTGGCGGGTTGAGCGGAGCAGAGGATGCACAGGAACTGAAGGAGGGTGGAGAAGGGAGAGTTGAAGGGCTGCTGGAGGTAAGTTATGGTTGGGGAAGGTCTTGAGGGGTGCACTTGTCTGGGGCAGGATGGAGACGATGACAGCAGCTGGCAGGGCAGCTGAGCTGTAGCCCTTCCCCAGAAAGTGGGAGGAACGCGGGTGCAGCAGCCTCCAAACCATCGAGGCAGTTGGGGAGGGGGCACCTAGGGGCTGGTGCAAGAAGCGGGGAGGCCAAATAGAAAGTGTGCAGGTCCCCGACCAGTCCTCACCTTGCCCGGGTGCTTAGGGCAGCAGGCAGCCCGGCCCCAGGAAATAGGGACCAGGGATTCAGGAATGTCAAACCTATCCAGGCGCTGGAAGGGAGCGCGCAGGGGCTGGTGCTAGGGCGGGGAAACGGAGGAAAACGGAGGTACAGGTCCCCAACCCTTCTTCGCATCGTGCCCTCTGGAGCGAGGTTAGGCAGTCCGGACTCGGAAGTGTAGGGCAGCTCATGGGGCCACTGGGGGAGCCCGGGGATATTCCTTCCTAAATGAGCACCACCACCCCCCTCGCCTCCCACCCCGACCGGCGCTCACCTCACCTGACCTCAGCCGTCTGGAACCCCTGCGCTATCCAGACGCCTGTCCTCGGTCCTGGCCCCCAGCTCAGGTCCAGCAGATGCGCTCACCCTCCCGCCCGCACCGGCTCTCAGCTCCCGGGCCGGCTCGGCTGGTCGCCTTAAAGGCGCGGTGCGCGGGCCTACGTCCTCCGACAGAAAAGCCGGCTCCGCCCCTGCGCGGCTCCCAGGCTGCCGGGTTCCGTCTTGGAAGCTCAGGGGCGAGAACTCCTAGCTCCTTGGCATCCCCGGGTCATAGGGTAAAGCCCGGAGGATAAAGTTGGTATTTGACACAACCCGATCCCACCAACCTGTCTCTAGACATCCTAGAGCGCCTACCGTGTTCCCTTTGCAGCGCCAGGTGCAGGGGAAGGGGAAGGGGTGGCAGAACTCAATCACCCCCGCCTCGGCCCCAAAGCTTTGACTGGGGCCTGGGGGAGGGCTGGAACCCAAAGGGCCACACACACTTCCACAGAATCCTTCGCGGCATTGTTTATTTTGCTTGCTTAAGTCGCTCAGTTTTGTCCCACTCTTTGAGACTCTATGGACTGTAGCGCGCCAGGCTCCTTTGTTCATGGGACTTCCCAGGCAAGAATACTGGAGTGGGTTGCCATTTCCTTTTCCAGAGGATCTTCCCAACCCAGGGATCGAACCTACATCTCCCCAGTCTCCTACCTTGTAGGCTGATTCTTTACTGCTGAGCCGTTTTACTGAGCACCTATTGTGTGCCTAGCATTGCTGGGCACCGCACCTGCCAGTGACTCAGGCTGGATCTCTACCTTGGAAGGGCTTGGAGGGACAGACAGGTTCACAGGCAAGCAAAGTAACCGTGCCCTATGTGGGTCATCTCATTTGATGCTGTGAGGTGGGCACTGTGCTTTTCTGGGACAAGGAACTTGCCCTGTAAAGCACAGAACTGGGAATCCCAACCCTAGATCATCTAGCTTCAAAGTTCTTGGGTGCAAAAATGACCATCTTATAAACTTTTCAAGCATCATGGGTTAAATCCCCACTATCGCCATTTCTTCATTTTAAGGACAATTAAACCTCACTAGGCAAAAAAAAAAAGGAAGGAGTGTATAAAAGTCATCACCCATTAAAATTCAAATACTGTTTATGTCTAGTTTATCTGCCACCAAGCCTAGGTTTTTGAACATCTGGCCTCAGTTTACCCCCTCAGCAGCATTTGCTAGCACCCCAGGGGCACTGGGGCTGAACTCTACCACCTCAGCCTTTGCCAAGAACTCTCATCCTTTCCCACTTGGCCTGGCGACGCCTTCCTCTTTTCCATGTTGTTCAGTTGCCCAGTTGTGCCTGACTCTCTGTGACCCCATGGACTGTAGCCTGCCAGGCCTCTCTGTCCCTCACCAACTTGCAAAGTTTGCCCAAGTTCCTGTCCATTGCATCCGTGATGCCATCCAATCATCTCATCTCATCCAATCACCTCTTCTTCTGCCCTCAGTCTTTCCCCCATCAGGACCTCTTTTCCATACCTCAATTTAAATGCCACTTCCTCCAGGAAGCCTTCCTTAAATTCCCTTTAGACCCAAACTATACTGGGGGCTCCTTCCATCAAAGTACTTATTCATTCATTTCACAAATATTTCCTGAACATTTACTATGTGCTGAGCCTGTGTGTGTGCGCGCGCACGTGCACGCACGCACGCAGCGGCAGCAGCGGCTGCAGCAGCAGAGGTGTCTCCCTACTGTACTGAGTCCCTGGCTTGCCTGCTTCTTGCTCCAGACCTAGGTGGGACCAGTACCCAGCAGGACTTTCTCGGCCCTTTAACTCTACCACAAAGGCAGCCTCGGGCCTGCCAACCTGGCAAAACCTGGCTGAGTTGGTCAGGTCTTGAGTTTTAAGAATGGGACACAGATGAGAAGCATCAGAAATGTAGCAAAGAGGAATCTCCAAGGCCACTGGAAGCCCTGTAAAGTCTGCCTGTCAGGGCTGCTGGAATGCGTCCAGAGTATGGGACAATCTCCCTGGCTGGGGCCGGAGCATGTTGGACACCTCATCACTCAGACTTCAAGAGTTGCATCTGACCTGCTTCATGGAACTGTTCTCAGAGCTTTGGGGACAATTTACTCATCAAAGGCCGTGTACCTTCTCTGGCCTTAGTTCTCCTCACGGCCAAAGTCTTTCCAAGATAGCAGTCCTTCAACACCCTCAGAACAGGTCCAGAGAGGCAGCAAGGACTAAAACTGACTTTAATCCTCACTTACCATTTATTAGCAAATCTCAGGCTCAGGGAGCATTCACCAAACAGCTGCTGAGGGGGTGAATGGATAAATAAGGGAATAAAATTTATGGATGACTTCCTGGAAGGTCCCACGAAACCAGCAATAAGTTTCACTTGGTGGGTCTGAACACGTAAAAACACTTACAGCTTAAATTTAATGTTTTTTCCTCTCCAAAACCTTAAAAATGGGTAAGTTATCTTTCTTCTAATTCATAGTTTGTGGCCCCAGAGGCCTCCTAGGGTCTGCAGTTTCTATATTCAGAGAGGCTTTCTTCCCCAGAGTTTTATATTTCGATACACTGAGTCCCAGATGGGAGTCACCTTCTCTGTGACTCCTCTCCACCTGGTGACTGACAGGAGAGAAGCCTTAAAGAGCTTCCCTTTCACAGTGAAGCTCAGGAGGCAGGAGGAGAGGAGGGGACTCATGTGTGGTCCCTCCCCAAGTCAGTAACACCCCTGAACACTCACGGAGGAATCAACGGTGGGTGGGAGGACAGGGGGCAATCCAAGGGACCATCCAGGTTCCAAACGGCCCCTTCAGCCATGTTCCGTATAAACTCCTTATTACCTGACAGGTCTCATCCCAGCATTAAGAAAGAGTTCAGAAACCTGTCCTCTGCCAGCAGGTGCAGCAAATGGCCCCAGGCTTCACCCTGCCATGCAGTCTATGGAAAGCCCCTGGAGTCAGCGGCATGCCAGTCAGAACGGAGTGATGCTGACTGGGCACTGGGCATCACCTCACTTAGTCCTCACAATCACCCTGGGAGATATGCCAACCCACTTTACAGGTAGAGCTCTGAGGGGTTAATAGACTCACTCAAGATACTATAACCAGCGGTGGGGTCAGCAGTCAAAGAAGTTTATTCATTCATCAAACATTACCGAGGACCTACTACATGCTGTGTACTCTCTGGGTGAACACTTCCTGCCCCCAAGGACTTTCATCTTTAATAAGATGAAATATTAGTAACAATCCAATCAAGGATTAAACACAAGCTATGGTGGAATTATGAGGAACAATAGGTACAAATTTGGGCCAAGTACAAATGCCACATGGTTGAGACTTACATACTATACCATATGGAAATATACATAGGAGAAAAATGAAAAATACATGATACCACATGTATATGGATACCAGCTAGACAGCATCCCTGGGTCTATGGCCAATGAGCACAATCCAGTCTCCAAAAATTTACCACACAGCATCTGCAAGCCAACCATTGAGCCCCCTGCACAATATGCTATTCATATGTCACCACCTCGAAGCAGTCTTCCCAGATTACCTATGCAAAAAAGAACGAGTTCATCACCCATATCCCTGCAGCACATTGTAAATGATGCTGTATTTACTCACTTCAGTGACTCCCGACTCCACTGACAGTGAATTCCTTTTCCAGCTCCAGCTCCCCAGGGGCCAGCATGATGACTGGCACAGAGCAGGCAAATAATAACCAGCGATCACATGCTGAGATCTTCCTGAATGTCTCACTTTGTGCTCAAGCGCTTTACACATATTATCTCAATGAACCATCCCAACAATCTTATGAGGTGGGTACTGTTACTAGCCTCATTTTAAAGGAAAATTAGCCTCATTTGAGGAAATCGAAGCTCAAAGAGGTGAATCTACCCACAACCACTCTGCTAGTAAGTGATACTGCCAGAATCCAAACCAAGTTGTGTATGTCTGAATGCAGTCTATGTCCTAACCACTAAGATGCCTACTGCCATAACTAGTAATGGGATTGGTTATGAAAGATATGGCAAAGTCTCACCTTAGAAGAGCTTATATCTAGAAACCTATGACATTTTTAGGCAAAAAAAAAAAAAAGAAATCTTTACAAACAATTCAAAATACTGTTTATACATTTATTTGTAACTTAAGTAATTGTCAAGTACCTGTTTATGCATAGGACTAAACATGTAGGGGATACATTCTGACTCTAGTATAAATTACAGGATGAGTTATTATAGATCAATGAAAGAGTTCAGGAAATTATGTCATGAGACAAGTCAACATATGTCAGAATGTAGCATATGATCATGGAAAGAAGGACTCAATAATCAGGAGGTTATCAGTTCTTAAACTATTGATTCATTTGTTGAAAATGCCAGTTGAGAACAGCCCTAAGTCAGAGGGGATCCTGGACGGGAAGGAAAGGGAAGCCTCTGAGACAACAGTGTGACTGCTGCAGGGGAGCAAAATTTGCCACCCCAAAATATGTCTCTTTGGCACGAGGGTTAATTTAGGTTACTTTTAAGAGACAGAAGACTCAGGAAATTTTTCTTTTTACCTCCCCCTTAGCTCCCTAAAGAATTCAGGTAACAGGCCTGTTCTCAGGATAGAGTTATCATCAGACATATCTTAAGACTCCACTCTGTGTCCACTGTCTCTGCCTGGCCCAACAAATACCTATTTACCAAACACTTGCTTTCCCATCTTCATGTGACTTGCCTTCTTCCCTTTGAAGTCCCAAACCACTACCTCCAAATATTCTCTGTTCTCTTTAGCCAAAGACGATATTCAAGATGAGGGATTTGGCCATGTTGGCAAGTTACTCAGTTCTCCTGGGTCTTTCCCATATATACATGTTATTAAACTTTGTTTGATTTTCCTCTGTTAATGTATTTCATGTCAATTTAATTATTAGACCAGCAAGAAGAACTTAGAAGGGTAGAGAAAATTTTCTTCCTCCCCAACACTACACAACTAGCCCTCTGGCCCGGATTTTCCAAATACCTCTGTATAAGTTAGAAAATGATAGAAATTTTCCAAAAGATTAAGAAAAAGCAAGAGAAACTAATACTCAAAATAGCTGAGACTGGAATGCCAAAGAAAAGTTTCATTTAAAAGCAGATTTAGATCAAGAAGATGAATTTTAAAAAGGAACTGAGCACATGTAATACTAACAGATGGCAAAGGGAAAGCAAAGCTACCAGTTCCTGTTTACTTAATCCGCATCACAGCAGAACACTTCCATGTGATCAGGTCAGAACATCACAAAGAGGGAAACCAAGGCCGGGATAGGAAAAAAAGACATGGAAAGAACACCCAACAAGCTGAAAAATCAGTCCCAGTCAGGGGATCAAGAGAAATTACTGCCCAGGGAATTAAAAGGATATTTAGATATGATCTCAGAAACATATTCAGTGATCTTCAGTAAGTCATGCCAGAAGACTATTTAGAGTAAGGGGTCCTACTTCAAATAGAAAGAGTGATACAGAAATCTAGAGACCAAGAGGCTTGGTGTTGATTTCTAGCAAAATTCTGTGGTTGATTATGAAACTGAAACAAAGGAGGTAACTACTAAGAGCTCATGTGGGTCCACCATATAAACACAAAGGAAGGATATTTCAACAGTTCCTAGCATGAGCAGATCTGAAGACTGCTGTGGGAATTGTTTACAGACTTTGGACAAAACATTTTATTATGTGTTTATGGGCAAGATGAAGCAATCAAGACTGCATAACATCACAGCTCAGTGGATTCATAGAAGGTTAAACAACAGTGGCCCAACTTACTTTAATCTGACAATTTCAGACTGGAAGCAATTTTCTAATGGAAACTCCCCAATTCTCCGTCCTAGATATTAAAAAAAAAAATTAGATAAACAGAAATCCAATCTTGTCATTAAATTTTAAATCGAACAAAGGAAAGAAAATCAGGGTTCAAAATTGTTTCAATAATATGGCATATGCCAAAAACATGGTGAAATTTTGCAGTGCCATCTTTAGGCTTTTAAAATTCAAATGGTATCTCAGCATACAGTTATTCTGCATGCTAAAGGTGCCAGATATTCTGAGGCACCTTTCTCAAAACACTAAACAGTAGTGGGCAGTGAGTAGTAAATAAAAGTGAAATACATGGTTGTCCCTAGACCAAATATGTACAGCAGATCCACAAACAATACTCGGAGACTAATCCTTGAGCTCGAAACTGAAGACGCTGCACCTCAGAGCCTACATTTCTCAGGACCCTCGAATGCTTAGAACAGCCTTGGGGGAGCAGTATTTCCTCACTCCAAACACAAATAAGGATGCCCTCTATAAGACAGCATCCAGTATTCTCACAGGTCATGATTAACCAAATATGCTGATCTGGAAGACAACTCTGGAGAAATTACTCAGATATATCAACACAGAATGACATGACATGAAAAATATGAAAAAAGATATGGAATATGCAGGATAGATTGAGAAGACCTAAAAATCCATTTAATCATCCAAGAAGAGGAGAAGGAAAGAGAGGCAAAGTTTGAAGCAGTAATGACTGAGAATTTCCAAAGCATAAAAAAACATGTGACTCCACAGATGTAGGAAGCCTACATATAATTCAGGATAAATAATAGGAAATCCAAACCAAGAAACTTAGTAGTGAAACTGCTGAACACTAAAAACAAAAGACCTTAAAAGCAGGTAGATTTTTTAAAAAGAAAGAAAAAAAAAGGATTACTCACACAAAAAAGGAATTAGATAGCAGATTTCTCAATGGCAACACTCCAAGCTAAAGAACAGCAGAATAACATCTTCAAAGACCTGAGAATTGGATACTCACCATTTTAAGAATGACAGTGAGATACAGATTAAAGCAAAGTGATTTTACAACTGGAAGACTCGACTAACTGAACTTCTAAGATACATTTCAGAAAGAAGAAACTGGACTCAATTAAGAACTGAACTGAAAAGAGAAATATGAGAGAAGACATAGGTAAATATAGTCAAATTTAAACAACACTCTCTGTAGAAAACAACATGATGACAAAAATTATATATAATTTGTACATTTAACAAAGTCAGAACTAAAATGCTGGGAACAATAAGTCAGAAAAAAGGTAACTGAAGTTAAAGTATCCTAATGCCTTTGCATTTGTGTAGAAAGTGAATTAGTACATTAATTTTCACCTTCATTAATAAATGTATGTTAAAAAGTCAGTGGTATTCACTAAAGTAAAAGACATATATCTATATATGTAAGTACATACATACGTATATATCTTTTGAACTAATAGAAGGAGGAAAATGACATAAGTCAACAACAAAAAAATAAATGCCAATCAACCCAAAAGAAGTATATTAAAAAGTGACACTCCCCCCCAAAAAAGGATAGTAAAAATAAGTCCACATATACTAATAATCAGAATAAACATAAATTAACGCATCAGTTAAAAGTCAGAAGTTGTCAAGTTGAATGTTTAAAAAGTTTAAGAGGCATTGTTTCAAGAGGTACTCCTAAAACATAGGAATTTGGAAAGGTTGAAGTAAAAGTGTGGAAAGTTATACACCTGACAAACATTATCCAAAAAATGGGTAGTGTAGCTAAATTAGTATTAGATAACATAGACTAATACTCCAAAATCACTGCAAGTGGTGACTGCAGCCATGAAATTAAAAGACGCTTGCTCCTTAGAAAAAAAGCTATGACCAACCTAGATAGCATATTAAAAAGCAGAGACATTACTTGGCCAACAAAGGTCTGTCCAGTCAAAGCTATGGTTTTTCCAGTAGTCATGTATGGATGTGAGAATTGGACTATAAAGAAAGTTGAGCGCCAAAGAATTGATGCTTTTGAACTGTGGTGTTGGAGAAGACTCTTCAAAGTCCTGTGGACTGTAAGAATATCCAACCAGTCCATCCCAAAGGAAATCAGTCCTGAATATTCATTGGAAGGACTGATGCTGAAGCTGAAACTCCAATACTCTGGCCACCTGATGCGAAGAAGTGACTCATTGGAAAAGACCCTGATGCTGGGAAAGATTGAAGGCAGGAGGAGAAGGGGACAACAAAGGATGAGATGGTTGGATTGCATCACCGACTCATTGGACATGAGTTTGAGCAAGCTCTGGGAGTTGGTGATAGACAGGGAGGCCTGGCAAGCTGCAGTCCACAAGGTTGCAAAGAGTTGGACACAACTGAGCGACTGAACTGAACATAGACTAACAAAAAAAAATTATTAAGAATGGAGAGGATCACTATATAATGATAAAGAGTTCAATTCAACAACAAAATATGTCAGTTCTAAACTACAGAAAATATATAATTTATTACTAAGGAAATGGAAGAAATCTTTAATCAAAGGAAAACATTAAGTCCAGAAATATTAAGAAAGTTTGGAAGCATATCTAAACTTTCAAGGAATAGATAGATCATTCTACTCTTTCATAAGTTTCTCTGGAAAATAGAAAGAGAAGACATATTCCCAACTCACTTGATGATGCTAATATAAATCTGATACCAAAACAACCAGACCAATTATTACTCATAAATAACTCAAACACACAGAAGTAAAAATCCTAAGTAAAGTATTAGTAAAGTTGGACTCAAAATGTTGAATCCAGCAACATATAAAAGGATGATACTTCATAACCAAGTTAGGAAAACATCCTTGCAGTTAACTACATCAACACATTAAAGGAAAATTATAAGATCATCTAAATAGTTGCAAAATTTTAACATAAAATTCAACAGTCCCTCATGGCAATAACTCATAGTAAACTAAGTGGAGAACTTCCTTAACCCGTTAAATGGCATCTACCAAAAACCTCCAGCAAATATGATCCTGAATAATGAAAAATTAGGAATACTTCCTTCAAAAACAGAAGTAATTCTAATCAAAATCTCAACAGGGCTTTTCAAGAAAGATGAGTTGATTCCAAGATTTATTGGAAGAGCAAAGGTCTAAGAAAAGCCAGAATACTTCCAAAGAAGAAGAAAAGGTAGCCCTCAAGCTTATTTAAAATGTATGGTTATTAGGACATTAGGTATTCTGGCTGTTATTGCTTAGTCATGCCCAATTCTTTGCAACCCACAGACTGTAGCCCACCAGGCTCCTCTGTCCATGAGATTTCCCAGGCAAGAATACTGGAGTGAATTGCCATTTCCTTCTCCAGGGGATCTTCCTGACCCAGGAATGGAACATCAGTTTCCTGCATTGGCAGGTGGATTCTTTACCATTTGAGCCACCCTGGAAAGCCCACGTATTCAGGTAAGGATAGATAAAAACATTAATGAAACAAAAACAAAGAAACATACTCATGTACATAGGGTAACTTGGTTTATGACAAAGCTGTCATTTCAGATCACCAGGGAAAGGAAGGCAATTGAATAAAACTTGCTAAAACAATTAAATATTCATATTGAAAAAAACAGAATTTAACGATTCTCACTTCCCCCACAGTAATTCAAGATAGATTAAGACTTCAATATAAAAGGCAAAACTATAAACTTTTAGAAGACAATTTAAGAGACTATCTTTAGGATCTTTCCAGCACTTGACGCAATAAGGCTTTTTCAATCTGGTAGACAAAAGATGGCACCTCACTGCAATCTTAATCTTCATGTCCAAGATTAACGGGCTTGAGCAATTTTTCCCAACCCAAGTCTCCCACATTACAGGTGTTTTTTTTTTTTTTTTTTTTTTTTTTACCATCGGAGCCACCAGGGAAGCCCATCTCTTTCTTTAGTATTTTGGAATTAAAAAACATTAATTTTAATTTAGTTAAATTATCCTTTATATTTAGTGGCCTTTTATGTCTTAAGAAACCCTTTCCTATCTGGCCTGAGCCACATGGCTAGATTAGGGGAGATGTAACACTTCATGGGAAATAGATGGGGAGAGTCGAAACAGTGTCAGACTTTATTTTGGGGGGCTCCAAAATCACTGCAGATGGTGATTTCAGCCATGAAATTAAAAGATGCTTACTCCTTGGAAGGAAAGTTATGACCAACCTAGATAGCATATTAAAAAGCAGAGACATTACTTTGCCAACAAAAGGTCCGTCTAGTCAAGGCTATGGTTTTTCCAGTGGTCATGTATGGATGTGAGAGTTGGACTGTGAAGAAAGCTGAGCGCCGAAGAATTGATGCTTTTGAACTGTGGTGTTGGACAAGACTTTTGAGAGTCCCTAGGACTGCAAGGAGATTCAACCAGTCCATCCTAAAGGAGGTCAGTCCTGGGTGTTCATTGGAAGGACTGATGCTGAAGCTGAAACTCCAATACTTTGGCCACCTCATGTGAAGAGCTGACTCATTGGAAAAGACTCTAATGCTGGGAGGGATTGGGGGCAGGAGGAGAAGGGGATGACAGAGGATGAGATGGTTGGATGGCATCACCGACTCGATGGGCATGAGTTTGAGTAAACTCCGGGAGTTGGTGATGGACAGGGAGGCCTGGCGTGCTGCAATTCATAGGGTCGCAAAGAGTCGGACATGTGTGAGCAACTGAACTGAACTGAACTGAACACCCCAGGGAAATCAGGGATGTAGGTACTGAATTGTGACTAATGACTGCTGGGCTGGCAAGAACCCACAGACGGTGGTGCAGATGAGGAAACAATAGCTCTGGGTGTCTGAGTCACTTGAACACATTTCTAGTGAAGATGGTGCACTCTGGTTTTATGAAGCCTACTCTGCCATCTATTAACTCTCTCTGTAAACCTGAGTTTCTTCATGGAGAGACAGGGGACGATGATAAAGAACTGATAAATGGCATCAACCTCACAGGGCTACAAAGATGGTCGCGACAAACCAAGCATTTGCTGAGCCTCGTTTTAGTAATGGCAGTTCCACATCACTGGGGCTACATGTCATGTGATCATTGCCGGGTTGGATGTGACTGGGTCTCTATGGAAACAAAACTTCCACTCACTTCTGTTTCCAGCTGAGTCTGCTTCCAATCTGAGAATTAATTTGCAACATGGTTTCTTTTTACTTTTTAAAAAATTGCATGCTCTTTATTCCCCAAAAGGAACTTGTGATTTAAGCAGCAATTTAGGCATTCAGAGATACATTGTATTTTCTTGAGCTTCACAGAAATGGACAACTTTAAAATATAATTTTTGAAACTTTATCTGCATCATGTTTACACGAGACCTCTGAGGCAGTGCAAAGTAATGGCTGAAAACACAGATTGCTCTCTGGAAGGCCTGACTACCATTTACTAAACAGGCATTTCTGACAAGTTACTCTCTGGGTCCCAGTTTAAACCTCTGTGAAACAGGGGTAATAAAGTATTTAATTCATATATTTCTTCTCAGTGTTACTAAATTCTTAACAAAATAAGTGTTGGCTACTATAATTCCTCTCCCACCTACCCATTCCCCTCCTGCCACTCCTGTTCCCAACATCAGCGTGACCAGTTCATCCTGATTTGCTTGGGACTTCCCCCGTCTTTACACTGAATACCACCCCCACTCCTCTCAGTCTTGAGCCAACCAGAATTGCTGACCACAGTCCCTGATTCCGCAGTCAGAGAGCTCACAATAGTCCAGATAAAATGGTGGCCAATGGGACTCAAGAAGGTTTGGGTCCCAGATTTACATTGGTAATTCAAAACCATGACAGTTCTGTGGCCACAGGATATAGAATGATAGCTCAGAGGCACAGAAAACTCACTGAAACTGAAGGTAAATCCCATTAATTATCTATTTTTGAGTCCCCCAAGGGCAGAAGCTGTCTTATATATCTTTGTAACCCCCGCACACTTAGCAGGCTGAGTTCTTAAGGCCACGTGCTATGAATGACTGGCCTGCATCTAAATCCAGTTTGGGGACGACTCTGGAGCAGGTTCTGCCTGTGCAGGGAAAATTCCATTCTTAAATGGGATTCCTGCTTTGTGACACTCATGAATCACTAATTGGTTAAAGACTAACACCTTCTGCTCATAAATACCCTCCTCACCCTGTCTCTATGATTGATGTGGTTTTCAATGGTTTATAAATAATTGCCTAATACGTGATGACCCAAAGGGGGTATCTGCCCCTAGAGAACACCACACACCTCCTCAGGTCCCCCACTCACAGCCTGGGGTGTCTCCCAAGCTCTCATGTGCCTTCTGTGTGGAGTAAGCACTAGGCCTCAGAATATGGGGGAAAACTTCATCTTTACAGGGAGTCAGGGATGAGGACATGGCTTGTTATTGGTGTTCTGAGACGGAATACTGATGGGGCCACGTCACCGCTGTGTACCAGGAAAGACATGGTACAAGAGACTGGTCAGGCACTCGGATTCTGGTGTCGAACAGTCCTGGCTATGCCCCTTACTAGCTGTGAGATCTGTGGCAAGTGAATCACCCTCTCTGGGACTCTAATTCCTTACAGCAAATTGAGGATAGTAGTAATACTTGGTTGAAGGGAGGCTTTAAAAACCTAGTATCCAGTCCCATCACTTCATGACAAATAGATGGGGAAACAGTGGAAACAGTGGCTGACTTTATTTTTCTGGGCTCCAAAATCACTGGGGATGGTGATTGCAGCCATGAAATTAAAAGATGCTTACTCCTTGGAAGGAAAGTTATGACCAATCTAGATAGCATATTAAAAAGCAGAAACATTACTTTGCCAACAAAGGTCTGTCTAGTCAAGGCTATGGTTTTTCCAGTGGTCATGTATGGATGTGAGAGTTGGACTATAAAGAAAGCTGAGCACTGAAGAATTGATGCTTTTGAACTGTGGTGTTGGAGAAGACTTTTGAGAGTCCCTTGGACTGCAAGGAGATCCAACCAGTCCATCCTAAAGGAGACCACTCTTGGGTGTTCACTGGAGGGACTGATGCTGAAGCTGAAACTCCAATACTCTGGCCACCTGATGTGGAGAGCTGACTCATTTGAAAAGACCCTGATGCTGGGAAAGATTAAGGGCAGGAGGAGAAGGGGACAACAGAGGATGAGATGGTTGGATGGCATCACCGACACAATGGACAAGGGTTTGGGTGGATTCTGTGAGTTGGTGATGGACAGGCAGGCCTGGTGTGCTGTGGATCATGGGGTCGCAAAGAGACAGACACGACTGAGACTGAACTTAACTGAATATGTGAAGAGGGGGCTTCCCTGGTGGCTCAGTGGTGAAGAATCTGCCTGACAGTGCAGGAGACCTGGGTTCAATCCCTGGGTTGGGAAGATCCCCTGGAAAAAGAAATGGCAACCCACTCCAGTACTCTTGCCTGGGAAATGCCATGGACAGAGGAGCCTGGCAGGCTACAGTCCATGGGGTCTCGAAAGAGTTGGATACTACCTTATTAACGACATACACACATGTAAAGAGTATGTATAATATGGGGTCTAAAATAGAGCTTAATACCCTCAATACCCTATGGGTCCCTAACAGGGTCCGAAACTGCTATTATTGTTTTATACTGTTGTGATCCAATATAAGCATCACATATAACATTGTTTCAAGGGGAGAAAAGCCCCCAAATCAACAAATGCTGAGAGGAATGTCAAACAGCAAGTGCTCAATAAATATTAGCTGTTAGTAAGAGCTTTTAAATCAATCTGCTTCCTGTGTCTCAGAATCCATAGCTGCCCTGTGAACACAAGGAAAAGCTTATTTAAGACATTCCAAGAGGGACTTCCCTGGTGGCTAAGACTCCACACTCCCAATGCACGGAGCTGGGGTTCCATCCCTGGTCAGGGAACTAGATCCCACAAGCCACAACTAAAGATGCTACATGCTTCAAAAAAGATTGAAGATTCC